>NC_060124.1:447650252-457650252 GCF_021461395.2 Schistocerca americana | reverse complement strand
TCAAACTAACTCCCTTTGACGTTTTCAGAGCTGAGTTAATAAGCAGAAGCCAGTGTTTCATTATATAAAACACTGAAAACTTTGCAACACCAACAACCGAAATACACTCAGGAATTGTGATCTGCTTAGTTCATGGCACAGTTCAGCGTTTAATCCTATCACTTAATAATAATAGGATCACAAAGTTTCCGTCTGAATGCCACACACTTCAGAATCGACATGCCAATCAGGAAGAACCGCAGTGAGCACTGAGGCAATTATCCACCGATGCACCATGCTGAGCCGGCCGGAGTGGCCGTGCGGTTCTAGGCACTACAGTCTGGAGCCGAGCGACCGCTACGGTCGCAGGTTCGAATCCTGCCTCGGGCATGGATGTGTGTGATGTCCTTAGGTTAGTTAGGTTTAATTCATTCTAAGTTCTAGGTGACTGATGACCTCAGAAGTTAAGTCTCATTCTGCTCAGAACCATTTGAACCATTTGAACCACCAAGCTGAACATACCCGCCCAGTAAAAACGTTGTCCTGCTGTGTGAAGAAGTCCATAACTATCTGCTCACATCGTCGTTCGACATGAATCATCAACACTTCAATGCTATTTTTAAGGGACGAAAGGCGTGGTCCACAGAGCGGATGCTCGATTGTCTCCACTTGAGGTGATACAGCTTCAGATCGACGGAGTCTCATGTTGAAACGCAACCGGAACGGCACTGGCGTGCTATTCTATAGCGGTGTGTTTCGACACCTTCTTCATCCTCCTTGGGTGTCTACGGGCGAGCCGGCCGGTGTGGCTGTGCGGTTCTCGGCGCTTCAGTCTGGAGCCGAGCGACCGCTACGGTCGCAGGTTCGAATCTGCCTCGGGCATGGATGTGTGCGATGTCCTTAGGTTAGTTAGGTTTAAGTAGTTCTAAGTTGTAGGAAACTGATGACCACAGATGTTAAGTCCCATAGCGCTCAGAGCCATTTGAACCATCTACCGGCGATTGCCCCTCGGCAGCCACGAAAAGAATAACAGCACGATGGTCATCTGGAGGCATTTTGTAATATGAAGTAAGGGTATGTGGCCTTTAACCGTGAAGGAAACTTAATTTTTCAGCTTTAACGTTAAAAACCAATCTTAGTCTAATAAATTATTTTAAGGTAAAATGTATAAAGCAATTTCAAGTCAGCACGTTACCACTTCCTCCCCGCGCGTACCGCTACTACGATGCTATTATCCGGTGTACGTTGTGTATGTCCATAAAACAATAAATATACATTTCCGGGCACTGATTACCTATCTCAATACAATCAGTTGTGAACCCTGTATCATCTATTTCAGTTTGACCCAGAAGGTTTGAGACACCCTGTACAGGGGCTGACACTAAGGCACTGAAATACAGACTTTTTTGTTCCCACACTTTTAAACATGACTGAGAGCAACAATAGTAAATTAATTTTCAGTATACGAAGTATACAGTCAACAGATCAATAAGTGTAATGATCAGGTTTCCATAGCACTGAGGGTACCTTCTTCAGAAAAAAGTCACCTATAATGTTATAAACATGTTATGAAATAAGCATCTATAATAATTAAAACTGACCATCCTGCAAAGGAGAACGTGGAATAAAACTGCTCTTCGTCCGCAGCTCGTGGTCGTGCGGTAGCGTTCTCGCTTCCCGCGCCCGGGTTCCCGGGTTCGATTCCCGGCGGGTTCATGAATTTTCTCTGCCTCGTGATGACTGGGTGTTGTGTGACGTCCTTAGGTTAGTTAGGTTTAAGTAGTTCTAAGTTCTAGGGGACTGATAACCATAGATGTTAAGTCCCATAGTGCTCAGAGCCATTAAAACTGCTACTTACATAAATCACGTGTCGTTAGAATTGTAAACATACATGATGAGCTAACGGGCTGAAGTGAAACAGCAGAAGATATAGAATAAAGGTCTCCATGGAAACAACAAAACTTGCTGCACAGGTACAGATTGTTAAAAGAGCAGACACTGGTATGAACGTGTAGCAGTTAGTTATGGTGCAAGTTAAACATGGTGTAGAGCGCGACAGCTACTAGGCGCTAGTAGCCTGATAAGCGCTCAGCTGTAAGGAATACGTAACTGTTACAGTAATACATCATTGTAATACATATTTAGATGTTTTAAACAAAGTAAATTGGGTATAAAAAGAGGATATATGAAAGATACAAAAAGGATAAACAATTTTTATGAAAATGACTACTAAAATACATAACAAAAATGAATAAAATGATGAGCTACAAACACATCCTGAGGATAAAGAACATACTGTAGCATGACTGTTTATCAGGACGTTACAATAAGCAAAAAGAGGAAATTATGCTTTACATAATATCTTCAAAATGGAACGTGGTGTACGCTGCCGTGTGATGTACAGTTAGTTAGGAAGCACAGAGTCCATAAGGGAAAGCGGGAAACAACGGTTCCGAAATGTAAGGAAGCGGAAACATGAGCAAAGCACAATAAAGTAGCGAGCACCGCCTGAAAGGCGGTGTATTTCATACAGCTGAGCGTTTACTACGCTAGTACCGCCCAGTATATGGCGCGCTCTACACCATATTTACCCGGCATCGTAACTGGTAGTCACACTTTCAGTCGAATGTCTACTCTTTTAACAAGCTGTACCTGTTGTAACAAGTTTTTTTGTTTCCATGGAGGACCTTTCTGCTGTTTCATGTAATGTATGTTTACAATTTTTACCTAATGTTATATACGTAAGTTTCTGTTTTATTACACGTTCTTCTTTTCAGTGTGGTCAAGTATTAAGTATTTTAGATGTTTATTTTATAACATGTTTGTGAGTCCATCATATCTCGAGGTATCCACAAACACTTACAACAACAGCTGCCCATTTCTGTCCATCAATGCGGCTTCCGTCCTTACTCTGACGACTGACTCCAGTACTCTACTCATCTCCTATCCCAACAGATCAACAACCACAAATCCACCGTCTTAGTCTCTCGAGATCTTGAGAAAGATTATGACCGTGTATGGCAGTAAGAGCTCCTTTTTAAGCTACAGACCCATAAATTATGCTCCCCTCCACGCCTCTTTTCTCTCTAATCGCCTGTCTTATGTCACCATCAACTCTTGTATCTTCTATCCCACTGCAGGTGTGCCCCAAAGGTCTTTCCCCTAACCCCTCGTGTGTGTCCTCTCCACTCCTGATATGCCAAAGCTCCCTGCTCCTGTTCATGTCCTCCAGTATTCCGATGACAGCACCTTCCTCACCCTTTAACTTATCCTCCAGAAATCCCAGCAATCCCTCCAATTCCATCTCAGTTCACCTGGAGTTACCAGTGGCTCCTCAAAATCAGCCCTACCAATACCCCGACATAATTACGGTCCAAACCACCAGCAGTTTCCGTCCCCACGACATTTACCTTACCGTTTACGACCATCTTATCCATTTAACTAACGTACTAAAACACCTCGGACTAAAACTTGATTGCCGACTAACGTGAAAGTCCCATGTACTAACCATTCGACAGAAAGCCCACGACAGACCAAAACTACGTACCGGCCGAACATGGGGATTGCACCCTTCCACAATTCTCCACATCTATAAGGCCCTAATCCGATCCATCCTCTGCTATGCCAAAGTGGCGTGGACTTACGCTCCTTCCTCCTTATATCACGCCCTACAGATACTCGAACGCCGTGCACTCCGCCTAGCCTTCCAAATCCGCTTCCTGTTGCCCACCCGCATCCTCTACGAAATTATAAAATCCCACTCGCCTGCTCTTCCATCCTGAACACCTCCAAATGTCCCACGTTACCAGTAAACCCGAAACTATCCACCCCCTAGTTTCTCCCCTGCTCACCTATCCTGGTACTTTGTCGCACCTCCACCATCACATTTCCCCAAAAATACACCTCCAGAGCCTCCACAGCCTCTTCCAGCCAAACTTTAATCGCATTCCCTTACCCGACCATGAAATCCTACCTGATACAGACACTCCTTACAAGATCAAGTGGATCCCTACCAGCCACCACGCATCAGGGCTCCCTTCCCCTCCAATACTCTCCACCCACTTCTCAAGTCTCGGTTAGGAGCCGCATCGCTCTCCAGTCTTCCCCATCCCTTTTCCCAACAGCCACCCACACAAACACCTTGTTAAGCACCACCTTTAAATGTTGCTTTCCTCTGATACCCTTCTCCCTGGCAGTCTATGCCTACGCGCCGTTTGACTCATCTATGTATTTCTTTTAAATAGTAACAAATCGGCCTTTCGGTTTTACTTTATGCTACTGTCTATCTGTTTTTATATCTTCGTCTGCGACACTCATCTTCGATTGGTCTGGGTCTATATTTTAATTAATCACTTAATAAACCTTTTACGTTTTACTTTATACAACTGACGATCTATCTTTTTATTGTACAAAACTTTTATTTTTGTAAAGCACCGTATCCAGCTTTTTGACTATGTATTTTTTTTTTTTAATTTTCCTCTGATGTAGCTCAAGGGTGGCAGACTGTATCTGCTGACAGCCCACTCCTTGCCCATAAAAAACAATAGAGAAATAACAATAAAAATGTTTTTATAGCATTATAGGTGAGTTTCTTCCAAAGAAGATATCACTTGTGGTATCGAAACGTGGTCAAGGATTTTACATTAAACTGAGGCAACCTGTTGGCTGCACTCTTTATATATTGAAGAATTTTTTATTATTTTAAATTTTTGTGGTGCATGCCCCTTTGTGGTACGGTCGTGAAGACTGCAGACTAGATAACCTCCAAGTAAATGCGACCCTGCTGCTCAGCCACGCCTAAGAGTCTCTGTGGGAAGGAGGACCCACGGCCGGCGCTAACAAAGTCTTTGGTTCCTTACGGCAGGCAAGAGAAGCGAAAAGCGGGCAAGAAGGGGAGGGGAGGTTATGGGGGAGGGAAGCTAATGGTGGCAGGGCAAGGCAGGCTGCGCTGGCGATGCCTGCACAAATCTGTATCGATTGGCGCTCCTCTCCGGCCCGTCCTCTCCCTGCCGTCGTAATCCGATCAGCGCAGATTGAGGGCTATTAGGAATAAATGATGCATGTAAATAGACCTGGACAGGTTATTACTAAGATAAACAGTTTTAGTGCGCGATACGCGATCGGAGAGTAACGGCGCGTTTAACAAAGGTCGCCATCAGATGTCACCGGCCTAGTGAGAGCAATTTTTGTCCAGAGTAGCTTCCCCCTGCGCTTTCCTTATAATTTGGTTTATGAAGATTGATGTGAGTGCCGTGCCGAGCCACTTCCCGTCGGTTTATTCCGAAGTGCATAATGGACCAGTATAGCGGGTATATTGGTTTTTGTTGTGGAGAGGCACTCCGATGCTTTTACAGCGCTTAGGAGGGATTTTTTTTATTATCTTATGAATGATTTAGACAGTTTTTAAAATATTCACCAAATGGTGTCGGGAACCGACAAGACTGATTACATAAATCTTTATCGTGTCAGTGGTAGAAAGATGCGTCATTTAACTTAATACTGAAGTCTGTTTCAGTCTAAAACTCGGGTGGTACAACCTGACTTGATCAACATTCAATTTTAATAGGCTATGAAATTATTCTTGGCTTAATGCTGTCTCAGATTAAATTGTGCGTGGCTCCCGCTTTACAGGGAGAAAATTATTTAAACCGACAAACTCTGGAAGGATGCACGGTTTAGAAGAAAAAAAAAACCATTTTTGTCTAATCTCATAATTACCTATAAGCATTTTCCAAACCGGTGGAAGGCGTAATAGCTCTCAGCACCCATACAGTTGCACTTAACTTGGGGACAAAACAGATAAATGTAAGAAAAGGTCTTCATGAGCAATTGCTAATACATTTTACTTGCCGTGAGTGCAGAGCCTGGAACCAGATGATTATTCACTGAGAACATAGCTTTCTGAGTGGTACCTGGAGCAATGTTAAATACATCCTACATTTCCGCCCTCTGTACTGTTTACACATGAAGCAATATTCAGGGGTGAAGGGGCCTTCAGCATCTCCAATTCGCACGGTTTGAGTGAGGTTAATCCACACGCCACGTTTACTAGCGCTCTTTAACTGCCATTCTACGTGCATTCGTGGACAGATATTGTTGGTGAGTGTTGGACAACTCTCCTACACGGGGCATTAAATGGCAGCATTATTCCAATTTTATCTCTAGAGCATTGCCGTAGTTCCTGGATGGCGTGCCACTTGCTAAAAGACTCGAGCATGAGGGGACTCCTGTGCATTTCAGAGGTCTTGTGCTTCGTTTCTTGAACCGATATTTCCCAGAAGAGTGGGTAAGTAGCGGTGGTCCTGTACTATGACAGACTCGATCGCTGATTTGTTCCCCCTGGACTTTATTGTATGACAAGAGATGTGCAACATTGTTTACAAAACTTAAAACAGAAGAGTATGTGGTTGCCCAGGTAGTAGCGGCAGCAGTAGGAATTGAAGACACTCCTGCACCTTAACTAAGGAGTGGATGAGGGATATAGGTACTCAGGATTTAAGTTTTGATGGGTTTTTGTCTCCAGTTTCTTTTATTCAGTATTGGCGATTTTCCATGATTCAGGCATCCGACACAACCGCAGAGCATCATTCAATAGGTCTGTCAGGTAAGCTGTTAAGAGTGATGTTGCCTATTCTAATGTTTCTACATGGGTGCGGTCTAGGCTGGGAGCTTTATATTCTCCAGAATGGTCATTGTCAAGGTGACCTCCTCATGTGCACATGGGTATTTAACGTTTTCAGTTACATATTCCACATATTGTTCATCTCTTACACATTAGATTTTTTTATGGTATTGTGTTTGTCGTGGGATCATCTCCTGGAGTAGTTTGTTAAACAGAAACTGTGCCGTGTTTCTCCGCCCTTTGGATATGGCACCATCGTCCTCCCTTAATGTAGCCAGAAACAAGGGAGATTTTATCTTTTTAGCCGTTACTTTATATGGCTGATCCATGTGACAATTCGTAGTGCCGTTGCTACGTATTCCTCCCAGTGCTTTCTTCTTGCCTCAGTAATTTTCTCTTAAACAGATATTTTGCGTCGCTGTAGTCCTGCAGCCTGATCTGTCTGTCTCTGGCTGTGATTTCCCTCTGGTAAAGTCTCCTTTTCCGTATTCTCTCCTTAGTCTGGTTAGTTCAGTGCACAAAGGTGAATTCCTGTGTCTACTACACATGGTATGGCAACACGTTACGTTGTCTGTAGTATCTCCTTTAGTGTATGTGCCCTGTAGTCAAAGCCGTCCGAAATATCTAAGTCCAGTTCTTGTTGTAAGTGATTCCTTAATTATTTCCAGTCAGCTGTACTGAGAGCAAGTTGGTCTTGTGTGGCGTGGTCCGTTGTATTCTGTTGTACATCTATGATGATCTTGTTGTCGCTGTGTCGGTGGTTGTAGCATGTCCATGTGGTGTTCACGATAATGCTTGTGGCTTTGGCTAATGTGACGTCAATGTTGCTCATTCCGCCAGTATACTCCATACATGTGTGTGATTAGTCTCGTTTGCTTAGCATAATAACCTATTCTCCTGTGAGCCTCATTAACAATTGGTCGTCTGTCATCAGATCTGTTTGCATTCCAGGGCGTTGATCTGGCTCTGATGTTTGCTGATATTAGTAATTTCGTGTTTCTGGCATAATGAGCTTCAGCTCCTATCGTTTCTGTGTATGGTTCGACGGAGTGTGCGTACTGAGCGTACAGTGACGATAGTAAGGAGGTTTGTCCACCACTGTGTGTCTTAATTGTCACAAGATGCCAGTTGCATACGTGTGTAATCTTGTGACGGTGGTGTTCATATTGATAACAACAATAACGTCATGGTCTCCGATGATTGTCACTGCATGTGTTGTGAAACAGTGTAAGTAGGCTGTTTAGGTTTTTATGTTGGTAACGCCACGTAGCGCTCTGTATGAACGTCACTGACTGTGCTGTGTGCAATCTGTGGCTGGTTTGCATTGTTGGAATATTTGCTATTGTAGTGTTGGGCAGTTGGATGTGAACAGCGCGTAGCGTTGCGCAGTTGGAGGTGAGCCACCAGCAGTGGTGGTACATATATATTATCACTTTTGAACACTATTTAAGGTAAATACATTGTTTGTTCTCCAAAAAAATCTTTCATGTGCGAACTATGCCTATTAGTAGTTAGTGCCTTCAGTAGTTAGAATCTTTTACTTAGCTGGCAGTATTGGCGCTCGCTGTATTGCATTAGTTCGACTAACGAAGACTTTTGTGAGGTAAGTGATTCATGAAAGGTATAGGTTATTGTTAGTCAGGACCATTCTTTTGTAGGGATTATTGAAAGTTATACTGCGTTGCGCTAAGAATATTGTGTGTCAGTTTAGTGTCGATCAGAATAAGTAAAGAGAGAAATGTCTGAGAACGTTCAGTTTTGCTCAGCTGTTTGATAATCAAATAACGTAGAGGTTTACCGGCACAGTCATTCCTAATTTTTCTAAGGGGATGTTTCAACAGGTAAGTTGATCATTTTTCCATGAACGGTTACAGCAAACATGGAACGTTGGGCCGGCCGCGGTTGCCTAGCGGTTCTAGGCGCTCAATCCGGAACCACACGACCGCTACGGTCGCAGTTTCGAATGCTGCCTCGGGCATGGATGTGTGTGATGTCCTTAGGTTAGTTAGGTTTAAGTAGTTCTAAGTTCTAGGGGACTGATGACCACGTTAAGTCCCATAGTGCTCAGAGCCATTTGGAACGTTGGGTTTGAGTTGATTAATGAGCTTAGGGACTGGACCAATAACGAGTATCGTCGCGTGCTCTTCTCGCATGAGAGATTATTCAGTGTGAGCAGCGATTCTGGATGTACGCTCGTACAGTGAGAGGTCTGGACAATTAATGCACCCAGATTAATTTTCTAATACGATAGTATTGGTGATCGAGGTGTAAAAGTGTGAAGAGTCATAAAGTTCCATGAGTTTTCTGACCACCAAATCTCTGAACGTGGTACACCCAGTGGTCAGTGTTATTACTACACCGTACTCCTATCTCGTGTGCGTTTCTGCAGGCTTGCATTCACCCCTGAATTCATGTTTGTGGACAACAATGCACGACGCCATCTAACAGAACATGTGGAGTAGCTCATGAAAGAAGAGGATATTCGTCGAATGGACTGTCCTGCCCGTTCCCCCGACTTAAATACACTACTGGCCATTAAAATTGCTGCACTAAGAAGAAATGCAGATGATAAACGGGTATTCGTTGGACAAATATATTATACTAGAACTAACGTGTGATTACATTTTCACGCAATTTGGGTGCATATATCCTGAGAAATCAGTACTCAGAACAACCATCTCTGGCCGTAATAACGGCCTTGATACGCCTGGGCATTGAGTCAAACAGAGCTTGGATGGAAGCAGGGATCGAATGAAAGGTAGAGCCAGGGATCGTAAGACATCTGACATGTAACGTCCACTGTTCAAAGTGCCATTAATGCGAACAAGAGGTGACCGAGACGTGTAACCAATGGCACCCCATACCATCACGCCGGGTGATTCGCCAGTATGGCGATGACGAATACGCACTTCCAATGTGCGTTCACCGCGATGTCGCCAAACACGTATGCGACCATCATGATGCTGTAAACAGAACCTGGATTCATCCGAAAAAATGACGTTTTACCATTCGTGCACCTAGGCTCTTCGTTGAGTACACCATCGCAGGAGCTCCTGTCTGTGATGCAGCGTCAAGGGTAACCGCAGCCATGGCCTCCGAGCTGATAGTCCATGCTGCTGCAAACGTCGTCGTACTGTTCGTGCAGATGGTTGTTGTCTTGCAAACGTCCCTATCTGTTGACTCATGGATCGAGACGTGGCTGCACGATCCCTTACAGCCATGCGGATAAGATGCTTGTCATCTCGACTGCAGTGATACGAGGCCGTTGGGATCCAGCACGGCGTTCCGTATTACCCTCCTGAACCCAACCATTCCATATTCTGCTAACAGTCATTGGATTTCGACCAACGCGAGCAGCAGTGTCGCGATACATGGTACGCATTTCTCCTCCTTACACGAGGCAGCACAACAACGTTTCACCAGGCAACGGTGGTCAATTGCTGTTTGTGTATGAGAAAGTGGTTGGAATCTTTCCTCATGTCAGCACGTTGTAGGTGTCGCCGCCGGCGCTAACGTTGTGTGAATGCTCTGAAAAGCTAATCATTTGAATATCACAGCATCTTCTTCTTGTCGGTTAAATTTCGCGTCTGTAGCACGTCATCTTCGTGGTTTAGCAATTTTAACGGCCAGTAGTGTATAAACGAGCATGTGTTGGATGCGTTGGAGGGATCTACTGAAGAATGTCCACATGCGTCAATGACTGTCCAGTAGTTTTCAGCCGCAGTGGTGTATGAATGAATCGCCCTGCAACAAGAACTTCTTACCAAATTTGTGACCAGCATGGGAGCCCGTTGCAGTGCTGTCCGTGGTGATCGCACAACCTATTAAGAACCATGTCCCGCCTTTTATAACGTCCGTAGCACTATAATAAATCGCGGTGACTTCAATGTAATTATAATCTTTGAGCAAAAGTGTCATCTCTGTTCGTCCTTTCAGTTTTTCTGTGTATGATCCAAGTCTCATCGAGCAGTGTTGCTTAGCATCCTGAGGTTTCACGCACCAGTGAATTAAAAAATTTTCATGAAATAGTATTTTTATTATTGAAAAAATCTAGGTATCAATAGCACATTAGAAGTGAGGACGATGACAAGAGTGGATGTGGGTAGCAAAAATACCAGTGATTGGTCCTTCGCAGAACAAACGATAGATCAGCGGCTGTCGAGAAGTTTGCATTTCAGTTACCTTTCTTCTATGTAGGGCAATATTTTATACTCAGTGGGGGCAGGCAGTCACACTGTCAATTGTAGCTATTAATTATGTTACACTCTATAATGCACTGTTCCGAAATTCGCAGTGAAGAACTTCACTATACGATGTGACGGAGTGTATTCAGTCATCAAAAAATTGTTCAAATAGCTCTAAGCACTATTGGACTTAACATCTGAGGTCATCAGTCCGTTAGACTTAGAACTACTTAAATTTAACTAACCTAAGGACATCACACACATCCATGCCCGAGGCAGGATTCGAACCTGCGACTGTAGCAGCAGCGTGGTTCCGGACTGAAGCGCCTAGAACCGCTCATCCACAGCGGCCGGCTATTCAGTCATCCTTTTCAAACAGAGGAAATGTCGTAAGATTTACTGTTCCCTAGGAAACCTCTGATACAACAGGTGATGCGGCAAAGGGAGCGTGGTTAAAGCTTATCTCATGAAACACGAATACTCCCAGTATCCTGCTGCGTGATTTAATTGTAATGTTATTTTTATGATTACCTGATGTTCTGCTTAGAACTGTGTCAATACTAATAGACCGTTTAACATCCCAACGCACAGTTAAGCGTTTATATTTATTTTATCGCATATAACTTACACTAACATTGACAGATTTATCGCCCCATGCGCGGTATGGATGCAATTGCCCTTAAAAATGCTTATAGTGTTATTATGTAACTACACTATGTGATCAAAAGTATCCGGACACCCCCAAAAACATACATTTTTCATATTAGGTGCACTACGCTGCCACCTACTACCGCTTACTCCGTGTCAGCGACCTCAGTAGTCATTATTCATCGTGAGAGAACAGAATGGGGCGCTACGCGGAACTCGCGGACTTGGAAAGTGGTCGGGTGATTGGATGTCACTTGTGTCATATGTCTGTAAGAGAGTTTTCCACACTCCTAAACATCCCTAGGTCCACTGTTTCCGACGTGATACTGAACTGGAGACGTGAAGGGACATGTATAGCACAAAAGCGTACAGGGCGACCTCGTATGTTGGCTGACAGAGACCGCGAAAAGTTGAAGAGGTTCGTAATGTGTAATAGGCAGAGTTCGATCCAGACCATCACACAGGAATTCCAAACTGCCTCAGGATCCACTGCCTGTACTATGACAGTTAGGCGGGAGGTGAGAAAACTTGGATTTCATGGTCGAGCGGCTGCTCATAAGCAACGCTTCACGCTGCTAAACGCCAAACGACGCCTCGCTTTGTGTAAGGAGCGTAAACATTGGACGAATGAACAGCGGAAAAACGTTGTGTGGAGTGACGAATCACGGTACATAATGTGGCAATCCGATGGCAGGGTGTGTGTATGGCGAATGCTCGGTGACCGTCTTCTACCACAATGTGTAGTGCAAACAGCAAAATTTGGAGGCGGTGGTGTTATGGTGTGGTCGTGTTTTTCATGGAGGGCGCTTGCACCCCTTGTTGTTTTGCGTGGCACTATCACAGCACAGGCCTACATTGATGTTTTAATCACCTTCTTGGTTCCCACAGTTGAAGAACAATTCGGTGATGACGATTGCATCTTTCCACACGATCGAGTACCTGTTCATAATGCACGACCTGTGCCGGAGTGGTTACACAATAACAACGTCCCTGTAATGAACTGGCCTGCACAGATCTTTCCACACGATCGAGTACCTGTTCATAATGCACGACCTGTGCCGGAGTGGTTACACAATAACAACGTCCCTGTAATGAACTGGCCTGCACAGAGTCCTGACCTGAATCCTATAGAACACCTTTGGGATGTTTTGGAACGCCGACTTCGTGACAGGCCTCACCGACTGACATCGATACCTCTCCTCAGTGAAGCACTCCGTGAAGAATAGGCTGCCATTCCCCAAAAACCCTCCATCACCTGATTGAACGTATGTCTGCGAGAGTTGAAGCTGTCATCAAGGCTAAAGGTGGGTCAACACCATACTGAATTCCAGAATTACCGATGGAAGGCATCACGAACTTGTAAGTTATTTTCACCCAGGTGTCCGGATATTTTTAATCACATAGTGTATTATAGTCACTGCGATACGATGGGCAAACAAAATTGTTAAGTTTCGACTGCTACTTCTCCGTAACAGTGAGTTTAAAACTTCGATTGCGGGAGTGAGCACTTGCCGTGGAACTTCCATGCAATGTGCAACTTGTGAGCTTGTTGGTTTCTCGCATTCGTGACGTTCGTGGCAAAGAAGAAACCTCCGACAGCAGCTTATGCCAGCGCAAAGTAGTAATGAGCTTTTACGGACTACGGATACGGAACAATTCAGCACTGTTATCGCCACTTGCCTCACTGTCCACAGATTACAACGTTGAAAGTTCATTCGACTATATATGACTGACGCTAAAGTGATCAGTAATTAGAACTGAATGTCCCCGTGACTCTCCTGAAAACAGAAATTTTGTTATAATAAGGCATTTTGTAACAGTTTTGATTGTGTCTAGTAGACAACATCGTTCACCATCAGTGCTATTACCTGCGATGGATTCCTAATTTAACATTCCTATTCGGAAGACCGACTAATTTAACAGAACTAAATAAAATTTTGTCCGTTTGGAAAATCACTAGTAGATTTAATTAACTAAATTCCTTCTGCTAAGTAACAGGCCTTCAGCCAATTATTCTTTATTTGAATGCTGCCACTATACAAATAGGGACAGAGATTTAATTTTGTTTCTACTTTTAGTATTTCAGTGTTGTTTCAAAAATAGGTCTTTCATAATGTGCTTCGGTTGTTTGAAAGTTTTACTTTTCTGCTCTGATTAATAAACCTAAAGATGAATTTATGAAAGTAGGTATTAGTATGCTGCGAGGCCCATTTACTGTTGTGTTCAATATATTTTCAAAGCTACTGCAGTGACAGTATCTGCTACAGTGTTAAGAATGTATTGTAAAAACGCATTGAGCGGAGTGATTCAGGCATTGTGAATTGACTAATAACAGGGAATATTTGCATTAGAAGGCACTACACAGAATTATGTAATCGTCTTACGTGTCCGCAGATTACGTAACGTCACTGCTGTGATCAAGTGGTTCAGTGATGGAATTTGTCGAATGGGAGCAACTACTGTATTATTTCATAATCATTCAAGTCCATTCTTAGCAACTAAATTATTCCTCCACTAGTATCCTGATTTAGCATTAATTATCTAAAACCGGACGAATCCTTTATACTCAGTTGTACTGTACACAAACCTCACACGAGAATTAGCTTCCTGACTCATTTGATGCAGGCCGCTAGAATTCCTCTCCTGTGCAAGTATTTTTAACTCACAGTAGCAATTACATTCTAATTTCTCAGTTATTTGGTAGATGAACTGCAATTTCTGTCATCCTTTAAGGTTGTTACCATCTGTAGCTCCCCTTAGTACCATGGAGGTTATTCCTTGGTGTTTCAACAGACATCCTATCATCCTGTCCCGTCTATCTGTCAGTGTTTTCCATGCACTCCTTCCCTTACTGATTTTGTGGAGAACTTCCTCATTCCTTACCTTGTCAGTCCACCTAACTTTTTTTCCACACTGTCCAAGTTTCTTTACCATACAATGCTGTGCTCAAAACGAACGTTCTCAGAAATTTCTTACTCAAGTTAGGGTCTATGTTTGATACAAGTAGACTTCCTATGACCAGGAATATCCTTTTTGCCATTGTTAGTCTGCCTTTTATATCCTCTTTGCTGCACCCGTCATACGTTATTTTCCTGCCTAGGTATCAGAATTCCTTAACTTCATCTGCATCGTGATCACCAATTATGACGTTAAGTTCTTCGCTGTTCTCGTTTCTGATGCTTCGCATTACTTTCGACTTTCTTTTATTTACTTCAATCCATACTCTGTTCTCATTAGACTGTTTATTCCAGTAATTCCTCTTCCCTTTCGGTGAGGATTGCAAAATCACATGCGAATATTATGATTTATAACGTCTCACCGTGAATTGTAATCCACCCTTGAATCCATCTTTTATTTCCGTCATTGCTCCTTCGATGTATAGGTTTTTAATTAGAGCACTTCGTTCTTGGTCTAAGTCAGCCATTCCGACTACAATTTCTTATTCGATTTCTTCACATTTTCCATCGAGCCATTTCGTCTCAGCTTCCCCGTACTTCACATTTATTTCATTCCTAAGCGACTTGTATATCCGTATTCCTAAATTTCCCTGAACATTTTTGAATTTCCTTCTTACGTCCATCAACTTAAGTCGTCTCCTCTGTTCCCCATGGTTTGTTCGCAGATACCTTCCTCGTACTATTTTTTTCTTTCTGACTTCGATTACTGCCGTTTTTAGATAAGTTCATTCCTCTTCCTCTGAACTGCCTCCTGATCCAGTAATTAGCACAGTATCTAAGCCAAAGAGAACTTCAGGCGTACCCCCTCTTTCCTTAGTACTTCCGTATCTAGCATCTTTGCGCATTGATGCTTTCTGAATAGTCAGTTACTTTTCACCCTACTCTTCATCATAAATGAATTGTGATGTGACTCTGTATTATTTCTGTATACGCCTTACAATCCAATATCAGATTTTGGAATTGTGTTTGACCATGATGTAATCTAAATGAAATCTTCCCGTAACACCCAGCATTTTCCATGTATACCTCCTTACCTTGTGATTCTTGAACGGAGTACTCGATACTGGTAACAGATATTTATTACAGAAGACAATTACTGCCTTTCCGCTCTCATGCCTATGACCCATCCCGTACATTCCTACAATTTCTCCTTCTACTCCTTCCCCTACAACCACATTCCAGTTCCCCGTGACTATTAGATCTTCATCACCCCTTACATACTAAATTACTCGTTCAGTATCCTCAAGTACTTTCCTTGTCTCTTCATCTTCTGCTTGCGACATCAGCATACATACGAGAACTATCGTTCTCGATGTTGCTTTGCTGTCGATTCTCATTAGAACAAACCTATCACTGAACTGCTCACAGAAACACGCTCTCTGCCCTACCATCCTATTCATAACGAATCTTACTCATGTTGTAACATTTTTTGTTACTGTTTATATTACCCTATACTCGTCTGACCAGAAATACCTGTCGTCGTTCCATTTCCCAGCACTGAACCCCGCCATATCTTGACTGATCTTAAGCATTTCCCTTTCAGATTTGTTAGCTTCACTATCCCGTTCAAACTTAGGACGTTCCACGCCTCGATTAGTAGAAAGTTATCCTTTCGTTGGTTATTGAATCTTTTTCTCACAGTCACCTCCCACTTGGCAGGCCCCTCCTGCAGATCCGAATCGGGGACTAGTTTAGAATCTTTTGCCAATGGCGAGTTCACCATGATACATTTTCAATTAGATGCCACATAGCCTGTGGGTACACGTTAAGTGTCTTTAATGCAGTGGATTTCTTGCCTTCTACAGCTCATACCATTATTATTGCTGATTCATCCGCCATTTAAAGGCAGATTCCCACTCCGAGGGCAAGAGAGTGCCCCGAAAGTGTGTCCGCTCCTCCGCCCTCTTTGACAAGGCCGTTACGATACGTAGATGATATCTTATGCCGGAAGTCTTCGGCCGCCATTGCTGATGATTTTTTATTCAAAATTCAAGCATGAGCCCGAGATCGACGAAGTTTCGGTTACTAGTCAAGGACACTACCCGTATATCCTACACCAAAGACGTTTTGATAACTAGTCAAAGACGCTTCCTCTGCACCTGAGATAGTCTTCAAACGAAGACAGAGAAACGTGGCAGCAAACATTACTTTATAATCTGTATGTTTTCCGGTGAAGTTTCGCTGCCGGCTCGAGGTGCGGCGACTGTTACCTTACGGTTTACTCCGCCAGATACCGCCTCCTCTCTAGCTGACCATCTCGTATCATTGGCAAGATATGTTAATCAAAACGCTACTTATATATGGAGAACAAATTATATATATATATATATATATATATATATATATATATATTTTGCACGTTCATCGACACTGCGAACAGGAAGTTCTACAGGGTATCGTGGGAGGAATGGCCAATATTCAGGTAAATGAGACGAACGATCATTCGAAGCAAAAAGATATAGTACGCATGGACTCCAAAATGCAACCCGTAAGAGAGATGAGACGTTATTCATCTTCGATACAATAACTCAAATATCAAATATATCAATTCTCAAGCTCTTTGCTTTCCGTATTTTGGGAGGTAAACATGGGCTCTAAGACACATGCCTTAAGAACTATGAGCACTTATTCTGTAGGAGTGTTTCATAGTAGCGAAGATGAACAAGTGCTCACAGCTTTTAAGCTATACTGTCAAGGAGCCCACATTTACTGGACTGTTTTGCTTATTTCGTCCATACTGACACCTCTAAAAAACCTCTAACGCGAAGAGCGTGCATTAGACGAGATAAAAAAGTGCTCATAGCTCTTAAGGTATGCATTTTAGAGCCCACATTTACTAGCAATTTTTGCTTCGAATAATCATTACAGCTGATCCTTGGATATTGGCCATTATTCCCGTGACGCGCTGTATATATAAACCTTCCCTGTGACGCAATCTGTCTGTTAGTGAAAACTATTCCTGAGATTAGCCACAACATACAGACAGAAAAACGCGGTTGGGACTTTATGATATGTATAGATAGTAAATATTTGTTGCCGTGACAGAACAGCACCGCCTTGAACACTTTTATTCATTAATAATTCCATATCATAAATACTGCTTAAGTAAGTATCTGACTGACAGCAGTGAGATGTACACGTTTCCCAAAAATGTTTCAAATGGCTCTATGTACTATGGGACTTAACATCTGAGGTCATCAGTCCCCTGGACCTAGAAACTGCTTAAACCTAGCTAACCTAAGGACATCACACACATCCAGGCAGGATTCGAACCTGCGACCGTAGCAGCTGCGCGGTACCGGACTGAAGCGCCTACAACCGCTCGGCCACAGCGGCGAGCCAACACTCGTCAGGCAGTATGTGCAAACGGTAGCCTTGCTTCCGACATCTTTAGGTAAGCGACCACACGGTCAAGTAGTTTGATCGACCAGTATGTGGAGACGTTTGTGGGGACGTTGCTGTGGGACTTGTTCCCCCACCATAGTTAAGTCTGCGGGATAGTACGGTACTGAAACATCACTTTGTTGTTGTTGTGGTCTTCAGTCCTGATGTAGCTCTCCATGCTACCCTATCCTGTGCAAGCTTCTTCATCTTCCAGTACTTACTGCAACCTAAATCCTTCTGAATCTGCTTGGTCTATTCACCTCTTGGTCTCTCTCTACGATTTTCACCCTCCACGCTGCCCTCCAATGCTAAATTTGTGATCCCTTGATGCCTCGGAACATGTCCTACCAACCGGTCCCTTCTTTTTGTCAAGTTGTGCCACAAACTCCTCTTCTCCCCAATTCTATTCAATACCTCCTCATTAGCTATGTGATCTACCCATCTAATCTTCAGCATTCTTCTGTAGCACCACATTTCAAAAGCTTCTATTCTCTTCTTATCCAAAATATTTATCGTCCATGTCTCACTTCCATACATTTACAACTTTAAGTGTCTCATTTCCTAATCTAATTCCCTTAGCATCACCCGACTTAATTCGACTACATTCCATTATCCTCGTTTTGCTTTTGTTGATGTTCATTTTATACCCTCCTTTCAAGACACTGTCCATTCCGTTCAACTGCTCTTCCAAGTCCTTTGCTATCTCTGACATAATTACAATGTCATCGACGAACCTCAAAGCTTTTATTTCTTCTCGATGGATTTTAATACCTACTCGGAATTTTTCTTTTGTTTCCTTTACTCCTTGCTCAATATACAGATTGAATAACATCGGGGAGAGGCTACAACCCTGTCTCACTCCCATCCCAACCGCTTCTTCCCTTTCATGCCCCTCGACTCTTATAACTGCCATCTGGTTTCTGTACAAATTGTAAATAGCCCTCTATTTTACCCCTACCACCTTTACAATTTGAAAGAGAGTATTCCAGCCAACATTGTTAAAAGCTTTCTCTAAGTCTACAAATGCTAGAAACGTAGGTTTGCCTTTCCTTCATCTTTCTTCTAAGTTAAGTCGTAAGGTCAGTATTGCCTCACGTGTTCCAACATTTCCACGGAATCCAAACTGATCTTCCCCTAGGTCGGCTACTACCAGTTTTTCCATTCGTCTGTAAAGAATTCGTGTTAGTACTTTGCAGCTGTGACTTCTTAAACTGATAGTTGGGTAATTTTCACATCTGTCAAAACCTGCTTTCTTTGGGATTGGAATTATTATTTTCTTCTTGAAGTCTGAGGGTATTTCGCCCGTCTCATACTTCCTGCTCACCAGATGGTATAGTTTAGTTAGAACTGGCTCTCCCAAGGCCGTCAGTAGTTCTAATGGAATGTTGTCTACTCCCGGGGCCTTGTTTCGACTCAGGTCTTCGAGCGCTCTGTCAAACTATTCACGCAGTATCGTATCTCCCATTTCGTCTTCATCTACATCCTCTTCCATTTCCATAATATTGTCCTCAAGTACATCGCCCTTGTATAAACCCTCTGTATACTCCTTCCACCTTTCTGCCTTCCATTCTTTGCTTAGAACTGGGTTTCCATCTGAGCTCTTGATATTCATACAAGTGGTTCTCTTCTCTCCAAATGTCTCTTTAATTTTCCTGTAGGCAGTATCTATCTTACCCCTAGTGAGATAAGCCTCTACATCCTTACATTTGTCCTCTAGCCATCCCTGCTTAGCCATTTTCCAATTCGCCCGCATCTCGTGGTCGTGCGGTAGCGTTCTCGCTTCCCACGCCCGCGTTCCCGGGTTCGATTCCCGGCTTAGTCAGGGATTTTCTCTGCCTCGTGATGGCTGGGTGTTGTGTGATGTCCTTAGGTTAGTTAGGTTTAAGTAGTTCTAAGTTCTAGGGGACTGATGACCATAGATGTTAAGTCCCATAGTGCTCAGAGCCGTTTGAAACATTTGAACCATTTTGCACTTCCTGTCGATCTCATTTTTGAGACGTTTGTATTCCTTTTTGCCTGCTTCATTTACTGCATTTTTATATTTTCTCCTTTCATCAATTAAATTCAATATTTCTTCTGTTACCCAAGGATTTCTATTAGCCCTCGTCTTTTTACCTACTTGATCGTCTGCTGCCTTCAATACTTCATCCCTCAGAGCTACCCATTCTTCTTCTACTGTATTTCTTTCCCCCATTCCAGACAATTGTTCCCTTATGCTCTCCCTGAAACTCTCTACAACCTCTGGTTTAGTCAGTTTATCCAGGTCCCATCTCCTTAAATTAGCACCTTTTTGCAGTTTCTTCAGTTTTATTCTACAGCTCATAACCAATAGATTGTGGTCAGAGTCCACATCAGCCCCTGGAAATGTCTTACAATTTAAAACCTGGTTCCTAAATCTCTGTCTTACCATTATATAATATATCTGATACCTTTTAGTATCTCCAGGATTCTTCCATGTATACAATCTTTTTTTATGATTCTTGAACCAAGTGTTAGCTATGATTAAGTTATGCTCTGTGCAAAATTTTACCAGACGGCTTCCTCTTTCATTTCCCCCACCCCCAATCCATATTCACCTACTATGTTTCTTTCTCTCCCTTTTCCTACTGTCGAAATCCAGCCACCCATGACTATTAAATTTTTGTCTCCCTTCACTACCTGAATAATTTCTTTTATCTCATCATACATTTCATCAATTTCTTCATCATCTGCAGAGCTAGTTGACATATAAACTTGTACTTCTGTAGTAGGCATGGGCTTTGTGTCTATCTTGGCCACAATAATGTGTTCACTATGCTGTTGGTAGTAGCTTACCCGCACTCCTATATTTTTATTCATTATTAAACAAGTACGGTCGTAAAAAACAGTGCAGGACAGGACTCACACTATCAAACAACGGAGCGCGGATGAGAACGGAGTGCCAGTGGCGTTCTGGACTGGTGCGAGTAGTTTGGTGACGGTGTTCCGGCAGCGCGGCGGAAGCTTCGCTAGCGCCCGACTCGCGGGCCCCGGCGGTGCCTATTGATCACCGCGGAGGCCCGGAGGCTGTGGCGGCGTCGCGGTGTGGCGCTGCGAGGAGCGCCCGCTGGACGCGTCGCCCCCACCTGCCGCCCCCACACACCCGCGATGAGGGTGGCTGCGGGGGTGGAGACAGGGGGGCGGGGCCCAGCCGAGTCACTCTCTAAGGTGGTCATGTCATTTTCGTTTTGGATAGTACCAATGTGCGCGTCAGATAGAGAAGATCCAAAGAAGAGCGGCTTGTTTCGTCACAGGGTTATTTGGTGAGCGTGATAGTGTTACGGAGATGTTCAGCAGACTCGAGTGGAAGACTCTGCAAAAGAGGCGCCCTGCATCGCGGTGTAGCTTGTTGTCCAAGTTTCGCGAGGGTGCGTTTCTGGGAATGTAAAATCAGAGGGATTCGAGCGCGCACTGAGGCTTTACCGCAGTCGTTCTTCCCGCGAACCATACGCGACTGGAACAGGAAAGGGAGGTAATGACTGTGGCACGTAAAGTGCCCTCCGCCACACACCGTTGGGTGGCTTGCGGAGTACAAATGTAGATTTATATGTAGAGAGAGAGCAATTTACTTTACTGTTAAACAACCTTTGGTCTTGTCGTGGCAAAATCTTTGCCTCTGCACAGTCTGAAACATTCTTAGTTGTAGTGTAGTAGGTGATGGACGTATTCTGCAGTGTTGTATTTACTTGTGATTATATCTTTTAGATGAAGAAAGAATGATTTTAAAGGAGAGTAGGGTGAATAAGATGTATTTACACTGAAAAGCCAAAGAAAGTGGTACGCCCTCGTGATATCAAATGGCTCTGAGCACTATGGGACTTAACTTCTGAGGTCATCAGTCCATAAAACTTAGAACTACTTAAACCTAACTAACGTAAGGACATCACACACATCCATGCCCGTGGCAGGATTCGAACCTGCGACCTTAGCGGAAGCGCGGTTCCAGACTGAAGTTCCTAATATCGTGCAGGGCCCCCACGAGCACGTAGAAGTGCCGCAGCACGACGTGGCATTGACTCGTCTCATGTCTGAAGTAGTGCTGGAGGAAACTGACGCCATGAATCCTGCAGGGCTCTCCATAAATCCGTAACAGTACGACGGAATAAAGATCTCTTCTGAACAGTACGTTGCAAGGCATCCCCGATAATGCTCAATAAAGTTCATGTCTGGGGCGTTTGGTGGCCAGCGTAAGTGTTTAAGCCCAGAATAATGTTCCTGGAGCCACTCCGTAGCAATTCTTGACATGACGGCGTGTCGCTTTGTCTTGCTGTAATCGCTCAAGTCCGTCCGAATGCACAATGCTTATGAATCGATGCAGGTGATCAGACGGGATGCTTACGTACGTATCACCTGTCACAATCCTATGTAGACGTATTAGGGGTCACAATCACTCCAACTGGACAAGCCCCACACCATTGTAGAGCCTCCACCAGCTTGAACAGTCCCCTGCTAACATGCAGGGTCCATGGGTTCATGGTCTCCATACCCCTACACGTCCATCCGCTCCATACAATTTTAAGCGAGACTTGTCCGACCAGGCAACATGTTTCCAGTCATCAACAATCCAAAGTCGGTGTTTACGGGCCCAGGCGAGGCGTAAAACTTCGTGCCCTGCAGCCATCATGGATACATGAGTGGGTCTTCAGCTCCGAAAGTCCATATCTACGATGTTGCGTTGAATGGTTCGATCGCTGACACTTGTTGATGGCCCAGCTTATACATCTGTAGCAGTTTCTTGAAGGGTTGCACTTCTGTCACGTTGAACGATTCTCTTCAGTCGTCGTTGGTCCCGTTATTGCAGGATCATTTTCCGGCCGGAGCGACGTCGGAGATTTGATGTTTTACCGGATTCCTGATATTCACGGTACACTCGTGAAATGATTGTATGGTAAAAAGCCCAATTCATCGCTACCTCGGAACTGCTGTGTCCCATCGCTCGTGCGCCGACTATAACACCACGCTGAAACTCACTTAAATCTTGACAACCTGCCATTGTAGCAACAGTAACAGATCTAATAATTTCGCCATACACTTGTTGTCTTACATAAGCACTGTTGACAGCAGCCTCGTATTCTGCCTGTTTACCTGTCTCTGAATATGCATGGCTATACCAGTTTCTTTGGCGCTTCATAGCATTAGAAAACGAAGAGGTTATAGATTCTGAATAACGTTCTTTGTCTTTGAAGAACGTAGTCTTGAAGTAAGGCTTCAGCGGTGTGCAGCTAATCTGTCAGAATGATTATTCTAAGCTAATTAACTCCGTACATTTGCTGAGAGCTGAGAGAAATACCACCCCATTCCCTAAGTTATGTATTAACACATTAATTGATTAAGCTGTTTATTTTTATAGAAAATCTCTGTTAATATTCTACCATTTTTAAATCATGGTTTTCCGTGTTAATTATAGTATTGTTCAGACATATGTCAAGTGTGAAGATCACACGTAGTTTTACTCAGTCTTTCTGAATACATACTTCATTCTAAACTCGTTATTCGGAATATCATTCCATAGAAATAGTTACTCGCCCCATCCCACCGTTTATAATTACGCATTACCACTTTGTACAATGTGGTATGAAACAGTCTGAGTATCGTTTGGAAATTTTGATTAGAAAAAGAAATCTCTCTTAGCCGCTGCCTTCTTGCTGTTTGCTGTTGTGCTTTCGAGAAATATTCAACAATGTTGTGAAAACGAGAGGTCAATGGAAGTTTCGATTAGGGTCCAGATAATTGTTTTACTTCAGTTGCGCTTTTAAAAGAGAGACGAGTTGCATTCAGATCAGTTACAGTTCAACTGAAATTAGGTTCTCTTTAGTCAAAGATGAGCATACGCGTTTTAAGTTGGGTAATAGTTTGTGCGTACACGCTTTTGGTAATAGGTAGACTTTTGTAGTGTGTAAAGTAAAGTTCGGCTAAATTGCAGATAGAAAAAGATACAGTGGGGAGGTTACAACCTAGTCACATCGTAAATTCGAAGGTTGGTCCACAATAGGGTCTATGAATATTTCAGGCGGCTTAAGTCGCTAGATGAGGCCTGCGACCAGTATATGAATACTCAACAGTTGAGCACCAGTGTTACAGTACGTATCATTTGACTCGATACTCCTTTATGTGTTGTTATCTTATATACTGATGGTGGCGTAAGTCCGCAAAGCGAAAATGAAAAGTTTTAACAAGAGACCATAGTTATTACCGGCCAGAAATGGAGGACTAGTGCCGTTCTCAGTAATCCTGGCAGTTGGCTTCCTCCAGAGGCTAAACTCAAGTATGAAGCTGTTTGCATATGAAGTTACTCAATAGAAGTTAATTTGACGTAACTTGGCTTGTGGATATCTTGTAATTCAGTGGGCTGTGGGTCCCAGCGCTGTCTCTGACAGACCTGCCAGTAATTAAATTGCAAAGAGTTTCGTGTGAGTCATCGCGCCAGTCGTAGGCAACTGTGGATCCTCAGTGCAAGTAGATGAAGTGTGTCGCTGCAGTTGCAAGTGAACAGATTGCTAATATAAAGCTGTTATGGTGGAAAAAGTGGTATGATTCTCACTCTGTACATTTAATTCGCTGCGTGGGTCAAGTTCTTCATGTATTACCCGGTGACGCGCAAAATATTTTCTGTCTCTAATCCAGTATAATCAGCCTCGATCATTTCAACTAATACATCAGCAACATGACATATTATTGGAAGGTGGTACGATTTGTAATTGTAGTACTGTATGTTGAACCGCTATTCGTTACTTAACATGCTTGCCCTCCATGGCACCAACACAATTCGGAAGGCTCCATAACTGACCTGTGCGTTAGATAATCATTTTCCATTGCTCCCCTTTTCATACTGACGTACACATGGCTTCGAATATATTCTAAACTATTTTCCTCGTCTCTTTCACGATGCCGCTCGGTCTGGGGCGCTATGTCACAAATTGCGCGGCCCCTTCCGCCGGAGGTTCAAGCCCTCCCTCGGGCATGGGTGTGTGTGTGTGTTTTGTTCTTAGCACAAGTTAGTCTAAGGTAGTTTAAGTAGAACGTAGGTCTAGCGACCGGTGACCTAAGCAGTTTAGTCCCTTAGGAATTCACACACATTTGAACATTTTGTTTTTGTTTCACGATGCATCCAGTACTGGTCTCTCGAGCAGTGTCCCATGACACTGAAATATATACACAGTGAACCTGAAACATATGAACAACACGCCCGTACTTACTGTAATGAAACTGTTTACATTCCCTCATAGTATTCACTTATGACCTATTTCTCTTTGTTTTCAATTTTTACTTCATAGAAGTGAGGTCAACCATTCGGTACATTGAAAATCTGTGTTTATTTACTGTTTTTCCGAATAAGTAAAATACAGTAATTGTATTCGCGATTGCGAATATATAAAGCCATTAGCTATAGAATGAAATGACGAGAACGAGAATTTGTGCTGAACCGGGACCCAAAGCCGGATTTCCCGCTTATACCGAGCGGTCGCTTTACCATTTGGCTATGCGTGGATGACTCACGGCCACATCCCAATGTCAAACAATTTCGCGTAGTGGCCGAAAGCGTTCATATGATACACCAGAGCTCGTTTTTATTACGCAGAATTTAGGTTATCACGAACAACAGCAGTTTCCATGTGAAAGAAATGATTTGGAATTCTCAGTTGCCCGCAGTCGATCTTGGATTTATGAAAAGCGCAGCGAGTTAAACAGAATTACATCAAAAAGTGTACTGCTAAAGACCGAAAAAAATTGTTCAAATGGCTCTCAGAACTACGGGACTTAACATCTGAGGTCATCAGTCCTCTAGACTTAGAACTACTTAAACCTAACTAACCTAAGGACATCACACACATCTATGTCCGAGGTAGGATTCGAACCTGCGACCGTAGCAGCAGCGCGGTTCCGGACTGAAGCGACTAGAACCGCTCGGCCACAACGGCCGGCAAAGATCGAAATGCATGAAAAGTACAGAGCTGGTCTTCATCGAACAGTCCCGAAGTCGAATGCCGACGCTGCTGTTGCTGATGGCAATCTATTTAACATTAGAATATAAACAAATAGTAGCAGCAGAGATTGCTTTGTTAAAAATTATTTAAGGTATTCAGTAAACCACAGTCTCAACACTTTCGTTTCTAACGCTCAGGTAGTTCAAATTTCCACTCAGTGAGCAATTAGCACCAGGTTGAGAACCACTGTTTTAACACAGATTATATATTTTATATATATTATACACATATTTTCGTTATGCACTTGTTTCCATGCGATCCGGTATTCTAAACCTAACAGAACACTAAGTTATTTTCCTTCTACATTTTGGAATAATGGTTTTCGTGAGAGATTCATCCGTAGCGTAGTCAGAAGTTTAAGTGACGTTCATAGGTGACAGATCGTTTGTGAGTTGTTTGAAACAACGGATGTGAGAACGAAATGTTGCTTATGTTGCCAGGCCATTCTGTTACCTTAGGTGGAGGTCTAGGAATGGTTGAATGGTGAAAGTTTGGTTGATTCGATGAATCTAAGAGACAGGATTTGATGAGAAGGATAATATATCTTGTTATGGCACGTATTTCATGTTATTTGTGATTATTACAATGCTTATTCCTTCGATATTAAATTGGTATATACGAATAGATGGTCCAATTCTATAAACTTGTGCGTCCTCAGAAGGACTTTTTAGTTGTTTGCTCTGTATTCTATGACCGGGAGGCCTTTTCTGGCAGTTCGGTCTCATCCTGTTGTTGTTACTGATTTAACGCCACTCAAGAGGCACTATCATACTCTGTCGCTGAATACTGCTGTCCAACTTAGATGAACAGTGCTTACTGTAGCAACATAGATGTGCTCCTCAACCAGACAATGCGACTTATCACTGGCTGCATACGTAGCACTCAAACAGCATGGCTACCAATTTTAAGTAACATCCAACCTCCAGCGCTACGAACATCAAATGCTCTCCTGAAGATCTGGAGAAACATTCAGAAGAACCCCCAGCTACGCGTACACGGCGATATATTAATAGCAGAACATCAGCGTCTGAAGTCAAGAAAATCACCTTGGCCAACCGCACAACCTCTTGAAGCCTCCGACTTTAACATCAACAAAGTATGGAGAAGTCAATGGGAAGAATCGTCAGTGTTCAACGGTCATCTGGTTGAAAAGCCTTCCATGCGAGTTCCAGGTTTCACACTCCCCAGACGCCAGTGCAGAATCATCAACCGCATCCGAACAGGACAAGGGAACTGCTGATATCTAAAGCACAAATGGGGCTGGGCAACATCTCCAGATTGTGACTGTGGAGCTGCCCTGCAACATTGTTGGTGAATGCCCGAAACGAGCCTTCGGGGGATCAATAAATGACATCCATCATGCATCACCTGAAGGTCTCAACTGTATCAACAGATTGGACATAGAAATCTAAGAACTTGCGTAATGTGCACATACTTTAGCATAATACTTTAGACATTTGATTCTGTACCTGTATTTTGCTTGCCATTTCTTACACTGAATACTCTTAAAATTATGTATTTGATTCAAGCTCTGTATCATCACATGATAAATAAATAAACAAATTACAGTGCTTCAACTCCGTATTATCTTATAGATAACACAATGCTCTAAGTTGGCTGCAGTTTTCTTATTAATTCCACCATTTCAGCTATTCACGCTGCCCTTCCTCTAATAAATCTTAAAACAGCCTCTGTTCCATTATACTAAAAGCTCCAAGCTCCGTCTGACAAAATGTGGTTATAATAATAATATCTGATCAATAGAATCCAGACATCCTTACGTGAACTGACTGCTACAAGGTCACATGAGGCGGAGCCACCAGCATAACAGGAGATGGTAAAAGTGACTAGTCACTGGATAACATGTGAGTAACAGATCTTACAGGAGCATTTCAGCCCATCTAAAGGTGCACAAGCCGACTGCTGATGATGTTATCGTTAAGTGGAAACGTGAAAGAACATCCGCAGGTAAGCGAAGACCAAGCAGAATGCGAGTACTAACGGACGTGGACCATCGAGCACTGTGGAGGGTTTTTGTAAGAAACTGCATGATATCCGTTGACGGAATCATTAGTTTGTTCCAAGATGTCTAGCTAGTTCGATGACTGTGCGTACTGAGTTAAAAGAAATGAGATTCGACGACTGTGCAGCTTCTCATAAGGCACACATTTCACCAGTGAGTTCTAAGCGGCGTATGAAGTAGTGAAACGACTTACTACACGGGACCATGGGTGATTTGAAACGAGTCATATGTAGTGCTGAATCACGCTGGAACGGTCTGGTTTCGGCAAATGCCTAGAGAACGTCACCTATTATGTTTTGTAGTCCTAACAGAGAAGACGTAGGAAGCGGTGTTTCATTATCGGAGTGCGTTTCGTGGTTAGGATGTGATCGCCCTAATGCAGCTAAGAAAACGATAAATGCGGAAGGATATGAACACATTTTAGGGCATTATGTACAGCTTACAGTATGGGAAAGATTCAAAGGAGGAGGAGGAGGATGAGATGGAGGAGGAGGTGTTTAACGTTCCGTTGACAGCAAGGTCATTGGAACACAAGCTCAAATTAAGTAAGGAAGGAGAAGGAAAGTTGCCGTGCCCTTTCGAAGGAATCAGCCAGACATTTGCTTTAAGCGATTTAAGGAAATCATGTAAAACATACATTGGGATGGCCGGCCGCGGGTTGAATCGTCGTTCTTCAGAATACGAATCTACTGCGCCAACCACTGTGTAACGATTCGGAGCCGATGACTGAATCAGCATGACATCTGGCAGTGGAAATGGCACCAGACTTCCAGTTGACATCAGTGCCAAATCGGTTACGAGACAAGTAGAAAAATCTGAATATCTAGGGAGATACATTGACAAAAGTAGTTTGGGCAATACAGAAGTAAAATACATAATACAACAAAGCAGAGAAGTAATAAAATGCACGAATTCTTTTTGTTGGGACAACAACATATCTAACAACAACAGAAAAGAGTGGATAAGCTAATGGTTGAATCTGTTGTATGCTATGGGTCAGAACTGGGCGTTATAAACGCTGACCTCGAAAGAAGATTAATAACTGTTGAAGTGGATTATTTATGAAGTAGTGTCACTACATTAAGCACCGATAAAAGAGATCATGGTGTAGTAGGATGCAAAATAACGAGGGAAAATTAGACAGTGACAGATAGAATTGAAAGAAAGTCACTAAAGTGGTATGGACTTTTGTTGAGAATGTCAGATCATCGGCGGGCAAAGAAAATATTTGAATAGAAACCACCTGGCAGAGGTAAACTCGGCAGACCATGACGTTCTTGGAAAGACCACATCAACTAAATGATGGAGCAACGCAGTATATGCAAGGAGGATTCCTTGAATAGATAAGCTTGGCAGAAAGTAACAGGTATACAAGAAAATGTTGTTGTTGACTGATATTTGTATTAATTAATCCTGTAACAATAATAATAATGGTATCTTTTAGGCAATGGTTTGTGGTCAGTAACATTCCTGAATTTGACTGACCAGCCCAGAGATCTTACCCGAACCCGATGGGTCACCTCTGGGATGGGCTAGAACTTTGACTTTGCTTGAGACCCCAACGTTCAACCCTACTACTTCCTTTGGTTTCAGCTCTTAAGGAAGAATGGACTGGCATTTATCTACAACTATTCAGACATGTAACTGGAGTTCAAGCTGTCATAAAGGTGAAGGGTGGAAACATCTCATATTCAAGTCCACTAACAGGTGTCCAGTTACTTCTAATCATATAGCGTCCGTAGATTAAAGAGTTGGTCTACTATATGTAAGCGTTTCTGAGGCATCAGCCTCGTGCTAAAGGATACTCTTTCTCTCTTTGATTTCGACATCTTTACAAGTAGCCAGTTTGCTGGTCTGGTGCCTTGCACGAGGATATGCACACGCTCGGCACATTAACCCGTGCGTGTCACAGTTTCATACGCAACAGTATGCCAAACTCTTTTGGCGCTGCCACCGAGTGGCTCGTTGCTTGGTTACGGCTGTGTTTACATACCCCCCCCCCCCCTCCGCCCACCCGGTGCTTCCCCCACCTTGCTCCGCTCTTACCTTTATATCCGGAGCGAGTCTGTGTGCTCGACGCTTATTTCTCTTTGAGATGTTTACTCGCCCGCCGCGATTCAGCCCACGTAAAGACTCGAGGCAGAATGCGTCAACCACCCCACTGCTCCTAGAATTGAAAAGTATTCTTTCACAGCTTAATATGAATAGCGTCATGAAAAGAAAGCTTTTACAGCCGTTATAACGGGATAAAACGGCGCCGGCCGCACACTCGGGAGTCAGACGTCGGCGCCCTTCATCCTGAGGTCGTATTCTGTGCGTCTGTGCAATCTGATTCGGCATCTGTTATTTCTCACGCCTTCAGAGCACTCTCACGCACATAAAAGAGATGTGTTTTTCATAATTTCGTGTGGGTTGTGACATGAGAGGCCCATACATCAAACAAATACTTATGGTAGTCTCATTCGACAGCGCTCGCATAAGCAACAAGGTATTTTTGACTGCTTAGACTCCTGTGGCTAGCTTCTGTTCACTCAAAATTATTTTGAAATTGTTAATCGCGACATTTTGCAATACGAAAACGGAAAAAAGTTGTTGTAGGTGTTTTTACACTAGCCAAAGTGGCTTGAATGTCTGTTCGATAAGATTTTAAGTAACAAAGAAAAATATAATGAAATAAGAAGTGTATTGACAATAACCGTTATTTTTTGTTTATTGTTCTTCTAAGGACTTTCAAGGTTTTCAAATGGAATTGTATCCAATAAATACTTGTTTCTATGATGTCTTCATGAATCCACATTTCACATACCGTAGCCAACTACTATACTCCAATAACAGAAATAGATCCAGGATGAAGGTTTCATTTTGGATGGCCACATCAGCTAGCCTGGAGACATGAGACATCAGCTTGTCTCCGGATATTTTGGAACATACTGAACAGGATATGTGGGGGACTGATCGAAGCGGCGCAGTGGTTAGCACACTGGACTCGAATTCGGGAGGATGACGGTTCAAACCCGCGTCGTCCTGATTTAGGTTTTCCGTGATTTCCCTTAATCGCTTCTGGCAAATGCCGGGATAGTTGGATAGTTCCTTCCCTGCCCTTCCCTGAAGCGATGGGACCGAAGGCCTCACTGTTTGCTCCCCACCCCAAAATCAACCAACCAACCAGGATGTGCAGGGTCTATTTCCGCATCCACTCGTTCAAGTGATCGTGCACTGTTGTCATGTGATCCAAAACGACAACGGCAGCGAAAAATCTAGACGACTACTGACATGATTTCTCGTGCAGAATATGTCAATAACACTTGCTGTTTTCGCTTGTGGCTGGTTGCAGCCAGACATTTTACGTGGCTATCGTAAGGTATTCTTACTTCATCGGCACGACACACGTAAAATCGCACTACGAGTCTGGTACCCATCATCTAATGAATATATTCGCAGAACAGTGTATTACTTATGTGTCCTGTCTAAACGCACATAAAAACGAATACCATTCTAAAACTCTTTCGCAACTGCATCGATTCGCCTTTGGAGCAAGCTCTCAAGCACTTCATGCACGATGCAATATCCAATCCTGTTTAAGACAAGACTGAATCCATTACTTTCGTTATCTCCTTGTTTTCCTCTAAAAAATTAGTATTTTACTCTGACACATGATGAATAACAGGGTGTTTTGAGTAAATGCCTACTTTTTCTACACGTTACGCTATCTTTCTTCGTTTATCATTTACGGGCTATTACTTCTTCTCCCCTCTCTAGTGCCTGTGTTCCATTACTTCCTTACTTTATTCCCCCACATTTTCTCTAATTCCCAGTGCAGCCATATCCCACAATTGAATCTACGTGCTAAACTTGTCATTCTGTTCCTCTGAACAAATATATGCTATGTTTAATCTGGTTTTACAGTTTTTCTCATGAATGTAAGTGTTTGGCTGTATACCAAATGTAAGATGTCTTATCAAGCGAGTATAATAACGAGAGCAATGATAAACTATGTAGATTAAATGGCTACAAGTACAATAAGACCTCATTACTCTAATCTTACCAGAACGAGCAAATAAACAATAAATAATGGGTATTAAAGCACGAATTCCTCTTTAACTCTTAATTCTTCGTTTGGCATTCACTTTCCAAACAAACTCACTCAATTCCCTAGAGCATACGTACAGATGAAGAAGTTACACTTAATACCATTCGTGAATAAGATTCATCGCTATAACTAAATATGCTTTCAATTGCTTAAAATGAGCAGCCAGTATTACGGATTATACACAACGTTCTGTCAGGTATTTAATAAATTTAAGAGAAAATTCAGATGAAGATAATCGAAAACAAGTTCCATAAGCTGGTTGGTTGGTGTAGACCAGTAATAACACAAAATACCGTCACGACCTTCAACGGGCTTTATAATTTAAAATGAATGTAACACATTCTAAAATTTTCTTGTATAGTATCCCATTACCTTATAAAAATTGGTAGGTGTACCAGAATGAACTACAATAACATGAAGAAGACCTCGTATTCCGTGAGCATTGTCACTATAAACTTTCAACCATTTGGATAAAATGCGTTACAACATACTTTCTTCAGGTAGAGCTTGAGTTGTAAGACTGCTGAAGACTACCATAAGTATGCGTAGAGTAGAGTAGCTTTCATAGTATCTTTGGTCCGTTAAAACTATACCCGCATTACCTGTACGTTATGTGTGTTGCATACCTGTCGGGCGTCACTTTATAAAGATCGCTTTCTTTACATATGCGATCAGTTTCTTACTAGAGTCGGATATGGTGGACAGTCTAGAAACTGACTGAGGATATTTACTGGCCCAGATAACTTACGGAACATTTTTGTGCTACGTAGTTATACACCCGTATTTAGGGCAAGACTGAATTTCTCAGCGTTTAATCCAGGTTTAATCGAAAATTGTTGATTTGTAATGTGAAACAGAGGGTACTGTAGTAAAAATAAAGAAAACAATGCAGATTTATCACATAGTGCTGGCTACCGCAATTTCCTTAACGTAAACCTAAAATTAAAAAAAACAACCGCAAACCAAAAATGAATTATATTTCGTCGAACTTAATAACAAAAACTGTATATATTTTAATGATCGTACATGTAAACTGAACTTAACTGAAAACGATTGCTTTGGTTACATAAAAGCGCAAAAATTACACGATCAATTAATTTTTATGACTTATAAAAGCAATTTATATTCTTTAGGGGTATAAAATACACAATGCACTAACACTGAATGAAGTGCGGTTCTAATTATATGCGAAACAAACAACCAAACAGTTATAAAGGAGCAATATGAAGCCGTCGGCTCCTACATTCATTTATGTTTCTTTCTCTACCTATGCTAGTGGTACTACGTCATTTATGTAGTGTATAGTTAACGCACATCACAAACAGGTTCCCGCAGACCATTATGCTGCCTTCAAATGCAATGACTCCTAAAAGCCTTGCATGAAAAAACTTGTTTTCCGGCAATACTGCTTAAGAATGGAAAGTTCGTTCACTATCGTACACCTAACCATAGCTCTCGAAGTGCTATTTTTTAATCCTTATTTTATAGCAAAACAAGAATTAATAACTACACGTGAGAAAAAAGCAAGCATGAATGTAACAGTCATTGAATCGGTAATACTACAAACAAGTATTATCTTTTACGTGTTTGAGTGCGCAAAACATGCTATTATTCTGGTTAAAGACGCACAACGTACTGTTGCCATTAACCAGAGTTCTCTTAAATCGTTATCAACGTAACGTTTTGACAAATTCCCTACGTAGGAGTACAAAAGTGAATTAGGAGCAAAATTGGAGCACCAACATATGTTTTCCTTTAGGCTGTGAAACAGAACCTATATAATCAAAGCTGAGTTAGTAATATGGGGAACACCTCGTACTGTTCGTCTGTGACTTGCATTACGATGCTGAGCTACAGCTTTGGGAACTAATCTCCTGAGTCCCATTCTCTGTGAGCAATATCAGTGTATCACAACTATAGTAAAAACCGAAAATCAAAAGACAGAGTGCAAAAATCCCGTTAGGGAAACTCTGAACACGAAATAAATTTGCATGTCTTTCACTGTTGGTGCAGCTTATGTTTTATAGTGATAGTCAACAATTTTAACATAGCTACCTGTGTGAACTAATATACTGGTTGACTCTGGTTGTTGTCAATTTAACTCTTTCTTGTTGCACGAAGATTTAAAAAGGAAAATTATTACTTGGTAGAGGCTGGTCTCACTAAGATTAATACCAGCATTTGTTTAATGTAAATAACCAAATTATGTCATTTTTATGTTTATTAGCAACATTTATATTGTCTAATTTTTCATCAATGACACAGTAATGCATCCATGGGTTAGCCATTTACAGTAGGTAATTGTTGACAGACGAAAGGAGTAGAGCTTATAGATCCATGGAGATGTAGAGGAGTTTGGTGAGAATGGCATGGTTTTATTTCAAAGTGGCTGCATTAAAAAGTGTGATAGGCCATAAGTTATACTAGTGAACTAAAGTAAGTGTTCGACATCAGCAGCGAGCAAAGTACGAAACAGGGGCGTCTAAGAACGAAATACCTGATAAACTGTGAAATGCGCACGTTGTAGTATTAACAGGATAAAGTACTGTGGTGAAATTAAAGAATATGAACTGTCCAACTGTGAGTTAGGACCTATGATCGAATGTAGCCTTTGCTTCGGGAAATGTGTTTCTGATCGTCTATTTCTTTGCTGGCCTATTTATTGAGAATGTCTAAGTAAATTATCGTATTTGAAACGCATTTTGATACAAACAATAATGATCCTCTATTTTACGAAGGAGAAGAGATATTGATGAAAATTTTAAAAGCTACACGATTGTAAAATTAGATACAAATTGAACTTAATTATCAATTAGCTTTTACCCAAGGCTACGCTCACGCGCCAGTGGATTTGCTATGATGAATGAGGGTGGGTAAGTAAGCTATTGTACATTCAGTGACGTAAGATGTACCCATATGTCTGCCTATCCACATGGGCATAGCTTCTGGTGTGCTTGCCCTCCACCTAACGCCCCTCCCCCACCCCCCCCCCATGTGACCCACACGGCGAAGTGTCGCTGCCGAGGGGTTCATACAGAAGGGTTTGGGCAGTAAAGCATATCTACGCTTCGTGCCATCTGCCGAGCGGTGCGGGGAGCGAACTGTGCATCGTGCTAGTGAAGTGCTAGTGAAGTAGCTACATTTTATTAAAATAAATTACTATTTTTTATCATGGCTCATTGATGTAAGAAAAAGACGCTGAATTCGTTACTTCACCCTCTTAGGAGACGACTTTCTTTCCCCTTTCTGAGCGTTCATGTTATCTCCGTAACAAATTACAGCGAAATCAGTTAAGGGGGGTAGGACTTCCTACCCCCTTAAGCGGTTTAGTCCCGAAAACATAACAAACGGACACATTTCCGCATTAACGATACAAGTGTGCACTGTGGGAGAGGGGAGCGTCAGTATAATAAACAAGTGTTAACAGACGAATTCTCTTCCTAGCACTGATATGTTTGCACCATTGTGCATATTTGTATTCACCAACAGGTTATTCGAACTCATTTCAAAAGAAACCTAGGCTCTTATTGTTTGTTTGTTTCAATGTGTTAGTGCCAGTACAAGAGAAACATAAAGTGCTATACCAATGTGATGAAGAGCGAATAGAGAAAGTTCCTGGATCTACCTCTTAAGAGTAATCACGCAGGTTATTCAGGTTTTGCGATATATGGGTGGAGTCAGGCCAGAAAAGAATAAACATATCTGCAATAACGCCTGAGTAGCAAAGCTCTTTGATGGTGACAAGATGAAGGAATCGAAAACGGGAGCCTTTGAAATGTGATTCTACAAGCGAATGAGAAATATGAGAGGTGTTGATCGGGTGACCAATGAAGAAATCTTGAATTAGATTGAGGAAGGAATGAAGAAGGGATAGCGTGATACGACACATTCGGAGACAGTCATGCATAATTTATTTGGTCGAAGTGAAAAGTGATGGGGAGGGATAAAATTAGGGTCTTCAAAGGATTCAATGTAGTAAGGTTTCAGTAGCTGTACAGAGATGAAGAGACTTATCTAGGACAGACTGACGTGAAGAGTTTCATCAAACTACAAATAACCATTACCTGTTTCTACCAGTTGTGTAGTTTCACTTCCTCTTATTATATTAACTAATAGTTCCCCTGCTTCTTCGTAAAACTACTACACAGTCATAAAAGAAGAGCTCTAAGCTGTGAGTGTTCTCATCGCATGATCACCTTGAAAGCCGAAAACAGTTTAACGGAGTAAAAATAATAATGTAGAACATCCATAATCTAGTAGCTTTCATTTATAATTACTTCATTTGATCTTCGGTCTTAGGTTATTAACGAGACGGCCAGTAGCGAATACACAAATAATTGAGCCATTGACTTATTTCTGTAATGTTCTGAACTTCGTATTGATAAAAGACGCTTCCGATGCAACACCAGCAGTAAAACATAGATTTTCTATAAATCTGTGACTTATGCGGATGGTGCTGTGGTATATCGAGAGGTTGTAACAATGGAAAAGTGTACTGAAATGCAGGAGGATCTGCAGCGAATTGACGCATGGTGCAGGGAATGGCAATTGAATCTCAATGTAGACAAGTGTAATGTGCTGCGAATACATAGAACGAAAGATCTCTTATCATTTAGCTACAATATAGCAGGTCATCAATTGGAAGCAGTTAATTCCATAAATTATCCGGGAGTACGCATTAGGAGTGATTTAAAATGGAATGATCATATAATGTTGATCGTCGGTAAAGCAGATGTCAGACTGAGATTCATTGGAAGAAACCTAGGGAAATGCAATCCGAAAACAAAGGAAGTAGGTTACAGTACGTTTGTTCGCCCACTGCTTTAATACTGCTCAGCAGTGTGGGATCCGTACCAGATAGGGTTGATAGAAGAGATAGAGAAGATCCAACGGAGGGCAGCGCGCTTCGTTACAGGATCATTTAGTAATCGCGGAAGCGTTACGCAGATGATAGATAAACTCCAGTGGAAGTCTCTGCAGGAGAGACGCTCAGTAGCTCGGTACGGGATTTTGTTGAAGTTTCGAGAACATACCTTCACCGAGGCGTCAAGCAGTATATTGCTCCCTCCTACTTATATCTCGCGAAGAGACCATGAGGATAAAATCAGAGAGATTAGAGCCCACACAGAGGCATACCGACAACCCTTCTTTCCACGAATAATAAGAGACTGGAATAGAAGGGAGAAATGATAGAGGTACTCAAGGTACCCTCCGCCACACACCGTCAGTGGCTTGCGGAGTATTGATGTAGATGTAAAGGTTGCGCTTCTCCACTACATTAACCGAGTAATACTCGGAGGCACATTATGTACAGACAGCGTTGTTTCCAGGCATCTGGACCCTTAGTGCTGCTTTTCAGTTCACCTTGACTCCTACAGACTGCCGGGCGGTATCGAGGACTGGTAACGGGGATCATGGCAAATGGCCGATGTCTCGCTGCTTCGACCGGACAGCGGCCGTAACTTGCAGCTCGAATCATATCGGAAGCTAGTCGCATTAAAGTGCTTCCAATACAGCCAGACAGGCGGGCGATAGCATAAATATTCAATAACCTCCATCGAGGGTCGGTGGCCCGCGATGGAGTCCGCCGGCCTCTCACACCACGACGAGCTCGCGATGGCTTTCGCTGGCGGACATCGCACACGTCCGCCTCTACAAGCCGCGCAGACATGCACACGTCCAACAGCACGGGAGGGGAGAAACTGGCTGTAGGGGAAGCACGCATTAATCTAGATTTCATTTTAGTGGTCGATTAACTGCTGTTCCAAGCAGACAACCCTATATGTTAATGTATCTAAATCTATACCCTGCAAGTCACATTACCATGTTTGGCAGAGGGTACTCTCGTAGGCACTTTCACCCCTCCCCAATTCGAACCTCCAAACCCCCTAATTTTGTCTTTGACGTCTTTGGATGCTTGAAAGTATTGCCAATATATAAAATGTAGTTAGTACATGAGTAATACACAAGAAAGGTGACCTCATGGTAGGTTCCTATGTAAGTGAATTTAGCTGTTACTTGCTATATACAAGGTATTCTCCAACAATATGTTAAAGGGATTTTTACCTCATGTTGAAAGTACTACAGGTGACCATCAAACTGGATTTCACCAAGGAAGATCTAATGTTGATCATATATTCACAATATAGCAAATAATTAGAAAAATGTATAGAATGTTGGATTGAAACACATCACCTTGTTAGAGACTTCACACCGTCGTATGGCATTATTGATAGAACGGTCTATATATAGGGTTGTCCATTGATCGTGACCGGACCAAATATCTCACGAAATAAGCGTCAAACGAAAAAACTACAAAGAGCAAAACTTGTCAAGCTTGAAGGGGGAAACCAGATGGCGCTATGGTTGGCCCACTAGATGGCGCTGCCATAGGTCAAACGGATATCAACTGCGTTTTGTTAAATGGGAACCCCCATTTTTATTACATATTCGTGTAGTACGTAAAGAAATATGAATGTTTTAGTTGGACCACTTTTTTCGCTTTGTGATAGATGGCACTGTAATGGTCACAAACATATAAGTACGTGATTTGACGCAGCATTCCGTCAGTGCGGACGGTATTTGCTTCGTGATGCATTACCCGTCTTAAAATGGACCGTTTACCAATTGCGGAAAAGGTCGATATCGTGTTGGTGTATGGCTATTGTGATCAAAATGCCCAACGGGCGTGTGCTCTGTATGCTGCTCGGTATCCTGGACGACGTCATCCAAGTGCCCGAACCGTTCGCCGCATGGTTACGTTATTTAAGGAAACAGGAAGTGTTCAGCTACATGTGAAACGTCAACCACGACCTGCAACAAATGACGATGCCAAGTAGGTGTCCTGTCTGCTGTCGCGGCTAATTCGTACATCAGTAGCAGACAAACTGAGCGAGAATCGGGAATCTCAAAAACGTCGGTGTTGAGAATGCTACATCAACATCGATTGCACCCATACCATATTTCTATGCACCAGGAATTGCATGGCGACGACTTTGAATGTCGTGTACAGTTCTGCCACTGGGCACAAGAGAAATTACGGGACGATGACAGATTTTTTTGCACGCGTTCTATTTAGCGACGAAGCGTCATTCACCAACAGCGGTAACATAAACCGTCATAATATGCACTATTGGGCAACGGAAAATCCACGATGGCTGCGACAAGTGGAACATCAGCGAACTTGGCGGGTTAATGTATGGTGCGGCATTATGGGAGGAAGGATAAATGGCCACCATTTTGTCGATGGCAATCTAAATGGTGCAATGTATGCTCATTTGCTACGTAATGCTCTACCGATGTTACTACAAGATGTTTCATTGCATGACAGAATGGCGATGTACTTCCAACATGATGGATGTTCGGCACATAGCTCGCGTGAGTATTGTGTATTGAATAGCATATTTCATGACAGGTGGATTGGTCGTGGAAGCACCGGCCCGCACATTCACGGGCTCTGACGTCCCCGGATTTCTTTCTGTGGGGAAAGTTGAAGGATATTTGGTATCGTGATCCACCGACAACGCCTGACAGCATGCGTCAGCGCATTGTCAATGCAAGTGCGGACATTACGGAAGGCGAACTATTCAATGCTGCGAGGAATGTCGTTACACGTATTGCCAAATGCATTGAGGTTGACGGACATCATTTTGAGCATTTATTGCATTAATGTGGTATTTACAGCTGATCACGCCGTAACAGCATGCGTTCTCAGAAATGATAAGTTCACAAAGGTAGATGTATCACAATGGAACAACCGAAATAAAATGTTCAAACGTAGCTACGTTCTGTATTTTAATTTAAAATACTTACCTATTACCAACTGTTCGTCTAAAATTGTGAGCCATATGTTTGTAACTATTACAGCGCCATCTGTCACAAAGCGAAAAAAGTGGTCCAACTAAAATATTCATATTTCTTTATGTACTACACGAATATGTAATAAGAAATGAGGTTTCCTATTTTTAAAAAAACTAGTTGATATCCGTTTCACCTATGGCAGCGCCATCTAGCAGGCCATCTGGTTTCCCCCTTCAAGCTAGACCAGTTTCGATCTTTGTAGTTTTTTAGTTTGACGCTAATTTCGTGAGATATTTGGTCCGGTCACGATCAATGTGGACTGTCCAACTACACCGACTATACTAGAAAAACCTCCATCTTCAACCGAAATTCCCATTCACGTCTCAACCCACTTGGTATTCCAACTGTACTGTAGCAGTATTTGAGCATAGAACAAAAGGGACGATCCTGCCTGGAACCCAGGTACAACTGTTTTAACTGAATCGAACTATATGGTTCCAGAGACGTATGCAAGTCAGAAATATCTGTGATTATTATATGTAGACTGAAGAGATGAATGTGATGTGAATTGGCAGGAGCCAATGCACAGAGTTTGGAGGAAGCCGAAAGGCACGCGTTTAAGCTCACGCAAACTGGCTTGAGGTCTGGAACAGGACAATGTAATTAATATAGCCAATAAGGTACGTTGCTGCTGGAATACTTAACTTTAATCCATATTTGGTGTACATCGCTCTTGACGGTACATGTTTTACAATCTCAATATTAACTGGTAATGGCGCCTTGCTAGGTCGTAGCAAATGACGTAGCTGAAGGCTATGCTAACTATCGTCTCGGCAAATGAGAGCGTATTTGTCAGTGTAGCATCACTAGCAAAGTCTGCTGTACAACTGGGGCGAGTGCTAGGAAGTCTTTCTAGACCTGCCGTGTGGCGGCGCTCGGTCTGCAATCACTGACAGTGGCGACACGCGGGTCCGACGTATACTAACGGACCGCGGCCGATTTAAAGGCTACCACCTAGCAAGTGTGGTGTCTGGCAGTGACACCACAGAATGAAAATTTGTACTGAGGCCAGTATTCGAACCTGGGTCTCCTCCTTATAAGGCAGATGCGCTAACCACTGCACCACCCAAGCACAATGGTTTTTCTAAACTGCACGGATTATCCTAGCACGCCTTCCTCCTCAGTCCAAATTGGCACTCATGCCTCAGCTTACTAGCTATTCCCATAAACTCGAACACCACTGCAAAGGCTTTCCAGCTGTATTGGAATAGCAGCTCGGTATCTAATGAAGGGTGGATCCTGCCTAAAACTCAGGCTACGTGCTTTAATCGAAGAAAACTATGTGGTTTCAAAGACCTTTTCAATTGGACAGAGGGGAGAGGCATGCTAGGATAGTGTATGCTGTCGTGCAAAACCAATGTACCAGAGTCGCATAGTAGTTACCGAAACCTGGGTTCAAATCCTGACCTTGCCACAAATTTTTATTCGTTGATTCAGTCTGTAAATAAACATCATAGATAACTGAGACTTGAAAAGCTGCCTGGAGCCATATAGCTTCATATGAGTGTGTCTTTTGTTTGCTGTACCTTTTGGGAAGGTGATAAGAAATGCAGGCCTGAGTACAAGAGGGACAATCCTGAACAAATCAGTTCTACTGTTGACCTAAGTATACACTTGTAAGAATGCGTGGAGCAATCATAGAAATCATTAAAGGTCTTGAAAAAGGTGTTACTTAGGTGAACCTGCAGATGAATGAAGGGAAAACTTATTATATGCCTGTAACTAAGAAAGATCATAGTAATGAACCATCATTCATAGAATTTGGTACCCACATAACTACGATGTTGTGCTTTTAGTGTCACTCACTTTAGGTCAAAAGTTGACTGTAAAAATAAAGCGAGCTCTGAAACCCGTAAACGAATATTTGCCCCCAACAAACTCTAAAATGATCTCAGCAAACATAAGAAATCTGAGCTGCTGTTCAGTAAGACTAAAGTCATGATACATAAATTGTTAATGTAACCAGTTTGCTAAACATAGACACTTTCGATGAGAAGCCACTTGGCGTACACGAAAGAAAGATTTTGAGACAAATTCTTAGGCCAGTGGAACAAAATATTGTCTAGAGAAGAAAATTCTATTACGTATTATATAATCTATATGATGAACCAGACATTATCAGCTGCAGTAATATTAAAATGTTAGACTGACCAGGACATGTAATGAAAGAGAATGGCAGAATGGATAAGGTGATACTCAACATTGGAGGGCATCGGTACTAAACTCGAAGGAAAGGATTAATCATCTATTCAGTTGCCAGACACACAAGGGCTTCTGTGGCTCTGGCGATAATGATGATGTGGATGATGATGATAAAGTTGTTGATGGTCTTTCCGTGAGTTATAATTAGGAGGGTCCTATCTAGTGTGGGTTCCAGACTGACGAGCATTATTTACATATATGTGAAACGAGGATTCTGTAATCTATTTTCTTCTCGTATGGACAGTTACCAAAATATTGGCAAGAAATGTAGCTAATACAGAGATGAGGGAGAGTGTAGAAAATATAAACAGAAATGACAGAATGATGGAAACTACTGCACTAGAGGCTGTGGAACTGGGATACTCCTAGTCTGATTCCATTAATCAAAATTCAGTTGGGTCGGCACAATGAGTTCCCCTAAAATAACGTATTACAAACCTATTCAGTTTGTTGCTCAACACCCTTTATTCTAAATCCGTGAACAGCACTGGTTCTTGTACTATCGCAAAGTCAGCAGACGTAATATTGAGTTTAGGCATGATCTCTGTTTTGTTTCCTTCCGTGTGCACCAGAGTGCTGTACGAACACGATCGTGTCTAAGGTTATTGTTCTACAAAATGCGTTAAAACTCCGAGACCTGAGCCGTGGGAAAACAAATGTTTGGTAAAAGCAAATTCTTAATAAGTTTGTGTCAGTGTGATTATTACATTGTTTCCCTAAGTACTTACAGCTGTGTCAAACGAAAATAATTTATCACTAGACTTTTCATTAATCAGTTGTTAACCTTCGCTTCTTATTGATAGTATATTCCATTCTAATATAACATACTTTCAAGAAATACCTGTTAAGGATGATTTAAAAAATCTTAGTTTTGATGGAGATATGTACTGTCTTCCAGTACTGCGTATGAACTGAAACAACTACAGAAGGATCTTGCAGGAGAAAACCTGGGGATAGACCTGATAAATCAATTATGATAAGACTAAACAACGTACGAAAACAAATTGAAAAGAAAACTGTGCTAATTAACAACATAGTCTTAGAACTTTTAATCAGTTCTTGTGCCCAGGAGAATCGAAGACGACTGGACGAACAATGAAAGAAGTAAACAAGAGAACAGAACTGATATAGTGTGCTAATGGTTATTCAAACATATTTTTCCGAACTGAATATTAGAGTGCCTGTAACGAAAATTTTGCAACCGATATATCTTGGCATTTTAGAAATATGACATTGAAAATCAGACATTCGATGCTTCATCCAAGAGAGGGTTGTTCAGATTGCAGTATCGACAGTTACTAGAAGAGATAGTAACGCAAAGAAATGTTTCAGCCCTTATATTTGAGTAAAAGACAGGGTCGAAAAAAACCTAAATTGCAGTGAGCAGGACATGTAACCAGATGAATTGATGGTATAGAGACCAAGGAAGACCTTCCCTGGAGTAAAAGATGTAATAAGGGATCACGGAGATGGCGTAATATACCATAAATTGACCAGATGATTTAGAAAATATGCTGGAACAACAAGTTCATGTATAGCTGAAGAGCATTGCCCTAATCTAGGCGAACTCATTATTCAACAGTGCATGTGGAATCGTTGTTACATATACCAGAAACTATATTCTCTAAGTTGTCAGATACACTTTGTCTGTAGTGCCGGCAAAAATTTGCTTTTTATTTTTGCCATGAACAGGTGGAGAACAGGTGGAGTCAGCCAAAAAAATAACAATTCATGGAATGAAAACAACTTGTATATGGATGAAAGTGAGTAATGTATTACAGACTCCTTTTTATTTCAAAGACAACCACGGAAGAGCCAAATACAATATCTCAAAGACATCGTAATATTTCTCAAAGATAGCATAACATTTCTGAAAGATATCATAACATTACAAAAAAATTAAAGCTGAATTTTAGATGAACATTCAGTAGAGCGACAATTTGACAACACAAGAAATACACAGTGACCTGTAGCATTCTGGGTTGACTCCCTCTACAAATTGTGGAAACGGAATTCTAGATTCTGCCGAAAAACGAAAAAAAATTCAACTCTCAATTCAAGAGGGTATTACAATAACGCCAATGAAAAAATAAGAAGAAATATCATATCTCTAACAATATTTTTCACTAACGTGGACTTTAGAGCCACATTTACAACTAAAACTGGTGAAGACTAGTGTATGAGAAGGGGTGTTATTCACGAAATATCTATATCTGTAAACTAAGCAATGCCTATATCTTCCATAACTTGCCATGTACAATTAAAGAAAGGAAGCAGAGGCTTCTGTTAATATTCCCAGAACGCATAATCTAAGAAGACTCATTTATTATATACTGCCTCCAGTATATTTGGTCCACAGTGTTGCAACTCATTTTATCCAACCCCATTTGTCCTATTGTAGTTTACATGCAGTAGTCCTAAATACGCCTGAGAAAAGCAGAGCCTATTACAAAGACACTAAAGAAACTTGTATGAAGATACTGAATATGCTGGCTGTAACGTATGAGGTATGGCTACTTCTCGACCTTAGGGAGCCCCTTTTACGACGTGACACACTTCATTGACTGGAAATTTACTACCGATGTATTCTTGTGCAGCCCCACGATGAATGCAGATACATTTTTAGTAGTGGAAGAAACAAAACATACAAGTTTGCAAAACCACAGCATCAGTACTGCTTCTGTTAATTCCCGGTATAAAAGTAAGTTTTGTGGCAGAGGTAAATACTCTCCATTGGCAAACTAATGACAATAAAGACGTCAAATTTTTGTCAAACACAAGGAAAGCGATGAAGGTCAAAAGACTGTCATGACCTCTTGAACGTAATCTGTATCGTTTCTGTTGTGTTGAGGTAGTACGTAGACAGCTACGCTGAAGATAATGTGGGTCTCACCACAGATGGTATGTGCTACTATAACATTTCCATGACATTTCAGAGCTGGATCACCATTATCAAGTGCTACACGTTACACGTTACATCCACTTCTGTGTATCACCATCATTTAACCACTAAAATGTTTGTGTTCTGCACTGGTGAAAATATCAGTATCAACACTTACTCATAAAATGGTGAAACATATTTGTTACAATCATGTTGTTGAAGAAAATGGGCATTTTCACCACTGCAGAAGATGAATATTTTGTGAATTTATGAAGCTGCATAACAATATGTTACTTGTTTGTTAATCTCATTCTGACATGATTTCTTTGTAAAACTCACATGCTTGTTATTCTAATACATTTAAATAATGAAATGAAGCAGATTTACTGCTTAAAAACATCAGTCTAGTCCTCGAACATTTAGCTGTAGCAAGACAGTTTAAACTGGAAAGTAAAACGTTATTAAGCATGATGCAACACTAATGAAGCGCTCAAGGTGAGTTATCTATTAAAATGTGGTAATTACCTTGTTGCCATGCCTGAAATTCGACCTAAAAAGAATTTTAATATCAAGATTCAGATAGAGCAGTGAGAGCAGCTGTGTGAAGAGTGTTGAAAGGGAGAGTTGGACAGTGAAGCAGTAGCTGTATAGGCGCTGCTAGTTGTTATGCAGGCTGCAGCGGTGCTAGGGGTGAGGGCGAGCCTGGCCACTGGCCTATCGAATAACGGAGAGCGAGCACCTCCCAGCAGATAACGTCTACGATATAGCCGCTGGGCGGAAGGTATCGGCTTAATGGAAACTCCAGCTCACAGGCATGCCTTAATTAAGGAAACCTAATTAATATAATGGAATTCTTATCCACGTAAATGGATGCGGCTGGGAGGGCTAACTACTCGGTCAGGGAACGGAGGGGAACTGGTTCCACCTTTTTCTTGCCCTCGTCGCCTAATCTGCATGCTGCATGTATAATGTAAAGAAATGAGTCCTGCAAATCCTTACTAATTGAGACTTCTGGGTACAGCGGTTCACTTTTAAATCCTACAGCTCAAAGGCACCATACACCTCCAATGACTGTAGCTTTCTCGAAATTTTCTAAAATTATTTAGCAAAGTTCCTTTTGCACATTAAACAGCTTCAGTGGCTGAAAGCAACAAAGCAATTATTTTTATGCATGAATGTTATACAGAGGCTTATTCAGTAGTTCGAGTAAATGTACCCAAGTAAGATAATTTACTTCCAGCTGCTAGCGTCATAGTGTGTCTCTCGAATTAGTGATATTATATTCAAAGCTGATATAATTAATCTCACGTTTTTACTGTTTTTATTAGTATAGTTACTGAAATATACACCACAAATTAATGTATTGAAATTTTTTTTCAGAACTGACTTCCTGGGAAAATGTTGGCAACCACTGAGTGAAACAAGAAGTATTTTTAAGCAAAGTAAGTAAATGTCAGAATTGGTAATACTTAAAGGCATTTTTCCTACAGTATTGACGGCTTTCAAACAAATGACCCCAGTGAAAACTTTGAAAAGGAACATATCACTATGGCTTCTATTGTCAAAAATATAACAACATCGATTACTGCACTAAACTAATAAAGATAGTAATTAACGAAGAAATCAGTGTTTGTGGTGTAAACAATGGTGCAAACGAAAAGTGGATTTCAGCTTGCATATATCTAACTGAGAACCTCTGAAATATATAAGTCTTGGCATGAGAATTATATTCCGTTTTAGCAGCACTCAAATAAAAATTTATCATATTTTGCCTAGTGAATTACCAGTCACTAATGTCCTACTGGGATATATTTTGTGTTAACTCATGAATTAGTGGGAAATGTTATTGCTCAAAGGAAATTTAAACAATATGGGGCGCTCATATATCTTATTAACATCTTCTTCCCTAGTTAGGCAGCTGAAAGGGGTACAGACAATAGCAACCGAAACATTCACACTATACCGAATAAACATTTTCGTAATTTACAGCTCATTTGCCCAATAATTTCTTTTGTAATAAACTATAATAGGATGAAAACAGCTTTTTTCTTGCTGCAAATGAATTTTTATTTATTTTAAGAAGGTAACGTTTGCGAGTGTCCTACAATATTACACGACTTTTCATTGTCACATGCTGTGTTTTAGGTATAAAACAGTTAGCATGAATAATCTCTAATAAGGTGACAAGTTACTTAATTTACTGCATGAAGATCATGACGCAATTTTTGGGTAGAGTCCCTATGATTTCGTAACATGACGCTACACAAACATCCATTTTCGGTGTCTAGTGTGTCATTTTCTTCTGTAAGAGATGCCACCTTAACTGATTTAAAAGTAACTTTGTCATTCTCAATGTGTGCTTTTCTGAGTGAGTGTGTGTGTGTGTGTGTGTGTGTGTGTGTGTGTGTGTATGTAGCATTATCTTTTGCACTCACATACAACCAAGTGCACACACACACACACACACACACACACACACACACACAGAGAGAGAGAGAGAGAGAGAGAGAGAGAGAGAGAGAGAGAGAGAGAGAGAGAGAGATATATATATAGAGAGAGAGGTACAATCACTTAAATAAATACACATTCAGATAGTCAGAGAACAAATAAAAACAAAAATAATCGTTTTTAATGGCATTAATTACAGAGGAAACGACACACTACACATGGAAGGTGGCTGTTAAGTTAATGCTATGTTACGAAATTACATTATACCCGACGAAGTGCGACTTTCAACAGGTTTTGCACGCGAGGGAAAACTGCATGATCTTCAAGTAATTACTTCTACCTTTCTCTGTAAGTTGCTTTTCATTCTATTATGAAATATTTGCATGCATAAAATTAAATCTCAAAAATCAAATTTGGAAACGAGGAGTCATTATATTTATGACATCCATAAACAACGTCTTCTTGAAAATGCGAATTCCGTCTGTGTGCATAAATAAAAATTCATTTGCGGCATTCAAAGAGATGTTTTCGTGATAGCTACTACACCTACATACAGCTGCTGAGAGAAATGGTCTTACCAAAACCTCATTAATTTGTTGTTTACTATCTTTCTCAGCGTGAGAGAGGCCGTAATATTCACTAGTAATACAGCAAACGAAAGAAAAGTGGTTTACTATTTGCCTAGTGGTCCAACGTGGACTGAAATAGGATCTTAATGCGGGTATGATAATAATTCATTCTACAACAACAGGAAGAAATGACGCGGACATCAGAAATGTTTTTAAATGCAGACTACTGTTGATTTTTCTAGACAGTTAGCCCTGAATGAAACAGATTACTCGAATACAAATAACGGCAACGAGACTGTGTAGGACGCTTTATGACTGCATAAGTACATTTTCCAACAACCGTGTGGAGTTGTTACTGGAGTCATTGTGACTACTGCTGTTTTGCTTACTCTGTGCTGAAAAATCGACTTCTGGGATGTAGGACTGATTGTATGGATTGCGAAGCACTTTCGACAATCTGAGTAAAGCATATTCGAGAACCAATATGACTAATAACCAAGGTGAGACTGTCATTGTGGTATTGTTCGCCTCGGATTTGTTACCTACAAATTATCAAGCGCCGTAAAGGAGTCCAGTTATAAAATTTCGCCATCCACGGTGGCTGACGCAATTCCACACTGGTTTGACAGCTCTAAAACCGACCACAGACATTATGCAATAACTCGATTTTCTGTAACTGGTCAGAAAATACAGATTGTTGAAGGTCGTCGGTATGTTCATGAAAACATATGTTACTGGGGAAGTCATCAGTTTATAATTTAGTAACTTGTATTCACTATAATTCTATTTCGGTGGCTAAGGTTTGAGGCAAAATTGTAAGATTCGTGGAATACCGCCAATTGCAATTAGAAAACCACTCCCACACACTGAGGCCAAGTCCCTGTAGATACTCTAAACGCTTCCTTCCACAGACAGTAGCCGTATAATATGAACTACGTCCATTTGCATTATTACATTTAATCACTGAAACATGTTTCGAGACAACGTGGCCCTTATGTCGGGCTGTATCTAAGACATGCACAGAATGGCACAGAATTTGGCTCAGTGATAAAGAAAACAAAGATCATGGTGATGAGGAGTAGTAAAAAAGGAGAGTAAATAGCTGCTTAACAACAAAATTTTGAGTGAAATAAATCTCCTGCAGTGACGGACGAAATAAGAAATGCACGATCGTTCAGCTAAGATGTTCACCTCCGTGATAATTAAAGCGACACACTAGCTGCAAACAGACGTTGATATACATCGTTGGGTACATGTTGAAAATGTGTGCCCCGACCGGGACTCTTGCTTACATGGCAGACGCTCTATCCATCTGAGCCACTGAGGGCATAGAGGGCAGTGGGCCTGCAGGGACTTGTCCCTTGCACGCTCCCCGTGAGTCCCACATTCCCAACATGTCTACACTACTACATTCGTAGTGCACCTAATAGACGTTTGTCCATCATACTCATTCCTCGTGGCAGATTAATCTACCAAGTCCCGTACGAGTTGGGGCATAGCGTGTGCGTTCGCACAAGAAGGTCAATGGCCGGGTAGCCATATTTTAACTATACATGAAGGTAGTATCTGTTCCCAAAAGAACAGATACATTGATGACCGTGCAGCTTCTCTAGAATGAAATGACACTTAATTATCACTATCATCAAATTCTGAGCTCCAAACGCACACACTCAGAAATTTCTTCCTCAAATGAAGCCCTATGTTTGATACTAGTAGCCTTCTCTTGGCCAGGAATTCCGTTTTTGCCAGTGCTAGTCTACCACGTTCGTCACGGGTTGCTTTGTTGTCTAGGTATAACAATTCCTTAACGTCATCTACTTCTTGATCACCAATCCTGACGTTAATTTTCCCGCTGTTCTCATTTCTACTGCTTCTCATTAATTTCGCCTTTCTTCGATTTACTTTTAGTCCATATTTTGCATTCATTAGACTATTCGTTCCATTCACCAGGCCCTGTAATTCTTCTTCACTTTCACTCAGGATAGCAATGTCATCACCAAAATTTTTTTCATTGATATTCTTTCACCTTGACTTTTAATTCCACTCCTATACCTACCTTTTACTTCCGCCATTGCTTCTTCGATTTATAGGTTGAGTAATAGGGGCGGTAGACTACACTCTTCTTTATCCGAGCACTTTGTTCCCGGTTTCCCACTCTTAATGTTGCCCCTTGGTTCCTGTACTAAATTACATATTACCCGTCTTCCCCTATAGCTTACCCATATCTTTCGCAGAATTTCGAACATCTTGCACCATTATACAAGGTTGGCCGCTTCATCCATGTCTACAAATACTGTGAACATGTGTTGATTTTTTGTTAGTCTTGCTTCCATTATCAGCCCCAACGTTATAACTATCGCTCCGGAACCTCTACCTTTCCTCAAGTCAAACTGATCATCAGCACACAAATTGCCAACTTTTTTTCCATTCTTGTGCATATTATTCTTGTCAACAACTTGGATGCATGAGCTGTGAAACTGATTACCCCATAATTCTTGCACTTGTCGGCTCTTGCAATCTTCAGAATTGTGTGTCTGATGTTTTACCGAAAGTCAGATGGTACATCGCCACTCATATATGCTATACATCAACGTGAATAGATGGCTTGTTGCCAATTTCCCAAAATTCTTATGAAATGTTATCCGTCCCTTCTGCGTTAATCTTCCTTAATCTTCAAAAGTTCTTTTAAGTCCAGATTCTAATACAGGACCAGCTATCTCTTCCGTATCAACTCCTTTTTCTTCTTCTATCACGTCATCAGAGAGATCTTGCTCATGGAGGTCTCCAGTGTACTCTCTCCACCTATCCGCTCTTTCCTCTGCATTAACTTAAGAATTCCCTTTGCACTCTTAATGTTACCTCCCGTTCTTTTAGTTGCACCGAAGGTTGTTTTGACTTTCCTGTATGCTGAGTTGGTCCTTGCAACAATCATTGAGCGTACTTTGGCTTAAAACGTGGGGTCAGGACAAGTTATGAAGCCCACATCCCATTGCGTTGAAGCTGAGACGAAGGACCTCTGTTTCTTATGCAGACGGGATTATCGTGCAAGGGACAAGCTCTGCTCTGAAAAATATGGCCAATTAAACCGGCATAAGCCGGAGGGAAAACGATGGTACTGGATCATACTTGGACATTATGAAACAATTACTAAAGCTCTTAAAATGATGATGATACTTCCCAGTGCGTGGCACTTAGTTACTGCAACTATCAGAAGCCAAGATGAAACGAGGGGATTTTTATCAGGTCTGACATTCGGAAACAAAAGAAACACGACACATTTGAAGTCAAAGTGAATGAAACTTAATGATCAAGAATGATACCCTCTCAAAAATTTTTCAAGCAATTTCTTAGCAACTGAAAAACTCTTGATTTCGAGAATTAGTAAGAAACTCGCTGGGAAGCTGCAAAATACTGGATACCTCAGTGAGCATGAAGTTGTTCCTTTTGGACGCCCGCGTCGGCTATTTTGTGGACAATCTAGGTGGTGTGAGTGAGGAACAGGGAAAAAGGTTCCATCAGGCATCCAGCAAACGGAACAGGGATACCAGGACCGATGGGACGTCAGCAGGACAGCCGACTTCTGCTGGCTACTGCGCAAGGAGTGTCCTCACTCAGTAACCGCTACGCACATTTGAGGGGGAAAAGAAGATACTTAATGATAAATGCATTTGTCTTACAGGTGAAAAACGTGGTACTTCATTTTAACGTTAGGAGTGACACATTTTATCACATCCTTCCAAAATTTTTAAGTATGTGTTTATAGGAATTTTCTGGAATTTTGTATTTATTTCGTCTAGAAATATTGTGTGACAGAGGGGAACCCTTACCAGTTATGAACTGACCATATCAAAGAACACCAGAATCACCAAAAATCATAAACAAAAAACTGCATAGTATAAATTTATAGAGCTCCGTCATTGGTCCTTGCGTCTTGAGCTAACTGCAATTAAAGAGTATTTTTCACAAGACATATTTCACGATTATTTATGATATTCTCTGGTCGCTGAGAGACTTTTGCCTCTTCGTACATGAGCTGAAATCTTATGTTGCTCCCTTCGCTGTTAACGCAAGTTGAAATCGGGAAAGATGTAGTTGAACATTCAGTTTTCGCAATGTGACCTTTACACTTCACCTTATTTCTACGAACTTCATTAGAGGAACAATACCGCAGTTTTCACATGTTCCGCACTGACCCTGAGTTTAGACGAAGGAGAAAGTACAGGACTTCAGAACAATAAACAAGAGGAAAAAAAAACAAACAGCATGGTCACAGAGGAACCTTTCCTGTCTTCTATACATAAAGACCTCAGCCGTATTTTCTGTCTGTTTGTTAGAGCTAATCTAAGTGATACTAGAAGAATTTTGATACTTTTTTCACCAACACACGGACTGATTCACGAGGAAGGTTTGTGTACATAATTAACTACCGCTTTGCCATAGCAATCGTGAAGCTGTAGACACACAGTGATATACGGTCGAAGCTAGACGAGTCAATATTATAAACGAAAGCGAAATATGCCTTGCCAAAAACGCACATTGACTATAGTTAATTTAATACAGAAAAACCAGTAATATTCGAATACTATAGTTCTCTTAGAAAAAGTTATGTTCTTCCGATTTCTCTAAAATTAATGTAATGAAATGAAACTATACGTCATTCAAAAGCGACATCTGTATACTTCGTTAAGGACGAAACGGAATTACGATATCCTAAAGGGTTCGGGATAATTCTGAGGAGAGCGCCCAAGGAAAAGCATCAGAAGTAGATTGGCACAGGTGAAGAAAGCCTACTTTAGTAAAATAATTTTACTAATATCAGACACTGATATGGAAATGGAAATGAGGAAAAAGTTCTTAACAGTGTACAACTGCAGAGCAGCTGTGCAGAAGTGAGACATGAACCTTTGGAGAAGATGGAAGCATTTGGAACGCGGTGTTGTTGAGGAATGTAACGTACTGAGTGGAGTACTAAACGGTAGAGGGGACTGGAATGGAAGACCCTTGAAAGAAGATTGGACTGGTTAGTGCATCAATTATGGTATCCATAAATAGTATATGTGGCTCTGGATATAGCAGCAGAGGAGAAAACAGTAGGGAAAAGGAGTACTACAATATCATAAATTACGTCGGATGTCGAAAATATTGTTTACTCAGGTATGAAAAAGTTAGCCAAAGACAGAAGACGATGGTACTGCAGCGAAAACCAGTCGAAAGAGTAATGAATTAGCAAACTGCTTTCATTAATTTCTGTTATGCGAAAAACCAGTTAAATTCCGTCCCTCCTAAAGCTTGGTGATTATTTTATGCTCTATGCAAGGAGCACAGAGACTCTACGAGATTTGTGTTGCCCGATAAGAAGGCGTTAAGTGGCGTGACGACGTGTGGCCAAAGCCATAGTTTCTGTGTGGATTACCGAAGACCACAGCTTTGCCTGCTCCGCTATACATAGTCGGTGACGCGGCGGAAAGCGAGCGTTGGTCTGTATCATTATGCGCGACAGGTATTTCTGTATGTGCTGCACGGCGCCTCAAGTAGAACTGACTGCTGATTAAATTGATTGGTCTCCTTCCGGACCCAAAAAGACACATCACGGACTGATTTCGTGGTAGTAGATAGTACGGCAGATGAAAAAAAATTGTGGGGTAAGGTAGGAATACGCTGAATAAATACTTGAAAGCTTTACTGTAAGTACCACAGCTAAATGAAGAGATTGGCTCATTAAAGGAAACAGTGACATGTTTCATAAAACAAACTGGCTTTGTGACCAATAAATAAACAAATATAGGAAACTGAAATTGTATCGGTAAACACCAAAGAAACCCGACTTTATCTATAATAATCAAGTACAGTTCCATTGTGCATCCTTCCTGAATCAGCAGCATACAGTTAATTTTCTCATCATAGGAGAATAGGCTTGCTGTATATAATCAAAATATCCACGGGTGTGCTGCCGGTCTATAGTGTCCAACGGGCACAATATTTCGGCGATCAAACATGTCGCCATCATCAGGTGAACTGACGGACTGAGCTCCTGTGAACGTGCCGGCACGGAGATCCGTACGCTATGGCTGCTCAGAGGGAACTGGGTTCGGTCGCGGCGGCGGCAGATTTAAATACCCTCCGCCCGCGGCGCGCTCCCTCCGCCGTCCGCGCCCCGCCGAAATATTGTGCCCGTTGGACACTATAGACCGGCAGCACACCCGTGGATATTTTGATTATCAAATACGCCGGGAGAAAGTCAAGAATCACACCTTGCTGTATATACTTTAAAAGTACCATAGCCACATTGCATGGATTTCTTCGTCCTCTTTGTCCCCCACCCCATCCTTTTCCTGTCCATCACCAGTTATTTCGTCCAAGTAGCGTACTACCCTGTGCCAGCACACATTTGTGTGCTGCTTTAGGCATTACTGATTATACTTTTAATCTTTGAGTATAATGCAATATATGGGTCACTTGTTCATAGTTTCCTTGTTGCTTTATTGTAATTATGTTTTCCTGCTGATATATAGTTGTAAAAAGTCTTTCAGGAAACAATATTTTTACCGACACAAAATAGCGCTAATGTTGTGTGGAAGATTTGTTTCGTCTTAAGTTGTGTGAGAAAGGCCTAGAAATGCGAAAGCCTGTTCACAATGAACTATAAAATAAATGCTGTTTGAAATTTCAATACTGTGTGTTTCACTTTCTCATAAGGTTTGCAATTTTTAACAAATGAAATTGCTCCCCTCCGCTTGTATTATATTATGAAATACATTTCAATACGCTAAGGTATGCAGCGTCCCTCTGCGGTGGAGAGTAACGAAGTCGAACAAATTTTTAAAAAATAAAATGAAATAAATTTTACGGAATCTTCACATTTTGTGCAAATGATACAAAAAATCCCCATATCTTCCACGAACTACATACAAGGTACCAGGAATAAGTTTTCAGGTCTAAATCGGCAAGGTTTCACAACTACTCAACATATCGCTCTTGCAGCGTGCAAAGATTAATTCGGTCGAATAATACGTCGCACAGTGACGTGTCACTAGCAAAATTGTCCACGATTCACCCGAAACAACTCGAGAGTATTCATTATACAGCGTACAATCATCTTTTTCTTCTAGTTTAGGCAAAATACCTGTTCCGACTTCACATCCAGAATTGTTCATATCTTTTCCTAGATGATTGAGGATCTCTTCATCACTGTGGATTATGAACCGTTACCTATTTTTCTAATCTATCTTAACTGATGGCGTTAGTATATTCTTATCATTTTATTTTGTAATCGTTCATTCTTCTTTCAAAATACAAGCATTAGTTACGTCTTCTGTTTGATTTTGGATATAACTTATGGTTTCTGAAAAATTTCATTTCCACTGTTTGGCTCCTACCAATGATCTTTTGTGTAGGCACACAAGCCTCAGTCCCTAAAATTGAAACCAGTGTTGTCAGTACTTTATAAATTTTATTACTTGTACCTCTCTTGTGCTGTTACTCAACGTTCTGCTTGTAGCGCAACATATGTGTTCAAAACATTAAATCTTAAATTCTATATCTCGATGTTCAACTTACATCTGCTCATAAATTGCAGAAAGGAGATATCTCATCTATAGTTTTTTTTTTTTGTTGATAATTGTCTATGAACGGACTGGATATTTTGTCTCAAAAGCCATTACCTTAGTTTTAGGTATGCTACAAAATTTCCTAAGTTCAATTTTTGGCAAAGTGTTGAAATCTATGCATAGAACTTTATAAAGATCATCATTTCATTTAATATGGCTGTAAGATTATCTCAAATTGCTGTATCACGATATATTTTTATCCGAGGGCTTCTCTCTGTTCTCCATTTCTTAATCATATGATCAATACATTGAGGTGTTAAAAGTTATGGGATAGCGTTACGTGCATATACAGGTGGCGGTTGTATCGGTTGCATCGCTTACACAAGGTATGAAAAGGACAGTGCGTTGGTGGAGCTGTCGTTTGTACTCAGGTGATTCATGAGAAAACTTATCCAGCGTCATTCTATTATAGTGGCCTGTAAAGATAACTGGTCTTCAAGGACGTAGAACGCGAAAAATTAATGGGAGCTAGATCATGGAACATACCATTTCGGAAACTTTTATGGAATTCAGTATTCTGAGAGCCACAGCATCAAGATTTTGCCAAGAATATCAAATTTCAGGCATTACCTCTCAGCATGGACAACGCAGTGGCCGAGGGCCTCCACTTAACGACCGAGAGCAGCGGCATTTGCGTAGTGTGGTCAGTGCTAACAGAAAAGCAACACTGCGTGAAATAATCGCAGAAATCAATGCAGGACGTGCAATGAACGTATACATTAGGCGAATTTCGGTTTTAACGGGGTTTGGCAGCAGACGACCGATGCGAGTGCCTTCGTTAACAGCACGACATCGCCTGAATCGCCTCTCCTGGGCTCGTGGCCCTATCGCTGGACCCTAGACGACTGGAAAGCCTTGACCTGGGCGGATGAGTCCAGATTTAAATTGGTAGGAACTGATGGTGGGGATCGAGTGTGGCTCAGGTATCACGAAGCCATGGAATCAATTTGTCAACAAGGAAGTGTGCAAGCTGGTGGTGGCTCCATAATGGTGTGGGCTGTGTTTACATTAAATGGTCTGGGTTCTGGTTGTGTTCGGATACTTGGAGACCATTTGCAGCCATTCATGGACCTCATGGTACCAAAGAACAATGAAATTCTTATGGATGACAATGGGCCATGAACAGTCATAGTGAATGAATTGGCCACTCAGATCTTTCGAAGTGAATCCCATCGCACATTTATGACACATAATCGAGAGGTCATTTTGTGCACAATATCCTTCACCGGCAACACCTTATTAATTACGGAAGGATGTAGAGGTGACATGGCTCGATATTTCTGCGAGTGACGTCCAAAGACTTGCTGAAACCATGCCACGGGGAGTTGCTGCATTACGCTACAGAAAAGGACCCACACGGTATTAGCAGGCATCAAGAATGGTTGAAATGGCTCTGAGCACTATGGTACTTATCTACTGAGGTCATCAGTCCCTTAGAAATTAGAACTACTTAAACCTAACTAACCTAAGGACATCACACACATCAATGCCCGAGGCAGGATTCTAATCTGCGACCATAGCGGTCGCACGGTTCCAAACTATAGTGCCTAGAACCGCTCGGCCATAAAAGGTATCGTAAGACTTTTGTCATATCAGTGTGTACAGGTGCACTCAAAAAGAAACCACCAAGGTAGTCTTTGCCAGCAGAAGATACACTCTCTATAATAGTGCTGAGGTCCAAAACTTGCAGCAAAAGGGCCAATGACGCCCATCTACTTGTCAGTTGGAGAATGTGCGTGCATCGACAGCTCACTGCATCAAGCCATGCTGACAAAAGTGAAACTGAGGCTTCAAAAGAAGATCAAAGGGTGCAGTACGTTTTGGATGGCTTCGACCCTTCATGCTTCCACTCAAAACGTTGTCGTTTTCACTCGGGTTCCAAGTGATGGCGCCATGTCTGGTCCTCAGCGGGAAATGGCTGGCACTCATTCGCTACCTCGGAGTAGTTCTGAGAGAGCCCCTTTCAGTGTGATTCTCGTGTTGACTGAAGACTGTGAGGCATCCTTTGGCGCACACATTTAGAATTTTCAATCTCTCCTTAATGATGACGCGAAAACTGACGCCGCTCAGTCCGACCTCTGCCGAAATGGCTGCTACCGCAAGTGTCCGATTCTGAACAACGAGGGCATCCACCTGCTGAACAATGGTGGCGGAAATGCGGTCTAGTATTCCGAGCCGTGCATCGTCGGCCACTCCATGACCCAATGAAATCTGTGTGAAGTGCTCGCTGTACATTTGTGTCATCCTTCGATGAATTTCCTTTCCCACACTCTTTTTGTTGTCAAGAAACGCACTCGTTTGCTCTTCTTTTGAGACATCCATCTCAGTAGTTTAAGTGCTACTGTGTGCTGGAGGCAACCGGAAGGTGGTCGTGCTCGCTCTGACGTCATGTGGGTGTGCGCACGAGTCACTCTAGCGCCATCGAATATATTTTGTGTTCAGACGTAATGACCTTTCTAGACTCTGAAAAGGTCATCTGCAGAAACCAGCACGGTTTTAGGAAACAGCGGTTATGCGAGACACAGCTGGCCCTCTTCGTGCATGATTTACAACATTCTCTAAATACCGGCTCCCAGGTTGATGCCATATTTCTCGACTTTCGAAAGGCGTTCAGTTCCGCACTGTGGCTTGCTACAAAAAGTGAGAGCTTACGGTCTATCCAATGACATATGCGGTTGGATAGAAAGTTTTCTAAGAGACAGGGAGCAGTATGTCGTCGTGAACGGGGTAACTTCAACAGAAATAAGTGTAACTTCAGATGTGCCCCAGGGGAGAGTAATACGTCCTCTGCTTTTTACGATTTACATAAACGACCTGGTTGATGGTATTGACAGCGGCCTTAGACTGTTTGCCGATGACGCTGTAGTATACAGGAAAGTAGTATCACACGAAAGTTGTGAACAAATCAATGAGGATTTGCAGAAAATAAACGCGTGGTGTAATGACTGGCAGTTATCTCTCAATATTAGTACGTGTAACCTACTGCGTATAACAAGCCGAAAATCCCCATTAATGTATGAGTACAAAATCAATGATCAGTGTTTGGAAGCGGTAACATCAGTCAAGTATCTGGGGGTGACTATTCGAAATGATCTCAAATGGAATGATCAGATTCCACAAGTAACGGGTAAGGCGAACTCTAGATTGACGTTTATTGGTAAAATCCTGAAGCGGTACAGTCCTTCAACAAAGGAAATACACTACTGGCCATTAAAATTTCTACACCAAGAAGAAGTGCAAATGATAAACGGGTATTCATTGGCTAAATATATTACTCTAGAATTGACATGTGTTTACATTTTCATGCAATTTGGGTGCATTGATCCTGAGATATCAGTACCCAGAACAACCACCTCTGTCCGTAATAACGACCTTGATACGCCTGGGCATTAAGTCAGACAGAGCTTGGATGGCGTGTACAGGTACAGCTGCCAATGCAGCTTCAACACGATGCCACAGTACATCAAGAGTAGTGTCTGGCGTATTGTGACGAGCCAGTTGCTCCGCCACCATTGAGCAGACGTTTTCAATTGGTGAGAGATCTGGAGAATCTGCTGGCCAGGGCAGCAGTCAAACATTTTCTGTATCCAGAAACGCCCGTACAGGACCTGGGACATGCGGTCGTGCATTATCCAGCTGAAATGTAGGGTTTCGCAGGGATAGAATGAAGGGCAGAGCCACGGGTCGTAACACATCTGAAATGTAACGTCCACTGTTCAAAGTGCCGTCAATGCAAACAAGAGGTGACCGAGACGTGTAACCAATGGCACCCCATACCATAACGCCGGCTGATACGACAGTATGGCGATGACGAATACACGCTTCCAATGTGCGTTCACCGCGATGTCGCCAAACACGGATGCGACCATCATGATGCTGTAAACAGAACCTGGATTCATCCGAAAAAATGACGTTTTGCCATTCGTGCACCCAGGTTCGTCGTTGAGTACACCATCGCAGGCGCTCCTGTCTGTGATGCAGCGTCTAGGGTAACCGCAGCCATGGTCTTCGAGCTGATAGTCCATGCTGCTGCAAACGTCGTCGAACTGTTCGTGCAGATGGGTGTTGTCTTGCAAACGTCCCTATCTGTTTACTCAGTGATCGAGCCGTGGTTGCACGATCCGTTACAGCCATGCGGATAAGATGCCTGTCATCTCGACTGCTAGTGATACGAGGCCTTTGGGATCCAGTACGGCGTTCCGTAATACCCTCCTGAACCCACCGACTCCATATTCTGCTAACAGTCATTGGATCTCGACCAACGCGAGTAGCAATGTCGCGATAGGATAAACCGCAATCGTGATAGGCTACAATCCGACCTTTATTAAAGTCGGATACGTGATGGTACGCATTTCTCCTCCTTACACGAGGCATCGCAACAACGTTTTACCAGGCAACACCGGTCAACTACTGTTTGTGTATGAGAAATTGGTTGGAAACTTTCCTCATGTCAGCACGTTGTAGGTGTCGCCACCGGCGATAAACTTGTGTGAATGCTCTGAAAAGCAAATAATTTGCATATGACAGCATCTTATTCCTGTCGGTTAAATTTCGCGTCTGTAGCACGTCATCTTCGTGGTGTAGCAATTTTAATGGCCAGTAGTGTAGCTTACAATACGTTAGTTCGTCCAGTCTTAGAGTATTGTTCGTCTGTATGGGACCCTTACCAATTGGGTCTGATTCAAGAGATTGAGAGCGTCCAAAGAAGAGCGACAAGATTGGTGACTGGTACATTTAGCCATCGTGAGAGCCTTACAAATCTCAAAGAAAGTTTGAATTGGGACACACTTGCAGGCAGACGACGCGCTAAACAGAATTTCCGAAATCCAATCTTCACCGAGAATGCAGAGCATATACTATTAGCACCAACTTTCAGAACACGTAATGATCATCATTCAAAGGTAAGGGAAATAAGAGATCGTACTGAGGCGTTCAGACAGTCGTTGTTTCCTCACGCGATCCGCGAGGGGTGGAAATATGACTTTGGCCCGAATTGTACCCTCCATCATACACCGCTTGGTGGCTAATGGAGTATATATGTAGATGTAGATGTAGATGTTTGGGACCTTAAGCGCTGTCATAGTGACAGCATCCTCTTCCGCAAGGAACGACGTTACGATCATTTCAGTACTTTCCATTTTACAGCCTCCGGCTCGTTTACGTTTCAGTACAATTTATGTATGTGAAATAAAGAGGATTAAATGTTACATCCTTGTCTTTTTCCTTGAGTACTTATTAATTCAATATTCTTAGTCCTCCCAGTATTGGTTAAAATATCGACTGTCCCGTATTTCCTTTCCTGTATTTTAATTAAATGGCGGGGTAGTCTCTGAGACTCGTAATTTATCATAGCTTGGATTCGTTTACTTTATCGAAGGCTTCTTTGAAGTCGGGGTACAACATTTTCCACACATTTTGTAGTGAGCTGCTCAGAACGCGAGAACGCAAAAGATGGGTTAGTAGAGTTGTGTGTATAGCCAGGAGCGCCCCGAATCTCGGGTCAATATAGGCTGCCTTCCACAACGCCAGTACCCTGTGCTGTTCTCCCATCCACCCCCTTCCCCACCTCTCCCTCTTTCTCTCTCTCTTTCTCTGCCTTCACTCCGTTGCCCGCTGCCTCCCAGGGCCGTTTGCTGCGCTCGTTCCTCCTGTTACTGCTAAATACTAATTTCATCCAGCCGTGCGCCGGTGTTGCGTCTCGAGTTTCCTTTGCCTTGTTCGCTCGCGCCATCCGTAATATCGCCGCTGCCTGGCGCTAAAGCCACCCTCCCCCACGCCGCCCCCTTCCCCTCGCCCACCTCGCGTGAACTTAATTCAGTTAATAACGGTCCGGGTTGGGCCCGGGCGCGCTCGCAGCGCCGCTAAGCGGCCGGAGCCGTCAGCTGAGACTCGCGCCCTCGTTGCGCCGGCGGCCGCCCCACGGCAGCGCCGCTCCCTCCAAATGTATTCCCAGCCCGCAAATTTATGTCTTTCCTAATGCGATTAACCAAGAGCAACAGCCGGCATCCCGCGAATCAACCCGTGACGTCACGGTCGTGCCGGCGCCGCAATCTTCTCGGTGGTTACTGTCAGGCACAAGCGTGACGAACACGCCGCGGCAGCATAAGCCGCTCTACTTGTGTGCGCCATGTTCTCATCAAACGGATAGATACATTACTTTTGTTGTTTCAGATTTCCAGTACATATAATTCATATTAGCTGTGAACCATCAATTAGGGAGGTTCACAAACAACTCAAGTACACACGTTATTCCGAAACGTTATCGTGGAAGTACGGGCCAGGAGGTGCTGATGAAATAACCCACACTGCTAAAGATACCTTTTTATTTTAAAAGACTTTCTCAATAATAAATTTTTAAGCTTGCCATTTAAAAAAAAAATTCTAAATCAGTTTCCAAGAGCTGACAAATTTCTTTATGGAAAGGAGATTTCAAGGTATGACGTCAACAACTTCCCAATAACAAGATTTTAAACTTATCGTATATATATATATATATATATATATATATATATATATATATATATATATATATATATGGGAACAATTCCTTGAAAAAACAAAAAAAGACTTTAAGTAGCTATTATGTACTAAAGTTAAAATAGTTGTCTCTTGCCAATTAAATAACTTATATTACACCTGTCAGTTGTTACAAGATAAATGTGAATAAGCCAACACACATACCTTCACACTGAAGGTAGTTCCCAAAAACATTTTCCTTAGCTCGGAGAGGGAGTGACACGACTAAAGGGCCGACCGCGGTGGCCGAGCGGTTCTAGTCACTTCAGTCTGCAACCGCGCGACCGCTACAGTCGCAGGTTCGAATCCTGCCTCGGGCATGGATGTGTGTGATGTCCTTAGGTTAGTTAGGTTTAAGTAGTTCTAAGTTCTAGGAGACTGATGACCACAGATGTTAAGTCCCATACTGCTAAGAGCCATTTGAACGACTAAAGGGGCCCAGATCACAACAATCGGAATATTTATTGGTGGTCTACAGGGCCACAGCAGATCAGACCCAAAACTTGCATTACAAGCCACCATCTCCCCGAGTTTCCCAAAACCAGAAGATGTAGCAAGGGCGGTGCCTGTACAGACTCTGAACCACAGGGACACACGACACCGACCCCAAATCACCCAATCAAGGTGTGAATGAAACGGGCCAACGAAGAAGCAATTACCACATTCCTGCGGACAGGCAAACGAAAACTGTGGTGGGAAGACCCCTACAAACCACTGGTGAAGAAACTCATACACAAAAACAGTACTCAACTTCTCACACTCCACCACAGCGCCGGGAACACGTTGCACTTCCTTATGCTCGTCAAATCCAACCGTTGCCAGTGGTTTCAACGGCCGATAAGAGGACGTACGGTCCCATGCGCTGATCTCCTGCACCACGGCTTCTAAGCTTCATAAGCCACGTACATGCGGATAAGGCACACTTAGCCTCTGACAGCCAAGAGGTCGGCCAAAACACGTGGCGAGCAGTTGACGACCCCCAACAACAGGGACCCGCTCGCGCCACCACTTCTCTCGGTCACAGAGCCCAGTACGTACTCCTGGGTCGTCACGTGACCGTACACTTTCTCCACCTCCCACCAGAGGGCGGTAGCGATCCAAACAGCACGCCAAACCGAAAGCGCCACCGCAAACACTAGACGCGAAGCGAAAGCACTCCGTCTGGCGCGCTTTTCGAAGAGCCGGACACAACTACGGCTCATGCTGGAAAACTGCATTAATCTTTCCAGCCTGTTGCATGACGATTGGATTGGCGATAGGGAAGGGAAAACGCACAAAGGGGTAAGTGCTGATGTTAAATTTCGTAATGGAGGCAAAAAGTAAGAAAAGTCAAGAAAAAATCCATAGTGCTTGTCGACCTAGTAAAAGCGTTCGACAGCGTAAGATGTTTGAAATTATCAGAAAAGTAGGTATTAGCCTTATGGAAAGACAGGCAATTCATAATACAGGGTGATTCAAAAAGAATACCACAACTTTAGGAATTTAAAACTCTGCAACGACAAAAGGCAGAGCTAAGCACTATCTGTCGGCGAATTAAGGGAGCTATAAAGTTTCATTTAGTTGTACATTTGTTCGCCATTTCAGCCAATAAAGTTTTTGGTCCCTTTTTCTTCGAAGGTGCTACTGTAACTGGACTACAGTATCTGGAGATGTTAGAGAATTGGCTGTTCCCTCAGCTCGAACAAGAAGAACAACAATTCATATTTCAGCAGGATGGAGCGCCACCACATTGGCACTTATCTGTCCGTAACTACCTGAACGTCAACTACCCTAGGTGATGGATCGGCCGCCAGGCAGCCCGTGACAGAGCACTTCATCACTGGCCTCCAAGTAGCCCTGATCTTACCCCCTGCGATTTTTTCATATGGGGGTATGTTAAGGATATGGTGTTTCGGCCACCTCTCCCAGCCACCATTGATGATTTGAAACGAGAAATAACAGCAGCTATCCAAACTGTTACGCCTGATATGCTACAGAGAGTGTGGAACGAGTTGGAGTATCGGGTTGATATTGCTCGAGTGTCTGGAGGGGGCCATATTGAACATCTCTGAACTTGTTTTTGAGTGAAAAAAAAAACGTTTTTAAATACTCTTTGTAATGATGTATAACAGAAGGTTATATTATGTTTCTTTCATTAAATACACATTTTTAAAGTTGTGGTATTCTTTTTGAATCACCCTGTATGTTCAAGAACTTGCTAGGGGAGGCAACGACTTTTGGATAACAGATTTACTTCAAACTTTGTACGGGTTTAGTGGGGCGCTAAAACAACTTTACGTGTACGTAGTAAGGTCCACTACTCTGGCAGCTCCGAAAAAATTGCAAGAGAAGTTTTACGTGTCTATTATGCAACTGATGTATGTTTGCGTAAATGTTCGAAGTTACTGTTTGAGGTAGTAAAGTGGTTAGTGTTCGAGCTTGGGCCGCGAGGAATGGCCGCGCGGTTAGAGGCGCCATGTCACGGATTGCGCGGACCCGCCCGCCGGAGGTTCGAGACCTCCCTCGGGCATGGGTGTGTGTTTGTGTTGTTCTTTGCCGGCACGGTAGATCAGCGTGTTCGGTCAGAGGGTTAGCTATCATCTGTAATAAAAGAAAAAAAGAAAAAAAAGAAAAAAACCGAATGAACGGATGAACGAACGACCGGAAAGGGTGTCATCGGACGTCCGACCCGAACAAATTCAACGAACAATAGGGAACAAAACGAGATCACAAAAAAAATCTAAGTAAAACGGACGTGTAAGAGGCGACGGTTCGACTCCCGCTCAAACTAAATATTTGATCTATATTTATTTCATCACTGGTCATCTTATGTAATTTATGTGACATTTGAGAGGTAATATAATTTAAAAAGACACGTGTATGTGCATGAAGGTTTAGTGAATTGCATGTTATTTGACTGCTTATTATTTTTAATTAAATTTAATTATTGCAACAAAGATATTTATAACTTTGGAAAAGTAAACTAAGATACCCATACAGCTTACCTGAAAATGTATCCCTGTAGTGATTGCGAAATCCCTTAAACATGCAATCTGTTAAGTACCAGGAACAACTTTGCACTGCGATGCTTCGAGCTGCAGACACGATGCAGGCCCCATTTGGCAGTTAACCTGCACAGCGGTGACACGTTTCTAATGTAGCAAGAACGAATAGTGTAGATCCAATTTTTTGAATTTCACAGAATTTACATTTGCACTACAAAATGAAGATTTGGGCGGGAGTCGAACAGTTGCCCCATTCACATTTGTTTGACGAAGTTCGAACTCTAACCCCTTGCCCACCATGAACCATTCGGCCTCTGTGCACAGATACATCAGTTACATAAGAGACATGTTAAAACTCCTCTTGCGGGGATGGGTTGTTTGGGGGTGGAGACCAGACAGCGAGGTCAGCGGTCTCATCGGATTAGGGAAGGACGGGGAAGGAAATCGCCCTGTCCTTTCAAAGGAACCATCCCGGCATTTGCCTGGGGCGATTTAGGGAGACCACGGAAAACCTAAGTCAGTATGGCCGGACGCGGGATTGAACCGTCGTCCTCCCGAATGCGAGTCCAGTGTGCTAACCACTGCGCCACCTGGCTCGGTAAACGTCTCTTCCGATTTTCTCGGAGTTGCCAGAGTAGTGCACATTACTGCTTGCACATTCTGTTTTTTCAATGGCCTACTAAAGGTGTTCACAATTTGAAGTAAATCCTTGATCCCAACGTCGTGGCTCTCTTTGGACGAGGGGACAACAGGAATGGGAGACCAGTAGAATCATGTTCGGATTAAAGAATTTTATATGTCAAGGATGCAGTTTTGTCCCCTACTGCCTAATACCTACGACGAAGAAACAATGGGGGAAACAAAACAAACGTTGAGCAGCCGATTAAAAATCTAGGTGAAAGGATATCACTGATGCGGTTCTCTTAATTCATTACCATCCTCAGTGAAAATGAGAGAGGATTATGGACGTGTGAAACGGAATTAACGGTCTGCCGGGCGCACAGGACGAGTTGATAGAAACACAATGAAATACGGTACGAAAGTAATGAAGAACGTCAGATATCTGATAAGTAACAAACTGTATATTTAAATTGGGGCCAATGTTTTAGACAAAGAGAAGGAATTCTGCTGACCTGGAAGCAATAAACATATATGCGATATGATAATTCTTGTAACTTGTAGAATTCTCGTGTGTCTTCCCAGGTCACGTCGTAATTCCTTTACGAAATTTCGGCAGACGTAATCTTTCCCATCTTCTGGTGGTCCCTAACGACTGTTACCCCTCGCTCGCTAGGTCACTGAAAGCGCGGCGTCCTGGCCGTTACCTCGTCGACCACTCCACTCCTATCTCTGTCAGTGCGGCCACCACAATGGTTAGTGGCGGAGGTGGGGGGAAGCGGCACCCGGCTCCGAGTTCTGGTCTCCGGTGTATTGCTATCGGATGCAGACCTCGCTATACGGCATCTTCTCTCTTCTTCTAGGCTCATTACGGAGTTGCACACCTGACTTCGGTGTACACCACTACTGTAAGTAGGCTGTTTAGGTTTTTATGTTGGTAACTCCACGTAGCGCTATGTAAGAAAATCACTGACTGTGGTGTGTGCAGTCTGTGGCAGGTTAGCATTGTAGGAATATTCGCTATTGTAGTGTTGGGCAGTTGGATGTGAACAGCGCGAAGCGTTGCGCAGTTGTAGGTGAGCCCCCAGCAGTGGTGGATGTGGGGAGAGAGACGGCAGCGGACGATCTGGAGGTGTGTCTATCAGAAAGAGGAAATTTGTAATACTGTATATCATGAACTGATATATAACATTATTAAGGTAAATATATTGTTTGTTCTCTATCAAAATCTTTCATTTGCTAACTATGCCTATCAGTATTTAGTGCCTTCAGTAGTTAGAATCTTTTATTTAGCTGGCAATATTGACGCTCGCTCTACTACAGTAGTTCGAGTAACGAAGATTTTTGCGAGGTAAGTGATTCATGAAAGTTATAGGTTATTGTTAGTCAGGGCCATTCTTTTGTAGGGATTTTTGAAAGTCAGTTTGCGTTGCGCTAAAGATATTGTGTGTTAGTTTAGTGTTGATCAGAATAAGCAAAGAGAGTAATGTCTGAGTACGTTCAGTTTAGCTCAGCTGTTTGAAAATCAAATGACGTAGAAGTTTATCAGCGCAGTAATTCATTAATTTTTCAAAGGGGGTGTTTCACTATTGTTGTTGATTAGACCATTTTGAACCCTAATTCCAGTGATCTCTTTAATAAAGAAATCTTAAAGAAGGAAGACTGCCTAAGTATCTTGCTCTTGTCGTAATCTATAGCATGTGCGTGCCGTTCCTCCAGTGATTGCTTTGTTGCAATGGCAAGGGACTTGGTGGACTCGAGGTTTTAGAGCGCCTATATCATCCTCTATTGTAGTAATGTAATTATTTTAGGGCGTAGACGAAATACACATTCAAAATTTTGTCGCTCCAAGATTCTGTCGGCTTTTCTATAGTTACTTCCGGCAAATGCGATGTACGCTGTTGCAGAGTCTTTTATATTCTGGGCATCCGCAGCTGTTGAAGGGCACAATATTAGGAAGAATTGCTCTAACAACTAGTGAAATTGTTCTTCATTAAAACACAACCGGTTTCGCAACCTGAAGCCGCAGCACCAGGTGCTACTTACGTGGCAAAAACCAAAGCACAGTGTCACCACGTTCTGTGGACACTACAGTTAATAAATAAATGTCTAAAATACACTCATAATGTTAAAAGATCCTAGACAAACTCATAGCTCCTAGTCAAAAAATACTACTCAGTGACTATTGAGAATACTTATGCGAGCGAAAGGTAACGAAAACGTGCTCTATTCATTCAGGACATATTACTGATAGGTAAATAAAATGTCGTGTGACAAGTGTCTCCCGTAGAGTATACCGTTCGCCTGGTGCAAGTTTTTCGACTTGACGCCACTGTGGCGACTTGCGCGTCGATGGGGATAAAATGATGATGATGAGGACAACACAACACCCAGTCCATGAGCGGAGCAAATCTCCGATCCAACCGGAAATTGAACCCGGGCTCTTAGAATCGACATTCTGTCACGCTGACCACTCAGCTACCGGGGACGGACACCGATTGGTGAAACTTGCGGTTACACAGCCATGTTTTAAGATTTACCTGCATCTAAAAAGAAAAGAAAGAAAAATATTTTACAGCGTGAGGACGCTAAAAGTTTTTAAAGGGACCACACTGATGATAAAACATTGTCACTGCTAACATGGTAAGTCGTGGCACTATGCAAATTACTGTGTGGATTGTATCATGTGGCAGTGTGTTTCCAGTGTGACTGGGAAAAGTAAAAGTGGACCACACGAACGAATGAAAAGGGAGACTAGCAGGGAGGCGGAATGGAAGCTATCCACGTGGACAGTGTGACGTCATATACTCATGATTGTGAGTGCGGGATCGTTATCGTTACAGGCCAGTATAATACAAAATTTTATTTCGTATTAGTACCTAATCGTATAAACAATCATAACCATCCAGAATGCTATGGTGCTTTAGTTCTAAGTGGTTATTCGAGCTCATTTTATTTCTTCGAATCTAGGTAGAATATTCAGGCACAAGGGAAAAGCTGTGGGAAGCAGGTCAAATAATGCGGGTGTATACTGAATTACATGGAATTATTGACCTAAGAAACATATGCAGAAAACCTGTAAGTCATTTCGCATAAGATTTCGGCAACACGTTAACTCAAATAATCCCCTGATCTGCATTATCAGCACCCTCACACGAAGAGCGGCACAGCATCACAAGCCGTTCAGAAAATTTAAAAACACTCCATAAAAAAAAAAAAAAATGTTTTCGATATGTTACAGGAAGTAGAAATTTTTAGATATCAAAAATAAAACGATCAGTTCAGGTTGAATGAACTATTAGAATTAAAGCACACGGCATTCTGGATAATTCTGATCATTTAGATGATCAGGTATAAGTACGTAATAAAATTCTGTATTATTCTCTCTGGTAAAGATAGCTACCCAGCGCTCCTAGTCAGGAGTGTATTACGTCACACTGTTCACATCTAGACCCACGAGATAGACAGGCCGCGGCGCTTACGTCACGAAGGCAGGACTGAGCTCACTCGCTCGCTTAACTCAGCAGAAGAAATACGTTCCCAAACCTGTTAACTGGCAACTGGGTAGTACGTACCAACGAGGATGGCATCTTCTACTGGAATCTGCTATTATAAAGTATTACTGATTACCACTTGTACAACACAATTTAAAATCAATTCTCGGCGTAAATGGTATAACGGCTTGTTTCTATCATTTAGTCTCTTCTGCGTAACAGTCTTCATTTCATACAATACGTGATGCCTTATGTAACTGATAATGATTTTGTCATGGTTCAAATGGTTCTGAGCACTATGGGACTTAACTTCTGAGGTCTTCAGTCCCCTAGAACTTAGAAGTAGCTAAACATAACTAACCTAAGGACATCACGCACATCCATGCCCGAGGCAGGATTCGAACCTGCAACCGTAGCGGTTACGCGGTTCCAGACTGTAGCGCCTAGAACTTCTCGACCACCCGGCCGGCGATTTTGACATGACTTCAATTTTATTGTAACGCAGTACAGCTGCGAAAAATCATTAATAGGTCCATGCACTTTCTATCATTGTGGTTATAATAACAGTAAAATTCCATAACAGTGGATTCCAGTAGAAGATGCGATCTCGTTTGTACATACAAACCCAGTTACGAGTTATAACATGTAGAAAAACAGTTTGTCGTTGAGTTGAGCGAGCAAGCTCGGCCTACTTTCTCGTAGGCGTCGGTCCACATGGATAACTTCCGTTCCACCTGCAAGTTAGTCTCTCTTTTTCGTTCGTGCGGGCCGCTTTTACTTATCCCAACTGAGGGTCGCCCTGCCGTCACACCGGTAAGACAGTGCCACCTGATACAATCCACATAGAAATTTGCATAGAGCTACGACTAATAATGTTAGCAGTGTCAATGTTTTATCGTCAGTTCGGTCCCTTTAAAAGATTTTAGCGTCCTCACACTATAAAATATTTTTCTTTCTTTTCTTTTTAGATGCAGGCAGATCTTAAAACATGGCTCTGTATGCACAAGTTTCACCTATCAGCATTTTCTCTTATGTAAATAGAGCACGTCTTCGTTACCTTTCGCTAGTCACAGTATTCTCAACATTCACCGAATAGTAGATTTTCACTAGCAACAACGGATATGCCTATGATCCATGTCTACAAAATGTTGACACTTTGCTTTTCAACGCGTAGTTTGCACCTAATGATGCGGTTTTAGGCTGCGAAACTGGTTTTGTTTCAATAAAGAACAATTTCACCAGCTGTTAGCGGAATTCTTCCTAACATCATCCACGCTACTGATTTGTGCTCTTTTTCTTTTCTTCCTTTTATAGTGCCCCTCATCGCCGGCGTAACACTAGACGAGTTCATGGAACTGATTATCCTCCACACTGGAGTCTCTTGATACTTTCCGATGTCCTTGGACAAAGAAGTATTTGCCTTCGGTTATTTAGGGAAATCACGGAAACTAACATGTAGGTGGCTATTCGAGGAAGTGAATCGCCCTGCTACGGGATGGAGAGTGCAGCGTCATAGTAATGTGCAGTTACGCTCGGTAATTTTACTCGCGTGGGAATTAAGTGATGTCGTAAACAAACAACGTTACACCCCTGCGTCGCTCTCTGTTTTGTGTTGTTAGTTAAAGCAGCGACTCTGCGCTGTGAACACATATTACCATATTGTATTTCTTTACGTGGTTTCTCTTGTTTACCTGTCGTATTCGAGGTTTGTAGCATACAATGAAGCAAAGCAATTTGCTGAGGCATTTATATACAGGGCTATTACAAATGATTGAAGCGATTTCATAAATTCACTGTAGCTCCATTCATTGACATATGGTCACGACACACTACAGATACGTAGAAAAACTCATAAAGTTTTGTTCGGCTGAAGACGCACTTCAGGTTTCTGCCGCCAGACCGCTCGAGAGCGCAGTGAGACAAAATGGCGACAGGAGCCGAGAAAGCGTATGTCGTGCTTGAAACGCACTCACATCAGTCAGTCATAACAGTGCAACGACACTTCAGGACGAAGTTCAACAAAGATCCACCAACTGCTAACTCCATTAGGCGATGGTATGCGCAGTTTAAAGCATCTGGATGCCTCTGTAAGGGGAAATCAACGGGTCGGCCCGCAGTGAGCGAAGAAACGGTTGAACGCGTGCGGGCAAGTTTCACGCGTAGCCCGCGGAAGTCGACGAATAAAGCAAGCAGGGAGCTAAACGTACCACAGCCGACGGTTTGAAAAATCTTACGGAAAATGCTAAAGCAGAAGCCTTACCGTTTACAATTGCTACAAGCCCAGACACCCGATGACAAAGTCAAACGCTTTGAATTTTCGGCGCGGTTGCAACAGCTCGTGGAAGAGGATGCGTTCAGTGCGAAACTTGTTTTCAGTGATGAAGCAACATCTTTTCTTAATGGTGAAGTGAACAGACACAATGTGCGAATGTGGGCGATAGAGAATCCTCACGCATTCGCGCAGCAAATTCGCAATTCACCAAAAGTTAACGTGTTTTGTGCAATCTCACGGTTTAAAGTTTACGGCCACTTTTTCTTCTGCGAAAAAAACGTTACAGGACACGTGTATCTGGACATGCTGGAAAATTGGCTCATGCCACAACTGGAGACCGACAGCGCCGACTTCATCTTTCAACAGAATGGTGCTCCACCGCACATCCATCATGATGTTCGGCATTTCTTAAACAGGAGATTGGAAAACCGATGGATCGGTCGTGGTGGAGATCATGATCAGCAATTCATGTCATGGCCTCCACGCTCTCCCGACTTAACCCCATGCGATTCCTTTCTGTGGGGTTATGTGAAAGATTCAGTGTTTAAACCACCTCTACCAAGAAACGTGCCAGAACTGCGAGCTCGCATCAACGACGCTTTCGAACTCATTGATGGGGACATGCTGCGCCGAGTGTGGGAGGAACTTGATTATCGGCTTGATGTCTGCCGAATCGCTAAAGGGGCACATATCGAACATTTGTGAATGCCTAAAAAAACTTTTTGAGTGTTTGTATGTGTGTGCAAAGCATTGTGAAAATATCTCAAATAATAAAGTTATTGTAGAGCTGTGAAATCGCTTCAATCATTTGTAATAACCCTGTACTTCATGACTGCGAGTGCAAAACTTCGTACTGTGTTACGCTACATTAAAAATATTTTCTACGCTGAGTGAGATTGAATTTTTTTTGTGTGTCAGCAGACAACGTTCTGCGATGTCGATTCCATCACGACTTTACGTTTGTAAAACAACAAGCTAGCTATTCCCCTTGTAAGTCTATAGCGAACTTCCTCGAACGTAGCATTCACGTTAATGTATCTGAGCAGCAGGAACATACTCTTCTGGTGCTCGTGAGTCGGTTGCCGACTCAGGGAGTTCTTTTCGATATGTCCTATGCTTTTGGCTTTATTGTTGATACAGAGTAACATAATGTATATGTGTAACTTAAAGGACTCGTTTTTTAGGTCTGGTCCATCGTGGTTATGAATAAGGCTCTGAGCACTATGGGACTTAACTTCTGAGGTCATCAGTCCCCTAGAACTTAGAACTACTTAAACCTAACTAACCTAAGGACATCACACACATCCATGCCCAAGGCAGGATTCGAACCTGCGACCGTCGCGGTCGCGCGGTTCCCGACTGTAGCGCCTAGAACCGCTCGGCCACTCCGGCCGGTTTATGAGTAAGGCACGTACACAAGCAACGAACAGTATGACATAACCACCCATGTTTATTGAATTAAAATGATAACCCCAAAACCTTTTTACATGATTTTTAACAAATTTTGTCTTACATAAAAAGATAGTGGTAATATAATATAACCAAAAACTTTACATACTAAATACTGTTCATTTGTGACTAGTTAAAATTTTATATTCTTACCTTTCAGTACCATCAGCTACAGATTGTGCTATCTATGAACGCCTCTGGGACTGATTCAGTGGTTCCAATTTACATTTATTTCTCTTTCGTTACCCGAACCCTACAGTGGCATAGGGTTTCAACTTCTCGCGGATGCTAATCGCGGAGTTTTCTCCGCAAGAGAGCAAGAAATGACCTTCCAAAAACGTTGACTTCAAATTTCCGCCATTTACAGTAGGCTCTTTTCAGTAAAATCTCACGAGTCGCTGTTCAACTACACCTTAAGGTTTGTCAGTTCAAGTTTTTACCATGAACTTCAGAGGTGCATCGTTTCCAGAAGTAGAATTTGTACAACAGTTTTGAGGTACGCTATACGTTACAGTTTGGACTGTAATGGAATTACGAGTCTACCTTTGGGTAAAAGTACGATGTTTTTGTGTCTGTTGGTATTTGCAATGTTGCCGACCAGACGTCTAGCTCCATTGAGGCAGGACCCCGGTCATACAGCTCAGGACGAGAATATGGTTCTCAACTTGAATTACACTCCCGACAGCTGTTCCACTGATGATCCTGATTTGCATAATATTTAAGCATCACGGAATTTTGTCACTATCTTGTCACACGTTCGTTGTTAAAGGTCTGTCTTGTTTCATTCCTAATGCAGTATCTATGTCGCCATGTATGACTTAAACCTGTAAACAGCGACTGTAATGATGTAAATAATGGAGAGTTGTGTTAATAAAATAAAATCCAGATTGGCACTGATAACCTAGCCGTTGAGCGCCACTAAACTCTAGAAACACGCACACAGGGCATAGAGATAATCTTCTTTAAGGAGCGTGTCATAGTTGCGATATGGGCTGATAGTGTTTGATATCTCACCTTCTGTCCCATATCTCCTGTTACGGCAGAAAAGAACAATTGACTTAGTTCAAACGTTGAATAAAATCGACGGTATCTTTTATGAAGTACGTCCTTATTTTACGATATCTGTGCTGGTTCAAGTTTCAGTAATTATTATTATAACTAATCTGATGAAAAGTTGTTACAAGAAATTGTAAATTTGGGAACGATCGCCCGTGTCCAGTGTGATATCTTACAGAGTAGGCATTTAAATAAGAATTTAGCCGGTATTCCAAATACTGGGGTGGAGTAAACAGGACCAACGTCAAAATCTACAGTTCACATCAAGAAAATTAGCAACTACAGGATATGGGTACTTCCATGACATAGGGGACTTCATAATCTGTTCTGATAAATGTCTCCAGGCAATACTCATTTTGAAAAAAATGCTGTCGTATCGCTTATTATTTTCCATAACAATATTTCAAGCCACGTTGTATATCTGACCATCATCACATTTCAGCAAACTAAGAGTACCAGCTGGTGAAACATTAAACAATCAGGAGTTTATGTTGAAATTTTACGACAGCTGCTCATGTTACATTTGCTGGCTGTGGCACTATGACGGGACACACCTGAAGCAATACCGAATATTAGTAGTTCCACCATCTGCACTGAAACAAACCAGTCTTCAGCTCACAAGTCATTGGTACAGTTGCAAAATGGAGCTGCCTATCCAAAAAGTAGGTTAAATTTGCTTGAATCTGTTGGCGTACGGAACTTTTCACTGTGTCTAAGTTACTACAATTAATGTAACACGATCAGTGGTATTCACCACGTGAGATGGTCTTTAGGACACAAAATGTCAACTACAGTAACTCGTCACTGTTGTCAGACCACAGTTGTCTAATCACTACTTGTATGACAAACAGTTTAGATAATTGTGACGCGTGCAACTATCGTGTGGTCCAAAGATGGCTACATGGCATGTAGATATTAGACAACGTTGGATAGTAACTTTTGTATGGCATCATATTATTAGTGGAACTGGTAGCCTCGCAATAATTGCAGCGATTTACGTACAACGAAATGATTTATGAATAACATTGCGATTACATGCTCCTCAAATCAGCCATAATAAATATGTGATTACTGATGGAACTAGTCAAAGAAAGTGATGAATAATGAAAAAAATTAAGAAAACGTTGAGGGTGTATAGATTAAATACCATCTTTTGCAACTGTAACGAAAGTGTTATTAGGACCAAATGTGTTTCGGTTTATTCTAAAGCTTCTTTAGTGTTGACTGTAACAACATGGTTTTATTGTCTTACAATTACGTTTGCTAGGATCATGAACAGTTTGTGTGCTTTAACTTACTACTGTAAACAGTATTAACTGTTAACGTCATTCAGAACTGTTTGTTGTTTCCGCGATTCTTCCACAGATATATGTTAGTTTTTAGCATATGGCACTTACACTAACACTAAATGTGGGGTGACCAGTGAGGATGCTTTAGAATATTGCAAAACACGTTTGATCTTAATATCAGTTCCTTTACAGTTACAGAAGACGGTATTTCATGTATAGAACTTGCATATGTGCAATAGCAGGAAACAGAGGCCGAAAACCAAAGATGAAAACACATCTTTTTTTTTTCAGTCTCAGATGCAAATGAGTAGTTTCAGTCTCACTCAGTTACCTTCACATGCGTGTAGTTGCACAAGCATGTCATCATGTCTGTTGAAGAGCTAGACATCAGGATAATGTATTCTGATATACAGAGGGGTCCAAAAAATGTATCCATTGTTTAAAAGTCCAAAACTTGCAAATTAATTGACAGAGTTGTCTCAGTTTTGGTGAAAGTGTAGCTTAAAGTCCAGCTTATAGATATCAATGTAGATGTTCGAAATGGTCACCATTAACATCCACACACAAACGATGCCGCCGAACTGCAGCACGAACTACTGACTGCAACGTGTTCAGTTGGATATTTGCACATGAATGTACGATGGATTCTCGAAGTTCAGCCAACGTGCTTGGCTTTCGTCGATAATCGACGTCCTTTAGTGTTCCCACAGGTAAAAGTCCAGAGCAGTTAGGTCTGGGGAACGTGGTGGATACTGCACAGCACCTCAGCAGCCTATCCACCTTCCTCATAGATTTTCGTCGAGATACGCCCAGACACGATTTTGATAGTGGGCTGGTGCACCATCTTGTTGAAAGTAAACTCTTATGTCTCCATACAAGTCTTGGATGGCACGTAAAATGGATGCCTGAAGCTTCTGTTGGTACACCTCACCGGTAACTGTGCCGTCAAAGAAGAATGGCCCAATCAAGCCCCGGTAAGACAACCCATACCACACATTTACTCCTGGAAAACTCACTGCTATATCTACAAGGACGTTCGAATTTTCGGCGGCCCAGAAGATGCGATTGTGGCGATTTACTGTACGATTGAGTTTGAACTGTGCCTCATCAGATCACACAATCATCTCTGCAAACTCTTCATCGCTGCGCACGATGTTAGTAAACCACTCGCAGTACTCCATTCTACGATCTGGGTCGTCCTTGTTCATTCCGTGTAGGAATCGTGGGATGTAGCACTTAAACTTTGCTGTCTTCAAAATTCGCGGAAGACTTGAGCGTGTTACTCCAGTTTCACGGGCACACTGTCTCACAGTCTTCTGTGGTGAGCGAGTGAATTGTTGTAAGACACGACGGGAGTTATCTGGACTTGTTACTGTTACAGGTCGTCCAGATTCTACGATCTGGGTCGTCCACGTTCATTGCGTGTGGCAGTCGTGGGATGTAGCACTTCCACTTTTCTGTCTTCAAAATTCGCCGAACACTTGAGCGACTCACTCCAGTTTCACGGGCACACTGTCTCACAGTCTTCTGTGGTGAGCGAGTGAATTGTTGTAACACACGACGAGAGTTAGCTGGACTTGTTACTGTTACAGGTCGTCCAGATCGTTGTTTGCGTCCATATTTAACACAGCCTTCGGCTTCAAATTTGTCTCGAATGCGACGAATCGTTAAACGTGTCGGTGGATCTGCTTGATACTCATTTCGCCATTGCCGTTGAACCTCATTAATATTTTCGTACTTAAAATACCACTCCAAAACTGACTTCGTTTCATCGAATGTAAGCCTTGCGCCAGCCATGTTTACTCGAGTAACTAAGGTGCAACTAAGAACAAAACACTGACTATCTGGCGACTGCCATCTGACAAAATAAAACAACGCAGTACAACGCTTGTGTGGCGATTGGCGCGACTACAAACTATTACAGTACCAAAGATGAGATAACTCCGTCAATTAGTTTGCCACTTATGGACTTTCAAACAGTGGATACATTTTTTGGACCCCTCTGCATACATGGCAACGGTCTTGCCGGGGTGGCTACACCGGTTCCCGTCAGATCACCGAAGTTAAGCGCTGTCGGGCGCGGCCGGCACTTGAATGGGTGACCATCCGGGCCGCCATGTGCTGTTGCCATTTTTCGGGGTGCACTCAGCCTCGTGATGCCAACTCGAACGAATAGTAGCGGCTCCGGTCAAAGAAAGCCATCATAACGACCGGGAGAGCGGTGTGCTGACCACACCCCCTCCTATGCGCATCCTCAGCTGAGGATGACACGGCGGTCGGATGGTCCCGATGGGCCACTTGTGGCCTGAAGATGGAGTGCCCTTCTGTATACATCTTGTATAGACGTGATAAGTTGCTTATATGACAACATAGATCTGAAGATGGGTGAGTGTAATCGATACTACTCAAGTGTAAATAAAGTGCAATGAAAAATCATTAAATAACATTACAGTCGCTGAATTCTTTCGTGATAAATATGACAGATATGTTGTGTTTCTTATGATTTATGGCGCATAACAGAAATATATATTAATCAATAAGTTTATGTGGAGTGCATTTTGAACTTCTCGTGGCGTAATGAGTAATCTATTAAATTTCGAGAATGCAGCGGCATGCTCGAAATTTAATGGATTAAGTTTATGTGGAGTAGTTTTCGTAATTAAGATTTCGAGTGTACTGACCTTGGTCAGGAGCTGGCGCAGGCCGCGCCCGGTGCGCCAGTGCCTGCGGTGCAGCGCCACGTCGTAGGCTGCGCAGACGAGCGGCGCGGTGAAGCCGGGCTCCTTGCAGAGACCTGCCGCGGCGGACAGCAGCAGGCTTCCGGCCAGCCAGGGCCACGCAGACGGGGCGTGCCCGTGGCAGGGCTCCGGGCCCCCACTACCCGGAGCCGCAGCCCGGCCGTGCCGCACGAAAGATGCCACTGTGCGGCACAGCTTCTCGAAGAGTCTCCCCTTCCCGGGGTCGGGCAGGGGCGACACTAACACTTGTTTACGCTTACCGTCCGCGAAGCCCGACACTGGCGCACTGTACGTCACGTTCATATTGTCGTCGCGAGAGTGAGTGTAAAGTGGGGAACGGCGGGCAGGATTCTCCGCGGCGCACTGAGATTCCTGCGAGGCGCGGCCGTGGTGGTGGCACTTGTCGCGGAACTTGATGCGCTTGCCGGTGCAGGGCGCGAAGGAGACGGGCGCGTCGTGGGGGCGGTGCGGCTGCCGGCAGCCGGGACAGCGCTGCGGCCGCGACAGCACCAGCACCAGCGACGACCGCACCAGCGCGTCCAGCCGGCGCACGAACGACGCCACGGCGCGCCACACCGAAGGCCGGCACCTGGCGCGCCGCTTGGCGGCCGGCGGCGGCGCCGGCGCCCGGGGGCACTCGGCGGGGGGCCGCGGCTTGTCGGCCGCTGCGGGCCGCTGGAGCGCGGGGCCGTTCTGGGCGGGCGTCGCGGGCGGCGGCGCCTCTTCCGCCTGCGGCAGGTGGCGGCGGCGGCGCTGCGGCTGCCCGGGCGCGTTGGCCGCCGACGCCGGCGGAGCGGCGGGGTTCCGCGCGTCGCGGTGACGGGGGGCGAGGCACTTGCACGGCGCCGGCGAGGGCGGCGGCGACGCCTGGAGCGCGGCGGCGTCGCGCAGGCGCACGTGCTCGGCGTAGCAGAGCACGGCCAGCAGCAGCAGCAGGCAGGCGGCCAGGTCGGCGCGGCCCACGACGCCCGCCACCGCCTCCGAGTGCACGGGGTGCGCGGCGAAGAGCGCGGCGGCGACGGCGGCCGGCAGGCGCGACCCGGCGGCGACGCCGGCGAAGAGGCGGCGCGCGAGGCGGGCCACCAGCGCCGTGTTGGCGGCGTGCAGCAGCACGTTGGCCAGGTGGAAGTGGAAGGGCCGCGCGCCGCCCGCCAGCGCGTGCGACAGCCGGAACGAGAGCACCGTGAGCGGCCGGTAGGAGCCGTGCGAGCCGCCGTGGCGCAGCGGCGTGCCCCAGTAGTCGTGCACCAGCAGCCGCCACGCCGGCGTCGCGCCCGCCACGTCCGGGTTCGACAGCACCGCCCGGCTGCGCACAGAACAGACGCAAAACTGTCAGCGTTCACTTCGCATTCCGTTACGCCACCATCGTGCTCTACCTTAGAGCTGTGCCAATCCACAGCAGAGAGGCACGACAAACATTTTGATAAATATGGAAACCTGACATGACGGCATGAGGTCGGTCGGTTAACGGCGCTTTCGGCGCGGCCTAGCCCGTTGCCGTCGCGCCGTAAGGCACGGAGTCTCGCACTAGCGCGTATCGCTTCTAGTGCCGCGGCTGTCCTCACAGGGGAAGTGACGCGTCTCTCATAGCCTCTCCTTCCCAAGTGCCTCTTTCCGCCTTCCCGTGGTGCCAGACGTTAAGCTCGAGGGACCGAACACCAGTCCCTTTCTGTTCGCAGGGCACAGACCAGCAGGTGCTCTGCATGCCGGCTACTTCGTTTGTCGGCGTTGGATTGCGGCGCGAGTCGGCAAGGGTGCTTCGCCGCGCCCCTGGGTAGCCGGGGCGTGTTCTGCCAAATCCAGGAGGTGGTGACATCGCCTGGGCCAGGTTAGATCGGTCCAGACGGCTGAACGACTGGGGGACCGACCCGCCACCTGAGTTGGAGTGGATCCTTGGCCGAGAGGTGGAAACTCGGGCAAGCAGGCGGGGAAGGACGAGAGGAGCATCCGCCTCTCCGGAGTGCGGGGTGCAGTTGCCGAGGAGCGTCGCGTGAAATCGTCGATGACGGGGCCATTGAGGGGGACCAGAGTGCTGGCAACGGCGCGTTGAACCCGGCAGCTCGGGAATGCCCTTGAACTAGAGGCGATGTCGGTGGGCGAACTGCAGCAGTCTCCCCCCCCCCCCCCCCCCATAGGAGCCCCGGTCCGGGGCAAGAGACGGGCTCCCACACCTTTTATCACTCGTTACCTATGATGGCTGAGAACGAAACAAGTGATTCAAGTGCGCTTTTACGGGCATCTACGATGTCTCCTCCCTCTCTACAGGACGGGACGGGACAGGCAGAGGATGAAAGTGTCGTACAGAGACACGCTAGAATTACCATGCTCTTAGAGTAGAACGTAAAAAATGGAAAGATTAGTCAAGCGGCTCCGAATGCAATCAAAAACGAGCTATTAGCTTGGGCTATAGCCAAAGCAAGACTTGAAGGCCGCGTCATGGAACTTGAAAAGAGAATGACAGGCTGAGAAAGCAACCTACTAAGATCTGGGCGGCTGTGGCTGCACAAGCACCAACAAAACAGAGCACAACAAAAGACACAATTGAAAGAGTTGCGAAACGGTCAGACATGGCAGTCTCTCTGAGGACCCTGCCTGGCCAAGATACAAGTGTTAAGAGAATTCAGGAGCTACTCACAACAACAATCGATCGAGTCGAAAACAAGATTACAATTAAGAGAGTAAAACCAAGTAGGAATTCTGTAATTGTGGAAGTTGCTAATGAAGAGTATAAAGAGAAGCTATTAAATAACCAAACATTGAATTCAGTAGTTAAATGCGAAACACCCAGAAAACGTACCGACAATAATGACAAATGAAGAGCTACATGAGACGATCAGGACACAGAACTTTGATGAAATGGACGAACAGGAGTTTAAAAACTCATTTAAGCTAAAATTCAAAACAGGGCCTCGAGATCGCGATGTTGTACACCACGTCGCCGAGGTCTCTGCGCAAATGTGGAAGAAAATTACATGAATGGACAGACTATATGTAGGCTTTCACGCCATAAACACAAGAGATTACATCGTGGTATCTAGTTGCCACACCTGTGGTGACCTGGACTACATTCTGAGGCACTGCACCAGGGTGTCGGCATGCTCCAAGTGCGGTGAGAGTGGACACACTCACAAAGAATGTGAAGCAGCGGGAGTCTGCATTCCGTGCAAAAGTCACGGGAAGAAATCCTGTGGTGCCACGGGACGGAACTGCCCCACTTACCGGATGCTAGAACAACGCCTTATTTCCAGAACTGACTATGGCTGAGCAGGGCTCAGTTAACAGGATGCTTAAGAGCAAATCCCCGAGTAAAAGGAGGAGGGATGCTGTGAGGGCCAACAGATTCCAAGAATTTTTAAGGTCGCTTTCGGGCACCGGAAAAGTTACAACAGTAGATAAATGGTGGACAGAGATATACAAACTGATTTCCCGGATAAGATCACAGCTCCCCCCTCCAAAAACCGGGGAACGAGTCCGATTAAAGATCAGCCACGGCAAAAGCATCCTGTGGTGGCGGCAGTCCCCCTGGCCCTTACCAAAGAAGAACCCAAACAAGCTGAACGTCAGACACTCCAAGAAAGTCCAGTCAGTAGCACCACTGCACATGCAACCGCAGCAGACACCCCCTTAGTTAGGCTACCGCCTGTAGACCCGGTTAAGGTGTATCCTAATATTGAATATACTATGCAACTGGCAAGATTGGAGCAGCCGACTATCCTGACCACTGCCTTACGACATGTGGTCCGGGTGGACATGACAACAGCAGAAAGGTCACCTTCTCGGTAATGGAGGCTGTAGATACGATACAACTAAAGTCAGTGAACCTTCCCACTGACTTCGGAGGCCTGCGAGACTTACTCAAGAAAGTATTTGAAAGACGTGGGGAAAAATTTGACCTAGACGACTTCTACACTCAGTCCTAGCTCATGGTCGTATCGCCTTTGGTTGGAGCAAGACTTGGCCTGACGACAGAATGCATATCTATTTCCCATAGTGACCAAACTAACTGTCGGACAACTAAATACACACAACAGCAGACTTGTGATGCAGGAGTTTCGAAGGGAGGTGGGAGGAGAGGAGGCTTTATTGCCTACAGGAGCCGTACTTCAAGCTGGGAAACTATCATTTGCAGCCGCTACACGGCAGATAGCTAGTAGTGGGGATGCCCCCAAAGCGGAAATAGTTATCACAAACCAATCTCTACGAGTCAAAACACTTTCACAATATTCCACCAGTCACTGCAACGTCGTGGAGTAGTCTCCTGTGGGAATTATAACTTTCATAGATATGTACTTTCAATACGGAGACAACATCGAACAACACCTAGATCATTTGACAAGAGTAGCCACGGCGTTGCGGGGACGAAAACTGGTCATAACAGCTGACATAAATGCAAAATGCCCCCTCTGGTACAGTGGCACAAGATATGAAAATGGCGGAAAAGTGGAGGAAATTATTATGGCCTTCTAACTTGTAGTGGCAAACAAACCTGGCAACCCTCCCACCTATGCGGCGGGAGGGGGCCATGGCACCAACATCGATATGACACTAGTCACACAAAACAAAGTCAACATGATCCAAAACTGGGAAGTCAAAGAAAATGCTACAACAAGTGATCACAATCTCATTACTTTTAGCCTAGGAGACAGAGTGCCACTGGGCCATGGGGTGGGAGCTGCAACTGAATTATAGAAGAGCAGATTGGGAGAGACTAGCGAGAGAGTGCGACATTCCTCCATTGCAAGAAGGTGATGTGCAACAGGACCTGGACATAGGCAAGAGAACTGAAGAACTGGTGAGTGCAGTTAACAAAGCGGTGAAGGCAGCTGTTCCAACCGGGAGGAGGGCCATGGCGGCCTCCCCGTCACCATGGTCAGCGGAACTAGAGGAGTTGTGTCAGTCTGTCAGAAGGCTGAGGAGGCACTACCAGCGCAGTGTCGTCTGGTGGGAAAAGCAAAGATGGTTACTGCAATATCGGGAGGCGAAAGAGAAATTTCAAAAAGAACTTAAAGAAGTCAGAACTGGGACAGATTTGTATTGGACCAATTGGCCTTGGACCCATGGGGTGTACCCTATAAACGAGTTAGGGGAAAGATCCGTTCCCCAATGATGCTATCAACGATCAGGCATGGGGATAGAACGACGGATTCCTGGCAGGAGACTGCCGAGGTCCTTCTCCGGTCCCTGCAGCCTGATAACGATGTGGCTAGTGACACCGAAGACCAGTCTCAATTACGAAACGAAGAACCTGACAGAATAGCAAACGATAGGGCAGTCTACCCCTTTTCTGAAGAGGAGGTGGCTGCCCACATTAAAGCATTGAAGACAGGGAAAGCCCCCGGCCCAGACCGCATTGTGGCGGAGGTAGTGCAGTTCCTGGCGCCCCAACTGGTAGCTCCACTTACCCATCTACACAATGAATATCTCAGACAGGAAAAATTCCCAAAAATTTGGCAAGTAGCCGACGTAGTTATTGTTAAAATAGGACACAATAAGGACCTAGCTAAAGCTAAGTCCTACAGACCGACATGCCTATTAGTCATCTTTGGGAAATTATTCGAAAAATTGCTAGCTGACAGACTGACTGCACACCAAGGGCTGTGCGGGATTAGCGGCAGGCAGTTCGGCTTCAGGCCAGGGCGATCGGCAACCGACGCAATCGCTCTGGCGGCCGAGGTCTGTGGCTCTACCCCGTACAAGTACGTTGTCGGCATCATGGCTGACATCAGTGGCGCCTTTGACAACCTGTGGTGGCCTTCGATCTTCTCCTGCCTGCGGGAGAAAGACTGTCCAGGGCCGCTTTATGGTTGCCTGAGGAGCTATTGTAAGGGTCGGGAGGTCTGACTATCATCCCATAACGGTAAAGTTGATAAACCTTAACTAATGGATCTCCCCAGGGTTCCGTTTTAGGTCCTCTGTTTTGGGATATCCACATGGAACCACTTCTTGACAGTTTGCAACAGAGTAAAGAGCTGCAAGAGGTGATAGCCTACGCAGATGACCTCCTTCTGCTGGTTGGCCGGCGGAGCCGCGAAGACATAGAACCCAAAATAGAAAGAGCCAAGGCGAAATTGCAACTATGGTGTAGTAATACTAAAACGTCAATTTTACCAACCAAATCAACATACCTATTGCTGAAAGGACAGCTAGTAAGAAATCGTACTGTGAGAATTGGGGGCTCACCAGTTCTCAGACGACGTGATACTCGCTACTTGGGTGTTATCATCGATGAAAGGTGGAACTTCGGGAAGCACATTGAATCCGTAACCCAAAGAACATTACAAGTACTCAACAACCTCATCTCCATAGGACACATAAGATTTCACCTTCCACCCCACCTAATAAAGTTGCACCAAAACAGTATACTAACTTCAATAGTGGGTTATGGATCGGGAGTCGGGGCATACAGCCTCACAAGGGTGGTGCCTGCCATGACAGTGAGAAGAGTACAGAAGAGCATGCTGTTAAGATCTGTGGGGGCTTATAGAACATCCCCAGGAGGTGCCCTATTAGTGATAATGGGGCTCTGTCCTCTGGATATTAACATTCGAGAGCAAACAGCGTGGTACTGGTCTTAGATAGGGAACGGCATGAAAATAGAAAATATACTGGGTGTTCTGGCTAGGGACAAGGGAGAGATAAGGAGAAGGTGTGAGGACTTATGGCAGGAATCATGGAAAATGAATGAATCTGGCACAAGAACCTTCAGAGACTTGCCAAATGATAAAGAAAGGTTAGGCGTGAGGTACTTCGAACCAACCCGGGGTCTAATTCATTTTCTCACTGGTCGTGGGCCATACCCGACACATCTACGCCGGTTTGGGAAAAGGTATAACATAATGTAAAGAAATCAGCAATAATGTTCACGCAGACGCACTCACAATTATGCCACGTGGCGGAGAGGCATTTGAAAGAGGTAAGTCTGAACTGTTGATTGTGGGGACGCAATATTCAGATTTTCGAAAATGGTACTCTAATGGACGTGAAAAAGTTTATTAAAGAATGGAACAGATGATAATCGTGAAAATAAATGAAGACATAATCTGCGTTTAAAGACATACATAAACACAATAACGTACACAACCGAGTACCAAGAGTTTGTTCTACATTTTATTGTAACATGCAATTTCTTTATAAATAAGATTCACGGAAAGAAGTAAAAGATTCGTAATGGGGGAGGCTGTGGTCGCTTCAACGCCTTACGATGTCAGATATAAAGAAAGCTTCATCCAATAAACGGTTTAGTAAATATGATTGAGTAATTTAACATACTTTCAGAATATAGTAACACAAAACAATGTTTCCCTCCACTTTTATCAGCTTTCACAACAGGTGTCGTTTGTATATTTTTATGTATAACAAATAAAGTATATAACTGCTGTGTAAAGAACGAAATAGAAATTAAGAACCTTTCTTTATCTAGAATGTACAGATGAGTGATGATTTCTGAATGTTTAGGACTGCATTGACCGTGCGGATTGCTACTGTCTTTTCATTATGTTTTGATTCCCAACTTGATCTTTTCAGTACATCACCCATCGTACATTCTTCGGGCACATTTCAGAAATGATAAGATTGGTATGTGCCTCTCGTAGAATGGGTGCATATTTTGATTGGCGTATGTTCAGAGTTTAATGGTTCATGTCAACACAGACGATGTCAGGTAACCAATCATACTTACAAAATATACTTAAGCAGAAGATGGACCGAGTGCTAGATCAGCAAGAAGGACCCTACATAATGTTGAGCTGAGACCAGAGGCTGGTGCTGATACGGCTGTAACAACTGAGTACTTGCATCACTCTCGATAATGATTGTGAAAAGATAGCAGCTTCAAAGTCTATATGTATGTTTGCGGTATTTCTTTGTGCATACAGAAAGAAGCTGACAGTGCTAGTAGTTAACGTTCTCTTCTGAGTATCTTAGACGGAGGAAGTGCGAGGGAACGCAGGAATGTAACGCTTCCGGTTTCTTTATTGTATTCTCAATATCGCTTGAATTATTAAATGTTTGCATTCCCACTTCTCCGACGCAAGTTGCAAGCCGCTGCCGCTAGAAGGTTCCGAGTTGTAGAGTGTTACGTGACAATATGTAGGGTAACTATGTCGGTGCGTGAGAAACAGTGACAGTAACAGTAACAGGAATCCCAAAATGTTGCCAATTAAAACTATATCAGCATTATGCGCGGTCCTTCAGAATTGGCAATAGCCTCAAGTCGAAATTCATGCACTTTATGTATTGCTTCAAATCTTACAACATAGTAATGATCTGAAGACAGTATTATAAACATGTAGTAGTTCTCCCCATCACAAATGTATGTAGTGTTAATAGTTAAAATACCCGCGGATTGTGTAAGGATTTTCGAGCATTCATTGCGGGTACTTAACAATTCATCGTCAGTGAGTGCATTTACCGTTACCAGTGATTCCTTTCAGCGTTTTCGTCTCCGACTTCGAACCTAGAAGCTTCTTAATTCGGTATTAAAATGCGATTAATTCGTAACACTGGGTTTTAGTCTTGGCATCAACCAAGGCTATGAAGATCATTCACCGCAAATGCCGAGGTAATATTGTAAACAATCATGACCTTGTGAGATCGGTCGTCATCCAGAACTATGCCCTCTTACTTGAAAAGTGTCAGTAAAATCTGCTGGGCTAGTCGCTGGACAATGCCCAAATTAAGCTCTACTTCGGAATATATTATACACTCCTGGAAATGGAAAAAAGAACACATTGACACCGGTGTGTCAGACCCACCACACTTGCTCCGGACACTGCGAGAGGGCTGTACAAGCAATGATCACACGCACGGCACAGCGGACACACCAGGAACCGCGGTGTTGGCCGTCGAATGGCGCTAGCTGCGCAGCATTTGTGCACCGCCGCCGTCAGTGTCAGCCAGTTTGCCGTGGCATACGGAGCTCCATCGCAGTCTTTAACACTGGTAGCATGCCGCGACAGCGTGGACGTGAACCGTATGTGCAGTTGACGGACTTTGAGCGAGGGCGTATAGTGGGCATGCGGGAGGCCGGGTGGACGTACCGCCGAATTGCTCAACACGTGGGGCGTGAGGTCTCCACAGTACATCGATGTTGTCGCCAGTGGTCGGCGGAAGGTGCACGTGCCCGTCGACCTGGGACCGGACAGCAGCGACGCACGGATGCACGCCAAGGCCGTAGGATACTACGCAGTGCCGTAGGGGACCGCACCGCCACTTCGCAGCAAATTAGGGACACTGTTGCTCCTGGGGTATCGGCGAGGACCATTCGCAACCGTCTCCATGAAGCTGGGCTACGGTCCCGCACACCGTTAGGCCGTCTTCCGCTCACGCCCCAACATCGTGCAGCCCGCCTCCAGTGGTGTCGCGACAGGCGTGAATGGAGGGACGAATGGAGACGTGTCGTCTTCAGCGATGAGAGTCGCTTCTGCCTTGGTGCCAATGATGGTCGTATGCGTGTTTGGCGCCGTGCAGGTGAGCGCCACAATCAGGACTGCATACGACCGAGGCACACAGGGCCAACACCCGGCATCATGGTGTGGGGAGCGATCTCCTACACTGGCCGTACACCACTGGTGATCGTTGAGGGGACACTGAATAGTGCACGGTACATCCAAACCGTCATCGAACCCATCGTTCTACCATTCCTAGACCGGCAAGGGAACTTGCTGTTCCAACAGGACAATGGACGTCCGCACGTATCCCGTGCCACCCAACGTGCTCTAGAAGGTGTAAGTCAACTACCCTGGCCAGCAAGATCTCCGGATCTGTCCCCCATTGAGCATGTTTGGGACCGGATGAAGCGTCGTCTCACGCGGTCTGCACGTCCAGCACGAACGCTGGTCCAACTGAGGCGCCAGGTGGAAATGGCATGGCAAGCCGTTCCACAGGACTACATCCAGCATCTCTACGATCGTCTCCATGGGAGAATAGCAGCCTGCATTGCTGCGAAAGGTGGATATACACTGTACTAGTGCCGACATTGTTGATGCTCTGTTGCCTGTGTCTATGTGCCTGTGGTTCTGTCAGTGTGATCATGTGATGTATCTGACCCCAGGAATGTGTCAATAAAGTTTCCCTTTCCTGGGACAATGAATTCACGGTGTTCTTATTTCAATTTCCAGGAGTGTAGGTGTAGCACTTTAATCAACTTCCTCAGAACAAGACTATGGCACTTACATTTATAACATTTCATATTCGTAAGGAGCTAATTCTGAGGCTGACAATGTACTGCACTGAAGTCCTTTCACGATATGCTGCACGAATATCCAGAATCTGAGAAAATTCGTTTTCTTGCCGAATAGCACATTGCAATCATTATTTCTATTGCTCTTTTACTTGAAGCTCCCCACACGGATTTAACGCGGCACCATTCCATGTCATGCACGCCAGGACGTCCTTGAACAAGGTATAAAGTGTGAGCAGGGACAACTTTTAATGCCATTGTGGTATACACCCCCAAGATGAACATATTCACTGAGGGACACAGAATGCAATGCTGAATTACCTTCGAAGGTCTCTAGAAATTCTGGTACCTTTGAAGGAAAATGACACATGGCATGCAAAATAAGGAGGTCATAAAAAGCGTATCAATAAATGTAAAGGAAGTTTGCTAGAGTCATACATGCAACTTTTCGGAGATCTTGTCCAAAATGAGGGGTAGATTGGGCGAGATATTATGTTGAATTTTTGACTCAATAAGTGCCTAACTGTCAATGAATTCAGTAGAATTTGTCCCAATACGATATTTTTTTTCTGCTTCACCTATCAGTTCTCTTGATTTCGTCAGCGAGTACCACAGCGTAGCAAAAATCATACATCTAAAGACGGCTATAGGTAGAATCCAGATTGCCGACTGTAATAAGAAGTCTGCAGTAGAACGTAGAAAGAAGACGTTATACCTTTTTTCATTTTTATTCATATGACATATTATAAATGCAAAATTATATTCAGAAAGTTATTACTTTATAAAAGAAAGACACTTTTGTTCATCTCCAGTGTGCTTTATTGCATCTGATATCAAGCTTGCTTTGTTTTGTGTGTTTGTGGAAGTAGCCTCATTGTTCGCTAAGGTTCAGTCAGGTAACAGAGGAGCACATGGGAATCTGGTTAACAGTGGTACGTGTGGAAGGTTGTAATAACTAGCATACGTGCGTAGATGGAAACGGGAAGTAAACTACACAGTTTTTAGCGGAGTAGGAAAGGACAACTTCGCTGAGCACGCCAAGAAAACCTGCGAGATCAGTAAAATAACCTTTTCCTAAAAGTATTATAAAGTACTGGTGCCGGAAGACAGTTATATAATCCACCATTACGCTACGGCGATTTTTCTCGTAAAATAGATTTATAAATGTGCGTGCCATTATGTTGAGCGTGACTATTATTTCATGCAGATAATGTCGGGATTGTAGTAAACAGATGGATTTTACCGCGCGTAGTTGTTCGCTTAAGGTCGGCCCATGTGGCCGACCGGTTCTAGGCACTACAGTCTGGAACCGCGCGACCGCAACGTCGCAGGTTTGAATCCTGCCTCGGGCATGGCTGAGTGTGATGTCTTTAGGTTAGTTAGGTTTAAGTAGTTCTAAGTTCTAGGGGACTGATGACCTCGGATATTGTGTCCCATTGTGCTCAGAGCCATTTGAACCATTTTTGTTCGCTTAAGTAACGCTGAACTTTTTAGAAATTGTCGCTTACGTAAGGGACATCGTCATAAGAGTATGATCACATTCGATATACTGCATGCCTGAACACATACGCTTAATCGTGTTCGCATGATCCCAGAGACTCATCCACAAGCGAACAAGCCAGATTCGGCAAAACTTCTCCTACAAGTATTAGCCATGTAGGTTCTTATGTGAAACAAAGGCTACTTTATATCACCTCCCTATATTCTTCCGTGAAAAAATAATCCAGAACATTGGTCTCTAATATACCCAGAGAACATATGAAGTTACTACGAATTTATCGATTAATGCAACAACAGATGAGGACTTGATGTTGTGCATGTAAACAGGAACACCACTTCGGGCGCCGGCCGTGGTGGCCGAGCGGTTCTAAGTGTTTCAGTCCGGAACCGCGCGACTGCTACGGTCGCAGGTTCGAATCGAGCCTCATGCATGGATGTGCCTGATGTCCTTAGGTTAGTTAGGTTTAAGTAGTTCTAAGTTCTAGGGGACTGTCGACCTCAGATGTTAAGTCGTACAGAGCTCAGAGCAATTTGAACCGTTTTGAACCACTACTGGCACGTTACCAGCTATTACATTTTAATTTATTTTTGAAATACGTATAGAACTGAAAAGATGTTAACAGCATCTAAGTGTACTGTGTTGGACTACTTATTATTTATGTTAACTAATTAATTACAGTATAACAATACTATCGCAGTGCGCATGTTATTTCGATGTGCATCATTATATAAGAATATGCATGTATATGTTTGGTTACATGACAAAATATAACACAAGTACTCATTCTTAAAAGTCGCACATAAACTCTCAGAAACCTTATCTGAATAAAAAGGATGACATACGTTATCTCCATCCATATATAAGTTTTTGGGACGGGTTTTCACAGTTGCCATTATTTCTATTTCACGCTGTGCGACCATGCGATCATTCAAATGCAGCTGCCACAGCATAATTGAGTTACTTCACTTTTCTTTTGGGAGAGGGCGGGGGGGGGGGGGGGGCAGGAGATTGGGGGGTGGGGGGAGAGGGTTACGCCATGTAGTGTGCAAATTATTATCGAATGCGGAAACTTGCCACATTTTTTCACTACAGTGATCGCTTATCCATTCGGTGTCGCTCCAGTAGCTACAATTAGGCAACTCCTGAGCCCATACAGAGGGCTGAAGGTATGAAGTCGTGCCTGCCCTGTCGCTTCCGATCAGAAATACACGTCTAACACTGGCTGGAAAGAGTACTCTACAAAACCTAAACCGTGGGGAATCCAGTGGAGTGTATACTGTACATGAAGAGTGTCTTATCTGTGTGAAATATTTATTACAGAATACCACATGAGTCACTGTCTTGATGACTGGGTTACTGTCATCGCTGCAGCTAACACAAGGTTTTTAATCTCTTTTCTTCGTCACATCAGTCGAACTACCATCTTTTCCTATGAATAACACCATTGCCATTATTTCATCTTTGTCAAACAGAAGTAGTAAGTAACAGTCATTAACGTCATATGGCCTAAATTCTTAACTCCTGATGTTCCTTTCCTTTCGATTAAAACTTTACCGCGTAACGCTGACGTAACGGCTAAATGAATTTTGCCAGTCATTCTCATACATACATACATACAGGCTGTGGCTAAGCCATATCTCCGCAATATCCTTCCTTTCAGGAGTGTTAGTTCTGCTAGGTTCGCAGGAGAGCTTCTGTAAAGTTTGGAAGGTAGGAGACGAGGTACTGGCAGAAGTAAAATTTGTGATCACGGGCCGTGAGTCGTGCTTGGGTAGTTCAGTTGGTAGAACACTTGCCCGCGAAAGGCAAAGGTCCCGAGTTTGAGTCTCGGTCCGGCACGCAGTTTTGATCTGCCAGGAAGTTTCATATCAGCGCACACTCCGCTGCAGAGTGAAAATCTCATTCTGGAACAAAACAAATGGTTCAAATGTCTCTGAGCACTATGGGACTTAACTTCTGAGGTCATCAGTCCCCTAGAACATAGAACTACTTAAACCTAACTAACCTAAGGACATCACACACATCCATGCCCGAGGCAGGATTCGAACCTGCGACAGTAGCGGTCGCGAGATTCTAGATTGTAGCGCCTAGAACCGCCCAGCCACCCCGGCCGGCACCAACAAAACAGATAATATTTGTTAATAGTTCACAGCCTCAACGTTCGCAGAAACAAGTGGTTGCGGATTTTCATTAAGATAGATTTCATTAAGACAGATCTCCATAAACCAACCATCTGACGCAACAGATCTCAAGTTCTCACAGAGGTTGTCGCAATTTTGCTTCGGGTGTATCAACGAAAAACGTTATTGGCGCAAGGAAAACTAGATACGCCGTAGCATTTCGTGTATAGCTTTGGACTTGACAGAAAGAGTAGTTCTGCATTTTCTTATCCAACACTGACGTTCCAATGATTTTTTGTTAGCTTTGGGTTTTAAGTGATAAGTGAAAGGAAATATTTATGTGTTTTACATTTTCTTCATATTTAAAGTGCAGAATGCGTTTTCTTGCCTGCCCAATGTAAATAGCCTTTAATAACAAAATATTACAATAATTCTGTGCTTTTGGTAACGATTTTCAGGTTGGTTTTAGTTAATGGTTGTTTCTAATAAGCAATTTTCCGTTTCGTATTCTGAGGTTGCGTTTTCAGCCTTTCCATCTGTTTAGAATTTCGGAATTAGCTTGGGGATGAAGTGTGCAGTAATTTATGACCCGGTTGAAATTACGTCTGTGTCGCGTACTGGTAAGTCACTCGTCTTTTTCAAAACTGCAAAGATTGTTTTTGAATTAGAAAGGTAATTGTTCTACAACCTAAGGCCTACCTCACACAACCAAACGAAGGTAACTGACGTTTTGTACAGTACTAGGAAGGTAACAATTATTCCAGCTTTGATATGAAGAGGTTGAAAAGGGAATGTCATTTTAATAACAATCATTGTGAAGACCGATTGTACAGAGTACGAGATATAGATGCTTAAATAGCGGAAGTAATAACTGGTTTTTGTGTGCAGGTAGAAATGATACTGTATTATTTTCAGCACATGGAACATACGGGAAGATCCATTAAATGTCATCCCAAATACATGATACATTTATGTATATGGGAACACGTATTGGTGCAATTAATTTTTGCAGGTTCTTACACTTTCTCACTTAACAACGAATTTCACTTTTAGCAGAATTTGAGGAATTTAATATTTGATCTCATTGAAGGGTTAATATGTATGCCTCACTGTCTTGCGTCAGTTTCGGATGAAGTTCATAACACTAGGAAGAGATTAAAGGGACCACAGCATGAAAATGCATGTAGATTATAACTATTTATGGATATACGGTACAAAAAATTGATATTAATTTTCAATGATCCTCATCATTCACCGTGTTGTGGAAATCAAAATTGCTATAGAATACCAGAATTATTCTTTTTTCCCAGAAGGGGTGATAATGTCATTGAAGTTCAGTGTTGTAAAAGTGATGGTACTGTCATGGAAATTTTCGTCTTATGTGTTAATTTGACAGTAGTCTGTATTTTGTCAATTGTCTTTGTTTAAAATGTAAGGTTATTCTATTTATTTAGCGATTTTGGTTCATAGATACATAAAATATGGATGAATGGATTCTGTTACATAAAACTTTATTTGTAAATGTACTCTATTCATGTAAACTTATGGAATGAAAATTTTAAGGCATATGGAGTCATGTACTATTTCCGATAGGTCAAAGTAGTACTTGTACTTTTTAATCGAGGTATGACACGGGAAGACAAGTAATAGTGAACGATTAGGATGATGGAAGTTAGTTATTGCAGGGAGGATCACGTAATGCGATAAAGAAGATCTATTTTGAAGGTATGTGTAGACTGTGACATGTGGAGAAGAGTGTAGAAAAATGTAGTGTAAGGAGGTGTGAAAGTGCAGCTGTTTGGAGAACTTCGCTAACGTAACGACGAGTGCTATCACAGGTGGTAACTGCATTCTGTTTGAACGACGCCAAAAACTATAATCTAAAAAAAAAAGGTTAATGAAATCATTTAAAAAATGAGTAAGCAAATCAAAATGGCAGGAAAAATTATGAGAAATTGGAAGAGAGAACCTACGTTCTTTTCGGGAGACGATTCAAGACCTGGAGTAGAAAAGTCGAAACTATTTGTGCAGTCTTGAACGCCGTATCCCAGCTATATTGAGTAGAAAGAGATCGTCAGTAATCTTAAAACTTCGACAGAAAAAGTACGGGCAAGGAAAACAGAAGATGGTGAACATATCAAGAGTTGATAAATTTTTTAAAGGATATCTAGCAAGTTTGCAAGCTATTTCTAATGAATCAATGACCACTACGTTGTCTTTTATTAGCACTGAACAAATTATAAGTGTTTGTGAATTCGTAAGGGACCAAACTGCTGAAGTCATCGGTCCGTAGTCTTACACACTAATTAAGCTCACTTAAACTAACTTAAGCTGAGAACAACACTCCCACCCATGCCCAAGATAGGACTCGAACCTCCGGCGGGAGGGGCTGCGCTATCCGTGACATGGCGCCTCAAACCACGCAGCCACTCGGTGCGGCTATAAGTGTTTGATTATTGTGAGGGCATAGTACACAGTTTGTGGAAAGTGAAATTCTGAATAACTGTGCAACCCATCTATCAATTACACGTAATGGTGGGGTTGTTCATTGTTGTCATTAACATTTGTGTTTTTGCAAAATACTTTGCTGAAACCAGTCACCGATTCCGTCATAAGGACTGCGAGACATAAGGTGTGCTTCGAAAGTTTGGTTGGAGCTGAATTTTCACTGCATGAAATTTCAGCTAGATTTTATTAAATATTTCAATAGGAGACGTCGTCATTTAGTGACAAGATATCGCAGATCAGCCACGGTGGGGAGGCCAGAATAACGCAGACAACTCCTGCAACAGCCAGCTATTGAGGTATGATAAGGGTGAGATGTTATGACGTCACAAATTTGAAGCCGACATCCGTGTTAGTTGCTCAAACATTAGCTTCCTATGGAAAGTGTTAATCTAATACTCCGGCTTGTGTCATGTAAGAGTGTACTAACGATTGTGATAACTGTCTAAAGTGTTCTCTTTTAGCCACATATGTTGGTTGCACTGTTTACTTTTACTGTAGTGGTACCATGTGACTTTAGATTTCCTATCGGTCCACATTCTCATTTGGTCAATGTTGACAATTTTGGACGTCTTCAGTTCTAAGACATGTATAACTCCTAGTGCTACTTTTAAACATCATAAGCGTTTCCCTTACGAAGTACAATGAAGTTAAGTGCATGTGACTCAAGGTAAATAGTAGTAATATTTCACGAAAAGTCTATCGCAGTTCTTAATCGTCATGAAGGCCTCGGAGAAGACATTTTGAAGAAAGTTAACATGCGCAACAAGCATTTTATCAACTAAAGACTCACCATGTGAAAAATATTGACAATGTCTAGAAAAATGTTAAGGCTTAGGAAATCTTTATATTAAGTGTTTATCTGGGGTGTAGCCATATGTAGAAGCAAAATTTAGGCCATAGTTGGTACACATAAGAACAAAAATTTTCGAAACGCCTCTGTACAGAATACCAAAGATGAGATGGATACATCGGATATTAAATGTGCTGAAGAGAATCGAGGAGAAAAAGTTGGTGTATCAGTTGATGTGACAAATCCTACTACATTAGGAAATAATTAAGTTGGTAATGGTAGAAAGTGTAGATGGTATAAAGTATAGGTTAAGACCTAGGTTTCACCACAGTAAATATGTTGACGGTGAGATAGGTGAAACAGTAAAGCGGAGATGACCAGTTTACACAGGGTAGACTAGGACCGGGAGCTGCATCAGACTACGAGGCAAAGTTGGTTTCTTACTCGAAGTCAGTCATCTGAATTCCATAGCAAGACACAGTCCCAACCATTATTAAAAGTAATACGTTTCTACACAGTCACCGTGTGTGATGAGTGGCACATTGCTCTAAACGCAATTCCATATTAGCTTCAATTCATTATAACGTTTTGTTGTAATCCTTGGAAGCCGGTGGTTGTGGGAAATCTTATTCCGTCTTTGGCGGTAACGACTGTAAATCGAACGAAGTGCACGCGGGACCTGTGTACGGTACAACTTTGAGGATACTCATCAACTCGAACTTTGTCGTTACTATGAGCTGTACAGACGAACTAAAGGTCAAGACTGACCTAAGTTGCTGAAAGAATTCCTTATTTTCAAATACAAATATTTAGGGAGAGTGCTATTGCTGCTTTAACACTTTCACATACGGTAAGAGATGCATTTTCCACAAATGTGATAATATTTAAACTCGTTAACCTGTTCGCGTAATAAGAAAGCTTCTATGTCTCCAGACAGTGCTGCCCAAACAAATTTAAAAGGTGGTAGGAGACGCGAAGTGGAAGTGGGCGGAGCAGCTGTGGTTCACTCTTCACATCAAAGGGTGGAATTCTGGAGCTACTCAAGGTATTTGCTTAATGGAGCGCCAGGTAATGCCTTATCAAAGTGGTATTATTTCCCTCTCGAAAGATGAAATGTAATAAAATTACTTATGGTAATAATGTAATAAAGGTAACACAAAATGCGACGATAGTGGAATTATTCTTGACTAGCGAAGAGTTTTCGTGCAGTTACCTTCAGTGTGTATTTGAGCTTGAGTGGCGCAAGATGTTTCACTGTGTACAAGCATCGTCACTTCTCCTCTTCCCACCAACAGTCCCTACCGACTTACGAGTCGGCAGCTTCCAACACGACGATCTGCGGTGCCTAACTAACAGAGCCAGAAGGAATTAGCGCGGAAATATGTTGTGCAACTTATCTTCCAGTCAGCAAATACAACGGTGGTTTTCGGTCTTGTATTTAGTGAAATAGTGTAAACCAATTGTGTATTTTGTGTAAGTTACCGGCAGCAAAATGATTCAGAAAGTGTGGTAATTGTGGAAATAAAAGGATACTTATATCGAGTCGTTATCAACGATCATCTGAGCCTCGGATGTGAACTGAATAACGATGATTTATGAGGTACTGATTGGATTTGAGGGATGGGACTGTTTCATGAACCATGTTAGTATCTGCTGCTCGTGAAAAATTTAGAGAGCTAGAGCCAACGGTCTAACTTATTAAGGTGCAGGAATCGTTCACCATATCTCCAATTAAAGTTAGAAAAATTTTACCTGTTAATGGATAGACACATAATGCTGCTTAATTCATCGGATCGTGATTGAATTATAAATACCAATAACACAAAGTGAGCATACGCAGACTTTACGTGCCTGTGAAAACTTTCATTACAGAGCACGAGAGGAATAGCAGAAACAACAGGCCTGAACTTCATGTGTCACCAGCTGCTAGAACCCTCTCCTCATTTAAGTGTCATCTAAACCTTTCCCTTGATATTTCTCTACTACCACTATTACTGTTACTATTACTACTTCTACTTTTCCCTCTTCTATTCCCCCTTCCCTCCCCCCCTCTTACTTCACAATTCTTCTTTCCAAGTTCTTTGTCATACTGAGCGGGGTACCACAATGATAAGCCACTACAGGCGTATTCGGGATTGCAGCCTTTCAAAATCACAATCCGGTCATCTAAATTGGGATTCCCCTACATCACTTACGGATAACACCAGGATGTTTCCATAAAAGGGAATAACCGATTTGCTTTCCCCCATTCCTCATTCCTCCTCAATTCAAGCTTAAACTCCACCTCTACGGGACGTCGTTTCTACTCCCTGGTTGCCACACTCTAGTCACGGAATTATTGGAAGTAGTTAGTATTAACGAGTCCTGTAATGGTGAATACAACAAAATTAACGTCTTACAACTATCTTGGAACGAGGCAGTTCAAATTCAACCAAGAACTACAAAACATTTGGCCTTCAGTTACAGAATATAAAAAAAGGAAGGTAGCATTTTTTTTTTTTTTTTTTTTTTTTACCAGGGTTAGCGCATATTCTGTGAGCAATAGAATTTACGTTCACAATTAATTTCAGTACGTTGTTCCACTCATTATAATTATTTGGGGGATAACTGTACGATCATATTTTTTAAAATTTCTTTCCAATTACTCCTCAATTTTACTTTTATTATCAGTACTGTATTATTATTACTATTATTGTATTAACCTTTTCGCTGCTATAAATATGCTCTCTGCATTCAGCGCTGTTGCGTCATTTTTTATGACCGTACTGCTCGCCAAATGCTGGAGCCAGTGTTGAGAGACGGCATTCCGGCCGATATGAAACACTAACAGGTGAAAAACTTTGATTTTCCTTATCTTACAGTGTGATATCTTCACTCGATAGAGAGCTGAATTTCTTTCTGTTATCCGTCGTACTTACAGCGCTGCATCAAGTTAAGTAAAACGTTGCGCGAAATTTTAAAGATTTTGGCAGAGGTGAAGACGCATTGAGTAACCTTAGAGTGTGGTTGATTTTAGCTCACAAATTTCTGCAAATGAAATGTAGATAATATATCCAAAATATTTAAAACGAAGAGCAGAACGGAATCTCATTTCGTTCTCGAGTTATTGGGTTTAATATCCGAAGAATGATTGCGTGCAACGCGATCATTCACGTGCTTGCGCATCACGATTGATGTGGTAGTAATAATCGTCATATGTCATAATCGATTCAAGATATGTGTTCAGGACGCATACAGATGTCCATCGCACTGTAGGTAAACGAAAGCAGCGCACCTACGCACGGCCACAGCACCTGGGTAACGGCATAACAGGAGGTGCATCGACGCCCACAGCAGCGAAAGAGGTTATTATTATTATTATTATTACTATTATTACTGGAATTTTAAGATTAGAATATACAAAACTATTATTCTACCAGATATGCTGTATGGATGTGCGACTTGGTCTCTCACTGTGCAAAATGAAAAGCCGTTTCGAGTATTTGAAAATAAAATTTTGAGGAATATTTTCGGAGCAAAAAGGGATAACATTAGCGGAGAGTGGCGAAAACTGATTATCGAAGAGGTTCACGAACTCTATTCAAGCCCTGACATAATCAGTATTATTAAATCACGTAGGCAGCGATGGGTGGGTCACGTAGCTCGAATGGATAAGGGCAGGGCAGCGCGCAGAGTACTGGTAGGGCACTTAGAGGGAAAACGTCCTGTGGGGAGACAGAGGCGTAGATGGGAGGACAATGTGAAGGCTGATTTGAGGAGCCTAGGCATTGAAGGTGAATGGAAGGAAACAGCCCAAGACAGGGACAGATGGCGAAAATACGTTGCTGCGGTAATGGACTCTCGAGTCCGGAATGACCAGTGAGTGAGTGAGTGAGTGAGTGAGTGATTATTATTACTGTACCAAGATGAAAAAATAAGAAAAGTTTCTGAATATATTACAACTGCCATGTAACATACGTTTATACAGCCTGTTGTAGACGACTCGGGGACAAGCATATTGATAGTTTCAATGCATCCAGAAGAAAGACAATTGTGGTGGCAGGATGTGTCGTAGTGGTCAACGCTGTTGATGGCAGTCATCTCCACCTCGAATAGCGACTCTAAATCTCTGATTTAGCAGGATTAATCGATAGTATTGCTCCGACACCGAATAGCTCATAACCACTCAGTCAACTGGAGATACTGTAGATATGGAAGACGTAGACTTGCTTATTTAAGAACATCTTTAAATAAGACCGTCGACTGCATATAATAATCTACCGTAAGCGGTTTGCATTTGACCCTGGCTTTAATCGTAGGTCAGTTTTCAAAGAAATACAGGGCAGGGTTTTCTCATTGCTCGCAGAGAAATAAAGCTAAAGAGTGCTAAAAGTGTACTACTAACTAATTCAAACTGTATGTCAAACCGTAACTGTTGCTTTCGTCACTAACATTCTAAGACGTAAAAGATATTCCTAGTTATACACCTTTAAATTTTACATCATTAACTTTAAAATATGGAACAAATTGCAAGATTCTAGTAAATGAGACAGCTTTAAACTTAAAAACCTGCAATATCTTTAGGCGAATTTTTTATCACCGATGCCATTTACTACAAATAATGTTCCTGGTATCATTTCTGTCTGCGTATGAAGAAATGTTTCATACTTACGAGATGTACTTATGACTGGCAGCATAACTATAGGCTCTCTGGATAATAAATGGCATAAATGATAAGGTCAATGCCTCGACGTTTTTTGAAATAAATTGGAACTTTTTCCTTTAACAAAAATCATTTTAAAAGTTCTTGAAACTACAGTATTAAATTGGTTCTTGAAGTAACTAATTTATAATTATTTATTGCTCAAACTATTAAAGGCTTTAATCGTAAATTATTAAAAAAATATACAAATGGTAATTGGACGCAATCAAGTTCCATGGTTCATTTGTTACATTTGGCTGTGTCTGACATGATTACCTTGTGCAAACTCATATGTCATTTCACGTGAGTCTGTATAACGTTATTTAATGACAGTTTCAGGTGTATAAAACCTGCTCAATTATTTATCATAGTACGATTTGTATTGTCATAAATAATTGAACACTTTATAACAGCTTAGAGGCTGAAACCGCTCGAGTAAATATAAACTTTTTATGCAAACTTAAACAGCCATTTAATGAGACAATAACGGCAGATACTGTGCCCTGTGCCCGAGATCAGAGTTGTGCTGAAAACAATAACACATCTGATGAGCTGAAAGTTCATTTAATATACCTCATGAATAACTACACCAGAGGTTTGAATTGCTTTTAGCGATGAATATTTCTAATTTGTGATGCTAAGTCGAAGGTATCCTAGATATGTCAGTTCACCGTCCACGATTTGCGAACTCCGACGGTCTGTGTGATACTGCTTCCAAATATCAGCATTCTCCTCTCTAGAATAGCTAGAGAGAGAAGAAATTTTCATCATCCGCTTCACTCAGCAGGGTGCGCAGAGAGAGAGCTTAAACTGATGTAGCAATGAAATGGAAACTATTTAGTGGAGCATACAATCTGAAACTGATTTGAACAGTGTTTCTTGATTTCTATATGGGAGGTTTGAGGTTCTCAGTATGGTAGTCAACTTTAAAGAAGCCTACCGCGCTTAGAAAATAATGGAAGAGAGGTAAGATCTTTATCTTCGCGGCGTCATGTTGGTCAAGGGATGTGATAAATTGTCGAACAATCTCCACACTTCAACTGACGGTTGCATTAGGTATAGGATGTGGATCTTCATATTTGGCATGTGATCTGTTTTTAGTCCCAATAACTGCATTTTATTGTTTGAGCAGATTGAATATAGAGGCTCTGAGGCGTGTGCTGCTTTGCATGTACTGAGACTTCCATGATTAGTGCTGATCTATTTACCTTGAACTATTCGTTGACATCGGTTACATCACCATCTGTCATTTCTCTAATTATAGTGATACTACCATTTACCCCTATCATTCTTAATTGAGTACAGACCCTCCCCTCCCTTTTCCATACAACAAAGTGACATTCATGATGTGAGGAACTAATTGCATCGGAATTCTGGATAAGAGCCACAATATCGCGAAAAAACCGCGTTAGGTATCGGAAAATCATATCTGTTAGGCTGCAGTACTTTCCAGAGACTCCGCAATGCTCCCTTTGTCCCGCACAACACACTGCAACTACTGCCTGCCTAGACAGCTGAAAAAATTACGATGTATTCCACAGAGAGAGACACTATTTACGTTTCCTATATTCTCTCTAAAAAGTTACGTGCATGTAACTCTGACTTCGGTTTACATTGTAGGAAACAAATGTTTTTCAGTCACAAGGTTTCAGGCACGTGTGATGTGCTCCTTTCCCACGAATTCCACTATTGCGTCACATTCCTCATTTACGTAGTACTTGCATCATTTCCTCCCTTATTTTTTGGAAGTACTCCAGTCTCGGTCGTCCCGTACCGTTTTTACCTACAAATCCCTCAGCCATCATGGAAGTTATTGGCTAACATCTTTCCACATGTCCTACCATCCTGTCCCGTTTTCTTATTCGTGTCCGTCGATTCTGCGGAGAACGTCCGCATTCCTCACTTCATCAGTCCAGCTAATTATCAACATCATTCTGCAGCACCACATCTCAAATGAATCTGATCTCTTGTTTTCTGGTTTTCTCATCGTCCATGGTTCACTGTCATACAGTGCTGCATTCCAACAATACATTTTCAGAATTTCCTTCCACGAATTAATGCCTAAGTTTTATACCAGCATCACCAGTAATACACTCCTTTGCAGTGCAAATCCGCTTTTTATACGATGTTCAGTGGAGGGGTTTTTGATTTAAAAGTTAAAATTCTTACAGTTTTCATAGCAAACATACGTATCGTTGCCCTCGTTCGTAGATCTTAGTTTTCGGAATGTTTAATTTTGAAATCACGGACGCGTCGCTGGGCATCTTGTATGACGTCCTTGATTTATCCGTCAGGCGTTACTGTCCTTCCGTCGTGACAATGTTCCTTAATTTTCGTCTAATCCGTGGTCACAAATTTTGTTGCAGCACATTTACCTCTACTATTCCTCATTGTTTTTGTCTTTCTCCCGTGATGACTGGGTGTTGTGTGATGTCCTTAGGTTAGTTAGGTTTAAGTAGTTCTAAGTTCTAGGGAACTGATGACCGTAGATGTTGAGTCCCATAGTGCTCAGAGCCTTTATATTTCTCCGATTCGATCTTAATCTATATTACGTGCTCATTAGACTCTACGTGTACAACTACACAGAGACATCGGAAGCCACCGTACGGTGCGTGGCGGAGGGCACCCTGTGCCAATACTAGTCATTTCCTTTCCTGTTCCACTCGCACATAGAGCGAGGGAAAAACGACTGTCTATGTGCCTCCGTATGAGCCCTAATTTCTCGTACGTTATCTTCGTGGTCCTCACGCGCAATGTATCTTATTTGATTATTTATTTCATTAACAGTACAGAGTAACCCACCGCCTTGAAATGTAAGGTGGGTCGGATGCTTCTGAATCTAATAGCAAAGACTTCTCATTGTTACAGTCTTATTGGAATAAAGTTGTTAATGCTTTATTTGAAAAGCGCAATGTATGTTGGTGGCAGTAGTATCATTCGGCAGTCAGCCTCAAACGCCGGTTCTCTAAATTTTCTCAAAACTGTTCCACGAAGTGAACATTGCCTTGCCTCCAGGGATCCCCATTTGAGTTTCCGAAGCATCTCTTTTTACGTGTTGTTCAAAACTACTGGTGACAGTTCTTGCACCCCGCTTCCGAATTGCATCGATGTCTTCCTACAGTCCGATCTGAAACGGATTCCTGACCTCGAGCAGTGTTTAAGGACAGGTCGCAACAGCGTCCTATATGCGATCTCCTTTATAGATGTTCCACACTATCCTAATATACTCCGAATGAATGGAAGTCGACCAGTCGCCTTCCCTACCACTGTCCCCACATGCTCGTTTCATTTCGTATAGCTTTGCAACGTTACGCCCAGATATTTAAATGTCGTGACTGTGTCATGCAGTAAACTACACTTCTGGCTATTAAAATTGCTACACCACGAAGATGACGTGCTACAGATGCGAAATTTAACTGACAGGAAGAAGATGCTGTGATATGCAAATGATTAGCTTTTCAGAGCATTCACACAAGGTTGGCGCCGGTGGCGACACCTACAACGTGCTAACATGAGGAAGGTTTCCAACCGATTTCTCGTGCACAAACAGCAGTTGACCGGCGTTGCCTGGTGAAACGTTGTTGTGATGCCTCGCGTAAGGTGGAGAAATGCGTGCCATCATCTTTCCGACTTTGATAAAGGACGGACGGTAGCCTATCGCGATTGCGGTTTATCGTATCGCGACATTGGTGATCGCTTTGGTCGAGATCCAATGACTGTTAGCAGAATATTGAATCGACGGGTTGAGGAGGGTAATACGGAATGCCATGCTGGATCCCAACGGACTCGTATCACTAGCAGGCATCTTATCCGCATGGCTGTAACGTATCGTGCAGCCACGTCTCGATCCCTGAGTCAACAGATGGGGACGTTTGCAAGACAACAGCCATCTGCACGAACAGTTCGACGACGTTTGCAGCAGCATGGACTATCACCTCGGAGACCATGGCTGCGGTTACACTTGACTCTGCATCACAGACAGCAGAGCCTGCGATGGTGTACTGCACGAATGGAAAACGTCATTTATTCGGATGAATCCAGGTTCTGTTTACAGCATCATGATGGTCGCATCCGTGTTTGGCAACATCGCAGTGAACGCACACTGGAAGCGTGTATTCGTCATCGCCACACTGACGTATCACCCGGCGTGATGGTATGGGGTGCCATTGGTTACACGTCTCAGTCACCTCTTGTTCGCATTGACGTCACTTTGAACAGTGGACGTTACATTTCAGATGTTTTACGACCCGTGGCTCTACCCTTCCTTTGATTCCTGCGAAACCTTACATTTCAGCAGGATAATGCGCGACCGCATGTTACAGGTCCTGTATGAGCCTCTCTGGATACAGAACCTGTTCGACTGCTGCCCTGGTCAGCACATTCTCCATATCTCTCACCAACTGAAAACGTCTGTCAAATGGTGGCCGAGAAACTGGGTCGTCACAATACGCCAGTCACTACTCTTGATGAACTGCGGTATCGTGTTGAATCTGCATGAGGATCTGTACCTGTACACACTATGCAAGCTCTATTTGACTCAATACCCAGGCGTATCAAGGCCGTTATTACGACCAGAGGTGGCTGTTCTGGGTACTGATATCTCAGGATCTATGCACCCAAATCGCGTGTAATCACATGTCAGTTCCAGTATAATATATTTGTCCAATGAATACCCGTTTATCCTCTGCATTTTTTTTCGTGTAGAAATTTTAATGGCCAGTAGTGTATTAAGGCCGTGTCCTCCCGCCCGGCTAGCCGTTCGGTCTAACGCAGTGGTTTCTGGGCGGGAAGGCGTGCCGGTCCCCGGCATGAGTCTGCCCGGCGGATTAGTGTCGAGGTCCGGTGCGCTGGCCAGTTTGTTGATAGTTTCTGAGGCGGTTTTCCATTTGCTTCGGCGAATGCGAGGTGTTTCTCTTTATTCCACTTCAGTTACACTATGTAGGCGATTTCTGCGCAAACACTTTCTTCACGTATGCGTACACCATAATTAATCTACCACTCAAACATTGGGGTTACTCTCGCCTGGTGTGAGACGTTCTCGGGGGTGTCCACTGGGGACCGAACCGCACAATAACCCTGGGTTCGGTGAGGGGCGGTTGTGGGCTGAGTGGACTGCTGTAGCCTGTTGTGGGATTGTGGACCACTGAGGGCTCGGCGGGTATGAAGCCCCTCCGTCGTTTCTAGGTCCCTAGTTCCATTTAATACAATACAAGGCTGTGTCCCAGCATTGCATGTTTATTTTTCCTTGTAATCCTCATTAACTTACACTTCCTCATATTTAGAGCTAGCTGCCATTCATCACACCAACTATAAATTTGGTCTAAGTCATCTTGTATCTTCTTACACTCACTCTACTTCGACGCCTTACCGTACACCACAACATCATCAGCCAACAGCCACAGATTTCTACCCAACCCGTCTGTGAAATCATTTGTGTTCATATAGAACAACAGCCTCTGATAAACACTTGCCGTCGAGAACAAAATAGTGGCTTCTATTACTTAGAAAGTCTTAGAGCCACTCGTGTATCTCTGAACACACTCTGTATAGTCGTATCTTCTTCAACAACCTGCAGTAGAGCACCGCGTCTAATGCTTTCCGGAAATCTAGAAATATGGAATCTGCCTGTTGCCGTTCGTCCGAAAGGTAAATTCTTTGCATTCAACACGTTCTGTAATTCTTCTACGCTGTCACTAAGTGTATCAACATTATCATCGAATATTATCATTGAATCATATCAGCCATAATTTTAATCGCGTCCTTGAACTTCTGTTTCACTTTCGTCAGTGCTTCTTCGCTGTACTGACTGAAGAGTAGCGGTGAAAGACTGTATCCCATACAGTCCTTTCTTAATCCGAGCTCTTTATTCTTGATCTTCCATTCTTGTTCTCCCCTTTTGTTTCTTTTGCATACCGTATATTGCCATCTTTCCCTACTGCTGCTCATATTTTTCTCAGATTTTCGTACATCTTGCAACATTTGACACTGTCGAATAATTATTCAAGATCGACAAATCCCGCGACGGTTACTTGAATGTTCTGCCCGACTGGTGCCTTTACCCTTCCGAGAGTAGGCCTGGTCATCGCTTTCTTTCCATGCATCTGTACAGCCTGTTATTCTTGTCAGCAACTTATATACAGGGAGTATTAAGCTGATTGTGGGATGGTTCTCGCACTTAACTGCTCTTGGTATCTGTGGAATTGTATGAACGATATTTTCCTGAAAGACTGTTTGTATGTATTTAGTCTCGTAGATTCTACACACTAATTTGTTACTTTTTAATAATTTTATAAGTTGTCTTACGTTATACATCCCTTCAGCCTTATTATATCTCAGCTCTTCCAAAACACTTTTAAATTATTACTCTAATTTTGGATCCCTTACGGTAGATTCTACACACTAATTTGTTACTTTTTAATAATTTTATAAGTTGTCTTACGTTATACATCCCTTCAGCCTTATTATATCTCAGCTCTTCCAAAACACTTTTAAATTATTACTCTAATTTTGGATCCCTTACGGTAGATTCTACACACTAATTTGTTACTTTTTAATAATTTTATAAGTTGTCTTACGTTATACATCCCTTCAGCCTTATTATATCTCAGCTCTTCCAAAACACTTTTAAATTATTACTCTAATTTTGGATCCCTTACGGTAGATTCTACACACTAATTTGTTACTTTTTAATAATTTTATAAGTTGTCTTACGTTATACATCCCTTCAGCCTTATTATATCTCAGCTCTTCCAAAACACTTTTAAATTATTACTCTAATTTTGGATCCCTTACGGTAGATTCTACACACTAATTTGTTACTTTTTAATAATTTTATAAGTTGTCTTACGTTATACATCCCTTCAGCCTTATTATATCTCAGCTCTTCCAAAACACTTTTAAATTATTACTCTAATTTTGGATCCCTTACGGTAGATTCTACACACCAATTTGTTACTTTTTAATAATTTTATAAGTTGTCTTACGTTATACATCCCTTCAGCCTTATTATATCTCAGCTCTTCCAAAACACTTTTAAATTATTACTCTAATTTTGGATCCCTTACGGTAGATTCTACACACTAATTTGTTACTTTTTAATAATTTTATAAGTTGTCTTACGTTATACATCCCTTCAGCCTTATTATATCTCAGCTCTTCCAAAACACTTTTAAATTATTACTCTAATTTTGGATCCCTTACGGTAGATTCTACACACTAATTTGTTACTTTTTAATAATTTTATAAGTTGTCTTACGTTATACATCCCTTCAGCCTTATTATATCTCAGCTCTTCCAAAACACTTTTAAATTATTACTCTAATTTTGGATCCCTTACGGTAGATTCTACACACTAATTTGTTACTTTTCAATAATTTTATAAGTTGTCTTACGTTATACATCCCTTCAGCCTTATTATATCTCAGCTCTTCCAAAACACTTTTAAATTATTACTCTAATTTTGGATCCCTTACGGTAGATTCTACACACTAATTTGTTACTTTTTAATAATTTTATAAGTTTTCTTACGTTATACATCCCTTCAGCCTTATTATATCTCAGCTCTTCCAAAACACTTTTAAATTATTACTCTAATTTTGGATCCCTTACGGTAGATTCTACACACTAATTTGTTACTTTTTAATAATTTTATAAGTTGTCTTACGTTATACATCCCTTCAGCCTTATTATATCTCAGCTCTTCCAAAACACTTTTAAATTATTACTCTAATTTTGGATCCCTTGCGGTAGATTCTACACACTAATTTGTTACTTTTTAATAATTTTATAAGTTGTCTTACGTTATACATCCCTTCAGCCTTATTATATCTCAGCTCTTCCAAAACACTTTTAAATTATTACTCTAATTTTGGATCCCTTACGGTAGATTCTACACACTAATTTGTTACTTTTTAATAATTTTAAAAGTTGTCTTACGTTATACATCCCTTCAGCCTTATTATATCTCAGCTCTTCCAAAACACTTTTAAATTATTACTCTAATTTTGGATCCCTTACGGTAGATTCTACACACTAATTTGTTACTTTTTAATAATTTTATAAGTTGTCTTACGTTATACATCCCTTCAGCCTTATTATATCTCAGCTCTTCCAAAACACTTTTAAATTATTACTCTAATTTTGGATCCCTTACGGTAGATTCTACACACTAATTTGTTACTTTTTAATAATTTTATAAGTTGTCTTACGTTATACATCCCTTCAGCCTTATTATATCTCAGCTCTTCCAAAACACTTTTAAATTATTACTCTAATTTTGGATCCCTTACGGTAGATTCTACACACTAATTTGTTACTTTTTAATAATTTTATAAGTTGTCTTACGTTATACATCCCTTCAGCCTTATTATATCTCAGCTCTTCCAAAACACTTTTAAATTATTACTCTAATTTTGGATCCCTTACGGTAGATTCTACACACTAATTTGTTACTTTTTAATAATTTTATAAGTTGTCTTACGTTATACATCCCTTCAGCCTTATTATATCTCAGCTCTTCCAAAACACTTTTAAATTATTACTCTAATTTTGGATCCCTTACGGTAGATTCTACACACTAATTTGTTACTTTTTAATAATTTTATAAGTTGTCTTACGTTATACATCCCTTCAGCCTTATTATATCTCAGCTCTTCCAAAACACTTTTAAATTATTACTCTAATTTTGGATCCCTTACGGTAGATTCTACACACTAATTTGTTACTTTTTAATAATTTTATAAGTTGTCTTACGTTATACATCCCTTCAGCCTTATTATATCTCAGCTCTTCCAAAACACTTTTAAATTATTACTCTAATTTTGGATCCCTTACGGTAGATTCTACACACTAATTTGTTACTTTTTAATAATTTTATAAGTTGTCTTACGTTATACATCCCTTCAGCCTTATTATATCTCAGCTCTTCCAAAACACTTTTAAATTATTACTCTAATTTTGGATCCCTTACGGTAGATTCTACACACTAATTTGTTACTTTTTAATAATTTTATAAGTTGTCTTACGTTATACATCCCTTCAGCCTTATTATATCTCAGCTCTTCCAAAACACTTTTAAATTATTACTCTAATTTTGGATCCCTTACGGTAGATTCTACACACTAATTTGTTACTTTTTAATAATTTTATAAGTTGTCTTACGTTATACATCCCTTCAGCCTTATTATATCTCAGCTCTTCCAAAACACTTTTAAATTATTACTCTAATTTTGGATCCCTTACGGTAGATTCTACACACTAATTTGTTACTTTTTAATAATTTTATAAGTTGTCTTACGTTATACATCCCTTCAGCCTTATTATATCTCAGCTCTTCCAAAACACTTTTAAATTATTACTCTAATTTTGGATCCCTTACGGTAGATTCTACACACTAATTTGTTACTTTTTAATAATTTTATAAGTTGTCTTACGTTATACATCCCTTCAGCCTTATTATATCTCAGCTCTTCCAAAACACTTTTAAATTATTACTCTAATTTTGGATCCCTTACGGTAGATTCTACACACTAATTTGTTACTTTTTAATAATTTTATAAGTTGTCTTACGTTATACATCCCTTCAGCCTTATTATATCTCAGCTCTTCCAAAACACTTTTAAATTATTACTCTAATTTTGGATCCCTTACGGTAGATTCTACACACTAATTTGTTACTTTTTAATAATTTTATAAGTTGTCTTACGTTATACATCCCTTCAGCCTTATTATATCTCAGCTCTTCCAAAACACTTTTAAATTATTACTCTAATTTTGGATCCCTTACGGTAGATTCTACACACTAATTTGTTACTTTTTAATAATTTTATAAGTTGTCTTACGTTATACATCCCTTCAGCCTTATTATATCTCAGCTCTTCCAAAACACTTTTAAATTATTACTCTAATTTTGGATCCCTTACGGTAGATTCTACACACTAATTTGTTACTTTTTAATAATTTTATAAGTTGTCTTACGTTATACATCCCTTCAGCCTTATTATATCTCAGCTCTTCCAAAACACTTTTAAATTATTACTCTAATTTTGGATCCCTTACGGTAGATTCTACACACTAATTTGTTACTTTTTAATAATTTTATAAGTTGTCTTACGTTATACATCCCTTCAGCCTTATTATATCTCAGCTCTTCCAAAACACTTTTAAATTATTACTCTAATTTTGGATCCCTTACGGTAGATTCTACACACTAATTGGTTACTTTTTAATAATTTTATAAGTTGTCTTACGTTATACATCCCTTCAGCCTTATTATATCTCAGCTCTTCCAAAACACTTTTAAATTATTACTCTAATTTTGGATCCCTTACGGTAGATTCTACACACTAATTTGTTACTTTTTAATAATTTTATAAGTTGTCTTACGTTATACATCCCTTCAGCCTTATTATATCTCAGCTCTTCCAAAACACTTTTAAATTATTACTCTAATTTTGGATCCCTTACGGTAGATTCTACACACTAATTTGTTACTTTTTAATAATTTTATAAGTTGTCTTACGTTATACATCCCTTCAGCCTTATTATATCTCAGCTCTTCCAAAACACTTTTAAATTATTACTCTAATTTTGGATCCCTTACGGTAGATTCTACACACTAATTTGTTACTTTTTAATAATTTTATAAGTTGTCTTACGTTATACATCCCTTCAGCCTTATTATATCTCAGCTCTTCCAAAACACTTTTAAATTATTACTCTAATTTTGGATCCCTTACGGTAGATTCTACACACTAATTTGTTACTTTTTAATAATTTTATAAGTTGTCTTACGTTATACATCCCTTCAGCCTTATTATATCTCAGCTCTTCCAAAACACTTTTAAATTATTACTCTAATTTTGGATCCCTTACGGTAGATTCTACACACTAATTTGTTACTTTTTAATAATTTTATAAGTTGTCTTACGTTATACATCCCTTCAGCCTTATTATATCTCAGCTCTTCCAAAACACTTTTAAATTATTACTCTAATTTTGGATCCCTTACGGTAGATTCTACACACTAATTTGTTACTTTTTAATAATTTTATAAGTTGTCTTACGTTATACATCCCTTCAGCCTTATTATATCTCAGCTCTTCCAAAACACTTTTAAATTATTACTCTAATTTTGGATCCCTTACGGTAGATTCTACACACTAATTTGTTACTTTTTAATAATTTTATAAGTTGTCTTACGTTATACATCCCTTCAGCCTTATTATATCTCAGCTCTTCCAAAACACTTTTAAATTATTACTCTAATTTTGGATCCCTTACGGTAGATTCTACACACTAATTTGTTACTTTTTAATAATTTTATAAGTTGTCTTACGTTATACATCCCTTCAGCCTTATTATATCTCAGCTCTTCCAAAACACTTTTAAATTATTACTCTAATTTTGGATCCCTTACGGTAGATTCTACACACTAATTTGTTACTTTTTAATAATTTTATAAGTTGTCTTACGTTATACATCCCTTCAGCCTTATTATATCTCAGCTCTTCCAAAACACTTTTAAATTATTACTCTAATTTTGGATCCCTTACGGTAGATTCTACACACTAATTTGTTACTTTTTAATAATTTTATAAGTTGTCTTACGTTATACATCCCTTCAGCCTTATTATATCTCAGCTCTTCCAAAACACTTTTAAATTATTACTCTAATTTTGGATCCCTTACGGTAGATTCTACACACTAATTTGTTACTTTTTAATAATTTTATAAGTTGTCTTACGTTATACATCCCTTCAGCCTTATTATATCTCAGCTCTTCCAAAACACTTTTAAATTATTACTCTAATTTTGGATCCCTTACGGTAGATTCTACACACTAATTTGTTACTTTTTAATAATTTTATAAGTTGTCTTACGTTATACATCCCTTCAGCCTTATTATATCTCAGCTCTTCCAAAACACTTTTAAATTATTACTCTAATTTTGGATCCCCTACGGTAGATTCTACACACTAATTTGTTACTTTTTAATAATTTTATAAGTTGTCTTACGTTATACATCCCTTCAGCCTTATTATATCTCAGCTCTTCCAAAACACTTTTAAATTATTACTCTAATTTTGGATCCCTTACGGTAGATTCTACACACTAATTTGTTACTTTTTAATAATTTTATAAGTTGTCTTACGTTATACATCCCTTCAGCCTTATTATATCTCAGCTCTTCCAAAACACTTTTAAATTATTACTCTAATTTTGGATCCCTTACGGTAGATTCTACACACTAATTTGTTACTTTTTAATAATTTTATAAGTTGTCTTACGTTATACATCCCTTCAGCCTTATTATATCTCAGCTCTTCCAAAACACTTTTAAATTATTACTCTAATTTTGGATCCCTTACGGTAGATTCTACACACTAATTTGTTACTTTTTAATAACTTTATAAGTTGTCTTACGTTATACATCCCTTCAGCCTTATTATATCTCAGCTCTTCCAAAACACTTTTAAATTATTACTCTAATTTTGGATCCCTTACGGTAGATTCTACACACTAATTTGTTACTTTTTAATAATTTTATAAGTTGTCTTACGTTATACATCCCTTCAGCCTTATTATATCTCAGCTCTTCCAAAACACTTTTAAATTATTACTCTAATTTTGGATCCCTTACGGTAGATTCTACACACTAATTTGTTACTTTTTAATAATTTTATAAGTTGTCTTACGTTATACATCCCTTCAGCCTTATTATATCTCAGCTCTTCCAAAACACTTTTAAATTATTACTCTAATTTTGGATCCCTTACGGTAGATTCTACACACTAATTTGTTACTTTTTAATAATTTTATAAGTTGTCTTACGTTATACATCCCTTCAGCCTTATTATATCTCAGCTCTTCCAAAACACTTTTAAATTATTACTCTAATTTTGGATCCCTTACGGTAGATTCTACACACTAATTTGTTACTTTTTAATAATTTTATAAGTTGTCTTACGTTATACATCCCTTCAGCCTTATTATATCTCAGCTCTTCCAAAACACTTTTAAATTATTACTCTAATTTTGGATCCCTTACGGTAGATTCTACACACTAATTTGTTACTTTTTAATAATTTTATAAGTTGTCTTACGTTATACATCCCTTCAGCCTTATTATATCTCAGCTCTTCCAAAACACTTTTAAATTATTACTCTAATTTTGGATCCCTTACGGTAGATTCTACACACTAATTTGTTACTTTTTAATAATTTTATAAGTTGTCTTACGTTATACATCCCTTCAGCCTTATTATATCTCAGCTCTTCCAAAACACTTTTAAATTATTACTCTAATTTTGGATCCCTTACGGTAGATTCTACACACTAATTTGTTACTTTTTAATAATTTTATAAGTTGTCTTACGTTATACATCCCTTCAGCCTTATTATATCTCAGCTCTTCCAAAACACTTTTAAATTATTACTCTAATTTTGGATCCCTTACGGTAGATTCTACACACTAATTTGTTACTTTTTAATAATTTTATAAGTTGTCTTACGTTATACATCCCTTCAGCCTTATTATATCTCAGCTCTTCCAAAACACTTTTAAATTATTACTCTAATTTTGGATCCCTTACGGTAGATTCTACACACTAATTTGTTACTTTTTAATAATTTTATAAGTTTTCTTACGTTATACATCCCTTCAGCCTTATTATATCTCAGCTCTTCCAAAACACTTTTAAATTATTACTCTAATTTTGGATCCCTTACGGTAGATTCTACACACTAATTTGTTACTTTTTAATAATTTTATAAGTTGTCTTACGTTATACATCCCTTCAGCCTTATTATATCTCAGCTCTTCCAAAACACTTTTAAATTATTACTCTAATTTTGGATCCCTTACGGTAGATTCTACACACTAATTTGTTACTTTTTAATAATTTTATAAGTTGTCTTACGTTATACATCCCTTCAGCCTTATTATATCTCAGCTCTTCCAAAACACTTTTAAATTATTACTCTAATTTTGGATCCCTTACGGTAGATTCTACACACTAATTTGTTACTTTTTAATAATTTTATAAGTTGTCTTACGTTATACATCCCTTCAGCCTTATTATATCTCAGCTCTTCCAAAACACTTTTAAATTATTACTCTAATTTTGGATCCCTTACGGTAGATTCTACACACTAATTTGTTACTTTTTAATAATTTTATAAGTTGTCTTACGTTATACATCCCTTCAGCCTTATTATATCTCAGCTCTTCCAAAACACTTTTAAATTATTACTCTAATTTTGGATCCCTTACGGTAGATTCTACACACTAATTTGTTACTTTTTAATAATTTTATAAGTTGTCTTACGTTATACATCCCTTCAGCCTTATTATATCTCAGCTCTTCCAAAACACTTTTAAATTATTACTCTAATTTTGGATCCCTTACGGTAGATTCTACACACTAATTTGTTACTTTTTAATAATTTTATAAGTTGTCTTACGTTATACATCCCTTCAGCCTTATTATATCTCAGCTCTTCCAAAACACTTTTAAATTATTACTCTAATTTTGGATCCCTTACGGTAGATTCTACACACTAATTTGTTACTTTTTAATAATTTTATAAGTTGTCTTACGTTATACATCCCTTCAGCCTTATTATATCTCAGCTCTTCCAAAACACTTTTAAATTATTACTCTAATTTTGGATCCCTTACGGTAGATTCTACACACTAATTTGTTACTTTTTAATAATTTTATAAGTTGTCTTACGTTATACATCCCTTCAGCCTTATTATATCTCAGCTCTTCCAAAACACTTTTAAATTATTACTCTAATTTTGGATCCCTTACGGTAGATTCTACACACTAATTTGTTACTTTTTAATAATTTTATAAGTTGTCTTACGTTATACATCCCTTCAGCCTTATTATATCTCAGCTCTTCCAAAACACTTTTAAATTATTACTCTAATTTTGGATCCCTTACGGTAGATTCTACACACTAATTTGTTACTTTTTAATAATTTTATAAGTTGTCTTACGTTATACATCCCTTCAGCCTTATTATATCTCAGCTCTTCCAAAACACTTTTAAATTATTACTCTAATTTTGGATCCCTTATGGTAGATTCTACACACTAATTTGTTACTTTTTAATAATTTTATAAGTTGTCTTACGTTATACATCCCTTCAGCCTTATTATATCTCAGCTCTTCCAAAACACTTTTAAATTATTACTCTAATTTTGGATCCCTTACGGTAGATTCTACACACTAATTTGTTACTTTTTAATAATTTTATAAGTTGTCTTACGTTATACATCCCTTCAGCCTTATTATATCTCAGCTCTTCCAAAACACTTTTAAATTATTACTCTAATTTTGGATCCCTTACGGTAGATTCTACACACTAATTTGTTACTTTTTAATAATTTTATAAGTTGTCTTACGTTATACATCCCTTCAGCCTTATTATATCTCAGCTCTTCCAAAACACTTTTAAATTATTACTCTAATTTTGGATCCCTTACGGTAGATTCTACACACTAATTTGTTACTTTTTAATAATTTTATAAGTTGTCTTACGTTATACATCCCTTCAGCCTTATTATATCTCAGCTCTTCCAAAACACTTTTAAATTATTACTCTAATTTTGGATCCCTTACGGTAGATTCTACACACTAATTTGTTACTTTTTAATAATTTTATAAGTTGTCTTACGTTATACATCCCTTCAGCCTTATTATATCTCAGCTCTTCCAAAACACTTTTAAATTATTACTCTAATTTTGGATCCCTTACGGTAGATTCTACACACTAATTTGTTACCTTTTAATAATTTTATAAGTTGTCTTACGTTATACATCCCTTCAGCCTTATTATATCTCAGCTCTTCCAAAACACTTTTAAATTATTACTCTAATTTTGGATCCCTTACGGTATCCATACCAACCTCAATACTTTCTTTTACCACATCATCAGACTCCCTCTGTCGATGCAGTCTTTTCACCCAATCCCTCTCTTAATGTCGCCATACTTATTTTAAATTTCATCGAAGACTGTTTTAACATTTTTCTATGTTAAATAAGTCCTTCCGTTGACTATGTCATTTCCGTATCTTCAAATTTTTGATGCAATCATTTCGACTTCCTGTTCTTCGCATTCGCAAGTGCTACAGTGCAGTATTCCTGTGTTTACCTGAACACTTCTGTAGACAAATAAGTGAAGTACACTCTAAGACCAAAAAAAAAAAAAAAAAAAAAAGGTGTACCACGAAGGAATCATGCGAACTGGACGGAAGTCAGTAGATGTGATGTACATGTAGTGAATGATGTACAGACAAACAATTGATTACAAACTCTGAAAAACTGAATAATGTATTCAACCGAAGAGCTTCACAGATTGACCAAGTCGGTAACGCATTAGTCCACATATGGACCTTACGCAAAGACTTATCCGTCTTGGTATTGATTGACAGAATTGTTACATGTCCTCCTGAGGGCTATAGTCCCAAATTCTGCCCAATTGGCGCGTTAGATCGTAAAAATGAAAACCTGTTTGGCTGGCCCTGCCCACGATGCCCCAAACCTTCGCAACTGAGGACAGATCTGGCGACTTTACTAGCCTGGCGAAGGCAGGGTCTGGCAAGAACGGTGACAAGCAGTAATAACAATCGCCGTGTAGGAGGGGACATTATTTTGCTGAAACGTAAGCCCAGGGTGGCTGTCATAAAGATTAACAAAACGAGGTGTAAAATTTCATCAGAGTACCGCTGTGCTGCAAGCATACCGCGGATTACAACCTAAGGAGTCCTGCAATGAAAAGAAATGGTACCCCAAAGAACTGCTCCAGGTTGTCGCGCAGTATGGCGGCGACAGTCAGATTGGTATCCCATTAGTGTCCGTAGCGTCTGAAATATCGTAGACTGTAGTAGATTTTTTAACAGTTATGAGTCTCGCTTCGAACTGAGCGCCAGTGACCTATTTCCGAACCATTCGAATAATTCATTCGTGGTGCGTGGCTTTACTTTCTTTTTTTCTTGCCTTTGAGTACATTTGTACAGTTATCAGTGGTTTCTTTGCAGCTATCTAAATTGAACCTTCTGTACATATTGTACAATTGCCCTTTTTTCATATATATCCATTCCTCTTCAACTTAACTGCTTACTGTATTGTTCATTATTGTGGTATCTATATTCCTAGAGAATTTTAAAAGCATCTCATCATTACATAGTACCCACTTTCTTACACGTTGATCTTTCCGGATGTCTTCAACTTCAATTTGCTTTTCGTCTTTATTATATTGTGATCTGTGTCTATAATTGCCCGTGTGTAGCTTCACAATGCAATACCAGTGTCTGTTATTGGAATCTCTATCTTACCACGATGTAAGGCAGGTGCAATCTTCCCTTCTCATCAGGCCTGTTCCACAGACACCTCATCATCCTGTGATTTTTTTGTACAGTTTATTCACCATCACTTTCAGAAATGTGTTACAGAACATAATCTTTATCCTCTCCCGTCAGTACCACCAAGACCGTATTCTCCTGTAACTCTGTCTTCAATTTCTTCCCCTAATACCAAATTCAAATTCTCCATGGTCAATAGATTACCATCTCCCTTGACATGCTGAATTAACCAGTGCACAGCGTGATATACTTTCAGTACCTCTTCATCTTCTGCTTGTGACATTGGTATGTATGCATGTTGCTGGGGATTGTTTTCTGTTGATTCTGATAAGAATAACCATATTACACTAACGTCCACTGTAACTCAGACTCTGCCCTACCTTTCTATTCATACGAAATGGTACTCCTGCTGTACCATTGTCTCCTTCTGTTGATATTAGCCTGTATTCGTCTAACCGTAAATTCTTGTATTCTTTCAAGACCTTTTCACTGGCCTGCACCGCATCTATATTGGGCCTTTGCATTTCCATTTTCAGATCTTCTAGCTTCTGTACCATGCTCAAACTTTGGCATTCCACTCTCCTTCCCGTAGAATGTTACACTTTCATTAGTTATTCCGTCTTTCTTTCATTGGCAGTGCCGATCCGGAAACCTTTGACTAATGGGGAGAGTGTCATGACACTTTTCCAAATCCAGGTCACATGTCCTGTGAATACAAACTATCACCAATGCAGTGGTTTCTCTTCCCTTCCGTTCGCTGCCTCGACACCTTTTCGTAAGGGAGAACGACGGTGATTCTTATACTGCCACTCGTCGGTCTCCATTACCGACAGATTTTATTCAGAATTCAAGAAGTGAGTAGAATTGAATCCCAGACCCAGAAGGATTTGATTTGATTATTAGCCAAAGGTGCCACCCCTATACCACAGGCCTCACCTTACTAGTACGGTGAATTGCTTGTCACCATACGTGCATAACCACAGAAATCAACGTTAAGTATTCAGCGAGAAGCCTGCCTGACGTTCTCATGGTAATTCATCTTCTTGTCTTTCATTGGGGCACGTCAGAGTAATGTTTGACTACCGTTTGAAAGAACGAGTGGTCACAGGAGGAAATCCCAGTGGTATATTATGTCATACTGCCTCAAGTACAGAATGCTTTTCGCTATTAGATTGACGATGGGAATCATATTTACTGTACTGTAGTTGCTGTGTCCTGATAACCATAGCATGAGGGCATGGCAGAAACTGAATATCATTTTTAAAGGGAATCGTTTAATTGGGAAAATGCAAATAACGCGTCATTCCTTACATGTCTGTTAATCTCTGGTTGCTTTGCCTTTACACACTGCTCAACAGCATTAAAGGACCACTTTTTAGAAACCCTGTAATTGTCTCCTATTCCAACGTGTTAATTGAAGATTTGCCTCAAAGATGCCCCACAGCCTTCCTCTGTAATGGTGCAAAGCTGTGGCGCTCTGCGAAGTCACCACCGGACTCGATGGCGCTTCAAACAGCACTACGCCAACACATAGCCAGAGCTCATAAATTCATGTGAAGCGTAAAGTAGGTTAACATTGTCACTGTGGCACCAAATTTAAACTCGATTATACCCACCGCCACAATAGATGTGCCACACGATAGGAATGTCGTAACAATCCTAGTTACGCTTATTCTACCAATTCTTTTGACGCCTCTGTGATGGAGGTCAGAACAAGGTGTCAAGCCGTGAAATCAAGCCGTTTCCTTATGGACGGTAGGGGAAAACGTTTCAGACACACGGCCTCTCGGAATCGAAACGAAAATGCGTCAGCGCGTGGAATAGGTGGCGTCACTGTAACCACCCCATCACTTGGGGCGTTGATTCCCACTCATGGAAAACACAGTTTGCAGTGAAATGAGCTAAAGGGCAGCGCTTCTGACAGCCTTTGGCATCGTTGGCAACTCCTTGGCGGTTCAACCCTGCTCGACGGACATCACGAGGTTGCAACCCCATTAAACCCCTCTGGACGTTATCTCACCAATTTGGACAGCAGGTCGATCTGGAACCACTAGGCACCGTAAAAAACCATTCGACGAACTCTGAACATGATCTGAAGCAGCTAAGGATCCTTCCGCTTTTCCAGTGTTCGTGTGGTGCGATCACGGAGGGTTGAAACACTGACACGTGTCTGAGTAATATGGTAAGGGGTTCCTGTAAGACCCCCCCCCCCCCCCCCTATCCATCTAGTTCGGCAAAACACTCGGTGGCACCCACACACATCCATTGAGTATTCTAAAAATGTGCCTTTAAGAGAAAACCTGCGAAATACTCCTATGCATTGTTGGCAGGCAACATCTCTTGAAGATGTGAAAAGTGGTTGATTACCTGCTGGCACCTCAGGCTACTTTGGACGATCTCTCTGTAAAGGTACACCTTTAAAATTCTCAATAAACGAGGGTGGGTGCCACAGGGGGTTTTACGGGGGATCTTAGACAGACCATTTGCCATTTTCGCCTGTGTCATTGTCGATTCAGTCTGTGACACGCCACAGGTAGACGTGAAACATGAATACCGAAAAGGCATAAAAACCTTTTCGGCTTCGGATAACGTTCAAATTTCGTCGAATGGTTTGAACGGTTCATAGTACTTGCAACCTGTATACTGGAGCAAAATTGCTGTCACACTGCGCTCCTAAGAGATGCGATCACGTTCAGTCGGGATGAAGCACCGCGCTGTCCAAAGAGGAGGGTTGAAACGTGCGAGGTTGCCAGCAGTGTTAAATGTCGTCAAGAACATCTTGCTGTAGCTCCTCACAATGCGAACTGTCATTTCAGACCACAAAATGTGTGGGAATCAACGTCGCAAGCAAAGGGATTGTTCCATTGCTGCCACTTAAGTTACCCACTGAGGCCACCCATAACAAAAACGTGTAGTTTCGAGACTGGATACCGCGGCTCTGACGTCCATCGCAGAGGCGTGAATGTGGGTAGGAGGTGGTGTGACGCCCATCCATCCCAGTGAAATTTGGTGTCAAGGTGACATCATTAACGCACTTAACCCGTCTCATGAACTTCTTAGCTCTATCCTTTCTTTGGCATGTGTCGACACCTTGGTGTTAGAAGCGTCGTTGACTCCGAGGTTGACTTCCCAGAGTGGTACGCTTTCGCACAACTACAGAGGAAGATCGTAGGTTTGAACCAACTTTCAAACTTACTCCTCGGAACAGGACTGATGCGGACTGTAATGTGACTCGCTGGAGTTTCCCAGAGGCAGCGTGAGTGCCCTCCACCGCCAGCTCCTCCTCTCAGATGTTTGGTGAAGAGGGCGCTGGTGGCAGCGATGTAGCCGCAGTTTGCCGTGGAGTACACACACGAGCGCAAGCGCCCCGCAGGGAGCTGAGGTGCGGCTGTGTAGCCGCCGTGTTTGTCGAGAATTATAGCCGCCGCGAGCTGCGCCGCCATAAATCTGCGCGACGGCACTTAAACTGTCGTGAAACCCGTTACGTTACGGCAGCTACTGTAACTGAAACCGGAACGAGCACTGGCATGGCCGTGCGCGCTGACGTCCACCTGTCTGCGGTGGGCTGCGTACGCAGGGATCCATGTAGCTAACCGTACTATGCGGCACAAAATGATCCAGCGTTACCGTCGTCGGGGGTACCCAGTTTTACTCACTTCTGCTCATATACAAGAAATTGCAAAGAACTGGATTTCTCCGTCCAAGGCAAGGGGTGCTGTGTGACCGTCTAGTAAACAATGAGCAGCGTCACCTATTATCAGCAAAACATAGGCATGAAGATAGATTGCAATCGTCTTGCTGGAATTATAAGTACCTATTGACATTTTTTCAGCCGGCCACTGCGACAGAGCGGTTCTAGGCGCTTCAGTCCGGAACCGCGCTGCTGCTACGGTCGCAGGTTAGAATTCTGCCTCGGGCATGGATGTGTGTGATGTCCTTAGGTTAGTTAGGTTTCAGAAGTTCTAAGTTCTAAGGGACTGATGACCTCAGATGTTAAGTCCCATAGTGCTCAGGACCATTTGAATCATTTTTTCAAATGTTATGTCCGATAGTGCTCACGGCCATTTGAACCATTTTTTTCAAAATGGCCCTTAGTACTATGGGGATTAACTTCTGAGGTCATCAGTCCACTAGAACTTAGAACTACTTAAACCTAACTAACCCAAGGACATCACACACGTCTATGCCCGAGGCAGGATTCGAGCCTGCGACCGTAGCGGTTGCTCGGTTACAGACTGTAGCGCCTAGAACTTCTCGGCCACCCTGGCCGGCTGTCCTTAGGTTAGATAGGTTTAAGTAGTTCTAACTCTAGGGGACTCATGACTTCAGATGTTAAGTCCAATAATGCTTAGAGCCATTTGAACCATTTTTGACTTTTTTCTCCCAGTTTCCAAATTACATTTTTGTTTTTAAGTGTTAACTATCTGCAAGACGTAGAGTACTTCATTTTGATATCCACCAAAAAAAAATTTTAACACATTTGTATCGTCTTCAGTGGGTCTCTATTTTTAAAAAAGTACAGGATGCTCGGAAAGTCCGTTTACTAACTTGTAGGATTTGTAGAGAGGAGCGAGTACGCAATTTTTTGAACAGTAACCCATGTCTTAATAAGAAACATTTCCATAATATGGCGGTTTCAATTAAGATGTGTAACGCGTACACGTCTATTGAGGAAAGGAGAAAAGTCCCAGGGTTGCTTGTTTTGGTACACAGTAAGGTAGACAGGATGAGGTGAAGTCAAATGTCTGTAAGGAAATGTGGTTTCAGCATGATGTTGCACCACCTCTCCGAATTATATTGATGGGTACGAGTACAGTTAGTTCAGCTCATCCTTATGACAGTGGAGATCTGTCAGTAATTACCTATTCTGGTTGCATGCTAATTCTATTTATCATGCTGTGATTGAAGATTGACAGTGATGGAAAGGGCCAAAAGCATACAAAAACAAAACTCACTAGAAATGTCGAATAAAAATCTAATAGAATTTTATCGTAATGAACATCAAACTATTCAGTTTCATCTGAGGATAACATAAATTAAGCTGAATTTCTTATACGGAAGTTACGGATACTGCTTTATCGATGTTTCAGTTAATTAATAGTAATTAAATCATCTTGTTTTATGCGAAAGTAGTTCTAAGAAACAATGAATTTCGACCTCCCACACAAAAATCAGTTGCTCCAAAATATTTTTGTAAAGAAATGTCGAAAAGAAGATGAGCAGCGTTCTCGTTCCAAGCTTTGCAGGATCAGTTCGCAAAATCTGTCTCACTCAAAGAAAATATTAGGTCACTATCAGTAGGAGGCGATTCTGACACATTATTAAAGCCGTATATGCTTTCTAAAAGACAAACCAAATGGTTCAAATGGCTCTGAGCACTATGCAACTTAACTTCTGAGGTCATCAGTCGCCTAGAACTTAGAACTAATTAAACCTAACTAACCTAAGGACATCACACCCATCCATGCCCGAGGCAGGATTCGAACCTGCGACCGTAGCGGTCGCTCGGCTCCAGACTGTAGCACCCAGAACCGCACGGCCACTCCGGCCGGCAAAGACAAACCAAATCTGAAAACTTGAAATTCACAAATAAATTTGATAAATTACATATAAGTAAAGATATTTGACAAAATAACGAAGGATCGAATGATTTCAAGCAATTTAGTGTGGTGGCCGGAAGCAGTTGTTATGTTACGTCAGAACTAACCTTCATTATGTCGTATTTAGGTTATGACCAACAAAGCAGTTTTCATCTGAAGCAATCGATTTCAATTACATCTACTAGTTGCATTCCATCTTCTATTTATGAAATCGCAGCAAATAAAATTGAATTCTCGGCATATTTACAACAAGAAACTCACGGCAGAATAAAAACAAACCGCCACACTGAAGAAAAAAAATGTATTGAAGTCAGCGGCGACAAAATCACGACATACCTCGATGTGTACGGTGTGGTAAAATTTTTCCCCAAATCTCGTTCATATGCGTGGAAATACGAGGTGAAATTGAAGTGGGAAAGGCTTATGTAATATTAATCAACGAAGAAAACACACCAAGAACGTGCAATACGACGAAAACCGTAAGCATTTAATATACATAACTACTACAATCGGAACAAAGAACTCATAGGTAACGTCTATAGGTAAATTGTTTCTGCACTACGTTGTACATGGATTACTGGCAAGCCACTGAAAGATAAAAAAGCAAGACAACTTATGCTAATTCAGCTTCAAAATCTATGCAGTTTTAGGAGAGTAATCGAAATTAAAAATGTGATTCTTTAGTTTCTCCCGGCGTATTTAATAATCAAAATATCCACGGGTGTACTGCCGGTCTACAGTGTCCAACGGGCACAATATTTCGGCGATCACACATGTCGCCATCATCAGGTGAACTGACGGACTGAGCTCCTGTGAACGTGCCGGCTCGGAGATCCGTACGCTATGGCTGGTCAGGGGGAACTGGGTTCGGTCGCGGCGGCGGCCGATTTAAATACCCTCCGCCCGCAGCGCACACCCTCCGCCGTCCACGCCCCGCGCCACGTTCGCGCGGTGGAACAGATAGCTACGGCGTCTGAGGTGACGTCGGTGTGATGGCTCTGTCCACCGTGGTCGTCACAACTGTACGTTTGCTCGATTTACTCTTGATTAGCCCAATCGCTGGTTCCCAAGCCTTGCTAAGATTATAGCCACAGTCACGTTTTATGAGGTCGTCATTGGTGCGAATTTCGATGGCCTCTCTAACAACGCTGTCCCAGTATCTCGACGTCTGTACCAGAATCCTCGTGCGTTCATACTCCATGGCGTGATTTTCCGACAAACAATGTTCAGCGACCGCCGACTTGCTCGGATACATCAGTCGAGTGTGCCTCTGGTGTTCACGGCATCGATCCTCGACGGTACGCATCGTCTGACCAATATACGACTTTCCACATTGACACGCCGGCCTTCCTCAAACCGAGGTCATCTTTGGCGCTCCCCACCAGTGCACGAGTTTTATTCGGAGGAAATTAAAAATGCTCCTGATATAATTTTTGAACCCAAAATACAAAAATCCAACAATGATATTTATTTTTCTACAAATTCAATGACGGTAAGCAAAGTCAAAAAATAATTAATGTAGAATAATGAATTTTCGGGAAAATATTTGTGTAGGCAACATATTTAAGTGATTAGCATTGCAAGATCACAGGTTAATACAAGAGCGATATAAGCCGCTACAAGTGTGCAATGTTGGTACGTTAATAGCCGGTGTAACCGGCAGAATGTTGAATGCAAGCTTGCAAACGTGCATACATTGCGTTGGACAGGTGCTGCATATTTTCATACCTGTTGCACTTGGTCGGTCAATATAGGGACGTTAATGCTGCTTGTCGAGGACGCTGCAGTTATCGTCCGATGATGTACTGTACTGCTCGATTGGAGACACATCTGGTGATCGAGCGGGCATAGGCAACATGTCGTCACTCTATAGAGCTTGTTGGGTTACAGCGATGTCCTGTTGGTAAATCCTCCTTGGATTTCTGGCATCTCAGTCGCTGGAATCACCAGATTCGTGGGCTGATTTACAAACAGGGTGCGTGAGATAATCAAGGAGTGCTGTTGCTGTCATACGAAACGGCGACGCAGGTGCAAACTAGGTGCGGGTCCAGTGTGTGTAGCAACAGACAGGCTGGTTGAAGGCCCTCAGCTGACCTCCTAAACAACATCAATGGCACGGGGTCAGCACTAGCTTTGATCAGAAAGCACAACAGACTTCGACCCGGCCCTCCAGTGAGCTCTCGCTCGTACCACTGAAGTCGCCAACGGCAGTGGTTTGGGGTCAGTATAACATACGCTACAGCTCTTCTGGCACGGAGCTGTCCTTGAACTAAGCGATTTGTAATAGATCGTTGAGTCACTATGGTGCCAACTGTTGCTCAATTTTGCTACTGCACCTGCAGTACAATGCACTACAGCAATACGTTAAACATGAACGTGTTTCCTCCAAGTAGTGTCACGTAGCCATCCAGAGCCCGGTTTTCTTGACACCGTGCATTCTCGAGTCCACACTGCCATCAGTGATGTACTGTGGCTATTTAAATGATAAATTATTCTGTAATATCGCAGAGGGAACATCTAGCTTCTCGTAGCCGTATTACACGACATTGGTCAAACACGGTGCCCTGCTGGTAAAGGCGTCCTTGTCGCCTTGAAGGCATTCTTATTTATTTCTAATTTCTGCCACCAGTCACTTTTTCTTTTTATGTTTAATCTAACATAATACAATGCATTTTGAACATGTTCTGTTCATCTTCAGGCGTTTATACATACATACATAAAGAAAAATTTTACTTAAAAAGGAAGTCATAAACTAGATTAATCTAGAACTCTTTGTCCATTGTTTGTTAGTGTAGCGGATGGTGTGGTATTTGGGTGGGGAGGGGGCAGGAGGGGGGCAGTGTATGGCTAGAAATCGAAATCAGCGATGGCTTCTGCTGGTTTTCTTTCTTGTGTTTGACTATGTATGACAGCTACATCTATCAGAGCCTGTATAAATTTGCATCCTATACAGGCTGTGATATCAAACATAGTCAACCACAAGGAAGAAAAACACAGAAGACATCGCTGATTTCGATTTCTAGCCATACACTTCCCCCCTCCTCCCCCCTCCCCCCAAATACCACACCAGCCGCTACAGTAACAAACAATGGACAAAGAGTTTTAGATTAATCTAGTTTGACTTCCTTTTTAAGTAACGTTTCTCTGTATGTATGTATGTATAAACGCCTGAAGACGAACAGAACATGTTCTAAACGCATTGTATTATGTTAGATTAAACATAAAATAAAAAAGTGACTGGTAGCAGAAATTAGAAATAAATAAATATCCCACACAGTCACAGTTCGCAAATATAGCCATTATGAACGAAAATAATAAAGGCATTCTTGATTAACGGCAACTTACCACGTAGATTGTCAAAGGTAACTAACGCTCGCGAATGTTACAGCCTCTATTGAAAGAAAACCTGACCTGCGTCTTCACAGTGACGCTACTAGCACCACTTTCTGTGTCTGGAGCGAAATTGGAATGGACACCATCTTTCAGACCCAGAATCACGCCTAGCAACTTTGGTTTACGTCACACGATTCCTTCTTGGTGTTATGAGCTTTTCCTCCGCCAGTGTCAGTAGAGATTGTGATGGTGATAAATAGTTGTCGAAATATGATTGTGTTTTGCGGAACGAGTATTCAATACTGGAAACCAAAGATCCGTCACACCTTAACATGTCACTGAATACGAAGATATTGGGGACAGTGTAATAGTTCTGGATAGTAGAAGCGTAGAATAAGTATTACAGTTTCAGTGAAGAGAAGTTCTAGGGAAAAAATGTCTACACACACACTAGACAGAAGTCACCCCCAGAAGATATCAAGCTAATAAAATACAACCCAGCATGTAGCCCTTATACAAAGGGCGTTCAAAAAGCTTTGCGCAGTCGTTTCTAACTTTTTTTTATTTTTTGCAGGAGGAGAATGAAATTGTTTGTGAGCATACTTGGAACATTTAGCTGTAAGTTTGTATATAAAAGTATTTTCTTTTATTTACAGGTGAGCCATAATGGACTGTGAAAAAGATGTCAGGTTGTGACAACGGTCGGCGATGGAGTTCCTCTTCAAGACCGGCGATGACTCTGCTACATCGATTCACAGGAAGTTGCTCCCTGTTTATGGGGAGGACATAGTGGATCGCAGCAGTATCCAGCGGTGATTGCAGAGGTTTAAAGAAGGTGATTTCTCTCTACTGGACAATCCACGATGCGGTAGACCATCGACGGCAGTGAGTGATGTGAATAAGGAGACCATTGATCAAATCATCCAAAATGACAGATGACTCACGACCCGACAGCTTGCTGAAATGACTCGTTTGTCATTGGGTAGTGTTGTATCAATGGTACAGTCACTAGGGTACAGAAGTATCTATGCATGTAGGGTATCTTGATTATTGACAAGAGAAATGAAAACGTTGAAGAAGAATTTGTGCGAGGGACTGATCAAGACCTTTACTGAAGACTGGAAACAGTGTTTTGACGGCGTCATTACCCGGGATGAAACATGGTTGTTTCTGTCCGAACTCGAGGGCATAATCCGAGCTATGGAGTGGCGTCATCCGGATTCCCATCCTAAGAAAAAACCAAGACTTTCACAAACAGCAGGCCGAAAGGTGATGGCCTCCTTCTTCTGGGATCAGTGTGGTGTCATATTCATTGACTTTTTGGAACCTGACTCCACAATTAACCGGGACCGTTATTGATTGTCACTGGAGAAGCTGCGACGTGCCATCAAGACCCACAGGCCACAGCTTCAGGGTCAGCTCATCAGGCTACACCACGACAATGCCAACCCCCATACAGAACCCAATACAGCCCTTATGACGCAGGAGAAAATCACGAAAATGGGTTGGAAAATTGTTCCTTATCATCCATACAGTCCGGATTTGGCTCCACCTGATTTTTACCTCTTTGGTCGTCTGGAGGCGCACCTGTGCGGTAAAACATTTGATAGTGAGAAACGCCTTATTTCTTGTGTCAAGCGATGGTGTAAAAGTGAATCCCCAGAATTTTACCAAAGTGCATTTACATCATGGAAAGAACGTGGAGCCAGATGCATCACAGCTGATAGAGGCTACATTGACCAGGCTCAATGTATAGCTAAATGTTCCAAGTACGTATACAAAAAATTTCATTGTCCTCATGCAAAAAATAACAAAATTAGAGACGACTGTGCAAATTTTTTTTAACGGCCTTTGTAAAAGCCACACTTCGGCGAGGAAGAGACTCCACAAGTTTCTTCAGGTACACTAGACCGAGCTGCAGCCACTCATTTCTGACTAAATCCTGTAGAGCTGCGTACTGTGGAGGAATGGACTACTACTTGACACCCACTGTACCAAACAGTATCAGACATTTCCTGTGGGAGTAATATCGGCTGATTATCGAACCAGTCGAGGTGAGTTCACGAAATGTCGCAGGTATACCTGCCTTCCTGTGAACGCAGCTGTTATAATCTTGGAGATTTCACAGCATACTCATCATGAATATGAAGAAGGGCCAACATTTTTACACCGATAATATTGAATTAAACATAACAGTTACATTCCATCATGAACCGAATGAGTGGGCACCAGTCATTGTACGATAAACACCCCCAACACGTCACAGAATCACACTCCACCTCAAATTACAGATTAAACGCCCTTGTGCTTGCTTTGAGAAAAGGCAAAAAATGAGAATAGATGCCTCTAGTAATCTACGGTCCAGATGTTTGGCTCACTGGAGCGTATAGCCATAGATGCCACTCCTAACAGTGACCTTGTGATATCATCAATACGAATCTTGAGAGCATCTCTCAGTTGGCAGCAGAAACCCCAGTGGATCCCCCCGGGAACGTCTCACACCAGACGAGTGTAACCCCAGTGTTTGCGTGGTAATTATGGTGTATGTGTACGTGGAGAAAGTGTTTGCGCAGCAATCGCCTACATAGTGTAACTGAGGCGGAACAAGGGAAACCAGCCCGCATTCGCCGAAACAGATGAAAAACCGCCTTAACAACCATGTACAGGCTGGCCGGCACACCGGACCCCGACGCTAATCCGCCGGGTGGATTCGTGCCGAGGACCGGCACTTCTTCCAGCCCGGAAAGCGGTGCGTTAAGCCCGTATTACACGATATGCCTAAACCGTAGACCTAAGCAGCAACGCCCTTAACGTGCGTACCTGTAACTACAGACTGGTTCACTTTCGACCTGTTACACCATCCACGCGAGATATATCCAGCGCGCATGCGCAACAGCAGACTGTACGCGCGAAAAGAAAATAGATGTCTTGTGTCCTGATGTCTTGTAAAGTCGTTAGTTCTACCGCGCGCAACTCGAGGGTGACTGTATGATATACTGAAGCGTCATACGTTCAAATTATTTGTGAACTCAAGGTTCCTATTTATAAAGAAATTGTTTTCTACCATTATGTATTAAGTAATAGTTTTTCTCTTATGTAGGTTAGTACTGTTCTGAATTACAGACGCAACAGTTTTATATTACGAAACTTGATTACACGGGTATATGGATATCGAAATTTACATTTATACATCATACTGCACATGGAGGATCCACTTGTTTTTGGAGCTATTGCCCTGGCAGTGACAGTAAATCTTCGGATTAGGGCAGAACGGCGACGAAAACGAAAAGTCAGACGTTATTGGGTTCGACCCTGGCTGACAAGAGGGGTGGAAGGCAGGGAAATATATCCACTTTTAATGATAGAACTGATGCCCGAAGATCCGCAAGAATTTTGGAACTTTGTCAAGATGGACATGGCCTGTTTCGAGAAGCTGCTGTCTATGATAGAAGATGGAAACAGAAAGCGCGACACAGTCATGAGGGAGGCTATCTGACCTTCTAGAGAGTAAGGATTATATGGTTATGTTTTGTGATCATACCAGCCTAGATCACTAATAAAATACCGGTGAACACCCTGTTATGTTGCTGGCTGGTTGTAACATTACGTTTCCTGGCGAATGGGGAATCTTTTAAGAGTCTGGCTTTTAGCCACAGAATAGCACAGCCCACCATTTCAAAAGTTGTTGTGGATGTATGCACTGCAATTTGCATCACATTAAATGACCAATACTTAGGTGATCTTATGTTATTTTTCCAAGTTTGGACTGTACTCAGAATTTTGCAGTCCTCGTCTGTCGCACTGGGGCTAACTGCAAGGACTTTCTCCCTTTCACTGCCAGTTTCTCTTTTCTGGCATGTTGAAATCAAGCTAGAGGTGCAATTAAAGCAAACCTGAACTTTCGTAAACTAAGGCATTACGATACAAATCGAAAATCACCATATAACGTTATATGCATATTCCTCGGAAAGAAACGATTTCCGACTACCTTATTATGATACAGTGGGTCATACATACACCTTTCCTCGCTGTATGCCTGATTTCAGACGCTTAATTCCTCTCTGCTGCATTTCATTTCTAGAATACAAAGCTATCAATAGAAAAAATCCTTTCACAAATAGCTAGTATATAAGAGTCTTCAGCAAAAAAACGGTTCTTTTCTGCATTTGTGAAACCTGTTGACTGAAAAAAATGCAGAAGATCCCCAACGCGAAAAATGCCCAACACGAACGTCTGAAATCAGCCACTAGACGCCTAATAATAACCAAACAACAAGCAGAAAGCACCGTGGTACACCCTTCTGCGAATGCGCGAATGATCGCTGCCTACTGCGCATGCGCGGATTGACGGCAATTTAGAACTGCTCTTTATTCCTGCGTGCAGATAATGTGTCTGCTGATTTTCGTAGTTTCACCCGTTCTAAAGCTAGATGGCTGTCGCGATAGACCAGTACCGTTCGCGGCGGAACGTCATGTAATACCGGCTTCAGACGGCACGGCTAACCGGGCTGGCGACATTAATAGTGGTCGCTCAGGCAACCGACGGATCCAGTAATGCACCCCCGCTGACCACACCGTTAGCGGTTCCGAATATGAGCGCCCTTTGCTGCAGCGATGTAGGATAGGATAGCCAGCGGAAGTCACGCGTTCCTGTCTCAGTTGGAGCCTTCGACAGTCTTGAGTCTTAGTCAGTCGTAAGCAGTTCACCTGTGCATTAGTAGTAGGAGCCTCATATTGCACAACGCTCTTTAGTTTGCTTCTTGTAATAGATAGATTTGAATTGTTGTTTGTTCTTTTGTAAACTTGCTTTGCAACGTCAGCAGAAAGCTAAAAGGTAAGTAAATCTTCTGTTTGTTGTATTTACGTGTTTGTTAATCATTCCTGCTCCATCCAGCTTCCCTACGACGACACCTCTCTGTTGCCCACTTCTCTGAACTATCGTGTGCGAAGCAGTTCACAACAGGCCTTTGAATGCAGTCCATTGAACGCAGTTCCTTTCTCAATCGGCGGTCAGAAACAGGTTGAGATGAACTTGCATTCTGTGAGCGGAGCAGTTTTTGTTGAGTTGGATGCCGAATGTCAGACAAAAGATGTGACATTCGTCTGCTGGCCATTTCAGTTAGGATTCAACTGCGTCTTCTTACATCGTATTGGCAGTAGAGAAATTGGGAAATAAGGGACTCGAAGTGTCCGCGATATAATGATGCTATAGAAGTATGTTGAAAAGTTTGTAGGCTGAGAAGAGAATAAGTTTACGCAGAACGGCGAAGAAAGGAAGCCGCCCGGTGTGGCCGAACGGTTCTAGGCGCTTCACTCTGGAACCGTGCGACCACTACGGTCGCAGGTTCGAATCCTGCCTCGGGCAAGGATGTGTGTGATGTCCTTAGGTTAGTTAGGTTTAAGTAGTTCTAAGTTCTAGGGGACTGATGACCTCAGCAATTAAGTCCCATCGTGCTCAGAGCCATTTGAACAATTATTTTTGAAGAAAGGAAATACGAGAAACACTGACAAGAAGAAGGGACAGAATAACAGGACTGTTATTAAGAAATCATGGATCTAGAGGGAACTGTTTAAGGAGGTGAAGAGGATAAAAATTGTATGAAAGAGAGAAATTAGAAAACACCCAATAAATGATTCTGGACATAGGGTGCCAGTGGCGCTTTGAGATGAAGAGATTGGCGCAAGAGAAGAATTCGAGGGCAGCTGCGTCAAACAAACAAATCAGTCTCAAAACCATTGATACTAAAAGAAATTAATAAATAAACCCCCTTGTTTCATTGTGACCGAAATGGTTAGTCACGTGTCGCCTAGTGACGATAAATACATTCATTGCCATTGTAATATGCTAAATGTTCTGGATGGAGGAAACGGGTGTGATGTCTGGAGTTCGAGCTTGTTAATTCCCCGTTGCTGAAACGCGGCGAGAAAGGCCAGCTGCAAGCTTTAACCATTGGGTATTAGAAGAGCAGTTTTTCCGGTTTCCCCGAATTCCCCTGAGGACGGTGGAGCCGCATGAGAAGCCTGCCGCAGGTAACGGTGCTCCCAGGTCGGGGTACGGCAAAGAGCCTTTTTAGAGCTGTGCAAACTACTAGCGGTCCTTGACGGTTAGCCAGAAATGCCCTCCGGCTTTCCTAGACGCGTATGCAGATAACGAGCCACAGCCGTGTTGCCGTACACAGCGTGCGAACGAGGTACGTGGGATCCCGTCCTGGGCCAACTTCTAGTCAGTTTACGGAAATACAGCAAGCGCTTTTGGAGAAAATTCTGCGGGCTTCCGCCGCATCTCAGAAACTCAGGAGAAATTCTCGGTAGTCACGGTGGCAAAAGTCGCTAGTCCTACTCTCCCATCGGTGGCGTTTAGGAGCGGGATGGAAGATAAACAGGGGGTCACACTTGATGTTCTCCGTTCGGGATTGCAGGGGTGACATCTCCTCGAGGAGTTATCGAGAAGTGTCCGGGGTTCCGGATAGCGCTTGTTTCGCAGTTATTTGGTGTAGGTATCGCGTTTGTTATTTCTGCTCTTTATCCACCGTGCAACTCAAAATTTACAAGTTAATTCTGCAACGCGAGTTTGCTTTTTATAGTAATTTTTTGTAATGGGATCAGTATTATGGCACTTGCGAGATGCTAAGAGGAAAGAGGAGTTCCAAAGTGATCGAAAGGTTTTTTTTTCGAAAATTGACACAGGTGACGAAACTTGGCGTGTGCTTGCAAAGCAACAATCAAGCCAGTGGAAGACTTCAAGTTAACCTCCCCCAAAGTAATCTGGTCAGGTGAAATCCAATTTTCCAGTGTGATAGGAGTCGTCCAATTCAGAGTTTCTTCCGCAGTGTTAACAATTAACTAGGCTCTCTGCTGGGAAGTTTAGAACAGATTGCGCTAGGTTGTGGGTCGGAAGCGTCATGATTTGTGGCAGTCGCGGGACTGGTTATTTCATTATAACAATGCCCTGCTTACACAGCCTTGTCTGTGAGACAGTTATTGAACAAAAATGCTGTGACCCCTGTTCCTCACCCCCATATACACTCTCCCATACACATTTTTGTGAAACTGGATCTGACATTTTATAGTTCTGCTAAAAACAGTTACGGGTGCGTTGTGTTTGAAATTAAACTTAACGTGCCGTGCAATCATCCGAAACGAAGCACGAGCTGGGGTCTAACAGTAATTAGTGTAGTAAATTGGCTATTTCTCATACACAAACAGCAGGTAACCGGCGTTGCCTGGTGAAACGTTGTTGTGATGCCTCGTGTAAGGAGAAGAAATGCGTACCATCACATTTCCGGCTTTGATAAAGGTCGGATTGTAGCCTATCGCGATTGCGGTTTATCGTATCGCGACATTGCTGCTCATGTTGGTCGAGATACAGTGACTGTTAGCAGAATATGGAAAAGGTGGGTTTAGGAGGGTAATACGGAACGCCGTGCTAGATCCCAACGGCCTCGTATCACTAGCAGCCGAGATGACAGGCATCTTATCTGCATGGCTGTAACGGATCGTGCAACCACGTCTCGATCCCTGAGTCAACAGATGGGGACGTTTGCAAGACAACAATCATCTGCACGAACAGCTCGACGACGTTTGCAGCAGCATGGACTATCAGCTCGGAGACCGTGGCTGCGGTTACCCTTGACGCTGCATCACAGACAGGAGTGCCTGCGATCGTGTACTCGACGACGAACCTGGTTGCACGAATGGCAAAACGTAATGTTTTCGGATGAATTCAGGTTCTGTTTACAGCATCACGATGGTCGCATCCGTGTTTGGCGACATCGCGGAGAACTCACATTGGAAGCGTGTATTCGTAATCGCCAAACTGATGTATCACCCGGCGTGATGGTATGGGGTGCCACTGGTTACACGTCTCGGTCACCTCTTGTTCGCACTGACGGCACTTTGAACAGCGGACGCTACATTTAAGATGTGTTACGACCCGTGATTCTACGCTTCATTTGATCCCTGCGAAACCCTACATTTCAGCTGGATAATGCACGACCGCATGTTGCAGGTCCTGTACGGGCCTTTCCGGATACAGAAAATGTTCGACTGCTGCCCTGGCCAGAACATTCTCCAGATCTCTCACCAATTGAAAACGTCTCGTCAATGGTGGCCGAGCAACTGGCTCGTCACAATACGCCAGTCACTACTTTTGATGAACTGTGGTAACGTGTTGAAGGTGCATGGGCAGCTGTACCTGTACACGCCATCCAAGCTCTGTTTGACTCAATGCCCAGGCGCATCGAGGCCTTTATTACGGCCAGCGGTGGTTGTTCTGGGTACTGATTTCTTAGGATCAGTGCACCCAAATTGCGTGAAAATGTAATCACATGTCAGTCCTAGTATAATATATTTGTCCAATGAATACCCGTTTATCATCTGCATTTCTTCTTGGTGTAGCAATTTTATGGCCAGTAGTGTAGGAGTGGGAGTTACTGGCAAGGAACTTTTAAGTATATTTCACATGCAGGAGAAGTTTCGTGAATTTAAGTGTAACAGTTGGGGATAGTTTTATGGATGGAATTTCCGCCAGTTTACTATTTAAAAGATTCCAAGTATAACCAACACGTCAAACAAATACATTTAGTTCTAGCAAATTTCCACAATTTGAGACTACAGCATTCGTCCCATCAGTGTAAATCCTGTATGTTATAGTTTACTGCAAAGTGGAAATTAAACCTTTTTCTCATTTTTAGTACTTTGTCTGTTTAGCAAAATCTAATCGTTGAAAATAGACAGTTTGTACTCCAATCACTTTCTTGGTTCGATCACAGCATCACGGAAGAAATTAAAGGGATATTGACCATAAAAATAAGAATATATTTTTGGACGACCCATTTGTTAGAATGTCTTCTTCAGGCTGCTAAACCCCATCCTTTAAATGACAAAATTAATATCCCACATTATCTTTGTTTTCCGTATAGTGCCTCCTGTTACTCAAATACTCGATGCCTGCAAGATAGTAAGTCTTTAAGCACATTAGTTGCACTAGTAATACACACATAAATTTTATCTATGGCGTATGCTACTTGATCGAAACTTGATGAGCCGTTCGATATAAAGACTGCAACAGTGAATTTTACATGCTATGACTTTTTCTTGTGCAATCAGTAACTTTAGTTTCCCTTACGCTGACTTTTCTTGCGTTAAACTTATTTCTGTATCTTTAGAATAATGACGCACAATACGTCACATTTCTCAGGTACGATGACACTTTTTTTTTTTTTACTTTCTCGGTGACAAAAATAAGTTTTCCTAAGTTACAATATACGAAAATTTAAGAAGATGGGAAACTGTATGCTGAGTAGTATAACGAATATTTAATAACTGTTTCATAAAATACGTGTAACATTTTTGGAAAGTTATGATTATGATCTAGATCTCGCGATCTCCGCGACGTAGGAACAAACTTCATATTTTACTTTACTTATTAAATTTTAGGGGGTAAACTGCATATTACCCCCGGAAAAAACAGCCGCAATACCTTGAAAGCCTACAGGAAAGTCCTCAAATACAATTAAAAAATAAATCAGTGAGCAAAGTCTCCTTTAATTTAGTTATTTCGTTCTTGGATACAACGAAAGAGAAGTGCAGTTAAATGAGAACACGTTCTTAGATACATGACTATTCTATGGAAAATTTGAGATCAGTTGGCATACAGAGTGAAAGCAGTGTGGAGAAATTTCGTGAATATGATCACTGAAACTACTTACTGGATTTTCTAGCGCCCAGAAATTAGTGGCAAAGGAGAATTGTGGAAGACGAAGAAGATTGCTGTCGGAAATTCTTCCACATCCGTTCACTCTGAAGAGTTTACACGAACTGATTTATTAGCTTCACGCCACACTCTACCGACAAATGAGGGAGATAAATCATGAGTAATCCAATAGCCCGCAGGTCGTAGCCACTGAAGGACTTGGAACAAACAACACATTAACCTCGACGTTGTCTGTACATAAATTTCACTCCTGTTTTCCTTGTTTATTAAATAATACCAATGTATTAATCGCGGTTTTCACAAATGTAAATATTAAGGGAACTTCGTGTTTTGTCCTTAAAGTGTCAAGTGAAGTGTATAACATGTTACTCATGTCGGAGCACATGAAAATAAAACTGCCACCATAGGGACAAGAGTATAAAGATTGTTTGAGATTGTGTCACGTATTTCAACAAAACATTTCGTAAAAAGGAAGGATAAACATACAATTCACTGGCCTGCTCGGAACAAATTCAATGTTGAATGTGGACAAATATTGACAAAAGGAACTCATCTAATGTCGCTGTTTGTAAAATATTTGGGCGGTGTATGTCGGCGTGGTGCAAACAATCGGACAGAAAGCTACGTCCGGCTGTATAGCAAGCAAACATTACATGGCAGCCACATTCGTACTTGTGGTTGATTCGACGGTGATACGTCTGCTCCAGAACGCATATTGGTGGCAAGTTATTTCAAGAGTATCGATGCACAACAACAATAGAAACACGCGAAGTGACAGAAATCCTCTTGTCCTAAATAGCGAAGCGGACAAAAACGAAGGATTCATCCTCAGAATTTTCATTCTTTAAGAAATGTATTTTCGAGACTGCCATCAACCATATTAAGGATGATGAAATATGTTCAGCACAGGTACTGTTACTCTTGGAATAAAAATAATACTTGCCATTATGCGAGAACTACTAGAGGAGAAAGAAAATTTATTTCTTGAGGTTTTATCCCGAGAGAATATAGATATTACGATGACCGTTAATCCGAGAAAATTATGGTCAAGACTAACAATTCAGAGTGTGAATAAATCTGAAATCTAGAGCGAATACCACTGATAAATATTGCAGATGACGTAACTCTTAATGTTTCCCACCTCAAAATTCATGTTTTCGTTTTAATCGCGTCCTGTGACAATACGCTTTGCTCAGCGGTTTCACAGTGGCTTCAATTTATGGCTTCTACTTCTGGAAATTATGCAAAATATCTATGACCACCATAATCTCTTCCACGGACTAAAGCTTCCAACCAAACATTTATTGCAATGTACGAGCTGATGGAAGAGAATATGCGAAATATGACGCATCGAATAAAACTTTTATAAATTTATACATCAAATCTATTAGTAATCCCACGGCCAGATCATTTTTGTTTTCAAGTATGTTGTCCGGCTGATAGAATATCTTCTTTCGTTTGCAGCCTAAGCCTTTTCTAACGTATTATTTCATCCAGGTAACCCAGAGGGCTTCAAATATACAAATAAGCAATAAGAGGTACCCTTTTCTATCTACATAACACTAGCTATAAGCTACCTGGTATATGAAATTGGCGTAGCCTCTTCTATATTCGCCAGAGAATCGGCATTATTTCACTGCTGGAATACCAATTTGTTTTCTGCAGAGAGTTTGTGAATTTATACCTTAGCAGTAGTAGCCCGTCTTCACATACAATCAGTTGGATATGAAGATGGGATATGTACTTTCGGAAATCTCCGAAAGAACAGATACCATCTTCATACAAATACGGCTAACTGGCCATTGTCCTTCTTCTTCTGTGCGGATGTACACGGATCTCCCGAACGCTTACGGGACTCGGTAAGATTGTTGCCGCGGGTAATGAGTGTAATGGGCAGGGGCACTACGAATGTAGTTCGTGGACATTCAGTTGTGGGAATGTGGGTCTCACGGGGAGCGTGCAAGGCATAAATCCCTGCAGTCGCACAACCTTCTGTGCGCTCAGTGGCTCAGATGGACGCCGGCACGGTAGCTCAGCGTGTTCGGTCAGAGGGTTAGCTGCCCTGTGTAATAAAAAAAAAACTGAGTTATTGGATTAACGACGAACTTAAACGGATGCATTACGACGTCCACCCCGAGCAGATGCATCCAATAAAATGAATTTTTTTAAAGAAAAAAAAAGGATGGATAGAGCCTCCGCCATGTAAGCAGGATATCTCGGGTTCGAGCGGGGTCGGAGCACACATTTTTAACTGTCCCCGTTGAGGTATATCAACGCCTGTCTTGATTTAATTATCATTTCAATCAATTGAATTCTCTTCAGAGTGGTGCAACCTTTACAGAGGAATTTTGATTCTCAGAATGAGATTTTCACTCTGCAGCGGAGTGTGCGCTGATATGAAACTTCCTGACAGATTAAAACTGTGTGCACCGGCCGAGACTCGAACTCGGGACCTTTGCCTTTCGCGGCCAAGTGCTAGTTCTGCAAGGTTCGCAGGAGAGCTTCTGTAAAGTTTGGAAGGTGGGAGACGAGATACTGGCAGAAGTAAAGCTGTGAGTCCGGGCGTGAGTCGTGCTTCGGTAGCTGAGATGGTAGACACACACACACACACACACACACACACACACACACACATACAACGCAACTCTTCAAACCCTGACATGCACAAATAGGTTTAACGCGTGTATCTGTATATCTGTCTGCGGTATCAAAGCTCCAAAACGAAAATCCCAGTTTTAATGCAGTTTTTTTCCCCATAACTACAGCGTGCTGGGCATACTGGGACAGCAACTCTTTACAAAAAAAAAAAAAAATGGTTAAAATGGCCCTGAGCACTATGGGACTTAACATCTATGGTCATCAGAACCCTAGAACTTCGAACTACCTAAACCTAATTAACCTAAGGACAGCACACAACACCCAGTCATCATGAACTCTTTACAGATTGAGATGGCCCGCAGCTCGTGGTCGTGCGGTAGCGTTCTCGCTTCCCACGCCCGGGTTCCCGGGTTCGATTCCCGGCGGGGTCAGGGATTTTCTCTGCCTCGTGATGGCTGGGTGTTGTGTGATGTCCTTAGGTTAGTTAGGTTTAAGTAGTTCTACGTTCTAGGGGACTGATGACCATAGATGTTAAGTCCCATAGTGCTCAGAGCCATTTGAACCAGATTGAGATGCAAAATGCAGGGGACGCACGGAGTGGACGCGCAGTTTTAGGCGCCATTAGACGGATGGCGCGGCCCCTTCCGCCTGAGGTTCGAATCCTCCGTCGGGCACGGGTTTGTTTGCAGTTCTTAGCATCAGATAGTTTAAGTAGGGACCGATGACCTCAACAGTTTCATCCCTTAGGAAGTGACACACATTTGAACATTTTGCAAAACGAGACAGTTGCAATTGCAACTAAAATGGATGTTTAGTTATTCGGAAATTGGTTTCGAGCTATGCCCGTCCTCAAACAAACCTATGAACAAAAATCAAAATTACCATATACTCAAGAAGATATAAATAAAAGTCGGGAGAACGTATGCTCATCTTTTACGATTGACTAACATTGATGACTTTTATCTTTTGAAGTCGCCCGTGTCAGCACAAAAAAAAAAAAAAAAAAAAAAAAAAAAAAAAAAAAAAAAAAAAAAACAAGAAAATTGTGACTGTGACTCTACTGTAAAAGGTAAACATGTGCATTTCAAGATTTTTTTTTGTATTTGTTATTGAGGTTTACAATTCAATACTAAATAAAACGATTTTGCCCTTATAGTTTAGGGAGCCTGTTGCAAGAGAGCGCAACGACTGCCCATTTTCTTCCGAATTTATTGAGAATTATCGCCACGGCTTATTGCTTATGTTGCCTAAGTAGCTAAACATATACTAAAAACATTATTAAAAAACTTAAAGCACGTGAGCGACTATGACAAAATACGATGATAGTGTTTAATGCATTTTAATTAATAATTAGCTACAAGTGAGAAATTCGGAGTACTCTGAATGTAAAAATTGTTTTAAATATTGTACTGCCAAAATATTCCAAATGGAATAGTATTTATGAAAATATTTCTGTTGTCAGAATACGCAGATTTCGACGAGGTAATATCTCGCGTCGCTATTTTGTGTTTCGCTCCGTCAAGTCTTTGTGTAAATGTGGGGGATAGATTGTCTACTAGTAAAATATAAAGTATAAAAAGCATCAAATAAAATTTAAATAAAAGGTTTTAAAATATTCCGACGCAAAAAACCTGGAAAAAGTAGATACTATTACGTCCTGCCCCCCTTAAGTTTAATATAAGCACAAATATTTTGATCTAATCGTCGTCGCGTCAGCGGACCGGGAAGTAAATAAAAGAAAAACACAATATACCTAAAATTGATAAAGTATGAAATTTAAATACAATTAAGCTACCTAGACAAAGGAGGTAAATATTAAGAAAACAGCATCAAATCGTTCAGTCTAAGTTTTAATTCATTTACTCCGAATATTTCGTAATAGGCTCCAGGCACAACCGGCAAAGACGGCTGCCCTCACGATAGTGGCCGTTCGGGTCGCCGCACTTAAAATTTAGTCACGCCTCGCGCACCGCAAACCGCGCACCGTGCGACTAGCGTTCGCGGTGGAATGAAGCGTGACTTGGTACGCTATCAAACCACTGCAGGACTTGGGCGTCGTAAGACAGATTAATGCATCAAACTAATCTCGTGTGTAATTACGTAAAATAAATAGGTAACAACATTCTTTAACATTGTTAGGATAGTTAAAGGCGGATTGATTTTCATATTTTATATGATAAGTAATAACGATAGCGCTAGCTATTTTGAGTTGTTGATGCGGGACACTCAGAACAGTAAGAGATGACGCCAAACAGATACGCTTATATCCAGTAATAATTAAAGTACGGTGTTCTAGAAATCGTAGATGCTGTTAACTTTTTATTTATTTATTTTTACCGACAACGCTTGGATCAAAATGTTACTACTTATATTAAGTACATTATTTTTTCTCTTTTTAGAAGTTTTTTTTATCTTTTTGTTAATTTTTGGTTTTTAATTTAAGTGTTATTTAAAAATTCGTTAGCCAAATTATTCGACAGATCAAGATAACACATGGTTTACACTGTAGCGGAGCCTGTACTGACTAAGTCATATTTGTTGCAGACTATAAAATTTTCACTTTGACCACAGAGAACTGGTTAAGGGAACCAGTCGTCCACCTAGCGTAGAACGTGAGTTAAAAATGCAAACAGAAGATAGAGTGAAGCAGAAACAATAAAGGTGAACTCCAAGAAGTGACACGGAAAGCCGGCCGGTGTGGCCGTGCGGTTAAAGGCGCTTCAGTCTGGAACCGCGTGACCGCTACGGTCGCAGGTTCGAATCCTGCCTCGGGCATGGATGTGTGTGATGTCCTTAGGTTAGTTAGGTTTAATTAGTTCTAAGTTCTAGGCGACTGATGACCTCAGAAGTTAAGTCGCATAGTGCTCAGAGCCATTTGAACCATTTGACACGGAAATAAGCACTGTGCTGCCGTCACTGTGGCATGTATCTGATTCTTTTCAGAATTTAATGTTTGTAATTCGTAATTGTCATCACGTGTTTGGTACCCGTGTGTAGGTATCAGTTTTGCTTTTCCTAAAGTGGTGACGTGTAGTTAAATAGAGCGATTACCTAACCGTAACACATCTTCCTCTGGAAAGCGAACAAACAAACCGAAAAGCACCACTGTAGGAGGATGAGAACACTTAATTCATATCAAAGATAGGTAATAATCTGTAACTCAGTGAAGTCATATAGCAGGAATATGGTCCGGGAGTATGGATCTGATTTTATCTGAGGGTAACTTGAAGAACGAATTTTGTAATGTAACAGAAATTTTCTTAGCATTAACGAGTTTCTTTTGACTTCGGCTAAAGATAACATCCAGTGAGGTCGCTTCCAGCAGAAATGTAAATGGAAGATAAGCTCAAGCACCGTCAGTGAACAAAAAGACGGAACTTAACGGTCACCAGAGAAGTCGTCGCTGGGGGAATTTTATCTGTCCGCTAGCGCGAGGCAACCACTGACGAAAAAAGTTGATATTATCTCGACGACGAGTCTTTTGCTCCGAGTTACGCCATGCCAGAGGGATGTAAGAAACTGGATATAATAGCAGTTTATTTTATCTCACGATTAGTTTTTATTGTGTACATAAATCATTAAGGAGAAAAAAATGTTTAAACGGGTCATAATTAGATTCACAGGCATTATTACAATGTACCCCCTACACCAGCGTATGGCTATTTTGTTATAATAGAAGTAACTATCTTCCGAAGCGAATTTACATCTGACCAGAGATAATTTACTATTCTCACCTACTAGTGCAGTCCGCAGCGCATTAACTGTAGTTTGAACACAAATTTCCGAAATTGAAGCAGAAACGATTAATCCTGGTTTGTTTCCTGAACCGAATGTCATAAGAATTACACGGTAGGTAAAGAATATTTAACGTACGAAATAGAAAAGTACTAAAACTTAATGTCGTCGTTTAAAAAAGGAACACAACTAGAAATTTTTGTCCTGTTATAATGGTATAATTGGCAACGGCCTTGCCGCAGTGGATACACCGGTTCCCGTGAGTTAAGCGTTGTCGGGCGTGGTCGGCACTTGTATGGGTGACCATCCGGGCTGCCATGCTCTGTTGTCATTTTTCGGGGTGCACTCAGCCTCGTGATGCCAATTGAGGAGTTACTCGACCGAATAGTAGCGGCTTCGGTCAAGAATACCATCATAACGACCGGGAGAGCGGTGTGCTGACCCCACGCCCCTCCTATCCGCATCCTCTACTGAGGATGACACGGCGGTCGGATGGTCCCGGTAAGCCACCCGTGGGCTGACGACGGAGTGCTTTATATAATGGTATAATTATAAGTGGATACAGTCTCCACTGGATGACATACGTACATGGGAGGGACGTGCCATGGTCTCTACGAAAATGGGAGAGAGCTCTGTGCTGTCTGTTATGGAGTAACAGCTTTGTGGATGGCAGGAAGAGACAATGCATCCGAAGCGTGTTCTGTAGGAATGATATTAGTTTGCATTTCCAGGGCGAAGGTTAAGGCGATGTATTTGAGATATCGGACGATTTTAGAGCTTTGACCTTTTTAGCCGGATGCTAGCATGCTGGGTCAGGTGCAAAAACTTTTCCCAAAGTGGGAAAATTTGAAAGGGGATTTCCATTCCGGAAACGGTCAACGCTCAAAGAAAACGGTCCAGAATACCCAAAACGGAACAAGACGATTGTAGCTGTACTAGTTTGTGTTTAAAACAACATTGGCGGAGCGAAAATTTTAGTAGCTTGTAGCTGTTTCTGGTTTCATGCTGAGAAGTCGGCGACTTACTCTTAATTGCGCTGGGATCTGTCTGACTGCAACAGGATTCAGATTCGAAGGCGCAGTCACCTTATCCAGAAAACGCCCGAAAGGTATTAACCCTAGCAGCATTATGCGAACTCACGTTAACACTCTGACATATCTGTGCCAGTTGCTCACCTGCAAAGCATATGCTCTCGAGCAATACATATGCTTTTGCTGTAGTTCGTATCTGTGTGACTAGTGCTAAGATATTACCCCGACATATAACGCACGTATGACGACCCGCCAGGGCAGCCGAGAGCGCTAACGCGCTGATCCTGGGCTCGGGTAGGCGCGCAGGCAGCGGATCGAATCCGGCAGGCGGCTTGACGACGAGAGGCGGTGTGCCAGCCAGCCTGGATGTGGTTTTTAGATGGTTTTCCACATCCCGGTAGGTGAATGACGGGCTGATCCCCACGTTACGCCTCAGTTACACAGCTCGCTGACATGTGGACACATTCACACTATTTCATGGATTCCACTAGACACAGAATGTTGGGGTACTCTAATTCCGTCCTGGGGGGGTCGGGGTAGCGGCAGGAAAGGCATTCGGCCACCCCTTAAATACTTAACATGCCAAATCCGGTTAACCATGGCCGACGAGCCTGCGTAGCTGCGGGCAAGGCGCAATCGATACATAGATAGATATAACACAGGTATGGTGTTTCCTAGGTCCATCCAGCACACAATAATAGCCCAAACACGAATTCACACCCGAACTAGTCTCTTCCAACTATGTACTTCTGTTGATATGCATTACCAAGTCATTTTCGAAGTTATTGACATCACAACAAATTGGCCCATCTGAACAATACTTTGTTTATTTTCTTTCTACTATTTAAAAAATAAAAGAAACAGGCCGGCTGGGTCGGCCGAGCGGTTCTATGCGCTACAGTCTGGAACCGCGCCTCCACTACCGTCGCAGGTTCGAATCCTGCCTCGGGTATGGATGTGTGTGATGTCCTTAGGTTAGTTAGGTTCAAGTAGCTCTAAGTTTTAGGGGACTGATGACATCAGATGTTAAGTCCCATAGCGCTCAGAGCCATTTGAACCACTTTTAAGAGAAACAGGGCAACATAAATCAAATAAACTGCTTAACAATGCCCCTGAAAAAGAACCATGAGGAGAATACAACAAGGACCCGTTAACTGAGCCGATACCTTCACAACGAAATACAAGATTCAACGCATTGGCGAATAAGTCCAATATTCTGTGGGCTTCCACTGAGCTGTTTAGTCGCCAAATGGCACGCAAATTCTCTCGAAAACTTTCACAATTGTGTTCTCGGGAACGGTTTAGTACCTATGGATAAACAGAGGCACGTGCCCGCTTATGTTGACCCTCTTCCACTGAACGAAGTTTCTAGGAGACTTCTCCTCGTTTGCCGGCTCCCCCGTACACCAAGAAGGAATGCTCGTACATGAACTCTGAACCTAGCGAAGCGAGGTGTGTAGAGAATACACTACAAGGCGAGCGGTTTGTGTAACTAAAACCCTCGCCTGAATAGCGGAGGGCGGCGGTGGGCCAGTGGCGGGCAGCGGTGCGTGCGCCGGCGAGCGTGTCGTGTCGTGCGGCGTGGCGTGCAGTTCCGGCCCACTTGCCGGCTGCAGCCATTAATTCGGCGGGCCAGGGCGGCCACGGCCCTGGCCCGTAATCTCGCAGCCGCCGATAAAGCGCGCGCTGCCCGTTTTTTGCCCGGCGCGCCAGTGTCCGCGGTGGTGGTAGCCCTGTCTGCGGCAGGCAGGCTGCCAAGCGGCAGAGCGAGGAGTGACTCCTCTCCTCCCTGGTCGCCTGCGAGCAGTCCATCCCTCACTGGCTCCGTCCGTGCCTGTTAACACTCCCGCACTGGCGGTCTAGGCCGTGTGTGTGTGGGTGGCGCTGCCTCCAGCTTTCACTTCTCCTTCTCATCGGTTGTGTCCTTATCTCCCACTCGAACGGTTTATAAGCACAGTGGCACTGTAAGTGACACTTTATATCTTTATTCGAATGAAAATGGTATCGTAAGCTTTCACAAACCTTCTGAAAAGACTCAAATACCTATGATGTACACTACTGGCCATTAAAATTGCTACACTAAGAAGAAATGCAGAAGATAAGCGGTTATTCATTGGACAAATACATTATACTAGAACTGACATGTGATTACATTTTCACGCAATTTGGGTGCACAGATCCTGAGATATCAGTACCCAGAACAACCACCTCTGGCCGTAATAACGGCCTTCATACGCCTGCGCATTGCGTCAAACAGAGCTTGGATGGCGTGTAAAGTTTCAACACGATACTACAGTTCATCAAGAGTAGTGACTGGCGTATTATGACGAGCCAGTTGCTCGGCCATCATTGACCATACGTTTTCAATTGGTGAGAGATTTGTAGACTGTGCTTCCTAGGGCAGCAGTCGAACATTTTCTGTGTCCAGAAAGGCCCGTACAGGACCTGCAACATGTGGTCGTGCATTATCCTGCTGAAATGTAGGGTTTCGCAGGGATCGAATGAAGGGTAGAGTCACGGGTCGTAACACATCTGAAATGTAACGTCCACTTTTCAAAGTGCCGTCAATGCGAACAAGAGGTGACCGAGGCGTGTAACCAATGGCACCCCATACCATCACGCCGGGTGATACACCAGTATGGCGATGAGGAATACACGCTCCTAATGTGCGTTCACCGCGATGTCGCCAAACACCGATGCTACCATTATGATGGTGTAAACCGAACCCGGATTCATCCGAAAAATGACGTTTTGCAATTCGTGCACCCACGTTCGTCGTTGAGTACACCATCGCAAGCGCTCCTGTCTCTGACGCAGTGTCAAGGGTAACCGCAGCCATGGTCTTCGAGCTGATAGTCCATGCTGCTGGAAACGTCGTCGAACTGGTTCGTGCAGATGGTCGTTGTCTTGCAAATGTCCCCATCTGTTGACTCAGGGATCGAGACGTGGCTGCACGATACGTTACAGCCATGCGGATAAGATGCCTATCATCTCGACTGCTAGTGATTCGAGGCCGTTGGGATCCAGCACGGCGTTCCGTATTACCCTCCTGAACCCACTGATTCCATATTCTGCTAACAGTCATTGGATCTCGACCAACGCGAGCTACAATGCCGCGATACGATAAACCGCAATCGCGATAGGCCACAAACCGACCTTTATCAAAGTCGGATACGTGATGGTACGCATTTCTCCTCCTTGCACGAGGCATCACAACAACGTTTCACCAGGCAATGTCAGTCAAGTGCTGTTTGTGTATGACAAAACGGTTGGAAAGTTTCCTCAAGTCAGCACGTTGTAGGAATCGCCACCGGCGCCAACCTTGTGTAAATGTTCTGAAAAGCTAATCATTTGCATATCACAGCATCTTCTTCCTGTTGGTTAAATTTCGCGTCTGTGGTGTAGCAGTTTTAATGGTCAGTAGTGTATAAATGCAGACTGAAGGGAAGAAGTAAAATCTATACCAAGGCTGTGATTTTAACCTGGGTTTGCTTCTCACTAGGCTGATGTGCTAGCCACTACACGATCCAGATAAAGTGGCTTTGCACAACCGCACAGGGTGTCATAGCACGCCTTCCTCCACACTCAGAATTCCAATTCAAGCGTACCTAGTGGACTGAGGTATGAAAGGTGATATGGCTGGAGGAGCGGGGCATGCTAAGGTAGTCCATCCTGTTGAGCAAAGCTACTGTGCCAGTGTGGCGTAGTGGTTAGTGCATCTGCCTTGTGAGCAGGAGAGTTGGGTTCGACTCCTAGCCTTGGTAACAAATTTTCGTTCATCGCTTTAGTCTGCATACATACATCATTTATTTGCATTAGCAGTTGCCACTCTTGTCAGTGGACATCTAATATTCAAATGATGTTGTGTCTTCAGTCCAGAGACTGGTCTTTTGCAGCTCTCCATGCTGCTCTATCCTGTACATGATTCTTCATCTCCTAGTACCTACTACAACCTACATCGTTCTGAATCTTCTTAGTGTATTCATCTCTTGGTCTCCTTCTACGATTTTTGCCCTCCACGCTGCCCTCCAATACTAAACTGGTGATCCCTTGATGCCTCAGAACATGTCCTACCATTCCATCCCTTCTTCTAGTCAAGTTGTGCCACAAATTTATCTTCTCCCCAATTCAGCTCAGTATCTCCTCATTAGTTACGTGATCCAACCATCTAATCTTCAGCATTTTCTGTAGCACCACTTTTCAAAAGCTTCTATTCTCTTCTTGTCTAAACTACTTATCGTCCATGTTTCACTTTCATACATGGCTACACTCCACAAAAATACTTTCTGAAGAGATTTCTTGACACTTAAATCTATACTCGATGTTACCAAATTTCTCTTTCTCAGAAACGATTTCCTTGCGATTGCCAGTCTACATTTTAAATCCTCTCTACTTCGACATTCATCAGTTATTTCGCTCCCCAAATATCAAAACTCCTTTATTACTTTAAGTGTCTCATTACCTAATCCTAATCTAATTCCCTCAGCATCACTCGACTTAATTCGACTAGATTCCATTATCCTCGTTTTGCTTTTGTTGATGTTCATCTTGTATCCTCCTTTCAAGATACTTTAGAGTGCGTTCAGCTGCTCTTCCAGGTCGTTTGCTGTCTTTGACAGAATTACAATGTCTTCGGCAAACCTCAACGTTTTTATTTCTTCTCCATGCAATTTAATTCCTACTCAGAAATTTTCTTCTGTTTCCTTTACTTTTTGCTCAATATACAGACCGAATAACTTCGGTGATAAGCTACAACTCTTTCTCGCACCTTTCTCAACCACCGGTTCCCTTTCACGCCCCTCGACTCTTATAACAGCCAATATTCTGATATGAATGTTGAAAACCGTGCTTAATCATCTGGGAAACGTCATACCGTTGACTAAAACCTCTCTCAAAAGTCAATTACGGTAATCCAGATAAATATAAAAGTGACCTCGAACTTGTTTGATGTGCAGTTCTTGCAGTAGATAATAAGTGGTGACTATTCATGCAGTTATGTGTCCCACGTTTTACGTTCTAAATTTTATAGCTGTTTTCTTAGCTGCTACAAATTCATAACCACAAATTTTCATAACTATCTTCATGGGGCTAAGTGCAATTGTTGTTGTTGTTGTGGTCTTCAGTCCTGGGACTGGTTTGATGCAGCTCTCCATGCTACTCTATCCTGTGCAAGCTTCTTCATCTCCCAGTACCTACTGCAACCTACATCCTTCTGAATCTGCTTAGTGTATTCATCTCTTGGTCTCCCTCTACGATTTTTACCCTCCACGCTGCCCTCCAATACTAAATTGGTGTTCCCTTGATGCCTCAGAACATATTCTACCAACCGAACCCTTCTTCTAGTCAAGTTGTGCCACAAACTTCTCCCCAATCCTATTCAATACTTCCTCATTAGTTATGTGAACTACCCACCTAATCTTCTGCATTCTTCTGTAGCACTACATTTCAAAAACTTCTATTTTCTTCTTGTCCAAACTATTTATCGTCCATGTTTCACTTCCATACATGGCTACACTCCATACAAATACTTTCAGAAATGACTTTCTGACACTTAAATCTATACTCGATGTTAACAAATTTCTCTTCCTCAGAAACGCTTTCCTTGCCATTGCGAGTCTACATTTCATATCCTCTCTACTACGACCATCATCAGTTATTTTGCTCCACAAATAGCAAAACTCCTTTATTACTTTAAGTGTCTCGTTTCCTAATCTAATTCCCTCAGCATCACTCGACTTAATTCGACTAGCTTCCATTATCCTCGTTTTGCTTTTGTTGATGTTCATCTTATATCCTTCTTTCAAGACACCATCCATTCCGTTCAACTGCCCTTCGAAGTCCTTTGCTGTCTCTGACAAAATTACAATGTCATCGGCGAACCTCTAAGTTTTTATTTCTTCTCCATGCGTTTTAATACCAACCCCGAATTTTTCTTTTGTTTCCTTCACTGCTTGCTCAATATATAGACTGAATAACATCGGGGAGAGACTACAACCCTGTCTCGCTCCCTTTCCAACCACTCCTTCCCTTTCATGTCCCTCGTCTCTTATAACTGCCATCTGGTTTCTGTACAAATTGTAAACAGCCTTTCGCTCTCTGTATTTCACCCCTGCCACCTTCAGAATTTGAAAGAGAGTGTTCCAGTCAACATTGTCAACAGCTTTCTCTAAGTCTGCAAAAGCTAGAAACATAGGTTTGCCCTTCCTTAATCTAGCTTCTAAGATAAGTCGTAGGGTCAGTATTGCTTCACGTGTTCCAACATTTCTACGTGTACCAAACTGATCTTCCCCGAGGTCGGCTTCTACTAGTTTTTCCATTCGTCTGTAAAGAATTCGCGTTAGTATTTTGCAGCTGTGACTTATTAAACTGATAGATCGGTAATTTTTACATCTGTCAACAGCTGCTTTCTTTGGGATTGGATTTATTATATTCTTCTTGAAGTCTGAGGGTATTTCGCCTGTTTCATACATCTTGCTCACCAGATGGTAGAGTTTTGTCAGTACGGGCTCTCCCAAGACCGTCAGTAGTTCCAATGGAATGTTGTCTACTCCGGGGGCCTTGTTTCGACTCAGGTCTTCGAGCGCTCTGTCAAACTCTTCACGCAGAATCGTATCTCCCATTTCATCTTCATCTACCTCCTCGTCTATTTCCATAATATTATCCTCAAGAACATCACCCTTGTATAGACCCTCAATATACTCCTTCCACTTTTCTGCTTTCCCTTCTTTGCTTAGAACTGGGTTTCCATCTGAGCTCTTGATATTCATACAAGTGGTTCTCTTTTCTCCAAAGGCCTCTTTAATTTTCCTGTCGACAGTATCTATCTTACCCCTAGTGAGATAAGCCTGTACATCCTTACATTTGTCCTCTAGCCATCTCTGCTTAGCCATTTTGCACTTCCTGTCGATCTCATTTTTGAGACGTTTGTATTCCTTTTTGCCTGCTTCATTTACTGCATTTTTATATTTTCTCCCTCCATCAATTAAATTCAATATTTCTTATGTTACCTAAGGATTTCTACTAGCCCTCGTCTTTTTACCTACTTGATCGCCTGCTGCCTTCACTACTTCATCCCTCAGAGCTACACATTCTTTTTCTACTGTATTTCTTTCCCCCATTCCTGTCAATTGTTCCCTTAAGCTCTCCCTGAAACTCTGTACAACCTCTGGTTTAGTCAGTTTTTCCAGGTCCCATCTCATTAAATTCCCGCCTTTTTGCAGTTTCTTCAGTTTTAATCTACAGGTCATAACCAATAGATTGTGGTCAGAGTCCACATCTGGCCCTGGAATTGTCTTACAATTTAAAGCCTGGTTCCTAAATCTCTGTCTTACCATTATTTAATCTATCTGGTTCAAAAAATGGTTCAAATGGCTCTGAGCACTATGCGACTTAACTTCTGAGGTCATCAGTCGTCTATAACTTAGAACTAATTAAACCTAACTAATCTAAGGACATCACACACATCCATGCCCAAGGCAGGATTCGAACCTGCGACCGTAGCAGTCGCTCGGCTCCAGACTGTAGCGCCTAGAACCGCACGGCCACTCCAGCCGGCTGTATAATCTATCGGAAACCTGTAAGTATCTCCAGGCTTCTTCCATGTATACAGTCTTCATTTATGATTCTTGAACCATGTGTTAGCTATGATTAAGTTGTGATCTGTGCAAAATTGTACCAGGCGGCTGCCTCTTTCATTTCTTAGACCCAACCCATATTCACCTACTACGTTTCCTTCTCTGCATTTACCTACTACCGAATTCCAGTCACCCATGACTATTAAATTTCCGTCACCCTTCACTATCTGAATAATTTCTTTTATTTCATTATACATTTCTTCAATTTCTTCGTCATCTGCAGAGCTAGTTGGCATATAAACTTGTACTACTGTAGTAGGCGTGGGCTTCGTATCTATCCTGGCCACAATAATGCGTTCACAATGCTGTTTGTAGTAGCTTATCCGAATTCCTATTTTCCTATTCATTATTAAACCTACTCCGGCATTACCCCTATTTGACTTTGTGTTTATAACCCTGTAGTCATCTGACCAGAAGTCTTGTTCCTCATGCCACCGAACTTCACTAATTCCCACCATATCTAACTTTAACTTATCCATTTCCCTTTTTCATTTTTCTAACCTTCCTGCCCGATTAAGGGATATGACATTCCACGCTCCTATCCGTAGAACGTCAGTTTTCTTTCTCCTGATAACGACATCCTCTTGAGTAGTTCCCGCCCGGAGATCCGAATGGGGGACTATTTTACCTCCGGAATATTTTACCCAAGAGGACGCCATCATCATTTAATCATACAGTAAAGCTGCATGCCCTGGGGAAAAATTACGGCGGTAGTTTCCCCATGCTTTCAGCCGTTCGCAGTACCAGCACAGCAAGGCCGTTTTGGTTATTGTTACTAGGCCAGATCAGTCAGTCATCCAGACTGTTGCCCCTGCAACTACTGAAAAGGCTGCTGCCCCTCTTCAGGAACCACACGTTTGTCTGGCCTCTCAACAGATACCCCTCTGTTGTGGTTGCACCTACGGTACGGCTATCTGTATCGCTGAGGCACCCAAGCCTCCCCACCAACGGCAAGGTCCATGGTTCATGGGGGGAGGAAGTGAAATTATTCTCTGCTTTTTAGCCTTCTGTGTGTGTGAAATGTTTCAGTCGATTTTAAACATTTTCCATGAGATTGTAATGCAATTCTGACAAATTACAGGTTCCTTTCAGTGTCTTTATACTTAATCACATCTGAAACTGAACATGATGTATGTATGATGACTGAAACGACGCCCAAATTTTAACACGTCTCCTGCTCACTAGGCAGATGTGCTAATCACTACGCCACCGACGCACAGAGACTGCGCTGCTGCACGGACTACCCTAGCACGCTTCCTCCCTCAGTCCAATCTCTGGAACTGTTGAATCCTGCCTAGTCGTCAGCTGTGGGGTGTATAGGAAACCAGCTTTCTCAGATAGCTTGTATTCGGGTCTTTATTCTTGATGCTTCTCTTCGACTGGGCCGCGTCCTTTCCTTTTCTTTTGTGGCATTGTACTATTAAACAGCGTCACCTGTTCAGATTCGGTCTAACTGTCTCGGTGGACAATTGAGAGGAGACTCAAAGCAACGGCTGAATAACAGCCGAGCATAACACTTTCAAGGAATGGCGGTGGAACTTCAAATTCCGTGCCACCCTACGACGGTGGAAGTGCAGAGGAGGGGTGCATTAATGCACCAACTCTACGGTGAAGAGAAAAGGCGGCTGGACGAGAATAGGTCACTCCTAGTGACTGTACGAAACGGACAGAAAAACGTGGTCGTATTAGGCCTGTCGTCAGTCATAGCCCGAATCCGAGGCCTCCAGGACGGTGAGCGGAACGGGTTATCGGTGCCAGCGCCGATTGAGATGTTGTGGCGGAGTTTAGTGAAATAAACTGCCGTAGTTTTGGCGGCATTAAGGGCAATCTTACTGGAGCGACCCAATGTGACCGTTGCGTCCACTTGCCTTTGGAGGCGAGCAATGAGTTGATCAGGAGGCCGCGACCAATCGGGCGCGGCGCTTATATCTTCTTTCCATAAATGGCGCTGCTGTGGCGTTGTCGTCCTGGAGCGGGGTCGATCAGCGTGCAATTGGCTGACGTTCTTCACAGCCCCCCCCTCTCTCTCTCTCACTCTCCTTCTCTCTCTCTCTCTCGTTCCCCACTGGCGTGCTGGCGCTTGACTTTACGCCTTGACAGGAACCCTATAGATTCATTTCATTAAAGCCCCTATGGCTGGGTTTGATTTGATTTCATTATCATTCCGTTTTAAGGACATGTGCTCGTCTTTCATTTGTCAACATAAGCCCCTTTTAACTAAATAAGACGTGCTCCCACGAATATTTACTGATTTGTTACAAGATGGTGATTTTACATTTGGCAATTCGCGGAGAGCCAATATTTTTCTTGGTTTACGGCCAACTTTGAGCTTGACAACACGTTACGCGTCCTGCAATAAAAGACATAAAATGATGTACTTGAAAGTGGCATTAAAGACTGAAACCTGGGTTGTACTTAAATAAAGAATAAAACAGTCAAATTGCAGTGCGTTCCTTTCACAAATAAGAAAAATGTGTTAAGAAATGTAAAGTTAAGATGTTCATTCCAATGCTTCTCGTGTTCTTCATTCCCTTCCAGTACAGTGTACAGAACTTTCGTCTTACATGTTTTTTAAACCAAGTGTTAGTGATGGTTTAACTATGCCCTATGCAAATTTCTACTAGATGGCTTTCCCCATATTCCTTTCAACCACACCATGTTCTCCTGCTAATGTTCCTTCTCTTGCTTTTCCTACTTCCAAATGTCCAATACCAGTCACCAAGCAGAATTAAATATATCTTTGTCTTAATTATCTGCATAATCTCTTTTACCTCATCATGCATTCCTTCAATTTTTTCCTCTTGTGCGAAACTGGTTGGCATATAAATTTGTACTTCTGTAGTGGTTGTGTCTATGTTGGCTACTGTAATGCATTCATTATATGGCTCATAGCGATCAGCCCACGCTACTATTTTATTATTTGTAATTGAGTCCACTCCTGCTCTACCCCTATTTGATTTGTTTATTGATAAACCTTTGCAACCTGACCAGAAGTCCTATCCTTACTGCCGCCACACTTCATTGGTTCCATCTCTATCCAACGTCAACCTTTCTGTTTCCCTTTTTAAATATTCTAACCCAATTAAAGTATCTAACATTCAGTCCTCTGACCCATACGATGTCTGTTTTGTTTTCCATTTGCGCAATCTCGGGCTGGAGATGCGAATAGAGGACTATTTTACCTGCAGAATATTTTAACTAAGAGGATACAGCACCATTTAACAAGACACTAGACCTGTATGTCTTCAGACATGCTTTCTGCCGTACAGAGTACCTGTACAGCAAGATCACGTCGGCTAATGACACAGTGCCAGACCAGTCACCCATCTAGACTGCAACTACTGAAATAAATCCATAGGTTACTCTACCTGTAGATACCCATCCGTTCTGGTTGCACCTACACTACGCTGTCTGTATAACTGAGGCACGCAAGCCACCCAGTCATGGTTCCTGGGGAGCAAGTAACATCAGCAGTAAGTAAAACAGCTATTGAGGTAACTCCCATAGGTGAGTGCAGCTTATTTACATACAGCACAAGAAGAATCGCTCTAAGGAACACTAAAGAACATACAATGTTACTTTAGCTCCTTATTATTTGGTACTATAGCCCTTGAAGTGCCTTTGAAATTTCATTGAAATCTACGACCCTGTATCTCAGTTGTCTGCTTTCCTCTTCCATAATCGAATATCCGTGTTGATAGGGTCAGCTGACACATTATCCACCATCTTGTTTACGACTGGCTCTCCCTTGTGGTAGAATACGTCTTCCTTTCATTGTTCTTTTCGGCATCCTGTGATGGTCCATTATCTCCTTATAACTACCAGAGTATTTTCTGAGACTTAATTTACCTTACAGTTCCTTTGTATCTTTTGGTGATATTCATGGTTATATCTTACACTTAAGTCGTATGCCTCTCTCCAGGGACACAGTTTTTCGTCAGGATGTGTCTTACACATAGTTTTCTCTATTTATATCCTTTGCTCTCATTGTCAATTCTTGTGAACCATGCGTAGCACACGCTTATATAGGGAAATAGTAAACACTTAACTTTCTTATTATATCTCTATATTTGAAAAATAAGTTCTATTTGTTATTTATATCCTGGGTCTAATACATTAACTAATACATTAACTTAAAAGGAACACAGGCTACTGAAATAGCTAACAGTTACAGTTACAGTTTCGTGGTAAAGTGACGTTCTGCCCTTTGAGTTGGACATTATCTTACATTGTGACTCTTCAAGCTTTCCCTACACACTACTTTACATTGTTGTCTTACCTTCATTTGCAGTGATTCTAAATTTTGTTCTTATTCTCATTATTTCACATATTTCTATAAGGGTTTCACAACTGAAATATCTGCGTACCGACGTGTCTCATTACATTTCATTATTATTATTATACCTCTCTTGCCTATAATTTGGTCTCAGACTGTAGTGTGCCCTATTAAACAAGCATACAGCGCACTCATTATCATGTTTCACACCAGCTCTGACGATAAAGACCTTGGACATTTTTGACTTGGTGTCCTGCATTGTCAACTGAACTAATCTTCATAATTACTCACTATTATAAAGTTCTTTTAAGTCTTATTTTTTCAATTTTGTAGTGTTAACACTACCATGATATACACCGGACAGTAAAAGAAACTGGAACATCTGCCCAATGTCGTGTAGAGTCCCAGCGAGCACTCAGAAGTGCCGCAACACGACGTGGCATGGACTCGACTGATGTCTGAAGTAGTGCTGTAGGGAACTGACACCATGAACTCTGCAGGACTGTCCACAAATCCGTAAGAGTACGAGCAGGTGGAGATCTCTCCTGAACAGCACGTTGCAAGGCATCCCAGATATGCTCAATAATGTTCATGTCTTGGGAGTTTGGTGGCCAGCGGAGGTATTTAATCGCAGGAGAATGTTCCTGGTGCCACTCTGTAGCAATTCTGGATGTGTGTGGTGTCCCTTTGTCTGCTGGAATTTTCCCAGTCCCTCGGAATGCACAATGGACGTGAATGGTTGCAGGTGATCAAACAGGATGCTTACGTATGTGTCACTTGTCAGAATCGTATGTAGACGTATCAGGGGTCCCATATCACTCTAATTGCTCACGCCCCACGCCATTACAGAGCTTCCACCAGCTTGGACTCTCCCCTGCTGACATACAGGGTCCATAGACTCATGAGGTTGTCTCCATTCTCGTACGCGACCATCCGCTTGATACAATTTGAAATGAGACATGTCCGACCAGGTAACATGCGTCCAGTCCTCAACAATCCAATGTCGGTGTCGACGGGGTCCTCGTAAGACATAAAGCTTTGTGTCGTGCACTCACCAAGGGTACACGTGTGGGCCTTCGTCTCCTAAAGCCCATATCGATGATGTTTCGTTCAATGGTTCGCACGCTGACACTTGCTGATGGCCCAAGATTGAAATCTGCAGCAACTTGCGGAATGGTTGTACTTCTGTCACGTTGAAGGATTCTCTTCAGTCGTAGTTGGTCCCGTTCTGGAAGGATCTTTTTGGGCCGCAGCGATGTCGCAGATTTGATGTTTTACCGAATTCTGATATTCACACAACACTCGTAAAATGGTCGAACGGGAAAGTCCGCACTTCATCGCTACCTCGGAGATGCTGTGTCCAATCGCTCGTGCGCCGTCTATAACACCACATTGAAACTCTATTAAATCTTGATAAACTGCCATTGTATCTGCAGTAGCTTATCTGACAATTGTGCTTGACACTTATTGTCTTATATAGTCGTTGCTGAGGGCTGCGCCGTATTCTGCCTGTTTCTATATGTGTGTATTTGAATATGCATGCCTACATTAGTTTTTTTGGCGCTTCAGTGTAGTTTACAATCGGCAAACAGGAAGTTACGATCTCTGCAATATCCTTCAAACATTTTCGTTATTTGATTGATGAAACACAAGTGGTTCAGAGTGCCTTCGTTCCGTTGGTAATTTCCGAGGATATTTTTTGCGCATCATGACAGAACTTAATAAACTGTTTATGCAGCAATCCACAATTAGATACTGCGGTTTGCAGTTGGTGAGTGTGGACCATTACTGACCTACAGCCGGCCGGTGTGGCCGAGCGGTTCTAGGCGCTTCAGTTCGTAACCGCGCTGCTGCTACGGTAGCAGGTTCGAATCCTGCCTCGGGCATGGATGTGTGTGATGTCCTTACGTTGGTTAGCTTTAAGTAGTTCTAAGTTCTAGGGGACTAATGACCTCATATGTCACATAGTACTTAGATCCATTTGAACCATTTTTGAACTGACCGAGATAAATACGATGGCTGTATAAAGTGCAGTGTTAAATACTTGAGCAAGGAATGTTGGAGACTAGAAGAAATGTCTTCTTAGATAACTGGTCTGCATGACGCTCCCTCACTTAAACTGCTGTTCGCAGGATAAGTAACGCGTTGTACCTACACACTCTTATGAAGTGCAAAGAAGAGTCGGAATAAAGCCCGTGTGTCTGGAGCTTCATTTACAACGCGGGTCCTTCGGAGCAGAATATCCTAGTCAAGCGGAAAACTTCCGCCATAAACTGTTCCTGAAATTTGTTTAGATAGCAGGTTGCGTACTGGCGGCTGTAAGGCGCGGCAATAAACGTAAACTCGAGAAGTGGAAATGTAAATGACGGCCTGGACTACAGCACACCGTGCTCGCGTGCATGATTCGTTTATCTTGGTGACTGCTGAGGGATTGCGAAACCACACTGCGAACGGCTGGGCGTTTAGCTACCCTACTGACTTGACCTGCGTATTCCAAATAGGACGTACTGTAGCTTAGTGATAACATGAATGTGATGCAGCGGAAGTACGCTAGCGCGCCACGTAACTGTCGTTGTTTTAACTAGATATATAGACTGTATTCTCTTTGTTTGAAGCCACATATGGCAGGGTAAAGAATTTCTAAATGATTTGTTGTATTTAAGCCATTGTTGAGTACAAGATTCAGGTAATCTCAATTTTTCTGGTAACGCTTTGCTGGCAATTGTAGAGGGGTATGGCTTTTGGGTATTGTTTGACAGAATTATCGTCAGAAATAATGTGAGATATACAAGTTTTAGACTGATCTGTTATTTGCTACGTCCATGCTCTTTAGAACAAATTTCCTGTAAGTTGTTTAGTGAGGGTACTATAGAATCAACTGAGTGCTTGTCTATGTTTCAGCATAACTAGAAATGAGATGTCTTTCGGGGTTTGGAAGGCAAACATTTGATTACGATAGTAAGAGAATAAGGTACACAAATTTTGATGCGATTTCCCGCTCACGAGTGGCTACAACGCTCAAGAAGTCTTTCGACGCTAAAGAGAGTCACCGAGAGGGAACTTGAGGATGCTTTTGCTTGGTCACTGCTGGCATAGGAACAGATTTTTGCTCGAACGGTTTATGATCCGCAGCGATAGGTAGCATCTTCTTCCGTTGGAATTTCACTGGGTTTCAGTCCCAGCCACTACAGCATCAACTCGCACTTCTCCTACGACGTTCTGAGAGTTGTAGTAGACCCCCAGCCACAGCCCATGGCCATGTAACCTGTCTCAGTCGAATCCTCCCAGTTTAGTTCATAATCTTTTTAAATGTGTTGGACATATCAGAGATCACAATGAAAAGTGATAAGGTTTTATATAAAACAACGTTGGTCTCATTCAATGGTTTTTAGTCTTAAGTGGTGACCAGTTTCGAACGGATGTTTACCATATTTGGACCATGCTTCAGTGATGACGTGTGGAGACCGTGTCAAGGATAGGGAAGTGTGGATACCATCCACCAATGTTTTCCATTTTTTGCTACATGCACTCTTCACCAGACGTTATCATTCGAGCATCGCCGAAGATGATCCTCAGCCGGCCGAAGTGGCCGTGCGGTTAAAGGCGCTGCAGTCTGGAACCGCAAGACCGCTACGGTCGCAGGTTCGAATCCTGCCTCGGGCATGGATGTTTGTGATGTCCTTAGGTTAGTTAGGTTTAACTAGTTCTAAGTTCTAGCGGACTAATGACCTCAGCAGTTGAGTCCCATAGTGCTCAGAGCCATTTTTGAAGATGATCCTCATCGGGTCGGAACCGGTTGCCACTTACGAATAAAAGTGTTTTTATGCGATCAAGAATGTTCTGTATAAAATTTTATTACAGTTTTATTCGATTTATCTCTCCCTCTAGCTTCATTACAGTTCACTTTACTTGATGTCGACCTTTTGATCATGTTCTGCATCCCGCTGTCGCCCACTCACAAAAAAGCAGACACTCTTGACACTATGACACCTCGTCCTGTAAATAATATCCGCGTTTCCGTGCTGCAATGCATTTCATTTGTTACACACGCGTTTTATCTTTTAGTTTCAGGAATAGTTGTTCGAGTTTTTGTCTGGCACCTGCGTTTTTTTCTCATCTGGTCACATGGTGGATTCGCACTTTAACTTCACGTAGGAAACCTAAGCACATTTTCACGCTACGAACTTTTTTCTACACAATTTACCTTTCCTTTGCGCCAATTACTGTGGACCAATATTATTCAAATTCAAATGGCTCTGAGCACTATGGGACTTAACATCTGAGGTCATCAGTCCCCTAGACTTAGAACTACCGAAACCTAACTAACCTAAGGACATCACACACATCCATGCTCGAGGCAGGATTCGAACCTGCGACCGTAGCAGCAGCGCGGTTCCGGACTGAAGCGCCTAGAACGGCTCCGCTGCAGCGGACGGCCACTATTATTCATCTGGCACTAGTTGTTGATATTTTACCGAAAGCTATGATTTAAAATGTTAACTACCGTGTGTTTATTTCTCTCCGTGATTGTTTTGTTGAGACATAAAGTGAACCCACAGCAGTTACAACTTTAAATCCACTGTTGTTTGGGAACATGAAGTCTATGAATGGTGCAAATGGCCTTCCAGTCAATGAACGTTCTGGTGGACCAGTGGAACCAGTTCATCCCTTATAAAAACAGCACACACCATTATAGAGCCACCACTTGCTTGCACGGTGCCTTATTGACAACTTGGGTCCATGCCTTCGTGTGATCTGCGCCACACTCGATGCCTGCCATCAGCTCTTACCAATTGATATTGGGACTCAGGACTCATCTGACCCATTTTCCAGCGGTCTATCGTCCAACCGATATAGTAAAGAGCCGAGGAGAGGCGCGACAGTCAATACCGTACTGTTAGCAAAGGCACTCACGTCGGTCGACTGCTGCCGTAGCTCGTTAATCCCAAATTTTGCTGCACTGTCCTAACGGATACCGTCGTTGTACGTTTTACATTGATTTCTCGGGCTATGTCACGCAGTGTTACTTGTAGTTAACCCTTACAAATCGGTGCAAACGCCGCTGCTTTTGGTCGTTAAGTAAAGGCCGTCAGCCACTTCGTTGTCAGTGGTGAGAGGTAATGCCTGAAATTTAGTATCCTCGTCACACTCTTGACACTGTGAATCTTGGAATATTGAATTCTCTATTTCCGAAATGGAATGTCCCAAGCGTCTAGCTCCAGCTACCATTCCGCGTTAAAAGTCTGTTAATTCGCGTCATACGGCCATAATCACGTCAGACACCTTTTCACGTGAAATGACAGCTCCACGAATGCACTGCCCTTTTATATCTTGTGTACGCGTTGCTACTGCCGTCTGTATATGTGCATACAGCTACCACATGACTTTGGTCACCTCAGTGTAAGGAACGATTCTCCATCATAGTGTACCGATGGTTTTGTTCCTTGGCAACCAGCTGTACTATCATAGCGAGAAAACAAGTCTTCTTAATTACAAAGGAGCTACTGGAACGACTTAGGTGGTCTGAAAATAAAACCGAAGTTCTTACATATTATACTCGAACAACCTCCGAATTTTTTTGCCAGGCACCCCCTTCACCCTTGGTAATTGTAGTTCATGATAATATTATCATTTTTGTAGTATTGTATCTTCCCATAAAATACTGCAAATATTTCGTGAGTAAATTCAGAGGACTAGTGAAGGCTATACTGAAAATAATTACTGTATACTTGATACAGTAGTAATAACAGCCCTAATCATAAATCTGAACGTTTAAGTGCCGTTTGATTAAAATTGCAATGTCAGATACTTTTGTGAGACATTTAAGAAAACAGTTACGTTGTGGAGGACATTCAACTGAGCTTCCATGGACCCGCGGTACATATTGAAAACACCATGACAGCTGTAGGATACGTGAGTATTATTGCAGACTACCTGGATCCTTTCATGCGTTGTGTCTTCCACAACAGCGACGACGTTTTCCAGGACTGCAACGGTCTGTGTCGTAAGTTCAAATTTGTGAAGCACGGTCTGAGGCTCCGGATTGTGGACTCTCGTTGATGTTTTGGCACCAAATTTGCCTGATGTGAACTCGGGGGAACACGTCTGGGAAGCTATCGAGTACCAGCTCCGTGTCGACAATATGACTGCCCGTATATCAAGGGAATTCCGAGACCTGTACGAAGACTGCGGTGCTACATGCCTCCAGAAACCTTGTCGAATCCATGTCACGTAGAACAGATGAAGTACTGTGTCCGAAAGGAGGACCAATATACAAATAAGTAATTGGTCGTTTTGGCTTTCGTTCAGCTCTCCATGCTAGTCTGCCCTGTGCGATCCTCTTATCCTCTTCGTTTCCAAATAACTGCTGCAACCTACATCCTTCTTAATCTGTTTACTGTCTGCATCTCTCGGGCTCCGCTCACAATTTTTACCCCCCCCCCCCCCCCCCCACTTCCCTTTATTACTACACCATTCCTTGATGTTTCAGAGTGGGTCCTATTAACCGATCCCTTCTTTTCGTCAAATTTGGCCAAACATTTTTTTCTTCGCAATTCAGTTCAATACTTCCGCATTAATTATGCTACCTGCCCGTCTCATCTCCAAGTTTTTCTTCTCTTTCTCATCTTGCACGAATTGCCTATAGCGTACGTTTAATTCGTTCTGTCAAGGCTACAATCCATACAAATACCTTCAGAACAAGTGACGGGTTTTTTCCGTCAGTCTTCTGACCGATTATATGTGGCTCACCATGAATTTCTCTCTTATGGCAAACATTTATCTCAGAGTAACACTTGCATCATAAGTCCCGAATTATTTGTTGGATGTATCCAAATCTCTGGGGTGACCTACAGTTTTTGTCCTCTACACCTCCCTGCCGTACCATGGACATTATTCTCTGATGTCTTAACACCGTCTCTGCGGAGAACCTCCTAACTCTTCATTTTACGAGTGCACCTACAGTTTTCTACATTCCTAGACTGCACTACATCTCAAACGCTTCGATACGCTTATATTGCTGTTTTCCCACAGTCCGTGATTAACTACCACACAATGCTCTGCTCCAAACGTACATTCTCAGAAATATCTTCCTCACATTAAGGTTTATGTTTGATATCACCAGACTTCAATTGATCAGGAATGCCATTTTGCCTGTGTTTGTGTGTTTTATTATGTCGTTCTTGTTCCGTCCTTCGTAGGTTATCTTTCCTCCGAAATAGCAAAATCCCTTAACTTTGTCTACATAGTGTTAACAGATTTTTCTATTAAATTTCTAGCTATTCTCAATGCTGCTATTTCTCTTTTCATCTGTCGTTTTCCGATTTACTGTCAGTTCATATTCTGTACCCAGTAGACTGTTCGTTCCGTCCAACAGACCTTGTAGGTCTTCCCTGCAGATAGGGATGTCATAAGCGAATCTTATCATTGATATTCTCAGTTTTAATCCCGTTCTTGAACATTTCTTTTATTTCGATGTCTTCGATGTATAGTTTGAACAGTGGCGCCGAATGGCTACATCCCTCTCTTAAATCCTTCTTAGTCAAAGCATTCCGTTCTTGGTCTTCCAGTCATATTGTTCCCTGTTGATTCTTGTACATATTTTACCCGCCTTTACTATACCTTATATTTTTCTTATAATTTCAAACATCTCACAACATTTTAAATTGTCGTATGCTTTTCCTAGCACGACTAATTGTATGAGCGCATCTATTTTACTTCGGTCTTATCAAGCGCAACGTGAGAACTGCCCCTCTGGTTCCTTTACCTTCCCTAACACAGAACAAATAATTAAGGACAGTACTGTCAGACATAGTTTCAAGATATTATTATGTAAACACGAGAGATTATAAAACTTTGTAATCGATTTATGATAGCAGTAAATACTGGAGCCTTCAGTTTTACGTTCCCAGAAATTCTGTAGCTTGTAAAAGGAATTGATATATTTTTCCTCTGAAGCATCTACATTCACATCAGAGAACTCTAAGGCGAGAAATCTACGAGTACAGCGGCTGCATGGCTGAGCCTTCGTAGCACTTATCAGCTAGATTTTACTTGCAAAAGTTTTTGATTCTTGGGTGTGTCCTCATTCCATCTTCTTCCCGATAAAAGATTACTCGATTCCTGGAGATTTTCGATCCTGCGCATCACAAACACACCTCATTTATTTTATATAAAGGAACAGGCCGAATGTTGCACATTAATTGACATGAATATAGTACATAATATTTTAATATTATTTCATGTGTTTTCAAAATAACTAAGCATTAAGCTGTTTAAGGAAAGAAAATCTGAATACAATAATAATAATAGTAATAACAAAAAATTCTGCATACTGCCATTTGACAATCTGGCGTATAGATACTTTTTCATCAGATGTCCAGAAAGCACATGCTGTTGGTCTGTTACAATGTGCAGACTGGTATATCATAAATTTTGTAGCTTGTAATTCCGGACTGTACTACTGTAAAACACCACACAGCACTACGCTACACGAAAATATGATACACTGCCGTACATGTTATCGAAACCGAGCCGGATTTCCCATTTGTGTGGATGGTTGGTTCCCGACGCGTTCAGGTGCAACTCAGGATTCACGGGGGCTGTGCTAATGTGCCCCCAAAGTGTAGAGATTGGGAAGCCGTTGTTAGCGTCTCAGGAAATCCTTGCTGGTCCTTCCCGAGACTCATCTCGTCAATGCTTCCAGGAGATTGTTGTAGGCGGATGTTCTGCTGTTGTGCGTCTAATTATCATGATGTCTGGCCTCTTCTTGGATGCCTCTCAGCCATGTCGGCTTGCAGTTTATAAACATATTTTAGCTGAGTTCAGCTTATGTCACAGTTCCTCATTATGTTATACACGGTTACATAACCAAATGCGTTCTGCCCTGGTCTTTAATATCTTGTATAATGGCTCATTTCCAGACGATGTGATCCGCGTTGGCGACTGGTCCACATTCACAAGTATCCGTGGTGTCTTATTTTTAGTAAGTAACATGGATATGTACCATTTCCCAAAAGGAAGTGTACAGTTCCCTTGGTCCTAAGGAGGTACCTCATTCTCGTTTCTTCATTTTATGTTGGTAAGGAACTGATAGGCTCTTTCTTATTTCTTACACTACACAGCACTGTACTACTGTTGTACGTGGTATCAGAACCAAGCCGGATTTCCCATTTGTCTGGACGGTTAGCCCATGGCACGCTAAGGATTCACAGGGGCTGCGCTGCTGTGTTAAACAAGGTGTAGAGATTGGGAGATGGCTTTCAGGGTCTCAGGAAATCTTTCCCGGTCCTCTCCAAGGCTCATCCATTCATTGCTTCAGAAAATGGCTCTAAACACTATGGGACTTAACATCTGAGGTCATCAGTCCCCTAGAACATAGAACTACTTAAACCTAACTAACCTAAGGGCATCACACACATCCATGCCCGCGGCAGGATTCGAACCTGCGACCGTAGCGGTCGCGCGGTTCCAGGCTGAAGCGTCTAGAACCGCTCGGCCACACCGGCCGGCCCCTCATTGCTTTCAGGAGGTTGCTGTAGCTGGCTGCCGCCCGTTGTGGCCGAGCGGTTCTAGACGCTTCAGTCAGGAACCGCACGACTGCTACGGTCGCAAGTTGGATTGCTGCCTAACGCATGGATGTGTGTGATGTACTTAGGTGAGTTAGGTTTAAGTAGTTCTGAGTTCTAGGGGACTGATGACCTCAGATGTTAAGTCCCACAGTGCACAGAGCCATTTGAGCCATTTGTAGCTGGCTGTTTCGCCGTGGCGCGTCTCGTTACCAAGGTGTAGGTTCTCTTCTTGGTTGTGTTTCAGCCATGTAGCCGCGCAGTTCTTAAACTGGTATATTAGCAAACAGGGAGTTCATATCATGCCGCAGTTCCTCTTTCCTCAATATATTATAGATGGTTGCATTATCAAATACGTTCCTGTCCTGATGTGCAACATCTTCTCTAATGGCACATTCGATGACGATGTGATCCGGGGTGCCGATTGCTTCACATTCACAACTGACTGCGGTGCGCTGCCATATTTTTAGCAATTGGCTGGGATATGAACCATGTCCCGACAGGTAGCGTATTGTTCCCTCGGTCTATGGGAAGCATGCCATTCTTGTTGTTTCTTTATATTAGGAAAGAACTGGTAGGAAACTTCCTGGCAGATTATAACTGTGTGCCCGACCGAGACACGAACTCGGGACCTTTGCCTTTCGCGGGCAAGTTCTGCAAGGGTCGCAGGAGAGCTTCTGTAAAGTTTGGAATGTAGGAGACGAGATACTGGCAGAAGTAAAGCTGTGAGTACCGGGCGTGAGTCGTGCTTCGGTAGCTCAGATAGCCGGCCGCGGTGGTCTAGCGGTTCTAGGCGCTCAGTCCGGAACAGCGCGACTGCTACGGTCGCAGGTTCGAATCCTGCCTCGGGCATGGATGTGTGTGATGTCCTTAGGTTAGTTAGGTTGAAGTAGTTTTAAGTTCTAGTCTGCTTTCCGCAGCGCTGCAGCGAGGACGTCTTGTTTACGTCCCGTCCGCGCGGTCGCGAGTGCCCGTAGTTGTTTACTACTTCGTCGCCGCTAGTTTAGAGTCCATCACTACCGACACAACATGGCACATTCATACAGACAAACCACCATCAAGATCAGTTTTCAAACCGATCATGCACGACCGCGAGCTTTTGAAGTGGAACGTTTTCTACGTGACGACGTTAAAATTGACCCGCGAGACATAATTGGTATCCATCTCTCTATCACGAGCAGTGTTGTCTACGTCAAGCTAGTAAGTGACGAGGTGTGCAACAGAATCGTGCGCGCACATGCGAACGATCTTAAATTCAAACATTCTGATGGCCATATTGGGGCGGTCTCTATCGATCACGCGGGGCTTGGCCTCCGTACGATACGCGTCTTCGAACTCCCTTTCGAAGTACCACCGGACGTAGTCACCGCGGCTTTCCAGCCCTACGGCAGAGTGATCAGCCATATGGCCGAAAAATGGACCACCTTTACAACGTACCCCGTTCTTAACGGGGTACGACAGATTAAAATTGAACTGACCAAACATGTTCCGTCATATCTTGTCATCGGCGGATGTAGGGCGATCATTATGTATGACGGTCAGCCACGCACTTGTTCTGGTTGTGGCCAAGAAGGGCACGTCCGGTCGGATTGTCTCCGACGACGGCTTACTCAAATCCCGACAGGTGAATCTATGACTCCTCCTACGGTGACGACCCTTCCTCTCAATTACGCCGAAGTTACACGGGCAGCAACTCTTTCCGATGCTGACGACAGTAGTCCCATAGCCGCCCCCGATGGAGAGACTAAAATGGCTTCTGCAGTACAGGATCCGGCCTCTACAACGGCGCCCCCACCTGAAGATAATCACCGGTCGACCTTGCAAGAAGGCGTGGATGCCAGAATGGACATTGACCCACGGGTTGTGCCGACAGCGGCTTTTCTTCCAGACACCGGAGCAGCTGACGAAATCCACCCACATTCAGATACTGAAACACAAGAGACGGCGGCGTGCTCCATCGGACGAGTGTTTGCAGCGATCGTCTGACATGGACTATGGAAATTCCGACGACGGTACCGGCGGTACAGAGGCCGCTGTAACTTCAAACTCAACAGATCGCCGCGGTGACGGCTTCAGCCCCTCAGACCCCACAGCACAGCAGGATCACAAGCAGACACCCGCTGCCGATTCCCAGCCAGCAGAGCCGATGGAGTCAGCGCCGAGTGCCGCAGCAGCCACTAACAGCCACCAACAGCCGATGGTGTTTCACGGCGACTGGGCGGACGACTGTGAGGAACACTCCTTGCCCATCGTGTCGGACGACACGGGGGGAAATTTACCCCACCAGTGTTGATCCTTTCCCGCCGTCAGTTACAGTGACGAGACAGCCTTACCAGGGTATTGATGGCCAACACGGATGCTGTGGATAGACCTCAAACTTATCGCGTTGCAACTATAAACATTAACACTATACGGACGCGCGCTAAGTTATCCTTGCTTCAGGATATGTTGAACTCTGCTTCCATCGACATAGCCCTTCTCCAGGAAGTGTACGTCGACGACTTCCCAGGCATGTACGGTTACGATGCTTGCGTCTCTCCAGCTTCCCCAACAGGCAGCGGTGTCGCTGTACTTCTTCGGGAAGGGATAGTGGCGGACGATATCCTGTTTCTGCCTGGGGCAAGAGGAATGGCACTCACAGTACTGGGGGTCCGCCTTATCAATATCTACGCACCTTCCGGGACGGACAAACGCCGCGAACAATCACGATTCTTTGCGGAAGACGTCGCCCCGCTCTTCCAAGGCCGCCACGACCATCTGGTGTTTGGAGGTGACTACAATTGCGTACTGGCGCCCAGAGATCAACTCCCACGACATAATCCGTGCCCGGATCTCGGGACGCTAATTCGAGACCTGCAGATGGTGGACACTTGGGAACATCTTCACGGCAACCGACCGGGATTCACGCACTTCACAAGTCACTCTTCCAGTCGTATCGATCTGATTTATGTCTCACGCTCTCTCGCCGCTGGAACACAGGATGCGGAACTGTGGCCTGCAGCATTCTCGGACCACTCAGCTTACATTTGTGCCGTCACCCTGCGGCGGCAACAAGTGTGGAGAAGCCGCAGCCCGTGGAAATTAAACATCGCTCACCTGTCGTACCCGGATTGCCGCCAAGCCGTTGAGGATACGTGGCATTCGTGTGAAAATCGCCTCCGTGCATATCCCACAACGATCCGCTGGTGGTTGGACTGCGCCAAACCGGCACTGAGGCGAACGTTGATAACCTACGGTCGTGACCACGCTACCTGGCGAAGACATACACTCGACTTTTACTTCCGGGTCCTGCGCGACTGCGATGCTATGGCGCCGTCTCCGGAACGACAAACGGCGGTCCACCGTGCTAAGGCTCAGATCCTCGCTCATATGCGACGCCACCTAGAGGGGGTAGTCATCCGCTCGAGGACGCAGGATCGGATACCGAGCGAACGCCCGTCAATGTTCCACGTCCTTCGTGAACGTAAACGACGCCAACGAGCGCTGATACGCTTCATCGACACGGAGGACGGTCATCGCCTCACCACGCAACAAGACATAAACACAGCGTTCTACTATCATTATTCCCAACTCTATTCCGCTCAGACCCCTGATCCGACAGCACTGGAGGACGTCTCTCAGACGATTTATGGCACCGTCACCCCGGCAATGGAAGCGGCCTTGATGGAAGAAATTACAGAAGAAGAAGTGATCGACGCCTTTCGAAAAGGTGCTGTCAACAAGTCTCCGGGTCCTGATGGCCTCCCCTTGGAATTTTACCGCACTTTTCAATATTTATTAGCCTCCCGATGGACGGACATCTGCCGCGAACTCCTATCCCCGGACGTGCCGCTCCCTGCGGCCCTTGTGGAAGGAATGATTATTCCTATTCACAAACCGTCCGGTGGCTCACGACTGCAGAACTACCGCCCGTTGACGCTATTGAACTGCGACTTTAAGATCTTTTCTCGACTGTTGGCGGCGCGGATACGCCAGACCCTACGAAATGTTATCTCACCCGATCAAACGTCATTAGGAGGCGACAATAATATTCAAACAGCACTCAGTGAATATCGTGACTTGATCTCACTTGCGAGGGCATGTCGTCTGAAGGGTGCACTGGCGGCAATCGATTTTAGTCAAGCTTTCGACCGAGTGGACCGCAACTATTTGGAAGCGGTCCTCCAACATATGCGGTACCCACAGCCATTCGTCACTGTCGTCATGCGACTCCCCCGTGGCGCGACGTCCAAGGTGATCGTCAACGGCCGACCTTCGCAGCCCCTCACCATTTCTCGATCGATACGCCAAGGGTGCCCTCTGTCCACTTTACTTTACGCTGTGGCCATGGAACCTCTCCTCTGCGGCCTGCGCCAACGACTAACGGGTATGACGTTACGAGGCCACACTTTCCGGTGTAAAGCGTACGCTGACGACCTGGTGATTGTCATCCGCCACGGTGACGACACCGCTAGCGCACTAAATTGGATAACGAAATATGGCATGGCCGCTGGTAGTCGTATCAACGTCGCAAAATCGGTGGCGATGAACATCGGGGTCGGATTGTCTGAGAACAGTGTCACCCCCTTACAGCTCAGAGATAGTTTGAAATGTCTCGGCATTGACTTTACAGACGATATACGACGGACCGCTGCTCACAACTTTCGACGGCTTTTACGGAATGTTCGGACTGGAATTGCCAACAACCGCCTACGAGCCCTGGACATCGTCCAACGGACCCAGTATGTTAACTCACATTTAGCGTCACGCATTCCGCACATCGCCCAGATATTACCTATACCGGTGGTGTTAGCACGCCGTATACATGCGGCTTTTGGGTCCTTCGTGAGTTCAGGAATGCTTTTCAAGATCAAATATGAGACTCTCACCCTTCCTCCGGATCGGGGAGGGCTTGGCCTTTATCACGTTTATGACAGAGCGGTCGCCCTATTTGTGAGCACATTAGTCAAACTACGGCACCGCCGTCCGGACAGTCTGACCAGTTTGTTAATAGAAGAACTAGCACCGCCCTCCCTGTTGCCGCCTGCGCCGATACACCACGTCCCCTCCTCGCTCTTCTACATCGGTGTCTTTTACCTCGAACTCAGTTACGTTCGACTTGCCTTACCAGCGACTCAACTGGCGACGGCAAAGACGGTTTATAGGGTCCTACAACGTGGACGACCCGATAACGTCGTGGAGAGTAAGCACCCGAACGTCAACTGGCGAGTAGTGTGGAGGACAATCCACCACGTAACACTGGACACTGACGTCACGTCGATGTGGTATATCACTGTCAACGGTAAGCAGGTGACCAGATCAAGGCTACATGCGATCCACATGGTGGACTCACCCACGTGCACGTACTGTGGCGTTCAAGACGACGATGAACACCGTCTTAGCTGTGGCGAGTCTACGGCAGTGTGGCACTTAGTGAGGCAAATGTCAGCATACTTCCTTCGGGTAACGCCGAATCATATCGACCCCAAGACTATCTTATTCCCGGATGAAACGTATTACCCACGCACTAAAACTAATGCAATGACGTGGCTTCGTGGACATGCAGTGCATTATTTGTTTCAAGACGGCACTAAGGACACTTTAGACTTTTGGAACTATTTGCAGGAACGACATTGCAAGATCCTCCGTAACCCTAAGTATCGACAATATTTTTCCAATTTTTTGTGGAGTGCGTTCCACGACCCTCCACGTAGCTGGAACCTCACGGGTAAGAGAAGCTAAAATTACAATACGATGATAGAACACTACACGGTACGACGTGGGATCTACTTTCATCATTACGAGAAGTCATACCTGGATGATACAGCAGATGGAGAGTTTCGTTGTGAACCCTCACACTCTGTTGCAGTATTTGCCCCATTTCCTCTTTTTGTCCCCGGTGCGAAAAGGTCTTCGCAGTTTTAGCTTCCCCATCTGGTGCAAGATGTAGCACTGGTTAATGGTGGTATGGATTCCACCCTTCAGTTTTGTTTCATGGTTTCCTTCGCCCCGCACTTTGTTCTCTTTCTTTATGCCTTTTTCTACAACTATTAGCATGGTTTTAGTTATGTGCGTCCCCAACTCGACGCAAAGAGTGCACTTACTAGTTTTCAGTTCCTTACTGTTAAAAAAAATTTTAAAAAAATGAAAAAAAACAAAAAGAAAAAATTTAAAAAAAATTCAAAATAAATAAATGAATAAATAACATTAAAAAAAATCACAATAATACACCAACTGCATCCTTTGTACCACTTCACATCCCCAGGATGGGAGGGGGGAGACATCGTGGACAGGCCTCGGGTCGCGACCCCTGCCCACCTTGCCTCCTCCAGCCCACTACCTGATCCAAAATATATATATATATATATATAAAAAAAAGCGGTGGCTCAGTGGCTACCGTCATTCCTTCTCTTAACTTTGATACCCGTGTTCGAGACCATATTGGGTTTTTTATTTTTTTTCCTGCCTCTCTATCAGAATTATCTACGAATGTTTTATTTCTAATTTATGTTGAAATAATGTTATTATTCGCCAATTAACTTTATGTGTAATTAATGAATTAAAATAAAAAAAAAATAGAAAAAAAAGAAAAAAAAAAGATGGTAGAGCACTTGCCCGCGAAAGGCAAAGGTCCCGAGTTCGAGTCTCGGTCGGGCACACAGTTTTAATCTGCCAGGACGTTTCATATCAGCGCACACTACGCTGCAGAGTGAAAATCTCATTCAAGAACTGGTAGGTTTTTCTCCTTTTCCTGCCCTGTCCCAAGACTTCTTGCCATTCTCTCTCAATGCATACCTTCATTTCCTTATTCGATATAGCCCCGTGCCCAGAAGCTCCTTAAAGTTATCATACTCATCCTTCTTTAAGTCAATATTTTTCACCTCTCTTTCTTACGGCTAGGTCTAGAGATAGTAAGTCTAATACCAACAACAGCACATCAGTCAGTTCGTTCTATATGCACCTGTCAGGCGCAGGAGTACATTCCTTTGTGTTCGCCGTAGAGCCTTTACTGTGATTACCTTTCTGGCTCTAGGAGCACAAACATTCGACCAGTAGCCCACAATAACGAGTAATAATGCGTTGTGGTACTTTCGTATTGCACTTAGTGACCGCTGGAAACACCTTTGGCCAATAGTTGCTATTTTATTTAGGATTTCAATGCCTCTATGGCAGACGATTTCTACCCGTGCTTGAAAGTTTTCCTTTTCGAGAATTTTAATTCCAAGTAGGGTGACCATATTTTCTTCGGACAAAAGTGGGACTTTCATACATTTTCTTGGCCTAAAAGTGGGACAATTTTTATTGCTCGTTAAATGTCACTTTTAATGCTAACATTTCTTCTTGTGTGTGTGTGTGTGTGTGTGTGTTTGTACAAAACCAAACAAAGACTGGAAAGACTGGAAAGAAGTACATTTCAAGTTTTCAGAAATTTACTTATTAAGAAATGTAAGATTTATAACACAGAATGTAGAAAGACATACAGCAAGAACCACTACAAAAAAGGTTCTTAGTGAACATAAGGAATTTATGGTTTTGTGGATTACACACTGCAATTATATTTCTTCGAAGATGAAATTTCATTCAGTAACTCAGGTATGCCTAATAGGTATGAATAGACGTCAGTGCAACTGTATTTACCGAAGTTTAAACAGGTCGGTAAAATACACTTAACGCTCCTCACCATAAATCTATTCCTCTCATCTGTCCGCTGTGACGATAGTAAGCTGAAAACTCTTTCAACATTTGCATTGTGGGCTGGGAGTGAAAATAAGTACTGCGCTATATTAAGCGATTCTCTGAACTGTTCATTACACTGGCAGGATATGAAAAACCTACACCATTTTTCATGTGCCATCAACTGATTCTATTGTTCACTGTCTGTTTCCACTTGTTGTTTCACAAATGACTGTATATGAACTATTTCATCAAATAAGAGGCTGTCATTTACTAGAATGCCCTCTTCATTTAGCCACATTCAAGTATTTTCAACTACTGACCATTCTGGTGGTTCTGTGAGCATCATCCATGAGAATACAGAAAACTCAGCTATTCCCTGTAACCATGAGGATAAATGGTCTACTGAAGCATCATAAAACGTTGATACTGCTATGTCAAATTTCTTAATAGATTGGTCATCACAATCATTCAGTAGTTTTTTTACGCTTAGTGGTACAAAATGTTCATCTTTCCTTGAATGTAGACTTGTCAAAGCCTTATTTAAGACTGCTAATACTTCACATCTGGAATTATTCTGTTTCTCAATGCTCAGAATGTATTGTTGGAAAACACTCATTTGTGAATGAATAAACAGTAAATAACATTCATTTATAGGATCATTGAAAAAACTCTTTAAGATTGCAGGGCGCTTTGTGTTAGACTGTGACAAAAAGTAAGATTTCAAAGGTTCATACATTTTCAAGATCCTTTCTATGGCTGGCAACAAAGAAAGACACCTTGTTTTGGAAAAGGAAAGCCGTGTACCGCAAGTCTCTACAGGAACGGAAGGTTCCAAATGATTGGAAAAGAGCACAGGTACTCCCAGGATTCAAGAAGGGTCGTCGAGCAGATGCGCAAAACTACAGACCTATATCTCTGACGTCGATCTGTTGTAGAGTTTTAGAACATGTTTTTTGCTCGAGTATCATGTCGTTTTTGGAAACCCAGAATCTACCCTGTAGGAATCAACATGGATTCCGTAAACAGCGATCGTGTGAGACCCAACTCGCTTTATTTGTTCATGAGACCCAGAAAATATTAGATACAGGCTCCCAGGTAGATGCTATTTTCCTTGACTTTCGGAAGGCGTTCGTTACAGTTCCGCACTGTCGCCTGATAAACAAAGTAAGAGCCTACGGAATATCAGACTAGCTGTGTGACTGGATTGAAGAGTTTTTAGCAAACAGAACACAGCATTTTGTTCTCAATGGAGAGACGTCTACAGACGTTATAATAACATCTGGCGTGCCACAGGGGAGTGTTATGGGACCATTGCTTTTCACAATATATATAAATGACCTAGTAGATAGTGTCGGAAGTTCCATGCGGCTTTTCACGGATGATGCTGTAGTATACAGAGAAGTTGCAGCATTAGAAAATTGTAGCGAAATGCAGGAAGTTCTGCAGCGGATAGGCACTTTATGCGGGGAGTGGCAACTGACCCTTAACATAGACAAATGTAATGTATTCCGAATACATAGAAAGAAGGGTCATTTATTGTATGATTATATGATAGCGGAACAAACACTGGTAGCAGTTACTTCTGTAAAATATCTGGGAGTATGCTTGCGGAACGATTTGAAGTGGAATGATAATATAAAATTAATTGTTGGTAAGGCGGGGACCAGGTTGAGATTCATTGGGAGAGTCCTTAGAAAATGTAGTCCATCAACAAAGGAGGTGGCTTACAAAACACTCGTTCGACCTATACTTGAGTATTGCTCATCAGTGTGGGATCTGTACCAAATCGGGTTGACGGAGGAGGTAGAGAAGATCCAAAGAAGAGCGGCGCGTTTCGTCACAGGGTTATTTGGTAACCGTGATAGGGTTACGGAGATGTTTAGCAAACTCAAATGGCAGACTCTGCAAGAGGGGCGCTCCGCATCGCGGTGTAGCTTGCTGTCCAGGTTTCGAGAGGGTGCGTTTCTGAATAAGGTATCGAATATATTGCTTCCCCCTACTTATACCTCCCGAGGAGATCACGAACGTAAGATTAGAGAGATTCGAGCGCGCACGGAGGCTTTCAGACAGTCGTTCTTCCCGCGAACCATATGCGACTGGAACAGAAAAGGGAGGTAATGACAGTGGCACATAAAGTGCCCTCCGCCACACACTGTTGGGTGGCTTGCGGAGTATAAATGTAGATGTAGCTGTAAATTTTTGTAAGTCACACCAATAAATTCACAGAATTCAGTGAGTTCTGCAACACGAATAGAAAAAACATGAAAATGGTTGTACAACTTCATGACAATGTAGTCAATGTCAACAGGTAAAACATCACAAGCACTTTGAAGTGTGTTATGAACAACATGTGCTGGACAACCTATGCCAGCAATGTTAGAGTTTTTTTAATTTTTATTTCAGATGTGTGAAAAATTATTACCCTCTTTCTTCATTAACCCCCCCCAAAATTACTGTTAATACTGTCTGCACCAAATGCAACACACTTTGAGATGATACTGAATGACTGTATAACATGAGAAAGATAATTGGAAATAGTTTCGGACTTTTCGTTCTGAAATTCATCAAGATCAAGCAATGTCGTCTGCAATCCACCCTCACTTACAGAAAAATACTGAACTATCACAGAAAAAAGTTTCTGATGCCCATGGTTGCTAGCATCAGTAGATATTGAAAAGTATTTTGCACTGTTTACAGCAGCTATTACCTGTTTCTGGGAATGCGGAGCTATAACATTGTTGATAATTGCTTCACACTTTGTTCTTCCACACGAAACATTTTCTGCAATCTTAGAATCAGGAAAATTTTTTTTGTTCAGTTGAACACTGCAGTCATTAGAACGATAGCTTTGGTGGTGTTTAACAACACGAAATGACAGGGTTCCTTCTGCTGCAGCTACGTTTTTCTGTTCCTGTGTATTTGAAGTTACAAAATATCTCGTCATTTTTTGCGAGGAACCTGCCGATCGAAGATTCTTCCTGTGTTTCTCTGATTCTATATGATGCTTGAGATCTCCAGCACCACCATGAGACGCGGATACAGCACAGTTACATACGTTACATTTTGCTGAACAGTCATTGTCTGTAGCGAGTGAAGCAAGGAAATTTCCTCTGAAGCCCTTCCGAAAACTTTGATTTTCGTTTCGCCATCGCCGCGACGTGCTAGAACTTCACGAAACTGATACTGTGTGCTGACAACAATGGCAAGCAAAAGCAAAGAAAATAAGAGTACGCAACAATTACAGTGCTTAGGCTGTACATTATAAGGGGGTACCAAAGTACGGAATGTCAGTTTCAATTGATAGTTTGTAAAATCGACACTCAGAAAATATCTTAACCACTTTGTAAATGTCTTGAAAATAATCCTTGAAAATCGGGACAAATTGCTTGTTCTTAAAAAAAACACGGGACAATCCCGATTAATCGGGATGTATGGTCACCCTAATTCCAAGGTGCCTATATACTGCTTTTCTTTTCACAGGTTGGTCATTTATTGTGATGAGCACTAACTCACCGCACCCTGGCCACAATTCGCTGTGCGCCACGTACTGTTGGTGACGCAGCGTCACGACCCGCCAGGTGGCCACAGTGGAGCCGCCACGGAGAGGGCGCTGTCGCTCGCTAACAAGGCCCGGGCTCGTTCTGCTGCTGCCGCCGCAGCGCTAGCGTCACGCACGCCGTGGCGGAGGGCACTGCACCCTCCTCCAGTCCGCGGCCCGGTCTCACGAGGGCACTCGCCGGCCGCAGTTTAATTGGAGCACCGCCATCACAAGGATGGTTCTCCAAGTTGAAATCTTCCCCGTATATTCAGACTTCAAAGTGACATCTAGAGGAACGCAGGGAGCTCCCCCCGATACAAAGGCCACAGAGACTGCATTAAATGTTAATATTAACCTTGAGCAATCATTTTCTCTTGAAACGATTCTGTTGGTCAGTGTTTGCATACCAGCAGCAATATCGGATTGTAGGTCCGCCTTGAAGCAATCAAGTTTGATTTATTTACACTACTGGCCATTAAAATTGCTACACCACGAAGATCAAGTGCTACAGACTCGAAATTTAACGCGAAACTTAACCGACAGGAAGAAGATGCTGTGATATGCAAATGATTAGCTTTTCAAAGCATTCACACAAGGTTGGCGCCGGTGGCGACACCTACAACGTACTGACATGAGGAAAGTTTCCAACTGATTTCTCATACACAAACAGCAGTTGACCAGCGTGCCGTGTTGAAATGTTGTTGTGGTGCCTCGTGTAAGGAGGAAAAATGCGTACCGTCACGTTTCCGACTTTGATAAAGGTCGGATTGTAGCCTATCACGATTGCGGGTTATCATATCACGACATTGCTGATCGCATTGTTCGAGATCCAATTACTGTTAACAGAATATGGAATCGGTGGCTTCAGGAGGGTAATACGGAACGCCGTGCTGGATCCCAACGGCCTCGTATCACTAGCAGTCGAGATGTCAGGCATCTTATCCGCACGGCTGTAACGGATCGTGCAGCTTCGTCTCGATCCCTGAATCAACAGATGGGGACGTTTACAGGACAACAACCATCTGCACGAAGTGTTCGACGACGTTTGCAGCAGCATGGACTGTCAGCTCGGAGGCCATGGCTGCGGTTACCCTTGACGCGTCATCAGAGACAGGAGCGCCTGCGATGGTGTACGCAACGACGAACCTGGGTGCACGAGTGGCAAAACGTCATTTTTTCGGATGAATCCAGGTTCTGTTTACAGCATCATGATAATCGCATCCGTGTTTGGCGACATCGCTATGAACGCATATTTGAAGCTTGTATTCGCCATCGCCATACTGGCGCGTATCGCCTGGCGTGATGGTATGGGGTGCCACTGGTTACACGTCTCGGGCACGTCTTGTTCGCGTTGACGGTACTTTTGTCAGTTCTAGTAAAATATATTTGTCCAACGAATACCCGTTAATCATCTGCATTTCTTCTTGGTGTAGCAATTTTAATGGTCAGTAGTGTATTTTCTGCCACTCGGGGTAGCCGCTCGGTCAGGGGGGCGTCTTGTCACGGTCCGCACTGCTCCCCCCGTCGGAGCTTCGAATCCTCTCTCGGGCATGGTTGTGTGTGTCGGCCTTAGCACAAGTAAGTTTAAGTTAGATTAAGTTGTGTGTAAGCTTAGGGACCGATGACCTCAGCAGTTTGGCCCCATAAGACTTTAGACAAATTTCCACTCTATTTTCTTCCTAAAATAGCTTCAGCGACTATATCGCAATCATCAGCGAGATTTTCCTAATTCTGAAACATTTAGCATCGTCATTAACATTACACTATTACATGCGTACTGTTTGGTCCCAAACACTGCATTCTGTGAATAGTTTTATACTGCCTCATTTACTTTACGTCACACCATGCTGTCTACGTTTGTTGCCATTATTTATGACATACTTTCCGTATTTTATTGCTGTTTCTTCGCCATAAGGCATTTCATCTGCATAGTATGGGACTTCTTATCTGAGGTCATCATTCCCCTAGACTTAGAACTTCTTACACCTAACTAACCTATGGACATCACACACATCCATGCCCGAGGCAGGATTCGAACCTGCTTCCGTAGCAGACGTGTGGTTCCGGACTGAAGCACCTAGAGCCGCTAGGCCACAACGGCCGCCAGTATGAGAGGCTGTTATTAACAAACATGAGATAGTGAATTTATTTATATCAGCATTATACTACTGGGAATTGTGATAGCGTTGTGAATAGTATTGGTCATGTATTCACGTTCGTTGTTTGATTTCCATTTGCTGTCAAACAAACACGTATGCACCCTCCCCCCCACCCCCACCATACACCACAGACACACAAAATAACTCCCCAATCACACATAGACACATAAACAAGAAACAGAAGTCGACACATCTCCCGGTACATCACTCAAAATCTTCTCGAAATACGAGATACATTCTCGCGACGTACGCAAACAGCAAGATGACTGAAGTGTAAAAGTTATGGTTTGCTGTCTATAAAAGCGTCAGCAAGCCATCCAGCGTACGTGAGTACATGACCATTTACGTAAAAACCTAGTACACCCCAAAACTGCATCCACAACACTACCACAATTCCCAACAGTATAACACTGATGTAGATAAGTTCATTTATATATTTGTTAATAACAGCCCATGCAGCTGCAGATGATATGCTTTACGTCAAAGAAACGGCAAGAAAACACTCAAAATATGCCGTAAATAACGGTAACAAACGTAGAAACTGTGCTGTGACTTAAAGTAAATAAGGTACTGTAAAACTATTCACAGAATACAATGTTTGAAACCAAACCGTACAGATGTAATAACGCTTTGTAATGTTTATAACTATCCTAATACTGCATGTCCTAAAATAAACAAAAAAAACTGGTATGGCAATGTTATCTCTGAAACTAATTTGGGAAGAAATTAAATAAAACAAAAACGTTTTGCGTCAGTGCAGACCCACAATCCCATAATTTAGTGACCTTGGACTTTTCACATACGCTGCATTCGTCTACACATATCATTAAACGTTTATTTCGAAATTAATGCCACAGAAAACAAAAGTCGGCTCTCAGGCATAAGCACATAATCATTCGAAACTTATCCAGATCAATACATCAAAATAGAACCAATCGTCTTTTTTCCCAAGGGGCGTTTTTCATAGCAATGCCAATACGTGATGGAATGTCTTCTTGTTCGGATGAAAGGTTGAGTCCCTCATGGGATCATCAAACCAGCCCTGATCCAAATTGTTCCACTCTTCAATGGTGATTATGCGCAAGTCGTGCGCAGTACGTGGTCGTTGTCGATGTCCAAAATTAGCTGGTTTCAGTTTATCTAACACACCCCCTATATTATCCGAGGAACAGACAGACCACTCAATTCTAGTGATCCTAGCATCCTGAAGACAGGCTTTCACGTGAAGAGAACGATAATCATATATCATCCACGATGATGAAACTTCCATTGAAGTCTTGGTGATACGGTCCCGCTATTCGATGCAGAGTCTCGTTCCTGTACCAGAGAGCAAGACTGCCCTCAAAAACCATGAGGTTTGTACGATGGCCCCACCTAATGCCACTTCAAAACATCACTGCATACGCCATTGTAGTAGATGTGGAGCACAGTTCTTCGAATTCGTTCGATATTAGCGGGTGTCTCCAAACACTTTGTCTGCTATTATCAGTGCACAAACAGATCCGAGTTTCATCCATGAACAACACCTGGCGCCAAATTTTCGGCGTTCATACTGCGTGATTTCTTGTCCATCAATTACAGAGTTCGTGGTATTATGGCCTACGACATGGCACACGGCGTGGTCGTTGGTAACGGAGATTCGCGTCGTGCAATCGTCTCCTAGCAGTTTAATGCGGTACATGACGTCCTGTAGCCTTTTCGATTGCCGAATTGAGTCTTGGAGCACTCAGCTCAAAGGTCGTAGAGGTCGATCATCCTGTTCACCTGGCAAATGGTGTGTGACAATGCGTTTTAAGTGCCCCACACTTCTTGTCAAGTCGAACCTATTCCACATCCGCATCACTTCACTGTGACTCCAGATGACACATGGAGCAACTTCATTAGTTGACGAGCCTTCTGCGCGTAACGTGATGATGCGGACCCCATCGTTGGTCGAAACTGTTCTTCGTGGCACAATGGATATTCGCTCTACCGTTCTACAGACGTCTTTAATGTGTCCTAAAGGAGCCTTACGTTCAACTGAAACGCTGCAATCCATTCGAGGGAGTCGTTCTGTCGGTAAGTAGCACTCATGGTAACTGTGTGCATGTTTACAAACAACGTCAGGAGTGACCTTACGATGGGACGGGAAGAGTCCCAATAGCAACACACCTGTACAAAATATCGGGGTGATGCAATACTTACGTTGATGTGTGTATAAGTGATGTACTAGGAGCATGGATAGTGTGGAGTGGAACGTGTTGAGCGTTCTACTGGTCGTAGTTCCAAGTTATCCATTATTAATAAACGCATTATCACCTTATTACCCTTGGCGGTAAGAGCCATTTTATAAACACTGATAGACATTTGCATTTGGTGACACTGAACAGTAACTTAAACAAATCTTCGATCTTGCCAATCACAAAAAATTACAATTTATTTCTCCATGCCTCTTAAAGGAAGGAGGGGAACTTATGGGCGACCAACGGCGAGGTTATCAACGCCCTCTTAAAGGAAAGTTTTGCGACCCCATATAATGTAATCATACATTAAAAAAATATAAGGTTATTCAGTTGCCCCTACCGATGTCATTTTATGCAACCCCATATGACACAACAATATTGTTGGCCAGTACGCTCTGTAGATGTGAAGCACATTGTGAAAATGTCGCAGGATAATTGATGAAGCGTAGGAAGACATCTTAGACCGGTTGCACAGATTTTGTTTATGAAACAACTTTAGTACATTAACGCAGCGTGTCATTTATTAATGTTTTCATTGGGTGCTATACCGGAAAGATGATACTTCAACGTTTCCCATTTTGACATCATCTGTTAATGTCGTTGTTTCCAATGGTAAAACACACTTTATTGGGCAACGTATCTGAAACATTTACGGAAGATTAAGGATTTACCATAAATGAATACGTGTGTGACTACACCGCTAATTAGGCAAAGACTGGAGACACCTGGATAAGCAAGGCAGAAGTAGGGTACACCTAGTTCCAAACTAGTGTAACTCATGGCCAACCTAAATTGCATTTTCTACAGTAAGATTCCATCTGCTAATGGTCTCTCAAACCTTTGAGAGGAACGTACGTCGAATACGTGGCTGTCGCTTGTCTGCATACCGTTCGTAATATAGACATAGTGCAGGTTGCAATAAACGACTTCAGTCGTGCCAGCTGAATCAGCACATATACAACATTACTTTGCAGATCTGAAGCTCATCATCATCTAGCCCCAGTGAAACGAACATTCTTAATCTTAACATAGGACGTTTACCAAAACCATCACGGTGGAGTCATCAGATCAAAATTAGAATTATCTCTCGCACACACGGTACCACCAGTGCACACTACAGGCTCTACCGGCGCGCAAATTATTTTTAATAAAATGAGTGAGGATCCCTTTCAGAACTGAAGAAACGTCAGTTTCTCATGAATCACTTAAAACATACGTAATGAACAAAATGGACGCCGAACTTAATATTAATTAAAATAGGGGACGGGCTAGGGAAAATACTGGCATCGTACAAAAACCGCACACGTCTGCTACATCCTATTACACTAATATATATATATATATATATATATATATATATATATATATATATATATATATATATATTGCTTATGCAACACACTATTTCACAGTAGAAGACGCTAAGCAGTACTGGACACAAACCTGATCAAAAGGACACCACTGACTAGAACAACGAGTTAATACACGACAAGACATTTTAAAACAATGTGGCTCGAACAGCAACGAAGCACGCTGCCCTCCAAGTAAAACAGAACGAAACGATGTCTCACACACAACGTCGCTTAAACATACTTGGCACACGTCACCCTGCTGTAACAGCATCTAGCAGTGAAGAGCAAAACAGGCAGGCAGCCTGTACCAGAAGTGACGCTCGATGAGCCACAGAAAACGGATCGTGACTTCTCTACGGCGATCACGGGAGTGGTGGCTATATGTTCTCTTGCAACCACAACCGCAAATCGTGCTAATATGTTCCCGTCACTTCCGCATCCATCCGAACAGGACAAGCATAGCAGACGTGGCAATCCCCTTTGATATCGTTGGCAGAAACTTTCCTGTAACGGCTCAATAACTATGGGAAAACAGATATACGTGGTCATACGGGAGAGGTGGTAGACGGCTATAATTCCCCAACTACCCGCTTTGCAGCGCTGTTAGTCAGCTGACAGTGAGCCTTTGTCGCGAGAGACTCGTTGATATTTTCCTTGCTACTTTATTTCAACAAAAGTAAGTATTTTGGTAATTCAGTTTTATTGTATACCAACAGTTCTCCATTTTTCTGCAAGGTAGACTGTGAGTTGCCAGAAAGAAATTTTCACTCTGCAGTGGAATGTGCGCTGATCTGAAACTTTCTGGCAGAGTAACACTGTATGCCTGATCGAGACCCGAACTCGGGACTTCCGCTTTTCGCCGGAGAGTGTTCTACGTACTAAGCTACCCAAGCACGACTCGGAACCTCTCCTCACAGCCTCGATTCTGCCAGTATCTCGTCTCCTGCCATTCAAACTCCACAGAAGCTCACCTGTTAATCTTGCAGAACTAACACTCCTAGAAGGAAGGATACTGCGGAGACATGGCTTAGCCACAGCCTGGGGGATGGGTCCCGAGTTCGAGTCTCGGTTCGGGGCACAGTTTTAATCTGCCAGGAAGTTTCAGACATTGACTAGTTATGAGAACTCACATTTCGGGTCCGCGTGGGTCTAGCTGCATAATGTCATGTTGTTTCTCTTTGCGTCCTCGTCCACCTTGTTTAATGGCACACTACGGCCTTATCTCCCTACTGTTGGGAGAGATGACCCTACACTCTTTGGGATAGTTAGCTACCCTGTATATATATTAGTTTTGAGGGGAATTTTTTTTTGTTTCAGATGCCAAGTAAGTATGTTCCCAAGATTGATCCTACTGAGGAGGGTTACCTTAAAAGAAACGAAAAGTACGATTATATTCAGTGTGTCAAGTGCAACCGTTGGCTTCAAAAATCCTATACATCATATACTGATATGTACCACCTATGTGGAACTGTCATTTGCGAAAAAATTTAAGTCCTGTACAATGTACATACATTTTAGTTTATTAATTTTAAGTTTCAGGTTCATTTAAAACTGTATGATTTCCTATAATTCTCTACAAATCTTACCTGTAACAAGTAGTTCAGTAAAGTAAAAAGTAATTCAATAGAAACTCGTTAAGATTAATGGCTATCCTTTTAAAAAATGTAGCAACGGCTTTGCCGCATTGGATACACTGGTTCTCGTCAGATCACCGAAGTTAAGCGCCGTCGGGCGTGGTCGGCACTTGGAGCGGTGAATATCTGGGCCGTCACGTGCGCTGTTGCCATTTTTCTGGGTGCAATCAGCCTCGTGATGCCAACTGAGAAGCTGCTCGAGCGAACAGTAGCGGCTCCGGTCAACGAAAACCAACTGGGAGAGCGGTGTGCTGACCACACGCCCTTCCTATCTGCATCCTCACCTGAGGATGACACGGCGGTCGGATGGTCAAGATGGGCCACTTTTGGCCTGAAGACGGAGTGATTTTTTTAAAATAAATGGCCCACTTCGTTTTTAAACCGTTTTGCCAGCTGGCCATATATCCCTTAGGTGTCTAGCCATCTAACCCTAATGCAAGGGTGATTTTCGTCCAAGTGTAACATACTTTTTAGAAAAAATTCTGTCAGTTTGAAATATAGTCTAAATTCTGAACGAAGTCTCATTTAGGTTTTTGTGAATATGTATAGCAATATCTGTAAATTTTCCGCTTTCATTATGCATCAGGTTTTGAAATTGTCAGTTGAAAAAATCATGGCCATTTATCCCTACTTTACCATACTGTCTGAAAAAGATTTACAAATATCAAGTCTGAACTTGGTAAGATTTTTTCATTAGTCATCAGTCTTCTGCTCTGATGCGCCCTGCCACTAATGCGTCTCCTGTGACAACCTTTACGTCACAGAGCAGCACATGCAACCTAGGTCCTAATACTCTCCCAAAGTTCTGAGAGGAACTTACATCGATTACGTAGCCTTCGTCCTTCTGGATACCGTCTCCAATATTTCTATTGCATGTATTCCAATCTCTGTCCTCCTTTACGGTTTTTATGTTCTAAGTTCCCTCTAGTACCACCTAATTTTCAACGCTCATCTGAAGCACTACATCCCAAATACTTCGATTATCTTCTTTTCCGATTTTCCCACAGTCCATGTCTCACTACCATACAATGCTGTGCTCCAAACGTACATTCTCAGAAATTTCTTCTTCTAATTAAGACCTATGTTCGAAACTAGTAGAATTTTCATGGCCAGGAATCCACTTTTTGCTAGCTATAGTCTGCTTTTTCTGCTCCGTGCATCATGGGATATTTTGCTGCCTTGCTAGCAGAATACCCTATTTTTTTTCTGGTAACCAATCCTGATGTTAAATTTCTCGCTGTTCTCGTCTCTACCACTTCTCATTACTTTCGTCTCTCTTCGATACAATCAGTCTATACTCTGTACACATAAGAATGTTCATTCCATTCGACAGATCCTGCAATTCCTCTTGACCTTCACTGAGTACGGCAATGACAAAAGCGAATCTTACACTGATATCTCTTCACCTTGAATTTGAATTCCACTCTTGAACCTTCATTTCGTTTCCATCCTTGCTTCTACGATGTACAGACTGAACAGTAGTGGCGCGAAGGACTACATCCCTGTGTTACCCCCTTTTCAATTCGAACACTTCGTTCTTGGTATTATTATCATCGAACTATTAATTTTACCACATTTGCTTTAATTTCCGTGAAGGCTGTTTTGACTTTTCTAAGTTAGACCTTCAGACAATTATATCTTTTCCGATTTCTTCACATTTTCCATGCAGTCATTTCCCCATACCTTCCCTGCACTTCCTATTTATTTCATTCCTAAGTGACTTGCATTACCGTGATCTTGAACTTCCATGAACATTTTAGTACTTCCCTCTTTCATAAATTAATTTTTGCCCTAATGCCTGAAAAAAGTTTCACAAATACACTACTGGACATTAAAATTCCTACACCACGAAGATGAAGTGCTACAGACGCGAAATTTAACCGATAGGAAGAAGATGCTGTGATATGCAAATGATTAGCTTTTCAGAGCATTCACACAAGGTTGGCGCTGGTGGCGACACCACAACTTGCTGATATGAGGAAAGTTTTCAACCGATTTCTCACACACAAACAGCAATTGACCGGCGTTGCCTGGTGAAACGTTGTTGTGATGCCTCGTGTAAGGGGAAGAAATGCGTACCATCATGTTTCCGACTTTGATAAAGGTCGGATTACAGCCTATCGCGATTTCGGTTTATCGTATCGCGACATTGCAGCACGCGTTGGTCGAGATCCAATGACTGTTAGCAGAATATGTAATCGGTGGCTTCAGGAGGGTAATACGGAACGCCGTGCTGGATCCCAACGACCTCGTATCACTAGCAGTCGAGATGACAGGCATCTTATCCGCATGGCTGTAGCGGATCGTGCAGCCAAGTCTCGATCCCTGAGTCAACAGATGGGGACGTTTGCAATACAACAACCATCTGCACGAACAGTTCGACGACGTTTGCAGCAGCATGGGCTATCAGCTCGGAGACCATTGCTGCGATTACCCTTGACGCTGCTTGACAGACAGGAGCACCTGCGATGGTGTACTCAACGACGAACCTTGATGCACGAATGGCAAAACGTCATTTTTTTCGGATGAATCCAGGTTCTGTATACAGCATGATGATGGTCGCATCCATGTTTGGCGACATCACAGTGAATGCACATTGGAAGCGTGTATTCGTCATCGCCATACTGGCTTATCACCTGGCGTGATGTGGTTACACGTCTCGATCACCTCTTGTTCGCATGACGGCACTTTGAACAGTGGACGTTACATTTCAGATGTGTTATGGCCCTGCAAAATCCTACATTTCAGCAGGATAACGCACGAGCGCATCTTGCCGGTCCTGTACGGGCCTTTCTGGATACAGAAAATGTTCATCTGCTGCCCTGGCCAGCGCATTCTCCAGATCTCTCACCAACTGAAAACGTCTGGTCAATGGTGGCCGGGCAACTGGCTCGTCACAATACGCCAGTCACTACTCTTGATGAACAGTGGTATCGTGTTGAAGCTGCATGGGCAGCTGTACCTGTACACGCCATCCAAACTCTGTTTGATTCAATGCCCTGGCAGTTATTACGGCCAGAGGTGGTTGTTGTGCGCACTGATTTCTCAGGATCTACGCACCGAAATTGCGTGAACATGTAATCACATGTGAGTTCTAGTATAATATATTTGTCCAATGAATACCCGTTTATTATCTGCATTTCTTCTTGGTGTAGCAATTTTAATGGCCAGTAGTGTACCAGTTCGGAACTCTGAAAGATTTTATAGTGTTGCTAACACTGGCAATTTACTTTAAGTGTTCAGAAACGTAAACCTGTGCACTTCACAGGACCGACGCTGGGTCGAGCATTAACCGAGATCGCAATGCGGCTGCTGGGCGCCCGCTGCACCAGCACTGGCTGGTCATTTCAGAAGGCGGGCGCAGTGCTAATCTCGGCCAGGCCGGAGTGAATTCGCGCGGTGTCCCCTGCAGAGCGGACAGAACGCGGGACTGGCCCAACTAGTTTCTGGGCGGCCGATACGAGTCCCACCAGAGATTGCCGAACACACAGTCCGGCTCGCCCGACGCAGGCAATCTAACTTGGCCGCCAGTTGGGAGCGCCACTTGCCAGCCCCCACTCGCTGGCGCCAGTAATTGCGCGGGTAGCCAGACACCGACTGCTGGCGCGCCGCACCAGTGACAGGTCCTCGATAATCCGACAAGCACACCACCCTCCTTTCGCCTAACACTCTGAGGGGCAGCGACGCCAGTACTGTGAGTACCACAGATCACCTCAGCAGATACTGAGACAGAAGAAGAAATGGGAGTCGACATAGAAGACACAGGGAATCCAGTACTAGGGCTATGCAAGACTTGCGACCTACGAGAGGCGTTCAATAAATAATGCAACTTATTTCTTTCTCAAAGCAGATTGGTTTTGCGCGGAGTTCCAATACATCATATTATCCCCCCCCCCCCCCACCCCTCTCTTCTGACTAAAAAACATTATTTTGCAATATAATCTCCGTTCAATGCGATGCCCTCACACCACCTTGCTGATAGGGTCTGGGTGTTCTCGTGGTACCACTCTACCGGTCGACGTCCGAACCAACGTTTTGCTCCATCGGTAACCTCCCCATCATACATGTACTGCTTCTTCATTGGGTCAAGCGGATGGAAGTCAGAAGGTGAGGTATCCGGGCAGTAGAATGGATGAGGAGATACAGTAAAGTGAAGTTTAGTGAGCTCCTCTCTGGTGAGGTCCTGCGTTGTCATGCAGGAGGAGAAGTTCGTTTTCATTTTTGTGGGGACAAGCTGAAGCTGTTTCTTCAATTTCCTGACTGTAGCACAATACGCTTGAGACATGATCTTTGCACTATGAAAGAGGACAATAAGCAGAAACACCCCTTCAGGCTTCCAGAAGAGCGTCGTCATCTACATCTACATCTAGATCCATACTCCGCAAGCCACCTGACGGTGTTCAAATGGTTGAAATGGCTTTGAGCAATATGGGACTTAACAGCTGAGGTCATCAGTCCCCTAGAACGTAGAACTACTTTCACCTAACTAACCTAAGGACATCAAACATATCCATCCCTGAGGCAGGATTCGAACCTGCGACCGTAGCAGTCGCGCGGTTCCGGACTCAAGCGCCTAGAACCGCTCGTCTATCGCGACCGGCACCTAAAGGTGTGTGGCGGAGGGTACCTTGAGTACCTCTATCGGTTCTCTCTTCTATTCCAGTCTCGTATTCATTAATTAAAACTTCCGGGCTGAATTGCCGTGGTCCATATTTAAAACTTCTTCTCCTTCCTGACGTTTCGTTGCCTACTGCGGGCAACATCTTCTGATGTGAGTCGGCGACTGGCTGCTAGGCGCTGGTGGTCCCGCTTATATAGAGCCCTTAGATGGTGCCACCACTCGTCACGTGCTTTCGTCTTTAAAACTATCTCTGGCTAGAGCCATCTCTTTCGATTACAGGTGATCGATTGTCACTTCGTTGGTACAAAGTCGACCGCCATATCTTGTCCAGTTTTAATCCTCCGCCCGCATCTCGTGGTCGTGCGGTAGCGTTCTAGCTTCCCACGCCCGGGTTCCCGGGTTCGATTCCCGGCGGGGTCAGGGATTTTCTCTGCCTCGTGATGGCTGGGTGTTGTGTGCTGTCCTTAGGTTAGTTAGGTTTAATTAGTTCTAAGTTCTAGGCGACTGATGACCTCAGCAGTTGAGTCGCATAGTGCTCAGAGCCATTTGAACCATTTAATCCTCCTTCTTTTCTATTAAAATTCAGCCCGGAAGTTTTAATTAATGAAGACGCCGGCCGTTAAAGCTTACATCTTATGACCAGTCTCGTATTGTTCGTGGAAAGAAAGATAGTCGGTATACCTCTGTGTGGGCTCTAACCTCTCTGATCTATCCTCATGGTCTCTTCCCGAGATATACGTAGGAGGGAGCAATATACCGCTTGACTCTTCGGTGAAGGTATGTCCTCGAAACTTAAGCAAAAGCCCGTACCGAGCTACTGAGCGTCTCTCTTGAAGAGAATTTTACTCGCTGAGGGTGCGGTTTCGGAGGGCTGGCGTGGCGCCACTCCATACATTGCCGTTTAGTATACGATACGAAGTGATAAACCCATGTTTCATCGCCTGAGACGATGTTCGACAAAAAAATTATGACAATCAGTCTCGTATCTCGCAGGCAACTCCGCACAGATGGTCATTCGTTGGCCTTTATGATCTTCTGTTAGGAAGCGAGGATGCCAAAGGTTCACACCTTTTAGTATCCCAACTGGTGAACGAGGTTGTCGCCATTACCAACAGAGACGTCTAGTTGTTCAGCGAGATGGTTGATTGTGATCCTCCGGAGACTGTCCGCACGTTACAACGCTGAAGCAGTCACAGCTGTCTGCGGACAGCCGGGACGCGGGAGATCGGACAGGCTTGCGCGACTTTGTTGCGATGATGACAGATGCCTCGCCCAACGCTTCACCATGCTTTTGTTCACTGCCAGGTCCCCACAGACTTTCTGCGAGAGCCTATGAATTTCTGATATGCTGTGGTTTTAATGCCAAAAGGAACTCAATAGCAGTTCTCTGCCTGGAACGCACCTCCGTAACAGGCGTCATTTGGAAGGCTACGTATTTCACCGCCCTCTATCGAAAATTTATGAAACTTTACGGGGTGAAGCGGGAAAATTCAACTATGTCTTCCAAAAAATTCGGCAGTTTATTGAACTGAAAATGACTAAGAAAAAGTATGTAGCATTACTTACTGAACTCCCCTCGGAATACACCGGAAAGCGTGGATAACATTCCTTATTAATTTTTATAGTAGTAACGAGAGGTACATCCGTGGTCGAACCCGACGAGATAGCCGAGCAATGACAAGCTCTGCTTCCGGGATGGGGGGGTGCGCCGGCGCCGTATCGGTTCGCCCAACCGATTAATGACGAAAATCGGTTTGCCGGTCAGACTGGACATAGTTTTTAGGCAGTTTTCCACATCCCAGTGTGTGAATAGCAGGTTGGTTTGCAAGTATAGCCACAGTAAAGCGATTGGCAAGCATTTAGAAAGTTATGCTCACTTCCAAACGAATAAAGCTGGAGTACAGCTATTCTGTCCCAGATGGTAATAAGGTGGTGGCAAGAAGAGCACCCAGCCACTCCTTAAACTAATCGTGTCAAGTCGTTTCATAGCCATAATGATCCTGTGCCGATGTGTGATCCTGTGCCGATGTGGGACAAAGCCAAATGAAAAAGAAAGTCCTGGAAGTTCGTAATGGGAATTTCTGAGCACCCTTTTTCAGGAGAAGGGCACATTAGAGGACATATTGCACTTAGAGGATTGCTGCGTTAACATATTTGAATGCTATCAGCAATACAGACCATAAAAAAAGATCTGCTCCTACTGCTTGTAAAGGTCCAATGGATGTCGACCAGTCACCATGTCATCCTGTGCTTTGCAGCGTCATGCGGAGCTGGAGAGATGACTCGCATATTGCTGCTGCGTTGCGGGTTGGTGGCTTTGCAGTCGACCCCGGAAACACCATTCACTTTCCTGGTTGTAAAGGAATTCGTAAAAAAGGGTCTATTTTCCACCGACACTTTTACTCTAAAAACAAAAATATCTGCACCCCTTGAGGCACTGGCCCCTAACTACGCCTATCCCAGCAGATCTACCAAAAACTAAGAAAGAAGTAAAGGAAAGAAGGGACAGAGTAACATATGTGTGACAGAGAATTTTGTTTCTTTTTTCCCCTCCCGGATTTGAGGAGTGAATTCCACGAAAGTTGCCCGTAGCCAAGGAAAAATTCGTGCACGTCTTCTCGGGATCGTAGGCCTAGTATCAAAAAATCGACAATAGTGCATCCAATCAACTGCTTATTGCAGGGACATACCAGCTGCACGGCGGTTCGTAGAAAGTGCTCCAAAGGGAGTTGGAAAAGTACTGCATGTGTTTCAGATTACGGACTATGGGGCAATGTCGTTTGTTTGCGTAAGGTGCGCCCAAAAATCGGAAATACGCTTCTCGCCAGTGGGAAAAAGTATCGAATTGCAAATTCGCGGAACCAAGTCACACAGCGAATCTTCGTCTGCGGGTAGCACACGTCATTCGGGTACAATATCATTTGGGTTGTTATTCTGCCAGGAGTAGCACATCTGAGGAATACCAGAATTTGCTGCATCAGACGTCTACTGCCGGGCCACTAACGAAGCTGTGAGCGTCCGTGTTCGTCACACCGCACGTGACGCTAAACGGGGAGCCGATGAGGTGAACTTCCTGGAGACGAGGAAAATTCGGTTGTTTCCCGTTGACGGTGACATACGACACTGAGGATGCAGCAGTGTAAAGAAAAGGGACACTCTCCGCTCGTCATATATTGCACCACGTCTTCTGGTACGTGTACTTTTGTTGCATCAAACTGACGGTGCTGGCTAATTGCATCTCAGTGTAGATCACCTTCGTCGACAAAAAGCGCATGTGTGGCAAAGAGGCAGAAATAGCTCTGCTCCAGAAAAGAAGAGCCCGATGTGATAGAAGAGCTTTGGTATGTCCAACATCGTGACTGGAGGAGCCAACGAGAACGGGGCGTATGCATCAATTACACTCATGCTCATAAATTAAGGATAATTGCACAATGTGGTGCCACACAACGTGGTACTACACAAAACTGGCACTAATAGCATAGGCACTTAGGGAACACACACGACACAGATCTGTAAGTCATGGGTATTGGCGATAAGTGGAGAAAACCAGCACGAAACACATGCGCTACAAAACGCCACTGCTTCCTGCGCTTGTGCCTCGACATCAATACGGGATATGATCACCATGCATACGTACACAGGCCCCACAACGGGTTGGCAAACTCTGGATCAGGTGGTCGAGCAGCTGCTGGGGTATAGCATCCCATTCTTGCACCATGGCCTGTCGGAGCTCCTGAAGTGTCCTGGGGGTTTGAAGACGTTGTTGTTAGTTGTAAATCACGCATTGGAGAAGTATGTGCCGAAAAAGTGGGTTACGGACGGAAAAGACCCACCGTGGTTTAACAGCGCAATTCGGAGATTGCCCAGAAAGCAAAGACAGTTTCACTCGCGGTACAAGAAAGATCGGGAGAATGAGGGCAGGCAAAAGTTTGTAGAGATTCGTGCTGCTGTAAAAAGAGCGATGCGCGAAGCATACAACCATTTCCACCGTCATGCCTTAGCAAAAGAACTTGCTGAAATCCCAAGGAAATTAAGGTATTACGTAAAATCGGTAAGCGGGTTGAAGGCTTCCATCCAGTCACTCACTTCTCAGTCTGGCCTGGCAACGAAAGACAGCAAAACGAAAGCTGAAATTTTATATTTAGCATTTGAGAAATCTTGCACGCACGAGGATTGTACAAACATACCGCCGTTTGAGTCTCGTACAGACCCCTATGGAGGACATACTGATAGACATCCCTGAGGTTGTGAAGCAGCTGAATGGTTTGAAAATAAATACATCGCCAGGTCCTGATGGGATTCCAATTCGGTTTTACAGAGTACTCTACTGCATTGGCTCCTTACTTAGCTTGCATTTATCGCGAATCTCTTGCCCAACGTAAAGTCCCGAGCGATTGGAAAAAAGCGCAGGTGACACCTGTATATAAGAAGGGTAGAAGGACGGATCCTTAAAATTACAGACCAATATCCTTAACATCGGTTTGTTGCAGGATTCTCGAACATATTCTCAGTCCGAATATAATGAGTTTCCTTGAGACAGAGAAGTTGCTGTCCATGCATCAGCACGGCTTTAGAAAGCATCGCTACTGCGAAACGCAACTCGCCCTTTTTTCACACGAGATCTTACGAACCATGGATGAAGGGTATCTGACGGATGCAATACTCCTTGACTTCCGGAAAGCGTTTGACTCGGTTCCCCACTGCAGACTACTAAGTAAGGTACGAGCATATGGGACTGGTTGCCAAATATGTGAGTGGCTCGAAGACTTCTTAAGTTATAGCACCCAGTACATTGTCCTCGATGGTGAGTGCTCATCGGTGGTGAGGGTATCATCTGGAGTGCCCCAGGGAAGTGTGGTAGGTCCGCTGTTGTTTTCTATCTACATAAATGATCTTTTGGATAGCGTGGACAGCAATGTGCGGCTGTTTGCTGATGATGCTGTGGTGTACGGGAAGGTGTCGTCTTTGAGTGACTGTAGGAGGATACAAGATAATTTGGACAGGATTTGTGATTGGTGTAAAGAATTGCAGCTAACTCTAAATACAGATAAACGTAAATTAATGCAGATGAATAGGAAAAAGAATCCCGTAATGTTTGAATACTCCATTAGTAGTGTAGCGCTTGACACAATCACATCGATTAAATATTTGGGCGTAACATTGCAGAGCGATACGAAGTGGGACAAGCATGTAATGGCAGTTGTAGGGAAGAGCGGATAGTCGTCTTCGGTTCATTGGTAGAATTTTGGGAAGATGTGGTTCACCTGTAAAGGAGGCCGCTTATAAAACAGGAATACGTCCTGTTCTTGAGTACTGCTCGAGCATTTGGGATCCCTATCAGGTCGGATTGAGGGAGGAAATAGAAGCAATTCAGTGGCGGGCTGCTAGATTTGTTACTGGTAGGTTTCATCATCACGCGAGTGTTACGGAAATGCTTCAGGAACTCGGGTGGGAGTCTCTGGAGGAAAGGAGGCGTTCTTTTCGTGAATCGTTACTGAGGAAATTTAGAGAACCAGCATTTGAGGCTGACTGCAGTACGATTTTACTGCTGCCAACTTGTATTTCGCGGAAACACCACAAAGATAAGATATTAGGGCTCGTACAGAGGCATGTAGGCAGTCATTTTTCCCTCGTTCTGTTTTGGAGTGGAACAGGGAGAGAAGATGCTAGTTGTGGTACGAGGTACCCTCCGTCACGCACCGTATGGTGGTCTGCGGAGTATGTATGTAGATGTAGTTCTACGTTCTACGGGACTGATGACCTCAGATGTTAAGTCCCCTAGTGCTCAGAGCCATTTTTTGTAGTAAGCTGATAAGGTACATCGTACAACGCCGCTACACTGACGAAAAATCCCGAGCTCTGTTTAGAACATCGTAAAGACCCACATCCCTAAGAGCCAGGGGATGGGTGAGGCAATCATAGAGGACTTTGAAGATCATGGCCTGGGTAGCAAAGGAAACCACCGCAGCTGACACGCAGCGAGGCAAGGTGGGCATGGCTGGAAGAGTTTGTGTCACGTGAGGATTCCAAGAAGCACCTAGGTGTTGACATAGCGCATACGTTGGAGAAGGTCATGGGACCAAGTCGATGTTGAAAGAGTGCGACCTGATCCGTTGCAGCAACCGTCTGTAGTTGATGCCCGCGGAGAGCCGCAAGTCAGTAGTAAAATTGACGCCAAGGCAGCTTAAGGTATCGGTCACGTAGCGATACACATAGCTTGCGTTTTAAGTACGTTGATGGAAGAGTCCGGCTCCTCACCATCTACTCAAGCGCCGCTCGGGTTTCGTCTGCACTTTGACCACGCAGCTACGAGTGCGGACTGCTTTGACCGCAACGGGACATAATTACCACATTCAGACGCTCCCTTTCGGCTTTGTGGTGCAGCATACTTCCTCAGACAAAAGTGCAGCCAGTAGGAGTCCAGTGGGAAGCCCTTCACACAAAGAACTGATAGTGGCCGCAACGGAAGCCGCGTCCTCTCTGAAACGCACTTCCACAGGCCTGTCACGCTTCCTTCCTAAGCCTTGTCCGTTCCTATCTTCCGTTTCCTGCAGAGAGAATGTACGAAAGGGCGCGGAGTGAGATGCGAGGAGGAAACGTTAAAAAAAAAAAGCCATTTCTGTCGTCTCGCTTTTAATGGAAATCTGACGGTCAGATAAAGAGTGAAATATGTGAGTGTGTGAGAGCGTATGTGTGTGTGTGTGTGTGTGTGTGTGTGTGTGTGTGTGTGTGTGTGTAGGTATATTCATAACTTTTCCCGATTGTGCGCGCCGCGGCCGCGCATTGTGTGGTTCGGCGCTGTTGTTTTAGTACCCACGTCGGCGGCGCGCAGCACCACCCTCCGCCACCCACCGCCGCCGCCGAGTGTCGCCCCACTCCATTGTCCGCCCTGCTCTGCCAGCCAGCGTGGCGACCGACCGCGACGCTTTGTCCCGTTTTAATTAACGGGACGAGACGCACCGCCCTTACATTAGTCATTTCGGAATGCAAAATAGACAGCGCGACCTGGTGCGGTCCGCGGGACCGTCCCCGCCACCGCCCCCATTCCTTCCTTTATTAATCCACTACTCTTTTACATTTCTGCGGCTCTAGCGCGGAGGAGGAAGTCGTGCTTTTCAGAGGTGAAACTCCAAGTGGTTCGTTTCGTCCTTAATCTCACTGGCTTTCTCTCCCCGTGTGGACCGCCAACAAATCCATTTGTTTTCGCACATTGAGCACTCTCCTGCGACTTTCTATACTCACAGATACGTTGATGAAAAGGTCAAGGTCACCGAGCTGCAGCCAGAACTAGGGGAATCAACGGGCTTACCATGGTACCTCCGTACGCAGCCTCACTGTAGCATTGTGCACTTTGCTGTTGTTGGCTTCTCGATACCTACGCAAACAACACTAGTAGAAAGTACAGAAAATTTGTCTTTGTGTCGAGTCGATAATTAACCTCCTTAAACTGTGTTTATCCGTGGACGTACTGTTCGGAAATCAGCTGTAATAATAATAAGAAAATACAGTTCCAAATATCCGATTACTTTACAAATGAGCTATTGTGTTAAATATTTGACATAAACCAAGTAAAAACTTTGCTGTTGGATATGCAAATCCATAACTATATTTTCTTAGTTTCGGTTTGCTTACCCATAGGTTAATGACATTGTCAGACTGAAAACGGTATGGGATTATGGTTATTTTGCACTTCCTGAAGAAAAGCTCCTCGTAATTAAATGCAGTTAAATCTCTACCTGAGGAAGTACACTACATTCCGCGACCTTTCGATTCAAATCTCTCTCTTGCATAACCAAGAATGTGCATTTGCTGACGACGGCTACAAATGCTGTGAATATTGCAACAGTAACGTAATCGCAAAGAAATACATTTTTTTGTTATACTTGCATTCTTACATAAAAGGATGGAGTGAGGTTTTGGGGATCCAGCCCATTCCATGTAAGCTGATGGGTTGCCAATTGGGAATTAATAGTGGAGTATTTCGTCGAGCAGAACCCTCTTGCAAAAAATTAAGTAAATTTATTTTGACTCACGCATATGGTTGAAAGTAAGTTGACTCCAATTTCTCCATCTCCAAAACCCTCGGGACAATTTTCGTGGTCAAAGCCAAGAGATTTTGGCATGTTTCTCAGGTTTTCGCCTATTTTTGAGAAACTTTGCATCTTACTGAAAATCTTAAATTCACCAAAATGAAAGAGCATTAAACATTGTGTTAAATGACATATTTAAATGTCAAAATCGGTGCAGCCGTTTGGACCCAATCAATTCTTAAAGTTCGTTCATTTTTATCAACTCGGCTGAAGCTACTCCATATGAAAAATGTCAAGTTATCAAAGTTACGAAAGCATCTAGTTTTTCAGTTTTAGGCTCCATTAAGCGTTCAGACACTTGGAAGTCAAACTAATTTGATTTAGTTTTTCTGTAAATCAATGTTTTTCAACGAAATAAAACTTCCAACATGAGTACCAACAGGAGCACCTATAGATCTTTCCGACTGACATGCCTTAAACAGCCGAGGCTGCCTGACCCTTTTTCTTTATTATTGTTTCCATTGTTAGCCACGTCCATTCTTCTTGTGTTACTCGACAGATGTGCTCAAAATTGCCTTTCCTTTTTTTTTTTTTTTTTTTACGAAACTTCCGTTCCGTTGTTTGGCTTTACTTTCGTTGTGCGGTCACTGCATTAGAATTGAGTGGTCCGTATCGTAAGGTAGTGTGTTTTATATGTGACGGCAGTTTGGCAGATGGTGAAACAGAAAGGACTGGAAACACTAGTGCAATCCACTAAGGATAGGAAATCGTAGGAACATCGAAAGTTATTGACTGGTACGGCTGAAGCGGAAGTGCACGGTGCTTGCCAGATGTTCAGTGATCCAAAACTAATGAGATCCTCTTTGGTAACACCGTCAACGTCGAATCTTCGATCATCCAAGAAGATATTTGATTTTAGTAAACACTGCTTTTATTGCGGTGAGGAAACTGATGCTAATTGCGAGAAACTTAGTAGACTTCCCTATTCGAAATGAAATATAATGTGATGAAACGTGAATTAAGAGATACTGTCGAATGGCTGGGAGGCAGATGTAAGGACCAAAATAACCCGACTCTTCCCGAAGTACGGTGAAGAAATAATGTCTATTGACGGACATAAAAGGAGCACAGTAGCGCGTTTCAAAAGTACAGGCTGTAAGATACTATCTAGTAGTTTCTTTATCAGTTTTTTCACGAGAAGAGAGTCTGAGAATTGTACGAGTTGCTGCAGTTATACTTCGTGAGGACATCTGTACACAGGTCTATGATACATTGCAATACCCTCCCCCCCCCCCCCCCCCCATATGATGATTTTTTGTCAGATGTCCAATTAGTGATCCCTGAATCATTGCTTCATTCCTTTGAATCGTTGATTTTGAAAAGTAAACGAGGATCTCTAGATAAATCCCAAAAATTTATGTTTCTTTGACACATGCAGTGATTTCTGGAGTAAGATGCGTGTCATTTCTATCTTCACTATTTATTGGACTCAGTACGTTCACGTACAAAACATTCAGATCAAAACTTATTCTCTACGCTCTTAGTCCACTTGGATTTGCAGCCTCGACTGCACGACCTGAGCATTCTGACATAAACAGTGAAGGATTTTTCATCCAGTTCATCTCTGGTAATGCAGATTTTAGCATCTGCACTATTGACGAATTGAATACTTTCCAATCGTTGGGATGAATCATGGCCATCACTCCCTATATAGCTATGGAGTCTGACAGGAGCATTGATCGGGAAAGAAGACGCTGAACTTCTGAATTTTTGTCTTAATTTGGTGTACCTCAGCTGTCGGCTATCAAAAAACAAATGATGTTTGCTTAAACAGTCTTATTACAAGGATTGCCCAGAAAATAATGACTCTGTTTTTTTTTTTGCTCAGCTGTAAACAGTGCTACTAATGCGAAACGTTACGTCTGAATTATTTTAAGTCCCCTGAGCGAGCGCGCCAGGTTTCCGTCACTTCAGACAGATAGCGTAACTGCAGGATAGTTTCAAAATGGTGTCTGTAGGTGATGTACGTTACAAGTAACATGCCGTCTTTGAATTTCGCATTGCAGTGAAAGAAACTGTAGGGAATATTCACTGTCGTCTATGGAGCATCTGCTATCGATAGAAGTACCGTTAGGATCTGCTTTTGGCACACTGTATGTCGGCCATATTGGTTCATATTTGTACCTCTGTTAAATGATGTAGGTAAACAGTGTATAACACTTCTACAGTAATACCAAGAGTTTTTTACTTTTGTGAATACTATTTTCGTGTTACACAAATACAAGACCAGTTTTTAAATCACATTAATTTTCGATGAAAGTCTATAGACAAATTTGGTTTTCAGTATAATTTCGACCAATGGGTGAAATGTCTCTGAGCACTATGGGACTTAACATCTGAGGTCATCAGTCCCCTAGAACTTAGAACTACTTAAACCTAACTAACGTAAGGACATCACACACATCCATGTCCGAGGCAGGATTCGAACCGTAGCAGTTGCGTGGTACCAGACTGAAACGCCTAGAACCGCTCGGCCACAGCGGCCGGCTTTCGACCAATATTAAGGCGATTATCATAGTGAACAACCATGTTTCTATTTAGTTTCTCATAAAAATCTAATGCCTTACTTGCTACCCAGTGTTGAAAAGCCACTTTTATGTCATCATCGAGCTGCGCACACACTAAATGTCTTCATAAAGAAACTCATTACGTAACGACGAAATCGTAATGATTTTTCTGTTACTTTTTATGCTGTGTCTTGAGTGATTACAAACTGTCACCTGCTTCGTACTTCACCATTAATATTAATACACTTACGCGCTCTAACCCATTTTCGTACCATACCATCGCTCATTATAAACTCACCCGCTAGCTTTCACGTTTTATACCGTACGACTTCAAGCATTTAATACCTGCGGAATTTTTTGGTTAACTGAGGCTATGTCAATAAGCACGAACGAAAGTAAACAAAGTGCTTCCGATATGGTGGCTGTGGGTAATTATAAGGAGCATGTACTCAGTGCGCATGCACGGAAAACCGGCCGCAGCGCTGCAGTGGCCATATTTAAAACCGGTATTTAGTTTTAAAACATACGCGTCGTACGGAGAGTGTGATCCTTGGTGACTATTGCCACTGGGAAACATAGAAAGGCCGGCCGAAGTGGCCCTGTGGTTCTAGGCGCTGCAGTCTGGAACCGCGAGACCACTACGGTCGCAGGTTCGAATTCTGCCTCGGGCATGGATGTTTGTGATGTCCTTAGGTTAGTTAGGTTTAACTAGTTCTAAGTTCTAGGGGACTAATGACCTCAGAAGTTGAGTCCCATAGTGCTCAGAGCCATTTGAACCATTTGAACATAGAAATGTGACGTGCATTGCAGTAACTTACAGTCTGGCTACAAAGAGTTCACGTGTTTACACGCCAAAGCCGAACAGCAGACACGAACTGCGGTGGTACGGTCAAGAAGCGAAGTTACGGCTCGCAATAAGGGAGGACACAAGTTGACGCGTTCGTGTGGGTGAGACTCGTCTGTGACAGATGGGGCGGAACGAATTGCTATTGGCAAAGTTTCCAAGGAGAAAGCGACTGCCAGGCGGGAGAAGCGACTGTCGGGAGTTCCGTCTTCCGGAGAAGACGGCTGGAGCGACTAAGTCACAGCTCCCAGTGTTCCAGCCGCTGGGGGAAACGCGAGAGACGCTGAGTAGGTGAAGCAAAATAAGTTGTATGAGGCTGGAGAAGTTACTTGTACGATTTATTTGTTAATTTTGTAAATCCATAGTCGCCTAATTAGCTGGGAGCTTTCTGTTATAATGATTTCACTAAATAAATAAAGAAGCAGGCTGAGACTGGCCTACTTAAAGGACACGAGCCGGTTCGTCCTATACTCATCCTCTTCGAGATTGTTCCATCTTTAATGGTCACTAAGGCGATTTTTATAACCCTTTGTTTCCTCCTTCCTTTACTCGTTGACATAAGTAACTCTAACAGAATGAAATAGATTTATATCTACATGTCCACATTCTACAATCAACACTTAGGTTTTATCGAACCACTTTCACACAATGGTCTACTGTTTTCACTCTCAACAGCGCTGGGGAAAAAGGAACAATTTAATCTTTCCGTGTGAGCTTCCATTTCTCTTATTTTATTAAGCTGATCATTTCTCCCTTTGCAAGTGAGCATCAACAGAATATCTTCGCATTTGGAGGAGAAAGTAGATGATCGAAATTTCGTGAAAAGATCCTGCTGCAAGGACAACGCCTTCTTTCTAGTGACTGCCACCTCAACTCGCTTGTCATATCCCTGACACTCTCTCCCATATTTCACGATAATACGAAACAAGCTGTCCTTCTTTGTATTTTTCGATATCCTCCGACAATCCTATATGATAAGGATGCAACGTTCACAATTCTGCTTTATAATATACTAGCTTCCTGCCATGGCTTTGCCCGGGTAGTACTAAGTATCTATGGTCTGACGACTTGTCTATCTTAGTGATAAATTTGTTTACAGGCAAGCGTGTAGGATTATAATTAAAATTAGAGAACAACTTACGCAAATAAGTCGCATTACTTCCATACAAATAACAAATCCGATTGCAATACCACTTATAAGCGAGCTAAGGACACTTGTCCCTTGTCCATCTGGCCGTCCGACTGGAGTGTCACTATGGCGGGGTCTGCCCAAATGAAACAGTGTTTACGATATTACAGTGCCTGTTTTACTCTAATTGCTATGCGAAGTTCCGATTACATGCGTGCTTGTCCAAAGGAAATTCACGTCGTATTCAGAATAACACAGGCACTGCAATATCGTATTTATCCTCTGACATAAACAATGTGTATTGTTTTTTGAGGTTCGCACCAAAATTACAAGTACAATATTGCAGAGCCTGTGTTATTCTGATTACGATGCAAAGTTCCTTTCGACATGCAAGTATGTCCGGAGGTCCAGTTGGTCCATATGGCTCTAACCACTATGGGACTTAACATCTGAGGTCATCAGTCCCCTAGACTTAGAACTACTTAAACCTAACTAACCTAAGGACATCACACACATCCATGCCCGAGGCAGGATTCGAACCTGCGACTGTAGCAGCAGCGCGGTTCCGGACTGAAGCTCTGACATCAGGCAAGCGTCTTTCCAGTACAGTTTCTCACCTGTACTGAAATATACACAGTGGGTGTACGAGTACAGGTTGTACACGCGTGGTTGACGACATACGTAAGTTTGGCTCTTGTAGTGAGCGGTCAAAGAATAGCCAAATAGTAAGGCGACCGCTCCGATAAACGGAAATCCGGGCTCTATTCCCGGTTCGGCACAAAATTTCAGTGTCATCATTCCATTCTACAGCAGATGGTTGTCCATATCCGCAATTGTGAATATACTTAATGCCATTCAGTTTGGTGCGCTACATTTTCTGTGTGACTTTAACATTTCCATTTGGACCCTTTAAACATTAACTCCTTACCAAAAGTCTGCTCTTATCATATAAGTGTCAGATAGTTCCTGCACTGCAGGTCATTTAGAAAATTGATGGTACCTCATACCGGCCTCCCGAAAGCAGCAGTTTTTACCAGTCAGGCACTGCAGGTGGTGGCGTAACATGTGTGGACGATTCCAAGGAGTTGTGAGTAGTGGTCGAAACCGGTCGCCTTGATAAATAAATCGTGATCAAAACTGTTTTTAACAGTAAATATTTGCTCTAATAAACGTTCGGAAGACATAGGCCACAATTTTTCGATACGTGTTTGTATGGCACATGTTTGCGTACATTATATAAAATGGAAACATAGTTATAAAAGATCTCGTGAGGTTCTTGACCACTTTACCTCAGATATTTACTTGATATTCTAATAAACATTCCGAAGGATGTAGGATGTATATTTAAAAAAAAAAAAAACTATGTACAGGTCTTCCGTTAAAACCGACTTCGAGTAAGCAAATGTTGTATATAGTGCACTGTGTAAATGTGCGGTTTCATTTTATTTCCAGTTTTAACTACAATAGCAGGGCATTTGAACATTAGATAATTTGTTTCTTCCATACACAGTCTTTTCCCTTATACACATTTTTATTACACAAAAACTGTATACACAACTATGTGCTTTTTTGTTATTTTCCTCACAGTTGTTTTTAGTAGAAAACAGGCTTATCGGCTTGTCATTAGAATCCTACCAGAGATCGAAACTTCGTAATTCTACCCGTTCACAGATTAAAAATCTCACTGAAGCTGCTATTCGAAAGGGCTGTCTGTCATACCACGTATGCGAATTACCCACTCATTTTATGAGATGTCAATTTTCAGTTAAGGATTCGTTGGCAATAACAATAATTAAAGCTTAATGTCAGAGACAGAGGGAAGGAAAGGAAATGCACAGCGATAGAGAGGGAGAGGGAGGGGAGAAAGGGATAGGAAGTGAGAAATGGACAGAGAGAGGAGGAGAGAGGAGGTGGAGAGAGTTAGGGGAGAGGACGAGACGTACAGCGAGAGGGATTAGGAGTTGATAGGCGGAGCGAGAGGGAGGAGGAGGTAACGGACAAAGAGAGAGGGGAGAGAATTTGGGCAGAGAGACTGGGGAGAAAAAGATTACGACGCATGTACGAGGGTCACTCCAAAAGAGATGCACACTGTTTTTGTAAAAATACAGTTTTCATTCTCCATGTGTGGAAGTTTTACAGGGTGTAGATACATCCTTCCCTCTTGTTTTCAAACTTAGTTCAACCTGTTCCCGTGAGTGGCGCCGTCACAGCATGTCTTCAAGATGGCTGCTACAAATGACGTTCGTCAGAAGCAACGTGCTGTCATATAATTCCTGTGCTGTGAAAATGAGACAGTGGGAAACATACACAAGAGGTGGAAAAAGGTGTATGGAGATGCTGCTGTCGATCGCAGTACAGTTAGTCGGTGGGCAAACAGGTTACATGATGAAAGCGGGCATGGAAATATTGAGGATTGTCCTCGCAGCGGCAGGCCTCGTACTGCACACACTCCAAACAATGTGTAGAGAGTTAACGAATTAGTGACTGCTGACAGATGCATCACAGTGAAGGAATTGTCACGCTACGTTGGGATGGGGGAAGGGAGTTTTTGCAGAATACTGAAAGTGTTGGCGTTAAAAAAGGTTTGTGCCAGGTGGGTTCCCAGGATGTTAACAGTGGCTCACAAAGAAACAAGAAAAACGGTATGCAGCGAACTTTTAGAACAGTACGAGAGTAGTTGAGATGAATTTCTTGGAAGAACTGTGACAGGTGATGAAACATGGCTCCATCATTTTTCACCAGGAAAGAAGAGGCAATCAATGGAGTGGCATCATGAAAATTCACCGAAGAAAAAATATTCAAAACCACACCTTCTGGTGGAAAAGTTATGGCTACGGTGTTTTTCGATTCCGAAGGACTCTAGATTGTGGACATCATGCCAAGTGGAACCACCATAAATTCTGATGCATATGTGACGACACTGAAGAAACTTCAAGCTCGACTGAGTCGTGTTCGACAACATCGGCAAAAGCAGGATGTTTTGCTGTTGCACGACAATGCACGGCCACATGCCAGTCAAAAAAACCATGGAAGCGAACACAAAACTCGGATGGACAACACTGAAACACCCGCCTTACATTTCTGACTTGGCTCCATGTGTATATCATCTCTTTGGGAAACTGAAAGACTCTGTTTGTGGAACAAGGTTTGAAGATGATGACTCCCTTGTGCACGCTACCAAACAGTGGCTCCAACAGGTTGGTCCAGAATTTTACCGTGCGGGTATACAGGCGCTTGTTGCAAGATGGCGTAAGGCAGTTGAGAGGGATGGAAATTATGTGGAGAAATGAAAATATTGTTCCTAAAGGCTGTATCTACACACCGCAAAAGTTTTAAACATGTAGAATAAAAGACGGATTTAAAAAAAAATTGTGTGCGTTTCTTTTGGAGTGACGTCGTACAGTTGCAGTGTATATTTCACAAATGCGAAGCATTGCCGTATACGCTGATAAGTTATAAATTTTATGATCTGTTTTAGATATGGGTGCGTATTATTTGATTTAATAGTATCTCTAGAGCCAGCGTAGGCCTAGGGGTACAGGCTGGAATGGGCAATTTTCCTTGGGGTACGGAGAGAAAGAGGTGTGAATACTATTGCTCTACCGTACTGCACGAAGACATATACCGTGTGGTGTAATAACGACTGCGCTACAGACCGTAACCGCTGTGCAGTAAACATGTTAATGTGCTCACAGAGCTTCGAATATGAAGTGGCGAGAGTATTAAATTGCACTAAAGTCTGACCATGGCGGGTAAAAGAGTATATGACCTAGGGGGAGTGATTATGGCCTCCTTCCTGAATCCAAAGAATGGCTTGCTTCGGGAACCAGATAAAGGCCGAGCGTGTCGTTAAGCTCCACCGCCATATAAGAGGTTACAAATCCTAAGTGGAGACCGGCTAAGACGGGAAATTTTATTGCTGCCGGAAAATGAATTACCCTGCTAAATTTATTACACTAAAAACTTGAAAGAATAACAAATAGCGAATTAAGGGAGCCGGCTAGGGCGGGCCGAGCTAAACATAAGAGGACGGAAGAGGGTGTGTTTTCGATAGCGCCGCCATAAATAACGGGGAACGCATAGCTCGTCTGCCAAGATGGCGGCCGCCTGCGTGGAGCAGACAGGGCAGAGAGAGAGAGAGAGAGAGAGAGGAGTGCGCTACAGTCCGGACCCGGCCGAGATCTCGCCGGCCCATTACGTTAACAGCCGCTACTCCCGAGAGGGCGTATTGTTTATGAAGCTCGGGACATAAACACGGGGAATATCATTTCAGCATAAGACTGCAGCAAAATTATCACGTCATGGGATTTGAGTGCTACTTTCCACGGCTAGACGCATCCATTACACCGCGGTAATAGAATTGGTGGAGGGAATCTTATACTGAGGTACTTCGTAGCTAAACGGCTAGTTTATACTGTAGAGTACTGTCACCTTTATTAACTATTTCAGAATGGTACCGGTGACTCATCTACCGTATTTACTTTATGACGGTGGCGCTATGAAGCAACGTGAGTCACATCCAAGCTAAAGTGTGGAAGCTACTCTCCATATTCCGCACAATCAGTTCATGGAAATATTTTCTTAATATTTTTCTATCTTTGGATGGGAAAGAGAGCCCATCAAAAAGATTATTAGAGACCAAAAATCGACGAGGTACACGGCAACACGTGTCGAAACAATCCATCGACTTTATTACACACAAATTTACAGACCTATTTACACAAATTAGACTTTCATATTTTTTGTCAGTAATAAAATAAAAATAGCATGGTTTTTGGGATTCCAAGTCGATTTTAAGTTTTCTTTTGGTTGTTGGTCAAATGCTGGAACTAGTAATCCCTGTACCACAAATTTACAATTTAAAATCACTCAATCTCATTTCCACACTACTGTTATTAATTTGGAAAGAAAAAAAATCTATATTATGACCCGAATTTCAAAACTCCTGTCTTCCTTTTGGCGAATGCTGGCATCCGGAGTTCAGCAAGTATGCAGTGGACTCCGTCCGTTTCACTTTTCAAACGGCGACAGTGCATTAAACTTTCACGCTACAATATCGACGGATGCAGAGTGTTTAAGAAAGTATTCCATATTTTGATAGGTCATACTACGTACTGAGAAAGAGGAGAATGTATACGTGGTCTCTAAAATGCATCTGTTAAGAAGTATGAGCACTTGTTCATTTTCGCTACTCTGAAAAACCACACCTCTTCTACTGCAAGCTCTTATGCTGTTACGAACAACGTTCAAAATACAGAGTATTGCCTTCCTATCAAACGAATTGCATGTCCTGCCGGATTAGGTACCATTCTAACAATTAGGTACCATTCCAAACTTTTTATAAAACGACTAAGGTTTTTTTTTTTTTTTTTTTTTTTTTTTTTTTTTTTTTTTTTTTTAATGGCTATCCGTTAAATTTGTGGAAGTTACCTTGAATTTGTAGACTTTAATTTTACTTTTATCTGAAAAATTAAGTTCAGTTTAGCCCCATCTAACGACTACAGAGTGTTATACAAGGTAGGCTAGCTCATTAGCAGCACTACTCATGCTGCAAGTGTGCAGGTAAATTGACTAGCAACAGTGGTTCGAGATTTTAAGTCTCATATATTTTGTACAATTATTATTGTATTTCTGGTACAAGTATTACTTCTCGTTATTTCTCTGACAGATTCTTTGTTCTGTTTCTCTGACAGATTCTGATGGTGGCTGTTCTCAGAAAAGCGTAGAAGTGTACAATTTTAAGAAAATAAAAACCTACACTGGTGTCCAAAATTAAAGCAACAAACGGGAATTTTGCAAAAGAGCACTTTGGGACTTAACATCTGTGGTCATCAGTCCCCTAGAACTTAGAACTACTTAAACCTAACTAACCTAAGGACATCACACACGTCCATGCCCGAGGCAGGATTCGAACCTGCGACCGTAGCAGTCGCGCGGTTCCGGACTGAGTGCCTAGAACCGCTAGACCACCGCGGCCGGCGGAGTTTTGCAAGGTTGCGTTTATTTTGCCACAAAACAGTATAATCGGCACAGGACGTAAACAACTGCAACATGCATAACGTAGACAAAAACTTTCTTCGTGTTTTCTAACTTAACGGATATACAAACACATCCCGACAACTGGTTAATGCGCTTAATATAGAGTGTGACTACCTCTGGCAGCAACACAGACCTGAAAAACGACAGGGCATGTTGTGAATGATGTCATCAATCTCATATTGAGACAATAACGCCCATGAAACTTTCCTGGCATATTAAAACTGTGTGCCGGAACGAGACTCGAACTCGGGACCTTTGCCTTTCGGGGACAAGTGCTCTACCATATGAGGTACCCAAGCACGACTCACGCTCCATCCTCACAGATTTACTTCTGTCTGTACCTCGTCTCCTACTTTACAAGCTTTACGGAAGCTTTCCTGCGAACCTTGAAGAACTAGCACTCCTGAAAGAAAGGATAGAGCACTCGCCCTTGAAAGGCAAAGGTCCCGAGTTCGAATCTCAGCCAGGCACACAGTTATAATCTGCGAGGAAAGTTCCATATCAGCGCACACACTGCTACAGAGCGAAAATATCATTCTGAATAACGCCCATTTTTGCTGCATCACTGTTCCTAAGTCTTGCAGAGTGGTTGGTGGATGCTGACATGATGCAACCAGTCTTCCTAGTGCATCCCAAACGTCCTCTGTGGGCTTCAGATCGAGAGAGTGAGGAGGCTACGCCATATGTGCAGTACCTTCCGTTTCCAGGACAACATCAACTACCCCTGCTCTATGAGGTCGAACATTATCGTCGAGCAATACGAAGTCTGGGCGCACTGCATCTCGCAACAACCGCACGTGAGGTCCCAAGATCTCGTCACGGTACCTGACAGCAGTTAAACCTTCCCAATTTAACCGTACAGTTCCGCGAAGAGACGTGTTCGAGTGGTCAACACTGCCCTGCCCACCCCATTAGCGACCCTCCACGATACCGGTGTCTTTCCATAATGGTTGGGCCATGAAATCGTGTTTCACGTTACCTCCAGATGCGAATCCATCAATAATCACTGTCCAGACCAGATCGGGACTCATCTCTGAAAAGAACATTGGCTCACTGATCGTCCGTCCAGGTGGCATGTTGACGGCTCCACTCTAGACGTTTCCCGCTGTGAAGACGCGTCAGAGCTACACATACAGCAGGTGTCCGTCAATAGAGGCAAACCTGTCGAAGCCTTCTGTACACCTTTTGCCTCGGTACAAAATGTCCAGTGGATGCGGCGAGAGCGGATGCCAGTGGCCGTGCAGTACTAAGCCGGTACAGCCTTTACAGCCAAATAATGGTTTCCTCCTTCTGATGTTACACGTGGTCTTAGGGATAAATTCGATCTGCAAAAACTGTCGCGAAATCCGAGAAACAACAAAACGATTCACAGTAATGCATCGGGCCATATCAGGTTGTGGCTGTCCTGCTTCCATTTTTCCCATGCCCCTTAAGCCCAGAGAGTCTGGTGGGTTTCTTCTCTGTGCCAAACTGCACCGTATGTGGCTGTGCGCACAGCGATTGTAGATGTGGGGCTACCCAGCAAACAGTATCCCGTTTGACAGATGCCCTGACGTCATCGTTGGCGTGGTTTCCCGTGGACCAGGATGCCATCTTCGGTGCAGTTTGTGTGATTATATCGTGAATTAGCCACGGGACGGGGAAATAGTGGTTTATTGCTTTAATTTAGAACACCAGTGTATATAGCGATCAATAGGGACAGTTGGACTGGGCATATGAACGGCCTGGACGGGGTTCTTGCATAATGGAACACAAGCCTATTTTCTCCCAAATTTCCGAGGACGCCTCACACAACCATTTAGTGGACAATGGATTTATCAGAGATGTCCAGTACGTTGGCCAGTTCGTTGCTCCAACCTTACTCCTTTGGGGTTTCGTTGTCGGGACACTAGATATACTTTGATGTATGTAAGTTCCATTAATGACATACGAACATTAAAGGAACGCGTCATCAATTCCTGCCAGCGCATTCGTCACCTGCCTGGAATTTCTCACAGTGTGTTTGATTTTCCAAGATATTGGACAGAACCATGCCTTACTATGAAAAGGACACCTCATAAAGTACTCCCTTTAACGACGGCTTACGAGTGCAGTTCTGTTTCTGCCTGGTAAGCAATCAGAAATCTTAACGCGTGTTCTATCTTGTACTGAGGTAATATCAGCCCTAAGAATTTGCAGACGCCATAATGCGTCCACTGTGCAGGCAGAAATTACAGGTACGCCACTTAAATCATCTGTACAGCGGCCAACGTACCAAAGAGCAGATCAATGGTGCAGTATAACTGCTGACACTACTTTAATGTGTTATACGCACACTTCGGTTGGGCCGATAGGGAAACACTCACAGTAAGTGTGTTGAGTCCCATTTGTTTGTCCACCAAGCGCTTTCTCAAAGTGCCAGTCAGGGTGCAGGTTTTCTGTTTCTCATTGTTAATTAGTATCAGCCAACTTTGTGTTAATATCAGCCATCTAATAAAGGTGGGTGCGGTCTAAACAAAGTCAAACATATCTTCTGTCAATCTGGAAATTACATTTGGGGCAGAATCTAACATTGTGAACTTCATTTGTATTTACTTTTTGCACTGTATGCTTTTTTTATTGAAAAATTTACGGTATCCAAATTGTGATTCATTCTAGTAGCTTCCAGATGGAAATAACTGGTTTAATTTGCTAAACTGAAGTGAAATAAAACCACGACAAAATACTTCTTTTTCTGGAAATCTGTAATTGTAGATTGTGAATGGTAGGGTCTTTTTAATCGTTGGTGGGCGTGAGAATTACATTGCGGAGTTAATGTTAGCCAACCACACAGACATATGTTATAAGTTACAAACACCACGGAACATTGCTGCCTCTAGATCACGGAGCGCCGGGTTCGATTCCCGGCCGAGTGGGGGATTTTGTCCGCCCGCAGGCTGAGTGTTTGTGTTTTCCCCATCATTTCGTCATTCATGAAAGTGGTGAGACTGGACAGTGTAAAGACTGGGAATTTGTACAGACGCCGATATGCACGATGTTGAGCGTCCCACAAACCAAATATCATTACTGTAGTGTCTTACGCTATGGGAAGCAAACGAGAGGATTTTGTTTGGTATCCGGTATCCTTTTTCTACAACACAACTGCACACATGTACGAACAGGGTTCTATATTTTACATGAACAGGAAGCTATTTATCTTTAAGAGTCCATGTGTAGTAGTACAAGCTGTTCACCAACAGTCCACGTTAGACTCACTGCTGGTGAAGTAGTCCCGCTATACGATAAATGATAGACGCCAGCTTACGCCAGCACAATTACCATCCTCACAAACACCACAATGGCTTACGACATGCTTGAATGTCTCGCATTACAGAAAAATCAATATGAAATAAAGTTATGTACCATTCTGTGTGTTATTATTTACCGAAAACCTCAAATGGCTCTGAGCACTATGGGACTTAACTTCTGAGGTCATCAGTCCCCTAGAACTTAGAACTACTTAAACCTAACTAACCTAAGGACATCACACACATCCATGCCCGATGCAGGATTCGAACCTGCGACCATAGCGGTCGCGCGGTTCCAGACTGTAGCATCTAGAACCGATCGGCCACTCCGGCAAGCCCGAAAACCTCATTTTGATACTCTGAGCCGTTCACAAAAGATACATATCAATAAAAATTTAGCATCACGCCTTTGTGTCATGCAGTTGCGGCTGTTCCTTTACTGACTGGATGGTTACTCCTGACGTAGTGTGTGAACGTACACACACTTTGCACAAGCGCTACCTGTATAGAGCGCCACACTGGATTGGATTGCAGCCTTTCAATTGAAAGTAAAGCTTCAGTAAGGACACGTTAGACACGTCCGTAAAGCCGTAGAGTGAACATCCACCATGCCACGAATGACAGATGCGACCAACGGTCAGGGACGCATCATCACAATACATGTACAAGGTCTGTCAATCAGGAAAATTGCTGTGCACCAGATTGATACGGTGTGAGCGTGGAATCTGTCCATATTGACAGATACTGTTGAGAAAGTACGCTGCACAGGCCATTCACAGTCGAGAGGTGCACAAAAAATATGCATGCCATTTGCAACAAAGGAACCGTGGGGTTAGTGCCCCAGAAGTGTGTTCGGCGTTTGGAGAGCCTGCAGGACGCTATGTATCACTTCAGACTGTCAGCAGACGATTGCGTGATGTGGGTCTCCATTCCCAAAGAGCATGGAGAGCTGCGCGTCGTATACCACATCAGCATGGACACCGTTACAGATGGGCAAGAAATCATGGAGAATGGACACCTAGGATCCTCATCGTGCGTTGTTTATGGACGAAATTCGGATCCATTTGTATCCTGATTATTCCAGACAACGCGTTTGGAGACAACTTGGTAACATCGAACCTCTCCAGCACTGTGTCCCACATGTGAAGCAAGGTGATATTTTGGATTGGCATTACATAAGTCCATCGTATAACACTTCCGGTTGTTGACGGCAATGTCGACACTCTAGTGTATGGATACAAGATTTGGAACAAACAGTAGGACCGAATCACCAACATTTTCTTTTTTTTTTGCCACGAATTCCTTTCCTGTGCCAACCTCTTCACGTCAGAGTAATACTTGCAACTTACGTCCTCAATTAAAAACTGGATATATTCCGATCTCTGCCTTCGTCCACAGCTTTTACCCTCTACAGCTCCCTCTAGTGCCATGGAACTTATTCTGTGACGTCTTAACAGATGTCCTACCATCCTGTCCTTTCTGCTTATCAGTGATGCCCATATATTCCTTTCCTCGCCGATTCTGCGGGGAACCTGTCAGTACTGTGTCATCATTTACTCATAAATTAGAACTACGTTGCTGTAATCTGCTGAAAAGAAGATTTTATCATTTTCTGTAATTATCATTATAAAAGATAATGTAACTCCTTTGGATATTGACAAACTCAGGAGTCATTTTAACTAACTTAAAATGGACATGGAAAAACGATTTGAAGGTATTCTGAAACTGAAGGTGTATGACTGGATGAAAAATGCTTTTACTGCAAATACTGAAGAGACTGACTCAGTTTGCCAGAAGGACTGTGAGAAATCAGAGATGACGAAGATAGTAAACATCAAATCTATGGTAGTGGATACGAAAACTTACTGAAAAATGAGACCGTGCGGGATTAGCCCAGCGGTCTAGGGGGCTGCAGTCAGGGACTGTGCGACTGGTCCCAGCGGAGGTTCGAGTTCTCCCTCCGGCATGGGTGTGTGTGTTTGTCTTTAGGATAATTTAGGTTAAGTAGTGTGTAAGCATAGTGACTGATGACCTTAGCAGTAAAGTCGCATAAGATTTCACACACATTTGAACATTTTTTTTTAAATATAAGAAAAATGCTTATCTTATACCCAAGTATGTGGAAAATAGCATTCAGTTCATTGGCGCTTTACCCTTTCATACCTTCTGGAAACAAGGATTTGCGCTGTTAGGGAGAACCCACCTGAATGTTTCTGAAATCCAATATTTGGTTTCGCAGCATCAGCCTCAGGGATATCGTTAATAATTTAATTAGCTAAATGTAATTTCATCAGACTATATGCTTCTACCCACGCAAAGTATAAATATAATGATAGATATAATTACGGCAAGTTGTTTTATAACGATACATTTCGTCAAACTTAGCTGTAGTTAAACTTAATGTATTTGGTAAGTAATTATTATCATAAGCTTTAATTTGCTGTAACCCCGCTTTATAAATTTTACACGCTAATGTTACATCCCTACTTCAGCAGTCCTCATGACTGTGTAACAGGTAGACACTCAGAAATTTTGCTACTAGGAGAGGTATAAAAGTGGGTGGTGAGATATATAAGTGGGCGGTGGGTGCAGAAAGATTTACTCCTGCTCTAGTTTATCAAAAGAGGCTAAGGAAAAACATTTGAAATGTGTGTACACACTAGTGTTCGATTGAACAACTTTTGTGGACACAAAGAGTAAAACGGCTTGATGTAACGATCGAGCTTCCCACGAAAGCTACACTTGGCGATATTTACAGCGCAGTAGCCGATTACGATCGCACTGTCTTTCTATTTTGCATTTCTCATATACTTGTGAGCAAATTTTCAACTTAACATCAACAAGTTTTATAACCCTGCATTTGTCTTTTACGTTTGGATCTGGCTATTACAATTTACCCAAATCGTCGTTGCGATATCGCGCTCCCGTGCGTGTATGCTTGTAAGTGTGTGTGTGTGTGTGTGTGTGTGTGTGTGTGTGTGTGTTTCTTTCTGTATGACCTTAGGCCGCAGTCTTATACTTAATGACGCCTGCTCTTCAGTATCTCCATAAATACTGGGAAGGATCTCGCCCAAAAGCTTCATTAAATAAGTGTACTCTTGCAGTTAAGAGCTAACGAAACGTCGACCATAATTAGGCCACTGTATTACCACCGTAAAAGCTGGCGGTCGGAAGCCACCCGTTGGGATAATGAAGAGTGCATCGACCTGATCTGATACCATTATAAAGGCGAGCAGTTTCATGAACAGAGTGAGATTTACCTCAAGCTTTTATCGGGAATAAATTACTGTCGTCGTTGGCGGTCTGCTGATTCGTCTTTTATTAGGTATTTCGTAACTTTTTTCTCATTTCTGAATATCAACTGTAAGAAATGTTCTACGATGCTGTTTATATAACTTCGTGACCGTTTCGAAATTTTCTTGCATTAAGGTACCTTTCAATTATTTACTATTTGTTCAGGTATCTGTAGTCGCTCCAACTACGCAGGCAAGAGATGCGAAGGGGCATTTTATTAAGTGGAATGAGGGAAACTCTGAAAAGAATGCTGAATTAAGGAATACCGAGATCAATACAATGGAAAAGATCCCGTGTTTAAGTCATTTGTGGAGCGTACAGTCACGATGCGTCAGAAGTATTCTCGTACTCAATAAGGAATGAAAATATAATGCAAACTGCGTAGAAGTTGATTTCGGGAGATAATGATGCTGGGGAACGTAACGATATTAATTGGGATAATATGAACGAAGAAAAGATATGGAAATGAAGAAAATTCTTCTTGCTGCTGTACAGCAGATATAATTTTCATAGGTTGACGACATAAGGATATTACCGGACAAGAGGCTGTCCCAAATTTCCTGTAAATAAATACCTGCGAGGAGCACAAAATGTCACAAACCAAGGAAAAGATGGGCGAAGAGAATCAATTTTGAAATAGGAATAAAAGATGAGTGGAAGCGTAATAATTTGTGCTGCTTAGGGTACGACAGTTGTCTCTGATGCTGTTAAAATGTCGCCTGCCATAAAGTGACCCTCACGGAAGTAAAATTAACAAAAGCTTGGGTCACACCTGAAGTTCTGTTCGCAAGAAGTTTGTATGTCCTAAATTCACACACAGAGATAATCAACAAATGTTTATCTACTCCATTAGTATGCAACGTAGTTTTCGATAGCTACAACTTATTCTATTTCCAGCACATTTTTTGCTTCTTCTTGTTATAGGGCTGAAATACTGCCAGGAGCACAATCGATTAAAGTTAGAAATGATGCTCACTCTTCAGCGTTCCCCTAGTGAGAGAGATAGGAAGACTTTTAACATTCCATTCACCATCGAAGATTCGGCAATGATCGGAAAGTCAACGGGTAGAAATACAAACAGACAAGTTCTATGATAGCATCGACAAAGACTGATCATTGTAATAATTGTTTGTCTTAGGCAACGTTTAGGATCCAAACAACCCACTAGCCGGAGCACTGGAGCTATCACGCATTTGCGTTTAGAAAGTCTCACACAAAGAAAAACATTTCGCATGCAGTACAACGGACTACTGCCTGCTGCTAGTGACAAATACTAGTGATAAATACGTTTAATGATATTTCTTAGGTTTTTCGTCGTAACTTGGGTTTTATTCTTCTTTTTGTGGCCTAGGAGACTTGCCACTAAAATTTTTTGTTTCAGTTGCGTAGTTTGATGTATGCAGTATAAATTATTAACAAGTATCATACTTGGGTTGGTAATTTTGTCATTTTATAACATGATGGTCGAAATGGGCAAAGATACATCTTACTTGAGTTTACATGTCTCTGCACAAAAAAAAAAAAAAAAAAAAAAAAAAAAATTTATGCCCTGCAACTTCCACACAAAGTACGTTCAGACAGACACACAAAACGCCACACAAATGCAAACATGTACCTAGAACTCAAATAAGTAAGCTAATATACGCACAGACGCAACAGTACAAGCACGTTTGCACATATAATGTAACTGTGAAACATATCGTGCACTCTCTCTCTCTCTCTCTCTCTCTCTCTCTCTCACACACACACACACACACACACACACGCACACGTATATAACGCTAGTGCGCACTTACGTTTACGGTATATACATCGTACACCAATCAGCTAACACAAATACACTGACAGAAAAAAATCACAACACTAAAGAGTAATTAACGTAGAGTAAGGAAATTTCGGAAACACGTTTGTCTAGGTAACACATTCAAGTGATTAACATTGCAAGACCACAAGTTCACGCAAGTGCGAGGTAAGCCATTGCAAATGTGAAATGCTGGTACATTAATAACCGATGTAACGACCAGAACGTTGAATGCAAGCATGCAAACGTGCACGCACTGTGTTGCACAGGTGCTGGACGTCAGTGTGTGGGTTGGCGTTCAAAGCCTGTTGCACTTGGTCGGTCAATGCATGGACGATTAATGCTGTTTGTGGATGACGTTCGAGTTGACGTCAGATGACGTCCCGTATGTGGTCGATTGTAGACAGATCTGGTGATCGAGCAGGCCCATACGACATGACGGCATTCTGTAGAGCATGCTGGGTTTCAAGAGCGGATTTGGGCGAGCGTTATCCAGTTCGAAAACACCCTGCCGTTCATGAATGGCAGCACAACAGGTCGAATCAGCAGCTTCACGCACAAATTTGCAATCAAGGTGCGTGGAGTGTGGTCCTGCTGTCATACGAAGCTGTACCTCAGAACGTAACTCCAGGTGTGGGTCTAGTGCAGGGCCGGCCAAACGCTGCACAGTATGCAGACGTGCGGAAATACTGCACGTGTGCGACAGCGAGCGACAGCGACATCTGTCATTAGACATGTGTCCTAAATGAACGGCGGCGGCTCCACTTCCCTGTTTATGTGGTACAAGCAAGAGCGCAACATACCCAGTCTCGTTTACCCTTGGTAACCGTAACCTTAACAGAGAAGTACTGAGAAATGGCAAGTACTGTGAAAAAGCAAAGGACGTCGTTTAAAAATGACTGGGAACTGCAATTATTTTTTGTAGCTGTTGGTGAAAACTCGCAATGTTTGGTGTGCCGCCGAATAATAGGCGCCCAGCGTAAGTTTTAAGTTGAAAGACACTGCAATACATATCACAAAGACGAGTGTAGTGTACTCAACAGTGAAGAACGGCAAGCAAAATTAAATGTCCTTAAGAAAATGGATGAGACACATCAACTCGGTCATCATTTCTCATGACCAGTGATAAACGTGTTTGGATATATTCCTTTCATAATTAAAAATTATTGTTTACTAACTGGTCATTATTGCCTCATTCTGCTCCATGTTACATTATCAGGAAAGTTGGTCATTAAACCGATTGTTCCAATGTATACTTACATTTAGGTTTCTTTTATTTTTAAGTGTCTATTATCAGCTGAAGTCGATAAAACATAACATTCATCTAATTGTCGGTTATTATGCAGATTTCAGACGTAACTGATGAAAGATATAGCAATAATGATATTGAAATAACAGGTGATCATCGAGAGGTCTTCGGTTATCATTCTGTCCAGAGGTCAGTGAGACAGAAATTATGTGGGTGTAACTGAGGGCACCGAGAATTAGTTATAGGAAACCTTGGATTAGTTTAATGTTATTTGAAATCATGAATAAGGTTCGTTGGAAGTCTCTAAGTGCTCTCTTTCTTAAATCCTAGATCAAAAACATTACGCGTATTTACGTGCTTTCAGTCAAGCTGCCTTAATGAAAATCCACGGTTGTTAACTGTATTACTTGTCTTATTGGGTTAAACTGTTAACATAAAAGTACACGGCTCAATGAGTAGGCTGTGACAGTATTTTAAATCTTTAATACGCGAAATACCTTCCCATTGGTGGCTTGCAAGCTGTGGAAAGGGCACTAGAATGCGCCGGTACAGAGTATCCCAGCAAGTGGATAAAGCGACATCTGTGCGAAGAAACATACACTACATGAACGCTGACGGCTGCGGCGTGCACGCTGTGACCCGCAAGTTACACACGTGCAGGAGCACCGCACGCCTGCAGAATTTCTGGCCGGCCCTGGTCTTGTGTGTCCAGCGCGCGGACAGGTTGGTTCCAGGCCCTCATGTGACATATTTCTAACACAGCCGTCACAGGAACCGAGGCAGAACCAGCTTTCATCAGAAAACACAAGAGAACTCCACCCGGCCCTCCATTGTGACCACTGAAGTCAAATGGCGGTGGTTTACGGTCAGTGGAATCCACGCTACAGGGCACCTGTATCGGAGCTGTCCTTGAAGTAACCTATTTGTAGCAGTTCGTTGTATCACTGTGGTAGCAACTACTGCTCAAACCGCTGCTGCAGATCCAATACGATGCACAATAGCCAAACGCCGAACACAGTAGTCATCCCCCTTGCTAGTGCCACTTGGCCTTCCGGAGCCCGGTATTCTTGTACCTGTGCATTCTCGTGACCACCACTGCCAACAGTCATGTATAGTGCCCACATTCCTACGAAGTGCAGTATCACAGAAGAAACGTCCGGGTTATCATAGCCCTACATCTACATCTACATCTACATCCATACTCCGTAAGCCACCTGACGGTGTGTAGCGGAGGGTACTTGGAGTACCTCTATCGGTTCTCCCTTCTATTCTAGTCTCGTATTGTTCGTGGAAAAAAAAGACTGTCGGTATTCCTCTGCGTGGGCTCTAATCTCTCTGATTTTATCCTCATCGTCTCTTCGCGAGGTATACGTGGGAGGGAGCAATATACTGTTTGACTCCTCGGTGAAGGTAAGTTCTCGAAACTTCAACAAAAGCCCGTACCGAGCTACTGAGCGTCTCTCCTGCAGAGTCCTCCACTGGAGTTTATCTATCATCTCCGTAACGCTTTCGCGAGTACTAAATGATCCTGTAACGAAGCGCGCTGCTTTCCGTTGGATCTTATCTCTTCTATAAACCGTATCTGGTACGAATTCCACACTGGTGAGCAATTCAAGCAGTGGGCGAACAAGTGTACTTTTCGGATTGCATTTCCTTAGGATTCTTCCAAAGAATCTCAGTCTGGCATCTGCTTTGCCGACGATCAACTTTATATGATCATTCAAAAAATAAAAAAATTAAAAAAATGGTTCAAGTGGCTCTGAGCACTATGGTACTTAACTTTTGAGGTCATCAGTCCCCAAGAACTTAGAACTACTTGAACCTAACTAACCTAAGGACATCACACACATCCATGCCCGAGGCAGGATTCGAACCTGCGACCGTAGCTGCTCGGCCATGATCATTCCATTTTAAATCACTCCTAACACCTACTCCCAGATAATTTATGGAATTAACTGCTTCCAATTGCTGACCTGCTACATTGTAGCTAAATGATAAAGGATCTTTCTTTCTATGTATTTGCAGCACATTACACTTGTCTACATTGAGATTCAATTGCCATTCCCTGCACCATGTGTCAATTCGTTGCAGATCCTCCTGCATTTCAGTACAATTTTCCATTGTTACAACCTCTCGATATACTACAGCATCATCCGCAAAAAGCCTCAGTGAACTTCGATGTTATCCACAAGGTCATTTATATATATTGTGAATAACAACGGTCCTACGATACTCCCCTGCGGCACACCTGAAATCACTCGTACTTAAGAAGACTTCTCTCCACTAAAAATGACATGCTGCGTTCTGTTATCTAGGAACTCTTCAATCCAATCACACTGTTAGTCTGATAGTCCATATGCTCTTACTTTGTTCATTAAACGACTGTGGGGAATTGTATCGGACGCCCTGCCCTCTGAGTCTCGTGGACGAATAGCGCGAGCTGGGTTTCACACGGTCGTCTTTTTCAAAACCCATGCTGGTTCCTACAGAGTAGATTTCTAGTCCCAGAAAAGTCGTTATGCTCGAACATAATACGTGTTTCAAAATTCTACAACTGATCGACGTTAGAGATATAGGTCTATAGTTCTGCACATTTGTTCGACGTCCCTTCTTGAAAACGGGGCCCTATTACACGACCTCATTCGAACTCACGAAGTGCTGAGAATGACGTCTTCGTCTCGTTAGTGACATTTCTGACTAAAATCAATTCATCACGTTAAATGTTGTAGGTAATGCTCACGACCGCTGCAGCGTATATTTAAAGCAAACCCGATTTGCATCCTCATAGAACCTGTACTAGCACCCCTGTAATGCTACTGGCGCGAAGTTTGCGTAGACATCTCTAGGAGATAGAAAAACGCCTACCAATTTTCATTTATGTGACACAACTACTTGTTGGTGTTACGATTTTTTCCGACATTGTGTACACTCCTAAGCGACAAAATATATGTAACCAAACTTTGCTCTCTTATTTTATGCAGATTGTGCCGCACTGCTGGTAAGTACTTAACAAATATTCATATTTAACAACTGTCAAGAAATTTGTTCTCGTACAGCATACTGTCACTACGTACTACACTGCATCAAGTAAGACGTGCTGTCGCGTCGATAACAGTTTTGAAGACACACTCCACGTACTCTGCCTAATACCATTAAACAAATGTGTTCCCTAGACAGCCACTAACAGCACTCTGGGTCTTCCAAGACACATGGGGTATAACAGGCCAATGCAGATACCAGCTAGCTGAAACGACGTTTTCTGCAGATCATACCGCACTTTTTGGGCACCTACCTGCCGCTTGACCTTGACCTTATTACGCCCTCTGCATACTGTACCTGGATAACGACCCAGTTCTGCGAAAAAGTCAAACTACAACGAGAGAACTTCACAGCAAATATGTGACTTCTGTAGCGTTCTGTGTTCTTAACAAATCAGCAACCAGCAGCACTTCAAAGTCAATCCTAACAGACGTATATTTGCCTTCAGTGAGATATACAGTTCATCCATCATCTTAACGGAACATTCTTCTGATCCGTAGGTCATCTATGGGTGACGGGCTTGATTCATACTTCTCCTGCCAGCATAAAGCAAAACAACGTATGACAATGGGTGGTATCGCTATTTAGTTTCCATTCCGCTATCCGCTTGTCACTGTTATATCCCGCCAAGTGCATGTCATGCTAATCTCACTGCTTTCGTCTTCGAGTCGTGCACACAGAAGTCTTTGCTGATTCGAAACAACAATTAAACCTTGGCAGTTCAGGCAGCTCAGTTCGAGTGTGTGTTATTTTTAGAATTTTCGGAAGTTATGCGAATGCATATCGTTTCAGGCCGGCCAGAATCTTCAAGAGTCGGAGTTGTTTGATGTGTCCAGCACAGGAAATAGACACAGAGGTTGTACAAGCGTTAATACATTGAAGCGCCAAAGAATCGGGTATAGCCATCCGTATTCAAATATAGTGATATGGAAACATCTATGTAACACAAGTGTCTGGCGCAGTTTTTCTAGCGGTTACTGCTGCTGCTACAATGACAGGTTATCAATCGTGGTGATACTGTCGGCGCACAAGCGATGGGACTCAGCATCTCCGAGGGAGCGATGAAGTGGGGATTTTCCCGTACGAGCATTTCACGAGTGTACCGTGAATATCAGTAATCCGGTAAAACATCAAATCTCCGATATCTGCGGCCGGATGAAGATCCTGCAAGAATGGGACCAACAACGATTGAAGAGGATCGTTCAGCGTGACAGAAGTGCAAACCTTCCGGAAATTGCTGTAGATTTCAACGCTGCCCAACGAGTGTCAGCGTGCGAACCATTCAACGAAACATCATCGCTATGGGCTTTCGGAGCCGAAGGCCCACTCTTGTACCCTTGATGACTGCACGACACAAACCCTTACGCCTCGCCTGGGCCCTTCAGCACAGACATTGGACTATTGATGATTGGAAACACTTTGTGTGGTGGGACGGGTCTCGTTTCAAATTGTATCGAGGGATGGACGTGTCCGGGTACGGAGACAACGTCATGAATCCATGGACCCAGCACGTCAGGAGGGAACTGTTCAAGCGAGTAGAGGCTCTGTAATGGTGTGGGGCGCGTGCAGTATGAGTAACATGGGATCCCTGATACCACTCTGACAGGTGACACGTACGCAAGCATCCTATCTAATCACCTGCATCCATTCATGTCCAAAACGCATTCGGACGGACTTTGGGCAACTCCATCTGGTCAATGCGACAGCGCACACGCCCATAATTCCTACAGATTGGGTCCAGGAACCCTCTACTGAGTTTAAACACTTCCGCTAGCCACCAAACTCCCCAGACACGAACATTGTTGAGCATATATGGGATGCCCTGCAACGTACTGTTCGGAAGAGATCTACACCTCCTCGTACTCTTACTGGTTTATGGACAGCCCTACAGGTTTCATGGTGTCAGTTCCCTCCAGAGTCCACGCCACGTCATGTTGCGGAACTTCACGGGCTCGCGGGGGCCCTACACGATATTAGCCATGTGTACCAGTTTCTTTGGCTCTTCAGTGTAATTCACCAGCAGCAAGAGAAATTCAAGCTCTTATCCGCAACAATTTGCCGTTAGCAGGGGGATTTATACTGCAGCAGTGTGCGCCAGAAATGTCCCGCTGAACTGATTTGATAACAAGGCTGGTTCTCACGATAGCGTGAATGTAGAAAGGGACGTAGGTTATCGACAATTCAGTTCGTACACCACGGTAATAATTCTACTCTTAACTGTACTGCAGACCAGTTTCAGTGCTATCACGGTTCTTTTAACCTACAACAAAGGTTATGTAGGTGCTTTGCAAGTACATGGAAGAAACCTACATATGACTCGTAACTGCAGATAGTATGTCTTCACAAATGGTAAGGATTTGTTTTGAATTATGTACTACTACTACTGCTACGTATGTGCGTATGTGAGCGAGTGTTTGTTTGTGTGTTTGTTAGTGTGTGTGTGTGTGTGTGTGTGTGTGTGTGTGTGTGTGTGTGTGTGAAAGTGGCTCAGTGGGTGGGTGCATGTGAGGGCAGTTCAGACATGTATGTGTGATTGCATTTTTCATGTGAGCACGTAGATGTGTGCATGTGGATTGGTAGATGTATGCCTATGTTATTGAATGAAACTAAATTCTTTTTTCGTGTGTGTCAGTTCTTGTGTCAAAGGTTGTGTGTGGATATGTGTCTCAAAGAAGTGGTACGTAGAATGATTTTTGCCGTTCTTCTACAGTACAAGGAACAGGTACTGTTGTGACGTAGAAACATGTGAATAGAAGGAAATACTACTCAATTCTCAACCCAACAGAACTGTCGAAGTTAATCTTCTGCTTCTGGCATTGGAGATATAGACAAAAGGACTAACTTTGCTAAAACTCCCCGTAATGTGGAAAAAAATTTCCAGATTGTCGTTGGTGGGCTCTAACAGCAATCTGGTTGTGGAAAATCGACAGAAGAGTATGATGATGCACACTCGGCATAGATTAAAATAAAACCAAAAAAAGAAACAAATATTCCGTCACGTACAATGTTTAAGTGTATTCCGGCTTTTCGCAGCCCATGTTTCATATATGTAACTGCCTGTCTCTGTCTTCAGCATCACCAAAAATAGACATAAACGTAGTTTGTGGTATCCGGAGTAAATTTATTCAAAGAACTATTTTTTGGTTTTATGTTGCTGTAATATCTAATTATGAATCAAGTATAATTTTATGTCCATTATAAATCACAAATGCATAAATACAACGTACACTGAAAAATCTCTCGTAATCAGAAAATTCCATCCATATTTTGCACAGTATTAAGTGCGACATTCAAAGCGGCAACAAAAAAATTTAGTTTCACAGAATTAAGGGGGTAGATCAGGTTGACGCATTTTAAACCGACATTCATGATTTTTTTCAATAAAATAACAAACTAATCACAAAACCGACTGTAGACATTTTTGCTTTTGCTACTAACTTAAGATCGTATTAAGTATTTTTTAATTAAAGAACTTGCACTGACAGGACCTTACACAACACCGATGGAAAGCCTTCGTGGAATGCCAGGGCAGTTTGTAGGACCTCTGAAAGCCACAATTTCCAGTCTAGAACAATGTTTCAAAAACTGCTTTGGAACTGACGAAATTATCTAAAGTAGAATGTAGGAACATTAAAAACAGGTTCTTACCGAAATGTGGGCACTTTGAAATAAGAGTCAAAGTTTTCGACAAAAAAGTCGTTATCAAAGCGTCCACCAAAAATTGAAATTAAATTATATCTCAAAAATCCTACGTACTACAGTAAAAGCAACGCCAACTCACAAGTCACAGGAAGGTGTAATGTGTAATGTCATTGCATGTCTATTCCACTATATATAGCTCCCGCCAACTTGGAAAATTTTTTTTTTCGAAAAAAAAGTTTAAAGATTTAAGTTGTACTTTTCAATACTTAAAATAAACGAACGTTTATCGATAATGCCAGCAACGCACAGTTGGCCTTTTTTTCGCTGATGTCGAAACACTCTCATTTTGACGAAATTATCACGATTACCGGCTTCCGCTTGCCAATCGAAGCGCTTTTTGTTCGACTGTGATTACTTTTCGAATCTTTTCTGTCCGTCATAATACGGTTGTTTCTGATTTTCAAACACTCACGTTTTTCTTAGTATAAAAAAGAAGCGAAGTGACATGTTAAGCAGACCGCTTACGACAAGAGAATCATGTCATAAAGAGAAATCTTGTTGAGATTAATATTTTAGTTGTTAGTAATGCCCTTTGTGATTCTATGCGGATCTAACAGGACTACTATTCCGCCAGTAACTCTGATAGTACTACGTAGGTTGCATTCGAGCCCTCGGATGCGACAGACCGCCATGCAGTATATCGCGGTCTCATCATATTTCAACATTTATGACACACTTTATATGAATGAATAGTAAAAGTAGTCTCCCCCAGGAACATTTTAAGCCTATAATAACTTAGACCAAAGAAAAATTTCGACCCTCGTTTAGACCCTGAATGCATGGATTCTCACGGTAGCCTTCCATATCATGTAATCGGGTAAGTCAGAACGGCCTCACTACTCTTTCTTTTATTCTTTTACTAGGTACAAATTTTAGTGCGTAGGGGAAATAATTTCCTCAGATCTTGCAATTTTTAACGTAGGACCTATTCTTCCTGACAACATCCGCATGCCTGCAGTGAAAGGGTTTTTGTCATTGTCTACAGTGTATAACACCATTGCACCCACTGTACATGTCATGATGTCAAATTTTAGGAATCTTTGTGAAATGTTAGCTTTCTGACAAACGTTTGAATCAGTTGTTAGGAGCGCAATGCACAGACACACAGAGAATATCTGGTTTTAATTTACCCTCCTGATAAAATCACAAAGAACATTTGTGACCACCTTGCCCCATGAGTCCCGGAGCTTCATAATTAAGCCTTGAGAAAAATTCTAAAGACAAACAATTGGCAACCAAATTTTAGGTCTACGCTATGGAAGGCAGAAAGTCTGATTTTATTTGTCGTCAACAAAATTATTGTCCTCGAATTTCGTTAATGTGTTAAGAATTATTTAAGACCATTGTCTTCCTATGCATTTTCGCGGCGTTTTACAAGAGAATAATGTACTTTCGTAAGATGTCGCTCTAATTGGCAACTATGACAGCCGCTCAAGTAGTGGTCAACGGAGTGTCATATACATAACGTTACAAACTATGCTTCCACAAACAATTACAGATCTTCATCGCTCTCTGATATTAAACATAATGTAATATTGCGGAAGCGTCTTTAAAATAATATATAGAAAAGTAATGTGCAAAAGTAATGGAGGAAACTGAACATTTTCATAAACTTCCTCGATATATTTCACAGCCATTTTCACAATGTATTAGCACACTATTTGTAAACCAGTGTTTAGAAACCTCTTTTCATTTTAAAGTCGGTGGGAAGTAATTATTGAACTAAAGAACTTTCAGTGGTAACATCACATGGATACGTTATCTGTACGTCAATAATCGATGTACCCGCTTACATCTTGCAGTAGCATCGAAGTAAGTTAATGACGTGTAAGGAGTTTATATACAAGTACCAAATTCTAAATTTCTTAATAAAATATATTCATTTAGGGACACTTTAAATTAAAATTGAGGAAACCATATGTCCATGATCAGTACTGTATAGACATTAATTCCAAATAGCACTTTCTGTCATCTACAATACTGAGTTACAATATTTCATTGTTCCTAACAACGTAATCTTTGACCATTCCAATTTCCTTGCTAGTTAGTGTTCTTTACGCTGCCGTTTTCGGAGCACATTATAAACTCAGTAAAAGTTTGCGTCCTGAAACGATTGTGTGTCTGTCGACAAAATAAGGTATCATTTCACCAAAGGAGACGAAGCTTTACATTTATACACTTCCGAGTACAAGAATGCAGATATGGTAGGAATAACCTCACGCACACGAGATGACGTCCTAAAGTACTATGAAGGCTTTCAAGGCCTTTGGTTACCTCTGTCAAAACTGCCAGGCATAGAGTCTGGAAGTTGTGTGTTTGCAGAGTTAGAAATTGTGGGGGTAAGAAACTGCAGTAAGATGTGTTTTATCAAAGTCTCGAACAATTTGAAGGTTTATTCTTAATTCATTATTCGTAAAAAATTTTGATATACACTGAGCTGCAAAAGTTAAGAACACATGTAAGTTTCGGCTGATGTGTCACTGCCATGAAACATAGCTGGATGAAACTTAGATCATACGCAAAAACAATTGCTACAATATAGTGTAGAAGGCAACTGATAGAAATAATAAATGAGATGATCAGAAACGACGTTTTTATTACAAATGACGAGACGTGGTTCTCAACAGGTTGTGGATCACAATGGAGGGCAATGCATGTTCTGCAGGGTGCTCTAATACTGTACACAAGGTTCGTCATGAGTTATTTGGGTGAGGCGTTTCATTTTTGCACCAGCGCCGGTGACAGCTTGATAGTCGTTGGTGCTTGTGGACGTGCTGTAGTAGGTCTACCCAACGCAACCCACACAGTAGATGGGATATAAGTTAGAGGATGGGTATGTCCCTCCATTCACGGAATATGCTCTTGTTCCGAGGACTCTTCCACATGCACCGTACGATACGGTCGTGCATTGTCGTCATAAACATTAAGTCAGGACTCTATGCAACCCAGAAAAGACGCACATGAGGAATAAGTACAGTGTCACAATACCAGTGACCGCTAAGTGTATAGTATTCAAAGATTTGGAGGTTAGTACGCAAAATCAACATTGAGCCTCCCCACACCATAACACCTTGAAAATCAAAACGATCAAAATCGACAGTGCTTGATGTATCCTCATATGGCGAGAGGTGGGGACAGGTAATGCACCCGGGATTTTCGGTGAATGGTAGATCCAGCTTGTTTTGCCGACTTACATACGGTGGAGCACGTTTGGGATGCGTTGGGGGATGTATTGCAGCACGACCACATGCTCCAACGATCATTTTACTCCTTACCCACCTCGAGGACAGCATAGGAGCACAAATTACCTTCCGTCGTGATCACACACCGTATTAAGAAACGTTTTAGCATAAAAGTATCATGTCTCCTCGTCTCAATGCACTTTTATTTCAGTTATATAATGTAATATACTGTAGCATGTTTCATCGGGCTGTGTTACTAGGCAGTATCACATCGACCGAAGGCTACTTTCATTCTTAAGTTTACCATTCAGCGTATATAGAAAAAGCGACCAAAGATCAGAGAGTTATATGTATATACAGTTAATTGTTCTTGTCTTTCCCTACTGTTTGCCATGGATTTGCAGGTCCTGTATCAGACAAGTCATTAAGTTTATCAGAGTGAGAGTAAATGTCTATCAGTCGCTCGTAAAATATAAAAAGTGGTGTACAGGTCGTTAAAGTTTATAACCATATTCAAAACAGGGAAAGATCTTCATGACCTGTACTCTTTCTATATTTTACTAATAACTGATCGGACATTTATTGTATCTTATGCTTCTTACAATTAAAGATTTGTTCCATAGATGACGCTCCTACCTAGCTGTAAGAGTAAGGAAAGAAACGCACACTTAATTGTATCTGTATGGTTCCCTGATTTTTGTGCTACTTGATTAACAACGCATGAACATTACTTCACCAATTACCGCCCATGGCCAATAGGTATGAATCGTACATACTTTAACTGTACATTACCACACCCACAAGTAAATTTCGTGAAAATAATTTTACTTGTCTTGTCGTTGTAATGTGGGCTTTTCTTCTTTTTTCCTGCTGTAGCAACTGAAGATGGCCGTTCTGGGCCGAAACCGGTAAAGACTGTCTCATAAGAAATGACTGTGAAAAATTTAAGAAAAAGTTCGTTTCAGAATGTAGATGTTGTTCTGCTAGTGCTAATTATAAAAGAAGTGCAAGTGACAAGTAGTGGCTCGATACCGTAATCTCAATACTAGAATCCTAATACCTTCTTTTCTATTGCGTAATAACCTTTTGCTCATAAATTACAAATTAAATCGAGATGTACAGCATTTCATACGTTTCCACCGTGCCGCGCATTTTTGCTAATGAAAACGTCTATTGCTTTTCCTGATGCAGGACCGTCAATCACGAAACGATATTAAGCTCCTGCTAACGTCATGCCACGAGCTGAAGCAATAAAAATTGCAGCTTATTAAACGGGAGGTGACAGGGTACGTCATAGACCATTTATTTCATATGTCGAGAAACGGACAGAGACAGCAGCAGTCCACGCACAGAGTGAAACATGAAAAATAATAGCCGCGTACACAGCGCGCGTCGGGAATCAGAATTTATCGCGTGTGGCTATTCGCCGGTAGACACGAGAGCAATGTGACACGCTACTGGGCACTGAAATAATAAGCGAGTCTGTTATTGTGCCTACTGACCATCAGATGAAAGCTAATACACGGACGGCGTATTGTCTATTTACGACACTAACGGAACAGTTATCATAAAAGAAGGCGTAATAGTCCAATCACACCCAACTTCATCGACCTACATGTAAGGGACAGTCAAATGAAAACGAGTCAGATGGTAAGAAAGGTAGTGAACTCTTTATTTAAAAAATAGTCGCCATAGCTGTCAATACGTTTGTCCCAGTCGGGGGAAGACAGTCAATGCCTTCATCTAAAAAAGTTTGCGGTTGCCTACGGAACGATGAGTACGACCAGCTGTCCACCTATTTATCCGAAGCAAATCGACGGCAACGAAAAACTTTCTTCAGGGCTCCAAAGACATGGAAATCACATGGGGAGAGATCGGAATTGTAGAGAGGATGTGTAATGGCTTCCCAACTGAACTTCTGCAGCGTAGTCAAAACAACCTTGACAACACGTGGGCGGAAAGTTATCCTGCAACGGAATGATGCCGCCCGTCAACATTCCTGGGCATAGCGCGTTTCTGCTTTTGCAAACTGTGCACCTATCGCTCTGAATGGTACGGTCGTGTTCCAGAAACTCAATGAGCAGTGGGCCTTCTGAGAGAAAAAGCTCGTCATGAGTTTTCCGGAGCTGTGGTGTAGCTGTTGTTTCGACAAAGCTGGGAGGCCCGTACACAAACTCAATGCAATCCCGATCACTCCCCATGCGATATCCATGTTTCTCTAGCCCTGAAGACATTCGTGGCCGTTGATTTGCTTTGGACGAGGAGGTGCAATTCTTGATGCAATCATTGTTCCACAGGAAGTCACAAATATTTTTTATGAAGTTATTAACCTTCTTGTCTCACTGCAGAATAAACGTATTACTTATGCCGGTTACTTTTGGAATACTGAACAATTTATTTTTTCCATGTGCCTAGTTTCCATTTGACTGACCCTTACACAAGCTGCCGCGAGTGTATGCAACTCAAGTCGCCGACATGGAAAGTTAAACCTTGCAATAAGAGGTAGGAGTAAAGGGTTTTCACAGAAACTGACCTGTCATCGTAGACAAATCCCGCGTCCAAGGTGCCATAGTACAGCAGGCCCGCCATCAGGCAGCTGCCCACACTAACGACATCCATTGCTGCCAACCTGCAAACAGTGAAATTGTCATGGTAATGACCGCAAGAAATAAGCAATGCAAATTATCTCTCCTCCTTAAATGCAGACTGTCCTCTCTCGTACAACGCATCAAACAGCTGTAACTGAGTTAAAGAACAATATATTCATACAGACGGGCAGCAATGAAACGACACCGCCATCTACTCACTGCTATAAATAGGATGCGATTTCAGTAATTAATGGAACACTTTTTTTCTCTGTTGCCAAAAAATAAACATCGTCCAAACAGGCCTTGAAGGCTAATGGTACCAACGGGTCACGGTGTTATCCTCTTAGGTGTCACCGAATGCGGATAAGCAGCGACATGTGGTCAGCACACTACTCTCTGTCAGTTTCCGACAGCGGTGCCGCAGCTTCTCAATCAAGTAGCTCATCAATTGGTGTCACAAGGGTTAAGAGCACCCTGCTTTGCAACAGCACTCGGCAGGTCCGGACGGTGACCCGTTTCTCGGCTAACCTCGGTTGGAAAAGTGCAGAATTTGTTGTGGGCCATCGTAGACGTTTATCGCTTCAGTCCCTACTGTTCCATGAAGTTCCTATATGTGGCCGCACTATAAGTAGCCTTCATATTGACTTCTGTAATGGAGGTGCATTCCAAGCATAGAGCTGTAATTGAGCCGTCTAAAGACCACAAAGAGCAACGAAGGAACGTATGTGCGGAATTGCCTGCCCGATACGACGCTGATCGTGACAATATTTTGTCGCACTTCGTCTCAGGTGATGAAACGAAACAGCGATCCTTGGAGTGGCGACAGACCACATCTCCTCTGAAGAAGAAGTTCGAAGCCGGAGCCTTAGCCGGTAAATTCACGGCTACGGTCTTCTGAGACTCCGAAGAGGTTATTTTGTTTAATGTTCCCCTCTTGCTGCAACGATCAGCTCTGATGCGTATTGTGCTACTCTCAGGAAATTGAAGAAACGAGTTGAGCTTGTTCGTCACCACAGAAACGCAATGAACTTTTCCTTCTTCGTGACAACGCAAGGCCTTACACAACTCTGTGCACCCGGGAGAAGCTCACAAAACTTCATAGGACTGTTCTTCCTCATCGACCCTACAGCCCGGATGTCGCAGCTTCCGACTTCCATCTGGTTTGTCCAAAGAAGGATGCACCCTGCGGGAAGCATTACGTGGACGACGGAGAGGTTACAGTTGCACCAAGACGTGGGCTCCGACGTCTTCCAGTAGGGTGGTTCCATGCAGGTACAGAGCCACCCCCCCTTCCAGTAAGGTGGCAGAAGGTCATCGCATTGAACGGAAATCATGTTGAAAACCAAGGTTTTATAACCAGAAGAGTGGAGAGTAATATGGTTTACTGTAATACTAAATGAAACCAACATGCTTCCAGATAAAAGAAAATTGTGTTGCATTACTTACTGAACGCCACTCGTAGTTTCATCACAAAAAAATGTATTAATAATTACAACGTTCGCCGATAAATGTGGAACTCCATGTAGGCGGCATGCAACAAATGTTAAATGGCATGAAGTGAACTACATGTCCGGATATGCAAGTGTCTGGCATTTCGGGATAAACTCACGCTTTCTGCATTTTCTACATAAGCAAAGACAACGCAATAAGTTTCGCTTTAAAATGTTTGTGAGAAGAGCCAATTATGCTTAGAGTAAAGCAGTCCACTTATGACACGTGGAAATGCTTGTGGCAGAACAGCTAGTGACGTCACAGCTTGGAAATTCACGTTCCACTACACTATGGAGTGTGAAATGAAGAATCTGGCATGCCAGACGTTGCCTCGTGGAGAGGAGCGTGGCAAATGAGGTCCGACGTCATTTTTACCACGCAAGCGGAACTGTCGATCCGTCACGTTGAATTAAGTTAAACTACGTATTTTGAAGGTTTCTTTTATCGGAGAGTACGTTGTGTGAATATAAGCCATTTCAAAGCATAAACAAATTGAGGCTCTCTTGGAAACGCGTCATTTTAGCTAATTATAATAATGTGACATAACTACATGTCGGTAAATAAAGGCTTTCTGTATTTGATGCTTTTAGTATTATATCTCGTGTTCTATGAAAGTACACCGTTTCAGTGCTACAGCACAATGGTGATGTATCAAAAGAGCGTCGTTTTGATACAATTTGTCATAGTTAAACATGAAATAATAACAGTTGTAGATACAGTCTTAGGACAGTGTGTGCCGCATGTGGAGGCATGTATACCATTTTAAAGCCATAACTAAGTAGATAGCGTCGTAAATAATGAAGCGAAAGGTGTAAGTTTGTGTCTAATTTCTTCCAATTTATTTTTTCACGTTTTTGTTTTCCACAAGAGGGTGCCTTCATTATTAATTTCATAGGAGTATTATCTGCAGTAATAGATGTTCTTCATTACAAATAATGAACATGCAACAGCTTTTGTTGCAGGGGCCAACAACTAGGAAGTTTCCCATATGTCAGAAATCACAGGTAACTACTGCCCGTCTGTGTCAAATAGTAAAAACTAGTTACACACTTGAAGTTTTTTCCAACTTCGAGTAAATTACACTCCTGCGAAAATATAGTACACCCTTTTTCAAATTTCTAATTCACTCAACATTTATTGTTGTAACAATGCACACGGAATACATAAAATGATTACATTTACAGATCAATAGCGCAAGGAGTGCTGACGTACCAGGTATCGACCCATGCTCAACCACCCGTATTAGTAAGTGGCGTAGTCTCATCAGGTGGCAATGCAGGCGCCGACTCTGGCATTTAATAAATCTTACATATGGCGAATACTGTCCTGGGACTTGTTATGCTATGCCATCAGTTCCCGTAGTTCTGTAAGAGTCGTTGGTGGACGTGCCGCACGAGTCATTTCCCCCACAATAATCCTCACATATACGACTGGAGACAAGTCCTGTGTTCATGCTGGACAGGGATGTTGCTGCATGTCTTGCGGAGCACATTGAGTTTCGTGGGCAGCGTGTGCTCTGGCGTTATCCTGTTAGAACAACACATCACCTTCTTGTTGCAAGAACGGCAAAAGAATGAGTCTTACAACGTTCTGCAAGTGCCGAGCTCTGGTTGGCCTTTTCTGCAGAAACACCAAAGGCGAACGGAGTTGTAGCTCAACGCACCACAAGTCATAAAGCCTGGGGTGGACGAATGCACCCAGAGAGTCAGAGCTCACCAGGTCTACGTTGTAAGTGCAACTGACAATCACTTACGTGCACGTAGACTCTGCCTTCATCGCTGAAGGATACGACGTGCCATTCCATCTTTCAAGTCGAGCCACGTAGGTCGATGCTGTGGCATGAGTGGAAGATTAAGTAGAGGTGAGTGTGCCCGTAGTCTCACTGCTAATAACCCCTGTTGCCGCTTCGTGTTGCCGCTCCTGGGCTCAAAATCCATCTTCTCTGTGTTTTGATAGCTGTACAATCTGTCCCTGCTGCACTTAGCCTACAATACGACGATCTTGCCGGGCTTGGGTGCTGCTTGGAAGTCCAAGAATTTGTCTGCGTGTGTGAGAATGATCACGTGACATCTGTTACCAACATTATTGCACATCGGAAGCAGAACGTCTTGCTTGTACAGAATTCTCCAAAAGAACCCCTGGCACTCGCGAGTGCATTTCCGTGGCGTGGGTGCTTGCTTGGTTTACACTTTGCGCCAGACTAAACCTCCTGGCTGTCAGTGTTCCCTGTTAAAGACACAGATGACGCACTGGTAGCTATGCCACTACGCTGATGACGTGGAAACCATTCTCAGTACGTCTACTATCTCCCATGTGGCGTACTCCATCGTCGGATGAAAATCAACGTCGTCTTTCCAGATGTACAATTTCTTTTCCAGCAATGTATATACACTCCTGGAAATTGAAATAAGAACACCGTGAATTCATTGTCCCAGGAAGGGGAAACTTTATTGACACATTCCTGGGGTCAGATACATCACATGATCACACTGACAGAACCACAGGCACATAGACACAGGCAACAGAGCATGCACAATGTCGGCACTAGTACAGTGTGTATCCACCTTTCGCAGCAATGCAGGCTGCTATTCTCCCATGGAGACGATCGTAGAGATGCTGGATGTAGTCCTGTGGTACGGCTTGCCATGCCATTTCCACCTGGCGCCTCAGTTGGACCAGCGTTCGTGCTGGACGTGCAGACCGCGTGAGACGACGCTTCATCCAGTCCCAAACGTGCTCAATGGGGGACAGATCCGGAGATCTTGCTGGCCAGGGTAGTTGACTTACACCTTCTAGAGCACGTTGGGTGGCACGGGATACATGCGGACGTGCATTGTCCTGTTGGAACAGCAAGTTCCCTTGCCGGTCTAGGAATGGTAGAACGATGGGTTCGATGACGGTTTGGATGTACCGTGCGCTATTCAGTGTCCCCTCGACAATCACCAGTGGTGTACGGCCAGTGTAGGAGATCGCTCCCCACACCATGATGCCGGGTGTTGGCCCTGTTTGCCTCGGTCGTATGCAGTCCTGATTGTGGCGCTCACCTGCACGGCGCCAAACACGCATACGACCATCATTGGCACCAAGGCAGAAGCGACTCTCATCGCTGAAGACGACACGTCTCCATTCGTCCCTCCATTCACGCCTGTCGCGACACCACTGGAGGCGGGCTGCACGATGTTGGGGCGTGAGCGGAAGACGGCCTAACGGTGTGCGGGACCGTAGCCCAGCTTCATGGAGACGGTTGCGAATGGTCCTCGCCGATACCCCAGGAGCAACCGTGTCCCTAATTTGCTGGGAAGTGGCGGTGCGGTCCCCTACGGCACTGCGTAGGATCCTACGGTCTTGGCGTGCATCCGTGCGTCGCTGCGGTCCGGTCCCAGGTCGACGGGCACGTGCACCTTCCGCCGACCACTGGCGACAACATCGATGTACTGTGGAGACCTCACGCCCCACGTGTTGAGCAATTCGGCGGTACGTCCACCCGGCCTCCCGCATGCCCACTATACGCCCTCGCTCAAAGTCCGTCAACTGCACGTACGGTTCACGTCCACGCTGTCACGGCATGCTACCAGTGTTAAAGACTGCGATGGAGCTCCGTATGCCACGGCAAACTGGCTGACACTGACGGCGGCGGTGCACAAATGCTGCGCAGCTAGCGCCATTCGACGGCCAACTCCGCGGTTCCTGGTGTGTCCGCTGTGCCGTGCGTGTGATCATTGCTTGTACAGCCCTCTCGCAGTGTCCGGAGCAAGTATGGTGGGTCTGACACACCGGTGTCAATGTGTTCTTTTTTCCATTTCCAGGAGTATATATATATATATATATATATATATATATATATATATATATATATATATATATATATATAAAACTCTTAGTTTTATGGGGTGCCACTTGTTTGTATCTTGTCAGTAAATATCTTTTTCAGTGATGACGAGTAGCTCAGAAAAAAATATCCTTATCCATTCAAATGAAATTACGAAATTAACGTCGACATTGTAATGAATTTGATGTAGTACGTTACTTCGGAGTGATGGTAGCCAATGCAACATCGGGAATGTGGATGTCATGGATGCACAAACTGATAGCAGACACTATATATTAGCTACATTCATGTTCAGAAAAAAGCAGAACAGAGATAGGACTTCCATATTCACGAGACATATATTAGTATGTCCTGCAGAAATGATCAGCATTCGAACCATGTCAGCCCACGGACTCAATGGCAATATCGATATCACGGCGCAGCACCATCTGCTGGTTAAATGTGCCTGCGGCCCTCGTTGTCACTATAAACGAAGGTAAAGGATCAGTGTGTCTTGAGCAGATGGGCAGGATGCCTCGCTGACGCATGTGCGAACTGTATCGTCAAATCAGTGAGTTTGAGGGCGCATTATTGACACGAGAGAATGTGATTCATCCATCCGGGAAATCGTTGCTCCTGTGGGACGAAGCGTTTCGTCACCTCACCGTAACGGGTCTGTGCTCAATAGGTTACAGAAGGCCATAGAACACGATGAGCTGGATCAGTTCGCACCATCCAGACTCCCCTCCCCCGAGAAGATCGACACCTCATCCGAATGGCATTGCATGACGGATCTACGTCTTCGTCGGCTCTGGTGCAACAGTGCAACAATGTAACATGCCGTACACTAACAGGGGGTCGTTTATGACGGCATGGGTTTCGTGAACATCGTCAATTTCTCCGCCTACCTTTGACGAATGCGCAGCGACATGCTAGACGGCAATGATGCATGGAACGACGTCACTGGGGACAGGAATGGTATCACATGGTGTTTTAGGACGAATTCAGGTTCTGTTTGTTGGCAAATGATGGCAGCATTTTGCTTCGCCGCAGACAGGGGGACGGCATTACAGTGAGCACATTCCCACGAGACATACAGCGCCGACTCAGGGCCTTAAGATGGGGGTGCTATTGGGTACAACCATTGACAAATCACGGTTGATGCATGTCCAGGGTACTGTGACCAGTGTGACCCACGTGAGTGACATCTTGCGACAAGTAGCCATACTCTTTCCGTACAACACCCCAGACACCATTTTTCAGAAACACAACGCAGGACGCCGACCCTTCTAGATGTCACAGGATGTCAACCTTTCGCCCTGGCCCACCAGATCACTAGACTTGTTGCCAATCGTTGTGACCCAATGCCAACCACCAAACAGAACTCTGAAACCAGATGAACGCAGCATGGATGGCTGTACCACAGGACACCATTCACACCTTATTCGCGTCGATACGATCAGGTATTGAACAAGTTATCAGGGTCGCTGGCGGACCATGTGCCTACTACGCTAGAGAGCACATGCTGAACTGAGGTGACTGAAATTTCAAGCATTTCTTCGGAGCATTGATGTGCACATACACTGCGATTATGAACGACATATCTATAGTCGTTCAAGGTGTTCTGGCCTTTTTTCTGAGCATGAGTCAGTGTTTAATTGTAAATAGAAAACAGGATGAGGATTCAAGTGAGTTAACGAATAACGTCTACTAGAATACGTGTCAGATCGTTGTAGAGCATTATTTGCTGTTCCAGCCATCAGCCAGTCCAGAAAATCCTTCGCCATTTCCTCCGCTCTTCTTCGACAATCGCTAACAGAGTTAACGCAGCTACTTTACAGGCTTCAATTTTCGTAAAGAAAATATTTGATTTACGCGTCATATGCTGCAGACTACCGCTGGAGAGCAATGACGTGGCAAACAGAGCGAGGAAAACGTTCCGTGAGATGCAGTACGTCGTTTCAGAACGTGTAGCAACCACAATGGACACTACGCCTGGGCCCCGCCGGAGTGGCCGTGTGGTTCTGAGCGCTACAGTCTGGTACCGAGCGACCGCTACGGTCGCAGGTTCGAATCCTGCCTTGGGCATGGATGTGTGTGATGCCCTTAGGTTAGTTAGGTTTAAGTAGTTCTAAGTTCTAGGCGACTGATGACCTCAGAAGCTAAGTCGCATAGTGCTCAGAGCCACTACGCCTAGCGTACTTCGCGATGAGAAACACGTCTCGTGTGAAGACGGCTCTAAGGAGAAGAAACGTCGACCGACACGTTTTGGCTTTCGCACAGTGGTAGGGCAACGGACTATCGAGACGGTGGTTTATCGCTCTGCGACATCGTCTCTTGAGTTGGCTGCGCTCCCACAACTGTCATATGAATACGGACGCGTTAGTTTCAGGGACGCCACAGCCCAAGAACGTCCCCAGTTGACTAGCGCCTGAGAGTACACGTAATTCGCTTTGACTTTGCACAATTTTTTAGCGACGACACGCACCTTGACTCAGGAAATGGATTTCCTTGCAGCAAGACACGGGCGATACTATGACGTCTCCAGTAACACGGACCGTGAGCACGGCGTTTCCTTTGAAGCGGCAGCAGAGAGGTGTGTTACGGTCTCTACTGGAGTGCCACTACGTTGTCTTTTCATTCGAAAGACCACAGGAGGCGCAGCATTTCAGGAATGGAAAGACGACGCGTCGAACTTTGTAAAATGGTTTAACGCTAGGAGTACCTACACGTTTTACACACTTTAGCAGTGATGAATACTAGGCTGAAGTGTAAGAGACTAGTCACAAAGAATCAGTGCACAAAGAAGTGAGAGACGGATGTACTAAGGAATAAAGAGATACGCTTGAAGTTCTCCAACACTACGGATATTGCGACAAAGAACAGTATAGTAAGCAGTTCAGTTGAAGAGGAAACGATGTCTCTAAAAATGAAAAGAAAAATTTAAGAGCAAACAACTGGGAAGAAACCATGGGTAACAGAAGAAATATTCACTTGATAGATGAAAGAAGGAAGTACAAAAATGTCCAGGGAAATTCGGAAGTACAGAAATACAAGTCGCTTAGGAATGAAATACGAGGGCTATTCGGAAATTAAGGAACGATAGGTCGCGAAATCGAAACCACAGTGAAAATCTAAACCGTTTTTTTGCAACAGTTAGCTACAACTCACCACATCAAATAATGTTAAATTAATTGACTGCAGTAACGAAGAGTTAAAAAAGTCCCGTACCACAGTCACAACACCGGAAAGAGCTCGAACTTATTGCGGTAATAGAAACATATGGTGCACCAATAACGAACATATAATTAAGGGTAGCATACGTTTCCTACTGAAATTAGAAGTAAAGAATACTCTAGCAGTGGTCGTCTCCGTTTTCAGTGACTAACAAAAAAATCATTAAAAAAATGAGAACCCATTTAAAAAATGAATAATGCTGAGACGAAAGAGAGACAGACATGAGAACGACAGTGGAAGATAAAGATGTGTAGCTATATCGTCTCTCTTTCTACATGAGAGCGTGAACTGAGTAAAAGACTTTCGTCAAAATTCCTTGTAAGACGAGATCCATGACGCAGACGTTTTTTGTTGCATGCTGCGGAAGGTTGACGAACCTCAGAGTGTGATATCCTTCGGGATCCTGTTTGGATACTGTCTTAGCAAAAAGAGAAAAGGTCAGTCCTTTGTTGCTACTCTTTTTCTATTGGTGCCCTAAATAAACGTTCCAACAGAAAAACTAGGTGTTCGTTCCAAGCGAGTTCCGACTAAACACTACCTCTCACAAGTTGCTTCATTGAGCTCACAACGACTTCAATGGTACAAAAGGCAGCGGCGATCCAATCTTCAAGAAAAATTGACAGTTAAATAATTTCCGTTATGAGAGGCTACTAGTTAAAGAGGAATAATCCATTTTGTATGGCGTAAGCGTCTTGTATCAATACTCCCCCTTCCCATCCTTCTGAGCGAGCAACTGTGGATAATGGGCCACTTCAGCTGTTGGCGCCAAAAATGAGTGGTGTGACCACAATCGCCGGACATCGTAAAAAAATGTGAAGGTTCTGTAAGTATGCCTGTTTCGTATCAAGTGATACGTATAAATACATGGATCAACGCTTCCGGATTGCCGCGCAAATAACGTACTACGGCTGAAATATTATGCTTAACAATAAAATACGTACCCAACAAACAGTAGCTATTGACCGCAACGTGACTGATGAGGCAAACAACGGAATACTTGAACACCGGAAAGTGACAGTAATTGTGAACAGCGACTGTTTAGTGGCCCTTAGCAAAGATGTGACGCTCCAGAACATGTTTCCAAATTGCACAAGATGTCGTCAATGTAGCAGAACGTTGTGCACCGACTGGCTCATAATAATTATTAATAACGGTACCCGTCTATTAAAGAGTGTACAGACGGCCAAATTAGCACTGTTTATTAAAACAGTATATCAATTTGCCTTTAAAATGCGTCTCATAACTATCTCGCATGAACAATGATGTCTAGCGTGCGCGTACGACCACAGCGGTTGGGTAGTACAACACGAAGAATATTTGTGGGTCAAACGAAGTCACATGATGCCGGTAAGTGCTATTAGTCACCGGTCATATCTTCGTCGCTATATTTATCTGTGGGATGGGACGTCATTGTATAGTGAGCTAACGTAAAGCCAAAATATCAATAAACTGTGTCTGGATACCCGCCAAGTGATAATTGGTTTGCTTACAAGGCGAAGGAGATCCGCGTTCGGCAGTAATGTTTCTCTGAACATTGTTCATGAACAAATTTCAAAGAAAAATAGTAGCTATTCGACTGATCTTCATCCCGTACGAAATGAAGCATATAGTGATAACGCAATAAAAATAGCAAGAGGATGGATGTCAGTCCAATATCGCGAGGACTATTCCATATATACGGGGTGGGGCAGATGTAAGTAGCTCGTGTAAGTATAAATGAAATAATGGAAACGAAGGGATGGACTAATCATATTTACAACGAAAAATACGGTGAAAAATAAATTTATGAGTGCTGAAAGTGACCACCTGCAACATCAGTGCGCATCTGTTCACCTCTAAACATATTCAGACACACCTAGCGTAAAGTTCTGTTATCGACAGCAGCAACTTCATGACTAATGTGTTCTTTCAGTTCCTGTTATGTGTGTGGATTTGTTGCATAAACCTTGGCCATCAGGTATCCTCACAAGAAGAAACCACATGTTAGATCCGGCTAAAGTAGTTGTCCTAAATGTTTGCCCCATCTGGCTGGAAGACGCAGTTTCGACGTTCATATTCAATGAGTTGAACACAAACTGTATACAAATATCCATATATGTAACCGTGTTGAGCGTAATGTCAAAAAATATCAATCCAATGATGCACTTTCCTGTTACACCGCACCAAACACTGATTTTTTCACCATGGAGTGGTTGTCAGGGTTCGTTGCTCAGTACCTCGTGTTTTGCGAATTCACATGACTGGAACGATGAAACCGTGCTTCATCACTTATAAGGCAATGGAAAGTGTAACAAACTATCGTTGATATTATTGGAAACCTACGTGCGGTAATCTACATGTTTTTGACTGTTATTCTCCAGTAACTGCTGCACAAGTGTCACACGGCATGGCTTCAGATTACGACTTTTTAATATCTGCCGGCAACTACTCCTGCTTACATGCTCCACTTCGGACAATTTACGTGTAGACTTTTTTGGGCTCTGGATAATTCTTCCGTGAATGTCTGCAATAAGTTCTGGTGTGGAACTGAAGGAATTCTTTCTCGTTTTACCTTTTGCATACATCCGCGTTGCGCCAAGCTCTACATTTCTCGCTTTGCTGGTAGTGCTCTAGCCGGATATTTGACCCTGAAAATTTCGCTAGTTTCCTTAATCAAACATGTTTTCGCATATGCTTCCACAATTTCAAATCTTTTTTCTATCGAAAAAGTCATTTTGTAGACGACACCGATGAAATAAAGTTAAATCTGACAGAAGAATGATAACAATCGATTACTGCATAAAGCTGTCCCTTGTTGTAGCTGTTTATTTTATAAGCCGAAATGTTGTATTCGCACTCAAAGGAGAGGGGGTCTATGCTTAATTGCGCCACCCTGTTTTACAAAAATGGATGTACGAGGGTCACTCCAAAAGAAATGCACACTATTTTTTTTAAATCCCTCTTTTATTTTACATGTTTGAAAGTTTTACAATGTGTACATACACCTTTTAAGAACAATATTTTAATTTCTCCACATAATTTCCAACCCTCTGCACTGCCTTACGCCATCTTGGAAGCAGCGCCTGTATACCCGCACGGTAAAATTCTGTACCAACCTGTTGGAGCCACTGTTTGGCAGCGTGCACAAGGAAGTCATCACCTTCAAATCTTGTTCCACGAAGACAGTCTTTTAGTTTCCCAAAGAGATGATAGTCATATGGAGCCAGGTCAGGACTGTAAGGCGGGTGATTCCGTGTTGTCCATCCAAATTTGTGATCGCTTCCATGGTTTTTTGACTGACATGTGGCCGTGCATTGTCGTGCAACAGCAAAACATACTGCTTTTGCCGATGTGGTCGAATACGACTCAGTCGAGCTTGATGTTTCTTCAGTGTCGTCACATATGCATCAGAATTGATGGTGCTTCCCTTGGCATGATGTCCACAAGCAAGGGTCCTTCGGAATCAAATGGTTCAAATGGCTCTAGGCACTATGGGACTTAACATCGGAGGTCATCTGTCCCCTAGACTTAGAACTACTTAAATCTAAGGACATCACACACATCCATGCACGAGGCAGGATTCGAACCTGCGACCGTAGCAGCCGCGTGGTTCCGGACTGAAGCGCCTAGAAACAATCGGCCACTGCGGCCGGCCCTTCGGAATCGAAAAACACCGTAGACATAACTTTTCCAGCAGAAGGTGTGGTTTTGAATTTTTTTTTCTTGGGTGAATTTGCTTGATGCCACTCCACTGATAACCTCTTCGTCTCTGGTGAAAAATGATGGAGCCATGTTTCATCACCTGTCACAATTCTTCCAAGAAATTCATCTCCACCATTCTCGTACTGTTCTAAAAGTTCGCCGCATACCGTTTTTCTTGTTTCTTTGCGAGCCACTGTCAACATTCTGGGAACCCACCTGGCACAAACCCTTTTTAACGTCAACACTTTCAGTATTCTGCAAATATTTCCTTCCCCTATCGCAACGTAGCGTGACAATTCGTTCACTGTGATGCGTCTGTCAGCAGTCACCAATTCGTTAACTCTCTGCACATTGTCTGGAGAGTGTGCAGTAAGAGACCTGCCGCTGCGAGAACAATCCTCAATATTGCCGTACCCACTTTCATCACGTAACCTGCTTGCCCACCGACGACGACAGCAGGATCTCCATACACCTTTTTCAACCGCTTGTGGATGTTTCCCACTGTCTCGTTTTCACAACACAGGAATTCTATGACACCACGTTGCTTCATACGAACGTCAAGTGTAGCAACCATCTTGAAGACATGCTGTGACGGCGCCACTCGCGGGAACAGGTTAAACTAAGTTTTAAAACAAGCGGGAAGGATGTATCTACACACTGTAAAACTTTCACAAATGCAGAATGATAACTGTATTTTTACAAAAATAGTGTGAATTTCTTTTGGAGTGACCCTCGTTCGTATGTGTGTAAGTTCACGCAACAAAACTTCCACATGAAGCATGACGATTTATTTTATTACTGCTTTTCTACTAACGGTGTTAGCTGCAAGTTTTGCAAACCACCAAAATTACATCAGGGTACAACACCTAGTTCAGGAGATAAGACTTCAAACATCGAGATGCGTGAAAAGCACCCGCGTGTTGCATGACGTTTTAATTTATCGCTTCTTTACTGTTAAATTCAGAACACATTCTCCAGACATTAGACACGTGTGCCACTGGATGTACTTGCAAGACTATACCACTATACGATACACAGTTCAGAAGATATGACGTCATAAAAATTGAGTGAGATACATGAAAATGAAACTGCAGTGCCGACTTCGCTAGATATGCAAGTGAAATATGTGAAAAAATACGTGGGGAATACGTTAAATATATGTGAAATATATTTGACGTATAGGTATATGGGCAAAGCTGCGAATATAAAAGCTCGTCCTAAGCCCCTGGTACGATTTCACTGCCGCGCGGTGTAGCCACGCTGTCTCATACGTCTTGCCACAGTTCGCGTGGCTCTCCTTGTCGAAGGTTCGAGTCCTCCCTCGGGCGTGGGTGTGTGCGTGTTGTCCTTAGCGAAGTTAAATTTAGATTAAGTAGTGTGTCAGCCTAGGGGCTGATGAACTCAGCAGTTTGATCCCATAGGAACTTATCACAAATTTCCAAATATGATTTCACTCAGGTTTGGTATGCATGTTAGCTACGATCTGCAAAGAAATACCGCGGGAGGAAAGAACAACCAGCCTCCTATTGGGGATGTGGATAGTAACATGGTGAGAGCAGAGGGGAGGCGGTGACGGACGGAGAGAAGGACAGAGGAGGAGCTGAACAGAGGAACGAAAGGGGTGGAAGGAAAGAAATGAACAGTGATGAGGCGGAGGAAGAAGTAAACAGAGGCGAAGGAGGGAAAGGACATGGAACCGGAACAGGACCACATAGAGAGAGGAGCTGTGGCGATGGACAGAGGAAAGAGAGGGAGCTGGACAGCGAGTTTTGCTGGAAATTCTTTGCTGGATGGTTATAATTTCTAACGTTAAATTAGCTGACGATGGAAGGTTAATCTTCGGGTACCTGCCTCCTTGTTTTTATAAAGGGCATTTTGACAGAGGTAAAATTTTATTTAGTGGAATTATTAACTATCAGTCACACATGAGAACATAGATTTCTGCGGCCGCTCTGTAATGTGAAAGTTCTTCGGTTTTCATAGTGCAATGCCGATTCCAGGCTTTTCATATTCGACCTTTTGTCATCTTTCTGACAGCTTCTCCCTGCAGGCGGCTGCAGCCAGAAGACTGAATCGTCGGATCCACAGATTCCTGGATAAGCTCATGATGCTTAGAAAAGGGGGTGAATTAGATCAAAACAAAAGAAAGAAAAGTTCAGCAAAATATAGGCCTGGATATTCCGGCTTACAGGTTATCCTCCCACACTTCGGCAGTTTCGGAAAAAAATAAAAACAGAAAGATGCCTGAAGTATGTTATAATTAAATGGAATATTTAAGTTTATAATACAAATTTCTGGTTGTGAAGTAGATGATGAAAACGTCCACGAGTGGTTGGACCCTATGGACCGGGAGCAACTATTTGACACGGAGATAGTGAAAAGAGTATGTTCGGTGAGAAACAGAGCGTAGTCAGCGCAATAGACGAACCCTTTATCACGCAGAACGAAACACTGGAATTTGTTTGACGTTGTGACTGCCTAGAAAACGAGAACCATTGTCGGGAAAAAAGCCAATGATAAATATATGAAATACAGTGTGTTTTAAGTATAATTTAGTAAATAAGTTCTTAGTTTTCGGTCAGTAACACGTAAATAATTTCGTGGACATTCAAATGTGGTATTACGATGTTTTGCAAACAGAAAAAATAACAGTTTCCAGTAAAATTGTATACGAAGATTGGCACTTAAATAGTGGCAGCTACTTATTCACAACCGATGCAAAAAAGTTACATGTTTGCACCTGTAACTGTCCTTCAAGGTAGTCACCAGCGTTGTATAGAACCCGCTGCCAGCGATGTGGAAGGCGTAGTATACCGTTAGCAGAGCCTGTTCTGTTGATGGTGCGAAAGTAGCGGTCTACTGCCTGTCGAATCTCTGGAACAGTTCTGAAGCGAATGCCACCGTCAATGCACAGTATCACTGCTCGTTTTTGGAGCATCATCTGCGACCAGTTTCGCGAAGGAAGCGGCGACACTTTCTGCGCAACCCACCCATTATTTTGCATGACAATGCGCGGGCCCATACAGCGCAAGCTGTGGCTGCTCTGGTCGGACGATGAGACTGGGAAGTACCGTATATCCTCCATACTCCCTGGACTTACGTCCTTGTGACTTTGATTCCGAAGGTGAAGGAACCACTTCGTGGCATTCACTTCAGAACTGTTCCAGAGATTCGACAGGCAGCAGACCGCTCCATTCGCACCATCAACAGAACAGGCTCTGCTAACGGTATACTACGCCTTCCACATCGCTGGCAACGAGTTCTACACAACACTGGTGACACTACTTTTAAGGACAGTAACAGGTGCAAACATGTAACTCTTTTGTATCGGTTGTGAATAAGTAGTTGCCACTATTTAAGTTCCAACCCTCGTATATTTTGAACTATCCGTGTTTTTCAGTTATCCGTACAGGCTCGAGTCCGCACTAATCCACATAATCGGGAGCTTGTTGTAATCCAGAAATGACTTCCGTACCTACAGAACAATTTTCTCTCTCGATCACTCTCCCTCGTATCGGGAACGCGTAATGAATCATTATGTAATATTTTGACTATACTAATCCATTACTGATTTCATGAGCAAATAACTCGTACTTATTAAGTGTCCTCCAATTCGTGTCATAGTATTATATTAAAACCTTCACCCTTTTTACAGTCAAACTACACTAGAACTAGTGACTGTAGTTAATGGCGGAAGAGAGAGAGTGAGTGAGAGAGAGAGCGTTATCGAACGTGCCGTGTGTGTTGAGAGACATTTCATGCAAAACTGGCCTAGGCAGTGGCCCTCAAACGGGCTCTGGGCCAACTTGCTGCTAGAAAGATCGATCAGGCACACTTGCAGCTACTAAGCAGGGGACAGAAACAGGTGGATTGCTGCGGCAGAGTTGTTGGGAGAATGGTTTCTCTCCCGTGAGAAACAGCGTCTTTAAGTTGTCCCTCGTAGAGCACTCGCATGCACCTGAAACTAAGCAATCTGCCATGTTCTCCTCTCTTGGTTACCGCAATTCGCGACCGTAGTTGGTAGTTCTTTCTCATCCTGACAGTGTAGCGACGAGCTGTACTTTAGCGATACATGGACCGGCTGCACAAAAGCTTTAAAGCTTTTGAAAGATATTTCATGAAGGTTTGATTATAGAAACGCATTAGAACTTGTAACATTCTTATGCCTTTTATCTTTATACGATACTTGGTTATAGCGTCTTCTTCGCATGTTTCAAATAGCAATATTAGATGTACTCCCTGCCCGAACTCGAATCAGACTGAGTCAAGAGCACTTTATGAACTCTACGGCTAGTCCAGAGAGTGGCATATATTTTCCTGCATTCTCAAATTTGTCTGAATTTCTGTAAAGATTTACTTAAAACTTGAATTTGCGAATACAGTTGTCTTAAAAACTCCTGAGTGAATTCGAGTGGCTTCGAGACCTAAAGCCAAGAAAATGGTGAGGGAGGGTGAGTGGGTGTGGGTCGACTTGGCGTTGCACAGAATGAGGCTGTTCCGGTCTGAATGACGGTAGAATGAAGGGCGTAGGGGATAAGCACTTATCACTAAACATGCTGTCTACATTTGCCACTTACGGGAGCAAGTGCGATGCAGCTAGTGTTAGATGAGTTCCTCAGCGCAAGTCCATGAAGACCTTCCATATCTGTGCGATTTGCGAGGAAAACAAATGACGCAAGAAGTTGACCGGCAAAATTTTCGTTAAGAGATTAACTAATTTTTGTGTAGGAGCGTTGATATAGCGTTACTGAAACATTGAGAATTGTGAATGTCTAGTGAATTAAAAACTCTGTATTAGGAGTGTCCGCGCGACTACGCCTTTTATTCGACAGTTATCCGCAGTAGGAGAAGTCAACACAAGGAAACGAATAATTTACCCACTGTATTGTCAAAATTACATAAATACTCTCTAAAATCATGGCAGAATGAATTACAGCGGCATTAAAACTAACTTGATTGCTTAGAAAATGATTGGTGCATATGAGATAAGGCTTCACAATTCGTTCATCTATCTGTAACTTTATACAGACGCTAATTAATTTGTAACAATATCAAAAGTGGCAAAATAATTGTACATTTTAATATCAGATGCTACGTAGGATATTAGCCATAAATTTTGACTACAGCTAGTTACAAGCTTGTTTTTCACCTGAGGCTTAAAATGGTTTAAATGGCTCTGAGCACTATAGGACTTAACATCTGGGGTCATCAGTCCCCTAGAGTTGGAAGTACTTAAACCTAACTAACCTAAGGACATCACAACCATCCATGCCCGAGGCATGCGCAGTTCCGGACTGAAGCGCCTAGAACCGCTCGGCCACAACGACCGGCTTCACCTGAGGCACTTAAGCAAATGAGTAGTTGAATGTACCGGTAGCAGAGTAAGAAGCCGGAACATGAAGCAGAGACTACAGACGTCTAATAATAGTGAGCGGTCTTATCATTCATCATTCACGTTCTGTAGGACGTGAGCTTCATCACACCAGAGCGCTAGCAGGTAGTAGCGACGGACAATTATCGTAGACTTTTGCATCCCATAATAAGATGCTTCACGTCTGTTGTTGTTGTTGTGGTCTTCAGTCCAGAGACTGGTTTGATGCAGCTCTCCATGCTACTCTATCCTGTGCAAGCTTCTTCATCTTCCAGTACCTACTACAACCTACATCCATCTGAATCTGTTTGGCGTATTCACCTCTTGGTCTCCCTCTACGATTTTTACCCTCCACGCTGCCCTCCAATACTAAATTGGGATCCCTTGATGCCTCAGGACATGTCCGACCAACCGATCCCTTCTTCTGGTATGGAAATGGAAATGGAAATGAGCGTTTGGCGTCATTGGCCGGGAGGCCCCTCGCGGGGCAGGTCCGGCCGCCATATCGCAGGTCTTATTACATTCGGCGCCACATTGGGCGACCTGCACGCCGGATGGGGATGAAATGATGATGAACACAACACAACACCCAGTCCCCGAGCGGAGAAAATCTCCGACCCAGCCGGGAATCGAACCCGGGCCCAGAGGACGGCAATCCGTCACGCTGACCACTCAGCTACTGGGGCGGACCCTTCTTCTGGTCAAGTTGTGCCACAAATTTTTCTTCCCCCCCAATTTTATTCAATACCTCCTCATTAGTTATGTGATCTACCCATCTAATCTTCAGCATTCTTCTGTAGCACCACATTTCGAAAGCTTCTATTCTCTTCTTGTCTAAACTATTTATCGTCCACGTTTCACTTCCGTACATGGCTACGCACCATTCAAATACTTTCAGAAATGACTTCCCTGACACTTAAATCAATGTTAACAGATTTCTCTTCTTCAGGAACGCTTTCCCTGCCACTGCCAGTCTATATTTTATATCCTCTCTACTTCGACCATCATTACTTATTCTGCTCCCCAAATAGCAAAACTCATTTACTACTTTAAGCGTCTCATTTTCAGATCTAATTCAGTCCCGATTTAATTCAACTACATTCCATTATCCTCGTTTTGCTTTTATTGATGTTCATCTTATATCCTCCTTTCAAGACACTGTCCATTCCGTTCAGCTGCTTACGTCTGGCAGTCCTAAATCATGCATAATTGTCTTGTCTGGTGAGAAACTGGGTACAATTGATAATCCTGAGTGCCCTTTCTGTATTCGATTTGACCGCTACACATTGTAGTTGTCAGTGCCATCACTATCCACAGTAGCTGTTCCGCTTGGACAGTCAAGCAAAACCTGAGAACATTTTAAAATGCACCAGTCATCTCCAATTTTAGAGTCCATATTATCTCCATTTATAGGGTTTCGTGCCTTAATCGGTGAAAACAGAAACCTTATTTGATTACTTTGTTGTCTGTCTGTCGGTTCGTCTGTTGAGACTCTTTTTACAGATGAACGGTTGGAGGTATCAACCGTAAGTCGCTTGCAGAAGGCTTCTCATTATTGCCTGCCGAACAACTGACCGTCTCCTTCACGGGCAACCACCGCACTGACCCCACTTACGTTAAGCGCTGCATCAGGAAGAGCCTCTACTGTCCGCAAGACAACTCTGGATGACCGTCCCTTGCCGCTACTGGAATGAAGTCCACCGTGCATCGCCGCCCACAGTCCTAGGGCCAACTGCTCCACCTGGTTCGCAGGGTGGTCAGTGTAAGGCTCCTTGTCTTGAATGACAATCAGCCCAAATTTCTGAAACATCCTGGCAGATTAAAACTGTGTGCTGGACCGAGACTCGAACTCGGGGCCTTTGCCTTTCGCTGGAAAGTGCTCTACCATCACTATCCACAGTACCTCATCCGCTTTGATAGTCAAGCAAAAGTAGTAGACGAGGTACTGACGGAAGTAAAGCTGTGAGGACGGGGCGTGAGTCTTGCTTAGGTAGCTCAGATGACAGAGCACTTGCCCGCGAAAGGCAAAGGCTCCGAGTTCGAGTCTCGGTCCGGCACGCAGTTTTGCTTCAAATGGCTCTGAGCACTATGGGACTTAACATCTGAGGTCATCAGCCCACTTCAACTTAGAACTACTTAAACCTAACCAACCTAAGGACCTCACACACATCCATGCCCGAGGCAGGACTCGAACCTGCGACCGTAGCAATCGCGCGGATCCAGACTGAAGCGCCTACAACCGCTCGGCCACCGCGGCCGGCGCACACAGTTTTAATCCGCCAGGAAGTTTCGTATCAGCGCACACTCCGCTGCAGAGTGAAAATCTCATTCTGGAAACATCCCCCAGGCTGTGGCTAAGCCATGTCTTCGCAATATCTTTTCTTCCAGGAGTGCTAGTTCTGCAAGGTTCGCTGGACAGCTTCTGTGAAGTTTGGGAAGTAGGAGACGAGGTACTGACGGAAGTAAAGCTGTGAGGACGCGGCGTGAGTCGTGCTTGGGTAGCTCAGATGGCAGAGCACTCGCCCGCGAAAGGCAATGGCCACGAGGTCGAGTCTCGGACGGCACACAGTTTTAATCTGCCGGTAAGTTTCATATTAGCGCACACTCCGCTGCAGAGTGAAAATTTCATTCAGGCCAATTTTTTTTTTTCCGCCCCGAACTGTTATATTCAGGCTCCATAACAAAGGCTGCCTATAGCGCCCTCTGTCCAAAAGCGTGAGCCGCACTAAGTTGGCCGGCTGGGCGGGATAAATTCATTCGGCACACATTTTTTTCAGATACACAAAGTGGCGACCGGCTATGTCGATGTTCCGACATTAGAAAGAAGAGACAGGCACTAAAAACTTCGTCGTTAGTTCGTTACATACCTCAGACACAGAAACAACTACTACATCGAAATAAAAATATACAGATTTTGTACATGTAACCTAATAAGCGAAATTCAATTAATCAATGGTTATGGTTCGAATCCCACGAAAGCAACTTGTATAGGTACTAAAAATGCCGATATTTACCCTGTCCTCCTGAGGCGTAATTAAAGGAAAAACTAACTTTCTTACATACCTCATTACATACACTACTGGCCATTAAAATTGCTACACCAAGAAGAAATGCAGATGATGAACGGGTATTCATTGGACAAATATATTATACTAGAACTGACATGTGATTACATTTTCACGCAATTTGGGTGCATAGATCCTGAGAAATCAGTACCCAGAACAACCACCTCTGGCCGTAATAACGGCCTTAATACGCGTGGGCATTGAGTAAAACAGACATTGGATGGCGTGTACAGGTACAGCCGCCCATGCAACTTCAACACGATACCACAGTTCATCACTGGCGCATTGTGACGAGCCAGTTTCTCGGCCACCATTGACCAGACGTTTTCAGTTGGTGAGAGATCTGGAGAATGTGCTGACCAGGGCAGCAGTCGAATATTGTCTGTATCCAGAAAGGCCCGTATAGGACCTGCAACATGCGGTCGTGTATTATACTGCTGAAACGTAGGGTTTCGCAGGGATCGAATTAAGGGTAGAGCCACGGCCGTAACACATCTGAAATGTAACGTCTACTGTTCAAAGTCCCGTCAATGCGAACAAGAGGTGACCGAGACGTGTATCCAGTGGCACCCCATTAATGCTCTGGAAAGCTAATCATTTGCATGTCGCAGCATCTTCTTCCTGTCGGTTAAATTTCACGTCTGTAGCACGTCATCTTTGTGGTGTAGCAATTTTAATTACCAGTAGTGTGCTTTAAATAACATGAACACAGAATGTTACCGATGAAGAAAGCCAGAATTGTGTTACACAACAAATCTCAAGCAGATTACAAAAAAAATTTGAAATCAAGTAAATCAGTGTAGCAATTGCAATGCAGAACCGGTGTGTTTAACTGACAGTCAGTTTATTCTTTTCCTCTAGATGTCTAACGGTCATTTGAAATCGATACAAATTATAAAAGCTGAGGATAAATTATGAGAATAACAAGTAGAGTTCCGCATATCATTGTTCAGTAGAAAATATACTTAATCTAAGAAGAAGACTGTAAGTATGTCAAATGGCTCTAGCCACTATGGGGCTTAACATCTGAAGTCATCAGACCCCTAGAACTTAGAACTATTCAAACCTAACCAACCTAAGAACATCACACACATCTATGCCCGATGCAGAAGTCGAACCTGCGACCTTAGCGGACTCGCGGTTCCAGACTGAAGTGCCTAGAACCGATCGGCCACAACAGCCGGCAGCAAGTATGTACCTCTGTACATTTTAATATCACATGTCTCTCCATCGATCACGATTTTTTTTTTTTTTTTTTTTTGAGTTATCGGTCTTGAGGCTGGTTTGGTGTTCCCCGTCACGTATTCCTCTCCTGTGCCAACCTCTTCATCTCGGAGTAGCGCATGTATTCAATGTCTTCAATTATTTCTTATCTCTGTCTTTCGCTATAAGTTTTACTTTCTATTCCATGACTGGGAAAAATTATACTACAATGCCGGAAGGAATTGAAACTTCTGAAACTGTTAGAGCTTTAGAATATTCACACGGAAATGAGTGGTGTGAAAGCAGATAAATTAGCTTTTACAAACAACGTATTCCTAAAGGTAGAAGATTTTGAAACAGCAAAGGAACAGATTAATGAACTGAAGGAAGTTGCAGAAGAATAGACTTGGAAAAATCTTTCAATAAAGAAATTAAGGAGCAGATAAACTAAAATTATATCAGATACCCAGGACAGTTCAGCACATTAAAAAACAACCTGTATTATTTAAAATTCATTTACTTATATATTCACTGTCACCAGCCTTCCGACTGATTCGATACTGCCTGCCAGAAATTACTCTCCTGAACCAGTGTCTTCACCTCAGAGTAGCATCTGCGTGCAACTTTCTCAATTACACTGACGGAAAAAAAAATCACGACGCTACAAAGGAATTGTGCGACGTAAACGACGGTTGGACCTACACCTGGAGTTATAGTCTGCAGTGCTATTTCATATGACAGCATGAGAACTCTCGCTCCATGACTATAAATTGGTACGTACGTCAGTCTGGTTATTCGGCCTGTTGTGCTGATACTCACGAACAGCGTCACAGCGGTGTTTGACAATAGGATAACGTTCTCCCATTTACTATTGTTGCAACCCAACAAGCTCTATGGAGTGACGAAAGGTCGCCGTGATCTATTAGATCACCAGATCTGTCTTCACTGGAGCACATATGGGGCATCATCGGACGACAGCTCCAGCATCATCCACAAACAGCATCAACCGTCCCTCTACTGACTGACCAATGGAACAGGCATTTGCTAGATTTTCACCAGCTGTGCCGGCCGCGGTGGTCTAGCGGTTCTGGCGCTGCAGTCCGGAACCGCGGGACTGCTACGGTCGCAGGTTCGAATCCTGCCTCGGGCATGGGTGTGTGTGATGTCCTTAGGTTAGTTAGGTTTAAGTAGTTCTCAGTTCTAGGGGACTTATGACCTAAGATGTTGAGTCCCATAGTGCTCAGAGCCATTTGAACCATTTTTTTTCACCAGCTGTCCTACATTGGAACTAGTTATTTTTCCAGCGTAAGTCGATTCCGCATTAATGAATTAGCACACTTACCAAGTCCTGGTGTCATACGATAATTAGAGCCCACACTGGACCTTCTTGAATAGCTGCATAATAACTATAACAAGGCAGTACAATTAGTGTCTGTTGTTCTAACAGTGTAGATGATAGCGTTACAGACTGCTCAGCCTTTGAATCAGGTTTGATACCTAACACCGTCCAATTTCCGGTTTTCGTATCGCTCTCTTGTTCGGCTTGAGGAAACAAGACTAAGAATACGTTTGGCGGCACGTCGCTTGAATTTGCGCTGCCAACGGCCTAGTTGGCAGACTTGAATACCAATTATCTCGGAAACGGCGCAACGGATCTAATTTTTTTCTTAACAGTTACCTGCTAGCACAACCTGTCCTGCAAAAATTTTACAATCTTTTGTCACCACCCTGCATATTACGTTATACTACATATCTTTCTGTGTGGTATGTTCTGATACTTCTCAGAATTTGGAACATTCACGCAGTTCTACCTTGTCGAACGCTTTTCTAGGTCGATAAAACCCATGAAAATGTCTAAATTTTTCTTGAGACTTGTTCGCGTCATCAATCGCATTGTTAGAATTGCCTTTCTTAAAGTCGAACTTCAAGTTTCTGTTTCACTCCTCTGCAGGTTACTTTTGTCAGGAAATTAGTTGTATGAGCTGATATGAGGTCTGCGCTGTAATTCTCGCACCTATCTGAGCTTGCTATCATAGGGCTTGTGTGGTAGATAATTTTTCGCGAAATGAGGCCGCTTGAATCTCCTTAGAAGACTGGTAATATTTGTAGAGGGTTAAATATCAGTACGTCCTGACAACGCAGCTACGTGTCGCTACAAAATTTCAAATCTGATGGCGGGTGAAAAGAAGAAACCAGTTATGAAATTCGGTGAAATATTATGTGACCAAGATATAGACTTTTATCATCAAGCATGAATTTTTTTCCGAAAGTCCGATGGTATGATTCCAGATGCATAGATTCTTACATGAGCGAAATCGTTAGATGACGACGATTTTAGGAATTCAGAAATAATGTTATCTATTCCTTAGGACTTATTTGCTCAAAAGTCTTCCAAAGCTCTGCTCAACAACATTGGCTCCCCCATGTGCGCTATGTCATCTCCCACTTCCTCATCATGACGCACAAGTCCTCTCCTTCGTAGAGTCATCAATGTACTCCTTCCATGTATCTGTTATCTCTTCTTCGTTTAGCCGGCCGAAGTGGCCGTGGGGTTAAAGGCGCTGCAGTCTGGAACCGCAAGACCGCTACGGTCGCAGGTTCGAATCCTGCCTCGGGCATGGATGTTTGTGATGTCCTTAGGTTAGTTAGGTTTAACTAGTTCTAAGTTCTAGGGGACTGATGACCTCAGCAGTTGAGTCCCATAGTGCTCAGAGCCATTTTTTTTCTTCTTCGTTTAACAGCGAAATTCCTGTTGTCTTCTTAATGTTGATGTACTCTAATTTCAGTGAGCGATGCTTTTACTTTTTTATATGCTAAAGCAGTCCATTGGACGACCATTTCTTTTTTCTTCCTTCGCATTTTTCCTGTAACCCACCTTAGGCAACACGGAGCGCTCCAGTATGTGCAGGAAGAGTGTCAGCAAGATTCTCGATGGTACCGACGGGAATGTGGAGCCGTACCCACTCTACTACCGTCGCGTTCTGTGTGCAAGGTTTCTCGGCTGATGTGTCCATAGCGCGAACAGCCCGTTCGAGGTGGCCTCCTAGATTCTCTACTGAGCTTAATTTCGGGGAGTTTGGCACTCAAGGGAGTACGGTAAACTCAGCCTGGTGCTGTTCGTACCACGCAATTACATTAAGAGCTGTGTGACACGTTGCATAGTCCTGCTGGTAGATACCATCGTACTGGGGAAAAGTAAAATGCATGTGTGGTTGTACGTGGTTCCCACGGAGCACATACCTACTTGTGTTGACCCATAGTGCTTTCCAGAATGACGCAATCATTCAGGGAATCCCACGAAAATGTTTCCTGGACCGTAACATTCCCTTCTCCGGCCCGGACTCTTCCCACGACTGTTGCAGTGTGTTACCTTTCAGACGTTTCAAGCCGAACACACTAACGGCCATCTGTCGTGTGGAATATAAAACGTGGTTCATCTGAAAAGCATACCTATCGTCAATCATTGGACGTCAATTTGCGGTACTGGCGTGCAAACTGCGGCCTTCGTCGCCGATGAGCAACAGTCTGCACGAGAGCACCTGCTGCAGAGGCCGTTGCACAGCAGCATTCGCTGAACAGCAGTGGAAAGGATAAACTACTGGTAGCCCCTTGGTTCACCTGGGTGGTCAGTTACTTAACAGTTATAAGTCTGTTTGCTCGTACAAATTGCTGCAGCCGTTGTTCACTCCTGTCATCTACGACGCGCTGTGCAGCAAAGTCCCCTCGGCGCCGGATTTTGGATAGCTCCATTTTGCCATGTACGGTGTACTTTAACCAGAGTGGCACGCCAACTGCTTGCAAACTTAGCCGTTTCGAAGATGCTTCCACCCTCGACCCGAAATCCAATAATCATACCATTTTGGAAGTCAGATAAATCGCTCCTTTTCCATATTATAACAATGCCTCTCTGAGACGCCCGCTTAAACCGCTGAGCAGAACAGGTAATAGGATTTTGGAAATGGCCAAGGGCTGAGATCGGTTTCCGCTTCTAATTGTCACTGATCGTAATTTAATTACCTTTACAACCAAAGCGGTACATAGCCGAATCTTTACCGAATGCAACTCTTTCACGGCTGAAGGCCTCCAACAAGAAATCTTGACAACATAAAAATCCAATTACGATAGCAATAAAATAATTCAAAAAACAACTTGCGCAAGGTGCAATACAAATGGCTGAGAGCCACAATGAAATTCCAAAATTTTGGACTATATTACCATAGGCCTTTAAAGGTAAAAGGCCAACAAGAAATCTTAAAAAAAAATCAAATAATCAATTAAGACAGAAATAAAATGATATAAAACCCAAAAGCAACATATGCAAGGTGCAACACAAATGGCTGAGGGCCACAATTAAACTTCAAAATTTTAAAATGTATTACAATAATCTTTAATGGCAGAAAGGCCGCAGTATTTAAGCTTGAAAGATAAATAAAAAATTAATTTTTGCCAATTTTTAAGGAAACAAAACAAATAACCATAAGCCTAAAATTTTAAATAGCTGACTACAGATAATTAAACACCGGTGGCACTCAGAAGGCCTCCAGGGAGTTCGGTCTGCCCTCGTTCACTTAGGTGAGACAGGTGGTGAGCCCAACTATACTTGATCCGTCGGAAGCCAACCAGAGGACAACCACGGACCGCCCGATACATCGACTTCTTTCCCGTCAATCAACACGTGAGAAATCAAATCGGCAATGTTACAAACGTGATAATCCACAATGGAGTATGTAATAGCTGCCAAAATTATGCACCATGTTGGGCAGCGACAACAGGTGAAGAAAGGACGCTACCTGAAATTACGTTAGTGGCCAGGGCAGGTAACCGGAACACTAACGGCCACTTGGCAAAAAATTCCGCTGGTGCACTCAAATCGTACTCGACCAGAATATTTAATTGCACCACATGGCGGTTAAATCTCAGCAGTAGAAACACTCGGTGTTGCTTGCCGGAAAACCTCCCCAGCAGCAAACCACCGAAGCGAACCACCACAACATGAATAGACGTGGCTTGGGTAGTTGACACCACTACTGAACTTTGACGTCCTGGGTCGATGAAACAAGAAGCTCGTAGCGATCTGACAGTTCCACACACGCTCCGACACTGCGCAGGGACTGCCAACGGCCCCAGCCGACTGCACCGCGTTAAGATAACTTCCCTCGTCCGCAACAACTGACCGACTGACTCCAGACCCCCTTGCCGGAAACTATATGCACCAAACTAAAGATGGTACACGGCGCAAATATCGATACACACCACTGCTGCCACATGTAGAAGGAAGAAGAACCAAGACGTAACCACCGCAAGGGCGGGAAACCAAAGACACATAGACAGCGAAGTTCACGAAAACGCATAGTAGGGAGAGAGCACGGCTCACTCCCCCCGCCCCCCTTCCGCCCCTGATACAATTCATACACCCTTCCCCTGCCAGTGCTACTATCTGCCGTCTGTGAGTTGTTGTTGTACGTTGATGTCGATGTGATCGACCGTTTATGTGAATCCCAGTTTTGTATTGCCTTGGAGAGAGGGTTACTGCAGAAAGTAAAGCAAAGAGCAGGTAATATCTTATTTGTTATAATGAGCCTTAATTTAAAAAATCGGAAACTACATTAAATCGAAACGAGAAACACATTATAGAAAAGAAAAAATGAACGGACAAATTGCGCAAAGGCAGAAAAGCGTTTAAGACCACGCCAGCTAAATCAATGGGTTCTAAATGGACGTAACGTATCATCAACATCATTGACTAGAACCTGAAAATATCCTGTGTACTGTGGTATACGAAGGAAAAGATAATCTGGAGCAATGAGTGTACAAGCAAAATATGTACAAAGTCGTGACATCATTACAAGAAAAGAAAACGTGATGCCAGACGTTGAGATGAACACCGTGTTAGACTCGGTGCATTGATGGAAAACTCCTGGCTTAAACGAAGAAAGAAAAACTGAGAATAACTGTTACAGTAATTGCTGGAATATAGTTGTGCTTTTAATAGTTGATTGAAGAAATAAATAAATAGAAGAAAAAGTAGCGAAGCGAGCTAAAAGTGAAGCCATAGTGAAGTTCTAATTGCGCAGTTTCTACTCCTTTGGCATTTCATTGTGAAAGAACAAGGATTACATTAAGTTTTTTTTGTTTTTCCTGAAAACGAGAGGAAAGTGGATGTTTGTACGGTTTTTTAAAGAAGGACAAGACTGCTTTTTGTCGCCTTCCATTCTGATGCCTGTCCAGTGTTTCTACTCCACCTCGACTTCAACGTGTTGTTAAACTGACCTTTCTTCCTCTTTCTAGTATACCGTAAGCTAATTAAAACATTGGTGAACAGTGTGTGAGGTGCTGTGTCGAGATTACGTTCTCTCTGCGTATTCCAGCTGTTATGAAGCGTGGGGCTGCAGCAACTGACGGCTACGTTTGAAACGTCACGAGAGAAGTTTATTGACCCTGAGACACGTGCCGCGGGCATAAGGTCTTCTCTGCTAATCGATTGATCATCACAAACAACTCTAGCGTAACAACTCTTTTCTGTAAACTTTGCAGCAGAAACGAAGGAAAATGACAAATTTCAGAACTACATGGCATTGCGATCATTTTTCTTAAGCTGTCGGAGCATTTCAGACGTACGTTCCATCCCGATTCCCATCCCGATTCTGAGGTAATTTTAAGTAATCAAAAAATGGGAGCTGTCTGGAGAGTTTAGAATCATTGTCGATCCGACTCCTTTCTTTCGCAGATTTTATTCGTTCGAGGACAAAAACAGTATATTACGAAACTGTACCTGACTATTCGTACGAAGACAAAAGCAGTATCTCACGAAAATATACCTGACTACGAAACGCTATGCGTTAGAAATTAAACATTTGACAGCGATAATACACAAAAATTACTGAACAAATAATGAACACATAGGCACTCATTAAGAAATGTATTCACACAGTGTTAATTTTGATAGACATATGAACTGGGGTATAGAAACGATTGTGATGAAAGAAACCAATAGACGTGTAATGTTCTTCACTTTGAGGCTAAATACTGTTAATACTTTCATGTGACAACAAATGCACGCACATCGTGCTCCTCTTCTGTTGATAAGATGAGATGTCTGAAACTAATTTACCAGAAAAATATAATATTGACGCCTCGAAAGAGGATTTTTAACTCCAAAGCGCAACGAACGTATCAACAGAAGCGGAGTACGATGTGCAAGCAAGTGTTAACAGCATTTAGCTTCAAAGTAAAGAAAATTACACGTCTATTGGTTTCTTTCCTCACAACCGTTTCTATACCCCAGTTCATATGTCTATCAAAATATAACACTTGGAGCGAATACAGAATTAGTATGGCTGAAGAGTCTTGTGTTACTCACTACTTATACTGGATCAAGTCTCTTCTCAGAAGAATCTATTCTTGTCGTCAATTCTCATAAATACACTGCCTGGCGGTTAAAGAGAAGCATCCAGAGGACGCAGTCGGATGTCCATGTAACTTCGTACACGTAGGCACCATCGGCGAATATGTAAATGATTAGAATTACAATTCTCTGTGACGGATGGAACGGCTAATGGAGGTCAGTAACATTGTTTGTGTTTAGTGTGGTGTCTAGACCTAGTAGAGTATCTGAGGGGCGTAAACACCGTTAGGTGTTGAGTGATAACTGTAAACGACCCGGAGACAGTAAACTTGCGTGAGACAGTATTATCAACACCTGACAGAGTTTGAAAAAGGCCTCGTCGTTGGTTTCCATTTGGTGGGTTAGACAATTGTTTATTAGGCAGATTTGTGGGATTTCGGCTTTGACAGTGGCCTGATGCTAAACTGCATGGAAATGTGAGGGCAGCCATACTAGTCAAATTTCGGTCGACCATGTCTGACTATATCAAGAGAGGATCGCCGTATTGTGCATCAGGAACACAGTAGCCCCTTCACATCTTTGCATGCCATTCAGGAACAAGTAATGGACTCCCTACATTACGCTGTGTCATCTTGTACCATTGGTGCATGCAGCCCGACTGGGAAGTTACCGTCCCACATGTAGGTAGCTGTTATCACCAGTACACAAATGTCTGCGTTTACAGTGGTAGCGTGACAGGGAAATGTTGACTGCTGATGAACGGAGCCTCATATTGTTTATGATGAATTGGAGTTCTGTAATTGGATGAGCGTATGGTGGTGACCTGGGGAGAAATCCCGTTCTTCCAATGTTTTGGAAAGGCACAGCTGGGCTACTTGTGGCGTTATGGCGTGGGGAGTCATCGGGTATGATTTCAGGTCACAGCTGGTGGATCGAGGGAACTCCAGCGGCACAACAGTACGTCGCGAACGTCCTGCGTCCTCAAGTGTCGTGGTGCCCTTTTCCAACAAGACAAGGCTCGTCCTTACACGACACATATTTCTACGGACAGTCTGTGTGGTGATGAGGTACACTCGTGGGCAGCGAGATCTCCAGATCTGAACGCCATAAACATGTTTCGGACTGGCTCGGAAGTCAACTCCGTCCGAGAACCAGTATCAAGGACCAGTCGTGGGCCAGCTTCCATAGAATATAAAGACTTACCGACACCCTTCATAGTCGAATTACTGCATGCATCCATATCAGAGTGGATGGAACATCATAAAGCTCTTTATAAATTTTCCTCTGCAGTGTAATCATTGAAGTACACTATGTGATCAAAAGTATCCGGACACCTGGCTGAAAATGACTTACAAGTTCGTCAAAATGGTTCAAATGGATCTGAGCACTATGGGACTCAACTGCTGAGGTCATTAGTCCCCTAGAACTTAGAACTAGTTAAACCTAACTCACCTAAGGACATCACAAACATCAATGCCCGAGGCGGGATTCGAACCTGCGACCGTAGCGGTCTTGCGGTTCCAGACTGCAGCGCCTTTAACCGCACGGCCACTTCGGCCGGCACAAGTTCGTCGCGCCCTCAATCGGTAGTGCTGGAATTCGATATGGTGTTGACCCACCCTTTGATGACAGCTTCCACCATCGCAGGCATAAGTTCAGTCAGCTGCTGGAAGGTTTCTTCGGGAATGGCAGCCCATTCTTCGCGTAGTGCTGCACTGAGAAGAGGTATCGATGTAGGTCGGTGAGGTCTGGCACGAAGTCGGCGTTCCAAAACAACACAAAGGTGTTCTATAGGTTTAAGGACAGGACTCTGCAGGCCAGTCCATTACAGGGATGTTACTGTCGTGTAACCACTCAGCCACAGGCCGTGCTTTATGAACAGGTGCTCGATCGTGTTGAAAGTTGCAGTCGCCATCTCCGAATTGCTCTTCAACAGTGGGAAGCAAGAAAGTGCTTAAAACGAGAATGTAGGGCCGTGCTGTGATAGTGCCATGCAAAACGACAAGGGGTGCAAGCCCCCTCCGTGAAAAACACGACCACATCATAACACCACGGCCTCCGAATTTTACTCTTGGTACTACACACGCTGGCAGATGATGTTCAGCGGGCATTCACCATACCTACACCCTGCCATCGGATCGCCACATTGTGTACCGTGATTCGTCAATCCATACAACGTTTTTCCACAGTTCAATCGTCCAATGTTTACGTTCCTTACAACAAGGGAGCTGTCGTTTGGCATTTCCCGGCGTGATGTGTGGCTTATGAGCAGCCGCCCGACCAAGTTTTCTCACCTCTCGCCTAACTCTCATAGTACTAGCAGTGGATTCCGAAGCAGTTTGGAATTCCTGTGTGATGGTCTGGATATATGTCTGCTTATTACACATTATGACCCTCTTCAACTGCCTGTGGTCACTGTCAGTCAACAGACGATGTCAGCCTGTACGCTTTTGGGTTGTACGTGTCCCTTCACGTTTTCACTTCACTATCACATCGGAAATAGTGGACCTAGGGATGTCTGGGAGTGTGGAAATCTCGTGCACAGACGTATGACACAAGTGACACCCAGTCAGCTGACCATGTATGAAGTCTGTGAGGTCCGCGGAGCGCCCCATTCTGCTCTCCAATGACTACTGAGGTCGCTGATATGGAGTACCTGACAGCAGGTGGCAGCACAGTGCACCTAATATGGAAAACGTGTGTTTTGGTGTTGTCGGGATACTTTTGATCACATAGTGTACATGCTGCCCGATGGAAGCATCATGAGTGTGCCACCGGTGGCACAAGCCGGCGTGAACACTTGAAACAATGTGACACGTTGACAGACGGCCGTCTTGTAACAAGTATCTTTCATACTTCACGCGAACACACACACACACACACACACACACACACACACACACACTATGCGCAAGTCACTTGTTCATTCACCGACGGTCTTTTCCTATTTGTCCCTATCTGCAAGAGTGTTACATTTATGGTGATCATGAAGAACAGGCATCTCTCTCTGGGAGGTTAGAGGTTTAACCAGCGTTGCCCAATCAGAATGATAGGCGTGCATTGTTCAGGTGGTTCCCATATGAATGGGTTCGCAGGAGACCTTCTGTGAAGTTTGGAAGGTAGGAGACGAGGTACTGGCAGAAATGAAGCTGTGAGGACAAGTCCTGAGTCATGTTTCGGTAGTTCAGCTGGTAGAGCACTTGACCACGAAAGGCAGAGGTCCCGAATTCGAGTCTCTTTCCAGCATGCAGTTTCAATCCGCCAGGAAGGTTCCCATATGCACAGGCACATTCATATGTTTGTCCTGTGCAGGCATATTCAGACACATCTATATCTATATTGTTACCCTGTAATTCACACTTAATTGCTTGGCAGACGTTTCATCGAACCATCTTGACAACAACTCTCTATTATTCCACTCTCGAAAGAACGCGGAAAAAACAATCTCTCCGTGCGATCTCTTATATCCCTTATTTGATTAAGACTGTCGTATCTCCCCATGTAGGTCTGCGTAAGCAAAATATTTTCACATTTGGAGGAAAAATTGGTTGACTGGAACTGCTTGAAAATATCCCGCCGCAACTAGAAACGCCTTTATTTTAATGATGTCTGTCCCAAATCCCGTATCATATCATTGACATTCTCTCCCCTATTTCTCGATAGTACAAAAGTTATGTTCTTCTATCCACTTTCTCGATGTACTCGGTTAGTTGTACCTAGTAAGGATCCCACACCGCGCAGCAGTACTCCAAAACAGGATGAACAAGCGTGGTGTAGACAGTGTCCTTAGTACATCTGGTGCATGTTCTAAGCGTTCTACCAATAAAGTGCAGTCTTTGGCTCGCCTTTCCCACAGCATTTTATATGTATTCTATCCAATTTAAGTTGTTCATAAATGTAATTCCTGGGCATTTAACTGAATTTGCAGGCTATAGATTTTATTTATTTATCGTGTATCCGAAGTTTAACGGATTCGTTTTAGCATTCATTTAGTTGACCTCACACTTTTCATTACTTAGGGTCGATAGCCAAATTTCGCGCCATGCAGATATCTTTTCTAAAACGTTTTGCAATCAGTTTTGATCTTATGACTTTACTAGCTGGTAAACGGCAGCATCGTCTGCAAACAACCTAAGATTACTGCTTAGATTGTCTCCTAAATCGTTCACATAGATACGACGTTTCGTCAGTTACTACCAGTTGTGATCTCCCTGAGCTAAAATCACGAATCCAGTTACACAAATGTATGAGCACACAATATGATTACAAGCCGCTTGTGAGGTGCATTGTCAAAAGCCCTCTGGAAATCTATGAATACGAAATTAAATTGAAATCCCTAGCCAATAGCGCTCAAAGCTAGACAGTTGTGTTTCACATGAACGATGTTTTCTAAATCCGTGTTGACTGCGTGTCAATAGACAGTTCTCTTCGAGGTAATTCTTAATGTTCGAACACAATGTACGTTCCAAAATCCTGCTGCATATCGATGTTAATGATATAGGTCTGTAATTTAGGGGATTACTCATATTGCCTTTCTTGAATACTGATTTGACCTGTGCAACTTTGCAGTCTTTGGGTACCAATATTTCATCGAGCGAGCAGATATGTGTGATATAGGCACGTTCGACCAACAACTTTTAACTTAACTGTGGGATCACAGCTATCAGCGAGCATTTTAGATTGCATTCATATGACTGGACACCGCCATAGTTGTGAAGTTAGGGGAAATCGTATTCATGTCATATTGCTTTTTGCATGCCGATTTGCTGTGCATAATGCTGGGTCTTTATTCTCGTTATCAACTGTTTCAGTAGACGTCGTGATTGGTATTCGTCTTTGAGATTAAAATGACTTAGAAACAGCTTGTCTCTCCCGCAAGTCTATTTCTCACCAGCTGGCAAAGTCATTTTCCCGTAATTTTGTGGTATGGCGTTTGCAAGGGGTGTTAAATGTTCTGACTGATGTCTGTTCACAGCTACGATGGTAAACTTGTATGTCAGCTCTATTCACGTTTTTTTTATTTCGAACATTGGGACTTTGCGATTTTATTAACTTACACCTTTCTTCTGTTGACAAATAATGGGACGTGTAGCTTGCCTCCAGTGTGGAATACTTAATCTACGTCTGATGCATTACTTTGCATTTTGCTCACATGCTACGTCGCACAAGCTTGCATTTACCTTTCGTAAGAAATTCTCGGCTATACAGCTAACGCGTCGGCAACGCAGTTCTTCAAATCATAGAGTGATGGAGGCAACGTAGTCGTAAATTAGCGCTTTCTGGAAGCTCACTGGTCACTTGTTAATAAATAGTGTAGTTAATGAATGATGACGTACTCTGCAGAATCGGTGAGGTGAAAAACAGTGACAAAAAGGATAGGATAATAGGACATTTGTTGAGACATCAGGGAGCAACTGCGTTGCAATTGCTACTCTGAGATGGAAAGGTTGTAGCAGGGAGGGAATTCGTAGCGGGCAGCATCAAATCACTCAGAGGACCGATGACTTAAAGAAAAGTCATCATACAAGAAGAAGATTTGTCCCTGCACAAATCGAGTCTTTTAAAGTCACAGTTTAGTAGATTTTGAGACTGTATAAAATACGGCTGCATTTACCGTTTCAGTGCAAAGCTCAGTTTTGTTACTTACGAGCAATCCGCCGTCGTTGCGCTTTGCGTCAGCTTTGTCATCTCCCATTTCAGATCGCGCTATTGATGGATCATATTCAGCATCTAGGGTGTGTTTGCAGACATAAAGCGGATTCGTAAATTGGTATGAATACTTGGGTACATTTTTGAAAGGAGTAGCAACTTACAAGGTTCCAGATATTTATCAATAATCTTGTAGTATTACCTCTATCGGATAATTTCTGTTTGTTGTGGATATTACGTAGAATTTTGCCACATTAAGAAAGATAGTCCGTTCAGTACAGAAAGTGAAAATTCTGTGTAGTCGCTCTCCAGTTTCGTAAAATTACCTACTGATGCTGTTGTAGTCGCCTTCGTGATGGTGATAATGATGTCAGAAGTCTATGGACGATTCTTTTTATTTTAGTCACCTCACCTGCGTCAATATGATCGCCAGAGACTGTATTCCGCTTTGATACTAACGAGAAGCGTGCAATTAACTATCGAAAAGGGTGGGATTTTGTAATAAGGCTGCAAGAAAATGTCTAATCAGCGACTTCGTCAGAAGAGCTAAAGTGCGCGTCATTTATGTTGGCGGCCGAGTTTAGGTTCGCTCTGCGCATCTGACGTCACAAAACACTGTCAGCCAATGAACAGAGAACGACGATGCCAGATCTCGACTGCAGTGCAGAGCACAGACGAGTGTCCTCAGTTTTAGAAACGTTCAGTCATAAATAAAGTAATAGAACAAAAGCAATGTCTTGATAGCAGACTTTCTTTTATAGAATGTTTGGGAAAAAGCATTCTTTATACTAATTGCTTCATATTCTATTAATTAATTAAACCAAACAAGCAATAAGACTCCTAATTCAGGCGATAGAAAGGAAAGGTGTTTGTATCAATCTCACGAACTGCTTTTTCGCAATAAAGAACAGCGGTAATTGCTTATTTCCTATTGTACTTCGACGAAGCGTGAGTAATTCACAGTCAAACCAACAGTGTTTGTTAGTATTTTGTGTGATGTGTTATAATCATCATGGAGGAATGTTGTCTGACGAGTCGCGTTAGTGTAACCATTAAGGTGCTGGGCTGTTAAGTGCAAGGTAATGAGTTCAAACCTTGTGCGGTACTTAATATTTTCTTTACTTAAAAACAATATTGAAGTGCCTTACTTCACAAATTTGATTCGTTTGAATGCAATTTTTTGAAATTTCTATTGCCTTGTCTCTTCATTAACCCTTTCGCTGCTACAGAGACGTGCTCCCCGCATTCCGCGCTGTGCGCGATTTTGCCATCACTGCACTGCTCGCCTGTGCAGACACATGGTGTTCCCACTGCTTTGACACACTTATCATTCGATTTCACGAAACTATTTGGCCTAAAAATTTGATTTTAACACGTCTTCTCGACTGATACCTTCCCCCCATAAATGACTTAATTTTGTTTCGATGTTCAACTCAGTCATAGTGCAGCATTACATGTAGTAAACCATTGCACCAAATTTTGAAGAGTTTGCAGCTGAAAGTCCATAGCGTATACTTTCCGTATGGTCGATTTTAGTTGCCACAATGTTGAGAATGAAATGTGGACAAGATGCCTAAATTTCATATAAAATTTACTGTAAACAATATCTCATTTAATTTAAGTACCACATAGGTGTCGTATGTAATATTGAGAAATATTCCGTCTTTCGCGACTGTAATAAAAGTTTTATTTACAACGGGCGCGTTTGGCTTTATTTTAAAGCACTTCAATCAATGAAAGGTATGGCACGTACACAATGGTATTCATGTTCTCTTTCTTGTTTTTGTTCCACAGTCGCAGTTTTACCAATGGTATTGAAATATATTCCTCTTCTGCAGCTGTAACAAGCGACTTATTTAGACCAGACGCGAATCTCTCTTTTGAAGCATCATCAGTGGACAGTATTTTGTCTCCTCCATTGCCAAGTCACCTTTCGTAGTTTTGTGCTGCGGTAACACAATATTCAACGTTTTTGTTGGCTGATCAGTGTTTTAGCAAATAAATGCTGTTTGTGTGTGCCACACACAAAAATTATATTTGACATAGCTCAGAGCACTTCACTTGATAGACGGTATCTTCAAGTCCTAATGTTTTTGTAAGTCCACAGTTTTGTTTAATGTATTTTGTCTACTTCCTTTGATTGATTGAAGTGCTTTAAAACAAAGCCAAACGTGCCCGGTGTAAATAAAACATTTCTTACAGTCGCGAGAGATGGAATATTTCTCAATATTACATACGACACCTATGTGGTACTTAAATTAAATGAGACATTGTTATACAGTAAATTTTATATGAAATTTAGGTATCTTGTCCACATTTCATTCTCAACATTGTGGTAACTAAAATCGACCATACGGAAAGTATACGCTATGGAATTTTACCTCTTCAAACTCTTCAAAATTTCGTGCAATGGTTTACTATATTTAATGCTGCATAATAACTGCGTTGAACATCGAAACAAAATTAAGTCACTTGTGGGGGGAAGGTATCAGTCAAGAAGATGTGTGAAAATCTAATTTTTGGGCCAAATAGTTTTTGTGGAATCGAATGATAAGTGTGTCAAAGCAGTAGGAACACCATGTGTCAGCACAGGCGAGCAGTGCAGTGACAAAATCGCGCACAGCGCGGAATGCAGGGAGGACGTCTTTGTTGCAGAGAAAGGGTTAATGCGGCCGTGGTGGCTTTACTTCATGAACTGCGCGCTCCCCCCTAAACGTAAGTTTGCGAACTATGCTATACTAAGGCGCTGCTTCTATTGGCGCGTGCGTCGTTTGCAACTGGCAACGCAGCAATCTCCCGCGTCTGGGCGGGCATGCGCGAGCCGCCAAGATAAAAGAATTGAACTATAGTCTGAAGTGGTGTGGTAAAGATAGAAAGTACTGCCTAATCGTCGAACTGAGTACCATATTTCGCTCAACTTAACCCGAAGATAGTATACACCAACACCGTGAAATCGGTCAAGGGCATTTTATGTTATGAGGAATAGTCGAGCTGCAAAACACATTATCTAATCGTTGCACTGAGTATATTACTCGACCACACGATCTGATATCAGGTGTAAGCTAACCTGCCAGCTCTCTGATATACGCCAAGGCCATACATTTTAAGAAATGAGGAGTAGCTTAATCGCAAGGACATCAGAGGAATTACTTCGTGAGCTGTTGGGTGTACACGTGCGCCACTCTGTTTCGTGCCTACTGCTGGCTAGCAACACGCTCCGTCACCTGTTTTGTCACGATCTGTATCGCTGGTGCCCAGAAGCACGCACACGACACCTCGCACGGTACGTCGGTCCCCTTGAAACGCCACTTTTTGTAAGTGTTGTCTGACCTGCGTTATTAAACTATTCTCTGGTACACTACGTATTTCAGACTCATTGGTTTAGCGATATCTTTTCGAAGCCGACTCCAACATTAATCAGTCTTTGTCCTGGATGTGTGTGTGTGTGTGTGTGTATGTGTGTGTGTGTAAACTTTGTAAAAGAATGACTGCAAGTCAACACTGAAGATGGATTATAGCTCGTTGCTTTTCTTTAGTAAAAACCTAGAAATTTCAATTATTACTGAAGTAGTGAGCACGTTGACTTTGAACCTTTCCGTGTTACTTCATTTATTCTATCCCTGTTCAATGTCCAAGTGTTTTACTTTTATATTTTGTGCCTGGATGAATGTTAGTAATAACAACGTCACAATATTTATTTAACATGGAAACTATTGTCCATAGTTAGGTCTCAGAACTACGAGGGCAGTTCAATAAGTAATGCAACACATTTTTTTTCTCGGCCAATTTTGGTTGAAAAAACCGGAAATTTCTTGTGGAATATTTTCAAACATTCCCGCTTCGTCTCGTATAGTTTCATTGACTTCCGACAAGTGGCAGCGCTGTGCGGAGCTGTTAAAATGGCGTCTATAACGGATGTGCGTTGCAAACAACGGGCAGTGATCGAGTTTTTTTGACGGAAAACCAGGGCATCTCAGATATTCATAGGCGCTTGCAGAATGTCTACGGTGATCTGGTAGTGGACAAAAGCACGGTGAGTCGTTGGGCAAAGCGTGTGTCATCATCGCCGCAAGGTCAAGCAAGACTGTCTGATCTCCCGCGTGCGGGCTGGCCGTGCACAGCTGTGACTCCTGCAATGGCGGAGCGTGCGAACACACTCGTCCGAGATGATCGACGGATCACCATCAAACAACTCAGTGCTCAACTTGACATCTCTGTTGGTAGTGCTGTCACAATTGTTCACCAGTTGGGATATTCAAAGGTTTGTTCCCGCTGGGTCCCTCGTTGTCTCACCGAACACCATAAAGAGCAAAGGAGAACCATCTGTGCGGAATTGCTTGCTTGTCATGTGGCTGAGGGTGACAATTTCTTGTCAAAGATTGTTACAGGCGATGAAACATGGGTTCATCACTTCGAACCTGAAACGGCAATCAATGGAGTGGCGCCACACCCATTCCCCTACCAAGAAAAAGTTTAAAGCCATACCTTCAGCCGGTAAAGTCATGGTTACAGTCTTCTGGGATGCTGAAGGGGTTATTCTGTTCGATGTCCTTCCCCATGGTCAAACGATCAACTCTGAAGTGTATTGTGCTACTCTTCAGAAATTGAAGAAACGACTTCAACGTGTTCGTAGGCACAAAAATCTGAACGAACTTCTCCTTCTTCATGACAACGCAAGACCTCACACAAGTCTTCGCACCCGAGAGGAGCTCACAAAACTTCAGTGTACTGTTCTTCCTCATGCACCCTACAGCCCCGATCTCGCACCGTCGGATTTCTATATGTTTGGCCCAATGAAGGACGCAATCCGTGGGAGGCACTACGCGGATGATGAAGAAGTTATTGATGCAGTACGACGTTGGCTCCGACATCGACCAGTGGAATGGTACCGTGCGGGCATACAGGCCCTCATTTCAAGGTGGCGTAACGCCGTAGCATTGAATGGAGATTACGTTGAAAAATAGTGTTGTGTAGCTAAAAGATTGGGGAATAACCTGGTGTATTTCAATGCTGAATAAAACAACCCCTGTTTCAGAAAAAAAATGTGTTGCATTACTTATTGAACTGCCCTCGTACTTAGAAGTTACGTGATAATTTCTGCGTTATGTGTCCAGTAACAAGTATATTAAAAAATCTTTTACGTATTTTTTGTGTAAAATTACGACTGCACATTTGATTATTGTAATTAACTTTTATCGCTCTCTGCATGTTGCAAACCGTTCAAGATCACACTCGGTGAATCTGATTTGCTAGAGGTGACTGCGATGCGTGTGTACGGGCAGTGAGTAAAAACCTGTTCGAGTCACTGACGGCAGAGCGAGATAAAAGAGAGAGAGAGAGAGAGAGAGAGAGAGAGAGAGAGAGAGAGAGAGAGTGTGTGTGTGTGTTTTAAACAACCCACTACCCTCCTGCAATACCACGTGAACCACAGTGCCCATCTTGTCTTTCTGGGGAACGGCCCTTGATCAACGGCCTTAGTTTACCATCTAGGCAGCTGCTTTTGAAACCTTCAGTAAAAAAACTCTGACGGTGAAACAGCTTCTCTCATTTCTGTCGGAATTACCACACAGATGCCTTGAATAGGAAGGGAGTTGACCTGCGTTGCGAACGTCTGATAATTATTGAATGTCCGTTGTATTAATATCCATTTCAGAGTCGTAATGACTCATTATGCAGCACTTATTTTTTGATACCTCAAGTACACCGTTCATGTTATTGAATAATATTTGTAAATCGAGGGCTCATGAGTCACTGTAGTCCGGCCCCTCATAGGACGTTAAGTCATTGTCATTAGGCAAAAGCAGATCTCCATCGTTGGTCAGTACTGACAGAAAAAGTCACAAAATATTCTTGTGAACCAGTTACAAACTCGTCTTTTCTGACAACCACAACGAGGATATCGTTTTTACTTAAGAAAGGTAGTGAAGGGACTGGAACGTACATAGTTACAGTGTCAACATTTCCGTGACTTTAAGTTGATAAGGAACGTCCCGCTTCGAACGTCAAACACCGAAATAAGAAAATAGTTGTAAGATACAGAAATGTGTCTGCTCCATAGACCATCGAAAGCGGTTTGCCTATAACACTCTGAAGATGTATGCCGTCGATTTTTGAGGACAATGAATCAAAAGCAAAAGAAACACATATCACTGACAAAACAGTACTGTGTAACGGATAATAATGACCAGCAGTATCACAAGCTGCATTCAGTACTGAGGTGACTTTTATTGTGGCAGTTCTGCTCGCCAAATGATGGCCTGTGTTGAGAGACAGCGTTCCGACCGATACGAAATGCTTATCATCCGATTTTTAGCAAACTATTAGGCGAAAAAACTTGTTTTTTGAAGATCTTACAATGTGAGAGCAGCATCAAACCAGTCTCAGGACTGAAGACCACAACAGAACAATGTGACATCTTCATCTAAAAAGGACTGGTTTTTTGTTATATGTCGTACTTAATGAGCTGTATCAAATGAACTAAAGCAGTGAACGAAATTTTAAGGAACTCAAAGAAGGAAAAACGCATTGCATAAACTTTGCTTATGATCGATTTTAGCTCGTACATTGCAGTGAATGAAATGCATATAAGATACTGAAGTTATATTTAAAATTGATAGCAGAAGGATATTTCTTTTCTTTCTCGAGTTACTGGGTTGATATTCGAAGGATGGTCGCGCGCAATGCTCCAATTCGGGTCCTTGCGTATCGCGAATCATGTGGTCGTAGTAATTGTCATATTTCATAAAAGATTAAAGTTATGGAAACGAGGCTTGTTGCAAATGATAGTAGGCAGTAAGGCACATGTGTTGTATGATACAGACTCGAAGCTTTTTTATTCACCGAGATATGGAAGTACCTCGTTTGCAACAGTGAGAGGTCGCCAGACCAAGACGCATTTAGACGTTCATAGCTCCGTAGGAAAAACCGAGTGGGGGCGCGTATACATGTTCATAGCAACTGTGAAAATGCTTAGCCGGACGAGTATACATGACACCATCAGCGGAACGGCTAGACAAGCTAAATGTTTTCTTGAAACAATATAATTATGTGAGCATATGCAGTTCCTGTGAAATTTAGAACTTTCCTGGCATACAGATTGTTCGAAAAAAATTTCGGGAGAACTGCGAGATGTCTGCAACTTGACAGCTAGGCAGTTACCCCGGAATTTTATGGAGCAATATGCAGGTCCTGATTTTTTTTGTTTTTGGTCATCAGTCTTTCGACTCATTTGATGCGACCTGCGGCGAATTTCTTTCCGGTGTTGATCTCTCCATCTCAGAGAAGCACTTACACCAAACAACGTCAATTATTTATTAGCTGTATTCTGATCTCTGTCTTCTTCTACAACTTTGCCCTCTACAACTTCACGTACCGTGGCTGTTAGCCCTTGATGTTTGAACATACGTCATATCATCATATCCTTTCTTCTTGTCAATGATTTCCGCATATTCCTCTTCACGCCGATTCTGCGGAGAAGTTCCTCGTTCCTATCAGTCCGTTTAACTTCTAACATACTTCTATAGATCCATATCCTCAACACATCAGTTCTCTTCTTTTCCAACCCTCCCCCCAGTTCATGACTCACTTCCACAAAATGCATTTTACTGAGGCATATATCCAAAACTAGATGTTACTGAGACGTATATTTATCCGTTGTTCGTCATCAATTGCAAATGTGCGGAATGGAATAGCTCGTGACGAAGACCTAGACAATGGACGCCCTGTTCATTTTGATTCTGTGCTATTATTGTGCAGATACACGGAAAATAATGTAACGTCTCTCTATATTGCTCTTGTTAAGTGTACATAAAGTCTGATTCAGCTACGTTTTTCTTACCTCACAGAGGTCTCACGTTTTCACTTTGATGGCAAAGAGGGGGAAAACGTACGAAAAATCAGCAACTTCAGTTTAGGAAAATACGGCTCTGTAAGCACTGAATACCTTAGCGTGTATTGTTTCAAGATTATGTTTATTATTTGGCCAGAGAGTGTCTCATTTATGGCTCCCGTTAATGTTCTGGCCATAATTATCTATTACACGCGCACTACCACCTCTTGAGCGTATTTTATTTCTGTAGCCATTAGATTTGTAGGTCCTAAAAAATATCGACTCTACAGAAACGCACAGTTTTGCAAATAAGTAAGAGTGACGGATGGTAGAACTGACGTATCTTCTTAGTTACAAATTTTTCTTGACTATCGTTCTGCGTCGAATTCGCATGGGTACCACTAGCAAGGAGACTACACAATTGGAATTTTGTATTTTTTATTTCTATGGAGCGTGAAGTTCAGAACTCAAATATCAATACCCAGAAGAAATCTAGAGAAAATTCAGCTTGAAGTTTCCCGATGTACTTGAGAAACTGTAATCCTCTAAAATAGCGATTGTAAAGATTGACACTGTGGTGGGGCTGGTTAGTATTTCGCAGTAATCATGTTTCGTTCCATTTTAGTTTTTCCGTTCAGTTCTAATATGTGCATCATTTAAATATAAAATTTGTCAAATATATGCTAAGTAACACGTATATTATTATTCTTATGAAAAATGCACGCCTTCTTGTTTCTGATTAAGTAACGCACGCAAAATTCCAAAACTCATAGTAAATATAACTTTTTAACTATCTATATTTTACAGCAGATAGTTAAAAAATTTATGAAATTTTTTATTCAATCTTTATTAATAATGTTATGTAACATCGACAGCAAAAACTTTATATTAGCAGCGAAAACTGGAATTTTCTGTGTAATATGTCATTAAAGAAAAGAAGCCATACATTTTTCAGAAATAATTGCTATATGTTAGTCTATGTATGATGAATTTCGTAGTAAATGATGTAGGTTTTCGAAATGAACGAAAAAAGACCATACTGAAATATATACTAGTGATCTTTTCATTGCACAATTTTCGTGGACCAACGCTACCGAGTGAGCCATGGAGCCTGACGTGATATTTTAGGGAAACAAAGTGCATCAGGCTCTTCGGAAAAATAAAAATCGCATTTCTCGAGAATTTTTGAGAATGGCATATCGCAGATTTTGGTATTGATATTTCGGTTCTGAGCATCACTAACCATGAATATAAAAATTACAAAAATTCGATTGCTGGGTGGTCTGATCATAAACACATCTGGATGATTTGTGTAGCACAGAGATAAATTATAGGCCTATATGCAAACCTTCCTCACGAATGTGACTATTAGTGTCGTATTAAAATACGTACAATAGTTCTTGAATTTTGGTGTCACGTATAGAAGGAAACCTCGACGGGGCTTTATAATATGAAGGGTCAACGGGAAAAAGGAGGTAACTCAGTTCTCTTAATTTTTCACGAAAGAAGATTTTAATACCAAACCTGCTGTACCAAATGCAATTTTTAGCCAGTCCTCTTGAAATTTATGTTTCGTGTAGCCTTAGTTATAATCGTTAGATACCTCTACAAGGTTTTTGTGTAAACCTACTGTAACAACCTAAAGAAAACATTATATAGAATAACTTCAATTTTTTGTAGAGAAATAGGGGGTAGGTCACTATAAATGGGGCAATGTCAGTAAATCTCGCTATTTCGTTAACTTTGCTAAATCTAGTACAATTACAACTAACTACCTGTATTATTTAAGATGCCACCAAAATGTAACAAATGAATGTGAAAAAATTTATTACTTACGAAAAAAACATAAAAGTCATAAGACAGAAAATTATAGACTAGAGTTAATTCTTTATAAACAGAACAAATCTTTGTAGCTCCAAACAACTTCTTTGTAAACTATGTTCATTCATTTTTATTCATTTCCTCGCTGGGTCTGCTTCTTAGCACTTGCACTTATTGGTTTTGGAAAAACATTGTCATCTCGACGACACAGTTTCTTGTTACACATTTGTCCTTTTTCCAGTTTTGGCAGCTAGGAAAAAAACTGCGTAGCCTCTTCTCCGCTAAACATCTTTCACTGTTGTACGTCTGCATACTTGTCGTAAGTAATAGGTTGTGCACCTACAACAATAACTTCCTGTATGTTTTTTTTAAAAAGGAAATGTAGGTGTAGTTGTTTACAAAATTTAAAATAAAAACACTTTTAAGTAAGTAATACAATTAAAATAATGATAAAAATGAGGATGGAATAGAAAACATTCACCCTTATATGGAGAGCCGGGCAGAAAGAACTCTCCTTGAGGCTAAGGTTGTTCTGTTGGAACCGTAAGTGGCTTGTTGATAACGTGGCGATTCCAATGGCCATGGAATGTAGTCCTGTATTCCAAGGATCGGGGATGCTCTTTTGCAGCCACTAAATCTCTTATTGTTCTAGAAGGAAATTGGCATTTCTTGAAATATAACTGATCGAGGTGTGTAGGCAAATCTCCCACAAACTCCCTGTCTACTTCGACAACATGAAAAGGTGAGAGTTTCGCTCTTGCACTCTCTATTTCCTCTATCCATTCGAGTGGCCACGGATTGGAAAAGTCATTTTCATGTGCTCTAGTCTCTTGGCGTGATGAACGATGTAATAATCCAATTCTTGTTTGGCCCCTATAAGAGCCTGAAAATACATCTAATTTTCTAACAGAGGGATCAAGAATTGTCGTCACAAAATGAAACAAAAAGGAAGAGATCTCGTTAGAGCCTCTGTAAGCTACTGTTCCATCATACATGGAGAAATGTGATTCATCGGTTGACAATATATGAATATTAAACATGCACAACGTAGTACACGTCGTTAGCTGTGATGTTACGGATAGGTAAGTTCTTCTGGAAATCCATAGTAATACTTTCACATTCTTTTGATGCCCTGCTGTTTGCTTTAGAACTTCTTTTACAAATATAAAACATGTGAGATTTTACTGAGTGAGGATTTTTCACTGTTGACAGTTGATTGATTTTTTTCTGCATTCGCCATTTATGAGCTAATTTCCGGGTACGATTTCAAAGCTTGTTGAACAGCTCGAATTTCGGGAGCGTGCCTATCACATTAACTACAAGTGTCCATTCTAGGGTACCCGAAACCGACGTTAAATTCTATATTGAAAACAAGTCTATATTTTTCATATGACACAGATTTAGTAGGGTATGATTTCTTAAATAACTCATACATCTTACTGATGTTTACATCTGGTGTGAGATACACCTTCTTAGAGGTTTTCAAACTGTAATGGCTTCGTTCGCCTTTAAATGAACTAATGTGTTGGCGAACTGCGTCAAGTGCCTCCGATTAGTGCGTTGGCCTCGATCATCCTTAGGACTCACACTTTTTTTCAGATAACGTTGTGTTACTTCTAAATTTTTAGATATTTCATGAAAAGATGTAAAGGCTTTAGATTCTCCCTCTTCACTTTTATACGATATGAATAACTGTTGTCACGAAATTTAACTTCATTTTCTCGTTGCCTAGGTCTTCTTTGCGGTATACTATGTACGTTAATTAGGCCTGCTAAGTAATCATTCTGCTCATTCACAGTCATTTTGTTGTAACTAGATACAATATACCTACGTTCTATGTTAGTGATACTCTGAAAATATTTCAATCTGCAACATTTAGAATGTGGCCCTAATTCATGGGTGGATGATAAAAGTTTTTTTTTTTCTGACGTTCGAAAGTCGACCTGTTCTGTTCCTTTTGTTCGTTGATTGTGACAGTTGGCTGAAGGTGATACTTTCCTCATCTTCATTTTCGATGTTCACTTCCACAGTTCAGTTAAAACGTAAAACAAACTAAACAATTCATACAACACACAAAGCACTAACTTAACCTCTCCAACAGCACATTGTCAACAGCTGATAATCATAGACGTAAACAACAGCTGCGCTGCCAAGTGACTGACTAACGCCCTTTTTTCCTAGGTTCACATTGATTTACCTCCTATTTCCCGTGGACGCCATATTTTTAAACCGCTGTAGCTTTGAGACTATCCCCCTTCTTTCCATGAAACTCTAATAACCTAAAATTTCATTGTTTTTACTTAACCACGTTTTCCCGTGGACCTTTCATATACATATTCTGGTGAAGCTTCACTGTCCTCCGGAGTAGCGGCGGCTGTTTACTTTATGGGTATTCCTCGCTAGCTGACAACTGGTAGCTCCCATCAGTGCCACGAGATGTCATTCAAAACGTCAATCACATGTGTAACAGGTAACAATAGATAGTATATTACATACACATTATCACTATAATTATAAAAGTGTCCGCAGCTCGTTGTCTAGTGGTTAGCGTCGCTGCCTCTGGATCACAGAGTCTCGGGTTCGATTACCAACCGGGTCGGGGTTTTTCTCCACCCGCGACTGGGTATTTACGATGTCCGCACCATTTCGTCATCATTCGGGAAAGTGGCGATACTGGACAATGCAAAGACTGGGAATTTGTACGAGCGCTGACAAGCACGCAGGTGAGCGCCCCACAAACCATGTATTATCATCGTAATTATAAATACACACACAAACCCTCCTCATGAATCAGTCTATTAGTGAAAACCGTAACAAAATCCTTACAGTGGTTCCTCAGATTAGCCTTCACATACAGATAGAAATCGCTGCCAAGTTCTGTAATTTAGTTACATGTACTGGTAAGTTTTAACCATTCGATCTACGGTACTTTCCTAGGGAGGAGAAGAATTGCTTGTAAGGAACATCTACAAGCAACATACTGAAACACATCGCTTTCAACATACACAGATCAGCCAGAACATTATAACCACCAGCCTACTATCGATATGGATATCGTCCAGGCGATAGCAGTGTCATCTGGCGAGGAGTGTTTGCTAGTCAGAAGGATGCACGGTGCATGTAGTATCAGTGATTGTGCTGCTGCATGTAGAATAGGTGGTGAAGTCGCACGATCTCTCTGAGTTTGATTGAGTGCAGATTATGATAGCCCAGAAGCTCAGCAGGAGCATTTCGGGAACTGCACGACTTGTCGGTTGTTCGAAGATTGTTGTGGTAAGTGTCTTCAACAAGTGGCGAAACCAAGGTGGAACAGGAGAGGTGGCGAACTGTGGCGGAACTAACATTAGCATTTAATACTGGGCAGAGTACACGAGGTGCGACGGTAAAGTAATGAGGCGGATTTTCTTTGCAAGATGTGGCAACCCTGCACACTTCATAGGCACAATATCTTTGACCTTAGTCTTTAAGCTGCTTCTAGTCCGAGCGGAACATCGACGCAACTGATCAGTTGTGAGTTGTGCTGTAATAAGTTAATATGTGTTTCTGTCTCTCGTCATGGAAATGGAACTGCTTAATATTGCGCAACGATATGCCATTTCTTTTTGCGTTAAATTGGGTGAAATTCGACAACAACATACGGCAAGTTTCAGAAGGCTTTTGGAGAGGAGCTTATGTCAAGAGCTCAAGTTTTTCGTTGGCATAAAATGTTTTGTGAAGGCAGAACGAATGTTGAAGATAAAGACCACAGTGGACGACCACTGACCTCACGGATGGATGTCAACTTGGTCAGGGTATGTGAAGTCGTATGATCCGATCGAAGATTATCCATGAAAATGATTGCAGAAGAACTGAACATCAATCGAGAAACGGTTCGTCTAATAATAACTAAAGATCTTCGTATTGCTGATAATTGTATTCTGCGTCACGATATTGCGCCATCCCGTACTGCTCTGTCAGTACAGCAATTTTTAACCTCAAAACAGATTTCAGTACTACCACAGCCACCTTATTCACCAGATATCGCTCCATAAGACTTCTTTCTATTTCCAAGAGTCAAAACGGCGGCCAAGGGACACCATATTCAAACAACACAAGCTGTCCAAAAAGCTGTGACGAGGGTCTTGGAGGACATTACAGAAGATGAGTTCTAGAAGTGTTACTATCAATGGCAGAAGCGCTGGAAAAAGTATGTGCAATCACAAGGGAACTACTTTGAAGGAGACAAAACGGTAAGCAACATTTTTTTTCACATCAGTCTCATTACTTTATTGTCGTACCTCGTAAGTGTGTCTGAAAACACAGTGCACCGATCACTCCTAACGATAGGCCTCCGCGGCAGACGACCCATTGCATGTGCCAACGTTAACACCACGAGATCTGAAACTACCACTCTAATGGGCAGGTGATTATCGGCACTGAACTTTGACGCAGTTTCAGAACGTTGCAGGGGTCTGACGAATCCGGGTACCTTCTTCGTAATGCCGATGGAAGGGCGCGAATCCGTTGTCTTACAGAGGAACAGCTCCTTGATACCTGTACTGCGGGGCGGAGACAAGTTGTCCGCGGCTCCATGCTCTGGGGACCATTCACGTGGGCATCTGTGGGTCCAGTAAAGCGTGTGCAAGGCATCATGACGGCCAAGGAGTACCGTACTCTGGTTTGCAGACCACGCCTCATTGCGTCCATGTCTCGACGCGTCGCCGCTGTTATCCGTGCCAAAGGTGGATATGCCGGTTATTAGGTATGTGGTCAAAATGTTCTGGTTGATCAATGTATAAATGAACTATGTTAATTCTGTTCTTTCACGTTCTGGAATGGATGGATTTTCAACTGTTAGCCCAAATCTTTATCTATGATAGAAGGGCGACAAAGTGAAAGCCACAACGCTAATGTTTTACATGTACACCTTCAATTACATACACACCGTGTGTTGTATAGAACATGTTACCATCTACGACTACTAGTCATTTCCTATCCTGTTCCACGTGAAACTGAAGCGAGTAAAAAATGACTGTTTGTAGGCCTCAGTAGAAGCTCTGTTTTCTCTTACCCTGTCTTCACGGTCTTTACGTGAAGTGCACGTTGGTGGCAGAAGAATCGTTCTGCACTTAAATGCAAATGCCTCTTCTCTAAATTTTCTCAGTAGTGTTTCACGAAAAGAAAGTCATCTTCCCTCCTGGGATTTATTTGCAATTCACAAAGCATCTCAGTAACACTCACTTTTAGATCAGACCTACCGGTAACAAATCTAACAGCACCCTTTTGAACTGCCTCTATGTTTTCCTTTAATCTGTCCTGATGGGGATCTTAAACACTCGAGCAGTACTCAAGAATAATCGGTAGCACAAGTATTCTACAAATGCAGGCTCCTTTGTAAATCAGTTTCACTGCCCTAAAACTCTCTCAATAAACCGAAGACGATCATTTGCCTCCCCACTACGGTCCTTATCGTCGTTCCATTTGATATCGCTTTGCAACGTTACGCATAGGTATTTAATCGGCGTGACTGTGTCAAACAGCACTTAACTAATGCTGTATTTAGTTATTACGGTATCGATATTCCTACTCACCTGTATTAACCTATTCATTTTTCTACTTTTATTCCTGGCTGCTGTGGCCGAGCGGTTCTAGGCGCTTCAGTCCGGAACCGCGAGACCGCTGCGGTCGCAGGTTGGAATCCTGCCTCGGGCATGGAAGTGTGTGACGTCCTTAGGTTACTTATGTTTAAGTAGTTCTAAGTTATAGGGGAGTGATGACCTCAGAAGTTAAGTCCCATAGTGCTCAGAGTCATTTGAACCATCTACCTCTATAGCAAGCTGCCACTGATCGCACGAAATAGAAATACTGTCTGATCGTGTATCGTTCTGGAGGCACTCAACGGTGACACCTTCCCGAATACCATAGCGTCATCAGGCGTCGATTGCTACTCACCATGTCCGACAGATCATGCATGATACAGAGAACAAGAGCGATCCTGCCACACCTCCATGGGGCACTCCTGACAGTACCCTTGACTGATGAAAAATTGTCATCGACGACAGCGTGCTGGGTTCTGTTACTTAATATAGCTCTGAGACACTCACATATCTGGAAATTTGTTCTGTACGTTCAGACCTTCGTTAGCAGTCTGCAGTGTGGCACCATCTAAAACGGTACCCTAAAATATAGGAAATCGAATTTGCTTGTTATCATTCATCCACGGTTCATAGGATATTTGTCAAGAAAATGACTTACTGAGTTTGGCGACAGTATTACTTTCCAAATCCGTACTGATCAGGGGACAGAAATTTTCCGTCTCAAGGAAATCTATCACATTCGAACTTTGAACACGTTCAAGAATTCTGCAGCACATCGATGTTCAGGCTGTTGGTCTGTAATTTTGCGGGTCCTTTCTTTTTCACTTCTTATACACAGGAGTCACCTGCGCTTTGCTCCAGTCACTTTGGACATTGCACTGGATGAGAGATTCGCGATTAATGCAACCTAAACATGTGGGGCTACGGACGAATGTTGAAAATTACGTGGACTGATAAGATAAGGAATGAGGAGGTTCTGCGCAGACTTGGCGAGGAAAGGAATATACGGATAACACTCGCAAGAAGAAGGGACAGAATGATAAGTCACCTGTTAAGATATCAGGCAATCAATGAGGGAGTTGTACGGCGTAAAAATGAAAGAGGAAGACGCCTAGAAAATGACTGAGAACGTAGTTTGCAATTGCTACTTTGAGATGGGAAGGATGACACAGGGGAGAAATTCGTGGTGGGTTGTATCAAACTAGTCAAAAGATTGATGACTAAATATAAAAAAAATTGCCACGACACACTGGTCGACGAATGGCTGGATACATGACTTGAATTTTATGTAGGACGCGAATTTTCTTGGGTTCTCGGCGAGATTCTTCGCTACGGTATGAGGGTGAAAATTGTTTTACGCTTCGCGCATCGATCTTTTTACAGGGACACGAATATCAACTACCGTTTTGGCTGTCGAAATTTGCAGGTCCCTTCTTTACACGAGAGTCCTACAATCCATGCTCCCTCAGGATTTTTCGAATTTTGTTACTACACTTCGAGGGGTCTACTTCGTCCTTAGTCCACTTCTTCTGCACATAGTTCTGCATAGCGTGACTGGCAATCAATTGGGACGTTGTGCATAATTTCTCACTATCTTCATTGTCCAAATAATCTGCTAACAACTCCTTATCTGTACTTTACAGTATAATCACTGAGCTAGCTTTGTTGACAGATTTATTAACTTTAGTAACCATCGTCACTTAGATGAGTTCATTATCACTAATCTCTGTCTCTAGACTGACATGCCGATAAGATGTTTGTCCATAGCCGAAAGGTCTAGCCTGGATTCGAATGGTGATTCTTTAGCGGCAGGCGGTTCACCAAAGTCACTAGCTGCAGAAAGCGTGTCTAAATTTCGTTACAACTGCATGTTAGTAAATTATTGCTGCAACTACGGCACATGATACATAGTCTTGCACACGATATGTGGTCCAGCATCGAAAGTACTGTTCAGTACGCTTAAATTTTTTGCACTGTTAAACCTTGGAAACCCCAACATTGAGGGAGAATTGATTTCAACAGCTACTACTAGCCCTTCGTCGTGCTGAGGCCGAAAACCACGAGAAGGAAATCCGTCGATCGGAGCTCTCGCCCCGGAAATTAAATCTTTCGAGGCTTCACCTCGGCCTTTTGAGGCGAAAAGCCAGCCAGCTGCTGGCACTGCCGCTCCACTACCATCACTCTTCAGAGCACAGAATTTTAGGTAGTTCTGCTTTAACAAAATATTGATCAAATCATAGTTCTTAATCACTTACAATTTAACACAAGCGAAACCAAAACTGTGATTTCTGTAAAATTCTAGTTTTTGGTGTCTAATGCAGTTCCTCATTGCAATTGTCTGTTGGTCAAGGAACGCTATCAATTTTAGGGTCATACAAATAGCTCCATTAAGGATGTGGTACTGTGCGGCTGGTCCCGGTGGTGGTTCGAGTCCTCCCTCGGGCATGAGTGTGTGTGTTTGTCATTATGATAATTTAGGTTACGTAGTGTGTAAGCTTAGGAACTGATGACCTTAGCAGTTAAGTCCCATAAGATTTCACACACAATTTTTTTTAAAAAAAGGATGTGGTAATAGATTTCTCATTGTGTATAAATACAATAGTACCGCAAATACTCGTAGCTATGTGAAATTACTGATAATCTCGAGTCAGGTAACACTTGCAATGCTCTTGTAACGATGTTTACAACAAGCAACAACCAACTGATGATATAGATTGCATACATTCATAATTAACCGATGGTATAGACTACGTAAATGAAGTATTAAAAGTAATCGCCGGCCGAAGTGGCCGTGCGGTTAAAGGCGCTGCAGTCTGGAACCGCAAGGCCGCTACGGTCGCAGGTTCGAATCCTGCCTCGGGCATGGATGTTTGTGATGTCCTTAGGTTAGTTAGGTTTAACTAGTTCTAAGTTCTAGGGGACTAATGACCTCAGCAGTTGAGTCCCATAGTGCTCAGAGCCATTAAAAGTAATCAACTAGCATAATATTAACAGACAGCAGCTGAGTAACAGTAAACAGAGATTGTAAGGAACGGCTGATGACATTTTGAATATGTTATGAAAGGGGAACCACTTGGAAGATAATGAAGTGGAATAGACAGTGTTTTGAAAGAAGGGTACAACATGAACATAATTAAAACAGGGATAATTGACCTGAACAGAGTTACTCAGGTGATGCTGAAGGAAGTAGTTAATAAAATGAGAAGCTAAGAGTAGTAGAAGAGCTTTGTTGTTTGAAGAGCAAAATAAATGGCGACAAAAGAAACGAAGTGAATATAAAATATACAGGGTGCCTCTCCTAAAAGTCGTCAGGCGAATTTTCTCTGGTGTTTCGACAGATTTTTGTAATTTTTAATTAGCAATGTGTAGACGGCGTCGACCGAAACAAACAGTGCTCATCACGTGTTTTAGACGACGATCAGTGTTAAAGAGAAAATTTGTGTGCTCACACGTTAGAGCGGTCCGACTTTAGTCTAGCGCTACAGTAGTATTGTCAAAATATATTAACAGCGCTAGGCGCTGAAGTCTGGAACCGCCCGACCGCTACGGTCGCAGGTTCGAATCCTGTCTCGGGCATCTTTTTTTTTGGTTGGTTGGTTGTTGGGGGAAGGAGACCAGACAGCGTGGTCATCGGTCTCATCGGATTAGGGAAGAATGGGGAAGGAAGTCGGCCGTGCCCTTTCAGAGGAACCATCCCGGCATTTGCCTGGAGTGATGTAGGGAAATCACGGAAAACCTAAATCAGGATGGCCGGACCCGGGATTGAACCATCGTCCTCCCGAATGCGAGTCCAGTGTCTAACCACTGCGCCACCTCGCTCGGTGTCTCGGGCATGGATGTGTGTGTTGTCCTTAGCTTGGTTAGGTTTAAGTAGTTCTAAGTTCTAGGGGACTGACGACCGTAGAAATTAAGTCCCATGGTGCTCAGAGCCATTTTTTACTAACAGCGACAGGAAGACGCAAATATTAACCAGTATTCCAACAGATAATGAGAAGCACTGCTGCAAGGCGGTGGCAGACATCGCGGGGAAGGACGGCATGCAAATCGCCGTAGGAGTGCTGGTTACTCTTTGTGTTTCAGTGTCCCTGTTAATGCGTACTGTTAGTATTGTACTGCACTAGTCTGGGACCGCTTCGAATGTTGTTGTTGTTGTTGTGGTGGTCTTCAGTCCTGAGACTGGTTTGACGCAGCTCTCCATGCTACTCTATCCTATGCAAGCTTCTTCATCTCCCAGTACCTACTACAGCCTACATCCTTCTGAATCTGCTTAGTGGATCCATCTCTTGGTTTCCCTCTACGATTTTTACCCTCCACGCTGCCCTCAAATACTAAATTGGTGATCCCTTGATGCCTCAGAACATGTCCTACCAACCAATCCCTTCTTCTAGTCAAGTTGTGCCACAAACTTCTCTTCTCCCCAATTCTATACAATACCTCCTCATTAATTACGTGATCTACCCATCTAATCTTCAGCATTCTTCTGTAGTACCACATTTCGAAAGCTTCTATTCTCTTCTTGCCGAAACTATTTATCGTCCACGTTTCACTTCCATACATGGCTACACTCCATACAAATACTTTCAGAAACGACTTCCTGATATTTAAATCTGTATTCGATGTTAACAAATTTCTCTTCTTCAGAAACGCTTCCTTGCCAATGCCAGTCTACATTTTATATCCTCTCTACTTCGACCATCATCAGTTATTTTTCTCCCCAAATAGCAAAACTCCTTTGCTACTTTAAGTGTCTCATTTCCTAATCTAATTCCCTCACCCGACTTAATTCGACTACATTTGATTATCCTCGTTTTGCTTTTGTTGATATTCATCTTATATTCTCCTCTGAAGCCGGCCGTGATGGCCGAGTGGTTCTAGCCGCTTCAGTCCGGAGCCGCGCGACTGCTACGGCCGCAGGTTCGAATCCTACCTCATACATGGATGTGTGTGATGTCCTTAGGTTAGTTTGGTTTAAGTAGTTCTAAGTTCTACGGGACTGATGATCTCAGATGTTATGTCCCATAGTGCTCAGAGCCATATGAACCATTTTTTTTCCTGCTTTGAAGACACTGTCCATTCCGTTCAATTGCTCTTCCAAGTCCTTTGCTGTCTCTGACAGAATTACAATGTCATCGGCGAACCTTAAAGTTTTTATTTCTTGTCCATGGATTTTAATACCTACTCCGAACTTTTCTTTTGTTTACTTTACTGCTTGCTCAATATACAGATTGAATAACATCGCGGAAAGGCTACAACCCTGTCTGATTCCCTTCCCAACCACTGCTTCCCATTCATGTCCCTCGACTCTTATAACAGTCATCTGGTTTCTGTACAAATTGTAAATAGCCTTTCGCTCCCTGTATTTTACCCCTGCCACCTTCAGAATTTGAAAGAGAGTATTCCAGTCAACATTGTCAAAAGCTTTCTCTAAGTCTACAAATGCTAGAAACGTAGGTTTGCCTTTACTTAATCTATCTTCTAAGATAAGACGTAGGGTCAGTATTGCTTCGAACAGCCACTTAAAATACCGATTTAGGAACAATTTAGTTTGTAACGGGAAGCAAATATCGCTTTCCATTGTGCACTAGACGTCACATGAATGAGTTGGTGTGCAGTATTTTTTTAGGTCGACTACAGCTGCACATAGCAAAACCGAAATTGCAACCATCTTCCGAACCAACAGAGAAAATGCGCCTGACGTGTCTTAGAGGAGACTATCGCTACAATGCCAGCAACAATAGAAGTTCGATAAAATACACCCATGGTAACATCGAATATGTAAGTAACAGCAATAGGAAGTCTATTTTCAAAGCCAGCTTACCTTCCATTCGGAAAGTGGATGCACTCAACCATTGTAATGTGACTTATAAATTATAGAGTGCACCAATCAGTCGTCGTTTTCTAGATTTTATTACGCAAATTCAGATTTCGGCTTGTAGCTAGCCATTTTCAATGCACTATTTTCTATTCTCAATGCATGTAAGTCCCTGCTGTTCGGGCGTGAGTCACAGTTCTTTGAATACTGTTCAAAGTGTTTTTTCGTGCACCTAAATAAAACATGGTACAGGCGAGTAGAGAATTGACCTTTTGAAATGTCGTGCTATAGAAGCAATGCTGAAAATTGGATGGTTAGATCGAGTCCCTAATGAAAATAATAAGCATATAATACACACACTAAAGTGACAAAGGTCATGGGTTAGCGATATATATATATACAGATGGCGGTAGTATCGCGTACTCAAGGTATAAAATGGCAGGCCATAGACGGAGCTGTCTTTTGTACTTGATATGAAAAGGTTTGAGACATGATTAAGGCCGCACGAAGGGGATTAACAGACTTTCTGCGCGAAATGGTAGTTGTAGCTAGACGCATGCCACATTCCATTTCGAAAATTGTTGGGGAATTCAGTATTCCGAGACCCACAGTGGTAAGTGTGTGCCGAGATAAAGTGTGCCGAGATACCAAATTTCAAGCATTACCGCTCACCACAGGCAGTGCAATGGCCGACACCTATCACTTAACGACCGAGAACAGCGGCGTTTGCGTAGAATTGGCACTGCTATCAGACAAGCAATACAGCGTGATAAACCCGCAGAAATCAATGTGGTAAGAACGACGAACGTGTACGTTATGACAGTGCGGCGAAATTTGGCACTAATAGGCTATGCGAGCAGAAGAACGACGCGAGTGTCTTTCAAAACAGCACGACATCGCCTGCAGCGCCTTTCCTGGGCTCGTATCCATGGCGATTGCACCCTAAACGACTGGAAAGCTGTGGCCTCATAAGACGTGTCCCTATTTCAGTTGGTAAGAGCTGATGATAGGATTCGAATGTGGCAAAGACCACACGAAGGCATGGATCCAAGTCGTCAATATAGCACTGTGCAAGCTGGTCGTGACTCTATAATGGTGTGGGCTTTGAAACTTCCTGGCAGATTAAAACTGTGCGCCCGACCGAGTCTCGAACTCGGGACCTTTGCCTTTCGCAGGCAAGTGCTCTACCATCTGAGCTACCGAAGCACGACTCACGCCCGGTACTCACAGCTTAATTTCTGCCAGTATCTCGTCTCCTACCTTCCAAACTTTACAGAAGCTCTTCTGCGAACCTTGCAGAACTAGCACTCCTGAAAGAAAGGATACTGCGGAGACATGGCTTAGCCATAGCCTGGGGGATGTTTCCAGAATGAGAATTTCACTCTGCAGCGGAGTGTGCGCTGATATGAAACTTCCTGGCAGATTAAAACTGTGTGCCCGACTGAGACTCGAACTCGGGACCTTTGCCTTTCGCGGGCAAGTGCTCTACCATCAGAGCTACCGAAGCACGACTCACGCCCGGTAAAGTTTGGAAGGTAGGAGACGAGATACTGGCAGAAGTAAAGCTGTGAGTACCGGGCGTGAGTCGTGCTTCGGTAGCTCAGTTGGTAGAGCACTTGCCCGCGAAAGGCGAAGGTCCCGAGTTCGAGTCTCGGTCGGGCACACAGTTTTAAACTGCCAGGAAGTTTCATATCAGCGCACACTCCGCTGCAGAGTGAAAATATCATTCTGGGTGTGGGCTTCGTTTACATGGAATGGACTGGGTCCTCTGGTCCACCTGAACCTATCACTGACCCGAAATGGTTATGTACAGCTACTTGGAAACCATTTGCAGCCATTCATGGAGTTCATATTCCCAAAAAACGAGGGAATTTTTATGAACGACAGTGCTCCATATCATAGGCCACATTGTTCGCGATTGGTTTGAAGAACATCCTGGACAACTCGAACGAATGATTTGGCAATCCAGTTCGCCCGACATGAATTCCATTAATCATTTATCTGACATAATCGAGAGGTCAGTTCGTGCACAAAATCGTGCACTAGCAACACTACTGCAATTGTAGACGGCTACGGAGGCAACATCGCTCAGTATTCGTGCAGGAGTCTTCCCACGACTTTTTGAGTCCCTCTCCTGTCCAGATGCTGCACTATGCTGGGCAAAAGGAGGTGCGCCACGATATTAGGAGGTATCACAAGACTTTTGTCATCTCAGTGTAACTGTGTCGTGGCGAATGGCACGGGTATTTCTACAGCGCCAAAGTTCATAGTGAGCTCTGTGTGGCACTGGTGCCGCCAGAGAGTGGACGGTGTGGACACTTGAGCTAAGCAAGCGCACCCGTCGCCGAACTGGGCGTGTGGACGGAGGGTGACGTCATCAGTTGCTAAAGCCAAGTCCAATGACCTCAGAAGCTTTGCGACACGGTTGGGGGACAAGTTGACGGTCAGGAAAGGTGGACGATATTTTCTGTCTTCCTTAACCAGATGCACAGCAGTGCCAGATTAGGCGAAGGAACGGATTCTGCATGTTGTAAAGAGCATTACTTGAGTGGTTTCTCAGCTAATGGTGGCGTTCTGGTGGCAGTGTGTCTCGCGCCGATGCACCGTGTTGCGTGCTAACTAGGATTTTGTTGTGCGTGGCACACGGGACATGCAACATTCTGTGCTTTGAGGCAGAGCAGGCATATTACACGCTGTCAGCCTGATTTAGCGCATTAATTAGATACTGATTGTTTATTGTCATGAATGTAATTCATTTGGATGCTCCAGTGGTTTTATTATGTTATAGATTTTATATGATCGAGCATGTGGCAAACTCCCGTTTCATTTAGATTCTATTGTTATTACTTTCATGTGAAAGACCTGTTACATATGTTACTGTACAAGCCGCTATTCAGACGTATGCTTGAATGGCTTGGTAGTATTGTGGGGGATCGTGGTTCGGTTGTCTGGTGACAGTAGTTCAAAAATGGTTCAAATGGCTCTAAGCACTACGCGACTTAACTTCTAAGTCTAGGGGAGACATATAACTACTTAAACCTAACTAACCTGAGGACGTCACACACATCCATGCCCGAGGCAGGATTCGCCCATAGCAGCAGCGCGGTTCCAGACTGAAGCGCCTAGAACCGCTCGGCCACAGTGGCCGGCGTGACGGTAGTAATAGTGAAGGAGGAGGGGGAGGAGATTAACGTATTGCGTCCCGTCGATAATGAGATCGTTAGAGGCAGAGCACAAGCTCGGATTAAGACAGGATGGCGAAGGAAATCGGTCTTGCCCTTGCAAAGGAAACATCCCGGCATTTGCCTGAAGCGGTTTAGAGAAATTACGGAAAACCCAAATCAGTGTCACCGAACGCGGGTTTGAACCGTCAGCCTCCCTAATGCGAGTCCAGTGTGCTAACCGCTGCGCCACCTCGCTCGGTGGAAGTAATAGTAGTTAGATGTTATATTTATTCATCCTAGACAATATTAAGTATTCTTTGCCCTCGTAAGTTCCATAGCTGTTATTTATGTTTATCGACGAGTGCCAGACAATATAAATTGTTATTTTGTTGCCCGATGGTCTGTGTAGGCCGAAATAGAATTTGTTCTGAATTTGAATTAATTTAGTTATTATTATACGGATAATTGAGGCATTGGTTGATCTAGCTGTACTTAAAGTTCTTTCGGGCTAAAGAAACATATGTTTTGTTTTATTGTCAATGGTTTCCTATTTCGTTATTTGAAATCTGTATGCTTAATAAATCGCCAAACTGACCCCACGTCTACAAAATCACCAGTCAGAACCCACTCCACAGTACATATGCGTTAGTCATATCCCAAGACTGAGAAACGATGTTTGTTGCTCTGAGTAAGGAGAATTCTGTCTTAATTTGTTGTGAAGTAACTTTCCGTTATTGCTCTGATGAGTATACGCTGCCGGAAAAAAAATTGCAACACCAAAATATTTTTAATTTAGGGTAATGAAATATTGGGACACATTTCTCTCGATAACATGTTTAAGTGATTAACACTTCAAGATTACAGGTTAACGTAATTCAGGATTAGCCATTGCAGATGTGAAATGCTGGTACATTAATAACCGGTGTAGCCGCCAGAATGCTGAAAGCAATCACGCAAACAACCATGTATGGATGTCATTCTGTGGGATGGAGTTCAGTGACTTGGTGGCGACAGTTGGGGCTGTTTCTGGACGATGCCAGAGTTGTCTTCGGATGACAAATGGCTCTAAGCACTATGGGCCTTAACATCTGAGGTCATCAGTCCCCTAGACTTAGAAATACTTAAACCTAACTAACCTAAGGAGATCACACACATCTATGCCCGAGGCAGGATTGGAACCTGCGAACGTAGCCCCAGCGCGGTTCCCCACTGAAGCGCCTAGAACTGCTCGGCTACAGCGGCCGTCCGTCCGATGACGTCCGTGCTCGATTGAAGACGGATCCGGTGATCGAGCAGGCCAAGGCAATATGTCGACACTATGTAGAGCATGTTGGATTACAACAGCAGTATGCTGGCGAGCGTTACCCTGTTGTCGAACACCCCGTGGAGGGCTTTTCATTCATGGCCGCATGGGGTAGCCGTGCTGTCTAGGGTGCCCTGTCACGGTCCGCGCGGCTCCCCCCTTCGGGGGTTCGAGTCCTCCTTCGGGCATGGGTGTGTGTGTAGGTCCAGTGTGTCTAGCAAGCAGACATGTAGGTTGCAATCTCTCAATTGGACTCGTACTAATCAACACAAGGCCATCGCTGGCACCGACGCACAACGAGCTTTCATCAGAAAACACAACAGAGCTGCCCTCCAACGAGGTCTCGTTTGACACCACTGAAGTCGCAAATGGCGGTGGTTTTCGATGAGTGGAATGCACGCTACAGGTCGTTTGGCTAGGGTCTCTTCTTGAACTAACCAGTTTGTAACAGCTCGTTGTGTCATTGTGGTGCCAACGGCTGCTCAAAATGTTCCTGCAGACGCAGTACGATGCGAGAGAGCCATACGCCAAAGACCATGGTGTTCCTGCTTGATAGTGTACGTGGCCGTCCGGAGCCTTGTCTTCTTGCGGCCGTACAGTCCTGTGACCACCGCTGCCAGCAATCGTGTATATTGGCTACATTCCTGAGAAGTTTTTCTGCAGTATCACTGAAGGAACGTCCATCTTCTCGTAGCCATAATACGCAACCTCTTTCGAATTCAGTGAGATGTTGATGATACTTTTGTAGCTTCAAAGGCGCTCTTGACTAACATCAACCTACCACGTCCATTGTTAAAGGTATCTAACGTCACGGCGGCTACACAAGTATCTAAAACAAAACTAATTTATATCCTTATAATGGCGCTACTAGCGGCACTTTTAGGTGACCTGGAAATCAGAATAGGTATCATATTTCAGGCTTGGAAGCATGCCTACAAACTTTTGTTTTTGCCGAACAGGTCCTACTTGATGTGATTTTTATTTGATCAGTGTATTTGTACGTCTTGATTACAACACGTACGTATTTCCTCATTTGGAAATCGCAGTACGGAAAAGTGTTTATCGTAAGAGCAGTACATCTTTGTGTGACTAGTATGTTTCCAATGAAATATTACAGCAAGCCTGATTAAATCTCAATCATTTCGTCTGAGAGGATAAATAGGATCACACAACGCTATACGGAAGACTATCAATACGGAGTCTTTATTGAATATCTGCTCTAATGTGCACACGATAGCTAACAGGTGCTTTCTGGAGTGTTACTCTCTGTTCTTGCGGATCAACAGTCCTGACTTATTTGAGTCCTCAGAATAACAAGGAAGAAGTGCACTTCATTTCGCAATGTCAACGAAAACTGGAAAATAGTGTGATTGCTACGTCACGTTGCACTTTTTGTGGTCGTTCCAACGAAAGTTTCTCAGCGTGAGCCACTGTTGTAGACTGAAATGCCATCAACACTTTCATAATCGGTCTTGAGCTATCCGCAGGCAATTGTAATTAAAGCCTTTACTGTTCACATCCGTATATAATCTAGTCTATGATTTCTTAAACTAGATACTATTGTATGATAGAACAGCGTAGGGATCCACGGCCAAAATCTCTGAGAAAAAATCGCTTTGGTCATAAAGCTGCCTCGTTTTGAAACACTCAGTAACCAACGTTTAGATGCTCTCTACAATGTTTCTCTTGAGGTTCAGTTCCACATGTTGCCTTATCCAGCATCTTTGCGCACCAGTGTACTGGGATTTAATACTGTGTTCGTGATGAAAGCCAAACTGTTCGTGTAGACAAGGACTGCCTCTGTCTCTATCGATGTAACACACTCTCCCCCGCCCTCCTTAGTTGGTTCTCAAAAAGAGGTGCAGCTATGTCACTGTTTCCTGTCTACTTACGGGCCATAGTATCCAAGTAGCGGTAATCATGTAGTACTGTTGAACGCGTGCGACCGGTACGAAGCAGACCTTCAACGTCATTTTCTCATGAAGTACTATCCCTGAAATAACCTTCCGCAGTATATAGTAGACTCAATGTCAATCCAAGCTGCAGTGTCCCGTTCGTGACTGAAGATACGCCGTCCTAGACGATATGGAGAATGCTGATATTCGTTTACCTCCATCACAAAGGAGGCTGTACATTGCGACTTTCAGTAGTCAGAATATTCAGAAATAGATTTCTGAGCATAAAAACACAACTCACACAAGTGTAAGGTTGGCGAAAAACATTTCTCCTCAGTTTAGAAAGTTGTGTGACAGCGTGTAAGATTTTCGTTTCTTTCAGCAAGTGATGTGACAATGTATAAAGTATTCTTGTCTTACATGAAAGAATCTATACGAAGCTACTGAGCCACGGTCCAGTAATGTGGGAGTACAGTGGCGGTCGTCTGCTGCTTGCGGGGTACATTAATAAGGAACCAGAGAAAAGTAAGTGAATTGTGACAATGTCAATCAGAACCACTTCAAACTTACTCATTACACAGAGTATAATGCGGTAGCTGTAAACGATTATCCTGATCTTTGTATAAAATTTTTGCAGTTAAGAATGTAAAAAGAAAAAAATTCTTGATGTTTTTATCTCATCGGACGTTCGTCAATTTATTCGGTTAATAAAATCAACATATACACAAAGTAGCGGATACTGCTTTTTTTTCCAGAAAAGACTATTTCGCCACATAACATGACGCTACTATTAGCAATGCCATTGGAAGAATGATGTGTGATTCAATCTGACGTAACAGAAACACATAGGAAACTTAAAATGGCAGCGTGAGAGTGATTTTTATATCCATCAGGCAAATATTTGAGTACAGTCGCCAGAATAGAGCGCAGGTATCTGCAGACAGAGTTACTGCAAACGGACTAATCACTAAAAAAGCTGGAAAAATTTCGATGTATACTTTGTTACACAAGACAGCAATAGCTGTAGGAATCATGTGAGATCGGCACTGAAGCTTCGAGTCCCTTTGAAGCCTACTACTACTACTACCACCACTTTGTTATCTCAAAGTTTATTTGTTTTCCTATTGGTACACAAGAAAATCATTGCAACAGAAACCACAGGACAAGGTTCCCTGTGGGACAGAATACGCGGTTGATTATCAGTGCTGTCGTCGACCACCAAGAGAAAGCATCAAAAAGTGGCAGAAAGTTGTGAGGAAGAAAACATCTGCAGGAAGAATCGGACTTCTTCCTGTTGTGACACATGACTGAGGGCGAAGTTATCTGTAAGGTTTTAAGTAGATTTGTAGAATTCTTCGGAATAATGAATTCGTTATAAGCATCGAAAACGACAGAAGAATGAGAATAACACTGAAATAATGACTGAGGACCGAGAATGGAGAATATATGCGTATCGATTTTTCTCGCAATCCGGCGCAGAGATATTGATTGTGACTCTGGCCAAGGGTACTAGCGACGCCAGGAAAAATGGTTGTTAAGAAGCAGTGTGCAGCAAGGTCGGCGACGACTTTGGTTTGTGCTCGGTTGGAGGGCCGGGAGATGGCGTTGCGCTGCGTTTCCCGCTACGGCTGGAGCGGTTAGTGTTGTTCTTGGACCCGCGGCTCACTGTAGTGTATGCCGGCGGGCAGGAGGACGATAGCGGCCAGCATTGCTTTGGTCTGTTACTTGTGCCATGAGGTGTGCGAGCCATTTAAGGACCGAAACAGTGCTCTCACCCCGTACTTCTGTAGTCCAGTGAACGGTGAGCATCTACTGCGCTCTGTCTAGCAGGCGATCATTGTAGGCAAAACCACCCCTTCCTTCCGTCTCCTCGACTCCTATATCACCATTTATGGCCGTCCTATCACCCTCACCCCCACCTTCAAGTATCTTGGCGTCACCCTTGACCGTCGCCTCTCCTGGACCCCCCATCTCCGGACAATCCAAGCCAAGGCACGCTCCCGCCTCCATCTCCTCAAGCTCCTTTCTGGCCGCACATGGGTTCTGGACCCCTCCACCACCCTCCACACCTATAAATCCCTCATCCACCCTATCCTCTGCTACGCCCACCCTGCATGGATCTCCACCCCTTCTACCTTTCACAAATCCCTTCAAATCCTAGAACGCCGTGCGCTCCTCCTCGCCTATCGCATCCGCCTCGCCTCCCCCACGCGGATCCTATATGACCTTATTCCGTTCCCGCACCTCCCCCTTTTCCTCGAACGGATACGGATCCTCTACACCTCCCGTAAACTTGATCCCCCTCACCCGCTTGTGTCTCCCATCCTCTCCCACCCCTGTCCACTGCCGCGCCTGTATTCCCACGTCCCACCTGCTCTTCATCTCTCCACTCTCCATATCCTCGCCCAAGGTAGCTTCCCCCAACTCCCCCTCCCTGATTATGCCCTCATCCCCTCCATCTACCCCTCCTATCAATTTTGATCCTCCCCTTCCACACCCTGTGTCCCCGGACTCGCACACGACAAGTGAACATTCACGCGCCGGAGATAATCGCCATCTGTTCTGTGTGTGTGCCGTCGTTTTAGTGCTGTAGTGTTTTCACCGCCCACGCTCCATCGTTCATGTGTGTCGTTTCAGTGTCCGTGTACAAGTGCTGAACGTTATTTTTTTTAAAATTATGATCCACATGTGAACGGCTAGGTGCTGAACGTTTTTTTTTAAAAAAATTATGAACCACATGTGAACGGCTCCATTTTTTTTACTCAAGTGTCTACTGTTTTTTGTCCATCATTGTGTTTTGCTTTTCTGTGTGTTCCTTGTGTCTATTTATTTGTTCAATCTGTGGAAGATGAGCGGCATAATATTGCCGCTGCCGGCCCACCTTTTGTATAAGGTATTGAAATAACAATAAAGAAATAAAACACCGTTTAGCAGTACTGTTTTCCGCAAAGCACTATTGTATTCCACAGTGTTAGTGACCTTCCATCAGTGACACTTTATATGCTGCGGGTTTGATTCCCAATGTGTAGAATACCATCTGTTAAGAAGTACTGACCTCACTTGCACGCTGCTTAACACTGATCTGCAATCTCAGCTTCTAGTGGAAGAAAAAGATGTTTTTTCACCTAGCTCCGTTTATTCTACTGAAATTATTACTAGTTCAATTCTGAGGTGCAGAGACTGTTTAAAATGGGTGCGCCTGTCATGAAGTGTAAACTAAACCAGAGTCTTTCCCTGTTTTAGACGTTCGTTTATTACTGTGTTCTCTAGCATTACTACTACAGTGCGTAGAGGCACCGGTGGGTACGGCAAACCAAAAATTAGGTGTCAGCACTAATTCAGTGCGACTTAGCCAGCGCTGGAGCAAGCAATGATGCTGTGCACCATCCGTTTTTATACCTCACAGGAAGTGTATTGTAATTTTATGCAGCTATTTTATTGGTGCTGTGATTATTTTTCTGTTTTGTTACATTTTTCTTTTCACATATTACATTTTGCTTGTTTGTTACATGTAACTTTCTTAAGCTACTCTGGTTATAGTAATTTTATAAAGGTTCTGAGTTGAAGTATTTAATGGACAGCTACTGTTTTTTGGGTGGCTGTAACAGACGAGTTTTGAGTGTAAATGTTTCAGAATTTCTTAAACCTTATAGCGACTATAGGCTGTGTTATTTTAACTGCTTCTACGGTCGAAAGTCCGTTAGATGCGGAACGACTTGGACAGGTCCGCGGTAAGATTTTGAAAATGCTTGTTCGGTTGTAAGATTGACTTCCATTGATTTAAGGGCAGATCCTGTTAAAGGCACCTTAATCCCTTCTCACTTAAATTTTGCTTGCTGCTACGAATTTTTGATGGTGTTTCTTATAATGTTAATTGATTTATCTAGCGGAGCTAACCTATGTTTGTGTTCATGTGGGTAGAAGCCCGAGTGGTGTGTCCAACAGTTTGGGTCAGGTACCTGGTGAAAGTTTGTTGTTGTTCAAATTGTTTTTTTGGATATTAGATTAAGTTTCTGATTACCGAAAGAGCAAGGCCAGTCAAAGTTTTCTAATTGTCGACTTAATTTGAATGTTTGAGGGCATATGGCCAGTAACTTGTATAAAAATAAAATAAAATTACTGTGGTCAGATTATAAGCGGCCGAGAGCTTAATGAAATATTAATATTTCAATCCAAGAAAAGGAAGAGGAACAGTGTTATTTTCTTTTAACTGTTTAGTGATAAAAGGTACTGCATTGATTATACCCGTTCAAGTACCAGTGAACGAAAACACCTGTATTGTAATATATGTTGTGTTGATAAGTGAAAAGTTGTCTTTTAAATAAAAGCTCAGTCACTTACCACTTAATGGTCTTTGTATTCAACTAAACGTGCTCTACGGTTAATCCTCTGCGATCAGTTCCAACCCAATGAAAGGATTACCGTTTTTAGCAGCACTACGCTCAAATGTTGCAGAGTAGATTATCTTACAAGCACGACAAGTTAAATGTTAGACCCCCTACACAACTAGTGGTGATCAACATTAGCCTGTAGTTGAAGAAGAAGAATATTTTGAAGCCTACATATAGAGAAAATTAGTGTATCCAAGCAAAGTGACAACAGTAAATGGCATAGTTGTGTACTTCTATTCTGAATATCATTGCCTAGATCTTCAAATCCCGATCAGCCACAGACTCCCTAAGGAAGAGATTATAGTCGGCCAGAGTGGCCGAGCGGTTCTAGGCGTTACAGTCTGGAACTACGCGACCGCTACGGTCGCAGGTTCGAATCCTGCCTCGAGCATCGACGTGTGTGATGTCCTTAGGTTAGTTAGGTTTAAGTAGTTCTAAGTTCTAGGGGACTGATGACCTCAGAAGTTAAGTCCCATAGTGCTTAGAGCCATTTGAATCATTTTTGGGAGACTAATCAATAACATGTGTTGCTAAAGGGTTACGTACTCTTACTTGAGGACGGCTGCGCATTTCAAACGATGTATTACACAAAATAAAAATAAAATGGAAATAAATAACAGTTGCTGTAGGAGAGTTATTTCTTTCAAGACGTTTAACACAACTGTGGGGAGTGATGGAACTAAATTATTTGCAAAAGACTTAACTGATGTATTTGCCTCACTCGGAAAATGATGTTCTGTGTAAATTCTGATGGACAGCAAGGAGGATAACACCACGTCATGGGCACCTGGGGACATCTAAGCGAAGCACAGGCATTCCTGTTACAAGTAAGTGGATTTGTTGTTCATAGGCTACTTTCTCCGTAATTCAGGGGAATTTTCAAGCAGGGATGAGAACTGGCACCGCGGGAGAAGATCACTTTGTCTGGGTCACACCCGAGGTGCTACAAGATCGGAAATTTTCAACATGTACGAAGATTAAGAGGCATGATTACACACTTTCTATCTTTCGTAGTGTGGGATTGCAATCAAGACACACCAATGACAAATGTGATACGATGAAAAATTCTGCACCCTGGAAAGCAGAGAGAGAGGGAGACGACTAACAAAAATGAGAATCCGACCGCTGTGGCCGAGCGGTTCTGGGCGCCTCAGTCCGGAACCGCACGACCGCTACGGTCGCAGTTTCGAATCCTGCCTAGGACATGGTTGTGTGTGATGTCCTTAGGTTAGTTAGGTTTAAGTAGTTCTACGTTCTCAGATGTTGAGTCCTATAGTGCTCAGAGCCATTTGAACCATTTGAAAATGAGAAGAAGACGCAGACAGGATGTCAATAAGACAGCTGACAGTCAGCAGTCATTCAGATGGAATATAACAATGGTGACATGAAGGTCAGGCAGAGGAATCAGAGAAGAGTTCATCTTCTGGAGGCACACCAAACTATTCTTAGGTTTTCGGACTTTGAATGAGGCCCCTGTTTTCATTCCAATGTCCATCGGTATTTTGTGGCGTATTTCGTTTTCGATTCAGTGTAGATGAATTTTATTGTAGTCTGGTACTTGTATTTCTAAACTTCCTTTTCGAGTTTAGCCTCCATTTATTACGATAACATGTCTTCTGTAAGACAGTTATTGGGGACAGAAGTCACTGGGAGCAGAAACACAGAGACGACGCATAAGGTGCCAAGTACGCTGTACCTGAAGGATTGAGTATGGCAGTATTGAAGAAGGGACGAGTTAAGCCACCCAGGGTGTCGCTGGAAACGTGGAAGATCTGTTATGGGCTGCGAATACTTATCGTGTTCTACTGGTAAATTTGCATACCCAGTACTATGTTCACAGCCTGGAGCATGAGCAACTGTGCCTCCTACGTGTTTACTGTGTGTGCCACTACGTAGGGTTTTTCAAAAAATTTGACAAGGGCAACTACCTGCTGGGGCTTTGACGTGGTTCAGGTGTGGTTTCCCGACAAGCCGCACAGTGCTTTTTTCTCGAATTCTGAGCTCGTCGGTTTCTTGTTGGGTCATTTGAATGCACGACATCCTATACGTTTCACACCGTATCTCGATAGTCGATACGAAGACATCTTGTTTAAGGCGAAACGTGTCATGGGAGTAGAAATAATATCAAACATCCAGTTTTGCAACCGAGACTGTTTGTCCTTTCACATTTTTAACACTGGTTACTGTATCACAATGCCGTGGATTGGAAAAAGTTGTACAGTGAGATTACTTGATACTTTCAAGTTCGTGTTTGTTTCTGTAACACTTGAAACCAAATGGTAAATGCTCAGTATACTGATAGCTTATAACATACATTGGGATAAACATGGCTTCAACAAATTATCATTATAAAGTATAGTTATCACATGACGCACACCTTACACTACAGTAGTGGCGGATTACTTGAAATGCAGCCAAGGTTTCAAGCGTCAAAGGCACACTTATTCGTCGTTACTAGTCTTCTAAGAGGTAGGATTTCATCGGGAAAAACGATTGTACGAAATAGAACTGATTGTCGTATTTCTGTCAACCCTTCCTGAGAGATCTAGGCAAGATAGAAATTTAAATTTTGGTTAATTGCTTGGTTTGAAAAGGGGATTAAACTGCGTAATTAACAGTCTCTTATTTAAGTTTTCTTCTTTTCGTTGGTTTATACTCTTCTTTGATCTTGAAGTGGGGCCAAATACCTTGCACGCTATATTATAGTGCAACAGCCTATTTCAGTGTTTCTACTACAAGTGTCCCGTGGTGTGCTATTGACATAACGAGCTTGCTAAAACACAGTTCCACAGTGTAGTACTGTTGTACTGACGAAACACCTCAAGTGTGCCAGTTCACAATTTAGATATACACTGCTTCCATGTAACGATTGTGGATCTCCAGGTTGTATAACCGCTATTTCCCTTTAGTAAGTTGTTAATGTTGTAGTGAATATAAAAGACAAAATAAAGGGCAGTTAGAATAATCAGATGAACAACGAAAATCAGCGAAGCCTATGCAGTAGGTCTATCTTTAACACGATCGTACGTGACCTTCGAAATATGATTAATCAGTTTCGAGAGTCAGAATTCACTTTGAAATAAAATGACGCTCATAAATCGGCATCAGACTTCGTTATCACGCAGCTGATAGCTACGTCTTCTGGAACGTGCTGTGAGCACTTAAGACTGCAACGATGATGCCCGATCCATTGCATCGTTGTATTAAGATGACCAACAAGAAATATTTGCTGAAAAACATTAAAAATTATCAGATAAGGACAAGGAGTAAATTAAATAATGCAAATTAATAAAGTAAATATCCATATTAGTGTAATTCAGCTTATTTAAAATAACATCATAACACACTGAAGTACATTTAACCCGTTTATCCACAAGGAATATTGGAATCATGTAGAACTCAACATCTGCCTACAGCTAGAATTCAAGCGTTAACAACTTCTTAACTATAAAAAAATGGTTCAAATGGCTCTGAGCACTATGGGACTTAACATCTTAGGTCATCAGTCCCCTAGAACTTAGAACTACTTAAACCTAACTAACCTAAGGACATCACACACATCCATGCCCGATGCAGGATTCGAACCTGCGACCGTAGCACCCCCGCGGTCCCGGACTGAAGCCCCTAGAACCGCACGGCCACCGCGGCCGGCTTTTTAACTATAACGGAGATCACATATCTGCTCTCTAAGACGGCTACGACGGAACAGAATGCGAGACAATATTGAGATGCTAGCAATCGGAGCGAAAAAAAAAGGTCATAGGAGATATCAATGAGTTCGGTAAGCTTTTACAATGACGATACATTGAGGAATTACAGTTTCAGCGTAGGACTAATTTCTACCTCAGACTGCATAGTTTTAAATTTTTCTGCAAAGCAAATCTAGACACATACTGAGCGTAGTGGAAACTGGAATGGTTGAAGATAATGACAGTCTCTTGACTCTGCGTTTCCCAGAAAGCTTTGCTCCTGGAAGCCTCAATGTAATAACCTAATCTCGTGTCATCTAACCCCACACTCCGTTACCGTTAAAAAAATTGTTAACACTTGAATTCGAGCTGCAGGTATATGTTGATTTGCACAGGATTTCACAGTTCCATGTGGATAAAACGGTTAAAACGTACTGCGCAGTGCTACGGGACACCGGAGGAAGGAAAAAGTGTTGAGTGGAGCTGAAGGTAAGGCTATACGTCGCCAGAAAGTGCTGAATAATGTGTAGTGACTGGAGGCCGTTCCAAAAGGAATCTGGAGGGTCGACCGAAAGAGGTGCTTCGGCGAATGCAGCCACCTGCTGCAGCGTGGCGGGGGCGAAGGGCGAAGGGCGCGTCAGGCCCTGTATAATTAATGAGCCGGCGCTGCTTGGGGGGGAAAATCCAGCAGGGGAGGTGGGGAGCGCCGTTAGTTACCCTCGTGCTGCCTGCACACGCAGCCCCGAGTGCACTCTGCCGTGTACATAACCAAGCAGCATTCCTGCAACGAAACACCGGTCACGTATGAAATTAAAAACCCCTTCATTACCAGGAATTTTTTATTGACTACCAGTTACATTCAAATAGGTCATCATCAGTTCTATAAAATATTTAGTCAATAAACTTTCCACAGGTAATTAAATAAGTTCAAAAATGTGTTCCGAATTGTTCGTTCATAATGACATCCACTGTTGAACATATAAAAACAATTCACGAAATATACTGCCGGAAAAAAATTATCACGCCTGGAAAAACGTTAATTTTGATCTGATGAAGGCATATGGCACATGGGATTAATAGATGTACAAGTAATGGTTTCAGCATTGTCCGCCAACAGAGAGCATCGCGGCATAGCTATCAATATACTAAGATGGTATCTGTTCTATCGGACATGCCCGAAAGAACAGATACCATTGGTGACCATGCAGATCGTTAGAATGAAGGTGACCATGCAGATCGTTAGAATGAAAGTACAATGAAATGAACACCCTTAGCTGCTTACAGGCGTTGACATACGTCAACGGGGACAGATGAAAATGTGCGCCCCGACCGGGACTCGAACCCGGGATCTCCTGCTTACATGGCAGACGCTCTATCCATATTTTTTTATTATTATTTTTTACCCGTTTTGTTCGATATGGTTTGTTGTGTTTGGTGTGGGCAGACGTCACAAACATCCGTTCAAATTGATCGTAGGTTCCTTGACTCAGTTTTTTTTTTTTTTTTTTATTACAGAGAGCACGCAGCCCTCTGACCGAACACGCTGAGCTACCGTGCCAGCTTCCATCTGAGCCACCGAGGACACAGAGGATAGCGCGACTGCAGGGATTTATCTCTGGCATGCGTCCCACGAAACCCACATTCTCAACATATTGTCCCTCACTACATTCGTAGTGCCCCCGCCCATTATAATCATTACTCGCGGCGCGTTGCCGATTCCCGTAAGAGTTCGGGCACTGTTTGTGCATTCGCACAGTAGAAGAAGATGCTCAAGTGGCCGTGAGCCTTAACTATATATATGTTAAGATACCGAAAGAGCAGATACCATCGGTGACCATGCAGCTCGTTAGAATGAAATTACAATGAAATGAACACCCTTAGCTGCTTACAGGCGTTGACATACGTCAACGGGGTATCTGTTCGGAGATGTCCGAAAAAACAGATACCATCTTACCATATATATAGTTAAGGCTCACCGGCCACTTGACCATCTTGTTCTTCTGTGCGAATGCACAAACAGTGCCCGAACTCTTACGGGATTCGGCAACGCGCCGCGAGTAATGAGTATAATGGGCGGGGGCACTACGAATGTAGTGCGGGTCAATACATTGAGAATGTGGGATTCGCGGGAGGCGTGCCAGAGATAAATCCCTGCAGTCGCGCTATCCTCTGTGTCCTCGGTGGCTCAGATGGATAGAGCGTCTGCCATGTAAGCAGGAGATCCCGGGCTCGAGTCCCGGTCGGGGCACACATTTTCATCTGTCTCCGTTGACGTATGTCAACGCCTGTAAGCAGCTAAGGGTGTTCATTTCATTGTAATAGCTATCAAAGCGCCTTATGTGTCTACCCTGTAATAGGGAAGGTTCACAGCCAGAAGGCTCAGTGTGTTGCAAACGTGTGAAGCAAGCAGGCAACCAGTGCACGGAGACGCACTCGTGCTTCATGTAGCCATAGAGCAAGTTTGGAATGGGTAAAACTGTGACCTTTCCAGTGGCGGGATAGTCCTTCCGGAGAACTGACAAACAAGTTGGACTTGCTGCGTCAGTGGCGCAACGATGCTGGTATCAGTGATCATGTGAACATCCTCACACCCGCAGAGGTTCTGGATGTCCATGCAGCACGGACGCCCGCTAGGATCATAGTATTGTAAGGGCAGCAGTGGTGAATAGAACAGCTACCACAGCACAGATAAGGGGGATTATGAGCCCAGACGTGTCAACACGAACTGTTGAGAAGTGGTTAGTAGGAAGTCGGACTAAAGGCACGCACATCTCTATCCCATCTACACTCACGTCGCAGCATCGACTTGCGTCTGGTGTCGTCAAACCATCACTTAGCAGATTGAATGGCGCGCCTTGGTCTTCAGCGGTGAAAGCAGATTCTGACTGCATGCGAGTGATAATCGTTTACATTTACGATGCAAGCCTGCTGAGCACTGTCTCCTACAGTGCATTCATCCAAGACACTCTAGCCCCACCCCGGGCCTTGAGCTCTGGAGTACGATAAGCTACAACTCTCGCTCACCTTTGGAGTGTCTGGAAGGGGCGCCTACTAACGCTCGTTACGTGCAGAGTGTTGGTAGACTCGTTCTTATGCCGTTCTTGCAATAGGAAGGTGGTTTGCTCTTCCAACAGGTTAATGCCCGCCCATGCACTTTACCTGAAACTCAACGTGCTCTGCTAGACTTCCTTGGCCAGCACGATTCCCGGACTTGTCCCTAATAGAGTACGTATGGTTTGTGAATGGGCAGGAAATGACTCGTGCAACTAGTTAACCAACGACTCTTACAGAACTACGTGAACAGGGGTCGTAACGTATCACAGGACAGTATTCGCGACCTGTACTATCGACTGGATGCAGGAATAAGCATCTACATTGCCGCTATGGACGTTAAACCCCGTATTAATAAGGGTGTTTCAACAAGGGTTGATACCTGGCATCTCGAAACTGCTTGTCCTGTTTATCTATAAATGTAATCATTTCACTGCTGCAATAATAAATACTGAGTGAACTGGAAACTTCTAAAATGGCATAGTAATTTTCTCTGGGAGTGTAGTTTTAGATGTAGTACTAGAATTCTGCATACCATATCTGCACGTTGACAGATGATATTTTTATGGATTCGTTGATGATTTGTATCGTTAATACCCAGAGAAACACAATTCTAGTACCCACAGTATAATGACAGATGACTTTACTATAGATCTCATGATGATACGTGTTGTTACAACACAAAGCTACAAACTTTTAGTGCTTGCTGTGACTGTTACTTGACAGCTGACAACAGCAACCAGAGCACTATCCACTGTCCTTATTACAACAGCCTTGCAGCAACCCGACTTCTTGGGTGTCGGATAAGCACTGCTTCGCTACGTTATGGTACCGCCATCAGCAGCTGCTGCCAAACAAGATGACCTCCTAGGTACTATTTACATGCGTCCAATCAGCCACAGTAGCCGGACGTTCGCCGAGCATCGTCCAGTCAATCAGACGGCTAGATTCTCAATCAGTCCGGCAACCACTAGGCAGCCATAGTGATGAGACATCCGACTGTCTGACGGCTGTAACAACTGATCGGACAGTCGCTTGTTTTTTAGTTCAGCCGTTTGCTTTCAGCCGAATGACAACTGGATGAAACTAGACCATGCGGCCACTTTAGCCGTATGAATGCTTTTCGCTCTCCAGGTTTGTGTGCTCTCAATCAACGTGAGGAAACTAACAGTTAAGAGGATGCTGAAACGCCTGGTTACATGCGCAGGACAGAACAGGTAGTTGGAATTGTGGAAAGGGGCCAAAAATGAGCGGCTGTCTCTTTAATTTTTAAAACGGCTGAAGGCCCATATTTAAAAATCAAATACAATAAATTTTCAAAAGGCATAAAGCGCAATGTTCTATCCTTAAATAATATTTCAGATGAGGCTGAAGGCCCAAACAATCTAAGATTTGGCAAGTAAGGAATTTTAAGTTTAAGACGGCTGAAGGCCCATGATACAAAAACACAACTACAATAAATTTTCAAAGGCCGAAGCCCCATAGCTTTATCCTCATATAAGACCCGAACATTCTAAGACTTAACAATAAGAAATTTTACTTTTAAAACGGATGAAAGCCCATAATTTAAAACACAACTACAATAAATTGTTACAAGGTAGAAAGCCCAAGGCTTTATCCTTAAATATTTTTTTAAATGAGGCTGAAGGCCCGAACAATCTAAGATTTAACAAGTAAGGAATTTAAATTTTAAGACGGCTGAAGGCCTATGATCGAAAAACACAACTACAATACATTTTCAAAAGGCAGAAGGCCCAAAGCTCTATCCAGAAATTATTCTTTTAATGACGCTGAAGGGCCAAACAATGCGAGACTTGACATGTAAGGAACTTTCAATTTTAAAACAGCTGAAGGCCCATTATTTAAAACCCAACTAAAAGCATGCAAATTCATACCATCGGCTATGATTCTTTAAAAATACACAATCAAACACCAATAAGAAAAGGTAGTACAGATAGCTGCGCTCAGAAGTTTCCGCAGATCGGTCTGCGCTTGAAATATTAACGTTCGCTTAGGGGAGACAGATAGCCGGCCCTACTATATCCGATCCGCCGGCAACCCAACCAAGAGACAGTCAACGGACCCATCGACAAGACCCACCCGACCAGTACACAAGGAACTCCAAAGCCAAAACGTAAAAAGAGTAGCCGCCCACAACCAAGTATGCATAAGCTGTCAAAACTACACTCACGTGCTGGACAGCGACAACACGGTGAGGAAAGGACACTGCCTGAATTTTATGTCAGTGGCCAGGGCAGGTAACCGGAACGCTAACGGCCAGAAGGCACAAAATTCCGCTGGTGCACTTGGACTTCAAATAACCAAAATACAGCTAAACTCCACCGGATGGTGGCCAAACTTTCGCCAACTAGAACACTCGCTGTTGCTCATGGGAATACCCCCAACAACTAAACATGAAAACCTATGGCACAAAGTGAACAGACTGGCTTCGGTAACTAAATCACCACTCAAGTTTAATGTCCTGGGTCGATGAGCCACGAACCTCGTAGCAATCGGAACAGCTCCCACCCACTCCGACACTGTGTAGAGACCGCCAGCGGGCCCGACCCACTGCGCCGCGTGGAGATTTCCTGGCTGATCCACACCAACCGACCGACTGTCGCACACCGACCGGCCGGAAACTATAAGCACCAGGCCAAAGATAGTACAAGGTGCGAATATCGATACACACCGCTGCTGCCACAAGTAGAAAGAGGAAGAACCACGGTATAACCGCAATAACCGCGGGAAACCAAATGCAGAGTAACAGTCAAGGTTTAAATCAACGCATAAGCCGGTGCCAGCACAGCTCACATGCTTTACTCTGTCTCCAGGACTGAGTGATTTCACTTACACACCTTTAGATATTTTCGTTTAGAGATAAATGAACCATCAATAAAATCTTCTCGGCTTATAAGCGGTGTCACTTCCAGCTTTCGATAGCTGTCTCTGGAATCGTCATCAGGAGTTAAAGTCACTAAGAGCCGGGGCTGGCACAGTGTTCTGATTATATAGATGTAATGGCAGAGTTTGCTCCTGAATGTGATTCACGAAATGTTCGCGACGGCAGGAGACGATAGGGATCCGATGGCTGTGCATGAAATACAGTTTGAAAAGACGAGAGTTTTGGCTCAAACACCTTCGTGCTTGGATTCTTTTATCAAAGCAGCGGCAGAAATTAGAATAAACAGCAATAATTTTAACAGCGACCAAAGGTAAACGCTTTCTAGGGCTTTAGAGCGAGCTTTGGGCATTGAGCGAAAGCGAAGACGTCGTCTTAACACTTCCAGCGATGCGTAAGCTGTAGTTTCAAACGTGGCGACGACCCCTAGAACCATGTGACGTCATTCGGAGCCGCGGTGAGACGGAAGAGTAAGAGGAGATCAGTGTTTAACGTCCCGTCGACAACCAGGTCATTAGTGACAGAGCGCAGGCTCGGATTAGGGAAGGGTGAGGAAAGAAATCGGTATTGCCCTTGTAATACATTGATTGCCATGATGAAATTTCGACCCTGCGTTACTATGCCATACTGAAATCACGAATATTACTACTTAAGCCAAATTGTGTTTTTGCTTCAGATGTGTTCTTTTGAACTATGACTGATCTGGACTGATAACATGTGTGAGTCATATATGGCTCACGTGGCCCTACAACTAGTTTTTCGAAAAATTATTCTAACACGTAGTTTATTTGATTATATTAGCTACATATAATATTATATACAATTTGTTTTACTTGGTCTGACAACAATGTTCATGAATATTCTACTTCTTCAACACAACATTGTTAATGTTACTAAAACACTCGTTGCACATAAAACTGACACATTTCCTGCATTTGCTGCACACTTTCTTCACTTTCTTAGCAGCATCCTTTCTTTCTTCCGTTCTCCGCAGCCGCTTATAACAGCCCAAACATCTTCTTCGACTGCTCTACTTTGGTCCCTCTACTGTCACAAGGCGATGTCTGTTATCTTCGTGGAACGGTTGTAGTGTTGCTCGTGGTTGTAGATCTTTGGCATTCAATAGCAGTAGAGTCAAGCGCTCCCTGGAAGAAATTACTTGTATGCGAGACTTGGATCCTCTGTTTGCCAAGTTGTATAGCACTCGAGCATTTACAACAAATGTTCTACAAAGGATTTCAAAAGCGATCCTTCTGCACCAATTAACCGTACGCTGAAGTCAGGAATCCCATGACTACCAACTGCAAAAATATTGAGTGCTACGAACATGAGAGTGTTCAGTGCAGCCACCACTTTTAAACCCATAGTTGAGAAACGCATTATCTGTGAGATCTATGAGGCTCGCGAGGTCTCTAAACACATCTCTGCTTGTGAGCCAGATATGGCTCCCGTTGCCCACAGTACAATGTATATGTGAACCAAATATGGTTCATGTGGCGCCACAACCCGTGTAACTGTGAGCCAACATTCGCTCACGTGGCAGTCAATGTGTTAAAGGAACCATCCCGGCATTTTCCTGAAGCGATTTAGGGTTCAAATGGTTCAAATGGCTCTGAGCACTGTTGGACTTAACATCTGAGGTCATTAGTCCCCTAGAACTTAGAACTACTTGAATCTAACTAACCTAAGGGAATCACAAGCTAAGGGCATCACACACATCCATGCCCGAGGGTGGATTCGAACCTGCGACCGTAGCAGTCGCGCTGTTCCGGACTGAAGCGCATAGAACCGTTCGGCCACAGCACGATTTAGGGAAATAGCTGCAAATCTAAATCTGGATAGCCGGACGCGGGTTTGAACCGTAGTCCTCCCGAATGCGAGTCCAGTGCGCTAACCACTGCATCACCTCGCTCGATGATGGCCGCGGTGGTGCTAGGCTGCTAGGAGCTGACTAACTCGCTTTCCGTGGATGCGTCACTCTTGCCCTCTCTTGAAGGTTCCAGCACACAAGGTTCCAGCACACCGTGAGTTTAACTCTTCATGACGATGGTGGAGGCAGCTATCGGAATGCTGAGCGTTTTATTCTGAGTGACGCGGCTTGCAAACAGAGAAGATTTATTAATGCATGCCACCTCGAAAGACTCCGAGGACACATCAATGAACCGTGAACTGACAAAGTCTTAGAGACAAGAAACGTATCTTATATCAAAGAGGGGAAAATAAAAAGTGTTTTTCTAAGAATGTAAAAATTTACTTCAATACGATTTTATAGTAATTCTGGCATTAAATGTGGACTTATGGTTGATAACTGATTATGGACAATAAGGTTATTTTTAAATAAATGAACATTTACTTTTTATTTGCAAAACAATAAACTGGTAGCCAAGATCGCTGGAATTCTTTTTATTCCATGATTACCGGTTTCGGCGGAACTAAAGCAGCCACCATCGGATCTTAGGACACGTACAGGTTACAAGATCCGATGATGGTGGCTTTAGTTTCGCCAAAACCTGTAATCACTGAATAAAAAGAATTCCTGCGATCTTTGCTAGTAGCTTATTTTTTTACAACCATCTAGATCGGTCCCACATGAGCACAATGTGCTCCCTACAATTTCCTTTTCATTTACATATTTAATCTCTGACTCTCTCTGTCTTCCCGCTGGTTTGTACCCATCTCCGACAATCCTCTTTCGTTAACTTCTAAGGTGACTTGAACACACACAATATAAGATACATTTTTGAATGTTTACTTTTTGATTCTGAACCACAAACTGTCATCTGTCGGAGGAATTTTTCCGCAAGAAGTTTACATCACAATTTGTTAATTTTCTTGGGATATCTTTAATACGGATGCAGAATACCTTGTTGTCGGTAGATGTGGTTCGATTTCTGTGGATTCAAGTAATCCTATATACCACCTGGTGGAGAAGTTTTCTAGAGTGTGCATAAAAGACGTACTCAAAAAACAGCTCACACTTTGGGAAAGCTTGTGGGATGCAAGATCTGCAATACATTTCTGTAATACATTCCATATTACGATCTAGTAATTCATTACCACAACAGACAGGCTACGTCTCTTATTAAACTTGGCAACGGTATGTCGAAGTAGCCAACAATGTATGTGAAGATGGCACAAAAGAGCGATTTTTACCATTCCTTCAGCAATGACTTCAGGAACATTGAAGATGGAAAGTCTCAGAAAGGAACTGAACTGTCCATAATCCATTGCACTGTCTGTCCTCTCTAACTAATTTGTAACAGAAAAAACTGTATTCTTCGCTGTGTAAATAGATACTTCCATTAATTAAACTTGATGTTACTACATTCACACTTAAAAAATTGCGTAATAAATTCGTTATATGCGGGCCCTTTGGTGTAGTCCAGGCTTCAAGGCTATCCATCAATTCTCTGGAATACAATTTTTCTGTGTCTGGGATGAAATACGTAAGACTCACATTCAAAATCAACAACTCAGAAAATAAAAAATAATAGTTGAGACATTAGGTGTGATTCACACTTACGCGATACCTTATATGATCCGCCACCTTACAATGAACATTGTGTGACATGCCCGTTATCCGGCCGACACTCCTGTAGCTTCCACAGGAGTGGTACGACAAGTTACAAGTGACAGCACGGGGCAATAGCTCCACGTGTTACATGTCACTGGCAGTCACATCCCGGAAAATTTCTAAATATTTGACGTATTTACTTGGAACAGTAAAGAGGCATGGCTGTCTTTCTAGGTTTGAGTACACTTTGACATGTTACCCCAAATTGGTATACAAATTTTGTGATCTAAAATGCACCAAATCTTAACTGGCGAGTGATGAAATTTTCTGCGGCAAACTTCTCGAAGTATGTGCTGTGTTTTACTCAATTTTAATCTCGGTAACTATGTTGAGCAGAGAAAGTAAAACCACATCATTATTAAGCTGTTATATCAGAGAATAAGAGGCAAAAAAAATTTAGTTTCCTCAAAATCAAATGAGACAGTCTGCCCATGGGAGAACACAACGTATCCCAAAACAGTAATTTTTAATTCTTTACGCGAAAATTACAAGTTTTACTGAGACACTAACTAATTTCACAGCCTATCTGCTTCTGCCGTCTTCTTTTACGTCCGTGCTCAAATAGGAATAAACGTTTTGAACTATGTTTAGAGTGTCGTTTCATAACCTAATTACCATGGTATCATCTGACTCTTTAGGGTACTGCGTATTGAGGTTTTTATCAACCAGGAGCAAAAGATGTTGTTTTGCCCAACCTTCAGGGACATACTAATAATCGGTCACATGTAGCAAGTAATATGTACTATGGTCAAGGCAAGAGACGTCTGCTGTGAGAGGGGCAAAGGTCACTGTAGAAGGAAAGAGCCCTGTGTAGCGACGTTGCAGCGACAAATATCAGCCATCTGAATCTGAAATTGGTAGGTGGGCCAATGTTGATACTTCAGGCTGTGTTGTCGGTGCCAGCTATGACCTAACATGCCTACTATCTATTGCGGCGTTTCCTGTCGGGCGTATATTAAGCACCGGTAACTTCTACCCCCGACTGTTTTTAAGAATGTGTAAGAGGGGATCAAATGAGTGAATATTTGATGTTAAGCATGTAAAAACCTATACGATGGTTTTATTAGTTTCGGATTATTCAACCGAAGCCTAATCATAAAGTTTAGAAATTGTATGAAATAATTATATTTGAAGCTTGTTGTAATTCGCTAAGTGCTCTGTCTCGTCTACCTGATTAAAGTAATGTAAATGATTTCAGCGCCACGAGTTACTCTGCCTCAAGATATGTACTTGTAGTTCTTGTCTTATTGTGTTAAACCCTTAACGTACGCTTATACCTCTTAATGAGTGGTCTATGACAGGTTTTTAAATTTTTAAATTTAGTCAATAAGGGAAACATGATAGTTGTATAATACTTAACAAACGTTTACAAAAGTCGTGTATGTTTTATAGAATAAATTGAGAGAGTTGGAAAAGGTCTAAGTCCAATAGTGATTATCAAACAGATCTGAGTCCTTGTACACAACCATCACCACAAGTACACATTTAGATGGACTGGATTCTTAAATAAATTTGTTTGATTTCCTCATCCACATAATCAAGCATCTGACATACAGGCAGATTTTTCTTTTTGAATTCATTGATGCGTATCTTCTTATGTAGGCCTTGAAGTTATGCATTCCTTAAGTGGGTGTTCGTGATTCCTGCAATCATAACACACGTTCCCAAGCTCCAATGCAACTGTAATTTATTTTGTATTGAACCATCACTGTATGATTTTTGGTGACTCGCAGCCATGCAGCTTTGGAAATACCTAATTTGGATGTGTCAATGTACGTACATGCAAGGTGATCGAAATCAAAATAGGTTTTATCACCCATGTTCAGCATTTTGAAGGGTCGCAGAGGTCTTGTGGTAGCAATAGCAGCTTTCCCATCCTTTACAGTTTGCAGCCTACAACATCTTGCGCGGTTTTCTATAAGCACAAAGTCACGACACGATGATGAAAATGAAGTATCCAGAAATCCGAAATTTATTATCTACGATGCCGCAGAAGCCGTTTGGTACAAGAACAAAGCATGAAACCAAAAGCATTCTGATTTTTGATAGGCTCGTGTTATAGTCATTTTACACACAGAGAATGTATTTGTACGTCTAGAGAAGTACAGTATTTAATGCCTGTAAGAGACAGGATGTCATCTGGTTCCCTGCTCTTCCTGACTGGCCCTCACACCACACACAAATAATGCAATCTGTAGTATCTCCAACACGTATCCAGGAATTATAACAGGGAAGTTGACGAGAGTAGTACGTATTGATGTGGGTAACTTTCTGCAGGAAAACACTTTCTGTAAGTGAACCGTTATTGCGTATGTGTCACTGTCTAGTAAAGTGCTGCTTCTTGCATTTTTCTTGGTGCCCTTGCATACAGCCTTCACTTGGCGATGATGCGAGATCACGTTTTGTTGATATTGCTACACACACATAATGACTCTTCTGTTTAATGTGCAGGGAATCAAATGTTTTACATATATCAGCCCGCGGTTTTTGAAATGATACGTTTAGAAAATCCTTCAAAAATGCAGCCTGGTAAAGCTTATTAGCAACTTTTCGGTCACTAGCAAAATGCAAGACAGGAAGTAAGTGTAATTTTTGTGAGACATTACTCATGTTTATTCGGTGAAATAGAAAATTAGCAGAAACATTCAAGTGAAACAAAAGTTAATCACATAAACAGGCTGTATGCAGTAAGTTACAACTTACTAACCTCAGAAGATGTCTGTCTTTTAGCTGATTTCAGTTTTCATGTTTTATTCGTTTCTTATGGCATTTCACTCGCATAAGCTGCACTAAATTTTTGTCTTTTGCTATTGGTCCTTGCAAAGTCACTTACACCAAAAGTTTCTTACTTGCTCACGTACAACACAACAACAGCGGCTCTCAAGACAAATGAAAAGATCATGTTACTGCAGCAGCAACACGTAACTACAGAACAAGGCAAATCAGCTTCAGGGACAATGGACTCTGGACATGCAGCGTGCACCATTTAGTGACGCTCCTCTCAACTAGACGAAGCATGAATTTGAAGATAGGTACATAGAACTGCATTGGCGATGCAACATAGATCACTATAGATGAAAAAAGTGGAGTGAGATTTTTTTGGCTGTTAGATCACATTTCCCGGTAACTCTACAACTATATGAAATAGTTAAAATAAACTTTCTGTGGCGCCGGTGTAGACAGGTAGCCTGCAACTATAACTGTGGACGTTTTTAGTAGCTGTGTAATAGAGACAGATGCTTAGAAGAACCCTAGACACTAGTGCTCTATAAGCTTGCATATTCATCTCACCCGTTAAGTTTCTTTGGACGGGAAACCGTGGCATCACAAATATCATCACAACAGGGTCGCGCAAACTTCTTGGACCACTACCACCGTCATACCTTATCAAGAGATCTTACTGAAAACTCAAGGAAATTCTGGTCTTACGTAAAATCGGTAAGCGGCTCGTAGGCTTCCATCCAGTCACTCACTGATCAGTCTGGCCTGGCAACGGAAGACAGCAAAACCAAAGCTGAAATTTTAAATTTTGCATTTGAGAAATCTTTCATGCAAGAGGATCGTATAAACATACCGCCGTTTGAGTCTCGCACAGATTCCCGTATGGAGGACATAGTGATAGACATCCCTGGGGTTTTGAAGCAGCTGAATGGGTTGAAAATAAATAAATCGCCAGGTCCTGATGGGATTCCAATTCAGTTTTACAGAGAGTACCCTACTGCATTTCACATAATATCTTGCGAACCATGGATGAAGGGTATCAGACGGATGCCGTATTCCTTGACTTCCGGAAAGCGTTTGAGTCGGTGCCCCATTGCAGACGCCTAACTAAGGTACGAACATATGGGACTGGTTCCCAAATATGTAAGTGGCTCGAAGACTTCTTAAGTAATAGAACCCAGTACGTTGTCGTCGATGGTGAGTGTTCATCGTAGGTGAGGGTATCATCTGGAATGCTCCAGGGAAATGTAGTAGGTCCGCTGTTGTTTTCTATCTACATAAATGAACTTTTGGATAGGGTGGATAGCAACTGTTTGCTGATGAAGCTGTGGTGTACGAGAAGGTGTCGTCGTTGAGTGACTGTAGGAGGGTACAGGATGACTTGGACAGGATTTGTGACTGGCATAAAGAATGGCAGCTAACTCTAATTATAGATAAATGTAAATTAATGCAGATGAGTAGGAAAAAGAATCCCGTAGTGTTTGAATACTCCATTAGTAGTTTAGCGCTTGACACATTGCAGAGCGGTATGAAGTGGGACAAACACGTAATGGCAGTTGTGGGGAAGGCGGATAGTCGTCTTCGGTTGATTGGTAGAATTTTGGGAAGATGTGGTTGAGCTGTAAAGGAGACCGCTTATAAAACACTAATACGACCTATTATTGAGTACTGCTCGACCATTTGGGATCCCTATCAGGTCGGATTGAGGGAGGACATAGAAGCAATTCAGAGGCGGGCTGCTAGATTTATTGCTGGTAGGTTTGATCATCACGCGAGTGTTACGGAAATGCTTCAGGAACTCGGATAGGAGTCTCTGGAGGAAAAGAGGCGTTCTTTTCGTGAATCGCTACTGAGGAAGTTTAGATAACCAGCATTTGAGGCTGACTGCAGTACAATTTTACTGTCGACAACTTATATTTCGCGGAAAAACCACAAAGATAAGATATGAGGGATTAGGGCTCGTACAGAGGCATATAGGCAGTCATTTTTCCCTCGTTCTGTTTGGGAGTGGAACAAGGAGAGAAGATGCTAGTTGTGGTACGAGGTACCCTCCGCCATGCACCGTATGGTGGATTGCGGAGTATGGATGTAGATGTAGATGTAGACCTCTCGTGTGCCGGCCAACCACACACAGCTGTGAACCGTGCAGTGTTGGATCTTGTGGACACTTTCATTCTAAGTGATCGACGGATCACAATGAACCACCTCGCTACACAGCTGGACGTCTCTGACACATTCGTCGACCAGTGGGGGTCCTCAAAGCTATGTGCCCGCTGGGTTCCTTGCCGAACAACAGAAGACCGTAACAGCAATGAAGGATCACATATGGGGAAACTCTTGCGAGTTAGGCTAAACGTGACAATCTGTAGTGGAACATCGTTACAGGCGATGAAAAATGGAGGCGTCACTTCGAACCAGAAACTGAAAGGCCATCAATGGAATGACGCCACAACACATCTGCTCCGAAGAAAAAGTTCAAAGCCATACCCTCAGCGGTAAAGTCATGGAGACCTCCTTCTGAGATTCTGAAGGGGTTATTCTGTTTGATGTCCACCTTCATGGTGCAATGATCAACTCTGAAGATTCGACTTAAACGTGTTCTCCACGACAGAGCAAGGCAGTACACAAATCTGCGGAGCCAAGAGAAGCTCACTAAACTTCATTGGACTGTTCTTCCTCATCCATCCAAAAGCCCGTATCACGATTTCCGTCTTCTAGGCCCAATGAAGGATGCACCCCGTAGGAGAGATACGTAAGGGAGGGAATTTATTGTTGCAGTGACGTCGACCAGCAGTGTGATACCATGCCGGAGTATAGGTCCTTATAATAAGGCGACCTAAGGCCGTCTTATTGAACGGAGATTATGATGTAAAATAGGGTTTTGTAACCAAAAGACTGGGGAATAATATGGGCTATTGGAATCCTGGATAAAAAGAAATTGCTTTCAGAAAAAAAAAGTGTTGCAATAGTTATTGATCACCGCTCGTAGAAGCTTAAGTGCACTTGCAGCAACCCATTGTTACTACCACGCAGGAAGTGACCTAACTTTGTCCTGACGGAAACTACAGATCAATAACTAGAAAGCACTACTTGTATGTGAAACGTTCGCAAAACAACACGCCACACGTTTCAAGGAATATATGGTGTGTGAAATATGCGTAACCTCGGAGTGTCCGCCAGAACAAAGCGTGCCTTATCTCGCGACCTGTGCAGGTATCAGATTCCACGGGACTGTCACGCGGAGCATGCCCTCCGAGAAGAGATAAGGTGCGTCAAAGCCCTCTGGCGTAGAATGCCGGGGGCGGCCCTGATGCTGGAACAAAGGGGACGCTTGCGGCGGCGGCTGCAGTCCCGTCCCGTCCAACGGGCGGCGAGCCTTTGACGTGATGCACAGCGCAGCATGCGAAGGGCCTCAAGGTATCCGTCACACACCAGTGGAGCACCTGACGGAATGTAGGCGTGATTACCCTAATGGATTATTGATGAAGGAAATAAATAGCCTCAACAAGTCTGGCATCATTGTGGATATTTTACAAATAAGGCCTTCTAGACCGCTTTATAAACAGGATGAACCTGAACTTCACCGAAAAACTTTCATCAGTTTTTTTGGATTGGGGGGAGGGGGGAGGGAATGGTGTTCCGAAGACTTACAGACACGTAAGGTTACGTAACAATACGTGATATGACTATTGAATGACGGGTCTCTTTACAGAGTATGTATGGTGTCACCGCCAGACACCACACTTACTAGGTGGTAGCCTTTAAATCGGCCGCGGTCCATTAGTATACGTCGGACCCGCGTGTCGCCACTGTCAGTGATTGCAGACCGAGCGCCGCCACACGGCAGGTCCAGAGAGACGTCCTAGCACTCGCCCCAGTTGTACAGCAGACTTTGCTAGCGATGCTACACTGACAAATACGCTCTCATTTGCCGAGACGATAGTTAGCATAGCCTTCAGCTACGTCATTTGCTACGACCTAGCAAGGCGCCATTACCAGTTTATATTGAGATTATTATTGATGTATCAACAAAAGCGATGCACACCAATTATGGATTAAAGTTAAGTATTACATCAACTTCGTACTTTATTTGCGATTCTCAAGACATTGTCCTGTTCCAGACCTCACGCCAGTCTGCGTGTAATTAAACGCGTGCATTTCGGCCTCCTCTAGCAACACGGTGTTGGCTCTTCTGCCAACACAGCAGTATGTACGCATGCGCCACAGATAAACCAAAGATAAACGACCAACAGCTGTGGAGCTTGAAGTTTTCCCTGTCGAATGCGGCATTTCTTGTTTGTAGACCTACCAGTGTGGCGGTGATCGTTTTGTTTTTGCAAGAGCTGTTTATTTTGCTGGGAAAATGACAGGTGTAATAATAGTGTAGTGTCACCGCCAGGGACCACACTTACTAGGTGGTAGCCTTTAAATCGGTCGCGGTCCGTTGGTATACGTCGGACACGCGTGTCGCCACTATCAGTGATTGCAGACCGAGCGCCACCACACGGCACGTCTAGTCTAGAGAGACTCCCTAGCACTCGCCCCAGTTGTACAGACGACTTTGCTAGCGATGGTTCACTGTCTACATACGCTCTCATTTTCAGAGACGACAGTTTAGCATAGCCTTCATCTACATCATTTGCTATGACCTAGAAAGGCGCCATATTCAGTTACTATAATTACTTCAAGAATGTATTCTGAACAGATAATGTTGTGAATCATGTACCGTCAAAAGTGACGTTCATCATTAATGGATTAAAGTTGAGTATCAAACTAATTACGTCCGCTTTCTGAATTCTCTTTCATTATCATGTTGCAGACCCCACGTCAGTATAGTTCTTCCCTCTTCACGCCAGCCTGCATGAGCTAAAACGCGTGCATTTCGGCCTCCACTAGTAACACGGTGTTGGCTCTTCTGCTAACAGAAAAAATAGAGCAACAAATTATCGTGAAATTTGACATGAAATGTGTGAAAACTGCTTTTGAAGCCTGTCTTTTGATGAAAGAACTGTATAGCAAAAACTGTGTGTCAGGTAGGCTAGTTTTTGAGTGACTCATACGTTTCCAGGATGGGGGAGGAGATGATTCATGCCCGGCACACCCTTCAGCATAAAAAACGGATGAAAATACCGAAAAAGTACGTAATCTGGTTGGATATGAACGTCGTTCAGTGTTCGATAGGTTGCTGAAACTGTTGGTATTAACAGAAAGAGCGTAACGCAAATTTTACATGTCCAGTTTAGCATGAGAAAAGTATGTGTCTAATTAGGGCCGAAAATTCTCATGACCCAACAACGAGACGGTCGTAAAAACATTTGTGCTGAAACTTTGAATACCACTGAAAACGATCCTAATTTCTTGGAAACAATGATAACATGTAACTAATTTTGATTTTCCACTTATGGTCCAAAAACTAAGAGCCAATCCATACGCAAGGACCTAGCTTTCAGCAAATCAAGATTCAAAGCAATGATTATAATTTATTTCGATATTCGTGGAATTGTGTATCTTAACTGGCTTCTTGAAGGTGAAACTATTAGTTAACATTACTACCTTGATGTTCTTGCTCAGCTCCGTGAGAAAACAAGAAACAAAAAGCTATCTGAATTGTGGAAGAACAAGTCATTTGTGCATCAAGAGAACACACCAGTTCATAATGTAGCATTGCCTGTTAGTAAGTACAGTACTCCGGTGTTAGGAGTACTCACCTTATTCGCCTGACCTTGCACCCTGTGACTTATATCTATTCAGCAAGGTCATATCTGCGTTAAAAGGAACAAGATTTCAGTCTGCTGTAGTGAAAGAAAAAGCTGCGTGAGTCATCAAGGTCACAGATGAAGATACCCAGCACTGTTTCCGCCAATGAAAAATTCGCATGGAACGTTGCAGCGATAAAGGAGGGGAGTATATGGAGGGTGAAAATAAAGATATACGCATGTTTCTGAAACAATATGTTTTGCAGCAGCAGTCCCTGTTTTTATTTTCACAAGTCGTACGCAGCGCGGCAGCGGCTGCAATTAGTTCTGTCTAATTAACCTACATACAGCAGTAACTTGCTACCTCGCTCACGTGTCCGCTAGTTAAGTGTTACAAGCACCTCATGGGCATTTTTCTGAAACTGCACTCGTATCTACCATGTTACATAAGTCGGGAGAACTATTACCTCCCCGAAGTATCTATCATAACTGACAGTGTGATGCTTAAGATGAAAATTATTGTTGTTTTCAAGTCTATAAATAGGCACAATTCGTTGGTTTGCCGCAGAATAAGCCAGCAATCACAGTATATGCATGTCTCAGTACAAACAAAAAAATGGTTCAAATGGCTCTGAGCACTATGGGACTCAACTGCTGAGGTAATTACTCCCCTAGAACTTAGAACTAGTTAAACCTAACCAACCTAAGGACATCACAAACATCCATGCCCGAGGCAGGATTCGAACCTGCGACCGTAGCGGTCTTGCGGTTCCAGACTGCAGCGCCTATAACCGCACGGCCACTTCGGCCGGCTCAGTACAAACACTTCAAACAAAACAGAAACCTAGTTCCTCAAATTTAATTATTTGAATACTGTCTTAACAGAAAAATTCTTAGCTGGAAAAAATATGTGCCATAATACTTTTGCTAACATTTCATTAACACGTCCGAAACTGGTTGATAAACCATTACGTGGGACATTGCTTTCATTTTTAAATGTTTAAAACATAGGTTTTCATTGTAAAATTAAATTACAGAGGTGTTCCACATTGCAGGTGCGAGAAACTGCTTCCACTTCAAGTAGTACATCACATTTATATAATAACTGATAGGATGTAAAAGACAGTCCGTAAAATGCACGTTAGTTTCACGAAGTATTCACAGATGATAAACAAATCTGAATATTCAGAAATAGCCAATACTTAGCTGGGCGGTAACTGAAAACTAGATTTCTGTGTAGTTAACATATTCATACCTATTTGTCTATATAGAGTGCGGCAGAAAAAAGACAAATATTAAATTGTGTGCCACTGTTGAACACGGCCAGTACCTGAAAAAGGTGGTATCCGCAAATATCCGGCAAACAGTCCCGTGTCCGCATTTCTCCAACGTTCGTTCAGTAATACCTTCTGAACATTTTGGGATAACGGACCCACGGTCTCCGGCGTATTGTTTCATCATTATAGAATTTTGTGTGGTGTCTTACGCCAATTAGCATCGTGTCTGTATCGCAATGAAAATAGCGTAAAGCAGTGCAAATGTCGACGGTATGCGCCTTGTGTCTTTTTCCCATTCGCTCACGGTACCTTCTGTTGACAGCAGTAACGCCTTCCGTACCTCTCCGCCCCAAGTTTACATTGAGTACTGCTCGGTTCTACCCAGGGTTTCCTTTTCCGGCAGTGTTAGTGGTTCATTAACACTGATACACACCGTACTATGGGTAGGTTTACTGACAAAAAATTGACCCATATGTATCTCGTGTATGTTTTCACTGCATGCAATGGAACAGTACCACACCGGCGCTAAGCTTAGCTGTTCCGAACGATGACAACCACACCACCGTACTTCTACGCCTACAAGGAACTAGGATCTTGTTTATTAGAATGGAAGATACTGTCTGTTGGATGTTGCTAGAACCCCATTGCAAGACCTGTGAACACAAATAAATCGGTTTGAGAGTCTTATATTAACAACGACTGCACCTCCACCATCTACAGAAGGTTCAAACATCCGTCCAACATACTACCCAGTTCGAGTGGTGGTTGCAATTTCGTTTCTACATCAATGTATAGATAGCCCACAATTTTCCTTCTTTCGTGTTTTTATCTACGATGCCATGTTTGCAAGATAGGTCACGTTCAACAATACAAATGGCCAAGTATGGCATGACAAAAATCCAAACGCTTTGATGTGTCTCTTAGTGGTTGACATCTACATCTACATCTGTATCTACATCTACATAGATACTCTACAAATTACACTTAAGTGCCTGGCAGAGGGTTCATCGAACCGCCTACATAATTCTCTATTATTCCGATCTCGTATAGCGCGCGGAAATAACGAACACCTATATATTTCCGTACGAGCTCTTATTTCCCTTATTTTATCGTGGTGATCGTTTCTCCCTATGTAGGTCGGTGTCAACAAAATATTTTAGCATTCGAAGGAGTAACTTGGAGATTGGAGTTTCGTGAGAAGATTCTATCGCAACGAAAAATGCCTTTCTTTTATGACTTCCAGCCCAAATCCTGTATCTTTTCTGTGACACTCTCTTCCATATATCGTGATAATACAAAACGTGCTGCCTTTCTTTGAACTTTTTCGATGTACACCGTCAGTCCTATCTGGTAAGGATCCCAAACTGCGCAGCAGTACTCTAAAACAGGACGGACAAGCGTAGTGTAGGCAGTCTCCTTAGTACATCTGTTACGTTTTCTAAGTGTCCTGCCAATAAAACGCAGCCTTTGGTTACCCTTCCCCACGACATTCCCTGTATGTTCCTTCCAATTTAAGTCGTTCGTAATTGTAATTCCTAGGTATTTGGTTGAATTTACGACCTTTAGATATGACTGATTTATCGTGTAACCGAAGTTTAACTGATTCTTTTTAGCACTCATGTAGATGACCTCAAACTTTTCGTTATTTAGGGTCAACTGCCAATTTTTGCATTACTCAGATATCTTTTCTAAATTGCTTTGTTCTGATCTTCTGATGACGTTATTAGTCGATAAACAACAGCGTCATCTGCAAGAAACCTAAGACGGCTGCTCAGATTTTCTCCGAAATCACTTATATAGATAATAAACAGCAAAGGGCCTATAACACTATTTTGGTGAACGCCAGAACTCACTTCTGGTTTACTTGATGACATAACTGAGACGATATTCCTTATGCACGCAATTTCACTACAAGCCGCTTGTGTGGTACAGTGTCAAAAGCCATCCGTAAATCCATAAATATAGATTCGATCTTAAATCCCTTGTCAAATGGCACTCAACGCATCATGTGAATGAAGAGCTAGTTGTGTTTCACATGAACGATGTTTTCTAAACTCACGCTGACTTTGTGTCAATAGACCGTTTTCTTCGAGGTAATTCAGAATGTTCGAACACATGTTCCAAAATTCTGCTGCATATCGACGTTAATGATATGGGCCTGTAATTAAATGGATTACTCCTACCTCCTTTCCTGAATATTGCTGTGCCATGTGCAACTTTCCAGTCTTTGGGTGCGGATCTTTCGTCGAGCGAACGGTTGTACATGATTGTTAAGTAAGGAACTAATGCATCCGCATACTCTGAAAGGAACCTAATTGGTATACAGTCTGGACCAAAAGATTTGCTTTTATTTAAGTGATTTAACTTGCTTCACTACTCCGGGGATATTTACTTCTACGTTACTCATGTTGGCAGCTGTTCTTGATTCGAATTCTGGACTATTTACTTCGTCTTCTTCTGTTTGGCATTTCGGAAGGCTGTGTTTAGTAACTCTGCTTTGGCAGAACTGTGTTCGATAGTGTCTCCATTGCTATTGCCCAGAGAAGACACTGTTTCTTGCCGCCAACATACTTCACATACGACCAGAATCTCTTTGGATTTTTTGCCAGGTTTCGAGACAAAGTTCCGTTATTAAACTACGAGGGCAGTTCAATAAGTAATGCAACATATTTTTTTTCTCTGCCAATTTTGGTTGAAAAAACCGGAAATTTCTTGTGGAATATTTTCAAACATTCCCGCTTCGTCTTGTATAGTTTCATTGTCTTCCGACAGGTGGCAGCGCTGTACGGAACTGTTAAAATGGCGTCTGTAACGGATGTGCGTTGCAAACAACGGGCAGTGATCGAGTTTCTTTTGGCGGAAAACCAGGGCATCTCAGATATTCATAGGCGCTTGTAGAATGTCTACGGTGATCTGGCAGTGGACAAAAGCACGGTGAGTTGTTGGGCAAAGCGTGTGTCATCATCGCCGCAAGGTCAAGCAAGACTGTCTGATCTCCCGCGTGCGGGCCGGCCGTGCACAGCTGTGACTCCTGCAATGGCGGAGGGTGCGAACACACTCGTTCGAGATGATCGACGGATCACCATCAAACAACTCAGTGCTCAACTTGACATCTCTGTTGGTAGTGCTGTCACAATTGTTCACCAGTTGGGATATTCAAAGGTTTGTTCCCGCTGGGTCCCTCGTTGTCTAACCGAACAACATAAAGAGCAAAGGAGAACCGTCTGTGTGGAATTGCTTGCTCGTCATGTGGCTGAGGGTGACAATTTCTTGTCAAAGATTGTTACAGGCGATGAAACATGGGTTCATCACTTCGAACCTGAAACAAAACGGCAATCAATGGAGTGGCGCCACACCCACTCCCCTACCAAGAAAAAGTTTAAAGCCATACCCTCAGCCAGTAAAGTCATGGTTACAGTCTTCTGGGACGCTGAAGGGGTTATTCTGTTCGATGTCCTTCCCCATGGTCAAACGATCAACTCTGAAGTGTATTGTGCTACTCTTCAGAAATTGAAGAAACGACTTCAGCGTGTTCGTAGGCACAAAAATCTGAACGAACTTCTTCTTCTTCATGACAACGCAAGACCTCACACAAGTCTTCGCACCCGAGAGGAGCTCACAAAACTTCAGTGGACTGTTCTTCCTCATGCACCCTACAGCCCCGATCTCGCACCGTCGGATTTCCATATGTTTGGCCCAATGAAGGACGCAATCCGTGGGAGGCACTACGCGGATGATGAAGAAGTTATTGATGCAGTACGACGTTGGCTCCGACATCGACCAGTGGAATGGTACCGTGCAGGCATACAGGCCCTCATTTCAAGGTGGCGTAAGGCCATAGCATTGAATGGAGATTACGTTGAAAAATAGTGTTGTGTAGCTAAACGATTGGGGAATAACCTGGTGTATTTCAATGCTGAATAAAACAACCCCTGTTTCAGAAAAAAATGTGTTGCATTACTTATTGAACTGCCCTCGTATTATAAGCATCTCGCATTGAAGTTCGCGCTAAATTTAGAGTTTCTGTAAAAGATGGCCAACCTCGGGGATCTTTCGTCAGTTTAAATTTGGCATGTTTGTTTCGTTGTTTGTGCAACAGCGTTCTGACTCGTTTTGGACCAAGGAGGACCAGCTCCGTCGTTTGGTAATTTATTTGCTATAAATCTCTCAGTTGCCGCCGCTACTATTTCTTTGAATTCCAGTCCCGTCTGGTCTACACATTAATTGGGAAGGAGTGGAGATTGTCTCTTGGGAAGGAGTCAAGTGAATTTTTATCTATTTTTTTGAATAGATGTATTTTTCGATCATCTTTGGAGGATTTGTGGGTTAAAATATTCAATCTCTCTACGAAAACCCAGTGTTCTCTAATCCCTGTATCTGTTTTGATGCTCGTTATTAACTCAGGATTATTTGGTGCTGAGAGGTCAAGTGTGTTTTCACAACGGTTTACTATTCGTGTGGGCTCTTAAACTAACTGCTCGAAATAATTTTCAAGAATGCGTTTAGCACAATTTCGGATGATGTTTTATGCGTACCTCCAGAATTAAACATATATTTTCGCCAAAATATCGAGGGTAAATTAAAGTCACCATCAACTATTATCGCATGAGTCGGGCACGTGTTTGAAATCAAACTCAAGTTTTATATGAACCTTTCAGCAACTGTATCATCTGAACTTGGAGGTCGATAGAAGGATAAAATTATTATTTTATTCCGGTTGCTAACAATGACATCTGACCATACTGACTCACAGGAATTATCTACTTCAATATCGCGACAAGAAAAACTACTTCTAACAGGAACAAAGAAGCCACCGCCAACAGTGTTTAGCCTATCCTTTCGAAACACAGTTAGGGTCTTTGTAAAAATTTCGGCTGAGCATATTTCCGGATTTAGCCAGCTTTGAGTGCCTATAATGATTTGAGTACCAATGCTTTCTATTAGGGCTTGGAGCTCTGGTATTTTCCCAGCACAGCTACGACGATTTACAACTGTTATAGCAGTGGTTCCTGTTTCTACCTTCTTCCTGTGTTCAGCCTGCACCCTTTGTGAGTGAGGCCCTTCTTGTTTTCTTCCGAGACCCTCTAACCTAAAAAACCGTCCAGTCCACGCCACACAGCCCCTGCTACCGGTGTCGCCGCCTCCTGCGTATAGTGGACACCTGACCTATTCGTCTCTGTACCAGAGGCGTGCAATCGTTCCTGTTGACTATGACGCAAACAGTGAGCTATGCCTTCATCATGCAAGCAAGAGTGGCAGCATCTGTTAGCCGCTCGAAACGAGAGAGAATCTCTTCTGCTCCAAAGTGACACACATCATTGGTACCGACATGAGCAACCACCTGCAGTTAGCCGCACCCTGTGCTCCTCATGGCATCCGGGAGTACCCGTTCCACATCTGGAATGACTCCACCCGGTATGCACACGGAGTGCATGGCAGCCATGTCGCTAAAGCTCCCCAGGACGCGCCTAACGCTGGAGCTCCCTACTATCAGTAATCCCACGCTCTGTGACTGTTCTCATCTTGCATGCTGAGAGGTTCCCCCTGAAACAGCAAAAGGGGCTGCATCTGGCTCAGCAACAGTATGAGCCATAGACAGCACCTGGAACCTGTTTGTCAGACACAAACAGGGGAGGGCTTACGTGAACAGCACTTCTAAGGGAACAGTTCTGCATTTGTTACGTGCTCCAGTGCACACTGGCATAACAGACTGTACACTCTGATGAAAGTGTTGCTGCATTGGTCTGTTTTGTGTGCTGTGTGTTTTACGTTTTCATTATTCCATATTAAAGGGTTCTTGACTGTTGCGAAGGCATTGTCACAGAAGCTAATGATATTGGACTAAATAACGTTTATCATCAGCATTTCTTCTTGGTGTAGCAATTTTAATGGCCAGTAGTATATATATATATATATATATATATATATATATATATATATATATATACTAGGCCATTAAAATTTATCATCTGCATTTCTTCCATTCTGGCCATTAAAATTGCTACACCAAGAAGAAATGCAGATGATAAACGGGTATTTATTGGACAAATATATTATACTAGAACTGACATGTGTGTGTGTGTGTGTGTGTGTGTGTGTGTGTGTGTATCGCTATGTTTATGGCTGGGATCCGGACCGTCTATCAGGTCTGTCAGCACAGAGTTGCGCCTTTGCTCCACTGCAGACGCCAGACGTCCCGCGGGGGAACGAAACGGCGTCGCTGCGCGCGATGTACGACTAGGGGCTGCGAGCGAGCATCTTGTTAGGCGTTCCTTCCCGCGCACTTAATTTATACTTTCCTGTGGGCGCTGTCGGCCGGCCGGAGCCGGCGAGATAGGAGGGCCGAGGCGAGCAGAAGTTAATTCCGCAACCTGCGAAAACTCCGGCAGCGCCGGGCCAGGCTCAGGCACACCCCGGAGGGCGAGTTTGCCTCGCGGCATAAATTACTGTGCCGGCGGTTGGGCTGGCGGGGGTGGAGGGGGCGAGGACCCGCGCGCATGCGCGCAGCGCCGCAACCGGCGCAGCCCCGGGAGAAGTTCGGCCCGGCCATCAGAACGTAATTAGCCGCGGCACCTGCAGGAGGGGCGCAGGCGCAGCCCGGCACGTAAATCGCGGCCCGCCGAGTTAACGCTGTCGCCGACTCCGCCGCGGCCCCCACCTCCCGGCGCCGCTCCGCCGGTAATGTCCCCTCTTCATGAATACCGATCGTCTGTCCAATTGGCCGTCGCGCCGTTGCCCCGTGGTCCCTCTCCTCGTGGCTCACCGGTCGTTCCGTCCCGCAGGAAATGTTCCCTTAACGGGAGTCGCTAGCTGCAGGACGAGGAGGCGGTGGAAGCAGAGTTAGGGGTCGGCGCTCTCTCCGGAGTCGTGGCGTGTGGGCGGTTGCAGAAAGGGTGGGGAGGCGCGGGGATGTGCGAGACGCACCGGCAAATCGGAATCCGATAGCCCGTGCAGCCGCATTTGGTCACTATTGAGGTCACGGTGATGACTCCGGGAGCGCTGCCGCCGACATCCGGTACACAAGCATCGCTGCCCACACAAAAGGACGAGCCTCGTTAGGGAACTTACTGCTGAACGCGGGGGCGGATGTTAGCTTCCTAGCAGAATTCCATCGATCGTCCTCAGTTCATTAACAGTGACGTTATGACGACTTCCCTACTGTAATCCGTCACCAGTTACCGACAGGAAGTGTAGGATCTCGTGGAAACTCTGCTGTAGGATACTATCAAACGAGAAAATTTGACCTTTTCAGCTAATTATTTATTTACGAAAGAAATTTATGTTCCTTATTTATTCCTTAAGGGGGGTAGGACGTCAAATGGGCCGACTTGGAGCAGGAGAGGCATCACAGGACATTTTAATTTCCACTGTCTATACTTTTACAAATAAATTCATAAAACTTTGTCAGCATCACCAGGAAGGATTCAGGATTCACACTCATTGCAGTGGAAGATCAAAAACATAAAAAAAATTTTTACGCGTGAAATTTCATCATTCTTTCACTTACTAATGGCTGCATTTGATGCTATAGGTACACTTTTCTTCATGGGTTAGAGAGATTCTTCGATGAATTTTGCACAGCATACAAACCATACTTACAAGTGTATGAAACTCTGGAATTTATTTCATTTATGAAAAAACGAATGAGCTCTTATATTTTAAACTTCATGTTTAGAAAAAACATAAATTTTCTAGTTAATCACCACAGTTAATTACCACAGTTTTCAACAGATTTGTAAAATTCTAGAGATTCATACACCTTCGAGTATGGTCTGTATGCTGTGCAAAATTCATCGTAGAATCTCTCTTAGTTATGAAGAAAAGTGTACGTATAGCAACAAATGGTGCCATTAGTAAGTGAAAAAATGATGAAATTTCACATGTAAAAAAAAATGTATTTTCTTATGTTTTCGAACTTCCACTGCTGAGTGTAAATTCTGAATCCTTCCTTGCTCATGCTGACGAAGTTTTATGAATTTATTTGTAAAAGTATAGACAGTGGAAATTAAAATGTCCTGGGATGCCTCTCCTGCTCCAAGTCGGCCAGTTTGACGTCCTACCCCCCTTAAAAAAAGTCTTTCGGCAGGTTTTTATGTCTTCAATTCATACTTGTGCATGTTTTTTCCTCTTCAGTGGGAGCCCTACAAAGTTCGATCACTGGCCCACTGCTGTTCTTGCTTTATGCTACTGCTGTGTACATAGTTCCGCGTAGTCAGCGCGTACACAACTTTCCCACTAGAGCGCGCCCCGCTAAGCACAATAGCGCAGGCGCAGCGCTCGTCCGTCTCCGCTCTACGATATGGCGCTGTCTTAGAGACGGACAAAATTCTGCTTCCGCCGATCCGCGTATTAATATGTAATGCAGCCAATGAGATTGCTGCTAACGTAGAATCTTTTCTCCTCGCGGATCACTCTCGCGCAGTGATACCTGAACGAGCGAGGTATTATAACGAGTGTACAGACCTCCGTTTAGTCAGTCTGCATTAGTCTGCATTTGTCTGTAGTCAAGTTTCAGTCTGCGCCTAATAAGATTATCATATTCCTGTACGTAGAGATATGAATAAGATTAATGTACCAAGACCAAGGGAACTTCAGATTGTCAATTGTAAACAGCATCCAGAATCAAGTTACGTAATGTCTATGATTTTTATTATTTTAATAAATGTGTGTGAAAATTAATCAAGTTCTGTTTAAAGTTGCTCACCGTCAATCTGCTACTCTAAGCGCTCAAGTGGCATTTCTATCGTCTGACCTAACGACAGAAGATAAACACGCCACTATAAGACCACGAGACATATTGCTCACACTCGCCTACTTTGTTAGAGCGACAAGTCAAATAATCTGATGGTGTGTGTACCGAAGGTCTTACAGTGCGCACACCACAGCTACTGCTCTATTATTTCAGATGAATCAGTAGACGAATTTAAACGGCAAAACTAGACGTGTAGGTCTTAATGGGATTTCCGCGATCTTTCATTCAATAAAAATATGGCATTTCAGTCTTTGATCGCTATTTTTTATTTTCAATGACCGGTTTCGGGCTACCTGCCCATCGGTTCGCTGTCATTGTTCTGCATTGACAAGTTACTTTGTAGCTGCAATATATGATCTGAAGATGGGCAGCTATACCGAAACCGGTCATTGAAAACAAAAAATAGCGATCAAAGACTGAAAAGCCATATTTTTATTTGAATTTAATCGTGTATGTAAATAACACAAGCACTGCAATGGAGCTAAGCACAGAAACATAAACAGAGAATAAAATAAAATTATAAACAGCCGACCAGTTGCAATGTCTAACTGTAACTGTCTCACCAACTGCGACGAAATCGGTGTACAAACAATGATCCAATACTGTAAAATGCTTCTTCATTCCAGTCTCTGATCACAAATGAATTCTTCAGACAATGACCGGCTTCAGTCAAATGTCTCTGAGCACTATGTGACTTAACTTCTGCTGTCGTCAGTCGCCTAGAACTTAGAACTGATTAAACTTAACTAACCCAAGGACATCACACACATTCATGCCCGAGGAAGGATAGGATTCGAACCTGCGACCGTAGCGGTCGCTCGGCTCCAGACTGTGGCGCCTAGAACCGCACGGCCACTCCGGCTGGCCCGGTTTTAGTCTCTAATGACCATCTTCAGATCTTTTTTAAACCATGTCCTAAAGTGATACGGCCATAATGGCATCGTCGAAACATATCCTGATTATATTTATATGTTTCGACGATGCCATTATGGCCGTATCACTTTAGTACATGGTGTAAAAAGCTCTGAAGATGGTCATTACTGACTGAAACCGGTCATCGTCTAAAGAATTCATTTGCGATCAGAGACTGGAATAAAAAAGCATTGTAACTAACTGTAACTAACCTGTAACAACTGTCCTTCATATTACATTGGTCAGACAGGCAGAGCTGTGAAAACAAGATATAAAGAACACCTATTAGGTAAAAAAGGAGCGAATATACACAATTCTACTTTTGCTGAACACCTCCTGATAGCCAGTCATACGCCAAAACATTTAGAAGACACTGTTTTCCTACACAGAGAAGACAAAGGGCGTAGATTAGATCTGTGGGAAGAGTTACAAATTATCAAACATCTTTAGCTCAAGGACGGTAATATACTGAACGACCAGTTGAACCTTGCTTGTAGACAATTTTTCGAAGTCTTTAAACCTGTACTGTTTACGGTGTAACATTAATGCTGGTAACCTTAGTGGTTTATTTCCTCAGGAAGCTATGACGCACCTTTAGTGCTTTAAGTACACTACCCCTTATGTAATGGTGGTTTTGTCACGATGTATGTTTGCTAATACATCGGCCCTTATGTGATTTTGCCTGGCTCTAAAATTTTGTCTTTCCTGTGAATGTGTATTAAGAGAATCGTGTACCAGTGTTCGTAATTCTTTCTTGACAAGAAAAAAAAATCATTGCAACTGTCTGCTGTTTATATTTTTATTACGTGAAACCGTTACTGTTGTGCAGCTATGTTTAAAATATTGATCAACAGAGAATCTAGTAAATGATGTTTTTCTGAAACCTACTCTTTCATCTGTCACGAATGATTTGATTAAACTACGAAACAGTCAAAACTACACAGTAGTTTATTTTTATTTAAATGACGACCGGTTTCGGCCCTTGGTGTATTATCAAGCCATGCCATTAAGTGCTACCATAATGCGTGTATGCTGGTCAAATTGCTTGTGTATGTGGCGGCACTGGACTGTCGTATGCAAGTAGTACCATGTAGTTAGCCATTCACCCAAGCCATGTAGTCAGCGTACACACATTATAGCAGTTCTTAGGTGGATGGTAATGGACTGAGGTGCGAAACTTGTCGCTATATAAATAAAATAAACTTCTCTGCAACCTTAACAGTTTATTAATTTTAAACTTTGAAAAAACACAGTTCATAGAAATTTGTACTGTGAAAAATGTGCCCCATCCTATTAACCTAGTAACCGAAAAACAGATGCTAAATATTACAGAAAGTTGTAAGTTATTAAGTGTGCATACTGATCAAAACCTGGAGTGGTGGAGTCATATGGTAAACTTGCCAAAGCCCTTAGGTCCGTCTACTTTTGTCATAAGAGTAATTACCAGTTTTGGAAGCACAGAACTCAGTAAATTATGTATTTTACATATTTTCATTTACTAATGTTTCCAGGATTTTTTCCTGGAGTAACTCCTCACGTAGGCAAAAAAATATCCATTTCACAAAAACAGTAATTAGAACTATGTATGGAACTCACGTAAGTACGTCATGCAGATTAGCTCGGAATAATTAACCGCAGCCTCACAATAATGTTATACACATGTGAAATTTGCTATCAACAGTCAACTGAATTCGAGAGGAAATAGGCAAAGCATGTGCGATCAGCGTATTTGGCTCAGAATTGTACCTCAAATATTTTTCTACAAAGAGTGAAATTTGCTGTCAGGATTCGAGAGGAAATACGCAAAGCCTGTGCGGTGAGCATATTTGGCTCAAAATTATACCTTAAACACTTTCCTACAAAGAGTTTGAAAATACTTCAAAAGGCTCTGAGCACTATGGGACTTAACATATGAGGTCATCAGTTCCTTAGAACCTACAACTACTTAAACCTAACTAACCTTATGACATCACACAAAACCATGCCCGAGGCAGGATTAGAACCTGCGACGGTAGCGGTCGCGCGGTTCCAGACTGAAGCGCCTAGAATCGCTCTGCCACCACGGCCGGCCTTTGAAAATAATGATTAACTTAGAAGTGCAGTGTACGGAATGGGACATAGTATTTGTTTCTCGAAAGAACTTGACGAAATCTTGCATTGTTCTTATGTCGTATTCCACACACTGTTCTTCTGTTGCTCAACATTTTCAATCGTACTAAAAATACTGCTACCAGTCTTATGCTGACTGAAGTAGTGCAGCGCATGAGAAACAATTCTCAATAAATGAATAGTCTTTCTGAAGGCTTTTGATAACAGTCATATTCTCATTACTTAGTAATTGACCCCTATTATCTCATAGTTTTCTTCGACAGAAACCTTGCATAAATATCTCAGTTTAATGGCGGCATGATACGTAAAGAAAAACAGAAGCATATAGTTAAACTGACATGAATTACGTGGCCCCTATACCACAGCATGATTGTTAACAAAGTGTTCATAGAACTAACGAAAATACGAAGAACAGTTAGATGAATGAAGAAGGAATTTACGTAGATCGCCTACGAAATAAACACATAGTGTAGAGAAACCCACAATAATCGGAAATGCATGTCTCACAATATCAGTCGTGATGGCTCAGCACAGACGTGAAACCTCTGAACGCGGCCGGCCGAAGTGGCCGTGCGGTTAAAGGCGCTGCAGTCTGGAACTGCAAGACCGCTACGGTCGCAGGTTCGAATCCTGCCTCGGGCATGGATGTTTGTGATGTCCTTACGTTAGTTAGGTTTAACTAGTTCTAAGTTCTAGGGGACTAATGACCTCAGCAGTTGAGTCCCATAGTGCTCAGAGCCATTTGAACCTCTGAACACGCTAAACAACGTATCTGTGCCGTATATTACGTCATATTTCTTCGTTCGTGCGTACAGAAATGCGGGTAACAATTCTCAATATAAGTTTTCATTCACGAATCCATGCTTTAATCACCAGCCAGTCTCTTCCTGTCCCGTTTAGTCACATAACCCACCTTAATCAATCAGTCAATCAATCAATCAATCTCTTCCTGTCTCTAGGTGCCTCTGAACATCCAAGCTTCCTTCTTACAACCAACATACCACGGGACCACAGCAGAAAAGAAATAGAAAGAAACCTCAATTTAACCCCACCTTACATATTGAAAATCACGATGTAAACTTACTTCAAGCGTTTATCTTGTAGCACATTCTAGCAATATCATGTGAGTGTAATAAAAAGCTCCAGAGTTGGCAGTGAATTTTACAAGACGTTTGTGGAATGTAAACGTTATCGATGTCCGTACCAGGAATAGCCACAGAAGCACTCTTCTAGGGCTCCTATATGGTTGAACTACGGCCCAAGCTACGGTCCCAAGCCCGGGGCCTCACCATACAAGAGGTGAGGAAGGAGGAGGGGGAGGAGTAACAACCTCGTTAAAAAACCAAGGTTCACCTGGCCCGGGTGATAGCACCTTGTAAGGGCTCCTTGGTAGGACTACAGTGAAGACCTCAACGGTAGTGAAGGCGGAGGGAATAGTTCTCGGTACGGCGGAACTAGCGGAAGAGGCAACCAAAGAAAAAAAAATCCACTTGGCGTCTGTCTTGAAACAAGCGGCTGAGTGGTCGGCGTCTGTCCTCCAGTGGTGCGGCTGAAAACCATTCCTCGGAGCTAACAACCTCGAGTAGAATCCTTAGGGGACTTGTTCCCCTAACCCAACAAGCAATCAACAATGGATACGCACCTTGTAAGAGATTTTACCCCAGGGAGTAACCAATCTCCAATTTCTAAGGAAATTAAAAGTAGGCATTCGGATTCTGGGGGCCTACAGCAATGTGCGAAGGATGAGTCGGAGCATCCTGAAATCTGCCTTAAGCAAGTAACAAATAAAATTAAACACAAAAATATAAACTACTTGGCAACGTTCAACGTAAACTCACTTCTAAAAACAGGAAAACTTAAAACGTTAATAAATTTTACAAAACAGAAAAATATAATGATAACTGCACTCCAAGAAACAAGGTATACTGATGAACATTCATTTGATTCAGAGGGATTCAGAATCTTCAAAGGGAAGCCAGGAAAAAGAGTTATGAAGAATGTACCCCAATTTGGAACAGGATTCATTGTAAACCAAAATATATTAAAATCGATAGTAGAATTTAAATTTGTCAATGAAAGGCTTTCAACATTAACCTTCAAATCAGTAAACAAACTGTATACCATTGTAAACTCACATGCACCAACAAATGAGAAAAACAGAACACAAAAAGAACAAACAGAAATTTTTTGGCAGGAACTGTCAAACACCTTAGACCAGATTTCATCCAAAAACACAATAATATTGTTGGGAGACTGTAATGCTCAAATCGGCAAAGAACGTCATCACCAATCCATAGTAGGCAAATTCCCTGCACATAAAAGAACCAATGCAAATGGAGAGAGACTTATTAGTTTATGCAGAGAACATGACATAGTTCTGAAGTCTACATAGTTCAAAAAACTCCCTAGAAAACAAACTGCATGGGTATCCCCGAATCCAGTCTGTGGGGAGAAACAACTTGACCATGTTGCTATAAGCAGACTGTCTGCATCAGAGATACTCAATGTAAAAGTTGCTAAGAGTGCAAGTTTAGATTCAGACCACTATCTATCTGTCGTTAAATTCAAAATTAGACCAATATATAAAAGAAAGAGCGAATATCAACCTAAAAAGTTTGACACTCAGAAATTAACCAAGGAACACAATTTCAGGACACTTTTGGAAAAGAAAACACCTAAAACATGGGAACAACTTCAAAAAGATATAGTACAGACAGCAGAAGAAACCATTCTCCTTACCAAAAAATGGAAACATGCCTGGTGGAATGATGAGCGTGACAAACTAATCCTAACAAGACAACGAGCTTGGAACATTTGGAATGCCAACAAAAACGATAAAAATAGGAACTCCCTAAAAGAAGGCCGGAAGCAAGCTTCAAAAGGCCTTAAAAAGATCCAAGTTCGATACATAAAAGACCAACTAGCATCAATAGATTCCAACTTCAAACAGAACAATGTTAGGGACTTTTACAAAACCTTCAAAAGTAACTTAAAGAAATACTCTCCTCCTAGTCTATTTTTCACGGACCCAAAACCGCAGAAAACTGCATACAATAGCATAGAGAACTGTAGAATACTTGCTGAATATTTTGAAGAACTACATAACTGTTAGCCACCGAAAGAAAAATTTAATTTCAATATTGTAAACCCAACACCACCAGACTCCAAGCCGCCAACCAGAGAAGAAATAAAAGAAATCATAAAAGAGCTTAAAAATAATAAAGCCCCTGGAAGGATAATATAGTTGCTGAACTATGGAAGTACTCTAGTGACAACATGATACAGTGTCTATCAGAAATACTAAAAGAAATCTGGACAACACACAGATTACCACCAGACTTGACATCTGCATTAATACATCCACTACATAAAAAAGGGAAGAAAACAGATCCTAGCAATTATAGGGGAATATCCCTCTTACCAGTGACCTATAAGATCTTGTCTAAGGCGCTTTTAAAAAGAGCAGAAGAGATACTTGACAAACAGCTAGGAGAGTATCAGGCTGGATTTAGGAAGGGAAGGTCATGTGCAGAACACATACTAAATTTAAAGAACATAATAGAAATGAGGAAAATCAGGAACTTAAAATATGTAATTACTTTTGTGGATTTTAAAAAAGCCTATGATTCAATTGACAGAAATAGACTGCTTGATATCTTAAAAGAATTGGGACTCGATGCAAAAACAACTGCAATAATTAAAGGTACTTTGACAAATACAAAATCGAAAGTAAAATTTAGGGGAGAGCTCTCAAAATCGTTTGAAATAAAGTCAGGTGTTCGACAGGGAGATGGTCTGTCACCTCTGCTTTTCAATTGTGTCTTGGAGAAGGTAGTTCGAGAATGGAGGAAGGCGATCAATACTAAAGGGATTCAACTAGGGAGAAATCCAAACAAGATCACTGTCGACTGTTTAGCCTTCGCAGATGACATGACATTGATTACAGATTCACTAGACAATGCCCAAGAACAAATAAGAGAACTACAAAAACAAGCAGCCAAAGTAGGACTACAAATATCCTATGAAAAAACAAAGTTTATGACAAACATCTGTGATGCTCCTCAAAATATTGCAGTTGACAACAACACAATACACAAAACAGATTCCTTTAAATACCTAGGAGAGTGGATTACATACAATGCCAAAGAAAAGATAGCTATAGAAACTAGAGTGCACAAAATAGAAAGAGAGTTTCATATGACCAAAAACGTTTATAACAAAAAATCCTTGTCCTGAAACACGAAATTAAGACACTACCGAACAGTGGCCAGACCTGAAGCTCTCTATACGGTAGAAACACTTAAACTAACAAGAAATGGAGATCTTGAGAAACTAGAGAAGGTCGAAAGAAGAATTTTAAGGAAAATACTGGGAGCTAAAAGAAACGATAATGCTGAATACAGGTTAAGACCAAACAGAGAGCTATATCTGAAAACGGAGAAACTAACTGATGTAATGAGGAAGAAGAGACTACAGTTTTTGGGACATATATTCAGAATGGATAACAACAGACTAACCAAGCGGATATTCACATTACTCAATAGCTACAAATTCAAGCCAGCATGGTTCATAGAGACTGAAAACGACATTGAAAATGCTGGAGTTACAATAGACACAATAGAAAACAGAACACATTTCAGAAAGGCAGTTCAAAAGGCAGAATTTCAGGAGAGAAAGAAAATAACTAGACGAAAGTGGACTCAAGAAGAAAGGGAACAACACTCTAAAAGGATGAAGGAAATTTGGAACCCAAATGGGTTATTCGAAAGAAAAAAAAATATGGTTGAACTTCTACAACATCTGGACGTCAGCGTTATCGCCCAGTCGCTGCCATTGTCGTAATTCACATACGACGATTTCATGGTACGTTTCACGGACTTTGGTGGAAAACAGTGGAGAGTCGTGTTAGAGAATACGGTCGGCTCGGACGGATGGTGCAATCGTGTGGACCGTGACATTGCTCGTTACCGTTAGTTTTTATTAGATGTTTGATGTAGTATGGAAGCCCTCGTCGTGGCGGGTATCGAAGGAAGTAATTTCCTTCCGTTATGCTTTGCGAGCATTTAGGTTTCGTTTCCGTGCCGATTCTCACATATTGTGGTTTCATGCGACAACATTTATGTCTCCGTGTTCCCAATGAAATGTTAGATCACATTATTAAGAACTGATTGTGCCGTTAACACAGTGTCTTCCACATGAAAGACCTCTGTTCAGCAAGCTGGTGAGCTAGGCACACGGCAAGCTCTTTTCGCCGAAAGTAATATAACACGGCTCCCACTCGTCCGACCACCGCAGTTTGTTAACTCTGAATTATTCAGATTATTCAATTTTTTTAATAGTAAGTAACGACTCTTCCTTAATTTGTGCACCACAGCTTTTGACATTTTTGTGTTAAGAGTATTCGTAATTGCCTACGACTATTTAGAAGACGAATGCTCGGAAACTACGGGATACAGAAAAATAGACAAATTTCAGTAGGTAGAGCTTCTCTTCAAGTTTTTAAGTCACAGTACAGGTGCTCGATTTGTGCACCGTTTGTGATGCGGCAAACGTCAATGCAGGCGCGTGACGTGCATGCATGCGGAGTTACAGCAGCCCGCTTTGAACATCTGTTCATTGGGTTGCTTGGCGTGAAGTATTACGATGCCAAAATACGAAGCAGAAGATTTATCGACACGTTCTGACACGCCAGTCGATTAGAGCTGTGTTGTGTTCTGTATCTACAATACCGCTTATTACTCAACGAAAGCCACGCGCGATTAGCCGAGCGGAAAGCCGGCACGGTAGCTCAGCGTGTTCGGTCAGAGGGTAAGCAGCCCTCTATAATAAAAAAAAAAAACTGAGTTAATCGATCATCAACGAACTTAAACGGATGTCTTACGACGTCCGCCCCGAGCAGACGCAACGAATGAAAGCGAACAAAATGAGATTAAAAAAAGAAAAAGCAGTCTGAGGCTCTGCAGTTACGGACTGTGCGGCTGGTCCTGGCGGAGGTTGAAGTCCTCCCTCGGGGATAGGTGTGTGTGTTTGTCCTTAGGATAGTGTGTAAGCTTAGGGACTGATGAACTTAGCAGTCAAGTCCCATAAGATTTCACACACATTTGAACATTTTTTGAACTACGAAACATGGAGAGGTGTTGTATCTCTGCTCACTTTTTTTTTCTTTCGTTGTTTTTGTGCAGTCGTCTTCTGTAATCACAGAGTAACGAGAGGACTTAAAAAGTAAGTTGCACGTTGTTATGGCAGGCCAAATAACTTTAAATGAACGCTGCACTACACTAAAGAGTAACACGTGTATCATACCGCGCAGTCACGTTAAAGCGACCACCTGTTAAAAGCCTGAATAACCACCGTTTGTAATACCTACCGCTGCTAGATGTCCAGAAACAGAGTCAGTGTGGCTCTAGAAGGTACCGAGAGTGGAGCCATGCCGGCTTCTGTGACGTGGCCAACTGCGCAAGGTTTCTCGGTTGAAAATACAGTATATGGCGTGAACTGAATGATAGAGGTGGTCCCACATAATCCCGATTGGGCTGAAATTAGAGAAATTTGATGGCGAGGGGAATATGATAAACTAATCCTGGTGCTCTTCGAATCCTGCAAATTACACTGCGAGCTATGTGGCATGTTGCATCGTCCTAGTGGTAGATGTCATCATACCTAGAAAAAAGAAACTTGGTATGGGGGAAGACATGGTACCCAAGGATAGATACGTACTTGTTTTGATCCATTGTGCCTCCCAGAAAGATGACGTTACCAATGGAATGCCACTAAAACATTCCCCAGACTATAAAGCTTCCTCCTCCGGACTTCCTGACGAGATTTGCTTCCAGATGTCACCATTCAGTGGACTTATAGCTGCGTCATTGGCTTGCGAATTCCAGCTTTTATTGCCGGTGAACAGCATCTGGGGAGTGCCTGAACTAGGCGTCATTCTCTGGTTACTTGACGAAGAGACACTAGATGCTATCGGTAGCCCCTTGGCTTATTTGGATGGTCGGTTTCTCAGCAGATGCACGCGTATTAGCACGTACACATCTGCCGAAATTCTGCCGAAATGTCGTTTAACCCTGTCGTCTATGGTGCCGGCTGCACCACAGCTGTCTAGGCTCTGGGTTTGGATACTGCTACACTACTGGCCATTAAAATCGCTACGCCACGAAGATGACGTGCTATAGACGCGAAATTTAAACCGACAGGAAGAAGATGCCGTGATATGCAAATGATTAGCTTTTCAGAGCATTCACACTAGGTTAGCGCCGGTGGCGACACCTACAATCGTGTTGACATGACGAAAGTTTCCAACCGATTTCTCATACACAAACAGCAGTTGACCGGCATGGTGAAACGTTATCGTGATGCCTCGTGTAAGAAGGAGAAATGCGTACAATCACGTTTCCAACTTTGATAAAGGTCGGGTTGTAGTCTATCGCGATTGCGGTTTATTGTATCGCGACATTGCTGCTCCCGTTTGTCGACATACAATGACTGTTAGCAGAATATGGAATCGGTGGGTTCAGGAGGGTAATACGGAACGCCGTGATGGATCCCAAATGCCTCGTATCACTAGCAGTCGGGATGATAGACATCTCATCCGCATGGCTGTAACGGATCGTGCAGCCACGTCTCGATCCCTGAGTCAACAGAAGGGGACGTTTGCAAGACAACAACCATGTGCACGAACAGTTCAACGACGTTTGCAGCAGCATGGACTGTCAGCTCGGAGACCATGGCTGCGGTTACCTTGACGCTGCATCACAGACAGGAGCGCCTGCGATGGTGTACTCAACGACGAACCTGTGTGCACGAATGGCAAAACGTCATTTTTTCCGATGAAACCAGGTTCCGTTTACAGCATCATGATGGTCGCATCCGTGTTTGGCGACATCGCGGGGAACGCACATTGGAAGCGTGTATTCGTCATCGCCATACTGGCGTATCACCCGGCGTGATGGTATGGGGTGCCATTGGTTACACGTCTCGGTCACCTCTTGTTCGCATTGACGGCACTTTGAACAGCGGACGTTACATTTCAGATGTGTTGCGACCCGCGGCCCTACCCTTCACTCGATACCTGCGAAACCCTACATTTCAGCAGGATAATGCACTACCGCATGTTGCAGGTCCTGTACTGGCTTTTCTCCAGATCTCTCCCCAACTGAAAACTTCTGAACAATGGTGGCCGAGCAACTGGCTCGTCACAATACGCCAGTCACTAACTCTTGATGAACTGTGGTATCGTGTTGAAGCTGCATGGGCAGCTGTTCCCATACACGCCATCCAAGCTCTGTTTGACTCAATGCCCAGGCGTATCAAGGCCGTTATTACGCCCAGAGTTGGTTGTTCTGGGTACTGATTTCTCAGGATCTATGCACCCAAACTGCGTGAAAATGTAATCACATGTCAGTTCTAGTATAATATATTTGTCCAATGAATACCAGTTTATCATCTGCAGATCTTCTTGGTGTAGCAATTGTAATGGCCACTAGTGTATTTTGCCACGCACGGTATACACTAAGCACTCTCGCATGCAAACAGTTTACACAGCCGTTTCAGAAACGGTGAACATGCCCATTTCGACGTTAGACGAATCACTCCACTTCCACATTACGACAATGACTGCACCCTTTCCCGTCTCCCTCTGTTGCTAATGTTTCCACCTGCCATCTGTGAGTGGTATTTCTCGCTGGCGTTGAACTTAGGCAGTTATACACACTGATGTGACTGGACCGTGTACGTGACACTATTTTTCACCATAGTCACCAAGTCGTAACGTCCTACCAACTAGGATAGCTGATATTTTTAAAAACATCGGGAACTCGATATACAGGGTGTTTATAAATGAATATAGGGGTTTTAACGCTTTATAATATTTATTACATTAAACTTACAGTTATAAATGACATTTCAAATGAAAGAGCAACTCAGACTGTTGTATTTGGCACCAGTGCGCATGCGCAGCGCGAAATGTTTCCGTCGCAATCCGCGAGACAGCTGTACCCAAACGCTGGGTAGGCCACAAGGGGCACAATGACAGGGCTTGCTTTGCGTGGCCTCCACGTTCACCCGACCTAACCCCATGCGATTTTTTCCTTTTGGGGCTTCATCAAGGATCGTGTGAACGTGCCTCCGCTACCAGCAGACCTCCATGAATTACGAAACCGGATTGAAGCAGCTGTTGTTACAATCACTGAAAACGCACTTATCAATGTTTGGGAAGAACTCGGCTATAGACTTGATGTGTGCCGTGTGACAAATGGTGCTCAAATTGAACATTTATAACGTTCTTGGTAAAACTGTTTGAGTTGCTCTTTCATTTTACATATCATTTATAACTGTAAGTATCATATAATAAATATTATAAAGCGTTAAAACACCGATATTCGTTTATGAGCACATTGTATTACTATTTGAAAATCGTTATCGGCCATTGTTATATAGAGAATAACTACAGACGTGTCGATATATCAACGGGGAAAGTATCGATATAAAAAAAAATTGCAGCACTTTATAAATACACCTCCAGTTTTAGAGCTTTATTTTTATGTATTGTTTTATTGTTAGATATACTGTACATCAACAAGCTGGCAGTCTGCTTATCACTGTCAGAGCAATAACTGAAAGGAAACTGATAGACGTTCAAGCGCTGTCGATAACTACTTTGCTAACAATGGTAACTGCATGTAAATGGCAGAAAAAAGGGGATCCTATGGATCCGTCATTCGGTTTCGTCACATATCGGATTTGTCTGGAACACTTCATGTCCACTTCCCTGTTTTTTCATTTCTGTGAACACCAACCAACTAGCAGTTATAGTGTCAAAACTGCTTGATGAAGTTAGACGTTGCAGCTTCTGTTGGTAGCGCCGAGCGGCGCTGAGACCAAGTTTGTCATTTAGGTTTCCGTTCATCACTTTCAGCAACTGTATTTGAAGAATGCCGATCTGAAGAAATAGCACAGTAGCTACTTCAAAAAACTGTTCATTTTTTAACGCAGTTAGAGTGCCGTTTCTTCACGTCGGATATCTTGTTGTTCCACTGACACCGCCATGCCCCACTGCAATCGGGCTACTTCTTTGTGCCGTCTATACCTGCTTCACACAGTCAAATCGAAAGATTGAACGTGATGAAAGCTCAAAAAGTAGTTAGACACCTTCACACAGTAAAAGCAAAATTATGTTCTACTACAATTTCAAAAGAACAATTTCAAATGTTTACCGAAAATGGCGAAGGAAATGTAATATAAGTGTATCACCACTATCATACAGTCTTCCAGAAGTGCTCTACGCAACTGAAACATCATCATTAGCCATCAACATCAAGGACACTGAGAAAATGGAATGACAATACTAATTATTTGGACCCAAGATTGAAGATGGTATCTGGATGCGCAAAAGCTCTGAAGAGCTGTACTGAAAGTTCAAATGGTTCAAATGGCTCTGAGCACTATGGGACTCAACTTCTGAGGTCATTAGTCTCCTAGAACTTAGAACTAGTTAAACCTAACTAACCTAAGGACATCACACACATCCATGCCCGAGGCAGGATTCGAACCTGCGACCGTAGCGGTCTCGCGGTTCCAGACTGCAGCGTCTAGAACCGCACGGCCTGCACTGAAGGACTGAAGGTTTCGAGTCAGTCGCACAGAAAAGGCGATTGAACTTCTATGGAGATTTAGCAAGAATGGACACCTCTAGAAGGACCAAGAAAATCTTCCTCATCATCAAAGGAACTCGCCAAACCAGGGCACACTGGCCAACAGAAACCCAAAGTCACCTCACGGAACTCAGTGTTGACCCACTGGAAACCACACGGACTGCGTACAAGACAGAAAATCAACTATCGTAAGTTCACAACCAAAAACACGACGAAAAAGAATCTGAAATTGAAAAACGCATTGGCCCAAGAAAGAAGACAGACCCATAGTGAAAGGATGACAAAATTTTGGGAATAAAAGGAGAACAAGAAAGCTAAAAAGACGAGTGCTAACTAATGGTACTGCGTGCTCATTAGAGGGTGAAACGAATAAATAAATGTAACGACACTCGATATCACTATTTAGATTTCGATATATCGGTATGTCAGCGAAGATTGTAGCACATACCTACACCGATGATTGTTGGAGAAAATATCGATATATCGCTATTAGTCAACAGCTCTGCTACCAAGTACTTAGTTCCTCACCGAGGGGAATCTGCCCCTTCTCCACGAAGCCATTCGAAAACTGATTCCTTATCGGCAAAAACTGCAGTTGCTGCGAATCAGTTCATCAACTGCCTGAACAATGTCGTTTGCTGTCGACGTTCCGACATTTTTTCGCAAGCGCTATCACCAACAACTGTGATGTCTTGGTCAAATTGTTGGTACCATTTCCCTATGGCACGATGCGACACTCCCTCTGACCGACATGCCTCAAGAATCAAGGTGAACCTAGGTGCAACTTAGTTGTTATTTTAATATTTACGTGAAAGTAGGACACTGCGCGAAGTTCGGAGAAATGTGCCATTTTTTCAAAGAAAATTTAATAAAAATCTGCGACCGGTTTTACCCCACTTACCGGTGCATCCTCAGGCAATCTGTACAAAAAATAACACAATAAGAGCTCATATAAACTATTCGATCCCCAAATTCTGAGGTGTAAATTAAACTTTTAACTAGCCAGTTTTTTGGATGAAACAAGAAAGTACTCACATAAGCTATTTATAACATAGTAACGTTGAACATTGTCCTGTAGCCACTCCCCACCGTTCACGTCCAATATACCGTCATCTGGTAAAAGCGGTAGTTACAATTTAAAAATCTTTTTTTAAATATTTTTTAAATTATGGGAGCGGCAATAACCTAGAGAGTAAGAATAAAATACGATGCTGACAAAACTCCTCTAAACACGAACGACGAAGAGCGGAACATTAGCATGAACAAACAGAGGAATTGGGGCCTTGGAAACATATCAGGACATACCGGGCAAGTTGAGAGGAGCCGCGGGGCAGCGGACACCACCTGACTGACTGGCCGAAACCCGCAAAGCACTCACGCAGTGGCGCAAGAATCGCCAGAGACCAGATGACGAGTACAATGTGTGAAGAGTGGGGGGTGCTGAATATTTGATAAACAATTCCTTATGTCTTTTTTTTTTAAAAAAAAGTCTAATACCATACTAGGTGGCCAATATAAAATAGGAAGTTAGTTAAAACTATAAGAATAATAAATATGGTTGTGAATGCGTAAGGCCCGGAGTACGACTAAAAATGTATTGGACGGAACCTACTAACAAGTAAGCTATAGGGGTAACGCTACCTGTTTAAGTAATCAAAATTTTCTAGAAGATCTTCGTGCCTCAGATAGGTCTGGGCATTAAGTGAGAAGCTATGGGATTTCTTTAGATGTCTGAAGATTTCAACCTCTTACAAAACATTAAGGGTGTTTCCCTTATTTTCCAAGTGTAACACCGCATGTTACTCTGGATACCGGTGGTATGGTGAGCCGTTTCACGCAAATGTGCACCTATGGCCAATTTTGAGCCTGGGTCGCTGATGTGCTCCTTAAAGCGGGTCTCAAAACTTCTTCCTGTCTGTGCTATGTACTCCGCATCACAATCATCTAAGGCAATACTATATATACCCAACGACTTGAAACTATTCCATGTTCCAGCCTCCTTGTGCCTGGACTTCTGTCCATTGTTTTTAGGAACATATAAAAAGCCGGATTTATTCCCTTAGAACTTAAGCAGTTACCGATTCTGCTTGAAATGTTACCATAGAAAGGTATCCTGTGGAATTTACGCCCAACAGCTAATGCGCTATTTGCTGGCTGTAGGGAAGTGCATGCTCCAGGTGTGAGTGGGGTGCAAACTGTTATGTTTCATGTTTATCTTCCGTAATACACTCCTGTTAACCTTTCCAACAAAATCCGCGTCGTATCCATTCCAAAAGGCGATAAACTGTATTACTTTAAATTCCCGATCCCTGGCTTCTTGAGATAATATGTTTACATGAGCTCTTGTTATGTTATTTTTTGTACATACTGCCTGAGGATGCACCGATAAGTGGTGCGAAACCGGTCGCAGATTTAATAAAAGTCATTCATACAGCCAGTGCAGAATTTTCTTTGAAAAAATGTTGAGGTTTGTAAGTTGTTGCCCGCCCTACAAAACAAAATGTGCAATGAAAAATGTAAGTCGTTATGACTTTGAGTTTGGTGCATATTACATAACATGTTGTTACACATGAAATACAGCAACATACTGAATTTTTCTTTACACTTCGGCAGAGTTTTCTGTCTGTCACCAACCTCGAGAAAATTGGTCTGATCTAGCACACTCATCTGCGATCGCCCTTCGCCAGCGATAAAGCCAGAGTAAAATACCCAAAACATTCCTCATATTTCGTAAACGGTTTCAGACATCGAAATGATAGCTCGCGAGAAGGAGAGAATTTGCCGCACCATTATTATGTAAAACTTCATTATCTGCCGTGTAATTCCCATAACTACAGACTTCTTTGGTGAAAGAATGTAATTTTTAAAGGTCGTCAATAGCTGGTGAAACGAGAAACACTATGAGGTTTGAAACAACATGCGAAAACATAATACATTTTTTTGTACCGAGGCTGTACTTTTGCATAAGCTACTCACTTTACTTTTCAATAATAAATTTGGTAAACCACTGTTTCGGAATTCCCTCGCAACTGCGAGTGCACAAGATGTTAGTGAGGTGAGAAAGTGTAAACCCTACTGTGTTTTGGCAGAAGAAGCAAATTTTGAAATGGTAACCAGAGAAATGTATAGGTTTTACTCAAAATTCGCCACTCATGACGCTTCTCTTGTAGTTACAAGTATTTAACAGGCTGGGCGAAAATAAACTGCTTCATTTTCGGCGGAATTATTTTTAGATACTAAAGAAAGCAGACGTGATATCCTTTTGAATGGTCACCATGCAAGTGTGGGTGTGGATGGGCACATTTAATATTTGTGGTGTCACCGACAGACACCACACTTGCTGGGTGGTAGCCTTTAAATCGGCCGCGGTCCGTTAGTATACGTCGGACCCGCGTGTCGCCACAAGAGTGATTGCAGTCCGTGCGCCGCCACACGGCAGGCCCAGTCTACAGAGACTCCCTAGTACACGCCCCAGTTGTACAGCCGACTTTGCTAGCGATAGGTCACTTCCTACGTACGCTCTCATTTGCAGAGACGACAGTTTAGCATAGCCGTCAGCTACGTCATTTGCTACGACCTAGCAAGGCGCCATATTCATCAAGAATGTATTCTGAACAGATAATATTGTGAATCATGTACCGTCAAGAGCGACGTTCATCATTAATGGATTAAAGTTAAGTATCAAACTAATTACGTCCGCTTTCTGAATTCTCATTCCTTGTCATGTTCCTGACCTCACGTCAGTAGAGTCCTTCCCTCCTCACGCCAGCCTGCGTGAGCTAAAACGAGTGCATTTCGGCCCCTAGTAGTAACACGGTGTTGGCTCTTCTGCCAACACAACAATATTTACAAAAATATGTGAGCGTAGGTTTCAGTTTTGAACGGCGTTTCCCCTACAGCGCTCAGCATTTCCCCTACAATGCCTGGCCATAGCCCCCCCCCCCCCCCCCCCCCCACTACCGCTCTCCCCACGCATGTCCTGGCATCTGCGCATCTACCAGCCACAGCATACTGCGTGAACTGTGCTTATAAGTAACCCCGTGTAACCTCTACAGAGCGCTTAGAATTGTTGTTCTGCAACTAGTTATAATGAGCAGCCAACTTTTTTTTTTTTTTTTTTTTTTTTTTGCCGGTACGTCCCCATTGATATATATCGATACGTCTATAGCTTTTCTCGATATATACCTAAGCCGGTTAGGTGATACCATACTGTAGTTGCATGAAAAATAAAAGACTGTATCTCTTTCGTGGTAGTTATTCACAAAATAGTCTAAATAATCACTCAGAGTGCTTTGTTTGAGAATGAAATTTGCTGAATCTCATCACAGTCGCTTCCTCGCCAGGAGCAATTTCAGCTACCACTGGCAGTAAGGTTTTGTGAGCGCTTCGCGCAGGCCTGGTGTGTCGGTCTCCGTTCTACGCGGAAGCGAACGTACGCCGGCGCGCGCCGCTTCCCCAGAGAGGCGCACGGTGCGGCCCGCTGGCGTGTTGTAACGACATCAGCGGCCAGCGCCCCAGGTCACTGCTCGCTGCTCACTCGCCACTGGACACCCCGCCCTGCGTTACGTCGACACCGCTGCAGCCGGCTGGTTGGCTCTGACGGGCAGCACGCACCCCGGCAGTGAGGCGGCCGTGTGGGCTGGACTGCTGCGTGTTAGCAGTGATATATACCGGGTGATCAAAAAGTCAGTATAAATTTGAAAACTTAATAAATCACGGAATAATGTAGATAGAGAGGTAAAAATTGACACACATGCTTGGACTGACATGAGGTTTTATTAGAACAAAAAAAAAAAAAACACCCCATATTGCTAGACGCGTGGAAGATCTCTGGCGCGCGTCGTTTGGTGATGATCGTGTGCTCAGCCGCCACTTTCGTCATGCTTGGCCTCCCAGGTCCACAGACCTCAGTCCGTGCGATTATTGGCTTTGGGGTCACCTGAAGTCGCCAGTGTATCGTGATCGACCGACATCTCTAGTGATGCTGAAAGACAACATCCAACGCCAATGCCTCACCATAACTCCGGACATGCTTTACAGTGCTGATCACAACATTATTCCTCGACTACAGCTATTGTTGAGGAATGATGGTGGACATAATCAGCATTTCCTGTAAAGAACATCATCTTTGCTTTGTCTCACTTTGTTATGCTAATTATTGCTATTCTGATCAGATGAAGCGCCACCTGTCGGACATTTTTTGAACGTTTGTATTTTTTTGGTTCTAATAAAACCCCATGTCATTCCAAGCATGTGTGTCAATTTGTATCTCTCTATCTACATTGTTCTGTGATTTATTCAGTTTTCAAATTTATACTGACTTTTTGATCACCCAGTATACATATAAACTACATAATTCTCTCTTCAAACGTTGTTGTTGTGGTCTTCTGTCCAAAGACTGTTATCAAGAAGCTGTTCACGTTACTCAAGCCGGCGCAAGCTTCTTCCTCTTTGAATAACTACTGCAAACAAATTGATTTTAATCAGAAAACTGTATTCAAACCTTGGTCTCCCTCTACCATTTTATCCATTACACTTCTCTCCATTACCAAATGACTATCTTGTAGCCTCAAGAAGTAACCTAGCAATCGATTCTGTACTTCACTCAAGTTGTCCTCTTTTCTCCAATTCGGTTGAATACCTCCTCACTGGATATTCGTTTGTCCGATCCGATAGCTGAGTAGTCAGGGTGACGGCTTGCCCTCCTACGGGCCCGGGTTCGATTCACATCTGGGTCGGAGATTTTTTCCGCTCAGGGACTGAGTGTTGTCTTCATCATCATTTCATCCCCATCCTGCGCGCAGGCTGCCCAATATGGCGTCGAATGTAACAAGACCTGCGCCAAGGCGGCCGGACCTGCCCCGCAAGGGGATTCCCGGCCAATGACGCCAATCGCTCATTTCCGTTTCTATTATTCGATTTACGCGTATAATCGTCGTCATTCTTCTGCAGAACCACGTTTCAAAAGCTTCAAGTCTCTATTTGTCTGAGCCGCTGGTCGTCCACTTTTCAGGGTGTTTTCCGGTCTCAAGAGTTCACATATCTCTGCATATTTTGACTGATTATAGCCTTAAGAATATGTGACCGAAACGATTTTGCCGAAAACTTACTCTCTATACCTGAAAATCATGTTTTAATGTGCGCATGCGCCCACTCGTGCTGCGCTCGGCGCTTGCTCCGTTTATGAGTCCGATCGATATCACTTTCTCCGCAAAGCTATTGTAACATTGTAGATCGAAGGAAATACAGTTACTGTAATGGTCACCAGATGTCTCACGTATAAGATTTCGAAAAACGTGAGTGAAAAAAGAGTTTATGGTGACACTTTATCACAGGAGTTCAATTAATGTCAATCCGCAGCACGATTACTATACTGAAAGTTACTGTAAATGACAGTCTCAGCACGATTACTGTTCTGAAGGTTGGTGTAAAGGAAAGCAAGGTGAGACCAACGGGACACCGGATGCTTCTGATCATAAGCCAGCCATAAAGGAGTGAAGTTATAGAAGCTATAGCTGACGTGTGCAGACATCAGACTGGCGACAATTTGATGGAGGGATGCCTTCGAGCCTCTATGCAGAACAACAGTGAAGCACTGAATTCATTAACTTCCACTAAAGCTGTGAAACACACGTTTTCGAGTGTAAAAGTCGTCCAGATTGCTAACAGGCGGTTGTTGGTCCTTTTTAACAATGGACTTAAGTGTTGTGCATAACATGAAATTAGCGGGAGTTGTTATCGCCACCAAAGAAAATTGACTACAAAACGCCCTAAACGTTCGAAGCGGCGCTTGTTCCAGAGCAGCGGCGAGGCTGCCATTGCTTTACGAAATGACATCTTCGAAGAAGGGAAAGATTCACTGTATGGACCAGGAGCAGAACAGGAAAATGAAAAAATTGAAAGTTGTATACGCAAAAATCGAACGCAGACTTGAAATGTGTACTTTTCGTGACAACTCTTGTTAAACTGGTTAGCATGATTAAAAGGAAAAACTACTCCATAGAACTGTATGCAATTTCGGATGTAATAAAATTAATACGTGTAATTTTATACAAAAAAATGTATTCGCGATTGCGAATAAGGACAGCCATCAGCTGGAGAATAGAATGACGAAAACGAAAATTTTTGCCAGACTGGCACTCAAACCCAGGTTGGCCTCTTATAGCGAGCAGTCCCCATACCATTTTTTTTTGTCAAAGGAACCTTCACGGTGCCCAAATGGAGGGGTGGGGGCAGATGGCATAAATGCAGAGGTAGGTACAGCTCCATGATCATGACCAAGGGGTCGGAACAGACGGCTTGTGCCTGTTGACAGACATCGTTCATTTGTATTGCTTCCGGCAGGGTTGTAGGAGAGACAGGCGACACGTCCATCGCTTCGACGAGAAGAGCCGACACCAGTACTGACTGACTGAGATGGGGCATAGTAGGCAGTACCGCCGCAGACGCGTAAGACAGAGGTGACAAAGTGGACGCCGCAGGAAGAGCGACGTCTCCGATCGGCGTCTGAACCAGTATACGTCGGAGACATTCACAGTGGACAAGGCCTTCCTGACGACAAGCTGAACCGGTGGGCGCCTGGCCATCGTACATGATGACAATCCCGCAGCCCTGCCAAGTTGGAAGGCACTTGATTCCGTAGTTCATTTTTTATATGACGGACACCATTGAGGACACGTTATGTCTTCCATGTTTCAGCTACGTGTCTGACGACGTTAACGTAAGTGTTAAAAGCGGCCGCCACAACGTCCGACGGTACTTCAAACATTCGAATGCCAAAACCAGTGTGATCAACCAGGACAGTACTTTATGTCTGTCAGGGTCGGAACTTGAGACCGTTAGTGTAGCGCCGCACAACATCGGCGCTCAACTCAACATTCGCCACATTTATCGAAAAATGTATTCCGAGAACATCTTGTGGCGGGAGACGCATTTCGTCCCCTAAGTAACGTTCAACTTCATACGCCTTCGGTCGTTCGTGGTCTAATGGAAAAGTTAGTTTAACTGAGACTTCTTGGTAAGAAAACGCAACGATGGACAATGAAGTTGGACTCCGAGACAAGCCGGTGGTCGGAAGTAAACAAACTCGCGCTCGCTCGCAAGCAGCACAACAGGTCAGATGAAAAGAAGGTTTGCACGTCTCACCACAGCCAGAGGCCGACCGTGCATTTGGCTATGCGTACACAAACTCAAGCCCAGCCCAAAACCTCCATGTCGTCAACCATGCATTTCCAAAGGAACTTTGCAATGTAATAAAAATAACACAAGCCCTGCAATATCGTATTTCTCTGTCAATACCGGGCAAGCGACTTTCAAGTACAATGTCTGACCTATGCAGTAATATACATAATGAATGTACAAGTGCAGGTCATAGACGCATGGTCGACAACATAAGGAAGTTAGAGTGTGGCCGTGAGTTGTGCACGCATAGTCAAATGGTAAGCTAGCGGCTGGGAATAAGCGTGAAATCCGCGTCCGAATCCCGGTCAAGCACAAATTTTCACTGTCATCATTCTATTCTACAGCTGACGGTTGTTCTTATTCGCAACTGCAAATACATTTCATGTATTTCATAACGGCTGTAGTCCCCGAAGTGCCTGTTGCTTCGGACATGCTTGCGTGTCGAAAGGAAGTTTGCATCGTAATCAGAACAACACAGGCGCTGCAATATCGTACTTGTAACTTTGGTGTGAACCTCAAAAAACTATACACTTTAAAGTCAACAAAATTGGTCGACTTTCATTCCTACATTCTCAAGTGGGTGCCATTTCGAAAAGCACTTCAGGAAGTTGATTTTCAAGGTTCAACGACATAGAGAATTTAATTCTGATAGTGTACGTATGTTACATTTTCATTGCAGATCTACTCTTTCGTCTTCGAATCGTTTAGTTATACAAGCGGTGTGGAGGCAATTTGGCAGCAGTTCTGCGCTGCATTGGCTCACCAATTTGCCTGCCAAAAATTATTTACATAGTGTTTAAGACTTTTAATGTTTTTGTTAATAAATATTTATATAAAAATCATTTTTAGCAGAAAAAGCTTTGGCCATTAGCATCAAATAAGCCTTCGATACCGGAAAACCCCTCATTAATTATTCGTACTAGGCTACACTCCAAATATTTTCAGATAGCCGGCCGGAGTGACCGAGCGGTTCTAGGGGCTTCAGTCTGGAACCGAGCGGCCGCTACGATTGCAGGTTCGAATCCTGCCTCGGGCATGGATGTGTGTGATGTCTTTAGGTTAGTTAGGTTTAATTAGTTCTAAGTTCTAGGGGACTGATGACCTCAGATGTTAAGTCCCATAGTGCTCAGAGCCATTTTTTTTTATTTTCAGACAATACTTCCTGTCACTTAAATGTATGTTAGACATCAACAGCTCCTTCTTTTTCACAAATACTTTTCTCGCTATTATCAGTTTACATTTTATATGCTACCTGCTTCGATATAATCAGTTATTTTGCTTCCCAAAGAGCGACACTCGTTTGCCACTTTTAATTATTCATTTCCTAAGTCCCTCAGCATCACGAGATATAATTATAGACTCCTATCCATTATTCTTGTTTTAATGTTGGTTAAATTCTGCTTGTAATCTCTTTTCAACACACTATTCATTCCACTCCACTGCTCCTCCTTCTTCTTTGGCATCTCTACACAAATACAGTGCCATCGTCAAATCCCGAAGTTTCTATTTCTTCTCCCGGAACTTTAATTCCTTTTCCAGATTTCTGCTGGGTTTCCTCTATTACTTGCTGAGTGTACAGACTGAATACAAATTCATAGTCTAAAACCTTGTGTCAGGCTGCTCTTTTGTGCCCTTCGGCTCCTGTAACTGCCGTCTACTTCCTGTACAAGTCGCCAATCAGCATTCGTTCCCCGTATTTTATTGCTGTTACCTCCAGAGTATCAAGAACAGTAGTTCAGTCAACCCTGTCAAATGGTTTCTCTAAATTTACAAAACCTATGAAAATATGTTTGCCTTCCTTTCTTTTATCGTCTAAGATACGTCATAGGTTCAATACTGCATCGCTTGTTGCTATATTCTACGGAACCCAAACGGATCTTCCCCGAGATCGGCCTCCAAAAGCTTTTCCATTCATCTCTAAATAATTCGAATCATCATTGCAACTGTGGCTTACGGTACAGATGCTTCAGTGGTATTTACAACTGTCAGCATCTGTCTATCTAGAATTGCATTTCTTACATTCTGCACGAAGTGTGTTGGTGTTTCGCACGTCTCCTGTGTCTTCCACACAAAGCGGAACAGTTTTGTAATTCCAGAATGAGATTTTCACTCTGCAGCGGAGTGTGCGCTGATATGAAACTTCCTGGCAGATTAAAACTGTGTGCCCGACCGAGACTCGAACTCGGGACCTTTGCAAAGGTCCCGAGTTCGAGTCTCGGTCGGGCACACAGTTTTAATCTGCCAGGAAGTTTCAGTTTTGTAATTGTTTGCTCTCCCAAGGCTCTCAATAAACCTGAGAGATTTTCGACTACTTCGTGGCATCTGTTCCCACTTTGATCTTTCTGTGGTCTATCAGGTTCTTCTCGATCATATCTCTTCTTCATTTGCTTCCTCTTCCATCACTGTGATAGAGCCTTCATTTCTCTCGTAAGTGCGTTCAACTTATATTCTTTCCAACTTTGAACTTTCGCCGCTTTTCTTGCTCCTGGCTTGGAAACTCAGCTCTTGATCTCTACACTCATTATCTTTTGTTATCTGAAAAGATATAAAAAACGTGGATTACTCATATTCTCAGTACTTAGGCGGAAAGATGGAGAGTGCGTCATGGCAGTCTCGTACTGCGACCCTTACCTTTCCTGACTAGATTGATTCTAGTTCAGTTGCTTGGCGTCTTCAAAACTAGAAACGAAGTAGCTCTCTTCCACAAATATTCTTGGAAAACGATATTGTATGGCAGATTTGGAGATCCTGATTGTTATATTGTTTTGCCGAACTGTAAAGGATTCTATTTTTCTCTCACTTCAGTGTCTTTACTTTCCAAAAGACGAGTGTTGTGTCACAAGTTTACATGGTGAATATAGGTGGGTTTTGCTGTGCTCCTATCTGCAGACGCGGTATAAAACGTAAACAGGGAAAATAAGGAAGTAAAATCCAGTCTGAAAATAAAAGGTGCCTTACAACGGTCTGTATTTGACCGACAGATCATTGTCAGCAGTAACGCATGCCGTCCCGTTAATCAAGGACAGCAGTGCTTGGTGATCCGGAACTGTAACCCTCTCCTCTCTGTGCTGGCAAAATAATGATGGTGAAAATTTCTTCAACAAAGTTAATTCGAAGTATTCCTTCCAGGGCCATTTGCCGGCCGGTGTGACCGAGTGATTCTAGGCGCTTCAGCCTGGAACCGCGCGACCGCTACGGTCGCAGGTTCGAATCCCGCCTCGGGCATGGATGTGTGTGATGTCCTTAGGTTAGTTAGGTTTAAGTAGTTCTAAGTTCTAGGGGACTGATGATCTCTCCATAACGCCAAATTTTCATCCTCTTGTTGTTTCCGATGGTCCAAACAGTCCACTCCTCTCGAATAGCGTCAACGGGGACAGTAAACTTAAGCGTAAATATCACATTTACGGATCATCAACATCAGTTTCACACGCTATGTTTCACCAGACGCTGTGCACATGTTTAGAATGTAATCCAGTACACCGGTGCTTCAACATAAAAGAGTGGCTGTTGCCAGACAGACACGAACGATTTCGACTACCAGACATGACACAAACATGCTAGTTGTCGTTTCAGGAAAATTTGTGCATCAGGAGGGACAAACAACTGAAATAGGGTACACAGTTTCAGTAGCAGGTTGCCTATCTAACGTTTTCCAGGGGTAGCCAAATTTGATGTTCAGTATTTCATAAAATTATTGACCAACTACAAATCTCTGCAATGATGTCTTAGCCTACACATTAAGAGATATAATCTTACGCTAGAGGTTTAACACGAGAAGTTAGGTATTAAAGTGGCAATAATAATGTGCATAACCACCTAGGCAGCATAGATCACGGCGTGCACATCGCCCAGACTATATTCTTCCAGTATTTCAAAATGACAATGATTAGTGACCCCCAACTGGCTTTATACAAAATTAGAAACGCTTTCGAACTTTTTCTCTCTGACACCCCAGACACAGTAATTAAAGGTAAAGTCTGTCTCTCACTTCATTTTCACTGTTCATGCTGTAAAACTGAATCATCAGCATGACGTTTCAATTTGTGACACCTTTACTACCAACTCGTTTTAGCAACACATTATGCATACAATATTCACAATGCCTCAGGAAGTACCTTAAGAAAGGTATCATTCCTTGACGTATAGGTCATAAGATATGACGTCATAAACATTGAGATGCGTGATAAAATAGCTTTTCTTCAAACGGAGCGAAATACTCGTGTTTGTCAGTAATAGGGCTTACTGGTATCCCCCTACTGTTGTAATTTGTCGTTTAGAATCCGTTCAGTAAGTAGGAGCAGACGTCAAATGGCGGTGGTGATGATAAAGTGATAAAGTGATGATGATAAAGTACACTACCAAGTTAAAGTTACCATGCTCAAATGGACGACTGGAGCTATTACATTAACACACATAAAGTACGCTATCAGGATGCAGTTAGTATGATACTGTCTAACCTTTATGAGGAGATCTGTGCGACAGGCTCAAAGCGACCCGTCCGAAGAAAAAGAGCAATTTTCCATCCGTCAACTTGTGACGTTATTGATGTGTTCGTTGCAGTCTTAAGTTTTCGTTATTTCTCACAATGTAAACAGGCGCAGTTCGTAGGCACCACTTCTGAAGGCTACTCAAATAACGTTAAATGATGTGGAATTTTACGTCTATGTGGTCACCCAGTCAACAGACTCGACAGCTCCTTCCGAAACGAGGAACTTCGTCTGTCGAAGGGTACCCATCTGACGAGGGGACCTTACATACTGGCTGTCTTCGATTTTCTTCATACGACAGTCAAATGTTGCACAGTAATGCATAGCAGTTTAATTATTGACTAGCAGTCCATTTCACAATAGTTTAAAGTTTTTCCTTAAGTTATTTTACTCCTTCACTATTGTGCAGATTTCATAGTGGCAACAGGTTCAAATGGCTCTGAGCACCATGCGACTTAACTTCTGAGGTCATCAGTCGCCTAGAACTTAGAACTAATTAAACCTAAGGATATCACACACATCCATAGCCGAGGCAGGATTCGAACCTGCGACCGTAGCGGTCACGCGGTTCCAGACTGAAGCGCCTTTAACCGCACGGCCACACCGGCCGACAGTGGCAACAGGAACGGCATAGAGCCATGAAGTTAATATAAAGCAGATTAGTTAAAAAGCGAAAGCAATGGAACCTGCACAACCGGATACAAGTTAGGGAAAAGAAATAGGTCGCAAAAAGAAACACCGTGCAGAAAGACCTTGAAGCCCCAACGGCACCGACTGGCCGCCGTGTCATCATTAGCCCGTACGCGTCACCAGATGCGCATGGGCATGCAGTAAGCACGCCCCTCTCCCGACCGTTGTCATTTTTTGTGACCGGTGCCGCGACCTCTCAGTCAAGTAGCTTTTCAGTTGGCCTCACAAAGGCTAAGTGCAAATCGCTAGTCACCATCACTCGGCAGACCCGTACAGCGATCCATCAAAGTGCTAGCCAAGCTCGACAGCGCTTAACTTCGGTGCTCTGATGGGAACCGGTGTTACCACTGCGGCAAGGCCATTGGATCGTTCGCTTATCAGCATACCATTAATACTGTACTCGAAGATTACAGCAATGTTTCTCCATGCTATACAAATCTGTACTACTATATAGAGATTGTTTTTGTTGTGGTCTTCATTCCAGAAACTGGTTTGATGCAGCTCTCCATGCTACTCTATCCTGTGCAAGATTCTTCATCTCCCAGTACCTACTGCAACCTACATCCTTCTGAATCTGCTTAGTGTATTCATCTCTTGGTCTCCCTCTACGATTTTTACCCTCCACGCTGCTCTCCAATACTAAATTGGTGATCACTTGACGACTCAGAACATGTCCTACCAACCAATCCCTTCATCTAGTCAAGTTGTGCCACAAACTTCTCTTCTCCCCAATCCTATTCAATACCTCCTCAGCAGTTACGTGATCTACCCATCTAAGCTTCAATATTCTTCTGTAGCACCACATTTCGAAAGCTTCTATTCTCTTCTTGTCCAAACTAGTTATCGTACACGTTTCAAAATGGCTCTGAGCACTATGGGACTTAACTGCTACGGTCATCAGTCCCCTAGAACTTAGAACTACTTAAACCTAACTAAGGACAGCACACAACACCCAGCCATCACGAGGCAGAGAAAATCCCTGACCCCGCCGGGAATCGAACCCGGGAACCCGGGCGTGGGAAGCGAGAACGCTACCGCACGACCACGAGATGCGGGCCGTACACGTTTCACTTCCATACATGGCTACGCTCCATACAAATACTTTCAGAAACGAATTCCTGACACTTAAATCTACACTTGATGTTAACAAATTTCTCTTCTTCAGAAACGCTTTCCCTGCCATTGCCAGTCTACATTTTATATCCTCTCTACTTCGACCATCATCAGTTGTTTTGCTCCCCAAATAGCAAAACACCTTTACTACTTTAAGTGTCTCATTTCCTAATCTAATTCCCTCAGCATCATCCGACTTAATTCGACTACATTCCGTTATCCTCGTTTTGATTTTGTTGATGTTCATCTTATATCCTCCTTTCAAGACACTATCTATTCCGTCCAACTACTCTTCTAAGTCCTTTGCTGTCTCTGACAGAATTACAATGTCGTCGGCAAACCTCAAAGTTTTTATTTCTTCTCCATGGATTTTAATACCTACTCCAAATTATTCTTTTGTTTCCTTCACTGCTTGCTCAATATACAGTAACATCGGGGAGAGGCTACAAACCTGTCTCACTCCCTTGCCAACCACTGCTTCCCTTTCATGTCCCTCGACTCTGATAACTGCCATCTGGTTTCAGTACAAATTGTAAATAACCTTTCGCTCCCTGTATTTTACCCCTGCCACCTTCAGAATTTGAAAGAGAGTATTCCAGTCAACATTGTCAAAAGCTTTCTCTAAGTCTACAAATGGTAGAAACGTAGGTTTGCCTCTCCTTAATCTTTCTTCTAAGATAAGTCGTAGGGCCAGTATTGCCTCATGTGTTCCATTATCTCTACGGAATCCACACTGATCTTCCCCGAGGTCGGCTTCTACCAGTTTTTCCATTCGTCTGTAAAGAATTCGCATTAGTGTTTTGCATCCGTGACTTAGTAAACTGATTTTTCGGTAATTTTCATATCTGTCAGCACCTGCTTTCTTTGGGATTGGAATTATTATATTCTTCTTGAAGTCTGCAGGTATTTCGCCTGTCTCACACATATTGCTCACCAGATGGTAGAGTTTTGTCAGGACTGGCTCTCCCAAGGCCGTCAGTACTTCTAATGGAATGTTGTCTACTCCCGGGCCTTATATATAGTGAAAAGTTCCTGACCACTTCAAGTATTTACACGTTATCCTAACGAATGTTTGGACAGAATATTGCTACATATTAGTTAACGTATACAAGATATAAATACACATATAATATATGACGGGAATCGCTCGTAGCAAAAACCTCGAAAATTCATTAACCGGTTCACTTCTCATTTTTACACGGTACTCTAATAAGCACTAAGACGAGCACAAACTTCATAGATTTTTTAAACAAAATGCACATGTTTTCTGTTAGAGCCGACTGTGAGAAAGAAAATGACATGTTGTAATCTGCTGTGAAAATGGGCCGTTTTGTTTCATTTCTCGCAGTCAATTTTGATTACCGGCGCAGGGCATTGGAGCCATTACACAAACTGTTTTTAGGTGTCTATGCTTTCTCATTATTCTCGTAAATGTCTGTAAACAAACGTAACTGCAGAACAATGTGTTGTTTAGTTCCCTGACGGTCATTTTTCACAGAAAACCGGTATGTTGTGTTAATTTATAGCTTACCCGTGTATAATTAGAATACTACTAAGGAATCTGAATTTTCAGTAACAATAAACAAAGCTTATGTTTAATGCGAAGTGGAGTTAGACAGTAGGAGAGGGTGAGGAAATAGGGAGGGGGAAGGAGGAGATGGACAGAGAGAGGGAGGAAGTGGAGGAAGAATGGGATGAGGAGACAGACAGAAAGAGGGGAAGATGGACAGAGAGAGTGGAGGGAAGAGGAGCAGGAGGAGATAAACTAATAGAGGTAGATGAGGAGACAGGCGCAGTAAGGAGGGGGAAGAGTATGACTTATATCGTACGACGGGATAGACAAAGAGAGTTGTAGGAGGACATGGATTCTGAGAAGGGGGCGAAAAAGTGTAGGTTATACATTCGGTACAAATTTAGCAATTGGGAAGCACTACCGGGTTCGCTACCTAGCTTCTATACAGGGTGGTCCATTGATCGGGACCGGGCCAAATACCTCACGAAATAAGCGTCAAACAAAAAAATTACAAAGAACGAAACTTGTCTAGCTTGAAGGGGGAAACCAGATGGCGCTATGGTAGGCCCGCTAGATGGCGCTGCCATGAGTCAAACGGATATCAACTGCTTTTTTTTTTAAAAAAAAATAGGAACCCCCATTTATTATTACATATTCGTGTAGTACGTAAAGAAATATTAAAGTTTTAGTTGAACCACTTTTTTTGCTTTGTGATTGATGGCACTGTAATAATCACAGCCATATGGCTCACAACTTTAGACGAACAGTTGGTAACAGGTAGGTTTTTTAAATTAAAATACAGAACGTAGGTACGTTTGAACATTTTGTTTCGGTTGCTCCAATGTGATACATGTACATTTGTGAACTTATCATTTCTGAGAACGCATGCTGTTACATCGTGATTACCTGTAAATACCAGATTAATGCAATAAATGCTCAAAATGATGTCAGTCAACCTCAATGCATTTGGCAATACGTGAAACGATATTCCTCTCAACAGCAAGCAGTTCGCCTTCCGTAATGTTCGCTCATGCATTGACAATGCACTGACGCATGTTGTCAGGCGTTGTCGGCGGATCACGATAGCAAATATCCTTCAACTTTCCCCACAGAAAAAAATTCGGGGACGTCAGAAATATGCTATTCAATGCCGCTTCTACCGCACGCGAGCTATGTACCGGACATCCATCATGTTGGAAGTACATCGCCATTCTGTCATGCAGTGAAACATCTTGTAGTAACATCGGTAGAACATTACGTCGGAAATCAACATACATTGCACCATTTAGATTGCCATCGATATAATGGGGTCCAGTTATCCTTCCTCCCATAATGCCGCACATACATTAACCAGCCAAGGTCGCTGATGTTCCACTTGTCGCAGCCATCGTGGATTTTCCGTTGCCCAATAGTGCATATTATGATGGTTTACGTTACTGCTGTTGGTGAATGACGCTTCGTCGCTAAATAGAACCCGTGCAAAAAATCTGTCATCGTCCCGTAATTTCTCTTCTGCCCAGTGGCAGAACTGTATGTGACGTCCAAAGTCTTCGCCATGCAATTCCTGGTGCATAGAACTATGGTACGGATGCGATTGATGTTGATGCAGCATTCTCATCACCGTCGTTTTTGAGATTCCCGATTCTCGCGCAACATGTCTGCTACTGATGTGCGGATTAGCCACGACAGCAGCTAAAACACCTACTTGGGCATCATCATTTGTTGCAGGTCGTGGTTGACGATTCACATGTGGCTGAACTCTTCCTGTTTCCTTAAATAACGTAACTATCCGGCGAACGGTCCGAAGACTTGGATGATGTCGTCCAGGATACCGAGTAGCACACATAGCACACGCCGTTGGGCACTTTGATCACGATAGCCATACATCAACACGATATCGACCTTTTCTGCAATTGGTAAACGGTCCATTTTAACACAGGTAATGTAATACTGTCTGAACTGGCGGAATGTTATGTGATAACACGTACAAATACTTTTGTGACTATTACAGCGCCATCTATCACAAAGCGAAAAAAGTGGTCCAACTAAGGCATTCATATTTCTTTACGTACTACACGAATATGTAATAAAATGGGGGTTCCTATTTTTAAAAACGCAGTTTATATCCGTTTGACCTATGGCAGCGCCATCTAGCGGGCCAAACATAGCGCCGTCTGGTTTCCCCCTTCAAGCTGGACAAGTTTCGTTCTTTGTAGTTTTTTCGTTTGATGCTTATTTCGTGAGATATTTGGCCCGGTCACTATCCATGGACCACCCTGTATTCCGCGTATGGACGACGTTTCACGGCGTACTAAAGGACACAGATCCGTTCTAGAAGTTACGAGAGATGGCGTAACTGCCGGAGGAATACAGCTAGGCCGACAAGTGAAAGTCATTAGGTAGTGGTGCTCTTTTAGAAGGTATACATTAAAATATTAGCACCACACTGACAGGTGCAAGGCAGCCAGATGTAGATCACAAGAACAATAATAATTTTTATATCCTTTGCACCGGTGGGGGATCTCCGATCCCTCGCGCCTGCTATCCGAGGCCCGATACGTGGCCCCTTCGGTTCCCTGCGGCGCGTCGATTGCGGTGCTAGCGCGTACCGCGAGCCATCAATCACGGCCGGCGGTCGGCGGTCGGCGGCCCGCGGCTCCAGACTATCGACCGAGGCGCGCCGTCCTCTTGCGCGTGGCCAGTGTCTCCCTGGAGGGCTGGGGCCGGGGCTGGAGCTGGAGGAGCGCTGGAGGGCCCTCGAAACGGGCCGCCCACTCCTCCAATTAACCCGCACGTTATCGCCCGCCGGGTCAAGTGACGCCTTCACCCTCGGCATTCAGTTAGACCCACTCCCTGCACGGTCGCCATGAAAGGCGATGGCGGAACAGCTTCAAGTAGGTAAGGCCCTGCAGTGCGGAAATATCCTAATCGAAGGTGTGTGGTGAGATGCGTACGTCGTGACAAACAGAAACCCTTCGTTGTCGTTCAAGCCATGTGTTCCAAGACGTTTTCGGAGCGGGAAGGGGGGAGGGTCTGAATGTAATGTTGCCTCTATTCCTTTCCCCAGCACAACTTGCCCCGCACCTCTCCCTCTTTTAGCAGGCCACAGGTATCTCCCATTTTAATAATAAAACAACAAAATATATAAAATGTTAAATTATAATACCCTACTGGCCATTAAAATTTCTACACCAAGAAGAAGTGCAGATGATAAACGGATATACATTGGACAAATATATTATACTAGAACTGACATGTGATTGCATTTTCACGCAGTTTGGGTGCATAGATCCTGAGAAATCAGTACCCAGAACAACTACCTCTGGCCGTAATAACGGCCTTGATACGCTTGGGCATTGCGTCAAACAGAGCTTGGATGGCGTATACAGCTACAGGTCCCATCACCTGGCGACCCTCTCGTGTCCCGTAGATTTCCCTTGAGTTTTATCCACTCAGTGTAATTCCTCAGTAAATGAAACAGGAAATAAGGGTATAGTATATCTGGGTCAAAGACATTACCGAACTAAAGGTAATTAGCAAAATGCACACTCTAAAACAAAAAAAAGACATACCACGAAGTAGTTATGCGAATTGGTAAAAAATTTGTATTTATAGAGGTATCCACGAAAAAGTAAAATTGTAAACCCTGTTGTCCGGTGGATGAATGTGTGACGCTGCCATACAGTTTCGCATCTCGCACCGAATATGTCGATAGCAGGGGATAATGTGTTTGAGAATTTTATTCCATGTACTCAGTTGGACAGTAATTATGTTTCGCAGACAGGTCCCTGAACGGTATACGCAGATGACAGTATTTGAAACAGGACGCGTTGTTGGCCTCAAAGAAGACTTGTTCGAGTAATCGGCGAAGCGCTCAACATTTGAATAAGAGTGATATCACTATTCGACGATGCTGTCAGAAATGGTTCAACGATGGCCGAACACCGCGTCAGGAAGGGAGCGGTCGAATTAGAGGGACGACAGAATGTGAAAACGAAGCACTCGTCCGACCGACATGACCACAAGCCTCACAGACACGGGGCTGATTTCGCGGTGTCCCCCTTGTGACTAGGGCCTGGAATCTCATGGATGAGAGTAGAATTGCCTTCAGTGATGGGTCGCACTTGGAAATGAGCCCCGATGTTTAACGAAGATACGTCTGCAGACGCTCAGGAAGGTGGTCGGATACCAAAATGATTGTCGCCCGCCATAAGGTCCGACAACCAGGACTGACGGTCTGGGGTGTCATTTTGTTTCATAGCAGGACTCCTTTGGTTGTTATCCGTAACACCCATAGAGCAGAGCGCTACGTCTACGATATTCTATTCCCCGTTTTGTTGCCCTTCATGGCTAGCCATGTAGGATTTAACTTTCATCAAGACTATCACCACCTAAACACGGCGTGAGTTTAAACCGCTTATCTCCGTGCTTGCCAAACCATACGTTGACCTACAAAGTCGCCGGGTCTCTTCCCAATTGAGAACGTTTGGAGCATACCAGCTCGAGATTTTGATGATCTGACGCACCATCTGGACAGAATTTCGCACGATATCCAACAGCTCTATCTATCAATGCCAACATATCCCCGTATCATTCAGATAATTCTTTCGTAGCGCGTCGTTACTTTTTTTGTCTAAGAAACTTGGCTTTCTTCTTCAACCTTATGGTGGTTTCGGAGCTAAAAAGAAAAAAAAAAAAAAAAAAAAAGAAAAGAAAGTTTAAATGGCTCTAAGCACTATGAGATGTAACATCTGGGATCATCAGAGTCCCCTAGACTTACAACTACTTAAACCTAACTAAGGACATCACACACACATCCATGCCCAAGGCACTATTCGAGCCTGCGACCGTAACAGCAGCGCGGTTCCGGGCTGAAGCGTCTAGAACAGCTAGGCCACAGCGGCGGGCTACAAAAAAGAAAGATGCTCTCGACGATCGATACTGATTCATACAGGCACCTGTTATTATTGGCTCCAATGTGCTCTACGACAAATAGTAAAAGGAAAATTGGGAGATTAAGATGGACGTTTTCTTGCACGTCTCCATAGATTCAGAGTTTGGTCCTCTCTTGTTACCGACGATTATCTTTCAGAATCGGCAGGTCTAACCAACCTACACTCCTGGAAATGGAAAAAAGAACACATTGACACCGGTGTGTCAGACCCACCATACTTGCTCCGGACACTGCGAGAGGGCTGTACAAGCAATGATCACACGCACGGCACAGCGGACACACCAGGAACCGCGGTGTTGGCCGTCGAATGGCGCTAGCTGCGCAGCATTTGTGCACCGCCGCCGTCGGTGTCAGCCAGTTTGCCGTGGCATACCGAGCTCCATCGCAGTCTTTAACACTGGTATCATGCCGCGACAGCGTGGACGTGAGCCGTATGTGCAGTTGACGGACTTTGAGCGAGGGCGTATAGTGGGCATGCGGGAGGCCGGGTGGACGTACCGCCGAATTGCTCAACATGTGGGGCGTGAGGTCTCCACAGTACATCGATGTTGTCGCCAGTGGTCGGCGGAAGGTGCACGTGCCCGTCGACCTGGGACCGGACCGCAGCAACGCACGGATGCACGCCAAGACCGTAGGATACTACGCAGTGCCGTAGGGGACCGCACCGCCACTTCCCAGCAAATTAGGGACACTGTTGCTCCTGGGGTATCGGCGAGGACCATTCGCAACCGTCTCCATGAAGCTGGGCTACGGTCCCGCACACCGTTAGGCCGTCTTCCGCTCACGCCCCAACATCGTGTAGCCCGCCTCCAGTGGTGTCGCGACAGGCGTGAATGGAGGGACGAATGGAGACGTGTCGTCTTCAGCGATGAGAGTCGCTTCTGCCTTGGTGCCAATGATGGTCGTATGCGTGTTTGGCGCCGTGCAGGTGAGCGCCACAATCAGGACAGCATACGACCGAGGCACACAGGGCCAACACCCGGCATCATGGTGTGGGGAGCGATCTCCTACACTGGCCGTACACCACTGGTGATCGTCGAGGGGACACTGAATAGTGCACGGTACATCCAAACCGTCATCGAACCCATCGTTCTACCATTCCTAGACCGACAAGGGAACTTGCTGTTCCAACAGGACAATGCACGTTCGCATGTATCCCGTGCCACCCAACGTGCTCTAGAAGGTGTAAGTCAACTACCCTGACCAGCAAGATCTCCGGATCTGTCCCCCATTGAGCATGTTTGGGACTGGATGAAGCGTCGTCTCACGCGGTCTGCACGTCCAGCACGAACGCTGGTCCAACTGAGGCGCCAGGTGGAAATGGCATGGCAAGCCGTTCCACAGGACTACATCCAGCATCTCTACGATCGTCTCCATGGGAGAATAGCAGCCTGCATTGCTGCGAAAGGTGGATATACACTGTACTAGTGCCGACATTGTGCATGCTCTGTTGCCTGTGTCTATGTGCCTGTGGTTCTGTCAGTGTGATCATGTGATGTATCTGACCCCAGGAATGTGTCAATAAAGTTTCCCCTTCCTGGGACAATGAATTCACGGTGTTCTTATTTCAATTTCCAGGAGTGTATTTCTCAGCTGTTCCGTTACGCCATCTAGCAGACGAAACTTCAGGCAATTTTCAAACTCGGAAGTACCATCCCAAGAGCCATAATACATTTCTAGGCAGTCGCAAATCTTTCTGCACATCGGACGGTATTTCCAAAGAACGGACGCTCGTCTGTAAATCTAAGAAGGGATGATTTCAAGACACTGTAACAAAATAATTTGACTTCTAGACAGATCCACTCCTGTCATCCGATTTCAGAAAGGGATGCAGCTGGGAGTCGCTTACTTATAAAATGATAATTTTTGGTTACATTTTTAGGCCCTAATTTCTTTTATTTATGTAACTCAAACGATGAACCGCATAAATTTTACTCCGAATGGCACACGTAGGACAAATACAACTCTATCAGGAGTTGCGTGCACCAAGACCACTACACCAGTATTAATAACAAAGGGAGGAATGGCATTGGTCGCTGAAGTAGAAATCTTTATTTCTTCGCAAATGAATTTCGTCACTACGTGACCATCATTAGTGGTAGTATTAAAGCGCTGTGGACTCATAAAGGCAAGCAATAAAATTGTAATACCTGCACGTATCGCTGATGAATAGTTGTCAGATCGAAGTCCCAGGTGCATTTGTAGCTTTGGTCTGACATGCTTTCTTCAGTGATACGTACAGATATTACAATTTTACTGCATGCCTTTATGAGTCCATAGGGGTTTAGTGCTACCACTCATGATGATCACGAAGTGACTAAAACTCGTTTGCAAAACAAATAAAGATTTCTGCTTCCGCGACCAATCTTGATGCTCCTTTCGTTAATAATAATATTATTATTAACAATAACACATTTTCACTTGATTATAAAAAGGCAATATTTTGTTATTCATTGCGATAATATGTTATTGACAATAATGAATGCGCAGAAGCCCAGAAGCTGGTGTCCAGTCCTCACATACACACACACACACACACACACACACACACACACACACACACACACACCACACAACACCCACAAACACACACTTTCACGTACATGCACAATGCAACCACTTACATACTAGTAGTATAATATTTACGGTTATGTTACTTTACCTTGTAGTAATTTTAAAAGTCTATCTTACAATAGAGTGAAGAGACTGCTACGGTCACGATTTCGGAAATTAGTTTATTCAATACCAAATGAAGTGTTCCTAAAGATATATCGGTTCCGTTTCCACTGTAAATTTTCTTTACTGCGTAAGGTCTTAATTGGGCTATATTTTGTTTTCCGGACTGTGCCACGTGCCACTGTCCGTGAGGCTCTGAAACGCTTTATGTGACCGCAGTGTAAAAATTATTTGTCACATACATTTGCGTATTTCATTGAATATCTGCATAGACTGCAATCAGCAAATAAAATCAGTTGTAAGAGTAAGAACTGCAGGAGGATTCTGGGAAAGAGCAGTTATCCCTTATGCGAAATCGTGAACAACACTTTTGTGTGCTTCTTTTCTAGAGAACTATTCCTATCATGAGAGATACAGTGCTCTGAAATGAAACCGTAACCGACTAACGAACGAAATATAAATTTGAGTCATTAGGAGAACGGTGATTTTTTTCTCGTGGAAGCTTGGTGAATTTATTTAGGTAAGTGTGCCTCACTTCGGTTCTAGGCGCCACAGTCTGGAACCGCGCAACCGCTACGGTCGGAGGTTCGAATCCTGCTTCGGGCATGGATGTGTGTGATGTCCGTAGGTTAGTTAGGTTTAAGTAGTTCTAAGTTCTAGGGGACCGATGACCTCAGCAGCCGCGCGGGATTAGCCGAGCGGTCTAGGGCACTGCTGTCATGGACTGTGCGGCTGGTCCCGGCGGAGGTTCGAGTCCTCCCTCGGGCATGGGTGTGTGTGTTTCTCCTTAGGATACTTTAGGTTAAGTAGTGTGTAAGCTTAGGGACTGATGACCTTAGCAGTTAAGTCTAGTAAGATTTCACACACATTTGAACTTTTTTTTCTTTTTTTTTTTTTGACCTCAGCAGTTCCATAGTGCTCAGAGCCATTTGAACCATTTTTTTGTGCCTCACTTATACCGCTCACTGTTCTTCATGGCGATCATGAGAATGAGATGAGGAAATTTGTGTGACTGCTGAGAACAGTCTTTTTCCTTTCATTCCTGTGGAAGAGTATAACGTACAGAGGAGATAACATTGATACATAGTACCTTCTGTACAATATTTCTGGATAATGTGTCTGGATAGAAAGTGTAGTATTGCTGCAGGAAGGGCCCCCCAACAACCCAAGACAATGGGAGAACGTTTCCGCTCGCCAGTGCCACCTTAATCAGGCATACATCGCTTGACAATAGCTGGAGCCTTTCCTACTACCATTATAGATACAAGTATGATGCCCTTGACCTTAACATTGTTGATGCCCAGGTCAGCAATGGTACTTCAATGAAAGATGCTATCGATGACAGCCGACACGTTTACAGAGATCAGAGAAATCAAACAGTGGTAGTTTTGGCAGGAAAACGTTTAGGGAGGATTATTCTTGGTGAGTGAATTTGTGTGTCTGTCGTGTAGTGGGGCAAAAAGAGGATGAATAGCAGCAACGGACGGTTTTAACCAACAATTTGTCAGGTGAAACGAAGAAAAGAAAAATCCAAGCTGGCCAATTTGACGTACTGATATACTCATGGGAAATTTTGGAAAGTTCTATGGAGACAGATCCTTCTCGTGTACACCACTTTGCTGCTGGGCATGAGGCATGCCACTCCAATGATTGCTTCGTGGTATCTCACTGTTTTGGTTCCAAGTGCCATGACTACCAGTCTGTCCTAAATGGTGCACAGTTCTCCAGTACAGCTCCCTGGACACACTCTGCCCACTGCTTTCACGACCACCACTGCTGGAATGCTGCGGTTTTGTATGTACTTAATCCAATTCGTCACCACACAGTACGTGATTCCTAACTGACAAATGACATACACTGCCGCATGCTGAAAGTAAAGTCCACCTTCGAATGTTCCATTTGTCTCAAGGTAATAAATAAATGCAGTAAAGCGATCCTGACTTAATTGTTGACAGAACTCTCGTTTTAATTTTCCTTTTAAGATTCCATACCTCAACCAACTCTTACAGGACTACTTTATTTTTCATCTATCTTTGCGTCTATTAAGACAGCTTTTTCTAAGGAGCAAGTAATGGCATCAAGCTGAAATTTGTGTCAAATACTACGGTCTAAGATCCCTGTCGGAGAAAACAATTTAAGCTTCTAAGTCAATGCAATCAAAGGATACAACAGTGTGTGTCAAATATTTTGATATGCGCAAACTCTGTCATCCAAACCTGTAGATGAACGATATGTATCGGAAATCTCAGTCCTGCTTGCACGTTCCCCGTTTTTTTATGTTACCGTCGAGTGGAAACATGATAATTGTTTTACACTGGGTTTTGTATAGGTTACTTCCAATCAGTCTAGTCCCGGCCCAAAACAATTCTACTGATATAAGAGTACTCTGTTTACATTCATGCACCTGTCGCATCTTATCCTTTTACGTGGTGGAATAAAGTGGCTCGTAAATCATTTCATGCACCTTAAGACAGGCAACAGAACTTACATCATCGGTATCATGTTTCGACGATGTAATTTGGGTAATAGGACAGAAGCCGGTAAATGTGTTCTACATGCACAGGCAAACCAAAGGTTACAATTTCAGTAAAAAGGAATATGAGTTATTGTTAAAGAAAGAGCTTCATTAATTGAGAAAGTCAGTAAAGCATTGGTCCTCATCTGGTATTATGGAAGGAGTTATTCGGCTTGCCATTTACAGAGTTTTTGGAGGGATACCGAGCCAAATGCTGTCGAATTGGAGAATTAGATCGTCAGAATCCTGAGCTGGTTGGAGGAACCTGCTCATAATGCTCCGAACGTTCCCAAATGTGGGCCGATCAGGCGGCCCTTCTGGCATAGTTACAGCTTAGCAAGCCGGCCGCGGTGGCCGAGCGGTTCTAGGCGCTTCAGTCCGGAACCATGCGACTGCTACGGTCGCAGGTTCGAATCCAGCCTCGGGCATGGATGTGTGTGATGTCTTTAGGTTAGTTAGGTTTAAGTAGTTCTAAGTTCTAGGGCACTGATGATCTCAGGTGTTAAGTCCCATAGTGCGCAGTGCCATTTAAACCATTTTGAACAGCTCAGCAATCACGGACACTAGCAGTAGAAACTCTCGCCGTGTGCGGACGGGCATTATCGACTGAATGTGTAAGCTAAGGGCGTAAAATATAGTCGACTTGCCGCTCTGCTGTAAGGGCCTCGCGGATGACAGCCAAAGGAATCCTGCTATGAAAAGAAATGACACCTAGTTGTCAGGATGTATGGCAGGTGACAGACATGCTGGCATCCCACCCGTGTCCGGGGCATCTCCAGATACGACTTCCGCCTGGAATGTCATTGACTGGAGTGCCATTACCTCCAGTACATGTATATCACATATACCGATTTCCGTCCCATTTTATAATTCCTTTGTGATGTGCCTTTTTATGTCTTGAGTGTATTTTTGTGCCACTTTTATTTGCGCACCCTGTGTTTGTTACTGAATGGAAATGCCATAGTGCATTGATTTTCTAATTGATAAATATAATTGACATAACTTATTATGACATCTTGGAATATGCAGTAAGGTTTCTTTGGTCAGCAGACCTTCGCTTTCTGTATGCGACGTTGTGTTATAGGACTGCTGAGGCAAACTACGAGATTCTCTCCAGTGGAGGAGTTGCCTGCAGTATCGGGTGCTCAGGGACAGCTTACGGTCGATGATGTGGACGCCCGGTGGCCACGCTCCAGGGGACCTGTCGCCGACAAGCGGACCGGAGGAGGAGTTGTGTTTCTCTGTCGCTAAATCGAGCGGAGCGCCTGGGGGGGAAGATGGGATGTTGTGGTAGGTGGGAGGGGCAGAGGGGGGGGGGAGGCGCCAGCTTTGATGACGCTGCGCCGTCGCCGCTATCTGCTTCCCCGGGGCGTCCCTTTGTGCCGGCGTCGTTTGTCACTTTGCGACGCGCGCGACTTTTCGTCGCTACTCGCGACGTGACACCTCACATCGGCCGCCGTGTAAGGCGGCCGTCTGCTGGTGCACGCGCGGCTAGCCCTGTGGGCCTTCCAGCGCTCTGTCCTCCCACACACCGAGTTTAGCGAGTAGCGAGAAGGCATTTAAGTTACCTAATGAGAAGTGTTTTAATTACCAGTTGCTTTCATCGGACATGACTGGCAAAACTGTAGTACGAGGGGGGTCCAGAAAGTAACGTCACACGTTTTCTTTTAAATATTTCTTGATTCCACAGAACGAGAAATACACACGTGAAAGAATGATGTTTTACCCACACGCCCTCTTTTCCAACGTAGTCTCTGAAATGATCCCGGATAGCACATGCATAGACATGGAAGTGGAAAGAAGTTATTAACCAGAAAATATAATATTTTAAACCGTAACACATTTATTTCCGTGAGTAATTTATCTCTTCTCTCTCCACCTTTTCTCAAAAAAAGGAAATCTGGTAAAATAGTAACTCTTATATAAAATCGACTCTTCATTATCAGTAACTCAATGGCCAGACCACTGAGCTCAGTTATTACTGCTTTTATCTTAAACAAAATGTTACCTCTAAAAGAAACGACAGAATTAAGGAAATACAAATGCTTTTAACATAAATGAACTTGAGTGAATCTTTTAATAATCAGTGTGAATTTACATAAAAATTTGTTAACTATATAAAAATTAAGGCTCCAAAAACATTACTTCCACTTGATTTTAAAATACTTTTACACAATCTTGTCATAACCTAACAGGACATTCGTCTATTACACAGTGAGAAAATTTAATAATGAAAAACACTTGAATGAAAGTGGTGAAGAAGGAGAAAAGCGCCGTGCTGCTTGCAGCTTAAGCGCTCGTCAATGGGACCAAGAATCATACAACACTCCGCTTATAACAACATATGAAAGAACGGGTCGCCGGAACGCGAATCACAGCTCACAACAGATATTACGGAATTGGATAGAGCAAAATTTTATCAGTGTTCTGTACAGTTGTCTTTGAAAGGTAGCTGAAGCAGAACATTAATTCATAAACTGACAGCTGGAGGTGCTGCTATAAAACAAATAATGGTTGCCAGCCTTCAAATGTATACATTCTTCCACTGGCTAAACAGATTAGCATGGAGGAAATGCATGTTCGAGCACGGCCAGTGGCATTACAAGAACAGGTGTCAAAACAGACGCAAGATTTTCCCAGAGGCAGATACTCACCAGTTACAATTACTGTGGCACGTACTCGACTTGTAATACTCCCAATCAACAGCTTGTCAGCGACCGTGGATGAGTAGCTACGTAAAGTACACCTCACTCAGGAGTGACTTGCGCCAGGAGCTTCTATTTCATCATACAAGAAATAGTTGGTTCCAATTCGAGGAGGTGGTACAGCTAACACGAGTTGCTGCATAGCCGTGTTTCCATCCACCAGCTCCCGCCCCGGTGTGTCCTAAATGGGAAACGAACGACCCTCTCTCTCTGCGCAGGCGCGGTCAGCGCTAAGTACACACTTACCGGCACAACCCACGGTGTCCACCCGGCGACCGGGGAATGCATACGTGTAGCAAGGACATCGTGTATCTCTGATAGGCGCCAGAACCAAATCGAGCCGCTACACGGCTCATTCTCCTTCCAGTTCTATGTTCTTCCTCCTGTGAGTCACAAGGGCGAGTATGCGTTGTTGGTAACAGTATCCGTTCTGGTCATGAAGCCATTTCTTCACTGTGCGAATAACCTCCTAGTTTTTTTTATCCCTTCAGGGCAGAACAAATTGGAAGTCCGACTGAGCCAGGTCCGGGCTGTAGGGTGGGTGGGGCAACGCGGACCAACGCTGTCTCGTTGTTAGTTCAGAAGTCCTCAAACTTGTACGAAGACGAGCGTTAGGACCTATCGGGTTGAATAAAAGCGTCACCTAGTGTATCATAGTACCGAATTCGTTGGGACGCTACTTGAGTGTGGCTAGACATAAAATAACGAAATACCGCGAGAAATGCATGCTTGAAAATAAATGCTGATGCCAGTCAAGTCTGCAAGTACTGCTGTTGAATTTCAGCACTAAGAGTCGTGCTACGTCGCAATAAGTTGCAAGTGGCAGCCGTGGACAGTACATCGTTCTGTGTAGTTGTGGCTGTATTATGTCGGAACCAAGTGAATTCGCACATGGGCAAATTATTGGTGCTTGTATTGGTGGCGTGGGGGGGGGGGGGATGGGTTACTTCTGTAACCACGGTAGCCAAAGTGATTGGTGTTTCAAGACGCAACCAGTCGAAGATTAATACCACATACAGGGAAAGGAGGAAAACATCATCCATTATGTCACATCGTGGACGGTAGCGTGTGTTGACTGGCACTGACAACCACTCATTGAGTAGGATTGTGACGGGAAATGACAACAGCTGAAAATTCATTGTAGAACTGAATCTCGCACTTGTGGACCTTGTCAGCATACAAACAACAGGAGGGAAGCTCTATAAGCAGGGAATCGCAGGGTAAGTTTCCGTTCGTAAACCACTCGCCAGTAATAGCAGAACTTGGTGCCGAAGGCTTCAAACCTGGACTACAGAACACGGAAGTAAGACATTTGGTCGGACGTGTGTTGTTTGACATTGTTTGCAGCTTCTGGCCGTATTTATGCCTCAAGAGTGAAACATAGAGATTCGCTGATGATTTATGTAGCAGTACCGTGGAAGTCCTTGGACCCCACGGTTACTCTAGAAGGTTTCGTTACTGTCAAGAATTATGTGAACATTTTGCTTGATCAGATCTATTCTATTGTACAATGTTTGTTCGAAATTGGGGATATAGGTTCCAAGAGTGTTCAAACGGCTCACGCTGTCCTGGACTGGTGTGTGAACACGAGGTGTGTTGTTGCATCCCTTCTGGCACCACCGTCACCAGATTTAACTATTATTGAGCCTTCGTGGTGCACTTTTAGACGGAAGAGTCGATGATCGCTATCCATCACCATCGCATTTACCTGCACTTGTCTCTGTTTTGCCCTATTTTGGTATAAGGTTCACTTGAGAAGCAAACGGGACCTCAATATATACAATCCGAGATTAATGAAATATGTTTATAATGCATACCCAAGATTTTTAGAGCATAAAGGGAAAGCGGAGAAACATCACCCGCAAAGTCACAACGGAGACGAAATTACGTGTTTAGTGATCGAGACGGTCAGTCATTGAAGACGACAGCTGCAAAAGTCACTGGTGAACTGAATACCCCACTCGTGGACCCTATCAGCAACAAGACACAATGGGAGCACCAAAAGTAGAATTGCACGACGAGCTGGAATTCCAAAACAGCCCATCAATAATGCTAATTCCCGTAAGGGGGTCGAAGGCTTCCATTCAGTCACTCACTCATCAGTCTGGCCTGGCAACGGAAGACAGCAAAACGAAAGCTGAAATTTTAAATTTAGCATTTGAGAAACCTTTCACCCAGGAGGATCGTACAAACATACTGCCGGTCGAGTCTCGTACAGATTCCCGTATGGAGGACATAGTGATAGACATCCCTGGGGTTGTGAAGCAGGTGAATGGGTTGAAAATAAATAAATCACCAGGTCCTCATGGGAATCCAATTCGGTTTTACAGAGAGTACTCTACTACACGGGCTCCTTACTTGGCTTGCATTTACCGCGAATCTCTTGCCCAACGTAAAGTCCCGACCGACTGGAAAAAAGCGCAGGTGACGCCTGTATATAAGAAGGGTAGAAGGGCGGATCCTCAAAATTACAGACCAATATCATTAACATCGGTTTGTTGCAGGATTGTCGAATATGTTCTCAGTTCGAATGTAATGAATTGCCTTGAGACAGAGAAATTGCTGTCCATGCATCAGCACGGCTTTAGAAAGCATCGCTCCTGCAAAACGCAACTCGCCCTTTTTTCATATGATATCTTGCGAACCATGGATGAAAGGATCAGACGGATCCCACATTCCTTGACTTCCGGAAAGCGTTTGACTCGGTGCCCCACTGCAGACTCCTAACTAAGGTACGAGCATATGGCATTGGTTCCCAAATATGTGAGTGGCTCGAAGACTTCTTAAGTAATAGAACCCAGTACTTTGTCCTCGATGGTGAGTGTTCATCGGAGGTGAGGGTATCATCTGGAATGCCCCAGGGAAGTGTGGTAGGATCGCTGTTGTTTTCTATCTACATAAATGATCTTTTGGATAGGGTGGATAGCAATGTGCGGCTGTTTGCTGATGATGCTGTGGTGTACGGGAAGGTGTTGTCGTTTAGTGACTGTAGGAGGATTCAAGATGACTTGGACGTGATTTGTGATTGGTGTAAAGAATGGCAGCTAACTCTATATATAGATAAATGTAAATTAATGGAGATGAATAGGGAAAGGAATCCTGTAATGTTTGAATACTCCATTAGTGGTGTAGCGCTTGACACAGTCACATCGATTAAATATTTGGGCGTAACATTGCAGAGCGATATGAGGTGGGACAAGCATGTAATGGCAGTTGTGGGGAAGGCGGATAGTTGTCTTCGGTTCATTGGTAGAATTTTGGAGCATTTGGGATCCCTATCAGGTCGGATTGAGGGAGGACATAGAAGCAATTCAGAGGTGGGCTGCTAGATTTGTTACTGGTAGGTTTGATCATCATGCGAGTGTTACGGAAATGCTTCAGGAACTCGGGTGGGAGTCTCTAGAGGAAAGGAGGCATTCTTTTAGTGAATCGCTAGTGAGGAAATTTAGAGAACCAGCAGTTGAGGCTAACTGCAGTATAATTTTACTGCCGCCAACTTACATTTCGCGGAAAGACCTCAAAGATAAGACAAGAGAGATTAGGGCTCGTACAGAGGCATATAGGCAGTCATTTTTCCCTCCTTCTTTTAGGGAGTGGAACAGGGAGAGAAGATGCTAGTTGTGGTACGAGGTACCCTCCGCTACGCACCGTGTGGTGGATTGCGGAGTATGTATGTAGATGTAGATGTAGAACAGCAATATCTGCTGCCGAAGCCATGAAACCTGACTGTGGAGTAATGGAAAAATGTCATTTGGACGGATGAGTGTTGTTTCCACGCATTGATTGCTACTTCTGGTCGAGTTTACATTGGCAAGAGTGAAACATGGTGGGGGTTAGGTGATGGTTGGGAAGCCATATCGTCGTATCACATCGGCTATATGATTATTTTTCAAGACCGCGTTACTGCCAAGGATTATGTTACCATTTTCGCTAATCAGGCCCATCGCGTGGGACAATATTGGTTCCCCATTGGCGATGCTGTGTTGCAACAGAGAACTTAATTACACAACTTGCACCATCCAGAACTGGTTTTTTAAGCACAATGATGAATTGTCGCATTTGCCTTCGTCAACAGCTCAAAATGATTCAAATGGCTCTAAGTACTATGGGATGTAATATTATTGGATTTCAGATACTTTGCATATGAGATATTTATCATAAAAGAAAGGGACAGCCAACGAGCTGTAGTACGTAAAAATGCTAAGCATTACGGCGCGAGAGTAAAGAGACGAAGTATTTCTTTTACTGTGCGCCTATACCAAGACGGGCGTCGAGCTTTTGAATACCCTACATAAACACTATGACCCGCTGGGCGCAGATATTTAAAATCATTGCCGCAGCGCTTGATAGCAAGAAGCTGCGAAACAGAAGGAAGAACAATCTATCTTTTGTTAAGAAATATTCTAGAGACTTCATTATCCCTTGTACTTTTGGCCGCCGACATGTTGTGACGTACTACGTAGGATTGCTACAAGTTGTATTTTTATTTTACGTAAAAACTATGTGAAACGACGAACAAACGTTACGGTAAGTCGGGTGAAGATATAATGAACTTACGTGCAACCAAGGACATTTAATTTTTAAGAAGCAACGGAATGACAAAACAGCGATTATTGAACTGCACCATGTACAAAAGAAATATCAGATGTAAGCCATGTATTTATTGTGTATCTGTCAGTGTCTAGAAGTTTAAGGCCAATTTGTTCACAATGTAGTAATAACCTACGATACAGTAATTTTAATCTTATTCTTTTCTTTTACTAACCTAAAATCATGTTCAAATTGTATATGAGCTTTGTTGCAAGTTCGCTCTTTATCGCCGTGTCTCGAATGTATTTGGGACACCATTAATGTGTTCAATCTGTTAATCTGTTAATCTTTCTCTTACGAAATTCCACTGATTTGCTCTCTTTTCCATTTGTATATTCAAGTAGCTCCCTTAGGTATTTTCATCGAAGATTCTGATTGCGTGAAGGCAATCCGGGTCAAAAGATCAATTAAGAAAACCCCTTCGCGTAATCAAACCGTACGTTTTATGAACACAATCGAGAACCGACGCTTCGGTGATCAATCACTAATCTCTCACTCTTTTTAAGTCGTACTAAAAAACGGCCACACAGGATAGCCGGAAGTACGCAATCTAGCGTTAGGTTGCATTTTGTCAGTAAATATTACCAACAAACAGTGACAGCATCACTATTATTATTTACTACTATTTCTTATACAGAATACGGCAAGTTCTTAACGCTAGAGGGACTTAACATCTGAGGTCATCAGTCCCCTAGTTTTTAAACCTAACTAACCTAAGGACACCACACACACATCCGTGCCCGAGGCAGGATTCGAACCTGCGACCGTAGCAGCAGCGCGGTTCCGAACTGAAGCGCCTAGAACCACTCGGCCACAGTGGCCGTCTCGCCAACAGTCATCAGATAACGAATCATTCAGCCCTTGAGATATTCTTTGGAGAGAAGGGAACGGGATCACCATCCTCCTCTATCATAGTTACCTGAACGTACTCATTTCGAGACTGCTGGAAGCTTTTTTGAATGTCAATGGTTTTTCTCCAGCTTTTGGTCATGGTAATGTGTCTGTCAACCCCCTATGCCTCCGAATTAATGATACCGTATCTTGGCACCACATCGATGAAAATCACATCCTTATAGTACCAAAACACTGTCACGATGACGTACTGGCGTAAACAGTTGCTTTAAATTTTTTTTGTTCTGTGGAGAGTGTGGATTACGTCATGCCATGTAATGTGTTTATGTTTGTTTCTAGAAAGGCAAACACATGTTCCATCACGCGTTAAAGTGTTTTAAGAATTCGAAACTTTTTTTTTCTCTCTGAGATTTCTGTGCCACCCGAAGATAGCGCTGTCTCAATCTTGCACATACATTTGACAACATTGTTGCCAACTGCTAAGTCTTAATGCATCGATCCTAGCGAATGGGAACATAAGCACGCTGCAAGATGTCAGTTATGAAAGCAGTGGATGGTCTCCCCGTGGAGCTCCGCCGAACCGCCTTCCGATCTCCTCACCCTCAGCACCCAGCACCCAACTGTACTCCTGTCAACTGCAGATACTCCATAGACTACTACAAACTTTGTATTTACCACAAAGCCGATACTCTGAAAGATTGACCTTGCTACACTATTTGCGGGAGAAGATGGAAATTTTGCATACACGCTCAGGAAACTTCAAAGAATTCATCCCATCGTTAAACGTAACCGAGACGCACATCAAAATAGGAATATTTTCAGGAGAACATCGTTCTTTGTTACTATAGGGGCTCCTATAGCACACTATAAAGCTCACATAGAAAAACAAGGAATCAGGAAAGCCAAACGTAGATTAATTAAAACAGTGGCTACGTCGCCAATGAAGTACTAACACAGTTGCACAATAAATAAATAGCCTTCTGCAGTTGCAGTGAGTTAATATATACAAGCAAACCATATGTGCAAAATGTGCTTACCGCTTTTTGAAGCAATAATAATAGTAGATAGCGACCTCAGTAAAAGTCACTTTAGATAGCGTAGGAAAATAGGACTGCTGGAGGCTATACCGAACTTACAACTTCTCTTAAAATGTAGATTTGAAAACATGATATCCTGCCTTTTACAGCGTCTATATGTTTAGCAAAAGCTCATACCAGTCTCGATTAGAGCACACTCTACCAAATTGTGAGGTTACAGGGATAAGATTCAGGCAGCCAGACAATATCTACAACATATACAGGAACCAATTACCAGTCATAAAGGGTCGAAGGATTTGAACGGGATGTAGTACTTGAGAACGTAGTGAAATGGATTGCAGCATATCCCCACATTATTCGTTATGTACACTCCTGGAAATTGAAATAAGAACACCATGAATTCATTGTCCCACGAAGGGGAAACTTTATTGACACATTCCTCGGGTCAGATACATCACATGATCACACTGACAGAACCACAGGCACATAGACACAGGCAACAGAGCATGCACAATGTCGGCACTAGTACAGTGTATATCCACCTTTCGCAGCAATGCAGGCTGCTATTCTCCCATGGAGACGATCGTAGAGATGCTGGATGTAGTCCTGTGGAACGGCTTGCCATGCCATTTCCACCTGGCGCCTCAGTTGGACCAGCGTTCGTGCTGGACGTGCAGACCGCGTGAGACGACGCTTCATCCAGTCCCAAACATGCTCAATGGGGGACAGATCCGGAGATCTTGCTGGCCAGGGTAGTTGACTTACACCTTCTAGAGCACGTTGGGTGGCACGAGATACATGCGGACGTGCATTGTCCTGTTGGAACAGCAAGTTCCCTTGCCGGTCTAGGAATGGTAGAACGATGGGTTCGATGACGGTTTGGATGTACCGTGCACTATTCAGTGTCCCCTCGACGATCACCAGTGGTGTAGGGCCAGTGTAGGAGATCGCTCCCCACACCATGATGCCAGGTGTTGGCCCTGTGTGCTTCGGTCGTATGCAGTCCTGATTGTGGCGCTCACCTGCACGGCGCCAAACACGCATACGACCATCATTGGCACCAAGGCAGAAGCGACTCTCATCGCTGAAGACGACACGTCTCCATTCGTCCCTCCATTCACGCCTGTCGCGACACCACTGGAGGCGGGCTGCACGATGTTGGGGCGTGAGCGGAAGACGGCCTAACGGTGTGCGGGACCGTAGCCCAGCTTCATGGAGACGGTTGCGAATGGTCCTCGCCGATACCCCAGGAGCAACAGTGTCCCTAATTTGCTGGGAAGTGGCGGTGCGGTCCCCTACGGCACTGTGTAGGATCCTACGGTCTTGGCGTGCATCCGTGCGTCGCTGCGGTCCGGTCCCAGGTCGACGGGCACGTGCACCTTCCGCCGACCACTGGCGACAACATCGATGTACTGTGGAGACCTCACGCCCCACGTGTTGAGCAATTCGGCGGTACGTCCACCCGGCCTCCCGCATGCCCACTATACGCCCTCGCTCAAAGTCCGTCAACTGCACATACGGTTCACGTCCACGCTGTCGCGGCATGCTACCAGTGTTAAAGACTGCGATGGAGCTCCGTATGCCACGGCAAACTGGTTGACACTGACGGCGGCGGTGCACAAATGCTGCGCAGCTAGCGCCATTCGACGGCCAACACCGCGGTTCCTGGTGTGTCCGCTGTGCCGTGCGTGTGATCATTGCTTGTACAGCCCTCTCGCAGTGTCCGGAGCAAGTATGGTGGGTCTGACACACCGGTGTCAATGTGTTCTTTTTTCCATTTCCAGGAGTGTACATTCAATCTGTACATTGAGCATACAGATAGAGTAAACTAATGAGAAATATAGAAAACTAATTAATGTTCAAAAATCAGGAATAAAAGTCTGAAGTTAGCCGCTGATACTGCAATCCTGTCAGGGATGGTAAAGAACTTGCAAGATTCTTTGCATGGAATTGACAGAGTCTATAAGGTAAACGCAAATAAATGTAAAGCAACGGTAATGTAGTCAAATTAAGTTAGTTGATCTTGAGGGAAGTAGTTTACTCAATGAGAAATGAAAGATAGCACATGAGACTTGCTATCTGAGGAACAAAACCACGAGGGCCGAAGTAAAGAGGATATACACAACTGGCGAGCTAGAAGAAATTATCAGAATACGAGAAATATGTTAAAAAATAAATTTTGTGTTATTAAGTTTTTACCGTGAGTGTAGCTTCTTACAGAAGTGTAATGTGGACGGTACGCAGTACAGATAGCAGTTTAGGCTTTTGAAATGTGGTGACACAGAAGGCTGCCAAAGATCAGTGAGTCTAACGACTAAAACAGTCTGGGATACAACGTAATTCGGTTACTAGTGTATAAGAAGCGATGTGTTCTCAGAAAACTTCCTGATGCTTTAAGGAATAGTTAATTTGGTAATTGTGGCAAAACCATTCAGTCAAAACTGTAATGGGAGACTAGGGCTTCACTACACTTCTAGTGGATGTAGATTGGAATGGATGTGCGTAAACGAAGAGAGTTTCACAGGATAGACTAGCGTGCAGAACAGTACCAAAGTAATATCCGAGAGAAGATCAGAACAAAAACACAATGAATAGGAATACATAAGCATATGGCACAGTGAGTGAAAAGCAGCATTTTCTGAACAATACTGATATGGTTATTAATAGACACCTTCTTGCAGTGTAAACAGCTGTTGCTACACAATATGAGCGATCATGTGTAAAATTATTTAGCTAGAAACGCTATAGTGTAACTTGCATGAATCTTGTTCAGAATGGTTCAAATGGCTCTGAGCACTATGGGACTCAACTGCTGTGGTCATAAGTCCCCTAGAACTTAGAACTACTTAAACCTAACTAACCTAAGGACATCACACACATCCATGCCCGAGGCAGGATTCGAACCTGCGACCGTAGCGGTCGTACGGTTCCAGACTGTAGCGCCTTTAACCGCTCGGCCACTCCGGCCAGCTATGAATCTTGTCATTATTTCGCGAACATCTTACGTCGTTATATAAAGTATGAATTGTATGCCCCTATGAGGACTAGCTGAATACATCTTTGGGTGACAAAGAAAGACTATGTTTATTAGATTAATAAAAAATCTTACGTTTCGGTATTTTCTTCATTTAGCGCAACGTGATTTATCCATATATTTTCCAGGAATTAGATTGTATCCCTGTGTCTGCGGAATTCCCCTCTGTGCCTCCTCTCTTCATTCGAGTGTGAAGCTCTTTAGAGAGAGCATGTGGGAGTGACAAAGCGCCATATCTGTCGAATTTGACTCATGTTTCCAAAATTCGATGCCAAAAGAATGTAATAGAAAAGTGTACTGTCGTGACAGACCCTCATCTCACTTATTCACTCATTCAGATGGTGCAAAAGATAAGCTAACCTATGATAAAGAATTGCTTTAGAATATCATAAAATACGAGCTAAGGCAAATTTGGTGTATTGAGCCGTCTTACTGTTTCTTGGTGAGCCACTCAGCTTCCTGTCAGTAGAATTTCTTTTACTTCCGTCCTCCGACTTAAGGCAAATTTGGTGTATTAGGCCGTCTTACTGTTTCTTGGTGAGCCACTCAGCTCCCTGTCAGTAGAATTTCTTTTACTTCCGTCCTCTGACTGTATTCTTAAATTTACTTTAATGAAGATAAATTTCTCCTATAAGCGTTGATACTGACAACAAGTTTTGTATAATTAACTCAATAATTTCCTCGTTTCCTCGTACACCAACAGATAATGCTACTAAATGGTGTTACACCAAAAATTTGGTATTTATGTAATGAAGCACTACAAAGCATATCGCACAATCTTTTCGACCCGCTTGTTACATAACTACGACGAATCACGTTAGTTGGTGACACCTACTGCGCTATTTCTTAAAGAAATTAGGGGAAGGAATATCATTGTTCTTCAGAACAATTGCTAAAGATTCGAATATGCTGAGCATGTTCCTAGGCAGGCAGAAACCTTAAGCTGGTAAAAGTTTTCAAGAAATCGTAGGAAACTGCATGCTCGTAAACTCCTTACTGCTATTGACAAAAGACAGGCAATGACAAATGCGACGTCATATCTTGTACTGTAGTTTTGGCCACTGTGGGCTATTCACCAGTTTTAAATGCCAGTTTCTCCGTCAATTCAGGAGAAGCGAACTCGTAGAAAATAAGTTTACGACTGTCGTAAACTTTCTTGTAGGTGGTTAGATATTGCAAATGAAAAAGTTTGTCCCACTTGGCAGGACGTATAAATTAAGAGAAGAGGAACTACGAGAAAGCTACAGTGCAGCTAAGGTTTGAACTGACAGTGCTCCAGGTTAACAACAGAATCTTGTTAGATATCTGTGTACGTACGACGCACAAATCTAATGCGGACCGACATTCCACACTAAGATTACAGTGATTTATTGCCTTGAAATAAGGGATGTATACTCTGGGAGCACACGACCTGTATGTTGTACGAGGGTGTGCTCAATAGTAATTCCTCCGAAAGTTTGATTTAGTTCCCAATTTCGTTTCAGGTATGTCATACGTATTAGTCAGTCGATTTTCCCGTTTCGATGACCCAAGCTGAAACCCTCTGCCGAGTGTGGCCGTGCGGTTAATGGCGCTTCAGTCTGGAACCGCGTGACCGCTACGGTCGCAGGTTCGAATCCTGCCTCGGGCATGGATGTGTGTGATGTCCTTAGGTTAGTTAGGTTTAATTAGTTCTAAGTTCTAGGCGATTGATGACCTCAGAAGTTGAGTCGCATAGTGCTCAGAGCCAGCCATCTGCCGCTAAAGGGCTCCGAATTGTGGCGTGTAACACGGTGATGTGTAACTAAGTCAGCGTGTGAGAAAGAGCGTACTGTAATCGAGTTTCTAACACCAGAAAAACTTCGTCCAGACATGGAGTGCCCTCTTAGCATGTCACTGCCAGACCACACACGAACGCTGCTACAACTGCAGCAATCCGACGCTTTAGGTTCACCGTCATCAATCGTTCTCCATTCGGCCCCGACTTGGCGTCCTCCGATTTTTATCTCTTTCCGAAATTTACACAACAATTTCGAGGGCTTTACTTCGATAGTGACGAAGCGGTGCAAGCAGAGGTGAGGCTGTGGCTCCGTTAGCAGAGTGAAACATTCTGCAGTGACGGTATCCACAGACTGGTCACTCGTCGGGAGAGGTGTGTTTCACGTCAGAGCGACTATGTTGAGAAATAAATATGTATACATAAAGAGGAAGGATGTAGAATGGTAATAAATTACCATTTTTCCCATAAAATATGCAGAGGCATTGTTTTTCAGCGCGCCGTCGTGGTGTGCAACTTGTATTAATAGTGGCTTCTCGCTGGGTGAAATGAATTTTTTGCTAATTACAACTTCTTTAGTTCATTAGATGTCTCATGTTGGAATATAGTTTAAATATCTATTTTGTGAATGTAGTAACTAAATGCTATAGTTAATTCATCTCAAACATCCACAGTAACAGAAAAGCGTTTTCCTGCGATAGTCCCTTAAGTGTTGTCGATTTCACGCTTGCTAATAATACACTTGTTTGATACGGCGGCAACACAGTAAGAAACGCCAAATAACATTTATCAAGAGTGTATTACAAAAGCCATTTAATTTTGGTACAGTCCGTCACTTGATGTTTAAAACCTAATACAATGATATCTAAATAACTTTGCTATTTCCTGGCCGTTTACATCTTGTCACTGTAGCTAAATGTATTGCTCATCATTGTGGTATCCGTACCAGGTCGGGTCGACAGAGGAGATAGAGAAGATCCAAAGAAGAGCGGCGCGTTTCGTCACAGGGTTATTTGGAAAGCGTGATAGCGTTACGGAGATGTTTAGCAAACTCAAGTGTCAGACTCTGCAAGAGGGGCGCTCTGCAAAGCGGTGTAGCTTGTTGTCCAGGTTTCGAGAGGGTGCGTTTCTGGATGAGGTATTGAATATATTGCTTCCCCCTACTTATACCTCCCGAGGAGATCACGAATGTAAAATTATAGAGATTCAAATGGTTCAAATGGCTCTGAGCGCTATGCGACTTAACTTCTGAGGTCATCAGTCGCCTAGTACTTAGAACTAATTAAACCTAACTAACCTAAGGACATCACACACATCCACGCCCGAGGCAGAATTCGAACCTGCGACCGTAGCAGTTACGCGATTCCAGACTGAAGCGTCTAGAACCGCACGGCCACAACGGCCGGCCCTATAGAGATTCGAGGGCGCACGAAGGTTTTCCGGCAGTTGTTTTTCCCGCGAAACATACGCGACTGGAACCGGAAAGGGAGGTAATGACAGTGGCACGTAAAGTGCCCTCCGTCACACACCTTGGGTGGCTTGCGGAGTATTAATGTAGATGTAGATGTAAGCAGTCACTCCGTTAATGGGCCGTGTTCCCCATAAACAGCAACTGCTGAATCGGAAGGTAGGACTTTACTGAGTGGGTTGCAGGTACTAAGAAGATCTAAATAATGGTTCGTAGCTGTCTGAGGGTCTGCGGCACGTCGTGTTTTGGTGCCCGTAGGTGGAAGGATTTGTATGTGCGTCAGTACAAGCCGGAATCAGTTTAGTACGCGGTTGATGGCGCTGTCTATGGCTGTTGACCACACTAACGGCAGACGTATACCACGCGTTGGATTAAGTGGCGTGGAAGCAGGTAGAGGTCCAGGTTATGAGCGCCATCTGGAGGCTGCTGCTGCCTGGAACTGAGGGGCGCCAAGCGAGCGTTTGTACCCGTATGGTGGCGACCTCTCGCAGTATTTGTTGTTTACCTCTCGCTTCCTACACGACAGCCAACATATGCAGTGTGTGCAATAATTAACAGCTACAGTTACAGGTGTAACACTACCATACGTTACCGTAGACCATCATAAGTAAGCACATACAATGGTAGTTTTCTTACTAACTGTCGTCGGTTAAAATCGTAACTACGTTACCGGTACGTGGTGTGTTGCTTACCTATCGGACGTTACTCATTCCGATCCCTGTGTTTGCATATGCGATCAGTGTCTCACTATACTAGGTGATTCACTAAGTATTGCCACCTAGAATAACTCCGAAAGTATGAATGTAGTTGAAAAGTTTGTGGGACGAATGTTGCATGGGACATCGGGGGCCATAATATGACCTTGGTTTTCTGTTGCTAGGTGGGGTCGCGTCAGAGATATGGTTACCCTTGGTTTTTTAAATGGGATGCTATAGTTTGGTACTTATTTTCTGATAGTGGCTATCGAGACGAATGCAGTGATGTATAACACTAAGGTCTTTGAAGGTCAACGAAGGTCTAAAAGGTGGCATGAACGTCCACTTACAGAAGGTGTTCGAAGTGATGACCATTGGTATCAATGCAGTGCTGCAATCTTCTTATCATGGACTGAGTGGTATTCCTTATCACCAAGGAACTTATCGAAGCACAGGCTCTGACAATTCCCTGTCGTATATCGTGCAAACAGTAAATATTCATCGAATACGGCGTATCCATCTAACGTGCCATTGACATGTAAACACCATTCGATGGTTTTGCAATACAACACTAATCAGGCGAATGTGAATGATGTATTCCTTCGACGAACAAGTCGATATGCTTCTCTTTTACGGAGAATGCTAACGAAATTCAGCGAGAGCTAGAGACTTATATGCTAAAAGATATCCTGAACGTACTCAACCAACACGTCGTACATTTAAATACGTGTATGATAAGTTGAACAACAGGATTTTAACGCATCGGAAACACATCCGGCCTAGGATATGGAAATTGGTACTCTTGCCACTGTGGTTCGAGATCCTTCCGGTAGTTCGTGCCAAATCGCAAGGGAATCTGGCACGGGCCAGGGTAGTGCTGTTTGTGTTCTGCATTGCCATAAATATCATCCCTACCATATCAGTCTCCACCAAGAATTAATTGGTAAAGATTGTATGCGTCGCATTGACTTTTGCCGATGGGCTCAACTTCAGATTCAGAGGGATGACACATTTATCAATTTGATTTTATTTACTGACAAGGCTACCTTGCAACGGAAAATCCATTTTGGCTTCGGCAAGTTGCACACCAAAAACCGTGGTCGGCGTATGTAAAGCGTGGGATTCTGGAGGGCAGAATTATAGGCCCTATTTCATCGAAGGAAATCTTAATGGTAGGAAGTACACCACATTTCTGCAAGAAACATCAGGTCTTTTATTGGAAGAAATACCTTCAGTAACAAGGAACATCATATAGTATCAAAACGACAGGTGTCCGGCACATTTTTCGCTGATGTTTAGAAATGAGTTGCAGAGACAATTCCCACATAGTTGGATTAGACGCGGAGGAGGTGTGTCGTGGCCGGCCTCGTTCGCCAGACCTTACGCTTCTGGATGTTTCCTTGTGGCGATTCGTAAAAGACATTGTTTATGAAGACGTTCTAACTGCACTTGAAGATATGCGAGAGAGAGTTGTCAGAGCACGTGCTTCGATAAGTGCCTAAGTGATAAGGAATACCACTCAATCAAAATGGTTAAAATGGCTCTGAGCACTAGGGGATTTAACATCTGAGGTCATCAGTCCCCTAGAACTTAGAACTATTTAAACCTAACTAACCTAAGGACATCACAAACATCCATGCCCGAGGCAGGATTCGAAAGTGCGACCGTAGCAGCAGCACGGTTCCGGACTGAAGAGCCTAGAACCGCTCGGTCACAACGGCCGGCACCACTGAATCCACGATAAGGAGATTGCAGCACTGCATTGATACTAATGGTCATCACTTCAGTAAATGGATGTTCATGCCACCTTTTGGCCGGCCGGTGTGGCCGAGCGGGTCTAGGCGCTTCAGTCTGAAACCGCGCGCCTGCTACGGTCGCAGGTTCGAATCCTGCCTCGGACATGGATGTGTGTGATGTCCTTAATTCTAAGTCCAGGGGACTGATGACCTCAGATGTTAAGTCCATAGTGCTTAGAGCCATTTAAGCCACCTTCTTGACCTTCGTTGCCCTTCAAAGGCCTTACTGTTAAACATCATTGAATTCGTCTCGATAGCCGCTATCAGAAAATAAGTACCAAACTTCCAACAACCTTTTCAGCTCCTATCTTAGTTTCTTAGTTATTATAGGTGGCAATAGTTAGTGACCCACCCTGTATTCCCCTATAAACCTGGTGTGGTATAAACCGGGTGTGATGAACCTTCTAGAAGCTGAGTGAGTATACAAGGTTGATTTGCTCCCCAATGAACAAACTGTAGGGATTGATCGATGAGAGGATACGGCATAAAAATTGTCTAATAAACGTATGCCTGGAAACGCATGGTTTCCATTCTAAAAATCGTATATTCAATCATACATTGTTACAGAGTCTGTAGTCGAATACGCGCTGTACCATGCAGCCACATTTACAGTATGTGTTGAAAATGGTTTCCATGTGCCTCAACGCATGCATGTTCGCGCCGTAGCATGTTCTGTCTGACACGTTTATATCCGCCAGACTGCATTCGAACAGTGTCAAGGGCAACATGAATACGCTGCTCTAGCGTCTCCACATGTGGAATGGGCTCTGCATATATGATACTTTTGAGATGTCCCCTTAACCAGAAATCGCATGGGTTGAGATACGGTGAACGAGCAGGCCACATAACTGGACCCTGTCGTCTGATCCACCGACCAGCTAAGACATGATTCAGATGCATCGGGACGTTAACGGCGAAGTGAACTGGAGCAACATCATGCAACAGCGACATAACCATCCGAATAATCAATAGCACTTCTTCCTGCGGGAAAGCCAAACATACCCGAAAGTAACGCCAATAGTTCCGGCCGGTTAGGCGACATGGAAGGATGACTGGTCCCAAAATACGGGCGTCGATTATACCGACCCATACGTTCCGGCTTCACCGATGCCGATGATTCACTGTCACCATACAATGGGTTTTGTGCATGCTACCCCACAGATGACTAAGTTGAAGATACCACTCCGCTTAAGGGTGGCCTCATTTGTGATTAGGTTGGATGACACAAATCCCGGAATTGCGGTTGCCTGGTGAAGAAACCAGTGACAACACTGCTCCCCCTGTGGAAAGTCTGTGTCTAGTAAACCCTGCACACGCTGTGAGTGATAAGGGTAGTAACGATTGTCACAGAGAATGTTCCAGCCGGCCGTTGTGGCCGAGCGGTTCTAGGCGCTACAGTCTGGAACCGTGCGACCGCTTCGGTCGTAGGTTCGAATCCTGCATCGGGCATGGATGTGTGTGGTGTCCTTAGGTTAGTTAGGTTTAAGTAGTACTAAGTTCTAGGGGACTCATCTACTTTTTTTTTCACTAGCTGCTTACATTTTATGACACACCGTCTAATTTCTTATGGTGGGTCGTATGTTGCCACTTAGCCGCTGTGACTGGGTCCGGGGTCCGGAGTGACTGAAAGTAACACCACACCGGCTCCCGTCCCCACTCACACCGTTGCCCGTGTCCCGCCACGGCTCTGCTTAGATCCATTTGATATCATTTTTTTTTGTGCAGCATTAGAAAAACTTATAACTAATACAAAATCAAGTAAGATATTAATAAACAAAACGAAATTAAATATTTAGAAAGAAGGAAGGAAGAGAACTGAATAGAGAAGGGATAGGTATAATATTGCCCGTCACCTGGTTGTGGGCGGCGGCCCGGTTCTTGGAATGACCCTCAAGACGCTGGCCGTTGCTCACCATGCCTTTAACATCTACCATCCTAAATACTAACTTAACTAGAAGAGATTAGGGTACGTTAAAGCTAGAAACTAAGAGTAAGACCTCCATGTCCAGCGTGCTAAACTATTTACGATATACAATAGAGACGTAACTGATTTTGTGCTTGGCTCAAAGTTGCTAATGAAAGGGTACTTGTGGTAAAAGTAATAGGGTAATGACGCTAACGGTTTATGTTGAGCCTACAAGGCTCCTAGTATAGTACATCAGGCGCAAGCACCTCCCGGCCCCGCCGACAACACGACCTGAACGGTGGTTTTCCCCTATCTGCCATAGGTATCCGTCGGGTTGGGCTCAAAAGAGAGGAACCACAATTAAGATCCTTCCATCCAGACTGTGCGCTGCCTCTTAACGGAAGGCGTAGGTCCCTTGAAGAGGTACCTAGCTTTAAGCTCTTATTAGACATGGAGAAACTATTTGTATATAAGGTGCAATATGTTTTTAGGATTGTGTGTGACTTGTGCACCTCTTGTCGGTTGTTCCACTCTGTTCTTTGAATTTGACTTGGTTGACACTGTGGATCATCCGCGCTGGACGCTTCAATATCTGTGTTGGTGCCCTGGTCTGTATCTGTTTCTTCTTCATCACTCGTGGTGCTAATCATATCTGTGTCCCCCTGGGCATCGTGACGTCTGTTTGGACCGACTTGCCTTCGGTAGGGTCTGTTGCGCAAGTATTCTATTTGTTGGATCTTCGAGATTTCGTCCGTTAGTTTGTTGAGTTCAGTCCACTTTTCCGGGTCGCGTATTATGGCATGTAGTTCGTTCTGTGTGTTCAGGCGATTTATGTGTACTGTGTGTCTTGTGTTCGTGCGTTGTCCGCAGAAGAAGACAGTATGTTCAGGGGAACCTTCTTCCCCGCATTTGCATCTATTAGTCTGCCGCAGACTCACGCGGTACTGGTGCGTGGGATAAGGGCCATGTCCTGTGATGAAATGTACCATACCGCGGCTCATGAACTCAGAAGTTAAATTCCACAGTGCTCAGAGTCATTTGAACCAAAAAGTTCCACACGGTCGTCTGTCTTACCCTCTACAGGTGGGTCAGCTGCCTGGTATTGACACGGTGGTCGCCTTCCACAGTGTTAATCACATTTTCCTGCAAGTCTGGTGACCGAACATTTCGGGTATGCCCTGCATGATTTCCTGGTTCTTGAAACGAGCCTGTCTCAGAAACTGTTGCCAACACTGAACGCTGTGATTATTGTTGGCGGGGATAGGTCTCCTGATACAAGCCTGCTGCCCGCCACCCATTGCCATTTGCCTTTCCGTTAAGTCAACACCATGTCGGCAAACTATCGAGTCGAATACGGAACCGTTGTGTACAACGCTGTATCACATGAAATGGTTCAAATGGCTCTGAGCACTATGGGACTTAACTTCTGAGATCATCAGTCCCCTAGAACTTAGAACTACTTAAACCTAACCAACCTAAGGACATCACACACACCCATGCCCGAAGCACGATTCGAACCTGCGACCGTAGCGGTCGCACGGTTCCAGACTATAACGCCTAGAACTGATCTGCCACCCCGGCTGGCTGTATCACATCCAAGGTGATTCATCAAGAGAAGTGAATCGGACTCAACATTACCAACTGCTGTGGCAGGAGAGGGCGCTACGGCATGATGTGTGAGAAACAGTACCACCATCTAGGTGGAAACCAGGCATACTGTAACTGTAGCAGCATGGTACTGCGTGTATTAGACCACAGTATCTGTAAAAAAGTATGACAGAATAAACGGTCTGTAGCATGGAGACCGTGTGAATTCGGATATAAGTTTATTATACCATTTTGCTCCGTGTCTACTCATCGATCAATCGCTAGAATTTGTACACGGTGGAAAAAATAATCCTGTATATAAATGGCAGCGTAAACTACGGAACATTTTTGTTCTACATGGTTACTCTCAGGTTTGTTATTTAAAAAGGAATAATATCTTTAGCAAAAGTAGAAATGTCAACGTTCAATTCAGTTTTTATTCGAAAACCGTTCATTTGTTATGTGTAACAGACGGATGTTGTAGTAAAAATTATATAAAAAAACAGATTTATCACAAAGCTAGCCGTTACCTCCAGGAAAGGTAAAATTTAAAAAAAGTCTAACAAAAACGAATGAAACATCGCTTCACTACTTCGTCGAGCTTATACACTCCTGGAAATGGAAAAAAGAACACATTGACACAGGTGTGTCAGACCCACCATACTTGCTCCGGACACTGCGAGAGGGCTGTACAAGCAATGATCACACGCACGGCACAGCGGACACACCAGGAACCGCGGTGTTGGCCGTCGAATGGCGCTAGCTGCGCAGCATTTGTGCACCGCCGCCGTCAGTGTCAGCCAGTTTGCCGTGGCATACGGAGCTCCATCGCAGTCTTTAACACTGGTAGCATGCCGCGACAGCGTGGACGTGAACCGTATGTGCAGTTGACGGACTTTGAGCGAGGGCGTATAGTGGGCATGCGGGAGGCCGGGTGGACGTACCGCCGAATTGCTCAACACGTGGGGCGTGAGGTCTCCACAGTACATCGATGTTGTCACCAGTGGTCGGCGGAAGGTGCACGTGCCCGTCGACCTGGGACCGGACCGCAGCGACGCACGGATGCACGCCAAGACCGTAGGATCCTACGCAGTGCCGTAGGGGACCGCACCGCCACTTCCCAGCAAATTAGGGACACTGTTGCTCCTGGGGTATCGGCGAGGACCATTCGCAAATGTCTCCATGAAGCTGGGCTACGGTCCCGCACACCGTTAGGCCTTCTTCCACCCACGCCCCAACATCGTGCAGCCCGCCTCCAGTGGTGTCGCGACAGGCGTGAATGGAGGGACGAATGGAGACGTGTCGTCTTCAGTGATGAGAGTCGCTTCTGCCTTGGTGCCAATGATGGTCGTATGCGTGTTTGGCGCCGTGCAGGTGAGCGTCACAATCAGGACTGCATACGACCGAGGCACACAGGGCCAACACCCGGCATCATGGTGTGGGGAGCGATCTCCTACACTGGCCGTACACTACTGGTGATCGTCGAGGGGACACTGAATAGTGCACGGTACATCCAAACCGTCATCGAACCCATCGTTCTACCATTCCTAGACCGGCAAGGGAACTTGCTGTTCCAACAGGAGAATTCACGTCCGCATGTATCCCGTGCCACCCAACGTGCTCTAGAAGGTGTAAGTCAACTACCCTGGCCAGCAAGATCTCCGGATCTGTCCCCCATTGAGCATGTTTGGGACTGGATGAAGCATCGTCTCACGCGGTCTGCACGTCCAGCACGAACGCTGGTCCAACTGAGGCGCCAGGTGGAAATGGCATGGCAAGCCGTTCCACAGGACTACATCCAGTATCTCTACGATCGTCTCCATGGGAGAATAGCAGCCTGCATTGTTGCGAAAGGTGGATATACACTGTACTAGTGCCGACATTGTGCATGCTCTGTTGCCTGTGTCTATGTGCCTGTGGTTCTGTCAGTGTGATCATGTGATGTATCTGACCCCAGGAATGTGTCAATAAAGTTTCCCCTTCCTGGGACAATGAAATCACGGTGTTCTTATTTCAATTTCCAGGAGTGTATGTTTCTGCTTTTCATAAACTACTTAGCAAATAGCAGTAATAACAGTAAACCCAAACCCTTGCCTTTCATCGTCACAAATAACGTTATATTTTGTACAACATAACAACAATAATTACATCGTTTTTTATGCTTGTGCACGTAAACTGTACTTTCGTCAAAAGTAATTGCTTTGGTCACGTCAAGAGATCAGAACTTACGCCATCAACTAAACAGTACTATTTATAAAATTCAATATATATTTTGCAATGATATGAAACAAACAATGGACTAACACTGAACGATATGCGGTATTAATTATAAGAAAAAAAACCAAAGAAACAAACAGAAAACAAAGTCGAGGGCTCCCAGTGCCGGTCTCAAGCATTCATGTATGTTTCGTTCCCTAACAAAGCTAGCAACAGCCTTTGCTAATCCTATCATTTCCTACGTCATTTATGTACGGTACCAAAACCACTGAACCGTAGTTTTGAAGGAGCACAACTCACTGACAACAGACACGGATGAAAATAAACAGTAATGGAAGCAAAAACGTAGTAGTAAAGACGGGGGCATAAACGAGGCTATTGCGAGATAGCGAATGTGCTGTTAGAAGCCACCACTGACTGCATCATTATGAACAAAGAATTTTTCTTCCAAAACACTCCATCCATTCTCCATAAAACTGAGCTCAAACTTCACCCATTTCTTACCTTGTGCAACCGTAATATGTTACAAGTTACAATACTGCGTTAACTCATAGCGTTAAGGGAAGCATCCCTGGTGTCGTTCTCACATCTGGATGCAATACTGCAGTCGCCTCTGCATTTTGTTAAGAATTCTTTCAATCATCTCCGGATCATCTTGTAAAGATCGACAAGACTGTACACCTCGCTACTCCTCGAGTCATATACACTCCATTTTCCAGATAACACCAGATATAAAAAAATCCAGGTCATTGATGGTTCACTATCTTGAAAATCTAGGAACTACATGAAAGGGAAGCAGTGGTTGGGAAGGGAGTAAGACAGGGTTGTAGCCTCTCCCCGATGTTGTTCAATCTGTATATTGAGCAAGCAGTAAAGGAAACAAAAGAAAAATTCAGAGTAGGTATTAAAATTCATGGAGAAGAAATAAAAACTTTGAGGTTCGCCGATGACATTGTAATTCTGTCAGAGACAACAAAGGACTTGGAAGAGCAGTGGAATGGAATGGACAGTGCCTTGAAAGGAGGATATAAGATGAACATCAACAAAAGTAAAACAAGGATAATGGAAGGTAGTCTAATTAAGTCGGGTGATGCTGAAGGAATTAGATTAGGAAATGAGACACTTAAAGTAGTAAAGGAGTTTTGCTATTTGGGGAGCAAAATAACTGATGATGGTCGAAGTAGAGAGGATATAAAATGTAGACTGGCAATGGCAAGGTAAGCGTTTCTGAAGAAGAGAAATTTGTTAACATCGAGTATAGATTTAAGTGTCAGGAAGTCTTTTCTGAAAGTATTTGTATGGAGTGTAGCCACGTATGGAAGTGAAACATGGACGATAAATAGTTTGGACAAGAAGAGAATAGAAGCTTTCGAAATGTGGTGCTACAGAAGAATGCTGAAGATTAGATGGGTAGATCACATAACTAATGAGGAAGTATTGAATAGGATTGGGGAGAAGAGAAGTTTGTGGCACAACTTGACCAGAAGAAGGGATCGGTTGGTAGGACGTGTTCTGAGGCTTCAAGGGATCACCAATGTAGTATTGGAGGGCAGCGTGGAGGGTAAAAATCGTAGAGGGAGACCAAGAGATGAATACACTAAGCAGATTCAGAAAGATGTAGGTTGCAGTAGGTACTGGGAGATGAAAAAGCTTGCACAGGATAGAGTAGCATGGAGAGCTGCATCAAACCAGTCTCAGAACTGAAGACCACAACAACAACAAACTTTCATTAGTGTCAGTTTCCACTATGAATTGTGACACTTGCTTATTTACTTGCCGTGTCTGGGCAAGCTCTTTTACTCCAATATTCTGCAGTAGGAAACTCCATTCTTGTACACACGATCAAATGTTCGGTCGTCTGTGTTCCTCTCGATACAAGTCACTTCAATGTGTACGTTGATCAATTCATTGTTTACTACTACCTTTAATCACCCCTTCCTCCCCGTCTACCTCCTAACCTTATCATCTACCACCTTGCGAATGGTGTAGAAAGAAAAACTGTCAGTGAATTAATGAGAATATAATTTTTACCATGCAAGCAATCAATTCACAATACCAGTCACTGTCACTTGACGGCCAATCACCTCCAGAAATCGATTAAAAAGGAAGCATAGGATATTTTTATTTCACTAAATGTGAAGAAAATATTTCAGAATGGTTAACTCTATAGTGAATCCGTCAGCAGTATAAGCAACAAATGAAGCAGGTGAAGCAGAAAACGTATATCTAAAAGTGATATTAACAGAAAATACAAAATGAGTAGAAAGGCAATGCTGTAGAAGTGTGGATTACTACGAGAATGATAATGCCGTCTATAGCCTAATTAAAGAAATCTGCCGAACAAAGGAAAGTAATTGCGTAAACGTCAAACCAAAAGTCAAAAGGTAAGGCTAAAATATGGGAGGCATATATAGAAGGGCTGTACAAATTAAACTAACCACAGCATAATAGGAAGGAGGAAATAGATGAATTTGATATGGGCTTGTGTTACTGGGAGAAAATTTTACAGACACTGAAAGACGTAGACAAGGCCAAACTGTTCACATGTGTGGTCATATTGCCCGTACTAACTTTATGATCACTGAAGGTACCGTGAACGACCACACAAAACTTCTCAAATAGACGATATCGCCTAAAAATTATTACGTTCTTTTGGAGGACCAGCCGCTCTATCATCCGCGTGCAGCTTCCTGCTGAATGCCTCCTTTTATTGTATCGGACGGATGGGAGTCGGTGTGAGATCCGGGCTACAGTGTGGATGAGGAAGAACATACCAATGAAGTTCTGTGGGCTCCTCTCGGATACACGAACTTGTGTGTCGTAGAGAAGCAGTAATTCGTTTGCATTTTTGTGGCGACGGACTCTCTGAAATCGCTTCTTCAGTTTCCTGACGGTGTGTGCTGCCTGCCGGCACGAGGGAGGTCGGACAGGTTCGCTCGACCTTCTTGCGTTCGTGACAGATGCCTCGTCCAACGACGCACTGTGCTTTTGTTCACCGTCAGGTCTCCGTAGACATTCTGAAAGCGCCTATGAATATCTTCGATGACAGTTCTCTGCTTTGAAAGCAAGCACTTCCAGTACAGATGTCATTTTGAAGGTTAGGTATTGCCCAGCCGCCGGTAGGAACTTCAAGAAACTACAGGGGCTAAAGAGGGAACATTCCACGATGTCCCATAACAGATTACTGACTCTTCAATCGAGACTAGCCGAAAAAAATACGTTGCATTACTGACTGAACAGCGCTCGTACATACCATTTATGAATCATCTGCTGATTCATTTCACGTTTCGTTTAAGGTACATTGTTGAGTCTTGTTCTATGCACGTAGCACTGAGTCTAAAGTTGATCGTTATGGAGCTCGTTATACTTAAGAGGACCACAAGCAATTTATTTTTTCCTGTGCTGAACATGGAAACATCAAAGTCATGAGGATAGGAGATTAAGAACTACAATCTCTCATTACAAGCTATGAGAAATGTAGACGACCGTTGCGCTGTTTGTTACCTACTGCTGAAATGAAGTAACGATTCAGTAATAGGTTACAGACCTGCCCCAGCTTCGCACGGATAGAACCAAGTATCTACGGCTTGACGTCTGGCGTAGCGACAGTAAATTATATACGCAAACCTTCCCCGTGACTGAGTTATCAAAATCCTTACAGTAGTTCCTGAGATTATCCTTCGCATATAGACAGAAAAATTAGACAGGCTACTTTAATAATGCGTGTAGAAAGGTAACGCTACAGACAACGTAGCTGGTGTGAAATTCCCAGTGTTCATTATGTTTTTGTATTCGTTTAAGTAAAAGAGTAACGAACAAAATCTGAAACATTCTCTTTACAGTTCTGTCTATGTACACGAGTGGTAATTATAAGCACGCGAGTAACGATTCTTCGGTTGAGTCCCCTTTTTGTTACACTCCGACAATGAAGTTTGAATCGTGTCTGGAGGCGTGCTAAGATTAAGGCTACCTTTGGGAAAACACGAGACCTGGCTCGTGTCACAGTATTCAAGGTATTCCGAGATATTTTGGAGGCTAATAATTGCGAATCTCCAACGGCCTTGCCTCATTGGTACCTCCAGTTCCCGTTAAATCACAGAAGTTAAGCACTGTCGGACTGGGGTAGCACTTGGATGGGTGACCATCCGGTCTGCCGAGCGCGGGGTGAACTCAGCCATTGTGAGACAGACTGGGGGCTACTTGATTGAGCAGTAGCGGCTCCGGTCTCGTAAACTGATATACGGCCGGGAGAGCGGTTTGCTGACCACATGACCCTCCGTATCCTCATCTACTGATGTCTGTGGGTAAGGATGACATGGCGGCCGATCGGTACCGTTGGGCCTTCATGGTCTGTTCCGTGCGGAGTTTATTTAGTTTTAATAATTACAAACCATAGGACGTGCTGGCAAGGAAATGTGTGCTGTCTGAATGGGCGTGACATAGAGTTTCAGAAAATCGCCGTTAGACGTCAGTCAGTGAGCCTTCTCAGTTAGCAATCAGAAGAAAGATGGCGTCCGCCCAACATAAGGCATTTTGTGTACCGCAGTTTGCAAAGAGTGAGTCAGTGATTTCGGTCTAAGGTGCTTTTAGTCGGCGTTGTGGCACAGATCCGCTTGAGTCGTCAGTATAGCCAATTTCAAGAGACAGGATGTTCGTTCAGAGGTAAGAGTACAGATCGACCTCCCACTTTTGATAACTTGGTGGAGAGAATTCGTTAAACATTTCAGCGGAGTCCACGAAAGTCTACTCGCCGAAGAAGAAGAGAACTGGCAATGCCGCTTATGACTGTCTGGCGAGTGTCAAGGCGTCGTTTGTTCCATAAACCAGACTACAGTTAGTGTAAGTTCTTCGTGTTGGGAATAGTGTTCGGCCTCTTCCTTTTGAGGGAAACATCGATTGGAACAAGCTATCTTCAAATGCTGTAGAACTGGCTTTTTCCACACTTTAGGGAGGACTGTAAAGACGTCAATTTACAATAGGATGGAGCTCCAGCACAGCGGCACAACAAACTACGTCACCTTCTCAATAACACTCTGCCTCACCGCTGGACAGGTCGTCCGGGACCATCAGAAACTGCCTTGCGTTTTTGTTCCCCAAAGTCGCCAGACATGACCCCATGCGATTTTTGTTATGGAGATGCGTGGAGGAAGGTGCATTCATCTTCCCTATACCTCCTGACATACGCTACTGACCATTAAACTTGCTACACCAAGAAGAAATACAGATGATAAACGGGTATTCACTGAACAAATATATTATACTAGAACTGACATGAGATTACACTTTCACGCAATTTGGGTGCATAGATCTGAGAAATCAGTACCCAGAACAGCCACCTCTGGCCATAATAACGGCCTTATACGTCTGGGCATTGAGTCAAACAGAGCGTGAATGGCATGTACAGGTACAGCTGCCCATGCAGCTTCAACACGATACTACAGTTCATCAAGAGTAGTGACTGGCGTATTGTGACGAGCCAGTTGCTCGGCCACCATTGACGAGACGTTTTCAATTGGTGAGAGATCTGGAAAATGTGCTGGCCAGGGCAGCAGTCGAACATTTTCTGTTCCAGAAAGGCCCGTACAGGACCTGCAAATGCGGTCGTACATCATCCTGCTGAAATGTAGGGTTTCGCAGGGATCGAATGAAGGGTAGAGCCACGGGTCGTAACACATCTGAAATGTAACGTCCACTGTTCAAAGTGCCGTCAATGCAAACAAGAAGTGACCGAGACGTGTAACCAATGGCACCCCATACCATCACGCCGGGTGATACGCCAGTATGGCGATGACGAATATACGCTTCCAATGTGCGTTCACCGCGATGTCGCCAAACATGGAAGCGACCATCATGATGCTGTAAACAGAACCTAGATTCATCAAGAAAAATGACGCTTTGCCATTCGTGCACCCAGGTTCGTCGTTGAGTACACCATCGCAGGCGCTCCGTGTGTGGTGCAGCGTCAAGGGTAACCGCAGCCATGGTCGCCGAGCTGATAGTCCATGCTGCTGCAAACGTCGTGGAACTGATCGTGCAGATGGTTGTAGTCTTGCATACGTTTCCATCTGTTGACTCAGGGATCGTGACGTGGCTGCACGATCCGTTAGAGCCATGCGGATAAGATGCCTGTCATCTTAACTGCTAGCGATACGAGGCCGGTGGGATCCAGCACGACGTTCCGAATTACCCTCCTCAACCCACCGATTCCATATTCTGCTAACAGTCGTTGAATCACGACCAACGCGAGCACCAATGTGCCGATACGATGAGCCGCAATCGCGATAGGCTACAATCCGACCTTTATCAAAGCCGGAAACGTGATGGTAAGCATTTCTCCTCCTTACACGAGGCATCTCAACAACGTTTGACCAGGCAACGCCGGTCAACTGCTGTTTGTGTATGAGAAATCGGCTGCAAGCTTTCCTCATGTCAGCACGTTGTAGGTGTTGCCACCGACGCCAACCTTGTGTGAATGCTCTGAAAAGCTAATCATTTGCATATCACACCATTGTCTTCCTGTCGGTTAAATTTCGCGTCTGCAGCACGTAATCTTCGTGGTGTAGCAATTTTAATGGCCAGTAGTGTTTCTTCAAATGCTGCAGAAAATGCTTTTTCCTCACTCCACTCTGAAGACTTCATTTTTCAATATAATGGAGCTCCAGCACAGTGGCACAACAAAGTAAGTCACCTTCTCAATGACAGTCTGCCCCAACGCTGGACAGGTCGTACGGGACCATCAGAGACTGCCTTGCGTTTTTGTTCCCCAAGGTCGCCAGACATGACCCCATGCGATTTTTTTTGTGGAGATACGTGGTGGAAGGTGCTTTCACCTTCCCTTTACCTCCTGACATAGAAGAAGGGAAGAAAAGAATAACAGCCTCCATAAGTTCTTTGAAAGCAGACACACTGTGTAAAGTGAGTATTTTGTGTTTTATCCCACGTTTATAGTACGTTTTCATCAATAAATGCGGAGTATTGAAATCGTGTCAATCTTTTGGAAACATCCTCTAGTCGTTGTTTCAGACTGAGTGACCTAACTCTGGCACTGCTGCACGGAGAGGTCTGCAGCCGGTGCTTCGGTTGGACGCTAGCTGGTCAGACGTGGTGTCGCTCCCCCTGCTACGCCCTTACACGGCCTGCTGCGGCTGGAAACAGGGGCGCTAGGCTCCTGGCAGCGCGCCACGCAGGTGCCGCCAGCGCTGGGGGTGGCGTTGGCGGTGGGGGCGGCGAGGATAGACAACGACCTCCCGAGGGAGCCGCGCACCCGCTCATGTACGTCACGTAGCGCCGTGTTCTCCTGCCCGGTTAGTCCTGTCCGCGGCTCTGCACATTGTCGACTAAAGCCGTCGCCAACTATGAAAGAAGCTCATCGGGGTATTACTGAAGGGACTAACGATTGTAATTTATCGCAGAGACATTTGCACACAGATCTCATAATACAAAGACAATGAAGGATACAATTATTGTCTGGTTTTGAGGAACTGAAAAACAAGGAAACAAAAACCTTTTTTTTTTTTTTTGGTCATCAGTGTACTGACTGGTTTGATGCGGCCCGCCACCAATTCCTTTCCTGTGCTAACCTCTTCATCTCAGAGTAGCACTTGCAACCTACGTCCTCAATTATCTGCTTGACGTATACCAATCTCTGTCTTCCTCTACAGTTTTTGCCCTCTACAGCTCCCTCTAGTACCATGGAAGTCATTCCCTCATGTCTTAGCAGATGTCCTATCATCCTGTCCCTTCTCATTATTAGTGTTTTCCACATATTCCTTTCCTCTCCGATTCTGCGTAGAACCTCCTCATTTCTTACCTAATTTTCAACATTCGTCTATAGCACCACATCTCAAATGCTTCGATTCTCTTCTGTTCCGGTTTTTCCCACAGTCCATATTTCACTAACATACAATGCTGTACTCCAGACGTACATCCTCAGAAATTTGTTCCTCAAATTATGGCCGGTATTTGATATTAGTAGACTTCTCTTGGACAGAAATGCCTTTTTTGCAAAAGCGAGTCTGCTTGTGATGTCCTCCTTGCTCTGTCCGCCATTGGTTATTTTACTGCCTAGGTAGCAGAATTCCTTAACTCCATTGACTTCATGACCATCAATCCTGATGTTAAGTTTCTCGCTGTTCTCATTTCTACTACTTCTCATTACCTTCGTCTTTCTCCGATTTACTCTCAAACCATACTGTGTACTCATTAGACTGTTCATTCCGTTCAGCAGGTCATTTAATTCTTCTTCACTTTCTCTCAGGATAGCAATGTCATCAGCGAATCGTATCATTGATATCCTTTCACCTTGTATTTTAATTCCACTCCTGAACCTTTCTTTTATTTCCATCATTGCTTCCTCGATGTACAGATTGAAGAGTAGGGGCCAAAGGCTACAGCCTTGTCTTACACCCTTCTTAATACGAGCACTTCGTTCTTGATCGTCCACTCTTATTATTCCCTCTTGGTTGTTGTACATATTGTATATGACCCGTCTCTCCCTATAGCGTACCCCTACTTTTTTCAGAATCTCGAACAGCTTGCACCATTTTATATTGTCGAACGCTTTTTCCAGGTCGACAAATCCTATGAAAGTGTCTTGATTTTTCCTTAGCCTTGCTTCCATTATTAGCCGTAACGTCAGAATTGCCTCTCTCGTCCCATTACTTTTCCTAAAGCCAAACTGATCGTCACCTAGCGCATTCTCAATTTTCTTTTCCATTCTTCTGTATATTATTCTTGTAATCAGCTTAGATGCATGAGCTGTAAAGCTGATTGTGCGATAATTCTCGCACTTGTCAGCTCTTGCCGTCTTCGGAATTGTGTGGATGATGCTTTTCCGAAAGTCAGATGGTATATCGCGAGACTCATATATTCTACACACCAACGTGAATAGTCGTTTTGTTGCCACTTCCGCCCATAATTTTAGAAATTCTGATGGAATGTTATCTATCCCTTCTGCCTTATTTGACCGTAAGTCCTCCAAAGCTCTTTTAAATTCCGATTCTAATACTGGATCCCCTATCTCTTCTAAATCGACTCCTGTTTCTTCTTCTATCACATCAGACAAATCTTCACCCTCATAGAGGCTTTCAATGTATTCTTTCCACCTATCTGCTCTCTCCTCTGCATTTAACAGTGGAATTCCCGTTGCACTCTTAATGTTACCACCGTTGCTTTTAATGTCATCGAAGGTTGTTTTGACTTTCCAGTATGCTGAGTTTGTTCTTCCGACAATCATATCTTTTTCGATGTCTTCACATTTTTCCTGTTTCTTCGCAGCTACCTTCTTTGTACCTATGTTTTCCTTCCCAACTTCTGTGATGACCCTTTTAAAAGATGTCCATTCCTCTTCAACTGTAGTGCCTACTGCGCTATTCCTTATTGCTGTATCTACATCGTTAGAGAACTTCAAACGTATCTCGTCATTCCTTAGTACTTCCGTATCCCACTTCTTTGCGTATTGATTCTTCCTGACTAATGTCTTGAACTTCAGCCTACTCTTCATCACTACTATATTGTGATCTGAGTCTGTATCTGCTCCTGGGTACGCCTTACAATCCAGTATCTGATTTCGGAATCTCTTTCTGACTATGATGTAATCTAATTGAAATCTTCCTGTATCTCCCGGCCTTTTCCAAGTATACCTCCTCCTCTTGTGATTCTGGAACAGGGTATTTGCTATTACTAGCTGAAACTTGTTACAGAACTCAATTAGTCTTTCTCCTCTTTCATTCCTTGTCCCAAGCCCATTTTCTCCTGTAACCTTTTCTTCTACTCCTTCCCCTACAACTGCATTCCAGTCGCCCATGACTATTAGATTTTCGTCCCCCTTCACATACTGCATTACCCTTTCAATATCCTCATACAGTTTCTCTATCTGTTCATCTTCAGCTTGCGACGTCGGCATGTATACCTGAACTATCGTTTTCGGTGTTGGTCTGCTGTCGATTCTGATTAGCACAACCCGGTCACTGAACTGTTCACAGTAACACACCCTCTGCCCTACCTTCCTATTCATAACGAATTCTACACCTGCTATACCATTTTCTGCTGGTGTTGATATTACCCGATACTCACCTGACCAGAAATCCTTGTCTTCCTTCCACTTCACTTCACAAAAACCTACAACTCGATAAAATTCAAGTTTATTTAATTCGTCCATTATTTATTTTGTCCGCCCGGTTGGCCGTGCGGTCAAACGCACGGCTTTCCGGGCGGGAAGGAGCGCCTGGTCCCCGGCACGAATCCGCCCAGCGGATTTGTGTGCAGGTCCGGTGAACCGGCCAGTCTGTGGATGGTTTTTATGCTGTTTTCCGTCTGCCTCGGCGAATGCGGGCTGGTTCCTCTTATTCCGTCACAGTTACACTATGTCGGCGATTGCTGCGCAAACAAGTTCTCCACGTACGCGTATACCATTACTCTACCACAAAAACATAGGGATTACACTCGTCTGGTGTGAGACGTTCCTTGGGGGGTCCACCGGGGGCCGAACCACACAATAACTTTGGGTTAAGTGTGGGGCGGCGGAGGGGTGAAGTGGACTGCGGTAGTCGTCGAGGTGTTGTGGACCACTGCAGCTGTGGCGGGGACGGAGCCTTTCCGTCGTTTCTCAGTCCCCGGTTAACATACAATTATTTATTTTTCATACCTCTCTAGAACTTAGACTTCCTCTTTTGTAGTCGGCTGCCATCAGCCCATTGAGTCATTTATTCTCTCTGTTTTCATCTCGACATCATTTCCAAATTTCTTTCCCACCCCGAAACGTCATGAGCTTCGTAAAAAGGGTGTCCTGAACGATTTCGTTCTGCTTATTTCATTGTTGTAAGGGTATGCATGCCCGAAAGATGCCTCTTTCCTCTTATGCATGCCTGAAAATTGAGGAAAATACGCGCTGTACACATGCACGCTATCGTGTCCGCTCGTTTGCTTATTGTTCGAAGAGTGTGCTCTACATCATCCATCTCCTTGCTCTGCAATTTAAGCTGGGTTTATTTTGATGAAAGGCAAAAGGAAAAGAAAGCAGAGGCGACTGTGGGTAAAACAGTAGTGGAGAGCGTTCTAAATGCAGGTTATTGCATCCAGGAACCCATGATCTTTCCTGGTCGGTGTCCCAATTTAGTGACTGATTCTAGAACCACATGAAACAATGCGCACTAGAATCTTCCGTAAGCAGTTACTGTTATTTTCTCTGTTGTTTTTGTTCAAAAATGTTTCAAATGGCTTTGAGCGCTATGGGACTTCTGAGGTCATCAGTCCCCTAGAACTTAGGACTACTTAAACCTAATTAACCTAAGGACATCACTCACATCCATTCCCGAGGCAGGATTCGAACCTGCGACCGTAACGGTAGCGCGGTTTCAGACTGTAGCGCCTAGAACCACTTGGCCACTACGGCCGGCTTGGTTTTGTTGTTGTGGGACATAAAGTTGTGTCTTGCATGCCATTTGTAAATAATATGACTTCAACATATTTAAGGACTTATAACAAATCAGAGTTATGAAACGGGGCAAACATTTTGCCTGCCGGTTTCATCAATAATGACAATAAATTTATTTTTCTGAGGTTGACAACAGGGAAAAGCGGTATAAAATTCTTATAGATTTTTTAAAACTTGGTGAATGGCACTAGAGAGCCTTGTGTAACTGGCATTTTTCTCTTTGTCAACGCGGTGACTGTTTTTAGTGGATTATGAATGAGTCTGGGGCGTATGTGAATGTGCAGTGCACTGGACTTAGAGCAACAGGAAACGTTTCGGTCAAGCCGGTCGGTGATCAGTAGACAGCATCGCGACACAGGTGGCATAAGATATTTGGAAGTGAGGTCGGCCCGGAACCCCTAGGGGACGGCAAGCATTGTGTGCTTCCACACGACCGCTTGCGGATCAGGTCCGGCCAAAGGCGGTTTGACGATGTGTGAGTGAGTTGGAGGCGCGTTCCCATGTTTTCTGACTTCCTTTGAAGATTAGCATATGCGGCTTGTAGAAAGTGCAGGCCACAGGATACAAACCCTAGCTTGGTAGCGGTGTTCTCTGAATTTCTCGAACGCAGTTGTGAGGATATTAACAGGGCAGGAGGACGTGCGGTTGGCGTAAAGATGTATTACGCCAGATCGCAGCGTTCAAATGAATGCTACTGGCAGCAGGGGAGAGTTTCATGTTGTCATTGGAGGCTGGAAAAGACGCCCTATTTTTGGTGGTGGTCTCTGTTGAAGGGAATACTGGAGACTGGGCCGCAGTTGTTCATGGTTTTGCGGTTGGTGACTGGCACCTTTTGGCAGCAAGGAATATGCAGTGCATGACTGAGTGACGCAAGAGAAACACTTGTCAGTAGGACGAGAAAGTGAACGATCGGACGTGAGGCTGGCCGGGTCGACATTTCGATATGACTCGAAGACGTCCTGATCGTCTTGATGTAGCAGTGTGCTGAGAACTATGTCTTCGCAAAGGAGTCAGCACGTTTCCAGCGCAGAGTTCGGCTCTGCCCAGTCATGCTTATGGCGAGCATAAATTGCCGCAATTTGATTTCAAACTTGTGGAATCCACGACGATCGTATATCTGATTTTCTTTAGCCCTGGTAGTTAATGTGTGGGCTTCTGGGTTTTAATCACCAACTTCCACTCAGTGTTACGATCGAGAGTTACAGATTTAAATAGTTGTTCGCTATCGTTGAACATCGGGAGAGAGGAAATTCTTAAGAGGACAAGAAGTTATTTAACTGACAGGGAAGTAACACTGCTTTCCGTCTAATCTTCATGGAAATTTGGAAGGAGATAATTATCAAAGAATTTCATTATTTATCTATTTGTTGATCCCATAACTGTGTGTATGAATTAATGTAACTATTGAATTTAGTAAGTGTCATTTCGACTCCTTCACATACATTAGGTTATACACTTTTAATCCGTATTCAAGAAGGTATATCAATGATGTAGAAATCATGCTTAACATACTACTCCAGCCAGAGTGAAATTTTATGCAAATTCTCCACTTTAAGAGCTATGCCTAGGGCCGTAATTTTCCCGTTATCCGTTTAACTTTGCGCACAAACAAAACATTTATAGATCAGTTCTTAAAAAGGTGGCTTCTCGCAGGTAGTTGTGGATTGTAAAGGGAAATTCTACACTCCAGGGTTTTCCAGTTAATTAGAGAATATTATTTTTTCTTTATTTACAGAATTTTGTGCTAAGTACAATTTTGTATAGTTCTACAACTAGTCAATAATGTGTGGATAATTAAGCCATACTTCTTCGGTCGTGCACCGTGTTGTACCTTGGTACAGACGAAGGTGTTCGACAATGGCACACGTGAAGTTTGGAAATGAACTGAGTTTTTTTAATATCCTAACAACTTTACCGGTCTCGACAATGGAATCTGTGTTAGTTGCCAACAGCTTCTATTTAAAATTTTCTTAACTTGTAAGTAGTTTTCAGAATACTTGTTCTTAATGTGATGGCATTTAACGGTTAAAGGTGTGGAGTAAAGTAATAATTTAGTAAGCGATGTACTAAATACAATAATGACAAGGTTTTTCGATTGCAACATTTTAAAATTTGAACATAATATTTGTTCCTATGTCCGTGACCACGTGGTAGAATGGAGCAGTTTCACACATTTGGAAAAACGTTACTTTCCCGGAGTATTTTTTGTGGTTTCAGGAAAAGAATGCAACACGTTTAAAGTGAATATTGTCATTTCAGAATAGAATAAGAAAATATACTAAACTTGTATGACAGGGCTGACTACAGACGAAAGTCTGAAAAGTGTCCCAAGGTAAAAAACTCTCCCCCCACCTAAATAGCACAAGTACTATACGTGTAAGTGACAAATACGGTGTGATGGCGATTTTTTGTTTGCGATTGTCAGAATAATTTCGCAATAAGATTTAGCTTTCTGATTTGGTAACTGAGAACTCGTATCTTTCTAAGGATGGCACTCTTACCCGTAATGCAGTTTCTGCATCAATAAGGCTGGTAATAATAATAACAGTTGATTTATATACCATTGATCTGATGGAATTACATTTTCCTGGAGATATATGCGTTTCAACTTTATCTTCGGTAAGGACAGAAGCTAAAGTAATGAATTAAAATTTATGTCACAGACAGGACGTGACACAGAGTGTCCTGCGTACTAAGAAAATGTGCCAACCGCTACATCACAGTAGCACTGTAGCAACCACTGCTGTACGGAATAAACCGGACGAATTCCTCAACAATAATGACGATTTCAGAAGGGGAACATTGACTGAAGGTATGAAATGTGTGTTAGGATGGCATTGGACAAGGGGAGTCTGTGCAGCTTGGCTGGTTACAGTTCTATGGTGGTGTAGTGGTTAGCACAACTGTTTAGTAAGGAGAAGATATAGATTCCAGTCCTGGCTTTAGCACAAATTTTAGTTCATTGCTTCAGCTTCTATATTTGTATACCAGTTTGAGCTGGTTACTTAACATTAGAAGAGAAAAAAATAGCGATTACTCCAGAAACAGAAAAGAACTTGTGGCATGTTCTCAGTCGTTATTTTTAGTACGGCATTCGCATTTTATTTTATCAATAAAGGTTGTTTACCCAACTTCACTCATGAAAGAATATACACAGATTAACATACGCGGACATGACAAATTCGGTAGTCCCGTAGAACACAGATGTCTTTTTCACCAAATTGGTATGTTATGCATCCTAAATTTCCTGGATTTCTAGTAGATAGTTGAGGGGCTCCACTAGTCCCGTCTTTTTATTTCGATTAGGAACTATGATTCTCCGTTGTTGTGCCATTAGAAGCCGCACTAAGAATATTCATCCCGAGTTTTCACATACGCTTTTCATAGCATCGTTCGTTTTCTTCTCTTTTTAAGGTTACTTGCCTTTGTCCGTAAAATTGGAACCCATATAGGATGGCTCTGTCAGCCGTCTGTCTGTCTATCTATCTGTCTGTCTGTCCGATTGTTAAACACACTTTTTCTCAGGAACAGATGGACGTATCAGTTTGAAATTTATATCACTTGCAGAGGTATATGGTCCCTGGCGGAATAAAAAATGGAAATTTTTAAGTCAATGTAGTCAAAAGGTACAGTCAATTATGATACATATCTTGATACTCGCAAACTCACTCATCAAAACTTGTAGGGAACTTCCCGTTGACATACAATGATGAAAATTTATCGATCATCAAATATCCAGGAGCGGTTACTGCACGTAGATGTGTCGTTCCAAGTTGTATGTGAAAGAAACATTTTTAAAAAGTCGTACTTGCACCGAGGAAACTATTCGTACTTAGAGACGCATTCTTTTCAGTAACATGATTGGAGACATTTTACCTTCTTTCTAGTTTTCGTCAGCCCAAGCCAACAGTTGGCTCTCAGGACATCACATATAAATTTTTCACTGAAATTATCTTTAGAAGCGGCATTCCAACGAAGCAAAGCCCCATGCTGGGCGTTCTCCTATTCGATAAAATTACGCATGCACACATTGTTGTGTTGGAATCACAAGTGCATGCGTAGAGTTGAGCAGAATAAAGGAATAATGTGTAGACATCTTAATATTCATAACGATATTCTGGGTCGAGTTACGTCACGTAAGTTACGTTAGTCCCTTTGTTCCTGAATTTTTAGCACCATTGACTCACCTTTATTTCATCCGAGCGGTTCTAGGCGCTTCAGTCCGGAACCACGCTAGCGCTATGGTCGCAGGTTCGAATCCTGCCTCGGGCATGGATGTGTGTGATGTCCTTAGATCAGTTAGGATTAAGTAGTTCTACGTCTAGGGGACTGATGACCTCAGATGTCAAGTCCCATAGTACTTAGAGCCATCTGAGCCATTTTCACCTTTATTTCGGTCAGTATTGAATCACCGTGCACTTTTTTTAGTTGATGATCATATTTTCAGGTATCGAGTTCCGAGCAACCCCTCTATCTTTATACGGAACGGGGAGGCGGGAGACGCACTCTGAATGGTGTAGTTAATTCTAAAACCTTGTGGAATACATAAGAATTAACTACTACCGGTGACAGGAGACACTGAGATATGTCGGGAATACGGTTAATCGTCGACTAAGGTATATCAATGTGAACTGCGGTAATACGCAGTAGGTAATTACTTCCTAGACTAAATTCATTATGCTCTGCTGAAGTTCCTAAATAAATCAGTACCCACAGGATAAAGAAATGTAGAACGTCATTGCCTGTTGAGAAAGTCTTAACACTAACTTTGCAACCACAAATCGTTCTTCCTACAATTGCAATTTCCGCTGAGGCAGGGACTATAAATGTTTCACGAAAGGGTTTCCTCGGCTCTGTCCCATAAACTAAGCGAATTTTTTGCCGAGTCTGAAGTCTTAACGGGTTCACAAGCAACTTTTGCTGCTATCCATCTCTCTCCTAACTTCCCCCAAACTTTTCATCTCAGCGTAACTATTGCTCGCACCACCTTGTATCACCTGTTTCGTTTGTTTCATTGTTTGTCAACATGTATGACTATTCTTACTTTGTGCGTCTACTGAACTGTTTTGTGAGGATTCCAGGTAAATGACCAATAGTTCAAGTATTTGTTTTATAGGACTTTAATGAGCTGCAATATACACCGAATATGAAGGGGACCATTCATGTACAGCGTGTGTGATAGGTGGAAACTTCGGTCCCCACTTGTTCTCATGCCTTAAACGTTTGTATCTTATCTGTTGTACCAATCAGATTGTAGCATGAATATCTCGCAACCAGCTGTAAAATTGTCTTAACGCGACGCCGTGTGTAGACAGAGTATTCTGTTAACTTTGTGAGTGTGCCACAACGACTCTATACTTTGCACGAGAGTTCTCTTTTGTGGTAGCTGACACATATTCAGTTACTCGAGAGTGGACCATGCATCAGGAATGTAACGTGTTTACATCCTTTAACCCAACTCTTTAATCAGCCATGAAGCTCTTCAAGTTTAGCACGGCTGCTACGGCAGCCTTTTCCTAATGATGCAGACGCTACGCCACGGCGCCAGCTGGCACCTTCCCGTTATTCCCTTATCCAGTTACAGCATGGATCAACAACCATGTCATTGCACTCCATCCTATTCAGTACCATCTTTGATGCCAACCAAAGGATGGCTACCGGCCAGAGCGTGTTCCGAGTATATTGATCTCTTTATCAGAGTGCTTAGTTTGTATCGTAGAACTGCGAAATGACCCACTAAAAGCCCGAAGGTTTATGCAGATACACATTGAACCGTCAAAATCTAATTCGGGTACACGAAACGTAAAGACAAAAGTAACTTGCAAATGAGGTATCACTGCCAAGAAACATAGTACAACGAAACTTGAATCACACATATAAAAACTGCTGCAATATAGTATGACAAGAGCAGAAGTTACACTTTTATTCAAAGGGAGTAATTACACTGAAATGACTGGAAATTAAGAAAGGCAGGACACGGACCTTAATATAGTGTATGATCTTAACGGACGGCACAGCATGGTCGGCAACGCTCTCCCATGCCGGCCACAAGGTTGGTGAAGAGTTCTTGAGGTATGGCTTTCCATTCCTACACCAGCGCGGCTGACAACTTCTAGATGTTTGTTGTTCGTGTGGAGTGCTGTAGTAGCCTCCACAAGGCATCTCACATGTGCAACATGGACTTGAAGTAGGAGGAATGCGCAGGACACTCCATTCGCAGAATATCCTTTGGATCCAAGAACTCCTCCACTTACGCTCCTCGGTGCGGTCGTCCGTTGTCATTCATAAAAGTGTGGCCAGCGCCGAAAGACGAACATGGACAAGGAGTCCAAGGTCACGTTAACGATCAATGATGGGTGTATTGTGGTCAAAGATCTGGAGGTGAGTATGCCCATGTAATCTAAGGGTTCCCCAAGCCATAGCATCTGGACCACCAGAACTATCATGGTCGACAATATTCCTGAGTGCCTCATCACGGTATGTCCAGCACTGTCGAACATGACCACTTCAAAAATGGTTCAAATGGTTCTAAGCACTATGGGACTTAACATATGAGGTCATCAGTCCCCTAGGCTTAGAACTACTTAAACCTAACTAACCTAAGGACATCACACACATCCATGTCCAAGGCAGGATTCGAACCCGCGACCGTAGCAGCAGCGCGGTTCCGGTCTAAAGCGCCTAGAACCGCTCGGTCACATCGGCCGGCAATCACTTCAGTGCTGTGGCGAGGGATAACGCTGCATGGGCGTACTCATAAACAAATTTCTGATCACGTTACACTCATCGATCAACGTTATTGCGATACTGTTCTCCTTCTCTACGTGCGTTCTTTCGGAGGTCCTTCCGGTTAGGACTTTATGGATGACAATGCGCGACACAATGAATAGCTCTGGTGGAGGAGCTCTTTGAACGTGAGAATATTCGGCGAATGGACTGACCTGCCCGTTCCCCAGCTTCAATCCCAACGAGCGCCGAACTGGGTAGCCGCGCGGTCTGTGCACCTTGCCACGGTTCGCGCGGCTCCCCCCGTCGGAGGATGAAGTCCCCCCTCGGGCATGGGTGCGTGTGTTGTCCTTAACGTAAGTTATTTAAAGTTATATTAAGTAGTGCGTAAGCCCAGTGACCGATGACCACAGCAGTTTGGTCGCATAGGACCCTACCACAAATTGCCAAATTTCCAAATGAGCACGAAAGGAAAGCGACGGGGGAAGTATTGTAGCACTTCCACCCGTAGCAACTACTATACAGCACTTGCCCATCGCGTAGGCGGAGGAATGAATCGCTCTACTACAAGAACTCTTCAATAACGTGGTGGCCCTGCACGCTATCGAGCATGCATTGTCGTCGGTGGTGATCACACACCGTATTAACAACCACATCCCGCATTTTTTTATGTCCAGGGGACCTTCGTGAGGCACGATAACTGAAGTGTAACTATTGTCTTTTCGTTCATCTCGCTACGTTATTCTTTCAGTTATATCCTGTAGCAGTTCTTCCTACGATATACGGCCCAAGTTTCGTCGCACTGCGTTGCTTGGCAGTGACACACCATGCGAAAGATATTTTCGTCCTTTAAATCTTGCACACCACTGTATATTCTCATAGGACGGTAATATCAGATAAGCCTGATTGTGATTTAAAGACTAATGTTGCTAAGCTGTTTACTACCTTCCGATGAGTAACACAACGCCATTCGTGAATTTATACACATTTTTTTGGAACTACATCTATTTTCATGCGATTTACGCGTGTATGTGTTGTTCTGTCTCTCTTCATTGCAGTTGTCTCTTGAAGTGATGCGGTAGCTTGGCCTACCCATTGACCAGAACCTGAGAGCGTTTGATATATGTTTATATGGTCGTCTAAAGGCATTAGTGTATGCTCTACCCGCCGACTATGTGCAAACGTTAAAAGAGCATGTTCGCAATGTTTGTGAAGCCAGCTGTATCTGAAAGAGCGTGTGATTGACAGTGAAGAAGGGCTGAAGAATTTGGAAGGGTGCGTGGTAACCACGTGCAGTACTGCCTGCAGAGTCTGCGTCTATGTAACGGAAAATGGAAATCAGATGACGGAGTGTCCCATATCTGAACAGGTATTTATTTCCGGATATATTCTCATAGGCAGTAGTCTTCTAATTTTGACAAGTGCTGTCTCCTATACAAATATGTGACACTTCTTTTTAAATACCTTCGTGACTGCCGTGTCTGTACGTAAAGTTCGTTCTCAATATTTGGTAGTTTAGTGGTATAAACCTATTTCTTGTCAAATCCTCCCACTTACTATTTCGGGATGGAAGTGCTGTAATTATAAAGCACATTTCACGAACAACTTTTAGAACGAGTCTTTCATGTTATGACAATCCTGCTCATTTACGAGGTTTATTTCCAACACTGTCTAATAACATTAATGTTACCGCCGTCTATGTTCCACGTCAACATGCAATAACCATTGCAGGTGTCACCAGTAGCAGTGGAACGTACATAAATCATGTCGGGCGTGAGCGGGTGAGGGGTCGATAGTCGGGTGTGGGGGAGGGAAAAGGTGCGGAAAAACAGTCCAGGAGCTGTCGTAATGCGAAAATAGTGTGACTTACTTGAAGTCCAAAAGTGATCGTTCCCTTTTGGGCCAAGGGTGCAAGCATTTCTGAAATAGCTTAGTGCCGCTTCGTTTAAAGAATGCCATGCACGGCAAAATGTCACTATACAAAATCGACGTCGAAGAAACTGTGGTGCACCATGGGCTATAGATGACAGATTTGCACGCGAGTATCGCAACTGCACTTCCGCTGAGTGACGACAGGTAGCCTTTGCAAATGAATCACGTGTTATGCTCCATCGGACGGTGGCCGTTGGCGTGTATGGTGTGAAACGTCTGAAAATGGTCAACGCTGGAGAAGCGTACTTTACGGTCTGGAGAATATTTTCCTTGTATTCCCTGGGTGATCTCGTCATTCTGGAAAGAACAATGGATCGACAAAAGTATGCATCTATCCTTGCAGACCATGTCCACGTCTACGTACAGTTTGTTTCTCTCCGGCTGCATGGTATCTACCAGCAGCACAATGGAACCTGTCATAGAACTCGCCGTGCACGTGCCCGGTTCGAAGAGCACCGCGATGAGTGTACCATACCCCTTAGCCAGCCAACTCCCTATATCTAAATCCAGTCTGTGAGACCACATTGATCTGGCTGTGCATGCCATGGATCGTTAACCGAGAAACCCATTGCACCTGGCCATGACAGTACATCTCTGCTCATAAAATTCATAACCTCATTGAACTCTTCCTGCACGTATCACTGCATTCCGCGCTGCAGAAGGTGGTTATTCAGGATTTTGACAGAATGTCAAATTAGTGTGACTGGTCAGTGTATAATCAACTTGCATTTAATAAACGCCTACAGTAACATTAAGAACGACTACGTTGACGAGATTGATGAGCCGACAATAGTAAAGCCGTCGATTACGCATGGATACCTACTGCAACCAGTATTGCTCCACACTGTGATGCCATCGCTGAATCAAGAGAAAATTCCCTACTTCAAACTACCTTAGTAGACGTAAGGATTATATGTACTTGATGTGCATTTTCAACTTCAAATGGTTCAAATGGCTCTGAGCACTATGCGACTTAACTTCTGAGGTCATCAGTCGCCTAGAACTTATAACTAATTAAACATAACTAACCTAAGGACATCACGCACATCCATGCCCGAGGCAGGATTCGAACCTGCGACCGTAGCGGTCGCTCGGTTCCAGACTGTAGCGCCGAGAACCGCACGGTCACTCCGGCCGGCTTTCAACTTCTCGCCGGAAAGATACGCGGCCGAAATGTCAGTGGAGGAAATTTTATTTGCGCGGCTACATGCCCGAAATTTAATGGACTATATGAAGTACTGTTTATGGCGCATGGAAATAGTTTGATTTCCAACGAGAAATTGTTAATGATGCGTAAGTGCTAGAAATCGCAAAAGCTTAATTTAGCACGTGTCAGAGATAAGAACGAGAACGATAATGTGCATTGGTGTTGAGATATTACATAAGAGTAAACACTTTAAATCTCTTAGCTCTGACGTAAATTACAAATAAGACTGATATTTTGAAGTTAACGCAATTTTTTTCTATAAAATACTGCACAATTTGAAGGGTTCTTATAGAGTATTAAATGATGACAGCAGTATTTCGGTTTTCAAGAGAAAAATGTTTTCCCTGATATGTTATTTGTGGTGTCACCGCCAGACACCACACTTGCTAGGTGGTAGCCTTTAAATCGGCCGCGGTCCATTAGTATACGCCGGACCTGCGTGTCGCCACTGTCAGTGATAGCAGACCGAGCGCCACCACACGACAGGTCTAGAGAGACGTACTAGCACTCGTCCCAGTTGTACAGCCGACGTTCATAGCAATGGTTCACTGACAAATACGCTCTCATTTGTCGAGACGATAGTTAGCATAGCCTTCAGCTACATTTGCTACGACCTAGCAAGGCGCCGTATTCAATTGATATTTATTATGTGAAGCATGTATCATCAAGAGAGATGTTCTACAATTGTGGATTAAAGTTAAGTATTATATCAACTACGTACTTTATTTGCAATTCTCAAGATATTGTCCTGTTCCAGACCTCACGCCAGTCAGCGTGTGATTAAACGCGTGCATTTCGGCCTCCTCTAGAAAAACAGTGTTGGCTTTTCTGCCAACACAACATTATTAGAGACAGAAGTCGATACTAACATGGAGAGATAAATTTGAGATCCGAGAAGCTGAACTGAAGCAGAACTTGGCGAATAAATACACGCTAACTAATATGACAGAGGTCACTCTGAAATAATTCTTTGGAAAAACAATTAATGTAAAAATGTTTTTTCTGCTTTATTACGAACGTTGGACTTGTATATAACATGCAGAGATGAGTGCGAGATCCGTAAAACCGGAATGGAAGGGAAGCCTAAGGAATAAATACACTAACATACACTGAAGCGCTGAAGAAACTGGTATAGGCATGCGTATTCAAATACAGAGATATGGAAAGAGGCATACTACGGCACTGCGCTGGGAAACGCCAATATAAGAATTTTGTAAATTTGTGGTAAGATCGTATGCTTAGGTCATTGGTCCCTAGCCAATATAAGACAACAAGTGTGTGGTGCAGTTGTTAGATCGGTTACTGATTTCAGTGGCATGATAGCAAGATTTAAGTGAGTTTCAACGTGATGTTATAGTCGGCGCACGAGCGATGGGTCACAGTATCTCCGAGGCAGCGATGAAGTGGGAATTTTCCCGTACGACCATTTCACGAGTATGAAACTTCCTGGCAGATTAAAACTGTGTGCCCGACCGAGACTCGAAAGGTCCCGAGTTCGAGTCTCGGTCGGGCACACAGTTTTAATCTGCCAGGAAGTTTCATATCAGCGCACACTCCGCTGCAGAGTGAAAATCTCATTCTGGAAACATCCCCCAGGCTGTGGATAAGCCATGTCTCCGCAATATCCTTTCTTTCAGGAGTGCTAGTTCTGCTAGGTTCGCAGGAGAGCTTCTGTAAAGTTTGGAAGGTAGGAGACGAGGTACTGGCAGAAGTAAAGCTGTGAGTACCGGGCGTGAGTCGTGCTTCGGTAGCTCAGTTGGTAGAGCACTTGCCCGCGAAAGGCAAAGGTCCCGAGTTCGAGTCTCGGTCGGGCACACAGTTTTAATCTGCCAGGAAGTTTCATATCAGCGCACACTCCGCTGCACAGTGAAAATCTCATTCTGGATTTCACGAGTATACCGTGAATATCAGTAATCCTGTAAAATATCAAATCTCCGTCACCGCTGTGGCTGGAATAAGATCCTGCAACGACGACTCAAGAGAACCGTTCAACGTGACAGAATTCCAACCCTTCCGCAAGTTGCTGCACATTTCAATGCTGTGCCATCAACAAGTTTCAACGAAACATCATCCATATGGGCTTTCGGAGCCGAAGGCCCACTCGTGCACCTATTATTGCACGACCCAAAACTTCACGTCCCTTCCGAGTCCGTCGACGCCGATACTGGACTGTTGATGACTGGAAACATGCTTACTGGTTGGACGAGTCTCATTTCATGTTGTCTCGAGCAGATGGATGTGTACGGATATGGAGAGAACCTCTTGAATCTATGGACCCTGGATTTTAGCACGGGACTATTCAAGCTGGTTGAGGCTCTGTAATGGTGTGGGGCATGTGCAGTTGGAGTGATGTAGGACCCCTGATACTTCTAGATACGATTCTGACAGATGACAGGTACGTAAGCATCCTGTCTGACCACCAGCATCCATTCATGTCCGTTGCGCAATCTGACGTACTTGGACAATTTAAACAGTACAATGCAACTCCCCACATACCCAGAATTACTACAGAGTTGCTTCAGGAACACTCTTCTGGGTTTAAACATTTGCGCTGGCCCCTAGACTCCACAGAAATAAACATTATTGAGCATATCTGAGATGGAACCTGCTCATGTGGCCCTACACGATATTAGGCAGGTGTACCAGTTTCTTCGGTCTTCAGTGAATATTCCTAAAGTAAAATACATACCCTTGTTCAGGGACAAAATGCAATCACCAGTAGAGCAGAGAGGAGAGTAGGACATTGGAAACCTCAGAATAAATGCGAAATAGATGAAGAAAGAAATGAAACTGTGGAAGGAGAAAGAGGCAGTCCCATGAATGGGGTTGCTGTGGACGTATAGAGGGAGACCATAACTAAAATGTTTAAAGATTTTGCAATGGAAACGCTGCTGCTGCTTGTAGAGAATGCGATATACGGTTTCCTGACCGCAGAATACTTCATACATAGATGTTTACTCTTGATTTCTCTAAATTTTGTGTCCGCATCTCGTGGTCGTGCGGTAGCGTTCTCGCTTCCCACGCTCGGGTTCCCGGGTTCGATTCCCGGCGGGGTCAGGTATTTTCTCTGCCTCGTGATGGCTGGGTGTTGTGTGATGTCCTTAGGTTAGTTAGGTTTAAGTAGTTCTAAGTTCTAGGGGACTGATGACCATAGATGTTAAGTCCCATAGTGCTCAGAGCCATTCGAACCATTCTAAATTTTGTGAGGGTGGTGCGATAGTCAACAGTCGTATTTCATCCGTATGGCCAAGTGAGAATGCGGATCAACTAGAAAACATTATTCAGCTGGTAACATAGTCCTACAACAAGCACATACAGAACATATAGTGTCATCGGTGAACCGAATAATAGAACGAGGTAGACATTACGTGTACACTGCCTCAATCCTTATAATTTACAATAGCTTCAACACCTTCCAGAAGAGATGAACGCCTTCCTTTGTCGCTCGCTAATTTGGTATCAATATCATTCGTAACTAACATTGGTAATCCGATAAAAACCCACACGCCGTTGTGGAGACATATTTCCTAGAATACTTCACTGTAAGTTCGTGGTGTGACAGGACAGAGACTCATTTGATTGGGCCTTTTGTGTTGTCGCATATTCTTACAAGACTCCATTATCTAGACTTTCTTGAAAATGAGCTTCCAGCATTGTTGGAAGAGGTAGGTCCCTTTGGTTACAAGAATGGGTATGTTCTACCAGCATAATGGCGCCCGTACATACTTTAGTCGTCAGGTGACAGGTCGTCTGTAACATTCAGCGGAAGATGGATAGGCATAAATGCTCATGTCCCTTGGTCACCGAAGTCCCTGACCTTACGCCATTACAGTTTTATGTGTGTGTAATATTGAAAAGCGAAGTCTACTAAGAAAAAGTAAAGGCAACCAAAAAAGATTGACAGTTCCGGTTATAAATAGGGCTACGCTGCAAAAAGTAAGTGAAGACCACCTCACAAGAGCTACATGTGGTGTTGTAAAGCCGCGCAGGATTAGCCAAGCGGTCTAGGCACTGCAGTCATGGACTGTGCGGCTGGTCCCGGCGGAGGTTCGAGTTCTCCCTCGGGCATGGGTGTGTGTGTTTGTCGTTAGGATAATTTAGGTTAAGTAGTGTGTAAGCTTAGGGACTGATGACCTTAGCAGTTAAGTCCCATAAGATTTCACTCACATTTGAACATTTTTTTTGTTGTGGTTGTAAAGTGCAATCAGAGGTGGAATTAATGTAGGAACACTTTAAACTTGATTTTCCTTTCATTAAAAAATTCTGTATTATTTTGGGGTACATTCTAGCAGCTGCATCTCTGTAACAAATGAAAAATATTTTTTTCATTTCAATTAGTTGCCACTGTCACTACCAAATACACTAACGGAAAATAAGTCGCAACAGCAGAAAGGAGTTGTGCGACATAAACGAACGTTGGTGAGCCGTGGCTGGCTCGTCTTATGCTTTGCATTAAACCTTGGTTGCTATTCTGTGTTTAGTCTCCCGCGATTATCGCGATTATGCTGTTATCCTCTCTCTCCGCAAGTGGCAGCAGCAGCGTGTGTGGATATTCGCCCCCTTGTACTATCTTTGGCCTCGCGCCTGTAGTTTCCGGCTGTGCAGTTTGCGGGCAGTTGGTCGGTTGGCGTGGAGCACCGAGGAAGTCTCCGCGGCGCGTAGTTTGGCCGGGGTCCGCTGGCGGCGTCCACGCGCGGTTCGAGTGTGTGGAGCTGTTCCCATTGCTATGAGGTCCGTGGCTCACCGATCCCGGACACGAAAGTTGAGTCTATACTTAATATACCAGCCAGCCCCAACTGTTCACATTGTGTCATTTGAATTTCGTTGTGGGCTGTTGGAACACTCCCGCGAGCAACAACGTGTGTTTTCAAGTTGGCGAAATTCTAGGCGCCCTCCTGTGGAGTTTAACTTAACTTGATTATTTTTTAATTAAAGTGCACCAGCGGAATCTCCTGCCTTGCTGCCTTGTGGCCGTTAACGTTCCGGTTACGTGCCCTGGCCGTTGACGTAAATTCAGGCAGTTCTTTTCCTCGTGGGGTAGTGGCTGTCCAGCATGGCGTGTAGTTTGACAGCTGAATGTGTAATTCGTTGTGGGCACAGATACGATCTACGTGTTCCATTGAACTCCCTTTTGTGTGCTGGTCGAGTGGAGCGGAAGTTATTCTGTCGCTTGGTCCGTTCACTGGCTGTCGGTTCGGTTGCCGTCGGATTGAGAATTGTTGGGCCGACTGCCTGTCTCACTTACACGAGCGTTAGTGTTTGAATTCCAGGCTGACTCTTGGAAAATTCTGAGCGCCGTTTGATGTACTGATTTTTCATATTTGTCCTTGTTGCTTGTTTCTGCATGGCTTCTAGCCGATCTTAATTTAAAGTAGTTTTGCCCTTAAGGCGTGAGACTGTTTGGGGCTTCAGACTGATTTAAAGACATTTTTAGGATAAGGTCTTCTGAATTTTTAAATTCAAATTACTATTTTTGAGTCTTAAGTTATTGGCCTTCAGCAGATTTTAAATTAAAATTGTTATGCCATTAAAGCGTGAGATTGTTTGGGCTTTCAGTCTGATTTCAAGAAGTGTTGTAAGATAAGACCTTCTGCCTTTTAAAATTAAAATTCTTGTTTTTGAGTCTTAAGTGATTGGCCTCCAGCCGGTTTTAAATTAAAGTTGTTTAGCCCTTGAGGCGTGAGTTAGAATGGCGCATTTAGCCGGGAATTAAGTTCTAAAATTAATGTTTGGCTTGCTCTGTTTTTAATGAATTCTTTAGTTATGTTTGTAAAATGAATAAAGTAGTATGTTCGATTGCAACTGACAGCCACTCATATTGGCCCCTTTCCACAAATTAAACTACCTGTCCTGTCCTGCGGATATAACAGGGGAACTCAGTTGGTAGGCGTGTTTTTAAATCTGAAATATGATGTCTATTCAAATCTCGCGCGAGTCCTATAAGAGTGATGTTAGCAGCGCCGCTATGAGGAATCTGGTTTGCTTGAAATACACGCTGTAACGATCGTTACCTTTGAGAATGGACGTGGTGAGTTGATGTTATTCAAGAATGCCTTTAAAGCGACAAGAATGCTATTATCACTCAGATTTCACGAGGTCGTGTATGACGGCTACCAGATGGTGTATGTTCCTTTGCAAAATGTAGCCACTGTATGTGAGTGCTGGGCTGGCAGCGGTGGTCACGAGAATGAACAGTTGCAACAAGACAGCTCCGGACGGACACGTAGCACCAGAGCAGGTAAACCATCATGTATGGCGTATGGCTCTGGCATGTCGTGCTGCATCCACAGCAGCAGTATTAACAACAGTTGGCACCACAGTGACATAACGAATTGTTACTTTAAGGACACCTCCGAGCCAGACACTTTGTAGCGTGCATTCCACTGACCCCAAACCACCCCATTTAGGACTTCAGCAGTGTCAAGCGAAAGCTCATAGGAGGTTAGTGTGGAGATTTGTGTGTGAGGCCTGTGTTTTCTGATGAAAGCTGGTTCCGTCGCGGTGCCAGCGATGGCTTTATGTTGGTTAGAAGGAGGTCCTTCTTTGAGGGCGTGCAACCAGCCAGTCTGCGTGCTAGACACAATGGACCTACACCTAGAGCTATGGTCTGGGGTGCGATTTCGTGTAACAGCAGCGCAATCGTGATTATCCGACGAACGCTGATTGCAAAATTGTACGTCAGTCTGGTGATTCGACCTCTTGTGCTACGATTCATTACCAGAGTTCCAGGGGGAGTCTTACAAAAGGATAACGCTCGCCCACATACCACTGTTGTAACCCAACAAGCTGTGCAAAGTATCCACATGTGGCCTTGGCCTGCTCGGTCACCAGACCTTTATCCAGTCGAGCACATATAGAGCATCGTCGGACAACAACTCCCGCGTCATCTACAAACAACATTAACAGCACCAGACAGCTGCCACGACCACAGATGGTGGACGAGCCAGGCGCGGACGTCCGTGGGAGCACCACGGAGGGGCCAAAACCTCAGGAGTAGCACCTGGCGGGCGTGGACCGCGAACGGAACGCCCGACACAGGACGGGCCTCAGATAGCAAGCGCCCATCAGCCAGTCGTATGTCCCAAGAAGAGGAGAGCAACACAGGATTTACCTGACGGCATTGCCTGCATTCGTCAGAGGAGAGAGGGTGTGTTGAACTTCTTTATTTGTTGTATTGCATCGGGGTATGCGGGATCATAAAAAGAAAATCATAGGGACGGAGCTGCAAGCAGCGTCCGCTTGGTGCACTCCCGAGTCTCAGCGGTCGAGGAGTGCAACAGGCCGCTGATAGCGGTCACGAACATCTTGAGGTGCGCCAACGTCTCGAATGAGTTGATTGGCAGAGGCGCGCGACCGTCGGTAAAAACGGCTGGCATTCTGCTGTATGCGGGGCATCACTTCCAGTTCATCAGCTGCATGGTGGAGGTATTGATGCGGAAACTGCGGGTGTACATGGAAGACCCGCCGGAGGATCTTATTCTGTTGCGCCTGAAGACGCTGAATATGCGTGGGAGCCGCATTGCCCCAGGCCTCACACGCATAGTCCACAATTGGTCGTATAAATAAGCGGAAGATGAGGAGGCCATTCCGGATGGAGAGGTCAGACCCTTCATTAAGGAATGGGTACAGCGCACCCATCCGCTGGTGGACTTTGGTACGGACGGCGTCGATGTGTGGCTTCCACAGTAGGCGATCGTCCATGATAACGCCCAGGTACCGGACGGTCTTCTGCCAGGGGAGGGCGGTCCCATAGAGTCGAAGTGGCGGGGCCGGCATCGTCGTCTTCCTCGTAAAGACGATGGCCTGCGTCTTCAGGGGGTTGAACCGGATGCGCCAGCGAGCTGCCCAGATCTCGAGGTCGTCGCATGCCTGCTGCAACCGGGAATGCATGGCGGCATGCCACCGGCTCCTGGTGTAGAGCATCGTATCGTCGGCGTAGACGGCTTTCTCCACTCGGGGCGACGTCGGAAGGTCCGAGGTAAATATAGTATAAAGGACGGGGCCCAGGACGGAGCCCTGCGGCACCCCGGCGACGATAGGTCTGGCAGTGGAGACAGCCGCGTCAACGCGGACAGCGAAAGTACGGTGCTGCAGGTACGACCCAATGAGGCGCACGTACGCTCGGGGAAACCCAAGGTGGTCCATCTTCCAGAGAAGTCCAGCATGCCAAACACTGTCAAAGGCCTTCGTGACATCTAGAAGAACCGCTCCACAGTATTCCCGGTTGTTGAAGGCGCGAGTGATGTACTCCACAACACGTACAATCTGCTGGGTCGTGGAGTGGCCGCTGCGGAATCCAAACTGTTCCGGGGGGAGGATTTCCCGAATATCCAGGATGGTCCGGAGTCGCTGAAGAAGAAGCCGCTCAAACAGCTTGCTGATGTGCGGAAGCAAACTGATAGGCCGGTAGGATTTTGGGTCCTTCCGATCCTTGCCCGGCTTAGGAACAGCAATAACGATGGAGTGCTTCCACGCTGCAGGGTAGGTGCGAGTCCGCAGAACCCAATTGAAGATGGCAGTGAGATGAACCACAGCCAGGAGCGGCAGGTTCTTCAGGACCCGGCCGGTAATGTCGTCAACACCTGGAGCCTTGGACGCCGGGAGAGCCTTGATGCTTGCACGGACTTCGGCCACTGAAATAGGTGGTATGTCGTCACGGTCCTCCTCCCCGTCCCCGTGGAGGATGGTCTGCACTGCTGCGTCAACCTGGTCGACGTGTAGCTGGTCCACATCTTCTTGAAGGGGGGTAAAATTCTCCTGAAAGATGTCCGCAAGGAGATTCGCCTTATCCTCATGTAGATAGGCCGTCCCAGTCGGTGTTGCAAGAGGGGGCATCCGTGTCCTGCGCTTCGTAAAAAAGCGGACCGCATTCCAGTGCATGGGGTCAGGGGTGAACGCCTGCAGTTTCTCAGCCCAGCGTCGATTCTTATGCTGGACAATTGCGGCCTTGATGTCACGGCGCAGGCTGTTGATGTGGCGCTTCAGCTGTGGGTCCCTGGTCACACGCCATTCCTTGCAGAGGCGATTACGTGTGCGTATGTCCTGGAGGATTTCCGCTGGGAGAGCGGAAGATGCGACTGTGCTGGTGCGCGGGCGGGGCGTCGCTCCCACCAGAGCTGCTGTGAGTGTATCAGCAAACTGGGCTGCAGAGGCCTCGTGAACGCCGACGCCATCCACCTGTCGCTGCAGGGCTGCAGTAACTCGACGCTGAAAGCACGGCCAGTCCGTGCGGTTGAGATTGAGCCGGCCTGTACTCTGCACCGGGGCGACGTCCAGTTGAAAGAGAACTGGCAGGTGGTCGGAGTTCAGTTCGTGAAGGACTTCAGCAGTCAGGAACTGATTAAGTCCCCGAGTAATGGCGATGTCAAGAATGTCGGGCCTCCCTCTGCTAGGATAACACGTCGGCTCCTCGGGACCGCAGACATACGCATTCACCTCTTCAGTGGCCTGGAGAAGAAGCCGCCCATTAAGATTGGTGACCAAAGAATTCCAGGCGGCGTGTTTGCAATTGAGGTCACCAGCAATAAAATATTTGCCAGGTGTCCGGAGAAGGCGACGGGCATCATCTAGGAGGAGCTGGCGACGAGGGCTCCGGTAAACAGCCATAAACGTGACTGGTCCAGTGGCCGTGTCAACCTGGACAGCAGTGACTTCTATAGTCCAGATGGCAGGTGGTTGAATTTCACAATGCGGAATGGAGGAGCGGATGAAGATCGCCGTGCCACCCCCCTGCGTCGGCCGGTCGGTCCGAAAGCATCGGTAATTGGCGATGTTGGAGCGGATGCCTGGTTTGAGGAAGGTCTCATTGACCAGGCAAATGTCCACGTCATGTTCAAACAAGAACTGCCGAAGCTCCTCAAGGTCGTAGGTGAGGTTGGCGGCATTATAAGCCACTATGCGGAAATCATCCAAGCGGCGGCGTCTAGGCATGCTGGGCTACTGAAGTGTCGGCAGTGGGAGCCCGAAGGCTGCGTGAGATCGTCGCCTCCACTGTGGCGGCGATGGTTGCAGGCAGGTTGACGATGGCGGTGGTCAACTCGTCACCATCGTGGTCAGATGCTGCAGCAGCTGGAAAACGTCTTGGAGTCCAACAGTAGGCACTGCTGTAGGCGAAGGAGAAGCTGGCTGGCGGTCCTGGCGTGCAGGAGGCGGTGGGACGCTGGGCACCTCGGCAGCCGCGGTCGCCCGTGGTTGGGAGACGCCCTTTAGTGCATCTGCCACTGTGACACCGGGCTGGATCCTCGCGGACCGGCGTTCAATTAGGGAGGGCCACGTACGCTTGTCATTGGCCGGCTGTGTGGGCGGCGGTTGTCGCCTCCGTCGGGTATCAGCACGTCGGGAGGGCGGGACGGGCGGAAGACCCCGCTGCCGACGGCTAGCCTCCTTATGCTTCGCGCAGGAACGAAAAATGGCAGGATGACTGCCTCCACACAGGCCACAGACGGGCGGCTCATCCTTGCTTCGTGGACAAAGGCGGCTGTCGTGGCCAGCACCACACTTGACGCACGTGGGCGGCATAGTGCAGTGACGGGCCACGTGGTTGAACCCTTGGCACCGGAAGCATTGGACCGGGCCACGGGACTTCCGCAGACGTTCCACGGTGATGGAGAGATCGTAAATCCTGGTTAGCTGGAATATTTCCCGATGCCGAGGAGTGTCCTGCAGGACGACGACGCGGTGGCCAGTAAGCTGATTGGTCCCGGGCATACGATGGTAATCCACCACCGTTGCGACGAAGCCGAGGTCCTCCAGTTCTTCCTTCAGGTCGTCATGGGTGAGAGACGCCGGAATGTGCTTCAACAGCGCCTTCAGAGTCGGCGGACGGACCGCTGGATAGGTATACATGGGGATACCCTCTCGCCCAACCATATCCATTACAGTTACATAATCCTCAGTACAGGAGAGGCTAAGTTTGAGGGTATCACCCCCCGTCTGCTTGGCAGTAAATGACTGCTTACAGTGTTCCTTTAACCACGTGTGTAGTTGCTTGTAGGAATTCTTAAACTGCAACACAATGGGCGGCACCTTCCGCTGCAGCTGAGGCTGGGACGGTGGCTGCTGCGCCCCCTGCTGTTGCTGTTGCTGCTGGGCGGTGGAACGTCGTCCGCGCCGTCTTGGATGACGTCGTAGCGGTTAGACGTTGGCACCGCGTCCGTGTCAGGCCGCCGCTGCGGCTGCTTCGAGACCTTCTTCTTTGGTGGCTTCCGGAAACCGTCATCTGCTCCGGTGGCGGCGTCGCCGGTGCGCTTACGACTATGCTGCTGGTGGCCGTCGTCATCTTCACCCGAAGAATCAGGAGTGCAATCCATACCGATATCCAAAGTCCTTGCACAGGTCGTCAACAGATCGTTCTCACGGAGGCGTTGCCTGGTCATCATAGGTGGGGGGCCGGATGAGGCCGCCGACGAAGTATTCTCCGCCGGACGGCGATCCGCCACACCCTCAGCCGGAGTAGCGTCCGTAGACATAACGAGCTCTCGCGCGACACGTCCGCACTCGTCGGAAGACTAACTCCGAATGCACGGGCCTCAGAGAGCTGCCACAGATGGAGACCAAGTCGGGTGCGGACGTCCGAGGGAGCACCAGGGAAGAGACAACACATTACAAGCAGCGCCAGGCGGGCGCGGACGGCAAAGAGAGCACCCAGCGCCCTCTGGGCGTAAATACTGGACAAGATCCTCCAATACGGCAGTCTAAGGTAGCACCTGAAGAAGGCAACGAGTTACGTGGCCGAAATATTGTGCGAGAGCGACGCAAACATCCGGCAGTAGACCCGATTATTCCACATGTCAAGATCTCGCCGGAAAAGCCTGAAGAGTAACATTAACAGTGCCTATATTGACCGATCAAGCGCAACGGACATGAAATTCCATTCCACACAGTAACGCAGGGCACCTGTGCAACACAATATATGCACTTTTTCATGCTCGCGTTCAACATTCGGGCGTTTACACATATTATTAAGGTACCAGCGTCTCATATTTGCAATGGCTTATCTCGTGCTTACATTAACCTGTGGTCTTGAAATGTTAATCGTTCAGATGTATTAGCAAGAGAAATCTATTTCCGAAATTTAATTACTCTACAGTAATTATTTGTTGGTACTGTGGAAAAAATCAAGTAAGTTTATCAATCAAGCTATCGATGTGCTGGTGACGCTGAAGATAATGAAGACCGACAGATACCAGGAGCTCCTGGAACGTGCTTTATAGAAGCAGCACTTTCACAGTCTTGGCTGAAGATGAACTGAAGATTTTCACAAAGTCTTGGTAGTTTCAAATGTTCAAATGTGTGTGAAATCTTATGGGACCTAACAGCTAAGGTCATCAGTCCCTAAGCTTACACACTACTTAACCTATATTATCCTAAGGACAAACACATACATTCATGCCCGAGGGAGGACTCGAACCTCCGCCGGGATCAGCTGCACAGTCCATGACTGCAGCGACTTAGACCGCTTGGCTAATACCGCGCGGCTCTTGGTAGTTTAATTAATCTGAATTTTCGTCGGCGTAGGAACAGATCGCTGGATGAAAACTGTCACTCTCCAGACGGTTCATTTTGGTGCCCGGCATGAAGCTATAGGGTATCGTGCACATTACGACGGGAAAGAAATTACTGCGTCGCAGTAAACAACGAGCGAACGCAGCAAATGGATGGCGTGCCATTTGTCAGCTTAATGCTCACTATCAGCGGAGGTAACACCTGCAGCGGTGCTGCGGTTGATGGTATACGCGTCAGGGGAACTCATCAAAAAACTGCAATTGCTGCCGGATGCCAAGGTGGTTCTAAAGTAACTTTTATGCACAGAAAAAGTGTGTGTGTTTGTGTGCATTTGGATCAAGTCCTTATGATGTGTGTGTGTGTGTGTGTGTGTATGTGTGTATGTGCGTGTGTGTGTGCGTGTGCATTTGCCGTGGGCATTTCGATCGTCCTTACCGATCCGGTTAAGTAAAATCGCATCACAGACGTTTCGCGCAACAAAGTGTAGGGGTCACATGAGATTACATCGTGGGAAGCAAATTGGTGAAACTGCATGACCCGACTGAACTCGAAGTCGTAGGCCGTGTACAAAAGAATATCAGCAAGAGAGACGGTATGTCTTATCTCGGCACAGATACCAGGCTAAAACGGAACTCACTTTAGATCCTGTGCTGCTACATTATAGTGATGCGAAGCACTAAATGCGAAGACGGACGGTTTCTCCACATGATATCAGGGCGAGTGTGATTTGCCGAATGTGAAGACAACTCTGTCAACGCCAATGGAATACCGTCCCAGTTACAAGTGAACGTAACTCTAAAGATATGACAAAGTCGTAATGCGGGTATCCGTATAATGTTATGATTGCAGGATTTGTAACACGACACTAATCCACTGGCTGCAGTAGGGTTTGGACGGATTGGCAAAGTTTGCGGGACATAATTACATATTTCTTCCGTATATTAGGGTACTGCAGTAACATGTAAATGTGTACATTCTATTGCAAAGTACGAATCTATCGTTGAAAGTATTAAGTACCTCAAAATTAATACTATAAAAATAATTTTCTTAAAAAAAGTTATTTGGGAAGGGGAATGAACGTACATAAAAGTTGACAACTTACTTAAAAACAGAACTGTTATTTATTGTCAAGATAAAATGAAAATCAAAATGGAAATTCAGTGAGTGACATTATTTTGATGTCATGGTTTCATCAAATTTTTCGTCACTGCATTGGCATAGCCACTTTCTATATCTAGAAGGAATTCATTCTGGCAAGGGGCGACGCATTTTTTTTTTTTTTTTTTTTTTTTTGTGGCGATTTTCCATTAGTCGAAGCTGTTTGAAATCGACACAGAGCAAAGCTCGCTGACAAGCGCCCAGTCCTGTTTCCAGAAATACGCCTCCTTTTCCGCTCAAAGACCCTGGAATTCAACTATAAAGCTCAGGGTTCACTTCTAACAAAAACAGATGTTCCATGAACTTTATTGTAATTAATGTAATGCATTTTCAGCCGGTTACTTTCACTCACAGTAGTTCTTTTCCTCTTCTGAACGTTTGATTTCGTCCCCATCTGTGGGAGACATCTTGGGAGTTTGAAATTTTTCTGGAAAATCTTGTCCCGCAGATGGGTGCGAAACATGAGAGAGTAGTTTCATATGTCGGCCATAGTCTGTGAGTTTGGAAGCTACAATTGAAACTGTTGTTACGGTTTCATTTGCTACTAAGAAGGTCTGAACTAAGAGTAACTGCCTTACGTGAAATACATTGTGTCTACACTTCGGTAATATGGAAATGCCAAAGGTCATTTGTTGGTTAGAGTAGAGTATGTGTGAGCGTTCGAGTGAGCGTGTACAAGGCAACACGCAAAGATAATACGAGAAAGAGTTCTATGGCATAGAAATGAGAATTAGGCGTTCGACTTCCGAAGATAAATTTTTTTACGAGTTTAATACTTTGGATTACAAAAAGCTGTTTCTTTGAGACTCGCCAGTCAACAATTTGCTCTTAAAGAACGTGACTTAATGCTCATAACCGAAATATACAACCGTTGCCCTACTTTTGCAGGCCTATTAGCCATACATCATACCGTAGAAATGCACTGTCTCCACCAGTCGGAAGAAACGTCAGCTGGGGAAATTAAGGAAACATCTTGGCATTGCGGGAAGCGACGTCTGTTTCGTATGGCACGAAGGGACACAGCGCCGTCCATCTCCGATGAGGCCGCATGATATGCTCGGGATGCCCATAAATAAATCCCCACTGTCTCTCCCTGCGCGGTCGCCGTTCGCTTTCTCCGGGGCGCGGTAACTCGGAGGGCAAGTAGTTGACTACACTCTTGTAAACAAGATGAAGATGAGTCTACTAAGATGCAGTTTTACAGAGGTAGTTATACGAAATTTGTACACAGGTTTTGTTAAGAGAATGCTGCCTGTCACAAAATTTTATCTCCTTCTTCTTCTTTTTTCTTTACGTGCTAGGCATTGATTATTTAGTGTCTGTATTGCCAGTGGGGGATTCTACTTGATCCATCTACTTCTTTCTTGGCCTATCTGTTGACCTAATACCATTATTATACGCGTTGATATGTTCATTTATACTCGTCTGGTCGGATTGCTTTATTCCTTACCAGATGGTTTATAGCCATCTCCTCTTCTTAAGATCATAATTTCCACAGTTTTCTACATTTCTGGGTACTACTGTCCAAGTCTCTCAGTCATAAAGTATACATGGTATTGATATTACAATTTTGTACAGTTTTGTTAGCGGGTGTTTCTCCATATTTTTATTCGCTGTTCTGTATACAGTCTCATTAGTAATAATTGCATTTCTCAGTTTCTTTCTGTATGTTCTTTTCAGTTGTGAAGGAGATGGTATTTCTGAAGAAATTAAATTAATTCATTTCTATTGTCTGGTGGTTTATTACAGTTTTGCTTGACCTTTACAGGATATATATATATATATATATATATATATATATATATATATATATATATATACTCCTGGAAATGGAAAAAAGAACACATTGACACCGGTGTGTCAGACCCACCATACTTGCTCCGGACACTGCGAGAGGGCTGTACAAGCAATGATCACACGCACGGCACAGTGGACACACCAGGAACCGCGGTGTTGGCCGTCGAATGGCGCTAGCTGCGCAGCATTTGTGCACCGCCGCCGTCAGTGTCAGCCAGTTTGCCGTGGCATACGGAGCTCCATCGCAGTCTTTAACACTGGTAGCATGCCGCGACAGCGCGGACGTGAACCGTACGTGCAGTTGACGGACTTTGAGCGAGGGCGTATAGTGGGCATGCGGGAGGCCGGGTGGACGTACCGCCGAATTGCTCAACACGTGGGGCGTGAGGTCTCCACAGTACATCGATGTTGTCGCCTGTGGTCGGCGGAAGGTGCACGTGCCCGTCGACCTGGGACCGGACCGCAGCGACGCACGGATGCACGCCAAGACCGTAGGATCCTACGCAGTGCCGTAGGGGACCGCACCGCCACTTCCCAGCAAATTAGGGACACTGTTGCTCCTGGGGTATCGGCGAGGACCATTCGCAACCGTCTCCATGAAGCTGGGCTACGGTCCCGCACACCGTTAGGCCGTCCTCCGCTCACGCCCCAACATCGTGCAGCCCGCCTCCAGTGGTGTCGCGACAGGCGTGAATGGAGGGACGAATGGAGATGTGTCGTCTTCAGCGATGAGAGTCGATTATGCCTTGGTGCCAATGATGGTCGTATGCGTGTTTGGCGCCGTACAGGTGAGCGCCACAATCAGGACTGCATACGACCGAGGCACACAGGGCCAACACCCGGCATCATGGTGTGGGGAGCGATCTCCTACACTGGCCGTACACCACTGGTGATCGTCGAGGGGACACTGAATAGTGCACGGTAAATCCAAACCGTCATCGAACCCATCGTTCTACCATTCCTAGACCGGCAAGGGAACTTGCTGTTCCAGCAGGACAATGCACGTCCGCATGTATCCCGTGCCACCCAACGTGCTCTAGAAGGTGTAAGTCAACTACCCTGGCCAGCAAGATCTCCGGATCTGTCCCCCATTGAGCATGTTTGGGACTGGATGAAGCGTCGTCTCACGCGGTCTGCACGTCCAGCACGAACGCTGGTCCAACTGAGGCGCCAGGTGGAAATGGCATGGCAAGCCGTTCCACAGGACTACATCCAGCATCTCTACGATCGTCTCCATGGGAGAATAGCAGCCTGCATTGCTGCTAAAGGTGGATCTACACTGTACTAGTGCCGACATTGTGCATGCTCTGTTGCCTGTGTCTATGTGCCTGTGGTTCTGTCAGTGTGATCATGTGATGTATCTGACCCGAGGAATGTGTCAATAAAGTTTCCCCTTCCTGGGACAATGAATTCACGGTGTTCTTATTTCAATTTCCAGGAGTATATATATATATATATATATATATATATATATATATATATATATATATATATATATATGTACAAAATGTGGATAAAACCAGTACAGTTGTTAAGAAGGAAATGTGGAACACACACACACACACACACACACACACACACACACACACACACACACACACACATATATATATATATATATATATATATATATATATATATATATATATATATATATAAACGAGGGTGTTTGAGAAGTCCGTGCAAAAACAAAAACTACTTACGTGTTTGGGGTAAACCTTTTTTATTTTTCGACGTAGTCTCCTTTTCGACTTATACACTTCGTCCAACTCTGTTCTAATTTGTTGATCCCTTCCGAATAATACGAGTTGTCCAAGTCTGGAAATAGCTATTAGTTGCAGCAACTACCTCCTCGTCTGCATAAAACCTTTGTCCCGCCAGCCATTTCTTCAAATTGAAGAACAAATAGTACTCCGAGGTAGCTTAGTCTAGAGAATAGGAGCGATGTGAAACGAGTTGGAATCCTATTTACATTAATTATGCGTTCACAAATGCTAAGGTGTGTGCTGGTGCATTGTCGTGATGGAAATGGACATTTTTGCAGTCCTAACGACGGTGTTTTTCTTGCAGCTCGGTTTTCAAACGGTCCAATAACGATGAATAATATGCACCCATAATAGTTTTACCCTTTTCCAGATAGTCGATGAGGATTTTTCTTTGCGAATCCCGGAAGACACTGACCATGATCTTTCCGGCCTAAGGAATCGTCCTCGCCTTTTTTGGTGCAAATTCTCCCTTGGTAGCCCATTGTTTAGATTGTGGTTTGGTCTCAGGAGTATAGAAATATATCTATGTTTCATCCACAGTGACGAAACAACGCTTAAAGTCCTGCGGATTCTTCCCGAACAGCTACAAACCATCCTAGCAACACTTCACACGATTCCGTTTTTGGTAAAGCATGAGCAATCGTGGAACCCATCTTGCGGATAGCTTTCTCATGTCCAAATGTTTATGCGAAATATTATGCACTCGTTCATTCGAGATACCCACAGCACTAGCAATCTCACGCACCTTTACCTTAACTCATCTGTCATCCATAGCCATATCACGGATTTTAGCCATGATTTCTGGAGTCGTAACCTCCACAGGGCGTCCAGAACGTTCAGCATCACTTGTTCCCATTTGACCACTTCGAAAATTTTGAAACCACTTATAAACTGTTCTAATCGAAAGTGCAGAGTCGTAATGTTTCTCAAGCTTCTCTTTAGTCTTCTGACGCGTTTTACAAAAAGGAAAAGGGTAAAACTATTACAGGTGCATATTATTCATCGTTATTGGACCGTTTGAAAACCAAGATGCAAGAAAATGGAAATAGGATTCCAACTCGTTTCACATCGCTCCTATTCTCCAGACTAGGCTACCTCGGACTACTATTTGTTCCATAATTTGAAGGAATGGCTGGCGGGGCAAAGATTTTATTCAAACTAAGAGGTAATTGCAGCAACTAATAGCTATTTGCAGACATGGACAATTCGTGTTATTCGGAATGGATCAACAAATGAGAACAATGTTGGAAGAAGTGTTTAAGTCTAAAAGGAGACTATGTAGAAAAATAAAAAAGGTTTACCCCAAACACGTAAGTAGTTTTTATTTTTGCACGAACTTTTCAAGCACCCTCGAATACATATATATGTGTGTGTGTGTGTATTCTACTTTTCCTCCTTAACGACTGTACCGGTTTCAACCACACTTGATACACATATCGTTTACTGTCTACCAACAATCGCTGTCAGGGTAAGAACCACCTATCTAACATAGTTCACCAGATACGAAGTAATAGAGAATGAGATGCGCTGAAAACTGCCAAGTGATGTACAACATTTAAAGTGATTACTTCTGTGCTGTTAACTCTATTCGCAATATTTTTCACAGACAGTTTTCACACACGCACGAAAATGCAGATGCGAAATTATATCATGGTACCAGGCATAGTTCAGGAGATACGAACTCATAAACACTGACATGCGTGAAAAATTAACGCATTGTACATAGGGTTACAATTTATTTGTTACCAGCTGTGTCCCGAACACATTTTGCAGACAGTATCCACATATGCTGCTGAATGTACCTACACAAATATGCCATTGCACGATACGTAGTTCAAGATATATGAGTTGGTAAACACTGAGATGCGTCAAAAATGACGCATGATGCATTTGTTCTTTGCTACTAAAAAACTCCTACAGTCGCCTCAACTTCAGGAAATCCCTGACATCTGTTAGCGCATTTGATAGCTTCAAACTGGGAAACGCAAACGTTTGTAGGCGAAAACAGCCGCCATCCATACAGCTACGAAGAGACGTTTCCATACTTTTACGAGATCGCGTTGTAGGCACGCGATGCAGCTCCATCCAGCGTACTGGAACTGTCCGGGATATAACGCTACAAACAGAATCCATTTTTTGTTCTAGTTGCTAATAGAAAGTTGGAAAAATAAATAGGCAGGAAATACCAGTTTCGTCAGCTAGTAAGTATCAAAAGGTATCGGAGACGAACTACGTCCTCGTCATAAGCCTGTATTCGTTGTTGCTGCAACATTCTCTTTTCTGGCAATGGGAAATTCTGAGCCTTGTTACATTTGTCTCATTATTCATCGTCAGTTGTATGGTGTGCTAGTATTTCCCATTGTATTTCCCCATAGACAGTGTAAAAGTCTTTCCCGCGGCCTAGAAAGAGCATTTACTTTTCTCGATTAAACAATACATGCTTCTCAGTTATTTGTCTGAGGACAAATGCGTAGTCTAAAATTTATTTCAATGACGCGCACCAAGGTATGACCTCGTTGAGAGGTCATTGTGGCAATAAACCAACATTTGAGTAAATATATAGAGGTTTCACTGCAGTTTCTTGTAGTGTCGCTGTGTTTTGTGGACCACGTCTCTCATCGCTATTGGTCTCTCGACTTCGTTGTTTACGGCCTGCAATTCCTTGACGTTGATTAACATCATACTCCTTGTCTGATACATACATGTCCACCACAACCTAGATAAACGTCAAATAAAGTTTCATGTGACTTCACTTCCGATGTGTCGATGGTAGTGTTGCGTGTTCCGCAGTCCTAGAGAAAAGTCTTTGACAACAGTAGATAATATTAGTGACAATATTATTTCCAAAGGCAAATCCTTAACTGTTGTAAGGTTACGAAGGATGTTTCTGAAAATATGCTTCCCTACTATAGCATATCGGCCAGATGAGACACTTAGCCTGCCGGCCATATATGAGGGGTGCTCACAAGTTCCGATCGGTCGTGATCTGGAAACCGAGGTGAAAATCCCATGGCACGTAGTGCAGCTGTGCTGGGCAGCGTCTTTAGTATGCCCGTCGTTTACGTCTCGTCGCTCTTTGGAGTTCTGAGCACACTGTGAGCACGTGCAAATGGCTACAAAATAGTGTCTCCCGCCAAGTATGGATTTCAGGTAACCCCATATAGCCTAAATGCCTTGGATTTCCTTCTTCATGTCGTTTCTCGGCCGCACACTGCAGGAACAAAGAAGACGAAGCGTTTCCAGTGCGAAGTGTTCGTTGGCCCACCATACAGCCGGGACGTGGCTCTCTCTGATTTTTGCATCTGCTCACGTGAACCACTGTCTATGAAGACAAAATCTTGGCCCAGACAACGAACTGCAGACGAGCGTAGAGAACTGGCAGTTAGCAAAGGTGCTGCTTTCGATCAAGAGTTTTTATTTTTTTTATCCTTTTGCAAAATTCTCAAAAGACATAGTAGTAACAAACCTGAAAATATGTGATATGTAAAAATCACACGATGTACGATCTGCTATGTGACAACAGGCTGCAGGTCTTCGCTTGAGAAATAAATAAATGTCAAGAGGATATTGGAAATTTGGTACAAAGCTACGACAAATGTCTAGGCTGCAGCGATGACTACGTAGGGAAGTAGCCGTAATTGTGGATAACTGTCGCAAATAAAACAATTATGATTGTCACTGTGTTTTCCATTTGGTACAAATCGGAACTTAGTTTCTGGACAACCCTCCTACAAAACGGTCTATTGATAATGTGTGAAATATCTTTGCGGTTTTGAGTCACAGTCCGAGAGACGGTACACGGCATTCACCCAATACCCATTATATATCCGAAAAGATACTCGATCAGTTATAAATTCGAACCCACATTGTCAGGATGGAGTGGAAACATACGTTTCTAAATGTAAGGTAAGATGTGACAAACGGATATCTCCCCTGGACATGAGATGTGAGCAGTTAACAGAGAATATGCAACAAGCCAAGTGGAGGAATGCCTGTTGTGGGGTCCTTCTACTGTGGGAATTATGTGCGGTACTCTACAGTTCTTAAAGCCTTTGACACTACTTTCACAGATCGTGACGCTATAGTGACACATTTTTGTATGAATGCATGGTATCTATATTTTCGGACATGTCAGGAAGAGCGGACACCACTCATTCATGTAACTGGTCCTCCTGAACGGGCAGGGAATCCTATTACTTCACTGCGGGTGCGCAATTACGTCTGACCTCCTGTGGGAATCTCCAAGTGGCGAGCATGGAAGACATGGAGAAGGACTGCGGACAGGTGGCGTTAGGTAGGACTATGGATCAACAAGATAGTCCGCGCATTTTCGATAAACATTGCGTCCGGGTAGCGCACTGGTTATCGCAACTGCCCAGTAAGCAGGAGATGCCAGGTTCGAATCTCGGCACAAATTTTCGCTCATCGCTGCCGATTTCACTTTAAGTCCCGATGCAGCTGATATCTGTGATACCTTCCCTTTCGTTTCCTTCCTGTACCGCCCTTCTTCAGTATATAATGATATATTTTTGCCACCAAGTTGTGGTTAATGTTATTTAAAGTGTCCGGAGGGCATTTGCTGGGTGGAAAACTGTGTGTTTCTCTCACTGCGAGAGTGTTCTCCCTAAGTGGTGCCTGCATCTTCTTAGTCGGCAGGAGATTGTCAGTGAAACTCACTGGGAAGGACAGAAGTCCCGTGCAAGCTGGGCAGTTTTCATGGAAGCAGATCTGCAGGCTGCTTCGTGCATTTCTCAGCAGAGCAAACGTCCCCCCCCCCCCTTCCCCACCCCCCACCCCATAGCTCTGAATGGAAGAAGCCACTCTGCCACCACTATACCGAGAAAATAATTAAACGTGATATTATCATCTGTTCTGTTCAGACTTGAAAGAAGCAGGCACCAAAATGCCAAACGACCAGTATGGGAATGTCCATTACTCTCACTTCTAGATATAGTGTAGCCAATCGAGTCGCCCCGATGCCGTGCTTGACGCAGATAAGCCAAACTATCTATGGGACATTGCTCCATCCCAGTACCATCCTCGTACTTTTAAGCTCCGATCAGTATACCACAAGAGGGAAATTTCTACAGTGTTCACCCATTTTTTCTTGAAATAAGTGATATTTTCGTCCGTCACATTGGCAACAGCACTGACTAGTTCCATCCATACAGGGCCATATTATTTCAGTAGAAAGTTGTGAATAGATATCTGTCTGATTTGGTCGTTCGACTCCCACCTTCCTTGAGGGTCACCCTAGCTTCAATCTGATGCGGCTGGGCGCACGGTTTGCTCATTTAGGGAAATACGTTAAAATTGCTGCAGCACAATCCATATTCACTATTGGCTTACTCTGCCACTAACTTGTGGTTCTTGATTTGATTTTAATTTGTGTCACATTGTCGTAACTTTGTCTCTTATTTAGTGAGCTGTACAGATGAGCCGATCTTGTTGCGCTGTCTCGTCTTCCATAATTTTTGCTGCCTTCCTAGAATGTTGGCATCACTTTGTATTTGATTTGAATTCTTTTATTGTGACTTCTGTTAATCCCAGACTTGATAAAAACAGGTGCCACAGCCAGGAAGTGCTGCCAACCGTCTCCAGCGCATATTCACTCGCACCACTACCAGTATGACCAGTGCCCAGTAAATGAATGGTAGCCGCTGCAGCAAAGCACTCCAATCCAAGTCCGTTTACAGTCGCCGGCCGAAGTGGCCGTGGGGTTAAAGGCGCTGCAGTCTGGAACCGCAAGACCGCTATGGTCGCAGGTTCGAATCCTGCCTCGGGCATGGATGTTTGTGATGTCCTTAGGTTAGTTAGGTTTAACTAGTTCTAAGTTCTAGGGGCCTAATGACCTCAGCAGTTGCGTCCCATAGTACTCAGAGCCATTTTTTCGTTTACAGTCTCGTTTGTCTGTTAGCAACCACAACCAAAATTCTCGCAACGGCCCTGACAATATTTTTATTGATAACGGAGGTCTTATTATTGTATTTCATTAGAAATATGGTTTGAAAAATATTTACTGTTGTTTCCAGAATGAGCCATGTCTCCGCAGTATCCTTTCTTTCAGGAGTGCTAGTTCTGCACGGTTCGCAGGAGAGCTTCTGTAAAGTTTGGAAGGTAGGAGACGAGATACTGGCAGAAGTAAAGCTGTGTTTATCGAGCGTGAGTCGTGCTTCGGTAGCTCAGATGGTAGAGCACTTTCCCGCAAAAGGCAAACGTCCCGAGTTCGAGTCTCGGTCGGGCACACAGTTTTAATCGGCCAGGAAGTTTCATATCAGCGCACACTCCGCTGCAGAGTGAAAATCTCACTCTGGAAACATCCCCCAGGCTGTGGCTAAGCCATGTCTCCGCAGTATCCTTTCTTTCAGGAGTGCTAGTTCTGCATGGTTCGCAGGAGAGCTTCAGTAAAGTTTGGAAGGTAGGAGACGAGATACTGGCAGAAGTAAAGCTGTGTGTACCGGGCGTGAGTCGTGCTTCGGTATCTCAGATGGTAGAGTACTTGCCCGCGAAAGGCAAAGGTCCCGAGTTCGAGTCTCGGTCGGGCACACAGTTCTAATCTGCCAAGAAGTTTCATTTACTGTTGTGGTCAAAACTACTTTTGTTTCTAATAATTTATGTTTGTTTGATATATGACTTCACTCTTGTGGCCAGTATTCCCAATCGTTTTATTTACTAATGCAAATGTCACACTCGAATGCAAAATCAAATTAAATTTAAATAAACGTAAATTCAAAAACCAATCACACTACATTAAATGCTAATGATTATTATAGATTTCCTATTTCACAGTACGTAACTAAAGATGGTGAAAGATTGCAGGTTTCTGAAAATGGTGCTTTCCATTTTGGCTGTGTATAAATGTTTGTATGTCCTGTCTTGTGCCGGCCGGAGTGGCCGTGCGGTTCTAGGCGCTACAGTCTGGAACCGAGCGACCGCTCCGGTCGCAGGTTCGAATCCTGCCTCGGGCATGGATGTGTGTGATGTCCTTAGGTTAGGTTTAATTAGTTCTAAGTTCTAGGCGACTAATGACCGCAGAAGTTACGTCGCATAGTTCTCAGAGCCATTTTTTGTCCTATCTTGTAAGGGTCTTGAGTAGGAAGTCTGAAGAGCTGTCTATTATACGGGAATGAAAACAGAAGATTTAGCTTCCACGTCCGGTCGATGCTGAAGTCATTAGAGACGGAACACAGGATCGGATAGTTTTAGGGAATGCGAAGGAAATCGGCCTTCAATTTCCAAAGGAAACATCCAGCATTTGGCTGGAGTGGTTTAGGAAAATCACGGAAAACCCAAATCTGGATGTGAGTCCACTGTACTAACAGCTGCCGCACCTCTCTCGGTTTTCCACTGTATCCCAAGATAGTCACTTCATCTGTACATGACTGCTTCAGGTCACATCCATTTGCACCTGGTTCCTGGTTATCCAATGTATCCGCATTACAGTATCTTCAGCACTTTTCTGTAACATCCCATTTGAAAAGCCTACTTTCTAATCACACTAGCGTCCATGTTTCATCCCCACATAACGCTATAATGTGCTCCCTCACTGTCTCTCACAGCAAATTAACGATTTCTTGAACCCTCAGCGACATTTTAGCGAAGATTTATCACAATGGCCTTTTATCACTGGCCTAGTTCGTACATCAGCATTGGTTATCCAGTCTACCCACTTAATCACCACTTTTCTGTAACACCCCATATGATAAATTTCTATTCTAGTTGTACTGTCGTCTATGCTTCACATCCATATAAGGCCATCATTCGGACAAGTACTTTCAGAAAACAATTCATAATACATTTATAATCGATGTTCTCTTTTTCTGTAGTTCTTTACGCACTACTGCAAGTCTTGCCATGGTCCGTCATTTTGCTAACTCATCTACAACATGTTGTACCTTCTTCGCCTCCGCTACTGAACAAGTGCTCATAGCTCTTAAAGTATGTATTTCACAACCTTTCTTTACTGGATCATTTATTTCTTATTTTGGTCCCCACTACCTTCTCCCAAAATATGGATAGCAGTAGTAGGAGAGATGCGTAGCACAATATCGAAGTTAAACAAGTGCTCATAGCTCTCAAGGTATGCATTTCAGTGCCCGTGTTTACAGCATCTTTTTTTCTTGTTTTGTTTCGTACAACCACCTCTGAAAGTCTGTCGGCGCAGTATAGTTCACCTTGTATATGTTGAGGCAAGCATTGTTTGTTTGGTAACACGAGCAGTTTACAAACCAAGATGGAGAACTGAGTTCACATTATTCCATCCGATTAGTACAGTAGTAGAATTCATCGTATCCCCTCATACTGAGCCTTTCCCAACACTTTGTTAGGCGTATGGAACTCTTGTTTAATTCTCTCTGTGATATTAATTTGTTGTAGCTCGTGTTTGGTGGCTCATTCTGACCATAATTGTGCCTGAAATGCACCTGTGCTTCCTTGATCAAATTTCGGAGGTTTATTGGTGATTCCCTGCAAATGATTTAAAATTCTACTATCTTTACAGGTGAATAAGCACTTTTCAATCGGCATCAAGCCGTCACACGTATTGTTGCAGGTTTTCTGCCTTCAGCAGGGATACCATTTTTTCTAATCCAATATAACAATCTGCCTGTACCAATCTTAATACTGCAGAATACCGCAGCTAGCAGTGAGCTTCGTATATTTCTGTGCGTACATTTACTGGCCACAAGGTAATCAGCAGTTGGTGCTGCAGAGAGAAGTTACAGGCCATCATTTAATATACGGCACATTTTCCTCATGCTTTTCATTTTCAGGTTTCAGATAATAAAAGCAAAGATAATAGAATGAGTCAAGCATTCATACAGCTACTAGACCACTTATTTACACGTTATTTATGATAGGACATGTGGTTATCCCAACTTGGTTGATGAGAAAGTTTTCTCATTCCCTTCCCTATTACTGTTTCCCTGTTTTACCTGCAAGATGTCAATTATCCTATTATCTAAGCTGTTTGGTACTCGAGAGGTATTGTCCATTCTACTATTTGAATAGTTATGCTGACATCTTTTGCTATAGTAGATTTGTTCTATCTGTAAAGCTTGAAACAATGTCAAACAATATCAAGAGCACTCCACAGTACACGCCAGTACTAAAACATACTACAGTGGGGTTAATGTATATTCAAGCCTTTAGATGGTTTTGAAAATCTATTAAGTTACTTACTTGATACTAGTTCCAGTTTTGCTATGTTGCTCCTTTGACACATGCCCTCAACGCAGAAAACAACATGCCTTCAACACAAAAAGAAACACTAGTTTACGTTACTTACTTTGGTTGACGTAACATGATCATTTTTACCCAAATTTGCTTTGCATGTAGGTTGTCTAACATGCTGCCTCTGTGGTAAGACCCAATCCCGTCAAATGAAAAATAAATTTCCGACACTGGAATGTACAAGATATGAACTAATGTCTCTCTAATAATAGTTTTGCGGTTGAGATTTGACTTCCAATATAGAACTTATAATATCTTAACGTTGTGTACTTGCCATGGCGATGCAGTTGGACTTTAAAGCAATCCAAAATGATTTCAATGTTATTTACTGTTCCCGTCGATTTACACAAACATCAAATTACAGTTTACTCTTGTATTACAGTTTGACGGCATCCTGTAAGCTAGATGCACCCCTTTAAAGTTCCCAGTGTTATAAACGGCAGAGCTAAATTGAATTGGTTGTTAATTAGTAGTCAGGAAAAATTCCAGAGCCTGTATTTTGCAAACGACACCAATCTATAAATTCAAAACGCTTGTTTAATTTGCTCAGCAATCAAATACATCGTGAACTGTTTGAACATAACAGGGAGGTAACATAAATGATTTATTTTTATCACAGTGCGACACTTACTTAGGACATAATGAGCTCTTAAGTATCTATGTTACTGCCACAGGAAATATAAGCACATAAAGCGAGAAAAGAGAGACTGGAAGAGTATGTTCTCTTGTAGGTTGTATATGAGTAGGTGTGATAAACTGGTAAGCTAATCATTAATTTAGCACACACTTACTCACTGATTACCTACTTAGATCTCTACTTTCACCGATTGAAATTTCATGTTTAATCCACTTTTATTCTCATTGTAAATAACACAGGAAAGAAAGAAATACAGTGTGTGATACAACCAGAAGACATGCGGATTGTCGCTAGTTTTTGAAATATCTATTACGTACAGTTCAATACCTTTTATGCAATACCCAAACGTGTAAGTACCACCTATTTCTTCAATGTAGAAATGAGGTAAAGAGTTTTCAGTACCAGTACAATCTTATAATTAACAAATGGATTTTTTACAGATCATGGATTTTTTACATATGTTCCGCTCTCTGACTTCTATTACAAGAAGTACCTGTGGAAATTTGATGTAAAACTTACAATTCTGAAATTGAAATACTGTGAAACAGCTCACAGTAGCAAATACTATTGTTACTGTGAAGACAGTCATTTCTATAGATGTAATTTATATGTTACAAGAAACACATAACTGTACTACACAGCAGTCTGCAAGAATAATATAATCAGCCTCCCATTAGGTATTATTGAGTTGAAAGAGAAAACAGTGAGTCTGTAGAATTGAACTAAAATCCAGATAAAATAGCGTATCCTACCTCATGTCAAGAATGTAGGCCATTCAGCAAAGGTAATCATTCAAAATATTTCTACCTGTTTAACACATCCCTGGTAAAAGTCAATACTTGTCAAAACCACTCTTTGTGGCTGTCTGGCTTATTGCTTCTTCTGTCAGTCTGTCTTCACAACTGCAAAACTAGTTTATTCTTTGTGCACTGAATTATTTTTCATTTGTATGATTAGCAACAAATATAATAAAATACGTGATTTAAACACATTAGGTGTTTTTCTTTTATTTATCAGAATACATGTGTTCTCCATCAATATAAAAACATCATCTGTGCACGAGATTTTTTATTGAATTTAACTCTATGCACCATAAGAAACTGGACCTCATATAGGCTCCTGAGGTTAAACTTCTAAAACACGAACCGTTTAGTATACAGATTTTCCAAAACAAGCACATGTTCAGTGGCACCGTATGTAGAGTAATAAGATGAATAACAGAATTTTAAATTACCTGAAGACATTACAGACATTACATCTAAGCAAATGTAAATGGGGGAGTAACATTTAATCATTTGTAACTATTTCCAATTTTAATGTGTAAAATATGTGTACCCAGTTATACCCTTTCTCATGGTATACTTTCTTTGTGAGGGATAAGTAGCCCAAGCATAGCAGTTCAACTCACTATTTCCAGTTACTTGAAATTGATTTTTGGTTTGTCAGTGTGTTTTAGTATCTTATAAAATAACTCACAGTAACATAATTGCAAATGCACAAAATATAAAACTCAAGCTTAAAATGAAAGTATAAACAAGTTCATCCATATTTTATATTATCAAAACAAAGTTTCATCCACTAATGTGATAACATAAGCAGAGGTGTCAACATTCTGATTTATTTATGTAATAGTATTGTTGGTATATAATTCTCTCAGCACATAATGGAAACAATGCATGTGCTATTTTAGCAAGAGATAAGGTTTTATTATAGTTTCAATTCTATAGCAAATAAACAAAACTGACCTTACTAAATAAATAAATATGAAGGCGACTGTTCAAATTGAAAACATGGTATCTGTGGACAAAGTTGCATGTGTCCACTGTACTATTTGTGAAGACAACATGGAAAAACATAGCATTAGCTGAAAGTTGGATTATGAACTGTGGATGCTCGGTATTTTGTGATTGGAAGTTCTCAACAGTTTTATCATGACATCATCTCTCAATATTTTTCAACCTCAGAGACAAAAAGAAGAAAAATAATTGTAAATATGATAAATAAGACGAAAACGTCATATTAATGGAATATCAACATTCGCTTAAAGGTATAATTTTGTAGAACTGATGGTAAGGGAATAAAATTATTCCCAATGTTGTCTACTACCAACATCGCTTACCAACATTCCACTGATGTGTCTCCAGTAGTATAGTTCCGCACCTTAATATTTTCCAAAACCTTGTCGCAAATATGTATTACTACAGTTAGTTCAGTCTTTTTATCCTTCTTTTCTGTTGCTGGATAAACCTAGCTTCGAATAACATGCCCATACATATGGAAGAATTATGAGGTAACTGCTCTGTGCTCAGTAAAAGAACAGTGTGCTAGATATTATCTCAGAAGAATAGATTATATGCAGCTCATACGGTGACCTGCAGAACATGTGTGTATAGGTAGATGTACATGTCGAATAATGGTTCATTGGCAAACAGTGAGGCAGCTTTTATACAACTACACAAAATTCTTCTCATGTTAGAATAAAGTTGCTTTTACGTCTCTTTAGAGATATTACAGAAGTGTTCCTATGCACAGTTGACAGACACATTCATAATTATCAAGTACAAATTATTTCTGCAAAATGTAGTTTATTTTGTGGCTGCCTTATTGAGTAACAACGAAAGATAAATAATTAGAGCTAATTAGAGCTCACTTTTGAATATTGCAGTGTGTCTAACAGATGTAAAACTGAACAGTAATTTACCTAGAATATCACTTACAGTATGAGAAAGAAGTAGCATTAAATCAAGCCTTGATTCAGAGCATTGTCAGTCAGTCAGTTGTAGTTAGTCACAATCACCAAGTTATTGGACGAAATATCTAACATTAGGAATACATCTATTCACTTACGACGGAAATGACATCGACATAAAGTTGTATAAGAGTGGCAGGATCATCCACTGTGAAATTACAGGACCTAAAAGTATTCTTTCTGTTCTAAGTACATTCAGAAGTACTTCTTACAAAAGTTCACAGCACCTAAGAACACATATTCTCATATAGCTTCCACAGGTGCTAAAGGTAATTAGCCAAACACTGCAGGATTTCAAACACTACTTGGAAGTTTTTACCACAGGAAAGGTCATTATATTCGAACAGTAATAGTTTATTGTACCATGTTGGTTGTAAGTATCTTAAATAAATGTGAGATTGGATCAAAACCATATACATGTTGTAGGTCTAAACGCTTCAAGTTACGTATAATGCACTAAAATTAAACTTGATAACAATTTTTCATGTATCTCTGCCTGATGCAGGGATCCTGAACTTGGTTTTTCATGGTCCTTAAAATACAATTAGAAAAATTTTGTGACAGTTCCTACTAAATCAGGCATTTTGCCCCTACCTACAGAAGTTTTAAGATTTCTAATATGATCTGAATTCTTGTACTGAATGTGTAGTGTTAATTCTGCTTGGCACGATTATGTCGATTGTTGTTGTTATTTATATTTATGTTTTGGCATTTCGATGTTTAACATCCCTGTTATTGCTTTTAATAGCTTCTGCTTACGTAACGTAGTAAGCATTTTATAAGTTGGTGACACCAGGAGTAAACTGGGCATCACATTCTGACACTAAGTGATTCATAAGCGTTTCAAAAACATGTATTCCAAGCTTTCTCTTTCTAGAGAAAATAGAGTGTGGCAACGGGTTTCTGATTTGTCTATAACAGAACCTCTATGGCAACGATTTCAGAAGAGTAGATTTTGTGGTTTATGAGAAATTTTCTAGGATGAGAATCCTATTCTGTGGTACCCACTATCTGTAATTATTTTTGTTTGAAATCTGGATGGAGATAAGATATCCAGCTCTGCAGTATTTCCTGGGACACTGAAGCACAGATTCTGCTATTGGAACAATATCGATGTTATCTTTAATTGGAGAAAGGAAAGTCCTCCTGGAGCAACCTATTTCAAGGGATGTAGACATTTTATAACACTTATCTCTCCTTGTCTAGTAATATAGCCTTCCAGAGAAACAGAAGAAATTTATTTCTTCTGTCTATATGAAGATTGTGGTCGAACACAGTATTTGTTTTGGTCTTACCCATGAGGACAGACCATTAATTTTAGGAATATAAGCGGTTGGTCATAAGGTAAACTGTAAAAAGTTATTAATCTGGAAACCATATCACATTTATTTTTAAGAGAGCTAGAAGATACATAATAAAATACGAGTTATAGGTTCAGTTTGAGGGATTAGACCACTTTTACAGAATTTACATTTGCATCTGTGCGTCTTACGTTCGAAGAAGTGAGATGTAAATCTTCTAGATGTCTTAGCTCACTGTATTTGCTACAGTTTGGAGACCTCAGTGACAGACATTTTCCTGCACTCAGGTATATAACATGCCTGGCTGACATGCAATCATTTACTGAGAAAAAGTGTTTAGTCACGAATTGTGTATTGCTTCGATTCCCATACATTTAATTAATTTACTTATTTAAGATGCAAAACCGTCATCTTGTTTTTCTCTCTGAATTGAAGTCGAGTGTTATGGAAACACTGTATAAACTTTATTCTTCCATTTATATAGATAAAAGTGACGTATCTGCATGCCGACGAAGAGATATAACATGTTACATCCTGTAGAAAAAAATATCACATAGGACTGTGCTGTAAAAATATAAACATTAAAGAATTATTTTTCTCATAACAGGAACATCTGTTTTAAAGACACAGTGTTGTTCATGATTAAGTATCTGCCTGATAGAGTAAAATACATGTGTTCTTCCGTAAAATGCGATACACTTTTTTTGTTAGTACAAACCAAAACATTATGAGCCATATCGACTCCTCTGCATTGCGGAAGTGTGTGGATTCTGATAAGTCACTCTTCAGAATAGTGATCAGAAACTTGTGATCTGAAGTAGGCACTGATGACTCGCATTAATTATAACAATAGAAATTAAAATATAATATTACAAATACATTTTTATTACCATAATCTGTGTTTCTTTTACCGGATTCGTTTCAGTAAGTTCTCTGCTTCACTTATGCGATTATTGAATTTGGTTGAACAAGGTTCATGGGAACAAGGTTCATGGTTGTATGATATCATTCAGTACTATAACTCTGTTATGCTAGTCTAATTGAGCTGTTGATACTCAGAAAACACGATAGAGGAAGGATTTTATCAATGAATTTAACTTCTAAATTGTTTATGTTAACTGATGTAGGATTATGTGAATGCCTAGGTTACCTAATAAAACTGTATGCCGCTAGTGTTAAGTTTTATTTAACAGTTTTGATGTAGCCACTGCAAGACGAAAGATATAAATGTGTACTTCGGTTTTTTTATCGTTTTCTGTTCAGGAGCGGACTGAAATACTGTACGAATGGAATTAGGTTGTTAGAGTGGAATGGTAACTCTAGGAGATGGTTTTCTAGTTGCATGGATTCATTAATTAGGAATCTGTAGCGGTATTTTATAGAGTGCAATACATTTTTTCATCTCAATCAACGCTTGTGTCAATTTATTGTACCCTGGTTAAATCCCCAGAGTGTCTATTATTTTGATAAAAGACTTTCCACAAAATCAGTCTGCTAAGTAACTGCACTGAAGATTGTCAGTTGTAAGGAAGCTAACACACATGTGGGTAGGTGAACTTAAATTTCGAAAAATGCTTATAAATTAAGGAAACTGGTATTTCTCCTTTGCGACAGCATAAATAAGGATATTCGAGTCACCTCTTCTGTACGATGTAGTGATATAGAATGTGAGTATCTGAATCGAATGTCTGCATAGTTTATTGTTTATAAGAAAGGATTTATGAATGTTACTTAAGTTTCATAAAAGAATTTATCTGTATAGCGAAATTCTGCTAGATACTTTTCTCCTGGGTGAATCTGACTTTTTTTAGTGTTTTAGTACAGTTCACACAAGGAGGTTTTGAATATATATATACCATTTTTACCATATGTTTGCGCGAATTTCAGCTGCTCATACCCGGCACCCATTATACGTTAGAGGAAAACAATTCACTTGTGTTCCCTATCATCAATCAGAAATGCCCGATTACTTCTGTTTAACTATAAGACAGTGAATTAAACCACACCTGCGAGAGATTTGTTGAATTTAAAAAATATGGGCCTTTAATACTTAATAAAACTTCGTTTCGGTTAAATGATGTCGACTGTTTTTGCATTTTCGTATCCTCGCTCAGGTTCCTGGAATGTGTGAATACATACATCTTTTGCCATATGCTTCTTCAAATTTCTTCTGTTAGCTTACGTCAGGCGGTGTAACGCGCTTGTATCCCCTTATCAGTGAGTGTTAATCTCCATATGCAACAGTAAAGCTATATTAAAGATGGATAACGTAAAATTGTGTTAGTTTTGAGAAACTTAGGCTTTTACTACTACAAAAATCTTTTTTTAATGATAAACGGTTTCAATATATTCACCAACGTAGTTATCGATTTGGTCCGTAACGTGTACAGTTGCCGTGTACCTTGTAGCAGGAAAGTTGGCTCTGACAGTGTGTTTGTAATGCAGGAGTACTACAAAGCGAACTTTTATGTTTTGTTCTGGTGAGAGGGGAGAGGTTTCCTAGGTTGTGGGACAAATTTATGATGGTCAGCACGCAAATCGGGAATCAGCCAGAAAGCGTGGGGGTCTCGTGCTTGATAACGGGGGGTCGCCTATTGATCCTCGCAGTTATTAAGCCTCGGACGTAGTGGTAGCCGTGCCGACGTGAGTGACGGCCCCTGGTGGGTAGGCAGCCCGCGTCACAGCTGCCAGCACTCGGCACCTACCTCTGCCAGCAGCAGCGCGCCACAACAGGTAGCGGACCGGCCGGTAGCCCGGGCCCGGCTATGGCGGAGTCGGAGGCGGAGGAGGTGGAGGAGGCGGAGGCGGCGGCGGCGGCGGGGGTGCGTCCGAGGCGCGCTCTCGCCGGCAACTGAGAGCCTCGGCCGCCGGCAGCCTGCCGCCCAGGAGCCGTGGAAGCCCGCGCCTGCGCCGCTAGAGCGCCCGCTCGGCGTCGGCGCGCTGCCGCCTGCTGCCGCCGCCGCCACAGCCGCCACAGACGCGACGCCTCACCTGCCGGCCGATTATGCAAGAATTAGTGGTCAGCTCCCAGCGCTCGCTGCACCAGCACCACCGGGCATCTCTAACGGGCTGCGATGATCACGTTATCCCAAACCTCTGTTGCAGCAGAACTAGTGCTGCGCCTCAGACTACCTGTGTAGATCAACCGTATCCACCTTACACTGACGGACGACGCTGGGAACTTCAAGAGTTAAGAAATTATCGGAGATAAATAAATACATTTGAGTCCCTTCTCTTTACTTCTTTAGCCTCTCAGCTGGTTGTGTTGTTTTCCAGTCTACATGGTACATCGATGTGCAGTTCACTTTAGGTGTGTTACCTTTGCGCCTTACGGCTAGTCTCCGTGAGGCTGTATATTGCCCGTGACAGAAATAGAGGTATCCAGTGTGAACACAGTCTGAATGGAACAAAAAAAAAAGTTCAAATCTTAAGAGATTTAACTGCGAAAGTCATCAGTCCCTAAGCTTACACACTACTTAACCTAAATTATCCTAAGGACAAACACACACATCCATGCCCGAGGGAGGACTGGAACCACCGCCAGGACCAGCCGCACAGACCATGACTACAGCGCCCTAGACCGCTCGGCTAATCCCGCGCGGCTGAATGGAATTACTCCCACTCACATGTCGAGGAAGAGGCATGCAACCTACACACATGCCTCTCCTTGCGTTCGGGCCAGCACAGAAGCGTGGCAACTAGCCACAAGGCACACATGTTTAAACGCACCTTTAGCCTGTCTCAGAATAGCGAAACACCAGTTAACTCACGGGTAATCCTGTTGTCTTAACTGTAACTTTTCTCAAATGTGGAACTATAGCTTTCCCCATTTTCTGAATATATCAGCAACTCATTTGGTTCGTAGTTTTACAGATCTGCTTTTTCAAATAACTTCATAGTACACAGTAATTAATACTAGATTTTTTCAAAAGTTAACGTGCTTCATAACAGTGTTACATTATACTATCGTAGACTATCACAGACGGAGGCCATTTCAATAAAATCCTTCTGACTACAACTATCAATGTTTCGGGTGCAACTGCAAGCAGCCTTTATCAGGGTCACACTTACGATGGATGCCAGCAATAACATTAGAGGCGTTGTTGGTTCTATTACACGTGATGCGGTCACACACTCTGAAGAATGTTAACGAAATATAAAACTACATTTGTTAATGGTAACTTATAGTGTTGTTGTTGTTGTTGTGGTCTTCAGTCCTGAGACTGGTTTGATGCAGCTCTCCATGCCACTCTATCCTGTGCAAGCTTTTTCATCTTCCAGTACCTACTGCAACCTACATCCTTCTGAATCTGCTTAGTGTATTCATCTCTTGGTCTCCCTCTACGATTTTTACCCTCCACGCTGCCCTCCAATACTAAATTGGTGATCCCTTGATGCCTCAGAACATGTTCTACCAACCGATCCCTTCTTCTGGTCAAGTTGTGCCACAAACTTCTCTTCTCCCCAATCCTATTCAATACTTCCTCATTAGTTATGTGATCTACCCATCTAATCTTCAGCATTCTTCTGTAGCACCACATTTCGAAAGCTTCTATTCTCTTCTTGTCCAAACTATTTATCGTCCATGTTTCACTCCATACATGGCTACACTCCATACGAATACTTTCAGAAATGACTTCCTGACACTTAAATCTATACTCGATGTTAATAAATTTCTCTTCTTCAGAAACGCTTTCCTTGCCATTGCCAGCCTACATTTTATATCCTCTCTACTTCGACCATCATCAGTTATTTTGCTCCCCAAATAGCAAAACTCCTTTACTACTTTAAGTGCCTCATTTCCTAATCTAATTCCCTCAGCATCACCCGACTTAATTAGACTACATTCCATTATCCTTGGTTTGCTTTTGTTGATGTTCATCTTATATCCTCCTTTCAAGACACTGTCCATTCCATTCAACTGCTCTTCCAAGTCCTTTGCTGTCTCTGACAGAATTACAATGTCATCGGCGAGCCTCAAAGTTTTTATTTCTTCTCCATGAATTTTAATACCTACCCCGAATTTTTCTTTTGTTTCCTTTACTGCTTGCTCAATATACAGATTGAACAACATCGGGGAGAGGCTACAACCCTGTCTCACTCCCTTCCCAACCACTGCTTCCCTTTCATGTCCCTCGACTCTTATAACTGCCATCTGGTTTCTGTACAAATTGTAAATAGCCTTTCGCTCCCTGTATTTTACCCCTGCCACCTTCAGAATTTGAAAGAGAGTATTCCAGTCAACATTGTCAAAAGCTTTCTCTAAGTCTACAAATGCTAGAAACGTAGGTTTGCCTTTCCTTAATCTTTCTTCTAAGATAAGTCGTAAGGTCAGTATTGCCTCACGTGTTCCAGTGTTTCTACGGAATCCAAACTGATCTTCCCCGAGGTTGGCTTCTACTAGTTTTTCCATTCGTCTGTAAAGAATTCGTGTTAGTATTTTGCAGCTGTGACTTATTAAGCTGATAGTTCGGTAATTTTCACATCTGTCAACACCTGCTTTCTTTGGGATTGGAATTATTATATTCTTCTTGAAGTCTCAGGGTATTTCGCCTGTTTCATACATCTTGCTCACCAGATGGTAGAGTTTTGTCAGGACTGGCTCTCCCACGGCCGTCAGTAGTTCCAATGGAATATTGTCTAATCCGGGGTCCTTGTTTCGACTCAGGTCTTTCAGTGCTCTGTCAAACTCTTCACGCAGTATCGTATCTCCCATTTCATCTTCATCTACATCCTCTTCCATTTCCATAACATTGTCCTCAAGTACATCGCCCTTGTATAGACCCTCTATATACTCCTTCCACCTTTCTGCTTTCCCTTCTTTGCTTAGAACTGGGTTTCCATCTGAGCTCTTAATGTTCATACAAGTCGTTCTCTTATCTCCAAAGGTCTCTTTAATTTTCCTGTAGGCGGTATCTATCTTACCCCTAGTGAGATAAGCCTCTACATCCTTACATTTGTCCTCTAGCCATCCCTGCTTAGCCATTTTGCACTTCCTGTCGATCTCATTTTTGAGATGTTTGTATTCCTTTTTGCCCGTTTCACTTACTGCATTTTTATATTTTCTCCTTTCATCAATTAAATTCAATATTTCTTCCGTTACCCAAGGATTTCTACTAGCCCTCGTCTTTTTACCTACTTGATCCTCTGCTGCCTTCACTACTTCTACTGTATTTATTTCCCCCATTCCTGTCAATTGCTCCCTTATGCTCTCCCTGAATCTCTGTACAACCTCTGGTTCTTTTAGTTTATCCAGGTCCCATCTCCTTAAATTCCCACCTTTTTGCAGTTTCTTCAGTTTTAATCTACAGGTCTTAACCAATAGATTGTGGTCAGAGTCCACATCTGCCCCTGGAAATGTCTTACAATTTAAAATCTGGTTCCTAAATCTCTGTCTTACCATTATATAATCTGTCTGATACCTTTTAGTATCTCCAGGGTGCTTCCATGTATAAAACCTTTTTTTATGATTCTTAAACCAAGTGTTAGTTATGATTATGTTGTGCTCTGTGCAAAATTCTACCAGGCGGCATCCTCTTTCATTTCTGTCCCCCAATCCATATTCACCTACTATGTTTCCTTCTCTCCCTTTTCCTACACTCGAATTCCAGTCACCCATGACTATTAAATTTTCGTCTCCCTTCACAATTTGAATAATTTCTTTTATTTCATCATACATTTCTTCAATTTCTTCGTCATCTGCAGAGCTAGTTGGCACATAAACTTGTACTACTGTAGTAGGTGTGGGCTTCGTATCTATCTTGGCCACAATAATGCGTTCACTATGCTGTTTGTAGTAGCTTACCCGCATTCCTATTTTCCTATTCATTATTAAACCTACTCCTGCATTACCCCAATTTGATTTTGTGTTTATAACCCTGTAGTCACCTGACCAGAAGTCTTGTTCCTCCTGCCACCGAACTTCACTAATTCCCACTATATCTAACTTCAACCTATCCATTTCCCTTTTTAAATTTTCTAACCTACCTGCCCGATTAAGGGATCTGACATTCCACGCTCCGATCCGTAGAACGCCAGTTTTCTTTCTCCTGATAACGACATCCTCTTGAGTAGTCCCCGCTCGGAGATCCGAATGGGGGACTATTTTACCTCCGGAATATTTTACCCAAGAGGACGCCATCATCATGTAATCATACAGTAAAGCTGCATGCCCTCGGGAAAAATTACGGCTGTAGTTTCCCCTTGCTTTCAGCCGTTCGCAGTACCAGCACAGCAAGGCCGTTTTGGTTATTGTTACAAGGCCAGATCAGTCAATCATCCAGACTGTTGCCCTTGCAACTACTGAAAAGGCTGCTGCCCCTCTTCAGGAACCACACGTTTGTCTGGCCTCTCAACAGATACCCCTCCGTTGTGGTTGCACCTACGGTACGGCTATCTGTATCGCTGAGGCACGCAAGCCTCCCCACCAACGGCAAGGTCCATGGTTCATGGGGGGTATATATAGTAGAATGTCAAAAATTTTCAAATGTGTGAAATCTTATGGGACTTAACTGCTAAGGTAATCAGTCCCTAAGCTTACACACTACTTAACCTAAATTATCCTAAGGACAAACACACACGCCCACGCCCGAGGGAGGACTCGAACCTCCGCAGGGACCAGCCGCACAGTCCGTGACTGCAGCGCCCACAGACCGCTCGGCTAATCCCGCCCGGCAATATAGTAGAATCTACAGAGTCTTAGAGTCGACTATTGGAAAACAGTTCATGTAGCTACATCAGCTATCTTATGTCTTAATACTAAACAACAAGTTAATAAAACCTTAACAGTATACTTAATCATTTGTCTTCAGGAATACAATACGTCGCAATGTTTACAGTACATGTGCATTAGAGTATCCTAAAGTAATGGAAGTTGTGGCAACTTTGAAAACGATAAGCTGCTTATTAGAGATGAGAAACGGAGCACTTACGAGCTCAAACTTCTTGGCAGATTAAAACCGTGTGCCGGACCGAGACTCGAACTCGGGATCTTTGCCTTTCGCGGGCAAATGCGCTCTACCAACTGAGCTACCCAGGCACGACTCACGCCCCGTCCGTACAGCTTTAATTCCGCCAGTACCTCGTCTCCTACCTTCCAAACTTTACAGATGCTCTCCTGCGAACCTTGCAGTACTAGCACTCCTTTCTTTCAGGAGTGCTTGTTCTGCAAGGTTCGCAGGAGAGCTTCTGTTAAGTTTGGAAGGTAGGAGACGAGGTACTGCCTGAATTAAAGCTGTGAGGACGGGGCGTCAGTCGTGCTTAGTTAGCTCAGTTGGTAGAGCAATTGCCTGCGAAAAGCAAAGGTCCCGAGTTAGAGTCTCTGTCCGGCACACAGTTTTAATCTGCCAGGAAGTTTCATATCAGCGCATACTGCGCTGCAGAGTGCAAATCTCATTCTGGCTCACTTACGAGTTTATTGTTGAAGGTTTCATATATTACAAATCAAGGTGCTGCTTCTATGTCAATGCTATACTGGCCTCTTTCATTACCGCTAAAGTTTCGAGAACACATGTCCGAAAGAATAGACACTACGAAGAATCCACAGCTGTGAAACATTACACGTAAATTAAAAGGGATCACGGCTGTCAGCTTCAGCGGGACATTGCACGGAATCAACGGTGACGCTGAGGCTGCTTCCTGCTCGTCGACACTTTCCCTCTCACGGAAGGAAACGGGAGTGTGAACCTAGTCGTGACATACTCCGGACATTGAGTGCCCAATTGTGCTGTTGTTAAGCCGAACTGACAGGGCGAAAATGTCGGGCTGTAAGGATCACCTGGACTTTGATGAGCTGTGTTTTGTGAGACTTAGAAGGTATAAGCCGAAAATTAAGTGATCAATGTGTACAACTGCAAATTTGCTCCATAAGAGGAAGAACGATGCATGAAAAAAATCCCATGCTGTTATCGACGCCTCATACGAAAAGCATACCGAAAGTACATCTAAAGCAAACAAACTGAGTGTATTCTTGCAACTTCGCTCCGAGAAAACGTATGCGATGGGTCAAGCGAAAAAGAGGCACGGAGCAACGTCACAACCATGTCCCTGTGACACACTTTTAGTTTAATTTTGCTTTTATGTGATACGAGCGACTTGTATATCTTATCATTCAGTTCTGTAACTTTATAGAACTGTGCTGTACTTTTATTTCAATAATCAGTGACCATTTAGTAAATAAACTTCATCATCGTGTGCAGGGTTATTGTTTAGTCCTCACAGAACAAGTAAGATGTCGAAAGTAGTGTCGATGTCAAGGTAACTCTTAGATATTTTGTATAGACAGATTATATATTTAAATTTACGACCGTCTTCGATAGACAAACACACACACACACACACACACACACACACACACACACACAGGTTGTCCCAAAAGGAATAATTAGTATTCAGGAATATGACAGGAATGCTCACCATAAGCAGAAATTATGGTAAACATGGGCTCTAAAACGCTTCCCCTTAAGAACTGTGAAGGCCTCTTCATCTTCAGTTGTGCGAAACAAATCTATTCCACTGAGTTCTTTACTTTCCTTAGTTTGAGAGGAGGTATTATCGATCAAAACAAGGAAAATTTGGCTAGTATACATGCGCTCTATTATCTACACCTTAGGAGTTATTCTTACTTGGTCAGTAGACTTGTCGTACTTCACAGTAGCGAAGGTGAATAAGTGCTCATAGCTCTCAAAGTATGCACTTCAGTACCCTTGTTCACTGGACATTTTTTTCGTTGTTTTTTTTCCATACCACCACCTTTCAAAATCATCATCATCATCTTGGACAGCTTCCAGCCACTGGCTGGGTCTGTCGAGAACACAAGCCTCTCCATCGTGTTCTGTCTTTCCACCATTCCCCCTCTTCCACCTTCGTCCAGTTCTCTCCTCTTCTCGCCGCACCTTCCCTCACTCCCTTCACCCATCTATCTCTTGGTCTTCCCCTGGGCCTCTTCCCCTCCAGTTGCAGATCAAACATCCTCTTTGGAATTCTTCCCTCATCCATTCTCTTCATGTGTCCATACCACTGCAGTCTTGATTTTTCTATCCTGTCCTGTACTGGTTCCTCCTTTTGTCTTTCCCTCACATACACATTTCGCAATCTGTCTCGTCTTCTTATACTCAACCTGCTCCTCTGGAACTTCATTTCATAGCTTGTATTCTACTTTTGTCACTTTTGTGCATTACCCATGTCTCACTTCCGTATGCCAATATGGGGACAAAGTAGGTTCGGTATATAATTCCCTTGGATTTCTGTGGCACCTCCTTGCTCCAAATAAGCCCCCTAATGCATTTGAAGAACTGCCCTGCTTTTCTGCACCTTTCATTTATTTCCATTGCGTTTCCCCCCTTACTTTCAATCATGCTTCCCAGGTACTTGAAGTTCTCTACCACTTGTAGTTTTTCCCCTCCACAAGTTATATCCACATTTGGCTTATTCTTCTTCCTTGTTGAGACAATTATTTCACTTTTCTTTGCAGAGAAATGCATTCCATATTGTGCTGCCGTTGCCTCCCATACATATAACTGCTCTTGCACCTCCTTCTCGCAATTTCCCCATAACATCAGGTCATCGGCAAAAAGCACTGCTTTCATTTTATGATCTCCAATTGCATCTGATACTTGCTGTAGGATTTCATCCATAACAATAATAAACAATAAAGGCGAAAGTGCACTTCCCTGTCGCAGCCCATTTTCCAGCTTGAACCATGCAGTACGTTCCCTCCCCACTTCCACTTCCCTCACACATTTTTCTGACTTTTCGTGTTATCTCTTCATCTATCCCTTTTGCGTTCAGCTCATCCCAGAGCTTGTCCCTATAGGTACTGTCATACGCATTCTCAATATCTAAAAAGGCCATGATTAAGTCCCTCCCGTACTCACAGTGCCTTTCCTGCAGTTGTCTTACCGCAAATATGAGGTCCGTTGTTGATCTTCCCGGTCTGAAACCATACTGCTCCTCTTGCAGTCTACTTTCAATACTGCTTCTTATTCTCTTCTCCAGGATCTTTTCATAGATTTTTCCACAGTGGCATAGCAGGGTGATTCCTCTGTAGTTATCACATCTCCTTTTATCCCCTTTCTTGAAGATCGGGACTATAATTCCTTTCTTCCAATCCTCAGGAATTCTGTTCTCCTTCCACACCACCCTCAGCACTCTGTATAGCCACTGGGTTCCTACTTCTCCTGCTGCTCGTATCATATCCACTGTTACTTCGTCCCAACCTGGTGCCTTGCCCCCTTTCATCCTCTTTATGGCTTCTTCCACTTCATTCCAAGTTATATCATCAATTTCCCCACTATTATAATCGTCTGCTGCCTTAGGCTCTCCATCGCTGTTAGTTACCCGCTTGGCGGCATTCAACAGATCTTCAAAGTACTCCTTCCAAATCTTTTTGAGCTCATGCATTTCCTCCACAACTCTTCCATTATTATCCATGATCCACAGGCACTCACTTCTGTCGTTCCTCTTATTTCTTACCATGGTGTAAAGTACTTTTTTGTTCCCTTCACTGTCCTCTTCTAACATTCTTGTCCATTTTTCCATCCACTTCTTCTTCTCCGCCCTTACTATGGTCTGTGCCGCTTTTTTGCTTTCCTTATATTTTACCCTAACTTCCTCTGTTCGGGTCTGGACCCATACTCTGAAGGCTTTGTTCTTTCGAAGTACTGCCTCTTTACATATGTTGTTCCACCATGGGGTTTCCTTACTTCCCCTCTTTGTGCTAGTTCTTCCGCACACAGTCTCAGCTGCCTCAACTAGAGCCCTCTTAAAATCTCCCCATTCTTCTTCCACTGTTCTCTGATCTTCCTTTGGCAGCTTCTTCCTGATCAGTGTCTGGTACTGGGTCCTCCGTTCATCTTCTTTCAGCATCCATGTCTTCAACCTTTTCTCCTGTATGTCTGTTGCCCTCCTATCTTTTTTCTCTCTCAGGGTGGCTACCAACAGCCGATGGTCACTGTCTAAGGCCTCAGATGGAATGACCTTAACATCTGTGAGGCTGCTCATCATCTGCCTATCCACTAGTACATAGTCTACTACTGAAGTTTGGGACCAGTCTCCACTGTACCAAGTTATTTTGTGGCTACTTCTCTTCTTGTACCAGGAATTTGCGATCGCCAGCCCATTCCTCTTGCAGAATTCCAGCAACAATTTTCCTTCTCTATTTCAGTTCCCCCAGCCCTCTGGTCCCATTATCTCCTCGAATCCTTTCCTGTCTGTGCCAACATGTGCATTTAGGTCCCCTATTATAATCTGATTACCTCCATTTAGCTGCTTTTGCATGTCATCTTCAAATTCCTCCTTCTCCTTTTTTGTACACCCCACCTGTGGGGCATATGCTTGGATGATTTCAATGCTTTTTCCTTTCACTCGTACTCTGGCTTTTATCATTCGATCATTGATACCTTCCACCTCCTCCTGCAGACCCTCTCTGACCACTATTGCACTCCATTTCTTCCCCTCTCATTCCCTATCCAGTACAGTTTACATCCTTTACTTAGTGGTTTTTCACCAACTCCTCTCCACCTAGTCTCAGCAAGTCCCAAGATGTCCAATTTCCTCCTTTCCATCATTTCTACAATTTCTTCTAACTTCCCAGTTAGAGTCCTTACGTTTAAGGTGCCCAGTCGTAAGCCATCTCGTAATCCTTTTCCATTGCTTGGTCGGTTTCCTTCAAATCCGTTCCGTGATCCGAGGCATGTTCCCTTTTTGAAAGCAGTTGATTTATCCACTACTGGCTTGCTAGGCCTATCAAAATATGGAAACTAAATAACCTGTAGTGGATTTGCTTTACGTTATCGAAGATGAAGACTTGCTCATAGCTCGTGAGATGTGCAATATAGTCCACGTTTATTAGACATTTTTGGACTGAATGATCCATCTTTTCATATCTCTAAAAGCTATGTCTTCCCCATGGACGCGCTGTGTACAGACCCTATACAGAAAGTATTCACTGCTAATTCCTGTCTTAATAGAGGTCCTCAAAGTACCCTCTGCCACACACCGTCAGGTGGCTTGCGGAGTATGGATGTAGATATAGATGTAGATTTGTTTACAACATTCGTTATGCTCAACGGTTGCGTGGTTCCCGCAGACCTATGCGCAAGGCAAGGGATTTTTAAAATTTTTGTCTTTGAAGCGATGGAAAATTTGAGCAAAGGAACCAGGCGTACTTTCAAATCTGCTGACTGCAGGAGGCGCCTGGTACCACTGAAACATTCATCCCGTCGATTGTTCAGTTCGGTTCCTGCAAGTTTATGTATCTGTCCACGGAGTTGAGCATGTTAGATTTTCGGGGTTCTGGTGAGCACGACGTGCTTCTGTGCGCTTTTGGAAGGTTGTTTTGGATGGGAGCCGGTTCAGATTTTCGTATTACGAAATTTCTATAATTTTTAAAGTCATTTATGACAAGCATTATGGGGTACTCGGGAGTGATAAGTTGTGTTAATGGTGAAAGTACATCCCCTCGAAATTACCAGCATTTAGAAGTTTTGACGTCTTTCAAGGTAAAACGTAATTCAATAAATAATTTTACACTGTAGTGGATGTTTGCATCAGGAACATTACATAAAACAGTTGTGGATGTCTCACCAACACTAATGTATGTCAAAATAGGAAATTGTGTTTATTTAGGTAGGACTGTGATTAGTACTGCGGCACATGAGTACTTTCTATTTATCAGTTTTCTACTCTTTCCCCTATTTGAAACAAGTAACGAAGTACACTCCTGGAAATTGAAATAAGAACACCGTGAATTCATTGTCCCAGGAAGGGGAAACTTTATTGACACATTCCTGGGGTCAGATACATCACATGATCACACTGACAGAACCACAGGCACATAGACACAGGCAACAGAGCATGCACAATGTCGGCACTAGTACAGTGTATATCCACCTTTCGCAGCAATGCAGGCTGCTATTCTCCCATGGAGACGATCGTAGAGATGCTGGATGTAGTCCTGTGGAACGGCTTGCCATGCCATTTCCAACTGGCGCCTCAGTTGGACCAGCGTTCGTGCTGGACGTGCAGACCGCGTGAGACGACGCTTCATCCAGTCCCAAACATGCTCGATGGGGGACAGATCCGGAGATCTTGCTGGCCAGGGTAGTTGACTTACACCTTCTAGAGCACGTTGGGTGGCACGGGATACATGCGGACGTGCATTGTCCTGTTGGAACAGCAAGTTCCCTTGCCGGTCTAGGAATGGTTGAACGATGGGTTCGATGACGGTTTGGATGTACCGTGCACTATTCAGTGTCCCCTCGACGATCACCAGTGGTGTACGGCCAGTATAGGAGATCGCTCCCCACACCATGATGCAGGGTGTTGGCCCTGTGTGCCTCGGTCGTATGCAGTCCTGATTGTGGCGCTCACCTGCACGGCGCCAAACACGCATACGACCATCATTGGCACCAAGGCAGAAGCGACTCTCATCGCTGAAGACGACACGTCTCCATTCGTCCCTCCATTCACGCCTGTCGCGACACCACTGGAGGCGGGCTGCACGATGTTGGGGCGTGAGCGGAAGACAGCCTAACGGTGTGCGGGACCGTAGCCCAGCTTCATGGAGACGGTTGCGAATGGTCCTCGCCGATACCCCAGGAGCAACAGTGTCCCTAATTTGCTGGGAAGTGGCGGTGCGGTCCCCTACGGCACTGCGTAGGATCCTACGGTCTTTGCGTGCATCCGTGCGTCGCTGCGGTCCGGTCCCAGGTCGACAGGCACGTGCACCTTCCGCCGACCACTGGCGACAACATCGATGTACTGTGGAGACCTCACGCCCTACGAGTTGAGCAATTCGGCGGTACGTCCACCCGGCCTCCCGCATGCCCACTATACGCCCTCGCTCAAAGTCCGTCAACTGCACATACGGTTCACGTTCACGCTGTCGCGGCATGCTACCAGTGTTAAAGACTGCGATGGAGCTCCGCATGCCACGGCAAACTGGCTGACACTGACGGCGGCGGTGCACAAATGCTGCGCAGCTAGCGCCATTCGACGGCCAACACCGCGGTTCCTGGTCTGTCCGCTGTGCCGTGCGTGTGATCATTGCTTGTACAGCCCTCTCGCAGTTTCCGGAGCAAGTATGGTGGGTCTCACACACCGGTGTCAATGTGTTCTTTTTTCCATTTCCAGGAGTGTATATTGAAGTTTAGTTTTCATTTTGAAGGTGCTCCACAATAGCTGAATCATTTTTTAAACTTAGTCTTCTCTACACAACCGAATGTCCATGGTTCTGCCTTACGGACCAATATATTTCGAATGTCAACAGTTTGCTAGCAGATGAATATACTGAGATGTATATTTATAACTGACATCCTGAATAATGTCTTGCATATATCTCGGTTTTTTCCTTCACCTGCAATTTTTGCCCTACGCAATAAACTCGTAAGACCCTACTTCCAAAATCACTATCTCCATATATATATATATATATATATATATATATATATATATATATACTCCTGGAAATGGAAAAAAGAACACATTGACGCCGGTGTGTCAGACCCACCATACTTGCTCCGGACGCTGCGAGAGGGCTGTACAAGCAATGATCACACGCACGGCACAGCGGACACACCAGGAACCGCGGTGATGGCCGTCGAATGGCGCTAGCTGCGCAGCATTTGTGCACCGCCGCCGTCAGTGTCAGCCAGTTTGCCGTGGCATGCGGAGCTCCATCGCAGTCTTTAACACTGGTAGCATGCCGCGACAGCGTGGACGTGAACCGTATGTGCAGTTGACGGACTTTGAGCGAGGGCGTATAGTGGGCATGCGGGAGGCCGGGTGGACGTACCGCCGAATTGCTCAACACGTGGGGCGTGAGGTCTCCACAGTACGTTGATGTTGCCGCCAGTGGTCGGCGGAAGGTGCACGTGCCCGTCGACCTGGGACCGGACCGCAGCGACGCACGGATGCACGCAAAGACCGTAGGATCCTACGCAGTGCCGTAGGGGACCGCACCGCCACTTCCCAGCAAATTAGGGACACTGTTGCTCCTGGGGTATCGGCGAGGACCATTCGCAACCGTCTCCATGAAGCTGGGCTACGGTCCCGCACACCGTTAGGCTGTCTTCCGCTCACGCCCCAACATCGTGCAGCCCGCCTCCAGTGGTGTCGCGACAGGCGTGAATGGAGGGACGAATGGAGACGTGTCGTCTTCAGCGATGAGAGTCGCTTCTGCCTTGGTGCCAATGATGGTCGTATGCGTGTTTGGCGCCGTGCAGGTGAGCGCCACAATCAGGACTGCATACGACCGAGGCACACAGGGCCAACACCCTGCATCATGGTGTGGGGAGCGATCTCCTATACTGGCCGTACACCACTGGTGATCGTCGAGGGGACACTGAATAGTGCACGGTACATCCAAACCGTCATCGAACCCATCGTTCAACCATTCCTAGACCGGCAAGGGAACTTGCTGTTCCAACAGGACAATGCACGTCCGCATGTATCCCGTGCCACCCAACGTGCTCTAGAAGGTGTAAGTCAACTACCCTGGCCAGCAAGATCTCCGGATCTGTCCCCCATCGAGCATGTTTGGGACTGGATGAAGCGTCGTCTCACGCGGTCTGCACGTCCAGCACGAACGCTGGTCCAACTGAGGCGCCAGGTGGAAATGGCATGGCAAGCCGTTCCACAGGACTACATCCAGCATCTCTACGATCGTCTCCATGGGAGAATAGCAGCCTGCATTGCTGCGAAATGTGGATCCACACTGTACTAGTGCCGACATTGTGCATGCTCTGTTGCCTGTGTCTATGTGCCTGTGGTTCTGTCAGTGTGATCATGTGATGTATCTGACCCCAGGAATGTGTCAATAAAGTTTCCCCTTCCAGGGGCAATTAATTCACGGTGTTCTTATTTCAATTTCTAGGAGTGTATATATATATATTACCATAACGAATTCTAATTGGATACCACATGTTATTGCAATCGCCACGACCGTAGCTTCTATATGCGCATGGTGCAGACAATGCACATCTAACACCTCCATCTGATGATAATGATGCTGTGGTTTTTATAGAATAATAATGGTTCAAAAAACTAATCGTATCAAAATTCAATAAAGCGACCGGTTGCTTGGTACGCCCACATAAATCGCTAGTATTCGTAATTCTAGTCAGTGTTTCTACTTGTTCCTTTTTCCGATAATTATACGAAGAACCATCTCATTAACATGTCTTAAAATGGCACTTAGATTTCAGCAGTATGCAACATCATAACTCAACCTCTTCGATTCTATTTTTTTACACTTTACCATAGTCGATTACTGGTTCGGTTATTAATATAAATATGATTGAGGCAAGCAACCGTTTAGCACCTATCTGTGCTATATTGCTTCTTTTGTGTTCCCTCTTTCATGCATTATTTTACCTCTAAGATCGCAAAATGACTGATTTCGTCTATTACGTTGTCCCCAATTTTATGCATATCAGGCTGTTTATTCCATCCAGCAGATCGTATAGTTCTTATTCAACTGTGCAGTGAACTGCAGTGTCATCTGTGAACCTTGTAATTAATATTGTTTCAGATTAAAACTGTGTGCCCGACCGAGACTCGAACTCGGGACCTTTGCCTTTCGCGGGCAAGTGCTCTACCATCTGAGCTACCGAAGCACAACTCACGCCCCAGGCTGTGGCTAAGCCATGTCTCCGCTGTATCCCTTCTTTCAGGAGTGCTAGTTCTGCAAGGTTCGCAGGAGAGCTTCTGTAAAGTTTGGAAGGTAGGAGACGAGATACTGGCAGAGGTAAAGCTGTGAGGACCGGGCGTGAGTCGTGCTTCGGTAGCTCAGATGGTAGAGCACTTGCCCGCGAAAGGCAAAGGTCCCGAGTTCGAGTCTCGGTCGGGCACACAGTTTTAATCTGCCAGGAAGTTTCATATCAGCGCACACTCCGCTGCAGAGTGAAAATCTCGTTCTGGGAATATTGTTTCACGCTGTATTTCAATCTCACTTCTAAAGATCTTTTCATTTTTTTCGTTGCTTCTTTGACGCTCTCGTTAATACCATGACTTTGTCTTGGTTTTCCATCCTTATTGGCTAAATGTGGCTGCTTGGAGCTGCAGAGGAGTCCGGTGACCTTTCTAACGGATTAAAGTTTGGAAATAAACGTCTTGATACGTTTGTTAAAATACGTGACCGATATCGGCGTTGAAGCTACCGTTTCATGTAAAGCTGAGAAAATATATCTGTAGATTAAAAAGAAAGAAACAAGAAAAAAGACTCAATAACTGTGAGAAGAAAAGGCGCAGTGCCACGAAGGTGGTTGGTTGGTTTGGGGAAGGAGACCAGACAGCGTGGTCATCGGTCTCATCGGATTAGGGAAGGGTGGGGAAGGAAGTCGGCCGTGCCCTTTTAGAGGAACCATCCCGGCATTTGCCTGGAGTGATTTAGGGAAATCACGGAAAACCTAAATCAGGATGGCCGGACGCGGGATTGAACCGTCGTCCTCCCGAATGCGAGTCCAGTGTCTAACCACTGCGCCACCTCGCTCGGTCTCCACGAAGGTGCTTAGCCAATATACAGGGTGTCCCAGCTATCTTGTCCACCCAAAATATCTCTGGAACAATAACAGCTATTGGAAAACGACTTTCACCGGTATCAATGTAGGGCTGAGGCCCATGAATATACATGTTTGGAAACATTCTAAACCGAAAGCTTATGTGTTTTTTAACACAAACTTATGTTTTTTTAAATGGACCCCCTATATTTTTTTCTTAAGCAATCCATAACATGAGAAAGCACATACACAATGGCGTTGATTGCATCGCAATATTCCCATTACATCCAGAGATACTGAGACGCGAAGTTGACGCTTGAAACACCCGACATGCGCTGCTAGCGCACGTCCTGAGGCTCAGGCGTGAACCCCATGCTGCCCGTAATCGTGATGTGATTGACATGTGTAGTCACACCTCCATACTTATCAAGAGGTTCGAAACGAATAATACGGTCTGCTGCCATCAACTCTCATAAGCACATAATGGTTTCCCTCTTGCACGTTTTACGTATCTACGTACACAATATGAACCAGCACCGATCGGTGTACACCCGTCGGCTGTCTTATTTATCCTGCACACCCAAAATAAGGTTTATCTAATGCGTTATATGACCCATTGTGCCTGTCGCGCAGGGCCTGGCTCTACCTAGTCAAGTGTCCAACGTAGTTCCCACTACTGCAACAGTTACCATTTCGCCTTGTTTATGATTTGCGACCCATGCAAACTCCTGTACTCCACCACCCTCCGAGCAGCCCATTTGTTGTTGCTTTGGCGTGCAGTACACCGCTTGCCAGTGTAGTCGTGCATCAGAGTAATCTAGTGACGGCACGGAGGTAGTACACATTGTGAATAAACGTTGTGTTGTGGAACTTATACTGTACAGTATAATGTACACACATGAAGATATGGTGGAAATGCTGCTGATCTATGGAGAATGTACGTTGACGGGAAATACGTTATGAGAGTGCTTGTTTGTTGATAGTACTGTTAGCGAACATTATTATTATTAAGTTAATATGTCTGTTTGCTACCCTACTCTACGTACCTGTACTGTACCCTGTTGTAGGTGGACGAAATGCTGTTCAGGCAGAACGACTGTACAGAAGATGATTCCCTGACAAGCCATCGCCTTCGCGCCGGATGTTTGGTCGTCCCATATCTCGCCTACGTGAAACGGGAAGCTTAAATCCAAAACCTCGACATCGTCCTAGAACACGCACAGATGAACGTGCTGAAGTTGCTGTGCTCGCTAGCATAGCTGTGAATCCTCAAATCAGCACACGTCAAATTGAACGTGAAGTTGGTGTGTCGAAATCAAGTGCACAGCTATTCTTAAACGTCATAAATTTCATCCTTACCATGTTCATTTACACCAGGATCTTCATGGAAATGACTTCCGCAATAGGGTAACATTTTGTCGGTGGGCTCAGCAAAAACTTCTGACTAATCCAATTTTTTTCCAGATGTTCTCTTTACCGACGAGGCATCATTCTCCAACAAAGGTATTGTCAATATGAGGAATATTCATTATTGGTCCGCAGACAATCCAAAACGGCTCCGTCAGGTAGAGCATCAACGTCCGTGGAAAGTTTGGTGTGGGATTATTGGAGATACCATTATCGGATCTTTCTTTATAAATGGTATCCAAAATCTACACCTACATCTTCATCTATACTCCGCGAGCCACCTTACGGTGTGTGGCGGAGGGTACTTATTGTACCACTATCTGATCCCCCCTTCCCTGTTCCATTCACGAATTGTGCGTGGGAAGAACGACTGCTTGTAATTCTCCGTATTTGCTCTAATTTCTCGGATCTTTTCGTTGTGATCATTACGCGAGATATATGTGGGCGGTAGTAATATGTTGCCCATCTCTTCCCGGAATGTGCTCTCTCGTAATTTCGATAATAAACCTCTCCGTATTGCGTAACGCCTTTCTTGAAGTGTCCGCCACTGGAGCTTGTTCAGCATCTCCGTAACGCTCTCGCGCTGACTAAATGTCCCCATGACGAATCGCGCTGCTTTTCGCTGGATCATGTCTATCTCTTCTATTAATCCAACCTGGTAAGGGTCCCATACTGATGAGCAATACTCAAGAATCGGACGAACAAGCGTTTTGTAAGCTACTTCTTTCGTCGATGAGTCACATTTTCTTAGAATTCTTCCTATGAATCTCAACCTGGCGCCTGCTTTTCCCACTATTTGTTTTATGTGATCATTCCACTTCAGATCGCTCCGGATAGTAACTCCTAAGTATTTTACGGTCGTTACCGCTTCCAATGATTTACCACCTATGGCATAATCGTACTGGAATGGACAATACTCCAGATTTATACGATACAATCTTCCTGTTCTCTTGGACACCGTACCTCTGAACCGGAGAATGGTCATGTGGTATCAGCATGACGGATGCCCTGCACATAACGCCTTACGAGCACGACGACTTCTGAGCCGTAGGTTCCCTGGTAGGTGGATTGGACGAGTTGGCCCAGTTAGGTGGTCTGCCCGATCTCCGGACCTTACACCGCTGGATTATTTTCTTTGGGGAGCAGTGAAGGATGCTGTTTACCAACATGAACCAACAACACCAGAGGACATGAAGCAACGCATTATTGATGCTTGTACAGCCATCAAAGAGGAAACAGTATCACGAAGTAGGGCATACTTCATCCGCAGAGTGACCCTATGTATGCAAGCCAATGGGCATCACTTTGAGCATGAGATGTGAACGCTATGTTTAGTATGTAGTGCTGGAATTACAGTGGAAGTTTCTACAAAGGGCCATTTTACCCAGTGATGTTAAGAAACATTTGTTTGCAACAATTTGTAATTTAACGCATTAGATAAACATAACATTGATAATTATGTGATAATAAAACTAATTGGTTAAACATGTTTACACTCATCTTCTATGTCCTACCTGAACTTCCCAAATCAAAACATTTTTACCTAAACAACGGTAAAACTTTTAGGCCACTTGCTCGTTTCACTAAAACCATCAACATGAATTTTACTATTACGAGTGAATGATTAACTGTCACTTGCGCTAGATCAACAGTAAAGTAAAGTTTTAACGTTGAACAGCATTACCTTTTTAGTAACGGATTAACGATAAACGAAGTTAACTTTGTGACTAACGTTGCGGTACACAGATATGTTACAGAACCGCATCACCCCTAGCCTATGGGATAAATACCTGCTGGAATGTACGACGTTAATGCAGCATGGCAGCAGACCGTATTATTCGTTTCGGGCCTCTTGATAAGTATGGAAGTGTGATTACGCATGTCAATCACATCGCGATTACGGGCAGCATGGGGTTCACGCCTGAGCCTCAGGGCGTGCGCTAGCAGCGCATGTCGGGTGTTTCAAACGTCAACTTCGCGTCTTAGTATGTAATGGGAATATTGCGATGCAATCAACGCCATTGTGTATGTGCTTTGTCATGCTATGGATTGCTGAAGAAAAAATATAGGAGATCCATTTAAAAAAACATAAGTTTGTGTTAAAAAACACATAAGCTTTCGTTTTAGAATGTTTCCAAATATGTACATTCATGGGCCCCAGCCCTACATTGATACCGGTGAATGTCGTTTTCCAATAGGTGTTATTGTTCCAGAGATATTTTGGGTGGACAAGATAGCTGGGACACCCTGTATTACAATATATAAAATAACAAGAACGTGGAACGTCTCTTTAAACGCGAAGTAAAGATTGCAACTTTCAGCCAAGAAAAATCTGTCAGCTAAATGTGTATTAATACTATGTTTATGTAAAAAGATATAGAAGTACTTATACATTTCTAAAATGTGACTTAATCTACATTTTAAATATGGATAGTGCGTATAATATATAAAAAACCATCAACTCGTTTTCCTTGCGATAAGAGAACGAAACATAAAAGCAAGATGAAACCTTTAAAATTAAACATATGTTATTAACATTCAGCGTCTTTGCTCTTCAGTTGTACAAAAATTGATCTCTTTGCCGCTAGAGGCTCCGAGTTGTAGCGTGTAACATGGCGCTGTGTAACAAACTATGTCGGAGTTTGAGAATACAGTGCTGTAATCGAGTTCTTTTTCAGCATGACAATGCCGGACGACCAACGAGAGCTGCAACAGCTGCAACAATCGGATGACTTGGGTTCACTGTCGTCGATCAGCCTCCATACAGCCCCCGGCCGATTTTTATCTGTTTCGAAGAATTAAAGAACACCCTGATAGTGATGAAGTTTAAAAAAAAAAGAGGTGAGGTTGTTTCTACCTTAAAAAAGTCGATTGTTTGACTGTGAAGGTATCAAGAAACTGGTCTCACTTTGGAAGAAATGTGTTTGTCGTCTGTGTTACTGCACTGAGATGACAAAAGTCATGGGAAAGCGACATGCACATATAAAAGTAGCGGTAGTATCACATGCACAAGACACGAACATGTAAGGGAACTGCACTGACGTAACTGTCATTTGTACTCACGCGGTTCACGAAAAACGGCTTTCAATGTGATTGCGGCCCCGCGACGGGAATTAACAGACTTTGAATTCGGAATGGTAGTTCGAGCTAGACTCATTGGATTATTCCACTTCGGAAATCGTAGGATCCAACGCGTCAAGAGCGTGCTGAGAATATCAAATTTCGGTCATTATTTCCCATTATGTGCGATGCCGTGGCCGACGGCCTTCACTTAACGGCCTAGAACAATGGCGTTGAGTAGAGTTGCCAGTGCTAACAGACATGCAACGCTGCATGAAATAACTGCAGAAATCCAAGTGGGAGATACGACGAACGTAACCGTCAGGTCAGTGCCGCGAAATCTGGCGTTGACTGTCTATGGCAGCAGACGACCGACGCGAGTGCCTCTGCTAAGAGCACGAAATCGCCTGCAGAGCCTCTCCAGGGCTCGTGACCGTATCAGTGAAATACTAAACACCCTTTTCCAAAGCTGTTTCACAGAGGAAGACAGCACTGCAGTTCCTTCTCTAAATTCTCGCACAAACGAAAAAATTGCTGACATCGAAATAAGTGTCCAAGGAATAGAAGGGCAACTGGAATCACTCAACAGAGGAAAGTCCACTGGACCTGACGGGATACCAATTCGGTTCTACACAGAGTACGCGAGAGAACCTGCCCCCCCTTCTAACAGCCGTGTACCGCAAGTCTCTATAGGAACGGAAGGTTCCAAATGATTGGAAAAGAGCACAGGTAGTTCCAGTCTCCAAGAAGGGTCGTCGAGCAGATGCGCTAAACTATAGCCCTATATCTCTGACGTCAATCTGTTGTAGAATTATAGAACAGGTTTTTTGCTAGCGTATCATGTCGTTTCTGGAAACTCATAATCTACTCTGTAGGAATCAACATGGGTTCCGAAAACAGCGATCGTGTGAGACCCAACTCGCTTTATTTGTTCATGAGGCCCAGGAAATATTAGATACAGACTCCCAGGTAGATGCTATTTTCCTTGACTTCCGGAAAGCGTTGGACACAATTCCGCACTGTCGCCTGATAAACAAAGTAAGAGCCTTCGGAATATCAGACCAGCTGTGTGGCTGGATTGAAGAGTTTTTAGCAAACAGAACACAGCCTGTTGTTCTCAAAGGAGAGACGTCTACAGACGTTAAAGTAACCTCTGGCGTGCCACAGGGGAGTGTTATGGGACCATTGCTTTTCACAATATATATAAATGACCTAGTAGATAGTGTCGGAAGTTCCATGCGGCTTTTCGCGGTAGATGCTGTAGTATATAGAGAAGTTGCAGCATTAGAAAATTGCAGCGAAATGCAGGAAGATCTGCAGCGGATAGGCACTTTGTGCAGGGACTGGCAACTGACCCTTAACATAGACAAATGTAAAGTATTGCGAATACATAGAAAGAAGGATCCTTTATTGTATGATCATATGATAGCGGAACAAAGACTGATAGCAGTTACTTCTGTAAAATATCTGGGAGTATGCGTGCGAAACGATTTGAAGTGGAATGATCATATAAAATTGTTGGTAAGGCGGGTACCAGATTGAGATTCATTGGGGGAGTCCTTTGAAAATATAGTCCATCAACAGAGGTGGTGGCTTACAAAACACTCGTTCGACCTTTACTTGAGTAGTACTCGTCAATGTGGGATCCGTACCAGATCGGTAGAGAAGATCGAAAGAAGAGCGACGCGTTTCGTCACAGGGTTATTTGGTAAGCGTGGTAGCGTTACGGAGATGTTTAGCAAACTCAAGTGGCAGACTCTGCAAGAGAGGCGCTCTGCATCGCGGTGTAGCTTGCTGTGCAGGTTACGAGAGGGTGCGTTTCTGGATGAGGTATCGAATATATTGATTCCCCATACTTATACCTCCCGAGGAGATCACGAATGTAAAATTAGAGAGATCCGAGCGCGCACGGAGGCTTTCCAGCAGTCGTTCTTCCCGCGAACGATACGCGACTGGAACAGGAAAGGGAGGTAGTGACAGTGACACATAAAGTGCTCTCCGCCACACACCGTTAGGTGGCTTGCGGAGTAGAAATGTAGATGGAGATGTAGACTCTAGACGAGCTTGTCGGATAAGCCCCTATTTCAGCTGGTAAGAGCTGATGGTAGAATTCAAGTGTGGGGCGGAGTCGACAAACTAAGGGACCCTATAGTCCAATCCACGAAAGATTGCGGTTCCCGCATGTTGAGGCACGGACGGAGATTGATTCCATTGTTGACGATTCCAAGCGGCAGCTGCATTATGCGCATGCGCATGGTTTCCTCTCGAAGAAGGCTTATGACCTGCAAATTACGTCTCTCGCTTCCTTATGCAGAATTTATCACTTACCATCACCATCAGCGATGTCAACTCACAACAAAAGGAATAGAAATTCACTAAACAACTCTCTCCGACAACGTTTAACGCTCGCATTAGCTACGGCATTCACAGCAGAGCGCTCAGAAGACTACTAAACGCTTGTTGTCTGTCGGAGAATACGTGACTTAGGTGTCCAAAACAAGCGTAATTTCGACCGTCATCTTTCGTGACTCCATCTACAGTTGTCAATAAGGCACTGTAAAAGCTGAAGGTGGCTCCACAGTGATGTGGACTGTGTTTACATGCATAGGATGGGTCCTTTGGGCCAACTGAACCGATTGTTGACTGGAAATGGTAATGTTCGGCTACTTGTTGACCATTTGCTGCCATTCATAACTTCGAAGGAACTGTCACCGGGCCACAATTGTTTGCAATTGGTTTGAAGAACATTTTGGTCAATTCGAGAAGGTTTTATGACATCCCAGATCGCCCGATATGATCCCATCCAAGATCTATGGTTCTTCACCGAGAGGTCTCTCCCGCACAAGCAAAACTTATGCATTTATGGAGCATGGCTTAGTATTTCTGCAGAGGACTACCAACGATTTGTTAAGTCCATGCCACGTCGAATTGCTGAGCTACGCCAGGCAAAGCGAGGTGTTTAGGGGGTAACCCATGACTTGTCAGCTCAGCGTAAATTCAAAAATAAATATGTGTTTCATTTATAAAGCTTTAAAAGTTTTCACATAGAAATTGCGGATGCGTTACTTTTCAGCACGTCCTCGTGTTTTTAGAAATGGATCATAAAAAATGTATCATATTAAATGCCGTATATCTCATTGCAACTGGAGGGCATATTGTGATGACATTTAATGCAGGACCTTATACCGAAAGTAAAAACGACTAATTTTTTAACAAGCTAGAAAGCGTAAAACATGAAAACGTAAGATTATTTGTAATAAAAAATACACATATAAAAAAAGTTTTCCATCACCTCGGTTCCGAGAGTTCCCGAACCTATACGGAAAATTGGAATAGAGAACAACTTAAACATCATTTCCGCCCATTTTATTGCTCATGAAGTCCGCAGGGGGCTCCCGTCTTGGGAGTATGTGGGTGGCAACCACACGGGCCCTTAGCTAAGCCTGGCATTACTTCCACTTACTTGTGTCAGGCTTCTCCTGTTTCCTTTCCTATCCGGCCCCCCTCGGCCAACTCTTGGTTTCTTCGACCCCAACGGTATTAGGTTTCCGAGGCCCAAGGGTGTCTTTCACTTTCCTCTCTAGTATCTATTATCTACCCTCCGACCCAACGGCGAAGCGAGCGGAAGAAGAATCTTATATCCCAGGTTCTCAAAGATCGTGGAGGCGGAAGAGGTCATGCCAGACGAACTGGCTGTAAAGGCGCCGCTCAGCCATCATTGAGCTCGCGGCAGTTCGTTGCAGTTCTGGTACCTGAAGTCACATACATATGTGCCGTGATGAATTGTTCCAGAATTATAGTGTGTGGGTCACTTCCTCGCAAGCTGTAATCCACCTTAAAGAGACTCACGCAAATGGCAATTTCTTCTGTCATTTTCTCTAAAGACCAATGGCGATGGGATAAGGACGATGGTAGCAGGCTCCGAGTGAGGCTGGAAGCTACTAGTCTGGACCTGCACACTGGCGGCAGGTGTGTGATGGTCGCCTTCCTGAGAACCCGTGTGACTACTCGGGAATCCGGTCCTGCATCTGCGACTGGGCAGGCCTATTTAGGATGACCGCTGCCCACCCTGAATGGGGAAGGCCCTAGAAAATGTGGGCTAAACATCGGAAGTCACACTTGAACCGGGCTGGGAATCCGCACCCAGTAGGTCACTCCTTATACTGCGGACGTAAACAAAGGAAGAATGAAATGATTATGACAATAGGGACATGGAATGTCAGGACCCTCCTGGACGTGAACAATTACAGACCAGAGAGAAGAACCGCTCTTATCACCCAAGAACTAGCCCGTCTAGATATAGACATAGCTGCCTTGAGTGAGACAAGACTCTCAGGTGAGGGACACATTAGTGAGGTACGTTCAGGGTACACCATCTTCTGGAAGGGAAAGGATGCAGGAGAACCACGCATCCATGGTGCAGGATTTGCCGTAAAAACTAAAATAGTGAAAGATCTTAAACTTACACCTGTCTCAATTAATGAAAGACTGATGACTCTTAGAGTACCCATTGGTTCAGACAGATTCATCACCTTCGTCTCTGCATATGCTCCTACTTTAGACAGTGATGAAGACACAAAGAATCAGTTCTACCACCAACTGAACAGTACTCTCTCTAAAATACCCATTCAAGATAAATTAATTTTACTTGGTGATTTCAATGCCAGAGTGGGAAAGGACAACCGTTTTTGGAGAGATGTCATGGGTAAACAAGGGGTGGGAAACTGCAATGCAAATGGGTTGCTACTTCTTGGTCTATGTGCTGAGCACGAGCGTTTCATCTCCAATACCCAATTCCGTTTGCGTAACGGCTATAAGACCACATGGATGCACCCACGCTACAAACATTGGCATCTTATAGACTACGTTATTACGCAACAGCGTGACAAGAAAGACATTCTCATCACAAAAGCAGCACTAAACATCGATGAGTGCTGGACGGACCATAGACTTTTAGTCAGCCGTTTGAGAGTACCAAAGTATCGCAAGCCACGATCCCACTTTTCAAACCCACCACGCAGAAAATTCAACATAAGCAACCTGAACAACAAAAATGTTCGCTCACACACCCAAGACATACTGTCCGAACAACTTAACAAAGCTCCAGCAACCACAGATGACGTCGAACAAGAATGGACCACATTAAAGAACATCATCAAAGAAACTGCTGAGAATGTTGTTGGTTGTAGTGCACGGAAAAGAAGTGACTGGTTTGATGACAACCACGGAGAAATCCAAGCCATCATCAATGCAAAGCGGGATGCTTACCTATCCCTTGCTCAAGATCCATCCTGCGCAGAAAAGAAAGCACACTTTCTAGAACTCAAGCAGAAATGTCAAATTGAAATACGAGTAATCAAGAACAAATGGTGGCAACAGAAAGCCACAGAACTCCAAAATCTTTCTGATGCAAGGAACCTGCGTGGCTTTTACGCTGGTATTAAAGAGCTGTATGGACCTATCCGCTCATCATCAGGAGCACTTAAAGCTGCTGACAACTCCACCATTCTTACTGAAAGTCAGGACATCTTAAATCGTTGGAAAGAGCACTTCAGCTCACTGTTAAACAGCCCTTCTACTGCCGCTGGAGATTTTCTCAAAAATGTCCCACAGCACCCTCCAAAACCCTGGCTGGCTGACCCTCCAACTTTTCAAGAATTTTGCAAGGCACTCAAGAGTGTGAAACCTGGGAAGGCTCCTGGACCTGACAGCATTCCGATGGAGCTTATTGAGGGTGGCGGCTTGCCTCTAAAAACTAGACTCTTCTCACTTATTATATTAATGTGGGAAACCCGCGAGGTACCAGCTGACTTGAAGAACTCCACAATTGTCACCATCTTCAAAAAGGGCGACAGAAGCGTCTGTGGTAACTACCGGGGAATATCTCTACTCTCTGTCACTGGAAAAATTTTTGCAAGAATCCTTTTAAATCGCCTCCAGACACTTTCAGAGACTATACTACCTGAGTCTCAATACGGGTTTCGACCTTCAAGAGGGACAATTGACATGATCTTCTGTGCACGACAACTACAGAAGAAGTGCAGAGAACAGCAAAAGCCTTTACTACTTGTTTTCTACGATCTAGAAAAGGCCTTTGATATAGTTCCCAGAGAAGCCATGTGGATGGTCTTAAAACGCTTCGGCTGCCCTGAACATTTTGTTGACCTGATTGAAGCTCTCCACGTTGATATGACTGGACAGGTCCTCTGCCAGAATGAAATGACTGGTGAATTCCCAATAACAAGTGGGCTTAAACAAGGATGCGTTCTTGCACCTACATTATTTGCATTGTATCTGGCAGCTATGCTTTACGAGACAACCGTAAACAATGCAGGAATAGAACTAAAGTACAGGTTTGATGGAGGATTATTCAACCAGTCCAGACTCCATTCAAAAAGGTTCACCAGTACCACTCGTGTGACAGAGCTGCAGTATGCTGATGACAATGCCTCTCCAGCTCATTCACCTGCAGAGTTGCAGCTGTCAGTTGATTCCTTCAGCAGGGCGTACGAACGATTTGGTCTCTCCACCAATATTTCAAAGACAAAGGTGATGGCGCAGCCAACTCCTGGCTCCTCCGTTCCTGACTTCAGCATATCCATCTATGATACACTCCTGGAACAAGTGGACCATTTCCTCTACCTGGGAAGCATACTGTCATGCAACTGCTCATCTGGAAAAGATGTGGAGAATAGAGTACGTGCTGCACATGTAGCATTTGGTCGTCTTACAAAGCGTGTCTTCCTGAATAAAGACCTAACACTGTACACCAAACTGATGGTGTACAAAGCTGTAGTCATTTCCACCCTGCTATATGGTTGCGAAACCTGGACGTTGTATCGCTGCGATCTGAAGAAACTAGAACGCTTCAACCAACAGAAGCTAAGATATATCATGAACCTGAAATGGGATGACTTCATATCCAACACGGCTGTTCTAGAGAAAGCAAAAATGCATAGCATGGAAGCTCTTATCATTGGGCATCAACTCAGATGGGTCGGACATGTCCAGCGGATGAAAAATGACAGACTTCCACGCCAAATTCTGTACAGCGAAGTGAGCACAGGTAAAAGGCCACGAGGTGCCCCTCTCAAACGTTATAAGGATCAGTACAAGAAAAATCTGAAAAACTTGAACATCGATCTGAGTAACTGGTCCACAATAGCAGAAGACCGAAGTCGCTGGCGCTCAGTTACCTCAAATGCTCTTCAAAACTTTGAGCTGGAACGTCGAAGAATGGAGAATGACAAACGCCAGAGACGTAAACTCCTCCAGGCTCAGCCACGTCCTCCACCTTCCATCAGCTGTAATGTCTGTGGCCGCCTGTTCCACGCTAGGATTGGATTGCTAAGCCATCAACGACACTTCCACGCCTGAACCGTGACAAAGGAAATCTCAGGAGAGAAATGAAAACTCGGATACGAGTATCAGCCGACGACGATTGCTCATGAAAGTCACACATTGTATGTTGTACCACCATACAGAGAGGCCTTCAAAGCTGGTGGTCCAGATTGCTGTACACACCGGCACCTCTAATACCCAGTATCAAGTCCTCTTGAATTGATGCATCCCTGTATTCGTCGTGGCATACAGTCTACAAGTTCATTAAGGCACTGTTGGTCCACATTGTCCCACTCCTAAACGGCGATTCGGCGTAGATCCCTCAGCGTGGTTTGTGGGTCACGTTGTCCTTGAACAGCCCTTTTCAATCTATCCCAGGCATGTTCGATAGTGTTCATGTCTGGAGAAAATGCTGGCCACTCTAGTCGAGAGATGTCGTTGTCCTGAAGGAAGTCATTCACAAGACGCGCACGATGGGGACGCGAATTTCCGTCCATGAAGACGAGTGACCACCAATATGCAGCCGATATGGTTGCACCTATCGGTCGGAGGATGACATTCACGTATCGCACAGCCGTTACGGCGCCTTCCATGACCATCAGCGGCGTACGTGGCCCCACACAATGCCACCCCAAAATGTCATAGAACCTCCACCTTGCTGCACGCGCTAGACATTGAGTATAAGACGTTCAGCCTGAGCGTGTTGCCTAGAGACATGTCTCCGACGAGTGTCTGGTTGAAGGCTAATGCGACACTCATCGGTGAAGAGAACGTGATGCCAATTCTGAGCGGTCCATTCGGCATATTGTTGGGCCCTTCTGTGCCGCGCTGCATGATGTCGCAGTTGTAAAGGTGGACCTCGGCATGGGCGTCGGGAGTGAAGTTGCGCATCATGCAGCCTACTGCGCATAGTTTCAGTCGTAACACGGCGTCCTGTGGCTGCATGAAAACCATAATTCAACATGGTGACACTGCTGTCAGTGTTCCTCCGACCCATAATCCGTAGGTAGCGGTCATCCACTGTAGTAGTGTCCCTTGGGTGGCCTGAGCGAGGCATGTCACCGACAGTTACTGTCTCTCTGTATCTCTTCCATGTCCGATCAACATTGCAGCGTCAAACAGAACACCAACAATAGCAACTAACTGCTCTGCCTACCACGTGTTCGCCGCAGCGTGAGCGGTGCCATGGTTCTTCTGAAAATTTTACATCACACATTATCCGTTGTGACGATATACGAGAGGACTTTCTGCTGGAAAAAATTGAACTACAACCAACTGATCATCATCCCCTCATTCCCTCATTAATATTTCGATAGGCACACACAAATTCTCTGCAGTCCTTGACTTGGATTCTCCCATTTCTGTTATTAGTGAAGCCGCTTTCCAAAAATGCGCCACTGTTTCTACCATTCCAACACTTCCGCTTTCTCACATTAAGGTCAGTGGTGCTGTTCCCGGCAAAAGTATAGATATTAAACAGCAACGTTATGTGAAGTTTCAAGTCGATACACATTTTTTATATGCTACATTCTTAATAGTTCCGCTTCTCACTACAGAAGTAATTTTGGGGATCGATTTTTTGAACAAATATAAAGTAATTTTAGATTTTGAAGATCATTGGATTCGTCTCTGTGATGATGGAGTTTGCTTCTTTTTGGACTTTCACAAACATTTGTCGCAAGCAGAACAATACCTTAACAAATTTAATTTCGTTCAATCTCAGCTCGCGTCGGACGAAGCACTGTCGCCATTTTTTGTTCCTTCCCCAAACATTGACTATGACGATACCACACCAGACATTGGTATCATTATTCAGGATAAAATCAAAGTAGTTGATTCAGCTTCAGTTCAAGATAAGGAAGATTTACATGCCATATTAACTGAGTTTTCCCATGTTTTTCACACGACTCCAGGCACAATTAAAGATTTTTTATATGAATTTCAGGTAAAACCCCGTTCCCCTTTTGCCGTTACACGTTATCGAGTACCGCTAGTTCACAGTGACAAAGTCAGACAGAAAATCCAATCTATGGTAGCTTACTATATTACTGAAACTGCTACCTGTCCATACAATTTACCAATACATGTTGTGCCTAAATGAGATGGTTCAATTCGTCTTGTTTTGGATTCAAGACGCATCAATACGATCATCATACCAGAGACGGATAGGCCACTAACTTCGGATGAAATCTTAAAACAGTTTCACGGCGTATCTATTTTTTCCTCCCTAGATCTTCGGTCCAGTTTTTACCGAATAGAATTACACCCCAACTGCCGCAAATACACAGCTATTCTCTGTTTTGGTCAGCGCCACCAATTTTGCAGACTCCCCCTTGGGTTAACAATCTCATCTGCAGCCTTTATCCGTAGACCTCATTTGAAAGACAGGATTACCACGTACGTGGACGATATTCTCATTGCCGTTTCTTCCTGGCAACAGCGTAATGAAATATTGTCTGAACTTCTTCACTCGTTCTCTAGCTTTGGTGTTACAGTAAATTTAGAAAAGTCTCGTTTTTGACAAGCTCGTATCAAATTTTTAGGCCATCTTATTTCATCATCCGAAATTCAACCGGACCCTGATAAGCTAAAAGCAATCTATGACATCCAAGTTCCTCGCACTAAAAAGCAACTTTGCAGTTTTCTTGGAATGTTAAAATTCTTTCGCAGGTTTATTACCAGCAAAGCTTTAGATACGCCAACATTATGTAAATTAACAGGAAAAAATTCTCTCCGGATTTGGGATAATACTGCTCAAAAGGAATTTGAGACACTAAAACAATCTCTTATAGATGCACCCCTGTTATCTCACCCCAATCTTACTACTGATTTTTGGATTTCAACAGACTCCTCAAACACAGCCCTTAAAGTTCATCTCTTTCAAGAGTTTATTGAAGGTGAAACTAAGGTACAAAAAACATCGCATTTGCTAGTCGAGTATTAACTTCTTCAGAAAGAAACTATTCCATCACTGAATTAGAAGTTCTAGCTGTTGTATGGGCATTTTCCAAACTTAGACCTTTTCTTTTTGGTAGACATACCACAGTATACACAGATCATAGAGCACTAGAATTTTTTATGTCAGCTAAACTATCTCATGGTCGTTTAGCGATATGGGTTCTCTTGTTACAAGAATTCTTTTTTTCCATTGTGTATGTACCAGGACCTCAAAATGTCGTTGCTGACGCTTTGTCACGCACTTTAGACACCGACAATACTGATCCAGCCAACACCTTTTGCCATAACAACTTCAGTTTGCTATATATGCTCCAGGTAGCATTTGGAAACTTTGTTTCCGATGCCCTGCACAACATTGCTTCAGAACAGGATAAGGATTCCATCAGGAAAGATATGAAACAACAATGGGGCGATGTTAATAACACCACTCTGCGACATTATTACTTAATACATAACAATATTCTGTTCCGCCGTATCAAATCTGATACGACAATTAGGCTGGTCCGTATTCCAGAAGACCTAATTAACAAACTCATTTGGTATATTCACCTTAGCTATGCGCATTATGGGCCGCGCAAATGTTTTCAGTTGCTCAAACAAACATCTTGGTTTTTCAACATGGAAAAACGTATTCGCCAAGTCCTCTCAAGATGCAGACTTTGTCAAAAGGCAAGACCACCCACTGTATCCTTTGTTGCTCAAACATTCCCCATCATCCCGTTACGTCTTCGTCAGTTAGCGGCCGCTGATTTATTTGGCCCAATTCCCACTACAAAGAGAGGTTACGCCCATGTTTTTGTCTGCTTAGAATTAACTTCAAAATTCGTCACTTTCACCCCATTACGTCGAGCCACCGCCTGCACTGTTTCACGTGCTTTTACTAAACATTTTCTGAAAGAAGTGGGTCATGTAGCATCAGTAATCTCCGCCAATGGACCGCAGTTCCGTTCGCGCACTTGGCGACGTACTCTTCAGACGCACAAGATTTCCCCCATTTATACCTCCAGATACCATGCTTCATCGAATCCCTCAGAAAGGTTAATGAAGGAATTGGTGAAATTATTTAAGATCTTTTGTCATGCAAAACACATTGAATGGGACAAATACCTTCACATGTTGCAGGATGTAATAAATTCATTACCAAGTACTTCCACACAGTTGTCTCCACATCTTGTGTCAAAGAATCAACACCCGTTTCACAAGATTAAAGAAATCCTATGTTTCCCGATGTCTCGCTGTCTACAGCATTACGTGATTATTCAAATTGCATTACACATTATTAAGGGAGCTGCTGACCAACGGCTGCGCAAAATGAAGTCACCAAAGAGGAATATTTCGTTTCAAGTAGGAGAGAAAGTTCTGATCCGCTCCCACAGGCTATCGCATAAAGCCCGCAATCTATGTCAAAAATTCTTTCTGTTATATAATGGCCCATATCGAGTAGTCCGTACAGCACATCCTAATGCTCTTTAAATCCAAACATTAAGTACAAAAAAATCGTGGTGTACATCATATCACAAACTGCAAACATTTCATTGAATAGACACTACCGTTTTCGTTGGTAACATTTAAGGTTCACTACATCGGCATATTACAGTAAATCCCAGCTACGTATGTCCAGCAATTTTATTATTTTGTTTCTATCTGTCCAGGGCAAGGTTTGTGGACGTGTAGCGCCTCTGCGGCGGTAGCCTGGAATCCTCCGGGACAGATCCTTTTCACGTCGTTAGCCCTGGGTCGCGCGCATTTCTTTTCCAGCGTGCAAACATTCAGAATATTTCCCCCGTGTAAAAGCTCCAAATAACACCACCTGTGTTCTGTTCTGGCATTAAATAAAGACATCAGTTCGGAGACATCATTTTCTGGAGACAGCTTAGTAGTGTGACCTGCTTTCTTTCCAGAGCGTTATAGGTTTCTTACTTACTGTTATAACCTGGGATTATTTCAGTACATTGCTGATGAACTACATTATTTTTTTCTGTGAAACTCTTTTCATATTGGCATTTGAAGTTGACATTACAGTTGAAAAATTCGGTCATCAAATTGATGTTGATACTTTCTACATGATATCTTTGCTTCTATTTTTTGTTGGATGGTCACCTCCATTACTTTGCGATGATTACAAGGAACTATGTTTACATGACATAATGACACTAACCGTAACAAGATTTTGTAGTAACGATGGCCACTTTGTATATTGATGTTAAGCTAGTGGTGCCAATTTTTCTGATGTTTACTTAGGGTTTTCGTACTAAAGGATGTAATATGAGTATTGACAATGTGTATAAGAAGATGAGAATAATGATTTAGATGCTTTTAAGATCTTTGAAGAAAGACTGTGTTCATACGACTTTTGAAGATGATATTTCAAACTTATGAGCAGAATGAGATATTGTTAGATTCAAGTTCCTTTTTTGAGACTTCGAAATCTTGGATACTACAAGTGATAATTCGCTAATACTGTGTGCTGAAGTTACGACCATAGCAAAATGAAGTGTGAGCGATGTTGTTCTACATTTTCCAGAAATGTTGATGGTGATTTTCTGACGAATTTCATAATTAACTTTAATACTATTTAACAATTAATTTTCTCTGCAGCTTTTAAGGAGAAGTATCAACTATTTAACAATGTACCAAGTAACTTTCGTTTCTGACCCTTTCCTTTTTAAAGTAAGCAAATAATTTTCTCGGGAAACTCAACATTTTGTCTCAGATTGTATACTGTTTATTAATTTTCAACTATTTTTCAGATGCCATTATGAAATAAGATGATGACTTGGGATTACTAGAGTCCAATTGGGATTGTTTTTGGACTCATTGTTGAGAACTTATTTCATGGCATACTACAAGCATTCTTTAATCATTTTTTTCCTATACCTACAGCACCACAAGTATCATACTTGTTACCTTTTATGATGTCTCTGTGTTGCCTTCTATGATGCCATTTTCTCTCTTCACGTGTTTTTCAAGTAAAAGATATAATCATCTGTTAGTATTTCATTCTTTATCACTTGTGCTATGCTTTGCTTTATGTGTCTCTACACTTTTATTTTCTGGTAGTGTTACCTATTTCAGGATTAAGATAATGTTATGGTCTATGCTTTCAGTTAAAAGTTTTGTTTTGTGTTGGCATGCTATTTTTGCTTTATTATCTGAAGTTGACATATTACTTTTTGTTACAGTTACTTCCAGACTTTCTCTGAATGCTTATAATTTTTTGTTTATGCTAGACTGATTATGGATCTTTTAAGCAATGTTTTTGCCTTTGTACTTTGTGTATGTTGCCATTTACTATACATATATTGTTCTATTTATGCACACTTTTGATTTGCCACACTATTATTTTCCGACACATGACAGTCCTCTCCTTGGCTGAGCACAGCGTTTTGTCCATTCCTAATGCCTGTTCCTTAAGTGTGATAGTATTTTCATTCTACATTAAAATAACATTGTGGTGTTTTGTTTCCATGACAATTATGTTTTTGGTGTACCATAACTACCATCATTTTCAGCTACAGCAATTACTATACTCTTTATTGTCTCTGCCTATCATTTGGTTAAGTAAATTTGTTTACTGTTTTTCCCACAAATAATTTCGGTTATTAACATTATTTCAACACTTGACAACAGATTATCCTTGTGGTCTACAAAAAAAAAACCTAATGGGGTAGAGGGTTGGTTATTGTTTAACTGACACACCATGTGACGTTGGTGCCCCGTATCCTTGAGCTCTGTAGAACTCATTCTTCATTTCTGAGTTCTGGGTCTACTCTTTTTTCTATTCTAAATATTTTTCTTATTTTTCTAAGATATCTGCGTAACTTTCCTCTGATAGGTAAACAACTCTTTTTAATAACTGTACTGAAAAGAAATAAGATTTATCCTGTGAAGTTAAAATACTTATTCAGACTTTATCAAAACTCTTATTTAAGAAGGTTGTATAAAATTTGTTACGGCATCACCTGTCAAAGTTAAGAGTAAAATGACTACTGCGATTGTGCAAGTTATTGTAATCATTAATATTATATATATGTGTATAAATCACTTGTAAATATAGTCTTTACGATGATTTCAATACAGTGTTTTAACTGAGTATGTGAAGTTCTAAGGTGACTACTGCAATTGTGCAGGTTATTGTAATCATTAATATTATATATATATGACTATGAATCATTTGTAATTAGAGTCTTTGCGACAATTTCAACACAGCATTGTTACTGAGTATATGAAGTTCTAAAATGACTACTGCAATTGTGCAGGTTATTGTAATAATTGATATTCACTTGTAAATAGAGTCTTAATTATAATTTCAATACACCATTGTTACTGACCATATGATGTTCTATTCACCTTAAATACATACAAACATTTATTTTGTAACAAATGTCCACTGAATAGTGTTATTATTATGGCATACTACCTTTAGTAGGAATTTTTCTTGTACATAGATTCCATAAAACTAATTACTGTTACTGCTACAGAGTATGTGATGTTATTGTTACCATCAAGATACATAAAAAATTTGCAACAAATGTCCACTGCATACAGTTATCGTACATTATTTTTCATATAAATTACTTGCACAATGATAATATAATTGTAACTAAGATTATGTTTCTGTCACTATGACAAACTATTTTGTAAATGTTTTTAACTTACTGTCAGACTAAGCTGTTGCCTGACAGGACATAGGTTCTCCATCTGCGAGAATCTCATGATTGTGTTTAAGAGTCAGAGTGGACTATCAAGTAACGAGTAGCCTGAGTCTACATAAATATAAGCGAAACTCACACTGAACTGTCTTCTGACATAATAACTGGTCCGAGTCTATGAGAATATAACGAAAGTCAGTGTGAGCTACCTTCTCACGTAAAATGTGTCCTATAATGAATTGGATATCATGACTTTAAGGGTACGTCAGTGTGAGCTACAATCTGACATAACATGTGTTCTATGACCAATAAATAGAATATCATAATTGTAACTGAATGTCATTGTGTGTTGTCACCTGAATTGACATATACTTTACCACCATGGCTCAGTGTGTCCCATCACCTGATGCCCATTCTTCTTCAGTCTTATTGTACTACTGATCACTATTAAAGTCAGTGTGTCCAATCACCTGATGTGACAGGTATTGTACAATGGACATTATTTGTGGCTCAGAGTGTTTCATCACCTGAGGCCCCATATTTTACTATGGTTTACAAGTAGAATCCGTGTAAACTGTCACCTTACGTGACATGGGTTGTACAACCGACACTAGTTGTGGCTCACTGTGCTTCTTCACCTGAGGCCCCACATTTTACTGCGGTTTACAATTAGACTCAATGTAAACTGTCACCTAACGTAACATGTCTTCTTCATTTACTATTGTCAATGAAACTTTCAATGTACTCTAGGCCTACTACAAGATAATGATTGTAACTGAAAGTCAATATTTGCTGTCACCTGAGATGACACATATTTTATATTTACTGCCGCTATTACTTAAAGTATCTTATTACATTATTTCACTGGCATTAATATTTCTCTGTGAGACATTTATGCACATTTGATGTTAACTTCTAGTGGATGTTTAACTATTTTATTTATTTTACCTCACATTCTACATTTCTGTTTGATAAAGTTGATGTTATTTGAGGTATTTTACCCCACATTAATATGCTTCTATGTAGAGTCTTTATACTATTTTGTAACTTTTAATACTACTTCACACACTTCTCTTTAGAGATTTAAGTATAATCTGCTTTTTCCCCACATTCGACATTTTTGTATCATACAATTGACATTATATTAGACAATTCAAAATCCAAATACCTTATCGATTTTACCTCATAATTTTTTCCTCTGTTTTGTAAATTTTGGTGGTATTTGATACACTTCTATTAATAACGTAATGTCTGATGTCTTTGCCCTAAATTTATGTGTTTCTGTTTTGTACATTTTGATGTTCTGTGATTGCCGCACAGGCTTAGCGGAGCGGTCTAAGGCGCTGCAGTCATGGGCTGTGTGGCTGGTCCCAGCGGAGGTTCGAGTCCTCCCTCGGGCATGGGTGTGTGTGTTTGTCCTTAGGATAATTTAGGTTAAGTAGTGTGTAAACTTAGGGACTGATGACCTTAGTAGTTAAGACCCATAAGATTTCACACACACTATTTTTGATGTTCTTTGATTCACTGCAGTTTGACGATCTAATGATATTATGCATTTTACTTCACATTCTTTGTTTCTATTGGTGAATTTTATTGCTGTGTAATACTCTTTTAATTATAATACTGCATATGCTTTGTTTTGTATTTTACATTGTATTTTTTACGAATTTCATGGGGAAATCTGTGCTAACTGCACAGATCCCCCCACAAGTACTGCAACGCAACATGCTCTACATGGTGTACAAAAAGTGCCCTGGTCATGAAGATCGCCAGGCCTTTCGTCAACTGAACCTTTGTGGGATATGATGAAGCAGAAAGGTACTCATTCTCCAGGACCTACAATGACCTTTGCCATACTGCAATAAAAGGCGGAATGTGCGTGGGAGAGTCAATGGCAGGATCACATTCGGCAGCTTTATGATCTTTTGAATGGGAGAATACAAGTTGTAAGGTGCAATATTTTCTGGTTTAATTATTGTCAGATTGAAGACAACTGTGTGCTGAAATAACAAATGCACATTGACTCTCTCAAGTGTGCACCACTGGCTGGACACGTGATCGAAAATGCGTCACTGGTTTTGTTCATATCCCTTTGGAATTCTGAAAGCTATCGTTCCTGTCCTTCCACAGATGGTCTGACTTTCCACCTGGGATTCCCCTTTAAGTGGTTTCCTTGGTACCCCTTTCAGCGTGGCCTTGCTTCTGCGTCATCCCTCTGAATTCCAAACTAAGACACCTCTAGCTGCTTGTTTCACCTTCCGCTGAAATATGCTTTATAGGAACTGTGTGTTAATTACCATCAATTAAATGTCATCCCTTTTTGCATTAGTGTACTGCTAGGCAAATTTGCTCATTACCGCCGAATTAAGTTAAGTGCCATATTCACCTTCCCATTGCTATAGAAGGCTCTCATATAAGGTGCGAATCTGACTTTCATTTATTCTGCCACCTTACAAAGTGTGCGTAGTCGCTAGAAGGGATGGTTGGGTGGAGCCATACTGTATACTAATGCGACAGTCTGGACGCCACGTACTGTGACATGTGTGTTTCATTTCGTCCGTTTGTAAAACCATATACTCCTACAATGATGAAGTATCTGTCACCTCAATTGTCAACAAAATGACCTGGTCCTTGAGATGCTGCAGTTTTTTATTTTATTGTGTATCTGCGTTCAGTGACTTAGGCTGGCTCCAGGAATACATTCATTTTATCTGTAATATTTATTCTATTGTGTTGCACCTTTCATGTTGTGTTGTTGTTGTTGTCGTCTTCAGTCCAGAGACTTGTTTGGTGCAGCTCTGCATGCTACTCTATCATGTGCAAGCTTCTTCATCTCCCCGTACCTTCTACAGCCTACATCCTTCTGAATTTGCTTAGTGTATTCATCTCTTGGTCTCCCTCTACGATTTTTACCCTCCACGCTACCCTCCAGTACTAAACTGGTGATCCCTTGATGCCTCAGAACACGTCCTACCAACCGATCCCTTCTTCCAGTCAAGTTGTGCGACAAACTTCTCTTCTCCCCAATCCTATTCAATACCTCCTCACTAGTTGTGTGATCTACCCATCTAATCATCAGCATTCGTCTGTAGCACGACATTTCGAAAGCTTCTGTTCTTTTCTTGTCTACACTATTTATCGTCCATGTTTCACTTCCATACATGGCAACACTCCATGAAAATACTTTCAGAAACGACTTCCTGACACTTAAATCTATACTCGATGTTAATAAATTTCTCTTCTTCAGAAACGCTTTCCTTGCCATTGCCAGTCTACATTTTATATCGTCTCTAATTCGACCATCATCAGTTATTTTGCTCCCCAAATAGCAAAACTCCTTTACTACTTTAAGTGTCTCATTTCCTAATCTAATTCCCTCGCATCACCCGACCTAATTCGACTACATTCCATTATCCTCGTTTTGCTTTTGTTGATGTTCATCTTATACCCTCCTTTCAAGACACTGTCCATTCCGTTCAACTGCTCCTCCAAGTCCTTTGCTGTCTCTGTCAGAAATACAATGTCATCACCGAACCTCAAAGTTTTTATTTCTTCTCCATGGATTTTAATACCTACTCCGAACTTTTCTTTTGTTTCCTTTACTGCTTGCTCAATATACAGATTGAATAGCATCGGGATGAAGCTACAACCCTGTCTCACTCCCTTCCCAACCACTGCTTCCCTTTCACGTCCCTCTAATCTTATAACTGCCATCTGGTTTCTGTACAAATTGTAAATAGCTTTTCGCTCCCTGTATTTTACCCCTGTCACCTTCGGAAAACTCTCTTTCAATTTCTGAAGGTGGCACCTTTCATGTCATATTATATCTCTTAAAAACTACACTACTTCAGACTTTGTTTTGCGGGCATTGTGTATGTGAACTACTGAAAATCAACTTTTTGTTGCCGTACGAAGTGTCAGATACGCAACCTACAGCTAGATTGGTCTCCGCACTCCTGGACAGTCGCTTATTAATATTGATATTGATGTATATTGCCCACCTTTCCCTGTAGAGTATACTTTCTTTCCCCGAGGATTTAAAATTTTCTGCACCACTTTACGTTGTCCAACACTTTTTCTACGTCAACGGACCCTACTCAGTTGTTCTGATTTTTCTTACGTCTTGCTTTTTATAACCTAGCGTTAACGTGAGAACTGCTTCTTCCTTTCTCGAAGCGTTACCGCTCGTCATCCAACATAGCAGCATATCATCTCTGTACGTGTAACGCGGCAGTACAGTTCTTTGTTGCGCCGCTCGTACGGTGGCGCCTGCCGAGAACCACCGCAGAAGCGCGCAACATTCCGAGCAGAAAACCGCCCCCACCTCTGTGGTTTTCACGTCCTCCGCCGGATGAATGCAGCGCGCCGCTCTTAGCTCTGCGGCGCCGCGTATAATCGAGGTACTGCGTGGTGCAACCAAGATTCCGCAGTAACGTGGCGGGGCGTGTTCTGCGCTCCGCGCCGGCCCGCGTTTTCAGCGGCTCTCTGCGGTGACGGCCAATTAGCGAGCCTTGTTTTCTCCGACACCCGCCCTACCTAGCGAGCCGCCTCTCCCACCTCCGGCGTGCTCCTTTTCATTACGTGGTGCTCCTTAACTCTGTCTTCTTGTAGCTAGATTGTGTACACAAGTATCCAAGTCAGTACTGATACTAGAACTTATTCGTGATATTCCCGTAAGGGAAAAAAATACTGTGCTCTCTCGGCAGCTTTTCAAGACAGTGATCGGCAGTCCTTGGTTCTACAGTTGTAATTCCATGACTGTTTTGGTCGTGACACATCGAATGTATGTACCTGATATTGTATGAGATTTCGGCGCAAGAAAAGATATTTAAACACAACCGAAGATAAATACGAGTCGTAGTTTCTACACGGTTAGCGTGCGTCAGACAACAAACCACGCTTACATTTTCGGTCAGCGAGCAGCAGGGGAACATGTTTTGCCGTAGGTTGTTAGTTAAAAGACCCACTAGAATATCAATCAAAACGCCTTATTACCGAGTATCGTGTCAAGTGATCGCTCTCGTAACATCGGTGCTCAAATGCTTGTTTTCTCTGAAATTGTTGTATTGCACTATGCCTCCGATTTGAAAGTACTGTAATCTATTAATCTTGTCAGTTAGTCTATATTTTAAAATGCTAAGAAAAATATTTATTGCTTTCACTGAATTATTCTACCGGGTACCAGATACGTTCTTAATTTTTGTGTGAAACTTAAACCAAAAATGTGTCAGTAGTAGATGTCATATTTCCCAATCTACATCGTATTCAGTATTTTGAGGTTCAGGTTCTTACTTATACATCAGTATCTCAGGAGTAAAAGTCACGACAATGAACAAAATTTGCTTTTTTAGATTTTTCTTGTGGTATTCATAATACCGGCAGTACAGGGTACTGAAAGTGCGTTGATGTTGCTAAGAATGTGCTAGAAAGTATTTTGAGGTTCTGGCCCCTACTTACACATCAGTACCTCTCTAAAAAGTGTGTTATTAATATCATTCAACAACAGCTAATGAAAATATTTTTAACTTTTTAGGGTGGGCATTCTGTATCCCCCACCCCTCTCCAACCAATAATGAGTGTTATGGCGTCCCTCAGCTGTTCAAAGGGATTCCTCCTGTCGGCATACAAAACACACGACTTTCGAACATGATGCACTGTGTGGTGCAACAAACACGGTATTACGACGGATCTTCATACTGCAGCAGTTGGGCATGTGTCATTGGGCAGTGTCCGATACGGATGCGAGTGAAAACCATATCGTCCTTTCTTTGAGTTCGAAAGCTGGTGCACCACGGTCTAATGCTTTGTCCGACCACCGCAGTTTGTTGTAGGGCAATGCTAGCCATGGTCTTCCGCACCCATCCCCCACTGTCTTTGTTACCCACGACATGATGGCTCGTGGGCAAACGTTCAGTTGAACTATGGTGTTTTCTTCGCAGGATGTTATCGCTTCCAGCACGTTTACGTGCATTATCAGATGTCAGACTATATATATATATATATATATATATATATATATATATATATATATATATAGTGGACACATGTCAACGTAACATCTTTTCTTTATTTGTGTGTGAGGAATGTATCCTGAAAGTTTGGCCGTACCTTTTTGTAACACCCTGTATGTATACACAGGGTGGTCAGAACATGTGTGAAACGCTTGTAGGGATGTTACAGACCAGGTTGTACTGAGACATAAATGTTCTGAAAGAAATTCGATACGTTGCTCCGTTTCTGAGTTATTTAGCATTGAAGTTAGCCAATCAGGGCGTCGCGCGCTCGCATTCAAGCGGCCTGCCAGGGGCGGTGTTGCCCAACGAGTGCTTTGTCTCGTTAGCTGAAACTTGAATAAGTGTCCCTCTTCATAAGTATGGAGGTGTGATTACACATGCCAATCACATCGCGATTACGGGCAGCATGGGGTTCACGCCTGAGCCTCATGACGTGCGCTAGCAGCGCATGTCGGGTGTTTCAAGCGTCAACTTCGCATCTCAATATCTCGGGATGTAATGGGAATATTGCGATGCAATCAACGCCATTGTGTATGTGCTTTGTCATTCTATGGATTGCTGAAGAAAAAGTATAGGAGGTCCATTTAAAAAAAAAATAAGTTTGTGTTAAAAACACATATGCTTTCGTTTTAGAATGTTTCCAAATATGTACATTTATGGGCCCCAGCCCTACATTGATACGGGTGAAAATCGTTTTCCAATAGCTGTTATTGTTCCAGAGATATTTTGAGTGGACAAGATAGCTGGGACACCCTGTATATTGAGATGACAGACACGTGGACTGTGGTCAACATGAGTCTCGTGAACTTACACCACTTATTGCCCAAGCTGCCCGTTTCTGAGCCAAAAATATCCGTTTAGAATGGGAAGAGTTACCCCAAAATGTAGTACCATACGACATAAACGAATGAAAATAAGCAAAGTAGACTGATTTTCTTGTCGAACGATCTCTTACTTCAGATAACATTCGGATAGTAAAAATGGCAACATTTAAGTCTTTGAATAAGATCCTGAATGTGGGCTTTCCACAACAGTTTACTATCTATCTGAAAACCTAGAAATATGTACTGTGCAGTTTCAATAATCATATACCCAGTCTGTGAAATTAAAACGTCAAGTTGTGCTGAATTGTGTGTTAGGAACTGTAAAAACTGAGTCTTACTGTGATTTAGCGTTATTTTATTTTCTACAAGCCGTGAACCTATATCATGAACTGCACTATTTGAAACCGAGCCAATGTTGCACACAATATTCTTTACTACCAAGCTAGTGTCATCGGCAAACATAAGTATTTTAGAGTTTACCGTAATACTAAAGGGCGTATCATTTATATAAATAAGGAACAGGAGTGGCCCCAACACTGACCCCAGCCCCCCCCCCCCCCCCCCGTCGTTTGACTGCACCCCACTCAGACCCCATATCACAGCCATTCTCAACACTTTTGCTGTCTGTTGATAAGGTAAGAGGTGAACCAATTGTGAGATACTCCCCATGTTCCGTAATGGTCCAACCTCTGGAGCAATATTTTGTGATCAACACAATTAAACGACTTAGTTAAATCAAAAATATGCCTAGCTTTTGAAACCTCTTGTTTAACCCATCCAGTACCTTACAGAGAAAAGAGAACATAATATTTTCAGCTATTAAAGTCAAACTGTACATTTGATAGCAAATTATGTGACATAAAATGATCAATTATCCTGACATACACAGCCCTTTCAATAACTTTTGCAAACACTGGTGGCATAGCAATAGGTCTAAAATTGTCTACATTATTCCTTTCTTCCTTTCAATTAGGCGGGTTTACTACTGAGTATTGTACTGTATTGTATTTTATGTTCACCGGGGGCCTAGAAACGATGGAGAGGCTCCGTCCCCGTCGCAGCCACAGTGGTCCTCAACCCGACGACGACTACCGCAGTCCACCTCCACCCTCCGCCGCCCCACATCGAACCATTCTTTCGGGGTTATTGTGCGGTTCGGCCCCCGGTAGATTCCCCCCCCCCTCTCCCCCTCCCCCCCTCCCCCCCTCCCCCCCCAGAGAACGGCTCACACCAGACGTGTGTAACCCCTATGTTTACGTGGTAGAGGAATGGTGGTGTATGTGTACGAGGAGAACTTGTTTGCACAGAAATCACCGACGTAGTTTAACTGAGGCGGAATAACGGGAACCAGCCCACATTCGCCGAGGGAGATGTAAAACCGACTAAAAACCATCCACGACTGGCCGGTTCACCTGACCTCGGCCGGCCGTGGTGGTCTAGCGGGTCTAGGCGCTCAATCCGGAACCGCGTGACCGCTACGGTCGCGGGTTCGAATCCTGCCTCGGGCATGGATGTGTCTGATGTCCTTAGGTAGGTTTACGTAGTTCTAAGTTCTAGGGGACTGATGACCACAGATGTTAAGTCCCATAGTGCTCAGAGGCATTTGAAGCATTTTTGAACCTGACCTCGACACAAGACCGCCGGGCGGATTAGTGCCACGGACCAGGCGCTCCTTCCCAGTCTGGAAAGCCGTGCGTTAAACCGCATGGCTAACTGGGTGGGCTTACTACTGAGTACTTGAATCGTTCAGGAAACTGACCATTCCTAAAGGAAAAATTACAAATATGGCCAAATACATATGTGGCACACAGCTATGCGTTAAACCGCATGGCTAACTGGGTGGGATAACTACTGAGTACTTGAATTGTTCAGGAAACTATTGCTAAAGCAAAAATTAAAAATATGGCCAAATAGATGTGCAGCACGCAGAGGAGTATTTCAGACATCAATCTCAGAAAGGAATTTGCCAAGAGAGCTATATGATTCCCTGTAGAAACTAAATTTTTATTTAATTCACCAGCAATGCTCAGAAAATGGTTTTAGATACTGCACATGTATCTGATTTATCAGTAACAGAAATATTTTTACTACGAACTGACTTCACACTGTCGACCTAGTGCTGCTTACCAGACACTTCCTTCACAACTGACGATACGGTTTTAATTTTATCCTGTGAATTAGCTATTTTAGTTGCCTACCACATACTCTTTAAGTTCCTAATAACATTTTAAGAACCTTACAGTACTGTTTGTAAAGGGCTTCTGTAGATTGATAGTGACTACTTCTAAAATTCTGATATAATTCCCGCTTTGTTGTATGTAATATTGTTATCCCCTTAGTCAGCCACTCAGGCTGCCTTTTACTGCTAGTTCCCCGGTTAGAACGTTCTAATGGAAAGCAACTTTCAAAGAGTATGGGAAATGTGTTAAGGAAAGCATTATATTTGTCATCTACGTTCTTGGCACTATAAACATCCTGTCACTCTTGTTCCTTGACTGGGTTTAAAAAACTCTCTATTGCTGTTGGATAAACTTTCTACATAGTTGGTTATTATATGTGACATTTGTTTAAGTAGAATAGCCTTTTAGTGTTAAAACTTGTGCATCATGGGGTGAAAGGCCATACACCCTTTTACTAACAGAATTCCCTTCTAGCAATGAAGAATGGATAAAAATATTGTCTATAGCTGTGGTATTGTTCCCCTGCACCCTAGTCAGAAGAACCCCAGGCCGCATCAGATTTTAGGACATCTACCAACATCCTTTTTCTTGCATCATCATACACAAAATTAATATTGAAGTCACCACATGTAACGAATTTCTGGTACTTCCTATATAGTGAATCAAGGACCCTATCTAGCTTGAGCAGAAATGCTCTGAAGTCAGAGTTATGGGACCTAAATCAACAACAATTAGAAGGTTAATTTCACTAAATTCAACTGCACCTGCACAACATTCAAATATCTGTTCAGTGCAGTGCTGTGATATGTGTACGGACTCAAATGGAATACTGTTTTTTACATACACGGCCACTCCCCCACTCCGCAAAGAACTCCTTGAAAACAGCCAGCTAATCTGTATCCTAGTAAAGGAAGCCTCCGAATTGTCAAATTATTTAAGTGGTACTCCGATACACCAATAATTTCAGAATCAACATCTATAAGCAATTCTCTGACTTTTTCTCTAACACCACATATATTTCGATGAAATATGCTAATTCCTTAAGCCGGCCGAGGTGGCCGAACGGTTCTAGGGGCTTCGGTCCGGAACCACGTGACTGATACGGTCGCAGGTAGTGTGTGATGTCCTTAGGTTAGTTACGTTTAAGTAGTTCTAAGTCTAGGGAACTGATGACCTCAGAAGTTAAGTTCAAATGGCTCAAATGGCTCTGAGCACTATGGGACTTAACATCTATGGTATCAGTCCCCTAGAACTTAGAACTACTTAAACCTAACTAACCTAAGGACAGAACACAGCACCCAGTCATCACGAGGCAGAGAAAATCCCTGACACCGCCGGGAATTGAACCCGGGAACCCGGGCGCGGGAAGCGAGAATGCTTCCGCATGACCACGAGCTGCGGACTAGAAGTTAAGTCCCATAGGGCTCAGAGCCATATTTTTCTAACTCCTCCTCTACTTCTAAACATAACGTCCTTTGAAGGAGAGCCCTTAGAGGGACTTCCTTTAAGTAGGTATACCTATCACCTGATTTCAATGTAAAAAAAGGTGCAGCTCTAACACCAACTACTACAGGGATTTTTCCACGAGCGATCCACCACTACCACTACACTGTCACCTATAAGCTTTGATAGCCTCCCCTTCCCATACCCATTGATGTGCAGGCAATGATTTCATCCCCATTATCCAAAGTGACCCTGATTTCGACAAGATGTGGTTCATTCAAGACAGAGCTCCACCCCATCGAAGCAGGAGAGTGCTATCAGGCAGGAGCACTCCGGGGACGGCATTCAATGAAGAAAGGTAGAATATGTGAAATAATTCGTGTTGTCGTAAATTTTCACACACTGGTAGGAATGAGTGCCACGAACAAGATACTAGAAATCCTGCCCGGACGGAGTGACTGTGGGTTCTGGACAGCCACTCTCATACGTGTTTCTTGAATAACTCGAAAACCGCTACCTCTAGCGAATATTTATCCCAGTACAGTATTAAACTGCATTAAATCTCCTACACAACAAGATCTTATTAATTTTCTGCATGGTTTGGGTGAGGAGAGCCTGAGAATAGCTGTACATTAGGTGGTTTTCGTAGGGGAATTTGGGTAGTTTCCCGACCTCACAGACCAAAAGTTTCGTACATGAAATTTTTCGTCTCTACATCCTCTGTTCCCCTGTGGCGCGTTGAAAGAATTACCGTTCACACCCAGTGTATAACCGTAGATCTGTCGGAAGAGACATGGAGGTTTAGCGTCCCGTCAATAACGATGCCATTAGAGACAGGAAACTAGTTCCGGTTGGGGAAGGATATAGAAGGAAAGCAGCCGTACCATTTTCGATGAAATCATCCCGGCACTTCCCTTAAACGATTTAGGAAATCAGTGAAAAACAAATCTACATGACCGAAGGAAATAACAAGAATGTCGCTCCCTTTTTTCTACAGCCGTACATCAGTCGGCGCATTTCCTGCGAGGCCCGCAATGTTGATGGACATGCTGCTGTTTGCTACAAAGACATCTGCCGTGAACCTCCTTTTCCTAATATTAGTATTCAATCTCCATTTATCACGAAAGCCAGCCACATAGAACGGCGGAATTATGTTCTCATCTTTACATCTTTCTCCATATTAAGGACGCCCTACTTCGACCTTTATGATCGAAATTGTTCGTACCTTTGAGTAGCTTACGTTGGCAAATTCATCTTTTTTCCACTGAACTACGATGCGACGAACTTTCTGCTCTATAATACTTTCTGTGCATGTACACTCTTCCACGAAATTTCGAGGGAACTATCAGACCTCTTTAGCTTTCTGGCACAACGCTGGCAATCGATTAAAGAAGTCTTAGAGCGGCACAAGACTGAAATTTATGAAGTTCCTAGTGAGCTCGTACACAGACGCTGTGTGGAGTACACGTTGACTTTTCATTTCATGCTAGTAGACTTCCATAGATTTTCCGATAGAAAAATTTGCAATATCAATCGAAATTTGTGTATGAAATCATGGAATAACGTGGAATATCGTGCAGTAGAATACAATATCAAACTCTGGATAAGTGCGAGTATGGCTCACGCACCGAGTATTAGTTGTGCTTATAGATGGTTCATCCAGCCCGGGAATCAAGAATCTCGCTTATCTTAGCCTGTGATCGGAATTTATATTGGCACGGTAACGGTCTCGCTAACTCCAAGAATTTCGAGAATGATAGAATTTTATCCTGTGATATAATAACAAATCAACACTTCATGGGAATTTTCCTTAACTTTACTGTGAAACCTTGCTTTTTGCAAAATTTCATGATTGTATGTCAAAAGGTAGGACACTATGGTTTTTGATAAGTCAGATCGCGAGTATCAAAATGTCTGAGATAAATAGCCGTATCTTTTGATTAGTTTCGTCAGTAAAATTCTTCTGGATTTGTGACTCCATTGTCAACTATAAAATTCCGACGTTTCGGCGACTATTGCAAGACGCCTTCCTCGAGGTGTATTGCTACACCCTGAGTAAAGCGCCTTGCAATAGTCGCCGAAACATCAGAATTTTGAAGTTGCCAATGCGGTCAACACTCAGAAGAATTTTATTGAGTGTGACAACGGCCGCGAATGCCCACGTTCACATTTCTACGTCTTCCTTGTCCTGAGAAAATAAAGTATCGACAGGAGTTGGACAGAGACAGTCTGATAACAAATGATAAAAATATTCATCGTTGCCACTGACACAGCAACCACTGTAGGATTTAAGTTAAAAATGTAGTCTTGGTTGCCGAGGTTTTTATTTTCAAATTTGAATGACGCGTTCTCACTGTGGTTGGCATCTTCAGATTACCGTGTATAGAAACTGATCACAGTGCACACTATCCTTAAAAATAATTACACGATGCAAATACATCGGGAAATTGCGATTAGGTTATCAAAACGTTGAAAATCCCCAATCCATGTCATGTGGGTTCCTTAGTCGTTGCCATGCGTAAAGAACATCGCACAAGTCAGGAACACAGCTTCCCGCTTCTGCGTTTGTCAACGGCTCCGCTTATACATGTTGTGCTCCCTCTCCAAGAAGATTGGCTTTGCATCTGTTCCTAAGTTGCGCGATCTCCGTTGCGCATGGGAACGACTATGAAACACATCAGGAATTTCCATATTTTGATATCCTAATCGCTTTTTGCTTATGTATTTTCGTCGTTTTTATTGAAAGTGTACACAGTTACGAATTTCTATAATCTGAAGATGCCTCCCACAGGAGGGAACGGGTCATTCAAATTTGAAAGTAAAAACCTCCGCAACCAAGTTTGTATTTTTATCTCGGACAGAAAAAAAAAATACGTTTCATGTTGTATGATTACAAATTAAAAGTTTCGTGTTATATTGAAGCTGTTCTGTGGAATCTTGCTTCTTGCCGAACTTCGTGTTTTTAGTTCAGCGAGAAGTTCCCTAGAGATCTTGATGAGGGAGTCGGCGAGTATCAAGATGTGTGTCATAACTGAGCATATTTTTCATTTCATTGACTTAGAAGCTTGCAATTTCTTACACAACCAAGGGACCGTAGACCTTAATATGTGACTTAGATTTCAACTTCATATGTCAATTGGTTGCTGAAAAAATGGTTTTTAACCATCGGACGCACAGACAGATAGAGGGACGGGCAAGAAAGTGATCCTTTATTGGTTCCATTATCGAAGTCTGAGGTTTGGAATTCTAAAATCGAAATGTTGTGATTAGAAATGGTGTAAGGCAAGAATCCAGCCGTCCTCCCCTATTGTTCAGTCTGTACATTACAGTAACAATGACGAAAATAACAGATAGGTCAAGATTTGAATTAAAGTTCAAGGTGACATAATAAAAAGACGATTCTTTGACGACATTGCTATCCTCGGTGGAAGCGAGAAACAATATTAGGACACTTCGAGCGAAATGATGTATACTAAAATCAGAATATGGAGTAAGAGTCAACCGAATAAAGACGAAAGTATTAGTGACAAAATTAACATCAAAATTGGAGATTACAAAGTGGACGAAGTGAAGGAAGTAACAGAAGAAGGACGAAGCAAGAACATAAAAACATATTAGTGCAGAAAAAGAGGGCGTTTCTGGCTAAAGTAAGTCTACTAGTAACACATATTAGTCGCAATTTGACGAAGAACATTCTGACTAGGCACGTTCTGAGCACATCATTGTATAAATGTTAAACACAGTCCTACAGAAGCTGAGAAGAAGAGAACTGAAGCGTTTGAGATGTGGTGCTATAACAGGATGCTGAAAATTAGGTAGGCTCATAAAGAATGTGGAGGTTCTCCGAAGAGTGGGTGAAGAAAGGAACAGAAATAGAATGGGCAGTTTGATAGGACAAGTGTTAAAACATCAGGGAGTAGCTGGCATCGCACTACAGCGAGCTGCAGTGGGTAATAACTGAAGGGGAAGGGTGAGATTGAAATATATCTAATAAATAATGGATGGCGTGGGGTGTTAGTGATTCAGTACTACAATGAGAAAAAGAGTCGTGTCGTGGCGGAGTACGTCAAACCAGTCGGATGATTGATGACAAAAATAACACAGAGGATCTGGTAGATCGGCACTGTGGTTTGCAGATAATGTTGCCGTTGGGAAAATTCCTGCTGTGTGGAATCAACTATTTCAGATTTCGCGGAAGTAAACTGACGCTCTGAAATCGATAAGGTGAGCCTTCAGCAGGCAGTTCGTTCGAAGCAGTGCACAGACACCAGACGCGCATGAGCTCAAGTACAAGGGTTGGACAAAAATATCGATACAACACCAACAAATTACCATGCCAATAATAGCACAGGAAAACCGTTTGCGTTCAAATTAGCTTCCAGTCGTCTAGAAATGGATAAAAAGAAGTCCTGAAGTCTTGTATGATTTTCAAGGGAATCTTATATCACTCTTTCTACAAATTAGTAGCAAGTTCAGGTAAAGATTAGTGATGTGGATAATGATCAACATTCTTATCTCGAAAACAGACAGCACAGGCACAGTAATACCGAGATGTGGTGACTATGGCGTCGAGGGTAGATGTGCAGCTATATTCTTTGCTCAAAAAATCAGTACTGCATGACACAAGCTGTGTGAACACTAATGGGGAACAAATATTGTACCATGGGATAGACCTGATCAACCAAAATGGAAACATAACCTTGCACAGTAACTATGGATTCCATAGAATACCACCACATGACTGCCCAAATCATCACCGAACCGCCGCCATGTTTCATTTCTGGGACGTAAACTCGGAAGCGACTCATCCAATAAAATGGCATTCTTCCGTTTCCCAGTAGCCCTGGTTTTATGGCTTCGTCACCACATTTTGCCGCTAGACGGATTTGCGTCACCGATGAGTGGCTTTGGAATCCCAGTTTACCCTGGAATTCCTTGTTTACGGATCTCCCTTCATGTTGTTTTGTGTCTCATGAGATTAGCAAGTGCGACGTTCAGCTCTGCAGAAATTTTTATAGCTGTCCTCTTCTTATTATTTGCCACAGTCTTCTTCGATGACGGCCCGTCACGATCATTTCTCACACCTTCACCCACGTTGTGACTTAGCGGATGATGTTTCCTGCTTACCCTGTATACGGTATAAATCTTCGATACGCTGCGTCTTGAAACAACAAACACTTTTCATACCTCGAAAATCATAGCACTCACCGTAAGAACACCAACAATTTGCCCGAGTTGGAATTCACTTAGCTCCGACATAATGTTCTCGCAACTACAAAGAACACACAATGTACTGAGGACAGTGCATAGGTGCTTTTGGTGGTCAAATACAACAGCGGAACCTGCAGGCTGGCTAACATCCACATTTAAGTTCAGGCATGTATATCTCGCACTGTTTCCAACTTTTCCATCCAACCATTGTAACTCCTGTGTGGTGCTTTACTCATAAACTATGCAATTGCTGGCATGGTCTTAAATAAAAGATCTCACTGTACTTTCGCCATTACACGTCTGAAGGACGTTAGAAGATCACACCCTGAGCGACGAGGGAGCAACCTACAGAAGTCCGAAAGTTCTCCAGAAATCGAACGGTATCATTCTCCCTGCTTTTATGTGTTCTGGTTTCTCACGTTGTTCCAGAGTACCTAAGTTACAGTTATTGCGTCATGTTATGAGTTAACCCAAAGTTTCATTAGATCATGTTCCTTGATTATTTCTAAATTTATTTCAATTTATCATGTTGCATGGAATTATCCGAGGTAGATTTACCCGATCGTGCAACAAGACTTTGAAAATCACAGAATGTTAATAGAAAAGCTGAAAACCCGAAAACCAAATGTTAGCTATGGCTTACAGTAACATATATTACCGATTGCAGTCTGGTTTCATAACGTGTAAGGCGTTCAGTTTTCTTCTATCAGTTTTGGTTCAAATGGCTCTGAGCACTATGGGACTCAACATCAGTGGTCATCAGTCCCCTAGAACTTAGAACTACTTAAACCTAACTAACCTAAGGACATCAGAAACATCCATGCCCGAGGCAGGATTCGAACCTGCGACCGTAGCATTCGCGCGGTTCCGGACTGAGCGCCTAGAACCGCTAGACCACCGCGGCCGGCTCTATCAGTTTTGTCCAAGTGTAGATACAGTGGAATTCAGTAATTTTGAAAGCCCAGGGTTGACTTCAAAAATTATGATAACTGTTCAGATAAAATTTTGATCCAAGAGTAACTTGCTTTGAGGCCAATTTTCTGGCATGATTCCCTGACAACGCAATCTGTCTCGTAATTTTCATACTGATGGTAGTGCTTTCGCAACCACAACGAGGGATTTACAGAAAACTTTCTGCAAGGAAACAGTTTGGTAAATCTTAACGGAAATACTCTTTCGTTACTGACTAGATGTGCAACGAGCCTGATCTTACACACGAAACACGTGCAAGACAATATATTTGCCAACTGCACAATCTGAAACTAAGCACCCAGGATGAAGACTATCAAATCCTAATAAACAACAACGAAATTTATGTTGATGAGGCTAATCTGACGACGTCGCTGTTGCGAAATGCGTTCATCAGCAAACTGCCTCACGTCGACTTATCTGACAGCTGTGAATGATACAAAAGACAGCAGAAGATTCCATGGCGAAGCAAATTAACCGTGTATTTTCTTGAAGCAAAACTGTTAAAAAAGGGCCAGGTCCCATGAGGAAACCCTATCTTCGTGCTCTGGATTCTTAATTAAAACAAAGGAAATCTTTTCACACGATGAAAAGACGACTGCAGATTGTGGTAGGAAGGTGGTGTAATGTTCCGAAAGGTTATTTACTTGATAGACAACCTCATATGTGTGATTAAAATTCGCCTCAAATACCGCACAACAATCATCAGTGCTGTACGTATTTAACAATAACGAAAAACAATACAAAGGAATCGTTCCTCCTACTTTTAATTGAGAGAGAGTGTTTGAAAGCCAAACGTGTTCATTGACGCGTTAATCACATCTCATATCGTCGGCTAGGAGGACAAATGTTTCTTAACTGATCACAAAGACATGATCATGTGAAAATTTACTCTGTATAAACATGACTCACAAGAAAGTAAGATCTGTAAGAAACGAAAGCGATACACGTGAAATCCAAATGTTAAGCCAATAGCGTGCAGCAGTCTCACCCACATGTATGAAACAGTATTCTGAAACCGTAGAATTGCATCAGCGTGCGAAAAACAGTACTAGAGACTCCCCACAACACTGAAGCTGTGCAAAGAGTGGTTTCCTGTTGCGGCCACGTTTGTCTCAAACTGAACTTTTCGCAGTGACCACTCTGCTTGATTCCCACAGTCCTAAGTTCCTGAACTTTCCGAGACATCACAGGCGTGGCTATGTAGAGGTGAATGCCGCGCACATTCACACACCCCAGCTTTTCACTGTACTTTGGAAGGTACCGCAAGACAGGCGGACTTGCGCACTTACGAAAGAAGTGGTCGCGGGCAACCGACGTGTTTCAGATTCTCGCAGTTCTTTTCTTCTCTTCGCCGAACTTTGCAAAGTTTCGGCCAGTGGGGGATGCAGAGGATCTCTAGGTCCCATGAGCCACCGACACAGAGGCCGATTGTAGATGTACCAGAATCCCGACATAACTCAGATATGGACAGCACCTACTCGTCATCACCTAATTCGTCCAAATTTATGGTGTATGGCCAGAAATAAAAGGGGGGGGGGAGTGTGATCTCCAGAAGTACACGCATTTAGAAGAAATAGTATTTTTGGCGCAATTCGGGGGATGTCTAAAATATTTATTTCAGCATAGTTCCAAGGCAGCTTTTGGCAAAAACTTGATCTTAGAGTTGTGTGTTTAAGTCCTTAGGCGGAACCGTCTTTTTTCATTTTCTATTTTGACTTTAGTTACACTGCAAATACACCGAAAACATGCTCAGGACACTGCACTTAAAAATATTTTCATAAAATGCGTGAAGATAAACGGCAGAGGGAAATTTGGGTTTGCAAATATGTTTCTAAGAAAAGATTTTACTTATAGCATTCATGAAGAAAGTGCAAATAACTTTCCAAGAAAAAATTGTAATTAAAGCATAGGGAACTTCGTATTCCGTTAGTTTCATTTTGACCTTCGACCAACCATCGAAAACTAATGCAATCCTTGCATATTTTTATCATCAGGCAAAGAATTTATCAACAAGCTTTAAAGCTGCTCTTATCCAATCGAGAGAGATAAACACATTCCTAGAAGACTGCGCGCAAATATATTCAATTGTACATCACCAGCTGTTGTCGCCAAATACTTGGTCAAATAAGGTGTTACGCGTGGTTGGCTGGCAAACTATGTTGTGAGAGAAAGACTTTCGTGAGTGTAAATCAAGTTAGTTTTTCAATACGAATTTTAAAAACAACCATACAACTGTAGAAATGCAGTGTTCTGAAAGTGTGCTTGATGGCGGGAGAATTTCTGCTTTCCCCGTTTTTACGCTGAATATCACATCAGCAGGTGTAAATCAGCAACTGTAAAGCAATGAAAGTACCTAATTCTACATATGAAGTTCTCGTGTACGCATTACAATCCCGTTCCGGAAATCTATTTGCAATAGCAAATTTTTCTTTGTCTTTCCTATCCAGGCTTTTTATGAAAATATAAATAATAAATACAGTATATTGAGTATTACATCGCTTTATGTACAGGATAAGTAACGTAAAAACTGAGAATAGAAATGAATTTAAAAAGTTTCCATCTACGCACTCAACCGCACGGTCGTCGCAGCACTGTTGTGTACTCTTTCCGCTACGCCAACCCCTGCCTGCGAATTACGCTAATATAAAAGTCTTATGCCTAGTCCGACTTGCGCCAAAAATGATATTTCTGTCAAAATGCCTGGCGGTCTGAAGCTGCCACTTTCGTTACTTTAATTTCTTGTACTAAAATGTAGACTTTCACTGCCGGAAATATCATGTCCAGATCCGGGCTGTTATGCCGTGGTCGGTTGATGAATTCTGTGTCGATTCCCAACGTTCCGTCGCCGACTGCGGGAGACATCTTCAAGGGGGTCCGTAGCTCGATGGAAGGTCCAACACACCCACAGTCGGAGACGAAACGTTGGGAATCGACACAGAATTCATCAACCGACCACGGCATAACAGCCCAGATAATTGTAATGGACATGATATTTCCGGCCGTGAAAGTCTACATTTTAGTATCAGACGCCTCTACGGGCAGGAGATGTCAAGAGAAGTGCGACGCCTGGAAGGACTCCAGAAGAAGAGAGTGCAGCTTTTGTATTCCCTCACATTCCTGTCTCGTTGCAGAGCCGTCGGCGTTATACCGAAGTTTCTGAAGATAAAGCGACTGTTCTATTCGGGAAAGGCACAACGCATTTTCAAACGGACTGAGGAGGCCTTACTACGAGAGCGCATTCAGCAGACCCGACGGGACTTGGCAAGCACAAACTGTAAGTTAATGTCTCTCCATCTTACGATCAGTAATAAACTGTGCAGCGGTGACTGGGATAAAATTGATAGACTACTGCATGATACCTTGGGGAAGCGTATGTTGACAACATCTAGTAGACAGAAGAAGAAGTTTGATAATTTGCTACCTAATCATACTGTTCGGCATTTAGGCGTTTCCCGGACCGTTATAAATTTGTCCAAACGTTCGTTATCTGACGATGAGACATCTGTGCTTGCCAAGGGAGGAAATTTTGCTGTTAGTCCGCGTTTTGTGCCCACGGAAGAAATTATAGCCATTGTAGAAGCAGGAATTCGCAGTGTGGATTCCGTAACAGCTGAAGAAATCCGTATAGAAACACTGAGAATATTAGCCAATGCAAAACCGCCGAAAAGTAATATAACTGTAGGTGAGAGAAGAGCTTTAAAACTCCTGAATGACGACGATAGTATTTTGGTTCTCCCAGCTGACAAAGGAAGCGCAACGGTGGTTATGGATGTGGCCGACTATCAGAGTAAAGTTACTGATCTACTGGATCCGCAAGCATATAGGAAGCTTAATAAGGACCCCACTAACAACGTTCTCAGAACTGTGTCGCGGTTAATAAAAAAGTCCTCCATTGAAGAGAGTGTCCAGAAAGGTCTCTGCAATTCGGTTGCGCTAGCACCGAGGCTTTATGGATTGCCCAAAATTCATAAAGAAAATGTGCCGTTAAGACCGATACTAAGTGCCATTGGTTCGCCCGCCTACTCGTTAGCCAAGTTTTTGATTACGCTGTTAAAACCACATGTGGGCCGTTCGGACTCTTATATAAAGAATTCGACACATTTCATCAGCAGATTGAATGGCATAGTGGTCCAGCCGGAGGACATATTGGTCAGCTTCGATGTGGTATCGCTGTTTACCATGGTTCCACTTAATGATGTATTGGAACAGCTGGATCGAATGTTTCCTGCTGACATTTCAGAACTGTTTAAGTGTTGTTTGACGACCGCATATTTCAAGTGAAATGAACAGTTTTATGAGCAAACGTATGGCGTGGCTATGGGAAGCCCCCAAAGTCCCGTAATTGCAAATTTCTTTATGGAGAAATTCGAAGAGCAGGCCTTAGGTACTACCAGCAAAAAACCAAATGTATGGTTCCGATACGTGGCTGGCACGTTTGTGCTGTGGAGACATGGTAGGGAGGAACTAAGCCGGTTCCACGAACATCTGAACAGTATAAACACGAGAACTCAGTTTACAATGGACGAGGAGGTAGACGGCAAATTACATTTCCTCGATGTGCTTGTTTTTAGAAACGAAAATGGTACTTTGGGCCACTCAGTATAACGCAAACCCACGCACATGGACCGTTATTTGCACCGGGATTCGAACCACCACCCACAACAGAAGCGGGGTGTTATCAAGACGTTAGCGGACAGAGCTAGAAACATTTGTGAACCTGAGTTGCTCGACGCTGAGATGGAACATCTCCACAATGCACTAATGAAGAACGGCTATTCGTCCGCCGAAATAAAACGTGCGTTGAGGCAGCCACGCAGAAATCATACTGACTTACAGGCTACTGCAAAATCTAAGGTTTTCCTGCCGTTTGTTAAAAATGTAACGGAAAGAATAGGGAGGGTCTTGACGAAGCGGAATATTGCCGTAATTTACAAGCCCACCAGGAAGATACAGGAATACCTTAAGCCTGCCAAGGACGCTCGCAAACCATTGGAAAAAGCTGGAGTGTATAGGATCCCATGCAGCTGTGGTGATGTTTATGTGGGTACCACTAAAAGAATGATTTCTAAACGTTTGGAAGAGCACAAGGAAAATTGTAGAAGAGGAGAAACGGAACGATCAGCTGTTGCGGAGCATGCTTTCCAGCCAGGGAACCACAATATTCGTTTCGAGGAGACGCAAGTACTAGCGGCCACAAGCGGATATTACGAAAGGCTCTACAGGGAGGCAATCTAAATCGCTAAACACCCAAATAATTTCAACCGAAAGGAGGAGGGCGTGAAATTAAACGGTATATGGATGCCGGTGTTAAAGAAGATGTGTACCACCCGTCCACTACTGGGTGATGGCAACGGCGATCGACGGCGACGGACAACGGCCAATTGCACTGACGTTTTCAAAACACGTGAAGTCACGCCGCGGCGTGGGAGCGCGCGGACACGGAATTTAGCGGCAGTCAGTAGCGAGCCAGTGGGTGTGTTGGACCTTCCATCGAGCTACGGACCCCCTTGAAGATATCTCCCGCAGTCGGAGACGAAACGTTGGGAATCGACACAGAATTCATCAACCGACCACGGCATAACAGCCCGGATAATTGTAATGGACTTTAATTTCTTGTCAAGCTTTGCGTACAAGAGGGCGTACTGATAAGTAATGCCACGGAATTTTTAATTTGAAAACTGTTACACCTTTTTAAATAAAACAACCGAGATTAACATTCGTAATGTCTGCGTAGTTGCAAGGCTCTGCCGCTAGAAGGCTCCGAATTGTAGCTTGCAGAGTGGTGGCGTGTAACGTAACTATGTTGATGCATGGTATAATCGAGTTTTAAATTCGAAGAGTTCGTTCACACATGGAGCACCTTGTCCTTCAGTATGCCAGTGACAGACCACGCAGGAGCACTGCAGCATTTACAACAATCCGACGCCTTGGTATAAATGTCTTCGATCACCTTCCGTACGATTGTTGCCTGACCACATCCGATTTTCATATGTTTTGAACACTTGAAGAACATCTTCGAGGTCTTCACTCTCCCTTACCATCTGCGCTGTTCCTGTCCGCCTCTCCCCCATCATTACCTACCTTGTACTCACCATTGACCGTCACCTCACCTGGATCACTCATCTTCAATATACCCAATCCAAAGTTCACAACCACCTCCGTCTCCTTAAACTCCTCTCAGGCTGGACATGGGGTTTGAACGCCTCTACCATCCTCTACACCTACAAATCTTTGATCTGTCCCATCCTCTGTTATGCCAGTCCCACCTGAATATCCGTCCTCCCCCCTCGCCCCCCCCCCCCCCCCCAAATTCTATAAGTCCCTCCAGATACTCGAGCGGCACGCACTCTTCCTCGCCTTCCATATACATCTCCCGTCCCCCATGCGGATCCTATATGACCTGATTCCTTCCCCCTTCTGCTCGTTTTCCTCAAACATGTCCATATCCTCTACAACTCCTGCCTACTTGATCCCCCTCATCCCCTGATGGCCCCTCTCCTCTCCAACCTCCGCCCACTGCTGCATCGGCGGCTTGGGTGGCCGAGCGGTTCTAGGCGCTACAGTCTGGAACCGTGCGACCACTACAGTCGCAGGTTTGAATGCTGCCTCGGGAATGGATGTGTGTGATGTCCTTAGGTTAGGTAGGTTTAAGTAGTTCTAAGTTCTAGGGGACTGATGACCATAGTGCCACAATGCTCAGAGCCATTTGGACTGCTGCACCTTCACCATTGTGTCCCCCCTACCCTCCACCTCTATACCCTTCATCTCCTTTCCTGTTGTGGCTTCCATCAACTCCCCCTCCCAGGCGATGCCCATTCTCCCTCCATTTATCCCTCCTATCAACTATGTTCCTCATCTCCCTTTCCCTCCCTCTTTCCTTATCCCAGGGTCCCTCTCTCCCACTCTGCATTCTGTGTTTGCCCCACCTACCTTCTCTTTGACTCCTTCCCACCCCCCCCCCCCAAGTCCTTTTTCTTTCCCCTCCAAAGTCGTCCCCACTCCTTCTGATGTCCGCCCTGCCCCCCTTTTCTGTGTCGTCTCCCTCCGTCGGCTACCCCTTTTTTGCCTTTCCTCCCCTGCCCCCTTTTTCCTCCCTCATTTGTCCACGTTCCCCCCCCCCCCCCCCCTATGCCATCGTACTTTGTAAAGCAGTATTTCCATGAGTGCTTTGTGTTGTGCATCCCTGTCAGTGTTGCGAACAATATATTCTGGTACCTCATCCAGAAACGCCCCCTCTCGAAACCTGGACAGCAAGCTACACCGCGACGCAGAGCGCCTGTCTTGCAGAGTCTGCCACTTGAGTCTGCTAAACATCTCCGTAACGCTATCACGCTTACCAAATAACCCTGCGATGAAACGCACCACCCATCTTTGGATCTTCTCTATGTCCTCCATCAACCCGATCTGGTACAGATCCCACACTGATGAGCAATACTCAAGTATGGGTCGAACGAGTGTTTTGTAAGCCACCTCCTTTGTTGATGGACTACATTTTCTAAGGACTGTGACAATGAATCCTGTACCACTCTTATGCGTCTGGTGCGGAAGTTTAATGGACATCATCTTTCAGATGTAGAAACGTACCTATCAGTTTTTGTTTGTCGCACAACTCCTTGGTGCTGCGATTATTTTGTAACAACGTGATTGTAGGGTGTATACGAAGCTTGAAAGTCGTGTTTTCAACAGCATTTTCAACTTTCGGTACAGCTTCGTATTCTTAAACTCTCGATCTCGTCTTTGCAAACTTTCTGAAAAATGTTTATTGATCAGAATCGATGAGCAGCATAGATTATTTTGTGGACATCTCACTGAAACATTGAAAGGCAGCTTGCTTACCTTTGGCGAGTTACACATGCTTCCAACCAATGGTAGAACTGAGAGTTAGCTTACACCAGCTTCGGAGTAAGTTAGAAACATATTTGTCCTGGTGAGTCGAGGAATGTGTTGTAGTAGTTTGGAGACTACCGCAGCGATTTGGAGATGTGGTGAAATCGCTTAAGTTATCTGCAGCGTTGTTCTGAGGCTCTTCATTCGTCTGCATGTGTTGCACAGTTTATTTTGCAATTATGTCGCAAAGTGGATTGATATTTAAACATGAGATATTACACATATTGAAGGCCTTTGTGCTTTTCGTAAGATGGCGGTGGTTACTGAGTCGTGTTGCAGTTATTTAGCCCGAAGTGTCATGCGCTCTATTTAGTCATTTCCTCTCGCACTGTAGATTGTTCTACGCTATGGGGGAGCCGTGGATGCAAAACTTTTGTGATTGCTTGAGTAAGGATATTTGTCTTATGTATATTGTGAATCCCTTATGGCTAATGTCCACAGCTTGCTTTAAAGGCAATATAGATAGTTCATGTGACTTTGTTGCTATTTATTTCTGCTTTGGTTCTGGTTCTGAGCACTATGGGACTTAACATCTGTGGTCATCAGTCCCCTAGAACTTAGAACTACTTAAACCTAACTAACCTAAGGACATCACACACATCCATGCTCGAGGCAGGATTCGAACCTGCGACCGTAGCAGTCGCGCTATTTCTGCTTTCCTAAATAATTTTCTGCATACTTATACGTACACTCCTGGAAATTGAAATAAGAACACCGTGAATTCATTGCCCCAGGAAGGGGAAACTTTATTGACACATTCCTGGGGTCAGATACATCACATGATCACACTGACAGAACCACAGGCACATAGACACAGGCAGCAGAGCATGCACAATGTCGGCACTAGTACAGTGTATATCCACCTATCGCAGCAATGCAGGCTGCTATTCTCCCATGGAGACGATCGTAGAGATGCTGGATGTAGTCCTGTGGAACGGCTTGCCATGCCATTTCCACCTGGCGCCTCAGGAGGACCAGCGTTCGTGCTGGACGTGCAGACCGCGTGAGACGACGCTTCATCCAGTCCCAAACATGCTCAATGGGGGACAGATCCGGAGATCTTGCTGGCCAGGGTAGTTGACGTACACCTTCTAGAGCACGTTGGGTGGCACGGGATACATGCGGACGCGCATTGTCCTGTTGGAACAGCAAGTTCCCTTGCCGGTCTAGGAATGGTAGAACGATGGGTTCGATGACGGTTTGGATGTACCGTGCACTATTCAGTGTCCCCTCGACGATCACCAATGGTGTACGGCCAGTGTAGGAGATCGCTCACCACACCATGACGCCGGGTGTTGGCCCTGTGTGCCTCGGTCGTATGCAGTCCTGATTGTGGCGCTCACCTGCACGGCGCCAAACACGCATACGACCATCATTGGCACCAAGGCAGAAGCGACTCTCATCGCTGAAGACGACACGTCTCCATTCGTCCCTCCATTCACGCCTGTCGCGACACCACTGGAGGCGGGCTGCACGATGTTGGGGCGTGAGCGGAAGACGGCCTAACGGTGTGCGGGACCATAGCCCAGCTTCATGGAGACGGTTGCGAATGGTCCTTGCCGATACCCCAGGAGCAACAGTGTCCCTAATTTGCTGGGAAGTGGCGGTGTGGTCCCCTACGGCACTGCGTAGGATGCTACGGTCTTGGCGTGCATCCGTGCGTCGCTGCGGTCCGGTCCCAGGTCGACGGGCACGTGCACCTTCCGCCGACCACTGGCGACAACATCGATGTACTGTGGAGACCTCACGCCCCACGTGTTGAGCAATTCGGCGGTACGTCCACCCGGCCTCCCGCATGCCCACTATACGCCCTCGCTCAAAGTCCGTCAACTGCACATACGGTTCACGTCCACGCTGTCACGGCATGCTACCAGTGTTAAAGACTGCGATGGAGCTCCGTATGCCACGGCAAACTGGCTGACACTGACGGCGGCGGTGCAAAAATGCTGCGCAGCTAGCGCCATTCGACGGCCAACACCGCGGTTCCTGGTGTGTCCGCTGTGCCGTGCGTGTGATCATTGCTTGTACAGCCCTCTCGCAGTGTCCGGAGCAAGTATGGTGGGTCTGACACACCGGTGTCAATGTGTTCTTTTTTCCATTTCCAGGAGTGTATTTATCGAGCATTTATTTGTTACGCCATCTTATGCGCATCTGTTGGAATCATTTGCCTCATGCCTGTTCAATGTTTACAGATAGTACAGATTATGAAATAACTCAGTTCATATGCCGTTTTCCCATTTTAACAATGATAAATATCTAGGTCTCCGCTTGTATAGACTTAGGTGCAAAGGTAAGTCAAGAAGCTTGTTCCCGAATGCGGAGTGACATTGGCAGATTTTCCCTGTTGTGAGTGTGTGTTCATGTCTCCACGAAGTAACTTGCACAGAACATGTCACTGATCTCTTCAGCATTTCGTAATTCAGTCTTTCGAGTCGCATCATTGTAGCGATGGTTAGGAGAGGTTTTATCAGCAGTGAGTCATTTTCTTGTTAAAGCATTATGACAGGAATCAATGGCCACGATCCCATTACACAGTGATTAAATATATGTTGACCACTTGCAGATTTTGTTGTTATGATTAGTTTTAATAGCGTTTTTCACAGTGCTTGATTTTCAGTTATACACCCTAACCTGCCAAATACTAGTTGCTAATTACTAGTTGCTCTATTACATTTTCTGCTCTCGCAGACCGGTTGGGTTACATATTTGATTATTTGGTCCTGAGTTAAGTCCACATTCTTACGTCATTGGATGTCTATGCCACTGTCGCTATGTACGTGACAATTTTAGGTATGACATATGTTATTTTGTCGGCACATATTTGTTTATCTGTTTTACAATAATTGTATATATTTATATACCTTAGAACCATTTGCTATATGAAATAACTTGTTATTGCTATTTTCCCCTCACCCTCAGCAATCTGCTCCATTATAAAAACATCAGAATCCCATGTACCATGAAAGATAAAGACAGGAAAATTCACATTTTAGTCCAATGGAAAGCGATTAATGGCACTCTGATTTTACTTAATTTTCTATGAATCTGAGTTCTGAAAAGAGAAGGAGAGGCAATAGTAAACCTATGTTCATTAATAAGCTTCGTGTGCTCTCGAGATCAGCAGTGGGGCAAACAATAGGCAAATATTAGCCGACTAAAAGCAACTTCTTAGATACAGAACTTGGAAGAGCGTGCGCCAAGAAAAGTTTGCCAAATAGTAATTCTCAAGAGATGACGAATGTTTGTGTTCACGATACCTCCTGTTGCATCAAAATCATAAGCGAAATTAAGAAGTTGGGTTACGTCGGGCGCCGCCTTCAGTGCCGAAGGAGAGATCGTTCAGTGACGAGCGTGCTCAAAGCAGATTGGGTGCTCTTACAAGTTTCAACTTCAGCTACATAAAAGGTGATCGGAAATTCCCATTACAAGCTTGTAGGACTTGTGGAGGTCACTGAGTAGGCAATATTTTGAATTGGAACATATGTTGGTTTCCACGCTACAGCCATTGGAAGCATGTTTGCTAGGTAGGTATGCAACACGGTAATCTTGGTGGGGACTGCTTACGTCGTATCGGCTGATGTCATACAACGTCTGTCATACCTTCTGACCTTGCTGGACGCTCATTAAGTTGTCTGTGAGTGTTACAGCAACATGGTTGTCTAGAATGTTGCAGAATACATCGACATGATCCTTCTCTATGGAAAACTTTACGGTAACGGAAGAGCTGCTCATTGCCTTTATGAAGATCGTTAGCCGCAACCGCCGACTCCACAATTACGCAATTACTTCGAGAAAGTACCACGGACAACAGATTCCCGATGAATCGACATTAAAGAAAAACTATTTCCATTCTTGATACCAGGAGGTTCTGAAAAGCGTGCGGAGCTGCATAAGTAAAGACCACAATACAGTGAATTGATATGGACGTTTCATGGCAAACTCAACAGAGAAGAAACATCAGATCCATAATGAGATCCTGCAAAATCAAGTCTTCCAATAGTAACATGATTTTTGGTGACAGTTTTCAAGTACTATCGTCTGAGGTAATTCTAGAAGGGAAAATCCTTGTTATGTATTCGTATACTGCAGCGGACATGCTGAATCTATCCTCATTTAATCCACTACACCTGTCGCCCATGCTCTGGAATAGATCATGGGAGAGGGGAGCGGCAGGTACTCTTAAAAGCTGCACCAAAAAAGTGTTTCTCAAATTCACGCATTGTGTGTCGTGCCACCGAGAACACCTATTGAACCGAGCGTTGCCGCCAGAAATTGTCCTCATGAGGTACGCTTATGTCTTTGTTGGTTTTTATAATGAACGTTTTCAAACAGTGATTGATTCATTTCAGAGAGAACCTTCAGCTTCGGTACGAGAGGCAAAAAAACAACAAAAAAAAAAAGGCTTCCAATGAAAGGAAAATCGAGAATTCTCCAGGTACATCTATATTAACTTCGGTGTACTTGCGAGCAGTATTGATGAATTAGAATCTTTGCAGACACTGTTGAAAATTTCCAGTGCAAGCGGACATTAGTCGTGATATGAGGCAGAGGCAAATGATTAAGTTTCACGCTGTTTAGGCAAGAAGTCTGGGCTCCTCGACTTTTACTACCACCTGCAGTATCCTCGGTGGGGGAGAAGACGACTATCGAGCCGGCCTCTCTCCGGGAATATATCATGTAGTAAAATTTGCACCATCAACGGCCTGCAATGTGATCATTTTTCTCCCACAACAACTTTCCTTCTGTTCGGCTGCATTTTTAGACTGAAGAGAATTTGGGGAAGAAGAATTTGGCAGTTCACTGAGCGTCATAATGTAAAGTAAGGTAGCATGCCTTTTTATGTTCGGTAAGATGAACATTTCAAAAAAGAGGTATGACAGAAAATAGTTTTCCTTCACTGGCGCTAAATATAGACTAGCAAAATAAAAAATTTAGTAGCGTAACATCTACCTTTTGCTTATGGTGATTCTGGTATGTTTAGATGTGTGTTAAGATAATGTGGTAGGCTACAGTGTAATTTAGAAGTTGATTTCAGTAAAAATTAATGTCTTTAATAAGATATTTAATAAAATATTTTCGTGATATTACATATTTCTTGCCGATTTTACTTCTTTCCTATAAACATGTGCATATTTTGCTAGGCTATATTACATAAAATTAAGTGCTTTAGTCATGATTTAATTGCACAGTTCTACAAAATTATATTTTGCATATGTTTTCATTAAACTTTTTAAGCTATCCTAATGTTTTTTTCTGTATGTTAAGTTCCGAAATGCTACGAGTCTCCCTCTAACACATCACTTTTTTTCCAAAAAGTAACTGTGAAGTTCTGTAAAATTCATACAAAACACATACGTTCAAAAAAATATTACTAAATGAGTATGATAAAGTAAGGCAGTTGTAACGCTATAATGAAGTCACTGACTCATATTTTACAACAACACAATGGACTTCACTAAGTTTACAGATCCAAAAACACAGAAGATTGCATTTAATAACACTGAGAACTGCAGAGTTCTTGCGGACTACCTCAAAGTACACAACTGCCATCCACCAACAGAAGGATTTAATTATGATAACATAATCCAAATACAACCAGACTCGAAGTCACTGACAGTAGGGGAAATCAGAGAATTATAGAAACAATCAGGTGAAAACAGTAATTTATGTCTAACAGCGAACATTACAGAAATCTGGACAACAAACAATTTAGCGTCAGAATGAACATCGGCATCCGTTAAATAAAAAGGGGAATAGATATGAGGATTATACCTCTTGTTAGTGACATATAAAAGACGGCCCATGGCACTTTTGAAGGGAGCTGAAGAAACACCCGACTCACAACTAAGTGAATATCAAGCATAATTTACGAAGGGAAGGTCTTGTGCTGAGAAAATGTAGTATCTAACGAACACAATAGAGATGAGGAATCAGAAATTTTAAATATGTGAAAATTTTTGGAGAATGTAAAGGGTTTTAAAAGTGAATTGATAGAAATGCAGTGATCAACATTATAGAGGAATTTGAACTGGCTGGTAAAATAACACAAATAACTGAGGGAACATTAAGAAACAGCACATCGAAAGTAAAATGTATCGAGTAAATGTCAAAACATTTTGAAACAAATCAGGTGTAAGACAAGGAGATGGTTTGTCATCTCGTCTTTCAACTGCGCATCACAGAAGGTAGTGAGAGAGTGTAGGAGATGTATGAATACTAGGGATGTTCAACTAGGAAGAAACCCTAAAAAAATCACCGTAGGTTGTCTAGCTTTTGCAGACAGTATGGCGTTAATTATAGACTCAATGGATACTGCAAAATAATAAAGCTCAAAACCGTAGAAACAGGCACACAAAATAGGACTAGAACTATCAATTGAGAAAACACAGTTCGTGACGAATATCAGTGACACCACCAGAATCATAAAATTGCTAATAGCACAGTGTGTAAGTCAAACTGTTCTAGATACCTAGGAGGTTGGACTAGGATCAGTACAAAACAAAAGACAGCAACAGGTAACAGAATACATAAAATGGAAACGTTTCCCATAAGACAAAAAGCGTGTCCTTGGTAACAAAAAATCTTTGTTCTGTAACAGTAGCAACAAAACCACCTAAATATGAAAGACACTGGAATTACAGTATGTAGAACAAATAACAATACTTTATAGAAAAGCAACAGAAAAGACAAGATTTCAGGAAGGAAAGGAGTCTCCCAAACGAAGAATATAGGTACAGGAGAAAAAGAAACGGTGCTTTCGAAGGATGAAGGAAGTCCTGGAGCAACGAAAATTTAACATAGGAAAGCAAACACAGAGACGATTTATCGTACTTTCCATAAAGGCTGTTCGAATGAATAAATAGTAAAGTATGATGTTCTTAAGGGCTGATATAAAAGTTTCAGACTTACGACCAGCTTCTTTTTCCTCTCAAAGCTCCGATGGGTTTTCTTATGTACGTACGCTGTCTGAGGACATTACCCATGCAGAACGCATACACAGTCAGTTATTATGCTGACATCCCATCGGTCCTGGTACTTCTATTCCACTAGTTTACTGTATTAATGGAACATTTCTTCCTGTTCTTCTGTCACATCACCTAAATTTCCTGGAAAGTAGCTATCGTGGGAGTCCAGGTAGTGCAGCTTGAAGCTCGTTGCAGCGTCAAATACTTTTAAATTGTTTAGCTGGTTTGTTACGATGTCTTGTCATCGAGGACTTTCTAGTGGCAGAGAGACTTTTAAATTTTAGATTCTGATACCCGTGGTAACGTACTTTTGACTTGAAATTGATATCTTCTTCTGGTTGGGCATTCATAAACTCTTTCATTATGCCAAGTTTTATGTGAAGTGGATGCAGAGAGCTTTTCGTTTCTTTCTTTCCACCGAAGAATCAAAGTTTTTCCTTCAAGTTACGCTGTTCCATTTGGGCGGATTGTCTGAGACCAGAGCGTTATTTTTTTCCTTTTTGATCAGACTGTCTCATTCATATATGAAGCAGGGGTACTTGGTATAGCAACCCTGTTGACCAAGGACCAGGGTCACTAATTTCAAATCCCAGCGTTTAGTCCATTTGTATTCCAAGTAATTAAGAGCAGTCAGAATGAAGGCTAAGGAATCGTTCTTATCAAATGTATTGAATATCCAACAGGTATGGAAGTATATTTGTTCCCGTAACGAAGGAAGATCTGAGACATATTTTCGAAGAATTAATGAACAGTCTACAATATTTTCCCTTGTGCTTAATTACAAAAGTTTCTATGAAACCAGGAAAATTGGAGCAGTACACAGTGTTGTTGTCGTGAGAAATGTAAATAGATAATCGATTTTTTCTGTTTCGAACCGTGATAAAGAAACTCCAGGGCCAATAAGTTTTTTTCCTGCAGTTTAGAGACTAGCTGTAATGCAGAATCTTTACGGAGTGACAGGTCTCTGGGCACGTCGTTTAATTCGCATTTTCAAAACAGTTGTGACTAATCTTCGTTAGAACTTTCATGCTTCCCGTTCTCTGAAGCTGGAAGCACGTAATGAAGACCATCAGGAGACATATTAGGTCCAAGAGGCACAGGACGGAAGGAAAATTCAATCTTCGGACAACAGACTGACGTTTCAGTTTTGAAGTTCGTATGCTACAGGAACGAAAATAACGGCCAACACCGTGATTTCAAGGCTCCATCAACACAACTGGCACCCAACAATAGAAAGGTTTCGCATTAGCTCATGTGGAGTCCTTTCTTGCATTTTAAATACTCACTATGTGAGATTCAAGTCCTGTCGTGATCGCCAATCTATACGAGACAGTACGCAAAATACCCTTTTCTGCCAAAGTCTGAGATTGCCTGCTTCTGCCTTTTGTTGAAATTTTGCTTCAGATGCAGCAGGAGCAGTCAGGAAAATTAATATGAGCTGTAGAACCAATGAAATTAGTGATAGGAGCAGTACTATTTTTATCAACCGTTACAGAAGTTCGTGTGGAAAACGATATGCAAAACAAACATGTAGGCCTTGACACTACTATTTCACAGAAATATACGGAGTGTTCCGAAAGTTTTGAGTTAAACTGAAAAAGGTGATACTGGGTCTGCAACCGTTTATACTGAGATACGGAACCGCGGTCTAGGGTCAACGCATTTGATGAGTTATTAAAAAGTCCCCGGTCCCAGTTTCGAACCGCGCCACCGCTTAAATTCTGGATGAAAATTTTCAGCACTGGCGGCCGAAGACTTGTGGCATAACACGTCCCTCTCATTCATGCAAAGGCCTTGTCAAAGAGGGCGGAGGAGCGGACAGATGTTCAGGGCGCCCCCTTGCCCTGGGGTTGGTAAACTGCCCCTCAAGGTAGAAGTATCATCTATGATCAAGGAAGGAGGACGCAAAAGGCAATGGACACACTGCAATAAAGACACTTAATGTGTATCCACAGGCTTTGTTCCGTATAACTGAGAAACTGTCGTGATGACCTCTCCATTGGAAAAAGATTCCGGACTATTCCCCCATTCGGATCTCTGGGAGAAGACTGCCGAGGGAGAGGTGACCATGAGAAAGAGACTAATAACGAATGAAAGGATAACGTTCTACGAGCCGGGGCGTGGAATGTTAGAATTTTGAACGTGGTAGGGAAGGTAGAAAATCTGAAAAGAGAAATGTTTAGGCTCAGTCTAGATATAGTGGGAGTCACTGAAGTGAAAACGGAGGAATTGAAGGACTTTTGGTCAGATGGAATTAGGTTTATATCAGTAGCAGCAGAAAATGGTAAATGGGAGTAGGGCTTGTTATGAATAGGAAGGTACGGCAGAGAGTCAGTTACTGCGAACAGTTCTGTGACAGAGATGTTCTCATTAGAATTGACAACAAACCAACAACGACAACAGTAGTTCAGGTATACATGCCGACATCGCAAGCCGAAAACGGAGAGATAGAGAAAGTATGTGAGGATATTGAAAATTTCATTCAGTATGTAAAGCGAGATGAACATCTAATAGTCATCGGTGATAGGAATGCGGTTCTAGGGGAAGGAGTAGAAGAAAGGTTGCGTCAGAATGCGGGATTTTTACTAGGAATGAGAGAGGAGAAAGACTATTTGAATTTTGCAATAAATTTCAGCCACTAATAGCGAATATTCCATTAAAGATTCACGATAGGAGGAGGTATATTGGAAAAGACCGGGACATACGGGAAGATTTCTCTTAGATTACATCATGGTCAGATAAGAATTCCGGAAACATATACTAGATTGCAAGATGTATCCCGGAGCAGACAGGCTCAGAACACAATGTGCTGAAGTTTAAGAGACTAGTCAAATAGTATGAAAGCGCAAAAAAGTGGGATACGGAAGTACTAAGGATTGAAGAAATACCCTTTAAGTTCTCTGAGGCTATAGATACTGTGATAAAGAATAGTTCAGTAGGTGCTCGTATTTCAGTTGAAGAGGAATGGAAATCTCTAAAAAGGGCAATCACAGAAGTTGGGAAAAAACATAGGTACAAGGACGCTAACTGCGAAGAAACCATGGATAAGAGAAGAAATACTTCAGTTGATCTATGAAAGAAGGAAATACAAATATGTTCAAGGAAATTCAGTTATACCGTAATATAAGTCACTTAGGAATAAATTATATAGGAAGTCCAAGGAAGCTACGGCGAAAAGGCTGCACGAAAAAAGCGAAAAATCGGAAAAGAAACGATTGTCGGAAGATAAACTCAGAATACAGAAAAGTCAAAAGAGTCTTCGGTGAAATTAAAAGCAATGGGAATTCCACTGTTAATTGCAGAAGAGAGAGCTGATAGGTGGAAAGACTACATTCAGGGTCTCTTTAAGAGAGAAGCCTTGACTCACGACGTGATAGAAAAAGAAACAGATATAGGTACATAATAGGGGACCCCGTTCTAGAATTAGAGTTTCAGAGAGCTTTAGAAGACTTACGATCGAATAAGGCGTAAGGAGTAGATAACTTTCCGTCAGGATATCGGGAGAAGTGGCAACAAAACGACTATTCACATAGGTGTGTAGAAGGCATGAGTTTGGCGATACACCATCTGACATTCGGAAAAACATTCATCCACACCATTCGGAAGACTGGAAGAGCCGACAAGTGCGAGAATTATCACACATTCAGCATAACAACTCACGCCTTCAAATTGCTGACAAGAATAAATACAGATTAATAGAAAAGAAGATTGAGGATATGTTGGATAACGATCTTTTGGCTGTAAGAAAGGTACTGACGTTTCGACTGATAATGCAAGCAAGACTAAAGAGAAATGAAGACTCATTCATAGAATTTGTCGACCTAGAAGAAGCGTTGGACAACGTCAAATGCTGCAAGATTTTTGATATGGTGAAAGCTGTGGGGAAAGACGGGTTTTACGCAATATGTACAACAGCCAAGAGGAAACAATAAGAGTGAAAGACCAACACCGAAGTGCTCTGATTAAAACGGTGAAAGATAGGGAAGTTGCCTTTCGCCCTTACTGTTCAGTCTATGCATCGAAGAAGCAATGGCGGAAGAAGAAATAATTGTTCAGGAGTGGAATTAAAATTCTAAGTGAATGGATAGTAATGGTAAGATTCGCTGATGACTTTGCTATCCTTAGTGAAAGTGAAGAAGAATTGCAGCATCTGCTGAATGGAATGCACAGTCTAATGAGTACTGCATACAAAATATGGACTGAGAGTAAATCGAAGAAAGACGAAAGTAATGAGAAGTAGCAGAAGTGAGAACAGCGGGAAATTTAACATCCGGATTAATGGTCACAGAGTAGATGAACCAAATGAATTCTGCCACCTAGGCAGCAAATAACTCATGACTCACAGAGCAAGGAGCACATAAAAAGCAGAGTAGCACTGACAGAAGTGGCATTCCCCGCCAAGAGACGTTTGCTAGTATCAAACATAGACCTTAATTTGTGGAAGAAATTTCTGAGAATGTACATTTTGAGCACAAAATTGTATGATAGCGAGATATGGTCTGTGGGAAAATTGGAACAGAAGATAATCGAAGCATTTGAAATGTGGTGATTTAGACGAGTGTTGAAAATTAGGTGGAATGGTAAGGTAAAGATTGAGGTTCTACGCAGAATCGAAGAGAAAAGGAATGAGTGGGGAACACTAACAAAAGAAGGGACAGGGTGATATAACATGTGTTAAGACATCGGGGAATTACGTCCTTGGTACTACAGTGAACTGTAGAGTGTGAAAACGGTAGAGAAGACTGAGATTGGAATATATCCATCAAATAATTGAAGTTGAAGATTGCAACCCGCGTGTCTGTTGCACGCTGTAACAGGCAGCGGGTGATAAACAGTGTAAAGCACTGAGCAACAAACAGGTATAACTTACACAACTTAGCTCGGAGCACGTGTGTCGTGTGACGGTTGCATGCATCGCACTGGCTTATTAACCTGTGCCGCACGCACGCCACTATCCGTAGTGTCAACTGTCCAAGCAGCTTGTATTGTATCCATGGTCAAGTATGTTATTGCGTACAATACGAGAGCAGGGAAGTTGCTACTCACCATACAGTGGAGATGCTGAGTCGCGATAAGCACAACAAAAAGATTCACACTATTAAAGCTTTAGGCCATTAAGACCTTTGTCAGCAGTAGACACACATACACACACGCGCGCGCACACACACACACACACACACACACACACACACACACACACACTCACGCAAACGCAACTTGCACACACGTCTGCAGTCTCAAAGAGCTGAAACTACACTTACTGTGTACGACGCACGACGTGTAGTCATAGATGGAACATTACTCGTCATGAGAGTCGACAGACATGTATTTCTATGAATGCAATATGTCGATTCTTTCCGAAGTATCTGGAAGAACATACATTCGTACATCTGATTCGCCTCGATTGGCAACGAACGATCAACTTTCAGTGCGGATGCATATTTACGTTCAACATCCTGCGGGAATCTAAAATTAGCGAGTGTGGAGGACTGTCAAAGCGGACGGTTGGCGCAGTATGGGAAAATGGGTTGGCCAGAAAGCATACAGAGACAGTCCGTGCATTTGCGATGGATGCTGTGCCCAGTTGGGGCACTGGTTAACTGAACCAGGAGATCCTGGGTTCGAGTTCTGGTCTGGCACACATTTTCAGTCATCGCAGGAGATTCCACATAAAGTCACAATGCAGCTGATATCATCAGTTGCCTTCCTTACCTTCCCATAACACATGCATTTAATGTGCGGTGTGGCACGATTTAGTGCCTGTAAAGCACCACGAATGCACCTTGAACGCTTTCCCAACAGGAATCATCTTATCTGGAAGAAGTTTATCTGCATGGATATCAACTTACGAGAGTCGCGGCCGTTCCCACCACAGAGCCAGCCAAGGTTCCCGCCAACGAGGTGTTGGATGGTATGAGCGACCACCCAGCATTAAGGACTTGTCAACTTGTCCGTGAAACGTGTAGTTCGGAGGATACAGTGGGGAGAGTACTGGTGGAACATGTACTTTTGAGTCCCGCTTTTATTTTTTTCTATGGTTATCCAACACAGTGTTGTAGTGCCGCAATACATACATTTTGGTTGTTCTTTGATGATGCGTCATTCCCCAGTAATGGTGTTCTCAGCAGCCGCAGATGTCACATATGGAGTGAGGACCATCCGCACGCCAGCCTCATTGGGGGCCACCAGCAACGAATATATGTCAATGTATGGGAGAGCATTGTCCCCGATCACCTGTATGCCCCTGCATGTCTCATGGCACTATGGATTCCAGCGACCTTCGAGAAAGTGCGGCAGATATGCGTGCGCCATTGCCATGCATGCAGCTAGACCGGCTGTCGTCACTTTGAACAGTTACTAAGATCTACGTTGTTGTTACGTAGTGTATGTTTCCTTGTGTCATTAAAATAGTTTTTTGACCCACTATCACCTGTTTCAGTTTGACCCAAAAGCTCTGAGGCACCCTGATTAAGTGGTTAAATTGTAGACTGTTGTTTCTGGTGCGTTGAGACTCTCCACCATTAACCTTTTCTCACTTCAGCGACTGGCCTATCCCGGCGAAGCCGGAGTAACCACACCAGCTGACTGCATACAGAAGATAGCACACACTCACCAGGCCGCCAGGTGTCAGCGTGACAACCGCCAGACGACAGCGGCCCCGCGAACCTGCCTGCTGCCGCGGACCATATGGATGCAAACAGATCCTGGCGCAGCTCTGGTACTGAGGCTGGCTCCGAGCTTCTCCACGCCAGTCTTTTCCCTTCCAGTACTGTGGTCCAGGCGTTGGCGGTAGTAGCGGTCCAACAGTCGGTGTTCTCGTTAAGAAAAACGTCGAAACTGTAGACGTCCCACTGCAGCCGGTCACCACTGCCCATGGAGTCACCAGTGACTTGCTCAGGCATTGCAATGAAGTGTATCTATGCCGTAGAGTACAAAACGATTGTGTTATTTTCCGTCACCATTATCCCACGTTGTAAATGTTCTTCTACAGAGTGAACTTAGCATTTGATTTCACCCGTTATTGGATCCATCTGCCCATTTACGATCTATTGTAAATTCACTGATACAACCAACTACTACAAACTGAACTAACTTATTCCAGAATGGGACTTGTTGTCTATGTACTTATTAATAAACTTGTTCTACATTGTTTACCTGGGTTTTGTTCTCATAGCGCCTGATACGTCACTGGACATCTCAAAGATTATAAAATGAAACATCTATTTGTTGCAGGTAGACTGAAAACTTCCACAAAAAGTATTGGCGTTATTATGACAGTTAAAAGGCTATACTCGTATCTTGCATACCTCCCAGAAATTCGTTTCTTGTACTATCCCGTTTCATATGGAGCAGGTGATTTGAGTACAGGCAACACGTAAGTTATACGTACGCCACAGAGTGCCTGTGCTCTGCCATAAACAATAAAAAGGACGGCTAGCGTCGCTAGGAAACGCCAGCGTATATTTTGAATCTAGCAGTTGCTCCCCATCATGTGATCTGTCACCACTATACGCCTGATGCAAGACTTTCAAACACATTGCATATGTTAAAGATAGACTTTGCACGCAGCCATAAATAAATAATATCATTCCAAGACACGTACTGACGACCTATGACCCTGTATATAACATACCAGAGAAAAGTACTGAGTATAGAATCTATGCAACTAATGTATAACAGTGATGCCTGAGACGTAAATGTAGTTTTTGTTATGACTAAGTCCGACCAAACAGACGCCTAACGGTTCCTCGCCACGCATTTGTTCAGAACGTCCTTGCAGTTGCAGTTATTCCTGAGAATCTAAATGTATATTAAGTAAAGTTTTTTCAGCGATTATCTGCGATGTTGTATAAGGATAGCTTCTGTGTTCTATTCTTGCCTCCACATGGCCATAGCAGACAGATTTGTGTACAAGAGGCATCCACCGGATATGTAACTTGAGACACTTAAAAATCTATTTGCTTTCTTAGTTTCAATATAAAAGTTGCGTTGAAGTAAACTTTTACTCATATTGTCTCACGGCTCTAGATGCAGAGTAGACCTTCCACTGCGTACGTAATTTTTTTTAATGTCTGGGCCAGGAGAAGCAGATATCTCTTTATGGTTTAGGGCATGGGAATAAGTACACAGTACTTTGTAAGCTCAAAGGCAGGAAAGTTAACTATAAGAGAATTGACTTAGCATTCAAAATTTCAGCATTCAAAGTTTTATTTGTTAAGGGGGCAGATCACCATGCACATACTAGGGTGCTACTTGACATATTTCAATTAATAACAATTAGATGCGATTTTACCACATAACTATAGGTCACATTACGAAACGTAATACTACGTCGCTCTGATCACAGCTAACTTCACAATAATAGAAAAAGTAAAGATAAGGGAAAAATATGAAGCAACAGTTTTACCCATTTTGATACAAGAATCACACACAAAACCAGACGGCAAACGACTCACCCAAGTCAGATCAGATCTTTAGGTTGCTGAATGTCAGACTAAAATTAAAATTTAAGTGACTTTGAACTTGAGAAAATTAAAAACAGGATCCAGACAGCCTCAAGATTTTATAAAAGATCAAATTAAAAAGAACGTCATTGTTAAAAAATGAAATACTATATTTACACTATGACATTAATATTAATCAGCAGCACAGGGAAGTTACGGATCCATATCTATCCATATTCCAAGAAAGTTTGTACATTTTACGATGAAGTCTCTTGTTTTTTACTGTTTTCCGAACAAATCATAATTATGGAGAAACAAGACGTGTAGGACGAACTCATTTGTTTTTTGCTATTTTACGAACAAATCATAGTTACGGCACACAGAAAGCTATATAACGCCTCTCAGTTAACAGACCGCCATTTTTCAAACTGTATCTAGCTAGGGGATTACGGACAGCAATAACTACTGATATTCGTGATACACCAACTTTGTTTGCTGCGATGAGGTACATCCACAGGAATGCAAGTTCCACCGTTGAGCGCTCTCGACTCCAGATGTTCTAAAACTGTCCATAGAAACACAATTTGCAAAATATGCGTGGTAATCAAGATAATTTTAATCAAGATAATTTTTCATGATGGATAATGTCATTACCAATTTGCTGGAATTCGTACTTTTTCAGAAAGCAACAGACGTCATTTAAATCAAGTCTGTATTATTGGGATTTGAGAAACAAAACAAAGATATAATTGAAGTAAGTAACTGAAGACTAAATACATCAATAACACAGCTGTCACTTGACATCATCAGGTAAGTGAGACATTGAAAGAGGAAGTAGGATAATAGATTACGACATCGTCATGAAAGTGAAACATCGAAAGAAGAAGTAGAATAGTAGAGTACGTATTAACAGTACTATTCTTAGCAATTACAGAGTAAATTTTCTGATGTTGAAACAGCGGAACCGAAGCAATGCGTGTCAATGGAACAGATTTCCCCTTTCTTCGAAAGTCTGCTGTTGTTATACTGTTTGCTTCCAGTGCAGATCAATTTCTACAATTAATGGACGAAATTGGGAGCAACAAAAGTAGTCCTGAAAGTCAGTTATAATTAAACCAAATGGCCGTACAAGCTCATATCGAAAAGAAAACAGTACTAAATGACAAAGAATTCAAGGAACCAGGTGACGAGTTTTGTATTTACGGCAGTTGTAGACGACGACTGAAATAGAGAGAGAGAGAGAGATGGATCTGTTTGACAGGCACAGCCTTTTAAAGAGAAAAAAGTAAACCATCAAAAAATAATCGAGAAAACAATTAAATGGACCACGGAATAAACGAGAGTGGAACAGGAAACGGAAAGAAAATGGAGGCGCACGGGACGAATATGTAGGCGTTGTCAAAGAAACCGTTTTCTCATTGTCGGAATATAAGAAAGAAGACGACGGCCTGACTGAATGTGGGTAGGTGACTTTACAAATTACGCAGGAACAAAAAAATGGCTCTGAGCACTAGGCGACTCAACTTCTGGGGTCATCAGTCGCCTAGAACTTAGAACTAATTAAACCTAACTAACCTAAGGACTTCACACACATCCATGCCCGAGGCAGGATTCGAACATGCGACCATAGCGATCGCGCGATTCCAGACTGAAGCGCCTAGAACCCTCGGCCACACGCAGGAACAGCCAGGTTGCATATATCTGTTACCTTAAGACTGTAGCGCATGCAATAGCCTGGAACGGCCTTACTCAATCAGACGGTGGATAATGGCTACTGTTTATAAATATAAGCTTCATTTCGACCTGACACGATTACCAGCTCCTTCTCTGTTTCCAGTGAACTGATTCACTAGATTGAATCCAGTACTTTGGATTACCATCACACAGTGTACGTTATATGCCTCAATAAATGGCAGATGTATCAATCAGTGATTAGAAACAAGGATATACCAGTCTTCACGGGTGTGCGGCCGGATGGCGTTGTGCAAATTCCACAATATTTCCTCGGAGCAACTGTCCGACATCATCAGGTGGCTGAACCTCGCTGGTGGCTAGGTACGACTGACAAGATCCTCTGCTGCTGCTTTCATCTGTTGCTTTCCCCTCTTTGGGGAAATGTGAGGGGGAGTCTGTAGCCTTTCGGCTTTTACTCCCCTGTGAACGTGTGTGTGTGATCTTTCTATAGTTTTTGGTGTCTGTGATTTGTGATGATTGTTGTGAGTGTGTCTGGTACTTGCCTGAGGTAGGCGAGAAGTTTGGTGTTATATGGGAAGGAACGGGATGATGGATTGGGTGTTGGGATTTTCTCTTCGACTTAGTCGTCGAAGATCGTCATAGGGCGCTTGTGCTTATCGCGGGACATGTCATACCGACCTAGGGAGTGGACGAGCGCGTTTCCGGATCTGGAAGAACCCTTATAGAAGGCCCTTGCCAGATCCTGGAAACGCTCTCTCAGGAGTGGGATTTCGGCTGCGGCGTGCAAGTCGTCTGTAGGGAATCCAAGAGGTAAGTGCAGTGCCCTTCTGAGGGCGCGGTTCTGCAGCCTCTGGAGTTTGTCCAGGTGCTGCTTTGCCGCGTATCCCCAGACAGGGCACGCATACTCCATTACTGGCCGGATCAGGGCCTGCTACACATTTACTGCTACTGGGCAGGGTAGGGAGCTGGTTGTGTTCAGGATGGGATATAGGATGGACATTCTGGCGGAGGCCTTCCTGTGGACCTCGTCTATGTGGGGTTTCCACGTAAGACGAGAGTCCAAGGTTACGCCAAGGTACTTGGCGGTTCTGCGCCAGGGGAGTTGGGTTCCATTTAGGTGAAGGTGGTGGGGGGGACGTTGAGGAGGATCGCGCCTTCCGAGCCTGCGGGTAATCAGCATTGCCTCCGTCTTCTCAGAGTTGATGGTGACGCGCCAGCGACGGGCCCAAGTTTCTGTGTCATCTAAAACCTTTTGTAGCCTACGGATGACCAGGTCCTTGTTCGCGTTTCTCGTGTCGAAGGCTGTATCGTCAGCGTACTGTGCGGTGTGCACCAGGGGGGCCGTTGGAGTGTCCGCAGTGTACAAACTGTACAATACGGGCCCCAGGATCGATCCCTGTGGCACCCCAGCACGAATACGCCTCTTGGTGGAGGTAGCAGTTTCTACTTTGACAGAGAAAGTCCTATTCGTGAGATAGCTCTTGATGAGCAGAACTATGCTCCCGGGAAACCCTTGTGTGTACAACTTGTAGAGTAGCCCTCTATGCCATACTGAATCAAAGGCTTTGGCTACATCTAGTAGCACTATCCCGCAGTAGCCTCTGTGGTTGAAGCCCTCTGTGGCTGCTTCAACCATTCTCATGACCTGTTGTGGGGCAGAGTGGTTCTGTCGGAAGCCAAATAGGAAATCCGGCAGAATTTGCTCTCTGGTAATATGTTCTTGTATGGGTCTTAGCAGGAGGCGCTCATAGATCTTGCTGAGAGTTGGCAAGAGGCTAATCGGCCTGTAGTGCTGCGGGAATAGAGGGTCTTTCCCTGGTTTGTGTGTCGCGACCACTTCCGCATGTTTCCAGCAAGCTGGGAAAAACACGGGATCGAGTAATCTCGTTGAGGACGTTCGCGAGGTGTGTGATCGCTGTGGGTGGGAGTTTTTTGACTAACTGGTTTGTGACACTGTCGTGCCCTGGCGCCTTTTTTGTAGGGAGGGACCTGATTACTCTTGCCACGTCCTCGGGGGAAAAAAGTATGGGTTCGTCCTCTGGGTCCTCCTCGGCGTTGAGGAAGACGGCCAGTTGACGACTGACTACCTCTTCATGCTCTTCATCCTGGGGTTCTGCCGCTTGGAACTGCTTCTCGAAGGAGTCGGCGAGGGCGTTGGCCTTTCCAGCATGGCTGTAGACCAGTCCCCGCTTGCTATGCAGTGGCGGCATCCTAGCGCGTCGTTTTGTAAACTGTTTTGTCGCTTGCCATAGTATATGATCGTCTACTTTGAGAGCTGTGAGGCGGTAGATACTCCGACAGTAAATACCACAGTAGGTGGTTCGGTTCAACAGTAACGCACACTCCTAAAATTGGCAATCACAGAATATGGACAGACGGACCTAGGTACAATGGAGGTAACTGCGAACGGACACTGTGGAACAGAAGAAATATTTCAACTTACCGACGGAAGAATAAAGTATGAAAATGTCAAGGGAAAGACAAGAATATGGCGGTATAATTCACTTAGAAACGAAACACGTAGGAAGTGCAAAGAAGACAAGGCAAAATGGCTACAGGAAATATCTTAAGACACCGAAAAAAATGACCGTCGTAAAGACTCACTCAGCATACAGAAAAGTTAAAGCAGCGTTCGGACAAATTAAAACTAAGGATACTTTGGGTATTCGACTGATAAAAGCTGACGAGAGAGCGTATAATTTAAAAGAGTGCACTGAAGCCCTCAACCAAGGAAGGAACTGTAGTAATAGAACAGGAAATGGGATTAGGTATGGGAGACATGGGATCCAGTATTAGACAGAAGCGCAGCTTCAGAAGACTGGTGAGCAGATAAGGCCAAAGGGATGGATAAATTTGCTTCAGAATTTCTAAAATCGATGCAGGTGGTGGCACCAAGTCGACTTCTTAAATTTTTGTGGGGAATTCATGAAACTGTGGACATACCACCAGACTTTCGGATAAATATCGTCAACACATTACCGAAGAAAACAGGGGCAGACAAGAGTCAGAACTACAGCAAAATCAGATTAACGTAGCATGCACCCCAGCAGCGGACGAGAATAATATAAAGAATAGTGGAGAAGATTATAAAGGAGTTGTTAGGTGACGATTACTTTGCACTAAGCAAAGCTAAATGAACTACGGATGAAGTTCTGACGTTGCTCTCTATAATGGAGGGAAAACTTACAAGAAATCAAGATAGGATATGCCGACGTGCAAAAAGCATTCGACAAAATAAAATGGTGCAAAATATTCAAAATTCTCAGGAAAATAGGGGTCAGCTATGAGGAAGACGGATGATACACAACATGTATAAGAAGCAGCAGGGAACAATCAGAGTGGAATGCTCGGATTAAACTGGATGCGACACAGAGGTGCTGTTTGTCGTTTCTACTGTCCACACTATAGTTTAAAGTAGCAATGACGAAAATAAGAGAAAGATTCTAAAGTGTCATTGTGAATTGATATCAGTGTTAGCATTTGCTGATGACATTGCTATTTCTAGTGGCCGGTTGTAATTCGCAATCTCATTAGGCAATGAGTTATAACTAAAACTCTGTGCAACGGATTAAATTAATTAGAAAACGGTGGCCCTGATGTAACTGTAGTCAGGGTTGAAATAACAGCTATATAATTGATAAAAGAGATCAACTAACTATGAAGTGGAATAGGACTCTAAATGAAATAAATTTATTACAACAGTTCTGCTATTTAAATACATGAATTTAAATGAAATTACAACAGCTAGCAAATACAAAAACGTTAAGAACAGAGAGTGAATAATCGTCTGAGATGTGAATCACTCATGTTTCGGCAAAGACTTGAAAGTAATGGGAACACGTGAAGTCATCATCTGATAAATCAGCTGTGAAAGTTCAAACTCACATTGCCTGCTCAGTGCTTACATGATTAGGCCAAAAGAATTGTTAAGTAAAACATGCATACTACGGCAGAGGATGAATCACGAAAGACGCCTCAAGCTTTGCAAGAAATTACTAGGTTCGCAGCAGTTACATGGCTCTATGTTCGTGCCTACAAATAATCTGAGCCTCGTCACCAATTCGCCTAAGAACGCCGAATCTCTGCACGATATGGAGTGAAAAACTTTGTGTAGCATAATCCGCTACTGACTGCTACTGGTCGAGAAGGAGTACATAATCGCTAACTGCCATGGAAGTAGAGTTCGTTCACCGATATCGGAGAAGAAATAAGACCTCGTTGCCAAAGGAAAACATGTGATTGCTTATTCATTAATTTTCCCTTCGTGGAATACACCATCATCCGTACGTGGATTCCTCATACTGGTACTAGTCCAACAACAGTCCTCCCTTGCCGTGAATAAATCTTCGTCTTCAGATATTATCTCTTCCTTATTTATGGTGTTCTGGGGTTCCTTCCTCTCACAGATGCTTCCTCACGTGTTTCCGTCAAGTTTTAACTACGTAACTGTACAATATCCTTAAATCGTTTAGCCACTAGTTCAGTGCCCCCTCGCATCTGGTTCAATTAAACTCCCTCTCTCATAATCCAATAAGCGTAGCCTGCAAAAACGATTTCACTGTTTCTCAAAATGTCACTTAATAAAGATTCATATAACACCTATAAGTCATCTTCACTTATGGTGCGCTCCCTCAGTGACTAATAATTATTGACTAGCAATTATAGTCATCCGCCCTGTACCCAAGAATCCCACCTACGTTGACAGAGTCTCCAGCACACAGAAATTACTATATAATAAAACAATCTAAAAATTAACACAAGTACAAAACCCAAATTGATCTAATATCCAGTGTTAACATATTATTTATCTAGTAACAAAAAAAGAATATCCCCAGGAACGAAGAAGAAGAAGAAGAGATACTTGTAGAAAAATCTTGGCCAGTGTACATAAAACTACTTACTATCCACTAAGATCCTTATGGATGCATCACAGAGATCTTACCCCTTACTGTTTGTAAGCTGCCATTTATATAGGCTACCTGAGTTTCCATCTCCATGCCTGTCATATCAAAAAGTAACTAAAACACGTTCACTATAAGAAGTAGCTTGTTGACCCATTACATTACTTCCTCAACCGCACTACCGTACTACAAAGCGTCACTGTTAATTGAAATATTCTCTCCTTATTCCGCTTCATTGCTTACAGCCCAGTGTAATTTACACATAGAAAAATTAAAATAAACGTTCAAAGTTCCTGTATTGATGATCCACACTCTCCATGTTCTTTACCATGATGGGACCAGCATTCTTGTTGAGGTCGTCTAACCCACTGTGCATTGTTATGCCTCGGAGGGCATCTACTTCTGAAATTTTCTCTCCAATTCGTCACCTTCTTTCAAATTTAACAACCTCTCGAACAATCTTCACGCAAGGCGTATCACTTCCAACGATATCAATTTCTTACTGTAGATAATGCGGCAGTTTTGCAACAGACTCCGACCGTCAACAGCTCCATCAGCGTCTGAGTGACATGCTTTTTCGTTGTGAGTAAAACCGTTCAAATTGTCGCCTACCAGTTCCACACATTATTTACTGGCTTGTCTGCAATGTCTTAGACAGACTGTCAAATCAGTTTACGCTCTTCAACCTCCTGTTGGGCAACCTTCTTTATTTTATGTTGACGATTGCCAAGATTAACAAAATTATTGGACATCCATAACCTTCAGTAATGAATCATACATAGTTCTCGTAAACTACATGATGAGGCTAAAAGTCACATAATGATCGATCGTGACACCAAACCCCTTATTCAGTAACATGAAGAACATTAAATGAGAAATAGGCGAGTCACTGTTACTGATTTCTCTCAGCTCCACAGTGTGTCTCGCCATACTGTACAAGATATCAATTATTAACGTCCACAAAACACCGAAAGACTAGTTGATCTATATCTTGCACGAGCATAAAACAAAGAAGTTTTGCATCACCCCGGTTCCCACAACGCCTGAAGATAGACGTTTACTGTGGATGTTGTATCACAGACACAGTCCCTTTGACTGTTCAGAGACGCCGGCCGCGGTGGCCGTGCGGTTCTAGGCGCTTCAGTCCGGAACCGCGAGACTGCTACGGTCGCAGGTTCGAATCCTGCCTCGGGCATGGATCTGTGTGATGTCCTTAGGTTAGTTAGGTTTAAGTAGTTCTAAGTTCTAGGGGACTGATGACCTCAGATGTTAAGTCCCATAGTGCTCAGAGCCATTTGAAGCATTTTTTGAACAATAAAACGTCAACAGACTTCTAACTAAATGTACACTTACAGTGAAGCAATGTCCTTACTTATTAAAAAGAAAGCATTTAAATTACAAATATTTACATACAATTAAAAAAATTATATATCGGTAGCAGGTGGCATGCATCCTGCATTTTCGGTGTTACAGGGCCACAAGTCGCCTCGCAACGTGACGCTGAAACACGTATGTATTGAGTAGCAGCGATGGCGAGGCATGACAGAATCTCTGACCAGAGAGTTATTTATCGTTGCTAGTCTGCGCTTGACCGCGCGAGAGTTCAGTTCAGTTGCGAGGCAGTTGTTGTACGTAGCGAGTCGCGAGAGCATGTAGTTCGTTCGTGCGAGTAGCGCGCTCGAGACAGTCGGAGTTGTGTGTGAGGAGTCCGCGGGCGTCGACATGGGTCTCTGGTCAAGATTCGGGACGAGGAATATTTTTAAATAAGGTAATGAAGCAGCATTGCGCACATGTGATAATGTAACGTATATTAACTGTAATTAATTTGTTCAAGAATTGCCCCAATAATAATTTTGTTCTGAAAGCAATTTTTTAAGAAAATAATCATTACAATTGAAACAATATTTCCTTTGCTTTTCCTCCCAGAATCAATTTATCAGGTTGATCTTAACGTTAATTTTGTGGGGACTTAATATTTTTGCACATTGTTATTATCATTGAGTTTTACTACTGTGGGAAGCTAACATTTGGCTCTATTTGCATTTTCATTCAATTCATATTATTTAAAAATAACTACGGGGAGGTTACACTTAGCACGATGTCTATTGTCATTTAAAAATTATCTTTCATTTTTGCGGGAAGGTTACACTTGGGTCTATTCCCATTAACATTTAAGTATTGTCACATTTTAAATTCTCTGGGGAGGCTACACTTGGCGACATCCGGTCCAGGATCGTATTTCTTTGAGAACCTTCTGAAAAGTAGTCAGATATTTGCTCTTATTTACTTAATATAATTAGCATTTGGCGCAACGCTTTTACTACTTTTATGACTTTCTTTCCTCAGATCATCGGCAATTCGTTGCTCTGTTGTATTTGTGTTTGTTGTTTTTTGCATTGTGCTTATTTCATTTGTGAATAATTGTGACTATTGTAAAAATGCCGCGAAAGACTGTGAATAGTGTATCGCGAGATATTATGAATGAAATTACCGATTTAAACAACTTCACCGATAGTACTTGTGACACGCAACGTAATGATAACAATCCTGCGTTCACTGACAATCAGTGCGTTCCAACCACTAATGATGATGATTTTTATCTTACTGATGAACAAACGAACTCAATTGTCTCCTCTGTTAATTTGACGACAATTGATGACGCGGGGCGCCCTATTGTAATGAACGCTGCCCAGTTTAACACACCCGGTTTGGAAAATTTAAGTGAAGTACAGATAAATTTTTTTAATGAAAATGGACAGTGTACTGAAAGTACGACGGATACATTTAATTCCGAAATAGCGACGCACAGTGCACATCCGATAAGCAAACCTTTTTGTGAGTCACAGAATGACCAAATGGTCACACAAAATGTGACAATTGCAGGTACACCACTAAACAGCACGGAGAATAGAAATGCTAATATTGACTTTGAACAAATTATGGCAAGGTTGCTACAACAACAATTTAGCGAAAATCTCAAACAATTTAAAGAAGATAACAAACAGTTTAAAGAGAATTTCAGACAACAGAGTGAAGATTTCAGACAACTTAGAGAACAGAACAAACAAGATAACGAAAATCTCAAACAACACTTTAATGAAAAATTAGACAACAATTCCAGACAGCTAAATGAAAAATTTGACAACAATTCTAGACAGCTTAGCGAGCCGTTGCCGCGCAGTGTCATGACACTAAGGAACAGTTACGCGAGGTAATTGAGGCTTGTTCAAGAAAAAGTAGCGAAGAAATTAGATCTGTTGCGCAAGAATTAAGGGAAATGCAAACAGCTACAACAGAAACACTTAGAAACGAAATTAGCGGAGTCACTAAACAATGCTCCGAAAAGACTACACAATTACGCGACGAGTTTAAAGCAATGACAGCAGAACTTTCGCGCACAATGGATGAAAAGATTGACGCGAAATTCGACCAACAGAACACTCAAATTGACGAACGTTTTAATCTTCACATACAAAACAGTGATACGCGTTTCCGCAAATTCATACAGGATCAAAATAAAGTAAAACGACAAGTAATGGAAACAATCACAGCACAGAGACAGGAAGACAAACGTAAGTTGTTCGCGAAAGCAAAGACATACGTAGACAACAATATTGCTACAGTGTCCGACGAAATTAATACCATCAAACAGTTGAACACAGAATTACGTGACGAAATTTCCGATCTTAAATCGAAAACAGACACATACACAACAGATTTTCAAACAGTGACCGACAGACTTCAACAATTAGAACTAACACAGGATTCCGATGTCGTCAGAGCTGACGTTAAAAAATTGAACGAAACCACACGTAAATTACAAAAACATTAATACTATCGACACTAAAAATGATGATCAGGTTAAAATACTGACTGAAAAATTTGATGAATTGGCCAGTCGTATTGATGTTATCGAAAGTACTAATGACAATAAATCAGACGATACTGCACCGATTTCGTTTAACCAAACACCTGAATTCCAAAATTTACAGCAGACAATTAATGAGATCGATTCATCTAATAACACGTTACGTAGAAAATTGTCAAGTTTACAGCAAGAAGTAACAGAGATGAAAAATATTTCAGTTAATAACACATCACAGCAGACGCCACTTTTTGAACATTTGTCAGACTTACGCAGCGCGTATAATTTGAGTAATCTACAGAGAGTACGGGACTTAGATTCAGAACAGACACAGACAAATAGATTCTCTTACAATCATGAACCTGTTCCATCATACAGAGACGATAATTTCGATTACAAACATTTTCTATCAGTGAGAAAATTTAAAGTGTTTAAAAATGACAGAACACAGATTCACCCACTGGATTGGATTCAACAGTTTAGCTTTGCTTTTCCACCGACTTGGCCTGTAACGCACAAACTTGAATTTAGTTGCAGTTTTTTGGAAGGCGAACCGGCAACTCGTATGAGACCGATTCGGTAGAAGAGTTTCAGAATGCTTTTCTATCAGCGTATTGGTCGAAGACGACACAGCGCGGAATCAAAGATCAATTAATTAGTTTACCAAATTATGAGAACTCCAATTTTTCCACTGTGACGCAATTTTTTGAACACATGGTTCAACAAAACCAGTACCTAAGTGAACCGTACAGTGAATCTGCACTTATTCAACTATGTATCTCCATGTTACCACGGTCATTAAGATTGTCACTTCTAACGGGTCAGCAAAAAGAAAATATTTCGGCATTCAGGGATCTGCTGCAGCTTTTAGAAGTGCAGCAATCAGATTTTTCCTTCGTAAACAAAAATTTTTCATATAACAACCACGGCCAGCAAACTTATAGTAATTACGGTCAACCACGTAGTTTCAATAGCAAAAGTAACAGACGCTTTAGGAATGCACAAGGTCAACCAGGCTTTAATGTTTCGCTGCATGCACGTATAGTCCCAGGTACAACAAATAGTAACGCACGCCGGCAAGGAAATAATTACGTACAGAAAACACAGTATTTCAATTCCTATCGCAATGCACCGTATAGGAATGACTATTACGATAGACTTAAAAATAATGAGGACAATCTTCAGCGTACATTTAACAACAGTCGGTCATACCAACAGCAAAATTATCCACAAGAACATATTCTCATGAATGAACCCGACAGCAGGTATCATCCAGAGCGTAACACGTCTGGAAGAAATAATAGAACAGTTCAAATAGTAGAAATGCCACAACATCCTCCAGAAAATAATAACACGTCAGATAGAATCTGACTAGATAGTGTAAAGGTCACATCTTCCAGTAACACAAGCACTACTTTAGACACGCAAAACGTAGTTCACGAAAATGTTATTACTTTTGACGACATCAGAGACACTCTCTTGCAAGAAATACCAGTTGTTCAGAAAACCATTTCACATCCTGTCATCGAAATTAAAATAGGTTCGCCGAAATTTTCAGCAGTAATCGATTCCGGATCACCTATGTCAGTAATAAATGAAGAAACTTTCAACGAGTGTAACAAAGAGAACACCTATCCTACATTACCATTAGGCAAAACGAAAGTAAAAGGAGCAGTATCGAGTAAAGAAGTAGATGGTAAATTACAGACACATTTATCATTTTGTATTGCAGGTCATACTTTTCACTCAAATTTTTGGATTGTTCCTTTATTGACAACAGACGTTATTTTAGGTACGAATTTTCTGGTACAGCACGAAGCAGTTATTGATTTTCAGAATTCCTATTTAATGTTGAAGGATGAAAATGTGCAATTGGCTTTAGAATTTCAGCACACTTTATCTGCGGAAGAACAAACAATTAATTGTACAGAGGTCATTTCCGTATCACGTGACATAGACTGTAATTCGACATTGTTCACAGATACGTACGTACATAACTATAACACTCCAGATGAAGCTGACTAGATGTAATGCAGATGATTTCTGACAAAGTTAAACAAAGCAGTGCAAATACAGACGACGAACGCAAGCAACTACATAAAATTCTTTTTCAGCAAGCTCCAGTTTTTGACAACATTCCTGGTACTATGTCCGGTTTTATGTATGAATTTCAAGTCAAACAGCACGACACGTTTAAAGCAAAGCATTATCCCATTCCATATATCCACAGAGAACAAGTTAAAAAAGAATTGCAAGATATGCTCGACCAAGGAATTACTGAACCGGCAGTTAGTCCGTACATAAACCCGCTACATATTGTTAAGAAAAAAGATGGCTCACTTCGCCTCGTGCTTGATTCGCGTCACATTAATGACATTATTATTAATGAAACAGATCGACCACAGACACTAGAGGAACTTTTACAGAAATTTCATGGTATTGCTATTTATTCTACATTAGATTTGAAATCGGGATTTTGGCTAATTCAAATTCATCCGAATTGCAGAAAATATACAGCTTTTCTCTGTTTTGGTGACTGTTATCAATTTTGCAAATTACCATTCGGTTTAACTATTTCTTCTGCAGCTTTTATTTGCGGTTTGAACACAATACTTCCGACAGAACTTAAAGACAGAATTACGACGTACGTAGATGACATTCTTATCGCAGAAGCTAACTGGTCTGAACACAATCTGATTCTAGAACAACTGTTGCAAACTTTTCATGCACAAGGACTTACAGTTAATCTTAGTAAATCGCACTTTGGCAAAACTTCGATAAAATTTCTTCGACATGTAATTTCAGCAGAAGGCATTGCGCCTCATCCGGAAAAAAGTCAAGCTCTACGTGACATTACTGTTCCTACGACGAAGAAACAACTACGCAGTTTTTTGGGCTTAATTAACTTTTTTCGTAAATTTATTCATCACTCTGCTTTAGACACACCTAGATTATGTCAATTGACAGGTAAAAACACTATTTGGTCTTGGGATAAGCAAGCACATTCTGAATTCATGAACCTGAAACATGCTTTGTTGAATGCACCACTTTTATCACACCCAGATCTTACCAGAAATTTTTCCATTGCCACCGACAGTTCCAACACCGCTTTAGGGGTACATATTTTTCAGGAAATTGAAGAAGATGGCTCAACAGTAATTAAAAACATCGCATTTGCAAGCCGCATTTTGTCACCTGCGGAACGAACTTATTCTGTTACAGAACTGGAAACGTTATGTGTTGTTTGGGCTTTTACGAGATTTCGGCACTTTCTTTATGGCAGACATACCACCGTCTACACAGGCCATAGAGCTATACAATTCTTACTTTCGGCTAAATTCACTCATGACAGATTAAGCAGATGGAAACTTTATTTACAGGAATTTAATTTTACAATTGTTCACATTCCCGGCACACAAAATGTTATAGCAGACGCACTATCTCGTTCTCTCAGCAATAATCAGCAAGACGTCGCAACCAACTTCTGCAAAGCAAATTTCAGCGTCATGTACATTCAGCAAGTTGCATTTGAAAATTTTATTTCGTCGTCATTACAGGATATAGCAATAGAGCAAAGTAAAGACAATGTGTGGAAAGAAATTAAACACCTTTGGCAAAATAAGAATAATGTTACGATTAGAAACCATTACACTGTACGCAATGACATTCTATTTCGCCGCTCTCATCCTGACAGTAACAATTGGTTATTATGCATTCCTGACGAACTGGTTAACAAATTAATATGGTATACTCATTTAAGTTACGCACATTACGGAGCCAGAAAATGTTTTCTTATACTGAGACAGAACTGTTATTTTACCAACATAGAGAAACGTATACGACGAGTTTTAGCGTCATGTAAAATTTGCCAGAAAGCTAAGTCAGACACCACTTCGCATATTCCTCCATTATATCCCATTGTACCTGATAAATTAAGACATATGGCCGCAGCAGACATTTTTGGTCCAATTCCGAGAACTAACAGAGGTTTTTGCTACATCTTTGTCGCTGTCGAACTCACTTCAAAATTTGTTACTTTCACTCCGTTACGCAAAGCTACTGCTAAAACCGTTTCGAAAGCATTTGTAAAACATTTTCTATTTCATGTAGGGCATGTGATGAGAGTAATTTCCGATAATGGATCACAATTTCGTTCTGCTATATGGACACGCAAGTTACGAGCTAGAAACATTTCTCCGATCTATATATCCAAGTACCATGCTTCTTCGAACCCTTGTGAACGATTAATGAAAGAAATTGGTAAACTGTGTAGAATATACTGCCACAAAAGACATATTGATTGGGACACACACATATTCTCATTCCAAGATGTAATTAATTCCATTCCAAATGAATCCACTATGCTATCTCCGTCTGTTATACTGAAAAATATTGAACCACCTAACAAAATTAAAGAATTAGTAACATTTCCTACATCTCGTCGATTACGACACCACGAAATAATTGACATTGCACTGAACAACATCAAACGTGACGCAGAGCGCCGGAGAAGAAAGCAAAAACAGGTTTGTACACACCGAGACTTTTACATTGGACAGAAGATATTAGTACGTACACACTATTTATCCAGCAGAATAAAAGGTAAGTGCAATAAATTTGAACTTCTATTCGCAGGTCCATATCGGATTCGCAGCATTCCTCACCCCAATGTTGTACACGTCGAAACTCTGAGAACCAGAAAAAGTAAAGGCAACCACCATGTCTCTAACATTAAACCCTTTATTGAATGAAGACACTTTATGATTTAACATGCTATGATGCCATTTACACATTTTATGACTATTTATGCAATTATATTCACATGACTACCAATTGATGATTATCGTTTTTTTTTTTCTTGGCAAGTGCACGGCAAGGTAAGGTTAGCAGGTCGCTCTTCTTGTCGTTACACATCAGACCGTGCACATTTTTCCAGATGAACTTACTCATTTTATGACTACTTATGCAATTATATTCACATGACTACTTATTGATGATTGTCGCATTTTTTCTTGGTAAGTTGTCATCATTTGTCTATGTATGTACGATTGTTTTCATGTTTTGTTTGTATGCACTATGAAATGGTTAAGATACAACAAACACCAGTTGACTTTGACATTTTTTTTTGCCCTATGACATCTCAAGATCGTGACTGTTTATCATTTTTTTTTTTTTTTGCTGCTGCATTGTGATATTCTGTGTACACTTTTTGCATCTGAACACTGTCAATGTCTTTGACATATTACGTTTTCTGTCATGTTATGCTGCATGCTTAATTATATTACCATAAACCAGTCATTATTTAGTGAGTATATGATGTAAATGCACGACATTAATCTTTGTTCATCATTTTCAGAAAGAAATAACGTGTAAAGGACATAAATTGAACAGAAATGGGAATTTCACATAAGGAATAAACGAAATAAGATGCAAAAACCCTATGAGGAAGAGTAAATGGATCAGAATTAACAAGCATTAACAAGAATATACTATACAGATCGCAGAATAGCAGTCTTAACTATTTTTTTTTTTCAGAATACGAAGCGATTGATGCAGGCTGTCAGACAGAACTACACATCTTAGTTTTAGTGATGAAATATGCTAGAGATAAGGAATAGTTACGTAATGAGTAATGAAGTGATTTCTTGCAGATGATAAGGAATGCTGATGAATAATGATGAAGAATATGCTACTATGGATAATGAAGTTTTTCTTTACAGGTGATGATAATAATGGAATTATGATAATATAAGTAATGAAGTGATGGATAATGAAGTTTTTTCTTTACAGATGAGGATATTGTTGAAGTTATGCATTTATGCTATATAGTTATTTAAGTATTTGTTGCAGTTTGCTTTGACAGCAGGTGTTATATTGCATAGTATAATGACGGAAGGTTTTGGAAAGGACAGCTATGGAACACATTTTTTTTACACATTTCACTACCTGTTAATTCGAAATTCACTACTTTTCAGCATATAATGCACTTCTTCTTTCAGCTTAATAATCCATTTTTCTATATATTTTTGCAGGAGAAATTATTTATGAAATTAATGTGCTATAAGCAGTGGTTCATTAAATCTATGTCATCTATGAATGTGAATACATATACTCTACTTGTTTCATAATCTTGCCACAGCTGACTTATGACGAATGACGTTACACATTTTCATTTACACCAACAACCCAGAAGCAAATTTTTCTCTCTTGCTTTCCTCTATAACTACCCAAAGCAATGCATTGCTAACAAAAAAAAATGTATTACCAGTCCCAAATAATGATACCAGTTTAAGAGAGTTCTGAGTAATGCTGATCAGCTATGAATAATATGTCACCTGAAAAATGAATAGTACTGATTACTATATAGAGATAACCAATGCTTTGTAACTAAAAAGAATGCTACTAATAATGCTTTGTAACTAGGAAAAGAATGCTACTAATTATGCTTTGTAACTAGAAAATGAATGCTATTCTTCTTCTTCTTCTTCTGCTTTTACGGCCTCATTGGACCACTTCAGTCAATCATTTCTGGTCCTCTTCTTTGGTACTTTCCCCTTCCGAGTGGCCCAGTATCTCTTCATTCGTTCCGATGCTTTTCGTCGTTCCTTATCTGTAAATACCCTTTTCATTGTATGTCGTTTGTCAGTTTTTGGTTTAATTTTTATTTCTGTGTCCCTCAACTTCTTTAAATTTGGCGTTTTGTTCTGCAAATCATCCAGAGTTATTTCCAGTTCTTCCATATCCTCTCTTATTTCCTTAAGCCATCCTCCTTGTTGTTTCAACTTCCAGAGTTTCTCAATAATTTTCCTTGATAATCTGGTTTCTGGTGTCCTCAGAATGTGACCACAAAAAGAGATCCTTTTCTTTCGTATAGTATCAGTGATGGGCTCCAGTGCTCTGTATACCACTTCATTCGGAACTATCCGCCATTGCCCAGCTTTTTGATATTTCTTATTTATGCATGTTCTAGCAATTCTTCTCTCTACTTTTAAAATTTTGTCAATTCTGTTTTTCTGGGTGACTTTAAAAAGAGTTTCACTTCCGTATGTAACCTCTGGTTGAACCACCATCTTGTAATGTTTTAATTTTGTTTTAATTGATAGACATTTTTTATTGTATGTAGACCATGTTAGTTTTTGAGCTTTTATCATTTTATTAGTTCTTGCTCGCCATGCAGGTTTCTCGTCCAATTTATGTGTTATAATTTCACCCAGGTATTTAAATTGTTTCACTATTTTAATTTCCCTATTATTCACTGTGATGTGATCTATTACAAGTGGATCCGTTACCATTATTTCAGTCTTTTCAAATAATATCTGGAGTCCTAATTTTTGTGCTATATTTTGTAAGCTTGTTATTTGTTTCGTGGCTTCCTGAATATTATTAGCTAGTAATGCTAGGTCATCAGCAAATCCCAAGCAATTTAGGTTTATTTTATCTTTCTTAGTTCCAATTTTAATATTCATAGGATTTTCCTTGTACCATTCTCTCATTACATATTCAAGAGCACAATTGAATAGCAATGGTGATAAACAATCTCCCTGTCTCAACCCTGTTTTAATCGTAAATGGTTCAGATATTTCTCCTCTAAATTTTACTTTGGATTTGGTGTTTGTTAAGGTTAACTGTATCATTTTTATTGATTTAGGATGAAGTCCAAAATTCCTTAATATTTTCATCATTGAAGATCTATGGATGCAATCATACGCCTTTTTTAAATCTACAAAGGTTATGACTAGTTGTTTTTGCCTTCTTTTGTAGACATCCATAACTAACTTCAAGGTGATTATCTGTTCTGGGCAGCTTCTCCAGGATCTAAATCCTCCTTGATATTCTCCCAGTTCCAGTTCTAGTTGATCTTTACAGCGATTGTATAGTATTCTTGACATGATCTTATACGTGCAGTCCAAAAGGGAAATTCCTCTATAGTTGTCTGAATTTGATTTTTCTCCTTTCTTATGTAATGGATGTATTATAGCAGTAGTCCAATTTTCTGGTAATTTCTCTTCATTCCAGATTTTGACTATGCATTGGTGTAATGCTATCTTTACTGGTTCTGCTGCATATTTCCAAAGTTCAGCAAACGTTTGATCTTCTCCACTTGCTTTGTAGTTTTTGAGTTCTTTCAAAGCTCTGTAGACCTCATTAATTGTAGGTGGATTTATATTTTCTGCTGGTGTTTTAATTGGGGTTTCTGTGTTTATCTGAAGAAGTTCTGGGGGATCTTCACAATTTAGTAACTTGTTAAATGTTTCTGCTAGAATTTCTGTATTTTTACTATTGCTATGGGCTAGGTTATTATCTTTATCTTTTAACATTAATGTTGGAGGATCATATCTTTGTAATTGTCTGCCAAATATTTTGTAATAGTCTCTTGAGTTTGTTTTTTCACTATTTGTTTCTATCATTAGAAGTATATCTTTTTGGTACTGACGTTTAACTCTCCTTATTATTTTTTGTGTTGTCTTCCTTTGTTTTGTGAGTTCCAAATATGATTTTTCTGTTTTTTTCATTTTGATGCCTTAACCAGGCTTGGTGTCGATCCAACACTGCTTCATCACATTTATCGTTCCACCACTGGTGTTTTTTCCTTGGATTTATAGTGGCAACGTGTTCAGCTATTTGTTTCAATTTGGGAATTATTTCTTCCAGATCATCTGTTATTTTTATATCCCTGGTTTGTGCTTCATAATCCTCATTTTGTATCAGTTTACGAGGGTCATAGGTTCTCTTCTTCTTCTGGTGGGATTTTTTCTTTGCTAATGGGGTTAATTTAATTTTAATTTTTATCATGTAATGATCTGATCCGGTATCTGTCCCTCTCAGTACTTTCACATTGTAAATTTCCTTGTGATAATTCTTATCCATGCAGACATGGTTGAGTTGCCATTCTCCTTTTTTCCAGCCTGGATGTTTCCAAGTTTTCAGTTTACTTGGTCTTCTCTTAAAATACGTCGACTTTGAGATCATGTCATGGTTTCTGCAAAATTCCACTAGTCTTATGCCATTTTTGTTTGTTCTTCTTTGTGCTGTCCATTTCCCTATTATGTCTCTATATCTCTTTTCCCTTCCTAACTGGGCATTGAAGTCTCCAATTAAAATTTTGATGTGATTTTTATTAATGTTATTCGTCGTTTGATCTAAGAGCTCCCAAAACTTTTCTACCTCTTCTCTGAGTTCTTTTTTATTATTTTTATCATTTGTCGGGGCATGGGCATTTATTATTGTGTACATTTTATTTGCAGCTTTTAGAGTTAATGTTGAGAGCCTGGGAGATTGTGCTTTAAATTCTATTATGGACTCTATTATTTTCAGACTCACCACGAATCCTGTTCCAAATTGTGGACACTGTTTCATGACTCTTTTCCCTGGTATTCCCTTATAAATGCTATTCATTATGCTTTGTAACTGGGAAAAGAATGCGATTATTTAATGCTTTGTAACTAGGAAAAGAATGCTACTAATTATGCTTTGTAACTAGAAAATGAATGCTGTTCATTATGCTTTGTACGTGGGAAAAGAATGCGATTATTTAATGCTTTGTAACTAGGAAAAGAATGCTACTAATTATGCTTTGTAACTAGAAAATGAATGCTATTCGTTATGCTTTGTAACTGGGAAAAGAATGCGATTATTTAATAATGCTTTGTAACTAGGAATAGAAGGCTACTGATTATTACCATATTGAAATGACAAATGATTAATTAATGAATGCTAGCTTTGTAACTAGAAAATAAATGCTATTCATTATGCTTTGTAACTAGAGAATGAATGCTATTTATTATGCTTTGTAACTGAGAAAAGAATGCGATTATTTAATGCTTTGTAACTAAAAAGAATGCTACTAATAACGCTTTGTAACTAGGAAAAGAATGCTACTAATTATGCTTTGTAACTAGAAAATGAATCCTATTCATTATGTTTTGTAACTGAGAAAAGAATGCGATTATTTAATAATGCTTTGTAATTAGGAAAAGAAGGCTACTGATTATTACTATATTGAAATGGCAAATGATTAATTAATGAATGCTAGCTTTGTAAGTAGAGAATGAATGCTATTCATTATGCTTTGTAACTAGAGAATGAATGCTATTTATTATGCTTTGTAACTGGGAAAAGAATGTGATTATTTAATAATGCTTTGTAATTAGGAAAAGAAGGCTACTGATTATTACTATATTGAAATGACAAATGATTAATTAATAATGTTTTGTAACTGGAAAATGAATGCTACTAATTAACAATGCTTTGTAACTGAGAAATGATGACTGTATTGGGATGACCAATGATTGAGTATCAACATTATTATTGACTACCTCCTGTTTTAAGTAATGACTTCTGATGATTTGTAATTAGAGAATGGGTGCAAATATTCTATGTAAAACAATTAATGAACATTTTTCTGTAATACTACATACATGGTACAGAAATGTTCAATAACTGGGCTATGACTGCCGCAAACTACTAATGTAATTCCTAATGAAGACTAGTATGTGACTTAATGTCCTTCACCTTCTGACCTCACTACCCTGAATTACTGCAATATCCATTTGTCCTGCACATCCTCCTGATCATGGAGCACTATATTTGGTTTTTGCACTAATTCTACGAGTACGTTGGTGTGCCTTGTAAGAGCGTGGTGTCTACCACCGTGAGCGATGGAGACGTTATTATGGTCCCACTGTTTGGTGTACTTAATGTACTGCCAAAGTGAAAACATGGAATATTACTATGACATTTCAGTGTCTTGGCTACGCTGATAAATACTTCTGGGAAAAGAACTGCAAATTGTCTCACTTGGTGTTGTACTTCTGTGGAAAGATATGGACTTTCAGTGCAGCTGCGTGCAACCTAAAGTGCTACAACCATGATGCAATCCTTCCCTTTCCTATTCTAATTCTTGTAACATAGTGAAAATCATTTTTTTGCTAATATCATTTATATTCATGGCCAACACATTTTTTTTCGATTTGCTGAACTGCAGCACATGTGCACTTACGTCACTTATCAACATGATTTTTTTTGCCATTATGTTTATTTGTTGTGAAAATGCTCAAGAGTTCTTCAGTGTGTGTGCACTTATGTCATTTGTTTTGTATATATTTTTTGTCATTGTCTGAAATGTTTTGTACTCGGTGCAAGCGCACCACATTTAATTCATGTTCTACATCTGAATATTGTGTGAATTGTAAAAGTTAATTAATTAAGAAAAAATTTGTTGCTCATGGCAAGTACAAATGACTCACCATCGCTGCCAAATTTTTGCCCCCCCCAGTGGAGGGTTATGAAACACGTATGTATTGAGTAGCAGCGATGGCGAGGCATGACAGAATCTCTGACCAGAGAGTTATTTATCGTTGCTAGTCTGCGCTTGACCGCGCGAGAGTTCAGTTCAGTTGCGAGGCAGTTGTTGTACGTAGCGAGTCGCGAGAGCATGTAGTTCGTTCGTGCGAGTAGCGCGCTCGAGACAGTCGGAGTTGTGTGTGAGGAGTCCGCGGGCGTCGACATGGGTCTCTGGTCAAGATTCGGGACGAGGAATATTTTTAAATAAGGTAATGAAGCAGCATTGCGCACATGTGATAATGTAATGTATATTAACTGTAATTAATTTGTTCAAGAATTGCCCCAATAATAATTTTGTTCTGAAAGCAATTTTTTAAGAAAGTAATCATTACAATTGAAACAATATTACCTTTGCTTTTCCTCCCAGAATCAATTTATCATGTTGATCTTAACGTTAATTTTGTGGGGACTTAATATTTTTGCACATTGTTATTATCATTGAGTTTTACTACTGTGGGAAGCTAACATTTGGCTCTATTTGCATTTTCATTCAATTCATATTATTTAAAAATAATTACGGGGAGGTTACACTTAGCACGATGTCTATTGTCATTTAAAAATTATCTTTCATTTTTGCGGGAAGGTTACACTTGGGTCTATTCCCATTAACATTTAAGTATTGTCACATTTTAAATTCTCTGGGGAGTTTACAACGCTCATGTCGAGGAACGCAGCAGACACCTTTGGCGTCCGCAAGTTCACATGTACACGTGACACCGAGCATGCCTCCGCCAACGCGTACGTAGGTGGGCGCTCCGCCCCTCGAAGGCGTTATGCTCCTGGCTCCAACCGGCCAACAGCCGTTGCGTCTCTGTCTCCGTTACGGACCCAACGCCTGCCACCAGGGTGCCATCTCGCTCTCGTGGAGACACGCATAAAGCCGTCGGCACACGTGCCGTGCTTTTGAACGTCACCGTTGATCGTGCCGAGTTCAACGTGCGGCTGAACGCTCAGAAGCGAAGCGACTTGTGCGTACGTTACGTGTGCCCCACCGCGGTATACGCGATCGCATCGTGCTCCAGCTGCAAAATTGGAAATTTATGGTAAGGTCTTATTGGACCAAACTGCTAAGGTCATCGGTCCCTAAGCCTACACACTACTTAATCTAACTTAAACTAACTTACGCTATGGACAACACATACACTCATGCCCGAGGGTGGGCTCGAACCTCCGACGGAGGAGCCGCACGGACCGTGACAAGGTTCCCGAGGCCGCGCGGCTACCCCTCGCGGCGCTCCAGCTACAGTTGTCGGCTGTGTCTAGCTCGTAAATCACACTGTTTATGAAATGATTCCCACCCCCATGAACCATGGACCTTGCCGTTGGTGGGGAGGCTTGCGTGCCTCAACGATACAGATGGACGTACCGTAGGTGCAACCACAACGGAGGGGTATCTGTTGAGAGGCCAGACAAACGTGTGGTTCCTGAAGAGGGGCAGCATCTTTTCAGTAGTTGCGGGGGCAACAGTCTGGATGATTGGCTGATCTGGCCTTGTAACCCTAACCAAAATAGCCTTGCTGTTCTGGTACTGCGAACGGCTGAAAGCAATGGGAAACTACAGCCGCAATTTTTCTCGAGGGCATGCAGCTTTACTGTATGGTTAAATGATGATGGCGTCCTCTTGGCTAAAATATTCCGGAGGTAAAATAGTCCCCCATTCGGATCTCCGGGCGGGGACTACTCAAGAGGACGTCGTTATCAGGAGAAAGAATACGGGCGTTCTACGGATCGGAGCGTGAAATGTAGATCCCTTAATCGGGCAGGTAGGTTAGAAAATTTTAAAAGGGAAATGGATAGGTTAAAGTTAGATATAGTGGGAGTTAGTGAAGTTCGGTGGCAGGAGGAACAAGACTTTTGGTCATGTGAATACAGGGTCATAAATACAAAATCAAATAGGAGTAATGCAGGAGTAGGTTTAATAATGAATAAAAAAATAGGAGTACGGGTAAGCTACTACCAACAGCATAGTGAACGCATTATTGTGGCCAAGATAGACACGAAGCCCACGTCTACTACAGTAGTACAAGTTTATATGCCAAATAGCTCTGCAGATGACGAAGAAATTGATGAAATGTATGAGGAGATAAAAGAAATTATTCGGGTAGTGAAGGGAGACGAAAATTTAATAGTCATGGGTGACTGGAATTCGAGAGTAGGAAAAGGGAGAGAAGGAAACATAGTAGGTGAATATGGATTGAGGGTAAGAAATGAAAGAGGAAGCCATCTGGTAGAATTTTGCACAGAGCATAATGTAATCATAGCTAACACTTGGTTCAAGAATCATGAAAGAAGGTTGTATACATGGAACAATCCTGGAGATACTAGAAGGTATCAGACAGATTATATAATGGTAAGTCAGAGAATTAGGAACCAGGTTTTAAATTGTAAGACGTTTCCAGGGGCAGATGTGGACTCTGACCACAATCTATTGGTTATGAACTGTAGATTAAAACTGAAGAAACTGCAAAAGGCGGAAATTTAAGGAGATGGGACCTGGATAAACTGAAAGTACCAGAGGTTGTACAGAGTTTCAGGAAGAGCATAAGGGAACAATTGACAGGAATGGGGGAAAGAAATACAGTAGAAGAATAATGGGTAGCTTTGAGGGATGAAATAGTGAAGGCAGCAGGCGATCAAATAGGTAAAAAGACGAGGGCTAATAGAAATCCTTGGGTAACAGAACAAATATTGAATTTAATTGATGAAAGGAGAAAGTATAAATATGCTGTAAATGAAGCGGGCAAAAATACAAACGTCTCAAAAATAATACCGACAGGAAGTGCAAAATGGCTAAGCAGGGATGGCTAGAGGACAAATGTAAGGATGTAGAGGCTTATCTCACTAGGGGTAAGATAGATACTGCCTACAGGAAAATTAAAGAGACCTTTGGAGAAAAGAGATCCACTTGTATGAATATCAAGCTCATTGATGGAGACCCAATTCTAAGCAAAGAATGGAAAGCAAAAAGGTGGAATGAGTATATAGAGGGTCTATACAAGGGCGATGTACTTGAGGACAATATTATGGAAATGAAAGAGGATGTAGATGAAGATGAAATGGGAAATATGATAGTGCGTGAAGAGTCTGACAGAGCACTGAAAGACCTGAGTCGAAATAAGGCCCCGGGAGCACACAACATTCCATTAGAACTACTGACAGTCTTGGGAGAGCCAGTCCTGACAAAACTCTACCATCTGGTGAGCAAGATGTATGAGACAGGCGAAATAGCCTGAGACTTCAAGAAGAATATAGTAATTCCAATCCCAAAGAAATCAGGTGTTGACAGATGTGAAAATTACCGAACTATCAGTTTAATAAGTCACGCCTGCAAAATACTAACGCGAATTCTTTACAGACGAATGGAAAAACTGATAGAAGCCTACCTCGGGGAAGATCAGTTTGGATTCCGTAGAAATGTTGGAACACGTGAAGCAATATTGACCCTACGACTTATCTTAGAAGTCAGATTCAGGAAAGGGAAACCAACGTTTCTAGCATTTGTAGACTTGGAGAAAGCTTTTGACAATGTTGATTCGAATACTCTCTTTCAAATTCTGGAGGTGGCAGGGGTGAAATACAGGGAGCGAAAGGCTATTTACAATTTGTACAGAAAGCAGATTGCAGTTATAAGAGTTGAGGGACATCAAAGGGAAGCAGTGGTTGGGAAGGGAGGAAGACAGGGTTGTAGCCTATCCCCGATGTTATTCAATCTGTATATTGAGCAAGCAATAAAGGAAACAAAAGAAAAATTTGGAGTAGGTATTAAAATCCAGGGAGAAGAAATAAAACTTTGAGGTTCGCCGATGACATTGTAATTCTGTCAGAGACAGCAAAGGACTTGGAAGAGCAGCTGAACGGAATGGACAGTGTCTTGAAAGGAGGATATATGATGAACATCAACAAAAGCAAAACGAGGATAATGGAATGTAGTCGAATTAAGTCGGGTGATGCTGCGGGAATTAGATTAGGAAATTAGACACTTAAAGTAGTAAAGGAATTTTGCTATTTGGGTAGCAAAATAACTGACGATGGTCGAAGTAGAGAGGATATAAAATGTAGAATGGAAATGGTATGGAAAGCGCTTCTGAAGAAGAAAAATTTATTAATATCGAGTATTGATTTAAATGTCAGGAAGTCGTTTCTGAAAGTATTTGTATAGAGTGTACCCATGTATGGAAGTGAAACGTGGACGATAAATAGTTTAGACAAGAAGAGTATAGAAGCTTTCGAAATGTGGTGCTACAGAAGAATGCTGAAGACTAGATGGGAAGATCACATAACTAATGAGGAGGTATTGAATAGAATTGGGGAGAAGAGGAGCTTTTGGCACAACTTGACTAGAAGAAGGGATCGGTTGGTAGGACATGTTCTGAGACATCGAGGGATCACCAATTTAATATTGGAGGGGAGCGTGGAGGGTAAAAATTGTAGAGGGAGACCAAGACATGAATACACTAAGCAGATTCAGAAGGATGTAGGCTGCAGTAGATACTGGGAGGTGAAGAAGCTTGCACAGGATAGAGTAGCATGGAGAGCTGCATCAAATCAGTCTCAGGACTGAAGACCACAACAACAACAACATGAAATGATTAAAAAATGGTTCAAGTGACTGTAAGCACTATGGGATTTAACATGTAAGATCATCAGTCCCCTAGACTTAGAACTACTTAAACCTAACTAACCTAAAGACATGACACACATCCATGCCCGAGGCAGGATTCGAACCTGCGACCATAGAAGGAGTGCGGTTCCGGACTGAAGCGCCTAGAGCCTCTCGGCCAAAGAAGCCGGCTTTACGAAATGGATGCGCGTAAAATTCCTATATTATCTCTATCAAAAAGTACATGTTTTTCTTATCAATACCCTAGTCATGTTGATCTGTCTCTAGCCTACATACACAAAAACTTCAGTGTCTATGGACATATAAAGAAAAACGGAAAGTACCGTAAGGCAAAACTGGAAGGCTGAGTAAGGAAATTGGCGTATAAATGTTCCACTATAAATAATTCTCCACCTGAGATAAAAAATGTTTCATCATTTTCACTTTTTAGCAAAACCCTAAGTCATTGTAACTTGGTTCGTTGGTTGACTTGGCTGAGGGGACCAAACAGCGAGGTCATCGGTCCCATCGGATTAGGGAAGGATGAGGAATGAAGTCGGCCGTGCCTTTTCAAAGAAACCAACCCGGAATTTGCTTGAAGCGACTTACGGAAATCACGGAAAACTTAAATCAGAATCCAGTGTGCTAACTATGGAGCCGCCTCGCTCGGTGTACTTACCTGATCACTGTCTCTATTCAGTAGTAGAATTTTTACAACATATGAATTACAAAACTTAAAAAGAGGTCAAAATATCTTACTGCAAGTACTCTCCTGTAGATTAGTCCAGTGGATGAAACTCACTCTTTAGAAAGAGAGCAAATAACAGCTAATATTATAGTACATGCTTGTATTGAACTAATAAGAAGGTATGAAAAACGCATGGGTTTCAATGTTGCGGGACACGAGCCACCAACATATCGCACCGTTCATTGTAAATCCGTGACGCTACTTATTCAGCTAAAACGACCACATATCGGCTCTGAGTATATCTAGCATCTTACGGTCTCCTGAAAGCTTTAATCGTAGCTATATTACTAACTACAGTTAAATTATAAGTTGTTCCCAGAACAATGAGTTTTTTACTGATTTTCAACACACCGAAGGTTTGAAATACCATACAAAAGTTAAAACAATTACCACGAATATTACTTTCCTCGTCATTTCACGAACAATCATGCAGTTATGGTGTAGGTTTTCGAAAGATCCTCAATTTGCTGGTGCTCAGAAACGGCATATATACATACGGGCTTCAACTGGAAGCCAATATGGCGCGTCATAACTCCGTGCTGAATGGAGATGGTGCACATGTGATTGAGGTGACGTTGTGACGTCTCATTGGTAAACGTTCGAAGGCACGTTCGGAATATCGATGGCAGATATTGCCGTGCATGTTTGGAAAGACTTCCCATGTGCTATTCCACGCTGTGACGTCAGAAACTCGGCACGCACGCTCAACGCTCAATGTCCGGATGCACGGTTTGTGTGCCGATAGCTTAAGACTTTTCACTTCCGTCAGCCGCTCCCGAGGGCATCGCTTCGCAGTAACTGCATGTGATTGGTGACTGTCCACTAGCTCATCGCCTCTTGGAGCTGTGTCGTCATGGAACCGAGCTGCTTATCAGTGGACCGCCTATGACCTGGCACCCTCGTGTGGACTGTGTCGTTTCTTATTTGTCCTGGTCCTCGCCACATCGACGTTTACGGATTTCGTCATAGCGTGAATTTATAATATAAAGTTGTGCGGACATTCGTTTTCAGAAGCTACTCATTATGTAATCTTGTTAGTAATGAGGTTTCTAGAAAAGTGTGTATCTCAATACTGACAGTCAAACCACTCGATTAATGACGCTTCAGGAGTAATTGTCAGGGCCTCTGTCACATGTGCACCATCTCCATTGAGCACGGAGTTGTGAGGCGCCATATTGGCTTCCTATTCCAGACGATCTAAAAACGAACCCTTTATCATAAGACAATCTAAGGATGGCACATGAAAGAAGAGGAGAGTTAGAGTATTAACAAACGTAACACGGAGAATACAAACTACATGTGGAAACTGAGGAGCAATTGGTCTTTTTTAGAGGATGGTTCATGAGAATGATTTGTAGTACATCATCGGAGTGCGAACGACAGCCAAGTTGGTGAACGACGTTACGGACATAGAAGAGATATGAGTCACACAAGAAAGAAAATTTAGAGAGAAATAGGAAAAATAGCTGCGTCAAAAGCCTCAAGACACTCTAGGAAAAACTACCTAGAAGTAAAGCTACAGTTGTATTATCAGAGGAGCAGAGAAAGTTAAGACATGAAAGTATGTAGATTTGCAGAAGTTGATTTTCTTATCACTTCCTAATACAGTAGAGTGGTTGTTTGATTTGTGGCGAGACATTTCCCTTTCCAGATACCCTACAACTATCAGCGACATTCCTTGACATCGCAGTGTCGAATTTATGTCGTCTCTGAATTAAGTTTAATTCTTAGCACCAATTACTATTGTTTTCAATCAATTAAATAAAAGCTGGTTTCTTATAGTTCCCTCAAAATAAGACAACAGAATCAGCAACACAACATCCGTATGCGACAGCGGGACAAGGAAAACGACAAACATTGCCCAGGTACAGAAAAAAAAAACACAACTGAAACGTTATTTCAAACCACAAGCTGAATCAGACAAAATCAAGCATACAATCCTGTAAGTTTCTTTTTACTTCCCATATGATTCCAGTAGTTAGCAATTATTTCAAATGAGCCTTTCGACGTTTTAGGTCTCGTTAATGCATATTACTGGCCTTCCCAAACTTGCGTGGGTACTAACGCAGAAGCTATAAGTAACTAAGTTAACAAAGCGAATAGATTTTGTAATTACCTGATATAGCCGGCGTCGAGAGACTTCGTAAACTTGATTCCTGCAAATTTTTTATGAAAATTTTTGTCTGCCAAAATTTCAGTGTAGAAAACTGTGATTACAAGTTTCAACCGCTTAAACGGTCATCCTCAGATGCGTAAGCTGTTACAAGCGATCACAAATTACAAATACTTTGGAATACAATAGCATTAGCAAAAATTATGCAAAAGTTGTTGGAAGTACTTACTAGGATGTAAATAGCGCTGTCTACATCAAGAGGAATATAAGGCTCATGGTCATTCCAGTGTTGACAACCTTAAGTAAATGTCAAATATAGAACAAAATATAATAAAATTACATGGATATGATCCAGTGTCGATGTCAATAAAATTCCAGTGATAATATAGCTTCAGATCGTATTTTCAATATATATATATATATATATATATATATATATATATATATATATATATATATATATGAAAGATAAATAGTTCCAAGATTATTGTAGCTAATTGAATGTGACTTAATGTAAGTCATTCTGTCTGGCCACAGTACCAGTCAAAGTTAAAGCGATCAAGACAGCAAGTAGACTGTGTGGCACTGTGTACTTGGGCTCATATGTTATCGAAGACGCCACCCGGTGGCAGTGCAATATACTGAAGTGAAATGGGGTGTACTGCAGTAGCTAAAAGGGGGAAGTGCTCTAAAGCAATTTAAAAAAATGATACAACCATACAACCAATGGTTACAGCTGTAAAATGATTATAATTTGTGTAATACATCTGAAGCTGCACAGACAGAAGGCGCCCACCAGTGGGTTAATATTGTGAAAAATAATAATATGACATCGGGGGAATGAACAGTAATAACATTTTATTCATTACAAAAACACTGATTATTACACACCCAGAGGCTAAAAAAAACATTGGACTTCACTGTACAATACGATAGCCAGAACAAACACCCTCTATGTATGATAGCAAGTATAATTAAAATACAATGTTACTGATGTAATATTGTTATGAGAGATATAAAACATTACCTATGGCATTCACGTAGCAACTTTTGGAACAAAATAGAATGGTCTGAATAACTGTCTGGTAATGTAAGTGATACTAACCAGATGTCTACGTGAAGTATTTACTGATTTTCAGCACTCATGCTGGTTGTTGTCAGTAGTATTAGTTACACGCAGAACATGTCTGTATTATGATTCTTACAATATAATAAGAGACAAAGCAGCAAACCAACAGTGCAAACGAAACTAAAGTGTAAGAATAATTCATAAACCAATGTTATTCTGAAAGAAAATTCAGTGCAATGTAGCATATACAACTATTCATACAGCCTGTCGTCAGGGTTTACAAGATTAGATTAGAATTAATAATAATTAATAGGAATGCAGAGGTACTGGTCAATGATATGTAGACCTGTCTGTGTTACAAATTCTAGATGTAGAACTAATGTTTTTGTGGAAGACTCTGTAATGTAATGTATTGTAAAATATACAACATTTATATAGATTATATGATTGATATGAAGGATGATAAATAGAAATAATAATTAATATGGAATCTTTAGTGGAATATACGATATATAGAGATGTTTTTACGTTGCAATCGTAACCAAATGCTAAACTGAAATGAGAAGTCAGTCTTACTACACACGTCAGCCATAAAAAAAAGAATCGTAAACGACATGGTAACATGAGCTCAGGCAGTGTCCTCAGTCAGTTCAAAAGAGTTTGTGAAAATAGGGAATGGCCAACGTTGATGCTGGATGCCTAGGTTTTCGGCAAAAAGCTTATTAATTAACAGCATTATGATACATTGACGTTTGACTGCGATATAGGCTTGAGTAAATAGTAAGTTGTAGTGTGATGTTACTGCCACTAACTGCCCATGGAAATGCACCATGCTGCACGACGTGGAAAATTGAGCTTAGCGGGTGCCTCGCCTGAGTCTAGGGTCCTAGACAGTGAGAATATAGTTATTATGTGGTACAGAATGCGACATTTTAATTACTCAATGGCGCGTAGTGTGCATGTGTCAGGGACCAAATGTCTATGTAATTATGAGGTCTAAGGGTACACCCGATGTTCTCAAGGTTGTTTCGAATACATTCACAAGTTTCTCTGGAAATCCTTTAAATCCTCCATATAGTCCCCGGTCTCTTCCCATAAGATTTACATATTTTTGGAGTTACCAAGAAAGAGATTCGTGGCCATTGATTAGGTAGTAATGAAGATGTCCAACTATGTAGGCAACCGCAAATATTTTCCCATGACGGCATTGCCCATATTGCCTCCCAGTGGGGAGAAATATATTGACAGTTACGGTGATTACCTTTGAGAAAAGGAAAAGTTTACTTACATTTTTCATCTACCACAAAAAAATGGCTCTGAGCACTATGGGACTTAACTACTGAGATCATCAGTCCCATAGAACATAGAACTACTTAAACCTAACTAACCTAAGGACATCACACACATCCATGCCCGAGGCAGGATTCGAACCTGCGACCGTAGCGGTCACGCGGTTCCAAACTGACGCGCTTAGAACCGCGCTTAGAACCGGCTCATCTACCTCATTTTGAGTTGACTGCCCCTTATAAAACTGGCCCCAAAATATTTAATACGCTTCAAGACAGGCAGTCCAACTTACATCATTCACAGCTGGTTGCGTGTGATGTAATTTATGTCGACCATCTTAAAGTGCAGAAAATAATTTTTGTGCCAATTTCATTTTGCTCACCCTGTATAAGCTTGGCTTTCATAATCTGGAGTTGCTCACAGAGGAGTTTGTGTTAACCAGTGATGCTCAGGCATCATTCCAGAATAGAAATAGCTACCCATGTCTTCATTTGTTTCATATATATTCCAAAATCTGTATTCCCCTGCGGCCTCTACTCACTATGGCTCCATCTAGTATCATTGAAGTTATTCCCCGATTTCCAAACATGTGTTCTGTCATCCTGTCCCTTGCTCTGGTTAGAGTTTTCTGTATAATCCTTTCTTTGTCGATAATACAGAGAATGTAATTCTTTTTCTTATCTGACCACTTAATTTTCTTCAACCTCTTATAACGGCAGATCTGGTACGCATATTACACAGAGGCCGTTATCTACACTACTGGCCATTAAAATTGCTACACCAAGAAGAAATGCAGGTGATAAAAAAGTATTCATTGGACAAATATATTATACTAGAACTGATATGTGATTACATTTTCACGCAATTTGGATGCATAGATCCCGAGAAATCAGTACCCAGCACAACCACCTCTGGCCGTAATAACGGCCTTGATACGCCTGGGCATTGAGTCAAACAGAGCTTGGATGCGTGTACAGGTACAGCTGCCCATGCAGCTTCAACACGATACCACAGTTCATCAAGAGTAGTGACTGGCGTATTGTGACGAGCCAGTTGCTCGGCCACCATTGACCAGACGTTTTCAATTGGTAAGAGATCTGGAGAATGTTCTGGCTAGGGCAGCAGTCGAACATTTCCTGTATCCAGAAAGGTCAGTACAGGACCTGCAACATGCGGTCGTGCATTATCCTGTTGAAATGTAGGGTTTCGCAGGGATCGAATGACGGGTAGAGCCACGGGTGGTAAGACACCTGAAATGTAACGTCCACTGTTCAAAGTGTCGTCAATGCGAAGAAGAGGTGACCGAGACGTGTAACCAATGGGGCTCACACCATCACGCCTGGTGACACGCTAGTATGGCGATGACGAATACTCGCTTCCAATGTGCATTCCCCGCTATAACGCCAAACACGGATGCGACCATCATGATGCTGTAAACAGGACCACGATTCATCCAAAAAAAATGACGTTTTGCCATTCGTGCACCTAGGTTCGTCGTTGAGTACAACATCGCAGGCGCTCCTGTCTGTGATGCAGCGTCAAGGGTAACTGTAGCCATGGTCTCCGAGCTGATAGTCCATGCTGCTGCAACGTAGTCGAACTGTTCGTGCAGATGGTTATTGTCTTGGAAACGTCCCCATCTGTTGACTCAGGGATCGAGACGTGGCTGGACGATACGTTACAGCCATGCGGATAAGATGCGTGTAATCTCGACTGCTAGTGATACGAGGCCGTTAGGATCCAGCATGGCCGTCCGTATTACCCTCCTGAACCCACTGATTCCATATTCTGGTAACAGTCATTGGATCTCGACCAACGCGAACTGCAATGTCACGATATGATAAACGCAATCGCGATAGGCTACAATCCGACCTTTATCAAAGTCGGAAACGTGTTGGTACGCATTTCTCCTCCCTACACGAGGCATTACAACAACGTTTCACCAGGCAACACCGGTCAACGGCTGTTTGTGCATGAGAAATCGGTTGGAAACTTTCCTCATGTCAGCACGTTGTAGGTGTCGCCATCGGCGCGAACCTTGTGTAAATGCTCTGAAAAGCTAATCATTTGCATATCACCGCATCTTCTTCCTGTCGGTTAAATTTCACGTCTATAGCACGTCATCTTCTTGGTGTAGCAATTTTAATGGCCAGTAGTGCAAACGAAATAATGTGATCCTACAGACACGGTATGACGCAATTGTAAATGTCAATTAGAAATTGGTTTTCTTTGAACCAACCGTGAGACTATTTTGTTGCAGTGCCTTTTGTTCAGACTGTGCGCGTCTTAGAAGACGAAGTAGCGGTGGTCGTATCCGCTTAAGGCATGGGCGATTGTGCCTGATTATCACTACAGTGAAGGAACAGTTTGGAGATCTCCAGCGGGGGTTTCGGCTGCTGTGCCGTTGTCGCCCTGTCTGGCGCCGGCTCTTGCTCCGTCCGCTGGAGTCTCCCATGGCAGTCCGAGCCACTTAGAGCGCGGCGAGGACTCGCCGACCAGCCGGGGGGCTGTGGCAGGAGGAAATAAAACGGGCTGACGCCAAACACAGGCCTCGCGGAGCGAGCCGTTGTAAAAAATACAGGCGGTGCCTCGGGGAGACGGCGCGCTAGGCGCTGACGCGGGGGCGAGCTTCTGCGGGACAAAGCCGCGCGCGCGGGCGCCGTTTGCCGGCCATTACGGCGGCGTCCGCTCTAAAAGTTCCATTTAGATAATTGTCCCCGCAGCAGTGGCGGCGGCAGCAGCGGGATGCGGCAGATGGCCCCGGCGGGAGAAGCGAGCCGCGCCGAGGCTGCCGTTCTCGTCCGTCAGGGGGCAATAACAAAGCCGTCTCGCTCACCAGCTACAAAGTGAAGAGTCTAACCGTAAAGATTAGCGTACCTCAGCACCGACTACTACGAAACCAATGTGTTAAGTGAAAAGTGGTAAATGGGATCTGGATAGGTTGTGGTAGTTCCAGCGTATGTCGTGGGGAACATCATTAGTGTGGTGTCGTTCGTCCTAGACACCATGACGGCGTGTCTATTCGTAACTGATAATTCTGAGGTTGGCTCCCGACATCTTCAGTACCTACTTGAGAGAAGGTGAGTTTCTTCGCCGAGATCGCTTGAAGTTCCTTCTCTAGATTGTCGCACAGGTGACAAAATGGAAGATATCGAGATAGACGACAGAGGGATAGAGAAAAAATTAAAATCGCTCGATAGAGGAAAAGCCACTGGACCTGATGGGATACCATTTCGATTTTACATAGAGTACGCGAAGGAACTTGCCCCCCCCCCCCCCCTCCCGCCCTCTTCGTGCAGCGGTGTACCGTAGCTCTCTAGAAGTGCGTAGCGTTCCGAAGGATTGGAAAAGGGCACAGGTCATCCCCGTTTTCAAGAAGGGACATCGAACAGATTTGCAGAACTATAGACCATTATCTCTATCGTCGAACAGCTGTAGAATTTTGGAACACGTATTATGTTCGAGTATAATGACTTTTCTGGAGACTACAAATCTACTCTGTAGGAATAAGCATGGGTGAAACCCAGCTCGCGCTATTCGTCCACGAGACTCAGAGGGCCATAGACACGGGTTCCCAGGTAGATGCTGTGTTTCTTGACTTTCACAAGGCGTTCGATAAAGTACCCCAGAGTCGGTTAATGAACAAAGTAAGTGTCTATGGACTATCAGACCAATTGTGTGATTAGATTGAGTTCTTAGATAACAGAAAGCAGAATGTCATTCTCAATGGAGAGAAGTGTTCCGAAGTAAGAGTGATTTCAGGTGTGCCGCAGGGATGTGTCGTAGGACCGTTGCTATTCACAATATACATAAATGACCTTGTGGATGACATCGGAAGTTCACTGAGGCTTTCTGCGGATGATGCTGTCGTATATCGAGAGGTTGTAACAATGGAAAATTGTACTGAAATGCAGGAGAATCTGCAGCGAATTGACGCATGGTGCAGGGAATGGCAACTGAATCTCAATGTAGACAAGTGTAATGTACTGCGAATACATAGAAAGAAAGATCCTTTATCATTTAGCTACAACATAGTAGGTCAGCAATTGGAAGCAGTTAATTCCATAAATTATCTGGGAGTAGGCGTCAGCAGTGATTTAAAATGGAATGACCATATAAAATTAATCGTCAGTAAAGCAGATGCCAGACTGAGATTCGTTGGTATAATCCTAAGGAAATGCAGTCCGAAAAAAAAGGGAGTAGGTTACAGTACACTTGTTCGCCCACTGCTTGAATACTGCTCACCAGTTTGGGATGCATACCAGGTAGCGTTGATAGAAGAGATAGAGAAGATCCAACGGAGAGCAACGCGCTTCGTTACAGGATTATTTAGTAATCGCGAAAGCGTTACGGAGATGATAGATAAACTCCAGTGGAAGACTGCAGGAGAGACGCTCAGTAGCTCAGTACGGGCTTTTGTTGAAGTTTCGAGAACATACCTTCACCGGGGAGTCAAGCAGTATATTCCTCCCTCCTACGTGTATCTCTCGAAGAGACCATGAGGATAAAACCAGAGAGATTAGAGCCCACACAGAGGCATACCGACAATCCTTCTTTCCAAGAACAATACGGGACTGGAATAGAAGGGAGAACCGATAGAGGTACTCAAGGTAGCCTCCGCCACACACCGTCAGGTGGCTTGCGGAGTATGGATATAGATGGATGTAGATGTAGATATGAACAATTTTTATTGTCGGTTATGGGTTTCGGTAGCATGCTTTCCGTCTTCAGATCTCGATAAGAGGTTACCACATGTCTTCTATGCCAGTTGTACAAGAACTTTTTCTAAAACAGTGACATGTATGTGAGGGACTAGATGAAAAGTGCATCGGAAAGTTAGGGGTAAAACCACAGTATACAGAAATAAACAACCGCTTGTGTCCAATACCCAGTTAGTCTAGAGGCTAGCGGTGCCTGGCTGCAGTGAAGTACACAGTAGTGTGTGGTATGGGACTGTGGCGTCGATAGTTACGATGCCACAACGTAGTTGCACGCTTTCGTAAGTTGGCACTACGAGAGAAGACCAACTACGCCGACCACAGCGCCCTCTGGCCGACGCTGTGGAGCTCGGGGAGTGCCGTCTGGATTTCGGCCCATTTCGTCAAGAGCAGACGGCATGGAAATATCGCTTCTACTACCGAGTGGGCGAGCTTGCTATTGACACTTTGTATTAGTTACGTTCAGTTAAAGTTTGGACAGCAACGAGTATTTGTTAGCTGTGAGATTATACAGAACAGACATTCTAACTTCACAGGATTAGACATTGACTACGGCTTCACATCTACGTGCTCAAGCTAGCCAAAGTTATGTATGCATTTGATATTTACTTGTGTTTTGAATCTGTTAAAAGTGTTAAAGTTACATGCAGTACCGAAGTGCTTCACCTCTCCTGCTCCTACTGGCTTCCTTCACTTTCGGCCTATATTACAGAAGCAGTTCACGGGAGCAGACCCACGCGCCGCCTATCCAGGCCGGATACTAAAGGGACATGAGCATTTGGCTAATTACTCAGTATATTGTGGTTTTAACCTTCACCTGCCGATGCATCGTTCATCTCGTCCGTCACATACGTGTTTTAGAAAAAGTATTTGTACAGCTGCTACGGGAGACATGTTGCAACCTTTTATCGAGATCTGAAAATGATAACCATGCTTGCTGAAACCCCGTAATCGACAGTAAGTGTTGTATATAAGCGACGCACACTTACCACTCAGGATAAGTAAATTCATTGCCAGTAGCGCCGCTGGACCACAGGCTTCCACGCAGCAAGCTTCGGGCGCCAACCGACGGCCGCTACACTAACAGGCCCTCCACAGCCGGGGCAGGCACAATCCCTTCCGCACAGTATAACAGGCCGCCACAAGCTGCCACCCGCCCATAGTGTATAACGAACGATGCCTCTCTTCCAGTGATCACATATCACATACTTGGCTATCGACTGGCACACTATGGAACATCCTGTTTGGATCTGATTGTATTGTATTCGGCAACACATTGTGTTAAGAAACACTTTTACATACCAGGTTTCTGTCTTCATAGCCAAAGCATCATTGCAGAATACAACAGCTATATCGTAATCGCATTAGGAATTATATTAGTCACTCATTTGAAAGAGCCCACTGCTCTCTCTAGTGCGCAGTAAATGGTGTAGAGCTGTTGCGAGACGATCATTTTATCCGCCATCGCTAATGCAATTCGTGGCAGCGAAGTGATCTGGATGTGCCAATAGATTATACAGTATCACCGGAGTGTGATGGGAACACGTGGGGACGTGCAAGAGTGGCAGAAAGGAACAACTGCGTCTGGACTTGCCCGTGACAAACCCGCGTACAAAGTTGTTTGATTTGTCAATATGTCAACGCAGACTTTCCAGCGTGTCTACAAGAAATGGTGCATCACTGGCTGCCATACAACACAGTGTGAGAACAGTGGTCGGAAAGAGATCCTGTTAAGAACCGACGAATGTCAGGACTTGGAAATCAGAAATTCTGCAAGAACTCGTGCTCTCAGTGAATCTCAGTGATACAGATATTCTGCAGCAACTGCTGCTGTCAGTGAATCTCAACCAATTTCCCATCGAACATATCAAAGGGGACCTAACGCAGTGGACATTTGGAGCAGAGTAGGGGAAAGTGACCTAAAATGACATATTCTAGTAAAACGACATAACTTGCGTTTCGTGATACTGGCACAAGAGGCAGCACTTTATGGTACAATTTTATGTTCTTATATTGGCGACACTGTTACATGAGAAATGACGAGGGCGTTTTCTTAGAAACTTACGTGTTATATGCAGAATCTGTGCACATCGTGTTTTACAATTTGTGATAATTGTTCTTGTGGCATACTACCCCTGGATCTTTTGATTTATAATATTTCTTACACAGAAGGTGAGTGAGTAAAACTTCCTTTGCAAACATTTTAAGTCTATTTTTTATATTTAGCGCAAAGTGTTTATGGAATTCTGAAAGTGCGGATAAAGGTACATATCACAAATGTCATTTTACCCCCAAGAACAGTACGTGCTTCCTGTCTATCCATTCATTTATCATTACAGTAATATATAGTTCATTATTATTATCATTATTTCGTTAATAATGTTTCGAAATTGTGGGAGAATTGGTAATCGCTAGTCATGGGCTGCAGAAGTATACAGAATGCTATTTCCAGAATGAGATTTTTCACTCTGCAGCGGAGTGTGCTCTGATATGAAACTTCCTGGCAGATTAAAACTGTGTCCCGGACCGAGACTCGAACTCATGACCTTTGCCTTTCGCTGGCAAGCGCTCTACCATCTGAGCTACCCAAGCACGACTCACGCCCTGTTCTCACAGCTTTACTTATGCCGCCGGCTGAAGTGGCCGTGCGGTTAAAGGCGCTTCAGTCTGGAACCGCGTGACCGCTACGGTCGCAGGTTCGAATCCTGCCTCGGGCATGGATGTGTGTGATGTCCTTAGGTTAGTTAGGTTTAAGTAGTTCTAAGTTCTAGGGGACTGATGACCACAGCAGTTAAGTCCCGTAGTGCTCAGAGCCATTTGAACCATTTTTTTTTTTTACTTCTGCCAGTCCCTCGTCTCCTACCTTCCAAACCTACCTTGGAAATAAAGCTGTGAGGACGGGGCGTGAGTCGTGCTTGGGTAATTCAGATGGTAGAGCACTTGCTCGCGAAAGGCAAAGGTCCCGTGTTCGAGTCTAGGTCCGGCACACGGTTTTAATCTGCCAGGAAGTTTCAGAATGCTATTGACGCCATTAATAACAAGCAAATGAGCTGGCAGTATGCCTAAAAAATGTTGGTATGGTGTAACATATCGATACCACCCCATGGGCGTCAAAGTTTTCAATGCAGTTGAACTTTCTGTCACATGCTGATAACAGTCACGCGGGATCTGGAGGACCCCGTGGTGCGCGCCCACTGAACTACGCCTCCAGTGGCTCTGAATTACGAGTGCCCTTTGCGACTGGAATATAGGATCGCTGGAGGACTTAAGGTAGCCCACTTGTGCTCAGATTCACTTCGCTACGTGATGCTACAGAGATGCCACCTAGTGGTGGCTCTCACGGTCGTTCATACTTTAGTTCAGAGAGCCTCAGCCTTGACATTGAGAGTTGGACTTTATTTCATGCTGCCTTATTTCTAATGAGGCTTCATAGACTTGGAGAAATACAAGTTAAGTAAATTTTCCGTTTGCTGCATTGACTTGTTTGGTAATAATTTCTTTTCATGTCCAGCTTTCTTACAACAATAATTGCTGCACCATTCTGTGAGTTACCACTCTTTGCCATTGCCTATCATGTCGTACACAACAGTTCGACGTTCTTCAGTCTATTTCAAACAGCGTAGTACAAGACAAGAATGACCAAGTTCTAGGTTTTCACAATGATTTAGGTGTGTTTCGTCAAACGATTCCAACAGAGCTAGAAATTGAACTATTACGTCATATTGAATACCCTGAATCAAGGCTATTTGGACCTACATTGAGTGATGTGAGCAATTTGGAATTTGAGTTAAGTAAGAGGAATGAAACTGGCAATCGATTGAGCAAGCAGACAGTTGTAGCATATAATTACCTACTTAATCTAATGATACAAAGTGAGAACCCCTGCTATACCCGCAGGACAGAACAGATAGTTTAATTGTGGGAAGGGGCCAAAATGAGTGCCTGTCAGTTGCACTCAATATACTACTTTATTCATTTGACAAACATTACAAGTGATGATGAGCGGTTGGCGTCATTGGCCGGGAGGCCCCTCGCGGGGCAGGTCCGGCCGCCATATCGCAGGTCTTATTACATTCGGCGCCACATTGGGCGACCTGCACGCCGGATGGGGATGAAATGATGATGAACACAACACAACACCCAGTCCCTGAGCGGAGAAAATCTCCGACCCAGCCGGGAATCGAACCCGGGCCCAGAGGACGGCAATCCGTCACGCTGACCACTCAGCTACTGGGGCGGACAACATTACAAGTGTAAAGAAAACATTAAAACAGAGCAAGCCAAACATTAATTTTAGAACTTACTTCTCGGCTAAATCCGCCATTCAGTCTCGCGCCTAAACGGCAAAACAACTTTAATTTAAAACCGGCTGAAGGTCAATCGCTTAAGATTCAAAAAGAAGAATTTGAATTTTAAATGGCAGAAGGCCTCATCTTAAAACATCTCTCTAAATTAGGCTGAAGGCCCAAACAATTTCAGGCCTTGAGGGCAAAACAACTTTAAATTAAAATCGGCTGAAGCCCAATAACTTACGACTCAAAACAGGAATTTGAATTTTAAAAGGCAGAAGGCCTTATCCTAAAATTTCCTTAAATCAGGCTGAAAGCTCAAACAATTTCACGCCTTAAGAGCAAAACAACTTTAATTTAAAATCGGCTTGAAGCCATACATAAACAAACAACAAGGACAATTAAGAAAAGGCAACACCTCAAACAGCACTCAGAAGTTTCCAAGGGTCGGCCAGAAATTCAAACACTAAAGCTCGCGTAGGTGAGACAGGCAGTCGGCCCAACAATTCTCAATCCAATGGCAACCCAACCGAAATACAGTCAACGGACCAAGGAACAGGATAACTTTCGCTCCACACGACCAGCACACAACAGGGAGTTAAATGGAACATCGCAGAAGGTATCGGCGCCCACAACGAATTACACATTTAGCTGTCAAACACCACGCCATCCTGGACAGCCACAACATGACGAAGAAGATACACTGCCTCAGTTTACGTCAACGGCCAGGGCAGGTAACCGAAACGTTAACGGCCACAAGGCAGAAGATTCCGCTGGTGCACTTCAATCCAAAAATAACCAAGTTAAACTCCAGGAGGGTGGCTAGAATTTTGCCAATTTGAAAACACACGTAGTTGCTTGCGGGAATGTCCCAATAGACCACAATGAAATTCAAACGACACAATGTGAACAGATGGGGCTGTCTGGTAGATTAAGTAAAGTGTTAACTTTCGTGTCCGGGATTGGTGAGCCACGGATCTCGTAGCAATGGGAACAGCCCCCACACTCCGACCGCGCGTGGACGCCGCCAGCGTCCCTAGCCAGACACGCGCCACGGAGACTTCTCGCTGCTCCACGCCAACCAACAAACTGCCTGCACACGGCACGGCGGGAAACTACAAGCGCGAGACCAAAGATAGTTCAAGGGTGCAAATATCGATACACGCTGTTGCTGCGACTCGCAGAGAGAGAGGATAACAGCATAATCGCGGTAACTGCGGGAGACTAATCACAGAATAGCAACCAAGGTTTAATCCAACGCATAACACGAGCCAGCCATGGCACACAAAGAATGAGAATTTAACAGTTTATCTACAATACACTAAACCACACTTTCATAGTGTTTATATGTGACCGTTGTAAATAATAGAGAATATCTGTAGATGACATAAGAGTATGTTATTTTGAAGAAAGATTCTCATGACATGACATTGTGTTAGCTTTCTAGTCATACACTTTAATAATCACATAAGGTGCAATGAAGTTTTCTTTCGTAAATCACTATGTAGTTAATAGTTTTCAATGTTAACCTGCAAAAAATAAAGATTAGAATTTAAAAAATGTAAACATTGTAGAATTTTTCCCTTAGGTTGTGCCATTTTAGGATGTCTTCCTCGACACAACAAAATGGTATTTCTCATAGTGGTACAGTGGTACATAAAGTGATACATAAATCTGAGTCATCATTTCTTTCAGTTGGTCAAACAGTACAAAAACTGGACCGTAGTAGTCCGGGAGCGGTTTATTTTTTTTTATTTTTTTTTTATTTTATTTTATTTTTTTTCATCAGTCTACTGACTGGTTTCATGCGGCGCGCCACGAATTCCTTTCGTGTGCTAACCTCTTCATCTCGGAGTAGCACCTGCAACCTCCGTCCTCAATTATTTGCTTGACGTATTCCAATCTCTGTCTTCCTGTACAGTTTCTGCCCTCTACAGCTCCCTCTAGTACCATGGAAGTCATTCCCTCATGTCTTAGCAGATGTCCTATCATCCTGTCCCTTCTCCTTATCAATGTTTTCCACATATTCCTTTCCTCTCCGATTCTGCGTAGAACCTCCTCATTCCTTACCTTATCAAACCACCTAATTTTCAACATTCGTCTATAGCACCACATCTCAAATGCTTCGATTCTCTTCTGTTCCGGTTTTCCCACAGTCCATGTTTCACTACCATACAATGCTGTACTCCAGACGTACATCCTCAGAAATTTCTTCCTCAAATGAAGGCTGGTATTTGATATTAGTAGACTTCTCTTGGCCAGAAGTGCCTTTTTTGCCATAGCGAGTCTGCTGCTGATGTCCTCCAGGCTCCGTCCGTCATTTGTCATTTTACTGCCTAGGTAGCAGAATTCCTTAACTTCATTGACTTCGTGACCATCAATCCTGAAGTTAAGTTTCTCGCTGTTCTCATTTCTACTACTTCTCATTACCTTCATCTTTCTCCGATATACTCTCAGACCATACTGTGCACTCATTAGACTGTTCATTCATCTCAGCAGATCATTTAATACTTCTTCACTTTCACTCAGGATAGCAATGTCATCAGCGAATCGTATCATTGATATCCTTTCACCTCGTATTTTAATTCAACTCCTGAACCTTTCTTTTATTTCCATCATTGCTTCCTCGATGTACAGATTGAAGAGTAGGGGCGAAAGGCTACAGCCTTGTCTTACACCCTTCTTAATACGAGCACTTCGTTCTTGATCGTCCACTCTTATTATTCCCTCTTGGTTGTTGTACATATTGTATATGACCCGTCTCTCCCTATAGCTTACCCCTACTTTTTTCAGAATCTCGAATAGCTTGCACGATTTTATATTGTCGAATGCTTTTTCCAGGTCGACAAATCCTATGAAAGTGTCTTGATTTTTCTTTAGCCTTGCTTCCATTATTAGCCGTAACGTCAGAATTGCCTCTCTCGTCGCTTTACTTTTCCTAAAGCCAAACTGATCGTCACCTAGCGCATTCTCAATTTTCTTTTCCATTCTTCCGTATATTATTCTTGTAAGCAGCTTCGATGCATGAGCTGTTAAGCTGATTGTGCGATAATTCTCGCACTTGTCAGCTCTTGCCATCTTCGGAATTGTGTGAATGATTCTTTTCCGAAAGTCAGATGGTATATCGCCAGACTCATATATTCTGCACACCAACGTGAATAGTCGTTTTGTTGCCACTTCCCCCAATGATTTTAGAAATTCTGATGGAAAGTTATCTATCCCTTCTGCCTTATTTGACCGTAAGTCCTCCAAAGCTCTTTTAAATTCCGATTCTAATACTGAATCCTCTATCTCATCTGAATCGACTCCTGTTTCTTCTTCTATCACATCAGACAAATCTTCACCCTCATAGAGGCTTTCAATGTATTCTTCCCACCTATCTGCTCTCTGCATTTAACAGTGGAATTCCCGTTGCACCCTTAATGTTACCACCGTTGCTTTTAATGTCACCAAAGGTTGTTTTGACTTTCCTGTATGCTGAGTCTGTCCTTCCGACAATCATATCTTTTTCGATGCCTTCACATTTTTCCTGCAGCCATTTCGTCTTAGCTTCCCTGCACTTCCTATTTATTTCATTCCTCAGCGACTTGTATTTCTGTATTCCTGATTTTCCCGGAACATGTTTGTACTTCCTCCTTTCATCAATCAACTGAAGTATTTCTTCTGTTACCCATGGTTTCTTCGCAGCTACCTTCTTTGTACCTATGTTTTCCTTCCCAACTTCTGTGATGGCCCTATTTAGAGATGTCCATTCCCCTTCAACTGTACTGCCTACTGCGCTATTCCTTATTGCTGTATCTATAGCGTTAGAGAACTTCAAACGTATCTCGTCATTCCTTAGTACTTCCGTATCCCACTTCTTTGCGTATTGATTCTTCCTGACTAATGTCTTGAACTTCAGCCTACTCTTCATCACTACTATATTGTGATCTGAGTCTATATCTGCTCCTGGGTACGGCTTACAGTCCAGTATCTGATTTCGGAATCTCTGTCTGGCCATGATGTAATCTAATTGAAATCTTCCCGTACCTCCCGGCCTTTTCCAAGTATACCTCCTCCTCTTGTGATTCTTGAACAGGGTATTCGCTATTACTAGGTGAAACTTGTTACAGAACTCAATTAGTCTTTCTCCTCTTTCATTCCTTGTCCCAAGCTCATATTCTCCTGTAACCTTTTCTTCTACTCCTTCCCCTACAACTGCATTCCAGTCGCCCATGACTGTTAGATTTTCGTCCTCCTTTACATACTGCATTACCCTTTCAATATCCTCATACACTTTTTTTCTATATGTTCATCTTCAGCTTGCGACGTTGTCATGTATACCTGAACTATCGTTGTCGGTGTTGGTCTGCTGTCGATTCTGATTAGAACAACACGGTCACTGAACTGTTCACAGTAACACACCCTCTGCCCTACCTGCTGTAGTGTGGCCCAATGCACCGCGAATTTCCCACTTTTCAAACGATGCTACGCGTCGAGTACACCGACGACTAACAGGTTTTAACCCAGGGAGTAAGCAGAGGCTGGTTTACGCTGGAGGTGATTATTTTTTGATATTTCGAGGGTGTTTTTGGTACATGATGAATAGGGGCCACTCATTCAGAAGACAGTGAGCACGAACCACTATAATTATTTCCTAGTTTTCTGGAACCAAGTGTTCCCTTATTTTCTGTGTCTAGAAAGATGACAACAGCCACATTCATGTGGCTGCATGCATGCATTCCTAGTTTGACGAACACCTTATCGCACCGGCACTGGTCTGCTAAACCGTCTCATCGCAACCCCATAGGAAATTTCTGAAACTACTTGGAACATCGACTCAAGCATAGACAGTGATGTCGCCCACAATCTGGTAGTTCTGCGGAATGTAATCATAAATGAGCGGCGTCAGCTGGTTATGGTACTCTCTCGATCGCCAAAACTTATCGATTGTCAAGACCAGAGACGTATAAGCTAGATGTCTGGAGTCTATTGGATACGTATTACAGAGGAAAGAACGATGTTCTCCTCGCCTTCCCTATTTGGTGGCACACAGCTAACGTGAAAATAATTCATTTGAATATTAGTGCAATAAATTATAATACTTGAATTAATGGGTAAGACAGCATGTTCGTTGTTTGTGTATATAATATGAGCTCTGAATTCTCGTCTCACGTAACTGTCGCTCCAGATAAGGTCTAATTTGCCACATACTATCTCTCATTAAAGACCATCACTTCTTTAAACTGACATATTTTCCGGAACGCAGTAAGAATGCGGTACACGAGATTATATTTTATCACCTAGTTCTTGTATTACTACAAAACATACAAATGCCTTTATATTTCGGCCACTGTACTCAACCAGAAACTGATATCGAGTAGGATTTTAGAATGTCCATAACTGACATGATATTATTATTCTTTAGTGACCACCGAGTCACGTCAGTTTTGGCAAGGTTTCATATTCCGCGCCGTCGATCCCTCTTCATCGTTTCGTACCTCTGACCAAAACCAGAGGCAAGGCGTATTTTCTAATATTTCGTTAGTGATAAGTTGTGTGACTCCTGTGGGTGACTAATGTTTTGTCTCTTCTGTTTTTTCTCACACATTCTATATGTAAGATGAGTGGCAAAATTATGTCTTCTTTATTCTTCTCTTTTCCTGGTCTTACCCAGTGTCTTCACAGGGTCGGCAACTTATTCTGCATTTGATAATGTTAGCGGTAGAGGATAATCGGATGCCCTTCCTGTCGCGACGCATCTCCCCACCCTGACTGGAATATGTGCACCCTCTGCGCCTATGTCTACGGTTGTCCTGTGTGAAAGTATGTGAACGTTTTCGCAATGTTTGCGAATCATGTAACCGAGGTGGGACTAAGGACCAGCCTGGTACTCACATAGTCGGATGTGGGAAACCGCCTAAAAACCATATCCACACTGGGCGGCACTCAGGCCCTCGTCGCTCATCCGGCGGACAGATTCTATGCGTGGCCAGCGCGGATCCCCGAATCGTGGAAGCGGCGTGCTAACGCGTCTGGCTATCCGGGCAACTAAGATGTTGGTAGCGACGGAGTTTCATTCTCCTCCTTCGCCATCAAAATCCGTTTCTCTATTATTCTTTCCAGACGGTCAGACACAGTGAGTAAACGTATTTAATTATCTGACTTAGTCCAACTGCCATTCGCGAATTCGTTAAGGAACGGATTGTGATCTGGCAAGCAGGACTGCAATTTAGAGCAGCTAATTGCGGATCGGAAAGTACTGCTTATTGAATGAATTGTTCTCCAGTCTCCAAGAAACCTGAAGCCACATTATAATTCAGAAAACCCTTCATATGTATCAACACTCAATGAAACGCTTCACCACCATAAAAGAATTGTAAACGGTCAAACTCTAATACGTGTCCGATTATGAAACCACACACTGCAACGTGTCGACAGCTTTTGAGTTGGCTGTGATTCAGATACTGTGTCCAACAACGATAAATCCTAAAACATTGTTGGTGGGCAGAGAACACTTCTCTGCACGATAAATTTTAACCAGCTGTGGACAATCGACAGTTGACGTTCCGATATTGAGCGGAACGAAAGAACAATGTCACGAACAACGTACAAGTAGTTGATCGACGTTTGAGAGTATACGATCCTCACAATATCTTTCATTTTCCTAACCTGACGAGGAATGAAATGCGAAGAGAACAGATTGTCAGATGAAACGCAGGTTTTTTGCAGTGTGGTGGTTGGAAAAGTTAACGTCATAGAGGGCGTATGTTAATGGTCACAGTACGAGAATGAATTTCGAGTAAAAATAATTATTTAACGAACACAAATGTTTATGATATCACGTTCTAATTAGGACTAAAAAGTATAAAATAATTTCTCCCAGCTACATAGAGATTCCCAACCCAATACAGATAGTCCTGAAAATTTGGGACTATAAATTTTTAATAGTTAGCAAAATAATTGTGAGATTCAAAATGAAAAACCTGGGGCGTGTGCAATTTGTGCAATATTAAGAATGTGATCTATTCTTGCATCACTTAGTAAGTTGGTGATGATGTTTGGTTTGTGGGGCGCTCAACTGCTCGACAATCAGCTCCCCTACAGAGTCCCAATTTTTACACATTTCAATGTTTAATTCAATCCGTTCTAGCAACTGTCACTAATGATGATGATGAAATGATGAGGACAACACAAACACTCAGTCCCCGGGCAGAGAAAATCCCCAACACGGCCGGGAATCGAGCCCGGGATCTCGTGATCCAGAGCCAGCAGCGCTAGCCACTAGACCACGAGCTGCGGACGGTTAGTAAGTTGTGTAATACTAAGGAGATGAACTATACGTGCATCAGTTATTTACTGCATGCGTCCCACGTTTTATGTTTTAAATTTTAGAAGTATTTTCATAACTATTAAAAATTCAGAGTTACAAATATTCCGGGCGGTCTTATAGGGTCAGGAATCTGTATGGAGCTTGGAGAATTTATTTTACACTTTTCAGTCCGATTTAAAATCGTGGTATAGAAAAAATTCGTTTTCATTTAAATATTATCTTCTTTCCATTGTTGTGTATGTGAAACTTTTCAGTTGATTGCGAACATTTTTTGATGATTACGACACGATCTTTTTGCACATTTATAACTTATTTCACTTTTTCTTCACTTAACTCAACCAAGAATCATGAAAGAAGGTTGTATACATGGAAGAATCCTGGAGATACTAAAAGGTATCAGATAGATTATATAATGGCAAGACATAGATTTAGGAACCAGGTTTTAAATTGTAAGACATTTCCAGGGGCAGATGTGGACTCCGACCACAATCTATTGGTTATAAACTGTAGATTAAAACTGAAGAAACTGCAAAAAGGTGGGAATTTAAGGAGATGGGACCTGGATAAACTGAAAGAACCAGAGGTTGTACAGAGTTTCAGGGAGAGCATAAGGGAACAATTGACAGGAATGGGGGAAAGAAGTACAGTATAAGAAGAATGGGTAGCTCTGAGGGGTGAAGTAGTGAAGGCAGCAGAGGAACATGTAGGTAAAAAGACGAGGGCTAGTAAAACTCCTTGGGTAACAGAAGAAATATTGAACTTAACTGATGAAAGGAGAAAATATAAAAATGCAGTAAATGAAGCAGGCAAAAAGGAATACAAATGTCTCAAAAATGAGATCGACAGAAAGTGCAAAATGGCTAAGCAGGGATGGCTAGAGGACAAATGTAAGGATGTAGAGGCTTATATCACTAGGAGTAAGATAGATATTGCCTACAGGAAAATTAAAGAGACCTTTGGAGAAAAGAGAACCACTTGTATGAATATCAAGAGCTCAGATGGAAACCCAGTTCTAAGCAAAGAAGGGAAAGCAGAAAGGTGGAAGGAGTATATAGAGGGTCTATACAACGGCGATGTACTTGAGGACAATATTATGGAAATGGAGAGGATGTAGATGAAGATGAAATGGGAAATATGATAGTGCGTGAAGAGTTTGACAGAGCACTGAAAGACCTGAGTCGAAACAAGGCCACCGGAGTAGACAACATTCCATTATAACTACTGGCAGGCTTAGGAGAGCCAGTCCTGACAAAACTTTACCATCTGGTGAGCGAGATGTATGAGACAGGCGAAATACCCTCAGACTTCAAGAAGAATATAATAATTCCAATCCCAAAGAAAGCAGGTGTTGACAGATGTGAAAATTACCGAACAATCAGTTTAATAAGTCACAGCTGCAAAATACTAACGCGAATTTTTACAGACGAATGGAGAAACTGGTAGAAGCCGACGTCGGGGAAGATCAGTTTGGATTCCGTAGAAATATTGGAACACGTGAGGCAATACTGACTTAACGACTTATCTTAGAAGAAAGATTAAGGAAAGGCAAACCTACGTTTCTAGCATTTGCAGACTTAGAGAAAGCTTTTGACAATGTTGACTGGAATATTCTCTTTCAAATTCTAAAGGTGGCAGGGGTAAAATACAGGGAGCGCAAGGCTATTTACAATTTGTACAGAAACCAGATGGCAGTTATAAGAGTCGTGGGGCATGAAAGGGAAGCAGTGGTTGGGAAGGGGGTGAGACAGGGTTGTAGCCTCTCCCCGAAGTTATTCAATCTGTATACTGAGCAAGCAGTAAAGGAAACAAAAGAAAAATTCCGAGTAGGTGTTAAAATCCAGGGAGAAGAAATAAAACTTTGAGGTTCGCCGATGACATTGTAATTCTATCAGAGACAGCAAAAGACTTGGAAGAGCAGTTGAACGGAATGGACAGTGTCTTGAAAGGACGAGGTCAGATGAACATCAACAAAAGCAAAACGAGGATAATGGAATGTAGTCGAATTAAGTCGGGTGATGCTGAGGGAATTAGATTCGGAAATGAGACACTTAAAGTAGTAAAGGAGTTTTGCTATTTGGGGAGCAAAATAACTGATGATGGTCGAAGTAGAGAAGATATAAAATGTAGATTGGCAATGGCAAGGAAAGCGTTTCTGAAGAAGAGAAATTTGTTAACTTCCAGTATAGATTTGAGTGTCAGGAAGTCGTTTCTGAATGTATTTGTATGGAGTGTAGCCATGTATGGAAGTGACACGTGGACGATAAATAGTTTGGACAAGAAGAGAATAGAAGCTTTCGAAATGTGGTGCTACAGAAGAATGCTGAAGATTAGATGGGTAGATCGCATAACTAATGATGAAGAATTGAATAGAATTGGGGAGAAGAGGAGTACGTGGCACAACCTGACAAAAAGAAGGGACTGGTTAGTAGGACATGTTCTGAGGCATCAAGGGATCACAAATTTAGCATTGGATGGCAGCATGGGGGGTAAAAATCGTAGAGGGAGACCAAAAGATGAATACACTAAGCAGATTCTGTTGCGGACTGACAAGACAGCCAGTCCACAGTGACGGGTAACCGAAAGGCAGGCACTTAAACTCAAGCAGGCTGGCTTGAGGTCTGAAACAGGATACGTAATGAATGCTATAAAGAAAAGTACGTAGCTGCTGGAATACTGAACTTTAATCCATCATTTGTATACATCGTTCTTGATGAGACATGCTTCATACGATAACTATCAATTGCTATGGCGCCTTGCTAGGTCGTAGCCCTTGACTTAGCTGAAGGCTATTCTAACTATCTTCTCTGCAAATAAACGAGGCTTCGTCCGTTGCATCGCTAGCTAAGTCGTCCGTACAACTGGGGCGAGTGCTAGTAAGTCTCTCGAGAGCTGCCGTGTGGTGGCGCTCGGTCTGCGATCACTGACAGTGGCGACACGCGGGTCCGACATGTACTAATGGACCGCGCCAGATTTAAAGCTACCACCCAGCTTGTGTGGTGTCTGGCAGTGACACCACAGATTCAGAAGGATTTGGGTTGCAGTAAGTACTGGGAGATGAAGAAGCTTGCACAGGATAGGGTAGCATGGAGAGCTGCATCAAACCAGTCTCAGGACTGAAGACCACAACAACAACAACATATCTCAACCAAATTGCTGCTTACAGATATTCGAGCTCACGCGTTGGCTTACCAGCAATCAATTTGCGACTGGAACAGGAAAATGGGCAAATGGCAGTTTTACAGAAAGTATCTTCTGACACACACCAAACAAGATATCTGGATGATATTACATTTCACTCAGTTCTGAACTTCGTTCAAAATTTCGAGTTCCATGCTAATTGGGAAGTTAGTTTAAAATCAACTGCACAATTTTACCGCACAGGCAAACAAGAAAGCGACCTAACCTACTAATGTTAACTGTTTCCTATAATTGGCCGAACAACGGAAAAATTTAGCCTTCAGCATTAGGGATTGTGCTGCACACGGTGAATTTATGTGGTACAATTGAACATTTAGCTTTGGGCGTTGGCTACAACGTGATTGAAACTACTCGATATTGCACGTTTCACGTGTAGCTCTGCGGCATTGCTACACGAGCTGCCAATGACATTTAGCGGCTGCAGAAAAATTAGAAAACACCGGAACTACAACACATCACCCTGTGTAATATGGTGTAGGAAAACCATTTCCTTACAAAACAGCCTCCAGTCGTGTCGGAATGGATAGAAACACGTCCTGTATGGTTTTCAAGGGAATCTCTTTGCACAGTTCCAGCAAAATAGTGGCACGTACAGGTAACGATGGAGGAGGTTGATAGCGAAACATGCACGCTTCTCTCCAAAGTGGACCTCATAGATTTGAGATCTGGTGACTTTGGTGGCCAGAGAAATGTGAAAATTCATCCTCTTGCTCAGAAAACCAGTCCCGGAAGATGCGAGCTGTGTGAATAGGAGCCCAGTTGTCTTGGAACACAGCATCACCACTGGGGAAAAAAAAAACGTGAAATGGGCTTCATCAGCCCAAATGGCCACATGATCTTTGGCTGTAATGCAACCATGCAGAGTAAACATAGGCCCCATGGAATACCACAAATCATCATCGAAGCCTTACCACGTTCCATTTTTAGGACGGAAACTCGGCTAGATGTAGGAAACAGAATCAGTTAAAACTCATCCGACCAAACGGCGTTCTTCCGTTTCTCCATAGTCACAGTTTCATGGATTCAGCAACACGTTTTCCTTTTACAGCCATTTGCATCACTGAAGAGTGGATTTGGAATTCCAACTAGCTCTGCGTTTCCCTGCTCACGGAGATCCCTTCGTATTGATTTGGTGATAGTGTTCGCGAGTGCAACAGTAAGTTCTGTAGCAGTCTGTTCTCTGTAGGTCTAGAAGAAGTGGTACGACACCGCAGAGGGGAGAGACACGGATCATCAGGATGGTGTCAGTTGCACTCTCACCTGGGCTGGCAGGGAATGCAGGAATTCGTCTGAGCTGAATGTGGCCGCAACAAGATATATATCAGGCGGACTTGGAAATGCATGATCATTTATAGGTCTAAGTCGTAGTTGAATATTCAGAGAAGGAGACTGCGATTTACCGGTAAGCGCTGCACTCAGCCTCTTGATGTAAAGTCAGGAACCACTCGAACGATTGTTAACGGTTCTAAGGTCGTGAAACTCGGCAACGACCTGGAGAGTGGCGGACTGATCACATTCCCCGTTCATGCCGCATGCGATGACGCCATTTTCTGAGGAAGTCATGGTGGTCGGTCGGAACGAATTGGCCCGTCTAGAGCCAGATATCGGAATTTTCCTTTGTAAGTCTATACCAACAAAAGATCCGCTATTACATTAACTGGTTAATACCTAGGTATGGTTTGGCATCAAAAAATTAAACATTTCCCATAAAGAGAGCAAGTTATGCTGGAGTATCACCAGTGAAATAAACAGATGTAAATGTTGTGTGACTAGGGCCTCCCATCGGGTACACCGTTCGCAGGGTTCAAGTCTTTTGATTTGAGGCCACTTCAGCGACCTGCACGTCGCTGGGGATGAAATGATGATTAGGACAACACAACACCCAGTTCCTGAGCGGAGAAAATCTCCGACCCAGCCGGGAATCGAACCTGGGCCCTGAAGATTGACATTCTGTCGCGCTGAGCACTGAGCAACCGGAGGCGGACAAATAAACAAATAAGTGGATATGATTAATTGCATGCAGAAACAGCTCTCTGCTTCGAAGGCACGCCCATTACGGGACGCCATATTGGACGATAAGTATAGTGCCACCACCAATCGGAACTATATTAAACTACAGGGTGTGAAGAGGGAACATTCCACCGAGTCCCACAACATATTCTACATTTTTTCAACTGCAACTGGGCGAGGAAAAAAATGAGTTGCATTACTTACTGAACGCTATCCGTATCACATGTTTCAGAGTATGAGACCATCTTCTGTTTCAAGCTGCAAGATGAAGCACCAACGACAAAGTATCGGTGAACACTCCCCACGTGTTTTTTTTAAATAGTTTCAAAAATTTATAGCATTCTATTAAATATAAAATTATGTCCATGAAGAATAAATAATATGTTCCAAACCTCCCCTATTTTCTGTTGCTCTCATGAGAGCATAGGGCTTCGACGAAGCTCCGAAAGCTTACTCGATATCGAACGAGAATCTTCAACTCTACAAATGTTTTTCTTTCGTTCTTGGCCTCTTCCTGCACTGTCTCCCTCCATGACGTCCTTGGTCTTCTTTCATTTATCTTACCATGTGGATGCCAGCAGAGCGCTTGTGTCTCTGCGGTCTCCAGGCATTTGGGATGGTGAGTCAGATCCAGGTCCACTTGGTTCTCTTCATTTGGAAGGTGACAGGTTCTTCTTTTAACATATTATACAGCCCTTAACTGCGTAGAACGCTAAATGTTTACGAATTCAGCACAAAAAACAAACTCGTGCCTAACAACAACAAAACCTGCATAAAATAGCAGAAACTGCATATGGCGGTCTCAAGTGCGATTTCCTTCTTGTGATTGTAAAACTAGTCACTCGATTACAGTGCCGACCAAAAAACATCATATGTTTCTATGCACACAATCACTTAGGCACAAAACTTTCCCTTACACCTTCATTCATTACTCGATTAGTTCTTCTGATCTTCAACAGTCTGCTGTTGAAGGGTTCCTAACAATTTCATTTCTTTCTTCTCCAATACCAGAGAAGTAAACTATTTCAACACCTCCAATTTCTTAAAGGATATGTTTTTATAAGTCAAATAGGAGCATGCTTTCACTACAGCGAATACGAAGATTAGGCAGTATCTTCATTGAATTCAATAAGAAGGTAACGGCCCAGTAGCAAGTCTCTTTCTTTTATTCGATCCTGTCAAGTCCATTCAGAGGAAGCGCTTTACGGGTTATGCGATACGTTTCCTGTTCTCCGGCAGTCATAAAGCGGAATCTGGTGAAAACAGATACGGCTTGATAGAAGGAAAAGTTTCTTAAAGGAAGTGCTTCGACTGATGACACGGACCTTGTCGGCCGCTGATCAAAAGCTCCGGCAGAAGTCGGTAAAGGGCTGCGAGAGCCCACATCCATCCCCAACTGGCGTCTCCCACTCAGAACTTTCCGCTGTGCCCAAGTCGCCGGCTGAGTCCGCCTGCGGGCTTTCGTGCTCGCTATGGAGCCTGCAACCTGCTGGTTTCTGTCGAGGGAGATCCAACGTAGGAATGAAGAAGTACGCGCCTGCCAACGCTCACGCGTGCATAATTAAAATGCAGCTAACCACAGAGGTTCAGTGTGTGCTGTAGTTATCGCATGGTAGCAAAACTTGATAGATATTCTAATGTGTTGATACGGAACCAATTCACGCTGGGAAAGAATTAGTTTCAATTTTGGCCACCAGGTGCAAATCTGGCGCTGTGAATGCAAGAAAGACATACAGAAATGTTTTCAATAGTAATTGATTAGGAATCGGACGTGAGAAGAAACGGGCGAACGAATGTAAAAGGCATAATGTTGACTTTATTATTAAACATCGTTTACACAATTTGTTCAACGTGAGCACCGAAGACGAGATGCTGCATACGTAAAGCGATGTGATCAACAGCTGCTCTCAGCAGTTACGACAGAAACTTGGAAACATTTAGCTGTACTTCCGGTCTCCAGATCATGTAAAGACCCAACGTGTCCGTGGTAAACTGGCTCTTTTAGATATCACCAGAGCCAAATTCACATGGATTCACACCGAGTGATCTTGCAGGTTATGTAACTGGAAAACCATGTGGAACATTGTAATAAACAGATCATTCACTACGCGAGCTACATGTTGAATGAGAACAGTCGTTTCCACCCAGTTACGCTCTTCTAAAGCACGAATCACATGTTTTGCGATAACGTGCAGACGTGAGGGTACCCCGACCGCCCTCTGGTGGTATTCTCTTCAGCGAAGAAAGGATCGAAAATAAAGCTGAGCGTGAAGCCATACCACACGGCAACATACAGCAGCTGCAATGTCTCTTCTTTAACAGTACCACAAATATGGCAGTTCTGTGTATTCGCAACACTTTGTAGTGTGAAACGTGCCTCGTCATCCAATGAATCTTGCCCGGCTACATCTCATCAACTACAATCCGTGCCGGCAACCGAAGAGCAAATTGTGAACGTCGCTGCCGCTTCAGTTGCTGCATCGACTGGATCTCGAACGGTTCGTAGTGTAAAATAGACCTCAAAACTTCCCGTAGTGTTGACCATGGGGCGAACAATTCTCGTGATACTGCACCAACACAGGCACTGCCCGGGACACATGCTGCATAGTCAGTTACAGCAACAGCAACTTTGTCAATAACTTATACCGGGAAGGACGAATCCCTATTCCAGGTTCACACTAATCTCACTTGTGTTTTCTAATTTCATTATCTTCTTCTTTAAGCCATTTGATGGCGTCAGGCCTTTACTCATATCTTTCAGTGCAGCACTGTAATATTGCTGCCGTTCACATAAAACAATACCACTAACAGGGTCTCCATAGTCATAGTGTTCACTCACGTTAAGGCTCGTCAAATGACAGTGTGGATATCATACCATCATAAAAACAGTATACAGCACCAGATTTAACCGTAATGGCAACAAATGAAACTATTTTTCTTTCCAGCGTGAATTGGTTTCGCAATGACGCACTAGCATATCTACCATGTTACGCTGCCTTACGATGATTATGGCCCACACTGTAAATCAATGAGAAGCTGCACTGAAATTATTTATATCGCTTCGGAATTTACGCAGCAGCTGAGAGAGAATGGAGCCGACAGTAGTGCGCTCTCTGAAGAACTATAACTCCAGAGCGTCTTTTTCAACGAGTCCTGAATGTGTGTGCGCCATCACAAGTAGAAAGCGATGTTAGCACACAACATAAACTTAATTGTATGGGCCCAGCATCAACGGGCTTTCACAATGTAAAGAACACCATAGCCTCTGGTTAGCATACCCTGCAGTTTGATGATAAACTCCGATACAGAGCGTGATGGACTGTTTCCCTGCTGGGCAGGTTTTTCAGATTTCTCATGCAATGAAAATATCTGTTATGGGCAGCCGAGAGACTGACGCGACACCATTCACCAGTCACTAACATACCAAGGTGACAAAAGTCATGGGATACCTCCGACTATCGTGTCGGACCACACTTTGTCCGGAATACTGCAGCAACTCATCGTGGCATGGATTCCACAAGTCACTGGAAGTCCTCTGCATAAATATTGGACCATGCTGCCCCTACAGTCGTCCATAACTGCGAAAGGGTTGCCGCTGCATCGTGTTGTGAACAAACTGACGTCTCGATTATGTCCCATAAATGTTCTGTGTGATTCCTTTAGGGTGATCTAGATGTCCAGATCATTCGCTCGAATTGTCCAGAATACTGTTCAATCCAGTTGGAAAGAATTGTGGTCCTGTGAGGTGGCGCATTGTCATCCATAGTAAATTCGTCGTTGAAACTTCCTGGCAGATTAAAACTGTGTGCCGGACCGAGACTCGAACTCGGGACCTTTGCCTTTCGCGGGCAAGTGCTCTACTAACTGAGCTATCCAAGCACGACTTACGTCCCGTCGTCACAGCTTTACTTCTGCCAATACCTCGTCTCCTACCTTCCAACCTTTGGTAGCTCAGTTGGTAGAGCGCTTGTTCGCGAAAGGTGAAGGTCCCGAGTTCGAGTCTCGGTGCGGCACACAGTTTTCATCTGCCAGGAAGTTTCATATCAGCACACACTCCACTGCGGAGTGAAAATCTCATTCTGGAAACATCCCCCAGGCTGTGGCTAAGCCATGTCTCCGCAATATCCTTTCTTTCAGGAGTGCTAGTACTGCATGGTTCGCAGGAGAGCTTCTGTAAAGTTTGGAAGGTAGGAGACGAGATACTGGCAGAAATAAAGCTGTGAGGACGGGGCGTGGGTCATGCTTGGGTAGCTCAGTAGGTAGAGCACTTGCCCGCGAAAGGCAACGGTCTGCAGGTAGATGAACATAACTGAGTCGTGCACGGCTAGTGTTCATGCCATTTGTTGTTTCTTATCTTCTACACTCCTGGAAATGGAGAAAAGAACACATTGACACCGGTGTGTCAGACCCACCATACTTGCTCCGGACACTGCGAGAGGGCTGTACAAGCAATGATCACACGCACGGCACAGCGGACACACCAGGAACCGCGGTGTTGGCCGTCGAATGGCGCTAGCTGCGCAGCATTTGTGCACCGCCGCCGTCAGTGTCAGCCAGTTTGCCGTGGCATACGGAGCTCCATCGCAGTCTTTAACACTGGTAGCATGCCGCGACAGCGTGGACGTGAACCGTATGTGCAGTTGACGGACTTTGAGCGAGGGCGTATAGTGGGCATGCGGGAGGCCGGGTGGACGTACCGCCGAATTGCTCAACACTTGGGGCGTGAGGTCTCCACAGTACATCGATGTTGTCGCCAGTGGTCGGCGGAAGGTGCACGTGCCCGTCGACCTGGGACCGGACCGCAGCGACGCACGGATGCACGCCAAGATCGTAGGATCCTACGCAGTGCCGTAGGGGACCGCACCGCCACTTCCCAGCAAATTAGGGACACTGTTGCTCCTGGGGTATCTGCGAGGACCATTCGCAACCGTCTCCATGAAGCTGGGCTACGGTCCCGCACACCGTTAGGCCGTCTTCCGCTCACGCCCCAACATCGTGCAGCCCGCCTCCAGTGGTGTCGCGACAGGCGTGAATGGAGGGACGAATGGAGACGTGTCGTCTTCAGCGATGAGAGTCGCTTCTGCCTTGGTGCCAATGATGGTCGTATGCGTGTTTGGCGCCGTGCAGGTGAGCGCCACAATCAGGACTGCATACGACCGAGGCACACAGGGCCAACACCCGGCATCATGGTGTGGGGAGCGATCTCCTACACTGGCCGTACACCACTGGTGATCGTCGAGGGGACACTGAATAGTGCACGGTACATCCAAACCGTCATCGAACCCATCGTTCTACCATTACTAGACCGGCAAGGGAACTTGCTGTTCCAACAGGACAATGCACGTCCGCATGTATCCCGTGCCACCCAACGTGCTCTAGAAGGTGTAAGTCAACTACCCTGGCCAGCAAGATCTCCGGATCTGTCCCCCATTGAGCATGTTTGGGACTGGATGAAGCGTCGTCTCACGCGGTCTGCACGTCCAGCAGGAACGCTGGTCCAACTGAGGCGCCAGGTGGAAATGGCATGGCAAGCCTTTCCACAGGACTACATCCAGCATCTCTACGATCGTCTCCATGGGAGAATAGCAGCCTGCATTGCTGCGAAAGGTGGATATACATTGTACTAGTGCCGACATTGTGCATGCTCTGTTGCCTGTGTCTATGTGCCTGTGGTTCTGTCAGTGTGATCATGTGATGTATCTGACCCCAGGAATGTGTCAATAAGTTTCTCCTTCCTGGGACAATGAATTCACGGTGTTCTTATTTCAATTTCCAGGAGTGTATTACGGTACTGCCGCTCCGTTTTCTTGTTCCATTTACTGGCGCCACTAACTTTCTGCCTTACTTGTCCGTGAGTGGCAGCAACAGCGCATATCGACCGATAGTATTTCCGGGTCGTCATGTGTCTGGCAGTCAGTTGGAGACGGACCAGCAGTGTAGTCGGGACGTAGCAGCAGTGAAGTCGGCGACGGAGCGCCGGTGAGACGCGGACAGCCAGTGCTCGCCGACCGCTGGCGACACAGATGAATTGTCCGCGGAGGGAGATTGGAGCGGGACGATCGTTGGTTGGTCGTTCTGTTGGTCGCCTAGCCGGCCGACGTATATTTGGTCCCTCCACAGTTTCCGGGCCTAGGAGTCGGTCGGTCGGCGTGGAGTAGCATGGAAGGCTCCTTCGCGCATACTCTGGCTGTGGCCGCTGGCGGTGTGCACGGGCGGTTGGGGTGTGGGATGCTGCTTGCGAGTTCAAATGGCTCTGAGCACTATGGGACTTAACATCTATGGTCATCAGCCCCTCGAACGTAGAACTACTTAAACCTAACTAACCTAAGGACATCACACACAGCCATGCCCGAGGCAGGATTCGAACCTGCGACCGTAGCAGTCGCGCGGTTCCGGACTGAGCGCCTAGAACCGCTAGACCACCGCGGCCGGCTGCTTGCGAGTGCTACGAAGTTCGTCGCCCAACGATCTTGGACATGAAAGTTGAGTCATCACTTCGCCTACTATCGACCTTCAACTGCTTACATTTCTTCGTTTGACCCTGGTAGTCTCTCTTGGGACATTCCCGTGAGCAACAACGTGTGTGTATTCAAGTCGGCTAAGATTCCAGCCGTCTTCCTGTGGAGTCTAACTTAATTTATTCCCTGCTATTGAAGCTGTCCAGCGTTATCTTCTGCCTTGTCGCTGTTGACGTTCCGGTTACCTGCCCTGGTCGTTGACATGATTTTCGGTAGTGTATTTTCCTTGTCGTGTTGTTGCTGTCCTCTGTGGCTTCTAGTTTGACAGCTGAGGTATTGCTGGTCGTTGTGGGCTCCAATATTCTGTTTGTCGTTCTATTGAAATCTTGGGCGCGTTTTGCTGATTGCGTGGAGCGGAACTGATTTTGTTGACTGAGCTGTCAGCTGTCCGTCAGTTGAGTTGCCTTCAGATTAAGAGGTCGTTGGTCAGGCAGCCTGTCTCACCTAAACGGGCGTTAGTGTTATAATCCCAGACCGACCCTTGGAAACTTCTGAGCGCCGTTCCTTGTGTGTTACATAGCAATAATTTCCCAGTTATTTGTTGATGTGTGGCCTTCAGCCGAGTATCAGTATCTCTTAAAATACTTTTCTTGTGTTGCCCTTAAGGCATGAGATTGTTATTCTGTATAGGGGCCTTCAGACGAAATTTATATGATTTGTTTTAAGATACGACTCTCTGCCTTTTAAAACCGAAACTCTTCTTCCTAGGGATTAAGCGTTAAATTATTTGTTGATGTGCGGCCTTCAGCCGAAATTTAATATCTCTTAAATTAATGTTCTTGTCTTGCCGTTAAGGCATAAGATTTTTATGCTTTTATATGGGGCCTGCAGCGGAATTTTGCATGAAATATTTTAAGATAAGGCCTTCTGCCTTTTGATTTAAACTCTTCTTATTGCTTAATATGCGTCCTCCAGAGAAGTTCCATTAAAATTAAATTGCTAAGGCCTTCAGCCTGTCAGATTGAAGATTTAGTTAATATTCTTGGGTGAAACCTCCAGAGGAACCTTGTATTTCAATTTCTTGAGTAGGCCTTGTGTCTTGGATTTTGAGCGTGGCCTTCAGCCCATCTAAAGTTATTCAAATGATGTAGATTAAAGTTTCTAGTCTTTTGATTCCTAGTTGTAGTATTGTGCGTTGATAAATAAAGTTTGTATGTTGAGTGCAAGTGACAGCAACTTATTCTGGCCCTTTCCCACAACCTAATCCTCTCTGTCCTGCTAGCCCAGTTCAGTTCCGTAACCGGTTCAGTTCCGTCTAAACACAGCCCGCATCATTCTGGAGACACCACCAGCTTTCAAAGTGCCTTGTTGACAATTTGATCCATGCCTTCATAGGCTCAGCGCCGCACTCGAACCTTACCAGCATCTGTTCCCAACTGAAATCTGGACTCAACTACCAGGCCACGGTTTTCTGCGGCCCATCTGATGTGGTCACGAACCCAGGAAAGACGCTACAGGCGATGTCGCGCTGTTACCAAAAGCACTAGCGTCGGCCTTCTGCTGCCATAGCCCATTAACGGGATTTTGCGCCACACTCTCCTAACGGATACTTTCTTAGTGCGTCCAACTTTGATTTCTGCAGTTATTTCACACAGTGTTGTCTGCTAACACTGAAAACTCAAATGTAGCTGCCCTCGGTCGTTAAGTGAAGATCGTTCGCCCCTGCGTTGTCCGTGGTGAGAGGTAATGCCTGAAATTTGGTGTTCTTGGCGAACTCTTGACACCGTGAAATGTGTTACATCAACACAAGTACAAGGATAGCGTACCAATATGGACAAGAAAGGGGGCATTTGCTCCAACAGAAATAACAATCATCCATTTATTGCACCATTACACCCGCACATCATGATATATGAGACATTATGACAAACAGTGTGCGTAATGAAGGCCGCACAATTTTACCAATGTAAGAAATTAAAATAATACTAGCATAAAATTAACTAAAGTGTCTTGAAGGGAATGTTTGTGAGAAGAACACGACGGGGCCGCCAGGAAGGATGCCATAATACTTAACTCAGGTGCATCAAAACAAACAACGGACACCAGGCCGCGCCAACAACGGACACGTAAGGCACGCAACTACTCTCTGCATTGCGGTCCCGCGCGTTCCACCCAAGTAATAGCTACCTGAAACATTTTAATACTTGGGACAGTACACCAATGATCAGCAAATTTAAAAAAAAAACAATAACATGACATAAAAATACAATAAAATAAGAAAATCACATCACATGAGTATGAGCTTAAGGTCTTTCGGTTATTAGCAGATTACGAAAGGTTAAGGGGCATGTGCCACTATTAATTCTTGCGTGATTACATTACTAAATGTCTCAGTACCCAAGTTGCAATTAACGCAACAAGAATTAAATCATTTAAGTGATAATGTTACTTTAAAATAATAATAAAATTATTTCATACCAACAAAACCAAGAACGGCCCGATCAGTACTCCCCAGTGAAGCAGTTCACACAAATGGTACTCCACGGCTCCGAGCACACAGCCCCATACAAAATGCAACACAACCACAGCGACCCGGCGTACTACCAGAACCACTAGGTAGTAAACCAAAATCGTACTAAGCCAAAACAAGGACCGATTTTTAAAATAGCAAGACCTAGCCCGGGGCGGACAACAGACCAGATGCCGGGAAATCCATAAGAAACCTCAGCCAACTTAATACCAAAACAACAATTTATGAACAATATGCAAAACACAAGACATCTCAGTCCAAAGACTTCCCTTTAGTCGCGAAGGTGGCTCCGACCCGCCTGGTGAGGTGCCAAGGGTCGTGCGGAGTGCCGAATCAACCTTAACCTTCGTTAACGGAAAGTGGAAGCACCACAAGACAAAATAAACTCCAATCTAACTGCGCAAGGCAACTCTAAGGAGTGCCACTCGAAGACTATGCACTTGAAGATCAAACATAAAGCACCCAGACTAACGTGCCGCTGAACGACGCACCTCCATCACCAGCGTCTAGGGAGAGCAGCATAGCCCATCGATATACATCCATGGGGTGGTAAACATGGATAGCAATCCCAGCGACGGAGAGACAGGACGAAAGACATCCCGCCGCACATAGAAGGTATTTCAAACTCAAGCTCGACAAACTACAACAGGCGAGATTTTGCTCCCCTTGCGAATCACGTTAAACGGCACACCACGCCGCTGTCCACACTATTAACCGTAAAATCACGGTCCGGTCTGCCCATCGGGCCCCACTCGGCGTCCAGACGCAAAACAACCCGAGCCGGACTGTCTTCACGCCAAGGCAGCCACCTCTAACCTCTTCACACGCCTTCAGCTAACCCCGGCCAGCGATCACGCACGGAAACAACCGCCTAATGCCAAAGCGCCATCTGAATGAAAACTCAGCACTAACATCGATACGGACCTGGCGATAAGCGAGCACCGTAACACTGTGGATCCCGGAATACTGTATTTCCTATCGATTTCCGAAAGGGAATGTCCCATGCGACTAGCGCCATCTACCATTCCGCTTTCAGTGTCGGCAAAACCCCGTCGTGCGGCCATAATAACGTCGGAAACCTTTCCATGTGAATTACCTAAGTAGAAATAACAGATCCACTAATGCACTGCCTTATTACACCTTCTAATACAGCCATCTGTCTATGTGAGTGTGGGGTCCCGTGACATCTATCATGTCACTGTCATGATGAACTGGCACATATTGGAGAACCATGGACCGACGTAATCGTGTCTGTCACCCAAACTCAGTGCAACTCGAAGAGTCGACGGGTTGGAGCCGTTGTTACACGGGTTGACGTCATTGTTGCTGTCAGAGGAGGCAGCACTGTGTTCTAAAATTCACAATATTTATACTTACAATACAACTAAACATTTAATCATGGACTATTCTTCCTATACTGTAAAACATCGCACTTTCTCGTATTAGAGCCTCATGGCCAAAACTGTGTCAGGATGCAGTAATGGGAAAAATTATGGTTTTCGTAACAGAGTGAATGATTTTGATAAATGTTAGAAATATATAGTGAAATGCTTAAGAATATCAGTCTCGTTATTAGCATGCAACAACACGTGTCTTGTAGTTTGATATTGTTAGTGTGTACACAATGACCATCATTTCTCTTTGGATAATCAGTCTTCTCACTGCTTCCTGCGGGCAGACACGACTTCGTCTCCCGTACTTAACTGTCCGCGTCAGAGTAGCTGCTACACCAAAAATCCTCTATTATTTGTTGAATATGTTCATCCCTCTGTCATCCCACGCAGTTTCTACAATTTTTGCTATCCATAGCTCCCTCACCCTCTCTCTCTCTCTCTCTCTCTCTTTCTCTCTCTATCTTTCTTTCCCTCTATTTACATCTCTGGTACGATGTACATTATCTGTAATGTTCATACACATGTACTGTCATCCTGTTCCTTTTTCTAGTCATTGTTCTTTACATATTGCATCACTCCCCGGTACTGCAGAGAATCTCTTCGCTTCTAATCCTGTGAATACACGTAACTTTCAGCTACCTACTATAGCATCAAATTTCAAACCATTCGAATCTCTTCAATCATTCCTGTACAATGCTGTGCTCCAGATATACAGTTATTGAAATTTATTCCGCGAATTGAGGCTAATATTTAATAGTAGTATCCTTCTTGGTCTGTTCTAGTCAGCTTCTCATGTCCTCTTTGCTTCGTCAGTGATGCATTAATTTGCATCCAATGAGCGGGAACGTCCTCGCCTTATCTTCTATGTGATCCACAAATTGCAATATGCACCTCATGTCATTTCCTCTTCCGTCTTTTCTTTAATTTTTTTGTTAACAGCCAGTCCATATTCTGGGTCCAAATCCTGTTTCTTTCATTCGGTAGTCTTGTAATTTTTCCACACTTTCACTGAATATTTCAATGTCAACAGGGATTTTTATTCTTTAACATTACCGAGCTAGGTGGCGCAGCGGTTAGCACACTGGACTCGCATTCTGGAGGACGACGGTTCAATCCCACGTCCGGCCATCCCGATTTAGGTATTACGTGATTTCCCTAAATCGCTCCAGGCAAAAGCCGGGATGGTTCCTTTGAAAGGGCATAGCCGACTTCCTTCCCCGTCCTTCCCTAATCCGATGAGACCGATGACCTCGCTGTTTGGTCTCTTCCCCCAAAAACAACCCAACCCTAACCCCAACAACGTTCTTAAACATTGAATTTCAGTGTTACTGCTTAAACTTTTGGCTGCGACCAGAAGAAACTAATTAGTTTTGTCGCAACTGTAGATTCTTTGATTGGTCTAGGAGAAGGCTCATCAAACTAGAACAGATGAAGTATTAGTTCACTTTGTTACATAAATGAATAAAAGATTTACTTGATTTTGACTCACACTTTTCCCACAAAAGTTTGGATAATTTACTTCTGTCATTAACTAATAAAGCATCAGTTGATACACTAGTTAACACACTTTTCTCTTGCACTACAACTTTCAACACTACAATGTTCAAGCTGAGCCCTCGAACTGGGGCTGAGATCTTGCATGCTCAATACTATACCGTCCTCAGCGTGAGGGCGCTGCTGATGTTGTGTGGGAGGTGTGGTCCTCCGGAACGCCTCCCTTACGTCATTGCAGATTGCAGTGTACCGTCGATAACTAACGCTGCTGTGCCAACGCAGTCACGGGACAACTCCTCACTTTCTCTTATTTTCGTTATTCATTCTTTGATGTAAAGGTTAAAAAGTAAGGGAGAAAGACTGCGTCATTGTCTTACACCATTTTTAATCGGAACACATCTCTGTTGATCTTCTATTGCTGTTGTTCCCTCTTGTTCTTGGACATATAGCATATTTTTCAGTCCGTAATGTGTGATATTTTGAGTATCAAATGTGCAGAATGTAGCCACAATATTCGAACCAAACAAAATGTGTACAAGATTTATATAAAAGGTTACTATCCTTACCAGAAATGATCATTCAGTGAAGAAGGCGATCTACAATTTTGTACTGTAGTCTTCTTTTGAAAACCAGTATATTTGCCAAGATCGCTACGTCAACACAATTACTGGAGTACTACTTTCGGCAATATGTGTTGTTATCCTAAGATGTATAAAAAGGAAACATGTCAAGGTTACAGTCTTACAGTCACAAAATAAAAAAAAATTACAGGGGTATACACAACAGCTCTATGACTAAAAAGACGCACTCATAAAACAGGCAGTGGTAGTTACATCATACAACGCTTGTGCCACTCTTTCACATGAAGATTATGCAATATGCTGTAAAATAATAAGTCTCCAAAATTCTGCTCATATAATCTGATACAATCCAAAGTCAGTGTATAATAAGGAATGCCCCAAATAAGAAAAAGTTTCTAGTTAATGATGTACCGTAAAATATCGAGGCATTACAATGACATGTCAGGTGTTCTATTATATTCACAACAATGAGCACGCGTGGCACGAACAAGAGAGATACATGGTATATTTTGCCACTTCGTGGTGTAAAGCCTTTTTGGCTGCGAGACAGCAATTGACGATTAGATTTTGAGTACAACGGGAGCTAGTGCTGAGATGTCACTTAACGGCTAATGTAACAAGGTCACACTTTTGTTTTACCAACGAATTAACAGAAGAAATGTAACTTCCAAACAGTATACACCAACTAGACATAAGAATAAATTTACCCAATTGTATATAAAAGAAACAGTATGCTGCAAATTGTCATGGATGGCTGCCCACATTATCAGATAAAAGTGTAGGACATTTTGTGGTGTATCGATGCCATAATAGATTACATACATTAAAAAGTTCATGCCGTAAAATGCATTTAATGGAATTAGTGGTAAGGGAAAGCTACACAGTCGAGATTTACAGAATTATGTAATAGGATTTCAACTTATCGATAGGTTTCGCTGGAAGCGAAGGAAGACAAGCAATAATTATGTATTAGGAAGTTCTAAAACAAGTCCCCAAACGATATAGGAGAATATAGGACAGTAATATAAAATAAAATTCCTGCGAATAAACTTTTTTTACTGAAAATATGCACCAATATGAAACTACAGACAAAATATAACCTTTACTTTTTTACTTTTTCCTACCTCTAGATCAATGTGCCATTACTGTATCAGTGAAACTTCAGTTGGTATATAACCAATAGGCATCATTTCTGAGGATACATAGCAAGGCTACCTATGAGAGAAGTTAACATAAGTTATACTTATCCGCCGACTACGGTATATAACGGCAGTGGTACCTAATTTCACGTCATACATCAGTCAGCAAGAGTAGCTAAATAATTATACCATATTTAATATTCGCATTGTATCTGATGTACCCGACCCCTGTGAACCACTGACCCTGCCGTTGGTGGGGAGGCTTGCGTGCCTCAACGATACAGATAGCCGTACCGTAGGTGCTACCACGACGGAGGGGTGTCTGTTGAGAGGCCAGACAAACGCGTGGTTCCTGAAGAGGGACAGTAGCTTTTTCAGTAGTTGCAGGGGCAACAGTCTGGATGATTGACTGATCTAGCCGTGTAAGACTAACCAAAACGGCCTTGCTGTGATGGTACTGCGAACGGCTGAAAGCAAGGGGAAACTACAGCCGTAATTTTTACCGAGAGCATGCAGCTTTACTGTATACGCCCCGGGAGTAGACAACATTCCATTAGAACTACTGACAGTCTTGAGAGAGCCAGTCCTGACAAAACTCTACCATCTGGTGAGCAAGATGTATGAGACAGGTGAAATACCCTCAGATTTCAAGAAGAATATAATAATTCCAATCCAAAAGAAAGCAGGTGTTGACAGATGTGAAAATTACCGAACTATCAGTTTAATAAGCTACAGCTGCAAAATACTAACGCGACTTCTTTACAGACGACTGGAAAAACTAGTAGAAGCCGACCTCGGGGAAGATCAGTTTGGATTCCGTAGAAATATTGGAACACGTGGGGCAATACTGACCCTACGACTTATCTTAGAAGCTAGATTATGGAAAGGCAAACCTACGTTTCTATCATTTGTAGACTTAGAGAAAGCGTTTGACAATGTTGAACGGAATACTCTCTTTCAAATTCTGAAGGTGGCAGGGGTAAAATACGGGGAGCGAAAGGCTATTTACAATCTGTACAGAAATGGTTCAAATGGCTCTGAGCACTATGGGACTCAACATCTTAGGTCATAAGTCCCCTAGAACTTAGAACTACTTAAACCTAACTAACCTAAGGACATCACACACACCCATGCCCGAGGCAGGATTCGAACCTGCGACCGTAGCAGTCTCGCGGTTCCGGACTGCAGCGCCAGAACCGCACGGCCACCGCGGCCGGCTAATCTGTACAGAAACCAGATGGCAGTTATAAGAGTCGAGGGTCATGAAAGGGAAGCAGTGGTTGGGAAGGGAGTGAGACAGGGTTGTAGCCTTTCCCCGATGTTATTCAATCCTTATATTGAGCAAGCAGTGAAGGAAACAAAAGAAAAATTCGGAGTAGGTATTAAAATCTATCGAGAAGATATAAAAACTTTGAGGTTTGCCGATGACATTGTAATTCTGTCAGTGACAGCAAAGGACTTGGAAGAGCAGTTGAACGGAATGGACAGTGTCTTGAAAGAAGGATATCAGATGAACATCAACAAAAGCAAAACGAGGATAATGGAATGTGGTCGAATTAAGTCGGGTTGTGCTGAGGGAATTAGATTAGGAAATGAGACACTTAAGGTAGTAAAGGAGTTTTGCTATTTGGGGAGCAAAATAACTGATGATGGTCGAAGTAGAGAGGATATAAAATGTAGACTAGCAATGGCAAGGAAAGCGTTTCTGGAGAAGAGAAATTTGTTAACATCTAATATAGATTTAAGCGTCAAGAAGTCATTTCTGAAAGTATTTGTATGGAGTGTAGCCATGTATGGATGTGAAACATGGACGATAAATAGTTTGGACAAGAAGAGAATAGAAGCTTTCGAAATTTCGTGCTACAGACGAATGCTGAAGTTTAGACGGGTAGATCACATAACTAATGAGGAGATATTGAATAGGATTGGGGAGATGAGAAGTTTGTGGCACAACTTGACTGGAAGAAGAGAACGCTTGGCAGGACATGTTCTGAGGCATCAAGGGATCACCAATTTAGTATTGGAGGGCAGCGTGGAGGGTAAAAATCGTAGAGGGAGACCAAGAGATGAATACACTAAGCAGATTCAGAAGGATGTATGTTGCAGTAGATACTGGGAGATGAAGAAGCTTGCACAGGACAGAGTAGCATGGAGAGCTGCATGAAACCATTCTCAGGACTGAACACCGCAACAACAACATGTGATGTACTTGTGGAATTTTGATTTACGTGTGGCTCGTACTTTGCATTGCAAGTACTGTATGTACTTATTGTCATAAGATCGACGACATATGCTATGTAATATTATTTTATTGATATTGAGGCATAACGTACATTACATGATTACCTTCCTATTACGTACTAACGATATGATCAAATCGGAGTTTCCCTCCTTAGCTCGAGGCCGAAGTCATACAGGTACACTGACTCCCAAGAAAGTATTAATGGCAAAGTTGACTCTCTATCACACTGGAGCACTTTGGCTTCATATGTGAAGCTACCATATGTTGCTGTCATCCATAAATTAACGTAGAATTTTAAGTAACAAGGAAGTACTACCAAAGTGTACAAAAATGTAATTATAGCTCCAAATTGCCTTAACTCGTCTACTAATCTTCGGTTATTTGCTGTCTCTCGTATTTTGTTGTAATAAGATTGGCGCTGGAACTATGACTACAAGAATTCTTAGCCCAGTGTACCGTTACGATGTACTTAAAGGTCTAGTCAAGTGAGTTCGTGAAACCAAATGCTATGTTACCGAGTATTATACGCAAATACTTGCTTATTTTGACCTAGAGCACGAATTACATTGTAACAGCACAGTTCTTGCAACCAGTTCCACTACCATTCATATAACAACAAATAGAGGAGAGCTTCATTAACCAAAGGTTGCAAGCTGAGTTAACAATATCGAAGATTTATATACTGAGTATTATAAATGGGCTCTGAGCACTATGGGACTTAATATCTGAGGTCATCAGTCCCCTAGAACTTAGAACTACTTAAACCTAATTAACCTAAGGACATCACACACATCCATGCCCTAGGCATTACTCGAACCTGCGACCGTAGCGGTCGCGCGGTTCCAGACTGAAGCGCCTAGAACCGCTCGGCCACACCGGCCTGCTGAGTATTATTCATATTTATATTTATTTTTTGGTCACATAGTGTAGGTCTCGTACTATTTTAGGCATGGTACCGACATACTGGAAAAAAGAAAACTGCTGTGGAGAGAACATTCTCGAAGTTTCCTGAATGTGTGTTTTTATCGTTTCTACTTGGTTTACAGGTTACTTTAGCCTTGGCGTGGGCCCGACTTAGACCTCTGACTACGCCACTTGCCCTGATTTGTGTGGTGTTCATATGCCTTACCAATTCGGTGTCGTTGAAAAGATTTTAATGATATGTTGATCGCTACATGTTTACCAGACCAGTTAACTTGAATACTTTGACCTAGAGAGACGGCCGCGGTGGCCGTGCGGTTCTAGGCGCTGCAGTCCGGAACCGCGGGACTGCTACGGCCGCAGGTTCGAATCCTGCCTCGGGCATGGATGTGTGTGATGTCCTTAGGTTAGTTAGGTTTAAGTAGTTCTAAGTTCTAGGGGACTGATGACCTAAGATGTTAAGTCCCATAGTGCTCAGAGCCATTTGAACCATTTTGAACCTTGACCTTGAACTACATCGTCACAGAGCGCTGGGCCAAGGTTTCGTGTAATCTTATTTCTAGTACCAATCTTATTAGAACAAAATACGAGCGGCGGTCAATAATCAAAGATTAGTAGACGAGTTAAGGCAACCATGTGCTACACCTACTGTTTTGTGCAGTTTAAGAGTATTTTCTTGTTACTTAGGAAATTTACCAGAATTAGTGGCTGCCAGCAACATACTGTTGCCTCAAACATGAAGCCAATATTCTCTATTGTCATAGACTGTAAGCTTTACCATTATTACTTTCTTGGGAGTTAGTGTACTGTATGACCTTGGCCTCGAGGTAAGGAGGGTGGCACCGATTTTGTCAAATCGATAGTACGTCACAGAAAGGTAATCTTGAGATGTACGTTACGCCTTAGTACGAACAGAAGATTCTCATGCTGCATATGTCGTAATCTTATGACGAAAAGAGTAACATAATACTTACAACGCAACCCACGAGTACACTGGGTACAGTACGAATATTAAATGTAAAATAAATATGCTGGCTAATGTAAGACATGAAAATAAGGAGCCATTGCTGTTTTATAACGTAATCGTTTGCTAAGTGTAATTTATGTCAACTTCCCTCGTAAGTATCTTCAGAAACTGTTGTAAATCAGCTGCCGTTTTACTTAGACAGTGATGGCAGGTTAATGGAAAGATGGAAAAAAGTAAAACGTATGTTTCATACGTAGTTCAGTACTGATACATATGTTTAGTGAAAATATTTTATGCATGAACTGCATTTTATTTTACTATTCTGCTTTGCGTGAGGGCTTGTCTAACAACTTCCTATTAAATAATTGTTAATTGTCATCCTTCGCTTGCAGTAAAACCAACCAGTATGTTCAAATCCTATTTCATAATTCAAGCTGCCCGCAAAGCCTCATCGTTACGACACAAATGTTCAAAAATGTTTAGCTGATGTAGTAGGAAGCCATCCATGACAATTTATCGCATACTGTTTCTTTTATATACAACTGTGTAAACTTTGCTGTTATAATTACTTGGTGTGTACTACAGTGATGATACATTTCTTCTGATAATTTCAGTGTTAAACATAAATGTGACCCTGTCACACTAGTTGTAAATGACGTCAGACTGTACAGACCGCTATCTCTGTCGTACCTTTAAGCACTAGCTTAAGTTATACTCCGAATCCAGTCGTCAGTTACTCCGTCGCAGCGCTGCTAGACGTGGTATATGTCTTGTTTGTGACAGGCGTACTCAAGAGTTGTATACAGGGTGTTACAAAAAGGTACGGCCAAACTTTCAGGAAACATTCCTCACACACAAATAAAGAAAAGATGTTATGTGGACATGTGTCCGGAAACGCTTAATTTCCATGTTGGAGCTCATTTTAGTTTCGTCAGCATGTAAGCTCAATGGAGCACGTTATCATGATTTCGTACGGGATACTCTACCTGTGCTGCTAGAACATGTGTTTTTACAAGTACGACACAACATTTGGTTCATAAACGATGGAGCTCCCGCACATTTCAGTCGAAGTAGTCGTACGCTTCTCAACAACAGATTCGGTGGCCGATGGATTGGTAGAGGCGGACCAATTCCATGGCCTCCACGCTCTCCTGACCTCAACCCTCTTCACTTTCATTTATGGGGGCATTTGAAAGCTCTTGTCTACGCACCCCGGTACCAAATGTACAGACTCTTCGTGCTCGTATTGTAGACGGCTGTGATACAATACGCCATTCTCCAGGGCTGCATCAGCGCATCAGGGATTCCATGCGACGGAGGGTGGATGCATGTATCCTCGCTAACGGAGGACATTTTGAACATTTCCTGTAACAAAGTGTTTGAAGTCACGCTGGTACGTTCTGTTGCTGTGTGTTTCCATTCCAGGATTAATGTGATTTGAAGAGAAGTAATAAAATGAGCTCTAACATGGAAAGTAAGCGTTTCCGGACACATGTCCACATAACATATTTTCTTTCTTTGTGTGTGAGGAATGTTTCCTGAAAGTTTGGCCGTACCTTTTTGTAACACCCTGTATACTTTATTTTAGAACACCAGGTATGTCATTGTAATGTCTCACTATTTTGTGGTATTTTGCTATTTAAAAATTTATTTACTTATTGCAGGGATTCATTGCTATGCGTTGACTTTGAATTGTATACCTCCGATGACGATGATGATGATGATGAGGTCTCATACTCCGAGGAGCGAAGGGGACGATGCGGTAGACCCCCACCGCCGACTAGGCGAGGTCCTAGCGGAGGTGGTCCGCCATTGCCTTCCCCCGATCGTAATGGGGATGAATGATGATGATAAAGACGACACAGCAACAACCAGTCATCTAGAGGCAAAGAAAATCCCTGATCCCGCCGGGAATCGAACCCGGGACACCGTGCGCGGGAAGCGAGAACGGTATCGCAAGACCACGAGCTACGGACTCCCTCCGACGAACAGAATTGTTTTAAATGTTGTTATTAATAGCTTATGCCATAATCTTTATGTGACAGAGCGGTGAAAGCTTTGCAAGATGTAACTACCATAGCCCGGGTTTATGGATACACAGTTTTCGTCATGGGGCTGTTTTGTAAGACCTACAAGATTGTTTGGTTATTTTTTGACTGTTAGCATGTAACCTCGAAATATTTTGTATTAATTGGTCTGAAGATGACAAGACATTTTGTCGGAACTAGTAAGCCAGTAACTGTGTTAACATAGCGATGTTTCCAAGTAAGCCGGCCGATGTGGCCGAGCGGTTCTAGGCGCTTCAGTCCGGAACCGTGCGACCACTACGGTCGCAGGTTCGAATCCTGCCTCGGGCATGGATGTGTGTGATGTCCTTAGGTTAGTTAGGTTTAAGTAGTTCTAAGTTCTAGGGGACTGATGACCTCAGATATTAAGTCCCATAGTGCTCAGAGCCATTTGAACCATTTTTCCAAGTACACTGGTTTTCAAAAGGAGAATCCAACACAAAAACTGTTATTGTGCTCAGTTTGTTTAAATGTTGCGGTTTAAAAATGCACTGGTAGATTACACGTAACTGCTCTGCTTACATTTTAAGGCATGCCCCTTCCCCTCCCCGTGCGGAATTATCAAGCGTCATCCTGCCTCGTCCTCCTTACATTTTCAGATACAACATTCACAGCGTCATTAGCCGTGACGCCCTACTTTCACTTATCTCACTTACTCAAATGTCTTTGAGAGAAGAAATAAATATGGGTCACCGGTCAGTAACAACGGGGTGAAACGTTTGCTGTGTATATACTTTGAACTACAAATTTAAAATAATAATTTTTTTAATTTTCTATTTTATTTTATTGACTTATTTTGAGTCATGATGCGGCCGGCCACGAATCTTCTTCTGTGTCAACCTCTTCATTTCAGAGCAGTTATTTTGTTTTAGTAATTAGATGGTGGTTGGAGAGGGAGCCAGTCTGGTATCCTTTTAGAATGCCTTTTAACTGAGCATGTATCCTGCATTTCCGTGTGTTAACCACAGTAGGAACATACGATCCGTACCATATTTTTCTTCATTTGTTGAGGAACGCTGTAAAAATCACCAGTCCCAGTTCGTTGTGTCCACAACACAGAAAGGAAAAACCGCTGAGGTCGAATATCGAGAAGACGTGCTTTCCGACATGCCACCACCATCACTTATGACAAAAACTAATCAGTTTGGAAAGCTGAAAGATATTTCTTGTAACGAAAAGTAACATTTGTATTCGATACGCAAACCGGGTGAAATGCGACAAGACAAGATAATCAGTTGTTGCAATGAATTTTAGTCGCTTCAGCTATAATATAAGATGTAACAGCTTTCTTCCGAAGCCTTTAGCTTCAACACCGAGAAGAAAAGGGATTGAGGGAAAACTAAAAGTCCGTGAGATCTTAAGGGCTGTGCACGTTTTACCTATTCCTTCTCCAACCATTTCGAAGTATTTTTGTCAGGGACACTCCTGCAGGTATTTAAGAAACTTTTCAGACCATCATATGCTGACGTTTATCTTTATTTCCTTGTAACAAAGCTTTCTGCAGCGGCTTTCGAACAGATGTGCCCATATTTCTGGTTTTGTGTACGTGCGTGTTAGAAATATACACTCCTGGAAATTGAGATAAGAACACCGTGAATTCATTGTCCCAGGAAGGGGAAACTTTATTGACACATTCCTGGGGTGAGATACATCACATGATCACACTGACAGAACCACAGGCACATAGACACAGGCAACAGAGCATGCACAATGTCGGCACTAGTACAGTGTATATCCACCTTTCGCAGCAATGCAGGCTGCTATTCTCCCATGGAGACGATCGTAGAGATGCTGGATGTAGTCCTGTGGAACGGCTTGCCATGCCATTTCCACCTGGCGCCTCAGTTGGACCAGCGTTCCTGCTGGACGTGCAGACCGCGTGAGACGACGCTTCATCCAGTCCCAAACATGCTCAATGCGGGACAGATCCGGAGATCTTGTTGGCCAGGGTAGTTGACTTACACCTTCTAGAGCACGTTGGGTGGCACGGGATACATGCGGACGTGCATTGTCCTGTTGGAACAGCAAGTTCCCTTGCCGGTCTAGGAATGGTAGAACGATGGGTTCGATGACGGTTTGGATGTACCGTGCACTATTCAGTGTCCCCTCGACGATCACCAGTGGTGTACGGCCAGTGTAGGAGATCGCTCCCCACACCATGATGCCGGGTGTTGGCCCTGTGTGCCTCGGTCGTATGCAGTCCTGATTGTGGCGCTCACCTGCACGGCGCCAAACACGCATACGACCATCATTGGCACCAAGGCAGAAGCGACTCTCATCGCTGAAGACGACACGTCTCCATTCGTCCCTCCATTCACGCCTGTCGCGACACCACTGGAGGCGGGCTGCACGATGTTGGGGCGTGAGCGGAAGACGGCCTAACGGTGTGCGGGACCGTAGCCCAGCTTCATGGAGACGGTTGCGAATGGTCCTCGCCGATACCCCAGGAGCAACAGTATCCCTAATTTGCTGGGAAGTGGCGGTGCGGTCCCCTACGGCACTGCGTAGGATCCTACGGTCTTGGCGTGCATCCGTGCGTCGCTGCGGTCCGGTCCCAGGTCGACGGGCACGTGCACCTTCCGCCGACCACTGGCGACAACATCGATGTACTGTGGAGACCTCACGTCCCACGTGTTGAGCAATTCGGCGGTACGTCCACCCGGCCTCCCGCATGCCCACTATACGCCCTCGCTCAAAGTCCGTCAACTGCACATACGGTTCACGTCCACGCTGTCGCGGCATGCTACCAGTGTTAAAGACTGCGATGGAGCTCCGTATGCCACGGCAAACTGGCTGACACTGACGGCGGCGGTGCACAAATGCTGCGCAGCTAGCGCCATTCGACGGCCAACACCGCGGTTCCTGGTGTGTCCGCTGTGCCGTGCGTGTGATCATTGCTTGTTCAGGCCTCTCGCAGTGTCCGGAGCAAGTATGGTGGGTCTGACACACCGGTGTCAATGTGTTCTTTTTTCCATTTCCAGGAGTGTAGTTGTGAATACAGCCAGTTGCAATCTTCACAATTTTGGAAGACGCAACCAAGGCGACCAACTCAATGCTTCCTTTGTCGTCTGTTTCACAGTATGACTTTACTTTCAATGAATACTTTGCATTTATAACTTACTCTCACACTTCGTCATTTGTACAAAACTTTCATTGTCTTGTGTAATTCCTCTTTGTGTTGCCATTTTAAAATTTAAATGCTGATTCATGGACGTAGGACAAGTGCCAAACTTACCTTGCACGTAGTCGCAAAGATTGAATTAAATTGCAGACAGCAACGGATACCTGACTCAAATATTTGCCAAGGGTACGGCAAAGATAAAATTCGTGACCAGGAAGCTAAATTATACATTTTAAATCATACATACTACGAAACAGTATAAATAAGAGGCAGGTATAAAAATAACTGGCAGAACCTGTTAACGTGAAATATTTGTGTGTATCGTACCGCGTCGTATTGTAAATAACGATCTCCGATGAAACGAGCTACAAGACTAATATTAAAAAATTATAGTTATTTACAATATGGAGCGGTACCAAGCCCAGGAAAGTTTCACGTTGGGTACATAAGTGTTAGGGATTGTGGAGTATTACGAGGGAAAATATTTCTCTTCCCATATTAAGTTTCCTGGGTATACTAAAGATTGTGGAATATTTTGTACCGAAGATGCATGAGACAAAATATTTACTTCTTATAGTATTACCTTCCATCTGCAGACCTTTTAAGACAGACCTGCTAAACGCACAGTGAATGTAATGGGGAGGCAGGAGAATAATCACAGTCCTGAAGTCTGATCGACGATACACTATGTGATCAGAAGCAACCGGATACCTCACTGAAAATGACTTACAAGTTCGTGACGCACTCCATCGGTAATGCTGGAATTCAATATGGTGTTCGCCCACCCACAGGCTTGATAACAGCTTCCACTATCGCAGGCATAAATTCAATTAGATTCTGGAAGTTTTCTTGGGGAATGACAGCCCATTCTTCACAGAGTGCTGCACAGAGGCGAGGTATCGATGTCGGTCGGTGAGGCCTGGCACGAAGTTGACGTTCCAAAACATCCCTAAGGTGTTCTATAGGATTCAGGATAGGACTCTGTGCAGGTCAGTCCATTACAGGGATGTTATTGTCGTGAAACCACACCGCCACAGGCCGCGCATTATGATCAGGTGCTCGATCCTGTTGAAAGATGCAATCGCCCTCTCCGAATTGCTCCTCAACAATGGGAAGCAAGAAAGTGCTTAAGGCATCATTGTTGGCTCCTTGCAACAAGCGAGGCGTCGCTTGGCATTTACCGACATGATGTGTGGCTAATGAGCAGCCGCTTCATCATGAAATCCAAGTTTTCTCACCTCCAACCTATCTGTCATAGTACTTGCAGTATATCCTGATGTAGTTTGGAATTCCTGCGTGATGGTATGGATAGATGTCTGTAGATGTCAGGCGCCTCTTCACCTGTCAGCGATCTCTATCAGTCAACAGACGAGGTCTGTCTGTACGCTTTTGTGCTATACGTGTCCCTTCGCGTCTCAACTTCACTATCACATCGTAAACAATGAACCTAGGGATGTATAGGAGTGTAGATATCTCGTGTACAGACGTATGTCATTAGTGACCACGTTCGAAGTCAGTGAGTTCCGCGGAGCGCCCCATTCTGCCCTCTCACGACGTCTAATGAGTAATGAGGCCACTGATTTGGCGTACCTGGCGGTAGGTGGCAGCAAAATGCACCTAATATAAAAATCGTATGTTTTTGGGGGTGTCCGGATACTTTTGATCACACAGTGTATGTGGATTGTATTTAGTTATTACTTTGTCTGAAGATGTTCGTAAATTGTGTAACATACGTATTGCAGTTAAACTCGTCTATAAGTAATGATTCGCGTAGTTGTGTTAATCTGGTTTAGATAATATTATTGTAAGAACATGGATAAAAAATTAAGAAAATTTGTTCCACGTGTCGGCCTCGCCTCAAAACTTTACCATCTAATCATACAATGAAGGCTTTCACGACCGTATGGTACTGTTGTTGATAATTCTTCCGGGTTATATAGCCGTGGTCCATGGAATACTTCTGTTCCGAACGTTTCATCCAATACTACGTTGGACATCCTCAGAGGTATGGCTGGTTCTGTTGAGGCCTGCAGGACCCTTACAGGACCAGTCATACCTCTGAGGATGTCCAACGTAGTATTGGACGAAACGTTAGGAATAGAAGTATTCCATGGACTACGGCCATATAACCCGGAAGAATTATCAACAACTTTACCATCTGTTAGTGACTTCACTGCTTTTCTGAGCTCTCCAGAGGAGTGCCTCATAGATCAAGAAAGGGCACTTCATAATTTACACACACACACACACAGCAGACACAGACGCACTCTGCACAATGCGGCATGTCTCAGTGGAGGAGGTGAGGCTTGGCGAAGCCGTGACGACAAACGGCCTAATTTCTGCGCAGCGCGCTCCCGGCTCTTTGGCGACTGGCAGCGCGCGCCTGACTTTTGTTCTGCCTTTATTGTTCCGCCTTGCCGCCGCCGCGGTGCGCAGCGCCACGCGCGACCTCATTAACGAAAACCAATACCCGATACCTCGCCTTGCCCCGCCTCTCCTCGGCCGGGCTCCTGCGCATTCCTGTTACTAGCTACGGGCCCCACTTTCGCAGTACGCTCCCACCTCCCCCGATCAAACTGCCATTTACTTCCCCGAGCTCTGTTAGCCGTTACCTGGCCGTGCCTGCAGTCGGAGCAGCGTGTAGCAGAAGCTGCGCACCACGTGTCGTTTCCTCTCCGTCACGTTTTGGAGTGTTGTATAGCAGCTAAATCCAGTGACTGCGAATTTCCCACCGTGTGAACAACCGAAAGGCGTCAATCAGTCTCTCATATAACTGCATCGTTTTTCTTCATCAACTCGAGCAGAGTGTGTGTTAGCTTGCTTTTGCAAATATTTTCATGCCAGAGAGAGGAAGTTCGCGCTTGGAACATTTTTTTTTAATTTTTATTTTAATTTATTGGCTTTCGATTCGTGCCCGTTCAGATACGACAATGTAGTGAATACGAATTTTTTGTCAGTTACAACCATACGAACGAAAAGAGAACATAGCACCCAGTCTGACCCAGCCAGGAATCGATCCAGTATCCTTCTTTTGTGAGCAATCTACCGCGCTGACACCCATCCCTCCTTCCCTTTGCTTTTGAGGCGGACTAGGAACTAAATTAAGAGTGTTAAATATTCATTTTACTATGACTGACAATCCGCACAGCATGCAACCATAACCACTTGTCCTAAACGTGGTTGATCACTCGGTATGAATGAATGAGGGTGTAATTACACCAAGAAGAAATGCAGATGATAAACGGGAATTCATTGGACAAATGTATTATACTAGAACTGACATGTTATTACAAAAATGGCTCTGAGCACCATGGGACTTAACATCTGATGTCATCAGTCCCCTAGAACTTAGTACTACTTAAACCTAATTAACCTAACGACATCACACACATCCATGCCCGAGGCAGGATTCGAACCTGCGACCGTAGCGGTCACGCGGTTCCAGACTGAAACGCCTACAACCGCTCGGCTACACCTGCCCGCGCGATTACATTTTCACGCAATTTGGGTGCATAGAGCCTGAGAAATCAGTACCCAGAACAACCGCCTCTAGCCGTAATAACGGCCTTGATACGCCTGGGCATTGAGTCAAACAGAGTTTGGATGGCGTGTACAGGTACAGCCACCCACGCAGCTTCAACACGACACCACAGTTCATCAAGAGTAGTGACTGGCGTATTGTGACGAGCCAGTTGCTCGGTCACCATTGACCAGACGTTTTCAATTGGTGAGAGATCTGGAGAATGTGCTGGCCAGGGCAGCAGTCGAACATTTTCTGTATCCAGAAAGGCCCGTACATGACCTGCAACATGCGGCCGTGCATTATCCTGCTGAAATGTAGGGTTTCCCAGGGATAGAATGAAGGGTAGAGCCACGGGTCGTAACACATCTGAAACGTAACGTCCACTGTTCAAAGTGCCGTCAACGCCAACAAGAAGTGATCAAGACGTTTAACCAATGGCATCCCATTCCATCACGCCGGGTGATACTCCAGTATGGCGATGACGAATAAACGCTTCCAATATGCGTTAACCGCGATGTCGCCAAACACGGATGCGACCATCGTGATCCTGGAAACAGAACCTGGATTCATCCGAAAAAACGACGTTTAGCCATTCGTGCACCCAGGTTCGTCGCTGAGTACACCATCGCAGACTCCCCTGTCTGTAATGCAGCGTCAAGGGTAACTGCAGCCATGGTCTCCGAGCTGATAGTCCATGCTGCTACAAACGTCGTCGAACTGTTCGTGCAGATGGTTCTTGTCTTGCAAACGTCTCCATCAGTGGACTCAGGGATCGAGACGTGGCTGCACGATCCGCTACAGCCATGTGGATAAGACGCCTGTCATCTCGACTGCTAGTGATACGAGGCCGTTGGGATCCAGCACGGTGTTCCGTGTGACCCTCCTGAACCCACCGATTTCATATTCTGCTGACAGCCATTGGATCTCGACCAGCGCGAGCAGCAATGTCGCGATACGATAAACCGCAATCGCGATAGGCTACAATCCGACCTTTATCAAAGTCGGAAACGTGATGGTACGCATTTCTACTTCTTACACGAGGCATCACAACAACGTTTCACCCCGCAACGCCTGTCAACTGCTGTTTGTGTATGAGAAATCGGTTGGAAACTTTCCTCATGTCAGCACGTCTTAGGTGTCGTCACCGGCGCCAACCTTGTGTGAATGCTCTGAAAAGCTAATCATTTGCATTTCACTGCATCTTCTTCCTGTCGGTTAAATTTCGCGTCTGTAGCACGTCATATTGTTGGTGTAGCAATTTTAATGGCCAGTAGTGTGAAAACACAAGGAACTGGGTAAATTCAGGTGGAATTTCTTGTTTTAACTTCGCAGTATCCTCCTGGGGAAGGTAGTCGGAAGCAATCTTCGGTGCCAAGTCAGGTGGCGACGATCTGTTGCTACACTCTGCCACCACATTCGGCTGAACATCCATAGACGTGTGGTCACACTGTTGCTCTCTCTAAATTCAAGAGTAGGGATACCGTCTTCAGATTTTCAGACTTTAGGCTGAAGGAACTACTCGCTTCCTTTCCTGTTTTTTGATATGAGAAAACGCCTAGCACACCTGGCAGTTTCGTCTTGCTGACTGGCTAGCATACCCCCACCAAGTATTTTCTCTCTTCCTGTGCAGAGGTGAGGCAGTTTGGATTTTGAACAGAAGTTAGCAGTGTATTGAAGAGTCGAGTTGCAGCGCTCTGTCACTGCTCCGTAGTTTAGTAAATACGACATGATAGCTATGTGCACACGTGAACAGTGATCTTTTTGATGGGACGTGGTCCGATTTTGAGCTAGGATTCCCTACATCGATTAAACTTAATCGTTATGAGCAGTAGGGGATTCCCATGAGTGATTATTTTGTACCGTTTTACGGAAATTCAGACAGAACCGAAATTGGTCCTCTTCATGTGATTAGGTGGCCAGTTAGTTTTCATGGGACTGCTTTCATGAGCTTGATCTTTAGATTCTATTATTAATGGAAAGAAATGCTTATGATTATTCTTTCAGTCTGAATCTATGTGTTTGAGCAGTTGTGCATCCATGTTGTGGTCTGCAATTCACTCTAAATGATCATCAGTTCGTTGTTACTCTTTGTTAGTTCGGAACCACAGGTTTAGTATTCTTTTGTGTGTTTCATCTAAGTGCAGTATCACGAGTACTATCTGTCTGTTAAATAAATGTTCATTATGGCTATTTCTTCCGTTGAACTTTGCCACAACGTGCGTATCATTCTGATGGCCATTGCATATAACATCACTCACCTTTACAGAATATGTATGCATATACATTGTGATAACAAAACTGCCAGCATCAAGCATGTGCTATATAACCATTACTAGTTACAAATATACGACATAAGTCTACTTTGCTCCAAGATATTACTTGTTTTTGTTTTCAAGTATTAAAGTCGATGTATGGGCACTTACTTTAATCAAAGCTAGAGTATACATGAAAGCAAAAATAAATAAATAAATTACAACGAAAACAAACTTCATATTATGTGACATCTTTATTTATGTTCTTGTATTAACGTATAATACTGTCAGTTTATGAGAAAATACTTTAATCAAGATAGACATTAACATGAAAGCCGAGGAATAAAATATTACAGAGCTATAGCATTTGCAATGAACTGCAGCTGTTTGTATGACCATTCACTTTATATTTAAATTTAAAAATAAGAACAAAACTTCAAATGAACTGCTACTTATTTCTGTTCTTACATTAATATGATCTGGATTATTAGTAGAGGTAGATTCTGTTTATTTCAGCCAGAGGCAATTGTATAAACGTTTTAGTATTTGTAATGAACTGTAGCTGTTGGTAGGACCATGTATTTAAAACGAGAGCAAAACATGTTCAAATGTAGTTGCGTTTGTTCTTGTGCTGGACTTTCTTTCAGTTTTCGCTTCCATAACATCACCTAATAACAAAATCGATATCATAGGTTTAATAAAGTGTGGGTGTAGCTACAAACTGTTTCTCTTGGCGATATATAGCGAGTGGAATACAGGTTTCACGCAAGTACCCTATGACTAATTGCTTCCGGTGCAGAGTTACAGGTGACGGATTTCAGGAGAATTACGCGACTTTGGAAGCGAGAGTGCGTGACTCGAGCGCGGACGTCGGCGGGCACAACGTCACCTCACGAAGCGGGAACAGCACGCCATGTCCACCTCCCAGCGTTAATTTAGGAGCAGAACCGCCCTACACAATGTTTGCGTACTTTTATCAGCAACACCCAGTTCCCGTTCTACAGCGACGCGTGAGGAGGTTTTTGTCCAATTAGTGCACGCATGTTTCCTTTTAAACACGCAAGCGAACTCTGTGTTTCTCACATTTCTCTTAGAACCGCGGATAATTTGAAATAGCCACACACACGAGGACGGGTTGAAGGAAGAGCAATTCGTTTTTGGCATTGTTCAAAACAATTCAACAGCCAAAATCGCAAAAAAACATTTTTTGTTTAAGACAACCGGTTGCAATAGGTCTTGTTGAAAAATATGTTTATTTTACGCCGACCTCTGGCACAAGATGTCGAATGGATAAAAATGGCGCATTGTAAAAGGTTATCATTGCTAAAATACCTTAACACATAAAGCACCTTCTGCAATAGGCAACGTCCATATACATATTGCTCACAGTTCTTTGCTGCGTCATGCAAACACGATACAGCACAGCACATGTGCTGCACATCGTATGTAAACGGGATAAAATTGGGTTTGGACACCAGCTTACAGCAGGAGGTTTTTTACAACTTGGGAACATGATGTACTAAAGGTTATTAAAAGACTTACAATACGTATTGGTTCACAAATCGCGAAACCTTTCGTTTACACTGTTAATTTACCAATCACTAAGGGAGTTTTCCCCAACGATTAAAACTGACGAAAGTAAAACCTTTATTCAAGAGTGGAAATAGGATGAAAGTTGAAATTTACTGACTCAATTTACTCCTCTCGGCATTCTCTAAAGTAATGAATGAAGCAACGAATCGCCAAGTACTTTGAAGACCAAAACCGACTGAATCTGGTAACTAAGAGATGCAAGGAAAGGCGAAATAGATGTATCCCAGGGAAGAGTGTTAGGCTCCTTTCAGGTACGTAAGTCCTCAAGTCCTTGCACACATTGTTCGTTATCAACAGAGTGATACTTGATGTGAATAAAGCTAACAATATACATTTTGAGAGGACTAATCAAAGCTAAGATTTCCATCGAGTTCGAAAGGGTATGATGCCCAAAAGTTTTAGGAATGTATCTTGACCAAATTTAAACTGAAAAGACCATGTAACTAATCTCTCCCAGAAACTCATTTCTGCATGTTTTGCTCTGGGAACTATTTCTTACGTTTGCTCCTCAGATGGTGTAAGAATTGCTTAGTTTGGTTACTTCGAGTCTCTTGTAGCTTATTGAATAGTTTACTGGCTTCCAATTAATAATCGATTACACGAAATTTTTATCTTACAGGAAAGACCTGTGTGAATCTTGTCACATAACTCGGCCAGTGCAAGATCCTATTTTTGCTTGCTTTACTCTCCTTGTACATTTACAAACCCAGAATGGACGTATTTTTAACATTCGTACAGAAAAACTAGAACCGTTGCGCGATAGAAAGTTCGCGTCACGGTCTCTAGTAGAAGCTTTTTGCCTTAGGAGGGCGTGGTTCGCGTGGAGATCGGAGTGACGCCGAAAAGGTGAAACTATTCGCTCGGGGTGAGACGGCAGAGATGAAGAAATTTGGAGGCGAGGCGAGTAGTGTGCCAGTAGTTGATGGCTGGGACAAGTTCGGCAGTTAACAGTCACTGACTCTGAGCGCAGAGTCCATACCAGGGCCGGTCGGTGTGGCCGAGCGGTTCTAGGCGCTTCATCTGGAACCGCCCGGCCGCTATAGTCGCAGGTTCGAATCGTGCCTCGAGCATGGATGTATGTGATGTCGTTTGGTTAGTTACATTTAAGTAGTTCTAACAAGGGAACATCCCCATCGCACCCCCCTCAGATTTAGTTATAAATTGGCACAGTGGATAGGCCTTGAATAACTGAACACAGATCAATCGAGAAAACAGGACGAAGTTGTGTGGAACTATGAAAAAAATAAGCAAAATATATGAACTAAATAGTCCATGTGCAGATAGGCAACATCAAGGATAGCTTGAGCTCAGGAGCGCCGTGGTCCCGTGGTTAGCGTGAGCAGCTGCGAAATGAAAGGTCCTTGGTTCAAGTCTTCCCTTGAGTAAAGAGTTTATTTTCGCAAAGTTATAATCTGTCCGTCCGTTCATTGACGTCTCTGTTCACTGTAATAAGTTTAGTGTCTGTGTTTTGTGACCGCACCCCAAAACCGTGAGATTAGTAGACGAAAGTGTTATATCCTAGCCAATAATGCCACCCGAGCCCGCTGCCAAAAGGTTGGCAGCATCAAAGTCCGGACGCAGTCCGCATAAGCAGGGCCAGCGAGACAGGAAATCGCCGCAAGTCTGCGCGCGCCACCGCTGGCTTCTGGGTTCTTAAGCGCTGGAGTCGCGAGCGCTAGGACAGTTCTGTATTCGCCGCTCAGTTGTATACTCGCCCCCGAATTGTGTACTTGCTAGTCAGTTGTGTGTTCATCGCAGCAGAGTTGTTGTTTGTCGTCAGCCGACGCTGACCTAGCCGCTCCGACTCGAACTAGACAGATTTCTGTAGACACGGAGTTCACTACTGTTTCTGTATCTTCGTTAATAAAGATAAGTACCGACTTTTATTTCATCAGAGTGTTTGGGTTTTCATCTTTCTGTTCACTGTTCCAGCGGACCGGTCGGCCCGCTATTAAAAGTGTGGCGGTGACTTCGTAAGCCGTTTCTACAGCGAATTGCTTGTCGCTACGAACACCGCCACAAAACTGGCGACGAGGACTTCCGAACTCGTGTGCAGGGCTGGTTCAACTTGTTTCTGGTTATACTAATTATAGCGATAAAATTTTGGGGGCTGGTTTAATTTGTGTTCACTATGTCTGCCGAATTACAACAGTTGATCTTGTTACAGAGTCAGCAAATACAAAGTCTGGTGGAAGCAATCGCCAAACAAGCGGCTAATCCTCCAACACAAAAGGAACAAGCACAGGCAGCACCACCTTTCCGTGCTTTTGATGCATCACGAGAAGAATGGCGAGAATATTTCGCGCAGTTGCAGGCGCACATGACAGTCTACAAAATCACAGGTACTGAGCGGCAGCTTTATTTAATTTCCACTGCAGGCGTGGAAGTCTATCGACTACTTTGTAAGTTGTTCCCGGAATCCAAGCCAGAAGCTTTAGACTATGACGTTGTTGTTAACAAGCTTGCTGAGTATTTCGAGTCGCGAGTTCATGTGGCAGCAGCCAGATTCAAGTTCTTCAGAATAAAGAAACTGCCACATCAATCTAATAAACAGTGGTTAACAGATTTACGGGGCCTCACCCGTCAGTGCCGATTTAATTGTGTGTGTGGAGCTTCCTACAGTGATTTCATGTTACGAGACGCTATTACTCAAAACATTGCAGATTCTCGTATTCGTGCTGCTATCTTAAAGTTGCCTGACCCGTCATTAGAGACTGTGATGAACATCATTGAAGCCCAAGATACTTTTGACTATGCTGAGTGTGAGTTAGATCAGCCATGTATTTCTCAAATTGCCTGTGCTAAGCAAGTTATGTCACGCCCGCGGCCCCACCGGCAGAGTCAGACTGTAAACACTAGTCGGCCGCGTCATGTAAAACACATTCGTCAGCCGCGTGTGCAAAATGATAGAGTTAAGTCTTGCCCTAAGTGTGTTCTTGCTCATCCTCGTGAACGTTGCCCGTTAAGAAACGCGGTTTGTCACTTTTGTCAACGGAAAGGACACATCCAGACTGTTTGTTTGCGTAAACGCAAGAACAATTCTAGTGCTGCCCAGCCCATGGATATTCATGTTCTTCAAAGCCAGCCCGCCCAGAAGGTCGCGTTTAAAGACTCTTACACGGTTCGTGTGGGTAATAAACTTGTTCGCAATAAGCCACCCACCCATCCCTCTGCTATGCGACCCAAGCGTAATTCAAACGCTGTAAAAAGTAATGTACAGACTGCCAGTGAAGCGGGAGTTGTTGTTCCACCCGCCCAACCCACGAGTTGTCGTAAGCAGCGAACACGCGCTAAACGCGCTGATTTTGTGTCTTCCGCCTCCACTGCACCGATCCAGAGACAGTGTAATAAACTATTTGTGAAGCTACGCATCCAGGATAAGACCTTCAATTTTCAATTAGACACTGGTGCGTCTGTGACTCTCATAAATAGTGCTACGTATGCGGCTATCGGCCGCCCTAAACTTTCAGCAGCAAAACATTCTTTGGCTACTTATAGTGGAGAACAAATTCCTCTATTAGGTGTATGTAGCGTGCCAGCCACATTCCGTGGCAATACAAAAACAGTTTCATTCACAGTGCTCCGCGCTACAGACAGTGTAAACATTTTCGGATTAGACTGTTTTGACTTGTTTGGCCTGTCTATCCAAGACAATGTCTTGCAAATTAATTCTGTTGTTGTTCCTCAAGACAGCATAACCGATTTGTGTAAACGATACAGTGACATATTTAAAGACGAACTAGGTTGTGCTGCTAACTTTGCCGCTCATATTACGTTAAAAGATAATGCTCAGCCTCGATTTTGTCGTGCTCGTCCAGTGCCTCACGCCCTCCGGGCACCTGTAGCAGATGAACTTCGTCGTTGGCAAAACAACGGTGTTATTCAACCCGTTTCAGCGAGCCAGTGGGCTTCTCCCTTAGTTATTATAAAGAAACCGTCTGGCAAGTTACGTTTGTGTGCTGATTTTAAGTCGGCAGTTAATCCTCAGACTGTCACTGATTCTTTTCCTTTGCCTAGACCGGACGAACTGATGGATAAGTTAGGGGAAGCTCGTTTCTTTTCCAAAATTGATCTCCGTGAAGCATATTTGCAACTGCCCCTCGACGAGCAATCACAACAGTATTTTGTCATAAACACGTCGTTGGGGTTGTTCCGTTTTCTGCGTTTGCCTTTTGGTTGTGCGTCAGCTCCAGCTGTTTTTCAGCGTTTTTTTGTCACAACTTCTGGCTAATGTGCCATCGTGTTGCAACTATTTAGACGATATTGTTGTGTCCGGTCGGACGCCTGCTGAACATTTCCGTAATTTGGAGTGTTTGTTTACAGTGTTGTCTCAGGCAGGCCTACGTTGCAACATCGATAAATGTTCATTTTTCCTTACGGAGATGGAGTATCTGGGACATGTTATTAATGCTCAAGGCATTCATCCCTCCCAGTCACATTTAGCAGCTATTCGTGATTTGCCCGCCCCTCGCAATCTGCAGGAATTGCAAGCAGTTCTTGGCAAATTGACATATTATATTAGGTTTGTACCTAATGCATCGCAGATTGCTGCACCGTTGCATCGTCTCCGCCGTAAGAATGTTCCGTTTGTGTGGTCAGCTGATTGCCAATCAGCCTTTCAGGAGCTTAAAGAGGCTTTATTGAATGATCGTTGTCTGATCCATTACGACCCTAACAAGCCTCTGGTGTTAGCTTGTGATGCCTCTTCTTTCGGCCTCGGTGCTGTGTTGTCTCACCGAGTCGGTAACACCGAACGTCCTATTGCGTTCGCATCTAAATTGCTAAACAAAGCTCAGTGTAATTATAGCCATTTGGACAAGGAAGCGTTGGCTATTGTGTTCGGTGTCACAAAATTCCATCACTACCTCTATGGTAGACCATTCTATTTAGTAACAGATCACAAGCCCCTGACGTCACTGTTTCATCCGTCTAAACCAGTTCCTCAGCGGACAGCTCAGAGACTACAACGTTGGGCTCTTTTGTTATCACAATACCAGTATGAGATACTGTATCGCCCTACAGCTCAACATGCAAACGCTGACGCGCTTTCTAGATTGCCGATTGCTGCGGATGATGTCCTCGATTCCTCTGACGACTCTTGCCATCAGATTGACGCCGATGAGCATCAATCCCTCCGGGATTTTCCGATTGATTATCGTCAGGTGGCCCGTGAGACAGCTACGGATCCTCATCTGAGTTTACTATTACGTTTTGTTCAACGTGGTTGGCCGTCCAAGGCAAAGGACATATCGGATCCTGTGGTTCGTCGCTATTATCCGCAACGTCATCTGTTGTCTGTTTCGCACGGAGTTTTGCTGTTACGCACCGAGAATGACCAGCTTCGTGTAGTGGCTCTCCAAGTGCTCCAATCCAAGGTCCTCGACTTGTTGCATCAAGGTCATTGGGGAGTGGTCCGCACCAAGCAGCTTGCCCGCCGTCATTGTACATGGATCGGCATTGATAAGCAGATTACGCAGATGTCTACAGATTGTTCGACGTGTGCCGAACACCAAGCTGCTCCGCCTCAACGCTATTTTGAGTGGGCACGCCCTGCCGGTCCCTGGCAGCGAGTACATATTGATTTCGCTGGTCCATATTGGAATTCTCGTTGGCTCATCGTGATAGATGCATTTAGTAATTTTCCGTTTGTTGTGCCCATGCAGTTTACAACGTCTGCACAAACTATACAGGCGTTGACTTCAATTTTTTGTATTGAGGGTCTTCCAGAAGTTTTAGTGTCTGACAATGGTCCACAATTTACCTCTGCTGAATTTGAAAGTTTTTGTTCTGCCAAAGGCATTCGCCACGTTCTTACTCCGCCGTTCCACCCTCAATCGAATGGTGCAGCGGAACGTTTTGTACGCACATTCAAGGATCATATGGACCGCCTTCGTGCTACGCACTCTCGTCAGCAGGCCCTCATCACGTTCCTGTCGTCGTACCGGACCACGCCTCGCGACGGCCCTTCGCCTGCGGAGCTTCTCCACGGCCGTCGTCATCGCACCCTACTACGGTTGTTGCACCCCCCGGATCGGCCCGCCGCTTCTGAGCATCGCACGCGTTTTCAGCGCGACGACGCCGTTTTTTTCAGAGTTTACCACGGTCGCCGTCGTTGGGAACGTGGAACCGTGATAAGTGTCCAGGGTCGCGGTTTTTATACTGTTCAAGGTGCTACTGGGGTGCACAGGAGGCATCAGAACCAGTTGCGCTGCGCTGGCCGCCCGGATTCTGCCGCTCGTTCTTTGTCCACAGATTTGGTCCGCGGCGGGTTCCAGCCGCGCCTTCCGACTTCGCTGCCGCCCCCAGGGCAGCAGCAGCAGCCGTCGCCGCTACCACGCCGACAGCCCGTCCCGTTGGTGCCTCCCGCGCAGCTTCATCCGGGAGCGCCCCAGGTGGTCGCTCCGGGGCCTGCGGTCCCTCTTCAGTCGGAGCTGATGGACGTCGACCCCTCAGCCGGGCCGCCTTCCCAAGCGGTGGCTGTGCAGCCTGTCCTGCAGCCGCTTTCTTTGGGCACCCCCAAGGAGTCTGACACCGCAGCGCCTTGTCCGGCGCCCACTCAGCAGCCGTCGACGCAGCATCAGGAGACGCTGCCTCTCTTCGTGGGTCCTAACGCCCCGTCGCGTCCAGTACCTGAAGCTGCGCCCGTGGTCACAGGCGTGCACCCTGACCTCGGTTTTCAGTCGGTGTTTCCCGAGGCCCCGCGCAGCCAATGCAGGGGTGCGGACCGGGGACTGCCACCGACAACAGTCTCCGCCCCGGTCTCTCCTGCTACGCCTGCGGCCAGACCCCTCCCCCGCCGTCGACGCTCGCCACGTCATTATTCAACGACGGTGCGGCGATTTGGGGGGGAGGAGTGTTATATCCTAGCCAGTAATGCCACCCGAGCCCGCTGGCAAAAGGTTGGCAGCATCAAAGTCCGGACGCCGTCCGCATAAGCAGCGCCAGCGAGACAGGAAATCGCCGCAAGTCTGCGCGCGCCACCGCTGGCTTCTGGGTTCTTAAGCGCTGGAGTCGCGAGCGCTAGGACAGTTCTGTATTCGCCGCTCAGTTGTATACTCGCCCCCGAATTGTGTACTTGCTAGTCAGTTGTGTGTTCATCGCAGCAGAGTTGTTGTTTGTCGTCAGCCGACGCTGACCTAGCCGCTCCGACTCGAACTAGACAGATTTCTGTAGACGCGGAGTTCACTACTGTTTCTGTATCTTCGTTAATAAAGATAAGTACCGACTTTTATTTAATCAGAGTGTTTGGGTTTTCATTTTTCTGTTCACTGTTCCAGCGGACCGGTCGGCCCGCTATTAAAAGTGTGGCGGTGACTTCGTAAGCCGTTTCTACAGCGAATTGCTTGTCGCTACGAACACCGCCACAAAAGAAAGGACGTGCCTATCCAGTGGGAACTGAAAACATTTGATCACAAGGTCATAGGTCAACCGATTCCTCCACAGGAAAACACGTCTGATATGTTCTATACGACATGTGCGTCACATGACAGGAATATGTTATCGACCCACCTAACTTGTGCACTTGGCTAATGGATAAAAAGATTCTTCTATCTTGCCCGATTTAGGTTTTCTTGTGGATGTGATAATCACTCCCAAAAAGTGATGAAAACCTAAGAGTTTGTCACAAACAGCAACAAATGAACGCAACGTCGTGTGTTTCGATGTTTGTTTAGGTGTATCGTCCCCATACTACGGCGCAGTTACCTCGCATCGGACGGACGAACAGATAGTAACTGTCTGAAAATAAAAAATTAAACTTTCACTCGAGGGAAGACTTGAACCAAGGACCTCTCGTTCCGCAGCTGCTCACGCTAACCACGAGACCACAGCGTTCCTAACCTAAAATTATCCTTGATGTTGCCTATCTTGCGCATGGACTACTCAGTTTGTATATTTTGCTTATTTTTTTTCCTAGTTCCACACAACTTCTTCCTGTTTTCTCGATTGATCTGTGTTCAGTTTTTCAAGGACTATTCACTGTGCCAATTTATAACTAAATCTGAGGGGGGTGCCACGGGGAGGTTCCCTTGTAAGTTCTAGGAGACTGATGACTTCATATGTCAAGTCCCATATTGCTTAGAGCCATTTGAACCATTTTTTGCAATACCAGGAAGAGACACTTAAGCGGATTCTTGGACTGCATTTTTACATCGGTTACAGCCGGCTGAAAACCTTTGGACATGTGGGGCGCTTTCCGAGGGACGGAGCGTGCTGTGTGCTGCAGTGACCGACCGGATCTGGACGACTTGGTTAGCACACTGGACTCGCATTCAGGAGGACGACGGCTCAAACCCGCGACCGAGCCTCCTGTTTCAGGTTTTCCATGATTTCCGTTAATCGCTTCAGGCAAATGCTCGGATGGTTCCTTTGAAAAGGCACGGCCGACTTCCTTCACCATCCATAATCCGATGGGACCGATGACCTCGCTGTTTGATCCCCTCCCTCAAACCAACCAATCCACAGGACGTGGAGACGGAAGTTGAAGCTGTGTGTAGGCTCCACGCTGTCCTTCCTGGGTCGTTGTACTGATGAGTCTAGTGAGCGCCCGATTTGATTTATCTGGTGCGAGTGAGCCGAGCATCGGCAGTAACGATAGCTATAATTGCCGTTTCCTGTACCATTACCGTGTCTATTTAGTTAGTTTTCCGGTTGTCTGTTCAAGGTTCACTCATGTTTCATGTCGGAATTCTTGTTACTGATCCGGCTTCTGTCTCTAGGGAGGAAAGTTGTATGTGCAGTCATATAAAACTGCTGAAGATGTTAGTTTATTTAATGCACCAAGCTGAGTGTTATTTGAGAAGTACGGCCTCAACTTCGTAATTGGCTGCTGTAAGACGTCGGATTTTCGGCGGATCGTTTATATATTAAGCGGGTTCATTTCATGCACAAATCCTGCGTGTACTATTATTGAAGCGCACAACTGAAGAGTTTGGTGCAAGAAGGAGGCAGCTCCACTTTTTCCAGTTTGCGGCAAATTAAAAAAAAGAAACGTTTTAAAAAGTCAATTTTCACTGAAAAGAAAAAGTTGCCAGCCTTGTTATAGGCTATGAGATATCTAGTGCTACTGACGAGAATACACACAAATGCATGCACTCACGCACGTGAAATAGCGTTCTGAATTTTGGAGCTGCCTCCGTTTTGCTTCGAAGTGAATGAAAAACTCTTTGTAGGAGCATTTTCTTCTTAATTAACCATATTTCAGTTTAAAAAAACATTTATTAATAAAGAAGGTGCAACATTATTGGCATAATACATTAATTCTGCAGTTCTTCTCAGTCTTATAGCTCCCCTTCAGTCACCTGAGGATCGTTTGAAGCATCTGACGTCAACTGGTCGTAAAACCATATTTCGTTTTGCCCAACATATTTTCTGGCCAGCTCTTTGACATCTTTAAACTTTTGGCCTTTAAGCGGTAGGAGACATCCCTAAGCTTGCTGAAGGTGGTCCATTGTTATGAGACTCGCAGGTCCTTGGTTGCAAATTTGCGCATTATCGAAGACAGTCATGGCTGTTCATAGAGGAATATTTTGTACTTACTGATTAAATATTTTCCTCTTTTCTTGTTCTATAATGATACTAACGCTTCTTTACAAACAATTTCTTCAACGCATCAAAAAAATGGAAAATAAATCTCTGGTCCACTTCAGTGACATGAAATGCACGATGTTTACAGCGGTCAGCTGAACAATACCGAGCACAATCTCTTTCCTGCTATTGTTTGGGGGAAGAACGAGGCAGCTCCCGGAGCTGCTTCTGTTTTCATGCAAACTCGGAGTACAGGCAGCTCTAACTGTTGGATTTCTCTGAAACTAGTAGGTTTCTTGCACCAAATGAAGGGGCTTTTTTCTTTGTATGTGATAGAATGTTCAACTCAATAGAGCCAAAAAGTGGAGCTGCCCCCTTCGTGCGTCAAACCCCTCAATTTCACTTGCCTACTTATTGGGTATTTGTGCTATCACGGTTGACTCTTTTTTTTAAGGGCGTGGCCTCTGAATGTTAATTATTAAATCTGTCTCAGTGAGGACTTTATTTTGCGTGTGTTACTACTATCTTATACTTGGTTGTAATGTTACTAAAAATGGTTCAAATGGATCTGAGCACTATGGGACTCAACATCTTAGGTCATCAGTCCCCTAGAACTTAGAACAACTTAAACCTAACTATCCTAAGTACATCACACACACACATGCCCGAGGCAGGATTCGAACCTGCGACCGTAGCAGTCCCGCGGTTCCGGACTGCAGCGCCAGAACCGCACGGCCACCGCGGCCGGCTGTAATGTTACTCAAAAGGTTACATTATGTTTACTGTTAGTCGGTAATTCCTTAGCCAACCGAACACGTTTGCTTCGTGTTTAGTGCTCTGATACGCGTGGCGGTTACTTGTTTATCCCTCGCCCACGTGGCGCAAGTTTGGTACAATTTGTGATTTGCAGTCGAACTTCACGCTCGGTAACCGTGTTAGAAACAGTATTTAAATTTTGGTCTCCTCACAGGAGTCACTGATTTGACTCCGTTAACTCACTGAAAAAAACATTTTTTTTTCTCTTGTTGTTGTAATTTTGACTATCACGCGGCGGCGTTCGACCTATAGAAAAGGCTTGGCCAAATTTCTGTATTAAATTCTGTATTTCTCTGTTAATTAGGCTACCATTTGTGTTTCCTTTGGTGGGGCTTGGGTGAAACTTGCTCTCTTAATAGAGCAGGCACAGCGTCCGAAAGCGGTGCCTAGTCTGCGCTGACCAAACGTACAGCCGGGTGCAGATGGTTCCGTACCACTTAATCTTCCCGAGCCCATTACACCTTACCAAGACAGGGTTGTGTAGCAGGTCGATGTGTTTATTTGTCTCTTCATTATTGCGAACCTACTGCAGCTCTCCTTTTAATTTTTTTATTTCTAGCTCATGTAGGCTGTTGAAGTGTTAACCGGCTGAATTTCCAATTGAGTAAGTCAACTAAACTTCGTCCGAACAGGCCTTGGAAGGCCCAGCGGTACCGACTGGCCGTCGTGCCATCCTCAGTCCACGGACGTCACTGGATGTGGATATGGAAGGGCATGTGGTCAGCACACCGCTCTCACGGCCGTATGTCAGTTTGCGAGACCGGACAATTGAGTAACTACTTGGTTATTTACTTAACTGTGTCTGTCCAAGTGTGCCTCGGCCAATTGAATGGTTGTTACTCTTACTGCTTGTATGCACTGATGTTTTGTGAACTGGCCAAACACTTCGAGAATTGAGATCTGTTAATTTCGAGAAGGCTGTCACTGACTATTTGTACCATTCAGGACGCAATATTTAACAGCAGTTTTGTCTAGTTATTTCTCTTGCTCACCTTTCCCACCTTCATTTCCCGGAAATAAACTAATTTTCTTCTATAATGCTCATTCTGCAGAGTGTACTTCCGTTTTGGATCGAAAATCTTGAAGTTTCTTTCGAGAAAGTAGTTTTAGCTCTTTTATTGTACTACTACAGTTTTTGTTATTGTATTTAATATGCTTGCTATTAATCAATCTAGTACGGTTCTATGTTTTCAAATCATTCTGTTTCTCATTAGTCAACATCATAGAAGGTGTTTCGCTAATATATCAATAATAAATCTTAGCGTGTTGTGTTAAAATAAAGAGAAAGTTCAAAAGACGAGTGATGTTCAATGTCCCTTTGGCACTGTCTCTCCCACCACAAACAGCCTAACGGGGGTATGGAGTCTCAAAACTGACAAACTTATAAATAAATATTAATTAAGGGGTGAATGCCTCAACAGACGGCATCTAGTTGTGAGATGGTAGTCACACTGCAACTGGTGTGGCGCTGATTAGAGATGTATGCTTGAATAGTGACATCACTCCACTGCCAGACTGATATTAAATAGTAGGATTTAGATTTCAGAGCCATTCGTGAAGAACCACTTTAGGAAACCAAACCATTTTATAACAGGTAACATCACTTATATCAAATGTAGGTGGCGTAGTGGTGTTCAATAGAAAAGTCTATTTATTTTGTCTTTTATTTATTCGTTCATAAATCATTCAGTACAATAGCTTATTGTAAAACCATTAACGAAGTCGGATAGGTTAAGGTGACGATAGGGTAGGAAGCTGTGTCAAAGGGAGGCTGCATAATGGTAGATATGCCAACAGTGTGTGATGCGTCACACTGCTCTTTTCAGTAACTGTCTTAAGCAAACAAGCCCGTTTCCTCACTCAAGGTACGTGACAAGGCCTAAGCAAAGGAACCATTCCAGCATTTCAATTTGCGAAAATCGGGAAATCGTGCAAAACCGAAGTCTGGATGGGTGGACGGGGAATAAACCCTGATCCTCCTCCTGAGACGCTGTATGGCGTCCAGTATTCTAGTATGACCATCCTGAACTCATAGATTCCATATATATACTACAGTCATGGGATCCTGATCAACAAAAGTAGGAACATCATGGGACAATAAACTGTAATTTTCAATAGCTCACAGCAGAGTCTGTGCAAAATGCCATAGCCAGTAGATGTGCAGTCGGCAGGAACATGTTGGGAGATGGCAGTGGTGGGGACTGCATGCAGGCACTGTAGGGGAAATGCTGAGTTCTGGAGGGGAAGTGCTGTTCTAAACTCAAGCTTTTATTTGTTGTAAATAATAAGTGGAGCTCCTCCACATCTTCACTTGCATGGTGACAACTCAAAAAGATCTTTCACCTCTGTTATGGTTAGTATCTAATTAGAATCCCGCAGAAAACGCAGCGTTTTATTTTCACTTTTTTTGACTTTCAGAGAAGTATCATGAATGACCCGCCAGGTTAGCCGAGAACACTAATGCGCTGCTTCCTAGACTCAGGTAGGCGCACTTCCCCAGATCGAATCCGCCAGGCAGATTAACGACCCGGTGTGCTGGCCAGCCTGGATGTGGTTCTTAGGCGGTTTTCCACATCCCACTAGGTGAATATCGGGCTGGTCTCCACGTCCCGCCTCAGTTACATGGCTCGCAGACATATGTACACATTTGCACTTTCCCATGGATTACACTAGTTGCAGACAGTTGGGGTACATTACTTCCATGCCAGGGGGTATGGGGTGGTGGCAGGAAGGGCATCCAGCCACCCCTTAAACAAACTACTCTTGCCAAAACCGATTAACCGTGCCGACCCTGCGTAACTGTACAAACAAGGCTCCAGTGATAGCTACAGATAGAAGTGTCATGAATGCTGAATTGAGAGTGAAACCTTTCTCTTGATGCTGTGTTCAAATATGCTTCTTTTGCCAAAACACAGTGGGGTGTACGGTATGTCACCTCACTAACATGTTGTGCAGACATAATTGCGATTGTTGACACCCGCCTACGTCGGAGGAAATGATCATCACGAAAAATAAGAGAAATCAGGGCTCGCACATTTTAAGTGCTCGTTTTCCCGCGTGCCGTTCGAGAGTGGAACGGTAGAGAGACTGCTTGAAGGTGGTTCACTGAACCCTCTTCTAGGAACTTTATCGTGAACAGCCGAGTAATCACGTAGATGTAGATGTAGATGTAGATGTAAATGTAGATGTTTTAATGCATTTTCAGGACTAACTGAGCAGTAACTTTATTTGAACGTGTTGAATCTTGTTAGTTGTGAGACGCAGCTTCTAAAGTGATCCACCTAATGACCTGATCACAGATTTTGTCATGCGATCATACCAATACCAATTACTGAATGACAATAAAAACATTTGATTCCGACAAAAGACTCATGGTCATTGACGCTGGAGCAAATAGAGGATCGCCAGATTGATCTGTGTTCAAGAAGTTATTGCTTTGTACGATGTTAATTGGTTCAAACGGCTCTGAGCACTATGGGACTTAACTTCTAAGGTAATCAGTCCCCTAGAACTTAGAACTACTTAAACCTAACTAAACTAAGGACATCACACACATCCATGCCCGAGGCAGGATTCGAACCAGCGACCGTAGCGGCCGCACGGTTCCAGACTGTAGCGCCTAGAACCGCTCTGCCACGCAGGCCGGCGATGTTAATTGACAAACTAAATTTTCTCCAAGCAGTCACTGGCACAGATGCTCTTGTTACTTTCCTTTTGCAATCGTTGTTGATTAACATTTCGGTATGTCATCTTTCTTACTTCCGTTAGTACGGAGACAGTGTATTTTCAAAAAGTATCCAGATACAGTCTCTGTATGGCTGTAAGATACGTTCAATGCACTTTGGCATTCTTGCTAAAGAGTGCAGAATTCTTGATCCGTCTTCGAATGTATTTCCACAATTTGTTGAAGGTATTACAAATACTTCCTGTGTAATGGACTGTTTTGCTCATGACTGAGAAAGATTAACATTTGAATACACTTGTTGTTGTTGTTGTTGCGGTCTTCAGTCCTGAGACTGGTTTGATGCAGCTCTCCATGCTACCCCATCCTGTGCAAGCTTCTTCATCTCCCAGTACTTACTGCAACGTACGTCCTTCTGAATCTGCTTAGTGTATTCATCTCTTGGTCTCCCTCTACGATTTTTACCCTCCACGCCGCCCTCCAATGCTAAATTCGTGATCCCTTGATGCCTCAGAACATCTCCTACCAACCGGTCCCTTCATCTTGTCAAGTTGTGCCACAAACTCCTCTTCTCCCTAATTCTATTCAGTACCTAATCATTAGTTATGTGATCTACCCATCTAATCTTCAGCATTCTTCGAAAGCTTCTATTCTCTTCTTGTTCAAACTATCTATCGGACATGTTTCACTTTCATACATGGATGGCTACAGTCCATACAAATACTTTCAGAAACGGCTTCCTGACACTTAAATCTATACTCGATAATAACAAATGTCTCTTCTTCAGAAACGCTTTCCTTGCCATTGCCAGTCTACCTTTTATATCCTCTCTACTTCGATCATCATCAGTTATTTTGCTCTCCAAATAGCAAAACTCAATTACTACTCTGTCTCATTTCCTAATCTGATTCCCTCAGCATCACCCGACTTAATTCGACTACATTCCATTATCCTCGTTTTGCTTTTGTTGATGTTCATCTTATATCCTCCTTTCAAGACACTGTCATTCCGTTCAACTGCTCTTCCAAGCCCTTTGCTGTCTCTTATAGAAATACTATGCCATCGGAAAACCTCAAAGTTTTTATTTCTTCTCCATGGATTTTAATGCCTACTCCGAATTTTTCTTTTGTTTCCTTTACTGCTTGCTCAATAAACCGATTGAATTACATCGGGGAGAGGCTACAGCCCTGTCTCAGTCTCTTCGAAACCACTGCTTCCCATTCATGCCCCTCGACTCTTACAACTGCTATCTGGTTTCTGTGAAAATTGTATGTAGCCTTTCCCTCCCTGTATTTTACCCCTGCCATCTTTAGAATTTGAAAGACAGTATTCCAGTCAACATTTCAAAAGTTTTCTCTTATTCTACAAATGCTAGAAACATAGGTTTGCCTTTCCTTAATCTTTCTTCTAAGATAAGTCGTAGGGTCAGTATTGCCTCACGTGTTCCAACATTTCCACGGAATCCAAACTGATCTTCCCCGAGGTCGGCTTCTACTAGTTTTTCCATTCGTCTGTAAAGAATTCGTGTTAGTATTTTGCAGCTGTGACTTATTAAACTGATAGTTCGATAATTATCACGTCTGTCAACACCTGCTTTCTTCGGGATTGGAATTATAATATTCTTCTTCAAGTCTGAGGGTGCTTCACCTGTCTCATACATCTTGCTCACCAGATGGTAGAGTTTTGTCAGGGCTGGCTCTCCCAAGGCTGTCAGTAGTTCTAATGGAATGTTGTCTACGCCTGGGGCCTTGTTTCGACACAGGTCTTTCAGTGCTCTGTCAAACTCTTCACGCAGTATCGTATCTCCCATTTCATCTTCATCTACATCCTCTTCCATTTCCATAATATTGTCCTCAAGTACATCGCCCTTGTATAGACCCTCTATATACTCCTTCCATCTTTCTGCTTTCCCTTCTTTGCTTAGAACTGGGTTTCCATCTGAGGACTTGATATTCATACAAGTGGTTCCCTTTTATCCAAAGGCCTCTTTAATTTTCCTGTAGGCAGTATCTATATTACCCCTAGTGAGATAAGCCTCTACAGCCTTACATTTGTCCTCTAGCCATCCCTGCTTAGCCATTTTGCACTTCCTGTCGATCTCATTTTTGAGACGTTTGTATTCCTTTTTGCCTGCTTCATTTACTGCATTTTTATATTTTCTCATTTCATCAATTTCTTCTGTTACCCACGGATTTCTACTAGCCCTCGTCTTTTTACCTACTTGATCCTCTGCTGCCTTCACTACTTCATCCCTCTGAGCTACCCATTCTTCTTCTACTGTACTTCTTTCCCCCATTCCTGTCAATTGTTCCCTTCTGCTCTCCCTGAAACTCTGTAAAACCTGTGGTTTAGTCAGTTTATCTAGGTCCTATCTCCTTAAATTCGCACATTTTTGCAGTCTCTTCAGTTTTAATGAAGACACTTAGGCCACATATTGTTACATGACGTGTCAACGGATCCAGCACACGCGGGAAGAAACGTGAGTGATGCTCATCAGTCGTCGTCGTCGTCTACTCTGAAGAAAATTTACCTTCAATGTGTAGTGAAAACTTTAATTTTCTGCAGTTTATAGTCCTCATTTTGTGGTCGTGCGGTAGCGTTCTCGCTTCCCACGCCCGGGTTCCCGGGTTCGATTCCCGTCGGGGTCAGGGATTTTCTCTGCCTCGTGATGACTGGGTGTTGTGTGACGTCCTTAGGTTAGTTAGGTTTAAGTAGTTCTAAGTTCTAGGGGACTGATGACCATAGATGTTAAGTCCCGTAGTGCAATGAGCCATTTGAACCATTTTTTGCAGTTTATATTCCTCACACATCCTGTTGCATATTCATGGATGCTTTTCAGCTTCTCTGTTGAATCCATCTCCAGCCAGAGGAATGACGTATACGACCGTACAATCGAATAATAGTGAACAGCGATTCCAGTACGTCTCGAGACGTCTGTTAATATGAGGCGTTACCCGCTGCTTGGTAGGTTAGCGGAGCCACCGTGCAGCATGGTGTGCAGGCGGCTTTTAAAGCAATATTCCTCTAGTGGCGCTTCTGCCCTGCACGTCTGAAAGCGTCAATTTAAACCAATGCTTTGCAGCGGAAATGCCACTGAGAAGCGCTTCTCAGTGGCTCCCTGTGAAGGCAGCTTAGTGTTTCATTTCTTTATGACGCATCACGATAGACGTGCCTACGTGTTGAGGTTCCGATGAGAACGGCCGTTACCATATTGCATTCGCTACCGTCATACGGTCATAGATTTCCGTAGCAGGAACACTGCGCATAGCCGGTAATTCCGGCAGCAGCCGTACATTTCCAATTAGTTGTGGCCAGTGACTGAGACCTACTTCTACTCATTGTGACCTCCAGTCAAGGTGACCTTATGTTTTAACATGATAAGGCAAAACGTACTATGCCCGTGCTGTCGTGACGCACTTGGAAACAGAAGGTGTTCAACTGTTGCCTCGTTCAGCACGTCCACTACATCTGTTATTTATTGAAAACATCTGAGCATGACTGATGAACCACCACTCTTCCGCAAACAACGACAGGTGAACTTAGGTAGGGCTGAGATAGCATGGAATAATGTACCCCTATCCGTCAAACAATAGTAGCTCAATTTGAAGCCCTGCAGGATGGTACTGGCAGAGGCGGTAGCTCTCTGTCTAAATTCACACCCTCTATACCCAGAAATTACCTACAAATTGTACACGTGTTCTCCTACTGTTCTAAGCAAGAAAACCAAATTTCGTTATTGGAAATCCATCTGTTGCTGCAATTTTAATGATCAGCACTGCAATTATAAGCCAAAAAAATATCACCACTGTAACTATGCAAGTTCAAGTAGCTCCAAACACAAACTTCTTCCGTAATAAAGAGCTTCGCTGCCAACTTTGTCTGAGTCTAGTGAATTTGCACGGTCTCTCAGAAACATAATCTGAGCTGACACGAACTCTTACACTAAACCACTAGCGACGGTCAATGTATACATGTGACGCAAATTTTCTCCATCGCATACAAGTGTAGTGTCTCTTCAGTTACGTACAATGAATTTAACCCTGATTTAATTCAACACATGTATTATTTTTTACACATAACTTAAAATTTAAAATTTTATCTGTTAGTATATGTTTTTGCTATTTGTAATATTAATGTAATAGGACAAAAATTTATGTTTGTAATCAAAAAACAAGGAGCCAGACAGTTGAAATTTGGTTAGTGAGAGAGACGGAGTTTTGAGGCAGTCGCTTTCACGGGAGTTCACTTTCGGTAACTACGGGAAAAATAAGTATTTTCGAGATAAATTCAGACACTGGAGAATGGAATGGAACCAGAAAGTGAGACAATTTAGAGAACTGATTAATCCAAAGCAGTTATAATAAGATCAGCTTTAGAGTATTGAAGAACTTACCAGACGGATTATGAGATCATTGCTGGAGATGTAGTTGCAATTTTAGTGCGACTTTTACGTGTACAAAATATTCGTACCCTGAAGTGGCAGAATAGGTACTAAACACCAGGGGAGGAACAGGAGACTGGAGAAAAATAATGAAGGCGATGCAGAATATTATCGAGGAAAGGAGACATCGAGATATGTGAAGAGAAAGAATTTTTCGGACGTTCGATAAAGAAACGTGAATGTACCGTGAAGTAGTAGTGGCAATGACTAGATGGTAATATAGTTGTATGTTTCTCTGTGAGAAGAGAATAATCGGTATTTTTAGCGAATGAGCGGACACTGTCAATAGAAAGTGACTACAGAACGAACTTTAGTCTTAAGGAATACACACACTTGGAATGGTGATGCGATTCTCAGAGACTTTAATCGTGAGGGCGAAGCATTAATTAATTCTGAGTGTGGGAATGCTGAATAAATAGAAGCCACATAAAGCAAATAAATTATTGTGCGGGTGTCCATTATTGACTGTTTTATGAAACGACTCATCGATTCCCTCTGCATGAACCACCATTTAGTGTTTGGACTTCACTGGTATAAGCAAAACAAAATAACAGCTGAATCACAATCATACAACTCTATAGTTCTAAAAAGACTATTTTTTCTACTCGGTTAATTAAATACATTTCGAGAGGTAAAGCTTCAAAGCTAGTAAAAGGTTAGCAGCAGTGAAAAGGCATATTTGTGCATTACAGCAAAACATACACTATCTCTCGTAGTCAGTTACACTCAATTCTCTATAAATATAAGCAGGTAACTTGTGTTACTTCTCACAGTAAATTCGTTGAGTGCATACAGTATGTGTAGATACGTAATATAGTTATTCAACATTTCCTTGCTATAGCACGTGGTTGAGTATACATTTAGGATGAAGAGGTAAAGTGTAAGTTCAACTCAGTCGGCTTATTTGTGAGTTCGTGTCAGGACGATTTGCAGTAGCGTCACAAATATATTTAGTGGCTATGCTTAAATAAAATACGGCCGATTTTACTTAATTTAGTAGTTAACATTAGTTTACCTTAGTATCCTTCCACTCAGCTGTTTGATGTGAATAGATGATGGTTTGGCTGTATTTACCATGGAAGACATTAGACATTGTAACAAATCAGTACCGAGTTAACATTTCTTTGTTTCCTGTAGATTCAGATGAAATGGTAGAAAGTGTTAAAATGTTAATTCGAATTTTCTTTAAAACTTGATAGAGAAGCAATTAAGAACAGCGTTAATAGTGATTTCTAAACATGTAAATCACAATGAGAAGCAGATTCCTTTACTGACATCTTTTCCCAAAATATTCGAGAAAGTAATGTACTGAAGAGTAGTAGCACACTTAAATGGAAAAAATTTACTTCACATATCTGAACTTTGTATTCTGGAAGGATTCTATATTGAGAATACTATTTATACAATCACTCATCAAATAGTAAAAGTCTTAAATAACAGTGTAGCCCTCTAGGTATTTTTGTGGCCTCTCCAAGGCCTTCGACTGTGTTCATCATGATACTCACTTAGAACCAATAGCTTTACACATAGCTCTTTTTTATCATGCTTGACAACCAGAATGCAAAAGTTATGTTGAATAATTCAGACATTGTCAGAAAGGTAGAAAATTTTAGCGGCGGAGGTGGTTTCACAAATAAAGTTCCTCAGGGTTCAATTGTGGGTCCACTCGTATTCCTTATATACGTGAACGACCTCCCATTTAACATTCAACAAGCAAAATTGGTACTTTTTGCAGATGATACTAGTAGAAAGCGACAGAAGAGATAGTAAATGATATTTTACAAAGTATTATTATGTGGTTCTCCGATAATGGACTCTCCCTAAATTTTGAAAAATAAACACAGCACATTTACTTCTGTACAAGAAATAGTCATACCAACAATTGATGTAGTGCATAAAAAGGAGTCAGCAAGTAGGGTAAAATACTCCAAAGTTTTGCATGTATACGTTGACGGAAACTTGATCTGGAAGAAGCACATTACCGAGCTTCTCAAACGATTAAGATCAGCCACTTTTACTCTTCATACAACTGCTAATCTTAGAAACATACTTTCAACCTCTTGACATATTTTGCATATTTCAACTTAAAGTTGTCATACGGAATAACTTTCTGTGTTAACTCCTCACGTAGGAAGAAAGTATTAATTGCACAAAAGCGACGAGTAAGAATAAAACGTGGTATTCACCCACGGCACCTCGTCAAGAAGCAGGAAAATTTAACTGCACCGTCACATATCTTCGATAACGAAATTCGTCATAAATAACCCATCATGATTTGAGAACAACAGTGATGCACATAGCTACAGCACTAGAGGGATGAATGGCATTTTTACCCATTGTTAAAGCTGTCAATGTTTCAGCGAGGAGTTCAAAATGCAGCAATAAAAATTTTTTACCAGTTGCCTAATAACATAAAATATCTGACAAATTTTAAATCTGATTTAAAATCATTTGTCCTGGGCAACCCCTATTCCACTGATGAATTTCTACGTATAAACTGGTAGCCAATAAATAAATAAATTAATAAGTATTTAATCGCTGATGGTCCTGCGACCTCACTCATCCATGTGCGCCTCTTGCAGTGCTCTTTAATAGCAGAAAACAAGAATGCAATTCCACAGGAAATACTTTACCTTAAAGGAAAATATACAGTTTCCATGTATCAGTATAAACAGGATACAAAACTAAAGCATTTTAATCGCACTCTGGAATTCCTGACGGTGTACCAATGACACTTAATATTATTACTGTAGTTTTAAACAATTGGCGTATAAAGTTACTTCTCACTACACTACCTCATCAAAAGTATCCGGAAACTTGCATGTAATGTTATGAGATGCGGACCTGCCAGAATAAAATGGCGGGAGGAGTATAGTGTTGCTAGTGGACAAACAGTAAAAGCATAATGGGTTGATCGACAGAGTTCAGTGACTAGTTACAGGATGTCACCTGAGTAACAAATCAATCAAGGCTATTTAATCTTCACTAATGCTGCCCAAGTCGACTGATGGTGATGTGATTATGAAGCGGAAAAGCGAAACTAAATCAAGACCAGGTAGACTAATGGACAGAGACCTTCGAGCATTGTGGAGGGAGGTTGAAATAATAGCGTAAAAGCACCGAAAGGAATCACTCATGAGTTCCAATTCGTTACCAGCAGTCCAAGTGCCACAATGACAGTGCATAGGAGGTTGTCAATGCTAAGTGACGCTTGAGGTGGAGTAAAGAACGACGCAACTTGACAGTTGATACTGGAAACGAGGTGATTGATTTGTAATGGTGAATCAGGTAAACACTGCGGCAACCTGATGAAAGTGTTTGAATTTGGCAAATACCTGGAGAAGGCAACCTGCCATCATAAGTAGTGCTAGAAGTGAAGGAGGTGATGTTTTATGATAGGAGGGTGTTTTTATTGGTTGGACTGTTGTCCCCTCATTGAACTTAACAAATAAATGAATACTGAAAGGCAAGAACACAGTTTACAGCTCAGTGTACTGCATACAATAGAGGAACAGTTCGTAGGCGATACTTGTGTCAGTACGCCAATGCACCTTGTGATCAAGCAGCATCTGTGGGGCAATGGTTTGTAGACAATAACATTCTTGTAGAGATAAGGCTTGGTCAGAGTCACGACCTGAATCCAATGGAACACCTCTAGTAAGCTTTACAGTGTCGACTTCATTCCTAACTCCAGCGTCCATCGCTATCTTCTATGGTTTCGGCACTTGATCAAGAAAAGGCTTCTATTCCCCCTCAGACATTCAGACACCTCATTGAAAGAGTCTACAGCAGAGCTCAAGCCGTCATAAAGGTGAAGAGTTGTAATAGGACATGCTATGGGCCTCTTATACGAAGCGTTCGCTACCACGCTTTTACGTATTGTACGGTACACATTTCAAACTCGAGAAAATACTAAAATACAACTTTTGGTCTTCTTCTTTGTACCAAATAGCAATGTACACGAGGTCGACAAAATGTAACACCCCTTTTTGGTCAACTATAGCTCATTTAAATACAATTAACAGGAAACTTTAATCAGTGGAAAATTGATTTATTGATTTACGAAATTTACAGATAAACTAATTACTACATTTGCATAACTGTCAGACATGTCACTGTTAAAAGCACTTCGGTCATGAAATAGGAAATTAATTGTCAAAATTCGATTATTTCATAAAACGTGAAAATTTATGTTTTGGATAAATTTCTGGCTAAGTGATGCACTGAATGTTACGTTCACTCTCAAGGTACTATGATGTTAAAAGAAACTCAAAGCAGGTTCATTGTAATTAATTCTGAAATAACGAGTAATACAAGTTTCTGTCATAAACAAACTATTACTAGGATCATTTGGTTGAAACGTGATTAGTATGTAAAATTTGAACCTTGCGTTTCCGCATGCACAAAAATTCCTTCTGTAACTAACGAGATACTAATTATTTTGTATCAAGTATTGTTAGTCATATTTCTCAGGCAGAATCTATATACTGTTTGAAAAGCAATTCTAGAAATCATATTTGTTATAGTCATTTATTATGTTCAAAACTGTAACTTCTTATGAAACAATCGACTTTAATTATAACTCTATTGATGTTACTTTGTTGAACAATACTTTCAAGGGACATGTTTGGTTAAGAAAATGTATATAAGTAGTGAGCCTAAAAGGCAGCAGTGTGGTAGTAGAGCACCAATTGTTTCCAGTTTGTTCGAACATATGATCTGTACAATCAGTTTCTTTGTGCTTGTATTGTCCAAACGTTTTTGAGAAATCTAAAGATTAACACAAAATGCAATCTAAAGATTAACACAAAATGCAAACTACGTATTTGCAGAAATTATTTAATACCGTAGGCTTTTCAAATTGACTCCTGAGATTTCTGCACTGTAGCAATTAATATAATGCCTCCCAGTTGATACTGAACTGGTGGAGAAAAGTCGTCGAAATCAATGAGAAAAGTAAAGACTCCAAGCATTTCACTGAACTCAACACAGACTCGTAATCTACGAGTATGTTAATACAACATTTTTATCTAGAACCTAGTAAAAATACTGTGTTAGGGTGGACATATCCGATCAGCTGTCCAGACGACAGTAGTGGTTATCTTTGAGTCCCACACCAGGGAACTAGAGGGCGTGAATGGAGGGCTTTGGGTGGTAGGGCGGGGGAGGGATGGAGAGAGTGCTTGGACAGTCTCGGGCTGACCAGAAGGTAAGTTGTGGATTGATGCCACTGTTGGTACCAGGAAGTGAGCCGCCATACTAAGCTCAAGTTCGGCGAGGCGGGGACGGTTGCTGACGTGTGACTGTGCGAGAGGATTTTGTTCGATTGCAAGCCTTGGATCGTTTACAGAGTCACCCACATGGTTATTCGGAACTGCTGTGCGGCTTTGGCTGGTGGAACGCCTTGCTCGGAGTTTCGTGGACTTTGATGCCAAGTGCCTGCGCCGAGAATGTGCATCTATTAACCAACGTGGCTGTTTCGTCAAGACTACAATTATTTTGATGAGCATTTATGTTGCCTGTGTACCATGGCGCTCCAGACTTACATGGTCTGCAACACTTGAATATCAATTGAGGCCAAACCGCTGGGCGAAAATCCTTAGCGTTTGCTTCCAGATTTTTTTGTGCTGAATAAAAGCAGCCAGAACATATTGGACCGTACAATTTTGGGATCCGAAGTGATTCAGCGTTCGTTTATCGTTACATTTAAGAATTATGTGGCTTTCCAGTATTGGGAAATATGACTAGATGGCCTTTAGGCCATTGAAGGTTTATGTGCTTCTTAAATTGTAGAACTTCTGTGCAGTCCGAAACAGATTTTGGATCACTACGCCGCAATGCCCTGGTGGAATAATATATGTTTGACTAGCTGGCTTAATCCATAAATCGCATGTTGCTGTTCTAAGGCATTTCTCACTGAACTTTGGTTATCCAGTTCAGTATCATTTTTATTACACAGTTGTCTGTTGCCGTTTTGAATTTCTCAAACGTCAAAGGCGTATTTATTCTTAAGTTCGCTCATTTTTAGTTTTTTGTGATACATTTCATTTAAGGTAGTGTACTCCTCGGATTATATTGGAATTTTCTTAAACAGATAAAATTTTCTAAATTTCTAGGATTAATTTACGTCAGCCCAAGCTCCGTAAATTCAAATATTTTAATATTTATCGGAATTTCCTACTGTGACACGGTTCAAGACTTTAACCCTTGCAATGCGAAAGGGAGGGGAAACTTTGTGCCCACATTTAAAAATAATTGTAATACTCGCATAATCAGATATTTTATATTTTAAAATTCGGAAAAACTTTATTGTTTCTGTTGAATTAATCTATCTGATCGGTGAAATGTTTAAATTTTTCTCTTCAACTTAGCGCAAAAGTTTAAGTCTGAGTAGTAAATGTCACTTTCCACATTGAATGTCATATTCAAAACTTACGGTTTCAGGACCTTACTTACGCATCAGTATCTCTTTAAACAGTATTTCGTGAATAAAGATGGACAAAAATTAATGAATTCGCAACTTTTAATTTTTTTTTCAGGGTAGCCATAAAGTGCCCCCCTCCTTGATAGCACACGTTACTGAAGAAGTGTTGATGTTGCTAAGAGTGTCCTGTAAGGTGTTTTCATGTCCTGGACCATAATAACACATCAGTACCTAGTTAAAACGTGTGTTGTTAATGTAAGTCAACAACAACTAACGAATTTACTTTTTTTAAATTTTTTCTTCAGTGGGCATAAAGTAACATCCCTCCCCCCCCCCCCCCGCCATGTTAACGCGCGGTTTGAAAGGTGTGTTGGCATTGCTAGGTTTAGAGAGTTTCATTTTTTTGGACCTAATAATAAATAAAGGAAATTCTGTTTTTCATCTGCTTATATTTGAAATGTAATCTTAGTTTTCAGTTTGCGGTAGCGAGTTGATGGTAACTGCCCTTCTACCCATGTCTATAGGTCTGGTCATGGTGGCTGGGTTCCCAGTCGTTACCGCCCGTGATGGCACATATTTAAAAATTCTTGTTCTAAATTTGATAATGCATTTCTTTTGAAAACGTTTACAATAAAGATGAAAATAATTTGGTTAAAATTAGTGTTTATAAGGAACATTTGAAATAAATGTTCGTTGAAATTTGTTGCTCAGTTGCGAATGGTGTTTGAAAAATTACTTCCTTTTACTTGTTCCAGTCTGGTCCTCCCACCCAACAGATAATTATGTTGACTAGTAGGTGCCTCACTACTTTTGGTTAGACGATGTATTCTACAACATACATAAATATTTGTATTAAACAAATGCTGCCGTTACATCTGGCGAAACGTAATACAACCAACGGGCTCGCAACATTTCCGTATTCAGTAAGTTTAACTATTTTTGTAGCGTTAGAACCACAAGCTTTACCGGCATGGAGTTTTAAACAGAATCCGTAACAATATCTCCCGTTTGAGACGTTTTATGTCTCCACAGGTCTTTCCATTACTTAGTAATAGCTGTGTCTATAGACCGTGACTGTTAATATGGGCCGGCCGCGGTGGTCTCGCGGTTAAGGCGCTCAGTCCTGAACCGCGCGACTGCTACGGTCGCAGGTTCGAATCCTGCCTCGGGCATGGATGTGTGTGATGTCCTTAGGTTAGTTAGGTTTAAGTAGTTCTAAGTTCTAGGGGACTGATGACCACAGAAGTTAAGTCCCATAGTGCTCAGAGCCATTTGAACCATTTGTTAATATGGGCTGTACAGGATATCCACTAATGATTGTCGTTCAAACTGTCACAAATAATCGCTGAATTATCCACATCGCAGGGAATAAAACGATATCTCCGATTTTTCTTAAGCTTGAAAATCGGCACTGAATACGTGTCCTAGCGTCCCCCTATAAATCTTACCAAAAAAAAAAAAAAAAAAAAAAAAAAAAAAAGCCTTTGGAATTTTCTGCTTCCATCGCCGCTAGAAAAGCTTGCTAGTGCTAGTTCACCCAGTTTCTCCCAGACTGTCTGTCGTACGCATCTCTCGAATCACGTCATCTTAGACTAGCAAATACTAAAGCCATCGGCACGCGAACAGTACTCTCGTACGTCAACACTGAACGTGCCAAGTTCAACATTATAGTGAACGCTCAGAAACGATGCGACTTGTGCAGATGGTACATGTTCCCAACGTGGTACACACAATGGCAGCATGTTCCATCGGCAACTGTCGGCAGTATCTGGCCCTCAAATCACACTATTTACGAGATGGATAGGCGTACAATTCCTATGTTAGCTCATCTAAAACGCAAATTTGCTCCGTTGTCGGTATTGCTGCGCCACGAATTGTACAGGCTTCAATTTGGAAATTCTTGTAAATCTCACGCAGCTACGGCTGGTAGGCAGTAGTTAAGGGACCGACTGGCACGTGGGATGGCAGGCACGAGCGGTGTCGAAATTTTGCAAGCGGTTCCGGGAGGTAGGTTTACGGCACCGCTCACAAGCTAGATGGCGCAGCATGGCGGGCACTGCGAAATGTAAAATAATCAGGGCAGCACAGGTCACTGACGTACTGTGAAGAACCCATACGTTACACTTACAACTATGCGTGGGAGCCGAAGCGGGCTGAGGGAAAGTGACTTTGTACGAGGGTTGTCCAGAAGGTGAGTTCCGATCGGTCGCGAAATGGAGATCACTTGTAAAATCCGGTAAAGCTTTGCACAGATGTGTTGGGCAGTGTATCTAGTACGCCCGTCGATCGTGTCGCGTCACTCATTTCAGTTTTGAGTCAACAGTGACCACGTAAAGACGCGTAGAGAATAGCGCCTCCCGCCAAGTATGATGACCTGGTTAGAGATTTCGCCTGTGTCATGCAGCTCACATAACACAACTATAGAGCAGTTGCTACTTCATGCCAATTCTCTGCCGCACACTGCGGGGGCAATGAAGACGCTCCTGCAGCGTTTCCGATGAGAAGTGTTTGATCACCCACAATACAGTCCGTAACTGCGTCCCCCTGAGTCTCATCTCTGCTCACAAGAACCGATGGCTATGAAGACAAAATTTTTCCACAGACAACGAGTTGCAGACCAGTGCAGATAACTGGCCGAAAGCAAAGGCGGTTGCTTTCTATGACGAGGATACTGGAAAGTTGATAGAACACTACGGCAACACACGAAGTTCGAGCGGCGATTATGTCGAGAAGTAGGTGAAAGGTGTACCTAACTGTTGCAAATAAAACGTTTCGGGTTTTAACTGTGGTTTCCATTTCGCGACCGAACGGAACTTTCTTTCTGGACAAACCTCGTAATTACCAAAGAGCACTCGATTTATCCCCTCCAGAGGCACTCTTTCAGTAGCGTAGCGAAAAATGTAAATAAGCTAGCTTGGAGGCTAAAAGCGGGCAGTCGTCTCGCCATTTTGTCCGCGCCTGGAACCAGAGAGAATTGTGACTTTTTAAGTTGCAAGCCAAGCACGATGGCCTTTTTGTGATCGATATCGGCAGCCAAGCAGCCCACTGAGGCTACCTGCAACCCTCGCAGCACGGAAGCCCTTGGAGAGCTACATTGGAGCGAGGAGCGATAAGGCTGCTAGCCTCCGCTCCCTGGGTGTCATCGTCAGGCTGGCTGCAAGCTGCCGTCCAGAGGGGCGGGGCCGGGACACGGGCTCGTGGCCTCCCGTGTGCAGAGCTGTATGCGGGCATTCAACGAGCTCTCCTGGCCGGATGGCCCCAGATACTAAGGTTAACTATAACAACACAACGGCTGTCGAATACTTCTCTTCGGCGCTCTACATGGGGTCCGCGAGTCGCTTTTGAGGGAGCAGTCAGTCAGTCGTGTTCCGGACCACGGGCAGAGTTGACACACTCGGCGGCCACTTAGCGTTGCGCGAGTACGATCGGCACGTCCGCAAGCCTGGGCAACCGGACGCCGACGCTGCAGATTCCGGCTTTCGTGTTGACGCTGACCCACACACGCTGTGCGACGCTATCATAGAGTTCAGGCCAAGGTAGGTTGTGTATTTTCGATGTAATAAAGTCAGTGACACTCTTGCCTGTGTTTCTCTGCACACTTCGGCGTTAGACGACCCTCTCCCCTAAACCATACCTCTCGGTTGTTCTGACATATTACAACTCCCGGTCGTTCCGCTTTCCAACACAATACATTGCGTGGGAAAGTGTCCCTGCACGTCCAGCACTTCGTTTTGGTGATAGAGTTGGTTTGGTGAGTGGGGCAGAGCCACTTGCGTAGGTACCAGCTCAGCACAATGTGGTGCGATGGAGCCTAAGTTTTATTTGTACTATTTTTTATGTTTGCTCTCGTTCTCAGGGTTAGTCGTTGAGTTAGGGTATAAAATGTTTAGAGTAACCTGTGAAGCCACAGGAACCCGTGGACTAATCTTTGTTTAGAGGTATAGGTGGACGGGATAATTTAGTGCCAGTGTGGTGTCCATTTTTCAATTTGTTTGGGCACGAGTTGCCGTCTATCAGAGTTGTAGCAGCTGTTTGTTCTGTATGTATGCATATTGGTCATCTGTCTAGTAGTGGCACTGAGAAGAGCGATGATTCACTGAAGAAATTAGTACGTGTTCCATTTTTTGCTGCTTTATCTCGGCAAGTGCAAGAGTTAACAGAGCAGTTTGAGAGCACGGGGGAGTGAAATTTCGAACTTCATCGTGATTTAGAGGCTCTTACGGAGAGTCATGATCAGTCTCGAGACAGTAATTCTGGACTGAAAGTAGCCTCTGTTCCGTATGAACCGGGAGTGGTTGCACTGATTAATCCCTTCTCGGGCAAGGCAACAGAGGACGTGACAATTTACGTTAAGGATATTATGAACGCTGCGGAAGCACTTCGGTGGTCGAGGAAATAACCCTGCATGTTTGCTGATAACGCGTTTCGCGGGGGACCTCAATGTATAACCCAGGAGTGGGCCGCGGTATTGCGGCAGCGGTACCAAAACTAGGTTCAAATGGTTCAAATGGCTCTGAGCACTATGGGACTCAACTGCTGAGGTCATTAGTCCCCTAGAACTTAGAACTAGTCGAAAACTAGGACGGTGCGAGATTTTTTAGGGAGAAACTAAGTACTTGGTCGATGTAGCGCAGTCAGCCGCTTTGGCCGAGCGGTTCTAAGCGCTTCAGTCCGGTACCGCGTTGCTGCTACGGCGCAGGTTCGAATCTTGCCTCGGGAATGGATGTGTGTGATGTCCTTAGATTAGTTAGGTTTAAGTAGTTCTAAGTTCTAGGAGACTGATGACCTCAGATGTTAAGTCCCATAGTGCTTAGAGTCATTTGAACCATTTGATGTAGCACTACGAGTCTGTCGAAGCGTTCTCGGACAGAATAAATAAGCTAAACGCAGAGACTTAGGTACAGCCCCAGAATGCAGAAACTAATAGGGTACTGTCACAGGAGGCAGAAAATAGAGCGGTGGATCCTTTTTTGCGTGGTACACCCGCTGAAATGTCACGGAAGGTACGGACGGAGAAGCCAGAGGACTTAGAGTCAGCAGTTGGGATCGCAACAGAAACAGAGGAGGTGGATGTAGGCACAAAGCAGAGAGTGGACCATCGCGTGTTCGCTTCAGGTATAACACAGTTGTGGTTTCGAGGAGCTTAAGGAAGCAATGTAAGCAACCGGAGTGCTGTGAGTCTGGCAGAGTGGGCCACCGGGCGTTTGAGTGTAGAGGCAGGAAGTTTGGAAAGCACAGGCAAGGTAAGCAACCGTTCAACGTAAACAGGATTGCTTGAACCATCGGAAGGCAGTTCTGATAGACTGTGACATGGCACACGTTAGTGCACAGACGGAATGTAGCTTGGTGGGTTTAGCGGGTGACAGGAAACAGAGATTTTTTACGGACACGAGTTCGAATGTGTCCGTTATCAGTTTGGTGGTAACGAGAAGGCTGGGGCCACCACGATACAAGTTACGTTGGGTAGGCGGTATCAGGGTGGAATCATTGGGTACGGCAGTACCAAAGTTTTCAGAGGGGAAAACTAAGTTCAGCGACGCATGGAGGTGTTGCTATGCGTACTCGAAATTTATTGTGGTTCTCGGGTTAGATTTGCTCAACAAACATCACGCTAAGATTGATCTTTTGCAAAGCACTATGGATCGCAGCTGGACTTTGTTTCAACTGGGGGGAAAGAGTTGCGACTGAGATAATGGAGCAAAGTTCATTTATCATGGAGGAACATCGATCGTTATTGTTGTTGTTGTCTTCAGTCCTGAGACTGGTTTTATGCAGCACTCCATGCAATTCTATCCTGTGCAAGCTTCTTCATCTCCCAGTACTTACTGCAACGTACGTCCTTCTGAATCTGCTTACTGTATTCATCTCATGGTCTCCCTCTACGATCTTTACCCACCAAGCTGCCCTCCAATGCTAAATTTGTGATCCCTTGATGCCTCAGAACATGTCCTACCAACCGGTATCTTCTTCTTGTCAAGTTGTGCCACCAGCTCCTGTTCTCCTCAATTCGATTCAATACCTCCTCATTAGTTACGTGACCTACCCATCTAATCTTCAGCATTCTTCTGTAGCCACACACTTCAAAATCATCTATTTTCTTCTTGTGCAAACTATTTATTGTCCATGTTTCACTTCCATACATGGCTACACTCCAAACAAATACTTTCAGAAACGACTTCCTGACACTTAAATCTATACTCGATTGTAACAAATTTCCTTACTTCAGAATCGCTTTCCTTGCCTTTGCCAGTCTACATTTTATATCCTCTCTACTTCGACCATCATCAGTTATTTTGCTCCCCAAATAGCAAAACTCCTTTACTAATTTAGGTGTCTCATTTCCTAATCTAATTCCCTCAGCATCACCCGATTTAATTCGACTACATTCCATTATCCTCGTTTAGCGTTTGTTGATGTTCATCTTATATCCTCCTTTCAAGACACTGTCCATTCCGTTCAACTGCTCTTCCAAGTCCTTTACTGTCTCTGACAGAATTACAATGTCATCGGCGAACCCCAAAGTTTTTATTTCTTCTCCATGGATTTTAATACCTACTCCGAACTTTTCTTTTGTTTCCTTTATTGCTTGCTCAATATACAGATTGAATAACACCGGGGATAGGCTACAACCCTGTCTCACTCCCTTCCCAACCACTGCTTCCCTTTCATGTTTCTCGACTCTTATAACAGCCATCTGATTTCTGGACAAACTGTAAATAGCCTTTCGCTCCCTGTATTTTACCCCTGACATCTTTAGAATTTGAAAGAGAGTGTTCCAGTCAGCATTGTCGAAAGCTTTCTCTAAGTCTACAAATGCGAGAAACGTACGTATGCATTTCCTTAATCTTTCTTCTAAGGTAAGTCGTAGGGTCAGTATTGCCTCACGTGTTCCAACATTTCTGCGGAATCCAAACTGACCTTCCCCGAGGTGGGCTTCTACCAGTTTTTCCATTCGTCTAAAGAATTCGCGTTAGTATTTTGCAGCTGTGACTTATTAAACTGATAGTTCGGTAATTTTCACATCTGTTAACACCTGCTTTCTTTGGGATTGGAATTATTATATTCTTCTTGAAGTCTGAGGGTATTTCACCTGTCTCATACATCTTGTTCACCAGATGGTAGAGTTTTGTCAGGACTGGCCTTCCCAATGCCGTCAGTAGTTGTAATGGCCCTGTTTCGACTCAGGTCTTTCAGTGCTCTGTCAAACTCTTCACGCAGTATCGTGTCTCCCATTTTATCTTCATCTACAGCCTCTTGAATTTCCATAATATTGTCCTCAAGTACATCGCCCTTGTATACACCCTCTATATACTCCTTCCACCTTTCTGCTTTCCCTTCTTTGCTTAGAACTGGGTTTCCATCTGAGCTCCTGATATTCATACCAGTGGCTCTCTTTTCTCCAAAGGTCTCTTTAATTTTCCTGTAGGCAGTATCTATGTTACCCCTAGTGAGATAAGCCTCTACATCCTTACATTTGTCCTCTAGCCATCCCTGCTTAGCCATTTTGCACTTCCTATCGATCTCATTTTTGGACGTTTGCATTCCTTCTTGCCTGCTTCATTTACTGCTTTTTTATATTTTCTCCTTTCATCAATGAAATTCAATATTTCTTCTGTTAACCAAGGATTTCTACTAGCACTTGTCTTTTTACCTACTTGATCCTCTGCCGCCTTCACTACTTCATCCTTCAGAGCTACCCATTCTTCTTGTACTGTATTTCTATCCCCCATTCCAGTCAATTGTTCCCTTATGCTCTCCCTGAAACACTGTACAACCTCTGGTTTAGTCAGTTTATCCAGGTGCCACCTCCTTAAATTCCCACCTTTTTGCAGTTTCTTCAGTTTTAATCTACAGTTCATAACCAATAGATTGTGGTCAGAGTCCACATCTGCCCCTTGGCAATGTCTTACAATTTAAAACCTGGTTCCTAAATCTCTGTCTTACCATTATATAATCTAGCTGATACCTTCTAGTATCTCCAGGATTATTCCATATATACAACCTTCTTTTATGATTCTTGAACCAAGTGTTAGCTATGATTAAGTTATGCTCTGTGCAAAATTATACCAGGCGGCTTCCTCTTTCATTTCTCTCCCCCAATCCATATTCACCCACTGTGTTTCCTTCTCTCCCTTTTCCTACTCTCGAATTCCAGACACCCATGACTATTAAATTTTCATCTCCCTTCACTACCTGAATAATTTCTTTTATCTCATCATACATTTCATCAATTTCTTCATCATCTGCAAAGCCACTTGGCATATAAACTTGTACTGCTCTAGTAGGCATGGGCTTCGTGTCTATCTTGGCCACAATAATGCGTTCACTATGCTGTTTGTTGTAGCTTACCCGCACTCCTATTTTTTTATTCATTATTAAACCTACCCAAGACCTTATGTTGTCTGGTCATGGCAGACGGCGTGCGATGGATAGACTTGTGGCAGAGCAGTTTTCGTGGAGGAACAGGAAGCGTGAAGTGGAGCAGTATGTTAAGGACTGTGTGCTACGATCGTAGAGGGCTGACATTACGCATCAGAAAGTGCCATTGCGAGGGTTACCAGAGGCATCCAGACCATTTTCTGTATTTGGGTTGGATATTTTCGAGCCATTTAATAAAACATTTGCAGGAAATAGATTCGTTCTCACGATCATCGATCTTTTTTCTCAGTTTTTGTCTGTGGTAGTGTAGCTCAGGAGTTAGTAAACAAATGGATATTAAAAAACTGTGCGCCTATAAGTCGAAGCTTCATACCGCACTGGTCTTCTCGCCATTTGAGGTGATGGCAGGAAAATGCCATCTCCCTTTGACGTTTTTATTCCTAAATTAGGATCAAATGGTGAGTTGGTGAACAACTTTGCCAGATTAATTTGGGGAGTTTGGAGGAATGTGCAATTGACAAACACGAAGGTGCTACAACACCAGGAACAACCAAACAGACGCATGGGCAAATTACCGCAATACCACGCACGGCAATGGGTAATGGACAGTAGCCTGTGTATGTCAAATGGGAAAACAACGAAATTTTTAATGAAATTCACGGACCATATCAGGTCGTGGAAATGACCTCACCGTTGAATGTAAAGATACAGTTCCCCACAAGAACGTCTGTTATGCACGTCAGTCGCATGAAACCGTTTAAAGGAATGGTAGAAGCGATACCACAGTTATCGGCAGCCAATCAGGAGGTCAGAGTTACAAAGGGTAAAAAGAAGGAACCTGGAAATGTTGAGCAACGTAAGGAGCCTTATGTGCCGTCAGGTTAAGGTCGCATAAGTAAGTTGTATAACTGTAATTTGTTGTTTTTTTATTTTGTTTAGCATTTCAGGGTTATGTATTTCTTTCTTTCTTACTGTAAAGATATTTGTTGTCTTAATTTTTTTTTATTTGCGGAGTTGTTAGTTTCTCATGTCGTTTTACTGATACTGTTTTTAATGAATTGTGCGTTCTCGAAAGCAGATGTGACCGGGTGGCCAGCTACGGATTAATATGCGGACATTTGTGAAGCGAGTTTGTTTCTCGGGGTAGTAAATGGGACGGTTTGTGGAAAAGAGCTTATGCCAGCCCGAACGTGCTTCTAGAGTGTGGGTACTCATTGGTTATAATCCGTATTGTCGTCGGAGAATGTATGGTTGAATTGCTACGAAGGTGGCAGACCTACACAGCTTAAAAAACTCAAAAAACTCACGCTTCGGGAAAGCGGGATAATCATTAATGCCATGATTTTTGAGATAGTCGGGACGGAATTTCGTTTTCCTGCTGTGATTACGGGCTCATCTGTTTTGGTACTATCGTGGAATACCTTATATTGAGCAGATTTAACGTGTTTAACGTATTTAAATGACGCACTCAGTTCTTGGAAAGATTAATAGGGTCGCAGAAAAGGGGAATTTCGATGGAATAAATGTGGCACCATGTCCTATATCTTCGGGAAGAACAGGAGCACAAAGCATTATGGTAGGCATATCGGCCACCAGTTGTAGCGTATTTCTGGCATACTTTTGCCTACTATGATTCTGCGTAAGACGCCAGACGACACGCCAATTACCAATAAAATGGTTGGCCGGTTTCGGTCGGCGAAGCAACTAGTTTTGAGGTCATAATTGGTGTGTAAGGGTATGGTAAGGGGCACGTAGTAGCAGTAAAATGTGAGTCGATGTCCTGTATGGTAAATTCGGGAAATTGTCCCCAACATGTAAATTATCAGAGTTAAGGTAGTTGCGCAGGAGCACGATATTAAATATTCGGGACGAATCTTCTCGGAAGGAAGGTGGTATGCTGCGCCACGAATAAGTACAGGCGTGGATTTGAGAAATTCTTGCAAATTTTACTCAGCCATGGCTGGAGGGCAGTAGTTACGGCACCGATTGGCACAGGCGCAGGCGATGTTGATATTTTGCAAACAGTTATACAGAGGCAGGTTTACGACACCGCTCACAGGTTAGAAGGCACAGCACAACGGGCACTGTATATAAATATGAAGCAAAAAGTGCAGCACAGGGCACCGACGTGCCGTGAAATACCCATACGTTGCAGTTACAACAGCGCTTAGTGATCTGCGTGTATGGGCTGGAGCGGGCTGAAGAAAGTTGACGTAATTATCAAAGAGCACTCCACTTGTCCCCTGCAGAGGCACTACGTGAGAGACGTAGGGGAAAGACGTATAAACAAGCGAGCCTAGAGGCTCAAAGTAGGCAGTCGGCTCGCTTTTACAACGGGAGAGAATGACGAGTGTTAAAATTGTAGACCAACCAGGACGACCTCTTGGTAGTGGATATTGGCGGTCAACCAGTCCTCTGAACCTATCTGCAACTTAAGCTGCACGGATTCGTCACTGCTGTGGCGAACCGCGTCGCACGCTGGAGCTACACTGGCCCGAGGGCGACACGGCCGTCAGCAGCGGCGGGACCATGGTGCGAACTCGCGGCCTCCCGTCTGCAGAGCTGTCTGAGGGCACTAAACGAGCTGCTCTGTGCGGTCGGCCTAAGCCGTTAATGCTCACTACAGCGACGGCGGTCGGCTGCTTCCCTTCGGCGCTCTACGTGGAGTCCACAAATCGCGCTTGAGACCGCAACTAGCCACCACGTATGCTGTGCGGCGCCATCGCCGAGTTCAGCGCAGGGCCGGCTGTGTACTTTCGATGGAATAAAGCCTCCGACGTATTCGCCTGTGTTTTTCTGCACGCCTTGTCATGGCTCACTATTCTCTCCCAAATCATGCCTCTCGGTCGTTCACCGAGCGAGGTGGCGCAGTGGTTAGACACTGGACTCGCATTCGGGACGGACGACGGTTCAATCCCGCGTCCGGACATCCTGATTTAGGTTTTCCGTGATTTCCCTAAATCGCTCCAGGCAAATGCCGCGATGGTTCCTTTGAAAGAGCACGGCCGACTTCCTTTCCCGCCCTTCCCTAATCCGATGAGACCGATGACCTCGCTGTCTGATCTCCTTCCCCAAACAACCCCAACCCTCTCGGTCGTTCTGACGTATTACAACCCCTGAGCTCGAGTGTTGTAACAGTATGCTATCATGTTATTCCGTCTGTAGTATAAATAAATAAAAACTTTGATATCTATAGACACGTTATAAGGCAGAAAAGAAAAGCACCATTTCAAGTCAATAAGGAGGTAGTATTATAAAAGTTTAATTACAAATAGTGCGATATAAATTTACAATGGTTCGCCACAGAAGGTAAAAATTATTTCATGAGTCTCACTTTTTAGTAATATGAAAAGGTCATTCGTTCTTTATCACTGTTCGCACTCAGCAGCAGAACCTGTAGAACACGTGAAAAACGAAACTTCAAAGTAGAAAATGCTAAATATCTTCTAGCAAGTAGTGCAAACTGTCTTGCAGAACAAGCCAATCGTACGTACTAACTCTTCAGAAAGAGTGTACTTATATTTGCATGACATAGAATGTTACAGAATATACTTTTGTTAAACTAAGAAGAAAGTGTCAAAAGCTATCACAAAATGCGAAAGCTCGCTAAGGAGTGTTTGAATCCCGTGAGACGTCAACTGGTAATGCATCACCATACTCCTCACAGTTTCACACCTTTACCTGTTGCGCTACAACGAACATCTGTGTTATGTGACTGTACTTCGCATCTTACCATTTGCTAAGAATCTTAGCTGTAGGTGTGTTATTAACTGACATTCAGCTGTAACTAACTGTACCGGGAACATTGCATTTATTATGGATCCTCACTGCGTCGTTGTCGTGAATCGGCGTAGTTCATTAATCATCAGAGGACGTTTCCCGTCGTTTTAGTACCACAAATCACAAAATTAACTACGGGTTTTCGAGAGATCCTCAATTCCTTGCTTCTTATAAACGGCTTATATTCATATGGGCTTCAATGGAAAGCCAATATTGCCGCAAGCGACTCTGTACTGTTGAGAGATGGCTTACTTGTGACGTAGGTGGCGTTCATCCATCTCCTTTATCAACGCTCAAACGCACGTTGAGATGGTTTGTTGGATGTTTTCCAACCTCTGTCTTCCTCACAGTTTTCACGCTCTACAGCACCCTCTAGTACCGTGGAAGTTATTTCCGGATGTCTTGAAGGATGTCCTATCGTCATGTCCCTTCTCCTTCTCAGCTTTTTCCACGTACTGCTTTCCTTTCCGATTCTGCGCAGAACCTCTCATTCCTTACCTTATTAGTACACCAAATTTTCATCATTCAACCTTAGCACCGCATCTCAAATACTTGGATTTTCTTCTGCTCTGGTTTACCCGCAGTCCATGTTTCACTGTCATAGAATGCTGTGCCGGAAAAGCGCATTTTCAGAAATTACACATTAAGACCTATGCTTTATGTTGGTACACTTATCTTGGTCCGGAATGCTCCTTTTGCCACTGCTAATCTGCTTTCCATGTCATACTTGCGCTGTCCGTCATTTTTCATTTTGCTGCCTAGGCAGTAGAATTCCTTAAATTCATGTATTCCGTGTCCATCAATACTGATGTTCAGTTTCTCGCTGTTCTCATTTCTGCCACTTGTCGTTATTTTGGTCTTTCTTCGCCTTACTCTCAGTCCACGTTAAATTGACTACGCGATAATTCTCGCACTTATCAGCTCTTGCACTCTTCGATCTGTTTGGATAATATTTTTCCGAAAGACAGATGGTACAGCGCCGGACTCATTCTACACACCAAAGTTGTAACCTCCCCACAAAATATAATATAAATATTATGAGTAATGATTCTAATTTAGTGTAACCTCCAAACAAAATTCTTTCTCATTTGTAACCTCCCTACAAAATTCTTTTCACATTAACCTCGACACAAATTTCTTTCTGATTTAATCTAAGCTCAAAATTCATTCACATTTAGCGTAACCTCAAAACAGAAAAATTCCTAAACCTCTCAACACAATATTCATTCACATTTAGCGTAACCTCAATAAAAAAATAAATTCAGTAACCTGGTAATAAAACAGTGTAAGTAACCTCTCAATTAAATTGTCGCTCACTTATGACTTTTCAATAATTCACTGTGAATTTAACCTGGCAAATTTTGGACGACAGCAGTGCTGCGTCATGGCCCTGAAAGATCATTCTGAATAAAAAAAGGAAAAAATTCTTACCTCAATGAAGTCGCCGGATATATCCGTTCTTACAATAAATTTTTCCGGCACAGCTCTGTACAATGCTGGGCGACATATCTGTCATTTATGAAAGGGAGCAACTGATTTTTCTATTGCAATAATCGGGATGATCATGGATGGGAGAAATTAGTAAATTCTTGAGATTGAAATGAATGGTTGTTAAAAGTTACTTTTGATGAGCAAGATTATTACTACGAGATTTTTAAAACATTTACATGGGACTTGAGATAACATTACTACATATGCGCGAGGCTGCTTTTTACCTTATACAATAACACTCAGGCTCCAGCATCGCTGCACCGCGACCGGGCCAGCCAACACAATACACCAGACCAGACCAGAGCAGACTGCAGACTAGCAACAACTTACTGCTACAGCTACACAGTTCCTACTGTAGTCAACACTGCTCTCTGGTCAGAGATTCTCTTACACCTTGCCTATTGCAGGCAGCGCATGAGCAATACATCGAAATTACATCTGCTCGGACCTCTTACGTAACCCTCCACTGGGGGCGGGGGGGGGGGGGGGGGCAAAAATTTGGCAGCGATGGTGAGTCAATTGGACTTGCCATGAGCAACAAATTTTTCTAAAATCTACTTAATTTACTAAGTTTACAGTCACAGGGTATATACATATATATATAAGCGCAGAACATGAAATGACATAGAGTGCACATGCACTGAGTACAGAACATATCAAGCAATGACAAAATGTATACACAATGAGTAAAAAACACATTAACAAATGACATAAAGTGCACACGCACTGTACATACTTTTTTTACCATTTTGCAAGAACTAGGATACGCAATGAGTACAAAAAGTATTAATAAATGACATAAAGTGCACACGCACTGTATATGTCTCTACCATTTTACAAGAACTAGGAAACGAAAGGGAAGGATTGCATCATGGTTGTAGCACAGTAGGTTGCACGTAGCTGCACTGAAAGTCCATTCTTTCTACAGAAGCACAACACCAAGTGAGACAATCTGAAGTTCTCTTCCCTGAAGTATGAATCAGTGTAGCCAAGACACTGAAATGTCGTATTAATATTCAATGTTATCATTTTGGTAGTACATTAGGTACACCTAACAGTGGGACCATAATAACATCTCCATCGTTCAAGGTGGTGGACAGCATGATGTGTCAACACCACACTCTTGTAAGGTACACCAACGTAGAATTAGTGCAAAAACCAAATATAGTGCTCCATGATCATGAGGATAGACAGGACAAACAGTTATTGCAATAATTTCTGGTAATTAGGTCAGAAGGAGAAAGACATTAAGTCTTATGCTAGTCATCATTGAGAATTACATTAGTCTATCAACCGATTTGAGTAATTGTTGGCACTCATTGCCTAGTTACTAAATATTTCTGTACTATGTATGGAGTATTACAGAACATTATTCATAAGTCATCTGATTACACTAAATATTGGCACTCATTGGCCAGTTACAAACCATTTTTATGCATTGTTCAGAAGTCATCATTCAAAACAAGAGTTAATTAATGGCATAGCATTAACATAATTTATCTAGTTGTAGTAATCATTGGCACTCATTGGCCAGTTACAAACCATTTTTATACATTATTCAGAAGTCATCAATTAAAACAAGAGTTAATGAGTGTAGCATTAAGCTGCTGGTATTCATATATGATATCATGTAAGTGATATAAGACAAATTTAAAATATAAAAACAGTGGCATTCATTGGCCAGTTACAAAGTATTCATATACTTTTATAAAACATTATTCAGTATTATTCATAAGTCATCATTCAAAATGAGAGTTAATTATTGGCATAGCATTTATAGAGTGTAACAAAAAATATTATTTACAGAAATTATTAGCATAGCATTTATGCATTATTACAAAACATCATTCAGTATTACTCAGAACTCATCATTCAAGTGACATAAGACATATTTAAAATGTAAAACACTATAACTATTACTGAAGGTCTGTGGTCCAATAATACATAGCTATAACATGTCTGAGAAATTTGCATTAAATTTAGTACTATGAATACCTCTTAAACTAGTAGCATTATTTGGGACTGGTAATACATTTTTTTGTGTGCCAGCAATGCATTGCGTTGGGATCGATAATTAATTGCTGGGGCATGAAAATATTTGCTTTTGACCTATTGCTACAAATAAGGATTAGTAATGTCATTCGTCATGAGACAGCTGTAGTAAGGTTATGAACAAGTACAGTATATGTGATCACATTCATGAATGACACACACAAATGGATAATAAAAACGCAAGTACTAGAACAGGTTTAATAACTAACTGCTTATAGCACATTACTTTCATGAATAGCTTCTCCTGGAAAAAATACAAAATGGATTATTAAGCTGAAAGAAGAAATGCATATTATGCTGAAAAGTAGTGAACTTTGAATTAACAGGTAATGAAACGTGTACTCAATATGTATGTACTCTAGCTGTCCTTTCCAAAACATTCAGTCATTATACCATGTGATATAAGACATACTGTGAAAACGAACTGCAACAAATACTTAAATAACTACATAGCATCTCTTATCTAACAGTAAATATATAAACTTCATCATTATTCTCATCTGCAAAGAAAAACTTGAAAATGGCGCGTTAAGTGGCCATATAATATTCATCACTATCATCACCTGCAAAAAAAAACTTCATTATTCATATTACCATATTCTTCATATAACTATTCATCATCATTTATTATCATCTGCAAAAGATAGACACTTCATTATTCATTATTCATATTTCCATTTACTTCATACAGCTACTCATAGTATAGAGTTTCTTACTTCTAGCATATTTCGTCACTAAAACTAAGATGTGTGGTTCTGTCTGACAGCCTGCATCAATAGCCTTGTATTCTGGAAGAAAAAAACTAGTTAAGACTGCTATCATACGATATGTATAGTATATTCTTGTTAAAGCTTGTTAATTCTGATCCATTTACTCTTCATCACAAGGTATTGCATTTTCTTTCGTTCATTCCGAAGATGAAATTCCCATTTCATAGTAATCCACTGTGGTTTGTTAAATTCATTTCTTTTACACGTTATTGCTTTCTGAAGATGATGAATAAGGATTAATATCTTGCACTTAAATCATATACCCATTAAATAAAAATTGGTTTCTAGTGATATAATTAAGCATACAGCATAGCATGACAGAAAACATATTATGTCAAAAACATAGAGAGTGTTCAGGTGCAAAAATGTACACACAGTCTCATAATGCAGTAGCCAAGAATGTAGAATAGTCAAGATATTGAGATATCATAAGGAAAAATGTTAAAGTCAACTGGTGTTTGTTATATCTTAAAGATTTCGTAGTGCATACAAGCAAAACAGGAAAACAATCATACATACATGAATAATGAAAATGTGCACAGTCTGATATATAACGGCAAGAAATGACTTTCTTTGTGTTCAGCTTATATGTTGTGTGGTTGATAGAGACGAGAGTTGAAGACTTTAATGGAGAAAGAAATTGATAAAATTAATATGCCACTAGATAGAATTGCATAATTGGTCATAAAATATGTAAGTTTATCTGGAAAAATGGGCACTGTCTGATATGTAACGACAAGAAAAGCGATCTGCTAACATTACCTTGCCGGGCACTTGTCAAGAAAAAATATGATAATTATCAGTAAGTGTTCATATAGATATCTGCAAATGGCATTACAGTGTGATAAATCATAAAGTATGTTCATTCAATAAAGGGTTTAATATTGGAGACATGGTGATTGCCTTTGCTTTTTCTGGTTCTCAGAGTTTCGACGTGTACTGCATTTGGGTGAGGAATGCTGCGAATTCTGTATGGACCTGCGTATAGAAGCTCAAATTTACTGCATCTACTCTTTCCTATGTTGGATAAATAATGTGTGCGTACTAATATCTTCTGTCCAATGTGAAAGTCGCGGCGTGTACAAACCTGTTTTTGCTGTCTTCTCCGGCGCTCTGCGGCACGTTTGATGTTGTTCAGCGCAATGTCAATTATTTCATGGTGTCGTAGTGGACGAGATGTAGGAAAGGATACTAATTCTTTAATTTTGTTAGGTGGTTCAACATTTTCAGTATAACAGTCGGAGATAGCATAGTAGATTCATTTGGTATGGAATTAATTACATCCTGGAATGAGAGTATGTGTGTGTCCCAATCAATATGTTTTTTATGGCAGTATATTCTACATAGTTTACAAATTTCTTTCATTAGACGTTCACAGGGGTTCGAAGAAGCGTGATACTTGGATATATAAATTGGAGAAATGTTTATTTCTCTAACATACGTGTCCATATAGCAGATCGAAATTGTGGTCCATTGTCGGAAATTACTTTCAATACATGCCCTACATGAAATAGAAAACGTTTTACAAATGCATTCGAAACAGATTTAGCAGTAGCAGTAGAGTTCAACAGCCACAAAGATGTAACAAAAACCTCTATTAGATCTGAGAATCGGACCAAAAATGTCTACAGCGGCCATGTGTCTCAATTTAACAGGTACAATGGGATGTAACGGAGGAATATGTGAAGTCGAGTCTGACTTAGCTTTCTGGCAGATTTTACATGACGCTAAAACTCGTCGTATATGTTTCTCCCTGTTGGCAAAATAACAGTTCTGTCTCAGTATAAGAAAACATTTTCTGGCTCCGTAATGTGCGTAACTTAAATGAGTATACTAAATTAATTTCTTAACAAGCTCGTCAGGAATGCATAGTAACCAATTGTTGCTGTCAGGGTCAGAGCGGCGAAACAGAATGTTATTGCGTACAGTGTAATGGTTTCTAATGGTAACATTATTCCTATCTTGCCAAAGGTGTATAATTTCTTTCCATACGTTGTCTTTGCTTTGCTCCTGTGCTATGTCTCGTAATGACGACGAAATGAAATTTTCAAATGCAACTTGTTGAATATACATGACGCTAAAATTTGCTTGGCAGAAGTTGATTCCGATGTCTTTCTGATTGTTGCAGAGAGAACGGGATAGTGCGTCTGCTACAACATTTTGTGTACCGGGAATGTGAACAATTGTAAAATTAAATTCCTGTAAATAAACTTTCCATCTGCTTTATCTGTCATGTGTAAATTTTGCGGAAAGTAAAAACTGTATAGCTCTATGATCTGTTTAAACGGTCGTATGTCTTCCATAAAGAAAATGTCGAAATCTCGTAAATGCCCATACAACACATAATGTTTCAAGTTCTGTAACAGAATAATTGAGTTCAGCAGGTGACAGAATGCGACTAGTAAAGGCGATGTTTTTAATTACTGTAGTACCGTCTTCTTCAATTTCCTGAAAATTGTGTACGCCTAATGCGGTGTTAGAACTGTCGGTGGCAATGGAAAAATTTCTAGTATGATCTGGATGTGATAAAAGTGGTGCATTTAACAAAGCTTGTTTCAGATTGACAAATTCAGAATGTGCTTGGCTATCCCAGGACCAAATAGTGTTTTTACCCGTCAATTGTCATAATATAGGGGTGTCTAAAGCAGAGTAATGAATAAATTTACGAAAAAAGTTAATTAAACCCAAAAAGCTGTGTAGTTGTTTCCTCGTCGTAGGTCAGTAATGTCACGTAAAGTTTGAAGTTTTTCCGGGTCAGGCGCAATGCCTTCTGCTGAAATTACATGTCCAAGAAATTTTATAAAAGTTTTACCAAAGTGCGATTTACTGAGATTAACTGTTAGTCCTTATGCACGAAAAGTTTGTAACAGTTGTTCAAGAATCAGATTGTGTTCAGACCAGTTAGCTTCTGCAATAAGAATGTCGTCTACATACGTTGTGATTCTGTCTTTTAATTCTGTCGGAAGTGCAGTATTCAATCCGCGAATAAATGCTGCTGAAGAAATAGATAAACCGAACGGTAATTTACAAAATTGATAACAGTCACCAAAACAGAGAAAAGCCGTGTACTTTCTGAAGTTCGGATGGAGCTGAATTTGCCAAAATCCCGATTTCAAATCTGATGTGGAATAAATAGCAGTACCATGAAATTTCTCTTGAAGATCTTCTAGTGTTTGAGGGCGATCTGTTTCATTAATAATAATGTCGTTGATGTGACGCGAATCAAGTACGAGGCGAAGTGAACCATTCTTTTTCTTAACAATATGGAGCGGGTTTATGTACGGACTAACTGCCGGTTCAATAATTCCTTGGTCAAGCATAGCTTGCAATTCTTTCTTCACTTGTTCTCTGTGAATATACGGAATGGGATAATGTTTGGCTTTAAATGTATCGTGCTGTTTAACTTGAAATTCATACATAAAACCAGACATAGTACCAGGGATGTTGTCAAAAACTGGAGCTTGCTGTAAAAGAATTTTGCGTAGTTGCGTGCGTTCGTCGTCTGTATTTGCACTCCTCTGTTTAACTTTATCAGAAATCATTTGCATAACGTCATAGTCGGCTTCGTCTGGAGTATTATAGTTGTGTACGTACGTATCAGTGAACAATGTGGAATGACAGTCTATGTTACGTGATGCAGAAATGACCTCTGCCCGATTAATTGTTTGTTCTTCTGCAGATAAAGAGTGCTGAAATTCTAAGGCCAGTTGTACATTTTCATCCTTTAACATTAAATAGGAATTTTGAAAGTCAATAATTGCGTCGTGTTGTACCAGAAAATTCGTACCTAAAATAACGTCTGTTGTCAATAAAGGAACAATCCAAAAATTTGAGTGAAACGTATGACCTGCAATACAAAACGATAAGTGTGTCTGCAATTTTACGTCTACTCCTTTACCAGATACTGCTCCTTTTACTTTAATTTTGCCTAATGGTAACGTAGGACAGGTATTCTCTTTGTTACATTCGTTGAAAGTTTCTTCATTTATGACTGACATAGGTGATCCAGAATCGATTACTGCTGAAAATTTGGATGATCCTATCTTTACTTCAATGACAGGGTGCGAAATGGTTTTTTGAATAACTGGTTTTTCCTGCAATAGAGTGTCTCGGATGTCGTCAAAAGTAATAACATTTTCGTGAACAGGATTCTGTGTGTCAAAAGTATTGCTTGCGTTGCTAGAAGATGCAACCTGTACTGTATCTAGTCAAATTCTATCTGACGTGCTGTTATTCACGGGAGGATGCTGTGGCATTTCAACTATTTGTACTGTTCTGTTACTTAGTCCTGACGTATTAGGTTTGGGATGATACCTACTGTCTGGTTCATTCATGATAATCTGTTGTTGTGGTTGATTATGCTGCTGGAAAGACCGACTGCTATTAAACGTACGCTGAAAATTGTGCTCATTACTTTTACGTCTGTCATGATAGTCATTACTATACGGTGCATTGCGGTAGTAGTTGAAATGATGTGTTTTCTGTACGTAGTGATTTCCCTGTTAGTGTGCATTACAATTTGGTGGAGCCGACGCTATACGTGTAGGCGGCGAAACATTAAAGCTTGGTTGACCTTGCACATTACATTGTTGGTTAGGTATGCTAACCAGCTGGTTCTGTTGCTGTTGTTAGGAAAAACCTCTATTGTTACCAAAATATGTTTGCTGTTGCTGATAATTATGACGATACTGATGATTAAAATTTTGTCTGTTATTAAAATTACCCTGGTAGTTCTTGTCGCTTCGGGAGTGTCTAAAGAAAACTGTCACTTTCGATAAAACTTGTCATACCAGGTTTTCTTCACTCATTCTTAATCCTATATAGATCGATAGTTGAAGAGCTGTTTTGATAGATATAAAGGATAGTAGAGGAGAAGGCAGCAGTACAGAAAACTAAAGATGAAATAGCACTACTACGGCTCGGGGCCCTGTGCAAGCTACGGCACATATTCATCAAAGTGTAATGAATCCCCTGAGGTCTCTTACGCGCTGCAAATAAATTTTAGTTTCTGCATTACAGGCAATGCCGGTGAACATTCAAAAACAAATTGTGGTATCCAGTCCAATTCTAGTTTCTGCATTACAGGCCAAGCTGATGAAAATACAAAAGCAAATTGTCATATCCAGTCCAAAGGGCGTAATGGTGTTCTGTCATTTTTAAATACCTTAAATTTTTTACGTATAAAAATTGCTTATAATCAGAGTTATCGTCTCTACATGACTGAGCAGGTTCAGGTTTGTATAACAATCTGTTTGTCTGTGACTGTTCAGAATCTAAGACACGTACTCTCTCTAAATTACCTAAGTTGCATTGGCTGCTCGAGTGTGACAAATGTTCGGAATGTGGTGTATGCTGTGACGTGTTAGTGACTGAAACATTTTTCATATCTGTCACTTTAAAATGTTCGTCAATTTGGCTGTTCTGTTGTTCAAATTTCGTATCTGCTTTCGCACCCAGAGTGCGTGAAAGTTCTGCTGACATTAATTTTAACTCGTCGCGTAACTGTGTTGCTTTTTCAGAACATTGTTCAGTGACTGCACTACTTTCATCTCTAAGTAATTTCGTTGTGGCTACACGTGTACTACTTAATTCTTGTGCAACAGATCGAATTTCTTCACTACTGTTCCTAGCACAAGCCTTAATTTCCTCACGTAATTGTTCTTTAGTATCATGACGTTGCACGGTAACGGCTGTAATCTGTTCACTAAGTTGTTTGTTCTGTTCGTTAAGGTTGTCGTGTTTTTCATTCAACTATTTGGAACTTTCATTAAATTTTTTGCACGATTCAGTAAGTTGTTTATAATTGTTGTCTAGTTTTTCATTAAGTTGTTTGTACGATTCATTAATTTGTAGCAATACTGCCATAACGTGATGCCAGCCAATATTACTTACTCTATTCTCTGTGCTGTTTGACGACGTATCTGCAATTGTCACGTTTTGAGTAACCATTTGGTCATTCTCTGATTCATGAAAAAGTTTGCCAACTGGATGTGCATTGTTGGTCACTACACCGGAATCAAATAAATCTGACATATTTTGAGTATATTGTTCACCTTCGTTACAATCATTTATCTGTTCACTGTGTAAATTTTGCAAATCAGGTGTGTTAAACTGGGCAGCGTTCATTGTATCGGAACGTCCCGCGTCATCAATTGTCGTTGAATTAACAGAGGACACTATTGAATTTGTTTGCTCATCATTAGCATTAAAATCATTACTAGTGGTCGGTACGCACTGATTGTCTGTAAATGGAGGATTATCGCTATCACACTGAGTGTCGCAAGTATTATCGGTCAAATTAATCGAGTCGGCAATTTCACTCATTGCACATCGCGATGTACTGTTAACAGTTTTTCGCGGCATTTTTCACAAACCAAAATTAAGCACAAAAATGAAACAAAGACAAAGCAAAAGTGGAACAAACACAATTACAAAAAAGAGCAATAAATTGCCGATGATCTGTGAAAGAAAGAGTGACAAATTAGTATATACGTTGCGCCAGATGCAAACTACATTTAAGTAAATAAGAGCAGATAAATGACTACTTCTCAGAAATTCACAAAGAAATACGATCCTGGCCGGTTGTCGCCAAGTGTAACCTCCCCACAATATTTTAAAATAAATAATATGAATATGATTCTAATTTAGTGTAACCTCCAAACAAAATTCTTTCTCATTTGTAACCTCCCTACAAAATTCTTTTCACATTAACCTCCACACGAAATTCTTTCTGATTTAATCTAAGCTCAAAATTCATTCACATTTAGCGTAACCTCAAAACAGAAAAATTCCTAAACCTTTCAACACAAAATTCATTCACATTTAGCGTAACCTCAATAAAAAAATAAATTCAGTAACCTGGTAATAAAACAGTGTAAGTAACCTCTCAATTAAATTGTCGCTCACTTATGACTTTTCAATAATTCACTGTGAATTTAACCTGGCAAATTTTGGACGACAGCAGTGCTGCGTCATGGCCCTGAAAGATCATTATGAATAAAAAAAGGAAAAAATTCTTACCTCAATGAAGTCGCCGGATATATCTGCTCTTACAATAAATTTTTCCGGCACAGCTCTGTGCAATGCTGGCCGACATATCTGTCATTTATGAAAGGGAGCAACTGATTTTTCTATTGCAATAATCGGGATGATCATGGATGGGAGAAATTAGTAAATTCTTGAGATTGAAATGAATGGTTGTTAAAAGTTACTTTTGATGAGCAAGATTATTATTACGAGATTTTTAAAACATTTACGTGGCACTTGAGATAACATTACTACATATGCGCGAGGCTGCTTTTTACCTTATAGAATAATACTCAGGCTCCGGCATCGCTGCACCGCGACCGGGCCAGCCAACATGATACACCAGACCAGACCAGAGCAGACTGCAGACGAGTAACAACTTACTGCTACAGCTACACAGTTCCAACTGTAGTCAACACTGTTCTCTGGTCAGAGATTCTCTTATACCTTGCCTATTGCAGGCAGCGCATGAGCAATACATCGAAATTACGTCTGCTCGGACCTCTTACAAAGTGAATAGTCCTTTTCGTGCCAATTCTCCAAAGGATTTTAAAAATTCTGGTGAAATTTATCCCTTCTGCCTTATTTGATCTGAAGTCTTCGAAAACTTTATTAGTTCTGATTCTAATACTGGATGCCCCGTGTTTTCTAAATCCTCTATCGGATCAGACAAATCTTCCCCTCCTATAGGCCGTCAATGTACTCTTTCCTGTGCATTCAATAATGGAATTCCCGTTGAGCTCTTAATGTTACCATCCTTGCTTTTAACTTCACCGAAGATGTTTTCGACTTTCCTATATGCTGAGTCAGTCCCTCCAACAATCGTTTCTTTTTCGATTTCTTCACATTTTTCACGCAGCCATTTCGACTTAGCATCCCTGCATTTCCTACTTATTTAATTCCTCGGTGAATTGTATTTCCACATTCCTGAATTTCCCTGAATATTTTTGTACTTCCTTCTTTCATCCATCATCTGAATTGTTTCTTCTGTTACCCGTTGTTTCTTCGCTGCTATGTTTTTTTGTATTTGTGTTTTCCTTTCCACCTTCTCTGATTGCTGTTTTTAGAGATATCGATTCCTCTGTAACTGTACTGCCTGCTGCTTATTGCAGTCTCTATAGCCTTAGAGAACTTCAAGCGTATGTCGTCCTTCCTTAGCAATTCCGTGTCCCACTTCTTTGTTTATTGATTCTTCCTGACCAATCTAACTTCAGCCTACGCTTCATAACTACTAGATTGTGGTATGAGTCTATATGTGCTCCTGGGTAGGCCTTACAATCCAGTATATGATATCAGACTCTCGGTCTGACCATAATTTATCTGAAACCTTCTCGTTTCTCCCGGCCTTTTCCAAGTATACCTCCTCCTCTTGTGATTCTTGAACAGGTTATTCTGTTTTACTAGCTCAAATTTATTACAGAACTAAATTAGCCTTCTTTCTCTCTCATACCTAGTACCAAGTGCATGCTCTCCCGTAACCGATTCATCTACTCCTTGCCGTACAACCGCGTTGCAGTCCCCAATGACGTTTAGATTTTCATCTCTCTGTACGTACTACATTACCTGTTCAATATCCTCATATACTTTCTCTATCTATTCGTCTTTTCTTGGCATGTGTAGCTGAACTATCGTTGTCGCTGCTGGTGTACTGTCGATTCTGATCAGAACAACCCGTTGACTGAACTGTTCACAGTAGCACACTCTCTGTCCTACCTTCCTATTCAAAAATAATCCTACTCCCGTTATACCATTTTCTTCTGCTGAGCCGGCCGGTGTGGCCGTGCGGTTCTAGGCACTTCAGTCTGTAACCGCGTGACCGCTACGGTCGATGGTTCGAATCCTGCCTCGTCCATGGATGTGTGTGATGTCCTTAGGTTAGTTAGGTTTAAGTAGTTCTAAGTTCTAGGGGACTGATGACCACAGATGTTGTCCCATAGTGCTCAGAGCCATTTGAACCATTTTTCAACCATCTTCTGCTGATGATATTGCCCTATACTCATCTGACCAGAAATCATTGCCTTCTTTCCATTTAACTTCACGGTCCCCCACTATATCTAGATATTCTACGATTTTCTAGCTTCCCTACCACGTTCAAGCTTCTGACACTCCAAGCCGTGAATCGTATAACGTTATCCTATTGTTGGTTAATCAATATTTTCCTCAAGAGCACCTCCCTCTTGGTAGTCCTCCCGCACCCTCCAACCCCCAGAGGTCCGAATGGGGAACTATTCGAGAGTGTTTTACCAAGGGGAAAATCATCTTGACATTTTTAGAATTACATATTACAAGTCTTTAATGCAGTTGTTTCCATTGCTTTCGGCATCCTCATGCCTTTTAGCATTGCTGATTCTTCCTCCTTTAGGGGCAGCTTCCCATAACAGTTACAAGAGAGTGCCCTGAACCTCTGTCTGCTCCTCCGCCCCCTTTGATAAGCCCGGTGGCCAAATGAGGGTGACTTCTTGTACCAGAAGCTTCTGCCGCCAATGTTCATTATTACTCATAATTTCAGCGGTGGCAGAGTTAGAACTCGGGACGGATGACATTTTGGTTACTAGTCAAAGACGCTACTCCCAGTCCACGTTTACATCATATTAATGTAATGGCTGCTTGATTCAGTCACTAGTACATGACATTTGCGTTAAACATCACACCGACCGCTATGTCACATTCAGTACGTATGGTACAGTCGCATTAATGTTACCAACTTTCAAAAGCCAGAATAACTACCTTTTGCAGCGCGGACGTGCAGGAAGATTGGCAATAAGTTCTGGAAAGTAGCGACAGGGATGTGGAACCATGACGGCTCCTACGTCGTCGCCAGTTGCGTTACATTTCTCGGTTGACGATCCATGGCGCTAACAGCCCGATCCACATAGTCGCACAGAATATCGACTATGTGTAAATCCTGGGACTACGGGTAACTCATCCTGGCTCTCTTTGAACAACGCAGGTACACTGCGCACTTTGTGACACGTGCATTGTGCTGCTGGTAGTTGTCATCGTGCTAAGGAGAAAACCAAGCGCATGTAAGAGTGAACATGGTTCCCAAAGATAGATACCTACTTGTGTTGACCCACAGTGCCTTCCAAAATGACGAGATCACCTAGATAACGCCACGAAAACATTCCCCAGATAATAACGCTCCTTCCTCCGGTCTGGACCCATTAGACGATTGTAGCAGGGTCATACATGCAAAAAACGGCCATCTGTCGTATGGAGTATAAAACGTGATTCATCTGAACTGAGCGCCTGTCGCCACGCAGTAGACGTCCAGTAATGGTGCTGGCGTGCAAATTCCATCCTTGTGGCCGATTAACAGTAGTCAGCATGGGTGCGTGAACCAGTCTCATGTTGCTGTGGCCTATACGTAGCGATGTTCGCTGAATGGTCGTTGAGGAGACACTGTACGTCAGCTGCTCTACAGTTGCGCGTCTATTCGCCTGTAAACATCTCCGCAGCCGTCGTTTACCCTGACATCTATGGCCCTTGGTGGTCCTATGTTTCCTCGGTGCCGGTTTTGCATAGCGTCATTTTGCCATGCTCGGTACACTTTAACCAAAATGGCACGTGAAAAGTTTACATGCTTAACTGTTTCGGAAATGCTTCCACCCTTGGTCTGGAAGCCAATGATCATGCCCTTCTGGACGCCAGATATATCGCTCCTTTTCCGCATTACGCGACCCACCCCACATGACACGTCTTGTATACATCCACTGCTAGTGTTCCCACCCGCCCTCTGTTAGTGGTTACGGCACGTCGACATCGAACATAGGCGATGGTGACATTAATGTGACTGGACTGCGTGCGTCACCGAATATGGTTAAAATGAGCAAAGAGTAATTAACGTCTCACTCAAATGAAAAAAATTAATGCTCCCTCTGATATAAGAAATCGGTAAACGCAAGCAGCTGATGGTGCTTACACATGAAATTTCTAAATATATACGTGGACTTACAACACCTCAAAACATTTACGCTGTTGCGAGTTATCGATGAGATGCAGGATGTCGGACCGGACTGAGTCAACACTGTGGTGTCACCGTCAGACACCACATTTGCTAGGTGGTAGCCTTTAAATCGGCCACGGTCCATTAGTATACGCCGGACCCGCGTGTCGCCACTGTCAGTGATTGCAGACCGAGCGCCACCACACGGCAGGTCTAGTGAGACGTCCTGGCACTCGCCCCAGTTGTACAGCCGACGTTCATAGCAATGGTTCACTGACAGATACGCTCTCATTTGCCGAGACGATAGTTAGCATAGCCTTCAGCTACATTTGCTACGACCTAGCAAGGCGCCGTATTCAATTGATATTTATTATGTGAAGCATGTATCATCAAGAGCGATGTAGTACAATTGTGGATTAAAGTTAAGTATTACAAGATTTTCGTACTTTATTGCAATTCTGAAGATATTGTCCCGTTCCAGACCTCACGCCAGTCAGCGTGTAATTAAACGCGTGCATTTCGGCCTCCTCTAGAAACACAGTGTTGGCTCTTCTGCCAACACTACAAACACATCACAGTTGATCCCTTTCAACAAGGTACAAAGTTATTTTAGAAACCTTTATTACTTAACTTATGGGTGCACATAGTTTTGAAACCAGTATAGATTTGATTTTGACTACCGCAGTTATCAGTCCGATGGTGTTTGCCTACCTTGTGCGAGTCATTTAACTCTCGCGTAGCTACTGGATTACAGAAGTCAACCCTCTATTTCTCCCTACAATTTATATTTTTTTATTAAAAATGAAATTCTTCCAGCTGTATTTAAGTTTTTTTTTATTATTACTTACTTCGCTACTAGTTTCGACGTTGCGTGAACGCCATCTTCAGGCCCGTACACTTTGATGGAATCAGTTGTGTGTGGCTAGTCTTGAAGTCCGCGGTGAGACAAACACGTGCTCCACATGGATATCGGGCAGTAACTAGTTAATAGTTACTAGTAACTAGTAACTAGTTACTGCCCGCCATTCTTGTGGAGCACGTGTTTGTCTCACCTAGGACTTCTAGACTGAGCTACACACAACTGATTTCATCAAAGTGTGCTGGCCTGAAGATGGCGTTGACGCAACGTCGAAAGTAGTAGCGAAGTAAATAAAAAAATCTTAAGTGCAGCTGGAGGAATTACATTTTTAATGAAAATTGTAACAGCTGTGCCCCACCATCATCCAGATTAAATATGGATGTACGAAACCGTACAATTCAATCCACCTCCCCTTCAGACGTCCATTACTAAATATTTCTTTGATGCCTCAAGATCTATCATATCAATCTATTATTTCCTACTGTCAAGTTACGCCGTAAAACATTTATTAACAAATTATTCATGTCATCATAGTTCGGTTTGTCCACAGTTTATACTGTATTCTATTGTTTACTTTCGTCCAGTACCTTAAACGTAACATTGTGTGGTCTTTTCCTCGCAGCAAAGTCTGCTCCTTTTGGCCACCCTCAGCTACCTTGTTTATTTTTATTTAAGTTCATCTGATTACCACTTTTCATGCAACTAATGAAAAGGTACGGTATGAGATTGAACGTAAAAGGGTTTCGTGGCCAACATGATTAAAAGAAGGTATACATCGATAGGACACATCTTGAAGTATCAAGAAGCAGGTAGTTTAGTAATTGATGGAAGTGTAGAGGGAAGCCAGTAATGAAAACGTTCAAACACATGTGGGTTGCAGTAGTTGTATGGAGAAGTATGAACTTGCTCAAGATAGATTATCGTGGCGTGCAGGATAAAAGCAGTGTCTGTTCTGAAGACTACATCTTAAACGTGACCTCTCGCAGAACCTTTGTATTATTAGTAAGAACGAGAAATATTTTTTAAAAATTCACTGTCTTCTTCAGGAGAAAAATGGATACTCAACAATGAAGAGTACCTTGTGCACACCAAGGAAATGTGTACCTCATATTTCCACGCCACCATTGAACTGGAATGTACTATGGACTCAAGATTGTTACCACAAAAAAGAAGTTTGCCCTTAATATCACATTTTCGAGTAGAGAAGTTATGTAAAAATATACAAGTTTGCGCAGTTGGTAAAGTAATGTTCAGGAGTGACTTCCAGTGAATAACAGATGGTCGTTCACGAGTAACAAACAATAACACGTAGAAGTGACACGCGTTACACTCCAAATTGCTGCCAATGAAACGATCATCCAGTGGCAAAATATAAATAACAATGTTATGAAGAATTTAGAATGTCGCTGGGTGAAACGAACAGAGCCAGCCGCGGTGGCCGATCTGTTCTAGGCGCTTCAGTCCGGAATCGCGTGACTGCTACGGTCGCAGGTTCGAATCCTGCCTCGGGCATCGATGTGTGTGTGGTCCTTAGGTTAATAGGTTTAAGTAGTTCTAAGTTCGAGGGACTGATGACCTGAGATATTAAGTCCCATAGTACTCACAGCCATTTGAATCATTTTTGAAACGAACAGAAGCTGATAATATTGGCACCATATTTCTAAAGAATTAACTACTTGGCATTACTTTTTTGTCATACTAACGATCCTAGCTTATATCTTAAGCTATGCTTGGTTTCTGGGGATCTACAGTGCGTCGGAGGGACGTGTTATAAATATTCACCGCGGTTCGTTATACCGTCATTGATCTTAGGATAAGGTTTATCAATATTTAAAGAATAGATTATGTGTCCTGGTATAACATGCTTTAATATTAAGTATAATGCGGATTACAACGGCGAAAGCTATCACGTTGTACGTGACGGAAGAGTGCTCCTTCTTATCGCGTGACGCAGGAAATTGTCTGGAGGAGAATACGACGGATAAGCACCAGCCTTCAGGCACAGCTGCTGCCGATCAGCGAAATGTCTACTCATTCCGGACGGGATCTGATGGACGTAGTCCCCACTTTGTTCACTTCAGACCATCCGAACATGACGCCATTTTCTACCCTTACCAGCGATGCTCGCCTAGATACCTCACTCAGTCACTGCTCTTCTAATGAATAAAATAGTAATGCGTCACAGAGGATATACAGGGTGTTACAAAAAGGTACGGCCAAACTTTCAGGAAACATTCCTTACACACAAAGAAAGAAAATATGTTACGTGGACATGTGTCCGGAAACGCTTACTTTCCATGTTAGAGCTCATTTTATTACTTCTCTTCAAATCACATTAATCATGGAGTGGAAACACACAGCAACAGAACGTACCAACGTGACTTCAAACACTTTGTTACAGGAAATGTTCAAAATGTCCTCCGTTAGCGAGGATACATGCATCCACCCTCCGTCGCATGGAATCCATGATGCGCTGATGCAACCCTGGAGAATGACGCATTGTATCACAGCCGTCCACAATACGAGCACGAAGAGTCTCTACATTTGGTACCGAGGTTGCATAGACAAGAGCTTTCAAATGCCCCCATAAATGAAAGTGAAGAGGGTTGAGGTCAGGAGAGCGTGGAGGCTATGTAATTGTTCCGCCTCTACCAATCCATCGGTCACCGAATCTGTTGTTGAGAAGCGTACGAACACTTCGACTGAAAAGTGCAGGAGCTCCATCGTGCATGAACCACATGTTGTGTCGTACTTGTAAAGGCACATGTTCTATCAGCACAGGTAGAGTATCCAGTATGAAATCATGATAACGTGCTCCATTGAGCGTAGGTGGAAGAACATGGGGCCCAATCAAAACATCACCAACAATGTCTGCCCAAACGTTCACAGAAAATCTGTGTTGATGACGTGATTGCACAACTGCGTGCAGATTCTCGTCAGCCCACACATGCTGATTGTGAAAATTTACAATTTGATCACGTTGGAATGAAGCCTCATCCGTAAAGAGAACATTTGCACTGAAATGAGGATTGACACATTGTTGGATGAACCATTCGCAGAAGTGTACCCGTGGAGGCCAATCAGCTGCTGATAGTGCCTGCACACGCTGTACATGGTACGGAAACAATTGGTTCTCCCGTAGCACGCTCCATACAGTGACGTGCTCAACGTTACCTTCTACAGTAGCAACTTCTCTGACGCTGACATTAGGGTTATCGTCAACTGCACGAAGAATTGCCTCGTCCATTGCAGGTGTCCTCGTCGTTCTAGGTCTTCCACAGTCGCGAGTCATAGGCTGAAATGTTCCGTGCTCCCTTAGACGCCGATCAATTGCTTCGAACGTCTTCCTGTCGGGACACCTTCGTTCTGGAAATCTGTCTCGATACAAACGTACCGCGCCACGGCTATTGCCCCGTGCTAATCCATAAGTCAAATGGGCATCTGCCAACTCCGTATTTGTAAACATTGCACTGACTGCAAAACCACGTTCGTGATGAACACTACCCTGTTGATGCTACGTACTGATGTGCTTGATGCTAGTACTGTAGAGCAATGAGTCGCATCCCAACACAAGCACCGAAGTCAACATTACCTTCCTTCAATTGGGCCAATTGGCGGTGAATCGATGAAGTACAGTACATACTGACGAAACTAAAATGAGCTCTAACATGGAAATTAAGCGTTTTCGGACACATGTCCATATAACATCTTTTCTTTATTTGTGTGTGAGGAATGTTTCCTGAAAGTTTGGCCGTACCTTTTTGTAACACCCTGTAGTGGGCACTTCAGCTCCAGTCGTTGATAAACGTATGCGACAAAGCTGCAAAGGTCACAAGCACAGAGAAGCTGCAAACCCACAGTCTGTTCCACCCCGCAGGACAGATATGTCACCGGTTTTAGCATTTGAGCGTACGGATACGCATTCTTCAATATCTGTATCGGCTCCTAAGAATGAGTATTGCCTGTCTAGTTGCGGGTCGTCATTAGTACAGACAGAAAAACAGTGAAGTCCATAACATTTCCTTGAGGCATTCCAATTTCAGTTAGACACAGCTGGGTCTTGGACTTCTGCACTAATACGATAAATTGTCTGTTATCTAAATTCATGACACGATTTTTACTGTTACGTTTCTTTTCGGATACATTCGGCCTTGAGCAAACACAATCCTTTCATAACATGTTTAGCAGAAGCTACAGCACCATCAGTGCGATTTTGATTTGATTTCTATCAAATAACAGTGAAAAAGCTCTCATTGTCTGTGTATACATAATTTCCGTTGTTAACTACAGTGATCACAGACTGAAACAAAAATACATCTTGACAACCTGAAGGCGATCATCTATAGCCCACTTTAATTTTTATCCCTTTAACATTCTTGTATGTACGTTTGTAAGTTTCACAGAGTTTTTCTGTGCTGTTTGATAAACTTGTTGCAAAGGACGAGTATGATTAATTGATTTTGATAATCAGTAACCTATTATCAATCTTTAATTGATTTTGATAATCAGTAACCTATTATCAATCTCACCTTGTCCCTTAGTGGTATTCGTAAGTGAGAGTGTGAATGTGTGGGTGAATGGGTTTCAGATATGCCGGTTGAGTGACCAAAAATTATTTTCTTTCGTTTAAGTGGTGCATTGACGAGGTGTGAGGTATACCTAACTGTAACCACTTTTAAAAATTGTCAAAAGTAACACTATTATTGTCATTGTTATTAAGTTATTGTGTGCAATTTTACGTATTGCATCCCACGACGCCCCAGTATTAAACTGAATAATGTCGTAAGTCCTTTACTGAATTGCTAAACTCAGCCTCGTAAGGATTATGCCTACATTTATGTAACTATATGAAAAAGTTACAAATTACGGCGTGGACACACTTTGTTCAAAATGTAACCGTCACTACAGATATTCGGATTTACGTTATGACATGTTGGATATGCTTGCCATCATTGGCGATGATGTGCGCAGACGAATAGCGAAATCTTCATGACCTGCTAAAGCGTCGGAGCATCGGTGCTATCGATAACCTCCTCAATGACTATTTTCAGCTCAGCAATGGTTTTGGGGTTATTGCTTTATCTTCTACATCTACATCTACATTTATACTCCGCAAGCCACCCAACAATGTGTGGCGGAGGGCACTTCACGTGCCACTATCATTACCTCCGTTTCGTGTTCCAGTCGTGTATGGTTCGCGGGAAGAAAGACTGGCGGAAAGCCTCTGTGTGCTCTCGAATCTCTCTAATTTTACATTCGTGATCTCCACGGGAGGTATAAGTAGGAGGAATCAATATCTTCGATACCTCATCCAGAAACGCACCCTCTCGAAACCTGGTCAGCAAGCTACACCGCGATGCAGAGCGCCTCTCTTGCAGAGTCTGCCACCTGAGTTTGCTAAACATCTCCGTAACGCTATCACGCTTACCAAATAACCCTGTGCCGAAACGCGCCGCTCTTCTTTGGATGTTCTCTATCACCTCTGTCAACCCGACCTGGTAGGATCCTACACTGACGAGCAATACTCAAGTACAGGTCGAACGAGTGTTTTTTAAGCCACCTCCTTTGCCGATGGACTACATTTTCTAAGGACACCCCCAATGAATCTCAACCTGGCACCCGCCTTACCAACAATTAATTTTATATGATCATTCCACTTCAAATCGTTCCGTACGCATACTCCCAGATATTTTACAGAAGTAACTGCCACCAGTGTTTGTTCCGCTATCATATAATCATACAATAATGGATCCTTCTTTCTATGTATTCGCAATATATTACATTTGTCTGTGTTAAGGGTCAGTTGCCACTCCCTGCACCAAGTGCCTATCCGCTGCAGATCTTCCTGCATTTCGCTGCAATTTTCTAATGCTGCAACTTCTCTGTATACTACAGCATCATCCGCGAAAAGCCGCATGGAACACTATCTACTAGGTCATTTATATATATTGTGAAAAGCAATGGTCCCATAACACTCGCCTTTGGCACGCCAGAGGTTACTTTAACGTCTGTAGACGTCTATTCATTGAGAAGAACATGCTGTGTTCCGTATGCTAAGAACTCTTTTTCAATCCTGCCACACAGCTGGTCTGATATTCCCTAGGCTCTTACTTTGTTTATCAGGCGACAGTGCGGAACTGTATAGAACGCCCTCCGGCAGTCAAGGAAAATGGCATCTACCTGGGAGCCTGTATCTAGTATTTTCTGAGTCTCATGAACAAATAAAGCGAGTTGGGTCTCACACGATCGCTGTTTCCGGAATCCATGTTGATTCCTGCGGAGCAGATTCTGGGTTTCCAGAAATGACATGATACGCGAGGAAAAAACATGTTAACATGTTCTAAAATTCTACAACAGATTGACGTCAGAGATATAGGGCTATAGTTTTGCGCATCTGTTCGACGACCCTTCCTGGGGACTGGGACTACCTGTGCTCTTTTCCAATCATTTGGAACCTTCTGTTCCTCTAGAGACTCGCGGTACACGGCTGTTAGAACGGGGGCAAGTCCTTTCGCGTACTCTATGTAGAACCGAATTGGTATCCCGTCAGGTCCAGTGGACTTTCCTCTGTTGAGTGATTTCAGTTGCTTTTCTATTCCTTGGACACTTATTTCGATGTCAGCCATTTTTTCGTTTGTGCGAGGATTTAGAGAAGGAACTGCAATGCGGTCTTCCTCTGTGAAACAGTTTTGGAAAAAGGTGTTTAGTATTTCAGCTTTACGCGTGTCATCCTCTGTTACAATGCCATCATCATCCCAGAGTGTCTGGATATGCTGTTTCGATCCACTTACCGATTTAACGTAAGACCAGAACTTCCTAGGATTTTCTGTCAAGTCGGTACATAGAATTTTACTTTCAAATTCACTGAACCCTTCACGCATAGCCCTCCTTACGATAACTTTGACATCGTTTATCTTCAGTTTGTCTAAGAGGTTTTGGCTGCGTTTAAACTTGCAGTGAACCTCTCTTTGCTTTCGCAGTAGTTTCCTAACTTTGTTGTTGCACCACGGTGGGTTTTTCCCGTCCTTCACAGTTTTACTCGGCACGTAGCTGTCTAAAACGCATTTTACGATTGCCTTGAACTTTTTCTATAAACACTCAAGATTATCAATGTCGGAACAGAAATTTTCGTTTTGATCTGTAAGGTAGTCTGAAATCTGCCACCTATTACTCTTGCTAAACGGATAAACATTCCTCCCCTTTTTAAATTCCTATTTACTACCATATTCAGGGATTCTGCAACGGCCTTGTGATCACTGATTCCCTGTTCTACGTTGAAAATTTCGGGTCTGTTATCAGTAGCTCCAAGATGTTATCTCCACGAGTCAGTTCTTTGTTTAACTGTTCGAGGTAATTTTCGGATAGTGCACTCAGTACAATGTCACTCGATGCTCTGTCCCTACCACCCGTCCTAAACATCTGAGTGTCCCAGTCTATATCTGGTAAATTGAAATCTCCACCTAAGACTATAACATGCTAAGGAAATTTATGTGAAATGTATTACAAATTTTCTCTCAGTTGTTCTGGCACTAATGCTGCTGAGTCGGGAGGTTGGTAAAAGGAGCCAATTATTAACCTAGCTCGGTTGTTGAGTATAACCCCCACCCATAATAATTCACAGGAACTATCCACTTCTATTTCACTACAGGATAAACTACTACTAACAGCGACAAACACGCCACCACTGGAAGCATGCAATCTATCCTTTCTAAACACCGTCTGTGCCTTTATAAAAATTTCGGCTGAATTTATCTCTGGCTTCAGCCAGCTTTCCGTATCTATAACGATTTCAGCATTCTATCAGCGCTTGAAGTTCCGGTACTTTACCAATGCAGCTTCGACAGTTTTCCATTACAATACCGATTGCTGCTTGGTCCCGCATGTCCTGACTTTGCCCCGCACCCTCTGAGGCTGTTGCCCTTTCTGTACCTGCCTGAGGCCATCTAACCTAAAAAACCGCCTAGTCCACGGCACACAACCCCTGCTACCCGTGTAGCCGCCTGCTTGGTGTAGTGGACTCCTGACCTATCCAGCAGCACCCTATGGCGCAAGTCGAGGAATCTGCAGCCCACACGGTCGCAGAACCGTCTCAGCCTCTGGATCAGACCCTCCACTCGGCTTTGCATCAAAGGTCCGCAGTCAATCCTGTCGACGATGCTGCAGATGGTGCGCTCTGCTTTCATTCCGCTAGTGAGACTGGCAGTCTTCATCAAATCAGATAGTCGCCGGAAGCCAGAGCGGCACACATCATTGGTGCCGACATGAGCGACCACCTGCAGGTGGGTGCAACCTGTACCTTTCATGGCATCCGGAAGGAACCTTTCCACATCTGGAATGACTCCCCCCCGGTATGCACATGGAGTGCACATTGGTTTTCTTCCCTTGCCTTTCAGCCGTACCCCTAAGGGGCCCCATTACGAGCCTGACGTTGGAGCTCCCAACTACCAGTAAGCCCACCCTCTGCGACCGCCCAGATCTTGCAGACTGAGGGGTAACCTCTGGAACAGGACAAACAGCCATGTCCGTCCAAAGATCAGTATCAGCCGGAGAGAGAGCCTGAAACCAGTTCGTCAGACAAACTGAAGAGGCCTTCAGCCCTCCGGAATGTCTTTCGCCCCGTGCCACACCTCGAGACGACCTCCCACTCTACCACGGGTGAGGGGTCAGCCTCAATGTGGGCAGTAACCCGGGCAGCCACAGGCGTAGTCCGATCGGGGGATGCGTGGGACGAGCTGGCCGTCCCCGACAAACCCCCATCCAGACCCCCACAGTGATGCCCATTGGCAACAGCCTCAAGCTGTGTGACTGAAGGCAACACTGCCTGAAGCTGGGAGCGAAGGGATGCGAACTCAGCCCACATCCGAACACAGCAGTCGCAGTCCCTATCCATGCTAATCTTTAATATAGCCCCGCAAAAAAGAGTAGCATGTACTCAGATCCGGAGAATCAATGTTACCTTAAAGTTTCATCGTGCTACGATCAATCATTTTTCGCTGCGGTCCTCTCAAATATCGAAACCACTCTGTACCTTGTGTACGTCTAAACTTCACCATTTCCCATAATTTAGCAAGTTCAAGTGACACAACGAGTAACTAGAAAAGGAAATGAAATTAATTGATGCAATGTGTATTACTTTACTCTATGTACCATCACGCAACCGTAAGCTTGTGTGCTAATGAAAATTATCAGCAGTGCTTTAGAATCGATGTTGACGGCGTTAATGATCCAGATTAAGTGAAATAGATCCTGATCCTTCAATAGAGCCACATATCACACACAAATTCAGTGGCATGAAGATAAAATTATGTGAATATTATGTTAGTTAAATAACCGTAATTGTTTGATTTTACGTCATGGCGCCCCATTTACTATCACGAAGCAAAATTCCTTTATCAAACACTCATATTTTTAGTTCTCCTGGTTAACGAATAATTTCAGCGTTCAGTGGCTTCTATCCTTTGAGAGTCGCTAATCATTCCGCCGTTGTGACTTCAGCTATGAAAGGAAATGAGAGCAACATGAAGCTAGTGAAGGACTGCAGAGATGATACTGATGAAGTCTGCAACGTGTTGTTCGCTGCTTTAATCAGTACTAAAGGTACCAGCTTGACACGTCTATGCAAATATTTCTGCTGCACGTTTCATCGATTTTAACCTTCCTACTTTGTATTAAACCCCCGTTCTCCATCCTTAGCACTTATGCAGATCCTTCCCTTCATTACTAAATTAACTGTTAAGTGACGTCTAAAGTTTATCCTACAAACCTATATTTCATCGAGCTCTGGCACTATTTTTCTGTGAACCGATTCAATATCTCTTTAATAGTTACCAAATCAACCGTTCATATTTTCATTATTCTTCTCTGGTACTCCAACTGAAAAGATTCTTTTTCCTTGTAGTCTGTTCTGTTTATCGTTCACTTTTGACCTCCACGTTATCCTGTTATTCTACAAATTAGCTATGTATTCTATTGCAGGAAACCTAATTTGATACTGTCATCCAACCGTTTGCATCCTCTTTACTTCTGCCATTGTTGATTATTTCTCAACCAAGAAATTTGGCGATAATGGGCTATGGCAGCAGACGACCGAAGCGAATGCCTTTGCAAACAGCACGAAATCGCCTGCGGTGCCTCTCCTGGCATCGTGACCTTGTCTGTTGGACCCTAGACGACTGGAGAACGTAGTCTGGTCAGATTAGTTCCGATTTCAAGTGGTAAGAGCTGATGGTAGGATTCGAATGTGGCGCAGACCCTACGAAGCCATGGACCAAAGTTGTCAACATGGCACTGTGCAAGCTCATCGCGGCTCCACAATGGTATAGGCTTTGTTTACATCGAATGGACTGTGTCCTCTGTTCGAACTGAACTACTTGGTGACAATTTGTAGTCATTCATGGACTTCATGTCCCCATTTTATTAACGAAAATGCGCCATGTTACCGTTTTGAAGCACGTTCTGGACAATATGGGTGAATGATATGGACACCCAGATCGCCCGACATGAATCCTATCGAACATTTATGGGACATAGCCGAGAGGTTCGTTCGTGTACAAAATTCTGTACCTGCCACACTTACGGCAATACGGGTGGCTATACAGGGTGGTCCATTGATAGTGACCGCGCCAAATATCTCACGAAATAAGCGTTAAACGAAAAAACTACAAAGAATGAAACCAGATGGCGCTATGGTTGGCCCGATAGATCGCGCTGTCATAGGTCAAACGGATGTCAACTGCGTTTTTTAAATAGGAACCCCCATTTTTATTGCATATTCGCTTAGTACGTAAAGAAATATGAATGTTTTAGTCGGACCACTTTCTTCGCCTTGTGACTGATGGCACTGTAATAGTCACAAACATATGGCTCACAATTTTAGACGAACACTTGGTAACACTTAGGTTTTTTAAATTAAAATACAGAACGTAGGTATGTCTGAACATTTCATTTCCGTTGTTCCAATGTGGTACATGTACTTTTGTGAACTTATCATTTCTGAGAACGCATGCTGTTACAGCGTGATTACCTGTACATACCAGATTAATGCAATATATGCTCAAAATGATGTCCATCAACCTCAATGCATTTGGCAATACGTGTAACGACATTCCTCTCAACAGCGAGTAGTTCGCCTTCCGTAATGTTCCCACATGCATTGACAACGCGCTGATGCATGTTGTCAGGCGTTGTCGGTGGATCACGATAGCAAATATCCTTCAACTTGCCGGCCGCGGTGGTCTAGCGGTTCTAGGCGCGCAGTCCGGAACCGCGCGACTGCTACGGTCGCAGGTTCGAATCCTGCCTCGGGCATGGATGTGTGTGATGTCCTTAGGTTAGTTAGGTTTAAGTAGTTCTAAGTTCTGGGGGACTGAAGACCACAGTAGTTAAGTCCCATAGTGCTCAGAGGCATTTGAACCATTTCCTTCAACTTTCCTCACACAAAGAAATCAGGGGACGTCAGATGCGGTGAACGTGCGGGCCATGGTATGGTGCTTCGACGACCAATCCACCTGTCATGAAATATGATATTCACTACCGCTTCAACCGCACGCGAGCTATGTGCCGGTCATCCATCACGTTGGAAGTACATCGCCATTCTGTCGTGCAGTCAAACATCTTGTAGTAACATCGGTAGAACATTACGTAGGAAATCAGCATACATTGCACCATTTGGGATTGCCATCGATAAAATGAGGGCCAGTTATCGTTCCTCCCATAATGCCGCATCATAAATTAACTCGCCAAGGTCGCTGATGTTCCACTTGTCGCAGCAATCGTGGATTTTCCGTTGCCCAATGGTGCATATTATGCCGGTTTACGTTACCGCTGTTGGTGAATGACGCTTCGTCACTTAATAGAACTCGTGCAAAAAATCTGTCATCGTCCCATAATTTCTCTTGTGCCCATTGTCAGAAAAGTACATGATGTTCAAAGTCGTCGCCATGCATTTCCTGGTGCAAAGAAATATGATACGGATGCAATCTATGAACATTCTCAACACCGACGTTTTTGAGATTCCCGATTCTCGCGTAGTTTGTCTCCTACTGATGTGCGGATTAGCCGCGACAGCAGCTAAAACACCTACTTGGGCATGACCATTTGTTGCAGGTCGTGGTTGACGTTTGACAAGTGGCTGAACACTTCCCGTTTCCTTAAATAACGTAACTATCCGGCGAACGGTCCGTACACTTGGATGATGTCACCCAGGATACCTAGCAGCATACATAGCACACGCCCGTTGGACATTTTGATCCCAATAGCCATACATGAACACGATATCGACCTCCTCCGCAATTGGTGAACGGTCCATTTTAACACGGGTAATGTATCACGTAGCAAATACCGTCGGCACTGGCGGAATGTTACGTGATACCACGTACTTACACGTTTGTGACTATTACTCAGCCATCAGTCACAAGGCGAAAAAAGTGTTCCAAGTAAAACATTCATATTTCTTTACATACTACACGAATATGTAATAAAAAATAGGGGTTCCTATTTAAAAAACGCAGCTGATATCCCTTTGACCTATGGCAGGCGATCTATCGGGCCAACCATAGCGCCATCTGGTTTCATTCTTTGTAGTTTTTTCGTTTGACGTTTGTTTCGTGAGATATTTAGCCCGGTCACTATCAATGGATCACCCTGTGTAGACACCCGTATTGCCGTAAGTGTTGCCGGTACAGAATTTTGTAAACGAACGAACCTCTCGACTATGTCCCATAAATGTTCGATAGGATTCATGTCGGGCGATCTGGGAGGCCATATCATTCACTCATATTGTCCAGAATGTGCTTCAAAACGGTAACATGGCGCATTTTCATCATTATCTGGGGACATGAATTCCATGAATGAATACAAATTGTCCCCAAGTAGTTCAGTTCGAACACAGGACACAGTCCATTCGATGCAAACACAGCCTATACCATTGTGGAGCTATGATCACCTTGCACAGTTCTTTGTTGACAACTTTGGTCCATGGCTTTGTGGGGTCTGCGCCACATTCTAATCCCACCATCAGCTCTTACCAACTGAAATCGGAACTAATCTGACCAGACTGCGTTCTCCAGTCGTCTAGGGTCCAACAGACAAGGTCACGAGGCCAGGAGAGGCAACGCAGGCGATTTCGTGCTGTTTGCAAAGCCATTGGCTTCGGTCGTCTGCTGCCATAGCCCAGATTTCGCCGACCTGTCCTAACGGATACGTTCACCGTACGTCCCACATTGATTTTTCACTCATTGTTGCCTATCTAATAGAACTGACAACTCTACGCAAAAGCCGCTGCTGTTGGTCGTAAAATGAAGGCCGTCGGCTTTTACGTTGTCCGTGGTGAGAGGTAATCCCTGAAATTTTGTATTCTAGGCACAACTACATCTATATATATACTCCGCAAGCCACCAAGCAGTGTGTGGCGGAGGGCACTATTCCCGCGAAAGTAATATTTCCCCCCTCCCCTTCACTGCTCCACTTGCGGATTGCGCGAGGGAAAAAGCTCCTCAGTACGTGCTCTAATTCCCCTTATCTTTGAATGGTGACCTTTGCGCGATTTGAAAGTTGGAGTCAATAATATATGCTCTACATTCTCGGCAAAGATAGGATTTTGGAATTTAGTGAGCATCCCCTTCCGTTTAGTGCGTCGTCTGTCTGCAAGTGTGTCGCACTTCAAACCCTCTATGAGATTTGTAACGTTCTCGCGATGGCTAAATGTACCAGTCGCGAATCTTGCCGCTCTTCTTTGGACTTTCTCTATCTCTTGAATCAGACCCAACTGGTAAGGGCCCACACAAACGAACAATACTCTAAGATTGGACGAACTAACGTATTGTAAACAATTGCCTTCGTTGAAGGACTGCACCGCTTCAGGATTCCACCAATAAACCGCAATCTAGAGTTCGCCTTACCCTTACTTGTGTAATCTGATCGTTCCATTTGACATAAATTATTTCGAATAGTTACGCCCAGATACTTGACGGATGTTACCGCTTCCAAAGACTTGGCGTTTTTTGTACACGTACATTAATGGGGATTTTCGCTTTGTTATACGCAATATGTTAAACTTACTGATACTGAGAGATAATTACCAGTCATTACACCACGCATTTATTTTCTGAAAATCCTCATTGATTTGTTCGCAACTTACATGTGGTACTTTCATGTACACTACAGTTTCATCGGCAAACAGTCTAGTCCCGCTGCCAATTCCATCAACCAGTTCGTTTGTGTAAATCGTTAAAAGCAGCCGACCTATTACGCTGCCCTGGGGCACACTCGATGTTACGCTTGTTTCTGCTGAAGTCTCCTCATTCTGGAAAACTTATTGCTCTCTGTCTGTTAGAAAACTTTCTGTACAACTGTATATGTTATCGGATAGATCGTAAGCGCGCACTTTTTAGAGCAGGCGACAGTGCGGAACTGAGTCGAACGCCTTTCGAAAGTCGAGGAATATGGCATCAACCTTGGAGCCGGTATATACAGCCTCTTTTATGTCATCCACAAAGATGGCCAGCTATGTCTCGCATGACCGCTGTTTCCTAAAACCGGACTGGTTTCTGTAGATGAGCTTCTCAGAGTCTAGAAAGATCATTATGTCTGAATACAAAATATGTTCCATGATTCTACAACAATTCGATGTCAGTGAAATTGACCGGTAATTATGTACATCCGATTTTCTACCCTTTTTATAGATTGCAGTGACATGACCCTTCTTCCAGTCCCATGGAAATTCCCGTCAATGATCTCTGATTGATGATGGATAAGAATGGTGCTCTGTCTGTAGCATAGCAAATATAAAATCTTACGGGGATACCGTCTGGGCCAGATGCATTCCTAGCGTCTAAGGATCTTAACTGTTTTACAGTCCCAGATATACTTAATACTATGTTAGCCACCCTTGCGTTTGTTCGATAATTGAAAGGGGGAATGGTGCTGCATTCCTCTACCGTAAACATGTTTTTGAAAGCTAGGTTTAGAATTTCGGCCTCCCGTTTCTCATCATCCATTACAGTACCCGTACTGTCAGCAAGAGAAGGTATTGAATTATTTGTATCTCGGGATATGGATTTCACTAGCAATTTCCGAAATGGAATGTCCCATGTGTTCAGAACCTGTTAATTCCCGTTGTGCAGCGATAATCACATCCAAAACCTTTTCACTTGAATCATCTGAGTACTAATGGAGCTGCACCAGTAGACTGCCATTTTATACCTTATTCACGCGATTCTGCCGCTATCTGTATACGTGCATATCGCTGCCGTACGACATTGTCACCTCAATGTATATTGTTGAGGCCCTGTGCCCACCAATTGCGTGAGAATAAATGAGCTATGAGCCAGAACTGACAGAGCGTTCCCGGAAGTCACTTATTCCAAGCGATTGTCTCCATGACGAAACATAGGCAGATCAGTGACCCCAGTTTAATATGAAATAAAAAATGTTGCTGCCACGCAGGACTTCACAACCGAAACTCCAGGGTGGTTCTGATACTGCTTATCGCCAAAAACACTGAAATATCTCCAGTACCATAAATAGTCTCGAGCTGTCGCGGCCAGAATGTCATCTCCGATTATCTACCACAACAATGAGCATACATACACTAAAAACTAAATCCGTCCGAACAGGCCACGGAAGGCTCACCGGTACGACTGTGTGATAGAAAGGCGTCACTGGAAGCGGATATGGAGTGGCATGTGGTCAGCACACTGCTTTTCTGGCCATTGTCAGTTTTCGTGACTGCATCCGCTACTTATCAGTTAAGTAGCTACGCAACTCCCCTTACAAGGGCTGAGAGCACTCCGCTTTCTAATTGCTCTCGGCAGATTCGGTGACCAATCTAACCTCTAACCAAGCTCGGTGTTTAACTTCGGGGTCTGACGGGAAACGGTGTTACCACTGCGGCAAGACGGTTGGCACTGTGTATGCATAGCTGCTGGTAAACCTTTCGGGATGTGTGGTCGCGGTTCCTCAACTTTCGTCCAGGACTGCGCTGGACTTCCTCAAAAGCAAGACCCAGTGGAGGAGCTCCTCTGAGGATGTCCAGCGCAGTCCTGGACGAAACGTCAGAAACAGATGAAGAGTTTAGAGACGCCCAGCTTTACCCGCAGGACAGAACAGGTAGTTTAAATTGTGGAAAGTGGCCAAAATAAGGGGCTGTCAGTTACACTCTTACATACAACTTTATTATTTGATCAAACATTACAAGAGCCCAACAACATTTATTAAAAACACATTAATCTTTGGGACTTAATTACCGGCTGAAAGCCACTTTAATTTAAAAACGGCTGAAGGCCAATAACTTAAAACACAAGCACAATCAGAAATTTAAAAGGCAAGCCTTATCTTACAACAGTTCTTTAGTTAGGCTGAAGGCTCAAAGAATCAGGCAGTTCAACAGCAAACAAGTTAAATTCAAATCGGCTGCGGCCTAACACTTAAAACTCCATAACATTAATTTTTTTTAATACCAAAGGCCTTACGTAAAACAGTTCTTTAATTTAGGCAGAAGGTCTTAAGATCAAAATAACTCAAACTTTAAATCGGCTGAAGGGCCAACACTTAAAATTCATCCAAAATTAAAATTTTTAAAATTCCAAAGGCCTTACGTGAAACAGTTTTGTAAATTAGGCTGAAGGGCTAAAGACTCTTACGCCTTAAGGGCAAAGCAACCTTAATTAAGGAAAAAAAATCGGCTAGAAGCCATAAATTCACGATCCGACGACAGCCCAACTGGCCGACAGTCAACGGACCCACCGACAAGATAATTTCCACTTCACCCTACCAGGGCACAACACGGAGTTCAACGGAACAACGTAGAAGATATTGGTGCCCACAAACAATCATAAATGGAGCTGTAAAAATTCACACCGTGCTGGACAGCAACAACACGATGACGAAATTACACTGCCTGGAATTTACGCCAACCGCCAGGGCACGTAACCGGAACGTTAACGGCCACAAGGCAGAAGATTCCGCTGGTGCACTTCAATTCAAATAACCAAATACAGTGAAACTCCACCGGAGGATGGCTAGAATTTTCCAACTTGAAAACCACGTTGTTTCTCCCGGGAATATCCCAACAGCCGACAACGAACTCCAAACGACACAATGTGAACAGTCTTGAGTTGCTGGTAGATTAAATCAAAACTCAACTTTCGTGTCCAGGGTCGGTGAGCCACGGATCTAGTAGCAATGGGAACAGCCCCACACACTCCGACACCGCGTAGAGACTGCCAGCCGCTCCGGCCAAACTACGTCCAGCGGAGAATTCCTCGCTGCTTCCACGCCAACCGACCGACTTGTCGTACACCGCCAAATCGGAAACTATAAGCACTATGTCAAAGATAGTCCAAGGTGCGAATATCGATACACACCGCTGCTGCCACCCTCGGAAATAAAGGATAACAGCATAATCGCGATAACCGCTGGAGACTAAATACAGAATCACAATGATGGTTTAATCCAGCGCATAACATCAGCCAGCCACGGCTCAAGTTTATTGGACCGCGACCTCACATACCAGAAGTTTACCAGCAGCTATGTCATCTGGTCGTGAATGCCTTCATACAGTATATACACACAGGAAGACTACAAGCGTTCACAAACTAGCCAAAACCAGTGTCAGAAGTGAAGTAATAGATTTGTTTCTTTGATCTAACCACACATGACTTTGTAAACAGTCAAAGCTATAACTTTTAAGCACCAATCGATGACACATTTTAAGTGACAGTTTATATTTATATTTCGCAACCATCAGAGGAAACCAGTAAAAGTTACTTTCGGGGCTGAAGCCAGGTTACGTGTCTGTACCTGACCAACACCGGACGCGTTCTGTCGAGAGCGTAGGAATACTACTTCCATTAAAAACTTTCTAGTCGAGTGTGACGTCATACGCATCACTTTTTCGAATATACATAAACATCTTACTTCGACGTTACACGCGTGCACATCACGTGTAAGCTCACTAGGAACCATTCTTACAATAATTTTATGATCTCTCTATCAGAAAAAGGATTAATTTATCCCTCCCATCCATCAGTTGCTGTCTTCTCACGAGAACTACGCCGCACTGTTTGTTCGCACGTAAGTACTCCAGCGTCAAGCTTCCAGTGCCCTCGAGACAACTCAACTTCGCCTTTCCACGGGTCATTACCACGGCCACCGCGATAACTTGAGTCTCCAGCGGAAGCCCCTGTCTCGCCAGCGTAAAATCTTAGAGGGTTTCTGCCGCACTCTTCCCCAAGTACTGACGAACTGCAATTAAGCGTCAAATAACTCGTGATGTAACCATCACACTTAGATGCTGTCTCCGCCAATCTTGTAATATGTGTTTCTCCACTTAATCAATTGCTTAATGTTATCCGTCGGAAATGGGTTTGGACAGAGAGACAGTACATCACTGCCGCATCTCATACTTTCAACGGGTCATGTAGTAATCATCGCTCTGCATCACGCGACATAATTTTACTACACTCCATTACTCTTGTTTTACGCTTATGGTCGTTAATCTTATAATCCATTTTCAAGAGACTTTCCGTTACTCTTTAATACCATCGGACTTATTCACTAATTTCTAAATACTTGAGCTAACATTCTGTGCCTTCTTATTCCCAGTGTTTTTCATACATTCCATCCCCTGCCCATTCTACGTAGAGTAACGTCTCTTAGCAAAAGACATATTATATGTGGTAAAAAAGAAAAGGAGAAAAGAATAATTGAACTGGATGGTTGTAATAGCGTGGACAACGATTGTGGAACTTTATGTAATAAAGAGAAAGCATTATGTGTCATGTTTTGTTGTTGTATATAATTATGTACTGATTTTTTAAAATAATATCTGTGTCGGCGAGTACCGAAACAGCCACAGATGAGACTTATTAAATATCAAACAAAGATGAGAATGTGTGACTACTATAAATAGTAATGACCGAACATTAATTTCTCTGTCGTCTTCTTGTAGTTACGTGAGTAGCAAGAGCCTGTGACGTTATATTGTACGCTTGCGTAGCATTCTTTTGTCAAGATTGTGAGAGGGACGCCATTAGATATTGATTTGGAAAGGTGTGTAATAACTTAATCTGTTTAAATGTTTTGAATAGAGTTACTTAGTGAAAACTTGCATTATGATTTGTAATAAGCCTGCCTGGTATTTTATCCCGTCCCTTTAAGACATTTTCAGTTATTTAAATATTATTCGTGGGGCAGAGTTGCGCTACGAACGAACGAGCCGCTGCAGCGGCGCATTCAAACTGCATTAAATGAAACCAATCACACCGCAAAGAAGCGGGAAGGTAATAGTGAACTAAAATTATTTCTTTCAGCTTTCGGAATTGCAGAGCAGAGCAGCAGATTTTAGGACGTGTTTTACAGGTTGACGCGGGCTGCTGATAATATATTATTAACAATGCAAAAAGATAATTTACCTTCATAACATAAAGGAAATCTTGCTGTGCGTAGTTCTGGTCTGGCAAACCTTATAGTAAAAACATCTTTTTCTCTGATAATAGTCTCATGTTCTCGTGTTAGTCGTGGTACTTACTGGTGTTTTACTGTTAACAAAAATCCACTGCAAAATTTTGATGTTGAACAAACATTGCGTACTGTAACATCAGTATTGATAACGAAATAATTTTCACTAACCTTCTCAATAACTGTAAAGTCAGGAAGATATGTTGAACTTTATGGCGAGTTACAGTAACGAAAAAATGTTCCTTTAATAGAAAGCCACATCCAGAAAAATAAGAACATAATATATTTTGTTTTGTTGAAAATTAATGATCCAAAGAATGTCATAGCACAGCATCACTAAAAGGTATTTCGGGGCTCTTTTCGTAGCAACATATTTTATCTCATGTATTTGTTACGCGAGTAATAGTAAAACAAAGCAAAAAGAGAGCCAGCGAAAGTACAATCTTATAATCTTCCATGTCTAACTGATTTCCAACGCCTTTCTATTACATCCATCTTAAACGCTTCTTAGCAGTCTGTGGTTCACCTGCATTTAATGTTGTGGACCAGACATACGTTAGCAGAAATTTCATGTAGAAACGAATGGAAATGTTTGATACTACTCGTAGTATACATCTTCTGGCCACGAAAGCACTCTGCGCTAGTCTGCTTGTACGTTCTCCTTGCATCGTGCGCCTTACGGTAATTGTTTTCCAAGATAGCAGAAATCCTACGAGTACCCCGAGTTTGATGGTAAATTCTTCACCAATAATCTCACTTGTGCTACAACCTATTACTTTCGTCTTCCAACATTTTACTCTCAGTTGATATCCTGTGTCGAGCAGACTGTTCATTCTACTCAATAACTGCAGCGAATATCAGTATTGATATCCTTTCATCCCGCATTTTTTTCAGGCTTCTGAATCTATCTTTTATTTCCGTCAGAGCTTTTTCGATGTGCAAATGGAGCAGTAAGGAAGAAAGCGTGCATAGCTATTTTACACCCTTATTAATGCAAGTAAGTCCTTCTTAATCTTCCGTTCTTGCTCGTCCCTCTCGATCATGTACGTATTCTACGTTATCTCTCTCTATTGTTCTGAGGGTTTCAAACATTTGCCGCCACTTTACATTGTCCAACGTTTTTTCTCGTTCTACGTATCCTACGAAGATGATTTACTTTTTCGTAAGCCTCGCTACCATTATGAAGCGAAGCGCCAGAAATTCTTCTAGAGTGCTTTTACTTTTCCGAAGATATCGTCAGTTTTTTTCTTTTTTCAAATGGTTCAAATGGCTCTGAGCACTATGGGACTTAACATCTGAGGTCATCAGTCTCCTAGAACTTAGAACTACTTAAACTAACTAGCCTAAGGACATCACATACATCCATTCCCGAGGCAGGATTCGAACCTGCAACCGTAGCGGTCGCGTGGTTCCCTACTAAAGCGCCTAGAACCGCTCGGAAACGCCGGCCGGTTTTTTCCCCCATTTTTCTGTGTATTATTCTTGTCAGGAACTTGCGAGCATGAGTTGTTAGGATAATTGTACGATAATTCTCGCATTTATCTGCTCTTGCTATCTGCGAAATTGTGTGGATGATAGCTTTAAGAGAGTCTCATGCAACGCCTCCATTCCCATAGGTTCTCAAAGATACAGAATTCAATTCTGCATGACGGGATTTCAGACTGCCATCAGGTCATGTAGATTTAGACTACCCTTGATTTTCCTGAAGGACTTAACATGAATGCTAGATTGGTTTATTTGAAAAGGCACGGCCGATTTCTTTCCCTATCATTCCTCATGCCAAGCTTTTGCTCTCCACCACTTGCCGTCTCTGACTGAACAAAGGTCACCGTCCAGTTCTAACATTTGTCCGCAGTTTTGTTTAATGCTTGCTGAACATAGACATCGAATAACTTGGGGGATATTGAATAATCTGGTTCCGCTCAGTTCTCAGTTACTGGTATCCTTCCATGTCCATTTCCTTGAAACACGATGTACCTTGTATTGAGGTTGTAGATAAATTTTCGTCCCAGGTTCTGTAAAGAATCTGTAAATACGATTTCTTTGCTTATCTGATAGATGAGTATTGTTATGACAAATATCTTTGACAGAATGTTTCAAGATACTTTGCACCAATAGGCACCGCGAGCAACTAGCGGAAGTTGTCTGAGCGGAAAACGTGACGGTACTCTACGGCGATGCCTCCTGTGCCAAGTGCGGGATGCTATTTACAAGCGAATGTAAACAGCACAGCACTGCTCACTACGGGTCCATGTGTGAGCGCCCCAGCTACAGTTTCGAGTCTATGCCGATTTGCTACGTTGGTTTTGTAACTAAACAAAGTTTAGAACTGTGTGTTTAGCTAGCTGAAGCGCCAGAACCCACACCCGATATCCAACCTCCAGCCAATGTCAGGGATGCTAATTACCACAGTACGTACCATTTCTGTCGACCGTGACTAGTCTAGTGTAGACTCAAAGCAGTCCCATACACCAAACAGACGTTACCATTCTCTACGGAATGTACTATCAGTTAATCGCCCGTTTTGTTTACTTTTACTTCCGCATGGAGCATCGTAGCTTCCAGCTGTTTGTAAAGCAAGCAACCGGGAACCCAGCTAGAGTATTGTCGCTTTGTCGGTGCTGCCCAAGGATTCCGTCGTTTCCAACTAGTTTCTGTCAGTTTCTGAGCCATATCGTTGGTTCACTTTATTCTGCTTCCTCGTAACAGAACTATATTTAACGTGCTTTTTTTCCCAGCCATTAAAAATGTGTTTCTCATAAAATAAAAGTTACCTTTCACACATGGTCTGTGGTCTAGAGTCAAAAGCATTAATAAATTTGGTTTTGGTTCTAGATTTAAAATGAGTTCATTTCATCAAATGTGCCTTTATTCGCAAGAGTCGGACGAAAATGAACTAAATGAAATTCACACTTCTGTACCTTCTACCCCCCATTGGCCCACAGTTCCTTTTGTGAGTACATGTGTGGCGCGCACGGGGACCCGAGCTATTGCAGTCTCCTTCCTTTTTCCAGACTGCATTACTGTCCCTGTTCCTCTCCTTCCCTGTACTTGCTCCTTTCTCCCTCCCCCTTATTTCCCTCTTGGTGTACTTCTTTATATCGACATGGCTATCCCCCTGCTTTGTTTTCGTATGTGCTATTGTTTGCTGTTTCCATCTCCTTTTCGACGCTTTTGGCCCCTTGGGGGTTGACCTCCATTCCCAACGTTTTCCGTTCAGTCTGAACCATTTGGGGGTGAACTCCGAACCTAGTTTCCATGGTGCAGGCTCCTCTTCCACTCCTCACACTTTTCACCCTGCACCCTCGCCCTCTTCCTGCTAGTTCACCAGCACGGTAGCCAGTCCTTGTGGTGGGGCTGTTAAGTACCCACTTGGATGAGCCGCCTGCGAACACAGGAATCGCACTGCTAGTACCTGAGCTGTTAACGCCTCGTTTATGCCAAGGAGTCGATGATAATCACTTTTGGGCATCCAAACTCCTGACAATGGCCGCCGTGCCAGACAGCCCTTGTTGTGGCTAGGTGGAGCCCACAGGGTAAGCCATGGTTGGAGTGGGTGGCACCAGGGCGGACGCCCTGCACGTGAAGCGACAAAAGCTTCAACATCCTGGCCATTCTGTGGCCATCTCTAAGAGTAATACAAGACATGACACTTCTTCTGATCTTTTGGCCTTCCCCTCCTTGGCCACCCCGTGGGAAGAGGGTCAAGCTCGCCGGCTTGGTGTGAAACCTTTTCCTCCGTACCTGGTTTGTACCAGGACAGATGGCGAAAGTTTTGCCCCGACCAAGCCTTTGTTTTTTGTGGCGAAGTGGAATCCATGAGTAAAATGTGGTCCGTTTCTTTGCTTCTGCTGCGCAATCGGAAGCCCTGTGCGCTTGTGACCATCTTGGTGACGTCCCAGTCTCCGTCGCACTCCACTATTCTTTGAACTCGGTACAGGGCATCATTTTCCACCACGATCTTCTTCTCCAAACTGACGAGGAGCTCCGTGCAAACCTCGACGAGTGAGGAGTTCAATTTTTCCACCATGTACAGCGAGGCCCTAAAAACAATTGTACCAATACAGGCGCCTTTATCCTGGCCTTCGAGAGAGAAACCCTCCCAGAGAAGGTCAAGATGATGGTGTATGGGTGTGACGGAAAAATTTACATTCCACCATCGATGAGATGCTTTAAATGCTTACAGTTTGGACACATGTCTTCCCACTGCACCAATGATCCCCTCTGCAGTAACTGTGGTCGCCCCCTCCATGAGGGGAGGGCCTTTGAAATGGCTCTGAGCACTACGGGACTTAACATCTGAGGTCATCAGTCCCCTGGACTTAGAACTACTTAAACCTAACTAACCTAAGGACTTAACACACATCCATGCCTGAGGCAGGATTAGATCCTGCATCCGTAGCGGCAGTGCAGTCCCAGAATGAAACGCCTAGAACTGCTTGGCCACAACGGCCGGTTAGAGGAGTGCCTGTGCTCCCTCGCCAGTGTGCATATATTGTAATGTGCAACATCCTCCACATTGGCCAGTATGCCCGGTGTGTGTGAAAGAACGACGGATTCAAGAGTACAATACCTTAGATCGACTTACCTACACCGAGGCTTGTTGAAAGGATGACCAGCTCCATGACATGCCTATAACTTCTGCTTTTGCTTCAGTTAGGTCCATTTCCCCTCCTACCCCCTCCTCTTCCCAGCCCCACCCCATGCGCCAATCACCGTCCACCTCACCCTCACTTTCCCACTCCCCCTCCCCCTCCCTATCAGTACCCATACCCACCCCTTTGGGTGGTACTCCCCCTCCCCCATCCGGGAAGTGCTCCCCTTCTTTTTCAGCCATGGGACTGTAGGTCCCTCCCAGGACTCCTCTTCCCAGCACCCTGCTGAAAGGCGATCTGCATCTCCACATCAGCACTCGATCTGCGGCCGATGGGCACCTAGGTTGCCAGGTGTAATTCCATGGCCGACCTAACAGCAGTCTGCCCTTCTCTTCCTTCACAAGAGAAGAAGCACAAACACAAGAACAAGGACAAGACCCCTCTGGTACCCCCTGTGAGGCCGCCTTCCCCTCCTCCAGCAAATGAACCAACAGTGTGACACCACCTATATGGACGTTACCACAGCCTTATAGGTGACAGATGGCGGCGTGACTAGCTGTGGTCCGTTCGCTTCCCATTTGGACTAGAGCATCCTCCAGTGGAATTATAATGGATATTTACGTCACCTTCCGGAGTTGCCCCTTCTTTCCTCCTACTCTGCTGCATGCATTGCTATCCAGGAGACCCATTTTGTCAATTCTTACTCACCCACCCTTCATGGGATCCACACTTTTATTCGGAACCGAAATGGCCCCTTGCAGGCTTCTGGTGTTGTTTGCATATGGTCCAGAAGGAGTTGTTAGTAAATGGGTTCCTCTCCATAACACTCTGGAAGCAATTACTGTCAGGGTCCATCTGGCCACTCCAGTCCCAATCTGTAATCTCTACCTCCCACATCCCTTGCCCTAAATACCCTTCTTCAACAGCTCCCTTTTCCCTTCCTGCTTCTAGGGGACTTTAATGCCCACAACCCTCTATCGGGTAATAACATGACTACTGCCCTGGGCAAGACAGTTGAAGCTGTTCTGGCAGGGGTTGACCTCTGTCTACTAAACACCAGCGCTCCCACACACTTTAGTGTGGCACATGGCACTTTCTCTGCCATTTACCTCTCCATCTGCTGTCCCAGCTTTCTTCCCTCCATTCAGTGGGGTGTCGACGATGACTTGCGTGACAGCAATCATTACCCGATTGTTTTCACCTTCCTTCAGTGTATCTCGCTCCGTCATCTCTCCAGTGGCCTTCTATAAAGCTTTTGGGGCACCTTCTCCTCTGCTGCCATCACCCCTGTACTACCACACAGCAATATTGATGAATCTACACAGACCTTGACTGCCGCCATTCTTTCCTCAGCTGTTTCAGCCTTCCCTTTTTCCTCAGGTTCCCCCCACCAGAAGATTGTCCCTTAGTGGACTCCAGAAATTGCTGCGGACACAAAAGACCACAGCCGTGCTCTTCAACACTTCAGGTGACAGCCTTCTACTGCTCTCCTTCTGGTCTTTAAAGAATTCCGCGCCTGAGCTTGCTACCTAATCATACTTCAGAAACGGATTTGCTGGGAATGATATGTGGGTGCCATAGGACCACACACTCCCACTCCAAAAGTCTGGGCGAAACTCAGGCGAATTTTAGGCCATCATCCTTCCACTGGCGTTGCAGGAATTTCTGTGCATGGTGTTGCCGTTACCCATCCGGACTTTGCCACAGAGCATTTCACTCAACACTTTGCCCAGGCCTCTGCATCGCTCAGTACCCGCCCACATTTCTCCTCCTGAAAGAGCGCTCAGAACGACTGACTTTGTCTTTCGTTACTCGCTGCTTGGAGCCTGATAATGCCCTATTTAGCGAGTGGGAATTCGCCAGCGCCCCGTCCATTGTCCTGACATGGCTCCTGGACCAGGTCGGATACATAACCAAATGCTCCAACACTTATCAGTGGCTGGCCACCGTCGTACACTGACCCTTTTCAACTGTCTGTGGAGTGAGTGGGTATTTCCTACCAAGTGGCAGGAGAGCATTGTTATTTCGGTGTTGAAGCCTGGGAGGTCACCTCTTCAGTTGGATATCTACCATAAAATTAACCTTACCAACAGCCTCTGCAAGCTACTTGAACACCTGGTGAGTCACCGGCTGTTTTGGGTCCTTGAATCCTGCGACCTTTTGTCATCCACTCAAGGTGGTTTTCGCTGTGATTGCTCTATGGTGGATAACTTGGTCCACCTGAAATCCGCTATCCAGTTGGGTTTTGCCCATCGACGGCACCTCATTGCAGCCTTCTTTGACCTGCATAAAGCCTACAACATTACCTGGCGCCACCACATCCTCACAACCCTTCACGAATGGGTCTCCATGGCGCTCTACCTGTTTTTATCCATAACTTTCTTTCTTGTTGCTCTTTCCAGGTCCAAGTAGGTTCCTCTTACAGAACTTCCCATTGCCAAGAAAATTGCATTCCCCAGGGTTCTGTGCTGAACGTGCCTCTCTTTCTCGTAGCCATTAATGGACTGGTGGTGGCTGCTGAGCTGACAGTGTCCCACTCTTTGTATGCTGACGATTTTTGTATTTATGTCGCTTCTTCCATCATGGGCGCTGCAGTACGCTGTCTACAGGGGGCAATCTACTGGGTGCAATCTTGGGATCTCTCCCATGGCTTTCAGTTTTCAGTGGCCAAGTTGTGTGTCATGTATTTCTGCAGTCGCCGTACAGTCCATTCTCATCTGGACCTGTTCCTCGATGGCCAATCACTCAAGGTGGTGGACATGCATAGCTTCTTGGGTCAGGTCTCCGATGCCTGGTTGACATGGGTCCCTCATCTTCACCAGCTGAAGAGGACGTGCTCATTACATCTCAGTGTTCTTAGATGTCTGTGCAATACCACCTGGGGTGCATTCTGCTCCGTTCTACTGTGATTGTACAAAGCGCTGGCCCAGTCTCGTTTAGACTACTAGAGTCCTCTCTATGGTTCTGCGGCACCTTCGACATAGCAGATACTAGACCCTTATCCCCCATTCTGGGGTTGTTGTTGTTGTTGTTGTTGTGCTTTCAGTCCTGAGACTGGTTTGATGCAGCTCTCCATGCTAATCTATCCTGTGCCAGCTCCTTTATCTCCCAGTACCTACTGCAACCTACATCCTTCTGAATCTGTTTAGTGTATTCATCTCTTGGTCTCCCTCTACGATTTTTACCCTCCATGCTGCCCTCCAGTACTAAATTGGTGATCCCTTGATGCCTCAGAACATGTCCTACGAACCGATCCCTTCTTATAGTCATGTTGTGCCACAAACTCCTCCCCAATCCTATTCAATACCTCCTCATTAGTATGTGATCTACCCACCTAATCTTCAACATTCTTCTGTAGCACCACATTTCGAAACCATCTATTCTCTTCTTGTCCAAACTATTTATGGTCCATATTTCACTTCCATACATGGCTACACTCCATACAAATACTTTCAGAAATAACTTCCTGACACTTAAATCTATACTCGATGTTAACAAATTTCTCTTCTTCAGAAACGCTTTTCTTGCCATTGCCAGTCTACATTTTATATCTTCTCTACTTCGACTATCATCAGTTATTTTGCTCCCCAAATAGCAAAACCCCTTTACTACTTTAAGTGTCTAATTTCCTAATCTAATACCCTCAGCCTTCTCACAGAGGTGGGGATTCCACCACTGCGAGTTTTGTCCCAACAACAGCTGATATCTTACGCGCTCCGCATTTTCTGCACCCCAAAGTATCCTAATTATAGGCTTCTTTATCCAGACAGATGAATCTCCCGCGCTGGCGACCACGATGTGGGATTACCAGGGATGCCCGCATTCAGTCGCACTTTTCTGAGTTCCCTTTACCGCCTGTTTTCTCCGCTTACGCATGTACCCCTCCTTGGTGCGTCTCTCGGCCACAGTTCTGTCTTGATCTCTCCATCAATTCAAAGGATCTTGTCCCTCCGGAGGCCCTTTGGCACCAATTCTACTGTCTCCTCAGTTCATTGCAGGGCTCAGAAATGATTTACACTGATGGCTCCATGGTTGCTGGTCACACTGGTTATTCTTACACCTATGCGAGACACACAAAACTTCGTTCCTTTCCAGATGGCTGTACTGTTTTTACTGCAGAATTGGTAACCATCTTGCGCACACTGGACCATGTCCGCTTCTGCTCAGGACTGTATCACTATCTGTAGTGACTCCTTGAGCAGTTTGCAAGCTATCAGCCAGTGTTTCTCTCGCCACCTGTTGGTCATAGCTATCCATGTCTCCCTTTATCTCCCTCATCAATGTGGATGCTCAGTGGTTTTCATTTGGACACAAGGCCATGTTGGGATCCCTGGAAATGAATTTGCCGATCGACAGGCCATCTCTTGCTATTTGCATTCCGGAAATAGACCTTCGCACAGCATTACGCCGTCAGGTTTTGGGACTTTGTAATGCAGAATGGCACACTCTTTCTTCACCAAACAAGCTCACGGCGATAAAGGATTCTACAACTATGTGGCAGTCCTCCTTACAGGCTTCTCGTAAGGCCACTGTCGTCCTTTGCCGGCTCCGCATCGGCCATACTTGGCTGACTCATGGTTATCTCCTCCATCGTGAGGACCCTCATCTCTGTCGTTGTGGATCACTGTTGACTGTGGCTCACCTCTTACTGGACTGTCCAAACTTAGCCACTCTGAGACGGACTTTTAGCTTTCCTGACTCGCTGCCCCTGGCGTTATCTGACAATGCCTCAGCGGCTGATCTAGTTTTACGATGTCTTCGAGATGGAGGTTTTTATCGTTTTATTCAAGGGTGCGGCTTCCAACCTCTTGCTCTCCCCTTCGGCCCAATTGGACTGATTTCGACTGGGCTTGGTGTTTCACCAACGCCCTCTGCCTTCCCACCCCTTTCCCGATGGGGTCCGTTTTATCTTGAGTGTCTATCTCGTCTACCTGTGCTTCTTCCTTCATGCCCCTGTCACTAGTTCCTTTCTTTCCCTCCTCTCTTCACCCACCTTCTTTCTTCCTCATCTGTCAATAATTTGTAATTTTCTGGCCATTGTGGTTCCCTCTTATAGTGCGAGGTTTTCTCGGTTTTAGTTATACCAAGATCGGAGGGACTGATGGCCACGTAGTTTGATACCTTCTCCAATCCAATCAACCAGTACCTTCTAAGACAAAATGTTTTTAGGTGTAGAACCACAATAAAACTACAAATAAGTATTATTCCAGACCAGTGCCTCGGCTCTAATATTTCATATATTTAAAAAGAAACTCGTATGGCTGAGTAAATACGTAGTTTTAATAGATGCAAAGACAGATTTAAAATACCTTTAGCAATTACACAGCATCAACGGACAACATGACCACACAAATGAAGAATTTATTGACAGAAGTTTAAGTTTGTCTTTCCAAATTTTTCAGCATTGCTCTTTATAATGAGTAGTCCAATGGAACGTCGTACCATGTGGTCAGAATTATTACGTAGGTGTCTTCCTTCGCCTACGCTGTTGATTACTAATTTCATGTTTCGGCTGTGTTATGAAATAATTAACTACAGACCGATGGTTGTTTGTTGTACAGCCACATGATTCATGGTTAAGCTTACACTGGAAGGGGGCCATCAGACGTGTTAATTGTGAGTCTTAGGTGTGTTGTGGACCCACCTGCCCTGAGTACCTGGCTAGCAGCTTTTCAAGCGACGCCCCCAATTTCCGAGAAAATCGATGTTGATGTGTTACGAGTACCGCCCATACCAGTAACGTTAGTTACGTTTCGAATGGGCGAGCGTAGCAGAGGGCAAGGTTTACAGTTACCACGCTGGCGGTACGCGTTCAAACGCTGCATTTTTTTTCAGTTCCACCGCACAGCATTGCATTTAATAGTGTACATCATGCAAAATTATTAAAAATAGCCATATTTGCCGCAGTAATTTCATCACTAAATAGATAATCATAGGACACTTTCATCAAATGTGTATTCCGTTTGTGGTTCGTAGCCGAAATTCCAAATATCTGGCCGGCTGTAGTGAGTCCAAACGATGGACGCAGTATTAGCAGCTGTGGAAGGATTCCAGATACAGATGAAAATACTCATTTCAATATGAGATTAAACAGGCAACTGGTTGCACATAAACATTAGGTACATTGACCTACGTTTCAATACCTACTATGAGTGTCTTCATCAGAACGAACAGTTCCTAAATCGTAAAATTGCATTGCTAAAAAGCAAAATTCAGAATTTGGAGCAGCTACGGTCAAGCCAGAAATAAAAAAAGGTGGACCCAGCTGGGAACAACATCAGTAACGTAATTTTACAATTTAGCAACTTTTTATTCTGATGAAGATACCCCTGGTAGGTGTCGAAACATAGGTCAACGTAGCTAACGGTTATGTACAACCGGTTGACTGTTTAATCTTATATTGAAAGTAGTATAGGCCTACGCTTCATGAATAACAGCCATCTTCAAAACTGTAAAGTATTCATTCCTATATTTGACCTCGATTATGTAATTAATACTGATCAAACCGGCTGACATCACCAACAAACGGACAATAGATCTCGATGGGAAGAAGGAGCAAAAACCCATTTGAACAAGAGTATTCATTCCTTCGCGTTTTTCTATGTATGCAAGAACTACTATACGGAAAACTTGGTCGGATTGTTCAAACAAGAGTTGATGAATGACTCAAAAATTTAAAAAAAATGTAATTTAACCTGCTTGGAACAAATAAGGCTTATGAAAGTGCTGCACGAAGAACTTTTAAAATCATTTATTCTTCAGCAAGTGCAACAAAAAAAATTTGAAATTGACGATTTCTTGGGAGGACAGACCTGTCAGGCAGTTAATGATCAGATCCTTATCTGTGACAGGAAAGTATGCATATGCATTATAAAATTTATCCCAGCTAAATGTAGACTATTTTGCCAAACCTGTGATGTTTGAAGAAAAAAATCCGAATGTATCCGACTTGCTGGTTCGAGGGAAGATTCCATCAAAACACATTCTTTAATTCTGCATGAGTGTGGTGCACCTACTTTCATAGATTCACATCGAAGTTGATCGACCGAAGTAGATCTTTTTGAATTTAAACGAAATGTGTTTTCCGCTATCGCTTCCGAAAAATATGTGCCCTGCAGTGCAGTAGCTTTCATTAAATGTGCGAGATAATCTACTCACTTGTGTTTCGGTTGCTTCTACGCCCAATACCATCAGCAACTTCTCTGTAGCACAAGAAGCGACATAAGCGATAGCGAGTAAGAAGACACATTCTGTAACCCACCAGGCAGCTGGCAGTGGCGACGACGTTGTTCTGTCCTCACCTTGGCGAGTGTAGTGGTGCTCCTGTCATAGGCAGCAGTTAAGCGCGCAGCGACACTGAACTCCGTAGTGAGTCGGTCACACTGTATGGTGTCGATGTGCAGCTTAAACACACTTCGCTTTGTTGACTGTATTCCATTGCCACAAGGAGTGTCAGAAGGCTGGACATGTGGTAACTATAGGCCGATCAAAATTATTTGACAGTTGACATTACTGGACATGTGGCAGCTATAGGCTGATTACAATTACCTGACAGTTGACGACTATCACATGCCGCTACAACGTTGTCACATCGGCTGCCGCCTACCGCTCAGTTATAGGTGACACAAACACTATGGATCACTTCACCAATGCTGTTAATGTGCAACAGGGGCTCTGTTGGAAGCGGATGCCGTGAGGTATGCGTAAAATGGGAGATTCTCTGTCAACAGCTGATTTTACGCGACCTGCAGCGGGCGACGCGTTTTGTAGCCCGGAATTTAAAGTATGTCCTAAAATAATAACAATCTAGTGGTGTGCGACGTATCCGAGAACTAAAGTCACTTTGTTTATGGCGATGAAAGCTAACCTCTACAAGCAAACTCAAGACAGAAAAAATTTAATTCCAGTACTGAAGCAAACTGCTGTTAATCGCTGTAATTGAAACTATCCTCCCACTGGCTACATTAGCTGCTGCATTGACAACCGATGGGCAATCCTGGTTGCCACTTGGTTGCAAACTACAGGCGATACAGGCAGATTCCTAACGAAAAAAGTACGATAGGAAGAAAAATAAGAGCGAATATAAAAGTCGGTATGATGATGAAAATGACACAGAAAAGTATTAAAATTTAGAAAATTGCATTTAAAACAATCAAGTGAATGAAAATAATAATCAGTCTTTTGTCCAGATTCAGAAATTTAAAAAAAAATAGTTCCCATTGTCAAGATCCAAGCCTAAAATCATCTACACATGAGGTTTATACATTAACCACTGCGCTACGCCATTACGATTCATGAGGTCATTATACTTATGACTATGGTGAACCATTCACGTCTTGTGTGGAAACCTTCAGTAGTGTTTGGTTGGTGCTGCGTATGAGACGTGTGTATTTCGTTAGCATCGTTGTGTATGCTTGTATTGTGTGGTGTGATTGCCATGTGTCATGACATATGAGGTAAAAGGCCCACAGCCAGGACTCGTTATCCAAACACAGACATTGGAATGACAGAATGTTGTGGCACTTTGGCGACGGAGAATGGTTCGGGCATGACGTTCATCACTCTGATTGGAGGAAACCAGCTCCAACGCGTGAAATGTCAATAATTTTAATCAGACTACAGTCCTGCTTTAATGCCAGGGCGGAGCCTCCAATCACGTCAGCAGCGGCTCTCTAGTGCTTCTTGCGTCACACTCCAGCTACAGATCTCTGTTCCCCTGGCCACTGGCTGCACACGCCTAGTTAAAGGGCAGTGGAGCAACCCTGATGTCAAAATTTTCTCTTCTGGTTATAAAAAAAAAAATTGTACATCTGGAAAGACGACATCGATTTTGATCTTATGACGGCGTAAGATGATAGATGCGTCGTCATCCAACACATAGTGTAATGGCACAGCTACCAGTGCGTAATATGTGCCTACCCTTCAGCAGGAAATGCTCACAGCCAGAATACGTAGAGAATGGTGAGATCAAGCCACATAGATGCACTCGAGCTTACTACAGCCAAATGTGGGAGTTTAAAACGGGACAAATTGTGGGGTTCCGAGTGGTGGGGTGGTCCGTTCGGAGAAGTGCCACACGGTTGGAAGTCCTGCCTCAAATGTTAAAAGGTGCTGGTATACGTGGTCACGTGACCACCCTCATACACATCGACGAGGTTCTGGACATCTACATAGTACAGGCGACCGCCAGAATCGCTGTAAGGGCAGCAGTGGCAGATCGTACAGCTACCACATCACAGGTAAGAGGGCTTGTGAGCCCAGACGTGTTAACAGGAAATTTGCGAACCAGTTACAGACAGTGTGACTATGTCCAGTTACTCCTCTAACTCGTCTTCCGCCCACGCTAAAGCATCGACGTGCCCAGCTCAAAGGATGTCGATAGCGGATAAGTTTGAAGATTGAATGGTGCGCCGTGGTACTAGCGACGGAAGCCCATACGACGTAGAGGTGAGGAGCGCTGTTGCGTAGAGATCATACGTCCAAGACTCAACGTCGCCATCCCGTGTTTTATGGTCTAAGGTGTCACAAGCTACAACTTTCGTTCACCTTCAGTGTTTCTGCAAGGGGACGCTAACTATCGCTCGGTACGTCCAGAATGTCGTTAGACACGTTCTTTTTCCGTTCTTGCAACAGGAAGGTTGATGTGTCGACAGAAGTGCCGACACAGTGTGATTTGAGGGGACCGCAATGCACGCTATAAACACACGAAGGATGGCGTGAGGTCTGAAACAGGATACGTAATGAATGCTATAAAGAAAAGTACGTAGCTTTTGGAATACTTAACTTTAATCCATCCTTGTTGTATACATCGTTCTTGATGAGACATGCTTTATACGATAAGTATCAATTGCTATGTAAGGCTAATGGCGCCTTGCTAGGTCGTAGCCATGGACTTAGCTGAAGGCTATTTTTTCTGCTCGGCAAAGGAGCGAGGCTTCGTCAGCGTAGTCGCTAGCAAAGTCGTCCGTACAACTGGGGCGAATGCTAGTCCGTCTCTCGAGACCTGCCGTGTGGTGGCGCTCGGTCTGCGATCACTAACAGTGGCGACACGCGGGTCCGACATGTACTAATGGACCGCGGCCGATTTAAAGCTACTACCTAGCAAGTGTGGTGTCTGGCGGTGACACCACAAAGGTGATGTGTTGTTTCAACAGAACAATGTGCCCACACATTGCCCGTGAACCTCAAGGTGCTCAGGAAAACGTGCATCAACTTCCCTCGCGAGCACGGTTTCCGGACTTCTCTCCTATCGAGCACGGGTGGGATATGATGGGACGATGGTGAGTGCGACTCGTAACCAACAACTCCTACAGAACTACATGAACAAGTCGAGCAGGCATAGAATAACGTATCCCAGGACAGTATTCACCATCTGTACGATCGATTGGGTACCACAGTCAATGACTGCATTTCCGCCCTTGGAGACAACACTGTGTTGTTTCAGCTTGGGTCAATGCCTGGTACCTTAGAACCGCTTGCGCTATGATCGGTAAATTTAATCATTTCATGAACCCCGTATGCACTGCTGCAACCTTCACTTCGAGTCAATTGGTAGCCTCTAAAACTGTGTATTAACTTTTTTTCGGTAGTGTGTATGACCTAAAGATGACCGCAAAGAGTGGTACAAAATATCGCCTTATAACGCCAGTTAAGCGCCAGCAACCAACATGTCTGCATGCTATACACAATGTAAATGCACCTAGAGCTGTGGTCTGGGATGCGATTTCGTCTGACAGCGGGAGCACTCTCGTAGTCATCCCACCTTCGTTGATGGCAAATTTGGACAAATTTGAACGTCAGCCTGGTGTTTTGACCTATCGTTGTGTTACCATTGATGAACAGCATTCCAACAGGATAACGCTCGCCCACATAACGTTGTTGTAACCCAACATGATCTACAGAGTGTTGACATATTACCTTGGCATGCTCGATCACCAGAGCTGTCACCAGTCAAGTACATATGGGAAACCATCTGACAACAACTCACACCCAGCAATAACCGTGCCTGTATTAATCGACCAATTGCATTAAGCGTGGAACACCATCCCACAAGCTGGTATCCGTCACATGCACAACACATTGCATGCACGTCTGCATACCTGCATTCAATATCCTGGCGGTTATACCGTTTATTAACCAGCAGATCACATCTGTAATGTCATATTTCACCCCTACATTAGCCTGTGATCTTGCAGTGTTAATCACTGTAATATGCTACCTAGACAAATGTTTTCTCGTAATTTCACTACCCTACCTTAATTAAGTTTTGGTTTTGCGCTTCCATCAATATACAAACACCAAAAAAATTTTGGCATCACCCGGTTCCCAGAAATCCTGCAGATAGACGTTGACTGTGGATATTTTACAGCAGGCTGTTCAGAGATTTCACTAAACCCGCCCAAAGATGTAAACAACCACGCACGAGCAGCGCCTATTAGAAGGAGGGGGTCGACAGCCGATCGGTTCCAGCCATTCCACCATTTAGGATGTATACGGCTCGTGTCGTCTGTGGTTCAACCATGCCTAGACGGTCAATACCGCGGTCCGATCGCGTCCGTATTGCTAGTTTGTGCCTGGAAGGGCTCTCAACAAGTGTAGTGTCCAGGCGTCTCGGAGTGAACCAAAGCAATGTTGTTCGGACATGAAGGAGATACAGGGAGACAGGAACTGTCGATGACATGCCTCGTTCATGCCGCCCAAGGGCTATTCCTGCAGTGGATGACCGTTACCTACGGATTATGGCTCGGAAGAACCCTGACAGCAATGCCACCATGTTCAATAATGCTTTTCGTGCAGCTACAGGACGTTGTGTTACGACTCAAACGGTGCGCAAAACACAGCATGATGAGCATCTTCACTCCCGACGTCCATGGCGAGGTCCATTTTGCAACTGCGACACCATGCAGCGCGGTACAGATGGCCCAGCCTCATGCCGGATGGACCGCCCCGGATTGGCATCGCGTTCTCTTCACGGATGAGTGTCGCATATGCCTTCAACCAGACAATCGTCGGAGACGTGTCTGGAGACAACCCGGGCAAGCTAAACGACTTAGACACACTGCCCATTGAGTGCAGCAGGGTCGAGGTTCCCTGATGTTTTGGTGTGGCATTATGTGTAGCCGACGTACACCGCTGTTGGAAGGTGCCGTAACGGCTGTACTGTATGTCTTCCTTCGATCGATAGTGCAACCATATCGGCAGCATATTGGTGAGGCATTCGTCTTCATGGACGACATCGTGTACATCTGGTGAATGACTTCCTTCAGGATAACATCGCTGGACAAGAGTGGCCAGCAAGTTCTCCGGACGTGGCCCCTATCGAACATGCCTGGGATACATTGAAAAGGGCTGTTTATGGACGACGTGACCCACCAACCACTCTGAGGGATTTAGGCCGAATCGCCGTTCAGGAGTAGGACAATTTGGAACAAAAGTGCCTTGATGAACTTGTAGATAGTATGCCACGACGAATACAGGTGTGGATCAATACAAGAGGACGTGCTACTGGGTATTAAATGTACCGGTGTGTACAGCAGTCTGGGCCACCACCTCTAAAGGTCTCGCTGTATGGTGGTACAATATGCAATATGTGGCTTTCATGAGCAATAAAAAGTGCGTAAATGATGTTTATGTTGATCTCTATTCCAATTTTCTGTACAGGTTCAGGAAATCTCGGAACCGAGGTGATGCAAAACTTTTTTGATGTATGTATTTAAATAATAGTCTTTCTTTTCGGCAATCACAGGCCCAGTAGACCACGAAATAATAGTAACACAGTTTATTATTAACTCCAACGGTGTATTTAAACACAGAATTTCGAAGTATATAATGTTTTGTTTGTGGTGAGTGACAGTGTTGACTCTAGGTGGACTGTCGATGGTGAAGTGAGTTAGTCTTGAGAGCGTCAGCGACAGGGGCACGAGTGGCTGTACGTGGTTTAATGTGTGACACAATCCTGCTAAAATGGGGAAACTGCTGAGCAAAATGAACTGACAGCCTTAGAAACAGGTCAATGACTAATGATATAAATTCGATGAACCCTGATGAAAATCAGGGTTTGTCGGAATATCCAACGACGATTTCGCGAGTGTTACTGATAGCAAAAGTTACTTGCAATTGAAATAACACGTTAGCTACAATATTGTGTACAGCATGAGTATGAGTGAACTATAAGCTGCATCATGAAGTCAAGTAATCAGTTACACGTTCGTGTTTATTACAGTGCCAGTATAGACCAAACTGGAAGTAACTGAGTATGTGGCGTATGTTAAAGTGTGTACACCACATACGTTTAAAATGCTACGATATTATAATTTTGCATAATCCAAAGCAAGATAACAGTAGTCGGGAAAATGTTGGGAAACTGACGAATAGCATTCATCCAATACCAATTCCAAATCGCAGGATACCAGTGCCGCAAGCTACTATCGTAGCTGTACCTTAGAGTCCAGCTACGAGCCAAGACGCACTCAACAAAGAGACTTCCGTTTCTGATACGAAAAGGAACCTCTCATAGACAAAAATTCCGTACTAATTATTTTCCAATTAAAACTGACGATTGTTTCTTTCGTAATAAATCTAAAGTAACTTGTGTAACTGTCGTTGTGTAGCTAACAAATATCATTTCTCATCATTTTCCTTAATTGTTGATTGCTATACAAACGTATTTATTCCTTCATTGATTGATAAAGAGAACTAATTCATCGTATCAGTTGGATTAAAATCTAGTTCCACAGCGGTTCAACACTGACGTAAGGTAATTTCGCGAGTAAGCATACTTATTTCCATCATTAAAGCAGTTTAACAAATACTTTTTATTGAAGTCAATCACGTAAAAATGTTACCCACAATTTGGCCTCGTTTCCTAATCAAGTGCTAAACAGATATTGCTGAACTGCATGTGTGGTTAATCGGCTGCGTTATTGTACATTGCGCCAACGAAGCTCATCTCATAATTAAAATTATCTCTCTGCCAGTCATCAGAGCTGTCCAAGTAATGATAACAGGTTCAAATGGCTCTGAGCACTATGGGACTTAACATCTGAGGTCATCAGTCCCCTAGAACTTAGAAGTACTTAAACCTAACTAACCTAAGGACATCACACACATCCATGCCCGAGGCAGGATTCGAACCTGCGACCGTAGCAGTCGCACGGTTCCGGACTGCGCGCCTAGAAGAAGAGAGTGTGTGGGGGGAGGGGGGGGGGGGGCTGCCGGCCGTTGTGACCGAGTGGTTCTAGGCGCTGCTGGTAGGTTGCAGGTTCAAAACCTACCTCGGCCAAGGATTTGTGTGCTGTTCTTAGGTTAGTAAGATTTAAGTAGTTCTAAGTCTAGGGGACTGATGACCTCAAATGTTAAGTCCTATAGTGCTCAGAGGCATTTGAACCTTTTGGGGGAGGGCTGGCCGCCTGCTTCCGTCAGCAAAACGAGTTTTGCGGACGAATTCTACTAAAGGGGAAGCAGTGCTCTAAGGCTTTGTTCCTTCAGGCTGTTTGCTGAAGACAGCTAGCGTTGCACAGGATGGGGAAACACGAGTCGGCATTAATAGCAAATGGCTCTGAGCACTATGGGACTCAATTGCTGAGGTCATTAGTCCCCTAGAACTTAGAACTAGTTAAACCTAACTAACCTAAGGACATCACAAACATCCATGCCCGAGGCAGGATTCGAACCTGCGACCGTAGCGGTCTTGCGGTTCCAGACTGCAGCGCCTTTATCCGCACGGCCACTTCGGCCGGCCATTAATAGCATCGTACCTAGATATGACGGCATCGTCTGGTGGCCATGACGAGAAGATCAGAGAGTTCTCCGTTTATCCTTAAGGGCACTAAATTTCCAGATGTAACAGTAATTTCGGGAGTGGATCAAACGAGTTTCAATGGGCCGTTACTGATCGCAAGACACAAAAATATAAATGATTGGTGGGAAAAGTCTTAAATTCCGTGAGGCTGTTCGTGGACAATGTTGTAGTCCATAAGAAGTTTGCGATGTCAAATGACTGTATCGGACTCAACAGTACATGCAGAGAATAAACGGTCATTTGCATGAACTGGTAGAGGACACCGAGCGTAGAAGATACAAAGCATAGCGCTGAACAGCTGAGGAGGTGCATTACTTTCGATTACACTAAAGCAATAAATCCTGGCATATTAAAACTCTGTGCAGGGCCGAGTCTTGAAATCTGTGAAGTTAGGAAGGTAGGAGACGAGATACTGCCGGAAGTACAGCTGTGAGGAGAGGTCGTAAGTCGTGCTTTGTAGTAGCTTAGATGGTAGACCATTTGCCCGCGAAAGGCAAAGATCTCGATTTCGAGACGCGGTTCTGCACACAGTTTTAATCGTCCAGGTAGTTCCATATCAGCGCACACTCCGCTGCAGAGTGAAAATTTCATTCTGGTTAATTTTAGATGTCAGATGGAAATTTTTAACTGTGGATGCCTCATCTCCCCCCCACTCCATCCCACCCATTTACAAATACACTCTAAGCGAACAACAAAAACTGGACGCACCATGAAGGAATTATCTGATTGGGATGGAAATCGGTTGATGTGATGTACATGTACAGATAAACAATGATTAGAATTTCAGAAAAATTGGATGATTTATTCAAGAGAGCTTCACAAACTGAGCAAGTCGGTAACATACTGGTCCACCTCTGGCTCTTGCGCAAGCAAATATTCGGCTTGGCATTGACTGACAGATTTTTTGGATGAATTCCTGGACAGAATAACAACCACAATATACCAACGAGCGTGTTAAAATGAAATAAAATGAAACTAATTGTGCGGTAGGCAGGAAGGCTTATCGGAAGAAAAGATTTCAGGCCGAAGATATGTCTGGAGACGGTACGTAGACGATATTCTAAGCTCCGTTTTGTTGCGTTCGTGGCAAGAAATCCTAGGTCTACATTTCATCAAGGTAATGCCCGGCTGCACATGGCGAGGGTTTCTTCTGCTTGTCTTCGTGGTTGCCAAATTCCATCGTTTGGAGCATTTTGAGCAAGGCCCTCCAAGCATCTGGGGATTTTGAAGGTCCAATTGGAAAGAAATTGGATTGATACCTCTTAGGACATTCAACAACTGTGTTAATGAAGGCCACCCCGAATATTTATTCTTACATAATTGCCAGTGGTGGACCAACGTGTTACTGACTTCTTCTTTCTAATATTAAATATTAATGAAGTTCCACCTGTCTGTATTTTGAGTCGGTATGGTATCTTGATGGTACCCGTTACCCCAACAACATCGTTCCTGTATTCCTCGTCCGGAAAGCAGTCTTTCTAACGTTAGTGCTCCTGTCTAAAAATAGGAATTTATATACAGTAGAAATTAATCAATGTTATTTTATTTTACTTCTTAGTAACACACAGCTATGTAGTTTAAGTCGGTGACTTAAAGGAGAATCTTCTATCTGAAACTAAATCGTCATGTCAGGTCCATAAATAACATTGCACTAGTTTACGATCATTAGCACTACTCAACACAATTGTCCGTAGTGATCGTCCCTTATACATTTTTTAATATGTAGCTTAACGCGTTTCAGGTACAGCCGTCATCAGAACCTGTCAGTTGAACTGAACACATGAGAAGTTATATTTCTGCTTCAAATACAATAATACATCATACAGAACAAAATGATGACATGCCCCACTCAAATTCTGGACACACTGTATCTTGTCAATTTGGATGTATACTTTTCTGATGACTAGTACAGTTCAGTGAGGCAACTAACCTTATGTAACAACTCAAAGTACCGTTCACAGTTTAAGCGTACAGTCGTTTCAAAAGATAACTTATAAAAATAACTAGTTGACTGTTGTGGGGCTACAACTAAAAATCAAAGCAACGTCTTCAAACTAAACATAGCCATGTCTTCACTAAATATAGCACACAGTCATTTACTAAAACTAATCTATAAAGATAAAACGGGCAACTGTGGAACTACAAATAATGTAACTCTTGGCTTTAAGATCATACAGGCCGAGGTTAATGTAACTTTATCTCTATTGTAAGTGATGTAAAGCTGTATTGCAAACATTTTCTTTTCGTATGCTGAGGATACAAAACATAACTACGTTATTATTAAAATATATATAACGTGGAAATTGACGTGTTAATGTAGAGAGAGCTGTTGAATTTCGTATCTCCGCCAAATGACTGTATGCCTAATTTGTAGGGATTAATTTCAATACCAGTAACATTTTTCGCCTCCTAACGGACAGAGATTGCTATATAATGTAGGGTAACTCACAAAACGGGACTATTCAATACCCGTGTACAAGTGAATTGACGAGACACGGCGTATCGAGTTTTCAAGTATGGTGTGTCTTGGTACTGTTCTATACAATCAATTATTGCGTTTCTGGTGGCAATATTACTTCCGGTTTGTTCTGTTTGTCTGGCAGATTCTGAAGATGGCTGTACCCGCCGGAGTGGCTGTGCGGTTCTAGGCGCTACAGTCTGGAACCGAGCGACCGCTACAGTCGCAGGTTCGAATCCTGCCTCGGGCATGGATGTGTGTGATGTCCTTAGGTTAGTTAGGTTTAAGTAGTTCTAAGTTCTAGGTGACTGATGACCTCAGAAGTTAAGTCGCGTAGTGCTCAGAGCCATTAGAAGATGGCTGTGGCCGAGACTCGTTAGAGTGTATATTTAAAAAAATTGCAATATAAATAGCGGTCAAGACAATAGTAATGTAGATGGGATCTACGTCTGCCGTGACTTTGTGTGTAAGAATACTTTGGCATTTGTGCCTTTTGTACAGAGAAATCGCAGCCCACTTATATCAGCACGGTCCGTGGGTACACCACCACAGATGATTTTGTATTGTTCCTACATCTATGTAGTCAACAACAAGATACGTTATAAAAGTGTAATAACGTACTGCACATTATACCGTTCCTGGGTTCAGCATGAATGGGTATATCTTGCTGTATATAAATCTTATCCTCCCTTTGTTTCATTGTGCTGTCCAAGAGAGGCGAACCATGCGCGACGGAAAACACGGTATTGCCGGTACATCGGTGGTTGTCGCGTGTGGGCTGCAGGGGCCGGTAGAGGGAACAACGACCCACCGGCCGATAAGAGACAATCGTCCTGGCCGTGTTGTTCGCGGCACGCTAGCCACAGCCCGCTGTGTCGGCCGCTTTGTTTTATGCGAGAGGCGAGGCGCACGGGAAACGCGGTATCAGAAGTGTCGTGTAGTATGGCGTTGCAGGGCACAATACGTGGACCTGCGTTACTGTCGCTTATCTGCGACGGGCTTTTCTTGCCGCGGCGTGCGCGACAGGGCGAGAACGCGATTTCCCGTTCCTCCACGTGTCACCAACTCTCCATCTGTGTTTACACCCTCACTGCGTTACAGCAGTACAAATGCGACACTGTTCCAGTTACCAGCCAATAATGCTGTTACGGACATCTTGCGTTTTCGTTGCTCTGGGAAGAAGGACTGAGCCATTAGGGATTGAATATCATTGGTAACATTCATACATGTTGGCATAATTTATTAAACTGAAAACTTATACAACTAAAGCAGATTACGCTGATTATGAAAAGACAGGATTCAGATGTTGAATTTTGAGACTTTCAAAATAATTTCATACGAAATCAGTTCATAAAATTAACCAAAACTGTCGTGATTTACATATTTTATGAAGTGTATTAAAATTCACCAATAGAAAAGAGACTGCCGGCCGGAGTGGCCGAGCGGTTCTAGGCGCTACATTCTGGAACCGCGCGACCGCTACGGTCGCAGGTTCGAATCCTGCCTCGGGCATGGGTGTGTGTGATGTCCTTGGGTTAGTTAGGTTTAAGTAGTTCTAAGTCTAGGGGACTGATGACCTCAGATGTTAAAGTCCCATAGTGCTTAGAGCCGTTTTTATAGAAAAGAGACTTTTATTGATAAGGTTCTCCTGTGGGAGATAATACTAAATAACAGAAACCAACTACCTGTTGTCACAAAATTGTGAAGTGTGGCTTCAATTTTATAAACGTGGAGGAATCAGGAGGAGCAACGTCAACCCGAAGAAAACATCGGGTCGGCTTACAAACAAAGGCAACCTAGAGAGCAATAAGATCTCCGTCTTCTGTAACACACAGTAAAAAATCTTAAACACAGGCAACACTACATTAAAATGGTGTAAGATTTCAGCGGATAAGGGCGCGGTCAGTACAGAGGCTACGAAACCCAACTTAAGCAAACACCTTCAAAGTAGAGCACAGTAAACAATACACCCAAAACATTAGCATACGCTCCCAATGCGTGATCACACAAGGACTAAGGTGTTCCCTCATGATAACAAGTTAAATTACACGGCGGTACTGTCGCATCCTGTAGCAGGCAAAGGGGAGTTTATAGTGCGCAGTGAAACCCAGATTTAGAAAATACCTCTTCGCGTAAAAAATGCCACTTTGCAAGGAACACATTTCAGTGCAAATTATAAGCATTAACACATTTAATTTAAAAAAATGTCTTAAAAGTCCAAGACATACACAGTAATTAGGCTGAACTTTTCAGACACTTAGATGAGGAGCTGAGAAGAGTAGCACTTTCAACACTCAGCGTCTTGAGCAAAAAATAAATCAACAAATGACGTTTACTGCCGGTAAGAAGGACCAAAACAAATTGGCACTAATTTCACTCCAAGTGGTAATGACTAGAGCGGCACATCAACATCATAGGCTCTCCAAACATTTTGGCAACGTTAAGCAACTTACAAATCACCAAGCGGTATGTCAAGTCTTGTACCGCAACCAAGCAAAGGAGAAGAAGTTTCATATTTGGAAGATATCCTCTTTCTACAACATAAATGCACACGTGGATTAATACGGCTCTTTATTTACATGAACTGGCGACTTTACTTAACTTGAACAGAGTCCACGTGTTATGGTAAAAGCTCGTCAGTAATAGTCCCCTCGCAGACCGATGTAAACTACAATTCTTGTTGAGGAAACCTCGTTTCGCTATATTCGATAACCTGGTCGGTATGTACTGTCGTAGCCTGTGACGAACTAAACCCACTCTGCGAGTAAACTGACTGAAGTCAGAACGGATGATTAAATGAGACCCTCCGGTTAGCAGGGGCGGCCTAAATACATGCCTTCAAGAGTGCGTTTGGGGCGTTTTACTTGTGGATGTGTCTCTGGCCTCTCTCGTGATAGCTGTGCTTGATCCAGTACCAACTAATCGATCTTCAAGCTTCATCTTTGCCCACCGGTGTGCTGGCGACAGCATATTCTAGCACACAGTACTTACGAACACGCTCATCATATAATAAGCTCTGGGGCGGTGTTCAGGCACACAAATGCCAGTGTAGACATGAGCAATGGCCATGGCCATCACCGATCCAAAGAAGAGGCACAGTTGACAGCAAGAGAACCTCGGCAGAAAACCGGTGAAAATTCTAAGGGGAAGACGCGAATAACCACAACCCCATTGACGAGCTTCTCCTCGAACGCACAAGAACGTCTCATACCAGCAACTGACTCTCTACACGCCACTATCGGAGCCTCAAAACTCGATCCAGCAGCCTCACAGTCGCAAACCCTGCCCCGGCCCCCTGCCTCAAAGGCCCACTAGCCACACACGTAGGCCACCACACGCCCTGCATACAGACCACGCTACCGGTTTCGTTGGTAAAAATGAAATTTAAGGACGTGATGCGACTGTCTATCATGGCACCACACACTTGAGCCGTATGGTACATAAAACTACTTGCCCTGATTGCGGTAAGTGCTATATTGGTTAATAAGTCAAAGACATAGCAACTAGATGCACTGCACAGGGACACATCTGAAGTTGCAGAAGTATACCACTGCATTTGCCGAGCATGTACTGAGTTAAAGCCGCGGATATCAGTTACAGTATAATGTACTCCACATAGCAAACAAAGGGCAAATACTTAATATTTTGGAAGCCCGAATTTAGTGTTTAATGTCCAGTCACGGTTCACTACATTTCCTGTTTTAAACTTCAAGTATTATTTGCAGTTTTCTAATGCTTAGCACGCTAATTTTTATTCTAGTACTCCTGTATCTTCCTGCATTTAGTTATTTTAACATAATTTTCTATGTAGTCCATATGTATTCCGTTGTTACAATTGTCAGTTCTATCTTTGCTCTCCTTCTGTAATACCTCCCGAAGCAGATTTTCAGTATTCTTATCATGTGCTATATTTTGTCGGGACGTTTAATTTAAATTGTTAAGCAGGCACTTGTTTCAGAGTGTAGTGTTAATGATTTTATGCCGTGTTTCTTTATACTTATCTACTGTTATTATCCAATGCTGTTTCCGAGTATTGTACTGTACCCTCCTTGACGATAACATGAGTTAAAGCCTGTTGATGACTTTGTAAGCAGAAAAGCGATTACCGAAATAAATTAACACAGCAGAACATTCATAATATTGGGCTTTCCATTTACAATTATGAAGCTTGTTTTTTTACAGGGAGCGCTAGGAGACTCAGTTAACATGATATTGTAGTACATACCGCTTGTACATTTGATACTTATTCGCTCACTATTTGTGAGCATAGGTTAAATAACGGTAATGCAGAAGTAGGTTTAACAATTAATAATAAAAATAGCAACGCGGATGAGCTACTACGAAATAATCTACTACGAACAGCAGAGTGAATGAATTATTGCAGCCAAGATAGGCCCGGAGCTCACGCCTTCCACAGTAGTACAAGTTTTTATGCCAACTAGCTCATCAGATAATAAAGAGATTGAAGAAATATATAACGGCATAAAAGAAATTATTCAGATAGTTCAGGGAGATGACAATTTAGTAGCCATGGGGGACTGGAATGCGATTAGGAAAAGGAAGAAAAGTGAAACTAGTAGGGGAAAATGGACTGGGAGTAAGGAATAAAAGGTAAAACCGCCTGGTAGAATTTTGTACAAACATAATCACAGCTAACACTTGGATTAAGAATCATGAAATAAGGTTGTACGTAGAGACACTAGAAGGTTGGTTGGTTGGTTGGTTTGGGGAAGGAGACCAGACAGCGTGGTCACCGGTCTCATCGGATTAGGGAAGGATGGGGAAGGAAGTCGGCCGTGCCCTTTCAGAGGAACCATCCCGGCATTTGCCTGGAGTGATTTAAGGAAATCACGGAAAACCTAAATCAGGATGGGCGGACGCGGGATTGAACCGTCGTCCTTCCGAATGCGAGTCCAGTGTCTAACCACTACACTAGAAGGGTTCAGATAGATAATACTGTGGTAAGAAAGAGATTTAGGGACGAGACTTTAATCTTTAAGACATTTCCAGGGGCAGATGTGGACTCTGACCAAAATTTATTAGTTAGACTTAAAGTCAAGAAACCTGCAAAAATGTAGGAATTTAAGGAGAAGGGACCTGGAGGTTATAAAGAGTTTCAAAGGGAGTATTAGGGAACGATTGACAAGAACAGGAGAAGAGATACAGTAGAAGATGATATGTAGCTTTGAGAAATGAAATAGTGAAGCCAGCAGAAGATCAAGTAGATAAAAAGAAGGATGGTAGCAGAATTCCATGGGTAACAGAAGAGATATTGAATTTAAGTGATGAAAGTATAAACTATAAAAATGCAATAAATAAAGCAGGCGCAAAGGAATACAAATGTCTCAAAAATGGCTAAGCAGGGAAGGATAGAGGACAAAAGTAAGGATGTAGAATCATGTATCACTAGAGGTAAGAAAGATACCGCCTACAGCAAAAATAATGAGACCTTTGGAGGAAAGAGAACCACCTGTATGAATATCAAGAGCTCACATGGAAAACCCGTACCAAAAAGGAAGGGAAAGCAGGAAGGTTGAAGGAGTATATAGAGGGTCTATACAATGTCGATGTACTTGAGGGCAATATTATAGAAATGGAAGTGGACGTAGATGAGTATGAAATGGGAGATATGATACTGCGTGAAGACTTTGAAACAGCACTGAAAGATCTAAGCCGGAACAAGTCCCCGGGAGTTTACAACATTTCAGTAGAACTACTGACAGCCTTGGGAGAGCCAGCCCTGACAAAACCGTTCTGGTGAGCAAAAAGTATGAGACAAGCGAAATACCCTCAGACCTCAAGAAGAATATAATAATTCCAATCCCCTAAGAATGCTGGTGATGACAGGTGTGAAAATTACCGAACTATCAGTTTTATATGTCACGGTTGCAAAATACTAACACGAATTCTTCGCAGACGAATGAAAAAACTGGTAGAAACCGACCTCGTCGAAGATCACTTTGGATTCCGTAGAAATGTTGGAACACGCGGGGCAATACTGACTCTACGACTCATCTCATATGATAGGTTAAGTAAAGGTTAAACTACTTTCCCAGCATTTGTAGACTTGGAGAAATCTTTAATAATGTTGACTGGAATACTATCTTTCAAATTCTGAAGGTGGCAGGGGTAAAATACAGGGAGTAAAAGGCTATTTACAAATTGTACAGAAGCCAGATGGCAGTCAGAAGGGTCGAGAGGTATGAAAGGGGAGCAGTGGTTGAGAAGGGAGTGAGACACTGTTGTAGCCTATTCAATATGTTAGTCAATTTGTATATTGAGCAAGCAGTAAAGGAAACAAAACAAAATTGAAGTAGGAATTAAAGTCCATGGAGAAGAAATAAAAACTTTAAGGTTTTCTGATGACATTGTAATTCTGTCAGAGACAGAAAAGGACCTGGAAGACCTGACAAAGTAACGGACAGTGTCTTGAAAGGAGGATATAAAATGAACGTCAACAAAAGCAAAACGAGGATAATGGAACGTAGTCGAATTAAATCAGGTGATGCTGAGGGTATTAGATTAGGAAATGAGACACAAAGTAGTAAGTAAGTTTTCTTATTTGTGGAGCAAACTAACTGACGATTGTCAGAGTAGAGAGGTCATAAAATGTAGACTCGCTATGGCATGAAAGCGTTTCTAACGAAGAGAAATTTGTTGACATCGAGAATAGAATTATGTGAGGGAGTCTTTTCTGACATTATTTGTATGTAGGTTGGTCATGTATGGAAGTGAAACATGGACAATAAACAGTTTTTTACAAGAAGAGAATAGAAGCTTTCGAAATGTGGTGCAACCGAAGAATGCTGAAGATTAGATAGGTAGATCACATAACTAATGAGGAGGTACTGAATAAAATTTGGGAGAAGAGTAATTTGTAGCACGACTTGACGAGAAGAAGGGATCGCTTGGTATGATACGTTCTGAGGCGTCAAGGGATCGCCAGTGTACTACTCGAGGGAAGCGTGGAGGATAAAAATCGTAGAGGGAGACCAAGAGATGAATACGCTTAGCCGATTCAGAGGATAGTAAGTTGAAGGATAGAATAGCATGGAGAGCTGCATCAAACCAGTCTGTTGACTGAAGAACATAACAAGAGCATTTGTATCTAGCTAGTTTGAAAGAGCCAATTGAAAATGAAGAAACTATTCTAGCAGTAAAGCTTAAGACTTGCACAAACATGTCGACTCTAATAATGAGATACGTTTCGACTGAAATGCAGTAAACCCACTCACAGTTTATCTTTCATTGTGTGTTTGATCAAAACTAACTACCTCTTAATCTTGAAAATGACCCACTACAAGCCTGAGAAATACACTGCTGACGTGAAGTTTATCTCTACAATCCGGTACAGCACCTAGTGACGATGAATTATTGTTGGAAAATATAGAACTGTTAACAGAGAACTATATCTTGAGTTAATTCTCAGCACAAAATCTAGAACGCACCGTCGGCTTGAGCAGTGTCTCAATTTAGCTGAGTTACAGAAACATAGAGGGAAGGACAGATTAGAAGGGAGGACGCATTGTCTTGATAGTTGGAGGATAATTTCAGTTAATCAGTGGTCGAGCCCGTAGCACTCAGTAGCGTGCGGCAACAATCATTGAAACTCAGCAGCACTAAATTCTAATATCTTATCAAATGATAGTCTGAATACAACCTGGATCATCGATCTTTGCTTGTCCTTGTATCATTTACTCTCTCACTCCCGTTTCAGTCCACAGTCAAGAATTGTACAGTGTTTTATAGAAAGACATACCAACTTGTTCCTCTCTGTAAGGTAGATTTTCCATAACCTTCATAGCCTAACCTATTTCTTCTAGATTCGTTTTATATGTGGTCATTCCCATAAATTTTTAGGTTTCTTCCGTGGCATAAAAATTCAGAAGCTTTGGTAGTTTTTCATGTATTTTTCTCGCAGTAACGTGTGAATGCAGGCGGACAACTTCAAATTATTTTTCCTCGACACGATTCTAATGGAAATGTCTTTAGACCAACTGAAGCATAGCTTCTGTCGTCCACAATTTCTTTGCGGCTACCTTTCGTACAACTGTGTTACTTTTTGACACGTTTTCATTTTGTTGTTGTTGTTGTGGTCTTCAGTCCTGAGACTGGTTTGATGCAGCTCTCCATGCTACTCTCTCCTGTGCAAGCTTCTTCATCTCCCAGTACCTAGTACTTTCATTTTATCTCCTACAATATCATTTACTGGCTACATGACGGGCGCTAATTATGTGATGGTAACACATGCGGACAACGCTTAGAGTCTAATTAGTGTAACGTAGTTTTTACAGTCTTGTGGTTTGACTCTCTTGTCATGTCAGCCATTTCAATGAAAGGTGGGTACAAGTCACTGAAGGTAAACCAACAAAATCAAATTTGTGTTATTGGGAACACATTATATAAAGGGAAAACTGGTGAATAGTTAACGAAATACATGAAAATACTGAAATTATCATTAATTTGTATTTTCAACCGGACAGGTAAATTAAACAACTGCAATCCTCAAGGCAGTGGTGGTTACATTACAACATTTCCCTAAGACGCTCAGTGAGATGTTCTGCCAGTGAAAAACAAATAGTTCCTTCTTCATCCTTCTCTACCTCTCCGTGCGAGTTTTGTACACCATTCAGCATTTTTCGCAGACAGCTTTCCAGCTCCTATGTTACCACTCATTTTCTTGTTTGTCTCTGCATTCATCGCGCCCCTCACTTCATCGTTCCATTGCAACCGGAATCTACCAACTCGTCTCTACCGTGGAGATCTCTAGAGCCATATTTTAGGCCATCTTTCTTCTGGCATTCTTCTAAGACGTCTATACCACTGTATACGCTTGTTTTTAGTTATGTCTACAACATCCTTGGTAACATCCGTTCCCGCAGCACGTCATTTCTTATTTTGTGTCTTCCTGTTATTTCCAAACTTCGTCTCCCAAACTCCATTTCCATTTCCTTTAACTTCTTCTCACTTACCCTGGAGACTTCCGACAGTTGAGCACCATACGCATAATGTTGTACAGCTTCCTTTCCAAATTTTATGACGTATTGTTGTTTCGAATAAAGGAGTGTAGCTGCTTGATTACCACTTTCACCGTTCCTCTTCTGTGCTTTGTTTTCTCGTTGCTCCAGTCCTTTCCGAAGCTCTTTAAATATTTATATGGTCGACTACACTTTTCTATAGATGTATCGCCCATACAAGATGCCTTCCTATGTCTCCGACAACCCGACGTTCAGTCTTCGTGAAGTTTATTTTTGCACACCACGGCTCATGCAAGTCTTTAAGCTTTCTTAATATATAATATATATCCTCTTCTTCCTTTCCAAAATTGATCTGATCGTCGGGGACATCATGTTTTCTAGTTCCCATGTTTTTGCACTTCCGTTTCTAGTTTATCAGTGCTTCGTTCTAAAACATTTCAAAGAGGGTACGCTCTAAGCAGCATCCTCGTGGCACTCATTTGATAACCAGAAATTTTTGTGACAGAAACTTCAAAACTTTAACACAAGTATTACCTGGAAACAGCTTTCTTAAGGCTTGTTTACAATATCTTTGGATGTTGTGGTTATTCGTCAATTCCCACACCTTAAAAAGTGTTACATTGTGATAGGCTTTACGCAAGTGTGCAAAAATGTTTGTTCTTATGCTTCCTCGATTTCTCTCTCTGCTCTGGTTTTAAGCGTCTTATCACATAATCTTGGTATAGAACTGAATTTTCGTCGAGGTCGTGAACATATTAGGCAGTGGGCCACTGTTGACGCAGCACCTCTATACAGTGGCGACATCATCAGCTACTGTGAGTGAATACAGACATCTCGCAAGATGTATATCTTCTCCTACAGGAACGTCATCTATCTCCAGTGTAGTATTATGCATCACAACACTGAAGGAATGGAGCAAGCGAAACAGTAGGTGGGTTTCGACTGTAACCTGTAAGATACGGTGCCCTGATGTCTACTCCGACTAAAAGCAATCGTAAGAGCCTCAGGCGACCGCAAGACAGGCAGGAGGGGGCACTTGCCACCCTGCCCCTTCCCCTTGTAAATTGGGTACAGCCTTTTTATTCATTACAGAAGGATATAAACTAGATGTCTATGCCGCTATAAAACTGCAGACCAGCATTGCCGGGCGCAACGGGAAGTACTGTGATGTCAGCAGGTACTACCTCTCCTGGCGCACTCCTCGTCTTAATGCCGTTCACGACCAGTTATTCTGATTCCTCGGTACGGTGACATTTCTGGATCTGTTCTGCAGTAAAGGTGAGTGCAAATCTTTACAGAACATTGCTCAAGCAGTTTCACCAGTTCTACCTCTGTTTCCTCGTACTACTGCCCTTCGCGATATGTAGAAAGAGAACGATCTGATTCCTTTAAGTGCGGATTCCAGCAAAACATCAGAACTGCAGCAGTATGCAAGCCCGTCACCCGTCCCCAAGTTCCACAAGAATGTCACCAGCCCTTGTTGCACAACTGAATTTTAACAGTAGTTTGCCATTTGTCTGTGGAAGAAGACGACGCACTATGGCTTTTAAATTCTAAATTTAGATTACGTGGCAGAGCTGTTGCGGTAGACTCTAAAGAATACAGTCATCTGTACTTAATCTGGGAGCCCAAATGCTGCAGAAGAAACAGAATATTCTATCTTCTGCGCTAGACGAGAGGCAATACAAAAGTGTGAAATTTCGATGTCGCAAAGATACTCTTTCCTGGAACTGGAACTTTCGTAGTTCTATGGAGTGTAACGCAGCGTCCAGTGACCAGAGATACGAATTCTACAGCCTACTGCGACAATCTGGTGGGACTAGGAATGCCTTGGCTCAGTGCTAGGCTGTTAAAAGTCGGTGGTACTGGAAAATTTTTAGGGTGCTTTAGGAAGATTTCTCGTGTTTATTAATCGGTTATAGACTATGAGCTACACTTTACGCCACCAAGACAAAATGTAGGTGTCAAAACACATTTTGTTAAGATTTATGAAAGCCAATATAAAAAAAATAGAAACCATGGTAGTGATGAAATAAACCCATTAACGTGGCGAGATGTGTTTTAAGCAAAGAAAGTGTTCTAGATGACATCAAAGCTACTACAATTTTTTTTCGAATGATAATCAATTGAAACCCTCAGCTGCCGACAGGTGTTGTTGACATACCTTGATGGGGTCAGCTGAAAATGTGCGCCCCGACCGGGACCCGAACCCGTGACTCCTGCTTACATGGCAGACGCTCTATCCATCTTTTTTCTTTTTTACCTCATTTTGCTGTATATTGGTCGATGAATGTCTTCGTGGCGGACGTCCGATGACAGCCGTTCAGGTTCCTTGTTGATCCGTTCACTCAGTTTTTTTTGTTACAGAGGGCAGCTAACCCTCTGACCGAGCACGCTGAGCTACCGTGCCGGCGCCATCTGAGCCACCGAGGACACAGATGAATAGCGCGACTGCAGGGACTTATCCTTTGCACGCTTCTCGTGAGATCCACATTCCCAACTGTCCACAATCTACATATCTAATGTTCCTAATAGATACTTTGCCCGTCCATTAGTTACTCGTGCCCACTTAAGTTGACGATTCCCGTAAGAGTTCGGGCAACCTGTGCGCACTCGCACAGACGAAGGTCAATCGCCGGGTAGCCATATTAACTGTATATGAAGATATTAACTGTTCTAGAGAAGCTGCACGGTCATCAATAGTATCAGTTCTTTCGAGAACAGTTACTATCTTCATACATTTTTTTCGAAGTTTAGCCAGTTCCTCCACTTCGAAGAGTAAGAATGATGAAACTTCCTGGCGGATTAAAACTGTGTGCCCGACCGAGACTCGAACTCGGGACCTTTGCCTTTCGCGGGCAAGTGCTCTACCAACTGAGCTACCGAAGCACGACTCACGCCCGGTACTCACAGCTTTACTTCTGCCAGTACCTCGTCTCCTACCTTCCAAACTTTACAGAAGCTCTCCTGCGAACCTTGCAGAACTAGCACTCCTGAAAGAAAGCTCAGTTGGTAGAGCACTTGCCCGCGAAAGGCAAAGGTCCCGAGTTCGAGTCTCGGTCGGGCACACAGTTTTAATCCGCCAGGAAGTCTCATATCAGCGCACACTCCGCTGCAGAGTGAAAATCTCATTCTGGAAAGTAAGAATGATGTTTATATTTGATATTCAATGAGATTTTCGCAATCGCACAGACTTTTTTCTGTTACAGATTTCTTATATTCCTTTGAGACTTCAGTATGCGGCCATAAATAAATTTTTTGTAATCTTTTTGAAACTCTATTTCCTAAGTCGTCAGAGATGAATGATTTATTGTTGTGAAGAAAAAATTGGAGATCGCTGCATCAGAGAGGGGGCGTACAAGTAATATAAGAGATGTACTTTACATATACAATTGAATACGCTTGCCATTAACATATCGAAGTTATCTGTCTTGAAAATACTAATTTGTTAACAGTCAAATTTTCAAGGTTTCATAAGTTTTGTGTACCTTTTGAAAACACTTACATAAAAGCGACAGTTTCGCACTTTTGTCTCCTCTTGGAAATATTTCTGCGACGTTAGTGGTATGAAGGTAGAGATGTTGCGACAGTGCTCGGCTCCAGAAAGTTTTGAGAATGATCATTCATTAAGGTCAGCAACTTCAGTCACGTTCGGGGACCACATCGTTATTGTTGCCTTTTCTAAGGATTTATAATTCTCTTGCAGAAAGTAGGCATGCGTCATACAACAAGGTAGAGATCACACAATGTACATTACACATGGGAGCAGTTGAATCCCTAGAGCAATGGTCGTCAAACTTCTTTGCACAAGAGCAAATACTAACGTTGTGGGGCGACACCTAGAGCCACGTACGTGAAAAGAATATCAATCGTTTTATTATTATTATTGTTGTTTTAATATTTATTGTTTCAATAGGTTTTTAATAATTATTGTTATTATTAATTGATAACCTTCATAAATCAGTATATTAAGCGCCTCCAATGGATTAGTTATAGTAAGGGTGAGATATGTTGACCGTCGACTGCCAGGTAATGATGACTAGAAGTCGCCACATTCGTAACACTTCATGTCGATTGGCCTCGTTTTAGATTGCTTCCACCATCAGAAACACCAAAGTCGTGACCCTATATTCCCCTGGCGAGGCACTATTGTTCTGTCTGTTTGAGAGGGTGACTGATTGATGAATAACAGTGATTAAATTTATATTTAAATGCATTAAGCAATATGAAACACCAGTGGTTTAGATACTGGTTTCGAATTCCGGAGGCCGACGATTCAAATCCCCGCTCCGTCGTTGATATGTTTTCCGTGATTTCCCTAAATCGCTTCAGGCAAATGCAGGGTTGTTTCCTTTGGGAAGGCCAGGGCCGATGTCCTCACCTATCATTCCTTAATCCGAGATTGTGCTTCAAACTCGATGTCTAAGGAACGTTAAAAACTAGTCTTCCTCCCTTTAATGTAAGACACAATCACAGATGTTTACTAAACGTCTTGAATGTCTCTTTTCTTCTGTTCACTGCGTTGTATTACAATGGTCTTAATTTAATATCGTATTCCTTGATACAAACAGGTACAGCATTTAAAGGTGACCGTCTCTATAATGAGCACTACAGATTTTATGTTACATCATTACCAGAACTGATGTCATAGCTGATGATCAATATGGGTCGCACACGCTCGTGGGTTGTCAGTACCGGAAGGCAAACAATAAAATATTCCCCATATCACGTCCTCTAAACCCAGAAGAGTCGCGTTATTTATCCCTCTACCCCTAAGATAGTTAGGCCACGTTTACTTGGCTCACAGCCGAATTCAGCAATGTCAATAAGCACATCTTACAGTATTAGTGTCTCTGAAAGTATTTTTCTTTGTTTCTGAGCGGTTTGGGAGGGGGGGGGGGGGGTTTGGGAGCACACTTGATGATCGGTTCCTATTTGAGCTAAGAACATGGATTAAAAAGATATTTGTTTTCTTAGGACCAACGGCCGTTTGTACAGCCATTCGAACCTCTGCCATATTGTTGCTGTGTTACAATATATTAACCAAAATTTGAACGACGAACAGAAAATTGTGCGCCCAGATAAACTGTGCGAGTCGGTTGATTCTTTTCGCTAAAGATTTTAATCGGACTGAAGTTAACGCTCAGCCAAAGGCACAGATTTTATGTGCACCGTTCTGATTTTACGTCCAAGAATAGTCACTATCGTTCGGATTTTATCCTTTTGCATCCCTAACTCTGCCCAGAATATATTCGCCATTTTTGCGCTATGATAGCAGCCTTTTTAAATTCTGAATACAAAACATGACTGCGAACCGCAGGCTGTACGAATACTTCGTTCGGCACGCCTGTGGTCCGCTGGGTGCAGTTTGACGACCACTGCCCTAGAGTGTGCTCTGTTAGCTGAGTTGACTTGATGTATCAACAACACATCGTTCTAGCCTTCAGTTTTCTCCCAAGTAACTTTTACTTCTGGTAAGTTACATGATTTTATTTACAAATGTGAGAGGCAGCCTTTCAGTTTCAAACGTGGGCTAAGAAATCAACTTACAGTGACTGTTTAATAGTGGGATCATTGTCTATAGTGTGTATTGCATTCACAAGTAAACTTGTTCTCAACCCGATTGCTGATTTGAACACTGCAGTGGTTCACTGGTTGTTGTCGTTGTTTGCGGATTGCATACTTTCGCCTTCTCTGTCTTTTTACTCGACTAACCGAGACGCATATCTGGAGTCTACAGCAGTTGGTCAAGGGTGTGGGATCAACGAAAACTTAACAGAATACCATGTCTAATGCGGTGGAGGAAACAGGGAACCTGATTCCATCATTGGCTAGGTCCCCTCACGTATTTGAATGCCCATATCTGTTTCTAAGTTCAGTTGTGATTCTGTAGAAAGTGGCGCAGGTGACGTACCATTTATTGGTCAAGCCTAATCATCTTGTGGTGCTGCAGTTCCTCTTGGGTCGAGGAATTTCGCCTTATGCAAGACACCTTTTTTCTGTTTTGTTTCACCCAGACACGTTTCAGCACTTTTTTTTTGTGCTGTCTTCAGTGAGTTACTTTTATTTTCTAACTGCGAAATTGTTATAAGTTTCCTTTAATTTACGTCTATGGTAACAAACCTTTTGTTGACAGATACCGGTTTCGGTCTTTAATGACCATCATCAAATCTGCAGCAAAAATTGGAAAAACATAAATACACTCGCAAACTATATACAGCTTAAGAACAATACATAGACCATAATGAAAAGTAGTACTGACAAAATTTACATTTGTGCGCTTTAAATATGAAGAGGCATACCTTTTTATTACTTTTTATTACTGTAGTACCTTCTATACGTTATAAGCTTATTGCAGACTTCAATTATTGTATCCCACTTTATTTTCGCTGTTTCAATTCATTATTGACAGATAGTGTATCCTGACATTAGAGATATCTGGTGAACATCTTGTGCCTACTGTACGGCAGCTTGTTTTAAACAGTAGTACAACTGATAACATGACTCCTGCATGTGGTGTTATTTATATGTATTTCACGATGCTGGTGCTGGTTCTGCATTTAACATTTGACGATGCTACTATGGCTGCAGTACATTAGGACTATGTTTTTATGAAACAGGTATGCCTCCTCATATTTAAAGCGCACAAATATAAATTTTGTCAGTACTAATTTTCGTTATGGTCTATATATTGTTCTTAAGCTGTATACAGTTTGCGAGTGTATTTATGTTTTTCCCATTTTTTCTGCAGATCTGATGATGGTCATTAAAAACGGAAACCGCTAATCTGTTAACAGAATGTTTGTGACCATAGACAAAAATTAAGGGAAAATTATTACATATACGGGTCACTGTTTTTTCGCGACGATGTCGCAGCTTCTGTAAAATTGCTGTTACATTTTAACATTTAGCGAAACTTTTGGTAAATAATATTAACAATTGTGAATGAATAATTGTTGTAAAACATTATATATCACTTGTTCTTAGTTCATAGCTGAGATATGTTTAACGACCTGATGCACTGTGTTGTTTACAGCATTATGTCAAAGTTCTATTTATAACTTAATTGGCAAAGAGAGTGGATATATGCTTTAGTTTATATACCTTACATGATGATATTCAACATCTATTTTGGTAGCTATTCTGCTACACAATCTACAGCTTTTCATCTGCAAACAGCAAAATTAATTTTCTGTTTATTATTCACTTGCAATCGGAAAAGAGTATAACGTTCTTTTTGTGTGTAACTTACTGTTTTGATATTGTGGTGTTTTCTCATATGTTGTTGGCGAAGTGAATATGCTGAATTCGTGACCTATGGTCGCTTGACACTGCACTTTCTCCGATTTCTCGAAACATAGGTAGAGTTTTCTCCTCCATTACGTATTGTTGTGGCTGTGTAGTTTTCATTCGTTGCGTAGCGTTTTTGGCTGGGTAAGGCGCGTAAGTTTGAAGTGTATTTGTCGTCTGTGGTGTTTGGTTTGTGTGTGAGTGTGTGTGTGTGTGTGTGTGTGTGTGTGTGTGAGAGAGAGAGAGAGAGAGAGAGAGAGAGAGAGAGAGAGAGAGAGAAAGGGAGGGAGAAAGACTATTTTTTCCCATAACTGGTTTTGGTGTAGGTTTAATTTGTATAGTTGTTCTATTGTGGCAAAGAGGGTTTTATTGCACAGTGATGTGTATACATTGAGTTCTTTCTGTCCTTGGGTTATTGTTTTTGGATGGATAGTTTTCTTCCATTGTTAATTTTCGGTGTAAGCTGCTACTAGTTTTAAGGATCTGTAAGTCAGTTTCAAAGTTTGTTGGGTGGTTATTGTGTGCTATCAGGTGGGCTACAAATGTTAAGTGTGAGCTACCACTATTCAGTGCTCTGAGGTGTTCTGTACACCTGGTTCTGAAATTCCTGCATGTTTGTCCCACATATGTAGACTGACAGAAGTTGCGAGTAAGTTTGTATATACCGGACTGGCTGTACTTGGCACTGTTGGTGGTATTTCTTCCAAGTCGGCTTTTTATTGTGTTGTTGGTTCTGCGCCGTGTGGTCCGGTTGCTACCTCTGCCTCCGTGGAAACCGGCTTTCTGCTCACTGCCATCTTATTCTGCAGCTCTGCTTAATTCAGCGAACTGTATTTGGCTATCTGCCGACTTTTAATAAATGTAAAATTTAAAAAATCACTTACCTCTCAAAATAAAGAGTACATTACACATCCCCTAGTGTTCTTTCCTTTCAGCAATGTATTTTTCTTAAATGAAAACTGCAATTTTGGAAATAAAAGTTGCGATATTGTGGCCCGTAGGAGTAGCCTCTGCAATCGTGCCTTTACTCCTTTGCTATGCAGTATACGTAATATTTTTCCCTTCAAGCTTAAAAACAGTTGTCTAATCATAAATCATGTTAAACAAAAGGCTTTTTTGCATTTTCTTTGAATGCTCTTGTTGTATATGTACCAGAAACAAACAGAATTTGCAATTACACGGAATCATCGAGAGCCAACTGAATTTCAGTTTCTTAATTTACGAACAGTTTCTCATTTCACTTACCATGCAATCGTGATTTCCATACCCATTATCTTTTTATACTCGTTAAGCAATTGATACAAAATAATAACGCAAAGGACATATTTTGAATTCAACCTCGAAACCAAAAATAGAATATATGCAAGCATTCTGTTTAAATAGAGTTCTTCGATGGTATTTATCAGTGAGACAGTCTTTCGTGGCATTAGTTCACATAAAATTAAACTTTTAACGCACGTTTTTTCGTTGTATAATCACCGTCCAATAGAAAACCGTAAGAGCATACATAAAAATTTCATCACAATATAAACAAAACACTAAAATACATACCCTCACGATCCTCAACTGAACTACACATGAGATGTTTACACTGAGGTGACGAAGGCCATGGGATGCTCCTAATATTGTGTCACCCGTTCTTTTGGCCGGCGTTGTTTCAAACCAATCGTGAACAATTGTTGACCAGTGGCGCGGTGCATTGCCATCCATAAAAATTCCGTTGTTGTTTAGGAACATGAAATACATGAATGTCTGAAAATGGTCCCCAAGTAGCCGAACATAAACATTTGCATTCAATGATAGTAGTAGGATAAAGGTGGTATAAGAACAATTTTGTTATCAAATTGATAAGCATTTTAATGTTTTCCTCAGCCTGCACATGGGTTCCAGTCCGCTTACCTCTCCCCATCCCTCCCACACCTATCCTATTGCTGGGCATTTCGAGTTTTGCTGGGTATTTTGAGTTTCGCTGGGCATTTCGAGTTTTGCTGGGCATTTCGAGTTCTGCTGGGCCTTTCGAGTTTGCTGGGCATTTGGAATTTCCGTCGGAATTTCGAATTTTTGTAGGAATTTCTCTGTCCCGCGGCTATACTGATCGGTCATAATCACTTATTTAATCATACAGATTGGTCCTAATTACACAGCTATATGCATAATGATACACAAGGACTTGCTAAAACCGCAATAAAGCTCAAAAATGACGATGACATGCAACTGTTGTTATCCTACTGGGAAAAAAATTAAAATTACTCCTGGAACTAGTGGCAGGCTCACTCGAACTCTACCCTTCTCGTGGCAGGGAAAAGGCCAGTATGTAAGGTACTACTTTTATTCAATTTTTATTTGTTGGGATATATATTCAACTGACGAGATCATGTTGTTGGACAGAGAGCATCCAGTTGAGGAATGTTTGACGTCAGAGTTCGCTAAAGACGCCTGCTCGACAATCAACCTACAGCCAAGGTAACCAAAGCCAATACATGCTACAACAACTGATGGAAAAAGTGCATCATTGCTCTAATTACACATCGAAATCGTCGTGAAAACAATAGCACTCGTAATAAATGAGTCATAATGTAACACAAAAGATTGCGGAGGGGACGGTATTTGAACATGCATTCCCCTCGATGTACAATTACAAACTGCCGAAATTCGAGGCCCTCTTACCTCCTCTCGTTCCGCCCATCCCTCTCTCCTTCCCTCTACTCACCTACAGGGGGATACAGGCTTTGTCAAATGGTCAACTGCTATCGCCGAGCGCCTTGTGGTTTTCTTGCGGCCAACAACCATCCTATCGCGGTCGCTCGCTGCTCACAGTCTGCCCCGAGGAAAGGCCCTTCGCCAACGCTAAGGCATCTGTGTTGGGGGACCGCACACAATGGACCATCACACACAACGCCGTTCTGCAGCGGAGAACAGGTATTTAATGTGACTGTATCTCTTATAACCGAGCATTTATTAAAAAGAAGAACACAAAACTGACGATAGTAAAATAATGTCCTCATTCTACAAAAATAGGCAGACTCCATTTTCTTGTAGTTTTATGGGAAAAATCGGTATAGTTTTTACGTTTGACAGCAGGATACAATTCTACCTACACATGCCCACCCTGTGTAAAATTGAGGGAAAAAACTAACTGAGAATGAAATGGACCAAATGCTTCCCGAAGTCTTCAAAATATTTTGTCTAATTGCTACCATTCCTACAACAAGTGCTTCAATTGTAAGGAGTTTTTCTTGTCTCTAAAGGAGAAAAACGCTTGTTTGAGGAACAGCATGGACCAAGACCGCTTATCTGGTTTTGCTTGTACCTCAATAGAAGAACCAATGTTACGAATACTTGGAAGTCGATACATACGGTATGACGATGTGTCGAAAGATTCGTGAAGGAAAAGAGGTTTGATTTACAAGTAAAAATGCTCAAAACATCTTTGTTCAAATGTGTGTGAAATCTTATGGGATTAATTGGTAAGGTCATCGGTCCCTAAGCTTACACACTACTTAACCTAAATTACCGTAAGGACAAGCACACACACCCATGCCCGGGGTGGGACTCGGGTCTACGCCGGGACCAGCCGCACAGTACATGACTGGGGTATGTTTCCAGAATAAAATTTTCACTCTGCAGTGGGGTGTGCTGATATTGGGCTTCCTTGCAGATCAGGGCTGTGCGCTAGGCCGAGGCTCGAACTAGGGACCTAGAGGAGTGTGCGCTGATATTGGGCTTCCTGGCAGATCAGGGCTGTGCGCTAGGCCGAGGCTCGAACTAGGGACCTTTGCCTTTCGCGAGCAAATATTCCTCCACTATCCGACGTTACTGAATGTTCCCCTAACCCTGAAGTGCATTTATATAGTCAACAGTAAAATGCATTAATATAGCTAAATGAACTGCGAGAAACTAAATATATTCAATTTTCAAACTCCAGTTTGGAGAACGCTCAGCGTACTCGAATATGTAGTGTGGATTTTATTTGACTTTTAGAAGATAAGTACGGAATAACGTAAATAATGTCTTGGTATGTTATGGTGATACGGTGATTGTAACTGGTGGCAATTAAATTGAAACGGAAATCTATACTCCGAAAAATCAACATTATGCCTTCCCTGAACCATCCACGAATGTCGTAAGACTTCGGTATGAGATGTCATTTATCCGATTTTTACGACGTTGTCCTGTTGCGAAACGTATGTGGGAGAAAGTTAAATTTCATTCTATTCGTCTTGAGGCGCACGCTTTCGCAATTTTAACAGTAACCCTCTCCGTGATACAGAACTCTTCTCATCTATAGTCTGCCATTGGAACGTGTTGAGCATTTCCATAACCGTCTCGCACCAATTAAACCATACTTCCCAAAAACGCGCCGCTCTTCCAAGCTCTTCTCCATTAAATCAAACTGCTAAGGGTCCGAGACTAATGAACAGTTCTCAATAATAGGTCGAAGAAGTGTTTCGTAACCTACTTTCTCAGGGAATGAACTCCATTTCCGTGAAATTATATGGACTTTCCCCTGTGGGTAGTTCCTGGTGGTTGTTTCGTACGTATGATACGGTAGTTACAGTCTCCAGTTATATGTCCTCAGCATTTCAAGTGGATATCAGAGTATTTCTTCCCCTGTTTATTCGCAACACGTTACATTTATTCACTACCATAGTGTGGTGTGCGTACTGTAAGACCTTCGGTACACACACCATCAGATTATTTGACTTGTCGCTCTAACGAAGTAGGCGAGTGTCAGCAATATGTCTCGTGGTCTTATCGTGGCGTATTTATCTTCTGCCGTTAGGTCAGACGATAGAAATGCCACTTGCACGCTTAGAGTAGCAGATTGACGGTGACCAACTTTAAACAGAACTTGATTAATTTTCACACACATTTGTTAAAATAATAACAATCATAAACCTTACTTAACTTGATTCTGGATGCTGTTTACAATTGATAATCTGAAGTTCCTTTGGTCTTGGTACGTTAATCTTATTCTCACATATCTCTGATACTTGACAAAATGTCTACACATTTATCTTCATGGCTATGTACAGGAATATGATAATCTTATTAGGCGCAGACTGAAACTTGACTACAGACAAATGCAGACTAATGCAGACTAACTAATCGGAGGTCTGTACACTCGTTATAATACCTCGCGCGTTCAGGTATCACTGCGCGAGTGTGATCCGCTAGGAGAAAAGGTTCTACGTTAGCAGCAATCTCATTGGCTGTGTCACATATTAATACGCGGATCGACGGAAGCAGAATTTGGTCCGTCTCTAAGACAGCGCCATCTCGTAGAGCGGAGACGGACGAGCTCTGCGCCTGCGCTGTTGTGCTTAGCGGGGCGCGCTCTAGTGGGAAAGTTGTGTACGCGCTGACTACGCGGAACTATATACACAACACATAGTCAACTGCCAGTCCCGCACCATCCACTGAGCCTCCGAATACCGTTTTCGATTTCACCACAGACTTCTGGCGTTGCTATCTTTCTAAAGACAACAGCACTCTCGCGGAGCCTCCAACTTTACGCACTCTATCATTAATATAAATCAAAGACAATAACAGTCCTGTAACACTACCGATAGTTTTGTTAAGTTCGCAACAACTTTCTGAGTTATGTCCAACGTCCAGAGGCTTTTTTCAATAGTAACTGTTGGTGGTTCTTAAATATGACTTTTCTCTAAAAACTGCGGGTCACCACGTTGGTTTCCCGTCGGTGCGATTATACTCGCGCTGAACTACAACAGTGTGAGACGGCGCATGGGTTCACACCAGCCTCGGGTTATATTTGACTGCTAACTTTGGAAGCGGGACGTCTGCCTGGTAAGACAATGAGGCCGCCCCCCTCCCAGGGAGCTCCACCCGTATCCAGAGCGCGGCTGGGAGCCCGCACCGCCCTCGCCGCTTCGCCCCCAGCTGCCGCTGTAGCTGGAGAACAGCTGCCGACTAGACTCACGACCAAGTTGGGCCGCGCTGTGCCGCTCTGCGCGGAGCTTCGAGCAGCCGCCACGCCCAGACCGCAGCCGGGCCGAGGCGCTGTTCAAACAGCGCGCGGCTTCGGCCTCCAGCGGCAAGCGCCGCGACTCCACTCGTGTTTGCACTTTATCGCAGCTGGCGCTTAGTTAATATTTGAAACCGTTTCGCTCGGCAAATATTTCGTGGCAAGACGATGAGCCTGATTAACTGCAGGCTGGGGAGCGGACGCGCTGTGTTGGCTCAGCGCCGCTACTGCTGCTACCGCTGCTGCAGCCGTTTCTGCTAGCTACAGACCCCACGCTCGAGATCCTATATTGAAACGCGTCTGCTTTCGCCTCACTCGTTTCATCGATAAGTAGACATGATGCAATTCTGATAGGCATACTGAGACGCCGGTGTTGATTATGTGCTGCCTAAGGTAAGCCGGCGGATGTGCAAATGGCTCTGAGCACTATGCGACTTAACTTCTGAGGTCATCAGTCGCCTAAAACTTAGAACTAATTAAACCTAACTAACCTAAGGACATCACACCCATCCATGCCCGAGGCTGGATTCGAACCTCCGGCCGTAGCGGTCGCGCGGTTCCAGACTGTAACGCCTAGAACAGCTCGGCCACTGCGGCCGGCCTGAGGACTTGGAAGAGAAGTTAAACAGCATGGATTGTGTAATGAAACAATATGCAATCAGATGGATAAAAGTAATTTAATTTCTTTATCGGTTTCGTGCGCTTATTGCCCTTCTTTAGGAGGTTATACGTATCGCATTATTTGCGAGTGTCAACAGTAAGGTGCATACAGCAAAATTCCGTGGTCGTGTGGCTCATAGCGTCTGTATAAAATTAGTATAATGTACCGACACTATGAACCACATGACCAAGGCATTTTACTCTGTGCACCTTATTGATAAAACTCGCTAATAATGCGATAAGTATAACCTTCTGAAGAAGGGTGCTAAGTGCCAGAAACCGGTCAAGAAATTAAATTTCTTTTATACGGTTGGTTGCTTATTATTTCATTATATACGACTACAGCTGAAGAGGATGGATAAAATAATGGGCATTGATTGTGTTTTGAAACGAGGTTATGATCTCCCACAACAGTAAAACGAGGCTAATGGACTGCAATCGAATTGAATCAGACGTTGCAGAGGGAATCAGACTGCAAAATAAGACACTTATATCGATATAAGACTTTTACTCTTTGGGCAGCAAAATAGCTGATAATAGCCGAAGTAGGAAAAGTATAGAATGCAAAGAGGTAGTAGAAAAAAAACCGTTTATTGAAAAGAGGAATTTGTTTACAAAATATTAAACATGGCTTCGCATCAGTAACTGTATAAATCTAAAGAGGTAGAAAAAATCGGCCAACCAGTTGCAAAACATAGGCATTGACCTAAGTCTCTGCATATTTAAAAATACCTTCTTCAGACGGAGTGGGTCTTATTACATAATGTGGTGGTATATTACACGTAATGTATCACCATGTAATGTAAGAACGCCCATTACTTCTGAAGAAGAAATTTTTAGAAATATCGAAACTGAGGTCAGGGGCTTATAAACCATTGTTTAGCAACTGATTGTCTGATTTTTTCAACCTCTCCGAATTTTTTACAGTAAAAATTTAAGTGTAAAGAAGTGTTATCTATTGGTATTTCCCTAAACAGTAAAATAGCGGCCGTGAAAAGTCAACGGTAGGTCATTCGGACTAGAAAAAAAATTGAACCTTTTGAAATTTGGTGCTGTAGAAGAATGCTGAAGATTAGATGGGTATATCGAATACTAATGAATCCAATTGCGGAAAAGAAAAAAAAATGATACAACCTGATTAAACGAAAGGACTGGTTGGCAGGACACATTCTAAAGCATTAAGGAATTAACAGTTGGATAATAGAAGGAGATACACCGGGTAAAAGTTGTAGAAGGAGACAAAGCTTTGAACGTAAATGTATGAATCTAGTGATATAACACCGAACTTTCGGAAAAAGATCATCCACTGAATTTCGAAGATTTCAAGAGCCAACAAGTACAATAACTATTGCACAATTAGCTGAAGAGCTCATGCAACCAAGCTGCTGGCGAGAATAATTGCATTGGGAACCGTGTGCACCACGACCGTGTTACCGCCAATATATTTTGGATAAATGGGAACATCGGTCGTAAATATGGAAATCCTTTATTTTACAGACCGATTTCGGTCACTGTGTGACCATCCTCAATGAAAATTATTTGAACCTTATAAACCCATGTCGTAATAACAGAACACTTTCTGTGAAGTGTAACATGTGCTGTGGTGATTACTTCTAGCAGATATCTTCACTTTTACTGCATACAATAATTTTGAAATAACAGAAGAACCTTTCTTGTGACCATAGCAGTTGCCGATCCACGTACTGTCCAGGTACGAACTGTACGTTGGATTGGCAACTGCTAACATCACTCGATAGGATCTTCTGTAATTTCAAAGTTATTATACGGAGTAAAATAGAATACATCTGTTGGAAGTAATCGCCACAGTACATGTCACACCTCATAATAAATGAAGTGTTACTATAACGTGGGCCTACATGGTTTCAATAATTTGCACTGGAGATGATCATAAAGTGATCGAAATCGATCTGTAAAATAAAGTATTTCAGTCTTCATGACAGATGCTGTCATTTATCCAAAATATATTGAATATACGGAAAAATGGGAAAGAAAATTGAGGATGTCTTTGATGACGATCAGTTTGCGTTTAGGAACAGTAAGGACACTACAGAGGCGGTTCTGATGCGGTTGATAATGAAAACAAGACTAAAGAACAAGCAGGATACGTACATTTGAGTTTGTCGAGCTGCACCAAGAGTTCGACTGCTCAAATGGTACGAGATGTAAGAAATTCTGAGAAAAACTAAGCTATAGGGATAGACGGGTAAAATGCAATAGGTACAAGAGCAAGAGGAAACAAAGGGAATAGAAGACCAAGAACGAAGTGCTCGGATTAAAACGGATGTAAGACGGGGATGAAGTCTTTCTCTCCTATTGTTCAATATACATATTGACGAAGCAATGACGGAAATAAAAGAAGGGTTCAAGTGTGGAATTAAGTCAAGGTGAAAGGATATCAATGATAAGATTCGCCATAACATTACTATACTAAGTGTAAGTGAAGAGAAACTGCAGGATCTGCTGAATCGATGCTCAGTCTAATAAGACAGAATGTGGAATTAACGTCTGGACTAGAGATCACGAAGTTGATGAAGTTAAGGAATTCTGCTACCTGGACAGAAAAATTGAATAGACGAAGCAAGGAGGTCATAAAAAGCAAACTAGCACTCAAAAAAAAAAGAAAATATTCCTGGCCACGTGTACTAGTATCAAACATAGGCCTCAATCTGAGGAAGAAATATCTGAGAATGTGCGTCTGAAGCCGATCAATATCTGGTAGTGAAACATGGACTGGTGGAAAACCGGAATAGAATAGAATAGAGGAATTCGAGATGTGGTGCCACAGAAGAATGATGAAAATTGGGTGGACTGATAAGATAAAGAATGAGAAGATTCTCCGGAGAATAGACGAGGAAAGGAATATATGGAAAACACTGACAAGAGGAAGGGAGAGGATGGTAGGACGTCTGTCAAGAAATCACGGAATAACTTCAATGGTACCAGAAGGAACTGTAGAGGATAAAAACTGTAGAGGAAGACAGAAATTGGAACACGTCCAGCAATAACTGATGGAGTAAGTTGCATGAGCTACTCCGAGATGAAGAGGTTGGAACAGGAGATGAATTCGTGGCGGGCCGCATCAAACCAGTCAGAAGACTCATGACTCGAAAAGAATGAAATGGTTCAAATGGCTCTGAGCACTATGGGACTTAACTTCTGAGGTCATCAGTCCCCTAGAACTCAGAACTACTTAAACCTAACTAACCTAAGGACATCACACACATCCATGCCCGAGGAAAGATTTGAACCTGCGACCGTAGGATATATTAGCATGAAGAGCTGCATCAAACCAGTGTTCGGAGTGAAGACCAAGAAAACAAGAACTAGTTAACGTTGCACTCCATGTTCCCACAAACGAGCTGTCCTTCCATTTCTGTATCTGGGATGCCCCGACCCATTCTCTTTTCGTAGAAACCGCCACTGATCGTGACCTACGGGAAGAAATGTGTCACTAAAGGCGGACTATCGATACATACGATATGCAGCTATTGCAGTTTCTTCTGTGTCGCCGCGCGGGGTAGCCGTGCGGCGTAGGGCGCCTTGCCACGGTTCGCGCGACCGCCCCCGTCGGAGGTCCGAGTCCCCCCTCGGGCATGGGTGCGTGTGTTGTCCTCAGCAGTTTGGTCCCACAGGAACTTACCACATATTTCCAAAAAATTTAACTTGTGTGTCTCCAATTCCCAGCCCGCACTGAATTACAGATCACATTCACATTTTTGCTTTTCTTGTCCTGGTCTCCAAGTTCAAAGACGAGTATAATCCGCTTTCATCGTCGTATCCTCGGTCTAGTAATGATCTTTTACAGATTTCACACGTAATTCTGTCCTGATAGAGAGGCGATTGATTTTATCGCCTATGCTGTAACTTTATACAAAACAAATCACATTTCTCAAAATTTCAGTTTCCTAAGTTTTCTGTTTGAAGTGGAACTTCCTGCTCGCCACAACGACATAGGAGCTGCTATAGCAAAACTGAAATACCTGGCGGCTTAGTTTCTAATACCATACTACGAATCCGAGGTATGGGATCCAAAGATTATTAGCTGTTACTTAACACTCTTCCACTCCACGGCATTGTCTGTTAATGTGGAAAATACTGAACAGCACGGTAGGTCGGAGTCCATGTTAACCTGTAGTTACCCATATTACTGACTGGGTAAATTATTTCGAAGGTCGGTTGATGGTAGGGGCGTACCACCTATACCAGGACCAAGTCTAATGAAAAGTTGTGGTAATCAAATAAACCTTCGGACTGACGACATCTCGTTGCTCACTTTCCTTTGGGGAGTTCTTGCGTTGTCTTGACAGTGAACACCTTTGAGCTCGAACGCACGGAACCGCAAGAAACTTGTTTAGAATAACACTCGGTCATAAAAAGGGACAGTGGTCTGTGTCATTTCAGTAGTATGTGTCATTTTCTTGAAAAACTTTGCATTCTTTCATAAGTGAAATCGTAATAGAGAGAAACAAAATAACAAAATATTGGCATAATAGAAGAGAAATTATAAGTAATTGAATGAAGTCAGTGGATCATTACATTTTCAACCAACAGTGCCAAGAAACCTGTGCTCAAAGCAATTATAATAACGCTAAACATACATATCCCACACAACTGTTGATGCTTATATTATGGTGTCCAAAATTAAAGCAACGAACGAAAATTTTAAGAGGTTGCGTTTATTTTGCCACAAAACAGTATAAACAGGTGAAAGTAAAGAAGAAACAATGTGAAGAATATAGAACGTAATCAACTGCAACATGCATAATAGTAGACAAAAATCTTCGGTTTTTTTTCAATTTAACGGATTTGCACACACATTCTGGCAACTGTTTAATGTGCTCAGTACTGTGTGTGGCCACCTCTGGCTCTGACAACGACGCTACATGCTGCGCATGATGTAATCATTCTCATGTTGAGGCAATAACGCTCATCCTTCCTGCAGAGTTGCTCACAAGTCTTGGAGAGTGGTTGGTGGATGATGTAGTAATACAACGCGTCTTCACAGTGCATACCAGACATGCTCTGCGGCATTCAAATCGGTAGAGCGAGCAGGCCACGCCATGCGAGCAATATCTTCCGTTCCCAGAAAAAAAAAACAACCATCCGTGCTCTATAAAGTCGACCATTATCTTACATCAGTACAGGTCTGGGCCCACACCACCTCGCAACAATCGCGCATGGGATTCCAAGATCTCCTCATGGTACCTGATAGCAGTTAAATCTTGCTGATTCACCCATACAATTGTATGAAGAGGTTTTCGTGTGGCGAACATAATCCCTGCCCGCACCATCAGGGATCCTCGTTGATATCGATCTCTTTACACAATGTTCCACGCATGCCCTCCAGATTCGAATCCGACCAGAAATACTCCCCAGACCAAATCGGGACTCATCTGTAAAAAGAACATTAACCCAACTTTCTACCATCCAGGTTCCCCTTCTGTGAAGACACTCCAGTGGTGAACAGACAGCAGGACTCCAGCAATAAATGCCTCTCTTCTGAAGCCTTCTGTACAACGTTTGCCTCGATACAATACGTCCAGGGGGTGCTACGAGGTCAGATGCCTGTTGCAGTGCAGTACTAAGGCGTAAGCGTCGTTCCCTTACAGCCAAATAAAAGTCCACTCTTTCTGACGTCACAAGTGGTCGGTTCTGTTCTGGTGTCCAGGACATAGTTTCAGTCTCTATAAAGTGTCGCCTCATCCGAGAACCAACAGAACGATTAACTTTAAGCCATCGGGCCACATCAGTTCGCGAATCTCCTGCTTGCATTCTTCCTGTGGCTCTCCACAGCAGAGAATCTGTAGGCGGTTTCTCTGTGCCATACTGCAGAGTCTGTGACTGTGAACACAGCGATTGTGGATGTGGGACTTCCTGCAAACACTACTCAGCTTGATAGCCGTCCTGACATCATTGCTGGCGTGGTTGTACGTTGACCGGAATGCCATTTTCCGCGCACAACACGATCGTAACGATATCTGGTGACAGTTTGTATGATTATATAGTGAATTAGGCACAGGACGGGGAAATAGTAGTTTGTTGCTTTAATTTTGGAGACCAGTGTATTAGTCCTCAAAGTGCAGATGTGGGATTTCGATGAAGTTGTTAAAGCAAAGTGGAAGAGAATAGTGTGCACATCTCATTAAAACCACATCTTTACATTCAAAATCATTTTCACATTCAAGCAGTCCAATATCAAAGACCAGACTAATTACATTTTAAGGTGGTGTCAGAATCATAACATACCTTTTGCCGAACGTATTCCAACACAGGCGAATACACTGAAGCTGAGAATTGATTGTCTATCGCAGAGTCTCAGTGAGCAATGTCGGTGCTCCAACACATGATTTATCTAGTCATTTGGCTTCGCTACTGAGACCTTTTGTTGGCAAATGTACGCACCATATTCGCAACTCTGCGGACTTTATCAATAGACTGAGAACACTACAGCTGAAGGATTCGGACTTGTTAGTAAGTTTGGATGTCGTTTCACTCTTCACGAGGGTCCCTCTTTTGGATTCATTGTCACTTATCGGCAATAAGTTTACGGCCGATATAACGGCGCTGTTTCGCCATGCCCTGTCCTCTACTTACTTTCTATTTAATAATGAATATATTGAGCAACTTGACGGTGTTGCCATGGGCAGTCCTCTGTCCCCTCTGGTAGTAAACGTTTATATGGAAGACTTTGAGGAGAGGGCTCTCGATTCGGCGATGTTGAAACCAACAGTCTTCTGGCGGTACGTGGACGATACCTTTGTAGTGTGGCCTCACGGTGAAGAAGAGCTTTCACGGTTTTTACAACATCTGAATTCCATCCACACAAACATTCAGTTTACGATGGAAGTTGAAAAAGATGGTTGCCTACCATTTCTGGACGTCATGGTTAAACGCAGAATGGATAGGTCATTGGGGCATTCGGTCTATCGAAAACCCACGCATACGGATCTGTACCTGCAGGCGTCAAGCTGTCATCACCCGGCACAAACTATGGGCGTCCTTCGAACGTTGGTGCATAGGGCACATGTCGTGTCTGATAAAGACAGCCTTGCAGACGAATTAGAGCACTTGAAATCGGTATTTCAACATAATGGATATTCTGTACATCAGGTCAGTACTGCTTTAAGGAGGAAAAAACGTGACCACCAACAAGATCAAGAGGATAAGGAGGTGTTTAAGTCCAGAGCATTTCTCCCATATGTCGGGAACATTTCATCGAAAGTAGGCAGAACTTTAGAGAAACATCGTGTGAAAGCAATCTTCCGGTCACCTACAAAGACTCGTGCTCTTTTGGGCTCAGCCAAGGATGATCTGGGATTACGGAAGGCTGGAATTTATAATTTATGTGGGAAAGCCTACATTGGTCAAACCACACGCACAGTACACGACCGCTGCGTTGAACATGAGCGCCACACTCGCCTTTTACAGCCCAGTAAGTCGGCCATAGCCGAACATTGTATTTCCACAGGACATACTATGGATTATTCGGCCACGAAAATCTTGGCCCCATCGAGATCCTTCTGGGATTCAGTTGTGAAGGAATCCGTGGAAATACGTTTAGCGGATAATCTCATTAATCGTGATGGCGGCTTTTTATTGAATAAGGCCTGGGACCCGTTGATTTCTTTAATTTCAACCAAAAGAAGACTTTTTATGGCTTCTGACACGTCGAGCGACAAGTAATTTTAATATTGAAATTTTGCATTTTATTGTTTTGGCCACGCCTGCGTGCATATTTTACTTTTTTCACGCATTCGATTGCGCTCCATAGATGCAGTAATATTGTAGAGGGCCTTGGAATCGAGAGGTGGCGCGCATGCTACGGTAACTTGCGCACGCGCGCCTGCGGCACTTTTACGTATAAATAGAGCGACTTACACTAGCAATCTCGCCGCTTCCCCAGCTGCCCCATGCTCTCCCCTCCTTTTCCATCCTCTCTGACCTTTCCCTCGGCAGGTCCCACCTGGTAGTTTTATTCTTCGTCGTGTGTGCTCCAAGTGGGTTTTAAGTGTGTTGTTTCGGAGTGTTTTTAATACTGTGGCCAACTTTTAACCTGTGCATGCGCATCCAGTGTCTTCTCTGTGTTTTAAGAATCGCCAACTGTGTTTTTTAACTTTCTGGTGACTTTTTTAACTGTCCCCAATGAACGTCTACATGTCAGTGTATTTTTACCTCCATTTTCTCCCCTTACTCTGTTTTATGTTCCCCTTTTTTACCTCCTTGTGTATGTGTTACTTTATTCTTGTTTTAGTTGTCATGTCACTCGGCTGAAGAGCGGCGGATTGTGCTGCTGACAGCCCTCCCCTGCCCATATGGGGCAGGGGAATGAAATCACAATAAAGAAAAGAAAAAAAAATAGCAATCTCCAGTGTCAAACACTCGTCTGAAGATGGCTGTAAGGTTGTCAGCCGAAATATCGTGGAAAGAAGTCGATGAGATCCGGCTGCAATCCCGAAATCTTGTGGAATATTCGATACGCCGGGAAAAAAAATGGTTCAAATGGCTCTGAGCACTATGGGACTCAACATCTTAGGTCATAAGTCCCCTAGAACTTAGAACTACTTAAACATAACTAACCTAAGGACAGCACACACACCCATGCCCGAGGCAGGATTCGAACCTGCGACCGTAGCAGTCCCGCGGTTCCGGACTGCAGCGCCAGAATCGCTAGACCACACCGCGGCCGGCCCACGCCGGGAAAACTTCAAGAGTCTTCATATATGTTCTCTAGTACGCTATCACCAATATCTTCTAGTACACTGGGCCTTGATTGTCTGGGTGGATATATTTCGTAGTCTCTTTGACTGGATTGCTTCTGTTGTTCTGGAGATGAGGTTTTCAGGTTCAGGATTTTTCCTGTCTGTAAAAAAAACTTAATATATCTATCCAGCGTAGCTTCATGAACTTCTGTGTCTTCTCCACTATATTTACGAATTATTATGATACATAATATACCCGGAACTCTCTGTCCTCGACCACGATTTCATTTTCATATTCAGTAGGTCGCACTTTTATCCCTAATATTTGTGTCACATCAATAGCATTATTTCTCATCATGAAATAAAATAAAATGATTGTATGGCATTCTTGGCCTGAGGCCCTATTCGGCGGAGCTCGGCCGTCGTATTGCAAGTCCTATTTAGGTGACGCTATATCGGCGACTTGCGAGTCAGTGATGATGAAGGACATACAGTATCCAGTCCGCTGCCGGGAATCGAACCCGGGCCCCCTGTGTGGCAGGCGGTAACGCTACCGATGCTTGTTAGTGCAGCTACAGTGTGCCACTATCTGACGCTGTAGCAGACAAGTTCGAAGTTTTTCATGAAAATGACACAGATCACTGTTGTTTTGTGATTCAAGTGTTAGTCTAAACATGATTTCGTGCGCCTCCAAGCGTTCGAGATTTTTTATATCTTTGTCTCCCGATAGATTTCGTCAGAGACAAGATTTGGCAACGAGATAGTTGCTCTAATGCTTTACCATCCACACATTCTAGATCGGTGGTCCGCGGGCAGCATGCGGGTCGAATCAAGTATTCGTGCCGCCCGCGATTCTCAGCTGCATTTAACGGTCTCGTACGCTACAAGCAACTAACAACTGAATTCAAAATGTCAATTAACGTTAAGAGGCTCTTAATAGTATGTTTTTTGCACGGTAACAAACAAAAATACTTACAGCGACAGTAATATTTAAAGATGTGCTTAATTTCAATTGACATTGGTGAATTCGGCCGTGAGACAAGTAAAGTTTACCGCTTACGTCAGGGACAAGGTGGTGTGTAGTGTGGTTACTGCAGGGGTGACAGAACTGAGACGGGAGGGATATTTTATTGTTTGTCTTTCAATGCTGAATACTCTCGGTCTTTCGCAACGAGCACCGATCAGTTGCTACGGCATGAATGTCAAATGGAAGTAAAGTGGAGACGTAAATGCACGTTATCCAAATGGTCATCTTCAAAGGTAGTACATGTCTGTATCAAGGAATCTGATATCAAATTAAGGCTTTTGCGACAGAATACAATCAGTAACGTAAAAATGATACAAACAACAATTAGTAAACATTTGTGGTGTTTTTCATATTGCAGATACTGTTATTAACTAATATTACTTACTAATTTATTTAGATTACCATTTAACACTAAGATCAGCAGGGGAAGGTGTGGTAAAGTGGTCAGGACGGTAATAGTAACCGTTGCCAATTTTTTGTCCCGAACTGCGCTGCTGCCTTCCGAGAAGTGGTCAGAATAGTTCTGATACACATTGTCATTGTTACCAGTGTAACTGAGAGAGAAAGCTTGTTCCGTTATTCTGTACTAAGAACGTTTTTTCTTTTTGAGTTGTCTAATGTAAGATAAACCATTCGTATTATTCTTATTACCGCACTTCTATGAGGAGTAATAATTTTTGTACAACATCAATATTCAAACAAAGCCTTTCAACCAGAAAATGTAGTTCCTTGTTATGTAATTCAGTTTGGTAGTTTCTTTGGTGGATCAGTAATGCCGACAGGCCGTCCTATCGGAAAATGTGGCCACACTATTCGTCGGGTAAAACGGCCGAGATGCCTATCCCAATAAGGATTAAATCTTTCAGAAAACACACGCAATACGACGGGAAAAATTGACTTCTAAACATTTTATATACAAAGCTATCCGTCCGTTTGTGACACTTTTGAATTAAGTTAAATTACATAATGTTGTCTCTGTTGCGTTGTATTTGACCTAACACAAAAGCTGCAGCTGGATGGCATTCTTTGATACACAAGCCGAGAAGACGCCTAGAAAATGTGACGGGATACCAGAGAAACAAATATGGGATCCTATGCAATGGCACTGGCTACAGTACCCACTTAGGCCATACGTAAACCTTCGGAAAAATTTTCTTTGGGTAAAAATATTTGGTGTGATGCATTATAATAGGTCGATTCAAAAAGTGTAAGTAGTAGGCTTCTATCAACAACCATGGTTTGGTGAGAATTGAATTTCTCTTTGAGTGGCTGTTCCCTCCCACCCCTCCCCCCCCCCCCCACCCCTCCTCACAAAGCCCTTTCATAAGCTGCCAAAAATGTCGCCCTACAACGCTAGTATTGTCTCTTAATCAAAACAGTTTGATTACCAGTGTCATAGACGAGATCCTTGCGTTGAATTCTCCTAGTATTTTCGTGATCACATCTAGCAGGTTGGTTTACAGAAGGCATTCAATGTACTGTATCCTTCTAATCAGCTCCCTTGTAGTTGTTCCAGAGGTTTTCGTTTACGAGCTAAAAATATACAATACGTCAATATATTTGTCGTGTCAGTATTGATGTAAACAAGGGCTATTGCTGATATTTTGTCTATACACAATAATCATTGAATAGGTATGATGAAGGTAGCTTTTTCCGATGCCTGAAATGAATCATCGAACCAGTTATGTGACATTACATGGCTGCAGCGCATTTTTTTTTTTTTTTTTTTTTAGACTTCTGACTGGTTCCACGCGGCCGGTAAACAAGACAGTTCCTGTTGTACTAATGTCTTCATCTTTGAGTAGTACTCTTCAACCTTGAGGGAGTTAAATCTCGTAGTTTTCGGTAAATATTCCCCCAGTGTGAACTTTAATACATTTTTTTGAATTCTCACTGGCAAAATCCGGGGAGCAACAAGTTTTCTGTAACTTGAACAGAAACAAGAAGAATGGCATGTGACTCAGAGGATCTGTAAGAGAAGCAGTACTTGAGTAGGAAACAGTTGTGGCGCATACCCAATTTTATTCATTCTATCCAAGAAGAAGCAGTAACGAAATCACGAAGAAATTGAACAAAAAAATGAAAGTGTCAAGGTCACAATTAAAAAGTTTTTATAATTCAGTAATAAGAGAAGACAAAATACTCAGAACATCTGTTGAATGGAATTGACAGCATCGTGAAAACAGATTATGAGAAAAACATTCTTGCACTTCTCCAATTTTAAATAGTTCGAATTAAATCACGTGACGCTGGGAGAATCACATTATAAATTGAGATCGAAAGCAGTACCTTTGTTTTCCTATTTGAGCAGTTACATAACTGATTATAGGAGAAATAAAGAGAATGTAAGTGGTGATTACAAACAGCCAGAAACGTTTTCAGAAATAAAGAGAAATGCGTCAACATCAAATATAAATTGTTGAAAGTCCCCCCTAAAGTGTTTTGTCTGCAGCTTACAGCAATCTGGAAATGAATCACGGTCGATTAATGATTCAAACATAAGCAGAATAGAAATATCTCACATATGGTGTTACTGCTACAGAAGAGTGCTGAAGATTATGTGTGTGGCTTGCATTACTAATAAAGATGTACAGGTACTAAAAGGGAGGGAAAGATGTGTGTCGTACATCTTGACAAACGGGACGGATATGATGATAGAATTCTTCTGAGGAATCAGTAAATAATTAATTTTGTAATGAAGGTGGGTAAAAATAATTGAGGGAGACAACGGCTTGACTTCGGTAAACTGGGTGATGTACATGGAGATGACGTGGCAGAAATGAACTGTCTGTCAAACTGATGCAGCGAGCTTCGTCGGATCAGCGACACATTGTTTACGACTAAGACGAAACACAGGGTTGTCAGTCGGGGACGTAGGCTGTTCTTGAATGATAGCTAAATTAGATTACAAATAAGGACCTGCAGAGGATGAGATCCCCGCAATTGAGATCGACGCATTAGAGAGAGAGGTCAAGAGTTACATCTGGGTTAAACGGTGCGATGTCATGCCCACCAATCCCTGCGCAGAGGTAACAACAACTGGTTGTGCCGAAGTCACCTGAGTCTGTGACACCAAGGGAACAGATAAACTGCGCATGAATCTGATGTGCTATTGCACAAGGGGAAGATGTGTCACCAACATCGTGAGCAATAGAAACGAGATCAGCTAATGTAAAATTTCGACGATGTTTAAATTAAGATTTCATTACAAATACCCTCCTGGGGCAATTGGATCTAAGGTGGTCACTTTCACTGCAGAGCAAGCCTGTCCCCATTTGACAACAATACGTTATATGAATGCGGTACCCACAGACATATAGTTGGGAAGGAATGTTACTTTGGCTACCATCATCACTGAATGGATTCCGCTACAATATTTCAAACGGTACAGATTGAACCAGCGTCTACATCGTATACGGCTCACCACACCACCTTAAGTAAACTGTCTCCAGCACCCGGCGGGAGATTTCTAGGGGTTCTCTTCGGGGTAGTCGCCGTTATTAAACATGAATAAAGTCTATTAATGTGGCAGTGACGGCTAACTACCACCAACTACTGAATCAAAAGCCATATTCTAAATAACTTGTATTTATGGTAAATTATCTCACGATAGAAATTAGATTATATTGAACTAACTGTACACTGTTCTTAGATATACTATACTGGTAAGATTGGCTCTCAGCTCTTAATGTTAAGTTGATGCGAAGTTAGATTTAATCATGCCCCTGGATAAGCAAATTGTAAATGCGATCCGACTGCATTCCTATAATCTCAATGTTAAGTTGATGCGAAGTTAGACTTAATTATGCCCCTGGATAAGCAAATGGTGAATGCGATCTGACTGCGTTCCTATAATCTCTTTTGTGTCTGAAATAATACGCACTTCGGACACCACCACCAAGAAACAAAGCAAAGGACATGCAAAAAGACAAATAACCAATAACGAAATGTAAGCAAAACTGCACGGATGCTCAGTGGATGGCAAGAACACGATCCATCAACTATTTCTGAACTTTACTGCCGCTGCTGCAAGTTTTACAATACCGTCTAGCAGCGTGCTGGCTCCGTCGATACTGCTATGGCGACGACTGTAGCTGCAATTAAGATAAGTCTCTCAAATATCTTGAGCAGAATAAACTACTCAGAAACTGCTAATACCAGAAGCCCTATATTTCCTCTAAATGGTATACAATGCTTTCAAGACTGGCTCAACAACCTTTAAGGTGCAGCCCAGTGTGTCTTGTACTAACGTGCAATACCAGTATCATAGCTCTGTGCACTGGTTGACTACGTTCAATGGTGACTGCCAGCCTATAAGGCGGAATCAACTGCAATTATACTAGTAGTCAATGCAATGCCTATCGTGGACGCTGATGTCCTACTGTAGCTGCAGACTCTAGATCATACACAGCACAATATTCAGAAACTAAGTCCCTATCTCAGAGCTACCGAACTTTGCGGCTGTCCGCTTTCACGGCACAAGACGCTCTCCCCACCTATCGCTCTCTGCACGATGCTCTTGCGACAATCTTGCCGCCAAACTCGAATCATCCAATCCCGTCGTTGTAAAGGCCTCCCACATCTCCCTCGCGGAGTGTTACAATTTCCCCACCTATCGAAAAATTTCTCTGTTCAAACAGCGGGCGTTGACCCTCGGCGTTTCCCGCACTTTCGTATGAACTGCCCAATCAGAGCTCTGCCCATTTGCCGCTAAAACAGCGCGCGACCGGGCAGCGCCAGCGCGTACGTTTGACGCTCTCTGTCTGCTCGACATTTCCCCTCTCTCTCTCACCTGGCACCTGGCGGCGTTCCTTTTTGATGCTTGCAGGTCAGTGGCCGCATCCCCTGGGATCCCCAGCCCCTGCACAATGCTCTTCCGGCGTTCACCGGCCTTCGCCTCCCCGCCCCCACTGGCAAATCCACTTTGCTTACAACTACAGCATGCAACTAAATATTATTATTACCAAAGCCCGTATTATTTGAGACATGTTTTTAATCATAACGCATCTCTCTTTCTAATCCACCTAATAAGACTAATTAACCATTATATGGGTTTATTTACTCCAAATATGCAGAATAATCTTCGAAATGAATGTCACAAATGAAAGCCACCTTTCATAACCCCTTCCTTCCTGGAAATTTTATACAAGCAAGATGATTCTCATGGTGTCATCATGCGCAGTGTAAAATTCTCATTTTCCTCAGCAAAGAACAAGTAAGAGCCCATCTCATTCCTAATCTCAATCATTCCTCCATTCAATCATGAGTACTGCCTTAGAATTTAATATTTGGCATGAGAACATTTACATTTGATGCCGCCTCTCTTTCTTTCAGAATATCGAGTTACGACTTGCATCAAACACTGTCTCATGTCCTTACAAAAATGTTCAAGAAAAAGCAAGCAAACAATATTTACGAAATCTATTCCTTATGAAACGGCAAACCTTAGCATTTGACTTAAGGTCCTCTCACTCTTCATTTATTCTTCCCTACGTAAGTAAATTTTCTAGAGTGGCCACCTACATTTAATTATTTTAAACAAGTAATTACATTCTCATTTGAGTTAACTTTAACACAACGTGTTATTGTTTCTGGGCCTTTTTCTGTTCTGATGTTTGTGTTGAAATTCAAACATACAACACTTTTTAATAACTTCTGAACAGGCCCAGTACCTGTATCATGTGTAGACATGTGAAATACAACATAAATATCGATTTAATACTTCGTGGCCTCTCTACTATGATGAAAAACACATATCATTAGCCAGCCGGAGTGACCGTGCGGTTCTAGGCGCTACAGTCTGGAGCCGAGCGACCGCACCGGTCGCAGGTTCGAATCCTGCCTCGGGCATGGATGTGTGTGATGTCCTTAGGTTAGTTAGGTTTAATTGTTCTAGGCGACTGATGACCTCAGAAGTTAAGTCGCATAGTGCTCAGAGCCAACACATATGATTTAAATATATCATTGAATCACGCAAAAATGAACATATAAAACATACATAGACACTGCATAATGAAATATTAGGACATAACATAATAGAAAAATACATCTATAATAATATGAAAGCAAAAGATAAAATACAAAATACAATAAGACATAAATATGTTATTTCATGGATAAATTATTGTCTTTTATATAATGTCCATTGTTGATCCTGAAAAAGTTTTAGTTACAGAAAGACGTTGATATTCACCGACCTAACCATGTTGTTTTCACTGGCGCTATCACAACACTTTACGCTTGTAGATTAATGCATTTGTGGTGCTGTTGAAAGGTGCTGATGGACCCCCAGACCCACGGCTCCATGGTGGTTCAGCAACAATGGTCATGATTCAGGAATGTCCTCCGACGTACAATAGGCCTCTTCAGTTAGCTGCAGGACTTCCAGAACTATGGCTGGTACAAGAGGTGTAAGATCACGATTTAATTGGTAGTGCATAGATGTTGTGCTGTGTACTGACAGGGCTTTAGGAACCTATACTCTTCTTCGGCGACTAAGGACTTGTGTCACTGTTTCCTATTTCATTCCTCATGTTCTTCCAATCTCATATGTTACCTAGTCTTCTTTCTTCATGTTACGTTTCATCAGCTATTGTTTTTGGATAGGGAAATTTTGTGACAGTTAGGACCAGGAGATGTTAATATGCTTATGTACACAGCTGCAATACCACAGTGTAGAAGGCTTTGGATGCATCCACACAAGCTGCGTTTACTGTTGCCCCTCAGTCAGTCTTTGTCCACTACAACCTTGTTGTCTGCAGAGAGAGAATGGGCAGTCGGCCTTGAGCCGTCCTCCTCTCCGCTGGGCTATTCAAGCTTTGGACTCCCCACTATGAAGGACAGCTGTTGTGATGGCAGGCCGCTGCACGGGTCCTACTTCTCGCCATGCCGGCACTTTCACGGTCAGCTGGAGCGCTCTAGTGGAAGGGGTGCCTTCCCTGTGCCCTCAGCCCACCACCAGCTGGCTACCTACTTCGGCCACAGAAAGCGACAGTGATTTCTCCTTGCTGGCGTCCCACTGTGGCCGGTACTCCACGTACGCCAAACACTCTCCCTCTTCTGCGTGCCAGTCCTCTGAGACCAAACATCCACATCCATCTGTTTACAATTTCCATCCATTTTAGTTTTATACAAAGTAAATCATTACATTTTATAGGATCCTTTACAAAGTTTACTCTCTCTACTCTAGACATAAATTACGTATTTTACATACATTCACTCTTGTCAATAATATTAATATCTACCAATTTTATCAATTTAACTCATTTAAACAAAATAACATCATTATCCTTTTTTCGTTTTGCTGTAGGGAAAGAAAACGTTTCGTTAGAATATTTACCACCACCAATTCTTACTACAATGTTTCACTTTGTACTATGGATACTATGTAAATGACTTGTAGTTTCTACTTCAATACTTCATGATGCAGACATAACATAATGTTTCTAGGATGTGTTGGGGAATTGTTGGCCGACTAGGACTAAGGAAAAAGGAAGGGAAGTTATCTTTCGTTCCGTCCTTGCTCTCAACGTTGGACACCCCACATTTCCCGTGAAAAAAAAAAAAAAAAAAAAACCAGATTCTTTCCCAGATTAGTTATAGTTATCAATTACTGACATCTCTGCTTTTCTTCCTGAAGCCTTTCCTTTGCTTATTTTCTTCATGCCCAATCTTCCTTAGTATTTATGCGTTTTGTACGGTATGAAATTTTTATAACGCTGATTCCTGAAAAATTGCATTAAATTTTTAGTATTCATGTTTACAGTTGTTACATATTTGTAATCAAGTTCTCCAGCTTCGCGCATCCTTGAGAATGTTTCTCTTGTGATTATCTCGATAACCTACTCTTTCAACCTTGTCGGTGTTCACACGAGCACACGTGGAACGTACCAGACAAATACAAATAAACCACCGGGTGCTACGACCCACATCGCTACATTAAAGCCTCGAATTCGGTGCGTCCAGACATTCCGTACAAGACAGATCACCGCACTTCTCTGTGGACGCAACAACACACTCAAAATACCCTCGAAAATGGTGCGTTTCTTCGCTCCTGCTAGAATCTGGCCACCTACGTCTCTAAGGACGGTAACATTAATCAAACGAACATCCTCGAACTGGTGCGTCATTACACAGCGGTAAGACAGGCCACCTAATATCGTCTCTACAGACGCAAATCAAACCCACACCACGGTGAGACGCAATGCACACCAACCACAATTAACTCTCTCCCCACTACCTCGATTCACCACATGACAAAAAATACTCTAAGAGTTACAATCTTGGAAAACACGACACAGTACCTGAAATTTAAATGGTTAACATATGTTACGCTACAATTCCAGTAAATGTTATGTTAAATTATGACTCAATTCAAAATATTTATTAAGAATTCCGCTCAGCAAAACATATAATATTCTTCTATACCATATTATTTTAAAGAAATCTACACATAAAGTCTTATTTTACTTACACTTAATTACTTCATATGTACATTAGTCCCAGTGTCTTGTCATCCAAACCTACCCCACAAACGGCTTGAGATGATTGACATGATGCACCCCTAGTGATTTACCACTTTTGATTGCTTCCAGTTCATATGCATTCCGGTGTGCCTGTGATCTCCAATTCTGCTCGACTTGCGGCCTATCCTCTCTGTTGAAGTTTCGTGATGGGAAATTATTTTGTTGCTGCCACCCACGGTTCTGTGGCTCTTGATTTCTCCATCTATAATTATTCCTCCAGTTCTGATTTTGACTATCTCCGTTTCTGTTTCCTCCAAAGATGTTTTGCCTATTTCCTGCACTGGCTGGCCAATTTTGGCTTTGATTATTATTTTCGGTTTCATTTCTTCTCTCTTTTTGTGCCTCCTTTGCTGTTCTTTTGTCCCAAACTTGCTGCTCACTAGATGCAAATTCTAATTCATTTAAAAGTCTCCACGTCATTCCCACATCGTCCTGCCAATGTCTGTTCATAAGACAACGGCAACTTCATGTAACAAACTCTGATGATCTCCCCCGGACTACAGGGGTCATCGAGAGACTGGTTCCATTTTAACATATTATCGAAAAATTTCACAACGCTTCTGAAGCCAGAATTTTCGAAGGCCCTTGTCATTACGATTTCTTGCTTTATTCTGTCCTGCGTTTCACGCGACCAATATCGGTTCATGAAAGCATCTCTAAATTCCTTATATGATGAACAATCTCTTGCGAAGCTCCGCATACTTTCTACAGAGGCGCCTTCGATGTGAGAACATACAAAATCTAACTTGTAGATCAGTGGCCATTGCGGTGGTAAAGTTAAGTCGAATTGACCAATGAAAGTTTTTGGATGCAAGACATTGCTGTCGTCTTTGAAGTGTTGAAATTTTCATACAGAAAGAAAGTGCTTGTAGTCAAACGACCCTTCACCGTATCTATTTTGCTTCGTCACCAGAGCCGGCCGGAGTGGCAGAGCGGTTCTAGGCGCTACAGTCTGGAACCGCGCTACCGCTACCGTCGCAGGTTCGAATCCTGCCTCGGGCATGGATGTGTGTGATGTCCTTAGGTTAGTTAGGTTTAAGTAGTTCTAAGTTCTAGGAGACTGATGACCGCAGAAGTTAAGTCCCATAGTTCTCAGAGCCATTTGAACCATTTGAACCATCGTCACCAGATAGTTACTGTTGTTCATTGCTTCTTTGCGCGTATTTTCGAACTCTACATCTCCTCTCATTTCTTGTACGTTTCTTGAATCCGTTAACACCGTTTCAGTACGTCGCAGCGGGCTACAATTGTTTGTCCCGGACGGTCCGTTACTGTACTGCGAGTTGATAATCCTGTTCGTGTCCTGAGATGAACTAATCGTTTGATTTTCGTGATAACTTTGTCCGTTACTTCCTCTTTCTCTTTCTACATTGTGCGATCGCGTATTGATTTCCATCGGATGTATGACTCGGTCCTCAGGAATTCCTTCTGCATGCCTGACACCCTGCGCTTGTTTCTATTGTCGACGTCATTTGTACTCTTTGAACGGTTTCAGTGTCTACATTGCCCTATCTTGCTTTCGACCTAAGCTCAGCTGATAGTACTTTCAATTCATTTTAGATCTTTTTCTTAAATTCAGAGAATTCTGCCGAAAGCGATCCGTTTTCCGATTCCGTATTTTTACTGGTCACAGTTTCCTCAATTTCCTTCACTCTCGTTTGTAATCTAGTTATGACTGCCTTCCACACTTTTGTCGTTCTTTCTGTTCCTTCTTTCGTCTCTTTAGCTATTCTTTTTGCGCCTTTCGCAATTATCTTTGCTTCTTTTGCCGTCCGCTTTGCTTCCGCTATTTCCCGTTCTAGTTTTATTCGAATCGCTCTGACTTCGTCCTTAACTTCAGATGTTTCTCTCCGTATCGTCTGCACTTCTCTACGGACTGTCTTCACTTCTTGTGATAGACGTTCTCTCGTGACCTGTTCTAGACGTTCTAGATAGTCCAAAATGCTCGCCACACCTACGCCTATATCTTGTTTCTTACTGGGTTGTCCTCCGTCATAACTCGCGGGTGTTCGTCTCCCGTCTTGTCTTACTCTTTCTGGACTTGCACAAAATTCGTGGCGATACATTTTCGTCTGACTGTTATGTCCTGAACTATATGTTTGAACCTCACTGAAATTTTCTGTCGGTGTTCTCCGCCCTCTAGGAGAAATTTTTCCGTACTCATGCACTACAATAGCCGGTTCTAGGTAATGTTCCCTTTTCTCCTGATTGACTAATTGCCCACGAGCCGACTTATCGAACGTTGTTGCTTCACTAAATTCCACTGCACCGGCTCTCACGCTGCCGAGACTGCTCTCTCTTTCGTCGTTGATTTCACGTAATTCGTGTAAACTATCAGTTCTACACCGATTCTCTGTCACCATTCCATTTATTTCCCGACTCATATCGTCTGCCAATTTACGTGCTATTGCCCTTGTAATCATCAAATTACCCTTACTACAACCCCACTGATTTTGTACGTAACATAGATGTACTACACGCGACTAAATCTGTTCTCTGACATACAATGAACTACCACACTAATCGTAATTCACACACAAAGTTTACTATACAACCTGACATAACCACGTATCCTATAATCTGATAATCTGAACCTGCATTCAAAGTCACACGCCAACAAATACACTTCTATTTACTATAGCACAATTATACACAAGACGCCCCACAAAAGAAAAGAAAACATGAACAACACAATAAAATACAATGCACATATAAGTACAAATCTCGCGAAACAAGCAAATGTTAGATCACAATTGCAGAAAAATTTCCACTGAGTCAATTCTTCTCGTTATTTGGTTTGCCTCTCTTTCTGGCTTTCCTAATTACCAGTTTCAATATCGATCCTGGCAGGGTAAAGCCATGTGTAGGGGTTCCGTTTGGGGTAGTGGCCGTTATTAATCATGAATAAAGTATATTAATGTGACAGTGACGGCTAACTACCACCAACTACTGAATCAAAAGAGATATTCTAAATAACTTGTATTTATTGTAAATTATCTCACGATAGAAATTAGATTACATTGAACTAATTGTACACTGTTCTTAGATATACTACACTGGTAAGATTGGCTCTCAGCTCTTAATGTTAAGTTGATGCGAAGTTAGATATAATCATGGCCTGGATAAGCAAATGGTAAATGCGATCTGACTGCGTTCCTATAATCTCTTTTGTGTCTGAAATAATACGCACTTCGGACACCACCACTGAAACACGTATGTTGTGTGGCGGCGATGGCGAGGCATTGCAGAGTCTCTGACCAGGGAGCTATTTGTCGTTCCTAGTCTGCGCCTGACCACGTGAGAGTTCAGTTCTGTGGCAGTCGAGTTACGAGACAGTTCAGTTGCGGGTTAGCAGTTGTGTGTGAGCAGTCGGCGGGTGTCGACATGGCATTCTGGTCAAGATTCAGGTCATGAAGCAGCATTGCGCTCAGCTAATGATGTAAATTAACTGTAATTAATTTGTGCAAGAATCGCTCCAATAATAATTTTGTTTTGAAAGCAATTTTTTTACAAAGAATCCTTTAATGAGAGAAATATTCCCTTGCTATTCCTTAAAGAAAAGTTTCCCTCAAATTCAAAATTTTTGCAATGAATTTCTTCCAAGCTATTGCGAAAAATAAGAGCAGATGCAGTTTTACTAAGGTAAGAATTTCAGTTTAATTAGTGAACAGGGCCTAAGATCGACATTTCGGTCTATTTGTGTCTTCATTGTCACTGAGATTTTTTATCACTGAATTGACTTTCATTTCTTTGTGAGGCACTTATACTTGGGTCAGATAGCTAGTTTTCATTTAATTGTCATTGTCTTTAAATTTATTTGCTGTGAGGTTACATTAAGTTGTATTCTAGATAACATTCAATTATTGTGTTTAAAAATTTCTCTGGGGTGGTTACACTTGGCGACATCCAGTCCAGGATCGTATTTCGTTGAGAATCTTCTGAAACGTAGCCAGATATCAGCTCTTATTTGCTTAAATATAATTAGCATTTGGCGCAACGCTTTTACTAATTTTATGACATTCTTTCCTCAGATCATCGGCAATTCGTTGCTCTGTTGTATTTGTGTGTTGCTTTTGCATTGTGCTTATTTGTTTTGTGAATAATTGTGACTATTGTAAAAATGCCGCGAAAGACTGTGAATAGTGTATCGCGAGGTATTATGAATGAAATTACCGACTTAAACAACTTCACCGATAGTACTTGTGACACGCAGTGTAATGATGACAATCCTGCGTTCACTGACAATCAGTGCGTTCCAACCTCTAATGATGATTATTATCTTACTGATGAACAAACGAACTCAATTGTCTCCTCTGTTAATTTGACGACAATTGATGACGCGGGGCGCTCTATTGTAATGAGCGCTGCCCAGCCTAACACAACCGGTTTACTAAATTCACGTGATGAACACACAAATTTGTCTAATGAAAATGAACAAGATACACAAAGTAGGACGGATCTATTTAATTCCGAAATAGTGAACGACAGTGTACATTTGACTGGCAAACAATTCTGTAAATTACAGAATGACCAAATGGTCACACAAAACGTAACAATTGCAGATTCACCGTCACACAGCACGGAGAACAGAAATGCTAATATTGGCTTGGATCAAACGACGGCATTATTGCTACAAATTCTTGAAACAAGCAAATAAAATAGTGAAGATAACAAACAATTTAAAGAAAATTTTAAACAACTTAATGAAAAACATGACAGCCTTAATGAAAAATTAGACAACAATTCTAGACAGCTTAGCGAGCAGATTACAGCCGTTGCCGCGCATTGTCATGATACCAAGGAACAGTTACGCGAGGAAATAGAGGCTTGTTCAAGAAAAAGTAGCGAAGAAATTAAGTCTGTTGCTCAGGAATTAAGGGAATTGCAAACAGCTGCAACAGAAACACTCAGAAACGAAATTAGCGGAGTCGCTAAACAATGCTCTGAAAAAGCTACACAATTACGCGACGAGTTTAAAGCAATGACGGCAGAACTTTCGCGCACAATGGATGAAAAGATTGACGCGAAATTCGAACAACAGAACACTCAAATTAACGAACGTCTTAGTCTTCACATACAAAACAGTGATACGCGTTTCCGAAAATTTATTCAGGATCAAAATAAAGTCAAACGTCAAGTCATGGAAACAATCACTGCACAGAGACAAGAAGACAAACGTAAAATGTTTGCAAAGGCAAAAACATATGTAGACAACAATATTGCTACAGTGTCGGACAAAATTAATACTATCGAACAGTCGAACACAGAATTACGTGACGAAATTTGCGATCTTAAATCGAAAACAGACACATACACAACAGATTTTCAGACAGTGACAGATAGACTCGAACAATTAGAACTAACACAGGATTCCGATGTAATTCAAGCTGACGTTAAAAAACTGAACGAAACTACACGTAAACTGCAAAAACAGATTAATGCCACTGACATTAAAACCGATGATCAGGTAAAAAATACTGACTGAAAAATGTGATGAACTGGCCAGTCGTATTGACGTCATTGAATGTAATAATGACAGCAAATCAGACGATACTTCACCGGTTTCATTTAATCAAACACCTGAATTTCAAAATTTACAGCAGACAATTAATGAGATCGATTCGTCTAATAACACGTTGGGTAGAAAGTTGTCAAGTTTACAACAAGAAGTAACAGAGATGAAAAGTATTTCATTTTATAACACATCACAGCAGACGCCACTTTGCGAACCTTTGTCAGACTCGCGCAACGCGTATAATTTGAGTAATCTACAGAGAGTACGGGACTTAGATTCCGAACAACCACAGTTCAATAGATTCTCTTACAATCCTGAACCTGTTCCATCACACAGAGACGATAATTTTGATTACAAACATTTTCTGTCAGTGGGAAAGTTTAAAGTGTTTAAAAATGATAGAACACAGATTCATCCGCTAGATTGGATACAACAGTTTAGCTTTGCTTTTCCACCGACTTGGCCCGTTACGCATAAACTTGAAATTATTTGCAGTTTTTTGGAAGGCGAACCGGCAACTCGAATGAGACCGATCGCGAGACAATGTTACTCGGTAGAAGAGTTTCAGAATGCTTTTCTGTCAGCGTATTGATCGAAAACGAAACAGCGCGGAATTAAAGATCAGTTAATTAGTTTACCGAATTATGAGAACTCAAATTTTCCGAGTGTGACGCAATTTTTTGAGCACATGGTGCAACAAAACCAGTATTTAAGTGAACCCTATAGTGAATCTGCACTCATTCAATTATGTATCTCTAAATTACCACGATCATTAAGAGTGTCACTTTTAACAGGTCAGAAAAATGAAAATATTTCGGCATTCAGGGATCTGCTGCAGCTTTTAGAAGTGCAGCAATCAGATTATTCTTTTGTAAACAAAAATTTTTCATTTAACAACCAAGGCCAACAGACGTACAGCAATTATGATCAGACACGTAATTTTAATAGGAAAGGTAACAGACGCTTTATGAATGACAACCACCAAAACTTTAATAACAGACAAAATTCTAATTATCAATATCGTCAAAATTTTGAGCAACAGGAATCACATTTTGGTAACAATAGACGTTTTCCACCACAACAGCATGAAAGTCAGCCGGTTGGAATACATAAACAAAAATGTAATGCACAAGGTCAACCTAACTTCAATGTTTCGCCGCATGCACGTATAGTCCCAGATCCAACAAATAGTAACGCACGGCAGCAAAGGAACAACTACGTACAGAAAACGCAGTATTTCAATTCCTATCGCAATGCACCGTATAGGAATGACTATCACGACAGACGTAAAAACGATGAGCACAATTATCAGCGTACATATAATAACAGTCGGTCTTACCAACAGCAAAATCATCCGCAAGAACATATTCTCATGAATGAACCCGACAGTAGGTATCATCCAGAGCGTAATACGTGTGGAAGAAGTAATAGAACAGTTCAAATAGTAGAAATGCCACAGCATCCTCCTGATAATAGTAACACGTCAGATAGAATTTGACTAGATACAGTAAAGATTGCATCTTCCAATAACACAAGCACTACTTTTGACACGCAAAATGTTGTTCACGAAAATGTTATTACTTTTGACGACATCAGAGACACTCTTTTACAGGAAAGACCAGTTATTCAGAAAACTATTTCACATCCTGTCATCGAAATTAAAATTGGTTCATCGAAATTTTCAGCAGTAATAGATTCCGGATCACCTATGTCAGTTATAAATGAGGAAACTTTTAACGAGTGTAACAAAGAGAATACCTATCCCACATTACCATTAGGCAAAACGAAAGTGAAAGGAGCAGTATCGAGTAAAGGAGTAGACGTTAAATTACAGACGCATTTATCATTCTGTATTGCAGGTCATACTTTTCACTCAAATTTTTGGATTGTTCCTTTATTGACAACAGACGTTATTTTAGGTACTAATTTTCTCGTACAACACGACGCAGTGGTTGATTTTCAGAATTCCTATTTAATGTTGAAGGATGAAAATGTGCAATTGGCTTTAGAATTTCAGCATTCTTTATCTGCGGAAGAACAAACAATTAATCGTACAGAAGTCATTTCCGCAACACGTAACATAGACTGTAATTCCGCATTGTTCACAGACACGTACGTACATAACTATAACACTCCAGACGAAGCTGACTACGACGTAATGCAGATGATTACTGATAAAGTTAAACAGAGCAGTGCAAATACAGACGACGAACGCACGCAACTACACAAAATTCTTTTACAGGAAGCTCCACTTTTTGACAACATTCCTGGTACTATGTCCGGCTTTATGTATGAATTTCAAGTCAAACAGCACGATACATTTAAATCTAAACATTATCCCATTCCGTACATCCATAGAGAACAAGTTAAGAAAGAATTGCAGGATATGCTTGACCAAGGAATTATTGAACCAGCAGTTAGTCCATACATAAACCCGCTACATATTGTTAAGAAAAAAGATGGCTCACTTCGCCTTGTACTTGATTCACGTCGCATTAATGACATTATTATTAATGAAACAGATCGACCACAGACTTTAGAAGAACTTCTACAGAAATTGCATGGTACTGCTATTTATTCCACATTAGATTTGAAATCGGGATTTAGGCAAATTCAACTTCATCCAAATTGCAGAAAGTACACAGCTTTTCTCTGTTTTGGTGACTGTTATCAATTTTGTAAATTGCCATTCGGCTTAACTATTTCTTCTGCAGCTTTTACTCGCGGTTTGAACACAATACTTCCGACAGAACTTAGGACAGAATTACGACGTATGTAGACGACATTCTTATCGCAGAAGCTAACTGGACTGAACACAACCTGATTCTAGAACGACTGTTACAAACTTTTCATGCACAAGGGCTCACAGTTAATCTCAGTAAATCGCATTTTGGCAAAACTTCTATAAAATATCTTATATATATATATATATATATATATATATATATATATATATATATATATATTATCATTAAGAAGTCATTACTGAAGTGACATACTATTCAGAGCTGATCAGTATTATTCAGAATTCTCTTAAACTAGTAACATTATTTGGGACTGGTAATACATTTTTTTTTTTTTGTTTCTGTGCTAGTTAGTTAGCAATGCATTGCTTTGGGTAATTATAAGGGAAAGCAAGAAGAGAAAAAGAAAAAACATTGCTTCTGGGTTGTTCCTGTAAATGAAAAATGTGTAACGTCATTTGTCATGAGTCAGCTGTAGCAAGGTTGTGACACAAGTGGGTAAAAAAATACAAGTACTAGTATAGGCTTAATAAGTAACAAGTTTAGTAACTATCATGAAAGGCTTCTCCTGGAAAAAATACAAAATGTATTTCAGGTTCACAAATTCAGTGGCCAGTTATAGAAGATGAAAAGTCATCATTGAAAACAGGAGCTAATTAATGGCATAATTAATAACATAATTCATTTAGTGACACTAATTATTGGCACTCAGTGGCCAGTTACCAAAATATGAAAAGTCATAATTCATTTAGTTATATTAATTGTTGGCACTCAGTGGCCAGCAAGTATTGAATAGTATAAAACATTGTTCATCATTCAGTATTATTCAGATCATTAAGAAGTCATTATTAAAAATCAGTTAATTACAACCATAGCATTAATAATCATGGGCATTATAAGTAGTCTCATTACAATAAACAGTGGCAGTTATTAGCCAGTTACAAAGCATTATTTTATATATATAATATATATATATATATATATATATATATATATATATATATATATATATATATATAATGCTTTGTAACTGGCTAATAACTGCCACTGTTTATTGTAATGAGACTACTTATAATGCCCATGATTATTAATGCTATGGTTGTAATTAACTGATTTTTAATAATGACTTCTTAATGATCTGAATAATACTGAATGATGAACAATGTTTTATACTATTCAATACTTGCTGGCCACTGAGTGCCAACAATTAGTATAACTAAAGTAGTCTCATTACAATAATCAGTGGCAGTTATTAGCCAGTTACAAAGCATTATTTTATATATATTATTTTTTATATATATATATATATATATATATATATATATATAAAATAATGCTTTGTAACTGGCTAATAACTGCCACTGTTTATTGTAATGAGACTACTTATAATGCCTATGATTATTAATGCTATGGTTGTAATTAACTGATTTTTAATAATGACTTCTTAATGATCTGAATAATACTGAATGATGAACAATGTTTTATACTATTCAATACTTGCTGGCCACTGAGTGCCAACAATTAGTATAACTAAATGAATTATGACTTTTCATATTTTGGTAACTTGCCACTGAGTGCCAATAATTAGTGTCACTAAATGAATTATGTTATTAATTATGCCATTAATTAGCTCCTGTTTTCAATGATGACTTTTCATGTTCTATAACTGGCCACTGAGTGCCAATAATTAATGTCACTAAATGAATTATGTTAATAATTATGCCATTAATTAGCTCTTGTTTTCAATGATGACTTTTCGTGTTTTGGTAGCTGGCCAATGAGTGCCAATAATTTGTATAACTCAATGTATTATGTTAATGCTAGGCCAATAATTGACTCTTTTTTTTTTCAATGAAGACTTCTGATGAACATTGTTCTGTCATACTAAATATGTTTTGTAACTGGCCAAAGACTGCCGCTGTTTATTGTAATACGATTACCCATGATGCCAATAATTTAATTTTATGAACATTATTCTGTAATACTAAATACATGGCACAGAAATGTTCAATAACTGGGCTATGAATGCCGCAAACTACTAATGTAATTCCTAATCAAGACTAGTCTGTGACTTAATGTCCTTCACCTTCTGACCTAACTACCTGGAATTACTGTAATATCCATTTGTCTTGTCCATCCTCATGATCATGGACCACTATATTTGGTTTTTGCACTAATTCTACGTTGGTGTGCCTTGTAAGAGCATGGTGTTGACACGACATGCTGTCCACCACCGTGAGCGATGAAGACGTTATTATGGTCCCACTGTTTGGTGTACCTGATGTACTGCCAAAATGATAACATGGAAGATTACTACGACATTTCCGTGTCTTGGCTACGCTGATAAATACTAATGGGAAAAGAACTTCAAATTGTGTCACTTGGTGTTGTACTTCTGTGGAAAGATATGGACTTTCAGTGCAGCTGCGTGCAACCTAAGTGCTACAACCATGATGCAATCCTTCCTATTCCTTCCCTAATTGTTGTAAAATGAAAAAGTCATATACAGTGCGTGTGCACCTCCTTTCTTTTGTTAATAAGATCAGTTATCCTGAAATTACTAAAGACTTCTATAGTACATGTGCACTTTATTACACTCCTTGATTTGTTTGTTTGTTGTAGAAAAATACTAGAGAGTACTACAGTCCGTGTGCACTTTGTTATCTATCAAATAATTTGTATATACATTTTCCTGATATGTTTTGTACTTATATTTTGTCTTTGCCTGAAATGTTTTGTACACGGTGCATGTGCACCACATTTAATTCATGTACTACATCTGAATCTTCTGTAAGTCATAAAAGTTGATTAATTAAAGAAAAAAAATTTTTGGCGCGCTTGGGAAGTCCAAATGACTCACCATCGCTGCCAAATTTTTGCCCCCCCCCAGTGGAGGGTTATGAAACACGTATGTTGTGTGGCGGCGTTGGCGAGGCGTTGCAGAGTCTCTGACCAGAGAGCTATTTGTCGTTCCTAGTCTGCGCCTGACCACGTGAGAGTTCAGTTCTGTGGCAGTCGAGTTACGAGACAGTTCAGTTGCGGGTTAGCAGTTGTGTGTGAGCAGTCGGCGGGCGTCGACATGGCATTCTGGTCAAGATTCAGGTATATTTATTAAATAAGGTCATGAAGCAGCACTGCACTCAGCTAATGATGTAAATTAACTGTAACTAATTTGTGCAAGAATCGCCCCAATAATAATTTAGTTTTGAAAGCAATTTTTTTACAAAGAATCCTTTAATGAGAGAAATATTCCCTTGCTATTCCTTAAAGAAAAGTTTCCCTTAAATTCAAAATTTATGCAATGAATTTCCTCCAAGCTATGGCAAAAAATAAGAGCAGATGCAGTTTTACTAAGCTAAGAATTTCAGTTTAATTAGTGAACAGGGCCTAAGATCGACATTTCGGTCTATTTGTGTTTTCATTGTCACTGAGATTTTTTATCACTGAATTGACTTTCATTTTATTGTATACTTGGGTGAGATAGCTAGGTTTCATTTAATTGTCATTGTCTTTAAATTTATTTGCTGTGAGGTTACATTAAGTTGTATTCTAGTTAACATTCAATTATTGTGTTTCAAAATTTCTCTGGGGAGGTTACACCACCAAGAAACAAACCAAAGAACATGCAAAAAGACAAATAACAAATAACGAATCGTAAGCAAAACTGCACGGATGCTCAGTGGATGGCAAGAACACGATCCTACGACTGTTTCTGAACTCTACTGCCGCTGCTGCAAGTTTTACAATACCGTCTAGCAGCGTGCTCGCTCCGTCGATACTGCTATGGCGACGACTGCAGCTGCAAATTAAGATAAGTCTCTCAAATATCTTGAGCAGAATAAACTACTCAGAAACTGCTAATACCACAAGCCCTATATTTCCTCTAAATGGTATACAACGCTTTCAAGACTGGCTCAACAACCTTTAAGGTGCAGCCCAGTGTGTCTTGTACTAACGTGCAATACCAGTATGATAGCTCTGTGCACTGGTTGACTACGTTCAATGGTGACTGCCAGCCTATAAGGCGGAATCAACTGCAATGCCTATCGTGGACGCTGATGTCCTACTGTGGCTGCGGACTCTAGATCATACACAGCACAATATTCAGAAACTAAGTCCCTATCTCAGAGCTACCGAACTTTGCGACTGTCCGCTTTCACGGCACAAGACGCTCTCCCCACCTGTCGCTCTCTGCACGTTGCTCTCGCGACAATCTTGCCGCCAAACTCGAATCAGCCAATCCCGTCGTTGTAAAGGCCTCCCACATCTCCCTCGCGGAGTGATACAATTTCCCCACCTATCCAAAAATTTCTCTGTTCAAACAGCGGGCGTTGACCCTCAGCGTTTCCCGCACTTTCTTATGAACTGTCCAATCAGAGCTCAGCCCATTTGCCGCTAAAACAGCGCGCGACCGGGCGGTGCCAGCGCGTATGTTTGACGCTCTCTGTCTGCTCGACATTTCCCCTCTCTCTCTCACCTGGCACCTGGCGGCGTCCCTTTTTGATGCTTGCAGGTCACTGGCCCCATCCCCTGGGTCCCCCGGTCCCTGCACAATGCTCTTCCGGCGTTCACCGGCCTTCGCCTCCCCGCCACCACTGCCAAATCCACCTTGCTTACAACTACAGCATGCAACCAAATATTATTACTACCAAAGCACATATTATTTCAGACATGTGTTTGATCCTCACGTGTCTCTCTTTCTAATCCACCTTATAAGATTAATTAACCATTATATGGGTTTATTTACTCCAAATACGCAGGATAAATAGCGAAATGAATGTCACAAATGAATGCCACCTTTCCTATTGAATACTCTGATGTTGATACAATGTGGTTCCACGTTAGCAATAAGCACCTTATTAAGGAACCATGACGATGCCCAAAGAAAATTTAAGAACAATGACACAAAAGCTATATGTCTACTTTCGGAGGCCCTAGAATCATTACGAAGATTACATAGTTATCCGAATGAAATAGGCAGTAGGGAACTGATCTAATGTTACACTGTATCAACGACATCAACTTCAGCAGGGGAATCTCTTGCCATCGGCGTTTTGCTACAGCAAACCAAAGCACTGGATACTTCAAAAACTTTCGAAATATACGCACAAAAAGACAGTTTTTTATTTACTTTGAGACTGATGAAAATCAGAGCAAACGTTAAACTGCTTTAGCAGATATGAAGCTGTAGTTAAGTTCTACAAGCCTGTAAGCTGCGTTCTCTGCTCGTATCGGACGAACACGTCTACAAGAAATTAAATCCATGAACACAGTACACGTCTTGATAGTAAAAAGAACGTATAATATCGGAGGACATTGTACATTCAGTTTAATTAAAGTTAAGAAGTGAATAATAAATTAATAGATCACACTTAAATGGGAGAATAACTTAATTATTCAGGAAAACGTAATATAGTCAGTTTTTCAGATTGGAATGTACATTAGCATTTAGCTCACCCTCTCAGTAACAATTACCATCGAGACGTCTGGGAACGTTGTAACACAAGCACCAGTGCAAAAGGCATTGGGCAGTTATGGGACAGCTAAATGCACATATGCAGATGACGGTATTATAGCGTACAGGAGGTACGAAGCGGCAGGGCACTCAGTTCATTCATGTGAAAAGGTTTCCGACGTGGTTATAGCCGCACGACGGGAATTACCAGACTCTGTACGCGGAGTGGTATCTGGACCTAGCCTCGTGGGACACTCATCAAGGAAATCGTTAGTCAATTCATTATTCGGAGATACACAGCGTCAAGGGTGTGCCGAGAATACCACATTTCAGGCAAACCTCTCGACACGGACAACGCCGTGGCCGACGGCCTCCACTTAACGACCGAGAGCAGCGGCGTGTGTGTAGAGTTGCCAGTGTTAGCAGACAAGCAGCGCTGAATGAGATATCTGCAGAAACCACAGTGGGACCTACGACGGAGTAATCCGTTGTACAGTTCGGCGAAATCTGGTGTTAATGGGATATGGCCGCAAACGACCCACAGTGTTTCTTTGGCAATAGCACCACATCGCCTGCAGGGCCTCACCCTCGCTTGTGACCATATCGGATGGTTGCTAGGTGAAGGGGAGGCCGTAGCCTTGTCAGATGAGTCCCAATTACATTTGGTAAGAGCTTACGTTAGTTTGCGACTGTGGCGCAGACCCCACGAAGCCATGGACCCAAGTTGTTAACAAGGCACTATGCAAGCAAGTTGCGGCTCCATAATAGTATTGGGTGTTTTTACGTGGAATGGGCTGGGCAACTTGGAGACCATTTGCAGCAGTTCTTGAACTTAATGTTGCCAAACAATGATGTAGTTTTTATGGGTTAAAATGCGCCTAGTCACCGGACCACAATTGTTCTCTACTGATTACCAACCGGTTTCAACCCGACGTAGGGGTCATCTTCTGGGCATTTACACCATTGGTCGACTGCTGCTGGTGTCACTCCTGTCTACATAACGGCAGGAGTGACAGCACCAGCAGTCGACCAATGCTGTAAACGCCCTGAAGATGACCCCTACGTCGGGTTGAGGCCGGTTGGCGGTATTATAACAATAATAAATGCGATTAAGACTGTTTTTGAATAATTGATTAATCATACTAATCGCTGCTTCATCTCCACAACCATGTTGTACAAAGATTTATGTTCTCTGTTGGTTTGAAGAACATTATCGATAGTTCGAGCGCATGTCATGGCCTCCCAAATCGCTCAACATTAATCTCATCGAACATTTATCGGATATAATCGGGGGGTCAGTAAGTGCACTAAATCCTGCTCCGGCAACGCTTTCACAGTTATGGTCGTCTATAAAGGCAGCATAGCTCAATATTTCTGCAGGGCACTTCAAGCTTCTTATTAAGACTATTTACGTCGAGTTGCTGCACTACGTCGGGCAAAAGTAGATCCGTCATGATATTAGGAGGTGTCCTATGACTTTTGTCACCTCAGTGTATGTACACAGACTAAGATGAAGAAGGAAAGCGAAGTTGTTGCAGTACTGAAAGACGACGACATAAACTACAGAAGTTAATGTATTCACACGACATGTGGCGCTTACGGCAACGTAGAGGAACGAAGGCAGGAAGGAAGGAAGATTGTCCGCAGCTCGTGGTCGTGTGGTAGCGTTCTCGCTTCCCGCGCCCGGGTTCCCGGGTTCGATTCCCGGCGGGGTCAGGGATTTTCTCTGCGTCGTGATGACTGGGTGTTGTGTGTTGTCCTTAGGTTAGTTAGGTTTAAGTAGTTATAAGTTCTAGGGGACTGATGACCATAGATGTTAAGTCCCATAGTGCTCAGATCCATTTCAACCATTTCAAGGAAGATTAGAGACGGACACCAGCTTCTATTGCAAAATTGTTGTTGTTGTTGTTGTTGTGGTCTTCAGTCCAGGGACTGGTTTGACGCAGCTCTCCATGCTACTCTATCTTGTGCAAGCTTCTTCATCTCCCAGTACCTACTGCAACCTACATCCTTCTGAATCTGTTTAGTGTATCCATCTATTGGTCTTCCTCTACGATTTTTACCCTCCACGCTGCTCTCCAATACTAAATTGGTGATACCTTGTCGCCTTAGAATATGCTCTACAAACCGGTCCCTTCTTCTAGTCGTGCCACAAATTTCTCTTCTCTCCAGTTCTATTCAGTACCTCCTCATTAGTTATGTGATCTACCCATGTAATCTTCAGCATTCTTCTGTAGCACCACATTTCGAAAGCTTCTGTTCTCTTCTTGTCTAATCTATTTATCGTCCACGTTTCACTTCCATACACAGCTACTCTCGATACAAATACTTTCAGAAACGACTTCCTGACACTTAAATCTATACTCGATGTTAACAAATTTCTCTGCTTCAGAAACGGTTTCCTTGCGATTGCCAGTCTACATTTTATATCCTCTCTACTTCGACCATCATCAGTTATTTTGCTCCCCGAATAGCAAAACCCATTTACTACTTTGAGCGTCTCATTTCCTAATGTAATTCCCGCAGCATCACCCGATTTAATTCGACTACATCCCATTATCCTCGTTTTGCTTTTTTTTTATGTTCATCTTATATCCTTCTTTCAAGACACTGTCCATTCCATTCAGCTGCTCTTCAAGGTCCTTTGCTATCTCCGACAGAATTACAATGCCATCGACGAACCTCAAAGTTTTTATTTCTTCTCCCTTAATTTTAATTCCTACTCGGAATTTTTCTTTCCTTTCGTTCACTGCTTCCTCAATATACAGATTGAATAACATCGGGCATAGGCTACAACACTGTCTCACTCCCTTCCCAATGACTGCATCCCCTATTGCGAAATTATGAGGAAGAAAACAGACCATGCCCTTTTCAGTGGAACTGTTGTGGCATTTGCCTTCAGCGATTTAGTGAAATCATGGAACAGCTGTATCTGGATAACAGTGTCGGGATTTGAACTGTCATCCTCCCAAATGCTGGTATAGTGTACTAATCATTGCGAAACCTCTGTTGGTATACAGGGTGAATATTAATAAAATAGACAAACCGTAGAATAGATTACTGACTGGAAATGAAGGAAAAATGTTCCTATGAAAATCTGTCCGGAGGTGAACTGCGTGCGTGCAACGACAAAACATTGTCCCGGAACACAGAACAGAGCTGAATCGCATCCACGTCACGAAGGATGTTCCAAGTGGTCTCCATGGGACGCAATGCACACGTTTGCACGACGTGTCATGGATCGCCGAACTATTTCGCACGTTCGAGCCTCTCTTCGAGCAGCGTCACAGCCGTCATCGACACGCAGTTGAAGGGTCTGCACATCAGGAACTGGTTCAACATACACAACGCTTTCCAGATACCCCCAGTGGTAAAAATTCAGGGTTTTAAGTCTGGTGATCAATCGGGCCACGAGACAAGGTCTCCGCATCCTTTCCCACGTTCGGGTAAAACGTTGTTGTGTGGTCGTCGAGCTGTAATGCGTAATTGAAATGGTGCTCTGTCATGCAGAATCCATTTAAGCAATTGTTTAGTCAAGGGCACGTTCTCAAGCAGCCTAGGCAGAGTATTCCGCTGGAAGACCAGGTGCGTTCCTACGTCGAGGCGTTGTGGAGTAACAACCGGTCTATGCAGGTGGTAGCCAAGAATTCCTGCTCACACATGTATGCTGAACCGATGCTGACGAGATGCCTCAATCTTTCCGCGAGGATTTTCTGTAGGCCACATATGATGATTATGCAGATTAATGATGCAGTTCTGGTAAAGGTGGCTTGTTCGGCAAGGAGGACTGATGACTGAAATCCCGTAATTCTGATGGTCTGGTGCAAAGCCATCGCCAAAATCCTTCCCGTAGAGGAGATTCAGCTGCTGATAATCCTTCCACTCGTTACAGGAGATACGATATTACCGGTTGTCATGCAGGATACACATAATTGTGCTTTGGCTTACACCATGTTAGTGAGCCAGTTGCCTGGAGCTTCGTCCCAATCTGCGTAGAACAGAGTCCGCCGCCCCCTGAACGTTCGTTTGTCTGGACCCACCTACATCTACATCTACATAGATACACTGCAAATCACAGCCGGCCGGAGTGGCCGTGCGGTTCTAGGCGCTGCAGTCTGGAGCCGAGCGATCGCTACGGTCGCAGGTTCGAATCCTGCCTCGGGCATGGATGTGTGTGCTGTCCTTAGGTTAGTTAGGTTTAATTAGTTCTAAGTTCTAGGCGATTGATGACCTCAGAAGTTAAGTCGCATAGTGCTCAGAGTCATTTGAACCATTTTTTGCAAATCAAATTTAAGTGTCTAGCAGCTGTTTTATCGAACCACTTTCACAATTCTCTATTATTCCAATCTTGCATAGTGCGGAAAAGAAAGAACTTCTATATCTTTCGGTATGAGCTCTGATTTCCCTTATTTTATCGTGGTGATCGTTTCTCCCTGTGTAGGCCGCCATCAACAAAATATTTTCGCCTTCGGTGGAGAAAGTTGGTGATTGGAATTTTGTGAGAAGATTGTTCCGCAACGAAAAACGCCTTTGTTTTAATGGTGTCCATCCCAAATCATGTATCATTTCAGTGACACTCTTTCCCCTATTTCGCGATCATACAAAACGTGCTGCCCGTCTTTGAAAGTTCTCGATATACTCCTTCAGTCCTATCCTGTAAGGTTCCTACACCGCGCAGCAGTATTCTAAAAAGAGGACGGACAAGCGTAGTGTAGGCAGTCTCCTTAGTAGAACCGTCACTTTCTCTAAGTGTCCCAGCAGTAAAACGCAGTACTTGGTTAGGTTTCCCCACAACATTTTCTATGTGTTCCTTCCAATTTAAGTTCTTCGTAACTGTAATTCCTAGGTATTTAGATGAATTCACGACCTTTAGAGCCGGCCGCTGTGGCCTAGCGGTTCTAGGCGCTTGAGTCCGGAACCACGCTGTTGCTACGGTCGCAAGTTCGAATCCTGCCTCGGGCATGGATATGTGTGATGTCCTTAGGTTAGTTAGGTTTAATATTTCTAAGTCTAGGGGACTGATGACCTCAGATGTTAAGTCACATAGTGCTTGGAACCACCTGAACCATTTTCCGACCTTTAGATTTGATTCATTTATCATGTAACCGAAGTTTAGCGAATTCCTTTTAGCACTCATGTGGATGACTTCACGCTTCTCGTTATTTGGTGTCAATTGCCTATTTTCGCACCGTACAAATATCTTTCCAAATCGTTTTGCAATTTTGTTTCGATCTTCTGATGACTTTATTACTCGGTAAACGACAGCGTCGTAAACAACCTAAGTGGCTGCTCAGATTGTCTCCCAGTTCGTTTATATAGATAAGACACAGCAAAGGGCCTATAACATTTCCTTGGCTAACGCCAGAAATTATTTCTGTCTTACTCGAAGACTTTCGCTCAATTACTACGTACTGTGACCTCTTTGACCGGAAATCACAAATCCAGCCACATAACTGAGACGATACTCCATAAGCACGCAATTTCACTACAAGCCGCTTGTGTGATACAGTGTCAAAAATCCTTCAGTAAATCCACAAAATCCACAAAATCTCTTGTCAACAGTACTCATCACTATCTGCGAGTAACGATCTAGCTGTGTTTCACAAGATCAATGTTTTGTAAATCCGTATTGTCTGTGTCAATAGATCGTTTTCTTCGAGGTAATCAATAATGTTCGAACACAATGTGTGTTCCAAAATCCTACTGGATTATGTCGTTAATTTTACTGTAATTTAGTGAACTGTGGACTGTAATTTAGTGAATTACTCCTACTACCTTTCTTAAATATGGGTGTGACCTTTCAACTTTCCAGTCTTAGGGTACGAATCTTTCGTAGAGGGAACGGTTGTATATGATTGATAAGTATGGAGCTATTGCATCAACCTACTCAGAAATGAAACTAACTGGTACACAGTCTGAACCAGAAGACTTGCTTTTAGTAAGTGATTTATGTTACGTAACTACTCCGAGCTTATCTACCTGTACGTTACTCATGTTGGCAGCTGTTCGTGATTCGAATTCTGGAATAGTTACTTCGTCTTCTTTTGTGTAGCATTTCGGAAGGCTGTGTTTAGTAACTCTGATTTGACAGCATTGTCTTCGATACCATCTCCCTTGCTACCTCGAAGAGAAAGCATTGATTGTGTCTTGCTGGTAACATACTTCACTTGCGACCAGAATCTCTTTGGATTTTCTGCCAGCTTCTGAGACAAAGTTTCGCTGTGGAAACTATTATAAGCATCTCGCACTGAAGTGCGCTCTAAATTTCGAGCTTCTCTAAAAGATCGCAAATCTTGGAGATTTTGCGTCTAATTTTGGAACGTTTTTTTCGTAGTTTCTGCAAAAGTTTTCTGACACCTTTTGTGTACCAAGGAGGATTAACTCCGTCGTTTGTTAATTTATTTGGTATAGATCTCTCAAATGCTGTCGATACTATTTCTTTGAATTCATATCACATCTGGTCTACACTTATTTTAATTCGGAAGGAGTCGCAATTGTCTCTCAGGAAGATGTCAAGTGAATTTTTATCTGCTTTCCTGAGTATGTTTATATTTCGTTTATTTTTGGAGGATTTGGGGGTTACAATATTCAGTCTCACTACGACAACCCTGTGTTCACGCTAATCCCTGTATCTGTTTTGATGCTCGTTATTAACTCAGGATTATTTGTTGCTAAGTGGTCAAGTGTGTTTTCACGACCGTTTACTGTTCTCGTGGGCTCATGAACTAAGTGCTCGAAATAATTTTCAGAGAATGCATTTAGCACAATTTCGGATGATGTTTCATGAATACCTCCGGAATTAAACATGTATCTTCGCCAACTTATCAAGGGTAAACTGTGTGAGTCTGTTTCGTGTTTGAAATGAAACTCAAGTTTTCTTTGAACCTATCAGCAGTTGTATCATCTGAACTACGATATCGGTAAATGGATCCCATTATTATTTTATTCCGGTTGCCAACAATGACCTCTTCCCATACTAACTCACAGCAACTATCTACTTCACACAAACGCCCAAAACAAGCTTGAAATTTATGTGATGCGGTTGGTGTCTGTGAGCGTACTTGTTTTGATATAGCCGTGCTGCCGCTTGGCCGTTTCCTTCTGCTTGGCCATACATAGACACCATCTCTGCTCGTTCCCGACATGAATACTGGACCATTCTGTTTACAAAAGGCTTAGTTAATCACACAGCCCACGACACACACGGAACACAAGCAGAGGAAGTGTCAGTTGTCAGCACCGTCTACGGTGGCTATGACGCATTTCCGGACATATGTTCACATGACCTTTTTTTCTCCATTTCCAGTCAGGAATCCGTCCCTTAGTTTGTAGGTTTTATTAATGTTCACCCTGAATATCAATAAATCATCAAGTAGAGCGGTTGTTCATCTGTTAAATTTTACAGTGTGCCTGAAACAAAGTATTGGACAGTACATTCTGCCACGATAACAAATATAACATATTTTATTTACCACAAGAAAACCATCGGCCTCTGAGCAGAAAACCGTTCCGTGCTGAATCCTTGACTGTCGTTAAGAGGAGGCGGTATTTTCGTAAGCAAAATTGCTGTCGCATGACGCCGTGTTGTATGCGTGGCGATAACCGATTACATATCTGACATGCAGCTCCAGGCTCTGCACAGAAATTGAAAAAATAATCCATTTGTAGATAGAGGGACTCGGTAAGAAAAAGTTATTTATTTATCATGATTATTGTGTTTCGTGAGAAACAATTTACAAAAACGTGTTGGGAGTTTCCTCTTTCTGACTTCTTCCTTACTTCAAAATAAAGAGGCGGTGCCATGACAATTATGAGGTAGTAAATGGCGGTGCATCTCTTATATTGCTCAACATTATGCATATGGGTTACTTAGTACCGTCATCCGCTGGTAACTTTAATCATTTATTATTAAAAAGTCGGCGAAAAATGTACACAACCATTTGCACGTGTAACTAGCAGAATGATACGTCGAAAAATGAGTTTTTGTTCATCTTGAACATGCGCAATACACTTGAAGACACGATAGCTAAAATCAATATTTCTGATGATAACTTCTGTTTCCATGCCTCTTGCCACTTACAACTGTACATGCAGCCTCAGGAACAAAAATAACTGCGTGTATTAAAGATATAATATCCGAGCATCCTAATCTCAGCAGGCGAATTCTTTATCAATGGTGTAGAGGTCTCCTCTTTTCAACGTAAGGTTCAGCAGTTTCAAATGTCACGTAAGAAGATACCTTTTGCAGCATGAATAGGTCCCTTTTGAGACTTTTGTGAATTATCCAGACATTAAAATCGACCGATTTGCTGGTCTGAATTGCCATCGAATTGAAAATAGGCAGCCCGCCACTGTGGCCGAGCGGTTCTAGGCGCTTTAGTCCGACATCGCCCGACTGCTACGGTCGCAGGTTCGAGTCCTGCCTCGGGCATGGATGTGTGTGATGTCCTTAGGTTAGTTAGGTTTAAGTAGTTCTAAGCTCTATGGGACTGATGACCTCAGATGTTAAGTCCCATAGTGCTCAGAGCCATTTGAACCATTTTTTTTGAAAATAGGTCGAAGTACACATCAGCAGACTCAAGTCATATTAAAGTCTTTATTAAGTGAAGAAGATGTGGGTTTCCGTAGAGTAAGGTGTCTAAAGACCGGGATTTGTGATGAAACTAGTCTTTGAAGAAATGCTGACTTTAATGTGGAGAGTCGGTATTAATCGATTTGAAAAATGCGTTTGATGAAACTAATAGTGGAAAACAGTCGAGTGTAATGAAGAAAATATGGTATCCACCCTATTTAATAAAGAACTTAAAAAGCCTATGTGAGAAAACAGGTGTCACTTACAACCGAAGTGGTAGCAGTAACTTTAACGCCAATAGAGGTGTTAGACAAGGATGTAGCATCTGAAAATACCATTAGTGTACATACAGATTCTTTGTTTATTCCAATACCTAATACCTGCAGGGAACTTGGCCCAGCCAAAACATTGCGCCCATCTACTTAATAGCATGTTTTTCCGTCTGTGGAACAAAAGACATAATTGATTCTGCATATCATGGATCCAACAGCTCGTTGACAGGTTTTTGGAGGTATGTGGCATAGATGTCTACGTACAGATCATTAGAGTAAATAACGGGACGCTTACTTCCGTAAGCGGTGATGACGCTCGATAGCGACCCCGGTGAGTTTTTATAGCATTTACATCCACATCTACATCTACATCTATATCTACATGATTACTCTGCAATTCATATTTAAGTGCTTGGCAGAGGGTTCATCGAACCACAATCATACTATCTCTCTACCATTCCACTCCCGAACACAGCGTGGGAAAAACGAACACCTAAACCTTTCTGTTCGAGCTCTGAATTCTCTTATTTTATTTTGATTACCATTCCTACCTGCGTAGGTTGGGCTGAAAAAAATATTTTTGCCTTCGGAAGAGAGAGTTGGTGACTGAAATTTTGTAAATAGATCTCGCCGCGACGAAAAACGTCTTTGCTTTAATGACTTCCATCCCAACTCGCGTATCATATCTGCCACACTCTCTCCCCTATTACGCGATAATACAAAACGAGCTGCCCTTTTTTGCACCCTTTCGATGTCCTCCGTCAATCCCACCTGGTAAGGATCCCACACCGCGAAGCAATATTCTAACAGAGGACGAACGAGTGTAGTATAAGCTGTCTCTTTAGTGGACTTGTTGCATCTTCTAAGTGTCCTGCCAATGAAACGCAACCTTTGGCTCGCCTTGCCCACAATATTATCTATGTGGTCTTTCCAACTGAAGTTGTTCGTAATTTAAACACCCAGGTACTTAGTTGAATTGACAGCCTTGAGAATTGTACTATTTATCGAGTAATCGAATTCCAACGGATTTCTTTTGGAAATCATGTGGATCACCTCACACTTTTCGTTATTTAGCGTCAACTGCCACCTGCCACACCATACAGCAATCTTTTCTAAAGCGCTTTGCAACTGATACTGGTCTTCGGATGACCTTACTAGACGGTAAATTACAGCATCATCTGCGAACAACCTAAGAGAACTGCTCAGATTGTCACCCAGGTCATTTATATAGATCAGGAACAGCAGAGGTCCCAGGACGCTTCCCTGGGAAACACCTGATACCACTTCAGTTTTACTCGATGATTTGCCGTCTATTACTACGAACTGCGACCTTCCTGACAGGAAATCACGAATCCAGTCGCACAACTGAGACGATACCCCATAGGCCCGCAGATTGATAAGAAGTCGCTTGTGAGGAACGGCGTCAAAAGCTTTCCGGAAATCTAGAGATACGGAATCAACTTGAGATCCCTGTCGATAGCGGCCATTACTTCGTGCGAATAAAGAGCTAGCTGCGTTGCACGAGAACGGTGTTTTCTGAAACCATACTGATTACGTATCAATAGATCGCTCCCTTCGAGGTGATTCATAATGTTTGAATAAAGTATATGCTCCAAAACCCTACTGCAAACCGACGTCAATGATATCGGTCTGTAGTTCGATGGAATACTCCTACTACCCTTCTTAAACACTGGTGCGACCTGCGCAATTTTCCAATCTGTAGGTACAGATCTATCGGTGAGCGAGCGGTTGTATATGATTGCTAAGTAGGGAGCTATTGTATCAGTGTAATCTGAAAGGAACCTAATCGGCATACAATCTGGATCTGAAGACTTCCCGTATCAAGCGATTTGAGTTGCTTCGCAACCCCTAAGGTATCTACTTCTAAGAAACTCATGCTAGCAGCTGTTAGTGTTTCAAATTCTGGAATATTCTATTCGCCTTCCCTGGTGAAGGAATTTCGGAAAACTGCGTTCAATAACTCCGCTTTAGCGGCACAGTCGCCGGTAACAGTACCATCGCCACTGCGCAGCGAAGGTATTGACTGCGTCTTGCCGCTTGTGTACTTTACATACGACCAGAATTTCTTCGGATTTTCGGAACCTATTAAAGGCATCTCGCATTAAAGTCCGTGCTAAATTTCGCGCGTCAGTAAATTTTAGCTAATCTTCGGAATTTCGCGTTCTTCTGAACTTCGCGTGCTTTTTCCGTTGCCTCTGCAACAGCGTTCGGACCTGTTTTGTGTACCATGGGGGATCAGTTCCATCTCTTACCAATTTATGAGGTATGAATCTCTGAATTGCTGTTGCTACTATATCTTTGAATTTGAGCCACATCTCGTCTACATTTGCATAGCCAGTTTGGAAGAAATGAAGATTGTCTCTTAGGAAGGCTTCTAGTAACACTTTATCCGCTTTTTTATATAAAATTATTTTGCGTTTGTTTCTGGTGGATTAGGAAGAAACGGTGTTGAGCCTAGCTACAACGACCTTGTGATCACTAATCCCTGTATCAGTCATGAGCATCTCTATTAGCTCTGGATTGTTTGTGGCTAAGAAGTCAAGTGTGTTTTCGCAACCATTTACAATTCGCGTGGGTTCGTGGACTAACTGCTCGAAATAATTTTCGGAGAAAGCATTTAGGACAATCTCGGAAGATGTTTTCTGCCTACCACCGGTTTTGAACAATTATTTTTGCCAACATATCGAGGGAAGGTTGAAGTCCCCACCAACTATAACCATATGAGTGGGGTATTTATTTGTTACGAGACTCAAATTTTCTCTGAACTGTTCAGCAACTATATCATCAGAGTCTGGGGGTCGGTAGAAGGAGCCAATTATTAACTTAGTTCGGGTGTTAAGTATAGCCTCTGTTGTGGATTGGCAGGAGAGCCAGCCCAGGAAGACTGGAGGAAGCCGAAAGGCACGCGTTTTAGCTCACGCAGGCTGGCGTGAGGTCTGGAACAGGACAAGGAAATTAGAATTTAGAAAAACGGACGAAGCTGGTGGAATACTTAACTTTAATCCATTAATGGTGAACGTCGGTCTGACGGTACATGATTAACAAGATCAATAGCAATTCATAATGGCGCCTCGCTAGGTCGTCGCAAATGACGTAGCTGAAGGCTATGCTAACTATCGTCTCGGCAAATGAGGGCGTATTTTATCAGTGAACCATCGCTAGCAAAGTCGGTTGTACAACTGGGGCGAGTGCTAGGAAGTCTCTCTAGACGTGCCGTGTGGCGGCGCTCGGTCTGCAATCACTGATAGTGGCGACACGCGGGTCCGACATATACTAACGGACCACGGCCGATTTAAAGGCTACCACCTTGCAAGTGTGGTGTCTGGCGGAGACACCACAACCTCCACCCATACCAATTCGCACGGAGTATCTACTTCGACTTCACTACAAGATAAACCACTACTGACAGACACAAACACTCCACCACCCATTCTGCCTAATCTGTCTTTCCTGAACACCGTCTGAGACTTCGTAAAAATTTCTGCATAACTTATTTCAGGCTTTAGCCAGTTTTCTGTACCTATAACGATTTCAGCTTCTGTGCTTTCTATTAGCGCTTGAAGCTCAGGTAATTTCCCAGCACAATTACAACAATTTACAACTACAATTCCGACTGTTCCTTGATCCAAGCACGTCCTGTATTTGCCATGCACCCTTTGAGATTGCAGCCCACCCCGTGCGAATCTGGTCACCGAGACATCACGCTGGGTTCACTATAATGTTTCTCAAACCAATGTAGCGCGTTTCTGGCTCTGTGACACGGTCAGCCATGCTGCTGAAAGATGTCCTTAGGGGAAGATATCAAGCATGAAGGGATGCAGGTGGTTCGCAGCTGTCAGCGTATCTTCTATTACTACTGCAGACTGCATGTAAGCTAAGGAGAATGTCCTCCATAGCACAATATTGCTCTCACCTGCCTGCGTCCGTGGGTTGCTGCACGTTTTTAGCTGCCGTTCTCCTCGATGACAGCGTTTGTTGAGATGAACATCGACCTAGTGTAGCAAAAACGTGATTCATTCAAATCGCCGACACGTTTACACTGATTGACTGTCGAATCCCGCGATCCCGTGCCCACTGTAACAGTAATTGACGATGTCGTTGGGTCAACATGTGAATACGTAGAGACGGTCTGCTGTGGAGCTCCATGTTCAACAATGTAGGACGAACGATATGCTCCGAAATACTTGTGCCTGCACCAGCATTGTGCTCTTTCGCAAGAGATGCCACGGATCGCCATCTGTCCTACATGGCAGAGTAGACAAGCCTCCGAACTCCACGTTCTGTGGAGAGTCATGGACGTCCGACTACTTAGGCCCTGGTAGTTTCACTGCGCTTCTACCTCCTAGCACACATGCTCACGACAGTAGCACGTGCACATTCGACCAGCTTAGTCGTTTTCAAGAGATTCTTTCACAGGCTCTGCACAATAATAATCTACCCTTGATCAAAGTCGCTTATATCAGTGGATTTCCCCATTTGCAGCCCGAATATTCGCTAGGGTGATCGCCGTCCGCCTCTACTTCGCTTACTACATTATTTACTGTGTCATGTGGCCACGTGCCCGCAGCGCCACGATGCGGAATCGAACGTCGCGGTGGGCAGTTGTCATAATCTTTTGGCTTATATAGTATATATAGTCTCTTCGTGTATTCTATTCTAATACCGAAAGTCTGAAGGGAGCTTGGCCTTAGAATGAATACGTTTACCATGAAGTGCCCCATTATTATTTTCTGAAGCCCAACACCAATGTCTAATTTACTTGCTCCACTTCTGTAATAACGTCCAGTCCGATGCACACAGTTATTAATTCTGCTTCGGAATTTATTATCGGAGCGATCAGCCTTTCTTTAGGTCAGACGACAGTGATACTTGTTGCAGCCTGAAGGTTCACATTCATAGGTCTGTTTTATATAAATGTAGAGTGTTTATAACGCAAATTTCAGCCTCGAAACGCTGTAAAAAGAGAACCACTGGTCATAATGACGTCAAATTTGAAAACCATATTATTGACCGACATGGAACACATTATTAATAATAATACCGGAAATTTAAATCTGACCAACAGAACACAAAGTGCTGTAAGCGTCACAATACGTACACCTACAAACGCGAGGCGGAAGGCTGTTCGTTAGTTTGCGCCCGAGACGCGCAACATGACACACTCCGTGAAGCTCGTGCGCTGCTAGTGAAGCTCGTTTAGAGGAATGAAGACTGTGCGCCAGTATTCCTGCTGTGGCTCCGCACACTCGAAGATATGAAAAAAGACATTGGTCCCATGTCTCCTAAGCATCTGGAGAAAATTATTTCAAAATTGGAAAACAGATTATTTCGAGGCACACTGTGGCAGTGGGAGGAAAGAAGTTGATCCGAAATCTGTCGAAGAAGTGGCCACAGAGTTGCATAAGGGGTCCAGTGGTGGCGTGCAAACACGCACTACACAGGAATTGCCAAACGTTGAACATGCCTACGAGAATTCTGCATAAAATCCTATGAAATATCAAAAATGGTTCAAAAGGCTCTGAGCACTATGGGACTTAACATCTGAGGTCATCAGTCCCCCAGAACTTAGAATTACTTAAACCTAACTAACCTAAGGACATCACACACATCCATGCCCGAGGCAGGATTCGAACCTGCGACCGTAGCGGCCGCGCGGTTCCAGACTGAAGCGCCTAGAACCGCTCGGCCACAACGGCCGGCTATGAAATACCCTGTTTTGATAACCATATTTAATCACCCATGTTCAGAAGATGGTTCGTGTTGATCTGCTGACCTGCCAGCTCCGTAATTTCCTCCTAGCGTGGAAGAGGAAAATGAATGGCTAAAGAACATTCTGTGGACAGAAAAAGGCCATTTCCAGCTCGAATGACATGTTAGTAGGCAGAATTGCAGAATATGGGCAACGGAAAATCCGCATCTACCTCAGCCGGCAAAGTTGAGTATGTGCTGGAGGTTGAGTGCATCCTTTATCGTAGGGCCGTATTTTTTCTAGGAGATGAGTCCTGCGGTGCTGTTACCTGTACTGTTACCGGCAAACATTGAGTGTCTATTGCGCACCAGCGTCTTTCCAACACTTAAACAGCGTGGATGTGTGGCTAGTATCAATTTTATCCAACATGGCACATCTCTGCACACAGCCAGTGAAGGAAGGCACTTCGGAAATACTAGAATTATCAGCCGCCATCTCCCCACAGCCTGACCGTCCAGACCACCTCATCATTATTCAAGTGACTTCTGGGTGTGGGGTTATGTGAAAGATGTTGCGTTCAGTTCTCCAATTACGAACGAAGCTGAATTGAAGGCACGCATTGCGCAACGCATTCTGAGTGTGAACCCGAGACACTCTGATCTCTTTGTGGAGCTTGCTGCATATCAACTTGGTACAGAAAAGTGTGGACAGCGTGTTGGAAATGTCTTGCGCCCAACTCATGACAGAAACCCAAGTTATTTTGTTTTTTATTCGGTTTTTGGCCCAGGACAATTAAAAACGGCCTAGCCGTGGTGGATAGGCGACGTGACTAACAATTCTACAACTTGTGACTGCCGTACTTGTACAGTTAGGCACATTGAACAGTACGGATGGTGTTACATGGAACTCGAACCACACCTGTAGTATTCGGATTCTTCTGTAGCTTGTAGCCGACCCCACTTACGTTGAGAGACTTACAGTGCCATCCATTGGTAAAATTTTCGTTTTCTTTTTTCCACGAAGTTCCCCCTGAAGTTGTAAAATGCTGTTTGATTTTGACGTCATTATGAGCACTGGTTCTCATTTTACAGCATTTTGAAACTGGACCTTAATGATGGACACGCGATGTACATGTCGAAGCGCAAGCTCACTAGGATTTAATTAGAACAAATAAATGAGAGACAGCTACTTCGTATATAGATATCGGCCAACAAGGCCATTGTCAAAAAGTAGACAACACACATATGCACGCGCAAACGCAACTGACTCACACATGACTACAGTCTCCGGCAGCTAAAGCCAGACGCAGTCAGACTCAGCGCCTGGTGCTGGTGCTTTGCTGATGCATGTCACTTTCATCAGGAGACAAAACTCAGTTAAGAAAGCTGAATAGCGCGGCTTTCTTCGGGAGGGCATGAGATATGTATCTGTTCAAACTCTTTCCCACTGTGCCATCCTTCTGATAAGCCACTGGGCTTAGTGACATGTCCTCTGCAAAGCATACTCTGAATGAGCTGGTTCTGGTATCTATATGGTCATTTATTTACTTCAGGCGATTCTCACTACATCTCATTATTCTTAGTGCTGCAGACGGATGAGTACTGCGTGCATGGCCGCCCGGCCGCCTACGGTTCATCGAAAAAGTTCGCTAGTCTGCCGGTGGAGAGCCCATCGGAACATTGTTGGTCCACTGAGTAGCAGTGCCCACCTCACCGGAGACACTACCCTTACTGCTGTCGGCAGGGCCCTCAGAAATTGGCCCCTGTCCTCTAAAAAGTATCTCCGCAGCGATCTCGGCCCAAACGTCCTGTTGTGGATTCTGCTGGCTCCACAGAGCAAGGCTCACAAGCGATGTTAACTTTTCCACGTGCAAGACTTCCCAAACACAGTACAGAAGGTAGGAAAAGGTGGCTTCACCCTTAAACTCACTGACTTCATTAACATACACAGCCTTTAAAGTAAACTGATTGGTAGAAATACGACTGCAATTGCGATTAACGGAATTCACAAAATGAAATGAGATGCGTCAGGCCAGGAATCGCAACAAACCCGTAGTAAAAATTTGTGCGCGTGATGTTCCACTAATTGATTATTGTCTGACACCATCAATCTACTTCTCTCCCATTCTGTCACTCATTAATTGTTTTTACAGTACGTAAGATCACCATAGCACAAGTGGAAGTAGTACCGTTAAGGACATGGGAAAAAGAGTTACTTACTCGACACTATACATGATTGTCATTGAAACATACTTATGGAAAACAGTAATATCATTCATCCTCGTTGCTAGTAAAGCGGCGTAAAGTTTTTATTTAGTGTTTTATGCGCGTATGACACAAGTAAATCCCATAGATAAAGCCCTTTCAAGAAATTCATCTTGCAGATCCCACTCATTCGAAACTTAGTTTTTTGTTTGTAAATTTAGGCCTACCATTATATTTAATGCTGATCCATTCTCTCATGTATCTACAACTGTTCTATAAATGGTAGACGTTCATTCATTCACTCACTCATTCAGCCTAACAGTGATTTCCGAGATTTACTCACTCACTTCACACATTAATAATTAAACAGTAAAGACATTCATTCATAGTCAACACAATATCTGAGTATTTTTTGCTCACAAAGAAATTAATTTTTTAGTCACTTAAGGCTATCCACACTTATTCATTCTTAACACTAAGCAAAAAACAATTTTATTTTGTCATTACTCTAGTGATAAATACACGAGCGTTAACGTATTTATATCGTAAATAATTAATGATAGTAATTACAATATGGCATGGTGATGAATGTATGGTGATGCAACTTACGAAAAATACAATTTGATGTTAATTCTCGCTCTAAACATATTGTTAGTACATTCAGTAACACAAATTTGTAAAGGTTTATTCATTTTACATGAAAAAAAAATACTGTTGCGCATTTATATCAAGGTATCACTGCATAATTTATATCAAGGTATCTCCGGCGATGCAAGACAATAGTTTATGAACTTAAATGTACATAGGCACAGTTCACGGTGCGCTGTACACGCAGGTAGTGTTCCTGCAAAAGAGCAAATTATGTGCAACACAAAAGGATCAATGTAATTTACATAAACGGGAGAAAATGTAACATGCTGAATTACATAAACGTTTTTTCCTGTGTCGATAGATCCAATGAATGAAGACTAAAAGAAACGACACACAATGACGTCATATCTCACACTTTCTATCTATGCTTTTGCAAACCTAATCTCACACAAAAACTGTTTCACGACTTAAAACTGTGCGCGGAAAATGTACACACACAACGACCATACGAAAATACGAACGAGATTCAAGGGAGGGAAGGTTGACGATCATTGTCAACTACTGGTAGTGGCGAGTGTCGTATCAGTTGATAAACGTTAACATGTCCTTGTGTTGAGCAGGCTTCCTTCTTTTGTATGAAGTGTTCGTCATATAAGTACAACGTAGGATCAGCTTGATAAGGTATCAACCTCGAGAAAAGACTAAAGCCTCTGTTAGCAAAATTGAATCTCGGTTTCATTGACTGTAAGTAAGAGAGGAGAAATTCATGGGTACCGGTTCTACTTGCCGTGAATACACGATGATTGTAGTATCATACCAATCGAAGACGAGAAAATAACATAAACTACCACTACTCGCCTGATAATTGATAACTGCACATGAATTTTATTGTTGCAAAATGCCTAACTTTGTTCCGACCTAAGCGGCTGATGCTACCAGAAAATCTCACAGTAATCTTTGTGAACCAATACAAGTCGTGTACGCTGAGGTGGCTGCCACTTCTACTCGTCAGACAATTTGCAGTCCACCTCTTATCTGACGCCTTTAATCTTAACCTTGAAGTGTGCACTGCATCACGGCTCCTCTCAGAGTTTCTTTTTCCTCTGCCTGTCCTGTCCCTGCTCTGAGCAGAATGTGTTCCTCAAACTTCAAATGAAGGAAGGTGCACCAGCCTCCGACCAATGAGGAAATTGTTAAGGTCCTGTCGTTTGTTCCAACGAAGAGTCGTTGTAAAAAGTTCTCCAGCCAGTTGGCCTCACACTGACACCGTTTCTACGACATTTTGTATCACTCGCCTGTGTTATTGCTTTCTTTCTTAGTATATCAATCCGTGTTCTGCCACGCAGAAAACACTCAGAACTTTAACACCTAGCCTCCCTCCTCTCTCTCTCTCTCTCTCTCTCTCTCTCTCTCTCTCTCTCTCTCTCTCTCTAGTTTTGTTTAAAGAGCCCCCAATGAGAAAGTGATATGTTCGAACTGTTTCCTACTCCACTATCCTTCTCAGAAGTGACTGGGTTCAGTACAGAAACGACACACCTCTGCTATGTGTGTTTTGATCCAACAGGTCCTGGTGGTGTGATAGTAAAAAAAATGGCTCTAATCACTATGGGACTAATAATATGAGGTCATCAGTCCCCTAGACTTAGAACTTTTTAAACGTAACTAACCTAAGGACATCACAAACATCCATGCCCGAGGCAGGATTAGAACGTGCGACCGTAGCAGCCGCGCGGTGCCGGACTGAAGCGCCTAGAACAGCTCTACCACAGCGGCCGGCCGTGATAATTATTTGCTTCAAGTGCGTGTGGCCATGTCTCATTACCCCTAGCATTTCAGACTGACTCGTGCTGCACGTCCTCTTCAGCTACGACTCGTGAAAAACTGCGGGGCCAGCTCGGAACTGCGCCTCTCAGAACAATGTAAGAGCATATGGACTATCAGACCAATTGTGTGAGTGGATTGAAGAGTTCCTAGATAATAGAACGGAGCGTGTCATTCTCAATGGAGAGAAGTCTTCCGAAATAAGAGTGATTTCAGGTGCGCCGCAGGGGAGTGTCGTAGGACCGTTGCTGTTCACTATATATATATATATATATATATATATATATATATATATATATATATATATATGATCTTGTGGAGAACATCGGAAGTTCACTGAGGCTTTTTGCGGGTGATGCTATAGTACATCGAGAAGTTGTAACAATGAAAAATTGTACTGAAATGCATGAGGATCTGCAGCGAATTGACGCATGTTGCAGGGAATGGCAACTCATTCTCAATGTAGAAAAGTGTAATGTGCTGCGAATACATAGAAAGAAAGATCCCTTATCATTTAGCTACAATATAGCAGGTCAGCAACTGGAAGCAGTTAATTCCATAAATTATCTGGGAGTAGGCATTAGAAGTGATTTAAAATGGAATGATCATATAAAGTTGATCGTCCGTAAAGCAGATGCCAGACTGAGATTCATTGGAAGAATCCTAAGGAAATGCAATCCGAAAACAAAGGAAGTAGGTTACAGTACGCTTGTTCACCCATTGCTTGAATACTGCTCAGCAGTGTGGGATCCGTACCAGATAGGGTTGATAGAAGAGATAGAGAAGATCCAACGGAGAGCAGCGCGCTTCGTTACAGGATCATTTAGTAATCGCGAAAGCGTTACGGAGATGATAGATAAACTCCAGTGGAAGACTCTGCAGGAGAGACGCTCAGTAGCTCGGTACGGGCTTTTGTTGAAGTTTCGAGAACATGCCTTCACCAAGGAGTCAAGCAGTAAATTTCTCCCTCCTACGTATATCACGCGAAGAGACCATGAGGATAAAATCAGGGAAATTAGAGCCCACACAGAGGCATACCGCAAATCTTTCTTTCCACGAAGAATACGAGTCTGGAATAGAAGGGAGAACCGGCAGAGGTACTCAAGGTAACCTCCGCCACACACCGTCAGGTGGCTTTCATAGTATGAATGTAGATGTAGAATGTTGCTTCACGGAGTTCCTGTGTCCCTGGTCATCGGAGGCACTACCCCTACTACAGTCGGGAGGGTCCTCAGAGACCAGCTCCTGTCGTTTAACAAGTATCTCAGCAGGGATCTCTCCCCACAACCCTTGCTATGGCATTTCCTGGTTTCCCCGATCAGAGCTCACAAGAGAAGTTAACTATTCCACATGCAAAATTCCCAGAGTCTTCTACTTCTTTTTCTTCTTCTTCTTCTTCACGTCATCAGGCAAATTATCTGCTGAATCTCTTGCGTGGTCTTCCTACATTTCTACTTCAAGTGCATTTATAATTTAGATTGTTTACTGGAAAAATTTCTCCATCCATATTGTCTACATGTTCCTCCCATTTTGACCTAATTCCCTATATTTTTCTCATTTAGGTTATATACTCTTAAATCTTTCCCTATATCTTCATTTCTTTTCCGATCTTACCTTGTACATCATTCCACTCATCTTAGAAATCTCATTTCTTGAGCCTGTACTCTACTTTCTTGATGTCTTCTTCTCCATGCTTCACTTCCGTAAGTAAGTGCTGGTATTGCTGTGTTCTATAAAACTTCAGCTGGCTTTCTTTCGTAGCTTTATTCAGCTAACGATTTACGATAGCTCCATAAACGGGACTAAATTTATTTAAATTTTAATCCACGCCATGGTTATATTCATAAGTGATGTCGCATCGTAGACCTTTGAAATGTTTTATTTACTCCAAGATTTTATTATTGAAGACCATTTTAGAACGTATTGGTTGTCTGCGTTGAAATGCCAACACTGTCATTTTATCTACCGACAGTGTTCAGGCGTAATTTGAGGCTATCTGCTGCAACGTATTGACTCCCGTCTGAAGGTCATCTTCAATCACTGTATCAGAGTTAGGCCATCTGCCGTCCAAATTACATTTAGCCTAGTGTCACATTCTAAAAGAACTCTATTTATGTTCAAAAATCTCCATTTGCTGATAACTTCATCTACATATATATTAAAGAGTGTTGGAGAAATACAGCAGCCTTGTCATACTTTTTTGTTTGTTGGCGTATGTGTGTAACAATTTCGGTGTTTGGATATAGACTCTTCATAGTGTTTATGATGTGAGATGGATGGCCTCATTCAACCATGTTATTCCACAGCATTTCTCTATTCACGTTATCGGAAGCTTTCTCAAGATACATAAAAGCGAGATATGTTTCCCTTCCGAACTCTCGTGTCTCTTCTATAACTTGTAGCAGTGTAAAAAACAATTGTCTATTGTTGATCGTCCTCTTCTAAAACCCGAATGGTCTTCAGATATGAACTTTTCCATGTTATTTTTAGGTGTTGCATTCAGAATTTTGGCATGTAATTTACAAGCTGAATTCAGAAGACTTATACCTCTATATTTACAACATTTATTTCTATCACCCTTTTTAAAGAGAGGTACTGCTTTGATTCTCAGCCAGGCCTTTTGACCTTATTTCTCCAACATTATTTCAGTGTGTGGAGAAGCCTTAAACAGTGAATAACCCTCCCTATTTCCATTTCCATATTAATACCATCTAAACAATGTGACATTTAGTTTAGGTAATGTTTGAGTTAAAGTATTATCGCATCACATTTTTTATAATGCATCATATTATTAATATGGATATGAACATTTATCGTCTGCAAAGTAACTTCATCGTTTTATGAGCGACACATTGTCTGCTGTGTGAATCATACTCTATATTACATTCCTATTTCTCTTCCCTTTATGTTTATTATAATTTTTATTCATATATGTCCTGAAAGCTTCTTGTTTTTCTCTAATTGCTTTTTTCGATCTCTGGCGCCCTTATCCTTAATCTTCAGCGTTTCCTGTATTTCCATTTTTTCCCCAGAACCTCATTAGCTGTGTTCGATAAGTTTTTTTAAGTTATTCCATTCTTCTTCCAAATCTACTACCATTTCTAAATGTACTAATATTTTTGTCATCCACGTTTGACAGAGATCTCTTACGCTGTTGTCTTATAAAAGGTGAAATTTAAGAACTTGTTCTTCCTTTTGATACTTAATTGTTTTTCTTCAGTTTTCTCCATTTTGCATGGATATCAGTTATTTACAACAACAAGAGATGATCTGATACTTCATAAACTCTGGTACCTATATCCTATCCAGGAAATCCCTTATTTGTTGTTATATAATCTATAATAGGTCTAGATTTATCTTGTTGACCAAGTAAATTTGTATATGTCTTTCTTCCTAAGGAAACTATTGGTAATAATTAAAGGTAGCAAAATCAATGAAAGTTTTTCCATTTTCATTGCATATGTTTTTTTTTTCAAATGTGCCTATTATTTTGTGAATTCTTATATTTCCAATTCTAGCATTGAGGCCTCCCATAAACAGAACCTGATTCTTATTGTATCCATCTGAGATCACTGTTTCTAAAGGACCGTGGTTTCGTTAATTTTTACTTCTGCGGGGGCTTAAATTGCTATTATTTTTAGGATTCCTCTTGGACTTTCAATTACTACTAGTACAACGCGTTCATTTATATGTTCATAGTCCTTCCCCATTTTCTACGAATGTAGAAGGCAACTTGCTGTTTGCTCTTGCTTTACTCCGCTGTAGACCATAATAAGTCATCTACATATTCAGTTCCAGATGCTTTTTCTTTGTTCCTGTAACTGCGGAAAACGAAAAATCTATTTCCATTTCTTTCAAATGTTTACCTTATTCGACTTCCTTAAGAGAAGTTCCCCTAACATTCCACGTGGCAACTTTCGAAGTTCCATCAAACAAATTTCCCTTGTTCTCATTTCTTGCCCATGGCGTTTCTCAGTAATCCGTCCTGTTTGCGAGGGTAGTTTGAGTAGGTTTCCAGAATGAGATTTTCACTCTGCAGCGAAGTGTGCACTGATATGAAACTTCCTGGCAGATTAAAACTGTGTGCCCGACCGAGACTCGCACTCGGGACCTTTGCCTTTCGCGGGCAAGTGCTCTACCATCTGACCTACCGAAGCACGACTCACGCCCCGTACTCACAGCTTTACTTCTGCCAGTATCTCGTCTCCTACATTCCAAACTTTACAGAAGCTCTCCTGCGAACCAAGCACTCCTGAAAGAAAGGACATTGCGGAGACATGGCTTAGCCACAGCCTGGGGGATGTTTCCAGAATGAGTTGTTCACTCTGCAGCGGAGTGTGCGCTGATATGAAACTTCCTGGCAGATTAAAACTGTGTGCCCGACCGAGACTCGAACTCGGGACCTTTGCTTTTCGCGGGCAAGTGCTCTACCATCTGAGCTACCGAAGCGCGACTCACGCCCGGTACTCACAGCTTTACTTCTGCCAGTATCTCGTCTCATACCTTCCAAACTTTACAGAAGCTCTCCTGCGAACCAAGCAGAACTAGCACTCCTGAAAGAAAGGACATTGCGGAGACATGGCTTAGCCACAGCCTGGGGGATGTTTCCAGAATGAGTTGTTCACTCTGCAGCGGAGTGTGCGCTGATATGAAACTTCCTGGCAGATTAAAACTATGTGCCCGACCGAGACTCGAACTCGGGACCTTTGCCTTTCGCGGGCAAGTGCTCAACCATCTGAGCTACCGAAGCACGTCTCACGCCCGGTACTCACAGCTTTGCTTCTGCCTGGTTCGCAGGAGAGCTTCTGTAAGGTTTGGAAGGTAGGAGACGAGATACTGGCAGAAGTAAAGCTGTGAGTACCGGGGGTGAGTCGTGCTTCGGTAGCTCAGATGGTAGAGCACTTGCCCGCGAAAGGCAAAGGTCCCGAGTTCGAGTCTCGGTCGGGCACACAGTTTTAATCTGCCAGGAAGTTTGAGTAGGTTTATTGAGTCCTTGAATGGGGTACTGGCCCACTGGAGGTAAGACTGGTGATGGGACTGCGGTCTCCGAGTTTTACCAATCACAGCTCGTAACGGACATAAGTGAGTGTATTATCAGAGTAGAGATGGTTAATAGATAGGAAAAGATGGATCGAGCCTTACAACTACAATAACTGATATCATTACCGTATTACACTGAAGGGCCAAAGAAACTGGTATAGGCATGTGTATTCAAATACAGAGACACGTAAACAGGCAGAATATGGCGCTGAGGTCGGCAACGCCTGTATAAGACAACAAGTGTCCGATGCAGCTGTAGATCGGCTACTGCTGATACAATGGCAGGTTATTAAGATTTAAGTGAGTTTGAAAGTGGTGTTATAATCGGCGCACGAACGATGGGACATAGCACCTCCGAGGTTGCGATGAAGTGGGGATTTTCTCGAACGACCATTTCACGTGTGTACTGTCAATATCAGGAACCGGGTAAAACGTTAAATATCCGACATCTCTGCTGCTGGAAAAAGATCCTGCAAGAACGATACCCACGAAGACTGAAGAGAATCGTTCAACGTGAGAGAAGTACAACCCTTGCGCAAATTGCTGCAGATTTCAATGCTGGGCCATGAACAAGTGTCAGCGTGCGATCCATTCAATGAAACATCATCGGTATGGGCTTTCGGAGCCGTGCGCAAACTCGAGTACCCTTGATTACTGCATGAAACAAAGCTTTACTCCTCGCCTGCTCCCTTCAACACCGATAGTAGACTGTTGGTGACTGGAAACATGTTGCCTGGTCGGACGAGTCTCGTTTCAAATTGGACGAATGTATTTGGGATGCCTTGTAACGTGCTGTTCAGCAGAGGTCCTCACCCTCTCGTCCTCCTTCGGCTTAATGGACATCCCTACAGGTTTCATGGTGTCAGTTTCCTCCAGCACTATTTCAGAGATTATTCGAGTCCATGGCACGTCGTTTTACGGTACTTCTGCGTGCTCGTTTGGCCCATGCACTATATTAGGCAGGTGTAGCAGTTTTTTAGGCTCTTCAGTGTAGAAACAAGCATAAATTGATCGATAGAAACATTAACATAATTATTTTTAATGGACTACATAGATATATATAAAGCCAAGTTTCATGCATATATTAAAACAGACTATCGTGAACTGTGAAATGAATACAGACGGTGTAACAGTTTTAGCAGAAAAAGATAATGACCTTTAAAAAGGCATTTATCTTCTAAGCTAACAAGCCGAAGATTACAGTATGACTATATGCACTAACAAAACTGAACATAGGCTGTTATAGGAAGAGATTACAGAAGAGCAGCCATAGCGGTCAACAATGCAGTACTAGAACAAGTCACTCATTTTAATTACCTGGGATGTGGTATCATATATGAATATGAAAAGATATGGCCAAGAACGTAGGACAATCAGGAAAGTAAGTCGAACAATAAACAAGTGCTTTAGAAACGAGGCAAAAAGTAATATTTGTTTACCAGTCCGTGGGAATGTATTTCGTGCCATTAGCCTGCGAACGATGCAGACCATATACAGACAAGGAGAGTTTATATACGTTCTTCATTAGTGTACGAAACGCACATTTACTACTTGTAAGGATTATTTGCATGTGGATTTGCAGATCGCCTATTGATATAAGTGCTTTACTCTTGTTTTATTATTTTATCGAAAGTAACTTTGTGATTGAAGTAATTGGTGTACTTTTTGAAATATCGATTAAGTCACTTAACAATTTGTGTAAGGATAAAGAGCCGAGTCACGTATAGCAGCAATCCATTTCAGTCAATAGTACCTGATGAAAGTATGATAATTCACCACTTGCTGTGCTGGGAAAGACTAGGTGAAATTAAGACAAAAAGTCAGTACAATTTGTAGAAATGTGTATTATTTTCCAACGCATTAAGATCCGTTTGGGACCCCCACAGGAGTTCAATTTCAGCGCAATTGAAGTCTGCACCGTTCACAGAATTGTAACATTTATGGAGATAACGTTATAAACTCACGTAAAATAAAACCAGCATTGTGGACATATATACTAAGAACACAGTATGATTTCATACTCTGTCACTGATGAAATATGTCTATCTGTGTTTGTTGTTACTTTACTTGATGTTGTTATTACTTTTCTTGATGTACCATAGAAGAGACCTTTTCATTATACTCACTTGATGATCAAATGTTGTATACGACTGTTTCCGTAAGTGCTGCAACATGCAGTGCGGCTGATTTCCATAAAATAATAATCAATGAATTGAAAATATTTAAGTAGCTATACTATGTCTAACAATACGTAACTGAATGCTCGCTGACAAGTTAAACTACTTATTGAATGTCTATAAAGCTTGCTGGACTAGTTGGCACTTATTTTTATAGTCTATCAGACGCGAAAAAGAGTAAGTTGAATAAATAATGTTTGCTAACTGTAACTAGATATCTCCTTTCGTACAAAATAATTTTGATGTTTTCATTGTGCACATGGTGTTCAATCTTCCTCTTAAAGGTCAAACTAATGTGAATGTCTCTAGCTGTTGAGCCCAGCAAACACTAATGCTGCATAATAGATCTACCGAAGAAAATTGAAAGCTTTGCTGAAATAATTTATCGATGAATGATTGCCGTGAAATGCTGCATCTGTCATAAGAATCAGGGAGTTTTTCTAATTTGTAGTGACGAAGCTCAGCATAGAGGACGATCGGACATTCTGGCTATGTTACACGTTAACACGTAACTCCGTTTCTTAAAAGTTTGTGTAAATCGCAAGACCCGCGTTAGAGGATTCGACGAACATGTCGGCTTTCAATCTTCCCTGTATCTTACGTCTAGAAAGTTTCTGGCACACGAAACAGAATTCAATGATTATCGAGAAGTCACTGAACGTACCTTGATTCATATGGAGAGTTACATGTTTCCTGAACTTCCAGAGTTCACAACTGTACTACGCACTAACGCAATTAGTAGATACTCGTCCCACATCGGTGAAAAATGGTTCAAATGGCTCTGAGCACTATGGGACTTAACGTTTGAGGTCATCAGTCCCCTAGAACTTAGAACTACTTAAACCTAACTAACCCAGGAAACATCACACACATCCATACCCGAGGCACGACTCGAACGTGCGACAGTAGTGGTCGCGCGGTTCCAGACTGAAGCGCCTAGAACCACTCGGCCACTCTGGCCGGCCCACATCGCTCAATTACAACTTTTCCTTTAATGGCGTCCAACAACGTAGCTTAAATAATTAAGATGATAAAATCCGTTCCAATCTGTATATTGCCTAAAGTAAAAGTCCTCCGAAGAAAGACTCTCAAGTTCATACCGATATCTGGTGTAGTAAGCGCCGCTCGTTCCAAGAATACTGCGCTAACTCACTGCAGTCACTTCCGTACAACGAATGGCAGCGATCGGCAGCGTAACAAACCTTCACATAATATACAAAGTACAAACATTCTGAGAAGTTTTCGGAGGGGTGCGGATAGCATTTAGCACAAAGTATAATAGTGACCAAAATCATGCAAAAGAACAGTCAAATGTCAAAAATGTAATCATTTATCCTCATCATTGTTTGATGTGTGCGGAACATGTTCTTCCGGTTTCGCTTCTCGAGCTGTTTACGGGAAAAAGGGATGTGTTTCGACAGCCACATAAGGGCATGACCAACCATGTAAAATGAACCTGAGTTCGGTGGGATCTTATAAAGTGATATATTACAGAGAAATATACTTGTGCGTGATACCAAAGCAGAGCGAGCCAAGACAACCAGAAGACCGTTACTGAGATATTATTACTACCGAGGCAGCACAAAGTTGTACACCCGAAACAATTACTAGAGCAAATATGATGCCCACGATTTTTCAAAAATATACAGAAGCTTTAAATCATCGACTCCTCAAAACAATTTTGCATTTCAGGTCAACCAACCCAGTTGGATTAATGTGAAACAGTTGGGCGAGAGTTAACAGCTGTTAAGGCTGAAGGCCACCAAGATCATCACATTATTAACATGAAGTACCGTATGACTCGTCTTCGAATTAATTATAGTCGCCTTGCTTGTCCAGGGAATTCGATTTGAAGCTGTGCAATGCGGTTTAGAATAGAAATGTGGTTAGAATAGCGTTGTGGCCTGTCAGGATATAGCGTGTACCCTTGTGAAAGACGCCCGGCATTCCGTATCCCCCACGGCGACGGCGGCGCTCCCTTGCCTGGAGCTATCTCCATCCCTTTATCAGAGGCAGCCCGCCCTAAAGATACCTCCACCTGACACAGCGGACGCTTGTCGTGTCATGCACTCCTATTCGTTGTTCCCGGCCCCAAATCAGTTATAGCTATCGCTGTGGCAATACCCCGATTGATTCCGTAAGTGTAGGATAAACTTGAATTTTGTTCGTGCAACTTAAAATGCACTTTTTGGTTCTTATTCTGCTGTACCGCGGCTAGAGACTTGGCCAACCCACGCATGGCAATCTCCTCAGCTATTCTTGATAAATAACAATTATGTAATCTTGTTACTCATTTCCGATCATTATTGCAACATATCGGCAATAACAAAGTCGTTCCTATTGTTCATTGGTGCCTGCCCGTCAATGAGTTTACCGCGTTCTCAGTGCAAATACAAACTACAGAGACTATCCTGGTGTTTTACAGACTGTGGGTTGTCTTGTCCTCATTCTAAAATCCACACGTGTCTAATACAGCCATCAATAACAGTTTCCGGTGTTACATCTTCAGTTTTAGTAGTTAGCAGTGTTGTGTCTAGACAAGACAGCCTAGACACAATGAGAGGAAGCCGAAAGGCACGCGCTACGCTCACGCAGATGGGCGTGAGGTCTGAAACAGGATACGTAATGAATGCTATAAAGAAAAGTACGTAGCTTCTGGAATACTTAACTTTAATCCATCCTTTTGGTACATCTGGAGATTGTGGCGATACAAGTAAGACTCTTTAGATACATGTAATGTTACTAATGGCGCCTTGCTGGGTCGTAGCCATTGACTTAGCTGAAGGCTATTCTAACTATCGGCTCGGCAAAGGAGCGAGGCTTCGTCAGTATAGTCGCTAGCTACGTCGTCCGTACAACTGGGGCGAGTGCTAGTCAGTCTCTCGAGACCTGCCTTGTAGTGGCGCTCGGTCTGCGATCACACAGTGGCGACACGCGGGTCCGACAAGTACTAATGGACCGCGGCCGATTTAAAGCTACCACCTAGCAAGTGTGGTGTCTGGCGGTGACACCACAAGCAGTTGCTACGTCACAGCGCAAGAAGGATATGTAGCAGGACCATACGGAGTATATGTTCTCTGGCGCGGTGGCAAAGGAGCAGTAAATAGCAATAATACTCTCCACTGTGAGCTGTATAGTGCTTATGGATTACACACTTAGTGCGACTTTCAGTTCATACAGATGCGCCACCTATTGAATGTATGCTGAGGTGACAAAAGTCATGAGATACTTTCTAACATCGCGTCAGACCTCCTTTCGCCCTGCGTAGTCCATCTGCTGGACATGAAATGAACTCAACAAGTCGTTTAAAGTCCCCAGCAGAAATGTTGAGCCATGCTTCCTCTATAGCCGACATGCGATCTGGATGGCAAAATCATACTCTCGATTTTTCCAAAATGTTCTTCAAGCAGTCGCGAACAATCATGGCCTGATGACATGGCACGTTGTCCATAAAATGTCCATCCCTGTTTGGCTGCAAACGGTCCCTATTTCCTGTCAATGATCGGTAAATTTCAACCAGAGGACCCAGTCCACTCCACGTAAACACGGCTCATACCATTATGGAGCCACTACCACCTTCCACAGTGCCTTGTTGACAATCTAGGCCTACAGCTTCGTCGTATTTGCACCACACTCGATCGCTACCATCAGCTCTTACCAATTGAAATCGGCATTCATCTGACAAGGTCACGGTTTGCCGGTCGTCTGGGGACCAACCGATATGGTCGCGAGCACAAGAGAGGCGCTGTAGGCGACTTCGTGTTGTTAGCAAAGGCACGCGCGCCAGTCATTTGCTGCCATAACCCATTAACGCCAAAATTCGTGTACTGTCCTGCCGAAACCGGCCCGCGAGGACCTGCGAACCGGCCCGCGTTAGCTGGCCGGACGTCCCCGGTATCCGCCCCGCCAAATATTTAAGGTGGTACCTATACTGCCAAGAATTAAGTTTCGAGGCCTATCGCAACCAATACACCGCGACATTGTCGGAGCTATATCTTTACAAAGGAGAAGGTCATGTTTAAACTTGTGGCTATCCACAATAAACAGACAGACCATTCTCCCTGCGATAGCGAAAAAAAAAGAACGGTTAACAGAGTAGTTTGGTGAAAACATTTTAAGTGAAAAAATTCTTTGCATTTTATTCTACTCACGAGTCTGGTGCAAGTCTTTCAAATGGACGCCACTTCGGCGACTAGCCTTTGTAATCCATCATTATGGAAGATGCTTTTTAAGCGAGGCTTCACTTTCTTTTGATTACGTTGTAAAATACACATAGCAAGTAAATCGTATAAAATATTTTTATCCAAAGGCAATTTAAAGAAAATACAGTACCTGGTGTACATAGTGATATTGGATATTTTAGTTGTAACTGATGTATAAAAATAACTGCAATTAATTAATATCTTGAAAACTCACAGTGTTAGAGCATTCACGTAAAGAAATTTGACATCTTAGTAATAATTAGTGACTTTTATGTAACTGAAACTTTCCTGTCATAATTACCTCTAGTTGTGGATCAAGTTTACTGGTAGAGTACTTCAAATGCTCATCACTTAATTTTGATCTGTAAATACTTTTTGCATGTTTCATTTTGGAGAAAGTTTTTTCATACAAATAGGTAGTGCCAAAAGCGAAAAAAAAAGCCACGGGCAAATTTATGTAAATTTGGAAACTGTGTGGATGGAAGATACTTATAAAATTCCAGTAATGTTGACATTGAATGTTATTCTTTAAAAAAAAGTCACTACATTTCAAACCAATAATTTGAAACTGGAGTTCTGCGGGAAACGCTTCTATATCGACGTCAAAGTGAATTTGAAATATCTTGATAATGTTTGAAATTGCAAAGATATCTGAAAAACGTGATTCAAAATTAATTTTTGAAGCACCCAAAGCTTCAATTGCGAAAGTTACAGGAAAGGGAATCTCAGTTTGCTGACTGAATGTTTGGCATGTAATAAAATGCGTGAAGCATACTTTGTTCAACTGAGATTGAAACAAAGTAATCTTTTGTCGAAAGGACTTAACATGCGTGTATAAATCAGGCAGAAGCTGGTTTTCATCTTGCAATTTTAAATTAAGGTCATTCATATGTTTAGTTAAGTCTGTATAAAATGTTAGCTTCCATAACCACTCACCGTTCCGTAACTCAGCCAGAGGGCGATTACTTTCGTTCAAAAAAATTACACTTACTGTTTGGGGTTCAAATAAACGGATCAGAACTTTAGCGCAGCTAAGCCAGCGCACTGCAGTATAATATGGCAAGTCGATTTCCACAGTATCTTCAAGAAACTCGCGGAACTGGCGATGTCTGAGTGCATGGGATCTGACATAATTAACAACTCAAATAACTGGCTTTAAAATTTCTGACATATCCACGTGTTTTCCACACAAAGAATGTTGGTGAATAATACAACGCACTACTAATGGTTTTGAGCCACCGTCATTTTCTACGGCCTTAGAAAGGAGAGCAACAACACCTTTATTTTTGCCACACATGTTTTCGCCACCATCAGTTGTAATACATTTTAATACCTTATACGGAAGATTGTTTTTCTAAACTGTCCTTTCAACTCCTTTAAAAATATCTTCGCCAGTGGTCGTCCCGTGAATACTGTCAACATCAAGGAGCTCTTCATACACTTCATAATTTTTGTCAATCCCTCGAATAAAAAGTAGTACTTGAGCAGTATCTGATACATCTGTTGACTCATCCACGGCCAAAGAGAACCAGTCTAAGTCTTGATTTTTGCCACGCAGTTGTGCTGATATATTTTGTGCAATGTCATCTATTGTTCGAGCCACAGTGTTTGCCGACAAACTTACGTTTTTAAATAAATTAACTTTTTCTGGACACATTTCTTCTGCTGTTGCAATAATGCAGTTCTGAATTAATTCACCGTCGGTAAATGGCTTACACTGTTTCGCTACTAAATGAACCACACGAAAACTAGCAGACGTTGCTGCATCTTGTTCAGCATTTACTTTCTTATACAGTGACAGCTGGGTTTTTAGCTGGCATTTCAGAGACTCATACGTTTGTAATCGTTCGCATCCTGTAAACTTGGAGTAATTCTGAGAGTGCATAGTCTCATAATGACGTTTGATATTGTGTTCTTTGAAGACTGATATTGCTTCATTGCAAATAATACACATTGGTTTGTTGCTTGACTCCACGACGAAATACTGACGTTCCCAATGCTCTTCAAAAATTCTACATTCTCTGACAACCTTTCGTTTCTTTTCCATATTTCTACAGAACTTCACAAAAGATTGTAACCTGAAAATAAACTTTTGCTTTTTAATACTAATAAAACCAGGGAGTAGTCTGCCTAAACAAAAAGCAATGAATTTATTTTTAAGGTACTTTAATTACTAAATTAAATATTCACAATTACACTGTAGTTCCACTAAAAGTACAGTGAAAAAATGCTCAAGTCGTGCTATACGTATTTCGATTTTCAGATTTTCCTTGTCTCTTCGAATTCAAACTTTGAATTGTCCCACACTTCGTCGTCTCACCTATTAGTACAGTGCATAAAACACTAGAAAATTCGTAAGACACTCGCAACATAGACACAATCACGCAACACAACTATCAAATATATGCTCTGGCTCTGCTACTCGCTACAAGACTACATTAACTAAACTTATTGTTGCGCCGCTTGAAATGACAATGCGTTGACATACTCTACCTCTGTTCCGTCTTGCAGTAATAGTGTTGCTAACAATGATTTTGAGATTTCGTTAACTTTGCAGGACGCTTTCGTGAAGAATGTGCAGTGACATACTTTTTGTCGGTGAAATTCGCCAGAATAAAATACGCCAATATTTCGGTCAGGTATGTCCACCAATCAAAATTATGTAATTAAATAAAAATCGTAGTTCGTTTCAGTGCTAGCTATTCCCACAACCTTAATTTTTGTGATTTCATCTTTCCTTTAGCCTTACATCACGGTGATCATGGATTGCTAGGGTGCTTGAATCCCACTAGGTAGATCTTGGTCCTTATGACTTCGTGGAGGAGTCAATGTGGGCCGCAGACTAAAACGTTTGGAGACCCCTGTCCGAATGGGTATGTTGGTCGTAAGTCCCACATTGATTTCTAAGGTTATATTACGCAGTGTTGCTTCTTTTTTTTCTTTTTTTAAAGCATTGACAGTTCTACGCACACGCTGCTGCTCTCTGTTGGTAGGAGAAGACGTTGTCCATGGTGAAAGGTAATGCCTGACATTTGGTATTCTCTTTACACTGTTTATCTCAGAATAATGCCTTACCTATCGTTTTCGAAACTACCATTCCGCTTTCAATATCTATTAATTTCCGTCGTGTGACCATAATTTCATGTGAAGCACATGAACAAATGACAGCTCTGCAATGCACTGCCGTATTTTCCCTTGTCTGCCTGATTCCATCGCCATCTGTATATGTGGGTATCACTTTTGCCACCTAACTCCATACATCTGCTGTTTAACACATAGTCAACAATAGCAAAGTTTAGTCACTTCTGCGGAATTCTGGAAGTGATAAACGGAAGTTAGTGTAAGAAAAATCCATAACTCACGCTAGAATATATAGATAATAGGAACAAAAACGAAACAAGGCAAATTTTTACGTTCCGTTGACAACAATTATCACAAGATCGGACTGGGGAAGGAAACAGATCGTGCCCTTTCCTGGTAGTTGTCTGAAGCGAAGTACGGAATCATACATTACCAAAATGAAGACAGCCACATGGGGACTCGAATTAATACCTTCAAAATACGAGTCCAAAATTTTTTCTTCTGTCTCATTTTTTGGTCGTTAGTATTTCCACCACTTTCAGGTGGCCCATCAGGTTATCGTCTCATGTGACTGTATTAATCATCTGCAACGATTTATCATGTTATTCCTATTCTTTCTTCCCCCTTACTTCCATTGAAACTCGTCGTTGGTTTATTAACACACGTACTTAAACCATATCGCTCCTTATAGTAAGTTCTTTCCATATTTTCAATTTCCTAGCCGAGAGAAGCTCATCCTGATTATCTGCTTATCAGATCACTTTATTTTCAGCAGCCGTGTGACAGCACGATTTCCATTCCTGTTTTCACAAGATCCATTATTCAATGTCGAACAGTATTGTGCTCGCGACGTACAACTTCAGAATTTTTCCTCCAATTAAGACTTCAGAGGCTGTTTGGTTCTTATGTATTCGTTGTTTTACTGAATGCAGCTCCAGAAGCATTAAATAGTTTAACACGAACGCATTCAACGCCTTAACAAAAATTACCTTTAAGTAAGGCACCAGCTGGCATCCATACGGTAATTACTAAAATTTTCCCTTAACAACTCGTGATAATTAAAATTTATGTTGTAAACCGGAACAGGAGCCCTCCGTCGGTTGGAGTTCTCAGAATCGGTGTTCGAAAAGAAGAGGCAGTTGATGTTAGGGAACCAGCGGAGGGCGTATAAGCGAAACAGCAATTGAGTAGCTTCAAAACTTCATGATGATAACGTAATATACATAAGTAAATGAAATGTTTGGAAACAACACTGGCATAAAATTAGTCGGCCTACGCGTTAACATAGTCCTTCATCTGTATTACATGTAATGTCCAACAAACGACATTGAGAATACGTAAGTGAAGATGTAACTAGCACTGCAAGTCAAAGATAAAAGGTGGCTAGATGGCTATGGATGCATCTCTGCGCACACACACACACACACACACACACACACACACACACACCATGCATACTGAACGATAGACCATAGGACACTGTTCAAAACCCAGTCGGATACAAAATACTGTGTATAGTCAGTCATACATGTCACAAAAAATGACACTGAAGGAGCGAGATTCATTCAAATCGAAACACTTAAAAGCTGTTGTGAAAGGATTAAGAAGTTTCTCACTGTTGAAAGGATACGTTGTTGTTTTCAGATACACAAAATTAGTGTTTTCTACTTCTTCTTACACGCCCTTTAGCTAACCTTTTTCAGTTTTGTACAAAATTGTAAGTTTGTTGTTTACTTCTATGACATTTTGCCTTTCCTTGCTTAGGTGACGTACAGCAGCAGATATCCTACGTAGATGTGTTTTTCCATCCGACTTTTATAAATTCTTTGTTTTTTATTTTTATATTTTTGCCAGTTTGTCCACTGTGAATTGCCAGATTCAGGAATCACATGTAAAACTTGCTCACACTACTACACGGAACAAACTGGCAGCAATTTTCAAATTAGATATACTGAACACAAATGTTACAGAGACAACTAATTTGCCTGCTTCATTTAATGAAGCAGGCAAAAAGAAATACAAACGTCTCAAAAATGAGATCGACAGGAAGTGCAAAATTGTTAAGCAGGGATGGCTAGAGGACAAATGTAAGGATGTAGAAGCGAGTATCACTAGGGGTAAGATAGATGCTGCCTACAAACAGATTAGAGAGACCTTTGGAGATATAAGAATCACTTGCATGAACATTAAGAGCTCAGATGGAAACCCAGTTCTAAGCAACGAACGGAAAGCAGAAAGGTGGAAAGAGTATATAGAGGGTCTATACAAGGGTGATGTACTTCAGGACAATATTATGGAAATGGAAGAGGATATAGATGAAAATGAAATGGGAGATACGATAGTGCGTGAAGAGTTTGACAGAGCACTGAAAGACCTGTGTCGACAAGGCCCCCGGAGTAGACAACATTCCATTAGAACTTCTGACGGCCTTGGGAGAGCCAGTCCTGACAAAACTCTACCATCTGGTGAGCAAGATGTATGAAACAGGCGAAATACCCTCAGACTTCAAGAAGAATATAATAATTCCAATCCCAAAGAAAGCATGTCTTGACAGACGTGAAACCTACCGAACTATCACTTTAATAAGTCACAGCTGCAAAATACTAAGGCGAATTCTTTACAGACGAATGGAAAAAGCAGTAGAAGCCGACCACGGGGAAGATCAGTTTGGATTCCGTAGAAATGTTGGAACACGTGAGGCAATACTGACCCTACGACTTATCTTAGAAGCTAGATTAAGGAAGGGCAAACCTACGTTTCTAGCATTTGTATGCTTAGAGAAACCTTTTGACAATATTGACTGGAATACTCTCTTTCAAATTCTGAAGGTGGCAGGGGTAAAATTCAGGGAGCAAAAGGCTATTTACAATTTGTACAGAAACCACATGGCAGTTATAATAGTCGAGGGACATGAAAGGGAGGCAGTGGTTGGGAAGATAGTGAGACAGGGTTGTAGTCTCTCCCCGATGTTATTCAGTCTGTATATTGAGCAAGCAGTGAAAGAAACAAAAGATAAATTCGGAGTAGGTATTAAAATTCATGGAGAAGAAATAAAAACTTTGAGGTTCACCGATGACATTGTAATTCTGTCAGAGACAGCAAAGGACTTGGAAGAGCAGTTGAACGGAATGGATAGTGTCTTTAAAGGAGGATATAAGATGAACATCAACAAAAGCAAAACGAGGATAATGGAATGTAGTCGAATTAAGTCGGTTGATGCTGAGGGAATTAGATTAGGAAATGAGACACATAAAGTAATAAAGGAGTTTTGCTATTTGGGGAGCAAAATAACTGAGGATGGGGGAAGTAGAGAGGATATAAAATGTAGACTGGCAATGGGAAGCAAAGCATTTCTGAAGAAGAGAAATTTGTTAACATCGAGTATAGATTTAAGTGTCAGGAAGTCAATTTTGAAAGTATTTGTATGGAGTGTAGCCATGTATGGAAGTGAAACATGGACGATAAATAGTTTGGTCAAGAAGAGAATAGAAACTTTTCAAATGTGGTGCTACAGAAGAATGCTGAAGATTAGATGCATAGATCACATAACTAATGAGGAAGTACTGAATAGGATTGGGGAGAAGAGAAGTTTGTGGCACAACTTGACTAGAAGAAGGGATCGGTTGGTAGGACATGTTCTGAGGCATCAAGGGATCACTAATTTAGTATTGGAGAGCAGCGTGGAGGGTAAAAATTATAGAGGGAGACCAAGAGACGAATACACTAAGCAGATTCAGAAGGATGTAGGTTGCGGTAGGTACTGGGAGATGAAGAAGCTTGCACAGGATAGAGTAGCATGGAAAGCTGCATCAAACCAGTCTCAGGACTGAAGACCACAACAACAACTAATTTACAAATCAGAATTAGCAACGTACATAAAAACACTGGGAACCCCTCCTAAAAAAGAGATGATCTTAAGAAATTCCATCGCATCAAAGAAAAAAAAACACGAAAAATGGAGGAGCTAGAAATTTATGCACACCACAAAAAGCAAGGAGAAAAAATTCTCAATGACGAATTAGGTATTGAATGAGTTAACTTTTCCAGGTGTTACTCCTGCATGTGGGAACTATAATATTTTTCAAAAATGTGTAATAATTGTCAAAAGTTTCCTCATATTATAAAAATATGTAATTGATAATTCAGTAACAATAGCGATACAAACAAACTTTATAATTGACAACCTTATACAGAGTGGTCCAACTGCCCTTCCGCTGCGCTTTATACGCCTTCAGATACCATACACAAGAGCGGAAACGAATCCATGTACAAAATTTAAGTTGGTTGGTTGGTTGGTTTGGGGAAGGAGACCAGACAGCGTGGTCATCGGTCTCATCGGATTAGGGAAGGATTGGGAAGGAAGTCGGCCGTGCCCTTTCAGAGGAACCATCCCGGCATTTGCCTGGAGTGATTTAGGGAAATCACGGAAAACCTAAATCAGGATGGCCGGACGCGGGATTGAACCGTCGTCCTCCCGAATGCGAGTCCAGTGTCTAACCACTGCGCCACCCCGCTCGGTACAAAATTTAAGTGCATTAAATTTCGCCCAAGAAAATTCTGTTTATTTTCTCTGTTCCAGTGGAATACGAAAACCCTGCATGCGGCTTTTGAAGGCGTTGTTGGCTGCATAAAGCCGATAGGTAGGGTAACTAATTCATCTTGCCTATATAACGTAATTAAGAAATACTGTTAAATCTCGGCCTGCGTGCAAACTCTTTTTGATGCCGTAGTGGCGTAAAACCTTCAAAGCCTGTTTTCGTTACTAAAGCCAACAGTTAAAGTGATGATTTGCGTGTGACTGTGTGACATTCTGTGTAATGGAGGAGGTGTATATCTATAAACAGACGAACAGAATTACCAAGTATACCATTAGCATATAAAAACCTCCGGAATTTTTGTCCGATGCACTGACTACACCATAAGATCAAGAAGACATCTACATGCAAGAGAGGCGAAACAACACATGGAAACATCTCCAAAATGTTTATGTGAACAAAAGCATTGGAAAATGATAATAAATTCTCGAAACATGTTGTACTAAGTGATGTGTTGGTAAATGTGCCAACACCTTGTAGATAGAGGCGGCCTAAATGCACGCTAACGCAGACGGGCGTGAATTCTGAAACAGGATAAGTAGTGAATTCTAATAAGAAAAGTATGCAGCTCCTCGAATACTTATCTTTTATTTATCCTTGTTGTGAATACAGCATTCCGGTTGAGACATTTCATACGATAACTATCAAACTATCACTTGCTATGTAAGGCTAATGGCGCCTTGCTAGGTCGTAGCCATGGACTTAGCTGAAGGCTATTCTAACTGTCTCTCGGCAAATGAGAGAAAGGCTTCGTCAGTGTAGTCGTTAGCAAAGTCGTCGTACAACTGGGGCGAGTTCTATTCCGTCTCTCGAGACCTGCCTTGTGGTGGCGCTCGGTCTGCGATCACACAGTGGCGACACGCGGGTCCGACATGTACTAAATGGACCGCGGCCGATTTAAGCTACCACCTAGCAAGTGTGGTGTCTGGCGGTGACACCGCATTCCTCCCCCGCAAATCGGCGAACGGTCGTGTTATAAGGCTTCCGCCTGCCGTGGGGAGGACCCCATGTTGACGTATGCGATGAGGTGGGGAGCCTAACAACAGGCGAGGCTGTGCCACCCGCATCCGGCCATTCGGTCCGAGGGGAGCTAGGAAACGCCTGAAAACCTAGTCCAGGGTGCACGTCAACATGCGGTGTATGCGCCCGTAAAGAGACAGGAGCGGCGGAAGGGTCGACCTCCATTGCGTCGGGGTACCCGACGCGCGAAGACGCCATGTGGTCCGGAGCGGGCAAGAGGTCCATGGCGGAGGACGGCTGGTCACGGGAAGCGATCGGCGGCGCGTGACCCAGGGAGGCGCTTGGCGGCTGCAGCGAAGCGTCGAATGCGGGCGGCGCCGGCGGGAGAACAGGCGGCGGCGGCGGTGGCTGCTGCGGCGGCTGCGGCGGCGCGTCGCCATGGGGCACAATGGAAGGCATCGTCGGTAACAAAAAAATGGTTCAAATGGCTCTGAGCACTATGGGACTTAACATCTATGGTCATTAGTCCCCTAGAACTTAGAACTAATTAAACCTAACTAACCTAAGGACAGCACACAACACCCAGCCATCACGAGGCAGAGAAAATCCCTGACCCCGCCGGGAATCGAACCCGGGAACCCGGGCATCGTCGGTAACACCTGGGGACGAGGCGAGCCAGTAGATGGGTCCCCAGGGCGCTGACAGGACGGCACCGTCGCTGAAAGCAGACGGGGAGCGGCAGAACCCGTGCGACGACAGAGGCGCAGCTGATTGAGATGCCGACGCACCTCACCAGAGGCCCCCAAAACCACATACATCGCGCGGCCGAGGCAGCGAAGAATGCGTCCTGCGAGCCAACGCCGTGAACCTCGATAGTTGCGATAGAATATAACGTCGCCTGGAGCAAAAGCAGGAGTCTGCCGCTGCACAGGAACCTGATGCGGCAGATGCAGCAAAGACATCAAGGTTCGATGAGGACGACCGTGGAGCAACTCAGCCGGCGAACGACCATCTCGGGGCTGAGAGCGAAACGATCACAAAAAGAGCAACAACGCGTCCTCCCGAGAATGCGACTCTTTCAACTTCAACATCTGTGACTTGAAAGTCCGGACCAATCGTTCAGCGGCACCGTTTGACTGAGGCGAAAACGGCACGGATGTCAGATGTTGAATACCATTGGCCTGGCAGAATGACTGAAATTCTGCGGACATGAATTGTGGGCCATTGTCGGAAACAATAGTCTGCGGAAGACCTTCAATGCAAAAGATAGCAGACAACGCTTGGATGGTGGCAGAGGACGTCGTGGAAGACATCCGGACAACAAAAGGAAAATTACTGAAGGCATCTACCAGAACCAACCATCGAGCATTCCAGAACGGACCAGCAAAATCGATGTGCAAGCGTTGCCAAGGGGAAGTGGCTTTCGGCCATGCAAAGACTTTCCGCGGTGGTGTGGATTGTTGTTCGGCACACGCCATGCAAGAAGAACACATATTCGTAATCGCAGCATCGATTCCGAACCAAGTACAGTGCTGACGAGCAAGTTGTTTCGTTCGCACTATACCCCAATGTCCTTGGTGAAGAAGCCGTAAGACAAAGGACTGTAACGAACGTGGGACTACGACTCTGGAATGATCATTATCAGAACGCAACAACAAAACACCACGTCGTACAAAAAGTCTCTCCCTATGAGCAAAAAATCGGCGAACCAACGGATCCTTGATCCGAGACTTTGACAAAGGCCATTGCGTAGCAACAAAACGCAAAACGGTAGCAAGGACAGGGTCAGCAGCTGTGGCTGTAGCTACTCGACGAAAATCAATCGGAAACGATTCGACCACTTCATCGGTTTCCGCATCAATGAACATGCAAGCAAGTTCGGAAGAATCGAATGCTTTATCCTCAGCAACAGGCAAACGGGACAACGCATCGGCGTTTCCGTGCTTAGCAGTGGACCGATACAAGATATCGTAGCGGTACTGCGAGAGGAAAATAGACCAGCGAATGAATTTCTGCGCTGTACGCGGAGGTACAGGCTTGTTCGGATGGAAAAGCGACGTCAAAGGTTTGTGGTCTGTGATGATGGTAAAGTGAGGACCATACAAGAAATCATGGAACTTTGTAACACCAAACACGAGAGCCAAAGCTTCTTTCTCTATCTGTGAATAATTTCTTTGCGCAGACGAGAGCAATTTTGACGCAAAGGCAATAGGGCGATCATGCGAGTCAACTTTGTGCGCAAGCACAGCACCGATCCCGAAATCCGATGCATCTACCATCAACAAGAGGGGTTTCCGGGGATCGAATCGCGTAAGGCAAGTATTTGAAAGCAACTGCGATTTCAACTGGCGAAAGGCGCGTTCGCATTCCGTCGTCCAGACGAACGGAACACCTTTACGGCGTAAGCGATGAAGCGGAGCTGAAATGGAAGAGGCATTGCGCAGAAAGCGATGATAATAGTTAATTTTACCCAACACACTCTGTAGCTGCTTCACATTTTGTGGTGAAGGCAAATCTTGTATGGCACGGAGGTGCTCCGGACTCGGATGTATGCCTTGGGCATTGATGACATGGCCCAGGTATGGTAAGTCACGAGCAAAAAACACACATTTGTCCTTCCACAAGTGAAGACCATGTTGGCGCAATACCTGAAATAATGTTCGTAGGTGTGCTAAATGCTCGTCTGCCGTCTTTCCGGAGATCACAATATCGTCCAGATAGTTCGCAGCAGTAGGGACCGACGCACAAATAGTTTGTAAATATTGCTGAAACAATGCAAGGGCGGATGCACACCCGAATGGCAGTCTTTTGAAGCGGTACAAACCCAGATGCGTGTTAACCACCAAGACGCGCTGGGATTCGGCGTCCACTGGGATTTGCAAGTACGCATCTGCTAGGTCCAACTTGGAAAAGTATTTACCCGGGCACAGTTTATCAAAAAGATCTTCCGGGCGGGGTAAGGGAAAAGTTGCAGTCAATAGTTGTGGATTCACTGTTGCCTTGAAGTCCACACAAAGTCTCAGTTTTCCGGAAGGTTTTGGCAAAATTACTAAGGGTGAGGCCCAGAGAGAAGCCTGCACACGTTCAATTACACCTTGTGATTCTAAATCGTGTAATGTTCTTGTGACCTCATCACGCAATGCGTGGGGAACATTGCGCGCTCGGAAAAATTTCGGTTGCGCGTTTACTTTCAATTCCAAATGTGCTTCATAGTTTTTAGCGCAACCAAGGCCTGGTGCAAAAATGTCTGCAAATTCTTCACAAAGCCGAGAAACACTGTCTGAAGGCACAGTCTGAACCACTGATACGACCTGATTTACAATAGACATGTAAAACAACTGAAATAAATCTAAACCAAACAAGTTCACTGCAGTAGAAGAACGAAGAACGTAAAATGACACAAGTTTTGTTTGTCCCTTGTATGTTGGAAGAAGGGTGCACTGTCCTAACACAGGGATAAGCTGTCCTGAATAACTTTTTAACTGAACATTTGCGGCACGCAACGGAGGTTTGCCCAGTTGTTTGTACGTGTCGTGATTGAGCAGTGAAACTGCAGCTCCGGTATCGAGCTGGAATGGTATGACCTTGCCATTAAAGTCCAAATCTACAAAAAGTTTATTGTCCTGCTGACGACAAGAGCGACTGTCTCGTGCAATTTGAACTGATACAGGTACAGCATCACTTGCTAATTGACGCGATTTCCGGCGTCGTCGACGCACACTTTTTGTGGGACGAACACAGTCACTGTTAGAGAAAGTGGCACTGGAGGAAGTGGAATTAACTACATGAATGTCCATGGGCGAAGGTTCACGAGCCTTAGTGTCCTTGGTTCGATTCCGGCGCGAAGCAAAAGGCCGGGAATGATTGTGATTGTCTGATCTGAGCTTTTTCTGGCAAACACTTTGAACATGTCCTTTCTTATTACAGAAAAAGCAAATAGCTTGGCGTGACGGGCAATTGTCACGCGAATGTCTAGTAGCACACCGTGGGCATGATTTCACTGCATTTGTGTGCTGGCGCGGCACACCTGGTTTAGAGCGTGGCGGCAGCTGTGCGGACGTGTGCGAGGGCAGTTTACCGGGCCGGGTAATGTTACACACGGCTGGCGAAGTTGCAAATGATTCCTGAGCACAGTCAAGAGTGTCTTGCCTATCCAATATGTCTATCACTTGCTGAAGGGAGGGATTAACTAGTTTCAAAATCTGTTCCCGTATACGAACATCAGAAACGTTCTGGGCTATTGCATCACGTACCATTGTATCTGAATAAGGAAGGCCACAGTCACATTCAAACGCACAATCCCTTGTAAGGCCTTGCAATGTTGCAACCCACTCCCTATTAGTTTGACCGGCCGTACGTTTTGTACGAAAGAAAGTATACCTCTTTGCAACTACATTAACTGTTTCCTTGAAATAGGCGTCCAATGCCGACAAAATTTCATCGTAGGACAGAGTTGCTACGTCGCGTCGGGGAAACAATTTCACTATCACACGGTACGTTTGCACCCCTACACACGACAATAAATGAGGCTGCCGCTCGTTACCTTGAATTCTGTAGGCGGCGAGATGAAATCCAAACTGGCGGGACCACTCGGTCCACGATTCCACGTCTGGGTCGAAGGGCCTAAAAGGCGGTGCAACTGCATGTTATGGCTGCGGTAGCGGTGAAGCGGCGGCTGCCGCATCGGTGTGAATGGCACGTTGACCCTGGACGAGCTGTCCAAGGGCATCCAATAACGCCTGCGTCTGCTGATTCTGCAAGCGATAAAATTCGGACAGTACATCTGGCGAAGCCATGACAAGTAAATGTAAGCAATTAGAAAGAACAAGACCCTTTCCGTTGCCTCGTCGCCAATGATGTGTTGGTAAATGTGCCAACACCTTGTAGATAGAGGCGGCCTAAATGCACGCTAACGCAGACGGGCGTGAATTCTGAAACAGGATAAGTAGTGAATTCTAATAAGAAAAGTATGCAGCTCCTCGAATACTTATCTTTTATTTATCCTTGTTGTGAATACAGCATTCCGGATGAGACATTTCATACGATAACTATCAAACTATCACTTGCTATGTAAGGCTAATGGCGCCTTGCTAGGTCGTAGCCATGGACTTAGCTGAAGGCTATTCTAACTGTCTCTCGGCAAATGAGAGAAAGGCTTCGTCAGTGTAGTCGTTAGCAAAGTCGTCGTACAACTGGGGCGAGTTCTATTCCGTCTCTCGAGACCTGCCTTGTGGTGGCGCTCGGTCTGCGATCACACAGTGGCGACACGCGGGTCCGACATGTACTTAATGGACCGCGGCCGATTTAAGCTACCACCTAGCAAGTGTGGTGTCTGGCGGTGACATCACACTAAGCGTGACAAAATAAGAGACTGGTGCTGTTTTTCATAATTTAAATTGTAAATACACAAGTCAACTGTTATTTCTTCTCTACCTGTCCTGTTATTCTTGCCCACGTTCAAGGAGTATAGCAATTTCATCAAAAAATGATACCATTTGATCTTTAATTTTAATCCCAGGTCCGAATTCTCCGAAGTAGTTTGCAAAGATTGTCGTGTATAACGCAAAGCGCACGAGAGACGCTGGGAACCAGCAGACTGTAACGCGTGTTGCGTCACGGTGACGTGCAGGCGCTTTACGACGGCGGATGCGCGCCTCCGCCTGCCAGACCCCGCCGTGCCCTGGTGGCACGTAAACGTCCAGCCTGATATACAAGCCCCGCCTGCCCCCGAGACCGCCACCTTCCGCTCAGCTTCCATTTGCTGGTAACACTATTTCCGACTGCAAATAAAATTTTCATGGCTTAAGGCTCTAACGCCGGTTGGCGTTGTTGCTGACGTTCTAGCTACATTTGCGTACATTGTAAGCCGAGCACCAGCTTGTTCTACTACAGCCGGAGGCAGGATTGCTCTTAAAGCTGTCACGAAACAGTTTTTTCTGTTCTTCATTTCTCCAGAACCAGAAATATGTAAGAAACGTTTACTAAGTCAGTGAAACAAAAGATGACGAAATCGACAACAATAACGTCTCCAAGCTAGAGATTGCAAACTTACGATGGATTTACTACTGTACTGAAACCAAACTCCGTCGGAACACGCCTTGAAGATCCGACGGTACCGACGAACCGCCGTCACACTCAGCTCGCAGGTGTCACTGGACGCGTATATGCAAGAGCATCTGGTGAGCATACCGCTCTCCCGGCTGGTGTCAGTTCGTGACCGGAGCTGTTACTTCCACATCAAGTAATTCCTCACCTCTCTTGATAACAGCGTTCGGACGACAGGACAGTCACCCCTCCAAGAGCTATACAAGCCAGACAGCGCTTAACTTCGGTGATCTGAGGGGAACTGGTGTTACCACTGCAGCATGTCTATTGGCTTACTACTCTGCTAACCTTTCTGATGTATTACAAAAATTTTGAAACATCTGCCATTGATAAATTAGTGTATATAAATAATTCCTTACGGACGTCTCATTTTGGAAGCTCTGTGGAAGATCATTCATCAACAGTGGCTACTGGAGGCCAAGTACAAAGGAGTTTAAACTGACCACATCATGGACCATGGGGGTGTGGAATGTTCGAATTTGGAACGCGGTAGCTGGCCGATGTGGCCGAGCGGTTCTAGACGCTATAGTCTGGAACCGCGCGACCGCTACGGTCGCAGGTTCAAATCTTGCCTCGGGCATGGATGTGTGTGGTGTCCTTAGGTTACTTAGGTTTAAGTAGTTCTAAGTTATAGGGGACTGATGACCTCAGCAGTTAAGTCCCATAGTGCTCAGAGCCATTTGAACCTTTTTGGAACGTGGTAGGGAAGCAAGGAAATCTGGGAAGGGAAATACAGAGGCTCAGTCTAGATAAAGTGGATGTCAGTAAGTGACATAGAAAGACAAGGATTCCTGGTCAGACGAGTATATAGTAATATTAACAGCAGCAAGAAACAGTATAACAGGAGTAGAGTTCGTTATGAATAGTAAGGAAGAGTAGAGAGTGAGTTACTGGGAAGAGTACAGCGATAAGGTTGTTCTCATCACAATCGGCAGCAAACCAACAACAACGATAGTTCAAGTATACACTCCGGCGTCGCAAGCCGAAGATGAAGAAACAAATAAAGTTTATGAGTATACGGAACCCTTATTCCAGTACTTAAAGTGAGATGAAAATCTAATAATCAAAACAGATTTGAATGCTAAGAGATACGGGAACATTTCAGTTCGATTACACCATTATCAGGCAGACATTCCGAAATCAAATATTGGAATGCAAAGCGTACCCAGGAGTATATATAGACTCATATCAAAATTTAGTGGTGATGAAGAGTAAACTGAAATGTAAGAAAGTCAGGAAAAACCAGTCCGCACAGAAGTACTCATTAAAGAAGAAATACGTTTGAAGTTCTTTGAAGTTCTCCGAGGCAACAGATGCTGAGATAAGGAATAGCTCAGTAGGACATTCAGTTGAAGCGGAATGCACGTCTCTAACAAGGCAATCACAGATGTTGGAAAGAAAAACATAGGTGAAACGAACGTAACGGCGAAGAAATAGTGGGTTACACAAGAAATACTTCAGCTGAAAAATGTTAATGGAAATTGAGGAATAGATAACTGCAAGTGCCTCAGGAACGAAACGAACAGGGAATAGAGGGAAGCTAAAATGAAATGGCTGCATAAGAAATGTGTAGATATCGAAGAAAATGACTGTCGGAAGGACTGACTCAGCATATTTAAAAGTCAAAACGCTCTTCGATGAAATTAAAAGCAAGAGGGGTAAAATTAAGAGTGCAATGGGAATTCCACTTTTATATTCATAGGAGAGAGAGAATTGGCAGAGAAATAGTTTGAGGTCTCTATGAGGGTGAAGACTTGCCTGCTGAAGTGATAGAAGACGAAATAGGGCTAGATATAGAAGAGATAGGGAAACCAATATTATGGCTACGAATCCAGTATTAATCTGAGAATTTAACTGGTCTGTGGAAACTTACGATCGAATAAGGTATAAATAATACGTAACATTCCATCAGAATTTCTAAAATCGTTGCGGGAAGTGGCGCCAAAAGGTCTGTTCACGTTTGTGTGTAGGCTGTGAGTCTGGTGATGTACCATCTGACTTCCGAAAAACCATCGAACACAAAGTAATGAAGATCGCAAAACCTGATAAGTGCGAGGCTTATCGGTCAATCAGCTTAGCAGCTCATACATCAAAGTTCCTGACAAGAACAATATACAGAAGAAGTGAAAAGAAATTTTCCGATGTGACAGATGACAATAAGTCCTTTAGGAAAGGTAAAAGCACTAGAGAGGCATTTCTGACGTTCCGGTTGACAATGGTGATAAGACGGAAGAAAAATGACGATATTTTTAAACAGTTGTCGACATGGAAAACCGTTCGACAATATAAAATGGTACAAGATGGTCGAAATTTTGATCAAAGGAGGAGGTAAGATGTAGGGGAAAGACGGATAAAATATAATGTGAACAAGAAGCAATAGTTAATAATAAGACTGGAGGACCAAGAACGAAGTGCTCGAATTAAGAAGTATGTAATACAGGAATGAAATCTTTCGGCCTTATTGTTTAGTTTATACATCGAAGAAGCGGTAACTAAAATAATAGAAATATTCAGGACTCATTCTACAAGAGCCAAGAGCGAACAATAAGAGTGGAAGACGAAGAATGAAGTGATCGGATTAAAAACGGTGTAAGACAGAGATGTACTCTTTCTCCTTTATTGTCCAGGCTATAGATCGAAGAAGCGATGACGGAAATATAAGAAAGGTTCAAGAGTGGAATTAAAATTCAATTACAAGATTCGCTGATAGCGTTTGTATCCTCAGTAAATGTGAAGAAGGATTACAGGGCGTACTGAATGAAATGTACAGTTTAATGGGTGTAGAATAAGTTCTGGAGTAAATCGAAGATTGACGAATTCGATGGTAAGTAGCAGAAACGTGTGCAGAGAAGAGCATAACATCAGGATTGGTGATCACGGGGTGGATGCAGTTAAGGAATTCTACTACGTGCGCAGCAAAATAATCTATGATGATCGGAGCAAGGACGAAAATAAAAGCAAACTAGCACTGGCGGAAAGAGTATTCCTGGCCAAGTGAAGTCCACTGGTATCCAAGAGAGGCCTCAACCTGAGGAAAAAATTTCTGATAATGATGTGTGTTTGGCATACAGCATTGTATGGCAGTGAAACATAGACTGTGGCAAAGCTATGTTTTGTTACAGAAAAATATTGAAATTTTGATGGACTTTTAATATTAGACAGAAGAAGGTTCTCTGGAAAATCCATGAGTAAACGAATATATGGAAAACATTGTGAAACATGGGACTTGGGGAGGGCGGATTTGGTGTGGACGGGGCCTTACACACTTACCATTGGTTGGTCAGTTTATTTTTTTTTTTATCACATACCCTTCATTTGAAACCAATTGCAAATGAGTTTGACAATAAGGAACATTTATCAAATTTACACAATGTCTAGCATACAAATTCTTAAACAAGCTGCACTCGAAGCTGAAGGACTTATTGAACAAAAATTATTTCCCGGCTGAAGGCAAACTTCTCCAGTGTTGTTGTTGTGGTCTTCAGTCCAGACACTGGTTTGATGCAGCTCTCCACGCTACTCTATCCTGAGCGAGCTCCTTCATCTCCCAATACCTACTGCAACCTACATCCTTATGAATCTGCTTAGTGTATTCATCTCTTGGTCTCCCTCTAGGAATTTTACCCTCCATGCTGCCCTCCAATACTACACTGACGATCCCTTGATGCCTCAGAACATGTCCAACCAACCGATCCTTTCTTCCGGTCAAGTTGTGCCACAAATTTCTCTTCTCCCCATTTCTATTCAGTACCTCCTCATTAGTTATGTGATCTATCCATCTAATCTTCAGCATTCTTCTGTAGCACCACATTTCGAAAGCTTCTATTCTCTTCTTGTCCAAACTATTTATCGTCCATGTTTCACTTTCATACTTGGCTACACTCCATACAAATACTTTCAGAAACGCCTTCCTGACACTTAAATCTATACTCGATCTTACCAAATTTCTCTTCTTCTGAAACGCTTTCCTTGCCATGGCCAGTCAAGATTTCATATTTTCTCTACTTTGACGATCGTGGTTTATTTCGCTCCCCAAATAGCAAAACTCATCTACTACTTTAAGTGTCTCATTTCCTAACCTAATTCCCTCAGTATCACATGATTTAGGTAGACTACATTCCATTATCCTCATTTTGCTTTTCTTGATGTTCACCTGATATCCTTCTTTCAAGACACTGTCCATTTCGTTCAACTGCTCTTCTAGGTCCTTTGCTGCCTCTGACAGAATTACAATATCATCGGGAAACGTAGAAATTTTTATTTCGTCTCCATTGATGTTAACTTCTACTCAGACTTTTACTTTTGTTACCTTTACTGATTGCTCAGTACATAGATAGAATAACATCGGGGATAGGCTACAACCCCGTGTCACTGCCTTCCCAACTAATGCTTCCCTTTCATGCCCCTTATCTCTTATAACTGCCATCTGGTTTCTGTACAAATTGTAATTAGCCTTTCGCTCCCTATATTTTACCTCTACCACCTTCAGAATTTGAGAGTATTCCCGTCAATACTGTCGAACGTTTTCTCTATGTCTACAAATTTTAGAAATGTAGATTTGCCTTTCCTTAATCTGTCTTCTAAGGTAAGTCGTTAGGTGAGTATTGCCTTCCGTGTTCCAACACATCTACAGAATCCAAACTGATAATCCCCGAGGTCGGCTTGTACTAATTTTTCCATTCGTGTGTAAACAATTCGTGTTAGTATTTTGCAGCCGTGACTAATTAAACTGATTGTTCGGTAATATTCACACCTGTCAACACCTGCTTTCTTAGGGATTGGAATTATTATATTCTTCTTGAAGTCTGAGGTTATTTCACTTGTCTCACACACCTTGCTCATCAGATGGTAGAGTTTTTACATGCGCTCTCCCATGGTATTAGTAGTTCTAATGGGATGTTGTCTACTGCCGGGTTCTAGTTTCGATGGGATCTTTCAGTGTTCTACCAAATTCTTCACGCAGTATCATATCTCCCATTTCATCTTCATCTGCGTCCCCTTCCATTTCCATAATATTGTCCTCAAGTACATCGCCCTTGTATAGACCCTCTATATACTCCTTCCATCTCTCTGCTTTCCCTTCTTTGCTGAGAACTGGGTTTCCATCTGAGCTCTTGATATTCATACAAGTGGTTCTCTTTTCTCCAAAGGTCTCTTTAATTTTCCTGCAGGCGGTATCTATATTACCCCTAGTGAGATATCCCTCTACATGCTTCCATTTGTCCTCTAGCCATCCCTGCTTAGCCATTTTGCACTTCCTGTCGATCTCATTTTTGAGACGTTTGTATTCCTTTTAGCCTGCTTCATTTACTGCATTTTTGTGTTTTCTCCTTTCATCAATTAAATTCAATATTTCTTCTGTTACCCAAGCATTTCTGAACCCTCGTCTTTTTACCTACTTGATCCTCTGCTGCCTTCACTGTTACATCCCTCAAAGCTACCCATTCTTCTTCTATTGTATTTCTTTCCACCATTCCTATCAATCGGTCCCTTATGCTCTCCCTGAAACTCTCTACAACCTCTGGTTCTGTCAGTTTATTCAGGTCACATTTCCTTAAATTCCTACCTCCAATAGACACTAACACATTTTAAAAAAAAGAAAAACACATCGAAATTTCACTATTAAGAGACAATATCTAACTAAAAAATTTCCTTAGACAAGTTGCATTAACGGCCGAAGGTCTTATTGATCAGAAATTCAAATTATTTGCCGGCTGAGGGCCAAAATAGTAATAACTAAAAAACAATTTCACGGCTGAAGGCCTGGATAACAATTCTTTGGAACAGTTAAACATCTCCAAGAGACAATAAAATATTTTTAAAAAAATCCAATCATCACAATGTGATCAAACCAAGAGAGAAGTCGGCCTCAGACAGTGCTCCAAGGATGGGCCTGAGAAAAGTCGCTTAACTTTGTAACCGACGAGACAGGCAACTCAAACTGGTGACAGTTTAAACGCAAATCAACTCTCTTCCAAAATCTACCTAACGTCTGGTAAAAATTACTACGATGGAATAACCCAGGCAAGACAGAACCGGCGGACAGCACATTGTCTTCAGAATCCGGTGTTCAGAACATACAGAATCACAAGGAACCACTATTACCAAGGTAGTCCAAAAGAACAAAATATTTGAACCACAATCAAGGAGGCTGTAGACCTAAAAGAAATACCAGACAGCAGCGGCAAGGCGAGGAAAGGTTCACTGCCACGATAATACGCTAACCTCCAGGGTAGGTAACAGGGGCGTTAGCGGCCACTACGCAGAAGTATACTGCGGGTTGAACTTCATCAATAAACACAAGGAATTCCACGATTAATAATAAGAAGTTGAGGACGGCTAACTAATTTCGCCAACTCCAAACAGTCCACTCGTTGCTCTTCGTCTCAGCGACCCTTCGAAAAGCAACGCACGAACAAAAGGCGTGATCTCAAAATAGTGGAGGTTTCGCTACTGGTTAATGTTCACTTAACTCAAGCGTCCTGGGTCTGGTGGACAACGTGGTTGTGGCCCTCGCAACTACAGTCCCTCGATCTGGCAATGCCTGCCAGCCGCCAGCGGTCCCAGCATTTCAAAAAAAAAAATGGTTCAAATGGCTCTGAGCACTATGGGACTCAACTGCTGAGGTCATTAGTCCCCTAGAACTTAGAACTAGTTAAACCTAACTAACCTAAAGACATCACAAACATCCATGCCCGAGGCAGGATTCGAACCTGCGACCGTAGCGGTCTTGCGGTTCCAGACTGCAGCGCCTTTAACAGCACGGCCACTTTGGCCGGCGCCGGCATTTCATCGCGCTGCCGGACCTCCCTCCAGCTCCGTTCCAACCGAGCTCCCGACACACCCTTCCCGGAAAACACTTGACGTCCTTACAAAGATAGTAGCATGGTACTAGATATCGATAAACGCTGCCGTTGCTGCCACTCGCGGACAGACAACGCTCGCAAACGTAGTGGCGCCAATAAACACAAGAAGAAATAGAGACGCCACTACCCCTATTACACAATGCCACCCTACCAACGGCGCCAACACGAACCTGGTGGCAACCCAACATAACCCAACAAGTGGGCTAACCAAACTTAATTTGATTAAGTTGGACCCAGTATCGCTTACTCGTGCGGTTGTCCTTAACCATAAGATTACAAGTGGTTCAAATGGCTCCGAGCACTATGGGACTTAACTTCTGTGGTCATCAGTCCCCTAGAACTTAGAACTACTTAAACCTAACTAACCTAAGGACATCACACACATCCACGCCCGAGGCAGGATTCGAACCTGCGACCGTAGCAGTCGCGCGGTTCCGGACTGAGTGCCTTAACCGCGAGACCACCGCGGCCGGCTAAACCATAAGATTAAGGGGAGCCGGAGGTGCCTATGCTGCCCATGTTAAAATCACTAAGTTTGAGGAACATTTATGAATAAACTACCAAATAGAAAAATTTCAATTTTTTTTTACATGTAGAGTGGTTTAGTATTGCAGTTATGACAGAGGGATTTTGGAGTATCTTTTCTAGTTTTCTTCCAATTATTTTTTTTATTAATGGCCCAATTTTTTTTTACAAATAATTGCTTTATAATTAAACTGAAATGAAACTACAGAACATATTGCCAAATGACTGTGTTACAATGAAAGTTTGACCACTAGGAGTGCTGTATATAAATTTCATCTCTCTAGCTTGAGTGGATTTTGAGAAAATGTTCCTTATATTCGAAAAATTCTAATTTACGGGAAATGGCTATCAAAGTTTCACAATACATTCCTGCACTATAGGATGGATTATCTATCCTTTCTCAGTCAATATTTCTTAGTGCTCGTACAGCGTTCACCCCAGCTGTAAATCCTAATGCCCTCAGAACATCACACTTCACACTGTTCCCTTGGTTGTAGGTTGCTATTGCATCATAAATGCCAAAGTGCAGTGTTTTTATGCTTACAAACACCCTTTTAGGAATCACTTTCCAAATCAAATTGTTTACGCTCTCAGTAGGATTCTGCGTCTTTCCGTGTAGACATTTGTGTAACAATTCTGGCTGTGCTAAGTCATGAAAAATTCGTTTTATTGTTCCCTCCTGATTCTTGTACATACTGCATATTACCCGCTTTACACAAGAAGTATAATACTACCAACAACAGGCGCAACACTGAACTAATTCGAAACGGTAAACAGCAAAGAGACGATGTTCCGCGCTCTTATTCATTGTAGTATCGCAACTTCGTATTAGTGTTTATTTTCTTTTCCCTACGTTCTTCCTCTTCTTATATACGGTTACTAAAACTGGCATCGTAACCAGAACAAAAGTGTACGACAATATTAAATGGAGCAAGATGTTCGAAATTCTGAGGAAAATAGGAGTAAGCTGTAAAAAAAACGGGTAATATTTGTCACAGAAAACAATGTAGCCAGCCCTTGCACACTCGCTGTATGCGTAACATAAGGCGCTGTATGCGTAACAGGCCGAGAAAATCCCAAGCAGTTCGCCAGGAAGTCACGAGAGGATGTTAGATACATTCAATGGCCGCCCATTTCCTCTGCAGGCGTGGGGGAAAATATTAATAACTCCACATCTAGGGCGAGTAGAACAATAATCCAAAGTTTACATTAAAGAGGAATATTCCAATTATTTTTCGGTAGCAAAAAAAAAATCGTAATTTTTTGGATATGACCACCTCCGGCTCCCCTTAACTGGGCAAACTATACGAATAATAGTGCAGGGGCCCAGGAAACGGGGAATGAACTTACCAAGGTTTCCAACACGCACCTCCCTCCCGGGAAAATTACGGACATACACCTGGTTTCCTGGTTTACCCCTAAAGACTCGTCGATTACGGTTGTAACGGTCAGCTTGTTTGTTGTGGGCCCTGAGAATATTGCACCTGGCCCGATTCCAGTAATGCCTGCAGGCATTAGATCTTGAATTTACCATAAGTCCGAAAGGGGGGAATTAACAGGATAACAGGTACCGGAGTAGCCTTCAAAGGCTCATGGTTGGCGGTATTGAAGGCAAAGCTAAGCCAAGGGAGACTGGAATCACATTTACTTCTTGTCTACTGATGCAAGATAATCAGTGCCTATTTGTGGCTCCAATAAGAGCTTCTGTATACCCTACATGAGTAATTGCTTCCTATGTTAGCCTCAGTTTTGCAGCACTAAATAATTCCTTACCGGACCAAGTTTCCATCTCAGCCAGATTTCTAACGTCTCGCTTGAAGGTCTGCACATCCTCTGTTATCAGAAAAAGGAACAGTTAAACTTGCAACTGGCATATCTACACCCCATTGTCATGATGACGATTCTACCAATCCATGCAGTTCCGGATTACCCACTGTTAATCTTACTACCATATCTAACGATATATATACTACTTCTGCCCTTGACACACATTGCGCCTCTGGTTCTGTCGAAGCTTTGTCCCTGACAAAATTCGTTTTGAGAACTAACGTCAGAAGGCAAGAAATCGAAATAGATTAATTTACTTCTTACATCTAACCATGACCCTTCTCGACTCCCGGCTCTGCCTAGCCATATGCCTGCAACGATTACATGTATAACATTTGATCGGAACTGATTCTCTACATGGCACTGATTGTCCCTGAAAGCTACTCTTTGCGCAGGTAACAGGCACTAACCAGTCGTTACTTCCATTACCTCTAAAACTAGGTAAATCTACTTGTTCTGTACTCGCAATCATATTTGCTTTGCAAAAAGTAGATGACCAAACTGCAATCAAAATTTTTACTCTCACCGTACGATAGGCTGTAGGCTCAGATGTTGCTCCAAGAAGGCAATGTCAGTCATCTGGCACCAGTGTTCGATGACCCTTTGTCAACTGTGGAGAGTGAAATGGGACATCAGGACGACAGTAGATTTGACCCATTACCTTCTTTATTCCGGCCCTCGGTCATACTACATCAAGAACAGCTTGTTGGAGGCCTACAGTTGCCTCTCAGGTGAAACAATAGACGTCCGGCATTGTTGGCAGTGCATAGAGTGGGATAGAGCGTGGTGTCAATCGAATTCCGCTATCAGCAACGTGTCCAGCTTGCGACTGTGATGACAGTGCGGCAGTGCCACTGACACTACCACAGAGGCAGCGGTGACCTCTCGTGACTCAGGGCAGGCTGCCTTGTCCTGTGATCGAACAGTGAACTCATGGATGGTGCTCCAGGTGTACACGGTCTATGGCTTTGTACTCTAAAACACTCCCGTGGTGGCAAGTGAGGAAAGGCACCCATTCATCCTCTAGCGTAGTGCAGCGTCAGCTATTGATATACGGCGCCCAACTGGCTCCCGTTCACAAGGCCTCTCAGCCGTGTTTTGCTGTGCAACGCATAACGCTGTTGCCTGCCTGTCGCTTGCTCTGTTGCAACTCACTTCCGCTCTGGCGTAATTTCTGACTCAATATTTTCGATATGCTACTCTAGGAAATAATAATACTTAAGACAACTACTGTAGAATGACTCGATTTTTTGAATGTCTTAATACAGATTCTAGTAAAAATATAACTTTGTGGCAAAAGGATATATACCAAACACATAGTGAAGACATACATTTCATCTCTCAACAACACACCAAGGAGGAAACTGAGTTATACACTTTCTTTTACAAAATAAAATTAATATAAGTATCATAGTTACTGAAACAGACTCAGACACTGTAGCAAGGTTTATCTTGATACATACAGAAGATAATCCACTAGAACATGTCACACCGTTGGAAACTGGTAATGTTCTAATAAGAGAGTAGGAAACCTACATTATGAATTACAGGAAGTGTTAATCTACAGAAAATCCTCACTACATGGAAACAATGGTAGATACGAAGATGGAAATAGATTAGTAACTGAACAACTGTTTATCGGTGACAAAATTTGGGTGAGATACCGAAACAACAGAGGTCGTCCGTAAATAGAATTTTCTGAGAAAAAAAAGCATATTGTTCCTTTACATTCTCCCTGTAGATGATTGGTAAACGTTACAGGAACCACATGAAAATAATATGAAATTTACTGTCAATTATAGACGATGAAATAACTGTACAGGATTTGATCTTCTTAAATTACATTAGAATTTCAAGCTATAGATAACACTGTGATGACTTGTGTTTGATGCTTAACTTTATCCGCCAGTCGTTAAATCTTAATCAAGACATCTTAAAATTTATCGCCTGGTAGTCCCGTCTATTTTTTTTTTTTTAATGCAGTACCTGCCCAAGTCTCAGAATATTTTGCTGCCAAAGGCAGTTACAATATGGTCTGCATACCACGCTGAAAAAAAAAACCTTTGTAGTGTACACAGATATCAAGTCACCTTCATCTACATATATGCTGCAAAAGCCATTTACCATGAATGAGGAGACTATTTCTCTCCAGTGTGAGCAGTTTTCTATCCAATATCATTTAGGTCATGAGCGTGGAGAAATGACTGTAAGGCTTCCTTCTTGGCCAGCACAGCCCCTACAATATCATCACAGTATGGCAAATATAGTATGAGAATAAAACGAGAAAGTACTTCGAGCTGTTATATATAAGTATAAAAGTTCACCACAATACACAAATTTTAGTGTTCGCCTGTTGTGTAGAAAGAGCTGTGGCTCATCTGACGTTTGTTTTTGTTCTCCTGAGACAATTGCCGCTGTTTCTATTGACAGCAGTACATATGGCTATGGTTAAACACTCTATTGAATAAAATTGCCCATGCGCCTCGCTCTTGTAAACACAAATTTTCTAAAGAAATTATAAAGCAATTTCTTAGAAAAATCTGTGTTATGACTGGTGTGATACAGCCCACCACGAATTTCTCTCCTGTGTCAATCTCTTCATCTCAGAGTTGAAATTGCATCCAATGTCCTCAATAGTTTGCTGGATGCATTCCAATCTTCCTTTTTCTTTCCACTTTTTATCCTCCACTGCCCCCACTAGTACCGTGGTGATAATTCTCTGATGTCTTAATACATATACTGTCACTTGTCTCCTCTTGTTACTTTTTTCCCATACGTACCTTAACTTAGTGATTCTGTGGAAAACCTACTAATTCCTTAGCAAACGAGTCGTCCTAATTATCAACATCCTTCCGTAACACCACACCTCAGCGGCTTCAATTCTCCTCTGTTCCGGCTTTCCCAAGGTTCGCGATTCACTGTGAAGAGATATGTGTAAATTAAAATCGATTAATAATTAAGTGACTGGAAAGAATATCTGAAAAGAAATTTTCAAGGTAATTTATGAATCTGAGCACAATCTTGGGTGAATTTTAGCTGATACCAATATCAACATTAATATCATTACATTCAAGGTGAATCAACATAATTTGCTTCCACTAGTGCGCAGTACCAAATAATCACCGCAAGCATTGAAATTGTCGATCTGTCACACTAAGCCAATAATTTTAGTATAATTAGGATAAATTAATTTCGTTAGGTGCTTGTCAAGCATGCATCATTACCTTCACATTAATTCCACTGTGTTTAGTCTTGATTACGACAATGTCGATGCAGGAATGGTACTCTGGATACCGCGTAAATTATTCTCGTATGCACCAGAACTCTTGATGCAGGATCACAGCGGCGAGTGAAATGATGAACGGATCGTAGTTGACCTTATAACCGTGCGAATAAATATTCCTTTTCTAATACCTTTTTATAATACTTTTCATGATCGGTTAAAATACACATTTTTCACATTGCTGGTATGACGGATCCAAGCATACGTCCGTACGCTACCACTTCCCGAAACAAAAGGGTAAAGATACATGAATTAATAAATTGAAGAGCGTATTTGTTACTTTGCTTCATACAGATGTTAAACGATGTGTGAAAACATTATCCTTGCCACAAACCAAACCTTTAATTTACCTTTGGCGGTATGTATAACTCATTCAGTTTACATATAAGAAAAGAAAAAAAAATGAAAAAATAATGTGATTCAGTACAAATGCCACAGAATAGTGGATTCTCAGAAACTTAATTGTCAAATTAATGACGATATTTGGTACCAGAAGACTTAAACAGTCGTTTACAAAAATATGTAGCCTATGTGCCTCTGAATATTTATTAGTGAACCTTAAAAAAAATTTGATGTAATTCGGTCCCGAATTTTTAGAAATTTTTGATAACATTGTTACATTTTTTACATTTTTATTACATATATATTGATATACTGTACTATGTACAAATATATGTAGCTTCTGTCCTTCAAAATATTCATTAGATTGTCGTGCAAAATTTGTAGGTAAATTAATTGAGAACTATTCGCTGTTTTTGGCCATAAGTTCATCCCTTTATATATACCATATAAATACATTATATAAATATAGTAAAATATGTAGCCGATGTTCATTAGTTTATCAGATAAATAACTAAAGTAAATAAGTGTAGAACTTATCGAGATTTTTGATAGCAACTTTTCCCCTTTATATGTTAAATACATATTAAAATGTTGAAAATATATAGCCCATGTACAATGAAAAGTCATTAGAGTATCGTGCAAAAATTTGAAGTGAATTAGGGTAGAACTTGCCGAGATTTTTGACAGTAACTCTTCCTCATTCCATATTATACTTGTATTTATACATTATACATTAAAATGTGCATAGTCTATATCCATCCGAGAGTTCATTGAAGTATCGAAAAAAATCTGAAGCAGGCGTTTGCTTGGTTACAGGCAAATAGGCGGGACCATGCTTTCAATTAAATATCGACAGCGCGCTCGACTCAATGATAACAGGTAGAGAAATGTAATAATTGTTTTATTAAAGCGTTTCGTGAAGGATAACAGAAGTTAAACAACTGTGTCTCTAACAAAATCGTTTGTAAAGATAAATGACAGCAGCATAATCTGTTTGGATTTCACCATCTAGCACATCTAGCCATTAATTGAAGTGCAATTATATTTTTAGTTAACAACATTACCTGCAAATTTTATGATAACATATTCGACATTCAGCATGGCAGCAATCTATCCTACGATCACAGGTTCATTTTTCAAACTACTAATAGAATTGCCCACTGTACATACACAAATGTTTTAATCGCAGATGAGTATTAATTCACTATAAATAATACACTAGCCTACTACACACACACTCATACACACACACACGAGGGAGCGCACGTGCGTTATTCACAAGTGTGAACTACACTGTGATTGGCGTTCACTTTAGGATCAATATTATTAGTCACATCTTGAAGTATGATAATCCACATTAAACTGCTCTCAGACACCACTGACAGAGGATTTCTGAAATAATTTTGGCTTAAATATTTAGCAATAATCTGGTAGAACGTGTGCTTTTTAATGCACTGTTAACTAAATTAGCTTAGTTTCTGCATACTTAAGTTACAAATCACTTCAAAGAATTAGGTTTATGTGCGCATCAACTTAGGAACCTGCGTTATGGAGACCTAGCGCATCTACGAAGACACAGATGCGTGAGATTTACTGGCCTCCCATTTTAGGAGCATCTGTTAGGTCGATGTTCGATTGATTTCTGGTATATTTGACACCACTTTCCACTCTCCACTTTGAGATAACCTTTTGAATCAAAGGTATGCATGTAATCACCGTCAGAGTAAAAAGTATATTCAAACATGTTAATAAAATTAATTTGTCCTCAAATGGTTTGGGGAGAGGTAGGAAGAGGTTAGCAACAAAAATGTTACGTTCATCAATTTACTCCAGTAAAAAGACAAGTCGTTCTCTAACGTTGTTAGCAACATATTCAGATTTTTTTCACCGTACTCTAATGAACATTCGGACTTACACAGACTATGTATTTTAATACTATATACAGCATATAATTATGTATGTATTATATAAAGGAGAAGCTTTGTTACTAAAGATCTCCAAAAGTTCTTCACTAACTTACTTCAGTTATTTACACGATACTTTAATGAACGTTCTAACAGACATAGGCTATACAGTCTATGTTTTAATATGTGTAATATGTGAGTACATATGTAACATGTAACGGGGAAGCGTTATTACCAAAAATCTAGACGCATTCTAGCCCTGTTTACTTCACATTTTTACACAATACTCCAATGAGTAATCCGAGCTATGTAGATTACATATAAGTATTACCCGGAGGCTCACGCGCGGTCTGCTGCGTCCACTTAATGCCACTCCCGATCAGCTGAGCCCCAGTTGTGGCCGCCGTATAACGGAAGGATGTCCATCCAACGGAATTTGTTTGGCAGTTACGTGGAACATGACCGCTGCATTCAACTGCCGGAACTGAGTACCACTTTGAGAAAAGGTCTGCATGCCCAGTCTCTCAGTTTACATGCTTGAGAAACACGTCGCTCGAATCTGGTGGCAGGCGGCGTTGGTATTTATAACCAATGCGGTTTGGTATCTACAGAAATTGCAGCAAACTGTAATGGTTGAGGAATATGGACTTGCTTTGTGACCTTCGTAATGTGTAGACTGGAGAAGCTATTTCAACTTATTCACTGTGCCGTGAGGATTCTTAAACTGTGTGTTGAGCCCACTGTTGCTAAGAGGCCTTTAGCAGTAGCTGCATTCGTGAATTTTATTTTGCTTCTCGTTTGTTTCTGTTTTTTTGCCTTTGTGCACTGTAGATAATTCGTGAGTAGTATCAGTTGTGCCTGTAATGTGAATGCAGCACAAAGGTAACTTCCATTTTCCATTCTTAAGTAAAACCGTATGGGCGTTCTGCTTCAAATTATGTTTATATACCTTTATATGAATTTTCAAAGCGCAAGCTATGTACATCGCTCTTTATATTACTAATATTCCTGTTTATTGGGCTCGAGCTCGAACTGTAATTTACGAGTATTATCTGGGCTGCATTGAGTACGCAATGTTAAATATATATATAGTTAATTGCAGTCACCTGGATGTTGTTTTTTAAATATATTAGCACATATTTTGTCGTTGCCCATTTGTTTTACAGTGTTCCTCAATAATGGCTCAACGCCTGCTCTCAGCTTGTAACTAAATATCTAAATGTTCATTCACCTTAGTTTATTGCTATGAAACATCTGCTAAAGAAAATACTATTTCTCTGCTTTAGTTAACATTGTCTTTAGCGATCTGTGTTGACATGGAACCACAACTTAGTAGATTGCTATCTTAAGTTGTTGTCTTCAGTCCAGACACTGGTATCACGTATCTCTCCATGCTACTCTATCCTGTGCAAGCTTGTTGATCTCTGAGTAACTACTGCAACGTACATCTTTCTGAATCTGCTTAATGTATTCATTCCTTGGTCTCTCTCTACGTTTTTTACTCTCCACGCTTCCCTCCAATACCAAATTGGAGATCCCATGAGTCCTCAGAACGTGTCCTACCTACCGATCGCTAGTCCAGTTGCGCCAGAAATTCCTCTTCTTCCCAATTCTGTTCAGCAACTCCTCATTAGTTAAGTGACATAAGCATCTTATCTTCAGCATTCTTCCGTAGCACCACATTTCGAAAGCTCCTATTCTCCTCTTATCAAAACTATTTATCGTCCTCATTTCACCTCCATACATGGCTACATTCCATCCAAATATTTTCAGAAAGGACTGCCCTGACACCTAAATCTACACTCGATGTTAACAAAGTTCTCTTCTTCGGAAACGCTTTCCCTGCCATTGCCACTCTACATTTTATATCTTTTCTACTTCGACCATTGTCGGTTATTTTGCTCCCCAAACAGCAAAACTCATCTGCTAGTTTAAGTATCTCATTTACTGATCTAATTCCCTCAGCAGCACCTGATTTAATTCGGTACAAATGGCTCTGAGCACTATGGGACTTAACATCTGAGGTCATCAGTTCCACAGAACTTAGAACTACTTAAACCTAAATAACCTAAGGACATCACACACATCCATGCTCGAGGCAGGATTCGAACCTGCGACCGAAGCAGTCGTGCTTTCCGAAATGAAGCGCTTACAACCGCTCGTCCACCGCGGCCGGCTGATTTAAATCGGCTACATTCCATTATCCTCGTTTTGGTTTTGCAGCTGTTCATCCTATATCCTCCTATCAAGACACTGTTCATTCCGTTCAAATGCTCTTCCAGGTCCTTTACCGTGTTTGACCGAATTACAATGTTACCAGCTAATCTCAAAGTTCTTATTTGTTCTCTATGCATTTTAATTTATGCTCCAAATTTTTCTTTTATTTCCTTTACTGCTTGCTCAATATACAGATTGAGAAACATCGGCGATAGGCTACAACCGTGTCTTGCCCTCTTCCTAACCACTCCATCCCTTTCATGCCCCTCGACTCTTGTAACTGGTACTTGGTTTCTGTACAAATTGCGAATAGCCTTTCGTTCCCTATATTTGAACCCTGCCACCTCCAGAATTTGAAAGAGTGTATTCAAGTAAACATTGTAGAAAGCTTTCTCTTTGTCTACAAATACTATAAACGTAGGTTTACCTTTCCTTCACCTAAGATACGTCGTAGAGTCACCATTGCCTCGTGTGTACAAATATTTCTACGGAATCCAAAGTGATCTTCCCCGAGCTCGGCTTCGAGCAGTTTTTCCATTCGTTGTAAAGAATTCGTGTTAATATTTTGCAGCCATGACTTATTGAATTGATAGTTCGGTAATTTTCACACCTGTCAGCAGCTGCTTCCTTTAGGATTGGAATTATTATATTCTTCTTGAAGTCTGAGGTTATTTAGCCTGTCTCATACATCTTGCGCACCAGATGGTAGAGTCATGTCATGGCTGGCTCTCCTAAGTCTATCCGTAGATATAATGGAATGTTGTCTATTCACGGGGCCTTGTAAAATTCTTCACGGAGTATCGTATCTCCAATTTCATCTACGTCCTCTTTCATTTCCATATTATTGCCCTCAAATACAACGTCCTTGTATAGATCCTCCATATACTTCTTCCCCCTTTCTGCTTTCCCTTCTTTGCTTAGAAGTATCTTATGTAAGAAGTTTAATTTCTACCTCTAAAACTATATCGTTCATTTCTTTGTATTAGTGAATCATAGTAATTTGTTATCTTCAATTAAATTATTCAATTTCCAATTCTAAAAGAGCACTGTTCACTTGTTTTCTATAATTGCAGTGCCTCAGAATTATTGAAGATATGCTAAAATACCATTCTAACAATTATTGTATTTTCTTATCAAATATTTTACTTGGAACCTGCACGAATTCCGCTCTTGTGCCATTTCAGAGTATCATTTGCAAACTACGTCATCAGTTATTTGTTGGATGTATTCCAGTCTGTGTCTTCCTCTAGAGTTTTTACCCTCTACACTTCCCTCTGGTATCACGGAAGTTACTCCGGGCGTCGTAACAGATGTCCCACCATCCTCTCCTTCTTCTTCTCAGTGCTCTGTTCCTCGCCAGTACTATTGAGAACCTCCTGATTCGTTACGTTATCATTTCCCCAAAACTTCAATATTTTTCTGTAGCACCACACCTCAAATACTTCGATTCCCTTCTTGTCTGGTTTTCCCAATGTCCTTGTTCCACTACCACCCACTACTGCTCTCCAAACGTACATTCTTAGAAATTTGTTCCTCAGTTTACGGCTTATGTTTGATACTAGTACATATCTCTTTGCCATGAGAGCCCTTGTTCCCGTTCATAGTCTGCTTTTTATTTCCTCCTTGCTCCTTCCGTCTTGGATTACTTTGCTACCTAGGTAGCAGAATTCTGACCATCAATCCTGATGTTAAGTTTCTCACTGTCCTCATTTCCGCTACTTCTCATTACTTTCGTCTTTCTTCGATTTACTCTCAGTCCACATTCTGTACTCATTGAACTGTTCATTCCAGTCAGCAGATCATGTACTTCGTATTCACTTTCACTGAGGATACCACTCATCAATGAAACTTATCACTTACATTCCTTCACCATGAATTCTAATTCCACTCCTGAACCTATCTTTTATTTCCGTCATAACCTCTTTAACGTATAAATTGAAGAGCAGGGCAAAAAGACTACAGCCCTGTGTTACAATCTTTCTAATCCGAGCACTTCTTTCTTAGTATTCCATTCTAATTTTTCCCTTTTGGCTCTTTGACATGTTGTATATTACCCGTCTTTTCCATCAGCTTGCCCCTATTTTTCTCAGAATTTCGAACATATTTGCTGCATTTTACATTCTCGAATGCTTTTTTCAGGTCGACAATCCCATAAACGTGTGTTTACCTTTATTCAGTCTTGCTTCCATTGCAGGCCGCAACGTCAGAACTGATTTTCTGGTTCCCTTAACTCACCTAAAGCCAAACTGATCGTCGTATAAAACATACATAATTTTCTTTTCCACTCTTCTGTGTATTATTCTTCTCTGTAATTCGGATGCGTGTGCTGCTTAACTGATTGTGCGACAATTCTCCCATTTTCCAGCTCTTGCAATCTTCTTATTTGTGTGGATGACGTTTTTCCGAAAGTCAGATGGTGTATCGTCAGACTCGCACGCTATGCACAAGAACGTGAATATAGGTTCTGTTGCCCCGTCCCCAAAAATTTTAGAAATTATGATGGAATGTTATCTGTCTCTTCTGCCTTATTCGACATTAAGTCTTCCACAGTTCTTCCAACTTCTGATTCTAATACTCGATCCGCTATCTATTCTATATCGTCTCCTGTTTGTTGTTCTACCACGTCATCAGACAAATATTCCCCTCATAGAGGCCTTCAGTGTACTTTTTTCATGTATCCTCTCTTTCCTCTACATTTGCAGTGGAAACTCCACTGAAATCTTGACGTTATCATCCTTCTTTTTAGTTTCACTCAGGGTTCGTTTGACCTTTCTGTATTGTGAGATAGTCCTTCCGACCATCATTACTTCCTAGATTTCTTCACGTTTTCCAAGCAGCCATTTCGCCTTAGCTTTCCTGCAATTACTGTTTATTTCATTTCTAAATGCTCCGCACTTCTGTGTTCCTCATTTCCCTGAACATTTTTGTACTTCATTATTTCTTCGATCAACTGAAATATATCTTCTGTTACCAATCGTTTCTTCGCAGTTACCTTCTTTGTACCTATGTTTTTCTTTCCTACATATTAGGTGTCCCTCTTTAGAGATTTACATTCCTCTTCAGCTGAACTGCCTACTGAGCTACTCCTTATAGCTATATCTAGAGCCTTAGAGAACTTTTAAGCGTATCTTTTCGTTCTTTGGTACTTTCTTAGTGTTCTTTTTCGTACACTGACTCTTCCTGGTTTGTCTCTTAACTACTAAATTGTGATCTGAGTCTACGTCTGCTCCTGAGTATGCCTTACAATCCAGTACCTGACGTCGGAATCTCTGCCTGACCATGATGTAATCTGATGAAATCTTCCTGTATCTCTCAGCCTTTTTCAAGTACACTTCCTCTTTTGATTCTGGCACAGAGTAGTTGCTATTACTAGCTGAAATTTATTGCAAAACTCAAATCCTTTCTCCTCTCTCATTTCTAATACCAAGCCCATACTCTTCCGTAATCCTTTCTCCTACTCCTTCCTCTACAACAACATTCATATCTCATATGACGATTAGATTTTCATCTCCCTTTATGTGCTGAATTCCGCATTCAATATCTTCATACACTTCACCTTCGCCTTGCGACATTGGCGTATATACCTGAAGTATCGTTGTCGGAGTTGCTGTGCTGTCGATTCTGATGAGAAAAAGTCTTTCTTTTAAATGTTCACAGTATCTTACTTCTCTGCCCTACCTGTTTATCCATAACGAATCCTATTTCCGTAATATCTTTTTCTGCTGCTGTTGACATTATTTTACTCGTATGACCAGAAATCGTTGTCTTTTTTTTAAATCCAGTTCACTTACCACCCCTCCCCCCCCCCCCCCCCCCGTTTATATCTAGACTGAACATCAGCATTTCGCTTTTCAGATATTCTTGCTTCCCTACCACGCTCAGACTTCTGACATTCTCGCCCAGACTAGCAGAACGTTATCCTTTTGTTGATTATTCAGTGTTTTTCTCATGCTCATTCCCCCCTTGAAAGCCTCCTCGAAGAGATCCGAATGGGGTACTACTCTGGAACCTTTTGCCAATGTAGAGTTCGTGACACTTTTCAAATTACAGGGCTCACGTCCTGTGGATTTACATTACGTGTCCTTGATTCAATGGTTTCTATTGCCTCCTGCATCCCCAGACCTTTGATCATTGCAAATTCTTCTGCATTTTAGGGACAGTTACCCGCCCAAAGGGCAAGAGTATCCCTTGAACTTTCTTTTAACTGGTTCTTGTGCTACTGTCCATGTTTAATACCTCTTGTAGTTGTGTCATCAAATATTGTTTATATTTTTCTTAGTTCATTTATTTAATGCAAACTGTTACATAGCCACAGTTTTGAATACAATGTTAATGTTGCTCCTGTTTGCTAATTTTGTATTTGTGTGTTGTTCAGCCTTTTTACCTTTTAAAAGTGCAGTACCAACACACTTTCAAACATTGCATTTACTATATGTTCCCTCAGCCTCCTCATTTCCCTGCATTTGTTTATTTATTTCTGCTTATCTTATTGATATTGCTTAAGTTCCTTGTGTATTCTGCAGTTACATTAATAATTGTTTCTTCTTTTAATTTGTTTAAGTATCCCTCTCCATGTTTTATGCCTCCTGAAGTAGCCTTGTCAAACACAAATTTTATTTTATTGTTCTTGTTTATTAATAGAAATTATTATGTAGGAATGCTGCTCCTACATTGCGTTAAAGTTTTCTCCTGTCTACTCCATTTTTTTCTACTGTTCAATTTTTTTACTTTTTCAGTGCATTACCACCACACTGTCAAACATGTTAATCAGTGTATGTGTCTGCTTCAATCAAGGCGTGTAAATTCTCTTCCAATGTTGTTTACAAACATTGTAAATTCTTTGGTGACAATACTTAGTAAATGACTGAAGATGGTCTTGTAAGCTGAAAAGCGGTTAACACAATAAAAGTAATACTGTAGAACACAAGCAAACTGGTGCTCTTCTTTTATTACAATGCTGTTCTACTAAGAACAGGTGGCGTCAGTGACAGAATCAAAGTGCCTATGACAACAAGCATGCCTGTGACATGTGAACACATATTGTAAATTCACGTATTAATAGCTTCAATTGCACAACAGTTAGTACAGGAGCTGTAATATTAAGAAAATAAGTGATATATGATACATGAAGTTACCAAAATATGAACGACCTTGTGGTTTTAATAATGGGACAACGAGATTATTAGAACTGCGAAGGACATCTGCCATATACAGCCCCCAGCAGCTGAGAGGGTATGTAGTGTCTAAACTGTCACTACAACACAATTTGCCAACAAATTCCTTACTTTTCAATCGATCTGTACATTGGGAAATATATAATGCTATTCCATACAAACATGTTATTGTTGTTGTGGTCTTCAGTCCTGAGACTGGTTTAATGCGGCTCTCCATGCTACTCTATCCTGTGCAAGATTCTTCATCTCCCAGTACCTTCTACAGCCTACATCCTTCGAAATCTGCTTAATGTATTCATCTCTTGGTCTCCCTCAACGATTTTTACCCTCCACGCTGCCCTCCAATACTAAATTGGTGATCCCTCGATGTCTCAGAATATGTCCTACCAACCGATCCCTTCTTCTAGTCAAGTTGTACCACAAGCTCCTCGTCTCCCCAATTCTGTTCAATACCTCTTCATTAGGTATGTGATCAACCCATCTAATCTTCAGCATTCTTCTGTAGCACCACATTTCAAAAGCTTCTATTCTCTTCTTCTCTAAGCTATTTATCGTCCACGTTTCACTTCCATACATAACTACACTCCATACAAATACTTTCAGGAACGACTTCCTGACATTTAAATCTATACTCGATGTTAACAAACTTTTCTTCTTCAGAAACGCTTTCCTTGCCATTGCCACTTTACATTTTATATCCTCTTTACTTCAACCATCATCAGTTATTTTTCTCCCCAAATAGCAAAACTCCTTTACTACTTTAAGTGTCTCCTTTCCTAATCTAATTCCCTCAGCATCACCCGACTTAAATCGACTACATTCCATTAACCTCGTTTCGCTTTTGTTGATGTACATCTTATATCCTCCTTTCAAGACACTATCCATTCCGTTCAACTGCTCTTTCAAGTCCTTTGCTGCCTCTGACAGAATTACAATGTCATCGGCGAACCTTAAAGTTTTTATTTCTTCTCCGTGGATTTTAATACCTACTCCGAACTTTTCTTTTGTTTCCTTTGTTGCTTGCCCAATATACAGACTGAATAACATCGGGGATAGGCTACAACCCTGTCCCACTCCCTTCCTAACCACTGCTTCCCTTTCATGTCCCTCGACTCTTATAACTGCCATCTGGTTTCTGTACAAATTGTAAATAGCCTTTCGCTCCCTGTATTTTACCCCTGCCACCTTCAGAATTTGAAAGAGAGTATTCCAATCAACATCGTCTAAGGCTATCTCTAAGTATACAAGTGCTAGAAACGTACGTTTGCCTTTCCATAATCTTTCTTCTAAGGTAAGTCGTAGGGTCAGTATTGCCTCACGTGTTCCAACATTTCTACGGAATCCAAACTGATCTTCCCCGAGGTTGGCTTCTATCAGTTTTTCCATCCGTCCGTAAGGAATTCGCTTTAGTATTTTGCTGCTGTGACTTATTAAACTGATAGTTCGGTAATTTTCACGTCTGCCAACACCTGCTTTCTTTGGGATTGGGATTATTATATTCTTCTTGAAATCTGAGGTATTTCGCCTGTCTCATACATCTTGTTCACCAGATGGTAGAGTTTTGTCAGGACTGGCTCTCCCAAGGTTGTCAGTAGTTCTAATAGAATGTTGCCTACTCCGGGGGCCTTGTTTCGACTCAGGTCCTTCAGTGCTCTGTCAAACTCTTCACGCACTATCATATCTCCCATTTCATCTTCATCTACATCCCCTTCCATTTCCATAATATTGTCCTCAAGTACATCGCCCTTGTATAGGCCCTCTATATACTCCTTCCACCTTTGTGCTTTCCCTTCTTTGCTTAGAACTGGGTTTCCATCAAAGTTCTTGATATTCATGCAAGTGGTTCTCCATTCACCAAAGGTCTCTTTAATTTTCCTGTAGGCAGTATCTATCTTACCCCTAGTAAGATAAGCCTCTACATCCTTACATTTGCTCTCTAGCCATCCCTGCTTAGCCCTTTTGCACTTCCTGTCGATTTCATTTTTGAGACGTTTGTATTCCTTTTTGCCTGATTCATTTACTGCATTTTTATATCTTCTCCTTTCATCAATTAAATTCAATATTTCTTCTGTTACCCAAGGGTTTCTACTAGCCCTCGTCTTTTTACCTACTTGATCCTCTGCTGCCTTCACAACTTCTTCCCTCAGAGGTACCCATTCTTCTTCTACTGTATTTCTTTTCCCCATTCCTGTCAACTGTTTCCTTATGCTCTCCTGCTCTCCCTGAAACTCTGAACAATCTCTGGTTCTTTCAGTTTATCCAGGTCCCATATCCTTAAATTCCCACCTTTTTGCAGTTTCTTCAGTTTTAATCTACAGTTCATAACCAATAGATTGTGGTTAGAGTCCACATCTGCCCCTGGAAAGTCTTACAATTTAAAACCTGGTTCCTAAATCTCTGTATTACCATTTTATAATCTATCTGATACCTTTTAGTATCTCCAGGGTTCTTCCATTTATACAACCTTCTTTCATGATTCTTAAACCAAGTATTAGCTATGATTAAGTTATGCTCTGCGCAAAATTCTACCAGACGGCTTCCTCTTTCATTTCTTAGCCCCAATCCACATTCACCTACTATGTTTCCTTCTCTCCCTTTTCCTACTGACGAATTCCAGTCACCATGACTATTAAATTTTCGTCTCCCTTCACTATCTGAATAACTTCTTTTATCTCATCATACATTTCATCAATTTCTTCGTCATCTGCAGAGCTAGTTGGCATATAAATTTTTACTGCTGTAGTAGGCGTGGGCTTCATGTCTGTCTTGGCCACAATATTGCGTTCACTATGCTGTTTGTAGTAGCTTACCCGTACACCTTTTTTTTTTTCATTATTAAACCTACTCCTGCATTACCCCTATTTGATTTTGTATTTATAGCCCTGTATTCACCTGACCAGAAGTCTTGTTCCTCCTGCCATCGAACTTCACTAATTCCCACTATATCTAACTTTAACCTATCCATTTCCATTTTTAAATGTTCTAACCTACCTGCCCGATTAAGGGATCTGACATTCCACGCTCCGATCCGTAGAACGCCAGTTTTCTTTCTCCTGATAACAACGTCCTCCTGAGTAGTCCCCGCCCGGAGATCCGAATGGGGGACTATTTTACCTCCGGAATATTTTATCCAAGAGGACGCCATAATCATTTAATCATACAGTAAAACTGCATGCCCTCGGGAAAAATTACGGCCATAGTTTCCCCTTGCTTTCAGCCGTTCGCAGTACCAGCACAGCAAGGCCATTTTGGTTAGTGTTACAAGGCCAGATCAGTCAATCATCCAGACTGTTGCCCCTGCAGCTACTGAAAAGGCAGCTGCCCCTTTTCAGGAACCACACTTTTGTCTGGCCTCTCAACAGACACCCCTCCGTTGTGGTTGCACCTATGGTACGGCTAACCGTATCGTTGAGGCACGCAAGCCTCCCCACCAACGGCAAGGTCCATGGTTCATGGGGGGGGGGGGGGGGGGTCATACAACCACATCTAACCTAAAAAGAAGTAAATCTGCCATCAATCCGAAGATCAAAGTGCTTTATTCGGCATGACCCTACGGGAGATGAAACGCCGTTGTTTTACTTCGACCTTTGGATTGACTCACCCAGCTATTGAGAGAGGGACCTAAAGATTAATATGGATATGATGTTTGGTATTTTCACATCAGCAAACATTGCCAGAAGTGAAAGAAGTAATAGGTGACAGATAAATTTCCTAGCACTGAATGTGACTCGAAAGTGAGATCTCTGGATTTGTTGTCTGGCATTTTATTACTGAGTGACCGAGCTTAACAACCTACAAATTTTAAAATTTGGGGGTGAGCAGGAGAATTTATTATCACAACAAAAAGGAAACCAGTTTTTTTTAAATAAATGGAGTGTGGTGCATACGAGAAAACATTGGATTTTTGCAACACCTTGAAAGGCGTGCACTTCATTCACCATTCAGTGCTCATATTTCTAAACCCAGCTTTCTGGTATTCGGTAGTATAATAATTCAGGCCCTGTTAAAAATTTAGATGAGTTGCCTAATTTATTTGACGATGTTTACAGTTCGTCTCACACTGACCTGTGAGAGGAATTTTGTGCTATTAATTTTCTTTATTTATGGACGAGGGTAGCAGTCTTCCTAATAGCCATGATGGCTTCCTGTTTCGCATCCTTTTTCCGATCGCCAGCGTAGCACGTGGTGTCGTTTGAACGTTCAGTAGTGGCCAAAGTTTCCCCTGTTCTCAGTTCCCCAACCTACCTTACCAACCTTGTATCTGCTATTTCTGCTCGACTTTAACGTCGCGAGGTCGCCTCCCTGTGATATGCCGCCCCTCTGATCGGCCAGTTCTTTGCAGGTAAGCGCCAAACGTCCTCCGCTGGTTGATAGTGTACAAAGGGGCAGTGACCAGTTCTAGTGTGACCATGCCTGAGGCTGGAGGTGCTGCTTCCAGAAGATGTAGTTTCGGTACGCATGAATGCTGACGTACACTGTAGCTTAGCGCCCTGCGGCCCAGAGGGAACCATATAGGTATTTTTCTGGCGTGCGTTCCTTAAATTACGGTTTATTCAATTTTTCCGGGTTATAAGACTGTAGGTTTTCTGTGTACTGTGGTGTCACCGCCAGGCACCACACTTGCTTGGTGGTAGCTTTAAATCGGCCGCGGTCCATTAGTACATGTCGGACCCGCGTGTCGCCACTGTCAGTGATCGCAGACCGAGCGCCACCACAAGGCAGGTCTCGAGATACGGACTAGCACTCGCCCCAGTTGTACGGACGACTTCGCTAGCGATGCACACTGACGAAGCCTCGCTCATTTGCAGAGCAGATAGTTAGAATAGCCTTCAGCTAAGTCAATGGCTACGACCTAGCAAGGCGCCATTAGTAACATTGCATGTATCTACAGAGTCTCACTTGTATCGTCAATAGCGATGTACCAAGGATGGATTAAAGTATTCCAGCAGCTACGTACTTTTCTTTATAGCATTCATTACGTATCCTGTTACAGACCTATCTCTTGCCTGCGTGAGCTAAACGCGTGCCTTTCGGCTGCTTCCGTGGCGTGGCTGTCTTGCTACGCCACAACATGTACAGTAGGGCATAATGTGCGCGATGTGTTGGTTAGTCACAGTAGTTTGCAGTTCGGCACTAAAGTGTGTTCTTTCATGCTCACTTTTTCCACTTCGTCTGGCAGTAGCTCTTTCAATTCTTCCGTGCAAAATTTGACACAGAATTTAGGTCTTCTTAGCTTGAAAACTTGTGGCCTTTGTCCTAAGCCACATGGTGAGTGTCTGGCGCCCTTTCATGTTTCGTTAACGTAGTCAGACCGCGAGCCAAAATTATTTGGTATCGCCGGTATGAATAGTTTCGCGTCTTGCTGGTTTTGTTCCTTTAGTACAGGAGGCTACCTAGCGGTTCATTCCCAGTAGCCTCTTTCTTAGTCTTTGGCTGATTCATGTTGGTGATCTTTGCATGCCTGAAACCCCTTCCTTTAATAAGTTGTACTCCATTTGATAATACGGCGACCGTTCCAAAAATTCCTTTTCTCCTGTCATCGTGGCTTAGTACGAACGTACGTTGGGGCAGGCTGCTGAACTCAGTTCTTTCTTCCCCCAACCCCATTTGATTGTATAATTGTTCTATATTAAACTGTTAAATAAATGAGTCCTTTAATCTTTACGTTCTCCCTTTCATTACGTGAAATCATCCTTAATGTCAGAACTATTCTCATGATAACGGTTGCTATTAGGTCGTGCAGGTCTCGCGCCTTTACTGATAGGATAAAGATTCAGTATCAAAAAATATGAAAATTACAGCCCCTACAGAAAGGAATAGTAATCTGTAAACAACGAGCCACCGCTTTTAACCTATAATGTAACAGTGAACATAATGCATTTCATAAGGAGGAATATCGGGTATGTCGAGGCGGGATATATACCGTGCTCTCTTCCTGTCCTTGAGAAAAGTGGAGAAAGTGATGTAATTTTAATGAAATGTCGAAAACGTGTTCGAGAGACTGATGACACGTATTTTACAACATATACAGTGTTGAGACGAGAATCGTCTGAATTACATCTTTTGGGCCTTATCGACTTCTGTCAGTCCTTTGCGAAACTAGTACGGTACAGCTTCCCTTGCTTCCCCGTGGACCAAACGTAGCTCCATATGCTGCAAGCAAACCTGCTTCTGCTGCATTTCAGTCGATTGGGTCGTAATGTCTTGCTTGTGGCTGTAAGCATCACAAAGCACTGCCATTTGCGAGAGAATACTTTTTTGATTAACTACATTGTTTTCTACAAGCTGTGTATTTGTAAATGTGGTACAGTGACTGTTATTTTGCAAGTAGATCTTACCCAAAAAAAAAAGAAACATATTTAACAGGAAGAAGTAGACAGTCAAACGTTTTGTTGATTTATGTCCATTCCATGTTCTCGCATGTAGCTGAAAGATTAACTTTTATGTTGTTGCTGCACAGAAGAAGAAATGTGAAGTTTTCCGTATCATCATACAGATAATTGTGAAGTTAGAAAGTTTAGGGTGTTCAAAAAGAATAGCTATTTTGTGGAAGAATCTTTTGTACTTATATCAGGAACGATTGATGCTTTATTGGGAAAAGTCTTAAGTTTCCCGAGTATTTCTCTGAGGCTTTATTACGGCCTATACCGATCTGTCTCAATTCTAGCAGCGCGTCTCTAAATTCGTTGCATGTCTGATGCAATACCTATTCGATAGGCACTCGAAACACAGGAACAGTCCTCAGGAAAGCAATATCCTTTGCATACCCAATGCATTTTCCCAGTAGCCCAACAGCAAGTCTCTACTCCACTTGCCTTCCATGAAGATGATTTTGCGTAATAGTCCCTTTTCATATCCTTTCTTATGTGTGACGTGTAATAAATGCTGTTGGGTCCTTCTCTTTGTTGTAGATATTACATCACATCTTCCCCCCATTTAAAGAGAGCTACCGTTCAATACAACAAGTGGAGATTTTACCCAAGCCGTAGTGTTTACTGTATACCACGACACACTGGTAGATTCCGCTGAGCGCCGCAGGCAAGTTGGAACATATGTTATAATTTCGTATTATAGATTTTATGTGACTTAATGTTCTCAAAATGTTTGTTTTGGTTGTTTCATGACCCATGATCGAATTGGGGAAGGTGTTTCTGTGCTGTTCCGAAGACGCGACAGCTGGTTTACTGGGTACTACAGGGGTCCAGCCGACGGCGAGCGGCCGGCAAGCGACTTGGAAGGCAATATCAAGACCAATTTTGAATTATTAAAAATATCTTGCTAATAAATAGACGTGAAATAATATTCTCTTCTGTAACTGATGTCTGACTGTTCACATTAAATCGTTGTGAATATTCGATTTGTACGTGTTGCTGGTTGATATGTGCGTTATAAGTGCTGAGAAGAGATGTAAGATGATTCATTTTTGGAACTTTCTAGTGGCGTGAAGATCGGCCAGCTAACTTTAAAATGATTATTCTGATAGGTCATTGGAAATTATTATAAGTTTAGATGGACAATTGAATGACAGAAAGCGTTTTTACGCAGACAATAGGAAAGGACCTGTAAGAATATCTCTGACAGTTAATACCGCGAAATATCTATACTGATTATTTGCACTACAGTATTCAGTTTGTACTGAATGGTTCAAATGGCTCTGAGCACTATGGGACTTCACATCTGTGGTCATCAGTGCCCTAGAACTTAGAACTACTTAAACCTAACTAACCTAAGGACATCACACACATCCATGCCCGAGGCAGGATTAGAACCTGCGACCGTAGCGGTCACGCGGTTCCAGACTGAAGCGCCTTGTATTGAGTGTTAATGAAGCCTTACAAGCTGTTAATGCTTGTTTAACCAGTTTAGTAGTGATTCGATGGTTAGATGGGAATGGATGAGTGGTATTTTGTGCATATGAGTTGCGCCTGGTGAACCAAATAGAATTATTAACAACATTTAGGGTCATTGAAGAATTTATAGTATCTAACTGGGACTTCGTCAGGTTTCTGGCGCCATACAAGCCATTTAGAATTATTACTGGAGTGACCTTTTCATACGCCTTACTCCGATTGGCAACAAGGGTGTTATCACTGACTGCAACTCGTACTAGACGCGAAGATGGCACTTTAAACTTTATTGACGAGGAGCATTTAATGATTTCATTTTAAGTGAGTTATTTTAAACGCTTGCGAATTTAACAAAAACTATCTAGGTAAACGCCTTAATTCCAAAAGCACTTGAAAGAGAACGTTGATACTAGAGATTATCGTGTTGTTGAAACATCGATGTATGGAATCGACGTTTGTTTCACAATATCGCCAACTCTTCCTACGTACGTAATTTAACATTATACGTCCAAATTTTCCTTGGATCTACTTCTTGTTAGCGAAAAGGGTCTGCTGTTACAAACCCGCATTCAAATAGAACAAGATTTAACTTTAATGAAAACTGTCGCGGGTTCTTCTGAATCCTGGTTAGAGTAAGATTTTCATCTGCTTTGTGATGAGAGGCTGTCACATGAGTAACTATACGAGAAATGAAAGTCCTTATCCACTAATTAATTCGTCGCGGACAGACCTTAGTTGGCGCCAGCAGAGCAGGGACAGCTCAATGTGTTTCTGCAGTTCTTTGCGATCGTTCAAATGGTTAAAATGACTGTGAGCACTATGGGACTTAACATCTCAGGTCATCAGTCCCCTAGAACGTAGAGCTATTTAAACCTAACTAACCTAAGGACATCACACACATCCATGCCCGAGGCAGGATTCGAACCTGCGACCGTAGCGGTCGTGCGGTTCCAGACTGAAGCGCCTAGATCCGCTCGGCCACCACGGCCGGCTATATCTGTTGACCCGCATCTTTTGTTCACAGATATCACTACTTTCAGTCAGTGCTTTTACAGACAATTGATTTCACATTGAGTTATATCATCCCATGTTTGCTGATCTCTCTACTGCTTACGCTTCGTTTTTGCTATACCATAGAAAGTTGCTCACAGACCCCACCCACTTCTTCTGTCTGTATAGCAGAATAAAATTACTCCAGTTCCTCAACAATTTTTACAACAAACGCTTAAGAACATGCAACGTCAACATAAATTTCTTAGTGAATGGTGTTTTGAAATACTTTTGTAACGCAGTCTTTTTCAAGTTAGCATCACTTTTCAGAGCACCGTGATGTGACAAATATTTACACTGTACAAGCAATTTCTTTGCATTTATAAAATAATTTCTGCTGATCTGGTCTCTTTTTTTAGCACTCCGTGTTTCGTCAGCTTGCTGCCGTCATCATGTGCATTGCAGTTACATTTGAGTTCCATTAATCTCAAGTGTGATGAGGTTCGTGTGCTGTGTGTACAACTGAAGTTATAATATCGAAATTCAACCCTGTTCAGAAAGATTCATGTATTTTATGGTGTATATTAAGTGATTTGCACATTTAGATTATTCGATTACTGCATTTACATACGTTTTCCTAGGAAATTTAGTCCTTAAGTGAGAATTTCCCTGTACTGGACTGTATTTCGGTACATACGCTCACTGGTACACACAACAAATGATCTTATCACTCTTCGGGCTGATGTAGAGTAGAGTGCACCTGATGACAACAATATGCTGCCGAAACGGGTCGTGCTAATAAAATAAGTAGAATAGTGACTGAAGCAGTAGAAGCAATTTCACCAATTTGGAATACAGTTACAGCCATCAACATATTCCATACCACGTGTTTAAATTTAACTAAATCTCTAAGGACCTAAGTACTTGTCTCTGTCTGAAGCAATCGGAAAAAATTCTACAACCGAAATTTTTCTAGTGGTCCCTGTGTTTGCAGTATTAAGACTTGGCTCCAATATTAAACGCGTCACGCCACTGGCTTTTTCCATTTCGCGGGCCGCTTCTTCCCACGAGTTATCTGCGGTTCGTGTCTTATTTAGCGGACCCCGTGTCGCAGCTGTCGCCACATACGCCGCGCCCCCGCAGCTCCGGCCCCCGACACGTGCCGACCTCGGCGTCAGGCTTCACACTGACCACGAGACTGGCCGCTGGGTCAACCGCGGCATTCTCATTAATGTGGAAGTGTCAGATGCGAAACGGCAGTGGTGATCCTACAGTGCGGCGCTATAGGGAACCGGCTTGAGTAGCCTGCTAGTTTCATAAGATTTACACTAAACAACATTTCCTCATTTCTGTTCAGGTTAGTGCCACGCGCTATGCACGCGAAGCATATTGTTGAAATGACTGGACTGAAACAGGGCGTAGTTCGAATTGTCTTCAAATACTATCTATCTATCGCTTGAGCCTTGTCCCGCAGTTACGCAGAGTCAGCCATCGTTAATAGCATTTGGGATGTTAATGGCCGCCATCCCGTACCCTGGGACGAAGTAGTGTACCCCAAGTGTCTGCGTCGAGTGTAATCCATGGAATAGTGCGAACGTATTCAGACGTCTGCGAGCCGTGTAACTGAGACGCAACATGGGGACCAGCCCGGCATTCACCTAGCGGGATGTGGAAAACCGCCTAAAAACCACATCCAGGCCGGCCGGCAAATCGGCCCTAGTCGTTAATCCGCCGGGCGGATTCGATCCGGGGCCGGCTCGCCTACCCAGTCCAGGAAGCAGCGCGTTAGCGCTCTCGGCTTCAGTGAAGGGTTTCGCATTGTCTTCAAAAATACGCCTATTTTTGACAGGGAGCATTGAATTTTACGACTGCAGCTGTCAGCTTCGGTACACTTTGCAAGAGGTCGTTTGAACCTTGGACACATCTCCATTTTTCGCATGATACTGGTTGGATCGTGTAGTAACCAGTACGCAAACATCTACTACAGTACATACAGTCAGTTCCACAAGAAAGTGTAAGCCATAATCTTAAATGTAACGTCTGCAGCGACATCACTGGTAGTGGTCTCGAATCTGTAATCGCTGCGTTTTGCACGATGTATAGTTGAACAGTGGAAGAGTTGAATGTTTTGGTTTTGTCCGTTGCATTTCAAAACGAGTGCAAAATGTGTGAAGCGTCACGAGGCAGTGTTCCTTGTAAGTCGTCTTTTTGGGCCTGGTCTCCTCTTTCAAAATCCTGGTGTACGAAGCGTGAAAGGTTGCTTCAACGGACTGTCAAACACCTACTAACAGTTCGTGTTTGGGCATGTTCCTATTAACACGGTTTTAAAATTACAATGAAATGAACAGCCTTAGCTGCTTACAGGCGTTGACATACGTCAACGGGGACAGATGAAAATGTGTGCCCCTACCGAGGCTCGAACCCGGGATCTCCCGCTTACATGGGAGACGCTCTATCCATCTTTTTTTTTTTTTTTCTAGATGCTACCCCCTTTTTGGACCACTTTGTTCCCTTAAAAAGCCCCTTAGGAAAATGGAACTAAAAAAATAAATAAATAAAAAAATAAAAAAACCTAAGTGCCACCGCCACTTGTCATCCTATAACAAAAAAAATCTGATCCACTTCAGGCGTTGGCTCCTGAGGAAACCCACCCCAGAGAGCTGCCTATAGACCAGGGGAGGTATGGGAATCAAGGTTAGGGCTATCCGTTGCCACTTTTTCTTTTTTTTTATATGATTACATTTAGGGAGCGTGTACAATGAGAAGTCTAGTAACTAAGTGTTACACGTAAGTGTTACAACAACAAAGATGGCATAAAAGAGTAATCAAAAAAATAAAAATATAAACCACTGATGTAACTCTATAATGTAACTGGTTCCACTTGGAGCCTTGCCATCGTTATCTGAAATCTCCAATAGCGCCTTTGAAGGGCATCTGCAACGGAGGCATTCTGCTTCGCTAGTGCCTCAAGGAAAACAGTATCCTTGCAGCAGCTTGTCTCTTCCTTTGGTCATGGCTGACAAGGCAGAACGTTGAGCCGTTAGTGTGATGCGGCACAGCACATTAACCACACCCTGGCACTCCACAGCTGAGTGGGGGGTTAACGAAAACGCTGCGTAAATAATTGGCGAAGAGCGTACGGTATTTCGGTGTGCGTTCGAGGGCATTGTGAGCTTCTTGTAGGAACCACCAGTAATCAAGCTGCTCTTTCTCTCCGTCGCTAAAGATGTAGGCGACGGTAAGTCCTTTGAACCATGTAAGCGCATGATACTTTGCAGCCGGAAAGTAAGTTTCATCGGGACAGAGTAGGGTCTGCGGGTCAATCATATCAGGTGTGACCCGGAGGTAACAAGCCAATATCTTCTGAGTTAGTCGCCAAACTCCGGACGATGATGCGCAAGTAAAACGATGTTCATCGGTATCCAAAAGGTGACAATCTGGGCAATAAGGGGAGTCTGCCAGTCCAATAGTGTGAAGTCGCTGGCGTGTGGCATATTTTTTGTTGGCGATCTGATACCACTTCGAACGCACCGTGGATGACAGAAAGTGGTGGTGTATCGTTTTCCACACTCTTGGCCAGTGAACCGTAGGGTACTTGTGTTCCACCACGTTATGGTGAACAGCCCGCAGAAGGTTGGTATAAAAATCTTTCGCCTTTGGTGGACGTGTGGCGGAGAGATTCAAGCTGACATAGCTGTAATCAAGAATGAAGGTCGACACATGGGAAAGCTGTGGTGCGACGTGCGCAACCGACACTGGCGGGACGTTAGAGACTGGCATCAGAACCTGTAGTAAACGACCCGTAAGAGAGGTATATTGACTTTTCCATCGTTTTCTCATGTTGCTCATGTAAAGGGCAGCTGCTCTCGCCCTGACGTTGACCAATCCCAGCCCTCCTTTGTGCACTGGGAGGGTAAGAGTGTCGTATCGTACTTTAAAGATATGACCTGCGGAAACGTAGTAACTGAAGGCCGCCTGAAGCCGGCGACCTATCTGCAGTGGTAGTGGGAGGACCTGTGCCACGTGGTTGAGTTTGGATGCTACGTAGAGGTTCAGGTATTCAACACGTTGTAGCTGATTCAAGTCCCGGAGCAGGTTCTGTCGCACCATTGCGCATATGATCTGTAATAACCGTCGGTAGTTTGCTGCAGATGTTTTACGTACATCTTTCTTGAACGTGATTCCCAAATATCGCAGATCAGAAACTGGTGGGAGGGGAGCGAGGGCTTCCGGTCCGAGACCACGCCCAATGTCCAACGCCGCCGACTTGTTGATGTTCAGAAGACTGCCTGCGGCCTGTCCGTATCGCTCAATCCAGGTTAGTACGCTTTGAACTTCGTCATTGGAACGAACCAGCAGTAGCAGGTCGTCAGCGTATGTCCTATAGCGAAAGGTGACGTCCCGCAGCGTGATACCAGATAGGCGGTGGTTAAGGCCCCCTAGGAGTGGCTCGAGTGCGACTGCATAAAGGTAGGTAGAAAGGGGACAACCCTGTCGCAGAGACCTCTTAATGGGTACTGGTCCTACCGTCCTTCCATTGACCTGGACGTGTGAGCTGGCTGCGGTCCAAAGACGCCGTAGGGTGTCGATGAGGCCCGGGGGGGGGGGAATCCCATACAGTCCATCACTCGTAGGAGGAAGTTGTGGTGCACTCTATCAAAGGCGCTGTTGAAATCGACGGAGACGATCGCCGCTCTCAGACGGCACGCAGAAGCGATCGCTATTAAGTCCCTGCAGTCACCGGTGGCCATGTGTATGTTGGCTTCTCCCCCCTGCGACGTCTGTTCTGGAGCGAGGATCATCGGCAAAGTCGTCTTAATACGGCTCGCCATAATCCTGGTGAAAATCTTGTAATCGGCGTTCAACATTGTAAGCGGCCGATAGTCGTTAATCGATAGCCCTCCACCTGGCTTGTGTACTGGTATGAGGAGACCTTCTACAAACGCTGGCGGCACAACACAGTCAGGAGACATAATTCGCGTAACATTATAACCCAGTGAGGCATCATGATGTCACGGAAAGTCCGGTAGAATTCGATGGGCAATCCATCAGGTCCAGGAGATTTATTGGCCGCATTTTTGTCCACGGCGTCTTCGACTTCTTCGAGTGAGATTTCCTCTGTTAGTGCATTCACGGTAGCCTCGTCAATAGTACGTGTTATCTGCTGTAACACTTCAGTAGTGGCCTCGTCAATGACGGTTCTTTCCTTGTAAAGATGACGAAAATGATCCTCCACCGCCCTTACCATGGTTGCTTGGGTCGTACATAAGCGACCGTCGTGTGTCCTGAGTTGTGTGATTAAATGTTGACGTTGTCGGCGCTTATCCGCCACAACGTGGTGCATAGTGGGTTCCTTTGCAACCGTTCGGTCGTGCCGTCACGAGCGGACTACTGCACCTTCTAATCCACGCTTCGTCAATGATAGTATGTGAGCCTTGATTCTGCTTTGGTCATGTTGTCTCTCCGGGGAAGGGGGTAAGGCGTCGAGGTCCCTGAGTGCCGCGTAGTAAAAATCGAGGGTCTGTCGATGCCACGCAGTCACGTCCTTGCCATATCGCATAAGTGTCCTACGGACTGCTGGTTTGGCACAGAGGAGCCACCACTCCAGGGTCGAGGTGTATCGTGGGTGACGGCGTTCACAGTCAGTCCACGTTGCTGCAACTTGCCGACGGCAATCCAGGTCCTGGAGATGAGTTATGTTGAGCTTCCAAAAGCCATTGCTGCGCCAGACTTGTTGGGGACGTAAGTGTATAGTGCAGATATAGGCACTGTGATCGGAATAGGCTTGAGGCCATAATTCGGCGTCCACCACACTTTGTGTGAGATCTTGTGACACATATATGCGGTCAAGTCGGCTGGCCGAATGACTGGTAAGATGGGTGTGGCCAGAGCGGTTACCGTGGACTTTTTCCCACGTGTCGCACAAGTGAAGTTCTTGGATCATCGCACCCAGTTCCGGACAAGGCATGTAATGTGGGATTTGGTCCTTGGCGTGAAGTACGCAATTAAAATCGCCGGCGAAGACGCTGTGGTCGTATCGTCCAAGGAAAAGGGGAGCGACATCTGTGGAGTAGTATCTGGCGCGGTCGTGACGTCTTGTGGTACCCGACGGCGCGTAAACATTAATGAATCGGGTGTTGAGTGCCGTAAATGCTAGTCCCCGCGCGGAGGGAAGAAACGTGACGTCGGTAACTTCAATACCTTCACGCACTAATATTGCCACTCCGGTGTCTGCAGGGCTACCGGGCGTCACATGTGTGGCGTAACCGTAAAAGTGCGGGAGTGCAGTCGTTTTCACTTCTTGTAGGAAAGCAAAGTCAACTCCCATGGCTCGTATGGTTTCTTTCAAAAGTTGGATCTTGACAGGAGAACTGATCATGTTGATATTCATTGTCGCCAGGCGGTAAGCCTGGCAACGCGTTGTTTGGGCGAGGTTATCCATGTTGAAGTTGGAGAGAAGCGAACATCGGAAGTGATGTCACCCCCCGCCAAACGCGGTCCTCCTTGTGCTGCTTATGCTGCATGATCCGGCGGCGCCTCAGCTGGCCGCGGGTCGGGATCTTGTGTCTCGACGTCCTCGGCCCACGAAGCGGGCGCGGATGTCTGTTCATGTTCCATAGCCTCGGAATGGTTGGTAGTAAGGGACCGGGCGACTTCTCTGCCTGCACTGGTACCTTCCCGCTGCTCACTGTTTCTGTCAATGGGCTGATGTTCGAAAGCTGCATGTTTTTCTGTCTGTTCTGCAAGGTTGGAGTCAGTGGAAACAGCCTCAGTTTCGCGGCTGGCTTCTTGAGGGGTCAGTTGTTCTTCCCCGGCCGAATGCGAACCGCTGTGTTCCGACACGGTCCGACGACGGCGCTTTCGGCGTTTCGGTGATCGCTGTTTCCGTACAGGGCCTTCATTGTCAGAAGACGGCACTGACTCACGCTCCGCCGGAACAAACGCTTCGGTCGGTACAATAAGGGAATCAATTGCCATCTTGCCGGCGTCAATGTCTGTCGCGTTCGGTAGCTCCAGAGTCGTAGTACTATTTTCCACCACTGGCCAGGTCGGCGGATCATCCAGGTTTTTGTCCGTGGAAAGTGATTCTTGTACCGCTGAAGCGGTCGGCCGTGTCTGTTGTGTGGAGAACGTCGTGAACGCCGCCGCGTAAGTCACGGGTAGAACAGCCTTCGCCGCTGGTGGTGCAACGTCCTTCGGTGGGAGTTGTGTGATCCGACACTGGAGGCACTCGGAACGAAGGTGACCTTCTTTGCCGCATCCGGAACACGTCTTCGGCTGGCCGTCATAAATAACTATGGCCCGGCATCCTCCTATCTGTAGATAGGATGGCACGTGTCGTTGGAGATCTATGCGCACTTGGCGTACTCCATTGAGTACTGGATACGTCTTAAACTGGGTCCATTTTTCAGCCACGTGTTCGTGTACCGTGCCGTAGGGGCGGAGCGCCGCTACAACTTCTGCCGCCGGGAGTTCAAATGGAAGTTCGAATATGCGGACAGTCCGCAGTCCCATTGCGGCATGGCCGACCTCGACGTTGCCAACATTGCCATCTGCGTGGCAGAAGCGGAGTTCTTGTTTCATCTCACGAAGCACCTTGTCGCATGTAGTTTCGTTTATGAGCTTTACATAGACCGTGCTACTGACGATCGAAAAGTGAATGCCGACAATGTCGGCAGCCGGGATCTTGGCTTCCTCTTTTAAAAAGCGTTCGACTTCGAGCGCCTTTGGTCGGGTAAAGTCGTTCTGAAATGTGAATTTCAAGGTTGATCTTCTGTATTGGTTTGCCATGGCCTTGTAGCGCTACGGCGTCACTTTAGTGTCGGCCGAAGAAAGTAAACAAGGCGCGCGGGCTCTCTCTGACAGCGGAGGGCACACACCGCACGTCTGCTTCGCTCGGCTGCGAGAGCCGCACTGTCCATCTGAGCCACCGAGGACACAGAGCATTACGCGACTGCAGGGATTTATCTCTCACACGCCTCCAGCGAAACCCACATTCTCAACGGTTTGGGCTATTTGCACTGATCTACACCCAATTTAAACGCAGAAAAAATGTGTAATATTATCAAAAATGCCTTCCGAGGTCCGTTAAGAAGCTGTCTAGGGTGCTTCAAGAAGACAATGATCCGAAACATCCCAGCCGTCGCTGTTATGCTTGGAAACAATGGTGTGTCCACGATGGACTGGCCTTCAATATCTCCGGGTACCAATCCGATCGGAAATATTTGGTCGTATATTAAGGTGGAGATTAAAGGAAAGCCACTACATACTTTGAAGTAACTATTATAGAAAATCAGGATGATATGGAGGGCGTTACCGAGAGAATATGCAGAAAATCTCGCGAAAAGCCGGCCAAAAAGTAGCTAAGCTATAATCGATAATTGCGGCATTAGATTGACTATTAGGTAATTGTGCCATTAGTAATATCATGTATTTTCATGTAAACATATACTTATAATAATGTTTTTCATTTCATACCGATAACGGGCTACACTTTCTTGTGAAACTGACTGTAACTACTAATAATCTGTTCTTCATAGCCGGCCGCGGTGGTCTAGCGGTTCTGGCGCTGCAGTCCGGAACCGCGGGACTGCTACGGTCGCAGGTTCGAATCCTGCCTCGGGCATGGGTGTGTGTGATGTCCTTAGGTTAGTTAGGTTTAAGTAGTTCTAAGTTCTAGGGGACTTATGACCTAAGATGTTGAGTCCCATAGTGCTCAGAGCCATTTGATCCATTTTTTTTGTTCTTCATTATAGACTCTGTTGTACCATAATAACGGGTCCGCGTCTACTTATATTAAATTTACCCGTCAAATCAAGGGAAGTGGGAGCGCTGTTGGTACTTATGAAAGGGTGAAACTGAGAATACTTCAACATTTATGGCCGAGAGGGGTAGCCGTGCGGTCTCAGGAGCATTGCACGGTTCGCGTGGCTCTTCCCGTCGGAGGTTCGAGTCCTCCCTCGGGCATAGGTGTGTGTGTTGTCCTTAGAGTAAATTAGTTTGAATTAAATTAGTTAGTGTGTAAACCTAGGGACCGATGACCTCAGCAGTTTGGTCCCACAGGAACTTACCACAAATTTCCAAAGTTTTCCAACATTTGTGCAAGTGCTGGTTACATATGCTTAAACTCTTTCGTAGTATTATAGCCTCCAAATACGTGGGACTAAAGATCGAAGATGTCAAAAGGTTCGTTGCATGGCTAGATTACTGAGGTATTTCCGTATTAATCTGCTCTGCGCATTCTGCAGGGGTGACCCGCCCCAATACCAGCCATGATGGTGTACTACACTGGCTGCGTGGCCTTCACATGACCTAATACGTATAACTGAATCCTTCCCCATCTTAACTACTTCACAGGAATAGCCGGTTTCCTCTGTCTGTAATAAGACGCTGTATTATCCCTATTCGGGTGTATGATAAGTTAATTAACATTCTTCAACTAACTTCTTTGGGTGACACAAATGACTACACTAATCAGAGGGACCAAACCTCACACAAATATTTATTCGTATTTATTTTATAGCCTTCTCAATGGAAAATGGTTTTATATACAGCAGGGTCGTTTAGTTCAAATGGTTCAAATGGCTCTGAGCTCTATGGGATGAACATTTGGGGTCATCAGTCCCCTAGAACGTAGAACTACTTAAATCTAACTAACCTAAGGACATCACAAACATTCATGCCCGAGGCAGGATTCGAAACTGCGACAGCAGCGGTAGCGCGGTACCAGACTGAAGCGCCTAGAACCTCTCGGCCACTCCGGCTGGCGATCGTTTAGTCTACCAACTCGAGAAGGACTTACTATAATTAAAAAACTGCCGTTCTGGAGTCTGAAGATGATCCCTAAGGACTGAAACCGGTCACTCTGAATAAAAGAAATTTGCGATGAAGACTGTTGTTTAACTATCATATTAATGTAAGATCGCTGAGAATGTTTTCAAAACTTTTATCTAGAGGGACTACTTCTAAAAAAATTATTTCAATCGTCAGCGTAGTGCAAGAATTGCTCTAGCCCTTTCAAAAAATGACACGTCGGGTCGCTGAATCCGATCAGCCACAGGTACTATCTGAGTTCTCTGTTATGTAATATTTAAGTATATCACTTTTAACTGTTTTCCTATCAAGACGTCAGTTAACAGATTTGATGAGAATGTAAGATCTTTTACTCTTCAAAATTATTTTCTTCAGTTATGTGTCGAAACCATAAATAATCTGAAACTGTTACTGAAAAAGCACCGCAGAGACCATTTCCTGAACCAAGTCAACGTGAAAGAATTTTCATGATAGACTCTCTTGAGCATCAACGAACGTCAAATATCAACTCAAGCAATTAACTATTTTTATACGATTTTCAGAGTTAATCGCCTCAGGGTTTCGCTCTTTCAAATTTCCCAGCTTTCTAATTCAGACAGTTCTTGTGAAACAGGTAAAACTTTCAACGTGTTCCGACGGGTGTAATATTTCCGAGGTAACTTGCTCAGAAATAACTTTCACAGTAGCGTCCAAAATGACATTCTTTTTGTTCCGTTAAATGTCAACCAAGAACTTTCAAAATTATTCAGAAGTCAGTAAAGCAGAAAATTTCGTTCATGTTCGCTGGCAGAATCACTATGTTACACAGCAAACGTAGTCTTCATACATTTAAATTAACACCCTTTTTATTTGTAACACTTTGATAACACGTAAAATGACCACTACGTGTTCAAACCTTTTGTGAACTGGTACATTTCACTTACATCAGTTTCATCGTCGCTGTTAGCTGGCGCCCTTTTTGTTTATCGAGCCTCACTGCCGCTTACTGCGTAGATAGAACACCGCTGGATCACTTGCCAGCATCCTCCCCGTGAGATATGAAACAAACAGAAAAAGCGGCATTTTAGTACACACACCATACGTCAAAAATACATAAATAAGTCATACACTTTTCTTGCCATCCTCATGTCGCTGAAGGACGGTTCTGCTTACTAAATCCGGGAACATAACACTTGCAGGAGAACGTAATAGGCTGTCGGCATTCATCTGCCTCACGTGGGTGGCCTCATAACGGAAACTCCACGAACATCTCGGCAATTTTAACTGTAATTCATCACGAGTCACCTCTTTGTCCAAAAAAAAAAAAAAACTAAGAAAGGAATCCAACGCAACGACTCATTATCTCTAAGTCACACGACATTAAGTGTGCCGGTTGACAAAGAAATTTCAAGCAGGTTTAAAAATAATGCACATAAGGATGTCTAGGAATAATTGTAGATTGGTATTTTAATCCATTTGAGCAAGCGGACAATCTACATGGTATCATAAGCGACTTGAAATACTCTCTAACTGCAAGTGTAGCTCGTCGCAAAGGAGGTACATTTCATCCCAACAATTTACAAGCGGAAGTCACTGGGTAAAGGAGAGCACAGTGTTAATAATTTAAACTGAGAGTGCAACATTGGGGGATTGATTTAATTAACCTGAATTACACGAGAACGTGACTGCCAAATCATGCCATCACACCACAAGGAAAACTTTGTATAAATACGGAATCGCGAAATATGTTGTGCAGACGTTAGTTAAATGAATGTATCGAGTGTGAAGCACTACATATGTGCAGATTCAAAGTGGAGAGACTACGACATCATAAACTGTAGCTATTTAACACCACATCCTAACTTTCTAAGCTCCGATGAGCATTCGCAGTGGAGCAGCGACCTACCTACTTTGTCGTGCCTCGATCAAGCCTGAAGAGAGGGTGCCGTGTCTTTTTTCTAACAGCTTGAACTCCGCGCCACAGTGTGCTAATTTCTTAAGGGGAGCAGGAGGTGCCTATGCGGCCCATGTTAAAATCACTAAGTGTGAAGAACATTTATGAATAAACTACCAAATAGAAAATTTTGAATTTTTTTTACGTATAGAGTGGTTTAGCATTGCAGTTATGACAGAGGGATTTTGTAGTATCTTTTCTAGTTTTCTTCCAATTATTTTTTTATTAATGACCCAAATTTTTTACAAATAATTGCTTTATAATTAAACTGAAATGAAACTACTGAACATATTGCCAAATGGCTGTGTTACAATGGAAGTTTGACCACTAGGAATGCTGTATAAAAATTTCATCTCTCTAGCTTGAGTGGATTTTGAGAAAATGTTCCTTACATTCGAAAAATTCTAATTTAAGGGAAATGGCTATCAAAGTTTCTCAATACATTCCTGCACTATAGGATGGATTATCAGGGTCTTCTTCTTCATCCTCCAAAAGCTTCCTCGTCTGTCTTCTTTTCTGGCCTGTTGTTCCATCATACTTCATACGCCTTTCTCTTCTTTCTGCTCCTCTTATCCTTACTCTGTCAATATTTCTTAGTGCTCGTACAGTGTTCACCCCATCTGTAAATCCTAATGCCTTCAGAACGTCACAATTGACACTGTTCCCTTGGTTGTAGGTTGCTATTGCATCAAAAATGCCAAAGTGCAGTGTTTTTATGCTTACAAACAACCTTTTTGGAATCACTTTCGAAATCAAATTGTTTACGCTCTCATTAGGATTCTGCGTCTTTCCGTGTAGACATTTGTGTAACAATTCTGGCTGTGCTAAGTCATGAAAAATTGGTTTTATTGCATTTATCACAGCTGCTGGCAAACCATGTTTGTGCTCATAGTCCTTTTTTGCATTATATTTGCACCAGGAATCTTTTGGGCACAGGCTGTGTTGAGGGTATTCATGGAACAGGCAGTGTGAAGGAACAATGCCCACACTGCTTTTCGCATGTCACTAACATTACTAGTATTTTGCCTTATAGCATACCCATAGTATCTCTGTAGACGTTCAATCACCTCATCAGTAAGCCCGCCTCTCCCTCCTATTGTCTTTCCATCAATGAGCTTACTTGAACCCAAAATTTGTTTGAGCCTTCGAAGCCGTGCACCCATACGCTTTTGCACATGCCCAATGCATTCCAACTTTTCAACTACAAATTCATTTCCCTATGGTTTCAGTTTCTCTATAGTCTTGAAACCTTTGGAGTCACCATCCCCAAGGTAGTATTTGCACCTAACGTTGTATCTGGGAACTGAACGTTCAAAAATTTGTTTCACTCCATCCACTTCCATTGCCCCACCTGATCCACTGAAATTTGCCTCACAGGTTCCACTGTGCTCTCCTTTGCTTTTATTTTTGCACGTACAATGTTTTGATAATATTGCAACATCTATCACTTTTGCACTATCACCACAAGTAGCAGTTACAACCCGATTCAGGGATTTATGACCCCTCTTTTGCCAGGAACCATCTAATGCGACTACCAAATCCCTAGAACCACCGTTCATTTCTATAGATTCCTCCACTGTTTCCTTCATGGTTTTCAAAGCCACATCTTCAACAGAGGATCCTACCAGTTCACAGTAGTACCCAAATTTGCTTGGAGGCGATGGCAAGTTCATAATACCACAAAACAGTTTACCACCAGCAGACCCTTTTCCAATGGATCGAAGACCATACAGCCGGCCGAAGTGGCCGTGCGGTTAAAGGCGCTGCAGTCTGGAACCGCAAGGTTCGAATCCTGCCTCGGGCATGGATGTTTGTGATGTCCTTAGGTTAGTTAGGTTTAACTACTTCTAAGTTCTAGGGGACTAATGACCTCAGCAGTTGTCCCATAGTGCTCAGAGCCATTTGAACCATTTGAAGAACATACACAAGTCGAAAATTCACATCAATCACTCTAGATCGTCCATTTTCACCAAAGAGACTGGCATATGAATTGTAGAAAGTCACTTGATACTTGCAACATGCACAGATTATCTTCATCTCACAAGCTAAACCAAAGTGCTTTGTTATCTCTAGTCCCACTCCTACACTTGAACACATTTTGCGCAGAACACTTTCTTTCAGCACAGAAGATACTAATCCAATATTCAGTACTTCGTTAACACCATCACTGTCACTAACATATTGACGAAATCTGTCACTTCCACCAGTCAGCTTCTTGCTAGAAGATGTCACAGGGCTATGACCGGCCATGTGTTGCTTGGCAGAAGAACGCACTGTTTCAGTAATTGTAGTATCGCAACTTGGTATTAGTGTTCTTCCTCCTCTTATATACACGGTTACTAAAACGTGGCATCGTAACCAGAACAACGCTTTAGACAAGAAGCATAATACTATCAACAACAGGCGCAACACTGAACTAATTCGAAACGATAAACAGCAAAGAGACGATGTTCCGCGCCCTTAGCGCTTCGTTTGTCACAGAAAACAATGTAGCCAGCCCTTGCACACTCGCTGTATGCGTAACATAAGGCGCTGTATGCGTAACAGGCCTAGAAAATCCCAAGCAATTCGCCAGGAAGTCACGAGAGGGTGTTAGATGCATTCAGCGGCCGCCCATTTCCCCTGCAGGCGTGGGCGAAAATGGTAATATCTCCACTTTTAGGGCGAGTAGAACAATAATTCAAAGTTTACATTAAAGAGGAATGTTCCAATTAATTTTCGGTAGCAAAAAAAAAAAAAATCGTAATTTTTTTGGATTTGACCACGATCAGCCCCAAACACGGGACCCCGGCCACTCTCTGCTCTTGAGAGAGAAAAAAATTTACCCCTCTGGTTAGGGATCTCTTTATCTACACCAAAGTCAAAGACCTAGCAACACCCATTCCTCAATCGAGAACCTATTGCAAGCTGCTTACTCACTGCCACAACTGTTGCTGCCACAACTGATAGAAGGGGGGAGGGTGGGGGGGGGAGTAGTTTCTATCTACCATCTACTGGACATGTTTCCACGTTACGGGAAAAATTACAACGTCGACGCAGAGAAACCTAGATAACGTATTAAAAAAATAATAAACAATAAAATGAACGTAATATTTACCTTTTCCCTTGACCGTAATGACGAGAAAAACAAAAATGTTTGAGAGATAAAAATCTCCAAGTAATGTGCCATTTTTCAGATTATTTACCATGTTTTAAATATGTAAGGTAAGGAATTAGGTTCATTCAACAATAAGCTGCTGTATAAAGCAGTACATTATTTTCTATCTCCCCGTGAAAAGTAGTATCAGAAGATGCTGCACTTGAGGCACTGAAATTGAAGTTACTGAAAAAAAAACTATAGAAGACACCAAATAAGAGATAATGTATAAGAATAGCCCATATTCTTGGTTTTTCATTCTTACACACTTCCATTGCCGGCCGTGGTGGCCGAGCGGCTCTAGGCGCTACAGTCTGGAACCGCGCGACCGCTACGGTCGCATGTTCGAATGCTGCCTCGGGCGTGGATGTGTGTCATGTCCTTTGGATAGTTAGGTTTAAGTAGTTCTAAGTTCTAGGAGACTGATGACCTCAGAAGTTAAGTCCCATAGTGCTCAGAGGCATTTGAACTATTTTTTTTTACTCCGTAACTAGATGTTGGTTCATTAAAGTAGTAATCTGTTAAATTTCATAATCCCACAAAACGAGATTAGGACATTTGCGAATAAAGGACCTGTAAATTATCTGTTATAAACAATGGCAGGTTCCATGACAACGTTCGCCTCACTCGAATCGGGATTAATAGAGGACTGCCGCAGCACGAGCGGGGAGCGAAGAAAGGATCCCTACCTCCAAATTTCGTGCGCAGTAGATTTTGCCATCCGTCTCGCAAAAAGAAACGTTGGCGGTATCGTTTTTCAAGGAGATATGTGTTCCGGCTGTTTGTAATCGCCCTCCATCAGGCCCCATCTATTGCACTGGCTAGGACGCTGACTGGCGATACAAATGGCCGCTTCAGCGGCCGGCGCGCCCGGATCGCGCAGCCATAAACCTCCGCCATGGAGGACGGACGCTCCTTTCGTGTCGCAGCCAGACCTGCTCTTCCCTCTTCCCGTCTCTCTCTCTCTCTCTCTCTCTCTCTCTCTCTCTCTTTCTCTCCCCGTCCCTTTTCCTCTCCCGCCGTCCGTCCGTCAACTCTATATTCGGATTAAGTCGGGCCGGCCGCCCCCCACTGGTGGTCCTTTTGTGCGCCAGCCGCGGCAACACACAAATATAAATTCTTGCGCTGGCCGGTATCGGGCCCCTCGTGTTTACAGCGCCTCGGTGGGTCGGCCGCTCGGTGCCGGCCGGCGCGCCTTATCTCACGTATTACGCTACGCCCCCGCCGCCGATATATTGGCGTGGGAGGCGGTCAAAAAGCCACGGCCGCACAAGGGGCAGACGAGGGGGATGAGGGACTGAAGTAGGAGGTAGGTGAGGAGGGACGAGACGGAGGGACGACAGCGGACAGTGGGTGGCGAACTGACGGCGCGAGCTTCAATCAGGACTTGCGTCCCCCTCTGCGAGCATCGTGCTGCCTGTTCGCCAGCAATTTCCTTGTAATTTCAGACTGCATGCTCGCGCAGCAAAGAGTCTAGTACATGGCTGACACATCGCACTGTTGCAAAAAGTACTTATAGCACAGCCGGCCGGAGTGGACGTGTGGTTCTAGACGCAACAGTCTGGACCGAGCGACCGCTACGGTTGCAGGTTCGAATCCTGCCTCGGGCATGGATGTGTGTGATGTCCTTAGGTTAGTTAGGTTTCATTAGTTCTAAGTTCTAGGCGACTGATGTCCTTAGAAGTTAAGTCGCATAGCGCTCAGAGCAATTTTAATCACTCCTAGGACGGCGGTGTTTAGAAGTGATTGCCGAGCGGGATATTTCACTATATATATATATATATATATATATATATATATATATATATATATATATATATGACCTTGTAGATAGTGTGGGAAGTTCCACGCGGCTTTTCGCGAATGATGCTGTAGTATACAGAGAGGCTGCAGCATTAGAAAATTGCATCGAAATGCAGGAAGATCTGCAACGGATAGGCACTTGGTGCAGGGAGTGGCAACTGACCCTTAACATAGACAGATGTAATGTATTGTGAATACATAGAAAGAAGGATCCTTTATTGTATGATTGTATGATAGCGGAACAAACACTGGTAGCAGTTACTTCTGTGAAATATCTGGGAGTATGCGTGTGGGACGATTTAAAGTGGAATGATCATATAAAATTAATTGTTGGTAAGGCGGATGCCAGGTTGAGATTCATTGGGAGAGTCCTTAGAAAATGTAGTCCATCAACAAAGGAGGTGGCTTACAAAACACTCGTTCAACCTATACTTGAGTATTGCTCATCAGTGTGGGATCCGTACCAGGTCGGGTTGACAGAGGAGACAGGGGAGATAGAGACGATCCAAAGAGGAGCGGCGCGTTTCGTCACAGGGTTATTTGGTAGGCGTGATAGCGTTACGGAGATGTTTAGCAAACTCAAGTGGCAGACTCTGCAAGAGAGGCGCTCTGCATCGTGGCGTTGCTTGCTCTCCAGGTTTCGAGAGGGTGCGTTTCTGGATGAGGTATGTAATATATTGCTTCCCCCTACTTATACTTCCCGAGGAGATCAAGAATGTAAAATTAGAGAGATTCGAGGGCGCACGGACGCTCTCCGGCAGTTGTTCTTCCCGCGAACCATACGCGACTGGAACAGGAAAGAGAGGTAATGACAGTGGCACGTAAAGTGCCCTCCGCCGCACACCGTTGGGTGGCTTGCGGAGTAGAAATGTAGAGGTAGATGTAGATGTAGATTAGCCGAGCGGTCTAAGGTGCTGCAGTCATGGACTGTGCGTCTGGTCCTGGCGGATGTTCGAGTCCTCCCTCGGGCATGGGTGTGTGTGTTTATCCTTGGGATAATTTAGGTTAAGTAGTGTGTAAGCTTAGGGACTGATGACCTTAGCAGTTAAATCCCACATGATTTCACACACATTTGAACATTTGAACATTTTTTAAGCATTGAGAAGTGATTCTGGGGTTGAATTTGGTAACGACACTTTTGCGGCGCCAGCATGTAGTACGTAGTTTACCACTGATTATTATGTCTGTAAATAATACTGATGTACAATTGTGTCTAGGTGTTGTAATCTTTAAGTATCCATTTTGGAGGCACACAGTAATGCCTATTTTTATTTCATCTTTCATTTAAGAGGCTCCGGGCCATTGCAATGGCGCACCACCACAAAGTCGCTGTTCATCAAGAGCTTCTAAGATACGGTAGCTCGGATCTTAAGGCCGAAATACGTTGCGCTCCGTTATTCCCATTCTGCGTGTTTTGTGTTACGGGTCACTAAATTAGTTCAACATCTGTACCACTACAGTCATGGAATTGCATGGCATTGGCTCATATTTCTATCCATACGCCTACACACCTTACTTGATTTGGTCTAAATACACCTTTGTGCGTGGAATCATACACACACATTAACTCGGCCCAGGGTGCTTAGAGCCCCTTTCTCTAAGCGACTTGGGTAATTCTCAGCAGGCGCGTCCATCTCGCGGTAGTGGGTCCGGCTTTCGAGATGTTGGCAAAGTTCTGCTGGGGACCCAGTATCGCGGGATATAGCGCGTTACCCATGCCCAGGGTTACGGGTGAAGACCACATTGGCAAGGAAGGCGAAGAAGATGGACTTCGGTACGGCGGACTACTGTTAACGATTTATATCTCGGTTCTGATGATGTTAAACGGTGTTATAATTTTAAGTACTTGAGAGTGACACTGTCGTCCAATGGTAGAAGTATGGATGATGTAAACAATAAAATAGGCCAGGGCAAGCGAGCCATAAAACAACTAAATGGTATTCTCTGGAACAAACACATAACGCGCAGAACAAAACATACCATCTACCACACAATTATTGAAAGTATCACAACATATGGTGCAGAGTTGTGGGAACTAACTCAGAATGATCGCCTGCTGGCTGTCGAGATGAATTTCTGGAGACGGAGTTGTGCATACTCCAGACTTGACTATATTAGAAATGATAGGATCAGAGAGGTTATGAATGTCAAAAGCACAATCCTAGACTACATAGAAAGGAAGCTCCTACTCTGTTATGGTCACTTACAGCGTATGCCAGACACAAGATGGCCAAAACGGGTGTGCCAATGGACTCCACATCAAAGAAGAAAGCGCGGTAGACCTGCTAGATGCTGGAAAGATGACGTCAACGAAGCAATGGCGGCGAGAGGTCTTAATGAAGGAGACTGGAATGACCGTGAACGATGGAGATTGGAATGCGAGAGGCGGCGGCTGCCGTAGAAACCTCGCTTATATATATATATAAAGAGAAGGACGAAGCACGAAGGAATTATCCAAAGGGAACAGAAATCGCTAGAAGTGATGTCCATTTACAGATACCTGATTACAATTTCGGAAAAAATTGGATGATTTATTCAAGGGAAAAGGATAGGGTCCTCCTCTGGCCATAATGCAAGCAGTTAGTGGTTGACTGAAAAATGGTTTGAGTGCCCTATGGTGGGAGCCTTGCTGAATTCTATCGAATTGGCACTTTAGCTCGTCATAATCCCGAGTTGGCTGGAGGGCTCTGCCCATAATTCTCCAAATTTTATCGATTGGGGATTGATCTGGCGATCTTTCTGGCCAAGATGGGGTTTCACAAGCAAATAGCCAGTCAGCAGAAACTCTTCCTGTGTGCAGTAAGGCATTACCTTCTCGAAATGTAAGCCCAGGAGGGTTGCCATGAAGGGCAACAAATCAAGGCAAACAATGTCGTCGACGTACCACTTTGCTGCAAGGATGCCGCGGATTGCAACCACTGGAATCCTGCTGCGAAATAAAATGACACCCCAGACCGTAACGCCTGGTTGTGTGTCCACATGGAGGGCAAAAGTCAGGTTACTACCCCACCACTCGGAATCTCCAGACAGATCTTAGCTGGTCGTCAGAACTGAAATTGAAGCAGGACTCAACACAGAATATCACTGAAGACATTTCTGCTCCACTCAATGAGATTCCAGGCCATTGACGGGTCCGGAGACGTCCCAGCCTTGGGATACCAAACCGACTTTCGCTCACCATGCGAACCAGGAGTGATAATCTGGGGCGCCATATTATTTCGTAACACGGCTCCTTTACTTGTCATGCCTGATACCCTTATGGCACAGCGGTACGACAACAATAAACTACACTCCGTTTTAAGAGTTTGAATGATTCATTCAAAATGGTTCAAATGGCTCCGAGCACTATGGGACTTAACTTCTAACGTCATCAGTCCCCTGTAACTTAGAACTACTTAAACCTAACTTAACCTAAGGACATCACACATATCCATCCCCGAGGCTGGATTCAAACCTGCGACCGTAGCGGTCGCGCGGTTCCTGACTGTAGCGCCTAGAACCGCCCGGGCCACCCCGTCCGGCCAATGAATCATTTACAACTTAAGCGTGTGCAGAATGCACGTTTAACTAAATGATCTTTTAAATGGCGCTGATGGTAATAGTCGTGGTGGTGGTGGAGAAAATGGCTGTGCTCAACAGTGAGGCCATCAAAGCCTGTACTCAGCTAACAGAATGCAAGGGTGATTACGAGTTGTCAGAAGCATGCCACCTCGATGTCCATATACTATTCCATGATTCAGTCATTGGAGGACCCAGCTATATCAATCTTCCTGATGTTACAGAGCCAAGCAGGCATGTGATAATGTCCAAAAATGACAACCAGTATTGCTTTGTATGCTCAATCCTGGCTTGTGAAAGATCAGAATCCGCAACATTCATCTCGATACTGCATGGGTATTGATATTCGCATGTTATATAACTTTTATGGTGTTCAGTTCCCCATTAAATGCAAGGAGACATCTAAATTTGAGGCACAGAATACCAATATCTCGGTTCATGGTTATACCGTGGATAAGTGCCAGCCAGAAGACGGTAAAGTTGCGAACAGAGCTGTCGGACCTATCTATACCTTGGAATTTGGAGGTCAGCATAAGATTCATGTGAACATCTGTTGGTTTCAGATGAGGAAAATAAGAAGAAAGGCGCTTCCTGACAGATTAAAACTGTGATTGAAGCTGTGAGGATGACTCCTGAGTCGTGCTTGGGTAGCTCAGTTGGTAGAGCACTTGGCCGGGAAAGGCAAAGGTCCACAGTTCGAGTCTCGGTCCGGTACACAGATTTAATCTGTCAGGAAGTTTCATATTAGCGCACACTCCACTACAGAGTGAAAATCTCATTCAAGAAGAAAGGCAATTATCATTACTGCTAGATCAAGGACATGTCCCAACTTCTCTCCTTCGAAATGAATAACCATAATGGTAAGCAGTATAATTGCTTAAGGTGTCTCCATGCCTTTTCCACATGCGTTATTTTAGCAATGCATCACGTTCTACAGGGAAACCAGTACGTGTTGTAATGTCTGGAAATGAAGTCCCATGCTTCTTGACAGAGCGTAGGGGAAGGATGCGGGAGACCCTCACCGCCGTACTAGGCAAGGTCCTAATGGAGCTGGTTTGCCGTTGCCTTAGTCCGACCGTCATGCGAATGAATGATGATGATGAAAACAACACTACAACACCCAGTCATTTCGGGGCAGGTGAAAATCCCTGACCCTACCAGGAATCGAACCCAGAACGCCGTGCTCGGGAAGCGAGAACGCTACCGCGAGGCCACTAACGGCGACCTTGTAATGTCTACTGAAGGAAACCAATTATTAAAGTTGAATAATGCCCACCATCAGGAGGAATATCCCTTTGTAGTTTAAGCTGATTTGAAAAGCCTCACTCCTGTGACACGCTGTGAAGGTGATCCAACAGCCTTACATACAACCTTCACAGAAGAACATGTACCATATGAGGCAGCATACCACGCTCTAGCTGGCCGAGGGGACCGACCGGTTCTAGGCGCTTCAGTCCGGAACCGCGCGACTGCTACGGTCGCAGGTTCGAATTCTGCCTCGGACATGGATGTGTGTGATGTCCTTAGGTTAGTTAGGTTTAAGTAGTTCTAGGGGACTGATGACCTCAGATGTTAAGTCCCATAGTACTCAGAGCCATTTGAACCATTTTTTGAACCACACACTATATTTGTGTGATTTGATTCTTAGCCATCACAAAACATAAATCAGGGATAATCCTGCGATTTGGCTGCTCACTGAGCTGGAAAAACTTTCATGTGTAGCTGATAAGCTTTACAGCATCAACATTCCCATGACCACGTCGTACAAGAGGCTTGTTGATTGTCATATATGTGGACAGCCACTAGAATGGAAAGCGGTGACTTCTTATAGAGACCACTGCCATGTAACAGGGAAGTTCCACGGTGCTGCCCATAACACTTGGAACCTGAGGTATAAATTACCATGACACATCCCACCTTTTTCCCCAATCTAAGCAGATATGATGCTCATTTTATCATTGAGCATTCGGCTAAATTCGGTAAGGAGAATGATCAGATCAACGTCGTGTTGATAATGTCGAGATATACATCTCAGTTGCTGAACGAATGAGGCCTAGAATTACACTCAGGTTCCTGGAATCGTTTTGCTTTATGCAGACACCAGTTCAGAAACTTGTTAAATATCTGCCTCAGATGGATGTGCACATATCCCAAGGTGCATTTCCTCATGATCCAAAGTTTCAGTTTATGACAAGAAAAGGAGCATACCCATTCAAATATTTACATTGTATGTAGAAACCCAACGAAACCAGACTTCCCGACAAAGCCACATTCACCAGTAACCTTACAGGCGATGCCATATTGGATGCAGGATAAGACTATGCTGTGAATGTTTGACCAGAGTTTAATATTCCAAATTTGGGAGAATATGCCAGACTTTATATGAAGACAGATGTGCATCTGTTAGCGGATGTTTTCGAGAGATTCTGGAGTGTACGCGTGACCGTAGATTCGCTAAGGATTGGCTAAGGATGTCAACATCAAGCTTTGGGCGGACGCTGGCATGCTACTTTTATTTGAGTGAGGTATCTGTGGGGGACTCCAATAATGTGTGCGTAGACATTACAAAGCGAATAATCCACGTAAAAGTGAGGGGTTCAATAAATCCCTTGATTCGAGCAACATCATGTATCTAGGTATCAGCAACCTATACAGGCGTTATATGCAGTAATTGCTGCCGATTGGCGAGTTTCAGTGGCTCTGGATGCAGGGGATTAGGTGAAACTACCCATAGCGTGGCGGCTGTTTGTGGTGAATGTTATGTTGTGGAAGCAGATCTCACAAACTCTAATAGTCTGCAGTACGCGCAAAGCAATTTGCTACTATTTCTAGAACAACTAGTTCTGTGTGGCGACACCATCCGCAAGTTGACGACAATGCTGGGAAACAAGCAGAGATACATCAGAAATAATAGAAACTTCCAGCAATGTTTCAATTTAGGGACGGAGCTAATTAAAGTTAGGCACACTGTCTCCTTCAGTCACCGTGGTTGAAGTAGTCTATTGGTTTAAATACTGGAATAAGAGCATACATTATTTTGAAACACTATTATAAACTGATGAATTATGTAGTTTTCGGCAAGAAAATGTAAAATTTTAGAAAACATCACGAGATTTGTATTAGGTCAGATTGCGATGGGTATTATGGCATGAACAAAACTGTTGTCATTTCACCTTCCCTGCATTTCCTATTTATCTGATTCCTAAGCGCTTGTATTTTTATATTACCTCTTCTATTGGTCGGAAATACTAGCATAATGAATCTTGCAGTTTCCAGTAGAACAGACGTTTTAATACCCCACGTTTGTCTATTTGCAATCAGTAGCACTTGATACACGACGAACTCCCTAGACTGGAAAGTTAGTCGTAGAAGTACACTGGCATTCATAACTTGAAAGCTTTATACGCTGCTCGTCTGATGCATTTTGTGGCATTTTCCATATTATTTTATTGATGGTGATCTCGTTCTCCTCTTGAACCCCTTGAATGTATGATCCATTGCGCTCCATTCCAATACGCTCCTATTTAACGCTCATAACAATTTGCCACATCACTTCAAAGTATCCGATAAGCAATTTTAGAGGTATAAATGCAGTAAATCTCTGTACTCTTCCACAGTTCTGACTGGCTCGTCTATGAATCAACCAGTAATTTTCTTAACCGTTTACATCAGATGAAGAAGCAGAAACATACGTTCTAAGAGTTGATTCTCTTCCATCATAATTAATTGGACCCCATTACGTTCATATCGTGTCTCATGAAACTCAATCGCTAAAGCCTTACATGTAAGATTCCGTAGCACTGTAGCAGTACCATCCCTTTTCGTAAATGATCCATGTAGACACACGAAACTCTGGCATGGGAGGGCTAAAGCCTCTCAATGCTGAATGACAATTCTAATTTCACTGTTCTGTGGTTGAAACATAAGATTTATGCGAGAAATATTCCTGATACATAATATGTTCATCATATTCCACCTGCCGGCCGTTGTGGCCGTGCGGTTAAAGGCGCTTCAGTCTGGAACCGCGTGACCGCTACGGTCGCAGGTTCGAATCCTGCCTCGGGCGTGGATGTGTGTGATGTCCTTAGGTTAGTTAGGTTTAATTAGTTCTAAGTACTAGGTGACTGATGACCTCAGCAGTTGAGTCGCATAGTGCTCAGAGCCAGCCATCATATTCCACCGGGTTAGTTACACTGCTGGCCACCGTAAATGCAACACCAAGAAAGACAAGAGGTAGCACAACAAAATTTATTTTGTAGATAACATGTTGACCAAGTATCAAATGATTACGTTTACAGACGTCTGTGACATGTGGTTCCTGCCAGAATCAGTAGCCAAAGTAGCCGCCATTGTTGGAGATCACCGCTGCCACACGTCTCGGCATTGAGTCAAAGAGGCGTTGGATGTGTTCCTGGGGTACAGCAGCCCAAGCAGCTTCCACACGTAGCCAAAGATCATCTGGTGTGGCAGCTGGAGATGTAATCTGGGTCACTCGTTGAGCAACCATGGACCACATGTTTTCTATCGGCGAAAGATCCGGAGAGCGAGCCGGCCAGGGAAGCACTTCAATCTGGTTATTGACGAAGAACCTTTGGACAATGCGTGCCACGTGTGGTCGCGCATTATCCTGTTGAAATATGGCTGTGGCCGAGCCCTGAAGGTAAGGAAGGACAACTGGCTCCAGCACCTCGGATATGTAGCGCCGGCTATTTAAAGTACCGGCAATGCGTACTAGAGGCGTGCGAGAGTAGTATCCAATACCGCCCCATACCATAATACCCGGTGCAAGACCAGTGTGGCGGTGCATAATGCAGCTGTCCAGCATCCTCTCTCCACGGTGTCTCCACACTCGAATTCGACCATCGTGGTGCTGCAGACAGAAACGTGCCTCGTCAGTAAAGACAACGTCATTCCATTCTGTCGTCCACATCCGTCTGTCATCACACCATTGGCGACGGAGACGTCTGTGGTTCTGCGTCAATGGTTGACGAAGCAATGGACGTCTTGCGGACAGACCACTCTGCTGTAAACGGCGTCGAATGGTACGCGCAGACACTGGATGATTCGTTACAAACGCAATGTGCTGTGCTATGGTTCGGGATGTCACTGAGCGATACGTCACTGCCATGCGCACAATTTGCCTATCAGCACGTGCAGTGGTGCATCGAGGTGAATGCGATCGACCACGTCGGTCCGTCGTACCCTCCTGCATCCAACGGTCACATATCCGCATTACAGTTGTTTGGTTTCGTCCAACACGACTAGCGATTTCTCTGTATGATAATCCACAATCTCGGTAAGCCAGTATCCTTCCTCTGTCGAACTCGGATACTTGATCAAACGATGTTCGCTGTTGTCTACGAGGCATAACTGATCGTCTTGTGAAACAACCACAAGGTAAACACACGTGACGAACGTACACTCGTCGAAATCGCCAAGCCTTAAATGGCGCTATGAGGTGGCGCCACAGGCGCGCGTGATGTGCGTCTGCGCTGAAATTCTAATCAGTTGCATATCTCATCGCTGCAAACCCATGGTGTAAATTTCACTTGATTCGGATGTTTCCTTCAGGGTGTTGCATTTACGGTGTATATCGAACAACGTCATTGCGAAGTTTCAGGCCTACTGACTTACAAAACTTGCGGTTCGCACGTGTTGCTCTTCTGTTCTCATGTGTTGTGATGTGGGTCGTGTGTGATGGTTTCATACCTTACGTCGATCCTGTCTTCGTTGACAATACGTGGACTCTGGGAACCTGGAGACTGCTGCCAGTTCTTACTGGTAGAAACTCACCTCCGCCTCCAATTAAGCAAGTTGGAGGTTGAAACACGTATGTAACATAGCAGCGATGGCGAGGCATTGTAGCATCTGTGACCAGAGAGTATGCGCTTGACCGCGCGAGTGTTGCGAGCGGTTCTCAGTCAGTCCGTCAATCGTTGCGAGTCTGTCAGTAGTAGTCGTTGCGAGTCTGTCAGTAGTAGTCGTTGCGAGTCTGTAGCTCTGTCTAGTTGCAGAGCAGTACTCTGTCAGTAGTCGTCGCGTGCTGTACGCTAATAGTCGTCATGGAGAGCGGTCGGCAACACTGGTCAAGATGGTGAATAAGGTATACTGTTAATTAATATAATCATTAGATAATAAAAAATTTTATTTATTGTAATTATTCTCCAACAAGTCCCCCAATAATAATTTTTATTTCAAAAGCATTTTTTTTCAAATTTAATTTTTTATTGAACTAAAGATCTCGTTGCACTTCCCATTTCATTCCACTTCTTTTGAAGAAAAATTTCACTAGAATTACAAAAAAAAAGAGAATATTATTATTTGCAATGCAGTTCCTCCAAGCGGTGCGCAACAACAAGAGCAGATATGTGACATCCATTTATTCTGAGGTAAGACTTTAATTCTGATTGTTTTTACACAGGGCCAAAGACCGATATTTCGGTTTAATTAAATTTTCTTATCACTGAATGGACTTTAATTTTTCATCAGGAATTTATATTTGAGTCAGATTGCGAATTTCACATTTTTGTTGCCATTGTCAGTACATTTCATTGTGCGCAGGTTACGTTTAGCGCAATGTCCATTAGCATCCCTAAATAATATTGGCCATTCTTTTAAATTTCTGTGGGGAGGTTACACTTGGCTCCCATTTCTATTGAGTATTGTCATTTATTTCTTTTAAAATTACGGTGGGAAGGTTACACTTGGCGACACCCAGTCCAGGATCGTATTTCGTTGAGAGTCTTTTGAGCAACAGTTAGATATCTGCTCTTGTTTGCTTAGATATAATTAGGATTTGGCGCAACGCTTTTAATAATATTGTGACTTTCTCTCTACAGGTCAACGGCAATTTGTTGCTTTGTTGTATTTGTGTGTTGCTTTTGCATTGTGTTGATTTGTTTTGTGAAAAATTTTGACTATTGTAAAAATGCCGCGAAAGACTGTGAATAGTGTATCGCGAAGTATTGTGAATGAAATTACGGACTTAAACAACCTGACCGATAGTAATTGTGATACGCAACGTAATGATGACAATCCTGCGTTCACTAACAATCAGTGCATTCCAACCATTAATGATGACTTTTACCTTAATGATGAACAAACGAACCCAATTGTCTCGTCTGTTAATTTGACGACAATTGATGACGCGGGACGCTCTATTGCAATGAGCGCTGCCGAGCTTAACACACCCGATTTGGAAAATTCAAGTAACATACAAACAAATTTTTCGAATGAAAATGGTCAGTGTAGTGAAAGTACGACGGATTTATTTAATTCCGAAATAGGGACTGACAGTGTATGTTTAACTGGCAAACCTTTTTGTAAATTACAGAATGACCAAATGGTCACGCAAAAAGAGACAATTCCAGATCGACCATTGAACAGCACAGAGAATAGAAATGCTAATTTTGAATCGGATCCAATTATGGCATTTTTGCGGGAAAATTTCAAACAACAGAACGAAAAACAAGACAAACTTAGTGAACAGGTCAGACAACAGAGTGAAGATTTTAACCCTGCTGTTCTGTTCACTTTTACTTGACATATATACTGTTCGGGTCAATATGACCCGACATATCAAAATGCTTTAGAAACATAAATTTTGGTACAGTTTTAGCTATCGACATTGTTGTTCTATTCCAGTACCTTGTTAGTAATAATAATAATAATAATAATAATAATAATAATGGTAATAATAATAATAATAACAATGCATACAACTTTATTGAGGGATATTTTTCATTTAAATATGCACATAAATTTGAAACAACAGACAGTTTCCATTACAGGCATTCAACTTAGAAAGCACTACAGTTTTTCCATACTTCTATTCTTATTGTTGACAGTTTAGACGTAAGTATTGACATTTTCTAACAACAGACAGTTGTCATTACAGATATTCATCTTAGAGCACACTACAGTACAGAACACACTACAGTTTTTTTATTACATTCCAACATAGAAAGCACTACAACTTTAGAATCCTCTCTTCTTACTGATTGTAGTTTAGGCACAAGTATTCACATAAATTTGAAACAACAGAATTTTCAATACAATCATCTTATAAAATACTACAGTTCTTTTCTTACTGCTTGCACTGTGGACACAAGTAGGTTACATGTTTCTTGCAAATATGTTTACTACATTTTCCACACACCATGTTTGTTTTATTGTCATTACTTGATGGACAGAACTTACAGCGTGCACGTTTTGTAGATTTTCTTGTTGTTACCGATTCTGACACACCACCCACATCATTCGGGTTTTGGATGCTTGTGACCATTCTCAAAGAATCTTCTGTTCTTGGGAAATGCGTTCTTGATGCAATATGTTCTTTTATCAGTGACTTTCCAAGTTCCTCCAAGAATATTCTCCTTCTAGTCAATTTGCTTGCATTCCAATTAGGGTCAACCGAAATCCACAAAACGTATGCATTATAAGCAGAAACATCAAGAATATTGTAGAAAACTATCATTGGCCACCTATTACTTTTTCGTTTGCATGTATATGTACCTAATAACTGATCAAGCGTGTCTACAGCACCTTTGGTTGAATTATAGTCCAAAATCATTTTTGGCTTCTTATCAGCCCTGTCACTGATTTCCGCATCATGGTGGAGAGTGCTCATAAGTACAACATTCTTGTGTCTCTTAGGAATATAATTAACCACAGTAGTGTCATTTGTGAAGTAAAATGAAGAGCTGTGTACCTCCTTGTTGGTCATTTTGTGTGGAAGCTCCGGCTTATTTTTCCGTATAGTTCCCAACATAGTCAATTTCCTTTTCAGAAGCAGCTGCCCCAAATTGTACGACGTAAAAAAGTTGTCACACGTGATATTCTGACCACGTAACTCAGAAGTGAGATCAGATACCACCCTCATTCCCTGATTTCTTTCTGGTGCCGCTCCACTCACCTTTCCTGTATAAATTTGGGCTTTCAGTACGTATGAAGTTTTGCTGTCACACATGGTCCATATTTTGATCCCATATTTTGCCGGTTTACTTGGGATATACTGCTTGAATGGACAGCGACCTCTAAATGCTACTAACTGCTCGTCAACAGTAACATTTTCTCCTGGATTATACAGTTTAGGAAGGACCTCTACCCACTTCTCCCAAATACTACGAATTGCGGCAAGTTTGTCAGTACGTCGTCTTTCCTCTCTAGTAGATTTCTTGTCAAATCGCAGGACACGTGATATCTTACAGAATGTTTCATGAGACATGGTTGCTCGAAATATGTTTCGCCCAGTATCTTTATCCCACAAACTTTTTGTAGACTCCCCATGAGATCGATATACACCCGCTAGGAGTAAGAGTCCTAAGTATGCATGGAAAACAGAACCATCAATATCTGTCCACTGTTCACCATAAACTCGCTGCCCTTCAATATTTGTCATCTCTATTATTTCATTTTGAAGCGCTGTGTGAAATACTGCTTCAAATGAACATTTTACATCAGATATTCTGCTGACTGCATACCTGGTAACTCCTGGGGTACTCTTGATGATGTTCGAAGCTGGTAGGCGACCATGTTGTGCTGGTGGATGCAACTGCCATTCTATATTCCCATTTTTAGAAAGAAAAGTCTCTACACTATTTTGTATGGGCTGTGGACTGTCGTAACTGTCATCGGAACACTCGCTTTCAGATGCATTGCTGATGTGATCTTCAAACTCAGAAAGTGATCCTTCATCTGGTGAGGCATTTACTATTTCTTCCAACTCACGATCATTCAATGGTCTCATCGCCATGGTGTCACAAGTCAAACTGGGCAGAAACAAAGCATTCCAATTATTGAGAACTGCCAATTATTATTTCCTGGGGAAAGCAACAAACAAGCCCATTGTTGTGAACGCATGGAGCTTTAGGTGATTGTTGAGAGTAAGTTGGAATGATGCAGTCACTATTCCCACACAACACAACAAAAATAATTTTCGCCATTTCCAGATTTTAGAAATAAATACGAGTTACACTAAACATATTTGTGTCGGGTCATTATGACCCGAACATTACATATGCAACTATTACAGTTGAAGCCCAAACTTCTTAAACTTTTTTAAAACCTTTTAAAACACATGCTGCTCATCCATTTTCAGACAAAGTCACAAAGTTTCATAAATATATATTGGTATTTACATAATGTAAAATAACGTTCATATTCGTTTCGGGTCATATAGACCCGAACAGAACAGCAGGGTTAAACAACTTAGGAAAGATAACAAACAAGATAACGAAAATCTCAAACAACAACTCAATGAACAGGTCAAACAACTTAGGGAAGATAACAAACACTTAAATGAAAAACTTGACAATAATGACGAAAATTTCAAACAACTTAGTGAACAAATTACAGCCGTTGCCGCGCAGTGCCATGACACTAAGGAACAGTTGCGCGTGGAAATTGAGGCTTGTTCACAAAAAAATAGCGAAGAAATAAAGTCGGTTGCGCAAGAATTAAGGGAAATGCAAACAGCCGCGACAGATACACTCAGAGACGAAATTAGTGGAGTCGCCAAACAGTGCTCTGAAAAAGCTACACAATTACGGGACGAGTTTAGAGCAATGACGGTAGAACTTTCGCGCACTATGGACGCAAAGATAGACGCGAAATTCGAACAGCAGAACACTCAGATTAACGAGCGCTTTAATCAGCACATACAGAACAGTGATACGCGTTTCCGCAGATTTATTCAGGATCAAAACAAAGTAAAACGACAAGTCATGGAAACAATCACTGCACAAAGACAAGAGGACAAACGTAAAATATTCGCGAAAGCGAAGACGTATGTAGACAATAATATTACTACAGTGTCCGACAAAATTAATACCATAGAACAATTGAACGCGGAGTTACGGGATGAAATTTCTGACCTTAAATCAAAAACAGATACACACACAGTAAATATTCAAACAGTGACAGATAGATTCGAACAATTAGATCTAACACAGGATTGTGATGTTATCAAAGGTGATGTTAAAAAACTGAGCGAAACTACGCGCAAGTTGCAAAAACAGATTAATGCGTCTGATTCTAAAACCGATGATCAGGTTAAAATACTGACTGAAAAATGTGATGAATTGGCCAGTCGTATTGATGCTATCGAAAATACTAATGACAATAAATCAGACGATACTGCACCGGTTTCATTTATCCAAACGCCTGAATTTCAAAATTTACAGCAGACAATTAATGAGATCGATTCATCTAACAACACGTTACGTAGGAAGTTATCAAATTTACAACAAGAAGTAACAGAGATGAAAAACATTTCAGTTAATAATACGTCACAGAATCCGCTACTTTGCGAACATTTGTCAGAGTCACGCAGCGCGTATCATGTGAGCATTTTACAGCAACTACGCGACTTAAAATCCGAAAAGCCACGCGACTTAAAATATGAAAAGCTATGCAACTTGGAATCCGAAATGACACAGACGAACAGATTCACACACAAACCTGAACGTGTCATCAAACTGAGTGACGAGAACGTAGATTTCGAGCAATTTGCATTTGTAAGAAAATGTAAGGAATTTAATAATGACAGCGTACAGGTACACGCTTTGCACTGTATACGACAATTTATCTTTGTACATTCACCACTATTACCTGTAATGCAAAAACTAGCTTTTAACCAGATGCGACAATTTGCTATTGTATTTTCATCAGCATTATCTATTATGCAGAAATTGGAATTAGCATGCAGACAGCAATTTATTTCTGAATTTTTACCGCCATTGCCTGTAACGCAAAAGCTAAAATTGATTTGCAGTGCGTAATAGACCTCAGGGGATTCATTACGCTTTAATGAATATGTGCCGTAGCGAGCATAGGGCCCCGAGCTGTAGTAGTGCTGTTTCATCTTTAGTTTTCTGCACTGCTGCCTTCTCTTCTACTATCCTTTATATCTATCAAAACTGCTCTTTAACTATTGCTCTATCTAGAATTAAGAAACATTGTACTGAAAACCCGATATGACAAATCTTTTACCGAATGTGACAATTTTCAGCAGGCACTCCCGTAATGACAACTACCGCCGTAACTTTATTAACAGATAAAATCGTAATCATCAGTATGTGTAAAATTAACAGCAAACGCATTTTTTGGTAACAATAGACGTTTTCCACCACAATAGCATGAAAGTCAGCCGCTTAGCATACCTAACCAACAATGCAGTCTACAAAGTCAACCAAACTTTAATGTTCCGCCGCGTGCGCATATAGTCCAAGATCCAACAAATAGTAATGTACGGCAGCAAGGAAACAACTACGTACAAAGAAGACAGTATTTCAATTCCTATCGTAATGCACCGTATAGGAATGACTATTACGACAGACGTAAAAATAATGAGGACAATTTTCAGCGAACATCTAACAACAGTCGGTCATACCAACAGCAAAATCATACGCAAGAACATATTCTCATGAATGAACCCGACAGTAGGTACCATCCAGAGCGTAACACGCCTGGAAGAAGTAATAGAACAGTTCAAATAGTCGAAATGCCACAGAATCCTCCTAATAATAATAACACGTCAGATAGAATCTGACTAAATACTGCACAGGACGCATCTTCTAATAACACAAGCACTACCTTAGACACGCAAAATGTTGTTCACGAAAATGTAATTACTTTTGACGATATCAGAGACACTCTTTTACAGGAAAGACCAGTTATTCAGAAAACCATTTCACATCCTGTTATCGAAATTAAAATTGGTTCATCGAAATTCTCAGCAGTAATTGATTCCGGCTCACCTATATCAGTAATAAATGAGGAGACTTTTAATGAGTGCAACAAAGAGAATACCTATCCGACACTACCTTTAGGCAAAACAAAAGTGAAAGGAGCAGTATCGAGTAAAGGTGTAGACGTTAAATTACAGACGCATTTATCATTTTGTATTGGAGGTCATACTTTTCACTCTAATTTTTGGATTGTGCCTTTATTGACAACAGACATTATTTTAGGTACGAATTTTCTGGTACAACACGACGCAGTTATTGATTTTCAGAATTCTTATTTAATGTTAAAGGATGAAAATGTACAACTTGCTTTAGAATTTCAGCACTCTTTATCTACGGAAGAACAAACAATTAACCGCACAGAGGTCATTTCCGCAACACATAACATAGACTGTAATCCCACATTGTTCACGGATACGTACGTACACAACTATAATACTCCAGACGAAGCTGACTACGACGTAATGCAATTGATTTCTGATAAGGTTAAAGAGAGCAGTGCAAGTACAGACGACGAACGAACGCAATTACACAAAATTCTTTTACAGCAAGCTCCAGTTTTCGACAACATTCCTGGTACTATGTCCGGGTTTATGTATGAATTTCAAGTCAAACCGCACGACACATTTAAAGCAAAGCATTATCCTATTCCGTATATTCATAGAGAACAAGTTAAAAAAGAATTGCAGGATATGCTTGATCAAGGAATTATTGAACCGGCAGTTAGTCCGTACATAAACCCGCTACATATTGTTAAGAAAAAAGATGGCTCACTTCGCCTTGTACTTGATTCACGTCATATTAATGACATTATTATTAATGAAACAGATCGACCACAGACACTAGAGGAACTTTTACAGAAATTTCACGGTACAGCTATTTATTCTACACTAGATTTGAAATCGGGATTTTGGCAAATTCAACTTCATCCGAACTGCAGAAAATACACAGCTTTTCTCTGTTTCGGCGACTGTTTTCAATTTTGCAAATTACCGTTCGGCTTAACTATTTCTTCTGCAGCTTTTATTCGCGGTTTGAACACAATACTTCCGACAGAACTTAAGGACAGAATCACGACGTATGTAGACGACATTCTTATAGCAGAAGCTAATTGGTCTGAACACAATCTGGTTCTTGAACAACTGTTACAAACTTTCCATGCACAAGGACTTACAGTTAACCTCAGTAAATCGCATTTTGGCAAAACTTCTATAAAATTTCTTGGACACGTAATTTCAGCAGAAGGCATTGCACCTGATCCGGAAAAACTTCAAGCTCTACGTGACATTAGTGTTCCTACGACGAAGAAACAACTACGCAGTTTTTTGGGCTTAATTAACTTTTTTCGTAAATTTATTCATCATTCTGCTTTAGACACACCCAGATTATGCCAATTAACAGGTAAAAACAGTATTTGGTCTTGGGATAAGCAAGCACACTCTGAATTCATGAATCTGAAACATGCTCTGTTGAATGCTCCACTTTTATCGCACCCAGATCTTACTAGAAATTTTTCCATTGCCACCGACAGTTCTAACACCGCTTTAGGCGTACACATTTTCCAGGAAATAGAAGAAGATGGCTCTATAGTAATTAAAAACATCGCATTTGCAAGCCGCATTCTGTCACCTGCTGAACGAAATTATTCCGTTACAGAATTGGAAACATTATGTGTTGTATGGGCTTTTACGAGGTTTAGGCACTTTCTTTATGGCAGACATACCACCGTCTACACAGACCACAGAGCAATACAATTTTTGCTTTCAGCTAAATTTACTCACGACAGATTAAGCAGATGGAAACTTTATTTGCAAGAATTTAATTTTACGATTGTTCACATTCCCGGCACACAAAATGTTATAGCAGACGCACTATCGCGTTCTCTCGGCAACAATCAGCAAGACGTAGCAACCAACTTCTGCAAAACAAATTTCAGTGTCATGTACATTCAGCAAGTTGCATTTGAAAACTTTATTTCATCGTCATTACAGGACATAGCAAAGGAGCAAAATAAAGATAATGTGTGGAAAGAAATTAAACACCTTTGGCAAGATAAGAGTAATGTTACGATTAGGAACCATTACACTGTACGCAATGACATTTTGTTTCGCCGCTCTCATCCTGACAGCAACAATTGGTTATTATGCATACCTGACGAACTGGTCAACAAATTAATTTGGTACACTCATTTAAGCTACGCACATTACGGAGCACGAAAATGTTTTCTTATACTGAGACAGAACTGTTATTTTACTAACATGGAAAAACGTATACGACGAGTTTTAGCGTCTTGTAAAATCTGCCAGAAAGCTAAATCTGACACCACTTCACATATTCCTCCATTATATCCCATTATACCTGTTAAATTAAGACACATGGCCGCAGTAGATATTTTTGGTCCGATTCCGAGAACTAACAGAGGTTTTTGCTACATATTTGTCGCTGTTGAGCTCACTTCAAAATTTGTTACTTTCACTCCATTACGCAAAGCTACTGCTAAAACTGTTTCGAAAGCATTTGTAAAACATTTTCTATCTCATGTAGGGCATGTAATGAAAGTAATTTCTGACAATGGATCTCAATTCCGTAGTAGCGTATGGACACGCATGTTACGAGCCAGAAACATTTCTCCGATCTATATATCCAAGTACCACGCTTCTTCGAACCCTTGTGAAAGATTAATGAAGGAAATTGGTAAGCTGTGCCGAATATACTGCCACAAAAGACATATTGATTGGGATACACACATACTCTCATTCCAAGAGGTAATTAATTCCATTCCAAATGAATCCACTATGCTATCTCCGACTGTTGTACTAAAAAACGTTGAACCACCAAACAAAATTAAAGAATTAATAGAATTTCCCAAAAGTCGTCGCCTACGACACCACGAAATAATTGACATTGCGCTGAACAACATCAAACGTGCCGCAGAGCGCCGGAGAAGACAGCAAAAACAGGTTTGTACACGCCGAGACTTTCACGTTGGACAGAAGATATTAGTACGTACACACTATTTATCCAGTAAATTAAAAGGTAAGTGCAGTAAATTTGAACTTCTATACGCAGGTCCATATCGGATTCGCAGCATCCCTCACCCCAATGTTGTACACGTCGAAACTTTGAGAACCAGAAAATCGAAAGGCAATCACCATATCTCAAACATTAAACCGTTTATTGAGTGAAACCACTGTATGATTCAACACACTATGATGCCATTTACTAATGCAATTAATTCACCTGACTAATTACTGATGATTATCGTATTTTTTCTTGGCAAGTGCCCGGCAAGGTAAGGTTAGCAGGTCGCTTTTCTTGTCGTTACACATCAGACCGTGCACATTTTCCATTTTTTTTTTTGTGTATATGATTGTACTCCAGTTTTGTTTGTATGCACTATGAAATAGTTAAGATATAACACACACCAGTCGACTTTGACTTTTTTTTTTTTGCCTTATGACATCTCAACATCGTGACTGTTTCACATTTTTTTTGCTACTGCATTGTATTATTCTGTGTACATTTTTGCATCTGAACACTGTCAACGTCTTTAACATATTACGTTTTCTGTCATGTTATGCTGTATGGTTAATTATGTTACCATAAACCAGTCATTATTTAATGGGTATATGATTTAAATGCAGGACATTAATCTTTGTTCATCAATTTCAGAAAGGAATGATGATTCTAAGAAATAAATTTAACATAAATGGGAATTTCACCTACGGGATAAACGAAAGGAGATGCAATAACTTTATGAGGAAGAGTAAATGGATCAGGATTAACAAACATTAACAAGAATATACTATACTCGTCACAGAATAGCAGTCTTAACTAATTTTTTCTTTCAGATTACAAGGTGATTGATGCAGGCTGTCAGAGAGAACTACACATCTTAGTTTTAGTGATGAAATATGCTAGAGATAAGGAATAGTTATGTAATGAGTAATGAAGTGATTTTTTGCAGATGATAGTGAATACTGATGAATAATGATGAAGGAAATGGTATTATGAATAATGAAGTTTTTCTTTACAGGTGATGATAATGGTGAAGTTATGATGATATGGATAATGAAGTTTTTTTTTCTTTACAGATGAGGATAATGTTGAAGTTATGTATTTATGCTATGTAGTTATTTAGGTATTTGTTGCAGTTTGCTTTGACAGCAGGTGTTATATTGCATAGTAGGATGACGGAAAGTTTTGGAAAGGACAGCTATGAAACACATTTTATACACATTTCGCTACCTGTTAATTCGAAGTTCACTACTTTTCAGCATTGTGTGCGTTTCTTCTTTCAGGTCAATAATCCGTTTTTGTATTTTTTCCAGGAGAAGCTTTTCATGATACTTACTAAACCTGTTAGTTATTATACCTGTTCTAGTACTTGCATTTTTATATTTTTTACCCATTTGTGTTTATCACTTATAAATGTGATCACATATACTGCCTTGTTACATAATCTTGCTACAGCTGACTCATGACGAATGACGTTACCTATCCTCATTTGCAGCAATAGGTCAAAAGCAAATAGTGTTATGCCTCACCAATTAATTATCGATCCCAATGCAATGCATTGCTAAAAAAAAAAAAAAAAAAAAAAAAAACATGTATTACCAATCCCAAGTAGTGATACCAGTTTGAGAAAATTCTGAATAATACTGATTAGCTCTGAATAGTATGTCACTTGAGTAATGACCTCTTAATGAGACTATATTCAAAATAATGCTTTGTCACTAGCTAATAACTGCCACTGTTTATTGTAATGATACTACTTATAATGTGCATGATTATTAATGCTATGACTGTAATTAACTGATTTTTAATAATGACTTCGTAATAATCTGAATAATACTGAATGATGATTCTATTCAATACTTGCTGGCCACTGAGTGCCAATAATTAATGTCACTCCACGAATTATTATTAATTATGCCATTGATTAGCTCTTGTTTCCAATGTTGATACTTTGTAATTTGAAATGAATGTGACTGTTTAATAATGCTTTGTAATTAGGAGAAGGCTAATAATTCTTACTATATTGGAATTTCAAATGATTAATTAACGATGCCATACTTTGTTATTGGAAATGAATGTGACTGTTTCATAATGCTTTGTAATTAGGAAAAGACTAATGATTCTTAATAGATTGGAATGACACATAATTAATTAACTATGGTACTGTTTAATAATGCTTTGTAATTAATTAAGGCTAATAATTCTTACTATATTGAAATGACAAATGATCAATTAATTAACTGTAGTTAGACAAATGATTAATTAACGACAAATGATTAATTAACTGTAATTAGACAAATGATTAATTAACGACAAATGATTAATTAACTGTAATTAGACAAATGATTAATTAACGACAAATGATTAATTAACTGTAATTAGACAAATGATCAATTAACGACAAATGATTAATTAACTGTAATTAGGAAAAGGCTAATGATTATTGGAATGACAAATGATTAATTAACTGTAATTAGGAAAAGGTTAATGATTCTTAATTATACTCTGTAACTGAAAAGAATGCGATTATTTCATAATGCTTTGTAACCAGGAAAAGAAGGCTACTGATTCTATGTACAACAATTAATGAACATTTTTCTGTAATACTACATACTTGGTACAGAAATGTTCAATAACTGGGCTATGAATGCCACAAACTACTAATTAAGTCTGTAATTGTCAATATTATGTGACTTGATGTCCTTCACCTCATAAGCTGACTACCCTGAATTACTGCAATGTCCATTTGTCCTGTTTATCCTAGTGATCATGGAGCACTATCTTTGGTTTTGCACTAATTCTACGTTGGTGTGCCTTGTAAGAGTGTGGTGTTGACACGACATGCTGTCCACCACCATGAGCGATGAAGACATTATTATGGTCCCACTGTTTGGTGTACCTAATGTACTGCCAAAATGAAAACATGGAACATTACTACGACAGTTCAGTGTCTTGGCTACACTGATAAATTCTGATGGGAAAAGAACTTCAAGTTGTGTCACTTGGTGTTGTACTTCTGTGGAAAGATATGGACTTTCAGAGCAGCTGTGTGCAATCTAAAGTGCTACAACCATGATGCAATCCTTCCCTTTCCTATCCTGATTCTTGCCACATCACTTATGTCACTTGTCAACATAATATTTTTGCCAGTCTGTTCATTTGTTCTGAATATGCTAAAGAATTTTCAGTGCCTGTGCACTTTGTTATCTGTCAAATAATTTGTATATACTTTTCTGATTTGCTACTATGTTTTGTACTCACATTTTGTCTTTGTCTGATATATTTTGTACTTAGTGCGTGTGCACAACATTTACTTTATGTACTACATCTAATTATTCTTGCCAGTCTGTTTATTTGTTCTGCATATGCTAAAGAATTTTTTCAGTGCCTGTGCACTTTATTATCTGTCAAATAATTTGTATATACATTTTTCTGATTTGCTACTATGTTTTGTACTCACATTTTGTCTTTGTCTGATATATTTTGTACTTAGTGCGTGTGCACAACATTTACTTTATGTACTACATCTAATTATTCTTGCCAGTCTGTTTATTTGTTCTGCATATGCTAAAGAATTTTTTCAGTGCCTGTGCACTTTATTATCTGTCAAATAATTTGTATATACATTTTTCTGATTTGCTACTATGTTTTGTACTCACATTTTGTCTTTGTCTGATATATTTTGTACTTAGTGCGTGTGCACAACATTTAAATATTCTGTAAGTTGTAGAATTTTGTTAATTAAAGAAAAATTTTGCCGCGCTTGGCAAGTCCAAATGACTCACCATCGCTGCCAAATTTTTGCCCCCCCCAGTGGAGGGTTATGAAACACGTATGTAACATAGCAGCGATGGCGAGGCATTGTAGCATCTGTGACCAGAGAGTATGCGCTTGACCGCGCGAGTGTTGCGAGCGGTTCTCAGTCAGTCCGTCAATCGTTGCGAGTCTGTCAGTAGTAGTCGTTGCGAGTCTGTCAGTAGTAGTCGTTGCGAGTCTGTAGCTCTGTCTAGTTGCAGAGCAGTACTCTGTCAGTAGTCGTCGCGTGCTGTACGCTAATAGTCGTCATGGAGAGCGGTCGGCAACACTGGTCAAGATGGTGAATAAGGTATACTGTTAATTAATATAATCATTAGATAATAAAAAATTTTATTTATTGTAATTATTCTCCAACAAGTCCCCCAATAATAATTTTTATTTCAAAAGCATTTTTTTTCAAATTTAATTTTTTATTGAACTAAAGATCTCGTTGCACTTCCCATTTCATTCCACTTCTTTTGAAGAAAAATTTCACTAGAATTACAAAAAAAAAGAGAATATTATTATTTGCAATGCAGTTCCTCCAAGCGGTGCGCAACAACAAGAGCAGATATGTGACATCCATTTATTCTGAGGTAAGACTTTAATTCTGATTGTTTTTACACAGGGCCAAAGACCGATATTTCGGTTTAATTAAATTTTCTTATCACTGAATGGACTTTAATTTTTCATCAGGAATTTATATTTGAGTCAGATTGCGAATTTCACATTTTTGTTGCCATTGTCAGTACATTTCATTGTGCGCAGGTTACGTTTAGCGCAATGTCCATTAGCATCCCTAAATAATATTGGCCATTCTTTTAAATTTCTGTGGGGAGGTTACACTTGGCTCCCATTTCTATTGAGTATTGTCATTTATTTCTTTTAAAATTACGGTGGGAAGGTTACAAGGTCTTCGTCGTCGCTTCGGCCTTTGAAGGCCCCCGGCTAGTTGAAGGTCGCCACCGCCTCCGTTCCTGACTGTTTTGAATGTAGCTATCGGCGCTGACCGGTCTCTGTTTGTTCAAGGTCACTGCTCGTATCGCTTCAGATGCAGTCATAGACTGATTTCCTCATCACGAAAGTCAACAAGTTGATTATCCTGGTCCACAACACACAGCTCCAGGTAGTCCAATGTCTGATAGTTACTGGGAGGTATGCAGCGTTGGCAGCGCTCTCAACAATTTTATACCCATTATAACTGATGAGAAGTATCCTTAAATCATATGAATCAATCTACTGTCCATATAAAAGTTTGTTGCAGTGTTGCATTCGACACAGAATGTATTGACTTGTCAAACCTATGAAAATTTAAAGGGGTCGTTCATCAAAACTCGGCGTTTTGTGAAACCTGCCCAAGTGAACCTTTCTCGTTAAAGTTAATCGTTACATTCGTTGTAGTTATGTCAAATTTAAGTGTATTGATATTTTGACTTTGCACAATCGCTTTCCAGACCGTTTTAAAACGTCGTTTAAAGCGTCAGTATCGTATGCACGAGGTTCTATTCCCACAATTTCATTTCTACCGTTAGTTCCCAGATGTAGTATATCGTTAACTTCTGTGATATTCAGAACGCTGTTGTATGTCTTGTGCCCAGTCAGATCAACACAGCACTCTCCATTGCTGAAATCAGTCGACGAGCAGTAACTGGCGCTTGATACTGACGATCGTTCTTTTACAGTCAGAGTATACGACACTGAATCTGAACTTCAACTGACGACTGGGTGCTTAATGATCCTCCTTACTTACGCTTCTCCATAAACGTTAGGAGGAACATGGAGCACACATGCCCAGACAGATGTGTATTAAAGTCTTGGTAGCGAAGAAAATTGTTGAAAACACAAGCCTTCTGCAAGGCCCTCCTGGACGAAAAATTTAAAATGCCACCAGTCGTCAAGCGGGCATCCAAGGGAGCGGGAGCTTTGAGGCGGTGATGACTCCACACATTATAATAAAATATTTATATTTCTGACTTACAGTTTTGTAGACTTCGTCACTTTATTATTATTACTGCTGTTGTTATTGTTGTATTCATTTCACACAAAATGACTATTCCGAATCATGACTCTCTCAAAACCCAAGCCCGAATGGTGACCTTCCCCATTTCGAAAACCTCCATCCACGCCTGCCCCTCGTAATTAGGTAATTTAAATATTTTATTTAGTGAAATAAAATTTAAGTATTTTATATAATATAAAAATTATGTATTTGATGAGTACAAGTTATGTGCATGGCAGAAAGTGGCACATCACTAGAATAAACGAGTAAAGCGTAATCTCATATTTACACAATTTACAAATGTTAGAATTGAAGTCTTTTAAATGGAAACTATTATAAAGTTACATTCTGCGTAAGACACTATATGATGCATCATTAAAATAAGCAAGTAGTTTAATCTCATTACTACGTTCCTTAATATCGGCGTTTCCTTTAGTAAGTACTTTTTGGTGACCACCTCATTTTTATTGTTTCCCACTCACCTTCACAAAACATCGATGTTACACTGCTCTGTGCATGGAGACGATATGCCCCAGAAGCACGGAACACTGCCAAGCATAACGTAAGAGTGAAAATTGAGCAGAAAATTGTACACCGTTAAGTCAGTAATAGCTTGTAGTTTGAAACCAAAAACATTAGCCCTTGGAAGAGTTGGCAACAGTGTTAGGTAGATATTGTAAAATGCTGCTGGCAGAACCATTCTTTGCCCTGTGAATAGCACTCCGCGCACAGTGGAAGAGAATTTATGGGCTTCAAGTGAATCATAAAGACTGAAAGGTTCGAGACTAGAAATGATCTACTGCACCATAAGAAATTAAACCTTATTCGTAGTGCATTCAAAATTGTCGCCTGTCGGAAACGTATTAATGCGATTCCCTATACATAAAGCGCAAAGTAACTTCCAGTATAAGAAATTAGGCAACTAGGTATAATTTTTAAGTTTTGGTTTCCGAATTTTCAACCGTATAATAGACAACGCCAAACAATTTATACCTTACAAACGGATCCAAGCTATGAAGTCATGAAAATCTTTTTCCTCACTTTTAATTCTATGAACTGTTTAGTTACCTCTTTTAAGTTAACTTCATCCGCTATTTCATGCTCAATCGCCAACATGGCGAAACCATTCAATCGATTTTGCGTAGTTGTCGACCGCAAAAATTACTTTATTATTTTTTATTTGTAAATACTCCTTTCCCCACTTGCAACGCTTACACAGATGCTAAGCAAATGCTTAGCGCAATGTTAAGGTATGGAGCAAAATTTTGGGTTGTTGTTAATTTCAGCACATCCCTTGGGCTTTCCTTTTTAACCCAAAGCGCAGAAATAGTAGATATTTCTTCTGCTGATTCTAAGCCATTTATATCAGCTGATTCGCCTTCAGTCAAAATTATTTGCAGATTTTTGTACAAAGTTATTAATTTTTCCTTATACATATTTCTTAACTCATGTATGTCATGCAAAAAGTGAAAATAGTTGTGTTGATTCAGTTGCTCAAATCTAAATTCTAAGGCAGTTAATGCCTGATCAAGCGTGAAGGAGAAATCTGTTCTGTAGTTTTCTTTTGCATCTTCGATCGGTTCATCTTTGTTTCCGCACGAGAAATTTAACTTTCTTCTTCTTACTCTATGCCGTGGTATTGTTTTCAGTGTCGATTTCGTTAGCCAGTTCTTCTGCATCTACAATAATTTTGTCAAAAGACTCATCCGATCGAAGTTGCTCAAAGAAATTCTTACAGTTCTCTGAAGGTCGAGTGCAGTTGATAACTCTGCACAAACTTACTTATTGGATTTATAGATTGTAGTATTTCATGCTATGTGACTAATGAACGTAAGAACTTAAACTGTTTAATACAATTTAATAAACCTGAAGCCTCTCTTAGTGAATTATCAGTATTATCATTTTCAACAATCCTTAACAAAGCATCGCATATATTAGCAGTCTGAAATCCTGAAGGCGATAAAGCCTACATTCTACTATCCCATCTAGTATCACTTAAAGGTTTCAAAGTTAATCCTTGAACATATTTCAAAATTGCTGTCCGGCGAAAAGTAGCTGCAGAAAGTAATAAATATATTTTCTGGACAATGTTAAAGAAACTGGCTGCTTCCAAGGGTGCCTTTGCCATATCGTTAATCACTAGGCTGAGCAAGCGGTTCGCACAAGGGTCCTAGAATGTTCTTCGATTTAAGTTCCTAATCCTGGTTTGCACTCCTGCTTTGCCACCCCTTATATCAGCTCGGTTGTCATATCCTCATTCTCTTGATATCCTGCACATCTAATCCTAGTTCACGAAGCTCTTTAATTAAAATTTCGTAAAGTTCTTTACCCGTAGATCTTCCGACTGGATGCAACCCTAAGAAGTTTTCATTAATTTTCACCACCTTATCAGAATCGACTTTGATAATCGAAACACATCACATTATAAGAGTCATTTGTTCCACCTTACGTACATCTGGAGTGTAAGCCAAAATTACTGAATAGTATTTGGTCTTTATAATGTTATCAGTAATGTGAGATTTAATAGTATGATGAAGGTGGCCTATTATTTAATTTTGTATATTTTTTTAGATAATGAGCTTTGTTTTCCTCGTTGCTAGGTACTCTCCGAACGTGTTTCTCCATGACAGGATCAAATTTACACAGTAACTCAACAATTTTTTAAAAAGTTCCGTTATTGTACTCAAAGAGCTTGTCGGTTATACCATGTGTAGCAGCACTTGGTAGCAGTGATTTATTTCTGCATTAGCGATTGTCAGAGCAGTTGAATCTACAGCTTGACTGGTTTTAACCTATGACTGAATTCAAACTAAGCCTTTTGAGCTTGAATATGATTTTCAGAAGTTTCGTGCTTTTTTAAAGTTTCACCCAAGTGCTTCCAACACATGAAACCTTCTTTTTAAAGAGAACTAGTCATGCAGCCAAGAAGTTTGCAAGAGAAACAATATATGCAGTTTTTTGAAATAGAATAAACTTATCAGTCTCTTGCGTCTTGCTCCCTATTTCTTAAAAGACGAATATTTTCCTTTGAGCTAAATTTACGACCAGTGACACCATACGGAAATCTATAATCATACAGCGGTTTAGGTGGACCAAGCATCACCGAGAAAAGACTTCTGTCTGCATCTCCTAAAATTCTAGGCCACGATGCAGCACACGAGCTCAAGGACGGCGAAGTACTTTCAGTCGGTGGAATGAGCGGACACTTTGTTTGGAAATATGCTTCTTTAGTTGATCATCACCACTGTCTGGAAGTAATATATCTTCATTTCCTTCCTGTCAATCCGGATTCTATGCTTGAGCTTCACACTCCGTTGTTCAACAGGAAACATGTTGATATCACTGCTCTGTTCAGGCACGCACTTTCCTCAATATTTTGAACAGACTGACGGTGTCGCCATGGGTAGTCCTCTGTCTCCTTTGGTGGCCAATCTTTTTATGGAGGATTTGGAAGAGAGAGCGCTTGAATCAGCTGCCCTGAAGCCAACAGTTTTTTGGCGGTATGTGGATGACACTTTCATAGTGTGGCCTCATGGAGAGGATAAATTAATGGAGTTTCTATATCACCTCAACTCCATTCATAGCAACATCCTGTTCATCATGGAAATAGAGAAAGATGGTTGTTTGCCTTTCTTGGATGTCCTGGTTCGAAGGAAGAATGATTGTTCTCTAGGGCATTCAGTTTACCGGAAACCCACTCATACTGATTTGTACCTGCAAGCATGGAGTTGCCATCACCCATCGCAAACCATGAGTTTGCTTAAAACACTTGTTCATAGAGTTCATACTGTCTCAGATCTAGATAGCTTACCTCAAGAACTCGCCAATCTAAAGACAGTATTCAGCGAAAATGGGTATTCCATCCGGCAGATTAACAGGGCACTAACAGTTACAACTAAGAAGCAGGAAGTGAATAAAGAGGAGAACATGCCGGAACAATCTTTAGCTTTTCTTCCTTTCATTGGCAATACTTCGTTTAAAATAGCAAGAATCCTCCGAAAATTTCAGGTAAAAGTGGTTTTCCGCCCACCATCAAAGATTGCGGACCTTGTGGGATCAGTTAAGGACAAACTACACGCACCGTGAAAGAAGGCTGCACTGAACATCAACGTTACACCCGCCTTTTGCAGCCAAGCAAGTCCGCTATTGCTGAACATCGTATTTCTACTAGACATTCAATGGAGTATGAGAAAACAATGATTTTGTCCACAGCAACGTCTTTCTGGGACTCGATTATTAAAGAATCCGTAGAAATACAACTGGCGGAAAATCTGTTAAACCATGACAGCGGCTACCAGCTGGACAGTGCATGGAATCCCATCATCTCCAAGATTTGCTCAAATCGAAGACGACAGAGTGTGTCGACGGCCGTGGCAAACAGCAACGCAGAGGGCGACTGAGTTCCGCTATTCCACCAGCGAGGGCGCTGCCGGCGGGCGGTGTAGTTCAACTATCAAGTTTTCGACGCTGTATATTGCGGAACGGAGGACGTTTTCGCCATCTAGAGCGTTGGATCCCCTCCTTCGAAAGCGTCACATTGCAAAGCCTGGGCTACTCTCAGGGGGGAATCTCCGTCTTCGAAGATTGTGTCTGTCCGTCTGTCTGTCTGTCTGTCCGCGCGCCCGCCCGCCGCTTGCTGCTGTAGCTGTTCGTCCGTCCGTCCGTCCGCCTGCCTGCTCGCTGTCCGTCGCCTTTGCCGTAACCGCTGCCGCCGCCGCCGCCGCCGCCGCCGCTGCTGCCTGCTGTCCGTCTGTTCGTCGCCGACCATCGCCGCCGACGCCGCCGCCTTCTGCCCGTCCGTCTGTCCGTTGCCATTCGTCTGCAATGAGTATTCCCAGCTCCACTGTCATCCACACCTCCCCTCCCCCTCCCCCTCTCCCACAGTCACTTCCTGGAGTGCCGCCCCTGGCCTCCCTCCTTACACCTCCTCTCCCGTTCCCCCACTTACCCATCCCCCTATCTCCTCTCCTGCTGTATACCCACACCTCTACACCCTTCCTCCAGCCTCCACACCCTCAACAGCTCCCACTACTACCCCCGCCCTCACGTACGCCTCTGTTGCCGCCTCTGCTGCCGCCCCTCAGGTGGTCGGCTTTCCCTCTCTCACCCACCCCGTCGCTTCGTCATCTGCATCTCCTGCATGAATCACGTCGCGCCGAGCCACCATCGTCACCACTGGACCGGCTGCTTCTCCCGGCGCCTCCACCACACCACAGGGATCTGCCACCCACCACCTCCCTCTCCTCCCCTCCCTCTCCCCTCTTCCCAGCCTCCAGTCTCCAAAAACCCCAAGAGCGCGTCATTACCGACTCTGCTCCTGCCACTTCCCACAAAATGTCAATACCAGCCCCCCCTCCCCCTGCCGTCTCCATGGACACCACCCCTCCTCCTGCCACCCATACCTCGGCCCCCACCCTCCACACCTTTGTCCTGTCAACTCCCGATCCTAAGTTCCTTGACGCTTGTACCCTCACCATGGAGGTCAGAAAGTACTTACCTAGTGCTCCCATCTCCCAACTCATTCCCCACAGGGACTCAGTCCTTATCAAGTCCCTGTCCCCATCTCTTGTCACAGACCTCCTGCGAAAACTCCCACGAGTTATGTTTGGCCCCCACGCCTCTCTGACACCCTTCCTTTCCCCTTCCACTCCTCGTCAGCCCCAGCCTCCCCGTCGCCCCCCCCATCTACACCGCTGTGATCACCAAGCTCAGCCCAGTGATCACAGAGGATGAAGTGTTGGCAGAACTGAACTCCCACCCGGACTTGGAAATCCACTCTGCCCGCCGTATCCACAATGCCTCTGGTCCCACCTACCTCATGCAGGTATTCTCCCCCATCCATTGACCATCTCCTCACCCAGGGAGCACTCATATACCACCGTCACGACCCTGTTGAATCCTCCAAATCTCCTCCCCAATCCAACCGTTGCCAGTGGTGACTGATGTACAATGACCACCTAACTTCCAACTGCAAACCCCCCCCCACCTGTCCCCATTGCAAGGCCTCCCACTTTCTTAAGAACTGCCCCAACCTCGCTGCTCCTCCTTTCTGTAATACCTGCAATGGCCCCCATCCCACCTACTCCCACAAGTGTAAAGCTAAACCCCCTCCAGCCACCCCTGAGCTTACAGTCCCAGTTTGCCCCGTCGACCCCCTGTCCATCCCAACAATTCCCTCCGTCCATCCCCCATGGCCGAGGACATCATTTGGTTCCTTACCGTTATACTCCAAAACATACACCCTTTTCAGTGCCCCCACACCTTCCAACAAATCTCCCTTGCCACTCGCTCCACCTGAACACCTGAACACCTTGGCCACTTACTCCCACAACCAAGCCCACTTGACTTTCACCTGCTCTCAGGTCGACACCTTCCTCTTGAACGAAACCTTTCTCCAGCCCCACCATTCTATCTGCACCTCTCCCTATATTCTCCACTGCACTGATGCTCCTGGTCCTCGTGCGCAGGGTGGAGTCGCAATTGGCCACCTTAAGCATATCCCCATCTGGCCACAACCCCTCCTCAATGACCCCACTGAACACCTTATCCTTACCGTCTTCTTCCCCTCACTCACCATTACCTTTGCCACCATCTATGTCTGCTCCACTGCTCCTCTTCCTTATGACTTCATCTCGCACATTGACCACACCTTCTCCACCTATGTGATTGCCGCTGACCTCAACATCCATAGCCGCACTCCTGCTGCCCTTCGGCGGTGGCATCAGTTCCTCTCCACAATCCTAGGTGACCTTGTTCCCCTTCCCCAGCACACCTGACCCGAAAGTAACACCACCCCCATTGCCTCCGCCAACCTCCTTGGGTGTATCGCTGTCGCTGTCCTTGACCCCACAGGTAGCGATCACCTCCCTGTCCTTCTCACCATAACGTCTTCTCACTGCCCCCCTCCGGCTCCGTAACCTGCTCCCACACCTAAGGTCGTCCATGACTATCACCGTGCCAACTGGGATGCCTACTGGGACTCCATCTCCACCCAGGTCGAAAGCCACCCCCTTACCTATCGCCATCCTGACGACATCATCCATGCCTCGTCCTTCCTTCAGAAGGTGATTACTGACGCCGTGGAGGCCCATGTTCCTACTAAAACCAATAACCCACACCGTCCCACTCTCCCTCCGCGGGCTGTCCTCCTCCTCCATGAATCCCATCACCTCTATCGCTCCTTTCTGCGCACTCGTGATAGGGATACACTCCAGCGCCACTGCCAAATACAGCGACACGTACGGCACCTTATTACAGCAACGAAACGCCGAGACTGGCGCCAGACATGCACACGACTCAACGCCACCCCCCCTATCAACTCCTCCAAGTACTGGTCCGCCTTCCATCGCCTTACTGGCTCCCTTTCCGCTCTCCACTACCCCCTCCTCCATAACGATCGCCCCCTTCCTGACAACCTCAGTAAGGCCAACCACTTCGCTTCCCACCTTTCTGAGGTCTTCTCTATCCCTGATGATCCCCACTTTGATTATTCTCTTTTCCCCACCGTCATGGAATGTGCCGATATCTCGGTCGCTCCACTTGCTCCTAGTCTCCAGTACTTGGGGCAGTTGCCCCCCTCTGACATCAACACTCCCATCACAGCACAAGACATTAAACTTATCCTCCGGTCCTAACGCAACACAGCCCCTGGTCATGACTGTGTAACCTACCGTCACCTTCGAGAAAGCCCCTATTCCTTCCTGACTGTCCTCGCCCATCTCTGTAATGTCATCCTCTCTACTCGCTTCTACCCTGACCTGTGGAAGACCTCCCGCATCCTCTTATTCCTCAAACCCAACAAATCCCCTTCTGCCACCTCTTCCTATCGTCCCATCTGCCTCACTTCCGTCTTCAGTAAGGTCTTTGAATCCATCCTCTCCCACCATATCCATCAGCACCTTGCTCAACACCACCTCCTCTCTCTTACCCAGTGTGGCTTCCGACCCTCCTTCTCTGCTGAAGACCAACTCCTCAAAGTTGTTCACCTTCTGTCCCTCCAGCTCAACTCCCGTCGCTCTGCCATTTTTGTTTCCCTTGACCTCCAAAATGCCTATGACCGTTTATGGCATCCCAGTCTCCTCTTTAAACTCCAAACCTACGCCCTGCCTATCAATTTTGTCCGTCTGGTCGCTTCCTTCCTCTCACACCGTCCTTCCTATGTCACCCTCCACAACACCAACTCCCATGTCTTTTATCCCACGGCTGGTGTTCCCCAGGGTTCTGTCCTCTCCCCTCTCCTTTATCTCTTGTACACAGCTGATATGCCCAAGCCACCCCCACCAGTCCACCTTCTCCAGTATGCTGATGACACTGCCTTCCTGGCTCTCCATCCTACCCTTCAACAGTCTCAACGTACCCTCCAAACCCACCTTAACCAGTTCACCACTTGGTGTAACCAGTGGTTCCTCCATCTCAACCCCTCCTAAACCCAGGCAATCATCGTAGGCTGCACCACTTGCTCCTTTCGCCTCCATGATTTCTACCTCACCTTTTATGGTCGTCCCATCCAGCTCACCCCCACCCTGAAATACCTTGGCCTCACCCTCGACCGACTCCTCACCTGGACCCCTCATCTCCAGACCGTTCATCAGAAAGCCCATTTCCTCCTCCGCCTTCTGAAACTCCTGTCTGGGCGGACATGGGGATTGCATCCTTCTACCATCCTCCACACCTACAAATCCCTCATCCGTCCTATCCTCTGTTATGCCAGCGTTAGCTGGATCTCCACCCCCACCTGCCTTTACAAGGCCCTCCAAATCCTTGAACGCCATGTGCTCCGCCTTGCCTTCCGTATCCGCCTTCCTTCCCCCACACGGCCCCTGTGTGAACTGACCCCCATCCCCCACCTCCTCCTGTTCCTCCAACATCTCCACATCCTATACATTGTCCGCAGGCTTGATCCCCCCCACCCTCTGGTTTCCTCCTTCCTCTCCACCTCACGCCCATTGCCGCGCCTCTATTGCTGTATCCCTCCCTCTCTCCACCTCCACACCCTCCACCTCCTTCATCAGGGCAATTTCCAACGCCTCACCCTCCCGGATGACGAACTTCGCCGCGACATCTACCCTTCCTTCCAACTATAACCTGGCCTTGTTCTCACCCCCCTCCCCAGGGCCCCCTTTTTCCTCTTCCCTCCTTCTCCCAGAGCGGATATTCCTCCTTCCCCCCCCCCTCCCCTGAGACCCTGCACCCCATACTTGCCTCTTTCCTTCTCACATTCCTCCCTACCTGGCCCTCCTCAGCACGCCCCCCACTCTTCTCCATCTCTTCCCCTCCCTCCCATCCTCTGGTCTCCCTCATCTCCTTGCGCCTTGCAGATCCTCTGTTTTGATCATCATCGGTGTGCCACATCAGTGTCGTGTTTAGTGCTGTTTCTCCTGTGCGACAAGAGGTGTGATTTTAATTGTGTACTGCCTTGAGGTTCGCCGTCAGTGTTTGTGATGTGCTACGCCATCCGTCGATACCTTTTATGCTCCAGTCATACTGTGCCCTGTGTTCTCTTAATTGTCGCAGTGTGTGGCTTTTTGTGTATGCTACTTTTAAACAGTTTTTTATCTCCATTTTACAGTCACCCCGTTTTTTTGTCTATTGCCTTTCCTGATGTTCCCCCTTTCTTTTATATCTATGTTCACCATATTCTCTCCTTTGTTATTTTTAAATGTCTTCTATTGTTTGTTCTATGTCTTTCGGCTGAAGAGCAGCGCATATGCTGCTGCCAGCCCGCCCCGGTGGGGAATTGAAATACAATAAATAAAAAAAGAAAAAGAAAAGCGTTTTCGCCAGTCTGCGACGGCTCATCTGAAGACGACTGGCAGGTGCCCAATTGAAATATCGTGCAAAGTATTGAACGACTACCCGCTGCAACCCCGAAATATGTTTGAACAGTCAATTCGCCGCGAAGAATATAAAATCCGCAATAATATAGTATGTAAGAAGCATGGGAAAATTTGACTGCGAGAGAGAGTGTTCCGACCACAGCATCACGTAATCATCTATTTTAAGGCACCGACCACAAATAAGCTGAATTTTGGAACACACATGCAGGTATCGTAGATTCCAGCAGTACCAAATACTCAGATGTGGCGCAAGTTAGTAGCGATTTATACGCTGAACACAAATCGATGTAGGTTCTCCAATTTCGCTAGAAAATTTTATGAGAGTTTTACAACTTGGGATCAAACGAGAGAACCAGTAACGTTCATTAAAGAAGAAAATCAGTTTTTTTGCTTATTTTCTAATGTTCGCCGTTATGGACATCTGCCCTTTTAGCGGATGCCTATTGACAAAGGAAATTCATTTTCGAAATAGTTTTACAGCTCCAATATCATTCGTTTAGGAATTAGTTTACTTACATGTAGACTTGGTGTCCCGACCGATACGGTGGACGTTGGGAGAAATCACTCCAGGTACATACGAGCTCGTCTTCATATGTTCGTTCTAGCCGGCGGTGAGGGTAAGGACGTAGGTGGAATGCGGGAGTACAGAAGCTTAACTACAAACATCGGTTCCCAGCTCAGGTAGTAAATGGACTTTGCGGCCCGGAGACAACAAAAGTTTTTGCCACGACGCCGGAGGGATTCTTCCTTCGAGACTCCTCGCAGCAGACATAACACCGTAGTTTGAACAGCACAGTGAAGCGACCGAGCTCTGCCGACTAGCCGAACCAACGGCCATCACGAGGTAAAAATCTGTTATAAAACTTGGTTCAGCTTTAAACATGTTTTCCTCACTCACCCAAAATTTGCTCCTCAAATTTGTCGCCCCCTCAAAAGTCCAGAATGTCTGGCCTTAGAGCGGGCCCTTTGTTCTGTTGGTGCAGGAGGCTGCAGGTCTCCAATTGAGTTGAAATAGTAGACACTATTTGTATTTTTCTTAACATGCGTCTTCCAGTGCGTTTCTGGTAACGCACTGACATTTAAATTCATAATTCCACGTTCTCTTGATTTCCACATAGTCTTTGTAACGTGTCCCACGTAAACACACCACAGAATCTCCAAATGGTGAATTCTTTGCTGACAAACTTCAGCGGATCATCGATCATCGATGTTTTTTCACCCTGAGTGTTAATTCCATTCTTGAACCTTTACTGTATTTCCATTAATTCTTCTTCGATGTATTTGGCTACTCCCATTTTAATCCAATCACTGCGTTCTTTGTATTCCACTCCCATTGTACCCTCTTAGTTGTTATACTTATTGTATATTATCCGTCTTTCCCTGTAGCTCATCTCAATTTTACATTATCTAATGCTTTTTCGAGAACCACAAATCCTATGATTTTATCTTGATTTTTCTTCAGTCTCACATTCATTATCTTCCACAACGTCAGCTCTGCCTCTCTAGTGCCTTTACCTTTCCTAAAGCCAAACTCATCTAACAAATCCTCGATCTTGTTAGCTTTATTCAGTATTTTATTGATGTCAGCAATTGGAATTTATGACCTGTTAAGCTAAGTATCCCCCCACTGCACCCCACCCCCCGTGAACCATGGACCTTGTCGATGGTGCCTCAGTGGTACAGATAGGCCAGATAAACGTGTGGTTCCTGAAGAGAGGCAGCAGCCTATTTAGTACTTACAGGTGCTACAGTCTGGATGAATGACTGATCTGGCCTTGTAACATCAACCAAACCGGCCTTGTTGTGGTGGTACTGCAAACGGCTGAAAGCAAGGGGAAACTAAACCCGTAATTTTTCCCGATGGCATGCAGCTTTACAGTATGGTTAAATAATGATGGCATGACATTGGGTAAAATATTCCGGAGGTAAAATAATCCCCCAACCTGATCTCTCGACGGGGATTACTCAGGAGGACGTCCTCATCAGGAGAAACAAAATTGCCGTTCTACGGAACGGAGCGTGTAATTGAGACCGATTCATCGGGCAAGTGGGTTAAAAAATTTAAAAAGGGAAATGGACTCGTTAAAGTTAGATATAGTGGGAATTAGTGAAGTTCCGTGGCAGAAGAAACAGAACTTCTGGCCAGTTGAATACAGGGTTATACATACATAATCAGATAGGGGTAAAGGAGGAGTAGGTTTAATAAGGAGTAAACGAATTGGAAAGTGGATAAGCTACAATTAACAGCATAGTGAATGCATACCTGTAGCCAAGATTGACACGAAGCCCACACCTACCGCGGTAGTACATGTTTATATGCCAACTAGCTCCGCAGATGAGGAGATTCAAGAAATGTATGATGAGTTACAGGAAATAATTCAGACAGTTAAGGGAACCGAAAATGTTATAGTCATGGGGGACTGGGGTTCGATAGGAGGAAAAGAAAGGGAAGGAAAAGTACTAAGTGAGTATGGACTGGGGAAGGCATGAAAGAGGAAGCCACCTGGTAGAATTTTGCACAGAGCTTAATTTAATCCTAGCTAACGCTTGGTTTAAGAATCATGAAGAATGTTGTATACGTGGAAGAGACCTGGAGACACCGGAAGTTTTCAGAATGATTATATAAGAGTGAGACAGAGATTTAAGAACCACATTTTAAATTGTAAGACATTACCAGGGGCAGGTGTGAACTCTGAGCACAGTTTATTGGTTACGAACTACTGATTAAAACTGAAGAAACTGCAAAAAGCCAGGAATTTAAGGAAATGGGACCTGAATAAACTGAAAGAACCAGAGCTTGTATGCGGTTTCCTGGGGAGAATTAGGCAACGATTGACAAGAACAGGGAAAGGGAATACAAACGCCAAAAAAATGAGATTGACAGGAAGTGCAAAACGGCTAAGGAGGAATGGGTAGATTACAAAGGTAAGGACGTAGAAACTTACGTCACTAGATAATGGCTACAGGAAAATTAAAAGAGACCTTTGGAGCAAAGAGAACCACCTGAATGTATATCAAGAGCTCGGACGGAAAACCCTCTATAGAAGGTCTATAAAAGGGAGATGCACCCGAAGGCAATATTTGCGAATGTAAGGGAAAAATGACAAGGGAGATATGATACTGCCGTGAAGAATTTGAAAAAGCACTGCAAGACCTAGGTCGCAACAAGACCCGGGAGTAGTCAACATTCCGTTAGTGCTACTGATAGCCTTGGGAGAGCCATCTATGACAAAGCTCTTCCTTCTGTTGAGCAAGATGTTCGAGACAGGCGAAATACCCTTAGACTTTAAGGACAATATCATAACCCCAGTTCCAAAGAAAGCAGGTGCTGACAAGTGTAAATATTACCGATCTATCAGTTTAAGAAGACATGGTTGCAAAATAATAAGCGAATCACTTACAGAAGAATGAAAAAACTCGTGGAAGCCGACCTCGAGGAAGATCAGGTTCGATTCCGGAGAAATGTAGGGCCACACGAGGCAATGCTGACCCTGTGACTTCTTGCAGAAAATAGGTTAAAGACCGGTAAACCTATGTTTATAGCATTTTTAGACCTAGAGAAAGCTTTTTACAATGTTGGCTGGAATACTCTCCTTCAAATACTAAGGTGACTGGGGTAAACTATAGGGAGCAAAAGGCTACTTACTATTTGAACTGAAACCGGAGGGAAATTATAAGAGCCGAGTATTGGAAGGCAGCGTGGAGGGTAAAAATCGAAGAGGGAGACGAAGAGATGAATACACTAAACAGATTCAGAAGGATGTAGGCTGCAGTAGGTACTGTGAGATGAAGTAGCTTGCACAGGATAGAGTAGCATGGAGACCTGCATCAAACCAGTCTCAGGACTGAAGACCACAACAACAACAACAACAACAACAGTAGTGTACATATTCTCTTATCCGATTATTCTGCGGAGCACCTCCTCGTTGGATACATCCAGTCCACTTAATTTTGAACATTCGTCTGTAACAACTCATCTCAAATGCTTAGAGTCTGTTCTTTCCTGGTTTTCCCACAGTCTATGTTTTACTACCAAACAATACTGTCTTGCAAACGCTCATTCGCAGATATTTCCTCCTCAAATTAAGACATAAATTTTAATACTAGCGGACCTCTCTAGGGCAGGATTGCCGTTTCTGCCAGTGCTGGTCTGTATTTTTTGTGTGCTCCTTGCTCCGTCCGTCATCGGTTATTTTTCTGCGCAAGTTGCAGAATTCCTTAACTTCGTCTATTTCGTTATCCACAATTCTAATGTTACGTTTCTTGTTGTTTTCTCCCCTGTGCTACTTTTCATTACTGTCGTCTTTCATCGGTTTACTCTCAATCCATGTTCTATTCTCATTAGATTGTTCATTCCAATCAGCAAATCCCGTAATTGTTCTTCATTTTCACTAAGGACAGCAATGTTATCAGGGAACATTACCGTTGACATCCTTTCACCGTGAACTTCAGTCCCATTCCTGAATCTTTCTATTATTTTCGTTATGGCTTCTTCGACGTGTAGACGGAACAGGAGGGGCAAAAAACTACATCCCTGTCTTACACACTCCTAAATTCTAGGACTTCTTTCTTCGTCTTCCAGTCTTATAATTATCTCATGGTTCATGTATATATAGTGTATTACTCGTCTTTTCCTAAGCTAACCCGTATTTTTCTACGAATTTCAAACATATTACACCGTATGACGTTGACGAGTGTTTTTCCCATGTCGATAAATCGTATGAACGTGACTTGATTTCTCTTCAGTCTTGCTTACACTACCAATTGCAAAGTCAGAACTGTCTGTCTGGTGCTTTTAAGTTTCCTACGCCAAATTGATCGTTATCTAACAGATCATCGGTTACCTTTCACATTCCTCTAAGTATTATTCTTGTGAACAACTTGGACGCAGGAGTTCTAAGACTGACTGTGCAAGCCGGCCGGGGTGCCCGAGCGGGTCTAGGCGCTACGTTCTGGAACCGCGTGACCGCTACGGTCGCAGATCCGAATCCTGCCTCGGGCATGGATGTGTGTGATGTCCTTAGGTTAGTTGGGTTTAATTAGTTCTCAGTTCTCGGCGACTGATGACCTCAGAAGTTAAGTCGCATAGTTCTCAGAGCCATTTGAAGTGCAATCTTCTGCATTTAACAGTGGAATTTCTACTGCACTCTTATGTTATAACTCTTGATCCTAACATCACCAGTGGTTGCTTTAATTTTTCTCTACACTCAGTTGGTCCTTCCGCCATTCATTTCTTTTTCGATTTCTTCACATTTTTCGTGCAGCCATTTGATCTAATCCTGCACTTCGTTTATTTCATTCCTCTGTGACTGTTTTTTTCTGTATTCCTGAATTTCTCAGCATTTTTTTTTACTTCCTTGTATCGTCAATCAGCTGAAGTGTATCATCTGCTACCGTTGGTGTCTTCGCAGATACCTTGCTTGTACTTACGTTTTTCCTTCCAGCTTATGAGATTGCCGTTTTCAGAGATGTCCATTCGTTTTCAACTGAACTTCTGTCTGAGGTATTCATTACCGCAGTATCTACAGCCACAGAGGGTTTCAATCCTTAATAGTTCACGCCCACGACAGTAGCACGTGAACATGGGATCAACTTCGCCGTTTTCGAAATTCTCGCCCGCAGGCTCTGAGTAATAATAACCTAAAGACGCTTGTGTGAATAGATTCCCCATTTGCAGCCCGTGTCTTCGCTAGGTGATCCCATCCGGGTCTTCTCAGTTTACATAATTTTGTTAAAGCGTCATGTGTCCTCAACGACACCAGGCGGCATCCAACGTCAGGTTGGGCAGTGGTCATAACGTTTTGGCTTATCAGTGTATACAGGGTGGTCCACTGACAGTGACCGGGCCAAATATCTCACAAAATAAGCATGAAACGAAAAAACTACAAAGAACGAAACTCATCTATCTTGAAGGGGGAAACCAGATGGCGCTATGGTTGGCCCGCTAGATGGCGCTGCCATAGGTCAAACGGATATCAACTGCGTTTTTTTAAATAGGAATCTCATTTTATTACATATTATTGTAGTACGTAAAGAAATATGAATGTTTTAGTAGGACCACATTTTTCACTTTGTGAAAGATGGCGCTGTAATAGACACAAACGTTTAAGTACGTGGTACCACGTAACATTCCGCCAGTGTGGACGGTATTTCCTTCGTGATACATTACCCGTGTTAAAATGGACCGTTTACCAATTGCAGCAGAGTTCGATATCGTGTTGATGTATGGCTATTGTGATCAAAATACAAAACGGGCGCGTGCTATGTATGCTGCTCGGTATCGTGGAGGACATCATCCAAGTGTCCGGATCGTTCGCCGGATAGTTAAGTTATTTAAGGAAACAGGAAATATTCAGCCACATGTGAAACGTCAACCACGACCTACAACAAATGATGATGCCCATGTAGGTGTTTTAGCTGCTGTCGCGGATAATCCGCACATCAGTATGTAACACCTCCGATTTATGTATCCCGCTCGATCGGGATCTGAATAGCAGCCCAAATAATAATTAATTAATGTGACCGTGTACCTAATGGGGCTGGCAATCGGATTTGACTGCTACGGAGTTCTTACATTCCACTTTGTCCTTCTCAAATGCTGTAATAATGAAATGTCTGGTGACAAGGAGAACAACAACACAGCTTCACTAATGAAGAGCTATATTCGTCTCAAAAACACAAGAAAAAAGGAGACAGCCACTGCCTTCGTCATACATATTTAATAACGGCTAATCTCAGCACAGGCTTCCTTGCTATTCATTATCGTCACACGCAAATTCAATCACTGTAATCCAACATTGCAATCCAACACTGCAATCCAACACTGCAATCCAAATGATGCCGGCGCGGTAGACGCGAAACCAAATAAGTATCGTCACAAAAATATCACTGATCACTCTCGTAATTAAACTTCTTCACTTTCTCGTATTATTCTAACACAAAGGGGTTAAACCGCGGCGATGGCCACTCCCTTTGTCGGTAAGCCTAGCCGACATTAACAAGCCTCCGCACGGCTCGGCCCGCAACCAGGTAACTGACTGACTCAACTCTCACTCGCTCTCGCAACCCGACACTATCGATTGTTTGCCCTTTCGACCTGTGCCGAGTGCAAACTTATAGTAAGGGCCTACGGACCCCTTACAAGTAGCAGACAAATTTAGCGGGAATCGGGACTCTCAAAAACGTCGGTGTTGAGAATGCTACATCAACATCGACTGCACCCGTACCACATTTCTATGCACCAGGAATTGCATGGCGACGACTTTGAACGTCGTGTACAGTTCTGCCACTGGGGACAAGAGAAATTACGGGACTATGACAGATTTTTTGTACGCGTTCTATTTAGCGTTGAAGCGTCATTCACCAACAGCGGTAACGTAAACCGGCATAATATGCACTATAGGGCAACGGAAAATCCACGATGCCTGATACAAGTGTAATATGAGCGACCTTGACGGGTTAATGTACGGTGCGGCATTATGGGAGGGAGGATAATTGGCCCCCATTTTATCGATGGCAATATAATTGGTGCAGTGTACGCTGATTTCCTACGTAATGTTCTACCAATGTTACTACGAGATGTTTCACTGCATGACAGAACGGCGATGTACTTCCAACATGATCGATGTCCGGCACATAGTTCGCGTGCGATTGAAGCGGTATCGAACAGCATATTTCATGACAGGTGAATTGGTCGTCGAAGCACCATACCATGGCCGGCAAGTTCACCGGATCTGACGTCCCCGGATTTCGTTCTGTGGGGAAAGTTGAAGGATATTTGCTGTCGTGATCCACCGACAACGCCTTGACAACACGCTTCAGCGCATTGTCAATGAATGTGCGAACATTACGGAGGGCGAACTACTCTGTGTTGAGAGGAATGTCGCTACACGTATTGCCAAATGCATAGAGGTTGACGGACATCATTTTGAGCACATAATGCATTAATGTGGTATTTACAGGTAATCACGCTGTAACAGCATGCGTTCTCAGAAATGATAAGTTCACAAAGGTACATGTATCACATTGGAACAATCGAAATGTTCAAACGTACCTACGACCTGCATTTTAATATAAAAAACTTACCTGTTACCAACTGTTCGTCTAAAATTGTGAGCAATATGTTTGTGACTTTTACAGCGCCATCTATCACAAAGCGAAAAAAGTGGTCCAACTAAAACATTCATATTTCTTTACGTACTAAGCGAATATGTAATAAGAAATGGGGGTTACTATTTAAAAAAACGCAGTTGATATCCGTTTGAGCTATGGCAGCGCCGTCTAGTGTGCCAACCATATCGCCCTCTTGGTTCCCCCTTCAAGTTAGACAAGTTTCGTTCTTTGTAGTTTTTTCGTTTGACGCTTATTTCGTGAGATATTTGGCTTGGCCACTGTCAATGGACCACCCATTAGATGTTTACAGAAGTTTCCTTCTTCATTTCCAGACTAAAGTTGCGTGGAAGCACTGGCGCCTTAAGAGATTCGACCTACGTTAAGGTGAGACACGTTTTCTCGAAATCAGATGGCGTCGGGCTAGAGTGGAGAAGTGACAGGCCTGCAGATGTAGTGGCGGTACGCGGCTGCTACGTCACTCACGGCACATCAGCCCGCCAGGTGGCGTAGGGGCTGCGCGCATTTCATTCCAGTGTGAGCCGCAGGTGACAAAGGCTGGCGAGGAATGGCGCGCCGAGGTGCTGGTCTGGCAGCCGCGCCGCGGCACTCTCTGCGATTGGCTGCGGCGATGGGCGACGGGCGATGCCGTCGACTCCGCTGCTCGCGCTCCGGCGGGCGTCACCACGGCCGATGGCGGTACACTCGTTAGCAAATGCAGCACCCGTCTCCACAGCTGCACCCCGTGCGAGGTGAACGTGAACTCCGTCGACAAAATTTCAGAGTTGGGATATTTTCTGAATAATAATTGGCAACCAGTGCTGTACCATCGCAATAAAGTCACTAGATGTTCAATTGACTCTTATTAGAACATGTTACGCGTTTCGGGATTACACCCATCTTCAGAAATCTGTTACAAAAAAGTACAAAACATAAGTGAACAGCACACTCAACACGTCTCAACGTTACAAAAATGAGATTTGGTCATATGAGTTACAGACCACAAACTTCAACTACTTCCTTACCAACCAGGTGTACAGCCTTGACAACTCAAAGAAAGTGACGAATTACATATGACTGCGACACAAGCAGTCTTGAAACAGAGCGCATACTGACGCTGAACAAGTCAACTAGCAGCGAAGCGCACTCGGTAGGGGCCGCTGCATGGTCATGTGCTCCATGCGTTCGCATGTTACTTAATAATAATATACTCAGCATATAGCATCTAACAGGGTGTAATTACGACCAGCAATCTGAATAGTACTTTCGTACACGTTTACACTAAAGGATTTTTTAATTATTTTTTTTAAACTCCAAATTTTTTTACATTTCCATACTATGCCTATCGCGAGTAGTGGCACTAAGCACAACTCAAACCATATGTCAATATAAAATAAATAATAGGGGGGGGGGGGGGGGAGAGTTCATGATAAACCTTTAAACCTCTCAAATCTCTAAAAGAAAACCACCAGATTAAATATAACCAACATTATCCGTCATAAACTAAAACCCTATAATCAGCACGCGTACGCAAACGTCTTAGGCGCTATCTGCTAAAGCCAACGGCAACCACTTGCCATACTATGCCTGTAGCCAGCAGTGGCACTAAGCACAACTCAAACCATATGTCAATATAAAATAAATAAGGGGGGGGGGGGGGGAGAATTCATGAATAAACCTTTTTATTATTATTTTTATTATTTTGAGCTTTTCCTCATTACAGAGGCTTATCTCCAACATAATAATTTACCTGGAAATGACAATACAAACAATAAACGTTCTTAAACTACACTCTCAAAATATTTCTCCAGGTGTTTCGATCTTGCGTGTCCTCTTCCTCTGCGCCCATTCTCCTCATTGTGTGCTGTACATTTTGGAGCCAGGTGGTCACAGGTCGTCCTCTTCTTCTTCTCCCCTCCGGTTCCCACTCCAGTATCAATTTTGGTATTCTGGCTTCCTCCATTCTTCGTACCACTGTAATTTCTTCCTATCCATTACGTCATATATTCTTTCTTTTATTTCCATTCTCCTTATTACTTCGGTGTTCCTTATCTTTTCTTTCCTGGAGATTCTTGCCGATCTTCTCAAAAAGTCCATCTCTAGAGCTTGTAATTTTTTAATGTGCTTCATGTTAATTGTCCAGGTCTCCTTTCCATACAGAACCACACTCTCTAATATGGATTTGTATATTAATTTTTTAGTTCTGCTCATTATATTCCTGCTCCATAAGACTGAGTTAAGCATCCCAATGACCCTCCGTCCGCTATTAATTCTTTTATTGATTTCTGAGTCTGATTTTCCCTCGATTTCTAAAATGGATCCCAAATAACAGAAAGTGTTTATCTTTTTGATTTTCTTTCCTTCAATGTATAGCTCATCTGAAGCATTAGTCAAGTATTCTGTTTTTGGTAATTCCTCTTCAAACCCCAAGTTTTGTATGGTACTGCTAGTTGATTGCACATATAGTTAGCATCCTCCCCATCTTGTGCTACGACTACTTGATCATCAGCAAATAATAAATGATGTAGGTAAACTCCATCTCTTATTTCTAATCCCATACTATTACATTTACGAGACCATGTTCTAAGGCTAATATCTATATAGATTTTAAATAATGATAGTGACATGGGACAGCCCTGTAAAAGGCCTTTGCTTGTTCTAAATTTCTGTGAAAGTTTATTACCAACTTTCACTTGGCAAATGTTATCTTTATACATCTGTTTTATTATTTTAATCAAGGAAGGGTTTATGTTTGCCATATGTAGTGCTCTCCAAAGTAATTTTCTTGGAACAGTATCATACGCCTTTTCTAGATCTATGAAAATTAATCCTATACTTTTTGATTTTTCCCTATGTTTCTCCAAAATCTGTCGTAATGTGAAAATATGGTCTACACATGATCTCCCAGCCGTGAATCCACATTGTTCTTCTTGGGTTCTAAAATATTTTTCCAGTTTGTTTTTAATTACTTTCGCAAAAATTCTCATTAATGTGTTTGTAACACAAATTCCTCGATAGTTTGAACAAATTTTGCGATCCCCTTTCTTAAATATTGTATTAAAGTAACCTAGCTTCATTTCGTTGGGTATTGAGTCTCCATGTATCATTTTGTTGAAGAGCTGTCTTATCAGTTTCACAATTTTGTCACCACCATATTTCAGACACTCCAGATCGATATTGCCTGGTCCTGGTGATTTACCATTCTTTCCTGTCCTCAACGCCTGAAGTACTTCACTTTCTAAAATATGGATCTCATCATCTTCATGTCCTTTATCTTCCCCTGTTCCTTCTTCTAGATATTCTTCTCTGTCCTCATTTAATAATTTTTGGAAATACTCTTCCCATTCCTTTTGTGTTATCAGTTGGAGATTAGTTTTGCTTTTTGTATCCTGTCGAAGCCCTTTCAATACTGACCATGCTTCTTTTGCTCTCCCAAATCCTAATTGGCTATTCACCTTGGCACATGTTCTTTCCCATGCTTCATTTTTTGCCATCCTTATTTTTTTCGTCACTTCATTCTTCTTTTCCTTGTACATTGACCTTGTTTCTTCTGATTTATCATTCAACCACTGAAGGAATGCATTTCGTTTTTCCCTAATGAGGACCTCTAGTCCCTCTGACCACCACTCTGCTGCACGGTTGTGGTTGCTATTTTTTTACCCAACACCTCTGTTGCTATGATTTTCACATTAGCTTTTATATAGTCATATATTTCCTCTGTACTTCCTTCAAATGATTCAACCAGTTTCCTTTCCATCCTGGCCGCAAAGAGTGTTCTGATACTTTCGTCTTGTAGGCTGTCAATATTAAAAGGTAAATTTTCATCTTTCTCAGTCTGGTTCGTTTTATTTATGTTACTTGTATCACTCTTGCATTCTTCCATGGCCAGAAAGACTTCATTTTAACTAGATAGTGGTCTGATCCACACTGGGCTCCTCTATAAGATCTGACGTCTACTGCCTTGAAACTACTTATTTGCCTAATGATAATATAATATATTATAGAACGAAGTTCTTTGGTGTTCTGTTGCCAAGTATATTTATGAATGTCCTTATGTTTGAAAAATGTGTTGGTAATTTTTAGATCAAATTGTTCACAAATTGCAACCAATCGTTCTCCATTGTCATTATATTCGTCCTCTCCATGTTTTCCTACTATTCTACAAGATTCTCTAATTCCTACCCTTCCATTCAGATCTCCCATGATAATCAGTTCCTTTCTTCTTGGGATTTTTTCAATAGTTTCCCTGAGGGTGTCCCAAAATGTATCTTTCTCCTTATCTTTTGTGTCGTTCGTGGGTGCATATACGCCAAAAATCACAACTTCCCTAGCAAATAATGTCATTTCAACAGTTATTATACGTTGATTGATGAATGTCCAATTTGTGATTCTTTCTTTCCATGATTTTTTTATCATAATGGAGACTCCTGCTTTGGCTCTTACTGCTTTTGATACCCCACTCCAGATATGTACATAATTATCCAGTTCTTCTTCTCCTTAGCCTTCCTTCTTTGTTTCAGAGAGTACGACAACATCCACGTTGAACATGTCAAGGTCTGCAGGGAGTAAATTTATTTTAGTGGAAATACCTTGCACATTCCAGCATCCAAACATAATTTTTCGTTTCTCATTGCCAGTTCGTCGTCCAAAGTTCCAATTTTTCCGAGGCATATTATTAGGTTTTTTAGCATTTTTATGTTTTTATGTGAGTGAGGAGCTGGCCCACTGCACAACCCCCAACCAGGAGGACCAGGTAATTTTTACTCACGGTTTTCTTCCTTTAGCCTTTGATAAGCCAATATCATACTACAAGGCAGCAGTTGCTAGTTTTGGTCCACCCCGGGTATTTTATTTCCCCGGTACCCACCATATCTGGTGAGCATTCCCCTATCCGCCACCTGGGGAGGCGCCCGATGGGGGACCAGCAAACTCCACACGGGGAATAAACCTTTCAACCTCTTAAAACCCTGTGATCAGCTCGCTACGCAAATGTCTTAGGCACTATCTGTCAAAGCCAACGGCAACCACATCGGCGGCAGCCATCCGCCTATCGAATTACAGCCAAGTAATGCTCATGGGCCATGATTTCCAAAATAGAACCCTTCAAACAACAATTTGCACCCCTCTACCACATGGAAAAAGTTTAATGGTGAGAGGAAGAGCATTTTCATAAAATCCCAAAACAAATATGGGTTATACGTCACTCATTCCTTATATAAACTAGTGGCACGACAATTACCCGAGTCCTACCTACGCTATCCGGTTGGTTAGGAAGGAGTTGAAGTTTGTGGAATGTAACTCATATGATCAAATCACATATTCTGTAACGCTAAGACGTGTTGAGTATGTAGTTCACTTATGTTTTGTACTTTCTTGTAACAGATGTCTGAAGATGGGTGTAATACCGCAACGCGTATCATGTTCTAATAAAAGAGTTAATTGAACATCTCATGCCTTTATTGCTATTGTACAGCATTGGTTGCACATTATTAACATAAAAATGATCGCAGGCCTCAGACGGGATTTTATATCCTGTATATCATATTTTCTGAATGTTTGGATACAACGGGCCGTGGTCGTTGGAAATTCGTCGCAAACTAGCTGCATTTTGTTTGCCTTTGAACCTTATCATTTAGATATGTGAGCTGCACTGAAAATACACTGCCTGACACAGACACAGTACCCAGGAGACAAGCTCTGGTTTCAATTTAGCTACTTACACCCGCATGCCATATGCAGATAAGTGATTGTCAATTATCTGTGACAGGCAGAACGGCCACCAGAGCTGTTAATGTTATTTAGCGTGGTTACTGTTGAGTCCTCGTCACCAAATGTGGGATCCTACCCACTCCTCTCGTATAGGGTGCCTAAAGATGCTGTCCTCTCGGAATACTATACAACAATTCAGGCAAATAACATTAATAATTTTATTTCAGTAAAGCAGATAGACGATACTTTACGTTGTATTTATAACAAGTGTCGCAAGCGATGGGCGACATGCAAACGGTTATGTTCACTGTAGACAAAGTCCAAACAAGCAATGGATGTGGGTCATATGAAGATAGTAATTGTTCAAAAAACTGGTTCAAATGTCTGTGAGCACTATGGGACTTAACATCTGAGGTCAGCAGTCCCCTAGAACTTAGAACTACTTAGATCTAACTGACCTAAGAACCTCACACACATCCATGCCTGAGGCAGGATTCCAGACTGTAGTGCCTAGAACCACTCGGCCACCCCGGCGGGGCCGGCCGGAGTGGCCATGCGGTTCTAGGCGCTACCGTCTGGAGCCGAGCGACCGCTACGGTCGCAGGTTAGAATCCTGCCTCGGGCATGGATGTGTGTGATGTCCTTAGGTTAGTTAGGTTTAATTAGTTCTATGTTCTAGGCTACTGATGACCACAGAAGTTAAGTCGCATAGTGCTCAGAGCCATTTGAACCATTTTTGAACCACCCCGGCCGGCTTGTAGGCCTCCATTAGCAGCACAACACAAGAAGCTGCGTTTACTTTGGTGGTGTGACCAAGAAGCATGGGCTGCTGCTGGACACCGTAACATTGCGTGCGACAACTAATCGCGGTTCTGCGGAACCAGGGGTGGGACCGTCGTTGCATAGTATGACGGCGGCAAGGGAGACGCCCCATTTATCCAACGCCTCGGAGGGGCACTGTAGTGATATTGCAGGTGTCATTGTGTGGGGAGCAATCACAGGTCACTTAATATCACGGCAGGTAGTGACTGAGGGGACGCTGATAGCACAATGGTACGTCACGAACATAATGCGGCCTAATGCGTCAGCTCTCATAAGAGAGTAACCTGGCGCCATTTTTCAATAGTAAAATGCTCGTTCCACCAGTCACATGTCTATATCAACTATCTGCGATGCTGAGGTACTCATATCATCACCTGACCAGTTCTCGGCAGAAAAATGTGTGGAACCATCTTGGAAGCTATTTTTGCCCAAGAGTCTGTATCCAGGATATCACGGACAAGTTAAAGCAGTTGTAGGACAGCTTCTTCCAGGAGAGAATACAATGGCTCTAAGACACATCTCCCAACTGAATTACTCTTAATATGTGTGCCCTGACCACGGGGATGCAACATCATACTGGTAAGTGGGCTCGTAGTGTCATGTTCTCATGTTCCTTGTAAACTTCCCTAGATTTTGCAAGCATTGAAATAATATCACAAACACTCTCAATTACATTAAGTTTCGTTTCCTTTCTTCTTCCCCCTCTGGGTGTTTTACAGTCTTATCAGGTAGTGTATTTGTACAACATTTCAAATCCCGATGTTATGCAGTTAGTCTCTTCCTAGCAATTTAACGTTGTTTTATTCGCACATGATACTTGCTGTTGTCAACAGTAAAGACCACTTTACTGTTCATCTGCTCGGGATTGTTTTTCCAGCACTGGTAGTTGTCGTCACCAGCGATACATGAAAGTGCTGATTTATTAACTGATGAAGATTTATGAAACCTAATTGTCAAGGACGGTAGGATACGGTTACGATTGTGGAGGGGACCGTAATCAATTACTGTTGGTTCCCTTTTGCAATTACACCGATTTATTTTAAAACGGTAATTCCAGACTCAGCAACAAATAACGATATCACACGTTATTGATGAAGAAATAAACAACTATGTAATTAACAGTGCTTTCAGTGCGTTACAATTTACCAAATGAACATAAAATACAGACACAGCATGTTTTGAAAACAAGCCAATGTGATCCCAATTAGAATTTTAAGGCAAGCAACCACAGTCACGGCTGAAGGCCTTGAACGCCAAGAACGGCAATTATAAAAAAAAAATTAGCAAACGTACTGTAAAACAGCAATGGAATAGCAAAGGTTAATTTAAAAAGACAGGCAACTGATCACCAAACGGGTGAGACAAAATGATGGTAAACTTGGTAGTGCAATCATTTAAAGCTACTGAAACGCCAAGAATGCCAAATACATAAAAAATTTAGGAACATACAATAAAACAGCAAATACAATTATAAAACAAAAGGGCCAGTCACAGACGGTGCACCAGGAATCGACCTCTGAATAGGTCCGGCAGAAAAACACTTTCGCCAGCGATGAGGTAGGCAGCCAAGAGTTGCATTCACTTCACAAGATGGTAACTCAGACTAGTGGCAGTCTAACGAATGAACAATGATAATCTTGCTGTGGCTACCTAACGTCCAATAAACCAAATGCAAAGATGTAAAAATACGCCAAAACCGGAACCAGCGGTCTGGACTCCGCCTGCAGAATACTGTGCTTAGAGTACCCGAAACAAGAAAGGAATCACTACCACCAGAGTAGAAAAATCGCCAACCAACCTACAATCAAGAAAGCTGTCAAAACTACACGCCTCACTGGACAGCAGCGGAAAGGCGAGGAAACGTACAGTACCGTTACATACACTAATCTCCAGGGCAGATAACTGGGGTGATAGCGGCCACGAGGCAGGAAAAATACAGCTGGCTGAACTTAAAAAATAGTAGCAAACTGAACGCAATAAAAAGTAATTAGAAGTCCAGGAAAGCTAATTAGATCCGCCTTCCCCAAACACTCCACTCGCTGCTCTTCACCTTGGCAACACTATTAGCAGCAACACAAACCCAAGTCACTTGAATCCAAATGCACCCAACTTAAAACTTACAGGATCTCGTTTACGACGAGGTCGTGCACCCTCGTGACGACAGGCCTTCGATCCGGCAGTCCATGCGCGCCGCCAGCGGTCCCAGCGTGTTCTTGCGCTGTGCGGACCTAGCTCTTCCTGAGTCTCCAACCAAACTGCCCACTGACACGACCCAGAAGAACCACGACGTCGCCCCAGTTACTTACATATCGATAACCGCTGCTGCTGCCACTAGCGGACCCGGCAACGCTTGCGAAACCAAGTGGCGCCAGTCAACACGAGAAGAAGACAAACAACCGCAACCATGTCAACTAAACGATACCGTCTGGCCTCCAACAGAGGACAGAATCTGAAACCAGCAAAAACGCGAGCCACAGCACGACTCAATTTAGTCGAAATGAAAGTCGTGTATCTGTTCACAGACTTCAAATTAAGAGTTATACTAACCTGGTCCCACAGTGACGGTGACAATGTACAACGTTCTTTCCCCTTTACCTAGGTACCATCAGAAAACTAGGGTCGGTCCGTGTTACAACAGAAGATACTGCCTGTGCGAGGTATGCCATAACACATAGCTTGTAAAAGAAGTGCCACACGCACGTAGTGTTTGGAGTATTGCACGTGTTTTGAACATAAACAAAACGACTGTTTGCACAATGATTTACCCTATCACCCACACATGGCTCATCACTGAAATCTAATGACGTAACACGTCGAGTGTTATGGCAATGTGCACACTGTTCCCCGCTTTCGTCTTCTTTACAGACGAGGCCACCTTTACAAGAAAGGAAATTTCCACGAGTAGGAAAGCCTTCAGATGATGAAAACTTACCCGCATCGGTGTGTCGATTATGTCAACAAAAGAGCAATGATCACCCACAATTCCTAGACGATATGCCGCTGGGAAACTGTCAGCTTAGGTGGTTTCAACTAGCCTGGTGCCCGCACACTTTCCTTGCGATATTGAGAGCCATATTTATTCATTTTAGACAACAATGAATTTGTCGCAGTGTTTATGTTCACCCACAATTCCTAGACGATACGCCGCTGGGAAACTGTCAGCTTAGGTGTATTCAACTAGGCTGGTGCCCGCACACTTTCCATGCGATATTGAGAGCCATATTTATTCATTTTAGACAACAATGAGCTTGTCGCAGTGTTCCATGATCAGCTCTGCCACCACATACGATATGGTTCAAATGGCTCTCAGCACTGCGGGACTTAACATCTGCGGTCGTCAGTCCCCTAGAACTTAGAAATACTTAAACCTAAATAACCTAAGGACATCACCCACATCCAGGCCCGAGGCAGGATTCGAACCGCCGACCGTAGCGTTCTCGCGGTTCCGAACTGAAGCGCCTAGAACCGCTCGGCCACCACGGCCGGCCCACATACTATACCCATGATCTTTAACTTAATGAGGCATGTGAAGAGCATTGATTTCTAAGGTCTATTCGATACTGGGAGAGTACAACAAACCCTTGGGAGTGTTTAAGATGGTCAATGTTGTGTCACTGTAGACTCTGACGTAGTTATTGTGTTCGAAGTTATGAACAAAACGTTTAAAGAGTTCAAGTGACAATTACTGTATGACACCACATTCATAACTCTTGAATAACTACTGTGACACAATGATACACTACGGCTTTGTGCAGAATACCTTTGTAAGTTTTGATACACCGTGGATATTTAAAGCCTACAGGTAATATTCTTCAACAATCACTGCAGTCATGTTACTACAGAAATTTCAGGTGGCTAATTACTATTAATTTTATTCCATTTATAGAATACAGTGTTAGTACACGTTGCCTGTCTTAACGGTGTTTTTATTTAGTAAAATAAGTCAGGAGTATTAGACAAACTTCTCATTCAAAGTAATTCCAAAATCAGTAGTTTTAAACTTCTTCCCACGGCGTAGCAGGGCTACTGAACAACTGTTCTGAAAGTACTGTGTTAGGATTTATAACTACAATAGTAATTTGAACTGACTGTTGTAGTAAGGCACAGCAAATTGATAACGAATGTAAATTAAGGAAAAGAGGACTTAGTGGAAGATAATCTTTCGCCTTGGTGCCAACAAATCAGAAACGAAACTTGTAGCTGAAAACGATGAGTTATTGACAAAACTGGAGATACCTGTTGTTCGATAACTCTGACGAATTACATGTAAGCGCTATTACTGCCTAAATTTAAAGAAGGACAGGGATATAAGCATGTAGAATAGAAAAATTAAAATGAAGTCATATAGTATTTCAGAATTTGGAAGGAAACAAAAGAAATTGAAAAACGGGCGAAAGAATTTGGAAGCAAGAAAACTGAATTTAGATGAAAAGCTATTGGATGTAATAAAAAAACTGAATCAAGGTATTCAGCATTTAGAGAAGGAATATCCTAACAAACATTCTCAATAAGAACACTAAGTTACAAGTGATAAAGCAGTAAAAGCAGGGGAAAGAAGAAATCAACCAACTACGCAGAAACCTAATTGAAGAGCACGCACCTTTAGTTGCAGGCCAAGTGAAAAATTTACAGAGACAGCCTTTGAAGTAGGAGAATGGAATGACGATTACAAGGAGCAATAATGCCAACAACATTGTAGATAATACCAAATACAAAATGAATTTAATCCTGACTGTAATATACATAACGTGTCTTTCATAGAGGTCTGTAGATTGGGGATTTTGCTCGCTCACACTCGTTCGAGCGCTCCGCTCTCAGGAATAGCTTCTTCGAGTACGAATGCTCGAGGCAGGCAGGCTGTGATCGAACGAAGCGCGCTATAGCCATATATTATTGAATAATAACTAATGTTTTAGACAACAAACAAACTTTGGAAACAGTTAAAAGTCTCGCATACTGTGCCAAATGTCCTGGAAAACCACCTAGTGAGTACATGGTCGCATGCCACTATAGTCAGCATAAACTCACTTTCAATCATCTTAAAACCTTTGCATGTATGCATTCATTATTTTTTCATACTGTTTCCGTGTTCACGAATAGTGTTATCCATAATATGGTGTATTAAGAGCAATGTCTGCTTTCAATAACTACTAACTTCAGTCGTTTTGTAACAGATACAAATTAAGTACTACTCTTAATAGTCTGTGTTCGGTCTATTACATACGTCCTAAATGTTGGCTACAGCCAGATTTGGGACCACTTTCTCAATAAGGGCGTCATTTTCATTCTAGACTGCCGAGCGAAAAGCCGAAGTGCACTCCTCAGAGAAGAAGGAAGAAATAGGACGAAACAAATATAACCAAGGCGATTCGCTCAGCCGGAAATAAAACAATATGGGCAGTGAAGTCTGTTAAAATATTTATCGTGTCACGATCGACATTATAAGTATTTAGAAAGGGCAAAATTTGTATTTGAAAAAGAATATCGGAATACTGGAGGGAAATTTGTGTGGTGTCACCGCCAAGACACCACACTTGCTAGGTGGTAGCCCTTAAATCGGCCGCGGTCCGGTAGTATACGTCGGACCCGCGTGTCGCCACTGTCAGTGATTGCAGACCGAGCGCCGCCACACGGCAGGTCTAGAGAGACGTCCTAGCACTCGCCCCAGTTGTACAGCAGACTTAGCTAGGAATGGTTCACTGACAAATACGCTCTCATTTGCCGAGACGATAGTTAGCATAGCCTTCAGCTACGTCATTTGCTACGACCTAGCAAGGCGCCATTACCAGTTTATATTGAGATTGTTATTAATGTATCAACAAGAGCGATGTTCTCCAATTATGGATTAAAGTTAAGTATTACATCAACTACGTACTTTAATTGCTACTATAAATTCCCTTAACTGTTCCAGACCTCACGCCAGTCTGCGTGAGCTTAACGCGTGCCTTTCGGCATCCTCGCATAGTGACTTGGCTGTCTTGCCAAGTCACAACAATTTGTTTTAGGTGCACATTTTGGATAGGAGCTAGCATCTTACCTACAACACATAGATGCGAAATTTTGTGAGTTTACGTGTTGTGACGTATGTTAAATGGCTTACGTCAGCGACAACGAGTGGTCCATAACATCCGTTAAAGAAGGGACAGTCATGGAGCGCTCCAGAGGAACTATTTCTGCAACATTACTTGAAATGGGCAAGAATTAATGGTTTTAACCATAAAGGTGTGTGATACACAGTCAGACCACAGCAGATGTTTCTCCAGTAGTCTCCGGTTGTCTTCGAGGGAAAATTTCGTATGTATTTGAAGTTTTCTGAACACAAACGATTAAAGTCAAACGAGGGTCTGATACTAGGCCTGCACTGATCGCTAGCAATTCCTTTTTCTCCCTTGCACTATGCTAAAGCCGCGCGACCTTCGTCAGCCACCGTTCGCAGCATTGACTCGCATTTATCTCTCAAAGACGACAGATATCAGTGTCACTACTTCAAAACTTTTTTGTACATTTAGCTATATTTCACCTGCAATAACGTGTGGCCTAAATTACAGTCATCCGTAAGCCGCATACTATAAACAATTTTTGAATACAAGATTTGTAAATCAAGTTCAGATGCTCGAGAAATATAGTAATTTCACAATGACGTTATGAACTATGAAAAGGTATGTGAATTATGAAGAAGCTAATATTTTACAGTAGCATATGCGAAAATAATCAGATTTTTAACCGATTAATTTCTTGCAAATCAGATGAGAACTAAAAATCTCACGAAATGAAAATCAGTAGATTTCTTCCTCCAAAAGAAAAGTAAAACTTCTGAGGAAAAAGTAAGTTCATGAAACAATATCGCCTGGTCTTATATAACTTAAAGGGTTTTTTACAGCGTAAAAATCGGAAAAAGTCTATCATGCGATGCTCAAACGAGCTCCCAGTGCGCAAAGCGACTGCATTGACATCTACCGGACTTGCACAGAACAACGAGCATTGAACAATTCGAGCCATCTTAAACGCCAGATACAGACCTCTAGCTCTTTCATAAATAGTTTGAGTGGTTAGATTTAAAAATGAGTAGCCTGAAAAGAGTAGTCTTACATGTATTAGAGCTTTGCTTAAACAGGATATTACTAAATGGTGTTCTGATGGTACCAAGAACTTAATGGAGTTTTTTTAGAAATTCAGATCTGCGGAAATGCAATGTGTGATAGGCTATTCCTTGTGTGTTTAAACACAGCAGATTGTCGCACAAAATTTATTTCTTAATGTCGTGAGGAATTAACAAAGGAACTGAAATGGTTATATCAAATTATCAGTCACAATATATTGTTGATACGTTAACGGGAAAGCTACAATTACTGAATTAACTTACTAGTTGCCAGCAAAAAAAGGATAGATGGGTGTTAATAATACTGCATATGATTACTGATTAAATGGAGATCTTCAGGACAACAGAAGGTAAATGCATAGATTTGTGAGTCTGGATAACGGAAGCAGAGGATACAGAGTCAGAAGAGTAGTAATTCAGTGGTCAGTGTTTCGTTTGGGAGAAACTAGTTGCCACATCAGCAAGAAGAACCAATCCTCATATGCGTTAAAATAAGGATCCTACTGTATTAATTTCAGATGACCACGGATAATAATACTTTCCGTTATTATATTTATTATTACTATCGTTATTATCAATCATATTTCAAGGAGTAGTGATTGATTGTGGAAACCATGGACAAGAATGGTGACTGGAAGGGATTATCTGAAAAGGCAGGCAAGGATGACTGAGCAAACGTATTTACCGTTTTTCCCAAATGTGTTCAGTTTTAAAGGTATATGAAAGGAAGAGGATGGTAACAAGTTACTATGGAGATGAGGAAATAAAAGAGGCGAAAATAGGAATGTGGGGTTTTGCCAAATGTGACAACATTAAAACAGATAATGACAGTGAATGTCACAGTGAAAGTAGCACAAAATTAGATTTAGCAGTTGGAATTCCACATTGTGTGTGTTTCTGGAGGAGAATGGGAGCAACTGTGTCTTGCAGGAAAAGGAAATAAAAACCACAAATAGTAGTAATCATACAAAGATTTTTGAGAGATATGGTGGGATAAAAGTTACTGAAAATAAAACTAAATTATTGTTGATGAAACAAATAATTAAACACTTGTAGAACGTAGGGTTTATAAATATTGTATGAAAGTCAATAACTAAAGAAGTGCTTTAGAATGTTTTCATGAACTGGATATGACAAACACAATGGGACATATGAAGTTACAGACAGAGTTTGGCATGAAGTGGATACTGAACTGGGACAAAAGACAAACAGCGCAATCCTTAGAGTTAATTAGGGTTTATGACTTAAAAATAGATGCTTTCACAGATACATGAAGTGAAACATTATATATTCCTGAAAGTTTATCTACATAAAGAAAGCAAAGGTTTAGTTAAAATTCAAATCTGTCATATAAACGTTGTTGGAGCTAGTGGTAAACTAAGTTAGTTGGTGGGAAACTTCTTACATACAATTTGAAATAACGTTTGTAATTATTTAAAAAGTTCTAAGTTATATTTTTACTTAAAATTTCAATTTATACTCAGAACTAAGTCCTTGCATCACTTAGAAAACAATTAATAACGAATCTTATTCTTTGAAAATAAGACATGAGGTGCATTATGTACCAAATATCATGACCTGCAGTTTAAAGTAAATGCAATATCTGGGAATAAATATTGAAAAATTAGGAAGAATATTTGTATTTTGTCAGCGGAGAGCTCACGAAAAAATAAATGAAAAATATTAACTAGTAGAAGTACAAGGGATTACTGAAGAACAACATTGTCAACTGGAAGGCTGTTGTACTGTAATAGGAAATCGTTCTCAAAAAAAGCAAAAAATGAGAATATGTTCGGAATGACCTAATTTTTAAATCCCATTTGTCACTGATTTTTGACAATTCCATTCTCTGTGACGAAATGAATGTTGTAGGGCACATCGTCATTACCTGCAGAAACCATGTAAATGTGCAGTAAGCAATGGCCATGAGGAGATCACAAATATTTGCTTTGGTTTTCAGAGTCCGTAAGTCACTGACTTGCAGTGTTTCTCATACCTAGACTGTGCTGTCGGCACCTGCTGTTGGTTACACGAATTTCACTAATCGCGAGAAGCACACAGTTTTGCGTTTGTTATGGTACCTTCTCTGGTTGGTTAAGCTGTGCAAGCATGCCTTCTTCGGACGATAGCCCCGTTAGTGTCACAAAGAAAACATACGAAATAGGAATATCCATGTACATAAGTTTAACATAAGAAAAAACAATGAGAGGGGAACAAAATCCATGTGTAGGCTGCAGTAATAAAGAAGTGCATACATGGAACTGTAATGTTTCTTCCAAGAAAGTTTTCTACTTAGCCTGTTACTCACTTACTGACGACACATGAGTTAATAGTAAATAACTGATAACTTACTCGAAATTTTTTGTTTATGATGTTGGAATTGGTGGTATGTAATCTCACTCATATCCAGTATAACCTATTACGAAATTATTTTTCCTTGATACTAAGTGATGGGAGATGTACTACGGTATACACACTGATGGAGACTGTGTCACTCGCTACTAATGCATCCATAAATAATAGATGTCGTGCGAGGTAATGATACTGTTGGCAATAAAAACTTCTGGATTTCCATTTCCGTTCGAACTCAAGCACCGCTTTAATTTCGAACAAAAATCATCAGCAATGCTCTCCAACGGCATTGTCAAATTGCGCGGAGGAGCAGACAGATGTTTTGCCCTAGCGTTGGGGAACTGCTCCTAAAAGGCGGAAGACACAGCAATGGTAAACGGATTTATGATTTAGAAGACAATAGAAATACTGCATTAAAGACATAACGTGTATTCACAAGAAAAACACTGCATTAAAGACATAATGTGTATTCACAAGATATGTGGCCTGTAATTGAGGAGGTATCATGATGTTCTTTCCATTGGCAAAAGATTCTTGGCTAATTAGCCATTCGGATCTCTGGGAGGAACTGCAAAGCCGGAGGTGACTAGAAGATAAAGACTCAGAGACCAAAGGAAGGATAACGTTCTACGAGTCAGGATGTGGAATGTCTGAAGTTTAAACGTGGTACGGAAGCTAGAATATCTGAAAAGGGAAATGCTATGGCTCAGTCTAGATGTAGACGGGTCAGTGAAGTGAAAGGAGACAAGGATTTATGGTAAGAATGGTATAGAGTATTAGCAACAGCAGCAGAAAACGGTGCTCGGGAGTAGTATTCGCTATGGGTAGGAGGGTAGGACCGAGAGTGATTTACTGTGAACACTACAGTGACAGGATTGTTTGCATCAGTCGACAGCAAACCAACACCGACAACTATAGTTCACGTACGCAATCCGACGTCATAAACAGATGATAAAGAAATAGACAAAGTGTATGAGAACATTGAACGATAATTCAGTACGCAAAGGGAGAAGAAAATCTAATAGTCACGGGGGATTAACTCAGATTACAATGTATTACTGATGGAAAGTTGGCTGATGTTTAAGAGAACATTTAGGAAGAATCTGTGCCCAAAGAAATGGGATACGTAGGTACTAAGGAATGAAGAGATACGCTTGAAGTTAGAGATACTGCGGTAATGAACAGCTCAGTGGGCAGTTCAGATGAAGAGGAATGGACATCTCAGGAAAGGGCTATCATAGAACCTGGAAAGAAAAATAGAAGTATAAAAAAGGTATCTGCGAAAATACTATGGGGAATAGAAGACATATTTCAGTTGATCAATGACAGAAGGAAGTACGAAAATGATCAGGGAAATTAAGGAATACAGGAACATAAGTCACTTAGGAATGAAGTAAACGGGAAGTACAGGAAGGCCAAGGCTAAGTGGTTGCGTGACAAACTTGAAGAAATCGAAAAAGAAATGATCGTCGGAAGGACTGGCTCAGCATACAGAAGTATCAATACAACCTTTGTTGAAATTAAAAGAAAGGTTGGTAAAATTAAGAATACAATGGGAATTCCACTGTCAAATTCAGAGGAGAGAGAGGACAGATGAAAAGAGTACATTGAAGAGCTTTATGAGGGAGAAGAGTAGAAATAGGAGTTGATACGGAAGAGACATGGAATCCGGTATCAGAATCAGAATTTGAAAGTGCTTTGGAAAACTTAATATTGAATAAGGCAGAAGAGATAGACAACCTTCCATCAAAATTGGTAGATGTGTTATTCACGTTGCTGTGTAGAATGTATAAGTCTGCCGATATACCATCTGATTTTTGGAAAAAATTATCCACACAAATTCTAAGATAGCAAGGGCCGATAATATTAAGAATCATCGCACAATCAGGGTAACAGCTCTTTCATCCAAACGGCTGTCAAGAATAATATATATTAAAAAATTGGAAGACAAAATTGAGGATGTGTTATTTAACGATCAGTTTGGCTTTAGGGACGGTAAAGGCAGTTATGATGTTGAGGTTGATAGTGGCAGCGACTAAAGAAAAATCGAGGCACGTTCATAAGATATTTCGACCGAGAAAAGCTTTTGACAATGTCAAATGGCGCAAGATATTCGAAAATCTGAGGAAAATAGGGATAATCTATTGCGACTGACGGGTAATGTGCAATATCTACAAGAGTCAGGAGCGAAAAATAAGAGTGGAAGATCAAGAACAGAGTGGTCGGATCAAAAACTCTGTAAGACATGGATGATTTCTTTCGCCCCAACTGTTTAATCTAAACATTGAAGAAGCATTGACGGAAATAAAACCAAGATATGAGGATTAAGATCCATGGTTAAAGGATATCAGAGATAGGTTTCGCTGATGACATTGATATTCTCAGTTATGTAGGAGAATTACAGGATGTGCGGAATGGAGTGAACGGTCTAATGAGTACAGAAAGTAGGCTGAGCGTAAATCGAAGAAAGTCGAAAGTAATGGAAGGAATCATAAATAAGAACATCGAGAAACTTATCACCATAATTGGTGATAACGAACGTAGTTAAAGAATTCTGCCACTTAGTCGGCAAAATAAACCAAGACGGACTGAGCAAGAAGGACATAAAAAGCAGGTTACACAGGCAAACGGAGCATTCCTGGCCACTAGTATCAAACGTGCCCTTAAATTAAGAAAGAAATTTCTAAGAATATACGTATGCAGCATAGAATTATATGGTAGTGAAACATGGACATGGGAGAACCAGAAACGAAGAGAATCAGTCATTTGAGATGTAGTGATACCGAAGATCCTTGAACAATAGTTGCTCTGATATGGCAGGGAATGAGGAGTTCTCTAGAGAACTGGCGATGTAAGAAATATATGGAAAACACTGACATGCAGACTGGATCGGATGCTAGGACATCCGTTAAGATATCACGGAATAGCTTGCATGGTGTTAGAGGGTGCTGTAGAGGGTAAAAGCTGCAGGGTAAGAGAGAGATTGAAATACATCCAGCACATATTGAGTAAACAGGTTGTATGTGCTACTCAGACAAGAAGACGGTGGCAGAGGAGAGGAATTCGTGGCGAGCTGCATCGAATTAGTCAAAATCCTGGCAAAAAAAAAAAAAAAAAAAAAAAGTCGCGCACCATTAAGATGTCAATAAAAATAGGATATTCCAGTAATCGTCCAACTGATATAAAGTAATGAAAGGAAAGCTACAGTGTCACCTGCCTAATGAGAAAGAAATTGAAAGTTTCTGGAACAATATATATAATTGCATTTAACAAAACGTGAATTGGGAATTTTTATTTTCATTTTCATTTAAGAAGCAGTTCTATGAATCTGTGTGTATGAAAATATTTTTTCTTGAAAATTGCGTGCAATTTATGGGGACTGTAAATATTTATCACTTCTTATATTCAAATAAAGTAGTTAAATACATAAATAAATCATATTATTATATTTTTTCTTTACGACAATAATAGCATTTTGTTCATTTAGCTTCTTAGATCCGTAAGTAAGAGTTTCAAACATATCTGTTGCGAAATTTAGTAGATAATTAAAGTACATGTCATACTTCCATTTTGTCCTCCAGTAAGTATTAATCCTCAGAGGCAAAAGAGTTTACTAATAATTCCTAGTTTATATGGTAATAAAGTTTTTTCTGTTTTCTCCCAAGTTTGCACTACGTAGCTTAAGGGGTTTCAATAATAAATAATTTATTTCTAAATAAAAAGTAATTAGCCTTACATCGTAAACGTAAAATAAACCCTTAGGCAAGAAGATATCACTGTCGAAAGAAACTGGATGAATAATGGAACAGGAAACCATAGCAGAAAGTGATATTTAGTGGATGAGCATAATGACAATGAGGCCGAAATTCAACGTACGTACACCACACGGTACGTGGTGCCATTCTCATGAAACTGCTGTGGGCTTCTTTGTTCCAACTGCCTTTACAAATTACATAAATCCACGAATTTCGATAACAGTGAATAATTTGAATTAAATATTTGTGTAACATTAATACTGATATTTTTATAGCTCTTTACGGTTAATTTTACTAGGTGAAAATGCAATTTCTACTTTGGTGACTCAGTTATTGTTGACTAACGCTAACTCAGTATTATTGGAACGACTGCTCATACTTTAGTCACATCAACGGCGTACAGAAGCGTTTGAAAGGAGAACTAACAGTCTTTGTGTTGACGCTGAGAACGACCACCGATGCACCTTCACATGACTACATTTTTTCTCTGGACATGTTTTCCAGCCGCACATACGAGACAGCGCGCAGCTTTCATGTATCTCTAGTGTTTTGCTTTCTGGCAGAGACTGTTTGTTTACAAATATCACTACAACGCGTTACCGAGGGAGATGTGCGTCAATGTTTTTAGTGAGCACTGGCGTTAGCAGCCAAAACCACGCCAGTTGGTGACAGCACAAATACGACGTGGAGATGAATGGAAAGCTGCCTGTTCTACGGATATTAATCCTGTCAGTTCCAACAAATAAATAACAAATGTGCACTCACAGCACAAACAGATAAAGGCACACCATAATAGATTTGAAAACAAAAATAGACCCGTCACGAAAGAATTATCCGAATGGGAAGGAAATCGTTAGATGTGACGTACATGTACAGACTAACAAATCATTAAAATTGCAGAAAAAAGTGGGTAATTTCTTCAAAAGGAAGAGTTTCAACAATTGAGCAAGTCAATAAAGCGTTCATATCTGGCCCTTATGCAAACAGTTATTCGTTTTGGCACTGATTGAGAGACTTGTGTTGATGGATGTCCTCCTGAGGGATATCGTGGCAAATTCTGTCGAACTGGAGCGTTAGATTGTCTAAACCCCGATGTTGTTGGAAGGCCCTGCCCATAATGCTTCAAACGTTATCAATTGGGGAGAGATCCAGCGACCTTGGTGGCCCAGGTAGGTTTCGGCAAGCACGAAAGGAATCAGTAGAAACTCTCGCTGTGTGCAGACCGTTATTATCATCCTGAAGTATAAGTCTACAATGGGAGTAGAATTTCGACGATGTACTGCTGTGCTGTAAAGGCTCCGCGGATGACAACCAAAATGGTGTTTGTACATGTACATCACATCTACCAATATCCGTCCCCTTCGGATAATTCATTCGTGTACGTCATTTTCTTTGTCTTAGAGTGTATATCCCAGCCCAGTATTTAAACAAAATTGACATCTTTTAAGAAACATGGCTGTAATAAGGCCATAAAAACAAATAATACAATTTAAAAGAATTTAAAACTGTGAATGAGGGGACAGCTAAATAACATAGTTCTGGGATCTGTGAATTAAAATGTAACAGCTGAGCTAAAAGTATATGGTGATGATTACCTTAAACTTCGATATTAGATACAATGAACACGTAATAGTATCAGGAGTGAGTACATCCGCTATGCATACGTAGCACTATTGATGCATACATTATTTGGCATTATGTATTTGAGTAAAAACGTGAAAACCCAATTCTTTATATAATGTCAACTACTTTGTCACGTTTATGTTACTCATAATCTTTTATAATGTGACAAAAGCATTTTCGAAGCTGACAGATCACATTAAAATTTTTCTCCTTCCATTTATTAAAATTGCTGTTCCCATGGCCCTCACAAAGATTCCCTAAAATATTCATTTTTTTTCCATATCATCGACCATTCATAGTGATTTTAGAGTGATTAATCAATATGTTAGACTTCTTCTAGGGGGCTGGGAGGAAGACAGAAAATCTCTCCCACTACGAGACAGATTTTCAGGCATGGCTAACCGAGAGACGTCCATGCATGACATGTGCCACTACCGAAATAATTGCTATGAGCCAACCTGAGAACACCTTAATAAACTTTGATCATACTTTATGGCCGCCTCTAGAGTGCTTAATAGCTGTTCGTTCACTATATAGCTTCACGCTCTCTCCTGTGTTTCGGTTTCTTATGTTAGCGAAAACGATTCCTTTCAATTCTCGCACGATGCAGTTCTCTGGCACGTTGCGCATCGTCACTCCAAGCTCCTGCTGGACTGGGATGGCAAGCTGTCCCCTCCGCTCAGTGACTGCACGGAGAACGGCTTCCAGCAGAAAACAGCTTTACGCCAGTTCATTGCCCTATGTGAAACTTCCATTGCTTGAGCCAGCTAAAAGTCCTAAAGCATATTCCATAGTATCATGGGGTGGCCTACTATCCATTTCGATCGTGGCGCTTCCTGTGCCAGCTACTGAGGCGTGTTCATAGGGTGCTCGTCGATTGGCAGCAGCATTTGATGAGTCGCTACCCCTGGCGGCAGTGTGAGTGTAGTGTGACGCCAACATATGAATGACTCAGGAACACGCTGCCGTGCTGTCTGTTGCAAACAGCACCACCCTGATTAGAAGTTTCTCTCACTCTATCAAGAAGAAACTCGATACAGTAATAATTAGAATCACGACACTGGCAGTGGTGAATATTGCTTTTGATGCAGGTTTAGTGATTTGACTTGACATGTTATTGGGATATGTATATTAAATTATAAAGCACATTACGCAATTATTTTCGAATAAACTGTCACTTAATTACCAGTTTTCCCCAGGTTATAACAAAAATCGTCTCTTTCACTACATAATAGTTATTCCTTCAAAACTACTATTTGTACGTACTATTTAATCAACTTAGCACTTGATTATCTATTTTCTTTCGTTCTGCTTTAAATATAGGGATTAATGTTATTTCTGTAGCTGGAACTACTTCCAACTTGTGATTGCCATATTATCGTTTCTCATAAAGTGCATTGCAAATGTTGTTATTTCAGTCCCGGTGTCTAGAAAAGCTAATAAATCTTAATAGAGTTGACTCAATCCATGACAAGGATACACTTTACGATTACTTAGGTACCTCAGATGGTTTTATTTGTCTTTAAATCAAACTCGTCATTTGGCGGGGAACGTTAATACTCCATTTTCATCAGATACCCTCTGCATCTCTGTCCGAACAGAATCTCCTAAGTGTTTTCATTCATTCTGCATCCCCACTTGTCTTCCTATCTTCTGAAAGTGTTGAGCAGAATTGTCTACAAACCTCGTGTCTTGCTCCTCGTTAGCCGCTCCATGAACAGCTTACACTTTTCTATGACAGGCACCACAACCACTTTGTGGTTGACTGTAGTGCCACTTGGAGCCATTCACACACATTTAACCCGTCTTGCCGTGAAACGTGGTGGTCTACCACCTGGATAGACATGCGCGTCTGCATCACCCATACGATACTCTTTCGTACCTTCAGTTATACAGGGTGATTCAAAAATAATACCACAACTTTAAAAATGTGTATTTAATGAAAGAAACATAATATAACCTTCTGTTATACATCATTACAAAGAGTATTTAAAAAAGTTTTTTATTCACTCAAAAACAAGTTCAGAGATGTTCAATATGGCCCCCTCCAGACACACGAGCAATATCAACCCGATACTCCAACTAGTTCCACACTCTCTGTAGCATATCAGGCGTAACAGTTTGGATAGCTGCTGTTATTTCTCGTTTCATATCATCAATGGTGGCTGGGAGAGGTGGCCGAAACACCATATCCTTAACATACCCCCATAAGAAAAAATCGCAGGGGGTAAGATCAGGGCTTCTTGGAGGCCAGTGATGAAGTGCTCTGTCACGGGCTACCTGGCGGCCGATCCATCGCCTCGGGTAGTTGACGTTCAGGTAGTTACGGACAGATAAGTGCCAATGTGGTGGCGCTCCATCCTGCTGAAATATGAATTGTTGTGCTTCTTGTTCGAGCTGAGGGAACAGCCAATTCTCTAACATCCCAGATACTGTAGTCCAGTTACAGTAGCACCTTCGAAGAAAAAGGGACCAAAAACTTTATTGGCTGAAATGGCACAGAAAACGTTCACCTTAGGCAAGTCACGTTCATACTGAGTTGTTTCCCGCGGATTCTCAGTGCCCCATATACAGACATTGTGACGGTTGACTTTCCCGTTAGTGTGGAAAGTTGCTTCATCACTAAACACAATCTTTGAAACGAAAGATTCATCTGTTTCCATTTGAGCAAGGATAAAATCACAGAAATCGATTCTTTTAATCTTATCAGCTGCAGACAGTGCTTGAACCAATTTCAGACGATAAGGTTTCATAACTAAACTTTTCGTAGGACTCTCCATACTGTTGATTGTGGAATTTGCAGCTCTCTGCTAGCTCTGCGAGTCGATTTTCCTGGGCTGCGAACAAATGCTTGCTGGATGCGTGCTACATTTTCATCACTCGTTCTCGGCCGTCCAGAACTTTTCCCTTTGCACAAACACCCATTCTCTGTAAACTGTTTATACCAACGTTTAATACACCACCTATCAGGAGGTTTAACACCATACTTCGTTCGAAATGCACGCTGAACAACTGTCGTCGATTCACTTCTGCCGTACTCAATAACAAAAAAAGCTTTCTGTACTCAATAACAAAAAAAGCTTTCTGTTGAGCGGTCGCCATCTTAGCATCACCTGACGCTGACGCCTAGTCAACAGCGCCTCAAGCGAACAAATGTACAACTAAATGAGACTTTATAGATCCCTTAATTAGCCGACAGATAGTGCTTAGTTCTGCCTTTTGTCGTTGCAGAGTTTTAAATTCCTAAAGTTGTGGTATTCTTTTTGAATCACCCTGTACTACGGGAATATAGTGTCTCAGTGAATTCCTGTTTTATTTGATACCGATGGGAGTAATTTGCACGTGGATGAGAAAGTGACTCGGCAGTGCACCACATCTTTCTATCGTTTTCATCTTTTACTAAGAGATAACAACATCACAAAATTGGCAGCATATTTCGCCATAGATGAGATCTAACCCCTTGTGGGTACTTTCCAGAGTCCTTAATACTTAGGTCTCACGAGGCAAAGTGCACCCAGAAAAATGGCAACAGAGCATGGCGGCCCAGTGGTCACTCATCCAAGTGCCAGCCACACCCGACAGCACTTAACTTCTGTGATCTGACGGCAGTCGGTGTACCCACTGCGGCAAGGCCGTTGCAAATTTCAATATGACTTTAGCTTATTTTACAACTTACGCATAAGGTAAACTACCGAATTTCATTGTGGTTCACAACGATCCTCAGGACCATATGAGTCTGCGCTGCCCTTAATCTCGAATAAAATACTTCTTCTTGTCACAGAAAAAAATTTTGGATTTTTTGAAATTCGTTTTTTATCTCGAAAATTTAATGATCGCAGTTGTTGCGCTCTTGAATATGAAAATCTGTGTACTGAGTTCGTGTTTTCAGCAACGTGTTTCCGTCAGTCTCTTAAGTTCTTGTTTGACTGTTGCTATCAGTATTACAATTACACAAATGAAAAACGAACAGTAGTGAAACACGTACATTAAAACAAATAAATAATACGCTCTTGTATATTAAATGGTTAAAATAGCTTTGAGCATTACGGGACTTAACATCTGAGGTCATCAGTCCCCTAGACTTAGAACTTCTTAAACCTAACTAACCTAAGGACATCTCACACATCCGTGACCGAGGTAGGATTAGAACCTGCAACCGTAGCAGCAGAGCGGTTCTGGACTGAAGTGCCTAGAACCTGTCGGCCACTACGGCCGCCCTTTGTATATTAAATGGAATAATTTGTGTGCTAGCCGGCCAAAGTGGCCGAGCGTTTCTAGGCGCTTCAGTCTGGAAGCGCGCGACCGCTACGGTCGCAGGTTCGAATCCTGCCTCGGGCATGGATGTGCGCGATGTCCTTAGGTTAGTTAGGTTTAAGTAGTTCTATGTTCTAGGGGACTTATGAACTAAGATGTTAAGTCCCATAGCGCTCAGAGCCATTTGAACCAATTTGTGTGCTAATTTTCACTAGTTGGAGCTGACTGCAATTGAATGTGCCTTCTGATTTTTTTTTATCAGCCTACACCCCTTTGTATTTGTTAGATTTATTGCAATCTCTGTCTTCCACTACATTTTTTTACCATTTACTCTACTCTACTCTACAGCTCTCTGTAATACCATGAATTTATTCCCCTTGTTCAAATGGTTCAAACTGCTCTGAGCATTATGGGACTTAACATCTGAAGTCATCAGTCACCTAGAACTTGGAACTACTTAAACCTAACTAACTTAAGGACATCACACACATCCATGCCCGAGGCAGGATTCGAACCTGCGACCGTAACAAACGCGCGGTTCCGGACTGAAGCACATAGAACCTCTCGGCTACCACGGCCGGCTGTTCCCCTTGTCTTATCACATGTCTTTTTATCCTGTTCTCCTTCTTGACAAAGTTTTCCATTATTTCCTTTCTTCGACGAGTCTTATGTTTCAGTCCACCTAATTTCCAACGTTCTTAAACGCACCGGTTCTCTTCTTTTCTGCTTTTTCCACAGTGCATGACCCACTGCTATACAATGAGGTACTCCCAGTTCATGTTCTCAGAAACTTCTTACTCTAATTAAGTACCACATTTGGTACTAGTAGACTTATTCTGACCAGAAATGCCACATTGCCGTTAATAGTTATTTTCTTATATCCTCCTTGCTTCGTCCGTCAAACTTCCAAGGTAACATAGTTCCTTGAATACGCCAGTTTAAGTTTATCACTATTATCATTTCTGCTACTCCTTGTGACATTCGTCTCTATAACTGCGTAGGTTTCCGCGGCCAGAGTTCTCTGGGTATGATACCGCGTTCCTTTCATCAGTGGCAGTTATTTAAAATATGCCTCGAGAACTTTCGTGTTAACTTTCAGTTTACTCTCAATCTACACTCCTGGAAATTGAAATAAGAACACCGTGAATTCATTGTCCCAGGAAGGGGAAACTTTATTGACACATTCCTGGGGTCAGATACATCACATGATCACACTGACAGAACCATAGGCACATAGACACGGGCAACAGAGCATGCACAATGTCGGCACTAGTACAGTGTATATCCACCTTTCGCAGCAATGCAGGCTGCTATTCTCCCATGGAGACGATCGTAGAGATGCTGGATGTAGTCCTGTGGAACGGCTTGCCATGCCATTTCCACCTGGCGCCTCAGTTGGACCAGCGTTCGTGCTGGACGTGCAGACCGCGTGAGACGACGCTTCATCCAGTCCCAAACATGCTCAATGGGGGACAGATCCGGAGATCTTGCTGGCCAGGGTAGTTGACTTACACCTTCTAGAGCACGTTGGGTGGCACGGGATACATGCGGACGTGCATTGTCCTGTTGGAACAGCAAGTTCCCTTGCCGGTCTAGGAATGGTAGAACGATGGGTTCGATGACGGTTTGGATGTACCGTGCACTATTCAGTGTCCCCTCGACGATCACCAGTGGTGTACGGCCAGTGTAGGAGATCGCTCCCCACACCATGATGCCGGGTGTTGGCCCTGTGTGCCTCGGTCGTATGCAGTCCTGATTGTGGCGCTCACCTGCACGGCGCCAAACACGCATACGACCATCATTGGCACCAAGGCAGAAGCGACTCTCATCGCTGAAGACGACACTTCTCCATTCGTCCCTCCATTCACGCCTGTCGCGACACCACTGGAGGCGAGCTGCACGATGTTGGGGCGTGAGCGGAAGACGGCCTAACGGTGTGCGGGACCGTAGCCCAGCTTCATGGAGACGGTTGCGAATGGTCCTCGCCGATACCCCAGGAGCAACAGTGTCCCTAATTTGCTGGGAAATGGCGGTGCGGTCCCCTACGGCACTGCGTAGGATCCTACGGTCTTGGCGTGCATCCGTGCGTCGCTGCGGTCCGGTCCCAGGTCGACGGGCACGTGCATCTTCCGCCGACCACTGGCGACAACATCGATGTACTGTGGAGACCTCACGCCCCACGTGTTGAGCAATTCGGCGGTACGTCCACCCGGCCTCCCGCATGCCCACTATACGCCCTCGCTCAAAGTCCGTCAACTGCACATACGGTTCACGTCCACGCTGTCGCGACATGCTACCAGTGTTAAAGACTGCGATGGAGCTCCGTATGCCACGGCAAACTGGCTGACACTGACGGCGGCGGTGCACAAATGCTGCGCAGCTAGCGCCATTCGACGGCCAACACCGCGGTTCCTGGTGTGTCCGCTGTGCCGTGCGTGTGATCATTGCTTGTACAGCCCTCTCGCAGTGTCAGGAGCAAGTATGGTGGGTCTGACACACCGGTGTCAATGTGTTCTTTTTTCCATTTCCAGGAGTGTATTTACCTGCACTTACTAGGTAATCTATCTACCTGCACTTATTAGAGCACTTTATTCAACGGATCCTGCAACTTCTCGTTACATTTATCAACGGTAGCAGTGGCACTGCTAATATCCCTCCAACCTGAACTCTAATCTTACTTTTGAACCTATCTTATATTATCGTCATTGTTTCTATGATATGCAAATTGAATAGTTAGGTCGAAAAACTGTATCGCTCAGTGTAGTTTTCTGTCTGCAGCAGAGTACGCGCTGATACGAAATTCCGTGACCGAATAAAACTGTCTGCCGGACCGTGACTCAAACTCTGGATCTTTTCCTTCCGCGGAAAGTGTTCTACCAACTGAGCAACCCATGCACGAATAACGACCCGTCCTCGCCACTTTACTTTCCCTGGTACCTCATCTCCCTCCTTCCAAAGTTGTGAGGATTGGTAGTGAGTTATGCTTGGGTAGTTCAGTTGCTCACAGTTGGATTATCCATGACAGGAGGAGCTCAATCGTAAATGCTTAGCGTTAGGAGAACTACCAACGCGATCACAATGCTACGAGGAGACCATGCATCGATGATTTCTCAACTGAATAGCGTCATGAAGCGTCCTCAAGTCATAATGAGACGACTTCGTTTCTTTTTCTTCCCATGTGATAGCCATGAGGACCGGCTTCATATACCTTCCCCTCGGTATTACGAGGCTTGCCACAGCACGAGCTTTTGCAACACACTGATGCTGACAAAAAAAGTCTCGTGTTTCTCGATGCATGTGGTCCTCTTGGGTACCATGCTCTCCAAGCTCGTTATTTCTGAGAGTGAGAGCGGGACATCATAGCCAAGCCTCGGGTTGCGACTACTGCTCACTTCGGCCCCGAACCTGCCATTTTCGAAAAAAAGGGGTAGCTCCTTTGAAGAAAAAAACGGAAAAAGGAGTAGCACTTAAGGTGATCGCATGCTATAATCGGAAAATACGTGTTCGAGTCCTGGTTCGGAAGAAATTTTCAAGTCATTATTAGGTAGTAGAGCTGTACCTGATACAGCAGATGTTAAGGAGTTCGCAGTCAGCGAATTTATTTCGAATGAATGTATTACGTCAGTGTATAGAGTAAAAGTGGGTCATAATTCGGTTTATTTCGCGGAAAGACACCCAGGGTTATTTATGAAAGTTGAGGAGAAAGCATCATCGTGGTTATTGCTATTAAAGAGATACGTAAAGGTTTTTGTGATCTGTGATTAACCGTTAAATTAACGTGGAAAATGCAACGCAGCAATGCTTACTTCATCTGCAATTTTAAATAAGCTCAAGTGTTACACAATATTGGATGAGCTTATGCACTGATAGAAAAAGGAAGTGTTGGTAAAGCACTTGCCTGCAAAAGGCAAAGGTCCCGAGTTCGAGTCTCTGTCCAGCATACAGTTTTAATCTGGCTGAATCCCTCTCTCACACGTTTTTAAATCCGAGCGCTTCGTTATTGACCTTCCCCTCTTATTATCCCCTCTAGTTTCTTGTATAACCCATATTAGCCTTTTTCTCTATAGCACACCCCTGTTTTTTTCAGAATTTCGATCATACTACACCATTTTGCATTATTCAATACTTTTTTCTAGGTCACAAACGCTGTGAAGTTCCTGAATTTAACTAAAGTGTTGCTTCCATTATCAAGCATAATATTATAGCTGCTGATTTGATGCCACATTGCTCGAACTCTAAAGAACACTCATTTTTCTTCTCCATTCCTCTGTGTATTATTCTAGTTAGCTGGATGACCTGTTAAGCTAAGTGAGCGACAGTTTTCGCACATCTAGGCTTGCTGTCGCCGGAACTGGTGAGTGATATTATTCCGAAAATCGGGTATTACGTGGTCTGTCTCATAGACTCTTCACTCCAACTAAAATCGTGATTGGCTGACATTTACTCCACTGATTTTAGAAATTCCAATGGAGTGTTATCTATCCTTTTAGCCTTGTGTGATCTCAGGTCTTCCAGAGCTGTATTAACTTCTGACTCTAGTACTGTGTCACCTTTGTTTTCTTACCGACTGTCATATCTTTTTCTGTCAAGTCATCAGGTAATTCCTCCCCGTCACAGAGGCCCTCAATGTACTGTTTCCACACATTCGCTCTTTCTCTTAGTGGAGTACCAACTGCCCTCTTCATTTTACCACCTTCCAGTTTTCGCTTTTCTATATGCTGCGTCAGTCCTTCCGACGATATGTTGTTTCACTTCTTCACATCTTTCCTAGAGCCACTTCGCCTTGCTTTCCCTGCACGTCTAATTTACCTCTTCCTTAAGTGCATTGTATTTTTATATGCCTGTTTTTCTCTGCACGTTTTTGAACTTCCTTCTTTTGTCGATCAATTGAAGGATTTCTTTTGTTATCCAAGGTTTCACCGCTTTGTCTTGCTTTTACATATGACTAATTACTCAACATTTATTATTGCCTTTTTTAGAAATGTCCACCCCTCTTCAATTCAACTCCCTATTCTGCTATTCCTTATCACAGTACACAGACCCTTAGCGAGCTTCAAATGTGTTTCATCATACCTTACAACTTCAGTATCCCAATTTCTTCCTCCTCCTGAGGTTTTTCTCCGATAAACCTTTTTTCTGTTTCTTCGCCTAATACTGCTTTCCAGTCACCTGTGACTGTTAGATTTTCACCTCCATTTACCTACTAAAATAGCCTTTCATTAACTTCAAGTAACCTTGGCCTCCATCTTTGCCTGTGACGTCGTCACATATACCTAAGCAGAGTTGTCGGCATTGGTTTACTGCCGAATGTGATGACAACAAGCCCATCATTGAGCTGTCCATAGTACCTCGCTCTGTGCTCTACTTATCTACTCATAACGAATCCTACTCCCCGTTATAACACTTTCTGCTGCTATTGATATTACCCTATAGTCGTCTGACCAGAAATCCTTGTCTTCATTCCGTTGCCCTTCACTGATCCTGACTATATTTAGATTCAGCCTTTGCATGTCCTTGAGTTTTCTTATGTTGAGAAATTAGGAGGGATCTGCGATCTTCAGACCCCAGTTCAGACCCAGGCGCCGCTTCCTCCACCACCTCCTGTAGAAGACGCGCCGGTCACGCCAAAGACACCAGGAGAGGAACGGTGGAGGGGGTAACGGCTAGTATATAAGGCGCCGAGAGGAACGGCACAGCATTCGTCAGGAACCACCTGAAGATGGCAGCGTGTACGTCTGCCGAAATATTGTGGAGAAATTACGACGCTACCCGGTCGGATACCCGAGAACTGTTCAAATAAGAGGGATCTGCTTCAATTTGTAGAAGACTTCCTATAGCCAAGGCCGCATAAGTTCATTTTTATCTTTGATAACGAGATTCGAAAGGTACATCCTCCCTGGTCTTCAAAATCTTGTTTGCTGCAAAACGTGTTCATTGAGACGCAGACCATTATGCTATGTTGTCATTCTGCTGGATAAAATGTGCCACATTATACAAAGGCTTTTTTTTTGTCCACCAGTCTTCTGACTGGTCTTATGCTGCCCGCCATGAGTTCATCTCTGATCCTCGGAAAAGCAATTGCAGCTCTCGTCCTCAATTATTTGCTGAATATATTTCAATGTGTCTTCCTGTACAGCCTTTACCCTCCAAAACCCCCTCTAGTACTATGAAAGTTATTCCCTGATGTTTTAATAAATGTCCTATCATCTTCGATTTATAAATTGAACAGTAAGGTGAAAGTCTACATGCTGTCGTACATTCTTTTTAATCCGACCACTTTGTTCTTGGTCTTCCAGTTTTATTGTTCCCTAATTGTATTCGTATGTATTATGTCTTACCAATGTTTCTCTACAGCCTAGTCCTATTTTTCTCAGAATTTCGAACATCTTGCACCATTTGTTATTGTCGAACGCTTTTTCCTGGTCGACAAATCATATGAACATGTCTTTTTTTTCCTTTTAGTCTTTCTTTCATTATCTAGCGTAACATCAGAGTGCTTTTTCCTTTCCCAAAACAAAGCTGATAGTCATCTAGCAAATACCCCATTTTCTTTTACATTCTTCCTGCCTAAGCTTTTAAACTGAGTGTTTGATAGTTCTCGCACTTGTTGGCGAGACAATTAGAAATTGGGTGGATGATATTTTTCTTAAAGTCTGATGGTTTCGTAAGTTCTACACAATAACGCGAATAGTTCTTTATTTTCCGCTTAGTCGAATGACTTTAGAAATTCCGATGGAATGTTATGTTTCTCTTCTGCCTCATATGATCTTCTCGTCAAAAGCTCTTTCAAATACTGATTCTAATACTGGTTCCCATTACCCCTTATGTTTCTTCCCCCATCACGCCATCCAACAAGCCTTCGCAAATAGATGCCTTCAGTGTACTCTTTTCATCTATCCTCTCTCTCCTCAGCATTTGGCAGTGGAACTTCAATTGCACTATTTATGCTACCAACCCCTGTTTTTAATTTCACCAGATATTGGATTAACTTTTCTTTATGCTGAGACTGTCCTTCCGACAGTCATTTCTTTTTTGATTTCTTCACATGTTTCGTACAGTCATTCGCCCTTACCCTCCCTGCTCTTCCTACTTATTACATTGCTAACAGTTTTATATTTTTGTACTTTTGAACCTCCCTGAACAATTCTGTAGTCCCTTCCTTCGTCCACCAACTGAAATATTGCTTCTGTTACTCATGATTTCTTTTCAGTACCTTCTTTGCACCTATAATTTTCTTTGCAACCTCTGTGTATACCCTTCATTGTCGCAGTATCTATAGCCTCAGAGAACTTAAAGTATGTGTCTGCATACCTTTGTTCTAATGTGTGGGCTCGAAATGTCTGATGATAATATAATCTCACTGGAGTCTTCCCACGTCTACATATCTTTTCCAAGTATACCTGCTTTTCTTGTGATTCTTGAAGGCAGTTAGTCTTCCTCCTCTCCCCTTTATACTACCAAGCCCGTATTCTCCCTCTTCATTCCCCACAACCGCACTCCAATACTCCATGACTATTACATTATCATCTCCTTCTACGTACTGAATCATCCACTCAATATCTTCATCTATTTTATCACTTTATCTACTGCTAGTGATGTCGATTTGTGCAGATGAACTAATGTTGCCAATTCTGATGAGAAAAACGCTATACTTGTCTGACCGAAATCCTTTCCCTCTTTCCATGTAATTCACTGACCCTAATTACATATAGACTGTTTCTTAACATTTCCCTTTTCTGATTGTCTAGTTTCCCTACCATGTTGAAACTTCTCACATTCCACACCCCGACTAGTAGAATGTTAACCTTTCGTTGGTCATTCTGTCTTTTTCTTGTGGTCATCTCTACTTCTGCAATCACGTCCCAGAGACCCTAATGGGAGATTAGTCAGTATTATTATGACACATTTACTATAGCAGGTCACATATTCCATGGATACAGATTATGTGCCTTTAATGCAGCTGTTTCCATTGCCTTCCTCATCCTTATGCCTGTGATCGTTGCTGATTCGTCTCCCTTTTAGGGGCTGTTTCCTACCTAAAGGGCTAGAGAGTGACCTGAAACTTCGTCCAGTTGATACTCGTCCATAATGACCTTCATATCTGATTAAAATAGACGATGATAAGAGCGATTCCCATCATCGTTCACCCAGCTCTGTGGCCTGGATTGTACTGTTTTGTTATACCTGTTAGGTGATATGTTAATTCTGTTCTGTTCACACTCTAATCCTACCAGGGCAATATAAGGCTTCATTTGTTTTAATCATATCTGAAGACGAACTTTACGGATCGACATCGATAGTCAAAGGACAATATTTAGTGGTTATCTACTGGAATTAAAGACACAAAATCTATACCTCTTGGATCATGGTGCTTATTTGTGACTATGTCGCAGATCGTTCCGAGATATATTGGTTTCATTTGACCATAAAAACACAGTAAAGTTTATCCAATGCGAAAATAAAACGAGCCTACAATGTGCTGCAGAGATACCGATTTTCGGCTACTTTTCTTATTTAAGACTTTTAACGTTTCTTGGACTTGATTCGAATCTAGTTATTCTCCTACGGATGAAATATTTCAGTTATTAAGTTAATTTTGTTGAGAATGCGACATTATTTCTGTTAAAGAGAACGAGAGCATTCTACAAGACAGTTCATGTGTGCCAGATATCTTCACTATTTTTTTTAAATGGTTGAGAAAGCTGATGCAGATACTTCAGAAGAGAAAGTAAAACAGTACACCGCAGAAGCAATAATGAAGACATTTACTGAAATAAAAATCAGTCCTTCATGTCCACGTGAAATTATGTCTAGAAAGTAAAGGGCCATATGGGATGATAAAATTTCTAAAAAGACATTTAAAAAGTCATGTAACATGTAATGTTCTTAGTAACTTGTGTAATGCAGCATTAATTCAAGGTGTTATTTCAAACAGGTTAAAATATGCCATTGCTAGGCCTCGCTACACGAAGTGTGACTGCGCAGATACAAATAACTACCTCCTAAAGTCACCCCTCGCATCATTTTCTGAAATTTTTGAAATGCTAATGTACCCCGTGGTTGTCCCTCACTTGTGTATAATTGCAATACTTAGCTAATCATGCTTTGGATTTAAATGGTCTATTTTGTTTACGTTGTCTTCTTCTATTCCATTAGAGTTGTTTATTATGAACTGCAGATGTAGGAATAAGAACATCAGTACAAGGAAGAACAAACTGACTTACTGCCGGCTGTCTCGAATGTTCAACTGCGTTATTTACGACGTTAGTACACACCGCTGAAAAAAGAGCTCTTGTTATGTCAAAACTCTTGGGAAAGGAAGGAGAAACGTTTCTTTTGTATCCAACACAAAATAATGTAATCGCCTTCTTTCTTACGTCGATGTTTGTTCGAAATGAAACTGCTCTATAAAAGTCCGGCTTTCTTCTGGGAAAATAGTTAAGTAATTGGAGTCGCAGGCACGTCATGAATGATATCATGACGGCAGCCGCAAGCCGAAAGAACGAAAGCAGAAGGTCGGGAGCAGAGAAAACACGGCAAGTCGGCAGGAAGGCGTCCGGCCGTCTGTGTTGTGTTCAGAACATGTCGGTCAGCGCCCCTCCCCGGCTGGTACTCAGGGGAAATTAAACGGGCCCTTTGATTTCTACCGGGACAGGCAGGGACGACACGCGGACAGCAATTTCATTTCCGTGGCCGCCTCGGCGAGGTCGCAGTGTCGCCATCTCGGCGTCACGTCACAGCAGCAGCCAGCGCGTCCTACCAGGTTACCACACCACACCAAGAACGCAACCTATGCGTTACCTCGGTACAGACAAGCTACAAAAATTCTGCTGTCTCCAAACACTATCACACACACGCACACACACATACATACACACACTGACACGCCAACATCCACTGAGGTTTTACGAAACTAATGGATAATTTCATAGCCGGCCGGATTGGCCGAGCGGTTCTAGGCGCTACAGTCTGAAACTGCGCGACCGCTACGGTCGCAGGTTCGAATCCTGCCACGGGCATGGATGTGTGTGATGGCCTTAGGTTAGTTAGGTTTAAGTAGTTCTATGCTATAGGGGACTGATGACCTCAGAAGTTAAGTCCCATAGTCCTCAGAGCCATTTGAACCATTTTGATAATGTCATACATAGCCAGAACAGTTCACAGTGTTACGTTTAATAATTCAAACAGTGTACGCAGGGGGGGGGGGGGGGATCTTTCGTATTGGGAGAAACCTGTTTCGTCGTTTATCATATTCCTATTTAAGCGACCATCCGCCTCATATACAGTACAAAAAGCAAAATTTGCAGATGGCGGCAGTATTTTAATTAATCTAAAAGTAAATACTGCAGCAGAAGATATGGTAAATTATGTTCTTGCAAATATTATTGGGTGTTTCGTGAAAGGTTTATTAACGAATAATAATAAACATCGAAATGTCAATACACGCTTCATAATATCTTCACAGACTGACTGCCACAGTGCAACATGTATCTCTTAGCTACTCAAAACCAAAATGGTGGTCAACATGGCCGCCTGCACCAGAAAATTTTCGATGGCGCTCATGTTATGCCTCATCTACAAGCGCACGCACACGGCCAAATGGCGCGTCCCGTTCGTTATGTGGATTCGTCTGAGCACCTTTTTAATTTTGATGTCAATGTAATGAATTACAATAACAAATGTACAAATATTACACAAATACCATTTCATATTTGAACATAAGGAAAGCGCTTCACGTTCATTTGTATGTCCAGGGCCAATGGGCGCATCATGCTAACATAAGGTGCATCGCTGGGCCTTTATTAACCAATCACAATTAATATAATATGCAATAAAAATAAATATATGAAGAACCACGTTTGTTGGTTCAAATGGCTCTAATCACTATGGGACTTATCATCTGAGGTCACCAGTCCCCTAGACTTACAACTGCTTAAACCTAACTAACCTAAGGACATCACACACATCCACGTCCGAGGCCAAATTCGAACCTGCAACCACAGCAGCAGCGCGGTTCCGTACTGAAGAGCCTAGAAGCGCTCGGCCACAATGGCCGGCGTTTGTTGGTCAATTGCAAATTTTACGTCACACATGCAGATGGTTGTCTTCGAGAAGTCGATATACATAAATAGTTTACACATATAAAACATAAAAACCAGTATGTATTGTTTGTTTAGCCCATACGTTTTGTATAAAACAGTTACATATCCTACTAAAACAGTGTCTCATGAAACAGAACCTTTACTATATCTCCTTACGGGAGACTACATGGGAATCCCCTACTAATCTTGTTCTCATAGTGCGAGTTCTACTGTTGTAAATTACAAAGGACGAATACTGAAAAAGGGATACCCAGGAACTTTACATAATTTTAAATTATTTTGCGTCACTGCTCATCTTCCCGCAAGAACAAACTTTTTCATATGATTTATGGCACCTGTCAGATACAAATACCATGATCTGACGTAATTCACCAACTGAACTTGCTAATCCAATTACAGATGCCTTCAAGTGTTCTCATTTTTTCAGTTTCAAAGATATTTGCCGGCCTGACATGCATATCACATTACATTCAATTTACATTGTATCCACTACACAACGTTCTCGTACAAAACATAGTGCCATGTGTCATACAATACGCAATATTTTCTATTTATTCACTGTAAGATCATCATACACTGTTTGTAGTGCCTAATGTAGTAATTAAAAATTGAAAAACCCGTTACATGTAGCCTACATGTGAAAACCTGCATACTCAACTAAAATATAAAAGATAAAACTACAAATTTAGAAATAAAATTCAAAAATTCAAGAAATAAAATTTAAAGTTCAGGCCATAGTGTTCAGCCTACGAACCATAGTCTTTCCGCACCTCATCTGCACACCTTATTTAAAAACCATGTAACCCTAGACATCGTGCCATAACAGCTTATCCCCTGTTGATGAGCTTACATTGCCCATCTTGTAATTACCGGGAAACGCCACTGGTGTCCCAGAAAGCGTGATAAGGACACTGATGACATTAAATAGGCCTTCAATGAAATGTCCATGAGTAACTAAATACCACTTTCCCTTAGCTATTGACCATGTTGACCTCCAGTTTGATTTTGTCTTGAGAGGCACATGTGGATTGTGACAGTCATTATGCGAAGATATTATAAAGCTGAGATCACTCACTTTCAGTGCAGTGCAGATATGATTTAATTCAGATAGCTAATTTCTGTAGCAAATGAACTGTTGCCTTTAATTCCACCTTTGCATTCGCTGTCAGTGGCAACTACGTACTGTTGTTTTGTAGCATCAGTAGGCCAGGCTTGAAAATGAACCACTTCGTTCGAAACTAGTCACCAAATGTGTTTACTGTGAAACGTCCCCTTTGAACATTTATATACGACTGTGCTTAACCTGACACACAATATTTTGTTAGCGCAACGCAATCTGACTTTCAAAATTCCCTACAAAAGAATGGCCCTGACTAACATTAAACTATACCTTTCACAAATCACTTACCTCACAAAAATCTTCGCTGCTCAAGCTACTGCAATACAGCGAGCGCCACTACTGCCAGCTAAATAAAAGATTCAAACTATGGAAGGCACTAACTACTGATAGGGATAGTTAGCAAATGAAAGATATTAATAGAGAACAAACAATGTATTTACCTTGATATCATCATATATAAATATAGCAGTTCATGACAAATTACAAATCTCCGCCATCTCTCTCCCCACATCCACCACTGCTGGCGGCTCACCTCCAACCGCGCAACGCTACGCGCTGTTCACAGCCAGCTGCCTAACACTACAATGGCGAGTATTACAACAATGCAAAGCAGCCACAGACTGCTACGTAACGTTGCCAATAAGAAAACATAAACAGCCTACTGTGTGTGTGTCTTTTCATGCCATTTGCTCTTGATGTCTTTCCAAATCGGATCTTTATCTTGTTCATGAGCAATGTCCTATAAGGATGTGGTGATGAAGTTTTCAAAGGCGACTTTCTGAATGTAAAGAATACTGAAATTTTTCTCGAGGTTGCCTTCTGTGGTACTTTTCTCAAGCCCAGCCGGTGCGCGTGACAGTGCGTCCGCAACAATGTTCTCCTTGCCGGGAATGTAGACTATTGTGAAGCGGAATTCTTGCAGAAACAATGCCCAACGTTTTAACCTGTCATGATTTAATTTTGAAGACATAAGAAATTGTAATGCACGATGATCACTGTATACTTTTACGTGCTTACCAGAAAGAAAGAAACGGAATTTGTTAAATGCCCAAACGATAGCTAAAGCTTCTAATTCAGTAACGGAATAATTTTTTTCAGATTTTGTTAGCACTCGGCTAGCAAAAGCAATGGTTTTCTGAACGGTAGTGTCATTTTCTATGGCTTCTTGAAATAAATGGGCACCAAGACCGACTTTAGAAGAATCCGTGCTAAGGCAGAAATCTTGTGACAGATCTGGATGAGCTAAGATTGGCGCGTGAAGTAACGCTTCTTTCAAAGAATTGAATTCCAACTGTGCTTGTTCGTCCCAGTTCCAAATAGTATTTTTTCCAGTGAGAGAACAAAGTTTTGGTGTAACAAGAATTTGCATATTCAGAAAACGACGGTAAAAATTTACGAGACCTAGAAAACTGCGGACTTGTCTTTTTGTGGATGGAACTGGAATGGCTCTGATTGCTTCTAACTTTTCAGGATCCGGCTGAATGAATTCAGAAGAAATAATATGTCCCAAAAACTTCACCTTTGTCCTACCGAATTCAGACATTTCCAAGTTAACTGTAATTCCAGATTATGCAAAAATACGTAACAAACTGTTGAGGATGCGATTATGTAGTTCCCATGAAGCTTCTGCTATTAGAATATCGTCCACATATAAGGTGATGTGACGTTTTAAGAACTCAGGTAATATCGAATTTAGCCCGCGAATGAATGCTGCTGAAGAAATGTTCAAACCAAAGGGAAGTTTCCGAAACTGATAACAAACGCCGAAACAAAGGAAAGCTGTGTATTTTCTACATTCTGGATGAAGTTCGATCTGATAAAAGCTGGATCTGAGATCAATGGAAGACAACACTTTTACACCATTAAAATTTTGAAGAAGTTCTTCCATCGTCTGCGGCCTGTCTGTTTCAGGAATAATGATAGTATTGATTTGTCTCGAATCTAAGACAAGCCTGATCGATCCATTTTTCTTCTCAACAACATGTAACGGATTGTTGTATGAGCTTACTACAGGCTCAATAATGCCCTCGTCAAGCATAGATTGTATTTCTGTTCTAACACGGTCCCTATAATGCGCCGGAATTACGTATGGTCTAACACAAAATTTAGTATGCTCACGAACACGAAATTGGTATTGAAATCCCTTGATTGTTCCTGTTTTATGAGTAAAAACTGTGTAATGTTCTTGTAAAATCTCAAAAAGGTCCTGCCTATCAGTGTCATTACAATTCTCAATTGTTTGAATTTTATTCTGAATTAACTCATTAATTTCAAATATGCCGTCGATATCATCCCTGTCAGTTCTTGCAGAGTGATCGTTAGTGTCTAGTTCCGTAGAAAATTCCGAATTGTTGTCCAACAGAAGGTAAAGCCGATTAATTTCCTCGTCATGGTTTGAGAGCCAATCTTCAAATTTCAAAGCTATTGACTTACCTTCTTTCTCTAAACTTATTTCAGCATCGTGAAAGTTTAAGATTGCTTTGTATTCATTCAAAAAGTCTACTCCCAATATAATTTCCGTCGACAATAATGGAACAATGAGAAAGTTCATAGAGAAGCTGTGGCTTTGACAAAAGCATTCTAAATTGGTTTGTTGGCGTACATCTACACTTTTTCCAAAGATTGCACCTTGTAATTTAATCTTACGTAACGGAAGTGTGGGGCAATCGTTCGATTTGTTGCATTTGCTAAAGGCTGTTTCACTGATTACTGAAATGGGACTGCCAGAGTCAAGTACTGCCGTAAATTTTACGTCATTTACAGTAATGTGAATCACAGGATATGCAATGTTGTTATGTTTTACGTCGTGTTCCTGTAGTAAGATGTCCCTAATGTCTTCCATTTTTACGTAATTACTAGCTACGGCAGATGCGTCGTTAGTGTCATAAGAACGTTTTGTGGCTGCCAGCGGTGTGAGTCATTGCCTATTGTCTCTTTGTTGGCGCGCGTAGTTATTGGGATTTGGAGACCTAACTTCTACAAATTCACCTCCTCGAGAGGGCCCTGCTCTGTTTGAATCCCGCCAGTTCTGATGCAATTCAGGTCTGTCGTTACGATCACATCGTCTGTCGTCATGTCGGTAGTTCCTGTAGTTTCTTTCTTGTCGGTTAAGTGGTGGAGAATATCTCCCTGAATCGTAACTGCGCGCTGAACTGTTGCGTCTGAAGTTATTCTGTCTCCCTTGATAATAATTATTTTGGTTCCCATATTGTCTGTTTCTCTGATTGTCTCTGTGATAGTCACTACCGCGGAGAGGTGATCTTTCCCTGTAATTATTACTACTCTGCCAACGGTTGTCGTACGGGTGGTGTCTATTTTGGTGACGATTTGCGTTGTAAGAATAGACCAGTCGTGTCCGGTTATTGTTTCTGTCGTCACGGAATTGTGACGGATGTGACCTGTAATTGTTGTGTCCTTGTTTTCGCGTTCCGCGATTATCAGTGTCAATTTCTAGTTCTTGTAACAGTCCCTGAAAAGCTTCAATGTCGTCTTTGCAACGTCCTGCTAAAATAATATGCCGTAAATGTTCAGGTAATTTGATTAAGCAAATGCGGATGAGTTCTGAGGGGCTGTATGGGTTTGACAGGTAATGATTCTTGTGCAACATGTCTTCAAAATATTTCACAAGACTGGAGAATTCAGATTGTTCGAAATGTTTCATCATTATGATACCATGTTTTACGCGGTCTTGTGTGGCTTGAGACCAATACGCTGAGAGGAAGGCATGGTAAAATTCTCCTTCACTGTGGCAATCGTGAATGACCGATCGCATTCTTACAGCTGGTTCATTCTCTAAGTAGCCACACATAAATTCTAATCTGTGTTCCAGCGACCAGTTGGGAGGAAAACAATGAGAGAATTGATGGAGCCATGCTTGTGGATGAATGTCGTTGCCAGAATTCTTAAATGTTTTGAATTTACGTGTAGTAATGAACAGCTTATAGTCAAAATCGTCATGTCGGCGAGTCGCATATCGGTCATTGTTAGGTCGTGTCGGCCGTTCCATCTCAAAATTCGTTGCACATTGCCAATTTCTTTCATAACTTCCGAAATGCCCTGTGTTATTATTTTGCGGCTTTTCCGTGTTTCTAAGTCCCTCTTCCCGTGTTGGAGCGCGAGTGTCCTCTGAAATACGTAATTCTTGTATTACCTGTGTCAGCTGATCTTGTACTTCCCGGATTTCTCTTTGGTGTTGTGTATTAATTTGATTCTGATTTTGTTTGAATTTTCTGATTTGTTCATACTCTTCTGTGTCAGTGAAGGCTACGGGTCTTGTGTCATTCAGATCATCATCTACCTTTGTAGATAAGTTAGTGACCTGATCCGAAAGTTCGGCTACTTTCTCCGATAGTGTACTTATTTCTTCAGTGTGTTTTTCTGAACCAAGTTTCAGAATATCTACTGTGTCCTTAAAGTTTTCCTGAGTTTTTGCAAGTTGCGTAACCGAATCGGTAGATGCAACTGAGTCAATTTTAGCCCACAAGGTCTCATGATTTTCATGAACAATGGTTTGCAGTTCTTTTATGGCTGCTTCGTGATTCTGTAATGCATTTTCATGCCGCGAAAAAATTGGTTGAAAATGCTCACAAATTTGTGTTTTTACGTCATTACAGACTTTTTGACATTTCGATTCAATGTTATGTAACTCAGTAGTTAAATCTTCACGTGTTTGTTCAAGCGTGGTGTGAAGATTTTGTTCCATTGCGTCTAACTGTTGCTGTGTTTGTCTCTGGTGTTGTTCCATTGTGTCTAACTTTTTAAGATTTTGTTCCACTGTGTCTAACTTTTTAAGATTTTGTCCCATTTGTCTCTGATTTTGTTCCATTTGTTGCATTAATTGCAATAATAATGTATTAGTGTCTGGAATCTGTTTCTCTACGCTTTTCGGCAGTGCATTTGCACCGGCAACATTCACATTTTGACAAGCAGAAAATGTGTCTTGACTTATTTGAGAAAACGGTGATGACCCAAAACCTGAATCTACAGTATTTGCGATATTGTGTTCTGTCATTCCCGATTCCTGAGGCGAGCTGTTGCCGACCAATCGATCGATAACGCTTCCCTGTTCACTACCTGTTTCACTGTCTACGCCATTGTTTGCCGCCCGCTCCATTTCCCTATGCGCAATTACCAAATTACTACTTTGAACATTAGTTAATTCATTACTCTGCGGCGCTAACACACTGCCTTCGTCTTCACTGTCATTTCTCAGTTTACTTTGGAGCCTAGTATTACGTTTTTCACACGCCATAATTGTCACAATATTTCACACGATAACACAGAAAAGCACAATTTGAAGAGCAAAATAAAATAACATAGCAATGGAAATAATGTCTACTTAATTGCCAGCGCAGCTGCGAAATACTTGGTGCAAATCTACATGCATGCCACAACTGTTTTACTGTACAACAATGAAAGGCTACAACTACAAAGGAGATTCTCTCTACAATTACGCGCTAGCAATAAACAAAATCTACACTAATTAAACAAACTACAACAAAAGATCAGAAGATTCCAGTGAGGTATCCTCGGCTAAGGGTCGACATATGAAACGTCCCCCTTGAACATTTATACACGACTGTGCTTAACCTGACACACAATATTTTGTTAGCGCAACGCAATCTGACTTTCAAAATTCCCTACAAAAGAATGGCCCTGACTAACATTAAACTATACCTTTCACAAATCACTTACCTCACAAAAATCTTCGCTGCTCAAGCTACTGCAATACAGCGAGCGCCACTACTGCCAGCTAAATAAAAGATTCAAACTATGGAAGGCACTAACTACTGATAGGGATAGTTAGCAAATGAAAGATATTAATAGAGAACAAACAATGTATTTACCTTGATATCATCATATATAAATATAGCAGTTCATGACAAATTACAAATCTCCGCCATCTCTCTCCCCACATCCACCACTGCTGGCGGCTCACCTCCAACTGCGCAACGCTACGCGCTGTTCACAGCCAGCTGCCTAACACTACAATGGCGAGTATTACAACAATGCAAAGCAGCCACAGACTGCTACGTAACGTTGCCAATAAGAAAACATAAACAGCCTACTTACATAGAGAAAAATAAACAGCCTACTTACAACTGTAGCTGCTGAGAGATTCCTTAGTAAACGGTTTATGAAATATTAAAGAGGGTGCAACTGAAAACAAAAAATGTTGAGTGGTTTCTGCAGATGACCTCGCTCTCAGTTTCAAAAAGACACCCCATATTCAGTTCTGCATATCTAGAGACAATACATCTATGATAGATGTAACACAGTGTCAATAAACAATTTTTTTGGTAGCCCTAGAACTGAGACAGAAAAGAATCACATTTTTGATCTAAAGAAAAAAATTCACTCAAACTTGCCCTACGAATTGCCTCCAGTCTTGAGGAAATGACAAATCAGTAACGTAGGATGGAAAACGTTCCAGCAAAGCTCATCTATAAGAAGGGAAAATTTACATTACCCAGAAACATGCCGTAAGGGTGATACATGTTCATCCATCATCATCTTCCAAAGACCTGTCTAAGGACTCTACGCAATTATACCTTTTTAAGAAGTTAGGCATTTTGAATTTTACTTTACAGTATATTCTATGATAAATTTTATCGTAGATAACCCACAACAATTAGAAAACAGCCTTACACAATTACAGTGCCAGAAGGAAAATTGACATCTGTTACTCCACATTATGCTTGTATTTGACACAAAAAGTGTACCCTATTGTTGATATCGGATACTCACTGATATGAGGCATCTAACATACAGCAAAATTAATTTAAGTGTAAAAATATATTCCTTGATTATTCATTTTGTTCCGTAGAAGAATCTCTTCTTAGGGCATACGTAGAAGATGGTTGATTGAAACTGTAATCCACAAGGTAGAAAACAAGAAAAAATCTTTTAAATAGTTAAAAAGTATCCGTCTTTATATATCGATATGTAAGATTTATGTAAACCGATTCATTCCTCACCATTACGATTAGTATGCAGATGATCCACGAAATATAAACTAAGTCACACTGACACACACACAAACACACACACACACACACACACACACACACACACACACACGCGCGCGCGTACACACACACCGTTCACACAACCTGTGTTGGAACATCGAGAATATTACTTCCTGTGAAGAATACTAGCCTTTATCAATGCAACATCGCCTAACGATCTGATTACGCATGTAAGACACCCATATTGAAACATACTGTCAGAAAATTAAATTGTTGATGGGGAGCACTAACACTGGCTAAAACTGGAGCCACGTAGACCGAATTGGGACGAAACTACCGATAACAGCCGGCGACATTGTCTACATCTACATCTACATCTACATTGATACTCCGCAAGCCACCCAACGGTGTGTGGCGGAGGGCACTTTACGTGCCACTGTCATTACCTCCCTTTCCTGTTCCAGTCGCGTGTGGTTCGCGGGAAGAACGACTGTCTGAAAGCCTCCGTGCGCGCTCTAATCTCTCTAATTTTACATTCGTGATCTCCTCGGTAAGTATAAGTAGGGGGAAGCAATATATTCGATACCTCATCCAGAAACGCACCCTCTCGAAACCTGGCGAGCAAGCTACACCGCGATGCAGAGCGCCTCTCTTGCAGAGTCTGCCACTTGAGTTTATTAAACATCTCCGTAACGCTATCACGGTTACCAAATAACCCAGTGACGAAACGCGCCGCTCTTCTTTGGATCTTCCCCACCTCCTCCGTCAACCCGATCTGGTACGGATCCCACACTGATGAGGAATACTCAAGTATAGGTCGAACGAGCGTTTTGTAAGCCACCTACTTTGTTGATGGACTACATTTTCTAAGGACTCTCCCAATGAATCTCAACCCGGTACCCGCCTTACCAACAATTAATTTTATATGATCATTCCACTTCAAATCGTTCCGCACGCATACTCCCAGATATTTTACAGAAGTAACTGCTAGCAGTGTTTGTTCCACTATCATATAATCATACAATAAAGGATCCTCCTTTCAATGTGTTCTCAATACATTACATTTGTCTATGTTAAGGGTCAGTTGCCACTCCCTGCACCAAGTGCCTATCCGCTGCTGATCTTCCTGTATTTCGCTACAATTTTCTAATGCAGCAACTTCTCTGTATACTACAGCATCATCCGCGAAAAGCCGCATGGAACTTCCGACACTATCTACTAAGTCATTTATATATATTGTGAAAAGCAATGGTCCCATAACACTCCCCTGTGGCACGCCAGAGGTTACTTTAACGTCTGTAGACGTCTCTCCATTGATAACAACATGCTGTGTTCTGTTTGCTAAAAACTCTTCAATCCAGCCACACAGCTGGTCTGATATTCCGTAGGCTCTTACTTTGTTTATCAGGCGACAGTGCGGAACTGTATCGAACGCCTTCCGGAAGTCAAGAAAAATAGCATCTACCTGGGAGCCTGTATCTAATATTTTCTGGGTCTCATGAACAAATAAGGCGAGTTGGGTCTCACACGATCGCTGTTTCCGGAATCCATGTTGATTCCTACATAGTAGATTCTGGGTTTCCAGAAATGACATGATACGTGAGCAAAAAACATGTTCTAAAATTCTACAAGAGATCGACGTAAGAGATATAGGTCTATAGTTTTGCGCATCTGCTCGACGACCCTTCTTGAAGACTGGGACTATCTGTGCTCTTTTCCAATCATTTGGAACCCTCCGTTCCTCTAGAGACTTGCGGTACACGGATGTTAGAAGGGGGGCAAGTTCTTTCGCGTACTCTGTGTAGAATCGAATTGGTATCCCGTCAGGTCCAGTGGACTTTCCTCTATTGAGTGATTCCAGTTGCTTTTCTATTCCTTGGACACTTATTTCGATGTCAGCCATTTTTTCGTTTGTGCGAGGATTTAGAGAAGGAACTGCAGTGCGGTCTTCCTCTGTGAAACAGCTTTGGAAAAAGGTGTTTAGTATTTCAGCTTTACGCGTGTCATCCTCTGTTTCAATGCCATCATCATCCCGTAGTGTCTGGATATGCTGTTTCGAGCCACTTACTGATTTAACGTAAGACCAGAACTTCCTAGGATTTTCTGTCAAGTCGGTACATAGAATTTTACTTTCGAATTCAATGAACGCTTCACGCATAGCCCTCCTTACGCTAACTTTGACATCGATTAGCTTCTGTTTGTCTGAGAGGTTTTGGCTGCGTTTAAACTTGGAGTGGAGCTCTCTTTGCTTTCGCAGTAGTTTCCTAACTTTGTTGTTGTACCACGGTGAGTTTTTCCCGTCCCTCACAGTTTTACTCGGCACGTACCTGTCTAAAACGCATTTTACGATTGCCTTGAACTTTTTCCATAAACACTCAACATTGTCAGTGTCGGAACAGAAATTTTCGTTTTGATCTGTTAGGTAGTCTGAAATCTGCCTTCTATTACTCTTACTAAACAGATAAACCTTCGTCCCTTTTTTTATATTCCTATTAACTTCCATATTCAGGGATGCTGCAACGGCCTTATGATCACTGATTCCCTGTTCTGTACATACAGTTTCGAAAAGTTCGGGTCTGTTTGTTATCAGTAGGTCCAATATGTTATCTCCACGAGTCGGTTCTCTGTTTAATTGCTCGAGGTAATTTTCGGATAGTGCACTCAGTATAATGTCACTCGATGCTCTGTCCCTACCACCCGTCCTAAATATCTGAGTGTCCCAGTCTATATCTGGTAAATTGAAATCTCCACCTAAGACTATAACATGCTGAGAAAATTTATGTGAAATGTATTCCAAATTTTCTCTCACTTGTTCTGCCACTAATGCTGCTGAGTCGGGAGATCGGTAAAAGGAGCCAATTATTAACCTAGTTCGGTTGTTTAGTGTAACCTCCACCCATAATAATTCACAGGAACTATCCACTTCTACTTCACTACAGGATAAACTACTACTAACAGCGATGAACACTCCACCACCGGTTGCATGCAATCTATCCTTTCTAAACACCGTCTGTACCTTTGTAAAAATTTCGGCAGAATTTATCTCTGGCTTAAGCCAGCTTTCTGTACCTATAACGATTTCAGCTTCGGTGCTTTCTATCAGCGCTTGAAGTTCCGGTACTTTACCAACGCAGCTTCGACAGTTGACAATTACAATACCGATTGCTGCTTGGTCCCCGCATGTCCTGACTTTGCCCCGCACCCGTTGAGGCTGTTGCCCTTTCTGTACTTGCCCAAGGCCATCTAACCTAAAAAACCGCCCAGCCCACGCCACACAACCCCTGCTACCAGTGTAGCCGCTTGTTGCGTGTAGTGGACTCCTGACCTATCCAGCGGAACCCGAAACCCCACCACCCTATGGCGCAAGTCGAGGAATCTGCAGCCCACACGGTCGCAGAACCGTCTCAGCCTCTGATTCAGACCCTCCACTCGGCTCTGTACCAAAGGTCCGCAGTCAGTCCTGTCGACGATGCTGCAGATGGTGAGCTCTGCTTTCATCCCGCTAACGAGACTGGCAGTCTTCACCAAATCCCGTGTGAGACCGATGACCTCAGCAGTTTGGTCCCATAGTCCTTCCAACAGATCTTCAAATTTTGTCCCGTGAGACATGATTCGCACGGTAAAAGAGAAATAAATCTGACAATATTTGTGGTTTCCATATTACATATTGGACTGTGCATTGTGATGCCAGAGTGCCGCGTTGCCCAAGATCAAAAGTTGGGTTGGAAGGTGAGAGTCTAGTTGTGAGCTGTCGAAACCAACAAACTTATCGTCACTATAACTACTGTAGTTCTTATTATTTCATGTATTTTACACTGTCAGCTGGGTGGAGTTTACTTACTGTTTCAAGTTTCATTCGTACTTCCATCTTTCTTATCCTAAGATTAAGACCATAGTTATGAATATTTGTGTTGTATCGTGTACAGTGATTTTCTTCGTTCTGAAGCGTAGACAGATATTTGAAGAGGAGAAGGACTCGGTTTCGGTTAGATTTCAGTAATACGAAGTTATCCCAATTAAATACTTTTACGAAACTTTGAAGGATACGGTGTGGTTTAAATATAATAGCAAGCAGTTAGAAATTTAACATCTAAAATCTTCGAGGGAACCCGGATTCTGCGTTAACTCTCCAGTGTTAGCACCCAATACATTAATAATAAATTTGAAAAATGAATAACAAATTCTCTGACGTAAGACGGGTATGCTTTGCGCAGCTGTGCCAGTGACAGACAATTAACCACAGTCATGGAATAAACTTTATACCGCTAAGGACAAGTACCGAGAAAGCTAATTACACAGTTCACAAACTGTGACTGGCACTGTTGTGCCAAATGTACTATATATGAAGCATACCTGCCTTACTCCACATGATACCGATACCCTTGTGTAAAGAAGTTTAACTTGGTAACGGATTTCCCTAGAAGATGGTGGTAAGTTGAATAGCAGAAATATCCGAAGATGAAATACTGATGAATTTCGACTACGTCGGAGATTTTCTCCGATCAAGGACTGAGTGTTGTGTTGTCCTCACGCTCGTATTGTCATAATTGATGTTCCACAATTGAGATAGCTGAATAGAGACGTACCGAAAGTCAGTACAAAGAAAAAAAAAAAAAAATAAATATGATGTCCCGAAAGAAAGCCCAGAAGATGATGGAATAAATAAGAAGTTCCTTTCTGAGAATTAAAATGAAATAATTTCGAATAATAGTAATAAGAATGTCGAGTGCATTTTTGTACAGCCCAAAAATGTCTGTGAAATGATATGGGAACATTTAAGAGTAAAATGAACTTCTGTGCTGATTATGGGGAAACTTTATGCAGATATAGCGATATCTAACACGATGTTAATATTGGGGTGGAAAAAGAATGATTATGGAAGGTGAATGATGATCTGCAGGAAATGCAGTTGTAGGTAGTGCGAAGTTATTTGAGAGCTATTATTTTAGCAGTTGCCATATTTCTTTAACACATTTTGTTCCTATTGTAGCTAAACATGTGTATGTAAATGATTCGGTTAAAGAATTTGTGATGTATACTGTAAGGTGGCAACGTCCTTGCACCTTACATGAGTCCATTTAACATGACACTTCAGGTTTTGTTGAAGTAATACTCTAAATTACGGTGTAGGAAGTATATGTGGAAACGCATCGGCAGGCGAGAATTCTGCGATTTTGTAGTTATAAGATTTTGCGGAAAGGCAGTGCGCGAGACAGGGCTCGGCTACCTGCCCGCCACGGTATGCGTGGTGAACTGGGGGATTTCTGTAATCCGTTTCGAGAGACCACAGCGGTCGCCAACCTCTGGAGGACGTGCGGCTGCAGGTGTTCAAGTGTTTACCAAAGCAGAGCAGTGGATAGCTGGACGGGCATCCCTGTGCGTGCTCTCGCCTATGTCCCACTAATTTTACGCCTTCGAACAACTCAAGTGGGGCAGGCCAGGAGTTCCGAATAACAAACTTTCAATGCAAGAATCTGTGTTCGCTGCGACGGGGAATCTTGCCAGGAATATCTCGAGTGGTCTCTTGGGAGAAAACTTCCAGTAAACGTGTTATTGCCCACAGCTGTGGTTCTTCCCAGCCGGCGAGGGCGGAGTTTACTTGTGAATTTTTGTAGAAATAAAAGAATGGTGGAAAATAGTTCTGTTCCCAGGCCGTACATTGGTCTGCACTGGAAAAACTGGGTATTTTGAGAACTTTTTGTGAAGTGATTCGCTCGGTAAAAGTTGAGAGGAGAAAACAAAGGTGAAGAGCGATATTGCTGTACTCTCGGTAATGGTCTTCCGTTCTGGGCTCGCGTACAGAGAGGACGTTACCCAAGTCGTCTCCCGCCTTGGTTTTTGGTTAGCCGCGCCAGCTCTTTGCTGCCGGGAAGATCGTTGCTAATAGAGAAGTTTATGGACAACGGTCTGTTGTCCGAGTAGTGTAGGAGTGTACTTTCCGAGACGCCACAGGCCAACCGCACAGCCGCGCCGTCGCTGTCGGAGGCCGCCGCTGCCACAGGAACATTACGGTGACATCGCTCCCGCTTCGGCCTGTGTTAGGAGTTAAATAGTTGGATCACGTGCAATTGCTGTTTCCACAGAGGTTTCACGGTACTTTGGGGTGTAGTGGTTCTTCGTATTTTACGTTTCGTGTCGATGTCGGTCGGTCAGCTAAGTTATAAGAGATTGCGTTTTGGATCCATTTTAACACAGTTCACTTACAATGCCAGTCAGGAGGATAATTTGTAAATTGTTCATTGTGTTTTATTCAGCATTGATCTGAAGGTTATAATAGAATTATTGTGATTCAGTAGAACCTTTACTTTCAGTAGTTGGTCCTGAATTCACCCTTCTGCGTTACTTTATTTTTGTGTGCGTGTTTCATGTCATTGAACACTCTAAGTGTTCATGATCATTCATGTTTGGACGTAAAAACAGGTGTGAATCATCGTCAACGCTACCATCGCAGACTAATTATGGGTGACAGGGCCACATTTAAATCTAGCGTTTTCCATTTTTGCGTACAGTTCCACTCCTAATTTGTCTGTAAGTTGATTGTCATTAGCGAACACAAGCAAAAATCGGACAAGTAACGGGTGGGGCGTTACATATGGCTGACCCATGCCTGGGGTTAGTAATTTCGGGATCTGCCCGAGATGCAGTTAGGAGAAACCTCAGTTTTGTTTTTCTTTGTGATCCAACTTGTCTGATCATTTTGATAGTAGAATCACGGATAAAAATAAGTAGCATAAGTTGTGTGTCTTTTGTTGTTGTGTTTTTTGCTTCTATACTGCAAGCGCGTTGTTCTTTTTTTGTGCTTGCTAATGTTACTTGTACTCAGAAAATGCTGAACAGTAAGTGCACAACGATTTGTGGGGTAATCCTATTAGCAAGTACAAGTTGGTGGCATTTCTGTTCACTGCTCACACCCAGTTTAGCATTTTGTTTTGTGATTTGTATTTTGTTCCATTTTATCCTTGAGGCTAAAATATACGTTGGTGTCGTGTGTACGATTCACATTAAATTACACATGTTGACGAGAGCGAAACCCAGGGCCACAGCAGAACAGAATCTCGTCTGTAGTAGTGATAAAATGGGTGGTAGTCCCAGGGCTACTGCAAGCGAAAGTGACGAGTGTGAAATGCAGGTGCTGGAAGGTGACGATAAGAATAGGGTCAGCCCAGTGGGTAGTATAGTCTACGAGTCCTACAGTGACGCCGAGGAACCGAGGCACGTGGAGGCGGATGTCGTAATCCATAATTATGGAGGATGCAGCCCACGGAGCCATAGTGCCGCTGAAACGAATTATTTCCGACCCCAGGCGAATGGTTCAGTCCTGAGCGACCCGACTGGTGCCCGGAAACATTACGTTTCTAGACACAGAAAGGTTAACAGGAACACGGGAAACGGTGCTCATTGTAGGACACAGGCGACAGAAATTCAAAATGGGCCAGGTCTAGAGAACATTATAGAAATTTTGAAAGGAATACAGGCAGAAATAAAAACAGACAACACCACGTTTCACGCCGATCTCAGTACAAAAATAACCAACGTCGAAAAATATAACTCCGATCTTAATACAAAATTATCGACCGTTGAGAAATCTAACTCAGATCTCAGTTCAAAATTATCGAACGCCGAGAAGGCGAGCGCAACAACGATGGGTGAAATGAAAGAGGAGGTAAAGAACCAAGGTGCAAAGTTAGGAAAGGAGGTAGCTATAATTAAAAGTACAGCCAATGAAGCGAAGCTGATAGCAAAGGGGGAAAAGAAAATTGCGTAGGAAACTCACGACTCGACACAGAGTACCGCGAAAGTAGGGAAGGCTGTCACATCCAAATTGCAGAGCCGCATTAAGAGGGTTGAGGATAAGCAACAACAACAACCGGACTTGGCGCCTAGTGACGTGCTAAGAGAGATAGTCTCCGAGTTGAAACGAAACCTGGAGAATGAGGTTAAACGCATTGTCGCGAAAACCACAACGCCAGCTCAAGGAAGCCATCCTGGCGAAATAGCTTTCAATGATTGCAACAGGGAGGTAGTGAGCGCTGAACAAATAGTTCTATCAGCTCGTAAGCCGACTTCACTGTCCGGTAATTTGGACGGCTCGAGTAACACGGCGAGCATGATTCTTACAAAAATGTCGAATACCGAAGCGAAGGGCCCGAGTTCTTCTTACAGGGTGTTTCAAAAATGACCGGTATATTTGAAACGACAATAAAAACTAAACGAGCAGCGATAGAAATACACCGTTTGTTGCAATATGCTTGGGACAACAGTACATTTTCAGGCAGACAAACTTTCGAAATTACAGTAGTTACAATTTTCAACAACAGATGGCGCTGCGGTCTGGGAAACTCTATAGTACGACATTTTCCACATATCCACCATGCGTAGCAATAATATGGCGTAGTCTCTGAATGAAATTACCCGAAACCTTAGACAACGTGTCTGGCGGAATGGCTTCACATGCAGATGACATGTACTGCTTCAGCTGTTCAATTGTTTCTATAGGCACACCTGGTCTTTCAAGTGTCCCCACAGAAAGAAGTCACAGGGGTTCATGTCTGGCGAATAGGGAGGCCAATCCACGCCGCCTCCTGTATGTTTCGGATAGCCCAAAGCAATCACACGATCATCGAATTATTCATTCAGGAAATTAAAGACGTCGGCCGTGCGATGTGGCTGGGCACCATCTTGCATAAACCACGAGGTGTTCGCAGTGTCGTCTAAGGCAGTTTATACCGCCACAAATTCACGAAGAATGTCCAGATAGCGTGATGCAGTAATCGTTTCGGATCTGAAAAATGGGCCAATGATTCCTTTGGAAGAAATGGCGGCCCAGACCAGTACTTTTTGAGGATGCAGGGACGATGGGACTGCAACATGGGGCTTTTCGGTTCCCCATATGCGCCAGTTCTGTTTATTGACGAAGCCGTCCAGGTAAAAATAAGCTTCGTCAGTGAACCAAATGCTGCCCACATGCATATCGCCGTCATCAATCCTGTGCACTATATCGTTAGCGAATGTCTCTCGTGCAGCAATGGTAGCGGCGCTGAGGGGTTGCCGCGTTTGAATTTTGTATGGATAGAGGTGTAAACTCCGGCGCATGAGACGATACGTGGACGTTGGTGTCATTTGGACCGCAGCTGCAACACGGCGAACGGAAACCCGAGGCCGCTGTTGGATCACCTGCTGCACTAGCTGCGCATTGCCCTCTGTGGTTGCCGTACGCGGTCGCCCTACCTTTCCAGCACGTTCATCTGTCACGTTCCCAGTCCGTTGAAATTTTTCAAACAGATCCTTTATTGTATCGCTTTTCGGTCCTTTGGTTACATTAAACCTCCGTTGAAAACTTCGTCTTGTTGCAACAACACTGTGTTCTAGGCGGTGGAATTCCAACACCAGAAAAATCCTCTGTTCTAAGGAATAAACCATGTTGTCTACAGCACACTTGCACGTTGTGAACAGCACACGCTTACAGCAGAAAGACGATGTACAGAATGGCGCACCCACAGACTGTGTTGTCTTCTGTATCTTTCACATCACTTGCAGCGCCATCTGTTGTTGAAAATTGTAACTACAGTAATTTCGAAAGTTTGTCCGTCTGAAAATGTACTGTTGTCCCAAGCATATTGTAACAAACGGTGTATTTCTATCGCTGCTCGTTTAGTTTTTATTGCCGTTTCAAATATACCGGTCATTTTTGAAACACCCTGTAAGTAGATGGCACAGTGCTCAGACGCACATTGTAAAGATATTCTCTGTAACTAACAATGATTTTCTCTGTAACTAACAGTAAGAAGGAAAAAGTTTGATGATAGTACGGTCACCCGAGAAATATAAATAAGAAATGTGTCCTATATTAAGTTGGAAGATAAAGGAATTAATTTATTTATTTATATGTGATTTGTCAGTCACATATTTGTCAAAGGGTTAGTATATGAATGAATACTAACATTACTTGCCATTTAATAATAGCAGTTTAGATACGAGGGTTACCCAGAAAGTAATGCACCGAATTCTTTTTCTCCTCAGTCGCAAACAACGCTACGAATGCGAAACGTTACGTATATATTATTTGAAGTCTCCTGAGTGAGCGCGCGAAGTTTTTGTCACTTCCGATTGCTAGCGTAGCTGCAGGACAGTTTCAAAATTGCGTCTGCAGGTGATGTACGTTACAAGCAACGTGCCGTCATTGAATTTCTCACTGTAGAGAAAGAAACTGTAAGGAATATTCACAAACGCTTGTGCAAAGTCTATGGAGCATCTGCTGCCGACAGAAGTACAGTTAGTCTCTTAGGTACTGAGGGTAAGGTCATCATAAGGCGGATCAGCAGAGCTCCACGATTTGCAGCGCTCGGGGAAACCATCCACGGCTGTCACACCTAACATGCTGCAGCGAGCTGATGTATTCATTCCCGAGAACAGACGCATTACGACTCGGCAGTTGGCGCTGCATCCGACAGTCAGCAAAGGAAGTGTGAAAGCAATTATCCGCAGTCTTGGATATTGAAAAGTGTGTGCAAGATGGGTCGTGCGGTGTCTAACGGTGGATCACAAATCGCACAGCAAAAACTTTTGCCCTTTGCAACGTTTTCAAGCTGAGGGGCAGGCCTTCTTTTCGTATTGTGACAGGTGATGAAACTTAGGTTTACCATTTTTAGGCCGAAACAAAACGACAGTCGATGGAATGGCGCCATTCCCACTCCCCATAGAAGAAAAAATTCAAAACAACTCCTTTCGCAGGTAAGGTCACTAACACCGTGTTCTGGGGCTGTGAAGGTGTGATTCTCATTGATGTGATGCCAGGAGGCGGTAGCATTAATTCAGAAGCATATGTCAACACATTAAGGAGACTCAGGACGCGCTTCCGGCGACTTCGGTGCCATAGCAACCCAGGAGATGTTTTGCTGCAACACGATAACGCTCCACCCCATACAAATCTGAGGACTGCTGAACACATGACAAAACGGGATTGGGCAGTGTTATCCCATCCACCCTACACCTCTGACCTGGCCTCCTCGGACGTCTACTTGTCTGGGCCATTAAAGGATGTCATTCGGGGAAAACATTTTGAGGACGATGAAGGGGTGATTCACACAGTGAAGCACGGCCCCTGCCACCAGGACAAGGATTGGTATAGACAGGGCGTACTCGCCCTTGTTTCGAGCTGGAAGGAGTAAATAGAACGGCATGGAGATTACGTGGAATAATGGAGTGTGTAGATAAAACACCATTCTGTATTGTGTCTAATTCTCATTATGTTCAATGAAGTATTGTTGAAGAAAAAAATGCAGTGAATTACTTTCTGGACAACCCTCTTGTAAGTATATTTCTCTTTAGGAAAAACACTTTGTGGGGTAGAAGTAAGCATTTCATATCATTGCCTTCCACACCCAAAGGGTCCGCCACTTGAGTGGCTTCTACATTTCGTGTGGCTGCTACTAACTCAAGCTTTCGACTCGATGAGACGGGTGATTATCCGCGCACGATTGCCATCAATCGCCGTCACCTACTGTCCCAATTACGAGCTGGGCTCCTAGACCACTGTTTACGAATCCTCGATCTTCTGCAACAGACGTAATCTACATCTACATCCATACTCCGCATGCCACATGACGGTGTGTGGCGGAGGGTACTTTGAGTACCTCTACAGGTTCTCCCTTCTATTCCAGTGTCGTGTTGTTTGTGGAAAGAAAGATTGTCGTTATCCCTCTGTGCGGGCTCTAATCTCTCTGATTTTATCCTGATGGTCTCTTCGCGAGATATACGCAGGAGGGAGCAATACACTGCTTCACTCCTTGGTGAAGGTATGTTCTCGAAACTTCAACAAAAGCCCGTACCGAGCTACTAAGGGTCTCTCCTGCAGAGTATTCTATTGGAATTTATCTATCATCTCCGTAACGCTTTCGCGATTACTAAATGATCCTGTAACGAAGCGCGCTGCTCTCCGTTGGATCTTCTCTACCTCTTCTATCAACCCCACCTGGTACGAATCCCACACTGGTGAGCAACATTCAAGCAGTGGGCGAACAAGTGTACTGTAACCTACTTCCTTTGTTTTCGGACTGCATTTCCTTAGGATTCCTCCAATGAATCTTAGTCTGGCATCTGCTTTACCGACGACCAACTTTATATGACCATTCCATTTTAAATCAATCCTAATGCCTACTCCCGATAATTTATGGAATTAACTGCCTTCCAGTTGCTGGCCTGCTATATTGTAGCTTAATCATAAAGGATCTTTCTTTCTATGTATTCGCAGCACATTACACTTGTCAACATTGAGATTCAATTGCCATTCCCTGCACCATGCGTCAATTCGCTGCAGATCCTCCTGCATTTCAGTACAATTTTCCATTGTTACAACCTCTCGATATACCACGGCATCATCCGCAAAAAAGCCTCAGTGAACTTCCGATGTCATCGACAAGGTCATTTATGTATATTGTGAATAGCAACGGTCCTACGACACTCCCCCGCGGCACACCTGAAATCACTCTTACTTCGGAAGATTTCTCTCCATTGAGAATGACAAGCTGCGTTCTGTTATCTAGGAACTCTTCAATCACACAATTGGTCTGATAGTCCATACGTTCTTACTTTGTTCATTAAACGACTGTGGGGAACTGTATCGAATCCGTGTCTATGGCCCTCTGGGTCTCGTGGACGAATAGCGCGAGCTGGGTTTCACACGATCGTCTTTTCCGAAACCCATGCTGATTCCTACAGAGTAGACTTCTAGTCTCCAGAAAAGTCATTGTACCCGAACATAATACGTGTTCCAAAATTCTACAACTGACGTTAGAGATGTAGGTCTATATCTCTGCACATCTGTTCTACGTCGCTTCTTGAAAACGGGGATGACCTGTGCTCTTTTCCAATCCTTTGGAACGCTACACTCTTCTAGAGACCTACGGTAATGTGTATATTTGGTGTCACGTATCGCCCACGTGGTAGAGACCCTCCGCATTCCGCCAACCATAGCCCGCCGCACCCTATCATGATTGGTTTCTTACGTTTGCCACGGCTTGCTGTTCAGGATTCGGTACGAGACCGTCACCCTCCCACGGTGCAGGGGCAGTTTAGGCCTGTATAACGTCCATGGCAGAGGGCTAATTCTCATCATCAGATCTCAAATGGAGCTGCAGCGCCGTTGTCTCACGAGACTCACAAGCCTGTTGCCGGAGATCCTTGAGCCATCCTCTCTCTCAGCCCCTGTCGCGCTTTCAGACATCCCATCACCCTTCGTTTACTTCCGCCATTCCTTCCTCGACCTGAGCTATGTCCACACTGTGCTATTGCCAACGTGCTTAACGTCCACAAAGGCGATCTATGGCTTTCACCGGCAGAACAGCACATCCATTGTCCTTGTCCTGCCACTGATATCTGATATGCAAGCCACCTCACAGTCAATACGAAGCGAGTGTACCGCTCACGTCTTCACAGGAGTGATCTTACAGACACCCCATTGAATGTCACCTGTGATGTTATTCACACGAACGAGCATCGCCTGGTGTGTGGCTCTGCAGTAGGTATCAGCTTCTAGGCATGACAGCTGCTGGCTTTTATTACCCCTACGGCTGCTCAGATTATATATAACTTCTTGTTCTTTCCGGGCTTGGGGTGCTTCCCAGACACTAACTTCGTGAAGCGGATTTGTGGAGAGGCTGTTCACTACTTGTTTGCAGACGACGAGAAAATTGTTCTTGATTTTCGGAAATTACTTAGTGAACATCCTGCAGTTCTCTGCAATTCCAAATACAGATAACTTTTCTCTAATGTTTTTGTGGAGTTTCTCTTAAACCCTTCCCGGAGTTAGGGTGTTACTGTAATAAGAATTTGATCCACGCGTTCTCCTCTCTTAGTATTGATTGTTCACAGATCGTTGAAATCTTCTTCTTCGAGAAACTATGTGTCGATAGCCACATCGAGTGCGAAGTTGGTTTCCTGCTATGCTTGGTGCTGTAAAAAAAAAGGAACTTTTCTAACTGTTGTGCTTCGCACCTGTACTCCTCGTTCCCAACTTTTTTATTTTGTTTTGTTCCTGTGGGAGGTAACGGGACATGGTAGCTAGGCCTCATGTTGCGACCCCTGACAACTTTGCTGTTTCCTCTCCCTTTAATCTCTGGTAAGGTTCCACTGGGAAGAACAGAAAGAAATCTCGCTGACGGTAGTACTTGAGAACACGAAGAAACTAGCGTAACTGACAACATCGTGAGCTATGTGTTATAAAACAATCATGCAGTGAAAACATACTGCGTAGTGGGGGATCACTCTGTTGTAGAAATAATTCAAAAGCCGAGATGGCTTAAATGTTTGCTGGATAACCGGTTTCAACACACTAAAGGTGCCATCATCGGATCTGAATGTAGCTTTTTATTCAGATCCGATTATGACACCTTTAGCGTGTTGAAACCGGTTATTCAGTAAAAAGTATTTAAGCGATCTTGGCTTTGAATTATTTCTGTAAAATAATTATTGGTCAGCGTGCAGCAATGCGGCGGGGTTCGATTACCGGCCGGGTCGGAGATTTTCTCCGCTCTGGCACAGGATGTTGTGTTGTTGTCGTCATCATTTCACCGAGACACAAGTCACCGAAGCGGCGTCAATTAAAAAGACTTGCACCAGACATCGTTGAGGATAAGTCGCTGAGCAGCGAAATTAGTACGTGTATTTGTCGTTTAGGTACCTGTTGCACAATTTAAAGATGAGTGTGTTCTTAATACCGATATTCGCCACTTACCTCGATATTTGCCATGAGAGAAGACAGTGAATTACGACATTTATTTGCTTTCTACTTCAAATGTCAGGTTTGAAAAAAAGAAGTACTGTAATTCTGGCTACAACGGAAATGAAATTGATGTGTGGGGTACATACAGCCAGGCGTGTTGGTGATCGATGGACGAAGTACACTGTTACCTGGGTTGCAAAAGAACAAAAAGAACAACCTGAAGGAATGTGGGACTTTCCCATCGGAATACATGCAGGAGTAACAGGGGTACCATCCAAAAAACGCTATGATGTATAGTAGAAATCTATAGTAGTAATAGCATTGGTGATAATGATGGCTGATGAAGATGAGCAAAATGATGATAGGGTTCAGCTAACCTCTGTTTTTTTTCTCTTTATACACTTTCTTGAGTCATCATTCTCTAAATGGTTTTATGCAGCTCGCAACGAATTCCCCTAATGTGCAAACCTTTTCATATTAAAGTGGCATTTACAACTCACGTCCCCACTTATTTGCTGAACGTGTCCCAATCTCTGACTTCCTCTACAGTTTTTATTCTCTACGCCTCCGTTTAGTATAATGGAAGCTATTCCGTGATTATTAACAGATGACTTATCATCCTGTCCCTTCTTTATGTCAGTGTTTGCCATATATTCAAGTCCTAGTCGATTCTGGGGAGACCCTCCTCTTTCCTCATTTTACCAGTCCAGCTAATTTTCAACATTCTTCTATGGTACCAGAATACTTTCATTCTCTTCTGTTCCGGTTTTCCTCCTGCCTATGTTTCACTACCACACAATACTGTGCTCCAAACGTAAATCCTTTGAAATCTCCTCCTCAAATTAAGACCTATGTTTGATACTAGTTCTGTTCTCTTGGACAGGAACGCCCTTTCTGCTAGTGATAGACTGCTTCTTATGTCCTCCTTGCTCCGTCTGTCATGTTTTATTTTGCCGCCGAGGTACCTGAAAGGTACTCAATAGGGCAGCAACTAATTTAACTGAAGATTTACCTTCTGACAATGAAACTAACTTAATAAAATACCAATGATTCAATGAAATGTGCAACTCCTCCCGAAAGTATCGGGTAGGAGTGTTTAATGGGTTATTTGATTGATCTGATCAGCCAAGTGATCAACAAGCCACACTGCCTGGCCTCGCTATTTTAGCCTCATTCTACCATCAGAATCTTAATATAAAATTTGAACATGTTTAAATATGCTAGAGAATGCGTGATCAGTAGCTATGCGGAAGGACATGAGTGCAATATAACTCTATTACTACCAAGATATTTTTGGAGTAAGATGTATTAAGGCATGTTAATTTTAATTAATGTCTTAATCAGAAGTAACAGTAGGAATAACTATTTGCCACCTTTTCGTTTTCCAAAACGGAATGAGGTGTGACATATGGGGCTATTCATGATTACCTCTGGGATTTGAGCAGACGATTGCGCAAAAGCTACAAGACATACGGAATACAGACAAATCTCAGTGGACAGAACTTCTCTAAAAGTTTTTAACACAATGTGGGCACCATTTGTTATCCGACAAATGCCACTACCCGCATCTAGTTCACTGAGCTCATTGACATTAATTGCGTGGGATGGGGCGACAGCCGACTGCTTTGCGCATCGATTCTTTAGGCTAGACTATCTGCAGTGCGAACTAATTCGGTGCGTCAATCAGCAGCGGAATATTTGTCTACATATTCCACTCGTCTGTCGCTTAGTGCAAGTGTGCCACGTCGCGTAATCCGAATCGATACTTTGAGTGAGTTTCTGTCAAGTGATATGTCTAATTTTTTCTTCGTGCCTTTAACTTTCCACCCAGTCGTCCTTTGAAGTCCTAGACGCACTTGTAAATATTCCGCTATGTGTCCCACTGGCCCGTGGTATGGAAAATGTGTGTCTTAGTAGTGACATGAATGATCATTCCGCGTTTTTATTAATGATAGGTATTTTCAGAAAAGTTCTTGGTTCGTATTTATCATTACAAATGTTTCACATTTCAGAAAATAGTTCCACATGTCAAGATGTTATTAAATGTGACATTCAAATCAATCCTCCTGCTTTTGACGCAGTGTGAACCAAAGTTTGCACAATGCAATTTGACTCTTTTTTTACAAAATTCCACGTAGCTTACTTCGTTGTTTCGCCATCAGTTACTAGATGGGCCCCAACATTGACCATAAATTTGTACGCAGCACCAGGACGTGCCCTCATTCTTTTGATATTCGCATGTTTCTTTCCCAATGCAGCATTTGCACTGCAGATGGGATAAGAAAATTAATCAATGCTTTTTTTTATGGCGAGACGTCTATCAAATAGAAGGTTAAGAATGAAACGCGAAGACAGTAATCTGTAACTATAAGGTTTCTCTAAACCATTAGCAGAGTTCTATTTATGTGTGAAACAAGGTAACATAGTAATTACACGCAGCGTACACCTGCTGTGATAACCTATCACAGGAAACATACGTCCTAATGGCAGAGAAAGGATTAAGTAAGATTATCTTGTATCCCTTTAAAATGTTATGATATTCGTTTCTGCTTATTTTAGTATGTGCACTGGTAGCCTGACTGTTGAATGCTCGTAAATCATCAGACACACACAAACACACGCGCGCGTGCGCACACAAGGTTTTTACATACCTTCTCTAGTACTGATTCTGCAAAAAGGAGGTAGTATTTAATTATGAGGACCGTAACTTGTGGGATGGATTCCTGCAAAAAAGAAAATTAAAACACTTGCAGCTGCATCTTTTGGATTTACTTTACTTACGCAACCAATTTCGGTGTTCCATTACCCCATCTTTGGGCCCTTGTGGAAAAAATGAATGACAACTTATTCAGGTTAACAAACATACCAGTAAAAGAGACAGCTGCAGATGTTTAAGTTTTCATTTCACACTGAAAATCCGAAGTCTATGTAACCATTTATTACGAGAGTGGCACGGGATACCTGTTCGTCGCTGATAGATGGTACCTGCGGCACAAGAAAGAGGGTGGATCACTCTTTAATTGTAGATGGAAGTTGATAAATATTATGAATCCCTATTTTCCATTCTTTAGAGATTTTCCTTTTTCTCCAGCCGTCAGTCTTCTGACTGATTTGATGCAGCCCGTCTCGAATTCCTCTCCTCTGCCAAAATCGTTACCTCATAAAAGGCCTTGCACTCTACATCCTTAATAATTTGCTGCATGTATTTCGGTATTTGTCTTTATCTACAGTTTTTACTATCTACAGCTGCCACTAGTACCATGGAAGTTATTTCCTATCATCGCGTACTTCTTATAACTGTTTTCCATGTATTTCTTTCCTCGTCGATCCTTCGAAGAACCTCCTTGTTCCTTACGTTTCTTGTCCACCTAATTTTCAACATTCTTCTGTAGTACCACATGTCACCGGATTCGATTCTCTTCTATTCCGGTTTTACCAAGGTCCTTGTTTCACTAACATACAATGCTGAGCTCCAAATGTACGTTCTCAGAAATTTCTTCCTGAAATTTAGGACTGTGTTTGATAATGGTAGCCGTCCTTGGCAATGAATGCCATTCTTGCCAGATCTAGTCTGCTTTTTAAGACCTCCTTGCTAACTTTGCTTCATGATCCTAAATTATGAGGATAGCAACGTCACCAGCGAATCTTATCGTTGCTATCATTTCATCTTGAATTTTAATCCTACACTTGAAACTTTTTTTTTATTTTCGTCATCGCTTCTTCGATTTATAGGTTGGATCCGTGCCTTACACCTTTCTTTTTTTAATCCGAGCACTTTGCAATTGGTGTTCCAATTCAGGAACCTACTGATTCATGTGGTCGTATTCTTAGATAAAAAAACCCTTACCATTTACCTATTGACAGTATTTTAACCGGGAAAGTACAGACGGAAATTACAACAATAAAAGAACTTAAACAATATGAAGTAATTATAAGTTCCTTGCCCTATGATAATCCGCACCTCTCTTACATAAAAATTTGGTGCATAGAGTCTGTCGTTGCCATGAGTTTCGACATTGTAATTTTGAGGGAAATATTGTAATGTGTTTGTGGTTTTGGTGGCATTTCATTATATTTCTAGCAATTGGTTATTAAGGGGAATTGTTTCAGTTGCATCAGTTTTTGGCTTATGCGAAGGTTAACGCACGATCACGCATGTAGTTTGACTACAGTTGATAAGAGAGTGCCGAGTCCATTTCCAAACCATCATTTTATGTTAAATACTAACCATGAATTTCAAGTTAATTCACAAGTGCATAATTTTTCTCACCTGAAAAACAATCCCATTAGGAACAGGCCAAGATCGGAAGTTACAGATGGAAACCCAGTTCTAAGCAAAGAAGGGAAAGCAGAAAAGTAGAAGGCGTATATAGAGGGTCTGTACAAGGGCGATGTTCTTGAGGACAATATTATGGAAATGGAAAAGGAAGTAGATGAAGATGAAATGGGAGATATGATACTGCGTGAAGAGTTTGACAGAGCACTGAAAGACTTAAGTCGAATCAAGGCCCCGGGAGTAGACAACATACCATTAGAACTACTGACAGCCTTGGGAGAGCCTGTTGTGACAAATAATATAATAATTCCAAACCCAAAGAAAGCAGGTGTTGACAGATGTGAAAATTACCGAACTATCCGTTTTATAAGCCACAGCTGCAAAATACTAAAGCGAATTATTTACAGACAAATGGAAAAACTGATAGAAGCCGACCTCGGGGAAGGTCAGTTTGGATTCCGTAGAAATACTGGAACACGTGAGGCAATATTGACCCTACGACTTATCTTAGAAGCTATATTAAGGAAAGGCAAACCTACGTTTCTAGCATTTGTAGTTTCAGAGAAAGCTTTTGACAATGTTGACTGGAATACACTCTTTCAAATTCTGAAGGCGGCAGGGGTAAAATACAGGGAGCGAAAGGCTATTTACAATTTGTACAGAAACCAGATGGCAGTTATAAGAGTCGAGGGACATGAAAGGGAAGCAGAGGTTGGGAAGGGAGTGAGACAGGGTTGTAGACTCCCCCCGATGCTACTCAATCTGTATATTTAGTAAGCAGTAAAGGAAACAAAAGAAAAGTTCGGAGTAGGCATTAAAATCCATGGAGAAGAAATAAAAACTTTAAGGTTCGCCGATGACACTGTAATTCTGTCAGAGACAGCAAAGGACTTGCAAGAGCAGTTGAACGGAATGGATAGTGTCTTGAAAGGAGGGTATAAGATGACCATCAACAAAAGCAAAACGAGGATAATGGAATGTAGACGAATTAAGTCGGGTGATGCTGAGGGAATTAGATTAGGAAATGAGACACTTAAAGTAGTAAAGAAGTTTTGCTATTTGGGGAGCAAAATAACTGATAATGGTCGAAATAGAGATGATATAAAATGTAGACTAGCAATGGCAAGGAAAGCGTTTCTGAAGAAGAGAAATTTGTTAACATCGAGTATTGATTTAAGTGTCAGGAAGTCGTTTCTGAAAGTATTTGTATGAAGTGTAGCCATGTATGGAAGTGAAACATGGACGATAAATATTTTGGACAAGAAGAGAATAGAAGCTTTCGAAATGTGGTGCTACAGAAGAATGCTGAAGATTAGATGGGTAGATCGCATAACTAATGAGGAAGTATTGAATAGAATTGGGGAGTTTGTGGCACAATTTGACTAGAAGAAGGGATTGTTTGGTAGGACATGTTCTGAGGCATCAGAGGATCACCAATTTAGTATTGGAGGGCAGCGTGGGGGGTAAAAATCGTAGAGGGAGACCCAGAGATGAATACACTAAGCAGATTCAGAAGGATGTTGGCTGCAGTAGGTACTGGGAGATGAAGAAGCTTGCACAGGATAGAGTAGCATGGAGAGCTGCATCAAACCAGTCTCACGACTGAAGACCACAACAACAACAACACATAACATCCTCTGATGGATGGACAAATAAATTCTTTTTCTCCTACTGGCTTCTTTAAGACGCATTGTATTTTAATAATACACTCCTGGAAATTGAAATAAGAACACCGTGAATTCATTGTCCCAGGAAGGGGAAACTTTATTGACACATTCCTGGGGTCAGATACATCACATGATCACACTGACAGAACCACAGGCACATAGACACAGGCAACAGAGCATGTACAATGTCGGCACTAGTACAGTGTATATCCACCTTTCGCAGCAATGCAGGCTGCTATTCTCCCATGGAGACGATCGTAGAGATGCTGGATGTAGTCCTGTAGAACGGCTTGCCATGCCATTTCCACCTGGCGCCTCAGTTGGACCAGCGTTCGTGCTGGACGTGCAGACCGCGTGAGACGACGCTTCATCCAGTCCCAAACATGCTCAATGGGGGACAGATCCGGAGATCTTGCTGGCCAGGGTAGTTGACTTACACTTTCTAGAGCACGTTGGGTGGCACGGGATACATGCGCACGTGCATTGTCCTGTTGGAACAGCAAGTTCCCTTGCCGGTCTAGGAATGGTAGAACGATCGGTTCGATGACGGTTTGGATGTACCGTGCACTATTCAGTGTCCCCTCGACGATCACCAGTGGTGTCGGCCAGTGTAGGAGATCGCTCCCCACACCATGATGCCGGGTGTTGGCCCTGTGTGCCTCGGTCGTATGCAGTCCTGATTGTGGCGCTCACCTGGACGGCGCCAAACACGCATACGACCATCATTGGCACCAAGGCAGAAGCGACTCTCATCGCTGAAGACGACACGTCTCCATTCGTCCCTCCATTCACGCCTGTCGCGACACCACTGGAGGCGGGCTGCACGATGTTGGGGCGTGAGCGGAAGACGGCCTATCGGTGTGCGGGACCGTAGCCCAGCTTCATGGAGACGGTTGCGAATGGTCCTCGCCGATACCCCAGGAGCAACAGTGTCCCTAATTTGCTGGGAAGTGGCGGTGCGGTCCCCTACGGCACTGCGTAGGATCCTACGGTCTTGGCGTGCATCCGTGCGTCGCTGCGGTCCGGTCCCAGGTCGACGGGCACGTGCACCTTCCGCCGACCACTGGCGACAACATCGATGTACTGTGGAGACCTCACGCCCCACGTGTTGAGCAATTCGGCGGTACGTCCACCCGGCCTCCCGCATGCCCACTATACGCCCTTGCTCAAAGTCCGTCAACTGCACATACGGTTGACTTCCACGCTGTCGCGGCATGCTACCAGTGTTAAAGACTGCGATGGAGCTCCGTATGCCACGGCAAACTGGCTGACACTGACGGCGGCGGTGCACAAATGCTGCGCAGCTAGCGCCATTCGACGGCCAACACCGCGGTTCCTGGTGTGTCCGCTGTGCCGTGCGTGTGATCATTGCTTGTACAGCCCTCTCGCAGTGTCCGGAGCAAGTATGGTGGGTCTGACACACCGGTGTCAATGTGTTCTTTTTTCCATTTCCAGGAGTGTATAATACTCCAAGCACAGACGTAAGGAGATACGCTACATAAAAGTTCAAAATGGTAACTTTACACAAGAAAAATTTTCGACAGCTTTCTAGACGGTAACATCTAAAATACAGCCCTAGTAACAACAACCAAATTCTTGGTTATAACGAGAGCTAACAAATTTGTTTATTAGTAGCGGATCTAACTCATGCCCAGTTTAACACAACTACTTAAAATGACCAATGTACATCTCAAGCCCTACACACACAAATACTGATGCACCACTTATACGTTAGCTATGGCAAAGAATGATGTTCACAGTACCAGCTAACAGCGTTCCTTTTGTTTCACGTACCCTTCTACACCAATAATAGGAAGAGGAAGTACAATGGATCAGGACGCAAACCCTGGATAACGTCCTCGTAAATCAAAACAAATGAGAGAGTCATGCGCGTGGATAGGTATTTCCCTAAATAACTCGTAACTTTCAACTCAAATTTTATGGCGGAAATCATCGCTGACCAGAGCCCAGGCCCAAGACAGTATAACCTTGTTGTCTAGCAGCTTAGTCGCAGACGCAAGTGCTGAGAAGAGGGATCAACCAAATTCACGTTCTTACAATGAAGAAGGAGGTAGGTAGTGAACCAATCGAAACGAACCATCCTCGTTCAGTAACTGGGTGAGTGAAACATCTCTCAAACATATTCCTTTCCGGCAATTAATTTGCTATTGAAATGATGCACTAAGGTTTCACTGTAAACAGCTTGCACCATTACGTCAACAACACGGGGCACTACACAACATTTCCTAATAACACCTTGCGAATACCGTAGCAATTCAGAAGGCAGTAATACTGTAATGTGCCGTCCCTTTCCCCATACAGTTTAACGACACTTTCGGTGCTTTTCCACTACACACTTGGCGTAGTCAGTAGGTTCTCGGCGAGGACAACCTTTCCGTTCCAACACAAGACGACCAAGTCTCCTGCTCCACCAACTTCTTCGTCTTCCCAACAAAGAGCGCCACACGGTTCACAACCAAGGATAACATAACATCTCCTGACAAACTGCGTCGCATAGAGGTGCATTGTCGACAACGAGGTCATTGCCCTCCTCGACAGACAGGATCGATCTGGGAAAAGAAATCAACTCCACTTTAAACTAACCGTAACGTCAGTCACTTATATCGATTTGCAGGAACTGAATATGGATGGCTCGAAGTACATTTTAATCCATATTTGAATGGGAAGAAGAAACGTCTAGTCAACGACGAGTACCTTACAGATGGAGTGTGGGTCCGCATTAATGAAGAATGGCGAGAAGTATCACCGTGTCCTTTGCAAATGAAACATTTCGACATTTACGTTAAGACTATTAGGGAAATAATGGAAAACTGAGGCCTAGCTGACCGGACCGAAATTTCAACAGCCGTCCCGCCGAATGTATTCACCGCTGCCCCACCTCGCTAGAGTAACGAATTCAGTACCAAACCACTGTGCCACGAGGTTCAAATGGTTCAAATGGCTCTGAGCACTATGGGACTCAACTGCTGTGGTCATAAGTCCCCTAGAACTTAGAACTACTTAAACCTAACTAAGCTAAGGACATCAACACATCCATGCCCGAGGCAGGATTCTAACCTGCGACCGTAGCGGACGTGCGGTTCCAGACTGTAGCGCCTTCAACCGCTCGGCCACTCCGATCCTCGTGGCCGAGGATCGGTAGGTAAGTGAAAGAGCTTCTGTTAATCCTTTTATGACAGAGAACAGCAATGTTTTTGAGACACAAATTCTATCAGTTGATCCCGTACACCGATTCGACACAACACAATGCGATAAGGAAATTTCCTTCCTTTTCCTTATTTTTATCAAAGCTGTCGCCTCATTGCAGTTATTGCTGCTGAAAAGGCGGAGAGTATTGACTCGCCCCCCCACAAAAAGAAATGGCTTCGTTATAGCAATGTCACTGGAACGACAGAACTCGTGAAGTAGCCTTGGAAACGTCGATCGTAGAAGTAGTTACACTTGGCTGGTCCCTGAGGGATACTTCGTCCATGCTAGGACACTTCGTGGACTTTTATGTTTCTCCAAGGTACTCCGGGGGAAAGTAATCGTTTAGATTGCCCTTCGGTGCCTCTACAAGCTTTCTATGAAACGAAAAGTTAACTCAGCACTCTGCTCTCACTCGATTACAGTCGCTTATACCTCTTTTTCAGTGCACAGGTGGTCTATGCTCCGAGAAGCAAGCACTTCATTCCCTCTTACTCTGAATGAGTGCTGCGTGAGTGTTCATTGTCATTACATACATCGAACGAAGAGAGTCTGCCCTTCAAGTAACACCACTAAGAAAAGTAGTAAAAACATTTTCCACCTCTAAAACTGAAATTCAGATTAAAATATCTAACACTGGGAATATTTTCCAGAAAGAACATTTAACGCTGCAGCGGTGTTAGCGCTAGAAGGAAACTTCCTGCCGGATCGTAGCTGGTCCGTGACGCTAGGCTACTCTTGCCTTCTGCGGCTAGTGCCGAGCAACTGAAGTAGTCACGACGCTCATCACAACTTTCAGAAGCAGCTACGAGGAAGTTAAAAAAAAAAAGACGCTGTTGCACAAGTAATGAAAATAATGCCAAGTTTAAAAATATAGAGAACCCCCAAGATTGACACAGTTTAATAGAAGCTCGAAATATAGCGAAAACTGCAATGCGAGATGCTTTTAATAGTGTATACAACGAAACACTATCTCGAAATCTGCCAGAAAACACAAAGAGATACTGCTCGTATCTAAAGTACATCAGCTGCATGACGGTATCAATACTTTCATGTTGCGATAATAATGGTGAGGATATTGATGACAGTGCCACTAAAGCACAGTTACTAAACACGGTTTTCCGAAATTCCTTCACGAAAGACGACAAAGTAAATATTCCGGAATTTCAATCGGTAACAACTGCCAAAACAAGTAACTCAGAAGTAGATATCCTCGGAGTGGCGAAGCAGCTTACCTGTAAAATACACTACTGGCCATTAAAATTGCTACACCATGAAGATGACGTGCTACAGACGCCAAATTTAACCGACAGGAAGAAGATACTGTGATATGCAAATGATCACCTTTTCTGAGCATTCACACAAGGTTGGCGCCGGTGGCGACACCTACAATGCGCTGACATCAGGAAAGTTTCCAACCGATTTCTCATACACAAACAGCAGTTGACCGGCGTTGCCTGGTGAAACGCTGTAGTCATGCCTCGTGTAAGGAGGATAAATGTGTACCATCACGTTTCCGACTTTGATAAAGGTCGGATTGTAGCCTATCGAGATTGCGGTTTATCGTATCGCGACATTGCTGCTCCTGTTGGTCGAGATCCAATACCTCTTAGCAGAATATGGAATCGATGGGTTCAGGAGGGTAATACGGAAAGCCGTCCTGGATCCCAACGGCCTCGTATCGCTAGCAGTCGAGATGACAGGCATCTTATCCGCATGGCTGTAACGGATCGTGCAGCCACGTCTCGATCCCTGAGTCAACAGATAGGGACGTTTGCAAGACAACAGCCATCTGCACGAACAGTTCGCCAACTTTTGCAGCAGCATGGACTATCAGCCCGGAGACCATGGCTGCGGTTACCCTTGACGCTGCATCACAGACAGTAGCGCCTGCGATAGTGTACTCAACGACGAACCTGGGTGCACGAATGGCTAAATGTCATTTTTTCGGATGAATCAAGGTTCTGTTTACAGCATCATGGTGGTCGCATCCGTGCTTGGCGACATCGCAGTGAACGCACATTGGAATCGTATTCGTCATCGCCATACTGGCGTATCACCCGGCGTGATGGTATGGGGTGCCATTGGTTACACGTCTCGGTCACCTCTTGTTCGCATTGACGGCAACAGTGGACGTTACATTTCGGATGTATTACGACCCGTGGCTCTACCCTTCATTCGATCATTGCGAAACCCTACGATTCAGCAGGAAATGCACGACCGCATGTTGCAGGTCCTGCACGGGCCCTTCTGGATACAGAAAATGTTCGACTGCTGCCCTGGCCGGTACATTCTCCATATGTCTCACAAATTGAAAACGTCTGGTCAATGGTGGCCGGGCAACTGGCTCGTCACAATACGCCAGTCACTACTCTTGATGAAGATAGGTATCGTGTTGAAGCTGCATGGGCAGCTGTACCTGTACACGCCATCCAAGCTCTGTTCGACTCTATGCCCAGGCGTATCAAGGCCGTTATTACGGCCATAGGTGGTTGTTCTGGGTACTGACTTCTCAGGATCTATGCACCCAAATTGCGTGAAAATGTAATCACATGTCAGTTCTGGTATATTTGTCCAATGGATACTCGTTTATCATCTGAATTTCTTCTTGGTGTAGCAATTTTAATGGCCAGTGGCGTACTTAAGAAAGGTAGGGCCTCCGGTTAGACTGTATGGCAGTCTGGTTCCTTTCAGAGTATGCTGATACAACAGCTCCGTATTTGCAATCCTTTCGCTCCTAGAAAAATCGGTACCCAAAGGCTGGTAGATGCACAAGTCATACCAGTACCCAAGAAAGGAATTACAGACCCACATCACAAACGACGATTGGGAGTAGGATTTTAGAGCATATACTGTGCTCGAACATCGTGATTTACCTCCAAGAAGACGACTGATTGTCAAGTAGCCAACACAGATTCAGAAAATATCGTTCTTGTGAAACACATCTTGCTCTTTATTCTTACGGAATAATGAGTTCTGTCGTTATAGAACGTCAGACTGATTCCATATTCTTAGATTGCCATAAGGCTCCTCCACAAGAGACTTGTAATTAAACTGTATGCCTATGTAATAACGTCTCAGTTGTGTGACTGGATTCGTGAATTCCTGTCTGGAGGACACAGTTCGTAATAATTGACGGAAAGTCATGGAGTGAAACAGAAGTAATATCTGGCGTCCCACAAGGAAGTGTTATAGGCGCTCTTGGTCTGCATAAAAGTTTTAGGAGACAACCTGAGCAGTGATCTCAGATTGTTTGCAGGTCATTTACTGTCTTGTAAAATCATCAAATGATCAAACTGAATCGACAAGTAAAGTGGCAATCACTTTAAATACCATTAATTAAAAGTGTGAGGTCATCCACATGAGTACCAGAAATCCGCAAAATTTCGGTTGCACGATAAATCATACAAATCCAAAGGCTAGAAACTCAACTGGAATCTTTGAGATTCAAATTATGAGTAACTTAAATCGGAACGACTGCATAGATAACGTTGTGGAGAAATAAAACGAAAGACAGCGATTTATTGGCAGAATACTTAGAAAATGTTACAGGTCCACCAAAGAGACTGCTTACATTATGCTTGTCCGAAATCTTCTGGAGTATTGGTGTGCGGTGTAGAATAAGCGTCAGATAGGATTGATCTGACGCAGAACACCGAAAAAGTTCGAAGAAAGGTAACTCATTTTGCGTTATCGCGAATTAAGGAAGAGGGTGCCAAGATTATGATACACGAATAAGTGTGGCAGTCATTAAAACAAAGGCGTTTTTCACTGGGGAAGGACCTCCTCACGAAATTTGGAAAATGAGAAAATATTGTGTTGGTGGCCATCCAATTAGAGAAAAATGTTCACCATAGTAAAATACAAGAAATCAGAGCTTGCACTTAAAGAATTAAGTGTATGCTTTTCGCCGGAGCTGTTCGAGAGTGGAATGGTAGAAAACTAGCCTAATGTGTCACGCACTTCATTGTGAATTGCAGAGAAATCATGGAGATGTACGTGTAGATGTGGCGTCGGATAAGCGTATAAGAAAAGTGCCCGTGAATGGCAACATTGTAGGTCTGAGTCCCGGTCGGGCACACAGCTATACGCTGAGTTCACCAGAGCCATCGGATGCCTCCTAATATCGTATCGCACCTTTCTCTGCTCAGCGTAGTGCAGCATCTCAACGTGGCATGGAGTCAACAAGTCGTTGGAAGCTCCTGCAGAAATATTGAGCCTTGCTACCTCTATAGCAGCCCATAATTGCCGGTGGGGGAATTTGTGCAGGAACTGTCGTCTCAGTGATGTCTAATAAATGCTGTATAGGATTCATGTCGGGTATTCCGGAAGGCCAAACAATTCACTCGAATTGTCCAGAATGTGCTTCAAACCAGTCGTGAATAGTTGTGGCCCGATGACAAAGCGTACAGTCATCCATAAAAATTCCATCGTTGTTTGGAAACATGAGGTCCATGAATGGCTGCAGATGGTCGCCAAGTAGCCGAACATTACCATTTGCAGTCAATGATCGGTTCAGCTGGACCAAGGATGCAGTCTATTATACTATCGTGGAGCCACCACCAACTTATACAGTTTCTTGTTGACAACTAGGATCCTTGCCTCCGTCGTGTCCGCACCACACTGGAACCGTACCTTCACCTCCTACCAGCTGAAATCGGGCCTCATCTGACAAGGCCACCGTTTTCTAGTCACCTAGGTTCAACCAGCACGCTCATGAGGCCATTAGAGATACTGCAGGCGTTGTCGTGCTGTTAGCAAAGGCACTTACGTCTGTCGTCTGCTGCCAAAGCACTTTAACGCCTAACGGATACGTTCGTCGTACGTCCCACTTGATTTCTGCCGTTATTTCATGCAGTGTTGCTTGTCTGGTAACACTGACAACTATACACAAATACCGCTGCGCTCGGTCTGTGAAGTGGAGGCGGCCGGCCGCTGCGTTGTTTATGGTGAGAGGTAATATCTGAAATCTGATATTCTCGGCACAGTGTAATGTCCCATGCGTCTAGTTCCAAATACCATACCGCTTTCAGAGTCTTACCTCCCGCCGTGCGACCACACTCAAGTCGAAAACCTTTTCACATGAATCACCTGAGTACAAACGGCAGCTGCGCCAACGCACTGCCCTTTTATACTTTATGTATGCGATACTATCGCCATCTGTGTAAGTGCATAACGCTATCTCAAGTCCTTTGTCACCTCAGTGTAATCCGATACGATGTTCGTACTTTCCTCATGACTTATATTAGTTTCTTGTTTTTTTTTTAAAGTGCTGAATTGCTAGGCGACATGAAAACATCTGAATTACTTGCTTGAAGTGGAGTCGGGAGGAGAGCAGATTTTGGTTCTCAGGCTGGCACAGCTGGCGTTGGATAGCGGGCCGAGCAAGCGTTGTAGTTGCTTAACGCTTCCTGCAATGCGTTACACATATTCTCTATGAATCTGAAAAGGTACTGTTAAATATTAATCAGTCTTTTTCATACTCATTGTACCAAATATTATGTATAACACAACCATAGAACAAAAAATTCAAATCAATAACTTAGTATGAAACTTCCTGGCAGATTAAAACTGTGTGCCCGACCGAGACTCGAACTAGGGACCTTTGCCTTTCGCGGGCAAGTGCTCTACCATCTGAGCTACCGAAGCACGACTCACGCCCGGTACTCACAGCTTTACTTCTGCCAGTATCTCGTCTCCTACCTTCCAAACTTTACAGAAGCTCTCCTGCGAAACTTGCAGAACTAGCACTCCTGAAAGAAAGGATATTGCGGAGACATGGCTTAGCCACAGCCTGGGGGATGTTTCCAGAATGAATCTGCTTTCATTCTGGAAACATCCCCCAGGCTGTGGCTAAGCCATGTCTCCGCAATATCCTTTCTTTCAGGAGTGCTAGTTCTGCAAGTTTCGCAGGAGAGCTTCTGTAAAGTTTGGAAGGTAGGAGACGAGATACTGGCAGAAGTAAAGCTGTGAGTACCGGGCGTGAGTCGTGCTTCGGTAGCTCAGATGGTAGAGCACTTGCCCGCGAAAGGCAAAGGTCCCTAGTTCGAGTCTCGGTCGGGCACAGGAAGTTTCATATCAGCGCACACTCCGCTGCAGAGTGAAAATTTCATTCTGAATAACTTAGTAGTTTCGAACATTTAAATTTTTACCTAAGACACATAATAACCGTGTTGGTATTGTGAAACTGAGTTAGAAACTGTAATGTATTCGTCTATAATATTAATAGAGAGTACGTTCAAGATAACAGGTTCATATGATCTAATGTTCTGGAATTTTCTTTAATTTCACTACCACAGATTTCTGACGTAATTAAAAGTATTTTGGAAAGTTACCATTTCATCGTGCTTTGGTTGTGTGAATGTTTTTCAGAGACTGAGGGAGTGAATGGAGGACATACGTAAAGTGAAAAATGTGGTATTTTATTTAAACCATGTCAACGTGTGCGTGAAAATGTTGTTGTGCAATAGTCGAATTTGTGACGTATGCCTGAGAGAACTCGATTTTGTAAAAGACAGGCAGAAGGGGTGTTGAGTACTAAATTTATTAGTAATTTATTTTGTGGAAAGACACCGCATTTTTTCATTAAATTTTATTCAGTTTCGAAATTAAGAGATTTCTAGTCTAAATTACTTGTGGTAATCTGATTGGCTGATATTAGAAATACCGCGAGAACAGAAGATCTCGAGATGATCTGACTGGCTGCGTAACATACTAGCCAATAGTAATTCAGCGTTTCTCGCGCGTCTGAGTAGAGATCTGCACCTCAGATTTAAGAGTAGAGGCGCTAGGGACCATCTTCTGATACGTAGATCAAATTTGTACCAAAATGAAGAAATTAGCTTGTTTTTGTCGGTTCCCGTGTTATTGACAAAATACGACTACAATGCTCAGTATTTTTTGGAAGTTTGGACGTTGTGAGTGTTCATTTTAAGATATTCACGTGTGAACATTTCAAGTCGTACATAAACTGCGAGAGGTGTTCCTCGTGCAGATTACGAGACATTATGGCGAACATATTTTTGCAAGAAGTCTACTGAACGTCTGCATGTGTTAACTCACAAGTAGTAGTGGGTCAGTGACTGTTCAGGATGTTTAAAACATCGGGTACTACTAAATATCTTCACGCTGCTTTCGCGTGTGAACTTTTAACGGAGACAATCACTAACAATTCATGACTGACGTCGTGATATTAAATATGGAATTCATAGCCGTTGTTTGTGCTGTAAAGACAATAAATCAACTGAAAGGAAATTTTAGACATTTGATCAAAGTGGTCTTTGCGTGGTAGGTATTTAGCCGAATTTTCGTCAACATTGCTTTTGTCGGCTAAACCAGTATCTACCATCGCAGACAATCAGAAGCTTATCCAGATAGGTGGGCTGATAGTTTAAAAGACGGTGAGGGACCAACCCGCCCGCCGTACGCCCCTGGCAATGGACTCGACACCCACCCCCATCTAGTGGTGTGTCGAAGAAAGGCTGTACATTACCTACTTCAGACTGCTAGTCTGGTCACAGGCTTCGTCCACAGCAAACACCTTTCCCTTTCATATACACACTGCAAGAAAAGTTTTGCATCACCCTAGTTCCCAGAACTCCTGAAGATAGACGTTGACTGTGGCTATTGTGTCACAGACACAGTCCCTTTGACTGTTCAGAGATGTCACTAAACCCGCCCAAAGATGTAAACAACCACGCATGAACAGCGCGTATTAGACGGAGGGGGTCCGACAGCTGAACCGTTCCAGACATTTCACAAGGAAGGAGGTACACGGCTCGTGTTGTCTGTAGTCCAACCATGCCTAGACGGTCAATACCGCGGTTCGATCGCGTCCGCATTGTTACATTGTGCTAGGAAGGGCTCTCAACAAGGGATGTGTCCAGTCGTCTCGGAGAGAACTAAAGTGATGTTGTTCGGACATGGAAGGGATACAGACAGGCAGGAAGTGTCGATGACATGCCTCGCTCAGGCCGCCCAAAGGCTACTACAGCAGGATTATGACTCGGAGGAACCCTGACAGCAAAGTCACCGTGTTGAATAATGCTTTTCGTGCAGCCACAGGATGTCGTGTTACGACTCAAAGTGTGCGCAATAGGCTGCATGATGCGCAACGTCACTCCCAACGTCCATGGCGAGGTCCATCTTTGCAACCACGACATCATGCAGCTCGGTACAGATGGGCCCAGCAACATGCCGAATGGACCGCTCAGGATTGGCATCACTGTCTCTTCATCGATGCTTGTCGCATATGCCTTCAACCAGACAATCGTCGGAGACGTGTTTGGAGGTCACCTCGTCAGGCTGAACGTCTTAGACACACTGTCCTGCAAGTGCAGCAAGGTGGAGGTTCCCTGCTGTTTTGAGGTAGCATTATGTGAGGCCGACGTATGCCGCTGGCGGTCATAGAAGGCGCCGTAACGGCTGTACGCTACCTGACTGCCATCCTCCGAGCAGCCATCTCGGAATCATATTGGCGAGGCATTCGCTCCCCCGGCCGGCCGTTGTGGCCGAACGGTTCTAGGTGTTTCAGTTTGGAACCGCGCGACTGCTACCGTCGCAGGTTCGAATCCTGCCTCGGGCATGGATGCCTGTTATTTCCTTAGGTTGGTTAGGTTTAAGTAGTTCTAAGTTCTAGGGGACTGATCACCTCAGATGTTAAGTCCAATAGTGCTCAGAGCCATTTGATCCATTTTGTTTTTCGCTCCCCCATCTTGTGAATAACTTCCTTCAGGACAACGACATCGTTCGACTACAGTGGCCAGCGCGTTCTCCAAACATGCACCCTATCAAACAGGGGCAGATTGAAAAGGGCTGTTCATATACGACGTGAACCACCAACCACTGTGAGGGATGTACGCCGAATCGCAGTTGAGGAGTGGGACAATCTTGACCAACAGTGCGTTGATGAACTTGTGGATAGTATGCCACCGCCAATACAGGCATGCATCAATGCAAGAGGACGTGCTACTGGGTATCAGAGGTACCGGTGTGTACAGCAGTCTGGACCACCACCTCTGAAGGTCTCGCTGTATGGTGGTACAACATCCAATGTGTGTTTTCATGAGCAATTAAACGGGCATAAATGATGGTTATGTTGATCTCTACTCCAATTTGCTGGAACTCTCAGAACCGAGGTTATGGAAAACTTTTTCTGATATGTGTATCGTTTTATTTGGCCCTGACAACAGCTATGGGACACTATTTTTCGCTTATTGATTCTGATTCAGTATTTTACTCATACAGCCTATTGCAGATTTAAAATTGGTCGCTGTATACATTGAGGTGACTGAGCCGTGCTGCGACTCGTTTGGTGCTGTGTGTAGGTTTCTGCCTGACCGTATCGTTTAGTTGGCATGGTTGTGTTGTTTCTTTTCTTCTCGTGTTTACTGGCGCCACTCGGTCTCCTAAGCGTTGCCTGTCCGCTGGTAGCAGCAGCGGCGCTTATCGATATGTAATTCTTCTGCCACATCTTTGGGGCGACGTCGTCCTTTTTCCGTGTGATGTGAGTGTAAAGTTCGACTGGGGGCGCAGGAACAGTGAGGTCCACGCCGGGACCGCTGGCGGCGTGTATGGCCTGCCGGATCGAAGGGCTGTGGTCACGAGGGGGCACGACCTCGTCGAAACTGGATCCTGCATGTTTCAGTGGGGTGCATTGCGGTTCGCATAGAGAAACCTCCACCATTGTGAAATCTCGCGATACTCCAGTGACTTGGTTTCGTGTTGTTGCTCGTAGTGTTGCCGAGGCGAAAAGCAGCGAGTAGAATACCTGGGGAAGGCGGATCTGATTAGCCTTCCTGAGCTTCTAATTACTATTTACTATTTTCGGCTTCATCCAGCGGCATTTTTCTGTCTTGTGGCCGCTAACGCCCCAGTTACCTGCCCTGGGGGTTAGTGTACGTAACCGCAGTGTACATTTCCTCGCCTTGCCGCCGTTGTCCGGTGAGGCGTGTAAGTTTGACAACTTCTTGATTGGAGGTTTGTTGGCGTTCTTCCACCTTAGTGGAAGTCATTCCTTCTTGTTCCGGGCGCTCTAAGCACAGTATTCTGCGGACGGAGCCCAGACCGCCGATTCCGGCTTGGGTGTAATTTTACATCTTACATTTGTTTTGTTGGATGTCAGATGGCTTCACCAAGATTATCATTAGTGTCCGGTCAGACTGCCACTGGTCCGAGTTACCATCTTGTGATCTAAATGCAGCTCTTGGCTGCTTTCTCTTGACTAACGAAAGTGTTTTTGGTGTGAGCTACGCAGAGGTCGATTCCTGGAGCACCGCCTGTCACTGGCCCTTGTGTTTCGTTTTATTATTGTATTATTAAGTTTCCATCATTTGTCTCACCTGTTTGGTGACCTGTTGTTTTTTTGTAAATTAACCTTGCTACGCCATTTCTGTTTGCCAGCATATTTGTGAAATTTTTTATAATTGCCATTTTGGCGTTAAAGGCCTTCAGCCGTGATTGTGGTTACTTTGCTTTAAAATTCTGATAGCGACCACATTGGCTTGTTTTCTAAATTATTTGTTGTCTGTATTTTATGTATTTGTTAAATTTTAAATAATTGACATTTTTCGCGTTAAAGGCCTTCAGCCATGATTGTGGTTACATGCCTTAAAAGTCTGATGGTCACCTCATTGACTTGTTTTCAAAAGTTATATATTAAAATAAATGATTGAAATTGCAAAGCAAACCAATAGTAACATGATTTGGGTCTCGTCCACAATCGTAACCAAGTCCTGCCTTCATTAATTACCAGGTTTCAGCAGATACAGTTGGAGAAAACATCGAGCACGCAAGATATGAAAGGGCTGTGCATTGGCAAAGCCGTCATTTCTCCGCAGGTGTGTCATGAGAAAAAGTTTCCGACGTGACTTGTGAGCACACGGCGGGAATTAACTGACTTTGAACACGGAATGGTAGTTGGAGCTAGACGCATGGGACATTCCAGCTCGTGAATCGTTAGTAAATTGAACATTCCGAATTCCACAGTGTCAAGAGTGTACCGACAGTGCAAAATTTCAGGTATTAAGCCTCACCTTGGACACAGCAGTGCCAAGGGTTTCCACTTAACGACCGAGAGCAGCGGCTTTTGCGCACTGTTGTCAGGTTTACCAGACAAGCAACACTGCGTAAAACAACCGTAGAAATACGAACGTATCTTAAGACAGACAGGCGAAATTTGGCGTTAAGGCGCTATGGCAGCAGAAGACAGACGCAAGAGGCTTTGCTAACAGTACGACATAGCCTGCAGCATCTCTCCTGGGCTCGTGACCGTGTTGGTTGGAATCTAGACGACTAGAAAACTGTAGTCTGGTCAGATGTGTCCAGATTTCGGTTGGCAGGAGGTGAAGGTAGGCTTCGAGTCTGGCGCACACCCCGTGAAGCCATGAACGCAAGTTCTCAACAAGATGCTATGCAAGCTGGTGGTGACTGCATAATGTTGTGGCCTGTTTTTACACGGAATGGACCATAGTCCAGCTGAACCGATCATTGACTGGAAATGGGTACATTCGGCTATTTGCAGACCATTTGCAGCCATTCATGGATTGCCTATTCCTAAACAACGATGCGCCTTGTTATTGGACCACAATTGTTCGCAGTTGGTTTGAGGAACGCTCTGGACAATTCTGTCGTATCATATGGCCAACCAGATCACCCAACGTGAATCACTGCGATCATTTATGAGACATAATCGAGAAATCAGTGTATGCACAAAATGCAGACTGACAGCGCTTTCGCAATTACGGACGGTGAAAGAGGCACCAGGGCTCAATATTTCTGGAGAGGACTTCCAACCACTTGATGAGTCCATGCTACATCGAGGTGCTCCACTATTCCGGGAAAAAGGAGGTCACACACGATTCTAGGAGGTATCCCATGATTTTTAACATTTTTATGCAGCGACAGCAACTGATATCTATATCTACATGATTACTCTGCAATTCACATTTAAGTGATTGGCAGAGAGTTCATCGAACCACAATCATACTATCTCTCTACCATTGCACTCCAGAAAAGCGCGCGGGAAAAACGAACACCTAAACCTTTCTGTTCGAGCTCTGATTTCTCTTATTTTATTTTGATGATCATTCCTACCTATGTAGGTTGGGCTCGACAAATTATTTTCGTATTCGGAAGAGAAAGTTGGTGACTGAAATTTCGTAAATAGATCTCACCGCGACGAAAAATATCTTTGCCTTAATGACTTCCATCCCAACTCGCTTATCATACCTGCCATACTCTCTCGCCTATTACGTGATAGTACAAAACGAGCTGCTCTTTTTCGCACCCTTTCGATGTCCTCCGTCAATCCCACCTGGTAAGGATCCCACACCGCGCAGCAATATTCTAACAGAGGACGAACGAGTGTAGTTTAAGCTGTCTCTTTAGTGGACTTGTTGCATCTTCTAAGTGTCCTGCCAATGAAACGCAACCTTTGGCTCGCCTTCCCCACAATATTATCTGTGTGGTCTTTCCAACTGAAGTTGTTCATAATTTTAACACCCAGGTACTTAGTTCAATTGACAGCCTTGAGAATTGTACTATTTATCGAGTAATCGAATTCCAACGGATTTCTTTTGAAACTCATGTGGATCACCTCACACTTTTCGTTATTTAGCGTGAACTGCCACCTGCCACACCATACAGCAATCTTTTCTAAATCGCTTTGCGACTGATACTGGTCTTCGGATGACCTTACTAGACGGTAAATTACAACATCATCTGCGAACAACCTAAGAGAACTGCTCAGATTGTCACCCAGGTCATTTATATAGATCAGGAACAGCAGAGGTCCCAGGACGCTTCCCTGGGGAACTGATATCACTTCAGTTTTACTCGATGATTTGCCATCTATTACTACGAACTGCGACCTTCCTGACAGGAAATCACGAATCCAGTCGCACAACTGAGACGATACCCCATAGACCCGCAGCTTGATTAGAAGTCGCTTGTGAGGAACGGTGTCAAAAGCTTTCCGGAAATCTAGAAATACGGAATCAACTTGAGATCCCCTGTCGATAGCAGCCATTACTTCGTGCGAATAAAGAGCTAGCTGCGTTGCACAAGGACGATGTTTTCTGAAACCATGCTGATTACGTATCAATAGATCGCTCCCTTCGAGGTGATTCATAATGTTTGAATACAGTCTGTTGTTTATATAAGAATGTACAGCTTACAGTTGCAGGTTAACTTTATCGTTTACCTAGGGTTCAACGTTAGTAATAACGTCTTCTTCAGAACATAAAATATTATTTAAATGTTTGCATAAAACAAGCCATGTCCAAAGTCAACTTTATAAAACCTCATGCATAACCATAAGGTTTTGTCACTTCTATTAAACAAGCTGTAGCAAATTCACTTTAAGCCCGTTGTATGGGACTCGTCGTCTAGTTACACAACGAGGCCCATACAACGGGCTTAAAGTGAATTTGCTACAGCTTGTTTAATAGACGTGACAAAACCTTATGGTTATGCATCGAGTTTTATAAAGTTGACTTTGGACATGGCTTGTTTTATGCAAACATTTAAATAATATTTTATGTTCTGAAGAAGACGTTATTACTAACGTTGAAACCTAGGTAAACGATAAAGTTAACCTGCAACTGTAGGCTGTATATTCTTATGTATCCCATGACTTTTTTCAGCAGAGTGCATTTGTATTTGCCTACTACACCTCTAGAAATACAGCCAGATGTTACTAGAAAAAACACATTCTTTTGAATGTGTTTTGTAAGGTCTCTTTATTGTCTGTTTGTGTCAGTTCGGCTCCAATTTTGAAGTTGATTTTAAATGAACAGCCCCATGAGCTACAGACCTGAAGTTTTACATACAGCTCAGAACTTCATAGCAATGCCATAATTGAGCCATGCACATCTCGCGTTTATCCCATTTATTGTTAGTCATCTTCTATTACAGTACTGCCGCATGGTTTCTTTATTCCATTTACTGGCATCACTAACTTACTGCCTTACTTGCCTGTAATCGGCAGCAGTAGCGCGTATCAATAAGTGCACTGTCGTACCATCTCTGGAGCGACCGATAGTATTTCCGGGTCCTCGTGTGTCTGGCAGTCAGTTGGAGACGGAGCAGCAGTGCAGTCGGGACGCAGCAGCAGCAGCGAAGTCGCTGAGGAGGGGGAAAGGGGGGGGGGGGCGGTGAGGCGCCGACAGCCAGTGCTCGCCGACCGCTGGTGACACACATGGAATGTCCGACGGAGGGAGATTGGAGCGGGACGACCACTGGTTGGCCGTTCGGTTGGTCGTCTCATCGGCCGACGTATACCTGGTCCTTTCACCGTTTCCGGACCTGGGCAATTGGTCGGTTGCCGTGGAGCAGCGAGGAAATCTCCGTGGCGCGTAGTTTGGCCAAGGCCGCAGGCGGCGTCCACGTGCGATCGGAGTGTGTGATGCTGTTCCCATTGCTACGAGGTTCATGGCCCACCGATCCTGGACATGAAAGTTGAGTTTTGACTTAATTTACCAGCAAGTCACGAATGTTCAGATTGTGTCGTTTGGAGTCCGTTGTCGGCTGTTGGGATATTCCCGTGAGCAACCACGTGATTTTTCAAGTTGGCAAATTTTAGCAACCCTCCAGTGGAGGTTAACTGTATTTGAACTGAAGTGCACCAGCGGAATGTTCTGCTTTGTGGCCTTTAACGTTCCGGTTACCTGCTCTGGCCGTTGATGTAAATTCAGGCAGTGCATTTTCCTCATTGTGTTGTCGCTGTCCAGCATAGTGTGTAGTTTGACGGCTCAATGCGTAATTGGTTGTGGGCGCCAATAACTTCTATGTTGTTCCATCGAACTCGCTGTTGTGTGCTGGTCGGGTGAAGCGGAGGTTAGCTTGTCCGTGGGTCCGTAGACTGTCTGTCGGTTGGGTTGTCGACCGATCAACAATGGTTGGACCGACTGCTTGTCCTACCTAAGCGAGCATTAGTGTTTGAATTCCAGGCCGACCCTCGGAACTTCTGAGCGCCCTTGGGTGTACTGCCTTTTCTTTTTTTTTCTTGTTGTTTGTAGTCGTATGGCATCTAGCCGATTTTGAGATTAAGGTTCTTTTGCCCTTAAGGCGATAGATGGTTTGGGCCTTCAGCCTAATTTAAGAACTGTTTTACATAAAGCCTTTGGCATTTTTAAAATTAATGTTATTGAGTCTTAAGTGTTGGGCCTTCAACCTATTTTGAATTTAAGTTATGTTGCTCTTAAAAAGTGTCAGATTTTTTGGGCCTTCAGCTAATTTTGAATTAAAGTTGGTCTGCTCTTAAGCTGTCAGATGGTTTGGGCCTTGGGCCCAATTTAAGAACTGTTTGACGTAAAACCTTTGGCATTTTTAAAATTAACATTGTTAAGTTTTAAGTGTTAAGCCTTCAGCCAATTTTGTATTTAAGTTCTTCGCTTGTAAAGTGTCAGATTCGTTGGGCCTTCAGCCTAATTAAGGAAATGTTTTAAGATAAGGCTTTGCCTTTTAAATTTCTGATTTTGTTTGATCTTTATTGGCTTTCAGCCGTTTTTAAATTAAAGTTGTCTTGCCCTTAAGGCATCAGATTGTACGGCGCATTCAGTCGCTAATTAAGATCCAAAACTAAAGCTGTGTAAAAAAAAAAAAAATTCTAGGCTCTTGTAATGTATCATCAAATAAAAGGTTGTATGTTCGAGTATAACTGACAGCCGCTTATTTTGGCCCCTTTCAACAACTTATATTATCTGTCCTGTCCTGCGTGTTTAGCGGTGCGTCACAATATTACCTCTTCTCTCTCTTGCCTCTCTGATCCACCTAGCTCCTGCAGGTGTGAGGATGAAAAGGGTTCGTAACGCCTGATATCTCAACTGTGTGGGTAGTATCAGAATTCCTTCCAGGAGGCATGCGTGTATCACGATTGAGGCCAACAGACACTATTGCTACATTTGTCAGTGCTGCTACCGTCTTGTGGCCTTATGATGTCGCAGAGCCACGCCCTCCTTGCTGGCCAATTAGCACTGACGGTCGCCTTATAAAGCAAGCCAATCCGTACCTCTGCCTTCGCTTGTGTATTCATGACACTCCTGCATCATTCTCATTAGACACCACTAGTTTGATCTCAGACTTCGCTATGCCTCACATATTTAGTCTTGGATTACTCTTTTCAACTTTGTTATTCTGCCACCCCTGCACACTTGTCCGTTTTCCTCCTGTTCACACTTCGATACCGCCATTCACGCCTCCTGGCCGGTTGACTCGTCTCTGCGATTTCTTTGAGTCATTCCCGGTCCTTGATAGATTCTGCTTACAGTAGGTTGCAGCAATTGCAACAATTAAAAATATCTTATAAAAACCATACGAAATGAATATTACTTTCAAATATATGCTATGTTTTAGTAAAATAATAATTATACAGATTGATATATTTTAGTATGAAGGTTTTACGCCATTCCAGATTTACGGAAAAAAACATCGGAACACCAAATAGATAGTTAAAGCAGAGTTATGAAATGTCAGGAATACATTTGTCGAGGAAACATAATTAAGTAATTAACATTGCGAAGTTCACGGGTTAATATAAGTGCGAGACAAGCCATTGTGAATGTGAAATTCTGGTACATTAACAACCGGCGTAACCTCCCGAATGTTGAATGTAAGAATGCAAATGTGCATGAATTGTGTTGTGCAGGTGCGGGATATCAGTTTGTAGAATGGAGTTCCATGCCCTTTGCACTTGCTCCGACAATACAGGGACTGTTAAGGGTGTTTGTGGATGACCCTGAAGGTTGTCGTCTGATGATGTCCTATGTGTTCTCGTTTCGAGACCGACCTGGTGATCAGACATGCCAAGGCAACATGTAAACACTGTGAAGAGCAAGTTGAGTTACAACAGCGGTATGTTGGCGACCATTACTCTGTTCGAAAACAACCTGGAAGTTTGTTCAAGAACGGCAGCGCAGCAGGTCGAATCACCGGGCTGACGTACAGCTTTGCAATCAGGGTACGTAGGATAACCAGTAGTACGCTCTTGACGTCATATGAAATCGCATCACGGCTATAACGCAAAGTGTAGGTCTAGTGTGTCCAGCAAACAGACAGATTGGGTGCAGGTCCTCAAATGGCCCCCTTTAACCAACCCACGGCCATCATTGACCCCGAGGGAGAACCAGATTTCATCATAAAACACAACAGACCACAAACCTGCTCCCCAATCAGCCCTCCTTTGACATCACTGAAGTCGGAATTGATGGTGGTTTAGGGTCTGTGGAATGCACGCTATAGGGCACCTGTCTCAGAGTTGTCCTCGATCTAACCGATCTCTAGCCGTTCGTTGTGTCACTGTGGTGCCAATTGATGCCCAAATTGCTGCTGCAGATGCAATACGATGCGGCAGAGCCATATGCCGAACATAGTGATTTTCCCTCTAGAGTCACGTGGTGCCACAGAGCTCAATCTTCATGCTACCGTCATACTAGTGATCGCAAGTGCTAACATTCATGTACAGTGGCTAAATTCCTGCCAAGTCTTTCTGCAATACCTCAGAAGATAGGTCGTGATTTCTCGTAGCCCTATTACACGACCTTAACCAAACTCAGTGGGGTGTTGATAATGGCGCTTTACCGGCTTAAAGTCTTTCTTGACTAACAGCAACTCACCAGGTCTAAACTCAAAGGTAACTAAAGCTTACGACCGTTACAATGTGTGTTTAAAGAGAAGGTGATTTGTATCCTCTTAAGTGACTGACAGGAAATCTGAACAAGCATCACCTTTCAGATATAGAAACGATACTACCTACTTTCGTGTATGTCTAACAACTGCTTCTTGGAGCTGCGATTTTTTTCTATTTGTGTATATCAGATATATTTAGATAAAAAGACACTCAAATAAGTCTTAAATTTAACGTACCAGGTATTACAATTGAACTTTCCCTATATAACATTTTTAGCACAGAAACTAATTATCAGGCGAATATCAAACTTGTTAACATTATTGTTCAGAGCGTGGGGTACATGATTTCCATGCATCACCATCCAGTTTCAACTACAGCCACCAGGTGCCGTCGTCAGTCATCGTGATTCACAGTCTCACATATCTCAGCAATCACAGTGAACTTGTTGACGTGTCAACATGGGCTTGATAAAAAGTGGCAGGGCATTATTAGTGGAGAACTGTTTCAAAACAACAGTAATGCTGCAGCTGCACTTCGAGAATATCGCTGGCTGAAAGGATTACGGAAGAGTCCTCTTTCTCCACCTGCTGTGCGGAGCATAGTGAAGTTCGAATCAATTGGAGAACTGCGCTTCGCTCCTGGAAGAGGCCGACGACCAGCTGCACCATGGTTGGTTGATGAAATTGCTGTTGCTATGGCAGACAATGCTACGCGCAATTCACGATCGTCAGGCAGTGCGGGTGCTGTGTCACGACAGTTAAACATCCCGTGGTCCACCGTAAGGAAGGTGCTTCGAACAATTCTCGAAAGGTTTCCCTACAAGATCCATATCGTACACCAGTTGGCAGCACGGGACACACAACGACCCTGTTGACTCCGTTCTCCACTTTCTTGCAAGGATTGAAGTTGACGGGGGCTAGCCCTGGAACATCCTACGGACCGACGAAGCTCATTTTTCTCTGATGGGTGAAGTGAACACACTGAATTGATAAATGTCGGGATCTTCAGCTCCAGTCACTGTGCATGAAGTTCCTCTGTATGGTGAACGTATCACTGTATTGTGTGGCTTCACTGCTACGTTCATCATTGGCCCAATCTTTTTAAAACAGGTTGGCCCTCAGGATTAAAGACGTGCAGTGTGATTGGCCAGGGTTGCTGCTATATGCTCCTCCAGTATGTCATACCCACCCTACAGGAGACAGACACATTCAACTCAACAGTTTTCATGCAAGATAGCGCCACTCCGCACATCGCTCGTGAAGGTCTCATGCTTCTCCGAAACACATTAGGAAACGATAGAATTATCAGCCGATTGTTTCCAAATGCTTGGCCAGAACGATCACCTTGTCTCACTCCCTTTGATTTCTGGTTGTAAGGCTGCCTGAAGGACAGGGTTTACCAGGGGAAGATACACACATTCATCTGAAGAGCAGCATATCGAGAAAGGTAGCCAGCATACCTAAGGACAAGCTTTGTTATGCTCTGAAACCAATCCTGCGCTTTCAGACTCTTCTGGACACCGATGGGCGCCATATTGGTACCGGTATGCAGTGGTATGAGGTATCGTAGTGGCACATTAAAAGTGTTTTAGTTGAACTGATTCTCAAGTATTTCGGTTCCCCATGTCCTTGACATTAGTGCTACCACATTTGGTACTCATACGGTGATTAGTTGCCGTATTATAATGTATTGAATAGGGGAAGTTTAATTATATCAACCTGGTATGTCTCTCTAATAATCTCATCAATATGTTTTAAGTGCACTGAAAGCTTTCAGGCAAACAAGACTAAAACGACGAAAATAATTACTGAAGCAAAAGTAAATTACAATTGTAGCTCGTTTTTGAATCCAAATAAAAGTTTAAAATAATTTCTGTTAGCCAGATACAGCTTGTTAACTCCATACAGATATCAGACGTTGAAAATAAAGTTTCAGTTGCCAGGTTCTCATTTTTCGATAGTGGAAACACGACCGGTTTCGGGCTCTTACATGCCTATCAGCAGGTGAGTATGTGGTCCAGTACTCGTCCACCGCTGGGCTCTGGGTCATAGCACAAAGTTATAATGCCTGATTATGGGCGTGAATTAGCCTGAAACCCATCATGTTTCACCTAATGTAAAATAAAAGGAATCTTACAACTGAAGCGATATTTTCAACCTCTGCTATTATGTTAAGCTGCCGATGCTCCTAGAGGGGACCCTTTCCATGCAGGTAGTTTTGAAAATTTTGTATTTGTAAGCTTTTAAAAGTTATGAATATACTTGTAAGATTTTTAACGAAAGGCCTAGGGAACAAGCAATAGATATTAAGAGGTGAACCATTGATACAACAAGTACCTATTACATGTGCACTACGTTCTTCGTTGGTACGGAAAAAATGAATCAGTTCTGGCGATGACATGTATATATGTCGGAGGATTTTAAAAGGTGACATGGGCTGAAGCAAAATCTTTTGCAATAGCTCTTGATAATGTTCCAAATGCAGAACCTTCAACTGCAGAAGAAATAATTTATACAGTCAATGGCGAGTATGAAGTCGTTAAAGAAAGGGAACTAGTATGTTAGACACAAAAAATTGTGTACACAAGCGGTGCCCTCTGCCAGCCCGATGCACCGCCGACCCTCTTCGTCCACCCTTCAGACTGTGCAGTCGAGTCAGCACGCAGCGCGCTGGCCATTCGACTGCCTGCGGATGGCCATGTGCTTGAGATAAGCCAGTGGCGCGCGCGCCCCCTGCAGCCGGCGACGCCCTGCTAATCGTCGCTTTTTGCTGCGCCGTGGGGAGCCCCCGCACATAAATCGTGGATTTACAGCCTTACACCCCCACAGCACACTCCCCACACACCCTCGCCTCTAGCGCCACCCCACACAGTGGTTAGCTCGGTCGCCACGTTGCGCTGAGCAAGGCGGTGAAACCCACACAAACGTGCATGCGTGGAATAGCTGTGTCTGCGTGTACATTGCTCTGTGTTGTTGATGGGGGAAATAATGTCCGTAAAATACTAAAAGTATTCATTTTTATGAAAATTACGGCAGAAACAAAGAAAGTAACACACCATGAACAACTAAAGCTGAGGCAAAAGGATTTAAAATATGGAGACCTATCTAGATTACCACTCATTTTGCAACTCTGCATTGGTTTTCAAGCGAAGTATGGCGGTTAACGATTCTAAAGACTGCAGTGTAATGTCTGAGACACTGCGGTGATGAGCAACAGCGGCTTTCTATTTAGAATGAACTCGAAAACTGCGATTACAAATCTCCTGCAGATGTAGAGTATTTCAGACCAAACTAAAATTTGTGCTAGATCCGGATTCGAACCCGAATTTCCCGCTTGTTGCGAGCAGTCGCCTTAATCACTTTCGCTCTCTCTGCACTGCAGTATTTCATGTCATTGCAAGGCAACAGGAAATAGTGTCTCGCCCTGTGCAGGAATCACAACAGTGCGAGCACAAGGCAGAGTAGACGCCAGGTCGAATGGAAAGTTTGCGCCGTTTTTGGAAGCGTCCTCGGATAGACGAAGTGGATCAGGCGACCTCTCACATCATCCGTGACATTGAGGTTCTGAAAAATTCTACAGCTGATGTGGAACCATAGTCACAATTTCCGGGTTTTATCTTATTCTTAAGACTGTCAAAACGAAAGTCACCAAGAATACAATACTGTGCTGCTCGCCCATGCGGCTAACATGTTTGGATCCATATTGTCATATTCTCAACAAGACTGTCAAAGCGGTTGCACTCTATGTCGCGGACGTCCTGATAATATCTAGCTTTAGATGCAGATTCCGGCGAATACGATCTGAGAATCTGACCTGGTAGTGCATGCTCAGTCTAGTTCATGTCAGCAGATACAACAGACCTTTCCATTCAGTTGATTTCTTTCTGAAGACTACTGTGATTTGTTCGTGCCTTGTCGTCTGGAAAGGTGAACCTGTCGCCAAAATTTGGGCAGTATGGCTGGATAATAGGCTGCATGATGCTGTCCCGATAATGCACAGTCCTCAGATTACCCTAGATACAGATGAGAAATATCCGAGATCCCTATAAGATGCTAAAGGACCTACGAACTTCCATGATGAACGTGTGTTTGTGGTTGCCTGGAACAGTGAAGAGTTGCAACGCACCCAATGAGATTGTTACATCCATATTTCACAGTTCTGCTGCAGTTTCCTCATGGTATCTACGGCAACCAGTATGAGGCAGATCATTAATATGTTGTGTCTGAGGCTATCTAGTACATGATCGAGTGACACTGCTGTGGCGTACGTCCTATGCTAGCGTAACTTTGATGCTGACAACCATTCTGTTGACAAAGTGCACGGTCAATGCTATAAATGAGCTTTCGAAGTTTCTTGACAGGCAAACGTGTTTCATTTTTTGTGTCGTCTTTCTTCTGACTATTTTCATGCGGCCGCCACAAATTCCTCTCCTGGGACAACCTCTTCATTTCAGAGTAAGACTTGGACATGGCGTCGTCAATTATTTGTTGAAAATAATCCGGTCTATATACGCTGGTACAGTTTTTACCCCGTACAGCTCAGTCAGGCTCAGTAGATGTCATTCCTTGTTATCTTAACATATATCCTATCATCCTGTCCCGTCTTCTCGTCAGTGTTTTCCAACGAAACTGTTCGCCGTTTCAGTTAAGAACTTCCTAATTCTCTCTTCTTTTCCAGTTTACTCAGAGCCTAGGATTGATTTCCATATGATGTTGTGCACCGAAAGTGAATTCTAAGTAATTTTTTTCTCAAATTATGACCTATATTTTATGTCATTACACATGTCTTGGCCAGGAGTTCCCTCTTTCTGTGGTTCTATGCTTCTTATGTTCTCCTTTGTTTATTAGTGAAGCGTCAGCTTGCTTCCAAGGCAGCATAATTCCTTCCTTTGTCTGCAGAGTGGTCTCCATTTTCCATCCCAAGTTTCGCTAATCCCATTTCTGTTACTGTGCCATGTGCGGCTTGTATTCATGTCGTTTTTTCTTTGGTATTTTGTCACGTCGAGTGGCGCCTTGTTTCCTCTTTACTTGCTGGCGTAATGAAGTTGCTGGCTTGCCTCCTTGAGTGGCAGCAGCAGCGCTTATAAATACTAGAACTGTAGCAGTATCTTTGGAGTGATCGCTAGTATTTCCGGGTAGTGGTGGTGTGTGTGGTAGTCAGTCGGTTGGGACGGAGGAGCGAGAAACTCTCCATGGCGCGTAGGTAGGTGTAGGCAGCCTTTTAAGTTGTTTAGTTCATATTTGCTTAGAGTGATTATTGTTCCCTTGACTGTTTTTAAACGTCAGTTTCTGAAGACATAGTGTTGTTCGTATCCTCGTCCTCAGCCAATATTTTCCATCATTGTGACGTTGGTCGGACGGAAGGGAATTGGTTAAATTACTGGATGGTCTTTGGGCCGTCCCTAGTTTGGGTTGCCATCCGATTATATAACTTCAACACTTGGCTGCCCGTTTCACCTCACCTTACGTTTGAGCTACCTTCTCACGCCGACCCTTGGAACACTTATGAACACCACTTGTTTGTTTTAGATTGGGATTTTCATTTTAGTTTGAAGTATTGTGTGAGGCCTTCAGCTGTGTATAAATTCAGTTCCTTTTAAATTTTACATAAAGACCTTCGGCCATGTTAAATTAAAAATGTGAAGGTTGATTTTATTTTAAAAAAGAAAAAAAATTGTTTCCTTAAAATTGGTTCTATCTGAAATTGTTTGTAATCCAGGCTCTAAGCCGTTAGCTGTTCGATGTGTTATATGTGTCCTTCAGCCGAGAATTTACGTGAACCCCATTTACTAAGGCCTTCAGCCTTGTGTATTCTTTAAACGAAAATTTTTTTATAAGAAGGAAGAGGTTTATTTTAAATTGTTTATCTGACTTCTTGTTCAGGCCTTCAGCCGTTGGTTCAGATTTGTTTGTGGCCTTCAGCGGTGCAATAAGTTAGTATTTCTTTAATTAGGCTTTATGGCATTCTGTTGTAAGTTTAAAAAGAAATTTCTTGGTTGGAAAAATTGTTTCTTAATGTGTTTTAATTATAGTTGTCATTCATCCGTGTAGTGCAGGCCTTCAGCCGCTAATTATTTTCAGTTGCATATTATTTTTAAGGAAAAACTTTTTTCTATTTTTATTTGATTTTGATTTCTAAGCCAGGTCTTTAGCCATTCTTGTTTTTGGTGTGGTTTTGGGCCTTCAGCACAGAAAGCATCTCAGGTTCTTTAACTAGGCCTTCAGCTGTACTGTTTAGTTGTGATCTTTTAAAGCAATGTGTAAATTAGCGGTTCTTAGGAAAATAAAGTTGTGTGTTTGATTGTCCAACTCACAGAAACTGTTTATGGCCCCACCCACAATCATAACCTTATCATATGCGCTCTCTGAGTACCTACCAACCTGGTTTCAGTTACTCATTTTCGTCTTTTTCCGTTCACTCTCAATTCATAGCGTGTGCTCATTACTCTTTCCATTCAGCAGGTTCCGTGAGTCATCTTCACAATCACTGAAGACAGAAAGGTGACGTGCGAGTCTTATCAGTGATATCAAATTATCTTCAGTTTTAATCCAACTGGAGAATATTTTTTTCATTTGCGTCATCACTTCTTCGATTCTTACTGGCTGTCCCAGTAGGAATGGTGGTATTCAGTCATATGACACAAACTATGTACAGTGGCTAAGGAAGGAAGTCTAATAGACGTGGGCTCTAGTAGCCTATCTGAGGAGCTATGAGCAGTTCTGTATCTTCAATACTATGAAACAAATCTAATATCCTACAAGCTCTTGGCTTTCCTTATTTGAAGTGGTCGTAGTATGGAATAAAAAGACAGAAAAATGTCAACTACACATGGACCTTGAAGTGCATAATTTAAGAGCTATGAACACTTTTCAAGCTTCCCTACTGTAAAATGCATCTCTTCAACTCATCTCTCTTATATGGCCTATAAGTGACCTCTACATTGGGAAAATATTCCGGACTTGGCACTTAACGGTGTGATGTGTCACTTATGAGCAGCCACTCGACTATGAAATCCACTTGCTGTGGATCCTGATGCAGTTTGGAATTCTACATCTACATCTACATCTACATTTATACTCCGCAAGCCACCCAACGGTGTGTGGTGGAGGGCACTTTACGTGCCAATGTCATTACCTCCATTTTCTGTTCCAGACGCGTATGGTTCGCGGGAAGAACGACTGTCTGAAAGCCTCCGCGGGCGCTCGAATCTCTCTACTTTTACATTCACGATCTCCTCGGGCGGTATAAGTAGGTGGAAGCAATATATTCGCTACCTCATCCAGAAACGCACCCTCTCGAAATCTGGCGAGCAAGCTACACCGAGATGCAGAGCGCCTCTCTTGCAGAGTCTGCCACTTAAGTTTGCTAAACATATCCGTAACGCTATCACGGTTACCAAATAATCCTGTGACGAAACGCGCCGCTCTTCTTTGGATCTTCCCCACCTCCTCCGTCAACCCGATCTGGTACGGATCCCGCACTGATGAGGAATACTCAAGTATAGGTCGAACGAGCGTTTTGTAAGCCACCTCCTTTGTTGATGGACTACATTTTCTAAGGACTCTCCCAATGAATCTCAACCCGGTACCCGCCTTACCAACAATTAATTTTATATGATCATTCCACTTCAAATCGTTCCGCACGCATACTCCCAGATATTTTACAGAAGTAACTGCTAGCAGTATTTGTTCCGCTATCATATAATCATACAATAAAGGATCCTTCTTTCTATGTATTCTCAATACATTACATTTGTCTATGTTAAGGGTCAGTTGCCACTCCCTGGACCAAGTGACTATCCGCTCCAGATCTTCCTGCATTTCGCTACAATTTTCTAATGCTGCAACTTCTCTGTATACTACAGCATCATCCACAAAAAGTCGCATGGAACCTCCGACACTATCTTCTAGGTCATTTATATATATTGTGAAACGCAATGGTCCCATAACACCCCCCTGTGGCACGCCAGAGGTTACTTTAACGTCTGTAGATGTCTTTCCATTGATAACAACATGCTGTGTTCTGTTTGCTTAAAACTCTTCAATCCAGCCACACAGCTGATCTGATATTCCGTAGGCTCTTACTTTGTTTATCAGGCGACAGTGCGGAACTGTATCGAACGCCTTCCGGAAGTCAAGGAAAATAGCATCTACCTGCGAGCCTGTATCTAATATTTTTGGGTCTCATGAACAAATAAAGCGAGTTGGATCTCACACGCTCGCTGTTTCCGGAATCCATGTTGATTCCTACAGAGTAGATTCTGGGATTCCAAAAACGACATGATACGTTGTAACCTCCCACAAAATTACTTTCCCATTTAACGTGCCCACAAAATTCTTTTCTCATTTAATGTAAGCTCAAAACAGAAAAATTCCTAAACCTCTCAACAGTAAAAAATTATAATTTTGTCGTTCACATTAAGTGTAACGTCCCAACAAAAAAAATTCAGTAACCTGGTGATAATACAATGTAACTAACCCCTCTATTAAAGTATCACTCACTTACAACTTCTCAATAATTGACTGTGAATTTAACCTGGTAAATTTTGGACGTCAGCAGTGCTGCGTCATGGCCCTGAAAGATCATTGTGAATAAAAAAGAGAAAAACTGTTACCCCAATGAAGTCGCCGGATAACGCATATATATCTGCTCTTGAAATAATGTTTCCTGCCACAGCCCTGTGCAATGCTGGCCGATAGATTTGTCATTTATGAAAGGAAGCAACTGATTTTTCTTTGCAACAATCGGGATGATCATGGATGAGAGAAATTAGTAAATTCTTTAAATTGAAATGAATGGTTGTTAAAAGTTACTTTTTATGAGAAAGATTATTACTACGAGATTTTTAAAACATTTACATGGGACTTGAGATGACATTACTACATATGCGTGAGGCTGCTTTTTACCTTATACAATAATACTCAGGCTCTGACATCGCTGCACCGCGACCGACCACCCAACACGATACACCAGACCAGACCAGAGCAGACTGCAGACTAGCAACAACTTACTGCTACAGCTACACAGTTCCTACTGCAGTCAACACTGCTCTCTGGTCAGAGATTCTCTTCTCTTATACCTTGCATATCGTAGGCAGCGCATGAGCAATACATCGAAATTACATCTGCTCGGACCTCTTACATAACCCTTCACGGGGGGGGGGGGGGGGGGCGGCAAAAATTTGGCAGCGATGGTGAGTCAATTGGACTTGCCATGAGCAACAAATTTTTCTATAATCTACTTAATTAACTATGTTCACAGTCACAGAGTGTATACATACATATATAAGTGCAGAACATGAAATGAAATAGAGTGCACATGCACTGAGTACAGAACATATCAAGCAATGACAAAATGTATACGCAATGAGTGAAAAACATATTAACAAATGACATAAAGTGCACACGCACTGTATATACTTTTTACCATTTTACAAGAACTAGGAAAGGAAAGGGAAGGATTTCATCATGGTTGTAGCACAGTAGGTTGCACGTAGCTGCACTGAAAGTCCATATCATTCTACAGAAGCACAACGCTAAGTGAGACAATCTGAAGTTCTCTTCCCTGAAGTATCAATCAGTGTAGCCAAGACACTGAAATATTGTATTAATGTTCAATGTTATCATTTTGGTAGTACATTAGGTACACCAAACAGTGGGACCATAATAACATCTCCATCGTTCAAGGTGGTGGACAGCATGATGTGTCAACACCACATTATTGTAGAATCCATTCTCTTTCACCAACGTAGAATTAGTGCAAAAACCAAATATAGTGCTCCATGATCATGAGGATGGACAGGACAATTGGATATTGCAGTAATTTCTGGTAATTAGGTCAGAAGGTGAAGGACATTAAGTCTTATGCTAGTCATCATTGAGAATTACACTAGTCTATCAACCGATTTGAGTAATTGTTGGCACTCATTGCCTAGTTACTAAATATTTCTGTACTATGTATGGAGTATTACAGAACATTATTCATAAGTCATCTAATTACAGTAAATATTGGCACTCACTGGCCAGTTACAAACCATTTTTATGCATTATTCAGAAGTGGTCATTCAAAGCAAGAGTTAATTAATGGCATAGCATTTACATAATTCATCTAATTATAGTAATCATTGGCACTCATTGGCCAGTTACAAACCATTTTTATGCATTGTTCAGAAGTCATCATTCAAAACAAGAGTTAATTAATGGCATAGTATTTACATAATTCATCTAATTATAGTAATCATTGGCACTCATTGGCCAGTTACAAACCATTTTTATGCATTGTTCAGAAGTTATAATTCAAAACAAGAGTTAATTAATGGCATAGCATTTACATAATTCATCTAATTATAGTAATCATTGGCACTCATTGGCCAGTTACAAACCATTTTTATGCATTGTTCAGAAGTCATAATTCAAAACAAGAGTTAATTAATGGTATAGCATTTATAGAGTATAACAAAATATTATTTACAGAAATTATTGGCATAGCATTTATGCATTATTACAAAACATCATTCAGTATTACTCAGAACTCATCATTCAAGTGACATAGGACATATTTAAAATGTAACAGGTTAGGTTAGTGTTGTTTAACGTCCCGTCGACAACGAGGTCATTAGAGACGGAGCGCAAGCTCGGGTTAGGGAAGGATGGGGAAGGAAATCGGCCGTGCCCTTTCAAAGGAACCATCCCGGCATTTGCCTGAAACGATTTAGGGAAATCACGGAAAACCTTAATCAGGATGGCTGGAGACGGGATTGAACCGTCGTCCTCCCGAATGCGAGTCCAGTGTGCTAACCACTGCGCCACCTCGCTCGAAAATGTAGCACACTGTAACTATTACTCAAGGTCTGTGGTCCAATAATACGTAGATATAATGGATTCAATAAAATTGAGAAATTTGCATTATATTTAGAGCTAGAAATATGTCTTAAACTAGTAGCATTATTTGGTTGTATACTGGTAATAGCTGGGATTGGTAATTTTTTTTTTTTTTTTTTTTTTTTTGTGGTTGCAATGCATTGCGTTGGGATCGATAATTATTTGCTGGGGCATGAAAATATTTGCTTTTGACTTATTTCTGGATATAAGGATTAGTAACGTCATTGGTCATGAATCAGTTGTAGCAAGGTTATGAAACAAGTAGAGAATATGCGATCACATTCATGAATGACGCACACAAATGGGTAAAAACTGCAAGTACTAGAACGGGTTTAATGACTAACTGCGTATAGCACATTAATTTCATGAATAGCTTCTCCTAGAAAAAGCACAAAATAGATTATTGAGCTGAAAGAAGAAACGCATATCATTCTGAAAATGAGTGAACGTCGAATTAACAGGTAATGAAACGTGTACTCAATATGTATGTACTCTAGCTCTCCTTTTCAAAACATTCAGTCATTATACCATGCAACATAAGACATACTGTCGAAACGAACTGCAACAAATACTTAAATAACTAAATAGCATTTCTTAACTAACAGTAAATATATAAACTTCATCATTATCCTCATCTGCTAAGAAAAACTTCATTATTCATATTACCATAACTTCATTACTATCATCATCTGCAAAGAAAAACTTCATTATACGTATTAGCATGTTCTTCATATAATTATTCATCATAATTTATTATCATCTGCAAAAAAGACACTTCATTATTCATTATTCATATTACCATTTACTTCATACAGCCATTCATAGTATAGAGTTTCTTATTTCTAGCATATTTCATCACTAAAACTAAGATGTGTAGTTCTGTCTGAAAGCCTGCATCAATCGCCTCGTATTCTGAAAGAAAAATAATTAGTTAAGACTGCTATCTTACGATGTGTATAGTATATTCTTGTTAATACTTGTTAATTCTGATCCATTTACTCTTCATGACATGGTATTGCATTTTCTATCGTTCATTCCGAAGGTGAAATTCCCATTTCATAGTAATCCACTGTGGTTTGTTTAATTTATTTCTTTTAAACGTTATTGCTTTCTGCAAATGATGAATAAGGATTAATATCTTGCATTTAAATCATATACTCATTAAATAAAAATTTGTTTCTAGTGATATAATTAAGCATACAGCATAGCATGACCGAAAACGTATTATGTCAAAAACATAGACAGTTTTCAAGTGCAAAAAAAAAAAAAAAATGTACACAGAGTATCATAATGCAGTAGCAAAAAAGAAATGTAAAGTAGTCAAGATATTGAGGTATCATAAGGAAAATGTCAAAGTCAACTGGTGTATGTTACATCTTAAACATTTCATAGTGCATACAGACAAAACAGGGAAACAATCATACGTACACGAAAAATGGAAAATGTGCACGGTCTGATATATAACGACAAGAAAAGCGACCTGCTAACCTTACCTTGCCGCGCACTTGCCAAGAAAAAATATGACAATCGTCAGTAGGTAATCACATAGATAGAATTGCATAATTGGTCATAAAATATGTAAGTTTATCTGGAAAAATGTGCACCGTCTGATGTGTAACCACAAGAAAAGCGACCTGCTAACCTTACCTTGCCGGGAACTTGCCAAGAAAAAATATGATAATCATCAGTAAGTGTTCATATAAATATAATTGCATAAGTGGTCATACAAAAATCAGGAAATGGCATTACAGTGTGATAAATCATAAAGTATGTTCATTCAATAAAGGGTTTAATATTGGAGACATGGTGATTGCCCTTGCTTTTTCTGGTTCTCAAAGTTGCGACGTGTACTACATTTGGGTGAGGAATGCTGCGAATTCGATGTGGACCTGCGTATAGAAGCTCAAATTTACTACATCTACTCTTTCCTCTGTTGGATAAATAATGTGTTTGTACCAATATCTTCTGTCCAATGTGAAAGTCACGGCGTGTACAAACCTGTTTTTGCTGTCTTCTTTGGCGCTCTGCGGCACGTTTAATGTTGTTGAGTGCAATGTTAATTATTTCATGGTGTCGTAGTCGACGAGAGGTAGGAAAGGATACTAATTCTTCAATTTTGTTAGGTGGTTCAACATTTTTCAGTATAACAGTCGGAGATAGCATAGTAGATTCATTTGGTATGGAGTTAATTACATCCTGGAATGAGAGTATGTGTGTGTCCCAATCAATATGTTTTTATGGCAGTATATTCTACATAGTTTACCAATTTCTTTCATTAGACGTTCACAAGGGTTCGAAGAAGCGTGGTACCTGGATATATAGATCGGAGAAATGTTTCTTGCTCGTAACATACGTGTCCATATAGCAGATCGAAACTGTGATCCATTATCGAAAATTACTTTAAATACATGCCCTACATGAAATAAAAAATGTTTTACAAATGTATTCGAAATCGATTTAGCAGTAGCTTTGCGTAACGGAGTGAAGGTTACAAATTTTGAAGTGAGTTCAACAGCGACAAAGATGTAGCAAAAACCTCTATTAGTTCTGGGAATCGGACCAAAAATGTCTACAGCGGCCATGTGTCTCAATTTAACAGGTACAATGGGAAGTAACGGAGGAACATGTGAAGTAGTCTCTGACTTAGCTTTCTGGCAGATTTTACATGACGCTAAAACTCGTCGAATAAGTTTGTCCATGTTGGCAAAATAACAGTTCTGCCTCAGTATAAGAAAACATTTTCTGGCTCCGTAATGTGCGTAACTTAAATGAGTATACCAAATTAATTTGTTAACAAGTTCGTCAGGGAATGCATAATAACCAATTGTTGCTGTCAGGGTGAGAGCGGCGAAACAGAATATTATTGCGTACAGTGTAATGGTTTCTGATGGTAACATTATTCCTATCTAGCCAAAGCTGTTTAATTTCTTTCCACACGTTGTCTTTACTCTGCTCTTGTGCTATATCTCGTAATGATGCCGAAATAAAATTTTCGAATGCAACTTGTTGAATATACATGACGCTAGAATTTGCTTGGCAAAAGTTGGTTGCGATGTCTTGCTGATTGTTGCTGAGAGAACGCGATAGTGCGTCTGCTACAATATTTTGTGTACCGGGAATGTGAACAATTGTAAAATTAAATTCCTGTAAATAAAGTTTCTATCGGCTTAACATGTCATGTGTAAATTTTGCTGAAAGTAAAAACTGGATAGCTCTGTGATCTGTGTAAACGGTCGTATGTCTTCCATCAAGAAAATGACGAAATCTCGTAAATGCCCATACAACACATAATGTTTCAAGTTCTGTAACAGAATAATTGCGTTCAGCAGGTGACAGAATGCGACTCGCAAAGGCAACGTTTTTAATTACTATATTACCATCTTCTTCAATTTCCTGAAAAATGTGTACGCCTAAAGCTGTGTTAGAACTGTCGATGGCAATGGAAAAATTTCTAGTAAGATCTGGATGTGATAAAAGTGGTGCATTCAACAAAGCTTGTTTCAGATTAGCAAATTCAGACTATTGGTTTTTCATGTAAAAGTGTGTCTCAGATGTCTTCAAAAGTAATAACATTTTCGTGAATAAGATTCTCTGTGTCAAAAGTATTGCTTGCGTTGCTGGAAAATCCATTCTGCACTGTATCTAATCAAATTCTTTCTGACGTGCTGTTATTTTCGGGAGGATGCTGTGGCATTTCAACTATTTGTACTGTTCTGTTATTTCATCCTGACGTATTACGTTCGGGATGATATCTACTGGTTCATTCATGATAATCCGTTGTTGCGGATGATTTTGCTGCTGGTAAGACCGACTGATATTAAATGTACGCAGAAAATTGTGCTCATTACTTTTACGTCTGTCATGATAGTCATTTCTATACGGTGCACTGCGATACGAGTTGTAATGGTGTGTTTTCTGTACGTACTGATTTCCTTGTTGCTGTGCGTTACTATTCGGTGGACCCGACGCTATACGTGTAGGCGCCGAAGCATTAAAGCTTGGTTGACCTTGCACATTATATTGTTGGTTAGGTATGCTAACCGGCTGGTTTTGTTGCTGTTGTTGGGAAAAACCTCTATTGTTACCAAAATGTGGTTGCTGATAATTTTGACGATTGCTCAAAATGCTGTACATACTGATGATTACACTTCTGTCTTTCATTAAAATTACGCTGATAGTTTTGGAGTGTCTAATGAAAATTGTCACTTTCGGTAAAACTTGTCGTATCAGGTTTTCTTTACTCATCCTTAATCCTAGACAGATCGATAGTTGAAGAGCTGTTTTGATAGATATAAAGTAGACGAGAAGGCAGCAGTGCAGAAAACTAAAGATGAAATAGCACTACTACGGCTCGGGGCCCTGTGCAAGCTATGGCACACATTCATCGAAGTGTAATGAATCCCCTGAGGTCTCTTACGCGCTGCAAATAAATTTTAGTTTCTGCATTACAGGCAATGCTGGTGAAAATTCAAAAACAAATTGTTGTATCCAATCCAAGGGGTGAATCTGTGTTCTGTCATTATTAAGCACTTTAAATTTCCTAACAGATAGAAAGTGTTTGCAATAAAAATTATCGTCTCTGTATGTCTTAACAGACTCAGGATTGTATGAGAATCTATTTGTCTGTGACTGTTCGGAATCCAACTCACGTTCTCTCTGTAAATTACCTAGATTATACTGGCTGTGTGAGTGTGAGAAATGTTCGGAATGTGGCGTATGCTGTGCCTTGTTAGAGGCTGAAACATTCTTCATCTCTGTCACTTCTTGCTGTAAAGTTGACAATTTTCTACGTAATGTATTATTGGACGAACCTATCTCACTGATCGTCTGCTGTAAAATTAGGAATTCGGGTGTTTGATGAAGCGAAACTGGTGACGTATCGTCTGATTTGGTGTCATTATTATTTTCGATAACATCAACACGACTGGCCAATTCATCACATTTTTCGGTCAGTGCTTTTACCTGATCATCGTTTTTAGTATCACAAGCATTAATTTGTTTTTGTATTTTGCGTGTGGTTTTGTTCTATTTCTTAACGTCTGCATTAATGGCATCGGGATCCTGTATTAGTTCCAACTTTTCAAGTCTGTTGGTCATTGTCTGAAAGTCTAATGTGTGAGTGTCAGTTTTCTTTTTAAGATCGGAGATTTGATTATGCAATTCGGTGTTCAACTGTTTGATTTCGTCTGATAGTGTAGCAATATTGTTGTCTACGTATGTTTTTGCTTTCGTAAACAATTTACGCCAATCTTCCTGTCTTTGTGCAGTAATTGTTTCCATGACTAGTTGCTTTACTTTATTCTGTTCCTGTATAAATTTACTGTAACGCGTTTCACTGTTGTGTAGGTGGTGATTAAAACGTCCGTCAATTTGGCTGTTCTGTTGGTCAAATTTCGCCTCTACTTTCGCATACAGCGTGCGTGAAAGTTCTTCTGGCATTAATTTAAACTCGTCGCGTAACTGTGTTGCGTTTTCAGAGCATTGTTTAGCGACTGCACTAATTTCATCTCTAAGTAATTTAGTTGTGGCTGCATGTCTATTACTTATTTCTTGTGACACATATCTAATTTCTTCACCACTGTTCCTAGCACAAGCCTTAATTTCCTCACGTAATTGTTCTTTAGTATCATGACATTGCGCGGCAACGGCTGTAATCTGTTCACTAAGTTGTTTGTTCTGTTCATCAAGTTGTTTGGAGTTGTTGTCTAGTTTTTCATTAAGGTTTTTGTAATTGTTGTCTTGTTTTTCATTCGAGTGTTTGGAATTGCTGTCTAGTTTTTCATTTAGTTGTTTGTAATTTTCATTAAGTTGTAGCAATAATGCCATAACTTGATCCATGCCAATATTACCTACTCTATTCCCTGTGCTGTTTGATGATGTATCTGCATTTGTCACGTTTTGTGTAACCATTTGGTCATTCTGTAATTCTTGAAAAGATTTGTCAATTGAATGTGCACTGTTGGTCACTACACCGGAATCAAATAAATCTGACGTACTTTGAGTACATTGTTCATCTTCGTTTGAAACATTTGTCTGTTCACTCTGTAAATTTTGCAAATTAGGCGTATCAAACTGGGCACCGTTCATTGTAACGGAACGTGCCGCATCATCAATTGTAGTTGAATTAACAGAGGACGCTATTGAATTTGTTTGCTCATCATTAGCTTTAAAATCAATATTAGTGATCGGTACGCACTGATTGTCTGTAAATGGAGGATTATCGCTATTACACTGAGTGTCGCAAGCATTATCGGTCAAATTAATCGAGACGGCAATTTCACGCATTGCACATTGCGATGTACTGTTAACAGTTTTTCGCGGCATTTTTCACAAATAAAAATTAAGCACAAAAATGAAACAAAGACAAAGCAAAAATGGAACAAACACAATTACAAGAAATAGCAATAAATTGCCGATGATCTGTGAAAGAAAGAGTGACAAATTAGTAAATGCGTTGCGCCAGATGCAAACTACATTTAAGTAAATAAGAGCAGATATATGACTACTTCTCAGAAATTCACAAATAAATACGATCCTGGCCGGTTGTCGCCAAGTGTAACCTCCCCACAAAGTAAAATAAATAATATGAATAATATCCTCAGTGTAACGTCGCCATAAAATTACTTTCCCGTTTAACGTGCCCACTAAATTCTTTTCTCATTTAATGTAAGCTCAAAACAGAAAAATTCCTAAATCTCTCAACAGTAAAAAATTATAATTATGTCGTTCACATTCAGTGTAACGTCCCAACAAAAATAAATAAATAAATAAATAAATAAATTCAGTAACCTGGTGATATTACAATGTAACTAACCACTCAATTAAATTGTCACTCACTTATAACTTTTCAATAATTGACTGTGAATTTAACCTGGTAAATTTTGGACGTCAGCAGTGTTGCATCATGGCCCTGAAAGATCATTGTGAATAAAAAAGAGAAAAACTGTTACCCCAATGAAGTCGCCGGATAACGCATATATATCTGCTCTTGAAATAATGTTTCCTGCCACAGCCCTGTGCAATGCTGGCCGATAGATTTGTCATTTATGAAAGGAAGCAACTGATTTTTCTTTGCAACAATCGGGATGATCATGGATAAGAGAAATTAGTAAATTCTTAAAATTGAAATGAATGGTTGTTAAAAGTTACATTTTATGAGAAGGATTATTATTACGAGATTTTTAAAACATTTACATGGGACTTGAGATAACATTACTACATATGCGCGAGGTTGCTTTTTACCTTATACAATAATACTCAGGCTCCGGCATCACTGCACCGCGACCGGCCCAGCCAACAAGATACATCAGACCAGACCAGAGCAGACTGCAGACTAGCAACAACTTACTGTTACAGCTACACAGTTCCTACTGCAGTCAACACTGCTCTCTGGTCAGAGATTCTCTTATACCTTGCACATCGTAGGCAGCGCATGAGCAATACATCGAAATTACATCTGCTCGGACCTCTTACATAAACAATACATCGAAGTTACATCTGCTCGGACCTCTTACAACGTGAACAAAAAACATGTTCTACAATTCTGCAACAGATCGACGTCAGAGATATAGGTCTATGGTTTTGCGCATCTGCTCGACGACCCTTGTTGAAGACTGGGACTACCTGTGCTCTTTTCCAATCATCTGGAACCTTCCGTTCCTCTAGAGACTTGCGGTACACGGCTGTTAGAAGGGGGGCAAGTTCTTTCGCGTGCTCTGTGTAGAATCGAATTGGTATCCCGTCAGGTCCAGGAGACTCTCCTCTGTTGAGTGATTCCAGTAGCTTTTCTATTCCTTGGATACTTATTTCGATGTCAGCCATTTTTTCGTTTGTTCGAGGACTTAGAGAAGGAACTGCAGTGCGGTCTTCCTCTGTGAAACAGCTTTAGGAAAAAGGTGTTTAGTATCTCAGCTTTACGCTTGTCATCCTCTGTTTCAATGCCATCATCATCCCGGAGTATCTGGATATGCTGTTTCGAGCCACTTACTGATTTAACGTAAGACCAGAACTTCCTAGGATTTTCTGTCAAGTCGGTACATAGAATTTTGCTTTCGAATTCACTGGACGCTTCACGCATAGTCCTCCTTTCGCTAACTTTGACATCGTTTAGCTTCTGTTTGTCTGAGAGGTTTTGACTGCGTTTACACTTGGAGTGAAGCTCTCTTTGCTTTCGCAGTAGTTTCTTAACTTTGTTGTTGAACCACGGTGGGTTTTTCCCGACCCTCAAGGTTTTACTCGGCACGTATCTGTCTAAAACGCATTTTACGATTGCCTTGAACTTTTTCCATAAACACTCAACATTGTCAGTGTCGGAACAGAAATTTTCGTTTTGATCTGTTAGGTAGTCTGAAATCTGCCTTCTATTACTATTGCTAAACACATAAACCTTCCTCCTTTTTTTTTATATTCCTATTAACTTCCATATTCAGGGACGGTGCAACGACCTTATGATCACTGATTCCCTGTTCTGCACTTACAGAGTCGAAAATTTCGGGTCTGTTTGTTATCAATAGGTCCAAGATGTTATCTCCACGAGTCGGTTCTCTGTTTAATTGCTCGAGGTAATTTTCGGATAGTGCACTCAGTATAATGTCACTCGATGCTCTGTCCCTACCATCCGTCCTAAACATCTGAGTGTCCCAGTCTATATCTGGTAAATTAAAATCTCCACCTAAGACTATAACATGCTGACAAAATTTATGAGAAATGTATTCCAAATTTTCTCTCACTTGTTCTGCCACTAATGCTGCTGAGTCGGGAGGTCGGTAAAAGGAGCCAACTATTAACCTAGCTCGGTTGTTGAGCGTAACCTCCACCCATAATAATTCACAGGAACTATCCACTTCTACTTCACTACAGGATAAACTACTACTATGTGATGGTATGGATATTTGTCTGCTATTACACATTACGACCCTCTTCAACTGTCGGCGGTCTCTGTCAGTCAACAGACACGGTCGGCCTGTACGCTTCTGACCGAGCGAGGTGGCGCAGTGGTTAGCACACTGGACTCGCATTCGGGAGGACAACGGTTCAATCCCGTCTCCGGCCATCCTGATTTAGGTTTTCCGTGATTTCCCTAAATCGTTTCAGGCAAATCCCGGGATGGTTCCTTTGAAAGGGCACGGCCGATTTCCTTCCCAATCCTTCTCTAACCCGAGCTTGCGCTCCGTCTCTAATGACCTCGTTGTCGACGGGACGTTAAACACTAACCACCACCACCACCACTGTACGCTTCTGTGCTGTTCGTGCCACTTAACGTTTCAACTTCACTCTCACATCGGAAACAGTGGACATAGAGATGTTTATGAGTGTGGAAATCTCACGTACAGATGTATGACACAAGTGACGTCCAATCACCTGACCACGTTCGAAGTCCGTGAGTTCGACGAAGCGCCCCATTGTGCTCTCTCACGATACCTAATGACTACTTATATCGCTGATATGGTGTACCTGGCAGTACGTGGCAGCACAATGAACCTAAAGTGAAAAACGTATTTTTTGGAGGTGTCCGGATACTTTTGATCACATAGAGTATATCACTGCAGGAAATAAACAAGTTTAGTTGGCCGAAGTGGAAGTAGTTGAAAAAGTGACAATAGAAGACTGGCAAAAGTTAGTGGATCATGTGAAAGGAGTGATACAGAAAGTATGGAATAATTGAGGTGTATTACAACAGTGAATCGAGAACTTGGTATCTGTCAGTACAAGCAGCCGCACTAATAGCTCTAATGAATCTGACTCTGAATTAAGCGGTGTCTTCCCATTGTCTGAGTAGTATGTAGTGTACAGTCTGCTTTAATGAACGTCTTACTTCCATTAAACCTTGTGTTCGTCACTTTATTTCGATCAATTTTTCTTCCCTGTTGTTGGATTATGAAATAGTGTTCAGCCAGCTCCCACCGGTTACTTATGGTAAGGGAGACCGCATTTTAAATATATTTCATTTTGCGTAAACACCGAGACGTTATTTAATGTTTGTAATAGTTTTCAAGCTGTGCAATGATAAGAAGGGAACTTCCCAGATGTGAAAATTTCTCCTATTTCAACAACCAAAGTATAATTGACCTTACCTAAAAACAAGGAAAGATTTCTGACGCGCTTAGAGATACTACTGAGATAGACACTATACGTAAATTTCAGAATTTTTACACTATTTTTGCAGGATATAGCGACTTTAAACTTCATACACGTTATGAGCTATTCTTTCTTTCTTTCACTGGTGCCATATCCCGCGCTGACGCAGGGTCGGCATTCTTAGGAACGGATTTGGCAAGGTTAGTGGAAAGGGGTGGCCAGATGCCCTTCCTGCCCCCGCCTCGTACCCCCCTGGGACGGAATTAGTGTACCCCTGCTCTCTACATCTAGTGTAATTCATGGAATAGTGCGAACGTGTTCAGATGTCTGCGAGTCGTGCAACTGACGCGGAACGAGGGGACCAGCCCGGTATTCACCTATTGGGATGTGGAAAACCGCCTAAAAACCACATCCAGGCTGGCGGCACACCGACCGACGTCGGTAATCTCCCGGGCGGATTCGATCCGGGGCCGGTGCGCCTAACCGAGTCCAGGAAGCAGCGCATTAGCGCTCTCGGCTAACCTGGCGGGTATACCTGTTACGAGCTATATACAGACACAACTGCTTAAAACCGCCGTTTTCAGGAGCGTATATGGGAAACGCAATGAAGTACGAAAATCTTAAAACATTCGTTGGAAAGAGAGATATTTCTGTAATCAATGGAAAAGAAGTTGAGAAGTATTGCTATGAGAGCATTAGATTTTGAGATATAACGCGATAAGTTTGAAGCTGTTTACGAACGGGATAATTTAGTATGTTTCAACAAATGAACGAAACTCGTTCCCTAGTCAAAAATTAAGAACAGATTTTTGACATGCTGAGGAACACTAGAGAGATCTGCATCTTAAGCGAATCTGAGACTTTTTACTCGAGTTTTGTGGAATACAGAGGCTTTAAAGTGATTTTCTGTCAGCACAGAGAGCGATGCATTGTGGCGGCTGCTTGTAGGCTGTACCTGACGCAACAGCTACTTTCAATAAGTCTATAGTATCCGTATGCAACGGTGTACCTCCAACCGAAATTTGAACGCAGTGGCCCAACTTCAGTGATTTTCGACATCTTGTGAATGTTATAATTTCATTGATAAGCGGACCACTCGATGGTCTTCTACCTAGGCCACTCATTGGCGGTTTCCGATGACAGGAGAAAACTGATGCTAATGAATAAAATTGCTGATTATTTTTATTGAAAACTCTCTTTATTTGTATGTGACTGTACAGCACAGCTGCTCAGGCTTCCCCAGGTGAGTTATACGTCTCAAAAAACTTTCAGGATTACAAGTTCGATATAGGCTTATTCTCCTCAGAAATGAAAACATAACAACGCTGACAGCAAAAGTTCAGCTATATATGCAGACTTCGGAAGCAGAAGATAAAAAGGCTGAATTAGTATACGAGAAAATTAAACTTGTAAATCAGTGGATAAACATAGATATAAATCTAATATTAATGGGTGGCAAGTATAGTAGTAGAGGAACGAACAGAGCGACGGACGTTTATAGGCTTGGTAGTGGAACAGAGAGTAAGTAATAGCCAATACACTGTTCAAGAAACACAGGGGTAGATATATCTGTACAAGGTCAGGAGACACTGGAAGATTCGAGGTGCATAACGTTACTGTCAAACAGAGATTCCGAAATCGAACATTGGATTGTAAGGCTTGCCCAGGAAGAGATTCAACCTTAGGCAAATTTTTAGTAATGATGAGGAGTAGACTGACTTTTGAGAGAATTATCTGCTAGGATCTCTGTAGAAAGAACTGGAATACAGAAACAATAATTAATTTAGAGACATTCGATTCAGCAGTAGTAATATTTATTCATACCACAACTGATTTCCGGATTTTAAAATCTCATCTTCAGGTGTATGAAATTTTTTTATTTTGTAATACGTAAGATCCGGTCGGGCCAGTCAGTGCTAGAGCTCCAATCATTCTATGTTGGCGAAAAGTGTCCAATGCCCGGAGGGTGCATGTTAGGAATGCCAACCACACAACAGTAGTGGAAGAAATACTTTAGTTGACTGATGAAAAAAGGAAGCACAAAAATGTTCACGGAAATCCAATAATACAGAAATACAAGTCACTTAGGAAAGCAATAAATAGGAAGTGCAGGAAAGCTAAGGCAAAATGGCTACATGAAAAATGAGAAGAAATCAGAAAACAAATGATCGTTGGGAGGACAGACTCATCATACAGAAAAGTCTAAAAGCATTATGTGAAATTAAAAGCAAGGATACTAACATTAACAAAGCAGAGGTGAGAGCGGATAGCTGGAAACAGTACATTGAAGGCCTCTGTGAGGAGGAAGACTTGTCTGATAACGTGATAGAAGAAGAAATAGGAGTCGATACAAAACAGATGGGGTACCCAGCATTAGAATCAGAATTTAAAAGTGCTTTAGAAGACTTAAGGTCGAATAAGTCAGAAGGGATAGACAACACACCATCAGAATTTCTAAAATCATTGGGGGAAGTGACAACAAAACGATTTTCACCTTGGTTTGTAGAATGTGTGAGTCTGACCGTACACTATCGAACTTCCAGAAAAACGTCATCTACACCCTCCCGAAGATAACAAGAGCCGCCAAGAAGGAGAATTATCGCACAATCAGCTCAACATCTCATGCGTCCAAGTAGCTGACAAGAATAATATATGAAGAATGGGAAAGAAAATTGAGGATATGGTGGATGATGGTGATCAGTTTGGCTTTAGGAAAGGTAAAGGCACAAGAGAGGCAGTTAAGATGCTACGGTTGGTAATGAAAGCGAGACTAAAGAAAAATCAAGACACTTTTACAGGATTTGTTGTCTCTGAATTAGCCTTGCAAAATGTTCGAAATTCTGAGAGAAACAGGTGTAATTTGTAAGGAAAGACATGTAGTATGTAATATGGGGTAATATACAATATGTGCAATCGCCAAGTGGGAACAAAGCTAAGAACTAAGTACTCGGATTAAAAACTAAATACCACAATTGGTGGTCCCGAATGAAATGAACTTAAGGAATTCTCCTAATTAGACAGCGAAACAAACCATGACGGACGGAGCAAGGAGAACATAAGAAGCAGACTAGCAATGGCAAAAAGGGTGTTCCCCGCCAAGAGAAATCTATCAGCATCAAACATAGACCTAAATTTGAGGAAGAAATTTCTGAGAATGTGCGTTTGGAGCACATCATTGAATGGTAGTGAAAATTGGACTGTGGGGAAAACCAGAAGAGAATCGAAGCATTTGAGATGTGGTAGCACTGAAGAACGTTTAAAATTACGTGGACTAATAGGGTAAGGAATGAGGAGGTTCCGCACAGAATCCGAGAGAAAAGGAGTATATGGAAAACACTATCAAGAAGAAGGGACATTATGATAACACATATATTAAGACATAAGGGAATAACTTTCATGGTTATGGTAGAGGGAGCTGTAGAGGGTAAGAACTGCAGACGAAGACAGACTGGAATACAGCCGGCAAATAATTGAAGAAATAGGTTGCAAAGGTCACTCTCATATGAAGAGGTCGGAGCAAAGGAGAGGAATTCATTTCGGGACGCATCAAACCAGTCAGAAGTCTGCTGACTAAAATAAGAAAAAGGAGGAAGATTTTGAGAAGAGAAGAAGGGAATCCAGTTTTAGATTCAGAAGTCAACAAAGTTTTGGCAGACGTGATATGAAATAACGCAGAAGGAATCGTCAGCATTCATTCGGAATTTCTAAAATCACTGAGAGAGTGACAGTCAAACGACTGTTCATTTTGGCGTGTAGAATTTATGGAATTGGAGACGTATCATCAAACTTTCCGGAAACCATCATACATAATTCCGAAGATCCCAATAGCAGATGAAGGTTGAAACACGTATGTAACATAGCAGCGATGGCGAGGCATTGTAGCATCTGTGACCAGAGAGTTTGCGCTTGACCGCGCGAGTGTTGCGAGCGGTTCTCAGTCAGTAGCTCTGTTTAGTTGGGTAGAGTACTCTGTCAGTAGTCGTCGCGTGCAGTACGCTAATAGTCGTCATGCAGAGCGGTCGGTCAGTAGTAGCAGCCCAGTGCGGTTGTGTGATGTAGGCGGTCGGCAACACTGGTCAAGATGCTGAATGAGGTATACTGTTAATTAATATAATCATTAGATAATGAAAAAATTTGTTTATTGTAATTAATTTCCAACAAATGCCCCAATAATAATTTTGATTTCAAAAGCATTTTTTTAAAAAAATTTATTGTTTATTGAACTAAAGATTTAATTGCACTTCCCCTTTCATTCCACTTCCGTTAAAGAAAAATTTCAGTAAAATAAAAAAAAAAGGAATATTATGATTTGCAATGCAGTTCCTCCAAGCCGTGCGGAAAGATAAGAGCAGAAATTTGACATCCAGTTATTCTGAGGTAAGACTTTAATTCTGATTGTTTTGCACAGGGCCAAAGACCGATATTTCGGTTTAATTGAATTTTCTTATCACTGAATGGACTTTAATGTTTTGTGAGGAATTTATATTTGAGTCAGATTGCGAATTTCACATTTTTGTTGCCATTGTCAGTACATTTCATTGTGGCAAGTTACACTTAGAGCAATGTCCATTACCATTTCTAATTAGATATTGTCCATCTTTTAAAATTTTTGTGGGGAGGTTACACTCGGCTCCCATTTCTATATAATATTGTCATTTCATTTCCTTTTAAATTACGGTGGGGAGGTTACACTTGGCGACACCCAGTCCAGGATCGAATTTCGTTGAGAGTCTTTTGAACAACAGTCAGATATCTGCTCTTATTTGCTTAGATATAATTAGGATTTGGCGCTACGCTTTTACTAATTTTGTGACTCTCTTTCCACAGATCAACGGCAATTCTTTGCTCTGTTGTAATTGTGTGTTGCTTTTGCATTTGTGATTATTTGTTTTGTGAAAAATTGTGACTATTGTAAAAATGCCGCGAAAGACTGTGAATAGTGTATCGCGAAGTATTATGAATGAAATTACCGACTTAAACAACGTGACCGATAGTAATTGTGATACGCAGCGTAATGATGACAATCCTGCGTTCACTAACAATCAGTGTATTCCAACCACTAATGATGACTTTTGTCTTAATGATGAACAAACGAACTCGATTGTGTCTTGTGTTGATTTGACGACAATTGATGACGCGGGACGCTCCATTGTAATGAGCGCTACCCAGCTTAACACAACCGGTTTGGAAAATTTAAGTAACATACAAACAAATTTTTCGAATGAAAATGGTCAGTGTAGTGAAAGTACGACGGATTTATTTAATTCCGAAATAGGGACTGACAGTGTATGTTTAACTGGCAAACCTTTTTGTAAATTACAGAATGACCAAATGGTCACGCAAAACGAGACAATTCCAGATCGACCATTGAATAGCACAGAGAATAGAAATGCTAATTTTGAATCGGATCCAATTATGGCATTTTTGCGGCAAAATTTCAAACAGTTTAATGAAAAATTTAATAAAATTGATGAAAATTTCAAACAACAGAACGAAAAACTTGACAATAATGACGAAAAACTCAAACAATACTTAAATGAAAAATTAGACGACAATTCCAGACAGCTTAGTGAACAAATTAGAGCCGTTGCCGCGCAGTGTAATGACACTAAGGAACAGTTGCGCGTGGAAATTGAGGCTTCTTCACAAAAAAATAGCGAAGAAATTAAGTATGTTGCGCAAGAATTAAGGGAAATGCAAACAGCCGCAACAGAAACACTCAGAGACGAAATTAGCGGAGTCGCTAAACAATGCTCTGAAAAAGCTACACAATTACGCGACGAGTTTAAAACAATGACAGCGGAACTTTCGCGCACAATGGATGAAAAGATAGACGCAAAATTCGAGCAACAGAACTCTCAAATTAACGAACGTCTTAGTGTTCACATACAAAACAGTGATACGCGTTTCCGTAAATTTATTCAGGATCAAAACAAAGTAAAACGACAAGTCATGGAAACAATCACGGCTCAGAGACAAGAAGACAAACGTAAAATGTTTGCGAAGGCAAAAACGTATGTAGACAACAATATTGCCTCAGTGTCCGACGAAATTAATTCCATCAAACAGTCGAACACAGAATTACGTGACGAAATTTCCAGTCTTAAATCAAAAACAGATACACACACAGTAGATATTCAAACAGTGACAGACAGATTCGAACAATTAGAACTAACACAGGATTGCGATGTCATCAAAGCTGATGTTAAAAAACTGAGCGAAACTACGCGTAAGTTGCAAAAACAGATTAATGCGTCTGATTCTAAAACCGATGATCAGGTTAAAATACTGACTGAAAAATGTGATGAATTGGCCAGTCGTATTGATGTTATCGAAAATACTAATGACAATAAATCAGACGATACTGCACCAGTTTCATTTATCCAAACACCTGAATTTCAAAATTTACAGCAGACAATTAATGAGATCGATTCATCTAACAACACGTTACGTAGGAAGTTATCAAATTTACAACAAGAAGTAACAGAGATGAAAAACATTTCAGTTAATAACATGCCACAACAGACGCCACTTTATGAACATGAGTCAGACTCACGCAGTGCGTATAATTTGGGTAATCTACAGAGAGTACGGGACTTAGATTCCGATCAACCACAGTTCAATAGATTCTCTTACGATCCTGAACCTATTCCATCACACAGAGATGATAATTTCGACTACAAACATTTTCTGTCAGTGAGAAAGTTTAAGGTTTTCAAAAACGATAGAACGCAGATTCACCCATTGGATTGGATTCAACAATTTAGCTTTGCTCTTCCACCGACTTGGCCTGTAACACACAAACTTGAATTTATTTGCAGTTTTTTGGAAGGCGAACCGGCAACTCGTATGAGACCGATCGCGAGACAGCGTTACTCGGTAGAGGAATTTCAGAATGCTTTTCTGTCAGCGTACTGGTCGAAGACGACACAGCGCGGAATTAAAGATCAGTTAATTAGTTTGCCGAATTACGAGAACTCAAATTTTTCGAGTGTGACGCAATTTTTTGAGCACATGGTACAACAAAACCAATACCTGAGTGAGCCGTACAGTGAATCCGCACTTATACAATTATGCATTTCCAAATTACCACGGTCATTACGAGTGTCACTTCTAACAGGTCAGCAAAAAGAAAATATTTCAGCGTTCAGAGATCTTTTACAGCTCTTGGAAGTACAGCAATCTGATTATTCTTTTGTAAACAAAAACTTTTCGTATAATAACCAAGGTCAACAAAAGTACAGCAATTATGATCAGACACGTAATTTCAATAGGAGAGAAAACAGACGCTTTAGGAACGACAACTACCAAAACTCTAATAACAGCCAAAATTCTAATTATCAATATCGTCAAAATTTTCAGCAACAGGAACCACACCTTAGTAACAACAGAGGTGTTTCACAACAACAACATCAAAACCAGCCGGTTAACATACCTAACCAACAATGGAATGCACAAGGTCAACCAGGCTTTAATGTTTCGCCGCGTGCACGTATAGTCCCTGATACAAGAAATAGTAACGTACGGCAGCAAGGAAACAACTACGTACAAAGAAGACAGTATTTCAATTCCTATCGTAATGCACCGTATAGGAATGACTATTACGACAGACGTAAAAACGATGAGCACAATTATCAGCGTACATATAATAACAGTCGGTCTCACCAACAGCAAAATCATATGCAAGAACATATTCTCATGAATGAACCCGACAGTAGGTACCATCCAGAGCGTAACACGTCTGGAAGAAGTAATAGAACAGTTCAAATAGTAGAAATGCCACAGAATCCTCCTAATAATAATAACACGTCAGATAGAATCTGACTAAATACTGCACAGGACGCATCTTCCAATAACACAAGCACTACCTTTGACACGCAAAATGTTGTTCACGAAAACGTAATTACTTTTGACGATATCAGAGACACTCTCTTGCAGGAAAGACCATTTGTTCAGAAAACTATTTCACATCCTGTTATCGAAATTAAAATTGGTTCATCGAAATTCTCAGCAGTAATTGATTCCGGCTCACCTATATCTGTAATAAATGAGGAGACTATCAACGAGTGCAACAAAGAGAATACGTATCCGACATTACCATTAGGCAAAACAAAAGTGAAAGGAGCAGTACCGAGTAAAGGAGTAGACGTTAAATTACAGACGCATTTATCATTTTGTATTGGAGGTCATACTTTCCACTCTAATTTTTGGATTGTTCCTTTATTGACAACAGACATTATTTTAGGCACGAATTTTCTGGTACAACACGACGCAGTTATCGATTTTCAAAATTCTTATTTAATGTTAAAGGATGAAAATGTGCAATTGGCTTTAGAATTTCAGCACTCTTTATCTGCGGAAGAACAAACAATTAACCGTACAGAGGTCATTTCCGCAACACGTGACATAGACTGTAATCCCACATTGTTCACGGATACGTACGTGCACAACTATAATACTCCAGACGAAGTGGACTACGACGTAATACAAATGATTTCCGATAAAGTTAGACAAAGCAGTGCAACTACAGACGACGAACGAACGCAATTACATAAAATTCTTTTACAGCAAGCTCCAGTTTTTGACAACATTCCTGGTACTATGTCCGGATTTATGTATGAATTTCAAGTCAAACAGCACGATACATTTAAAGCTAAGCATTATCCCATTCCGTATATTCACAGAGAACAAGTTAAAAAAGAATTGCAGGATATGCTTGATCAAGGAATTATTGAACCAGCAGTTAGTCCGTACATAAACCCGCTACATATTGTTAAGAAAAAAGATGGCTCACTTCGCCTTGTACTTGATTCACGTCACATTACTGACATTATTATTAATGAAACAGATCGACCACAGACACTAGAGGAACTTTTACAGAAATTTCATGGTACAGCTATTTATTCTACACTAGATTTGAAATCGGGATTTTGGCAAATTCAACTTCATCCGAATTTCAGAAAATATACAGCTTTTCTCTGTTTCGGCGACTGTTATCAATTTTGCAAATTACCGTTCGGCTTAACTATTTCTTCTGCAGCTTTTATTCGCGGTTTGAACACAATACTTCCGACAGAACTTAAAGACAGAATTACGACGTACGTAGACGACATTCTTATCGCAGAAGCTAACTGGTCCGAACACAATCTGATTCTTGAACAACTGTTACAAACTTTTCATGCACAAGGACTTACAGTTAATCTTAGTAAATCGCACTTTGGCAAAACTTCTATAAAATTTCTTGGACACGTAATTTCAGCAGAAGGCATTGCACCTGATCCGGAAAAACTTCAAGCTCTACGTGACATTACCGTTCCTACGACGAAGAAACAATTACGCAGTTTTTTGGGCTTAATTAACTTTTTTCGTAAATTTATTCAACACACTGCTTTAGACACACCCAGATTATGCCAATTAACAGGTAAAAACACTATTTGGTCTTGGGATAAGCAAGCTCATTCTGAATTCATGAACCTGAAACATGCTCTGTTGAATGCACCACTTTTATCGCACCCAGATCTTACCAGAAATTTTTCCATTGCCACTGACAGTTCCAATACCGCTTTAGGCGTACATATTTTCCAGGAAATTGAAGAAGATGGTTCAATAGTAATTAAAAACATCGCATTTGCAAGTCGCATTCTGTCACCTGCTGAGCGAAATTATTCTGTTACAGAACTTGAAACATTATGTGTTGTATGGGCTATCACGAGATTTAGGCACTTTGTTTATGGCAGACATACCACCGTTTACACAGACCACAGAGCAATACAATTTTTACTTTCGGCTAAATTCACTCACGACAGATTAAGCAGATGGAAACTTTATTTACAAGAATTTAATTTTACAATAGTTCACATTCCTGGCACACAAAATGTCATAGCAGACGCACTATCGCGTTCTCTCGGCAACAATCAGCAAGACGTAGCGACCAACTTCTGCAAAACAAATTTCAGTGTCATGTACATTCAGCAAGTTGCATTTGAAAACTTTATTTCATGGTCATTACAGGACATAGCACAAGAACAAAATAAAGACAATGTGTGGAAAGAAATTAAACACCTTTGGCAAGATAAGAATAATGTTACGATTAGGAACCACTACACTGTACGCAATGACATTTTGTTTCGCCGCTCTCATCCTGACAGCAACAATTGGTTATTATGCATTCCTGACGAACTGGTTAACAAACTAATTTGGTACACTCATTTAAGTTACGCACATTACGGAGCACGAAAATGTTTTCTTGTATTGAGACAGAACTGTTATTTTACTAACATGGAGAAACGTATACGACGAGTTTTAGCGTCTTGTAAAATTTGCCAGAAAGCTAAATCAGACACCACTTCACATATTCCTCCATTATATCCCATTGTACCTGTTAAATTAAGACATATGGCCGCTGTAGATATTTTTGGTCCGATTCCGAGAACTAACAGAGGTTTTTGCTACATATTTGTCGCTGTTGAGCTCACATCAAAATTTGTTACTTTCACTCCGTTACGCAAAGCTACTGCTAAAACTGTTTCGAAAGCATTTGTAAAACATTTTCTATTTCATGTAGGGCACGTAATGAAAGTAATTTCTGACAATGGATCTCAATTTCGTAGTACCATATGGACACGCATGTTACGAGCCAGAAACATTTCTTCGATCTATATATCCAAGTACCACGCTTCTTCGAACCCTTGTGAAAGATTAATGAAAGAAATTGGTAAACTGTGTAGAATATACTGCCACAAAAGACATATTGATTGGGACACACACATATTCTCATTCCAAGATGTAATTAATTCCATTCCAAATGAATCCACTATGCTATCTCCGTCTGTTATACTGAAAAATGCTGAACCACCTAACAAAATTAAAGAATTAATAACATTTCCTACATCTCGTCGATTACGACACCACGAAATAATTGACATTGCGCTGAACAACATCAAACGTGCCGCAGAGCGCCGGAGAAGACAGCAAAAACAGGTTTGTACACGCCGCGACTTTCACGTTGGACAGAAGATACTAGTACGTACACACTATTTATCCAGCAAATTAAAAGGTAAGTGCAGTAAATTTGAACTTCTATACGCAGGTCCATATCGGATTCGCAGCATCCCTCACCCCAATGTTGTACATGTCGAAACTTTGAGAATTAGAAAATCGAAAGGCAATCACCATATATCAAACATTAAACCGTTTATTGAGTGAAACCACTGTATGATTCAACACACTATGATGCCATTTATTAATGCAATTATATTCACCTGACTAATTACTGATGATTATCGTATTTTTTTTTCTTGGCAAGTGCCCGGCAAGGTAAGGTTAGCAGGTCGCTTTTCTTATCGTTACACATCAGACCGTGCATATTTTTTCAGACACACTTACGTATTTTATGACTAATTATGCAATGTTAGCTAATGACGTTAATTTCATTACATTTTTTCCATTAAAGGCTTTAATTCTCGCCTCTATTAACTACACTACATACGAGCTGAACACAACGAACGTCACATTTGTCTTTTTATGTACGATTGTATTCCAGTTTTGTTAGTATGCACTGTGAAATAGGATATAACACACACCAGTTGACTTTGACATTTTTTTGCCTTATGACATCTCAACATCGTGACTGTTTTACATTTTGCTACTGCATTGTATTATTCTGTGTACATTTTTTCGCATCCGAACACTGTCAATGTCTTGGACATATTACGTTTTCTGTCATGTTATGCTGTATGGCTAATTGTGTCACCATAAACCAGTCAGTATTTAGTGGGTATAGGATTTAAATGCAAGACATTAATCTTTGTTCATCAATTTCAGAAAGAAATGATGCGTGTAAGAGATAAATTCAACAGAAATGGGAATTTCACCTACGGAATAAACGATAGAAGATGCAATAACTTTATGAGGAAAAGTAACTGGATCAGGATTAACAAACATTAACAAGAATATACTATACTCATCACAGAATAGCAGTCTTAACTAATTTTTTCTTTCAGAATACAAGGTGATTGATGCAGGCTGTCAGACTGACATACACATCTTAGTTTTAGTGATGAAATATGCTAGAGATAAGGAATAGTTGTATAATGAGTAATGAAGTGATTTTTTTTTTGCAGATGATAATGAATACTGATGAATAATGATGAAGGAAATGGTATTATGAATAATGAAGTTTTTCTTTATAGGTGATGATAATAGTGAAGTTATGATGATATGGATAATGAAGTTTTCTTTACAGATGAGGATAATGTTGAAGTTATGTATTTATGCTATGTAGTTATTTAAGTATTTGTTGCAGTTTGCTTTGACAGCAGGTGTTACATTGCATAGTAGGATGACGGAAAGTTTTGGAAAGGACAGCTATGGAACATATTTTATACACATTTCACTACCTGTTAATTCGAAGTTCACTACTTTTCAGCATAGTGTGCGTTTCTTCTTTCAGGTCAATAATCCATTTTGTATATTTTTTCAGGAGAAGCTTTTCATGATACTTACTAAACCTGTTACTTATTATACCTGTTCTAGTACTTGCATTTTTATTTTTTTACCCATTTGTGTTTATCATTTATAAATGTGATCACATATACTGCCTTGTTACATAACCTTGCTACAGCTGACTCACGACTAATGACGTTACCTATCCTCATTTGCAGCAATAGGTCAAAAGCAAATAGTGTTATGCCTCAGCAATTAATTATCGATCCCAACGCAATGCATCGCTAACAAAAAAAAATGTATTACCAGTCCCAAATAGTGATACCAGTTTGAGAAATTTCTGAGTAATGCTGATTAGCTCTGAATAGTATGTCGCTTGAGTAATGACTTCTTAATGAGACAAAAAAAAAGTATATATTTAAGATGATGCTTTGTCACTAGCTAATAACTGCCACTATTTATTGTAATGAGACTACTTATAATGCCTGTGATTATTAATGCTTTGACTGTAATTAACTGATTTTAATAATGACTTTGTAATGATCTGAATACTACTGAAGGAGAAACACTGTTTATTGTAATGAGACTACTTATAATGCCCATGATTATTAATACTATGACTGTAATTAACTGATTTTTAATAATGACTTCGTAATGATCTGAATAATACTGAATGATGAACTATGTTTTGTTCTATTCAATACTTGCTGGCCACTGAGTGCCAATAATTAATGTCACTCCACGAATTGTTATTAATTATGCCATTAATTAGCTCTTGTTTTCAATGTTCATACTTTGTTATTGGAAATGAATGTGACTGTTTAATAATGCTTTGTAATTAGGAGAAAGCTAATGATTATTACTATATTGAAATGACAAATGATTAATTAACTGACACATAATTAATTAACTATGCTACTGTTTAATTGTGCTTTGTAATTAGGAGAAGACTAATGATTCTTACTATTGGAATGACAAATGATTAATTAACGACAAATGATTAATTAACTGTAATTAGACAAATGATTAATTAACGACAAATGATTAACTGTAATTAGGAAAAGGCTAATGATTAATACTATTGGAATGACAAATGATTAATTAACCATGCTATACTTTGTAACTAGGAAAAGAAGGCTACTGATTCTATGTAAAACAATTAATGAACATTTTTCTGTAATACTACATACTTGGTACAGAAATGTTCAATAACTGGGCTATGAATGCCACAAACTACTAATTAAGTCTGTAATTGTCAATATTACGTGACTTGATGTCCTTCACCTCATGAGCTAACTACCCTGAATTGCTGCAATGTCCATTTTGTCCTGTTTATCCCAATGATCATGGAGCACTATCTTTGGTTTTGCACTAATTCTACGTTGGTGTGCCTTGTAAGAGCGTGGTGTTGACACGACATGCTGTCCACCACCGTGAGCGATGAAGACGTTATTATGGTCCCACTGTTTGGTGTACCTAATGTACTGCCAAAATGAAAACATGGAACATTACTACGACAGTTCAGTGTCTTGTCTACACTGATAAATTCTGATGGGAAAAGAACTTCAAGTTGTGTCACTTGATGTTGTACTTCTGTGGAAAGATATGGACTTTCAGAACAGCTGTGTGCAATCTAAAGTGCTACAACCATGATGCAATCCTTCCCTTTCCTATCCTAATTCTTGTCACATAGTGAAAATCATTATTTTGGTAACATCATTTATGTTCATGGCTATACAATTTTTTTTCGATTCGCTGAACTCCAGTGCGAGTACACTTATGTCACTGGTCGACATGATGTTTGCCATTATGTTTATTTGTTGTGAAAATGGTAAAGACATTTTTCAGTGCGTGTGCACTTTGGACATGATTTTTTTTGCCATTATGTTTATTTATTGCGAAAATGCTAAAGACATTTTTTTCGATTTGTTCTGAAGTACAGTATATGTACACTCTTATCTTTTATATTGTATATACATTTTTATTTTAATGATATGTTCTGAACTACAGTGCATGTGCACTTATGTTAGGCGTTAATATGTTTTCTATTGAACTTCAGTGCCTGTACACTTTTCTCATTTTTCAATATGATTTGTACTATTCTGTATAGTCAATACTTTAGTGCGTATGCACTTATGTCATTTGTTACTAATTGTATATACATGTCATCATTTACTGATATGTTCTCAACTGCAGTGCATGTGCACTCATGTCACTTGTCAACATAATATTTTTTTTGCCAGTCTGTTTATTTGTTCTGAATATACTAAAGAATTTTTTCAGTGCGTGTGCACTTTGTTATCTGTCAAATAATTTGTATATACATTTTTCTGATTTGCTACTATGTTTTGTACTCACATTTTGTCTTTGTCTGATATATTTTGTACTTAGTGCGTGTGCACAACATTTAAATATTCTGTAAGTTGTAGGATTTTGTTAATTAAAGAAAAATTTTGCCGCGCCTGGCAAGTCCAAATGACTCACCATCGCTGCCAAATTTTTGCCCCACCAGTGGAGGGTTATGAAACACGTATGTAACATAGCAGCGATGGCGAGGCATTGTAGCATCTGTGACCAGAGAGTTTGCGCTTGACCGCGCGAGTGTTGCGAGCGGTTCTCAGTCAGTAGCTCTGTTTAGTTGGGTAGAGTACTCTGTCAGTAGTCGTCGCGTGCAGTACGCTAATAGTCGTCATGCAGAGCGGTCGGTCAGTAGTAGCAGCCCAGTGCGGTTGTGTGATGTAGGCGGTCGGCAACACTGGTCAAGATGCTGAATGAGGTATACTGTTAATTAATATAATCATTAGATAATGAAAAAATTTGTTTATTGTAATTAATTTCCAACAAATGCCCCAATAATAATTTTGATTTCAAAAGCATTTTTTTAAAAATTTTGCCGGCCGCTGGTGGCCGAGCGGTTCTGGCGCTACAGTCTGGAACCGCGCGACCGCTACGGTCGCAGGTTCGAATCCTGCCTCGGGCATGGATGTGTGTGATGTCCTTAGGTTAGTTAGGTTTAAGTAGTTCTAAGTTCTAGGGGACTTATGACCTCAGCAGTTGAGTCCCATAGTGCTCAGAGCCATTTGAACCATTTTTTTTTAAAAAATTTTTATTGTTTATTGAACTAAAGATTTAATTGCACTTCCCCTTTCATTCCACTTCCGTTAAAGAAAAATTTCAGTAAAATAAAAAAAAAAAAGGAATATTATGATTTGCAATGCAGTTCCTCCAAGCCGTGCGGAAAGATAAGAGCAGAAATTTGACATCCAGTTATTCTGAGGTAAGACTTTAATTCTGATTGTTTTGCACAGGGCCAAAGACCGATATTTCGGTTTAATTGAATTTTCTTATCACTGAATGGACTTTAATTTTTTGTGAGGAATTTATATTTGAGTCGGATTGCGAATTTCACATTTTTGTTGCCATTGTCAGTACATTTCATTGTGGCAAGTTACACTTAGAGCAATGTCCATTACCATTTCTAATTAGATATTGTCCATCTTTTAAAATTTTTGTGGGGAGGTTACACTCGGCTCCCATTTCTATATAATATTGTCATTTCATTTCCTTTTAAATTACGGTGGGGAGGTTACAAGGTAAGAACTATCGCAGAATGAGCTTAACAGCTCATGAATCCAAAGTAACGGCAAGAATCATTGCAGAACAATGGGTAAAAACGAGAATCTATTAGACGATCAGTTTGGATCCAAATACAGTAAAGGCACCAGTGAGACAGATCTTACCGTGCACTTGTTAATAAAAGTTGTAGAAAAGAATGAAAATCGTATTTGGAGCATTTGTTGGCCCAAAAAAGCTTTTGACCATCTAAAATGATGCAACATGTTCGAAATTATAAGTGTAGTAGATGTGAGCTTTAGGAAAAACGGGTAATATATAATGTGTGCACGGTAGGATTGGAAGACCAACATCGAGGTGCTCGGACTAGAATCATAAAACTACTGTTGACTATCATAAATACTGTTAGACTAAGGTAGATTTCCTAGTAACATCGGCCAGTTAATGTAGCACCTGCATTACCAGTAGCTTAGGTGTATTGCACACCTGTCTAGCGTTACGTCATATCGATTGCTTTGTTTAGCATGTTATCAGTGTCTTACCAGATTCCCCTAGATACCAGAAACAGTGAACGGTCAAGAAAATGAGTAAAGATATACAAAGGACAGTGTAACTTACGGAACATTTTTGTTCTATGTAGTCATCCTTCTGCCCGTCACATAAAAATAAACAATATTTGTAGCAAATTTTATATTCTCAGTGTTTAATTCAAATTTTACTCGAAAATTTTTGATTTTTAACACGAAAGAGGTTGATGTTATAGTCAAAATAGTGAGAAACAATACAGATTTATTCAGTGCTGAAAGAATGGAAGGTTCTGTGGCGTACAGAATGTCAATAATTATGTACATTTCTTTTTGTTTGTGCATGTAACTATATTTGCACCAAAGGTAATTGCTGGTTTAGCAAATCCAAATACGTTTATTGTAGCTACTATGGTTATACAGAAGAGCAGAATATACGCGATCAACTTATTTTTGTTATTTATAAAATGCGTTTTATATCGTATAAGAATATAAAATACACATTAGACTAACACTTAATGATCTGCGGTTTTAATAATGTGCAGCCGGCGGGGGAGGCCGAGCGGTTCTAGGCACTACAGTCTGGAAGCGCGTGACCGCTACGGTCGCAGGTTCGAATACTGCCTCGGGCATGGATGTGTGTGATGTCCTTAGGTTAGTTAAGTTTAAGTGGTTCTAAGTTCTAGGGGGCTGATGGCCTCAGAAATTAAGTGCCATAGTGCTCAGAGCCATTTTTTGAATAATGTGCAAAACAAATAAAAAAATGTTTTCTGCTCCCAGTTTCTCCTTTATAAGTGTTATTATGTTTCCTTGCCTACCAATGCTAAAAACTACCGACAATCCTACCATTTACTATGTTGGTTATGTTGTGTATCAAAACTACCAAACCGTAATTTTGATAAAGCTTAGGATTAGCTAGGATCAAAAATACTGTAATACAAGGATACAATCTTTCGCTCGAACTGCTCAATCTATACATCGAAAGAGCATTGACGGAAATAACCGATCAAGAGGCAGTGAAATTCAGGTTGAAAGGGCATCAGTGGTAAGATTCGCTGATGACATTCCTATCCTCGGAGGTGAAGAAGAATTACAAGGCCCGTGGTATGGAATGAACAATCGAGTGAGGGAAAAATATCGATTAAGAGTAAACCGAAGATAGAGGAAAGTAATGAGCGGTGGTAGGGACAAGAATACAGACACCTTAACACTGAAATTGCTGGCCACGAAGTAGACCGATTTTGATACTTTTGAAGCAAAGTAACACATGACGGACGAAGTAAGCAGACAAAAATAAAAAAAAAAATTATACTAGCACACTTATTCATTCCTGGCAAAAGGTGTCTTCTTGTATAAAACACAGAGCTAAGTTTGAGAAAGTAATTTCTGAGAATGAACGTTAGGAGCACAGAATTGAATGGAAGAGAATTCTGGACTGTGAGAAAACCGGAGAAAAGAGAGAATCGAAATGTTTGAGCTGAGGTGTTGGAAATTAGCTCATCTGATAAGATATGGAATTAAGAAATTTTCTGCAGTATCGGTGAAGAAAATAAATATGAAAAACACTGTCACGGAAGAAGGAACAAGATGATACTTTTCTTTCTTTATTTATTTTTGGCTCTGGGAAGCAAAGACCATACAGCGAACAGGAGCTGCAATTTCCATAGTAGAGCAATGAAAACAGTTCTATTTACAAACAAAAAATATTAATGTAAAACGAAACATTGAAAGACAAACATCAGACAGCCAGCAACCGAGGAGAATGACGTCCACAGCAACTTACAATTGAAAGCTGGACAACGCTGTCGTTTACAACGATAAGCTCTTAATGCAAAGTAGAATCACAATCCTCTCAGGTTTCGAGCCGGATTTGTTCCATGGGAGGACAAGAGCCACACAACGTATACATTCATGAGCAGAAACATTATGACCACCGGCTTGGTAACTTCTTTGACTGTCTTTGGAACGAAATGCATCACATGTTCTGCGTATGAGGGATGCGACAATTCGGTGGTAGTTTTGTGGAGGTATGTGGGGGCATTACATGTCTACTCACAGGTCACGGAAATATGGGGCCGCTGACTCGCGTTCAAGGTTATGGCGTCAGATATCGACCCAGATGGATTCCATAGGACTTAATCAGATGAATCTGGTCGACGAGACATCAACGTGAGTTCACTATAATGCACTTCCAATCACTGTAACACGATTCCGGTTCCGAGACACGGACAATTATACTGCTGAGAGATGACGTTGCCGTCGGGGAAGGCATCAAGCATGAAGGGATGCAGATGATTCACAGCTGTCAGTGTGTCTTCTATTACTACCACAGGTCCCATCAAAGCGCAGGAGAATGTCTCCCATAGCACAGCACTGCTCCCACAAGCCTGCGTCCGGGGCTCGCTCCACGTTTCGAGTTTCCGTTTACCTCGATACGGTATTTGTGGAGACGACCAGTGACACGGAGCAGCAAAAATGTCATTCACCCTAAGAGCCTACACGTTTCTTTGATCGGTGGTCGAATCCTGCAATCGTAGTTGGGGGTGGCCGTATACTTTTGATCACATAGTGTATACTGCTGCAGGAAATAAACAAATTACGGTGACGTTGATTAATTTTATCGACAACTCTGTTTATTTGTATGGGATTGTACAGCACAACTGCTGAGGCTTCCCTTGGTGGGTTATACGTCTGAAAAAGTTTCAGGATTACAAGTTCGATTATAGGATTGTTCTCCTCAGAAACGAAAACAAAACAACGCTGACAGCAACAGTTCACCTATACATTCAAACGTCGGAAGCAGAAGAAAAAGAGGCTGCCGGCCGGAGTGGCCGAGCGGTTCTAGGTGCTGCAGTCTGGAACCGCGCTCCCGCTACGGTCGCAGGTTCGAATCCTGCCTCGGGCATGGATGTGTGTGATGTCTTTAGGTTAGTTAGGTTTAAGTAGCTCTAAGTTCTAGGGGACTGATGACCTCAGAAGTTAAGTCCCATAGTGCTCAGAGCCATTTGAACCATTTTGAAAAAGAGGCTGAATTAGTATACTAGAACATTAAACGTGTAAATCAGTGTGGAAATGGAGACGTCGTGCCAGCATGCGAACACTACGGGTGGTCTGCTACGTAGCTCTGTTCTCATCAATATACGATGAACGGTGTGCCTCGAAACACTCGTGCGTGTACCAGCATTGTGCTCTTTCGGCAGAGATGCCACAGATCACCATCTATCCTACTTTACAGAGCACACAAGTTGCCTAACCCCACGATCTATGTAGAGTCGTGGACGTCGAACCATTTAGCCTCTGTTTCACTGTCCTTCTACCTCTTTCAGCATATGATCACGACAGCATAACGTCAACATTCGACCAGCTTCGAGATACTTTTTCACAGTCTCTGAGTAATAGTAGTCTACCCTTTTGTAACAGTCGCTTATCTGATTCGATTTTCCCATTTGCAACTCTTATCTTCGTTAGGGTGTTCCCCTGTCCGTGTCTGCTCCGCTTGCATACTTTGTTACGGCGTTACATGCCTGCGACACCGCTAGGCGACATCTAACGTCGCGGTGAACAGTGGTCATAACGTTTTGGCTTTTTAGTGTAGATCACAGCTGGACACCGGTGCATTTGCATTGTTCGCGAGCACAGTATTTTAAACATCCTCAGCAACTGTAGTTGTATACAGTTTAACGAATAATAAACAGCCAACTGCATAAAAAAGAATTCTTAAGAAGATTGTACCTATCACATTATTTTTCTTATTGTTCACACTCGCAAATAAGGCGATACGTATAACCTTCTGAATGTGCACTAAGCGCCAGAAACGTTGAAGCAATTAAATTTCTTTTATGCAACTGATTGATCATTACTTCAATACATAGTTCGAGAGCAACAGCCTCTGCAGATGTTTCGTACACGCCAGTAGTAGATCCGCCATAGCTGTTGTGTGCTGATCACTGGTAACCTGTACGTATTTCTTCTACATCTCAATGCACATTCTTAATTTTATGATTTAAATTCAGCTGAAAATTTGAGTTATTCGTATTACACGTGACTATGTACAAATAAAAGCAATCCGAAGGATGAGTTTCAGAAAGACGGAGCCTAATACTCCTTCAATATTTCACTAAGGACAAAGAGCTTATAAACAACATATATCTGAACCAATAGGGCGTGTTAACATCGGAAGCCATAATAACTAAATTAGGCGATAGGTGTAAGACAAGTTTCTCTTTAGTCAGCTACTCTCTTTCAGATATATTTTATTTACGGTAATGGCCGTAAACATATTTGACCGAATAATATGGTGTTAGAGATTTGCAGATGACGTAGTTTTGTAGCCTGGGATGGAGACTAAACTTGCAGTACAAGATTGTGATATCAAAGTATACTCAAAGGAAGCTAAAGAAAAGAAATGGGAGTACCTGAAAGGGTACAAATAGTGCTCAGCGGAAACAAAGTGGGATACACCCAAGACTTTATGTAACAAGCGGAATACGGAACAACAGCAGATACCGTGTGGACATTAAGTAAAAAGCAGCAATGGGGAAATCGGCATTTTGTAAGAAAGGATTTTTGCAATTGGAAGAAAGGAAAAAATTGATGAATTGTGTATGTACGCGAGCTCGTGCGCACGTGTGTGTGTGTGTGTGTGTGTGTGTGTGTGTGTGTGTGTGTGTGAGTGGAGAGAGAGAGAGAGGGTGATTTGAAAAAACTCTTAAAAACTGACATGGCATATGAGGCACACAACCAACAAGGGTCACTAATCACATAGGAACCCGAGGTCGGAAACGCCACGAGAGGTCGCAACGATCACGAGAGGGCGTCGCTATACAAACACGGGCGGAGCGCACGGAGACCGTCGCCTTTCAAGCCGTGGAAGCGTTGCGAGTAATATAGCTAGCTTTCACGTACCTTGAAAAGGTTGAGATGCATTTGATTTATGGTGAGGCCTACTACAATGGACGAGAAGCAATGCAATTGTATAGCGGGAAATACACCGATGGAACGGGGCTGTGCAAGACATTATTCGCCATGTGGGCAAAAGCGGCTCATGCGCGCAAGCCCAATGCTGGACAAAACGAACAGTTGCGGAGGAACAGAGCGTTCTCGAAAGGATGCAGTGTACACCATCACGAAGTGTATGCCGCGTCACTGATATCCCCCAGTCCACCGTTTGGGCCGGCCGGGGTGGCCGAGCGGTTCTAGGCGCTTCAGTCTGGAACCGCGCAGGTTCGAATCCTGCCTCGGGCATGGATGTGTGTGATGTCCTTCGGTTAGTTATGTTTAAGTAGTTCTAAGTTCTAGGGGACTGATGACCTCAGATGTTAAGTCCCATAGTGCTCAGAGCCATTTGAACCACCGTTTGGCGCATTGTAGACAACGAAGAACTTCATCCGTTTCATTTCCAACTCTTCCTGGCATTGCAACCGTTGGACTACAAGATGGGAATGGTATTTGCAGGGTGGTTTCTACAGCAATCAGCTGAGGACTGAAGCTTCGCAGCGAGTGTCCTCTTGAGCGACGAGGCTGCGTTCCCACTCGAGGGTATGATGAACTTTCACAACCTGCATGCTTGAGCATACGTGCATCCACATGCTACACGCACGCGTGCCTCACAAGGCATTTTTACCCTTAATGTGTGGCTAGCATCGTCGGAGGCTGTTTAATTGGGCTGTTCATTCTCCTGAATTCCTGTGAGAAGTTCTGCCGACATGTTGAATGATGTTCGCATGCCTATTCGTCGCTGCATTCGATTTCAGAGTGACGGAACCCCGCCCTTTGCAGCAGGCAAGTGAGGGCACATCTGCAGCAGCCTTTACTTCCCACGCCCCTCCTATCCCCATCCACCACTGAGGATGACACGGCGGTCGGATGGTCCCGGTAGGTCACCCGTGGCCTGAAGACGGAGTGCTTTTAGGTGTGGTGTTGTACAAAGACTCTCAACGCCATTAATATGCTAAGGGCTTCATACTGCACCACACGCAGGTATTCAGTGTACAAGCTGAGTATTCACAAGATGTGTCATATACAGACATTGTGGTGTCACCGCCAGACACCACACTTGCTAGGTGGTAGCCTTTAAATCGGCCGCGGTCCGTTAGTATACGTCGGACCCGCGTGTCGCCACTATCAGTGATTGCAGACCGAGCGACGCCACACGGCAGGTCTAGAGAGACTTCCTAGCACTCGCCCCAGTTGTACAGCCGACTTTGCGAGCGATGGTTCACTGACAAATTACGCTCTCATTTGCCGAGACGATAGTTAGCATAGCCTTCAGCTACGTCATTTGCTACGACCTAGCAAGGCGCCACTACCAGTTACTATTGATGCGTAAAACAAGTACCGTCAAGAACGATGTTCACCATTTATGGATTAAAGTATTCCACAGCTACGTCCTTTTTTTGCTAGTCTCATTTCCTTGACCTGTTCCAGACCTCACGCCAGCCTGCGTGAGCTAAAACGCGTGCCTTTCGGCTTCCTTTCATAATGGGTTGGCTCTCTTGCCAATCCACAACAGAGATGATTGTTATTCATTTCACACTTGATTTATGCTTCACTTCCCATGCACCTTCCTGAACAGAATTGAGTTTTATATGCGTGTCTTCCGTTTGGACACATATTGTTTGACTCCGCCAGAGGGTATTTACATAAAGTGTGAAGGGGGGGAGGGAAGGGGTGGTGCGGAAAACAGTGCTGTCGTTTTCGTATTGTGGAGGTGGAGCAATTCATCTGACGTCCAATGGGCATGACCATTGGCTTCAGGGAAAGGGGGGAAGCATTTCTGAAAAGGCTCAGATCGTACTCAGTTCGCGTGCTGTAGTGTTTAAAGTACATCATACGTAGTAAAATGGCACTATCCAAAACTGCCGGCAAGGCAAATGTGGTGTACCACGGGCCGTAGATGACAAGGATGAAAGAGAGCAGCAGAGATGGTTGCAGATGAATAGACTGCGGCTGTTGAGAAATTGACGGCCTTGGCAAACCAAGTGGCTACCAACATTGCTCCTCAAGCACCACTCAGTCAAAATTATTGTGTATGGGATTCCGCAACAGGCGCCTAGCTCATGTACCCTGGTCCGTGGCGGCTGGCGCTAGGGTGTTCTACTTGCATCGCCGATATCGATATTCCTGCTCCCCTTGGCGGTTTTCCGGGTGAACATGTGACGGGTGAGTCTCCGGTTGGCGTTCAACGAGCCAACTTGTCTTGAAAACAAGCCGGCGTCCCTAACCGTGGTGCATGATGGGCCTCGCCGTGCTCGCCGTCCTTGTATTTTGTCCCTCCGGACGTACGGTGCCGATCATTGGCCGCCTTGACGTGCAAAATTGTGGTGGGGGTTCGTCGTCTCACGCATAACAGCTTCCCAGCTCGTAATTTGCAAGCTCCAAGTTATTCTGTGTGTAACTAAGAAGATTGTTGTAACTGACTGTGGCATGGGTAGATGCCAGAGATGGTTCTGAACTTGGTTCCACAGTGGCTATTTTAAGGAGGCTGATGTTCCTCATTTCGTTTCTCATCATTTGTGGAGTGTGTGTTTTCATGCAAGTTTTAACTTGTTTCAGGACATATTGAATGCTTGGGGACTGGTTGCCGTTGTGTGCGAACCCGGCAGCCGTACGGTTAATGGTTTAATAATTTGTCACGGCAGGATTTGGTATGTTTATTTAATGTTGAATGTGTCTTAACGCAACTGGAAGTGATCTCCAAGTATCCTGCTAATTTACTGGAAGACGGGTAATGTTAGAGTATTGCTTCTTGACAATTTGGGGGCGTGCTTATTATATATATTCCAGCGTGGCTGTTATTTGACCTTGTTTTCATTGCAATCTATTTGTTCTGCAGGCCATTTGTTAAGTCTGCTCGTTTACTGGCGTCGGTGTGGTTATGGATTCTTGTCAGGACCGCTCATTGTGAGGTCGGTCGGACTGTATAGAAATGTATACCGCCTGCTAGTGAGCCTGTGTACAAGCCGTGGGGAGTGAGCGCTCGTACTGACAGCCAGCCGTAGCGTTACTGCTTCCAAATACTGCCGTGGGCCTTAACGCTGTTCTCTAAAGTTAAGTGCAATTTGGGAAACGTTCCGAGTCATTATGTTCGTTAGTTAAGCGACGCCACTTTGTTAATATTAGCGTTTCTGTAAGTTATTTTACAGGTCCAGTTATTACTAGCCATTCTTATTTAACACTTATGTTAATCATTTAGACAGGGTGTTACAAAAAGGTACGGCCAAACTTTCAGGAAACATTCCTCACACACAAAGAAAGAAAATATGTTATGAGGAGATGCGTCCGGAAACGCTTACTTTCCATGTTAGAGCTCATTTTATTACTTCTCTGCAAATCACATTAATCATGGAATGGAAACACACAGCAACAGAACGTACCAGCGTGACTTCAAACACTTTGTTAGAGGAAACGTTCAAAATTTCCTCCGTTAGCGAGGATACATGCATCCACCCTCCGTCTCATGGAATCCCTGATGCGCTGATCCAGCCCTGGAGAATGGCATATTGTATCACAGCCGTCCACAATACGAGCACGAAGAGTCTCTACATTTGGTACCGGGGTTGCGTAGACAAGAGCTTTCAAATGCCCCCATAAATGAAAGTCAGGAAGGGTTGAGGTCAGGAGAGCATGGAGGCCGTGGAATTGGTCCGCCTCTACCAATCCATCGGTCACCGAATCTGTTGTTGAGAAGCGTACGAACACTTCGACTGAAATGTGCAGGAGCTCCATCGTGCATGAACCACATTTTGTGTCGTACTTGTAAAGGCACATGTTCTAGCAGCACAGGTAGAGTATCCCGTATGAAATCATGATAACGTGCTCCATTGAGCGTAGGTGGAAGAACAAACTAAAATGAGCTCTAACATGGAAATTAAGCGTTTCCGGACACATGTCCACATACCAACTTTTCTTTATTTGTGTGTGAGGAATGTTTCGTGAAAGTTTGGCCGTACTTTTTTGTAACACCCTGTGTATCTTTAATGAATGTGCAACTTGTTATTTTTTCTTGTGTGCCAGTTTTGCGACCTTGGTTGGCCCACTTTGCACTTTTAGTATAAGCATGTTTCACTGTGGACTTTTATGTGGGCAGTGTTTTTTTTAATGAAGTTGTGGTATTATGTGGCTGTGTAACTTTGGGTTGGAAATGTATAGTGTTACTAGTCTTTTGAGATATGGTTAGACAAGAACGATTGTTTATGATTGGTTATTCACCGTGCCTACTATGTATGATTTTGGGTTGCGAATGCAAAATGTGATTCTTATTCGTGTTTATGTAATTCAGTCAAAATGAAAATTTGTATACTGCATCAGTAAGAGGGCAAATGTCCGAACTGAAAAAATGGCTCTGAACACTATGGGACTTAACATCTGCGGTCATCAGTCCCCTAGAACTTACAACTACTTAAACCTAACTAACCTAAGCACATCACAGATATCCATGCCTGAGGCAGGATTCGAACCTGCGACCGTAACGGTCACGCGGTTCCAGACTGAAGCGCCTAGAACTGCACGGCGACAACGGCCGGCTGTCCGAACTGAAGTTTATTGTTAAGTCTGTTTTGAGTCACATTAAAATTGTAAAATAATGACAAGCTTGTCCATTACCAGTGACCCCGGGCTTCCTATTTCTTTTAAATAACTGTGGTGAGATTGTAATTTTTCTTTTTCTAAAGAATTGAGTAGTACCACGGTTCATATCCATGCAGACTGCGGTTCATCGGCGAGAAAGACTGGAGCCCTCACGCCATACCGCAACAGGACAGCCGCTGACAGGCCTAAGGTGGTCTATTAGAGTGAACCATGTTTTAGCCCAATCCGACAGGTAATTATTGGAAGGTATGTGTGCCGTGCGTCGGCATTTAATTTCGCAAACTTCCCGCGGATGAGGAAACCCTCTGGCCGCAACAGCACATGGTACGTTACTGTCGCCGGTAGAGGGCAGGTCGGAGAAGAAGGTAGTTAAGGGCTGCGGCGACCTGGAGCAGCGGAAAGAGTGTGACACGGGCGCAAGTGAGATTGCGTGTTGTGACCAAGCGTCTGCCGTGGCCCGTTTGCAAGACTTGCGCTTCGCTTACTGCGGGTTTGGCGGGGCCGAGTGTTCGTCGCAGCCGTGAACACAGCTCGTTAAAAGCTACTTCCACTGGATGCACAGTATTTGGCGTGTCCTCTGCTATTGAAGTTCCGAGCAGGTTGTGTCCATGCAAGTACTGTAAGCGGTGGCGTCTGTTGAATGTTACCCGTGGGTTTCCGACTACGAGTAATCTTCATTACATCCTTCTCAAGGCGCTCTCTAAGCAAGCGTTTGTCAATGGGCGTTGGTTTTTGCGGGAAATCACGGTGAGCATCCGATTAGTGTGCACGTCACTTTGTGTCACGTGGTGGCTATTTTGACTTCTCATACTGGTTGCCCGTTGATATATATATATATATATATATATATATATATATATATATATATATGTGTGTGTGTGTGTGTGTGTGTGTGTGTGTGTGTGTGTTATTTATGAAGGTTGAAGGTTTTGCCTGCTACTACTTAAGTTCAGTTCTGTCAATGTATGTGGACTTGTGGCTGTCACTATTCCAAACTGATTTTAGAACCTAAGGGTGCAGAATGCAGATGTAATTCTTCTGATTCACGCATTGTACTTTATAGTCAGTGAGAATTGTTCAATCCATCTACCTTATTTCTGAGGGATGTCTATAGTTACCTGTTGGCTAATATCACGAGCTCGATCTGTTTACTAAATTGTTTGCATCTACTAAAAACAAGAAAAAAAGGAAAATGTAAATTTTGTGCCTCAGCAGTAAAGTCAAAGTTTCCTGCATAACGTTCGTACTTTCTGGATTTGTAGAATTCTTTACTTAATAATTAATGAGTTGTCTCTGTGTTAAAGGATAGGTGATTGCATCTTTTGTCAACTGTGGTCTAGTTAAAGATGAGTGTGTACCATGACTGAAATTTTAATAAAGGTTTCTAGTACTGTGATAGCGGCAACCACCGCCCTATGTTAGTAGAGAAGGAGGAAATATTGCTACTGGCGTTGCCTCTGCCACCGCCTCTATCATCATAAACTTGAACCACATTTGTCAGTCATTTTGGCTACTTCGAAGGCAATAGCGTTTTGATAATTACTCACAATAGCCGATGGTTGATATTTGTGACGTATTCATTTGATCATATGTTTTGCTGTTTGTAATGTAAATGAATTTTTTACTTCATTTAATATTCTTTACTAAAAGAACTCATATTATACTGTTGCTGTTTTGAGGTGTTTGATATAAGTTGTGTTATTGAAATTCAGTCTTTTCACTTCTGGAGGCAATTAGTTAATGTTATTCTTGAATTTTAGATGTTTAAAAAATGACTTCATTAGTGTTTTTAGAAACGTTAATAAATTCATTATGGCTTAGTACCTTTCCACTAAACACCAGCTCCCTACCGCGTTTCAGTGTGGTCCTTCAACAACCGTTGGAAAGTTCCAGGCCAGATGACAAGTATGTATCTATCCTTGCGGACCATGTCAACTCATACATGCAGTTTGTTTTGCCTCAGCACGATGGCATCTACCAGGACGACAATGCAACATGCCACACAGCTCTTACAGTACGTGCATGCTTCGAAAAGCACAAGGATTAGCTTACGTACTATTCTGGCCACCGATCTGAGCCCAATCGAGAATCTGTGGGACCTTCTCGATCAGGCTGTTCATGCGATGAATCGTTGACCGAGAAACTTAGCAGAGCCGGCCACGCCACGGGTGTTGGAGTGGCTCCACATTCCTGTCAGCACATTCCAGAACCTCAGTGACTGTCTTCCTGCATGTCCGCGTTGCTTCTGACAGGTGGTCACATTAAAGTGACTGCAGATAGTAATTCGCAATTCGAAATTTAGTGCATTAAAAACAAAGGCATCTGAACAGTTTTCTTTAATTGCTCAAATGTACTTAGCAGATACAAAAGGCGTTCCTGCTTAACGGTTCTCTTCTCTTCGAACTCATGTGTTTCTCCTTTATTTTTCGTTCTACAGCTGGAAAAAAATGTTGAGCATCTAAAAAATTTACAAGACAAGGGTTAAATCACAATATGTAAATTACCGACGAGTAAGTATGCTAATCCCTGCCACAATATCTGCGCTCCAATTACAAAGAAGAAATTAATACCAATAGCACATAGTTAGAGGTACAACATGGCTTTAGAAAACGTGGATCATGCTCTGATTGTGTTTTCACTTTGGCGCAGGTGTCCGAAAAAAGAAGGAAATTTCGATTGCCAACTCACTATGTTTTTGTCGACTATGAAAAGGCGTTCGACAAGATAAAAGCCAGCCGTGGTGGCGGAGCGGTTCTGGGCCCTATAGTCTGGAACCGCGCGACCGCTACGGTCACAGGTTCGAATCCTGCCTCGGGCATGATTGTGTGTGATGTTCTTAGGTTAGTTAGGTTTAAGTAGTTCTAAGTTGTAGGGGACTGATGACCTCAGAAGTTAAGTCCCATAATGCTGAGAGCCATATGAACCATTTCTTGAACAAAATAAATCGGAAAGTGCTATGGAAATAGCTTAAGGGATTGTGAGTTCCAGCACATCTGATTACGGAATTCTATCATTATACGACAGTAATACACTGAAGAGCCAAAGAAACTGGTACACCTGCGTAATGTCGCGTAGGCCCCCAGCGAGCACGCAGTAGTACCACAACACGACGTGGTATGCACTCGAATAAAGTGTGAAGTAGTGCAGGAGGGAACTGATACCATGAATCCTCAGGGCTGTCCAAAAATCCGTAAAAGTACGAGGGCGTCGAGATGTCGAGACCTCTTCTGAATAGCACGCTGCAAGGCATCCCAGGTATGATCAATAATGTTCATGTCTGGGGAGTTTGGTGGTTAGCGGAAGTGTTTCAATATGGGAGACTGTTCCTGCAGGAACTCTGTAGCAATTCTGGATGTGTAGGGGTAGCATTGTCCTGCTGGAATTTCCCAAGTCCGTTGGAATGCACAATTAACATGAGCGGTTGCAGGTAAACTGACAGAGTGATTAGGAACGTGTCACATGTCAGAGTCGTACCTAGACGTGTCAAGGTTCTGGTATCACTCCAACTACACACGCCCCACGCCATTACAGAAACTCGAGAACCAGCTTGAACAGTCCCCTGTTGACATGCATGGTCCACGGATTCATGATGTCTCCAAGCCCGTCCACGTCCATACACTCGATATAATTTGAAACGAGACCCGTCTGACCAGGCAACATGTTTCAAGCCATCATGCAAGGTGCCGGGGTGGAAAAGAGTTTGTACCTCTTTAATTCAGACGAATTTTACATCAGAACAAGACATGCACTCGAACCCGTCCTTATCTACCACCTAATTAATTATGCGTACAACGGTAACGGAAGAAAATGATGGTGGACCCTGCTAGGTCGTAAAATAAGGAGTGCAGACTAACAATAATTTAATAAAAATCGTAGTCTCCTCAGAAAAAAAGAGAACAACAGGAAATGGGACTCTGCATATATCTACGAAATGATATGCGGATTGAATATTACAATGAGATTTATTATTTATCAGAACATAAATGCACATGATTGTCGACACACACAGTAGGTTAAAGTATAGGGTATACTGAAATATTATGAGAATAAGAGTTGGCTTGAGAACAAGGGGCTCCTACTTTCTGTGATACAACAGGTTGACCCACGATAATGACTGGAGGTCCTAATGAATCAAATATTAATTTACCGACTATATAGCAGTATCGCAATTAGTAGTGAGAGCTCAAATGGGATCACATGGAGAAACAAGCAAGGTGGACTTGTAGCAAAGCGAACGCTCGTACTACTGAGGGATTCAGTATAAAATTTTAAGGTCCTATAATCCCAGAGCCACAAGATGCTGTACTAGTACTAAAATCTGCAGCACATCGTCGGAGACCGTCGTCCTGATGATGTTGTGGTGTGCAGCAACTCTATGTCAACCCCTGGCCACGAAGGCTGTCCGAGAATTCTAAGTTCTTCCGAAAACGAGCGACCAAGTCACAAGACCGTCCGACTCTGAGGAAGATCAAATCCCGCATCTCACTGCGCACGCAACGCAAGAGCGAAGCCAACATTGTTCTACTTCCTACTCTCCTCGAAAACCGCGAATCAGCATTCAGTGCTGATTCCAGAATTCCCCCACATTGTCTCAGAACATCAAAATGGTTCAAATGGCTCTGAGCACTATGGGACTTAACATCTGTGGTCATCAGTCCCCTAGGACTTAGAACTACTTAAACCTAACTAACCTAAGGACATCACACACATCCATGCCCGAGGCAGGATTCGAACCTGCGACCGTAGCATCATTCGCGCCAATAGCGACCGTTCCCTCCAATTTCGAGCGGGGCTCTATGACGTCAACTAACCTCAGTTTAAGTTGACCAATCATGGCTCTGTTATTCAGCTGAGGGCACTGAACTTACCATTTGATCGCCTACAAAAACAACCTGCCTATACCACCGGCTATCCGGCGCCAGACAGTCGCACCCTGCAGGCCACAGTCCACAAGTATTCTCAGAATCAAGAGGACAATGCATTCAGTCGGTGCTAGGAATCTTCGTTCCGGATGCGCCGGAATGGTAAACACACAAAGTGCGGCGACACTCATACGTCTCGTAGGTCGTTTCGCCTTGCATACAATAGGCGAAACTCGACCGACGTCAGTCGTTCCACCAGGTGCTTAAGCCTTTTGTACGAACCCCTTAGAAATTCAGGGAAGTGCAGTCTCCAACCGGGAACGCAGTGTGTCGCGTCCTCCGATGCTCGCCTCGCACAGGCCACCTAGGGAAGTGAAACAACAAGTTTAGGAATCAAGTGAAAAGTATTTTTTGAGCTCTCGGTATAAATACTCTCATTACAATAACCTTATTCGATCTGTTACTACCGTGCAATGACACAGAACGTTAATAAAATTGATGAAAATGAGAGGAGACATGCAAAAGAGGGCATGGAAACTCTCAATCAACAGTCCAATGTCGGTGTTGACGGGCCCAAGCGAGGCGCAAGGCTTTGTGTCGTGCAGTCATCAAGGGTGGACGAGTGGACCTTCGGCTCCGAAAGCCCATATCGATGATGTTTCGTTGAATGGTTCACACACTGACACTTGTTGATGCCTAGCATTAACATCTGCAGCAATTTGAGGAAGCGTTGCAGTTCTGTCACGTTGAACGATTCTCTTCAGTCGTCGTTGGTCTTATTCTTGCGGGATCTTTTTTCCGCCACAGATGTGTCAGAGATTTGATGTTTTATCGGCTTCCCGAAGTTCACGGCACACTCGTGAAATGGCCGTACCGGAAAGTACCCACTTCATCGCTGTCTCGGAGATGCTGTCTCCCATCGCTCGTACGCCGATTATAACACCACGTTCAAACTCTGTTAAATCTTGATAACTGGGCATTGTAGCAGCAGTAACCGGTCTAACAACTACAGCAGTTACTTGTTGTCTCCGTATTCTGCCTCTTTACACATCTGTGTACAAAGTCTGAACACGAATGTCTATACCAATATCTTTGGCGCTTCAGTGTAAAATTAGATTTCCTACTGCCAGTGTCAGTCACGGAGTCAGACAAGTCTATGCACTGTCCCCCTCACTTTATAATGTTTACATTGACGATATCATGTGTAAATGGTTTATTTTATCAAATAAAACATTAATAAGTGAATATTTTAGTATTATGAAGATGTTATTTACTGAGATTCAGATTATAATAGGAGAATCTGAAGAAGAGGTTCACATTTCAGGACATGAATTGAGTCAAATATCCGCTAATTACGGAATGAGAATATCGACAGGCAACACAAAAGTGATGGGATTGCAAGTAGTGGAAACTACAAAAAGAACTGTACGAGTAAGAGAGTTTAAATATTTAGGGTGCAGTTTTAAAAATCCCAAGTGAGATGACGTAGAGCTAAATTTTGGCTGATTCAGACATTTCTGCGGAACTATGCAACTTACATTAAAACGTAACAAAAGGAAATAAACATTAATTAAACCTCACAAAGCAATAGCTTTACCTTTCCTGCTGTATGGTAGCAAATGTAGGACCCTAACAATTACCATTATGACCAACCGAATCATCATTGATTAAGATCCTCAGCTTTGTTGCGTGATAGTAATTGTTGGACAAAAGAAGAAATACCGATATTAGACAAGAACTAGATGTTGAAATACAAATATAACTGAAAAATAGCTACTGAAATGGAAAGATCAAGCCCAACGTGTGTCTAAAAATAACTCATTTAATACAGTACAACCCAACCGAAAAGAGAAATGTAGGACGTCCCTTGAATTTTGGCGTGAAAATTTCTGAGGCAGAATAGGCCAAAAGGTGTAATCCTTGATGATAATAATGAGGATGATCTAAAACATACACTATGTGATGAAAAGTATCCGGACACCCACCAAAAATACATTTTTCATATTAGGTGCATTATGCTGCCATCTAATGCCAGGTACTCCATATCAGCGACATCAGTAGTCGCTAGACATCGTGAGAGAGCAGAATGGGGCGCTTCGCGGAACTCAAGGACTTCGAAAGTAGTCAGGTGATTGGGTGTCACTTGTATCATACATTTGTACGCGAGATTTCCACACTCATAAACATCCCTAGGTCAACTGTTTGCGATGTGATAGTGAAGTGGAAACGTGAAGGGACACGTACAGCACAAAAGCGTAGAGGCCGACCTAGTCTGCAGACTGACAGAGACCGCCGACAGTTGAAGGTAGTCGTAATGTGTAATAGGCAGACAGCCGGCCACGGTGCCCAAGCGGTTCTAGGCGCTTCAGTCCGGAACCGCGCGACGGCTGCGGTCACAGGTTCGAATCCTGCCTCGGGCATGGATGTGTGTGATGTCCTTAGGTTAATTAGGTTTAAGTAGTTCTAAGTTCTAAGGAACTGACGACCTCAGATGTTGAGTCCCATAGTGCTCAGAGCCATCTGAACATTTGTAATAGGCAGACAGCTACCCAGACCATCAAATAGGAACTCCAAAACTCATCAGGATCCACTGCAAGTACTATGACAGTTAGACGGGAGGTGAGAAAACTTCATGATCAAGCGGCTGTTCATAAGTCACACATCACGATGGTAAATGCCAAACACCGCGTAAACATTGGACGACTGGACAGTGGAAAAACGTTGTGTGGAGTAACGAATCACGGTACACAATATGTCGTTTCGATGGCAGGGTGTGGGTATGGCGAATGCCCGGGGAACGTCATCTGCCAGCGTGTGTAGTGCCAACCGTAAAATTCGGTGGCGGTGGTGTTATGGTGTGGCCCTGTTATTCATGGAGGAGGCTTTCCCCCCTTAATTTTTTGCGTGTCACTATCACTGCACAGGTCTACAATGATGTTTTAAGCCCCTTCTTGCTTCCCACTGTTGAAGATCCAGCACCTGTTCGTAAGACACTGCCTGTGAGGGAGTGGTTAAACGACAAATAAAATCCATGTAATAGACTGGACTGCACAGAGTCCTGTCCTGAATGCTATAGAACACCGTTGGGATGTTTTGGAACCTCTACTTCGTGTCAGACCTCACTGACCGACATCGATGCCTCTCCTCATTGCAACAAACACTCGGCAGCCCTTTTTTTTTTTTTTTTTTTTGAGAATGGGGCCCCTCCACGCCCACACCAATGTGGTGACCAAACCAAAAGTTCTCCTGTCACCTCCGTATAACATTTTAGTTTTTGAATCAGGTGTCAGAGGATGCGGGCTGTGATGTTATCCATGCGTCTGGGTAAGGTTACTCATTAACATGGTCCACCAGGAGATATAAAGTGGACGAAAGCGATCGAAGAGTAGCGGTTGTAAGGGCAGAGGAAAAAAAATGCCAAGGCAAGCGCCAAGGAAAAAAAACCTCTGCGACAGTAGGACGGGTATTAAGGGCAGTAGCGGCTTGCTTTCTGCGACAGTGCATGCAAGGTGTGGTTATGTTAGCACGAGGTATCGTGCATCGTTACCTTTGTCGTTGCTGGAGCTCGTTGCGGGGCTTGCTGCAGTTGCTGCGTCCCTGCAACAGTTCAAGGTCGTTGAACATTAGTGGGCGATCGGTCATAGATCGGCTCACAGACGGTGTAGGGGTTGTGTGTGGTTGGTTTGCGTGATGTGTACAGTACGGTTTTCCTGTGGTTGCCTGTTTTTTGGCTGGTCGAATATCTGTGGTTGCCAGTAATAGCTGTGTTGCAGGGTCTCGCCAGTAGTGTCGTGTTGGCCTTCTATGGACCGTAGATGTTTAGTTCCTAGCCAATAGTGTGTTTGGTCTGTTATGCTTCCATTTATGGTTGTGGTCGTAGTTACCCAGAGAAAGGATAAACGGGTTGCGCGAGTGTCTCGTGTTATTGTACAGTCGTGTGGAGAGTTTTTGAATACCTGCAAGATAGTATCTAGCCGGTATTCCCGGTGAAGGTCCGCGATGCATGTGTAGCGCGAAGCGTTGCTTATGATTTTGAGTACTTTGGTCTGTATGAGCTGTAGACGGCGTAGGTGAGTTGGCGCAGCGTATCCCCAGACAGGGGCTGAGTACGTCATCATGGGTGGAGTGTACTGTCATGTACTGTAAGTAGGCTGTTTAGGTTTTTTTATTGGTAACGCCACCTCTGTATGAAAATCACTGGCTGTGCTGTGTGCAGTCTGTGGCTGCTTTGCATTGTTGTAATACTCGCCATTGTAGTGTTAGGCAGCTGGATGTGAACAGCGCGTAGCGTTGTGCAGTTGGAGGTGAGCCGCCAGCAGTGGTGGATGTGGGGAGAGAGATGGCGGAGTTTTGAAATTTGTCATGAACTGCTATATTTATATATAATGATATCAAGGTAAATACATTGTTTGTTCTCTAATAATATCTTTCATTTGCTAACTATCCCTATCAGTAGTTAGTGCCTTCAGTAGTTTGAATCTTTTATTTAGCTGGCAGTAGTGGCGCTCGCTGTATTGCAGTTGCTTGAGTAGCGAAGATTTTTGTGAGGAAAGTGATTTGTGAAAGGTATAGTTTACTGTTAGTCAGGGCCCATTCTTTTGTAGGGATTATTGAAAGTCAGATTGCGTTGCGCTAAAAAAATATTGTATGTCAGTTTAAGCACAGTCATTTGTAATTGTTCAAAGGGGACGTTTCATAAGTCGACCCTTAGCCGAGGATACCTCACTGGAATCTTCTGATTTTTTCTTGTAGTTTTTGTAATTAGTGTAGATTTTGTTTATTGCTAGCGCGTAATTGTAGAGAAAATCTCCTTTGTAGTTGCAGACTTTCATTGTTGTACAGTAAAACAGTTGTGGCATGCATGTAGATTTGCACCAAGTATTTCGCAGCTGCAATTAACTAGATATTATTTTCAGTTCTATGTTAATGTGTTTTCTTATTTTTGATCTTCAAATTGTGTTTTTCTGTGTTGTCGTGTGAAATACTGTGACAATAATGGCGTGTGAAAAACGTAATACTAGGCTCCAAAGTAAACTGAGAAATGACAGTGAAAATGAAAGCAGTGTGCTAGCGCCACCGAGTAATGAATTAACTGATGTTCAAAGAAGTAATTTGGTAATTGTGCATAGGGAAATGGAGCGGGCGGCAAACAATGGCGTGGACAGTGAAACAATTAGTGAAGAGGGAAGCATTATCAATCAATCGGTCGGCAACAGCTCGCCTCAGGAATCCGAAATGACAGGACACAATTTAGCAAATACTGTAGATTCAGGTTTTGCGTCCTCACCGTTTTCTCAAATGAGTCAAGACACATTTTCCGCTTGTCAAAATGTGAATGTTGCCGGTGCAAATTCACTGCCGAAAAGCACTGATGAACATGTTTCAGACACCAGTGCATTGTTATTACAATTAATGCAACAAATGGGACAAAAGCTTGAAAAGTTAGACACAATGGAACAAAATCAGAGACAAACACAGCAACAGTTAGACGCAATGGGACAAAATCTTCAAAAGTTGGACACCACACTTGAACAAACACGTGAAGATTTAACTAGTGAGTTACATAACATTGAATCGAAATGTCAAAAAGTCTGTAATGACGTAAAAACACAAATTTGTGAGCATTTTAAACCCATTTTTTCGCGGCATGAAAATGTATTACAGAATCACGAAGCAGCCATAAAAGAACTGCAAATTATTGTTCATGAAAATCATGAGACCTTGGAAGCTAAAATTGACTCAGTTACATCTACCGATTCGGTTACGCAACTTGCAAAACCTCAGGAAAACTTAAAGGACACAGTAGATACTCTGAAACGTGGTTCAGAAAAACACACTGAGGAATAAGTACACTATCGGAGAAAGTAGCCGAACTTTCAGATCAGTTCACTAACTTATCTACAAAGGTAGATGATGATCTGAATAACACAACACCTGTAGCCTTCACTGAGACTGAAGAGTATGTAGAAATTAGAAAATTCAAACAAAATCAAAATCAAATCAATACACAGTACAAAAGAGAAATCCGGGAAGTGCAAGATCAGTTGGCACAAGTAGCACAAGAATTACGTATTTCAGAGGACACTTGCGCCCCAATACGGGAAGAGGGACATAGAAATACGGAACAGCCACAAAATAATAACACAGCACACTTCAGAAATTATGAAAGAAATTGGCAAGGCGCATTGGATTTTGAGATGGAACCGCCGAAACGAAGTAACAATGACCGACATACGACTCGCCGACATGACGATTTTGACTATAAGCTGTTCATTACTACACGTAAATTCAAAACATTTAAGAATTCCGGCAACGACATTCATCCACAAGCGTGGCTCCATCAATTCCCTCATTGTTTTCCTCCCAACTGGTCATTGGAGCACAGGTTAGAATTTATGAGTGGCTATTTAGAGAATGAACCAGCGGTAAGAATGCGATCGGTCATTCACGATTGTCACAGTGAAGGAGAATTTTACCATGCCTTCCTCTCAGCATATTGGTCTCAAGCTACACAAGACCGAGTAAAACATGGCATCATAATGATGAAACATTTCGAACAATCTGATTTCTCCAGTCTTGTGAAATATTTTGAAGAAATGTTGCATAAGAATCAATATCTTTCAAACCCACACAGCCCCTCAGAACTCATCCGCATTTGCTTACTCAAATTGCCTGAACATTTACGACATATTATTTTAGCAGGACGTTGCAAAGACGACATTGAAGCATATCAGGGACTGTTACAAGAACTGGAAATTGACACAGACCGTCGCGGGATGCGAAAACAGGAAAACAATCACTACAGGTTACATCCGTCACAATTCCGTGACGACAGAAGTAATAACTGGACACGACAAGCCTGTTCTTACAACGCAAATCGTGACCAAAACAGACACCACCCATATGACAACCACTGGCAGAGTAATAATAGTTACAGAGAAAGATCGCATTTCCGTAGTAATGAATATGACAGAGATTTCCTTAGAAACAGACAATATGGGAACCAAAACAATTATTACCAAGGGAGACAGAATGACTTGAGACGCAACAGTTCAGCGCGCAGTTACGATTCAGGGAGAAATTCTCCACCACGTGACGGACAAGGAAGAAACTACGGAATCTACCGACATGACGACAGACGATATGATCGTAACGACAGACCTGAAATGCATCAGAACTGGCGGGATTTAAACAGGGCAGGGCCTTCTCGCCAGAGTGAATTTGTAGAAGTTCGGTCTCCTAATCCCAATAACGACGCGCGCCAACAAAGAGACAGACAATGACTCGCACCGCAGGCAGCCGAGTGCGCCGGCTGGCTCAGAGAAAAATAACATAGACGGTAACCTTTAGAAAATTTTTAGCGTTCCTTACCGACGTGTACCGCCTGACAATTGCATTCAAGTTCAAACTCTGAGTACTAGGAAGAGTAAAGGACTGCACCACGTCTCTCATGTAAAACCGATTATTGAAAGATAATCTACTTTTTAACTTTGTCTTTGCCATAAAACTTTTCACTTCACATTTCTAGTATGCTTTGTCAGACTTAAGAAACTGTTAACATTCAACAATGTTTGAAGTTAAATATCCAGTCTAGAACCTAGGGAACATTTTTAAACAGAAATTGCGAATGCATTGTTATAGTGAACAGACAACACAGTGTTGTATTTGTACATTCTTGCTTGTTAGTTGCACGATTACGTAACGACTATCAGGCTTACATACTTAGGACATTTATCGGCACTGCTAATGAGATTTTCTTGTAACATTTTGGTTTACTTGAAAAGACATTCTTTATTTGAAGTACTTTCTGTGAGATACCAGATGACACAGTGGTTAGTTTAAGTGACAGCTACACGATTTTATCACGACGCTACTAATGAGTGACAATATACAATGTTGCTTTTGCAGTGTTTCTGTTTTATTTCTGCACAGTTTTTCTGTATTATTCTGGAAAGTAAAACATGTTTTAGTAGTAACTTTTGTGGTATAGCTACAATGAGACTGCCTTTTCCGTAGCACAACAATACGTTACAGCGCAGTACTTTCTTCATCATGGCAATAAGCGTAATAACTAAGATATCTATACATAAAGCATTTCACTTTTGTTTATCATGAGGTAAGTACATTGACTTCTGCAGAACTTAGCTTTCGGAGGACGATAACTACGACACTTCCACAGAGATTATCTTACAGCAAGACGCACATTTAGCGCTACAGGACACGCATTTGAGAGATTAATTTTGTTCTTAAGCCATTTTTTTCTCAAGATTATTGAATTACAAAGAAAGTTTTCCATGATACATTTCATTTCATAGGTGTAATCTGTAACACCTGGGGGTATAATTACATTAATCCTCCGGGGGGGTACACACTCACTTTGTGTACCATGTGTTTGGCAAGCACAAGAAGCCCTAGCTAATACGGTATTTGCTTATACAACTTTACACTTCGGTACCATATTTCTCTAACACAGAATTACACAGCTATCTGATTATTTGACAGAGAAACAAACATTCTTTTTACTACGTCAGTGACAGATGTTTACGCAATTACAGAGTTGGATTACTTCACACTTATGAAATTGTATTTTGTCTGTACTGTGTGAACTGTTCATATTTTTTCGGACCTATTGTGATACTATGAGAGCTTTGAATGATGTATTTGGTATGAGATCATGATTTTTAAAGTACGTTTGAGGTAGGTGACACTATTTAAATGAGCAGAGAATTCTTTTTAGGTTCTGAAATTATTGGAGGAAGCTACGACGATTTTGAGATTTGACTGAGGTGTTATGATGTTATTATTACAACGACGATGTGTATTATGCTGCTGAGGTATGTTTATGATTAATAGGCTGATGCTATATGAGTTATTTGATTAAGCCACGTAGCTGTTATGATGAAATATTGAAGAAATGTCGACGAATAAGGTAAGGAATAATGAGTAGTGTTTAGGGACTCTGGTTTGTGAAAAAGGTTGTTGGAAACCAAGATTCGTACTTTAAGAGTTATGAAATGTGTGTAAATGCGTGAATATATCACAATGCCGGCGAAAATTTTTTGGACGCTGTTATATTTATAGGGTTTTGTTTCTACACATTTGCAACACAAATTCTCAACCCGTGAAATTTTGTATATGAGACTGTCACAGTAGCGGAAACTGCTGTCGTAAATATTTCCGTAAGAAAGTTAAGTGACCACCTGCACGTTATGCGTCGTATGCACGCAGCTGTGTCAGACGCTGGGAGAACAAGCCATTAGTGAGTGCCTCATCAGAAGCACAGGTAGAAAAATAGAAAGGGGAGGCCATTGTCCTCGCTATTGACATTTCCTTGTTGAAAGCATACTGTGGAGCTCGTAATTTATGATATTTACTAAAATGCCTAATAAAATGATTAGAAACATTTTACATCTATTGTCTTTGTAGTTAAGAGATTGCTCATTTTGTTTAATATCTGGTTTCCAGCTGTGTTGCAGCATTGGTTTTATAAAATAAACTTAAATGCATCTGCTAATGTGAACACTTTCTGTCAACAGATTTATTAAATAATTATTTTCTGATCCACATTCTTCGAAAAAGGAGCTCTTGGAATGGAGAGAACAATAAGAAGGGACTAATAACAGTAACTGCATCTATAATTTTCTTTTCAAGTACTTGGTAATTTCTTTTGTAGAATAATTTGTGGTGCACCACTTTAATTACATAGACATTAAGATGTGATTATACATTTCCCTTGTCTGCATTGTTATCTTTAGTGTACTATTTTTTCTGCTTGAGCTATGTCATGTTTAGGTATTTCATTTTCTGCTGCTGTTTGCCAGGCATAATGTTACTGAATTTGACTTTGTATTACGCTGTTAAGCCAGTTTTACTACGCATTTATTTTTCTTGTTTGCTGCGCATTGCCTCATATTAGTTGTAATGTTGAATTGCTTGGTAATTTAGATTTACTGTAGCTTGCTTTGCAAATTTCCATTTTTTTCATTGCAGTTAGCGTTAATTGTTTTGTGCTGCTGCATTGCTTCATCCCTTAGTTTAGCATCTGAGCTCAGTAGATTTAAGTTAGCTTAAGAGGGGTAGACTATATAAGAAACTGACTATGGAGAATAGGTAAAGAATGCGTTGCGAAGTTTTATGACAAAGATTTGGGCCAAAATGAGTATTGTACACTGTGAAATAATTATATTGAAAGAAATACGAATAGAATACAGAAAGCAGGTATAGATAGGACCTTTTGGGAATAATGATGAATGAAGGGAGATCTCCAAGAAGTAAAGAAAGTTTTGTTTGCAAAATACTGCAGTAAAACAAACCCTGTCCTTTCCTTTTGTATTATTATGCTATGTGTTTGTGTACCCTTGTGTATTTGTGTACTTCCTGTCTTTATGTGTTTAGCTGATGAGAGCTATGTTGTAGAATATTTCTAATATTATGTTATTTACTTTGCAAAGATGTTTAGACATTATTTATTCTGTTTTGTTTTAATGCTCATGTGTGAAGTTGATATTTCAAAAGTTATTCTGATCTTTTATGTATGTACTTATGTCATAATTCCTGGAACACTGATGTATATGTTTATTTCTATTCTGTTGTAAAGCCTGTACTACAAATGTTATCTGTATTGTTATGTTCTTTAATGATGTATTTTGTACCTTTGTAATTGTATTCTCATGTTATAAATGGTAATTGACACCAGTTCTTCATATTAGTAACTTGTAAGTTACACTTCACTGCACACGTTTCCGTTGGTCGTAGTATATGGACAATATGTGAGAAGTAGGGACTGTTAGTGTTTGCACGTGTGTTGATAATTCAGCAAGGGACTGGATAACAGCATTGCTGGTTCTAAGGACAATTCCAAAAACTTTGTGAGTGCACAAGTGGTGGTTATGGACTTGCTATATTATCTGCAAGACTCTTCAATGGTGATTGTGCACCTGCACAGTCACAACAGATGGCTGCTGGCCATCTCTACAAGGACTACAGTGGGTCTGCATCTTTGATGGCCCACCAATACCATACTCTCTACAAGGACTGCAGTGGGTCTACTCTGTGATGACCTACATACCAATATTCTTCAACTTTGACTGACTCTGCTGTGGGTTTGCTCTGTTGTGACCCATTACTTGTCTGCATGTCGAGAGTCAGCACTGTCTTTCCGTTGGAAGGACAACACTACTTCTTCAAGATTGCATGGAAATCCACTACTTCCGTGTACATTTCCTTCTACTGCTCAGACTTTGAGAAAAACGCTACTATTTTACCGTGATGAACGATCAGGACTGTCTTTATGGACTGTGAGAAAATTTGAGCTTTTGACCAACATTGTATCAATAAGTATGTGCATTTGATTTCTTTGTTATTGTAATTATGAAAATTTTTTTCAAATCTGTATTGGCCACTGCCCAAACCAATTTGTAAAATTTTTTGTGGGGAGCATGGGGGCTATGCAAGTAGGCTGTTTAGGTTTTTTTATTGGTAACGCCACCTCTGTATGAAAATCACTGGCTGTGCTGTGTGCAGTCTGTGGCTGCTTTGCATTGTTGTAATACTCGCCATTGTAGTGTTAGGCAGCTGGATGTGAACAGCGCGTAGCGTTGTGCAGTTGGAGGTGAGCCGCCAGCAGTGGTGGATGTGGGGAGAGAGATGGCGGAGTTTTGAAATTTGTCATGAACTGCTATATTTATATATGATGATATCAAGGTAAATACATTGTTTGTTCTCTATTAATATCTTTCATTTGCTAACTATCCCTATCAGTAGTTAGTGCCTTCAGTAGTTTGAATCTTTTATTTAGCTGGCAGTAGTGGCGCTCTCTGTATTGCAGTTGCTTGAGTAGCGAAGATTTTTGTGAGGTAAGTGATTTGTGAAAGGTATAGTTTACTGTTAGTCAGGGCCCTTTCTTTTGTAGGGATTATTGAAAGTCAGATTGCGTTACGCTAAAAAAATATTGTATGTCAGTTTAAGCACAGTCATTTGTAATTGTTCAAAAGGGGACGTTTCAGTACATGGACCTAGACACCCTCCTGTTCAGAGTGCTACGCCTGTTAAGCATAGGGTAGAATTGTTTGAGCCTCGCGTTAGCTTTGTTGGTCACGTGTTGAATGTGTGCCCCCCAGAGTAGTTTCCTGTCCAGCCAGACGCCGAAGTATTTGACCTTCTCGCGGAAACGTATTGGGCACGTGTGCATTTTCAGCCAGGTGTCCGGATACTTTTGGTCACATAGTGTAGGTATGCAGTGCACAGTGATTATCCTGCTAAACGAGCTCCACAGTGGAATACAGATGCTTTAGAAGACTTTGCGCGGTGCCGCACTCTGCAAGTCGCCGAGATGAGCCAGGAATAGCCAGGAGCCTCGCGACGGACGAGGACGCTCGGGCAGCTGGCGGCGGTGCTCGTTAGCGCAGGCGCGCTGCCGGCGGCGGGCCGCGGCCGAGTGCAGACATCTAATTGGCTGCCACGGCCGGCGGCGGGAGGCGGCGGAGGCGTAGGAGGCGGCAATTACACGCGGCCAGCCAGGGGCGGCGGGTTCTTAGGCCGGCGTCCGGGCGTCACCTGCAGGTCTGCACGCGGCCACTATGGTAGTCAGCCACGCGGGGAGACGCCGGTTCGCATATCGTTACTCAGCTCTGTCAGAGAGAAGGCAGCATAAAAATAGCAGAATGGAAGAAAAACCTCACGATCTGTTAGATTGCAATCAGTATGGCTTTAGGAAAGTAAATCAGCCAGAGAGAGGCAGTCCTGACGTTCCAGTTGACTACAGAGGCAAGACTGAAGAAAAGTCAAGACGAGTTCTTAGGATCTATCGACCAGTCAAATCAGTTCTGTAAAATGATGCAAGATGCTCGAAATTCTGAGCAAAATAGGGGTAAGCTTTTGGGAAAGACGGGTAATAAACATATGTACAAGATCCAAGAAGGAACAATAAAACTGGAAGACCAAGAACGAAGTACTCGAAAAACAGTGTAACATTGGGTTGTTGTCTTACAACCTTACTGTTCAGACTACACATCCAAGAAGCAATGACAGAAATAAATGAAAGGTTCAAGAGTAGGATTAAAAGTGAAACTATATCAATGATAGCCGGCAGAGGTGGCCGAGCGGTTCTAGGCGCTACAGTCTGGAACCGGGCGGCCGCTACGGTCGCAGGTTCGAATCCGGCCTCGGGCATGGATGTGTGTGATGTCTTAGGTTAGTTAGGTTTAAGTAGTTCTAAGTTCTAGGGGACTGATGACCTTAGAATTTAAGTCCCATAGTGCTCAGAGCCATTTGAACTATATCAATGATAAGACTCACTGGTGAGATTGCTGTTCTCAGTGAAAATGAAGAAGAATAATAGGATGCGTTGAATGGAATGAACAATCTGGTGAGTACTGAATACGGATTGAGATTAAACGGAAGAAAGACGGATCTAATAAGTAGCAGCAGAAATGAGAACACTGAGAGACCGAATTTCAGAATTTGGGAGTACAAAGTTGGCTAAGTTGAAAGTGAACAGAAGAAAGGCGGGATTAATGAGAGCAGAAATGAGAACAGCGAGAGACAGAATGTCAGCATTGGGAACCACGATGTTCACGAAGTTAAGGAATTCTGTTACCTAGGCAGCGAAGTAACCCGTGATGGACGGAGCTAGGAGGACATGAAAAGCAGACTAGCACTGCAAAACGGGGCTATCTGGCCAATACAAGTGTAGTAGTATCAAACAAAGGTCTTATTTTGAGGAAGAATTTTCTGAGAATGTACGTTTGGAAGACAGCATTGTATGGTAGTGAGATATGGACTATGGGAAAACCGGAGTCAAAGCATTTTGAAATGTGGTGCTACAGACGAATGTTGAAAATTACCTGGACTGATAGTTAAGGAATGCGCAGATTCTCTGCAGAATCAGCAAAGGAAAGAATATGATGAAAACACTGACAAAACAAGGAATGAGACATCTGTTAAGGTATCAGAGAATGACTTTCATGGTACTGTAGTCAGTAAAAGCTTTAGAGGAAGACAGAGATTCGAATATATCTAGCAAATAACTGAGGACGTGGGTCACAAGTACTCTAAGATGAAGAGGTTGACATAGAAGAGTAATTCGTGCGGACCGCATCAAATCACTTAGAAGACACCAACTAATATGTAATATGTCACGAGGTTCCCACGGCCGCTGTCAATTTGAATGAATCCTTTCGGGAATTATTTCGCATCGTTTCCAAGAACAAAACCCACTATAAAACCAACGTTCTGACTTGTTGCACTTTTCCTCGATATTTCCCACATATGTGGAGATGTCTTACCGACAGTTTCGTCCATCTGATACAAAGTAAGAGTACCGAATTGTATAAGTAATACGGAGAGAGTAAATCACAAATCCAATGACCGCAATCAGTGTGGATATTTAACGCCCAAAAACTTAAAATTGAAATTTGCACTACAAATTAAATTTTGCTCGGTATTGTGGTCCCTCCGATATGTTAGTGAAGTACAGGACAATCGAATAGTAAAGTCAAAAAGATTGTAGTACGCACCAAGGATACTGTTTGTTCCTTTCCCGCCAAAACTAACTGTAGCAAATTAAATTGGGTAGTGTCGGCTCTTTCTGTGTTTTTTTCATCCTTGCCTACTGGCGCAATCCGTCTCTGTCTATACGAAAGTTGACGCTTAGGTCACCTCTTAGTCGACTCTATGGTTTTAGTTTCTTGGAGCGGGTTGTCGACGACATGGGCAGGCAGTTGGTCACAGGGAAAGAGAGACAAGAGGCATGCATATGTGACGTACGGTGAGGTTTTCACGGAGCTTACCCGCTCACGATTGTCTAAGTGGCCGATGGTCGGTAGAGTCATGCTGGTCAGCAGTACTTGGACCTAATGCCGACGTAGTCAGTTTGCACTGGATTAAGGAGGCATAATTGCTGCTGTGGGTGCTACAGTGCTGTTCATTTTGTGATGCCGTCTGTTCTGCCCTTTGGGGATAAGGTCTACTCGTTACGTGATTGACAGATGTGCTCCCGTGTTGAAGTTGCTCCCGCTATTCTGGGTTGCCTGTGGTTCTTCATCAGTCTGTCTCAAGTGTTAAATTTACCTTTTGTGCCTCTGTTTGAAATTATCTTAGTGACATATTTATGTGTTATAAAATTTGTTTTCATTGAAACTTGTTCAATGTCTGCTTATCTTGTCATTCGGTCCTGAAACTAATTCTGTCATATGTTCTATGCCGCTACGGGTATTAACCACTGAGGTCGAAATCGATTCTTATTGGTATTGAAAGTGGTTGCTTCCCTGACTGATTTGAAGACTATAAAATTGCCTGCTGCTATGGTAAGAAACGCTACCGGCCCAATGAATCTTGGCTCCTTTGGGTCATTCAGTTCCTTATCTCTGGTGAGTTTCTGCCCCTTTCAAAAAAAATTAATGTTGATTGTTCTAAATATAATTACTATTGGTGTGATGCCCCTAGTAGCCTGTAACATTCTTGCTCCGACTAGAGAGTTGTAGCAGGTCTCCTGGTTTTGCCATGATCGTCACCACAATCACAATGCCATTCGCAAACAAATGTAGCGTGGAGAGCTTTTACGGAATCTTTCTTGTTTTTTAGGAACCGTTTCGGGTATTGTCTCACCAACTTTCCTGTAGAATGGCTGATGCTATTCACACAAGGCAATCAAGCATCAAGGATTTGTCCATTTGTTCCTCTACATACTTCGACTTCGCTTTACATGATAATCTAGAGTAGTACAGCCATTAGTTTTCCAAAAAGCCGCCTCTTCTGTACAGTCGCACCTCCATGTCTTCTTGACCTTGAAGTGTCAGTGACGTTCGGAATACTGAAGTACGTTGTCATGTGACAACGTAAATAACTCGGTACACAGAGAAGACCATCCCAAAGAGGAGGCAGCTTAGTCGACCTGAAAAGTACTGTTGAAAGGACAGTCGAAACGTTGGTTTCCATTTTTCCTTTCTTTTTATATTTTGCATATGTTGCAGATGAATGTACAAAAAGATTTTATCCGTATATGCTAACTGACTTTGTAATGTGTAAGGCATGTCTTAAAGAATAAACTAAGGATAGTAGCCCATGTCCAAAAACGCCATCTAATGCCATAGGGTTTCGGAGTTATAGTTGTTCGTACGCCCACTATCGACAACCAACATGAGTTTGTCTGCTGAGGCATCCATTTCCCCTACTACAGTTTTAGGTAACATTGCTTTTGCACATCCATTTCTAGTTTTAGGGCTTGCGTTAATCTTTATTTGCTGCATTTCGTTCGTATGAATACCCTTAGCTGTCGAAATTAAGAAACTTCGCCAGTAGGGTTTTCGTTCCTCGTAGCTATACAGAAATATACCAAGCAGTTTCATAGGCCCCCATACTGCTGAAGCGATAGCGATAAGAGAAGCTCTCAAATTCGATGAGACTCAAGAAACGCTTTGCGATTTGTAACAACCAAAAGTAGGACAATAAAATTAACTATAAAATACTGGGAATAAAATGTGGATCACTGAAGATAAAAATTAAAATGCATAGAAATCTTTCTGTGTGCTCTATGTCACCTAAGCTTGGTGTAGAATGAAAGTGTCGACCAACTGGCATAGAAGCTCAGTAATTTTGAGAAACAAAGTAAATGTCAATCTACCATTATCTGGTTTCAAGAAATGAGTAATAAAATTGGCCAAGGAATGATGCGCAGAATATTAGCTTGTTGCAGTACGTCATAAAGGTCAGTATTGTGCAGTAACGCAATAATAATTTAAAAACTCCTTCTGCTTTTCGAAATTACAGGCAACATGAAGGGTGTTAAATACCCTGAATATCCAGCCATCCAGTTTTAGGATTTCCGTGATTTCCCTACATCCCTGGTAACGACCTTGCCGTGGATACACCGGTTCCCGTGAGATCACCGAAGTTAAGCGCTGTTGGGCGTGGCCAGCACTTGGATGGGTGACCAACCAGCCGCCATGCGCTGTTGCCATTGAGGAGCTAATCGACCGAATAGTAGCGGCTTCGGTCAAGAATACCATCATAACGACCGGGAGAGCGGTGTGCTGACCCCACGCCCCTCCTATCCGCATCCTCCCCTGAGGATGACACGGCGGTCGGATGTTACCGGTAGGCCACTCGTGGCCTGAAGACGGAGTGAGCGCCTAAATCCCTTCATGAAAACTCCGGGATGGTTCCCTTGAAACGTCACGGCCGATGTCCTTTCTTATCCTTGACACAATCCGAGCTTATGCACCTTCTCGAATGACCTCGATGTTGACGGGACGTCAAACCCAATCTTCCTTCCTTTTAAGTACCCAGAACAGCCTGATACGAACACGTACCAATCTACCTTCATCTCCTTCTCACTTACATCGAATAGGCATCAAGGATCTGCTCGTGCGACTGTCTTTGGAAAGAACAAATATGCATAATCCATTTGCTATTTCTATGAATCACTGCAAAATCGCTTGCTGCAATCACTTGTGGAGATGAATGTTTCCCTTCTAGATACCAGTCCTTTACTGTGTCATTAAGACATTAAAATACATTCATCAAAAAAGGTTTTGCATCGACTCGGTTCCCAGAACTCCTGAATATAGACGTTGACTGTGGATACTGTATCACAGACAGACCCTTTGACAGTTCAGAGATGTCACTAAACCCACCCAAAGATGTAACCAACTATGCATGAGCAGCACCTATTAGACGAAGGGGGTCCGACAGCCTATCAGTTCCAGTCATTCCACCAGGAAAGAAGTACACGGCTTGTGTTGTCTGCAGTTCAACCATGCATAGACGGTCAATACCTCAGTGTTCGATCGCGTCCACGTTGCTCCTTTGTGCGAGGGAGGGCTCTCAACAAGGGAAGTGACCAGACGTCTCGGAGTGAACCAAAGCGATGTTCTTCGGACGTGGAAGAGATACAGAGAGACAGGAATTGTCGATGACATACACTTGTCGTAGCTGGGATTCACAGCCATAAAAATTTTTTTGAAGGACATCATCTTTACCCCAGTGACTGTTATAAGTTTTTATTACACTATTGCTTTGTCGATGACATACCTCGCTCAGACCGCCCAAGGGCTATTACTGCAGAGGATGACCGCTACCTAAGGATTATGGCTCGGAGGAACATTGACAGCAACGCCATCATGCTGAATAATGCTTTCCGTGCAGCCACAGGACGTCATGTTACGACTCAAACTGTGCGCAATAGGCTGCATGATGCGTAACTTCACTACCAACGCCCATGGCGAGGTCCACCTTTGCTACCACGACACCACGCGGCGCGGTACAGATGGGCCCAACTACATACCGAATCGACCGCTCATGAGTGGCATGACGTTCTCTTTACCGATGAGTGTCGCATATGCCTTCAGCCAGACAGTAGTCGGATTCGTGTTTCGATTCAACCCGGTCAGAGTGAACGCCTTAGACACACTGTACAGCAAGTGTAGCAAGGTGGAGGTTCCCTTCTGTTTTGGGGTGGCATTACGTGGGGACGACGTACGCCGCTGGTGGTAATGGAAGGTGCCATAACGGCTGTGCGATACGTGAAAGCCATCCTCCGACCGATAGTGCAACCATATCGGCAGCATATTGCCGAGGCATTCGTCTTCATGGACGAAAATTCGCGCCCCCATTGTGCACATCTTGTGAATGACTTCCTCCATGATAACGACATCGCTCGACTAGAGTGGCCAGCATGTACTCCAGACGTGAACCGTATCTAACATTCCTTGGATAGACAGAAAATGACTGTTTATGGATGACGTGACCCACCAATACCGAATAGTGGGAAAATCTGGACCAAAAGTGCCTTGATGAACTTATGAATGGTATGCCACGACGAATTCAGGCATGCATCAATGCAAGAGGATGTGTTACTGGGTATCAGAAGTACCTTTGTGTACAGGAATCTGGAGCACCACCATCCGAGGTCTCTCTGTATTGAGGTACAACATGCAATGTGTTGTTTTCATGAGCATTAAAAAAGGGCGGAAATGATGTTTATGTTGATCTCTATTCAAATTTTTTATTACATGTTCCGCTACTCTGGGAAGCGAGGTGATGAAAAACTATCTTTGATGTTTGTATGCACGGAGCTCTTTGATTTTATACTTGACACTAACGTCTCTTCAAGAAATTTCTTGTACTAGCAGTTGCTTCACAAATATTTTATTCTCCATGCGTACGCTTCATGACTTCAGTTGATTTAATTATTGTGTGTTACGACCGATGTCATGTTAAGATATTTTAGCTAGAAGTATTGTGACAATGTGGATACTGTAAAATAATTTTATAACATCGTTCAAACAGTTTCTGTTATTATTTCTCCGTACAATGTTTCCTTATATTTCTTCTCAGTTTTTGTCAGTCAACAAAAAAAGTTAATTAAATAAAATTAATACATTCTGGTGGATTGTGGACAGCGTTATTGTGACAGACGCCGAAGTTTTAATGCTGAGATCAGTACGCGCCAATAGTCAAACGTGTGATGTATTTACTACAACATATTTCGGGACGTCTTGATCCTATTGTCAAGTGATTGGAGCTTCTATGCCATTAGGTCCATCAAAAGTAAAAAGCCATCAGCAAACATGCATTGTCAAACATAAAAGTCAGCCTTGAACTCATCTTGGTACATCACGCACTCACGAGACTAAGTTGTTAAAGTGTCTATGTTTGACAATGCATGTTTGCCGCTGTCTTTTTACTTTCGCCGGGCTTTACGGTATAGAAACATTAAGCAAGCGCCAAAGACACTGATATAAGCATGCATCCTCGAATACAGAGATAGGTAAACAGGCACAATAGGGCGCTGCCATCGGCAACAAGTGACTAACGCAGTTGTTAGAACAGGAACTGCAGAAACAATAGCAGATTATTAAGATTTAAGTGAGACTGAACGTGGTTTTATAGTCGGCACACGAGCGATGGGTCACAGTTTCTCCGAGGTATCGATGAAGTGGGGATTTTGCTGTACCCCCATTTCGCGGGTGTACCGCGAACATCAGGAATCCGGTAAAACATCAAATCTCCTGCATCACTGCGGCCGGAAAGAGATCCTGCAAGAACGGTACCAATGACGACTCAACAGAATCGTTCAACGTGGCAGAAGTGCAACCTTTCGGCAAATTCCTGCAGATTTCAGTGCTGGGCCATCAACAAGTGCCAGTGTGTGAGCCATTCATGTAGCAACATCGATATGGGCTTTCGGAGGCGAAGGCCCACTCGTGTGGCCTTCATGACTGCGCGACACGAAGCTTTACGCCTCGCCTTGGCCCGTCAACACATACGTTGCACTGTTGATGACTGGAAACATGTTGCCTGGTCGGACGAATCTCGCTTTAAATTGTATCGAGCGGATGGACGTGTACGGGTATGGAGACAACCGCATGAATCCATGGATCCTGGATGTCAGCAGGGGACTGTTAAAGCTTGTCGAGGCTCTGTCATGGTGTGAGGCGTGAGCAGTTGGAGTGATATGGGACCCCTGATACGTCTAAGTACCATTCTGACAGGTGACACGTACGTAAGCATCCTTTCTTATCACCTGCATCCATTCATGTCCATTGTGCATTCCGAGGGGCTTGGGCAATTCCATCAGGACAATGCGACACCCCACACGTCCAGAATTGCTAGAGAGTGGCTCCAGGGACACTCTTCTAAGTTTAAACACTTCCGCTGGCCAGCACACTTCCCAGATGTTAACATTATTGAGCATTTCTGATATGCCCTGGGATACCTTGAACGTGCTGTTTGAAAGAGATGTCCACCTCCTCGTACACTTACGGATTTATACACTGCACTGCAGGATACTTCTGGAGCTATTGATCTGTTTTAGGTGTGAGGAGTCGTGTATATTTTGTCATTGCCGCTCAGTGAGCGTGACGTTAGGTCATAATTTTAGAAACGTCCTACTTCTGATTGGACACCTCGGGCAGGAGTATATATTTTGTCATTGCCGCTCAGTGAGCATGACGTTACGTCATAGTTTTAGAAACATCCTACTTCTGATTGGCCACTTCAGGCGGGCATGTACATTTTGTCATTGCCTCTCAGTGAGCGTGACGTTACGTCATAATTTTAGAAACCTCGGACTTCTGATTGACCACTTCAGACGGAAGGTGCGAAAACTTTTATTATAACAGGTTGCTACGGTGGAGGGAGTGGGAATCTGCTGCTGTGTGTTGCTTTTTGCACTATTTGTCATGGCAGGTGCTCATAGGCGAATGAGGCGTGGGCTCCTGTTTTGCTCCTGCTGAATGCAGGCCGCGCGGCTGCAGTTACTCTCCGGTAGGGCTCGCCTCACCTGCCGATGGTGCGGCCTGTTGGACTCCGAGAGCTGGCAGCCAGGACGGGGTGTTTAGTCTGTTTAATCGACTTAACCTATTTGTCTAACACCGCCAGAATTACGCCTTGCGGAGCCCAGCGCCTAGGTCAATTAAGAGGACCGGCGCATTATCTACATGTCGTATATTGTTCTTAATTTCGTGTAGAAGTTTTCACTCACCTAAATTTTGAGTAAAGTTACGGATGTATGTGAGTGTAATTTTCAAATATCTGAATTTTTCCGATTTTTAATACATTGAATATATTTAGTTAAACTCTGTTTTAAATACGCTTTGTTTAACCGTTGGATTGTAGTCTGTCTTGCTATTCGGATTTCTGAGGCTGCCTATAAGATAATGATTACCTAATGTCTTCAATTTAAATTTTACTTTAACTCACCCTCTGTCTAAACAATGAAATTGAATCCTTTGGCTACTCAGACTGCGGAGCATGCCTGTAAAATAAACCTTTGGTTAATTGTTTCAAGTAAATTTTGCTTAAATCAATGTCTGTGTAAATATTTGCTCTTATCGTTGAAACTGATGAACTGGTCTGTAAAACCACAAATTTCTCAGTTGCTCTATGCCTGCTACAAGTGTAAACTCTCCCAAGTGTCGCATTAAATAATGGAAATGAACAATGAAAAATACTTATGTTTCTTATTTATCCTCGACTTGGACTGAGTTCTTGTACTCCAACAGCCGATGCACTGCACAATTTGTGTTTAAATAATCAGTGGAAGAACTGCACTGCACGACTGAGAGAATTGTGAAATTGAAATTGTGAAAAATGAATGACATAGGAATAAATGTTTTAAAGGTCGAAGTAATCCGAAATATAGAACACGAAGGTTCCATCAAGGTATAATTGGAAGGTAATGTCCCGAAACACATTTTTTTTTTAGTTAATTTCGAACTTTGGTTAAGTTGTATGGAATCAGTGTGGAGAAAATGAGTAGAATGCCTAAGGATAAACGAGGTTTATGCAAAGTGATAAGTTTCTGACAGCTAGTAATAATTCAGATAGACCCATGATAGAAAGTCGCCAGGTGTTTTGTGTGGAGTTTAGTATTCCATAGCAGCGATTAATAGACGATGAAACTGACAGAGGAGATACACTTTCATAATTCAGTGGAGAAAAATGGTTTAAAGGGAAATGGATTGATAAAATGAGGACTGAATAGGCACTTATAAAAAAAAACGAGAGGAATGAACAGTAGTGGAATGAAGTGTCTACAACTGAGTGTCGACGAGAGAATGCTTGAAGAGAAGAGAGCAAGAGAAAAGAGACCACCTTGAATGTTTGGTGATATGAAAAACATACGTAGAATTGGGAATAACAGTGAGGAGTTTTAAATATATGTGACGAAGTGTCTTCATGGAACTCACACGTGATAGTGAAAAGGTCATAGCAGCAACTGAAGCTATCGCACCAACAACTTCTGCAACAGTTCAGAACGTTTGTTTAGAGAAGTACAGTGCTGGTTGTAAGATTCCAACAACAATTTTCCTACATAGGAACAGTTTATGAATGCGGCAGTCGGGCTAACAATGAGCGTGCGATATTTATTACGAAAAAAATAAGAAGCGTTAGGCAATTCAAATGTACACGATCCTTATCAGGAACCTGTTCATGTTCATAATTTAATTTAGTACAGTCAAATATTATGTAATTTCTTTTTAGGTCGGGACTGTTTGTAAGATCTGATATTATGACCAATTTCTATTTTATATTTTCCTGGAGGTTATCAGGAAACACATCTACTGCTCACTCATAAAACACAAGGACAATGAATGAAATTTTGTGGAAGGCGGAAAGATAATAATACCGTTTCGAATGACTATCCCATTATTTATGCTGTACCGTATTATAAGGCTGCCAGTTCCAACACTGAATCATAACCTAACGAATTCGTATCTGTCTTACTGACACTCATACTAACGCCTACAAAGATCCAAAAAAATTAACCAAAAACATGGGGAAAATAAAAAAGTATTTTAAAACGTCGTTATAGTTACTCAATTATGTAATGGCTAGTGGCATACATACAGTTGTTTGTTAAGTAATGAGTAAGTTTTTCGTTGTATCATTCACTTTCAGTATTTAGTGCATTTTAAGTAATGCTAAACTAAGAAATCACCACTACAGCAATATCCGTTTCGTTATAAAGAATTCGTCTGCTCAAGAATATTTACGGAAAATGACTTCTACCCCTGTTGTATATGTTTTTATATGCCTGGAAACTGAATTAATCCGTTCAAAATCTGCGGATATAAGACTGATCAGTTTTTCTCCATTACCTGAAGAGGTCTGCTTTAATATGTATAAAATTTCACCTAGGTATCCAGTCATGGTGCTTTTCTAAGAGCAATCTTGTACAGAGCTTGTAGCAGATTTATCTTTCGCAACTGCTACTCACATATGAATAAAAGTTATTTCCATTCGCTTCACACAAACAGTTTAATCTATTTTGTCGAAAATTGATATAGTGAGATGCTGACTGTGTGCTGATACAGTGTAAGTCTCACAAAAAAGAAAAGAACAGCAACCAGCCACTGTTGACAATGCTGTTTATTAAAAATACACATGCTGTTAATTTCATTGTCAGCTGCTCAAGAATATTTACGAAAAATGACTTATACCCCTGTTGTATACGTTTCGATATCCCTGGAAACTGAATTAATCTGTTCAAAATCCGCGGATATGTCACTGATTTAATTGAATTTAATTTAGGCTTGGTGTTAACAGTGCGGTCAGATGACCCCTGTTGCATATAATACTAAAGTTAGTCCTTTTTACGTTCATTTTACGTTTTTTTAAAGCGTAAACAATCCTCAGTACCTGACGGGATAAGCTTAATTCTTTTGCGTAATATGGCGAGACTGTGAGAATATAAAGTTCGTGGAAGCGTCTGAAAAACTGTGAGCCATGGTTTTAACGCACTTACAGTAATCAACACTACGTGAAGCACTACCAACATTTAAAAAAAATACACTTATTTAAGTAGATAGGCATAATTTTTACAGTCATGCCTGTTTACGCTATCCAATGGGTCGTCACATGATGCAGACGTACACCCCTCCTTTCATCCACTAAAACAAATGAGGAAAGTTGTGTAGTTTATCACTGGCGACTACGAATCACTTCATTTCTCTCCAGGGGATAGATATCAATGTGCAGCGCTCGTTGCATGATATGAGGGCCTTGACATTTTTCAATGCATACAGTTTGCATTTTCAATATGGGTTAACTCCAATAACGTTGTGAAGTGGTGGAGTAGTTACTTGGCTCATGGTTGGCGGAATTGTATGGCTTTTTCCATATCCATGGACAAACTGTCTATGGCAGCCTTTTTGTGAAAAAACTTCTTAAAATAAGAGATAGAGCAGTACTTTGTACAAGCATTTGGATGGATGCGCAAGCAAGTCATTTACCTAACAGTATTAGATTTTCCGCTGTTTACAACGTATAATGAAGACTGATGTAGGAACGGTTCTATTTAAGGCAGAGTCGGGTCCCTAATATCCATAATCACAATGATTCCTTTCCTACCTGGGGTCGTAATTATTCATTATAATTGCGTTACAGTAGTTATTTGAATTTGGGGTATTACAGAAACTGCCACGCAGTGTATCGGAAGAATTTTTTGCACGCGTGCTGCCATTCAAACAATCATGAACTGCGAAGCAGTGAATTCAACAGGAGTCTGAAGTAGTTCTAGGTTGTGCAGTTTCAAGTGGTAGTTCGTTTGTCCTCGTTCCAAACAACATCATTCAGTAAACATGTCTGAAATCCCTGGACTAGCAGGACAGAGTGGGTGAGGTTATATTTGTGGAAAGCGGCCAAAATAAATTGCTGTCAGTTACACTCAAGGTATAAATTTTATTAGTTAAAAGACACAATAACATCAGCAAGAATTAAAACCTCTCAAGGTTGATAACGAAAGACCTCCTTTGATGTGATTTAAATCGGCTGAAAGCCACATACGAAAATCCAGGGCCGAAGGCCTAAGCAAGGAGTTGAGGTCCAGGAGTTCTTCTGGAAATTTCACTTCTTTCAAAAAAACATTTTTTTACTTCAATAACAATAGGATGAAGGCCACACATTAAGCGAGAACAGTGTTACGCCTTAAGGCCAAAACAAAGATTTTCAGTGTTAATTCTAAAAAAGTTGAAACCCGGCTGAAGGCCGCACATCAACAAAACAATCTAACGGCTTAAAGCCTACGAATAAGGGCTTTCAATTTAACAGGCTGAGGGCCTTAGCTTAAAACATTTCATGCAAACTCGGCTGAAGGCCTTATACTAAAGTATAACAATGTTATGACTTAAGGGAAAAACAAAGATTTTGAATTTCTACTTTTAAGAGAGATTAAAACTCGACTGACAGCCACACACACCATGCAGAAAGCAATTTCACGGCTTAAGGCCTAATACAACAGCCTTGCAATTTAACTAAGCTAAAACTCGGCTGAAGGCCACACACAGTACTTAAAAGTAAAAAGGAAATCACAATATAAAACAGAAGGAGTGGCGGTCAGAAGGTTCCAAGCGGAAAGTAACACTAAAGCACGTTTAGGTGAGACAGGCAGCCAGAGCGACAACCTCTAAATCAGAAGGCAACACAACCAAGAAACGGTTCACCCCCGACCGGCAATTTGACCGATTTCCAACGGTCAGATCCAATTGCACAAATAATGGAAAATATCGGCCGATGAAGAGTAACCGAGATACCAATACCTTCAAACTGGGCCTCACCAAGATCAAGGCATCAAACATCAGTCAAGACGAATCCGAAAACACATGTCACAACTGTCAAGTCACTAACAACGGCTGCAGATTCTAGGTAAGAAAACACACGACTTCTTATCACACGCGTCATGGGCTGAGAAAACAACAATCCACAAATAACGAACAAATCGTAACAGTCGAGTCTTAAGAACAAGTAACTAATTACTCAACTTGAGGATCCTGCTTCGGAAGAAAGCGAAAAGTCGCTCACACAGCTAGCACCTCCAGATGGAACAGCGCGTGCCCGAAGCCAAAAGCCCCGGCCTGGGTTCGCGCTGTGGAGACACCGTTGCTGCTCAGTTCCAACGAACCAACAAGGTGCAACCACATCACAACTCGGAAAACGGTGTTCGTCGTGAGGATCCAAGACGTCGTCAACTAAGACGACAAACGGCAGCGCACCTTCGCCGACAGCGGTCCCGGCGAATACTAACACCATACGGACCCGACTGTTGCTGGCTGCCAACTCTTCCCCGACTGATACTGGTGCCAGTGCTCAGCAGAGCACATGTCGACATGCGACGACCAGCCGATCGACCGACCAAAGGTCTTTCGTCTGCGTCGGCCACGGTCCCGGGGCGTGCTTTCAGTGTCTGCCTTCCGACTGACTCTGCCGACTCACTGCTTGGTCCTCGACTGCACTCCTGGTCCGTCTCCAACTGAACTGACTTCCTTCGGACGGACGATGTGCCGTAGTCCATGGCTCGGACCCAACCATGTAGAGGGAACACAAACGATATCTCTGCACAGGAAGGAACCGACCCAAATACACGTCGTCGATGAGACGACCGACCGAACGACCAACCAACGGTCGTCCGGCTGGTACTGGCTGAGCGGACCTCACTGGGGCTCCGTCCCGACTGCACTCCTGCTGCATCCCGGCCGCCCTCCTAGTTCGTCTCCGACTGACTTTTAGACCCACGACGACCCGGAAATACCAGCGGTCGCTCCAAAGGTAGTACGACAGCACTTATCGATAAGCGCTGGTGCTGCTGCCACTCACGGGCAGGTAAGGCAGGAAGTTAGTGACGCCAGTAAATGGAATAAGAAAGCGAGTCGGCAGTACCGTACGAGAAGATGACAAACAATAAACCGGATGGACACGAGACACCCACGGGTCAATGTCAGCTATACTTTAGTCGGTCAATGACTTTTCTAACAGCAAATAAACACCGTTCAATTCCGAGGCTTCAAGAGTGTAGGTCAGGTATGTGTGGTTCTAGACACTTTACTATTTTTCTTCCTTCTCGCCAGAAATACATTGAGGTGGCATAAGTTATGGGACAGCGATATGCAGCCGGCCGGAGTGGCCGAGCGGTTCTAGGAGCTACAGTCTGGAACCGCGCGACCGCTACGGTCGCAGGTTCGAATCCTGCCTCGGGCATGAATGTGTGCGATGACCTTAGGTTAGTTAGGTTTAAGTACTTCAAAGTTCTTGGAGAATGATAACCTCAGAAGTTTAGTCCCATAGTGCTCAGAGCCATTTGAACAGCGATATGCACCTACAAGGTCGGCGGTAGTACAGGGTACACGAGGTATAAAAGGGCAGAGCACTGGCGGAGGTGTCATTTACACTAAGGTTATTCTTGTAAAAGGTTTCGGACATGATTATGGCCACACGACGGGAATTAAACTTGGAACGCCGAATGGTAGTCGCAGCTAGACACAAGGGACATTCCATTTCGGAACTCGTTAGAGAATTAAGTATTATGAGATCGACAGTGTCAAGAATGTGCCAAGAATACCAAATATCAGACTTTACCTATCATCACTGACAATGCAGTGATCGACGGCCTTCACTTACCAACCGAGAGCTGAGGCGTTTGCGTAGAGATGTCAGTGCTAACAAACAAGCAATACTGCATAAAAGAATAGCAAAAATCAGTGGAGGAGGTATGACGGCAGATTTCGGCTCATTGTTCTAAAGAATTCGTTAGGACAATGAGCCGAAATCTGCCGTCATTGGGCTATGGCAGCAGAAGACCGATGCGAGTGCCTTTGCTAACACTAAGACGTCGCTTGCAGCGCCTCTCCTGGGCTAGTGAACTTATTCTGATAGACCCCACACGGCTGTTAAACCGTAGTCTCGTCAGGTGAGCCACGATTACATTTGGTAAGAGCCGGTGGTAGGGTTCCAGTGTGGTGCAGCCCCCACGATGTCATCAATCTATGTTGTAAACAAGGCACTTTGCAATTTGGTGATAGCCCCATAATGGAGTGGACTTTGTGGACATGGGTCCTCTGTTCAAACTGAACCGATCATTGACTGGAAATGGTCTTGTTCAGCTACCTGGAAACCATTCGTAGGCTAGTCACGGACCTTATGTTCGCAAACAACGACAAAATTCTTATGAATGACAATGCGCCATGACGACAAAAAAATGGTTCGAATGGCTCTGAGCACTATGGGACTTAACATCTGTGGTCATCAGTCGCCTAGAACGTAGAACTACTTAAACCTAACTAACATAAGGACATCACACACATCCATGCCAGAGGCAGGATTCGAACCTGCGACCGTAGCGGTCGCGCGGTTCCAGACTGAAGCGCCTAGAACCGCACGGCCACACCGGCCGGCGCCATGACGACAGGCCACAAATGTTCACAATTGGTTTGAAAATCATTCTGGACAATTTTAGCGAATAATTTGGCCATCGATATCACCCGATACAAATCCCATCGAATATTCGTGGGACATAATCGGGATGTCAGTTCGTGCACAAAATTCTGCACCGGAAGTACTTCCGTAATTATGGACGGCTGTAGAGTTAGTACGGCTCAGTATTTCGGGCGTGGAATTCCACCGACATGATGAGTCAATGCTATGCCGAATTGCTGTGTTAAGGAGGTCTGACACGACCAAAAGAAATATTCCATGTCATTTATCATCTCAGCGTAGTTTGCTAACACGTTTCGGATGTGAACAGTGTATATGTTCTGTCACAAAAGTCATTGACCGATTGAAGGATAGCTGACATGTTTCTATGGTTGAGACATCGAACTGTTCAGATAAATCGTCTGTACAACCATTGAGCCGTGGCTGGCTCGAGTCGTGCTTGCCTTGGGTGAATCCTTTGTTGGAGCCCTACAGTTTTATTTCTCAGGTAGTTATTGCGATAATGTTGCTGTCATCTCCGTGAGTGGCAGCAGCAGCGTGTATCGATACCAGTACTCCTGTACTATCTTTGGTGTGGCGGATACAGTTTCCATCGGGCGGTGTGTGGCGAGTCGTCCGGTAGGTGTGAAGCAGCAAGGGAGTCTCTGTTGCGCATACTCTGGCCGGGGCCGCTGGCGGTGTGCACGTGCGGTTGGAGTGGTAGGTGTTGCTTGCGAGTGCTACGAAGTTCGTCGCCCCCTGATCTTGGACATGAACGTTGAGTCCTCACTTAACCTACTATCGAACCTCAACTGTTCACATTTCTTCGCTTGATCTTGGCTTTCGCTTTTGGGACATTTCTACGAGCAACAATGTGTGTGTATTCAAGTCGGCCGAGATCCCAGCCGTCTTCCTGTGGAGTTTAACTTAATTTATTCCCTGTTATTGAAGTTGACCAGTGGTATTTCCTGCCTTGTGGCCGTTGACGATCCCGTTACCTGCCCCGGTCGTTAAGGTAATTTTCAGCAGTGTATTTTCCTCGTCGTGTTGTTGCTGTACAGTGTGGCGTGGAGTTCGACAGCTGAGGTGTTGCTGGTCGTTGTGGGCGCCAATATTGTATTGAAATCTTGTGGTCGTTTTGCTGGCTGCATGGAGCGGAACTGATCTTGTTGATTGGTCTGTCGGCTGTCTGTCGGTTGGGTTGCCGTCAGATAAAGAAGTCGTTGAACAGGCTGCCTGTCTCACTTAAATGGGCGTTAGTGTTACCATCCCAGGCCAACTCTTAGAAACATCTGAGGGCCATTCCTTGAGTTACATAGTAATTTCCCTGTTTGGGTTTTAGTTATTTGATTGATGTGTGGCCTTCAGCCAAGTATCAGTATCTCTTAAATTAATGTTATTGTCTTGCCCTTAAGGCATGAGGTTGTTTTTTTTTTTTATATGGGTACTTCAGCCGAATTTTAGATAAGATATTTTAAGATAAGGCCTTCTGCCTTTTAAATTGAAACTATTTTTCTAGGCCTTAAGCCGTTAAACATATATGGTTGATATGTGGCCTTCAGCCGAGTATTAATACCTCTTAAATTAATGTTCTTGTCTTGGCCTTAAGGCATGGGATAGTTACTCTTTATAGAGGCCTTCAACCGAATTTTATATGAAACGTTTTAAGATATGGCCTTCTCCCTTTTAAAACTGAAACTCTTATTTCTACGACTTAAGCCTTTAAATTATTTGCTGATGTTCGGCCTTCAGCTGAGTTTTAATATCTCTTAAATTAATGTTCTTGTCTTGCCCTTAAGGAATAACATTGTTATGCTTTTGTATGCGGCCTTCACCCCAATTTTGAATGAAATATTTTAAGATAAGGCCTCCTGCCTTTTGGTTGAAACTCTTCTTATTGCTTAATACGCGGCTCCTGCCAAGTTCCATTAAAATTAAATTGCTAAGGCCTTCAGCCTGTTTAGATTGAGGATTTAGAAAATATTTTTGGGTGAAACCTCCAGAAGAACCTTGTGTTTCAATCTCTTGCTTAGGCTTTGAGTCTTGGATTTTGAGTGTGGCCTTCAGCCGATCTACAGTTAATCAAAGGAGTTCGATTAAAGTTTTGAGTGTTTTGCATGCTTGTTATAATATTGTGTATTGATAAATAAAGTTTGTATGTTGAGTGCAACTGACAGTAACTTATTTTGGGTCCTTTCCACAACCTAATACGCCCTGTTCTGCTAGTCCAGGAATTTAAACATATTTAGCAATAGTATGTAAAAGTTAATCCCTCTGTGCTTGGAAGGAATATAGATACACCACTTTATCCATAAACATGGGACTTCCTATCTCAAAGTAAATTTTCTTTAATTTATGAATCAAAGCGCAGCAATACATTTAAAGGCAGGCATAGATGGTTACCTAAGTAATTCTAATACTTCATTTGTATCTAGGCACCTCTTGAAATAACTGATGGGCGTCATCTCGACTGGAAGAAGACCATTGCGTTATAGTACTAAAACAGAAGCCTCCTTCAAGAAATTCAGTAGGCTCTTATGATTTCTTCTTATACTATTGAGGGGAAGCTTTTTATTTAGATGCATTCATAGTTTCTCCATGCTAATGTGAGCTCTTATTCAATAATCGTCGAACATGTTGTTTTGGCATTCATTTGGCAATCATACTGGCAACTCACATACCATCAAATTACCAAAATTGTCGTCCCACTACCACACTGCTCCCACAGACATTCTCTGTCCCCCCCCCCTCTCTCTCTCTCTCTCTCTCTCTCTCTCTCTCTCTCTCTCTCTCTCTCTCTCTCACACACACACACACACACACACACACACACATGCACTCACGCACGCACACGCACACGCACACACGCACTTATTGTTCCACATTTTTAAGATACTGAGCCGTCGTGTTCTCCACATTCTCATTTCAGAGGAAAAGAGTCCGTTCGATAGTAGTTTCAGGACACTGACGTCAGCGATAGTAGAAGTTTTATGATGCTGTGAGGCCACCTGTATGTTTGTTTGTTTGTTTGCTTTGTTTTAGGGCCCAAAAACAACTGAGGTCATAAGAGCCCATGTCATAACCTTAGAATAGTAATACGGAAAGGAAGCTAAAAGCGACTACGCATTAAGCCCAGTCGATGAAAGAAAGCAGATCTAAGAACAAGAACTTCCTCCAGGAGAAACGGCTACGCCTAATGGCTATGACGGGTAGAGAGTAAATCGCGGTCAAGAGCCAGCGCGTCGTTCGCTAAAACGGCCGATAACTCAGAGTGCAAACATATACAAGAACGTAAGTGATTAAAGAAAGGCCATTGGAGCAGGAAATGGCGGCCCGTGAGAAGCTGACGACGGTGGTCACACAGTGGTGGGGGATCACCACATAGTAAATGATGGCTAAAACGACCGACACGCATCCTGGCTACAATGACCTCGCGGCGAGAGGGCTGAGAGGAAGTCGGCCAAGCTGCTGGGAGAGGTTTAATTCCCTGGAGCTTGTTCCCAAGAAGAGAAGACCAATGGTGGTGCCCAACTGCACCACCTGCCGACAGGCGGCAACTAGAATATCATCCGAAGGAATGGAAGAGCCACTGGTCCGAGGTAGGACTGCAGCCTAGGGTGTCATGAAACGAAACGGCACGCAGTGCCATGTTTCATGTTTCGACATCCAAGGTCGTTCACCGGGGTCAACTGAGGTCAGCATGGCGGCGGCAGTGTCCCGCTGAGATAATAGTCCGGTTAGGACATTGTCTGGGCAAGCACCCACGCCAGCAAAAGGTTGGCACATGCAGAAATTTTGAAATGTGAGCGTTATGCAGTGACAGATAAGGATGTGGCCTAGCAACAACGTAAAATCTGAAGTACATAAGGGACACCCAATTCTAGTTTTCACGTAATATCGTGCCCTTGTAGTGGAAGCTCTACACTGTTCAACGAAGAATCAGCTACAGTAAGTACACTTTTCAATAATGGAGTCTTTGTATAAACTAGCACGTGGTGTCGTCTGTGGTCGGCTAGATAATGCTATTGATGCATTTGAACTTGGTCTACCACATCTCATAGAAGAAGATATTGTATGTAAGTTTAGAATTGACAAAATGAAGTCAGTGTTAAATGCATATCAGTTACCAGAGCGTTATTTGTATACTAACAGTGCCAATGTTCCAATGATTAAGGAAATAGTTTGTGATGCAATTCAAGCTGGTGGAAAAATTAAAGTAAGTGAACGAATCCATGGCAAACAATGTGTTTGCTGACAATATCGAATTTCGGTCATTGCCCGTTTTGATAAAGTAGATATAAAATTCGTGTTCAGTTTTATCAAATTTCATTTAATGAATGTATTTGGCACATTTGTTAGCGTTGTTTGCACAAATTTGTTGGTTCTTGGCATAGTGAATCAATACAATGTATACTATCACTGTAAAATTTATACGATTTCTAAAGCACCTTATTTTGTTTACGGTGTAATATGACCGCCTCACATTAAAATGTATAGACACTGGTGCACGTTTTGTGCAAATACACCATTATTTAGAAATTTACGTTGTAGTGGTACCCTGTGTCATGTCTCTGATTCTGATGATGACGATATTAATTTGGACGAAATGATGTTTGCAGACTGGTAATAGGGAATCTTGCGGAAGTGATGCAACTCCTGTACACCCTGCCGGAAACCCACATACCGGAGCCGTCGCTGAAGTGCCTCATATACTTGGTGACGAGATTACACTCAACTGTCGGAATAAGCAATGGACTCGCAGGAGAGCTTCTGTAAAGTTTGGAAGGTAGGAGACGAGATACTGGCAGAAGTAAAGCTGTGAGGACGGGGCCTGAGTCGTGCTTCGGTAGCTCAGATGGTAGAGCACTTGCCCGCGAAAGGCAAAGGTCCCGAGTTCGAATCTCGGTCGGGCACGCAGTTTTAATCTGCCAGGAATTTTCATATCACCGCACACTCCGCTGCAGAGTGAAAATCTCATTCTGTACCCTCGTCATTTGCTTTAACGACCTTATTAGAATCTGCGAATTATCAGAACGATAGTATTTCACTGACATTGTTATCCTCAGAGGACCGAACGATACTGATGAATTCTGTGGACGAATTAATATCATCTCAAAAACCTATCCTGGGGAAATTATCATGTTCAAGGAAGATGGGGACCACATCCACTTCATCCACGGCTGCATCTATTCTTCCAACAGATATAGATGCCGATTCCGCACTGACCCATTTATTGCCTCAAGAGTTAAGATAAGCCACCGACGAACCAGGGCCATCGCAGCCATGTCCGTTATCGACTGGCTCAATATCTCTTCTTGCAAAGACGGCCAAGTCGGGGACAAGTATGGCTTAGAGGATCCAATAGGAGATTACCTAGTTCGGATAAAATTGTACAATGGGAAAGTTTCCTCGAAGGATCCCTCAAAGTATTGGAAGGGGAAAGTAATGGAATTAATTATCAGTGCAGAACAGGATTCAACGATTATGCAGCATGTAAATGGCCTCATAACAAGCGCCAGCCAATCACCACAGGAAAAGGGTGCAATCCTCAAACTCCAGCGAAAAAGGTTCTATCCCTTTTAATGTCATATAATTGTATTCCACCTGAAAACAATGTCAATGTAATACCTTCTTCTCAATCATATTTTATTAATTTAATTGACCCAAAATTTAAACGTTTCTTTGATATGGGAATGGAGTTGTATACGAAAACTGTAAATGAATTACATTTAAAGGGTCTTGGATATTTACTTGGATCTGGTTCCGAAAATAATATATTTTATTCACACAGTACCAATGTTTGGGAATATTATTGTACTTTACTAGACTCATTGTCGTGACTCAGTAGATTGCTGTTATTCCAATGCAATGATGATACAGATGAAGCCACTAAATTTTTATGTAATCTTGTATCATGGTTTAATAGAAATGGTTTGTACCAACGGCAAGATGTTGGAGGAATACAAAAATATGTACCAAATAGAAAATTGAACACATTGTGAATTGTACGCCCACCAAATTCCGGCAAAAATTGGTTTTTCGATTGTTTCATTTCACTTGGTTTAAGTGTTGGTCACATTGGCAGACACAATAAGAAAACTAATCAATCCGCATTGCAAGATGCCGTAAATTAGCGAAAAATAATTGGAAATGAAATTTCCCTTGAAGAGGGAGCAGCGTCAGCAGCCTCGTTTTCCATCAGACTTTCCGTGAGACCTATGTAACCATGAACGCATATAAGCATCACACCGGCTCCCGCAAGATTGAGCAAGTGGAAGCTTTCTTGGACCCGTTGCACTAAGGGATGGACTTTGTACAGCACACAGAGGCGCTGAAGGGCACTGAGAGAATGGGAGCATGTGACACAATGAGCCTGGGTCGCCTGGTGTACTGGGTGACCTGCAGTAAAGATATAGCAGTGTTCCGGAAGCCGATACCGAAAATTATAGGTGCCAAGTACGAAGCCACATCCGACACCACGGCCAGTCCTAGAGCCATCAATGCACACGAAGGTACTACCGCTATGTTGTGTGCAAAGGTCGAATCCGGTGTAGTTTCCTTAGGACATCGAAAATGAACAGGGGCTGCCACGCGAAGCCAAGACGGTGAAAGGTTCGCACCCATCGGGAACGTTGCAGGTAGCATGAAGTTAAGTTGCCGGAACAATAGCCGAAAGTGAACTGCTATCGATAAAAGACAAGAAGGACGCGTTCCATGCTGGCTGTAAAGGGAGTCATCGAAGAAGGAGGCATAAGACTGCTGGCCAAAAATGGCGGAAAAGCGGCATGCGTATCCGCTCGGAAGAACATCACGCCAGTATGTTAGCAGTAGTTCGCGCATCTTCTGCTTAGATACTGTAACTGTGCTAGTGCAAAAGTCGCCGATGACGCTGATGGATTGTATCAAGGCGGCGTAACGTGGATGGACGTACAGATGAATAAACGAAATACCTATATTCTTCAAGCTAAAATCTTCCGGTTTATTAGGCCTCATCACATTTCCTCTGCCGGCCGCTGTTGACCGAGCGGTTCTAGGCGCTTCAGTCTGGAACTGCGCTACCGCTACGGTCGCAGGTTCGAATCCTGCCTCGGGCATGGATGTGTGTGATGTCCTTAGGTTAGTTAGGTTTAAGTAGTTCTAAGTTGTAGGGGACTGATGACCTCCGATGTTAAGTCCCATGGTGCTCACAGCCATTTGAACCATATTTCCTCTAAAATGATCAACGTTTCGACCTCTCTGGTGGGATCTTCCTCAGGATCTTTCGGTGTCCACTACTGCTGGAACAGTGTTCTAGCACTAGTGTACACCGGACGATCCAGAGGAAGATCCCAGCAGCGGGGTCGAACGTCAACGTCTACTTCAGAGACAACAGCCACGAAAGCTTGCAGACTTACATACCTATATTTCTGCTTCGAACGGACAAGGGACCGGTACAAACTGAGGAGGGTGGTCCTCTCCGCCCCCTAGGAGCGGCGTGTGGTGATCCTCTTCGCTCTTCTAGTCGCGAAATGTGTGTAGAGATAATGAGTATTGTCAAGCCTCCGTGTGATCTCGAGTCTTTCCTTAACATCGCCTTCATGGGGTTTCGGGGATGTACTTACATACGTACCTTCTTTGAGTTTCAGCAGTTATCAAATGTAGCACACCCTGACGCGTAACGCCCCTCTGTAGCGTCTGGTGCTGAAGTTGATTGATCATTACTAAACGCGTTTCTTTATTTTCTCTCTCTGTCAAACCTGGTAAGGATACAAGACTGAGGAGAAATACATTTAATGCAAGACATCTGACAAATCACATGTGGCTCAGTCTAGAATTTCAGAAAGCAAGAATATCTTGAGAGCCAGAGAATACAAGCAGTTTTCGTAGGAACTTCAGAGTTTTGACAGATATTCACGAAACGAACAGAACATCAAATAGAAGTTTATTACCCGCAGTTAGCTCATTTGAAGGGGAAGCTTTATTATCAACTTCACTGTCCAGTTCGAAATAAACTTTTAATATTAATATACTGTATGTCATGTCTTAACAAACATACTTACTTACTTACTTACTTACTGGTCATACCGAACTCGAGAGTCCATTACCGCAGCAATGTATTTTCGCCACCTGTCCCTGTCTTGGGCTGTTTCCTTCCATTGACCTTCAATACCTAGGCTCCTAAAATCAGCCTTCACATTGTCCTCCCATGTACGCCTCGGTCTCCCCACAGGACGTTTTCCCTCTAGGTGCCCTGCCAGTACTCTGCGTGCTGCCCTGCCCTCATCCATTCGAGCTACGTGACCCGCTCATCGCAGCCTACGTGATTTAATAATACTGATTATGTCAGCGCTTGAATAGAGTTCGTGAAGCTCTTCGTTATGCAGTTTTCGCCACTCTCCGCTAATGTCATCCCTTTTTGCTCCGAAAATTTTCCTCAAAATTTTGTTTTAAAATACTCGAAGCGGCTTTTCATTTTGCACAGTGAGAGACCAAGTCTCATACTCATACAGCATAACTGGTAGAATAATAGTTTTGTATGTTCTAATCTTTAAATTTATAGGCAATATCCGTGATGAAAGTAATCTATTCAGTGAGAAGTAGCACGCATTTCCCGCCCGTAATCTCTTATTCAGTTCGGCTTCAATCTCATTTCTCGAAGTGATGCCCACGCCTAGATACTTAAAAGTGTTCACTTTTTCAAACTGGATGTCTCCAACTCTTAACATTTCCTGACCTACTGCTGTTGACATTCTAGTAGTAACCAGGTATTTAGTTTTGTCTTCACTTATCCTTAGACCTACATCATCACTGTCTTCACAGTCTTAACACGAAAATTGTAATTCCTGGTCTTTATCTAAGGAAATGTAGGCTAGGATTTGAACTGGAGACGAGAAGAAGGAAATGAAACAGCGTCATTTTCATCGGAAGTGACAATCAGGAATGCAACATTTCCATCAGCAACGGTGGCAGCTTCCGCGGTGCGGCAGTCCAGACTTGGACCTGTATACAGCTGCCTTCCTGAACCAGAACGACGAACATGTGTGCTCCACGTTTGTCACATGAAATGCTCTGATGCGCAGGCGACACCTCGCCTTCATTGCTTTAGAAAGTTTTTCGAAAGAACCATCCAGCTTCCCCCAGATCAAAAATCCATGTTCGCCGATGTTCCATTAATGACACGAAATGTATTAAAATAAAGTCACGTTTAAATAACACCAAGAGCAGCTGAGAACATAATATTAACTCGTAAATAACATAAATACGAAGTGTTTTCGCAGCTACGGAAACGGAAAACCATCTGCGACATAAGGGAATAACTAGGACTTGAACCCAGATTCCCCACTTAATGTGAGCGGTCGCCCTTGCTGCTTTGGCTATCCATGCACGCCACAGAGTCTAGAAAAAATTCCACATGTCGTCGTTCCTGCGCCACAAACTGTACTCGTATAAACATTATGTAATCCCCGTATAGATAATATATTGTTATGACAGCCGGTATGGCTTCACCGTGAAAGTAGCGTCAATAATAGAAAAATATGGCAGCCCTGCATCAATGTTGTCAAGGGCAAAATTCGATAACGTAATTAGTACACAATGATTTTGTGCTTTGGACAGTCGATAAGTATGTTTTACACTGACGATGATGACATCGAATGGGATTCTATAATTTCATTTTTATTATTGCTGACACAGAGTGATGCCATAGAGCCTCCTGCAATCTCCGTTGCCTCATTGATCGAAACTGGTAGCGGATAATTTTTTTCCTCAGCAGCTGTTGATGTTACATGGATAACTGTATCTTCAAATATTTACGAGTAGTGAAGCGCGATGCACAAAAAGACATTCCAACAGTATTGGTTGACGCTCTAATTACATGTCTAGAGGGTTTGTTGACCATGTAACGTTCTGAGACCAAAAAGTTACAAGAATTTGGGAACTACGTATCATACAAGGTGTAAATTTTGCTACCTTAGAAGAAAAAAATCGCACGACGGACAAATGTAGAAGTAATTACGCAGCTAACTAGCACAAAGACAGCTTCCCAACTCATAAAAAGTCAGCTAGCATCGAAGATAGGAAAATCTTTGAGATATTTGAAACGCGTTGTGTTTCTACAGTGAATTACAGGAAAGGAAAACCGCACTAGTAGTGCTCGTAAGGCACTGCGTTCAGCCCTCGTCAGGGTGGGTGCGCGTAACTTCTCTTTTGTGAGAATGCCGCTCGTTTCTAACCGTCTTTCATCCACTGTTTCATTTTGAAGCTTGCGTACTGCCTGTCCGATGTCACTTATTATTTCACATACTGAAAAGTCCCGTGGCGAAGGTGCGAAATTCCTTTCTTAAGTACCAGCATTTCACCCTTGTCTGTATGTCGTGCCGTCAAGGTGATGACTGTGCGTTCTGAGGCTCTGGGGTCCGCACCGTATTGTTGTTGTGAAAGGGTACTGGACTTACCTTTCTGCCTCTCTGTAGTTCGTTTTTGTGGCGATGTTTGTTAGGAAAGAGTAGCTGCGTCCACAATATCCTAGTCCAAATCTGTTAATGTCCTTTGTAGGTGCAGATTCAAGCAATATAAAAACGTCCGTTTGCCTCCAGTTGCGGCGTGGTGACGTATATCGTTTCTCGTAATAGAGCGATGCCTCGAGGCGGCTGTGTTGATAAGATGGGATACATAGAAAATTTTGTAATAATATTCACGTCACGCAGTAGGAAGGATAGCGGAGTCCGTAAATTAACCTGCTTGGAACGCAGCTTTCCCAGACGTTTAACGCTGCGCCATGTTGTTTCCTTCCCGTAGAGGTACTTAGTTTAAGAATGCAGAGTTCTCAGAAATAACACCGAATAAAACTTCTCAGGTTTGCAGCCACGCCAAATTACTAAAAGCATTGTCAAGTAGTACGACTGCAAATGGTCTGCTGGTGCGTCCCTTATATACACTAGCTGCCGGCTGAGATACCACTGCCGCGCGTGGTAGCCGAGCGGTCAAGGGCGCCTTGTCACGGTTCGCCCGGTTTCCCCCGTCGGAGGTTCGAGTCATCCTTCTGTCATGGGTCTGTGTGTGTTCTCCTTAGCGTAAGTTAGTTTAAGTTAGATTAAGTAGTGTGTAGGCTTAGGGACCTATGATGGTTCAAATGGCTCTGAGCACTATGCGACTCAACTGCTGAGGTCATCAGTCGCCTAGAACTTAGAACTAATTAAACCTAACTAACCTAAGGACAGCACACAACACCCAGCCATCACGAGGCCATCATAAGGCCGTTGCAGCATCCCTGAATATGGAAGTTAATAGGAATATAAAAAAAGGGAGGAAGGTTTATCTGTTTAGCAAGAGTAATAGAAGGCAGATTTCAGACTACCTAGCAGATCAAAACGACAATTTCTGTTCCGACACTGACAATGTTGAGTGTTTATGGAAAAAGTTCAAGGCAATCATAAAGTGCGTTTTACACAGGTACGTGCCGAGTAAAACTGTGAGGGACGGGAAAAAACCACCGTGGTACAACAACAAAGTTAGGAAACTACTGCGAAAGCAAAGAGAGCTCCACTCCAAGTTTAAACGCAGCCAAAACCTCTCAGACAAACAGAAGCTAAACGATGTCAAAGTTAGCGTAAGGAGGGCTATGCGTGAAGCGTTCGTTGAATTCGATAGTAAAATTCTATGTACCGACTTGACAGAAAATCCTAGGAAGTTCTGGTCTTACGTTAAATCAGTAAGTGGCTCGAAACAGCATATCCAGACACTCCGGGATGATGATGGCATTGAAACAGAGGATGACACGCGTAAAGCTGAAATACTAAACACCTTTTTCCAAAGCTGTTTCACAGAGGAAGACCGCACTGCAGTTCCTTCTCTAAATCCTCGCACAAACGAAAAAATGGCTGACATCGAAATAAGTGTCCAAGGAATAGAAAAGCAACTGGAATCACTCAATAGAGGAAAGTCCACTGGACCTGACGGGATTCCAATTCGATTCTACACAGAGTACGCGAAAGAACTTGCCCCCCTTCTAACAGCCGTGTACCGCAAGTCTCTAGAGGAACGGAGGGTTCCAAATGATTGGAAAAGAGCACAGATAGTCCCAGTCTTCAAGAAGGGTCGTCGAGCAGAGGCGCAAAACTATAGACCTATATCTCTTACGTCGATCTCTTGTAGAATTTTAGAACATGTTTTTTGCTCGCGTATCATGTCATTTCTGGAAACCCAGAATCTACTATGTAGGAATCAACATGGATTCCGGAAACAGCGATCGTGTGAGACCCAACTCGCCTTATTTGTTCATGAGACCCAGAAAATATTAGATACAGGCTCCCAGGTAGATGCTATTTTTCTTGACTTCCGGAAGGCGTTCGATACAGTTCCGCACTGTCGCCTGATAAACAAAGTAAGAGCCTACGGAATATCAGACCAGCTGTGTGGCTGGATTGAAGAGTTTTTAGCAAACAGAACACAGCATGTTATTATCAATGGAGAGACGTCTACAGACGTTAAAGTAACCTCTGGCGTGCCACAGGGGAGTGTTATGGGACCATTGCTTTTCACAATATATATAAATGACTTAGTAGATAGTGTCGGAAGTTCCATGCGGCTTTTCGCGGATGATGCTGTAGTATACAGAGAAGTTGCAGCATTAGAAAATTGTAGCGAAATGCAGGAAGATCTGCAGCGGATAGGCACTTGGTGCAGGGAGTGGCAACTGACCCTTAACATAGACAAATGTAATGTATTGCGAATACATAGAAAGAAGGATCCTTTATTGTATGATTATATGATAGCGGAACAAACACTGGTAGCAGTTACGTCTGTAAAATATCTGGGAGTATGCGTGCGGAATGATTTGAAGTGGAATGATCATATAAAATTAATTGTTGGTAAGGCGGGTACCAGGTTGAGATTCATTGGGAGAGTGCTTAGAAAATGTAGTCCATCAACAAAGGAGGTGGCTTACAAAACACTCGTTCGACCTATACTTGAGTATTTCTCATCAGTGTGGGATCCGTACCATATCGGTCTGACGGAGGAGATAGAGAAGATCCAAAGAAGAGCGGCACGTTTCGTCACAGGGTTATTTGGTAACCGTGATACCGTTACGGAGATGTTTAATAAACTCAAGTGGCAGACTCTGCAAGAGAGGCGCTCTGCATCGCGATGTAACTTGCTCGCCAGGTTTCGAGAGGGTGCGTTTCTGGATGAGGTATCGAATATATTGCTTCCCCCTACTTGTACCTCCCGAGGAGATCACGAATGTAAAATTAGAGAGATTAGAGCGCGCACGGAGGCTTTCAGACAGTCGTTCTTCCCGCGAACCATACGCGACTGGAACAGGAAAGGGAGGTAATGAAAGTGGCACGTAAAGTGCCCTCCGCCACACACCGTTGGGTGGCTTGCGGAGTATCAATGTAGATGTAGATGTAGAGGCAGAGAAAATCCCTGACCCCGCCGGGAATCGAACCCGGGAACCCGGGCGTGGGAAGCGAGAACGCTGCCGTACGACCACGAGATGCGGGCTAGGGACCTATGACTCAGCAGTTTGGCCCCATAAGACTTACCACAAATTTCCAAAATTTTTGAGATATCACTGGTGTTCGCGGCTTCGCCATAGGCGGGCATACGTTGACTGGGCGTCCAGCGTGCCTGCTTCAGGCATGCGACCGCTGAGTCCTACGCCTTGCTTAGATGAACACCATCGATGATTGTATTTCAATTGGCTCTTTAATTACACAGTCCCAGAAGAAGTTAGTGCGAGCCACGGTGGCTGTTCCGTCAAGTATTATTCGATGCAAGTTTTCTAAATCATGCTCAGCTAAAGCAGATCTCAGAACATCTGTGGCCTGCAAGATACCTTGCGAATGTGGCTGGTCTTACGTCGGACGAACAGTACGCACTGTGGGACAATGGAAGAAGTAGAATGAGAGGTTTTGTCGCCTACGCTCTCCCGAGAAATGTGCTTTAGCAGAGCATGCCTTCGATAACGGTCACCAAATAAAATTTGACGAAACATCTGTAATGGCTCTCCATAATGGCAACTGGAACTGTGCAATTAGAGAAACCATTGAAATAAAAATCACCAATAACACCCTAAATGGATGCGGTGGCCTGCACCTGAGTGAGGCGTGGGATCCAACCATCGCGCGATCGAAGAGAGCAAGTCGAACAATGACTCAGCTTATGCCATTGCATGACGATGCCGAGAGCTCCAGTGACGTCACAGCCGGCAGCTTGTGTATAAAAGCGGTGCACTGGCAGCCCACTGGCAGTCAGACCACTTGTCAACGGCCAAGGAATGCTTGGCCGAAAGCTCGTGTGAGTTTAATCACATGACGCAGCTGGGAACCCGTGAACTTTCTAAATGGTTCAAATGGCTCTGAGGACTATGGGACTTAACTTCTGAGGTCATCAGTCCCCTAGAACTTAGAACTACTTAAACCTAACTAACCTAAGGACATCACACATCCATGCCTGAGGCAGGATTCGAACCTGAAACAGTAGCGGTCGTACGGTTCCAGACTGTAGCGCCTAGAACCGCTCGGCCACTCCGGCCGGCCGGTGAACTTTCTAATCAATGTTAATACTGATAGACTCTGCATGTAACAGATCTGTTTCCTAAATGAAAAGTAGTGGACGTACTTTTACTGTAACTAATATATCGAAGCATGCTAACATAAAATATGACCTTTTTAGCCTACTTTATGAAATTATGTGTTTTTTTTACGAAATCCACGACTATGAAAAGTTTCTATAGGTTTGTTTTTAAAAATGACTCCGTCTTCAGGCCACAAGTGTCCCATCGGGACCATCCGACCTCCGTGTCATTCTTAGGTGAGGATGTGGATAGCAAAGGCGTGTGGTCAGCACACCGCTCTCCCGGTCGTTTTGATGGCTTTCTTTGACCAGAGCCACTACTATTCGGTTGAGTAGCTTCTCAATTAGCATCACGAGGCTGAGTGCACCCCGAAAAATGGCAACAGCGCATAGCGGCCCGGATGGTCACCCATCCAAGTTCCGGCGACGCCCGACAGTACTTCGGTGGTCTGACGGGAACCGGCGTATACACTGCGGCACGGCCGTTGCCAGGTTTGTTTTTATGTCCATACATATTCTTGCGCTACTGATCGTGTACTGCGCAGCATATTATTTTGTCTGGTACGCCAGCAATTAATGGCATGTATCTCTTTAAAATCATACAAAATTTGTAGTTATATTATGATTTACTTGCAATGTAATAATATTAATGCGTTTGTTTATGTGTCCTACTGTCACCGAATGTTTAGCATAAAATACATGAGTTATATATCTGGTGTATCTCTTTTATGTTACTGCTGATAGTTCTATTACGTTATCCGCGAGGCTGTATTAGACAATATCATAACAGCTTTTCTACAGCTACACTCCGCAGCCACCGTACGGTTAGTGGCGGAGGCGGAGCTGTTTGCAATTATCAGACTGCAGTAGTCGTAGCTACTGTTATTATTAAACGACCTATGGTGTGCATCATTATGATCTGGATTCTGTCCAAGTGAATTGAAGGATTATGGAATATGGGCATTATGTATATGGCACACATATATGGTCAAGTTATTGAGATCTGTGTATTGACTTTTTACGACAAAGATTAGTACAAAGCGAAGGATGCAGGCTATGTTGTTCTCTTCCTTCTTGTTATATTTTAATTCGATGTATTTGGAAATGACGCAAAGTCGAAACTAGCTAATCGCAAAAATTAAATGAAGAACATTAACATACAGCCAACAATGGGAGACGTTTTCATTAGTAACATGTTTAGACACTGTGGACTCCACAGAAACAAAATCTGAATAATGGAAGGTTCGGATTTTGGATATATCTCCAGATAGTATTATATTTCAACAACGGCCATCTCTTTTTCAGACGGTTTCTCTCTTAACATATAGTCAAGAACTCGTATTGATTAGTGTGGTTGCTGTCCATGTGCACGCAACTGCACTCTAAGTGGTACAGTTTCATGCGGTAAACTAAAGGTAACGGTGCTACGTTTACAGGGGTCCGTTTTTCAGGTCCCCGTATATCTGTTAGCTTTACGAGAGAGCTGCAGTTCTGTGAGCTAAAATTTCGTTTTAGAATGTGACAATAGAATGTGACAATAGAATGTGAGATCGCAGACTTGTTACTGGACTTCTGGAGGAATGTCGACCACACGGTTAATGCGAAAACTGTCTCAAAAGTATTCATAAGGCTCACACAACTGAGTTGCGTACAAGAATAATATATATCAGAAAGGAAGAATAAGTGAAAGACCTGTTATTTGAAATGAGATGTACTTTAGAAAAGGTAAGGGCACCAGAGATACAATGCTGACGTTATTGCTTGTGTCGGATACAACACCTAAGTAAAACCAAGATATTTTAGTTGGACTTGTCGACCTCGAAAAATAAATCGACAACGTAAAAAAGTACAAGATGCTTCCTTTCTGTCAGATAAATAGGTATAAGCTATTAGGAAAATATGCAGTATGTGTGAAAACCCTGAAAGAACAATGAGACAGAGCGACTAAGAGCAAACTACTTGGTCTTAAAGGTCGTAAGGCAAAGATGTGATTTTTCAGCTCTCCTGTTGAATCGTTGCATATAAATGAAAATGAAAACAAACACTGCCTGAATGGGCCATGAAGGCTCAACGGTACCAACTGACCGCCGTGTAATCCTCAGATTTTAGGCGTCACTGGATGCAGATACAGAGGGGCATCTGGTCAGCACACTTTTCCCCCAACTCTAGTCAGTTTTCGTGACTTATGTCGCTAGCTCTCATTCAGGTAGCTCCTCAGTTTGTCTCACAAGGGCTGAGTGCACCCCGCATGTCAACAGCACTCTGCGGACCCGGACAGTAACTCATACAAGTTATCTGGGCAAGTCCGACAGCGCTGGACTTCGGTGATCTGACGCGAACGGTTGTTACCACTCGGGCACAGGAATAGGAATACCGAAAGTAAAAGACACGTCAGGAAACAGGTTTAAAATGCACGATGAAAGAATATCAATAAGCAGATTCAATGAAAAGTTTGCTATCCACAGTGAAAAGGAAGAATAATTACAGAATATCTTGAATGGAATGAGCAGTCGAATGTGCGTGGGAAATAGACTGACAATAAACCGAAGAAATGAAGTCTACGATAAAGTTTACATCCTGTATAACCGACATATTCATCGTGACATAATTCCTTAATTCTTTTTAGAAACGCGTATGTCTTTAATTTTTCATAATTACACATTCCCCCCCCCCCCCCTTCCCCCCCCCCCTTCCCCCCCCCCCCCTTCCCCGCTGGGACTGAATAATAAGCTATATACAACATTTTTAAATCTTACATTATCACTGCTGATTTATGCGCTAGATAAACTAGGTGGATTTTTTTACCTTTGAATCAGAGTAACGTATAACCGAAGTATCCTGACATAGTGAAAAGTGAGGTTCTACTCGTTAAAGCCGAGGAAAGGAATGCGTAACAAACAGGAAATCGAGGATCGCATAGTATCACACGCCACGTGTTAAGATATCAGGGATTCAGTTCGATGATAACAGAGCGAGGCTCAGGGGGCAAAAACAATAGTGAAAAACAGAAGCTAGGTTACACCCAACAAATACTCGAACATGTTGGGTTATATGCCATGGGCACAAAAGAGACGTTGGCACGGGAGAAAAGATCGTGGGGTCTGAATCACACCAGAGTCACTACTGATCACTCATTTAAGGTCCCGTTCTCTCATCCTCCGCTCTCTTTGTATAAGCGTGCGCAGACGTCTTCAACTTTTTTAGGTGGTGCACAACCTGTTTGATTTGAGCAGCATAGTGTAACAAAATAAACTCCTGGAAATGGAAAAAAGAACACATTGACACCGGTGTGTCAGACCCACCATACTTGCTCCGGACACTGCGAGAGGGCTGTACAAGCAATGATCACACGCACGGCACAGCGGACACACCAGGAACCGCGGTGTTGGCCGTCGAATGGCGCTAGCTGCGCAGCATTTGTGCACCGCCGCCGTCAGTGTCAGCCATTTTGCCGTGGCATACGGAGCTCCATCGCAAACACTGGTAGCATTCCGCGACAGCGTGGACGTGAACCGTATGTGCAGTTGACGGACTTTGAGCGAGGGCGTATAGTGGGCATGCGGGAGGCCGGGTGGACGTACCGCCGAATTGCTCAACACGTGGGGCGTGAGGTCTCCACAGTACATCGATGTTGTCGCCAGTGGTCGGCGGAAGGTGCACGTGCCCGTCGACCTGGGACCGGACCGCAGCGACGCACGGATGCACGCCAAGACCGTAGGATCCTATGCAGTGCCGTAGGGGACCTCACCGCCACTTCCCAGCAAATTAGGGACACTGTTGCTCCTGGGGTATCGGCGAGGACCATTCGCAACCGTCTCCATGAAGCTGGGCTCGCACACCGTTAGGCCGTCTTCCGCTCACGCCCCAACATCGTGCAGCCCGCCTCCAGTGGTGTCGCGACAGGCGTGAATGGAGGGACGAATGGAGACGTGTCGTCTTCAGCGATGAGAGTCGCTTCTGCCTTGGTGCCAATGATGGTCGTATGCGTGTTTGGCACCGTGCAGGTGAGCGCCACAATCAGGACTGCATACGACCGAGATACACAGGGCCAATTCCCGGCATCATGGTGTGGGGAGCGATCTCCTACACTGGCTGTACACCACTGGTGATCGTCGAGGAGACACTGAACAGTGCACGGTACATCCAAACCGTCATCGAACCCATCGTTCTACCATTCCTAGACCGGCAAGGGAACTTGCTGTTCCAACAGGACAATGCACGTCCGCATGTATCCCGTGCCACCCAACGTGCTCTAGAAGGTGTAAGTCAACTACCCTGGCCAGCAAGATCTCCGGATCTGTCCCCCATTGAGCATGTTTGGGACTGGATGAAGCGTCGTCCCACGCGGTCTGCACGTCCAGCACGAACGCTGGTCCAACTGAGGCGCCAGGTGGAAATGGCATGGCAAGCCGTTCCACAGGACTACATCCAGCATCTCTACGATCGTCTCCATGGGAGAATAGCAGCCTGCATTGCTGCGAATGGTGGATATACACTGTACTAGTGCCGACATTGTGCATGCTCTGTTGCCTGTGTCTATGTGCCTGTGGTTCTGTCAGTGTGATCATGTGATGTATCTGACCCCAGGAATGTGTCAATAAGGTTTCCCCTTCCTGGGACAATGAATTCACGGTGTTCTTATTTCAATTTCCAGGAGTGTATTAATTAGATATAAGAACGAAGAAGTATAAAATCAGTGAAAAGCAGGAAGGCATGGGAAGGCACTGGACGTGGTGCATGCCCCCTCTAATGACTTTGATGTCGACAGGACATTAAACACTACTATTCCTTTTCCATCCATGGTGGAGGAAGTCGGCTGCTGATGGCTAAGACCTGCATTTGTTTGTCTCTGTACTGTCCGGATATAAATGGATTCCTGGCGCCCTATATTCACGTCGGTGGCGATCTAGTTCACTTTACAGCTGATCGCCTTGAATCGATCTGCTGAGCCGACGTGACGTCTGTTCGTCAGACACTTATGGCACTCCTTATCAGTGGTACGCATGCAGAATTATTGTCTATGTGACACTGCAGAGTCTTTCTAGATAATGTTGGTATCGGACACCTAGATCCGTTAAGCTAACTTCCAAAATCTGTTAACTCGTGGCGTGTTTACTATGTTCATCACTGATCTGCCTCAACAAACTGCTAACATATCCACTGAAGACATAAACTCTGTAAATGAGTCAGCAGTTATTTTTTGGCACTTTATTTTTACAAGTTCGTCTTGATCACACATATTTCTTACACTTTATTACCGGTTTCGGCTACTGCCAAACATCTGAAGTTGGCAGTAGCCGAAACCGGTATTAAATTGTAAGAAATCTGTGTGTTCTAGACGGACTTGTAAAAATAAACTGCTAACATATCGTGTCTTCAATCGGGTCATTCGCCCTATCCAGGCACCACATTTTGGCGTCAAGCGCAACATACACAGAGATGACATAAGTCATTCATGGGACAGCGATATGCGCAAATGCAGATAGAGGTTGTACCGCGTAAACACACAATGAAAGGCCTGTGCGTGAACGAATGTGTCATTTGTGCCCAGGTTGAACCTGTGAAAATGTGCACGACTGCAATTAACAAACTTTGAATGAGAGATGGTAGCTGGAACTACACACATGGGAAAGCGTTAGTGAATTCAGTATTCCGAGATCCACAGTGTCAAATTTCAGGCATTGTCTCTCACCACGAAAAACGCTGTGGCTGACGGCCTCCACTTTAGGATCGAGAGCAGCGGTTTTTGAGTAGTGCTGGCACAGAAGGATCAACCCTTGAAATAACAGCAGGAAACCATGTGGGACGTAGGACAAACGTATCCGTTAAGACAGCTCACCGAAATTTGGCATTAATGGGCTATGGAAGCACAGGACATACGTGAATGCCTTTGTTTATAGCAAGACATAACCTGCAGAACCTCTCCTGGGCTCGTGACCATATCGCTTGGATCCAATACAACCGGAAAACGGTGGCGCGATCAAATTTTTTGGTAATAGCTGATGGCAGGGTTCGAGTGCGGCGAAAACCTCACGAAGCCATGGACCCAAGTTGTCGACTAGGCACTACAGAAACTGGTGGTTGTTCCATAATGGTGCGTGCTGTGTTTACAAGGAATGGACTGGGTTCTCTGATCCAACTGAACCCACCACTCACTGGAAATGGTTATGTTCGGCTACTTGGCGACCATTTGCAGCCATTCATGGACTTCATGTTTCCAAACATGGGTGAAATTTTTATGAATGTCAATGAGACATATTACGGGGCCACAACTGTTCACGATTGGTCTGAAGAACATTTCTGGACTGTTCGAGCGAATTATTTGAACATTCAAACCGTCCGACATCAATCCCATCGAATACTTATGGAAGATAATTGAGAGGTCTTTTTGTACACAAAATCCTGCACCAGCAATTATGGATGACTATAGAGGCATCATGGCTCAATATTTACGCAGCGGACTACGAACGAATTGTTGAGGCCATTCCATGTCGAGGTGCTGCACTACGATGGGCTAAAGCAGATAAGTCATGATATTACAAGGTATCACATGATTTTAGTCACCTCAGTTTGTATTGAGATCTCTCCTGTGGCGTTTGGCTACTAAGTTTAAACAATAATTTAGTAACAGAAAGAAATAAGAGTAGCAGTTTGCTTAAGGATGCTGTAAGTATTCTTTCGATAAGGCAAAGTTATTTTCGGTTTTACTCAAATATTATCGTGATACCATCAGCATTGCCTGAACATATGAAAGGGTCCTGTAGCCTCCTTTCATTATACCGGTAACCCATATACTAGCATTTCTCTTTCTTTTCTGATAACTCTCATAGTGGTGTGATTGAATGAATGTGGTTGTGTGCCACGTTGCTAGACGGGGGCGTGTGTCGTAAAACAAATTCCTCGGCAACACGTGGACGACGACCGCCAAGCCGCCTTCTCGATGATGAGGCAGGGCCGACAAGCGACGATTTTTTTCAAATCTGCAATGTCGAACCATCCCACAGTAAGGACGCAGAGGGTGGAAACTGGCACGAGGCAATGTCGCGGGGTGCTGTCTACGATGAACAAACTGGGTTACAACGGACGTTACAATCAACGCCGACGCGAACTCCCCAATTCAGTGTTGTGGTCCTCTAGTAGCTTATCCTCCAAGTTGCCTTTAGAAGAGACGCCCACCCCAGCACCTAAAGAGAACACCCAGTGAAACTACCAAGTGACGAGACTGCAAAATGACAGCGTGTCAATGAGCTGCTTTCTGTATGTGTTTTTGTACTCATGTCTTACTATCCATAGGTGGTTATTTACCAGCTTTCATTCCATTGGTTTCATTAATGATTCTGTGTCACTGTATTTTTTTTTGTACATTAAGTTTTGCACTTTCACTTAGATGTTTTTATGTACGTCAGCACCAGCTGACGCTCCTTTGGTTCTTGGTAATGATTTATCATCATTGTATTTGTTTATATATGTATACATTTTGTGTACCTGTTCATCTACGTCTCTATGTTAACTTTTGATAATTGGTTACGGCAATTTCAAAATAAAATCTCATGTTTGTTGTCGTAGTAGGTCAGACGACATGATGTTACTGTACAATATCACGCTTAATTTAATTTGTTCTGTTTGCCTTGCGGACCGCATGAGGTCACAATTATTGACTAAGGTCAGATAAAACTGATTAGGATGTAAGAGATTAATCAATTCTTTCGTACTGCTGTTTGCCTGTTGCAATTGTTACTCGTTAGGGTATGTTTGTTTCGAAGACTGTTGGCGAATCTCCTAGCATAGCGAGAAAATTCGCGGCACAGTCTTCTCCGGGACGTTTGGGGTGATGAAAGGGTCCTGTAGCCACCTTTCATTAGTGCGGTAGCCCATTTTCACTAGCATTTCTCTTTCTTTTCCTTGTTTATCTCTTCTCATAACTCTCATAGTGGTGTGATTGAATGAATGTGGTTGTGTGTCACGTTGCTAGACGGTGGCGTAGTCTGCTGCAGAAAGTCTGTGATAGTCGTACAGACTCAGCAGGAGTGTACAGAATAGCCAACTCTCGTAGTGGACTAGTAGGCAAAGAGGTTTGTGCTACTTGTGAGAAATCCACCTGCGTTAGGTTGGTGGCGGAAGTGGCTTCTTTGGGTTTTCCGGGCCACGCAGAGCGTGGAGGAGGCTGAAGATGAGAAAGGGAGGCAGTCTGCCTCCGGTATGGGAAGCGTCCAAAGCTGTGCTCCAGTCGAAGAAGGGTGAGTTAGACTGACCGCGTGACGCGTTGTTACTTGGCGAGAGGAGAGCTGTTAGCTTTTGGTCTCGCTTTTCAACTCTTAAAGATTGCTTTGCCTTGTCGCAGCAAGGAATGCAAAACTTTGGCAGATTTTTCTTTTAGTAAATTTCTGTAGCAGACTTGGATCCGCCGGAAGAGCGCCACACAAAGGTGTCGATAAGAAGTGAGCACTCGCTTCTGTATGAATGTCTGTTTGCCTTCAGTTGCGCCTGTATAAGCTTTCATTTTTCTATATATTAATAGCTTTGCCTTCTCGTAAATTTTCCTTGCTTTATGTATCTTACGTCCGTGGGGAGCCGACCACGTGGTTGAACATTAGAGTTTGTTCGGCTACCGTCATCACTAACTGTCCGGTATCATGTTTGTTTTAAAGAATGTTAACTGTTCGTGATTGTGTGATGAGATGTTGTTGCAACTAGGCAAGTACTAAGGAATGACGAGATACGTTTGAAGTTCTCTAACGCTATAGATACAGCAATAAGGAATAGCGCAGTAGGGAGTACAGTTGAAGAGGAATGGACATCTCTAAAAACGGCCATCACAGAAGTTGGGAAGGAAAACATAGGTACAAAGAAGGTAGCTGCGAAGAAACCATGGGTTGCAGAAGAAATACTTCAGTTGATTGATGAAAGGAGGAAGTACAAACATGTTCCGGGAAAATCAGGAATACAGAAATACAAGTCGCTGAGGAATGAAATAAATAGGAAGTGCAGGGAACCTAAGACGAAATGGCTGCAGGAAAAATGTGAAGACATCGAAAAAGATATGATTGTCGGAAGGACAGACTCAGCATACAGGAAAGTCAAAACAACCTTTGGTGACATTAAAAGCAACGGTGGTAACATTAAGAGTGCAACGGGAATTCCACTGTTAAATGCAGAGGAGAGAGCAGATAGGTGGAAAGAATACATTGAAAGACTCTATGAGGGTGAAGATTTGTCTGATATGATAGAGGAAGAAACAGGAGTCGATTTAGAAGAGATAGGGGATCCAGTATTAGAATCGGAATTTAAAAGAGCTTTGGAGGACTTACGGTCAAATAAGGCAGAACGGATAGATAACATTCCATCAGAATTTCTAAAATCATTGGGGGAAGTGACAACAAAACGACTATTCACGTTGGTATGTAGAATACTTGAGTCTGGCGATATACCATCTGACTTTCGGAAAAGCATCATCCACACAATTCCGAAGACGGCAAGAGCTGACATATACGAGAATTATCGCACAATCAGCTTAACAGCTCATGCATCGAAGCTGCTTACAAGAATAATATACAGAAGAATGGAAAAGAAAATTGAGAAGGCGCTAGGTGACGATCAGTTTGGCTTTAGGAAAAGTAAAGGGACGAGAGAGGCAATTCTGACGTTACGGCTAATAATGGAAGCAAGGCAAAGAAAAATCAAGACACTTTCATAGGATTTGTCGACCTGGAAAAAGCGTTCGACAATATAAAATGGTGCAAGCTGTTCGAGATTCTGAAAAAAGTAGGGGTAAGCTATAGGGAGAGACGGGTCATATACAATATGTACAACAATCAAGAGGGAATAATAAGAGTGGACGATCAAGAACGAAGTGCTCGTATTAAGAAGGGTGTAAGACAAGGCTGTAGCCTTTCGCCCCTACTCATCAATCTGTACATCGAGGAAGCAATGATGGAAATAAAAGAAAGGTTCAGGAGTGGAATTAAAATACAAGGTGAAAGAATATCAATGATACGATTCGCTGATGACATTGGTATCCTGAGTGAAAGTGAAGAAGAATTAAATGATCTGCTGAATGGAATGAACAGTCTAATGAGTACACAGTATGGTTTGAGAGTAAATCGGAGAAAGACGAAGGTAATGAGAAGTAGTAGAAATGAGAACAGCGAGAAACTTAAAATCGGGATTGAGGGTCATGAAGTCAATGAAGTTAAGGAATTCTGCTACCTAGGTAGTAAAATAACCAATGACGGACGGAGCAAGGAGGACATCAAAAGCAGACTCGCTATGGCAAAAAAGACATTTCTGGCCAAGAAAAGTCTACTAATATCAAATACCGGCCTTAATTTGAGGAAGAAAAATTCTGATGATGTACGTCTGGAGTACAGCATTGTATGTTAGTGAAACATGGACTGTGGGAAAACCGGAACAGAAGAGAATCGAAGCATTTGAGATGTGGTGCTCTAGACGAATGTTGAAAATTAGGTGGACTGATAAGGTAAGGAATGAGGAGGTTCTACGCAGAATCGGAGAGGAAAGGAATATTTGGAAAACACTGATAAGGAGAAGGGACAGGATGATAGGACATCTGCTAAGACATGAGGGAATGAATTCCATGGTACTAGAGGGAGCTGTAGAGGGCAATAGCTGTAGAGGAAGACAGAGATTGGAATACGTCAAGCAAATAATTGAGGACGTAGGTTGCAAGTGCTACTCTGAGATAAAGAGGTTAGCACAGGAAAGGAATTCGTGGCGGGCCGCATCAAACCAGTCAGTAGACTGGTAGGCCACGATACCTAGAAATTGTGTCTCCACAAACCACGTGGGCACTTGGGTGTACTGCGAAACGTGTACCGTATCACGAGTTATTGCGATCAGTTATCAGGCAACAGCAGCTAATGATTCACACCAATGATTTTAGGCGTAGATTATAAACGGTGTATGTTTCGATGCTTTTCCTTAATGTATTAGGAATTAATGTTATCAGGAACTGTGTACATGCCTCACATCCATATCTTAGGAATAAATGATTTTATACAAAATTTTGCCGGCCAGTGTGGCCACGCGGTTAAAGGCGCTTCAGTCTGGAACCGCGCGACCGCTACGGTCGCAGGTTCGAATCCTGCCTCGGGCATGGATGTTTGTGATGTCCTTAGGTTAGTTAGGTTTAACTAGTTCTAAGTTCTAGGGGACTGATGACCTCAGATGTTAAGTCCCATAGTGCTCAGAGCCATTTGAACCATTTATACAAAATTTTCTCTTGCATTGCGAGGTTACATTTTTGCACCTAAGCCACTCACCTCGCAGCTTTCCTGTTAGCACATCCAACGCGTTTCCTTACGCACAGGTCCAGTGATTAGTTTGCCATTTTATTTTAAAGCAAATGCTTTAGATTAAGTCTTATTTTCAGATGTGTTGCTGGGAGCTGACCTTCTACACAGTGTTCATGCATGTACTATTTTATTTTAAATGGTTGACTCTCGTGGACAGTGCACTGGAAATACTATAAATTACATCGCATCCCCTACGAGCGATATCGCGACGTACGTATTTTTATAAGTTTTTGGTCTGTGATCAAATTAATTTATTTTCCGACTCGGCCAAACCTTTGATTAGTTGTATGGTTAGAGTCGGTGCCGACCCTAATCTTCTCACGTTAATTCCACAATCAATAAGCATTTCCATTCCCACTCTTAATGTAATAACCCGTAGATACAGGCTAGTTACGCATACTATTCTTCTGATGTAGAGTTCATGTTTACTGGCGTAAGCCATTTCTTGCACTTTTTGTGTGGTGTTGACAGCTGACATATTTTCTCATTTGAATTTAGTTTGTCTTTAGCTGGACATCTTTTCGCCAATTACGCTGTCGTCTAATATATTTACAACTAAATGCCACTTGCTGTGTTAACAGTTAAATTTCGGTACATCTCAGTATTTCTTAGTTACACATTGTCATCACAAATTACATAAACCCACAAAATTTCTCATTATTATACTGAGGATGCAGACACTTGGTAATTGTCATTCTGTAGATTACGTTTTATGGGGTTTATCACCTTTCGGGCAAGGGCTTAACACTGTAGACAAGTAACCAATTATAAAATGTTAGTAGGTTGTTTCTTCCACTGGTACAAGTTGCCGGTATAAACATCTTATGTCAACCAAGTATGACGACGGTTGCTGTGACTATGTATTCACATTTCGGAATTTAGAGATTAATGTTCGTCGTTTGAAAAAACTCTTGCGATGTCGACACAGATTTTTGGGTGACAGGCGAGCTTCGTGGCACTTGTGGGTACAACTGCAATATCAACACAGTTGTCTGGAATGTCCTGGACGTCACTGCAGCTGTAATTAAACATTAAAATCTGTTATTTGTGTCAAATGTAATTAATTTGCAACCGTAGCAAAAAATTTCTTTTCAATTTTCCTACATAGTTAAATTTATTTCAGTGAAACAAAAAGCGATAACATCGCCCAAAATGATTTCTCATAATGATGCATAATGAGCTGCGTTAATTGTGTGAGAGCTTGGCTGGTGAAACAAGAGAAAATTATGAAATGGAGATAAACAGCCTCCACTAAATTGCTCTCTGTTAATATACCTAAACGAGAAGGCTTGGCTCCAATTGTCATTTAAAAATACTTAACGCTACATTTTACAGTTGTTTTGTTTCGATTCACTATTTAGAACCCCCAAAAATTCTAGAACGATGCATCTAATTTAATCATATTTATAATACATATGTATCGTGGTTAAACTCGTCAGCTTAAAACATAACAATAACATCTGCACTCTGAATTTTCCTAAATATATCTGTATAGCACTGCATGTACAGAATGAATTCTAACAATAAATTTTTCAGCAGCTGAGCTATGATATTTGTTGAACGATTTTTATTAAAAAATTGTTCGTCTCAATAGTTTTCTTTCAGAGTAAAGCTATCGATTTGTTACGATAATTATATTAGGTGCTGTACTGCGCTCATTACCTACATACTAGTGTAAATTCTCCTATGACGGGGTAAGTGTCAAGTATACAGGGTGGTCCACTGATAGTGACCGGGCCAAATATCTCACGGAATAAGCATCAAACGAAAAAACTACAAAGAACGTAATTCGTCTAGCTTGTAGGGGGCAACCAGATGGATCTATGGTTGGCCCACTAGAAGGCGCTGCCATAGGTCAAACGGATATCAACTGCGTTTTTTTTTTAAATAGGAAACCCCATTTTTATTACATATTCTTGTAGTAAGTAAAGAAATATGAATGTTTTAGTTGGATCACTTTTTTCGCTTTGTGATAGATGGCGCTGTAATAGTCACAAACGTATAAGTACGTGGTATCGCGTAACATTCCGCCAGTGTGGATGTGATTTGCTTCGTGATACATTACCTGTGTTAAAATGGACCGTTCAACAACTGCGGAAAAGGTCGATATCGTGTTGATGTATGGCTATTGCGATCAAAATGCCCAAAGGGCATGTGCTACGTATGCTGCTCGGTATCCTGGACGACATCATACAAGTGTCTGGACCGTTAGCCGAATAGTTACATTATTTAAGGAAACAGGAAGTGTTCAGCCACATGTGAAACGTCAACCACGACCTGCAACAAATGATGATGCCCAAGTAGGTGTTTTAGCTGCTGTCGCGGCTAATCCGCACATCAGTAGCAGAGAAATTGCGCGAGAATCGGGAATCTCAAAAACGTCGGTGTTAAGAATGCTACATCAACATCGATTGCCCCCGTACCATATTTCTATGCACCAGGAATTGCATGGCGATGACTTTGATCGTCGTGTACAGTTCTGCCGCTGGGCACAAGAGGCATTACGGGACGATGGCAGATTTTTTGCACGCGTTCTATTTAGCGACAAAGCGTCATTCACCAACAGCGGTAACGTAAACCGCCATAATATGCGCTATTGGGCAACGGAAAATCCACGATGGCTGCGACAGGTGGAACATGAGCGACCTTGGCGGGTTAATGTATGGTGCAGCTCTATGGGAGGAAGGATAATTGGCCCCCAATTTTATCGATGGCAATCTAAATGGTGGAATGTATGCTTATTTCCTACGTAATGGTCTACCGATGTTACTACAATGTGTTTCACTGCATGACAGAATGGCGATGTACTTCCAACATGATGGATGTCCGGCACCATCGTGATCCACCGACAACGGAAGGTAAACTACTCGATATTGAGAGGAATGTCGTTACACGTATTGCCAAATGCACTGAGGTTGACGGACATCATTTTGAGCATTTATTGGATTGATGTGATATTTACAGGTAATCACGCTGTAACAGCATGCGTTCTCAGAAATGATAAATTCACAAAGGTACGTGTATCGCATTGGAACAACCGAAATAAAATATTGAAATGTACCTACTTTATTTTAATTTAAAAAACCTACCTGTTACCAAATGTTCGTCTAAAATTGTGAGCCATATGTTTGTGACTATTACAGCGCCATCTGTCACAAAGCGAAAAAAGTGGTCCAACTAAAACAATCATATTTCTTTACGTATTGCACGAATATGTAATAAAAAATGGGGGTTCTTATTTTTTTTAAAAAACGCAGTTGATATCCGTTTGACCTATGGCAGTGCCATCTAGCGGGCCAACCATAGCGCCATCTGGTTTCCCCCTTCAAGCTAAACAAGTTTCGTTCTTTGTATTTTTTTCGTTTGACGTTTATTTCTTGAGATATTTGGCCCGGTCACGATCAATGGACCACCCTGTACCTGGTATAAAGACAACTTTTTCATTCACTCTTAAAGACTATTTTATTTTAAAGTATTATACTACAGAGAAATCAAAATATTTGTGATAGTTATGGCAGACACTCACGTGTAAACCACGTATAATTAACGATTTTTTCGGTACCTAGGATATGGTGGGTACTTAAATATTTATGTAACATAAAATAGAACTTATATCAAGAAATAAGTATGCTGTTGACTTCAGTAAGTCCCAAGATACTAAATTATTTAACTTTTACATAAAACGGCGAACTAAAAGTCGGCCACATATGTAATGCCACGAAAAACAAATTGTACATCTGAAAAGTCGATGTCATTTTTTAACCGATGATGGCATATGCCAACTGGGGTGTTAGTAGATGTACTTCCAGCAGATAGCGTTGTATTATTGTTACCAGAGAGTCGTCTGTTTCAATACCTTAGTAGGAAGTGGGCACAGCCAGAAGGTTCAGTGTGACCTTTGTGGCCCTCCGAGTGGTGGGTTGGTCCTTTTAGAGCATTCTTACACAGACTGAACATGCTGCGTCAGTGGTGCAAGGATGCTGGTGTAAATGATCACGTGAACGTTCTCACACCCCTAGAAGAGGCTCTGCTCGTCCATGCAGTACAGACGTCCGCCAGGTCGTACAGCTACCACAGCGCAGAAAAGAGGGCCTGTAAGCCCAAACGGGTCAACACGAACTGTTGTGAACCGGTTATTACCTAGGGGACTGAAGTGCAAATGTTCAAATGTGTGTGAATTCCTAAGGGACTAAACTGCTTAGGTCATCGGTCCTTAGACGTAAACACTAAACTATCTTACGTTAAGAACAACACACACACCCATGTCCGAGAAAGGACTGGAACCTCAAGCGGGAGCGGCCGCTCAGGGGACTACGGGCACGCACATCTCTAGCCCCTCTTCCACTCACACCACACCACTGACGTGCAAACACAACTGGTGGCTTTAGAGGATTATTTGGAATATGCAGTAGCTCCGTGGTGTCCAACGATGAAAGCGATTCCGCCTGCACGCAAGTGACGGTCATTTGCGAGTGCGACGTAGACCTGGTGAGCGCTCGCTCGTAGAGTGCATTCGTCGAAGACGCACAGGGTGCACCCCAGTCATTAAGGTCTGTTGTTGTTGTGGTCTTCAATCCTGATACTGGTTTGATTCAGCTCTCCATGCTACTCTATCCTGTGCAAGCTTCTTCATCTCCCACTACCTACTGCAACCTACATCCTTCTGAATCTGCTTAGTGTATTCATCTCTTGGTCTCCCTCTACGATTTTTACCCTCCACGCTGCCCTCCAATACCAAATTGGTCAAGTTGTGCCACAAACGTCTCTTCTCCCCAATTCTATTCAACACCTCCTCATTAGTTACGTGATCTACCCATCTAATCTTCAGCATTCTTCTGTAGCACCACATTTCGAAAGCTTCTATTCTCTTCTTGTCTAAACTATTTATCATCCATGTTTCACTTCCATACATGGCTACACACCATACAAATACTTTCAGAAACGACTTCCTGACACTTAAATCTATACTCGATGTTAACAAATTTCTCTTCTTCAGAAACGCTTTCCTTCCCATTGCCAGTCTACATTTTATATCCTCTCTACTTCGACCATCATCAGTTATTTTGCCCCCCAAATAGCAAAACTCCTTTACTGCTTTAAGTGTCTCATTTCCTAATCTAATTCCCTTAGCATCACCCGATTTAATTCGACTACATTCCATTATCCTAGTTTTGCTTTTGTTGATGTTCATCTTATAGCCTCCTTTCAAAACACTGTCCATGCCGTTCAACTGCTCTTCCAAGTCCTTTGCTGTCTCTGACAGAATTACAATGTCAACGGCGAACCTCAAAGTTTTTATTTATTCTCCATGGATTTTAATACCTACCCCGAATCTTTCTTTTGCTTCCTTTACTGCTTGCTCAATATAAAGATTGAGTAACATCGGGGAGAGGCTACAACCCTGTCTTACTCCCTTCCCAACCACTGCTTCCCTTTCATGCCCCTCAACTCTTATAACTGCCATTTGGTTTCTATACAAATTGTAAAGAGCCTTTCGCTCCATATATTTTACCCCTGCCACCTTCAGAATCTGAAAGAGAGTGTTCCAGTCAACATTGTCAAAAGCTTACTCTACGTCTTCAAATGCTAGAAACGTAGGTTTGCCTTTCCTTAATCTAGCTTCTAAGATAAGTCGTAGTGTCAGTATTGCCTCACGTGTTGCAACTTTTCTACGGAATCCAAACTGATCTTCCCCAAGGTCGGCTTCTACTAGTTCTTCCATTCGTCTGTAAGGAATTCGTGTTAGTATTTTGTAGCCCTGACTTATTAAACTGATAGTTCGGTAATTTTCACATCTGTCAACACCTGCTTTCTTTTCGATTGGAATTATTATATTCTTCTTGAAGTCTGCGGGAATTTCGCCTGTCTCACACATCTTGCTCACCAGATGGTATAGGTTTGTCAGGACTGGCTCTCCCAAGGCTGTCAGAAGTTCTAATGGAATGTTGTCTACTCACGGGGCCTTGTTTCGACTTAGGTCTTTCAGTGCTCTGTCAAACTCTTCACGCAGTATCATATCTCCCATTTCATCTTCATCTACATCCTCTTCCATTTCCATAATATTGTCCTCAAGTACATCGCCCTTGTATAGACCCTCTATATACTCCTTCCACCTTTCTGCTTTCCCTTCTTTGCTTAGAACTGGGTTTCCATCTGAGCTCTTGATATTCATACAAGTGGTTCTCTTTTCTCCAATGGTCTCTTTAATTTTCCTGTAGGCAGTATCTATCTTACCCCTGGTGAGATAGGCCTCTACATCCTTACATTTATCCTCTAGCCATGCCTGCTTGGCCATTTTGCACTTCCTGTCGATCTCATTTTTGAGGCGTTTGTATTCCTTTTTGCCTGCTTCATTTACTGCATTTTTATATTTTCTCCTTTCATCAATTAAATTCAATATTTCTTCTGTTACCGAAGAATTTCTACTAGCCCTCGTCTTTTTACCTACTTCATCCTCTGCTGTCTTCACTACTTCATCCCTCAAAGCTACCCATTCTTTTTCTACTGTATCTTTCCCCCATTCCTGCCATTTGTTCCCTTACGCTCTCCCTGAAACTCTGTACAACCTCTGGTTCTTTCAGTTTATCCAGGTGCCATCTCCTTAAAATCCCACCTTTTTGCAGTTTCTTCAGTTTCAATCTACAGTTCATAACCAATAGATTGTGGTCAGAGTCCACATCTGCCCCTGGAAATGACTTACAATTTAAAACCTGGTTCCTAAATCTCTGTCTTACCATTATATAATCTATCTGAAATCTGCCAGTATCTCCAGGCTTCTTCCATGTATACAACCTTCTTTTATGATTCTTGAACCAAGTTTTAGCAATGATTAAGTTATGCTCCGTGCAAAATTCTACCAGGCGGGGAAGGTCTATATGTAATAAAATACAACTTTCACCTTTGATGTTTCTACGTAGACAGAATGTTCCTGTATCCGTTTTTTGCCTTTCCTGCAACAGCAACAGGAAGGTGATGTGTTGCTTCAACAGGTTTATTCTCGGCCATACACTGCCCGTGAAACTCCAGGTGCGCTGCAAGGCGTGCAGCAACGTCCCTGGCCAGCACGATCTCTGGACTTGTCTCCAACTGAGCACGCATGGAATATGATGGGAGGAAAAGTGACTTGTGCGACCCATCAACTTACATCCTTTACAGAACTACGTGAACAGGTGGAGCAGGTGTGGCATAATGTTCTCCAGGAGAGTATTCGCCATCTGTAAGATCGATTGGCTACCCGAGTCAGCGGCTGCACTGCCGCCTGTGGAGGCTTCACGACTCACTAATATGCGTGTTTCAGCGTGTGTAGATACCTGGTACTTCTGAGGGGCTTGTGCCACTTATCTGCAAATGTGCTCCATATGCACTGTCAAGACAATAAATCTTGAGTGAATTGGAAAAATCTGAAAGTTTATAATAAGTTTCATATAAATATACTCTCCTGGAAATGGAAAAAAGAACACATTGACACCGGTGTGTCAGACCCACCATACTTGCTCCGGACACTGCGAGAGGGCTGTACAAGCAATGATCACACGCACGGTACAGCGGACACACCAGGAACAGCGGTGTTGGCCGTCGAATGGCGCTAGCTGCGCAGCATTTGTGCACCGCCGCCGTCAGTGTCAGCCAGTTTGCCGTGGCATACGGAGCTCCATCGCAGTCTTTAACACTGGTAGCATGCCGCGACAGCGTGGACGTGAACCGTATGTGCAGTTGACGGACTTTGAGCGAGGGCGTATAGTGGGCATCCGGGAGGCCGGGTGGACGTACCGCCGAATTGCTCAACACGTGGGGCGTGAGGTCTCCACAGTACATCGATGTTGTCGCCAGTGGTCGGCGGAAGGTGCACGTGCCCGTCGACCTGGGACCGGACCGCAGCGACGCACGGATGCACGCCAAGACCGTTGGATCCTACGCAGTGCCGTAGGGGACCGCACCGCCACTTCCCAGCAAATTAGGGACACTGTTGCTCCTGGGGTATCGGCGAGGACCATTCGCAGCCGTCTCCATGAAGCTGGGCTACGGTCCCGCACACCGTTAGGCCGTCTTCCGCTCACGCCCCAACATCGTGCAGCCCGCCTCCAGTGGTGTCGCGACAGGCGTGAATGGAGGGACGAATGGAGACGTGTCGTCTTCAGCGATGAGAGTCGCTTCTGCCTTGGTGCCAATGATGGTCGTATGCGTGTTTGGCGCCGTGCAGGTGAGCGCCACAATCAGGACTGCATACGACCGAGGCACACAGGGCCAACACCCGGCATCATGGTGTGGGGAGCGACCTCCTACACTGGCCGTACACCACTGGTGATCGTCGAGGGGACACTGAATAGTGCACGGTACATCCAAACCGTCATCGAACCCATCGTTCTACCATTCCTAGACCGGCAAGGGAACTTGCTGTTCCAACAGGACAATGCACGTGCGCATGTATCCCGTGCCACCCAACGTGCTCTAGAAGGTGTAAGTCAACTACCGTGGCCAGCAAGATCTCCGGATCTGTCCCCCATTGAGCATGTTTGGGACTGGATGAAGCGTCGTCTCACGCGGTCTCCACGTCCAGCACGAACGCTGGTCCAACTGAGGCGCCAGGTGGAAATGGCATGGCAAGCCGTTCCACAGGACTACATCCAGCATCTCTACGATCGTCTCCATGGGAGAATAGCAGCCTGCATTGCTGCGAAAGGTGGATATACACTGTACTAGTGCCGACATTGTGCATGCTCTGTTGCCTGTGTCTATGTGCCTGTGGTTCTGTCAGTGTGATCATGTGATGTATCTGACCCCAGGAATGTGTCAATAAAGTTTCCCCTTCCTGGTACAATGAATTCACGGTGTTCTTATTTCAATTTCCAGGAGTGTATATATATATATTATAAGAAATATACATAAAAACTTAAGTAGTATGTTGTGAAATTGTGAAACAAGTTTTTTTGTAGGGAAAGGATAGAAAATTTACACATCTGTGGCTGAAACATGGGCGATATGAAAATCTAATATGTTGTGTGGCAGACTGAAGGCGACGTTGGAGAAGTTTATAATAATGATACAGTGGATAAAGTAAAAAAATTATACGTTTATAGGAATCTAATTGTTTATGTACCTCTCTGGGGTAACCACCGTGCAGTCTAGGGCGCCTTGTCAGGGTTCCACCCCCCCCCCCCCCCCGGTCACAGGTGCGAGTCGACCAGTGCCATGTGTGTGTGTGCTTGTGTGTGTGTGTGTGTGTGTGTGTGTGTGTGTGTGTGTGTGTGTGTGTGTGTTGTCCTTAGTGTATGTTAGTTTAAGTTACGTTAAGCAATAGTTTAAGTTAGGTTAAGTCATGTGTAAGCTTAGGCACCGATGACCTCAGCAGTTTGGTCCCATAAGATCTTACCACAAATTTCCAAATTTATGTACGATATTGTTCGTGAAATTCTATTGACTACGAAGTTTTCTCCGTCACAAATGAATAGTAGAAAAACGAAAAATTGGTATAAACAGCATCTACTTAGAAAGCAAATGGGATAAAATTTGCAATATTATAATAATACAAAATGTGAAATTGATGATGCGAGTACTACCGCATAAGTAATAGGATTGGAACTACAGAGTGCAGGGATTCCAAATTCCGCGTACAGGGCGGCCAGGCCATTTTCGTTCCTTAATATCGTGTGAGAATCTTTCTATTATCCGTTTGTACCTTTCGTAAGAGTTGCGTTAAGTCTTCGTGTGGATGCATGGGTTTAATATGCTAGGGCGACCTACGTAATTTAATTGGCGAATAGCTAGGTCGGTACAAGCGCTTTGCGTCTACTGTTTGCTCCAGTTTCAGTTTCCGATACTCACTGGATCCTGCTGAGGAGTTGTACGACCGAAGGAACGCAAGGCCGTCGCCATTACCTTTCCTGAGCAGACTGGCAATCTACACAAGCGACAGTAATTTATTGCCTGTTCAAACTGCTGCTAATGCCCTACCAGTGAGGTGGGATGACACAGATTGTGGCAGTGAATTACCTGATCTCGAATGGCAGGCACAAGGTGCACAATATCGTGATCCGCGTTTGTGGTGCTAAGACGATATTGACCGGGACCACCGAGTGGCGCAGTGGTTTAAACTTTGGACTCACATTCGGTGGGACGATGGCTAAAATCCGCGTCTGGCCATCCAGGTTTAGGTTTTCCGTGATTTCCCTAAATGCCTCCATGAAAATGCCGGGATGGTTCCTCCGAAAAGGTACAACCGATTTCCTTCCCTGTCCGTGACACGATCCGAGCTCGTGCTCCGTCTCTAATGACCTCGATGTCTTTGGGACGTTTAACCCAGTCTTCCCTCCTTCCTTCCTTCAGCCAGAACCTTGACGACGAATATGCCTGCCCACACGTTGTCGCGTAGTCTAAGATCAGGCCAAGGTCACGTCTGAATGCTCACACATCTGGATATTGCACGATTCGACCAGCCAGCCCAGTGGGGGCTCGCATTGAAGCCCCATTCAAATTCTCATAGGTGCTGGTAAGTTTGTCTCACACGGGTGTGCGACATCACAATAATCACTCCTGCCATTCTTCACGCCCTGTATATACTCTACCAGGCATAGTAACAATGTCAAACACGAACAACGCTAATGCAGTTTCGTGGCTGTTACATGATTTTTGGGTAATTTTTTTTTATACATTTAAATCTATTTTTATTCCATGAGTTCCAAACATAGTTTAATAAGGAAACTTAGCTCCAAATTAATTCTTTACGGAAATGATGGCAACAATACTGCCCAATTCTGGTATTTTATCGGGAAATGGACGGTTCTCTTGAGGCTTTGCTTGCCGAGTGTCTAGACAAAAATGGTGACGTGGAGGAAACTTATGGCATTGAAAGCTGTCACTGAGTTAATGGTTCACATAGCTCAAATCGCCATGGGACTTAACACCTGAGGTCATCAGTCGCCTAGACTTAGAACTACTTAATCCTAACTAACCTAAGGACACACACACATCCATGCCCGAGGCAGGATTCGAGCCTGCGACCTGCAGCAGCGCGGTTCCTGACTGAAGCGCCTAGAATCGCTCGGGCACAGAGGGCGGCATGACCGAAGTATGCTGACTTGGTGAGAAGTGACGTTCTACTGATGAAAACCGAGGAAAAGAATGCGTAACAAACAGGTAATCGAAGATCGTATAGTATCACATGTCTCTTGTTAAGATATCAGGGATTAAGTTCGATGACAACAGAGTGAGCCGTAGAGGGCAAAAACAATAGTGGAAAACAGAGACTAGGTTACATCCAACAATTACTCGAAGATGTTGGAGTATATGCCATGGGCACAAAAGAGACGTTTGCATGGGAGAAAAGATCGTGGGATCTGAATCACACCAGAGTCACTACTGACCAGCCATTTAAGGTCCCGTTCTCTCATCCTCCGCTCTCTTTGTATATGCGTGCAAAAAAAAAAAAAAAAAAAAAATGGTTCAAATGGCTCTGAGCACTATGGGACTTAACATCTGAGGTCATCAGTCCCCTAGAACTTAGAACTACTTAAACCTAACTAACCTAAGGACATCACAAACATTCATGCCCGAGGCAGGATTCGAATCTGCGACCTTAGCAGTTACGCGGTTCCGGACTGAAGCGCCTAGAACCGCACGGCCACCGCGGCCGGCCATATGCATGCACAGACGCCTTCGGATGAAGCTAGATGACATGTCTGGGCAGGATGTAGGCCAACTGCTGGTAACGGTATAGGCAGCAATGATGAAAACACTGTCTGTAGTAGAACGAATGATGATTCTCCAACACATTTTTGCGGGGAAAAAGTTTTTCAAGTGGAGGACTGAACAACCACCGTCGAATGTAAGGAAATGGTGCCATAACATAATTGTTCAAGTACTGGACTTCTATTACTGGCTAGATGTTTGGGAGAAAATCCAGATTTAGGGGAGCGTCTGTTTTCTGGAAATACTCTGTTGGAAACGATCATATGGATAAATGCCAAAACATCTAACAGGAGAGTCTATTTAGTGGTGGTGTCACGGTCGTGAAGTTAGTGACGTGTCTGTGGGAAGACTGTTCGCCGCAGAGAAAAAACAACCAGCATACTGATATGTGTATGTATTAACGTACCATATATAAAAGTATCTGCACTTATACCCACTACATCCTACACATTCACAGTTAGATATTTACAGTATAAAATACTCAACAAAAATATCTGAAATCAATGGGAATCAAATTATTAAAATCTAAAAAGAAATGATTATTTTATGTGCAAAATACATGTAGCCCTTTGTGTATTTGTGTTACACTATTCGAGCACAGTTTCACACGATTCCAACTGACATAAGAGTCGTTATTGCTGCCTGAAGCGGCAGCAATGTCTTCTAAATTTAGCATTCACTGTGCCTTCAAGTAACGTATAAATTCAGTCATGTTTTCTTTCTACTTAGCTGTGTACGCACAATAAGAAACACACTGTGCAGAAGAATTAAGGTGGTGGTAAGTTCCGGGACCAAACTACTGAGATCATCGATCCCTAGACTTACACTACTTAATCTAACTTAAACTAACGCTGAGGACAAAACACATACACACACACACACACACACACACACACACACACACACACACACACACATGCCCGAGGGAGGACTCGACCCTCCGACGGGGGGAGCTGCGCGAACCGTGGTAAGGCGCCTAAGACCGCGCGGCTACACAGGGCAGTTTTGAATTCAGGGAACACATTTATCAACGTCCGGTATTTTAAATTAATTTTTATACAGGCACTAACTGCAGTCTTATTGCATGGCTTCAGATCTTAGCTTTCAGTCTAGGCAACAATCAAAATGATTCTCCAGTTATTGTTAGGTGCCCCCTTCAGATGGAAGCGAGTAGCCAAGCCCCGTGTTTTCTAGTGAGGTACTCAGAAGGCAGATGTACTGTATTCAATCAACCACTTGCAATGCGGCATCTTAATGCAGTGCAAGTCGGGGCTTTCTATCCTGTTGCTGCACATGTCGATGCCTACCCATGTGTCATCCATAGGTTGTGGACATGCTACAGAGAGCCAAGTCAGTACACATGGCAAGCTAGACGGTGTCGTCGACTTATTGCAGCCTCACGTGAAAACCGATATCTGGCCGTCTCTGCTACGTAGCGCCGTACATACTCCGCCAGAGCATTTCAAGACGATCTCAGAAGGTCCCACAGAGCCGCTGCGTCCGATCAGACTGTGTTAAACAGGTTACGAGGAAGGAGGCGGTCTGTCCGAATACACCATTTGTCACCACAAAACCTTGCAGCTCGCGTTCAGTTCCGCCATTCCCATGTCAAAAGCTAACATCATCACTGTCGGAACGTGTTATTGATAGGCGACAGTGTTTGTCTGCAGACCTTTTTTGAGCGATACCTGCCAAATGTTGTCCAGGAAATCGACAGACATTACATCGAACAGGTTCTGCTGTAGCATCTAGTGGCTGCTGCATTCGATGATGGTCCTGAATCCCTTCTAATGCCAGAGCCTGTGTGGCGGGCGTCATTAAGGATGTCTTGGAAGCCTGAAATAACGGATTGGCCAGCGATTAGTCCCGACCTAAACCGCATCGTGCATATGCGGGACAATCTTGACAGACGTGTTCGTGGTCGTCATGTTCCACCACAGACTCACCAAAAATTCTCATTGGCTCGGAATGGGAACGGATTACCTCCGTAGGCTTATAAGGGGCATCCCACGCAGGTGTCGGGCAGTGATAAAAGCTCACGGACGGCTTACAAGTCACTGAAGTTCCATAAAAAGCACGCAGTATAATGTGATGAAATAATCAGTTTCCACTTTGTTTTCGACACTTGTCGGACATATGAGATCTTCATCAGGTTACCTTCCATTCAGAAGGCTTTTGTGCGCAGCGACTGTTATATTGACTTGTAAGTAATAGATTTCAGCTATCACTCATCCTATTTAAATTTTATTGGCAGATCTAGATTTCAGCTAGATACTAGCCATTCTCAATGCACTATCATTTTTGATCGCGCATGTAATGCCGGTTGGTTGGGCTTCATCCACAGTTCATTGACCTGTGTATGAAGCCCGACAAACAGGCATTACATGCGTTGATAAAAAATGATAGTGTACTGACAGTTTCTACCTGAAATCTAGATTTGCCAATAAAATTTCAAAAGGACGACTGATAGCTGAAATCTATTATTTACATTTCAGATCTTTTCACGTTAACGTTAGAGGATGTAATGGTGTTTTGTTGTGCACTTAATTTGCGAAATACGAAAGTGTAATTTGGTAACACAGCTAGAGTTCAGTTATTGCTCATTGGAGTATGGCAGACCAAAAAATTCATGTTTCCCTAATTGTTTGATCGGTGTACTTCATTATTTGCTATGCTTCCTGGTTTTGCAATTTCTATAGCTAGGCTACCCTTCGTCTAGTGGTGTGTTGTATCTGCATCCCCCACTTCGCCTGTAGATGCAACGGTCCCCCTGAGTTCAGATGTTCCCGCAGAGACGTTGTCTGCTGGCCACTCTTTACAGTGTTCCAGTGAAATACAACCCCTCCTCCACGTAGAGGCGGTGGGGTAACGCGATTACACGGACTCTCATCCTGATGATCAGTTGATGCAATCCGCCACTGGCACTGCCTTACCTGTCTCTTCTGTACCTGATGTTGCTGTAAGTCGTTCTGAGTTGTGCTCCCCGATTTCCGTAAAGTGCAGTGGAGATGGTTCCTCTGTCAAATCGGAACTTGACGTGCCCCCAACCCTTCCACATCAAGAGTGTATGTTTTCACGGAGTGGTGTGAAACTGCGTTTCCAATCTGCACGTGCAGCGGTGCGTCGTAGAAAGGAACACGAGGATTCCTTCTTTCCACAGTCTCCGGACGTTGAGGAGAGGAGGGCGTGATGAGTGCATTTTCCTTACTGTTGTTTCATTGACCTTACATGCGCTAACGGATGCAGGCATATACATTTATAACCCTCAATATTAATAGGATGTGTTCCCAATTACGGCTTGCTGTGCTACGCCATTTTATTTACGATTCCCAAGCTGATATCATCTGTTTACAAGAGGTATTATTTGATGTGTTTTGTCTTCCTGGGTACTCTGTGTTTTTCAATATCGTGCCTGAATATTCTACCGGTATGGCTTTGCTTTATCACGACGGAATCCCGCGGACGGACTTCGAAACGCGAGATGATTGTCGCAGTATAGGCTGAAATTTCGTATGACCTCACCTTAATTTTTCTTTACGCTCCGACTGGATCCGGTCGTTCATCTGACCGCGCTCGATTTTATAAGAAAGAAGTTGTTTATTTATTCCGACGAAACCCGCGCAAGGTTTTGTTGGGGGTCGATCTTAACTGCGTCTTACGTCGTGTAGACGAGACCCCCAATTATACATGTTGTCGTGAACTTATCATATGGTGACGTCTTTGCATCTCCAAGATGCTTGGGTTTGCAGATATTCTACATTGGTGCGATTTACCTTTTTTACAGCTTCTTCAAGTAGACGACTGGACCACTTTTATTTATCTGTCCCCATCTGTAGTCAGCTTCTATCGATTAATGTTATTCCTGCCAGTTTCACTGACCACTGTGCTGTTTCAATGACTTTTAACCACGTCCCGCAGTGGGCCCCTTTTTCGCGCCCTTTGTGGAAGCTAAACACTCTACATCTCATGGACCCCTATCTGGAAGGCATCATCACGGACGTATAGCGGCGGACAATCCAATCCCAGAAGCGTTATCCCTCAATTCTAGAAAGGTGGGTTACCTTTGCTAAACCTCGGATTCGAAATACACTCATGCATTTTAGCGCTGAAAAAGCGGCTGAAATACGGCGAATTAGGGAACTTTAATATGCTGTCCTTCGCGATCTTTACGATAATGCTCGTGATGCCTCCTTGAGAGTCGTAGACGTCCACCGTGTGAAGGCAAAACTTCCTCAACCCAAACGTAGGCAAATGGATGGTGTCCGATTGCGTTCCCAGCCTCGTTCAGTCGTACAGGATGAGTTGGCCTCTCTCTATCATCTTCTTCGGCTTTACGTGTCCTACTACCAATCGTTCTCTAGATGGGCGTGAGTATTCCTCCCAATCTGATATCATGCTTGAACTTTACCAGTACTTTTCCGAACTTTATACTGAAGTGGGTTCAGACGGTCTACCGTCTGATGAGTTTACATCCCTCCTCGATAGTGTTACTATTCCACGGGGCCTTATCCCATCCAGCTTTAAGGTTGCTAAAATTGTCCTGATGCCCGAAAAGCCGCGACGTTTGCGTGTGGATCAGGTCCACCTGAAACCCCTCTTCAACTATGATTATAAAATAGTGGCGCGAGCGGTAAATAGCAGACTATCGGTGTTGTTGGCTACCATCATCGCGAGCCATCAAAGTTGTCTTCCGGATCGTACTCTCCTCATTCCCATTGCTGAATGTCGTGATCTCATTTCGATTGCCTCCACCACTCCCGTGCCAAGCGCTTTGCTTTTCATTGATTTTAACCAAGAGCTCGACCGCGTTAATCACGCATTTCTTATGCGAGTATTTAAGACTGTTGGTTTTAACGATGCTGCACGACGGCTGTTTAGCTCTCCGATTACTGGTATTCGGGCGTCCATTGACGTAAATGGCCGTCTTACTTTCCCCATCTCGGTGTGTCAATGCGTCCTTCAAGGGAGTCCACTATTTATGTCGCTGTACGTTCTGTTTCTGGAACCCTTATTGCGATCTATAGTTGCTCGTTTGGGTGGCTGGTCGCTGTTGGGGGAAAGATTTACCGTTCGTGCATATCTTGATGACTTTATGGTTCCTCTCCGTACCAATGATGATATACCACTCCTGAAGGAAGTTTTGGATGCTTTTTGTCGTCTTACGGGAGCGCGGGTTAACGGCCAGAAATGTCGCTTACTCAGTTTGCGGGGATTTAACGCTGTTTAAATTCCGTGAACTTTGAAGGTCACCCGATATCAGTCGTTAGGTGTTATAATTGACAGTTGTACGTTAAAGATGGCTACGATAAACTGGAAGTCTGTCACGGATAAGATTCAGGGAGCAATCATTGAACACGTGTGTCGCTCCCTCTCACTTCTTCATGAGGTCCGGGCCATGGAAACGTATGTGGTAAGTAAGGCTTATTTTATTGCACAAATCTTTCCACTTCCTGCGATGATGTACCGCAAGTTGCGAAGTTTAACTAGCAGGTTTATCTGGCGAAACTCTATATTTCGCGTGCGTTATGGGGTAATGGTGGGCCTCCGTCTGCTGAGAGGTTTGGGCCTCTCTGACAATCGAGTTATTCATTCTGCCTTATTCATCCGTCGCACCGTTTTAACATGTCTACATGACTGTATCCGACCGGCGAGTTAAACACCTCCAGTAGATATTGGTAGTATTAGTTATAAACTAAGGCACGTTAAGCAATTTTTTCTTGAAGTCAGTAATTTAGGAGTAAATATCCTTTCCCTGGCGAATCTCTCCCTAAAAATGCTGTTATGCCGCTGGCCAATTCCTCATATTTTTCCCTCTGTGGAAGCCCTGTCGCCAGAAACGAATTGGAAGATTGTTTGGTCCAACGTCAGCCTCCTGATTTTCCCGATGGGAGTGGCGTCGTCGTGGTGCCAAGCTGTTCATGATATTTCACCTACCAACGTGCGACTTTTTCGTACTGGCCGCAGTGTGACGGATCGCTGCAATCGTTGTCATGAAACTGATACATTATATCATCGGTTGATCTCCTGCGGTTATGGCCATTGGAGATGGCTTCGCCGACAACTGATTTTTCTTCTCAGGACGTCGGAGGCGGCTATCTCAGGGGAGATTCTCATGCGTCCCGATTAAACTTTCTTTCCCCGACGGAAGAACAATGAACTCATGTGGCTTTTTGGACATTATGTCCAATACGTGATGGTGAGTGGATATGACGCAGATCCCAGTGCCTTTTGCCAATATATGGCCTCAGCCCACTGGACGTGGCTCAGGATGCCGCTATATCGAGAGCTTTTTTCTAATATGCTGTATCTTGTTTTTCATCAACAAGGAGTTCGATGAGATGAAATTGTTTGGATTTAAATGTTACGCGATGTAGAAGTGACGGAGGAAAAAAGGTGTGGCCACGTTAAAATTAACACCATATTCCTTTATATACGTTTTTCTGATTTAACCCTTTTGTTTTTGTCGAAATGACTTCTTTTATTTTATTTTTAGTTTGTCGCCTTCAATAACTGCATTGGAGGGAGGGAAAAAAGTGACTAGGGTAGCTGCCTCTAGATCTCAGAGTCCCAGGTTCGATTCCCGGCCGGGTTGGGGATTTTCTCTGCCCGGGTTAGTAAAAAAAATGAAAAAAAATGGTGGTGTCTTTTGTCCATAATCAAAACGTCTCCTCACCCGGGTTCCATTCCCGCCGCTGCTTAGATTTTGATTAATAATCAGCACTGGCAGCCGAAGACTTCCGGCATAAGAAGTCATCCTCAACCTGCCAACGGCTTTGCAAAGAGAGTGGAGGAGCGGACAGTCCCAGGGGTGGGAAACTGCAGCTAGAGGTGGAAGAATCAGCAATGATCAACGGAATGAGGATGCAGAAGGCGATGGACACCACTGCAATAAAGACACGTAACGTGTATCCACAGGACATGTGGCCTGTGACTGAATAAGTGTCATGAAGATCTCTCCGTTGGCAAAAGATTCCGGAGTAGTCGCCCATTCGGCTCTCCGGGAGGGGACTGACAAGGGGAAGGTTACCGTGAGAAATAGATTGAAAAATCAACGAAAGTATAGCGTTCTACGAGTCAGGGCGTGGAATGTCAGAAGCTTGAACATGGTAGGGAAACTAGAAAATCTGAAAAGGGAAATGGAAAGGCCAATATAGACATAGTATGGGGCAGTGAAGAGAAGTGGAAAGAAGACAAGGATTTCTGTTCAGATGACAGGGTAATATCAACAGCAGCAGAAAATGGAATGACAGGAGTATGATTCGTTATGGAGAGGAAGGTAGGGAAGAGGGTGTGCTACTGTGAACAGTTCAGTGACCGAGTTGTTCTTATCAACATCAACGGCAAAAAAAACATCGACAACGATAGTTCAGGTATACATGCCGACGCCGCAAGCTGAACATGAAGAGACAGATAAAGTGTATGAGGATACTGAAAGGGTAATACGGTATGTACAGGGGGATGAAAATCTAATAGTCATGGGGTACTGGAATGCAGTTGTAGAGGAAGGTTCAAATGGCTCTGAGCACTGTGGGACTTAACAGCGGAGGTCATCAGTCCCCTAGAACTTAGAACTACTTAAACCTAACTAACCTAAGGATATCACACACATCCATGCCCGAGGCAGGATTCGGACCTGCGACCGTAGCGGTCGCGCGGTTCCAGACTGAAGCGCCTAGAACCGCTCGGCCACTCCGGTCGGCGTAGAGGAAGGAATAGAAGAAAAGTTCACAGGAGAAAGTGGGCTCAGGACAAGGAATGAGAGAGGAGAAAGACAAATCGAGTTCTGTAATCAGTTTTAGGTAGTAATAGCGAATACACTGTTCAAGAATCACAAGAGGAGAAGTCACACTTCGAAAAGGCCGGGTGATACTGGAAGATGTCAGTTAGATTACATCATGGTCACCGGCCGTGATGGCCGAGCGGTTCTAGGAGCTACAGTCTGGAACCGCGCGACCGCTACGGTCGCAGGTTTGAATCCTGCCTCAGGCATGGATGTGTGTGATGTCCTTAGGTTAGTTACGTTTAAGTAGTTCTAAGTTCTAGGGGACTGATGACCTCAGATGTTAGGTCCCACAGTGCTCAGAGCCATTTTGAACATCATGGTCACATACAGGTTTCGAAATCAGATACTGGATTGTAAGGTGTACGTAGGAGCAGATATACTCAGATCACAATATAGTAGTGATGAAGATTAGGCTGAAGTTTAAGAGATTAGTCAGGAAGGATCAATACGCAAAGAAATGGGATACGGAAGTGCTAAGGAATGACGAGATAAGGTTGAAGTTATCTAAGGCTACTGATACAGCAATAAGGAATAGCTCAGTAGGCAGTACAGTTAAGAGGAATCGACATCTCTAAAAAGTGCCATCACAGAAGTCGGGAAGGAAAACAGGTACAAAGAAGGTAACTGCGAAGAAACCATGGGTAACATAAGAAATACTTCAGTTGATCGATGAAAGGAAGAAGTACGGAAATGTTCCTGGAAACCCTGGAATCAGAAATACAATCCGCTGAGGAATGAAGTAAATAGAAAGTGCCGGAAAGCTAAGATGAAATGGCTGCAGGAAAAATTTGAAGACATCTAAAAAGAAATGATTGTCGGAAGGACAGACTCAGCATACAGGAAAGTCAAAACAACCTTCGGTGACTTTAAAGGCGAAGGTGGTAACATTAAGAGTGCAATTAAATACAGAGGAGAGAGTGGATAGGTGGAAACAAAACATTGAAAGTCTCTGTGAGGGGGAAGGTTAGAAACAGGAGTCGATTTAGAAGAGATAGGAGATCCAGTACTAAAATCATAATTTAACAGAGCTTTCGAGGAGTTAAGATCAAATAAGGCAGAAGGGATAGGTAATATATCATGAAAATTTCTAAAATCATTGTGGGAAGTGGTAACGAAACGACAATTGATGTTGGTGTGTAGAATGTACGAGTCTGGCGATATATCATCTAACTTTCGGAAAAGAATCAACCACAAAATTCCGAAGGCGGCAAGACCTGACAAGTGCGAGTATTATCGCACAATCACCTTAACAGCTCATGCATCCAAGTTGCTTAGAAGAATAATATACAGAAGAATTGAAATGAAAATTGAGCATGTGCTAGATGCTTGAAAAGAAAACTTCTTTAGGAAAGGTAAAGGCACGAGAGAGGCAATTCTGACGTTTCGGTTAATAATGGAAGCAAGACTAAAGAAAAGTCAAGACACGATCATTGGATTTGTCGACTTGGAAAAAGCGTTCGACAATGTAAAATGGCACAAGATGTTCGAAATTCTGAAAAAAAGTAGGGGTAAGCGATAGAGAGAGGCGGGTCATATGCAATATGTACAACAGTCAAGAAGGAATAATAAGAGTGGACGACCAAGAACGAAGTGCTCGTATTAAAAAGGGTGTAAGACAAGGATATAGCCTTTCGCCCCTACTGTTCAATCTGTTCAACGAGGAAGCAATGATGGAAGTAAAAGAAAGATTCAGGAGGGGAATTAAAATTCGAGGTGAAAGGATATCAATGATACGTTTCGCTGATGACATTACCATCCTGACTGAAAGTGAAGAGCCGGCCGAAGTGGCCGAGCGGTTCTAAGCGCTACAGTCTGGAACCACGCGACTGCTACGGTCGCAGGTTCGAATCCTGCCTCGAACATGGATGTGTGTGATGTCTTTAGGTTAGTTAGTTTTAAGTAGTTCTAAGTTCTAGAGGACTGATGACCTCAGATGTTAAGTCCCATAGTGCCCATGGCCATTTGAACCATTTTTTGAAAGTGAAGAAGAATTACATCATCTGCTGAACAGAATGAATAGTCTAATGACTATAGAGTATGGACTGAGAGTAAATCGAATAAAGACGAAGGTAAAGAGAAGTAGTAGGAATGAGAACAGCGAGGAACTTGATTTAGGGTCACGAAGTAGATGAAGTTAAGGAATTCTGCTTCTTAGTCAGTAAAATAACCAATGACGGACGGAGCAAAGAGGACATCAAAAGCAGGCTAGCAATGGCATAAAGGGCATTCATGGCCGAGAGGAGTCTACTGATATCACATGTAGGCGTTCATTTGAGGAAGAAATTTCTGAGAATGTACGTCTGCAGTACAGCATTGTATGGTATTGAAACATGGACTGTGGGAAAACCGGAACAGAAGAGAATCGAAGCATTTGTGATGTGGTGCTAAAGACAAAAGTTGAAAATTAGGTGGACTGATATGGTAAGGAATGAGGAGGTTCTGAGCAGAGTTGCAGAGGAAAGGATATAACGGCTCTTCTTCTTGATGATTTGGTTTGATTTGTACTTGGCCTCGGCTAAAACTCGGCGACAGTCGGTAGAGTGTTGAGATCGTTATCAAGTTACGAAGACGACGTTACAGAAAATGACAGTGCTGAACTGAAATGTCGACGTGCGTGAGATATTTACTTCACCAATAATCGTTCGTAATGGATGTTCAACTAATTAATGGTGAAATACTAATGATAAAACCAATACAGTCACATCCACAACAAATTCCCTACAAGCTGGTCGTAATTTCAAGTATCTAAGAAATCGTAACAGTGGGCTTGTTATTTGAGTCAAAGATTCTACACAAGCGCCGAGAGCTACAGTCAGATATTATCGCTGCGCGTAATTGTTACTCGGGAGTTTCATGTCAATAATTTGATAGAATCTTAAATCACAAATGCACGACTTGGCACGAAAGGGTGTTTTATTGCACAATATGAATCACTTCCTAACCGAGCCGTGAGAAGAAAACTTTCTCAGGTGTTGGGGGGGATTTAAATTATATGCTTCGGACCTATCACTCAAGTTCCATAAACCACTGGCTATTATGAATGAAAATTGTCAATCAGTGTTCGTTGCCTAAATCACTGTCTAAGTGATGTTTAGTTAAATTATCTAGTTAAAAGCTCCGAATTCTAATGCAGTGATATTTGAAGTCAGAAGATCGTATTACTACGTCTTAATAGATCGCAATTATTCAATCTCAAAAACAATCTAAGAGCGCCTACATGTACGAGTATTCAAATATATGACCTGCTTCGGCTAACTGTCGTAACGTAGTGACAATGCATTGAATTATACTTAGTCATTACTCACGATTCCCAAAGAGTGCTCACATGGAGTATTCTTTGGGATCGTTGGTTCTACTTTGCGAATGTTAATTTATGCTAATTTTGCGATTTATTATGATTATGATTTTAATTTTACTGAAATTTAATCTTTCTTCCGTAGATTGCTAAATTGTCAAGTCTTAGATTCCTGATTTAATTACTTGTTATTGTCATAATAATAGTAATAAATTGAAATTCGTTCGCTTATTCACTTTTCTGGGAATTTGGGACTTGGGGGGAAATCTCTGGGGTATTGAGAGCTAATTTTTAATTTTTATTTCTCGTCCGAGGAAGTGGCATTACAAGGAACATGTGGAAAACACTGACAAGGAGAAGGGACAGGATGACAGGACATCTGTTAAGATATGAGGGAATGACTTCCATGGCAAGAGGGAGCTGTAGACGGCAAAAACTGTAGAGGAAGTCAGAGATTGGAAAACATCCAGCAAGTAATTGAGGACGTAAGTTACAAGTGCTACTCTGAGATGATGAGGTTAAAACAGGAGAGGAATTCGTGGCGGGCCGTATCAAACCGGTCAGAAGACTGATGACAAAAAAAAGCTTGTGTATTACTCAGCTGCTCCGACAGTTATCGGAGCTGTGAGATGTCTGAGCGTCGGAGCGGGTTCATTACTCGAGGCACCGCCAGCACTGTGCATTTCTCAAGCCAGTCGCCGCCTCTGGCCGCTCCTGCATTACTCGCAGCGGCCGGCGGCTACCTGCGGCATGGGGCGGCCCCACGTGTTCACAGAGGGAGCGCGGCGTCCCCTGGGCGTCGCGGCGCCGCCCTCTGCCCCAGCAGCCGCAGAAGCAGCCGCTGCCACTGCGCAGTCGCCGCCCAGCGGCCGCCGCCCATGAATACTGGAGTCCGTGCGGTCGGCCGCGCCTCACTTATGGATGAGTCGCCTGCGTCCGCAAGGATTGCTCTGTCCGGAACGGCGGCTCACAGCCCAGAGGTCTCGCGGTACAGCGCTCTGCCCGCAGCAGGACCTTGTTTTTACTTAACACACGAACAACAGCAAAGATAAGTGTGTATTTCAAATGAAATGGAATAGGGAAGAAGTGAAAATTTTCTGATACAGTGCACAATGGTTTGGTGAAAACATGTAGAGTTCAAATGGCTCAGAACACTATGTGACTTAACATCTGAGGTCATCAGTCCCCTGGACTTAGAACTACTTAAGGGGGGTACGACGTCAAACGGGCCGACTTGGAGCAGGAGAGGCATCACAGGACATTTTAATTTCCACTGTCTGTACTTTTACAAATAAATTCATAAAACTTTGTCAGCATCACCAGGAAGGATTCAGGATTCACACTCATGGCAGTGGAAGATCGAAAACATAACAAAATATATATTTTTTTTTTTTTTACGTGTGAAGTTTCATCATTCTTTCACTTACTAATGGCTGCATTTGTTGCTATAGGTACACTTTTCTTCATAAATTAGAGAGAATCTTCGATGAATTTTGCACAAACCATACTTACAGGTGTATGAAACCCTAGAATCTATTTCATTTATGAAAAAACGAATGAGCTGTTGTATTTTAAACTTCATGTTTAGAAAAAAACATAAATTTTCTGGTTGATAACCTCAACTTTTACCACAGTTTTCAATAGATATGTAAAAGTTCAGAGTTTCATACACCTTTGAGTATGGTTTGTATGCTGTGCCAAATTCATCGAAGAATCTCTCTTACTTATGAAGAGAAGTGTACCTATAGCAACAAATGCTGCCATTAGTAAATGAAAAAAAATTACGAAATTTCACATGTAAAAAAAAATTATTTTGTTATGTCTTCGAACTTCTACTCCTGTGAGTGCAAATTCAGAATCCTTCCTGGTCATGCTGACAAAGATTTATGAATTTGTTTGTAAAAGTATAGACAGTGGAAATGTCCTGTGATGCCTCTCCTGCTCCAAGTCGGCCCGTTTGACGTCTTACCCCCCTTAAGCCTAACTAGCCTAAGGGCATCATACACATCCATGCCTGAGCAGCAACCCGGTTCCAGACTGAAGTGCCTAGAACCGCTCGGCCACAACGGCCGGCCCATGTACAGTTGCGCAGTGGTAGTCGAACATCACCCACACAGTTCTGAAGACTCGAAGAGCCCACAACTCCGAGAATTATCGGACAATTAGCAGCTTATGTATTCAAGTTGCTGAAAAGAATAACACACAGAAGAATGTAAGACAAAATTGAGGCTGTATTAGATGATTATCAGTTTAGCCATAGGAAGGGTAAAGGCACCAGAGAGACAGTGCTGACATTGCGACTGATAATGGAAGCAAGGCTAAAGGAAAATCAGGACAGGTTCATATGACTTGTCGGCCTGACAAAAGCGTTCGACACTGTCAAATGGCCCAAGATGTTCGAAATTCTGAAGCAAATAAGAGCAAGTTGTAGGGAGAGACGGGTAACACGCTGGTATGAACAGTGTCCAAGGAGGAGCAATAAGTCTGAATGTCCAAGAAAGGCAGCACGTTTTGTATTATCGCGAAATATGGGAGAGAGTGTCACAGAAATGATACAGGATTTGGGCTGGAAATCATTAAAAGAAAGGCGTTTTTCGTTGCGACTGAATCTTCTCACGAAATTCGAATCACCAACTTTCTCCTCCGAACGCGAAAATATTTTGTTGACACCGACCTACTTAGGGCGGAACGATCACCACGATAAAATACGGGAAATCAGCGCTCATACGGAAAGATATAGGTGTTCATTCTTTCCGTGCGTTATACGGGATTGGAATAATAGAGAATTGTGAAGGTGGTTCGATGAACCCTCCGCCAGGCACTTAAATGTGATTTGCAGAGTATCCATGTAGATTTAGATGTAGAAGAAGTGCTCGGTTTAAACTGGGCGTAAGTCAGTGATGTAATCTTTCGCCCCTACTGTGTAACCTGAAAGTCGAAGAAACAGTGGGAGACAAGAAGGAAAAGTTCAAGAGTGGAACTAAAATTCAAGGTGAAAGGATATCAATGGTAAGATTTGCTGATGACATCGGTATCCTCAGTGAAAGTCAAGAGCAATTACAGAATGCAATGAATGGAATGAACATTGTAATCAGTACAGAATATGGATTGAGAATAAAACGAAGAAAGATCAACGTAATTATGAGTAGCAGAAATGAGAAGAGCGAGAAACTTAACATCAGGACTGGTGATCAGGAAATAGATGAAGTCGAGGATTTCTGCTACCTACACAGCAAAACAACCAATAACGCACAGAGTAAGTAGGACATGAAAACCAGACTAACACTGCCAAAAGAGGATTCGTGGTCAAGAGAAGTCTACTAGTAACAAACGTAGGCCTTAATTGAGGAAGAAATATCTATGATTTATGTGTGGAGCACAGTACTGTATGACAGTGAAACATGAACTGTGGGAAAACCGGAAAACAAGGGAATCGAAGCATTAAGATGTGGTATTATAGAACAATGTTGAAAATTAGGTGGACTGATAAAAGGTAAGGGATGAGGAAGTTCTGCACAGAACGGAGAGGAAAGTAATATAAGAAAAAAATTGAGAAAAAGAATGGATACAATGGCAGTATCTTTGATACGGCATCAAGGAATAAATTCCATGGTACTAGAGGCAGCTACAGACGTTTAAAACTGTAGACGAAGACAGAGATTGGAATAAGTCCAAAAAATAACTAAAGACGTAAGCTGCAAGTGCTACTCTGAGATGAAGAGGTTGGTACAGGGGAGGACTTCGAGGCGGGCCGCATCAAACCAGTCAGAAGACGATGAAAACATAAATAGTAACTAAGGAATAAGTTCAAGATTGACAAGTTACCATGTTGTTGTTCTTATCGCAGTCTTCAGGACAAAGACGGTAACGCAATAAATTTATCAGGCACACAACGCAGGTGGCGTGTCCACAAGTAAAGAGAGTGTAATAAAATATATCCTCTAATTCTGATCCCAGGTTCGCACTCCCTATAAAATTCCTAATAAACTGATGCCAAACAGACCGGTTTTGTCAGACCCCTTTTACTGTGACCGCATTCTTAACCCATGGCTAACTTCCTTGGTACAGTGATTCATATTAATTTATTCTGCTGCCTCTTTCTGGACCGGTCTTTATATTGAAGACATTATTGTTTGTTTGATCTTTTACTCTTTTGACTTGTCGTACAGCAAGTACATTGTTCATCTAACGGCTGCTTTATTGTGAATGATACGTTCGGAAACTTTTGACAGGGCTACTTGTAATTTATGTGTCAATTTCTGAATATATGAATTGCTAAATGATATTCACTTTCGCTGGTCTGTCGCTCCTTTGCTGATCATTTAGCCAGTTCCTTACCAGCCGATTAAACACCTGCAGTAATAAACGGAGACTGACCCCTGGGAAAGAAACTTACCAGGTGAGTGACGATCTACGGAACAGTGAGAATTGCTATGACTAATTCAGACTCTTAAGAAAAGAGATGACAGACACCCAAGCCATAGCTACGGCTGTTCACCACGATACAACTGGTTTGATGCAGATCGTCAGTGCATTCTGTACAGGCGCCTTCATCTCCGCGTACCTACGCCAGACTCCACGTATTTGTATCTGCTTACTGTACTCTAGCTTTGGTTTCCTTCTACTATCTCCACACACACACACACACACACACACACACACACATACACGCACGCACGCACGCACCCACACACTTCCTTCCACTAACAAATCGCCGATACCCTGATGCGAAAATGCCTCGCGATGTTACCTATCATATTAGCCCTTCTTTTAGGGACGTTGTGCCATTAATTTCTTTGCGTCCCACTTGCAATCAAAACACTCTTATTTGTCATCCTATCTACCCACCTAATCCTAACAATTTCCCTGTTGCACCCAATTTAAAACGCTTCTAATCTATTCTTGTCTGAATTATTTGACGTCCACGTTTCACTTTAGAATAAAGATACACATCAGACATATATCAATAGACAACACTTCCGAACAGTTAAATTTATGTTCTATTTTAAGAAGAAATTTCTTCCAATTGGCAGTCTGCATTACATATCGACTTCACTACTGTTATCGTCTGTTATTTTGCTGTCCAAATAGCTAGATTAGTCAACTACTTTTAGTGTCTCATTTCCAAATCTAATTGTATCACTGTTACCTCATTTAACCCTGTAGTTCATTACTCTCGTTTTCATTTTGTTGATTGTGTTACATTTTGAAGACATTAATCAATCCATTCAACTGTTCTTTCGAGTCGATTGCCATCTCTGGCAGAATTTGAAAGCTCCATTTCTTATTAAAATGATGGTTTGGAAATATTCACACATGTCAGCACTTCACTTCTTTGGAATATAAATTATTTCTTTCTTCTTAAGGTTCTGCCAGTATTTCGTCTGTGTCATATATGTTACATACCGGGTAGAACAGAGATATAACAGAAAAACAGGTGAAAGAGCGATGGGTAACTGGGGAAACACACGAGCTTATGAATATCAAAAGTAAGAATCTTTCAAATGCGCACAGCATAATAATTTTTTAAGGAGTCAGATTAACATATAGTAAAAACAGGCTGAATCAGAATAAATGAAAGATCAATTTTAAGAGAAATACTTTAGTTTAGACTATTCCCTGACCTGGATGAGTATCAACTCAAAATATGAATTATACGATGTGTATTCAACTTAAAAAGGAGAGTGTCGTCACTGGAAAACAGTCCACAAGAAACCCGAAAAGTGATAGTTCCAGAACTTATACATTGACATCAGCCCACTTACTCCTCGGAAATTCGTAGAAGAAATTATAATCATGGTCACTGTTTACACAAGTTTTTAATTCCAATTGAAAGATACATTTCAAGTTAACAAGAAAGAAATGTGTATAGAAAAACAACCATATGAAGCACAGATCATTAAAAGTATCTTCGGAAAATGTATGTTACGACGATGATTACCAGTGAAGTGCAGATGAAAAATTTCTGTTAAATCCGGAAGAAATTGTGCTAACGCAGAATATTAAAAATTATGTGGACAGCTGAAATATGAAATGAACAAGTAGTACATAACTTTGAAGGAGTTTATGAAACAGTAACTGAAAGAATTGATGGTTGATAGGAAATCTACTAGGGTATCCAGGAAAAATTAATTTGACAATTGAAGAAACAGTAATGGAGGACAAACGTTGAAGCACAAAAAAGACAGGAATATGTAAAGCTCTATGCAGGGAATGTTGGTTGCAGTTTGTAAAAATAAGGATTAAAATATTTGCACATGGTCGGAGAAGGTGAAGGTTAGCAGGAATCCAATCAAAAGACTGACGACAAGGAAGAAACCAGCTGTATAAATATTTTAGACCTCTTGTAAGTTTATAATCAATTATACAGTGTGATTCCGTGATAAAGTTACAAACTTTGAAGGATGGTGGACAAGGGTAAAGTATAAATTTGAGATAAGGTACCCTATTCCAGGAACGACCGAGTCGGAAGCTCTTAACGATAGTGAAATACAAACACCGCTACTATTATTGCTAAGACTGAAGGGTTGGCACCTATCAAAGTAGGCAACAATAGAAAAAAGATATTAAATATAGGCTGTGCAGTTCATACCTTAAGGACTATGAGCACTTGTTCATCCTCACTACTGTGAAATACGTCTCTTCTAATGAGTGTCCCAATGTTACTTCCATTTCTAAACATGTGGCTGAAACATAATATGCTAAAAAGATAGCTAAAGTTTATGTTTAGGCCTAACTGAATAGACGTAGTAAATCCAATCCGATCAAGACCGTGACTTCAGAAAACACAAGTTGTCTCAAATACTAAGCCAAATAACGTAAAACACCACTTCAGGACTTTAAGGAGGAAGGTGTTTTACGAGAGTTTTATTATGATGTAACACTTATTTGCATATTTTTATAGTACATAAGGAGTACCTCATGATACTAAAAGTTTACGTGGTTAACTATACAATACGACCAAGAATAGTGGTGGAACATGAGAATGATCGCCAAAGATAATGGTGGAAAAAGAGAGAGATGAAAGGTCTGCATCTTAAAAATAAAGTCTTTGTGGCCGAAATAAAATTATTTGTCGTAATAAGAAAAAAATACGAGTAAACACGCACACACACACACACACACACACACACACACACACACACACACACACGTTCATTACACTTACTCTGATCATGAAAGAAAAGCCAACATTGAATTGAAATAAAATTCTATAATTTGTCAAATACATTGCAAAATCGATGAGTACTATTGCATATCTAACATATACCTTAAAATGTGTGGAGTTACTGCTCTAGTCCTTAGAATCAACACCTCTGTATCATGGGTTCAGAGGTTCGATTCATAGATGGGTTGGAGATGTTATCCTCTCAGGTATAGTGTGCAATGCAGTCCGCATCATCATTTCATCCTCATCATCATCGTCATCATCATCCTCATCATCATCATCATCATCATCGATCCATGTGTCGCTAAAGAAGCCTCAAATATAACGACTTGCAGTTGGGGACCCAACAACCCCAGGTTTGCGCTTGTCGACGAGAAATACTAAACTAACTAATGTTATTTCCACGCCTGAATTCGTCAATAGCTCGTCTATACAACCGATATCACAGCGAGCCAAACATTATAATGACCACATCCTAGAGAAGTAACTTCATCTTGTTGTTCAAAAGATTCTCAAATTCTACTGTCGCCCAGTGGAATCTACATGACACTTCAATGAAACAGCATGTAAAACAGTAGTAACACACAGCAGATATGGAATAAACGAGGTTTGTCTTGATTTCAACTACTCAGATTCGAAATCTCTCTAATATTACAGCAACTCCATGCTTCGGTATTAATTTTACTTTGCGCTTCAAAGGGTTTGCCATCTACTGCTAATATTGATAAGCAGGCAAGCTGTGATAGTTGATACAAAGAATAAGCCATTGGTAATTCAAATAGTATTCTAAAAACAGAACCTGACAATTATGTGACATAATTTGTCATTGGTGTGCTATAATTTGACTGTGGGGATCACTCACAGGAACATAAAGCTGTATCGTAACACTAGTAGCTGACAGTATGTGTATGGAGTGGGTGTCCACTACCGGAGTTTCGGCTACTGTGGGCAGGGGGCGGGGGGCAGGGAGGATGGTATCAGATAATGGGGCTTTCTTGCGCATCTCATAAAAATTATAGCAATTGCCCTATGTCACAGTGCAACCATAACAAGTTACACTCTGTGCTACAGCAGAACCATAAGAAGTGGCCTTTTATTTCAGTGATACTGTAACAGGTTACTTGCCATACTACAGCAACTGTAAAGAGTTGACCCATGTAACATTTTCTACTGTAATGTTTTCCCATGGAAACTTGAGCCATGTGTGAGCCTATCTGAGCTGCACGCATCTGATATCAGTAGCTGCTGTTGCGTGGAAACATCTTCACTTGGTAGCTTGGTAATGGTCAGACGTGTTTCTGCATTGATGCAGCGATGTGGCACCGACAGGGCGTCCACAGCGGGCGTTAGGAAGGTTGGCTTATTGGAGACACATTGCGCTGTTTGGTGTTCGCTCTTCCTTGGGACATGTTTAGCTTCCCTCCACACTGATAATTGTGGCAGGAGAAGCAGCCTGGCCTGAGGACTGCTGGCGTAGAGATGCCTAACAGAATTCGACCCACCAGTCACTCAACCGTTTCGCAGAAGGCAACGTGGCCTACAATTTCTTCTCGTCTGGAACTGTTGTTAGTTGTATGGTGAGTATCTGCTTTCAGCACTGGGCAGACATACGAAATTGTTTAACTAGTGTCTTGAGTCTCTGATTATGCACACCTTGCAAGTGTGTTTTCTGTACCTTGAATACAGCTGGATCAGGGTGCAGTCTTCAGTTAACTGTGTTAAGCTGTTTGTGGCCATACTGAGTAAGCATCGTGAACTACTGCATATGTGTGCTACTTAATGATTTTTTTTTATCAACTGCCCCAGATAAGTGGTTGCTGTGCTTACCAAGATGCATAGTTCGATGTTGCTCACACAAGCTTCACGTGTAATTTTGTTTTACTTTTAGTGCAGAGGGTGTCAGATACGGGTTGGTGTTAGCTACTGGGTGCATATCAGCTACTGGGAGTGTGTCAGCTGTTGGGGGCTGTCAGATACTATAGGGAGTCAGCTGGCGAACGTGTCACATACTGAATCTTACAAATATGTTATACACATTAGATCACACCCACACTAGCTGTCACTTCTCCCTTTTCCCTACCCCTACCGCCATACCTAGTGGACCCTGCAGTGCCAGACAGCCACCGCAGTAGCTGACATTACCCAGTGACTGACATTCTCTCGATAGCTGAAATCCTTTAGCTTCTGGTGACAAAATATACCTGGTGCAACAATTGACAGTTTAACTGTAACATTGAGGCAACTTACTACAGTTTTGTTGTATCATAAGGGTCATTGGTTAAAGTTACCCTTTGCCATGAGGGAAGTGCTTAAGTTTCGTTTGTAACTTGGGCAAACTCGTTACAATTTTCGTTTAACGTGGAGCAACTTGTTACAGTATCACTGTAACATGTTGAACTTGTTACAATGATAACTTTGTACCATTTTACTGTAATGTGGAGGGGAAAATGTAACAGTATCACTGTAACATGTAGCAAGTTGTTACAATGTCATTATTAGACATGTTGAAGCATACACATGGATATTGAGACAGTCTCTAAATGTGTCATTTTTCGCCAAGTGAGATAAATGCTAGTTGTAGGTTAATGACAGTCACCATGTCAACTGATCACCACTGCCTCACCAGACTATATTTAAAGTGGTTATGTGGGAAAACAGTTACTCAGGAAAACGTTCTAATATGGGGCAAGTTTTTAAAGTTTTGTTGTCACACGGGACAAGTTTTTAGAGTTTTGTTATAATATGGAGCGTAACACCTGCATCTGGCCCCAGTGCCTGACACCCACTGCATGTACTCGTTGTCAGACGATTAAGATCCAGAAGAACCCAGTGTCAAGTTAAATCATGTACACTATCGATATGTGGTATATGCACTGACAGCTTCTGGATTTAGAATATTATTTCAGTTGAGATGACTGTCTGTTTGTCTCAACTATCGCTGCCTTGGCTGCTTCGCATTATTAGCAGTAGACAAACACCTTTTGTGCTGCAATGTAAAATTAATACCACGCCATGGAATTTCCATAATATTTGTGTGTCTTTGAAAGTCAGTAGTTGATAGCACAGCAACCCTCATTTCTTATCTGTATGAAATTGTATTATTGCCATTAAGTATCCATTTTTTTCGAAGTGTGATTTTGTTTCCATTGTGTGATAACAGAGAAGCGCAGCTTCTTGAACTGCAATATGAAGTTAGTATCCTAGTATGTAGATACTATAATGTTTTGGCAAGTTTGACTGCTACTTGTATTTTAGACTTGTTGAATTTAATGTATGGTTTTAATGCGTGGTAGAAAGAGTGAACTATATTTATCTACTGACACTTCATTTATTTCAGTACTGCCAAGGAGTGAGCTATGTGTATCTTAGTAACTAATACAGTCAGTTTAATTCTAAAAGTATGTACTTTGAAGGTCCATTGTGGTTGCAAAACGTAGTATAATAATGGAAGTTTGTTTGTCAAAAACTGCATCTTAACCTATAAGTTTTGTCAGTACAAAAAAAAAAAAAACGTAAGCTGTGAGTCTTCTTTCCTGTCTTATAGACCAATTAAATTACAAGAATAGTGTCACATGTGTTTTGAGCTGTAAGTCTTCCACATTTTGAGAAATTTTGGAATTATATTTTCCTGCAAAGATTGATTTTTTGGTCAACATTAGAGATTTGTAATTATATTAGCATATTTCGTTAAGAAGACTGTGTGTGTGCTTGCATGCATGGGTGCGTGTGTGTGTGTGTGTGTGTGTGTGTGGGTGTGTGTGTTTGTGTGTGTGTGTTTGTGTGGTGTGTATGTGCGCTCTGATGTGTGATAGATTTGGAAATTTTGTAAGGTAAACCTTCTAAATAATTTCTGGACAAACACTTTTTAGTGTTGTGCAAAAAGTTTGGATCACTTGAATAATTTTAGGCACAGCTAGATTTGTGCATCTGCGAGGTAATTTGTGGCCAAACCTATCAGATCCGCTTCCTGTGTCTCATACTGAAATATTCCTTCTATGTTGTCCAAAGTTTTTTCTGAAGGAAAACTCTGGTAGAAAATGAAACCCAGCACGTGATAGTCGATCGGTTACTTTACCATCATGAGTCACTCATCTTCAGATGTGGTATAGACAGGCATGGGGTCAGCACGCCCCACCCGTGGCTGCTGTCTACTCTTAGAGTCTGCAGCCATTGCCTCTCGATCAGGTAATCCCTCATTTGGCTTCGCAAGGCTGAGTGCACCACAGTTCAGTTCTTCCATCAAGGAAAAGTCCATGACACTTCTGGAAATCGAACTTGCATCCCGCACATGAGGGTCCATCACAATGACCTGTCAGCTTTAGAGGTTGACGATTCTCTAGTGGTACAACTTAAATACACCGTTTCTCTTGACGGCACATCCACAGCTGATATTCAATGTCAATGATAAAATCCGTCACAGCTGTAAAACTTATATATTTCTAAAATGGAAAGCAGTAAGCAGTTTCAGGACATATGGTCCATCTCCAGGTGTATATTAAAACGTGAATGCACGAAGGGCACATAACTAAGTTTAACAGTTCTAACGTGAGGTGTGCATCCCTTATAGACTCATATATTAATATCCACCTGAAGAGGGACATATCCTGATACTAGGTAGCGCTTTTTCTTTTACCGAAATAAATAATGTTTACAGTTGTAACTGATTTAATCATTGACCTTAACTTAATTAGCTGACAGGAATTGTCTGTCTGAAAATCGATATCTAGGTATTACAGTACCTAGAGATCACTGAGATAATATTCCTTTCTCCCTCCTTAGACTGCATAATACATTATACACGATAAAAATTACAGGGTAAAAAAATACCTAGTAATGGAAAATCTAAATGCTACTGATATATCTTTGTCTGAAACACATTCTGTTTTCTCGATATGAGCCAATGAAATATGTTGTCGCGCCTTATATTACAGGCTTAGGAAAAAAATTAATGATGATTCAATTTTATAGAAAGTTGAAATCCCTGAACTAGCAGCACAGAGCGGGTGAGGTTAATTTCTGAAAAGGGGCCAAAATACGTTGCTGTCAGTTGCACTGAACTTCTATGCTTTATTTGTTAAAACACACAACAACATAAGCAAGAATTAAAAACTCTCAAGGTTTTAACGAAAGAGCTCCGTTGATTTAATTTAAGTCTACTGAAGGCCATATATGAAAATCCAAGGGCCAAGGCATAAGCAAGGAACAGAGGTACAGGAGTTCTTCTAGAAGTTTCACTTCTTTCAAAAAAACATTTTTTTTCTTCAATAAAAATAAGCTGAAAACCACACATTAAGCAGGAACAGCGTGACAGCTTAAGGCCAAAACAAAGATTTTCCATGTAAATTCTAAATAGGTTGAAACCCGGCTGAAGTCCGCATCCTAGGAAGGAGGGCTTTCAATATAACAGGCTGAGAGCCTCAGCTTAAAACAATTCATGCAACCCCGACTGAAGGCCTCATACTAAAGAATAACAATGTTATGACTTAAGGCAAGACCAAGATTTTAAACTTTTAGTTTAACAGAGATTAAAACTCGGCTGAAGGCCACACATACCATGCAGAAAACAATTTCACGGCTTAAGGCCTAAGAGAACAGCCTTGCAATTTAAATAACCTAAAACTCGGCTGAAGGCCACACACAGTACTTAAAAGTAAAAAGGAAATCACTTTGTAAAACAGAAGGAGCGGCGCTCAGAAGGTTCCAGGGGTCGGCCAGGGAAGTAACACTAACGCACGCTTAGGTGAGACAGGCAGCCAGGCCGACAAGCTCTTAATCGGAAGGCAACACAACCAAGGGACGGTTCAGGACCGACAGACAATCTGACCCATTTGCAATGGTCGGATCCAACTGCACAGATAATGGAAAATATCGGCCGATGACGAGTAACCGAGATACCAATAACTCCAAACTGGGCCTCACCAACATCAAGGCATCAAACATCAGTCAAGCAGAGTTTAAAAGAATCCGAAAACACAAGTCACAACTGTCAAGTCACTACCGGAGGCTGCAGATTCTAGGCAAGAAAACACACGACTTGTTATTGCACGCGTCATCGGTGAGAAAACAACAATCCACAAATAATTAACAAATCATAACAGTCGAGTTTTAAGAACAGGTAACTAATTACTCAGCTTGATGAGGATCCTGCTTCAGAAGAAGGCGAAAAGTCGCTCACACAGCTAGCGCCTCCAAATGCGACAGCCTCGGCCTGGCTTCGCACTGTGGAGACTGCGTCGCTGCCCAGTTCCAACGAACCAACAAGGTCCAAACACATCCCATCTCGGAAAACGTCCCGAGGATTCAAGACGTCGTCGACTGAGACGACTGGCCGAGCAAACGACCAACGGCAGCCTACCTTGGCCGACAGTAGTCGAATACTAACACCATACGGACCCGACTGTTGCCGGCTGCCAACTGTGAACTCTTCCCCGACTGATACTGGTGTCAGTGCACAGCAGTCCACACGTCGCCATCCGATGACAAGGCTACCGACCGAACAACGGCCTTCCGTCTGCGTCGGCCACGGTCCCGGCGCGTACTTGCAACGTACGGACTAGCCTGCTTCTGATTGCCACTCGATGCCCGACTGCTGCTCCCAACTGAACTAATTTCCTTCGGACGAACAACGTCCCGGAGACACTGGCTCGGACCCAACCATACAGAGGGAACACAAGCGACATCTCTGCACAGGAAGGAACCGACGACCCAAATACACTTCGTCTATGAGACGACCGACCGAACAACCAACCAACGGTCGTCCCGCTGGTACTGGCTGTGCGGACCTCAATGGGGCTCCGTCCCCACTTCACTGCTGCTGCGTCCCGACCGCTCTCCTGGTCCGTCCCCGACTTCACCGCTGGTCCGACTCCAACTGACTTCCTGACACACGACGATCCGGAAATAAGATCGGTCGCTCCAGAGAGTGCACTTATAAATAAGCGCTGCTGTTGCAACCCATGGGCAAGTAAGGCAGAAGTTAGTGACGCCATTAAATAGAATAAGAAAACGAGGCGGCAGTATCGTAAAAGAAGATGACAAACACTAAATGGCATGAACACGAGCCGCGCATGGCTCAAAGGTGCGACGCTTCAGTATCTACACTGTTATTCCATTTTCGGTGTCAATTATCAGTGAAGGGATGTAAAGGAGCGCCAACAGATTAGTTCAGTATGTATTGAAACAACGGTTCTTGGGACTAAACCATAGTGGACGTAGTCGTTATTCTCTGGATATTCTCTGACATTATTATTTATTGCTCCATCGATCTACTGGTTGAGTCAAGTCGAACGGGCATGTCAAAATTTATCATCCACTATTGCGCTTTAAGCAGTAGCTCTTTTATTATGAATAAGTCCATGTCGATGATTCACAACATTGCATGCTGTTAATACATTCTGTCGAAGTCCGAGTTTGGAGAAGAAGCCATAAATTCCACCCGCGTGTCTTTCGTTAGCATACCATGGACCTACCCTGTCGTGATACTCTTAAAGTGGTAGCCTTAGATCGGGAAACTACAGAATCACCACTGCCGTCAGCTGTGGCTTATACAATTCCAGGAACCGAAAAATTATCGACAGGAGAAATGAATTTTGATCCGTAAGATTTAGTACACGCTAAGCGAAAGCAAGTGGCCACTTTGAGCAGCTCTCAATCAGAGTGAGGGCGTTTTTATAGAGCGGTACTCTTCGTAATAGATATAAATATCTACCGGATGTTGGCTGCCCCATGAGGCCCGCTGTGGGCAATTCTGTAGTCCACAGAAGACAGCAAGCCGGCCGTTCTGGCCGTGCGGTTCTAGGCGCTACAGTCTGGAACCGCGTGACCGCTACGGTCACAGGTTCGAATCCTGACTCGGGCATGGATGTGCGTGATGTCCTTAGGTTAGTTAGATTTAAGTAGTTCTAAGTTCTAGGGGACTGATGACCACAGATGTTAAGTCCCATAGTGCTCAGAGCCATTTGAACCATTCTGAAGACAGCAACCAAATGGGGGAAAGTCAGCAGAGTATCAACGAATAACGCAGATATTCTCAGTCGGTCCTCAATGTAAATAATCTTTACATATTGCGCGTAAACAGTAACCATAGTATCCATTCTAGCTCTCTTCTTACATCTCACAACAATATAAAATTCATAGCAAAAGTGGAAAATTGCAAACTGAACATTTTATTCAGTGTTTTGGCGGCATCCAAATGTATTCCTACTTTGTATAACTGGGATTTATCCATTTTTCCTCAAGTGCAAGTTGCCAGAAGAAATTAACGATTGAATGTTAATAGTAAAACACTGTTTCAATATACTTATGGTCTTGCATATTTTTTATATCATTGGTTAGAATGTGGTTAATTTTTCCCTGTATCCGAGCTTCATCACTCTGGAAAATGTATCCATAAGTGAAATACATTAACTGGTGCATGTGATTTGTCTAATGTTCGCCTTCCAGGCATAGTAATATAACATCCGCCACTGCGAACTTTGTATAATTGATAATTATGTTCAGTCCTTTGTACGTTCCTTCTAAACATTCTACTCCGTGTGCTCCAAAATGGCTGCTGACCTCGAATATTACATACCACATGAACAATGTAGTTAATACCCACAACTTAACTTCATAAGTTTCATGGTAATAATATTTTATATGAACTTCATTGGACAAAAAATGTTTTAAAGTGTTGAGTGGATATTTACTTAAATACACTTTCATAAAGATTATTTTAATATAATTAAAATAAGAAATGTAGCCCTTAATTTGACTATGGCGGTTTCTGTTGCCAATATGTTTGAGAAATAATCATAACGATGCTAATTTTAGTTACCTTTTTTTACTATTAGTCATTTGCTTCATGTGGTAAATGGAGGGACGACTGGGTGTCAAAAAGCTGACATACTTTCCAACATTAGTTAAAGCCAAACATTAATTACAGTCCTCTGAATTTTTATGTCCAAGGCAGAGAATTGAGAACATAAGATTAAAATAATTCACAATTGGAACTACAATAAAGTCTTTTAAAATTTTCCAAATAATTAAGACACTTTGGCAAGGCAGACCTTGTCTTAATCGTAGGAGAATCATTTAAGGAAACTCAAGAGTGTAATATACAGCTGGGTTAGTAATCCATGAGGAATCAACTGTTTGCACACCTTGGAACCAAGGGAATATTGAAAACTTATGCTACAATCATATACAGTGACAACGGTTTATACCAGTTATGAAATGCGAAGCTTCACAAAATGTAACGTACTTTCCAATGAGTGGGCTTCAGCCAACATAATCAAGCATCCCGAGTCTGCTCTGGGACATTTCTTTACATAACCTGAAAACAGTCATAATCACTTATTGGAACTGATAGACATCACAATTATCAAGTCGTAAGATAACTACAATGATAACATTAATGAGGCTTTGGCTCTCAGATTCACTTATCATATTACTCTCCATGACCAATTAAACACTCAGTGTTAAGACCTTTAGATAACGCCATACATACATACATCTACAGAGTTAAATCAAGCAGCAGACCTTCTATAATCTTGTATTTAATGTAACTAGCGATATCCTATTTTAAACACAGTTAAGAAATTTCTTTGTCCATAAACTGACGTAATAATACTAGGTTTCTGACTCACGACAATTTTCCCACACACAATGTCATGTGTGGTATCTGACCAACAGGATGTGGCTTGTGATGCAAAATTCAGAAAGACTACGGTGAGATGAGAACAATATAACGTAGCACGGTATAACATCAAAGACTTATACTGTTAATTCTTTGATACCCCCACAACCATCGGAGGTAAGTTTCACAGAGGGAAAAATTTATCACCTTCTGATACAACAGTACCTTAAGCCATGAAAATTCTGGATGTTTTTAAACACCAGACAAATATTGGTGACAGGAATGTACAAGTTAAGGTACCAAATGAGTTCTTTACAGGCCACAAGTATGATGAGGTATTACCCTCGCAAGGAAGCCCAATAATCTTCAACAACTACCGCCTCAGACAGCAATTACAAGACGTCTCATCAAGCAAATTGTGCCATGAGTAAAGGTACGCACTGTCATATCATTAAAACAAAAACAGTGCCCTGTACCAGACCATAACATTTAACGCATTAGCATTGCTCATATACTGCGGATATTGCTATCTTGGCACAGTGGCCTTCACTACTCGACACCAGTCTTCCTACACGTTCCATTCCTTAATGACTCCTAATGGTGCCACCAGAGTAGGTCAAGCAAACATTATAGATTCCAACACATATAATAACAAAGTTTTTATATTACTTCATACCAGTTTGCCAAAATGAGTTAGTCTGAAGTACAAGAGAAAATGATAACTGACAGTCAGTTTTCGAACAATACAAAATTGTAAATCTAAAATATTAAAGAAACTCTGTTTCGGGAAATGATATTTATCAGTATACTCACGTTGAAATAGTTTTAAAATTCGGAAGAAAGTGTTATCTGTCTTGAGGAGTTACATTATTGGTAGTCAGAAGGATTGTTTACATAACCACTGTTATTGTAATATTCAAAATAATTGTTATTAAGTTATACTTTCGACACTGAATGAATAATTCACTTATGAATGTATGAGACTAACGAATGAAAATATGTAAATGAAACAGGAATTACACATACACAACTGCAGCCTGGCTCCATAGGGTTGGGTTGTAAACCAATATGAATGTGGCAAACAGTCCCAATTCAGTACATCGTCCTGTAGGGAAGCAGCCTACTCACGCCTTATAAAATTCACATCAGTCTTTCCATTGTGTGACAGCCAGTCCGCTGTAACTAGCTCTGACATCATAAATATTCTGCAATACTTTCAAATGAAGTAAATAACCTGAAACATTTCTAGCATGTCAGGAGTAATACAAAATCAATATGTATTGGATATCAGTTCAATAACTTTAACCAATTCCGAAATTTGGATGTTTTTCTGTAAAAAATCATTGGCGCAACAAAAAAGAGTTAGAAACTTTAAAATTTATATTTAGATTCCTTTTGCATAATAATTTAGTAGAAACAATATTCTGGATCTCACAAATAAAAATTTTAGTTGAAATTCATGATGTTCTGGTTTTTGTCTTAGAAATTTAGGAAGCAAGATAGATTAAGCAGGCGAATAAATAAAGCTAGGATGTTTAAATTTAAGTAGAAGGGAGATCCGCTATAATCATAAAGATGTGAGATGTTTCAACTGAATAACTATAAATCTATAGCGATAGCGTATCTCCGAAGGACAAGTTCAGAGCAGGTCTACTGCGTGTAGTGTAATTAAATTAATTGTCTCGCCCAAAATATTTGACTTAGCCACGTCAGACTTTTGTTATGATTACTTACTTGTGTGCTGATTGCACAATTAAATTGAAAGCTTCATCGGCCATCAGTAAAGGAAGCAATGAATTATTCGAAAATTTAAAGTGGTGCATTACTAGCCCAGCGGCTAGTCGGGAGAGCAGATTTGATCAGGCGTTCCCTTGGCCGTCCGCACCGCGGCTTTATATGTAAGAACGCTGCGTGAGAAAAGGAAGGCCCCAGTTCTCTCCAGACGCTGATTAGCGTGTGCCGGGAGTCGCGTCGCGCCAGTATCGTTGATATAAACAGCCTCGGATGCAGTAATAAGTTACTCGGGATACGCGTAACCATGAAATCGTTTTCGAGTGAAGTGTCAATTTTGAGATGACGTTTATAATCTATCTTTAGTTTGTGTATGTCGTATTTTCACGTGCTGCCCCAGGACAGACATGCCATTATTAGCATGGCGTTTGATGAACATTATCATCAAATTATGGCGAGCATTCACTTAAACATTTAATTTGAACAGTTATAGTGGCATCAGCGCATTAGACTCTGAACTGCTCTGGTAGTTGGATTGTGTGGATTCTTTTTGGTCTGTGACTTTCAGAATGTAGTGAACATTTTAGAGAGAATGGTTTTTGATTATGAATCCCAGACAATCTCCTAATTCCTCAGAGCTATAAGCTGTAGCTATAAATGTATTTCACAGATGAAGAGGGCACTAGGAATTCTAATTACAGGCTTCACGTTTTGCTAATCACTTTCTGGTTGCCAATATTGTAGTTAGAGACCCAGTGTTGAGAACGGCAAACAGCATTAAATAAATAAAAGGAACGTTAACAATTATCCCACCTGCCGCCCCACATATGTTGCTAATCGGCCAGGAAACAAACTGAGTAAAAGTGAAAGTGATTTTTAAATATTCGGATTCGGAAGTGAAATGCGACACGCAACTGAGCAATGGAACAGTGATAGAGAGAGTTATGTGTGCATGTGGACGACACTATTAGATTAACAATGTGTCTGGATTGATGGAGCTGGCGTTGAGTCTAGCTGCACTGCTGGCATCGCGAGAATTCAGTTTCTCCGGACCGCAGTCATCCGTCGGAGCGACCGGAGCCGTGTCTGCTGTTGCGGGCTACGCCCACAACACAGCAGTTGTCGAGGTGCCATCTGCAGTTCAACGCCCCGCGTCACATCAGTAATACTGGTACGCCGTGCCAGCAACGCCCAACGACGTGCAGAAGGAACTAAGTTAAGTGAAAAGCTGTTAAAACTTTTACTAACCTGCACTAAAAGACTGTCGGCATGGAACCGCAAAAAGAAACAGAAGTTAAACCTAAATCAGGACCTATGCCTATTGAAGGAACTGTAAATCTAGACAACGGTTCAAGTGTAAATATGCATGAAAATAGTAATGTTAAAGTGAAATCCGAACTAGTGTCTCCTGACAGTAGTGTGAAAAAGGGCAACGATTAAATAGTATAGACCCCTGTACGAAAGCAGAAATCAGAAAGTGTTATGTTATTGGATTTTAGTTTCTCTGATGAATTAAAAATGAAACAGTCATTGGAGATGGTAGAGTTTAAAAAGGAGAAGTTAGATATGACTGATCAATCAGAAGTTTCATTTAGTTTTGATGATTTTGGTGCTGGAGCTAGTTTTTCGTCACCTGAGTGGGATAAAAAGCCAGCTAGTGAGCAACCCAAAGATACTGGGGCTATTGATTTAAATGTAATATTACAAGCAATAGCTGCCAGTAATGCAAAAATGTCAGTCAGTAATGCTAGAATGACAGCTGAGTTAAAATCTGATATAATTGAGGTAAATAACAGGATTGTGGCCAGCCAAACCAATTTTAATAATCGGTTTGAGGCAACGGACAATAAATTAGAATCCAATAAAGCTGAATTAGAAACTTCCTTCAAGACTGGCTGCAATAAGTTGAAAGAGGATCTGGACAGTTTAAATTATAAAATTGATTACAACCATGAGGATATTAAGAAAAAGGTTGCTCAACAATTATCTGAGATGTATAAAACAGTAAAATCCGAAGTTGCTGAGGTTCGCAAAGACTTCCAAATGGAAGATGCGAAGCTGGAGCACAAGTTAACAGAAAGGTCGAGGCAGAATCTGAACTGTCCTCAGGTAGGTTTAAAGATGTTAATATAAAAGTAAACATATGTCAAGCAGAAATAGACGCTATCAAAACTGATACTACTCATATGGCGCACGGAGTAGATAATACTGAAATGAGAGTAGAAAATATTAGTACTAACATTGCTAACATTGAGAGTAAAGTAGCTTCAGTAACTTCTGGTAATGGTAGTATGCAACAAGTTGTAGCTGTAAACGCCGCTTTTATCGGGTGTCGGCAGTTCTTGCGGTTCGATCCAGATAAAAATATCCACCCGCTAGATTTCTGGAACAATTTTGAAGATGTGATTCCACCAACTTGGTCTGAACGAGAGAAAATCTCATTTATTAGAATCCATTTAGCGGGTGACGCCATGCGTTGGTCAGCTGATGTTATGTTGAAGTGTAAAACATTAGCGGAATTTAAAACAGCCTTCATTTGTGAGTAATGGTCTAGCAATAAGCAAAATGAAGTGTTGAGAGAATTTTGGAGTGGAAAACGCTTCAATGCAGGCAAGGAATCTATTAAAGAGTGCATGGGGGCTTATTAAATTTGAAAATAATTTTTAATTTTGGTGGCTGTATGCCCGATTACGCTGTGGCTCGTAAACGGTTGGCCCTGACTAGTATTATTACGCTATCTGACTGCATAGAACAACAACAAAGAATGAAATGAAAATTTTCGTTAACACAATTAATTAATGAAGTCCCCAGCAACTATAAAACCTACGAAGCCAACAAAGCACAAGTGTACCTGTTCTGTGTGTGGAATTGTGATTCAACGTACATATCTGGCACGGTTCTTCTTCACTAAGACAAGAAATTTTAAATATCATTTATACTGAAGTAATTAAAAAATTAGAAATACTATAATTGCGCAAGAAACCCAGAATTACACTCTAATACTAGAACACACGCCAGATGCTTTCTTGACTGAACCTGTAATGACGCATTATTCAGGACACTGAAATAATGAGAGAGAAAAGAATTTTTTTTTTTTTTACCTTCGTTTATATTGATGAAAAGCACTCTAGACATTACAATCTCTCCACACCGACTCGCTACTATCACATCTCAACAAGAACTTTTCAGTATCACATCTCAGCAAGCACTCTCCCACGAGTTCTCCCCAAGCACTCACTGCTAGCACATCTCAACAAGCACTGACTACTACGAGTTCTACCCAAGCAGTGCCAGTGGAGGCGGCTGAATAATACTCTTTGGCGCAATCTCTGGCGCTGTGGCTCAGTGTAGCCACCTTTCAAGAGTTTGCCAGGTCATGGATCTCACGTTTGTCGCATTTGGCCGAAAAGCTAAAACCTGAAATGATAATACTAGGTCTTGAAGCCATACTGCCATGGTATTGGCAAACTAAAATTATATCTGCCCCTACAGACAATCTGGATCGTTTCATTGAATATTTGGAACGCGTAGAGCGTGTGGCTGCCAATGAGGAGCAAGCACGTAATAACAGAAATGCTAATAACGCTAGTAGTAATTTTAAGAACGAGAAGAATGGCAATGTGAATATCAGAACAGTAGGTATTCGCCATCCTAAGAAAGGTAGGAACTGGAGAAATAATTACCAGAACCAACAATGGCATCCAAATGATAGTAATTTTGTTCCTAACAAAAATGTGCAAGTAAACAACAGTGTTGAAAACAATGCTGTGCCAGTTAACTATAATGCAAATAAAGGTAACAGTAGTAGGCAGAGGCTGGAAAACTAGTTCCCGTCTATGAGGATACTGGCGCTCACCAGGCGGTTGCTTTTCCTAAGCCAGTAATTACAGTAATTAGTATGACAGATCAGAATACTCAAACTGAGGATTCGGATGATGGGTCGGTAGCATCCAATAATACTGCAGAATTATTAAACCACTCACAGTATTTGGTAGATACCGTGTTAGAGACGCTTTCTAAGTGGGAAGAGAAAGAGAAGGCGCAGCAGTTTAACGGTAGGGAAGAGCTACAAAATACTGAATTGTCAGGTGAAGAAGCAGAAGAAATTCATGCTTATATTTGCGATGAAGGTGATGTGCTCTTATCTAAAGTGCCTGTGCAGGATGATGATACTGTACTTACAGATTTAGGACAGGAGGTAAGTGAGAATGTAGAGGATAGCCTGTTGTGGGTCGATGAACCCAGTAGCTGTGACCAGTTGTCACTTGAGAAGGAACCCGACGATAATAGTGAAAGTGGTTTAGCTGTAACTAGTGTTATGCCCGGTCTGGAGGCACTGAATCGCTCAGACTACAGTAATTTGGGTCATGTTCAGCAAACTAAATGTAATGAAGTCATGCTGTGTTTCGATTTGAAATTAATAGACCGACTGGAAAAGGCAGCTGAAAATGTAGTTCAGGAAACCCCTACACACTTTGACCTAAATGTAATGAAGACAGATGTCGATCGCTTTAGTTGGAGACAAATCCAAAAGGAACTATTTGTAATTAACAACTTAAAGCATGATGCAACTGGTTTTGCGCCTTGCGAATTGATGTTTGGCCAAGAACCACATAATGTGATTGCAGATATGGTAGAATTCTCTATTCTAACGCAAATATCCACAGACGAAAAGAAGTTAAAGGCTAGGGCAAATATAAGGAAAAGAACATTAGAAAGAAAGAAGCGTCATGACGCAAAAGCTGTACCCACCAGTTTTGAAATAGGTCAGTTAGTCCTTGTCAAAACCAAGGAAAAATCAAAGAAAATAAATGCAGAAACGAAGAATTTCATGTTCGTATACCAAGGACCTTTCAGGATCATAGGAAAACCACATGTCAATGCGTATAGGCTAGAGTACCCTAAGAGTAAAAAGCTATTCAGTCTCAGGAACGTGATCGACCTAAAGAAGTTCATAGGTAGTGAATAAATTTCTGTAGGGTGGAGGTTGTTCTGTAGCCTCTACACAGTGTGGCAGCTGTGCAGTCCCAGCTGTGTGAGATCTTTCCTTTTCAGGTCTCACTCATTCTGCATCTTTCCCATCTACCAAAGTTTCGACTCCTTCTTTGCAGTACTAAAATTTTCTGTCATGGCTATCAAGCCATGAGTTCTGTAACCATTCTATCCACCGATTAGTGAAGAAAATACATAATGTGACAAACCTAACAGTGACATAAACAATAGAGAAGTATGACATAATTAAGATACAAATGTATTTGAGTGACAAGTATGTATAGAACCCTGGTAATATTGTAAGTACAAAGTGTTCTTTTATTGGAAATGGTCCCACAATAATGTTTAAAAAAGATATACAAGTTCGTTTATAAGCAGGATCTGAAGGGGCAATGAGACCTAGTGTATGCATTAGAGCTAACTAATAAATAGTAAGAGAGAGGGCTTAGTGTTATGAAAATTAGACAGATAAATTGTAAAAATGAACTCACCTTGTGTAGCAAGGAATGGCAGTGTAATAGAATTGAGTAGTGTTTGTGGTTGGGACGTGAAGTATTTCTGAGGTTGGAGCTGGCCATTATTTTGGTGTTGCGTGTGCGGTGACACACCTACATGTATTGAGGTTATGAGTTGTAGGCGTGAATGCGACCATAGGTACCTTTATGTTAGATGAGACAGAGCAGCTCATGGTGTCCCATAGGTTTAAGGAATTTAGCATTACGCTCGTCCGTAATTACTTAATGCACTTTAGAGGTAGGTCGAGAGAGACTACCTGTGGTTTCAGCGTCCTATCGAGTGGAAGTGGATTGCCACGTGAGCAAACTGATCAGCTGCAATACACTATAGATATGAAATAAATATGCTATCCTATGCTTTAAATTTTAATGGAGTGAGTATTACTGAAGTTCATACACTAGCAAAGTAAATAAGTACATATTTGCAGATGTGGAACTGACACAGCAGCAGAAGACCAATAAGTGGATTTAGTAGTCGACTAAATTTAGTGTGTTTTGAACACTCAGAACTGTACTATTACCACAAGCTACTCACATGTACAAAGAAGCTGAGAAGACAACTACTAATCAAATATACTCATGCTATCTCTTAGAATAAGGTAATCGAAGATGAGTCAGCCAAGTAAATAAAATACAAATGTATCAAGAATGTACCGAGCATTGGTTCAGTGTTCTGGCCCACAAATAATAAATTGAGATTAAATAGAATTCATGACTGTATGCCTTGAGCATAAATTTTCTCTAGTACGTGACTAACGGCGTTTTGAGCCATTTGTTTACCGATTTTGTGACAGGTAAGTAACCGCGAGAGTAAAATTGAAAAATTTCTGTTAACTTTGTTCCAGCAACATACTGAAAGATAAAATGTACATATATATCCCCATTTGATTGTGACCCACCCTTAGATTTTAAATAAACAGAGTCTGAGGCACTCTTCTTGTTTGTTCTACAGGGCAAACCAGATAATGACAACCTGGTAGTTGCGTGAAAGAGTGGAGTGACTTGGACACCACTCATAGTGACCCCTCCCCTTTCCCCATGTAAGTTAGAGTGGACGTGAAGGACGCACAATAGCAACTTCCCCCCCTCTACCCTTGTGAATGGAAATGTAGAACGCCAGCCAAAGTGGCTCCAACCACGTGTGGAAAAATGAAATTGTCATGATTTGTGAAATTTCCTTTTAGGTTTAGAAAGACTGCTAAGATATAATTATCTGTTTATATATCTTGAATAACCATTTTATTTTCTTTGAATTTATGTATGTAAAAAAATATTATGGACAATTGAATGAATTTAAGATTTTCATAATTTTACATATATTTATGTGTTTGTCTGTCTAAGGCAATATGTATGCCAAAGAGTTTCATTGATTTATGCTTAAATTTTGAGTGATAATCTTGCTTAAGAGGCAGTGAACATGCCAGCAGTTTTAATAATTGAAGTAGGTAATAAGTTTTCTTTTCATATTTCTATATGTTTACATTTCAATTTTAATTTTCATAGGGAATTAAGCTGTACTCTTGTTTCCCTTATGGTAATTAAATTTTTTCATGTACATTCAAAAAAATTAAGTAGAGGGTGATGTAGGGATGCAGCCTACTCACGTCTTATAAAACTCACGTCAGTCTTTCCATTGTATGCCAGCCAGTCCGCTGTAACTAGCTCTGACGTCATAAGTATTCCGCAATACTTTAAAACGAAGTAAATAACGTGAAACGTTTCTAGCATGTCAGGAGTAATACAAAATCAATATGTGTTGGATATCAGTTCAATAACTTTAACAATTTTCGAAATCTGGATGTTTTTCTGTAAAAAATCATTAGCGCAACAGAAAAGAGCTAGAAACTTAAAAATTTATATTTAGATTCCTTTTGCATAATAATTTAGTAGAAACAATATTCTGGGTCTCACAAATTAAAATTTTAGTTGAAATTCATGATTTTCTGGTTTTTTCTTAGAAATTAAGGAAGCAAGACAGATTAAGTAGGCGAATAAATATAGCTAGGATGTTTAAATTTAAGTATAAGGGAGATCCACTATAATCATAAAGATGTGAGACGTTTCAACTGGATAACTATGAAACTATAGCGATAGCGTATTTCCAAAGGACACGTTCAGAGCTTGTCTACTGCGTGTAGTGTAATTAAATTAATTGTCCCGCCCAAAATATTTGACTTAGCCACTTACTTGTTATGCTGATTGCACATTTCAATTGAAGGCTTCATATGCCATCAGTAAAGGAAGCAATGATTTATTTGATAACTTAAAGTGGTGCATTATTAGCCCAGCAGCTAGTCGGGAGAGCAGATTTGATCAGGCGTTCCCTTGGCCGTCCGCATCGCGGCTTTATATGTAAGAACGCTGCTTGAGTAAAGGAAGGCTCCAGTTCTCTCCAGACGCTGATTAGCGCACCACCCGTGCCAGGAGTCGCGTCGCGCCAGTATCGTTGATATAAACAGCCTCAGATGCAGTAATAAGTTACTTGGGATACGCGTAACCATGAAATCGTTTTCGAGTGAAGTGCTAATTTTGGGATGACGTTAATGATCTATCTTTAGTTTGTGTATGTCGTATTTTCACGTGCTGCCGCAGGACAGACATTCTACCATTATTAGCGTGGTGTTTGATGACCATTATCATCAAATTATGGCGAGCATTCACTTAAACATTTAATTTGAACAGTTATAGTGGCATCAGCGCATTAGACTCTGAACTGCTCTGGTGGTTGGATTGTGTGGATTCTTTTTGGTCTGTGACTTTCAGCATGTAGTGAACATTTTAGAGAGAATGGTTTTTGATTATGAATCCCAGACAATCTCCTAATTCCTCAGAGCTATAAGCTGTAGCTATAAATGTATTTCTCAGATGAAGTGGGCACTAGGAATTCTAATTACAGGCTTCACGTTTTGCTAATCACTTTCTGGTTGCCAATATTGTAGTTAGAGAGCCAGTGTTGAGAACGGCAAACAGCACAAATACAAAACATTTATTCTAATATTCCACCCACCGCCCCACAGTCCGGCGCTGCCTAAAGTGAAATGACCACTTAAAAGTAGCTATAGAAAAACATGATATAGTTGTAAGTAGTTTAAAAGTCCATTATGTAATATTTTACTAAGAACTGATGGCAAGGCACAATGCTGTAGTCAAGTGACTGTAGTTCCCTGCAAAATGGTGTGTCTATAGATTTTAGATTCTGCGTGTTTCCTACCTTTTTGTGACAAATACGTTTACGTTTGAGTAAGCAGAAAGACAGGTTGTATCGTTAAATGAATCTGGACGACCCAGAAGGCCAGCTGTTAGTAACTCTTTTACTTACTTGACATGCCTGCCAGGAAGCATGTTGTTATTTGTAGGACTGTAATTATAAATACTCGGCGTGTGTGTGTGTGAGCATGCGTATGTGTATGTGTGTGTGTGTGTGTGAGTGTGTGTGTGTGTGTGTGTGTGTGTGTGTGTGTGTGTGTGTGTGTGTGTGTGTGTGTTTGCGTGTGTGTTTGTGAACAAACTTCTGTCCCCACATAGCACGAAACTGGAATTAAATGCACACTTCACCAACGCTATGTAAGTGATCAACAACAATCGTAATATCCAAGCATAATGCTGTTCAGCAGTGAATCTTACCTATGCAGTGTTTTCTTGATATTATATTCGCAAATATTAGAAAACGAGCAAAGGCTGAGCAAATTGGAGAAAATATATAAATACCATCATCGAATTACAACATTCTTCCCTACTGTTAAAATTCGGCGGGCGCACGGTGCGAGAAGTGTGAAACAGAATACACCTCCTCCTAAGCAAAGGTCACGAAAGGACAACTAAGTGACATTAAGTGAAATCCAAGCGTATGCAGAGGCTAACCGACACTTGTCGCGAAAATACAACTACGAGACAGTAAGTGAAATCTAAATGTATGCAGAGGCTAACCGACACTTGCTTTCCCTACTTCCTCCTAATGAATGAAATATAAAATAGGGGAAATGACGGTGGAATCAGAACGCACCACACACGTGAGGTGCCTTGTGAAGTACAAATGAAGATTTAGGCACAGAAAAGGAAGTGTTGTTAGTTAGAATAAATATGATCAGTTCAAATGGTTCAAATGGCTCTGAGCACTATGGGACTCAACTGCTGTGGTCATCAGTCCCCTTGAACTTAGAACTACTTAAACCTAACTAACGTAAGGACATCACACACATCCATGCCCGAGGCAGGATTCGAACCTGCGACCGTAGCAGTCGCACGGTTTCGGACTGCGCGCCTAGAACCGCGAGACCACCGCGGCCGGCTATGATCAGTCTGTTCAGTAAGAAGTTGATAGTTGTAACAGGTAAAACCACCGTTTACCGCGTTTAAAGATATCATGTAGAGTGGAACGGTAGCAACGACCCATACCAATGTTGGGCTGATGCCTGCTTTCGTGTGGCATGATCAGCCCCAGTTGAACTGGTCTGTCAGGAGGGTAAATATGGAGTTGGATCAGTTGCGTAGGGCGGCCACTCTGTCAGACATTGGATTGGTTCCTGTCGAGGCTATTGATAGGGGGATTTTACAAGGCATGGCCTACATCTCAATAGGAAAGGGAAGGGTAGACTGGCAGGGTTGTTACCGAAATCTATAAGGGGGGACACTAGTACTCATGGATGTACCTCTTTTTTAGGCTAATATCAGTGTCCAATGAGAAGTTCAGGCAGGCAGGTGCTAAAGAGCTCCAAAACTCACAAAATTATCGCGACAGGAATGTAAATAATATTGGTGGATTAAAGAAAAAAATAGATTCTCAGAAAAGTAGAGTAAAAAATAATGTTACCATTTTTCACCAAAATATTCTGGGATTGAAGAATAAAGTAGATGAGCCCCTGGTTTGTTTAGATGACATTGAATCTAAGAATGTAATAGTTATACTATGCCTGTCTGAGCATCACTTTGTGTCTGATATGGAAAAGGTAAATATCAGTGGTTATAAACTAGCTGCACTTATGAGCAGAGAGAATAAGGTGGGAGGAGGATTTGCCACATATGTTCAAAGTTATCACAGTGTAGAAAGCTTAGATACAAATTTTTTTTGTCTAGAGCAACATATAGAAGCATGTACCTGTCAACTTAAACTGAAGGAGGGCTCTTTTATAATTGTAACAGTATATATGTCTCCTTCAGGAAACTTTCATTTATTCCTGGAAAACTTGGATGCATTATTGTGCTATCTGTCAGACAGGTGAAAGCAAATTATTATTTGTGGGGACTTCAATGTTGATTCATTGAAAGATCGTAATAGGAAGAATGACCTGGAAGTCTTGCTCGGTTCTTTCAATTTGACATCTGTCATTAATTTTGCTACTCGAGTAGTAAAGGACAGCATCACATTGACAGATAACACTTTTATAGACCAAGATAGGTTTAAAAACATAAATTCTTGTCCTATTGAGAATGGGCTTTCTGATCATGATGCTCAGCTAGTTACAGTATATGACATAGCTCCATTCAGTAATTCAAAACTACCCTCCAAAGTTGTGCATTCAATTAATGACTCAACAACTAGAAATTTCAGAGAAAATCTTCAGCAGTTAGACTGGGATGAGGTGTACAAGGAACCTGATGCTAATTTAAAATATAACTTATTTCATGATACACTTGTAAGAGAATTTGAAAACTGTTTCCCCAAGAAAGTAGTTAAATCTGACTATAAGAAACTATGCAAAAATCCTTGGCTTGCTAAAGGAATAAAAATATCTTGTAACCACAAAAGGAAACTGTATCTAACAACAAGGAAGAGTAATAACGTAGAAACAGCCAAATATTATAAAAACTACTGTGCTACATTAAGAAAGGTTATTAAAAAGTCCAGAAGCATGTGCATCATGTCTGAGATTAATACCTCTGATAACAAAATCAAAACAATTTGGAAGATTAGTACAAGGGAGATAGGACAACCAAGAGAACAGGATGACGGCATCACCATCAAAGCGAATGGAAACTTGATAAACAACAAGCCGGAAGTCGAAAACATTTTGAATAATCATTTTTTAAATGTTGTAGAGAAAACGGAATCTAAATGTTCATTAGAAGAAGCAAGATAGTTAATGGAAGAGGCCTTACCCACACTATTTGATGCAATTGAAATTCCACCCACCTCTCTATCTGAAATCAGGAAGATAATAAACTCCCTTATGAACAGAAGCTCACATGGGATTGATGGCATTTCCAGCAGGATAATATAAGCTTGTTCCCAAGAAACAAGTGGGATTCTTAGCCACATATGTAATAGCTCTCTGAAACAGGGTATTTTCCCAGATAGACTGAAGTATGCCAGTGTTATATGACTGCATAAAAAAGGGGAATGCATCTGATGTCAACAACTACCGCCCAATCTCTCTTCTGACTGCCTTATCCAAAATTCTTGAAAAAGTAATTATTGTAGAGTAGCTCCACACCTTTTTAAAAATAAAGTCTTAACAAAATGTCAGTTTGGTTTCCAGAAGGGTTTATCAACAGAAAATGCTATATATACTTTCACTAATGAAATATTAAATGCCTGAGTAACCAGAAGTCACCCGTTGGGATTTTTTTTGATCTATCAAAGGCTTTTGATTGTGTAAATCATGGAATCCTTCTATATAAGCTCAAGTACTGTGGTATGAATGGGGCAGTGCTCAGATGGTTTAAATCATACCTAACTGGAAGAGTGCAGAAAGTTGAAATAAACAGTTCACATAATATGCAAAAAACTGGTGATTTCTCAAACTGGGGAACAGTCAACAATGGGGTGCCACAGCGTTCGGTCTTGGGTCCTCTGCTGTTCTTAATATATGTTAATGACTTGCCATTCTATATTCACAAACATGCAAAACTGGTACTTTTTCCCGATGATACAAGTATAGCTATCACACCCGACAGAAAAGAATTAACTGGTGAAATTGTAAATGGTGTTTTTCAGAAAATCATTATGTGGTTCTCTGCAAATGGGCTCCCATTAAAGTTTGACAAGACACAGTATATACAGTCCCACACAGTAAATAGAATGACCCCATTAATAAATATAGACTTCGATCAGAAATCGGTAGCTAAGGTAGAATATTTAAAATTTCTAGGTGTATGTATTGATGAGGAGTTGAACTGGAAAAACACACTGAGGATCTGCTGAAACGTTTGAGTTCAGCTACTTATGCTATTAGGGTCATTGCAAATTTTGGCGATATACATCTGAGTAAATCAGCTTACCACGCCTATTTTCATTCTCTGCTTTCGTATGGCATCATATTCTGGGGTAACTCATCATTGAGTAAAAGAGTGTTCATCGCACAAAAGCGTGTAATCAGAATAATTGCTGGAGCTCATCCAAGATTATCCTCCAGACACTTATTTAAAGAGCTAGAAATCTTCACTGTAGCCTCACAATATATATATTCACTTATGAAATTTATTATTAACAATCCGAACGAATTCCAAAGTAATAGCAGTGTACATGGCTACAACACTAGGAGAAAGGATGATCTTCACTACTCAAGGTTAAATCTAACTTTGGCTCAGAAGGGGGTAAATTTAGCCGCCACAAAAGTCTAGTAGCATCGAAAGTCTGACAGATAGCCATATAGCATTTAAAAGGAAATTAAAAGAATTTCTTGATGGCAACTCCTTCTACTCATTAGATGAATTTTTGAATATAGTAAGTGGGTAATTTCCCAAACTAAAAAAAAAAATTATTGAGTTTCATGTAATATTTTGTCTAATGTAATATCTTGTATGGACACCTTTTGTTAACCTGACATATTCCACATCATTACGAAGTGTCGTATTCATGATCTATGGAACAAGTACTAATCTAGTCTAATCATACTCTGTGTCAAAAATATTTCGTACTTTTCATTAATTGTATTAGATAACCATTTACAACGTGACTCCTTCCTAGTCTCTGGCAAATTCATTTCCTATGGAAGTTATTAGATAACGCCACGTTGTCGTTACTAGAGATTTTTAATTTTCTGGACAACAGTAACATGTGTAAACGCCATGTAATGTCGGCAGGCTACATTTCCACCACCGCCATAACTAACTAGGGTATTTTTTTCAGCTATATTGTAACATTCCATTTCCTGGCTACACCCCTGTGGCAATTTTACATATGCTGGAATCTGTTTATGATCTGTGGGAGAAGGAAACTTCAGTCCTTGCTACAGAGGATGGTCTGGGCTTTCCATAATTCTACCAGAAGACTTGTATGTGCTCTGAGTAGGCCTAGCTATGGACTCGTGGCTCCCCAGTTGGTATCTTCGAATACCAGTGAGAAATGAAATGCCTTGGCAGGGATTAGCTCGTGGCGGCAGAGCTCTTCTTGGAGGAAATGCAAACTGAAATCCCTGCATCAGCTCTTGAAGCAGATTGGCAGTAAGGCGTCAACGCATAATGTTTTTGTGAATCGCTTGGAGTTCGATAAAATGAGAATCAGTCCCGTTTGGGGCGTGTTGCCGAGTGTACGTCAGAAGTAAGTAGGCAGTTATTTTTTGAGTCACCATCAGTCTTGTGACAGGTTTTATGATACCTGCCACGAATTTCTCTCCTGAATCATGTTCTTCATCTCGGAGTAGCACTTGCAACCAACCTCAGTTATTTGCTGGATGTATTCCAATCTTTGTCTTCTACAGTTTTCACCCTCTACAGCTCCCTCTAATCCGATGGAAGTTATTCTTTGATGTCTTAACAGATGTCCTACCACCCTCCCCTTCTCTTTATCATTGTTCCCACATATTCCTTTCCTCAACGATCTGCGAAGTACCTCCTCGTTCGTTATTTTACCAGTCAACCTAATTTTCATTATTCTGTGGCAGTACATGTCAAACGCTCCGATTATCTTCTATTCCAGTTATCCCACAGTCCATGTATCACTACCACACAACGCTGTACTCCAAACATACATTCTCAAAAGTTTCATACTCAAATTAAGGCCTATGTTTGATACTAGTAGACTTCTCTTGGCCAGGAAAGCCCTTCGTGTCAGCGTAAGTCTACCTTTGGTGTCCTCCTTGAGTTATTTTGTTGCCTAGCCAGCAAAATCTTTAACTTCATCTACTTAGTGATCGCCAACCTCATGTTAAGTTTCTCTCTGTTCTCATTTCTACTATTTCTCATTTCTTTGGATTTTTCAGTTTACTTTCAATCCATATTCTGCACTCAGTAGACTGTTCATTCCATTCAGTATATTCAGTAGATCCTATAATTCTTTTACACTTTCACTGAGGACAGCAATGTCATCAGTGAATCTAACCATTGATATTCGTTCACTTTGAATTTTAATCCCACTATTGAACCTTTCTTTTATTTCAGTCACTTCTTCTTCGATGTATAGATCTGAACAGCAGAGGCGAAAGAATACATTCCTGTTTTACACCCATTTAAATCCTAGCACTTCGTTATTGGCTTCCAGTCCTATTGTTCCCTCTTGTCTCTTGTACCTATTGTATATTACCCCTTTTGGCTATAGCTATTTTCGTTATAATTTAGAACATCTTGCACCATCTGACACTGTCGAACTTTTCTTTGAGGTCAACATATCACGTAATGTTTCTTTTCTTTAGTCTTTCTTCCATTATCATCCGCTACGTCAGAATTGCCGTTCCTGTTGCCTTTACCTTTCCCGAAGCCAACCTAATCGAACACTTCCTTAGCTGTCTCTTCCGTTGTTATTATCAACAGCTTGGAAGCAATTGGAAATATTTTTTGTGATGTACCATAGCTATACGCTAAGTAAGTAACACACATGATTTGTATAGCAGCAACAGTTGTGTCACAGTGATCCCTGCAGCTGGAGACGCTGAAACACCCCCTGCGGGCTGATACGGGGGACGCTGCAGTTTCATTTGCGGTGCTGCGGTGCCTCAATGCAGGCTGCAGCGTGCAGCAGATGCAGTACGCACTGCGGCGGCGCCCGGATTTTAAATTCCGACTCCAGTAGGGCGGCAGGGAAGCGCCGCGGTCTCCTCCATGAATACGTGAGGGCCGGCCAGGCGGACGCTCCTTATTTACGGCCAGCCGCATTGTAGCAGGGCCAGCCGCGCCCTCCATTTGTAGATTGTACTCCGCTGTACTGTGCGTGCCTGTGGCGGCGCGTGGGTGGGTGGGGACCACGTGGCTGACGACTGCGTCACTGCCCCAGGGGACAGGGGCCGGCGGGCGCTGGTTTCCGACTGCCCGGACTGCTGCAGATGTCGCGCTCAACATGTTTACAAGGTACACACACGTGGTGTCTCTGGAACAAAACAGTCGTCGAAATGAATGACATTAAGTGAAGTGGGACTACAGTTAACCCACCAGCACCTACACGGTGGCACTTCATGCCAACATTGCACTGATGTGATAGAAGTCGGGAGACAGTGATATGCACACATAGAGATGGGAGCAATATCGCACGCGCAAGGTATAAAAGGGCAGTGCTTTGACGGAACTGTTATTTGTCCTTAGATGATTCATGCGAAAAGGTTTCCGTCATGATTATAGCTGTACAACGGGAATTAATAGACTCTGAACGCGGAATGGTAGCTGGAGCTAAACGCATGAGAAATACCATTTCGGCAGTCGTTTGGTAATTCAGTATTCAGCGATCCACAGTATCAAAAGGGTGCCGAGAATGCCAGATATCAGGAAATACACTACTAGCCATTAAAATTGCTACACCACGAAGATGACGTGCTACAGACGCGAAATTTAACCGACAGAACGAAGATGCTGTATGTGCAAATGATTAGCCTTTCAGAGCATTCACACAAGGTTGGCACCGTTGGCGACACCTGCAACGTGCTGACATGAGGAAACTTTCCAACCGATTTCTCATACACAAATATCAGTTGACCGGCGTTGCCTGGTGAAACGTTGTTGTGATGCATCATGTAAGGAGGAGAAATGCGTACCATCACGTTTCCGACTTTGATAAAGGTCGGATTCTATCCTATCGCGATTGCGTTTTATCGTATCGCGACACTGCTGCTAGCGTTGCTCGAGATCCAATGACTGTTAGCAGTAATATGGAATCCGTGGGTTCAGGAGTGTAATACGGAACGCCGTACTGGATCCCAACGGTCTCGTATCACTAGCAGTCGGGATGATAGGCATCTTATCCGCATGGCTGTAACGGATCGTGCAGCCACGTCTCGATCCCTGAGTCAACAGATGGGGACGTTTCCAAGATATCAACCATCTGCACCAACAGTTCGACGACGTTTGCTGCAGCATGTACTATCAGCACGGAGACCATGGCTGCGGTTACCCTTGACGCTGCATCACAGACAGGAGCGCCTGCGATGGTGTACTCAACGACGAACCTGGGTGCACGAATGGCAAAAGTCATTTTTTCGGGTGAATACAGGTTCTGTTTACGGCATCATGATGGCCGCATCCGTGTTTGTCGACTTTGCGGTGAACGCACATTGGAAGCGTGTATTCGTCATCGCCATACTGGCGTATCACCAGGCGTGATGGTATGGGGTGCCATTGGTTACACGTCTCGGTCACCTCTCGTTCGCAATGACGGCACTTTGAACATTGGATGCTACATTTCAGATGTGTTACGACCCGTGGCTCTACCCTTCATTCGATCCCTGCGAAATCCTACCTTACAGCAGGATAATGCACGACCGCATGTTGCAGGTCCTGTACGGGGTCTATGAACCCAAAATGCGTGAAAATGTAGTCACATGTCAGTTTTAGTATAATATATCTGTCCAAAGAATACCCGTTTATCATCTGCATTTCTTCTTGGTTTAGCAATTTTAATGACCGGTTGTGTACCTTTCACCATGGACAAAGCAGTGATCGACGGCCGTCACTTAACGACAGAGCAAAGACGTTTGCGTAAAATTGTCAGATCTAACAGCCAAGCAACATTGCGTGAAATAACCGCAGAAATCAGTGCGGTATGTATTGCGAACGTATCCGTTAGGACAATGCTGCGAAATTTGGCATTAATGGGCTATGGGAGCAGACGACCGACGCGAGTGCCTTTGCTTCAATGTGGTATGCATTGCGAACGTATCCGTTAGGACAATGCTGCGAAATTTGGCGTTAATGGTCTATGGCAGCAGACGACCAACGCGAAGGCCTTTGCTAACAGCATGAAATCGCCTGTAGCGCCTCTCCTGTGGTCGTGACGATACTGGTTGGACGCTAGACTATTGGAAAACCTTGGACTGTCCAGAGTAGTCCTGATTTCAGGTGGTAAGAAGTGATTGTATGGTTGGAGTGTGGCGCGGCTCCCCACTAAGCTCCGTAATGGTGTGCACTGTGTGTACTTGGAATTGAATGGGTCGTCCAGTATGTTTTGCTACTTGGAGACCATTTCAGACATTCATGGACTTCACGTTCCCAAGAAACTGTGGATTTTTTATGACTGGCGAAGCAGTTTATCACCGAGCCACAGTTGTTAGTGATTGGTTTGAACAACATTCTGGACAGCATGAAATTTTAACTCTGCAGCGTAGTGTGCGCCGATATGAAACTTCCTGGCAGATCAAAACTGTGTGCCGTACAGAAACGAAGGTAAGTGACGAGATACTGGCGGAATTAAGGATGCGGGGACGGGGCGTATGTCATGCTTTGGTAGTTCAGTCGGTAGAGCACTTGCCCTCGAAAGGCAAGGGTCCCGAATGCGAGTCTCGGTCCGGCACGCAGTGTTGATCTTCCAGGAAGTTTTTTTAACATTCTGGACATTTCGAATAAATGGTTTGGCCTCCCAGATCGCCCGAAATTAATCACACTGAACATTTATGGGATATAATGGAGAGGTCAATTCGTGCACAAAAACCTCCACTGACAAGAAAATCCTCCACTGGACGGCTATTGAGGCATCATTTCTCACTATTTCTGCGCGGGATTTCCAGCGACTTGTTGAGTCCGTTCCAAGGTGAGTTGCTACACTACGCTGGGGAAACGACGTCCAGCACGACTTGCGGAGGTATCCCACGACATTTGTCACATCATTGTATGTCAGTAATATAATCTGGTCGCGAAATTTATGTTATACAGTTTTGAAAAACGAAATTTATTGTTTTTAATGAATCCTTCTTCCAGATTCTCTAATTAAACTTAAGATAAAAATGTAAATCTACTTGGGGTGGTCATAGTGGCTGACGTAACTTTTCACCACTAAAGTCTTATTAAATAAATAATAGCATTTTCGTATTATAAGCCTCGTAGATATCAATTTCTCTATGTGGTTGGCAGACTGAAGAGGATATCAGGTTATCTAATCTGAAAGTATGCTTACTGGACCCGTTATCTGACATGAAATAATGACACATCTTGCAGAATAATTAATTAGGAATTCAGTGACTACTATATGCAACAAGAATCATTATTAATTAGGTTTATTACTCCCAAGTGACTCATAAAAGCGACAAGCAAGCACCATTCTAAATCTTGGCACTCTGACAAAAGAGTCTATGGCAATATTATAACAATCACGTATAGAAATGAAACGAAGTTTTACTATGACTGTACTGGCTGTAGTATAAAAGACATTATGAGAGGAGAAAGGCGATGCATCTGTGGCTGGAGCTGGAAGGAAATCGGTTATTTGAACCTGAAAGCAAGTCTTCAAAGTGAAGATTGAGGTTATTGAAATTCCATTAAAATTGTTTTGCTGTCCATATAGATCATCTCACTAGCAACATTCGATTACATAATATTGATCTGTAGGTGAAAGCTGAAGCAGCTACAGAATCAGTCATTGACAGCACAACAGCCACCTGCACCTGCAGCTAAGTTGGAGTCAGCCCAACATATTTCAAACTTCCGGCAGCGTCACAGGCCAGTGAAGGAGAAGTCTGACAGTGAAGGCTCCTGAAGATGAAGAAATAGAAGAGTAGAATGACGAAAATCGAATGAATATCTACTGATTGCGTTTTTCATTCTTCACTACCAGTAAAAAGATTCCATACAAAACGTTGGTCCCTATCCCTATTTCTGCAGGTGGTTAACTAGTGATGTGCTTCCTGCCATTTAATGTTGACAAAAGGTGTGATACTGCCTATCTCCTCCTGTGGCCAATGAATACGTCCACAGCATAGGCGAGTTTCTCTTTTTAACTTCCACTTTACTTACATGAGCCAGTTCTGGCAGTTATTATTTGTGTAACCATTTCGTTTTTGTGGACCTCACTTTGTAGAAGTTATCTGTGACGCCCACTATGTCCCAAAGAAACACAGCTTTCTGTGTTTTGTACAAAACAGTACTTTTCCTTGGCGTTTCTAGAAAGAGCATTTCGCCTCTTTCCACATTCAAGTCGTAAAAAGCCACTGCTGGAGCCCTTTCGCCACAGGAGATCGTATCTACGTTACGTGTGGGCTGCCCCGCGTCCAGCTGCAGTATCTCAGAATTAAAGTCTGGTCAGGTTAGTGGCACTGACGTGAGGCTCACCTGGAGTGCCCTCCTGAGAATTCACACATGCGTGGGCCCTCCGTCTGCCCGCAGACCCTCTCTGCTCATCTGACGAGTGGCATCTCATCCTACTGTGCTTCTAATTGGTATTTTACTTACACAGACTACGAATATCCAAATTAAGTTGATTAACTATTGACATTCGTTGGTAGTAGTAATATGCAATTCACTTCTTGGTGCTGATTAATTATTCTGATTTAATGGGTCTTAATATTCTGATTTAATATTAGTTATGGGATAATTTTCGAGTGTATGGTTGCAAAACATGGAAATGGTCTGGGTGATGAAGTCCCATATGCCTTAACAGAGCTTAGGGGATGATGTGAGAGGCCCGCAACGTCGTACAAGGCAAGGTCCTAGAGGAGGTGGTTTGCCAGTGCCATCCTCCGACCGCAATGGGGATGAATGATAATGATGAAGACGACACAGCAACACCCATTCACCTCGAGGCAGGTGAAAATCCCGGCACCCCGGGAATCGAACCCCGATCCCCGTGCTCGGGAAGCGAGAGAAAATGGTCTTAACAATATGCATAAATGTTTATCTTTAATTGTACTCTATGAGAAGTGACCAGTATATTGGGTCTCAGACTTGTCTAATGATGTTCTTTCTAGATGATTTGCATTTTGCCTAGTGATCTGAAAATTTATCGATCTTTGGTTACTTAGAGAGAAATGTTTTAGAGTTTAGAGGAAAGTGCTGATTCCGAAACTGTGTTGAATAATATTGTTTTTATTTATAGACTGGTGTAAAGGGAAATCCTAATGCTCGACGGCTTGGGACTGCAGGTCGTCTAAGCACGCATTGAAGAATGAGGTAGAAACAATGCAGGACTGCAGAAGTCTGTGGTTTCTTCTGTCTGAGGCATTATTGGACAGACGAGAGCCTTGGTGCAGAAGAAAGTCATGGAAATAATGATATATGTCATTTATGTACTAGTAAAACTTTGTGAAAAGCAGAGAAATACAACAAAGTGCATGAGAGAACAATAATATGCAACAGCTGCAACCAATACACAGACAATAAAGACAGACAGAAAACTGTTATGTTTCAAGGGTGGAGTAGATTCTGAAGAAAGTGATGAATACCGAGTTAGAAAAGTTTACTGTTGCCACACCGTTTTTATTTCCTCGCTTTAAACCTCCATCAGTAGGTAGATTTTTGTTGACTAATATGGCATGTAAGTCTTATGTTACGACTTAGGAGCAGTTATTAGTTTCTACACATAATCTTTGTCCCCTTTGTTTTTACAAAATGTGTTGATGTATGTGGTTTAGCACAACAGTGAAAGGAGCTCGAAAGCACTTGAGACATTGCCTCAGATTGTTCCAAAATCGTAACACTTCACATACATGGTATCTAAATCTACTACATCCACCTGATGACAGAAGTCTGAACATTCAAAACGTGAAAAAAAAGAAAACAGTGTATGGCGGCAGTGAATTTGTTGTTTTATTCCATACCAATAATGAACACATAAAAACCTAATCAACAATGATCACATTTAAAGATGAATAATTTTATACAGAAACTGTGTTACATCAACTATTTGAATTTTACCTCAAAATATTTTTGATTTATAGTACAGTTTTCTATAACGACTGTTACTGTTAGTTTAGATATGCGTTACTCAAGGTAATAAAAGTAAATAAATTTAAATAACTCAGGTAAATGTAACAGAAAAGACATTACTAAAGGATATTTTATTTTAGCACACTACACACACATCAGAGATGATATGGATTATATCATTAAGAAAAGTCAACAATAATTAAGGAAATTGTTCCTTTTTCAGTTTTTGTAATGGTCAAGTAGTGTCCCCCTCACCTAGCCAGATTGCTGTTACATGTTGTTGAAAATGCGTTCGTACTGTCAGGGTAAGCTGTTGCGAGAGAGTTTATCGTTCTATCTCTGTTAGATGAGATGGAGCATAAGTCTGGTTAGTGGGGCGAAGCTGAGGAAGGAACCTCTACACATCCATTTCAAAGACACAATCCTAGCAGTTGGCCTAAATCATTAAGGAAAACCATGGGAAATTTTAATGTTGGAGATCATATGAAGATTCTGAGCGCTAACCTACCGCAACAAAGCGCCATACATTCAACGAATTTTGACCATTTTATTGAATATCATTTTAAACTTGGACTTCAATTATGAAGCCTTAGTAACACAGGGTCCAAACAAGGTTTCAGTTAAGAAGCAGCAAGTGTCCACTTCTATGGTCAGTAATGGTTAAACATCCTTCGAAAGAGGAAAACGTTTTGCGCTGAAAAAGTTACGTTTATGAAGCCATAAGAAAGACATATCAGCTATTAAGCACAGACTGATAGAGATTTCAGCAACCTCTGATGTTTGTTGATGGTTATCTGCCCTTCGTAATATTTAAAATGGATTGAGTAGCGAGGAGCTGAAACTATTTTGCAAAATTTCAACCATGAGCATTACTTATTAAATAGATTCACGAAGTATCTCATTGCCATCATCGCATCATTTGTGGTAAAACTTCTCGTAATGCATCGGATTTGAAGCGTCATGTTTGTTTTGTGCGTGATATAGTCACCCCTGTGAAAGGAATGATGACACTAATCTGCGAATGCTACATATATAAGAAAAACACTCCATAATATTTCCAAATAAATTGGGTTACTAAGCAGACTGACACTCTGAGCCCAGTAAATGAGAGCTTCGAAAAAGAAAGAGCTGGAGACTTAGAGTGAAAAGGAAACAAATTCCAGCATGCTTCAGGAACAGTGGAAGAGGACGTCTAGAGAGCACTGTGATTTTAAAATGCTTCACCATCCTATCCCCAAACATTTCACAACCACATGGGCTTCAGAGCAAGTAGGACTAACAGTGAATATTAATCCAACTTCAGAATTGGCTTGTACAATGTCACATGGACCCCGTACTCTGTTACCACTTTTCTGCTTATTCATTAACAAATGGTCGCTACACGTGACAGAAGCAGTCAGTGCAAGAAGGAATCATAATACAAATGTGGGATTTAACACAGACTTTTAGAACAGTAGACCAGCTATCACTCATTGAGCCACTCTAAAGAATGGGGTGCCAAGGCAAGGTCGTCGCCATGTGACTAAACCATAAGTAAACATATTCGCTACCAGAAGAAATGGCGAATGAGATATTGTGGTATAGACACTCACAGGCGACTTTCCATAAGCCACAGCATCACCTCGCTTATTTATGACTAAGTGCAGTAGCCCAGTCTGTAATCATCACCAAAGAGGACAGCATATCTTTCCTACCAGCTGTGTAACAGTTCTGTTACCCCATAATAAACACCCAACACATTCGTCTGGCGATGGATTGTTACAAAAATATCTATTTCCTAATATTCAAGATGTAATAATGTGATCTAATATTTCATGTGTTGGTATGAACTCAGCCACCTCTGGGAGAACCAACTACTGTACCAGTGAGTGCCCTTTCGCCGTATACAATAAATCACGACGACTCTGGCCGTTGCGCAGACATTACTCGCCTCTGCATAAAGCCGATGGTGATATATGCAAGTTGTTTCCTTTTGATTTGTGTATGTTGCTGTTTCCTGTGTCTTATATAATGTGTAGAACCATGTATGAGCAGCCAGAGGTAACGCCTGTAAGCGAAGTAGCTCAGTTTTGGGTGCAGCAGACTGAACAAATATTCTTCAGTCTCCAACATATGACTCAGTATCAAAACAAGCATCACTGTTAATAGTTGCTCTTACTGGTTGCTGCACTCAAGTTTCCCTCATTCAGTTGAAACGAAAAGAATTGGTGGGAACATCAGTTACAAATTGAACCCCATTTTGCTGCATGTCAAGAGGTATTAAGGTATGGTGTGCAATTCATCTTTCTTTTCCATGGTCAAAGTCAAAGTGTACCGTTCACTTCTAAAACTGTGCTGTGATTCTTATCCAGGAACTGTGAAAGTATATGAAAGTTGCCAATCTGGCCCCACAGACTGGGGCATGGGCTGCTGCAACTGATCTTATTTCCAAGCAAACCAACCCTTAAATAAGACCTTTAAAAATCAAGTAATATGTAATTAAAAAAATGAAAAACAACTATGTAGTATGAAATGACTTGAAAAACAGTTAATTATCAATTTTTTAACTGAATATAAAAATGACAGAAATTCAGTTAAATATGAATTCTTCACTGAATAAAAAGATGTAATCCATGAGAAACTTAAACCTTGTCCATAAATTTTAAACTTATAACTAACATTTTTTAAATTTAAACGCTAAAATATGTAAAACCAAAAAATAAAAGTTGAATTTTCATTTTATAAACCTAATACACTTTTTATCTCATAAATTAGAGCAAATAAAATATAACATATGTAAGGAATGAATTTAAATTTGACAAAAATAATTTTGTTGAAATGAACTATAAACGAAAAGAAAAAGAAGTTAATTGGATACTTGCAAACATTACTTTAAACCATCTTAACTACAGAACATTTGCAAACTATAAAATGTAATGATCATATTAAAATTGAAAGGACATTACATAGCTGACACTGATCGAGAGATATAGGAAAAAATACAAATGTCGAAATATTCATCCTTTTTCATAAATCTAAAAAATTTGTCGATTGTCATATAAACTGTCTTTATGTAAGCCTTCTTTGAGATCATATTGATGGAGTTTTATTATACATAATTTATGATTTTGTCTTGATTTATTCATGTTTATTATAATTTTGCAAACATATTACAAGATTTTATTTTCCTTAAGTATTATTTTTAATAGTTTGTTACTCAATAACCAAAAATCTAAGGGAGATTTAGAAAAGAGTGAGTCGAATAAAGAAAGTAAGCATATTTACATAATGCCTTTAAAGAAATTAGCAATACAAATTCTATTTTTACTTTAGAAAATATACAAAAAATAGTTTAATTTAATTTCATTTTTTATAGATACAAAATTAAATTCTTTTCAAATATAGTTATCATTTGGGTTTTTATTTGATTTTCCAACATGTATTGGATAGTCTTATCCATTGGCTTGAAATTAGTAATACTCACATATAAAGCAGTATGAACCCATTGATAACAAATATTTAGATTACTTTGACATAATTTTAATGACGAATATGTAAAGTCGTTTCGCTTTACTCATACACTGCAAAAGAATAAAATTGAAAGCTCTCAATCTTGTTCAGTTATAATGATTGAAATTTGTAAAGAGTAAATTTCTCCAAATTTATTTCCAAAAATAATATTGTAAGATTACTTTCAGTGACTACCTGCTATAAGACCCACCAAAAACAAGCCATTTAACAACAAATGAATCTCTTCTTACATAAATAATTATATAATTAATTTCTTTGGGTTTTCCTAGTTAAAGAAAAACCTAGTAAAAACATTTTAGAAGCTTTTGAAAAACATTTAAAGGTGCGATCCCTGAGAAATAAATGCATAATGACGAAGATTTATATAATAAAGAATTAAAAAAGGCTTTTAAAGAAATTTGAAATTAATCACAAGGCAACTTCTACAGAATTAAAGGTTTCAGCTGTTGACAGATATTATAGAACACTAAAGGAAATGGTTTTTTCTTCAAGTGAATCATAAATGTACTGATTTACATAAAAAACTAGTGGATAAAAAAAATAATATAGAATATTCAACAACTAAAATTAAACACATATAAGCTAACAAAAAAATTAATAATTTTCACTGTATGTAATAATGAAGCAAAATGTATAAAAGGAGATAAAATTTGAAACAATAAATGAAATGGTTCAAACATACTACGTAACTAATTGGTCAACAGAAATGTATATACTTGAGGGTACTACCTATCAATTCCCATTACATAAGAATCAAAATACAAACAGAAAATTATATTAACAGAAACTATATGTAAAAGCAAGTTTTGAAACAAAAAATTAAAAAGAAACCAAGTTTTAGAAGACTTGTTTGTAATTTTTGTTCATATGACGTTGGTTTATATCTTTTGATTTTTATGTAACTGGAACGAAATACATAATATCATCAATTATAAAAACTTCGGTTGTTCAACTAGTAACATAGTATATTTCAAAAAAATCTTTTCAGTTTACTGATTCTAATTTTACCTCTTATTAAATACTTTGTATATTATTCTACACAGTGAACACCTTTTTAAAATTGGTTTCAGTAACTGGCATTGGTTTCATTTCTAATGTTAAATATTTTGTATTATTATGTTCATGAGCGATTATTTTAACTATCTCTACACATATATAATTGCCATGAATAACAAAAATTTTCGTTCAGTGTTCTGTTATATCTTTCAATAACTCAAGCCTCTAATTCTGTGGAAGTTGAGTAATGATTAATTTTACAAGTTCTAAAAACCAAATGATAATCATTATTATAAAAAACTTTGTGTTAGTGTATTTGTAAATTTCTCGGAAATCTTACAATTAAATTGGTTTCAAAAGCTTCCCAAATGTTTTTATTAGTTTTAACTCTAATTGGTAGAGTGCATGCAAATTTTGAAAACACATCAATATTAGTTGATAAGCAATTATAACATTTGCGAATTTCAGAAATTCCTTTAATTTTCCTTGAATGTATTTCTACTAAACTTACTACCCATAAATCACCTACACAATAAATAATAGTTCTCATTGTAATATTTTTATTATTGGTTTATGTAATACACAAACATTTTTAGGATGTGACCCACCACCAACATTTATTCAAACAAATTTCCTTTTCATAGTTTTACGTACTGTACAAACACCAATTCTGTGTCCCCACATTTGGTGGTTGTTCTCTTTGAATGATGTGCATCAGTAAACGTTTTCATTTCAGACACCACATATCATTGTCCTAAAGGTTAAGCTTTGTATGATTAAATTTCACCAAATAAAATTTTTTTCAATCTAGTATTACACTTTTAACTTGATCTTCTATGCTTACAGTTACAAAATTTGTTTTATGAAATATTTTTATTGACTGATTAGCAGTAGTAATTCTGTAAAAATTATCACACTTAATGAAATACCAAAATCATTAAATGATACATCTTTATCTCCATTTCTGACAGTAACAACTGCATTTTTAACGTTAATAAATATTTAATGACTGACATTTCTTCATTTATGTTTATCTAAAGCATAATAAAGTGTTGTAGTTGTTTAACTTTTTGTGACATCCTTCTATAGTACTAATATAAATTTCATTTGCTTCATCAAATTTTATTACAATATTGTGATACTCATTCTTTGTAATAAAGTTATTTAATTCCTTTCTATACATAATTTTTAGTAACATAGTTGTAGTGTTAAAATAAGTGTGTATTCAGCTTTGGCATCAAGATTAAATAGTTCCTCTTCTAAATATCTTTTGTTCTGTACAACCTTCTTATCAGTTGTATCATTTACAACTAATAATCATTTATTATCAAAATCAATATAGCTCTCAGCTAATTTAAAAATGATGAGTAAATCTCTGTAAAACACTTAGTTTATATTTCCTCTTTTTCATATCATTCATGTTCACAAATTTTTTATTCATTTACTCCTACAACGATTTTTGTATTAATTCTAAATTGTAGTACTTCATTAATTTTTGATAGTATTTCCAAATCACTTTTATTGTTTTTTCAATCTAATTCGCTCTTAGTTTTTTCTCCTTTCTCAATATATAGGTCTGTTTCTCCAAAATACATTTGTCAAAAAAATGGTTATTCATTTCTGAACTAATTTTTTTTCAAATTCTTAATACTCTAATTTATTGGTGAAAAAGTCTATTTATTAAATTCAAAATGTTATTAAATTTGTTAACATCTAATAATAGCTTTAATACAAATAAAACTCACAATCATTCATCAAAATTTTATATCCTTTCAGCATCAATTACAAATAACTTGTTTGCAAATAATTAATTAATTATTTTGATGTAATGACACCAAATAAATCCGGAACAGATTTTATGATTATGTCTTACAATGACAAATCGAATGAGTACCACCATTAGCAGGAACATCTTAATTAACCATATCACTACCTAAAATTTGTAATTTATTTAGTAATTTGTCAGTCATATTATGGCACAAAAATATTTAGTTTTTTATTCATTAGCAAGACTTTCTGCATCAAAATTAGATAGGAGTTTATTACAGTTTATAATTACTTTCTGGAAATTTTGTTGATTCTCGTTTTTTTCTGTAACTCCAGCCCCTCTTTTCAACACTGCCAAGTTTTATTTTTCTTGTTCTTAAATTCTTTATCACATTTTCCTTCTCTTTGTGGTATTTTCTTGGGTGACCTTTCTTCCAGCTGCTCTACTTGCAGGAGCTAAATACATTAGTGGGGCCAACTTATGATATTAATATAATAATTGTTTCTCTATTGTTGTTCAATACATTTTATCACAACAAGTGTGGCTAATGACATGAGTAAGGTTACACAATTTTTATATTTCTCTTTGACTTGTGTATATCAGTTAATAGATTGTCAACACTATTTAACTGCTCACATTTTGTTTTGTTCCAATTAATTACATTTAATTAGGCAGTAGGAAAATTCAATTTAAATTTATTCAATTATTTATTTACAGGGTTATAAAGATTTAATAATAGTAACATATGAAAATTTATAAAATCAGATTCTCTAAAAAATTGCTTAATTTATCTAATTTAAAAAATTTAAAAACTTATCTTACTTGAAGTTTTATAAAATAATAAAATTTTAAAAAATTTGTAATTATTGTATTTACAAACATTTTTCTCCTCATCCATTTTCATTGAGCCTGTAAGAGGCCAACGATTAAGGAATTTGTAGCTAGCGCACACGAGTAGGTGTAATTTCGATGGATTCTTCATGTGCTGCCTGCGACAAGTAAGCTATTAGAGAATCTCAGACCAGAGATGAGTGCTGCATGCAGTAAGAGTAGTGTCGGTGGCAGTAGGAGTAAGTAGTAATGAGCTGTCATGTGTATCGAGTTGGCTGGGCCAGTTGCGTAGAACGATGGCAGTGCCTGAGCATTGTAGTACAAGGTAATAGCAGCCTTGGGCTTATGCACTATTGTTAAAACAAGTCCCACATAAATGCTTTTAAAAAGAAATCTCTTAATAATAACCTTTCTTATAAAAAATTAACTTTTGACAATCATTCATCTCAATTTAAAGAATATACTAATTTCTCCAATCCATGGTCATCCCAATTATTGTAAAGAAAAAAGAGTTGTTTCTTTTATAGATGACAAATCCAACAGCCAGCACTGCACTGGGCTATGCCAGAAAATTTTCTTATAGGAGCAGATATATATGCGTTATCCGGCGACCTTATTAAGGTAAGAATTTTCAATTTATTCAGAATGTTCTTTCAGGGCCATGACGCAGCACTGCTGATGTCCAAACCTACCAGTTCAGATAAACAGTCAGTTAATTATTCAATGGTTATATATGAATCACATTCTTTATTAGGAGATTAGAAACATGTTATTGTTCCAAGGTTACGGAATTTATCTGTGGGAGGTTACACTGACTGTGAACATAATAATTATATTTTTGCTGTTACACTCAAATCTTTGGATTGTTCCCTTTCTGACAACATTCGTTATTTTAGGTACGAGTTTTTTTGTACAACATGATGCCATTATTGACTTTCAAAATTTCTATTTAATGTTAAAGGATGAAAAAGTACAACTGGCATTAGAAGTTCAGCACACGCTATCTGCAGATGAACAGGCAATTAATAGAACAGAGGTCATTTCTACATCACATAACATGGACTGTCATTCCACATTGTTGACAGATACATGTGTTCACAAATACATCAGACAAAGGCGACGATGACGTTATGCAAATGATTTTTGATAAAGTAAAACAGAGCAACGTAAGACAGATGATGAACGTACTCAACTACGCAATATTCTTTTACAGCAAGGTCCAGTTTTTGACAACATCCCTAGCACTATCCCCGGTTTTATGTATGAATTTCAAGTTAAAAAGCATTACACTTTTAAAGCAAAACATTATCCTATTCCATATATCCAGACACAAAATAATGTAGCAGTCACACTATCCCGTTCTCTTAACAACAATCAGCAAGACACTGCAACCAACTTCTGACAAGTACATTCAAGCGTCATGTATATTCAACAATTTGCATTTGAAAATTTCATTTCGTCGTCGTTACGAGGCATGGTACGAGAGCAGAACAAAGACAATACATGGAAAGAAATTAAACACCTTTGGCAAGATAGGAATAATGTTACCATTAGAAACCATTACAGTTTACTCAAAAACATTCTGTTTCACCACTCTCATCCTGACAGCAACAACTGCTTATTATGTATTCCTGACGAGCTTGTTAACAAATAAATTTGGTATACTTATTTAAGTTACGCACATTATGGAGCCAGAAAATGTTTTCATATACTGAGACAGAACCCTTATTTTGCCAACATGGAGAAACGTATTCGACGAGTTTTAGCGTCATGTAAAATATGCCAGAAAGCTAAATGAGACACAACCTCACATATTCCTCTGTTACATCCCGTTGTACCCGTTAAACTGAGACACATGGCCGCTGTAGACATTTTTGGTCCGATTCTCAGATCTAATAGAGGTTTTTGTTACATCTTTGTCACTGTTGAACTCACTTCGAAATTTGTTACCTTCACTCCGTTACGCAAAGCTACTGCTAAATCTATTTTGACTGCATTTGTAAAACATTTTCTATTTGATGTAGGGCATGTATTGAAAGTAATTTCCGACAGTGGATCACAGTTTCGATCTGCGTTATGAACACCCATGTAACGAGCTAGAAACATTTCTCCGACCTATATATCCAAGTATCACACTTCTTCGAACCCTTGTGAACGACTAATGAAAGAAATTGGTAAACTATGTAGAATATACTGCCATAAAAAACATATTGATTGGGATACACACATACTGTCATTGCAGGATGTAATTAACTCGATACCAAATGAATCTAATACGCTATCTCCGACTGTTATACTGAAAAATGTTGAACCACCTAACAAAATTGAAGTATTAGTATCCTTTCCTACATCTCGTCGACTACGACACCATGAAATAATTGACATTGCACTGAACAACATCAAACGTGCCGCAGAGTGCCGGAGAAGACAGCAAAAACAGGTTTGTACACACCGTGACTTTCACTTTGGACAGAAGATACTAGTACATACACACCATTTATCCAACATAGGAAAGAGTAGATGCAGTAAATTTGAGCTTCTATATACAGGTCCATACAGAATTCGCAGCATTCCTCACCCCAATGTAGTACACGTCGAAACTCTGAGAACCAAAAAAAGTAAAGGCAATCACCATATCTCCAATATTAAACCCTTGATTGAATGAACATACTTTATGATTCATCACACTGTAATGCCATTTCCTGATTTTATATGACCACTTATGCAATTATATTTATGAGACTACTTACTGATGATTAAAACATTTTTTCTTGACAAGTGCCCGGCAAAGTAAGGTTAGCAGGTCGCTTTTTTTGTTGTTATATATCAGACCACAACATTTTCCATTTTTTGTGTATGTATGATTGTTTTCATATCGAAAGTATAATTTTTTTCTGTATGCACTAAGAAATGTTTAAAATGTAAGAAACACCAGTGACTTTGACATCTTTGCCTTATGATACCTCAATATTTTGACTGTTCCAGATTTTTTAGCTACTACATTATGATATATTGTGTACATTTTCGCACTTGAAAACTATCTGTGTTTTGACATAATACGTTTTCTGTCATGCTATGCTGTATGCTTAGTTATATCACTAGAAACAAGTTTTCATTTAATGGGTATATGATTTAAATGCAAGATATTAATTCTTGTTCATCATTTTCAGAAAACAATAAGGTGTAAAAGACATAAATTAAACAAACCACAGTGGTTTACTATGAAATGGAAATTTCACCATCAGAATGAATGAAAGAAAATGCAGTACCATGTCATGAAGGGTAAATGGATCAGAAATAACAAGCATTAACAAGAGTATACTATACACACTGTATAATAGCAGTCTCAACTAATTATTTTTCTTTCAGAATACGAGGCGATGATGCAGGCTGTCAGACAGAACTACACATGTTAATTTTAGTGATGAAATATGCTTGAAGTAAGAAACTCTATAATATATGAAGTAATGAATGATAATGAATATTGGTATGAGGAGAAAATGAATATGAATAATGAATAATGAAGTGGCTTGTTTTTGCAGATGATAAAAAATAATGATGAATAGTTATACGAAGAATATGGTAATATGAATAATGAAGTTTTTATTTGCAGATGATGATAATGATGAAGTTTATATATTTTCCATTAGTTAAGAAATGCTATATAGTTATTTAAGTATTTGTTGCAGTTCCTTTTGACAGAATGTCTTATGTCGCTTAGTATAATGACTGAATGTTTTGGGAAAGACAGCTAGAGTACATACATATTGAGTACACGTTTCATTACCTGTTAATTCGACGTTTACTACTTTTCAGCATGGTGTCAATGCATTTTTTCTTTCAGGTGAACAATCCATTTTTTATTTTTTCCAGGAGAAGCTTTACAAGATATTAATATGCTATGAGCACTTAATTATGAAACCTGTTCCAATACTAGAATTTTTTACACAGATATGTCCATCATTTATGAATGTGATCACATATACTCTTACTTGTTTCATAACCTTGCTACAGCTGACTCATGACAAATAACGTTGTTAATCCTATTTCTATCAATAAGTCAAAAGCAAATATTTTCATGCCCCAGCTAATAACTATAGATCCCAATGCAGTGCATTGCTAGTACCAAAAAAAATATTATCAGTCTCAATATTTACCAGTATGCAACTAAATAATACTACCCATTTAAGATATATTTCTAGTCCTAAATATAATGGAAATTTCTCTGATGTATTGAATCCATTATATCTATGTGTTATTGGACTACAGACCATGAGTAATAGTTACAATGTGCTACATTTTAAATATGTCTTACATTGCTTGCTTGATATCATATATAAGCACTAACAATTTGATGCTACACGCAATAACCCTTGTTTTTCAATGATGACTTCTGAGTAATACTGAATGATGTTTTGTAATAATGCATAAATGCTATACCAATGATTACAATGATTACTATAATGAGATGACTTATGCATAAATGCTATGCCAATGATTACTGTAATGAGATGACTTATGAATAATGTTGGTAACACTGCACAAATTAATGCCAATAATTACTGTAATTAGATGACTTATGAATAATGTTCTGTAATGATTACTGTAATGAGATGAATTATGCATAAATGGTATGCAAATAAGTTGTGTCAATTATATTTTGTTATACTCTAGGAATGCTATGCCAATGGTTGCTGTAACAAGACAACTTATGCATAAATGCAATGCCAATGATTACTGTAATGAGATGACTTATGCATAAATGCTGTACCAATAATTACTGTAATGAGATGATTTATGCATAAATGCTATGCCAATAATTACTGTAATAAGATGACTTATGATTAATGTTCTGTAATACTCCATCCATAGTACATAAATGTTTGGAAATAGCCAATGAGTGCCAATAATTATTGAGATTGGTTGACACACTAGTGCAATTCTGAATGACGACTAGCATAAGACTTAATGTCCCTCACCATTTGACCTAATTACCAGAAATTACTGCATTATCTGTATGTCCTGTTCATCGTCATGATCATGGAGCACTATATTTGGTGGAAACATATGGACTTTGGTGCAACTACGTGCAACCCACTCTGCTACAACCATGATGCTATTCTTCCCATTCCTTTCCTAGTTCTTGTAACATGTAATGGACTTATAAAGTGCATGTGGACATTATTTCATTTCTTAATGTGATCAGTTCTTGTAAAAATGCTAAAGACTTTTACAGTGTGTGTACCCTTCATTTCATTTGTTAACATGATCAGTTCTCCTGAATATGCTAAAGACTTATACATTGCATGTGCACTTTATTTCATCTCTTAATGTATTCAGTTCTTGTAAAAAATGCTAAAGACTTTTTAGTGTGTGTGAACTTCATTTCATTTGTTAATATGATCAGTTCTCCTAAGTATGCTGAAGTCTTATACAGTGCATGTACACTTTATGTCATTTGTCAATGTATTTTGTACTCTTTGCGTATACACTTTGTCAGATTCTTAAAATTATTCCATTTTTGTTAATTACCACAAATTTCCATTTAGCTGGTTAATTGTTTGTAGAAAAAGATAGTATTTCATCAAGAAACGAATAATATCACTTGTTTTAAAAGTAATTTAGAATTTTGTACTCGTATAAGTTATGAACGAAAATAGCTTTTACATGTTCTAATTCATCATTTAAGTATTCATGATTCAAATATAAATATTACTGATGGCAATAATTGTGTAGTAGCTTTTAATGGTGAAACAGTTGACAAAGAAATGATATGAAATTTAAAATGTTTCTGGCAACTATGTGGTGTATGTAATGTTTTAAAATAATTATGATGAAATTCAATTCTTAACTATTCTTTAGCCGTATGCCAAAAATTTATTCACTTGGGGTAAAAAATCAGCAGTTTAATATTTGTTTACAGTTTTAGTGTCTATATATCATTTCACATATTTCTAATCCCTAATCTTCTCATTTGTGTTCCAGGAACATAATAACCTCAAAACAACATCAAAATAACGAAAGTTGATCTAAAATAGTGGTCATCAGTTTGTTGTAAAATATATATCAATTATTTGCTTGATATACATTTTTTATATCTTCTATGTGACTTTTATATACTGGTATGATTTCTTCAATTTTATTTTATCCATGATTACCATTCTGTATTGTTTGGCTTCTTCATTCATTGATTTAAAAAATTAAAAATACAAGGAAAGTCCACTGTTAAATATTAACGATTTTTCATTATTTTTTTAATTTCAATAGTTCTTCCAATTTTAAAGTTTCAAATACAGTTTTGTTTTCCTTATCAATGTGTTATCTAATTACACTGTCAGTATCTTTATATTCTAGAATTTGGGAAATATATTTATCTTTAAACTGAGGATTATTTTGTTCGCCAGTAATCATTAAATCTCGCATATCATTACATTTAAGTCTGTTGTTGACAGGGCCTACATCTGAGTCCATTTATTTGAAAACGTTTTATTCGAAATTTGATACTTTTAAAATACCTCAATTTTAATATTACAACGTTTTTCATTTTCATTTTTCCTAACAATTGTTTCATAAGTAAACAAAAGCTATCGAATGTAACACTTTTAACAATTTCAGGGTTGAGAAATCAATTAATAAATCTATTTCACCAAACTATACAACAGATGGTTCCAGAAAATGGTGTAGGTATTATATAAATGAATATCATAAAATTATAATCACAATAAGAATAAAATTATATGTGTGCACAGAAAATATGTTTCTAAATATTATTGTGGAGAACATATAAAAACAATTATGGGTTAAGACCACTCGAAAATGTTGTTATCAATTACAATAATGAAAACAAATTCTGAAAACATACATTCAAAAAAGTATGAACTGGTAAGATTTTAAAGACATCAATGGTTTTTATAAGAATCCAACATCTAAGTACAAATATTGAAAGAAATGTAAAAATTGTATTCCAGACTATTACACAAGAATATTATTTGCAATATTAATTTATCAGTATCAGTAAAAATAGTATATAAATCGGTCTCTTTAAAGTTTTGGATGAGTTGGGGAACTGTAATGTAAAATATTCTAAAAGGAACATCGAAAGTAGTTTTTCCTAAGGATATGAAAATGTTAATTATCACATATACATCAAACACTGAGAATTACGATGTATAATGCTTTGAAATTTTTTGGATGTTGTAAGTTTAAAAGACGATTATGACAGTTGAGTCCATAGCTCAGGGAACAACGAAAGTATAATCGATTTCTTTTGTAATGAAAACCATACATTCATTAAATATGAATTTTATATTAATTTAATGTCGTTAGTTAATTATATAATTTTATATCTAAAGCTTCATATTAAATTCATAGTTATATATTTTTCTTAATTGTAAATTAACAGTGCTTATAATCTAGTTAACTTATTTAATATTTACAACAATATTTTTGCCTCCCTTCATCACCACCTTTAAAATCATACATTTTAGCTCATAAACCACAAAATTCGTCCATTACTTTTCCATTACATTCTTCATTCATTTTTCCTAAAGCTTTTATTATTTACTTGAAGTATATTACAAATACTACATTTTGGATAAGACAAGAATCTATACTATCTAATATTGATTTTATATCACCAAAATGCCATTTTTTCATTATAGAAACAATTGTCAGTATCTTGTTAATGAAGTTCAATAGTTGCTACATATTCTGATATCATAATATCACAGTGAGCTATTATGTTTCTAATACTTTCCATTTTCTCCAAACATTAAATTATTCATCTATTTGTAGAAACCTTTTACAAAATCACTTTTTGCTTTAATCCTCACTTATGTATTACACCTATAAACTCTTTTTACCAAACATGTTGTTTAAATTTTAAACTTTATGAATTTTTATTTTATTTTCACTCCTAGTGATAAATATAGTTTAAGGCTACTATAGTGAACAACTTACTTCTGTTAATTGAGTATGGTTTTATATATCTTCATATAATATGAGTGTGATAAAATTCTTTTATTGTCTTGCATAATATTTTCTACACCAAGAAAAAAATTTAGGTTTATTATGTCTTCATAATTTAGAGGTTTCATTTTTGCTTCTTCAGAATAGAGAACTGGATTTTTACAGAATCCATTTATATATTTAATAAATTAACAGAAACTGCTTGGTTAATATACTTGATGTTTTATAGTGTAATGCCGAAAATTAATTTTTAATTTTAATTCATTTAATTTATCTGTTTCTTATTATTATGTTTATAAGCATCTTTTAATTTTTCCTATGCAAACTGTTTAAATATCATTGTCTGATAATTGTGGAAATTTTTAATTACTTTCAATGACAAGATGTTTTTTATAAAATCTTCATAAATTAAAAAGGCACCTATAACTTCTAAATATTGTTCATTCACTTTTTGTGATAGTTCTACTTTAAAGACTCTTAATTAAACAAATATTTGAGTGACTTAATTTTTTATTAAAACATAAGAAACATAAATCACAAATGAATTTCGATGCCCCCTTGATGTTAATTGGACTTGCAACAAGTTCAGATAAATCTTTCATCCACTAGCTGTGTTCTTTAAAATGTGATAAATTAATGTGTTTATCACTTTTGAATTTTGTTATTTCAAGACAGTATACTTGATTTTTAATTCAAAAAAATAAACACTAATAGATACAGTATCTTTAAAATCAATTTTTTTAATATCATCTGATTCTGTAGTAAGTGAAATTTACGTGTTTTTTTTCTTCTAGCTCTATACCAGTTTTTTTTATAATCACCAGCTCTGTTTGGATTTTTAATACTAGATTTAATACTGAAGCTAGCGACCATAGAAAAGATTTCTCATAATTATCTTTAACATCAGTAAAAACCTATTTTTCTTGTATTTTTCTGTTGGTGCATTATAGGATGAATCTCGCAATAGAACATGTCCATTAACTGCTAATTGTAATCCAGTAATTCTATCTAATGTCCAGTGAGAGCCGTAAGCTGGAAAAGTAGACATCTGTGTTAAAATATTTTGTTTCCCTTCCTTAAATTTTTCCTCAAGTAATCCAGTAATTTTGAATTTGACACCTCAAATCCCATAATTAATTTTGAGTTGGAAGCCCAAATTCCATGACTTTGACTTCTGTCTTCATTTTGTACTCACAATAAAATACATTATTTATTTTCAATCCACTATGTATTTTTAAATTTTCTTCCACATCCATCATAGTTTTTGGTTTTGACACATTCAGGAAATAGTTGGTGTGAATTGAGTTGATATATTTTTAAAAACCTATATTTTTTGATCTTTTTAAATGCTTTTTCAACTAATTATTAATTAACTGTTTTTCTATTTTTTGTTTCCCCAAAAATATTTTAGTACAAAAAGAAATATAATTTTAATTTCTTGCTTCATCATGTTTAAATCCTCATCATTTTTTCAATATTATTACAATTTAATCATTCCCAATTTTTCGTTCAGTTCTCCTCTTGCAGACACTTAGATGCACATCGCCACAGCCGGGCCTAAATTTCTCTGTCTCAAGATGCAGCTTGCACCAACTTACAAGACTTTGTATGGTTAAATGTTCTTGTAGACTCAGTAATAATGATTTTATGTTAACCAAATGTGTCAGATGCGCATATTCGTAATGCTGTCCTCAAATTTTCAGACTCTTATCTATCTGTTCTGGCATCTCAAACTATGGTGTACCCCACTGAATCTAATTTTTTGCCTCCATCTACTTCTGTTGTTAAACTTGCACATGGCACTCAGTCTAAGGTTCATGATAATGTTAAAGTGAATAAAAATAGGGTTCTTCCTAACAATAAACATAGAAGTAGAAACGTCCAGTCTTGTGGTAGATGAGATGTAGTACAGAATACAATGAGGAGGTCTTGTCCCTAGTGCATTTCAAATCGTTTCAGAAAAGCTTGTCCTTGTCATGGTGCAAAATGTTTCCATAGTGACAGGCAACGTCATTTTCAGGCAGTATGTTTCCAATGCAGTCAAACCTTTCCAAGGAATGGGACTAGGCAGGTGTATATCGTCAACCAAGTCATCAGCAAGTGATTAGTGTGTAGCATGGACATTACATCCAGCATATGTGAGAGTCCATATTTATGGGTTACCACAATATTATGTTATGTTGTACAGACAGCAGAACAAATTTTTTGTTCTAATATGGATGGCTCAAAAGACAAAGTTCAGTAACACACAGATGATTTTTGCTTCACATATCAGTAAAGATACATATGAAAGGATCGGCAGTCCACAGGTGCAGAAGCCTGCCCCTGTTTTGAATGCACTAAGAGACATTAAATACCAGTACTTGGCATATGCATTTTGCCAGAAACATTATGTGCAGTTATGAAATGTGTTTTATATAATGTATTCAGTATGTAACAGTGCAAACATTTTTGGTTTAGACTTCTTTAATTTGTTCAGCCAGTGCATACAAGACAATGTGTTACAAATCCTTGTGTCAGTGCCTCAGACTAATGTTTCTGGCTTGTATAATAAATACAGTGAACTGTCTGAACCAGGTATAGGAAGGTTTAAAGATTCTAAAGCACAGATCACGCTTAAACACGATATACCACGTCAACTGTTTCACGCAAGAGCTGTCCCTCAAACAATATGTCACCAAGTTGCTCAGGAACTGCAAACCGGAAAAGAGAACAGGTTTATCCAGCCTGTTTCTGCAGGTCATTGGGCATCACGTGTGGTCATTATCGATCAGACATCATGGCGGTTCTAAGATTAATTTAGGCGAGATGTACTAACATCTGACACTACACGAGCAATCCAAGCAATATTTTGTGATCAACACTCACTCACCTGCGTTCATAGTAACTATAAAGACTACCATTTGAAAGTGCTTCAGCTCCCACTGTTTGTCAGTATCTCCCAGAACAATTTCTAGCAAAAGTCTTCTCTTGTACAAACTATTTGAACGATATTGTTGTCATGTGTTTCATACCTGCTGAAAATATGGCATATTTACACTGCTTGTTTCAAGTTCTTTCTATGGCTGACTGAAAGTGCAAGAAGGAGAAAAGCTACTTCTTCCATGAAGAACTTGAGTATTAGGTGTATTAAATGCACAGAGTATTCATCCTTCTCATGCACACTTGCCTACTATTAGAGATCTACCAGCGCCCTATAATATTAATGAGTAGCAAGCTTACTTATTACATTACATTAACTGCTAACACTGTAGAAATAGATGCTCCGCTAAACCGGCTGCAACGGAAAGGTGCTTCCTCTGTGTGGTCCCAAGAATGTCAGGACGCATTTCAGAAAAATTCGTCTCTGTGTCATTCATTTTGATTCAGTTAGCCCTGTTGTGTTAGCTGTGGATGCAACTTCTTACAGGGTTGGAGCTGTGGTTTCCCATATAATTGCTTCCTCTAATGCCCTCATTGCTTTTGCCTCGAATACTCTAAAAAAGATGCGGTGTAATTACAGTCAGCTTTAAAAAGAAGCACTCACCGTTGCCTACGGTGTTACGAAATTTCATCAATATTTGTGCGGTAGATTGTTATATTTGCTTACAGATCATCGGCCTTTTATGACCTTGTTTTCCGGCCCCTGTGGCTGAGCGGTTCTAGGCACTTCAGTCCGGAACCGCACTGCTGCTACGGTCGCAGTTTAGAATCCCGCCTCGGGCATGGATGTGTGTGACGTCCTTAGGTTAGTTAGGTTTAAGTAGTTCTAAGTCTGGGGGACTGATGACCTCAGTTGTTAAGTCCCATAGTGCTAAAAACTATTTGACCTTGTTTAATCCTTCCCAGTCTGTCTCACTATGAACAGCACCAAAATTGGAACGTTGGCTCTGTAACTGTCTAATTACCAGTACGGTTTTCGTAAGGCCAGCTGCACAAAATTCAAATGCTGATTTGTCTCGGTTACAGGTGGGTACCGACAAAACGTTTGATTAACCTGAGAAATCATGTTATGAAATCAATCCTCAGGGGCTTAAATGCCTTCAAAACTATTCTCTCGATTTTCTGCATACTACCACAGCTACTGCTTTTGAGTCTGCTGTGCAGGAAGTTTTTGTACCTTGGTCTCCTGCGTAGTTCGAAAGGAATTTGTCACCCAATAGCTCATCGCTGCTTTTCAAATTGTCACCTTATATTGAAGTGGTAAGATCTTTTCCTGTTGCGTCAAGAAAATAATGATGCAGCGGAAAGTTTTATCTTTATTGCACCAAGGCCGTTGGGGTGTACTTTCCCCAAAACAACCTGCCCAGTGCCATTGTACTTGGCCTAACATGGAAATTCATATAGAGAAAATGATCTGTTATTGTAATGTTTGCGCAGAACATATATCAGCTCCCCGCAAGGCTTTTATGAGTGGCCAACACTCTCCGTGCTTTGGCACTCCATCTGTATTGATTCTGCTCGTCCATTCTGAAACACAAATTGGTTGTAGGAAGTCCTTGACTCGGACAACAGACCACCACTCATATCTGCCGCCACTCATGTCAGCCGCCAGTGACATCTACCATATAACATCTGCACCTTTTCACCCTCAGTATATCAGTGTGATGTTTTAGAGTTCGTCTGAACGTTCATATGTCAAAGGGGGAAACTCTGTTCCTCCTACACACAAGGAACGAGCGTAAAGATTTTTCTTTTCACCTGTCACTCCTTTCCTTGTGATGAGAAGTCACCAGTAGAATTATTATACGGCTGTCGCCACCATACCCTGTTTCATCTTCTGCGGCTGCCGAGGAAACAATTCGTTCTGCCAGGCTGGTCTAAATCTCAGTCACAGGATGAAGGCTCCTTTAAAGTTTTTGGCAAGAAACGGTGCCTGGAGCACGGTGTCATAATATAAGCCGACGAGGCTATTCCTATGTCGCACAAGCCACTCTAGGCTGCATTGGCTTTTATGAACCTGCTGCGGCGCTCTTACAGGTATACCAGTGATTCTGCCACAGAATTTTGGCTCACAGCCCGAGTCGTGCGCATGGAGATGGACGTCGCAATGCCGCAGGAATGGGCATCTCAGGCACTCCACCAACTGTGACCAGCAACATCCAGAGTGGTGCCCTTGGAGACCATGCCACTGTAGCAGCACTTAACACAGCTACCGGCGTCGCTGAACTGTCGACGTCGACTCCCACTTTGCAGCCTACAGCTAAGATCGTGTGGAGGTGCCGCGTCCGGACAGCCATCGTCAGGTCCCAGAAGGTCCCCTAGGTGTCCGCCCGACTACAGTGTCTGTGCTACTGGATGTGGACGTGCACCCAGTGGCTGGTTTATCAGCCGGTGTCCCCTGTCACTCGCTAGATGGATACAGAATTGCCGGCCGCGGTGGCCGTGCGGTTCTGGCGCTGCAGTCCGGAACCGCGGGACTGCTACGGTCGCTGGTTCGAATCCTGCCTCGGGCATGGGTGTGTGTGATGTCCTTAGGTTAGTTAGGTTTAAGTAGTTCTAAGTTCTAGGGGACTTATGACCCAAGATATGAGTCCCACAGTGCTCAGAGCCATTTTGAACCATTTTGATACCGAATTGCTGGGGTGAACTGCCATTGGCTGTCGTTCGTTTTTCTCCTCAACTACGTCCACATTCAGGGCTCCCCTTCCTCACCGTTATCACATGACACAGTATTTCAGGACGATGGTGTCCGAAGAGCAGGTTGGTAGTGCACGATTGGTACCTCGTGATGGAACCGCAGGTGAACATGGTCCCCCCCCTAAAAGTAACGACGAATGAGAGACGGTAGCACAGACACACACAGAGGTGTTTCCATATTCTGATGCATCAGCTGTCTTACTTATGTTTTATTATGCTTTATTATTATTGCTTATACTTTATATTATTATTATTATTATTTGTATTCGTTGTAGTGTACGTAAACTGGTTTCTCATTCTTAAATATTGTTGTAATGTGAACCTGAACAATGCAAGTGGTGTGTATACGTAAACGCTATCAGATAAAATGAGTCGCCACATCCATCTGAAATTGTTAACTGCTTTGGTATTAGCTTTTACCAAAGATAATTAGAAAACGTAAAACTGTATACTAAAAGTTGCACAGGTCATACCAAAACCCAAGAAAGGTAGTAGGAGTAATCCGCTAAATCACAGGCCCGTATCATTAACATCGATATACAGCAGGATTTCGGAACATATATTGTATTCGAATGTTATGCATTAACTCGAAGAGAAATGTCTATTGACACAGAGTCAACACGGATTTACAAAACATCTTTCTTCTGGAACATTGACGACAGAAAGGGCATCCGGCCATCCTCTGTCACTAACATCGCCAAATCCAGAGTAAATCGGGCGACCCTGCGTTGACGTGGGACAAAGGCCCAAAGAAAATGATTATGAAAATGATGTTGGTCTTGAATACAACTAGCTCTTTACTCACACGAAATACTGAGTGCTACTGACATTGGATTTCAAACGTGTTCCGTATTTCCAGGTTTCTGGAAGGTTTTTGACACTGTACAACACTAGCGGTATGTAGTGAAATTGCGTACTTACGGAATATCGTCTCAGTTATGTGACTGAATTCGTAATTTCCTGTCAGAGAGGTCACAGTTTGTAGTAATTGACGGATAGTCATCGAGTAAAATAGAAGTGATTTCCGATGTTCCCCAAACTAGTGTTATAGGCCCTCTGGTGTTTATCTATATAAACGATTGACGAGACAATCTGAGCAGCCGTCTTAGGTTGTGTGCAGATAATGCTGTCTTTCATCGACTAGTAAAGTCATCAGAAGATTAAAACAAATTGCAAAACGATTAGAAAAGATATATACATGGTGCAAAAATTGGAAATTGACCCTAAATAACGAGAAATGTGAGACCATCCACATAAGTGCCGAAAGGAATCCGTTAAATTTCGGTTACACGATAAATCAGTCAAATCTAAAGGCCGTAAATTCAAATAAATACAAAGAAACACATAGAAAACATTGTGGGCAGGACGCTTAGAAAATGCAACAGATCTACTAAAGAGGCTGCCTACACTTCGCTAGTCCACCCTCTTTTAGAATACTGCTGTGCGGTGTGGAATCCTCACCAGATAGGACTATAGAAGTACATCGAGAAAACTGAAAGATGGCAGCGCACATTATGGTATCGAGAAGTAGGGGATACAGTGTTCCTGAAATTATATAGGATTTGGGGTTCACATCATTAAAACAAAGGCGTTTCTCATTGCGGTAGAATCTTCTCACTAAATTTCGATAACACCTTTCTCCTCCGAATCCGCAAATACGAGGCGATAAAATCTACACTGGTAATATTATATTTAACACATATATCATTCAAATACTGAGAATAGCATAGAAAAAGGGGAGATAAAAGGAAAGGATCATCATATATCATTTATCAAACATCTATGGAATAAATTCAAAATCATATGAACGAAGGTTAAATCCAAGAAAGAAATTCAGTCAAAGATAACATTTACCACGGAAGAGAGTTGTAGACGCACCGAAAAGGAAATTCAATGCGACTACAATGCAACTCGGATATTGAAATGTTCAGTTAGTTACTTGCTCTTGAGTCGGTCTAGAGTACTTTACGATAGTTGTCTGGATGCAAACGCCTTTAGATTGTTTCAGTTTTGTAAGTTTGATAATTCGTGAGATAGAGATTGAAGTATTGCTCAGTCATTCGACTGAAGAAAGTTAATCTTTACCATTCTCAACGCGACAGTATAGTAAGACGAGTGTTAGACTTCAATTGAGTGATATTGGTTAGTCGGACTTAGCATACGCACTGATGAATAGTTACAAAACTTGATAGCAATGGATCAACCGCAGACAAACAATTCGTAGTCTTGAGCAGGACACAATAAAACGAAGACACGAAGAAAGACAAGTACTCCGATTAGTCAAACGTTGTCGTCAGCGCCACGATTGGTGAACTGAACAGAAGTTAATCTTAAATGACATACCGGTGTGCATGTGTTGTACGGACAAACAATTAATTACAGAATATTTACAGAAAGAACAATAAAATCTGTGTCAAAAGATAAATCTTACGTGTCGCCCAACTCATTAAACGGATTATACAATGTGTATTAATGCAAGTTGATTGACTCTTTAAACATTTTAAGTGACTAAGTGAATACATGAATAATGGACAGTGAAGAGTGATTAGCTTAAACCAATATTACGGCGTATTAAAAAAAATTACTCTAACATAAGTTATCTCTGGAGTTATGTCGGATCGTTGTCAATAATTTGACGTAGCAACGGCATAGCGACAGAATAGTAGACAACAAACTTTCATCCTCGCTATGTATCATGTGAAAAACGACCGTAATGATGAAATCAAGAATTAAGATTTTATTTCATCACGGAACTAACAGGGCACCAAAATAAAAATAAACGATTGCAGTTTACCAGTTCGCACAAGCTGAGAAGACTGTTGCGGGAGGATAACAGAATTTTTCTAAACCACGCGAGGAGTTGTGTTCTTACGAGAGTTACAGGTGCTGTTCCACGTCATACTGACGGGGACGAACATCATTACGAGTCGCGTCTCCTTCCGGCGAGTGAAGAAGGAGGGAAGGGACGTCACAGATGGTATCTTTTCCTCATTGATCCTTTTCCCATGGTAATGTAGTCACAGATACCACTATTGATTTTCATCCTTTGCGAGAATACGCCGTCTCTTATCCTATCCAACCAAGTACAGCTACAGCTTCGTCTAAATTAAGCTGTCTCAGTGGACAGCAGTTTAATATTTTTGTTACTATCCCTGGTTTCTGCTTCGTACAAAGCTACGCTCTGGATCATAGTCTTATTCATTCTCTCCTTCGTTGTTCTTCTTTTGTTTTTGTCCCACATGTCAGAGTTCATTGCTCCTTTACTAATCTTGCTAGTGAGTTCATCTTTACTTGTGACCTGTTTATTAAATAATAGCACAAGATATTTCGCCTTTTCCAGACTTAGAATTACTCCTCCATCTCCCTCCTAATTATTTACTTCTTCCGTTCCTACAACCAACTATTCACATTTCTTCGACTTCATCCTCAGGCCAGCGTCATAGTATTCCTCTTTAGGCTTTCTTACCATATAGCTAAGTACATCTTCATGTTCTGCTAATACACTACTGGGCATTATAGTTGCTACACCACGAAGATGACGTGCTACAGACGCAAAATTTAACCGACAGGAAGAAGATGCAGTGATATGCAAATGATCAGCTTTTCAGAGCATTCACACAAGGTTGACGCCGGTGGTGACACCTACAACATGCTGACATGAGGAAAGTTTCCAACCGATTTCTCATACACAAGCAGCAGTTGACCGGCGTTGCCTGGTGAAACGTGTTGTGATGCCTCGTGTCAGGAGGAGAAATGCGTACCATCACGTTTCCGACTTTGATAAAGGTCGGATTCTACCCTATCGCGATTGCAGTTTATCGTATCGCGACATTGCTGCTCGCGTTGGTTGATATCCAGTGACTGTTAGCAGAATATGGAATCGGTGGGTTCAGGTCGGCAATACGGAACGTCGTGCTGGATCCCAACGGCCTCGTATCACTAGCAGTCGAGATGACAGGCATCTTATCCGCATGGCTGTAACGGATCGTGCAGCCACGTCTCGATCCCTGAGCCAACAGTTGGAGACGTTTGCCAGACAACAACCATCTGCACGAATAGTTCGACGACGTTTGCAGCAGCATGGACTATCAGCTCGGAGACCAAGGCTGCGCTTACCCTTGACGCTGCATCACAGACAGGAGCGCCTGCGATGGTGTACTCAACGACGAATCTGGGTGCACGAATGGCAAAACGTTATTTTTTCGGATGAATCCAGGTTCTGTTTACAGCACCATGAGGGTCGCATCCGCGTTTAGCGACATCGCGGTGAACTCACATTAGAAGAGTGTATTTTTCATCTGGCGTATCACCCGGCGTGATGGTATGGGGTGCCATTGTTTACACGCCTCGGTCACCTCTTGTTGGCATTGACGGCACTTTGAACAGTGGATGCTACATTTCAGATGTGTTATAACCCGTGGCTCTACCCTTCATTCGATCCCTGCGAATCCCTACATTTCAGTAGGATAATGCACGACCTCATGTTGCAGGTTCTGTACGGGCCTTTATGGATATGGAAAATGTTCAACTGCTGCCCTGGCCAGCACAGTCTCCACATCTCTCACCAATTTAAAACGTCTGGTCAATGGTGGACGAGCAACTGGCTCGTCACAATACGCCAGTCACTACTCTTGATGAACTGTGGTATCGTGTTGAAGCTGCATGAGCAGCTGTACCTGTACACGCCATCCAAGCTCTGTTTGACTCAATGCCCAGGCGTATCAAGGCCGTTATTACGGCCAGAGTTGGTTGTTCTGGGTACTGATTTCTCAGGATCTATGCACCCAAACTGCGTAAAAATGTAATCACATTTCAGTTCTAGTACAATATATTTGTCCAATGAATACCCGTTTATCATCAGCATTTCTTCTTGTTGTAGCAATTTTAATGGCCAGTAGTAGATAAAAAGTTGAATAAAAAACAAGTACTTCAATTACGTCCTCGATGACGAAAACGATGTATTCTCGGCGACATTTCGTTTCAATGCCACAGTAATTGAGTTTTGTTATCGATAATCAGACCTGAGGGGTGAGGTGGACGACCTCATAGCGCCCTTCGAACCGCTGCACGTGGCACGGGGAGGGTCGGAAGAGATGGATGGCGAAACAAGGCAGTGGGAATGGTGGTGGCGCTCCGAGCCAGCCGGGCTAATCCTGTAGCGGGCCGCTGAAATATTCACGCCGGCCAATTGCGATAATGGTTTTTTGTGTCGGGCCGGCGCGCCCGTTAGTATCTGGATGCAAGTTTAATCAGCGCGCACCACACAGGCCGACACACAAGAGCGCAGCGTGGCCGCACTCGTCGATACACGCGCTCCTCTTTTGTCAGACAACGCGACCAGTGGTGCTGCCGAAGCGAGCTGCTGCGTCCCACTCCAAGCGAGCTCTGGGCGCTCTGCTGTGGTTCCGCACTTCGAGTAGGCAGCAAACGACATATTAACATAACCACACAACAAGTGACAAATCCCTTGTAATTAAGGAAACGGTACTACACTACTGCCCATTAAAATTGCTACACCAAGAAGAAATGCAGATGATAAACGTGTATTCATTGGACAAATATATTATACTAGAACTGACATGTGATTACATTTTCGCGCAATTTGGGTGCATAGACCCTGGAGAAATCAGTACCCAGGACAACCACCTCTGGCCGTAATAGCGGCCTTGATACGCCTGGGCATTGAGTGAAACAGAGCTTGCATGGCGTGTACAGGTACAGGTGCCCATGCAGCTTCAACACGATACCACAGTTCATCAAGAGTAGTGACTGGCGTATTGTGACGAGCCAGTTGCTAGGCCACCATTGACCAGACGTTTTCAACTGGTGAGAGATCTGGAGAATGTGCTGGCCAAGGCAGCAGTCGAACATTTTCTGTATCCAGAAATGCCCGTACACGATCTGCAACGTGCGATCGTGCATTATCCTGCTAAAATGTAGCGTTTCGCAGGGATCGAATGACGGGTAGAGCCACGGGTAGTAACACATCTGAAATGTAACGTCCACTGTTCAAAGTGCCGTCAATGCGAACAAAATGTGACCGAGACGTGTAACCGATGGCACACCATACCATTACGCCGGGTGATGCACTAGTATGACGATGACGAATACACGCTTCCAATGTGCGTTCACCGCGATGTCGCCAAACAGGGATGCGACCATCATGATGCTTTAAGCAGAACCTAGATTCATCTGAGAAAATGACTGATGACCTCAGAGGTTAAGTCGCATAGTGCTCAGAGCCATTTGAACCATTTTTTGAATCTTCGGTTTGTTACAACAACGAGAGCCGCAGGCAAAATTTACCGGTAGGTGGCGTTGCGCCGTGATGTCGATGTCGTCCTTGAACCCGAGTGCCGACATGGTTCAAATGCTAATCATTTCTGCAGAACATATCAATATACATGTTTTGTGAATATGAACGTACTATCTCTAGTTGTTCAGGGTGTTCTGTTTTTTCTGAACATGAGTGTAATTACTGTGCAGCTTACCTACACGACGGAACGAAAACGACTAACTGGATTTCCAAACCAAACATTTTGTTGTAAGTATGCTCAGAAAACAGGGGACTTTTACACAGAGCACACCCATGGCCGAAGCTGGATTCAAATCTGCGACCGTAGCGGTCGCGCCATTCCAGACTGCAGCACCTAGAACCGCTCGGCCACCACGGACGGCCCAAACCGAAAGTAATGGATCAGTGTGTAAGTTTTTACCAATTTTCAACTTGGTTTCTTGGAACAGCGACTTCTTGTTTTTCGTCACTCACCCTATTAAGATTTCGTAATTGTGCTGTACAAAGTTTATTGAACAGAAGGAATGGTCACAAGCCAGGTATGACGGCTACTGCGGGAAAAACGTAATGAATTTACTGTATCTTCGAGTGTTTTCACTCCCACTGCTGCAGTGTGTGCCTGAGTTATTTAATCTGTTCACAAGAACCACCGTGCTCAATCTCTCCGATGGAACGATACTTTGCTACAAGAATAACGTCCATAGAATTTATTAAGACATCAAACCCCATTAGGAACTGTAATGTTAAGATAAATCTTAGTTTTTAAATGATTGCTAAACTTCGAGAACAGAATATCTCATTTCAATAAACGTCTTTTTAATTATGATTTGCTAGTCTCTTCGTCTACTTGCAATCCACCACTCCTTTCCATCTTCTGTGTTTAATGAGAACAGATTGCATGAAAAATGTTCCAGAATGAGATTTTCACTCTGCAGCGGAATGTGTGCTGATATGAAACTTCCTGGCGGATTAAAACTGTGTGTCGGACCGAGACTCAAACTCAGGACCTTTGCCCGTCGCGGGCAAGTGCTCTAACATCTGAGCTACCCATGCACGACTCACGACCCGTACTCACAGCTTCACTGCTGCCAGTACCTCGTATCCCACCTTCCAAACTCTACAGAAGCTCTCCTGCGAACCTTGCAGAACTAGCACTCCTGAAAGTTAGGATATTGCGGAGACATGGCTTAGCCACAGCCTGGGGTATGTTTCCAGAATGAGATTTTCACTCTGCAGCGGAGTGTGTGCTGATACGAAACTTCCTGGCAGATTAAAATTCTCTGCCGGACCGAGACTCGAACTCTGCCTTTCGCGGGCATGTGCTCTGATGGTAGCGTACTTGCCCGCGAGAGGCAAAGGTCCCGAGTTCGAGTGTCGGTCCGGCACACAGTTTTAATCTGCGAGCAAGTTTCATGAAAAATGTTGTTTTAAATCATCTATGAAATTAAATCCCTGATTATTCGTACTAAAGTCATTTAGTCAGATTCTGTTGTGTATTTTCAGATAAATCATAGGCTGACACATCGTTTCGTTTTCTTGCTCATTTCAGCCAATATCATACTCAGTGGAATTTACAAATAAACTGTCACTGGCTGCTCTTAATATGTAGGTCAGTAGAGCCACCAAGCCCATTTAATTTTGGTATATCCGTCTTTTATGGGGAGTGGGACGATGGCTGGTAAGTATGTGCGGACTGATGGTAACACCTTCACCTGCGTGTTTAAATTTATTTAGTAAAATGCATCTGAATTAAGAAATTTAAACATTCCGATGAATGCGTTACCATCGATCTTTTAAGTCCATTTCAAGTGGCAAAATGTGCATCCCAAAAACAAAATACGTGTCAGGTTCGGAATTTAAATTCACTCGGTCAATTGATAAAAAACACGAGTGGCATCTTTTAATACAATATCCGTCTCATAATATGATGTATCATCGTCGCCAGAGAACAGCTCTTAAGAGTCTAAGAATATGAGAGGGGGGAAGACAGTAAACGAGAGAGGAGTAAGGCATGGTTGTAATTTGTCTCCCACGTCACTCTGTGTACAGAGTAAAGAGCAAAGAAAACTCAGGAAGCGGGAAATAAAGTTCAGTGTAAAAAAGAAAAAGTTCTTTTCCTGTGTCAACTGCAATTTTGCATACCCATTTTCACAAAATGAAAAATATCGCCACATTTGTTGAGCCAATAACGATAGACACAATATGTTACAGTTATGGATACGAAGTCTGTAGTATCGGCAGACTTGCCAACACTACGCACACTAAATGAAAAAGGCGGCCAAGATGCACGCGCTAACTCACGCAGGCGGGCGTTAGGTCTGAAACAGGATACGTAATGAATGCTATAAAGAAAAGTACGTAGCTGCTGGAATACTTAACTTTAATCCATCATTTGTATACAGCGTTCTTGATAGTACAAGTGAGACTCTCTCTAGATAAATGCAATGTAATGCTAATGGCGCCTTGCTAGGTCGTAGCCATTGACTTAGCTGAAGGCTATGCTAACTAGCTGCTCGGCTAATGAGCGATGCTTCGTCCGTGTAATCGCTAGCAAAGTCGTCCGTACAACTGGGGCGAGTGCTAGTCAGTCTCTTGAGACCAGCCGTGTGGTGGCGCTCGGTCTGCTATCACTGACAGTGGCGACACGCGGGTCCGACATGTACTAATGGACCGCGGCCGATTTAAAGCTACCACCTAGCAAGTGTGGTGTCTGGCAGCGACACCACAAAGTCATTTACAAACGAACATGTACCAGCACACTGACGACTAGGATTGACTCACATAGAGCTTAAAAGGTCTAATGTGGTCTTCCATCCAATGTTGACAGTGGAACAAATGTTGCGTGTCCTAGTTTATAAAATAGTGAAATTAAGAAGTTACCAAAAAGAAAAATCCGTTAGTAAACCACGAAGCACGCCACCTCAGGTAGTGATGACTGGATGATTAACAACCCACGGAGAACGGTGACAATCTACGACACACCAAAACCCGTTTCTCGCCCATTTCATCTTCCAATGATTCTTCACGATTTCGGTACACAGGAGTATATCCTTTACGTTGTGATATATTTACAGACGCAGATTTTACACAAAGCTGCGTGACCGACGAAGAGCTTGCGAACAAGCTTCAACAAAAGCTTACAAAGCAGCTTACAGTGCAGCCAAACGAGAAGCTTCTGGAGATGTCTTAAGTCAGATGAACCTCATCCTCAGTCCAGCAATGTGTGTACCGGCCTTTTAGTGGTATAACCTTCTCCAACGCCAAACGTTAGCAAAAATACAGATGAAAATAACTCCTGAAGAAGAGATACCGCAATTTAATAGATTCACACGTTATAAGAAAACATGGAGAACTAACTGAAAATGGAAGTAGGAAAAATGAACAAACTGTCTATTTAGAAAACGGACCGCAAAACAAGAAGAATGAAAACAAACATAAAGGAAGTAAAATAAAGAAGGAACAAAGAATCGCAACCTGTGAGGGGGAGGATGAGAATGACTTTGTTTATTACTTCTGGGCAACTGGCTACGTTTGGTAATCGTGATTGTGCAGATTAATAACTTATTTGCATTTTCCGCTACCAGACACTTTTAATTGTTTTATGTTAAATTTGACATATTGAAATATTCCGGGCATGTTCTGCTCATCTTCAGGAATTTACACATACAGAAAATGTTTACCTGAAAATAAAATGTCTTAAACTGAATTAACATATCACTTTTGTTTATTGGTTGTTGTTAGTGTGGCTGTTGGGCTTTCTCGAAGGAGGCGGCCAATCGTTGGCCAGAAAATGACTTCCACTGACGTCTTCTACTGGTGCTGCCGGTGTGGAGCAGTGTCTCGTGGTTCATTATAAAGGATACAACAGCTTGCGTGGAATTCAGATATTTTCACATCAGTTGTTGTGGAGGGAAAATCATGTAATATATTGTGATATTAGTTCACTTGCGATTTCCCAATCGCAAAATTTGTGCAGTTAATTACGTCGAAAAACGGCACAAAAATAAATAATGCGATTATGTTATGTCTCACAGCAGCTCCAACATTGAACCAATGATGCAAACGAAGCTTTGGGACACCAGAATCGTAATTGATCAAATGTCAAACAAAGAATTGTATCACGCTATTTTCGCACCTCAGGAACTTATGTGAAACTATCTGCAAACCAAACAGCTTGTGGCGTCAGTCATAATAAACAACGAGACACACCTTCGCACCAGAAGAAAACTTTTCTGGACTCAATAACTGGCCAACCAATGCACTCCTTACCTCCAAATACCCACACAGCTACACCAGCAGAGAACAATAAACAAGAAGTCATACCTTAATTTAGTTTCGGATATTTTAGTTTTGAATAACAATTTTCTCTATGTATAAATGACTCAGTATGCTCGAAACGCGTTGCAATATGTCAGCAGAAAATACAAGTAAGTAATTCATTTTTCTAATTTGTCTAGAACAGTTTCCAAACAGCAAAGCTTAGGAAATGTAGATACAGTGTGCAGAATCCAAGAAGTGGTCACATGCGTTATGTATCCCTGTGCTAAATAATTTTTATGCATTCCAAAATTGTGAGAGCGTGCACCGAAGTGACTAGGCTAACAAGGAACATCTCTTATACGATAAATCACTATTTCTGTGCTTAATAGGTCTTGAATGTGTATTAGCCCTTTAACAAAATCGTTGACTGATTTATGTATTCTTAATATAACGTTATTGGAGCTAATTATTTCTTTTTTAACAATGAAAATAATCTGTGACAACTAACACCAGTGCCTGTGTCAACCAACCTAGGATCAGGACAGGTTATAGCAAAACATTACGCTGGCAGAAAAGGTTCTGAAACCCAAGCACAGGTAAGAATATATATTTTGAGACACACTAACGATACTCGTAGAAAGGGAAACTGTAGGAAATACCTATTCGAAATTTAAAAATCATAAAGTGTGATAACCTTCCACGTTCTTCCCCACGTTTTATTTATATGGAAGAAATAAAACGAACGGAAAAATGCTTCTATCGGAACGCAAAATTGATAATATTTTCACGTTTATTTAGGAGACTCAGACTGAAAGGCGGTCGCTGTAGCTGAGCGGTTCTAGGTGCTTCAGTCCGGAACCGCGCTGCTGCTAAGGTCGCTGGTTCGAATCCTGCGTCGGCCATGGATGTGTGTGATGTCCTTAGGTTAGTTACATTTAAGGAATTCTGAGTCTAGGGGACTGATGACCTCCGATGTTAAGTCCCATAGTGCTTAGAGCCATTTGAACCATCAGACTGAAAAGTGGGGTATCAGCTATCTCATTCATCCCTCCACGAAACCTTTAAAATGTTTCCCAAAAATTTTGGCCTGCGAACATATTTGCGCTTTTTTCAACATGCAGCCCACATCCAACTACCTCAAGCACTCCTAACTGAAATTCATTCACACCCATTAACCCATCACGTAAAGTTGCTCATACCCATCCACTCCCAGTTGCTCTTTTTCACTCAGCCTTTCAGCTCACCTCATTTCCATTATCTCTTTATGTCTCTGTGTCATTGCCTCCTGTGTCATAGCCACAGTGAACTACAATCTGTTCTACTACTACAGTCGCTCTCACTGTCACTGTGTCCCTCTTAACGTTAATCTCTCATTCCTTCTTTCCCACTGCTGGTGTGTCTTCTCACTGTGACCTACTCTCTCTTCCTCGTTGTCGTATATACTGTGTCTCACCACTGACACTCCCACTTCCACTTTTTCCTTATTCCTTCTCTGATTCTCCCCCCCCCCCCCCCCCCCCCCCCTTGTCCAGGCACTCTCCTTGCCGCGCAGGATTAGCCGAGCGGTCTAGGGCACTGCTCTCATGGACTGTGCGGTTGGTCCCGGCGGAGGTTCGAGTCCTCCCTCGGGCATGGGTGTGTGTGTGTTTGCCCTTAGGATAATTTGAGTTAGGTAGTGTGTAAGCTTAGGGACTGATGACCCTAGCAGTTAAGTCCCATAAGATTTCACACACATTTGAACATTTTTTGAACACTCTCTCCTTCTCTCTTTACCTAGCACTGATCCGTCACTGTCAGCTGTGTTCCATTGCTTCTGTGTCCCTCTCTTTCTCTCACACTGCCATTGTCCCCTTCGTTCTTTCTATAACACAACCACTATCTGCTGTCTTGCAGTGTTTATTATTATTCCGTATCCCTGCCACTGCCACGTCTTCTTCTCTCTCTCTGCATATAAATGTGCGAATACCATCTCATGATAAAATTTTTAGAGGTCTGAGGAAGGTATTATGAGGCAGCTGGAACCCATGTTTCAATCATAGTCTTTTAAATAAACAGGGACATAGTCGAATTACTTGTGCTCCATTAGGAGAGTTTTTCCGCTGGTTTGGTTCTTTCCCTGCTGCATATGAAAAGAAATTTGTTGGACAGTAAATGTTGATAGCTTACTTTTGTGAAATTAAAATAACACAAAACTAATTTTACAAATCAGACCAGATTTTACGTGCGAAAAAATCTTGTATGTGTTTCAGTACTGCACCATAGGGTCCGCAGTTAATAACGGAAACACCTTACAGCATTTTTCTCCGTGCGATGTTACTTCATAAACTGCGTTTTCGCCTCACACCGGATTTTATGTGTTTATTTCAGGTGTACAGCTAAGATATCTTTGGACCTCTCTAGCTTGGAAACGGATAAAGATATGGTAACAATTTTCAAGATTGTTGAAGATCGGGAAGTTTAGTAATACAGAGTAAATATTGCAGCCATTTACTGTGCATAATCGTCACGGAATCCGCGGCTCGGTTTTGGTACCAAAGAAACATGTTTTTGGGGTGTTTCTCGATAACGCATAAAGATTTTTGAAAACGGGGAGGTGGATCTTCTAGATAAAAGCCTAGAAAATATACCGTTAAGTTTTAACAACTTGCTGCGATTTTTTATATTTAGATTTCGCCCCACATCGTATTTTACGTGTAGAACTAGTATAACTTTGAACCTGCGTATCTTTTAACGACATAAAGACATCAAGAAAATTTTCAAAGCTGTTCCAGACTGGAATCTTAGAAATAAATCGTAAAAATTTCAGCCATTCACTGGGCATAGCCGTCTCGGAATCCCCGTCTAGGTTCTGGTCCGCTGGTGACGTCGAAAACATCATAGAACCATGAAGTAATGGTGCCTCCGTAACTCTCATGAAGATCACCGTAGACGGTATGAAATGCAAAAGAACCAGTCGATTTGCTCCATTTTCCTAAGCAAGAGGAAGTGTGTATTATTCATACTTTGATCCTGAACTGTGGGATAGTGACACGAACAAGATCCTTGTGCTGGGTATACAAATGGTCCTTATCCAAAGCGTTATGCAGAGTATTTGACCCTACCTATTTTTTACCGATAGAGCCTGAGGTACAAGCAGCGGAAAATCTCGTTTCTATGAGCAGCGTTTTGGAACAGGTACGAGTTCTGTCGCATACATGCTAGAGATGGGTTGTTCGCTAACTAATGGGTCCAAAGGAACGGTTCACCAAGGCGAACGGGAGGAGCGAGGAACGAATTCTAAGCACAGATCTTTCATAGTTCACTTCGGTCGCTTCTTTCTATCTATAGTTCCCGGGAACGGGAAACGCTCGGTCTCGTTCCGCAACGGCACGTCGGCCGATCTCGTTCCAGCCTCGGTCCCGTTCCCTTCTCTGTCATGGTCTCCTTCGGCCGACCTGGTCCTTCTTCGCGTGGCCACTCGCCGCAGTTCCACTGCCGACTGCTCCTAGTTAGTTTAGTATCGAGTTGTTTTCCGTTCCGTTCACTGAGCACGGCCATTCTAGATCTGTTTAAAACCTTTCCTGAGCTCTAGACTCCTGCTTCTTTTCGTATTCTATTCAGCGTCCACGATCGGTAATTAAATGTACTTTATAACTGCGTAAATTACATAAAATTACGTTGTATGTAATACATAGATCTTTTCAGGCAACAATAGAGCATATCAGCTTTCTTCATTATTTCGAATAACAGCAGAAGACATAGTTATGAAAAGGCAAGTTTTTTTGTTATTCCTCATGCAAAGAAAATCGGCACTGCACACACGAGTGGCCATTTTCCGTCCTTTTTGATCCAAGATAAAACAGCATGTTCATTGTTAAAGAAGGCAGAGCGACTTACAATCGAATGAAGCTGCGCTACATAATCAAGTGTCTGGTCTCATGATATCTTCTGCAATATTAATTCAGTGGCACGCGGTGGCGCACGAAATACCGGCCCGGGGAATTGGACTGCTCGTTGTCACCCGCCAGTCGTCATCCATTGTTTCGAAGTTGATGTTAGCGTTAGCTTATTTGTTATTTCTTTACTGCCTAACTTTCACACGTTTATCTATTCTGCTCGCAGTGGTCAACAAATCGTGCGTAACTGGCGAGCAGTCTGTACTCGGAGGCTGCTTTTTGTGCGCCACCTTATATTATTATATATTCACTGGCATCAGCCACATAACGCTACAGTTGACTAAACGAAAAGTTTTACAGAATCACGGAAATTTCTTCTACACATGTGTGAGAATTCTGAAATGAATAAAAACTCTGTACTTCAAGGGATTTGGTGAGGGGGGCGCAAGTGCTTCCTCTTCGTTCCTTCCATCCTTCAGTCACTTATGCTACCAATTTTCAGTTTTTTGTAAGAACCATATACCATGCACAAATGAACGGTGAACGAGTAAAAATGAGCGGTCCCCCCCCCCCCCCCTTCCCAACATAAAACGATCACCAGTGAACAAGTTCCCACGGATGAACGAGTTTGCCCATCACTAATATGAGGCGAGTTTTTTAAGTAAGTACCGTTTTGCTTCACCGCGGCAGCAGCGCTGCGTTCTGCACATGCGCACTTGGTACGTACATCTGTTGCCTACACACTGACGCCATTACAATCTGATTCTTCCTCGTTTCCGATGATCGTGAGTCCCGGCGACTGTGAAGTAAGGGCTGTTATAAGATTTCTTAGAGCTAAAGGCCTAAAAGCAATCGATATTCATCGTGAGATCTGTGAAATTTACGAAGAAAACATTATGAGTGATGGAATGGTAAGAAAGTGGGTGAGAGCATTTAAAGATGGCCGCCCAAATGTGCATGATAAACAACGGAGTGGGTGTACTTCTATCGATAATGAAAGTTTGGTACAGGAAGTGGACAATAAGGTGAGAGAAAACAGACGCTTTACGATTTCCTCCTTGCGGGATGACTTTCCTGATGTTTCTCATAGTGTTTTGTACGGCATTGTGACCGAGCACTTCAATTACCGAAATTTGTGTACACGTTGGGTACCGAAAATGTTGACGGATGTGCACAAAACCAAACGTTTAGACAGTGCATTGACTTCCCTTGAGCGGTACCACAACGACGGTGATGATTTCTTAAGACAAATTGTTATGGGCGATGAAACACGGTTGGCCTACGTCACACCAGAATCAAAGCAATAGTCCATGGGCTTGCGGCATTCAGATTCACCCAGTAAAGTGAAGTTTAAGCAAACAATTTCAGCGCGGAAAATCATGAGCACAGTTTTTTGGGACAGAAAAGGAGTATTTCTTGTGAAATTTCTGCCTCTTAATGAGACAATCAATGCGGCAGCTTACTGTAAGACATTGCACAATCTGCGCCGTTCAATTCAGAACAAAAGACATGGCAAGTTGAGCAAGTGTGTCGCTTTGCTGCAAGACAACGCCCGTCTGCATGTGGCGAATCAAACCAAAGATCTCATCACATCTTTTCGATAAGAAACTCTAGATCATCCTCTGTACAGCCACGATCTTGCGCCCAGTGACTACCATCTGTTCCGGCACCTGAAGAAGCACCTGGGCTGTTAGAGTCTTCAAGACGATGACGAAGTCAAATTAGTGGTGATGCAGTGGTTAACTAATCAGGCGGCAGACTTCTATGAAGAGGATATTCAAACACTGGTACAACGTTATGACAAGTGCCCCAGTATTGACGGAAATTATGAAAAGTAGATTACGGTATAGGCTTTCACGTAAAAATAAAATTATTGAGATATCTTAGCACGTCTTTTTTAATTTCAAAATGTTACTTACTTAAAAACATCGCCTCGTATATACCGATTACGGAACACATTACAGGTACCAGTAGAAAGGGGAATTGTAGACAGTACCTCTTAAAAAATTAAAAGTCATAAACTGTGACAACCTTCCCCCGTCCTCCCCACTTTTTTGTGCAGGAGAAATAAAACACTCGTGTGGGAACGTGCCTCAGTAGGAACGTGCGTCACAGGCAGCGGTCCACGCGCCTGTTAACCCGGTAGCAAGACGGACTATTTGGTGTTACTGTGTATGAGGCAGCCAGCCAGCACCGGCTGGCATGGGAGTCGTTGGAGAGCCCTCCAGATGCCGCCTCCGCCACCGGGTCGCCATTACCGCTGCGCCGGCAGTGGCAGTGGCCGTGTCTGGCTGCCGGCGTTTCACACCTGCCTAGTCCGCTGCTGGTGCTCAACTCAAAGACGTCAGTAGCAGCTCCAGCGGCCGGAGAGGTCTAGAAAACGTCTTATCTGCACCTGAATACATCAACCGGTTCCTCTTTTGTACCATCATGTGACCTCTAGCGTTACCGCACACAAGTGACGAGTTTTTCGCTTGCTTAACGCCATCATCAATAGTGAACATTCAGGAGACCAGGTATCACGTTATTCCACTTCCTGTTTAGTTACTACTACCTGTGTTATGTGTAACCGTAAATACAGATTCAGTGTTAGTAAAATTCATCAAAATGGTTCAAATGGCTCTAAGCACTATGGGACTTAACATCTGAGGTAATCAGTCCCGTAAACTACTTAAACCTGACTAACCTAAGGACATCACACACATCCATGCACAAGGCAGGATTCGAACCTGCGACCGTAGCAGCAGCGCGGTTCCGGACTCAAGCGCCTAGAACTGCTCAGTCACATCGGCTGGCAAATTTCATTAATAATAGACTTAGTCTATTAATCACACATGTTATGCTGATTAAGTCACTGAATATGTAATTCAGTATTTGTAGAGAAATTAAAATCTAATGACCGTAACAGAGTTGGAAGAGGTAGGAAGGGAAGTAATACACCTCCCAATGCTGTGTCTGACCTTCATTTGCTCGGTGTAGTACAGCAGCTTAACGTGACATGGACTCAGCAAGTCGTTGGAAATCCCGTGCATAAATATTGAGCCATACTGCTCTACAGCCTTTCATAATTGCAAAAGTGTTACCAGTGCCGTATTTTGCGCACGAACTGACCTCCCGGTTATGTTCAATAAATTTTCGATGGCATCTATGCCGTGCGATCTGAGTGGACAAATCATTCGCTCTAATTGCTGGAATCTTCGTTAAACAAATCGCGAGCAGTTGTGACCCACTGACATGGCACATTGCCATCCATAAAAGTTCCATCTTTGTTTGTGAATATGAAGCCCAGGAATAGCTGCAAATGTTCTCCAAGAAGCCGAACATTACAATTTCCAGTCAATTATAGGTTCAGTGGGACCAGAGGACCCAGTACATTCCGTATAAAGAACCCACATGGTTGTGGAACCACAGCCAGTGTGACAGTGCCTTGTTGACAACTTGAGTTCATGGCTTCGTGCGGTTTGCACCACACTCCAACCGTATCATCAATTATGAAATAGGGACTCATCTCACCTGACCACGGTTTTCCGGACGTCTGGGGTCCAACCGATATGGTCACGAGCCCAGTAATCGTAGACTACAGTTACTGTAATTAGTAATAATACAACCATAGTATGGTCATGGAAATATGATAATTGCTCATTTAATGGTGAAGCTCCATTTTGAAGCGATAAATTTTATCATGTTGCCATTGTGGATTTCTAATAGAAGCTGAAACCTTTATCTGTAGAGTTTAAGTCTACTGCACTAATCTGCCATATTTGAATAAATGGTTATGGGAGAATATGAGTTTGGTAGTAGCAAAGAGAGAGGAGAAAGACGACTTCTCTAATAAAGTTTGTATCGTAGTGGCGAATACTCTGTTCAAGAATCACAAGAGGAGGAGGTATGTTGGAAAAGGCCCAGATACGTGGAAAGTTTCAAGTTGGATTACGTCATGGTTAGATAGAGATTCTGAAATTAGATATTGTATTGTGAGGTGTACCTGGAGGAGATATATGCTTAGTATGATGATGAGTAGACTGAAGTTGGAGAGAACCGTTTGTAAGAATCGGTGTGGAAGGAAATTGGCAGTGAAATAGTGAAGAACGATGAGACACAATTAAAATTCGCTAAAGTTGTGGATCCTGCAGTAATGAAATACTGTAGGCATTTCAGTGGAAGAGATGTGGCCATATCTAAGACGATCAGTAACAGATGATTGAAGGACAATCACTGGTACAAGGAAACTAACTGCAAAGAAACGTTGGACAGCAGAAGAAATACTTCAGTTGATCGACAGAAGACGGAAGTACACGAATACAGCAATATAAATAACTTAGAAACTTGGCCCAAGATCTAAGCAAGGTAGTGAGATACAGGACTTCTTCTGCAAGTTTCACTTCTTTAAAAAAAAATTTTTTTACTTCAATAAAAATAGGCTGAAGACCATACATTATGCAAGAACAGTGTTACGGCTTAAGGCCAAAACAAAGATTTTTGATGTAAATTCTAAATAGGCTGAAACCCGGCTGAAGGCCGCATATCAACTAAACAATTCAACGGGCCCAACCGCTGCTCCGTCCCCGACTGCACTGCTGGTCCGTCTCCAACTGTCTTCCAGGCACACGACCACCCGGAAATACTGTCGGTCGTTCCAGAGATGGTACGACAGTGCACTTATCGGTAAGCGCTGCTGCTGCCACTGACGGCAAGTAAGACAGGAAGTTAGTGACGCCAGTAAATGGAATAAGAAAACGACGTGGCAGCACCGTAAGAGAAGATGACAAACAATAAACAGCATGAACACGAGCCGCGCAATGTGTCAAATGCTTTCCGGAAATCTTTAAATATGGAATCTGCCCGTTGCCCTTCATCCATAGCTCGCAGAGTATTATGTGGGAAAAGCGCAAGCTGAGATTCGCATGAGCGATGCTTTCTAAAACAATGCTGATTCGTGGACATTAGCCTCTCAGTTTCAAGGAAGTTTATTATTATATTCGAACTAAGAAAATGTTCAGGGATTCGGCAGCAAACAGAAGTTAGGGCTATTGGTCTGTAACTTTGCCTGTCCTTTCTTTTACCCTTCTTAGATACTGGTGTAATTTCTGAGAGCGTACGTTTGTAGAGCAGCGTTGTATGGTTGTGAAACAGCGAAGAAGGAACTTATGTAAAACACTGGCAGGAAACGGGGCAGAGTGATGAGACATGAGTTAAGACGTGAAGGACTAATCTACACAGAAATATACAGGGTAAAAACTGGAAACAATATACCGAAAGACATCCAGCATGTAACTATTGACGTGAGATGCAAATGCTGCTCTGAGATGAGAAGTTTGGCGCTAGAGAGATATTCATGGTAGCCGCATCGATGTAGTCAGATGAGAGATTACTTAAAAAAAGAAACGATAATGTAAGAACGATGATGATCAGTTTCGCTTTAGGAAAGGTAAAGGCACCAGAGAGACAATGTTGAATTTGTGGTTGAAAATGGAAACAAGACTAGAGAAAAATCAAGACACGTTCGTAGGATTTGTCGACCTGGAAAAGCTTTCGACAGTGTAAAATGGTGCAAGATGATGGAAGTTCTGAGAAAAATAGGGGTAAGCTGTAGGGAGAGACGGGTAATATGCAATATGTACCAGAACCAAGAGGGAGTAATAATAGTGGACGACCGGGAACGAAGTGCTAAGATTAAAAGGGTGTAAGACAGGGATGTAGTCTTTCTCCCCTACTGCTCAATCTGTACATCGAAGAAGCAATGATCGAAATAAAAGAAACGCTCAGGAGTGGAATTAAAATTGAAGGTGAAAGGATATCAGTAATATGATTCGTTGATGATATTGCCATCCTGAGTGAAAGTGGAGAATCACAGGATCTGCTGAATAGAATGAACTATCTAATGAGTACAGAATACGGATTGAGAGTAAGTCGAAGAAAGACGAAAGTAATGAGAAGTAGCATAAGTAGGAATAGCGAGAAACTTAAGATTAGGTTTGTTGGTGACGAAGCAGATGAGGTTAAGGAATTCAGCTACGTGGGAATCAAAATAATCAATGCCAGACGGAGCAAGGAGGACATCAAAAGCAAACTACCACTGGCGAAAAGGGTATTCCTGGCCAAGAGAAGTCTGCTAGTATCAAACATAGGACTTAATTTGAGGAAGAAATTTCGCAGAATGAACTCTCGGAGCACAGCAATGTGTGGTAGTGAAGCATGGACTATGAGAAAACCGGAACAGAAGAGAATAGCAGCATTTGATATGTGGAGCTACAAACGAAAGTTGAAAATTAGGTGGACTGATAAGGTAAGGGAGATTCTGAGTGGGGAGGAAAGGAAAATGTGGGAAACACTGACAAGGAGATGGGACAGGGTGGTAGGACATACGTTAAGATATTGGGGAATGTCGTCCATGGTACTAGAGGGAGTTGTAGAGCGAACGAACTGTAGAGAAACGTAGGGAGTAATTGAGGACGTAGGTTGCAGGTGGTACTCTCAGATGAAGAGGTTCGAACAGGAGAGGAATCTGTGGTGGGCTGAATAAAGTAACATACAATCTACGAATATGGTAATGAAGTAAGGAAAATTAATAGACTATGTTTCACACAGGATAGTTTTCAATTTTTAGTCCATGTGAATCGATTAGCATCCTGGGCACCTGTGGAGAACTTTCCAGCCATCTAAAGGAACCGACTAAACTTGTATTGTATTGAAGTGGGGACCTAGAAACGACGGAGAGGCTTCGTCCCCGCCATAGCCCTCAGTGGTTCACAAACCTACAACAGGGTACAGCAGTCCACTCACCCCACTGCCGCTGCCCCACACCGAACCCAGGGTTATTGTTCGGTTCGGCCCCCAGTGGAGCCCCCTCCCCCCGCCCCCCCCCCCCCCCTCGAGAACGTCTCACATCAGACCAGTGTTACCGCAAATGTTGCGTGGTAGAGTAATTATAGTGTACATGCAAGCGGAGACAGTGTCTGCGTAGCAGTCACGGATATAGTTTAACTGAGGCGGAATAAGGGCAAACAGTCATTCACCGAGGCAGATGGAAAACCACCTTAAAAACCATCCACAGACTGACCAGCACACCTGACCTCGACGCTAATCCGGCAGACGCATTCGCTCCGGGGACTGGCACACCTTTCCGCCCGGAGAGTAGTGCGTTAGACCGCACGGCTAACCGGGTGTGCCGACTAACCTTACTTACTAACAACAACAAATGTAATATGGTTTCTGGGTTTGCAGTTAACCCTGGTAAGCCATTGCATGGGCAGAACGTCTTAAATGGGAAGCCATCCATTCCCTTCACCTTTCCTACACAAGCAAAAACACTAGGAAAAAGGACACTGAAACATTGATTTCCTGTAGCAGGTATGACTTACACACTCATACAGCCATAGTTTGGAGACCTGTGTTCACAGTCGTAGTGGTCAATGAAATACTGACAACGAATGATCATTTTGACTGTATTTTCGTATTAATGAGACTATGTGGCTAAAATAGTTCCTAAATCAGATGCCTGCACTCTTACTTCTGACATTTTCAGACAAATACTCTTCAGGTCCTGCATTTCCCTGGAAAATTTATGCTGGACAGATGTGTCAAGACTTATCTACATAAATAATAAAAATTATTATTATTGTTACTATTATTATTTAAAATACACACACCTGTACACAGCAGATATTCATGACTATCATCATGAGTGCCACAGGGAAGTGTGGCATGACTGCTGTTATTTTCTGTATACATAAATGATCTCGTGGACAGAGAGAGCGCAGTCTGCAGCTATTTGTTGATGATACTGTGGAGTATGGGAAGGTGTCGTCGATGAGTAATTTACGGGGATACAAGACTACTAAGACAACATTTGAAGTTGGTGTCATGACTGGCAGCTAGTTCTAACTGTAGAAAGATACAAGTTACTGCAGATGAGTAGGAAGACCGACCCCATAATGTTCGAATACAGTTTTAGTATCGTGCTCTTTGACAGAGTCACATCTTCTGAATATTTAGGCGCAACGTTGCAAAGCGATATGAAGCGCAACGGTCATGTACATATTTTAGTAGAGAAGGCGAATGGTTTATTGGTAGAATTTTAGGAAAGGAGAGCGCATATAGGACGCTAGTACCACCGATTCTTGAGTACTGCTCAAGTGTTTGGGACCCGCACCACGACTGATCCACGGCAGATATCGACACAATTCCGAGGCGGGCTGCTAGACTTGTTACCAACAGGTTCGAACAATACGCAAGTATTGCAGAGATTTTTCAGGAACTCAAATGGGAATCCCTGGCGGGAAGACGACGTTCTTTTCAAGGAACACTACTGAGAAAATATAGAGAACTGGCGTTTGAAGTTGACTGTAGAATAATCCTACTGCCGCCACCGTACATTTCGCCTAAGAACCAAAGTGATAAGTAAGAGAAATTAGGACTTGCATAGAGGCGTATAGACAGTCGTTTTCACCACTCTCTATTTGCTAGTGGAACAGGAAAGGAAATGAGTAGTAGCAGTACAGGGTACACTCCGCTGTACACCGTGCAGTGGCTTGCAGAGTATGTAGGTGGATGTAGATGTAAATTGCTATTAGTACGTAAATCATAACAATCCGTTTCACATCAAAACCTGGGGGATACAGCAAGTGAAATCAGAAAAAGGGGGAGGGGCATGGTTTAGGAGAGAGATTGTAGCAAACTATCGCCCCCATCAGAAGCGAACACAGGATCGGCGGGTTTATCTGTTGGCAAACATTCAACCGGTGGTGAAACACCTCTTTTAGGTAATGTACCATTCATAGAATTTTTATCAGGACATATAATAGCATTAAGCAAGCCATTGCATAAAGTTGTTAAGTGTAGTCATTCTCTAATAGTTCTTTGGTAATCAGAACGAAACAGATACATGTTACAGTTGTTTCAACTGAATGCACTAATAGTCAAATTCTATGATCACTTTAAAAAAAAATTCACAATACAGATGCAGTGAACATTGCCTATCTAGTCTCCACAACCATATCATCATCAAGGTCCGTCAGATTCAGTTAAGGTCATATACGTGAATGTGAGCAACAGCCTTTGTCACAATGTTATTATTATTATTATTATTATTGCTATAGATATTGTAGTTTGGGATGTTGTTTGTGCAATCCTTTGTGTACATTTCAATACAGTTTATCATTTCAAAGTTCTAATAAAGGTTTCTAAATATTGTTTGTGTTTTATATCTGCTTGTACATTTCGGGTATCTTGCAGGTTGATTTTCAAGTGTAGATATATTATCATTTCTTCTTATTCATGCTGATTTTTTTTTTGAAATTTTATGTAGTACCTGTATTGCTGTTTCTGAGTCTTCTGTTGTATGGTTGTGCAATTTTAAATGCCAAAACGAAATGGATGGGGTATTGTCAGAATCTTTTGTGTGTTCTCCACATCTGATATAGGAGCTACATCCTGTTTCTCCAGTGTAATATTTTTTTAAATAAATTTAAATATTTTTAAATTTTACATATTCCATGGTATGAGTATTCTGGTATTGTGACTTCTGTTGAATGGATCTTTTACTTCAGTTTTTAGATGCTTTGATAGTTAGTTGTATAGACATGATTTTTAATGTGGCATTACTTCCTTTGACATATTGCATACTTAAATGATGGGTATACCTGTGTTTTCCTTCTTTGGCTGCACTTCACATATGAGTGTTGTTTTTCTGGTTTATAGGCTGGTGTTTGATTTTGGTTTTTTCGTTGTATAATGGTTGTAGTACACCTGGCTCGAAATCATTATATATGGTATATATCCCAGTGTCTTCATTTTGTTCTGTATCGCTTCTTTCTTGAATGGTAGATCTGTAATTCCATTTATCATTGAGTTGAAAAACGCTTATTTTAGGATTTTCAATGGCAGGAATTGCAATTTCTTATTTTGTTGGTTGTAGTCGGTTTTCTATAAATTTCGATTGTATGTTGATTGTGTTGATTACTTTTAGGTCTAGAAAAGCAATAGAGCTGTTCATGTCCATTTCCATAGTAAATTTTATTTTATATTGCAGATTTTTAAACGCTTGTTGACTTACATTTGAGTCCCTTTCTGTTTCTTCTATGAGGCGTAGTCGACAGTAAAAATATGGGACTTTGTTGGTTTTATAAGTTTTCAGCTAATGTTGCAGCTATTCTGTTACCCATAGGTACCCCTTCAGCTTATCTATATATTTTTTTCTTAAATGTGAAGTAGTTTCATTCCAGTGTCAGTTCAAGGGGATTTGTCATATTTGTGTGGTCAGTAATTTTCTGTATTTGAAGTGGTTTTGTTCAATAATGTCCATTGTTTCTTGTATGGGAATATTTGTATATAGCTTTATAATCTAGAATGATTCAAATTTGGCATTGTTTGAGTTGTGTATTTATTTTATTTTACTTGCTAATGTTTTGGAATTTTTAATTGTATATTTAGCTTTGTAAGCAATGAATTTCGTTAGACCTGTTTCTAGATTCTTCATTATTTGTCACGTATGGCTACTGACACTGTTACCAATCCAGCAACCAAAACACTAATAAATAATTAACATACACTACTAATAAAGTGTGAAATGAAACAGAAGATCAAAATGAATCTGCAAACACCACCGCTAAGATGTCAGCCTAAGGCATATAAGACATTATTCCAATAATGAATGAAATCAGTAGTCCAATCTTCCAAGTAATCAAAAAACTAAACACAACAGAAACAATATTCTATATATATGAAGACAAATTTAAAATTTGAATACTAGAGATTTAGCAAATAATATGAAACATACACAAATCCTAAGCAATGCCAAATTTGTATTATTTGACATTACAAACCTACATACAAGTATTCCATACAATAAGCAATAGACATTATTCAACAGAATCTCTTGAAATACGAAAATAATCGATACAGTATACAGGAAGTAGCAGATCACGTTAACTGATATTCGCTTGAAACTACTTCATATTTAACATCGAAATGTTAACAAGGTGATGGGATACGTATAGCTGGCAGAATGGCAGAGACAATAGCTAACATCTTCTTAAATAAATTACAAGAAAAATTTTTCTTATCACACAATACTTATAATCAAAATTTTAATTTATTACAGATATGTAGATGGTACACTGCTGCTCGTATAACGGACAGAAATGGACACAGAACTAATCCACCAAGTGCTTAAAAATCGACACCATAAAATAAAACTAACTATTTAAATGAAAATGTAAAAAGGCCATTGCTTTTCTGGACCTGTAAATAAACAACATTAACAACTAACACACCTCTGAAGTTCATAGAAAACCGACAACAAGCGACTCCATAAAGTACATTTCCTGCCACCGAATATCCCAAAAGTAAGCATTCTTCCACAATGTTAGAAACGGAATAACACACCTAACACACGAACCAAAAGTCAAACACAATGAAGTAAAAACACTACAATATGCTGTATACGACGTGAAAGCAGTTTCGAGCCAAGGAAAAATCCAGACGCAAACAGCAACCTATGAATCAGAAAATAACACTCATACGAGGTATTCCGCCAAAAATGAAAACACATACATACCTGCCACTTATACATGCAAAATCTCAACTAAACTAAATGCCACTTAAATAACACATCTACTAAAACTAGATTTCAAAACAGCTAACAAGTTAAGTACAAAAATCCATTCAGCAAAAGTTTCAACACCGGAATACTCGTATCCTGGAAAAATTTAATCAACTGTGGGAACCGTGAAAAATATCATATAGGACAAACAGGACGTAACTCCTACATCAGATGTAGAGAATACACTAGAGCTGTCGACAGTAACTCATCCAACAGCAATCCAAATACTGGACCAGATTACATGACGGGAGTATTAGATAGTGTGGTGTTGTCCATACAGTGTTCAATCGCACTCTGAGAATATGCTGGAACTGCTTTATTAACACGCTACATCAGAAGGGAAATAATCATTTGCTATAGGTAACTTGTTAACATACAGTAAGCAGAGAACAAAATAAAAATTAAGCACATATGTTGCAACTCCAAGAAGTAAGTAACAAACATCAACACAGGGCTCCACGTGTCGGACACAAACTTGGCGGTTGACTGCATTCGTTTTGCACCGCGCCGTCTCTGGATGGCGCGAACGGAGCTAACGCGCGCGACCACAGCAGTCGACGTGCGTAGGAGCCCCCATGGTGAAAGCAAAACATGGAGCGTTTTCTCTGAACCGGGCCTGGAAGTGGACATGTCGTGCGGCGCGAGTGGTGCGCGTAGGTTCTGCTTCGACTTCTTGTGGCGGTGGGGCTGGAAGACGGGGTTTGGCATCTGCCTGGCGTGCGTCTCTTGTTCTCAAGGAGGGGGCGGGGAGGGAAGGTGGGGGAAGGTAAGCAGGCTTCACTCTGGTACGAGACACGATGGTCTATTATCCATTCACTATGATGACCATGAATATAATGATTCCAATCCCAAAGAAAGCAGGCGTTGACAGATGTGAAATTTACCGAACTATCAGTTTAATAAGTCACAGCTGCAAAAAACTAACTCGAATTCTTTACAGACGAATGGAAGAACTGGTAGAAGCCGACCTCGGGGAAGATCAGTTTGGACTCGGTAGAAATGTTGGAACACGTGAGGCAATACAGACCTTACGACTTATCTTAGAAGAAAGATTAAGGAAAGACAAACCTACGTTTCTAGCATTTGTAGACTTAGAGAAAGCTTTTGACAATGTTGACTGGAGTACTCTCTTTCAAATTCTAAACGTGGCAGGGGTAAAATACAGGGAGCAAAAGGCTATTTACAGTTTGTACAGAAACCAGATGGCTGTTATAAGAGTCGAGAGACATGAAAGGGAAGTAGTGGTTGGGAAGGGAGTAAGACAGGGTTGTAGCCTATTCCCGATGTTATTCAATCTGTATATGGAGCAAGCAGTAAAGGAAACAAAAGAAAAATTTGGAGTAGGTATTAAAATCCAAGGAGAAGAAATAAAAACTTTGAGGTTCGCCGATGACATTGTAATTCTGTCAGAGACAGCAAAGGACGTGGAAGAGCAGTTGAACCGAATGGACAGTGTCTTGAAAGGAGGATATAAGATGAACATCGACAAAAGCAAAACGAGGATAATGGAATCTAGTCGAATTAAGTCGGGTGATTCTGAGGGAATTAGATTAGGAAATGAGACACTTACAGCAGTAAAGGAGTTTTGCTATTTGAGGAGCAAAATAACTGATGATGGTCGAAGTAGATAGGATATAAAATGTAGACTGGCAATGGCAAGGAAAGCGTTTCTGAAGAAGAGATACTTGTTAACGTCGATTATAGATTTAAGTGTCACGAAGTCGTTTCTGAAAGTATTTGTATGAAGTGTAGCCATGTATGGAAGTGAAACATGGACGATAAATAGTCTGGACAAGAAGAGAATAGTTGAAGATTAGGTGGGTAGATCACGTAACCAATGAGGAGTTATTGAATAGGATTGAGGAGAAGAGAAGTTTGTGGCACGACTAGAAGGAGGGATCGGTTGGTAGGACATGTTAGGATGCATCGAGGGATCACAATTTTAGCATTGGAGGGCAGAGTAGAGGATAAAAATGGTAGAGGGAGACCAAGAGATGGATACACTAAGCAGATTCAGAAGGATGTAGGTTGCAGTAGGTACTGGGAGATGAAGGAGCTTGCACAGGATAGAGTAGCATGGAGAGCTGCATCAAACCAGTCTCAGGACTGAAGACCACAACAACAACAATGATGATGACCATTGTGTGTGTCTTCTCACAGGACGCTGTGCGGTTCAGTATAGGGTTCTTGCAGTCATGGCCTGATGCAGTCTGTACGTATCTTGTCTTGCGAGTAGCTGTCGAGATAGTTGTGCACAGTTGTTGTTGGACATCCAGGCCTGGAGGCCTTTGTATGTTTGATGTGGTTTAACGTATTCCTATAACTTGCGATGGAAGCCTGGTTTGTTGTCGGCTTCTGACAGAAGACTGGTATCAACTAACTTCCTTGGGAGGCGCATGGTCTCGACATGGACCAATAGACCAATTCTGATGCCGAGGACTCTATATCTGGTTCGTACGTGGCTCGTAAGCCCAGCAAATCTGCTTTACAAAAGGACGTGATCTGCCATGTCACATCTTACAATAAAATTGCGCTTTTTCAGCGGGTATGTCGACTTGCTGTAACTGAAGTGCCACAATTTATTATGCACTATGGTGTGCAACTCGGGATCTTGGCAAGTACCATCATGTTCACAGGTCGTGAGGCACCGTCCGCAATCACTTTAATGATGCCCGATACGTGGCGAATGTCTGCATTGAACCGACTATCGGATTCGAGTTGACTGTACTGCCGTGGGGAGCAAGTGTTACTGTCTTTCTTGAAAGCGTATGTTAAGGGTTTGTGGTTCGTGTATCACAAACTTTCCAATTTCAACCTGCCGTCGTAAGTAATTGATTGCTCGATGTATGACTAAGAGTTGCAGATTGTATGTGCTCCATCTTTGCTGGAAAGGTGACAGTTTGTGTGAAAAATACCCTGCTGTTGCCACGCATTGGCCACACATTAGTGGAGGGCTGCACCAATAGCTAACTTACTACCGTCCGCCACTAATACTAGTGCTTCGAGCTTAGGATGAATCAGCAGTGTTCCTTGTGCTGGGTTGTTTTTGGTCGCTTCAAAAGCCACTTATCTCTACGGTCGACTGCACAGGAGAACTGCACAGGACCTTGGGACCAGCCAGTGCTGCGTTCAAACTCGTCTGTTGCTTTGCAGTAGTAAATGCTGACAGTACAAAAGGAGCATTCTTAAGTGTCTATGTAGCTCTCTTATTCTAAATGACTTTGGTAGCTGCAATACGGCTTGAACTTTTTCATTGAGTGGAAATGAGCCTGCTGAAGATATTCGGTGACCCAGGAGTTCCACTTCAGGTTGTCCAAATAAACATTTCATTGTGTTCAGAATCATGCTGTACTTTTCGAAAGAACCAAATCTTCTCTCAGGCGCTGACGATGTTGATCCTTGGACGATGAATGCACTACTTTGTCGTCCTCTTCCCGCCACCTGCGTACGTCACAACTGCTGAATTATTTGTGGCAGACAAGCTAGACGCAGTGGGTAGTCTGGAACAGCGCAATAACGCTCTGGGAATCATACTGAGGTCGGACCCAGTGTCTGTTAATCGCTTTTGGTCTGATCCTCTGTCGGTAGTTAAGTGGTGACGGGGCTTAGGTGGGCAGGTGGTAGCGCTAACAACCGACTGCCGTTTGCATTTGGGTAGGCGCAGGGGCTACAGAATTTTTTAGCCTTCTCTCCGAATATTCTGTGGTACCAGAAAATTGACGGACCAGCGTCTGATACGGACAATCGAGTGCGGTTTCTATATCGCTTGCGGCCACGTCCTCTGTAACGGCTAGGACCTCCTTGCGACGTCGATGTGCCGACCTGTGCGCTCAGTGGATTAAATTTGGGGAGAGAGTATTGTAAACTGTTAGTGAGACAGGAAGGATAATGGACGCGCCAATACCCGACATTGTCACAGCGCTAACCTGTGGGTTCGGGGGTTCAGATAAATGGCTTCTTGGATGTAGTCGGCCATTTCTGCGAGAGCGTCCAGGCACAACTCTGTGCTGACGCTGAAAAGACGAGCCTGTCCTTGGCTCGAGATGGTGCAGTTTAGACAAGGATTTGTCATTCATGCGGTTCCTAGGGGGAAAAGAATAGATTTTGCCATTCTTGTTGATTTGTCCTTGCTATTGGAGCCTGTAAAAGAGATAAACACACTCTGATGGGGGATTAGTAAAACATAATCCCTCAGCAGGTCAGGAAAACGCGTGGTTGGCCTGTGGTGAGGTTGTTGACCCAGTCCTCGGATGAGCCGGTTGCGGGAGTGGCTCGCTTTCGCGTAGAACTTTTTGGCGATGGCGATGACGCGACGATCGCTCTTACCTGCGGCGGCAGGAAACTGCTCCATAGAGTGAAAAGGGGATTTTCAGGCACTGTTCCAGCGTCCACTTTGCTGCGGAGGTGACGCCGGTAATGGGGTTGTTTTCTGTCGCCTGTGTCTTCCTGAGTGAGTACTTGTCTGATACTGCCTTCCTGTGATGTTGCTACGCTACGAATAATCACGATCTTTAATCTTTCGTAGGACATCTCCGCCTGTGAAATCGTGATTACATCCTGAAATGCGGAAGCGAAATATATATCGAGCTGAATCATTATCAGAACAAATTTATTGGCATGTTAATATTATTGCGGAGCAGCCATCTTCGCGCTGATTAGGTCTTTGTCACCACTAATGGCGATACTAGATCGTGTAGTGCTGCCCGTACTTAGTAAGTGCTCAGTCACTCGCTGAGAACAGGCCTGAACAGTTTTATTAAAGCCTAATAACAGAAGGGACAGAATCTGTTGCTGGAGGCAACTTGTCAAAATATAGCAAGGGTAACGCTCTTTTCACAATTCCCGCAAACGTGATGTCATGTTGGCGTCATATGCAATATTGACGACTGCATGTTCAGCTGTCGACTTCCGTTAGCACTCGTTATGGGCCTCTCACAAGATTTAATGCATGCTTACCGGAGATTTACAAGAAACACATCATTCTCGGAATGATTTATTGTAATTACTGCTATAATAAAATGTCACGTAATGATTTATCGAGGGTTAGCGCCTTCATACATCAGTGCTCTCTTAGAAGTTAGTTATTATCGACCATAATTTGCATATGAAAAATGAAACACACTTGTTTTATAACTTGAAGTAGGCCGTTTCAGTACAATGGAGCATTGACAGTTTAGCAAAAACCATCACCATTACCATTACATCTCACTTAATAACGCATCAGTGATACGAGCATTCAAATCAGACAATGACAACCAATACTGGAATTAAAGCTCACATAATAAAATGCTAGAGTAATGAGTAACGTTGTGATTTCTGGACTCGGAAGTACTTGGTTCGCATCCCGTTAGGTGCAATTATATTTTTCACTTACCGTTGTTAATACGTTCTGTTACTTTCTTATGAATGTGATACATGTATGTTCTCGAAACTGTATGTTATTTACATTAAGTCCGAGCTGAGGACGAAGGATGAAGTAAATATTTGGCGGTTACGGAGTATGTGGTTAGCAGGAGCGTAAGAGGACAGCTTAAATTGCTGTGACTGAAACGAGCAACAGTAAAATTCATATTCATCCTTGTCACAAATACTTGGCTCTATTTCAGAAAATGTGCCGCCTTTCGAGTGCGTGGTTAGGAAGGAGCCTGAGAGGACAGCATAAATTGCTGCGAGGAGCAGTAATGTTCATATTCTTCCTTGTCGCAAAGTCGATAGCCGATCAGTGGTCGTCCATATTGCTCGTCATAATGACGTCACATTTTGCGGGAATTGCTGTGAAATGAGCGTTACCCGTAAACGCCATGCTAATGATGTAATTTTGGCGTGGAAAAAAACTTTAAAACTTTTATCCGCCCAGTGGGCCGAAGTCAGCCGCAAAGGGCCAGAGTAACCTCAGCTTAGGAGACAGTTAAGGTACTAAAGATAAGACTTTAATGTCAAAAAGTTTCAATGAAATTTCGACAGTTTCTGGGACAAATGGATTACACACTATGTAGTCACCAGATAATATAAAACAAATGTAAAGTATTGTTTGGAAGAATAGTTCTACCTGTTGTATTTAATTACATGCTTTAACTTAAATAATGTGATGAGAAACATTTATTACTGTAGATTAAACAAACGTGTTGTACTTGATCGTCGTTTACAAGGAATACTAAAAATCAAATGGCTCTGAGCACTGTAGGACTTAACTTCTGAAGTCATCAGTCCCCTAGAACTTAGAACTACTTAAACCTAACTATCCTAAGGACATCACACACATCCACGCCCGAGGCAGGATTCGAACGTGCGACCGTAGCGGTCGCTCGGTTCCAGACTGTGGCACCTAGAACCGCTCGGCCACCCCGGCCGGCTACAAGGAATACTTCTTATTTGTTATAACTTATGCTGAAAGAAATAATTACATAAATCTGACGAAATGTAAAGCATAATTTGGATAATATATAAAGAAGAAAGCCCACAATAGACTGGAACTACTAAAGCTACCAACCAGGCGAACATGGCGACTATACCCCTCCACTATTCTCCACACGTACAAACCCCTAATCTGCCCCATCCCTTCCTATGCGTATGTGGCCCTTCCCGAGTCCTATAAGTCAATTCTTATTCTCGAACACCATGCACTCTGCCTGGCCTTTTGCATCCTTTTACCTTCCAGTTCAAGGATCCTTTACCATCTCATCACATCCCCGCCTCTCCTCTCTCACACTGAACATCTTTGAAAAATCTACGCCATTCGCGAACTCAACTCCACTAATTGTACTGTTTCCTCTCTACCGTCCAATCCTCATACGCTGCCTCGCCTTTACCAATACGTCCCACCAATCCTCCACTTACACATGATTTTCCAACGAAACTTCTGCCTTCTCTCTCTCTCAGATCATAAACTCCTCCTCGACATTTACCCTTCCTTCCAGTTGCAGGTCCACCCCACTCCATCTATCTTACCAGGGATTCTTTTGCCTCCCCTTCCCACATTTCCTTCCCCGCTATTTTCCCCATCTGCCTTTCTTTCCCCACACCCTCCTTTCCCAACAACTACTGATGTCACAAATCCCCCCCCCCCCTCTGCTCCACCCTCCTTCTGTCCAACAGCCACTTTTACCCCATCGCTGCAGTGCATCAGACTTCCATCTTTATACCACCACAAACCCACCCTTTTCATGGGTCAACCTTTTCCCTTTCAACAACGGTGTTCCTATCCTACTGCAGGCCCTTCCAGTTTCTAGTGACAGAAAAGTGCTTCCTCTAAATATCAGTGTTTTCGTAAAATGTTTTATATCTTTTAAGTGTTCCCTTACTGTGTTTCATATACGAGGGTCACTCTAAAAGAAAGGCACAGTATTTTCTAAAAACCCATCTTTTATTCTACAAATTTGAAATTTTTACAGTGTGTAAATACATCCTTTAGGAACAATATTTTCATTTCTCTACATAATTTCCATCCCTCTCAACTGCCTTACGCCATCGTGGAACCAGTGCCTGTATACCCGCACGGTAAAATTCTGGTCCAACCTGTTGGAGCCACTGTTTTGCAGCGTGCACAAGGGACTCATCATCTTCAAACCTTGTTCCACAGAGAGAGTCTTTCAGTTTCCCAAAGAGATGATAGTCACATGGAGCCAGGTCAGGACTATAAGGCGAGTAATTTAGTGTTGTCCATCCCAATTTTGTGATCGATTTCATGGTTTTTGACTGAATTGTGGCCGTGAATTGTCGTGCTGCAGCAATACATCCTGCTTTTGCCGATGTGGTCGAACACGACTCAGTCTAGCTTGAAATTTCTTCAAGCGTCGTCACATACGCAGCAGAATTTATAGTGGTTCCACTTGGCGTGATGTCCACAAACAAGAGTCCTTCGGAATCGAAAAACACCGTAGCCATAACTTTTGCAGCAAAAGGTGCGGTTTTGATTTTTTTTTTTTTTTCTTGGGTGAATTTACATAATGGCAGTCCATTAATTGCCTCTTCGTCTCTGGTGAAAAATGATCGAGTCATATTCCATGACCTGTCACAATTCTTCCAAGAAATTCATCTCCACCATTCACGTACTGTTCCAAAAGTTCGCTGCATCCCGTTTTTCTTGTTTCTTTGCGAGCCGCTGTCAACATCCTGGGAACCCACCAGGCACAAACCTTTTCTAACGCCAACACTTTCAGTATTCTGCAAACACTTCCTCTCCCTATCCGATGGTTGGGTGACAATTCGTTCACTGAGATGCGTCTGTCAGCAGTCACCAATGTGTTAACTCTCTGCTCATTGTCTGGAGTGTTTGCAGTACGAGGCCTGCCGCTGCGAGGACAATCCTTAATATTGTCGTGCCCGCTTTCATCACGTAACCTGCTTGCCCACCGACTAGCTGTACTGCAATCGACAGCAGCATCTCCATACACCTTTTTCAATCATGTGGATGTTTCCCACTGTCTCGTTTTCACAGCACAGGAATTATATGACACCACGTTGCTTCTGACGAACGTCAAGTGTAGCAGCCATCTTGAAGACATCCTGTGACGGCGCCAATCACGGGAACAGGTTGAGCTGAGTTTGAAAACAAGCTTGGAGGATGTATCTACACACTGTAAAACTTTCACACATGCAGAATGAAAACTGTATTTTTAGAAAAGTAGTGTACATTTCTTTTGGAGTGACCCTCGTAACCTTTTATTATTACTGTTTCTGAAAACAAGTGCACAAAGTCATCTATCGTACATGTCAAAATTTCTGATTGATTTTTCACCCTAAAAAAGTTTTAAATTCAGTGTCTGTATCTGCGCTAAAATAATGATCAAGAAAAAAAAAGAGCGTTTACAATTTCCTATGCTGCTTGGATTCGCTGTGAGTATTAACAAGCCACAGAGCCAATCACTTGTGTGGCACGTACTAAATATGACGGGCAACGCCAGGCACTGTAGCTATTTCAGATATACAGGTTGTCTGAAAAGTCTTTCCCTGATTATATAAATTGATAATGCAGGCTAGAAGTAAGATACAAATATGAAACTTGTGTCGAACTGCTTACAACCATCAAAGTTTTTTTTTCTGTTTTAGGTTCGCAGTACGTAAGCAGTGGATGAGGTGCAGTGCCCAAGAAGCCATGTTAACCAATCAGGAGAAGGCACAGTGTGTCCTGTGGTCCCATGAGACACGATCACCAACCACAGTGCAGAGACACTTCCAGACAACATTTGGAAGGAATCCACCTGATGTCAAGAGCATTAAAGCCTGGTATGAGTAGTTCAAGAACACTTGATCAGTTGCTGACCTTCCGAGGTCTGGTCGACCAGGAACCTCAGCAGACAGGGTGGAAGCTGTAAGGCAGTCTTTTCTGCGAAGTCCGAAGAAATCGGTGCGCAGGGCCTCACGTGAATTACAGATGCCAAAAAGCTCTCTCCATGACATTTTACACAAACGTTTATTGTTTCGTGCATACAAAGTGCAAATCGTTCAGGCCTTGTTGCCCAATGACAGTACACGTCGATATGACTTTGCGGTCGAAATGCTATCACGTATTGAGGACGATGATGGTTATGTCAGATGAATTGCCTTTTCTGACGATGCCACCTTTTTTGTCAGTGGAGTAGTGAATCGCCATAATGTGCGCATTTGGGGTTCACAACCCCCTGGCGAGGTCATGGAGTGCACCAGAGGCAGTCCAAAGGTAATTGTTTGGTGCGCGCTATTGCACGATCGAATTATAGGGCCATTCTTCTTCGCTGAGGCTACCATCACATGTGCAGTGTATCTGGACATGTTGCAACTGTATGCTGTTCCTCAGCTGCTTCAGTATCACCCCGATGTCTTGTTTCAGCAAGACGGTGCACCGCCTCATTGGGGTTTGGATGTCCGTGTCTATCTCGATGTGACCTTTTCTGGGCGATGGACTGGTCGTGATGGGCCAACGGTTTGGCTTCCACGCTCTCCTGACATAACCCCATTATTTTTTCATTTTATGGGGTTATGTCAAGGACGAGGTCTACCGAACACTTGTACCAGATCTTGAAACCCTGCGGCAACGGATAACTACAGTCGTTGAATCGATCCCTCTAGTGATGTTGGCTAATGTGTGGACGGAAATTGAATATCACCTAGATGTGCTATGTGCTACCAAGGGTGCTCATGTAGAAGTTTAGTGACGTATGAAAAAAAACTTTGATAGTTTGTAAACAATTAGGTACCAGTTTCACATTTGTATCTTACTTCTAGCCTGAGTTATCAATTGATGTAATCAGGGAAAGACTTTTCGGACACCCTGTAAGTTAGTATCAGAGACTCTATAAACGTTGATATCGCGTACTGCAGTACAACAATTTACCTGCCGCCCCCAGAGATACATTTCGGATCGCACTACGCCGCTCGCCGACGCGCCCAGAGTGCGGGCCCAGCTCCCCGCGCGGCTCCCCCGCTGCGCCGCGGCGCCACGGCCGACGCCCCAGGCGTCTTGCGGTGTCGCAATGTGGCCAGCGCGCTGCCCGCGGGGGGCAAATTCAATCTGCGGCGGCGGCGGCGGCGGCGGCGGCGCGGGGCGCACGCAATTAATTTTGCATTCCCCCGCAGCGCAGCGGCTGGCGCTGGGGTCGCGGCAGCGGGAGCGGCGGTGACGGTGGGGGCGAAGGCGTGTATTTATTATTCTGGCGCCGCAGTCTCCCTCCACTCACTGCCGGGGCGCCACCTTGATTAGTTGCGTTGCCGCGGTGCCCGAGGACCTGTCGGCGGTCTACGCCCAGAGTAACACAGTGCGCCCACCAGCAGCTTCTTACGCCCTTGTCGTGATGTAGTACGCCGAGGAAAATGTTACAGCATTTAGTTGCAAACCTATATTTACCAAACTATGCGGATACGTTAATCTCATGACTGGTATTAAATCTTTAAAAGTTTCATTCCATAGGGAATACTTCGTACACCAGTACGAGGTGTAACTTCCACGTGTACGCCAGACTACGTTTCTAACATTACATGCAACCCTTCAGTAGTCGCGCCATTTTTCGTACCATCAGTAGTCGCTGCGGACTGTCAGTCCACATCTAGATAAATATACATTGATCAAGCAGAACATTATGACCACTGAACCGTGGATTTACTTTCAAAACCTTTTCTTAAATAATTTACTTTATTTACTAGCAGTTCATCAAGAACATTAACACATTTTATCACACTATGTGAGCGTGGAAGTAGTTGCCAGTGGGTAACTGATGAAAACAAATTTCTTTCAACAAATGGAAATTTTATTCATAAAAACCCTTTCCTTTTTTAAAAAAAATAACAGATTCAAAAATTATAATCAGAAAGCACCCTCTAAATACCAAGTTACAATTTATTCAGAGGCAGAAGTAACATTTTTTTTATTTTTTTGTTTAAGAGTATGAGCTTTCGGGCTGAGAACCTTGCCGCTCCCTTTTAACACGGCCGTAGTCACGACCGCTCACAACAACCTCTGAAAGATTACACTGGTGCAAATATGCAACACACCAGATTACTTTAAACTAAAAATTTTAACAACTCACACAAACACATACACAATACACCCCATAGGAGGGATGGAAATGGTACAAAACACTCACATTAAAAAAAATTACTTGCCACCCAAAGTGCAACTTGTTTTTAAAAGAAAACTCTTACGGTGGAAGGGTGGCGACTTTATATACTATAAAGGCCATTTAAATAACGACCCATGAAATGTAGTCTTACATAAAATGTACAAACATGCTCTACATTACACATACACTGCCTCTCAATATGATAGGCAAGATAAAACATATTTCAGGAATTCGGCCTTTATACCTTAAGCAATAAATTCGTTAACACCGAGTCGGAGAAACATGAGAGAGGCAGCTATTAACATAGGCAGACCGACAGACAGACAGACAGACAGACACTAATTGCCTAACAAATGCGTACGACAGACAGACGAGCAAGCTGGAGACGAGAGACTAACCAAGAAAACAAGTAGAATTTAACAAGTAAATGAAACAACGTATCACGAATCACTTCTAATAAACTACGAAGACCTGGTGCAGCACCCCCAAAACGCTCTCCCGAACCGTCCGCTGCCAGCCGCTTCAACGGACGCAGGAAGGCGTCACAGGTCGCACCAGCCAGACCGATGTCGTGGGTTGACTCCTGTTGCCCATATGTCGGCCGCGAAGCCGCTACCCCTCGCTATACGGCGCGGCCTACTGGACTCAGGTGGCGACATCACATGCGCCGACGCTCAAGGCGGACAAGTCATCTTGTGTCCCAGTGCGCGACCGACCAACCGAGCAATTGATCCAACCGCCAATGCCCACTGCCTGAGGAAACTCGAGCAGACTGGCGGCCTAACACATACTAGCACTCCGGACGACAGACAGACACTGACTGCCCCACACTGACCCGGCTGACCAACTGATCGACTGGCGATCTGATAGCGCCCCTTTAATGCACGTGAACAGGCAATCTTTCCCCTTTTCCACCAAGGGAGACACCAAAGCTGCGATTGCCACAGCGGCGCCACCGCCAGAAACGGAGAGCGACTGCTTCACACTACGCGCTGCCGCACGCTCTTCAAACAGCAATTTTTACCACGGCTCAACCACCTACCTAATAGCAGGTATGTCCACCTACGGCACAGACAACAGTAGCGACGAGTCGTGGCATGGAGACCTGAGGTCTTGGTAAGTCGTGGAGGGAGTTGGTAACACATCTGCACACTAAAGTCACCTAATTACCACCAATTCCTGGGAGGCTGACGATGAGCTCTGACGCCACTTTAAACCACATCCTCGATGTGTTCGGAATCAGATCTGGCAAGTTGCGTAGCCACCTCCTCAGTTGGAATTCGCCATTGTGCTCCTCGAACGATTCCATCACACTCCTAGTGTTGTGACATGCCGCATTGCCTTGCCAATGCCGTCGGGAAATGTGATCGCCAGGAATGGGTGTACAGGATCTGCAAGCAGTGGTCGTTATGGTGCCTTGCACGTGGATGACAAGGTGAATGTTCCCTAGAGCACAATGGAGCTGCCGCCAGCTTGTCTCCGTTTCGCAGTACAGGTGTCAAGGAACCTGGAAGACGAGGGATTCGCGCCCTCCCATCGACATGGTGAAAAAGGTATCGGGATTCGTCAGACTATTCAATGCTGTGCCACTGTGCCAAAGCCCAATGCCATTTCAGTCGTAGATGCCGATGTAGTACTTTTATCATTGCTATATGGATGGTTCGTCGGCTACGGAGGCTCATAGTTGGGAGTTTCCGGTGCGCTTTGTGTTCACATTCACTTGAGCTCTGCCCATCATTAAAGTCTGATGTTAGTTCCGCCAACGTTCGCCGCCTGTCCTACTTTACCAGTTTACCCCTTCAACGACGCCCGACATCTGTAATGAGGGGTGGCCGCCCAAACCCGTGACGATTGGATGTGATTTCACCTTGGTTTCGTCACGTGTTCAAGACACTCGCCACATAACTCCTCGAACACTCGACAAGTTGTGTAGCTTTCGAAATGTTCCTGCCGAACCTCCGGACTGTCACAATCTGCCCTCGGTCAAACTCAGATACATCACACGCCTTCTCCACTCCACACAAGGACAGTGCGCTTCCTGATACTACATGCATCGTGCGTGTGTCTGACTACCAGTCATTTCTCGCCAGGTGACGCTGCTACCGCCTGGATAGGTTTATATCGATAGTAGGTCGGTCGTTATCATGGTCTGGCTGATCGGTGAAGATTTATAAGTAAAAATTTACAGAGTAATTGTATGTATAGACTTACACGTGTCCTGAAACAAGCTGATGAGACAACAGGTACAGCAAATCTCTTCGTCGAATGCAGCTGTCTAGGTTGTTAACAGCATAAATTTCTGAAGAGCTGATGCCTCCAGTATGGAATAAAATATGAGCATAGGTCATCTGCGTGTGTGTCTTGCACAACTGCAATAGCACACAACTTGTCACATGGGTCCACGTGTCCTTTGGCCTCGTACAAAAAAGATTAAAAGCGATAAAGACGACGGTTCGCACTGTCAGTCCACATACGACTACTGCAGATTTAACGAGATTTTAAGACACAGCCTCGGTTTCATTAGTGTTGGATGGGTCTCAGCAAGGAGATTTTGTCGGCTGTTCCTCCGTGTTCTCCGATATTGTCCTAACGGTAATGCTCCAGAATAAGTTTCTGTTTAATGTGTAGAATTGCTATCTTTCATGAGGGTATTGAGGAAGGTGAGACGGGGTCGTGGCAAGTAATTCTTCATCTGCTCAGATCCCCAAAGTGCTCTTTTTGCTAATGGTCAGGTGTACCCATTAGATCGAATTGTGCAAGAAGTGCAGGACAGTCTCCTTCTCTTGCAAGGGCAAGAAATGGAAATAATCTCTGCAAGGTTCGTAGACACATAATGGTCCTGGGAAATGAACTCGCTCATGCGGCAGCCAACGAGGTTTGTTCCATTCCCCCTGCAGCCTGTCACCTCGTTTGTGACCCACAAGACCAAGTGTTGCTGGGAGGCTCAGTGGCTGGAAGTAAGGAATAATAACCTGCTTTCAGTGAAACATCCTTCTGATCACGACGAGCCGAAGAAGTAGCGCTTTTACGACATAGAGCGGGACATGCCCATTAACGCGCGGGGAATCCGCAGTGTGTCATAGATATCGGACACAACTGTTTCAAGATGGCTGCCGCAACGGTCGCCGCGTGAAACGGCTCTTGATGTAGGTATCGTTTTCTTCGGGAATAAGTTGTCACTGATAGTAAGCGTCTGAAGCCGCGTTGGTTGGTTGGTTGGTTTGGGGAAGGAGACCAGACAGCGTGGTCATCGGTCTCATCGGATTAGGGAAGGATTGGGAAGGAAGTCGGCCGTGCCCTTTCAGAGGAACCATCCCGGCATTTGCCTGGAGTGATTTAGGGAAATCACGGAAAACCTAAATCAGGATGGCCGGACGCGGGATTGAACCGTCGTCCTCCCGAATGCGAGTCCAGTGTCTAACCACTGCGCAACCCCGCTCGGTGAAGCCGCGTAAGCCTAATATGTTTAGTAGTGTAGAGTGTTATTGGGTAGATTTGCAGACTTCGTAAAATTGTCGAAAGAACATCATTAATTCTTTGAAGAGCTATCGCTCGCTTCATGCGTCAATAAGCGGCAGACTGTGGAGCGTGTGTCGCGTTCCGACACCTCAGCAGTCGTGTCGTGTCGGCCGCGCCACGTCAATCGCGCTGGAAGTTAGCAACAGGAACTGCAGCAGCAACGGTAGCTGCAGCAGCAGTAACAGCTGGGACACAGCGCTGAGTCACGGTCTGCGGCTCACCAGCTGCCTTCCCTGAGGGGCCCTATTCTGGATCGTTCATACCGATCGCTGTAGTAGGTTAGTCTCGGTAGTGACGTCATTTTCGGTTCTTTATCGAAATATCCTATTCAGTAAGCTTCTGAGACTTGTTACCGAACAGTCCCCCCACCGTTTTACGACAATTGTACCTAGAGGTTTTGGATTTCGGTCTGGCTCTGTGTGGTTTATGTTCATCTATAATTTGTTATTTTAAACTTATTTAGTGGTTTTAGCTTTGGATTTAGCGACTGTGTTACTAAAGAATCACCAGAGGACGCATCCGGTTGGAAAGTGAGTTCGTAATAGACTATTTTCCTTTGTTAGAAATATGGTAAGGTTAGGGTGTTACTGTGAATGATTACATAAAAAAAACCTTTTAGGTCAATATTCTCTCAAAATACGTGTTATTTTTATGCAAATAAGAGTTTAAAGGTCATTAAATATCAAGACATCGGCTCTGCTTCCCTATATTACATGACTGTGAACTGACGTTACTAGTATCTTTGTGTACTTTTTCCCCACAAATTGGTAAGTTAGTACCTATAGAAACGTGTTTATAACTTTCAAGTAACAATGGAAAGCAATTATGTGAAACCTGATATTGGAAACCTTCCAAACTATCATACATTAATGACTTACGCAGCACCATTTGGCAACGAAGTCAGCCCACGTTCCTCTACACAGTACTAAAAGAATTGAGCATTGCGTTCCTGTTGTTTGACGTGGCCAAGTGGTTAGCACGCGGGAATGCGAAACGGAAGGATACGCGTTCGTGCATGGGTGGATGCAAAAAAAAAATTTTTTTTTCCTATTCATATATGCAACGCGTTCTCAGACATTGTTATTCGTGTCAGTTAAGATTTTTCTGCAATATTCGTTATTACTTACATGTAAGAGCGCACTTCCTCAGTAATGATTTCGTGATTTCTGTGTGTTTAAAACACGAAATATGAAATTGTTGGAGATGAAATTGCTGGTCCGCACCTAGTGGTCGTGCGGTAGCGTTCTCGCTTCCCACGCCCCGGTTACCGGGTTCGATTCCCGGCGGGGTCAGGGATTTTCTCTGCCTCGTGATGACTGAGTGTTGTGTGCTGTCCTTAGGTTAGTTAGGTTTAAGTAGTTCTAAGTTCTAGGGGACTGATGACCATAGATGTTAAGTCCCATAGTGCTTTATGTTTTTTCTTGTCAGAAATAATTCACCATTTTTTCCGAATATGTAGCGATTTCCGAGTATGTGGTTAGACAGGAATCTAAGAACACAACTAAAATTACTGTTAATGTAACTAGTAGCCGTCATTTTCATAATTTTGCTTGTCACAAGTATTTATCTGCAATCGAATCCTAAACCACAGTAGACAGAGGTGAAAGATCTCTGCGTAATATTTTTAGACTGTAGCACCACATAGGAAACATTTTCATTCATGAGATGCATGTTATAAACTTCGACGAACTGAAGGAGCTCTCGAAAATGCGTTTTTTTCCCAATTTTGTTCTTAAGACCCAAATCGTTGACGTATCATATAGGGAAGTGGGCTACTTAATCATTTGGACCTCTAGGATACGGAATAGGCACCCTGCCGGCCGCAGCCGCAGACGCGCCCGCCGCGTACGATAGACGACACCGTCTTGTCGACAGAATTCCATGGACAGGCAGCCAAAACAGTGAGCTTTTTCTGTGACAATAACTGAAGCCAGCAGACAGTGCCATGTCGTAGCAAGTGAGTGCTAGCGCCTCAACATCCACGCCAACGGGCAACGGGACATTCACCAACCATTGAACAAAGGTGAGGAATTGTACGAGACATCTTCAATTTCCTTCAATTTACTCTGATCCCATCAGGTACCATTGTGCACAACGACCGCAGACTATAAGGAAGGAGAGGCTTTGATGCCCGTAAGAACTTATGATGTCATGAACTGCAGCGAGTCAGTTGAAATATAATGAAAATGCACTGAAGATGGCAATTTATGGCGGAAATCTAGATTTGCAGGAATAATAAAAGCCAACGCAATTGCGACTGATTGCTATGTGGCTCTCATTCCTGTCGCAGTAACAAACTGATGCAGAAAGTGTGCAAATGGGCCATGTTTCACTCCAGGTTGCTTGTTCAGATACGAGAACTGTTCGAGAGGAATGAAAGATTACAGTAAGAAAACTCCAGATCAGATTCTGGAGCACTCAATAGCCGCGTTGAGCTTCTAGAGGAGGAGAACTCCAAGGTGATAGAAAAAGCCACCACATTTATTACTTCATATTCCGCTTTCGCAGCTTCGCAGAAGCTAAATCTAAGTACAATAACTAAGACACAAAAATTAGCAAAGAAGAAAACCACCACACTCTTTTTAGATCTGCCGTGAACAAGGATGCCAAAGACGTAAAGAACAAACTTGCTGATGCAACAAATCCGACGACAGAAAAGACTAGGACCAAATCGATCCGGACATTCAATAACGTTCTCATAGTGGAGGTGGAAAATGACGACGACTGCGAAAAGCTTCAAGTGGAAAACAAATCAGATACATAGCGCTGAATGTGAACCACCGAAAAAGAAGAGGCCTTTACCAGTCGTGTACAATGAGCCCAAGGAAATGGACGACAGTGAGCTTCTCGAAGATATTTTGAGCTTAACTTGTCGGTGCGCATGCGAAAGAAGGGGTCTGAAGCAGAGATACGACTGAGAGTCTGAACTGGACTGAGAGAGAAAACCTTTATGTCACTCTTTGTGTTCGTAAAATTCTGCTGAAGAAAGAAAAGGCGTATGTCAGTTTCCGTGCTTTAGTGGTAAATGATTATGTCGTTGTACCAAAATGTCATAAATGCTATGACTTTCGACGCACCAAGAATATCTCTAAATATAAACAGCGAGTGTGCTCCCACTGTGGAGCAGAGGTCCGCCAGAAAAGTGTATGCTCAACAATCAATGAGAAACCTGTCTGCATCCCTCGTCGCAACAACTAACTGAAAATGTGACTCACCTGGGAAAGACTGTGCAACTTATGCAATGGCTTTAGAAAGTGAAATAGCTAGAACGGACTCTGGATTCAATGAAAAATATAAGTCAAATGTAGACTGGTTGACTCCATATCAGATCTACGTTAACCAAGAAACAGAAGATATGTTGCACAGGAAACGGAAGCACAAGTCCTCGTCGACAGTGGCCAGGAATTGGCATCGTGCCGTAGCCTGGTGTCAGCAACTTGGGATTATACTGCCAGGGAGAGGAGTGCCAGATTTTGACGATATTCCAGTACCAATTACTACAGAGTTTACTGAAAAGCAGCATCTTGAATTTCATAGACGACATGATACAGCAGAGCCGGCCCGAGTGGCCGTGCGGTTCTAGGCGCTACAGTCTGGAACCGAGCGACCAATCCGGTCGCAGGTTCGAATCCTCCCTAGGGCATGGATGTGTGTGTTGTCCTTAGGTTAGTTAGGTTTAATTAGTTCTAAGTTCTAGGCGACTGATGACATCAGAAGTTAAGTCGCATAATGCTCAAGCCATTTGAACCATTTTTTGATACAGCAGAAAATGTTGCAGAGGAACTTAGAATACAGTCTCTTAAATGGGTAATATCGGAGACAAATATGTGTTGAACTTGAGCTATAGCAATTTTGTGCAAGTGAATCTGGACATTCAGGCAGTTTTAACACATACACTATAACCACCTGTCGTCAAAACTAGAAGCCACTCTTTCATCATGTGTCAAATCACGCCAGATGAAGTTCATGAACTTCGTTCACGGAGAGACCATGTAGAGACCACCTGCATGAACACTAGCTGTGGGGGCAGCTGACAGAAGAGACGTTCCGGGAGCAGCAGCAACGCCTGTAACGAGAGGCTTCTTAACTTGACATATGTCCAAACTGACGTCGCATCTACACGGAAATCCTGCCAGAGGGTATGATAAATACTGTGACGGTCATGATGAAGTTGACACCACATCTGCAGTAGCAACAGACTTACACGCAGCTTGGATATCATCTGCAGAACCGCCCCTATATCCGCATGAAGTGGCGTGTGGTGAACGTGATAATACTGATGAATACAAGGAGCGAAAAGCAATGAAGTGCAGTGAAAATCAGATCTTTATACCAAATAAAAACAGTATATCTAGCATTTAGAGCCATACTAAAAATGAGTTTCAACTGCACACAGACAAAACTTACAATAATTTAGAAGTTAATGTCAAGTTAAGTCATTTGGAGGATCCCAGTGTACTGCAGGTTGTTCTCAGACGTATTATCAGAGATGAGCATCCTAAACGAAAATCTATTAAGTATCCTACACCCGCGGCGTTAGACAGCATTATGTCACCCCCTTCGGCAGGTCTTCACGAGAAGAAATTAACCATTCGACATTGAGCATTTATACGTGGATTTTGTAAAAGCGTATGCAGGCGTTTTCTTTGAGCCAAATCCCCCAATCCTCACCATCCCTCTCACCGATGTACATTGATCACACGCTAAACACGTATAAGGGGTAAAGTTGGTACAGATAAATGCTGCTCGAAATAATGCGGCAGTGAGTGAAATACGAAAACTAAATACCGAACAGTGTGTTGATATAGTCTGTTTGCAAGAACCACTCTATAGAAACAATAAGCTCTCATACACTGACTGTTACTGGCTGCGATGACGCCATATCCGCCATTGTCGTTACAAGTGACAACGGTGGTACAGCTGTTTGACAGGTACATGGTCACAGTAGATGTGAAGAACTCGTAGATAAAGTGGATTGTAGTAAGAATATAAACGCATTATTCTCATCCCATCGTACCTTATGCATATAAACAGAGGGCGGTTGCCCTATGTGGTCTCCTTGTGGCAAAAGATGAGAATGCAAAATCTTCTCTGTGGCACAGAACGGAAACTGCCGAACGAGATCAGGTACTAGAGGATGCAATGCAGAAACTAGAACTCAAGGTTTTAAATCTAGAAGAGCAGCCGATTACTTTGTAGCCACTAACATAGACATCTCTTTAGCAAATCGCATGTCAGCGGCTAAGTTTAATAGTTGGCAAGTGCTCCAGTACCTATGGTCCAGCGACCATAATCCAGTTGTCAACGAAGGGGAAATCACAAAAACACAGGGAGACAAGCAGATGAAAACAGCATTGGGTTAGACATTAGGAAAACGGATTGAGGTGGCTCAGTTGAATACTATGTAGCGTTTCCAGTGGAATCGCTCCCGGCACATATAGACTTGGGTGCACAACTACTAACTGAACTGTGGCAAAATGCACAGGACATTTACATTCCTAAGAGAAAGGTAAGCAGTCAGTCTATAGTCCCTTGGAGCTCAGATCTTTCCACAGTGAAGCGAAGGGTATAGTTGAGATGAGGAGCTTACCAACGTGCTCTAGGGCAAACAGAGAGTGTAGCAAGGTCTTATGAATACAGGAAATTAAGATGAGCTACAAACCATTGATTAAGGAAACTAAAAAATACACTGGGATAAATTTCTATAAAGGCCACTACTATTTGACTTGTGGGGCAGACCGTAAAATCATTGCCTGAAAAGGTTTGGGTTAAGGGACTTACTATCATATCAACAAAGGATGTCTCACTGACGGCCGGATAGAGGGAGTCAACAGAATATCTGCTAACCGCCGCACTTCCTGGTGATAACACAGACACAGATAAGCACAACTTAGAGGTGAACTAGGTAATGAATAAGACAATCAGATATCTTTCGCTCAAGAAGAAGTTGCTGTCGCAATTTCGAAACTCAAAACTGGAAAGTTACCTGGTACGGGTGTCGCCTACACTGAAGTCGTGCGGAGGGGAGGTCCACCGATAGTGCCTTATTTGACAGCAATACTAGCCGAGGCGTTGAGAACACGTAGGAGCCCGGCGATACGGAAAAGCAGCTAGATCAATAGCGATTAAAAAGGAAAGGATAGAGAACCGGCATCAACGAAAAGTTACAGACTTATTTGCTTATTACACGTCTTGGCCAAAGTTCAGGAACGCCTGCTCTGTGATCAGTTGGAGGCGCACAGCGATCTCTTGGGTCTAAACCAGTGTCAATGTGGATTCAGAAAACGGAAGTTTGTAGATGGTGCGTTTAAAAGAGCTCTGCAGATAGAAAAGTCGACAACTTAATCGATGCATGCAGTCGCCCTTATGATTGACATAGCAGACGCATTCTACAATCAAGTGACCTGCGTTGTTTGCACGCCTTCGAGATCTCATGGTCCCCAGATGTCTGTATAAGAGCTTCGTCGGTTATTGTATCGGACATACCGTCCAGTAGTGGCTTGCAGGGCAGAGCAGGGTTATCAAAAAGGCTACCAAGGGCTCTTCTCAAGGCTCCGTAATTTGTAAATTGTTCTGGGATCTTAGTACTGAACCTCTTAGATGGAAAAGATGCTACAGAACGAGTTGTTGCATACGCAGATGACATCTTAGTAATTGTGACTGCAGACTCCAGGACGAGAGTGAAGGCGAATGACGAGCTCAGACGCTACATTGGTAAAAAAGCAGCAAACTGGTTATACATAAATTGGTTATACATAAAACCACGTACTAGTTTCTGAAGGGAAGACTTTCTCTTTAGTCGGCCGGTGTGGCCGAGCGGTTCTAGGCGCTTCAGTCTGGAACCGCGCGACCGCTACGGTCGCAGGTTCGAATCCTGCCTCGGGCATGGATGTGTGTGATGTCCTTAGGTTAGTTAGGTTTAAGTAGTTCTAGGGGACTGATGATCTCAGATGTTAAGTCCCATAATGCTCAGAGCCGCTTTCACTTCCCAGAAATCCTTCCTTGAGGCTTGACGGAATGCTTGTAAAACGCGGCACTGTTTGTAGACCTTTAGACATTCTTCTAGACGCAGGAATAAACGTTCTGCACTAGAACATGTAGAATTTATTACTCAGAAAGTTGCCAAATATATGCATAAGACAGCCCGTGCCGGTACTGCTGACTAAAATTACCGTTGCATGTGCCGCGGTAATGTCACGATAATATCTTCAACGCCATTGTGGGCTTTGCTACCGGCATATGGGATAATCGCCTTAAACGAGGCAGCTGCAAAACAAAGCATTTAGAATTTAGCCCGCATCTCGTGGTCGTGCGGTAGCGTTCTCGCTTCCCACGCCCGGGTTCCCGGGTTCGATTCCCGGCGGGGTCAGGGATTTTCTCTGCCTCGTGATGGCTGGGTGTTGTGTGCTGTCCTTAGGTTAGTTAGGTTTAAGTAGTTCTAAGTTCTAGGGGACTGATGACCATCGATGTTAAGTCCCATAGTGCTCAGAGCCATTTGAACCATTTAGAATTTAGAGGAGCGTACTTCTGAGGCTCATGTGTGCCTTTCGCTCTTTGCATGTAGAGGGTTTACTGCTGATCCTCGTGATATGTCCGACGGTAATCGTGGTACGTTACAGAGCTGCGTTCAATTGGTTGGGAGGTGAGCAGTATGATCGTTTGTACGAGATCACAGGAACGCATATTACTAATAAAAGACGTTTACGAGCCTGGAAGTTAGATGAATGGCAGTCTGAGACACTAGGAACACTGCAAGCCGCATTTACAGCATATCCAGAAGCATCAATAATAGGATCATACTGCGCAACATTGCCCCTATTCGCGATTTGGTGCGCCTGTTAACAGATCACGGTCCATATCAGAAACATCTGCATCGAGTGGGATGTCTTTACGGTCTGTGAACGTGGAGAGGGAGGTCCCGCGGATCATGTCGTTCTCAGACTACCATCTGCAAACAATTTTAAGTGACCAAAACTTGTTGACTAAAGTCCATATGATAGCACTTCGAATATCTAAAAGACAACCGCTTAACTATTACTCTGTAAGATTAAGTAGACGCTCTAAGTATCAAAATAGAGTCAACAATTCACAGGAGGTGTTTCCTCAATTACAGGTAATGATAAATTAAAGGGTACGCGTAGACGCGAGGATTGCCGAGGCATGCGCATAGCAGTATGGGTGACGTAGAACAGTGTAGCAACGGTTGGTTTAGAAGTGTAGCTGTAGTTACTCGGCAAATCTTGAGTTCTCCCGAGGCTACTAGTGACATATCTAGTAACAGAAGATGGAAGTTATTCACTTGGAACTTGAGTTAATTCCTTTTATGTTATTTTTTAAAATTGATTCCTATTTCTCAAGTATTCTGTTTTATTTCTACATTAATATTACCAATGGCTGCTGATAACATGATACTACCACATACATAATGTAAAGTATTGTACGTCACCATAATCTACGAATATGTGCGACCTGTTTAGAGATCCAGGTAACTAAAATTCGTAGCAATAAACTGAATTGAATAGTCGATTTTGATTGAGTGTGTTCTATATGACGACTTGAGGGCTGATCTGTGCTTGCCACAAGAACTGCCCCCTATTTTAACCGATAATGAGGCCACTGTGGTAAGTGTTTTAAGATTTTTAAGATTGACTTCCCAAAATATGGGGTATGAGATTCTGATGTATTACAGAGTTTTAACATTTTTAAGATTTTCTTCCCTAAATATAGGGTGTACAATCTTGAAGTGTCTCAGAGTAGTTCGGTAACCAGTTATATCTTGGCAGTCATACATCAACAGTCAAATGTCTCTTTTTAACTGTGTCTGTACTAATATTCTATCTTTGGTTTTATCAATTTACTCTGCTGTGTTTTCTCTGACTTTTATTGTTTGTATTCAATGTATATTACCATCTCACGATTGTGTTTTGAACTGTTGGTTGTACATAAGACTTGGTTTTAAATGTTACTGTTATTTTTATTATATTTTCGCTATGCTCGTCTCTTTTTAACTCAAGTAAGGACGATGATGGCCTTACTGTTTAGCTTCCTAACACACAAGTAATAACAATAATCATCTTCACTTATGTAATCTCCATAATTATTTACTTGCCTTTACTATCTACACCTGCCTTCATTATCTTTCAGAGTGCAGATCCCTTTTCTCATTATAACGGCGTCACCAGATTATGTTTCCTTTCCTTCAATAATGTAGAAACATAGTTAAGTAAATGCTGGAGGTTCTCCTGTAGACGTTTTCTAACACAACAAATTACGCGATATTTAGTTACCGTAAAGCTGGGCAACTTTGTGGCATTTATTGCAAATTTTTGCAACATGACTTTCAAAGGATTAGTGCCTAGACAATTAATTTCCACAAAAATGTGATTTTTTTACGTTCATGCTATAATATCTATGGCAATAAACTTTTTATGTGCAGTGAAGTATTCGAAATATTGAAATAAGTGACACAAAGTTACCCTGTTAGCTCAGGACAATATTTTGACATGAAGATGAAGTCCAACAAAGGGGGAGGAGAGTGAAAATAGAGTTTGACCCAGTATTCCTTTATGACAAACAGTGATAATTTTGTCACAAATTTTCCCTGTTTTATGAGTTTTACTTGATGAATAGGCACAAAAGGTTTGAGTCAAAGTTTGCCAAAATGGTGAGAATAATATTTCAAATTTCCTTAAAATCCTATTAATTATGTGCCTGTCTTTATTGAAACAAAACAAGAATAAAAAAATTAAATTGTATTAAACATTGTAACAAAACAATATCTTCACATACTTCCTTACATATTAATTCACTGGAGTCCTATGAGGAAACAACTGATCAAAACCCTTGTATGTACCTCAATGTCCTCTAAGCAAAGTAATTAGTTAAAACTGTTACAGACTTACAAGTTCAATGGTATGAGGGAAACAGCAAAGTTATGATACATTTAGGGCTACTACGAAATTCTGAGGAGCTATATGTTATATATAGAAAAATTTTCAATGTGAAATAAAACTTACTTTATTTTAAGAAACCTTTCGCAAAAGTCACTAATTTCATTAATGTATCTTGGTTTGAAGAATTTCCGGTGTTACGCTTATCTTTGCGAGTAAGTGTGCAGTTACAGAGTTACTTCCATAATCTAGGGAAATAACGTTTTTACAAAATGTATCCCTTCACACGTGATCCTGCACATGAAACTTACCTATATCAACTTACCTTCAGTCAGACGGCTCTTCAAAGTTACCAACAACAGCTCAAAATTTCCATGAAAACTGCAAACTCGTTTTCACACCTGCAATCAAAAAGGCTTTGTGACCAGCTCAAGTGTGATTCACGTTCTTGTATCTTCCATCATTTATGGAAGTACTATGGAAGAAAATGCTGCACAGAATTCTATACTGAATGTCGAGGCGAGTTAAACTATTTAAGAAAACAAAGATAGAGCACGGTGCTCTCACAAAGTATACCTCAGTCACATAGATCCGCAGTACTACTGTAACAGAAATAAAGTGTACGCAGGTGCGGTATTTGTATTAAAAATGCAGCTGTTTATTCAGAGGTACAGTTCAGGATATGTTGTACTAGCGCCTCGAAATATATATAACGCGTCCAGAAAACAAAAGACGACGGTCTTCTCTCCGTCAGACAGGAGAAGAGAACAACAACTGCGACGCAACTGCTCCGAGATGGCATCCTAGTAGAAGAAGAACAACACAACGAGCATATTCTCCCGGGAGATGAAACAGAAGGTCTACTGTCGTTGACGGTGGATATGTATATATCACAGTTTTTATACAAACAAACTCCAAGTGTCATATAGGGAAATTTCTTGCCATGCCTGAGGCAGACGCTATTTCTATTCATAAACATTGCTGAATATAGCCTGGTATGAAAGGATACGCGTTCACATCGCGTGCCAGACACGCTCTACGGGTAACAAATTACGGAATATGAAAAGCCGATCAAAGGTCCTTATACTCATCAACGTGCCGTAGTATGGCATTTGGTGGTCTGGTGATAATGGGTACGACAGTCTACCTTCAAAAAACACCATATCACACCTTTTTTCGTGTCCAAGAGCATGTCACACTAGCTGGAGATATATGGATCTCGAGGATGCTGCTTTCTATGACCTTTCATAGCTCGTATATGGACGTGTTGGCGTCTGCCTGACCGCCTCAAACAGAAGCAAGACTCATGGCAGAACATCAGAGTATTCCACACTGATTCCGAATTTGGCGCTGCATCGGGAAATCTCTGTTATCTGTTGGGTAGTGCCACTACCTACACTTTGGCTAAAACTTGTAAATAATGAGAAGTAACGTAGAAGCTGTCACGGCCGGCCGGAGTGGCCTATCGGTTCTAGGCGCTTCAGTCTGGCACAGCGCGACCGCTACGCTCTCAGGCTCGAATCTTGCCTCGGGCGTGGATGTGTGTGATGTCCTTGGGTTAGTTAGGTTTACGTAGTTCTAAGTTCTAGGGGGCTGATGACCTCCGATGTTAAGTCCCATAGTCCTCAGAGCCATTTGAACCATTTTTGAAGCTTTCATGGATCGTTACTCTAACAGCTGTAAGGCGGCAGCCACCAGTGTGACGAGTCGCTCACAATAACAGACGCACAAGTGGATTTCGAAACGTAGATAGCCGATCGCAGCAGTAAACCGTACTATCGAGTTGGCTGGCGTTAACGACCGTGTCCTCCAAATGCTACCGGCTTCAGCACCGCACAAGGCCAGCATAGCTGTCACGGGCAGAAGCCTCTGTCCGTTCATCAGCACCAGCCAGGGGGAGTGGGAGAGATGTGCTTGCATCACCTACCTCATGTTATGAAGTGATAAGAAGTCATTTGTTACTGTTAACAGTGTTTCCAGCGGGAACTTTGGCATAACCACTCAAGCCGCACCCTTCACAGTGTGGGTAGTCACTCTTTAGTGGTATGGTTGTCAGCGGCAAATACTCGAGATGTCAACTCATCACCTAAGTAACTGGTTTCCGACGGTTTGTGGTGGCATTACCTTGTAAGCTCAACCGTCTCCTCGTCAGAGCCAGTCGAGCAATCCTATGTCGTTGTCGAGCTGTCATTCTACTGTAGACGGACCTATGCCTAGTCTTCTCACTGCTCTATTATGCTGAGTCCATATCGTCACCACGTGTTATGTCGTCATGCTGTACCACAGCCAGCGGTCTCTGAGATCTGCTGTGATACTCACATGTTCCTCACACCATTCTTCAATTTTTTCTGCCGAAAATAAGTTCGCACAATGGTGAAATTTTAATCATACACCACAGACAGAAATACTGGAGTACCATTTTAGTAGCATTAGGTCTGGTTGAAACTAGTTGGCGGATTAAGACTGTGTGTCTGACTAAGACTCAAACACGAGTTCAAGCGCCAGTTCAGCACACAATTTTAATTTGCCAGGAAATTACATATCAGCAAACACTCCACTGGAGAGTGAAAAAGATATTAGATCACGAAGTTAGTTGAGTATTTAGAAAGGAGTTCTACGCTGTGTACAGCGTGGTGCTAAAATATAACGTGCCTTTGACGCTAATATTTGTCAGGAAGACGAGGACGGTAGGTCTACCCCTTTACTAATGTTGCACCAACAGAAAATCTGAGTCTCCTTCCTATGTTCGTAGGTTTCTCTCTCGTTGTGATGACTTGATGAAGGGACTGCTAGCATTCTTTCAGTGATTACTGACCTATGGCATACATAATCTTTTGGGAAGCGTTTCCACTCAGTACTGACCTATGGCATAGTTTTTTTCTGATAGGGGGTATAGGGTGAAAAATGCAGCTATTCTACTAAAGTGTGCTGTAACACTGTTTTAGACACAAGACAATCAGTGTACACCACTCAGTGGTGATTAGATCCCAAAGAGTTACCAGACTGCACTGATGTTGTTTGTTACATTTCATCTAAATAGTTCCATGTATTTTCTTTGTCATTGAAATCAGGTGATTTAGTTGGTCTTAGGGTGTGACAGGGTGCCTGATTATTAACTGCACCAGGAACTTATCTATGCAGATCCGTCAGAAGAGCTGTTGTCATCTTGGAATGTGGGAATACCCTCTCATACACATCAACAGGAGGTACAAGAAAAGGTAACATCTGGTCAGTGTGAATGTTGAAACTAAATTCCTTGTTGATGTACACTACATCATGAATAAATGGGAAGCAACAACACTCAAAATATCCCTAGAAACACAGATGTACCTGCAGCGGGTTAAACGTCTCATTCGGCATTTGGCGAATGAGGTGAATTGTGTAGCCCAAAAAGTTGCAAAATCACGGCTCGTTTGATCACACTACATGCCTCCATGCTGCTAATCCATTACTCCTCTGTTGTTTTTTTCTACTTAAGGCGTGCAGCATTATATCTCTATAAACAACTGTAACAGACCTACTTCAATTTATGTCGGATGTGAAACCGATTGTCGCTGGCAAGACCCGACACTCGTCTCCTGTCTGTCGCCCTTAGGATCTTTTTACAACTAGAGTTACTTTTGGAGAGAATCCACCTCGAGCAAAAAAATTTGTTTTATTTTCATTTCTGAGACGTGTTTCGCTGAAGTATCAGCATCATCAATGGGCTCTTATTGTCTTTTTGTCTTTCTTGTCACCACACGCTGTGAATTTCCTGGATATTTATTGTAGGCTCCCCGGTGGTCCCAGTCGCCTACAGTGGACTGGAGGCCGAGCGGTGACCCCTCCAGTTGCCAGGATGCTAGAAAATGACTGTGGACGCGTCAGAAACGCCAAAGAAACGTTATCAATTCATAACAACTTTATTCCTGCCGAGTACAATGTGGCCCGTGCAACACAGGCTGCCTGAGCTTGGTGATATCAACGACCTTCCCCGAGTCCTCGCTGACTCGTAGCAAAGACACCAGCTCCAGGCCGCACCAGTCTTGCCAGCATAGCACCGCGTACTGTGATGCAGTGGAGGAAAGTCCTTACTTCAGCCGCGCTGGCTGGTCGGCTCAGCTGCGGACAGCAGGCCGTTGCGCGTAGAGGCTCCGGGTTGGAGTCCTGGCGCTGTGGGCACGAGAAGCGTTCTTGTAATGCGGAGTGTACTCTATCCCACCCCGTCTTCTTTCCTGCTCCTCCTGGTGGCTCGTCCACGGTGGAGTGCGAAACAGGCTGCAGTCCCCCAGCATCGTCGGCTCACCCGGTTGTGACGGCGGATGCACAGGGCCTAGGCTCCACACGATCACGACGGCTCACTGATGTGGCCAGTATTGGCAGCGAGCGAGTCTGCCGCGATGTCTGCTAATCCTGGGTTGATGATTGACAGCGGCAGCAGAGAGGACCAGAGCTGGTACTGTCTACATCTACATCTATATCTACATCCATACTCCGCAAGCCACCTGACGGTGTGTGGCGGAGGGTACCTTGAGTACCTCTATCGGTTCTCCCCACTATTCCAGTCTCGTACTGTTCGTGGAAAGAATGAATGTCAGTATGCTTCTGTGTGAGCTCTAATCTCTCTGATTTTATCCTCGTGGTCTCTTCGCGAGATGTACGTAGGAGGGACAATATACTGGTTGACTCTTCGGTGAAGGTATGTTCTCGAAACTTCAACAAAAGCCCGTACTGGGCTACTGAGCGTCTCTCCTGCAGAGTCTTCCACTGGAGTTTATCTGTCATCTTCGTAACGCTTTCGCGATTACTAAATGATCCTGTAACGAAGCGCGGTACTCTCCGTTGGATCTTCTCTATCTCTTCTATCAACCCTCTCTGGTACGGATCCCACACTGCTGAGCAGTATTCAAGCAGTGGGCGAACAAGCGTACTGTAACCTACTTGCTTTGTTTTCGGATTGCATTTCCTTAGGATTCTTCCAATGAGTCCCCTCACGTCTGCTGCTGGATGGGCCGCCATTACTGCAACATCCCCTTAATAAAGATTAACATGTCGATCACCGAGCTGAGCGCTGCGCAGCGACCCAGTACACATCTAACTGCATGTCTAACTGCGAGTGCGAGTGCCTTGTTGCTATCAAAGCTGGCGTATTTAAAGGAAGCAGGAGCGACGTCCTGACGTCATGCTCGTTTGTAATGAACGCATTCGTTCCACTTATACTGCTGATTCATCTGTCGTACTCGCTCCTTAGGTGTTCTTGCGACAGAGTTACGCTTTATTACGGTAGAAGTTGTAAAATGCAGTACAGCTGACGCTATACCTCTGTCTTGCACTCTACGAAAGTCTCCGTCTAACACAAACCCGCGTGCTAAGCAATTCTCTCTCGCCTGTTGTGTGTAACCAGGCCATTGCCCCTGCGTGACGACACATTCCGATATATGTGCAATCCTCTTACCTCTTAGCTAACTTACTGCCTCTGGCTCTCGGCATAGGCAACGAAACTTTGACAATATACCACGTTTCCAACTCTTTACTATTCCGTGACACTACATTATCTTATTTATTGCCTGTGCTCTTCTCGGGTCAGCAAAACACTATCTCACATTGCGCGAGGCTGGAGTACACTTTATACCATGTTAAGGCAGCAATGCCTACACTGATTGAAACGAACACACATTATATGTAAAGTGCGTGGAATATAATAGCCACACACGCCTCTCGCAACCCAGTAAGTCAGCGATAATCCAGAATTGTATCTCCACAGGACATACAATGGACTATATTGCCACGGAAATCTTCGTCAGATTCCTATAATTAAGGAATCTGTGGAAATCTCTTAGCAAAAACTTTTATTAATCGTGTTTATGGCTTTCAACTGGATGAGGCGTTGGACCTAGTGAATTCATTAAAATCTGCAGAAAGGAAACGTTTCGTCTAATGATACATTTAGCGACAACTTATTTTAGTAACTGCTCCTATAGCTTGAGATTTAGGTGGAGTGGGGTCTTGGCTACGTTTTGTGATGATTTGGTTCTCAGTTTTACAATTACTTCACACGTATATGCAGGGTGAAGCGAAATTAGTGCACTCGGGCTTCGCAGCGCGACTCCTCAAATGCCAGAGATTAAAAAAAACATTTCGCACAGAATTTCGTCCCGCAAGTACATCCGGCAGAAAAAGGACGTTAGAGAGTGGCAATCTGGCAACACTGTAAAAATATGTGTGGTAACTACCTCTGTCAGCACATATTGCACAAGCTATTTAGATGGTGCAGCGGGTAGAATTTTGGGTTAGAATGCAGGTGGTCGAAGGTTCGATCTGGGGTTAGAATATGTTTTTTATTTGGTAAATGTAGTCCAGGTGGGACGGTATGTGGCACCTTACTCATACACAACGATTTGTCCGCAGCTCGTGGTCGTGCGGTAGCGTTCTCGCTTCCCACGCCCGGGTTCCTGGTTTCGATTCCCGGCGGGGTCAGGGGTTTTCTCTGCCTCGTGATGACTGGGTGTTGTATGATGTCCATAGGTTAGTTAGGTTTAAGTAGTTCTATGTTATAGGGGACTGATGACCATAGATGTTAAGTCCCATAGTGCTCAGAGCCATTTGAACCATTTGAACCACAACGATTGCAGGCGGTCCTCTAGAAAACATTTGCACTCACATACTACAGTCGTAGAAATGGAACAGTGGTCACCTTCGAAAGAAGCCCTTTCCATGTCGTGGGCGATAATTTATTGGCACCACTTTCATCTACTAGATGCTAAATCGGTTTTTTTTTGTACGCTCCTCCAATGGGCCCATGGATTAGTACCAACTATTATTCTTGCCTGGTTCAGGTCCATGACATTACGTTAGGGCCTTACATTACCAGTAGCACTAGCAACGTGCTTTGCGAGTACCGTCCGAACTCGGTTACTATTTGTATGTGTTATGACCATGGTCCCAGTAATTATGCTTTTCAGCATTGAGGGTAGTAACGGCAAGCTGTTCAGTACATATCTTAATGCATTATTATTATTACTATTATTATTATCATTATTATTATTATTATTCTGTAGATGGAACTGTGCAAATATCACGTCTATTACCGTTAGGGAAACAGCGTAATTCGAAACCGAACATTTCACAATTAGCGGTGTCGGGATGAATCATGGAGAACAATATCTGTCAGAGGGTTAATGCGCGTTAGGTAGAACAGTACGCAGGACTAATGGCGTGTTTGTACTGTATGCGCTGTCCACCAGATAGGGACTAGTTGCAAGCGGAGTAACGCGCCCATGACAGAGTCCATGTACATTTGTACACATGTCGTAATTTCTTCGTGTGTTATTCCAAAACAATGTGGATGACGTATGTCATACACAAACGATAAATATGTGGATATGGTTCTGGTCAGTGGCGAATCTGGTAAACGGGTTGGTGTTGCCGCTCGTGAAACTGCTGCTAAATATCCTGGTCGACGTCATCCAGATAAAAACGTGTTTCGTCGTCTGGAGCCATGTCATTGAGAGACAGATTCTCATCTTCCACTATCGCATGACAGAGGTCGTCCACGGACTCGCCGTACTCCAGCTACTGAGGAAGGTATTCTGGAGGTCATACACCAAGAACCTCAGTGACGTACACGTAGCATAGGAAGGCAGCTGCGTGTATCGCAACGCACGCTCGTTCATGTGCTGCGCGAACAATGGCTGCACCTCTATCATTGTGCTTTCACGCTACACCTGCATCCTGCAGATCGCCATCAGAGGATGCAATTCTGTGTATGGTTCCCACAACAACAGGAAGCCAACGATGACTTCGTGAACACCGTAACATGGTCGGATACAGCAGCATTCACTCGTGAAGTTTTCTTCAATATGCTCAATGCCCACCATTGGTGTTAGGTTAACCCGCACGTCATGTGCGACCGTGGATATGAAGTTAGCTTTGGTACCAACCTCTGTCCCGTAAAATTGGGCGACAGGTATCTGGGCTCCTACGTGCTGGCTGACCGCTTGGCTGCACAAAGATATCATGCATTCCCCTCAAACTATCCGCCTGATGCGCTGGAAGATGTTCCACTACTTGTTCGGTAGAGGCTACGGTTCCAACAGTCCACACTCTGGAATTAATGTGCGACAGTATTTGGACAGAACATTTCGCTTGGAAATGGCTCAGACGTCTAGTTGTATGCCCACCACGCTCACCTGACCTAAGTCCCCTGGATTTCTTCCTATGGAGACACCTGAAGAAGCTCGTGCACTTTACTGTGCCAACAAATGTGGAAGAATTGGTAGCGGGTGTTCATGCTGATTTAGTTACTATAGACGCACCCTTGCTGCGAAGGGTCCAGATCTGTATGATCCGGCGGGTTACGCAATGTTTGGACGCGCAGGGAGGTCGCTTTGAGCATCTGATGTTCTGAGGACAACGTACTCTGTTGCGAAGGTCATTATTGTATGGTCATTATTATATGGTCATTATTATATGGTCATTATTATTGTCACTGGCTGTTAATGTCTGACATCTGAGCGCTCATATTACATGTAGTGTAAAAGACAAGTAGATGTTGTGTTCTTCTACTAAGCCATCATCTTTAGCATCTCGAAATTGATATAGTTTTTGTAGTTATTCTGTCCTTTGATGGGTCATTTGCTTCAACTGTCTGTTTCCTATTTGTTACAAAATGTTGTAAATTTAGGATACATGTGACCCCCTGCATGCTGTCTCAAAACTCTATCCACTGCACCAACTGTACAGCGTCATTAAAGTGTACTAACGGAGGTAATTATTATAGCTGTGGTTACAGTGTTGCCAGATTGCCACTCTTTAACGTCATTTTTCTGCCGGATGTACTCGCCGGACGAAATTTATTATTTTTTTTTATAGCTGGCGTGTGAAGAGTCACGCTGCGGAGCCCAAGTGCGTGAATTTCGTTTCAGCCTGTGTAAAAGCCAATATCCTGACTGACTGACTCATCATCACCCAGCCAAAACTGCTAAGGACTGAAACTTGAAATTTGGAGAAGGTGTAGGCGTCGTTTACGAAGGTATTTACCGACATTCCAACTCTAAGGTTTGCGAAATGGGGAATGAAGGTTATTTTGAAATATGTGCTATTAAGGCATTTTCGAAGCTAAACCTACGAAAATTGATATTTGGTTTCTTGATCACGCATAAAGAAACACGTGTTTCGGAATTTTAGGAAATGCAACCCAATGGGGGTGAAATAGTGGGTGAAAGCTTTTTCTGAAAATATATTGTTATTAAAGAACTAATAAAGTAATTTTGAGGCTACAGCTATGAACACTGATATTTGACTCCTCGGTTTCAAATTTAAGAAACACGTGTTTCAGTGTTTTTGGAAATGAAAAAGGTGATCAAATTTTTATGAAAATATTTATTAAAGCTCTTTTGATGCTAAATCTACAAATAGATATTTGCCTTCTCAGTAAGTAATAAAAAATACGTGTTTCACTGTTTTTGGGAAATTCAATCCTCAAAGCAGTAAAATAGGGTCAGAGCGATTAGGTGACTCATCATTGCCCATCCCATAGTGGAAGGATACAAACTTGAAGTTTGGAGAGAGTGTGGATCTTATACCGTAGGCGTCGTTTAAGAAGATATTGTCCAAAATTGAACTGCTATGTGGGTGAAATAGGGGATGAATAGCTTCTTGAAATTATGTCGCTATTAATGGAATTTTGAATCTAGAATTACAAAAATTGACATTTGGTTTGTCAATCAGAAAATAAAACAAAACGTGCTTCAGCATTTTTGTAAATTCAACCACGAAAGGGGTAAACTAGCTGGTGAAAGATTTTTCAAAAAAAATAATTGTATGCTGTATGTTAACAGGGGACCCAAAGACGATGGACAGGCTTCGTCCCCGCTGCAGCCGCAGTGGTCCACAACCCCACGACGACTACCGCAGTCCACTTCACCCCTTCGCCGCCCCACACCGAACCCGGGATTATTGTGTGGTTCGGCCCCGGTGGACCCCCACAGGGAATATCTCACACCAGACGAGTGGCCGGCCGGAGTGGCCGAGCGGTTAAAGGCGCTACAGTCTGGAACCGCACGACCGCTACGGTCGCAGGTTCGAATCCTGCCTCGGGCATGGATGTGTGTGATGTCCTTAGGTTAGTTAGGTTTAAGTAGTTCTAAGTTCTAGGGGACTTATGACCACAGCAGTTGAGTCCCATAGTGCTCAGAGCCATTTGAACCATTTGAACCAGACGAGTGTAACCCCTATGTTTGCATGGTAGAGTAATGATGGTGTACTCGTAGTGAACAACTTGTTTGCCCAGCAATCGCCGACATAGTGTAGCTGAGGCGGAATAAGGGGAACCAGCCCGCATTAGCCGAGGCAGATGGAAAACCGCCTAAAAACCATCCACAGACTGGTCGGCTCACCGGGCCTCGACACGAGTCCACCGGGCGGATTATTGCCAGGAACCAGGCGCTCTTTCCCACTCCGGAAAAGCATGCGTTAGACCGTCGGCCAATCGAGTCGGCTAAATAAATGATTACTAAAGAACTGCTAAGGGATTTTTAAGGCTACATCTGTGACAGCTGCTGGTATTTGATTTCTTGATACTAAATTTAAATAATACATATTTCAGTGTTTTCGGAAATTCAACGCCTAAGGGAATGCAAAAAGGGACGAAAACTTTTAGGAAAGTATTTCGTTACTTTAAAATTTTAAAATAATGTTAAAGATAAATTTATAAAACTTGGTGTTTCAGTGCTCGGTTAGATATAAATAAATATTTGTTAGGGGATGAAATTTTTATGGAAATATCTCCACAAGAACGTAAAAGGCATGATTAACAAAATTATGGACTCCAGCTAACAGAATCGGCTTTCGGTCAGAACTACGTGGGCAAAAGACCTTGCTTACATGGCGTGAAAGGTTCAGAAGGTGATGCAATTTGTGGGAAACATGGAAAATCGATTAAATAAAAACATATAAATTATCAGCAGCCCAAACAGTCACCGCGAGGGAAGCATCACGTGCTAAGCTAGTATACCATTAAAAATTTCAATAAACACAACAGAAAGACATACAATAACATTTATTTACATCTGTAGGTAACTTAATTCTACAACTGCTGTTTGTGGCGGGGCGGGGTCGGTCGGTCGTCCTTTCGTCTCCTTTGCTCTCTCACAGGCACTTTCATCAAACAGTTCACCTACCTCTATATTTCTTCCTTCTGACGTCCCTTCACTCTGCAGTAGTAGATACGCGCTAGGCAGTGTAAAGCAGTGTTGATAAAACCGATACGTAATACCTACCACACAGAGGCCGCTTAACTCAAGTTGCAAATCAGTTCCCGGAACTTCATTTTCACAAATTTTGGGCGGTAGGACAATGCAGTTTAATTGCAGTAAGCATTAGAAAATTCTAGTAATGTCTTTTTATTCATAAGGCAGGACATGAAATGGCTATCAAGTCTGTATTTAATCATGCAAATGGTCTATCATTCCAAGTGCACTGTTTATCCAACATATTTCAGACGTAAAAGGAGCCAGACTTCTTGCAATTCCGACCCGATTAATTTTGCGATCAACAGTCACTTACCCACCACTGTTAGCGAGTTGAAGATTCTGTCGTTTCAGCGGCCTTCTATGTTAGAAGTGCTCGCCAAAGTTTTCCATAAAGAACGTGGAATGTGCCACGCGGAATTGTCACTATGACAAAAGATCACACGCTTATAAAACTTCAACTAATTAATTCCGAAATATAACACTTTCATCAAAATATTCGTAACTTAAGCCGTTTTAGTCACTCACGTTCTAAACACAATGAACTCCCGAGTTCTTTATATTACATACTATTTTCACGGAGACATCTAGCATGGTGTTACCCCGAATCACGTTAGTGAGCAACTATCTCGATGCACCTCTCCTCTCTGCCTATCTATCTGCGCGCGGTAACTGCTTAGTTCTGATTCGTTATTGATCTGAACGACCAATCAGAATAATCCTTGCAGATCATTCTCGCGGCAAAACTTGCCCTTCCAATATATTGTTTAATAAAGTAAAATTAAATGCAAAATATTCTTTAAATTAACATAGAAACTTTTTCCGCTTCAGACTTTTATTCTGGTTTCTCTCTTACAAAAGCAAGCACACGTCGATACACGTCATCAGCATCGTGGTTGCAACATAATTTTCCTTCGGTTCAATTTTATAAGGTTTTACATAAAATTACATTAAGTTTGAACGTATGTCCTATATACACTTTCTCTTTCATTCCCATGTATTCACACAAAAAAATAATAGGCAAATAACAATGTTTAATGAGTTTTACACTACATAAAGTAGGGTAATTAAAGTTTCGAAAAGAAATTTCCAATTAAGTGATTTTATATACTGTGAGCTTTGTTATGGCTTCAGATGATAATAAAAGACATTTGGTTATTGTTCCTAATTGAGTTTTGAAACATAAGTGTCGGTTTTAGGACATTTAATTAATTTTATCAGAGTCAGTCACTATAGTAGATAAAAATCTGAAATTTTGATACGATTCCTTCCTTAATAACTAAAGATTACGTATCAAGTTTGTCGGATGGTAATTACTATGGTTAATTTAGATTCGTATGGGGTATGAATTTGCGTACCGACTGAATGTTACTTGAGACCGTTCTCACGGCTGGTAGCGTCAGCTGTGCTGTGAATCAGAGTGAAGAAAAAACATAGCCATCCTGAAGCCACCGTGCTACACGGCTGCGTGACTTACTGCATCGAATGTTATCTCGAAATAACTTGCTACGTTACATGTTGCTGCTTGTAATAATAATAAATACATGCACTGAACTCACCCACCGCCAATACAGGCAAAGATGTTTCTGGTGCGGTTTCTTCGTAGCAAAGTTATCAGTCACATGCCCTTGGTCTAGTCCATCTTTTGGTAAATACCTAATATCAAAAGATAGCTGATCCTCATGTGTAATATCAGGGTGGAGTCTAATATGGTGGAAAAATATTTCATTTCCTTCACTTCATCCACAATGTACTTCACCACCCTTTCGAACAGAATTGGTATATAATCTTCGCATGTTTGAAAAAGAAAACAGATGTTCTATATGTTTAGCTAGAAAAGAAGCGAAGTCTGCTACTACCTGTATGCCATCTCGAAATTTCCTTAATGTGTTGCGCCAAACCCATGGTTGTGACACTTGAAAGATAGGCTTTGTATGTGAAAATTTTTGACCACTGTAACAACTTGCGAATATTTTAGTTCTGTCTCAAACTGAGATGTCAATTTCTTATCTGTTCTCCCTGTGATTTGTCTGCTATGTTACGAGGCTAACACATACTACCAATGTTCGGCTGAATATTCATGGCCAATTAATCGGTACTGACCGTTTTTCCTGTCATTAAATCCCTCGTTAGCTTTTGCAGAGTGTCATGTTCCATTAAACGATAAACATGGAACACAAAATACACTACCATTGCATTGTGGGAATACTAAAGTGGTCTTCATTGTTTCTGGTAATTCCTCACTATTGTGAGAAGCAAACCTTTATTTAAGTACCTGTTTAAGTCAGTATATTGCCTAAATGAATTGCCGAAATCAGAGTCCATATTCTTTGCCTCATTAGCTTGTTTAGCGAAATCATGGCAAAGGAATTCCTTTATAATCCGGTTCGCAGGATCGTCAGAAACTCTCTACCATCATTCGCTTTATATGCGTCACTTTGGTCAACTGAAATGATGGTTCCCAGACCAGTATTACCGTTTCGAAATTGGTAACGCCTAGCTCAGATAAACCACATGCTGCAGTGTTTTCGATACTGTTCACCACATTATTACACGCCGCATTATTACACCCTGATATTTCTAAACTCTAGCTCCAGCTGAAACTAACTTGCCGTGTTTGATTTTTAAACAGCACATCATTTTTTGCATCCTTTCTCACAATTACCTTTTCCTTTATTGCCTTAAGATTTTTGAGTTTCTGGTATGGAGAACCAAAGACATATGTTCAAATGTTAGTCTATTTTCTTTGACAAAGATCTATGACGTGGCGCTAAAAACGGGTATTACGCTGTCATCATATTTTTCATTAAAGATGAAGATGGTGGACAATAACAACTTGGTATTATGCGATGCAGTTACTTGTGCTGTAATTGCATAGAGTGTGGTGCACTTGTGAGAGAAGCGGCGGAAAGAAGTGGCGAATCCGTGTTCTTTACGCCGAGAAAATAAATGGCTTCAGCAAGTGGACATTGCCAAGTCTTACATAAATTACTTACGAATGGATGAGAATGGGTTTCAGTGCTTGTTCAGTGGCCCCTCATATTACAGAGCAGAATACGCACCTGAGAAAAGCTATATGTGCATAAGACAGGCTCTTGCTAGCGTAAGGAGTTACTCTAGCAAACAATACGGCACTCGAATATCACAGTGCACATTAACCAAATTAATTCCATAAACGTGTGAAGCGATTTACAACGTACTGAAGGAGAGGTATCTGATGGTAAATAAATATTTGGTACACTATACTGGCATTAAGAACTATTTTTATTTTCGAACAATAATGTAATTAATAGAATTAGTGTTCCAAGAACTAAAAAATTAATAAAAAGTGCGAAACAGATGAGACAGTTTCTAACTTGTAGTCTACAGACTTTAAAATTGGACAAGCTAGGTTGGAGAGGTACGAATTATTTTTATTTTAGAGTGTGCCCCCCTCATCTATTCTGGCTTGCTGAAAAGCTGCCTGGAAGTTTCTAGATGTGGAGGTGGATGGCCGGAGCTGTGATTGTGGATTTGAAGTCGCCTACAGCGTATTCCATGTGTCAACACACGATTAAAGGAATGCACTGTGCCCTTTACTCATTCCCCACAGCAGTCGAAGAAAGGCTGCTAAAAGGAGTCGAAAGAACACACCAACTCAAGTTTTCAGCCATGTCTGCAAACACATTGCAGATGTAAGATAGCTGTAGCGATGGAAGGGCTCCATGCGATTACATTTCATACTGCAGTGAGCAGAAGATGAACGACGTTTGTCATCAAATCTGCGGTGAGGCTCTAGATTTGATGCCGTTTCCTTGACGAAATACGAGATTTGACCAAGTTCCCTATTACACTATCAATTTTCTTTGAAATAAATATTTGACTTTTGAATTTTAACAAATAAATATCATACTGTAATACCGGCCTTACCCTTCTCCGATTATTACTCATTTTAATTAATACTAGAACAGAGACTGCGAAATGGTTCAAATGGCTCTGAGCACTATGGGACTTAACTTCTGAGGTCATCAGTCCCCTAGAACTTAGAACTACTTAAACCTAACTAACCTAAGGACATCACACACATCCATGCTCGTGGCAGGATTCGAGCCTGCGACCGTAGCGGTCGCTAGGTTCCAGACTGTAGCGCCTAGAACCGCTCGGCCAACCCGGAGGGCAACAGAGACTACATACTAGAGATTAAACAAATGCACTGTTTACAGCTTCAAATTAATCATCACTGCAAGCCAAGCGGCCGGTTGTTCGAATGATCAGCGGTATTTTCTTTGAATATGTATTGTTGATTTGTTGACACAGGCCACTCCTATGACTGTGTTAGCGGCGTCTCCCATCACAAAGCTTAGCAATGAGCCTTGTGTAAGTTAAGTTCACATTTCCTTTCAAGAGTTTAGAATGAAATGTTTTCAAGAAAACAGTAGTCCCTTAAAATCCGCCACCCCAGACACCTCCTCAGTCTGCCTACGCCTAAATACACCTCTGACGTCGTGGTTTTTCCACATATGTCCCCAGCGCCACCGCGGTGTCGTTCGCATTCGTGACGTGATTCACTCCGTCTGCTCTCTCGCGGCTCGTACACGACACACGACCTGAAAATAATCTCTGGAGAAATCGACTGTGCCGTCCGACATGGCACACTCATGTGTCCACGACTCGACAGAGGGCTTGAGTTAAACATCATTGTTACGTTTGTGCCTCCATGCCACAGAGGGCACTAAAATCGCCAGAAGGAGCTCACGCATTTGTAAGAATAAAGACACTGACGTGCACCAGCAAACTCCAGTGAGAACTCACATGAAGATATCGTGACGAGATGGTGACTTCATGCAGCCCCAAGCACAAAACATGGAACGGTCACTATGCCATGTGAATGTCAAGAGTCATTACAAAAGCCACTGTGGCAAGTTACTATTATTGAAGAAATTTAGGATAACGGAAAACAATTTTTTTTTCTTCCACTTCTGACAGTTGATAGGATCTTCAGCAGAAATCCCTAATCATCTCTGTACGATTGTCGTCCTCAGGTGGATATAGATTGAAACAGATAAGGCAAAGAGGAACAGACTTCCACTGAGTAGACTAGTGTGGTGAAATACATCAAAATAGTCTTTGGGTTACACACCACAGCCACAACCACTGCAAAAGAAGATCAGCTACAGAAGGTTTTAGTGTGTTTCTTAGTAAGTACTGCAGTACGCCAACGTCGGTATAAAACTGACCCATCATGTAAATTTTCAAAGCGTTCCTTAGTTTGTTATCCGAGTACTGAGCTGGATATTCTGTGTTTTACATATTTTCTTATGTGTATCACTGTCAAACAATAAGTTATTTTTGCATAGATTTGTTCTTCGCGCTAGAAAATAAAGTTTATTTGTTTCACCCTCGAGTGCTAAAATTGAAACTCTTTTCATTTGGTTTTGTGTATAACTGACAGACAGTAAAAATATCTCCATATATACAACATAACTGAGGTTTCGTTTCGAAGTCAGCATTATTATTATAGGTAGTTTTGAAGGGACCTTATAATCGGAGTTCTCCAGAATCGTGTGAAGCTGAAGAACTCTCGCACAGTCGGATAACTGTTGTTCATGTGAGTAAAGTTTTCGGTTAACCGAATGCAACTTTTCCGTCTCGTGTTGGAGAAAAGCTTCCAGTTTGGTCTCAGGATACACGTGATTCGTATTTACTGACGCCAGTGCAATTTTCATCCTCGTCCAGTACAAGATCCATTTGGGCTCCAGCTATAAAAAGCAATATCCACAGGATGCTCACTTAACTCTGCATGTGGTGCAGTCGACATTTCTTGTCAGGTGTAGGGAGTACCAAATAGCCTATACATTTGTGGGGACCAGGCGATATCGATGTTTCTTCCAAACCTCAGTGTAAGTTTTCTGTAGTTGATTACCGTGTATATGACGTTGTGGAATATCCCGTGTAGACTCTAAACCTGGTAAATTTGTACCGCTTTTTATGTTAAAATGGTCTTGATCAATGTAACTTCATTCCAGATGAAAGAAATCCACGCTGTCGGGCGATACATTCATCGAGTTAACGTCGATCAGGGCTTTGGTTTTTAGTAGTCAGCATAAATGGCAAAGATAGTTTTGCGTTCTCTACAAAGATCTTGAAGGTGTGTCTGTGTGCCTCGGGACAACGGAGTTATATTCACCTACATGACAACGCATCGTTGTTAAACGACGAGAGAAGCCATAGTGAGGATCCGTTCAGCTATGTTGTTAATATGCCATAAAACAGGTTTTTCTCAACAGATTCATTAATAAACAATATTTCTTCAAAAATTTCAGAAAAATGTACTAACATGCTTTAGAAATCAGCAAAAACAGAAGTACATTGTAAATGCTTAACTGCGGAAGTCAATGAAACACTCCGCAGGCGTGTTACTGTCAAGAGCAAGTTGTTTCTTAATATGAACTTAGAATTGCTTGGAGGTACTGTTACTGCAGTAGCCCTCAATTTACTGGGAATATAATTTCTTAGTCTGAAACGTTTCGTACAACTCATAATCTTGTGTGTTCCCACATATTTTAAATTTCCTGAAGAAGCCTTATATGTGTTATCTCAACACTGAGATGCGCTATCTCATTCTTAAATCATGCATATACCTTACCAGTACAATCAAATAACGTGGGTATTAGCTACAAACTGACTATTGTACAAATTCAATGCAGTAATGTGATCATCCTGAGTAAGTATTGTGAAACGATTTTTCTATTTGATGATGCATGGCCACAATTACCTAAGAATTGTCATATGCCCCTCGGTTTTCCGAAAATAGGCTACAATGTTTTTATGAAAATTTGTTATTACCTTTTACATTACTAAATGATTTAGATTATTTAACTTATTCCACAACTAAGTGGGCCATTTCATTTAATTCTGTAGGATTTCACACTGTGAATCTACTGAAACGAAAAGTACATCTAATCTACTCTAACCTCAGTATACTGTGGGAAATATATTAGTAGTGGCTAACCCTGCTCGATCAGCCCTTCTAGGCAATACTGGTAGATCCTTGACGAATACGTTTTCCTATTGCGAAGTATGGCCGAGAATTTATTTACCATCAGCACCCTTTCTTGGAGGGTGCTTCGAGTTAAGTTCTACTTTAAGTATCGCTCCAGATGAAGAAAGATAAGTAATTTTATGCTATAAAACTGTGCACATTAAGAAACATTTCATAAGTTGTTGTAGAATAGGTGACAATCGTAAACAACTGTAATAAAGGATGATAGTAAAGTAAGAGTGTCTGACGTGATGACCTGCTGCTTTCTCTTTCTGGTCCACACAAAATTAGATATGGTGTAGTTGTGAGATCAAAAATGCCTACTGTGCAACTCAAAGCACTGCCTCGTTCAGTTACTTTCAGAAGTTCTTGTTGGATTCAAGAAGTTCTTGTTGGATTCAAGCAACTGTGAATGAAACATTCAAGCAACTTTAAGTTAAAGAAAAAATAACTGTTATCACGAAACATTACAAACTAATATATGCACGAAGAAATTGCAGTTCCCTGTAATAAAGGAGCAGGGGCTTATAAAAACAGTCCTAGAGGGGTATGTGGAAGGGAAGAAGGAACGAGGTAGGAAGAGATTTTAGATCCTGGATGATGAGATGGACCGCAACACATACAACGGCATTCAAAAGGAAGCAACGAATAGCATGAAATGTTGAGTAGAAGTACTTGCCAACTTAGCAGAAAACTAATGACGATGATATTGATGATGAACTTCTAACTGGATTGATGCAGCCCGCCACGAATATGTGCCCTGTGCTAATCTCTTTATTTCAAAGTAGAACTTGCGACCAGCGTTCACAATTACTTGCTGAATATACACTCATATCTGCCTTCTATACATGGTTAGACGTTCTGCACGTCCCTCAAGTACGTTGGTAGTTATTCCTTTTTGCCTTAACACATATTAAAACATCCTGTTCCATCTCTTTGTCAATGCTTTCAGGCTTTCCGCTTGTTTCTTTTCTGAAGGATTCTGGGTGAACTTCATTTTCTGTCACATAAGGAAACTTTATGTTCTTCATCCTTATACAGTACCACATTTCAAACATTTCGATTCTCTTCTTACCGGTTTTACGCTACGGCTGTCATTTAGAACAACAGTTATGAATGCCAGTGCCAGTGAATGTCATGTTTACTGTATGTCCGTATACCATGGCCCCTATTTGTGCTTGTTAGGCATTCGTTTGATTTAATTGAGACAGAACTAAATATTCACATTTTTACTGTTATTATTTTTTTCTGTTATTTAAGAAAAACTTCCGAAAAACATATAATAAAAAATAAACGTCACTATAGTTCATTTTCAATTTCCTTTCTAGCCGCGATGCACAGTTACGAATTAAATAAAACTGAGAAATCTAGAAAAGTGTATGTTTTCTTTCGTACAGTTACACAGACTGTCGTATCGCTTTCGTTGTCTTATAGTCTCCAGCAAACAATAACAATACATGCAAATTGTGCAGTATTGCTGCTCTTTCTTACTGGATTATGCAACAGCAAAGGAACTGTAACACTTCCTTTAACATTTGTCGATTTTATGGAAGTCTGGTGGACTGATACATCTTTCCAGATTCTAACTACGTGTCGGGCCGAGACTCGAACCAAGCTTCCACGGAAAATGTATTCACTGACTATGTTATGGAGAGACGACTCAAGAGTTGTCCTGATAGCCTCAATTCTGGAAGTGCCTCTCTTCTTCCTTCCCAGCTAAAGGTGGACTTTCATGTTTTGATATATGGACAAGGAAAATTTTTTGTTCGTTTTACACCGTACATCATACTGTTCCCCTCACTTATGATTCACCTCAAAATGTATTCATATAACGTAAAAAAATCCCCAAGATTGGCGATCTTTTACAGAAGCTCGAGATTTAGCGCGGACTTCAATGCGAGATGCTTATAACAGTTTCCACAACGAAACTTTGTCTCCAAACCTGATAGAAAATCAAAAGAGATTCTGGTCGTATGTGAAGTATGTCAGTGGCAAGAAACATTCAATGCCTTCTCTGCGCGATAGCGATGGAGATACTATCGAAGACAGTGCTGCCAAAGCAGAGTTGCTAAATACAGCTTTCCGAAATGCCTTCACGAAAGAAGACGAAATAAATATTTCATAATTCGAATCGAGAACAGCTGCCAACATAATTAACGTAGAAGTAAAATCCTGCGAGTAGGGAAGCAGCTTAAATCACTTAATAAATGCAATTCTCCTGGTCCACACTATATACCAGTTAGGTTCCTTTCGGAGTGTGCCGATGCATTAGATCCATACGTAACAATCATATACAACCGTTCGCTTGACGAAAGATTCGTATCCAAAGACTGGAAAGGTGCACAGGTCACACCAATATTCAAGGAAGGTATTACGAGTAATCCACTAAATTACAGGCCCATATCGTTAACGTCGATATGCAGCAGGATTTTGGAACATATATTGTGTTTAAACATTATGAATTACCTCGAAGGAGACTGCCTACACTACGCTTGTACGTCCTCTTTTAAAATACTGCTGCAAGGCGTGGGATCCTTACCAGATAGGACTGACGGAGTACACCGGAAAAGTTTATAGAAAGGCAGCACGTTTTGTATTATCGCGAAATATGGTAGAGCCTCACAGAAATGATACAGGATTTGGCTTGGACATCATTAAAAGAAGGGGGTTTTTCGTTGCTATGGAATCTTCTCACGAGATTCCAATCAGCAACTTTCTTCTACGAATTCCAAAGTATTTTGTTGACACCGATCTACATAGGGAGAAAGGATCACCACGACAAAATAAGGGAAACCAGAGCTCGGACGGGAAGATACAGGTGTTCATTACTTCCGCGCGCTATACGAGACTGGAATAATAGAGAATTGTGAAGGTGGTTCAATGAACCCTCTGTCAGGCACTTAAATGTGATTTGCAGAGTATGCATGTACATGTAGATGTAGACGTGTAAAACATAGCGGGGAATTGTACATCTATAGTCTATAACACAGAAACAGAAGCGTCTCTATGTGACAAGTGCCTCCAAGTAAATCAGTTTTTATTTACGGTAGATCTTAGCAATCCCGATCAGTATCATAGAAAGCTAAAAATTTTCCGTACCAGTAAAAGCTAATATACGGTACAACATTTATTATGAAAGTAATTTTCATTAATTTTACCGGTGAGTCCTTTTTAGTTTGGTGTTTTCCAATTGCATTATACCTAAACAAAATGAGGTTCCTCAAAATCATTAAGGATTAAATTTCTTGTAATCTGCTTAGCGTAAACGATAAAATTTTTAATCCAGATTATCGTTGAGCATGTACAGGAACTGTGTAACACTTTTGCGAACATTCTGCGTCGGGAAACACAAAGCATTATTAACAACAACGGCGGTTCTATGGGCATTACTGTTGATCTATCGCCAGCCATGAGTTGTTTTATTGCGCTGAAATGTGCTTACGTCGGCCATAAACTGGATTAGGACGAATAATATTGCATTCATTGGTGTATGCATTAAAACTGCAGTAATATGTTAGTCATTTCTGTAGAGCAATATTAACTGCACTGTATGACGTTTCCGTACACATGTGTAATATTTTAGTTCTGATGATCGCATTTCATTCAGTTAATCGACAATGAAGATACGATTGTGAAACATTGTAGAACACTAACACATACAAAAGGCTTCTTCTCTATTTTGATACAAGAACAAATACGACTTCTTCGTCACTGGTATCGTCTAGTACTTTTGAGATACTGAAGATCTGGTCCGCCCCTTCAGGTGAGTGGTCAAGGCGTCTGTCTGCCGTGCAGCAGGTGCGGGTTAGTTTCCCGGCCGGGTCGGAGATTTCCTCTTCTCGGAGACTGCGTGTTGCATTGTCCTCATCATCATTGGCACGCAAGTCGCCTAAGGCGGCTTCAACTGAAAAGTCTTGCAGCTCGGCGGCCGAACTTTCCCGGGATGGGACTCCCGACCATCAAGGCCATTGGATCATTTCATTTCTTTCAGTGTCTGGGGAATTTTATCGCAGTTACGTTTCTGATCTAGATGACAAAAAATATCTATACACTAGATGATTTGAGACATCTATCCCTACAAAGAAGCTGATGTTGCGGCCTTCAGCTAGATAACTGGTCTGATGTGTATCTCCTCGTTAATCTTCCCTGGACAAGCCTCTTTACATGTATATAAACGTTGCGACGTATATACTCTTGATCCTGCTTACTGTATTTAGGCCTGGGTACCCTTTACCCTTACTTCCATTACCAAACGTAACCGAATTTTTAAGAGGCATAATTCATCATTCGGCCGATTTTATGTATTTTTGCCGTTTCTGAACCTCTTTACATGGACCAACCTATTAACTGTCGTTTGTAATGCCTCAAGTTGAGCGACAAACTCAGGCCAACGACTGTGGTTGTTTTTAATTGGGAGTAGGTCACTAAGTTTCATATTTAACAAAATCTTTTGGCAGAGCTGTAAACAGCTGTATGAGTGGCTGCTTGTTTTCTAACCTGTGACGTACTGGCTTTGTTTTATCAGTTTTCATTTCATATTTAGTTAAGACCGACTGAAAAAATTGAGTGATGTTGATAGCATGTGTAATGGTGATAAACAGGACAAATCACATGAAAGAAGACGTTGTGGGCAACCTTCAGTACATAAAGTAAACAGAGTAAAATGAGAAGTGCTCAGATATGAAGGTCATGTTAACCACAGAGATAAAATTTTTGAGGAATAAAAATATGAATTTTCGTTCCTTTTATTAGTGATTTACCAACAGATTATTTGCTTCAAAGCCATGCTTTATGTTTATAACCAAAAGAATTCATATAGCATTACCGACTGCTAAACAAACATCTTTAAATTCCAGAGAAATAGGAAGTAATATTTAGGTTTACAGCGACAATAGCTCCTAACTTTTTTTCAAGATGTACAAGAAAGTGCTTGGAGAATCTGGAAGACGAAAACTATTCTGACATGTTTTCAATATTTTACAATATCTCTTGAAAGAATGCCCAGGATTTCTATCTGCAAGACGCTATTGGTGTAGGTGGAGTTAAACTGAGAAAACTAGTGAGTAGAATGAATCCCAAAGAAAGGAAAAGCTTTATTTTCTCATGTCACATACTTGCAGGAAGTAAACGAAAGAGGGCGTGCATGAAAGCATTTCTTTCAATTAGTTCTGCGAATGAGAGACGAGTCAGAAGGATAAGGGATCTAAAAATGGTTGGCTTTATTTCAGAATATGAAAGATGTAGATGTGTTAGTAGATCTCTTGTACCATGAAAATCTTGAGGCTATCCGCGATCACATTAGATCTTCATTGCATGAGTCGCATTATTCTGGGGAACAAATTAACGACTTGAAGCCTCAACAAGTCATAAAATCAGTGTGGAAACTGTTCAGAGGTAAGTATCCTGAAATCACAACTGTTTCGCACTGTACGTACTTGAATGATTTTAACAAGGATTTTCGTTACAAATCTGGTAAGCCTCAAGAAGGTATATGTTGTACCTGCTTTTAACTTAACCTCAAAATTAAATACCCCCATCTTAATGAGATCGCTAAACGGACAGCTACAGCTGAACTGTTAATACACAAGCGCAGAAGTAGATAGTTGTATACTGTACTGAAACATGAATTATGTGCTCAGTGGCTAGGGAAATGAGTGTTTCGCTTATCGCAGTTCGTTACTCGCAGAACATGATCGTACCAAAGATTCCAGTTCCGGAGCTTTTCTATTTAAGACAACTTAGTATTACTATTTTCAGTATCAGCAACATTAAAGAGAAGAAAAGTAGTTTACACGTTTTCACGAACAGAATGGAAGAAAATCGACAGATGAGGCCTCTTCTGTGGGGGTCTGATCTGCCGTGCCGTCTTAGTGGGTCTTAGTTGAAAGACACCTGCACCATAGTCACTACCATCATACCCTTATGGACATATTGCCATTAAAAGACTTGATTAAAATTGAAACCTTCCTACACAAAAATTATCTCTTGGCTAACTGTAGATGAAAATATTATATTATGTATTATTAGTGTAATATCAATAATAAAGTTCTGCTCTCTGTAATATTTTATACACCTTTGAAAAATCACTGTACGAAATTCAGGAAACGAGGCACTTTTCAGTTCATTCTGACCTTACGTTTTTGAATCATGGTGTATTATTTAAAATGGCGTAAATCAATGAATTTTACAGTTCAATAAAGCATATTACAGCAACTTGAGTTGACGATCTGTTTGATAGATTCTCAAATTCTAACTTACCAATCGTGTAAAACGACCGAAACGCATACACGTTTTTTACTTTAGTATTGACACAGTTTGTAGTGTATCCTGAGAAAGATACTAAGCATGACATACGGCCGTTTAAATAATCGATTCAGTGTATGTGGCAATACACAGTCATGTGGATTCAAGGCTGGTAATTTAACTGGCCATTTTAAAGGAGAATGAGGAATTTTATTCTATCTGTATATTGAGCAAGCAGTAAAGGAAACAAAAGAAAAATTCGGAGTAGGTATTAAAATCAATGGAGAAGAAACAAAAACTTTGAGGTTCGCCGATGAATTCTGTCGGAAACAGCAAAGGACTTGGAAGAGCAGTTGAACGGAATGGACAGTGTCTTGAAAGGAGGATATAAGATGAACATCAACAAGAGCAAAACGAGGATAATGGAATGTAGTCGAATTAAGTCGGGTGATGCTGAGGGAATTAGATTAGGAAATGAGACACTTAAAGTAGTAAAGGAGTTTTGCTATTTGGGGAGCAAAATAACTGATGATGGTCGAAGTAGAGAGGATATAAAATGTAGACTGGCAATGGCAAGGAAAGTGTTTCTGAAGAAGAGAAATTTGTTAACATCGAGTATAGATTTAAGTGTCAGGAAGTCGTTTCTCAAAGTATTTGTATGGAGTGTAGCTATGTATGGAAGTGAAAAATGGACGATAAATAGTTTGGACAAGAAGAGAATAGAAGCTTTCGAACTATGGTGCTTCAGAAGAATGCTGAAGATTAGATGGGTAGATCACGTAACTAATGATGAAGTATTGAATAGAATTGGGGAGAAGAGGAGTTTGTGGCACAACTTGACAAAAAGAAGGCACCGGTTAGTAGGACATGTTCTGAGGCATCAAGGGATCACAAATTTAGCATTGGAGGGCAGCGTGGAGGGCAAAAATCGTAGAGAGAGACCAAGAGATGAATACACTAAGCAGATTCAGAAGGATGTAGGTTGCAGTAGGTACTGGGAGATGAAGAAGCTTGCACAGGATAGGGTAGCATGGAGAGCTGCATCAAAACTGTCTCAGGACTGAAGACCACAACAACAACAACAAGGAAAATGATATTCAAGTGGTGTCGTAAAACAGCGAAGCGTTATGCGGGAGGTATATCGCCTAGCGTCCAGATTTTATACGCTACGCTACACTACCGTATTTCAAAAATTCCGGTAAAGAAACATTCGTGAAACGGAAAAATCGATTTCGTGTGTGCCTTGCTGATAATACATGTTGCCATTTGAAATAATGATCGGTAATGCAACAACACATATTGCCGCCGTACTTCCTCTGGTACGCTGCACGATGTGTGACCTCTCTCTAGCACGACAATTTCCTGAGTAGCTGGAAACTTGTTTGTGACTACGTCAAAAGTTGCAAGTTTAAGATATTTAATTAAGTGGCCCATCTTTGCATATCGTTTCACTAACGATATCACCGTAGCAAAGGTCGTTTTGCTTGTGGTTTCTTTCTGCGTTGGAAGTCTGTCGACCTCTTGGTGTATTGTATGCAGTGACGTAACAAAAAAAGTCCAGCTCGAAGTGTGCAGCACTCGTCCGATCTTCCGCGACGTCCTGGTAACAAGTAAAAACAAACAAAATAACATTAAAAATATCGTTAAAAAATCTCATCATACTAATTACATACATAACATTCAGTATAGGAGCTAAAGTTCTTTGTGGTGCTGTGGGACTTCTATATCACTGAAATTAGTAAATGTACTTTATCTGCTGATAACCTCTCGGCAAAAACGCTTCCTCCGGTCCTTTTGTAAATATAGCGGAAACAGTTACTGTGTAACCCTCACAGATCTGGGATTAATGACACTCCTAATGTAGTACAGGGATATCTGGTGCTTATTCTTCGATTCTCCGCAACCGCCTGCAACAAATTTTTTTCTTCGTTCATAAAGGACGTCCGCTATCGCTCTCGACCACTAAATCTACGGGTTGCCATATCCCCTATACTTTCTCAATAGTCTACCGTTTTTTGCGCATGGGAGACTTCCAATAGGAGCTGTTCTTTATACGGTACTCAACTCTTGTTCTTCCATTTGCAAGACCGTAATTCAGGCATTGGCCGACGTATTCTTCATGAGTGAAAGATACCATTACAGTTGCACTGCGGTACGTTCGTTAACAGCAGCTGGTGAGGCTAGCACCTGCTTTATTCGGCAGCATAGTGTAGTTATACACTGGACATTTACTTCTCTCCTTGAGACATTGGCTGCTGTTTCTATTGACAGTTCAAAACATACATACGACTTGTCACTGTTGGTAAGGTGTGATATACAAAAAATCACCCCTGAAGTGTGTTGTGTCACGCATGTGTTGGAGAATATCAAGTTCAAATTAGGTTGCTCAATGTCTCGTTAAATGGTTAATGTTTTTCTTTATTCTAGAAACGGTTGCGGGAAATGAGTGATATGTACATAAGCGCATTTGGTCCTCTGAATAATTTATCTCGTTTATGACGCACTTGTTGATTTAATCCTGCGATATATATATATATATATATGCGGGGTTATTACAAATGATTGAAGCGATTTCACAGCTCTACAATAACTTTATTATTTGAGATATTTTCACAATGCTTTGCACATACATACAAAAACTCAAAAAGTTTTTTAGGCATTCACAAATGTTCGATATGAGCCCCTTTAGTGATTCGGCAGACATCAAGCCGATAATCAAGTTCCTCCCACACTCGGCGCAGCATGTCCCCATCAATGAGTTCGAAAGCATCGTTGATTCGAGCTCGCAGTTCTGGCACGTTTCTTGGTAGAGAAGGTTTAAACACTGAATCTTTCACATAACCCCACAGAAAGAAATCGCATGGGGTTAAGTCGGGAGAGCGTGGAGGCCATGACATGAGTTGTTGATCATGATCTCCACCACGACCGATCCATCGGTTTTCCAATCTCCTGTTTAAGAAATGCTTCTGCTTTAGCCTTTTCAGTAAGATTTTCCAAACTGTCGGCTGTGGTACGTTTAGCTCCCTGCTTGCTTTATTCGTCGACTTCCGCGGGCTACGCGTGAAACTTGCCCGCACGCGTTCAACCGTTTCTTCGCTCACTGCAGGCCGACCCGTTGATTTCCCTTTACAGAGGCATCCAGAAGCTTTAAACTGCGCATACCATCGCCGAATGGAGTTAGCAGTTGGTGGATCTTTGTTGAACTTCGTCCTGAAGTGTCGTTGCACTGTTATGACTGACTGATGTGAGTGCATTTCAAGCACGACATACGCTTTCTCGGCTCCTATCGCCATTTTGTCTCACTGCGCTCTCGAGCGCTCTGGCGGCAGAAACCTGAAGTGCGGCTTCAGCCGAACAAAACTTTATGAGTTTTTCTACGCATCTGTAGTGTGTCGTGACCATATGTCAATGAATGGAGCTACAGTGAATTTATGAAATTGCTTCAATCATTTGTAATAGCCCTGTATATATATATATATATATATATATATATATATATATATAGTTGTCATTCTCTTTTGTAGGGAATGGACCAAGATCTATAATGAAAAAACTTTATTGTGATTACTGAAGTCGATGGAAAGACCATTTGAGTAAATACGTTCATGTAATAATATTAATCACACTTGTTACATTCTTGTTGCTTTACACTTGTTTACGGCGTGTTTATGTAGCTCTAATAATGAACTGCAGCAGACTAATCGGGGTGACCAAGAAATTCTTCATTAAAAGACGAGGCGTCATTAGTCCAGGAAAGGACATCACTTGGTAGTACTGCAGAACGTTCCGTAAAATGCTGTTCGCATTCATAAGGAAATATTCGTAGTGGCACAGTATTGTACGAACTGTTTATCGACAATGACCAACGTATTTGCGACCCTGCAAGTCGGACAGCTTCTTGTGCGCTGAAACAAATGAATTTAGATATCATGAGACTTCCTTGTATTTTAACAGCTGATTTAGGTCAGTTTTGAGACCATAAAGTCATCTTTACCAAAGAATATTCAATTAGAAAAAGTGTATACGTATGTACTGTAATACAATACGGTATCGAAATAAGTAAGTAAGTAACAGGTAATTAGCGTTACTTATGTGAAATGTATTTTAAAATGTACGAAACAATCGAAGGTGTTTACAGAAAGAAAACTGAGGAAGATCACTTACAGCATATAATAATGTCAATTCAAGCAACCTTCTGAACATTACCTCAAGAACATGGCGGAGCAACACACGCGCTGTACAATCCTAGGATCTGAATACATTGAAGATGGTGTTTTTTATTCTACATGCACCTACGATGGAAATAACACATTAATTTAACACCGCTCGAAATAGATCCGTCACATACCACTGAGACTGAATACGCCTTCTAGGCAGATAATCAAATAAACATTTGGTGTATAGTTGATATTCACCCACATGTTAATGTCTGCAGAAATTGAAGTTAGTTGAAACGTCAATCTAAGTAGGCCAATTATGATTTTATCGCTTTCGTAATAAAACAGATTAGACGATTAAGGAACTTCTACAGAAGCAATACAGATATTCCAAAAAGGAAAATAGGTTGTGGAAATAAACAAGTTCTACATCTACATCTACATTGATACTCCGCAAGCCTCCAAACGGCGTGTGGCGGAGGGCACTTTATGTGCCACTGTCATTGCCTCCCCTTCCAGTTCCAGTCGCGTATGGTTCGCGGGAAGAACGACTGCCGGAAAGCCTCCGTTCGTGCTCGAATCTCTCTAATTTTACATTCGTGATCTCCTCTGGAGGTATAAGTAGGGGGAAGCAATATATTCGATACCTCATCCACAATCGCACCCTCTCGAAACCTGGAAGGCAAGCTACACCGCGATGCAGAGCGCCTGATGGATACGTAATCTCCAAAAGACTGTTCGTACCATATAAATTCAATTAATAACAACTTCGGTAAAATTTAGGCCACATTTATCCTACACACTTCGGTATACGGTTTCGTACCTGTCATGTTCTTTTTTTTTGTGAGTCATCAGTCTTCTTACTGGTTTGATGCGGCCGACCACGATTTCTCCTAGGCCAACCTCTTCACCTCAATGTAACACGTGCAACTTACGTCCTCGATTATTTGTTGAATGTATTCCAACTCTGCCTTCCTCTACAATTTTTGCCATTTACAGATACCTCTCGAACCGTGGAGGTCATTCCCTAATTTGATGACAGGTGTCCTATCATCCTGTACCTTCTCCTTGTCAGTGTTTTCCACATATTTCTTTCCTCTCCTATTCTGCGCGGAACCTCCTCATTCCTCACCGTATAAGTCCTCCTAATATCCAACATTCATCTGTAGACCACATCTCAAACACTTCGATTCTCTTCTGTTCCGGTTTTCCCATAATCCATGTTTCACTACCATACAACGCTGTGCTCCAAACGGACATTCTCAGAAAGTTCTTCCTCAAATTAAGACCTATGTTTGATAGTACTAGCCTTCATATGGCTAGGAATGCCCTTTTTACCAGTACTAGTCTGCTTTTGATGTCCTCGTTGCCCCTTCCGTCATTGGTTTCTTGACTGTCTAGGTAGCACAATTCCTTAACTTCATTGTGACCGTCACTCCTGATGTTAAGTTTCTCGCTGTTCTCATTCCTGCTATTTCTTATAACATTCGTTTTTCTTCGCTTTACTCTCAATCCACATTATCTACTCTTTAGCCAGTTCATTCATTTCAGCAGAGCTTGTAATGCTTCTTCACTTTCACTCAGGACAGCAATGTCATCAGCGAATCGTGCCGTTGATATCCTTTCACCTTGAATTTTCAATCCACTCCGGAACATTTCTTACATTTCCATCATTACTTCTTCGATGTACACACTGAACGGTACTTACACCCTTTTTAATCCGAGCATTTCGTTCTTGATCATCCATTCTTATTGTTCCCTCTTGGCTCTTGTACATACTGTGTATCACTCATCTCTCCCTACAGCTTACCCCTATCTTTCGCAGACTTTGGAGCAACTCGCACCATTTGATATTGTCGTACGCTTTTTCCCAGGTCGACAGATGCTATGAATGTGTTTTGATTTTTCTTTAGTCTTGCTTCCATTGGTAACCGCAACGGCACAATAGGATCTCTGACGCCTTTACTTTTGATAAAGCAAAACTTATCGTCATCAAACACATCCTCAGTTTTATTTTCCATTCTTCTGTTGTTCTTGTAAGCTACTTCGATTACTGTTGAGCTTACTGTCCGAGAGTTCTCGCTGTTGTCAGCTATTGCAGTCTTCAGAATTGTGGATGATATTTTTCGAAAGTCAGATGCTATGTCGCCAGACACTTACACTCTGCTCACCAACGTTAATAGTCGTTCTGACCAACAATATTAGCAATTCTGATGGGATTTTACCTATCCCTTCTGCTTTATTTGATTTTGAGTTCTTCAAAGCTCTCTTAAATTTTGATTCTAATACCGGACCCTATATCTTCTAAATCGAGTCGTGTTTCTTCTTCTATCACATCAAACAAATTTGTCTCCTCACAGACACCTTCAATGTACTATTTCTACCTACCCGATCTCTCCCCTGTATTTAACAGTGCAGTTCCCGTCGCACTCTTTTTATTACCACCCTAGCTTTTAATTTCACCGGAAGTTGTTCTGACTTAGTCCTTCCGACAGTCATATCTTTTCGATTTCTTCACTTTCCTCATGCAGCCAGTTCGTCTTAGCTTCCTGTACTTAGTATTTAATTAATTCCTCAGCGACTTGTAATTCTGTACTCCTGAATTTCCTGAACATTTTTGTACTTCCTTTTTTCATCGATCAGCTGGCGTATCTTTACTGTTACCCATGGTTTCTTCGCAGTTATCTTCTTTGTACCTCCTTAAAGCTGTCCATTCCTTCGCAACTGTACTGCCTACTGAGGTATTCCTTATTGTTGTATCTATAGCCTTACAAGGGAACCTCCCCATCGCACCTCCCTCAGATTTAGTTATAAGTTGGCACAGTGGATAGGCCTTGAAAAACTGAACACAGATCAAGCGAGAAAACAGGAAGAAGTTGTGTGGAACTATGAAAAAAATAAGCAAAATATACAAACTGAGTAGTCCATGCGCAAGACAGGCAACATCAAGGATAGTATGAGCTCAAGAGCGCCGTGGTCCCGTGGTTAGCGTGAGCAGCTGCGGAACGAGAGGTCCTTGGTTCAAGTCTTTCCTCGAGTGAAAAGTTTAATTTTTTTATTTTCAGACGATTATCAAAATTCAGGCACTCATAAATAATCAACTTCACTCTTTAAAATTCCAGGACATGTTCAGATTTGCTTGGACATATGCAGGATTTGACGGTCTACATACGGAAAAATTTGAAAACGTTAGAAACATATGTTTTGACAGACCACAGGGAAAACTGAGCGACTGTGAAACTATTGCATTCATTTGTTGCAGTTTATGTGACAAACTCTTATGTTTTCATCACTTTTTTGGGAGTGATTATGACATCCACAAGAAAACCTAAATCGGGCAAGGTAGAAGAAAATTTTTACCCATTCGCCAAGTATACAAGTTAGGTGGGTCGACAAGATATTCCTGTCATGTGACGCAGATGCTGTCACCAGTTTCGTATAGAATATATCAGACGTGTTTTCCTGTGGAGGAATCGGCTGACCTATGACCTTGCGATAAAATGTTTTCGGTTCTCATTGGAGAGGCACGTCCTTTCGTCTACTAATTGCACGGTTTTGGGGTGCGGTCGCAAAACACAGACACTAAACTTATTTCAGTGAACAGAGACGTTCAATGAACGAACGGACAGATCATAACTTTGCGAAAATAGAGAAAGTAAACTTTTCACTCGAGGGAAGACTTGAACCAAGGACCTCTCATTCCGCAGCTGCTCACGCTAACCTCGGGACCACGGCGCTCCTGAGCTCAGATTATCCTTGATGTTGCATGTCTTGCTCATGGACTACTCAGTTTGTATATATTTCTTATTTTTTTCATAGTTCCACACAACTTCTTCCTGTTTTCTCGATTGATCTGTGTTCAGTTTTCCGAAGCCTATCCACTGTGCCAACTTATAACTAAATCTGAGGGGAGTACGATGGGGAGGTTCCCTTGTTAGAGGACTTCAAGCATATCTCGTCAGTCCTGAGTACTTCCGTATCCCACTTCTTTGCGTATTGATCCTTCCTGACTAATCTCAAACTTCAGCCTACTCTTCATCACTGATGTACTGTAATCTGAGACTATATCTGCTCCTGGGTCCGCCTTACAGTCCAGTATCTGATGTTGGAATTTCTGCCTGATCATGATGTAATCTATCTGAAATCTTCCCGTATAAACCGTACTTTTCGAAGTATACCTTCGCCTCTTCTGGTTCCTGAGCAGAGTATTCGCTGTTCCCAGCTGATATTTATTATAGAACTAAATTAGCCTTTCTCCTCTCTCATTCCTTGTCCCAAGCGCGTATTCTCCCGTAACCTTTTCTTCCACCCCTTCCCCTTGAACTGCATTCCATTCCCCCCCATGAGTATTAGATTTTTATCTCTCATTACGTACTGTATTACCCTTTCAATAACCTCACATACTTTCACTATATCTTCATCTTCAGCTTCCGAATTCAGCATGTATACCTGAACAACCGGTGTCGTTCAAATGGTTCAAATGGCTCTGAGCACTATGGGACTCAACTGCTGAGGTCATTAGTCCCCTAGAACTTAGAACGAGTTAAACCTAACTAACCTAAGGACATCACAAACATCCATGCCCGAGGCAGGATTCGAACCTGCGACCGTAGCGGTCTTGCGGTTCCAGACTGCAGCGCCTTTAACCGCACGGCCACTTCGGCCGGCCCGGTGTCGTTGTTGATTTGCTGCCGATTATGAAAATAACAACCTTACCAATGATCTGTTCACGGCAGCACACTCTCTGCCCTATCTTCCTATTCATTACGAATCCTACTCCTTTTGTGCCATTTTCTGCTGCTGTTGATATTGCTTCATGCTCATCTGACCAGAAATCCTTATCTTCTTTGTATTCTTTCCATTTCACTTCTCTGAACACTGCTGTATCTCGATTGAGTCTTTGCATTTCCATTTCAAGATTTTCTAGCTTCCCTACCAAGTTCAAACATCTGACATTCCACGCCCCGCCTCGTAGAACATTACCCTTTCGGTAATTATTCAATCTTTTTCCCATGTTCATCTCCCTCTTGGCAGTGCCATCCTGGATATCTGAATGGGGGACTAATATAGAATTTTTGGCCAATGGAGTGATCATCATAACAGTCTTCAATTACAGACCATATTTCTAGTGGATACACGTTGTGTGTCTTTAATGCAGTCGTTTCCAGTGCCTTCTGCATCTTCATGCCGTTGATCATTGCTGATTCTTCAGTTTTTAGGGTAGTTTCCCACCCCAAGAACAAGAGAGTACCCTGAACCTCTATCCGCTCTTCAGCTTTCTTTGACAAGGCCGTTGGCAGAACGAGGGTGACGTTTTATGCCGGAAGTCTTCGGCGGCCATGGCCGATTATTAATTAGAATTTTAGCAGTTCTGATTTGGAACCCAAGACCGAGGACGTTTTGATTACTAATCAACAAAGCTAGCCCTAGACTTGTCTATACAGTGCCAATTTTTCAAGTTTCAGACCGTCATGAGAGATGTTGTAAGCTACTTCCACTTAAGCCTGCCTACTGTATTCTAAACTTAGATTACTTATGCAATTTTTTCCACCCCTCTGCATCCCCGCTTCCGCACTTGCGAGCTCTCCAGAGGCACACCCACCCACACACACACACACACACAACCACCCACCCACCCACACACACACACACACACACACACACACACACACACACACACACACAGCTCCCTCCGTCACCAAATTAGCGACTATTTGATGCTTCAGGAAGTGTACCATCAAGCTATCTCTTCTTGTGGTAAGTTGCAACATAAATCTCTTTTCCCATGTATCAATACTTCATCTTCTGTGTCCAATCAACCCATCAAAATTTCAGAATTCTGCTACTCCACCACATTGAGAAGGTCACTGTTCTCTTCTCCTCTGTTTTCTGATAGTCTACAAGATTTCATGTTAGACAAATATTTTGGGAACAGACGTTCCAAATTATAAATTTATATTGTATGTTAAAACGTATTTTTCTTCCTCTTGCCAGAATACAATTTATATCCTTTCTGCTGTGATCATCATCTGTTATTTGGCAATCCAAATATCAAAACTCATGTACTACGTTTAGTGTACATGATTCCCTCAGTATCTGATGATTTAGTAGGATTCCATTCCAGAAGCATATCTTTACTTTTGTTGATATTTCGAATTTCCGTCAGTGATTAACATTGCAGATACTAATGTGTTTGTTTCCATGACCACCTCCCGCAGTAGCTTTTATGATCAATTATTTCTGAGTATTCCGACTTAAGTCTATTGCAGTTAATAATCAGTTTTCACCAGAAGTTTATCACTTTTATTTAGATGGCATGGTCTGTGGACATTAATGTTTTTGCCTTTTCAACATGACTGAAAGTCCTCTGGTTCTTCCTTCGTTTGCTGGAGGTTGAAATCGAAAAAATGAAAAGCGGTTGTCCATCTACCCTTCATAATTTTTGGATTTTACGAACCAGGCTTTTCTAGAGCGTTTTTCGGGCTCCTCAATTTTGTCAACTTCATGAGAGAATTAGTACTGCTGTTTCCACTGTAATTTGCAGCACTTACCACAGTGTTTATGTTCAAACAGAGTTTGGCTCAGATAACAATTTAGTAATGATAACTGGCATACGACACCAACGTCTATAAAACCGTATTCCAGGACGTTCACACAGGAGTGATTATTTTATGTTATACATTGCTCTTTTGGATCTCACTGGAGATTGGCGTCGAATATTAACAACTACTCCTAGCTGTGGTGGACTTTATGCGTTCATGTTCGCCAGTATCATTTATTCTGAGTACTGATCGTCCTCTGACTAGCATGATAAAGATTGAATATTGTCTTTCCTTTTTATTACTGCCTCAGCTGTGAAATCCTGTTTTAATATAAGTATTGTTTGTTGTTTTCAAGTTACGCTGAATTCGCGAGTGAAAAAACATAATATACTTTACAATACTTAACCACAGATATCTTGTTTATACCATGCTGTAGTTTTAAATTTCTTAAGGTTTTTGTCAAGTATGTTTGTACATCTCCCGTGCTTTTAGTGGCCTGATTTCATTTTTGTTTAATTTCATGTTTTGACGCTCTAAATACCATTTATAATTGTGTTGAGTTCTGTCTGTTCTAGAAATCCATTATTTGCATGTCGTCCATTTGTTATTACTATTCGGAGGCACCAGTCGACTAGTTATGGCAACACCAGTGAACTAGAACAATACTTCACTTATAGTTATGCAACAAGAGTGACTGATAATACAGCTAGTCCAAATTTACGCTGTTTAATAACCTCACTGAAATTTTGAAGTAACGATTGTTAATCAGTTCAGTCGTGTTCTGAATGACCGATTACTCAGCTAGTTATAGTTTTTATTCCTTAATTATCTCACCAATGTATTGAAGTAATAGTTGCTTGTCAGCTGGCTGAAGATTGTGCATGTTGTTAAATTCACGTGTTCATTAAAATCTTGAACATGACTGTAAAATGCAACTGTAAAGCAGTAGTCTTTGGAAGGATGAAAAAAAATCAATCAACAGTTGCGTTCAGCAATTATAAAACTATCTTCTTCACAGTCTGATTACAACCTTCCCAATACAAGATGTAAGAATCTTCTTACTAGGAAGTTAATTTTATGATTATCAAAACACAAGTATCAACAGTTCCAATAAACATGTATTACAAACTGGTTTGCTGCTTCGTTAATCTTTTCCAAGACTATCACTGATATTTAATTTTGTCTACTCAATTAAGAAAATGCTTTTATAAGGAAATTTGTAAATATGTTTCCAAAATAATTTTGTTTGTCATTTACTAGATGAGTATTTGAATAAAATCTTTGTGCTGGTTTCCTGGTTAGAACTATCCACTTTACCTTAGCACTTCCTAACTTCCCCTTCCCCCTCCCACCTATCACTAACTGTGAAGAAACATTATGTGATCAAAAATATGTGGACACCCCCAAAAACATACGTTTTTCATATTAGGTGCATTGTGCTGCCACCTACTGCCAGGTTCTCCGTATCAGCGACCTCAGTCGTCATTAGACATCGTGAGAGAGGAGGATGGGGTACTCCGCGCAACTCACGGACTTCGATCTTGGCCAGGTGATTGGTTATCACTTGTGTCATGTTTCTGTACGTGAGATTTCCACACTCATAAGCATCCCTAGGTCCACTGTTTCCGATGTGACAGCGAAGTGGAAACGTGACGGCACACGTACAGAACAAAAGCGTACAGGCCGACCTCGTCTATTGACTGATAGAGACTGCCGACAGTTGAAGAGGGTTGTAATGTGTAATAGGAAGACATCTGTTCAGACCATCACACAGGAATTCCAAACTGCATCAGGATCCACTGCAAGTACTATACAGACGAGAGTTGGGAAAAACTTGGATTTCATTGTCGAGCGGCTGCTCACAAGTCACACATCACTCCGGTAAATGCCAAGCGACGCCTCGCTTGCTGTAAGGAGTGTAAACATTGGACGATTCAACAGTAGAAAAACGTTGTGTAGAGTGAAGAATCACGGTACACAATGTGACGATCCGATGTCAGGGTGTAGGTTCGGCGAACGCCCGGTGAACGTCATCTGCCAGCGTGTGTAGTGCCAACAGTAAAATTCGGAGGCTGTGATGTTATGGTGTGTCCGTGTTTTTCATGAAGGGGGTCTGCATCCCCTGTTGTTTTCCGTGGCACAATCACAGCACAGGCCTACATTACTCTTTTTAAGCACCTTATTGCTTCCCACGCTTGAAGAGCAATTCGTGGATGGCGATTGCATGTCTCAACACGATGGAGCACCTGTTCATAACGCACGGCCTGTGGCGGAGTAATTGCATGACAATAACATCCCTTTAATGGACTGGCCACCGTAGAGTGCTGAACTGCATTCTATAGAACACCTTTGGGATGTTCTGGAACGCCGACTTCGTGCCAGGCCTCACCGACCGACATCGGAACCTCTCCTCAGTGCAGCACTCGGTGAAGAATGGGCTGCCATTCCCCAAGAAACCTCCCAGCAGCTGATTGAACATATGCCTGCGAGAGTGGAAGTTGTCATCAAGGCTAAGGGTGGGCCAACACCATATTTAATACCAGCATTACCGATGGAGGGCGCCACGAACTTTTAAGTTATTTTCAGCCAGGTGTCCGGATACATTTCATCACATAGTGTATCTTGGCTAATAGAAGCAATATATCAATCGATAACGGGAAGTAGGAAGCATCAAGCTGTTCAGGATGAAACAGAAGTACAACTGTACACTCGCAAGTCGCTTTTGAAAGAAAGAAATCGATAGGGGAATTTGGGGTACAATCGGGTATATGGATGAAACTGGGTACCTTCATACTTTTTTTTACGAGTTGGTAACATTGTTTTAGACCGTTAGATCATGAAGACGGCCGGCAGCTTCAATACTGCCTTGAGGCTTGGTAGTGCCAGATGCGTTGTTCTTGAGCAAATTAATTTATTAGGTTTTTGTGGTTGTTTATCTTACTGTGTGATATTTTGTGTTCAATATGGAATTTAAATCGTGGTAGTACAAGTTGAAACTAGTCAGACAATGAATGACATTTTTAACAGGCTTAATGAACATATGCCCTGTTGAACGATTCTTGACCTTCGTCGTTATTCATAAATAATTTTACAGATAACGTACAGTTGAGGGAAAACCGGGTAGAAACATTGTGGTGAAACCAGAGCTACATGACAGTTCCCCATCACTTCGTTACACATATGTCTTATGTGTGTGACATAAGAAATATGTGCTTCTTAACGGCATGCTACTTATGTGCACACGTTTTAATAACTGCAAATTAATAATTACATATAGAATTTACTGTTATTTGGCCTCGACTTTTAGATTATTTTTGTCACTAACAATCTAATTAACTACCCCTTATGGCAGAGGTACAGTTTCATTTGAGATAGGATCATTAAGCGCTTTATACAGCCAGGATATTAAGACATGAATTAACAGCCATTCGGGAAGAATGGCAACCCAATACCAAATAGCTCAGTTGTACTGAACTGCATGTACTAGAACGGCAACAAAGCAAAATGACCTATCTGGGCTTACAAAGACTGCACAACGCAAGTGCATTCGGCAAAAAGGTATGTACACCATCAGATACAACAGAAAGAATAATGCCAGATTCCTACCGCGCATCGGAGCCAGTTACTTCTTCTTCTCCAGATCCTGGACCGTGGACTGATGTGCAAACACAGTCTTCAACCACTGTGTCAGCGGAGATTGTAAAGCCAGTTCCTCATTGCGAGAGACCAGCATCAACCACGTGAAGAGGAAAATACAACGTGGTCGCGGAGTTGCCCTCCAGAAACGAACTAAGTGCAACAAAAGCATCTTCTCAGTAGATTAAAAAAACTGTTAAGGCACTCTGGGTCAAGCCCACAAAACGGAGTCAGTAGACTATGAAGACTAGTGAGGCAAACAGCCGTTCTGAAGAAGAGAATGAGAAGCCTTGTCTTCTGTGCAAAGAGATGTAATCGTCAACAAGAAAATCAAATGACTGTGTAAAGTATTTCAAGCGTAAGAAGTGGGCCCATGACGACAGTACAGGATGGATTGAAGATCATGTGCATGAGTATCGATGTGTCCCTTACCTAATACGGAAAATGTAAAACTTCCCGTTCCTACCCCACAAAGTACCTGTTTTTACCCCAAGGTATGGGGTATAGCCATACACTGCAGAGTGCTGCGTTATATTAAATATAATTTGGACCATAAAAATAAGACCTCGTAGTTCATATACACTCCTGGAAATTGAAATAAGAACACCGTGAATTCATTGTCCCAGGAAGGGGAAACTTTATTGACACATTCCTGGGGTCAGATACATCACATGATCACACTGACAAAACCACAGGCACATAGACACAGGCAACAGAGCATGCACAATGTCGGCACTAGTACAGTGTATATCCACCTTTCGCAGCAATGCAGGCTGCTATTCTCCCATGGAGACGATCGTAGAGATGCTGGATGTAGTCCTGTGGAACGGCTTGCCATGCCATTTCCACCTGGCGCCTCAGTTGGACCAGCGTTCGTGCTGGACGTGCAGACCGCGTGAGACGACGCTTCATCCAGTCCCAAACATGCTCAATGGGGGACAGATCCGGAGATCTTGCTGGCCAGGGTAGTTGACTTACACCTTCTAGAGCACGTTGGGTGGCACGGGATACATGCGGACGTGCATTGTCCTGTTGGAACAGCAAGTTCCCTTGCCGGTCTAGGAATGGTAGAACGATGGGTTCGATGACGGTTTGGATGTACCGTGCACTATTCAGTGTCCCCTCGACGATCACCAGTGGTGTACGGCCAGTGTAGGAGATCGCTCCCCACACCATGATGCCGGGTGTTGGCCCTGTGTGCCTCGGTCGTATGCAGTCCTGATTGTGGCGCTCACCTGCACGGCGCCAAACACGCATACGACCATCATTGGCAGCAAGGCAGAAGCGACTCTCATCGCTGAAGACGACACGTCTCCATTCGTCCCTCCATTCACGCCTGTCGCGACACCACTGGAGGCGGGCTGCACGATGTTGGGGCGTGAGCGGAAGGCGGCCTAACGGTGTGCGGGACCGTAGCCCAGCTTCATGGAGACGATTGCGAATGGTCCTCGCCGATACCCCAGGAGCAACAGTGTGCCTAATTCGCTGGGTAGTGGCGGTGCGGTCCCCTACGGCACTGCGTAGGATCCTACGGTCTTGGCGTGCATCCGTGCGTCGCTGCGGTCCGGTCCCAGGTCGACGGGCACGTGCACCTTCCGCCGACCACTGGCGACAACATCGATGTACTGTGGAGACCTCACGCCCCACGTATTGAGCAATTCGGCGGTACGTCCACCCGGCCTCCCGCATGCCCACTATACGCCCTCGCTCAAAGTCCGTCAACTGCACATACGGTTCACGTCCACGCTGTCGCGGCATGCTACCAGTGTTAAAGACTGCGATGGAGCTCCGTATGCCACGGCAAACTGGCTGACACTGACGGCGGCGGTGCACAAATGCTGCGCAGCTAGCGCCATTCGACGGCCAACACCGCGGTTCCTGGTGTGTCCGCTGTGCTGTGCGTGTGATCATTGCTTGTACAGCCCTCTCGCAGTGTCCGGAGCAAGTATGGTGGGTCTGACACACCGGTGTCAATGTGTTCTTTTTTCCATTTCCAGGAGTGTATGTTGTTCACGCCTTGTTTATTTTTTCATGAAATAAATTACAATGTTTAAGTAGTTCTAAGTTCTAGGGGACTGATGACCATAGATGTTAAGTCCCATAGTGCTCAGAGTCATTTGAACCAATAAATTTCAAGTCCTAAGAATGAAAATTGTCATTGTTAAGTAGGTTTCTCCTTAGGTGCACTATTTAGTGCAATAAACGCGAAATGGTTCCAGGAAAAGTGTGAAGAAATCAAAATCATACAAATAATTGACGACACTGTGTTAGATTACTGTTCTGAGTTAAGGGATTGGTACTAGGGAAAAAGCTCTTGGCGGTTCGTATCAAACCAGTCAGAAGGAACAGTCAGTTCACTATCATATACGCTGTCGTATGTGATACATTTGGCGGTAAATGACAGTTGGTTTACATTACGTTAATCTGTAACAACAACATGCGACCTGAAGGTGGGCTACGTGGCCCGAAACCGGTAATTTGGAAATAAAAGAAAGTTATGCACTTCGTTAAACACTTAAACCTGACGATCAGTTATCATTTTTAGGTTTTCAGTCGATCCTTGGTTGCTTCTATATTACTGTTATTATTATTATTATTTTTGATATTATTCTCTCCTTGGAGACGTGATGGGTCTGTGCGACTAAATGACTGTGTTTGTAGTTAAAATTTGTTCAAAAACGAAATAGCAGTTATGAGAAGCAAAGAACACGAAAGGGAAAGTGTAGTTCCGACGGAAGGAAGAAAGCTCACAGTATAACGTTCCGTCGACAGCATGACAATCTGGAATGTAGTACAAGGAAGGATTACGAAAGGAAGGGGAAGATTGACCGTGCTGTTGCCAGAGGAACCGTACCGGCATATACAGTGAGTGATTTAAGGAAATTATGGAAAAACCTAAATCTGAATGGCCGGACGGGAATTTCAGTCGTCGTCCTCCCGAATGCCAGTCAGTCCTATGAGCTAATCACAGCATCAGTGGACACGATCATAATACCGAGAAAGGAGTGAGAAATGGTTGTAGCCCACTCATGACGTTGTTCGGTCTGTACACTGAGCCCTCAGTGAAGGAGAACATGGAGAAATTTGGAAACAGAATTAAAGTTAAGGGAGAAAAATAAAAGTTTTTGCAGTTTGCCTATGACATTGTATTACTGACAGAGGCGGCTAAGAATTAGGAAGTGCGGATGAGTGAATGGATGCCTTGAAAGGAGAACATAAAATGACTAGCTTAGTGCCCCCACTGCTTTGCTCGCGTTTGCGTAGTAATTAGACCAAAAATAATTTTGCAAATATGTATTATATCTATTGAAAAATTAGTGCATTAAATATCCGCTTCGTTTTCTATACAGTTCTAACAAAGCAGATTCGTCGTGGTGACTGTTAAACAGTTTCTTCGATTTAATTCACAAACTGCAACATCTTCTAAACTTTTCGCGCTGTCTAAAGCCATAGAGGCATGCCCTTTCCGGGAATATACACGTTGATTATAATTAACGTTAAACTTTCAAAACGCTGTAGACATAACACCACTGGTCAGAATGACGTCAAATTGCAACGGAATATTATCGGAGAGGCGGGAAAATGTATGACAGAAGCAAAAAATAGTTTGAAAATTTATCAATAGATGGTGCTGTATGTGTCAGAATACGTAAATGAAAATATCTGTCATACCCACGACCCATTGAAGTTGGTATAAACACGCCGGGTACACGACTTTTCCTACTTACGCTTTCTCTCTGTTCGCCATGACTGCCTCAACGCAGGATCGCGCTGTGCTTGTGAAGCTGTATTACGAGAATGATGACTGTGCACACGTCGCTCTGCAGAAGTTCTGGACACTTAGGGTTTGAAAAAAGGCATTGGTCCGATGACGGCCGTGGGTCTGGAGAAAATGATGCGGAAATTCGAAAAGACAGGTTCTGTTGATGTGCAAGCTGATAGAGGGAGGAAACGAATTGATTCGACGTCAGTGGGAGCAGTGGCCACAGCAATGCAGAAGGAGCCGCGCGGGATTAGCCGAGCGGTCTGGAGCGCTGCAGTTATTGACTGTGTGGCTGGTCCCGACGGAGGTTCGAGTCCTTCGGGCATGGGTGTGTGTGTTTGTCCTTAGGATACTTTAGGTTCTGTAGTGTCTAAGCTTAGGGACTGATGACCTTAGCGGTTACGTCCCATAAGATTTCACACACATTTGAACATTTATTGTGAACGCAGGAGGAGATGAGTCGTGGTGTGCAAACATGTAGTGCACGGAGAATTGCCGGAGCATTGGACATACACGTGAGCACGGTGCGTAAAATCCTACGAAACATTATTCTTTGCTATCCATTCAAAATTACCCATGGGCACGAGATGCTTCCTGTTGATCGGCCCGCAAGAGAGGCCTTTGCTTTAGAATTTCTTTCTGGCATGGAAGTGGTCAATGATTGGCCGCGGAAGATTTTCTACAGACGAAGCCTACTTCCAACTGATAGGATATGTCGATACACAGAATTGTCGAATATGGGCAACGGAAAATCCACACGCAGATCAACCAGTACCACTTCATCCTGAAAAGGTCACTGCGTGGTGCGGATTTCCGGCTTCATTTATCATAGGGCCATATTTTTTCGAAGAGAGAGTTGCTTCCGGTCATGTTACCTGTACCGTCAGTGGTAAGCGCTAAGAGTGTCTTTTACGCAACTACGTCATTCCAGTTCTCCAGCAGCGTGGATGTGTGGATGGGATCATTTTTATGCAAGATGGCACTCCTCCGTACATAGTATGAAGGCTTTCACGACCGGATGACATATGTTCCGGTAAACCTTCCGGGATGTAAGGTCGTGGTCCATGAAACTCTTCAGCTCCTAACGTTTCGTCCAGAGCTGCGCTGGACATCTTCAGAGGGGTGTTTCTCCTCCGGTGCGTCTTGCCGACTGACGGGTCGGACGTCTGAGAGCGACTTATATATCGTAGAAAGTGGGCGTGACCAGAGTTACACGTGTTATGCAGAGATAATCTTTGTCAAAGATAAAACTTAACTATCGATCGTAATCTCGTTACGGATAAAACTGTCTAGCAATTCTGTAGTGCTACTGTCCAAATATCAGTAAGTTTCATGGTCTCTTCTTTCCGATTAAAATTATCCCTATGTTTATATATTTCAGTTGCTTCTCTACAAAGCCGTCGTCGTGGATAAAATTTTTGTTTCGGAAAACCTCACTTGATGATTTCCTGACTGAAAAGCGTGTTCTGCTACAGCCGATTTATCTGTTTTTCCTAATCGGCAAAGACTTCTGTGTTCTTTTAACCGTGTATTTACACTTCTTTTTGTTGTTCCAATATAAACTTTTCCACATGTACACGGAATTTTATATACGCCACTGGCTGATAGAGGAGCGCGTTTATCTTTTATAGACCGGAGAAAATGACAAATTTTCTTCGTTGGTCTAAAACCAGGTCTAATATCATGTTTACTTAAAATCTTTCCAATCTGATCCGTTACTTTCTTTATGAAAGAGAGAGAGACTGTATTCTTCCATCGTTTTTCGGGCTTGTCCTTATGCTTTTTGTTGTTTGGATGCAGAATTCTGCTTACTTCTTTCTTTGAGTAGCCATTTTTCTCAAAAGCGTGCTTCAGATGTTTTAATTCGACGTCGAGATACTCCGGCGTGCAAATCCGTCTGGCTCTGTCAACGAGACTTTTAATCACACCTCTCTTTTGTTGTGGATGGTGGTTAGAGTTTTTATGTAAGTATCTGTCTGTGTGCGTTATTTTTCTAAAAATCTGTTGTTTCAATCATCTGTCTGTCTCATAACTAAAACATCCAAAAACGGTATTTTGTTATCATTTTCTCTCTCCATGGTAAACTGGATTCTTGGATTTATATTATTAAGGTAATCAAAAAATTTGTCTAAGGCTTCTCTACCATGTGGCCAGACCACAAATGTATCGTCTACATACCGATACCAGCGAGATGGTTTCTTATCTGCTTTTTCCAAGGCTGACTGTTCGAATTTCTCCATGTAGAAATTAGCTACTGCTGGACTCAATGGGTTACCTATTGCTACGCCATTAAGTTGCTCATAAAATTCATTATTCCACTGGAACTGACTGGAAGTAAGACAATGTCTGAAAAGAGCAGTCAGATCTTCTGGAAAAATATCTGTTATAAAATCCATAACTTCGTTAACTGTGATCATGTTAAATAAAGACACTACATCAAAACTTACTAAAATATCTTCAGGAGTCAGAATTAAACCTTCAATTTTCTCTATGAAATGACTTGAGCCCTTTATATATGAGTCAGTTTTCCCAATATATGGATGTAAACGAGTTGCTAGATATCTTGCTATTTCATACGTAGGAAATTTCATAGCACTAACAATCGGTCTCAGAGGAAGGTCCCTCTTATGTACCTTGGGTAGGCCATAGAGTCTAGGACACATACCTTCAGTCTTCAATAAAGCTCTTTTTTCTTCTTTTTGAATAGAAGTGGCCGATTTTATCAGATTATTTGTTTTCCGTAGTACGCTGGCTGTAGGATCTTTCTAAGTTTTTTTATTGTCCTGACGTTAAAAGATTCAAAATTGTGCTTTGATAATCTTCTGTATTAATCTTAATCCGAGTGACTTCTGGCAGGGGGGTATCTGAAATATTTTGTGTTCAGTGTTCCGACTGCAAACGTAGCTGCACTGAAGGCATGCATTTTGCACTAGATTTTGAACGTGTTCCCGGAAGCACTTCGATCAGTTATGGAACATGCTGTTTCTCGATCTCAACTCGTTGCAGAAAACGGTGGACGGCATATTCAACATGTTTAGCGCCAGTCGCACGGAAATTAATAATATTATTTGATTTTGATTAGTGCTTCTTATGCGGTTTTCGGCCTCAGGACAGTTACAAACTGATGTGATTGATGTTTTTTAGGCACTTTTTGGCCTCAGGGCAATTAAAAACCGACGTGAGTGATGATTTTATGTTGCCTTTTGGCCCCAGCACAATTAGAAACCGATTTTTTCCATCCGATGTGATATGAGCTTGCTGTGTTGGATGGGCTTACGTAACTAACAGTGTCACACCTGTACACCCACGCACACTGAGTAGTACAGTTTATTTAACGTCAAACGTACACATAAGGCATTGTTTTGTGATTCTTTTATCATTTGTAGTCGACCACTATTAAATTATGATACATACAGCGCTATCTATTGCTACAGTTTGTAACTATTTATTTTTCTTCTGCCATACGTTTTACCCCTTCTCCGATAAAATTCCGCTGCAATTTGACGTCATCCCGACCAGGCGTGTTATGTCTACAGTGGTTTGAAACTTTACCTTTAATTGTAATCACCCTGTACTTCTGCCCAAAAAGCGATTAATGCAGCTGGAGTTGTAGGTTTGTGTTAATTCTTCCTTTTGAGATCTTGTGATAATATTTCCATAAAAACTTCCATCACGCAACACTTACGTCTTTATTTCTAACCGAGAAGTGAACATCAATTTCCCAAGGTTTAGTTTTAATAATGTTTTAATGTAACGAAATACTTTCATAAATATTTTCACCTCTTAGAATTTGAATTTCTAAAAGTATTGAAACAAGTATTTTTTTCTAGTTGAGAAGCCAAATAGAACTGTTCATAGATTTAAACTTTCATAATGAAATATTTCCGTAAAATCTTGCCTATTCTATTTCATCCCGTTATGTGTTGAATTTCTAACTCAGAAGTAAAATACCAGTTTTCGTAGATGTAGCTTTAAAAATGCTTTAGTAGTTAATTATTTATGATTTACTGTAAAAAGAGGAAAAATCTATTACCCACAATTTCACTCCGTTATGGTTGAGCTTCTAAAAATACAGAAACACATATTTCTTAACTTCTAACCGTCAAACCAAATACCAGTTTTCATGGTTCTAGCTTCAAAATTGCCTTAATAGTGACACATTTTCAAAAAACTTTTCGCCCCGTAATTTCACACCTTACGACTTGAATTTCGAAAAATTCATTCATACGATACCTGCGGTGTAAGATCAACAGCCTCTCCAAATTTAGTTTTAAGAGTATTTTAATATAGCGACATATTTTCATAAAAATTTTCGTCCCTTATTTCCTCCCCTTAGGGGTTGACTTTCCAAAAAAACACTCAAACTTTTATTTTATTATTTTTTTTTATATCTGAGAAGCCAAATACAAATTTTCAGGAATATGATTTCAGAAAATGATTTCATAATGAAATATCAAAAATACTTTCATCCTCTGTTTTAACCCGCTGTGAGAGTACACCGAGAAGCCAAATACAAATTTTCTTAGAGTTAGGTCTAAGAATGGTTCCAGAATGAAATATTTTCCTAAAAATTTTCGTCCCCTACTTCACGACCTTGTGGGTTGAGTTTCCAAAATCTGTGATACATATATCCTTTGATTTCTAACCGAGTAGCCTGACAACAATTTTCAGAGATGTAGTTTTAAAAATGTTTTAATACGTCTTTAATAAGGATTTATTTTCTACAAAATTTTTAGGTACTATTTTGCCCCATTAGAACTATCAAAAAAGGCTGAAACATGTTTTTCTTTAATTCTGACCCAGAAGCCAAATTCCAGCATTCTTGGTTCTAGCTTCAAAAGTGCCTTCATAGCGACATATTTTCAAAGAACCGTTCAGTCCCTATTTTACACCCTTAACGGCAGAATCTCGAAAACTATCTTCTTAAACGATGCCTACAAGATAATATCAACACACTCTCCAAATTTCAAGTTTCTATCCTTAGCGATTTGGGCTGGACGATGACAGTCAGTCAGGACATTGCCATTTTATAAAGAGACAATCAGTGATACAGGCCGAAGTATGGAATGTTTGAGATTCAGACTTGCAATAGCAAGAAATCGTTTGTCCGAAATGGGGATTTATTTGCTTCTAGTAAGTGTTAGGAAGGTATTTGTCTGATGGGTAATCTCGTACGGAAGTTAAATGTGAGCGATAGCCAATTCAAATAAGAATATAATGGAAAATCTTGAAACCTCGTGCTGTAGAAGACCTTTGAATATTAGATGGACTGACAGATATCCCAAGAGGAGGCGTCGAAACGAACTAGGTAAAAAGAATTTCATGACGCAACTTGACTAAAAGAACAGATTGGTTGATAGGACGCATCCTAAGGTATCAAGGTCCTGTCAGTTTGGTAATATAAGGAAGTGTTGGGGGGGACAAAAACTGTAGTAGGAGGCCAATACTTGTGTACCATAAGGAGACTTATTTGGATACATGATGTCGCAGTTATGCAGAGATGGACACGTTTACACAGGATAGACTAGCATGGAGAGCTGCATAAAATCAGTGTTCACACTGAAGACGATGTAACGAAACTTAGTGTCTAACAAAAGAAATTTTCGTAGTATTGATGTTGTAGTTTTGAGTAAATGCGCAATTTTTAATGTAATATATTTTGCCATTATTCTGTAAATATTTTCTTATGAATGAATACGATCATCTAATTTAATGCAATAAATGTTTTATTATGAATGAATATGATTATGTAACTTAATGCAATATCTATGAAAGCATTATGTAAAAACATGTAATAAACACGCTGGTCTAGTCAGGGGGATTGCTATTGTGAACATTCAAGGAGTTTATCTGAAGTAGGGAACATTGTCGCAATGTGCGCACGGGAACATTGTCGCAGTGCGCAGACACGCAGTGCAATTGAATTTTCAACGAGCTGTTGTGCAGCTGAGTCTGACACAAGCACTCATAGTGCGGTACATTGTAAAGTAACAAATTTGAAGAACTGTATGTTATGGCCTGGCACAATTACGTTCTTAACTGGGCACAATGAAACTGGGCACAACGAAACTGGGCACAAGAGGAATTAATATGAAAGAACAGCACTGTGGTCCAAAATTGTTTATTGCAAAGTGACGCTAAGAAGAGCCTGCTGCCATGCATTGTCAGCAATTATTATCGGCGATTATTACCTTAAGCAGCACCAGCATCACCCGCTGAAACAAGATCAGACCAAATTTAATATTTAGAAGCTTATTAAGGCTAGCCAGCGTAGGAGTGTCATTTTGTGCTTAGTTACCAGCTTATCGTAAACGCTGTGTTACAAGTGATAAGCCTGAATAATTGCCAAGTAGGGTCCTCTCCTGCCATTATTAATCAAAACAGAGTGTCGCTGTTGATGGCAAAAACCATGAAATTGCTGAGCTAATTCAATTTCGACAATTTGTTTAAAAACGTGAAATTTATGAAAACTTAAAAGATATTTGAGACTGACAGTTAAAGATATGGACTTGTTGTCAAGGAAATCTTCACTTGAAAAGCCAGTATTAATACTCAGTGATTATAAAAATAGTAAAATAAGTAAGTCGTTGAAGATTATTGTAGATCATAATGATTAATTTCTCTGTGTTCTCCAATAATTTCCGTTCTAATTTCCAAAATACGTAACAGTGTTATGTCAAAGTTAATCAGCAATTATATAATTAAAGTCAAGCGCTAATAAGACATACTTTGTTTAGCAGAGACCATTTAGTTAAGAGCAAGTACTATAGAAGAAATATTAAAGGCTAGCATTGTAATACGCTGCACGAAGCTCAGTGCGAAACAGTTAGCAGTCTAGTGCAAATGCTTAGCGCAATTTGCTTTACTGATTTCACGATTAGATTTATGTCATGTTGGTAACTGTGATTTGGAACCTGAGCTCCAGTCAGTGTTATTGTGCCCGTTCCTGCCTAATGGTCTTGCATTAACTATTACGTACATACTTTTCCAAATTGATCAACAAGTGTACAATATTGTTCGCTCAAACTGTGAGGTGGCGACCGTTTTGTATAACCATTGTAATCGCAACTAAAAAATATTTAACTTCATTATCTGTAATTTCACCAACTGTTTTGCTGTTTTTATCATTTTTCAAAATTCTTTCCATCGTTATTGCGATTACGATTAGTTTATAACTGATTCTACATTTTTTAATTTGTTTTTCGGAACCGAAGCTTTTCCCGAGTCAGCAGGGACAACAGGAAAACAATTATTCAAGTATCTGAAAGTGTAACTCTGTTATAGCCATAACAACAACAATATGTTTCTTTGACATATGCGTTTCGCTTCCGTTTATTAACGAAACACCCTTATTTGTTTATAATAGATTTTAATTACATTTACAACATAAAGACGTTACATAATATCTTACTGCATTTCTCCACTGCTGACTCCTCCATAAAAAATAACAGAGAATCTCTCCGTTAAAAACCTTCCCATTTTTTCCCGATCATGCCCCACCACCACACACTACAAATCATGCACCTATATAACAAACAGATGAACATATAACTAAGAGGGCTGTTCGGAGAGTAAGGAACGATAGGTCGCGAAATGGAATCCACAGTCAAATCAAAACCATTTTATTTGCAACGGTTAGCTATAGCTTCCAGCTACTTCTCTACACTGTTGTCGCTCAGACTTACACATTTGATGTAGCGTTGTACCAACTTTTCAATTCCCTCGTTATAGAAGACAGCCACCAGTGCTTTTCGACAATTTTCTACTCTTCACTGCAGCTCTTGTCTGTGTCAATGTCTTTATAGTCAGCGGCTCATTTGGGGAGAGATGAACCTCAGGGGTAGCCAATTACGGGCTGTATTGTGGGTGATTAGACACTTCCCATCGAAAACATCTTCATTGCCCTTGGAGAGTGCGGCTGAGAATTGTCGTATAGAAGGAACCTCATGACAGTCATGTTATGTGGATTCCATAGCTTTTGGCGAAAAGAGCGACATGACGTGATCGACGGGTGTACTAGACACAGTGCCCAAGGCATCTGTACAAAGCTTCATCAGATTTTCACTATGTTTTCCATTTCGCGACCAGTCGTTCCCTAGTTTCCGAATAACCTTCGTACATACAAAAAACTTCGCAAACTGAAGACGATACAAAACACACAGCAATAGTTGACTACATTAGGAACAGTAGACGTAGATGCTAACACCAATTTAAAAAAAATGAAACCAGGTATTTATCGAAAGTGTGTACATGGTTCAAATGGTTCAAATGGCTCTGAGCACTAGGCGACTTAACTGCTGAGGTCATCAGTCGCCTAGAACGTAGAACTAATTAAACCTAACTAACCTAAGGACATCACACATATCCATGCCCGAGGCAGGATTCGAACCTGCGACCGTAGCAGTCGCTCGGCTCCGAAGAGAATCGAAAGGAATAATTTAATCTTACGAATATTGCGCTCCAGAAAGTTGTTTCATACACAGCAAGGAAAATAATCTGTAATGTACTGGAACGAGTATATCATGGAACATGTTTATTGTAAGCATTACAGGCTGACAACAGAAATACCTTACAGGTTTGGTAAATGAGAGGGAGCAAAATGCGTATGGCACAAAACTGAATAGCATTCTGTTCAGTTACACCAACAGGCCACATCGACAAGAAGATAATAATAGATGATCAATATTCCAGCAATATAATTGTCAATCATAATTAATTGAAACCTTCAGCTGCTGACAGGTGATGTTGATGTACCTCGATGGGGACAGCTGAAAATGTGTGCCCCGATCGGGACTCGAACCCGCGTTCTCCTGCTTACGTCGCAGACACTCTATCCATCAGAGCCACCGAGGACAGAGATGAACAGCGTGACTGCAGGGACTTATCCCTTGCACGTTGCCCGTGAGACCCACGTTCCCAACTGCCCACAATCTACATACGTAATGTACCTGATAGGTACTTGCCCATCCACTCATTACTCGCACAGACTAAGGTGTCTATTCCCGTAAGAGATCGGGCAACTTCGCACAGACGAAGGTCGATGGCTGGGTAGCCTTCAACTATATTTATATGAAGATACTAACTGTTCTCGAAAGAACAGATACCATTGATGACCGTGCAGCTTCTCTAGAATAAATGATAATTAATTGAAATCCTCAGCTGCCGACAGGTGCTGGTGATTTACCTCGATGGGGACAGCTGAAAATATGTGACCCGACCCGGAGTCGAACCCGCGTTCTCCTGCTTACATGGCAGACGCTCTATCAATCTGAGCCATCGAGGACACATATGGATAGAGCAGCCATGTAAGCAGGAGTTCCTGGGTTCGAGTCCCAGTCGGGGCACACATTTTCATCTGTCCCCATCGAGGTACATCAACAACACCTTGTAAGTAGGCTGTTTCGGTTTTTATATTTGTAACGCCACGTAGCGCTCTGTATGAAAATCACTGGCTGTGCTGTGTGCAGTCTGTGGCCGGTTTGCACTGTTGTTTGCCATTGTAGTGTTGGGCAGTTGGCTGTTAACAGCGCGTAGCGTTCCGCAGTTGGAGGTGAGCCGCCAGCAGTGGTGGATGTGGAGAGTGAGATGGCGGAGTTTTGAGAGCGGATGATCTGGACTGAGACAGTAAATTTGTAGGACTGGATGTCATGAACTGACTTTTGAACACTATTAAGGTAAATACATTGTTTGTTCTCTATCAAAATCTTTCATTTGCTAACTATGTCTATCAGTAGTTAGTGCCACCAGTAGTTAGAACCTTTTATTTAGCTGGCAGTATTGGTTCTCGCTGTATTGCAGTAGTTCGAGTAACGAAGATTTTTGTGAGGTAAGAATTCATGTAAGGTATAGGTTATTATTAGTCAGGGCTATTCTTTTGTAGGGATTACTAAAAGTCAGACTGCGTTGCGCTAAAAATATTGTGTCACTTTAGTGAATGTCTGAGTACGTTTAATTTTGCTCAGCTGTTTGAAAATCAAATAACATAAGATGTTTTTTCAGCACAGTAATTCATTAATTTTTCTAAGGGGACGTTTCAACCTGTCGGCAGCTGAAGGTTTCAATTAATTATCATTTATTCTAGAGAAGCTGCACGGTCATCAATGATATCTGTTCTTTCGGGAACAGTTACTGTCTTTCAGCTTCAGTCATGTAAATCTTTGGTGCTCAGTACAATGTATATCTCGAGTGTCCATTGTAGTGTTGTGTTAGTAACCTTCTTGTCCACAAAAATCACATAATTATTCTTGATCAGTCAAAGAGACGGCTGGAGTGGCCGTGCGGTTCTAGGCGCTGCAGTCTGGAGCCGAGCGACCGCTACGGTCGCAGGTTCGAATCCTGCCTCGGCCATGGATGTGTGTGATGTCCTTAGGTTAGTTAGGTTTAAGTAGTTCTAAGTTCTAGGCGATTGATGACCTCAGAAGTTAAGTCGCATAGTGCTCAGAGCCATTTGATCAGTCAAAGAAGATATGCTTAAACGTGCTTCTGACGCTACAAGAATCAAAGCCCTTTCCACCTCTCAGAGGGACATATAACGCAGATTCGGTGTCTCGCCACATCTCCTTGGGGAAACTATCTTCCAGACTACCTGCTGCAGCGTCCAGGATGGGTTGTTGTGAATGGTTCGTGCTCACCGGGCGTCGGCCAATAACCGGGAGCCTACTCCCGACCACCCCTAGCACAGAGTTCCGGACCGGGCTGGGCCCGCTTTTTTAATATCGAGCCATCGACCGCAGCGCGGCCCATCTCGCATGACGCACGCCCCAGTTATTAATAAAAGTCCGCCAGCGCGTTAATACTCGCTTCCAATAGCCGTTCCAGCGGCGTCGCGCCGGTATGAACTTCCTGCGGCAGCCAGCTGATGGCCGAGTGAGTGAGGACTTCGGAACGGCGCGGAAATATGTGCCACATGACGAACTGCTACGAGAGCCGACGCCAAATTTAAACTGTATTGACTGTCAGTCGCGAACTAGGCCAGTACTTAAAGCTCTCAGGAGAAAAATGTGGCATACGATAGTTCGACCAGTGCTCTTCCGTCTCATGTATTTCGCTTTTGCGATCGTAGCACGAACTAATTAGTCATCGCTCCTCCTGACAGTAACTCATCCGTCTGTTACCTATTTACGGCATTTGTTAGTGAAACAAGGTGCAGCATTAACACACGCTTTTCAAAAGAGCCTGGCCCGAATTTTTACTCAAAAATTTATTTCAAGAAGCAACAATAAGCCGTCACAGTAAAAGCGGTGGCTCGTTTTATTTTACAGGTTATTATTACTTGCTGTAGGGGCTGTGATTATTGAGATTTTTCGTCTGAACCAGCAAGGTAAAACAGAGGCCACTACATCCACCACATCAAGTGGATTTAGTGCTCACGTCCTCACACTGAGCCGTGAACACGTCCCAGTTTATCAATTGGGAATAACTGAACATGATTACTACTGTTATCGGTGCCATGCGTGCAATAGTCGAGCCCAGCGCGCGATATTAATCTTTATACTATCGTTAATGGCGCGAGACCTGCACGACCTTATAGCAATCGTTAAAGTTCTGCCTTATTTTGTTACACTAGGGGTGAGTTCACGTAATGGAAGAGAGAGAATGTAAAATTAACGGACTCATTTATTTAACAGCTGAGAATCGAACAACAATACAACCAAATGGGGGTGGGGGGAAGAAAGATTCGAGTTCAGCAGCCTGCCCCAGCGTACGTTCGTAACAGGCCACGATAGCAGGAGGAAAGGAATTTTAGTAACGATCGCCGTATTATCAAATGGGGTCCAATCTCCTAAAGAAAGGGGTTGCAGGTATGCAACGACCACCACCAGGAATCAGCCAAAGACTAAGAAGATGCTACTGTGCGTGAATCGCTAGGTAGCCTCCCGTACTAAAGCAATAAAACCCGTAAGACGCGAAACTATTCACAATGACCTATCAGGTTCCCTCTGGGCCGCAGGGCGAGAATCTACAGTGCATGTCGGCCGGCGCTCATTCTTACCGAGCTTCATCTCCGAGCGGCACCTCCGGTCTCCGGCACGGTCACACTAGAACTGAACTACTGCCCCTTTGTCTACTACCCATCTGCAGAGGGCGGTTGGCGCACGCCCGCGAAAAACGGGCGCGCACCTGAACTGGCCAATCATAGGGCCGGAATTTCTCAGGGAGGAGACCTCGCGACGTTAAAATTGAGCAGAAATAGCGTTTACAAGGTTGGTAAGGCAGGTTAGGGAACTGAGATCAGGAGAAACTTTGGCCACTACTGAATGTTCAAACGACACCACGTGCTACCACGGCGATCGGAAAAGGGATGGAAAACGGGAAGCCATCATGGCTGCTAGGGAGACTGCTGCTCTCGCCCATAAATAAAGAAAATTCCTGGCGCCAAGCTCCTCTCACAGATCAGTGTGAGACAAACTGTAAACATCGTCAGATAAATCAGGCAACCCATAGAAATTATTAATATAACCTGAATTATTATATTACCGAGTACCAGAATTCTGGGATTAGAAATATGAAATACGAGCACTGAATGGTGAATGAAGTGCACGTCTTTCAACATATACGAATTGACTACTGCATTGTCGTAATATTGACTCGGGTTGATGACATTCTTAAAACCACCTATCAGGAAATCTTCATCATATCATCTGTGAGATGCGTTTGATTGATTCAGGACAGCAGGTATAATGGTAAAACCTGACGTGGCTTAGCTTGCTTTTCAGAAGATGGTGTTTTCGGGGCATTCTCTGTCCTCAAGAGGTATTATGGTTGCTCCAAATCGAACACCTCAATAAATCCAAAAGAAATAGCAATGTGTAGTGATACGATCAACGTCTTTTAGAAAATTTATTACCAATTTTTCATCACGAAGTCATGGTCGTCAACGAACTGATAATAATAATAATGCCGTGTGACGAGGGCCTCCCGTCGGGTAGACCGTTCGCCTGGTGCAAGTCTTTCGATTTGACGCGTCTTCGGCTACTTGCGCGTCGATGGAGATGAAATGATGAAGATTAGGACAACACAACACCCAGTCCCTGAGCGGAGAAAATCTCCAACCCAGCCGGGAATCGAACCTGGGCCTTAGGATTGACATTCTGTCACGATGACCACTCAGCTACCGGGGGCAGACTGTCAACGAACTGAAATGGTAAATGGGTTGTGGTACGGGGGTTGGAGTTTGTGAACGGGAGTAGTCTCAACAAAACGATTTGAAAGGGTGAAGGAAGCTCTAGCGTTTTTCCCAGTATTGGCTATCTGGGTTTTTGGTAAATAGTTCATTGAGCAGACCGATGCTTCCGTGACTGTAGTTGCAGCTGCCCCGCTGCAAGAAGATAAACATGGCAGGCGACCTGTGTGAGCATACTATACCTCTCGTGAGTTGTCACCTCTTGAAATAAGTTTTCCGTAGACCTACTGGAGGCACTATCCAGGTCATTGGCTTTTGACAGGTTCCGATTTCACCTCGAGCATAGGCAAATTCCTGAGTTGGAGTTCTGCCCGGCCCAAGCGTTCTGTTATGAAAGCAAGATGGGCTACACTGACTGTAGCATCACAGTTTCAATTCAAGCACATGAGGAGGATAGCAGGTAGTTTAGGTAGGATGTTTGGGGATGATTTTCAGGGGAATGAAAGCCAGAGGCTGGGGAAGCAGATCCCAAATGTGGGTGTTCTTATTCTGATTCTAAGGGTGTTTCTGCCCTTGTTTAAAAGTATCAGGAAGATGATGAAGACATATGTGAGGTAAATTGGTCAGGGATAAGAGGCTAAGCTGTATTTTTCGACGAAGGAAGACTATACGAATGGAAATGATAATCGCCCTCTGTAGTTCTTTCCAACCTGGTTTCAATTTGCGCTGTCACCAGTCAACAATGGCCGGCCACTCGGAGGCATAATACAGAAAAAAGTACTCTTTCTCTGGGACCTAAACCATGCGAAGATTACTAGTAAACATGGTTACTAGACATGCAAATCCTCACGCAATTAGAAATTCAAGTCATCAGTGCCAGTTTTCAGTCACCGTAATGGCCGCAATTATTGCTGCTAGACTAATACGACCTTACATTCTGCGAAAGAAAGGCACTATTATGAAACTACTTGCCTATCCCGCTACAGGAGGTACCATTCCAACAACGGCTGGAGATGTGAGTAATGCATGATGAAGCACCAGTCTATGTTATCCGAATGTTCCGACACATCTCACACAGACATAAAAAGGGCAACGGATAGGTCGGAGAGGTCTTGTACGCTGGCCAATTCGTTCCCTTGGATTTTAACTTTTTGGGGTAACTTGAAACCTTTGATGTAGGCAACCCTCATTAGTGATGTACAAGCTCTATAGTAAAGCGTCATCAATGCGTTCCAGCTGATCCGTGGACGACTTGGAGTTTTGCACAGAGAGACTCCATAAGATTTCGGACAGAAGTATGTCTTACTGTGAGTGGACTCTATACTGTGCACCTTTAGCAGAGGCTCACAAATGCCGGTTGTATGTGTAGCATGCGGATTACTCTAGAAGCTTTGTTGCTTGACACAAAGAGAATAATGTGTTCTCTTTTGTTTCCTCATTTATTTACTGCATTCTGTAGCTCGTTTGTAATAGCTAAGCGCTTGACGTAGATGGATTTCAGAGCAATGAAGATGTACAATTGCTCGTAGCTCTTGAGCTACGAATTTTGGAGCATGTCTTTAAAGAGATTTTTCTCTGTTTTGGTCAAAAATACCACTAAAAAAAGGCCTAATTATTATTAACGCCCTGTATGGAACTCGTACCAGAATTCATGTGGAGTTCATTTGTAATGGTAGTGATTCCGACATATGGACTACTGTATAGGCCTGTAAACCTTCTTCTGGACAAGCAGTTAATTTTCAGTTCGTAGGAAGCAGAAACCAAATTACAAAAAAGTATATTTGTACTATGTGAGGCCGTTTCCGCACTCTCGATCATGAAACAACTTCGCGTTTTGTTGCTATTTTCCACCCATGTTGCTACAGTGCAGATGGTCTAGGATAGTCTAAATGCATGTGTGGTACTTTTGGTCAATGTGAACGTCTGAAATAGGATAATACCACAACAATTACCTAGAGAGAGCTTTCAAGCAATTGGACTAGGGATGAAGCATTGAACTCCCACTGCAGAACATCCGTGAACCTGCTTTGTTCAGAGCTTCAATCGGAACTTTCGCGCCACACGAATCACGTACCACCATCAAGATTATACTCGGTAGGATGAGACACTGGATTGGCGGATGTACCCTCTGCATCCCCGGCATAACATAAGGCACATACGGATGCTCCATCGGCACTTACGTTTCATTTTCGGCTGATTTCAACCATCTCTAATTGTGTTGTCAATTGACGACTTATTGTATAAGATATTAGAATGGGAAAAACTTTAAACCAGTCAACAGACAAGAAGCTGATTGCTACAATAAGGAACTACACCCTAACAAACTCAAAGTAGGGACCGCGATCATCTGATAAATATAGGTTAGTAAAAGCTAACGGGGATGGTCTTACCAGGGTTTTGGGGCCTTATCAGATCTTTAACTTCAGTGATTGTTATTTTAACTTGCAACTTCAAGGGAGACGTGAGTTCACTTTTCACAGCCTAAGCCGCAAATGGCCTAGGTGATGTTTAGAATGTGTATCAAAAGGCTGATTGTTCTCAAATACATCACTTTTTTTTAACTGCACGCATTCAACGTAGCTTAGCATCAGACGTGCAAACTGTGTACATGAACTAGAAAACTGAGGTCTGTTGATGTAGCAGTAAAGGGATGGTCCAACCCTCTCAAAAAAAGAGCTGGAAGGAAACTAGTCTGGGCGTGAGAGGATGTGGCGTAATAATCGGGGCACAGTGATGGACTCATCAGAGGGGCGATAAAATTAGCATGCAATCCTGTCTCGGCGTGCAAGGGGGCGCCCGTGACCTCGAGTGGGCTGCAACGAGCCCCACTGAAGTCAGGGGGAATCAGTAGAGCGATGGACACCAACGGTCTTCGTCTGGAGGGTAGCAACAAGAGACCAGCCAATACGGTGGATGGCGCTGTAGCTGCTGGCAGCGCGCCGTGCGGGCTAGCGAGGGGTGGGGCAGCCCAGTGGCCGTCGAGTTCAGAGAAACATAGTGAAAGTGGCGGCGCCTACAGGAGTTCCGGCTTAAGTCTTGTGGTCGGTCTCCTACCGTGGGAGAGCGATTTGCACAGTTAAAGATGGCAGTAGTATCGGACACGCAAGGTATAAAAGGGAGTGCACTGGCGGGGCTGCCATTTGTACCCACGTAATTCATTTCAAAAGGCGTACGAAGTGATTGTGGCCCCACGGCGAGAATTAACATACTTTGAAGGTGGAACGGTAGTTGGAGCTAGACACATTTAGTGATCCACAGTGTCAAGAGTGTGGCGAGAATGCCTAATTTCGGGCAGTGGCCGACAGCTTTCACTCAACTACCGAGAGCAGCAGCATCTGCGTAGAGTTGTCACTGCTAGCAGACAATAAAGAGACAACAACGGGGAGATTAATGTGGGACGTACGACGAACGTATTCATTAGGACAGTGTGGCGAAATATGGCTTTAGTTGGCTGTGGCAGCAGACGACCGGCGCAAGTGACTTTGCTAATAGCACGACATCGGCTACAGTGCCTCTCGTGACCATATTAGTTGGTCCCTAGGCAACTGGAAAACCGCTGCCTGGTGAGATCAGTCCAGATTTCTGTTGGTAAGAGCTGACAGCAGGATTCGTGTGTGGCGCAGACTCCCCGAAGCCATAGAATCAAGCTGTCCACAAGGTACTGTTGAAGCTGGTGATGGTTACATAATGGTGTGGCCTCTGTTTACATGGAATAGAATGCGTCCTCTGGTCCAACTGAACCGATAACTGATTGGAAGTGGTTATGTTGTGCTACTTGGAGACCATTTGCAGCCATTCATGGACTTCCTGTTTCCAGTCGCCGGCCGCGGCGGCCGATAGGTTCTAGGCGCTTCAGTCCGGAACAGCGCGACTGCTACAGTCGCAGGTTGGAATCCTGCCTCTGGCACGGATGTGTGTGATGTCCTTAGGTTAGTTAGGTTTAAGTAGTTGTAAGTCCCATAGTGCTCAGAGCCATTTGAACCTGTTTCCAGTCAACGGTGTTACGCCACCTCACCACAATAGTTCGTGATTGGTTTGAAGAACATTCTGGAAAATTCGAGTAAATAATTTGGCCACTCAGATCGCACGACATGAATCCTACTCAACGTTTACAGGACATGATCGAGAAATCAGTTCTGCACAACATCCTGAACCTGCAACAGTTTCGCAATTAATGACGGCTATAGAGCCAGAATGGTTCAATATTTCTCCAGGCGACTTCCAGCAACTTTTTGAATCCACGGCATGTCGAGTTGGTGCTGGGCAAAACGAGGTCCGACACGATATTAGGAGGAATCCAATGACTATTTTCACCACAGCGTATTTCCAGTTCTTGCAGGAATCTTGGCGTAGAGTGCTGCTCAGACAATGCCTCTCCCCTTGTGCTGTAGTGCGCTGTCTCTCATATTCTGCAGATGAATCTTCTCTTCCCGTGGGTATCGCTACTTATTCGACAACTTTTTCACGACATTGCAGATAATTAACTGAATGTGCCATTCGGCTGTCATTTTGTGTTATATGTTTAAATATATTGCACTGTATTTCATTCGGTAGTGCTTCTGGATGGTATTCCCCGCTAAAATTAGTGCCATGGCACTCTGTTTCCTTATGAGGTCTTTTAATTATTTCGTCAAGACATACGCAGAGTTTAAATTAGATGTGATCTGAAGAAATTTAACTATTAATCTCACTCTAACATCTGAAACATAGCTTAGTTGGCTGGATTTTTACCTTTGATGATGTTGGTTAATGGTTTTATTATTTCTGTATTTGTTCATTGACAAGGAGATATTCTTGCGCGCAAGAGTTTCGGAACTAGTTCTATTTTGCTTATTTCTAATAGTTATGCTGCTAATTGAAACATAGCATTACGTCTCCACAATTCGCTGTCCTTCGAGTCCTAGAGCCGCTGCGACACTGTCACAATACTTATATAACACGTCAATAAGATTTTGTACTTAGGCAGTTTCAGACAATGACAGGATGGAGAACTGAAGTAAAATGCAAAATATAAAAACAGTGTAGAGTGTTTATGATGAACTGTCCGTCTTTTTCGGATACAGACTGTCAGAATTAAAACGGATGGCCATGCTTCGACCGCTTATGTGGTAAGAGCATTTTCTGAGAAAGGCAGGCTCCCAGTTTCAACTCCTGACCTGGTACATAGTCTACGTGGATGGGGCTACAATCCAAAACCACGGAGATATGATTTTTTTTTTTTTTTTTTTTTTTTTTTTTTTTTTTTTTTTTTTTTTTTTTTTTTTTGGTGGCTCCGTGACTCAGCCTGCAAAAACGGAAGCCCTATACCATCGCTTCTTTGTCTGTCTGTCTGTTTGTCTGTCCAACTCTTAAGAATCACTTTTCTCTAGAACGGGTAGGAATATCAAGATCAAATTTATTTCACATACTAAGGGCTATGGCCCATTGGCAGCCTAAAATTTGTAAGCTTCTAAGTCAAGATGTGGCCATTCATGTCATTTTGATATTCGAAAACTCACTCATCAAGAGAGCAAGTAAGGGAAAAATTGGATAATTGTTAATTTGTAATTATATGATACGGAAAAATATTTTTTCCATTTTTTATCCGACTGTCTATCTGTCCGTCTATATTTTCAAAACCCTTTTCTCTGGAACAGGTTAGCGCATCAACTTCGGATTCGTGTCACACATTAAAGTTTGGGGTCCCTAGGTTTAAATGAGCGATTTTGCGAGTATCAGAATATGTGACATAAACTACTGAATATTTTGAGTGCATTAACTATGAAGCTTAAATTTTTTACAAGGTCCCTTGTTCGTGTAAAAAATTTAAGGTTCTGAGTTACTGCAATCAAAATATTCAGTAGTTTATGTGACATATTCTGATACTCCCAAATTCGCTCATTTAAACCTACAGATTTCCCGTTGACTGGAATCATGAAATTCGGCAAAAACCAAAGTTTCAGACTACAAGTCAAAAATCTGAAACTTGTTACATTTTAATTATATCACATAAAAAATATCTTTTGCCATTAGAACGATATTGCATCCATCATACTTCAGAAACATCATAGAGCAAAATTACTGCAAGTAAACATAAAGCGCAAGTCATGTTTTAGTAAGTAAATAAGAAATAGTTTATTAAATCTTCTCTCCCAACATACATGAATTGAAGTCTCCCGCTTCCTTCTTTTTGTATGCCTGGGCTAGTCTGAGGAAATCCTGTTAGAGATTTTGATTCCCAGGACCAATATCTTACCAGTATCGATATCAATAACAGGCAAAAATCGATGAGATTCTCGACTTCCAGGATAGATGACCTATCTATCTACATAATTAAGTTTATATGGAACCCTTGGTGCGTTAGTCCTACTTGTACATGGGAAATTTTTTTTCAACTAAATTTCTGATGTGTCTCGTAAGAAAACAAAATAACATTTTAAGGATAACATATTGTCACGATAGATGCCGCAAAACTAGTTATCGTTACAGTCTCAGTCGACCTAGTTTCGGCCATATTTCATAATGATCTTCAGGTCTGGTTAATGAAGAACTGTGAAAAGTGAAAATTCTTTAAAATTAACATTTTCATAGGCTGAAAAATAAAAGACACAGCAGTATAGTACACTTGCGACAACATACAGTGGCATCTATAGTAGCCCATTTTTGATTTTAGTAAAATTTTAGGCTATGTTCTTTTCAAAGAATGTTGAGTTACCACAAGTCGTGGTTAATCAGACTGGAAGATGATCATTAAATTTAGTAGACTCTAGGTATTAAGTTGAATGATTGCAACTGAGACTGTTGCAACAAATAATTAAAAAGTGAATAGCCGTTTTGACTAACGGCAATGCGACATCGAATTTAATGCGAAAACCATCGAAAAACCGATGGTTACTCTGGAAGCAATATCGAAGTGGGAAGTGATGTTACAACCACGATGAAGGAAGGACGGAAAACTGCAATTACTGACTGGAGAAAACGACTGAGGAGGCTGGAGAGTTTCTGATATTTTAGAAGCGTAAAACAAGGGAATGGGAGAAACGACAGAGAAATAACTGAGCAGGGGCATTCTGGAAGAACGCTGCGGTGAGTGTGTTCAACACGTGGCGAAACCAAGGCGAAACAACCTCCAGACGTCGCGGGGTTGTGTGGCCGGCCCCCCATACTGATGTCAGGCATCTTAGTCTGAGCAGATTGGTAAAAGAGAACAGGCCAAAAAAGGAAACGAAACTAACATTAGACTTTAATGCTCGGCAGAGTACAAGTGTGTCTGAACACACAGTGCACTGAACACTTCTAACGATGGGGGCTCCGCAACCGACAGCTCACGCACGTTCCAATGTTGACTCCAGGACATCGACAGCTACGACTGGATTGGGCACGTGATTATCGGCAGTGTGCTTTGGGGCAGTGGCGGAGCGTTGCATCGTCTGGTGAATCCCTGTACCTTCCTCATTGTGCCGATAAGAGGGCGCGCACCCGTCGTCTTCCAGGGGAACAGCTCCTTGACACCTGTACCGCAGGTCGGAGACAAGCTGACAGCGGATCCTTTGCGCTCTGGAGAACATTCAAGTGCGTACCCACGGGTTAACTGGAGGCCGTGCAATGCACCACGACTGCCAAGGAGTCCATGCAAGGCACCACGACGGCCAAGCAGTATTAACACTGGTTGCAGACCATGTACACCCCATGATCATGTTTATGTTTCCCTATGGCAGTGGCGTCTTTCAACAGGATAACGCGCCATGTCATAAGGCCAGGATTGTGATAAAAGATTCGAGGAACACAGTGATGAGTTCCAATTGATGCGCTGGTCCTCAGTCTCATCAGATCTGGGATGTGATTGAAAGTGGCGTCAGAGCTCATCGCCCCCTACCTCTAACTTAAAGGAATTAGGTAAATTGTGTGTGCAGATGTGGTGTCAGCTCCCTCCAGCGGTCTTCCAACGCCTCATTGCTTGCATGCCACGATGCATCGCCTCTGTTATCCGTGAAAACCGTAGACGTACTGGCTATTAGATATGTGGTAATAATGTTCTAGCTGATCAGTGTCTATCGGACATTCGGTTGGCTTTGTTACTTCTCCATTGAAACTTATATACGGTTGCTAAAAGACAGCCATGTTCACAACTACAATACAGCTATAAGTTATTTTGCTCCTAATGCCGGTGTCATTTTGGATAAAATAATTTTGAGTATTGGGCCATGACTGTGTAGCTACTGAAACAGCTAAATTGCCGACTGTTCAACTAACATGCTGCGGTCTTCTTCCGAGCGGGCCCTGAAGGAGACCGTAGTAAGTTAGTGGAAACGTTTGCAACTTTGCAGTTTTAGTAGTTACAATGACGCTGCCCAATACCTCAAATTATTGTATCCAAAATATATATGTGTGCCAAATCCAATAATTTAGGTTGTAACAATAATAGTACACATGTCATGTGGACGTATTACCTTTCCAGAATTCGGAGAAATGTGTATGGTGCACTTCTGAGTTGACACTATACGATCGTGGTACCACGTATCTTAATTTCTTCTGTACTGAAGTGATTCCAAAGCATGGTTAGGTCACATTCAAAATCTCAATTTTATGGAAACAGAAATTTAAATATTTAGAACCCAAGTACGAATTCAGTGTCTTATAATTTCAGTACAATAGTCCAGTAATGTCAGGTGCATTCGGTACTAATAATTGAACCAGAATAATTGTAGAATATTATGGGAGTTAAATGTTCAGTGAGCACCGTTGTTATATAAACGTGCATTTTCAAGAAACAGTACTGTAGCTTACGTACATTCAGTGCATTAGGAAACTTTGTATTACGTATTTTGTTATTATTATTTGACAGTATTATGTCCCGTGCTGTGGTCTAATACGTCCATGAAAGCAGAGGTAGGTTTCTGAGGTTGAATTCGATCCCTTTATCCCATTAGGCTTCCATTAGTCTCGTGTGTCATAATTACTGCATTGACAACACGAATTCCCACCATTTCTTATCACAGCCATGCTAGAGAATTACTTTTTAAGAGTACAGAAGACTATATAAAATTGTGCAGAAGTCGGTAGATCACTTGTTTGCGTTCGTAGCGTGATTGACTGAAGAACTACGCTGCTTACTACTGTATGTGAAGGTACTTGCTATGTCGGATAGCCTTCGTTAATTACAACGCAATTCCCAAGTTTTATAAGAAAGAATCTAGTCCGTTACTACACCAAAATCAAGACTAACGAACACTAAGGCCAGCAGTTAAAGTTTAAATAACACGTAACTATTAACCTCAATAAGTACTGAATTTCCCCCTGGTGTATTGATCAGAAGCTGATCACTCAGTATTATCTTACGGCCTTACACGACTAAATGAAGCCCCTATCGTACCTAATACTACCTAAAATGTTCCATTGCTCTAACTCAGCACTATGCTGCATACACTTTAGTCCCAAAATCGTTGACGTTCATGAACCATCGAGCAATATTCAGAGTCCACTCTGTCTCCATAATTTATTTCAAAATTCTTCGCGAAAGTCTCCTGAAATTGGACCAGCTTTTGAACTCTTTGGTGCTTAACGTAACACAGAATTAGTACCAGTACTAGAGCATAAGCCGGCCGAAGTGGCCGTGCGGTTAAAGGCGCTGCAGTCTGGAACCGCAAGAGCTACGGTCGCAGGTTCGAATCCTGCCTCGGGCATGGATGTTTGTGATGTCCTTAGGTTAGTTAGGTTTAACTAGTTCTAAGTTCTAGGGGACTAATGACCTCAGCAGTTGAGTCCCATAGTGCTCAGAGCCATTTGAACCATTTGAACCACTAGAGCATCGCTGTGTGTGTGTAAGAAGTTCAACAAGCTGCTCATTACCGTCTGACTACAGATGAACGATCCTGTTTCTACCATCTCATTCGCTGCAGGTCTTGTGGATTAAGGCTCAAACGTTTAGAGTCGTTGGTTAAATGTATTCATCCATGATTTTCTAATATTGAATTGTTAAGTCACATTGTAAACATCAACCATTTGTACTCCGCAGTCTTATAGCTGTATGTGTCATTTTAAAACATCGATCGAAGCAGAAGTGAGTATAAGAAGCCTGAGTGGTTCCGAGATGGCACCGTATATTCAGTCAATGTAGAAAACTTGGAATCCAAAAAGGATATATGTGACGGAAACGGTAATCATTCCACGAGCTGTATTAAAATTACCAGAAGCAGCTTTTGACATCAGGCTCTGTATACAGACAACCTACACACCCTTCCTTTGGCTGAGATCTTCAGTTGAAAATATATAAGTAGCTTCTGCTCTAAACGTTTGATCCTCATTCCACATGACGTGCAACGAATAGGACGGTAGAAACAGTTCATCTGTAAGTCATCTACACATTATATCGCAGAGTCGGTCTACTTTATCTCTTGGAATCGGGCAAAGAACTTCCTTGTTCCAAATGCCAATCTTGTCCCGCATTTCTCATTGTAATTTTCATGACGCGTTTCCCATTTTTCTGTTAGGTAATCCATTTTCGTGGCTCCCCTAGTAATCCACAACTGGCCTTCATTCGCTGCTGGCTGAGTCATCATCTTATAAAGTATCCAGCCGCTGGCCGGGTCTGTCTGGAACATGAGTCTTTCCATCGCCTTCTGTCTTTCCACTATATCTCCTACACGCTGGTAGTCTCATTCACACAACACTCCTCCAAGTCACTCTTCTCTTGGTCGTTGTCACGGCCTTTTTCCTTTCTCTTTCCTCTCATGTATTTTTCTGGTACCGTCTTCTCCTCTATCAGCTTACATGCCCGTACCAGCTAAGCCCTGATTCCTCTGTTCTGTCCTGTACTGGTTCCTCCTTCACTAATTTCCTGATCCTCTCTTTCCCTAATCCGTCCATGTTTGTCATTCCAATACCATTTATCAAAAATGTCATCTTACTTGGTTATCATTTAATTCTCCCTTCTTTCCATTATCCTGCTTTTCGAGACATAAGTGAGGACTAGAACAGCATGTAGTTTCTAGAAAGTTCTACGTACCAAAGACTTTTGACTTAAGCATGTCTACTCTGAACATGAGTTTTGCCTTCTCGCAATGTAACTTTCCGCTTTAAAAGTTTCATTCTGATGAAGACATTTTTAAAGATATTGAAACATAGACAAATAAATTGAGCAATTATTTGCAACCGGTTGGCTGTGTTATTTCTCCACTGAATTTTATAGCTGTATATTTGTACAGATCGCCTGAAATAAAGGACCCTACTACGGAAACGATTAACGAAATGGTTTTTAACAACAGACGTTATTAAAGTTCGTAGCTCACCCATAGCGTGAGAGATTCCGGCTTTACTAAACACTGTGTTATTTATCTGAGAAATCTGAACACGTCATAGTCTACGTCAGTATATCCCACTTGCACAAAACTGAAAGTTGGAGAATATCATTCCAAGCAGTCTCCAGAACTTTAAAAAACCATTTGAAATATTTTTCTTCATCATTACAAATCATATTCTCTGAATATTTGGCTGCAATTAAACTGGAACGTACAGCTCCTCTGATATCGAAGGGTGCGTTCGTCCACGTCCGTTGGCTGGCAGTTCTGTCAAACAAGCGCCCAGTAGCAATGCGGCTCTCTGGTGTTGTATGCTTCCCCTTCTTATTGTTTATCTGGCGTAGTGAACTGTTCTTACAAAATATTTAAAAATTAGGCTATTAATGTTTTCTTCTTTTGGCATTTCTACACATACTACTGATTATATCGTAATTCTTTTGTACAAAGAGTAATCACAGGGCCAGTTGCAGGTAATTATAATGACCCATTGGCAGGAGCATTTAAGTACATGATTTATTTTCGGCAATGTAATACATCCGTATGGCATACAATAACCTGATGCAAGTATTTCAGTTGGATGCCACTTTAGCGACTTGAGTGTCCCTAACCTCCCGAGTAAATTTAACAGGGGAAAAAGGCACTACAACATTGATCCGAACCTCGTGTCACTCCTGGCGCTGAAGGCACATGTGGTGGAATGGTAGTTAGTTACAGTCAATCACTGAAAGGTGGTGCTGACATGAATATACCTGATTAGTTTGGTGCTGAAGCGCGTACATTTGAGTTAGTATACATACACCTGAAAAGGTTACTGGCGATGTGTTCTTGTTAATGTTGTTCCATACGTCCATGTATTTTAAAATTATGATCACATGTAAATGGCTCTGAGCACTATGGGACTCAACTGCTGTGGTCATAAGTCCCCTAGAACTTAGAACTACTTAAACCTAACTAACCTAAGGACAGCACACAACACCCAGCCATCACGAGGTAGAGAAAATCCCTGACCCCGCCGGGAATCGAACCCGGGAACCCGGGCGTGGGAAGCGAGAACGCTACCGCACGACCACGAGATGCGGGCTCACATGTAAAGTTTAAACATTATGTTGTGGGTTATAGTCGTGAATGACGGTTCTTTTGTAGGCTCATTTCAGCAGTTCTTGTGACGCATTTCCGTACTGTGTGTAAGGGGTCACATTTAAAAATATCCATGCGGGAACACCTACTCTTTGAACTCGGAGGTCAGTGAACTCTACGTCGTCAAATGAGAGACTGACGACTTTACAAATGTCAAAGAGAAACACACCACATGCGTTTAGACAAAAATATATAATCTCAGGACAAGTATATGGTCTTCAGTTTTGGACTATGCATACAGCTCTGGAGATGTCCGTCGCAAATAGACAAAACGTAACAGAAACGTTTGAGCTATGTGGTGAACTTGATCACCATCTTTGGGTTTCTAGGAACCTAAAACCTAGCACTCTCTGGCGGAGGAACTGTGGAAATGACAGTCCGGCCAAAGGGGAAGGGGGGTGGGTCGGTGACGAAGCGGAGAGAACTTGTTTTGGGTTAGTGTGGCTAGCTGTGTCGACGTTTGCATATTCCAGCAGCAGGCCCCGTGTGTTATCGCTGATGAAACAGAGCTCTGCGCGTGCAGCTCTTACTAGTGTATTCCGGGAGCACCGTCTGATGAGTACTTTGTCGGCCGAAGTGGCCGTGCGGTTAAAGGCGCTGCAGCCTGGAACCGCAAGACCGCTACGGTCGCAGGTTCGAATCCTGCCTCGGGCATGGATGTTTGTGATGTCCTTAGGTTAGTTAGGTTTAACTAGTTCTAAGCTCTAGGGGACTAATGACCTCAGCAGTTGAGTCCCATAGTGCTCAGAGCCATTTGAACCATTTGATGAGTACTTTGACCGGACATTTGACCGGCTTTGCTGCCATGTTTTGTCGACGACAGAGCGTGGAATTTGTTGCTCCCTCTTTTAATGGTGAGCGTTATTTGACATTACTGTGACGCTGTTTCCCGGCGTTGGGTCTTGTTTGCGCTACACCGCTTTAGTGGTTATTGATTGAGTGGTGCTTAATTCTCCGCCGTCCTTTTCCGGTCCTGTTCGGTAATATCTGCTTCCGAAATTCGTCACGTGTGCGCAACCCTCTCGCTGGTGTGCAGACTACTGAATCTGTTAAGGGTAGTTCCTCTTAAACTAAAAACGCAAATACCGCAGGGAGACCAGTCTAAGTTAAGTCCTTTTAGTGTTATTGGTGTTTAATTTCTTATAAAGCGTTTTGCGCCTGGATGCGTTATTTTGTATTTTAACTGTGCAGATTTTGTCCATCAACTGTTGTGCAGAAGCATTAGTAATTTGTAACCCTTGTCAAGTTTTAATTAATAGCTTCGTTAATGATCAGACATATTGAAGAGCTTATTATTTTTTGGCGTGGTTTAGTTACATTTTCTACCAGAACATTTATTCACAGTTGAGGCAATAGGTAGACTGTCCTATGCACTCTGAAAAAATACTTTGTACTATTTGTCACTCATGGCTAACTTTAATATGAGACTTTGTTTTTAAGATAAATGTATGTGTTCTGAGGCTGATAAGTTTCTCCTCCACGCTTGTGTTCTATCTTTGAGTACAGTGTCTTTTGACGTGGGCCAATAAACCCTTGTTCTACTGCTGCTTTATGCAAGAGAAGCTTTATGTACGTTGTAGATGAGCCAGTGACAATTTCACACCTTGTCACCATGGACCTAGTGCCCACGGTATGTCTCAGAATGTAATGTGCCGTCTGTAGGCTTGCACCCTGATCTGAAACCGGGCTAGATTCTTATAATTTATAGATTACGTTCTAAGGAACATCTTTGAGTAAATTGTTTTGCCTGGAATGTTTTCATAAGAGAAGATTAAAAGACTGAAGCTAGTACACTGCTTTCGTAATCCTTTTGCAATGTAATGTAAAATTGAGATTTTCGGTGTAGGTGAACTTTCCCTAATGTTGCACGGTTTTAATAGAAAAAAATTAATTCTTGCAGCTAGTAAACGGCTTATTGTCAAAAGTTAGGAAATTAGAATATATGTAATATATTGTTGATCTGCATTGTGGAGATAAATTTTGTCAACATATTATTTAAAAGAAACAAACATTGTTAAAGAAGTAACCCAGTTCTTTCACTATGACCCATTGCTTGTGTCTTCGAATTAATTAATGTACTTGTTAGGCTATGTTAAAATGGTAGGAGTTTGTGGTTTCATTCTAGTCTATTTTGCTTTATTGAGCATTGTTTCTTGTGTGATGAATTACTTCACTTACTTGCTTTTCTCGGTGTGATCTTCTTTTGTATTTGGAAACTACAGCTGGTTTTTGTTCAGGTACTCCTGTACCATGGAAGTATGCACTATTACTGGAGTGAGGACGTGAAGAAAGGGCAGTTAATATATGAACCGAGAGTTCATCGCCAAAGCGAGAACGGTGACGTCACCCAGTTATAGATCTCCGTGCAGTATCGACGCTTCCCGTGCATGTCATGGTGGAATGTATTGGGCAGGTCAGCGATGGGTTTGCAAGTACCGCCTCCTGTTTAGTGGATTTAGACAAGAATACTGAGTTTTTGGGAGGTTCTAATCCCTCTCGTGGGCAAATTTATATTGTGCATTTGTCTGAGAGAACTATTTCGAACCTGTAATCCCCAATGTTCCACCCAGAGCTAATGTTAATGAATTACTGCTTTGAGTAACTACTGCAAGGGAAGTTAACCACCTTAAAATGGGATCGTAGATTCTGAGATGGCGAGGGAAGGAATGCGACAAGAGAGACATCTGTCTTACCGACATTCAAAATCCATTCCTTAATGTCACTAAGGGGATAGACTATCTTGCTATAGATACTGTTAACCAGTTAGTGAAATTTTTGTTGTTTTCTGTAAATCTGGAAAAACAAGTCACTATTTTCAAGATTGCTTGGGATTTGGTTTTTCAAATTTTTTAGCCCTTGTGTAAACGTTCTTTAACCGAAATGGTCAGCAGTGTTCTGGATCATAAGGGTGATTTGTGTGAGCTACACTGAATGATCCTTAATCAAAGACTCGACGTGGGTCTGGAACCAATAATTTTTCCGCATGCCGCATGTTGACAACCCCTTATTGATTGCAAGGTGGAAATGCGTACTGCAGCCCTTGCTTTCGATGGGCAGCTCTCAGAAGAGGAGGTGGTGCCTATTATTGTGCAGGGCATTAATAAAGATCAATTGTGCACCATGTTTTCAGAAAAGCCTACCACATTTCGCGATTTACAGCGTCTGGTCTCTGACGTCATTGGCACTGTTCAACCAGATGCAAAGCCTGAGCAGGCTGTGGGTGACAGGCATCTTCCGGATGACAGTACTGTCATTATTAATGATGTCACTTGCAAATGGCTGTTGTTTCCAATGTGGGGAACCTTGGCATTTCCCCACTTGAACCACCGGAAACATAAAGCAGCGCAGGACCGTTGATGCCATACGTTAAACGGACGGCATTGTACTTCCTCTATGCCTAGTGCCTGTAATCATGAGTGCAGGTAGTTTGAAGCCAGACCTTACGCCTGTGCAAGCATCAGTCATAAGTCAGTGTGCAGCCCTTTAGACTCTGGAAGCTCAGTGTCTTTGTTGAGTTACGAGTGGTATCTTAGACACCTTAACATTTGTAAATTTACTAAATTACTGCACCTGATTACCAGGTGCCAGACTGTTAGTGCTCAAAACATTACCATAGTCAGTTCATTGGGAATTTATTGTTGGGTAAGTGACTTTTAATGGTCTATCCAGATCTTGGTCATCAAGAGTTTGATTGTCGATTTTCTCCTGGGATGTGACTTGCCTTGGATTATGAGAAAGGGCACTTTTATCTCACCTTTGCCCCTTCGGCGAGATTTTCCTTTTGTCAGTGAACTTATAGTCCGGGGTCTGTTTGGCGGGTGCAAAGTATGGGGAGTTTGATTTAGGGCATCTGACGGTGGAGGAAGTTCGTGCGAACAGTGATATGACAACTGCCATTATGGACAAATTGGGAATCACAACTAAAATGAAGTATCGCATTCATCTGACAGATCAGATGTCTGTTATTCGATCTCCCACCTGTCTGGCACCTCCGAAATGAAGGCGCTGCGTCAGGAACTAGAGAAAGTGTTGGCCAAAGGGGTTACCTGGCCAGTCATTTCACCCTACGCTCCATCATTTATCTTGTGAAACAACCTAACTGGGGAGCTCGGCAGCCCATTGATTACTGTGCTTTGAATAACAAGGTCGTTTTGGAATTGGTTCCCTTGCCCAGTCTGCTTCATTGTCTTACGTGGTTTGTCAGAGCTGGGTGTTTCATCGTCCTGGACCTCAACTAAACCTATTATCAAATTCCCTGGCGGTGGACTTAAAGGCTGCGACGTTATTTGTTACAGATTGGAACTTCTACGAATTGAGTTGTACACCTTTCTGGTTATCCACTGGAGCAGCAGACCCGACCCACTTGCTCTATTCTGTTTAGTTCCAGTTTGTTCAACTATTCAGGTGATGTCATTTACGGCAAGACTTTTTCCAAACATCTGGACCACCCCAGTTAGGTGTTTTCAAGGTTGGGGGAAGCGGGCTTAGCTGCCAATCCTTCAAAAATTTGCTTTGTGCGATCAGAGATTTCCTTTCTGGGACATTTAGTTTCGTTTTACGGTGTCTGATGAATCCATACTTGAACTCGTGCTGTTCACAATTTTCGTCCTCACGGAACTAATGAAGGAAGTCGCTCTGTTTGTCGGTATGATAAACTTTTTCGTAAGTTCGTTCCCAGATTCGTCGATCTGGCAGCCATTAGAATTTATTGTGTAGAAATGGACACGAGTCCAGGTGGATCGAATGTCAGTAGGCTGCCTTCAATGCACTGAAGAGCACACTTAAGGTCACCCCCTTACTATCCGTCCCCAATTTTGATTTACTTTTCTCTTACAAACCGACGCATAAAATTCTGGAATAGCAGCCATGTTATTGCAGGAACAGGATGGGTAGCGTTGACCCATTGCTTATGCCTCATGTCCTCTAACATTTACAGATTCCTTGTATACCACTTATGAATCTGTCGCTCTTGCTGTTTTCTTTGGTACAAAGACGTTCTCTACTGAGAAAATCGTGACTTCATCTTGGAAACTGACAATCAGGCACTCTCAAGGGTCTGGTGAAGGAATGGTGGAAGTGACGGTTGGGCCCAGGGTTGGGGGCAGTCTTGGAGAGAACAGCACACAAATTGGAGCATACTTGGTTTGGGTTAGTTTTCCTGATGCACAAATGTCCCAGCAGCAGGCCGCTTGTGTGTTGACAGTATAGAGCTCTGCAGCAGTTATTTCGGTGTGCCAGCCGATTCTAGTATTTTAATGGTGAAGGATCTTTGACATTACTGTGACACTCGTTCCGGCCGATGGCTCTTGTTAGTGCTGTACCAGTTTAGTGACTATTGATTGCTTGGTACTCAACTCTTCACGTCCGTTTTGCTGTCCTGTTACTGAACTTTCGTCTCATATGCTCAATCCTCTCTCTCGTAGGCAAACTGCTGGATCTATTAAAGCTAATTCCTCGTAAACTAAAAAGGCAAATACGGCAGGAAGATCATTTTAGTAGAGTCCTCTTAGTGTTGTTGGTGTTTAATTTCTTTTAAAGGGTCTTGCAACTCATATGTGTTGTTCTGTACTTTAACTGTACAGCTTTTGTTTAGCAAGACGGGAGCTCCTCTTGGCAGTAGTAACAGCTGTTGTTCCGAAGCATTAATAATTTGTAATTCTAGTCAAATATCAGTTAATAGGTGTCTGAGAAATCCTTCGGACATTCTGAAGTGCTTATTACTTGTTGATGTGGTGAACTTAAATTTTCTAGCTGAACATTTACTCATGGATGTGGTAACGTATAGGGTGCATTGAATCCTGAAAAGATACTTTGTAGTTTTTGGGACGCTTCATAAATATGAAATATTTTTTTAGATTAATGTTCGTGTTTTGATACTGTTAAGTTTCTTGTGCCACCTACGCTCTAGCCTTTAGTGTAGCATCTTTTGAAACAGACCAGTGAACTGTTGTTTTATTGCTGCTTTATGTAAGAGAGGTTTTATGTACTGGTTGCGCCATTGAGAACTTCACGCCTTATCGCCGTGGAGCTAATGTCCTCGGTGTATTCCTGAATGTAATGTGCTATCTGCGGGCTTGAATCCTATTGTCGTGTAAGGAACCTCTTTGGGTTAATTGACTTTTTCTGAAATTTTTGAAGCCTAAAGATATATATATATATATATATATATATATATATATATATATATATATATATATATATATATATATATATATATATTGATTGCACTGTTTTAATAAGATAAGATTTAATGACTGAAACTATCACACTGCTTTTGTAATCATTTTGCAACATAATACAAAATTTCAAATTTTAATGTAGATGAACTTTTCCTAATATTGCAGTGCATTGATAAAAAAAAATTCTTGCAGCTAGTAGATGGTTTATTGTCAAATGAAAGGAACTTATATTTGAAATATATTGCTGATCTGTATTGCGGTAGTAAATTTTGTCAAGATAGTACTTAAAAGAAACAAATTATGTTCGTTATCCAGCCCTTCCACTGGACTTATTTAGTGTGTCCTCCCGTTAACTGACACACTTGTTAGGCTGTGTCAGTATTGTTAAAATCCTAGATAATCATGATGCCACACATACCATGATTGCAGCTGATGATATTTTGACACGCTAATAGGAAAGCAAATGGGAGTGCTGAATGTCTCTTGCGTTGAAAGTTATCAAATTTCCTGAACGAAGTGACTTATTCCTGAGATATACAGGGGTTGGTTGGGTTGTTTTGGGGAAGGAGACCAGACAGCGAGGTCATCGGTCTCATCAGATTAGGGAAGGGCGGGGAAGGAAGTCGGCCGTGCCCTTTGAAAGGAACCATCCGGCATTTGCCTGGAGCGATTTAGGGAAATCACGGGGAAACCTAAATCAGGATGGCCGGACGCGGGATTGAACCGTCGTCCTCCTGAATGCGAGTCCAGTGTCTAACCACCGCGCTACCTCTCTCGGTGAGATATACAGGATTTTCAGTGGAGATGTAGACCTTAGCTGTAGATTTGGTACGGTTCGCTCTGTACTATAATGAAGTCGGGGTATACAATACTTCTGACCCTCGGTAACATGTAAGAAGTTTGGGCATCATCTCTTTCCGTAAAAGTTGATCTTAGACTCACAGGATTTCTTCATCACCATGTACCACTAGTCTCGGAATATACCCCACGTGTTCGCCTCGTCCCTCAAATGCAGTTATTTTTTGCCCTTCAGCATGTAATCACGCATATCTGTTACGATGTTGTACATCTAAAGGAATATTTCAGACCGAACGGAGTGTACTTACATAGTGAAGCACGGTATGTCGTACGTCGAAAAGGCTGAAATTTTCTTTACGATTTTTCGCAATTCTTTTCAGACGAGAAAATAAAGTACACAAAGAATACCATCAGTTAACTATTTCAGTTACCCTTATTTTGAAGCCAACTAAGCATTTCAGTGGTCCAGTAGTCTTCATTATGCGAATTTTTTTCTCTTACATGACGTAATGAACTTGTTGCATTCACTTGATGTGGTCTGTTTTGAAGACCACGTTAAGACAAGAAGGTTACGTGTCGTCTTATACTAGAGAAGATACTTTAGGCTCAATTTGAACACTGAAAGATGCTTCCTATTTTTGTAGTTGTGTGTAGAAGCTGTATTTACAGCATAACTAAATAAATACGCTTGCTACGTGATACCATAGTGCATCACGCAGTGACCCCAGCGGTAATTTCATTCGACTCAAACACGGCGGATTGAAGATCATTGGCGTGGGCCCAATGACGATCCTGAGAGGGATTTTAGGCAGTCTCTCGCTCCAGTTTAAGCAAATATTGCGTTTGTCCCCAAACCCTGCCTCAGGAAATATGATACACAAATAGTTATAACTGGATTCCACACGAAATAAAGGTTAGACGAAAAACTCAGAGATACCATTATTAGACATCCTGTAGAGAGGATACAGTTTTCGCGTTTGACGCACTAATTTAGGTGTCTCGAAACGACCTATATGCAAAGTTGGTGCAGTTAGCACTTTTATTTACTTCTGTTTACCTATATAAACTGTGAGAGTTAGAGATGATACAGTGTTCATATTTGTCAAGCTAATTTAAAAGGCGTTACAAAACCAGCTAAATGTAAAATTGGGGCAATCGGCACATTTATTTACTTACATTTATATATACAGGGTGTATCATAATTAATGGCGTAAGCACATACAGTTTAAAGTACACGATACTAGAAGCAAAAAAGTCTCAGTAAACATAGGGTCGAAAATGCTTACCTTTAGAGCTACGAGCAATTTTTCGTCTTCGATACTGTGAAGCAAATCTCTTCTACTGCAAGCTCTTGCTCTCCATATTTTGGGAAGTGGTAGTATGGACCAAAATAAGAAAAAATCGTGCAGCAAACATGTGCTGCCGGCCGAAGTGGCCGTGCGGTTAAAGGCGCTGCAGTCTGGAACCGCGAGACCGCTACGGTCGCAGGTTCGAATCCTGCCTCGGGCATGGATGTTTGTGATGTCCTTAGGTTAGTTAGGTTTAACTAGTTCTAAGTTCTAGGGGACTAATGACCTCAGCAGTTGAGTCCCATAGTGCTCAGAGCCATTTGATTTGAAACATGTGCTCTAAAACGCATACCTTAAATGCTACGAGCACTTGACCATTACAAGAGTTGTGTTTCAAAGATGAACAAGTGCTCATGGCTCTTAAGGAATGCATTTTAGAGCACATGTTTACTGGACTTTTGTTTCTTGTTTTGGTCCATACTACCAGTTCCGAAAACATTGAAAGCAATGAACTTGCAGTAGAAGAGATTTGTTTCACAGCATCGAAGATTAAAAATTGCTCGTAGCTCTTAAAGTAAGCATTTTCGACCTTATGTTTACTGAGATTCTTTTGCTTCTAGTATCTTTTAACTGTATGCGTTTACGCCATTAATTATGATACACCCTGTATAAGCCGATTTCCAGTACTTCGTTTCCGATAAAATCATGTGCGTTCGCTACGAAAACGTAGATCTAGGATTTTCACATAAAATTTATAAATAATTTTCGTGTTGATTGTGTTCTGGCGTAACCACAAGCGCCGGAACGAAGACAAAGGACGGAAAACCAGAAAAGGTGGTGAGGAAACGTCAGCCCATAAACCGCTGACACGGACCGAGTAGCTACAGGAGCGAACTTCAGTGTTTATCTGTCTGAATAAACATATATTATCGAGAATGAGGAAATTTAAGAGCGTTCTGCAAAAGATATTTCGTAGTAAGTCGGTGTCTGACTTAACTTACTGTAGCAAATGTTACAACTGATATACAGTGTTTAATTATGTTTGCTGTTTCAACAATTGTGTATATCATTTGTATTTATAGAAAATTAATGTTATTTTTTTGTTTTTCAGTTTATATTCTCTCAGAAAAATTTCAGGAAATTCGTAGCTTTTATCCCAGGGTTTTCTGTTACCTTAATACAAATCTCTTTTAACAATTTAATTACTTCAGTTCATAAAGGCAGTTAGTAACACTTATAGGTTAACAGATTCAGAAGTTGGAAGAGCATCAACAACTTTGAAACTTCCTGGCAGATTAATCCTGTGTGCCGGACCGAGACTCTAACTCGGGAACTTTTCCATTCGCGGGCAAGTGCTCTAACACCTGAGCTACCCAAGCACGACTCACGCCCCGTCCTCACAGCTTTACTTCCGACAGTACCTCGTTCCATACGAGGTAGCTCAGATGGTAGAGCACTTGCAAGCGAAAGGCAAAGGTCCCGAGTTCGAGTTCGAGTCTCGGTTCGGCACACAATTTTAATCTGCCGGGAAGTTTAAAATCAGCGCACACTCCGCTGCACAGTGAAATTCTAATTCTGGAATCGACACTTTATTTAAAATTTTTATGTTGGTCTGTGAAATACTGCCTCAGCCACAGTGCAGCACCACCGTTGAACCGATCTCGAACGCAGGATGAGTTACTTCACGTTCGTAAGTAGCTAGGATTCCCTCTGAGTACTGTCAAGTGATTGGAAGCTGCTGCGGATGGGTGTGATGGGAGTGACCTCGAAAGTCGAACACCAGAGATATCTAAGGTAAAAAGCAATTCAAAAGCCAAGCTCGCATAAAATATTTCTTTATTTAAGACGACCGGTTTCAACAGTCTTTGTTGCAATCTTCAGGCCTTAAACATATTTATGTTCCAAAAGGTTTTCATTTTACCATGAATCTCATGCACAGGTATCAAGTGGATAAAACTCAGCACTTTGTAAGTAGGCTGTCTATGTTTTCTTTATGTAAGTAGGCTGTTTAGGTTCTTATATTGGTAACGCCACCGCCACGTAGCGCTCTCTGTATGAAAATGAAATCACTGGCTGTGCTGTGTGCAGTCTGTGGCTAGTTTGCATTGTTGTCTGCCATTGTAGAGGGGCAGCTGGATGTTAACAGCGCGTAGCGTTGCGCAGTTGGAGGTGAGCCGCCAGCAGTGGTGGATGTGGGGAGAGAGATGGCGGAGTTTTGAAATTTGTCATGAACTGCTATATTTATATATGATGATATCAAGGTAAATACATTGTTTGTTCTCTATTAATATCTTTCATTTGCTAACTATCCCTATCAGTAGTTAGTGCCTTCAGTAGTTTGAATCTTTCATTTAGCTGGCAGTAGTGGCGCTCCTGTATTGCAGTAGCTTGAGCAGCGAAGATTTTTGTGAGGTAAGTGATTTGTGAAAGGTATAGTTTAATGTTAGTCAGGGCCATTCTTTTGTAGGGATTTTTGAAAGTCAGATTGCGTTGCGCTAAAAAAAAGTATTGTGTATCAGTTTAAGGACAGTCGTGTATAAATTTTTCAAAGGGGACGTTGCAACTTTACAAAAGTTTGTCATGGCTAAAATACTTAGTTTTACTCACTTGACATCTTGTGCATGAGCTATAGCGTAAAATGAACATGTCTTACAACAAAAAGACGTTCAAGACCAGAAAATGATAGCAAAGACTGTTGAAACCGGTCGTCTTAAATAAAGAAATATTTTATGCGATCTCGGCTTTCGAATGGTTTTTAACAATTAAAACAGATAACCCTTCAAAAGTCTCAAAAGAAGAAAATTAAATATGTGAGGCGCTCCAAGTACTGTCCTCTCCAGCTCTGTCCTCACCTGCTGCGTTTACAGAATCTCTCAGCACTCGTCCACATGAGTGTTAGTAGCGTCTCAGTGGTAATGCTATGCTCCCTGTATACGAGCTACAGAATACAGGGAGAAATTAGTGTGTTATACCCATCCAATTAACATACAAGTTCGATGTGCTGCCTTCCTCTGAAAGCAAAACGGAGCCAGGCAGGCTCACTTCATCTGTTGGCAAACCTACTGTGGGCATTTTCATGAGAAATAAAAGCAAAAGAATAAAAGTTTAATTATCGGCTGTAGTTCAAAAGTACAGAAAATTTTGGTACCCATTAGGAAAAGGATACCAATGGACCGAAAGGAACATCAGGTGTATGCCTATGGGCCTCGGTAAATACTTTGGAGAGGTTAGTCCGACAGCCTTTGAGAGAAGAGGATGGAATCAAATGCACATTTTGGTGCGCATTTGGGCAAAAAATGCCTGTCGCCAGGGCTCCGAAATCATATTCGTCACTGGCAGAAGAGACTGAGAATATCCGCCTTGGTAACGATGTTGCTACGAAGCCCACAATTTGCACCATTCTCCCCGAAATGATCGTGGGCCCCAGATTCTTAGTGGAACGAAAGTCGAACCAAAGGCTTACAAGAATCGGCGAAAAGCTAGGCTGCGACTTCCTAGACTTCAGCCATAATTTTGAAAAATGTAGTGTCTCTCTAATTAGTTGCTGCTACCAAGGTAGCAGACTGTGTGTGGGTGTGCGTACAAGGATTTTTAAATCATGTGATTCTCCATCCAGTCGAGGCAATGACAAAGACCCCGGACACTCGGCATAGAATCAGAAGAAATGTCCTCTATAGGCGACTGTATAATGAAACGATAGTCTTGACCAGATACTATTTATTTCCTTAGGTGCGGTATGAGGTGGCTCTCTGTCAGCCAGGTGTTGAAAGTATTCCATGTACTTGCGTTACGGCATATATCTGGGAGGTTATACGGACAATCGAAGAAAGCTGCAAGGAACACAGGAGTCACACTAAACTTAGCCAACCAACAACAATATCTGCGGTTGCAGAACACTGCATGAGTATAGGGGACTCCATGAAGTGTGAAGAAACGGAATTGCTAACACAGACCTCGCCGTTTTGGGTCTGGAGTGGCTGACGGGTCGATCGATAGGAACAATGGGTTCACTCTCAGGGAAGCCTTGGATCCAGCACTCAGCCAACTTAAATAACAGCGTCGGTCGAGAGCGACTTCCAAGCCCGACGTAGGCCGCAGGATTACTGATGGACCAGAGTTCGCGCCCACCTTCCGGCGACTCCGAGTCCCCATCACTCCACTCATCACAGCATTCGACCGACGGTGGAGCAAGTGAAAGTGGGAGGCGATCAGAGTATAAAGGAGAAGGGATGTCGCTAAAACGCTCGTTCTGCAAGTATCACCTGAACAGGACAGCAAGGAAGGCTCTGGAAATATCGTCTTATGAAAACGACTGCAGCCGGATGGACACCGAATAACAGTATTATAAGTTTGCTGTATCAGTCCACTACCATGGAGGGGAACAGATTTTAAAATACTTTGCATCAACAGTCTTCTGTTCTTTGCTAGTACTAGGGAGGTATAGTCTGCCTCTAAACTAGCAACCGTCCGCCCCCGATAGCTGAGTGGTCAGCACGACAGAATGTCAATCCTAAGGGCCTGAGTTCCATTCCCGGCTGGGTCGGAGATTTTCTCCGCTCAGGCACTGGGTGTTGTGTTGTCCTAATCATCAACATCATTGCATTCCCATCGACGCGGTAGTCGCCTAACTGGCGTCAAATCGAAAAACTTGCACCCGGTCAACGGTCTACCCCACTGGAGGCCCTAGTCATATGACATTTATGTTATTTAACTAGCAAGCGAGCAGCACTCGTATTAGGGAAAGATGAATTTCCAGGAAGAGCAGTACACCTACGTAACAGGTTTTCTTAATATCAGTTTCCCCTTTACCAGTGCAGAACGATGTGCCGAGATTTTGTACAACACTGTGCAGAGATTTACGTAGAAGGGCAATATGCGCTTCTGGCATTGGTATTATTGGTACCACATATTGTATTCCATATAGTGTTAACGCACTTTCTGAAAATAAGCGTCCCCGGACGTGTCAGCGCACTATGTCACCAGTGGTTCATAAGGCTAGCTGGAGAAGCGTCAGTAAAACTTCGCAAAACCCGCCAGTGTTACTTCTTGTTTGCAGTCTGCAGACCTACGAATGAGGTAAAAGCATGACCTCAATGCAGTGTATTGCCTACCTCTACGCGTTTCATTAATTTAAGACCACTTGAACATTGATTTTAGTAAACTGCGGTTTTGAGACCTCCCAAAATACAGAAATTGTTAGTCCAGCAGAAAAAATTGAAAAGAGCCTTCTTTGTAGAAAATTTAATATAGTTTAATTTTGTACCAGAAAATATTTTCGCTAGATGCTGGGAATTTCGAGTTATTCAAAGAAAAATATAAAAAAGGAGCATTTAAAAGGTGCCATTCCCTATACTCACACTCGTTTTTAGTATGTTGTTTATGGCACTCCTTCTTACCACCGTCCAAAAGTTTGCAATTATACGAATGTTTCCTCCCAATTTTCTTTATTTGACAGCAGTACAGCTCTCCAGGTAAAACGGATGCTGTGGACGTAGCTTAGCAACAGACTGGGGGATGCTCCCAAAGGAATTCAAAATCTGCAACGGAATGTCCGCTGAAACGAAACTTTGGCAGATTAAATCTGTGTGCCGGACTGTGATCCGAACATGGGAGCTGCGTACCTGCTGGTCCGGCACATAGTTTTAATCTACCAGGAAGAATCAAATCAGTGCACACTCCGCTACAGTGCAGAAAGGCCTTCTGGATGGAATGTCCTAGGCTGTGTCCAAGCCACGTCCCCACAGTATCGTTCCTCCGAGGAGGGCTATTGTCACAAGACATGTAGCAGGACATCTGTGAAGTTTGCAGGGTACGAGACGAGGTAAATCAGTGAGGAGGGTGCGTGAGTGGTTCTTGAATAGATAGAAATACACTGGATGTCTCTACTAAGAATGGTCGGGCACCTTTTCTGTATTGTTTCGGGAGATATCTGCAATTTTGGTTTTGCTATGTGTAGCTGAAGTCAGCCCTAGCAACTGTTGCTCGGCAAGTCTTCCATGCGACGCAAAGTGTCGACAAAAAGCGTCGATGACTTCTAAACCGGTTTAGGTGTCAGTTTGAAGTAGCAGTCGCAAACGAGGCTAGTGAGATACTTGTTTTGTGGTGCCGTAAGCACAGAACGCGCCACCAGGCAACACCACAGGCGAGGATAAGTCAACAACCAGCTCCAAAGGCAGTGACTGCCGCACCAAGAAGTCACAGCAATGGCGCCGGCAGAGAAGAAACATGTGCCCGTGCCACAGCGGAGCGGACGGTTCCGAGTCAGCTCGATTACCGAAACGACCGCCTTCTTCTATTGTACTTCGCGCTCCATCGTCTACTTCTAGCGAGTTCACACCAGCCCGTCTGCAGTGAACATTCTAGTAGGACAAGAACTGTTTACTACCCAGTCTTAGGTTGTGGAATAGTACACTACTGTCCATTAAAATTGCTACACCAAGAAGAAATGCAGATGATAAACGAATATTCATTGGACAAATATATTATACTAGAACTGACATGTGATTACATTTTCACGCAATTTGGGTGCATAGATCCTAAGAAATCGGTACCCAGAACAACCACCTCTGGCTGTAATAACGGCCTTGATACGCCTGGGCATTGAGTAAAACAGAGCTTGGATGGCATGTGCAGGTACAGCTGCCCATGCAGCTTCAACACGATACCACAGTTCATCAAGAGTAGTGACTGGTGTATTGTGACGAGCCAGTTGCTCGGCCACCATTGACCAGACGTTTTCAGTTGGTGAGAGATCTGGAGAATGTGCTGACCAGGGCAGCAGTCGAACATTTTCTGTATCCAGAAAGGACCATACAGGACCCGCAACATGCGGTCGTGCATTATCCTACTGAAATGTAGGGTTTCGCAGCGATCGAATGAAGGGTAGAGCCTTCGCCAAACATGGATGAGACCATCATGATGCTGTAAACAGAATCTGGATTCATACGAAAAATGACGTTTTGCCATTCGTGCACCCAGGTTCGTCATTGAGTACACCATCACAGGCGCTCCTGTCTGTGATGCACCGTCAAGGGTAGCCGCAGCCATGGTCTCCCAGCTGATAGTACATGCTGCTGCAATCGTCGTCGAATTGTTGGTGCAGATGGTTGTTGTCTTGCAAACGTCCCCATCTGTTGACTAAGGGATCGAGACGTGGCTGCAAGATCCGTTACAGCCATGTGGATAAGATGCCTGTCATTTCGACTGCTACTGATACGAGGCCGTAGGGATCCAGCACGGCGTTCCGTATCACCCTCCTGAACCAACCGATTCGATATTCTGCTAACAGTCATTTGATCTCGACCAATGCGAGCAGCAATGTCGCGATACGATAAAGAGCAATCGTGATAGGCTACAATCCGACCTTTATCAAAGTCGGAAACGTGACAGTAAGCATTTCTCCTCCTTACACGAGGCACCACAACAACGTTTCACCAGGCAACGCCGGTCAACTGCTGTTTGGTAATCAAAAATCGGTTGGAAACTTTCCTCATGTCAGCACGTTGTAGGTGTCGCCACCGGCGCCAACACTATTTGATGGCTCTGAAAAGCTAATCATTTGCATAACACTGCATCTTCTTCCTGTCGGTTAAATTTCGCGTCTGGAGCACGTGATCTTCGTTGTGTAGCAATTTTAATGGTCAGTAGTGTAGCTGAATTTCAGAACCTGATGCCTGAGCCGATTTCTACAGAGTTGAGTATTCGTCAGTAAACGTACGTGTTCCTGTCAGTAATCATTATCAGTGTTTCAGTATTCTCCTCGTCCTCCTCTGATAGTGTGTCCCTCAGCGCACTGTAACTAGTTGCGGGCGGCTACGAGTAAAATCTCCTTCTGCGGTTGTATCAAATGTGCGATACAAGAGCGACACTAAAAGATGATGAGTAACAAGTCCTCCGGCAGCGACTGCGCCGCTCTTACCCGCGCTTGTTACTACCACCATGCAGAATGACTGCTCATCCGCTGCTTGAGTAGTCGTTATTCATCGCAGTTTACTGTCCCTGATAAAACATGTCGATAAGATAAATATCGTACTGAGCTTATTTAGGACCGCTCTGTCGAATTGTCACGTAAAATTCCGTTTCGAAAATCATTTTGTTTGGAACGGGAAACAAATCAAGGCTTTCTGTCGACACTGGGCTTTGCATAAAGGACATGATGAGTGGTGTTTGTTTGGGCTCGCTGCAGCTACACAGTGTAAATACGAAATTGCAGATATCTGCCGAAACACCAGAATAAATGGGTCTGAAGACTCTTGGGAGAGACACCCTGCATACAGGGTGTTAGAAATATGAGCGCAGATATTGTGATAATTCGTACCTTAATCCGTACCTACTTCAATGTGTCGCTGTTTCCGAGCGATTCTAGCCGCTTCAGTCCGGAACCACACTACTGCTGCGGTCGCAGGTACGAATCCTGCCTCGGGCATGTGTGTGAGATGTCCTTAGGTTAGTTAGGTTTAAGCAGTTCTAAGTCAGATGTTACTTCCCGTAGTGCTCAGCGCCATTTGAACCATTTTTTGAACGTCAGTGCGTTAGTGGTTTTTTTATCTACATGTATCAGTCTTCCAACAAACACATCGTATAACTTACTACCTGATATTTTCTGTACAGTCGTAACTGCACCATTAATTGGACCACACCTGTCAGTGTACGCTAAACATATCGCGTCCATGTGTCCACACTTTTTTTGGCCTACTGACCAGGGCAAAATAAGCATTACGACTTAATCTTGCCTCATATATTGGGAGGCACTAACCAACCTAAAAACGTACTGCTCTAATAGCTATAATTATTACTACACAAACGAAGTAAACACTGATGCAATGTTATTCGGTACACTGTCGCCAGTGACGAATAAAAATATCTTTACTTGTACGTCTAACACCTTTCATATACACTACTGGCCATTAAAATTGCTACACCACGAAGATGACGTGCTACAGACGCGAAATTTAACCGACAGGAAGAAGATGCAGAGATATGAAAATGAATAGCTTTTCAGAGCTATTGACACAAGGTTGGTGCCGGTGGAGACACCTACTACGTGCTGACATGAGGAAAGTTTCCGACCGATTTCTCACACACAAACAGCAGTTGACCGGCGTTGCCTGGTGAAACGATGTTGTGATGCCTCGTGTAAAGAGGAGAAATGAGTACAATCACGTTTCTGACTTTGATTAAAGTCGGATTGTAACCTATCGCGATTTCAGTTCATCGTATCGCGACATTGCTGCTCGCGTTGGTCGCGATCCAATGACTGTTAGCAGAATATGTAATCGGTGGGTTCAGGAGGGTAATACGGAACGGCCTCGTATCACTAGCAGTCTAGATGACAAGCATCTTATCCGCATGGCTGTAACGGATCGTGCAGCCACGTCTCGATCGATCCCTGAGTAAACAGAAGGGGGCGTTTGCAAGACAACAACCATCTGCAAAGACAGTTCGATGACGTTTGCAGCAGCATGGACTATCAGCTCGGAGACCATGGATGCGGTTACCCTTGACGCTGCATCACAGAGACAGGAGCGCCTGCGATGGTGTACTCAACGTCGAACCTGGGTGCACCAATGGAAAAACGTCATTTTTTGAGATGACTCCAGGTTCTGTTTACAGCATCATGATGGTCGCCTCCTTATTTGGCGACATCGCGGTGAACGCACGTTCGAAGCGTGTATTCGTCATCGCCCTCCTGGCGTATCACCCGGCGTGATGGTATGGGGTGCCACTGGTTACACGTCTCGGTCACCTCTTGTTCGCATTGAAGGCACTTTGAACAGTGGACGTTACATTTCAGATGTGTTACGACCCGTGGCTCTACCCTTCATTCGATCCCTGCGAAACCCTACATTTCAGCAGGATATTGCACGAAGGCCTGTTGCAGGTCCTGTAGGGGCCTTTCTGGATACAGAAAATGTTCGACTGCTCCCCTGGCCAGCACATTCTCCAGATCTCTCACCAATTGAAAACGTCTGGTCAATTGTGGCCGAGCAACTGGCTCGTCACAATACACCAGTCACTACTCTTGATGAACTGTGGTATCGTGTTGAAGCAGCATGGGCAGCTGTACTTGTATACGCCATCCAAGCTCTGTTTGAGTCAATGCCCAGGCGTATCAGGGTCGTTATTACGGCCAGAGGTGGTTGTTCTGGGTACTGATTTCTCAGGATCTATGCACCCAAATTACGTGAAAACGTAATCACATGTCAGTTCTAGTGTAATACATTTGTCCAATGAGTACCCTGTTGTCATGTGCGTTTCTTCTTAGTGTAGCAGTTTTAATGGCCAGAAGTGTACACAGGGTGAAGCGAAATTCTGGCATTCGGGCTTCGCAGCGCGACTCCTCAAATGCCAGCGATTAAAAATGTCTGTCACAAAATTTCGTCTGGCGGGCACATCCGGCAGGAGAAGGACGTTAAAAAGTGGTAATCTGGCAACACTGTAACCACATGCAAGGTAAGTTCCGCTGCCGGCATATTTTGGTACTGATGTACAGTTTGTGCAGTGGACAGAGTCTTTGATTAGCATGCATCAGGTCGATGGTGCGATCCTGAGTTGAGGCTAATGTTTCTTATATGGTAAATGTAGTCCAGGTGCTACGATATCCAGCATCTTAATCGTCAACAGCGATTGCAGAGGGTCGTCTAGAAAACATCGAAAGAAGCCCTTTCCGTGTCGTAGGCGTGAATTTATTCGCAGAACTTCATCTACTAGATGCGAAACCAGTTTTCTTTTTACAGTCCTCAATTGTCCCATAGATTGGTACCAAATATTATTATTCTTGCCTCGTTTAGGTCCATTACGTTTCGTTAGGGCCTTACGTTACCAGTAGGACTAGCAACGTGCTTTGCGAATAATGTCCAAACTCGGTTACTGTTTGTATGTACTACCACCACGGTCCCTCTAATTATGCGTTTCAACACTGAGGTAACTGCATGGTGTTTAGTACGTATCTCATTTCATTATTGATGTTGTTGTTGTGGTCTTCAGTCCTGATACTGGTTTGATGCAGCTCTCCATGCTACTCCATCCTGTGCAAGCTTTTTCATTTCCCAGTACCTACTGCAACCTACATCCTTCTGAATCTGCTTAGTGTATTCATCTCTTGGTCTCTCTCTACGATTTTTACCCTCCACGCTGCCCTCCAATACTAAATTGGTGATCCCTTGATGCCTCAGAACATGTCCTACCAACCGGTCCCGTCTTCTGGTCAAATTGTGCCACAAATTTCTCTTCTCCACAATCCTATTCAATACTTCCTCATTAGTTATGTGATCTACCCATCTAATCTTCAGCATTCTTCTGTAGCGCCACGTTTCGAAAGCTTCTATTCTCTTCTTGTCCAAACTATTTATCGACAATGTTTCACTTCGATACATGGCTACACTCCATACAAATACTTTCACAAATGACTTCCTGACACTTAAATCTATACTCGATGTTAATAAATTTCTCTTCTTCAGAAACGATTTCCTTGCCATTGCCAGTCTACATTTTATATCCTCTCTACTTCGACCATCATCAGTTACTTTGCTCCCCAAATAGCAAAATTCCTTTACTACTTTAAGTGTCTCATTTCCAAATCTAATTCCCTCAGCATCACCCGACTTAATTAGACTACATTCCATTATCCTTGTTTTCCTTTTGTTGATGTTCATCTTATATCCTCCTTTCAAGACACTGTCCACACCATTCAACTGCTCTTCCAAGTCCTTTGCTGTCTCTGACAGAATTACAATGTCATCGGCGAACCTCAAAGTTTTTATTTCTTCTCCATGAATTTTAATACCTACTCCGAATTTTTCTTTTGTGTCCTTTACTGCTTGCTCAATATACAGACTGAACAACATCGGGGAGAGGCTACAACTCTGCCTTACTCCCTTCCCAACCACCGCTTCCCTTTCATGGCCCTCGACTCTTATAACTACCATCTGTTTCTGTACAAATTGTAAATAGCCTTTCGCTCCCTGTATTTTACCCCTGCCACCTTCAGAATTTGAAAGAAAGTGTTCCAGTTAACATTGTCAAAAGCTTTCTCTAAGTCTACAAATGCTAGAAACGTAGATTTGCCTTTCCTTAATCTTTCTTCTAAGATAAGTCGTAAGGTCAGTATTGCCTCACGTGTCCCAGTGTTTCTACGGAATCCAAACTGATCTTCCCCGAGGTTGGCTTCTACTACTTTTTCCATTAGTCTGTAAAGAATTCGTGATAGTATTTTGCAGTTGTGACTTATTAAACTGATAGTTCGGTAATTTTCACATCTGTCAACACCTGCTTTCTTTGGGATTGGAATTATTATATTCTTCTTGAAGTCTGAGGGTATTTCGCCTGTTTCATACATCTTGCTCACCAGATGGTAGAGTTTTGTCAGGACTGGCTCTCCCAAGGCCGTCAGTAGTTCCAATGGAATGTTGTCTACTCCTGGGGCCTTGTATCGACTCAGGTCTTTCAGTGCTCTGTCAAACTCTTCACGCAGTATCATATCTCCCATTTCATCTTCATCTACATCCTCTTCCATTTCCATAATATTGTCCTCAAGCACATCGCCCTTGTATAGACCCTCTATATACTCCTTCCACCTTTCTGCTTTCCCTTCTTTGCTTAGAAATGGGTTTCCATCTGAGCTCTTGATATTCATACAAGTCGTTCTCTTATCTCCAAAGGTCTCTTTAATTTTCCTGTAGGCAGTATCTATCTTACCCCTAGTGAGATAGGCCTCTACATCCTTACATTTGTACTCTAGCCATCCCTGCTTAGCCATTTTGCACTTCCTGTCGATCTCATTTTTGAGACGTTTGTATCCCTTTATGCCTGCTTCATTTACTGCATTTTTATATTTTCTCCTTTCATCAATTAAATTCAATATTTCTTCTGCTACCCAAGGATTTCTACTAGCCCTCGTCTTTTTACCTACTTGATCCTCTGCTGCCTTCGCTACTTCATCCCTCAAAGCTGCCCATTCTTCTTCTACTGTATTTCTTTCCCCCATTCCTGTCAATCGTTCCCTTATGCTCTCCCAGAAACTCTGTACAACCTCTGGTTCTTGCAGTTTATCCAGGTCCCATCTCCTTAAATTCCCACCTTTTTGCAGTTTCTTCAGTTTTAATCTAGAGGTCATAACCAATAGATTGTTGTCAGAGTCCACACCTGCCCCTGGAAATGTCTTACAATTTAAAACCTGGTTCCTAAATCTCAGTCTTACCATTATATAATCTATCTGATACCCTTTAGTATCTCCAGGGTTCTTCCATGTATACAACCTTCTTTCATGATTCTTAAACCAAGTGTTAGCTATGATTATGTTGTGCTCTGTGCAAAATTCCACCAGGCGGCTTCCTCTTTCATTTCTTAGCCCCAATCCATATTCACCTACTATGTTTCCTTCTCTCCCTTTTCCTACACTCGAAATCCAGTCACCCATGACTATTAAATTTTCGTCTCCCTTCACAATCTGAAGAGTCTCAACAGTCATCCAGACTGTTGCCCTTGCAACTACTGAAAAGGCTGTTGCCCCTCTTCAGGAACCACACGTTTGTCTGGCCTCTCAACAGATACCCCTCCGTTGTGGTTGCACCTACAGTACGGCTATCTGTATCGCTGAGGCACACAAGCCTCCCCACCAACGGCAAGGTCCATGGTTCATGGGGGGGGGGGGTCATTATTGATATTGTTATTATTATTATTCTATCGATGGGATTGTGAAAGTATCACGTATGTAACCATTAGGGAAACAGTGTAATTCGAAACCGAACATTTCACAGTTAGCGGTGCCGGGATGAATCATGCAGAACAGCATCTGTCAGAGGGGTAGTTCGCGTTGGGTGGAACAGCGCGCAGGATTGACGGCGTGTTTATAGTGTATGCGCTGTCCACCAGACAGGTACTAGTTGCGAGCCGTGTAACGCGTCCGTGACAGAATGAAATGGTTCCTACAACAACAGGAAGCCAGCGATGACTTCATGAACCACGTAATATGGTCGGCTGAAGCAACATTCACTCTCGAGGGTGTGTTCAATATGCACAATCCCCACCATTGGTGTGACGTTAAACCTCACGTCACCCGCGACCGTGGATATCAAGTTCGCTTTGCTATCAACGTTTGGGCCGGAATATTTGGCTACTGGTGTTAGGGCCCCTACATGTTGCGTGACCGGTTGACTGCTCTAAAGCCGGCCGCTGTGGCTGAGTCGTTCTATGCGCTTCAGTCTGGAACTGCGCGATCGCTACGGTCTCAAGTTCGAATCCGGCCTCGGGCCTGGATGTGTCATGTCCTTAGGTTGGTTAAGTTTAAGTAGCTCTAAGTTCTAGGGGACTGATGACCTCAGATGTTAAGTCAGATAGTTCTCAGAGCCATTTTAACCATTTTTTGACTGAATGAAGATATCATGCATTCCTCTCAAACTATCTGCCTGATGCGCTGGAAGATATTCTACTACATGTTCGGCAGAGGATGCGGTTCTAACATGATTATGCACTTCCACACTCTGGAATTAATGTGCGACAGTATTTGGACGGAACATTTCCAGGGAAATGGCTCAGACATGGAGGTCCAATTGTATGGTTACCGCGTTCACCTGACCTAAATCCCCTGGACCTCTTCCTGAGAAGACACCTGGAGGAGCACCTGTATTCTACTCCGCCGAGGAATGTGGAAGAATTGGTAGCGCGTGTTCGGGCTGCTCTTGTTACTTTGCAGCTTTGCTGTGAAAGATCCAGAGCTGTGCGATCCGGCGGATTACGCAATGTTTGGACGTCCAGGGAGGTCACTTTGAGCATCTGTTGTTCTGAGAACAACGTATTCCGTTGTGAAGGTCAAGCTGTCATTAATACGGACATCTAAGCGCTAGTATTACATGCAGTATAAATGACAAGTAGATGGTATGCTGTTGTACTGCGCTGTCGTCTTTAGCATCTCGAAATTGATATTGTTTTTGTAATTATTCTGTCCTATGACAGGTCATTTGTTTCCACCGTCTATTCTTATTTGTCCACCCATGTATTTGTCATGTTCAGCATTACAAAATGTTGTAAATTAAGGATAAATGTGACCTAAGAAACAGTGTATATTACAGTATTAAATGTCAGAATGAAATTAGCTAATCAAAAGAATACGCCATAATCAAGGATCGAACCCTCGACTGCATGCTAACCCAGAACTTTATCCACTGCACCAACCATACATCGCAAGAAATCGGTACTCACAGAGTTACACTCCTGGAAATGGAAAAAAGAACACATTGACACCGGTGTGTCAGACCCACCATACTTGCTCCGGACACTGCGACAGGGCTGTACAAGCAATGATCACACGCACGGCACAGCGGACACACCAGGAACCGCGGTGTTGGCCGTCGAATGGCGCTAGCTGCGCAGCATTTGTGCACCGCCGCCGTCAGTGTCAGCCAGTTTGCCGTGGCATACGGACCTCCATCGCAGTCTTTAACACTGGTAGCATGCCGCGACAGCGTGGACGGTAACCGTATGTGCAATTGACGGACTTTGAGCGAGGGCGTATAGTGGGCATGCGGGAGGCCGGGTGGACGTACCGCCGAATTGCTCAACACGTGGGGCGTGAGGTCTCCACAGTACATCGATGTTGTCGCCAGTGGTCGGCGGAAGGTGCACGTGCCCGTCGACCTGGGACCGGACCGCAGCGACGCACGGATGTACGCCAAGACCGTAGGATCCTACGCAGTGCCGTAGGGGACCGCACCGCCACTTCCCAGCAAATTAGGGACACTGTTGCTCCTGGGGTATCGGCGAGGACCATTCGCAACCGTCTCCATCAAGCTGGGCTACGGTTCCGCACACCATTAGGCCGTCTTCCGCTCACGCCCCAACATCGTGCAGCCCGCCTCCAGTGGTGTCGCTACAGGCGTGAATGGAGGGACGAATGGAGACGTTTCGTCTTCAGCGATGAGAGTCGCTTCTGCCTTGGTGACAATGATGGTCGTATGCGTGTTTGGCGCCGTGCAGGTGAGCGCCACAATCAGGACTGCATACGACCGAGGCACACAGGGCCAACACCCGGCATCATGGTGTGCGGAGCGATCTCCTACACTGGCCGTACACCACTGGTGATCGTCGAGGGAACACTGAATAGTGCACGGTACATCCAAACCGTCATCGAACCCATCGTTCTACCATTCCTAGACCGGCAAGGGAACTTGCTGTTCCAACAGGACAATGCACGTCCGCATGTATCCCGTGCCACCCAATGTGCTCTAGAAGGTGTAAGTCAACTACCCTGGCCAGCAAGATCTCCGGATCTGTCCCCCATTGAGCATGTTTGGGACTGGATGAAGCGTCGTCTCACGCGGTCTGCACGTCCAGCACGAACGCTGGTCCAACTGAGGCGCCAGGTGGAAATGGCATGGCAAGCCGTTCCACAGGACTACATCCAGCATCTGTACGATCGTCTCCATGGGAGAATAGCAGCCTGCATTGCTGCGAAAGGTGGATATACACTGTACTAGTGCCGACATTGTGCATGCTCTGTTGCCTGTGTCTATGTGCCTGTGGTTCTGTCAGTGTGATCATGTGATGTATCTGACCCCAGGAATGTGTCAATAAAGTTTCCCCTTCCTGAGACAATGAATTCACTGTGTTCTTATTTCAATTTCCAGGAGTGTAGTTACCAGACATTTAAGTGCAGCGTTGCTAGATTTTCACTCTTTAACGTCTTTTTTGTGCCATATGTACTCGCCGCACGAAATTTTGTGACAGACTTTTTTTTTTATCCCTGATATGTGAGGAGTCGCACTGCGAAGCGCGAGTGCGCGAATACAGGGTGATTCAGCTGCCACTACTGCTGTCGTTTCATCGTTTCATGCAACCCAAAATGTTATATCTGGCCATCGAAACTGAGGTGAGAAATTTTCATAGCCTGTCGTTTACTACGCGCAAACTACACTCCTGGAAATTGAAATAAGAACACCGTGAATTCATTGTCCCAGGAAGGGGAAACTTTATTGACACATTCCTGGGGTCAGATACATCACATGATCACACTGACAGAACCACAGGCACATAGACACAGGCAACAGAGCATGCACAATGTCGGCACTAGTACAGTGTATATCCACCTTTCGCAGCAATGCAGGCTGCTATTCTCCCATGGAGACGATCGTAGAGATGCTGGATGTAGTCCTGTGAAACGGCTTGCCATGCCATTTCCACCTGGCACCTCAGTTGGACCAGCGTTCGTGCTGGACGTGCGGACCGCGTGAGACGACGCTTCATCCAGTCCCAAACATGCTCAATGGGGGACAGATCCGGAGATCTTGCTGGCCAGGGTAGTTGACTTACACCTTCTAGAGCACGTTGGGTGGCACGGGATACATGCGGACGTGCATTGTCCTGTTGGAACAGCAAGTTCCCTTGCCGGTCTAGGAATGGTAGAACGATGGGTTCGATGACGGTTTGGATGTACCGTGCACTATTCAGTGCCCCTCGACGATCACCAGTGGTGTACGGCCAGTGTAGGAGATCGCTCCCCACACCATGATGCCGGGTGTTGGCCCTGTGTGCCTCGGTCGTATGCAGTCCTGATTGTGGCGCTCACCTGCACGGCGCCAAACACGCATACGACCATCATTGGCACCAAGGCAGAAGCGACTCTCATCGCTGAAGACGACACGTCTCCATTCGTCCCTCCATTCACGCCTGTCGCGGCACCACTGGAGGCGGGCTGCACGATATTGGGGCGTGAGCGGAATACGGCCTAACGGTGTGCGGGATCGTAGCCCAGCTTCATGGAGACGGTTGCGAATGGTCCTCGCCGATACCCCAGGAGCAACAGTGTCCCTAATTTGCTGGGAAGTGGCGGTGCGGTCCCCTACGGCACTGCGTAGGATCCTACGGTCTTGGCGTGCATCCGTGCGTCGCTGCGGTCCGGTCCCAGGTCGACGGGCACGTGCACCTTCCGCCGACCACTGGCGACAACATCGATGTACTGTGGAGACCTCACGCCCCACGTGTTGAGCAATTCGGTGGTACGTCCACCCGGCCTCCCGCATGCCCACTATACGCCCTCGCTCAAAGTCCGTCAACTGCACATACGGTTCACGTCCACGCTGTCGCGGCATGCTACCAGTGTTAAAGACTGCGATGGAGGTCCGTATGCCACGGCAAACTGGCTGACACTGACGGCGGCGGTGCACAAATGCTGCGCAGCTAGCGCCATTCGACGGCCAACACCGCGGTTCCTGGTGTGTCCGCTGTGCCGTGCGTGTGATCATTGCTTGTACAGCCCTCTCGCAGTGTCCGGAGCAAGTATGGTGGGTCTGACACACCGGTGTCAATGTGTTCTTTTTTCCATTTCCAGGAGTGTATTTGTCCCAAAGAACAAATGAACAGGATCATTTTTGTAGGAAATATAACGTAGCTAAATCTTTTACTGCGATACATTTTCGCTAGTGGCGACGGTTTTCGTTTTCTAGTTATTTACGAAATATGTACAAATGTGACCTTCAAATGCACCTGCACACCCACAGTCATCCCTCACTAGTCAGGATTTTTGGTATGTTGTACGTGGCATTCCCTCCTACCAAAGTACAAAAATTTACGACTGCACGAGTTTTTGCCGATATTAGAAATTCCTGGGTTTTTATTGGCTGGGCTATTACGCCGCCAGCATAGTCAGCTGTTATTAATTTAAGTGCCCGTGAAAGTAAAAAGAACAACGACTTTTGCAAGCTTTAGGCTAAAACTAATCATGTTGACAATTCAGTCCAAACTTGACGCTTATGGGATAGTAGTTCCGCAGTCAAAAGGCCTGACAAATACAACGATGTAATGGCTCATTCCGTGCTGTTGAAATTCACAAAAGTGTTAAGGAAAATTTATACAAACGTCTATTTTACAATTAGTAAGTATTCCACTACGCTGATGGCGTGATAAGGTCAGTCAATGAAGACCGAAAATGATCGATTGTGGGAAACAGTTCTTGCAGTCACAAATTTTTGTACAGCTGTAGGAGGGAGTGCCATGAACAACATACTAGAAACCCTCACCTATGGGGGCTGAGTGTAGGAGTGGATGTGTGTCTGTAGGTCACTTTACTTGAATAATTTGAAAACTACGGCCTCTATCGAAAACGTATCCTTGTACAAAATGTAACTACCTTATATTTCCTACAAAAACGGTCTGTCTCATTGTTTTTGTAGAGTTGACAGTTGGGCATATCGAGCGAGGGAACGTATAAGTTGGTGAGAAACAGTTTACAAAGCTGGTAGGGGTGTTGCAGGGTAGGCTGTGCTGAGAAATAACTGTTAAGAAAACAATTGATACATTGCATTGTTTCCGAGTTAATCAGCATTGAAGTTAGCCAATCAGAACGTAGCTCGCTCATATTCAAGCGGCCCGTCAGGGACGGTGACGACAGACGATATCTTCGTTTCCTTTCCTAAAACTGAACATGAGAGCGATAAAAAAATTGAACATGAAACAGTAGTAAGGAACGAATCCCTAACCAAAGGCTTAACACGTAAGCTATGTTCTATGCTATAAGAATAACTGACACTAATTTTTTTTTCACGGGCTGCTTGAATTTGCGCGCGGAGCGGACTGATAGGCTAACTTCAATGCTAATTAACTCGGAATCAACTCAACGGACCTAATTTTTGTCTTATTTCTCAGCCCAGCTTACTCACCAACACAGTTACAAGCTTCTCAGACTGTTTCTGACCAACTTGTCTACCAATCTGTAAGTATTTATCCTCGAAAGTCAGACTTTCAAAAAAAATGGTTCAAATGGCTCTGAGCACTATGGGACTTAACATCTATGGTCATCAGTCCCCTAGAACTTAGAACTACTTAAACCTAACTAACCCAAGGACAGCACACAACACCCTGTCATCACGAGGCAGAGAAAATGCCTGACCCCGCCGGGAATCGAACCCGGGAACCCGGGCGCGTCAGACTTTCTCTTCGACGCCCAGTTCGGTATTCATTTTTCTCTTTTTTGTGCTATGGTTATTCTGGGTACTGATTTCTCAAGATCTATGCACCTAGATTGCATGAAAATGTAATCACATGTCAGTTCTAGTATAATATATTTGTCGAATGAATGCCAGTTTATCATCTGCATTTCTTCTTGGTGTAGCAATTTTAATGGCCAGTAGTGTAAATATCACTGTGATTACTTGGATATGCCTGTAATAAGAGACATTACACTACATGAATATGGACATCACATTGTGACAGTAAGCTGGAAATAGCCGAAAAAGCCCCATTAATGATACACAGGAGGCGACACAAGCGAACAATGTGGAAGGAGTAATCCAAGAGTATGAGTATTATGAAAGAGTGTGCTGATCTGATATTTAATTTGCTGAACTATAGGCCTGCCTTTTTCAACAATGCCTTTCACCCCTTACCAGGCTCAACTGGCTAGCTTCCTCATTCCTGTCACGCTCATTATTCTTAGCTGCTGAAAGTAAGTACACTCGGCATCTTCTTGTACGGTGGTCCATTCGTTTACTTTTCTCAATAACAACCCTTTTATTCGTGAGTGGCACATTGTCAGTTTAACAAGCCCTAGGTGAGTAACTATCATCTAGCATGTATGCGTCACTCTGCCCGAACGGCACGCTTGTCATTATTTTCTTGTTGTTCAGATGAAGGACAGGAAGAATATCCTTCGGTAATTTTCCATTCCAGTCGCTCGCTATTAAAAATATGATGGGTTGCGAGGAACTCCAACAGAATTGGCGATTTATTTTTCTGTGAACTGTTGACCTTTTCACATTCGAAGAGGCGACATTATTTACAACTAACGGCTACATTTCTCTTGTTGACAGGTTTAATTGTGCTTGTTTTGCCAAAACACAGTACCGTTCACACAAACTCACCTTTCACTAGCCATTGCGACAGAGCTCTGAAACAGTGTCTCATAAAACAGACAATGCCCTTCAGCAACGTAAATAGCTTACGGACAACCGCATTGTGTCGCTTTCCAGTAACATAAGACAAAAAAAAAATCATGTTTATTTTCAAACTAGTGGTCAATGACTCTAAAAATACTACAGTACTGGATTCAAGAAATAAAATAAAAACTAATGCTATATCACCGTAGATAAGAAAGGTCTGTGTGGTTAAAATTTGGTAAAATTCTTTTCTCCTCGTGTACTATCATCCGCCAAAACCTCGTTTCGAAATCACGGCCTGTTTTGGAGGTATTGAGGTATGTAATGGATATTGCATTCTCGCTCGCGTGTGATCGATGGTGAACCTGCTACGTACGATACAAACTAACAGTTTCTCAAAATCGGAGACAGACCTCCTCCCACGTCTAAAGGAAAATCCATTTCGTTAGCTAAATTTTATACACAGCAACATATGGTGTAACATGCACCAAACGCAAAATCGTAGCATTCCCTGTTTTTCATTGCCCACTTTTCAAATTTTGCACAATGTGTTACTTCAGTGCGATTATCATAATAAATGTGCCCATTAGCGAGATGCTAAGCACTCCACCCTGAAGCTGACATATAAAGCTACGAGTAACGTAAAATCAAGTGTTTTCACCAAATAGTTCCCGTAAAATCGTTTGAGAAAGATTACAGGGTGCACGCTTAGATTTTGTCAGCGCAGCGCGTTACCAAACGACGCGGTGAAAAGTCAATATGCGCAGGACCTGGTGGCATGTGCGGAACGCACGCCACGCTGTAATGTTGTTACATCAGCAGCGAGGTAGGCAGAGAAAGCAGTTACTTTGGCGCGAAGCGAGTAATTGGACTTACTACATATATTTGCTAGCAAATTCGTTTTTTCCAGTACAGATATTTGGAGAGGCCTAGAGGTCGTAAATACTTTCTTAGAACAAAATTAAAAAGCCGGATATCGATCATCTCAATAAAGAAATGAAAAGTCTTTAAGCTAACGAAAATGTACGAACGGCTACGAAATATCACGAGTGTAAGCCCGAGGTAGAGGCTGCGCGCCGTAGTAGCCAGGAGACAATCGAAGATATGTCGTAAAATCATTCTCTCAGAAAATCATTAGTTTTAGTTAAATCATTATTAATTGTCGCGATATTATCAGTTTATGGTGTTCAGTAGATAAATATATCATAATTGAATCGCTTTTCAACGTTGTTCCGTTTAATCACTTAGAATCACAAGAAACAGAAATGTACTTTGCAGATAACCCTACGGCACTGATGTCGTTTCTGAGAAGGACATGAACTTCGGAGCTTCTCGGAAAAACAGGTAGGAAGAATTCTACAAAACTCACTACGACAGCCGGCAGCGGTGGCCGAACGGTTCTAGACGCTTCAGTCCGGAACCACGCGACTGCTACTGTCACAGGTTCGAATCCTGCCTCGGGCATGGATGTGTGTAATGTCCTTAGGTTAGTTAGATTTAAGTAGTTCTAAGTTCAAGGGGACTGATGACCTCAGTCCCATAGTGCTCAGAGCCATTTGAACCATTTTCACTACGACAGTCCAAGGACGGATTATCTTAATCTCAGCAAAACTAGGATGAAAAAGCACGGCCAGCTATGTTGTACCCCGCTTATACCACCCTCTGTGGACTCACTGGCTAAATTGAGATATTTCTGATGGTTTACTACAATTGGGCGTGGTGTGCAAGCGGGCTGAAGAACAGACTGCATATGAGCACAGTTCCAGCGATTGGGATAATTACATGCTACCTGTTGCAGTGCTATGTACAAGGCAGAAAATAAGTACTCTTTGCTTGGCACAGAAGAATCGTACAGGAGGTGAGTGGACCGCAACCATCGAGTGGGTTAGCTAGTCTATTAAACAGCTGGTGGGAATGGCAGATTCCATCCTTGACATCCCCTATTTTATATTAACGATTACACGTATCAGAAAGTGAAAACAATACTCTATGAAGATGACAACAACTTTTATTTACTGGTGAATGGTTCAAATGGCTCTAAGCACTATGGGACTTAGCATCTGAGGTCATCAGCCCCCTAGACCTAGAACTACTTAAACGTAACTAACCTAAGGATAGTAAACACATCACACACATCCGTGCCCGAGGCAGGATTCAAACCTGCGACAGTAGCAGCAGCGCGGTTGTGGACTGAGGCGCCTAGAACCGCTCGGTCATGGTGGCCGGCATTTACTGGTGAGTCACCAGAAATACTAAGTAGAAGGAGGTAGTTGTATCTGTGGTAGAATTCACATAGGCAGCAATAACAGAAGTACATCAAACATTAATGAATTGGAAAACATGAAAATAGGCCCCCTTGTGTCCTTAGTAGTGGCACACTATCTGTTCACCACCAGTTTCCTACGCCCATTGCCCGCTACCGGAGTTGCAGCCCCCAATAGTTGCCTAATACTGCTCTGATTGGGTTTCTCCGCCATCCTATGGGCTTTGTGACGAGTGTATCTTACCAGTGCAACTTTATACACACAAATGACTCTATAATAGAACATTGTAAAGGAGCATTATGAAGATGCATCCACAGCTTCCCAAGTTCTGAGATACTATTGGAAATATATATAGCATGAGTATAATCTCTGTAATCTATTCGTTATGAATTTGTTTTAATAAAAACACGGAAAGCGGAACGTGATACTGTTTAATTTCTGTGTGACTTAGATTACTTACATCTGTTTTAAAACTACTATACCTTTACTCAATGTTCTGAAATAACCACAAGCATTGGAATGAAGAGGAAGAACGCAAGAAAAGGCGGTGAGGTGACGTCAGCCATTAGAACGCTGACAAGGACCGCTCCACGACAGGAGCGACCTCTTCAAAAGGTGAATATAAGCGCCGCTCCTGCCAACCTCAGCCGGACATTAGTGGTCAGTAGTCGCAGAGTATTAGCACGGCCTAGTAGAGAGTGCTACTTATACACTGCCACGCCCACACGTTCTCATGGACAAATTAGGCGCTGGATGCTTAACTACTGGCCATTAAAATTGCTACACCAAGAAGAAGTGCAGATGATAAACGGGTATTCATTGGACAGATATGTTATACTAGAACTAACATGTGATTACATTTTCACGCAAGTTGAGTGCATAGATCCTGAGAAATCGGTACCCAGAACAACCACCTCTGGCCGTAATAACGGCCTTGATACGCCTGGCATTGAGTCAAACAGAGCTTGGATAGCGAGTCCAGGTACAACCGCCCATGCAGCTTCAACACGATACCACAGTTCATCAGGAGTAGTGACTGACGTATTGTGACGAGCCAGTTGCTCACCCACCATTTACCAGACGTTTTCAAACGTTAGAGAACTGGAGAATGTGCTGGACAGGGCAGCAGTCGAACATTTTCTGTATCCAGAAAGGCCCCTACAGGACCTGCAACGTAAGGTCGTGCATTATCCTGCTGAAATGTAGGATTTCGCAGGGATCGAATGAAGGGTAGAGCCACGGGTCGTAACACATCTGAAATGTAACATCCACTGTTCAAAGTGATGTCAATGCGAACAAGAGGTGACCGAGACGTGTGACCAATGGCACCCCATACCATCACGCCGGGTGATACGCCAGTATGGCGATGACGAATACAGGCTTCCAATGTGCGTTCACCGCGATGTCGCCAAACACAGATGCGACCATCATGATGCTGTAAACAGAACCTGGATTCATCCGAAAAAATGACGTTTTGCCATTGGTGCACACAGGTTCGTCGTTGAGTACACCATCGCAGGCGCTCCTGTCTGTGATGCAGCGTCAAGGTTAACCGCAGCCGTGGTGTCCGAGCTGATAGTCCATGCTGCTGCAAGCGTCGTCGAACTGTTCGTGCAGATGGTTTTTGTCTTGCAAACGTTTCCATCTGTTGACTCAGGGATCTAGACGTGGCTGCACGATCCGTTACAGCCATGCGGATAAGATGCCTGTCATCTCGACTGCTAGTGATACGATGCGTCGGCATCCAGCATTCCGTATTACCCTCCTGAACCCAGCGATTCCATATTCTGCTAACAGTCATTGGATCTCGACCAACGCGAGCAGCAGTGTCGCGATACGATAAACCGCAATCGCGATAGGCTACAATCCGACCTTTATCAAAGTCGGAAACGTGATGGTATGCATTTCTCCTCCTTACACGAGGCATTACAACAACGTTTCACCAGGCAACGCCAGTCAACTGCTGTTTGTGTATGAGAAATTGGTTGGAAACTCTCCTCATGTCAGCGCGTTGTGGGTGCCACCACCGGCGCCAACCTTGTGTGAATGCTCTGAGCGGTCTACGGCGCTGCAGTCATGGACTGTGCGGCTGGTCCCGGCGGAGGTTCGAGTAATCCCGCGGGCATGGGTGTGTGTGTTTGTCCTTTTAGGTTAAGTAGTGTGTGATCTTAAGGACTGATGACCTTAGCAGTTAAGTCCCATAAGATTTCACACACATTTGAACATTTTTTTCTTCAATTCTCTGAAAAGCTAGCATTTGCATATCGCAGCATGTTCTCCCTGTCGGTTAAATTTCGCGTCTGTGGCACGTCATCTTTGTGGTGTAGGAATTTTAATGGCCAGTAGTGTACTTCTCAAAAACTGATCTGCGCGGCGAGCATCTTCCAATACCGCTCGAAGAAGAATCTCCAAATGTGTGTGTAGTAAATACTCATATGGGTTTGTTTAAATATTTGCGTTTACCTTCTGGCAGTGCTTCCGCATTCGCCATTTTTCAACCGTATTTGGAACAGCTGACTCTGAAGTGCCAAACTGATACAACTATTTGGTCTACATTCTCGTAGCAGGTCGTACACTTTAAAAACATATTGCAAATTTACGTGTCTTGTTTCTTGTGTTATCCAAAGCAGGGCAAAAGTGGAGACTGGATATGTGTGGCATTTTTAAACCTGAGTTGCTATATCTTACTCATGTCATAAACAGTCAAGGTGTACATCCTCTTCAGTCTTTTGATAGCCTTACGCTCTTTGCCAGTTCCTCGCAATGTCACAGAATTGCATTCAGCCTTAGGGAAAATGAACTATTATATTCCGTTGATACCGAATGCTGCACAAATAGGGGCTCCATGGCATCGTCAGCATCGCAGGAATGACCCCTTTGTTTGGACGGATGAATGCCACGTAACGTTTCAGAAAAATTAAGGTTGTGTATCTCAGTGATCGATGCTAAGTTCACTTTGATTCTGAAAAACCAGTTGTATTGCAAGTTGACGCTTCCTCTTACGCAATCGGTAAAGTGCCTTCGCACATAATTGGTGATAAAGACAGGCCTATTCTTTTCGCATCAAAAGTGTTGTCCAAAGCTCACTGTAGCTATTCAAAAACTGAAAAAGAGACTTTGGCTATTGTGTATGGTGTCACCAAATTCTACCACTATTTATAAGTCAGAAAATTCTACTTGCCGGCCGAAGTGGCCGCGCGCTTCTGGGCGCTGAAGTTTGGAACCGCGAGACCGCTACGGTCGCAGGTTCGAATCCTGCCTCGGGCATGGATGTGTGTGATGTCCTTACGTTAGTTAGGTTTAAGTAGTTCTAAGTTCTAGGGGACTAATGACCTCAGAAGTTGAGTCCGATAGCGCTCAGAGCCATTTGAACCAAAATTCTACTCTGATCACAAGCCTTTACAGTCCTCTTTTATCCCACGAAACCGGTTCCTGTACGAACTGGCCAAAAAATTGCAAAGATTGACTTTGTTGCTGTCTCTATACCAGTATGTGATTGTGTACGTCCGACGGCTGAACATGTTAATGCGGACGCACTTTGACGACTTCCGATTGGCCCTGACACAGACTTTGTCGCTTTTGCTTTATCTTGTTGTCACATCGATGCTCAGGATTCTGAATTGCTTTAGTCTTTTCCGCTAAACTATGAGAAAGTTGCGCAGGCCACGGAAGCTGATCTAAATTTGAACATCTTGCTCACATGCATTCACACATCTCGTCCTCACTCGTTGAATAGCATAAAGGACTCTGCAATGCGCTGATACTTTGCACGTCGGCATAGCCTAGCTGTACAGAAAGGTGTAATTCTTGTTCAACATGACAGTGGACAGTCACTTGTGTTGATCCCTAACGCTTTGCAAAAAGAAGTGTTGCAGTTACTTCACCAAGTACACTGGGTGATTGTTCGTACGAAACAGCGACTTGGCAGGATATGGACGCCCAAATGGAACAGATGACGTCATAGCGTCACGCATGTGCGGAAAATGAGCCCGCTCCGCCACAAAAATTCTTTGCGTGGCTTATGTCGAAATCGTCCTGGCAAGGTGTGCACATGGACTTTGCGGGACCTTTTTGGAACACTCGCTGGTTGATAGTGGTTGACTCATATAGCAAGTTACCTGTGCCAATGAACTCGACAACGTCAATAAGCACAATTCAGGTGTTGTCATCGATTTTTTGCCTAGAAGGTTTGCCTGAAGTAGTAGTGTCAGACAACGGCCCCCAGTTCACGGCACTTGCATATGAAACATTATGTGAAGGCAGTGGCATGCCGCATTTAACCAGGGCACCGTTCCACCCACAGTCAAACGGCGAAGTGGAGCGTTTTGTCAGAATATTCAAGCAGCAGATGGCCAAAGTTCGCTCCACACACACCAGGGTCCAAGCATTGCTATTGTTTCTCGCCTCATATGGTTCGCACCCACGAGATGGACCATCGCCGGCGGAAATGATTCACGGTCGCCGCCATCGCACGCTGCTCTACCTGCTCCACTCTCCTCAGCATCCGGAGCCGACGGAAGGCCGCAGGTATCGCTTCGCGCCGCATGATATTGTCGCAGCAGACGATGGGTGCGAGGAAAGGTTGTCCTTCGGCTTGGCGCTTGCATATGTCTTCTTTCAGGTCCAGATGGCTTGGAGCGCCGCCATCAAAATCAACTTCGCCTCTGTCATGAACCCAATGATACTTCAGTCTCTCTTCCCCCAGATTCACGGGCTCAGAGGACAGCGTGGCCACAGCAGCCGCCGGAGGGTGTCATCACGACACTGCGGGATGACCCCATGGAGACGGAGCCTTCGCCTCCTCCGCCTTCTCTCATCCTATCGATGGAGCTGGACCCTCCCACAACACAGCAGTCGCCGCCTTCTTCTTCTGGTACACGGCAGCAGGAGGAGGAGGCGTACCCTATTGTTGGTTTTCAGGGGGACGTTTCTGCCTGAGTGCAGGCCACATGGCGTGGTACGGCCGGAAGTTTGACGTCCCCTGCACCACAGCTTCCGTCCCGACGTTGCTCCCACACTCTTGCATCCCCCGCCGTGGTCGCAACTCCGTACACCACGATGGGCCGTTGCTTTGGGGGTGAGGAATGTTCTGGAGCAACCACAAACGCCGGAACGAAGAGGAAGAACGGGAGACCAGAGAAGGCGGTGAGGTAACGTCAGCCAATAGCCAGTTGACAAGAACGGCGCCACGCAGTAGCGACTTCTGCAAGAAGTGAATATAAGCGCCGCTCCTGCCAACCTCGACCGAACACTACTGGACAGTATTGGCAGAGTATTAGCACGGCTTAGTATACTGTGCTACGAGAACAGTTATTAGTGGTCCATATCCGTTGCTTGTTTGGACTTTGTCTATAGCGAAGAATATTACTGGTTGCATGTAGCGCATCGCTTGCAACACCGATGTAACTCCAGAGTTAAGTATTGTCAATCTGATTTATTGAAATAAAACTACTAACGTTATTTGTTTGAATTGTTGTATAGCATCCCGAGAACGCAACGTCCCTCGAGCATCCTATACGAGACGAGTGACCAAGAGCTTACACATAATATTATCGTTATTCCTTGTCCTAAACTGATTCGAAATGTTTTTACAGCTATGTAACAATGAGTGACGAACGAAATTTGGAGTGATGCTATTGATCGGCCGCCATTGCTGCAGCCCTGAATGCTCAATAAAGTAACCTGCATTTATTCTCGATTAATTTTACTAATTCTGATACCTTTTAAAGACTCATTGCAGTGTTACTAAGATAGTGGCATCGAAATACTGGTATATCTTCCCACAGTCACGCGTCACCCTCTTAACAGTAATGCAACAATTACGGACTTCGCTGATTACACAGGCCAACGACAGAAAAACTTCTATGTTGAAAATACCTTATTCATATGTTTTTTAGGGTGGGAAATCCAAATGTGATACTTAAAAAACTCTTATCATCTACCATTTCTTCACATTTTACAGTTAAATTAATTAAATTAAGCAGTTTTTAAAGAATTTAACTGCTTTTATATACTTAAAATAATTTAAAAAGGAGGTGTAATGAATGTAGATGACGTTGGTAGCACGGCTGAAAAACATTTGCTGCCAAAGAAAGGTCGATACTATTTTTGTGTTAACAGATGGTTCAGTATTAAGCAACCACACTTTCCCGTTTCCTGTACATATGCTCAGTACAACGGCTAATAGTGGTTGTAAAAACTGCTGACAGTTTTTGTAATATCTGTGGCGAATTTGTGATTAAGAAACACCAAAGAAATATTACATACTTTATGAAAAATGTTTATCCATCATACTTTGGATATAAGCTTTGTGATCAAGATAAATCATGGGCTCCGCGTAAGGTATGTTACGTGTGTGTTGAAGATCTAAGAAAATAGTCCAAAAAGGAGAAAAAAGCCTTTAGGTTTGCTGTTCCTATGATATGGAGGGAGCAAAGAAATCATTCTGATGATTACTACTTTTGCAGTGTTGGTATTACTGATCATAATTCGAAAAACAAGAAGGTAATAAGATACCCTAACCTTCCGTCCACCATCCGACCAGCAGGGCATGGTGTAGATATGTCAGTTCCAGAACCACCAGATGATTTAAATTCTGTTCCAACAGAAGTATTTTCATATGTACAATCTGATTTAGATGAACCAGATGATGATTAATTCCCTCGTAATACAGAGAGTCTAGAGCCCAAATTGTTTACTCAGACCGATTTGGTTAGGGATCTGTGCTTAACGAAAGAAAATGCTGAATTGCTTGGCTCTAGATTAAAAGAAAAAAACTTATTGGCAGCTGGAAAGAGCATATACCTGTGTAGAAAAAGAGAACAGCAGTTTTCCAAGCTTTTTCGATAAGAAGGTGATTTAGTGTACTGCTCAGATATTCCCGGTCCGGTGAATGAGTTTGATATTTAATACAAAAAGGAAGACTGGAGGCTGTTTATTGATTCATCCAAAAGTAGCCTAATAGCTGTTTTATTACACAATGGTAACATGTATGCCTGTTTACCTGTTGGACATTCTGTACATATGAAAGAAAGCTATGAAAACCTAGAAATAGTGCTAAATAAAACAGGCTATTCTGCTCGTGGTAGGATGATAAGTGGCGATCTAAAAGTAACATGCATGCTCTTTGGCCAGCAAGGTGGCTTTACCAAATTTCCATGTTTCTTGTGTGAATGGCACACTAGGGCTAGGGATCAACACTGGTGCAAAAAGAACTGGCCTGGGAGGGAGTTTTTAAAAGCTGGTGAGACGAACATTCTACGCAAAAACCTCGTAGAGCCAAAAAACAAAACCGTACTACTACCACCTCTACATTTAAAGTTAGGCTTAATGAAACAGTTTGGAAAGGCTTTGCCTAAAGATGGACCATGTTTTAAGTATCTCTGCCGAAAGTTTTCACACCTTTCAGAAGCTAAACTAAAAGAAGGCTTCTTTTTCGGACCTGACATTAGAAAATTGATGTTTTATGTTAACTTTGAATCCACAATGACTTTAAATGAGAAAGAATTATCGATATCATACAAGCAAGTCGTTATAAAGTTCTTCGGACATGAAGAAGACCAAGAATATATTTCTATTATTGCTACAATTTTAAAGTTTAAGTCCTTAAGATGTTTAATGAGCCTGAAATTTCACTTTTTGAACAGTCACCTTGCTTACTTCCCAGACAATATTGGAGATGCTAGTGAGGAGCAAGGAGTGCGTTTCCACCAGGACAGTAAAGTGGTTCAATAACGCTACCAATATGATGGGGGACAACTGTTGCTCACTTCACAGAGAAGTTCAGCAAGCGACCCATCGTAGAAAAAGCTACACAAGAAGCTTCAAAGAAAAAGAGAAAGAAAATACAAACCAATTCCAGCTGACAAGTGAAACCTCTATTAACACATTTCATTGTTTTTAGTAGCTTACTGTAAATACAAACCACACTTTTATTCTAACAAAGCGTTTCATTAGTTTCCCCATTTACCGTATAGCATAGGATTTTTATACTATGTAGTAAAAAGCGTATTGTTCTAAAACTATTGGTGATACAAAAGAATTAATGCTGGAATTGGATTCAGCTCATAAAAATCTATAAAGATTATCTATCAAAGTAAAAAAAAAAGTTTTTCAAAAAAAAATTGTTATCTTGTGTTACCGTCTCTGCTCCCATCATTAAAATATCTCCGTTTTATCTTCTTGTCAGACAAGTAATATTTCAATGTTTCACTCAAGAGAAAGACAAAGTATAACTCTGAAGTAATTGAGGTGTTACATGCCAAGCTAAGACGCTAATTCTTGTAGGTAACCTCAAAACCAAACAGCTCAGATGAGAACATGCCTCAGAACGTACTGCGAGCGTGTCCCGACCAGTTTTATTGCCTCGGTGAAGACACGGTGGCCTCTACTGGTAGAAAGTACTCGTACACCCTGCAGCCCACATTACCGGTCAGTCTAACCTCACCAGCCAAACAGCTTTTTAGGCTGCAGGGCCAAGGATACTCCTTAGATCTTACGTTGGCCATTCAGCAGTTATACCACGTGGACAGTCCGCAAAGAAAGGACTTCCTCCACAACAGTATGACTATGAAGCCAATCTGAACGAAACGGCTATTTTCTGTATCAGTTTACGACATCTCGGGACTTTCTTCAATAATATGATTGGAGGATATCAAAATTAATAGTCTATTATGATTTGTAGATAACTTTCTCTCCGTATTCTAAACCATTCACGAAATGAGAGGGGTGTCACATCTTAAGCGACTGAACCTGTATGTCATGTACCACATATAGTGCAGTGTTGACTTATTGAGGATGTCTGATAATACCTAATTTTTGCCAATGAAAAAAAATGTATATATTTTGTATTTGTGAGGATCATCAGCCTCCAGATGCTTATAAACGTAAACGTAGTCTGTAGTAGGCTGTAACTTGATTTTTATTTAACCGTGCGATTAGCTAATTTCGACTACTTGTCACTGTCAAGCACTTGTAAAACCAACACGGAAAAGCACTACATTGTCTGCATGCATCGCTTGTATAACTAACAATTTACGCACCTCATAGCAAGATAAAACATTAAATAAATATAACGTTACAGTCTACTACAGATTATTATTTATTAAATGTATAAATCTTCCATAAATATAAGACTCTATATGACGACTGACTGATTCCCCCAATCGCCATCGCCAAGTCCAAACCACAATGGATACAAAATTAAAATTTGCAGCGCATTTTAATCTTATACTGTACGCGTCATTCAAGAAGGGATTTTCCGATATTCCATCCCTAAGGGGGTGAAATAGTGGATGAAAGGCTTTGCGAAACCATGTCGTTATTAAGGTAATATATATATATATATATATATATATATATATATATATATATATATATATGGGCAGTTATGGCAACTCAAAACCTGAGAGATGAAGGAGAGATGAAATACGGGATGAAAGATTCTTTCTTTAAAAAAAAAAGCTGGTATTAAGACAATTTTGAAGCTACAACTACGAAAATTGGTATTTGACTTTTCGGTCGGAAATTAAAAAAAAAAAGGTATTTCAGCGTATTTGGAAATTCAGTTCCTATGGGGGTGAGGAAGAGGATGAATTATTTAAAGAAACAGTTTCATTGCGGAATCATTCTTAAATCTAAATCTATCAAAATTTGAATTTGTCTTCTTGGTTGGAAATTCAGAATAAAAATATGTTCCATTGCTTTTGGAAATACAATCCCTATAGAGTAAAATGGGGGATTAAGGTTTTTATGGAAATATTTCAGTATGATAGCATGTTTCAATCCCTGAAAATTGTATTTGGCTTCTTTGCTGGAAATAAAAAAAAAATTCGCATTCTACTACTTTTTCGAAATTCAACCGTTAATTGAGCTCAAATAGAGACTGAAATGTTTCATGAAAATATTTTAATTCCAAAGCATTTTTAAAACTAAAACTTGGAAATTTGTATTTCACTTCTCGGTAATACATGAGATTCATGTGTCAGGGGAGGAACGTTTCTATGGAAATATCACCGCAAGAACGGAAAAGGCATGATTAACAAAAGCCTTGGACTCCGTCCGCCTGCTTAGCTGGGTGGTAACTTGTTTGCCTCCCATGCATATGAGTCCGTGCTCGATTCCTGGCCGGGTTGGAGATTTTCTACGCTCGTGGACTGGGTGTTGTGATGTCTTCATCATCATTTCATCCACATTACCGGCGCGCTAGTCGCTCAATGTAGCGTCGAATGAAATAAGACTTGCACTTGGCAGACGAGCTTCCCCGAGTGGGGGCCTCCCGGCCCCCGATGCCATACGCTACTTTGGTTTTTTTTATCCTGGACTTCAGCTATCAGAATCTCTTTTTGGTCAGAAGTACATTAAGAAAAGATCATGATTCTGTGATATCAATTAGTGTGAAAACTTTTGAAGGTGCTGCATATTTCCGATTAATGTAAAGGTTGGATTAGAGAAAAACAAAACGAATCTGAGCAGCGGACGCTAAGCTAGAAAAATATAGAAAAATAGCAAACCTCTAGATGGCAGAAACGCTAGACAAGAGAGACTTTCATTTGGTAGCAAAAGAGCATGTACTCGCTTCACTGTGGCCTTTCGCCAAGAAGTGGGACAAGAGATCCCTAAGTGGCGTAGTGGAAACTCGAATCTTCTTTTCCAGAGCAAGGCTAACACTCGAGCAAGGCAATTACCGCCGAAACGTACGACCTCCGTATCGCTGTCTGACAGTCTCGCCGCCCTAACAGGATAAGAAACGGCCGCCTTGAAGTGAGTCGAAATTATGTCGGCCGTCCTTCCCGGGCAACGTTTCAGCTGCAGTTTTATCGCGAATTAATTAAGCCAGCTGCGCGCGGGAATATTTCTCTCGGCCCGCGGGCAGAAGGCCATACGTCAGAGCCGCTGCTGCTGCGCGGAACGCCTTCTGACGGCAACGCCGCGCAGTCTGGCGGCGCGCAGCCAAATTAGCCGGGCCGGTTCCTCGGTTGTTGCTCGTCGCCGTTAAAGTTTCACGCAACTCCAGACGGCGGGGTGGTACCTCGGCTCGCCTCGGCCCGAATTTACAGCGGAGCAGCACGGCCGCGAGGCAGAGGCTGCACCCGCCGAGAAAACAAAGGCGAGCCGCCGCCGCTTCTGCTGCAACCACTTGGCGCCTAGCGAGCCGTCCGCCTTGCGAGCGCCTGTGACGCGGGCTGCCCGCACGACGGCACTGCGTAGCAGAACAATGCGCCGACGCCCGCGGCGCGTGACAATGGCGCGAGGGAGCGAGGAAGCTACAGTTAGCAGCCAGGGGCCGGCTATTCAGCGAGCAACTTGCCGCGACAGCTGCATTGTGGCGCTGGACAGGCCAGAGGCTCCGCCTTACTTGCCACCGTAAGGCCGACCTCTTCGCGGGCACAGTTTTAAATCTCCAGCAGACGTCAACACTGTTAAGCTAAAACGGTATAATGTAAAAAATCTTTGACAAATCTCGGTATACGTTGTTAGTGGTATAGGAACAGTTATTTTGATAAATGGTACCTTAACATGCACCCACTTCTGAGTGTTAGTATTTTTTCTTTGTGTCTGTCCTGCAAACACATCACTGAGTTCACTACCTGATGTTTTCTGCTCGGTCGTAAGTGCCGCATGAAGTGGACTACACCTGTCTATGTAGACTGTCCGTCACATGTCCACGCATCTACACTCCAATACGTGACCTGCTGCTCCAGGGAAGCTAAACGTTGAAGATACTAACCAACCTAGAAACATACTATACGTAATAGCTGTAATTATTAGTCTGCAAATGAAGTAAACAGTGATGCAAAATTGTTCAGTGCCCTGTCAACAGTCTTCAATCGTAGTTCCTCTACTTACAACCCTAACACTCTCCAATGTTATATGAAAAGTAGATATTTAATTATTTATGTTTGTATGCATTTATGTCCCACATCTCCTCCTAAACCGCTGGATCGATTTCAGCCAAACACAGTACACACTTCACTTTTTATCTGGAAGGAAGCGCTGTGCGACTAAATACCTCCTGCGTCTCAAAGGTGCTAGAGATGGGGGTGAAATACAAACCTAACTTACTCTGTGCAAATACCCATAACACATTCAATGAGAATATCACAATGAGACCTCTTAGCGACTCTCGACAACGTTTAAACTTCAAACATTTTCTAAAATTTTCCTTTTTTAAATACTTGACATAAATTATTGGTATGCATGCGACAGCATGTGTACATAACATGTTCCAAAAAGGCCATACATACAAAATGGGATGCTCATATTTGAGGTCCTACTGGCGATAAAACGGCAGAGTCAAGGGTTTTGGATAGACCTTGGGCTACAGACCAGTTGTATACCCAACAGAGAGATCATCTCAGCCACTGTCATACAGTACATCGCCAAAGGATGAATCTTAGACACACCCTCCTGCTTAGCCAAAGGGAGAAAATCGACTGAGGGAGGCAGTATTAGTTCATGGGTGGTTCATCGGGAAACGCTATAAAGGGCTCTTTAGTACAATTTCGCCATCACCAGCGGACCAAAACGTGGCTGAGGATTCGAAGACGACTACACATAATAAATGGGTGAATTTTTGATGATATGTTCGAACAGCCCTGGAAATTTTCTTGATATCTTCATACCTTTCCAGAACGGCTTTTCCTTGGGGGGGGCGGGGTCATAAGTCTTCTGACTGGTTTGATGTGACACACCACAAATTCCTCTGCTGTGCCAACCTCTTCATCTCAGAATGGCACTTGCAGCTTACATCCTCAATTATTTGTTGGATGTACTCCAATCTCTCTCTTCCTGTACGGTTTCTCCTTCCACAGCTCCCTCTAGCACCATGGAAGTCATTGCCTGATGCCTTAACAGATTTACTATCATCCTGTCCTTCCTCCTTGTCAGTCTTCTCCGTATATTCGTTATATTCTGCTAAGAACCTCCTCATTCCTCGCATTATCACTCAACCTAACTTTCAACATTCGTCTAACAGATTTACTATCATCCTGTCCTTCCTCCTTGTCAGTCTTCTCCGTATATTCGTTATATTCTGCTAAGAACCTCCTCATTCCTCGCATTATCACTCAACCTAACTTTCAACATTCGTCACATCTCTGTACTTCGATTCTCTTCTGTTCCGGTTTTCAAACAGTCCATGTTTCATTACGATACAATTCTGTGTTCCAAACGTACATTCTCAGAAATTTTTTCCTCAAATTAAGGCTTGTGTTTGATCTAGTATACTTCTCGTGGCCAGGAATGCCCTTTTTGCCAGTGTTAGTCTGCTTTTCATGCCCTCTAGCTCCGTCCGTCACTGGTTATTTTGGAGCCTAGGTAGTAGAACTTAACTTCATCTACTTCGTGACATTCAGTCCTGCTCTCATTTCTGCAGCTCCTCATTACTTTGTCTTTCTTCAATTTACTTTCAGTCCATATCCTGTACTCATTAGATTGTTCGTCCCATTCAGGAAATCATGTAATTCTTCTTCACTTTCACTCAGGACAGCAATTTCATCAGCGAAGCGTATCATTGATATCCTTTCACTTTTGTTTGTATCCCACTCCTGAACCTTTCTTTTTTTCCGTAATTGCTTCTTCGATGTACAGATTCAACAATAGCGTCGAAAGACTACATCCCTGTCCTACACCCATTTCAATCCGAGCACTTCGTTCTTGGTCGTCCACTCCTATTATTTCGTCTTGGCTCTTGTACATATTGTATATTAGCCGTCTCTCCCTATAGCTTACCCCAATTTTTCCCAGGATTTCGAATATCTTGCGCCATTTTACATTCTAGAACGCTTTATCCACGTCGACAAATCCTATGAACGTGTCTTGTTTCCGTTATCAGCCGAAACGTCAAAATTGCCTCAAGGTGCCTTTACCTTCCCTAAGACCCAACTGGTAGTCATCCAACACCAATTTTTTTCCATTATTATGTACATTATTCTTGTCAGCAACTTAGATGCATGAGCTAGTCAACTGATTGTGCGATAATTCTCGCACTTGCCAGCTCTTGCAGTCTTCGGAATTGTATGGATGATATTTTTACAAAAGTCGGATGGTATTACGCCAGACTGATACATTCTACACACGAACGTGAATAGTCGTTTTGTTGCCACTCCCTCCAATAATTTTAGAATTTATGATGGTATTTTATCTATCTCTTCTGCCTTATTTGAGCTTAAGCCCTCCAATCCTATCCTTCTCAATCGACTCCTATTTCTTATTCTGTCACATCAGACAAATCTTCGCCTTCATAGAGGCCATCACGTACTCTTTCCACCTATCAGCTCATTCCTCTGAATTTAACAGTGGAATTCCCGTTTTACCCTTAATGTTACACCCTTTGCTTTGAACTTCACCGAAGGATGTTTGTCTGTCCTATATGCTGAATCAGTCCTTCCGACAATCATTTCTTTTCCGATTTTTTCACATTTTTCAAGTAGCCATTTCGTCTTACCCTCCCTGCACTTCGTACACTATTGTCCAAAATTAATTCAATAAACCGAAATTTTGAGTATAATCAGGTGACAATAAAGTAGAAAGAGTGTAAGGAATACAGAACGTAAATAAGTACAAAATGCATAAAGGTAGACAGAAATGTTCTTCGCTTTTTCTCAACTTTTTTTAACGGATTTACGCACACAGTCCGACAAGTGGTTATTACGCTCAGTATGGGTTGTGAGACCACCTCTGGCAGCAACACAGACCTGGCAAACGGCGGGACATTCTCTGAATGTCATCAATCTCATTTTGAGTTAATAACGCCCATTCTTCCTGCAGAATTGCCCACAAGTCTTGGAGGGTGGTTGGTGGATGTTGACGTGATGCAACCCGACTCCCTAGTGCATCCCAGGCATACTCTACGGCATTCAAATCGGGAGAGCGAGCAGGTTTCGTCAATCGTGAAGTATCTTCAGTTTCCAGGAAAACATCAACGACGCGTGCACTATACATTGTCGTCCAGCAACACCAAGTCTGGGACCACAACACATGCCAACAACTACACATGAGGTCCCACGACATCGTCACGATACCTGACAGCAGTTATACCTTGACCATTCACTTGCACAATTTCTTCAAGTGGTGTTTGAGTGGTCAGCATGATCCCTGCTCACACCATTAGGGATCCCTCTGGGTATCGGGTTCCTTCCACAATGTTCTGGTCCCAAAATCGTATTCCACTTTCCTTCAGATGCGAATGCGTCGAGAATCTCTCTCCAGACCAATCGGAATTCATCTGTGAAAACAACATTGGCCCACTTTTCTACCGTCCAGGTGGCATGTTGACGGCTATAGTCTACACGTTCCCTTCTGTGAAGACACTTCAGGGATACACATACAGGAGGTCTCCGAAAATAAAGACCACTCTGCTGAAGCCTTATGTACACCGTTTGCCTCGCCACAAAACGCCAAGTGGATACTGCGAGGTCAGATTCCAGTTGCCGTGCAGTACTGAGGCGGTACTAACGTGCCCTTGCAGCCGTGATGTTACACGTGGTCGGCCCCAAACTGATCTTATATTGTTTCGATCTCTATTAACCGTCACCACATAAGAAAAACAACAGAACGATTCACATTAAGCCATCGGGGCACATCAGTTTGCGACTATCCTGCTTCCATTCTTCGGTGGCCCTCTACCGCAGAGAGCCTGATAGGCGTCTTCTCTGTACCGTCTGTGACTGTGTACTCAGCGATTGTGGATGGGGGAATACCGGGCGAGCACTATACCGTTTGATAGGTGCACTGACGTCATCGTCGACCAGAATGCCATCTTCCGTGCAGGATGCGATTGTAAGGACATCTGTCGACAGTTTGTATGATTATATCGTGAATTAAACACAGGACGGGGAAACAGTGGTTTGCTGCTTTAATTTTTGTCACCAGTGTATTAATAACATTCTTGAACTACTTTTATTTCTGTATTTTCCTGAAAATTGTTCCACTTTCTCCTTTCTTCGATCGACTAAACTATTTCTTCTGTTACCCGTGGTTTCTTCGCAGTTACCTTCTTTGTACTTATGTTTTTCTTTTAAACTTCTGTGATTGCCCTTTTTAGAGATGTCGTATCCACTTCACCTTTACTGCCCACTGAGCCATTCGTTATTGCTGTATCTATAACCTTGCTGAATGTCAAGCGTATCTCGTCATTCCTTAGTACTTCCATGTCGCACTTCTTTGCATATTGATTCTTCCTGACTAGTCTCTTACATTTCAGCTTACTCTTCATCACTACCAAATTGTGATCTGAGCGTATATCTGCTCATTGGTATGCCTTACAACCTAGTATCTGATTTCGGAATCTCTGTCTGACCATGATGTAATCTAACTGAAATCTTCCCGTATCACCCGGACTTTTCCAAGTATACCTGCTCCTCTAGTGCTTCTTGAACAGTGTAATCGCTATTACTGGCTGGAATAATAAGAGTAAACGGCCAAGAAGGAAGTGCTCGGATTAAAAAGGTTGTAAGACAGGGATGCAGCCTTTCGCCCTTACTGTTCAATTAGTACGTCGAAGAAGCAGCTATGGAAATAAAAGCAATGTGCTGGAGTAGAATTAAAATTCAAGGTGGAAGGATATCGATGATACAATCCGCTGACGACATTGCTATCCAGAGTGAAAGTGAAGAAGAATTACAAGATAAGGAAGATGTAATAAGAAGTCGTAGAAATGAGAACAGCGAGAAATTTAACACTAGGATTGATGGTCACGAAGTAGACGAAGTTAAGGAATTCTGCTACCTAGGCAGCAAAATAACCAGTGACGGATGGAGCAAGGAGGACATCAAAAGCAGACTAGCACTGGAAAAAGGGCATTCCTGGCCAAGAGAAGTCTACTAGAATCAAACATAGGTCTTAATTTGAGAAAGAAACTTTTGAGAATGTGCCTTAGGAGCACAGCGTTGTCTGGTAGTGAAACATGGACTTTGAGCAAACCGGAACAGAAGAGAATCGGAGCATTTGAGATGTGGTGTTGAAAATTAGCTGGACTGAAAAGGAAAAAAAGGAAGAGGTTCTTTGCAGAATCAGAGAGGAAAGGAATATGTGGAAAACACTGACAAGGAGGAGGGACAAGATGATAGGACATCTGTTAAGGTATCAGCGAATGACTTCCGTGGTATTAGAGGGAGCTGTAAAAGGCAAAAACTGTACAGGAAGAGAGAGATTGGAATACATCCAGCAAATGATTGAGGACATAGGTTGCAAGTGTTACTCTGGAATGAAGGAGAGGAATCCCTGGGGGGCTGCATGAAACCAGTCAGAATACTGATGACGCAAAAAGAGAAAAAACAAAAACCTGGAATTTATTACGAAACTCAGTCTTTCCCCTCACTCATTCCTTGTCCTAATCCCATATTCTCCTGTAACCTTATCTTCTTCTCCTTCCCCTACAGCTGAATTCCAGTCTCCCATGACTATTAAATTTTCATCCCCTTTACATACTGTATTACCATTTCAATATCCTCATACACTTTCTCTATCTCTTCACCTTCAACTTCCAACGTCGGCATGTATACCAGAACTCTCGTCGTTGTTGTTGCTTTCCTGTCGATTCTGATAATTACAACCCTATCACTGAACTGTTAGCAGTAACACTCTTTCTCCCGTACCTTCCTATTCATAGCGAATCTACTCCCTTTATACCATTTCCTGCTGCTATTGACATTACTCCATCCTTGTCTTCTTTCCATTTCACTTCACTGAACACTACTACACGTAGATTGACCCTTTGCATTTCCCTTTCCGGATTTTCTAGATTCCTTACCACGTTCAAGCTTCTGAAATTCCAACCAACCCCCCCCCCCCCCCCCCTCCTCGACTCTGTATGAAGTTTCCTGTCTTTACTTATTCAGTCTTTTCTTCACGGTCACCTCTCCTTACAAGACCCCTCCCGGAGATCCGAATGGGGGACTATTCCGGAATCGTTTACCGAAGGAGAGATCATCATGACATATTTTCAATTACAGGTATGTGAATGCACGTAATGTGTCTTTAATGCAGTGGTTTACATTGCTCTCTGCATCTCCAGGCCCTTGATCATAGCTGATTCTTCCGTCTTAGGAGCAGTTTTCCACACCAAAGACAAGAGAGTGCCCTGAACCTCTGTCCGGTATTTCACCCTCTTTGACAAGACCGTGGGTAGAATTAAATTGACTTCTTGTGCCGGATGTCTTCGACCCCCAATGCTGATTACTAATCAAAAATTCAGCGGTGGTGTGCTTCTAACTAGGGGCCGAGTACATTTTGATTACTAGTTAAAGACTAGACTACGGGTGCATCTTCCTAAAATACAGCAGTTAAAATTTACGTTAGGTCTACACATAAAATACGGCAACCCTTATTTAAATAATAAATAACCGCAGCAAATTGCTCAAATTTTAACGGTATGTTCTCTAAGAATTTATCTAGAAGTGCCACCTTCCCGTTTCCAAAAATCCTTATCCGTTGTAGAGAAACGCCCAAAACTTGTTTTTGGGGTACCAAAAACCCAGCCGCGGATTCCGAGACAAATGCGCAGCAATTGGTTGTAATTATTGTGATGTATTCTAATATCCCGATATCGAACCGTCCTGCAAAGTATCTTCATATCTTTATCCGTTCCCGTGATACATAGGTTCGAATTTATCCTACTTGCACACGTAAAATACGAACAGACAATCCGCTGTCAGTGAAAACGATGCTGTAAAATGACTCCGTTATCATCTGGAAACCCTATGCTGTAGTACTGAAACACAAGCTAAAATTTTGTGCACGTGACATCGGATCTGATATATAAAATTAGTTCTGCGTTATTTCAGCTTCGCGTAAGTAAACTACATAAATTTTATTGACCAATACATTTCTTTCCACAAGAGTTACAAGCACTGCTGCAGCAGATAAAATTTGATTAAAAAGTGGGGAACCAACTGCCTCATTTTACGTTTCTCAGCACGTTTAAAAATTTTCCCCTAAAATTTTGTTAGGCGAAAATATACCCATTGTTTCATGTTGAGACATAAGAAGACAGTATCAGTGGCAAAGAGACGGAAAGTAATAAATACTGGAGGATGGTAGACACTGGTTATGTAACAGAAAGAGCGAAGGAGAAAATGACAGCCCGAGGGAAAGAGAGGTACACAGTGGCAGTGGAACATAGCTGACAGTGTTAGAGGAAAAGAGTGAAGGAGAAAGCACCAGGAGGGATGAATAAAATGAAGCAGTATGTGGAAGTGGGTGAGAACCAGAATAATGAGAGACAGAGTATATGACAATGACAACGAGGAACAGAGAGGTATTGAGAGTGGGAAGTACAGCAGCAGAAGGAATGAGATATTAGCAGCAAGAGAGAGCAAGAGGGAGACAGTGACAATGTCGGGAGGGTGTAGTAGTAGGACAGAAGGAAACTGATTGTGGCTGTGACACAGGAGACGATAACGGAGAGGTTCAGAGAGATGAGAGTGAGTTGGGCTGAATTAGTTAGTGATAAAGGGCAACTCGGAGTGGATGGGTACGAGCGACTTTCAACTATGGACTATGGACATGAATGAGTTACAGGTAGAGGTTCTTTCGGGGTTTCGGGTGATCTGCAAGTTAAAAAAAATAAGAATATGTCTGCATGGCAAAATTTTTGGGAAAAATTTAAAAGGTGATGAGGAAGAGAGAATGAGGCCGCTGGTATCTTACTTTCAAGTGAGTCTTTTAAATAAACAGGAACATGCGCATTTTTCGCTGGTGAGTTATTATTTGTGAAAATTAGCGTGGTAGCTGGATTCCACACTGTTACTAGGGATCGAGATGTGGATGAGAAGGGGTGACGTAATAATTTGTTTCCTATATTTCATTTGAATACTTTTAAAAACATGAAGCGCAAAATGTCACTTATTTGTGCTGAACAATGTATCACCCTAGCCTAACTCTGTCAACCTCAGGTAAGGCCACACTGATGAGCAACACAGATAAATTTAACGTACTGTCTGGAGTCGTGAGCTGTAAATCGGCAGAGAATTAGACACATACACGTGCAATATACAATGTGATTCCGTGATGATGTTACAAACTTTCGGCGATATAGAGAAGGATAAATGTAAGAATTTAGGAAGGAGATCCTGGTCTAGAAAAGATCGAGTCGTAAGCTACAAAGGAAAATTGTTCTAATACCTCCGACAATGGAATACATGTACCGGTACTGTTATTGCTAAAACTGTAAGGTTGCAAACTTCAGACGCGGCACTATGGACAAAAATCAGGAAAAAAAAACATTTGGTAAAGATGTGCCCTGAAATGCATACCTTAAAAAGCTGTGAATACTTGTTCATCTACGATGCTATGACACACACCTCTTCTACTGAAGAAGTGCATTAGAACCTATATTTACTGGGTTTTTTTATATTTACTTTCCTGAGAGCTTACTATCTTCTCCAAAAAGAAGGAACCCAATGGCTTATAGTAGAAGAGATATGTTCTATAGTATCGTAGATAGATAAAGAGTAGGTGGAGGGAGTGAAGGCGGTGGACGAGATGAACAGTGGGAGGGGCGAGGAGGATGGACAGGAAGAGTGTGGAGAAGGTATACACAGCGAGAGGGTCCAGAGTAGGAGATTTACCGAGACAGGGGTGATGGACAGAATAGGGAGAAGAGAGATGGGTGAGGAGGGAATCGAGAAAAACAGAGGGAGATTGTGGAAGATGATGAACAGCGAGGGCGGGAGGAGGAGATTGATAGAGGGGGGGGGGAGGGAGGAAATGGACCAATAGCATTCGAATAAATACACTTACACACAAGATTATATAGATAGGAACACTGACTTTTTTATGCGGTGTACACCTTCTGCTCAATAGTACCCAGACACCATGTATTGGCGGGAAAGGACCGAGAGCATTGCAGAGGGTAAAAATTCATAGGAAACCAGTGGAATGAGTCCCAAAATGCTACCAGTGGCCCAGCGAGCACAATGACTATGCGTAGAGTGTTAAAAAGAATTGGTAAATTGCACTCAAATAAAATGGCTGACAGGTTTTAATTGATTATTTATTCACACGACCGCTTTCGCTGCGATAAGGCAGGAACTTCAGGCGATACTGCATGGAAAGTAAAGCATTCTTGCTGTCTATATAATTAATGGATCAAGAAAAAAATACGAGTTAGTTATCTATATGAGACTACTGCATGTACTGTTCATTTAGGTTAAAGAAGAATACATTGCCCGTGGTAGGTTGTATTGTGCTTTATTAAAATCTTGCTGTTAGCTAATTTCAGCTGTGAGTGCTCTTGAGCACGATATACGAGTATAATACAGTACGTAGCAATCGTGCTTGATAATGACTCACAGACTAAATTAGCTAATAGCACGGTTTTAATAAAGTAAAATACCCCTTTTAATAAAGTACAGTGCAACCTACCAGAGACAATGTTTCATTAAACATTTAGAGGCCTTCGATCCCACGAAAGCCATATCTTCTGGTTTGTTTTTATCGGCCGTCCTTAATTTTTTTAATGATGTAGGGTATAAGAATGCTTTCCTTATCGCCTGAAAATGCTGCTTTAACGCAGCGAAGCCTTTAGCCTGAATAAACATAAATTAACAGCTGTTTGATTATTTATTCAAGTCCAGTTTAACATGAACATCTACCGCAATCGCTACCCATATTAAAAAGTTGAATGTGAAGAAGAATGGTGCCCAATTGTCGAGCAGCTTCTCATGAGACACACAGCGCTAAGCGACGCTTGAGGTGCAGTAAAGAACGATGCCTCCGGACAGTGGATGACTGTAAACGAATGATTTGCTGTCGTGAATTACATCACACTCTGTGGCAACGCAGTGGGAGGGTATGGATTGCCAAATGACTGGAGGACTTTAGCTGCCACAATTTTTAGTGCCAACAGTGAAGTACAGAAGAGGTGCTGTTACGATATGGGGGGTTTCTCGCGGTTAGCGTGTGGTCCCGCAGTGGCGCTGAAGAACACGCTAAATACGAAAGGATGTGAACACGTTTTACACCCCTGAGTATTGCTTAAAGTACTGGAACAGTTAAGAGATGATTGTTGTTTGTATCTCTATAACAGTGTATCGTGTCAGAAAGTAGTATCTTTGAGGCAATACATCAAAGGGCAAGTCTCGATCTGAACCCAGTGAAAGTCATTTTGGATGCGCCAGAATCGTCACAGCACATAATAACGTCCACTGCTTGTTTGGTCATACAGTAAATGTACAGCAATTCTTATGTAATTTTTAGAAATACACTACTGGCCATTAAAATTGCTACACCAAGAAGAAATGCAGATGATAAACTTGTATTCATTGGACAAATATATTATACTAGAACTAACATGTGATTACATTTTCAAGCAATTTGGGTGCATAGATCCTGAGAAATCAGTACCCAGAACCACCACCTCTGGCCGTAATAACGGCCTTGATATGCCTGGGCATTGAGTCAAACAGAGCTTGGATGGCGTGTACAGGTACAGCTGCCCATGTAGCTTCAACACGATACCACAGTTCGACAAGAGTAGTGACTGGCGTATTGTGACGAGCCAGTTGATCGGCCACCATTGACCAGACGTATTCTATTGGTGAGTGATCTGGAGAATGTGCTGACCAGGGCAGCAGTCGTACATTTTCTGTAGTCATAAAGGCCCGTACAGGACCGGCAACATGCGGTCGTGCATTATCCTGCTGAAATGTAGGGTTTCGCAGGGATCAAATGAAGGGTAGAACCACGGGTCGTAACACATCTGAAGTGTAACGTCCACTGTTCAAAGTGCCGTCAATGCGAACAAGAGGTGACCGAGCCGTGTAACCAATAGCACCCCATACCATCACGCCGGGTGATACGCCAGTATGGCGATGACGAATACACGCTTCCAATGTGCGTTCACCGCGATGTCGCCAAACACGGATGCGACCATCATGATGGTGTAAACAGAACCTGGATTCATCCGAAAAAATTACGTTTTGCCATTCGTGCACCCGGGTTCGTCGTTGAGTACACCATAGCAGGCGCTCCTGTCTGTAATGCAGCGTCAAGGGTAACCGCAGCCGTGGTCTCCGACCTGATAGTCCATGCTGCTGTAAACGTCGTCGAACTGTTGGTGCAGATGTTTGTTGTCTTGCAAACGTCCCCATCTGTTGACTCAGGGATCGAGACGTGGCTGCACGATCCGTTACAGCCATGAGGATAAGATACCTGTCATGACCGCTAGTGATACGAGGCCGTTGGGATCCAGCACGGCGTTCCGTATTACCCTCCTGAACCCAGCGATTCCATATTCTGCTAACAGTCATTGGATCTCGACCAACGCGACCAGCATCGTCACGATACGAAAAACCACAATCGCGATAGGCTACAATCCGACCTTTATCAAAGGCGGAAAAGTGATGGTATGCATTTCTCCTCCTTACACGAGGCATCACAACAATGTTTCACCAAGCAAAGCCGGTCAACTGCTGTTTGTGAATGAGAAATCGGTTGGAAACTTTCCTCATGTCAGCACGTTGTAGGTGTCGCCACCAGCGCCAACATTGTGTGAAAGCTCTGAAAATCTAATCATTTGCATATCAAAGCATCCTCTTCCTGTCGGTTACATTTCGCGTCTGTAGCACGTCATCTTAGTGGTGTAGCAATTGTAATGGCCAGTAGTGTATTTCTCCGAAGGTAATTTACATCAGTGGTCGCCGGCCGGTGTGACCGAGCGTTTCTAGGCGCTTCAGTCTGGAACCGCGTGACCGCTACGGTCGCAGGTTCGAATCCTGCCTCGGGCGTGGATGTGTGTGATGTCTTTAGGTTAGTTAGGTTTAAGTAGTTCTAAGTTCTAGGGGACTGATGACCTCAGATGTCAAGTAGCATAGTGGTCAGAGCCATTTGAAGCCTTCAATGTTCATATTCTTACCAGGGCAACTGTTCATATACACCGAAGCACCAAAGAAACTGGTATAGGGATGCGTATTCAAATAGAGAGATATGTAAACAGGGAAAATACTGCGCTGTGGTCGGCAAGTGTCTGGCGTAGTTGTTAGCTCGGTTACTGCTGCCACAATGGCAGGTTGTTAAGTGAGTACGAACGTGGTGTTATAGTCGGCGCACGAGATATGGGACACAGCCTCTCCGAGGTAGCGATGATGTGGAGATTTGCCCGTACGACTATTTCACCAGTGTACCGCGAATATAAGGAATCCGGCAAAACTTCAAATCTCTGACATCGCTGCGGCCGCAAAAAGATCCTCCAAGAACGGGACCAACGACGACTGAAGAGAATCGTTCAACGTGACAGAAGTGCAACCTTTCCCCAAATTGCTGCACATTTCAGTGCATGACCATCAAGTGTCCGCGTGCGAGTCATTCGACAAAACATCATCGGTATGGACATTCGGAACCGAAGGCCCAGTCTTGTACCCTTGATGACTGCACAACACAAAGCTTTACGCCTGGCCTGGGCCCGTCAACACCGACTTTGGGCTCTTGACGATTCTAAACATGTTGCCTGGTCGGATGAGTCTTGTTTCAAATTGTATTGACCTGTACGGGTAAGGAGACAACCTCATGAATCCATAGACGATGCATGTCAGCAGAGGAAGGTTCAAGTTGGTGGAGGCTCTGTAATGGAGTGGGTCGTGTGCAGTTGGACTGAAATGGTACCCCTGATACGTCTAGATATGTATCTGAGAGGTGACGCGTACGTAAGTATCCTGTCTCGTCATTTGATAAGAGGCACAACCCCAACACTTTGTACACATTGCGTCCAAGTTTTAACAGTCCGCCACTTACTGATAGAAAGCCCATTTTCTTAACCTTTACGTTCCTGCTTGAATTTTCCGTCTGAGTTATCGGCCGTTTTAGCAAACGACGTGCGGGCCGTCGACCGTGTTTTACTTTTTATCCGCCAAAGCAATATGGCGAAGGCCATTTAATTTTTAGTTTCGGACCTCCGTTTCTGTAAAGCGTCTTTTTTGGCCCTTTTTCCACGTGCCTGTTTTTAGCTATTATGTCAATTGGGACTGACGTATAGTGGTTTCTAAACTCCCTCTCTGTCATCGTGTTCTGTAGTTTTGAACTCGGCGTGTATGATCCCAGTTGCTTTTTGCGCTCTAAAGCAAAAACTAAACCAAACCAAACCTGCTTCCATTCAATTCCATTGTCTATTCGGACTTGCGCAATTACAACAGGAGTGTGACACCCTACACGTGTAGAATTGCCACTAAAAGGCTCCAGGAACACTCTTCTGAGTTTAAACACTTCCGCTGGCTACCACACTTTTGACATGAACATTATTGAGCTTGTGTGGGATGCCTTGCAACATGCTGTTCAGAAGAGATCTACCGCCCCTCGTACTCTTACGTATTTATGGACAGCCCTGCAGGATTAATGGTACCAATTCCCTCCAGTGCTATATCAGACATTAGTCGAGTCCATGTCACGTCGTGTTGCGACACTTCTACGTGCCCGCTGGGGCCGTATACGATATTAAACAGGTGTACCAGTTTCTTTGGCTCTTCAGCGTGATATGATACTGTTGTGATCCGGTGTCACATATGGTGTTATCACAATAACCATTACGAAAACCGTCTTAGGTTGCACAGGAAGAGCCGGCCGCGGTAGCCGAGCGGTTCTAGGCGATTCAGTCCGGAACGGCGCGACTGCTATGGTCGCAGGTTCGAATCCTGCCTCGGGCATGGATGTGTGTGATGTCCTTAGGTTAGTTAGGTTTAAGTAGTTCTAATATCAAGGGGACTGGTGTCCTCAGATGTTAAGTCCCATAGTGCTCAGAGCCATTTGAACCATTCTTTTTGCACAGGAAGAACAGTTATTTATTTTTAACCTATTTCGGACTGTTCGTCAATTATCAAACCAGCCATAAATACGTCTTACGTTACACCAGTCATGCGAATGGAAAATTTACCAAGAAATCAGCGTGACATTAGCTAACGTGGCCTCCAACAGTTGAGGATGTCAAATGAGAAGCTACATTAGTGAAAAATCTGAAAACGCGAAATGGCCGGTGTACTGATTCCAATCCTTTCCATACAGTATATGATCGGCGCTAAATGGCAGAGGCTGACAACGGAGACCTATTGACAATGCGCGGTCCTCTGGGTCTGGTCGTGAACATTAGTGTATTTAGTATTTACTGAAATACAAAAACAGTGGAAAATACCTCTACATCTGACGAACATCGTCCCGTTATCGTCCTGTTTCGAGTGCCTCAGGTTTGTACATGAAATTCTTGATATTCAGTTCTTTATAACTAGTATCGATTAAATCTGAATTTTTAGGTTTTGAGAGGTTGTTCTATTTGTATCTAGAGGGTGACTATTATTGAACAACATGGAAAAATGTAAATTATTACAAACTACAGCGTGCACACACTTTATTGAACATGTAAACGTCACTATAGATTTTGGGATTTAGGTTATGACATGGTCGACTTGCCTGCCATCATTGGCGATGATGTGGTGCAGACGAATAGCGAAAATTTGCTTGACCTGCTGAAGTGTCGGAACATCGACGCTGTCGATGTCCTCCTGAATGGCTGTTTCCAGCTCAAAAATGGTTTTGAGGTTATGCTGCACACCTTAAGACAGTCCCACAAAAAGGAGTAGCAGATGTTCAGATCCGGAGAATACGGCGGCCAATCGAGGCCCATTCCAGTGGCCTCTGGGGACCCCAGGGGCAGTATGCGGTCCCCAGAGTGCTCCTCCAGGTCATCAAAGACTCTCCTGCTTCGATGGGGTCGAGCTCCGCGCCGCGAGGGATTAGCCGAGCGGTCTGAGGCGCTGCAGTCATGGACTGTGCGGCTGGTCCCAGCGGCGGTTCGAGTCCTCCCTCGGGTATGGATGTGTGTGTTTGTCCTTAGGATAATTTAGGTTAAGTAGTGTGTAAGCTTAGGGACTGATGACCTTAGCAGTTAAGTCCCATAGGATTTCACACACATTTGAACATTTTTTTCGAGCTCCGCCTTGCACTAACCACATCTTGTCATTTTGGATAAAGGGGAAGAAATCATCTTGTAAAACCTTCACGTACCGTTCGGTAGTCACCGTGCTATCAAGGAATATCGAATCGATTATTCCGTGCCTGGACATTGCACTCCACAGAATCACCCGTTGAGGGTAGAGAGACTTTTCGATCGTAAAATGCGGATTCTCAGTCCCCCAGATGCGACAGTTTTGTTTACTGACGAGTCCATCAAAATGAATGTGATCTGCGTCGCTAAACCAAACCGTACAGCACCTACTAATTCCAACCATGCCCAGCAGCCTACCGTGCAGTTTGAACGTCGTAACGCAAACCGTTCAAAAGTTCTGATGATTTTATTTCATTCAGTTCAATAATTTCACCCTGTATGTTTAATTTAATAGCAAGCATGATTATTATTTACTTAGCGTATGGTAATGGACATCATTTTATGCTTCTTAGAAATGTTTACACAAGGCTATGCTATATAAGAAGTATAAAACATACAGATGACGGGTAATACAATTAAATACAAACATCAATATTATATATGGTCAATACAATTAAATACAAACGTCAAGATTATGTATAAAGTCCTTTGCGGCGTCTGTTGCCTCCTGAAAATCGCTGAACTTGCCACTGAACGCTCTTCTGTCGCACTCTTGGACGATAGGGCAGGTGGTCTGTCTATTGGCTCCGCAGTCACAGATGAGAGTTGGTGTTTTTCCCCATTTGTAAAGAGTATCTGCACACCTCCTGTGATTTGTGCGTATTCTGTTAAGGAATGACCATACCTTACGCGGTAGTTCATATCCGGGCTGTCTCTCAGTGATGCAGGGAATGGCTTGACAATGCTCAGGGCACACCTCTCGCCATTGTTCCCTCCAGGTCTTTATTGCATTAAAGTGTATACTATGCAATTCCTAGGCTGTTATCATCGTTCGATGTCTAGACCGAAGTCTGTTTCTTTCCAGGTCAGGCATGTCGAAGTGTATAGAGAGCTGGGCGTTGTCGATTATCTTCCTATATTCCCGGAGAAGATCATTCTTCCGACGTAGGTCCGCAGGTGGTATGTGGCTCAGAATTGGCAGCCAATGTGTTGGGGTTGATCATATGGTTCCGCTGACAATTCGCATCGTGCTCTTCAGCCGCGCGTCGATTTTTTTGTGTGTGTGTGTGTGTGTGTGTGTGTGTGTGTGTGTTAAAACTGTTCATCCAGACTTGAGCGCAGTACTCCGCGCCCGAGTAGACCAGTGCGAGTGCCGACGTGTGTAGGGTGTCAGCCGAGGCGCCCCAAGTAGCGCCGCACAGCTTCTGGAGAACATTATTCCCCGTCTTTAGTTTGGCTGTAGTATTTTCCAGATGTCGTTCATAAGTGAGCGCTCTGCCCAAAGTGACTCCAAGGTCCTTTGCTCATTAGATCTGAGCCGATTTCCCTCGGGACGAACGTCAAGTTGTTTGCTTGCTAATTTATTATTGAGATGGAAACATGTAGTTTCGGTTTTTGTAAGGGTTTGGCTGTAATCTCCATTTATGAAAGTATGTACTTATTGATCTCCTGGCTACTTAATAGCACATCCTAATCGAAATTGCATTCTCATGGCCCTCTGTCAAGAAAGCTTGGATCTTGCCTCAGGATTGGCCAGCTAAATATAGAAGTAATAAGCAGGGCAAAGAGTGATGTCCTGCAAAAAGATCTAGACGATCACGACATTGACGTCGCTGCCATTCAGGAAACAAATACGGAGAACAATCATGATACTGATGGCAGTTGAACTAAATGGTTCAAATGGCTCTGATCACTATGGGACTTAACTTCTGAGGTCATCAGTCCCCTAGAACTACTTAAACCTAACTAACCTAAGGACATCACACACATTCATGCCCGAGGCAGGATTCGAACCTGCGACCGTAGCGGCCACGTGGCTCCGGACTGTAGCGCATAGAACCGCTTGGCCACACCGGCCGGTGTCGTTGAACTGTGGCGTTACAAAGGTGCTGTTAGTCCCATTATGTGCATATTTTTTGCTTATATGATTAAATCTCTAAGATATGTTGGAAAACATCGATGATAGTCTCGAGAACGTGAATATTACCACACCCTGCCTATGCATGTAACAGTGCCGGTTAATATAAAAAAAAGTAATAATTCGCAATGGAACCTTCACCTAATTACGAGGTAGAGCTAAGCCCCGGCCTGCAGCTTAAGGTTTGGAGAATGAATGGCAATTTAAGAAAATAACTGGAGGACCCGAGGGAAAAGACCCGTGAGTTCGTCTTTAATTTCTTCTCGTCGCCCATAGGAATAATTAGCTCAGTAATGTCTGCGGGAGGCTCCCGCGAACACATCAAAAAATAATTGAATGAGGTACCCTGCGGTGACGAGAACCCATCTTTCCGCAAATTTCGCTAATTTCTGTAATTTCTGTTTACTTGAGCTGTTGAGTGAGGAACAACAGAGTCGGAAGAATAGTGAGAGTGAGGGAGGGGAGAGGGAGGAAAGAAAGGAAAAAAAAGAAGAGAACGGGGCCCGCCTGCGCGTTTCTGCGAAATTACGTCAGCGATAGGACAGGGAGCCGCTACAAAGGGAGCGAGAGCGCGCGCGCGCGCGCCAGACGTCGCTGAATGGGAAACATTTGCTTAATGCTGGCGAAGAGGGCGGCGCTGTTTCGCAAAGCCTTTCCCGGCAGATTAGCCGGCGCGCCGCTCTCATGAATGGCAAATGCAGCGCCGAGCGGCTATCTGCGATCTGTAATGCATACGAATGGCCGCCCAAGTGTTTCGCACCCCGAGTCCGACGCCCCTGCAAGCACTGCACTTACGGATATCCGCTCTCAAATGTGTGTGTGCGTGTGTTCCTATGTATGAGCAGCCGAGTATGTAGGTGGATTTTCAGATTGAACTCCCGTGTGCGCGTCACTCGCCCCCCGGCCCCCTGCCCGCTTATATGCATAAGTAACGGAATTATATCCGGCGCGCCACTTCCTCCCGCGACTGTCCTTTCCGGTCGGCGACTCCTGTTCCCATAATTTGACTCGATTATGGCCGTGGCTGCGACGCGGCCTAACTCATTCTTCTCTTTTTTTATTATTGCCTATTTTTTTCATTCCCGGCAGCGGCAAGTTCTGCGGTGAGGGCGATCAGAAATGCAATTACCGGACATCATCGATTTCGGTGTCGGCGTGAAATTCATTTCGCGCGGCGGAAATGCTGCCGCGATGCGGTCGATAAGGTGGCTTTTGGCGACTGGGTCAGGAAGCCATTCTGAGTTACGCTCTGTCTTTCTGTCTCTCTCTCTCTCTCTCTCTCTCTCTCTCCCTCTCTACAATAACCACTATCCACAATGGCTCGAAACGCGTCACCTATTAATTAATGTTGGCACATTAATAATTCTTAAACGTTATGACTGGCTACAGTTCGACGATGTCCGTTTTCGTTTACGAGTAGTAAAACTTCTAGAACAAATTTTGATAGCTGATGTGTATTGTAGCAAACAGAACACAGCATGTTTTTCTCAATGGAGAGACGTCTACAGATGTTAAAGTAACTTCTGGCGTGCCACAGGGGAGTGTTATGGGACCATTGCTTTTCACAATATACAGGGTGTTACAAAAAGGTACGGCCAAACTTTCAGGAAACATTCCTCACACACAAATAAAGAAAACATGTTATGTGGACATGTGTCCGGAAGCGCTTACTTTCCATCTATAGCTCATTTTATTTTCGTCAGTATGTACTGTACTTCCTCGATTCACCGCCATGATTTCATACGGGATACTCTACCTGCGCTGCTAGAACATGCGCCTTTACAAGTACGACACAACATGAGGTTCATGCACGATGGAGTTCCTGCACATTTCAGTCGAAGTGTTCGTACGCTTCACAACAACAGATTCGGTGACCGATGGATTGATAGAGGCGGACCAATTCTATGACCTCAACCCTCTTGACTTTCATTTATGGGGGCATTTGAAAGCTCTTGTCTACGCAACCCCGGTACCAACGTAGAGACTGTTCGTGCTTAACTATATATATGACGGTAGTATCTGTTCCCCAAAGAACAGTTACCGTGGATGACCATGCAGCTTTGCTAGAAATGAAATGATAATTAAATAGACACCCTAGCTGCAAGCAGGCGTTGATACACTTCATTGGGGACATGTTGAAAATGTGTGCCCCGACCGGGACTCGAACCCGGGATCTCCTGCTTACATGGCAGACGCTCTATCCATCTTTTTTTTATTTTTTTTTTTAATGAACCGCTGCAGGAGCAGGACGACGGGTAGGGCAGGGGTCGACACCCGAAGCCTGGCCATCCCGCCGCCACGCCCTAGCAACGTGTTCGAGTTCGAGGATCGAAGGATCAGGAAGAGGATGTAGTGGGTTTGTCGATGTTGTTTTATTTATTTATTTCTTTAATTTTTATAACATTTTTTTATAGATTTATTTTTGTTTCATTACAAAGAAAGATCCTACAACTGCCGTAGTCGTGCGTCCGAGTCGTCTTCTCGTCTGTTCCCCCCTACTCCGTCCGTAGAGGATCAATATGCTGCAGGATTCTTCTTCATTTTCAGCGTCTCATACCCGGAACGCCCCAGTGAGCAGGAGGATCCGCAAATAATGAACCTAAATAATTTGCGAAACGAGTTCTGTACTTCGGGTGGCGGCTGAAAGCTGCATGTATCGTCATCAATAGGGACCAAAAGTCGAGTGTGCCTTTGGGAGCATCGCAAAATATGTAGTAAACGGCCATGCCTTTTAGCCAGTTAACGGCGTTCGTTCTGGTTGATGGAAAGTATACGCTGTCGGGGCGCAATACTTCATCAGGGGAGATAGACTCCGGCAATCGCCGCAAGAGTAACGCCAGCATGCGCTGCGTCAGTAGCCAGCACTCGCTGGTCGCGGCACACGTCAGACGGTGTGCATCCGAGTCAGCGACTGAGCATGTCGGACACAAGGGGTTGACCGTCAGATGTATGGAATGTAGCCTCTGACAAGCAGCGAACTTCCTATTCACAACCACGTACCACAATGAACGCACCGTCGTAGGTAGAAAAGGCGTGTGTACCGCTCGCCACACCGTGTTCCAGGCAACTTCAGGATGTCTGTGGGTGACCGTATTTACAGGTTGCTGCTGTTGATAGATGCGATAATAGTCTTTTGTGCTGGGCTTCCGTGTCGTCGGAAGTTCTGACCGTAAGTAGCTGAAGTCAATCAAGAATTCTCTGATGTGGGTGAGTGCCGGTGAAATGTGTCCTACAGAAACCGGGGGATGCAGAGAGTGTGGTGCCACTTCCGCTATCAGGTTGCCCGTCAGAGTGGCGTGGGCAGAGGTCCACTTGTGACGCATAGTGTTGAGATAAAGCGATCGCGCACGGTTATATACGTGAATTAAACCGATACCGCCCGCCCGCTGCGGCAGCGTCAGGGTGGCGTATCGGACTTTAAAAACCAGACCGGTGCTTACGAAATGTCCATATGCTGCTTGAAATCTGTCGGCCATCGTAGCCGTCAAGGGAAGGATATGCGCAAAATAGTTCAGTTTTGAGACAAGATAGGTGTTGACATAACGTGTTCTGAGAAGCATATCCAAGCGACGCAGTTTGTTGTCCTGCAGCAGAGCACGTGTCTGGTGTAGGAGCCGGCGGTACGTAGCCGCCGCCGTGCGGCGGACATTGCTACAGAGTTGCACTCCTAAACACTTGAGTACGGGCACCTTGTCAAAGGGCACCGCCGTTGTGTGGGAAAGCCCCCTTCCGACATCCATGTATTTTGTCTTTCTTCACGTTGATGACGCTCCCAGCGACCGCCCCGTACTGGCGTAGCCACTGTAGCGCCATATGCATTTCATCCTCTGATCTGGCCAGGAACACCGCGTCATCGGCGAATGCACCACAACGAAAGGTCTCGTCCGGCAAGGAGATACCAGTTAATCGCTGTCGTAGACCATGTAAAGCTGGTTCAAGCGCTGCAGCAAATAATATACCCGACAGGGTGCACCCTTGTCGCACTGACCGTCCAACAACAATGTGACCAGACTGATAACCGTTGACCATCATGCGGGAGCGCGCTCCGTGGACCAGTCGAAGGACCACCTGTGCAGACTCCGGAGAGAGGCCCATGCGCTGCAAAACTGCGCGTAAGAAGCCGTGGTCGACGCGGTCGAATGCGTGGTCAAAATCTACGGCGACAAGGGCACCTCGTATTTTGCAGGCCGCCGTCAAAGCAATTACGTCGCGGTATCCTCCTAACGCCGTATGAATGTTGCTGACACCACCTAAACATGTTTGATCGGTGCGGATGGCTTTCCCGATAGTGGTGTGGAGACGCGCGGGGAGGATACGGGCGAAGATCTTGTAGTCGTTGTTGAGGAATGTGAGTGGGCGAAAGTCCTGTAACCTACAACCACCATTCGGTTTCGGTACTGGGATCAAGATGCCTTCTGTGAATTCTGAGGGGACAGTGAAATCAGGGCGGATCAGGTCTTGAAACATTTGGAGCCACTTGTCACCCATAAGGTGGTAAAAAGTGCGGTAGAATTCCAGGGGTAAACCGTCCGGTCCAGGCGACTTGTTCGGTGCTCCACGTGCCAAGGCCGATGTCATCTCGTCGGGTGTAATGGGCAACAGCAGACTATCATCGGGTGCCACGTCCCGAGGGGCGAGAAAATCGTGCAACAGCTCGTCATAATCACGTACATTTCGCGGATCTTCCATGTACAAGGTCCCATAGAGTCTGGCGAACGTCTTCGCGACGTCCGTTTGAGTCACTGCGCGGCCGCCCTCCTCCGTGTTTACCGCCGAATGAGCTGACGTTTGCGGTGGCGCCTCTCGCGCACAATGTGATACACTGACGCTGTTTCGTTGGGGATACAGTCTTGCACTCGCGCACGGATGCGGACACCTTCGAGCTGCTCGGTCCTGAAGCGAAGTAGACGAGCTCTGATGCGTTGTACGGACGACTGGCAGAATGGCTGGTAAAGTGCTTATATCCACTCTGGGTCCCATGATGTAAGAGCCATGTGTCGTGGAGCGCGAGGTCACGTATCAATGCTTGTAGAGCCGGGCATGGGACGTAATGCGATATCTGGTCCTCGGGCCGCAGAACACTGTTAAAATCGCTGCCCACTATGTAATGGTCCATATTTCCTTGCAAAAGTGGGGCTACCTCCTCCGAATTGAAGACATGCCTGTCACCACGGTGCGAATTACCGGAGGGAGCGTAGACGTTAATGAGGCGGACTGCGCCAAGTGTGAGTGCGATGCCTCGCCCGTTCGGCAAGTACGTCGCGTCCGTCGCGTCTATGCCATTTCGGAGAAGTATGGCCGTTCCTCCTGCACCATCACCTAAGGGTAGGCTGTAGGTGGTGTAGCCATATTGTTCGAAACGCAGCTCGGAACAGACCTCCTGGAGAAGGGCAATGTCCAAGTCTGCCGCTCTGATCAAGTCGTGTAACATGCGGGTCTTGACAGTGGAGTGGACACCATTTACATTGACTGTTCCCACACTGTATGACTGAGACATAGCAGGTGGCGGAGGCACTGTGCCGGTGCAAGCCCACAGTGATCTCACACACCACACAGCCATCCATCTGCATGCTGTGCATTACTGTGCCGTATGAGTCCCTGACTGGCAGAGCCCTCCGGGCTCAATGTCAGCCATGGGCTCTGGTGGAGATATCAATGTTTGCTGTGCATCATCTGCCTCCATATCGTCTGCCCAATCACCAAGAGACGATTGTGATGTCATTGGGGGCTGGTCGGTTTCACAGGAGCCCACATTCTGGGAGTCGACGCAATGCGCCTCGTTTTCTGGGCCACCAGATTTAGGAGAGTGTTCCTTGTCTTCAGGCACCTTCTGGTGCATGATGACACTGGAGGCCGTTGCAATTGTGGACGAGTCAACGAAGTCGATGTCTTCCGCCGGCTTCACATCCCTGTCCTGTTCTTCAGCTGACAATCGCTTCTTCTTGTGTCGCTTGGGTGATTTTTGCTTTCGGGTCCGAGATTCGACATCCACTGAAGGGCGGGGCTCTACACAGTCTCGGTCGCTAGAAACCCCTGTGTCCGATTCCGACAGTGACGGTGCCCACGACGCTGCGGTGGGCAGAGGCTGTAGGAACCTCTGCACCGTTGGGCTGCGGCGTCGTCGACGGCGCTGACTCTCCAACGGAGCTGGCAGCGGCTTGAGGAGGTAGCAGGTTTTGATCATCCATCACATCATGTCGTGCTGCCTCCACGTATGTTAGCGGGAGAGAGGTCATAGTGGATCGTTGGGGAAGTACATTGCGGGGCACCTGAACGAGGCGGCGCTGCAGACACTCAGTTCTAACATGGCCTTCCTGGCCCCAGCCCGAGCAGGTCCTCGGTTGTCCATCATATATAACAATGGCGCGGCAGCCACCAACGAAAACATATGATGGAACGTGCTTCTTAAGTTCTATGCGCACTTCTCGTACCCCGTTAAGGACAGGGTACGTTTCGAATGTGTTCCATTTCTCCTCTGTGTGGCTCAGAACTGTGCCGTATGGCCGCAGCGCATCAACGACTAGGTTGGCAGGAACTTCGAACGGTAGTTCAAAGATGCGCACGGTACGCACCCCCAGACCAGCATGGTCAACTCCTACCACACTGACGTTACCGTCTGCGTGACAGAAGCGAAAGCCGTTTGCAGATCGTTGGAGTAATCAGTCGCAGGCCGCTTCGTCAATCAGTTTGAGGTACACTGTGGTTTGTGGGATTAAAGGGACCAGACTTCTACGGTCATCGGTCGAGGTACACTGTGCTGGTTACAATAGACAGATGAATTCCTATCAGTTCTTGTGGTTCTATGTGCACGATGTCTCGTAGAAACCGTTCAATCTCATGGACCTTCGGTCTCGTGTACGCTGCGTTGAACGTTAGATTGATTGTAGCTTTTCGATATGAGAACGCCATGTCGGGTCGGTACAGGTACTATACGGCAATACAACGACGCGACCGCGAACTAGCGGGTAAACAACAACACCTGCGGAGCACTGCCCGGCGCGCCGAGCCCGTCCGCACGGTATCACGGCTGAAAGCCGACTGATCTGAGCCACCGCGGGCACAGAGGATAGTGCGTCTGCAGGGACTTATCCTTGCACGCTCCCCGTGAGAGCAGGAGATCTCGGGTTCGAGTCCCGGTCGGGGCACACATTTTCAACATGTCCCCAATGAAGTGTATCAACGCCTGCTTGCAGCTAGGGTGTCTATTTAATTATCATTTCACTGTTCGTGCTCTTATTGTGGACGGCTGTGATACAATACGCCATTCCCCAGGACATTTTGAATATTTCCTGTAACAAATCGTTTGAAGTCACGCTGGTACGTTCTGTTGCTGTGTGTTTCCATTCCATGATTAATGTGATCTGAAGAGAAGTCATAAAATGAGCTCTAACTTGGAAAGTAAGCGTTTCCGGACACATGTCCACATAACGCACTTTCTTTCTTTGAGTGTGAGGAATGTTTCCTGAAAGTTTGGCCGTACCTTTTTGTAACACCCTGTATATAAATGACCTAGTAGAAAGTGTCGGATGTTCCATGCGGCTTTTCGCGGATGATGCTGTAGTATACAGAGAAGTTGCAGCATTAGAAAATTGTAGCGAAATGCAGGAAGATCTACAGCGGATAAGCACTTGGTGCAGGGAGTGGCAACTGACCCTTAACATAGACCAATGTAACGTATTGCGAATACATAGAAAGAAGGAACCTTTATTGTATGATTACATGATAGCGGAAAAAACACTGGTAGCAGTTACTTCTGTAAAATACCTGGGAGTATGCGTGCGGAACGATTTGAAGTGGAATGATCATATAAAACAAATTGTTGGTAAGGCGAGTACCAGGTTCAGATTCATTGGGAGAGTCCTTAGAAAATGTAGTCCATCAACAAAGGAGGTGGCTTACAAAACACTAGTTCGACCTGTATTTGAGTATTGCTCATCAGTGTGGGTTCCGTACCAGGTCGGGTTGACGGAGGAAATAGAGAAGATCCAAAGAAGAGCGGCGCGTTTCGTCTCAGGGTTATTTGGTAAGCGTGATAGCGTTACGGAGATGTTTAGCAAACTCAAGTGGCAGACTCTGCAAGAGAGGCGCTCTGCATCGCGGTGTAGCTTGCTGTCCAGGTTTCGAGAGGGTGCATCTCTGGATGGTGTATCTAATATATTGCTTCCCCCTACTTATATCTACCGAGGAGATCACGAATGTAACATTAGAGAGACTCGAGGGCGCACGGAGGCTTGCCGGCAGTCGTTCTTCCCGCGAACCATACGCGACTCGAATCGGAAAGGGAGGTAATGACAGTAGCACGTAAAGTGCCCTCCGATATACACCGTTGTGTGGCTTGAGGAGTATAAATGTAGATGTAGATGTAGATGTATTAATATTTCTTCACGTGTGGAGAAATTTCCATTTCGATAGCATGAATAGTGATTAATATAGTGCACGCCCTATGTATGTTTGTGTACAGCTTTTACTCGTCTACTACTTGGAAAATACTTCCAAGAGCCACATACCAGGTGAATCAGCTGCCCCTACCGCTGGGTTTTATGCAACCTGCGACGGCTTCAGATACAACATGTGGGATTAATATATTATCTGACTCGCTATGTGCAAACTATTAGTCCTACAGAAAAAATGAGCCGGACGTTACTAAATTTAATGTAGTTAAATTTTTTGCTGGGATGCTTTCCTGCTACGGCCATAGTTTTAGAATTATTTAAGGAAAACCTGCAAAACCTTCGAACAAGTTCTCCTTGAGTCACTCGAAAACCATAGTTTTTAACGTATCCCGGTAGAAAATGCAACAACATTACATCTTCTATAGAATGGCGCTGTCAACATTGACTCAAAATGCGTCACCTATAATGTAATGCTGCCACATGAATCGTTCTTGAACACTATGGCAGATTGCGGCTCGACGGTGACTGTTTACATTTGCGGGTAGTACACCTAGAATAAATTCTCCCAGCTGTCTTGTATTAACGGTTGTTCATGTGTTGAGAAATTTACATTTCGGTGGCATGAATATTGATTAATATGGAACACGGACTGTAAATATTTGTGTACGCCCTTTACTCTTCTACTACTCACAAAGTGCTAGTACTTTCAAGCAGTGTATAAACGATGGATCACTAACCGCTACTTTTGCCGTTTTTGCAGCCCACAACTCCTTCAAACACCAAGTGCAAGTTTATCATGCTCTCTCACTCAGTATGTGCAAACTGTTAGCTCTATAGTGTTTATGGGAAATATTTTTTACTGTGATTCGTTTTCGCTTGAGACCGTGGTTTTCGAATTATTCATGAAGAGCATACAGAAGCGACCTTTGGACGCGTTTCTCTTGAACAACGTGTAACATGCTGTCTCCAGCGAGAAAGTAACCCAGCATAAAAATTAACTGCATTACATTTCCTACAAAAGGTGCTGTTCATTTTTTTTCTGTAGGACTAACAGCTTGCACACACACACACACACACAGACAGAGAGCGAGAGAGAGAGAGAGAGAGAGAGAGAGAATATGAAAATCTTGTATGTGGTATTTGAGGACGTTGCGGGTTGCATAAAACACAGAGCTTGGGGCAGCTGAACCATCCTGCAAGTGCTGAGCAATTTGCCACAAGTTTGTGTGCCAATGCTCGTAACTTCATACTGAAAAACACTTTATAAACGTAGGAAACTGAACAGCATAATGTGTATTTATGCAGGTATGTTTGCAGTTTTGAATGGAAAAGCAATATATGGTTTACAGACATCAGTGATTGACTTATTGTCAACATTCGTTCGTTTTTCGCACAATCACTTTTTAATATACAATCATTACCGCTTTCTGCCTACAAATGCTGCAAACGAAAAAAAAAGAAGAACTGTCTTTATTAACACAAGTAAACACTGGACTTGCATTCGGGAGGACAACGGTTCTAAACCGGGTCCTCCCATTCTGATTTAGGTTTTCCGCGATTTCCCTAAATCTCTTCAGGCAAATTCCGGCATGGTTCCTTTGAAAGGGCACGGCTGACTTCCTTTTCACCCTTCCCTCATCCGATGGGACCCATGACCTCGCTGTTTGATCCCCTCCCTCCGAATCAAACAATCATGTGTTCCATAAAATTTTGGGCGTGCAGCCGCATAAATTTCACTTCTTCCAATATTTCGGCCGTATACCGTCTAGCCATCTTCAGAGTGAGTGTGATTCAAACATGCTGGTCATCTGAAGCATTTAGTAAACAAAAGTTCACGTGTTGTCAGACTGCACATAATATCACAGAATTTTGTAGATACAACTGAGCCGAGCACGTGCTGATAACGATACGGTTGCTTGCGGAACGTAGGTCAGAGTTGTTACCTAGCTACTGTTTCTTTGGCATCTCAGTAGATTGTGTCCCTGCGACGCCTCGAGCAGGATTGAAGCGCGCCCGTAGCTCATGCTAGAGGGATATCTGCTAGCAGCTGATTGGGTGGGAGTAATTCTGACCGTGCTAACCGTGGAGGTCGTCTCGTCATGTTTGGGTGGCAGATGTTTACTTTTTGGTGTATGCGTTCTCCTACTGAAGAACGGTTGCTTCCCTCAGACTGTCCGGAAGCGTACCATACACTGTAGATCGGTCGGGTCTGTTTTTGGCTCACTTGATTGGTGGACGTAGCCACATACACAATCCACAAATCTCCTAGACCCGACGAAGGAAGACGGTAAGTACCATTTCTCGTGTGCCGTAAAGTTCCACTGCGGTTTGTGGAAACCCCTGTGCTCACCTAGTGAAGTTCGTTTCATGTTCTTGTCATAATCTGATTTGGCTTGATCTGCTGGCTGTTGTTTTGGCCGAAGCCCTTAACGTGGATCAGCATCCCTACAAAAAGGAAATGTCTGAGTTATAAAGCTACATGTTTGTGTGGAAACTTACGTGCGGTACTGATGTGCGAGTTTTCTAGGTTTATGCACATTTAAAATATTTTCTTTGCCTACCCTCACTGCTGATGGATATGTGTTGTAGACAGAGGTATCAATAATGTTCATTTGAGGTTAACGGCGATATTTACCTGCACTACTGGTGTTTGTGATTTCTAGGCTTAGGTATTTTTAAAATTTTTCATTGTGGGCTACTGGTGCATGTAATTTCTAAGTTAAGGTATCTTTAAAATTTTCCATAGTACACTTCCGGTTAAGATACCTTTAAAGTTATTCATTTTCACTTAACACTGATCTAAAATTATTGCCCTTTGCATGCACTAATCGTGCGCACACTCTCCGAGTTTACATATCTTCAGTATATTCCATTGTCAGTTAATGATGAAAGGTCCATGCGCATTCTGTAATTTATTTAGTTACGTGAAACGTTCTGTGTTTACCACAAGTAGCAGTGAGTGAAATAGACTCAGTTTCTGCCCTCATATCCACTGTCATGGTTGGGGGCCATTTGTCATTTATATCTTGTGTAAATTTAATGTATTTCTGTGCGTACGTTTTAGGATCTGCACTTAGTAGACCATACGATCGCAGGTGTCCTGAGCTTGTGCTGGTTACCGTAAGTTGATTAAAATATTCGCTTCTGACCCTTCATTTGCTTTGAATTTATCCATCGTTGCTCTTATGAACAGTTAATAATACTTGTTGATTTGCTAATGCTCACTTTCTTATTTTAAAGCCTGTGTAGGAGTATCTGTAACATTGGATATTCTTTTCTCTTGAAAGTTCAGTTAATGACTATTGAATTCGCATGTTGGATTGGTAAAATCGGTTTCCTAACAGTGAAACTATTGAGACAGTCAGTAAATACCTCTGAGGCGATATTCTAACGTTATAGTGTTCTAAGATTTTGTTTTTGTTTCAAATTATCTGTCCTAATATAGAAACTGTAATTTCAAATTTGGTGTCTGTGGTAGGCAAATACTTTTAAAGATTATTGTCCTGTACGCTCAGCATCTTAATACTCTCAGCTCCCAGCTGCTTACCATTTCAACAAGCAAGAGTACTTTTCTTTCCCAACTCTTTACGCTACACACACGCGTCTTCTATGAGACAAATCTTTGAATGTGAAAACCATAAATACGTGCAAGTTGAAATAAAATTTCTGTCAGTTACTCGTAAAATATGAAGTTAGACACATGTCTCATGCATCATTTGAACGATGCTACCATCGAGATCATGCGAACTGTCTCAGTTTACACGATATGTAAACATGATTGCTGTTGACATTAAGGTACACATTATTTTTAATCCTACACGTGTAAATACACTCAAAAACGATTTTTCAGGCCCTGGAATGGAAGCAGTTGTTCAGGAGCAATGATTTTAGGTTATATTTAAAACTTGCTTTGCTAACGAGTCAGATATGTTATTGGGCTAATAATCAAAGATTTTTGTTGCTGCATACTCAACTCCTTTCTGAGTTACCGACAGCTTTAATAACAGGGAATAAACGTGATACTTCCTCTAGGGTGTGTATGTGTGGATACCACTGCTTTTCTCATATACTTGTGGATTATTTACGTTGAATTTTACGTACATCGCGACTGCAGATTAACACAAGATATTTTTCTTATTTGTCGCTTATGTGCAATCAAAACTTTCTTTCTAAGTTGTGAGTTACCTCAGAGAATTATTCCACAAGACAGTAGAGAGACGAAATTTGAAGAATATGTTGCGAGGTTGGTTCTTCTGTTACCAAGACTAGCTATTGAACGAAGAGCAAAACTAGCTACACTCAATTGTTTGAGATGCGCAGTAATATACGTCTTCCAGTTAAGGATTTTCTTCCACTTAAACTCTTCCAGTGAAAGTCTGTACTATCTACATGGTTAAAGACAATGATAACAGAAACTAAGAAATCGAAATAAAGAATTAGTTGTTGTTGTTGTTGTTGTGGTCTTCATTCCTGAGACTGATTTGATGCAGCTCTCCATGCTACTCTATCCTGTGCAAGCTTCTTCATCTCCCAGTACCTACTGCAATCTACATCCTTCTGAATCTACTTAGTGTATTCATCTCTTGGTCTTCCTCTACGATTTTTACCCTCCACGCTGCCCTTCAATACTAAATTGGTGATCCCTTGATGCCTCAGAACATGTCCTACCAACCGATCCCGTCTTCTGGTCAAGTTGTGCCACAAACTTCTCTTCTCCCCAATCCTATTCAATACTTCCTCACTAGTTATGTGATCTACCCATCTAATCTTCAGCATTCTTCTGTAGCACCACATTTCGAATGCTTCTATTGTCTTCTTGTCCAAACTATTTATCGTCCCTGTTTCACCTCCATACATGGCTACACTCCATACAAATACTTTCAGAAATGACTTCCTGACACTTAAATCTATACTCCATGTTAACAAATTTCTCTTCTTCAGGAACGCTTTCCTTGCCATTGCCAGTCTACATTTTATATCCTCTCTACTTCGACCATCATCAGTTATTTTGCTCCCCAAATAGCAAAACTCCTTTACTACTTTCAGTGTCTCATTTCCTAATCTAATTCCCTCAGCATCACCCGACTTAATTCGACTACATTCCATTATCCTTGTTTTGCTTTTGTTGATGTTCATCTTATATCCTCCTTTCAAGACACTGTCCATTCCATTCAACTGCTCTTCCAAGTCCTTTGCTGTCTCTGACAGAATTACAATGACATCGGCGAACCTCAAAGTTTTTATTTCTTCTCCATAGATTTTAATACCTACTCCGAATCTTTCTTTTGTTTCCTTTACTGCTTGCTCAATATACAGATTGAACAACATCGGGGAGAGGCTACAACCCTGTCTTACTCCCTTCCCAACCACTGCTTCCCTTTCATGTCCCTCGACTCTTATAACTGCTATCTGGTTTCTGTACAAATTGTAAATAGCATTTCGCTCCCTGTATTCTACCCCTGCCACCTTTAGAATTTGGAAGAGAGTATTCCAGTCAACATTGTCAAAAGCTTTCTCTGAGTCTACAAATGCTAGAAACGTAGGTTTGCCTTTCCTTAATCTTGCTTGTAAGATACATCGTAAGGCCAGTATTGCCTCACGTGTTCCAGTGTTTCTACGGAATCCAAACTGATCTTCCCCGATGTTGGCTTCTACTACTTTTTCCATTCGTCTGTAAAGAATTTGTGTTAGTATTTTGCAGCTGTGACTTATTAAACTGATAGTTCAGTAATTTTCACATCTGTCAACACCTGCTTTCTTTGGGATTGCAATTACTATATTCTTCTTGAAGTCTGAGGGTATTTCGCCTGTTTCATACATCTTGCTCACCAGATGGTAGAGTTTTGTCAAGACTGGCTCTCCCAAGGCCGTCAGTAGTTCCAATGGAATGTTGTCTACTCCGGGGGCCTTGTTTCGACTCAGGTCTTTCAGTGCTCTGTCAAACTCTTCACGCAGTATCATATCTCCCATTTCATCTTCATCTACATCCTCTTCCATTTCCACAATATTGTCCTCAAGCACATCGCCCTTGTATAGACCCTGTATATACTCCTTCCACCTTTCTGCTTTCCCTTCTTTGGTTTGAACTGGGTTTCCATCTGAGCTCTTGATATTCATACAAGTGGTTCTCTTTTCTCCAAAGGTCTCTTTAATTTTCCTGTAGGCAGTATCTATCTTACCCCTAGTGAGATAAGCCTCTACATCTTTACATTTGTCCTCTAGCCATCCCTGGTTAGCCATTTTGCACTTCCCGTCGATCTCATTTTTGAGACGTTTGTATTCCTTTTTGCCTGCTTCATTTACTGCATTTTTATATTTTCTCCTTTCATCAATTAAATTCAATATTCCTTCTGTTACCCAAGGATTTCTACTAGCCCTCGTCTTTTTACCTACTTTATCCTCTGCTGCTTTCACTACTTCATCCCTCAAAGCTACTCATTCTTCTTCTACTGTATTTCTTTCCCCCATTCCCGTCAGTTGTTCCCTTATGCTCTCCCTGAAACTCTGTACAACCTCTGGTTCTTTCAGTTTATACAGGTCCTATCTCCTTAAATTCCCACCTTTTTGCAGTCTCTTCAGTTTTAATCTACAGGTCATAACCAATAGATTGTGGTCAGAGTACACATCTGCCCCTGGAAATGTCTTACAATTTAAAACCTGGTTCCTAAATCTCTGTCTTACCATTATATAATCTATCTGATACCTTTTAGTATCTCCAGGGTTCTTCCATGTATACAACCATCTTTCATGATTCTTAAACCAAGTGTTAGCTGTGATTATGTTGTGCTCTGTGCAAAATTCTACCAGGCAGCTTCCTCTTTCATTTCTTAGCCCCAATCCATATTCACCGACTATGTTTCCTTCTCTCCCTTTTCCTACACTCGAATTCCAGTCACCCATGACTATTAAATTTTCGTCTCCCTTTACTATCTGAATAATTTCTTTTATTTCGTCATACATTTCTTCAATTTCTTCGTCATCTGGAGAGTTAGTTGTCATATAAACTTGTACTACTGTAGTAGGTGTGGACTTCGTATGTATCTTGGCCACAATAATGCGTTCACTATGCTGTTTGTAGTAGCTTACCCGCATTCCTATTTTCCTATTCATTATTAAACCTACTCCTGCATTACCCCTATTTGATTTTGTGTTTATAACCCTGTAGTCACCTGACCAGAAGTCTTGTTCCTCCTGCCACCGAACTTCACTAATTCCCACTATATCTATCTTCAACCGATCCATTTCCCTTTTTAAATTTTCTAACCTACCTGCCTGATTAAGGTATCTGACATTCCACGCTACGATCCGTAGAGCGCCAGTTTTCTTTCTCCTGATAACTACATCCTCTTGAGTAGTCCCCTCCCGGAGATCCGAATGAGGGACTATTTTACCTCCGGAGTATTTTACCTAAGAGGACGCCATCATCATTTAATCATACAGTAAAGCTGCATGCCCTCGGGAAAAATTACGGCTGTAGTTTCCCCTTGCTTTCAGCCGTTCGCAGTACTAGCACAGCAAGGCCGTTTTGGTTATTGCTACAAGCCCAGATCAGTCAATCATCCAGACTGTTGCCCTTGCAACTACTGAAAAGGCTGCTGCCCCTCTTCAGGAACCACACATTTGTCTGGCCTCTCAACAGATACCCCTCCGTTGTGGTTGCACCTACGGTACGGCTATCTGTATCGCTGAGGCACGCAAGCCTCCCCACTAACGGCAAGGTCCATGGTTAATGGGGGGAAATAATTAGTATTGAGAGGGAAAAGATTTTGTTCACACAGAGTGATACTGACCGCTGCAAGGGAGGAGTTGCTGTAAGGTATAAGTTATGAATTTTTTCGTTGCATTACAGGATAAAAGCACTGCAGGGAAACTACGACGGTTAGACCAAAAGACAAAAACATCCTGAGAATTGCAAGCTTCATGTTAATGGAGGTGCTAGCCAAGCATGAAGGCTGCGTTGCTGAATTTGACCACGAAAAGCGCTTGTCCAAGACTCCAAGTTAAGCTGTTGTATTTGACCACGAGAGGCACCTGTGCAATGCCTTCAATACTTCCAAAAGATTCAAATGGCTCTGAGCACTGTGGGACTTAACATCTGAGGTCATTAGTCATCTAGACTTAGAACTACTTAAACCTAACTAACCTAAGGACATCACACACATCCATGCCCGAGGCAGGATTCGAACCTGCGACCGTAGCACCAGCGCTGTTCCCGACTGAAGCGCACGGCCACAACGACCGGCCCTTCAATACGTTGCAAGTATTTTTTCACAGAGTTTCCATCTTCTAAGTATAAGCCCTAAAAGTGAAACATTACGTGGTGTTCGGTGATGTCTGGAGCAGCTATATTGAGGAATCGACGGGCATCTGCTCGCTCACATTGCTGCCAAGGATTAAGTGACTATTTCGGCATTAGCGCTAATGATGACGTTTGATACAGCGTGAATAAGTGCACTGTCTGGTACAGTCTGTGACTGAAGATGTAAATTATATTACTACTAGCTGGCAAACCCGGCACTGGCCGGGTATTCATTTTGCCACTTTTCTATCAAGAACAAAAACAAATAAATGAACTTAATTTGGAGGGAATTATCGAAAAAACACCTTTGAAATTATGACACAATCATACAAAGAAAATGTATAGTGTAGAAATGTGTAAGTACAGTATCCAGATTAAGAATCATGATACCAGACAGTTACTGTGTGCTCGGCGCTATTGCTTCGTTTGTCTAATGTGATTCTGGAAGCGTCTCTATGGCAACGCCTCTTCATAGTTGTATGACTGCTATCGTTTTCGCCTGCAGCCATTTGCGCTTCGAATTTGAAAGCTGTCAAAAGCGCTTACAGGTGTCATGGATTTTCGCAAGTTGATTCGACTCTACGAGGGTCTTAATAGTAAGGAATAAATGTATTAAAACTGCATGCATGATACGCCACAATTCGACGCATCTCAGTGTTTCTGAGGTCATATCTCTTGATCCGTATGTCATACAGTGACATAATTCTGTGGGTACATTCTTCGGCATCTGTGAATACTGTCTGAAAGTGTTTTCCGAATGGAATTAGTAGAAAAAATTCAGTTAGTTAAAACGTCATGCACAATGTGGCAGTTCTTCATGCACGTCAGTGCTTACGGCGTCATATCTGCATGTGGCACTATGATATACATTTGTAGGTGGATTTAGTGGCATATTTGGTTACTGCACGTGAAATTTATTGCGAGGATAGTTGGTAGCTCAAAAGTAATATATTCAAATGTCATGCATCATGTGGCAGTTTTTCATACATCTCATTTTTATGACGTCATATCTCCTGAACTACCACAGGTACGTGGTTCTTGCCGAACAGTGATTGTTACCTGACGGTGAGGTATATTTGTATCAAGTTTGATTGAAATCGATGCTGCGGTTTAACAGGAACACACACAAACACAAACACAAACACACACACACACACACACGCACACGCACACACACACACACACACACACACACATGTATTTTTTTACAATATGTTTGGATGTTACAGCAGTGATTATGTAACTTATATAACAATGTGACAACAGTGACGATGTAGTTTGTATTACTATGTGACAGCAGTGACGAATTTATGGTTTCTTTTATCATCTGACACCAATGATCTTATAACGCCCAATGTGATGAGGCAAGCGCTTTTATTAACCTGATGCCGGTCTGTGGATCGGAACTGATTGTTAAACAATGAAGTTTTATCATAAAATATTGGAGGTAATCATGACGTTTTTCAAAGAGTTGATCGAAGATTGGGGTATCCTTCTGGGATGTAGGTGAAAGCTGCAAACGAGGCAGATAATAAGGAAAGAACAGTATAAAGCCATTTCTAAGGAAACGGACATCACTTCATTGTATACAAATAATTAATAACAACATAAAATTTGGACTGTAAATGTAGAAATACACTCTTGGAAATGGAAAAAGAACACATTGACACCGGTGTGTCAGACCCACCATACTTGCTCCGGACACTGCGAGAGGGCTGTACAAGCAATGATCACACGCACGGCACAGCGGACACACCAGGAACCGCGGTGTTGGCCGTCGAATGGCGCTAGCTGCGCAGCATTTGTGCACCGCCGCCGTCAGTGTCAGCCAGTTTGCCGTGGCATACGGAGCTCCATCGCAGTCTTTAACACTGGTAGCATGCCGCGACAGCGTGGACGTGAACCGTATGTGCAGTTGACGGACTTTGAGCGAGGGCGTGTAGTGGGCATGCGGGAGGCCGGGTGGACGTACCGCCGAATTGCTCAACACGTGGGGCGTGAGGTCTCCACAGTACATCGATGTTGTCGCCAGTGGTCGGCGGAAGGTGCACGTGCCCGTCGACCTAGAACCGGACCGCAGCGACGCACGGATGCACGCCAAGACCGTAGGATCCTACGCAGTGCCGTAGGGGACCGCACCGCCACTTCCCAGCAAATTAGGGACACTGTTGCTCCTGGGGTATCGGCGAGGACCATTCGCAACCGTCTCCATGAAGCTGGGCTACGGTCCCGCACACCGTTAGGCCGTCTTCCGCTCACGCCCCAACATCGTGCAGCCCGCCTCCAGTGGTGTCGCGACAGGCGTGAATGGAGGGACGAATGGAGACGTGTCGTCTTCAGCGATGAGAGTCGCTTCTGCCTTGGTGCCAATGATGGTCGTATGCGTGTTTGGCGCCGTGCAGGTGAGCGCCACAATCAGGACTGCATACGACCGAGGCACACAGGGCCAACACCCGGCATCGTGGTGTGGGGAGCGATCTCCTACACTGGCCGTACACCACTGGTGATCGTCGAGGGGACACTGAATAGTGCACGGTACATCCAAACCGTCATCGAACCCATCGTTCTACCATTCCTAGACCGGCAAGGGAACTTGCTGTTCCAAAAGGACAATGCACGTCCGCATGTATCCCGTGCCACCCAACGTGCTCTAGAAGGTGTAAGTCAACTACCCTGGCCAGCAATATCTTCGGATCTGTCCCCCATTGAGCATGTTTGGGACTGGATGAAGCGTCGTCTCACGCGGTCTGCACGTCCAGCACGAACGCTGGTCCAACTGAGGCGCCAGGTGGAAATGGCATGGCAAGCTGTTCCACAGGACTACATCCAGCATCTCTACGATCGTCTCCATGGGAGAATAGCAGCCTGCATTGCTGCGAAAGGTGGATATACACTGTACTAGTGCCGACATTGTGCATGCTCTGTTGCCTGTGTCTATGTGCCTGTGGTTCTGTCAGTGTGATCATGTGATGTATCTGACCCCAGGAATGTGTCAATAAAGTTTCCCCTTCCTGGGACAATGAATTCACGGTGTTCTTATTTCAATTTCCAGGAGTGTATTATGATGATCTCTCGATTACAAGAAGACTGAATAAAGAACGGAAGGGTAACATCCAACAAAATGAGGGCTGCGTGAGTTAGAGAAGGAAGAAAGAAAAAAAATGTAGTTGTCGAATGCAGTTGTTGTAGGGGCCAGCGAAGCGAACTGGAAAGAGCATAAGTAAGGGTGCTCAGACGTGCTCGAATAGTTTAATAATGCGCCACACGCTAGCCTACGAGATACGGTCGTGAACCTTACGTACTACAAACCCAAGAGGGGGATTAAGGACTGGTGGTCTAGTACATCTGTCAGCTTCGGTATGGTAATTTGGCGGTTTTCCACGCTCATTTGGGCAATTTCTGTACACTAATCTCCGTCTCAAAAGTTCGATACACAGTCAAAATGCGGTAACCCAAAGAATAAACCCTACACAGTTATTAGACAGATGACCTAAATGACTTCGCTGGTATAGGTTAAATAAAGTCTGAGGTGACGTAAAATACATTTGTCAGATCATGAAAACAGCGAGCGTCCTCCGACGTGATAAATGCTAGAAAGGAAAGAGATGTAGATATGTTCTCGGATAGTTACATGCACATTGCGTTCTGTAACTTTAATATTCGTCATGACTGGAATGGCGGAGCAAGGAGTGAGTTGCTTTGAACAGTTTAGGTATCCAATATTTCTCATTAGAACTGAAACCAAACCAACTAAAATGATTAAGTTTCATGTATGAGGGCCAATGTCACATTAGGCTGACAAATTTGTACAGACAGTTTCTAAACCTTAGGTCTGCATACACGCCACTTAAAATAATTTGCCCAACATAATTAAAGGAGTACCTGTTAAAATGTAAGAAGAAATGGTACTATAAACATATGACCACAAACATCATTTGTTGAGATACACTGCATAGATGCTTAGTAGGATCTAGGGTTCATTTAGTTTTCATCTTAACCACAGTTTTTTACTTTTTCACACCTTTCACGTTTCGGTGTCACGAGATTTTCGAAGGATCTACAACAAATTGGGTATACATGAGAAATATGTGCTTGCATCAAATGATAGTACTGTAAATACGCCAAAACAAGGCAATACAAATTTACACTTGCCTAATATGACACTCAGTGTTTTATGGACCAACAGTACTCGTCAGTCTCAATATCGTGAGACACAAGTGCAAACTGATTAGATTTGTGTTCGTCTTGTTAATTTGTACCAGTCTTTCCATCTCAGTGAAGCTTATCGTTCTCTTACCTGACTTTTATCAAATTTTATTGTCATTTTTTAAAGCGACTGAATAATGACACTCATACTAATTGCGTTCATTACAAGCTTTAACATAATTGGTAACCGTAGTTCTCTTCTTCTCTTGTCGATAAACAGCAAACAAATAATTTTTATAAATCTGTTAGTATGAAAACTTTTGCAATAATGTTTACAAATTTATCGCTTATCGTTGTAATAATTACAAGGACTGACAGCTTGTGGCGTTCATTGCCTACTGTGTCGGCAGGCATAATTGCCTGCACCCTTTGTACATTATAGTCAACGGCTATTTGTTTCCACTAGAAAAATAAAATTATTTGGTACACAGGTGTCGTTATTAAGCAGCGTTAAGTCCGTGATGATGTTCCAAACTTTTAGGTACGATGGGGAAGGGTAAATGTATCAGTTTGAGTTAAGGTTAAGATTCTGTCATGGGAAAGATCGAGTCGAAAGTTACAGGCGAATATCATTCTGATACTTCTGACCGTCGAAAGGATCTGCAGGTATGTTGTTGCTAAGATTTTGAGGTTAGACACCTTTCAGAAGTGGTAGTATGGACCAAAACAAGAAAAAATGTCCAGTAAATATGGGCTCTAAAACGCATAACTTAAGAGCCAAGAGCAGCTGCTCATCTTCGCTATTGTGGAACACATCTCTCATACTGAACATGTGCCCACAGTTCTTCAAGTATGCATTTTAAACCTCATATTTGTTGGAAATTTTTATCTTCTCTTCGTACATTGTGGCTACTTCAATATTATGGAAACCAAAGAGCTTCCAAGAGAAGAGATGTTTTTCACACCATCGAAGATCAACAAGGGCTCATAGCTCTTAAGGTATGCATTTTACAGCCCATGTTTACTAGACTTTTTTTCTTATTTGTGTCCGCACTACAATCTCTGAATGCCGTACCCTCCAATCTTAGCAACAGTATCGGTACATGTATTCCACTGTCAGAAGTATCAGAACGGTCTTCGCTAATGACTTCCGACTTGGCCGTTTCCGAAACCGGGTCCCATATGGAAGATTGATACATTTATTCCTCTCCATCATCCCTGAAAGCTTGTAACATCGTCACTCCTTAGGTTGACCATTTTTAAACCTAGTTCCACTTGGAACAGTTTACTGACTCAGACGTAAGTTTAAAGACTGTTACCTTTTTAGTTCTTTTTTATTTTTCTGATGTTATTATTACGTAAACAATAGTGTTTATGTAAACCTCCTCGTACTACCTAACCACGATATTATTGCACTTGGCCTCCCACGGCCGTTATCGAAACACGCAGTGACGTTAGGGTACACAAGTACAGTGGTGACCTAGGAAAGCATTTCAACACCGTTGCGCCTATACCATCAAGTGATTCAGTGTGGCCTCCTGAAATATCACGATAAATACTCACGATAAACCGATAGAAGCGACCTCACTCGGAGGTGCAGTAACATTGTGGCTGACTAATAAATTTCTTGAATACCATACTATTCTGTCTTACTTTATGAACTTGAATGGAGGTTGTTATATTATTTTGTCGTTTACGTGCCCCGTAACCAGGTTTCATTGACATGCACAGTCCTACAATTTTGTTCTTATGTCCTTATTATTAGCTACCAGCTGACTGACTGTCAATAAAAGTCATCTGGGCTGTTGACTGCAGAATCACTATATAAAACTGTCCGACGTTTCGGCTACTCTTGCAAACGGCCTTTCTTAGGGCTTTCTCCTGTTCAGCACAAAGTGATAATGGCCACGGAAGCCTTAGATTAGATTAGATTAGATTATTTTTTCGTTCCAAAGATCCGTGCTGAGGAGATCCTCGTGGATGTGGAACATGTCAATACATCATTTGTTTTTATTAAAAAATTCGTCAATGTAGTAGAAGGAGTTGGCCACTTATGAGTCTTTCAGGCTCCTTTTAAACTGATCTTTATTTGTAACTAAATTTTTTATGTTTGCTGGCAAATTATTGAAGATGAGTGTTACTGAGTAGTGGACCCCTTTTTGAAATAAAGTAAGTGCTTTTAAGTCCTTGTGCAGACCATTTTTGTTCCTGGTATTGTATATATGAACTGAGCTGTTTGTTGGAAAAAGAGATATATTATTTAGGACAAATTTCATTAAGGAGTAAATATGCTGAGAGGCAGTAGTTAGTATACCCAGTTCTTTGAAGAGGTTTCTACAGGACGTCCGTTAATTTACTCCAAAAATAATACGTATTACCCGCTTTTGGACGCTGAAAAGTTTTGTTTGACTTGAAGAGTTACCCCAAAATATTATACCATATGACATTATGGTATTTTTTGTCGCCTATGTCTGCCAACACTCGAATTGCAAATACAGTTGATTGGCGTCTGACAGTGCGCTCATTCCTCACAACCCGGCGTAAAGTTTCAGAACTGCAACTTTGCATTTTTTTTTTCTTAGTGGACAACAGGTATTTTATCTGACCTGTGTATTGACTCCTAACTATATATATTTTCTACTTACTTTACGCACGATCAGTAATTTTCTAAACTTTCCAAACTTTACTAACACTACAGACATCAACATACACAACCGCCATCTTCATTGCAGCTTGCACATCTACCGATTACAGCCTTATATTTAAGTAATATTTGTATTTATATTATTAGAAATTTGATACCTGGAAATTTATTATTCACTCTTGTATGATGAACACCAAATATGAATTACTTTTGAAATGCCATAATATTATATATCACAACCGTCATGCGTTAAGTTCCATCTGGCGGACTTCTCGGCCTAAGGCTTTCGTCAGTACATTCTAATCATTTTGCACGTATAGCTCAAAACATTATGACTGACGACACACGTGTATCTACACTTGTTGGGTAGATTCATTTTTGCTATTTGTTGGGCCACAAAACAGTGTGTGTCATGTATTTGGTAAGCGATAATTTTCATTCGTTTGTCATCGTGTATTTACTATTATTTTATACCACCACAGATTTCTTATGTAAACCCTCTTTAATGGAGATCGTTTGAAAATGGCGTAACGGTGAAACGTGCGAGGTGTAACACAGTCAATAAGAACTGTGGTCAAACCAAAAAATTTGTTGTAGTGGAAATATTTACTGAGATACTGACCGAAGTGTCCTCTGACAGTCACCTGTTGACATTGCTGGAGGTGCTCGATACGGCTTACATATCTTTCATTTCTCCATCTGAAAGGATTTCGATCGCGTGCGAACTTACCTGTCTGCCTTCGGGTTTGGGCTACCAGAGCGAGAAATTTGAGATAGTATGTTCATGTGAACGGGCAGGTCTTGCTAGCGCACCTTCACGACCTCTGCATATCTCATTAACTTTCTTAACGGGTACTTCCAAACGAGTGGTATAAAATGTGGTAGTGTCCGGTGGTGCATACACCACATACGTTACTTGTCTCCAAGAGTAATGCACTCTAGTAACGCGGTTAATTTGATCCATTGACGGTTGACTGTGTTAATTTACAGGCTGAAGTGTCTATTCTCTACGGGTTCGTAAACCGCAGTGTCCCACACATGGTGCCTAACAACGATTTGCATCGGCCCACACGTGGGTATTGTAGCCGCGTATTGTTCCACTATGATGAATCTCGCCTCAGGCGTAAACAAAATCCAAGCTATGAACTGCAAATCTTCAACGCTCTTCGCCAGAACTGGAATCTATGGCGATAGGTATAATGCCTAAAAACTTACATATGCTGTAGCACTATTTGTGAATTGAATGTTTTGCAGTTTAGACAACACAGGAACGCAGTTTGTACCTAAAGCCGTTCGAGTTCCTTGCACACTTGAGTGCCGTCTTCTGTTTGTCACTACACCGCTCCCCCATGTCCGGCTTGGGAACTCCGCGTGATCTACTTGCCAGAAGTCGGGTGTTCTGTCAACATGACCTCTTGCTCGTCAGGTGCTCCGTGGGAGTGCCGATGAGACTGACGCTGAATCTGTCACTCCAAGTCATATAAAATGATAGAATACCCTGTGAAGCTAACAGGCTACTTGAAAAGTTAGCTGAAGCACTCATCGGAAAACGTTATTTACTAAGTTCCTGAACTTGTGAGAGGCCTCGCCTATAGTTTATGTTTGTAGGACCTGCGTATTCCAGCTCATTAAAATACTTTAATGTTTGCTGAATTGTAGAGTTTCATCTGGTAAAATAATATTTATTCAGACAGCGTGTAAAATTACTCAGGACATACACACGTCGAAGTTATAAACCAAATTAAAGAATGAATTTAGATAATTAAAATAGAACAATGATAAGGATATGAATAAGTGTTAGGTTCGCCACCAGCATGATGGGCAGTTACGGTTGTGATGGTGTTCAGCCAAATGAAGGACACGAATTAAGCTTTAAACCGTGGCTGAAAAACTTTAAAATTACACAAAATTGTTATGAATAACAATGGTATATACAACAAACCAATAAATAAATGGAGGATCAGAAAGAAACATCACTAGGCGGGTGAATTCCAATGAGTTAACACGGAGCGAGGTGCGCGCAGTGGCAGGCACAATGGACTCACATTCGGGAAGACGACGTTTCAATCTCGCGTTCGGCCATCTTGATTTAGGTTTTCCGTGATTTCCCTAAACCGCTGCAGGCAAATGCCGGAATGGTTCATTTGAAAGGTCACGGCCAATCTCCTTCCCCGTGCTTCCCAAATCCCATGAGGCCGATGACCTCGCTGTCTGGTCTCCTTCCCCAAAACAGCCGAACCCAACCCAATGAGTTAACTCATCAGCTAAACAGACACGAGAAAAATCGCCTCTGGAATAACCATTAGACTGCAGAAAATATTGCATATCAATGCGTGAATATGTATTTTATACATAATAGAACACGATTTCCGAAGTCGGAAATGTGCTTTGCAGATGCTATCTTATCGTGACTGCCATTGAGGTGGTTCCCGTCAAGTCAAGCTGCATTCGCATTCGGGGGGGACTACGATCCAAACCCTCGTCCGGCCATCCGGATTTACGTTTTCCATGATTTCCCTAAATCACTCCAGGCTAACGCCGGGATGGTTCCTTTGAAAGGGTAAAGCCGATTTTCTTCCCCATCCTTGACACAATCTGAGCTTGTGCTCCGTCTCAGATGCTAGCTGTTGCTGGGCTCAGCTGATGTGGTGTGATTGCTAATGGCGGATCTCATCATCATCCTGATCACTGGCCACGGTGTGAGTAAGTTCAGGGGTGGCCGAGCGGTTCTAGGCGCTACAGACTGGAACCGCGCGACCGCTACGATCGCAGGTTCGAATCCTGCCTCGGGCATGGATGTGTGTGATGTCCTTAGGTTAGTTAGGTTTAAGTAGTTCTAAGTTCTAGGTGACTGATGACCTCAGAAGTTGAGCCACATAGTGCTCAGAGCCATTTTTTGAGTAAGTTCAAAGTGAAATTTCGAACACTTGACTCAGGGCCGAAGTCAAGAGAAAGTCATAATACGAGCGCGGAGTCCAGGGTATCACCGCCAAGTAGAAGTTCAAATGGTTCAAATGGCGCTGAGCACTATGGGACTTAACTGCTGAGGTCATCAGTCCCCTAGAACTTAGAACTACTTAAACCTAACTAACCTAAGGACATCACACACATCCATGCCCGAGGCAGGATTTGAACCTGCGACAGCAGCGTTCGCTCGGTTCCAGACTGTAGCGCCTAGAACCGCTCGGCCACTCCGGCCGGCAGTAGAAGTTCGAATCACAATACACATACCAATGCGAATACGATTACGAATGCCTCTCTTAGCTTTTGGTAGCTCTCCTCCAGATGTCGGAATGACACCCCACATCATCTTTTCCAGCCAATCCCAGAAAGTGCCTAAGTGGTCCTCCAAAGGATCTGGAAGCCCGTTCCCTAGTTCCTACCATTTGGTTAAACTGCATCCACAAACGATATATGTGCATGAGGATGTGGGAAACCAGTGTTCCCACGTTCAGACTTGTTTGTAGGAAATTTTGGAGAATTAGGACTTCTCACAACGTTCCTATGAGAAAGATACAGTTCAGAAATCTGCAGGAACACGAGTGGCTATTTCTTTTTCTTGAGGAAACACGTCTGGAAACCACACACAGCAAGTAACGCCAAGTGAACAGTTGACGACTCAGACGTTACTAACAAGCTGAGTTCTCACCCCTTCCCCCAGTAGTTTACAGTTCTGCTACAGAGGAAAACAGTCTTCCATTCCGCCGCTCTTTGTTTGCGGAGGCTGAGCTAGAAAAACAATCCCTAAAAAGCCCATCTGACCGTATATGCGGTCTGCTACCATAGGAACTGGCTTCTGAGTGACCGACAGCTCTTTCAAAGCGAGTGAGATCTCCTGTTTTTACCCAAGTGAAAATGAGTTCTCATGGTCACGATTAGACGCCTTTAATGGCAAAAACTGCCACAATAATGAAATGAATTACGCAGAGGTGCTTACCCAACGTTGCTACAAGCTACCCCTAATCAATCATGTAATCAGAACGCAAAACCATTGAAAACTGAATCAGAAAGTGCGCAAGAGGGTCTCGCATACAAAATTAATATTCAAATAGGATGAAATGTGAAGTGAAAGGACTGAAACATAGTGCTGTTTCATATACTGTCATCTTGTGTGCTTGTTGCGAATGAACCCATGTCAGCAAGAGACTGGAACAATCTACACATTTTTTCTGATGCATTACAACTTTCAGGTTGCAGTTCAGCTATCGTTACCCGCGCCTGTCGATTACAGCCGATAGCTAAATCATAACAGAATACTTTGTCTGTCGATTGCTGAGAGAAATAACAAGACCCACTTCTACTGTCGAAAGCTGTCTGTCACTTTCATAACTTCCAGTACTGACTTTCTTCCATTTGTCCATAAATCGCAAACACCCTGCAAAGACATATTCTGTACCGAGGCATAGATTTTCAGCGAGTCAATCAGGGACGAGCCCGACGTGTCGCTTGAAGGACAATGTTTTGCTTTAGCGCAAAAAAATGTTCAAATGTCTGTAAAATTCTATGGGACTTAACTGCTAAGGTCATCAGTCCCTAAGCTTACACACTACTTAACCTGAATTATCCTAAGGACAAACACACACACCCATGCCCGAGAGTGGACTCCGCCGGGACCAGCCGCACAGTCAATGGCCGCAGCGCTTAGACCGCTCGGCTAATCCCGGGCGGCGCTTTAACGCACAAAGCACGGTATTGTTGGTCGCTTATTCTCGCAGATGCCGGTGTGGTAAGAGACTCTTATAGTAAGAATAGGTTGAAATAGAAAGGTATGTCCGTAGCTCGTACCCCGTAGCGATAGGCTAGGCAAGCAAGTACGCCGCCCCCGCCAATTGGCCAAGCGGCCCATGATGCCACGCTTTGGGGGAACGCTGCGCACGTACCAACAATGTTCCTAGCACAGAAGCGGGCGGCCAGACTGATTGGCGGTGTCATTACGCGAACTTGGTGTGGACCACTGTTATAGTGCTAATAGGTGCTAGTAGCCAGTGTTATGTACTGGATGTTCGACCTTATAGTGCCAAAGTTGTTTTATCACAAATCGCAGTGGACGAAAATCAAGTGTGTGTGTTCAAATTATGCCCCGCACACCATGACTTCGAAATAAATACGGCGCGTGGATGCCTGCCATGACTGAACTGAAATGCAAAACACAAAAAATTCCTTTCTAGAAAAAAATCATCGGGATGGCTGAGACGAAGTTATTAATACAAATACACCACAAAACGACATAGCACAGAACTTCACACGAGATCTCAACGGTTTGAGTTGAACATCCCAAAAAAGGGACTTTTCTCACAGTTTTATTTAAATGGTTACGTGAACGTTCCGCGCGTTGTACGTATGTGAGGGAAGGCTATGTAGGACACCTGAATCGTTGAAACGACCATCTTAACGTTTCTCTGGTTGTATTAATCCAGTATCGGAACTTGTTGGACTGACTGGATACATGTATCCCACCGCGGGATTTGTTGTTGACAATAGTGATTCAGAATAATCTCTAGCATTTTCATGAAATCTATTCGCCTTTGTGAACACGAACGACCATCAGCTGTACAAGGGAATGACGACAATGAATATTTGTGCCGTTATACGACTTGAACCCGGATTTCCCATTTTGCACGAGCGGTCACCTTAACCGCTTTGAATATCCGTGCACGATCCACGGCCAGACCTAGACATCTAAATGTCGCCGTTCCTGCGTCATAAGCATTCATGTCCGAAGGAACATTCCAATCGTTCATCTTAACAAAGGCACTGCAATATCGTAACCCCAAGATTCCTTCAGTGAACACTAGACGGATCTACTGTTGGACTTCTTTAAACACTGTAGAGGAATGTTTGAACAGATCAGCAGGTTGCAAATGGTTCAAATGGCTCTGAGCACTATGGGACTTAACAGCTGAGGTCATCAGTCCCCTAGAACTTAGAACTACTTAAACCTAACTAACCTAAGGAGGTCACACACATCCACGCCCGAGGCAGGATTCGAACCTGCGACCGTAGCGGTCGCGCGGTTTCAGACTGAAGCGCCTAGAACCGCTCGGCCACCCCGGCCGGCAGCAGGTTGCATTTTTAGTGGACTGCCAGAAACTGAAAAAAACTGATAGATCCAAAGTAGTGGTATCAAAGTTGGTTTCTCTGTGAAACATAACTTCTTTTCCCTGCAGAAGTGTCTCGCAGTAGCAGTGAACTTTGTCTGCGATGTGTCGTTTAGTCGTATATCGATTTATCAAGATTTACTAATAATGTGTTTTTTTTATAAATATTCTATACAGCAATCTGTGTAGTTTGTACTGACTCGTTCTCTGACCAAGTAGAATTGGCTCACGGGGTTCCATGGAACCTTTAAATAAATATGTGAATCATCGCTGGCATCGTCTGCGTAAGATCAACAACTTAGATAGTCCTTAGAACTTGTAGCTGCACGAGTAATAATTCGTTTTGGCCTGGTTTGCTTCCTAATTATCATTTTGTGTTAATCCGTTTTATTCAGGGACTTCCATTTTTAGCGCTCATTGTTTTCTGGGACATGATTGTATTTACTACTGCCCTAATATAAAGGTAGCGTATTATTAGCTTCAAACAAAATGAAACTTGCTAGTTAATGAGAATTCTTCGTCGATTTGATAAAGTGCTCCAAATTTTTATTTCTCACTTCCAGTAGCGATAAAATATATCTTTGTATACAGACAAAATAACACAGATAAACTAATTCCTTGAGTGCTTATTACTTTAAGTCAGTAGGATTTAAAACAGAACAGAGGTAAACGCAGATACATTTTGTATGGATTTTAATTGATTTCATTTTCTTAAATTGTGGACGTGGCGAAAGTCTGGTGTCCTGCTTTCAGACGAACATTTTCTATGCAGATGATTTGCATTTGATGGTTTTCTGCACAACAACTTCAGAAAAACGTGATCATCTCTAGTGCCAATTGCTATCTTCCATTCATAGGTCAATAGTGTTTTGTTCTTTTTGCGTAATTTCATGGAACCGAAATGTAAAATATCTGGTGGTTCGAAATTACATTTTCGTTTCAGGTTCTTTGTACCACCTGAATTGAAGGTACTCGTCCTAGAAAGAGTGACTATATGCACAATTCATCGAATTGTTTTGATTTGTTTTAATTGCTGTCAATTCTTTCAACCCCGTTTTGAAAACTCATGATAATCATTCTCATTTTTTTTAATTGTCCCAGAGTAATGGAAAAGCTCACTTCAGAACAGTTGTCACATTTTAGTACTGTAGATATTGCAGTCGGAAAAACACAGGGACTGCAGTACCATAATAATCCGCCGACACAGGGCAAGCGAATTTGAAGTCCTTTGCGGGAGTATACAGAATGGATGTACGCGTACAGGCTTTAGACATATGGTTAACGACATGGAAGTTTGGGTCTGGCATTGAGTCATGTTCGGATAGCCACCCGCAATAAGAGGGAAAATCTGGTTCGAGTCTCGGCCCGGCACAAGTCATTTCATTATTCAGCTGATGTTTTTCCATATTCGCAACTGTGAATACATTTCATGTATTCTGGTACAATGTTAATGAAGACAACGAAATTATATTCCTCCTTCTGTCTATTTGTTCCTTAGTGAATGCTGCAATTCCTTTCTGATTGACCCCGATTAGCTGACCACGACTCTCGTGATGGAGAACAACAACAAGAGTTCTTCACTTAAAATACTGAGACAGTAGAGCATCAGTCGTCATAAGTTTAGAAAACTGTCCTGCTTCATCATTTTATCATCTTTTACGGGCCACAATAACTCTGTCAGTTCCCAGAGGTGTCCTAAATTTTCATACCAAGAGCACAACTTGGTGGACTTCAGCTTTTTTTTTGCGTCATCATTCATCTAACTTTTTTTTTTTTTTTTTTTTTTTTTTTGCGTCATCATTCATCTAACAGGTTTGATGTGGCCCACCACGAACTGCTCTTCTGCGCCAGACTTTTCATCTCACAGCAGCACCGCCAAACTAGGTAGTCAATTATTTGCTATGTTTATTCCAGTCTTCGTCTTCCTCTACAATTTTTACTCTCTACATATCTGGAAGTTATTCCCGGATGTCGTAACAGATGTCCTAACACCATGTCCCTTCTTCTTGTGAGTGTTTTCCATATATTCCTTTTCTCAACGATTCTGCAAAGAATCCTCTCATTTATTACCTACCAGTCCACCTATTTTTCAGCAATCGTGTGTAGCAGCACATCTCTTCTGTTCCAGTCTTCCCACACTTCATGTTTCATTACTGCACAATGCTGGGCTCCTAACGTATATTCTCAGAAATTTCTTCCTCAAATTAAGACCTGTGTTTGATGTTCTCCTGGCCAAGAATGCCCTTTTGGCCAGTGCTAGTCTGCTTTTTATGTCCTCTTTTCTCTGCCGTTTTGGGTTATGTTGTTGCCCAGTTAGTATAATTTCTTAACCTAATCTACTTCGTGATCTCCAATCCTGATAATTTTCTTGCTGTTCTTATTTCTGCTGCTTCTCATGACTGTCGTCTTCCTTCGATTTACCCTCAAACCATATTCTGTACTGTTCATCCCATTTAGCAGATCGTGTAATTCTTCTACAATTTCAATGACGATAGCTATGTCATCAGCAAATTTTACTGTCAATATCCTTTCACGTTGAATTTTAATCCTGCTCTTGAACCATTCTTTTATTTCCGTCGTTGCTTTTTCGTTGAATAGATTGAACAATACGGGCGAAAGACTACATCCCTGTCTTACAACATTTTTAATACGAGCGCTTCGTTCCTGGCCTTCCACTCATATGTCAGCATGTCGTTCTGCACACGATCATAAATCTAATAATTTCCAGAAAGTCACTCAAGTACGTCTAGATTTCAAACGTTTGTTGATTATCTTGTGTAGCTAAAACATCTTTCATAGAATTTCGTGTCACTCATTTCATGCGCTGTGTTCTATTAAAGTTAAGGGATAACCTTTTGTCAGTCGTACAAGTACTGTGACTATGCAGTGCAGGAAACTGTGAGGCCGCCATCAGGCTGTATTACAGAACAAAATTATGGTCTAAAAACAAAGCTGTATATATTACATTGATGTTCATTGAATAATCTTGTAAGATAACCCACAGTGGAATAAATACTCATAGGTGGAGCTAACACGCTCTTAAAAAGAATGTCATTGGAATATATTAAATATATCAGAAGAATCACGCATCAGTTGACAAACTCACCTGCTTTTATTATCAAAATGACACTACCCCGACACAATATCTGTAATCTGAAACTGAAGAATCAATAGTTTGTCCGGTTACATTTACACACTCTGTCGCCACGTAGTACGCAACATTTGGGTAACATCTAAAATCTATGCTTTTATTTTTATGCAGTATATCACCAGAATTATCAAAGCATGAAATAGAAAATAATAAACTGCAGAGATAAGGTGTTTATAATCATGATTATATGGAGAATAGGAAATATTTGGAAAAATCTTCAGCCTGAAATAGACAATAAGCTTTATAGTTAACTGAATGGTTTTGATGTAAGTGATAAACATTGTAATGGCTCTGAAGTTATATGGGGAAAGTTGAATACTCTGAATCATGAAGAATATTTTTACTCATAATCATATACTAAAGCATTTGAAAACGTGGAGGACAAATGTATAGCCGGCCGGAGTGGCCGTGCGGTTCTAGGCGCTACAGTCTGGAACCGAGCAACCGCTACGGTCGCAGGTTCGAATCCTGCCTCGGGCATCGATGTGTGTGATGTCCTTAGGTTAGTTAGGTTTAAGTAGTTCTAAGTTGTAGGCGACTGATGACCACAGATGTTAAGTCCCATAGTGCTCAGAGCCATTTGAACCATTTTGAACCGAACAGATAAACGAGATATTTTAACTCAAATCAAGAATGTATTTCGCTGTAAATAATTTACATGGTCTCGCACTGATACAGTATTTACCCCGAGTTGGGTATCATGTCGTGCGTGACGCAGGATTCTTTCTGAACCACTGACATTTCCTCACTTTCGTGTTCCAGTCGTGAATACTACACGAGAACCAGCATTGTTGATTGGCCTCTCTATGAACTCGAATTACTGTAATTATAATGGTAAGTACCCACGGTCTAGGGGTAGCGCCTTTGATTAGTATTCAAAACGTTCTCTGTCTCGGAGTCGAGCCCCGCCACCGCTTAAATGTTGAATAAAAGTCATCAGCAGTGGCGGCCGAAGATTTCCGGCATAAACAATCACCCCTCACTCAGCCAACGGCCTTGTCAAAGATGGCCAAGGAGCTGACGGAGGTTCAAGGCATTCTCCTGTCCTTGGAGTGGGAAACTGCCGCTAAAGGTGAAGAATCACAAATGATCAACGGCATGAGAATGCAAAAGACAATGGAAACCACTGCATTAAAGACACGTAATGTGTATCCACAGGACATGTGGCCTGTAATTGAAAACTGTCATGATGATCTCCCAAATGGCAAAAGATTCCGAACTATTCCCCCATTTTGATCTCCGGTAGGGGATTGCCAAGGGGTAGATAACCATGAGAAAAAGATTGAGTAATGAACGGAAGGATAAGTGTCTATGAGTCGGGGCGCGGACTGTCAGAAAATTAAAGGTGGTAGGGAAGCGATAAAATCTGAAAAGGGAAATGCTACGGAAGGTTTCGTCTAAATACAGTGAGAACCAGTAAAGGGAAATGGAAAGAAGACGAGATTTCTGGTCAGGCGAGTATAGGGTAATATCAACAGCTTCAGAAAATGGTATAACGGGAATACGATTCGTTATGAACAGGAATGTAGGGCAGATACTGTGATACTGTGAACAGTTCAGTCATATGGTAGTTTTCATCAACATCGACACCAAACCTATACCGAAAACCATAGTTCATGTATACATACCGACGTCGCAAGCCGAAGATGAAGAGGTAGTGAGGATATTGGACAGATAGGAGGTCATTACGTAAAGAGAGATGAAAATCTAATAGTCCTGAGGGGTTGGAATAACTTCCATGCGACTAGATGGAGTTGTAGAGGTTAAAAGATGTAGGGGAAGTCAGAGATCAGAATACATCCCACAAATAGCTGAAGACGTATGGTGCAAGTCATACTGTACGCACCGAACCTGCCAGAAAAGAGACAGATGACACAAAAAATTAAATAAAATTTTAAAAATGTAAAAAAAAGCCCAATAAACTTTCTCTTTATTTCATAGATGACTTCTCACATATTAGTTTCTGGTATGTATTCATTATATACATGATCTGACCAATTAATATTTCACATTATTTCGTAACACTGCGTTTCAAGCTTATCCACTTTCTGTTTCTATCCCGATGGTCCACGTTACGCTTGTATACAATTCTGTCCTCCAGACGAGCACGTCGAGGACATTCTCCCGTTGTCCAGTATCAATATCTGATATCGGTATAGGTGTTTCTTTGAACGATGATTTTTCCGTTTCTCTTGCGTCGACCATTCTCCGTAATTTTCGGTGTAGATGTGAAGACTGTGTCAAGTTCATTGTGTATGAGTTCTCTCGGTAAAAACGAATTGAAATTCCATCATATTCTGGTGCATTATTCCTTCCCACCGACGTTCAGCGACATTTGAACGGCAAGGATACTCATTTGTCTGCCATCTATTTCAGAGTTGATATGGCCATCAAACGGTAATAATTTTGTACTGCTTCCTGTGTGAATGTCAAATTTTAGGCTTGGTCTTTCCTTGTACTATCTTCTATTTTGGCACTAGTCTGATGACTAGTGACTGTATAGAAGCTCGCGATCTGCTTAGCGATTTTACGTAGGAACACGATTTGCTATGATTCTCCGAAATATTATTCTCTATTTATGTTGAAAGAAATTTTTTGCGTCGCCCATTGCTCTAGATGGGCGAATTTTTACTACTTTTTCCCTGTTGGCACATCTGCACTATTTTCGGAACCGTCTTCTCTGCCTTTTCTGGATTTTTTTTATTAAACAGTGTGTCTCTAGCCCATTTATGGAGTTACTGGACATAAACTTACCCAAAGGAAATATTTCAGACAAGGCGTGCACAACTACGTCTGAAGACAGTTTGTCCGTCCCTTAGCAGTGAATAAATATAGATCCCAGTCTACATCTGGTAGAGTATTGTATGCTCTGGAGTTTACACATTGTTTGAGTTATTTTACAACGCTGCAACAGAATCGAGTGACCTGTGAAAGAATAGGATAACCAACACTATTTTCAAATAATCATCGTAAAAACTAACACAATAATATGGTATTCATCTGCTCAAATGAGCTATAAAACTTCGACTGTTCACTAAGTCTACACGAATCATGTCCAACATCTTCAACTTACTCGACAAGATTCTTGCTTAGAATTACTCTTATAGCCAAACAAAGGACAGAGAATACACTTGGAGCCAATGAGTCTGTTTATATCGCCGGCAGAGAAAGTGTTTAAATTGGTTAATACATATTCTTTACGTAAAATTCACAAAATTGAGTGAAAATGTATTTACAAACTTTAAAAAATTTACAGTTATGTTTGTGTTTGCATCTATTGTAAGCAGTAATGTACAAAATGTCATTTGCATGCAACTAGTCACCTTGAAGGCATCAGCGATTTACTGTATGAGAATAAATGGGAACCAAAACAGTCTTCATTTATTCAGTTCAGTAGCTGGTTTCGATATTCATTATCAACGTCAGACTGACCGTAGAAAAAGAAGGAAAAAAATTACAGCTGTCGTCCGCATCCTCACATAACATAAAACATGATAAAACTTTGAAGGCCACAAATGGCTCATGATGTAAGTCAGTCGTTAGCACACTAGTTTTGTAAGAGGTAAACTTATTTTCAGAATACATAACTCTATCTCTCTGAGTCATTTTATCCAATGATATTCTGTTCAGTTTTAATTTTCAACACATTAAAATATAGTCATTGTTTTGGCACTGAATGCAACTGGGGTCAATATGACTCCAATTTAAATTATTTGCTGTTTCTTGAACGTAACATTCATCGATATAGAATGATCACTTTTAATTTTAACAGCTCTTATACGTAACACCTGCAACGAAGAAAACATAATTTCTACCTTGTTCTTACATCTATTTTTAGTGTTCATTCTTTGGCTGTTCTTCTACCTTTCGTTGTACCACTGGGGTCACTATGACAGCTTAACAACAATGGAAATATATGTCCCTTATTTTGAAAAAATATCTTTAAAATATATGAGTTTCACTTGCTGATTCAGTTGTATCCTCTAATGTTCTGTTCCGTTTTATATTTACAACACAGTAAAGTTAATTCATCTATTTCAGAGTTGATACCCTGCATAATGCAGTCTCCATTTTATGCATAAAAATGGCTTCCTCTCATGTTAAATCAGTGTCCCGAGATAAAATACTCCCCCATTCGGATTTCCGGGGGAGGGGGGGGGGGGGGGCGTTGGACAACTTGAAAGGAGGCAAAAAATCAAAACGAGAATTGGTACCTGGAATGTTAGAAATCTGCTACAAGCAGGAAAACTAGAAAACCTTAAAAGAGAGATGGCAAAGAATCATATGGACCTCGTAGGAGTTGCTGAGGTAAGATGGAATGGACATGGAGAGTTTCAGTCAGATGAATATGTATTGTACTACACAGGAGGAGAAGTAAAAGGAATGAATGGAGTAGGAATGATTATGACAAAGGAATTGGCTAAATGTGTGGAATATGTAGACAATGCAAATGACCGGGTTATTGGTGTATGGCTGAAAGAAGCACAAAAAGATTTACTGATTGTCCAGGTGTATATGCCAACTTCGGAACATGATGACCAAATTGTAGAGGAAACGTACAATGTAATGGAGAGAATAATGGACGAAATTAAAAATGCTGCAAAATAGTAATGGTAGACAGGAACACCATTGTGGGAGAAGGGAAAGAGGGAAACATAGTAGGCAGTCATGGTCTTGGAAAGAGAAATGACAGAGGTGAATGGTTAATTGACTTCTGCAGGAAAAGGCAGCTGATAGCGGTAAACACATGGTCCAAGAACCACAAGAGGAGGCTCTACACTTGGAAATCCCCAGGGGATAAATACAGAAACCAAATCGATTTTACACTGGTAGAAGAAAGATACAGGAATGGAATCAAGAAGGTGCACATATTACTAGGTGCAGATATTAATAGTGACCACAACTTATAGAAATAAGAATGAAAAAACTGAAGAAGGCGACCATGGTGAAGAAGTGGGATTTAGAGAAGATAAGATCCAACAAAGAACAAATTACAGAAATGCTGTCTCGGGAGTTTCTAAACACATTACGAGACAAAGAACCACCTGCTAATGCCAACGAGTACTGGAATATGCTGAAAGAAGGAATCATTAAAGCAGGACAGCAAAATATAGGATATGTAAAAGGTCAAAAAACCATAGGTCACACAAGAAATGACTTCCAAGATGGAGGAGAGGAGAAAATTGAAAAACAAGTACACTGAAGATGCAAGAAAGATATACTGAAGGTTAAATAATGAACTGCGAAGAGAAACAGAGCAGGCTAGGAAAAAATGGCTAAAAGAGGAATGTGATGAAATTGAAGAACTGGACAGGAAGGGAAGATACGACCTACTATGCAACAGAGTAAAGACTATGACATGGGAATAAAACAGAGCAGGAAGTGCCACTATGGAAATTTTGAGTAAAGACGAAGAGGTAGTGTACAAAGATCGTGACGATGTCCTTCATAGATGGGAAGAATATCTAAAAGAGCTATATGACACAAATAGCATACCAGAAACTCTGGAACTTGAATCACACAACAGTATAAGTGACGACGAGAAAGGACCAACCATCATAATGGAAGAAGTAAAGTTTGCCATAGCTGCAATGAAAAATTGCAAAGCGGTAGGTACAGATACAACACCGGGAGAAATACTAAAATGCTTGAACCAAGATGGAATAAGAGAAATATTGAGGTTATTTAATAAAATACATGACAGTGGTGAATGGCCTGAGGACTTTCTGACAACAGTAATGATACCATTACCGAGAAAACAACGAACCAAGAAATGCAGCGAGCACAGGACAATCAGCCTTATTTCACATGCAGCCAAAGTGATGTTAAGAATAATGAATAAAAGACTTGAAAAAGTAATGGAGGAGAATCTGGGCGAGGATCAGTTTGGCTTTAGGCGGAATACGGGCACCAGAGTTGCAATAGGGCTCCTACAAATCTTAGGAGAAACGTTTACTGAAAAAGGAAGAGACCTGTATACGTGCTTCATCGATCTAGAAAAGGCATTTGACAATGTGGTTTGGGACAAGCTGGTGACTATAATGAGGGAAAAGAGAGTGGACTGGAAAACCAGAGAATTATAAACACATTATATCTTAATGAAAAAGTTTCAGTTAAAGTGAGAATAGAAAGTACAAACTGGATTAGACGAGGAAAAGGAGTAAGACAAAGATGCTGTCTATCACCTACTCTTTTCAACCTCTGCTTGGAAAATATGATTGACCAATGCTCATTAGATGACAAATGTGTAGAAATGGGAGGAAGAAGAGTAGGGTGTTTGCGGTTTGCTGATGAAATGGTCCTTCTAACCACAAGGAAAAAGAATTACAGGATTTGGTCGACACCATTGCAACTAACGGAAAAAAATATGGAGTGAAAATTAACACAAATAAAACAAAAGTATTGGCACTAGAAGGAAATAAGGAAATAAAAATTATGCTGAATGGAGAAATACTAGAACAGGTGCAAAATTTTAAGTATCTTGGATGAAGGATAGACACCGACTGGAAGTGCACCACAGAAATTAAAACAAGGATAGCAATGGCAAAAGAGGCGTTTTATAAGAAAATGAGAATTTTCTGCAGCGGTCTGGACAGAGAACTCAGAAAGAAACTCATAAAATGTCTTGTATGGAATGTTCTTCTATATGGCGCTGAAACATGGATTATGAGGAAAAAAGACAGCGAAAGGCTGGAGGCTTTTGAGATCTGGACATGGCGGAGGATGGAAAGAATGAGTTGGATGGACAGAGTAAAAAATGAAGAGGTACTGAGAAGAGTGGGAGAGAAAAAACAGTTACTAGGTGTAATAAAGAGAAGAAAAAGAAATTGGATTGGGCATATATTAAGGAAGAATGACGGACTGATAAAAACAGATTTAGAAGGTTATGTAGAAGGGAAAAGGAAGCGAGGAACGAAGAGATTCCAGATACTGGATGACATGGTGCATGGTACAACATACAGTAGCCTTAAGAAGGAAGCAATAGATCGCAGAAAATGGAGAGGCAAAGGACCTGCTAATATAGCAGATAACTGATGATGATGAAAGTTAATTCATAGTTTTTTGCCCTGTGTACGACTGTGGACAATATTGCGCCAGGTTAATTTTTTTTTACGTTCATTGAATGTAAGACTTATCACAATAGAATAACTATTACAATGAACAGGTATTATGTATTTTTTACGCCGATGAGCCCACCGCGACTTTGGATGTTGCCTGGTGGCGTTGCAGGCCTGTGACACGGTAGCAAAAGTAAATAAGCTGAGCAGACATCCTAGGGAAGACATGAGCTGCAAAAGCGGATACCAACTGACATAAGCAACTTTGACAAAGGGCAGATTATTATTACGCAGATCCTGTGCACGAGAATCTCGAACACGGCGAAGCTGATCGAATGCTCACGTCCTAATGCCGTGAGCATCTACGGAAAGAGACAGGACAGTGAAACTACCACTATCCGCTAAATGGTTGGACGCACACGATTCTTCGCAGGACGTGGTGCTCGGAGACTTATCTGTTCTATAAACTGAGGTGGTGATCTGTGGCATACCTACCGAAAGAGCTAATTGATGGTGCACGCACAAGCGTTTTGGAGCGCATCGTTCATCGTACGGTAAGGTATATTGTTGAACATGGAACTCGGCAGCAGCCCCCCCCCCCCCCCCCCCGTGTTTACATTTACATGCCGACCCAACGACATCGTCAGTTACGACCGGGCAGGGGACCATCGGGATTCGACCGCCAATGGAAACGTATCAGATCTTCGGGTGAGTCACATTTTTCATACTCTAGGTCGATGGTGGTCTCTACAAAGGCCGTCATGAGGTGAACGGCGGCTGTAAAAGTGCAGCGCACCACAGACGCGGGCCGGCTGGAGCTTTATTATGCTGTGGGAGATATTCCCCTGCCATTTTATGGGACCTGTGGTAGTAACCGAAGACATTCTTACAGCTACGAACCAACTGCATCCCTTCATGCTTGATGTCCCCCCACCGATGTCATCTTTCAGCAGTATAACTGTCGGTGTCTTGGAGTCAGAACTGTGCTACAGGATTTGAGAAGCATTATAGTCAGCCCACGTTGATGTCTCGGAGACTAAATCAGCCTGATGTAAATCCTGTGGAACCCATCTGTGTCGCTAAGGGGCGCCGTCACCACAAATTAGCAGCCGGTTGTTTACGCGAATTACGTGACCTGTCCTTAGACATCTAATGTCACATACGTCCACAAACCTAGCAAAAAACTGTCGCATCCCCGATACGCAGAATCGTTCTAGAGACGAACAAACAAGCTATTAAGCAGCTGGTTATAATGGAGGTCTCCAAGTTTTGGCTTATGAGTTTATATAGTTCATTAAAATACTTTCAATATCTCCTATGAGATCTTTATGTATCCAATTGTACTCAGTGAAACAAAAAATTCTCGTAATAATAGGGTTAAATTTCTACCTCGGAAACCATTCGGAATAGAGCATATGTCCATGTGAATTTTGTTTTCAAGCGATCTTTGCTATCATATCCCTGAGTATTTGCCCTTAAACCTGGAGATCAGGGGAAGGCAGGATTCGGTTACGATTGTGGACGGATCGGTAATCAGTTACTATTGGTTGCCTTTTATAGTTACACACAATTTATTTTCAGCTAGTAATTCCACACTCAACAATAAATAAAATACTGCTCATTATTAATGGAGGAATAAGCAACTGTGTAAATAATGGCGTTTTCAATGTGCTACAATTTAGCAAATCACCATTAAATACAGATACAACAAACAATAATTTAATAACAAGCCACTGTGATCTGGGCAGAAGGCCTTACACGCCAGGAACGGCCATAAATTAAGAATTGTTTAAAACTTGCTGCTACGTACAAATTACAAGTACTGAAATAGTAAAGGCAAGTCGCCACAAACACAGCAGAAGGTTCAGACGCCAGGAATGGCAGTAAATGAGGTTTTAAAGGTTTGCTGCGTAAATACAAATACCAAATTAGAATTTTAGGGCAAGTGACCACAATCACAACTGAAGGCCTTACACGCCAAGAATGGCATTAAATTAAGAATTGTTTAAGAACTCGCTGCAATTTGCAATTTACAGGTATTGAAATGTTAAAGGTAAGTCCCCAGAAACACAGCAAAAGCCATCAGACACCAGGAATGGCAGTAATAAGGTTTTAAGGCTTACTGCTAAAATACCAAATTAGAATTTTAAGGCAAATGACCACAATCACGGCTGGAGGCTTACACGCCAGAAACAGCAATAATATAAAAAATTTAGAAACCTGCTGTAAAACAGCAAATAAAATAGCAAAGGTTAATTAAAAAAAACAAGCAACTGATCACCAAACGGGTGAAATAAGATGATGGTAAACTTTCTAACACAAGGGACCACAGACGGTGCTCCAGGAATCGACCTCTAAGAAGGTCCGGCAACAAATACTTTGGCGAGCGATGAGATAGGCAGCCAAGAGTTGCATTCACTTCACAAGATGGTAACTCAGACTAGTGGCAGTCTAACGAATGGCTAATGATAATCTTGCTGAAGCTACCTGACGTCCGATATACCAAGTGCAACGGTGGAACAATACGCCAAAGCGTAAAATCGAACCCGTATTCCGTAAATACTGTTACACAGTACTTATTCTTTAACACTTGTGCAGCATTAAAGCCAAGAATTAACAACACGTCCCACGTCAGGTTGAAACTACAAATCTGTTTTCGTTAACGTCATCGGCTTCAAAGAGCTTCAACTCATCATAAAGCTTGCTGGATCCGGGTTACGACGAGGTCGTGCACCCTCGTGACCACAACCCTTCCATCCGGCAGTCCATGCGTGCCGCCAGCGCTCCTGGCGTGTTCTTGCACTGCACGAACCTGGCTCCTCCTTAGTCCCCAACCAAACTCCCACACTCACACGATCCGGAAAAACAACGACGTCGCCCCAAAGGTAGGGCAACAGTTACTACATATCGATAACCGCCGCTACTGCCACTAGCAGACTGACAACGCTTGCGAAACCGAGTGGCGCCAGTCAGCACGAGAAGAAGACAAACAACCGCAACCGTGTCAACTAAACGATACCGTCTGGCCTCCAACAGGGGGCGGAAACCTACAAACAGCACCAACGCGAGCCGCAGCGTGGCTCAGACCTCATGGAGTACCCTGTGTGTTATGTCCACCTCCCTAGCTCAGTGATCAGCACATTTGTCTGCTACGTGGAGGACCGGGCTGCACCCTGCCGAGTACGTAGCTACTTGATTGAGACGTAGCCGCTGGAAGGCATTTGAGGGCTAGAGTGTGGAGCTGCGCTTTGGTTTCCTTGCTTTACATACTACACGTTGCCCGTCTTCCTGTGTAGCTTAGTAGCTTATGAATATTTTTCTGTTCATTTCAAACATCTTACACAGTTCTGAACTGTCGAAAGACTTTCTAGGTGAACCAATCCAATTCAGTTACGGCGGTTTCTCTTAAGTTCAAATGGTTCAAATGGCTCTGAGCACTATGGGACTTAACTGCTGTGGTCATCAGTCCCCTAGAACTTAGAACTACTTAAACCTAACTGACCTAAGGACATCACACACATCCATGCCCGAGGCAGGATTCGAACCTGCGACCGTAGCAGTCCCGCGGTTCCGGACTGCGCGCCTAGAACCACTAGACCACCGCGGCCGGCTTCTCTTAAGTCCTGCTGTCTGCAGCGTCAAAACTGCCTATGGCGGTGCCTCCTCTTCTAAAGTCACGTTGATCGTCTTCTAACACATCTCCAATATTCATTGCCATGATTATGTTATTCTTGCCAGCCACTTGCATGCTTTAGGATGTAAGCTGATAGTACTCGTACTTACGTGGCTTTGATATTTTAGGGACGGTAAAATATCAAATTAGAACACCTTCAGCCGTCTAAAGTTTAGACGACTGAAAGTGTTGTGATTTTACTTTTTACACTGGACAGTCAAGGTCCCACAGCCATCTTGTATATAGAAGGACTTACAAAGACTATGTGGATGATATTCTCGTGAAAGTCCAATGTTACGTCTCCACTCTTTTACAATGTACACACTTTAAATTCATAATTGTTTTCGTATATTTGACTCATTCAATGTATTTCAGTCCTGTGACTGGTCTTTAACAATAGAAAAGTGAGTTTTGACCGAATTTTATTAGTAGCTAAGTATGTATATACTTTTAGATAACTGGATGTTGTAGTGGCTCAAATGGCTCTGAGAACTAGGCGACTTAACTTCTGAGGTCATCAGTCGCCTAGAACGTAGAATCAATCAAACCTAACTAACCTAAGGACATCACACACATCCATGCCCGATGCAGGATTCGAACCTGTGACCGTAGCGGTCGCTCGGTTACAGACTGTAGCGCCTAGAACCGCACGGCCACTCGGGCCGGCGGATGTTGTAGTGGCCTTACAGTTGTTCCATTTTGCTCGTGTATTTACTTGCCGCCCTACCACATGAATATGGTTTTATTCGCCTGGTACTGGTAACGGCGAAGTAGGCTAAGTACAGCTAAGGCAGAATCTACGTTCTCCTTTCATGATGATCGTCCTCCACTGACAATGCTCGTGCTTTGTAGAGTTCTGTACTTCTGTCGGTAAAAACGGAGCCCCTATAGGATCACTTTGCTGGCCGTCTGTCCATCCGACTGTTATGAAACCTTTTTCTCAGGAACGGGTACGTATATCAAGCTGAAATTTATGCAACATACTATTAAAGTAATTGTCCCTTGATGGTGTAGAAAACCGTAGCTTCTAAGTCAATGCAATTAAAAGTACGGCCTTTTACGTCATATATTTGGTTATGCGCAAATTCACTCGTAAAAACCCATACCGTACTTCCTGTTGACCTGGAAACATAAAATTCGGTAAGAAGAATGATTTCGGAATACAAGCCAAGGAAAAAATTTTGAATTTTTTTGTGCGAAGTTATATCACACTTTTTTCATTTGTTATCTGACTGTAAATTCGTCTGTTAAGACCTCTTACCCTTAGAAACTGGTAGGCCTACCTATTCCAAATTTGTCAAATACTAAGGTCTACAGTATATTGGTCGTGTAAAAGGCGTAAGCTTCTAAGGCAACGCAGTCAAAAGATCGTGCCATTTATGTACATATTTTGGCACTCGCAAAATCACATATCAAAACCTATCCATGTACACATGTGCCGATGAACTACTTACATTCCATCATCAAGTTAATAAAAGAACCCTCAGTGCACCAGTCCTAATCTCACATTGCCATTTATTTTCAATTCTCCAATGTACCCAGTGTGTACACGACATCAGCGACTCAAAAAGAAAACTCTTGGTTAAATTCTCAAACTCGCTTGTTGTTGGCTCTGATTATGAATAACGTCGAAGTTTCGGTGGTTCATCTCTACGGAATAAATAGAACTCGGGACGACAGTTCTCTGTAAGCAGAAATTCTTGGCGGATTCGACATAAATGACGAAATTTGCCGTGAAACTTTCGCGAAAATATTATGTAGTCTAGTAATTAATAATGAAGTTAGCTTTCGGCGCCTGAGGGCGGTGAAGGCCGCTGAAGTTTTAATGCAGTTTTTGACTCGATATATCGACTACTGTCACGACCAATTGAAAAGCGCGTAGGAGATGGCGCTGGGAGGCCAACTTTTAATAAACCACGCCTTCCGCCGCTCGGGGCGGTACAACGCCGCCTAATGGAGCCTGCCTACGCCGAGTCAGTACCCGTAAAACGTAGCGAGACTGCATCCTGCTCAAAGTTCAACACTAACCGCCAGCGCTGCACATTTACCTGTCTTTGTACTCGTATGAAGTAATGTAAACGGAAGGAATTTACTGCGAAAATCTGTTTTTGGAAGTGGAATTGATGCTCTTACTAGATGTTTACAAAATATATCTATCTATTGAGGCTGTCCATTTAAGTTGGTGTGTTGTACAATTATAGCCTAAGCTTCAGGCCAAGAGCAATATTAAAAACAATTTGTTCCAATGTGTTTCAAGCATTAAGTGCTATATTAAGATCTGTAAATATCATCTCTGATTTAACGGAAGCTGGCTGTATGTTTTTCTACAGTCGTGCTCATAAACTAAGAAAAATGCTGATACATGGTGAAACAACGCTCTGGTGAGCGGTTTGCGGGTTTAAATCACCTCAGCGTATGACCATGCGGAGCATTTCACCTGCGGTCGTCGCACGGTGGAGCTGGCAGCAGTCCACATACAATGAGGTGTGTTGGTGCATGTCAGAGTACGGTGCAGCGAGTAAGTGTGCAGGCGTTTTCAGGCGTGCTAATGGTGACTGTGTGTTGAAAATCGTTCAAAGCATACATACTGATGACGTTATGAGGAGTAGAATACTAGCACGACTGGAGGCTGGTCAAACACAGCAGGTCGTAGCACGGGTCCTCCGTGTCCCACAAAGTGTGATCTCTAGATTATGGCAACAATTCCAGCAGACAGAAAACGTGTCCAAGCGCTACAGTACCGGACGTCCACAGTGTACAACACCACAGGGAGACCGATATCTCACCATTAGTGCCCACAGACGGCCACGGAGTACTGCAGGTAGCCTTGCTTTGGACCTTGCTACCGCCACTGGAACAGTTGTCTCCAGGCACACAGTCTACAGACGACTGAACAGACATGGTTTATTCGCCCTGAGACCTGCAAGGTGCATTCCACTGACCCCTGGTCACAGGAGAGCCCGTAAAGCCTGGTGTCAAGGACACAGTACATGGCCATTGGAACAGTGGTCCCAGGTTATGTTCACGGACGAGTCCAGGTATCGTCTGAACAGCGATTCTCGCCGGGTTTTCATCTGGTGTGAACCAGGAACCAGATACCAACCCGTTAATGTCCTTGAATGGGACCTGTATGGAGGTCGTGGTTTGATGGTGTGGGGTGGGATTATGATTGGTGCAGGTATACCCCTGCACGTCTTTGACAGAGGAACTGTTACAGGTCAGGTGTAGCGGGGCGTCATTTTGCACCAGTATGTCCGCCTTTTCAGTGCAGTGGGTCCCACCTTCCTCCTTATGGATGATAAAGTACGGCGCCACCGAGCTGCCATTGTGGAGGAGTACCTTGAAACAGAAGATATCAGGCGAATGGAGTGGTCTGCCTGTTCTCCAGACCTAAACCCCGTCGAGCATGTCTGAGATGCTCTCGGACGACGTATCGCTGCACGTCTCCAAACCCCTAGGACACTTAATGAGCTCCGACAGGCACTGGTGCAAGAATGGGAGGCTATACCACAGCAGCTGCTCGACCACCAGATCCAGAGCATGCCAACCCGTTTTGCAGCTTGTGTACGTGTGCATGGTGATCATATACCATATTGATGCCGGGGTACATGCTCACGAAACAGTGGCGTTTTGTGGCACATGTGTTTCGGGGCGGTTTTGTCAACTTATCACCAATACCCTGGACTTACAGATCAGTGTCGTGTGTGTTACCTATGTCCCTATGCTATTAGAGCCACTTTTGTGTAGTGCCACGTTGTGTGGCACCACGTTCTGTAGTTATACTTAATTTATGATCATGAGTGTGTATAGGACTCTCCATATATGTATCGATAAATACAGAGGGTGACAGGAGTGGGAGAAGGAGAGGGAGTGGATGAGATGAGGAGGCAAGAAATGTACAAATTCAGCAATTTAGAAACAAAATTACTCCACCTGCTAATCTCATGTGAGACTGTGTTGCAACAATTAGGTATAACCTGCGTGGGCGGCGCTGGCAAATAGCACCCCTGATTCGTGTGTGGTGGGGGTGGCACTGCGAGACAATACAGCAGAAGACAATGGCTGGCAAGAGGACATCATTTGCGGAAAAAAGGGCTGTACTGAAAACTGGTACAATAAATACGAGAATACTCACAAGTTACAACGGCAATGGCAGAAACTGTATGTAACACGATAACATGTTGAACTGCTGCCTGTTGTCGTGATAAATTCGAAACCGATGGAACTCTCTAAAATGTTCTGAAGGCAAGATCGAGCCGGTCACGAACCGCAAAAATTCCAGTGCTGTGGGGGCATATCTTTTTATCTTCTAACCGCAAGAATCTACGACCAGGGAGCTATCGAAAGCGAGATGGTTCCTTCTGTGTGCAAAATGGAACGTATTCATTCCGAGAATGCTAAAACGTTATGAATCCTGACGACCTGGATCAAAGGACTGAATACTGAGATTGGTCTGATCACACGGTTGGCGAGACTCGGCAATATTCAGGAAAAGTAGTGGCGAGGCGCAGTGCAGATTTAACGCTATTGTAGGTTGCCATAATTTTGATTACTAGACTCCGGAAAATTCCTACGTTTATGTGGACAATCCAGTGTATCCGCCGTGTCATAATGTATTGTTTAGTCTTGCGTCACTTGATTTGATTAGTCCTTTCTCCTTCTTCTTCAAGGGTACGATAGCTGAACAGACGTACCTTGAAATGCTTCGGACAAAGATTCTACCTACAATTCGAAGCCTGCCCGGAGATCAATTGTCTTACTTCTAGATATCATATCGTACCCGGAAGACACTACACCTGGACGGTGGACTAGTCGAAAAGTTCCTACTGATCACCCATCAGCTGTCCTGAGTTGAGAGACATAGATGACATAGACTTTACCTTTGGGAGACCGTCAAAAATGACGTGTACCGACGAAGACGATCTACAGTTAACGACTTACGTGGGAACTCGTTGTGCCATGATCAACTACTACACTACGAAAACATAAAACTCTTTCTCAGATAGAAAAATTGTAATTATATGTAATATTATAAGAATTTATGGATTTTCAAAGATTTTTCATGTTATTCATGCAGTAACGCAATACTATAACTGAGGAGAATTTGGTATGCTTACGATAATTTAAAATTGTGGCCAGAATTACCTACGGGCCGAGCAGGTTTGTACAGAGAGAGATATTAAGACCGTCCATATCGGTTACGCAGTATTTTTCAGCGATTGGAGACACGAATTCGCCATAGTCATCAGATGTTACCGACCGTTAATCGTAAGAAAGAAGATGTATTGTTGGAGACGACAGAAGATATTCTTTCTATAAATAGTTTCGATTCACGTCTTCCTACGTGAGGAATAGCACTGGTCTCCAGAATGAGTGGAGGTACCAGCTGTAAATAATCAGACGATTGTTTATTTTCACAATGTATCCCTGATTACGAGGCGTTAAATGAAGATAATTTCTAGAAAACAAAAATTTCACCACTCTAATGCTATCGACTGATGAAGCTGCTTCCATGTCTGGAGACGAGGCAAGCATCCACAACGTTCACCATTAGTCACAGCCGGCCGCTGTGGCCGAGCGGTTCTCTGCGCTTCAGTCCGGAGCCGCGGTGCCGCTACGGTCGCAGATTCGAATCCTGCCTCGGGCATGGACGTGTGTGATGTCCTTAGGTTAGTTAGGATTAATTAGTTCTGTGTCAATGGGACTGATGACCTCAAATGTTAAGTCCCATAGTGTTCAGAGCCATTTCAACCACATTAGTCACAGGTCTGTCTAGTCTGATGTGGTTTGTAGCAAGGTGACTGTCCAACACATTTATTTTTACTGTCTAATAAAATTTTTCCTGATACTAAAAAGTAGACTAACGGATTTGCTACCACAGTTTGTTGACTCATTAAAGACATTCTGCGTAAACAGCCCTAAGACCAGAGAACATATGAAGAATTCGCCAAGTTGTCAATCGATCCTAGATGCAGTGATGGTCCAGGGTATTCATATTGCACAAAGTGGGGATTAGTGCTTAGAATAATGCCGAAAATACTTTGTGCACATGCGTTCACAGACAGAGTTCAGCGTCCCCCGTGAACGCTGATCCAGGCCGCCGCCCCGTCCCTAGTCGGCCCCAGTCGGTCGCAGCGTTCGAGAACATCAGTGCTGAGTAAGAGAAAGACGACCCTTAACCTGCATTCTGCGAGTAGCGATAGTGAACATTAATTGCTTGTACGAGGAGCAAACAGCAGCTCAAGTTATATCTACTTTCTTTTGAGAAATGAAGAGTTATATTAATCTTCAAGTTTTGTACAGATGATTTTGGATTCCTGCCGGCGGCCATCACTACTTTTTCCTTCCTTGTTTGCCGGCCGGAGTGGCCGAGCGGTTCTAGGCGCCACAGTCCGGAGCCGCACGACCGCTACGGTCGCAGGTTCGAATCCTGCCTCGGGCATGGATGTGTGTGATGTACTTAGGTTAGTTAGGTTTAAGTAGTTCTAAGTTCTAGGGGACTGATGACCTCAGATGTTAAGTCCCATAGTGCTCAGAGCCATTTGAACCTTCCTTGTTTGCGTCAGTGCTAACTTCCGCAGTAGCCGACACAATATTTATTGTGCCAACTTTATTCCTCTCACCTTAAATATTGTTCGGCATCGGCCTTGCCGCAGTGGATACACCGATTCCCGTGAGATCACCGAAGTTAAGCGCTGTTGGGCGTGGTCGTCACTAGGATGGGTGACCATCCGGGCCGCCATGCGCTGTTGTCATTTTTCGGGGTGCACTCAGCCTCGTGATGCCAATTGAGTAGCTACTCAGACCGAATAGTAGCGGCTTCGGTCAAGAATACCATCATAACGACCGGGAGAGCGGTGTGCTGACCCCACGCCCCTCCTATCCGCAACCTTCACTGAGGATGACACGGCGGTTGGATGGTACCGGTAGGCCACTAGTGGCCTGAAGACGGAGTGCTTTTAAATGTTTTCAATTTGTCAGTTCTAAAAAGAATTTCTTACTGATTTCTCCAAAAATCCGTAAATTTCAATAAACCTATTTGGACTATCTTAAGTAAGATTATGGTATTACGTATCAATATTACACTACCGCCGTATCACAGCTGACAACAGAACTGCAAGTTTCCGCCGGCCAGTGTGGCCGAGCGGTTAAAGGCGCTTCAGTCTGGAACCGCGCGACCGCTACGGTCGCAGGTTCGAATCCTTCCTCGGGCACGGATGTGTATGATGTCCTTAGGTTAGTTAGGTTTAAGTAGTTCTAAGTTCTAGGGGACTGATGACTTCAGATGTTAAGTCCCATAGTGCTCAGAGCCTTTTTAACAATTTTTGCAAGTTCCCATCCAACGCCAATAGCGGTCATGCGGGATCTGGTGAACCCAATGGAACACGCCGACTGGCGGAGCCACCCCTCCATAGGTTCTGGACTACGACCGCCCTCTGAAGCTTTGATGTAGGATAGGCAGCGGCAGCGACCCAGCCCACTCGCGCTCTGAGCCACATAGCGGCGTGACGCTACACAGACACCTTCCAGTCACGGCTCTGACGCCGTAGTTCGTGCCGTAGTGCAGAAAATCTCATCCATGTCAACACTGAGAGATGGACTTCAGTTCTGGATGCATTATTTGTGACGAGTCTTCATACGTTTGGAGAAACCCAACTAAATCTTCTGTTTGCTATGTTACTTGTTCACTAATCATTTCTACTCCTCTCCATCTCTCCTACGACGATAGCTGCTGCTCCACTCTGTAGCCCCGTTCGAAATTCTGAAACTGAGTTCGTGCTCTCCGTTTTCCAGGAGCCTCTCGGGAGTGTATTGTTAACCATTCTATTTGGCTTCCCGGCCGAAGTGGCCGTGCGGTTAAAGGCGCTGCAGTCAGGAACCGCAAGACCGCTCCGGTCGCAGGTTCGAATCCTGCCTCGGGCATGGATGTTTGTGATGTCCTTAGGTTAGTTCGGTTTAACTAGTTCTAAGTTCTAGGGGACTAATGACCTCAGCAGTTGAGTCCCATAGTGCTCAGAGCCATTTGAACCATTTTTTTTTCTATTTGGCTTTCTAGGTTTGTCTAAAACTCATTTCACCTCAAAATCATCAGATGCATTGCTTGCGAGAATTATTGGTTGCGTGGCATGTCTGAAATACCCTGAGTATGTCTCTGCACCCGCCCAAAACCTTTCCCATCTTGTCCTCATGATCTTTACGCGAAATATGCCGGTATGGTAGTGGAATTTCGGCACTGTCTTGTTCGCATACTGGTTCCCTAAATGTACAGAACAGATTTTTATTAGCACTACATCGGCCTGCTACAAATATTCTAATTTAAGTTTCCCAAATATCTCTGCTTCACTCTAGTTTGAATGTTTCCGTTGTGTTATGATCCTCGCAGCGTTTCTTTGTGTTCGCGCGGTATTTGCTGCGATACCTTCTTCATAAGGACTCAATAGGCTGTAGCAATATTCCTGAACTGATCTCACTACCGTATTCTATATGCTTTATTTGGCGATACAGACTAGATGCCAAAATATTTCCAACAAACTTAACGTTTATTTTACCGTAACTAATTCTGAAGAGCACCATAAATTAGCCTCTAATTTTACAAAATGGTTTAATACTTTTTCTCTACGTTTTAGGCTGAAACATGTATTTATGGACATTCAAGGAGGGTTGTCATAACGGGACACTTCTGAAGACAACAGCAGCGTTAACTAACAGCCTGATAGTCGTAATAAAATATGGTACGTATTGGTCATACCACTTAGTTCGATTTGGGACTTTCTTGTAAACATTTGGTGTTAAAAAATGTGTAACTAGTTATTTGTTATGTTGTTTGCACCAGGAAATCTGATGAAGTGCAGAGCCCGAAACATGTCATTTGGAATAAATGCACCAAAAGACAACCAGTACCTGTCTGTTTGCGACTTCTCAACTTTTCCAAAATGTAGTTAATTATATGATTAATTGTGTCTGTCTGTACAACTGGATAACACTTATAAGATTAATAATACCGACCGAGAGCCTAGATATCACCAGTAGGCTAGTGAATCCAAGACCTTTTTGCAGACAGAAATCAACATGTCGCTCATAACAGAACAAAATCGACGGATATAAAGGTACCACGGGGCAGTGTGATGGGACCGTTGCTGTTTACAATATATATAAATGGTGTAGTAGAAAGCGTTGGATGCTCTCTCGGGCTATTTGCAGATGATGCAGTTGTCTATACTTAAGTAGCAACGCCAGAAGATACCAAGAATTTGCAGAACGACTTGCACAGAATTGATGGTTGGTGCAGGCTCTGGCAGTTGACCCTGAACGTAAATAAATGTAACATATTGCGCATACATAGGAAAAGAAATCCACTACTGTACAGCTACACTTTTAATGACAAACAGATGGAGACAATGTCGGCCATAAAATATCTAGGCGTAAGATACAGAGCGACCTAAAGTGAAATGACCGTATAAAACAGATAGTGGGAAAAGCAGACCACAGATTCTGATTAATTGGAAGAATCTTAAGGAAATGTAACTCATCCACGAAAGAAGTGGCTTATAAGGTGCCTCTTGAATGTTGATAATTATCTGGGATCCCTGCGAGGTAGGACTGATGGAGGAGATAGAGAAAATCCAACGATGAGCGGAGCGTTTCGTCATGTTATCGTTTAGCTGCCGAGAGAGCGTTACGGAGATGCTAAACAAACTACACTGGCAGACGACGTTACAAGAGGGACGTTTTGCATCACAGAGAGAGTTACTATTGAAATTTTGGGACAGCACTTTTCAGGAGTCAGACAACATATTACTTACTCCCCCCCCCCCTCCCCCCCCCCCCCACATACATCTCGCGTATTGACTACGAGGAGAAAATTCGAGATCCAGAGGCTTCCGCACAATCATTCTTCCCACGCACTATTCACGAGTGTAACAGGGTTGGAGGGATCAGATAGTGGTACCGAAAGTACCCTCCGCCACAAACCATTAGGTTGGCTTGCGGAGTATGATGTACACTACTGGCCATTAAAATTGCTACACCAAGAAGAAATGTAGATGATAAACGGGTATTCATTGGACAAATATATTAGACTTGAACAGACATGTGATTATATTTTCACGCAATTTGGGCGCATAGATCCTGAGAAATCAGTACCCAGAACAACCACCTCTGGCTGTAATAACGGCCTTGATACTCCTGGGCATTGAGTCAAACAGAGCTTGGATGGCGTGTACAGGTACAGCTGCCCATGCAGCTTCAACACGATACCACAGTTCATCAAGAGTAGTGACTGGCGTATTGTGACGAGCCAGTTGATCGGCCACCATTGACCAGACGTTTTCAATTGGTGAGAGACCTGGAGAATGTGCTGACCAGGGTAGCAGTCGAACATTTTCTGTATCCAGAAAGGCCCGTACAGGACCTGCAAAATGCGGTCGCGCATTATCCTGGTGAAATGTAGCGTTTCGCAGCGATCGAATGGAGGGTAGAGCCACGGATCGTAACACATCTGAAATGTAACGTCCACTGTTCAAAGTGCCGTCAATTTGAACAAGAGGTGACCGAGACGTGTAACCAATGGCACCCCATACCATCACGATGCTGTGATGCTGTAAACAGAACCTGGATTCATCCGAAAAAATGACGTTTTGCCATTCCTGCACCCAGGTTCGTCGTTGAGTGCACCATCGCAGGCGCTCCTGTCTGTGATGCAGCGTCAAGGGTAACCGCAGCCATGGTCTCCGAGTTGATAGTCCATGCTACTGCAAACGTCGTCGAACAGTTCAAGCAGATGGTTGTTGTCTTGCAAACGTCCCCATCTGTTGACTCAGGGATCGAGACGTGGCTGCACGATCCGTTACAGCCATGCGGATAAGATGCCGGTCATCTCGACTGCTATTGATACGAGGCCGTTGGGATCCAGCACGGCGTTCCGTATTACCCTCCTGAACGTACCGATTCCATATTCTGCTAACAGTCATTGGATGTCGACCAACGCGAGCACCAATGTCCCGATATGATAAACCACAATCGCGATAGGCTACAATCCGATCTTTATCAAAGTTGGAAACGTGATGGTACGCATTTCTCCTCCTTACACGAGGCATCACAGCAACGTTTCACCAGGCAACGCCGGTCAACTGCTGTTTGTGTATGAGAAATAGGTTGGAAACTTTCCTGAGGTCGGCACTTTGTAGGTGTCACCACCGGCGCCAACCTTGTGTGAATGCTCTTAAGGGATAATCATTTGCATATCACAGTATCTTCTTCCTGTTGGTTAGGTGTCGCGTCTGTAGCACGTCATCTTCGTGGTGTAGCACTTTTAATGGCCAGTAGTGTAAAAGTAGACGTGTAGTATATTAAAGCCCACTTGAATACAATGGGACAGAGTTCGCTGTCAGTGAACACACACAGAATGAACAGCTTTCACTGCTGGTCTTTCTCAAAGTAACTCAGTACTTCCTCCTGACCTACTCACACCTAGCCTCATTTCATCTCTGGTCTCCGACAGGTGACTTCATTCCACACATATACACTTAAGCACAGTGAAACGTCCCCTTTGAAGAATTATACAGGACTGTCCTTAAACCGACACACAATATTTTGTTAGCGCAACGCAATCTGACTTTCAATAATCCCTACAAAAGAATGGGCCCTGACTAACATTAAACTATACCTTTCACAAATCACTTACCTCACAAAAATCTTCGCTACTCAAGCTACTGCAATACAGCGAGCGCCACTACTGCCAGCTAAATAAAAGATTCAAACTACTGAAGGCACTAACTACTGATAGGGATAGTTAGCAAATGAAAGATATTAATAAAGAACAAACAATGTATTTACCTTGATATCATCATATATAAATATAGCATTTCATGACGAATTTCAAAACTCCGCCATCTCTCTCCTCACATCCACCACTGCTGGCGGCTCACCTCCAACTGCGCAACGCTACGCGCTGTTCACATCCAGCTGCCGCTGCCCAACACTACAATGGCGAGTATTACAGCAATGCAAAGCAGCCACAGACTGCACACAGCACAGCCAGTGATTTTCATACAGAGGTGGCGTTACCAATAAAAAAACCTAAACAGCCTACTTACAACAGTCACACGTACATGAAAGTTGGTACAAATAACGAATCGCAGTAACATTTCTATAACTATTTAAATCGAAAAATTACTTCTCGGTCTTAACTGGACGTTGGTGCGTCATTATAGCTAAAGCAGAGTTTGTAGTTTAAAACTAAAAATGTTTAACTGTTTTAAATATTTTGACTCTATTGAGTTATTTGAACATAAAAGTAACGACTTTTCAGAAAGTAACATGAAGCACCTGTCGTAAGTTTACTACTGCCCTGTGCTGATGTTAATACGAGATGGTCAAAAAAAGGGTGAAAGGGTCGTAATGGTGTTTTAGGGTAATTTGTGCTGAGAATAATTGTTAAGAAAAACATTTTGGTAAGTAGTTCCATTTCCGAGTTGGCACTGAGGTTAGCCAATCAGGCCGCTGCGCAAGCAAATTCAAGCGGCTCGTCAGATACTGTTAGTCAGTTGTTCTCATAGCACAGATGATAGCGTACGACACTGCTCAGACTTTGGCTCGGGTTCGAGCCGTACCGCCAACTCATATCCAATTTTTACATCACTCTCTCGTTTGGACTTTGGAAACCAAGCGGAGCAACTGTTATGCGAACCACCTCTAATATACCGCTTGAACATGCGCGCGCAACGGGCCGACTGTCTAACTAACAAGCACCGCAGTGTGTCTTGATTGAACTGAACACGTATTTTTCTTTAGAACCTACGTAAGCAATGCTAGTGGACTGGGTATTTTTTTTTTTTTTTTTTAATGGACTTGTAGTCCGAGGTGATAAGTTACAATACAGCATCACCGGTCTATTGCGGTCTAACTGTGTCGGTGAGGCAGTAAATTTCCACAGGGCAGTGACTGCGTCACTGCAATTCACTTTGGAGGTGTGGCGGTGGGACTTGTAGTCCCGTACCACCCTCTGACGGTGATAGTACTACATGACTCAGGCAGAAAAATTTTGCTTAACATGGGCAGGTGAAGGTGTGGCAGTGGGGCTTGTAGTCCCGTACCGGGATGAGTGGACTGGGTAAAATTCTCCTATTTTAGTTAACTAAGCCTGCCCAGTATTCAGCTGCGAGTGAGAATCTGTTCGAATGTAAAATGCAATACATTTACCTAGTTTCATTATTATTACCATATATCAGTGTCCCTACGCTTAGTATCTTTTACTGTGGTCTACCACCAGTTTGTGTACCTTCAGAATGTTTAGTTCTGAGATTAACTGTCAGTGATTTTATGGAAGTTGTTTCCGACTCTGCGAGAAGGTGGCAATGACAAAACTCATAAATGAAGAAATTAATTACAAAACGCCCATGACTAAATGCTGCTTCTGTGAATCTTCTTGATTCATAAACTTTGTTGATAAAACTTTTTAAAAATCCTTCTGAGGGAAATGGAAATGAAACGTCCTGGGTCGACATCTGGACACAGTTCGAAGCACAACAATGGACGAACACATACCGATGTATTTGACTATCTTACAGTCAATTCATTAATATTTCATTGTTAAATACAGCAATTGCTTTGATCCTCGCAGTAAACAAATTAACAACTGTTTATCTATTCACAGGTCGTCTTCTTAAACACTGATACGAACAAACAGTCTCTTTCATAATATAGTCCACACTACGGCTGTAGTTCACAGTATCTCCTCTTTTCCCAATGGAATCAACGCCTTTATCTACGTCACATAGAGTCTCTCCTAGTGTAGCGTATACTTGCGTTTTATGATTACTTTCAACGTCTTGGGTCTTCGCCGTAATAACCTCCTGTCCTGGGTCGACCTTCTGCTGAATTTAAATTCTTGCACCTTCCTGCACAATTGTCTTCTGTCTTTCCCTGATAACTTCGAAAGAAATGTGGTCTGATCTTAAATCTTTTGTTTCACTGAAACAATTTTTCTATGAAAATTTTCCGGCTACTGTTCTGTTTCATCTGTCTCTGCACGCTAAAAGCGCTTTCGGTGTCGCTGTACTACAATTAGTTTCTTCACGTTACACCCTCCGAAAATTACTACAAAGAAATGATTTGTTTTCAGCAAAAATATCACTTTTTTCACTAACAGAGCGACACCTCCCTTCCGCCCACCTCGACCCAGTTAAGTCGCGGCTCTAGAAATCTTGCTTTCATTTTGCGCATCGATCTTAACAAAATAAGCGCCAATTAGGTCTCTACAATGGGCGCAACGCTTTCTCCTTTGTGTATTAATTGTATACAAAAAAATATTTACAGATTACACTGATTTCGTTTACATTTAAGCAAATAAAAGAAATGTACAATGTTCAGATTATATGAAATCATCATATTGTTCGTCAATCAGAATACGCCGTGTTAGTTTGTGGTGAGAAAATCTATCACGTTAGGGCTACTGATCCTACTTTTATCAGACAGGGCCGGTAGCATTTGTAGTGTCGCATCGTTAGACGACGATATGTTATCTACGGAAGAGCCTAGTAATGACAACCTCTTTAAAAATATATAAATATATTATACGTATTTAAAACATCAGACATCATATCAAGTTTTGTCGAGACACCCCCGATGTTACTTCTGCTACTACTGAAGACTGTCCATCCAGTGTAACGCACTGTATTCTTTCAGTCAACAGCTCATACAGTCAACAGAAATCTGAGAAGGCACACTGTATGATCACACAGTGATTACAGATTGCTGATGTGGTACACTTTCGATAGCGTTTCCGTTTTCTAGGAACAGTGAATCTAGCACCACACCTGCGTTACTTGATTTATCCAAATGTGCCAAAAATTTGTGTTGTTAGGTAACTGTGCCAATCTCCACAATGCTTCTTTCACATCCATCAAATGGGAATCAAAGATTATTCTGTAGTGTCAAGGTAGGAAAAAGATCTGGTTAGTGTGTTACATAGTGCGGAAGATGCAAAAGAAAGGTATCGTATCATTCGCACAATGCACAATATCCCTGTAGAGACAAAGTTCTGTACATGTTCTATACTATTCGGTAAAGAACCGTACTGTTAGCGGAAGCATGAAAAGTAAGACACACGTTATTCAATGCCGATGATTGTGTAGTGGATCCAACCGTTTTTCCTAGATTTTTATACTTTTTATTTAGAGGCAAGGGGGGGGGGGTGTCTTTACACTTCACCGACATGATGCTCCCCGATACGATTTCTGCTCTCGTACCCGTCGGTTTATTATCGAGTATTACAATCGATAACCATGATTACACCAGGCGGCGCTTCTTAGACGTTGCCAGTCGCATTTTGTCTCATGTTTCGACAGATGGTTGAAATTTCGTTTTTACAATGTGTAGCTGGAGCCATCCTCAACAAATGCTGCTCATCATCTCTTTCAAGCGACACTCAGTGTCGAAGTAAGGAATCAGTATGTTTCCCGATACCAAAATATACCAAAATATCGATTGTTAAAGCGGAATGCTATGCACACTTTAGATAGAGCCGTCCCAGACTAGTCTAGTGCCATATTCGTTTTATCGGTACGTATTAACAGGGACAGTAAAACACGATAAATAACGAGTACAGCAGTAGCAAATGACTAGCGCTGCTGCATGGCGGTAGCAATCGGCGCAAGGCAAGGCAGCATGCGAGTCGCTGTTGGAGTACTGGTTATTCTTTGTGTTTTACTGTCCCTGTTAATAAATACCGATAAAACGAAAACGGCACCTTACTAGTTTGGGACGGCTCTATCGAGTAGACACGCAACATTCCGCTTTTAAAATTCGTTGTATTGGTGTCGGGAAACAAATCGACGCTTTACGTTGACAGTGGACGTCGCATGAAAGACATGATGATTAGTATTTCTTTGGGCCGATTGCTGGTACAAACTACTGAGCCATGGTAAAAATTGCTGTTTTGAAGAGCGCGCCGCACGGCGAAGTGTGAAGCAGTCGCCCTCCATTTCTGTCGGTGGCGCCGCTGTGGCAATCGCAGCTTTGGTGTCTCCACCCGGTGGGAAAGGGGAAAGGTTGCCTGCTCGCGTGCATTTAAGGGGTGCTATGAGCTCGCCAGTCGGTCAGTCTGGGTCAGTCCATTGTCCCCAGCTTGCTAGTCTGTCTCTCGTCCGCATTTGTGAGGCAGTGTCTGACTGTCGTCCAGAGTGCTAGTAAGTCTTTCGTTCGGATCAACCTTTAAAGCCGGCAAAATGAGAGTCTTCCCACCGCGCCAGTAAGAGAACTCAGCGAGTGGTCGCCCGGTTGGGGCTTAGTTCCTGCATATGGGTCTGCGCGTTAGGCCGCCAGTCTGATCGAGTTTGCTCAGGCAATGATCATTGGCGGGTGCATCGATCGGTTTGTCGGTCGCGCACTGAGACACAAGACGACTTGTCCTGTCTCGAGCGTCGGTGCATGTGAGGTCGCCACGTGAGTCCCGTGGGCCGCGCCGTATAGCGAGGGGTAGTAACTTCGCGGTCGACACGAGAGCAACAGGAGTCAACCCACGACATCAGTCTGACCGGTGCGGGCTGCGACGCCGTGAGACGGGAGATCGGCGTGCCTTCCTGCGTCCGTTGAAGCGGGTGGCAGCGGACGGTTCGTGAGAGTGATTTGGGGAGGCTGCGCCAGGTCTCTCGAGAAATCGCAGTTTATTAGAAGTTAAAGTGAATTTGTTAAATTCTACTTGTTTTCTTGGTCAGTCTCTCGTCCCTAGCTTGCTCGTCTGTCTCTCGTCCGCATTTGCTAGGCAGTTAGTGTTTGTCTGTCGTTCGCAGCTGCCTCTGTCATGTTTGTCGGATTTGGTGTGTTAACGAATTTATTGCTTGGAGTGTAACGGCCTAATTCCTGAAATATGTTTTGATCTTGCCTATCATCTTGAGCGGCGGTATCTGTGTACTGTAGAGCATCTTAACTTGTTTGGCCAACCTTGTTGAATTTTATATAAGATTGCATTTTGTGGGCTTTTATTTAAATGATCATTTTAGTATATAAAGTTGCCACCTTTTCACCGTAAGACTTTTCTTAGAATTTAAAATCAAGTTGCACCTTCGGTGGCAAAGTTAATATTTTAATTTTTAGTGTTTTGTACCATTTCCATCCCTCCTAAGGGGCTGCATAGTTTGTGTGCTTGTGTAAATTGTTAAAACTTTTAGTTTAAAGTAATCTGGTGTGTTGCAGATTTGCACCAGTGTTGTCTTTCAGAGGCTGTTGTGAGCGGTCGTAACTACGGCCGTGGCAAAAGGGAGCGGCAAGGTTCTCTGCCCGAAAGCTCATACAGTCTAAACTTGTTTCTTTCTGCCTCTAAATAAACTGTAACTTGATATTTAGAGGGTGCTTTCTGATTGTAATTTCAAATCTGTTTCTTTTAAAAAAATGCTTTTAGGCATTATTAAAGTGAATAAAATTCCCCTTTGTTAAAAGGAATTTGGTTATTTCATCAGTTACTCACTGGCAACTACGTCCATACTTACATAGTGTGATTGAATGTGTTAATGTTCTTGATGAATCGCTAGTAAATAATATAATTTCTTAAGAATATTCTTTGAAAATAAATCACGGTTCAACTCCAAAAGCGAAACTGCAAACACCGATGAAACATCTGAAAAAATGCCACGCGACTTCTTGGAGAAACACCTTGTATTTATCCCTCAGTTCTTAACACATACGCCGGCCGCGGAGGTCTCGCGGTTCAGGCGCTCAGTCCGGAACCGCTTGACTACTACGGTCGCAGGTTCGAATCCTGCCTCGGGCATGGATGTGTGTGATCTCCTTAGGTTAGTTAGGTTTAAGTAGTTCTAAGTTCTAGGGGACTGATGACCACTGATGTTAAGTCCCATAGTGCTCAGAGCGATTTTCTTAACACATACCTTGACACGCTGTCCTCTGTTGTAGTTTGTATTTAGCACCCATTCCGTTCCTCTTCATTTCTGCGGAGAACTATCTTCATTTCGCATTACGCCACTTAACTCACAACTTCCATCTGCAATGACAAATGCCGTACACTTCAATTCTTGTCCTTTCCAGCCATTACAAAGTACATAAGACACCACCAAACGATGGTGTGATCCAGACATTCGTTCTCAGCAATTACATTACAAGTAGGAAGAAATGAATAGCATAAAAATGGAATAAAATACTTAAAAAGTACCCCTGACATTTTGAATTAAATTTCCACCATTTTATTGTTAATTGTTCATTTACTTACACAATCATTAATTAGGCTTTGTAACCATTCTCAAGTGCATACTGAAATGTTAAAATGTGTCTGGCAGCTGGCGAGAGCTATCCTGGCCTTTCGGCAACTGACCCACAGTTAACAGTAATCTGTCACATCACAGAGAATGCAGCTGTGTCAATGCAAAGAGTTTCACCCCCTTATCCACTCATCACACATTAGAACAGCCATCTGTGACACTTTTTCGAATAGTGAAGTTGTTGAACCGGCATCGAAAGGTGAAAAGCACATTACTGTATTTCGGGTGCGTCCCAGCAGAAAGTGTGCGATTGGTGAAGCAGACGCAACGTCTGTGGAAGAACTCCACGCCCTGGTCGGGTGCACTGTGTAAGGAAGAATAAAAAAAAAGTGTAAAAATTTTGTGAGGGAAGACAGGAGTAATCCCTTACATAAAACAGCCACTATTTTAGATATAAGTGGTAGTTCAAGACATCCCAGATTTGCTGTGATTGAAGAAAGTCCCCGCCACATTGGTACTAAGTCAGTTGACTGCTGAATAGAGAGATCATTAAGTCGATGAACAGATACAGGAGACTAAACCTGGCAGTACTAGAATGAACCTGAAACCAAAACGACCAGTGACGTAGGCGCCATAGCTCTTCGTCGAAACCAAAAAATTTCTATCTGCACATACCCTCTTCACGAAAAGTCAAGTTGACTTTCTTTCGGGATGCAAAAGGTGATGTTAGAGCATTACATTAAAGGGCGCAACAGTGATCAATAATTCATGCTCAAGTCTGTTAAAAAATCACCTTCACCATTGCGTCAGAAGTAAATGACCAGTCTTCTAACTAGTTTGATGCGGCCCACCACGAATTCCTCTCCTGTGCCAACCCCTTCATCTCATAGTAGCACATGCAACCTACGAATCAATTATTTGCTGGACGTTTTCCAATCTCCGTTTTTCTCTACAGTTTCCACCCTCTACAGCTCCCTTTAGTACCACGGAACTTATTCCCTGATGTCTTAACAGATGACCCACCATCTTGTTCACGTCAGTCATGTCCATATACAGCTTTCCTCGCCAATTCTCTGAAGAAAGTCCTCATTCCCTACCTTACCAATCTACTTAGTTATTAACATTACTTCTCAACTCCTTCGATTCTCTTCTGTTCCGGTTTTCCCACAGTCTATATTTCACTACCATAAAACCATAAAATGCTGTGCTCCAAACATACAGCCTCAGAAGTTTCTTCCTCAAATTAAGGCCTATGTTTGATACTAGTAGACTTTTTGGCCAGGAATGCTCTTTTTGCCAGTGTTAGCCTGCTTTTGATGTCCTCCTTGCTATCTAGGTAGCATCTGATTCGTGACCCTCAATCCTGATGTTACATTTCTCGCTGTTCTCATTTCTGCTACTTCTCATTACTTTTGTCTTTCTTCGATTTACCCTCAATCAGTATCCTGTACTCCTTAGATTGTCATCGCATTCAGGAGATCATGTATTTCTTCTTCATTTTCACTCAGGACAGCAATGTCATCAGCGAATCTTATCACTGACATCCTTTCACCTTCAATTTTATCCCACTCCCGAACCTTTCTTTTTTTCCATAATTGCTTCTTCGATGCACAGATTCAACAGTAGCGGCAAAATACTACATACCTCTCTTATACTCATTTTTAATCCGAACACTTCGTTATTGGTAGTCCACTCTTATTATTTCCTCTTGCTTCTTGTAGGTATTTCATATTACCAGTCTCTCCCTATAGCTTACCGCTATTTTTCTCAAAATTTCAAACATCTTGCACCATTTTACATTGCCGACAAATCCTAAGAACCTGTCTTGCTTTTTCTTTAGTCTTGCTTCCATTGTCAATCGCAATCTCAGATCTGCCTCTCTGACGCCTTTACCTTTCCCAAAGCCAAACTGATCGTCATCTAACACATCCTCAATTCTCTTGACCTTGCTGTATATATTATTGTCAGCAACTTGGATGAGCTGTTAAGCTAACTGTGGGATAATTCTCGCGCTTTTCAGCTATTTCAGTTCCTCGAATTGTGTGAATGATGCTTTTCCGACAGTCAGATTGTATGTCGCCAGACTCATACATTCTACACACCAACGTGAATGGTCGTCTTTTTGCTATTTCCCTCCAGTGATTTTAGAAGTTCTCATGGAATTTTATCCATCCCTGAAGCCTTATGTGCGTTTAAGTCCTCCTAAGTTAAATTCCGATTCTAATACTGGATCCCCTATCTCTTCGAAATCGACTCCTGTTTCTTCTTCTATCACATCAGACAAATCTTCCACCCATAGAGGCCTTCAGGGTAGTCTTTCTACCTATCCGTATCCGCTCTCTCCTCTGCATTCGACAGTGGAGTTCCCGTTGCACCCATAATGTTTCCACCATTGCTTTTAATTTCATCGAATGTTGTTTTTACTTTCCTATATGCTGAGCCAGTCCTTCCGAAAGTCATTTCTTTTTCTATTTCTTCACATTTTTACTGCGGCCACTTCGTCTTAGTTTCTCTGCACTTCCTATTTATTTCATTCCTCAACGACTTGTGTCTCTGTATTCCTCAATTTCCCTCAACATTTTTGTGCTTCATTCTTACATCGATTAACTGAGGTGTTTCTTTTGTTACCCATGGTTTCTACGCAGTTACCTTCTTGCACCTATTTTTTTCTTTACAACTTATGTGACTGCCTTTTTTACAGATGTCCATTCCGCTTCGACTGTTCTGCCTACTGAGCTATTCGTTATTGCTGCATCTATAGCCTTAGAGAACTTCAAGCGTATCTCATTATTCCTTACTACATCCATGTCCCACTCATTTGAGTACTGATTCTTCCTGACTAACCTCTAACATTTCAGCTTACTCTTCATCAATACTATATTGTGGTCTGAGTCTATATTACAGACTCTCTGCCTGCCATGATGTAATCTAACTGAAATCTTCCTGTATCACCCGTACTTTTACAAGTATACCTTCTCCTCTTGTGATTCTTGAGTTATTACTAGCTAAAATTTATTACAAAGCTCAATTATTCTTTCTCCTCTCTCATTCCTTGTAACAAGCCTATATTCTCCCGTAACCGTTTCTCCTACTCCTCCCCTAGAACTCCATTCAAGTCCCCTATGACTGTTAGATTTTCGTCTCCACGAACTGTATCACCTTTTGAATATCCTGACATACTTTCTCCATCTGTTCATCTTCAGCTTGCGATGTCGGCATGTATACCTAAACTGTCGTTTCCGGTACTGGTTTGCTGTCCAGTCTTATAAGAACAACCCTACCACTGAACTGTTCACAGTAACACATCCTCTGTTCTACTTTCTTATTCATAACGAATCCTACTCCCATTATACCATTTTCTGCTGCTGTCGATATTACCCTATACTCGTCTGACTAAAAATGCTTATCACGTTTCCATTTAACTGACCATTCCTGTATCTAGTTTGGGCCATTGCATTTCGCTTTTGAGATTTTCTATCCCCCCTATTGTGTTTAACCTTCTGATACTTCACGCCCCGACTCGTAGAACGTTATCCTCTCGTTATTCAGTCTTTTGCTAATGGTCACCTGCCTCTTGCGGTCCCCTCCTACAGACCCGAATGTGGGACTATTCCGGAATCTTTTGCCTGTCGAGAGATTATCATGACACCTTTTGAATAACTGGCCATATGTCCTACAGATACACATTACGAGTATTTAATGCAGTGGTTTCCAGTGCCTTCTGCCTTCTCAGACTGTTGGTTATCGCTGATTGTTTGGCGTGTTAGAGACAGTTGCCCATTCCAAGTCCAAGAGTTAGCCATGAATTCTGGCGGTTCCTCTGCTTTCTTTGACAGAGACGTAGGTAGAACGAGAGTGATTTCTTTTACCGGATGTCTTCGGCCGCCAGTGCTGATTATTAATCAGAATTTAAGCAGTGTCGCGTTTCATACCAGAGACCGAGGACGTTTTGCTCACTAATTAAGCCTCTACCTCTCTTCTTTATAAAATCTCATTTTGTTTGTTATCGTTCTTTGAATTTGTTGGTGCGAACGTTCCATGACACCTGTGCAGTTTCATCGTTGATCAGTTCACTCAGTTTTTTTTTTTTTTTATTACATAGGGCAACTAACCCCCATCCCCCCTCTCGACCGAAAAAGCTGAGCTACGATGCATGCACCACGGCTGCTCTCCTGCGCTTCTGTCTGCAGATCTAGTGCTGCCACACGACAAAACTCGACCCCATTCTGTCTACTCAAACGTACTGACAATTGGCGAAACGAAATGTGACTGATTCGAAAGCCTCCCTTACTCACAAGACCTCGCTTCGAGTGACCTTCATGTATTCGGACGGTGAATAGAAGCGCTTGGAGGCAAGCATTTCAGAAGCGACGAAAACTTGAATACTATGGAACAAAAGTGGCAGCATTCACAACCAAAACATTTGCTCCAAGAGGTACCCCTGCAAGGTACCCATGCACTTTCGAAGCGGTAGGATGCATGCATTACACGTCATGACTACCTCGAAAAAGTGTGTGTTCTTCGAACCAACGGCACCTGGTTCTCTCCCGGACTGTCACCTATCCAAATACTTGCCAGACCCCAACGTTCCTTAACTTCAGCGATCAGGCGGGAAACGGTGTCACCAAAGTGCCAAGACCGTTGGCACGGCTTCGAAAAATTATATACTCTTTTGCTGGGGATTGCTCCCTTTTACAGACATCGACGCTGATACCATGGCAGACAGAAAACCTTTTTCCTAACATTCGCTTTTCCGGTGACAACATCAGGTACATCGCTCTGTAGAAAAGTTGAGATATGAATTTATTAAATTATATTCAGGGATGGCAAAATTAGGAGATGTGCCTGTGGAACGTACAGTAGTTTGTGTTTCCGGGTCGAGCCCGCCATGTACAGCGCCTACAGTGGAAGGTGGGAGTAGTAACATCTAACAGTATACTAAAGGAAAGGGTCAGCTCCCAGCCTGCAGGCGTGGCAGGGCTCTGCCGCCATTGCTGTGGTTCAGCCGAGGTCCCTTTTACTGTGCGGAAGAACAACAAATGAATTCCATTGTATAATTAAAGAGCGGCAGACAACCGGAACGCTTTTGACTGTCTCTGTCTGCTGCCTTTCCTCCCTCTCTTTCCTCTCTCTCCCCCTTTTTTTTGTTTCTCCCCTCCCGCGGCAGCGAGAACGGAGTTAATTAAACAAACCGATGCGGACTCCGCTATCTGTGTTATTTCAGCACTCTTTCTCTGAAGTTTCCGTGTGCACTAATCATGTTAGCTTTTCATTTCCCGCCATTTATTTGCCGCCACAGGCGTCGCCGCTCTGAAAGGAAAAGCGGCGGTGTTCGATTGCCGGCCAAAGCACGATCTCTGCACGGATGCTGAGGCTCACGTAAGCTGAGACACGGCAGCACAGACCGCCTCTTTGTCTCCCACAACAGGTACACATCGTGTTCTCACGTAGCAGCACAAAAGCTGATGACGTATGGAGAAATTCCGCACTGCTGTCGGGTGGGTACCACAACCATTACACTGCTTGTTTCATTTGCTACGACAACTTTCTACTTGTAATTCCCAATATATTTATTTATGTACTATCCGAGTATCCGGCATTGCCCAGGTATGTATTTATTCAAGTCTTCTATTAGTCCAGCCCTTCCTCCCTCTTCTCTCTATCCATTTCTCCTTCAGTGCCTCTCTGCTCACCTCCTCTACTCCCACACTCTGTCCATCTCCATCTCCCCCATCTCTCTGTCTCTCCCCCTCTCTCCGTCTCTTCCTGCTCATCTCCTCCTTTTCTTTCTCTGCCGATCTCCACCTCTCCCCTCTCTCTGTTCCCCTCACCTTTCTCCCTCCATTTCCTACTCCGACCTTGTTCATCCTCTCCTCCCTCTAATTCTACCTCCTCCTCTCCCCTCTTTTTCCCCATCTCCTCATCCATCTCCCTACTTCCCCTCTCACGGTCCATCTCAGTCTACCTACTCCTCCCTTCTCCCTTTTCATCTCCTCCTCTTTCCGTTCTCCATCCACCTCCTTCTCCACCTACCTGTACCCCTCTCCTCTTTCCCATCTTTGTCCACCTTCTCGTCACCCTTCTCTCTCCAAGTTGTAATATGCACCCGAAGAATAGGCTGGTGGCTCTTAGCCCTAAAGTATTTCTTTCCAGATTCTAACTAGCATGTGTACTAAATTTGATTAAAATATTCCCAGAGGATCAAGATGACCGTTTTACCCATGGCTTTGCTCGCATACGCACTTGTCTGACATACATGGTATATCAAAAAGAATCATTCGCTTAAAAAAAAGAAATATAACTATTAAGTTATTTGAGGTAAACATGAGTGAACAACGTACTGTTTGAAACAACAGACTCTTGAGTCTTACATGATTTCCGCTAGATAGCAGCAATGTCCGCCAACTTCAGTTCTAGTAAAAATGGTGTCCGGACAACAGAAAGTGTTTTATGTTCTACGTTTTGCTCAGTGTGAGTCAGTAACAGCTGTTCAGCGTGATTTTCGTGCCGTGTATGGTGTGGATCCCCGTACAGCACAGAGCATTAGACGGTGACATGAACAATTCGGTGCAACAGGTTTTTGTGGAAAGGCAAATGCCGGACCGTCCCCGAGAATCTGGCACAGATGTCGAACGCATTCGCCATAGTTTCACAAGTAGACCGCAGAAATCTGTTAGCCGTGCATCTCGACAGCTCAACATGCCTCTGACGTCCGTCTGCCGTGAGTTGCGTCGACGCCTACACGTGAAACCAAACAAAAGTCAGCTACAGCAAGCCCTTCGTGAAGGTGACAAACAACAACGTCTGTAGTACTGTAATTTCGTTCTTGGGAAGATGGAGGATGACAGTTTTCTTCCACGCTTAGTGTTTAGTGAGGAGGCAATATTCCATTTAAATGGAAAGGTGAACCATCATAATGTTGGAATATCGGGTACGGCAAAACCACATGAAGTTGTATAACATGGAAGGGACTCTCCAAAATTTTACATGTTTTGAGCAGTTTCACGGAAAAGGTGAATGGTTCATTTTTCTTTGCCGTGAATACTGCTACAAAAGGTTCAAATGGCTCTGAGCACTATGGAACTTAACATCTGTGGTCATCAGTCCCCTAGAACTTAGAGCTACTTAAACCTAACTAACCTAAGGACATCACACATATCCGTGCCCGAGGTAGGATTCGAACCTGCGACGTAGCGGTCACGCGGTTCCAGACTGAAGCGCCTAGAACCGCACGGCCACATTGGCCAGCAGTACTGTTACAGTAAGCACATATCTAGATATGCCTGAGAACTTTCTTTTCCCACAGTTGGAGACTGATTCGAACGGCTTCATTTACCAACAGGATGGGGCGTAGCCACATTGGCATCTGGAAGTACAGGAATTTTTAAGGCATAGGAGTACTCAACGATGGATCGGTCGCACTAGACCAAATGATTCAGCCTTACATTAGTGGCATCCAAGGTCAGCGGACCTGACTATGTGATTACTTCTTCTTGGGGGGTGGGGGGGGGAGATGTATAAAAAGCCCTGTTTAAGTGCCTCCAACAACATTGAATAAACTGAGACATAGCATAACAGTTGCAGTGGAAGCTGTAATCCAAGACATACTTGCTGCAGTGTAGGAATAATCTGAATGCCGCATTGACATACGTCGTGCATCTCAAGGGGCGCATATTGAACACCAATGAAAAGGTATAAATAGTCTTTTTGAGTTTACCGTTCATCAAAAAACAAAATTAATTGTACATGTTTATTAGTTTCAGAAATACAGACGTGCCAAACCGGATTCTTTTTGATACACCCTTTATTTCACATGTATTTGACATGTTTCACGCGCATTTGCACACTTACGTCTAGCGAATTTCGCCCTGCAGTTTCACTGTCACACAATTTAATGTTTGTGACGTTGTATCTCCTGAATTTTGTGCCATATAGTGATGTAATTTTACAGGTACATCAAGAGATATTTGTGACAACGTCCTGCAAAACGTTTCTCGAATGCAGTGTTTAATAAAGAAGTAATGAAATGAAAAGTCTGGCCTCACGCATCAGTTTTACTGCATGGAGAGTGAAAATGCAGTGGGCGATAAAATTTTATTCGTTCATCATTTTGAGGGGGTCATCAGCGAGAAAAAGTTCCGTAAATGTTTGACACTATGTGTAAAGATTGTTGCAGATCTCTGGCCTCATTCGAAACGGCCTTGCCGCAGTGGATACACCGGTTCCCATCAAATCACCGAAGTAAAGGGCTGTCGGGCGTGGCCGCACTTGGATGGGTGACCATCCAGGCTACCTTGCGCTGTTGCCATTTTTCGGGGTGCACTCAGCCTCATGATGCCAACTGCGGAGATACTCAACCGAACAGTAGCGGCGCCGGTCACAGAAAACTATCACAACGACTGGTAGAGCGGTGTGCTGACCACACACCCCTCCTATCCGCATACTCAACTGAGGATGACACGGCGGTCGGGTGGTCACGATGGGCTACTTGTTGCCTGAAGACAGAGTGCTTTTTCTGGTCTCATTCACGAGTATTGGATGACTGAAGTGTGAGTACCCGCGTGTCGTGGGCTACTTGCTGTTCTTTGATAATTAGGTCGTATTCACCCCCACAGCAATGATTTCCAGAAAGTAAGTGACTGTGTCTAAAGATTGGTTAAAATCGACCAAGTGGTTTAGGAGGAGATGTAGTACATACACTTATAATCCCGTACATTGTGACCACTGCAAGCGGTGACGTTGGATACCGCTTTGAGTCATTGCGATCATGTGATGCGGTAGCAAAACTATGTAAGGGAGGCAGACACGCACAGGAATCACCCTAGCGAAGATATGGGCTGCAAATGGGGAAATCCATTGAGACAAACGACTTTTACAAGGGCAGACTGTTATTACGCAAGGCTTGTGATAATCACGGAAAAGGCGAAGCTGGTGGAATGTTAACATGCCACTGTCGTGAAAATCTACGAAAAGAGGTAGAAGGACAGTGAAACTACCACCAGGCGCTAAATGGTTGGTCGTCCACGACCCTTCACGGGAAGTGGGACTCGGAGGCTTGTCTGCTCTGTAAAGTAGGTGATCAGCGTAATCTTTGCCGAAAGAGCACAATGATGGAGCACAAGTTTTTGGCAGCACACCGTTCATCACATAATGTTGAACATGGAGGACCGATGTAGACCATCCCTGTCTGATCAGATGCTGATCCAACGAGATCGTCAGCTACGATTGCAGTGGGCACGGGACCATCGGCATTCGACATCCGCCAGCTCTCCGGGTAAATCAAATTTTTGCTACACTACGTCAGTGGTCGTCTCCCCAAACGCCGTCATTGAGGTGAACGCCGGCTCCAAACGTTAAGCACGCCACGGAAGCAGGCTGGTTGAAGCAGTATTAAAATGTGGGGGACATTTTCCTGCACTTGCATGTGACCTATGGTAGTAACAGAAGACACGCAGACAGCTGCGGACCACCTCATCCCTTCATGCTTGATGTCTTCGCCTACGGCTATGTCAGCTTTCAGCAGTGCAACTATGCGTGTCTCGGAGCCAGGTCAGCGCTACAGTGGTTTGAGGAGCGCTATAGCCAACTCACGTTGATGTCCTGGCGACAAAATTCGGCTGCTGTAAATCCTATGAAACCCTTCTGGGCAGCTACCGGTCGCCATCACTTCATACGCAAATCAGCGGACCATTATTTACGTGATTTACATGATCTGTGCGTAGACGTCTAATGCCACATACCTTCAAGAACCTATCAACGAACTGTGTGATCGCTGATGACGCAGAATCAATTACTTGTTTCGTTCCAAAGACGGACAGACAAGCTATTAAGCAGGTGGTCATAATGTTTTGGCTCATCAGTGTACACACATCCACATATACTCTTGCTCATAAATTAAGGATAATACTGATACATGGTGAAACAACGCTCTGGTGGGCGGTTTGCGGGCATAAATCACCGCACGAAGAGGTGTGTTGGTGCATGTCAGATTACTGTGCAGCAATTTAGTGTGCACACGTTTTCAAACGTGCTAATGGTGACTGTGTGTTGAAAATGGCTCAAAGAACACATACTGATGACGTTATGAGGGGTAGAATACTAGGGCGACTGGAGGCTGGTCAAACACAGCAGGTCATAGGACGGGCCCTCCGTGTGTCACAAAGTGTGATCTCAAGATTATGGCAACGATTCCAGCAGACAGGAAACATACCCAGGCGCTACACCACGGGACGTCCACAGTGTACAACACCACAAGAAGACCGATATCTCACCATCAGTGCCTGCAGACGGCCACGGCGTACTGCGGGTAGCCTTCCTTGGGACCTTCCCGCAACCACTGGAGCAGTTGTCTCCAGACACGCAGTCAACAGGCGACTGAACAGACATGGGTTATTCGCCCGGAGACCTGCAAGGTGCATTCCACTGACCCTTAGTCAAAGGAGAGATCGTAAAGCCTGGTGTCAAGAACACCGTACATGGTCATTGGAACAGTGGTCCCAGGTTATGTTCACGGACGAGGCCAGGTATAGCCTGAACAGTGATTATCGCCTGGTGTTCATCTGGCGTGAACCAGGAACCAGATACCAACCCCTTATGTCCTTGAAAGGGCCGTGTATGGAGGCCGTGGTCTGATGGTGTGGGGTGGGATTATGAGTGATGCACATACACCCCTGCATGTCTTTGACAGAGGAACTGTAACGGGTCGGGTGTATCGGGACGTAATTTTTTACCATAATGTCCGTCTTTTCATGGATGCTGAGGGTCCCACCTTCCTCCTGACGGATGATAACGCACGGCCCCACCGAGCTACCATTGTGGAGGAGTACCTTGAAACAGAAGATATCAGCCGAATGGAGTGGCCTGCCTGTTCTCCAGACCTAAACCCCGTCTAGCACGTCTGGGATGCTCTCGGTCGACGTATCGCTGCACGTCTTCAAACCCCTAAGACACCTCAGGAGCTCCGGCAGGCACTGGTGCAAGAATGGGAGGCTATACCCCAGCAGCTGCTCCACCACCTAATCCAGAGTATGCCAACCCGTTGTGCGGCCTGTGTACGTGTGCATGGCGATCATATCCCATATTGATGTCGGGGTACATGCATAGGAAACAGTGGCGTTTTGTAGCACTTGTGTTTCGCGAAGGTTTTCCCAACTTATCACCAATACTGTGGACTTACAGATTTGTATGTGTGTGTTCCCTATGTGCCTATGTTACTAGGGCGTGTTTTGCGTAGTGCTGTGTTGTGTGGTACAAAATTCTGCAATTATCCTTAATGTATGAGCATGAGTGTATATTACACACATACATTTGATAATATGTGTGGATTCACTTAATCTGATCAGAGTATGTCTTTTAAATTCTCAGTCCTACAGGTCGATGGTCTCTCTCCTTTCTAAAGTTTATCCCGTGGTAAGGATAACACAGTTACATCAGAAACGGTACTTACCTTTCCGATCTTTTTTATGACAAGTTATTGCACGCAATTCAGTCGCCTTCAGCACAAGCGAGACATTTGAAAGTCAATTGCAGTTGGGTGTAGTGGTGTGCAGTAGTGACTGGGGTAACATATGACCCGTGTGGGTATGAACTGTAGGTTGAGAGAAGCAAGCACCTGTTGTTACGTAGGCAGCAAACTCAGCATCCCAACAGCTAACGACATGAATGTGATCATGTTTAGAAATGTTCATAATTTACGAACCCAAAACTCAAATGAAGTCTGAGTAATAATAAAAAGACGCCACAGTTATTCTGTAAAAGTAAATGCGGATCCTATTGTGAAGCCGATCAGCCACATAGATTTACAAATATGCACCAAGTTCAATTCAATATCATAACGATATCAGTGCAGTGATGCGGTGGCCTAAATGCGTATCAAAGGTAGGACACAATCTAATGAGACCTCAACATGTCGTGAAAGCACACGAATCTTCCTTTTAGACTTTTACATCTCTCCATTTTACCCCTTTATCCTTACTCAAGATTTCCTGTATCGGAATGATGTTCCCTGAATTCTGTTGTGTTTTAACTCGGTGCTGACCTCTTGGCGATTAAACATTTTCATCTCATTTGACAGAAATTGTTGGCTCATCTACTAGTTATCGCCTGAACTAAGGTATGCAATATCTGTGAGTAAATAATTATCCTATATAGTTTCGTGTATGGTTCTATTACATTTTAACCGAAAGAGGATCTTTATATGTTTTGCTCTTGTTTATACAGAGATGTATCCCCGAAGACGTGGTTCTAAAACCTTGAAACTAGCCGGATTGTAAATAAATATTTATCTGCAGCTGAAGCGGCCTTTTTCGGCGTGATAGGTAGAGAAATAATTAGCTGATTTGTTCAGCTTTTTACAGTTCAGTTTGAAATGCTTGTACATGTGCAAGAAGAATCAGGCGGTGGATAATGTCATTTTAGAGAGGTACTTAGGCCCATTCTATTTGTTTAGTGATTGTTTGTCAATAATGAACTGCCATCAGCACCAGACACACGTCTGAATATGTTTGTGATACATCCTGCGTGAGAAGAAACATTGTACGTAGGCTGTTTAGGTTTTTATATTGGTAACGCCACGTAGCGCTCTGTATGAAATCACTGGCTGTGCTGCGTGCAGTCTGTGGCTAGATTGCTTTGTTGTCTGCCATTGTAGTGTTGGGCAGCTGAATGTGAACAGCGTGCAGCGTTGCGCAGTTGGAGGTGAGCCGCCAGCAGTGGTGGATGTGGGGAGAGAAATGGCGGAGTTTTGAGAGCGGATGATCTGGACACAGACAGTAAATTTGTAAGACTGGACGTCATAAACTGATGTATATAATATGACTTTTGAACAATATTAAGGTAAGTACATTGTTTTTTTTTAGAAAAACATCAGTTCATGACATCCAGTCTTAAACATTTACTGTCTGCGTCCAGATCATCCGCTCTCAAAACTCCGCCATCTCACTCCCCACATCCACCACTGCTGGCAGCTCACCTCCAACTGCGCAACGCTACACGCTGTTCACATCGAACTGCCCAACACTACAATGGCAGACAACAATGCAAACTAGCCACAGACAGCACACAGCACAGCCAGTGACTTCATACAGAGCGCTACGTGGCGTTACCAATATAAAAACCTAAACAGCCTACTTACAACATGAAGCACCCGGAAGACATGGACAAATGGCAAATGTCTCTGAGCACTATGGAACTTAACATCTGAAGTCATCAGTTCCCTAAGCTTAGAACTACTTAAACCTAACCTAAGGACATCACACACATCCATGCCAGAGGCAGGATTCGAACCTGCGACCGTAGCAGCCGCGTGGTTCCAGACTGAAGCGCCTAGAACTGCTCGGCCACCGCGGCCGGCGACAGATGTCAAACTAACTTCGTACAGGTAAACAGCATTTTGCAAGCATGTAAATGTTTAGAGTCGCACTTCTCTGTTGACAGGCCAGTGTATTAGTATTGTTCGTGTTCAGTGTCTTTACCAGACCAGGTGTGTTATATGTGGAGTGCGAATAGCGTCCACTGTTGAGTAATTACTACAAGCGAGACGGAGATGCTGCATACTCGCATGAGGCAGTGTTATTAACAACTGACTAAGTTCGAAAAGGATGGGACTTGTCCGATGCTGGAGGACATGGGATCTTGAGGGTAGACATACTCATTGTCAAGGTTTCGGTCGACCACCTCTGTCCACCACAAGGGAGTGTCGCGTATTGTGAACCAAGTACATAAGCTCTTCACTTCCGTAGCATGCTATCCGAGAGCAAGTAATGGTCTCCCTGCAGAATTCTGTGTTATCTAGCACTATTAGTCGAAGACCAGCAGCATTCCAGCTTGACTACTATCGTGCTGAGTGGACTGACGTAAGCGCCACAACACAAACGGCTGCGTTTGGCTTGATGCCGTGACTGTGGAGCATGAGCTGCTGGTCAGTGGCGGAAACATAGAACTCAACGATCATACTTTCGATGATCATACTGGGCGAGTATGGAGCGACATAAGGAGACATATCTTTCTTCCAAGGTTTTGGTAAGACACAGTGCTGTTGTTCCAAGTGTCATTGAGTGGGAGTCATCGGGTAAATTTGTTATGGCTGGTGGTGACTAAGGGAACTCTGACGGTACAACGGTAAGTTCAAAAATGGTTCAAATGGGTCTGAACACTACGGGACTTAACTTCTGAGGTCATCAGTCCCCTAGAACTGAGAACTACTTAAGTCTAACTAATCGAAGGACATCACACACATCCGTGCCCAAGGCACACAACGGTACGTCACGGACATCCTACAGTTTCGTGGATTCCCCTCATGTGGCGGTATCGTGGTGCAATGCAGCAACACGACAGTGGCCCTACAACCATGGCATGTGTCTGTATGAACTGCCAGCGTGATGCTGAGGTACTCCTCTCTGTCACAGGTAGAACGTGTGGCACATCAACTCGGGCGTCAAGTCTGTCCCAGTCCCAATATGTAGGATACAAAGGATCATTTTTCAACATTTGTCGGCCGGCTTGCCTCAATACAGGATACAACCGCTTTATAATATCTTTCCCAAACGAATCAATGCATGCATCCAAACCTAGGGGGAGCAACGTGAAACTACCGAGTGTTCATACCGCCCTTTTTAAATTCAACTAGACATTGTAATCGATGAAATAATATCACACACGCTCTAAACCCTCGATCTTTCATTTAGTTTCCTCCTCCCTTTCTGCTTAGTGCACCTTTTTTGTCAGGAACAAAAATTGAAACTATAGTCAAAAGGGAACTCATTTGTTTTCACAACATTTAAACAACAAAAAAGTATTAGAATGTATATCTCTAACTGAAAAGCTCTTCAGAGGACTGTTTATCACTATAAAAATTAAAATAACAGGAACTCTGAGTATTTGACGCTGCTAACTTTTTAATTACAATCACTTTAACAAGAATAAAATAAAATTTATCGGAAGTTTAACTATTTTTGTGTCTAGTGGCGATTAGCTTAATGAATAATACTCTTTACATGCTTACGTTGCTGTAAATTACTTAATCACTCAGTGAAGACTAAATTTTAGGACTTGCTGGCTTTCAGTATTAGGCAGAGCATGTTTACAGAACCTACTTTGTCTCACGGGTGCTCAGAGATATTAAAAAATGAGCTTAGTTTACTAAAGGATCTCCGTAACTCAACTGTGGAATCCCGTGGTTTGGACAGTTACCCTTAAATTGTGGAAGACACTTTCATCACCGTATTTAGCAATGGATCGTAAGAATTCTACTGGTCTTGATAGACTGCTGGAATAACACCTTGGCCGGCCGGTGTGGTCGATTGGTTCTAGGCACTTCAGTCTGGAATGGCACGATCGCTACCGTCGCAGGTTCTAATCCTGCCTCGGGTATGGATGTGTGTGATGTCCTTAGGTTAGCTCGGTTTAAGTAGTTCTAAGTTCTAGGGGACTGATGACCCACGATGTTAAGTCCCATAGTGCTCAGACCCATTTGAACCATTTTTTGAATAACATCTGGACAGCACCAACCTGCAGTAAAACATTTTGGCGTGCTATTCTTAGACACTTACATCTCTCCAGTGAATACTGTCAAATCTTTCGTGTTTGGTCTCCAGCTCTTCCTTGCTAACAATGTACCACAGTCGAGACGAAAAAAAAAAAAAAACAACTGAGCTCTTCGTCTGTTTCATCCAATAAGGAGAACCCACTACTTATCTGAGTATTTCTTTCCTGCTTTCTTCATTTCCATTATTCATCTGCCTCGATCTTTCTTTTTTTTCATTAGCGCTTCCTCATTTCTACTCCCTCTTAGATATGGCGACCATGACATGAACCCTGGAGGTCATATCGGACTTATACCACTAGACATAAGGTAGCATTGCCTGGTATAGAGAAATGTGTATGTAGAAGGCCTTCCGAATAGTCCACGGTACGGCGCTTTGGGCACCAAACTGTGGCAAATGAACTTCTGAGTGTGAAAAGTTAATGGGCGTGATTTCTCAGCGTGTGCTTCAGAGAGCACAGACGTCAGACATCAGGAGCGAGGCCGTAGCACGCTGCTGTTCCAGACGAAAGTCTTCTTCACATGCCTGTCCTAAGCAGTCTCCTTTGTTGAGGTAGGATGAATTGGACCGGAAACACGAGGTGCTGTCCGTGGACGTTTATGTCTGCTGCGGCACAAGGTGGCCGTCTAACGGACATATTGAAACCACAGTCACAATACAGGGTTATTACAAATAATTGAAGCGATTTCACAGCGCTACAATAACTTTATTATTTGAGATATTTTCACAATGCTTTGCACACACATATAAAAACTCAAAAAGTTTTTTTAGGCATTCACAAATGTTCGATATGTGCCCCTTTAGTGATTCGGTAGACATCAAGCCGATAATCAAGTTCCTCCCACACTCGGAGCATCATGTCCCCATCAATGAGTTCGAAAGCATCGTTGATGTGAGCTCGCAGTTCTGGCACGTTTCTTGGTAGAGGAGGTTTAAACACAATCTTTCACATAACCCCATACAGAAAGAAATCGCATGGGGTTAAGTCGGGAGAGCGTGGAGGCCATGACATGAATTGCTGATCATGATCTCCACCACGACCGATCCATCGGTTTTCCAATCTCCTCTTTAAGAAATGCCGAACATCATGATGGAAGTGCGGTGGAGCACCGTCTTGTTGAAAGATGAAGTCGACGCTGTCGGTCACCAGTTGTGGCATGAGCCAATTTTCCAGCATGTCCAGATACACATGTCCTGTAACGTTTTTTTTCGCAGAAGAAAAAGGGGCCGTAAACTTAAAACCGTGAGATTGCGAGTTTGCTGCACGAATGCGTGAGGATTCTCTACCGCCCAGACTCGCAAATCGTGTCTGTTAACTTTGCCATTAACAAAAGATGTTGCTACATCACTGAAAACAAGTTTCGCACTGAACGCATCCTCTTCCATGAGCTGTTGCAACCGCGCCGAAAATTCAAAGCGTTTGACTTTGTCATTGGGTGTCAGGGCATGTATCAATTGTAAACGGTAAGGCTTCTGCTTTAGCCTTTTCCGTAAGATTTTCCAAACCGTCGGCTGTGGTACGTTTAGCTCCCTGCTTGCTTTATTCGTCGACTTCCGCGGGCTACGCGTGAAACTTGCCCGCACGCGTTCAACCGTTTCTTCGCTCACTGCAGGCCGACCCGTTGATTTCCCCTTACAGAGGCATCCAGAAGCTTTAAACTGCGCATACCATCGCCGAATGGAGTTAGCAGTTGGTGGATCTTTGTTGAACTTCGTCCTGAAGTGTCGTTGCACTGTTATGACTGACTGATGTGAGTGCATTTCAAGCACGACATACGCTTTCTCGGCTCCTGTCGCCATTTTGTCTCACTGCACTCTCGAGCGCTCTGGCGGCAGAAACCTGAAGTGCGGCTTCAGCCGAACAAAACTTTATGAGTTTTTCTACGTATCTGTAGTGTGTCGTGACCATATGTCAATGAATGGAGCTACAGTGAATTTATGAAATCGCTTCAATCATTTGTAATAGCCCTGTATAAAGGGCATGAAACACAATAGCTATGAAAAGGCTAACTACATCAGATTAGAGGCCTCGTGGAGACAGATATGCCTACCCTGAACCTCATATAGCAATTACTTTAGAAGATTCAGAGCCATAAAGATATACATATTATTGTTAATGGTATAGATAACTTACAATGAGGAGACAAAAGTCGTGGGACAACGATATTCACATAAAGAGATGGCGGTAGGATCGCGTGCGCAAAGTGTAAAAGGACAGTGCATTGGCTTAGCTGTCATTTGTACTTAGGTGACTCAAGCGAAAAGGTTGCCAGCGCGACGGGAATCAACAGACTTTGAAAGCGTAATAGTGGTTGGAGCTACAAACGTAAGACATTCTGTTTTGCATTTCGTTAGGGAATTCAGTACTTCAAGATCCACAGCGTCAACAGTGGGCAGAGAATACCAAATTTCAGCCATTGCCTCTCACCATGGGCAATTCAGTGGCCGACCGCCTCCACGTAACGACCGAGAGCAACGGCATTTACGTAAAGTTTTGAGTGCTAGCAGACAAGCAGCACTGCCGGAAATAACGGCAGAAATCAATGTGGGACGTGCGAAGAACGTATGCGTTCGGACAATGCAGCAAAATTTGGCGTTAAAGGGGTATGGCAACGGACAACATGGCCTGCAGTGCCTCTACTGCTCGTGGCCGTACTTGCTGGACCCTACAAGACAGAAAAACCACGGCCCAAAGTCACGGACACAGGCTTTCGACAAGGCACTGTGCAATCTGATGGTGGTTTACTAATGGTGTGTGATGTGTTTACATAGAATGGACAGGGCACTCTGGTCCAACTGAACCGATTATTGACTGGAATTGGTTATGTTCCGCTACCTGAAGAGCATTTGCAGCCATTCATGATGTTTCCAAGCATGGGTGGAATTTTTATGGATGACAATGCAATGTGTCTAACTTTCTACCGCTTGTGCCTTTGTCCTGCATTGTGTGCGGGGTTGGCGTGGTTAAATCGGATTTTGCATGTTAATGTGAAGGGGTGGCCGGATACCCTTGCTGCCGTCACCCCGTGCCCCCTGGGACAGAATCGGAGTACCCCATCTGTCAGCGTCTAGTGTAAATCATGGAAAAGTGCAGATGTGCTTCAAATGTCTGTGAGTCGTTTAGCTGAGGCGGGACGTGGGGACCAGCCCAGTAGTCACCTAGAGGAATGTGGAAAACCGCCTAAAAACCACATCCAGGCTGGCCGGCACACTGGCCCTTGTCGGGCGGATTCGATCCGGGGCCGGCGCGCCTACCCGAGTCCAGGAAGCAGCGCGTTAGCGCTCTCGGCTAACCTGGCGGGTCCGGATGACAATGCAAACGTGTGACCGGGCATAATTGTTCGCGTTTGATTTGAAAAATATTCTGGACAATTTGAGCGAATGATCTCGCCACCCAGATCGCCCGATATCAGTCATCGAACATTTATGGGGCATAATAAAGACGTCAGTTTGCAGACAAATTCTTGCACCGCGCAACACGTTCTCAATTACGAACGATTATAGAGGCAGTACGGCTCAGTGTTTCTGCTGGGGACTTACAACGACCTGCGTTCACGCACAACGAGTTGTTACCGGGCAAAAGGAGATCTGAAAGTTTATTAGGATGTATCCCATGACTGTTGTCACCTCAGCATGTGTTGGATTAACTGTACAGAGCTGAGATGGATCAAAAGAAGCATAATGCTAAGCAGGTTCCTGATCTGGTAGGAGAAGTTGGGAAGTGATATTAATTTGTGTGTTATTAGTACTTTGAAACCTCGTAGTCAAGGGAAGGCAGGATTGTGGACGGGCCGTAATCAGTTACAATTGGTTGCCTTTTACAGGTACACACGATTTATTTTGAACCAGTAATTCCAGACTCAACAAAAAATAAAAATACCACACGTTATTAATGATGGAGTAAATAGCTGTGTGCCGGCCGGTGTGGCCGTGCGGTTCTAAGCGCTTCAGTTTGGAACAGCGTGACCGCTACGGTCGCAGGTTCGAATCCTGCCTCGGGCATGGATGTGTGTGATGTCCTTAGGTTAGTAGGTTTAAGTAGTTCTAAGTTCTAGGGGACTGATGACCGCAGATGTTAAGTCCCATACTGCTCAGAGCCATTTGAACGATTTTAAACAGCTGTGTAAATAATAATGTTTTCAGTGAGTTACAATTTATCAAATCCCCATTAAATATAGATACAGCAGATAATGTTTTAATAGCAAGCCTCTGTGATCTGAGCAGAAGACCTTACACCCCAGGAATGGCAATAAATTAAGAACTGTTTAAGAACTCATTCCAATTTACATCTTACAGGTACTGAAATATTGAAGATTAGTCGACACGAACAGAGCAGAAGGCATCAGAAGCCAGGAATGGCAGTAAATAAAGTTTTAAGGCAAACTGCTAAAATACAAATACCAAATTAGAATTTTAAAGCAAATGACCACAATCACGGCTGAAGGCCTTACCCGCCAAGAACGACAAAAATATAAAAAACTTAGAAACCTGCTGTAAAACAGCAAATACAATATAAAAGGTTAATTAAAAAAACGAGCAACTGATCAAAAAACGGGTGAAATAAGATGATGGTAGTCTTTGTAACACAACCCTTAACATCCTCTGAACACTACACTGCTAGATATATTCCAGAAGGCGACCAGAACTATCAATTAGACATATATAACCTTTAATGTAGGCGTTACAATAAATAATACAATAATAAAACACAAGGGCCAGCACGTAAGTTCCTTAAAGTGTACTGAGGGAGATTATACCCGCAGAAGGCGTGGACTGAAGGAACGTTACACTGAATTCCTTTTAGAACACACATGTCTTACAAGAACCAAGGGGCCACAGACGGTGCTCAGGAATCGACCTCTGAGATGGTCCGGCAACAAACACTTTCGCCAGCGATGAGATAGGCAGCCAAGAGTTGCATTCACTTCACAAGATTGTAACTCAGACTTGTGGCACTCTAACAAATGACTAATCATAATCTTGCTGAAGCTACCTGACGTCCGATAAACCAAATGCAACGACGGAACCATACGCCAAAGCTGGAACCGGCGGTCTGCACTGCGTCCCCAGAATACTGTGTTCAGAGCGCCCGGAACGAGAAAGGAATCACTACCACCAGAGTACAGGTAGAAGAATCAATAACCGGCCTACAGTCAAGAAAGCTGTAAAAACTACACACCTTACCGGACAGCAGCGGCAAGGCGAGGAAACGTACACTGCCGTTACAAACACTAACCCCCAGGACAGGTAACTGGGGTGTTAGTGCCCACCAGTCTAGAAATTTTACTGCTGGTTGTACTTAACAAATTGTAACAAGATGAACGCAGTAAATAGTAATAAGAAGTCGAGGAAAGCTAATCAGATCCGCCTTCCCCAAGCACTCCACTCGCTACTCTTCGCCTTGGCAACACTACGAGTAGCAATACGAATCCAAGTCACTGGAGAATCGCGGGATATCACAATGGTGGAGCTTTATCTACTTGGATTGAAATGAACGCATCTTAAAGCTTGCTGGATCCGGTTTACGTCGAGGTCGTAGACCCTCGTGACCACAGCCGTTCCATCCGGCAGTCCATGCGTGGCGCCAGTGGTCCGGGCGTGTTGTGGCAGTGTACGGACCTGGCTCCTCCTGAGTCCCCAACGGAACTGGCCCACTCACACGACCCGGAAAAACAACGACGTCGCCCCAAAGACAGGGCAACATTTACTACATATCGATAACCACCGCTGCCGCCAGTAGCGGACAGGCAACGCTGGCGAAACCGAGCGGCGCCGTTCAACAAGAAAAGAAGACAAACAACCGCAACCATGCCAACTAAACGATAGCATCTGGCCTCCAACAGAGGACGGAAACCTACACACAGCACGAACGCGGGACGCAGCACGGCTCATATGTTTTCCAAATTTTGCATTTAATTTTAGTAAGGATATTGTTAACATTAATTAGAAATTGGAAAACTAATGCCCCATGATGAGGTAGAGACGAGTCTGTTTAACTGTTGCAACAGTAGGCCTCGAATTAAGTAGCACTCGTGGCCGTGAATGGATTAGAGCCTTTCCTCAGACTTTAGCAGATGGGCTGCAGCAAGGAGAGCGGCGGGATGCATGTCCATGCATTCGTTGTGTGTGCATGCGTGCGCACGCAAGCGCGCGCGACCGCGTTGTGTGTGTGTGTGTGTGTGTGTGTGTGTGTGTGTGTGTGTGTGTATGTGTGTGTGGCTGGGTGTGCATACAGCACGTTGTATGTTAGTTCAAACTCTGCCACCTGCCCCGCTTTCTTGCTCTCGCAAATTGAACTCTGGAACCCCAAAGAAATTACGGTGATATTTCATTTAATGTACGCTAGAAGCGTCATTTACGGTGAAAGTTCGATAACTAACTCCTGCGGAGCGTTGTCGATGTGGAGGCAAATGAAGTAATGTGCCGGATGTCCATCGTTCCGGTGAACTGGCGCATCTGCTTGGCGGACGCTTCACTTCTGGAGCACTGATTGGCAACTAGCTTCTAGGCTGTCGTGATAGCGTTCTCAGTGGCGAACACGCGGGGCACGACAGAGGCGAGAAGCCGTTTATATGAATGCGTGGTGTTTGTTCTTTCGGATGTACAGACCTATATCATTGATGTCGGTTTGCAGTAGGGTTTTGGAGCATATACTGTATTCAAGCATTATGAATCACCTCGAAGGGAACGATCTATTGATACGTAATCAGCACGGTTTCAGAAAACATCGTTTTTGTGCAACGCAGCTAGCTCTTTATTCGCACGAAGTTTTGCCACTATCGACAGGGGATCTCAAGTTGATTCCGTATTTCTAGATTTCCGGAAAGCTAATGACACTGCTCCTCACAAGCGACCTCTAATCAAGCTGCGGGCCTATGGGGTATCGTCTCAGTTGTGCGACTGTATTCGTGATTTCCTGTCAGGAAGGTCGCAGTTTGTAGTAATAGACAGCAAATCATCGAGTAAAACTGAAGTGATATCAGGTGTTCCCCAGGGAAGCGTTCTGGGACGTCTGCTGTTCCTAGTCTATATTAATGACTTGGGTGACAATCTGAGCAGTTCTCTTAGGTTGTTCGCAGATGATGCTGTAATTTACCATCCGAATACCAGTATCAGTTGCAAAGCGATTTAGAAAAGATTGCTGTATGGTGTGGCAGGTGGCAGTTGACGCTAAATAACGAAAAGTGTGAGGTGGTCCCACATGAGTTCCAAAAGAAATCCGTTGGAATTCGATTACTCGATAGATAGTACAATTCTCAAGGCTGTCAATTTTAAACGTCCCCTTTTGAACAATTATACATGACTGTGCTTAAACTGACACACATTGTTTTAGCGCAACGCAATCTGACTTTCAATAATCCCTACAAAAGAATGGCCCTGACTAACATTAACCTATACCTTTCACAAATCACTTACCTCACAAAAATCTTCGTTACTCGAACTACTGCAATATAGCGAGCGCCACTACTGCCAGTTAAATAAAAGATTATAACTACTGAAGGAACTAACTACTGATAGGCATAGTTAGCAAATGAAAGATTTTGATAGAGAACAAATGATGTATTTACCGTAAGAGTCATAATATATATAGCAGTTCATGACATCCAGCCTTACAAATTTCAAAACTCCGCCATCTCTCTCCCCACATCCACCACTGCTGGCGGCTCACCTCCAACTGCGCAACACTACGCGCTGTTCGCATCCAGCTGCCCAACACTACAATGGCAGACAACAATGCAAACTAGCCACAGACTGCACACAGCACAGCCAGTGATTTTTCATACAGAGCGCTACGTGGCGTTACCAATATAAAAACTTAAACAGCCTACTTACAAATTTAACTAAGTACCTGGGTGTAAAAATTACGAAAAACTTCTGTTGGAAAGACCACATAGATAATACTATGGGGAAGGCGAGCCAAAGGTTGCGTTTCATTGGCAGGACACTTAGAAGATGCAACAAGTCCACTAAAGAGACAGCTTACACTACACTCGTTCGTCCTCTGTTAGAATATTGCTGCGCGGTGTGGGATCCTTACCAGGTGGGATTGACAGAGGACATCGAAAGGGTGCAAAAAAAGGGCAGCTCGTTTTGCATTATCACGTAATAGGGGAGAGAGTGTGGCCGTTATGATACGCGAGTTGGGATGGAAGTCATTAAAACAAAGACGTTTTTCGTCGCGGCGAGATCTATTTACGAAACTTCAGTCACCAACTTTCTCTTCTGTATGTGAAAATATTTTGTTGAGCAAAAACCTACATAGGTAGGAATGATCGTGAAAATAAAATAAGAGAAATCAGAGTTCGAACAGAAAGGTTTAGGTGTTCGTTTTTTCCCGCGCGCTGTTCGGGAGTGGAATGGTAGAGAGATAGTATGATTGTGGTTCGATGAATCCTCTGCCAAGCACATAAAAGTGAATTGCAGAGTAATCATGTAGATGTAGATACATTATATGTAAATTGAAGGTGGCAGGGGGGAAAGGAAAGGAAAGGGAAGGGATCACTGAAGTTAGCTGCTTCGGGATGTTACGGGGGATGAGCGGCAACGAGTAATAACGTATGCCGGACAGAGATTCGAACCCAGTATCTCCTGTTTACTTGGCGTGTGTTAACCGTTGCCCCACCCGTGACACAGTGTTCATCACAACTGCGCGGCCTGGCTCTGCACGACTCACGGCCGACCCAAATTCCAACCGAGCACCACCTATCAGCAGTCCCGTCTCGTTTCCTCCATGCTTGCTACTCTGAGATTCCCGCATGATACATCCGAAAGTACAGACACTATGTATTCATATAACTGATTCTCTTAGAAGGGCAATGGATCCGCCTTCTTCCTTGCGGCTGCACATGTAGGTCCGATCTCCTGTGGGTATCTCAGAGTAAGAAGCACATGGGAAACGGACAGGGATTGCAGGTAGGTGGCGCATGGTGGGAGTGTGTGTCGCCGCGAGTCGTGCTGAGGTGGCCCGCGCAGTTGTGACGAACACTGTGTCCCGGATGGAACAGTGATTAGCGCAACTGCCTAATAAGCACAAAATTCCGGGTTCGAATTCCGGTCTGGCACACATTTTCACTCGTCGCCGCTGATTCCGCATAATGTCCCGATGCAGCTGACTTCAATAACCCTTTCCCTTTCCTTTCTTTCCCCCCCCCCCCACCTTCAGTTTACATGTGAAGAGCTGTCTGTCAGCCCTGTGCCTTTATGTGAGTCAGACCTTCATGTTCATCTCGGGAACAGCGTCGTGCGGCTCGGGCATAACAGGACAAAATGTTATGGTTCGCTGATCAGCAGTTTCTTCACTGTGAGTACCAGATGAGTTGTCTGAGTTAACGCTTTGAGGCGGTGGTATTACAATAGTATAGGAAATGAGACACTTAAAGTAGTAAAGGAGTTTTTCTATTTGGGGAGCAAAATAACTGATGCTGATCGAAGTAGAGAGAATATAAAATGTAGACTGGCTATGGCAAGGAAAGGGTTTCTGAAGATGAGAAATTTGTTATCATCGAGTATAGATTTAAGTGTAAGGAAGCCGTTTCTGAAAGTATTTGTATGGAGTGCAGCCATATATACAAGTGAAGCATGGACGATAAATAGTTTGGACAAGAAGAGAATAGAAGCTTTCGAAATGTGGTCTACAGAAGAATACTGAAGATGTAAGTAGGCTGTTTCTGTTTTCTTATTGGCAACGTTACGTAGCGCTCTGTATGAAAATCACTGGCTGTGCTGTGTACAGTCTGTGGCTAGTTTGCATTGTTGTCTGCCATTGTAGTGTTGGGCAGCTGGATGTGAACAGCGCGTAGCGTTGCACAGTTGGTGAGCCGCCAGCAGTGGTGGATGTGGGGGAGAGAAATGGCGGAGATTTGAAATTTGTAAGACTGGATGTCATGAACTGCTATATATATTATGACTATTAAGGTAAATACATTGTTTGTTCTCTATTAAAATCTTTCATTTGCTAACTATTCCTATCAGTAGTTTGTGCCTTCCGTAATTTGAATCTTTTATTTAGCTGGCAGTAGTGGCGCTCATTGTATTGCAGTAGTTCGAGTAGCGAAGATTTTTGTGAGGTAAGTGATTTGTGAAAGGTATAGGTTAATGTTAGTCAGGGCCATTCTTTTGTAGGGGTTATTGAAAGTCAGATTGCGTTGCGCAAAAAAATATTGTGTGTCAGTTTAAGCACAGTCATGTATAATTGATCTAAGAGGACGTTTCATATGTCGACCCTTAGCCGAGGATACCTCACTGGAATCTTCTGATTTTTTCTTCTAGTTTGTGTAATTAGTGTATCTTTTGTTTATTGCTAGCGCGTAATTGTAGAGAAAATCTCCTTTGTAGTTGCAGTCTTTCATTGTTGTACAGTAAAGCAGTTCTGGCATGCATGTAGATTTGCACCAAGTATTTCGCAGCTGCAATTAACTAGATATTATTTTCAGTGCCATGTTAATGTGTTCTCCTATTTTTGCTCTTCAAATTGTGCTTTTCTGTGTTATCGTGTGAAATATTGTGACAATAATGGCGTGTGAAAAACGTAATACTAGGCTCCAAAGTAAACTGAGAAACGACAGTGAAGACGAAAACAGAGTGTTAGCGCCACCGTGTAATGAATTAACTAATGTTCAAAGTAGTAATTTGGTAATTGTACATAGGGAAATGGAGCGGGCTGCAAATAATGGTGTAGGCAGTGAAACAATTAGTGAACAGGGAAGCATTATCGATCGATCGGTCGGCAACAGCTTGCCTCAGGAATCCGAAATGACAGGACACAATCTTGCAAATACTGTAGATTTAGGTTTTGCATCCTCGCCGTTTTCTCAAATAAGTCAAGACACATTTTCTGCTTTTCAAAATGCGAATATTGGCGGTTCAAATGCATTGCCGAATAGCACTTAGGAACATGTTTCAGACACCAGTGCATTGTTATTAGAATTAATGAAACAAATGGGACAAAAGCTTCAAAAGTTAGACACAATGGAACAAAATCTTCAAAAGTTAGACACAATGGAGCAACACCAGAGACAAACACAGCAACAGTTAGACACAATGGAACAAAATCAGAGACAAATACAGCAAAAGCTTCAAAAGTTAGACTCATTGGAACAAACTCTCGAACAAACACGTGAAGATTTAACTACTGAGTTACACAACATTGAATCGAAATGTCAAAAAGTCTGTAATGACGTAAAAACACAAATATGTGAGCATTTTCAACCTATTTTTTCGCGGCATGAAAATGCATTACAGAATCACGAAGCAGCCATAAAAGAACTGCAAACTATTGTTCATGAAAATCATGAGACCTTGCAAGCTAAAATTGACTCAGTTGCATCTACCGATTCGGTTATGCAACTTGCAAAAACTCAGGAAAACTTAAAGGACACAGTAGATACTCTGAAAATTGGTTCAGAAAGACACATGGAGGAAATTAGTTCACTGTCAGAGTAGGTAGTTGAACTTTCGGATCAGCTAAATAATTTATCTACGAAGGTAGATGATAATCTGAATGACACAAAATCGGTAGTCCTTAATGACACAGGAGAGTGCGAACAAATTACGAAATTCAAACAAAATCAGATTCATATTAATACGCAACACCAAAGAGAAATCCGGGAAGTACAAGATCAGCTGATACAGGTAATACAAGAATTACGTATTTCAGAGGACACTCGCGCTCCAGTACGGGAAGAGGGACGTAGAAATACTGAACAGCCACAAAATAATAACACAGGGCACTTCGGAAATTATGAAAGGAATTGGCAAGGTACACCGAATTTTGAGATGGAACCACCGAAACGACGTAACAATGACAGACATGCGACTTGCCGACAGGACGATTTTGACTATAAGCTGTTCATTACTACACGTAAATTCAAAACATTTAAGAATTCTGGCAACGACATTCATCCACAAGCATGGCTCCATCAATTCTCTCATTGTTTTCCTCCCAACTGGTCGTTAGAACACAGATTAGAATTTATGTGTGGCTATTTAGAGAATGAACCAGCTGTAAGAATGCGATCGGTCATTCACGATTGTCACAGTGAAGGAGAATTTTATCATGCCTTCCTCTCAGCATATTGGTCTCAAGCTACACAAGACAGAGTAAAACATAGCATCATAATGATGAAACATTTCGAACAATCTGAATTTTCCAGTCTTGTGAAATATTTTGAAGACATGTTGCGCAAGAATCAGTACCTGTCAAACCCATACAGCCCCTCAGAACTCATCCGTATTTGCTTAATCAAATTACCTGAACATTTACGACATATTATTTTGGCAGGACGTTGCAAAGACTACATTGAAGCTTTTCAGGGACTCTTACAAGAATTAGAAATTGACACTGACAATTGCGGAACGCGAAAACAGGAACACAACAATTACAGGTCACATCCGTCGCAATTCCGCGATGAAATAAATAATAACTGGACACGACGAGGCTATTCTCACAACACAAGTCGTGACCAGAATAGACACCACCCATATGACAACCACTGGCAGAGTAATAGTTACAGAGAAAGTTCGCATTTCCGTAGTAATGAATATTACAGAGACAATCATAGAAACAGACAGTATGGTAACCAGAACTATTATTATCAAGGGAGACAGAATAATTTCAGACGCAACAGTTCAGCACGCAGTTACGATTCAGGGAGAAATTCTCCACCACGTGACCGACAAGAAAGAAACTGTGGAATCTACCGACATGACGACAGACGATATGATCGTAACGACAGACCTGAATTGCATCAGAACTGGCGGGATCTAAACAGGGCAGGGCCCTCTCGACAAGGTGAATTTGTAGGTCTCCAAACCCCAATAACGACGAGGGCCAACAAAGAGACAATAGGCAATGACTCATACCGCTGGCAGCCACAAAACGTACGTATGAAACTGACGAAGCAGCTGCCATAGCTAGTAATTACATAAAAATGGAAGACATTAGGGACATCTTACTCCAGGAACACGACGTAAAACATAACAACATTGCATATCCTGTGATTCACATTACAGTAAATCACGTAAAATTTACGGCAGTACTTGACTATGGCAGTCCCGTTTCAGTAATTAGTGAAACAGCCTTTAGCAAATGCAACAAATCGAACGATTGTCCCACACTTCCGCTATGTAAGATTAAATTACAAGGTGCTTTCTTATTGTTCCATTATTGTCGACGGAAATTATATTGGGAGTAGACTTTTTGAATGAATACAAAGCAATCTTAAACTTTCTCGATGCTGAAATAAGTTTAGAGAAAGAAGGTAAGTCAATAGCTTTGAAATTTAAAGATTGGCTCTCAAACCATGACGAGGAAATTAATCGGCTTTACCTTCTGTTAGACAACAGTTCGGAATTTTCTACGGAACTAGACACTAACAATCACTCTGCAAGTACTGACAGGGATGATATCGACGGCATATTTGATACTAATGAGCTAATTCAGAATAAAATTCAAACAATTGAGAATTGTAATGACACTGATAGGCAGGACCTTTTTGAGATTTTACAAGCACATTCCACAGTTTTTACTCACAAAACAGGAACAATCAAGGGATATCAATACCAATTTCGTGTTCGTGAGCATACTAAATTTTGTGTTAGACCATACGTGATTCCGGCGCATTATAGGGATCGTGTTAGAACAGAAGTACAGTCTATGCTTGACGAGGGCATTATTGAGCCTGCAGTAAGCTCATACAACAATCCATTGCATGTTGTTGAGAAGAAAAATGGATCGATCAGGCTTGTCTTAGATTCGAGACAAATCAATACTATCATCATTCCTGAAACAGACAGACCGCAAACGTTGGAAGAACTTCTTCAAAATTTTAAAGGCGTAAAAGTGTTGTCTTCTATTGATCTCAGATCCAGCTTTTATCAGATCGAACTTCATCCAGAATGTTGAAAATACACAGCTTTTCTTTGTTTCGGCGTTTGCTATCAATTTCGGAAACTTCCTTTTGGTTTGAACATTTCTTCGGCAGCGTTCATTTGCGGGCTAAATTCCATATTACCTGAGTTCATAAACGTCACATCACCTTATATGTGGATGATATTCTAATAGCAGAAGCTTCATGGGAACAACATAATCGCATCCTCAACAGTTTGTTACGTATTTTTGCAGAATCTGGAATTACAGTTAACTTGGAAAAGTCTGAATTCGGTAGGCAAAAGGTGAGGTTTTTGGGACATATTATTTCTTGTGAAGGCATTCAGCCGGATTCTGAAAAGTTAGAAGCAATCAGAGCCATTCCAGTTCCATCCACAAAAAAACAAGTCCGCAGTTTTCTAGATCTCATAAATTTTTACCGTCGTTTTCTGAATATGCAAATTCTTGTTACACCAAAACTTTGTTCACTCACTGGAAAAAAGACTATTTGGAACTGGGACGAACAAGCACAGTTGGAATTCAATTCTTTGAAAGAATCGCTACTTAACGCGCCAATACTAGCGCATCCAGATCTGTCACAAGTATTCTGCCTTAGCACGGATTCTTCTAAAGTCGGTCTTGGTGCCCATTTATTTCAAGAAGCCATAGAAAATGACACTACCGTTCTGAAAACCATTGCTTTTGCTAGCCGAGTGCTAACAAAATCTGAAAAAAATTATTCCATTACTGAATTAGAGGCTTTAGCTATCGTTTGGGCATTTAACAAATTCCGTTTCTTTCTTACTGGTAAGCACGTAAAAGTATACAGTGATCATCGTGCATTGCAATTTCTTATGTCTTCAAAATTAAATCATGACAGGTTAAAACTTTGGGCATTATTTCTGCAAGAATTCCACTTCACAATAGTCCACATTCCCGGCAAGGAGATCATTGTTGCGGACGCACTGTCACGCGCACCGGCTGGGCTTGAGAAAAGTAACACAGAAGGCAACCTCGAGAAAAATTTCGGTATTCTTTACATTCAGAAAGTCGCCTTTGAAAACTTCATCACCAGATCTTTAAAGGACATTGCTCATGAGCAAGATAAAGATCCTATTTGGAAAGACATCAAAAGTAAATGGTATGAAAAGACGCACACTCAGATTCGGCATTATTATCTGGTTGGAAACAACATACTCTTCAAACACTGCACTGTTGATGACAAGCTATGGGTACTTTGCATTCCAGACGATTTTGTTAATATGCTCATTTGGTACATTCATTTCAGCTACGCACATTTTGGTCCACGAAAATGTTATCATATTCTTCGAACGACTTGTTATTTTAACAATATGGAAAAGAGAATTCGAAGAGTCTTGTCTAATTGTAAACTTTGTCAAAAGGCGAAACCATCTACTATCTCAAATCGTGTTCCGTTGTTTCCTATCATTCCGTCTAAATTAAAAGAATTTGCTGCAGTTGATCTCTTGGGACCCTTTGTCGGAACATCGAATGGATTTTCGGACGTTCTAGTCGCTGTTGAACTTACTTCAAAATTTGTTTCTTTCACTCCGTTACGTAAAGCCACTGGACGATCTGTATCCAACGCCTTTGTTAAAAATATCTTACGGACAGCAATTCAGATCTGCTGTTTGGGAACGCATGCTTCGGAACCATAAAATCAAACCTGTTTTTATTTCATTGTGCTCACCACATTGTAACCCCTCCGAACGGATTATGAAAGAAATCAATAAGCTTTGCAGACTTTATTGTCACAGAAAGCATCAGCATTGGGACAGATATTTACACTTATTTCAAAACGTGCTGAATGAAATGCCTCATAACTCCACTGCTTTACCACCTACTCTTGTACTGAAAAATGAAGAACCACCGAACAGAATCAGAGAGTTTGTACCTTTCCCGAATACACGTAAACTTCGGCACAAAGACATAATTGATTTGGCTATTAAAAATATAAAATCTGCGGCAGACAAAAGGAGAAAACTAAATGGTAAAGCAAATGCAAAGAAATTACATATTGGTCAGAAAGTTCTCATTAAAGATTATTCATTGTCACATAAGAAGAAACACTTGAGTCACAAATTCTTTCTAGTTTACAATAGACCTTACAGAATCCGACGTAAAACCGTTTATTGAAAGATAATCTGTTTTTTTTTTTAACTTAGTCTTTGCTATAAAATTTTTCACTTTACATTACTAGTATGCTTTGTCAGACTTAGAATCTGTTAACATGCAACAATGTCTGAAGTTAAATATCCAGTCAAGAACCAAGAGAACTTATTTAAACAGAAATTACCACTGCATTGTGATAGTGAACAGAGGACACAGTGTTACTGTGTGTGTACATTCTTGCTTCTTAGTTGCACGATTACATAACGACTATAAGGCTTGCATACTTGGAACATATACTGCTAATGAGATTTTAATGCAACATTTTGGTTTACTTGAAAAGACATTCCTTATTTGAAGTAGTTTTTGTGAGATTAAAGATGACTTAGTATTTGGTTTCTTTGACAGCTACACGATTATATCATGACGCTACTAATGTGTGACACAATTTACATTGTTGGTTTTGCGGTGTTTCTGTTTTATATCTGCACAGGTTTTCTGAATTATTCTGGAAAGTAAAACATGTTTTAGTAGTAACTTTTGTGGTATAGTTACAATGAGACAGCCTTTTTCGTAGCACAACAATACGTTACATTATAGTACTTTCTTGATCACAGTAAGGTACGTAATAACTACAATATCTATACGCAAAGCATTTCACTTTCGTTTATGGTGAGGTAAGTACATTGACTTCAGCAGAACTTTGCATACAGAGGACGATAACTACGACCCTTCCACAGAATTATCTTACAGCAAGACGCACATTTAGCGCTACAGGACACGCATTTGAGTGCTTAATTTTGTACTTAAACCATTTATTTTTAAAGATTTTTGAATTACAAAGAAAGTTTTCCGTGATACATCTCATTCCATTGCTGTAATCTGTAACACCTGAGGGTATAATTACATTAATCCTCAGGACTTGTGAAAAAGGATGATGGAAACCAAGAATCGTACTTTAATGAGTTATGAAATGTGTGTAAATGCGTGAATGTATCACAATGCCGACGAAAATTTTTTGGACACCATTATATTTAAAGGATTTTGTTTCTACACATTGGTAACGAAATTCTCGACCTGTGAAATTTTATATGAGACTATCACTGTAGTGCAAACTGGTGTCATAAATATTTCAGCAAGAAAGTTAAGTGAACACCTTCACGTAATGCGTAGTGGGCACCCAGCTGCGCGAGAGTCGCCTGGAAAAAAGCCATTAGTTTGTGCCTTTCAGAGGCACAGGTGGAGAAAAAAAGGAGGCCATTATCCTCGCTATTGACATTTCTTTGTAGAAAGCATCGCAAATGCGACACGCTCAAACTTGAAAACATATGATTACTCGTACTTTGTGCTACTTACTGAAATGATTATGAATTCATGGCCAATATTCGTACATCTGCACACCTGATTATGACAAGTGTCTTTCTACGAGAATTGAGAGAATTTCTACTAACTTATGAAATGTCTCATGACTACTGAATGATTGTTTTATGCTTTACTTTGTACATAGTTGCGTATTTTATTTGATATCTGTTTCCCAGGTGTGTTACATCATTGCTGTTATAAAACAAAGTAAAATAAAATGCATTTGCTAATGTGAACACTTTCTGTCAACAGATCTGTTAGATAATAATTTTATGTTCCACATTGCTCAAAAAAAAAAAAAAAAAAAAAAAAAAGGAGCACTTGGAAAGGAAAGAACACTAAGAAGGGACTAGTAACAGTAACTACATACATAATTTACTTTTCAAGTCCTTTGTAATTTTATTGGTAGAATAAGTTGTGGTGCACCACTTTAATTACATGAACATTAAGATGTGAATATACATTTCCCTTATATGCATTGTTGTCTTTAGAGTACTATTTTTTCTGCTTGAGCTATGTCATGTTTAGATATAAGTTATTGCATTTGCTGCTGCTGTTTGCCAGGCATAGTGCTACTAAATTTCACTTTACATTACTCTGTTAAGCCAGTTTTACTACTGATTTATTTTTCTTGTTTGCTGCACAGTGCCTTATATTAGCTGTAATATTACAATTGCTTTGCCAATTTGAATTTTTTGTCATTGATGTGTTAATTGTTTTGTGCTGCTGCAGTGCCTCGTCCCTTAGTTTAGCATCTGAGCACAGTAGATTTACGTTAGCTTAAGAGGGGGTAGACTATATAAGACAATGAGTTCCGATGAATTGGAAGAAATGCATTGTGAAGTTTTACGAAAAAATACAGAAAGGAGGTATAGATACCACTTTTTGAAATAATGAAGAACGAAGGGAGATCTCCAAGAAGTAAAGAAAGTTTTGTTTGCAAGATAGTGCAGTAAAACAAACCATGTCCTTTCCCCCTGTGTTATTTTGCTATGTGTTTGTGTACTCTTGTATTTGTGTTTTTCCTGTCTTTATGTTTTTAGCTAATACGATTTATGTTGTAGAATTTTTCTAGTACTAAGGTACATTCACTATGATGAGGAATACTGGTATCCTCAAATATAATTTGCATTAATAATATGTTATTCACTTTGTAAAGATGTTTAGACATTATTAATTCTGTTCTGTTTCTGTGCTCAAGTGTGAAATTAATGTTTCGAAAACTATTCTCATTATTTTATATATTTACTTATGTCATAATTCCTGTAACACTGATGTATCTGTTTATTTCTATTCTTTTGTAAAGCCTGTTTTACTACAAATGTTATCTGTATTGTTATGTTCATTTATGATGTATTTTGTACCTTTGTGATTGTATTCTCATGTTATAAAATTATAATTGACACCAGTACTTCAAATTAAGTAACATGTAAGTTACATTTCACTGCACACATTTCTGTTGGTCATAATATATGCACAGTATGTGAGAAGTTGGGACTGCTAGTGCTTGCACGTGTGTTGATAATTCAGCAAGGGACTGGATAACAGCATTGCTGGTTCTAAGGACATCTCAAAAAAATTTTTTTGGTGAGTGCCCAAGTGGTGGTTTATGGACTTGCGATATTGTCTGCAAGACTTCTAAGAACAATTCCAAAAACTTTGTGCATGCACAAGTGGTGGTTTATGGACTTGCTATATTCACTGCAAGACTCTTCGATGGTGATTGTGCACCTGCACAGTCGCAACAGATGGCTGCTGGCCATCTCTACAAGGACTACAGTGGGTCTGTATCTTTGATGACCCACCAATACCATTATTTCGGGAAGGACTACAGTGGGTCTACACCTTTGCTGACTCACCAGTACCATTTATCTACAAGGACTGCAGTCGGTCTGCACCTCTGGTGGCCCACCAATACCGTAATCTCTACCAGGACTACAGTGGGTCTGCTCTGTGATAACCTACCTACCAACATTCTTCAAAACTTCGACTGACTCTGCGGTGGGTTTGCTCTGTTGTGGCCCATTACCTGTCTGCATGTCGAGAGCCAGCACTGTCTTTCCGTTGGAAGGACAACACTACTTCTTCAAGACTCCATGGAAATCCACTACTTCCGTGTGCATTTTCTTTTACTGCTCAGACTTTGAGAAAAACACTGCAATTTTACTGTGATGAATGATGAGGACTGTCTTAATGGACTGTGAGAAAATTTTAGCTTTTGACCAACATTGTATCAATAAGTGTGTGTATTTGATATCTTTGTTATTGTAATTATGAAAATTTTTATCAAATCATTATTGGCCACTGCCCAAAACAATTTGTAAAATTTTTTTGTGGCGAGCATGGGGGCTATGTAAGTAGGCTGTTTATGTTTTCTTATTGGCAACGTTACGTAGTGCTCTGTATGAAGATCACTGGCTGTGCTGTTTCATGTTTTCTTATTGGCAACGTTACGTAGCGCTCTGTATGAAAATCACTGGCTGTGCTGTGTGAAGTCTGTGGCTAGTTTGCGTTGTTGTCTGCCATTGTAGTGTTGGGCAGCTAGATGTGAACAGCGCGTAGCGTTGCGCATTTGGAGGTGAGCCGCCAGCTGTGGTGGATGTGGGGGAGAGAAATGGCGGAGTTTTGAAATTTGTAAGACTGGATGTCATGAACTGCTATATATATTATGACTATTAAGGTAAATACATTGTTTGTTCTCTGTTAAAGTCTTTCATTTGCTAACTATTCCTATCAGTAGTTAGTGCCTTTCGTAGTTTGAATCTTTTATTTAGCTGGCAGTAGTGGCGCTCGCTGTATTGCAGTAGTTCGAGTAACGAAGATTTTTGTGAGGTAAGTGATTTGTAAAAGGTATAGGTTAGTGTTAGTCAGGGCCATTCTTTTGTAGGGATTATTGAAAGTCAGATTGCGTTGCGCTAAAAAATATTGTGTGTCAGTTCAAGCACAGTCATGTATAATTGTTCTAGGGGGACATTTCAAAGATTAGATGGGTATATCACATAACTAATGAGGAGTCATTGAATAGAATTGGGGAGAAGAGGAGTTTGTGACACAACTTGACTAGAGGAAGGGATCGGATGGTAGGACATGTGCTGAGGCATCAAGGGATCACCAATTTATTATTGGAGGGCAGCGTGGAGGGTAAAAATCGTAGAGGGAGACCAAGAGATGAATACACTAAGCAGATTCAGAAGGATGTAGGTTGTAGTAGGTACCCGGAGATGAAGAATCTTGCACAGGACAGAGTAGCATGGAGAGCTGCATCAAACCAGTCTCAGGACTGGAGACCACAACAACAACAATAGTATACGGGGTCATTGATGCAATAAACATGTTGGTCTGCTGATGCTTTGGCATATAGAGAACATAGTATGTAGCATCGTACAGCTATAGTGGTGGTTGGGCTACGGTATTCACGTATAGTGAGTTGTCTCTTGTAGTGAAGGTAAACTGAATTGCTTATTTGCTACACACGTCGTAAATGCTATTATGGGTATTTCTTGTCGACAAGCATAATTTAGATAAATTATGAATTCACTTACCTTATTTAAATGTGGATGTCTCTTAAAGGAAAACTCCAGCACTGATCTTAATCATTCACTTTTAGTGTGGATATGAAATCACTAGGGTCTAACGTTTTGACTTACTCTTGCATTTGCGGTCAGTTTTAAAAAAATATTGTTTTATATGGGGATATGTCGATTTGAAATTTCCTTTCTAAAGCTATACAGTTGAATTTACGAAATTTTAAACAAAAAATTCCTTAGGATACTTTTGATATAAAATTATCTAATCTTTTGAGATTCACTTCAAATCTTGTGTGTTAACGTCGTAAGTGGGCAGTATTTCTTACATCTATCTCAGGTACAGGAAAGCATCTGTGGCCATTGCTAGACATCGTTGGTGCCTTACATCGCCTTCGAAGCTGGTGGGTCCCCAAACCACGGCAGAATCTCCACTGCAGCCTCCGAGACTGCTGTGTCTCCCGCAAAAATAATTTTTTAATAAATGCTAGTCTTCTCAACCTCTTCAGTTACTAAAATCTCAGCTCACCACTCCCAACCTCTAAAAACGACTCCGTTCAGTAAGACTTAGAACAACTCTCGGAATCATAAATACGGACCACTGCACTTTCCGCACAGATTACGTCGATGAATACTTGTAATAAAGGCACAGATGGTTGCCTTCCCACCATTTGTCAACGGATAAGTATGAGCCCATAATGTGTAGCACAGCAAAATAATCCTCAGCCACATACCTTATAGTGATTCGTATAGAATATACAGGTTGATTCAGCTAACTTGTTCTTCTTGAACATTTCCTAAACCGTTTAGGACATTTTCATTCTGTCTCCTCCCATGTGAAATACAGAAAGTCTTCACTATACGTCTCAGTCTCTTGTCATAGATATACAATTACAGTGTCATCCGTATCAACTTCAGTTTCTCAAATACAGGTTAAGTAATTTCAGCAGTAAATATCATACATATCAAATAAACGAATACGTTTATGCAATACTAAGTGCTGTATATATCAGCACAGCAAGCGTTTCGTCCACAAGATAGAAGGCATTACAATTTCGAATTGTGTTATGAGGTTTGAATGTATTAGTTGTAACTGTGAATTACGTAAACACTTGTTCAAGATCCCCATATAATTGCCAAGTTGTATGAAAGTTCAGCCTATTTCCCAATATTTTATCACGAGAAGTCAAGTCGTGTTTTGTTCATTCATAGGTAAAACTTTTTCTGCATTGGAATATTTTCGGCCCATTGATACTGAAGTCATACCAGTTAAGTACTCAGATGAAACATAAGAGTGTAGGAGTCTTTCAGACTGTAAATTTACATTAGCAACCATAAAAAATAAAAAAAATAAAGTGCACATTTACATAAAGTTACCTGTGTGTCATCAGTAGTTTGGATGTACACCGCGTACTAAAATACATGTCTATAGTTCCTGGTGCAAGAATTTCTGAACAGACTGATGACGTTGCTTCTACATCACTGCATGCGCAGGAAAAATACGATGTTTTAAATTTGTATATACCACTGATTATCTTCCTCTGGATATTGCTTCTGGCTGCCATTTTGAGCTTGACGTTATGATAGTGCTGGACCAGGTGCTATCAAATATAAATGTTTTTGATATGGTGTAGTGTCCAAATACACCCTGAGCAGTCTGGTCCTAGTAGTTAGCATGTGCCAGTATTTGAAATGAAAATCAAATAGTTGTGTTTTAACTGAGTTGAGGGAAGTTGATTTTAATAACTATCTTTCTCCTAAGCATGCGTAATGTCAACTCTCGCTCCCTCAAAGGCCCGACCGGGTTGGCGAAGTTATTATCACAAAGGACCCGTGTTCGGGCACCCGGTTTTATGTTTTCTGTTATTTTCCTAAATCACTCAAGGCAAATGCGGGGGTGATTCCTTTAAAAGGGTGCGGCCTGTTTCCTTCGCCATCCTTGACGCCATCCGAACTTGTGCTCTGTCTCTAATAACCTCGATGTCATTAAAATGAATCTCCGTTCCTTCCTTCCTTCTTCTTTCCTTCCTCAAAGAACTCAGACGAGTTGCGCTTTTGTGCGATTTTTTATGGTAGTATTCCAAGATAAGGTACATATGAATGTGAGACAAAATACTACAAAGAAAATGCTGCGCTAGGTAAAAGCTTGGCAGAAATTGTCCTCGTTAGTGAAGACGGGATGTATGTAACTACAGCCTGAACGTCTTCATCAGCAGCTATAGCATGAACCATTAGGCTACGAAACACGATCGTGGCAGGTAAATTAATTTCCTTCTAGTTCCTTATCAGCGATCTTATTAAGGGAATGATGGACGGACTGGGTTTATCTGTGTCCTTTCACTCTCTCCCCTCCATTCGCGCGTCAGTGAACACGCCCCGCTGTTGTTGAGTGAGTTTGCGTGCCGCCAGTTAATAGCTCACGGGCAATGAGTCTGCAATTAGAGAGCCTAGTGAATGGTTTCGCCTTGCCGCTATCTCGGCGATCATTGCGTGCGCACTGCGCTGTGTTTGAGGAGTGGCGGGTAGGCCCTGACAGTTTGGGCGGCTCATTTGCACGCACAGACCAGGCACCGAAATAGGTAACACCTGCTACAGACGTAAGACGCCGAGAAAGTGTGCCAACACGCCACAGAAATTTTGTTCTACATCCCACACTTTCTATGAGCTCTTTAGCAGTCTTGCAACGAAATTTATAGTGCATTACTTTAATCATAAAGTTCCCTGCCATAATGCAGGTTAAATTTCGGTAAACATTTACATTATTGCTTCAAGGGAATGTGACAGTTTTTCAAACATATCCTCACCTATACTCTACAAGCTACCTTCAGGTACGTTGTACCATTATGATTTCCCCACATCCCGGTTCCTTAGCCGAATGGTGCTTGGAAAGAATGAATGACGAAAACACTCATATCAGCGCACACTCCGCTGCAGAGTGAAAATCTCATTCTGGAAACACTCCGAAAAGTTTCTTAAGTTTGTTTTGACGGTGATTTCGACATATGTATATGGGGATAGATTAATGTGTGGTCTGACTCTTCTTGGAACAAATTATCTCGGTATTCTAACGTAAAACTTCACTGTGACACGTAACACCTCTCTTGTTGCGTTTGCTACTCCAGTTTGATGAGGATATCGGTTATGGCGTTCTCAGAACTGCTAAACGAAGCCCGACGAAGTGCATCTCTCATGCTTGGATTTCCACAATGTATTACATTAAGGGGGCTAGAACGTCAAACGGGCCGACTTGGAGCAGGAGAGGCACCACAGGACATTTTAATTTCCACTGTCTATACTTTTACAAATAAATTCATAAAACTTTGAAAGCATTCAGGATTCATACTCATAGCAGTGGAAGCTCAAAAACGTAACAACATACACTTTTTTACATGTGAAATTCATTTTTTCACTTACTACTGGCTGCATTTATTGCTATAGGTACACTTTTCTTCCTAAGTAAGAGAGATTCTTCGATGAGTTTTGCACAGCCTACAAACTATAGTTACATGTGCTTGAAACTCTCGAGTTTATTTAATTTATGAAAAAATTAATGAACTGTTACATTTTAAACTTCCTGTTTAGAAAAAACTCAAATTTTATAGTTAATTATCTCAATTTTTACCACAGTTTTTAATAGATTTGGAAAATTCCAGAGTTTCTCCACCTGTAAGTACTGCTTGTATGCTGTGCAAAATTCATCGAAGAATCTCTCTTAATTTGGAAGAAAAGTGTACCTACAGAAAAAAATGCAACCACTAGTAAGAGAAAAAATGATGAAATTTCACATGAGAAAAAAAGGAATTTTGCTACGTTTTTGGACTTCCACTGCTATGAGTGTGAGTCCTCAATCCTTTCTGGTCATGCTGACAAAGTATTTTGAATTTATTTGCAAAAGTATAGACAGTAGAAATTAAAATGTCCTGTGGTGCCTCTCCTGCTCCAAGTCGGCCCGTTTGACATCCTACCCCCCTTAATCCTAAGTGAGACGATTAAGTAATACTCGAGAAGCGGTCGAGTGTTTTGTTAGCCTTTTCCTTCATGGATGCGTTACAATTCCCTGAGAGCCTGCCGAGGAATCTAGGCCTCGCTTCTGTTTTTCATGCATCTAGTTTTACGCGTTCATTCCACTTCGGATTTTTCCGGAGAGTTACTTCACACATTGAAGTTCCTTACCTTTTTGGGTGATTTAACTTCAGTAGCGCAATTGAGCACTAACAGATTTTCCTTGTAATTTACACTTATTTACAACCACCCGTTACATGCAGCTGGCCTGACTTATAGTAGTTTTGTTATGACGACTAGTGGTGAGTAAGCTACTGTACATGCAATTATTTCGGCTGCCCTCACGCGTCTGCCTGTTCGGGTAAGCATAGCTCGTGATGTGCACGTCGCTACTCCCCTTTTACCCCTTCCAAGCTGTCCAGACGCATGAGGTGTTAGCATTCGCGGCACCACAGCCGAGCAGTGCGTTCAGAGTCGCTTGGGCAGGAAAGCCCATCTATGCATAATGCTACTGGAGTAGCTATGCATTATTCAATTTGAACATAATGCAACAAATAGTGTGAAAGTATGGCTTAAACAAGCGGCAGATTGTATAAGCATTGTGGCCATTACTTTGAATCGTATCACGTAGCACTTATATAATTTTAGGTTGGGTTGTTTGGGGGAGGAGGCCAAACAGCGACATCATAGGTCTCATCGGATTAGGGAAGGAAGTCGGCCGTGAGGTTTTGAAGGAACCATCTCGACATTTGCCTCGAGCGATTTAGGGAAATCACGGTAAAGCTAAATCAGGGTGGCCGGTCGTGGGACTGAACCGTCGTCCTCCCGAATGCGAGTCCAGTGTGCTAACCACTGCGCCACCTCGCTCGGTATCAACTATTAAAAGCATTTATACAAATACGATGAAGATCAAAAGTGAAAGAGTAAATAGCTTTTCCAAAGCGTAAATATTTTTCCTTCAATTGCTTAATATTCTACAAATCTGTAAGTATTTTGTACTATACACTTTCTAGAGTAGTCTTCCTCTGAGTTCAAGCTATCTTTATAACAATTTTCATCGGAATCGCTTCCGCCCGTTGGTCGTGAGAACGTAACTGAGAGAGTTGCTTTTGCATTTGTATTATTAGTATGGTTAACACTTTCCACTACGATATCTTTTTTTCCGTTACCCGATTTTGATAAAATAAAGCCTATATGGTGCTCTAACCTATTCTCAAGTTACTTGCAGAAAGCACATGGGATTTCGTCTAGTGGTTCTGGAGAAGCATGTACAAATAAATAAAGAGATAAGAGAGGTTTTCAGGTACATTTTTAGTATGTAGGTAAGGTTCACATTGTCAGTTCCTTCACCAATAGTCAGTCTTATTCAGCTCTTTCTGCATTTTGGTACGGTTTTTTAACACTCCTTTAGAACACTCTCTAAATTAATTTCACGCACGTCCGGAACAGCTGAATTAAGTCACAAAACTGATCCGATATTCGATAATATTGTATTTAGTTCTTTGAACGACACTGTATCGAATTCCCACCTGAAGTTAAACAAGATGGTATCAACAAAGATGCAGTAAGGTACAGCAGGCAGAAAGTTACGTGCAAGCACTCACTATTTCTCGTTCTACCTGCCGTACAGCTTCCTTCACCAAATAAACAACAGAACCCAATAGGGTAATACGATATTTTATAAAACGCTACGGAGATTCGCTCTAAAGTGACAATCGATGATTCAAAATACAGTTTACGTTACTCTTGAATAAGTGATAAAAACCAGTTCAAACTGGTGAAGTGTGTTCTTGTATTACCTGTAGACCAAGTATTACAATGGTCACTAGATATTGACTTTATTTGCAGTCTCACAAACGCTAGAGAAATGTAATAATATTTCCTGATGGTGTATTTCCTGTGAACACGTCTGTCCACTATCAATAGAAGTGAAACTTTAGTACATGAAAGCGATGTTTGGTTTGATTTCTAGAGAGGTCTGCGTTCATCTAGCCTAATTTAACATAGTATCGCATTGGTTAATTCATTCTGTGTGCATGTGCACCCGATTGTGTGTTTGTGTTTGTGTGTGTGTGTGTGTGTGTGTGTGTGTGTGTGTGTGTGTGAGAGAGAGAGAGAGAGAGAGAGAGAGAGAGAGGGTGGGAGGAAGAAAATTTTTTACAAACATTTAATGAAAGTAGTACAGAAATTGCGCGTGTAGGGGTAAGAGGAGGACCAATGGTTCCCAACTCCTGAGTGCAATCAGGCATTAGCTACAACCACCACCACACTTCACCCCATCCGCCAGCCATCTGTTACTCACCCGTTTTCCTACATTATGACCGACTTTAGCAGATAACTAAACTGTAGAATGAAAGACTTTTCTTGGAAAATGTCGCTAATGCTACCTACAACACCTTCTCACAACAAGAGAACTAATTATCCACAGTGAGGGTACACACCTGCTACAAAACATACTTCCCCTGCAGTACCCCTCTCTGTCTCGGCACTTGCTTGACCTGCATACTGCAAGCCCATTTAAAATCGCACAATTTCAGATGTTTGCACTATGCTTACTGTTTCTGAATCATATGATTGCTGGATCCCTAACTTCTGATCTGGTACGAACTGGACGACTTCTGGCTGTTAATACTACGTCTGTAACCTGTATAATAATAATAATGCTTACAGATTTATGTAGTTACTGCTGTGTCGTTCTGTCAATTAATTTACTTATTCGATTCGAAGCGAGTAATGAAGCAGCTTCTGGACGACTGAAGGTACTATCTACAACATGGAGTATTCAGATATTTAGCTTTTCTTACGTACATGTCCCACTTTTATCATCAGCAATATATACAACAATTCACAACATATGCGTGTATTGGGTGGACTACGTGAGGAACCTGTAACCACCAAGATTGAGAAACAGCAATTATTGATAACTTATTTGAATACTATTATACCCTTACAAAATTGTGATAATAGTAATGATCTTTTGAAAATAATTTAGTTTCGTCGTAAACGAATTTAATATCCAAAAGGTTAACCCCGAAGTGTATATGACGCAACCGGTGCGGCTGATAAACAGTAGCAACAATAGGTGACGTAACATAAACGGAGGAATGCACAGTACACAGCAACAACTTTTTTCCATGTCATATGCATCTCGCACAATTACGAAAATTGATTTATTTTCGTAGATAAAATTAACTGTTTTAAACAGATGTATGCCGAAGTGTATCTACCCAAAGACGAAGAATCTTAGCTCATATTAAGCAGCTTTTCCTAAATTACTTTTGCATTTACATTTACACTGCACAACTGCAGAGGCTGTACATTATTACAAAAACAAATCTTTCAAGTTGGAACCGGACCTCTCCTGGTGGTGTAAGCGGGCTTATTTTCGATTATAAGAACTTAGGGCGCTCGGGGAATAATATTATATTTACATGACACAGCTGACGTTACTCTAGCTGAGGTCGTCTGCAACGAGATACGGGACGTTCTAGGCTTGTCACGAGTGCCGAAACTCACCAGTTCCTAATTAACGAATGCTCTTAGAATGAGTGGAGGTGTCCATAAATCGTGGTTAATTATCGCATGTTAAGTGTTAAAATGAATCATGGTCTTGAAAAAAACATTACATATTGAATGCAATAGACATAAATACATATATCAACGATAACAAAACCTAGAGTATCTGCCTAAAACTTCATTTGTTTTCCTTTGGTCAGCAAACAATGTCGCATGGATTAAAAACAACCTTGATAATTTGCGTGAATTATATGTGACTAGTAGACCACCAAATGGACTAACATTTATTGTACCTATATTACGCCTAGTTGATGGACTGAATTATCACTCGAAGATTTTCGGAATCATTTTACCTTTTATTTAACTTTGTGCACATCGGAACACTGAAATCTGATTTTGGCTAACTGAAGAAAAAATTAGAAATTACCAAGGAAATCAGTGGTAATATTCATCCACTCCTAAGTCCTCAAGAGACAATCATTTCCTTATACGTCCTTCAAGAAATGAGTAAGGTCACGTAAGTAATTCGCAGTAGTGCCTCTCTGGACCAGATTACCGCCGAGCTACAGTTCTGCTCAGAAATGGCGTTTCTTGGCCTATCTCCCAGATGTGGCTTCACGAAATACATTTGTGGATCACTTCAAGGCTTGGATCTATTAACTAGTCAGGATATCCTCAATGCTCTTATGCCAACAAGCGCATACATATGACTCGTCCTCTCCACTGGCTCAGATTCATTTAAGTACTTTGTAGAACTGTTCCTACCTACCTGTGGGCCTCAAACTAACTGATCTTACAAGATGCTTTACCATTTTAAACCCATTTGCCAATATTAGACTGATACAACGACAAGCGAACACCCGACACACTGTCGCTTTCGCTGTTCTCAACGTTCACCAAATGAGAAAGTTTGGTAAATCTGCAGACCTTTCCTTTTCCTTCAAACAGAATCTATCAGCCACTCGTGTTATTGAGGCTATTTTTAAATTATTCTTACAAATGCCTTTCACTTGCGTAGGGCACTGCGTTGATAATCTAGTGAACCCATGTTGGGAAAAGATGACATACGAATTATACATTGAGGTAAAAGGATATCAGCGAACAAGTATTACAAGGTTTGTTGACAAATAAACAGTCTAATGAGCGAAGAAGATGGAAGGAGAAATGACACTAACAAGGAGCAGCAGAAATGAGATCAGCATAAATCATAACTTCCAAACTGTGGACAAAGTAGATAAATTATCCCCTCTCTGTGGCAATATAATGTGCGAATAAGGAATATTTGTTCAAGATGACAGGCTAATAGAGGTAAACAGAGGAAGTGAAGTGCTAGCAAGTGTGGGTCTCAAATTAAGAAAGTTGCAGATCGTATGTTTTGGAAACAGCAATCCACGGGAGTGAGTTATGAACTGTGGGAAAACCTTAAAAGAAAGAAGCGAAGAGTTTAAGATCTTGAATTACAGAAAGAGGTTGAAAATGAAATGGAATGGTAATGTAAGAAATGACGATTCCCACAAAACCAGGGACAAATGGAATAAAAGTGTAAGAAATAGGATGAATGGTCATTAAGTTAAGACATTATAGACTAATTATTCCAAACGCCAATGTCGGTTGCAATCTATTACTAGATCTATACCAAGTTGTGACGAATGAAATTCTGTGCCACACCGGGACTCGAACCCAGATTCCCAGCTTATAGCGAGTAGTTGTCTTTACCACTTCGGTTATCCATGCTCGCTTCCCAGCCCAAACCTACCACCCTATGTCATTCTCCCTCTCCTTACTTCGTTGTCTTATCTACATCTTCTTGTGAGCTTGCAAGATTACTTGATCTCTACTTATGACACCACCATAAGGAATCTAGACTATTTGCCCCGTTGGCTTATGAAATTTAAATATGATTTGACTGTCAGCAGCTATATGGCACATTATTCCAAATTATTTTCTGAGCCGAAATTCTTGACATCAGCTGCAGTGGGTCTCGATGTATTATTCGAGTGTGACGGACCGGGCCTCAAACACAGATTTTCCACCTACCGCAAACGGTCACCTGAATCACTTAACCATCTGTGCACGCTTCCCGGGCCGACAGAGAGCCCCATATTGGACTGTTCCGTGTGCTACATAAACGAAATCAAAAAACTCCGGTAAGCTCTACTCCTCAGTTTAACGGTGCAGTACAGAAAAGTGCCTGCGGCCGTAGGTGCTCCTTGAAATAACACAGTTATTTCTAGAAAGTGTGTGCGTGGGGAAAGCATTGACTTCGTAACTAGCTCTCGGTGACTTGTGTCTATATGACGGTAGTATGAAAACTAATTGTTGTGTAATCGACATACTACAAATGCGAATTACACTGTATGTAGAGCTGCATCTGTGGACAGAAAAATGAGAATTTCGTGAAAGAAAAGACAAAGCTCTGAGATCTGATTATTGCAGAATACATCGCTATTTATGAAAGGTATGCGTCCCTCGTAATTAATAACAGTTTGCGTCCCTGAACATTTCAACTCGGTTTACGTCAAAATGGCAAGGACACAGGGATGGTGGATGCTGCAAGCCTTTCTTAATTCCGTTTGGGAGTACATCTCTTTCATCAGGATTATTCTTTTTACTACAATAAGCTGAAATCGACAGGTATCGTCCAACTTCCGATGAATATTCTACACGTAGTTTACATCTTCATTGCCACCTTAAAAGTAATAAAAGTGCTTTCCCTTACTGATCTTTCATATAACATTAATTCAGGGAAATAATACGTCACTGCAGTCAAGAAGGAGAAGACGGAAGCGAAGAATCAAGTAAGAACTAAATGTACTATAGTGACTGATCACTGAACACACTTTAGTGTAGCTTTAAGGTATTACGAGTTCATATATAGTTCTTACTTAGGTTGCTGCAATACATTATGTGCGAAGTATGCAAGGCACTCTTAATGAAATACATATACTTTAATTCTAATTGAACTTCATACGCAATTAGCACAGAATAAGAGGTAAAAATACACTTAATTCACTTATTCTACAGAATGTTACAGTATAAGTGACCTAGTTGTAATTCAAATGTGTTTTAATAGTGTTATAATTTTATTATACAATATTAATGAAAATGTTATACTTCGTTTCATCTGGAATTTGAGGTTAGCCGAGCTCAGTAGCTGATAGCTGTGGCTTCCCACCATACAAAATTCCTCACATGTAATAAAGGCAATATCATGCAATAACTTTTAACTATCCTCCCGCTTGTGTCCGAAGTCATGTTACTACACTTATTACCACTGATAACGTGGAGAGATGCCATCTTGTTTTATTAAAGAGAAAGATTTAGTTTCTAATGATTTCTTTGAGCAGTTAGAAACACTACATAGATATTCTCTATATGTACGTGCTTTGTTTCACGATAACCATACGTTTCCGGAATGAGATTTTCACTTTGCAGCGCTGCGCACGTTGATTTGAAACTTCCTAGCAGACTAGAACTGTGGGCCGGGCCGAGACCCGAACACGAGACCTTTCCTTTCGTTAGCAAGTGCTCTACCGATGGAGCTAGTAGCCATATACGAATCACGACGCCTCCTTACAACTTTACTTCCGCCACCAGTACCTCGCCGTCTACAATCCAAACTTCACGGAAGTTCTCCAGCGAAACTCACATTTCTAGCACTTGCGAAAGATAGGATATTGGGGTAACATGGCGTGGCCACAGCCTCGAGAGTATTTACAGAATGAAATTTTCGCTCTGCAACGGATTTTGTGCTCATATGAAATTTCTTGGCTGATCAGTCTTGCAAGTTTCGAAAGAGAACTTGTTTGAGGTTCTGAAGGTTCGAGGTCAGTGTTTCGGTAGCTCGGACGATAGAGCACCTCCCCGCGGAAGAAAAGGTTCCGAGTTTGTGACTCGGTGCGGCGCACAGTTTTAGTGTGTCAAGAAGTTTAATATCAGCACACACTCCACTGCAAAGTGAGAATTTCACTCTCGAACATCACCCCGGCCATGGCTCCACGATGTCCATCCTTCCAGAATTACTGCAGGAGAACATTTTTAAAATTTGGGAGATAGGAGAGGAGCTACTGGCGGAAGTAAAACCGCGAGCACCGATTGTAAGGCGTGCGTGGATATCTCGGTCGGTAGAGCATCTTCCCGCGAAAGTAAAGGTCTGAAGTTTCACAATCATTTGTTAGTTGTATATTTTGATACGTATGAATTGTGTAGCATTTTATAAGCTGTGTACCTGCGTTAAGGCTGAACAGTTTTCTGAATCTTGAGTTATCTGGCTATCGTCAGGACGCGCTATGAATATGAGATTGAACACCAGATACGTTACCCTCAGACAGCCTTATGTACCTCTGTGAGGAATGCTAGATCCACTGAGTGAAATTGTAGAGCATTTAAGGCTAATGAACACTAAGAAGAGTGAGATGGCCACTAGTAAGGCAAATTTAGTTCCCAAGCAGAATGATATGGTCACTAATGTAACGGAAATATCGAAAAGAGTTAAAGCTTTCCCAGAAAAAGACGACTTAACAGAAGCTATTAGTCAAGTAGAAGCTTTAACTACCCAACAAGATACAATGACAATAAGCGTAAACGGAATAGCAGAAGAGTTTCTCGAGATGAGAAAAGCTTAAGACCAGTTTTCCCTAAACAAACAGATTCTTTCTACTGAATTAGCGAAATTCAAAGAGAATCAGGACCAAACCGATAATAAAGTACAGTATTTTTCGCAAAGAGTCAGTAATATTAGTACCGATAAGGAGAGTTTGTCTTTGAAGTTGTGCGCGCTGAACATCACACTTTCAGGCAGACTTGGATGGTTGTTTTAGATCTAAGGAACAGCATTAAATGTATTCGCAATTGCGAATAATGACAACTATCAGCTGTAGAGTGGAATAACCACAATGAAAATTTGTGCCGAACCGGGAATCGAATCCGCATTTCCCGCTTATAGCGAGCAGTACATTACCATTTAGCTATCCGTGCACGACGTACGGCCACACCCACACTTCCACATGTCATCCATGCGGGAAGTCCGGGTTCAGGTCCCGGTCAGTCACATATTTTCATTTTCGTCATTCCATTCTACAGCTGATGGTTGTCATTTGCAATTGCGAATACATTTAACATATTTCATAAAGGCTGCAGTCGCCACAGTACTTTTGCTGGTACCTTTTTTCCCACAGATACGCAGGGTCGGCATGGTTAATCGGATGTGGCAATGTTAGTTTAAGGGGTGGCCGGATGCCCTTCCTGCCGCCACCCCGCACTCCCCGGGACGGAAGTAGTGTACTCCAACTGTCTGCGTCTAGTGTAATCCATGGAATAGTGCGAAAGGGTTCAGATGTCTGCGAGTCGTGTAACTGAGGTGGGTCGTGGGGACCAGCCCTGTATTCACCTGGGGGGGATGTGGAAAACAGCCTAAAACCACATCCAGGCTGGCCGACACATCGGCCCTCGTCGTTAATCCGCCGGGCGGATTCGATCCGGGCCGCAGTCGCCACAGTACCTGCAAGTCCAAAGGAACTCTGCATCGTAACCAGAATAACACAGGCACTGCACTATTGTAAGGAATAGCAGGCTGACCATAATGTAAACGAAAGTGTTCAAGCGGCAATAGCATATTCGTCTTCAGCTCGTTTCTCTGTAGATGCACAGTTAAAACAAAACCTGCATGAGATGAAGAAAAATGTCGGACCTGACTTTGTCAAATGAAATAACGACATAAGGGAACCGTGGAATCTGTTATTGAGGTCTAGAAAAGATCTGGAGTGATGAATCACAGCCAGAATGGATTACGAGGTCTCCACGGACAACAGTCATCGATTCCGACACACATTTTGAGAGAGGAAGTGTATGTCAATCATCTGCTAACAATAACACAGGCCAACGATGGAAAAACTTTTTTGCTTAAAATACCTTATTCTAATGTCTTTTAGCGTGGGAAATTCAAATATGATACTTAAAAAACTGTATTACCTACCATTTATTCACATTTCACAGTTAAATTTATTAAATTAAGCTATTTTTAAAGAATTTAACAGCTTTTATATGGTGAAATTAATTTAAAGAGGAGGTGTAATGAATGTAGATAACGCTGGTAACACTGCTGAAAAACCTTTGCAGGCAAAAAAGGTCAACTCTATTTTTGTGTTAAGAGATGGTGTTTTGTTTACTGTCAACCTAACCTCACTTTTCCATTTCTTCTACATGAGCTCAATACAGTTTCCAATTGTGTTTGTAAGTTGTAAAAACCCTGTTGACAGTTTTTGTTATATTTGTGGTGAATTTGTGATTAAAAATCACCAAAGAAACTTTACAGACTTTGTGAAAAAGGTTTATCTATCATACTTTGGTTTGAAACTTGGTGATAAATTTAAATCTTGGGCACCGCATAAGGTATGTTATCTGTGTGTTGAGGATCTGAGTAAATGGTCCAAAAAGGAGAAAAACAGTTTTCGATTTGCTGTTCCTGGGATATGGAGGGAGCCAATAAATCATTTTGATGATTGCTACTTTTGCAGTGTTGATATTACTGGTCATAATTCGAAAAACAAGAAGATAATAAGCCATCCGACCAGTAGGGCATGATGTAGATTTGAACCACCAGATAATTTATATTCTATTCCAACAGTAGTATTTTCTGATTTACAGTCTGATTTAGATGAACCAGACGATGATGAATTCCCACGTAATACAGAATGTCTAGAGCCCAAATTGTTTACTCAGTCTGAGCTCAACGATTTGGTTACGGATCTGGGCTTAACCAAAGAAAAAGCTGAATTGCTTGGCTCTAGATTAAAAGAAAAGAACTTATTGGCAGTTGTAACCAGCATATACATGTATAGAAAGAGAGAGCAACAATTTTCCAAGTTTTTTCAACTAGAAGGTGATTTAGTGTACTGCTCAGACATTCCCAGTCTGATGAATGAGTTTGGTATCGAATACAAAAACAAAGACCGGAGGCTGCTTATTGATTCATCCAAAGCTATTTTAAAGGCTGTTTTATCACACAATGGTAACATGTGTGCATCTATACCTGTTGGACATTCTGTACATATGAAAGAAAATCATGAAAACCTAGAAATAGTGCTAAATAAAATAGGCTCTTCTGCTCATGGTTGGATGATATGAGGCGATTTAGAAGTAACATGCATGCTCCTTGGTCGGAAAGGTGGCTGTACCAAATTCCCATGTGAATGGGACAGTAGGGCTAGGGATCAACACTGGTTCAGAAAGAACTGGCCTGTGAGGCAGTCTTTAAAATCTGGTGAGAAGGACATCCTACACAAAAACTTGTAGATCCAAAAAACATACTGCTACCAACTCTACATATAAAGTTAGGGCTATGAAACAGATTGTAAAGTCTTTATCTAAAGATGAGCCATTTTAAGTATACCAACCAAAAGTTTTCACACCTTTCAGAAGCTAAACTAAAAGAAGGCGTCTTTGTCGGACCTGACATTAGAAATTGATGTTTGATGTTAACTTGAATCCACAATGATCTTAAATGAGAAAGAAGCATGGGTATCATTCAAGCAAGTCGTTACGAAGATCTAAGGACATAAAAAAGACCAAGAATTTGTTTCCATTATAGCTACAATGTTAAAGAAGTTTAAAACTTTAGGATGTTTAACGAGCCTGTAAGTTCACATTTTGAATAGTCACCTTGAATACTTTCCGGACGATAGTGGATGATGTTAGTGACGAGCAAGGAGAGCGTTATCACCAGGACATTGAAGTGGTTCAAAAACGCTATCAAGGCGGGTGGAACACCAACATGATGGGGGACTACGGTTGGTCACATCACCGAGAAGTTCAGCAAGCGACTCATCGTAGGAAAAGCTACACACGAAGATTCAATGAAAACAGACAGAAAATACAAACCAATTCCAGATAACAAGTGAAACCTCTATTAATATACATCATTGTTTTAAGTAGCTTGCTGTAAATATAAACCATGCTTATGTTATAACAAAGTTTTTCATTAATTTCCCCGTTTACCGTATAGCATAGAATTTTATACTATATAATAAAAAGCATATTGCTCGAAACCTATGGGTGATACAAGAGAACTAAGGCTAGATTTGGATTCAGCTCATAATAATCTATAACGATCAGCTATCAAAGTAAAAAAAGTATTTAAAATTAAATTTTTTGTTGACGTGTGTCATTCAGCACATGACTCGCTTCCAACCACAATCTTACACAAAACTATGGTTTTGGAAGAGAAACTTTTTTAATCAGCGATATATCTAATATTCTCCACAACTAAAAGGACAGTTAATCCAGTAGTTTTCATATGAAGCTTCAAGGTAATTCTGTCACATGCGTGGACAGACAACCAGAAAATGATCTATGTTTCTCTATACACCCATGATGATGGAGTGATGTGGGCTACCGACGACAAGGATACATGAAAACATACATCACAAATTACTTGTTGCGGATAGTGCAAGAATGTTTGCCAAAGAAGATTTTCAACCTCAAGCCAGCAACGGTAGTTTGTGACGCTGTTTTGAAAAGCACATTACTGAGGCTAAATACTGAGATGATCCAATACATCAACTGGACCTTCTTCAAAAATTGAAGGTAAAACTGCGGATCAATAACCGAGAGAAAGTTACTCATGTATGTAATGAACATCTTTAAGAGCTATTGATAGGAGAGAAGTAGATGTGAGAGCCCGACATATCCAGAACAGTTTTCGTTCGAACTATGTAAACTGAGTAACTGCGCATGTGCATAATCCACAGCTGCTACAACGAAATACAATTTTCCCACCACAAAATAACGGCAAGGGTGCATATCCCGACAAAAACGGTAACCAAAAGCAGGTTGGAAATGGAAACAACAACAGGTCTAATCCTAGTCGACAGAACAGAAACCAGTGGAGCGTTAACCCTGGCTACAATTCCAGTGCAAACTGTCCACCATGAATCAGGATCCTAATTCACCGCCACAGCTGGCCGTTCACACAGAATAGAGCTCGCAGACGCCTGTGATTGCAGAAGTTGTCAACGAACACCATATGTCAAACTAATTCCGATAGCATCGTGTTCCAGAGGAGCTACATGGACAGCGTTGGGGGCAGTGAAGAGAATGTTGGATTGTTCCAGTACAGCGGTGGAAGTGACATCCAAGATGTTGTATGTGAAGATATAAACAAATATCAAAAGGAATACCCAATGGTGCCATAAGCTACTATAAAGGCCCAGGTGGCAGGTTTTCCCACAATCATTTTTACACACTCAGAAGCTTCTGTTAATGTTACCTCAGCTAGCTTGTGTCTGTTAATGTTACCTCAGCTAGCTTGTGTGAACAGATACCTAAACAATCGAAACTTCCCGTGTTCGCTGTACATAACTGCAAGATAGTAAGTGCAGTCAGCACAAGATCAAGAAATGTCCGGATACAGACTCAAATATTAGTGGACTTGGGAAATGGGGCGACCTTAGGCCCATGCCTGGCGGTCGAAGGTGTGGTGATTTGGTGTATCGTTGGCACAGATTTCCTCTGTGAGGAGCACGCCAAAATAGACCTTTCGACAGGTAGAGTGATTCTTAGTCGACAGAGCCGAACTAAAAATAGATCTGATTAAGAAGGAAGGTGACAAGGGGAGGTACGGCTGAGGGCATCATATCTATCTTGTTATAAACCAAAGTCGAAGATCTAGCAAATTTCCTGTCCATGTGATTAAATTACTAACACTGAAGGAACGAGGGCATAAAAAGATACAGGAACCACAATATTTTGCTTAAATATTTTCAACATTTCGCGGCCCTGTCAGCTACTGTATAAATATTAATTTTTATTTTAAAAACCAACTGCCGCGGTACAAAGTTTACCTAGATTTACCTAGGTTTCAGTCGGGATAACCCAACCTTCTTCAGAATAAAAGTAACTACCGTTTGTCCATAGTGGACATCGTCAAGCTAAAACAACAAATCCATACATTATCGAAGGCTCTGAGCATCATGGGACTTAACATCTATGGTCATCAGTCCCCTAGAACTTAGAACTACTTAAACCTAACTAACCTAAGGACAGCACACAACACCCAGTCATCGCGAGGCAGAGAAAATCCCTGACCCCGCCGGGAATCGAATCCGGGAACCCGAGCGCGGGAAGCGAGAACGTTACCGCACGACCACGAGCTGCGGACCATACATTATCGTCAGACTGTAAAAACTTATTTGACAAGGAGACGGCACGACCGTAGGGTCGGGGATTTGTCCGAAATTTTGTGTGGTGAAAGACGACCCCTAACACCTCGCGTGGTTAAGGTATTAGGACGCACTACCCGGAAAATCCCGAGAAAAATCGATCCAAAGTTTCTTAGGTGCCTTATCAGTATACAGTGTTAGTCCATTGCCGAGCCGCCGTCCGGGGTAGATGGTTAGGGCTCGGACTCTCATGCCAGATGTCTCGGTTTCGATTCCTCCTCCGGCACTTTTTTTTCTTCTGTTTCATTTTCTTTTATTATTCCACCAATTATTCAAAAAGTTTCTCAAACCTACATTATTTTCAAAACATTATTTTAGCTCAAGAACGTAACGTTTTTCATTCACTGAAAAATATACGTGCTCGTTGTTCTATTTGGTTTTATGGGGTTTCAAGGTTTAAAGGGGCTTTGTAAGGGTCCCCTTGGGATTATAACGATCATCTGCGCATAGGACTGTGCGCGAGCCGTGAAAAGTAAATGGCAGTTTGTTTTTTGTTTTGGTCCTGAACAGACGTGCCTGTTTCAAATTTCAACGTGTTATTCCGATCCGAGGTTAAACATGACGACCAAAGAAGTTGCTGGCTCATCTCGAATAGGAGAAGAAATTCCTGAAGAATCGATTCATAGAGATCTATCAAAATTACGATTGAAGGACGCAGTGGTGTATTATGAAAAGCTGTTGATGGAAAATAGTTTAATGGCATCGACATCTTCGGTAGAAATCTCTCGCGATGCTATGTTCATGTTTATAATTATTATATGTATAAAAATTGAATGTTTCCCAATAGACTATGTTATTCTGATTAAAAACCCAATGTTCCTCCTCATATATTTACAATGAAAAATGGAAAACCCACAGCCATGATTTGTGTTGTTCCACAAAAAGAAAATAATTTTTATTCAGTAAAGTAGTTAATTTGATAAAGATATGTAGGTTTGGGAAATTTTCTGAACAATTGGTGGAATAACAAAAGAAAATGAAACAGAAGAAAAAAAAGTGCCAGAGGAGGAATCGAACCAGAGGCCTCTGGCGTAAGAGTCCCAGACTTAAACATTTACTCCGGGCAGCTGCTCAGCAATAGACTAACATTATATACTCATACGGCACCTAAGAAACTTTGGATCGATTTTTCCCGGTATTTTCCTGGTAGTGCGTCCTAATATTTTAACCATGTGAGGTGTTAGGGGTCCTCTTTCACCACGCAAAATTTCGGAGAAATGCCCTACCTCACAGTCGTGCCGTCTCCTTGTGAAACTGCCTCGTCCGCACTTGGCGACCGCAATGCGGCAGCCACGAGTGCCGTACTAGAACTGACCGTAGCGTCATGAGACCCGCCTATGCGGATACAATACCTTGCTCCTGAGCATAAACTGTGTGATGGGTACTTGTTGGAACAAGACGGGAACCTAACTCCTGACTGAATTTGCTAGTAAAGTGAAATAAAAGAAAGGTACAGCTGAGGAAAAGGGCGTATATGTTACCCTGTGCAGAACGTACTTAGATCGACTGTCTTAAATGAAGTATTCGTTGGACATGATATGAGGAAGACATGACGTGCTTACAACGTATGGCCTGTCTAGGAAAATTTTGTGCTTTAGCACGAAGTTTAATCACCTAAAAGCACTTAGGAGTGGGGAGGATAATATAAAGCCAATATCGTCATTACTATGACTAGGTGTAAAAATTTTTTTTGAGACGTAAAAGTTAAGCAATTGCTTAGCTATGGTTACATCGTATGAACATCCCATTGACTTAGCACACAAATGGTCATGAATGAACTTACGAACAAGTCTACATCTAATCTGTAACATCCGGAAATACGGGCCATATAAAATAGGTGGTCATTATTCAAGAGTAGTATATCTGACCTGAAATGGTCAAGAATCAAGTCAAAATAAACCAATGCACGTGCCTGATTGAGCTTCATGACGAATTTATGATAATGAGTTACAGAAAACACTTAAGTAGGGGATAATGTGGCGGCAATGGGGGTACTCAGTTTGTCTTCATGGAGGTGATCCACACGCATACTGTAAGAACTGTGTGTGGAACACTGCCATCTTAATTCGGGCCTGGTGACCACTGCTATTCAACTTAGAGAATGTCAGCGGAATTAAATTTAAAGTTAAAGTGTGACTTAGCGAACATCGCTCCGGTCAACACACTTAAAATAATTGACCTACAAAGGTCAATATGTACTTAAAGAACTAGTCTACAGCCGGCCGCGGTGGTCTAGCGGTTCCAGGCGCTCAGTCCGGAGCCGCGCGACTGCTACGGTCACAGGTTCGAATCCTGCCTCGGGCGTGGATGTGTGTGATGTCCTTCGGTTAGTTAGGTTTAAGTAGTTCTAAGTTCTCGGGGACTGATGACCATAGATGTTAAGTCCCATAGTGCTCAGAGCCATTTTGAACTAGTCTATACTATGGGAGGATAACGGGAAAATGGTTAAGTTATGATGTGATTTGGCGAACAACGCTCCAAAGGACATCTTTAAACGACATTAAGTCTGAACCAAAACTTCGTATCCAGAAGATTGTGGCAAGGTGGTGTTACCCTCCCGTGATACTTATATGAATATGACTGCCTTTAATTATGTTAATAAAAAGTTGTGTATGACTAGGTGGTGGCATCACTGCTATTATGTACACATAATATTGACCACAATCGGTCATACTGAAGGATTATGTTGTAGCAGCTATATTCTATAATGGGGTAGTGACTTGGTGATCGTCACAACGTTACTACACGTACATGCTATTGACCGACGAAGTTATTATCCACTAATTAAATCAAGTGTTGAAACCGTTCTTAACTCTAGAACGTTCATACCGAATATCGGTTGACCATCTGTGTGCATGTTCAACGTGTACAATACGCCAAAGATTAACCATTTACTCTGCTACCCTGTATAATAATGAAATATTAATTCGGTGATTGAATATTCCTTTATAACTAACAGACACCTTGATAGATGGGTCCAAACATTTTTTACTGTGTCAAACTAATATGCCTAGCTATTCAACTTACGGGAGTACAGACATATGTTGGCAAGGGTAAAGCATACCCCGCATTAACATTACGGTGGATGAAATAATGGTTGTAAACCTTCAAAGAAGCTTCTATTTCGCAGCTGCAGTTGGTCGTTAAGAAGGTTGTTTTTGTCATGTAGTACATGTTTAAAAATTTGCATTTCCTCTAAAATGTCTAACCGTGTACCTTTTACTACACAATGCTAGACCCGAGTACTTGGGGGGGGGGGGGGGGGGTTGGGTGCATGAGCCAACTGCACTAAATGTTCAGCAAATGTCGAACCACGTGCGCAATCTCCAGTTTTAGTCGGAATATTTCCTTGTACCTTGTTAATAAGGCTCTTCCTGTTTGGCCAATATAAAATTTCGGACAGTCGCCACATGTGATCTTGTAAACTCCCGATAATGAAAATTTATTAGGCTTTTTTAAACTATGAATCAGATTCTTCTGAAGACTATTATTAGTGGAAGAAACTGTCTTAAATCCCCGATTTTTCAAAAGACGCCCAATTTTATACCAAACTTTGCCTATAAAAGGAATAGGTACTACGGCAGACGGAGTAACATCTGGCACGGTACATAACGTAGAAGCTGTCTTCGTTCTGTTGTTGTTTACTTTCTTGTTATAGAGCCGCCTCACAATTTCGGGCTCATATCCGTTAATTCGGGCTATTGTCTCAAGAGTTACCAGTTCGTGTTCCAAGGCTTCCGCGGATAAAGGAACCGACGTCGCCCTTTGTAAACTAGAATGAAAAAATGCCTTTTTATGCGCTAGTGGGTGTGCCGAATGAGCAGGTATAATATTATCCGAAAACGTAAAATTCCTAAAGATGTCATATTCTATGTGATTATCTACTATAGATACCGTCAGATCTAAGTAGTTCAGTGTCCTACTGGGTGACTCCTTCTCAAGAATAAAATTAATTTTCTCGTGGAGATCGTTAAAGGCTAAAACTATCTGACCTATGTCTTCCTGGGAACCGTCAATTATTAAGAGAATATCATCATCCATGTATCTTGAAAAATATTTATATTTCAGAACAATGTGCAGGAGATTCATGAGATCGTCAATTTCAACATCTGGTAACTTCTTATGAAAACGTAAGTTGCGCTGTAAAATATTTAGACTGATCTACAGGTATATTGGTGTAGAGGCTGGTGATGTCGAAGGAAGCCAGCTTTGATGTGTCATGGCATATTACACCATTTAATTTATTAACCAATTCGGAGGAATTTTTGATCGAACAATTTCTCTCGAAGACGAAATTAACTATGATTTTATAATGTAAACACCGGGCCACTTTATGGTACGCACTGTTCGGTAGTTACTTTTATTCTGAAGAAGGTTGGGTTATCCCGACTGAAACCTAGGTAAATCTAGGTAAACTATGCAACTGAGTCTGTCGTTTTTTAAAATTAAAAAAAGAATGTTTTACAAGTGAGCAGAGACATCCGTTAGCGGACATATTACAGAAATATTCCATTGGATTTGAGGAATATCCTAGTATTATCCATATGTTACAATTGAGCGGAGACAACAGTTAGAGGACGTACTAAAGTAATATTCCACTGAGCCTGAGGAATAGCCGAGTATTATCCATATTTTACAAGTGAGCAGAGACAACAGTTATCGGACATATTACAGTAATTTTCTATTGAGTTTGAGGAGTAGCCGAGTATTACCCATTGGTTACACATGCCATTTAGATTTCATTTCCCACCAAACATACTCCCATAGCTTTTACGCCGTAGCCTGGGGCCAAAGAAAAGGAATAGGCAAAATGTCAGCCTAATGACTGTATGGATTCTAATAGTCAGTGGGTCAATTATTTACGCCAGTTTGCGGAAACTGTAAATTTACCTCATTACAGCAACCCAGTTCATACCATCTGAACTAATGTTCAACGAAGTGCAGAAAAATGAACGGGTGGACAAGCTTCTAAAGATTCAAGATGGCAAATTAGAATGGGAAGAGACAACTAAGCAAGTCATAATCAACCTGACTGATTTAGCTAGAAGAAATAAGGCTAGTTATGACAAGAAGCTAATTCGACCACAACAGTACCAAATTGGAGAGAATGTTTTGTTGTGGAGTCATCCCCATAGATCACTATTAAAGAAGAAGAACAAGTAGTGGCCACTTTTATTTGTGGAACGATTTGAAGTAGTCAGACTGTCTCATCCTGGGGCCTACATATTAACCGTATCTGCGTAGTCATAAAATAAAGGTGTTGCACCTCCATCAAGATTTTAAAAAGTGTTAAGTGTGAAAAACAGAAGAAGCTGACCCAACGAACAATGGGAGTGTAGACAGTGTGAGTGCTGTATGGTACTATAGAGACTTAATCCAAAGTTCATTCAGTTAGCGTATTTATATCTTTGTGTATTTTGTGAAATTGGTTGCAGTAATCATTATTTTTTGCTTAAGATGTAAAGCGAAAAAAAAAGATGTCAGTTGTTGATTTCACGTTTTTCCCACAGGAATTCTCTAAAAGTCTATGCAGCTGGCTTTAAGATTTAATTTCTGTGTGTGATTAAGTGCATGTGTACATGATCACGTGCCAATACTGATTTGTCACAAATTTCCTTTAGCAAGCAATATATTTATTACTACTTTTGTGCCTCATTAATCACTATCTCTTTCACCCTCATGAATAAGAAATTTCTCTAATGTCTTAAAATTATTATTTAGGAAAGCAACTGTTTCAGTTAATGAGTTAAGCATTTTAATATTGCTGAGAATATTATTTCAGATTACTACTGATTGAGCACGTTCCCCTGATAACCCGTGTTTTGGGATTTTGATAGATTCCTCCAGTAGGAGCAATTGTATTTTGTGAAAGGGTAGTCGGAGTCTTAACACGGTTCAAATGGCCCTGAGCACTATGGGACTTAACATCAGAGGTCATCAGTCCCCTAGAACATAGAACTACTTAAACTAAGTAGCCTAAGGACATCATACACGTTTATGCCCGAGGCAGGATTCGAACCTGCGACCGTAGCGGTCGCACCGTTCCAGACTAAAGCGCCTAGAACCACTCGGCCACAACGGCCGGTTTCGGAGTCTTACCTGGCACATATGTATCATAAGCGAAGACAGATGGTACTCAAATTAAGAGACTAGTCTAATCGACGATCAGTCTAGGTGGAACTCTCCTAACCGTTGACCGCGGGCCAACTTTTCTATTGGCTCATTCAGTCGATAAGTTTAGTCTGCATCGAAAACGTTCCCTGCCTCCCTAAGCATTCTGTGAAGACATTCTGAATATCTGTATAGCTTACGAAATAACGATGGGACGTGAATCTGCAATCTATTTCTTCTAGAGTTCAACTAGAATCGTACCTGAAAATAAAACGAAACATTTTTGTCTAAACTTGTCCAGCTTTCTGTACATTGTCCCTTCTGCCTCGCACTCATATGTAAAGTTTTTGCTGAGTTTAGAGGTGAACAGCGTTTGAAACATTCATTCTTTCGAGGCTTACTCAGGCCACAAAATTTTAGGGCGATGATTTCGGAATGTTGGAATCGGAGGCCCGTATGTAGAGTGAATAATAATCGCCGGGTTCGGCCGTTAGAAGTCGCACGTCCGCAAAGGAACTGGCAGGAAGTTAGCACCAAAGTTGCTTCTTGCCTCCACTTCCACCCACCTCCCACGCCACCCCTGCCGCAGCAGACAGGGCCCGCTTGAGGATTTCTGACCACGTCCCTCGTAATGCGGGCTTCTTCCCCTTGATGCGCCGGCGGGTGGACGCAGCCGGAATAGATATCGCCCTGTGGCCGTCCAGAAACGCGTTTTTAATTGGACGCCGGAAACAGCGAGGTAACACGTATTACGTTCGCCGACCGTCCAGCGGCAATGCAGCGTCTCTGTGCTGAATTTGGAACAGCCTGAAGCAATTTTAATGCGTCTAACCGCGCTGAATATCTCGTGGGAGTACTTCCAAGTACCAACGTCTCTACACTTATGATGGCTCTTCTAACTGCATCACTCACTAATAGAACTTCACGTAACATCTGTTTCATACGCTGTAGCAGAAAATGGGCAAGGTGTGCTTACAGTTCAAAATCTTTACTATCAATACTGCAGTGAACTGGCACCTTAAGAGCGTAAGATTGCATGTATCCAGTGATCCAGACCACCTCTCAACGAAAATGGGAAAGCAATGGCTAATGTTTCTAACACACACTGCAGAACAAAAGCTGTAACACCCTTGGGCTGCGTTCCTTGGTACCGGGGTATATTATGTGCATACTGACGGGTTTTAGTGTTAGCGATTCAGTTGTAACGGTCATCGGTGTTTCTGACTCTGTAGGCGTTAACTGTGCTGAGTGTAGAGGTGAACAGCGTTTGAAACATTCATTCTATGGTACGACCATGCCCCATCGTCGAGTACCTATTCATGCTAAAGAGTTTCAACAATTACAAAGGGTTCGCATTGTGGCCTGCGCGAAGCTGTGTGGATATATCGACTAACGGCTGCATATGATGGGCACAATGTATTGGTGGCGTGTCGTTGAATTCAACAGTGGTCTCTGGAACATTTCCGTAAGTGTAAACTAGCTGGTGTACGTCAACGCAGTACCAACGCCCGGTGAGGTCGACGCATTGTAGGAGCAGTGGTGGCTGATATAACTTTATTCAGGGACGAAATCTGGACACATTTTGCACCTGCCGGTGTCATCAGTGACTAATGGCTACCATCTGCATACAGCATAAATTAGATGACATCACTGACACCACTAAGAGTGGCTACTCAGTGTCGTGGAAGTGCTGACTGGAGAGTGAAATGATGCTCTGTTGTCGTCAGTGACGAATGTAGTTACCGTCTGTATGTGATGGACGTATGAGTGTATGGCGTAGGCGTGGTGACTGCATAATAGTGAGTGCATTCGCCTTCGACGTACAGGCCCTATCCCAAACTTCTTTGTTTCTCTGGTCAACAGTTAGAACTCGCAGTCACATTTAGTTTTTCGGCTGGATAATATAAGATGTACCCGCTACTAATGGCACGAACCGTTAAAGCCGTATTAATGCCGGTTATTCGAAGGCCTCGGGAGTAGACAACATTTAATTAGAACCTCTGATGGCCTTGGGAGAGCCAGTCATGACAAAACCATCTGGTGAGCAAGATGTATGAGACAGGCGAAATACCCTCAGACGTCAAGAAGAATATAATAATCCCAAAGAAAGCAGGTGTTGACAGATGTGAAAATTACCGAACTATCAGTTTAATAAGTCACAGCTGCAAAATACTGACGCGAATTCTTTACAGACGAATGGAAAAACTGGTAGAAGCGGACCTCGGGGAAGATCAGCTTGGATTCCGCAGAAATGTTGGAACACGTGAGGCAATACTAACCCTACGACTTATCTTAGAAGAAAGGTTAAGGAAAGGCAAACCTACGTTTCTAGCATTTGTAGACTTAGAGAAAGCTTTTGACAATGTTAACTGGAATACTCTCTTTCAAATTCTGAAGGTGGTAGGGAGCGAGAGGCTATTTACAATTTGTACAGAAACGTGATGGCAGTTATAAGAGTCGAGGGGCATGAAAGGGAAGCAGTGGTTGGGAAAGGAGTGGGAGAGGGTTGTAGCCTCTCCCCGATGTTATTCAATCTGTATATTGAGCAAGCAGTAAAGGAAGCAAAAGAAAAATTCGGAGTAGGTATTAAAATTCATGGAGAAGCAGTAAAAACTTTGAGGTTCGCCGATGACATTGCAATTCTGTCAGAGACAGCAAAGGACTTGGAAGAGCAGTTGAACGGAATGGACAGTGTCTTGAAAGGAGGATATAAGATGAACATCAACAAAAGCAAAACGAGGATAATGGAATGTAGTCAAATTAAATCGGGTGATGCTGAGGAAATTAGATTAGGAAATGAGACACTTAAAGTAGTAAAGGAGTTTTGCGATTTAGGGAGTAAAATAACTGATGATGGTCGAAGTAGAGAGGATATAAAATGTAGACTGGCAATGGCAAGGAAATCGTTTCTGAAGAAGAGAAATTTGTTAACGTCGAGTATAGACTTAAGTGTCAGGAAGTCGTTTCTGAAAGTTTTTGTATGGAGTGTAGCCATGTATGGAAGTGAAACATGGACGATAACTAGTTTGGACAAGAAGAGAATAGAAGCTTTCGAAATGTGGTGCTACAGAAGAATGCTGAAGATTAGATGGGTAGATCACATAACTAATGAGGAGGTGTTGAATCGGATTGGGGAGAAGAGAAGTTTGTGGCACAACTTGACTAGAAGAAGGGATCGGTCGGTAGGACATGTTTTCAGGCATCAAGGGATCACAAAATTAGAACTGGAGGGCAGCGTGGAGGGTAAAAATCGTAGAGGGAGACCAAGAGATGAATACACTAAACAGATTCAGAAGGATGTAGGTTGCAGTAGGTACTGGGAGATGAAGAAGCTTGCACAGGATAGAGTAGCATGGAGAGCTGCATCAAACCAGTCTCAGGACTGAAGACCACAACAACAACAACGTACAGACCATGCGACGCACTGGCTTCTCGCGGCCTTTAACAACCCTGGCAGGATCGCCCACCAACCAAAACCGCACAAAGCAAAATTGAGTGAAACCCACCAATCCGGTGCCTGCAAGAATCATTGCCAAATAGTAATGAAAGACGTACGATGCTTGGGACGGCCTATCGCCGGGCACCGTTCGACATTTTTACAGTCTATCGGAGGACACTATTCGGCGCTTTATAAATATACATACGGACTGAAGCGACGAATGAAAATTCCTACCAAGGGTTCGAATCCCAGCCTTGATACAAATTTTCATTCGTCGCTTCAGTCTGCATATTTATTTATAACAATGCCGAGTGGTGGCCTTTGACAGACTGTCCCAAGCATCTTACTTCTTGCAAAGTGTTAGTGTGGAACAATATAGTTCCTTTTGATTATAGCACCTCTATGAGGATTTGCATGAGAGGATACACATCCACGTTGACGCCAGAGAGGCAACAGTGATGCAACTGTTTGGTCACACTTTATTGTGATATGTGTGTGCCGTTTGGTCTACTCCTACAACGATGAACTTCATGTCACCCCCTCAATAAAATCACACTGTCCTTGAGGGTGGTGCCATTTTCTGACATCTCTCCTACTGTTGCCGCTCAACTACTGGCGAAGAAAATTTAAATTAAAACCGGATACCTCCGTATCTGTACTTGCATAAATACTTCATCCTTATAGATGTGAATCAGTTTACTGGAAGCATGCACGCAAGAGTTAATCGCCCTCCACATTTTTTATCCTCAGACACTTATCCCCTATCTCAGAATAGTTATTCGTTGATTCATCAAGAAAAGTTTCATGGTCTGATTCCCGTGCCATAGTTTTTTTTCCGATTCAGTTTAGTATAACATCACTGGCATCTACTCACTGCATCTACTAGTCAGCTTTCACCTCTGGCACCACGTATCCGGTCTTTCAGTTCTCCTTTCGTGCGATCTGTTTACTGTCCACGTGTAGCTTAGAAAGACTTCATTCTAGAAAAAACATTAGCTTAGGAAGACTTTATTGTAGAAAAAAAATATGAAATCAATTTTTAACAACTGCTTACGTTTTACATTTATACATTCTCATACATTCGTATAACGTCCTTTCTATTAATCTATTGCTGTCTCTGATGGGATTATAATGTCATTCGATGGCCTTAAGAGCTTTTTATTTTTTTAGGGATATTTAATTCACTTTCAATATTTGTCCTTGGTTTCAATTGCAGACTTCCCGGTGCGCTGATGTAATAACATGCGGATGGCTACAATCCAGTCTCATTCCCTTCTCAGCTGCTTCCTCCCGTTAGCGTCCTCCCATTGTAATAACCACTGTTTCTCTATAAGTTGCATCTAAACTTCCGCTTTCTGTATTTTAAATTTCGAAAGTATATCCCAGTAACTATGTCAAAATGTATATAGATAATCTAAATGTAGGTTTGCCTTATCTCCACCCATCTTCCATCTTTAGTTAAGGGTTCAGTATTGCCTCGCGTTTCATATGTTTCTATGGAACTGAAATTGACCTCTCACGAAGTCGGTTTCTACCAGCATTACCATTCTTCTGTAAATAATTCGTATTACCGTTTTGTTCAAATGGTCCAAATGGCTCTGAGCACTATGGGACTTAACTTCTGAGGTCGTCAGTCCCCTAGAACTTAGAACTACTTAAACCTAACCAACCTATGGACATCACACACATCCATGCCCGGGGCAGGATTCGAATCTGCGACCGTAGCGGTCGCGCGGTTCCAGTCTGTAGCGCCTAGAACCGCTCGGCCACTTCGGTCGGCTACTGTTTTGTAACCGTGACATATTAAGCTGCTTGTTCGGTATCATGCAGAACTCTCAGCCCCACACACCTTTCGGATTGAGATTACTGCATTGTTCTTAAAGTATTTGCGTATTTTTCGGTCTCGTTCATGTTGCATATTGTGTGGGACATTTTAGATGTGGTCTGTTCTCTCAAATATATTAAAAATTCTGATCGAATTTGGTTTATGCCAGCTGCCTTGTTTTAAGTCTTTTAGCGTTCTTTCAGATCCTTTTGCAATACCACTTCTACCAGCCATCTGCATCTACTTCCTCTTTCAGTCTTAACTATTGCCCTCAAGGTTTCTTTCTTGTATACATCAGACCTCTGCATTCCTTCCTCCAGTCATTGCTTACTTGCTTAGAACTAACTTCCAATCTGAGCTCTTGATACTCATATACAGTCTGTTAATAAGATCGTGATCGGGTTAATCAATAGAAAAATGTATCTGACATACTGAAATACATATATACATCGTATATGAACGTAAGACAAATGCAAGTACATTTAGCAATACGTATAGTCATTCGCAGCGTCGATAATTGCATGGTTGGCATCCTTGAGACGTTTTCCCAAATGCATCGAATTTGCGTTTAGAGATGTTAAAAAGTGAATTTTGCTTGCGCTTGAAGCAATGTTAAGAAAGGGTTTCCCGAAAAAAACCGTAATCAGCATTTTTTCGCTTTTGGAGTCGCTTTATCGACTGAGCCATGTTCTTCAAAGTCATCCTGGTTTCAAGCAATTTGCAGCATATTAATCACTTTTGTACAAATGACTTCGATTTTCCCATATATTTAGACGCCGCACCATGACACATTTTAGGACCTTTGTGGTGGTTACAGAGAAACACAGCTTCAAAACGCGTCCCATAAGCTGAACATGTCTCTTTTTATGTACCTCAGTTACGAACTGAAAGTACGCTAACGCTTTATGGACACTGCATGAAGGACCAAGGTTTCCTCTAGTAGGTTATGAAAGAACTAAGGCGACAAGTTTTACCATCTGTGTAATGCCGATCACGCTCTTACTTAACACAGCGTAGTTGTTTCTATTGCCTCCAGAGGTTTCATTATTTTTCATGTAACAAATGGTGTATAACTTTTATGGGTCATGCATGCACCTACCGCCCTGCATTGCTCCTGAAGACATCTCTGCACCGTTATTTTGCTGTTTCTGTTCTATTTTTACATACCTTTACTTCTTTTTGCCTTCACTTGCTCCAATATTTTATGTTCTCCTTTCGTCATTTATTTCCCTGTATTACAGTAAACAAGATATAGCGATTAATAAAATCGTTGGTTTTATCTCGTTATCGCAGTTGTAAACACAATGACATATTTTGTGCGAATTTGTGTAGCGACTTTCTTCCCCCATTACTTACCATGCTACATAAAAGCTGAAGTCACATTCCAAACTGCCCCTGGACATCCACACTTCCCCTTCCCATTCTTAGCTATCGTCCACTCACCTTCTATTTGGTCATCGCATAATCTCTAAAGCACTCCGTCTTCAGGCCACAAGTGGCCCACCGGGACCATCCGACCGCCGTATCATCCTCAGATGAGGATGCGGATAGGAGGGGCGTGTGGTCAGCGCACCGCTCTCCCGGTCGTTATGATGGTTTTCTGTGACCAGAGCCGCTACTATTCGGTCGAGTAGCTCCTCAATTGGCATCACGAGGCTGAGTGCACCCCGAAAAATGGCAACAGCGCATGGCGGCTGGATGGTCACCAATCGAAGTGCCGACCACGCCCGACAGCGCTTAACTTCGGTGATCTCACTGGAACCGGTGTATCCACTGCGGCACGGCCGTTGCCATAATCTCTAAGCACAAACAAAAATTATTGTGTTGGTCCACTTCACTTTCATTAAAGTAGCTACAATATCCTCAGTTACACTGATTCTATCTCACACATTTTACCTATTCACACGCCATCCCTAACAAGCTTTGATCAGTTCCTTAATTGTGATGTCTGAGTGCTGTATATTACCACTGTCTTAAAACATTGAGTGCACTTTTTCCACTTTAGTTACAATGCAGACAACCGACTGAATACGGCATTCAGATTCCCAGACGGATTCTAAGCCCGTTTATTTCTTCCGCTCATTCCTTATTCTACACGGCGGGGAAAACAAAAGTGGCCTGGAAAATACAATGCTGGAAAAAAATTGGTACATATTTCTAGACATTTCCAGTTCACTGAAGATTTATTTTTGCAACAGAGCGTATGCAGCACATGAAATGAATACATTTACAGATCAATAGCACAAGCAGTTGAGAGGTACCACGTATCGCCTCATGCTAGAACACACAACAGTAGCCGGCCGCGGTGGCCATGCGGTTCTAGGCGCTTCAGTCTGGAACCGCGCGACTGCTGCGGTCGCAGGTTCGAATCCTGCCTTGGGCATGGATGTGTGTGATGTCCTTAGGTTAGTTAGGTTTAAGTAGTTCTAAGTTCTAGGGGACTGATTACCTTACATGTTAAGTCCCATAGTGCTCAGAGCCATTTGAACCATTTTGAACACGTAACAGTACATGGCGTAGCCTCGCACTGACTCTGGAGTCCAGCCGATCGTATGGATGGCGACTACTGTCCTCAGATAAGTCGTGCCACGCCAGCTCGATCATTTCACGTAGTTCTGCATGGCTTATTGGTTGACAAGTAACACAAGTTACTTCTCATCTCATCATAACCCCCCTGTCCGTACTCAATTGGTGACAAGCCCAGAGATCGTGTTGGCCAGGGAAGTTGGTGCACGTCTCGCAGAGCATGTTGAGTTTCATGAGGAGTGCGTGGGGGAGTATTATCCTGTTGGAGCAACACACTACCTTCGTATTATACGAAAGGCAAAGGCATGGACCAAACTACATTCTGCAGGTACTGAACGCTAGTTAGCATCCCCTCCACAAACACCAAAGATGAACGAGACCTTTTGCTTGTCGTACTCCAGACCATAAAGCGTGGGATGGAGCCAATGTGTCTCAGAAACAACCACTCTATTAGGCAGCACTCAGCAGGTCTCCGTTGTAACTGCAAGTGACCATCACTAGCGCGCAGGCGAAATCTGCTTCCATCGCTGGAGATGACGACGCCATTCCATCTTCCAAGTGATCCTCTGACGGCACCAGTCGAACCGTACACATCGATTTTGTGATTTGAGTGGAATACGGGATAGAGGTGTCAGTGCCCATAGCCCCACAGCTAATAATCGTTTCGTAACAGGTTCGTTTGACACGTCTGAGCCCAAATGCCCTCTTATCTGTGCTATGGTAGATGTACCATCTGACATTGCTGCCCTTATAATACGACGATACTGGCAGGCGTTTGTGCTTCATAGACGTCGAGAACTTCGTCTAGAGGTGTGAGACTGTTCACGTGACCACTGCTACCAGGGTCGTTGGACAAATTGCGGCGGAGCAGTGTTAAAATTGAAACGTCCCCTTAGAAAAATTAATGAATTACTGTGCTGATAAACCTCTTACGTTATTTGCTTTTCAAACAGCTGAGCAAAACTGAACGTTCTCAGACATTACTCTCTTTACTTATTCTGATCAGCACTAAACTGACACCCAATATTTTTAGCGTAACGCAATCTGACTTTCAAAAATCCCTACAAAAGAATGGCCCTGACTAACATTAACCTGTACCTTTCACAAATCACTTACCTCACAAAAAACTTCGTTACTCGAACTACTGCAATACAGCGGGCGCCACTACTGCCAGCTAAATAAAAGATTCAAGCTACTGAAGGCACTAACTACTGATAGGCATAGTTAGCAAATGAAAGATTTTGATAGAGAACAAACAATGTATTTACCTTAATAGTGTTCAAAAGTCATAATATATATAGCAGTTCATGACATCCATTCTTACAAATAACTGTTTCTGATGGACACACGTCCAGATCATCCGCTCTCAAAAATCCGCTATCTCACTTCCCCACATCCACCACTGCTGGCGGCTCACCTCCAACTGCGCAACGCTACGCGCTGTTAACAGCCAGCTGCCCAACGCTACAATAGCCAACAACAATGCAAACCAGCCACAGCCTGCACACAGCACAGCCAGTGATTTTCATACAGAGCGCTACGTGGCGTTACCAATATCAAAACCTAAACAGCCTACTTTAAAAATGTTCGCTAGCACTAAGTGAAGCAAGCTGTAAATGAATGTACACCTACCTCAGTACAGCGTTCGTGCACCTTCCGTTGCTCTGCACTCTTAGGTACTATGTAGACGATGTTAAAGCAGCGTTGAAGAAAACCATCGTCCATATTTACGATTGCATAGTCCACGTAACTTAGGTAACAAAATAAACCTGTAACTCCCTAGCAATAACGGGCAAAAGTGGATGCATCCTTCCTTCAATGAAAATGTCCGCTTCCCGATACTAACGTTCTCAATCGTTTTTTAGTTATGGTGTCAACAAGCCCACATTTACGTCGATAGCACATCTACTACTAGTTCATGCAGCTTATATCGCACGGAAGACAGCCAGAAATGTACTAAGTCCAACCCGAAATATTACGAGATAAATTCAATCAATACTCTGCTACGAAATGAGTTTCACACTCGGTCCTTTTCAGTGAAATCTTCAAAGGAAGATGCTCACCAAAAAATGTTCTATAAGTATATAGTGAACAAGCCACGCAGAATTCTTCACAAAGGCCGATAGTTTCTGTTGTGACTTGGCAAGACAGCCAAGTCACTATGAGAGGAAGCCGAAAGGCACGCGTTTAAGCTCACACAAACTGGCGTGAGGTCTGGAACAGGACAATGTAATTAATATAGCCAATAAGGTACGTTGTTGCTGGAATACTTAACTTTAATCCATAATTGGTGTACATCGCTCTTGACGGTACATTAATAATAATCTCAATATAACTGGTAATGGCGCCTTGCTAGGGCGTAGCAAATGACGTAGCTGAAGGCTATGCTAACTATCGTCTCGGCAAATGAGAGCGTATTTGTCAGCGATCCATCTCTGTAAGAGTCGGCTGTACAACTGGGACGAGTGCTAGGACGTCTCTCTAGACCTGCCGTGTGGCGGCGCTCGGTCTGCAATCACTGACAGTGGCGACACGCGGGTCCGACGTATACTAATGGACCGCGGGCGATTTAAAGGCTACCACCTAGCAAGTGTGGTGTCTGGCGGTGACACCACAGTTTCACACCCGTTTTTCTCTACAACAACCACTCCAAAACCTCCCAAACTTCACAGAACTGTCCACAAACGCATATGCTTGCACGGCGATATAAACCGAATGCGAAATAACAGTCACTTCTTCATATTACAAAGAACTTTTTCGGACACGCCTAACATGATCCTCTCGTCCGGCAGCTAGTCCACGACTGTCTGAATGCCATTGCTTTCACGGCATATAACTCATTCCCATGCCTGGGAAAGACTTCACTCTCATTGGTTGATCAAATGAGCAGCCAGTCAGATCAATCTTTCAAGATCATATTCGCGCCTAATCTGTTCTGAGTCAATCACTACATCAGATTCATTGGCGTCACTTCGACAAGCAAATTATTACTATAATGTTTATTAACTGAAACTAAACGAAAATTAATCTTCTGACAACTTCAGAAAAACATTACTCTACAAATAACTATTCTGGCTGCCTTCTTACAAAAACAGGTATGCTTGCACATACGTCATCAGCAATGTGGGTACAAACGTCTTTCCCATGCTATGATTGCGTAATGCGTTACATAAAATTAATCTTGTAATTTAACGGAAGTCCCACATACACACACTCATTCACTCTCATTTACTCTCACCCTAACACAAAATACAAATATTACTGTTTTCAAATAACAAAAGAAATGTGAACTGTTATTGTTCCTATCTGAATTTACTTTCTTAAGTGTCGGTTAAGTACTTTTTAATGGGTTTTTATAACTCCGAAACTATGATAGGTAGCGGTATTAAATTTTGACACAAAGTTCGTCTGAATAACAGAAGGTCATGTACCAGATTTGGAATAATACAGATAATATTTAACTTAGTTATTTAGTTTCTTAGGTGGGGTGAATAAGTGATTTTAGTACGTACCACAGCGAGCATTCTCACTGTCCGATTTAGCGACGGGTGTGGCTATGATGCATACCGAAGGCCACAAGTCGGCCGCCACTGAATGCTACTACACTGCAGGCTTCCAATACAGCTAGCCAAAACGTAAAAAACCTTAGTGCAAAAATGTGCAGTCGCGTAATAGCTACGACACTACGAACTGACGCAGCATGTCCAACTTGTGCGGCAGTTCTCCAGAAGGAGCACCGCCCCCTCCGCCATCACACACACATACACACACACACACATGGAAGACCACAATTCGACTCCTTCGAACTCGCCAACTTTTCTTCTTGCTTCGCACGTTTGCTGCTTCTGGCTTTGAGCCTTCCGTAATAGACTGCTTTCTGTCAACTATACCGCTATGCTATCTGTTGGCGGTCGACGTTGAAACCATTACCAGTACATCTACTATTCCCCAGGTGGTATATGCCGTCATCGAATCGTAATCGAACTGGTCCTTTCAGTCTTTTTTTCCGGCAGTGTATTTCATTCATCTTAAGATGGGCAACTAACCTTATGCCATCTGCTACGAGTGTGACTGATGAAAGTTGGACTGCGTATCTTAAGATACAGCCATACTCAAAAGTATCCGAACGACCTGAATTGCATTTTGCCTGATTCACATGCAACCCACATAACGCAGCTGTCTAGCAGGTATTCTAATCACTAATTGGTACAGTTGTTTGACTGTTGAAAATGGTTCCAACAAGTCACCACTAGAAAACACTGCTCTGTATCGCAATAACTCAAGATGTAAAGTAATACCAAGGTACTACAAATATCAGGGAACACCTTATCACAGATAAGACTGCCCTCAAGGCTTGTAAGCTCACATTTATTGCAAAAAATGACATACCTGAAATGTTACCACTCTCATTATTTAGTCAGATAGGTAATGCACGTAGTACGTTCGTCGTATTCATAATTTCCTCTTCAAAGTAACATAACGTACTTGTTATTTAACACAAAATGACATTAAAAATTTCACTTGTTCACGAGCAGCTAGTTGAGAATATGTGCGAACTTCAAATTACACGACGAACCGTCTCGTTCTGCATATGGATTCAAACCCAGGTCATGCAGACAAAGATTGCGTGACTGACGGAAACTAACAGTCATTCCTGACTAGGCATACAGAGAGTGATATACCTCGATTTTAGACAGTATCAGTTAGCAAATATCAGCGGTAAATTACATAACGTAAACATTTTTAACGGACACGAGTTCCTACCCAGCATCTATTGTCCCTGTTAACGAACTACGAGAGATGTTACATATTGCTTGTTCACAAGTAACTTACTTGAAATGCCGTCAGATAAAGCTTTGTGTTGGAAAGGGATTCTAACCCAGCACCTAATCGGATTGTTATCGAAGCACAATCAAATGTGACATATCGGATATTCTCGGCAGTAGCTAGATTTTTTAACTGAAACGACGAGACGAAAGATTATTTTTTTCCTTCCCAGGACTCCAACCCGGAACCTATCACTGTTATATTCTAGAGAAAACGAACGTTAAATACGGATTTGTTACATCAGCAGCGACATGTGAGCATGTTTGAACTAGAAATAATATGACGAAGCGTTCAGCGCTGACTGGAAATCGTACCCCACACATACCGTTGTTGACTACACACAAAGAGACGTCAGCTACCGAATTTTTCTCCACCATCAGCTCGGAATAACATCCTTGAACTTACAGTGATCTCTCAAGTAGTTCTGTGTCTCACTGGGAGTCAAAAACGTCACATATCGTTAGTGTTGACAGGGAATGAAAATGCATTAAAAATCAAAAATATTATCCACCAGCAGATAGGTGTTCTCATGCCAGATCTTGATAATACATAATGAAACCTTTAGTGCCGGGCCAGCATTCGAACCCATTCAAGCGCAATATGTGGAGATGTTGAGGAATCTGCAGTTTTGAACAAACAACAAATTGCAGTCTAGCTGTATTGTCACGAAGGGATCAAATTCCACGTTAGGGGCGGTCTGAGTTGCATTCCAAGTTCAGAACCAGTTTTATCGACATACAGAAGCTCAAATAAAAGATGGAATAAGGGTCCTGTGACCCTACATAGCGTTTGTTTCGTCAGGAGAAATAAATAACTAGTATAAGAAACGTTACTGGTGATAGAGTTCCCACATTTCGCCACTCCTCACTTTATTGTGGTTCAACCTAACGTCTACTTGGTAGAGAAGGAATATCATGTCTAATGTGAATTTCAGACCACAATGCCATTATACCTTCTTCACGTGGCGTAGCCAGAAGAGATTAGACTCTGTCTCTCCCTATTAAAAATCATCGGCAGAAGGTGGAATCGAACCAACCCCATCATCACAGGAACCTATCATCAATCCAACAGACAACCAAATACTGTTCTGTTTGATTCATTTTTCTATCATAACACCGTTGCGGATCACTCGATGAGAATTTCGATGCACAAGCTCCCTGCAGTGGTTTGCAGCATGTTCAGTACATTCATTTACTTGGTTGATCGAATTGCCATGAACTAGCTGCCTCGGCTACCCAGTGCATACATTCAACTCTATTTTTAAATCATCGAAATAAAATCACGTAACTGCCACCTACACAGAACTGCCAACAGTGTAGGATGCAGAAATTTAAGTAGGAAGTGTTTCTTTCCATTTGAGCTACGCTATTGGCTATCTGTTTGTTGAAAACGTCCTGCAGTGCAAAAGAAAAGCTGTAACTGTCTATCTCTCAGAAGTCTAGATCCGGCCGTATGCAGTATCTCACAGCACTGTGGAACGCGGATATTCTGGAGGAACTGTTGTTGACTTCTGGAAGTGCTGCAGTGAGCTGACAGGCAGTAGCCTCACGGTAATTGTCGCGCATCGTAGATAAGACGTCGCGAGTTCTATTACGTTCACTGCTACATTTCTAACAGCGCAGTTTGATGACTGCTGAAGTTATCAATCTAATGGAATTTTGAACATAATTCCCTTCACTTCTCAACCGAAAGTAGCCGCATGTGAAGAAAGGGCTAATTTCTGCGACATTTTGTTCTTTTCAGGTTTAATAGACGGCAAGGCAGCAGATGCATCTCGAAGCTTTGGTATTATGTATGGGGAGAGCGCTTCGTGCCAAAATAGTCAGAGAAGTATTTTCTACATTAGCTGTCGTCTGGTAGTGGCATTTTATTCTTCTTCAAACCTTGTTTGACAGCTTTAACTCAGAACAAGTTGTCTACGTGCATTTAATCGATAAACTACATGTGCAGTGTCAGACTGTTATAGATAACGTCAGAGAATTCGAATATATCGTTGATGTTCTCTCATGTTTAGTATTGTTTTAACAACACTAAAAGAAACCTTACGAAAATTGTGCACTGTATTATAAGAAATGAAGTAAAACTATCCACGATAACCTTACGACGAAAGTCTGTTTTGATAAAACTGAGTATCTGTACACAAGCGTGCCTCTATCGGCACGAATTAGTAAAATACTATTCACTTAGATTTCGATTGGGTCTGTGTTTAATTGGTATGCTGTGTCATACTCAACAGGTATGCAAATGTGGCAATTCGTACATAAAGTTGTGTATTCCTAGAAACCCAAAATTCGCCTGTCAGCAGCGGAAAGAGGCGTTACCTGTTATGCAGCATTGTAAGTTTTTCACCATGAGCTAAACGTATTTTCTTGCGATTTCCTATCGATGTTTGATCTGACTGCTTGTAGCTCTTTCACAGAAGGGATAAAAGAGTTACAGTCAGGGAGACTGGAACCGCGAACCATAACATACTCTTTTTCACAGGTAAGCAAATCACCACAGAGCTAGCGAAGAGGTATCCGATGTGCTTTCCTCTTACGAGGCTAATAGTGGCTAGAACTCGTAAACCGCTATTTAAAGGACGAGATTAGTTGCGATTTCCACATGCTACGACTTTCCTGGGCTGAAAACCGTAAATTTACAATCTTTTGTTACACCTCAAGCGATAATAACTCAGATTATTCAAATCTTAACTTGAAAATAAAAGACGACAGTTTTTGTAATAAACCGGGACTCCTATCAAGACCCTTTCATCCCTTTTAACTAACCAAGAAAGATGTCTGATATACCTCCATTCAGAAGTAACTAAGTGTGTATGCATTTAAAGATGAAGTGCATGATGTGAAGTTCTGTGACGGAGGTACGAACCCAACACGTAATCGGATTGTTAACTAAGTAAAATCAAATGTTACGTATCGGTTTTTCATACTAGCTGCTAGGTGTTTGAATCTAAAATGAGGATACAAATTTTTGTACCTGAGCGACAATCGAAGCGCCCTCCTATCGTTCTTCTTTAACGTCCACGAATATAGCTTAAGTGTCAATTGCTTACTCACCAACAGTAAGATGTGTGCGTGTTTGACCAGAAATTGTTGGCAACACATGAACAGACATTAAAAATACACGTTATTTCTCACTAGCAGGCCTGTATGGACGTGATGGGGCTTGAAATGAAATTATGAGTATATTTGTACTGGATCAGAAATCGGCCCCACATACTTATCTATTCCCTTAACATGGAATTTGATCCCTTCGTGACAATACAGCTAGACTGCAATTTGTTGATTGTTCAAAACTGCAGATTCCTCAACATCTCCACATATTGCGCTTGGATGGGTTCGAATGCTGGCCCGGCACTAAAGGTTTCATTATGTATTATCAAGAACCAGCATGAGAACACCTATCTGCTGGTGGATAATATTTTTGACTTTTAATGCATTTTCATTCCCTGTCAACACTAACGATATGTGACGTTTTCGACTCCCAGTGAGACACAGAACTATTTGAGATATCACTGTAAGTTCATGAATGTTATTCCGAGTTGCTGGTGGAGAAAAATTCGGTAGCTGACGTCTCTTTGTGTGTAGCCAACAACGGTATGTGTGGGGTTCGATTCCCAGTCAGCGCTGAACTCTTCGTCATATTATTTCTAGTTCAAACATGCTCACATGTCGCTGCTGAGGTAATAAATCCATATTTAACGTTCTTTTTCTCCAGAATATAATAGCGATAGGTTCCGTGTTGGAGTCCTGGGGAGGATAAAAGTAATGTTTCGTCTCGCCGTTTCAGTTAAAACATCTAGCTACTGCCGAGAATATCCGATATGTCACAGTTGATTGTGCTTCGATAACAATCCAATTAGGTTCTGGGTTAGAATCCCTGTCCAACACAAAGCTTTATCTGACGGCATTTCAAGTAAGTTACTTGTGAACAAGCAATATGCAACATGTCTCGTAGTTCGTTAACAGGGACAATAGATGCTGGGTAGGAATTCGCGTCCTTTAAAAATGTTTACGTTATGTAATTTAACGTTGATATTTGCTAACTGATACTGTCTAAAATCGAGGTATATCACTGTCTGTATGCCTACACGGGAATGACTGTTTGTTTCCGTCAGTCACGAAATCTTAGTCTGCATGACCTGTGTTTGAATCCATATACAGAACGAGACGGTTCGTCGTGTAATTTGAAGTTTACACATATTCTCAACTAGCTGCTCGTTAATAAGTGAAATTTTTAATGTCATTTTGTGTTAAATAACAAGTACGGTATGTTACTTTGAAGAGGAAATTATGAATACGACGAACTTACTACGTGCATTACTTATCTGACGAAGTAATGAGAGTGGTAACATTTCAGGTATGTCACTTTTTGCAATAACTGTGAGCTTACAAGCCTTAAGGACAGTCTTATCTGTCATAAGGTGTTCCCTGATATTTGTAGTATCGTGGTATTACTTTACATCTTAAGTTATTGCGACACAGAGCAGAGTTTTCTAGAGGAGAATTGCTGGAACCATTTTCAATAGTCAAATGACTATACCAAGGAGCGATTAGAGGACCTGGTAAACAGCTGCGTTATGTGGGTTGCATGTGAATCAGGCAAAATGCAATTCAGGTCGTTCGGATACTTTTGAGCACGACTGTACATGAAACACTTTACGAGACACTTTCATTTTGTCACGTTGTATATCTGTGAAATATGCGACATTCATGCTATATTGGACGGATGGTATCCACCAAATGTAGAAGTGCTTATTCCCACTTTACAACCGTAGTCATTAGGTTGTGAGTCCACTACGCAGATTTCGAAAAATGTCATTAGGAGACAAATGGCTCATAACACGTATCTTCCTTTCTATAATTTCCACAATAGCAATTTACTGAATGCTACAATGCCCCATAAAGGTCACTTTAGAAATGGAGTCCAACCAGGTGTCCTAAAATTGCGCAGTGCCGGTCACAGGTGGCAACACAAATGGGATTTACCTGCGTAATGGAGCGTGGAAGCCTTTGCGCTCGCTATCGGAGCGCTGGTACCCAGATATGGAAACGGGTAAATACATAAGAGATAGTTTTGTAGATGAGGCGCGGCAGGGTAATTACTGGGATTTAATGATGCGCTGGCGGCGGGTCACCCGGCGCTAACGGCATCCACTCGCCGCCCGCAGTGTCCACGCACCCTGCCGCGTAATGAGTTGGCAGCACTGCGAAGGTGGCTAATGAACCGCGCACACACACCACCATCAAATGCTGACAGACTCTCATTTGGTGGGCGGTGATTGCACGCATGAATTTCAACTGACTGACTTGTCATTCGTCTGACGCCGAAGCCACGTTACACGTTTCTTTCTGTCAATATAGGGAGCATCAAAGAGGACTCCAGAATTTAGAAAACTCATATTGATTTGCTCATACAGCTTACATTCAAGGGCTATCCAGAGTGTAACAGACGTTTTGGTCTATCGCAGCGGTGGACCGGACTACAGCCGCCATCTTGGTGCAATAACGTTCCTAAACTGAGTACAAATCCAGTGGTGGTCAATACATCCGCCACTTTCCTTTCTCTGACATATTAAAATGTGCGCTGCAACAGAAAATCCGACCACTTGTCAGGTACTTTCTGTGAGTAGATCTTTGTTGGCAACAAAACTGCAAACCGCTTCAAATTTATCGCGACCTATTTGATACGTACGGAAAAGAAATAATGAGTGGAAGCCCAATGAGACATTGGCACAATGATTTTAAAAATGGCTGTACCATTGTTCACGATGAGGTCTGCAGCGATACCTTTGTGACTGACGAAATGGCGACGAAAATCTACGACAAAATTTGGGAAAACTGTCGTTTCACGATGACGGAACTTTCGCAACATGTCGCCCAAATTTCACAGAGTTGTATGCACGAAACTGGGACAGAGAAGCTAGGTTACCACAAATTTTGCGCATGGTGGGTTTCCAAACTCCTAACGTAAGACCCCAATGAACAGAGACTGCCTGCAGCAATGACAGCCTCGAAGAATACGAGAAAAATGGTAAGAAAGTCGTCGATCGTATCGTAACTGGGGACGACTCTTGGGTAAAGCACGTCAGTTGTGAAACAAAAAGGCCGTCGATGCAATGGCCAGACGCAAATTCTCCCAAGATACCAAGGAAATGTTTCTAAACGCTTTCAGCAAGAAAGATCATAGCTATTATGTGTTTGGAGCAAGAGGTAGTGTCAAACACCGCCAAAGAATTTTTTAAGATAAGGGAGGCACCACCAAACGAGCGCTGAAGAAAATTCAGAGCTTAAGTTTCTTTATTCCACGACATTGCAATTCCATACATGGTCAGTCGTACCAGAGAACTCCTCCGGCGTTTTGGATGGGAGGTGTTTGAACATTTACCATACAACCCGGATTTGGCGGCGAACGGCTACCTCCTCTTCACAGCATTGAAGATGTGGTAGGCCCCGCAACGCTTTGATACTGACGCCGAACTGCATGCCGGATAAGCCAATGATTGCAGTCGCTGGCGACAGATTTCTACAGAGACGCTATTAAAAAATGTGTGTAACGCTATGATAAGCGCCTCAGTTTCAATGCCATTATGTAGAAAAACAGTTTAAGAGTAACTTTAAAATGTATATAATAAAATTTGGTTTTTTCAAATTGCTAATTTTTTGTTTCAAAACGTCTGTTGCTTTATAGATAACCGTTGTACGTGGTTTTAGTGTTATATTATAGCAAATTACATTACGTTATTTTACTGTAGAATAACGGCAAGTAGTAACACCGCGTAGGTTTTAATGTCACGTGCAGTTTAATGGTTGGTTTGGAAGTATTCCGATAGTGGCGGCACCATATAAGTAACGAATAACAGAGAGGAGTAGCGTCCACTGAATGCTTGTGGTGTCCTTGCAGCAATAGCAACATCAGTGGGAATTGGGCAGCCGCCAGTATGAGGTCGCATGCTAGAAGCTGCTTTATATTGGCGCTCAATATTTGCTGTGAGTTAAAGAAGGCAAGTATACCTTTCGAACGATATTATCATTTAATGTTTCGATTAGTATGTAAATAAAAAATATTGTTTCGTGTATTGAAGGATATAAATGTATTTTAATGTATTTAAGTATTTTGCGGTACATCTGATAAAACCTTCAATAAGGCACCTGCAGGTAACAACACCATTTCTGTACTTTTCTCGTCTAGGTGACGATACGGGTAAGTACTGACAAAATATTCGTGCAAAATGGACTACTGAGGATCTACTTAAGGTGTTTGAAGCAGTTAGATCCGAAACTAATGTTTCGGATGCTTTAAGGACATTTAATGTCCCACAAAGAACTTTTCGGCGTTGGATGAACAACGATGAAGGGAAGATGCCAATTAGAAAACTTGGCCATAATCCTGTGTTGAATGCCGACACTGAAAAAGGCATCAACAGCGGTCTTGAAAATGCTGGTAAGAAAACGTCAGTGAAAGCACATTCAAAGTCCTGTGATAAGGATCTGTCTGCGGAGACTATTGTTTCTACTTCTACCATGAAAGGATCAAGACTGATTGGATTCAGCGCACAGAACGTAAAACATGGTACCATGAAACAAATGATAGTAAGTAGACCTGTAAAAAAAATTGGGGCTGTGTACATTGTGCAAAGAACTTGAAATGGACTGAATTAGAAGTTCATTGTCTGTTTAGAGTTTTCGTTCTTTATGTTTCTTGGATGTATCTCTTCCATTATTGGGTACAACTACGCATTTTTTCATTTCAACTAATGTGTCGTACGTTGGATCTCGTAAATTTGAGGGAATTTCAAGCTGGTGTTATTACCTTAACTGCACCTTACAAATACTACTTTTTCCTTTCCTGAATGGAAAATTACATCTAAAAATACTAAATATAGGCCAGTTATTGTTAAAGGAGTCCATTAGGAAAGTGTTAGGGCATAAAGTATTAAAAAATTTTACATTTTACCTTTCTCTGTACGACATTAGAGACAATTAACTGAATTCATGGCATTATTACATTCAGTCACCCTTCACCTAATTAGGTCAAAAGTGACTTCCACTGATTTTGTGGTGCACATCCCATCTGAAGTCGATTCCTTGCCAAGCTCGCTGCAGCATGTCATGTGTGGCTTGTTCATTCGTAAGGTAGACTGTACCTCTGAGCCCTGGTAGAGAAGGTGGAACAAACAACGCACCTTTGATGATTCCTGAAAAGAAAACAGGAAACTTCAATATGTATCTGAAGTATTGCACTAGCAGAATAGAAATGCGGAAAACACAAGTCCGAAAACAATTTATTGGACTCACCAAAACGAAACAATAACACAATATCCAAAAGAACGACCGACTCGATCCCGACTGCGGATCGACACAGATACAAAATAACAAATAACAATATAAAAAAGACCTGTCTCTCGACCGGGAGCGAACACATATAGTTCCACAACTTCGTCGACTGTACCAAAAGATCGGCCAGCTAGAAGAGGCGTCTGGCCGTGGCTGTCGGAGCGTCGAACTGCCTTTTGCCTTTTATTCTTAATTTTGTGGCAATTTACAAATACACAGCGTCACGGGTTCAGATCCAGTCCAAGTGTCTCGGAGGATACGTGATAGGAGACTCAAGGCAACGGCTGAATAAAGCCGAGCATATCACTCTGAAGTTGTGGCGGTGGAACTTTTAAGTTCCGCGCCACCCTTCGACGATGGAAGTACAGAGCCTTTTGCCGGCAGTGCGCTGCCTTATAAAGACCGTTGGTGGATGTATCTGCCGGAACTATTTGCGTAGCAAAGTAATCCCCAGGCTAGTTGCGACTTCTGGTGAAGCTGTTCTGCAGGCTCCGCGAACGGGTAGCGGTCCCTGGTGGCAGTTGGTGGAGACCTGATGGTGTGTTGCGTTGTGGCCGCCGGTAAGTCTTTGATTTGACAACACAGATGGCTTAGGTTTTCCTTGTGAATATACACGCGGTTTTTCAGATATCCCGTGATGGTTCGGCGTAAAGCGGGATGCCGAAGCAATAGGCGCTACGATGTCCGAAGTGTACGGCCACAGCAGTGAATGTTGGGTCCCTGCAGTTGGCACAGCTCAGTCCAGTAGAAAGCGGACTTTTAAGGAATACAAAACATCTTACCACGCAGTCGTAACGAGATCAATTTTCCAGCAAGAAGGCACCACGTCTAAGTCTGTAAGTCATACGCATAAGTTTGTATGAACTTTCAAAGTTTAAAGTACGTTTTGATATACCTTATATGCTGTTAGACGAACAGGAACAGTGGAACCTCGGCAGTGCAAGCTATGAAAATACGTTGTTTCTCACCAGAGCAAATGAACAGCCAATACACAATCATACGACGCTAAGTTCTACAAAGACTAGCTTCAACTTACAAGGGGACCATCAGAAGCGTAAATAATGGATTTTGATGGGTCTCGGATATGTTGTAGAGGGACATGCCCTGAATATGAGGTTATCCGCTGTTTTTAGCGACGGCCTTGGTTTTCGAGAATATTGATTCTGAAGTTTACTGCGCGCTGTAATACGCGTAACGTTAGCCATGCTCCAACCAAGTGAAGGTGGCGCAGTGGTTAACGTCTACAGCTACCAAGATGGAGATACTGTGTTCGGGTCCTTTCCTTGCTATTATTTTTTTTTCTTTTTTAAATCAGAATAGTCCGACATGTTTCCATTTTATTTCACAGAATATCAACGAACAGTGTACATCGTGTGAAATTATTAGCCGGCCGGAGGGGCCGAGGGGTTCTAGGCGTTTCAGTCTGGAACCGCGCGACCGCTACGGTCACAGGTTCGAGTCCCGCCACGGGCATGAATGTGTGTGTTGCCCTTAGGTTAGTTAGGTTTAAGTAGTTCTAAGTTCTAGGCTACTGATGACCCCAGCAGCTAAGTCCCATAGTGCTCATAGCCATTAAAATGTTTAAATTGTGTAGGCTCGGTCAAGCAGAAAACGGACTGTCCACGCGGACATCCCGTGCGAACTCTGTATATTGCGACAGTGTATCGCCCGGGTCACCGCCTTTTATTAGGCTACGGTGATATAATTTCATAATACACAGAGTTCGCACGGACAGTCCTCTGTGTATTATGAACATGTATCACCATGGTCAAACAAACGGCGGTCACCTAGCTCCTAAACCGCTAGTTTGCATTTGTCTTCAACGTCAGTTGCTCGCAACTTGTTGTTACTACCGTGCGTTTTCAAAGAAGTGAAGTAGACGACCCAAATCTGTCTACAGAACTACAGCCAGAAGAAGATACATCAGAGGTAGAGGAATTGAATGAACAACCGTAAAGTGAAATTACTAACGCCATCAAATACGCCGAAAAGTTGCTTCCTGATTTAAATCATCTAACAAATACACACCCAGCACGATCTCGGCTAATTTAATTGCAATTGACAGTGAGATATGTATCGCAATACAAGATCTGTTGGCTGAGAATTAATGCACGAATATGAGGCGTTTAAGTTTCACTTTTGTGAGGATGCTCTCTTTCTTGCGGACGAATCGACATAATAAGAGGTTATTTACTTTGCAGTATACGGGAGCAGAGATGGCGATTTCGTCGCCGACGAATTCCCCCATGAACCAGAGATTATGTGCCTCTATCCTACAAAAGAACGAGCAGTCGCTCTTGCAGTAGCTCATCCGAAATGCAGACTAAAGAGTTTGCAGACCCACGGCGTCTCTCGATTAAAACGTAAATCAATGCTATATCAATGGAAAGATGTGAAGCGAGGTGGAACTCGTAGTGATAAATGGGACAATATCGATCGTGAGACGGATGAACGGTTCGTCGAAGCGACACAGAATTTGGAACAAGTAAATCATATCAAAATCTATGTCAAATGCATTGTAAGAAAATGATACAATTTCTTCCGCTAGCAGGTGACAACCAGAAATTTACAACAATGGACCATTAACGCTGCTGTTCCCCTTCTATCGGGTACCTTTAATTTCGTGGCCAGCTCGGCTTGGGTCGCACGATTTAAACAAAAGTATAAAATCAGGCCAAGGAGGATTATGAAGTTCATCAGTTCCAAAGAATGTGCAACGATGGAAGAAGTATTAGTAGCTGCGGAAGAATTCCGCACACAAACCAAAATAATTATTGGCAATTTTAACCTCGACTACGTAATCGACACTGATCGAACGGGCTGTCAACGTACAATAGATCCCTCTCGGAGAAAGGGGCGATAACCGTTCTCGTGCAGAGAAAACATTTAAACAAGATAAATCACGCGTACACAACACAGTACACTCTAATTGCGTCAGGAAAGGTGTTTCCGTAAGATTTTTTTTATGTATGTGGGAATCGTCGGGAAAATTCGGCCCTAATGTTCAGAAAAGGGTGGATGAATTAACCCCCATATTTAAAAACGTAGTTGTGTCCTGCACGAAATCAGGGTAGTTCACGAAACTGGTGTACGAAGAATTTTTAAAATCTGTGTTTCTTCCGTACGTTGGAGAGGAAAAATTTCTGTATATCATTGGTATGGGTGAGGGCAGGCTAATCTGACCATATACGATTACATCTTCGTAGATGAGAGGAAAGCGTGGACCTGCACTATAAAAGTTATCCCACCAAACTGTGGGATTATGAAATGTGCTTGGGGCTGTAAAAGATTGTGTTTCGTTTGCTTTTACGACAAATATCATCTGGATTTCTGTTATGGCACAGCAAGCGATGCAGGCGATAGCGAGTAAGATTTTGTAATAACGACGTGAAAATTAAATTACTACGGCAAAATTGAATATTTCTTAATAATTTCACACGCTGTACACTGTTCATTAATATACCGTAAAATAAAATGGAAAAAAGGTTAAAGTGTTATGATTACAAGAAGAAAGCGGAAACAGGGAAAGGACTCGAACACTGTACCTCCAGCGTGGTAGCTGTAAACCTCAACCCCTGCGCCACGATCACTTAATTGGAACGTGGCTAGCGTTACGTGTATTACCACGTACAGTGAACTTCAAAATCAATTTTCTGGTAAGGCAAGGCCCGGCGCTAAAAATGCGTATAGGCTCATACTCAGGACACGTCCCTCTGCAACATATCCTAGACCTATCAAAATCCGTTATTTACACTTCTGATGGTCCCCTTGATAGTTTATTAAAAACATTTCGAAAGGTGAGTCTTAGCAGCACCAGTCAGTAATCAGCCGTGAAGAGTATTTACAACTTCCAGAAGATCATACGATTGCACATGAGTGCAGGCGAATATTTTGCATTTCTGTGTAAGTCAAGCAAGTAATCCTTATAGCTGTGCAATAGTACACAGCAGTGATGGCTATTAATACACAGTAACTCTTTCTGAACAAAGACATAATACATTCCGCTTAATAAAATGCTAAACTTTAAACTGTGTTAAATTTGTATCTGTTACTGTGTGTGAGTAGATATAGGCTATCTGTCATTTGCAAGGACAGGAGTGAAACATAGCCACGTACAGTTAATTGAAGGCATTTGTTGAGTTTTCGTTTGTTTGACAAAATAGCACCGAGTGTGGAGGTGCTCGTCATTGGCAGTGACAGTCATCAGTCCATCACTGCCTTCATACATTTAAGCGTTAAGGGCAATGGTATTTAGTGGGCCATGCAAGGGAAGTCCACTGTTTTAAGCTTAGATTGTACAGAGTTCTCCAGGATGAATATGAACAGTATTGCCAGCAGGCATAGTAGACATTGAAGCTTGAAACATGAGGAATGAATGTGCTCGATATGGGACAGACTCATCGAAATGTGGAAAATAGCTAGTCACATGGGACATTTCACCCTTTACAGGAAATGCACTACAACAGTCCTACATACGGACAAAGAACTTCAGTCATGATTAATGAAAAACGGGATTGAAAGTACTAGCAAACTACCGGTTCCTTATCACAAGCATGTCACAACATCTTTGGGCAGGATAGAAGCCTAGGTTCGGTTGTGAAGGGTGTCGTATATCCATTATTTCCCCTTCTCTGAGATAAACTGGTATATGTTATAACTGCTTTTACGTATCTTTGACACTGGCGTAGAGATGGTGCTAACATTCATGAGGATTTCACACTTTTTATATTTTGAGCAGGTAGTAGAATACTGTTGCTTAAATGAGTATCGATGTTGCCAGATATCTGGAAGATCAAAGATCATGCTCACTGCCCACCCACTCCACCAGCCCCCACCTCCGACTTACCTACGCCAACTGGGAGGCTTAAACATGGCGGATTGTGCTTCTGTAGGCTGGAGATATGACAGCCTGCTTAGTTGCAAGATTTATCCAAGGTGGCGAACCCAGTCAAGGATAAAGGCCCACTGTTCTTCTTATGACATCTATATGCCAACTGTGTGACTTATAAATGACGGCCTACACATTATCTCAATGACCTTTCATGTTTGTGTGACAGTTTATGGCTGTCTAATTTACCAACGTTATTTATTACTTAACTGTAATGATTTATTGCCCACAAATTTAATTAAGGATTCCCCCCACGGCCACCACCACAACCAGCCAAAGAAATAATTGCCCTACCACTCCCCTGGTCTTACTAACCATCAAACCGACTACTCACTTTTGTTCTGTGCAAAATAGGGAGAGCATCATGAAGCGCCGGCAGCGGAGATTAGTCAGGCACAGTAAGGAAGGAAAGCCGATACATGGATATTAACCTATTCCTCTTTCTCTCTCATTGATCATTGCGTAAGAGTAATTTCACAAAGTGGATATTAATCCTCTCTCTCTCTCTCTCTCTCTCTCTCTCTCTCTCCCTCTCTCTCTAATTGTTCATTGCAAATGTGTAGTTTTACAAATACAAATAGTAATTCTTCTTTGCAACTGCGAAATGCCCGTGTAAGGGATCTGACGCTCAAATTTTCCAACCACATACTATCACTGTCGAATGTAAATATTAAATTTGTCCTCCCTCTCTGCTAGGTCAGTATTATTACTCCACGTGTAATAACAAATACAATCTTCTTTCATTTCCATAGTGCAAACAGCTGCTGATTGCAACAATAGCTGCATTGTTGGAGCACGACACTTAAGTCGTCGAGAGTCTATTGTTTACACCACAACCATTCCCTGAGCAGAAGTCAACATCTGATATATCTGAGCATGAAACGCAACTTTTCGCTGCACCACAAGTACTCACTAATCCATGACGACATGTCCCACTGTACTAATGTTCACCACTACCTACAGTTTGACTGTTAGTGGATTCAACACGAAAATATAGGCATAGAATCAGATAGTACTTATCATGTAGTAATAGAAATCGAGAATGTTAAACATCGTGTTAAAGTACAGCATACATGATCTGAGTGGGACTATGTGCAGTACATCAGAGCTCAGATGACCACTGAGTATGACGAATCTCATACGCCTGTTGATATCTACTTCTTTGGCAGCATCAAAACGCAATATTACTGTGGCATATGTCAGTACACATTGCTATAATTGAGAGTAACATTCAGCAACGTAGTATTAAGTCTATGTTCATATAACCACCACTTGTGTAAGCTCGATCACAAATAATGCTGTATTCTTTCTATTTTACTGTGAGGCTATAGTGGAAGTGTGGTGGGCCCATAACCCAGAGATCCATGGATCGATACCACACCCCTCTACCAATTAGGAGCCGCCTCAGTATGCCTCTAGAGGAAGGACAAGATAGGCCTGGGCAAATGGGGTGTGGCCGTGCGGTTCTAGGCGCTTCCGCCTGGAACCGCGTGACTGCTACGGTCGCAGGTTCGAAACCTGCCTCGGGCATGGATGTGTGTGATGTCCTTAGGTTAGTTAGGTTTAAGTAGTTCTAAGTTCTAGGGGACTGATGACCTCAGATGTAAAATCCCATAGTGCTCAGAGCTATTTGAACCATTTCATTGAACATCATTCCTTAATGCACATCTGAATTACAGTTTACTAGTATTACAAGATTCCACATAAATCAGCAAACATAAAGGGATGGCCGCCAAACCAAAGGGTTTAGTTACCAATTTCGAAACTGAGAGCATTGCAAGGAAAAGATTTAGATATGACGAAATTTACCAAATACTCTTTACATAGTTGAGCCTTTGAGAGTATAATCACCTAATCTGAACATATAGGCTTTAAATAAAATCAAAAAACTCTTTAAATGTTTTAGCTGTGCGTGAAATAATGTACAGTAACAGCCCACTGAATCTTAACTGTTCACATCCAGTGACATTAAAATTTAAAGAATGCTTTAAGAAAAGACATACACAAAAACTGTAATAAAAAGTTTGGGGGAGAAATTTTTACAAAATTCTGAGCAAACTTCTGGTATTATAAGCAGTTTGCATTGTGTGGTAGAATCTGTGATACTCCACAACAACACGGCCAAGCGGCCCAAATTAACTGGTTCTAAAACATATACAGGGCTAGTAATACAAATACAATAAAATTAACACGCGCAGTATAGCGTGGCAACAAGTAGCTGAATCTCACACTCTGGGGATTAGACTTATGGATTAGCTGTACTCATTCCTTCAACACCACTTTGCTCTACAATATAAGAAAGGGGACGTAAAAAAAATTCTGAAACCAGATGATATAAATACAGAACTATAGTAAGTTAATACAATACTGCTTCATTTACAAGAAGTAGAAAATTTTTGGTTGCAAGACCTAGGCTACGGGGCTTAAATAAACAATCCCATTAATGCTTCTTCAGCCCAGGCTGAGCCAACTCCATACGGATGGCCGCAAGAACACAGGTGGAGCGTTAAAAGTCACGCCAAAAGTCTGCGTTGTTCGGAAAGGCAGAATTTACTGAACGCAAGATCGTACGTCTCACTACGCAACAAACAGCAAGCGTGGAATTAGGAGGAATTTTTACCACAACCTTGTCAAACAAATTAAATTATTTAAATAGTAAAATGACAATCAACGGGTATCGGGTTCTCTCAGAGCTCCGCCCAGTTAACGAACATTGCCGAAGTTAGCGCTTGTTGCAAGACACTGGGCTGTTATAACGTGTGGTAACTGCTGTTGAAACAGTGCTGATGCATTCCTAAAAGTAAGTTATCACTTCAAAGCTCTTCACCGGGTATTAATGCAGAGACGTAAACAAGCACTACCGGTCCTGTAGCAGCAGGTAGAGTAGACGGCAGTTCGCCGGACCAGTCCTCAGGCTGCGGCGGAGAAGGCCCGTTTAGCAGCTACACCACCAGCAACGGTGGAATGCGGCCCATCCTCCCATCGTCGAAACCACTGCGGCCAACGCTTGATCGCCAGGTTCTTCGCACAACCCCCCAAGTTAACCGGCTAGGCACCACGTGCCTTCTCGGCGATTTGTCTACGAGAGAGCGAACCGCCAGACACCTCTTACAAGGGAACCTCCCCATCGCACCCCCCTCAGATTTAGTTGTAAGTTGGCACAGTGAAAAACTGAACACGGATCAATCGAGAAAACAGGAAGGAGTTGTGTGGAACTATGAAAATAATAAGCAAAATATACAAACTGAGTAGTCTATGCACAAGATAAGCAACATCAAGGATAATGTGAGCTCAGGAGTGCCGTGATCCCGTGGTTAGCGTGAACAGCTGCGGACCGAGAGGTCCTTGCTTCAAGTCTTCCCTCGAGTGAAAAGTTTAAGTTTTTATTTTCAGACAATTATCAAAGTTCAGGCACTCACACATAATCAACTTCGCTCTCCAAAATTCCAGGACATGTTCAAATTTGTTTGGACATATGCAGGATTTGACGGCCGGCCGAAGTGGCCGTGCGGTTAAAGGCGCTGCAGTCTGGAACCGCAAGACCACTCCGGTCGCAGGTTCGAATCCTGCCTCGGGCATGGATGTTTGTGATGTCCTTAGGTTAGTTAGGTTTAACTAGTTCTAAGTTCTAGGGGCCTAATGACCTCAGCAGTTGAGTCCCATAGTGCTCAGACCCATTTGAACCATTTTTGATTTGACGGTCTACACACGGAAAAATTTGCAAACGTTAAAAACATATGTTTTGACAGAGCACAGGCAAAACTGTGTGACTATGAAACTGTTGCATTTATTTTTTGCAGTTTATGTGACAAACTCTTATGGTTTCATCACTTTTTTGGGAGTGATTATCACATCCACAAGAAAACCTAAACCGGGCAAGGTAGAAGAATCTTTTTACCCATTCGCCAAGCGTACAAGTTAGGTGGGTCGACAACATATTCCTGTCATGTGACGCACATGCCGTCACCAGTGTCGTATAGAATATATCAGACGTGTTTTCCTGTGGAGGAATCGGTTGACTTATGACGTTGCGACCAAATGTTTTCGGTTCCCATTGGAGAGGCACGTCCGTTCGTCTACTAATCGAACGGTCTTACGGTGCGGTCGCAAAACACAGACACTAAACTTATTACAGTGAACAGAGACGTCAGTGAACGAACGGACAGATCATAACTTTGCGAAATTAAAGAAAGTAAACTTTTCACTCTATGGAAGACATGAACCAACGACCTCTCCTTCTGCAACTGCTCACGCTAACCACGGGACCACGGCGCTCCTGAGCTCAGACTCTCCTTGATGTGGCATATCTTGCGCATGGACTACTCAGTTTGTATATTTTGCTTATTTTTTTTTCATAGTTCCACACAACTTCTTCCTGTTTTCTTGATTGATCTGTGTTCAGTTTTTCAAGGCCTATCCAATGTGCCAACTTATAACTAAATCTGAGGGGGGGTGCGATGGGGAGGTTCCCTTGTTAGGAGCCGCCTGTGGACTCTCTGTACTCAAAGACAAGCGCGTACGAAAGCTGGTGCGATAGGTCGATTCGTGACATGGTTCCATTTTATTTTCCTGTAACTATGTGAGAACAGAATAATTACGATGTGACTTTCCATGATTTCCCGACGTATCTGGTGCAAATACTTATACGCTTCTCGGGTTTGCCGCCATATCGTATTGTGTAACTCGCACAATATTTCATCGATGCAACTGCTCGACATCATCACGTGGTGGTAGCTGCTGCTGTCACTTCTGCAAGGAGCGACTGATGAAAATCGCGCGGTGGCGTCGGAATTTATCATACCTGGGGCAGGCAATAAGTGTGCGCGGGAAGACGCTCGTAGTTGCAGGATTACGGCGCTCCTGGTAACCCCTGCTATGAGCCGCAGAAAGGCCATTCGCGCATGCACTACGGGCAAATGACTGTGCTGCCGGACGCTCCTGCGGTTAAAGGCTGAACTAAATCTCAGTAGCGCGTTGCATCACGTGATGAATCGGAAGTTCTTGTTTCCCCTGTTTTGATTTAATGGCAGCCAGGGCTGGATTCCAAGTGGCACTTTGTTGAACACCTGCATCCCTGTTGATAAGATTGTCAGCCGTACTGATATGTATGGCCTCCTTCAACAACACAGTCCCAGAAAGATGATGCTGGGGATAAAATTTCCGTCTGTTCCTAATGCATATGATGTCCCGTGTCACGACAAAGCTCCGCTACTGCTGATTTACCAGGTTGCCCCAGGCGTGTATGACGGTGGTGTTCGATACAACGTTCTTGCACGGTTCGGCATGTCCGCCCAGTATAAAATTTTCCACACTGGCATGGGATTTTATACACGCCACGTTTCCTAAGGTCATAGTCGTCTTTGACCGACTTTGTATATCTTCTCCTCCTGTACGGCATGGCTGTGTGCTTCGTGCGGCTGCCTCGAGTAGAACGAGCGTGCTGCTGCCTGCAAGGCGGTTGTACGTCAGAGATAAGACAGGGCGGCGCACACAGCCATATTCATGGCTGTGTGCACCGCCATATTGGCGGGTGACCTTGAACGGGACTTAGCCGCAGCACGAGGCGCCTGGTGGATCGCGCTCTAGTTTTAACTAAGCGCGATCCGCACGAAAAATGCTGCTTCCGGCCGCCATGACAGTTTTTTAGCGCGCTATTTCCTGCCGCGCCCTGTCTTATCTCTGATGTACATCCGCCTTGCAGGCAGCAGCACGCTCATTCTACTCGAGGCAGCCGCGCGAAGCACACAGACATGCCGTAGAGGAGGAGAAGATATACAAGAAGATCAAGATTGCCTGTTTACAAGACTGTTGACACTTTTTCTATGACACCTAATAATGTTGCCCAAGAAGAGTTATTGACTGGGCCAATTACTTTTGTTGGAGCGAAGACTAATTTTTCTTGTACAACTAGAGAGGTTGTTACGGGTAACAGTTGGTTGACAATTGCTATTGTCAGAGGTAGTGATAAGCCTCTTGAAGGTTTGGAGGCCTATTATGACAGAGATATTATTGCTTATCGTACCTTTTCTATTGGAGTTAAGGGCGATAGGAATTATGGTACAGCTGTTGTATTAACAGACAAACCATTTGCATTGTATACAAGAAACAGGAGACGTGTTAATGCTAATGAGAGAGTTAATATTTGGGTTAAGATTGATGGTGTACTAACAAAGTATGTTGAATGTACACTACTGGCCATTAAAATTGCTACACCACGAAGATGACGTGCTACAGACGCGAAATTTAACCGACAGGAAGAAGATGCTGTGATATGCAAATGATTAGCTTTTCAGAGCATTCACTCAAGATTGGCGCCGGTGGCGACACCTACACCGTGCTGACATGAGGAAAGATTCCAACCGACCGGCGTTTCCTGGTGAAACGTTGTTGTGATGCCCCATTTAAGGAGGAGAAATGAGTGCCATCACGTTTCCGACGTTGATAAAGGTCGGATTGTAACCTATCGCGATTGCGGTTTATCGTATGGCGACATTGCTGCTCGCGTTGGTCGAGATCCAATGACTGTTAGCAGAATATGGAATCCGTGGGTTCAGGAGGATAATACGGAACGCCGTGCTGGCTCCCAACGGACTCGTATGACTAGCAGTCGAGATGAGAGGCATCTCATCCGCATGGCTGTAACGGATCGTGCAGCCACGTCTCGATCTCTGAGGCAGCTGATGGGGACGTTTGCAAGACAACAACCATCTGCACGAACAGTTCGACGACGTTTGCAGCAGCATGGACTATCAGCTCGGAGACCATGGCTGCGGTTACCCTTGACGCTGCATCACAGACAGGAGCGCCTGCGATGATGTGCTCAACGACGAACCTGGGTGCACGAATGGCAAAACGTCAGTTTGTCGGATGAATCCAGGTTCTCTTTACAGCATCATGATGGTCGCATCCGTGTTTGGCGACATGGCGGTGAGCGCACTTTGGAAGCGTGTATTCGTCATCGCCATACTGGCGTATCACCCTGCGTGATGGTATGGGGTGCCATTGGTTAAACGTCTCAGTCACCTCTTATTCGCATTGACGGCACTTTGAACAGTGGACGTTACATTTCAGATGTGTTACGACCCGTGGCTCTACCCTTCATTCGATCCCTGCGAAATCCTACATTTCAGCAGGATAATGCATGACCGCATGTTGTAGGTCCTGTACGGGCCTTTTTGGATACCGAAAATGTTCGACTGCTGCCCTGGCCAGCACTTTCTCCAGATCTCTCACCAATTGAAAACGTTTTTTCAGCGGTGGCGGAGCAACTGGCTCGTCACAATACGCCAGTCACTACTGCTGATGAACTGTGGTATCGTGTTGAAGCTGCATGGAGAGCTGTACCTGTACACGCCATCCAAGCTGTGTTTGACTTAATGCCCAGGCGTATCAAGGCCGTTATTACGGCCAGAGGTGGTTGTTCTGGGTACTGATTTTCAGGATCTATGCACCCAAATTACGTGAAAATGTAATCACATGTCAGTTACAGTTTAACATATTTGTCCAATGAATACCCGTTTATTATCTTCATTTCTTCTTGGTGTCGCAATTTTAATGGTCAGTAGTGTATTTTTGTCATTCTTGCTAAGGGGTGCAGAATTTTTGATAGACCTTAGAATGTACCTCCGCAATTTGGTGAAGATATTACAAAAGTCTGCTGTGTGTTGCACAGTTTTGTTCGTGATCAACACAGATACAGACCTGAAGGCACTCTGAGTAGTTCTATGACACATAAAGTGTAAACAGACCCCACGCACGCTGGAAGACATGTGGCTGACGCTCACTAATCGTCTTCTTCTCTGAAGCACGTTTGCCTCCTATCTCCGGTGAAAACCTTGATTTTATGCAGTTTATCTGAATATTCCTCATACTTATGTTGCCATCCGTCCCGATACACTGGGACCGTCACCGTTGAGGACCTTTTTGTCCCCACATCGCCAGAAGACCCAATTTGGTCCAGATTTGGCAAAATATTGTCACGATCTTAGCTCATGTAACGCCATTTGTTAGCACAACGTGTAAATGCATTCTCAGTTAGTTTTATGTATGTTAACAAGATTACGTTGACAAGATCACACCGATGGCGTTGCATGTTGCACATTCCGTATCGAAGATGCTAGAACTTCCTAGGTCTTGCACCATCGTTCGAGAAAAAAACCAGCAGTACAGGGCTGGAACTATTTAAGTGGCGAGTATTTGTTTTCTATTCCCGTGTAGAACGCCAATGTGGAAAGAGTATTTTCGCTGATGTCGGCCCAGCGGACTGATGAAAGATATCGACTGCTGTCAGGAAGTGTTGAATGCATCTTACAATACCAGTTTAACTACAAGCTGACTGCCATGCCGATTTATAAATACGTAAAAGCGAAAAGAGCCTTGCTGAAAAAGCTCAAATCTTCCGAAAAATATGCGGTACCAACTTTTTCTGCCGCAACAAGATCCATGTAATTGTGTTCTAAATAATAAGTTAGCATATTAAATGAAATTTTCATTTCTACACCGCCATCTCAAGAGTGTCCAGACGAGGTCCCAGCTAGGCGGCAACGTTGCATGCCGATGGTGACAGAAGGAGGTGGCGAAGTAGTTAGCTCACTGGACTCGCCTTAGGGAGAACGACGGTTGGAACCCGCGTCCGGCCATCCTAAGGTTTTCCATGATTTCCCTGAATCGGTTCAGGTAAATGCCGGGATGGTTTCTACGAAAGGGCACTTCCTTCCCCATACTTCGAATTATCCGATGAGACCGATGACCTCGCTGTTTGGTCCCGTCCCCAGAATCAACCATCCAGTATATACGTGGTAATGTCTTCTGTATTGATGTCCCATCTTTAGCCAACAGTATGCCCTACACGCACTGGAAGATACATATGGGGGGGGGGGGGGCTGATGGGGTGCGCAACTCCCCTTTGCGGGGCTGCCCGCATTACCACCAGCACACGCTAGTCGTTCGTTTCTTTCGGCAGTCGGCTTAACTGATTCGAGTTATCGAGTAGTTGTACTATCCTATGTAGCAAGCGCGTCTACGTCATCGTATTTGACGATGTGATAAACCAATTTTTCAGGAATATTAGGCGCATATAATTCATCATCTAAGGAAGAGATGCGTCATTCCTTTCGACACATTGAAATTAAACACATAACCAGTTTGTAGTTGTCATACACTTCTTTATTACAAACACAAACACAGATCTTTCAAAATTTACTCAAGCAATTTTCACTAATCAAAACAATGTTCATCGAGCCCCATTAATAAAATTTATCTGACGTAACTGAAGGCTTCATGACTTACATAGGAACTGGCTTCCACACAACCCATACTAAATTCTAAAACTGCTTCGATGGACTGATTTTAAGGAACTGTAACAAATAAAAGGTAATATCAGATTAATACACTCGACTAAGCTCCTCTTTAGTATTATTCACAGGTACGAGATTCACGTACATTTTATGGCCAGTATATAATAACAGTATATTAAATAGTCTTAACATGGAGCCATTATAATTTTTACTTTGAAACTTAGTAATGGACGCGAGCAGACCAGAAGGTGTTTCCAGATAGAGGAGATTCACGGACGAGAGGGTAAATTGGAGCTATACTCAACTTTGGGCTACAATTAAGCTTCAAGAAAACCACAACGCTCTGCCGAAAATATGGAATTGCAAGACACTAACAGCGTAACCAGAGACACCGATCCAGGTCCTTAAATTTCCCTCTTCCACTGTGATACCCCGATCGCCGTTTGCTCGCGTTGACCACTGCCAATTATCTGAAACGTAAACACATTAGCGGCCGACAACAATCTGGCGCATCAGATAGACAAACATATCTGCCCAATTAGTTATAAATAAACCTTTAATTATACACGGCGCCAGTGACCCAAAGTCTGACTAACCTAAATGAGCACTTGCCCAGTAACGGCTCTTAAAATTTGATTAGCCAATTCTGTAGAACAAAGAAATAAAATAATAACATAAAAGCACTCCGTCTTCAGGCCACGACTGGCCTAACGGGACCATCCGACCGCCGAGTCATCCTCAGTGGAGGATGCGGATAGGAGGGGCGTGGGGTCAGCACATCGCTCTCCCGGCCTTTATGATGGTATTCTTGACCGAAGCCGCTACTGCTACTATTCGGTAGAGTAGCTCCTCAATTGGCGTCACGAGGCTGAGTGCACCCCGAAAAATGCCAACAGCGCATGACGGCCTGGATGGCCGCCCATCCATTGCCGACCATGCCCGACAGCGCTTAACTTCGGTGATCTCACGGGAACCGGTGAATCCACTGCAGCAAGGCCGTTGCCCAAAACAATTACATAGGAACAGGAAACAGGAAAATTATTTCGGCCGGCTCTTGAACGTCAGGCACAGACTTACGTACTATTTGGCATGACCTCTAGCTACACATTAAGCACGGCTTCATGTCTATTGATTGTACGTACTCTCTTAAAAACCATTAACATATCAGGCGCCCAGACCAAGTACAGTGACAAATAACTGGAACAACCAAGATAGTTTTCGGTGCACTCGGGTGGTCAATTAACGTGAACAGAAGCCACCATGAAACAATTCGACGACTCCAGCTCGTTCACTTTGAGTAACATGTAACAGACGCGAAAGAAATCTGTCCTTCAAATCTCCAGGAAATCCCAGTCACCATCGGCAGCGGATCTGCATTAAAACGGCTAAACACGTCGCAGCAGCTGCCCACGCTCCTCTGTCGTTCCGACTCGGTCACTCGCCAGCGCCACACGTCACTGTCGCTCTCAAGGTACGTTTACACTGCCATTTGTATCGGCACATGTATGAGATACATGTATATGCGACTTTGCGACATGTATCGCGACTTGTATGAGTTGACAAGTATCAACCTCATACATGTATGAGCGTGCGTTCACACTGGTTGATATGTTTCACTGTGCGATAGCTTTCGACGACGATTTGGAAGATTTCACATTTTTATGTGCTCATACACTTGCTCTTTTGGAAGATGATAGAAAGAAAAGGCGGAGGAAGCGTAGATGGTGGCAGAGAGAGTTTCTCGCGAATTAACGCTAAAGGATGGCGCATATTTTAGAAATTACGTTAGGATGAGTATGGAGGATTTCCGCGGTTTGTTATGACTTGTGGCTCCTCTTCTGTCCAAAACCAACACAAACTTTCGGGAAGCGATTCCACCAGAGGATCAGTTGGCAGTAACACTCCGTTTTTTTGGCCACTGGGGATTCCTCTTGAAACGAAGATTCCATTACAAAACATTTGCATTGTCGCGCGATTGCTAATGCCAACGTCTCACACACGATTGTCGGCATCCGTTGTCAACATTATCACGCGAGGCCGCCGGAATAATAGCAAAAAATTGATATACGTGCCAGATGCATGAAAAAATTATTGAATGTATTACATACTCTGATATATATAAAACTTTTACCTTCACTTCTTGGAATAAAACTTGCACAATAGCCTCGCAAACACGAAGAAAAATGTTGCATATGGCACGTTTTGATGTTCTATGCAGATACATTAACGTCGAAACGATAGTCGGCACCTCCAAAACTCAAACAGCCGCCAAAGAGCCTGGTACTACGCATGCGCTAATCGTCAAAATAAGCGGCAGGCGACAAGACGACAGGAAATGATAATACTGCGCATGCGCGAGTTCTTCAAATGTCGCTCATACATGTCACGTATATGGCCAAAAAGCGATATACAAAATGAATACGCGACATGTATGAGCTCGAGGGTCCGCATACAAGTTCCGTGAATTTTTGTATGAGGTGATGTATCGCGACATGTCAAATTGACATGTCGCTCATACATGTCGCGATACATGTATCCCAGTGTAAACATACCTTCACAGCTGATACCCGAACGCAAGCCCCTGTAGAGCTCAGCACCGCAGTTAAATAGCCATCCGCCAAAGATGTGAAGAAGACATGCAGGCATCGAAAATCTACTCACAACGATAGGGATGACAATCGATGGAGGCTGGCGCCAGCAGTGCACCAGCTCAAGAACCACAATTGTAACTTTTTATATCATAAGATGGCATTGTCCTGTATATGTGTATAATCAGTTTAAATAAAACTTCCTTAAATTTTGTATGTGACTTGATTATTTTTTGCTACGCTAAAAGTAAAAGTAGCTCAAGATATCTTTAGCATCCTCTCCTTGAGGTTTTCCAGTACCCGCCACTGCCTATACGTACCATAAAATAGCAGTGAGCAGCAATCCCTGTACGGTATGAGCCGACTGTTACCACGCGGCATACCCACTGATTGGCCTGTCAGTAGCGCCACCGAGCGGCATCGTGTGAAGGTCGCTATTGGAAGCAGTGTTCCGCTAGCCAAGGCCCGATGACGCCTGTACGCCACCGGTGGCGGTAGTCTGCCACTGCGCGCCACGCAAGTATCAAACCGTAGTCGCCATTCAAAAGACGCAGCCGCCCCTATTTCACTTACGACGTGGTGGTCGCAGGTGTTGAATGAATCAGACGCACTGCCATCGGCCCGCGCGATTTTACTCAATTGCTCTCGTATTGTGCTGCAGGCAGACTAGTTCTGTGCCTCAGAAGCATGGCTCAAATGGCTCTGAGCACTATGGGACTTAACATCTGAAGTCATCAGCCCCCTAGAACTTACAACTACTTGAACCTAACCTAAGGACATCACACACATCCATGTCCGAGGCAGGATTCGAACCTGCGACCTTAGCGGTTCCAGACTGAAGCGCCTACAACCACTCGGCCACTCCGGCCGGCCCAGAAGCATGACTTATAAGGAGAGTTGCGCTACTGATGACCCTGTACTTTGTGTTTCCGATCCGGGAAGACTAATTGCCGAAATAGAAAAGAGGCCAGCTCCCTACAATACGGAGTTACAAGAATACAGTGATTGCAATTTGAAGAGAAACTGCGCGGAGAAGCGTCCCGCCACGTATTTGGAATTAGACTGAATTTTCTGGACCGGAAGAGAGTAACAAAGGAACATCACAGTTCAGAAATTATAATCATTTATGTAGTTATCGCCATTACCACAAATTATATTGTGTTGCTAAGTTAGTGATCTTCGTTGAGTCACAAAACAATTTGCTTATCTGCACACCACAGGTTTCAGCTCCTACTCCTAGAAGCTCCCGGCGTTGCAGAAGGCTTTCGTGCGACACGTCCTCGATTCGTACACCGTCGTTTCTGTTTAGGGAATTATAGAGTATACATCATTCTTTATCGTCATGTCTGATAAACCATCACCCACATCCACAGGCTGATGAAATACGAATGTCCTTCTTTTGTTAGCCAAAATTTCAAAAGTGCATTCCACCAGCCTACTAGCACGACCATGTCTACAATTAAAACACACTGTTTCATCGACGGGTTTCTCTTAGAATGAGGCCGCAGAATATTTGTAGAATACTTCATTTCCTACAAAATTAAAAAGCTAAAGTTCTTCTTCGTCGTGAGGTAGTTTTTGAGGATTTCGAATGTTTAACCGATTAGCTTTCCACCTTTGATAGAAGTGGGATTTCTTGAGTTCATTAAAATCGCCATTGGCGTCATATGGGCCCACGTCTATCACAATAGAACAGTAGCCAGAGTTCACTACATCAAAAATTATTGTTTGAAAAAACTTTTCATAATTATAAAATTATGAGCCACTGTTAACATGTTTCTTCAGTCTTATATGTTTTCCATCCTCAGCAGCGATGCAGTTTTGAAAGTTAGTTCTTCCTAAAAACTGTTTGGCAACAATCATCCAGTCATCTTAATTTTATTATCCAGCATGAAAAGAATGTAGACATTTCCACAACTACTCATATGAATCCCTGACAGTTTCTTTGATTACAGTGGCTCCTAGCAGATATTCGCAGTTGCAATGAGCTAAAGCTATTTCCTGTTGCAACGTATCTGGAAGAAATAGTATTCACTAACAGCATTGATATTTATTTATATTTATATTAGGCTACATACTTACAATGAAGTACGCATAGTGCTAATTTGATTGACTGTAGGTAAAGAAATTCAAAAGAAGTGGAAGAATCTGAAGATCTCTTTCGCGAAAGACCTGGCATCACGGAAGTCTCCGTCCGTGGTGGCTGCACTAAAACGGAGAAAATACCTGTATTTTGATGCAGTGTTGTTTCTGCTGTCTAAAATGACAGACTTACCACCAGCAACATCGAATTGTTGGCAAATAGAAGAGAATACAAGAAAGGATGTATGCCCCTCAGGTTGTCTTCCAAAAATTGCTCTAAGCACTATGGGACTTAACATCTGAGGTCATCAGTCTTCTAGACTTCGAACTACTTAAACCTAACTAAGCTAAGGACATCACACACATCTTTGTCGAGGCAGGATTCGAACCGGCGACAGTAGCAGTCGTGCGGTTCCGGACTGAAGCGCCTGAACCACAGCGGCTGGCTGGGGTTGTCTTCAAAAAACAACAACGATGAAGCAAAGAGCACGAAAGTAAGACATCCCATTAAAAGAGAAGCCAAGAAAGTTACTTGGTACCTAGAGTCTCTTAAATATATCAAAAGAGAAACAAAACGCGGAAATTAATGATGACAAAAATTTTGCTTTAAAGTTTTCCCGATGGTAAACAAATTACAAAATCATTACGCCAAGGTAGAAATAATTAAAGGGACAACGACTAACAGATGCTATCACCTTCCACCAGTTTTTCTTCTGCATGTGAAAGTGCGCCATAACAATACCACTCAAGCAGTTTACACTCCAGCAACTTCATTCGATTAGCCGTATTCGTCAAACGTCCTAAATGAAACGGAACCTCTACAAACTATTTTCCTGTGCCCCTCTGCTGTCAACAACAGCTGCAGCGCCGCGCGGGATTAGCCGAGCGGTCTCGGGCGCTGCAGTCATGGACTGTGCGGCTGCTCCCGGCGGAGGTTCGAGTCCTCATTCGGGCCTGGGTGTGTGTGTTTGTCCTTAGGATAATTTAGGTTGAGTAGTGTATAAGCTTAGTGACTGATGACCGTAGCAGTTAAGTCCCATAAGATTTCACACACATTTGAAGATTTGAACAGCTGCAGCAGTAGCAGCAGCAGCAGCAGAAGCAGTGAGTGCTCGGAAACTTCTATGCACATCTTGGTTTCGCAGTTTTCTCAGAAAACAACTCCCCCAATTTCATCTTGTAGAAGTGACGATCTTGAGGTATCTGATCAAAAATATAAAAGGGTAATAAAAACTACTGAATGAAGTGATGTGTACTCACATCAATGGTCATTGATATGCGCATGTCAGGTTGCACAGGCATCCTCCACATCGTGTCTTGTTTTGTTATTTTCAGTCCTATTCCTTGAAACAGTGCATCAAAACAGTTCTTACTGAAAGAATTTATCCTGCTGATTTTATAACTTTTCATGTAATTTTTAATACTGGCGTCTCAGCATTCCTTGACTTACAATTGGATGCACTAAATAACGATATTTGCGCTATTTTATCGCTGTTCTTCGTAGTAAAAGGATCACCAGACACGTTGTTTCGATGTAACGTAGGCCTGCTCCCGCGAGAGCGGTTGTTCAGTCGCGAGGACTGAAAAATCGCCTTTGTGCGCCTAGCCTTACATCCATCTGGCGTGTCCCGCGGCATTGTCCATTGTTTAGAGGTTGGCTACCAGCGTACATCACCGCCGTAAGAACGGCTTTCTGTGAGGTCAGGCCACACTCCACCACAATTCATTATGAGGTCCATGTTCATGGAGTGGGGAAGAGCCGCAGTGTATTGAAAGCGCCTCTTCCCCTCAGGGCCCGGGAGGTGATGTTATCGAGAAACTTCAAGTCTCGTGAATGGAGCTACATAATTTCGCGTTTTACAGCAAACTGAGTATAATTTCGCTGGTAGGTCTAGAAAGCTGAAGCCTGTCCTCCGCAATATAAACGATAACAAAATAGAACATGATAAAGACGCACTTTTTTATTGAAGTTTAATGAAGAGTAGCAATGTTATCGTTTCCGCCCACACTTCCTGCTGAAGACTCAGTTAAGAAAATGAAAAGACTTCTGAACGGAAATCAAGATGTTGCAAGGAGATCGGTTATGTGTCTTAGGTTAGAAGAGAACCAAGGGTTCTCGCGTAGTTGGGGGGGGGGGGGGGGAGGTGTTGGGGAGGGAGGCATTAGGTGCAGTTGCCCCTAGTGACAATTAATTTAGTTTTTGATTGTGAAAACGTACGTGTACCTATAGGACCCAGATCTTCATGACTTAGAATACCTCGAAAATTATCACTAAAACTGTTATCGACGTGTATTGACACGTGCAGTAAAACGAGAAGAATGACGGTATTACGGCAGCGACTGTGTGCCGCTCTGACCAGCAATGACATCTACCGCAATGCGGCAGCCACGCCGCTCATTTGCTGCTGCAGTACTGGTCATTCCTACTCTTTCACTGTCGCTGCTAGTACATGTAAAACACATCGAAAACATGAATGTCGCACAAGTCTGATGTGAGAAGCTCTGTCGAAAGTACACGTAGCATTCCGCTTAAAAACCATTTTGTTTGTAATGGGAAACAAATCGAAGCTTTCTGTCATCGCTGTTCGTCGTAAGAAACACGTGATGAGCAGTATTTGTTTGGGCTGTTGTCAGCTACACATTACACAATCGAAATTGCAGAATATCTGTAGAATCACCACACAAATAGCGCCTTACGTCTCTTAGGAATATCCTGTACACGGTTTAGGTCTGGACTGCTTCCGCGCCAGTCGTTCCAAACAACAGGGAACGTTCTCTTCAGAAGCACGGTTCTTCGTTTTCTGTGTGAGCCGTTGCTCGACCTTGCATGAGTACGGTCTGGAATTGGGGAAAGGTCATTCTGAACGGCAGAAAATGAAAATGTGAACCACCAGCGACTGTAGACTGGAATGACGACAATGAAAATTTGTGCCGGACCAGGAATCGAAACCGGATTTTCCGCTTTCCACGGGCGGTCGCTTCATCGCTTCGACTGTCCGTGTACGAACTGCGTCAAGATCTGTCCGTGTATGATGGTTCAAATGGCTCTGAGCACTATGGGACTTAACTTCTGAGGTCATCAGTCCCCTAGACCTAGAATTACTTAAACCTAACTAACCTAAGGACATCACACACATCCATGCCCGAGGCAGGATTCTAACCTGTGACTGTAGCGGTGGCGCGGTTCCAGACTGTAGCGCCTAGAACCGCTCGGCCACCCCGGCCGGCTCCGTGTATGAACTGTGGCAAGACCCAGGTTCGAGTTCCGGTACGGCACAAATTTTCACTGCCTTCATTCTAATGCACAGTCGATGGTGGTTCATATTCGCAATTGTAAATAAATTTCCTGTACCTCTCGATGGCTGCAGTGCCTGTTCCTTGGGACATGTATGCATGTTTCGAAGGAATATTGCATCTTACCTGTTAATAACACAAGCACTGCTATTTCTCATTCTTAACAGCTTGAGTATATACAGGAACAATCCTTTCCCGATATTAATCACCTTAGACGGTTCTTTTTGCATCAACCACACGCAGTACAGCTTTTCCATAGCCACAGATGCCACCAGCGACCGTTGTCTAAAATTTTTTGCTTTGGTCTGTGGACGGGAATGTTTTCTGTCGTGGATTTCTACGGATGCAGGCATTTTGTTTAATCTGCTTCGGATAAAGTTCTGCATGAGACTGGCTTGTAAACAAAGTGTGCATCCTTTTCATGTTTCCTATAGGGTTGGCATTTCGGAAACCAGCAGGCATTATTATTTCAGGAAGTGCCTGACGATAAACAACTTTTTTTCTGACAGAATGTGTTTTGTTGGTTGGACACAATCAGGATTGTCTAGGAATAAAGTCTTTGTCCTGCTCTGCTGTCTCTCCAGCTAATCATCTGATAAAATCACACGTTTGGCGATTGCCCAAGTGCCGACGCCTTATTAGTGTTAAGTGTGACTTATTTTTGTCATCGGACTCTGTTGCTGTCACTAACACTACCATTACCTTTATTAACCCTACGTCTAACGGTTTTCGGATCAGTACCCAATGTCTGAGCAATTTTGGTGTTAAAAGTTCCACTGGTGCGAAGACCTTGAGCTTGGATACGAACAGTTAACGTTTTAGCCCCAGTTTTTAATGACAGTCTTAAAGATGGTGAAAAACGCAAGCAACCACAGAGCACTATACACACAAACTTAATTACTAATTTAAGTAAGGTATAAGGAAGTCAATTAAATTGAAGAAAACTAAACTTTAAGAAAACTGTCTCTTTTTGTCTCGCTAGTTAAAATTCCAACGTTAACTATTTTGCTGTTCCTTTGTTAGGTGCCGGCCGTAATGGCCGAGCGGTTCTAGGCGCTTCAGTCTGGAACCGCGCTACGGTCGCAGGTTCGAATCCTGCCTCGGGCATGGATGTGTCTTCTGTCCTTAGATTACTTAGGTTTAAGTAGTTCTAAGTCTAGGGGACTGATGACCTCAGATATGAAGTCCCATAGTGCTTAGTGCCATTTGAACCATTTTTTTTTTGTTAGGTGAAAGCAGAAGGATAAAAATCAGTGAATGATAATTTTTCATTAACTTACCAAGTACAGGTGTCACAGTTTTACGAAATCATCTGCATAGAAGAAGCACACCACAACGAAAACACTTGCCTTCAGCAGACAAATAAATGTAGGAATGGGTTCACTATGATTTATCAACTAATACAGACTAGTATAGAGTTCATACAGCCAGCTCCATCTCTTGGTGTAACGTGGTACTGTCTCCACACAGCATCAAATCTCGGCGGCTCTGTTATTAAAAAAGGGAGAAACGAGAGTAATGAAAAATTTTATAGTTGGTTGGAACCGAAATTACATAAAGGATAATTAATTTTAAATCTCCATGTTTTTATTTAGGAAACTGTCTCAAGGTGTACGAAAACTTGTATAACCATGAAAGAGCCATTGCAGGGTACGACATTCAGCATACAGACGCTGTCTAAAGTGTAAGAACGTCTGTTGTCGGACGACACGAGCTTGATGTGGAAAATCTTTCAAAATATACTGAAAGGAATGGAGAGAGCTCTTTCAAAAAAGAATCGACACCTAGATATCGTTATTTTTGTTTCAATAGCGATACCCGGTACAAGTTAACAGTAACGTGAAAATGATGCTAAGCAGATGAACCATCAACTTACGCTGGTGTGCAGAACTTCAGGATGAATGTAACTTTCTCATAATGTTTCACTGACAACTAACGTATCTCCATGAAACTTGAACCAAATACAGAAAGAACTGCTACAGTGTAGCGCAGATGGTAAATGAAAAAAATACGTAATGAGACGAACACGAATGAGGGTTTTATTCAAAGGCAAAGTTACACTGAAGTCGCCGAGATTGATGATGGTCCCTGGACAGTACAAATGTCAGGAGTGGTGCTTAATATGTTGTTTAACCACTACGGACTGCAGTGTTTACTCTGCAACATGCTCCCATGCTTGCCACAACATTGGTAAGTTTCTGTGGTACAGGGTTCCATTCCTCCAATAGCGTGGATGAAAACTGCTGGATGGTCGTCGGTAAATGTGGACGTGCTACAATACGTCTTACCAGTGCATCTTGAGCCGTGGCGACTGGCGGTAGGGTGTTCTTCTTGCATAGCTGACATCGATGTTTGGCTGTCTTGCTATCTTTGACTGCTCCCCCCCCCCCCCCCCCCCCCCGGCGGTTTTCAGGGTGAACGTGTGACGAGAGAGTGTCCGGTCGGCGTTCAACGAGCCAGCTTCTGATGAAAACAAGCGCGCGCCACCAACCGCCCTTGTCTTTCGGCGCGGGCCGGATGTACGGTGCCAATCACTGGGCGCCTTGACGTGCAAAATTGTGGTTGGTTCGTCTTCTCACGCTGAACAGCTTCCCAGCTCGTAATTCTCAAGTTCCATATTACGTGTGATTTTATTCTGTGCCTAACTAAGAAGATTGTTGAAACTTATTGTGACATGGGTAGCTGCCGGGGATGATTCTGAACTTGGTTCCACAGTGGCCATCCGTGGAGTGTGTGTTTTAAGTAATTTTCATGCAAATTTGAACTTGTCTTAGGGCATATTGTCTGCTTTGGGACTGGCTGCGGTTGTGTACGTGCCCGGCAGCCGCAGAGTTAATGGTTTAATCATTTGTCATGGCAGCAGTTGCTATGTTTATTTAATGTTTAAAGTGCCTTAAGACAGCTAGAAGTGATCTCTAAGTTTCCTGCTAATTTACTGGGGGACTGAAAATGTTATATTGCTCCTAAATAATATGGGTGCGTGCTTATTATACATTTCAGTGTGGCTGTGATATGACCTTATTTTCATTGCAATCTATTTGTGCTGCAGGCCATCTGTTAAGACTGCTCGTTCCCTGGCGTTGGCGCGGTTACGGATTCTTGTCAGGACAGCTCATTGTGGGGCTGGTCGACTATGTATAAATATATTCCTCCTGCTATGTGACCCTGTGTACAAGCCGTGGGGAGTGAAGGCTCGTATTGCCTGCCGGCCGTAGCGTTATTGCTCCCAAACACTGCTATGGGCCTTAACGTTCTTCTTCAAAATTGAGTACAATTTGAAAATCATTCTGCGTCATTATGTCCGTTAATTGAGGCGACCTTGCCTCATTATTATTTCAGATATTGGCATATCTGTAGGTCAATTTATTGGTTGAGTTATTACTAGCCCTTCTTATTTAACTCTTACGTTAATATTGGCATATCTGTAAGTCAATTTATTGGTTGAGTTATTACTAGCCCTTCATATTTAACTCTTACGTTAATCATTTGTGCATCTTTAATGAACATGCAACTTGTTATTATTCCTGTGTGCTAATTTTGCGACCTAGGTTGGCCCACTTTGTATTTTTCGTATAAGCATGTTTCACTGTGGACCTTTATGTGGGCAGTTGAGTTTTATAAAGCTTTGAGATCTCTTCGTTCTTTATGAGGTTGTGTGATTATGTGGCTGTGTAACTTTGGTTGGAAGTGTATAGTTTTACTAGTCTCTTGAGACATGGTTAAACAAGAACGATTTTTTGTGATTGATTATTCACTGTGCTTACTATCAATGATGTTGTTTGCAGACGCAAAATAATACGAGCCTTATTCGCGTTTATGTAATTCAATCAAATTGAAGATTTGTATATTGCATCAGTAAGAGGGCAAATGTCCGAATTGAAGTTTTTTAATAAAGTCTGTTTTCAGTCAAATTAAAATTGTGAAACAATCACAAACTTGTCCATCACCAGTGATCCCGGGTTTCCTGTTTCTTTTAAATAACCGTGGTGAGATTGCAATTTTGATTTTCTAAAGAATTAGGTAGTATCACAGTTCACACCTCACACGCAAATGATGCGATTTAAGACGGGGGAGCAAGCAGGCCAGTCCCTTAGCATAAAGTCCTCTCGTTCCTAGACCTCCATTTGGGGTGTTCGATACGGTCGTGCGTTGCCATGCATAAACACGAAGTAAGCGCCGAATGCACAACTGAAAAGAGACACATGGGAAAGTAACACTGACCGCCGAACGTACCATCTTGAAAGACTCGGAGGCAGTAACCCGTTGAAACATTATGCTTCCCAACACCATAACACCTGGAGCGACAAGACGACCATGTATTTCGGCAAACGGGCTGTCCTGCACGTTTCCCCGACTGAAATTCTCTTGAGCACGCGTGGATTGCATTTGGGAAAAATTATTATGCGTGTCCACGTGCACCAAAGGCCATCCATCAGTTGTCGACTGCGCTGATGGAGAAATGGAGCGTCCAGCCGCAGGAACTCCGTGCCAACTTTTTAACCAGCAGCGATGCACGATGTAAAGCATTCACTACCGTCTGCGGTGATCACTCATCGTAATAAGAACCATTTCCTAGATTCTGTAATGATAAGGGGACCATCATGAAGCGCCGTGACTGTAGTTTAATTAACGTCTTGGAACAAGATTGACATTTCCGTTCGTCTTAGTGCGTATTCCTTTCGGTTTCCCATAGTCCTACAATGAAACAGTTCTCTCTGTGTACGGTCCAACTTTCACAGAGCTAAAGTTATTTCATCCTATAATTTTTCATTCCAGCGTATTTTCAACGTAGGAATATATTCTTATGCAACATTGTTGCTTTTTTTTCTAGAGGGACGTCCTATGTTCGTTCTTGACAGCATTAAAAGAATGATTTGCTGTGTCACAGATGGACTGAAATGGTCTTTCATTGGTGATGGCAGGAATTCATGGAAGGGCCAAGCCTCAGAATCAACATCACTTGTGGCTGACAACATCTAAATTTATTACATGAAAACATGTAAAATTTTCCTTTAGAAAGGGATGAAACGGAAATCCAGTTAACGACAACCAATAATCACAGAGCGCCAGAAGTGCTTAAAAATTTCCTTTGAAATTTATCGCTTTAAAAAAATCCTTTAAGACCATCATCTAATCATAGAGAGGAAGAAGGCTTAGAATTTAAAATCAGTAAGCGCCAGAAGGCTTAGAAATTGCCTCCAATTTTTTAAGTATTATAACAAGGGCTTAGAAATATTCCTTTAACAGATTTTAAAAAAACGCATTAGCAGAAACAGATTAAACGTTTTACAATTCTCCCAAAACAGTTTAAGTGAGTAGATGCCGTGCTTCAAACCCACTAGGTCATGGTGGTGGCTCAAACAGCGACAGCAAGCAATCCTGTAGGGGCTTAAACGTTTTCTGCCCTCTTGTAATGTTTTGTGGTACCTGGCTGGACGAGGCTAGGGTGGTATGAAAAGCAGGTGGTCGGTTTTCTCTCACTACAATACTAAATGCACAGGTAATTAAAATAAACTTCATTACAGGAACCAATTATTTAACTTCAATGATATCCAGCAGTCTAAAGTGCTGTGGTTTTTTTTTCTTTTTTTTTTTTTTTTTTTTTTTTTTTTGGTCATCTGTCTACTGACTGGTTTGATCCGGCCCGCCACAAATTCCTTTTCTGTGCTAACCTCATAGTAGCACTTGCAACCTACGTCCTCAATTATTTGCTTGACGTATTCCAATCTCTGTCTTCCTCTACAGTTTTTCCCCCTACAGCTCTCTCTAGTACCATGGAAGTCATTCCCTCATGTCTTAGCCGATGTCCTATCATCCTGTCCCGTCCCCTTATCAGTCTTTTCCACATATTCCTTTCCTCTCCGATTCTGCATAGAACCTCCTCATTTCTTACCTTATCAGTCGACCTAATTTTCATTCGTCTATAGCACCACATCTCAAATGCTTTTATTCTCTTCTGTTCCGGTTTTCCCACAGTCCATGTCTCACTACCATACAATGCTGTACTCCAGACGTACATCCTCAGTAATTTCTTTCTCAAAGTGAGGCCGGTATTTCATATTAGTAGACTTCTCTTGGCCAGAAATGCCTTTTTTGCCATAGCGAGTCTGCTTTTGATGTCCTCCTTGCTCCGTCCGTCATTGGTTATTTTACTGCCTAGGTAGCAGAATTCCTTAACTTCATTGACTTCGTGACCATCAATCCTGATGTTAAGTTTCTCGCTGTTCACATTTCTACTACTTCTCATTACCTTCGTCTTTCTCCGATTTACTCTCAAACCATACTGTGTACTCATTAGACTGTTCATTCCGTTCAACAGATCGTTTAATTCTACTTCACTTTCACTGAGGATAGCAATGTCATCAGCGAATCGTATCATTGGTATCCTTTCACCTTGTATTTTAATTCCACTTCTGAACCTTTCTTTTATTTCCATCATTGTTTCCTCGATGTACAGATTGAAGAGAAGGGGCGAAAGGCTACAGCCTTGTCTTACACCCTTCTTAATACGAGCACATTGTTCTTGATCGTCCACTCTTATTATTCCCTCCTGGTTGTTGTACATATTGTATATGACCCGTCCCTCCCTATAGCATACCCCTACTTTTTTCAGAATCTCGAACAGCTTGCACCATTTTATATTGTCGAACGCTTTTTTCAGGTTGACAAATCCTATGAAAGTGTCTTGATTTTTCTTTAGCCTTGCTTCCATTATTAGCAGTAACGTCAGAACTGCCTCTCTCGTCACCTACCGCATTCTCAATTTTCTTTTCCATTCTTCTGTATATTATTCTTGTAAGCAGCTTCGATGCATGAGCTGTTAAGATGATTGTGCGATAATTCTCGCACTTGTCAGCTCTTGCCGTCTTCGGAATTGTGTGGATGATGCTTTTCCGAAAGTCAGATGGTACATCGTCAGATTCATATATTCTACTCACCAAGGTGAATAGTCGTTTTGTTGTCACTTCCCCCAATGAATTTAGAAATTCTGATGGAATGTTATCTATCCCTTCGGCCTTATTTGACCGTAAGTCCTCCAAAGCTCTTTTAAATTCCGATTCTAATACTGGATCCCCTATCTCTTCTAAATCGACTCCTGTTTCTTCGTCTATCACATCAGACAAATCTTCACCCTCATAGAGGCTTTCAGTGTATTCTTTCCACCTATCTGCTCTCTCCTCTGCGTTTGACAGTGGAATTCCCGTTGCACTCTTAATGTTACCACCGTGGCTTTTAATGTCACCGAAGGTTGTTTTGACTTTCCTGTATGCTGAGTCTGTCCTTCCGACAATCATATCGTTTTCCATGTCTTCACATTTTTCCTGCAGCCATTTCGTCTTAGCTTCCCTGCACTTCCTATTTATTTCATTCCTCAGCGACTTGTATTTCTGTATTCCTGATTTTCCCGGAACATGTTTGTACTTCCTCCTTTCATCAATCAACTGAAGTATTTCTCCTGTTACCAATGGTTTCTTCGCAACTACCTTCTTTGTACCTATGTTTTCCTTCCCAACTTCTGTGATGGCCCTTTTTAGAGATGTCCATTCCTCTCTAACTCTACTGCCTACTGCGCTATTCCTTATTGCTGTTGTATCTATAGCGTTAGAGAACTCCAAACGTATCTCGTCATTCCTTAGTACTTCCGTGTCCCACTTCTTTGCGTATTGATCCTTCCTGACTAATGTCTTGAACTTCAGCCTACTCTTCATCACTACTATATTGTGATCTGAGTCTATATCTGCACCTGGGTACGCCTTACAATCCAGTATCTGATTTCGGAATCTCTGTCTGACCATGATGTAATCTAATTGAAATCTTCCCGTATCTCCCGGCCTTTTCCAAGTATACCTCCTCCTCTTGTGATTCTTGAACAGGGTATTCGCTATTACTAGCTGAAACTTGTTACAGAACTCAATTAGTCTTTCTCCTCTTTCATTCCTTGTCCCAAGCCCATATTCTCCTGTAACCTTTTCTTCTACTCCTTCCCCTACAACTGCATTCCAGTCGCCCATGACTATTAGATTTTCTTCCCCCTTTACACATTGCATTACCCTTTCAATATCCTCATACACTTTCTCTATCTGTTCGGCATGTATACCTGAACTATCGTTGTCGGTATTGGTCTGCTGTCGATTCTGATTAGAACAACTCGGTCACTGAACTGTTCACAGTAACACACCCTCTGCCTTGCCTTCCTATTCATAACGAATCCTACACCTGTTATACCATTTTCTGCTGCTGTTGATATTACCCGATACTCATCTGACCAGAAATCCTTGTCTTCCTTCCACTTCACTTCACTGACCCCTACTATATCTAGATTGAGCCTTTGCATTTCCCTTTTCAGATTTTCTAGTTTCCCTACCACGTTCAAGCTTCTGACATTCCACGCCCCGACTCGTAGAACGTTATCCATTCGTAGATTTTTCTCATGGTAACCTCCCTCTTGGCGGTCCCGAATGTGGGACTATTCCGGAATCTATTGCCAATGGAGATATCATCATGACAGTTCTTCAATTACAGGCCACATGTCCTGTGGATACACGTTACGAGTCTTTAATGCAGTGGTTTCCATTGCCTTCTGCATCCTCATGTCGTTGATCATTGGTGACTCTTCCGCCTTTAGGGGCAATTTCCCACCCTTAGGACAAGAGAGTGCCCTGAACCTGTATCCGCTCCTCCGCCCTCTTTGACAAGGTCGTTGGCAGAATGAGGCTGACTTCTTATGCCGGAAGTCTTCGGCTGCCAATGCTGATTATTTATCAAAATTTAGGCAGTGGCGGGGATCGAACGCGGGACCGAAGACGTTTTTGATTACGATTTAAAGACGCCACCCCTAAACCACGGGTACATCGTGTTACATCTGTGGTTAACAGAAATCAAATCGCATTTACAACCCTTCCGCAAATTGCTACAGATTTTAGTGCTGCACCATCAACAAGTCTCCGCGTGCAAACCATTCAACGAAACATCATCGATATGGGCTTTCAGAGACAAAGGCCCTTGCCTATACATTGGATGACTGCACAACACAGCTTTACGCCCAGCCAGGACCCGTCAGTACCAACACGAGTCTCGTTTCAAATTGTGTAGAGCGGATGGACGTGTACAGGTATGGAGACAACCGCGTGAACTCATGGACCGTGCATGTCAGCAGGAAACTGTTGAAGCTGGTGGAGGCTCTGTAATGGTGTGGGGCGTGAGCACTTCGAATGATATGGGACGCCTGATACGTCTAGATACCACTCTGACAGATGACACGTATGTAAGCAACCTGTCTGATTACCTGCATCCACTTGGGCGATTCCATCAGGACACGTGTCCGGAATTGCTACAGAGTGGCTCCAGAAACACTCTTCTGGGTTAAGACGCTTCCGCCGGCCACCAAACTTCCCCAACATGAACATTATTTAGCATATCTGTTATGCCTTGGAACGTGCTGTTCAGAAGAGATCTTCACCCCCTCGTACTCTTACGGATTTATGGACAGCCCTGCAGGATTCATGGTGTTAATTCCCTCTAGCACTACATTAGTCGAGTCTTTGCCACGTAAGTTGGGGTAATTCTGCGTGCTCGCGGGTGCCTTACACGATAACAGGCAGGTGTACCAGTTTCCTTGGCTCTTCAGTGTATAATGAGCAGATAACAACGTCCTTAAAACTTCTAGATCACATGTAACTGTTCTGCCGCTACTGAAATGTAATCCTGTGGGCGCCCCTGAATAGAACATATACCATGTGCGTAAGGTTTATAGTGAGTTTAGTTGCCGGCCGGTGTGGCCAAGCGGTTAAAGGCGCTACAGTCTGGAACCGCGTGACCGCTACGTTCGCAGGTTCGAATCCTGCCTCGGGCATGGATGTGTGTGATGTCCTTAGGTTAGTTAGGTTTAAGTAGTTCTAAGTACTAGGGGACTGATGACCTTTAGAAGTTAAGTCCCATAGTGCTCAGAGCCATTTGAACCATTTGAGTTTAGTTAGATGGCCATAGGTAATCTATGTATGTTGTGATGGATATTTGTGCTGTGCCGTGATTTTGCGGCACGGAGAAAGTCCCGCCACGGCCCAGCAGGGGGCACCAACGGGACGTCAGTTTGTTCGCACTGCTGACGAGGCTCTGATATCAAGAGAAGGAGTCTGCGTCAGCGCTAACCGAAGTTAATAAGAAGGAGGCCGGGTACAAGGGAACTCAGTACGCTGGGGAGCAGTGGTGTAGGCTGGTTTGGAAACGTACACCTGCAGCGCTGAGTGGCAGCTGGCGGCTGTCGACACTGGGTGAGCACCGCCTGTCGCAGGAAGGGTGGGACGGACGCGGTATAGAAGTTGCCCACCGTAAAATGGAGAGCCGTATGTTGCTCATACTTGAATGGATGGAGGCCCGTTATAGCGTCGTCTTTCAGTTCGTTGAGCTGTAATTTCAGAGTTGTCACCCTTTCCTAAATCATGGAATTCTTTTTTTATTTCTTTACTTTGGTTATGGGTTACAAGCACCATACAGCGAACGACAGTTATACTGTGCCAAAGAAACATAACTGCAAAAATGCAGAATAGCACAAAATTACGAATTTAGCATATAAACACATTCTTAAAGAAAAATAAAAGCACAATTATACAAACACCACACAACCGACGGCAGTGATGACAATGGTATTGTAGCAGAATTACAAACTACACAGCAACAATATGATATACACACACGTACTCTTATAGAAAAGACAAACAAAGGAAAAACACCGTACAACATACAGTCAACACAACAATAGCTGAAAAACAGAATCGAAAATAACATCACATAACATTGTGAGATTTGTGAAATTATAGACAGATGTACTTTAAAAAAAAGAAAAAAACCAAAAATGACACACAGTACACCCAACAGTATGTCTAATAGTGCCAGTAGAACAGTACCGTAAAATGCACAGAAGAGCAATAGGTTAGTACGCAAATTAAAACTCAAAATTACGCCCCCAATTACAAATTAGGGTGATGCCATTTGAAAATCAAGACCTCGGCAGCTCGTAAGTTAAATTTAGATGACGGTGGCGTTAAAATAGTCTATGAGGAAGTTACGTTTATGAAAACGGTGGAGGAAAATTGGAACACTGGTAGGAGGGCGTAAAGTCTCGAGACCAAATTGTTATACAAGTCTGTCTGTGCAGCCGTATGCATGGAACAGGCCAATATGATGTTAAGATCCGCTGCTGCAGTTGTGTCCTTATCACACTGCCGTCTGCTTCACATCTGCTGTGCAGCAAGCTTTTATTTTTTTGTCATCAGTCTACTGACTGGCTTGATGCGGCCCGCCACAAATTCCTTTCCTGTGCTAACCTCTTCATTTCAGGGTAGCACTTGCAACCTACGTCCTCAATTATTTGATTGACGTATTCCAATCTCTGTCATCCTCTACAGTTTTTGCTCTCTACAGCTCCCTCTAGTACCATGGAAGTCATTCCCTCATGTTTTAGCAGATGTTCTATCATCCTGTCCCTTCTTCTTATCAGTGTTTTCCACATATTCCTTTCCTCTCCGATTCTGCGTAGAACCTCCCCACTCCTTACCTTATCAGTCCACCTAATTTTCAACATTCGTCTATAGCACCACATCTCAAATCCTTCGATTCTCTTCTGTTCAGGTTTTCCCACAGTCCATTTTTCACTACCATACAATGCTGTACTCCAAACGTACATCCTCAGAAATTTCTTCCTCAAATTAAGGCCGGTATTTGATATTAGTAGACTTCTCTTGGCCAAAAATACCTTTTTTGCCATAGCGATTCTGCTCTTGATGTCCTCCTCGCTCCGTCCGTCATGGGTTATTTTACTGCCTAGGTAGCAGAACTCCTTAACTTCATTGACTTCGTGACCATCAATCCTGATGTTAAGTTTCACGCTGTTCTCATTTCTACTACTTCTCATTACCTTCGTCTTTCTCCGATTTACTCTCAAACCATACTGTGTACTCATTAGACTGTTCATTCCGTTCAGCAGATCATTTAACTCTACTTCACATTCACTCAGGACAGCAATGTCATCAGCGAATCGTATCATTGATATCCTTTCACCTTGTATTTTAATTCCACTTCTGAACCTTTCTTTTATTTCCATCATTGCTTCCTCGATGTACAGATTGAAGAGTAGGGGCGAAAGGCTACAGCCTTGTCTTACACCCTTCTTAATACGAGCACATTGTTCTTGATCGTCCACTCTTATTATTCCCTCTTGGTTGTCGTACATATTGTATATGACCCGTCACTCCCTACAGCTTACCCCTACTTTTTTCAGAATCTCGAACAGCTTGCACCATTTTATATTGTCGTACGCTATTTCCAGGTCGACAAATCCTATGAAAGTGTCTTGATTTTTCTTTAGCCTTGCTTCCATTATTAGCCGTAACTTCAGAATTGTCACTCTCGTTCCTTTACTTTCCTAAAGCCAAACTGATGGTCACCTAGCGCATTCTCAATTTTCTTTTCCATTCTTCTGTATATTATTCTTGTAAGCAGCTTCGATGCATGAGCTGTTAAGATGATTGTGCGATAATTCTCGCACTTGTCAGCTCTTCCCGTCTTCGGAATTGTGTGGATGATGCTTTTCCGAAAGTCAGATGGTATATCGCCAGACTTATATATTCTACACACCAACGTGAATAGTCGTTTTGTTGCCACTTCCTCCAATGAATTCTGATGGAATATTATCTATCCCTTCTGCCTTATTTGACCGTAAGTCCTCCAAAGCTCTTTTAAATTCCGATCCTAATACTGGATCCCCTATCTCTTCTAAATCGACTACTGTGTCTTCTTCTACAACATCAGACAAATCTTAAGACTCATAGAGGCTTTCAATGTATTCTTCCCACCTATCTGCTCTCTCCTCTGCATTTATCAGTGGAATTCCCGTTGCTCTCTTAATGTTACCACCGTTGCTTTTAATGTCCCCAAAGGTTGTTTTGACTTTCCTGTATGCTGAGTCTGTCCTTCCGACAATCATATCTTTGTCGATGTCTCCACATTTTTCCTCCAGCCATTTCGTCTTAGCTTCCCTGCTCTTCCTATTTATTTCATTCCTCAGCGACTTGTATTTCTGTATTCCTGATTTTCCCGGAACATGTTTGTACTTCCTCCTTTCATCAGTCAACTGAAGTATTTCTTCTGTTACCCATGGTTTCTTCGCAGCTACCTTCTTTGTACCTATGTTTTCCTTCCCAACTTCTGTGATGGACCTTTTTATAGATGTCCATTCCTGTTGAACTGTACTGCCTACTGCGCTATTCCTTATTGCTGTATCTATAGCGTTAGAGATCTTCAAACGTACCTCGTCATTCCTTAGTACTTTCGTATCCCCTCGTTCTTTCCGTATTGATTCTTCCTGACTAATGTCTTGAACTTCAGCCTACTCTTCATCACTACTATATTGTGATCGGAGTCTGTATCTGCTCCTGGGTACGCCTTACAATCCAGTATCTGATTTCGGAATCTCTGTCTGACCATGATGTGATCTAATTGAAATCACTCGTATCTCCCGACCCTTTCCAAGTATACCTCCTCCTCTTGTGATTCTTGAACAGGGTATTCGCTATTACTAGCTGAAACTTGTTACAGAACTCAATTAGTCTTTCTCCTCTTTCATTCCTTGTCCCAAGCCCATATTCTCCTGTAACCCTTTCTTCTACTCCTTCCCCTACAACTGCATTCCAGTCGCTCATGACTATTAGTTTTTCTTCCCCCTTTACATACTGCATTACCCTTTCAATACCCTCATACACTTTCTCTATCTGTTCGGCATGTATACCTGAACTATCGTTGTCGGTATTGGTCTGCTGTCGGTTCTGATTAGAACAACCCGGTCACTGAACCGTTCACAGTAACACACCCTCTCCCCTGCCTTCCTATTCATAACGAATCCTACACCTGTTATACCATTTTCTGCTGCTGTTGATATTACCCGATACTCATCTGACCAGAAATCCTTGTCTTCCTTCCACTTCACTTCACTGACCCCTACTATATCTAGATTGAGCCTTTGCATTTCCCTTTTCAGATTTTCTAGTTTCCCTACCACGTTCAAGCTTCTGACATTCCACGCCCCGACTCGTAGAACGTTATCCATTCGTAGATTTTTCTCATGGTAACCTCCCTCTTGGCGGTCCCGAATGTGGGACTATTCCGGAATCTTTTGCCAATGGAGATATCATCATGACAGTTCTTCAATTACAGGCCACATGTCCTGTGGATACACGTTACGTGTCTTTAATGCAGTGGTTTCCATTGCCTTCTGCATCCTCATGTCGTTGATCATTGGTGACTCTTCCGCCTTTAGGGGCAATTTCCCACCCCTAGGACAAGAGAGTGCCCTGAACCTCTATCCGCTCCTCCGCCCTCTTTGACAAGGTCGATGGCAGAATGAGGCTGACTTCTTATGCCGGAAGTCTTCGGCTGCCAATGCTGATTATTTATTAAAATTTAGGCAGTGGCGGGGATCGAACCCGGGACCGAAGACGTTTTGATTATGAATCAAAGAGGCTAGACCACGGGCCCAAGCTACGTAAATTTAAGTATTAACTGTGTTTTTCTTACTTGTCACTTCTTTTTCCGTGTGTTTTTGCTTTTAGGAAGCTTTAATTTTCGAGTACTAGTAATAGTGTTCCATAGATTTCGTGTTTGTTTTGAACACAGTCCAGAGACAGGTGACGCTTATTTTCATTGTTTCCAACAAGAAGTGTCTAGTAACCAGAGTATAGTGAGCTAACAGCCGCCTTTATTCAATTAGCAATCTAGTTAAAAGCTGAATAACTCACTACAGTAAATTTTTGATTTCTTAGGGTGGACAGGACGTAAGACTGCTGTTTACGGACGCAGGAGTACATGGCCACTGTTCGCGAACAGCTGAACGTGCTGATGGCCGCGGTCAGCCGTTTTCAGGCTGCTGCCTCGGAGTGTAGCGTCAGTGGGTAGTGTGGTGCGTCGCATGGTACACCCCAGGTGTTACATGCTTCACCCACTGTCCTTGCTGTCGAGACATCTTCGCGGGTTCCGGACGCGGTTGGGCCACCCTCTCCCCAAGGGGAGTGGCGGGTTCAGCGGCGTTCGCGTCGCACGAGGCGTAGGGTCAATGTGGAGGCTGGCAATGTGGCATCGCCCGCTCTGCCTGTGAATGGACATGTGGCTTCTCCTTCAGCAAGGTCCGAGCAGGCACATCAGGGGAATTGGCCATTTTACGCTGAACTAAATAGCACTAACACCGCGAATGTGTGACAAAGAAAACACACATAATCCAGCATTCCCTACACGATTCTCCTCAAAAACCGATGATATAAGTAAGGAAATACTAGGAAGAGCGCGAAGAGTGTTAAGCGCCACAATCGATCGCTAGACGTAAACAAAGTAGGGACACGCGGAGCGCACTAACGAGAACGTTCGAACGTCGTGACCGGAGGAAGTCCATTGCTAATTACGGAATAGCTATGTCCTTGTTTAAGATTGTCGACTGGGAATATAATGTTCCAGCTACTTGTCGTGATATTTAGAAAGCATTCTTCCAAAGAAGAATGAACAACGATCGGCGTAGATATTAAAATGTTATAAATCACGGTCATGATCGCAACAGATGCTTATTTTGGTCGGCAGTCGGATTTTGCTTATAATTTAAACCATTTTCAGGCCTTAGGCACAGCGATACAATACTAATATTTATTCATAACGATTTTTATAGAAATCGTTATGAAGACATGGTAACATGCCTAAAAGCATCTCTGGAAGTCACCAGTCAAATTGTTAAAACGAGGACGGAACATCAGCGTGTCACACATAAAATTCCACGCAGTTAAATCATACAACATGTTGCCCTAATGTCCCAGCATTCGCTAATTACTTGAAACCACAAAGGCGACTTACGATACTAGCTAAGTTCTAACAGCTCATACCCAATCCCATCTTTTGCGTTGTGCTCGTTTATGAAATTGTTTGTGTGTGTATCGTTCCGAAACTCATTCATCTTAGTCAGACTACATTTACTAAGAATGGACTCGGGTTTGATACAGAGAAGGTAACATTTAAATGCATGGAACGAGAGCCATACTCTCATACGAACTCTTAGGTGAACTTTACTTAAGGAGGACAGCTTATCAGACTTCAATAGAGATTTCAGGAGATTCATCTTTGGCAGTGATTTCGAAATTAATTTGCTGACTGGGAATTCCGTATCATCAGTTGTATTAGGTATATATCTGCTGCCCAATAGTGGGATACGAAAATTTGGGCCTCACCGCGACCAGAAGTCGGATTTCCCGCACTTCGGCTATCCGTGCACGGTCCCCGTGCGGGACAAATTTTTATACATCGCTTTTGGGTTGTAGAACGATACATAATACAGCTGATGTCACTGAATTCGCTTTCAGCGATATACGAGTGGCATTCATTAAGTAATGCTACCAATATCATTCGAAAGTAGTTCGTTTTTTTTCAGGATTCCAGTACACCATACTGTTCCCCACTCTTTTGGCTACAAAGGTCTATGTTTCAATATAATGTCCATTAAAAGTGACGGTCTTACGACAAGTTACTGGGAGGGCCTCTGTGCCCGCATGGTACCACTCCATTGTTCAATGTCAGAGCCAATGTTTTGCTGTGTCAGTAAACTCCTGGTTATCCATGCACTGTTTCCGTGGGAGTCCATCCTTTATTGTGACAAACAGATGGGAGTTGAAAGGATCCGAAGTGTAGGGTGGATGAGGGGAAACAGTCCAATGAGGTTTTATGAGCTCCTTTTGGATGTGCAGACTTATGGGAAGCCTTCAGTTGTTATGGAGAAGGAGAAGTTCGTTTGTATGTTTGCGACCACGAACACGCTGAAGTCATTTCTTCAATTGCATGAGGGTAGTACAGTTCATTTTAGAATTGGTCATTGCACCGTGAGGGAGGACATCAAAAAGAATGTCCCCCTCCAGAGTCGCAGAAAAGGGACGCCTTGACTTGACCGGCTGAGGACACGTCTTTAGTTGGTGTGGCGCCACTTCATGGACTGCTGTTTTGTTTCCGGTTTGAAGTGATGTTCCATGTTTCATCGCTTGTGACAATGTTCGACAAAATATTATCATGATCATTCTTGTAACGTGTAATTAATTTCGCACAGATGGTCGTTTATTGGTCTTTGTGGTGTTCTGTGAGGCGGCGAGGATCCCAGTTGATACACACCTGTGAGTACCTCAACTGGTGGACGAGCATACTGGTGGACGAGCATATCAGCACTACAAAAAAAATTGGCAGTTGTGCAGCAAGGTGTTTGATTGTGATACGTCGATCACAATAAACTCTTCGCTGCACAACTGGGAGTCCGTTTTGGTAGTGATACGTCGATCATCTCGAATGAGAGTGTCTGCACGTTTCAGCATTGCAGCACTCACAGCTGTGCGCTTAAGGACGGCACGTGGGCGATCGGACGGGTATGGTGACCTTACTGCGATGATGACAGTTGCCTCGCCGAACGACTCATCGTGCTTTTGTCCACTGCCAGGTCTCCGTAGACATTCTGCAAGCACCAATAAATATCTGCGTTGTTCTGATTTTCCACCAAAAGAAACTCAATGACAGCTCTCTGCTTCATCTACATCTACATCTACATCTACATGAGTACTCTGCAATTTACATTTAAGTGCTTGGCAGAGGGTTCATCGAACCACAATCATACTATTTCCCTACCATTCCACTCCCGAACAGCGCGCGGGAAAAACGAACACCTCAACCTTTCTGTTCGAGCTCTAATTTCTCTTATTTTATTTTGATGATCATTCCTACCTATGAAGGTTGGGCTCAACAAAATATTTTCGCATTCGGAAGAGAAAGTTGGTGACTGAAATTTCGTAAATAGATCTCGCCGCGACGAAAAACGTCTTTGCTTTAATGACTTCCATCCCAACTCGCGTATCATAACTGCCACACGCTCTCCCCTATTACGTGATAATACAAAACGAGCTGCCCTTTTTTTGCACCCTTTCGATGTCCTCCGTCAGTCCCACCTGGTAAGGATCCCACACCGCACAGCAATATTCTAACAGAGGACGAACGAGTGTAGTGTAAGCTGTCTCTTTAGTGGACTTGTTGCATCTTCTAAGTCTCCTGCCAATGAAACGCAACCTTTGGCTCGCCTTCCCCACAATATTATCTATGTGGTCTTTCCAACAGAAGTTTTTCGTAATTCTTACACCCAGGTACTTAGTTGAATTGACAGCCTTGAGAATTGTACTATTTATCGAGTAATCAAATTCCAACGGATTTCTTTTGGAACTCATGTGGATCACCTCACACTTTTCCTTATTCAGCGTCAACTGCCACCTGCCACACCATACAGCAATCTTTTCTAAATCGCTTTGCAACTGATACTGGTCTTCGGATGGTAAATTACAGCATCATCTGCGAACAACCTTAGAGAACTGCTCAGATATTCACCCAGGTCATTTATATAGATCAGGAACAGCAGAGGTCCCAAGACGCTTCCCTGGGGAACACCTGGTATCACTTCAGTTTTACTCGATGATTTGCCGTCTATTACAACGAACTGCGACCTTCCTGACAGGAAACTTATGTGACTCATGAAACTATAGGGGCTGAAGCGGGAATATTCCACGATGTCCCACAAAAAATTCAGCATTCCTTCAGCCGAAATGGGCAGCGAAAAAAATGTGTTGCATTACTTATTGAATGCCCCTTGTAATTTAGAAGCATTTAGTACAGGCTACGGATCGTCATATCTTTCAGAGAAGTCTATAGGCTGTGGCAATGGCTCCAACAGAGGGGAGGGCTACATGCAGATTCACCAGTACTTAACCGGAGCCTGTGTGGGTGGCCGGAATGCAACACCGCGGCTTCTCGCGCTCCTGCCTCCAGCCGCCTCCACAGCGGGGCGGCGACCAAGCGTCGTTAACAAGCGCGGCTCCAGTTACCATTAGCGAGGGCCCGGCTCGGCTCACTCTTCACGTGTCGCCTCGGCGGAATTTGCCGGCGCCGCCGTCACGCCTCGAGATCAAAGGTGCCACGCCACCTCCACGTCTCCCCCCCCCCCCCCCCATCCTGCAGCACCCGGCGGATTTCGTCAGTGCAACGAGGAGGTGGCGCCGGGGGCGGCGAGGACGGCGAAAGGAGTGACAGAGGCCGCGCCGCGCGCTCCAGCTCTCCAGCGCCTAACGAGCGCGCCCTCCAGACACTGGCGGATTTACATCGGCATGAATATATTCACGGCGATTATTTAAGTGTTCCCGCGCTCTGCTGAAGGACGCGCCTCATGCCTCATGCCTCATGCATATTTTATGGCTGCCGCCTGATTGTCACTGTAGTGCCTCATCAAAATGCTCCAGGCGGATCTCGGCTGAACAAGGAATCCAGTTGACCCAGAGAACAGGGCTGAGCGTAATTACCTTTGTTAGCGACTACTTGCAGTTCGAGCAAATAATGAAATTCCCATCTTTCTTAATAGATAGCGAAGAAATGACAACATCTGCGTCTCAGATGAACGCCTGGCTGAGATTCATTGGAAGAATTAAGGAAATGTTATGCTCTCACGGAAGAAGTGGCTTACGAAATACCTGTTCGAGTGATTCCTGGGTGTAGTTCATTAGCCTTGGAGCTTTGACATGTTGAATTGCTTGAACTGGCTGATAAGATGCAACGGAGAGGAAGAGGGCTGGAAGGAAAGTCAGAGATTAACGTCCCATTAGAGACAGAGGACAAACTGGGATTGAGCAAGGTTGGCGATGGAAACAGACCTTTCAATGGAAGCCACCTGGCACTTCCTTTAATCGATCTAAATAAGTTGTGTAAATACTAAATATAGATAACCAGATAGGAGTTTGACCACTATCCTCCAGAATATGGGTATACTCTATTTTTTTCTCAAACTGTCGCTTTGGAACGATCACATAGGTAACATTGTGGGGAAAGCAAACCAAAGACTGCGACTTATTGTTGGAACACGTAGAAAATGTAACAGGTCTACTAAAAAGACTGCTTACACTATGCTTGTCCGCCTCTGGAGAACTGCTATGTGGTGTGTGTAATGGAGGGCATCGAAAACGTTCAAAGAACGGCAGCTCATATTGTATTATCGCGAAATAGGGAAGAGACACACGAATAGGGGTGGCGGTCATTAAAACAGTCGTTTTTCGCTGCAGCAGGAACTTCTCATGAATTTTCGACTACCAGTGTCTCCTGAGAGTGGGAAAATATTTTGTTGGCACCCTGCTACATATGGAGAAATAATCATCATAATAAAACGAGAGAAATTTCAGCTCACACGCAAAGATTTAAGTGTTAATTTTTCTCGCGTGCTGTTCGAGAGTTGAACGGGAGAGGAGTAGCTTTAAGGTGGTTCGACAAACTCTCTGTCAAGCAATTGTGAACTGCAGAATAATCATGTACTTGTAGATGTAGATGACTTACGTAAAACTCTAAAGAAGGTCAAATCATATACGAGTAAATTAATTTCCACTGGGAAATAAACTGAATCGCCAAAGAAACTGGTATAGGCATGCGTGTTTAAATACAGAGATATGTAAACATGCAGAATACGGCGCCGCGGTCGCCAACGTATATATAAGACAACAAGTGTCGGTGCAGTTGTTATATCGGTTATTGCTGATACAGTGGCAGGTTATCAGGATTTAAGTGAGTTTGAGTGTGGTGCTATTGTTGGCGCACGAGCGATGGGACTCAGCATCTTCGAGGTAGCGATGAAGTGGGGATTTTCCTATACAACCATTTGACGAGTGTACCATGAATATCAGGAATCCGGTAAAACATCACATCTCCGACATCACTGCTACAGCGAAAAGATCCTTCAAGAACGGGACCAACGACGACTGAAGAGAATCGTTCAACGTGATAGAAGTGCAACCCTTCCTAAAATTGCTGCAGCTTTCCATACCGGGCAATCAACATGTGTCAGCGTGCTAACCATTCATCGAAACATCATCGATGTGGGTTTTCAAAGCTGGAGGCTCACTCGTGTAAAATTGACGATTGCACGACACAAATCTTTACGCCCCACCTGGGCCCGTCAACACCGACATTCGACTGTTCATGACTGGAAACTTGTTGCCTCACCGGAAGAGTTTCGTTTCATATTGTATCGAGCGGTTGGACGTGTACGGGTATGGAGACAACCTCATGAATCCATGGACCTTGCATGTCAACAGGGAACTGTTCAAGCTCGTGGAGGCCCTGTAATGGTGTGGGGCGTGGGCACGGGAGTGATAGCCGGCCGCGGTGGTCTAGCGGTTCTAGGCACGCAGTCCGGAACCGCGCGACTGCTACGGTCGCAGGTTCGAATCCTGCCTCGGGCATGGATGTGTGTGATGTCCTTAAGTTAGGTTTAAGTAGTTCTAAGTCTAGGGGACTGATGACCACAGTAGTTAAGTCCCATAGTGCTCAGAGCCTTTTGAACCATTTTTGAACGGGAGTGATATGGAACCCCTGATACGTCTAGATACGAGTCTGACAGGTAACACGTATGTAAGCATCCTGTCTGATCACCTGCATCCATTCATGTCCACTGTGCATGCCGACGGACTTGGGAGATTCCAGCTGGACAGTGTGACACCCGATAAGTCCATAATTGCTACAGAGTGGCTCCAGGAGCACTCTTCTGAGTTTGACACTCCCACTGGCCACCAAACTCCCCAGACATGAACATTATTAAGCATATCGGGGATGCCTTGCTACGTGCTGTTCAGAAGAGATACCCATCCCCTCCGACTCTTACGGATTTATGGATAGCCCTGCAGGGTTCATGGTGTCGATTCCCTCTTGCACTACTTCAGTCATTAGTAGAGTCCATGCCACGACATGTTGCAGCTCTTCTGAGTGCTCACGGGTTCCCTAGACGCTATTAGGCCCGTGTACGAGTTTCTTTGGTTCTTCAGTTTGCAATATGAGTCAGGAGCAGTGACTTCCAGTACTTTCCTACTCTGAGACGATCCATAGTCCATTGCAGAAATTGTAACCTCCCACAACTTATCTCTCGCCACGAAGCGACGGCTGCACCGCGCCGAAGCTTGAAGCGCGGACCACTGGAGACAGTCGTGGATAGGCAAGAGAGTGTAGTAGTTTACTACCGAATGGACCGTAGTGTTAATCGTAGCTGAGTTTACGACATGCACGGGGTGGTGTAGCGCCGAATTATACCTCGAAACTTGTAGTACACGACAATGGAGGCAGAGAAATGTTGTGACGTGTTATTAAGCCGTCATGTACGACCTTACATGGAGAGACGGCATTAGGCGTTAGGGAAGTTTCTCGTTGCAGCGGGTCGAGTTGGCCTTGTAACCGTTCTGGACGACTGCATTTGGTGGCAATACGATCAATGCTAAGCGCCTTTTTTTGGTGTCACATAGCGGAACACGTTGAGCGCTAATGGAAACTAATTCTATGCGGCTTAACAAAATTCAGCTTTGCTTCGGCATGATATAAGTGTACACGTGCAAGTCTGTAAAATTATGTTTATTGGCCGTGCTTTAATTTTGAATTTCGTTTTGTCCTGGAATGTCAGTGTGGTAGAAGGTCAAAAATAGGAGCTTTTAATACACTAGTGGCCATTAAAATTGCTACACTAAGAAGAAATGCAGATGGTAAACGGGTATTCATTGGACAAGTAAATTATACTAGAATTGACATGTGATTACATTTTCACGCAATTTGGGTGCATAGATCCTGAGAAATCAGTACTCTGACGGCAATAACGGCCTTCGACCTTGATACGACTGGGCATTGAGTCAAACAGAGCTTGGATGGCGTGTACAGGTACAGCTGCTCATGCAGCTTCAACTCGACGCCACAGCTCTTCAAGAGTAGTGACTGGCGTATTGTGACGAGCCAGTTGCTCTGCCACCGCTGAAAAAACGTTTTCAATTGGTGAGAGATCTGGAGAATGTGCTGGCCAGGGCAGCAGTCGAACATTCTCGGTATCCAGAAACGCCCGTGCAGGACCTAAAACATGCGGTCGTGCATTATCCTGCTGAAATGTAGGGACCGAATGAAGGGTAGAGCCACGGGTCGTAACACATCTGAAATGTAACGTCCACTGTTCAAAGTGCCGTCAATGCGAACAAGAGGTGACCGAGACGTGTAACCAATGGCACCCCTTACCATCACGCCGGGTGATACGCCAGTATGGCGATGATGAATACACGCTTCGAACATGCGTTCAGAGCGATGTCGCCAAACACGGATCCGACAATCATGATGCTTTAAACAGAACCTGGATTCATCCGAAAAAATGACGTTTTGCCATTCGTGCACCCAGGTTCGTCGTTGAGTACACCATAGCAGGCGCTCCTGTCTGTGATGCAGCGTCAAGTGAAACCGCAGCCATGGTCTCCGAGCTGATAGTCCTTGCTACTGCAAACGTCGTCGAACTGTTTGTGCAGGTGGCTGTTGTCTTGCAAACGTCCCCATCTGTTGACTCAGGGATCGAGACGGGGCTGCACGATCCGTTACAGCCATGCGGATAAGATGCCTGTCATCTCGACTGCTAGTGATACGAGGCCGTTGGGATCCAGCACGGCGTACCGTATTACCCTCCTGAACCCACCAATTTCATATTCTGCTAACAGTCATTGGATCTAGGCAAACGCGAGCAGCAATGTCGCGATACGATAAACCGCCATCGCGATAGGCTACAATCCGACCTTTATCAAAGTCGGAAACGTGATGGTTCGCATTTCTCCTCCTTACACGAGGCGTCACAACAGCGTTTCACCAGGCAACGTCGGCCAACTGCTGTTTGTGTATGAGAAATCGGTTGGAAACTTGCCTCATGTCAGCACGTTGTAGGTGTTGCCAGCGGCGCCAACCTTGTGTGAATGCTCTGAAAAGCTAATCATTTGCATATCACAGCATCCTCTTCCTGTCGGTTAAATTTCGTGTCTGTGGCACGTCATCTTCGTGATGTAACAATTTTAATGGCCAGTAGTGTACTTTCTTGTGATTTCCATTTTATTGAGTTATCTTAATCGGACTGGGTTTATCGAAAATAAACTATCGTTTAATAACCTTAAATTTGTGGTCAGTGCCCCATTAGCTTGGTATAGCGACCGGTTTGTTAACTGTTAGCTATTGGACGGTTATTGACATAGTGGTTGGTTGGTTGATTTGGGGAAGGAGACCATACAGCGGGGTCATCGGTCTCATCGGATTAGGGAAGGATGGGGAAGGAAGTCGGCCGTGCCCTTTCAGAGGAACCATCCCGGCATTTGCCTGGAATGATTTAGGGAAATCACGGAAAACCTAAATCAGGATGGCCGGACGCGGGATTGAACCGTCGTCCTTCCGAATGCGAGTCCAGTGTCTAACCACTGCGCCACCTCGCTCGGTATTGACATAGTGATGTTGCCTTTTGAAGTAAAGTAAATGCTAATTATTTTTGCGGCATTATTAATTGACACGTTGTATGTTTTGTTTTAAGTTCGGTTATAAAGTTTTCTTATTTGTGATAACATTATATTGATTATAGTTACTGCCATTGTGTTTCAGTCCCGAGTCGGGGCGTGTTGTGGGCTTGTCTATTCATTGTGTTTGTTGTCACCTTTATGTTCGTTTCTTGGTTTAGAAGTTTCTTATACCAACCTGTAATTAGAGCGTTCATGATACCGCAGGCTGCCGCTCTTGGAGGTAACAGCCTTTGTAATTAAAAATATTTCTCATGCTTATTTATTTGATGCAAAATATTGTAATAAACGGTTGTGAACTGTTGCCTCTGGATTATGTTCCTATGCACTCATGATTTTGAATGTAATTTTGTCCTTTCTGTTGTGTTCATGATCGTTCTTACGCTGTATTTAATTCTTTTGTAATTTACACGCTATAGGACACTAAAATCAGTAGGGAATCAATCTTGAGCAACATTCACGGAAGTGCCTCTGGCACACGTGTGGAGGTCCAATCCAGGCAATCGGGCTATGCAGTGCTTTGAAAGAAAACCGACTTGACGCCGGACACCCAACGTCACACAGTACAGATTATATCTGCAGGATGTGCAGGGAAAAGAGAGACTGATTTTAGTTCTCTGCGCAGTTACAGAGGGAGTGCAGCTTTTGGCAGAGTCTCTGAAAGACCGCCCTTGTGAAAAGAAACTGTGGGCAGAGAAAATTAGCTGAAAACACCGGCTGCTAAGGTTACATCCTATGAAGTGGAAAGGGAACGGTGAATTTAGGGCTTCTTTGAAGATCGTGAATCACCGACACAGCCCTTGGATCCCGCCAAAACCAAATATTCCAAGAAATGAAAAACTACTGACGTTGGTACATGTAAATAACTTAGAAGTGGGAGTAAGGAGTGCAGCTGTGCTTTCAGAGGTCTATCCTTATTGGCCACCAGAAAAACGCAGCCGGAGGGACGGAGTAGAACACTTTTTGGAGAGCCGAATGTATTTCGGTAATTGATTAACCACCTGAAATGCGAGTAAGGGAAGGAGACCAGCGTCTTCTAAGACTAGGTCCTGCTGGCCGGCACTCACAACTTTTATTATTTATCCGATCAGAATTTCTCATCGCAGCACCAAAAAAGAGACCAGAGTCCTTCTTCTTAGAAGCGAACTGAAGAGAATTAGCTGTCGGGCAGGGTTCTTCACGGGCGGGCTTCCCTTCAAGGTGACTCCTGCAGGCTCGTCTTGAAAGAGGGGCTCTCATGCGACAGAGCTGACGGAGAGCAGTTGTTGGTACAGAGACTATGATTGATTTTGCAGTCACATCAGCCGCCACTTGCAGATTATAAATATGATGAGACCCAGACTCAACAGCGAGGCGAATTGTAAGGAAAGTAGAATCATTTGTAATGACATTCAGTAATTTCATTCTTCCTTATGAAGACTGATTTGCAGGGAAAATCTCAAATTCTCTCAACTCCAGTAATTCTGGCAAGCACATTTCTTTCTGTAGTAACTTCTGCCTCTATTAACTAAGGTTTGGCAATCACAGTACGCATTCCGCAAATGCAAATGTTTTATCCGGCTATACCTTCATTTGAATAACACTTCACATCCTTTGTCTAGGTTTGGCAAGGCATTAGCTTATTATTGTCAATGATCGTCAATCAATTTCTTTTGAATTTACATGTAATAAACTTGATTTCATTAAGAGGCTTGTCTTATTTTGTAATCAGATTACTTTCTCATTATGTTGTTGGGTGAACATTGTCTTAGACCTGATATACAGGGCCATATTGAATCAGAGATTCAATTAAAGAACTCCATTCACAATCTTAAACACAACCGATGTGCTGGAAAGTGTCCTCACATCACAAATGAAAACGTTTGTGGACAAGGACAGGATGTCGTCTGAGTGTGTAATTCGGTGTTTCTCTACGCTATGAAGATTGAAAAGAAGAATCTTTGCCGGCCGAAGTGGGCGTGCAGATAAAAGGCGCTGCAGTCTGGAACCGCAAGACCGCTACGGTCGCAGGTTCGAATCCTGCCACGGGCATGGATGTTTGTGATGTCCTTAGGTTAGTTAGGTTTAACTAGTTCTAAGTTCTAGGGGACTAATGACCTCAGCAGTTGAGTCCCATAGTGCTCAGAGCCATTTGAACCATTTGAAGAATCTTTCACGGCAATTTTTGCCTCGTGGAGAGGAATGTGGCGAAATTCAGTATCGGTTTTACGTGACAAGCAGAACTCCGGAGGCGCCGTATTTGGTAGCTTCCATATTGCAGTTAGAAGACTATCGTATCTGATGCTTCTTCTATTATAAGTTGTGTGCTCTGAAAGTATGTTGTTTCAGTAGTACCGCTGAATGTTGCCTGTGCATGTTTTTCAAGCAGCATGCCATATAACGTGTGGTTCTTGAAGAGGGGCAGCAGCCTTTCCAGGGGCAACTGTCTGGATGATTGACTGATCTGGCCTTGAAACATTCACCAAAACGACCTTCCTGCGTTGGTAGTGCGAACGGCTGAAATCAAGAGAAAACTACAGCCGTAATTTTTCTCGAGGGCATGCAGCTTTACTATATGGCTAATGATGATGGCGTCCTCTTGGATAAAATATTCCGGAGGTAAAACAGTCCCCCATTCGGTTCAAATGGCTCTGAGCACTATGGGACTTAACATCTTAGGTCATCAGTCCCCTAGAACTTAGAACTACTTAAACCTAACTTACCTAAGGACATCACACAACACCCAGTCATCACGAGGCAGAGAAAATCCCTGACCCCGCCGGGAATCGAACCCGGGAACCCGTGCGTGGGAAGCGAGAACGCTACCGCACGACCACGAGATGCGGGCCCCCCATTCGTATCTCCGGGCGGGGCTACTCAGGAGGATATCGTTATCAGGAGAAGGAAAACTGACGTTCTACGGATCGGAGCGTGAAATGTCAGATTCCTTAATCGGGCAGGTAGCTTAGAAAATTTAAAAAAGGAAATGGATAGGTTAAAGCTAGATTTAGTGGGAACTAGTGACCTCGGCGGCAGGAGAAACAAGACTTCTGGTAAGGTGAATACAGGGTTACAAATACAAAATCCAATAGGGGTAATGCAGAAGTAGGTTTAACAATGAATAGGAAAATAGGAGCGCTGGTAAGCGACTACGAACAGCATAGTGAACGCATTATTGTAGACAAGATAGGCACGAATCCCACGCCTTCCCAAAGTAGTACATCTACATCTACATTTATACTCCGCAAGCCACCCAACGGTGTGTGGCGGAATGCACTTTACGCGCCACTGTCATTACCTCCCTTTTCTGTTCCAGTCGCGTATGGTTCGCGGGAAGAACGACTGTCTGAAAGCCTCCGTGCGCGCTCGAATCTCTCTAATTTTACTTTCGTGATCTCCTCGGGAGGTATAAGTAGGGGGAAGCAATATATTCGATAACTCATCCAGAAACGCACCCTCTCGAAACCTGGCGAGCAAGCTACACCGCGATGCAGAGCGCCTCTCTTGCAGAGTCTGCCACTTGACTTTGCTAAACATCTCCGTAACGCTACCACGCTTACCAAATAACCCTGTGACGAAACGCGCCGCTCTTCTTTGGATCTTCTCTATCTCCTCCATCAACCCGATCTGGTACGGATCCCACACTTATGAGCAATACTCAAGTATAGGTCGAACGAGTGTTTTGTAAGCCACCTCCTTTGTTGATGGACTACATTTTCTAAGGACTCTCCCAATGAATCTCAACCTGGTACCCGCCTTACCAACAATTAATTTTATATGATCATTCCACTTCAAATCGTTTCGCACGCATATTCCTAGATATTTTACAGAAGTAACTGCTAACAGTGTTTGTTCCGCTATCATGTAATCATACAATAAAAGATCCTTCTTTCTATGTATTCGCAATATATTACATTTGTCTATGTTAAGGGTAAGTTGCCACTCCCTGCACCAAGTGCCTATCCGCTGCAGATCTTCATGCATTTCGCTACAATTTTCTAATGCTGCAACTTCTCTGCATACTACAGCATCATCCGCGAAAAGCCGCATGGAACTTCCGACACTATCTACTAGGTCATTTACGTATATTGTGAAAAGTAATGGTCCCATAACACTACCCTGTGGCACGCCAGAGGTTCCTTTAACATCTGTAGACGTCTCTCCATTGATAACAACATGCTGTGTTCTGTTTGCTAAAAATTCTTCAATCCAGCCGCACAGCTGGTCTGATATTCCGTAGGCTCTTACTTTGTTTATCAGGCGACAGTGCGGAACTGTATCGAACGCCTTCCGGAAGTCAAGGGAAATAGCATCTACCTGGGAGCCTGTATCTAATATTTTCTGGGTCTCATGAACAAATAAAACGAGTTGGGTCTCACACGATCGCTGTTTCCGGAATCCATGTTGATTCCTACAGAGTAGATTCTGGGTTTCCAAAAACGACATGATACTCGAGCAAAAAACATGTTCTAAAATTCTACAACAGATTGACGTCAGAGATATAGGTCTATAGTTTTGCGCATCTGCTCGACGACCCTTCTTGAAGACTGGGAGTACCTGTGCTCTTTTCCAATCATTTGGAACCTTCCGTTGCGATAGAGACTTGCGGTACACGGCTGTTAGAAGGGGGGCAGGTTCTTTCACGTACTCTGTGTAGAATCGAATTGGTATCCCGTCAGGTCCAGTGGACTTTCCTCTGTTGAGTGATTCCAGTTGCTTTTCTATTCCTTGGACACTTATTTCGATGTCAGCCATTTTTTCGTTTGTGCGAGGATTTAGAGAAGGAACTGCAGTGCGGTCTTCCTCTGCGAAACAGCTTTGGAAAAAGGTGTTTAGTATTTCAGCTTTACGCGTGTCATCCTCTGTTTCAATGCCATCATCATCCCGGAGTGTCTGGATATGCTGTTTCGAGCCACTTACTGATTTAACGTAAGACCAGAACTTCCTAGGATTTTCTGTCAAGTCGGTACATAGAATTTTACTTTCGAATTCACTGAACGCTTCATGCATAGCCCTCCTTACCCTACCTTTGACATCGTTTAGCTTCTGTTTGTCTGAGAGGTATTGGCTGCGTTTAAACTTGGAGTGAAGCTCTTTTTGCTTTCGCAGTAGTTTCCTAACTTTGTTGTTGAACCACGGTGGGTTTTTCCCGTCCCTCACAGTTTTACTCGGCACATACCTGTCTAAAACGCATTTTACGATTGCCTTGAACTTTTTCCATAAACACTCAACATTGTCCGTGTCGGAACAGAAATTTTCGTTTTGATCTGTTAGGTAGTCTGAAATCTGCCTTCTATTACTCTTGCTAAACAGATAAATCTTCCTCCCTTTTTTATATTCCTATTAACTTCCATATTCAGAGATGCTGCAACGGCCTTATGATCACTGATTCCCTGTTCTGCACTTACAGAGTCGAAAAGTTCGGGTCTGTTTGTTATCAGTAGGTCCAAGATGTTATGTCCACGAGTCGGTACAAGTTTATATGCCAACTAGCTCCGCTAATGATGCAGAGATTGAAGAAATGTATGATGCGATTAAAGAAATTATTCAGATAGTTAAGGAAATTGAAAATTTAGTAGTCATTGAGGACTGGAATTCAATAGTAGGTAAAGGAAGAAAAGGAAAAGTAGTTGGTGAATATGAACAGGGGGGTAAGGAATGAAGGAGGAAGCCTCCTGGTAGAATTTTCGGGGGAGCATAACTTAATCATAGCTAACACTTGGTTTAAGGATCATGAAATAAGGTTGTGTACATGAAAGTGGCCTGGATACTCTGGAAGATTTTAGATAGACTATATAATGGTAAGACAGAGATTTCCGAATCACGTTTTTAATTGTAAGACATTTCCAGGGGCAGATGTGGACTCTGACCACAATTTATTGCTTATAAACTGCAGATTAAAACTGAAGATACTACAAAAAGGTAGGAATTTAAAGAGATCAGACCTGGATAATCTGAAAGAGCCAGAGGTTTTAGAGAGTTTCAGAGAGAGCATTAGGGAACGATTGACAAATATAGGGGGAAAAATACAGTAGAAGAAGAATGGGTAGTGAACGCCGCAGAGGATCAAGAAGGTAAAAAGACGAGGGCTAGTAGATATCCTTGGGTAACAGAAGAGTTATTGAATTTAATAGATAAAAGGAGAAAATATAAAAATGCAGTAAATGAAGCAGGCGAAAAGAAATACAAGCGTCTTAAAAATGAGATTGACAGGAAGTGCAAAATGGCTAAGCAAGGATGGCTAGTGGACAAATGAAAGGAGGTACAGATATATATCACTAGGGGTTAGACAGATCCTGCCTACAGGAAAATTAAAGAGAACTTTGGAGAAAAGAGCTCAGATGGAAAGCCAGTCCTTAGTAAAGACGGGATAGCACAAAGATGGAAGGAGCATATAGAGGGCTTATACAAGCGCGATGTACTTGAACGCAATATTATGGAAATGGAAGAGGACGTAGATGAAGATGAACTGGGAGATATGACACTGCGTGAAGAATTTGAAGAGCACTGGAAGACCTAAGTCAAAAATAGGGCCCCAGGAATAGACAACATTCCATTAGAGCTACTGATAGCCTTTGGAGTGGTAGCCATGACAAAACTCTACCATCTGGTGAGAAAGATGTATGAGAGAGACGAAATACCCTCAGACTTCAAGAAAAATATAATAATTCCAATCCCAAAGAAGGGAGGTGTCGACAGCTGTGAAAATTACCGAAGTTCCAATTTTAATAAGTCACGGCTGCAAAATACTAACACAAATTTCTTACAGACGAATGGAAAAACTGGCAGAAGCCGTCCTCGGCGAAGAAATGTTGGAACATGCCAGGAAATACTGACCCTACGACTTACCTTAGAAGGTAGATTAAAGAAAGGCAAATCTACGTTTCTAGCATTTGTAGACTTGGAGTCAGCTTTTGACAATGTTGACAACAATACTCTCTTTTAAATTCTGAAGGCGGCAAGGGTCAAATACAGGGAGCGAGAGGCTATATACAATTTCTACAGAAATCGGATGGCAGTTATAAGAGTCAAGGGGCATGAAAGGGAAGCAGTGGTTGAGAAGGGAGTGAGACATGGTTGTAGCCTATCCCTGACGTTATTCAATCTGTGTATTGAGCAAGCAGTCGAAAAATTTGGAGCAGGAATTAAAATTCATGGAGAAGAAGTAATAACTCTGACGTTCGCCGATGACATTGTAATTGTGTCAGAGACAGCAAAGGACGTGGAAGAGCAGTGGAACGGAATAGACAGTGTCTTGAAAGGAGGATATAAGATGAACATCAACAAAAGCAAACGAGGATAATGGAATGAAGTCAGGTGATGCTGAGGGGATTAGATTGGGAAATGAAACACCTGAAGTAGTATATGAGTCTCTCTATTTGGAGAGCAAACTAACCGACGACGGTCGAAGTAGAGAGGATATCAAATGGCAAAGAAAGCGTTTCTGAAGAAGAGATATCTGTTAACATCGACTATAGATTTAAGTGTCAGGAAGTTTTCCTGAAAGCATTTGTATTGAGTGTGGTCTTGTATGGAAGTGAAACGTGGACGATAAATGGTTTAGACAAGAAGATTTCGAAATGTGGTGCTACAGAAGAATGCTGAAGATTAGTTGGGTAGATCACGCAACTAATGAGGAGGTACTGAATAGAACTGGAGACAAGTGGAAATTGTGTCACAACCCGACTAAAAGAAGAGACCGGTTGGTAGGACACGTTCTGAGGCATCAAGGGATCACTAATTTAGTATTGGAGGGCAGCGCGGAGGGTAAAAATCGTAGAGGTAAGCCAAGAGATCAATACACTAAACAGAATCAGAAGACTATAGGTTGCAGTAGGTAATGGGAGATGAAGAAGCTTGCACAGGATAGAGTAGCATGGAAAGCTGCATCAAAGCAGTCTCTGGACTCAAGACCACAACAACTACACCATATAACATAGCCCGGGGACTGGGTGTTTCTGTTGTCCTCATAATTTCATCTTCATCATCATTTGTGAGACTAATTAAATTGGACTGTGAAAAGAAAACAGACAGTCTAACAATTGCGAATTTTTGCGGGTGCTGATGACAGCGCAGTTGAGCGCTCCACATTCCAAACATCATCATCATCATATAATTTAGAAGAGCCTGTAAACGTTGGTACAAATGGTATGCAGTGTAACATAGATGCTGCTGCTTCTAGTTTGCGGCTAGCCGAAATTGTCTGAAAAAAAATTAATTTCTTAAAATTCTTGAAGTTACGTTCATATTATATAAGAATGAGGTCTACAACACATTTGCATACTATATTACGCTTTCACTTCGTCGTTATATTAAATTGTGACTTCGTGTAAAGCGTTGAGCGCATCGAAAAGTTATTTCGTTTGAGTAACTGAGCAGAAAGCGAGAGACACGATGTATCGCTGTTTGAGATACATCATTTAGAGTTGAAAAGAAAGCACTAGTGAGATAACGTAAATTATGAACAAACGTAGAAGAAAATATCCATCGGTCAAAAAATAACCAAAGTGTCATTAATAGTGTCGTAAACTGTGAGTAAAAATGTAGCAGGTTCACGCTTGCTAACCTCCGTTTTCTTCACTATTTTGTTTACCAAAAGATTCTGTATAATTATCATTAATTCAATGCAAGTATGATCTGAAACATTGCATGTCATTTGTTATAAATAAAGTATTTGCTGTAATTCCTGTCACATATTCCAAAGACTTGAATGTTTCCTCAGTGGTCGGAAATATTTATACGACTGCCAGTCTGTGTCAGAAAGTAAACACAATTAACAAGCTGGAAGTTTTTACTATTAAGAAGCTTTATGTAAATGATATATACCTATCTCTTGGTTTTATAGACTGCCTCATTGTTGTATCTTGCTTGTAGATTCGAGAAAATCCCCTCTTCCATTGAAACGAAATTAAAAAATTAATGTCAATCTTCAAACCTATGAGATGAAGTACATCACTTCCCAGTTATGGTAGTCAATACGACATCGAGTACATGGGTGTTACATATGCACAATCTGGCATTAGACACTGTACTTTAACAGTATTCAATATAAAATCGAAAATGGAGATTCAGTTGATTTAACGAATAACCTCTGCTTGAGAGGAATATCCGAGAAATTCCCGCAGCTTACGTTCGAGAAAGTGTCGGGAAACGTACTGATTCCTCCTACATACATCTAGAGAAATGACCAGAATGAGAAAATCGGAGAAATGGAGGCCATTCGCAACTTCGCCGGGGGTCATTTTACACTGAACGTTCGTGAATGAAAGAGGGAAGGGTGGAAAATAAAAGAAGAGGAGGTTTTTCAAATTTGGGCTGCAGATTACTGCTGAAGATTAGTTGCATAGGTCGAATAACTAAGGGATTGTGTTGGGAAAAATATATGTATGGCACAATCCGATGACAATAACAAATCGGAAGACAAGACACATCCTTAGGCATCAAGCAGTCGTCTGATGAAAATAATTGTGGTGGTTAACAGCTGTAGAGGGGGACCAAGGATTGAATACCGTAAACATTTTCAAAAGAATGTAGCTTCCAGTCGATAACTAGATAAACAGGCTAGAATAGAATAGAACAGCGAGGAGAATATATGGAAAGGTACTATTTAGCGTAGGCGTAGACAGGGAAGTGGCAAGGGATGGTTATCCAGAAAGAAATATTTTTGTTAAAGTGAAACACATTTGTTTCCCTGGGTCCCTTGTCTCTTCTGTCATTTTTAAGAAATTTCGTACAATATTAACCCTTATACGAAATCAAATCTTTATTAACAGTAATTCCGGAATAATTCTAGAAATAATTTAATCACCAGAACTATGTACTTATATCAGTAATTACAAAAGGTTTAAGCTTGTGTGTTGCAATGCAAACAGATTTTAGTGACTCTCTCAATAATCAATATGAATTTACATAAAACTTAATTAACCACATAAAATTTATGTTTCTAAAAGGACTGCCTCCAAATGATTAAAACATTTATACAAGCTTCTGATACACTTAACAGAACATGCATCTGTTACACAGTGAAAAATTTAATAATAAGAAATAGCCGAACCAAATTTGTGAATGAACTTGCTTCCGTGCAATGCAGCGATATGACACCCTCCTGCGTGCACCTTACACGCCATTCCTACTTCTAATAAGATAAGTACATGCAAGGAATCACATAGCACTCTGTTTACTACAACGTAGGAAAACAAAAAAAAAAACAAAAAAAAAAACAATTTACCAGAACGGCAATCACAGCTCACAATAGATACTGTGAAACAAATAAAAATTACCAATGTTGTGTACAGTTGTCATTAAAAGGTACCAAAGCTGAACACGAACTCAAAAACTGACTGCCGGAGGTACTGCCACAAAACAGTCAAATAAAGGTAACAACTAATTGTTTGCCACCCTTCAAATACATTTCACTGGAGAAAGCCGACTAGCTGGGAGGAAATAAATATAAGAGCACAACCAGGTGCATTACAAGCACAAAGAAGACTGAACACATTTTCTCAGAGGCAGGTGCTCTCTAGTTTCAATTATCGTGTCTCAAATTCAGCATGAAATACTCCAAAACGCTCTCCGGCTGCGACCATGGACGTGTAATCACGTAAAGAACTGAAAGGCAAACCACGATATTAAAACGATTTTCTTTAACAACCTCCACTGAACAAAGCTGCATTTCAATCCCGTACGATGAAATAAAAAAAAAAAAATATTAAAAATATGTAAGACAATACCAGAAAACAGTTCTTTTACAATAATCTATAATCTAAAAATTCTATAGGATACTTTCCATTAAATTTCCACGAGTAAAATCCGTCTACCGAAAGCATTTACGAGAGCACTTGATAACAAATAACTTCAGCAAAGCTCATGCAGAAAATGATCAGCTTACGTTCTCACGCGATCATTTACAGTTAGTTAGCCAAAGGAAATGAAATTTATACAATTCAGTGTACCAAGAACACCTACTTACATATTAACCTGAGAGCTCTCCACTATTTCCAGTAATTATCACATTGTGCCAATACACACAGTTCGCTAACAAGAAAAATTCTAGCGTACTGAGCCGTGGCTGGCTCTTGCTATGCATTGCATTAAACCTTCGTTGCTACTCTGTGTTTAGTCTCCCATGGGTATCGCGATTATATTGTTTATTTCCGCGGGGGCTGCACTGGTGTGTATCGATATCCGTACTTTGAACTCTCTTTGGCCTGGCGCTGCTGGTTTACGGCTAGGATGTGTGCGGGCAGTTGGTCCGTTGGCGTGGAGCAGCGAGGATATCTCCGCTGCACGCAGTTTCGCCGGGCCCTCTGGCGCCCTCTTTGCAGTGTTGGAGTGTGTGGTACTGTTCCTATTGCTACGAGGTTCGTGGCTCACCGATCATGGACATGAAACTTGAGTTTTGACTTAATACACCAGAAAGTCCCGACTGTTCACATTGTGCCGTTTGGAGTTCAGTGTCGGCAGTTGGGATATTTCCGCAAGCAACCACGCGTGTTTTCAAGTTGGCAATCTTTAGCCACCCTCCGGTGGAGTTTAACTGTACTTGGTTCAAATGGCTCTGAGCACTATGGGACTTAGCATCTGAGGTCATCAGTCCCCTAAAACTTAGAACTACTTAAACCCAACTAACCTAAGGACATCACACACGTCCATGCCCGAGGCACGATTCGAACCTGCGACCATAGCGGTCGCGCGGTTCCAAACTGAAGCATCTAGAACCGCTCAGCCACATCGGTACTTGGTTATTTGAATTGAAGTGCACCAGCGGAATCTTCTGCCTTGGGGCCGTTAATGTTCCGGTTACCTGCCCTGACCTTTGACATAAATTCAGGCAGTGTATTTTCCTCATCGTGTTGTCCAGCACAGTGTGTAGTTTGACAGCTCATGTACGATTGGTTGTGGGCGCCAGTACCTTCTACGTTGTTCCATTGAACTCCCTGCTGTGTGCTGGTCGGGTGAAGCGGAGGTTATCCTGTCGGTGGGTCCTTGACTGTCTGTCGGTTGGGTTGTCGTCGGATCGACAATGGTTGGGCCGACTGCCTGTCTCACCTAAGCGAGCGTAACTGTTTGAATTCCAGGCCAACCCACGGTCCTTCTGAGCGCCCTGCAGCCAAGCGACTAGCGCGAGGTTTGGTGTTCTCGTAAAGATAAGTTATTTTAGATTATAAAACACATAGATTAGTACTGATTACGTGGTAAATAAGTGTATTAGTGTGCCGTTTAAGTGTACCATTAAAGGTTTCATTTCTCATTACGTAATATAGCAGAAAACGCGAAAAGACCGTACAGTCGTATTTTCTGTTTACGTTCTGCTGCAGCAAATCTATAGAATTTCGTTTAGTTGTTCCTTGCTCTCTCCAGCAATTTAACTTAGCGTACCTCTTCATTATTTAACTAGCATTTCCGGAAAGTAGCGTAAAGTTTAACTTGTTGTTTCAGAAACTTTGCACTTTTGTTTTTGTTTACACACAGTTGCGTATAGGCCAAATTTGTGTAACCATATTTTCGTGTTTATCTGTATTACGTTTATCATGAGTGAAAAGTGCTTGACTTGCCGTAGAATTGTTAGGTCGGGGCTTTGGTGTGATGGGTGCTGTAGTTTTTTCCATGTGGGTGACTGTAGTGGCGTGGGAATAGGGGAAGTAAATGAGACTCATCAGTGGTTTTGTAGGATTTGTAGTAGAGATAGGAAGATACTGGAACAGGAGGGGAAAATTGCTGCCCTTCAGGCTGAGTTAGACAAGGCCAGGGGAGATCTTGATCGGTTAAGGAGGGAGAAGGGTAAAGAGAGGTGGGAAGTGGCAACAGGCAACAGGAGGAACAGGCCTAGAACTTTGTCTGACAGCTTTATGGTGAATGTGGAAAATAGATTTGACCTGTTGCTTCAGTTAGAAGCTGGTGAGCCTCAAGCAGTTACAGGTGTAGACAGGGCACAACAACAAACTTTCAGCAGCAAATTGAAAAGTAAGAATGTAGGGAAATCAGTAAAGAGAAAGAAAGTGTTGTTGTTAGGTAGTTCCCATGGAAGAGGTGTTGGCCAACTCTTGCAGGATGAACTAGGATCAGAATACCAGGTCACCAATTTTTTTAAACCTAGTGCTGGTCTGGAGCAGGTGACAGAGGATTTAGGATCACTTTGCAAAGATTTCACTAAGGAAGACACCGTGGTTATAGTGGGTGGGGCAGGTAACAGTATTGACAGAGATCCTGGGTACAGCATAGAGTGTGACCTGGCGAAGATTGCATCAGCATCGAGGCATACCAGTGTTGAGTTTGTATCTGTTCTTGGGCGCCATGACCGACCTCATTTGAACTCTTCTGTCAAGAGAGTTAATTTGGAGCTGGAACGGCTGCTCATGTCGGGTGCGGGGTCACACATTGGTGTGGTTCATGTTGATTCTGTCAGTAGGTGGGATTATACTAGGCATGGCCTTCACCTCAACAGGAAGGGGAAGGGTAAATTGGCTGGGGAAATAGCAGGAAAGTTAAAGGGGGGAGGCACTGTCATGAGTGGTAAAATACCAGTGGTTATAGGATTCAGAAAAGACCCTTTTTTAGGGTAGGGAGGACAGAAAGAAAACAAATTTTAAGAGAGGTTAGAACTGAGACAAACCTTCAGTTTGAGAAAGAAATCAAAAAACATAATTCCAGCTTATTACATCAACATAAACAGCCATTGGTTAAGAATTTTCAACTGTCAGCAGATATTTTAACTCCATCCAATTTTAAGTCAGTCAATGTGAAATGTCAGCTATCTTTATTGCATCAAAATATTCGAGGACTGAGAAATAAAATTAATGAATTAACTATCTGCATAGATGAATTAGAGTCTTCAAACCCAGCTGACATAATCTGCCTCTCTGAACATCATGTGACCACTGGTATAGAACTTTTAAGTGTTACAGGGTTTAGGTTAGCATCTCACTATTGTAGATCAGAAATGGAGAAAGGAGGAGTTGCCACATTCATCAGGAACTGTCATAAATTTAAGAACATAGACATTCATAAATTTTGCCTAGAACAGCATATGGAAGCATGTGCAACAGAATTAGATTTTCACAAAAAATCTTTCATAATATTAAGTGTATATCGAGCACCTGCAGGTAACTTTAATCTGTTTGTAAACCACCTTGAAGCTGTACTGGCCCATTTAACAACCAAAAACAAAGAAATAGTGGTTGCTGGTGATTTCAATGTAGATTTCCTTAAAGACTCTCCCAATAAGAACCTATTTGAGTTAGTAACACTATCATTCAACTTAATTCCCACAGTAAAGTTCCCCACTAGGATAACCACTTGCTCACAAACAGCCATTGATAATATCTTTATAGAAAAGTCAAATGAACAAAATTATATTACAAAACCAATAGTCAATGGCCTCTCAGACCATGACATGCAGTTCCTTCTGTTAAATGTTAATACTGAACAGGATATAAAATCTGTTAAATCTGAGCTCAAGAGGGTAATCAGTAAGCCAAAAATTGATTATTTTAGGACACTCCTCAGAGACATTCACTGGACTGATGTTTACAGTGCTCATGGCATGAATGAAAAATATAACATTTTTGCTAATAAAGTGCTTACCTTATTTGAACACTGCTTTCCCCCAAAACTTACCAAGGTTAGAGCAAAGTCTACAAAGAAGCCATGGATTACTCGAGGAATAGGGGTATCTTGTAAAACAAAAAGAAAACTGTATCTGTCAATCCGAAACATTTCCAATGTTGATGCTATAGCACATTATAAGAAATACTGCAAAATATTAAAGACTGTAATACGGATGTCAAAGCAAATATATTACAAGGAAAAGATAGTCGTATCAGATAACAAAATAAAGACAATATGGGATATAGTGAAGGAGGAGACCGGTAGAACCAGACATGAAGAGGAACAAATAGCATTAAGAGTAAATGATGCATTGGTGACAGATGTGTATGGTGTTGCAGAACTTTTTAACAAACATTTTATAACTGTTACTGAAAAGATGGGGTTGTCAGGTTCGGTAGATGCTGCTATGGATTACCTTAGACCAGACATTTCAAGTAACTTCCATAATATGAATTTGACCCTCACTACCCCAACAGAAATAATGTCCATCATAAAATCTTTAAAATCAAAAACATCTAGTGGGTATGATGAAATATCAACAAAGTTAATTAAAGAATGTGATTCTGAGCTAAGTAACATATTAAGCTATCTGTGTAACCAGTCGTTTATCAGTGGAATATTTCCCGAATGGCTGAAATATGCTGAAGTTAAGCCACTGTTTAAGAAGGGAGATAAAGAAATAGCATCAAATTTCCGTCCAATTTCACTGTTGCCAGCATTCTCAAAAATTTTCGAAAAAGTAATGTACAGTCGTCTTTATAACCATCTTATCTCAAATAACATACTGTCAAAGTCACAGTTTGGATTTCTAAAAGGTTCTGATATTGAGAAGGCTATCTACACTTACAGTGAAAATGTACTTAATTCATTAGACAAAAAATTGCAGGCAACTGGTATATTTTGTGATCTGTCAAAGGCATTTGACTGTGTAAATCACAATATCCTTTTAAGTAAACTAGAATATTATAGTGTAACAGGAAATGCTGCAAAATGGTTCAAATCTTATATCTCTGGCAGGAAACAAAGGGTGTTATTAGGAAAGAGACATGTATCAAGCTATCAGGCATCATCCAACTGGGAACTAATTACATGTGGGGTCCCACAAGGTTCCATTTTGGGGCCCTTACTTTTTCTTGTGTATATCAATGACCTTTCATCAGTAACATTACCAGATGCCAAGTTTGTTTTGTTTGCTGATGATACAAACATTGCAATAAATAGCAAATCAAGTGTAGTCTTAGAAAGATCAGCCAATAAAATATTTGTAGACATTAATCACTGGTTCCTAGCCAATTCTTTGTCACTAAACTTTGAAAAAACACACTACATGCAGTTCAGAACTTGTAAGGGGTGTCCCAAGAGTATATGTCTAACATATGATGACAAGAAGATAGAAGAAGTGGACGGTGTTAAATTCTTGGGATTACAGCTTGATAATAAATTCAACTGGGAGGAGCACACCACAGAACTGCTGAAGCGTCTTAACAAATCTCTGTTTGCAATGCGAATTTTGTCAGACATAGGGGATATAAAAATGAAAAAGCTGGCATACTATGCTTACTTTCATTCCATAATGTCATATGGGATTATTTTCTGGGGTAATTCATCAAGCCAAGCTAAAGTTTTCCGGGCACAAAAACGTGCAGTAAGAATTATATGTGGTGTGAACTCAAGAACATCCTGCAGAAGCCTGTTTAGGGAACTAGGGATACTAACTACAGCTTCCCAATATATTTATTCCTTAATGAAATTTGTCATTAAAAATATATCACTTTTTCAAACCAACAGCTCAATTCATGGAATCAATACTAGAAATAAGAATAATCTTCACAAGGATTTAAAGTCACTTAGTCTTGTACAAAAAGGTGTGCATTATTCAGGAACACACATTTTCAATAACTTGCCAGCAGCCATAAAAAGCTTAACAACCAATGAAATTCAGTTTAAGAGAAGCCTAAAGGATTTATTGGTGGCCAACTCCTTCTACTCCATTGATGAATTTCTGAGGAAAACCAACTGATTTGTATATAAGTACAACATAACTTCTGCACAATTTCAGTGCAGTAATGTGTTCACTGAAAATTTGTGTGTGTGTGTGTGTGTGTGTGTGTGTGTGTGTGTGTGTGTGTGTGTGTAAGTATAATCTAACTTCTGCACCATTTCAGTGCAGTAATGTGTTCATTGTAAATAAGTATTACAGTAGTTGTATTACATGTTTCTTACCTTATAAATAAATATAAAACTTTTTTATTTTAAATTCAGTGCAATAGTATTTGTAAAATGACTCTTAGTGTTCATTAAAAAATGACGATCATTCCACTTGGGACCTGTGGAATGGTACATTTAGCTTATTTGTTTTAGTTTAAATATTTGTCATGTATTGTTGTTTTTCTGACATGTTCCACATCCTGGAGGACCTCCTCACTACGGATCAATTGGAATGAAAGTAAATCTAATCTAATCTAATCTTGGGTGTCCTGCCTTTTCTTGTTTGTTCTTCTTGTTTGTACTTGTATGGCTTCTAGCCGATTTTTAGATCAAGGTTGTTTTGCCATTACGGCTTCAGATGGTTTGGGTCTTCAGCCTAATTGAAGAACTGTTTCATTTAAAGCCTTTGCATTTTTAAAATTAGTGCTATTGAGTCTTAAGTTTTGGACCTTCAGCCGATTTTGAATTTAAGTTGTTTTGTTCTTAAAGTGTCAGTTTGTATGGGCCTTCAACCTAATTAAGGAACTGTTTTAAGATAAGGCTTTGCCTTCTAAATTTCTTATTTTCGTTGAGCTTCAAGTTATTGGCTTTCAGCCGTTTTTAAATTAAAGTGATCTTACCCTTAAGACATGAGATTGTACGGCGCATTCAGCTACTAATTAAGTTCCAAAACTAAAGTTGTGTTTTTATTTTTTTTCAAGAAAAAATTTTCTTCGCTTTTGTAATGTTTGATCAAATAAACGGTTGTATGTTCGAGAGTAACTGACAGCCGCTTATTTTGGCCGCTTTCCACAACTTAAACTACCTGCCCTGTCCTGCGGGTTTAAGTAACGGTACACAGTGAACTGTTACAATAACAGCGAAGACATCCTTCTATCAAAGTACCCCGTAGAGACTAATCTTACTTAAAATTACTTAACATCTACCTACCCCTTGTACCGAGTTTGCGTTTGTATTACACGCACCACAATTCTCAGCTCCAACTATCAGAACAACAGGCCCTCCTCGACCAATACAGCAGATTACAGTTCGTGCCTTATTTCCATCAAACCAAATCAACTTATTCGTTACCGGTGCTGTCCATATTTCTCCTCCTGTTAGAAAATCATACTCACAACACAGGTCTACGAGGTTCAAGAACAAGATCACTTCATGGGGTGAAACCGAAACCAGTCCCCTCGTTTCCAATGACCAAAAGTTCCAAAAGTTTCAAAAGCGACATACCAGCATTCAACACAGGATGGTTACCATGACGTCCTATCTTCTTCCTCCGAACTATCTGAAGTCTGTGCGCCGGCCGAAGTGGCCGAGCGGTTAAAGGCGCTACAGTCTGGAACCGCACGACCGCTACGGTCGCAGGTTCGAATCCTGCCTCGGGCATGGATGTGTGTGATGTCCTTAGGTTAGTTAGGTTTAAGTAGTTCTAAGTTCTAGGGGACTTATGAGCACAGCAGTTGAGTCCCATAGTGCTCAGAGCCATTTTTTTGAAGTCTGTGCGTGTGCCTTCCCTCACACAAGCACACTCTTATGCTCCCAGCGGCCTCACCAAAGCACGTCTACTCGCTAACCGTTAAGCCGTCGGCACACGGACCGTGCTGGCGAACGTTAACGTTGAGCGTGCCAAGTTCAAGGTGCTGCTGAACGCTCAGGAACGATGCGACTTGTGCACACAGTACGTGGGCCCCAACGTGGTATACGCGATCGCAACGCACTCCAGTGGCAGTTGAGGGATGTTTCTAGTTCGTAAATCACACTGTTTACTCAACGGTCGCGCGTAAAATTCCCGCGTTAGCTCTGTTAAAACGAACATTTACTCCATCATCCACGAAAAGGAAAGTACCATGTCCAATCAATAAGGACACAGGCTTATAAAAGTTCAATTACAAACAGTGCGTTGCAAATTTGAAATACTTATCCGCATAAGATAAACATTATTTCATAATTTCCACATTTTAGTACAACCCCAAGGTCAGTCTTACTTGATGACTGTTCCTACCCAGTAGCAGAATCTTTGCAACATGTTAATTACGAAGCGTAAAAGAAAAATGAGCAAAATATCTTTATACAAGTAGCACAAGTAGTCCTGTAGATTAAGCCAATCGAACAGTTACACCTCAAAAAAGGGTGAACTTCTATTTACATAACATCAAGTATTATAGTGTATACGTATACTAAACTAATAATAAACTATCAGAACCTAATAAAAACGCGAATCTTAGGAAAAAAATTTGGAAGTGTCAAAACGCGAACCACCACCCCACGTACCATTTCAGTATTAGACAGTGACGCTCCTCATTACGCTAAAGCAAGATTACACCTTTTAAATCTATTCATATTGTTTTACCCCTTACTGAAAACTTTAATCGTAGATATATTACTAACTGAAATTTAATTATAAAAAATTGTACCAAGAGCAATGCGTTTTGGGTGGAACTTCAGTGTGTCGTTGCCTTCAAATAGCCTACTCTCATAATACGCAAGTTACAATAATTCTTTTGCCATGAATATGATGTTTCTCATTACTTTATTGGAGCTAATCGCACAGGTAACAACGGATTTAGCTGTGATTCTCAATTTGCTGGTGCTCAGAAACGGCATATATGCATATAGGCTTGAAATGAATGCCAATATGGCGCCTCACAACTCTGCACTGAAGGGAGACGGAGTGCTTGTGACATAAGTGGCGTTGTGCCATCTCATTGGTCAACGCTCAGACGCTCGCTCAGTATATCTGACATGCCAGATATTGCTCTGCATGTTCGGAAAGACTACCGAGCGTGCTATTCCACGCTATGACGTCAGAAACTCGGCACGCTCAACGTTCGGATGCACGGTCCGTGTGCCGACGGCTGTACAATCGCAAACCCTTCCAGCGCGCGCAAAGCCACTTGCCATCCTTGCCCACAAGCGCTCCCTCTCCCGCTTGCCTCGGACGCCTCATAGCTAGCGTCAAAGACATTATATGAAAACAGTCAATGGATCCCAGCGGAAATGTCGAACCATCCAACATGGTTCACGTACAGCACACTCAGGAGGCTTTAGGTCAGAAACTTCCGTTTGACCGTCCAAGCAATAGTTCGTCCGACGTCAAGAAGAGGCGCCACTAGCTCCGCATTGCTCTCCAGCCGAGTTCCCATCCACCAAATGCCGCCCCGGTGTCCTGAACAGGAAGGGATCGAGTTTCTTTCAGTACAGAAGTGGCCGGCCCTAAACACGCACTTTTCGGCCAGGCTACCGCAGTCCATACGGGGACCGGGGAAAATACACATGCAGCAATGATATCAAGCATCTCTGATCGGCGACAGAATCAAATTGAGCCGCTACAGAGCTCAAACTGGCTCAAACCAGTGTTTGTACTGCAGAGCACCAACCAAACTACTTATACCACATGCTGCCAGGCAGAATCGATGTAGAAGTAGAAATGTATTTCTCAGATCATTCGTTATAGATTCGCTGAACTGAAATGAAGTTACGGGGGCAATTTTTTTTTTTTAATATCTGTTCGGTCACGAAATGGAAACCGTAGTGAAAATCTAAATTGTGTTACTTGTAATATACAGCTACACCTTCTAACTGCCGGCCGGGGTGGCCGAGCGGTTCTAGGCGCTACAGTCTGGAACCGTGCGACCGCTACGGTGGCAGGTGCGAACCCTGCCTCGGGCATGGATGTGTGTGATGTCCTTATGTTAGTTAGGTTTAAGTAGTTCTACGTTCTAGGGTACTGATGAACTCAGAAGTTAAGTCCCATAGTGTTCAGAGCCATTTGAACCGTTTGAACCTTCTAACTACTTCTCAATATAGTCGACACTCCAACTTAGACGTTTGTCCTAGCGTGGTACCAAGCTGCCAATATCGTCGTCGTAGAAGCTCCTTACGCTGCATTGCAGCTCGTTCTCTGTACAAAAATGCTGTCCTCATAGCCAGCGTTCCACGTGATCGAGAGATGAAAATCAAATGAAGCCAAGTCTGTGCTGTGTGGTGTTGTCATCGAAAGCGCTCCAGGAGCATCTTCGTTCCCCCTGCAGCACGCAGCCGAGAACTATCGTGAAAAAAAAAGGCATTACATTTACATCATGTGGCCAGCATGAAATCGGGCTAAACAATTCGGCAGGGCTTCTCACATGAAGGGAGACACTATTTTATACACATATTTACATACTCAATGTATGCTCAGAAATGAAAAGTCCGATGTGATGCGCTAGACGGGTCTGATAGAGGCAATGCACAGCACATCTGTGCAGACTTACTGGGTTTTCACTGTGGTTTTGCTTCAGCTGTCGATGGGAAGTCGAAAAAAGGTAGTCCTCGTAAGTCTGAAAGCAATGAAGATGGAATGACGTGAAATGGTACTAACAGGGCCGACCGGAAATGTTAAATCTACAATACACTATTCTCAGTGGGTGCTACTTTAGTTTATTAATGCTGCACGAGAGAAGCTCGTAACTTGAAATATCGGTCGTAATGAGTATTGAGGTATGCATGGAGGGGTCCTCAGACAGCTTAACTGTTAAGGTCGTGAGGGAAACTTATCCGGGTTCAGGACCCAGTCAAGAATAAATTTTCAGTAGTCACAACACTTTACCGTTTTTCGGATGATATGCGTTGAATTCTAATGGAAGAACACCTTTGAACAGAAGCTGCCACAGTGGTTACAGATATCTTCCATAAAATGAGAATTGTCCTATCCATCTTCAGTTCCCACGTCTGTCAGTAAATTTCTTAAATAGAGTTAACGCATAAGTCATACGCAGTATAACACAACTCCTTTCTCCCTGTTCTGCGCTAATAGGAAACACACCGCGCCTAGTACACGTCCACTGCGGCGCTTGGGGGCCACAGCACCAAGTTCGACACCTGAAGATGGGCTTATGAGAACCGAAACCGGTCGTGCGATAGTAAAAAAACTTTACAACTGAAGCGGTATATTCAGCCCCTGGTCCTTACAAAAGACCCAAGTGCAACTCACACTTGCGTGTCGGAATAGCCACACGGCAACACCACGCCGTTGGGTTGGTTGCCAGCTCAGCCACTACGACTACACGACATTCCGACTCCGTCTTTCGGAGCGCTAGCTGCAGAGGGCCTTCGCGTGCAGCGAGCCACAGCACAGAGGGGTGTAAATTAGCTTGAGAAGTCACTCATATACATCTTCATCTATATCTACATCTACATGGACACTCTGCAAATCACATTTAAGTGCCTGGCAGAGGGTTCATCGAACCATCTTCACAATTCTCTATTACTCTAATCTCTTATAGCGGGCGGAAAGAACGAACACCTATATCTTTCCGTGCGAACTCTGATTTCCCTTATTTTATTGTGGTGATCGTTCCTTCCTATGTAGTTCGGTGTCAAAAAAATATTTTCGCATTCGGAGGAGAAAATCTGGAATTTCGTGAGAAGATTCCGTCGCAACGAAAAACGCCTTTCTTTTAATGATGTCCATCCCAAATCCTGTATCATTTCTGTGACACTCTCTCCCATACTTCGCGATAATACAAAACGTGCTGCCCCTCTCTGAACTTTTTCGATGGACTCCGTCAGCCCTATCTGGTAAGGATCCCACACCGCGCAGCAGTATTCTAAAAGAGGACGGACAAGCGTGGTGTAGACAGTCTTCTTAGTCTCGAACCTTTAGCTGCATTCGCCAATGTCACGGGCAGCCAATCAGGAAGAAGTGTACCTCCGCCGCGCGGGTATTTAGGACCGCGTCCGTGACAGTCGTGGCAGTTACGACGCAGCCAGCCAAGAGAAGAACCGCCGACAGCACGCCGAAGCCGCCACGAAGAGACGTCGGAACCTCTTCACGAACCTGTTGGGTATTCTGTCAAACTCACTCAGCAAGGCTGCAGAAACTGTGGACTCGCACGCACCGTAACTTTGGTGTTAATCTGTTCCAATGTGCCCCGTTCAACGAAAGCGAGGACTTAAACTGGTGATACTCAACTAGCAGAGAACTAACTCTGACTGTGAAAGCCTTTCTTCTGTTCTTCCAAGTACTTGCCTATAGTTGTGAACTTATTTCCCTGTTAGGAATGCGTTACAAAGTTGGTTACTCGTTTCTTTTGAAGTTCAACGAAACCCATTTGTGTTGAATTTATTTGTTCTTAAGTATAGAGGATGAAATACATGCTCTTGCGTTTCTCTTAGAAGTGTTCAGTGTTCATGATACTTCACACACACACACACACACACACACACACACACACACACACACACACACACACACACACCGCATGGATTTACAAAACTTACACCATACAGCTCACGCCCAATATATTTGCGCGCTTTGGTATAATGCGATGTATGCAGCACCAGTCAAAAACTGCTTCTTCTTAACACGGCACAGCCTTTCGGCACAGCTTTTTGGCATTATTTAGAACAATTACCCATGATTACTATAATCCATAAAGTGATTATTCCTGGGATACCGTAATTAACCCGTCGTGGTGCCGTCAGTGAGCTTCGTTCCAAGCCAATACTTGCAATAGAAAATACAAGTAGTCAGGAACCATACTTCGGACCGCCTTGGGAGGTCAAACAATTGGTGGTTCTTTAAACAAACCAAATTACGTGCCAAAAAACATCGGTACCGAAAGACCAGTCAAAAGATAGTGTAATCGCCTTCCATAATTGCTTTGGCACAGTGGCAAATTCAAGTGCTGACAAGAGGCGACACTCACAATCTCACAATTAGCATGCACGAAGTCGAGTTTTCCGCTTGGATGCAGTAAGTTCTCCGTGAGTTGCATCTCTTCACATACATGCCCCTTCCTGGTAATTCATTCACTACCGAAGAGATGAACCAATATTTCCTTGAGAACAGCTTGGTATAGCAGATCCGCAGTATACTGTGCTACACACGAATTCCAGCACGGGTGATGATAAAGTTTACGGCCGTGAAGTATGAATACTCCAGTTCCCGTCAGTTTACCGAAGTTAAGCACTGTTAGGCATTTTTGGGACTGGAATTGGTAACTATCTTGACCACCACACGCTGTTGACCTACCTGGATTCAATCAGCCTAGTGATATCAGTCGCGGAGCGACATGACCGAGTAGTAGCCGACCCAAGTCACGAAAACTGACAACAGCCAGGAGAGCGTTGTTTATAGTCCCACTGAGTGTCCATTCTTCATCAACACCGCACGTCGTAGTCTTTCTTACTTGGTGTTGTAGGCAGGTGCATAGTAATGCTCGTAACTTGCCAACCTGTGTATTAGTCCACAAAAATATTGTGATCATGGCTGCCCTCTGTGTCCATACTTTCTAAAACATCCAGAAACACGTCGGGTAGAAATTTGTTTCCAAGGTTTCCTCAGGCTGAAATTTGTAGATAAAAATTTAATAAGAGGATGTCTGTGGAAGTAGCAGAGCAATGACTACTTTCAAAGAAAATTTCGGATTGTTGGAACTGTTTACACTTCCAGCAAAGCATCTAGTAAAAGTAAATTATTTATATAGAAACTTCCCTTTATCTATAACACGAATGATGCTCCTTCATAAAATTCTTAGCTGTTTCATTCCATGATGCTCCTAACGTCTTCGTTGTAACCCGTGTAATGTAACATCGAATAACTATATCACAGAATTTCACTACAAAGTTTAGGATATCAGTTGTAATTCTCCATTCCAATCAGCTTGCAAGGAAGTTAAACATCAAACAGACTAAGTGCATTTTAGGTATAAATATATACCGACCTCGCACTGTTTGAAGATCATTGCGGGAAATAATTATCAGTGAAATACGTTTTACTTATATTTGTGTCTTGTTTCCTACTCGTTGTCTAGGTCCCGTTCTTATATGATGATTTCGTCGCTTCTTCGTCACTTGTTCTCGTCAGACCAGCTGTTGAAGACACACGTTTTTTAGACAAGTGAGACAAATGACAAATATATAAGATAATTATGCACTGACGGAAACACTGTCTTTACAGAGCAAAAAGTAAACGCAAACTCCCAGTATAAGTGGGCACTGCTTGAAAGACCCTCCTTTCTTTCATTTTCATTCGATTGAACAGACAACCACAGGATCGGCTGTCAATGAGACTATTAGAGAGGTCTGACAGTAGTTTTGATGCAAGATTTAATGTTAACCTGATGCATGAAGTTGTTAGAGATGGAGAAGCCGAGAGCTTGTTTTGTCGGATAGCTGTTATTAAAGTATATGCAATCCCTTGATCACATTTATTAGTTTCACTTGTTGTTGTTGTTGCTGTTGTTGTTGTTGCTGCTTGATTCTACGCACGTATCTTCATTTCCAAATAACTACTGCAACTATATCCTTCTGAATCGGCTTGCGTACTCATCTCTTGGTCTCCCTCTACAATTTTACCCCCCCACACTTCACTCCAATAAAATTTTCAAATGTGTGTGAAATATTAGAGGATTCAACCGATAAGGTCATCAGTCCCTAAGCATACACACTACTTAACCTGAATTATACTAAGGACAAACACACACACCCATGCCCGAGGGAGGACTCGAACCTCCGCCGGGACCAACCGCACAGTACATGACTGCCGCGCCCCAGACCGCTCGGCTAATCCCTCGCGTCTCCCTCCAATACTAAATTGATGACCCCTTGATGTCTCAGCCAACCGATCCCTTCTTTTGCTCAAGATGTGCCACAAATCTCTTCTCTCACTAATTGTCTCCAGCAATTCCTCATTAGTTACGTCACTGACCTGTGTATTTATATCTGCCGCGCGGCATGGCCGCGCTGTTAGAGGCGCCATATCACTGACTGCGCGGCCACTTCCGTCGGAGGTTCGAATCCTCTCTCGGGCATGGGTGTGTATGTTGTTCTTAGCATAAGTTAGTATAAGTAGTGTGTAAGTCTAGTGACCGATGACCTGAGCTGTTTGGTCCCTTAGAAATTCACACGCACATCCTCTCTACTTGGGCCATCATAAGTTATTTTACTACCCAAATAGCAAAATTCATCCTCTTCTTTAAGAATCTCATTTCCTAATCTGATTCCCTTAACATCACCTGATTTAATGTCTGCCCCATAGCTGAGTAGTCAGCGTGACGCATTGCCGTCCTACGGCCCCGGGTTCGATTCCCGGCTTAGTGAGAGATTTTCTCCGCTCAGGGACTGGGTGTTGTATTGTTTTCATCATCATCTCATCCCCATCCAGCGCGCAGGTCGCGCAATGTGGCGTCGAATGTAATAAGACCTGTACCAAGGTGGCCGGACCTGCCATGCAAGGGACCTCCCGGTCAATGACGCTAAACACTCATTTCATTTCCATTACCTAATTTAATTCGGTTACATTCAATTACCCCTGTATTGCTTTTTTCGTGTGTAGCTCCTCCTTTCAAGACACTGTCCGTTCCGCTCAACTGCTCTTCCAAGTCTATTGCTGTCTCTGACAGAATTACGGAGTAATCAGCGAACCTCGAACTTTGTAATTCTTCTCCCTGCACTCCAGTTCCTATTCCAAATTTTTCTTTGTTTTCTTTTGTTGCTTGTTCAATGTTCATGTTGTATAACATCTGGGATAGGCTGCATCCCTGTCTCATTCTCTTTTAAATCACTGGCTCCCTTTCAAGCCCCTTGACTCTTAACAGTGCCGTTTCGTTTCTGTACAAATTGTAAATAGCCTTTCGCTCCCTGTATCTTAACTGTGCTGGCTTCAGAATTTCAAACAGAGTGTTCCAGTCAGCACTGTCAAAATCTTTCTCTAAGTCTACCAATGCTATAATTGTAGGCTTGCCTTTCCATAAACTAACAAAGGATGGCCACGACGTTGGGACCACAGACCTACTTCAAGCTTTGCACGTCTTTAATAGGCCATTAGAACAACGTAATGTGCAAGTTGTAACGTGCACTCCCCTGGCAATTCCGGGAAAATCGCAAGAGAAGTTTTACGCTTCTTTTATGTGCTGATTGTATCTGTGCGTAGTGACAGGTATTTGCGTTCGTGGCGGTCAGTGGCGCCGGCACAGTAGCTCAGCGTTTTCGTTCAGAGGAATAGCTTCCCACCGGAATAAATAAAGATGAGTACATGGATCAACGATGAACTTGAACAAGCATCATGGGACGTCCGCCGCGAACAAACAGAACAAACAGTAACGAACAAAATGAGATTTTAAAAAAAGTGGTTAGCGCTCGTGCTTGACGAAACGAACATGCATGAAGTGACGGTTAGATTCCCACTCAAAATTTGTTTTTAACCTATAGTTTTTTCATCACTGGTCTTATATGGTTTGCATCAAGACTGTCGGAAGGAAGTCAAATTCTTCTAAATGTCAACGAGGTCTGTTTTCCGTTAGAAGCTGTGAACATTCCCTGTAACTGCTGGAAAACTGCATTCATTCAATGTAATAGATACCGTTTCACATTATGTTTCGCAGTCTGTACGATAAATACCATCTTACAACGTGTAATGTCGAGATCACATTCGACGAGTTATTGTACATTACTCACGTGGTGTGGCACATCGTGACTTACTATATAACTGAATAACGTCATTCGCATCAATATTTATCGAGTTTTGACTTGTGCTTCCCAAGCCTGTCCCTCGATCTTGAAAATTTTATTAAAAATAGTAAATAGACAAATAACATAAGAAATTCACTACAACTTCAAGAAAATGCAAGTGAGTTTTATTCATTATACTACCTCTCAAATGTCATATAAATTAAATAATGTGATTAGTGATGAAAAATTCTAGATTAAAAAATTTCAGCAAGGTCTGAACCGTCGCTACGTCTTCAACCCACTTGCTAAGCGAGAACTGAACCATGTGACCACATATACATCAGATGCATAGGAGATGAATACAACTTCTCTTGTGGTTTTCTTGGAATTTCCATAGCTCTGCACGTTACTACTTGCAAATTATGTTTTTCGTGGCAAAGATTCATCGACCTGGAGAAAGCGTTCAACATTTTCAAATGGTGCAAGATGTTCAAAATCCTGGGGAAAATAACGGTAAGTTACAGGGAGAGATGGGGAATATACATTATCTAGATGAGCCAAGAGGAAATAGTAAGAGTGGAGGATCAAGAACGAAGTGCTCGTATTAAAAGGATGTAAGACGGTGATGTAGTGTTTCACCCCTACTGTTCGATCTATACATAGAAGAAGCAATGATGAAAATAAGAGAGAGGTTCAGGAATGGAACTTAAGTTGAAGGTGAAAGGATATCAATGATACGATTCACTGGTGACAATGCTATCCACAGTGAATGTGAAGTATTACATGATCTGCTGAATGGAACGCACATTTTATTGAGTACACGATATGGATTTAGACTAAATTGAAGAAAGACGAAAGAAATGAGAAGTAGCAGAAATTAGAACAGCGAGAAACTTAACATCAGGATTGATGGTCACGAAGTAGATGAAGTTAAGAAACTGTACTACCTAAGCAGCAAAATAATGAATGATAGATGGAATAAGGGGCAAATCAAAAGCAGATTAGTGCTACCAAAAAAAGGGTATTACTGGCCACGCACTGGCAAAGAGGACATTTCTGGCCAATAGTTTCTACTCCTATCAAACATAGTCGTTAATTTCAGTAATGAATTTCTGAGAATGTACATTTGGAGCACAGCATTATATGGTAGTGAAACATGAAATGTGGGGAAAACAGGATGGAAGAGTCGAAGCACCGGAGATGTTGTGCTATAGATGAATGTTGAAAATTAGGAGTAATAAGGTATGGAAGAAGGAGGTTGTGCGCAGAATCGTAGAGCAAAGGAATATGTGGAAAATACTGACAAGAAGAAGGAATAGGATGACAGGACATCTATTAGACATCAGAGAATGATTTCCATGGTACTAGAGGAAGCTGTTGTGGGTGTAAACGCGGGAGCAAGACAGACACTGGAATACATCCAACAAATGACTCAGGACGTAGGTTGCAAGTGCTACTCTGAGAGGAAGAGGTTGACACAGGAGAGGAATTCGTGGCAAGCCACATCAAACCAGTCACCAGACTGGTGACAAAAAAAAAAAAAAAAAAAAAAAAAAGGAATGGAATGACACTGTTTCAATGTTTCCAGGGATGAAGGTTACTTTGTGTGTTCAAACTGATCCCCATTAGCAGCGAAACAAGTCGATGCCGCTGAACAACTGCTGAGCGAACTACGGCTGTGAATTTGCCTGTATGATAGCTGCACAGGGTGTCTCGTTGGTTTCTCGTAGCTCGTTCATTGTAACTGGCTCCTGTTGATAAACTTCAAGGGCGCCGATAGGTAGAAGTGAAGAAATGTAAGGTGTGGAAGCCGCGGTGGGTTTTCAACAGCTCATCTTCGCCTTATCCATCGTCCAGGTAGATTTTCATCCAAGTAAGCTCTGCATCTCTGTGGTAGTGGACGGAGCGCCATCTTGTTGCAGATAGAATCTTTCATTTGCTAACACCTATCGGATGGCAGGTAAAGTCGATTTTACAGCGTATGAAGATACACCTCGCCAGGTACGGTACCTTCAAGGATGAAGGGGCCAATTACACAGCGGGATGAGAGACCAGACCTTACATTAACACCTGGTAGATAAACACGTTTGTCCACGTGAACATGAGGATTTTTCAGGGGCTCAGTACGCGAATTTCTACATCTAAATCTACGTTTATACTCTGCAAACCACAGTGAGGTGCATGGCAGAGTTCTTGTCGTGGTTTCGAGTATCGTTCAGTTCGAACTGCGCCTCGTCAGACCTGAAAACTGTTCATCCTCGCGAAGCATGCCTTCAAACCGCACACGGTAATTCACCCTTCGATCCACGTCGTCCTCGTTCATAGCGTGCAGCAATCTTGGAATCCACACTTTCCACTGTGCAGCCTTCAGAATTCGTCGAACGCTTGATCGGCTTGACCCGCATTCACGTGCTCCCTGCTTCACAGATCTTTGGAATGAATAGTGAAATGTTGCAGCACAGCAACGCTGGAAGACGGGCTTGTTGATGTCTTTCGTCGGCCAGACCTTTCCTTATGCACATCCTGAACAGTACCGTCGGCTTCAAATTTGTCCTGAATGTGATACGTGTTGGTGGGTGAATTCCGTACACATTAAGCAATTGCTGTTGTAGCTCTGTTAAGATGTCCTACCTCCAGTACCGCTTCAGTACGCCACAAACGAGAATCTTACTTCACGCATTACTGCCCTGTCATCTGCTGAAAACGCGCGCCAAGAGCTGTTGAGAAAACAATGGACTACGCTGCCACACAAAACTGCAGCGATGTGTCACTTTGTTGCAACGATATTAAGAATCAAAGAGTATCTACATTTTTATAGACCACTCTGAGGCTCTCCAGTGGGTATATAAAAATACTCGCGTATTGGAATGCTACGTCCTGTCGATATTTGAAAGCAGTCAGTAAAACACTGTCTCAGATTTAAGATTTTGAACAAACGAACGTTTACATCTATATAAATAAAAATGTAAATGTTCGTTTGTTCAGAATCGTAAATCTCAGAATGTTTTTCACGAATTGATTTGAAATTTTGATAGAGCGTTGAGTAAGAATACGCACATGTTTTCATGAACCTACTTTTTAATATGTAATACATAAAGGGGAAATATTGTTACCCAAAATCTCGAAACGATCTAGAGCGATTTACTTGATATTTTACGGAATACTCTGATGAACATTCGGCTATCCGTTTTCAATAGATATAATATATAGATTTGCATGCGAGAAATTGTTACCAAAAATCGCGAAAAGCGCTCCAGCGATTTCTTTCAAATTTTCATACAGTGCTGGAAGAAACGTTTGGACACATATAGGCTGAGTATTTCTCAATATACGGACTGATTGAGCTGCCTTTACTACTGGGTTTTACGTAGCACGCAACGCCTTAAAATACCGTGCTACATTTTCATATTCTCTTGTTCTCCGGACAAACCATTAGTCCTATAGGAGAAATGGACAGAATCTTTTTTGTTGGGTATTTAATGTATTTATATTTTGTATTGGTATAAGTTCTGGCTGTTGGTTACGGTATTCGAGTTATTCAAGGGAAGCACGTATGAAGGATACAACTGTACGTTTATCCTGAATAATTCGAAAATTACGGCCCTTAGTGAAAACGCATCTCAGTACATTTAACTCCATTAAATTTCCTACAAAGACGTCCTGTTCATTTCTTCTGTACGATTAGTAATTTTTGCGTAGTGAGCAATAGAATATGGTATTTGGAGGCGTTGTGGGTCTGGACCGTTGTTAACAAACAGGAATGTAGTATTTATGGGCCGGCCGTTGTGGCCGAGTGGTGCTAGGCGCTTCAGTCGGGAACCATGCTGCTGCTGCGATCGCAGGTTTGAATCCTGCTTAGGGCATGGATGTGTGTGATGTCCTTAGTTTAGTTAGGTTTAAGTAGTTCTAAGTCTATGGGACTGATGACCTCATATGTTAAGTCCCATAGTGCTCAGAGCCATTTGAACCATTTTTTTTTTGTATATATGGCTTATCGGCTTATGATTAGTATACTACGAATTTTTAAGTAACAAGACTGAAGGCAAGAAGAGGCGGAAAGGGAGATGGACAGATAGGTGGTAGGATATCGGCACATGAGCGGAAAAGAGGAGATGGATAGATCGAGGGGGAGAGAGGGGGCAGAATGATCGGAGAGAGAGGTCACAGATGGACGGATATGAACAAAGAGAAGGGGGTGGAGGGGATGGACAAAGAGATGGGGGAGATGTGGAGTAGGACATATGTCCAATTCCCATACGTATTAGAGACGTGTGCTTGCCCTTTTCTTTCTTCTCCATTCAATCAGACTGAGTCACAGCAACGAGTGGACGGGAACAGCTAGTATAACATGCAGTTTCTTACGTTACACTGAATGTTGAACACTTCGTGCAACTTTCTGCTCGTTTAGCTACATTTAACAGTGGCCACGTGACGTCGCAACCGTAGTCCCCACTCCCGCCGCCGAGTACACGCGGCTTTCAGAGAAACGCGAGCCGGTCGTTACGGATTGAGCTTATTGAGAAGGCCAGTTACAAACGAGCACGCGCAACCGAGAGTGCGATTGCACGGCCGCTATCTGATTCCGCGATCACAGGCTGGGCAAGAGCACGCCACAGCGGTGCGAGTGCGGGCAGCGTGCAATTTGCCTGCAGTTAAGTCGCGGCCATCACGCAGGGCCTCGAGTTGCCCTCCCGCCTGCGTGCCGGTCACGGCGTGGGCGGCGCCGCCGACGAGTGGCCCGCACGTGTATACGTCCGGCGTAAATCCGGCGCCAATGGCCTTTTGTCGCGAACGGTGCTCGCTGCGCAGCTGCCGGGGCGTTCTCCCCGTAACGGCGCACATAACGCTAAATTACACCGCCTGTCGTTCCGGGTGACGATCAAAGCCGTTCCAGACGGTGCAGTGTACTGAGTGGTCCATAGGTTCTGAGGAAAGATACAAACTGGTGCAAGTAGCTCTGGAATAATGTGCAAATATTTTTAGCTCCGAAACTTACAAAGCATTACATTTTATCGTCCCGCCATTTAGCACAGTTCGTATCCTTCCATCACACACGAACAGAAGTCTACCCACTTATTCCCCCACCCTCCCCCCGCCCACCCCCATGCCTCCAGGAGATTCTCGGCTCCTTTGTGAGCACATGTTTGGGTCACAGGGAGCCCTGTGCTATTGCTGTCCTTCCTTTCTTTCCAGGCTGCCTTTCCTGTCCCATGCCCTTCTCTACCTGCCCTTCTTGGTATACGTGCTAATATCGGTGAGCCGTGGTAAAAATTGCTGTTTTGAAGAGCGCTCCGTAGCGCGTAGTCTGAAGCAGTCGCCCTCCGATTCTGGCGGTGGCGCCGCTGTGGCAATCGCAGCATTGGTGTCTCCCTCTGGTGGGAAAGGGGAAAGGTTGCCTGTTCACATGCATTTAAGGGGCGCGATGAGCTCGCCAGTCGATAGTGTGGTTTCCGACCCTCCTTCTCTGCTGAAGACCAACTCCTCAACCTCGTTCACCTTCTGTCCCTCCAGCTCAACTCCCGTCGCTCCGCCATTTTTGTTTCCCTTGACCTCCAAAATGCCTATGACTGTGTATGGCATCTCGGTCTCCTCTTTAAACTCCAAACCTACGCCCTGCCTATCAATTTTGTCCGTCTGGTCGCGTTCTTCCTCTCGCACCGTCCTTCCTATGTCACCCTCCACAACATCAACTCCCGTATCTTTTATCCCACGGCTGGGGTCCCCCAGGGTTCTGTCCTCTCCCCTCTTCTTTACCTCTTGTACACAGCTGATATGCCCAAGCCACCCCCACCAGTCCACCTTCTCCAATATGCTGATGACACCGCCTTCCTGGCTCTCTATCCTACCCTTCAACGGTCCCAACATACCCTCCAAACCCACCTTAACCAATTCACCACTTGGTGTAACCAGTGGTTCCCCCGTCTCAACTCCTCCAAAACCCAGCCAATCATCATAGGCCGCACCACTCGCTCCTTTCGCCTCCATGATTTCTACCTCACCCTTTATGGTCGTCCCATCCAGCTCACCCCCACCCTGAAATACCTTGGCCTCACCCTCGACCAACACCTCACCTGGACTCCTCATCTCAAGACCGTCCAACAGAAAGCCCATTCCTGCCTCCGCCTTCTGAAACTCCTGTGTGGCCGGACATGGGGATTGCATCCTCTGTTATGCCAGCGTTGCCTGGATCTCTGCCCCCAACCGCTTTTACAAGGCCCTCCAAATCCTTGAACGCCATGCACTCCGCCTTGCCTTCCGTATCCACCTTCCTTCCCCCACATGGCTCCTGTATGAACTGATCCCCTTCCCCCACCTCCTCCTGTTCCTCCAACATCTCTGCATCCCTTACATTATCCGCAGGCTTGATCCCCCCCACCCTCTGGTTTCCTCCTTCCTCTCCACCCCCCGCCCGTTGCCGCGCCTCTATCGCTGTATCCCTCCCTCTCTCCACCTCCACACCCTCCATCTCATTCATCCGGGCAATTTCCAACGCCTCCCCCTCCCAGATGACGAACTTCGCCGTGACATCTACCCTTCCTTCCAACTATAACCTGGCCTTGTCCCCCCCCCCCAGGGCCCCCTTTTTCCTCTCCCCTCCTTCTCCCAGAGCGGATTTTCCTCCTTCCGCCCCCCCCCCCCCCCCCGAGACCCTGCACCACATACTTGCTTCTTTCTGTCCCACATCCCTCCCTACCTGGTCCTCTTCAGCATGTCCCCCGCTCACCTCCCCCCCGTTGGGGAATTGAAATACAATAAAGGAAAAAAAAAACTCGCCAGTCGGTCAGTCCGGAGTCTGTGTGGATCAGTCTCTCGTCGGGGTTTGTGAGGCAGTAGGTGTCTGTCTGTCGTCTGGAGTGCTAGTATGTCTTCCGTTCGGACCAACCTTTAGATCCGGCAAAATGAGAGTCTTTCCACTCCGCCAGTAAGAGAACTCAGCGAGTAGTCGCCCAGTCGGGGCTTAGTTCCTGCTTCTGAGTCTGCGCGTTAGGCCGCCAGTCTGCTCGAGTTTGCTCAGGCGACGGTCATTTGCGGTTGGATCGATCGGTTGGTCGGTCACGCACTGAGACACAAGATGACTTGTCCGTCAGCGTCGGCGCATGTGAGGTCGCCACGTGAGTCCAGTGGGCCGCGCCGTATGGCGAGGGGAGTGGTTCGGCGGTCGACAGGAGAGCAACAGCAGTCAACCCACGATCAGTCTGGCAGGTGCAAGCTGCGATGCCGTGGTGTAACTGGTTCTCCGAGCGCTTCTGGCCCCCTTCAGTTACCATCTTGTGGACCTTGGCTCGGTCCATTCCTGGTGCAGGGATGTCGTTTTGCCAGTGGGCGTGTTTCCTATGCGTGGTTGGGTCCGAGCCAGTATTTCCGCCGTCTTATGTCTGGAAGTGAGTGGGAGACGCACCAGCAGTGCAGTCGCGACGGAGCAGCAGTCGCGGACGGAGCAGTGGGCAATCGATCGGTTTGTGCGGACCAGGAAAGACGGGAGATCGGCGCGGATTCCTGCGTCCGTTGAAGCGGCTGGCAGCAGGCGGTTCGGGAGAGCGATTTGGGGCAGCTGCGCCAGGTCTTCTCGAGAAATCGCAGTTCATTAGAAGTTAAGTAATTGGTGACATGTTGTGTGGTTTACTCTTGTTAAGTTCTACTTGTTTTCTTGGTCAGTCTCTCGTCCCCAGCTTGCTCGTCGGTCCGGCAGTTAGTGTCTGTCTGTCGTTTGGAGCTGCCTCTGTCATGTTTGTCGGATTTGGCGTGTTAACGAATTTATTGCTTGGAGTGTAACGGCCTAATTCCTGAAATATTTTTTGATCTTGCCTATCATCTTGAGAGGCGGTATCTGTGCACTCTAGAGCATGTTAACTTGTTTGGCCAACCTTGTATAATTTTATATAAGATTGCATTGCATGGGTTTTTATTTATATGTTCATTTTAGTATATAAAGTTGCCACCCTTTCAGCGTAAGACTTTTCTTATAAGTTAAAATCAAGTTGCACCTTCGGTGGCAATATTAATTTTTTTTAATTTCATTGTTTTGTACCATTTCCATCCCTCCTACGGGGTGCATAGTTTGTGTGCTTGTGTGAATTGTTAAAACTTTTAGTTTAAAGTAATCTGGTGTGTTGCAGATTTGCACCAGTGTATTCTTTCAGAGGTTGTTGTGAGCGGTCGTGACTACGGGCGTGTCAAAAGGGAGTGCCAAGGTTCTCAGCCCGAAAGCTCATACAGTCAAAAAAATTTGTTTCTTTCTGCATCTGAATAAATTGTAACTTCGTATGTAGAGGGTGCTTCCTGATGATAATTTTAAATCTGTTTCTTTTAAAGTGAATAAAATTACCATTTGTTGAAAGCAATTTGATTACGATTTCATCAGTTACTCCCTGGCAACTCCTTCCACGCTTACATAGTGTGATTAAATGTGTTTATGTTCTTGATGAATCACCAGTAAATAAAATAAAATCTTAAGAATATTTTTTGAAAATAAATCACGGTTCAGTCGGCCCGGCTATCATTGTTTCTGCTATTCCTTACGGTATTGTTCCTCTTGTTTTTTGCCAACTTTTTTTCGAAGTTTTCGATCTCCTCTTGCGTTTGATTCACCTTCTAACTTTTGTTGCCATAATATGAACTAACTGTGGAAGAGTCCCTTACTTTAAGTCTTTGGGGTGTGGTCTTACCACCTCGTCTATGTTTTACTCATCACTGTTCACCTTCTAACGCTATGTAGACAATATGATTGCCATTCTGTGAGGTGGGGACGTCACATATCCGTTTAGTTGAGAGCCCGGACGTCACAGGGATCACACTTCTCATACCAGAGTTGCTACCTCCCCATGTATGCGTATGAGAGGTTGCTTGACTTTTGCCTCCCACTCTTTGGCTATTCTGGAGTAAGAGGACTCCCAGCAATTGGCACCATGCCAGACGGCCCTTGCTGTGGCTGGTTGGCGCCCACATGGAGAGCCCCTGGTTGGAGTATTAGGGCAGACCCTTTGTGCATGAAAAGTAAGCTCCGAAAAATTGGCCAATCTTCTTCAGGACTCCTTTAATTCTGCTTATTATGACTCTATGGCATTTCTTTCCTTGACAGTCCCCTGCAAGGAGGGCCAGGCTCGCGTCTTTCGGTGAAACTCTTTTACTGCTACCCGGTCTGCACCAGGACTTAGACGACACTCTCGCCTTCACAGCCCGTTGTTTTTCGTAGAAGCTATTCAAGACAAGTTTGGCGAAGTGGATTCTCTGAGTAAGATGCCGTCCGGTTCGCTGTGGATAGAAACTTCTTCACCCGCCAGATCTGTTGCCATTATTTTTTTATGTTCCACAGATCAGGAATATGACACTGCATAATGACGTGGAATATGTCAAATGTGTCAGTTTAACGAAAGGTTTCCTTACATAGCATAAATCAGTTTTTCTATTTTTAATTTTTAAAATTACTAATATGAATCCACAAATTTTTTCTATTGAGAAAAATTAATTGTAATTCAGAAATTATTTTAATTTGTATTTAAATGCTATATGTCAGACTTTAAATACTATTTGTAGCAAAATTTTTCAGCATATCATCAATGTGTTTCTTCCAATCCACTCTATCATCAGTGCACACACACAAAAATTTTGAATATTCTGCCATAGTTACCTAATTCTGTTCAAAGTCTGTGTAATTGTTGTTGTCCCATTTACTGTACAGAACTGCATATACTGTGTTTTATCAAAATTTAATCACAGTACATTTGCAGATAATTACCTAATAATTTTCTGAAAGTCATTATTTTCAATTTCCCCATCTATGTTTTGTTTGTTCGGTGTGATTACTGTACTTGCATCATCAGCAAAATCAACTAGCTTCAAATCTTCGTGAATACACGACCAAAAGAATACCCTGCCAGAAGTGTACGAATTTATGGATTTGTTAGAATTCATTACCTCTCAAAACTACTTTGTGTTCCAAAACGAAATATATATACTGTACACTTCCAGTTAAATATGAATTAAACCATTTGCATACTGTCCCATTCATACCACAATACTTAAGCTTACCTAGAAGAATTGCATGATTTACATAGTCAAAAGATCACAGAATCAAGAGATCACAGAAAATTCCATTTTGCAAATTTCAGTTTTTCAGATCATTTAATATTTGGTCAGTGAAAGCATACATAGCATTTTCAGTAGAAAAACGTTTCTAAAAACCAAACTAGCTTTTCGTTAGTATTTTATTTCTTCAAATCTGTGAAGCTACTATTGAATACATTCCTTTTTCAAGCATTTTGGGCGAAGCTGTCAGAAGTGAGATTGGGTGGTAGTTGTAGGCATGAGACCTATCCCCATTTTTATTTAATGGTCTACCAAGAGCATATGAATGAGTTTATTATTTTCCTAACTACAGAAGCAGATGTGGGTGAAGTTTCAACTTTATCCAGTCTTTCTGTGCTCTCGGTTGCCCAGTTTCGTTTCCAGCAATATTCCAAATTGTTTTAATTTTATTGTCAGAGTTGATAATCTCAGACATAATACACATGCTTCTGGATTTTTTTAGTAATTTTCCTTAATACAGTACAGAAGTCATTTTAATGTTTGGCTGTCTTTGGGTCATTAGTCTTTCTTTCTATTATATGTTTTCCTTTTCCAGGTACAAGATAGCTCTATCACTTTATAAAGCCATGGTTTTTACATGGCTCTTACAATTATATTTGTTTTCAAAAATACTCACAAACGTACCATGAAATAAGTTATATTTTAAATTAGCGTTAGGTTCCTGGTACACCTCATCCCAATCTAATTTCTGCAAGCTTTCCTAAAATTTGCAATTGTTAAATCGTTATTGCACACACTATTTTGAAGGTTTATTTTACATTACTGTATGGGGCTATGTCATATCCTGTAACTAACTGTGCATAGTGATTATAAAGACCATTCTTAATAGGATAAACGTGTATTTGATTAAATTATTCATTGTCTGTAAAAATAGTATGTCAGTTTGTTGCTTTATCTTAGGATAAACGTGTATTTGATTAAATTATTCATTGCCTATAAAAATAGTATGTCAGTTTGTTGCTTTCTTGTTTCTGTGTAGGATAGCCAGTAACTAATGTCAGATACAAAGAACAGAGTCATACTTCAAGATCATTCTCCCTATCAGTGTCTTTCAGAAAGTCTTCATAGAAATCCCCAAAAATTATAATTTGCTTCTCTCTATGTGACAGATAATGCTGCAAGGAATCCAAGCTTTCAAAAATAGTTGAAAATTACCCAATACAGACCTACACATAGTTACAATTATAAAATTACCATTATGGAGTTTAAGTTCACAAGCACATGCTTCTGTATGTTGCACTGCACAAAAGTTTTAGTTTCTGTAATTTTCACACTATGATAACTTTTAATGTATATGGCAACTCTATCTTTTTCCATTTTGTCTCTATTTACATGTGCTGAAAGCTAATATCCAGTTACATTTCTGTATCTGTGACTATATGACGTTCAGACAGGTAGAGTACATCTATTTCATTCTCTGTTTCTAACACTTCCAAACAAAAAGAAGTTCATTTACTTTGTTTTTTATTCCATCTGATATTCTGATGCAATTTTACTTCCCACTGTGCTTTTATGAGTACCTGCCTGTCTGAGTTTCTCGTAATGATTGATGCCTTTCAGCATTGTATCAGTGGACACTGATGTTACCCTAAAAAAGAGGTACCTTCATGCCTGTGATCATCTTGGTGACATCTTAGTTCCGTTACTCCTCATCAGTATTTGAATACGATTCAGGATTTTTCATATGTATCTCATCCTTCAGACTGATGACGAACTCTAGACCAATGTGGAATGGTGAGATAATCTTTCTGTTTGGCGGGTTCACAAAGGCTGTAACGACTACCATATCGGTACTGGCAACTTTATTCTCACATTTGTGGGAGAAAAGGCTGTAACGACTACCACATCGATATTGGCCCCTTTATTCCGGCATTTGAGAGTTTATCGTTGTGAAGTGAAGCTGTACATTCTGCCACCCGTGCAGAGTTTCTATTGTTTGTGTTTTGGGCACATGCTTTCCTGCTGTAGAGCGGGCCTTCCTTGTGGTGACTACAGACGCCCCCTCTATGAGGGGCTGTGTGTGTTAAATGCCACGACCGTCAGTATCCATATTCGCTGGGTTGCCTAGTTTATAAGAAGGAAGAGAAGAAACAAAAATGCAAGCCTCTTGATCGTTTATCTTACATTGAGGCCCTTCTTCAGCGTCTGCCAGTGATGGGTGCCCACCCAGGATCCTTCCCCCTGGTACTGCAGCCTAATGTTGACTGTGGAACCCACAGTCTTTGTGCCATAAAGTTACCTGTGCTCTCCTAGTTTTCTCTCTCTCTCTATCTCTCTATCTCTCTCTGTGGGCCCTGATCTCCTTAACCAATGAAAGAGAAGATAAACGGAAGTCCTCGTACAATGCCCTTTGGGTGTGTCTGGAGGTACTGACTGTCTCCATCGCAACTGACACTGAGCTCTTGTTTACGGAAGTTGCCCTGAAGTTGCTTCCCCTGTTTTCCTCTAATTTGGATTCCCATTCCTTTCCATGATTATTACCAAAGACGTTTGGAAATTTAATCACTTCTTTCATTTTACTCTGCATCTGGTGTTATCCTACAGAAATTATGTTTCACTGATCTCACTCACTGACCCTTTTTGGGTTCCATCCTTATTGTGAGAACCAGGTCGGCTCTTTGAGGGCTTCTCGTGGCGTTTGTACATTGGTCCTTAAGGACACTGTTAGCACATGGATCATACCATACTGCAAGCAGCTGCTGTCCAAGTCACTAGGACTCTATGGTCACAGTCTGCAATCATGTCTCCCTCCTGATAGGCCACCGACCCCCATTGCCATAAATGCCCTCCTTCAGGAGCTCTTCTCCTCCCTCCTCCTTAAAAGATGATGGTATTTGGTTTGTGGGGCGCTCAACTCTATGCTTATCAGCGCCAATACAAATTCACAATCTCAATACAGTGCAGTCATGACACTTTTTCCGGATGATGATGAAATGATGAGGACAAGACAAACCCTCAGTCGCCTGGGGGAGAAAATCGCCAACCCAGATGAGAACTGAACCCAGGACCTAGTGATCCAGAGGCAGCAACGTTAGCCACTAGACCATGAGATGTGGACTCCTCCTTGGGGCTTTAATGACCATCACTCATTACGTTAGTGAACAAGTTATAACAAAGCATTCAAAGAAAATAATTAATTTGATAGCTAAACAACGTAGAACCAAATGTCAAAACGTTGATGACAGTGAACATAGTAGCTTCCAGTTTTTCAAAAGAATCGAGAATCATATCGATATAGTCTTCACGGATAAAGAATTAATTGTTTTAAATAAGGGACTGAAATTTACGATAAAAAACCTTATTTACGATTAAAAACCTTATAGCGAATACCAAAGTAGCATTAGATATGGCTAAACTACCAGTAGAAGAAGAAAATAGAATAACATGTAAAGTAGCGAAGATTATACAAAAACAGTTACATAAACAAGTTAAAGGTGTCTACTTAGAACATGACACCAACGGGGTTATTAGGTGTATTAACGATAAACTCAAAACGCTTAATGCAATTATTCTTCAAGCGGATAAGTGTAGTTTAATTGTGATTATGCTCGAGTCAGAGTATAACGAAAAAGTCTTACAGTTTCTTAAAGATAATAAAATTGTCAAAGCCAGTAAAGATCGGACTAAAAAAGGTAACAATTCTTTAAGGAAAAAAACTTAAATACTCGAATTTTCTTTTTACCAACACTGAAGTCAAGGTATTTATTAATAAGAACCCCAATGCTCCAAAGCTAAGAGCCAAACCTAAGATTCATAAGCAATCGGTACCGCTACGTCCCATCGTTAACTGTACCGACAGCCCAACCTACAATATCAGTAAAAACCTAAATACCCTACTCAAAGAGTAATATACTTTCGATAACCAGTATACAGCGCGCAATTCATACGAAACAGCTAACGACCTAAAGAATATCCAAACCCCACAAGATGGAATGTTTGTCTCCTTTGATATCGAGAAGATGTTAAAAATATTCCAGTAAAGGAAACAGCTGAAGTAACAAGAGAAAATTTACTAAAAGACCAAAAGAATACCCTGCCAGAAGTGTACGAATTTATGGATTTGTTAGAATTCGTTACCTCTCAAAACTACTTTATGTTCCAAAACGAAATATATATACAACAAGAAGGCTTCGCCATGGGTAGTTGTCTAGCAGAACCATAGCTGAAATTTTTATAAACACTTTAGAAACTAGACTTTTTTACGTGATTTGAACCAATAACAGATAAAATTCAATACTGTAGAAGATATATAGATGACACATTCGTAATACAAGATGACTGTACACACGATATAAACATAATGCATAACCAACTAAACGGCCTACACCCAAACATAACGTTTACAAAAGAAATGGAAAAGAATAAAAGCATAAATATCTTAGATCTCCGAATCACGAATATAAATGGCCAACATAAATTTGGAATCTTCCGAAAACCCACGACAACCGACTGTATTATAAATACTGACTCATGCCATCCAAAACAACATAAGCTAGTATACGTCAACTGTATGATACATAGATTATGTACCCCACTACTGGACGTGGACGAAAAACAAAAAGAACTAAGGACACTACAAAAAGTGGCTATTAACAACGGGTTAGAAGCCAAATTAGTTAAGGACCTATATGAACGCAAAGTTAAAGGAAGAAAGACAGGCCTAAATAGTGAAATTACTTTAGAAAGAGAGTAGAATTCGCGCAGAAAGAATAAATATCCTACCTTACCATACGTAGGCACAATATCAGATAAAATTGCGCAGGATTTTAAGAAAACCCCTGTTAAAGTCAGCTTCCACACCAGTAACACCCTAGCTAACAGATTAATACAGAATTACAATAATACTAGCCACTTTACAAAATCAGGGTTTTATAAAATAGAATGTGACACTTCTGGGAAATATTACATCGGGCAAACCGGGAGAACATTTACAGATAGATTTAATGAACGTGTTAGACAAACAGAAAATAGGACCTCTACGTTTAGCAAACACTTAAGGGAAAACAAACATAATGTTAGTAACATCGATACAGCCCTGACAGTATTACACGCTGTGCCCAAAGGAAGAGTTATGGCCGTCCTTGAAGACATGGAAATATACAAGCATCTCAAAAATGATCCTGATAATCTTCTAAATGACCAAACCGACGTCAGAAGCAAACGATACTTAGATAATTTTTACTCGATCTTACGATGAACACACTAACAGTAGCTCACACTTAGGCTCAGATTAACGTATTAATTCAGTGTATTATGAGTTTTATACTACGACGGATATTAATGCAGAATAGTATGAATTTTATAAAATGACAAACTCCCGTCAAAACGATATTGTACTTTGTTTTACGATTTATTATTTTACTCTTAGATGCCGGTAGCGCGTTTTATATGATTGACATAGAGAAGACGTACTATATTGTATTTTCATATTACTTTCGTTTGCTATGTCGATGATCAATTCATGTACTGATAATGCGTGAAAAACTGACAGAACGTTACGCCAGCTGTGTTGGATCTGAGCGAGGGTGGTTCCATGGGAGCGTGCAACTGATTTGGTGGCACATGAGGTACTCCGTAACATCTCACTCTCTACATCAGTTTGGTTATGTAATGTTAAGACAACGACATCTCACTGCCTATGTCAGTTTGGTTATATAGTGTTAGTTACATAGTGACAATAAACCTACGACGTAATAATATACGCCCTGTACAAATTTAACAGCAAGAGTGGGCAAAAACGAATACCTACAGTTATGTATAACGATGTTTAACCCTTATGTGTGTAATTCGACGTATAATCCTCACGTTTATTCATGATGTTGTAAAAATAAGTCACGTAAATTTTTATGACTGTGAATCCCAGCTACAACAAGTTTATTCGATATCATTAGAGATGGGGCACAAGCCCGGATATGAGAGGGAAATCGACCATGCCGGTTTGAAAGAACCATCCTGGTATTTGCCTTAAGCGGTTTAGGGAAACCATGGACAGCCAAAATCAATATGGCTCGATGCAGATTTTGAACCATTGTTCTCCCAAATACAAGTCCAGTGTGCTACCCACTGCACTACAACGCTCGGTCTTCTCACACTTGCAGTCCAAGAGCTGTTCCTCCTTTAAACACCTTCATACCAAAGCCCATTACTTAATCAAAGAGAGAAAGTGGGTGTGTTGGGGATACTTTGCCTCCTGTGTAGGTTCTTCTGTCCCTTCATCCCGGATGCACATTCCAAGGATGGCAATGGCCGTATTCTATCCCGTGCTTTGCCCTTCTGGATAGTCCTTGTACAGATTCGTTAGTCCTCATGGAACACTTGCTGTCCCATTTTGAGATGGCATCAGTGTCAGCCGGTTATCCAGTAACCTTTCTCCTCCAGAAACAGCAGGTCGAAGCTTCCCACTCATGTCTTACCCCTTTTCAGGCAGAATCCTATAACGAACCTGTCACTGAATGGAAACTTTATCTGGCTCTCTTCTCATCTTATGAAGGACCCGTGCCACCAGTTCTATACATAACCAACAGCTGCAGCAACTCAAGCCTCCACAATTACAGTATCTTCTCCAGCTAATCATCTTGAGGTTGAAGCCCTTTTGTCTGTGTTTCCTTTAACAATAACATATGTTTTTGGGTGGGGTCCGCCTTTAGCAAAACACAGTTTTGTTTGTTGTCACAGACATGTTTCACTGCAGCTGACGCATCATCAGTGGGTTTTGCTGAAGGCGGAGTCCACCCAAAAAATTATGTTATCTTCTCCAGCTTTTTAAGCACATTTGACTCCAAGGTGTTTTACCCTTTCAGTGGAGGAAAAATATTGTGGTTCCTGTTATTAAGCATTGTAATAATTTGTCGTTCCTCGATGGTTACCAGCGTCCTCTGCAAGTTATTTGAATCGATGGTGCCTCATCGACTCTTTTGGCTACTCAGATCTGCGGTCCTTTCATCTCCTTACCATTGCAGCTTTTACGAGGGATGGTTTCCAACTGATCATCTACTTCAGTAGGAAACTGGATTTCAGAAAATCTTTCCGCAGCTCTTGATACAGTTGTCTTTGCTCTTCGTAAGGCCTACAACCCTACAACATCGCTTGACACATCTTACTTAGACCCCATGAGTGGGGTCTTCGTGTGCCCCTTCTGACTTTTCTTCGCCATTCCTGTCCCTTTCCTCTGAGTTCCAGGATCACATGGTTCTCTGCGTCCACAGACCCAGCAGAATGGTTCCTCATTGCTATTAATGGCCTCTGTCAGACTGTCAGTAACCCCTGCTCTCAATGTGGATGATTTCTGTATCTGGGCTAATTTTCGCTTGGTAGCCTTTGCGGAGGGACAGCACCAGGATGCCATTTGACTGCCTCCATGTGCACTCCCTCATATGGTTTTCATTTAACTAGCCTCAAATCACCTATTGTGGAGCAGATCATTTGACTCTTCTCTAACTTTACTGGGCCTTAGTTCTATCTCATCTGGACTATTGTTATGGGATTGGCTGCCCCTTCCACACTGCTCCTCTCCGATCTGGTCCACCATTGAGGTATCTATTTGGCTAACAGTGACTTTTGCACAGACCTGTCATCATGCTTTTTATTCGCCATTTTCCGTCCCACCGTCATTCTGAGTTCAGGCTGGCGCCATTCTCAGATTTCTGTGACCCATGGATCCACCATCCAATCCCCTCACCACCCCCTACTTCGGTTCGGAAATCTCAGCTCCTGAATTTCTATGACATCGCTATCAGCTCTTTCTCACTCACTTCTCCTGTTCTTTCTTCTATTTCTCTGTTTGTGTATTCTTACCATGGTGTCGACCCCACTGTGTAAAGGTCGTGGTATGATGTGGGAATCAAGATGGGCCAGTTGTAGTGCCGGAACCCACTCACTTGTAGCCCCTCAGGGGCTCCCCTACTCACACGCCCATCCTGTTCTGTACCCTTCCTGCCACACGAACATTCCCTCTGCCTGCTTGTTTGATAGTTAATCTTCCCCATCGATATCCTTCCTCATCGACAACACTGCGCTGTTGGTGTTGTTCCCCCTTACCTTCTGCCATCCAGGATTGTGAGACCAATGATACTGTGATACTGTCCTCTCTGCTCCACCTTCCCCCCCCCCTCCCCCCCCTCCCCCGCCGCAATCAACCAACCAACCAATCTCCCTATGTAAGTTTGAGGCGGCTAAACCTTTTAGCACTTGTAAATACGTGAGTAAATCGGTGGCTCTGTTATTTTTAGTAGTTGATTCCACTGAGGCTCTTTGGGAAGTCGTGGTTCACTAATGTACGATTCTGAGGTCTGGTTGAGACAGTATCTCCCACCATGAATAGCTATGGAGTGCTGTGGAGAGACAGTCACATTTGAAACTAACCGTCATTCATCAGAACTCCTTCAATTTAGTAAGTCTAATGACCTGGGATCCCATGCATGTCAACATGTTAGTGTACCAGCGCAAATAAAGTCAGATAAAGTCACCCAGTCCCTGTTGCAGCTTGCATATCCAACGGCATCCAGCGGCAACACAAATATGATTCTGAGTATTGCATATGATTATTGACCAAATTTAAAAATTTAAAATGCTTTCATAATCTAGTCGTTAAGAGGTGTAATCTTATGTTAAATGTTGAACACAATAAATCAACTGTTTAGAGTTAGGCAACATAGCTCATGGGTCGTAGATTACCCAGTATATATTCTTTTACAATTTGACAATGAGAGCAGTTAGCGACTCTGAACATAATTTCAGAGCTTTTGAAGAGTTTTCACGCTGACACCCCTGCCCCCCCCCCCCCCCCCCCCCCAAAAAAAAAGTCGAAAGAAGTTTATCGTTTGCTACATTTTCGTTGCTCATGAAGTAAAGCTGGTCATCAGGTAAGACATTTTAATTTATCGCTTGTAACGCTATTCGCAACATTTTGCACACGATATCCAAATAGACTATTATACGTACCCGCAAAATTGTATCATTTAACGACATATAATTCAGGAGCTACGATGTCACAAACACTGAGATGCGTCAAAATGTAGCTTTTCTGAAACTGGAGAACAAATTACTGAGACTGTACTCATACTATGTTTGACAATAAGAACACTTAGACACTTACAACAAAAAAGCTAAACGTAATTTCAAACCGTTATTTTTCTCGGTTTTATTCATTACTCAAGGAATGGATTGTGGGAGAATGCGTTACTGGGTATTCCTATAGTCAGTTAAACAAGAAAGTGTACGCTGTTATCTGTATGAAATAAAAGGCAATATTATAAATATATGTTTACATGAAAACAAGTGTCATTACTAATTGCACAATCACCTAATAGTTAATTCAACCACCGCCATTATCGATTATAGCTTGGCACCTTTTTGGCATGGTTTTCACGAGATTTGCTGCATATTATCTCGGTAACGATCTCCATATCGTCCTGATTTTATATGACAGCTGCTTCAAAGTACTTATTGGCTTTCCTTCTTAATATGCGACCAATCATTTGCTATCGGATTTGGATCCGGAGAGACTGCAGGCCAATCCATCGTGGACACCCATTGTCTATTTCCACGCTACACAGAGACGATTGCGATGTTTCAGAACATTATCCTTTTGAAACACCCCGTTTGCCTGGTTTGGACCAAATAGCTCTTTAACGGGCCTCAGAAGTCATTTTTGATAAATATTAATAAGTGACGCTTCAGATATTAGCATTCATTTTAAACTGCAACTGACAAAAGGAAAATTTAGCTCTCATACTGTTTATCTATATGCTGTGCAATAGCACATTGATTACAGATTCGAGACCACTACCAGGGATGTCGCTACGGACGTTACATTTAAAATTATGGCGTACACCTTCTTGTGATTCTGACTGTAAAGGGAACCTGGCGCAGGTGTTACAGGGTTGCTCTAGTAATTGCATCTGCCCTTAAGAAAGTAGTACCTTAAATTATCGTCCTATGCTTTGTGCTGATGCGCTGCTAAACAGGTGGGTCAGACGGAAGTTCTTTTCTTCAAAAGAAAGAAAAAGCGTAAGGGGTGAGAGGGCATGGAGGGGTAACTGCTTGTTTCAGAGGAGCGAAATGCAAGTATACTGGCGTTTCAGGGTTTATAGACTGTCATAATAATGAATCAAACCTTTGCAATTTTTGTATACCTTACGTTTGTTATTCTCGTATTTCTTTCGTAGCATTTTTTGTCTTCAGATTCATCAAAAGCTTCAGAGTTACCGTGCCCACTGTTTTTAATGATTTAACACCGGCAGCATAAGTATGCAGCTTACCTTTTCCAAGGGTGGTGAACTCTTTCTTCCCCCGTTGGTTGTCTTTATACCGCAGTAAGCAGAGTGTGGATGGTAGACATTGCTTGTGTGGAATCGAGGCCCATAGAACGGACGTGAACTGCGTGGTCGCTTTAGATATATCATAGGTGATTTAATACGGTTAGTTAACTGGAGAGTGGACAAGTGATACCACAAGCGATTTACGAGGAATGTAACACAGAATTTCTCAAACAGCGGGAACAATAATCTCTGTAACGATCTTATATGTATGAAAGATAGGATTATAATTTCAGTAGTACATGTATAAAAGCTATTTGAAAATAGACTCTAGAACTGTCACGAAACGTGAGATGAACTGTTGTATTTAATATTCGTGCAGTCAGAAATAGTACATATTAATATTTATGATTTTAACCTTGTTCGTGTTGGCTGGGGGATACAGTCATTGTTAGAAGCGAATACAAACACCTGATGTGAGCCCCACTACTAATCAAACAGTCATACTGGCGAAAAGTAATTGTCGTAATAAATTAGTACTTGCGAGCTTACAGTACTTGCCTCATATAATAGTCACGTGTTTCTCTTTGTGTTTGTTGCACCTAATGGCATTTTGTATATGATTTGCACTAACCGAAATAAACGTGTATGACAGTATTCGGCAATTTATTTTGCAGTCATTTACTATGATTCTAGTGCCGCCTACACACAGTCACACATACGTCTTCCGTGTGACGTAGTAGCATCCCTTTTATTTCGTGTGTAGTTCAACGTATCGAAACAAGAATTTCGGCAAATTACACACATGAGTCGAAACATTACGGCCACCTGCTTAATAGCTTATTAGTCCATTCTCGGAACGAGATAAATTACTGATTCTGCGTATCAGGGATCCAACAGTTTCTTAGTAGGTTTGTACGCTCAGGTCATGTAGCAAGCATAAATTACAGACCGCTGATTTGCGTATGCGATGATGGCGCTCAATAGCGACCCACATGGGTTCAACAGGATTTACATCAGGCGACTTTGGTCGCCGAGACATCAATTTCAGTTAACTATAATGCTCTTCAAAATACTACAGCACGATTCTGGTTCGGAGACATGGACAACTATACTGCTAAAAGATGACATCGCAACCAGGGAAGACATAAATCATGAAGTTCTGAAGAGATGCAGGTGGTTCGCAGCAGTCAGAGTGCCTTCTATTACTACCACAGTGCAGGAGAATGTCTCCCAAAGCATAATACTGATCCCACCAGCCTATGACTATTTTTATCGTATTTAACGACATGATGATACACACATCTCATTCGTCCCGTTGGGACAATAAAAAACTGTTAGTCTGCACCCTAAAAGATTTTTTTATAAAGCATAATGTGTTTCATGACATTTTGACCTGTTAAATCGTGACATATATTGTACAATCACCACTAGTTACGTATTTGACTTCTTGGTTTCAACGTAATATTTTACGTAAATTAAGAACTTTGCACCTCTGACTTCCCACGCTAGGTTGCGGTTACTGTGCTATAACAAACTGTTATATTTGATGTCATGTTACTTGTATATTTTTCTTTTTTACTAGTCCTGTAATCTTACACCTTATAATTTTACGTGTCGATTTTTATTCTTGCATGTCATTTTAAGTTTTTTTCAAAATATCACGCCAGTGTATGTTGGTAAGATGTGCATTTACCCCTTCCTTTTTGCTATGCATTTTTAATGTACAATTTGAAATTTGAAATATTCCATTAATGATTTGCAAGTGCATATTTGGTATTTTGTGGTAATCTCTTGACAAATAAAGTAATGTTAAGTCTTCACGTGACCCATGTCATATAAAGGGCGTTCTAAGCCCCTGTCATACCGAGGTCTGCTGTATAGGTGAATGTAAACAGCGGCTTCAGTTATTGTGGTCGTTTCATAGCTTCTGTTACTGATAATAACTAGACACCAGTGCCTGCGAGCTTTAATTTGTACGCTAAAGGTATGTTCTGACCAACAGTTGGTTTTATGCTCAGGTGTATTTGTGGTATTTTGTTTCTTATTCACTGATCGCTGTGTGTAAATTTTTAACTTCCAGCACTGAAGATGATCATTTTTTGATCAAAAATCTATTTTGCTGTTAATAAATCATCAAAATTACTGCCAACACTGACCTTCCATCTAATTTATGATATGGTCGTTGTGCACACAGCACTCTTTGGAGTCGCCAATCAATAAAATCAACAATAATCAAAGGCAGCAGGAGGCACGAGACAATGGACGTCCCTTCATTAAGGACAGTAACTGCATATCCATAGGACACGTGGCCGATAGTTGAAAAAGTCTCATGATGGTCTCTCCATCAGCAAAAGATTCCGGACTAGTCCCTCGTTCGGATCTCCTGGAGATGACAGCCAAGATGGAGGTGACCAAGTGAAAAAGACTGAATAATCAACGAAAGAATAACGTTCTACTAGTCGGGTCTTGGGATGTCAGAAGTTTTCATGTGGTAGGGAAGCTAGGAAATCTGAAAAGCGAAACGCTAAGGCTCAGTCTATATACTGGGTCAACATAAGCAAAACCGACAAACTGCAGTGACGGATTCCTGACTGGAAAAGGAGGAAAAAAGGACCTATGAACGTGTGTCCGGAAATGGGCAATATGCGTGTGACGACGGCAAATCGCCTCGGAACACAGTGCAGAGCTGCGTCATACCCGTGTCACAACAAACGTTCATTGTTGTCTCCATGTGATGATGTCAGATCTGGTAAACGTTTCTTCGTCGCTAATGAGGACTGTTGAAAGAAAACCCGTAATTGTGATAGCTGGGTGCCAAAACATCGGCAAAATCCTTCCCTTAGATGGACATCCTCTACTGGTAATCCCTGCACTCGTTGCAGGTGACGGGGATGGTAGCGATTGTTACGCAGGATACACATAGCCGTACTTTGAATCACACTATGTTGGCCGGCCCCTTGCCTCGAGTCTGTACTAGGATTAGTCTTAATATCCTGTACAGAAACACGTCCTCCATATCTGGTTTACACATAGTCCGCCGCCTGCTTTTATGTTCATCTGTCTGAGAGGACCTATGATAACACAAACCCCCAGAAAGGGCTTGAAATGTTGTGTGATTTGTTTGGTGTCCGAGGGAGTACTTATTTTGGTATAGCCGTGATTCGTCTCGACCGTCTCCATCTGATTGGGCGTACACAGTCCCCATCTCCGCTTGTTTCCGACATAAATAATGGACAATTCGGCTGCTTACAGACATACGGCAGGTGGTCCGAGAAACTTCTATTCGTCAGCGCCATCTACCGTGGCAACGAACAATTTCCGGACACATGTCCGTAGGACCTTTTTTGCTCCATTTCCAGTCAAGAATCCATCCCTGCAGTTTTTCGGTTATATTAAAGTTCTCCCTGTATAGTGGGGGTTAGTGAATTGAAATGGAATGAAGATATGGATTTCTTGTCACACGACTGTAGAGTAATGTCAATAGCGGTCGAAGTGGTATAACGGGAGTAGCATTCGTGAACAGTCCAGTGATGGGGTTATTCTAATAACAATTTCCAGCAAATCATTACCTCCACCAATAGTTCAGTTAGACATGACGACTTCGTAGGCAGTATACGAACAGATAGAGAAAGTGTATGATGCTATTAAACAGGTAATTCCGAACGTAAAGAGCGATGAAAATCTAATTGTCACGGAGACTGGAATGCAGTTACAGGGGAAGGAATAGAAGAAACGGTTACGGCAGAATATGGGCTTGGTAGTAGGAAACTGAGAGAAGAAAGACTAATTGCGTCTAATAAGGTAGGATACAGTAAAAAAAAAAAAAAGATTTATTTGTGAAAACGAAGATGCAGACATTGGTAACATCATAGTTAAAGAATAATACTATCACAAGCAACCGGTGGTATACACATGGATACAAAATTAATTAAGACAAAAATTTAAAGAAAAGTACCACCCATTTAAGCAAACAATTCTTGAAGGTGTGCTAGACAAACAGCCTTATGGCCAATTACTTTAATAAAACCAGTATTACTATTACACTGAGTTAACTTTACAAATAAAATTAAATAAAAAAAGCTTAACTACCGATATAAGATGAAAGAACAAATTTTGACCCAGGCGAAATGATTGTCATTTGAATTTCAGTGCGGTAACACAGCTTGTGGCAAGCTAGAAGATTTCAAACTATTCAAATGTAAATTATATCAATAGCAAATGTCCCTATGGCAGGTGAGCAACCCGACTAGTAACCAAAGACTCTGCAGGTTACGGAGCAAAGCATAAAAACAAACGTCGGGGGCTCATTACATAACTCAATAGTCTGAAAAAAGACAAATTATCATACTACTGACAGTTGGCGTTCAACATCGGCCTCGCATCTGAATTTCGTGCGTGAGACACAACCAGAAACAACAACCAGCACGGGCTGTACACAGACAACAGTTTCTGTAACACACACGAAACCAACATAAATACCGAATTCACTTAAACAAATTACAACACCGGTAAATTACAGGATCATCAAGGTAGAAAAACCAATTAAGATAAGATTGAGCTAAAAGTATGTTAAATTTGGCATTACGTAATAAACTACAACGACAGTTGATGTTTATTCTGTCATTAAGACAGTATGAATCGAATTAACAGTCATAAAAGGTATTATTCAGAGCTGCTCAGTACTTTGACCTTGCAAAGAAGGAAAACTTGTAAACAGTTTTAACTACTAAGAATACCGCCTTTTGACGGCACTAGGTGTTCAACAAGCTACAACCTCCTACAGACAGAGAATGGCACAACAAAATCCAACTGAAGGTGAAAGTTAACCTTCAGCACGCAGGCAAGGAATGCACTGAAAAATCGTGCAAGTAGCATAGTAATTCATTCAGATAACATTCAAGTTCACTGACTATCGACCACAACTGACAGAACTGATACCACAACTGACAGAACTGATACCAAAATCGACCTGGGCACAAATCAGTTAACTCCACTCGAGATCAACAGTGATTCTACGCAACACTCAAGGGATTTAGAACATCCCTCGAACAAACCGAGTGGCCTGACATAGCAATCACGGTTTGGAAACGATCCTCCAGACAAATAACTCACCACCAGAAAACTAATGCAGGGAGCTGCCGCAGATGTACAAGCCAAGCCAAACCCCGGGTGTCCCGCCGAAGCGCAGAGGCGGAACTACTCTTGAACAGAGCCATGTTTACCGGTCACTGCGGCCACACTCCAGCTCCGCTCGCCAGCGCCGCAATGACAACATCAGTGCGGCACAACAGTAGACCAAGCGCCAACTGATCCCGTGCAACGACCCGTGCACACACGTCCGTACCTATTTTCCCATGCAGAGCGCCGGGCCCCTGTTATCAAGAGGACTCTCGCCAACCAGCGCTCCACAAAGAATATCGTTTGGACAGAGAAAACTCCATGAAAGCAAGAGCATCGCAGAAGGTCACAGAACAACCTCCCCTCCTTAATGAGAAACTGGAGGGGGGGGGGATGGGGGGAGCGTGACTAATCTTCATGCGCATCACCCGGCACCCTATATGCATCTTCTGAACGAGCTACTTTAATTCGTATGAGATGTGTCCGAGTTCGTTCCACTGATTTTAAATTCCTGAGTAGGAAGTTCACTGGTGAAAGCCATTTTACAATCACAAATGATCGCACGAACTTCTGCAGTAATATTTCGATAATGCCTTGGCTGTCTTGAGCTTGCGTCTGGAAATTCTTCAAAAACTGTTTCCCGCCTTCGGTCCTACTGTACTATTGACTCTATTATATCTTCCTTTCCCCTGGTGATGAGCTATCTTGATGTTATCCCTGGGTGCCTCCTACGACCGTTTGGTAGCCTCAGAACTCAACTGCTCCGGTAACAGATTATTGAGCTTCCACAGATCAGCCAAAAATGAATTCAGGCTGAATGAAAACATCAGTCTGTCAGGAGTCGTCCCGTGCACCTCATGATTGGCGGTGTTGAAGGTAAGGCCAGTCAATGCAGGGATAAATCCCATCTCCTCTGCGACCCCGAATAATACAAAATTATGGCCTCCCTAAAATTGCCATTAATTCTCCCAGTGAAGGAAGGTTGCGGTAATAAGGCGTTGTCGCCGTCATGTGTTTTATGCCTTGATCAGGTTCTTTACAGGTGAAAGTCTGAGCACTGTCGCTCGCTAAGATCATTGGAGGCTGAAAACTGGCAGATATTCCTTGCAATTCCTGGATGCTTGCAGCCACTGTAGTACTGTCACTTGGAATGAGCCACAGGAATCACGTACAGGCATCTACAGTGGCAAATATAAAACGGTTCTCCCTTTGAGTACGAGACAATGGTCCCAGGTAATCGATGTATAAATTCTCCATTGGCTGAAATTCTCTAGTGGCAGGGACCTTCCCCTGGGCCTAATATCCTCCTTGACAGCTTTACACAGCTCGCACTCAGCAACCGTCTTATGAATATCCCTGTCCATGTCCCTCCACGTCAACTGCTCTCTGACATTAATGCGGGTCTTATTAAATTCCAGATGTCCTGCACACAAGGAATGATGAAAATAACGGAACACTCCACACAATAAGCATTTGGGCACACAAAATTTCAGCCTTTTATCTTCGCGTGCCTGATACCATACGCAGCCTTTCTGCAAGGCATATCCGGGAACCTTCACCGGCGTACAGTTTGGTCTGAACAACTGAAGTTCCGGATCCTATCGTTGTTCTCCTTTAAGATTAGCATATAAGGAAGGAATTTCGATTAATACCTTCATAATATGACGCACTGTACCTAGTGCTCCACGCTCTACTCCTCGGGCATCGGCAATTTGATTTTGTCCCAATCCTATGACAAACCTGAAACGTCGATATTTTAACCGCCCAGTGTGCTATCCACCCATTTCCACGGAGGCAAGCCAATACCCAGCTTAGGGACTGGTTTTATGTCTCAAGACAAAACTTGGGGTGCTCCAGATAAAGTCTGAACTTTTACGAGCCTCGAGCTGTTATACCGAATATTTAGATTCAGCTGCTGGCGATGCGCTTGAGGCATACGCCATAGGACGTCTTTCGCCGTTCCGCTCTTGCAACAGAACCGCCGCCACCCACACATTGGACACGTCAGTCTGTAAGATAAAGGTTAAATTTAAGTCGGGTATACCTAACACCCGGGCAGTGCTTAAACCTTGCTTTAGCTCCTCCAAGGCGGCTTGCTGGGATTCCTCTGAAATACATTTTGCGCCCTTTTTACGTAACTATTGAGAGGTGCCAACAATTGTGCGAAACTGGAAACAAATTTTCAGAAAAAATTACCGTACCAATGAAGCATTGTAAACTGACTTATGGCCTTAGTGCTGCTTTGATCCACCTCGACTCCTCTTTGAGACATAAAGTGCCCCAAGAAGGAAAGTGCTCGTGGGGTATGATCACCTTCGTAAGTTTTAAGGTGAACCCTGCTTCCCTGAGGCGCCAGAAAACTTCCCTATGATGATCAAAGTGTTCCTTAAACCTAGCACTGTAGACCACCACGTTATCTAAATAACTGCGACAAAATGGCAGCACCAGTAGCCAGCCCAAATGGTACACTATTGAATTCGAAAAGGCTGTAATCAGTAGAAAAATCGGTAATAGATTTAGACTCTTCCTCAAGGAAAAACCTGATAACATTCTGGTTTAAGTCCAGTAAATTGAGAACCTCAGCATCTACAAACCATGTAAAATAACTATGCAGCTTGGGAAGCGGAACGGTTTCCACAGACCGGAAACAATCATCGTTGGGCCAGTAACCAGGAAAATCAGGGCTGCACTGAGTGACATGGAAGATCTAATTCTCCCATCATCAAGAAGCTGATCAACGATTTCTCGCAGCTTCTGCATCTTAGGAGGAGACAAACGATACAGTATCTGGCGTACAAGGTTCTGATCTGTGAGCTAAATACTATACTGCATATTATTAGCAACGCCCAACCGATACCTAAACTCCTCTGGGAATTCGTCTAAAAACTCAGCGATCTTAGAAGATTATGTTTCAACATGAGTGCTGAAGTCTCCCCAGTTCAACTGAACGCACACTCTGCAAGGCCTCACCCCACCATTACGAGACCGTTAGATAAAACTCCCACTTGGCCTAAATATGAAGCAAAGCTGACCACCCACAGAATCTGTGGTGTCACCGGCAGACACCACACTTGCTAGGTGGTAGCCTTTAAATCGGCCGCGGTCCGTTAGTATACGTCGGACCTGCGTGTCGCCACTACCAGTGATTGCAGACCGAGCGCCACCACACGGCAGGTCTAGTCTAGAGAGACTCCCTACCACTCGCCCCAGTTGTTCAGCCGACTTTGCTAGTGATGGTTCACTGTCTACATACCCTCTCATTTTCAGAGACGACAGTTTAGCATAGCCTTCAGTTACTATCATTATTTCAAGAATGTATTCTGAACAGATAATATTGTGAATCATGTACCGTCAAGAGCGACATTCATCATTAATGAATTAAAGTTACGTATGAAACTATGTCCCCTTTCTGAATTCTCATTCCTTGTCATGTTGCAGACCTCACATCAGTATAATTCTTCCCTCCTCACGCCAGCCTGCGTGAGCTTAAACGCGTGCACTTCGGCCTCCACTCATAACACAGTGTTGGCTCTTCTGGTAACACAAAATTGGCGATGAGGAGTAAAAACAGTGTTCTTAACTATACTGACATAGGTCGTTGTGACTGCCCTGATTTAATTGTGTAATGGCTTCGCCACAATCTCCAGATGTACTGTCCGAATTTTGTCGCTTACAGAATCAGCAGACGCAGGCGTTACTGGATGCCCTTGGACAGCTCGTCCAGGGTCAAGGTGCAATGCAAAACGATACGGCAGCCGCCGCTCCACCGCTAACGCAACCACAACACGCAGTTGCACCAACCTTCAGACCTTTTCATGCTGCACTGGAAAGCTGGACGGAGTGGTCTCGCCAATTTGGATCCCATCTCGCCGCCTACAGAGTTCAAAGTAACGAACGGCAGCCTTTTCTTTTGTCGTCCTTCGGTGTGCAAACCTACTGTGTGATAGTCAAATTATTTCCCTGATGCGACGTAGCAACTCTGTGCTACGAAGAAATTTTGTCTTCATTAGATGCATATTTCAAACACTCAGTCAATGTAGTTGTGAAACAGTATACCGTCTTTCGTACAAAACGTACAGCAGGTCAGACAAATCGGGAGTGGGTTGCAACCTTGCAAGGCCTTAATAGGGATTGTGCTCTTGAGTGTCAATGTGGACTCCCATATTCAGATGCAATTGCAATTGCACAGAACGTTTCTAATGTTCATATACGGGAACCGATTTTGAAACTAGTCAATCCCTCCGTTCAACAAGTGATGGACATATTGGATCGGCAGGACACACTTGACTTTGCTCAGCAATCATTTGAAACTTTGCCAGCCATTTGTCAGGTTAACCGGCCTGCCGGGCGAGCTGCACGTAGCAGTAAACAGCCCTTGCGCTCGCCCGCGCCCCTGCCGCCAGGCTCTCAGCCACGGGTGCCGTGCCGGCAAGCAAATGCAGTGCTAATATCATGCCCGTGGTGCGCTACTAAACATTCGCGTGAGAATTGCCCGTCACGCCAAGCTATTTGCTTTTACTGTAATAATAAAGGACATGTTCAGAGTGTTTGTCAGAAAAAGCTCAGACCGGAAACTCTAAACCATTCCAGGCCCTTTGCTTTCCACCGGAATCGGAATCGAACCAAGGATACTCAGACTCGCGAAACTTCGCCCATGGAAATTCATGTCGTTCATTCCACTCCGCCCAATGCCACTCTCTCTGATAGTGACTGTGTTTGTCCCACATACAGTTTGTGTCGACATCGCCGGAACTCCCGTCAAGTCGCAAGTGCTTTTGTACCAGTGTCAGTTCACGTTGCACAGGACAGTCGCTCTTGTCGTCAGCAGGAAAATAAACTTTTTGTAGACTTGGGCATTAACGGCAAAGTAATACCATTCCAGCTCAATACCGGAGCTGCAGTTTCGCTGATCAATTAAGACACTTACAAACTGCTGGGCACACCTCTGTTGCGTGCCATGTTACGTTAACTAGCCATTCAGGTCAAGAGATCTCTGTGTTAGGACAGTGCAGCCTTCTTGCATCATGCAAAGGACAAACAAAACTTGTGTCATTTTATGTCCTTCGTTCTTCTTCTGCAGTGAACTTGTTTGGTTTAGATTCATTTCAGTTGTTTAACTTGTCTATAGTAAATCCGGTCCTATCAGTGAACCAGACTGTGCTTTCAGACAGTGTTTCTTGTCTATGGGAAGAGTTTGCAGACATATTTGCACCGGGCCTCTGTTGCGCTAAGAACTAATAAGCTCATTTGGAACTGAAAGTAAACCTGCAAGCGAAATTTTTCAGAGCGAGCAATGTTCCCTACGCATTGCGTGATGAGGTTGCAAAAACATTACACGATTTGGAATCACAAGGTGCAATTTAACGTGTGCAGGCTTCTCTCTGGGCATCACCCTTAGTGATTTTGCCAAAACCTTCGGGAACATTCAGACTTTGTGTGGACTTCAAGGCAACAGTGAATCCACAACTAGTGATCGCAACTTTTCGTTTACCCCGCCCGGAAGATCTTTTTGCCACACTGCACCCAGGAACATATTTTTCGAATTTGGACCTAGCGGATGCGTACTTGCAAATACAGGTGGACGAAGAATCCCAGCGCGTTTTGGTGGTTAACACGCATCTTGGTTTGTATCAATTCAAACGACTGCCATTCAGGAGTGCATCCGCCCCTGCATTGTTTCAACAATATCTACAAACTGCTTGTGCGTTGGTCCCTACTGCAGCAAACTATCTGGACGATATTGTGATCTCCAGAAAGACGGAAGAAGAACATTTAGCCAATCTCAGAACATTATTTCAGGTCTTGCGACATAATGGTCTTCGCTTACGGAAGGACAAATGTGTGTTTTTTGCTAGTGACATGCCATAACTGGGACATGTACTCAATGCCCAAGGCGTACATCCCAATCCCACGCACCTCCGTGCCATACAAGACTTGCCTTCGATGCAGAATTTGAAGCAGCTATAGAGTGTGCTGGGAAAAATCAACTATTATCACAGATATGTGCTGCATGCCTCTTCCATTTCAGCTCCGCTTCATCGCTTACACCGTAAAGGTGTTCCGTTCGTCTGGACGACGGAATGCGAACGCTCCTTTCGCCGGTTGAAATCAGCGTTGTTTTCCAACACTTGCTTTATGCCATTCGATCCCAAGCAGACCCTTTTGTTGATGGTGGATGCATCGGATTTCGGGATCGGTGCTGTGCTTGCGCACAAAGATGGCTCCCACGATTGCCCTATTGCTTTTGCGTCCAAATTGCTCTCGTCTGCGCAAAGAAATTATTCACAGATCGAGATAGAAGTATTGGCTCTCGTATTCGGTGTTACAAAGATACATGACTTCTTGTATGGTCGTCACATTACCATAATCACAGACCACAAACCTTTGACATCGCTTTTTCATCCGAACAAGCCTGTACATCCTCTTACAGCGCAGAAATTCATTCGCTGGTCTATTTTCCTCTCGCAGTACCGCTACGATTTCTTGTATCGGTCCACTGCTAAGCACGGAAATGCCGATGCGTTATCCCATTTGCCTGTTGCTGAGGATAGGGCATTCGGTTCCTCCGAACTTGCTTGCATGTTCATTGATTCGGAAACCGATGAAGTGGTCGAATCGTTTCCAATTGATTTTCGTCATGTAGCTACAGTCACAACTGCCAACCCTGTCCTTGCTACCGTTCTGCCTTTTGTTGCTACGCAATGGGCCTTGTCAAAGTCACGGGTTGGGGACCCGTTGGTTCGCCGATTTTTTGCTCACAAAGAGAGACATTTTGTTTGACGTGGTGTTTTGCTGTTGCGTTCTGATAATTATCAGTCCAGGGTTGTGGTACCCCGTTCGTTACAGTCCTCTGTCTTAAAGCTTCTCCACCAAGGACATTGGGGTATAGTGAGAACGAAACAACTTGTTCGCCAGCACTGTACTTGGTTCGGAATCGATGCTGCGATTACGACTATGTGCTCTTCTTGCATGGTGTGTGCCGAACAACAATCAGGACCACCGCGGAAAGTCTTTGCATGGCCAAAAGCCACTTTCCCTTGGCAACGCTTACACATCGTTTTTGCTAGTCCATTCTGGAATGCTCGATGGTTGGTTGTGGTAGATTCATTCAGTAATTTTCCTTTTGTTGTCCGGATGTCTTCCACGACATCATCTGATACCATCCAAGCGTTATCTGCTATCTTTTGCATTGAAGGTCATCCACAGACAATTGTTTCCGACAATGGCCCACAATTCATGTCCGCAGAATTTCAGTCATTCTGCAAGGCCAATGGTATTCAACATCTGACGTCCACGCCGTTTTCGCTGCAGTCAAACGGTGCCGCTGAACGATTGTTCAGGACTTTCGAGTCACAGACGTTGAAGTTGAAGGAGTCGCATTCTCGGGAGGACGCGTTATTGCTCTGTATGTCATCGTATCGCTCTCAGCCCCGAGATGGTCGCTCGCCGGCTGAGTTGCTCCACGGTCACCATCATCGAACCTTGATGATTTTGCTACATCCGCCGCATCCGGTTCCTGTGCAGCGGCAGACACCTGCTTTTGCCCCAGGCGACGTTGTCTACTACCGCCACTATCGAGGTTCGCGGCGTGGGCTCGAAGAGCGCATTTTTCGCTGCCTCGGACACGCTATGTATCTGGCTTTGGGGGCCTCTGGTGAGGTGCGTCGGCATCTCAATCAGCTGCACCTCTATCGTCGCACGGGATCTGCCGCTCGCCGTCTGCTTTCAGCGACGGGGCCGTCCGGTCAGCGCCCTGAGGACCCATCTACTGGCTCGCCTCAGTCCCAGGTGTTACCGACGCTGCCTTCCATTTTGCCCCATGGCGACGCGCCGCCGCCGCTGCCGCCGCAGCCTGTTCTCCCGCCGGCGACGCCCGCAGTGGACGCGTCGCTGCAGCCGCCAGGCGCTCCCCTGGGTCACGCACCGCCGATCGCTCCCCGGGACCAGTTGTCCTCCGACATGGAACTCTAGCCCACTCCGGACCATATGTCGTCTTCGCCCGTCGGGTGCCCCGTCCCGATGGAGGTCGACCCTTCGGCCCCTCCTGTCTCTCTACCGGCGCATACACCGCATGTTGGCGTGCACCCTGGAGTAGGTTTGCAGGCGTTCCATAGTTCCCCGCGGTCCGAATGGCAGGGTGCGGGTGGCACAGCCTCGCCTGTTGTTAGGCTCCCCACTTCGTCACATACGTCAACATGGAGTTCTCCCCATGGCTTTCGGAAGCCTTATACCACAACCGTACGCCGACTTGCGGGGGAGGAATGTGGCGTCACCGCCAGACACCACACTTGCTAGGTAGTAGCCTTTAAATCGGCCGCGGTCCGTTGGTATACGTCGGACCCGCGTATGGCCACTATCAGTGATTGCAGACCGAACGCCGCCACACGGCAGGTCTAGTCAGACTCCCTAGCACTCGCCCCAGTTGTACAGCCGACTTTGCTAGCGATGGTTCACTGTCTACATACGCTCTCATTTGCAGAGACGACAGTTTTGCATAGCCTTCATCTACGTCATTTGCTACGACCTAGCAAGGCGCCATATTCAGTTACTATCATTACTGCAAGAATGTATTCTGAACAGATAATATTGAGAATCATGTACTGTCAAGAGCGACATTCATCATTAATGGATTAAAGTTAAGTATGAAACTAATTACGTCTCGTTCCTTGCCATGTTCCAGACCTCACGTCAGTATAGTTCTTCCCTCATCAAGCCAGCCTGCATGAGCTACAACGCGTGCATTTCGGCCTCCACTCGTAACACGGTGTTGGCTCTTCTGCTAACACAAAAGAATCCACTAAACACTGCGTTAACCTTTAACAACCAGACATTCAAGGAGTGAATCATTTTAAGCACTTCCACCTTCACGCGGAAACATCTTCCAAATAGCGTTTTCTTGCGCCATGAGTAACTCACTTGTCACCTCAAAGACCTCCGTGTGATAGGAAGGTACATCTTTCCAGAGATGTCGACAGTTGTCTCACGCTAGGTGCAAAGTGAGACGCGCATGCCGCGTTTAGTCCGGCACAGCGCTGGCACATTTTGTGACTTGAACAGGTTCAAGTGCGACCGTGCAAGATCGGATGTGAGGCGACGGTGAGGCGACTCGCGACTGCGCCAGGTCTCGTGGCGTTGTGGTTATGGCACAGGTTCTCGCGCCTCTCGTCACGCTACCAGAACTGAGGTTGGGGTGAGGTGTTGAGCGGGGAAGCAGTCCTCCCATACGCTCCCTCGGCTCCGTGTATATGCGCAGTGGTAGTGTTGACCGTCCGAAAAATATCGATTAACAACTGAAGTTTATTTGACTGAGTATTGTTTCGTTTTTCGCCATTTAAGCTCTCAATCTTTTTATTAGTACATCACTCACGACGTCCATGGCGAGGTCCATCTTTACAACCGCGACACCATGCAGCGCAGTACAGATGGGCCTAACAACATGCCGAATGGCCTGCTCAGGATTGGCATCACGTTGTCTTCACTAATGCGTGTGGCGTATGCCTTCACCAGACAATCGTCGGAGACAAGTTTGGAGGCAACCCGGTCAGGCTGTACGCCTTAGACACACTGTTCAGAGAGTGCAGCAAGGTGGAAGTTCCCTGCTGTTTTGGGGTGGAACTATGTGGGGCCGACGTTCGCCGCTGGTGGTCATGGAAGGCGCCGCAACGGCTGCACGATACGTGAATGCCATCCTCCGACGGATAGTGCAACCACATCGGCAGCGTATTGGCGAGGCGTTCGTCTTCATGGACGGCAATTCGCGCCCCCCATCGTGCACATCTTGTGAATGACATCTTTCAGGGTAACGACATCGCTCAACTAGAGCGTCCAGCATGTTCTCTACACATGAACCCTATCGAATATGTCTGGGATAGACTGAAAATGGCTGTTTATGGAAGACGTGACCCACCAACCACTCATAGGATCTACAGAGAATCGCCTTTGAGGGGTGGGACAATCTGGACCAACAGTCCCTTGATGAACATGTGGACAGTATGCCATGATGAATGCAGGCATGCATCAATGCAAAAGGACGTGCTACTCGGTATTCGAGGTACCTGTGTGTACAACAATCTGGACCAGCACCTCTGCAGGTCTCACGGTATGGTGGTACAAAATGCAATGTGTGGTTTTCACGAGCAACAAAGACATCGGAAATTTATTTTATTTAATCGTGTCCAAGCCATAGACAACCCACATATTACATACACACACAAATATAAATACAATACGCATATGTATAAGTAAAACAACCCAAAATGGGGAGTCACATTACAATATAAAGACAAACTTAGTATATATATCATATCACGCCCCTCCAAAATTCAGCGCATTTAACTGCCACTGCCATAGCGTTTTCCATATCTTCTTTCCTGCACACTTCCCCCATGTTGCTGCATTCCAGGAGGTGGTCCCTTGTTTGGGTCTGTCCGCACTGGCACGTGTCCGTCGCGTCTCGGTATCCCCATTTACACATGTTTACGTTGCATCTGCCCACCCCAGTTCGTAGGCGGTTGAGGGTTCTCCATAATGGCCATTTTAGTTCATTTCCAGAGGCCAATTGTTCGTTGGGTGAGATTAGAGGTGCCTGGTCTCCCGTAGGCAGTGTTGCTTTCCATTTTGACAATCTGGCCTTTGAGGTTTCGAGCGGTTGAACTGAGGTGGGGAAACTCCGTCTTGATTTTAGACGTGTGTGTGGAGGGTTTTGTCCGAAGAGAGGATGGCGCTGGTCGCGCAGCTGCTTGAGGCACTCTGCTTCGCTTGCTATAGCTCGTCTGATGTTGGATGGAGCTATGCCACAAACAAAGTCTTAAGCATCCCGTAATTACGCGACAGGCATCGTTCAGCAGAGGATTCACTCGTTTCGCATGCGCTGATCTTTCCCAAACTGGGGCAGCGTATTCAGCAACCGAGTAGCAGAGTGCAAGTGCCGACGTACGTAAAGTATGTGGGTCGGCACCCCATTTTGTGGAGGTGAGCTTACTCAGGAGGTTGTTTCATGTCGATAGTTTGCCCCTGACCTTGTCTACATGATGTCAGTAAGTAAGTGTGCGATCAAGGGTGACGCCTAAATAACAAGGAGTGCTGCTGAACGCGATCCGTTTGTTGTTCCACGTGGTGTTTAGGGTATGTTTGGCGTCTCGGTTTCGAAGATGGAATAGGCGGGATAATGTTTTTGCTGCGTTCGTGCGTAGGCAGTTGGCTTCGTAGTATGGCGTTAGACCGTTGAGGGCATTCGTAAGGCTAATTTCTATGTCGTTAAAGTTCCGACCCTGCACGGCTATTGCAAGATCATCCGCGTAAGCAAAGCTCCTAGTCCCTGGTGCAACTGGTTGATCATTCACATATATGTTGAAAAGAGTGGGTGCGAGGACACTGCCTTGGGGTAGTCCATTTTCTGGATACGCCATCTTCTTCGCTTCCCTCCTAGGTTTACGATGGACCGTCAGTTGCTGAGAAGAGTTGATATAATTTGTATCAACCCGAAATCGTTAGTCATAGCGTATATTTTAGTGAGCAGCAGTTTGTGATTCACAGTGTCGAATGCGGATGAGAGGTCGACAAGTACGGCTCCAGTAATTAGACGGTTCTCGTACCCATGCTCTGTAAACTGGGTAAGATTCAAGACCTGTCCAGTGCACGTTTTCCCAGGGCGAAACCCCGCCTGTTCCGGAATTATCTGATGATCAATATTAGGCACTAGTAGATTCAGCAGCATGCGCTCGAACACCTTGTACAAGAAGCAAAGTAATGTTACCGGTCTGAAATTTTTTGGCTCGTCCAATGGTTTGCCGGGTTTTGGAATGGCTATGACCTTGCCCTTTCTCCAGATTTTCGGGATGTTGTTTAGCCGGATACAGGTATTGAAAAGTAGGAGCAGCCAGTTTTTCGTGTACTCGCCAGATTTAAGGATCTGTTCATTCCCAAGGTCGTCTAGCCCTGCTGCTTTGCCAGGTTTCAGAGAGTTAAGTGCGGACTCTAGCTCTTCGATGGTAAATGGACGGCCGTAGTAGTTCGTGTCACTTTCGCCACTTCTTATTGGGATGGTTTTTGCTGGAGTCTTCGTTTTCCCATTAAGAACGAGTTGGTGCGCTATTTGGTTGGCTGTTACTCTTGGTGCTTCCGTTTGCTGCTTAGGGTCATTATTTAGCGGATATGATGTTTATTTTGATCTCTCCAATTTTCTGTACAGATTCCGGATCTCCCGGGAGCCGTGGTGATGCGAAACTTTTTCTGATGTGTGTTTGTGCATGCAGACATTACTAGATGAGCATTCGGTTAGTAAAGTGGTGAATGGCCTTTCAGACCATGATGCACAAATTTTAATACTAAAAGGCTTTTGTACTTAAACAAATGTCACATATAATAACAAACTATGTAGGAAAGTTAATCTAACGGCAATATAGAGTTTTTTAAAACTCATCAAGGAGCAAGATTGACAGGATATTTATAGTGCCGATATCATAGATGACTACAGGGGTTGGAACTTTAATAGTGACAACTGTTTATTTACAGCTCGTACAAAATAGATATGTGTTCCAAAGTTTTACCGACCTTCAAAGTAGTCACCGATATTGTGTGTAACCCGTTGCCAGCGATGTGGAAGTCGCAGGATACTCTTAGCAGTGCCAGTTGTGTTGACAGTTCGAGTGGCGCGGTGTATTGCCCGGCGAATTTGTAGCAGTTCTGAAGCGAATGTCGTGAAGTGTTTCCTTCAGCTTCGAAATCGAGTTGATCTCATGAGGGCTTAAGTCAGGGGAGTGCAGTAGGTGGTATAGCACTTAGCAGCCCCATCAGTTGAACAAATCAGCAACAGCTTGCACTGTACGTGCTTGAGCTTTGTCCTGCAAAATGATGCTCAGGTCCTGCAGAAAGTGTCATCACTTCTGTCTCTAAGATTGTCGCAGATTGTGTTCCAACAACATAGAGACAGAAGTATTTAAGAAATAACAAAATTAGGTGTCCGTCTGTGTAATGTCATGTGCTGAAAACCTCGTTTTGACGTCTTCAATCGCTCACAAAGCAAAAGTGGTGTAAAGAAAAGCTTACGGATCCTCGAGGTGTGAGATTACGGCCGGCTTCGTTTTCTAGTGTTTTTCAATAGTTCCAAAAAAAAAAAAACGAATTATACAGGGATATTTCGCACTCTGATGATAGTGTTTAAACTGACTCACTATTTAACGACTATAACAGTTCTGCTCTTCTTTGTACCAGATCATCAAAAGTAAGATGCATATCCAAAACTTAACTGATCTATGAAGCCGCAAATGGCATGTAAATATGTCTAAACATACGTAAGATTTGCTGAATTGTCTAATTCCATACGTAATTTGTCAAAAAAATGGTCACTGAAGTACTTTTACATTAAGCCAAGGATCGTTACGTTAAGAAGTTGAGACGTTTATCTTTGACTTATAATTATGTTTATCTTAGCTTTATCATGTTTGGAATCAGTAACGTACTTGAAAATGGGCTTATAACCCGAAATTTAGGTTTTGCTGTAACCATAATAAAATTGATTCAGTTAATTTACAATGTTTCACCGAGAACCCACAGCTGCTGTCGTTAAAATGACATATAGATATTTCCGGCCGCGGTGGCCGTGCGGTTCTAGGCGCTCCAGTCCGGAGCCTCGCTGCTGCTGCTGCGGTCGCAGGTTCGAATCCTGCCTCGGGCATGGGTGTGTGTGATGTCCTTAGGTTAGTTAGGTTTAAGTAGTTCTAAGTTGTAGGGGACTAATGACCACAGCAGTTAAGTCTCATAGTGCTCAGAGCCATTTGAACCATGTAGATATTATTAAGTGATTATTAAGCGCTAAGAGTTTAATGTCAACTTAAGCACTTACTTGGCAAAGTTACATCATCAACTAAACAAAAACGTAATATCAAAAGAATGCGACCATAAACACTTTCTTAAAATTCCATATATGTTATCAGGTGTTAGACTGGTATCTCGGTGTGACACATTTCCATATCCCTATGTGGCCGCCAGAGATAGTGCTCTATTTAGCATTCTGAAACACATGTTTACGTTTTATTCTTAACCGTACAGAGAAAATACATTATTCGAAAATTTTAAATCGCAGGCACCGACAGATTAACATCAGTTAATTTTTAACAAATAGCATTAGAAGGAAATTCGACGCTTTTGTCTTACAGCATCACGCCATTACTTAATCGTAAGTAACATACAAAAATGAAGACATGAATGTTATTAAAACCTGCAGATTTTCCCTATACTCTTAAGCAAATTAGGAATCACTACATAAAGATTTGTCAACGACCTTACCGCTGTGGTAACACCGGTTCCCATCATGTCACCGAAGTTAAGCACTGTCATGTTTGGCTAGCATTTGGATGGGTCACCGTCCGCGTCTGTCGGATGCTGTTGGCAAGTAGGATACACTCAGCTCTTGTGAGGCCAATTGAGGAGTAGCGGCTCCGGTCACGAAAACTGACAACGGCCGGGACGGCGGTGTGCTGACCACATACCCCTCAATATCAGCATCCAGTGACGCCTATCGGCTGAGAATGATACCGCGATCGGTCGGCACCGTTGGGCCTTCCGAGGTCTGTTCAGATGGGAGGAAAGCTTATAAAGATGAAAGTCTTTAGTAAACAAAATAGAAGAAGCTGATTGTGGGAGGTGGTATCCCACACTCACCTATATCTTCAAAAGTTCCGAACATTCACAGTCAAACTTGAGACGCGATAAAAAAGTGTGGTATGCATCAGCTTATAATTCAGAATCACAATCGCGTGCAGGAGAGCTATTAACGTTTTCATGCACTCTGCGTGATCAAAAGTATCCGGACACCTGGCTGAAAATGACTTACAAGTTCGTGGCGCCCTCCATCGGTAATGCTGGAATTCAGTATGGTGTTGGCTCACCCTTAGCCATGATGATAGCTTCCACTCTCGCAGGCAAATGTTCAATCAGGTGCTGGAAGGTTTTTTGGGGAATGGCAGCCCATTTTTCACGGAGTGCAGCACTGAGGAGAAGTAACGATGTCGGTCGGTGAGGCCTGGTAAGAAGTCGGCGTTTCCAAACATCTCAAACGGTGTTCTGTAGGATTTGGGGTCAGGACTCTGTGCAGGCCAATCCATTACAGGGATGTTATTGTCGTGTAACCACTCCGCCATAGGCCGCGCATCATGAATAGGTGCTCGATCATTTTGAAAGATACAATCGTCATTCCCGAATTTTCTTCAACAGTGGGAAGCAAGATTATGCTTAAAACATCAATGTAGGCTGTGCTGTGATAGTGCCACGCAAAACAACAAGGAGTGCAAGTCCCCTCCATCAAAAATACGACCACACCATAACACCACCGTCTCCGAATTTTACTGTTGGCAGTACTGCACTACATATGCCGGCAGATGACATTCACCGGGCATTCACCATATCCACACCCTGCCATCGGATCGCCACATCGTTTACCGTGATTCGTCACTCCACTCAACGTTTTTACACTGTTCAATCGTCCAATGTTTACGCTCCTTACACCAAGTGAGGCGTCGTTTGGCGTTTAATGGCGTGATGTGTGGCTTATGAGCAGCCGCTCGACCATGAATTTCAAGTTTTTCTCACCTTCCAACTACCTCTCATAGTATTTGCAGTAGATCCTGATGCAGTTTGGAAATCCTGTGTGATGGTGTGGATATATGTTTGCCTACTATACATATGACTCTCTTCAACTGCCGGCGGTCTCTGGCAGTCAACAGACGAGGTCGGCAATATCCACCTTGATACTGGTGGGACACATTCATCGTCTCTTGCTACTTATGTTTTCTTTGGGTCTTGACGCCATGAAAGTTGTCTGTATTCTGATTTCAGATCTAGAACAGTGCCTACAGTGGCAGCTTGCTTCGCTAATACGTCAGCTTCCTCATTACAGCAGATACCTACGGGGGAATATTCAGGCAGCAGGTGGACTATCTGTCCCCTCCGTTTACTATGAACACATACCAGTAGTACATACTGTATGTGAGGCTTGTTTATTTCGTCAAGGGAGCAGACTATTTTTGATGACACTCAGGGAATAGGGTATGATTAATATCTTTAAGAAGGACGTTGAATATTCAAAATTAAGTGCTTCCAAAATTGCCACTACCTCCACCGTAAAACTTGAAGCGCTTTTAGATACTTTGAACGCCTCACAAACTAAGAAGGCGTGGAAAAGCAAATCAGCTATAGTGTTCTTAGGCAATTTTACACCCATTTGTATGTATACTGATAGAACCAGGCCACTAAGCTACAACGAAACGATTTAATCTGCAATTTATATATGTACTTTAACGAACTTGTCGTTTCAAAATTATAGACCAGAAAATGGTAGCTGAGTGTGTCAAGATCATATTCAAATACAGGTACGTCTATAGAATATCTTATAGAATAGATAGGATGCCAAGTTTCTAAGCAGGTACAAACGGCTGGAATTTTATTTCTTTTGTTGGAAGCAATCTGCAATTGGTAAATACAGTCATCACTTTTATAGTCGGAACTATCCATGAAATCTATCTCTTGAATGACAGTATATGATGGCTGATGTCCAAGCGTTTGTAGTCGCCGAACGTACGTCTCCAAAACAGGCTCGAAGGGACATTAATGAGTGGTCCCAGCCCACACGGATGAGTTAGCGAATTACTTTTAATCCACTTTCACAGTTCATAACAATATATTGTTTGTGAGGCGCTCAGATTAGCCTTGAGTAATGTATCAATCTGTAGAATCGAGCACGAGATATTGTATGGAACGTAAACTTTCCACATGCGGCGTGACCGCAGGTAAAAGCAGCGTCCGGTTTAAAAACATGATATGGTTACCGAATTCTCAGCAAAAACTTCAGGTAATTGGCAGACAGCCATTCATCAACGTGTTGTAGGGTTGTGTGTAATTTCGTTTTGGACTGATCATCGGAGTCCGTAACTGAATAAACACAAACGTTTCCTGCGTTTTGTAATAGTTTTGAGATGAGTGTGATTTTTTGTTGTAAATTATGACTATACAAAGTACAAGAGGGAAGACTTACAACAGCACCGTGAGGAGCTTGGAGACAAGAAAATGTCCGGGCATGTTTGCTTCTATTCAGACGTAGACTCATCTCTGAGCGACAAGAGGACTGATGCCATGTATCATCCTTGAAGGAATTCCATTAGCTCATCCAAGAGTAACATCTGCATGTGATCTTAAGCCCACTTAACTTCAAGAACATCCGCGACGACCGTTTTCATTGTTTGGAAGACTGTGGTGCTATCCATAGCAATCGAATACACTGCCCACAGTCCCTCTAACTTTCCTAAATCCGTACTGCCTCCGAGGCACAATCCCCTTGTGCTTTCCACTATTCGTTCCAGCGCTTTTGCTACCCATGACAAGAAAGGGAATGATCACGAAGTCGATATTTGGCTGTTTCCAGCCTTTCAGGACTGGAATTACAATTTGCATCTTCTATGTTTCCATTGCGTCCTGTTTCGCCCAATATAAATTAAAAATGAACAGGAGGTTATCTTTCGCTTCCATGGACAGATTCTCAAGTGTAGAATAACGAATGAAATGAATGCCACGTCGCCTACCACTCGATGATTTAATAGCAGCATTTATTACTTTTTTTAGAGAGGGTACGAAGGAAGGTATGATAATTTATTTGCCACAGGAGAACGATTTTGAAGTAGAACATTGGGAGTACCGCTAAATTCCTTTGTCCGGGCACTTGCGATACGAAGAGTGTGAGGCAGTCGACTGTTTCTCAAAAGCCTTTGTTTTATGCCAAATGCTATTTATACTAGTTCCTTTGTTCAATGAAGCACAAAATTTAATCCAAATTTCCTTTTGCTCTAATAATTAGTTAACACGCACATTTACTTGTCTCACTTGAAGGATCAGGAGACAGGTTTTTAAACATGTCTGGGATATACAGCTTCTCTAGAGCATTTGAGATTCAGCTAAGGAGGAGATTGTTGCTTTAAAATAGCAAACTCCTTTTTGTTGGGAATGCCAACATCCGCTACATTGCATTTATGTTAATGTAGATCGCTACTGAAAGACGATCTGATCCCACTGAATTTGTTTCAGTGTTCTAATCAGAAAGTTAATAAAACAAAAGGTGCAGAACGTTAATCTATTGCAGGACTTCTACTGAAAGTTAAATATACCACATTAGGAGCTATGTCGTTACATTTACTAGCTTATTGTTATCGATAACATTGATTAAAGCCCTGCCGTTCTGTCTGACATGGCTCGTCAAGCTGTATTACGCGTATTCGAGCCCACACCAGTTATAAGAAGATGTCGAAGATGGCTATTTAGGTGTCTCAGTTGTAGTCCACTACGCATCAGTAGGTACATTGACACACCTGTAAATGTTCTGAGAGAAGATTTTATTTGCACAGTGGCTAATTCGATTTTATAAATCCGTATAATTAATTAGATTTTGTTGCCGCCTAGACTGAATGGGTACTTGTCTTGTGGTAGCTATGTCAACTCCATCTTTCCCATTGAGAGGGTCTTCTCTCATTACAAAATAATTTTTAAAGTGGTCTGCTGGTACTTGAACATTATTTCGCATAACAGGACTATTTAGAACCCACTTATGAATATATATCTTTTGAAGGTTTCTCTGTTGTAGTTAGCTGATTTTTGTTACACTGCAATACTTTCATTGGCTTCATAATTTAGGCTGGATGAGAATGAAATATGCCCATTACAAAGAACTGATATCGTTTTTGTTCATAAGACTGTTTTGTTACATATTCTCAGTAAGTATTCAGTAACATTTGTTATTTGATTGATTACTTCAGTGAGACCTAAAGGGTAGCGTTGGTTTGGTCTGCAACATTGAGGTTATGGAGTTACACGCATCTGGTGTGAGACGCCGTCCTGTAGGGGGGAGTACTGAGTACTGAACCGCACTGGTGTAGGGCGGTGGTGGGGTGAGTAGACTGCTGTAGCCTGCCCTGCTGTGGGGTTGTGTACCACTGAGGGATACGGCAGGGACGAAGCCTCTCCATCATTTCTAGGTCCCCAGTTTCATACAATACAATACAAGCACCAAACCTGTAGTATAAATACAGGACTTCATTTTAGAAAGAAATATTTGAGAATGCTCCTTTTGTGGGTATCATTATAGTCTGTGGATAATGATTTGTTGGAAAGCTGAAAAGCAGGAAATTGAATCAAGTGGGATAAGGTCCAACAAAAAGGAGCTGAACATTATGTGGACTGATACGGTAAGAATCCACAGTGAATCGTCGAGGGATAGATGAGCATATCACTAAATAGATTAAGGGAAAACGGCTGCACTTGTCTTAACATAATGGCGAATAGTTCCAAATGTAGTAAATGTCGTATATGGAAGATATTTTGGAGAAGACACATGTTAGAATATATGCAATAAATACTGAGATTAGTCTTGTTTAACAGGTTTGGACTGCCTTAACAGATGTGATATAATAATTGTAAGGTGTCACGCAAATCCAACACCTTCCATGTAAACCCTGACATGATAGCAAATCCGGCAGTGTCACATAGCTCCGAATAAATCCTCACATTAAATTAACCAAAGTAATATGATCAACGAGTAAGCAAATGGAATACCACAGACTAACACAAGAACGCCTGAATGCATGTCATACCTTCCCACCGTGAAACACGCAGTTCTGAGGGGAGAAACGAGAACAGAAGCCTAGAGCAGAATCGTGTAGGCTAGGAGACCCTACGATAAGGGACGGACACCCGTGCCTCCAGCCGACCGCAAAAACCACCCCCCAGTCCATGTTAAAAGATGGAGCCCTCCAGAAGAACAGTACAGATCTTACGATAACACTAAAAGGGCCACATCAGCTGCTAGTTTTTGCGTGAGACTTTTTCGCGTCTCTGTTACGTTGCAAAGGTTAAAAGCATTGCCCCACCACGAAAAGTATAACGTTTCTCATTGGATAGGTAGAATTTTTGTAGGCGGAGCTTAAAGTTAACATTAAGACCCTGATTGGTCAGTTGAAAACACAGCCAGATAGCTTTTTTAAACCAACTTCGGTAAATTGTAGTAAGGAGAAGTTAGGAGGGAGTTCCTTCTGAGACGGCGAGGTGCGTGGAGCTGTGCCGCCCGCCGTCCCCTGACGCTGCCTAACCAATGACAAGATAATGAACGCATGCGGTGCCACCATAAGGCTTCACTCAGAACTGCAGAAGTCTCATCTGTTACATCCCCTTTTTACGTAATACTAGTGTCGATCGTCAATTAAACTTCGTGATATTCACATTTGCTATGAGAAATTAAAATCTGAAACGCGATGATTTTTCTGTTATATAATTATTCAGAAGCCACATCAGCCACTGTAATTTACGGCAATTTAGATAAGTAATTAAAGATAAGTGAGGGTCACTGTAGACCATTTTAATAGTATTCTCTTTTATGAAACTTAACTTAAATCTAGATTATAAATGTGATATGGCATAGGTCATCCTTCGATCTATTGTAGAACTTGGAAACCCATTCAGGGAATATTCGTTCACATTTTCGTGAACACAGTTGGTTTTTATCATCCTGTATTAAAATATTTCCTTTTATCAATAGTGCAATTTATAAACAATGTTTTGTGAGTTGAATAAAATTTCCAATGGTAAACGTAACTGCTTTTTCGACGATATTTTACCAGCTAACTAAAAATAGGAAAGCCTTCAACCCCTTCCACTGAATTTAGTTAGTATTAAGATTCTTTTACAGGGAGTGCAGTGGAGCTGACGCTGAAATCATGAAGTATTTGATTATATCATCGCTAGTCTCACTGAACGCTTCTGAACTCTACATGTCATGTATAGTCTGGCGTCTCCTTACCAGCAACAGGTCCCCGGTTCAAACTAGTCAGTTCCCTAAAACACACGCTCAGAGCGTCGTTGCACGAAAGTGGTAGGGAGTCACGACTTAGAACAAACAGACACCACGCAGAATGTTAGATAATGTCTAATAACTTTCAGCGTTGTAGTTGATAATGGCGTAAAAGCCAAAACCTGTATGGTACAAGACAAAGTCATATTGCGGTTACTCTTTTAAACTGTATTGCATGGTTGTGGCAAAGCATCATCGAAAACGTTTCAAATAAATAATGAGGATGTCGGTTTAAGTGAGAAGAACAGATTAATACAGAAGACACAATCATGGGGAATCGAGCAGAACCAGTCAGAAGACTAATGACTGTGTTCCACAGCGTCCAAAAAGAATGGAAAGTGACCCTTGTAATATTCATCTTACAGTGATATACTCACTAAAAAGAACCAGTTGGCAAGTATCGCAGCGAAATATCCAAACAAAGTACAATAACAAAACGCCTGTTGGCTTCTGTCTCGGGTTTTTCGGCCGACATTTGGTTGATGAATTTTCGGACGTTTCGCCAACACGAGTGGCTAGCATTGTCAGAGATTCACTTTCCGTTGCTGGTGACGGACTGGAGTCGAGATCACGGCCGCAGATTCTATGTACCTGGAGCGCCAAGGAGTTTTCCGTGATAATTACCGCTATGGTTCTTCCCTTGCTATCCGTAACACTCACTTGCTGTAGCACGGGAATCCAGGATCCGTTCACCATGAGAATTTCTTCTTCCTTGTTGAAGCTATAGTCATGTTTGTGTATTTCTATACCATCCATGAACAGCGGGTGTGATAGCCCTTCTCTAAAGGAATAACTTACATGTCGGCCAATTTTACTACGTGGCCGCTCTCACACAGCGCTTGCTCCATCCTCCTCAATCTGCAGTGCTGCTTATGTTCATTGATCCTGGTACTGATTCATCAACCAGTCATTCCAACTTAGACTTTTCAATATTTACATGGTATATGATATATTCCCGACAATGCAAGTGGGTCCCTTTTCAATTTTGCCTATCAAAGACACTCTTTGATCTTCGTTATCGGTTTATAAATACCCTTCACGTCGTGTTTGCACACCTTATGGCCGACTCTGTCCGATGCTCTGGGAATGTGTGACAGAAAGGCTGTACCCGGTGGAGTACCCATTGCACCTCAAAACCGTCTCTAGGGACTGCATTTCGCTTCTGATAAGGCAGCTCACATATTCGTCTTGCTCGCCTAAAGAGCGTATTAATCATACAACTTTTCTGGCTCGAGTGGTGATTTGACAGTTTATGCAGCGCAATGATCCGTGCAGATACCATGGGGGTAGGAAAGGACCAACAGGTAATCTATCTGGATGTGCTGGTCACGAGGGATTGCGAGAACCAGGGAGACAGCGTGTATCGAGGACCGACACCCACCGACGGATACCTGCACAAACTGGCAATCACCAGTCGAATCAGAAAAGAGTCATGATTAATACGCTCGCAACGCGAGCAAGACGAATATGTGAACCGCAGCGCCACAAACGTGAGATGCAAAAACCTAGAAATGTTTCTGAGGAGCAATAAGTGTTCCATTAATTACATACGGAACAACACTTGGCGAAGTGACACATCGGTAAAGCAAATGTCGGGTACTGCCTTTCTGTCACACAACGAACGGAATCGACGGTATATTCTGAAAAGACGGCGCGAAGACTGTTCATAAGTTGAAAAAGGAAATCAAAGACTGTCTCATATCGGCAAACGAAAGAAGGGACCCAGATGAAATATCGGCAGTATACCGTTTACCACGTACGGATGGAAAAGTCCTACACTGTAATGACTGGAGGATCAATTAACGCCAAGAGTGCCGAAAATAAGCGATATAGCAGGTTGGGGCAAGTGGAGGAACCGGCAGTGGCGGATAACGCGCCCCGTGAGACCGACCGCGTAGTAAAATTCGGTGACACGGAAGGCCTTGCTGTAGAGAAGGACTATCACAGCCGTTTTCTCAGAGGAGCTATAGACGTTCACAAACATGACGATAGCTTCAAGAAGAAATGAGAAAGCCTCGAGGCGAACGGATCCTCGATTCCCGTGCCGCAGCGAACGACCGTAATAGATAGCAAGAGCAGAAACGCAGCGGTACTGACCACGGAAAAAAACGCTTGGACGTCGGCGCGCCAGGTGCATACTTATATGACCTGCAGCCGCGAGCTCGACTCAAGTGCAGACCCAACAATGGAACGTGAAACTTTCACAATTACCAGCCACTCGTGCTGGCGAAACATCAGAAAAATTATCAAACAAACGTCGGTCGAAGAACCCGGGACAGAAGCCAACAGGCAATCGGTCAACCAGAGGCCGGGAAAACCTTAGGAATTCTGTAAAATAAAATTTTAAAAAATGGTTTAATGACTTCTGCTGAATCTTTTCCTCGTCATGTATTTTATTACAGTATCAATTCTTTCTAGAATTTGAAGAAATTTGGATGATGTGTCGTTTACTTCGTTGGTGTCAAGACCTTTACTGATGGTTCCTATAGTAATTATTTATTTAAAATGTTGATCGTATCAAACCAGATGTGGTGCAAAAGCAGAAGTGTACAGTTATCGCCCACCCAACAAGTACTGAAGCACTGTGGTCTTAGTTCGTTTAAAAAACGTTTAAATATTCGGCTAGTGCAAACAGGAGGTAGCTACATAAAAACAGAGCTGCAGAGAATTTACCTTTGTCGAGTATGTGGATGCACTCAAACAAATTAAACACACCGCACCTTTGTTCAGCCCCATCAATAGGCAAACAAGCGAGGGATAGCAATTAAAGCCGAAACGCACAGTTAAGCTAATTGCCGGTCTTGCGGATTGCGCGGACCATTAGCGGACGCGTCGCATTTGCATGCCGCAGTTCTTCCATTGCGCGTCCCGATCAATGATGGCCACGTTTGTGGCCAAGTGTGGGCCCGACAAGGAAGCACGCACAGTGTCTGTCCAAGTCACCATTTATAGGCCGAACAGTGTTCCAGCACAAGTTAATGACTGCTTAAGTTACCCCACAGTACATTGCTAGTATTATTAGGAGGCCAACACCATTGCTGGTCCACAGAAACATTTGTATTAACAATCTGGTTCAACCTGTCATCATTTCAGTTTCTCACTGTTAGTAAGGGATAAACTGTATTTGTCTGGTGAATATTTGGTGAATGAGTTCGTAGCGTTTCTGATTTGCATGTTGGTATTGGGGTTACTAAGTTTTTATTAACTTGGAGAGGTGGCCTTTGTCTTCGGCAATAGCAACTCTCACTTATATTTCTAATAATGTAACAGTATTTAATGCAATGGATCGTCGTGTTCTTCAGAGAACACGATTTTGATTGTATTAATATCTTTTTGTATCGTAATAATATCATTTAATTTGATTAGCACAGACTTACTGTCGGTGTCTGCAAACCAACACCTACTTAAAAGAACGACCAGAGGAATCGATCTGTTTTATTGATTGAATAAGTATGAATGTACGAAAATAATTGCTGGAAGAATGTTTGTGGAGAGAATAAGGATCGAACGATATTTAGCGATTGTAGGTGTACGACAGGGAACAACTAGTCGATTGGCAGTGATTACGGAAGCTCTGAAACTTCAGCCTTTGGCTGCAGCGAGGTATAGGTTCAAAAATGGTTCAAATGGCTCTGAGCACTATGGGACTTAACATCTATGGTCATCAGTCCCCTAGAACTACTTAAACCTAACTAACCTAAGGACATCACACAACACCCAGTCTTCACGAGGCAGAGAAAACCCCTAACCCCGCCGGAAATCGAACCAGGGAACCCGGGCGTGGGAAGCGAGAACGCTACCGCATGACCACGAGCTGCGAGGTATAGGAAGGTTGGATAGTCTGCAAAACACGTTTCAGTCTTTGGGAGGCAAAGCGCGGGCTCTTTCCCATTGTGTAGAAGGGAGGTACGACCGGCAACTTTAAACCGGGGAAACTCTGAACTGATGGTTGTTGGGAGCCGCCCCCACCATGAGCGTTCAGGCGAGCAGAACAGTAGCGTGGGTCCGAGTTGTGGACAGCTGCTGAAGATTTGGACGAGAGAGGACGCTTATCTGAGATGGGTCGAGCTATGCTCTATTTAAGTGTGGGAAATGTGCTATATTTATGATTAATGGTTTCACATTAGGTGAACAACCCTCTTTTTGCAGCTAGACGTAATGTAATATTAATATTTGGGGGGAACGAAATTTATTTAGGTAGGTTATGTGCAATAGTAGGTGATGAAGAAATGTTGCTTTGTTTTGTGGTAGTAATTCACAATTTTGGCGTTTTATAACAATTTCGCGGTGAATAATTTAATCTTAATTTGTTGAGGAAGCAAGTTCATTATGAAAAACGAAATATTTAAGTGCCTGTGGGAATTTACTTAGTTTTACACCTGGCACTCATCACGTGGGGCTGATCAAGAATCTTGTAACTAGTGGAGGCACGAATGCTAGGGACCTATAGCATAATTAGGAAGTGTGCTATTACATGAAATATGCGTATGGAATTAAGTACTGTTATAATTTTTCACTTTTCTTACATATCTGCAATCTTGAAAGATTTGGTAACGTGGATCCTTTGTTAAGGATACGTGGTATCTCCTGTGTAAACATGTATCGAATTGTAGAAAGCCAAGAGAAGATAATGCTTGCTTATTCAGTTTGTTGGAATGTAGAGTCACTTGGAGAAATTTTCTGAATAATTAATATTGCAAAGCGGGAAAAGAGATTAGTAAACTGATAACGTAGCCATGAACTTTGGCTGCAACAAGGTAAGCAGTCCAACTTGAGTGTATGTAGTTAGTATGTGTAATTTTTGGAAGGGTTTTCATATTTCAATGGGTGAATTTGTGTCGGGACAGGGCAGCAGTACAATAGTGGCTATTAAAGTGAATGATCAATTAAGCGCGGAATTTATATGTGACAATTTTAGTTTTCGGTGGGATAGTTTTGAGTAGAGATAGTTACTGAAGTGTGAATATCGGAACTGCTAACGGCTCGATTCTTACGTTCCTCCTGTGCATATGTTGGTGTAGTAATTGAGTGTGCATGTTGATTAATGGATATAGCTGTGGAATATACTTTTTTCCGATCAAAACGTGGGCATTTGTGGTAATAAAAGATACCATTCATGTAGGAGACCATAGTTTTAGTAAAAAAAAAGGTCAGATAAGTTAACGATAAATTTAAAGACAAAGTCAGATGCGTTAAATTTTACAGTGTCAATAAGGAAGACAGATGCGTTTAATTTACAGTGTGGAATCTGATGCAAATTCCATGCTGTGTGAAGATCAGATGCGTTAAGATTTGTTTAATGAAGGGAATTTTTTTGTTCTTAAAATTATCCGAAATGATAATGAATAAACCAATTTCTTATATAAAATTCGAATTTGAGTCGGAACGTCCTTTCTATAAGAGTAGACAAACCTTTAATTATTTTATTTTATTATCTGTCGAAAAAGAAATTTTATTTAATGATTTTACTATATGTTTGAACGTCAATCATTGGGCCAAGCAGAACTGACATAGCTTTCAAGTTAGGGCATTTATGCAACGGTCCCGCAAATAAATCCGCTGCCCGTAGTGTTAAACTGAAGTAGTAGAGGGAACATTTCAACTGATTGCCATTTTTTGTAGTTCACTGTTGCTACCTCTAGTTACATGTGGGCATTTTGTCATTTTTCAATAAACGGGTGTGTTGGTGCCGCATGTCCTGAGCCAAAAATCACAGAAATCAGTGGTTGCCTTACGTGCATCTCAGACTGATCGACATCAATTGGCTCGTCAACAACATCGACCATTCCTACACTGTATCGATAGTGCTGACGGTAAATGTTGTCTTTGTGCTAACAAAAGTAGAAGAAAGAAATAGGTGAGTCCAAACAAAGCAGCGACTCCCCGTACAAAGCCATGCGCACATCCACAATACATTTTATGCGTCTCCTGGAACAGTAACGGCGTGGCGTGCTACGAATTCCCGAGGCTTAACCATCATTGCTGACATTTATTGTCAACAACTGAGGTGTCTTCCACACGCAATCCAAGAACAACGACCCGGAAGACTGCGCAGAGCCGACCAAAGACTCAGCACACGTTATCCCCCACCATCATGCTGTGCTGTCTGAGCGGGGCACTGGAACCGCTCCGCTTAGACCGCAGGGTACTATTGCACGGAACACAGACCGACTTGCAAGCGGCTCGGGTTCGTATTACCCTCATCATCATTTCCTTTGGGCCTTTCTCCCGCTTCAACGCGGGGTCGGCCTTGTTACTATGGATTTGGCAGTGTTAGTTGCAGAGGGAGGCCGGATGGCGTTCCTGTCGCCACCACGAACCCCTCCGGGACGGAATTGGGATCTATTAAGAAATTCGAAAAACGTATGCTGTGTGGCATGAGGAGTGGTGTACTTAGTGACTGGACACAAGAGAGTCTACGCCTCGGAAACATGGTGCTGTTATAAAATTGACATTAGGAGGCTAAACACCTTTCATCTTCACTGAGATCAATTCTCCGCATGAGATGGGAAGACCGTGTTCCAAACACGGAGATTTTGCGTCGCATGAAACTGCCTGACATTGAAGCTCTCTCAATGAAACACCAACTGTGATGGAGCGGCCGTATCATACTCCTGGACGACAGTAGACTTGCCAAAGCGGTGTTCTACTCAGAGTTCTCGTGTGGAAAGCGACGGCTGGGTGGCCAACACCTGCGATGTAAAGACACCACCAAACGCCACCTCACAGCCTGTGGCATTCCGAGCAAACGTTGGGAGGAGCTTGCATTGCACCGATCAGAGTGGCGCTCAACTGTACACAAGACTGTGGAACAATTCGACCATATCCGCCCAGAGAACCTGGACGGTCAACGAAAGCTCCGCAAATCTAAGTATAAGACTAATTACATCTATATGTATAACTCCACTGGGCAACTGTATTGCATTTCGTGCGACCGGATCTTCAAACCAAAGCTCGGTTTTGCAACCCACATCCGAGCCCGAAACTAAAAGGACTGATGGAGTTGCTGTCGCCGGATACGGCGAGGAGGACATGATAATGATAAGAGACATTACAAAAATGCAAATAAAATAAAGTAGCATCACACCAGTAATATCGTGCAAGCCTCATTGTTCCACGAAAAGTTCTTACATTTCAATTGAGATATGGGAAAAGAGAAAATAGTCTCTATAGCTTATCATTAGGAATGGAAAAAAATTATTAGAACTATATGTGAAAGGAAAGAAAATATTACTTATCACCTCTCTGCTGACAATGCCATGGCTAAATTTTTCTCACCATCCAAACAAAACAAAATTTCTATCATTATCTGATTACTTTTGTTACCTGGTACCAACTGTCGGCACTATGACAGATGCAGGCAGTTTACCAAGACTGTCGTCACTGAGGCTGCCACGTATTGGTGACATGTTTTTTTTTCATTATTGAAAACAATCTTTCACAAACATAAGTAGATCCAAAGATGAATATCAGTTTTGCAGCCTGGTTATACAGACGTGGTAGCTCTTCCCGAGGACTGCCATCGTAGAACTCCAGGAGAGATTTAAAGTAATAGATTTTGTCTTTAAATCGGCGATTACATTGTAGGTCGATCAGATCCATTTATACTGTTTTCAACTGATACGGAGATTAGTCTTGAAAACGTCTCAAAAAGGGATGCAAGGTTGGCAGGGTCCTGAAAACGATCTGTAAGCTGTTCTTCTTCCAACACCGAAATGAATTGTTCAAAACGAGCATTTTCATTAATACAAGAGAGATTGGGGAAACGGGCGATGTTTTTTTTTTTTTCAGACGTCGTCAGTTCCACAATGTAATTTTCATTTTAAATGCATCCGCCTTTGCCATTAAACCAGATATTGCTTCTCCTGTGATAGGCGCTCCTAGTTCAGCGCTTGCTATACAATGTTTCCTGAATGAACCTAAATGATGATAAGTTACTATGGGACCAAACTGCTGAAGACATCGGCACTAAGCTTACACACTATTTAATCTAACTTAAACTACACTACTGGCCATTAAAATTGTAACACCAAGAAGAAACGCAGATGATAAACGGGTATTCATTCGACAAATATACGTATTATACTAGAACTGACATGTGATTACGTTTTCACGCAATTTTCGTGCATAGATCCTGAGAAACCAGTACCCAGAACAACCACCTCTGGACGCAATAACGGCCTTGTCACGCCTGGGCATTGAGTCATAAAGAGCTTGGATGGCGTGTACAGGTAGGGCTGCCCGTGCAGCTTCAACACGATACAACAGTTCATCATGAGTAGTGACTGGCGTATTGTGACGAGCCAGTTGCTCGGCCACCATTGACCAGACGTTTTCAGTTGGTGAGAGATCTGGAGAATGTGTTGGCTAGGGCAGCAGTCGAACATTTTCTGAATCCAGAAAGGCCCGTATAGGACCTGCAACATGTGGTCGTGCATTATCCTGCTGATATGTTGGGTTTCGCACGGATCGAATGCAGGCTAGAGCCACGGGTCGTAACACATCTGAAATGTAACGTCCACTGTTCGAAGTGTCGTCAATGCGACAAGAGGTGACCGAGACGTGTAACCAATGGCAACCCATACCATCACGCGGGGTGATACGCCAGTATGGCGAATACACGCTTCCAATGTGCGTTCACCGCGATGTCGCCAAACACGCATGCGACAATTATGATGCTGTAAACAGAATCTGGATTCATCCGAAAAAATGACTTCTTGCCATTCGTGCACCCAAGTTCGTCGTTGAGCAAGCCATCGCAGGGGTTCCTGTCTGTGATGCAGCGTCAAAGGTAAACGCAGCCATGGTCTCCGAGCTGATAGTCCATGCTGCTGCAAACGTCGTCGAACCGTTCGTGCAGATGGTTGTTGTCTTGCAAACGTCCCCATCTGTTGACTCAGGGATCGAGACGTGGCTGTACGATCCGTTACAGCCATATGGATATGATGCCTGTCATCTCGACTACTAGTGATACGAGGCCGTTGCGATCCAGCACGGCTTTCCGTATTACCTGAACCCACCGATTCCATATTCTGCTAACAGTCATTGGATCTCGACCAACGCGAGCAGCAATGTCGCGATACGATAAACCGCAATCGCGATAGGCTACAATCCGACCTGTATCAAAGTCGGAAACGTGATGGTACGCATTTCTCCTCCTTACACGAGGCATCATAACAACGTTTCTCCAAGCAACGCCGGTCAAATGCTGTTTGTGTATGAGAAATCGGTTGGAAACTTTCCTCATGTCAGCACATTGTAGGTGTCGCCACCGGCGCCAACCCTGAATGCTCTGAAAAGCTAATCATTTGCATATCACAGCATCTTCTTCCTGTCGGTTATATTTCGCGTCTGTAGCACGTCATCTTCATGGAGTAGCAATTTTAGTGGCCAGTAGTGTAACTTACGCTAAGGACGACACACACACCAATGCCCGAGGGCGGACTCGAACCCACGACTGGGGGTATTGCTTCTCAGCTTGCAACATCTTACTGACGGTGTTCAAGTGAGCAGTCACGTCAACTAAAAAATGTGAGGTCTGTAGCCCATTCCGGATATTTTAATGTTTGTTCCTGTTTTCCTTTTTCTTTCATAAATAGAACAATAGTCGGTTTTAACTGGAAAAATCGTTCCAAGCGTGCCCCTCGACTTAATCAACGTACTTCGCTGTAGTTTATCACGTCTCCATACTGTTCCTGCAGTTACATCAAAAACTGTAGAAAATGACGACGTAATAACCCATATGACTTTAGATAATTTACCATTCGGATCACAAGTTTCATGACGTGATCCATCCCTGCAAATTTAGCACTAAGTAGTTCTTGATGCACGAGACAATGAGTTCCATACATATTGCCTGTTCACTGTTGTATTTTATTGCGCAATAATGCTACGAGTCCGCATTGTGCCTCTCGCATAGCTGGCGCTCTGTCGGTGCTGACTGAGACCAGCATGTTTTAGTTCAGGCCAACGGCTTCAGCTGCGTCTTCAGCCGTTCTCACCAAGTCGATTCCTCTCGTTGTATCTTTCATTGTCATCATATCTAACACTTCTTCTGTCACATGCAAATAGCTGTCCACTCCATGAACATAAATCCCAAGTTGTGCGCTGTCCGAAATGTTGAACGCCGCGTTGAGTGGCCACGCGGTTCGAGGTGCCCTGTCACGGACTGCGCGGCCCCTCCCGCCGGAGGTTCGAGACCTCCCTCGGGCTTGGGTGTCTGTGTTGTTCTTAGCATAAGTTAGTTTAAGTAGTGCGTAAGTCTTGGGACCGATGACCTATGCAGTTTGGTCCCTTAGGAATTTACACACATTTGAACGTTCGAAACGTTCATCGACTCGCCCAAAACAACTGAAAGTCTGATGAAGTTGCTGGCATTGTCAATTAACTGCCCGTAGACATCCGCTGCCGTTACAGCTAAGCGGCGAATTACTGTTTGTCGCGACAAACTAATTTCGGAAAACTTTTGTAATTCCAGTTGCGTCACGAGTTTCACTGTGTCAACAGTGCACTCTTTAATGAACTCGCCATCGCTGAAAGGTTTATTACGCCTGGCTGCTTTGAGCACAACATTGCAGCTTACTTTTAATGATGGGTCGCTGCAGTTGGTTGCCAGCTGAAAACAACAAACTATAGAACGAACTAAACTCACTGAATTTCTGCAAGCATATAAGCAGTAATACAAGCAGCACAAACACAATGATTTTCACTTTAAGATCGGATCGCTGAGAAACACCACACCTTTTTAGGTCCGCCAAGTTGTTTTCTCTTTCATCGCTAGCTACTTCTTGAAATTCTTTGTGCATTGTGGTGTAATGCCGCTCTATAGCATATCTACAGTGTCTGGCGATTATGTGACAGCATAACAGACACTGAGAATTTTTATCTTTCTCTTAGAAAACATATGCTAATCTCCACTCGCCTAATATGTTCATGACACTACGGCGTTACATTGCCTTCTTGGGTGTGTGTGTGCCCTTCCAACAACCACTTTTCCCTTATCCTTCCTTTAAATCACAACAAAACAGTGAGAAATGCAGGAACTGGCGCTTCGAAAAATACCGCCAAAAGAGAGAGTGCCGCATCGCAATGCCGCATGAAATGCCACGCCGTACCTTGTACATCAGGGAAGGACCGAAAGAACCCGAGTGACAGGCCGGACCCTGGCACGCCCGTGGTTCACACACGCTGCACACGTGAAGTTTATCACGCTGTGGCTGGACCTGCTAAACAGGAATTGGGTTCCGAAGTCACTCTGCACCCACTCTGCACTCCTGATCTTGTGCCCTCAGATTTTAAACCTTTCCGCTCTCTATCGAACAACCTTCACGGAACTTCTTTTCTAGCCGATCGTTCTAAGGCGCTGCAATCATGGACTGTGCGGCTGGTCCCGGCGGAGGTTCAAATCCTCCCTCGGGCATGGATGTGTGTGTTTGTCCTTAGGACAATTTAGGTTAAGTAGTGTGTAAGCATAGGGACTGATGACCTTAGCAGTTAAGTCCCATAAGATTTCACACACATTTGAACATTTTTGAATTTCTTTTCCGGATGAAAATGCGTTCCGAAAATGGCTCGTCGAGTTCTTCGTCGCGCAACCACGTACTTTCTGCGGTCGCAGATACGAAACGTTACACCAGCGTTGGCAGCCGTTGTAAACAGTGTAGTAGACTATATTATTGATGACTAAAATCCCTGTTACATGTATCTGTTGAGCTTCGTAAGTTTCTGGAAAAACGCTATCAACTTATGCACCAACCCAATATGCCACAGCTGATTCTAGAGATGTATGAAGTGAAAGAGTAATGTTGAAGAAACCACAAGGAATCAGTGGAAGACACGAAGATGTCGGACAGAATAGCATGAACACACTCCAGTTACCTTTGAGAAACAACTTAAGTATCCAAAACAGTATTGTTCCATCCACTGGAAAAGCTTCCCAGTTCTTTGAAAGATGGTGAGAGTTGAAGTGAGATTGCATTTGTTTAACACAGGACGATGAACGTGCTAACAATTCCGTCTCGATTCTCAGTTATCTCATTCCCATGCAGAGATATCCCGCTTCTGTGGTAAAATAATGCCTGTGCAACGGTGCTCGACAAGGACGTACGCTGTTTTGAATCATGGTGGTCTAGTGTTTTCACTACATTTGGTATAAGAGGAGAGGTGGTGATGTAAAATTACGTGATCACCAGTCTTTATCCTAAGATAACTGATTAAATTCCGAACATCTCAGTGGTGTCGCATGAAGTGAGCGCCTGTGGCACAGTTGATGGCCGTTCGTCCGTCGAATGGCGGTCCCCTTGATGCTATTCGAGAGGAGGCTGTTTCGGCACGAGGTTTCACCCTCTCCATTTATTTCATCCATAATAACACGAACACAACACTGTACTATAGGAGCACCCATGACAGCCATCCACAAGAGATCGGAGGAAGGCAACAGTGAATCACCTCCAACAGGACATTGTCGAGAACGGCGATGCAAGATGCCTGTCTCTCTTCCCCTTTGCTCAGTATGGCACTACTTTGACTTGACACGCGGATATAATGATTTCTAGTCACTCCTTGCCGGTCGTTTCTCCGAATCACATGAAAGCAGCATCGCCGAGTCGTTTGTGGAAAGGACGTCGCAGGAATAGCATCGCTACAAACAGACAGCTAATTAATTTTTTCTTCTTTGGTCATCAGTCTTCTGACTGGTTTGATGCGGCCCCCCACGAATTTCTCTTCTATGCCAACCTCTTCATCTCAGAGGAGCCAACTGGTATCCAACTATAATAAAAAGTATCCATTAGACTCTCCCATGTCTTGCGTTCCTATTTTATGCACATTCTTGTCGCTCCTGTACGTTTTCTAGTGTAATTTATCCACTTCGCTTATAGTTGTCGTCTTGGCCCTTCCTCACTTTTGGAATCTTTAAAAAAACTTCGTCGATCAGTTTACCATCGACTGCTACAGCCGCAGGTTCGAATCCTGCCTCGGGCATGGATGTGTGTGATGTCCTTAGGTTAGTTAGGTTTAAGTATTTCTAAGTTCTAGGGGACTGATGACCACAGTAGTTAAGTCCCATAGTGTAAAAAAAAAAAAAAAAAAAAAAAAAAAAAAAAAAAAAAAAAGTTTACCATCCATCCATCCAGTTACACATCTCGCCCATTATCTTTTCACTTTCATCAGTCATAATTAGGTCTTGGACCCCAGTCATCGCCCTCATCAATTTTTTCGTTTTCGTTTTCCTGCATGTGCGCCGGCCGAAGTGGCCGTGCGGTTAAAGGCGCTGCCGTCCGGAACCGCAAGACCGCTACGGTCGCAGGTTCGAATCCTGCCTAGGGCATGGATGTTTGTGATGTCCTTAGGTCAGTTAGGTTTAAGTAGTTCTAAGTTCTAGGGGACTAATGACCTCAGCAGTTGAGTCCCATAGCGCTCAGAGCCATTTGAACCATTTGAACCTGCATGTCCTGGTGATCTTAACATGGATTAATTCATTACCTGATGAGCGTCTACATGGTTTCCGTCCGTATTGTAACGGTTCACGTTTGACGACCATTAGTATTTTAATTTTATTCCTTCTGCGTATACAAAGACGAAAATCCATGAAATATTTATTGCTGACTGGGCGGATGAAGTCACAAGGAAAATCTCAAGTTTCTAGAAGTATGCTAATTTGTTACGAAAGTGTTGTAGAAAGGGAATTTATAACGGCGCCATTCAGTATCCGGGAGCTCTAGCCTTTGGGAAGTGAATACCCGGCCAGAACTGTGTGCGTTGCGACAGCAAAGTGATAGTACTCCGGCTGCCATGGGCGTCGGGGCAGTACTGCTGCTGAACGAGAAAAAAAAAAAGTAATCTCAAACGCCGTTCTTTTATATCTTTACCTGGTTGACTAAAAAAGTACTTAATGTTGCGCCAGGCCCTCTTTTATCGCTTTAGTTTTCAATTAGAATTAAACTGATTTGTTTTGAGAATAGACAAGCAAATACTATAGGTGATGAATGTTACATTTTCTTGAAACCAATATGTGCGTTACAGCATTTATTTTTATTCTGACTCATAGTTTGAAGTTGTGTGAAAATTGATAGCTGTGTTATTTGACTGATACGCAATTATCAGTCCAGCATTTAATTTCACTTCAAGGATTTTTACTCTTTGGATTTTATAAGTACTCTGAGAGTACTTGAACTTTACATTTCATGTGGGGAAGAGCATTATATTAAAACGCAGTCAGATGAATATCTAGGGACTAAGTACAGACAACTGCAAGTAAATTTCCATTACCCGCATTAAGGGGATTTTTACATCTGGCAGCTTTTGGGGGTGTTCCCACCGAATCAGAGACATGAATAATTTCAGGAGCGCTCATGATCGGAAGGGTGTGGACAGATAGTTTTAAGAATATTCTTCATAAGAGAAACGCAACAGCATTCAACAGCCAGGCCTCTTTAGCATAAGTCAAAATTGCTCATATATACTTCTTGTACCATTTTCTTTCCAGACGTACCAGGAACTTAGTTTATGAAACTATTTATTTAGCTAAAGAACTGTAATTTATTCCCCTCTGCAATCACTCAAGTATAAGGCGAGATCAAAGAAAGCGAGACAGGTGGAAATAAGTAAATAAATTGTTTATAATTTGAAAAGTTATCTCCATAACTGTTAATTCATTTATCCCAGTGTGAGACAAGACGGGCAGTGCCTCGATGGTAAAATGGTTGCGGTTGTCTGCGGAACTATGACTGTACCCTTTTTTTTAGAAGCAAATCGATCGATAGACACGAATTTTTTTTTTTCCAGCTCACCAAGAATTGGAAATTCGCGTGGTGGGAGATCGCAACTATAGGGAGGATGTGTAAAGGGTTCCCAGCGAAATTTCTGCAACGTAGTCTGAACTACCATGGGAACGTGCTGGCCCGCAATAAACTTTCTGTGAACGGACTGATAGCTTTGTCCCTCAAAACTTTTTGAGCCAGTCATTTGTAACTTCTTTCTTTACTTCGACATTCTGTCTTTCCAGGCCCTAATTCATTGCCTCATTCAGTAACGCATTCACTAGAAACCCTGTATATTTTCTACCGTTAAGAAATTTATAAACTGAGTCCCATCTACGATCTTCAGGGGTGTAATTAATATGTCGTCAGAGCTGATAATTTGTGCCTCGCTGAGACTCAAACCTGGTTTTCCCACTTATCGCGAAAAGCTCAAAAAAATGGTTGAAATGGCTCTGAGCACTATGGGACATCTGAGATCATCAGTCCCCTAGAACTTAGAACTACTTAATCCTAGCTAACCTAAGGACAGCACACATCCATGCCAGAGGCAGGATTCTAACCTGCGACCGTAGCAGTCGCGCGGTTCCAGGCTGAAGCGCCTAGAACCGCTCGGCCACACTGGCCGGCTCGCGAAATGCCGCCTTAACTACTACGACATCTGAGCACATATACAGGTCTGACTCAAACTTTCGTTGTCACTGACATTTCCATCTGTGAATGTGAACACTACAACAAGAGGTATTCCCACGGGATTTGTGGGATTACAGAATGAAGCCTACACGGCAGGATGTTGCTGCTGGTAAACCTGTAGGGGTAGAAGTCGTGGTCCATAAAACTCTTCTGTTCCTAACGTTTCGTCCAGAACTGCGTTGGACATCTTCAGAGGCGTTGCTCTTCCGTTGAATCTTGCAGTCTTACGGGTCAGACGTCTGAGAGCGACATATATATATGCTGCAGAAAAAGTCGCGTGGCCGGAGTTATTCGTGAGAAGCAGAGATGATCTCGAAAGGTGGCTACACTGAGCCACAGCGCCAGAGATTGCGCCAAAGAGTATTATTCAGCCGCCTCCACTGGCAGTTCTTATCGAGAAGTCGTAGTAGGCAGTGCTTGTTGAGATGTAGCAGTGGTGAGTCGTAGTTGACAAGTTGCGGTAGTGAGTGCTTGTTCAGAATTTGTAGCATTGTTTTGATAGGCTAGACACCACATGTTATTGGATTGGGGATGCTGTAATGATCAGAGTGTGCTTTTCGTCAATATATATAAAGGTAAAAAAAATTCCGTTTTTTTCATTATTTCAATGTCTTAAACAATAATGCCTCTTGGTCACAGGTTCAGTCAACAAAGCATCTGGCTCGTGTTCTTGTATTAGACTGCATTTCTGGTTTCTATGTGCAATTTTAGTATTTCTGGTTTTTTTTAATTACTTCATTATAAATGGTATTTTAAATATTTTGTCGTATTGAGGAAGAACCGTGCCAGATGTGTACGTTGAATCACACTTCCACACACAGAACAGCGACACTTGAGCCTTGTTGTTTCGTAGCTTTCATAGTTGCTGGGGACTTAATTAATTAATTGTGTTAACGGAAATTTCGTTTCATTCTTTGTTGTTGTTCTATGCAGTCAGATTGCGTACAAATACCAGTCAGGGCCTACCAGTTACGAGACTGCGTAACCGGACAGTTAGCTACTAAAAATTAAAAGTATTTGCATTCATTAAATAATTAAGCCCCCATGCACGTGGCGTCCGCTGCTTCGGATCGTCCCTTGGAATTATTCTGATTGTAAAAATAGCAGACAGTAGTATTGTTGTAGTAATTTGTAGTTTAGTAATTGTAGTCTATATTGCATGTGTAGATTTGGTAATTGTCATTCTTCTAATGGTATTTTTTGCAGAATTAAATTTTTGTTGTCTTGTATACGGGTTTGACAAGTTTGTGCAATTATGAAGATTTCAATTGTTCGTTAATCGTGCTTGAGGGAAGCATTTCGTGTAAATGATGTTGTTGGTGATAAAGTGTCATTGTGTGTAATTTACATATAGTGACGAATTTAGTATATTTTGTAAATGATTATGCGATCGATGAAAAAGGCAAAAATGATGGATAGTCAGAATGACGAAATTGTTGACATGGCAAACTCGCGAACACAGGACAACAGTATGATGAATAATGAAGTTGAAAACAATTTAATAAGTCTGGAAAATAGGCCGGAACCAGTTCAAAATTTTTCACAATCAAAAAATTTTCAGAATACGAGATTAACGACAGAAGATTCTGGAATACTATCGAACACTGATAGTTTTACAGCTTTGACGGAAGAAGTTGGTTTTGCGGGAAATGTTAGAGGTGAAAGGAATTTCGAACCAGTTAATATGGAGCAGTTGATGAGTGCAATATTTAATTTTGGATCTGAAATAAAAACAGTGGGATCACAGTTACGATCTGAAATTAAAACTGATATAGGAACAATTAAAACAGAGATAGGAACCATTAAAACTGATATGGGAACAATTAAAACAGAGATGGAAACAATGGAAACACGGTTAGACTCGCGAATAGGGACATGTTTCAGAAACATGAAAGATGAATTAAAGAAAGAAATTAGAGAAGAAGTACAACCGATTTTGAATGCTCACAATAATAGATTAATTTCAATAGAAATCAGACAAAAGGAACAGGATAGAGAACAGGAAGAAAGAGATCGCGTGATAGTACAAAAATTTTCAGAGTTAAATTTACAACGTGCACACGATAAGGAAGAAATATTTGAAAGAATCAAGGAATCCGTACCAAATAATAGAATAAATAACCTAACACAACAGTATGGACACTTAACTACTAAATGTGTCAATACTGAAACCCGAGCTGAGACACTTACGGAAGACATAAATAAACAGAAAGAACAAATAGGTGACTTATCGGAAAGAGTTGAGGAGATTGCAGATAGATTGACAAGTCTTAGTTTAAATGGGGACAGAGAGTCAGATGATACAGCTCCATTGCCATTTGCAGAAACCGAAGAGTACCAGAACATAAATAAGCATGTTGAAAAACAGGGAAAATTTAATGAACGCGTTAGAAGGGAATTTGAGGCATTACAAAAGCAAGTCAAACAAATTGAAGGCGAAATTGTAGGAAAAGACTGCAGAAGAAATTTAGAATCACAGATAGCAGAGGGGTTTGAAGACAATAATTTATTTCATTTACAGGATGCGACAAGAGAGCGCCAGGCGCGCGAACTCGACAATAATCGACGTTCGGACTGTGACAGACGCGGTAGGTCTTTGTCGCCATGAGGAGAAAACTTTGACTATGAACACTTCTTAACTGTTCGGAAATTTAAGATCTTTCGCAATTCTAAGACATACATCCATGTTCATGGTTAGATCAATTTATGTACGCACTTCCACCAAACTGGCCACCAAGTCACAAACTGGAATTTATGTGCGGCTATTAATGTCCTCAGGGGATTCACTACACTAAGTGAATATGTGCCGTAGCGTGCACAGGACCCCGAGCTGTAGTAGTGCTATTTCCCTTTTAGTTTTCTGCACTGCTGCCTACTCTTTTACTATTCTTTGTATCTATTAAAACAACTCTTCGACTATCAATCCATCTAGAGAGTCGGTAAAAAGTGACCGGATATGACTATTTTACCAAAAGTGATTTCGGAAATTACTGTTTGGACTTACTGTATCTTCAGCAGCATTCATTGGTAGTTTAAACGAAATTTTACCTGTTTATCTTCGTGACAATATTACTTCATATATTGACGATATTCTTATTGCTAAACGTTCTTGGAGTGAGCACAACAAAATTTTGGATTCATTATTACGTATTTTTGCAAGAGTTGGCATTACAGTGAACTTGGAAAAATCTGAATTTGGTCGTTATCAGGTGAAGTTTCTTGGTCACATTATTTCTACAGAAGGTATTCTTCTTGATCCAGAGAAACTAGACGCTGTTCGTAGTTAAGCTTGTAACCTCCCCACAAAAATGAAATGATAATATTTTAAATGTGAATAGTCATTGAGCTAAGTGTAACCTCCCAGAGAAATTTTGAACACAATAATTGAATGTTAACTAGAATACAATTTAATGCAACCTCCCAGCAAATAAATTTAAAGACAATGACAATTAAATGAAAACTAGCTATCTGACCCAAGCATAAGTTCCTCACAAAAAAAATGAAAGTCAATTCAGTGATAATAAAATCTCAGTGACAATGAAAACACAAATAGACCGAAATGTCGATCTTAGGCCCTGTTCACTAATTAAACTGAAATTCTTACCTTAGTAAAACTGCATCTGGTCTTATTTTTCGCCATAGCTTGGAGGAAATTCATTGCAAAAATTTTGAATTTAAGGGATACTTTTCTTTAAGGAATAGCAAGGGAAATATTTCTTTCATTAAAGGATTCTTTGTTAAAAAATTGCTTTGAAAACAAAATTATTATTGGGGCGATTCTTGCACAAATTAGTTACAGTTAATTTACATCATTAGCTGAGCGCAATGCTGCTTCATTACCTTATTTAAAAAATATACCTCGTCCTGAATCTTGACCAGAGTGCCATGTCGACGCCCGCCGACTGCTCACACACAACTGCTAACCCGCAACTGAACTGCCACAGAACTGAACTCTCGCACGGTCAAGCGCAGACTATGAACGACAAATAGCTCTCTGGTCAGAGACTCTGCAATGCCTCGCCATCGCCGCCACACAACATACGTGTTTCAAGCTGTTCCTACTACAAAACGTGATGTTCGTAGTTTCCTTGGTGTCTGTAATTTTCTTAGACGCTTTGTTAGATTGGATAATTTGGCCACACCTCGTTTTTGCGAACTCTCTGGAAAGTTCTCTTTAAACTAAATTCGGTCGACAACTCTGTTTGGTTAGTTTGCGTTCCTGATGAGTGGGTCAACAAATTGATTTGGTACACATATTTCAGTTATGCACACTCTGGTCCGAGAAAATGCTTTCATAAATTACGAGAAAATTGCTACTTCAGTAATATGGAAAAACGTATTCGATCTGTTCTTGCCAAATGCAAATTATGTCAAAAGGCTAAGAAGCCAACTATTTCTCACAGAGCACCGTTGTTTCCTATCATTCCAGCGAAATTAAAGGACATGGCTGCAGTCGATTTGTTCGGTCCAGTGGTTCGTTCTACTAATGGTTTTGCATACATTTTGGTAGCAGTGGTACTGACATCAAAATATGTGTGTTTTACACCTTTACGCAAAGCAACAGCTCGTTCAGTATCTAATGCTTTCATCAAACATTTTCTTAAAGAAGTGGGTCATGTTGATAAGGTTATATCAGATAATGGATCACAGTTTCGCTCTAAAACTTGGATTCTTACTCTACGGCGTCGTAAGATTAAACCAATTTTCATTTCACTTTTTCACCCTCAATCTAACGCTTCAGAGAGATGGATGAAGGAAATCAATAAATTGTGTCGACTTTATTGTCATCAGAATCACAGAACTTGGGATCAGTATCTTCATATCTTTCAAAACATTCTGAATGAACTCCCTAATGATTCAACTTCTTTACCGCCTTTATTGATATTAAAAAATAAAGCACCGACAAATCGCATATCTGAAATCGTTCCTTGTCCGCCTTAACGGGAACTGCGGCATTCTGAAGTTGTTAATCTGGCTCTGCAAAATATTGCATCTGCGGCTGCTAGAAGAGAGAAATCAGCTAAACGTCCTGGTCGTTTAAAAACCTTGTCAGTTGGTCAAAAGGTGTTAATTAAGTCTCACCGTATGTCTCACAAAGGAAAAGGCTTGTGTCGCAAATTTTTTCTGCTTTATAATGGTCCATATAGAATTCGCAAAATTATTCATGATAACACTGTCGAAGTAGAAACTCTTAAATCTCGACGCTCTAAGGGAATACATCATATATCGAACGTCAAAATTTTTGTGGAATGACATACTTTTGAGAAACTAACAGCTACATGTAAACATGCAGAGAATACAAGGATACCGCGCTGTGTTTTGGCGGCGGCACATACTCAAAGCAACAGTCAAGTCTGCGCGCCGCACAAGGCAGTAGTTGACCGCAAACAATTACTTCCTACGTCACGCGTACCTACAGCTGATCGAACCCTCAGTGCGAATGCACTGACAGCCGTAAACAAATACACAGTCTAATTTCTCCGATTAAACTCAGTATATAGCTATAGTGACTTGGTAAATTACGTTATTAACGTTCAGTATTTTTCAGGATACGGTTGTATAAAATATTTAAGACCTTCATGTAAATTCTGTGTGCGTCCGACGTTAAGAGGAGAAAATTTCAGGAAGAATGTAATTTCGAAGAATAAACTAATAAACTAAAAAGGTAACTGTTAATTGAGTTAATTTTTCAGATAACATATTTCCACTTAGGTACGTACTTTAGACGTAATTTGCTGCTCGCGATTACGTGATTCATACTTTGTGCTAAATTTCATGTTCTATGAATTTACTTGTGAAGCGACGTGCTTGCGTACATTAACTGATTTTGACAATGATTGATTAATGAACAGGGTTGTTACTTATGTATATTATGCATCGCTTGGCTGCACTGCTTTTTCACTGATGTCATATTTTTCTATTACGTGCCTGCTGTGCTTATTTATTTAAATTATAGTTGTCACGTGATTAATTGTGCTGATGTGGTTATGTATGTAGGTTATACTTTGTGATTTATCTGCATGCGCCTTCATGTTTACTTATTGAGAATGCATATGAACATTTATTTGCTTATGCTGATATGATGCTAATGACCTGTTTATTATGTAAGATACATATTTGCTGCTTTGCGTATGGATTGCATATTAATACATTTCTGTTTGTTGTCATAACTAGTCTTTAATTTGGTATATAGAAATGCTGATATACGGTGTATGAACATGGAGTTTAGGTCACACTATGGTATTATTTATAGACTGTTCGCTTGGCAGAGCCTCGTTGTAGGAATTGTGATGCATCCACTTGTTGACATTCTGTTCTCTACTGGTATATTTACTCGCTATTGCATGTTTTGCTTACGCTCAGTGCTTTATACACTCCTGGAAATGGAAAAAAGAACACATTGACACCGGTGTGTCAGACCCACCATACTTGCTCCGGACACTGCGAGAGAGCTGTACAAGCAATGATCACACGCACGGCACAGCGGACACACCAGGAACCGCGGTGTTGGCCGTCGAATGGCGCTAGCTGCGCAGCATTTGTGCACCGCCGCCGTCAGTGTCAGCCAGTTTGCCGTGGCATACGGAGCTCCATCGGAGTCTTTAACACTGGTAGCATGCCGCGACAGCGTGGACGTGAACCGTATGTGCAGTTGACGGACTTTGAGCGAGGGCGTATAGTGGGCATGCGGGAGGCCGGGTGGACGTACCGCCGAATTGCTCAACACGTGGGGCGTGAGGTCTCCACAGTACATCGATGTTGTCGCCAGTGGTCGGCGGAAGGTGCACGTACCCGTCGACCTGGGACCGGACCGCAGCGACGCACGGATGCACGCCAAGACCGTAGGATCCTACGCAGTGCCGTAGGGGACCGCACCGCCACTTCCCAGCAAATTAGGGACACTGTTGCTCCTGGGGTATCGGCGAGGACCATTCGCAACCGTCTCCATGAAGCTGGGCTACGGTCCCACACACCGTTAGGCCGTCTTCCGCTCACGCCCCAACATTGTGCAGCCCGCCTCCAGTGGCGTCGCGACAGGCGTGAATGGAGGGACGAATGGAGACGTGTCGTCTTCAGCGATGAGAGTCGCTTCTGCCTTGGTGCCAATGATGGTCGTATGCGTGTTTGGCGCCGTGCAGGTGAGCGCCACAATCAGGACTGCATACGACCGAGGCACACAGGGCCAACACCCGGCATCATGGTGTGGGGAGCGATCTCCTACACTGGCCGTACACCACTGGTGATCGTCGAGGGGACACTGAATAGTGCACGGTACATCCAAACCGTCATCGAACCCATCGTTCTACCATTCCTAGACTGGCAAGGGAACTTGCTGTTCCAACAGGACAATGCACGTCCGCATGTATCCCGTGCCACCCAACGTGCTCTAGAAGGTGTAAGACAACTACCCTGGCCAGCAAGATCTCCGGATCTGTCCGCCATTGAGCATGTTTGGGACTGGATGAAGCGTCGTCTCACGCGGTCTGCACGTCCAGCACGAACGCTGGTCCAACTGAGGCGCCAGGTGGAAATGGCATGGCAAGCCGTTCCACAGGACTACATCCAGCATCTCTACGATCGTCTCCATGGGAGAATAGCAGCCTGCATTGCTGCGACAGGTAGATATACACTGTACTAGTGCCGACATTGTGCATGCTCTGTTGCCTGTGTCTATGTGCCTGTGGTTCTGTCAGTGTGATCATGTGATGTATCAGACCCCAGGAATGTGTCAATAAAGTTTCCCCTTCCTGGGACAATGAATTCACGGTGTTCTTATTTCAATTTCCAGGAGTGTATTTTAAGATAAAAAAATGAACTGCTATAATTCGACGAACGGCATTAGTACAAGAAACTTCACTGATTTCACGTGAGCTGGAGGTTTTATGGAAGCTGCATAAATTTATGCTAATTGGAAGGAAGCTAGCGACATGACATACCAACACAAGGTTTAGACCATTGACAGTTATTACACTGCATTCTTCGTGAGCAACTGAAATAGTAAGTGACACTTGACACAAGAAATACTCCACATGTTTGCTTCTGTTTTGCCATGATTCTTGAAGTGGTGTACACACTGTGAAGTATTACGATCATTAACACTCTGTACTCGTACTTACTTACTGAAAGTTATTCGAAGTAAAGGCTGTTAGAGGTCATGTATGCATTTCTTTTATTTAATGATGGACAAGGTAACCAAAATGTATTTTATGATTCATAATGAGTAGAAGATTTGGGTCAGATGGATTACACAGAGGTTGGGTGTGGACATTGTGTCTTCGGATTGTATGGGATGATGAATTGAAGTTTGCACTAGGATTTTATCTGTACTTGTTCGAGGAGACTGACTAGAGGAAAGAGTTGTTATGGAAGTGAAATGATATTGGCGATAAGGTTTATATGTATCGACGTATTGAAGAGGTATTATTGAGGCTCTGAGATTGTGTGAAGTTGATGATTATTGGAGTTTTGGTGGACAAGAGGTAAGGTAAATGATATTGACGATAAGGTTTATATGTATCGACGTAAGAGGTATTATTGAAGTATTAAGATTATGTGATGCTGATGATTATTGGAGTTTTGGTGGATAAGAGGTAAAGTAAGTGAGGAGCATTTTTTTCTTGTTGGTTTATATCGAACAAGGAGGATGAAGATAGCAGACTAGAACACTCAACTGGAAGGAAGATCGTCTACACACACACTTTGTTAAAACACTAAGCAGTATATACTTTTTTTTTTTTGGAGAGAGAAAGTAATTGCTTATCTTGGCACACTGACAGTTGTTCAGCAACCGTACATTTTGATTTGGCTTGGCAAACATTGGTCTGGACTTGATGACTACGACATTGACTAACTATTATTGACTGTTATACATAGCTGCCACTACTACTTGATACACATGTCGAACATTAAATCTTTGACAGAATTGCATGTACACAGTTAACACTATTCAACTACTCAGTAGCACTTAATGTGGATGAATAATGAGTGAGTGTGTTTTGTGTGTTTCCCCTTCCTAATCTCAAATAATTGGTACCGACCTATCTCATAAATATTATTTTACTTGTTTGCTGTGGCTTGCACTGACACCCATAAATATTATAGGTTTACTGATATTTGTGTATTTGTAATATTTAATATGACAATTATCTGATATCATTTGTTTGTTTATTATAATTTGTATGTCTAGTGTAAGAGCATTGATAATAATTTTGTAAAAGCAATTGTGTGTGCATTCAAACTGTTGTTCGTGTTTGCACTTGTTCAACATTGCTGGGTGCCACTGATGGAACTGCTTCTACTGAAATGTCACTTGTTGGTGTCTGCACCTGCTCAACATTATTGGGTGCCACTGATCGACTGCTTCTACTGAATGATGTTACTTGTTGCTGTCTGCACCTGCTCAACATTGCTGGGTGCCACTGATGGACTGCTTCTACTGAGATGATGTCACTTGTTGGTGTCTGCACCTGCTCAACATTGCTGGGTGCCACTGATGGAACTGCTTCTACTGAAATGTCACTTGTTGGTCTCTGCACCTGTTCAACATTACTGGGTGCCACTGATGGTCTGCTTCTACTGGAATGATGTCACTTGTTGGTGTCTGAACCTGCTCAACATTGCTGGGCGCCACTGATGGACTGCTTCTACTGAAATGATGTCACTTGTTGGTGTTTGCACCTGCTCAACATTACTGGGTGCACTGATGGACTGCTTATACTGAAATGTGTCATTTGTTGCTGCCTGCACCTGCTCAACATTGCTGGGTGCCACTGATGGACTGCTTCTACTGAAAAGAAGTCACTTGTTTGTGTCTGCACCTGTTCAACATTGCTGGGTGCCACTGATGGACTGCTTCTACTGTAATGATGTCACTTGTTGGTGTCTGCACCTGCTCAACATTGCTGGGTGCCACTGATGGACTGCTTCTACTGAAATAATGTCACTTGTTGCTGTCTGCACCTGCTCAACATTACTGGATGCACTGATGGACTGCTTCTACTGAAATAATGTCACTTGTTGGTGTCTGCACCTGCTGAACATTACTGGGTGCACTGATGGACTGCTTATACTGAAATGATGTCACTTGTTGCTGTCTGCACCTGCTCAACATTGCTGGGTGCCACTGATGGACTGCTTCTACTGAAATGATGTAACTTGTTGGTGTCTGCACCCTCTCAACATTACTGGGTGCACTGATGGTCTGCTTCTACTGAAATAATGTCACTTGTTTGTGTCTGCACCTGTTGAAATTCCTGGGTGCCACTGATGGACTGCTTCTACTGAAATGATGTCACTTGTTGATGTCTGCACCTGTTCAAAATTGCTGGGTGCCACTGATGGACTGCTTCTACTGAAATGGTGTCACTTGTTGGTGTCTGCATCGTTCAACATTGTTGGGTGCCACTGATGGACTGCTTCTACTGAAATAATGTCACTTGTTGGTGTCTGCACCTGCTCAACATTACTGGGTGCACTGATGGACTGCTTATACTGAAATGATGTCACTTGTTGCTGTCTGCACCTGATCAACATTGCTGGGTGCCACTGATGGACTGCTTCTACTGAAATGATGTCACTTGTTTGTGTCTGCACCTGTTGAAATTCCTGGGTGCCACTGATGGACTGCTTCTACTGAAATGATGTCACTTGTTGATGTCTGCACCTGTTCAACATTGCTGTGTGCCACTGATGGACTGCTATGAAACGTCCCCTTTGAACAATTGTACAAGACTGTGCTTAAACTGACATACAATATTTTTTAGCGCAACGCAATCTGACTTTAAAAAATCCCTGCAAAAGAATGGCCCTGAGTAACATTAAACTATACCTTTCAGAAATCACTTACCTCACAAAAATCTTCATTACTCAAACTACTGCAGTACAGCGAGCGCCACTATTGCCAGCAAAATAAAAGATTCAAACTACGGAAATCACTAGCTACTAATAGGGATAGTTAGCAAATGAAAGATATTAATAGAGAACAAACAATGTATTTACCTTGATAGTCATAATATGTATAGCAGATCATGACAATTTACAAAACTGCGCCATCTCTCTCCCCACATCCACCACTGCTGGCGGCTCACCTCCAACTGCGCAATGCTATGCGCTGTTCACATCCAGCTGCCGCTGGCCAACACTACAATGGCAGACAACAATGCAAACTAGACACAGACTGCACACAGCACAGCCAGTGATTTTCATACAGAGGTGGCGTTACCAATAAAAAACCTAAACAGCCTACTTACACTGCTTCTACTGAAATAATGTCACTTGTTGGTGTCTGCACCTGCTCAACATTACTGGGTGCACTGATGGACTGCTTATACTGAAATGATGTCACTTGTTGGTGTCTGCACCTGCTCAACATTACTGGGTGCCATTGATTGAATAATACTTATGTAAACTATTATGTAAAATCATATGTATGAAAGCATTTGTATTCCTTACTGTATTTTATATATTATGTTATTGAAGGGTCAGTGCAAAGCCAAAATTTATTTAGTGAAGTGATATTTACTTACTAATATTATCTTTTATTTTTGTCTGTATTTTTTGGACGAATTTGGTGGCATTTTCACCACCAATGCTGGCAAAAATACCATCAAATTCTAGCCCGTGGACGAGGGGCATATGAAACGAGGCTACACTGAGCCACAGCGCCAGAGATTGCGCCAAAGAGTATTATTTAGCCGCCTCCACTGGCAATTCTTATCGAGAAGTCGTAGTAGGCAGTGCTTGTTGAGATGTAGCAGTGGTGAGTCGTAGTTGAAAAGTTGCAATAGTGAGTGCTTGTTCAGAATTTGTAGTATTGGTTTGATGTGCTAGACACCAGATGTTATTGGATTGGGGATGCTGTAATGATCAGAGTATGCTTTTCGTCAATATACTATATATGAAGGTAAAAGAATTCCGTTTTTTTTTTCATTATTTCAATATCTTAAACAATAATGCCTCTTGGTCACAGGTTCAGTCAACAAAGCATCTGGCTCGTGTTCTTGTATTACACTGCATTTCTGGTTTCTATGTGCAATTTTAGTATTTCTGGTTTTTTTAATTACTTCAGTATAAATGGTATTTAAAATATCTTGTCGTATTGAGGAAGAACCGTGCCAGATGTGTACGTTGAATCACACTTCCACACACAGAACAGCGACACTTGTGCCTTGTTGTTTCGTAGCTTTCATAGTTGCTGGGGACTTAATTAATCAATTGTGTTAACAGAAATTTCGTTTCATTCTTTGTTGTTGTTCTATGCAGTCAGATTGCGTACAAATACCAGTCAGGGCCTACCGGTTACGAGACTGCGTAACCGGACAGTTAGCTACTAAAAATTAAAAATGTTAGTATTAAATTTATAATCAAGCCCCCATGCAATATTTGTCAAAGATTAAACTTAGGTATCGATCATCGTCTCTGCAGAGCTACTGTCCATACGTCGCTAAGTTTCATGGTCTCTTATATCCTATTTAAACTATTCCTATGTTTATACAGAGTGAGTCACTATTGCCACCTAGAGTAACTCCGGAAGTGTGCTAGTGGCTGAGAAGTTTGTGGGACAAATGTTGCATAGGCAACGGGGGCCATAATAAGACGTTGTTTTCCTGTTGCTAGGCGGGATCGCATCAGAGATATGAAGGTCCACTTTATTTTTTTTTAAATGGGGTGATATAGTCTGGTACTTATTTGCTGATAGCAGCTATCGAGACGAATCCAATGGTATGTAACAGTAAGGTCTTTGAAGGTCAACGAAGGTAAAAAATGTAGCATTAGCGTCCATTTACAGAAGGTGTTTGAAGTGATGACCATTGGTATCAATGCAGTGGTGCAGTCTTCTTATCATGGTTTGAGTGGTATTCCTTGTCACTTCAGCACTTATCTAAGCACGTGCTCTGACAACTCTCTCTTGTATATCGTGCAAATAGTAAATATTCGCTAAATACGGCGTATCCATCTAACGTGCCATTGAAATGTAAACACCATTCGACGGTTTCGCAATAAAACACTAATAGGAACGGTATGACTAGTATCGTCGAATCAAGCGAATGTGAATGATGTATTCCTTCGATGAACAAGTCGATATGCTTCTCATTTGCGGAGAATGCCAACGAAATTCAGACTTTTACGCTGAAATATACCCTCAACGTACTCACACGTCGTAAATTTAAATATGTGTACGATAAATTGAGAACAACTGGATCTTTAACGCATCGGAAACATATCCGGCAATGGAAAGTTGCCACTGTGGTTCGAGATCCTTGTGTTATTTCGCGTCAAATCGCAAGGTAATCTGGTAAGAGCCAGAGTAGTGTTGTTCGTGTTCTGCATCGCCATAAATATCATCCTTACCATATCAGTAAGAATTAACTGGTACGGATTGTATGCATCGTATTGAATTCTGCCGATGGGCTTAACTTCAGATTCAGACGAATGACACATTTATTAATTTGGTTTTATTTACTGACGGGACTACATTCACGAACCATGGAAATGTTAACTTTCATAACACGCATAATTGGGAAGCTGGAAATCAATGTTGCTGCTGAAAGTTGCACACCAAAAACCGTGGTCGGTAATTGTATGGTGTGGGATACTGGAGGACAGAATTTTAGGCCCCTATTTCATCAAAGGCAATTTTAATGGTAGGAAGTACACCACATTCCTGCAAGAAACATTAGGTCTGTTATTTGAAGAAATACCTTCAGAAACAAGGAACAGAACGAGGTATCAGCACGATGGGTGTCCGGCACATTTTTCGTTGATGGCTAGAAATGAGTTGCAGAGACAATTCCCCATTCGTTGAATTGGACGTGGAGGAGATGTGTCGTGGCCGGCTTGTTCGCCAGACTTGATGCCTCTGGATTTTTTTCTTATGGGGATTCCTAAAAGACGTTGTCTATAAACATGTTCCAACTACACCTGTAGATATGCTAGAGAGAACTGTCAGACCATTTGCTGCGATAACTACCGATGTGATAAGGAATACCACTAAATCCATGATAAGAAGATTGCAGCAATGCATTGATACCAATGGTCATCACTTCGACCAACTTCCGTAAATAGACGTTCATGCCACATTTGTGACCTTCGTTGACCTTCAAAGACCTTATTGTGCACATCACTGGATTCGTCTCGATAGCCGCTATCAGAAAATAAGCACCAAACAATAGCGTCAAAAAAAATGACCTTCGTATCTTTGAAGTGACCCCAACTAGCAACAAAAACCCAAATTCATATTATAACCCCCGTTGTCCCATGCAACTTCTGTCCCACAAACTTTTCAGCTCCTATCATACTTTCCTTGGTGGCAGTAGTTAGTGACTCACCCTGTATATCTCAGTGGCTTCTCTACATGGACGTGGCTAATAGTTCATCGTCGTAGATAAAATTCGTGTTTCAGAAAACTTCACTTCGTGATTTTCTGACTGAAGAGCATGTTCTGCTGCTGCTGATTTGTCTATTTTCCCTAGACGGCAGAGACTTTTATGTTCCTTTAGCCGAGTATTCACTATCTCTTGGTTGTCCAAAATAAACTTTACCACACGTAAGCGGAATTTTATGTATTCCACATGCTGACAAACGAGGGTGTTTAACCTTTACAGGCCGGCCGGAGTGGCAGTGCGTTTCTAGGCGCTACAGTCTGGAACCGAGCGATCGCAACGGTCGCAGGTTCGATTCCTGCCTCGGGCATGGATGTGTGTCATACCCTTAGATTAGTTAAGTTTAAGTAGTTCTAAGTTCTAGGCGACTGATGACCTCAGAAGTTAAGTCGCATAGTGCTCAGAGCCATTTGAACCATTTTTATCCTTTACAGATCGGAGTGCTTGACCTATTTTCTTTTTTTGTCTGTATCACGGTATAACTCTACATGTGTTTGGGTGTGCTTATCACTGGATAATTATATACTTATTTTTCTATAATTACATATTTTATGATTTTCGTTAGGGTGTCTTTAAATATTGTGGGCTAGCATGAGACATTTAATTAACTTATACCGCGATAACACTCGTATGGGCATCGCTGCCCCGAAATACGTACGATATAATATTTTTTTAAACACAACGCGCGACTCATCGCCCTCTAATAAATAGTTTGCGTGAGCGCTGCTATTTAGAAAAGAAAATAAGCGCATTCTTACGCAAACTGCAATTATTAATATGGGCGTCAGGGGCTACTGGTTATTTATGTACTAAATGTCACAAAGATTAACAGAGATATTCCGGAATGCAATGATTTTCAATATTTCTGGTTCATTATTTGCAGGTCAAAACTGGAGAGAATCTCATCGGCCGTTAGGCGGCCAAAGTCGAAACGTACTGAACGTTTTCAGTATTCTAAATATTAATAAACGAAATCTATTTTTACTCCATTAACTTTGAAACTATTGTAAGATCAAGGTAGAGAAACCTGTCACATTCACATTCATTATTATGACATGAAATTTTAATTAAATAATACAGTCAGCGTAATGGCGGACTAAATCCTGCTAGGGGAGATGAGGTCCCTGCATTACGAAGTTCTGTAAAAACTTGATTAATGAGAATTAATGATTGCGATAATGAGAGGTGACAACTAAGTCAGCCGGCCGGAGTGGCCGAGCGGTTCTAGGCGCTACAGTCTGGAACCGCGCGACCACTACGTCCGGAGGTTCGAATCCTGCCTCGGGCATGGATGTGTGTGATGTCTATTGGCTAGTTAGGTTTAAGTAGTTCTAAGTTCTAGGGGACTGATGACCTGAGAAGTTAGGTCCCATAGTGCTCAGAACCATTTGAACCATTTTACAACTAAGTAAATAATACACACTTTTTAATATTAATTTCTATTATATTTTGCAAAAATACAGAAAAACTTACATTAATTATTATCCAGCGCAGCAATGTAGGCCTACCTCTAGATGAAACAAAAACATGAGCAGTTTCAATAAAGCAATAGTCTCTGGTCATGTTTATTTTCATTACACAGACAGAAAGAATGTTCTTTTTTTTATATCAGATCGCTGTTTGTGATTTGTGGTCGTATTATTTAACTTTTTTAATCTTTCTTATACATCGCGCACACGTACACAGTCTCGAAATAATTTATAATTCACACGGGGGCCCCTTAGTTAGGGTGAACGTAATGTGGTTTACTACTTTATGTACAGTCTCACTACCGTCTTACATCATTATTTAAGTGTTCATGTTTGCATGCTTAAGGTCGGTACATTTGTGTTCAAGTCATAGTTACATGTATGGTTATATTCGTACTATACCATTCGTATGTTTTAGATATGTTTCGATCTCTCTATTACAGGTGAGTTCATGTACCATTTCCCACTCTGTTTTTCATCAGAATTGTGAACAATCCGGAATCCTACCGACGCGGTACGAATCTGCTTACGCTCCCCCATTTGGGTTACAGGCGTAAGGTAAAATGGATCAAAAACCTCGCGCGGAGCCTTCGGATTGTTGACATTCAGTCTCTCTTTATATTATTTATGCTGATAATATGTCCAATGAATTAATCAACAAAGATATATATTACAACAAGAAATAGAAGTTAATTGAAATTACGTACACAGTATGTTCGTCTTGAACTATTAAGTCATCTTTGCGCAAAATGTCTGTCTGTGCTTTCAAGTACACATATACATCACAACAAGAAATATATAGTCACTGTAATTAATTTCTGTGTAGTTTGTACATTATGTCTGTTACAGATTTACATTGTAGTCGGTGTTTATTAATTCGTCGTCAACGATAAATACATTTCGAAATTGCATTGAAGTAAGTAAGAGTCGTCGACGCTTGTGTATTGTTGAGCTGCCGGCGGATCGTTGTTGGCGACGACAGAAGCGTGTGCGGTAGCCTGCCACAGCGACAGTTCGTTGACCCGCGCTGTGACGTCCGCGCAGACAGCTGACGATCAGTCGACAGGCGCGGCGTATCAGCTGTGCAGTCAGGAACATCTGCCGGCCGCTCGCCTCGCGTAACATGCAAATATTCGACCGCTTATCGGTTCATCAGCAAAACAAGACAAATACACATATCGCAAGTGCTGAAAGGAATGTTATTAGTTTTCCAGCACTCCACAGTCATTCGTGTTTACTGTTTTCGCATGCAATAATATAATGCACGAACGTACGAGGTCCAGTTCTTTAAATAACTCACGCATTTCACTACTCAGATTTACTCTTTTTTTTTCTAAGTAATCACTACTGAGCACTACACACTGTCATTGTGGTGAGTGTTCATATGTGTGTGAATTCCTAAGGGACCAAACTGCTGAGGTCATCGGTCTCTAGACTTACACACTACTTCAAACTAACTTAAACTAACTTATGCTAAGAACAACACACACACCCATGCCGGTGAGTGTTCATGCGAGTACCTTGCTGTGACACTTTTCACTTCACTATGTTTGGCCTGCGTCACTTCTAGCGCGCGTTTGTCGTCTCCGGGGTCCGCAGTGCGCTGTGCGCTACCCTTATCGTCCATTCACAGTCCACCGGGAATATTACGTTCATAGGAAGTTTCTCTTGTCCACAGAAACATTTTTCGACACTATGGATGTCAGCATTATTTGGGATATAATAAACTGTTTCTTGCGGAAGGCACCACCATGTATGCCGTTAATTTTGCCTTGGTTCACTGTACTTAAACAACAGTTTTTCACTGCTAAATACAGTCAACAGTCAATCTGTTACCGCACAGTTTACTGTTCATTTTTTCCATCGCATTCCAATTGGTGATTCAGTTTATCTGTATTACACTAACTAAGCGTCCGGATAGTCTCATTTGTAAATTGGAACATGTTTTAGCACCTATTATTTGAGCTACATAATAATATGGCTCTCACCTTACATAATAATGTTTCATACATTACACAAATCAGAGTTCCTTGCAGATACGTCTTATCGCTCTGTACTAAGTGATTGATCTAGTTGGCACCTCTTATTTAAAGTGTCGACCAATTGGTCTTTCTGGACTCGTGAGTTCTGTAGGATTTTTACGTATGTTCTTAATATTCATTCACACTGATGCTTTTATTGTTGCTGCGTTTGCAGTTGCCTTTCTTGTACGGGTGCAACTGCAAACGCTTCCAAGCTGGAATCTGTGCAGATGTTAATTATCTGTCATTGTTGTTGTTGTTGTGGTCTTCAGTCATGAGACTGGTTTGATGCAGCTCTCCATGCTACTCTATCCTGTGCAAGCTTCTTCATCTCCCAGTACCTACTGCAACCTACATCCTTCTGAATCTGCTTAGTGTATTCATCTCTTGGTCTCCCTCTACGATTTTTACCCTCCATGCTGCCCTCCAATGCTAAATTTGTGATCCCTTGATGCCTCAAAACATGTCCTACCAACCGATCCCTTCTTCTAGTCAAGTTGTGCCACAAACTTCTCTTCTCCCCAATCCTATTCAATACCTCCTCATTAGTTACGTGATCTACCCACCTTATCTTCAGCATTCTTCTGTAGCACCACATTTCGAAAGCTTCTATTCTCTTCTTGTCCAAACTAGTTATCGTCCATGTTTCACTTCCATACATGGCTACACTCCATACAAATACTTTCAGAAACGACTTCCTGATACTTAAATCTATACTCGATGTTAACAAATTTCTCTTCTTCAGAAACGCTTTCCTTGCCATTGCCAGTCTACATTTTATATCCTCTCTACTTCGACCATCATCAGTTATTTTACTCCCTAAGTAGCAAAACTCCTTTACTACTTTAAGTGTCTCATTTCCTAATTTAATTCCCTCAGCATCACCCGATTTAATTTGTCTACATTCCATTATCCTCGTTTTGCTTTTGTTGATGTTCATCTTATATCCTCCTTTCAAGACACTGTCCATTCCGTTCAACTGCTCTTCCAAGTCCTTTGCTGTCTCTGACAGAATTACAATGTCATCGGCGAACCTCAAAGTTTTTACTTCTTCCCCATGAATTTTAATGCATACTCCGAATTTTTCTTCTGTTTCCTTTACTGCTTGCTCAATATACAGATTGAATAACATCGGGGAGAGGCTACAACCCTGTCTCACTCCTTTCCCAACCACTGCTTCCCTTTCATGCCCCTCGACTCTTATAACTGCCATCTGATTTCTGTACATATTGTAAATAGCCTTCCGCTCCCTGTATTTTATACCTGCCACCTTCAGAATTTGAAAGAGAGTATTCCAGTTAACATTGTCAAAAGCTTTCTCTAAGTCTACAAATGCTAGAAACGTAGGTTTTTCTTTTCTTAATCTTTCTTCTTAGATAAGTCGTAAGGTTAGTATTGCCTCACGTGTTCCAACATTTCTACGGAATCCAAACTGATCTTTCCCGAGGTCCGCTTCTACCAGTTTTTCCATTCGTCTGTAAAGAATTCGCGTTAGTATTTTGCAGCTGTGACTTATTAAACTGATAGTTCGGTAATTTTCACATCTGTCAACACCTGCTTTTTTTGGGATTGGAATTATTATATTCTTCTTGAAGTCTGAGGGTATTTCACCTGTCTCATACATCTTGCTCACCAGATGGTAGAGTTTTGTCATGACTGGCTCTCCTAAGGCCATCAGTAGTTCTAATTGAATGTTGTCTACTCCCGGGGCCTTGTTTCGACTCAGGTCTTTCAGTGCTCTGTCAAACTCTTCACGCAGTATCATATCTCCCATTTCGTCTTCATCTACATCCTCCTCCGTTGCCATAATATTGTCCTCAAGTACATCGCCCTTGTATAAACCCTCTATATACTCCTTCCACCTTTCTGCCTTCCCTTCTTTGCTTAGAACTGGGTTGCCATCTCAGCTCTTGATATTCATACAAGTGGTTCTCTTCTCTCCAAAGGTCTCTTTAATTTTCCTGTAGGCAGTATCTATCTTACCCCTAGTGAGACAAGCCTCTACATCCTTACATTTGTCCTCTAGCCATCCCTGCTTAGCCATTTTGCACTTCCTGTCGATCTCATTTTTGAGTCGTTTGTATTCCTTTTTGCCTGCTTCATTTACTGCATTTTTGTATTTTCTCCTTTCATCAATTAAATTCAATATTTCTTCTGTTACCCAAGGATTTCTATTAGCCCTCGCCCTTTTATCTACTTGATCGTCTGCTGCCTTCACTACTTCATCTCTCAGAGCTACCCATTCCTGTCAATTGTTCCCTTATGCTCTCCCTAAAACTCTCTACAACCTCTGGTTCTTTCAGTTTATCCAGGTCCCATCTCCTTAGATTCCCACTCTTTTGCAGTTTCTTCAGTTTCAATCTGCAGTTCATAACCAATAGATTGTGGTCAGAATCCACATCTGCCCTTGGAAATGTCTTAAAATTTAAAACCTGGTTCCTAAATCTCTGTCTTACCATTATATAATCTATCTGATACCTTTTAGTATCTCCAGGATTCTTCCAGGTATACAACCTTCTTTTATGATTCTTGAACCAAGTGTTAGCTATGATTAAGTTATGCTCTGTGCAAAATTCTACAAGGCGGCTTCCTCTTTCATTTCTTCCCCCCAATCCATATTCACCTACTATGTTTCCTTCTCTCCCTTTTCCTACTGACGAATTCCAGTCACCTATGACTATTAAATTTTCGTCTCCCTTCACTACATGAATAATATCTTTTATCTCGTCATACATTTCATCTATTTCTTCATCATCTGCAGAGCTAGTTGGCATATAAACTTGTACTACTGTAGTATCTGTCATACCTTCAGGTTAACCCTGTTTAGAGTTTAAATAGTCCTATTTCTAACTTTCGGTCAATGATCCGCTGCTAATATGCGTTTCCGACAACCATGCAAAATGCCTCTCTCTCATTTCCACTTCAGTGCGAAGTGCCATTACGCGGATTCATTTACTAATATTTTGTTTGATTGCACACATTTAAATGCATGACCTTCATTCACAAGCAACTCGCTCATACACATACTTAAAACTACCAAATATATAATAAGCAGATACGCAGAATTAAACATACCTGAAATAAATCTTAATTAACTATGTATTTACACCGCCGGCCGGAGTGGCCGAGCGGTTCTAGGCGCTACAGTCTGGAACCGCGCGACCGCTACGGTCGCAGGTTCGAATCCTGCCTCGGGCGTGGATGTGTGTGCTGTCCTTAGGTTAGTTAGGTTTAAGTAGGTCTAAGTTCTAGGGGACTGATGACCTCAGCAGTTATGTCCCATAGTGCTCAGAGCCATTTGAACCATTTTTTGTATTTACACCTTTCGTAAGGTCGGCCTTTTAGACCACGATATAGAGTAGGTAGCACGACAGAATGTTTGATGGGGCTTAACCTGCATGTCAAATTCATATCCCTTAATCATTCCTGGTTTCTCTGAGAACACTTTTAGAAATTGATTTAATACTTAAGTCTGTTTGTTGTGACAGGCTTAAGTAAGATGATTCGGCTACTTTTTCTTCAATTTGTTGTTTGAGAGTGACTGCACGTACCTGTTCATTACTATTTTGATTAATGATACAGTCATTGATCTTCATTGTCTCTGGATAACTTACAGTTACTCGGACATTCCGGCAGTAATTTATATACGCGTCCGGAGTCCTTATCAGTGCCAGGTCAATTTGCCGGTTGCGATAGGATAAAGTGCAGTTGGCCCAGGAGAGGTCAATTCTAGCCTTCATTTTCCCGCAGCGCATCAAGTCCCAGTATGCAAGGCACTGTAAGATTCTTAACCACAAGGAACGGGCATAATATGGCTTCTTTTTCCGTGGCAATCTCAGCCTGCACCTGATTCCTTATCACTTGCACTCTGCCCCGTAGAGCACCTACGACCTTACAATTTTCCACTGGCAAAAGTGTAACTTCTTTACGCGATCTATACATTTAAATAACTGCTCATCTATGCCAGAGGTACTCGCCCCTGTGTAAAGTATTACTGTCACTTCTATGCCATTTATTTTTGCTCTGAATGCAGCCTGTACGTGTTCTACCTCCTGTTGTTCCGCCGATCGCGGATCAACTGTTAATTCTTCCCTCATATCGCATCCGTCATTATAACGGAGTAAATGCACACCCACATTCTGCCTGCCCCCCTCTTTTAACTTTGCCGACCGTCTGGGAAGGGCTTATAGAGGTCGGACAGAGTTTGACGGTCTGTCGCACCCTGCCGATGCTTGGTCAGTCACGCCTGTGATTCTCACCCCGTCAGTCACAGTTTGCGATGTACCATGCGCGACATACACATGTGGCTGACACATGTGGTTGAAGTGATGGCGGTGGCATCGGAATAACGTTAATATGATTGACAGGCACATAACGTGTTGGCATGACTTGAGCCTGCCAATTCGCTGGCCCTGTCCGTTGCCACTGCTCATTGTTTGTTCTCATATTTTTGTTTACGAAGTTAGAGTTTCCTCCCCCTTCGCTCCGTCTCTTTCGGTTATAATTGTCTCCCCCCCCCCCCCCCCTTTTTGGTGGAGACTGGTTCATGCTGGCATACTGGTTCGCATTATAACCATTGCTACTCCAGCTGTTATTCGCAGTCGGCCCGTTAATCAATGAGTTCGCTTTCTTATGGCGGTTCTCTCCATGCGAATGTTCCTTGTTTTTGCCATAATAATTTTTACGAGGGCTATCATTACCCTGATTTCATGCTTTATTATTACATTGACCGTTATTTGAGTTCCCTTGCACACTCTGCCGGGCTTCATCATGTATTATGTCCAAAGAATCTATTGTTGCCATTAACAGTTCCAGGTCGGTATCAGGTACGTGCATTAATTTTTCCCTAATCGCTGTTGGTAATTTGCCTTTTAGTATTCGTAAAACATGTCTTGCGGGCATTGGTACATCCCAATACCTCGTCTTTTTCAAGTATCGTTCAAAGTATTTCCTAAGGTTACCACAGCGAGGGTTTAAGAGTTAAGGCATGTACACCTGTTTACGAAGCCTCTCCTCTACAGACATAGACCAGACCTGGCTAGGAATTTGCTTTCAAATTCCGAGAACGTCGGACACTGTTCCGCGATCTACATCGCCCACGGTGCCGCGACACCCGTAATAAATGAAACCACGAACTGAATTTTTTGTTCAGTCCACGACACAGGTAACACGTTTCGAAAACTCTTTACGAAAATCACGGGATGTACGCTTTTCTTTTCATCGTTAAATGTTTGAAATTGCCGGTGTTTGATTAACGATTCTCCATGTTTTACTTGTGCCACGCTTGGTAGCATTCCGGCCTCGTTTGCAGCGACAATACCTGTATAATTCGTCGGGGAGAGCGGTTGCATTCTCTCGCAGTCTGATTTTCTACCCTGCATGTATTAACTGGTACATTGCCCTACTGGGACTTACTGTTCTGTCTCCTTACTTGGGGGAGGAATAGATGATCATGTAAACCCACACATTTTATGATCTTGAATGTCCACGTTGTATGTATGTCAATATAAACACAAATAAGGGGCGAGAGCACTATTCATATCGCAGAAAGCATGAGACTATCACTTAGGCGTCTTGACAGTTTCGTATTTCCTGCAGTAAATGCGCTACTTTCGTGTCGTGTGACCTTCATACTTTTCAATTGGCTGATGACAGCCATAGCTGAAGACAGAAGAACCACCACGAACGGAACTGGAGGTGGGAGCAAACTGCAGAAACAATGGATATGCTACTGGGATTCCCATATTCTGTTAGTATCCCGCTAATTTCCATTCACACAAAGGGAATCATTGTGGATAATAGTCACAGTGACTATAGACTCACAAATAACGCCAAATAATTCGAATAAATAACAAAATATAACGGAAAAAATTTTGTCTTTCAAGGTGTTTCGAACCGTTACTATAAATTCACCATGCTTCCCAGCCCTTCCCGTTCACCATAACAGTATAAGTGATACGTCAAACAGATTGCTAGCATTTATACCTACATCAAATTTACGTATATGTCTAATAGCTGTCACTCTACGCCTTTTTTTATTCAAAATGTTGTAGGCTTACTTCCGTTTCTTAATGTGATTAATGTACATGATCAGAGAAGCCTATGTTATAAAAAAGTGTAATTTAACTGAATGATTTTGACATATTTATTATCTTGAATGTGTATAGTATGCGTTGTTTTATTGTTTGGTTAGTGTTTATAAAGCAGATGTTGTAACAGGACAGTCAGCTAGAAACGAAGCTTTATTTTCGGATATCTTAAGCTTCATGCTATTGCTTGTCAAAAAGATTTCGACACTCTTGAAAGTGTTTCATAAAGTGTTATGTTTTGTTTCAGTACCTGTGCCGAGCCCGAATCTCGTCCGACACAGAGCGGAATGAAACATCACTGTTTCGATACAATTAGTCCGTTCCAAGCACAGGTGGACTGAAACAGCCTTATTTTGAAACGATACAGTTTCTGTGTCTGGCTCGAGATCGAATCTGGTCCGGCGGGACAGGAGACAGGGGCGGAATGAAACACCACTGTTTCGAAACAGTGAACCACAGCCGTTGCGAAACACTGAAACAGTTCCACGTATCGATACACTGTATCGAAACATAGAAACATTGGCCAAGTCTAGAGAGGAATGAAGGATAATGTAAACACAAATTTTCTTGTCTATGTCAACTGCTGCGGTGTGTGTTGCTGTTGTTCTATTAATTCCGAGACTTGTTTTACCATATCGATATCCTGTGACAAACATGACCCTACCACCTTGTCACGTAGTTCAAACATGCTATTCATTTTCTCCAGAGCTGAGCGTCACTATCTGCTGCTAAAATGTCTTTAACTTCTGAAATTAACGCCTGCTTACGAATTACGGCTCTTGCCTTTCTTTGTCACGTAGTTCAAACATGTTATTCATTTTTTCCAGAAACTGAGCGTCACTATCTGCAGCTAAAATATCTTTGACTTGTGAAATTAACGCCTGCTTACGAATGACGCGCTCTTGCCTTTCTTTCTCTTCACCTTTCTTCTCTCCGAGATCTAATTGTGCCATAAGTGTAGTCAAGAAATCAGCTGTTGGCGCAGGTAGTTGCATAACATTAGCTGTTGATGCGGTAGCATCATCTTTCCCTGTCCCAGCAGCTGAGTAAACTTCTCTGCTCATCTGAGCCTGATCGTCAGCATTGCTTGATACGATATCTGTCACAGGCTGCTCACCTTCCTGTCCAGGAATTTGAGAGACTAACATTTCGAGTGGATTCTTTACTGGAAATTCCTGTAGATTATCATCTGCATCATACCCAGAGATATTCTCGCTCTCTAATAGTTTGTCCTTCCGTGTCCGAACCATGTTTGCATAGATTTACACTCACTAACTGGACACAAATATACAATGAAATCTGTTTCCCCCAAAATGTCACGCAAAAGAAACACACAAAATATACAAGACACACTCAAAAATTCTGAAATAATTTAATGAAATCTTACTAATTCCTACAAATGAAGCTATCACCTATCCTTTTACACTCACTTTATGACGTAATCCTTTCAATATTTCTTGTGTACTGCAAAAAATCTATCTCTACAGAAATATTGTTTTCGCCAGTACACACGCAAGTGAACCTATTGGTAATTACACTGGAGTTTATCTGAAATACCACAGCTGATTGTGTGACCTCTATTTCAAATACTAACCGCTGTGTAGCAAATTGTATCACTGATTCACTCACTAGAACTAAGTTGTTGTAAATGAATCTGACCAAATTCTCACTGTGGCAAAAGAACTTTATCTACACAATTATGACAAATTTGTGCCAAGAAATTCAGCACAGTGCATGGCCCCCGGTTTCCTTCCTCTTCTCGGTTCCAGCCCAGAAGCCCATGCATTTGCACCCTTACCTTTAATACTTAGTATTGCTTGCTGCTGAGTATATCTAGGTTGAGACAATTGTATGTATTGATTTAGCTTCAGGTCCTCAGTCTCGTACGGGTGAAATTTTTTATATTGAGTACATGGAACAATGTTACATGTATGGTATTAGTTCATACACATCATACACATCATTCCATACATATAAATATTTACTAATGTTTTTCTAAAATTTTCTGATAAATGCGACTATACCTCAGTTAATTTTATGTACTCAATATTTCTGTGTATAATGATGGTACATAAAAATTCGTGCCCCACGATCTTGGGCGCCAATTATCACGGTATGAGTGTATACGTGTGTGGGTGTCCTTACCACGGGATAATTATGTATTTATTTTTTATAATTATATATTTTTTTGATTTTGGTAGGGGTGTCTTTATATATTGTGGGCTAGCATGACACTTTTAACTAACTTATACCGCGATAACACTCGTACGGACATCAGCTGCCCCTAAGTACGTACGATATAATATTTTTTAAACACAACGCGCGACTCATCGCCCTCTAATAAATAGTTTGCATGAGCGCTACTATTTAGAAAAGAAAATATGCGTATTCTTACGCAAACTGTAATTATTAATATATGTCTCAGGGGCTACTGGTTATTTATGTACCAAATGCCACAAAGATTAACTGAGATATTGCTGAACGTAATGATTTTCAATATTTCTTGTTCATTATTTGCGAGGCAAAACTGGAGAGAATCTCATCGGCCGTTAGGCGGCCAAAGTCGAAACGTACTGAACTCTTTCAGTATTCTAAATATTAATAAACGAAATCTATTTTTACTGTGTTAACTTTGAAACTATTATAAGGTCAAGGTAGAGAAATCTCTCACATTTACATTTAACATTATGACATGAAATTTTAACTAAATAAAACAGTCAGCGTAATGGCCGACTAAATCCTGCTAGGGGAGATGAGGTCCCTGCACTACGAAGTTCCGTAAAAACTTGATTAATGAGAATTAATGATTGCGATAATAAGAGGTGACAACTAAGTCAATAATACACACTTTCTAATAACATTTTCTATTATATTTTGCAAAAATACAGAAAAACTTACATTAATTATTATCCAGCGCTACAATGGCGGCCTACGTCTAGACGAAACAAAAACATGAGCTCTTTCAATTAAGCAGTAGTCTCTGGTCATGTTCATTTTCTTTCCACAGATAAAAAGAATGTTCTTTTTTTATATCACATCGCCTTTTGTGATTTTTGGTGGTATTATTTAACTTTTTTAATCTTTCTTATACATCGCGCAGACGAACACAGTCTTGAAATGATTTATAATTCACACGTGACACAAGCAAAAACCTTTTTTTCCTTTTCACCAAATTTCCATTTATGCGACGTGCCGTCACATCTGGAAACAAGCTATCTAGTGTCGTGTTTCTGTAAAATCTTTCCGACCTGACCAGTTACTTTCTTAATAAAAAGGGAGGGGAAGTGTGTTCTTCCGTCGTTGTTTCCCATGCTTGTCCTTTGGCGTTCCGTTCTTTCGTCGTAGAAATCTGTTTACTTCTTTCTCCGAGTAGCCGTTTTTCTCGAAAGTCTGCTTTAGAGTACCATCTCAGCCTAATACGTGCAACTCCGCCCACGCTCCTTTTTCTGTAGTATATATGACGCTTTCAGACTCTGGCAGGACTGAGTGGAGGAGCAACGCCTCTGAAGAAGTCCAGCGCTGATCTGGAGGAAACGCTGGAACACAAAATTTTCGTGGGTCACGACCTTATTCCCTGAAAGGTTTACCAGCACATATGTGGGATTGGCACCATTTTGGGTTAGGAGTCGGTGGAGTACCGTACCTTACTCTGCCACAATGGACGGAGAGGCTGGGCAAAACTAATCTAGCCAGGAATATATTCTGTACTCCTTGAGATAGGCAAACAAATTTACAATATGTGTCCTGATAACGGTTTATGGAGGTTAGTTTGCCTGTCTTAAGGCGCAAGGAATACACACCGATACTGACTGACTTAAATGCAATGAAATGCAGTGAGTATACTAATGAAAATGAAATCAGTGAATATGCAATGACATGAATAGGTCTGAGTCACTGTCTAGCAGATATGCTGAATTATGACGACATATTATTTACAGGGTGACAATTATTGCCGGCCGGTGTGGCCGAGCGGTTCTAGGCTCTACAGTCTGGAACCACATGACCGCTACGGTCGCAGGTTCAAATCCTGCCTCGGACATGGATGTGTGATGTCCTTAGGTTAGTTAGGTTTAAGTAGTTCTAAGTTCTAGGGGACTGATGACCTCAGCAGTTAAGTCCCATAGTGCTCAGAGCCTTTTGAACCATTTTGAACAATTACTGAGCTATGTGAAATAAAATCGTCATAACTTCTGAACGGTTTCCGTTACGACGTTCAAAGTGCACGGTTGGCAGCGTGGCATGATGGGAATTAGTATGGTTTGGTTTAGCAACGAAGCCCACTTTTATTTGGATCAGTTCGTCAATAAGAAAAATTGGCGCATCTGGGGGACTGAAAAACCGCATTTGGCGATAGTGAAGCCTCTTCACATGTGGCGGGTGACTGTGTGGTGTGCACTGTCCAGTCGCAGAATAATCGGTGTGATATTTCTTGATGGCACCGTGACTACCGAACGGTGCGTGAACGTCTTGGAAGATGATTTCATCTCCATAATCCGAAGTGACGCTGATTTCGACAAAATGTGGCTGATGCAAGACGGAGCCCGACCCCATCGAAGAAGGAGAGTGATGTCCTGGAGGAGCACGTTGGGGTACACAAAGCCTAGTGGCATGGGCCTCGATTGGGCGCCAGATTCTCAGGATCTGAACACATGTGACTCCTTTTTTGGGGCTATTTTAAAGACAAAGTGTACAGCAATAACCCTAAAACGATTTCTGAGCTTAGAACAGCCATTCTGGAGGTCATCGACAACATCAACGTTCCGAAACTTCAACGGGCTATGCAAAATTTCGCTATTCGTCTGCGTCACATCATCGCCAATGATGGAAGGCGAGTCGAACACGTCATAACCTAAATCCGAATATCTGTGGTGGTGTTCACATTTGAATAAGCGGTGTGCACGTCGTAGTTTGTTTTACTTGTTGAGTAAAGTGTGTGCACGCAGTAGTTGTAACTTATTTACTTTCTTTTCGTATAGTTCAATAATTCTCACCCTGTACATTGCAGGTACAACATTTCTTAGTTGTCTGCAGTGAGTTCATTTCATGGCTTTGCTACGAATGTAATTCATTTCTGCAGAAGCGATACAGTGGAGCGAATTGTCTCATATCATAATTATTTTCAACTGATATCATGTCGAAAGCATCTAGCTTTCTTTGTCACTGTAGTAATTTTGTTAACCACGAATAAATAGTAAATTGCTTAAAAAATGATTTTGTAAAGTATTTCAGTTGCAGAGGGAGTACCACAGCTTGCATAAAGTTTCATGCTTTTCTGACAGATAGTGTTTGTGTTGTAAGGGTAAATTCGTAACTTTCATAGAATCTCGAACTACATGTTAAGGGCCTAACATGTTGTTTATAGGCATTAGGGCTGGTCGTATGAGGAAATACTAATGTCAGCGTCGTATCAATCAATTATTTCAGGAATAACTGTACGTCATGTGTTTTATTGCTCTTGAAAGCTTAACGCACTGCAGATTAATTGATAGAAAGTACTCGTTTTTATCGAGTTGTTGCATCACCAGATTCATATTAATATGTCGTGACACGTAGAACCACTATACAGTAAATACCTTGGTCTTGACATAAAATTTTCTTAACTCGGAGTTTTGTTCATAGGGCGTCAGGAAAAAAAAATTGGCTTGCTTGACTGAGTGATAACTTTGTCCACCTTCACTCAACAGGCGATCCTCTCCTTAGTAAACCTTATGAGAAGAAAATTCATATCCAACATGTATAAGATATTCAAGGTTTTAGCCAGGGCAGGCCTCACCTGAAAGGTGAGTAACGACTGTCAGAAATTGAAACTGGTGCAGAGTCAAATGTCGCGTATTACTTTCCATTATTGACATGTTTCGCCGGCCGCTGTGGCCGAGCGGTTCTAGGTGATTCAATTCGAAACCGCGCTGCTGCTACGGTCGCAGGTTCGAATCCTGCCTCGGGCATCGCTGTGTGTGATGTCATTTAAGTTAGTTAGGTTTAAATGGTTCTAAGTCTAGACTGATGACCTCAGATGTTAAGTCCCACATTGCTGAGAGCAATTTGAACCATTTGAACATGTTTCAATTGACAGAGCTAGTATTTTCAGAAATTTATTAGTCAAGGGCCACACTTCCAGTATACCAATATATCCAACTCGTGGCTCTTGGCTACTAAATTTCTGTAAATACTTGCGCCTGTCGAGTAAAAAAAAAGTAAATAAATAAAAGAAAGTAATATGCGCCTCGTTGCTGCCTTGTAATTTTAATGAGACGTCTGGTCATTTTATTCTTGTTGGGCTAGAAACTGCCTAAACGCCATGTCACATAGTCCGGTGCGAATGCTTATCGTTGACTGGGGCGCATCTTCCGGATCCGCGTTGCTGTAAAGCCTGCTCTCGCAGTACGCCGAGTAACAGCTAAATTACATATGTTTTTGACGCAGTTAAGTGCAAAGTGTGGTGTTGGTGATTGATTCGTTCCTGAAGAAGAGGCAACTCTTTGTCAGTAACGGCACTCACTGCAGCAGCATTAAACCAGCTGTAGCTGCGGTCAAACAAGGTTCGATTCTGGAATCCTTGCTGTACTGTATTTTCACAAATGACATACTAAAGCAGGCGGAGCGTGGGTTCTAGGAGAGGTTCAAAATGGTTCAAATGGCTCTGAGCACTATGGTACTTAACTTCTGAGGTCATCAGTCCCCTAGAACTCAGACTTACTTAAACCTAACTAACCTAAGGACATCACACACATCCATGTCCGAGACATGATTCGAACCTGCGACCGTACCGGTCTCGCGGCTCCAGATTGTAGCGCCTAGAACCGCTCGGCCACTACGGCCGGCTCTAGGAGAGGGCGGGGGGATCGGGGAGAGGAGGAATCGCCTTGCTGACCGACGGCATTGAACTATGTACGTGTTGTCACAGTCCAAGTTTTGTTGTTCGGCATCTTCAGAGATATTTGAACAAATTCATCCGGTGGTGCACTATACGAAAAGTGAAGAAGCAACCTAACAACATCCAAACATTTGTGTTTACTACAAACACAAACACCGCATCGGCCTATTCGCAATTGCTGGGATGGACTTGTTGTGACTCAGTGACGTTGGTCTTACTTCAGGCAACAGATCGACTTGAGCATCACAAATAGTAGTGTAATCCAGAAGTGTTGCAGCATGTCTGATCACTTCTACCGGTTCTTTCACGATACAAAACTGACACTCTACTTCATCACCATACTCCCGGTCATCATATGATTCGGAAGAGTGGCCAGGGATGACTATACTTACCTGAAACGAGTGGAAACCATCCTAGTCAACGTACTTCGGATAATAATTAATACTCTAAACAGTCACAATAGGCAACACTTAGGGCAACTGTCGATCTAATAAATAATCCACTACATTCCATATAAAAGAATGCTTCGCCCCGTTACGTCATAAATTCACTCGGCCATCAACACACAAATTCGTATCATAAAAGACGAAAGATGACGATCCGGCCGTTGCAGCAGACTGGTTCTAGGCGATTCATTCCGGAATCGCGCTGCTGCTAGGGTCGCAGGTTCGAATCCTGCCTAGGGCATCGATGTGTGTGATGTCCTTAGGTTCGTTAGGTTTAGATATTTCTAAGTCTAGGGGGCTGATAATCTCAGATGTTAAGTCCCATAGTGCTCAGAGACATTTGAATGATTTGAAAGATGACGCTTTATGGACTGACACTGATTTAAACACTACGCAAAAATAAAACTATATACCATAATCTCTCGTTATTCTAACCATCTAGTCACGGGAGCACATTGCCCTGTGGAGTTCCTACTATAAATAGTACCCTGTCACTTAACGTGCGGCTTTGAAATAAGGCCAAAAGTATTTTTGAGTGATCCACCTTGACTCGGAAGATATCCCAGTCTAGGACGTGAAATACTGGTACCGTAAATCGTAAGCTATTTAAATATGACGTTTCGGACATACATTATATGATGTCATGTTGTGAAAATTACGGAGGAAGTTGTTTACGTGAGTTTGATTTTATATTACGTACTGTAATAGAGCGCGTAGAGCGGGATATAGACAAACTGATTCCACTTTATGGCGAGAAGTATACCAGCTGAACCCTAACTTCAATCATTAGTTCCTTATTGTAACATTTGTGTTATTATTCTCTTGAACTTGCAGTTTCAGTTATTCATAGCTTCCTTGCTTAGTGCGGTTGAGGTTCGAGTCCTCCCTCGGGAGTGTGTGTTTGTCCTTAGGATAATTTAGGTTAAGTAGTGTGTAAGCTTAGGGACTTATGACCTTAGCAGTTAAGTCCCATAAGATTTCACACGCATTTGAACATTTGGACCTTCCTTAGTGTACAGTGTCTGCTGATCAGGAATGTGTTACAGACTCGACAGACGAACACAGTAGCAGTCGAATGAATATCTGAGGTCGAAATATCTTACAAATCTCGCTAACGGTATGCGGAACCATTGATTACATCCGTACTTGGATCCGTTTTGTTGTTAAAATATTTGTCTGGCCAGGTTAACTTGAAGTTCCTGTTTTCAGATTCCCTATATCCGGTGAATACCAGGACAGTCTCTTAACTTCACCATGGTAGTGTTAAATATTTGGAGAATGGGAAGCACATCAGTTCTGTCTGTCTGAACGCCAAAAACCTGCAAAGAACCTGATAACTTTCTTCACGTCTGAGAAATGTTACTTCCTCTGAATTTTCTGCACAAACTTCTCTCTGACACTGAATTCTCTTTTATGCAGCTCTCTACACTAATTAATCTTGCCATGAGTTTCATACGTTCATAACAGGTGTACGCTACATCTATTTGACACGGCTTACTGTACTGAAACATTGCTCTTGCCCTAAAATGTTTGGATTTCCCTCCTTTCAACAGAATACAGGATATTGCCCTACTGCACCCCCGTCCTCCAACATCTACTCGCCAGCTACGAAAGTATACGAAATTAACTGTCCATTCATACTATAAAATGTGTTGTATGAAGTTGAGTCTTCTTATAGTGGTGCCTTAACTGTCTGGTCTCTCCATCTCGATTCTGTACCTCTTCATTACTTTCTCGATATACCCATCTATTTTTATTTTTATTGCGGAAGAATTTCGTTTGTGTGTAGCTGTTTCTATTTATTCTTGTCTCTTTGGCTATCGCACGTGCTACAAACCAAGAAAATACTTTTGAAAAAGACTATGTACGGGCGCTATTCGGAAAGTAAGGTCGCATAGTTCCTAAAATGGAATGACAGTGAAAGTCCGGTGAAGCTTTGCACAGATGCATTGGGCAGTGTTTGGGCGCACAGCGAGTACGTATTGATGGGTAGAACAATAGTGGGTGCTGCCAAGTATGGGTGCCCATTGCGAGATTTCGCTTGATTTCATGCAACCCCACATAACTTACCTGTCATGCACTTCTTTCTGAACAATAGTTTTTGGTCACCCACTGCAGGGACAATGAGGATGCCGCTGCAGCGTTTCCGATGGGAAATGTTTCATCACCCACCATACATACAATGAAGGCTTTCACGACCGGATGTTTCAGCTGCTGAGAATTCTTGCAGGTTGTATGGCCGTGGTGCATGGAACTCTTCAATCCCTGACGTTTCGTCCAAAGCTACGTTGGACATCTTCGGCGGTGCACCTGGCTGTGCAAGATTCATCAAAACCAGGAGTCTTGCACAGCCAGGAGCACCTCCGAAGACGTCCAACGTAGCCTTGGACGAAACGTCAGGGATTGAAGAGTTCCATGGACCACAGCCATACAACCCGGGAGAATTCTCACCCACCATACAGCCCGGACTTGGCTCCCTCTGATGTTCGTCTCTGCTCACATGCAATAAAAAATGGTTCAAATGGCTCTGAGCTCTATGGGACTTAACATCTGAGGTCATCAGTCCCCTAGACTTAGAACTACTTAAACCTAACTAACCTAAGGACATCTCACACATCTATGCCCGAGGCAGGATTCGAATCTGCGACCGTAGTGGTCGCGCAGTTCCAGACTGTAGCGCCTAGAACAGTTCGGCCACTCCAGCCGGCGGAAAGTTGGTACAACGCTATGACAGACGTAGAAGTAGGAGAGCCGCCTTTGTAGAGAAGTGGTTGGTATGTGTAGCAACTGTTGCAATTTTTGATTCTCATTCTGGTTTCCATCTCGTAACCGTCCAGACCTCATTTTCTAAATATCCCCCGTATTACTTAAATTTATAGCGGACGTTAACAAATTTCTCTTTTTCAGGAATGCTTTCCCTGCTAATGAAAGTTTTTTATTTTAATTTTTTTTTATTTTTTAGCTTCTCCTTTTACTATATCAGCATCTCCTTTTGCTGTGTTAAATCTTGTCAACTACTTTTCGTATCTCGCTTTACAACCTAGTACTACCTGGAACTTCCTGGCAGATTAAAACTGTGTGCCGGACCGAAACTTGAACTCGGGACCTTTGCCTTTCGCGGGGAAGTGCTCTACCAACTGAGGTACCCAAGCACGACTCACGCCTCGTCCTCACAGCTTTACGTCTGCCAGTACCTCGTCTCCTACCTTCCAAACTTTACAGAAGCTATCCTGCGAACCTTGCAGGACAAGCGCTCCTGAAAGAAAGGATATTGTGGAGACATGGCTTAGCCACAGCCTGGGGGATGTTTCCAGAATGAGGTTTTCACTCTGCAGCGGAGTGTGCGCTGATATGAAACTTCTTCCTTTGGTAGAGCACTTGCCCGCGAAAGGCAAAGGTCCCGAGTTCGAGTCTCGGTCAGGCACACAGTTTTAATCTGCCAGGAAGTTTATATAAGCGCACATTCCGCTGCAGAGTGAAAATCTCATTCTAGTACTACCTGTTTGTATTTCGACTACCTCCACCATCTTTTTCGTACTTTTGATTATGTTCGTCTGTTGAACTCTTTTCAAAATCGCCTATTCCGGATTACTTGCCCATGTCCTTTTTCGGCCTCTGGGAGAATTGCTATATTGTCGACAAAAATCTACTGGTAAAGAAATGACTACCATACTTGGCCTGCGGCACCGTTGATGTAAAGGCTTGTGGGACACCGAAAGTGCTGGATAAATAGTGATGGTGTAGCAGCGACTGGAAGGTAATAATACTGTTTCAGAGGGCAGAGGAAGGGCCCGCTGACCTTTGCGCTGCTGCCACTGTGTACGCAGGCGGGCAGAAGCGCGGGCTGGCAGCCCCCAGTGCGCAGTCGCTTGTTTTACTGGGAGGGAGTGTGTGGGGAGGGCGGTAGCGCCCGGGGCGCCTTGTTTCAATTAACTCGTCGCCACTTGCTGCGCGCGCCTACCTCTGGCTGTTCCGCACCGCGACGGGCAGACGCATCGCCGCGAGCTGCGGCCGCAATAATTAAAACTTGTCCAGAGCCGAGCTGCGCAGCGCACCGCAGTACAATGCTGCCTGGCGGAACTTGTCCGAAGCGTCGCCAAGACCTCGACTTCCTCCTCCCAAGCAGCTCATGTGGCTTTGCGGAGGGCGCGCCGAGCGAACTGGAAGCGCCAACTTCCTCATACGTACGCCGCATCACTGCCAACTAGTTAACGAGACGGTTCCTGCATCATCGGGCTCTGTCACGCATCTTCGCTGTTGAACTTGTAAATCTTGTACGGAATCACCGAATTAAGTACTGTCTCGACGTAGATCTTACGAGCAGTTACCAAAGAAGCCTGGCTAATTCGTCGCTCAGAATCTGGCTGTGAACGGCACCTGTTACTTTATCAAGCAAAGCGTATGGCTCAGTGTGTCTCTTACTCTCAGTTCTTTCCCTCATATTCCATATTACCAAACAGCTACGCCCACGCAGCGATCGTTAGAGGTTGCGCATCTAACGGCTTCCAGCGGCAACAAAAATTAGATTTCCAATATTTCGTATACGGGGGTCACTCCAAATGAAATGCACTTTGTTTTTGCAAAAATAAAGTTTCCATTCTGCATGTATGAAAGTTTTGCACTGTGCAGATACATCCTTCCCGCTTATTTTCAAACTTAGTTCAACCTGTTCCCGTGAGCGGCGCCGTCACAGCATGTCTACAAGACGAGATATGAAACTTTCTCGCAGATTAAAGCTGTGTGCCGGACCGAGACTCGAACTCGGGACCTTTGCCTTTCGCGGGCAAGTGCTCTACCAACTGGGCTACCCAAGCACGACTCACGCCCCGTCCTCACAGCTTTAACTCCGCCAGTACCTCGTCTCCTGTTTTTCATTCTAGAAATTTCATTCATGTCTACAAGATAGCTGCTACACTTGACGTTCGTCAGAAGCGACGTGCTGTCATAGAATTCCTGTGCTGTGAAAACGAGACAGTGGTTGAGAAAGGTGTATGGAGATGCTGCTGTGGCCGAGCGGTTCTAGGCGCTCCAGTCAGGAACCGCGCGACCGCTACAGTCGCAGGTTCGAATCCTGCCTCGCGTATGGATGTGTGTGATGTCCTTCGGTTAGTTAGGTTTAAGTAGTTCTAAGTTCTAGGGGACTGATGACCTCAGAAGTTGAGTCCCATAGTGCTCAGAGCCACTTGAACCATTTGAGATGCTGCTGTTCATCGCAGCACAGTTACTTGGTGGGCAAGCACGTTACATGATGAAAGCGGGCACGGCAATATTGAGGATTGTCCTCGCAGCGGCATGCCTCGTACTGCACACACTCCAGACAATGTGCAGAGAGTTAACGAATTGGTGACTGCTGACAGACGCATCACAGTGAACCAATTGTCACACTACGTTGGGATAGGCGAAGGAAGTGTTTGCAGAATACAGAAAGCGTTGGCGTGGAAAAAGGTTTGTGCCAGGTGGGTTCCCAGGATGACAACAGTGGCTCACAAACAAACAAGAAAAACGGTATGCAGTGAACTTTTGAACAGTACGAGAACGGTGGAGATGAATTTCTTGGAAGAATTGTGACAGGTGATGAAACATGGCTCCATCATTTTTCACCGCAGACGAAGAGGCAATCAGTGGAGTGGCATCATGCAAATTCACCAAAAAAACTTCAAAACCACACCTTCTGTTGGAGAAGTTAGGGCTACGGTGCTTTTCGATTCCGAAGGACTCTTGCTTGTGAACATCATGCCAAGTGGAACCACCATAAATTCTGCTGCATATGTGGCAACACTGAAGAAACTTCAAGCTCGACTGAGTCGTGTTCGACCACATCGGCAAACGCAGGATGTTTTACTGTCGCACGACAATGCACGGCCACATGTCAGTCAAAAAACTATGGAAGCGATCACAAAACTCGGATGGACAACACTGAAACACCCACCTTACAGTCCTGACCTGGGTCCATGTCACTATCATCTCTTTGGGAAACTGTAAGACTCTCTTAGTGGAACAAGGTTTGAAGATGATGACTCCTTTGTGCACGCTGCCAAACAGTGGCTCCAACAGGTTGGTCCAGAATTTTACCGTGCGGGTATACAGGCGCTGGTTCCAAGATGGCGTAAGGCAGTTGATAGGGATGGAAATTATGTAGAGAAATGAAAATATTGTTCCTAAAGGATGTATCTACACACTGTAAACCTTTCAAACATGTACAATAAAAGATGGATTTTTAATAAAAATAGTGTGCATTTCTTTTGGTGTGAGCCTCATACTTGCTGACCGAACATAAAAACTTGAAATGCTGGCGTAATCTACACGCAAAGAGATGTAACCTTTTATGAAAGTTTTAACGCAATAAAGCAAATTTTACAGTTAGAAACTTTCTGTATGTCGTGAGGCAACGTACCTCGCGGTCCGCTAAGCTTCTTTTTTAATTTTTTTTGCATTTTTGAGTCGTCAGCCTTCTGACTTGTTTGATACGACCCTCCATTATTTCCTCTCTTGCGCCAACCTCTTCATTTCAGAGGAGCAAATCGCCCTACGTCCTCAATTACTTACTACACGTATTCCAATCTTTGTCTTCATCTACAAGTTTTACACTCTACAGTTCCTTCTAGTACTATAGAGGTTAATCTGTAATGCCGTAAAACATGTTTATCGTATTGTCTGTTCTTCTTGCCAATTTTTTCCATATGCTCCATTCTTCACAGATTCTGCGGAGAATCTCGTCACTCTTTACCGTGCCAGTCATTCTGACTTTCAACATTCTCCTTCAGCACCACATCTCAAATGCTTCTATCCTCTTCTGTTCTGGTTTTCCACTATTCACTGTTCACCATCATACAGTTCTGTGCTCCAAACATGCATTCTCAGCAATTTCTTCCTCAAATTAAGGCCAAAGCAGCCAACCAGTTGCAACCAAAGTCGGTTAACCCCTTTATACAGGATGGAAGGATAAGGAAGCGCGATGGGGCAATCCAGGGCAGTAATATCATTTGTCGTTTGATTACATTCTTCAAATAATATTAAACACAGTAATGGTCAGACTCTCTCTTAACAAACAACAGCCGAAGGGCAAATATGTCAAAAATGTATAACAGAGAGATACAGACAATAAAGAATAGTAAAATTTAACATTAAGAAAATGCTAAAAGCGAGGCTTCAGGATCTATTCCCACATTCAGTCAGCACTCGAGCAAGCAATGTTGCTAATTGCAGAACTGCTACAATTTATAGTACTGTAAGCAGGCTGTTTAGGTTTTCATGTTGGCAACGCCACGTAGCGCTCTGTATTAAAATTGCTGACTGTGCTGTGTGCAGTCTGTGGCTGGTTGGACTCGTTGTTGGAAGTTATTCGCTAGTGTGGTGTTGGGCAGTTGGATGTGAACAGCCCGTAGCGTTGGGCAGTTGAAGGTGAGCCGCCAGTAGTTGCGGATGTGGAGAGAAAGATGCCAGACTTTTGAGATGTTAATATGAGCGGACGATCTGGACGTGTGTCCGTCAGAAAAAGGAAATCTGAAATCTTTTAAACTGGTTGTCAAGGATATATATATATATATATATATATATATATATATATATATATATATATATATATGTGTGTGTGTGTGTGTGTGTGTGTGTGTGTATAATGCAATTTGAACACTATTAAGGTAAGTACATTATTTGTTCTGTATCAAAATCTTTCATTTGCTAACTATATGCCTTCAATAGTTAGAATGTTTTATTTAGCTGGCAGTGTTGGTGCTCAGTGTACTGCAGTAGTTCGAGTAACGAAGATTTTTGTGAGGTAAGTGATTCATGAAGGGTATAGGTTATTATTTGTCAGCGCTATTCTTTTGTAGGTGTTATTAAAAGTCAGATTGCGTTGCGCTAAAATATTGTGTGTCAGTTTAGAAATGATCAGAATAAGTAAAGAGAAAACAGTCGCAGTATGTTCAGTTTCACTCTGGAGTTTGAAAATCAAGTAACGTAGAAGTTTTACCAGCACAGTCATTCTTTACATTCAAAGGGAAAGTTTCAGTACAGTCAATAATTTCATAAAGGGTAATTTAGTAAAAGACAGCAAGTTATTTGAAGTGGGTTGAAGAGTTCCTTATACCAAGAAATGAAGAGACTGTATTGTTAAAGCAGAATATTCCCTGCCCCCTTTATATACAATTTTTTTAAAAAATAAACATCACTGATGTGCCTCTAGAGGATACAAGGTGAAAGCAGTACATTGGCAGCTCAGGTTAAAGTCAGTTAAAAGAGACACTTTCAAATAAATTATGAGTACCTGATGGTTGATAGAAAGCTGGTACAGTACAGTTACTTAAATCTAAAACTGTAATAAGGAAGATGTTGGGAGAGGAAGCGTAAAAGTTTTGAATAAGAATACATGGTGTAAAATGCACAGGATAACTTAAGTCGCTCGTTCCAACAGGCGTCGTGAATTAGTGCGGTTAGACCAAGCTCCCGAACCACGACAACAAGGTGGGACGTAACATCAACATGTCGTTGGGTCTGTGAGAAGTAGAGAAGTCGGCCGTAAGCTGAGGCAAGTTAGTTCTGCTAACAAAAGGCACTAAATAAGTTAGGGCCAAGGAAGTCGTTTAACAATTATAGATGAAATCCTTAGAAGAACATACGAAAGAGTAGCAACTCTCGTAACAAAGATCTCTACACAAGAAAAGAGAACACGAGAATTAAAGGCAGCCTCAAGCTTTAATCAAATGGCTAGTCAGAATTATGATCTGAGGCTCAGCGGCAAATACAGCCGATAACTGTCAGGCCACAAAGCCATTTACTGGCGTATATTGCAATAAGGCGAGGAGGAACGAGCTTACCTCTACAGAACTAGAATTACACAGATTCTCACGCTCATTAGCCGCTTATGCAACATTTTAAACGAGAGAACATCTATATCAAAAATTGCATACATATTAGACATGCTGGGTTTAAATCCACTCCCTCTCAAAAAAATAAAAATAAAAAGGCAACTGCAAAATACAGCTAGATAATTTAATTGATTTTAGATTTAGGGGTTCATATGGCTAATCACACATTTCATTTCAATCAGAATTTCACGGAGCCATCCATAAGAAAACTCAGATCAAGTTACGCCACAAAACTGTTTAAATTTAACTTCAGTTAACAATTCTATTATTAAAAAAGGGATGGACACCAACATTTAAACGAAACAGGACAACCCACCAGATAATCACCAATAGAATGAAACGATAAATAACATTAGTCAAATAACTGGGTTTAACTGACCTAATCACAATAAGTAACGCAGAAAACCACCCTTAGGGAGCACTAAAAGGCACAAATACACAATTGATTAAAAATACCAATAAATAAAAAAGGATAGCACCATCAGTGATCATATTACATTCAGCCCTTCAGGAAGCCACTAAGACTAGGCAAAGCCACAAGGTCTGGTAGTACGACCACTGTACATGAAAGTGCAAAAGGCGAAGGCAAGTTGAATATTGCCAGGGCAGCATTAACTATCCAGGACTGAATCGCCAGAATTACAAACCAACACACGTCAAGACAAATGGAATTCATACACCAGGACGCCGTCTCCAGAAAAATTGCATCAGGTGAGCAACTCTAAGCCCGTGACCAAAACAAGCACCCGAGAAATAAACACTACTGGCCATTAAAATTGCTATACCACGAAGATGACGTGCTACAGACGCGAAATTTAACCGACAGGAAGAAGATGCAGTGATATGCAAATGATTAGCTTTTCAGAGCATTCACACAAGGTTGGCGCCGATGACGACACCTACAACGAGCTGACATAAGGGAAGTTTCCAACCGATTTCTCATACACAAACAGCGGTTGACCGGCGTTGCCTGGTGAAACGTTGTTGTGGTGCCTAGTGTAAGGAGGAGAAATGCGTACCATCACGTTTCCGACGTTGATAAAGGTCGGATTGTAGCCTATCGCGATTGCTCGCGTTGGTCGAGATCCAATGACTGTTAGCAGAATATGGAATCGGTGGGTTCAGGGGTATAATACGGAACGCCGTGCTGGATCCCAACGGCCTCGTATCACTAGCAGTCGAGACAACAGGCATCTTATCCGCATGGCTGTAATGGATCGTGCAGCCACGTCTCGATCCCTGAGTCAACAGATGGGGACATTTGCAAGACAACAACCATCTGCGCGAACAGCATTGGACTATCAGCTCGGAGACCATGGCTGCGGTTACCCTCGACGCTGCATCACAGACAGGAGCGCTTGCGATGGTATACTCAATGACGAACCTGGGTGCACGAAGGGCAAAACGTCATTTTTTTCGAATGAATCCAGGTTCTGTTTACAGCATCACGATGGTCGCATCTGTGTTTGGCGACATTGCGGTAAACGCACAATGGAAGCGTGTATTCGTCATCGCCATACTGGCGTATCACCCGGCGTGATGGTATGGGGTGCCATTTGTTACACGCCTCGGTGACCTCTTGTTCGCACTGACGGCACTTTGAACAGTGTACGTTACATTTCAGATGTGTTACGACCCGTGGCTCCACCCTTCATTCGATCCCTGCGAAACCCTACATTTCAGCTGTATAATGCACGACCGCATGTTGCAGGTCCTGTACGGGCCTTTCTGGATACAGAAAACGTTCGACTGCCGCCCTGGCCAGCACATTCTCCAGATCTCTCATCAATTGAAAACGTCTGCTCGGTGGTGGCTGAGCAACTGGCTCGTCACAATGCGCCAGTCACTACTCCTGATGAACTGTGGTATCGTGTTGAAGCTGCATGGGCAGCTGTACCTGTACACGCCATCCAGGCTCTGTTTGACTCAATACCCAGGCGTATCAAGGCCGTTATTACGGCCAGAGGTGGTTGTTCTGGGTACTGATTTCTCAGGATCTATGCACCTAAACTGCGTGAAAATGTAATCGCATGTCAGCTCTAGTATAATATATTTGTCCAATGAATTCACGCTTAACATCTGCATTTCTTCCTGGTGTAGCAATTTTAATGGCCAGTAGTGTAGCTGCCGCTGGTAGTCCACTGTTTGCTTTTCCTTGTCGTACTGTCTTCCTCCGCGTTCCGCCGCCACTGCCGCCTCCATGCATCGCTATAGATGCTGCTTCACAAGGAGAACTGATACACAGAGGGGAAAGTGGCGCTGTGGACACATACGGCTACGAAAGGTACGGACCATGGTTTCGGCGGATGTAAACTCGTCTCCTTGAGAAATACACGTAACCTGAAGACAATGTAACAGCAATAACTACAAACCCGACAACATACATGTCAAAATTAGGTCTGATTCAGAAGCTGGTTCAGCTTCGAAGCGTGTGCGGCTCGAATCGTTGGAAAGGAAACACAAGATGCAGTTTGATGGTCTGGAGAACGTTTTCATGGATGGTGGCGTCATTATGGAAGGCACAATGCATCAATCCAAGTATACATGTGTCGCTGGGGAGCATGTACGAGGTGCGGCTAGAAAAAAACCGGACTGAAGCTGGCAAAAACATTTATTTACAATTATTTACAATTTCATGTTATCTCCTTCAATGTACTCTCCTCCTCGGTCTCTACACCGCTCCATACGAATTTTCCACTGTTCATAGCAATGCTGCAGATCATTTTCGGTAAGTCCATACATTACTTCCGTCGCTTTTTCTTTTACTGCTTCAACAGTCTCAAATCTAGTTCCTATCAAAGCTGACTTGACTTTAGGGAAAAGAAAAAAGTCACAGGAGGCCAAATCAGGTGAGTAGGGTGGATGATCTAAGATGGGAATGTTGCGTTTTGCCAAAAACGTCTTCACTGACAACGCATTGTGAGCTGGGGCATTGTCTTGGTGAAGGATCCATGACTTTTTTCTCCACAAATCGTTCCGTTTTCTCCGTACTCGCTCACGTAGGGTAGCCAGGACGCTAATGTAGTAATGCTGATTCACTGTTTGTCCCTCTGGTACCCAATCAATGCGCACAATCCCTTTGATGTCAAAAAAAAAAACAATTATCATTGCCTTGAATTTCGATTTTGACATTCGTGCTTTTTTTTTGTCGTGGAGGACCAGGAGTTTTCCAATGCATCGATTGGCGTTTAGTTTCGGGATCATAAGTAAAAAACCACGATTCATCGCAAGTAATAACATTTTGTAAGAAGGTGGGATCACTTTCAATGTTTTTTAGGATGTCAGAACAAATCATTCTTCGGCGTTCCTTCTGTTCAATTGTGAGACACTTTGGAACCATTTTTGAACACACTGTGCTCATGTTGAAACTTTCATGAAGAATCTGCCTAACACTTTCCTTGTCAACTCCTGTTAACTCAGACACTGCTCTGATTGTTAAACGGCGATCCTGTCGAACAAGTTTACCGATTTTTTCAATGTTTGCATCAGTTTTTGCTGACAATGGTCTGCCAGTGCGAGTTTCATCACTGGTGTCTTCGCGGACATCTTTAAATCGTTTAAACCACTCAAACACTTGTGTTCGCGATAAACAATCATCGCCGTACACTTTTTGTAACATTACAAACGTTTCACTTGCAAATTTTCCTAGTTTGAAACAAAATTTGATGTTAACACGCTGTTCTTTCTGTACACTGAACATTTTCCGACGCACAGACAAAACGTCAACTACTTAAAACAGACGCCACGGGCAGACAGAGTGCAGGAGGCAGATGAAACTCGAGCAGTAGGCGGAGCGAGAGTCACGTGACAGGCCACGCGACTTTCAGCCTTATTGCATTCGTTTTATTGTTTCACCAGTACTAGTCCGGTTTTTTTCTAGCCACAGCTCGTACACTACTATACGCAGTTCTGTTTTCCTCGGCATGATGGGGCCTACCAGCAGAACAATGCAACATGTCACACAGCTCGTAGTGTATGTGCTTGGTTTGAAGAGCATAGGGATCAGACTACCGTACTCCCTTGACCACTAAGCCGACCGGATTTAATCCCAATCAAGAATTCTTGTGACACCTGTTCACGCCATGGACCGTCAACCGAGAAACTTAGCGCAGCTGGCAACAGCACTGAATTCGACAAGGCACCACATCTCTGTCGGTACCTTCCTAATCCTCACTGAATGTTTTCCTGCGCTTCACACAGCAGTCTGCGCTAGAAAAGTGGTTTGCCGTCTTTTGACAGGTAGTCACATTAATGTGAGTGGACAGTGTATATACTTCAGTTATTACAAGTTTCCAATAATTCATACGAACATTAGACCTCAACACAGTTTTGACTAGCCTGCCGCTGTGGCCAAGCGGTTCTAGGCGCTTCAGTCTGGATCAGCGCGACCGCTACGGTCGCAGGTTCGAATTCTGCATCGGGCATGGATGTGTGTGATATCCTTAAGTTAGTTAGGTTTAAGTGGTTCTAAGTTCTAGGAAACTGATGACCTCAGATGTTAAGTCTTATAGTGCTCAAGCCCATTTGAATCATTTGAATTTTGACTGATAACATTTCACTTTTATTGCGACGTGGAAATTCTGCTGTACTGCTAATACTCTGAAACTTCTGTTTTATTAACCATGGATCCCCAACATTTTATGCTCCACCAAATGCAAATGGAGATTTTAAAGCTGGTGTGCCACCTGTGGAGAGTAACAGTGAGATTTTCGAAACTCCTCGTAATAGACAAATGATCTACACGAATCCAAATCCAGAACAGCAGAACCACTCTTCATGCAGGGAAAAGGCATGACAAATATTGAAGGGCTATAGGCGTGCAGGCCGTATAGAGAAAGAACTTCTAAGCAAGAAGCATAAGGGTCCCACAGAACCGGTTCCAGTTGCCCCTAGCCGGCCGCGGTGGTCTCGCGGTTCTAGGCGCGCAGTCCGGAACCGCGCGACTGCTACGGTCGCAGGTTCGAATCCTGCCTCGGGCATGGATGACTGTGATGTCCTTAGGTTAGTTAGGTTTAAGTCGTTCTAAGTTCTAGGGGACTGATGACCACAGCTGTTAAGTCCCATAGTGCTCAGAGCCAATTGAACCATTTGAACCAGTTGCCCCTACCATAGCTGATGCGGTAGCTTATCGGCCTCAGGTTACAGACGAATGCCTGAGAAGTAATGACCAAATAGTTGAGGGCAAACAGTATTCGTCTGCATTAAGTGTAACGTTCTTTTGTCTCTAACAAAGAGAATGGCTAGGTACTGATAATTTGACGAATAATAATATATTGCACTGTAGATAATTATTTGAAAAAGCATACCATCATGTGCTTTTTATTTTTAAAGCTGAAAAAGCTGTCAAGTGTCATCAAAATATTAAGTATAAAGCTTTCACCAAACGAAGTGTTGCAAGTATTCAGTTTCTCATATGCCTATTGTCGCATCTATACGATGAACCAAGTTATATAAAATAAGTATAGCATATCTTAGATATGAATTTATGTACTCTATAACGGACGGAGCAAGGATGACATGAAAAGCAGACTAGCACTGGCAATAAAGGCTTTACTGCGCAAGACAAGTCCGCAGTATGAAATATAGGCCTTAATATGAGGAAGAAATTTTTCAAAATTTACATTTTGAGCCCAGCGTTGTATGGCAGTGAAACATGGACTGCGGGAAAACCGGAACAAAGAAAAATCGAAGCATCTGAGATACGGTGCTATAGGCAAATGTTGAAACTCAGGTGGACTGATAAGGTAAGGAATGAGGAGGTACTCCGCAGAGTCGAAGAGGACAGGAATATGTGGAAAATACTGACGAGGAGAAGGGACATGATGATAGGGCATCTGTTAAGACATCAGGGAATTACTTCCAAGGTACTAGAGGCAGCTGTAGAGCGTGAAAACAGCAGAGGAAGACAGAGATTGGAATACATCTAGCAAATAATTGAGGACGTAGGTTGCAAGTGCTACTCTGAGATGAAGAGGTCGGCACAGGACAGGAATTCGTGGCGGGCTGTATCAGACCTATCAGAAGACAAAAGACCGATGATTAAAAAAAAAAGCATCGGTAACACTTCATTACTGGTTACAAAATGATTTTTCGTGAATATCCATGATATGAATAAGAGATTAGTCCAGAAAGTCGGGTGCGTTAAAGCTTCGGCTTCCGGGAAACAGGGAGACCCACTGACCCCAGACAGAATCCACCCGGTGGATTAACGACGAGGGACGGTGCGCTGGACAGTCTGGATGTATTTTTCAGGCTGCTTCGCGCATCCGACTACGTGAATACCAGGCTGGTACCCAGGTCTCTCCTGAGTTACACGATTTACAAGCTTTTAGTAAAAATTCTCACATTTGCACAAGAGGTAACATTAGACGCAGACAGGTGGTATACAGAAATTCCGCCACGGGTGGAAGTCGTGATGATCCGGCCACCCACTACCACTAACACTGGAATTCCGAAATAAGACATCGACCACGTGGATACGCGGACATGGCAAATTTTTAGTAGAGATTTATGTGTCGGTAAAAAGACCGATACGCAAATTGTACAACCACCACAGTCTGGCCGAGAACCCGAGAAAATTCTGGTCCTATGTAAAATCGCTTAGTGTGTCTGAGGTTTCCATCCGGTCACTCGTTGAACAGTCTGGTGTGACACTAGGAGATACCAAGCCAAAGCCGGTGTTTCAAACTTCGCGTTTAAGAAATCGTCTACGCAGGCGTATCGCACAAAGGTACCGTCGCTTGACCATCGCACGGGGTCCCTTGTGGACGATAGAGTAATGAGCACCCTCTGAGTAGAGAAACAGGTGAAAGAGTTGGAAAGAAATAAGTCGCCAGGTCCAGATGGAATCCCAATTCGGATCTATAAAGAATACTCTGCGCCACTGGCCCGTTACGAAGGTTGCGTTTATCACGAATCTCTCGCTCAGCGCGAAGTCCCTAGCGACTCGAAAATAGTGCAGGTAACTCCTGTACATAAGAAGAGCAAAAGAACGGACCTGGAAAATTACAGACCTATATCTTTCCAATCTATATGCCGCAGAATTCGTGAACATATTCTGACTTCAGATATATTTTCTTGAGGCCGAAAAGCTTCTGTCCACGAGTCAGGACTGTTTTAGAAAGCATCGCTCGTGCGTGACTCTACTTGCCCTTTTTCTCACATGATCTATTGATGATGGGCAACAAGCAAACTCCCTAGTTCTAGATTTCCGGATAGGATTTGACAGCGCGAAATGCGACAGACTGTTAACGAACATACGAGGATGTGGACTGTATTCCCAGATGTGTGAGCTGCTCGAAGACTTATTTAGTAACAGAACCCAATATGTCGTCCATGATGACAAAACTACATGAGACACAAGGGTTCGTCAGCAGTGCCCCAAGGAAGTGTGACAGGACCGCTGTTATTTTCTACATACATAAACTATCTGACGGACTGGTGGGGTAGCAATCTGTGGTTGTTTGTGGATGATGCTGTAAGACGTCGAAGTTGATGGCTGTAGGAGGATACAATATACATAGACTACATTTCTGTTTGATGTGATGAATGGCAGAACTGTGTCTCTTGACTCTGTCACATCGTTTAAATGCCTGTGTTTAGCGATGTAAAGCGATGTGAAATGGAGCGGGAATGTGATGAGTGTGGTACGAAAGGCGAACGGCCGACTTCGGTTTATTTGGAGAATTTCTGGTTGAAATGGTTCAAATGGCTCTGAGCACTATGGAACTTAACTTCTGAGGTCATCTGTCCCCTAGAACTTAGAACTATTTAAACCTAACTAACCTAAGGACATCACACACATCCATGCCCGAGGCAGGATTCGAACCTGCGACTGTAGCGGTCACGCGGTTCCAGACTGTAGCGCCTAGAACCGCTCGGCCACTCCGGCCGGCGAGAATTTCTGAAAAGTATGGTTTACTTGCAAGGGAGACCGTATATAGCACACTAGTACGAGCTGTTCTTGAGTACTGCTCGAGAGTTTGTGTTCCGCCAAAGGTTGGATTAAAGGAAGACATCGAAGCATTTCAGAGAGGTGCTGCTATACTTATTATCGGTAGGCTTTAACAACACGTAAGTATTACGGAAATGCTTCGGGAAATTAAAATGGGAATCCCTAGAGGAAAGAATGGTTTTTTCGAGGAACACTACAGAGAAATTTGGAGAACCGGCATTTGAACCTCACTGCAGAACAATTGTATTGCCGCCAGCATACGTTTCGTGTAAGGACGCCACTGAACATCAGCCAGCATGTGTGCATGAACCAGGCCCAGGCTGCAGAGGCCTATATGCAACAACCTTCGCTGAAAGGTCGTTGAGGAGACAATGTTGCTGGCCCTTGGCTCATCTGGCAGATAGCTGCTGAACAACTGCAAGTTTCTTCGCCTGCACACATCTCCGCAACCATTGTTCACCGCTGTCATCTAATGCCTGTAGTGCACCAAAGTTGCGTTGGCGTCGGTTTTGGATAGAGCAATTAATTTTGTCATGCTCGTTATACTTTAACCAAGGTGGCAGGAGAACAGTTTACAAACAACCGTTTTGGATATGCTTCCACCATTGGCCCAAAAGTTAATGTTCATGCTGGTTTGAATGTGAGAGAAATCTTTGCATTTTCACATTACGACAACATCTGCACTATTTACCACTCACATCCCCCCCACCACCACCACCAACCCCCCCCCCCCCCCCCCCCCCCTCCGCCGCTGCGCCCGACATCCTTTATGTGCTCTTCACTGGTAGTGCTGACACATTCCGTCTGTGAGTGGTTATTGCGCGCTGACGTTGTACATAGTCGGTGGTCACATTAATGTGACTGCACCGTCTATATAGCCCTGCACAAATAATGAGCACAATTGGTCACTGAAGCGTTCTGGTGCTACGAAACGACGGAAATATTGCCTTTCATTTCACTTGTTTCATCTCTTGTAAACTCCCACGAAGATACACAAACCCTTAACGATGCTTATTTTACACAAAAAGTATTTTCGAATCAATCTGCTCTCGCAGTTTGTTTATTAGAAAAAAAAGGCTCTGAGCACTATGGGACTTTACATCTGAGGTCATCAGTCGCCTAGAACTTAGAACTACTTAAACCAAACTAAGAACATCACACACATCCATGCCCGAGGCAGGATTCGAACCTGCGACCGTAGCGGTCGTGCTGTTCCAGACTGAAGCGCCTAGAGCCGCTCGGGCACTCCGGCCGACTTATGGGATATCGTCAATGTACTGATGTGCTATATCGGCGCCGCAGATGACAACCAAAGAGGTCCTGCTATGAAATGAACTGGAGCCACAGACGTCACTCCTGGGAATCGCGCCTCATGGTTGGTGACAGTCGGGCTGATATCCCACCACTGCCTCGGTAGTTATCAGACGCGACTTCATTGGTGATCGGGGCTCAGCTCGACTTGGGACCCATCACTGGCGACAATCAGTCCTTGAAATTTCAGGCCGAAGACTTGTCTGGTCATGCCTCAGATAGTTGTGGAAAACCAACCTATAGCCCTCCATACAGCCTGACCACTAGGAGTGATGATGCTATTTCATTTCATAGCAGCCCAGCGATACATCGACTATATTCTATGCCCTGTTTTGTTGTCCTTCGTGGCAAGCAATCCTGGGATTACATTTCAGCAAGATAATGCCCGCCTGCAGACCGTGAGGAGTTTCTACTGCTTGTTTTCATTCTTGACAAACCTTACCTTATCCAGCTAGGTACGTGATCTCTCCCCAGTTGAGAATATCTGGAGCATTGTGGGCATGGACCTCCAGCCAGATAGGGATATGACAGACCAAGGCACCAATTGGACAGATTTCGTCACGGGATCCCTCAGAGGGACATCTACCAAGTCTGTCAAACAATGCTAATAAACACTGCTTGCGTAACGGTCACAGGTGGACCAACGAGTTGTTGACTTGTTCAGTGTGTGAAGATCTTTGTCTTGAATAAAACATATAACTTTTCTGAAATTTACTTGTGTTTGTTAGTACATGCAGATCACATCTACCGATTTCCGACCCATTGTATTAATTCCTACGTGATGTGTCACTTTTTTTGTCTTAGAGTGTACTACAGAACTGTACTTACCTCTGTATGTTGATGTAATTGTCCAGACAATTTTCACAATATATATAAATGACCTAGTAGATAGTGTCGGAAATTCCATGCGGCTTTTAGCGGATGATGCTGTAGTATACAGAGAAGATGCAGTATTAGAAAATTGCAGCGAAATGCAGGAAGATCTGCAGCGGATAGGCACTTGGTGAAGGGAGTGGCAACTGACTTTTAACATAGACAAATGTAATGTAATGAGAGTACATAGAAAGAAGGATCCTTTATTGTATGATTATATGATAGCGCAACAGACACTGGTAGCAGTTACTTCTGTAAAATATCTGGGAGTATGCGTACGGAACGATTTGAAGTGAAATGATCATAAAAAATTAATTGTCGGTGAGGCGGGTGCCCGATTGAGATTCATTGGGAGAGTCCTTAGAAAATGTGGTCCCTCAACAAAAGAGGTGGCTTACAAAATACTCGTTCGACCTATACTTGAGTGTTGCTCATCAGTGTGGGATCCGTACCAGGTCGGGTTGACGGAAGAGATAGAGAAGATCCAAAGAAGAGCGGCCCGTTTCGTCACAGGGTTATTTGGTAACCGTGATAGCGTTACGGAGATGTTTAGCAAACTCAAGTGACAGACTCTACAGGAGAGGCGCTCTGCATCGCGGTGTAGCTTGCTGGCCAGGTCTCGTGACGGTGCGTTTCTGGATGAGTTATCGAATATATTGCTTCCCCCTACTTATACTTTACTAATGTAAAATCAGAGAGATTCGAGCGCGCACGGAGGCTTTCCGGCAGTCGTTCTTCCCGCGAACCATACGCGACTGGAACAGGGAGGTAATGACAGTGGCACGTAAAGTGCCCTCCGCCACACACCGTTGGGTGGCTTGCGAAGTATAACTGTATATGTAAATGTAGCTTCTCGTGCGAGTTTCTTGAACAGGGATATTAACAGGAATTTGCTTTAGGAGCACCCAAAACACTCGGGAGACAGAATCACAAGCCAGAGGAGTCGATATCTTCGTGCAGAATCGGCACCGCTTTAAGGGGTTAATCACTTACTAATGCACGATGACGTAATGAGTCTAAAAGATATTCATGAAAATACATACTGTTAAGTAAATAGAGTTTGTGTAATTTTCGCCTACGAATACGAAATTGTTCTACGTTGAAGGGCGAGAGAAATTCAGTCACATGATAGCAGAGTACCTTAGGTAGCACACCTTAACTGAAATTCTACACGAAACTCCCAAATGCTGTCGACCTGGCTGGTACAGCTTTTAATTCAATGAGTCTGCTTAAATGGAGCAGCGAATCCAGGCAAGTTAACTTCAAGCGGGGGCCGCATCAGGCAGCTCGTGAGGTCGCCGTAGAGCTGGCACGGGCACCGTACGTAGCGGGCGAGGCAGCGTGGCAATTGCGGGCAACATTTGCATAATTCCGCTTACGGAGCGGAGCAGTGCATCAGAAGCTCTCCCCGCAGACGCCTGTCTATCTGTCTGTCTGAGGGAAGCCGAGGCGGCTGTGTCGGCAGCACCGGTTGGCGGCTACGGTGGTAGAATGGGGAAATGAGGAACCGCCAGATACTGTGCGCTCGCTGACTGGCCGGCTCTGGCGTCCCTTTCAACGGCCTGCCGAAGGAGAAACGGAAAAATACGAGTCACCATCGGCCTGTCAGAACAGTGACACTGCTGGAGCTGTTGGGAGCAGACATTGCCGCGGGAGCAATTACATTTCCTGACACTCAATACCTGCTGGTCAGGGGCGACAGCGCGAGCTGATTCCACTTCACTCCGGCCAACCGTTGTGTCTTCCAGTAGAAGAAATGACAGGGCACGTATGTGGTACGCTCCATGGGTATGAATGTGCAGACAGGTAGGCATCACTTTTGTTTGTGACAAACCGCTGGTACTGTCATCGTTAATGTTGCTGTGCGGAGGCGCTAGCGAAAGAGATTTTACCTGAAATTTCTCGGTGCTTGAGAGGACGCCACAACAGTGAAAGTCGTTCCATGATTACAAAAATTTATTTCTAAGTGGAATGTGAATTCTTACAGGACAACTATCCAAGGATTTCCACCCAATAATATCCAACCAGCAGACTCTGTACAAGAGTTATTAAATTTCCAATACTAAATTCTTTTAAATAACAACAAATTCATATAACTTACAGAACTTAACAAATGTTTAAAAGAATGAGCTTTAAAAGCAATAACGGCGGCTTCCCACCATAAAATCAAAAAACCTTTTACAATAGTGCTTTTAGAGTTTACCCAAGAGACAAAATCGAATAATAAGTTAACGTGGCAATACAACCTAAGATGATTTACAAAGACCTTTAAGAATGATAATGACACTTGGCACCATAAAGTCGGAAAACATTAAGAGCAGTAATAAAATTAAAAAAATAATAATGGCAACTTGGCACCATAAAATCAAAGAAGCTCAACACACAACCAATAAATGTAATAACAAAATAATAATTTGAAACAACCAAAGGGAAAGGGCAACTCCCAACCCAATCACAGACGAGCGAGCTCTCAAACACTTCGGAGCCTTCCCACTAGAAACTGTCCCCGAAATAAACCGCTGAGACCTCCCCGACATGCCTTCCGCAACTACCCATCACTTACGCACCTTGGTTATGTTCTGTAACACACGACAGATAATGTCAACACAAGATAAAATTCAAAATTCAAACAACAGTTTAACATCCCGACTGCACATGATAACCACGGTGTCGTTAACTCGGGCGCTCTTAACAAGTGCCGGAAGCCAACACACATAAATCTTAATAAACAATTCTCGCTTCTTAAAACAAAACAATAAAACCCAAGCGCACATAATACATGAATAGTCAAACCGCAGTGTTAGAAGTGCCTTAACGACACCAAACGCAACTATTCCACCAAGTTAATAATAACACAGTGAGATAAAAATACAGAACATACCACTAAATGCTGTTAACAAATCCCATTGACGAGATCGTGTTGTTCAGGTCCCAGAAGACCACATATACAAAGCAGCAGTAATTCACTATGCATATACTGTCCAAAACCGCCTCTCTTATGCAGACTTGACCTAACACATCAAATGCCAAATATACCATACATGAACGCAACTCCGGGCAGGTAACAGGAACCACCTACGTCAATTCCTTCCGTATTTCCTGATTTCGTATCCCACGACTGTCTGTGTGAATTTCTAATTCTTGTAAGAGTCCCTGAAAAGCTTCAATGTCGTCTTTGCAACGTCCTGCTAAAATAATATGTCGTAAATGTTCAGGCAATTTGAGTAAGCAAATGCGGATGAGTTCTGAGGGGCTGTATGGGTTTGAAAGATACTGATTCTTATGCAACATGTCTTCAAAATATTTGACAAGACTGGAAAATTCAGATTGTTCAAAGTGTTTCATCATCATGATGCTATGTTTTAATCGGTCTTGTGTAGCTTGAGACCAATATGCTGAGAGGAACGCATGATAAAATTCTCCTTCACTGTGACAATCGTGAATGACCGATCGCATTCGCACAGCTGGTTCATTCTCCAAGTAGCCACACATAAATTCTAATCTGTGCTCTAATGACCAGTTGGGAGGAAAACAATGAGAGAATTGATGGAGCCACGCTTGTGGATGAATGTCGTTGCCAGAATTCTTAAACGTTTTGAATTTACGTGTAGTAATGAACAGCTTATAGTCAAAATCATCGTGTCGGCGAGTCACATGTCGGTCATTGTTACGTCGTGTCGGCGGTTCAATCTCAAAATTCGGTGCACATTGCCAATTTCTTTCATAATTTCCGAAATGCGCTGTGTTATTATTTTGTGGCTGTACCGTATTTCTATGTCCCTCTTCCCGTATTGGGGCGCGAGTGTCCTCTGAAATACGTAATTCTTGTACTACTTGCGCCAACTGATCTTGCACTTCCCGGATTTCTCTTTTGTACTGTGTACTGATTTTATTTTGATTTTGTTTGAGTTTTCTAATGTCTTCATACCCTTCAGTGTCAGTGAAGGCTACAAGTGTTGTGTCATTCAGATCATCATCTTCCTTTGTAGATAAGTTAGTGAACTGATCTGAAAGTTCGTCTACTTTATCTGATAGTGAAATTATTTCCTCTGTGTGTTTTTCTGAACCAAGTTTCAGATTGTCCATTTGTGTTGAAATCGTATCTACTGTGTCCTTTAAGTTTTCCTGAGTTTTTGCAAGTTGCGTAACTGTATCGGTAGATGCAACTGAGTCAATTTTAGCCCACAAGGTCTCATGATGTTCATGAACAATGGTTTGCAGTTCTTTTTTATGGCTGCTTCGTGATTCTGTAATGCATTTTCATGCCGCGAAAAAATAGGTTAAAAATGCTCACAAATTTGTGTTTTTACGTCATTACAGACTTTTTGACATTTCGATTCAATGTTATGTAACTCAGTAGTTAAATCTTCACGTGTTTGTTCAAGTGTGGTGTGAAGATTTTGTTCCATTGCGTCTAACTGTTGCTGTGTTTGTCTCTGATTTTGTTCCATTGTGTCTAACTTTTGAAGATTTTGTTCCATTGTGTCTAACTTTTGAAGATTTTGTTCCATTGTGTCTAACTTTTGAAGATTTTGTCCCATTTGTTTCTGATTTTGTTCAAGCGTTGTGTCTAACTTTTGTAGCCTTTGTCCCATTTGTTGCATTAACTGTAATAACAGTGCACTGGTGTCTGAAACATGTTCCTCAGTGCTATTCAGCAGTGCATTTGAACCGGAAATATTCGCATTCTGAGAAGCAGAAAATGTGTCTTGATTTATTTGAGAAAATGGTGAGGACGCAAAACCTGAATCTACAATGTTTGCAAGATTGTGTCCTGTCATTTCGGAATCCTGAGGCGAGCTGTTGCCGACCGATCGATCGATAATGCTTCCCTGTTCACTAATTGTTTCACTGCCTACACCATTATTTGACGCCCGCTCCATTTCCCTATGCACAGTTACCAAATTACTACTTTGAATATTTGTTAATTCATTACATGGTGGCGTTAACACACTGCTTTTGTCTTCACTGTTATTTCTCAGTTTACTTTGGAGCCTAGTATTATGTTTTTCACACGCCATTATTGTCACAATATTTCACACGACAACACAGAAAAACACAATTTGAAGAGCAAAAATAAGAGAACACATTAACATAGCACTGAAAATAATATCTAGTTAATTGCCAGCGCAGCTGCGAAATACTTGGTGCAAATTTACATGCGTGCCACACCTGTTGTACTGTACAACAATGAAAGACTGCAACTACAAAGGAGATTCTCTCTACATTTACGCGCTAGCAATAAACAAAATCTACACTTATTACACAAACTACAAGAAAAAATCAGAAGATTCCAGTGAGGTATCCTGGCAGGGTCGCCATATGAAACGTCCCCTTAGAACAATTATACAGGACTGTGCTTTAACTGACACACAATATTTTTTAGCGCAATGCAATCTGACTTTCAAAAATCCCTACAAAAGAATGACCCTGACTAGCATTAACCTATACCTTTCACAAATCACTTACCTCACCAAAAATCTTCGTTACTCAAACTACTGCAAAACAGCGAGCGCCACTACTGCCAGCTAAATAAAAGATTCAAACTACGGAAGGTCACATCCGTCACAATTCCGTGACGACAGAAACAATAACTGGACACGACAGGTCTATTCTTACAACGCAAATCGTGACCAAAATAGACTCCACCCGCACGACAACCGTTGGCAGAGTAGTAATAATTACAGGGAAAGATCACCTCTCCGCAGTAATGACTATCACAGAGACAATCAGAGAAACAGACACTGTGGGAACCAAAATAATTATTATCAAGGGAGACAGAATAACTTTAGACGCAACGGTCCAGCGCGCAGTTACGACTCAGGGAGATATTCTCCACCACGTGACCGACAAGAAAGAAACTATGGAATCTACCGACATGACGACAGACGATATGATCGTAACGACAGACATGAATTGCATCAGAACTGGCGGGATTCAAACAGAGCAGGGCCCTCTCGTCACGGCGAATTTGTAGAAGTTATGTCTCCAAATCCCAATAACGACGCACGCCAACAAAGAGACAATAGGCAATGACTCACACCGCTGGCAGCCACAAAATGTACTTATGAAACTGACGACGCAGCTGCCGTAGCTAGTAATTACGTAAAAATGGAAGACATTAGGGACATCTTACTCCAGGAACACGACGTAAAACATAACAACATTGCATATCCTGTGATTCACATTACAGTAAATGACGTAAAATTTACGGCAGTACTTGACTCTGGCAGTCCCATTTCAGTAATTAGTGAAACAGCCTTTAGCAAATGTAACAAACCGAACGATTGCCCCACACTTCCGTTACGTAAGATTAAATTACAAGGTGCAATCTTTGGAAAAAGTGTAGATGTACGCCAACAAACCAACTTAGAATTCTTTCGTCAAAGCCACAGCTTCTCTATGAACTTTCTTATTGTTCCATTATTGTCGACGGAAATTATATTGGGAGTAGACTTTTTGAATGAACACAAAGCAATCTTAAACTTTCACGATGCTGAAATAAGTTTAGAGAAAGAATATAAGTCAATAGCTTTGAAATTTGAAGATTGGCTCTCAAACCATGACGAGGAAATTAATCGGCTTTACCTTCTCTTAGAGAAAGAATGTAAGTCAATAGCTTTGAAATTTGAAGATTGGCTCTCAAACCATGACGAGGAAATTAATCGGCTTTACCTTCTGTTAGGCAACAGTTCGGAATTTTCTACGGAACTAGACACTAACAATCACTCTGCAAGTACTGACAGGGATGATATCGACGACATATTTGATACTAATGAGTTAATTCAGAATAAAATTCAAACAATTGAGAATTGTAATGACACTGATAGGCAAGACCTTTTTGAGATTTTACAAGCACATTCCACAGTTTTTACTCACAAAACAGGAACAATCAAGGGATTTCAATACCAATTTCGTGTTCGTGAGCATACTGAGTTTTGTGTTAGACCATACATAATTCCGGCGCATTATAGGGACCGTGTTAGAACAGAAATACAATCTATGCTTAATGAGGGCGTTATTGAGCCTGCAGTAAGCTCATACAACAATCCATTACATGTTGTTGAAAAGAAAAATGGATCGATCAGACTTGTCTTAGATTCGAGACAAATAATACTATCATCATTCCTGAAACAGACAGGCCGCAAACGTTGGAAGAACTTCTTCAAAATTTTAATGGTGTAAAAGTGTTGTCTTCTATTGATCTCAGATCCAGCTTTTATCAGATCGAACTTCATCCAGAATGTAGAAAATACACAGCTCTCCTTTGTTTCGGCGTTTGTTATCAGTTTCGGAAACTTCCTTTTGGTTTGAACATTTCTTCGGCAGCATTCATTCGCGGACTAAATTCCATATTACCTGAGTTCTTAAAACGTCACATCACCTTATATGTGGACGATATTCTGATAGCAGAAGCCTCATGGGAACAACACAATCGCATCCTCAACAGCGTGTTATATATTTTTGCAGAATCTGGAATTACAGTTAACTTGGAAAAGTCTGAATTTGGTAGGACAAAAGTGAAGTTTTTGGGACATATTATTTCTTCTGAAGGTATTCAGCCGGATCCTGAAAAGTTAGAAGCAGTAAGAGCCATTCCAGTTCCATCCACCAAAAAACAAGTCCGCAGTTTTCTAGGTCTTGTAAATTTTTACCGTCGTTTTCTGAATATGCAAATTCTAGTTACACCAAAACCTTGGTCTCTCACTGGAAAAAATACTATTTGGAACTGGGACGAACAATCACAGTTGCAATTCTATTCCTTGAAAGAAGCGTTACTTAACGCGCCAATACTAGCTCATCCAGATCTGTCACAAGATTTCTGCCTTAGCACGGATTCTTCTAAAGTCGGTCTTGGTGCCCATTTATTTCAAGAAGCCATAGAAAATGACACTACCGTTCAGAAAACCATTGGTTTTGCTAGCCGAGTGCTAACAAAATCTGAAAAAAAATTATTCCGTTACTGAATTAGAAGCTTTAGCTATCGTTTGGGCAATTAACAAATTCCGTTTCTTTCTTTCTGGTAAGCACGTAAAAGTATACAGTGATCATCGTGCATTACAATTTCTTATGTCTTCAAAATTAAATCATGACAGGTTAACACGTTGGGCATTGTTTCTGCAAGAATTCCGCTTCACAATAGTCTACATTCCCGGCAAGGAGAACATTGTTGCGGACGCACTGTCACGCGCACCGGCTGGGCTTGAGAAAAGTAACACAGAAGGCAACCTCGAAAAAAATTTCAGTATTCTTTACATTCAGAAAGTCGCCTTTGGAAACTTCATCACCACATCTTTAAAGGACATTGCTCATGAACAAGATAAAGATCCGATTTGGAAAGACATCAAGAGCAAATGGCATGAAAAGACACACACACAGATTCAGCATTATTATCTGATTAGAAACAACATACTGTTCAAACTCTGCACTGTTGATGACAAGCTATGGGTACTTTGCACTCCTGACGGTTTTGTTAATAAGCTCATTTGGTACATTCATTTCAGCTATGCACATTTTGGCCCACGAAAATGTTATCATATTCTTCGAACGACTTGTTATTTTAACAATATGGAAAAGAGGATTCGAAACTTTGTCAAAAGGCGAAACCATCTACTATCTCCCATCGTGCTCCGCTGTTTCCTATTATTCCTTCTAAATTAAAGGAATTTGCTGCTGTTGATTTCTTGGGACCGCTTGTCAGAGCATCTAATGGATTTGCGTACATTCTAGTCGCTGTTGAACTTACTTCAAAATTTGTTTCTTTCACACTGTTACGTAAAGCCACTGGACGGTCTGTATCCAACGCCTTTGTTAAAAATTTCTTACGTGAAGTTGGACACGTTAGTAAAGTCATTTCAGATAACGGACCGCAATTCAGATCTGCTGTTTGGTCACGCTTGCTTCGGAATCATAAAATCAAACCTGTTTTTATTTCATTGTACTCACCACATTGTAACCCATCCGAACGGATTATGAAAGAAATCAATAAGCTTTGCAGACTTTATTGTCACAGAAAGCATCAGCATTGGGACAGATATTTACACTTATTTCAAAATGTGCTGAATGAAATGCCACATGACTCCACCGCTTTACCACCTACTCTTGTACTAAAGAATGAAGAACCACCGAACAGAATCAGAGAGCTTGTACCTTTTCCAAATACACATAAACTTCGACACAAAGACATAATTGATTTACCTATTAAAAATATAAAGTCTGCAGCAGACAAAAGGAGAAAACTACACTACAAAGCAAATGCAAAGAAATTATATATTGGTCAAAAAGTTCTCATTAAAGCTCATTCATTGTCACATAAGAAGAAACACTTGAGTCACAAATTCTTTCTAGTTTACAATGGACCTTACAGAATCCGACGTATACCACATGATAATTGCGTTGAAGTTGAAACTCTGCGTACTAGGAAGAGTAAAGGTTTACACCACATTTCACATGTAAAACCGTTTATTGAAAGATAATCTGCTTTTTAACTTTGTCTTTGCCATATAACTTTTCACTTTACATTGCTAATATGCTTTGTAAGACTTAGAATATGTTAACATCCAACAATGTTTGAAGTCAAATATCCAATCAAGAACCAAGAGAACTTATTTAAACAGAAATTACGAATGCATTGTTATAGTGAACAGACGTCACAGTGTTATTGTGTGTGTACATTCTTGCTTGTTAGTTGCACGATTATGTAACGACTATAAGGCTTACATACTTAGAACATTTACCAGTACTGCTAATGAGATTTTAATGCAACATTTTGGTTTACTTGAAAATACATTCTGGATTTAAAGTACTTTCAGTGAGATACCAGATGACACAGTGGTTAGTTTATGTGACAGCTACACGATTTTATCACGACGCTACTAATGAGTGACAATTTACAATGTCGCTTTTGCAGTGTTTCTGTTTTATATCTGCACAGTTTTCTGTTTTATTCTGGAAAGTAAAACATGTTTTAGTAGTAACTTTTGTGGTATAGCTACAATGAGACTGCCTTTTCCGTAGCACAACAATACGTTACAGCACAGTACTTTCTTCATCATGGCAATAAGCGTAATAACTAAGATATCTATACGCAAAGCATTTCACTTTTGTTTATCATGAGGTAAGTACATTGACTTCTGCAGAACTTAGCTTTCGGAGGACGACAACTACGACACTTCCACAGAGATTATCTTACAAGACGCACAGTTTACCGCTACAGTACATGTATTTGAGTGATTAATTTTATACTTAAAACATTTATTTTTAAAGGTTTTTTGAATTACAAAGAAAGTTTTAAGTGATACATTTTATTCCATTTCAATAATCTGTAACACCTGAGGGTATAATTACATTAATCCTCAGGGGAGTACATGCCTACTTTGTGTACCATGTGTTTGGCAAGCACAGGGAGCCCTAGCTAATATAGTATTTGCTTACACAACTTCACACATCGGTACCATATTTCTCTAACACAGAATTACACAGCTATCTGATCATTTAACAGAGAAAGAAGCTTTTTTTTTAACTACATCAGTGACAGATGTTTATGTAATTACACAGTTGGATAACTTCACACTTATGAAATTGTATTTTGTGTGTACTTTGTGAAATGCTCATATTTTTCAAAACCATTGTGATACTATGAGAGCTTTGAATGATGTATTTGGTATGGGATTATGATTTTTAAAGTGCGTTTGAGGCAGATGACACTTTGACATGAGCAGAGAATTTTTTTCGGTTTTGAAATTATTGGAGGAAGCTACGACGATTTTTGAGAGTTGACTGAGGTGTTATGATGTTATTATTACGATGACTATGTGTATTATGCTGTTGTGGTATGTTTATGATCAGTAAGCTGATGCTATATGAGTTATTTGATTACCCTACGTATCTGTTATGATGAAATATTGAAGAAGTGTCGACGAATAAGGTAAGGAATAATGAGTAGTGGTTAGGGACTCTGGTTTTTGAAAAAGATTGTTGGAAACCAAGAATCGTACCTTAAGAGTTATGAAATGTGTATATATGCGTGAATGTATCACAATGCTGGCGAAAATTTTTTGGACGCTGTTATATTTACAGGATTTTGTTTCTACACATTTGTAACGCAAATTTTCGACCTGTGAAATTCTTATATGAGACTGACACTGTAGCGAAAACTGCTGTCGTAAATATTTCGGTAAGAAAGGTAAGTGACCGTGACGTAATTTGTTGTGAGCGGCCAGGTGTGCCAGCCGCCTTGAGAAAAAGCCATTAGATGGTAAAAAAAAAAGGGAGGCCATAATCCTCGCTATTGACATTCCTTTGTAGAAAGCATAGTAAATATGACACCCTCAAACTTGAAAACATGATTACACTGTAGAGTTCTTAATTTATGATATTTACTGTAATGAAATGATGACAAACATTTTGTCTATTGTCTTGCTAGTTGAAAGATTGTTTACTGCATTATGAAATGCCATATGGCTAGTGAATGACGTTTGACGCCTTGCTTTGCCTATTTTGTTTAATATTTAGTTCCTAGCTGCACTGCAGCATTGGTTAAAATAAAATTTTATAGATGTACTAATATAAATATTTTCTGTTTACAGATCGAGTAAATAACAATTTTTTTAAAAAAAAATGAGGGAGCACAAAAAGACATCTACCTTCACGGGAACTGCATTCATAATTTCCTTTTCAAGTACTTGGTAATTTCTTTTGTAGAAATAGTTGTGGTGCACCACTTTAATTACATAGATATTAAGATGTGAATAGACATTTCCCTTATCTGCATTGTTGTCTTTAGTGTACTATTTTTTCTGCTTGAGCTTTGTCATGCTTAGGTATAAGTTATAGCATTTACTGCTGCTGTTTGCCAGGTATAGTGTTACTAAATTTCACTTTGTATTACTCTTTTAAGCCAGTTTTACTACGAATTTATTTTTCTTGTTTGCTGCACATTGCCTTATATTAGTTGCAATATTGCAATTGCTTTGCCAATTTGAATTTTTTGTCATTGATGTCTGTGTTAATTGTTTTGTGCTGCTGCATTGCCTCGTCCTTAGTTTAGCATCTGGGCTCAGTAGATTTAAGTTAGCTTAAGAGGGGGTAGACTATATAAGAGAATGAGTTGTGATGAATTGGAAGAAATGCATTGAGAAGCTATAAGAAAATAGTTTGCCCAGAAAAGTATTTAGAAAGTAGGGTTTAGGGACAACAGGTATAGGTAGGATTTTCTTGGAAATAAATGATGAGGTAAGATAATGGAAAATAAATAATGAGGTAAGAAATATGAGAACATATAATTACAGAAAGCATGCTTGAATAGGATTTTTTTTGGTAGAAACAAATGTTGAAATACGACGAAAGATCTATGGAATGAAGTTTTGGGTTGGACTGCAGTACCAAATGTTACACTGAAAACGACCCCTGTCCTTTCCTTTTGTATTATTCCGCAATGTGTTTATGTACCCTTGCGTATTTATCTTTTTCCTGTCTTTATGTGTTTAGCTAATAAGATTTATGTTGTAGAATTTTTCAAATACTATGTTATTTTCTTTGCAAAGATGTTTAGACATTATTTATTCTGTTCTGTTTTAATGCTTAGGTGTGAAGTTGATGTTTCAAAAGTTATTCTGATCTTTTATGTATGAACTTATGTCATAATTCCTGTAACACTGATGTATAGGCATATTTATATTCTTTTGTTAAGCCTGTATTACTACAAATGTTATCTGTATTGCTATGTTTTTAATGATGTTTTCTGTATCTTTGTAATTGTATTCTCATGTTATAAAATTGTAATCGTCACCAGTTCATCATATTATTAACTTGTAAGTTACATTTCACTTCACACGTTTCTGTTGGTCATAGTATATGGACAATATGTGAGAAGTAGGGACTGTTAGTGTTTGCACGTGTGTTAATAATTCAGCAAGGGACTGGATAACAGCATTGCTGGTTCTAAGGACAATTCCAAAAACTTTGTGAGTGCACAAGTGGTGGTTATGGACTTGCTATATTATCCGCAAGACTCTTCAATGGTGATTGTGCACCTGCACAGTCACAACAGATGGCTGCTGGCCATCTCTACAAAGACTACAGTGGGTCTGCATCTTTGATGACCCACCAATACCATTATTTCTACAAGGACTACAGTGAGTCTACACCTTTGCTGACTCACCAGTACCATTATTTCTACAAGGACTACAGTGGGTCTGCATCTTTGATGACCCACCAATACCGTAATCTCTACCAGGACTACAGTGGGTCTGCTCTGTGATGACCTACCTACCAATATTCTTTAAAACTTCGAATGACTCTGCTGTGGGTTTGCTCTGTTGTGATCCATTACCTGTCTGCATGTCAAGAGTCAGCACTGTTTTTCCGTTGGAAGGACAACACTACTTCTTCAAGACTGCATGGAAATCCACTACTTCCGTGTGCGTTTTCTTTTACTGCTCAGACTTTGAGAAAAACACTGCTATTTTACTGTGATGAACGATTAGGACTGTCTTTATGGACTGTGAGAAAGTTTAGCTTTTGACCAACATTGTATCAATAAGTGTGTGCATTTGATATATTTTGTTATTGTAATTATGAAAAATTTTATCAAATCATTATTGGCCACTGCCCAAAACAATTTGTAAAATTTTTTGTGGGGAGCATGGGGGCTATGTAAGTAGGCTGTTTATGTTTTCTTGTTGGCAACGTTACGCAGCGCTCTGTATGAAAATCACTGGCTGTGCTGTGTGCAGTCTGTGGCTAGTTTGTATTGTTGTCTGCCATTGTAGTGTTGGGCAGCGGCAGCTGGATGTTAACAGCGCGTAGCGTTGCGCAGTTGGAGGTTAGCCGCCAGCAGTGGTGGATGTGGGGAGAGAAATGGCGGAGTTTTGATATTTGTAAGAATGGATGTTATGAACTCCTATATATATTATGACTTTTGATGACTATTAAGGTAAATACATTGTTTGTTCTCTATCAAAATCTTTCATTTGATAACTATGCATATCAGTAGTTAGTCCCTTCCGTAGTTAGAATCTTTTATTTAGCTGGCAGTAGTGGCGCTCGCTGTTTTGCAGTAGTTTGAGTAACGAAGATTTTTGGTGAGGTAAGTGATTTGTGAAAGGTATAGGTGAATGCTAGTCAGGGCCATTCTTTTGTAGGGATTTTTGAAAGTCAGATTGCGTTGCGCTAAAAAATATTGTGTGTCAGTTAAAGCACAGTCCTGTATAATTGTTCTAAGGGGACGTTTCAAAGGTAACGCTGAGCAGACTGGGTGGGCAACGACCCACTCAGCTGGATAACAAAAAGATACTCCAGTTGAGCAAATCAATTAGTACCAACAAATAACGTAACGTGCCACACAGACAGACACACACACACACACACACACACACACACACACACACACACAGCAAAAACTTCCAACAACGCCGTCCCACATCAGAATGAAGTTCAGAAACCGCTGCTGGAGCTTCCAGAGGAAAATCTGACGAGCCAACCGAGCCCACACCATAACCTGGCAGACGACTTCAAAATTCAGCAACTAGTTGTCTTCGAGTCTGAGTATCACAAGATCCCACCGGATCTCCACATAAGACAGGCAGGCAGAACACGTACGCCGACTCTAATTAATCACCACCGCATGGCCAGCACAGCGGCGAGTCGCCTCCGCCCCAGACCACTCTGCTCATATTGCGAGGCACAACAACCTTAGCGCTAGTCACCAGCAGGTGAGGCAGAGCGAACTTCACTTTCCGTGCAATACCCGGAAACCGACAACCCTCTCGCTTTCCGCCGGCCACCGCAAACACGCGCATAGCAAATCACCACCGGAGCGCCACCCCCACCAGAACAGCGAACTATAATCGATTATAGCGCGCACTCTAAACAAGATCACAGGATAGCGACGCGCGCCATATCACTAAGAAACTATGCTAAATACAGCTTCGAGTTTTGTTGCAAATCTTAGTTTAGCTCACAGAATTTCTTACGGATACGTGAGCTCTGTTTGTTGCATGTACAACGTCTACGTGACACATCATTTCTCTCCATCTCTTGCGTCACCGCCTCTACATCATCTCTTACTCATACAGCAGGAGTTCGTACATGAGGAACTGGTGAAACGAGCACTTTCTCCTTAACTTAATCCGGAGAGGATTATCTTTAGCGAATATGGTGGTCGTGAAGTTGGATCATCGCTACTGATCCATCTGTCCACAAAGGTTTCATCCAAGAGCTGGCCAATAACCAATTTCCAGCATCGCAGCGCAGCATCTTGTTAAAACACTATCCATGGGTGAAATTCATGTAACTAAGGGCAATATAAGGTTCCAACATGTTCAGTAAACTGTTGCCGCAGTGCCTGGCGCAGCGACATAAAAAAACAATGCTCCAATAAACGTGTTGCGCATTAAACCATATCATACATTCACTTTCGGAGTGTCCGTTACCTGCTGTACCGAGATATGTGGGTTCTACGGCCCCCAGATCCGGAAATATACCTATCTCTTTTCAAAGAGACTCGAAAATCGATTTTTCGTAAAAAGTAATAATAAAAATAAAAACTCATTCAGGTAATTCTTGTCTAAATCACTCCGTTCCAGCACTTTTCTAGCAAACTCATCATTTCTGGGTTTATCGTCTGACTGAAAACCTTGCATGAGATGAACTTTCTATGCATGGAAATGCAGCCACTTGTGCAGAATCTTCGCTGCAGAGCTCGGAGGTATGACTGTTTCTCAGGAAACACGAAGCATCGATTTCCGAAGACTGAGCAGAAATTTTATACGTACGGTATCAAAAGTGTCGTCACTCACTTCCAGTCTTCCGTTTCTCGCTGTGTGACATACTGTGGCAGTCTCTTTAAGATTTTTTGAACGTGGCTGCACTTCAGCAATGGCTACAGAATAGCAGGTGAATAAGACAGCGAACCAGTAGCAATAAATTGTGGCTTTAAATTAATCTTAACCATGGTTTCAATGGATTTAAACCCGTATTTTTCAGGACAAGAAACAGTCCATACTTTAGCAAACAGTGAGTTAGTAAAGCGATCTAACATATCCACATGAAATGTGTCGGCAAAGTACTGTACATCTATTTGTAAAAGCATCTATTTGTAAAAGTTAAGGCCCCTAAAATCAAGAGCTTGTCACATCAGTTAAGTCAATCACGTAAAATGCCAGACCATTTTAAGAGCTATAAAACTCTGTTGATTTCCTATCGCACTTATTGTCATGATTCGTAGGCTAAAAACAGCCGCACAGCTTAAATACCAGTTTTCTTTATGTACCGAACAATTTATTGCTTTACGATATGATGTAAACAGTGCACACGTGTTGAGTTTAGCGGTCTGGGAACCGGCGATTGACGGTGAAAATGGCGTGACATCGCGCTGGACAGAGTGGATACAGAGACAGTTCTGGTTACCTCTGATTTTCATCGCTGCTGACATGAAGCGCTGGCTATGAAGACAACATTTTGGCAAAAAGCATGGGCAGCTATGTTCTATGACGAGGGTATTGGGAAGTTGATACCTTCTGTGTGTGATAGGCGTCTTAGTCAGAGAGGCAAATTTGTAGAGATGTAGCTGAAAGATGTAGCGAACTTTTACAAATGAAACATTTTTGATCATCACTGTGGTTTCCATTTCACGACCGATCGGATCTTAGTTCCGAATAGCGCTCGTAACAAATTCCAAAAGTATGGCGATACTTGACTTGAACTGCTATAATTCAATATTTGTCCATTAATTAATTGCACATACTCTTAATAATGAATTAAACGACGTCATGTAGATTGTGGCAGTAGTCATAGTCTGAAGCAAATACGACCATGAGACTTGAGTTCTGCTACTAATTTAGCAGTCCAATTTCTGAAAAAGTATAAGGGTTACAAACAGTCGAAATTATAGATGTGCTGCGCAAGTGTGGTGAAAAGGTTTGTGTTCCTGAATATTACATGTAGCGGCATAGTAGGTAGAATGAGTATCTAGTAGGTGGAATGAGTATGTTTGTAGAGGCCAGAAATAATATGATTCCTAAATAATTTCAGTACTTCAGGGGTTGTACAAAAATGTGGTAACACCATGGGGAATGCGAGCCTGAACATAAATGCAGATGCTAGCCAAGTATGCAGCTCGCAAGTTGTATTTCACCGTGAACGGCACCTGTACAATGTGCTCGATATGTTGTAAATGTCAGCTGTATTCAGAACAGTGTTCTGCATAGTTTTGGGTGAATTATCTCGGAGCTAAGTGAATTCGATACTTTCATAACCAAAGAAATGTTCCAAGAGGCACCGTATCAGAGGTTTGTAAGGTAATTTTGTATAAGGTGCTGGTGTGTACAGCTATTTTGTGATTGCGCACAAGTGGATAACGTATCTTAATGCCTTCTCAAGCCCAGGGTGGTAAACGACAAATTGATATAAATGATAGTTTGGAATTTTTTCTAAAATGACAACACAACCTGTCCCTTTTTCATTCTACATTTATCACTGTGAAACATAACAAGCAAGTTCAGTACTTTCCACTGTCAACAAGATAACTAACATTTAGATATTGAATATGTGATTATTAAATCTTTATCTCTATATATGAGAATGTTATAACTAGCAAAACAATTAAATTTTCATCAGCGAAGTTTACATCTTAGTTGTCGTATCTATTCAATGGACGAAGTTGGTGGAGAATGACATGTAATCTTTTAAACAAATCAATGTCTTATGTAGTCATTGAAGGGTATGTTAGTATTCAACTCTTGAAATTCCACATTCAAAGCGTATGCAGGTTGGAGTAAGCAAACTCTTGACTCAAGATTTAACGTCACCTAATGCACGTTGGTAAGATACCAATAGGGAACTATGGCGGCATTGTCCCCATGCTGGATCTGAAACGCTATTCCCCATTCTGGCCTTGACTGAATCACTCATTCCCAACTTTCCTGCGTTCCGTACAATGTTAAATTTCCCCTAATCGAAATAATGGCTATTGCACACTCTCTAAGGGATGGAGCAACGTGCACAATGTTCTGACCGCAAAAATTCCCGCAGGAATATGAACTAACGCGTTACATGTGTCACCATGATACGTGAAGCGTACCGCCCTCACTTCGCAGACGTGAAGGTCTCAACGTCATCGCTATTTTTCCACACATAGGTGTGGTCCGCTGTGAGACTAGAGAACTCTGTTAATTTAGTTCTCAAAAATGCTTTTATATTACCTGACTCTCCCCAGCAAGTCTCATCTACGTCACACAGTATGGCTTCAGCCAACCACTTCCTCTTTATTGGTGAATTTTTATTTTTCTTGTCGGGTCGCTGCTAGCCTTGTTAATGCTGTCTAGCCACTTACCCATGCTCTTGGCTGTGTTTATTTAAAAGATATTATATTGTTCTCGTCTTATTTCTTTCTGCGCTGCTGGTGGGCCTTCTTTAGTTAATGTTAAATGGGGTTTCCCAATGCCATTAGCCACGGGCACAGTGCACCTCCAAAATGCGTTCACTTTATCTCATTTACGCATACCCCTGTCGTTATAAGGGTAGATATTGTTTTGTTATTTGGTTCATGAGATTATTACAATTGCTTCCTGTTAACAATATAGAGTTATTTTCTGGGGATTTTTTTTTTCTGTATCGTAGTTATGAAGCTCATGGGAGGTTCGGAAAGTGCGGACGCCTTACAAGCTTATATCCGATACAGGGTACATCATCTGCCAAGTCACAACGCGGAAGAAAGTGTGTGTTGAAGAGGACTGTGATGCAAAATAAGAGGACGACAGCAGAAAAAGACTGCTGAACTGAATGTCACTCTGTCAGCACCAAAATAACTCGCTGGGACTTCCGTAAGCAGAGAATTGCAGGGAGAGCTAGAATTTTAAATTCAAATGGTTCAAATGGCTCTAAGCACTATAGGACTTAACATCTGAGGTCATCAGTCCCCTAGACTTAGAACTACTTAAACCTAACCAACTTAAGGACATCACACACATCCATGTCCGAAGCAGGATTCGAGCCTGCGACCATAGCAGCAGTGCGGTTCCGGACTGCAGCGCCGAGAACCACTCGGCCACAGCGACAAATGTCAAAACCGCTCATGAATTTCAATGTCCATAAGAGGAAAACGTTAAAATGTTATTCTGAAGTAATGAAACCTGGGCTATGGACAAAGGAAATCAGTAATTTATATCTTCGGGTGAGTCTTATTGCACACAGTTTCCAATTTATGGCCGAGTTAGAATTCCATGAGTGAAACATGGTGGGGGTTGTGTGATACTTTAGGCAACCTTGTCATGGTATTCCATGAGCCCCATGGTTAGTCTGCATGATCTCATTACTGCCAATGGCTTGTGACCTTTTCGGCTGATCTGGTCCATCCCATGGTAAAAGGTGATGATATGTTCCAAGTCGACAGTGCCCCTGTTCGCACAGTTCTCGCCTTCCAGGAGTGGTTATTTTGAGCATCTCGCCTCTCCGTCATAGTCACCAGATCTCAATAATTGAACCTTCCACCTCCATCATTGCTACATGAACTTGCTAATATTTTGTAGGAAGAATGGTATAAGATTTCTTGAAAGTCGTACAGAACCTCTATCTATGCATTCCGAGACGAGTGGATTTCGAATGCCATTTGGTTTCCTATGTCGCATTAGCTATGGTAATGCCAGCGGGTTCCCTATACCTTATTACGTATAGTAATATCTTGTGCTTCTGGTGGTTCCATATCTTTCTTCAATCCCTGTACATGGGGCATAGTCTGGATGATCGAATGGCCTGATCCTGCTTTCCAAACGAAAATTACAGACGTTATATTTTCTGAAGACGTACACCGCTACCACATGATTATCGATGAGAACTGCATTAAACCAGCATCGGACTCATCATAACAGAAAAAGAGGCGTTACATAAAGCAATTGAATTAGTTACTTTGGCCACCCCATTCCAGAAACTGGAATCATCCACATATAAATATAATCATGAAGAGAAATTTTATTTATCTGCAGATGAGTGAACAAGCGATTTTCAACCGATATTAAACGGTTACCAGTAGCCACATCCACTATAATAAATTCAAAGGCCATCAGCACCAAAATTTCTCCAGAGCTGCTGTAGACGGCACTGTGTCTTTCATTTGCAACATTTTCGGTTATTTGAAGAACAGTAGTTCTTGGTTGAGTTTTGAAACAGCTGCATCACTTGGGAGCCGTGGTTTACATTGGGACGTACTCTGAAACGGCACTTAATTCATTCTCGTCTTCCACGCATAGTTTTATGTCTGATTGAAATAGAAACATTTTACGGCTCTAAATGGCTCTTGCCATTCCTCATGCTTGATACATTGCATAATAAGGTCTCAGTTTTAATTTCTTGTTGATATATCCTCCGAGAAACGTAACAGTGAACACTTTCAGTTTAGAAATTCACTTCTCAAGAGCTCTTTTTTAGCCCATTGGCGTAAATTCCAAGCATGTCTTCAATTTCTGAAGCGTTAAAATGCGTTCTGACATTCTTCTTAACACAATAAACTTTACTGATACAAATTTTCCAGGTTTCTCTCGAGTGTGTGGAAAGCAGTACATGAAATTGTAGCAGTTTTCAATACCTTACTTTGAAAGGCGTTTTGCAAAAATAGTTCACAAATAAACTACGGCAAGGAAAATACTATACTTCCCCGGCAATTATTTTCGCAAAGAAGAGATATTTATGGATCAGTAAAACGAAACTACTCGAAGCAGTCGTACCCCTGTAGAGAATTTTACATCTTCACTAGTGTCAGCTGTGTTAAGGCAGACCACACCACTTGCACTAACTTTCTACGAGAATAATCTTCAAATTTTTCAACGTCAATTAGTTGCTCTCGTCCGCAAAGACTCCACTATTGGTATCCGTTTTTCCATTAATTCCCTAACTTCCAATATGGAGCATAATTGGTCATTAAAGCGAATATTCTACACCATAGGAATATCAGTATCGGATGGAAACTTAAAAACTACCTCTTCCTCCTTCCTCATCTCCTTCCAGATTCGACGAATAGATTTATTCCTAGAAAGAATATCAGAGTTGTGACCGAGCGCTTCTGCTGCAGCCTGAAGCGTACCGAGATTCTAACACACAGCCACTAGTTTTTAAGCCATAACTGTTTTCATCTCCTTTCATGGAAAATCTTTTTCACACTTCTTTCATCTCAGCTGGAAGGTTCTCTGAATCGTATGGACAATAAGCTGTGCATCACAGGTGAAAAACTGAGTGCTTTTATTTGATATTTCTTTTGCCTTTTGCCGTTATTCTGCTTTCTTATTCACCGTCCTGTCTTCTATTTCGGTGAAACTTGTCTCTTCTGCAAAATATCGCACTGTTTGTGGAACTCTTTGTCACAGTAAGCTGATGCTCTCTTCTTTTATTCTGATAGTTCGTAGAGCATTGACAGGTGCAGTATCAAATAAATTAATAATTTCTTTTAAAACTCTTCTTCACGGCATCTAAAATATTATTTGACTTTCCATACATTTGCTGTAGTTTCCTCCATTCCTGACACAAGTCAATAAGTTTCTTTATCCATTTAGGATGGGATTTAGCTGAAACATCCGTTTTATTCCAAAAAAATAACGCACACACGAATTATCAGATTCGCATCATTCGTTTCCCCATCGTTATAAGACAGAAGAGAAAGAACGTGTCGATTGAGGACGATCTGTGACCAATTACTTGATGTGCCATCGTTTCCGTTAATACCAAATTTTCCTTGAACCAACGTAATTCATGATGGTATTGTTACTGTACCGACAGAGAAACGTAATAATAGTAAAAGCAGTTCAGGAAGCGCATAGCCTCAGGGGTTAGAGCATCGCATGTAGTTGAACATGTTCATGCGGGTGACAGCGCGGATTAAACATTTGTTAGCCAAGGCATTTTATATAAACGCTTCGTAGAGTAAAAGGTAACTGTACGGGGAAATGGCAGGGGGTGTGAACTTTCACATATTTTGAAATCAACAAATAAGAGGAATCCTAAAGAATGTATTCGAGAGAAAAAAGGAAAAGCTAAAACACTGCTTGCTTGCATTTTCGGGTTCATTTGTCTACAGCATAGTTCAGCCTCGTATAATGTCACCAGAAGCAATTCGGGTTAATAAAAGCGATTCCGCTCTAGTCATTGAAGGGAAATCAGATCACGATCCTAGAAAATTGAAGTGGTTGCCTGCATCCGAGAATGTAGACAAAACCAAAAATTTCCATCCCCCTATGGGCAATTCTATTGAGATTCCGTAGTCCGTAATATGTATATCTCTCTTGTTGTGTTCGATTTGTTTCTAAGCAATGAAAACGCTATCGTCATTTGTTTCTGTTACAAGAAGACGTTCATGTGAGATACCTGCTCTCATACATTTCTTCTTCGGTGATTACTCATGAATAACAGCAGCAGCTTTCTCTTTTATACTGTGACATATATTGTAGAGTATAGATGGAGAGTTTACTGCTCTGAGGAGACCATAGCACTGCTAAATTACTGAGACCGTGGAAATACGATTAACTTTGCTCAGTTAAAGCATCATGCAAACAGTAGCAAATATTTGTAGAAGGTGCAGTCCTGAAGTAGCAGGAAGTACTTCAGCATTCTTGTATGTGTGTGTGTGTGTGTGTGTGTGTGTGTGTGTGTGTGGGTGGGTGGGTGGGTGTGTTTGAGTGAGTGAGTGTCTTAGGAGCTTACAGGCGCTCAAAGCCGAGGTTGTCAGTGCCCTAACACATATTAAACAAACAGATGTGCATAAAATGACTAAAATTGTTGTCACACAGTAAGGAGGAAATCTGCAATGCAAAGGAGAAGCGAGGACTGTGCTATACATGGGATTTAAATATAGTAATACCACAGAAGATCTAAAAGAAAGGCACGGGGAAATGTGACTGGCTGACAACTTATAAAAAAAGAACACATTAAGAACGTCCCCTAAAAATTTGTGGAACAAGTTAAACAGATCAAAAGGCTTAAAATTCTAATCAAATTATTTTCAGTGTCGCCCACAATTGAGGGCAGATCTGCCAGCAAATCTGTCACTGCCCTTTGGTCCGAAAATGATACTCGGTCTCGTAATATGTAGCGCACACTGAAGGGTAGTCGCCGCGGAGCAAGAAATCATGCATCAGAGGATTGTGGTCTATGCGAAAAAGAGTAAGGAAGAACTCTCCGTGGCCGGGAGGAAGTACGCAACAGCTGCGTAGTACGTTTTAATAGAGGCAGCTTATTACCTGTCACTTCCAGCAACTCGTCTTCTCACTGATGTATGACTCTGTACTTCAACAGCGAGGGGAGAGCAAGCAGGGTGAATAGCACACTTAAGTAGCTGAGGATGACGAAACACCTCCTTGTCTACTACATCTGCCCTTTCGTTCCCCACAAAACCCATGAGCCTTGGTATCCAGCAGGAAGACACCTCCTTCCCCAGACGTTTTAGCAGGGGGAGGGTGTCCTGGATACCTTAGACTACGTTATCTGCTGAGTTCAAGCGTTATGGAGAGTAAATGTCACTTAGAGAGTCGGAACAGAGGAGAATTTAGCACTTCAAGCACGTCTCATCCGCTCCAGTCCCTCAACATCGCATAGTTTCGCAACGCAAGGCAGTCGGACTTTGGTGATTCGATCAGGGAAAACAACCGAACAACCGACGGAGTCCCCCTGTTTCGACCCATCTGAAGGACAGGTGCTCAGCTAAAACATCGTAAAATAAAAAATTAAAAACATAGGCAGGAGTGCTATTTCTCGTGCACGTAGGCATCGGTGGGTCCAGTGGAGCTCGAGCAAGGCACCCTGACGGCCAGGGAATATAGTACACTGGTTGCAGACCGTGCACACCCCTTCATGACGTTGATGTTTCCCGACAGCAGTGGCATTTATAGACAATGCGCCATGTCACAAGGCCAGGAGTGTGTACTGTGATTCGAGAAACACAGTGGCGAGCTCCAGTTGATGTGCTGGCCCCCCCTACTCGCCAGATCTGATCTCGATGGAACACATCTGAGATGTGACTGAACGTGCCATCAGAGCTCATCGCCTCACTTCCCGTAATTTACGGGAATCAGGTGACTTCAAAGTCGCTTCGGGTTTGCTGCCGGATACTAAAATCTTCTCGATTCAATATTTCGGCGATCCATCTGTGCGCCATCTTCAAGAGAACGTTGCTTCTGCTGCTGCTGAGCCATGCTGAGAACGTCAGTTCTCAGCGGTACTCAGCAGCAGAAGCAGCGTTCTCCTGAAGATGGCGAGCAGTTGGATCACCGAAATGTTGAATCGAATTGACTTTAGTATCCGGCAGCAAACCCGAAGAGACTTTCAACACTTATTATCCCGGGAAAGGCTACAAATTTACAATTAAGTGACTTGTGTGTTCAGATGTCGTGCCAAATCCCTCCAGCAACTTACCAAGACCTCATCGCTTCCGTGGCACAGTGCATCTCCACGGTTTTTGTTTGTTCCATTGACACATACGTTTTCGCTGTGAACAACGGTTTTCGAGTTGTTCAAGAAAAACGCATCTGAAGTTCACTTCTGTACATTTTCTTGAATAATTTGAAAACTGCGACCACTAGTGAAAGCGTATCCCTGAACAAAATTTAATTGCATTAAATTTCTGTACGACAAATGGTTTGCATGTAGCGAGTGAGAGAATAAGAAAATTTTGCATGTATTATTTGAAGGTGTTGCGGGTTGCATAAAACTCATTGGTACAGGCAGCTGAGTCGCCCTACATGTTCTAAGACAAACTTTTAGTTTTGATGTGTAAGTTAAAACGCATCATTTCTCATGTAGAATACAGTGTTGTGAAATAAAATATTATTTTTGAAACACCATGTAGACCATGTCCACATCCATTACAAGAACGAAATAGTGCAGTGTTTGCGATACCAGGTTATATGTTTTGTAGTCACAAATGTAATTGTCACCGTTTTCCGTTTATCACTTTTTTCGTCATCACATTCGTTCTTGTCAACCGTAACGACCAAAATATCGTGTGAGTACTGGAGTCTTCCACATGATCGTCAAAATATACTAAATCATCGAATGTCAACTGATCTCCTGTTAGGCAAAGGGCCCCAGATGTCATATAAGGCAGAGTTCATTAGCAGTTGCAGTTGATTCTGCGAAACCTTGATGAATCTTCAGGATATAGTTCTTCCTTCCTTTATCAGCCATAATCGCCGCTTTACCCGTCTCTGTACCCGAGGTCGATAGTGCAGTCGTGTGCAATGGCGCTCAACTCGGAGGTAAGCCGATTTGAATCCTGGTGGTGAAGCAAATTTTCTTTACCAGTATTGCTGAGTAAGGGAAAGAGAGGTGGTGGTGTGAAGTTCCTGATCACCAGTCTTTGCGCCAAAGCCCCGAATTAAATTACGAACATCTCCTCAGTGACCGATGAAGTTAAAGTTAAGTCATTGAACATTACTGATGGTTATCCGTCCGCTGGTTTCGGACGTTATACTCGGCGGCCTTCTTGGACCAGCCAACGTGATGGCACTGTTTCAGCTTCTCCCTTCTCTCATCATCAAAGAACACCAACATAAAATTAACACTCCGTTGACACATATGATACAACTCCCTCATATCACATTTGAAGGTGAACAATGTCTGCAGAACCAGGAACACCCTTTCCGACTGGATGGGTTTTCCCAGTTAAGAATTCCACACGAAATTTAATTCGTATTAATCATCGCTTTTAAAACTGTTGTTGTGGTTCTCTAGTCACCTCCAATGATATAGAATACTAACCTAAAAATTTTCTTCCAGTTTTAAAAATTTGAATTATCCCCTGATCAAGTGGCTGCTGATTCAAAGTGATGTTCACATGGAGGAAATAAAGTGTCACATAATACAGAGGTATTTTAAACAGACTTATTTTCCATACGTAGCAGGAGTTTTCCCTCTTTTGTCTTTGTCAAGACTCAACACCCAATGATGAAATAATTTTTTTTGTCATCCAAGCCTTTTTGTTGGAGCAGTAAGTCGCTGGAAGTTGCCAGATATCATTTAAACATTTTTGTTTAGCAGATTTTGCTGTCAGAACAGATTTTAGTTTTTGTGATATGGCCACTTTCACTGCTGCTTGTTGATCTCTCTAGCTCTGTTTGGCACATGACATTTTTGGTATTTAGAGTTCAGTGCTCAGTCGGTAAGGCATTTGAACACTGTCCCGTTATATTACCCAGGAACACGTCAAAGCCTGAAGCAAGAAGGCACTGAACACCTTAAAGTGCCATAGCCACACATCTTAGGGAGCACACGGGACCCGTCTGCTCCAATCATAAAAGGCTTTCGTGCATTCGCGGTTGGACTATGGATGCACAGTGCACTGGTCAGTGAAGCTTTCCTACCTGGAGAGTATTGACGCTGTCCACCGTGAGGGCATTAGGTTGGTCGAGGGTTCTTACAGGACCAGCCCTATATCCAGTATCTGGTCTGAGGCTGAGGAACCGCCACTCACCATATGGCGGCAACTCATGGTACATCAGGCATGTTAACTACCTCGAAACTCCGACTTCACCTTCATACCATACTGTTGCTTCACCTTCATACCATACTGTTGACCATACACCCTTAGCAGGTCGGTGTGGCCGAGCGGTTCTACGCGCTTCAGTCTGGAACCGCGCCACCGCCAAAGTCGCAGGTTCGAATCCTGCCTCAGGCATGGATGTGCGTGATGTCCTTAGGTTAGTTAGGTTTAAGCAGTTCTAAGCTCTAGGGGACTGATGACCTTAGATGTTAAGTCCCATAGTTCTCAGAGCCATTAGAGCCATACACCTCTGGAACGTCTTTTCTCCAATTGTCCACGAGCAACAAGACCGTTTAGGATCCACATGCAGCATGTGCTGGACTCACTTTGAATGGAACATGTGCGATCCCCAAAACTATGGTTTTAACTGCCTGCCACCATGCTTACTGCAGAGGCCCAGATTAATTTTACATTTGGTGCAGTACAGGACATTTTAGCTGACACCACTACTCCACTGTTCCCCTCAAAGGCGACGGATTGGCGCCCACCCATCAGCATGATAAAAAAGGTATCGGGTGTCATCCGTCCATGTAGCTCTCTACCACTGCGCCAACGTCCAGTGCCGTTGGTCACGTGCGAATTTCAGTCGTAGTTGCCGATGTCGTGATGTTTCCATTGGCACAAGCATGTGTCTTCGATTGTGGAGGCTCGTTGTTAGGAGTGTTCGGTGCAGTGTGTGTTCTGACACACCTGTACTCTGCCCAGCATTAAAGTCTGATGTTAGTTCTATCACAGTTCGCCGCCTTTCCTGTTTCACAATTCTGCCCAGCCTACGACGTCAGATGTATGTAATGCCCAACACCACGACGTCCGGATATGGTTCTACCTTGGTTTCGCCACGTGTTGAAGACACTCACCACAGTACTCCACGAAACCCCGACAAATCGTGCATTTCGAAATGCTCGTGCCGAGCCTTCAGGCCACCACAATCTGCCCTCAGTCAAACTCAGAGAGATGGTGTGCCTTCCCCATTTTACACATGGACAGGTCGATTGCTGACACTACATGCTCCATGCGTGTGTCTGACTAGCAGTAATTCCACGCCAGGTGAGGTTGCTTATCGCCTGGCACAAGGAAACACAACATAGGAAAGGAAATACAGTACTAACCTGACTATAGCAGATGCTTAAAGTGACCACTATTCGTCTTTTTACACTTTTGGGCCCTGGTAAACAAGTTGCTGAAGTCGGATGGAAGATGGTCTGCTGGAACTGCTGCAATCTCGTCCTAAATAATTCAGCTGCAGTCCTTGAGGACTATGAGGGTTGTTGCGGTACACCTTATACTTGAGGGCTCCCCAAACAAAGTAATCACCACTGACAGATCTGGTGACATGAGAGGCCAGTTAGGGCCGCGACCAGACCGACATCTGCTAACAGCTCTGTCAGGCATGAAGATTGTGTAAATGCACTGCAAGGTTCGACCGGCTGCAGACGCGCAATTGCTCCATTCCGTTGGAAGTAACTGTAGGTCTTTTCTTCTTCCATTGATGCTGCCACATATGGTTTCAAATTATAGGCAATGTAACTGCCGAAGTCAGCATCTGATGCAAGAAGATGGGCCAATAACACGGCTTGCAGACACTGCACAACAAACCTCAACTTTCTGACCATCCACCAGTGTTTCGTGGAGTTATGCGGATGCTCCGCTGCCCAGAACCAGTGATTCTGTGAGATGACGCAACCACTCAGAAGAAACCAGGCTTCATCAGACGTAAAGAACCGATCCCTGTTTAGTGTTATGTCAGTCAACAGCCACTCACAAAACTGGAGGCGCTGAGGGGCATCTGTGGTTTTAATGCATGAAGAATAGACGCTTGGTAAGGAAGCATGGAGTATTCGTCCGCATGATCCACGTGGTATGAAGATCTCTTGCGAGATGCATCAGGTTTATTTTGTAGGACTTTGAAGAATATTCTAGTGAAGTGCAGCCACAATTTCTGGTGTGGGGACACGTTTCGGAATTGACTTTATCGAAACAGATCCTATATGACGCTTTTTCGGACCAAGCATTGCATGGCACTCTTTGCTGGCACTTTGACACCATTAAACTTCTCAGCAAACAACGGACTACACCGTTTCAACGATTTTGTTGTCAGGTAGCTCTTCACAGCGAACACCCACTGCCCCTCTGTGAGCATCGTCGTCCGTTTGTGCTACTTCAGTCACACTGACACAGCCTGCACTACGCTCAGATTCAGTGTGGATCACGTGGCGGCCGTAGACGTGGTGTGTGTGTCACGGGGTTGTAGTTATATGCACACATTCAAGTCCAGACAGCAATGCAGTGGAGGAGACATGCAGCATGCTGGGAGGATGCGGAAACTAGTACAGTCTTCGTCGTACTGCAGAAACAAAGCGATTTATCTGACGTACAAACTTTAGCTTTCTGGCCAGTGGTGGAAGCATTTCGGAAACGGCTAAGTTTGTAAAGTAAGTATGCTGTGCATAGCAAAATGGCGCTAAACAAGACCGCCATCGACGCAAGTGTGGTACAGCTCGGACCATAGACGACAGGGGTGAAGGACGGCTTTGTACAGTTGAACAGTCGTGGAAATATTCAGCACCTGATCTCCCATATGATAAGTGTCTCCTCAACGACAGTTCAGCGAACATTGGTACAGATGGACCTCCACAACTGTCATCTGCTTTACGCACCCAAAATCAACAACAAATTAAATAATCGCGATAATTTATGAATTGTTTCACGGCTGAAAGCCTTAATGGCAATAAATTAGGAACTGATTAACTTGCTGCAATTTAAAATTACAGTTATCAAAATGTAAAAGACAAGTGACCGAGGTCTTATAGCTCGCTGCAAAATACAATTGCCGAGTTAAAATATTAAGACACGTAACGACACTCACGGTTGACGGCCTTACTGGCAATAATTTAAGAATTGTTTAACTTGTTGCAACTTAAAAACTACAGTTATTAAAATATTGAAAACAAATCACCAAGGTTTTGAAGGCTAACTGCTAAAATGAATTTGCCACATTACAATTTTAAGACAAGGAGCCACAGTCATGGCTGAAGGCCTTTAACACCAAGAATGGCAATTATTAAAAAAAATTTAACAAACATACTGTCAAAGCAAGGCAATAGCAAAAGTTAATTTAAAAGACAGGCAACTGATCACCAAACAGGTGAGACAAAATGATAGTAAACTTGGTAGCACAATGGTTTAAACTTGTTGTAACGCCAAAAATGGCAATTATATTAAAAAATTTAGAAACATACAATAAAACAGCTAATATAATAACAAGGTTAATTCAAAAGGACAAGCAGCTGATCACCAACAGATGAGACAAATGCTGGTAACATGGTAATACAATAACAAAATAATAACACAATAATAAAACATAAGGGCTAGTCACAGACGGTGCTACAGGAACCTACCTCTGAGTAGGTCAGGCCGAAACACTTTCGCGAGCGATGAGAAAGGCAGCCAAGAGTTGCATTCACTTTACAAGATGGTAACTCAGACTAGTGGCGGTCTAACGAATGACTAATGATAATCTGCTGAAGCTACCTAACGTCCGATAACCAATGCAACGATAGAACGCCACGCCAAAGCCGGAACCGGCGGTCAGCACTACGTCCTCAGAATGCTGTGATTAGAGCGTCCGAAACGAGAAAGGAACTATTACTACCAGCGTAGAAGAAACACCAAGCGACCTCCAGGGCAGGTCGCTGGGGCGTTAGCGGCCACCAGGCAGGGAAAATACCGCTGGTTGACCTTAACAAATAGTAACACATAGAATGCAGCAATAGGAACAAGAAGTCGAGGAAAGCTAATTAAATCCACCTTCCCCAAGCACTCCACTCGCTGCTCTTCGTCTCAGTGACACTGCGAGCAGCAATATGAACTCAGGTCACTGGTTAATCGGGAGATCTCACACTGGTGGAGGTTTCACTGCTAGGATTAAAATCCACTCAACTTAAGGTTGTTGGATCCGGTTGACGACTAGGCCGTGTAGCCTCGTGACCATAGCCCTTCCATCCGGCAGTGCATGCTTGCCACCAGCAGTCCCGGCGTGTACTCGCACAGCCCTCTTGGCTCCTCCTGAGTCCCCAACCGAACTGCTCACTCACACGACCCGGAAGAACAACGACGTCAACCCAAAGATAGGGCTACAGTTACTACATATCGATAACGCTGCTGCTGCCACTAGCGGACAGGCAGCGCTTGCGAAACCAAGTAGCGCCAGTCAACACTAGAAGGGTACAAACAACAGCAACCATGTCAGCTAAACGATTCCGTCTGGCCTCCGACAGAGGACAGAAACCTACAACAGCACCAACACGAGCCGCAGCTCGGCTCAGTCTGAAACCAACCAGGAAGGAGTGCTAATGCCTGTGGAATGTTTTCCCTGGGTGATCTCGTCATTCCTGAAAGCACAATGGATCGCAAATGCACGCATCTATCCTTGGGGAACATGTCGATCCCCACATGCAGTTCGTTTTTCCTTTTGTAGGATGACGTCTAGCACCAGGTCACTGCAGCATACTTGCGTGGATTGAAGAGCACCAAGATGAGTTTATCGTACTCTCTTGGCCACCAAACTCTACGGGTTTAAATTCAATCGGGAAGCTGTGGAACGTCTTGGATTGTTCTGTTCGCGCTGTGGATCCTCAACGGAGACACCTAGTGCAGCTGACCCCCACACAGGAGTCGCCATGGTTGCGCATGCCTATCGGTATCCTGTAGAAGCTCCTTGGCTCTATTCCTGCACGTCTCACGCTGCAAAAGGTGGTTATTCACCCTGCTGACTGGTGGCCACATTAAGGTGACTGGAAAGTGTATAAATGGCCCGATCCGGAATCAGGTAGGGAGCACTAATTATCTACTACCGGACGAATTGTCTGCTCTAGTCACAGCATTATGGACCACTGTGTGGAGTTAGAATTAAAATTCCGAGGAAAACAGTTTAAGCATTGCAAATCACAAATATTTTCTGTAGACATGAACGTTATATTACGTTGAGAATGACATCTCGTAGCAATGAATGGAGCGGCAAGCTACCACGCCACACAGTCCACACTATACAGCGCCCATTCGGAGCAAGCTGCTGCCACCTTGCCAGCAGCTCTACTGCAGCACCAGTGGAGCGTGGTCTGCCTGAGCACAACAGAGTGCAGCTTCAGCTACGCCCACTTGCCAGCCACCTTACTGCACCATCACCACAAGATACTTTTTCTCAGTGTTTCCGTCATTTCCCAATGTAACATGGCTACAAGGCATCCTCTGCTATGCAACATCGGCATGATGCGACTGCTGCTCCGCAAACCTGGTAAGAGCCACCTTCTACCATACAACGTAGGTATGAATCACTTTCTGTCATTCAACATTGGTTCGAAGCAGGAGTTATTTATTTATTTACTTTTTTTGGCCTGGGGAAGGAGTGATCAGGTTTCATGTGACCCGCCACGAATTCCTCTTCTGTGCCAGTCTATTCATCTGCACCCTACCTCCTGAATTATTTGTTGAATGTATTTAAATTTCTGTCCTCCCCCTACAATTTTTACCCTCTACGGCTCCCTCTAATACCACAACGGTATTCCTCAACGTCTTAACGTACGTCCTATCCTCCTTTTCCTTCTTCTTGCCAATGTCTTTCGTGTGCTCCTTTCGTGGCCATCTATTAGAAGAATCTCCTCATTCCATATCTTGACAGTCCACCATATCTTGTCAGTCCACCTAATTTTCAACATCTCAGACGCTTCGATTATCATCTTTTTCGGTTTTTCCATTCACTACCATACAATACTGTGCCCCAAACGAACGTTCTCAGAAATTTATTCCTAAAATTTATGCCTATGTTTGATGCCAATAAGTTTTTCTTATCCAGTTATCGAGTAAAGCGCTCTCTGCCCGTGCCAGTCTCCTTTTTACGTCCACGTTGTCTCGTCCATCACGGGATGATATGCTTCTAAGCTATCAGAATTCCCTAACTTCCTCAAATTCGCGCTATTTCTCACTTACTCTCATCTTCGCTATTTCTCACTACTTCTGTCTTTTTCGCGTGTACTTTCAATCCATATTTTGAGTTCATTACACTGCTTATTCCATTCAACTGATCCTCTCAATATTCTTCATCTTCAAAAATGGTTCAAATGGCTCTGAGCACTATGGGACTTAACATCCATGGTCATCAGTCCCCTAGAACTTAGAACTACTTAAACCTAAGTAACGTAAGGACAGCACACAACACCCAGCCATCATGAGGAGAGAAAATCCCTGACCCGCCGGGAATCGAACCCGGGCGTGGGAAGCGAGAACGCTACCGCACGACCACGAGATGCGGGCTCTTCATCTTCACTGAGGATGGTACTGTCATCAGCGAATTACTGATATGCTTTCACCCTGATACATATCCCTCTCTTGAACCTTGTTGTTATTTCCGTAATTAGATTCGATAAACAGACTGAACAGCAGGGGCGGAAAATACATCCCTGTCTTACAGCCTTTTTAATCCCAGCCTTTCGTTCTTTATCTTACTGTCTTATTATTCCTTATGGGTTCTTGTGCATAGCTTTCCCCACAGCGTACTCCAGTTCTCCTCAGAACTTCGAACATACTACACGATTTCACATTGTCGAATACTTGTTTCTACACTAAAACGCCAAAGAAACTTGTATAGTCATGCGTATTCAAATGCAGAGATATGTAAACAGGCAAAATGCGACGCTGCGGTCAGAAACGCCTATATAAGACAACAAATGTGTCTGGCGCAGTTGTTAGATCGGTTACTGCTGCTACTATGGCAGGTTATCAGGATTTAAGTGAGTTTGGAAGTGTTATTTTATTCGACAAACGAGCGATGGGACAAAGCATCTCCGAGGTAGCGATGAAATGGGGATCCTCTCCTACGAACCTTTTACGAGTGTACCGTGAGTATAAGGAATCCGGTACAACAGCAGATCTCCGACATAGCTGCGGCCAGAAACAAATCCTACAAGAAAGGGACCAACAACGACAGAAGAGAATCGTTCGACGTGACAGCAGCAAACTGCTGCAGGTTTCAATGCTGGGCCATCAATAAGTGTCAGCGTACGAACCATTCAACGAAACATCATCGATACGGGCTTTCGGAGCCAAAGACACACTCGTGTACCCTTGATGACTGCACGCACGATAGAAAGCTTTACGCCTCGCCTGTGTCCACAACACCGACATTGGACAGTTGATGACAGGAAACATATTGCCTGGTCGGACGAGTCTCGTTTCGAATTGTATCGTGCGGGTGGACGTGTACGGGTATGGGGACAACCTCATGAATCCATGGACCATGTATGTCAGTAGGAACTGCTCAAGCTGGTGGAGGCTCTGTAATGGTGTGGGGTCGTGCAGTTGGAGTGGTATGGGACCCCTGATACGTCTTGATACGACTCTGACAGGTGACTGATACGAAAGCATACCGTCTAATCACCTGCACCCATTCACGTCCATTGTGCTTTCCGACGGACTTGGGCAATTCCAGCAGGACAATGCAACACCCCACAGATGGGCTAACAATTTTGCGTAATTTTAATCGAAGTCGGGCGCGCAAATATCAGCACGAAAAGGAATTTAAACTTCGGGTTCTTACGTCTCGTTCATGCTTAACGTAAAACTTAATATGCGATAGGTCGGTCGCGCTAAGAAGTGGACTACAAAATTTCATTCACTTACAATTTCTCAATATTCTACAGATACTTCGTAAGTATGACAGTTTATGCGAAAAAGTGACAACAGGATATATTCGACACTTCTTTCACCAATACCGTTTCCTATTAATGCTTCAAAACGAAACTCGCTCGAAACAACGTGTTTTAAGCCCCACAGAGCAGTGGGTTTAATTCCCAACATGGGCGAACAATGCTACATAAAGTGAGGCAAAGTGGCCAGGAAAATCACATTGCAAATAAACTTTTAACTCTCTCTTCTTGTATCTTGTTTATTAACGGCATGATAAACATAAAACTTTGGACACAGCGACTTATCAGCATAAGGTTTTCCCATATAAAAATCATTCACATACTGCTTTCTAAATTTCTACAAAATCAGTTTATACTTTATTTTTCTCGTATAAATTACAAATCTACATCTCACATAGGCGGCAAGTAAACAGGTAAGCTTCTCAACTATGCGACCTTATTGACATCTCAACCGAACAAAACGATGCACTGATAAAATTTATGCATCCTCAAAGACTGGTTATTGGCCCGATATTCCTTGTTGGTTACCAGAACAACACCTCATTTCCACACTATCTGTTCGTTCGGTATCATCATGTGGCCAACATCATACATTTTCAGAACATAAACTGCAGCAGGAGCTCAAAAATTTTGCAAAATATAACGTGTGGTGTTGAGAATAGAAGATTATTTAATTAGCAAATGACTATGTAAGTAGACAGGTATCGCCACAAAGCTTTGGAACCTAAATTAACAAATCATATAGGCTTGGTAATCTGTATGAAGAAACCCATTCGTGGCTGGTACTGCGGGCAACTGGGCGTGACCACTCTGGCGATGAATTGTCACTTCATGTTCTTGAACTGACAGTGACAATGTCACCATAGACCAATGGAATAAAGTGAGATAGTATTTGACAATTTAAAAATAAAAGTTACGTGCAATGAAACATGGACATTAGGTTGCTGCAGCATAACCTGCTGCCGTGGTACATTCCCTCAAATTTGTCTATCATTTTCAGATAATGTTAACGCACTTTGGGGAATCAAACGTGATGCCTGAAAAGATGCTCCTTCCAAATGCGATTAGTTCGCCCAAACTTGATTCAAATTTTCTAGTTTTGTTAGCCCCGTTGAATAACCAAATAAACTATTGTAGACAGTTAAAATCACCGTCTTTCTAAGAAGTCGATTTTCGAAAAATCCATTTTGCAAAATGATGTAGGAAGTAGCGCATTTTTATTTTTATTCACAAAATCTTTAACTTTGAGCACATTTAATCATTATTAGGAACTTTATGCTTTGGTAATACGATAGAACCAAGTACGAGGTAGTTCCATCAAGTAAGCACGCATATCTTCAGCGAGAAAAGGTTTACTCGGGGAATAGTAGCCACTTAGATTGCCTAAATATTTATTCAAATGGAAAACCAGTCCACTGAAACCGGCACAAAAGATATCTTAGTCCAGATTCAGGAGTCATTTAACATCCTTCTGAAAGTCAGGTGTATGGAGGGTGCCCAAATACAGTCCATCAGAAACGCCGGATCAGATCACGGTTAAAAGTGGCTGTCTGAGTCCGGGCTTTTTGCAACAACACAATACTTTTTAGGGCACTCCCACCAGGTTGCTCCGAATCGGCTTCTGCAACGCTTCTAGACTGGGACGAGAACTAGGAGCACGCACGTTCCCTCCTCAGGTAAGTCAACCCCAAGTACTCCCTGCGAGTCCCAAAAGACTGTGCCGAAATTTTCTTCACGGATCTCCTTTCTCATAACTCCTTCTGGGATGCAGTCGAAGTGTTTCAATGACTGCGACGTTCTCTTCGTGTCAGGTCCTATACGATGCAACCACGGTTCATCCCCTATCACGATACGTGGCAACAATGCAACATCCTCTGTTTGATACCTCATTAAGTGCTGCAGAGGCGGTATCCATCGAGAACCCGTCGTCTTGTAGTCTACCGGATTCTGCACGATATCTTCTGCTAAACTGCCAGTGGAAATGCTGAGCTCGTGACCTACCTGCCTCACACGAAAGTAACCATTACCTTCCATTAAAACTTCGACAAAGCACATGTTTTACCAGTGGTGGATGTGCTCGCGCTTTTCTTTATTCCTGCCTCGGACCAGTTCTGCCTTTACGACATTCCTTGTACCAAAACCACAGCCGATTTCGTAACATTCTACTCGCTGCGCAAACAACTACTAGTTATCGACGAATTGCAGCTGCGGACATTTTCTATAATCTTAAAATCTTCATCAAACTTCATACTTCAATCTCTGACCATATATTCGCCACTACCTCTCTTTTCACACGATGTTTTATAGAGCAACCGTACAGCTACGTCTGTCAATTAGCAGTGTGAAAAAGCTTAGAACCCTTCTTACATCTAGATATGGAATTTAACAGGGAGGGGATGTGTATAGAACCGTGAGATCTCTTGTTAATTTACTTACTCAACCACCCTCGCATATCTTTCAGCGGTGTTTGAAAGCGGCCTGCGAGAATACTCGCTCTCCGAGATTTTGTCCTCCTGCCGACATGGCGTAATTCAGCAGCAGGCTAAGGCAAAAAGCGAGGGGCCGATAAAAAGCGGATCCTTGGGAGCCTATTTGGACGGCCAGAGCCGGCCAGGCGCTGCTTTCAGATTTAATGTGTACCAGCCACTCCCAAAGAACGGCCGCAACAGGTGGTAACGAACAGCCCATTGTCCTGCAAAGAAGATTAATGAGCACCGGCGACTCCCCCTTCTTATGTCTCGGCACGAAATTATCTGCCGCCCTGTCCCGAAAAACGGATCGCCTTTAGACTATCCAGACCTTCCATGCACTGTCCTCCTTCCGTCGCTACACTTAGCTGTTTGACTTGTAAGTAATTCCATGGCGATGTACTTTCGCATTTAAGTCTTTACTGTGATGTAAGCTACTGACCTGTCCTGCCACAGATTCCGTCTATTTCAAGAAAAAATACAAGTGATTGAAATAGGCCTTGTGCTACACAATAAGCTCATATAAATATATAAATCGTTGTGATTACAGAAATGCACACGAGCTGTTCTTGATAATTCATAATATCTTGGTTCGCTTCTGTCATTCATTCTATCTCCGAACCCGGGGTTGATAAGCGATTTTGTTTATGCGCCAATTTCAGAATTCCAGTTTGTGTGCGAGAGTCGCATCAGACATAGCTGAATTCCAGAAAAAAGATGGGTGGTATCTGGTGTTGCATTTTCTTACGAAGATAATCCTAGCGTTCAATAAATGAAGATACTGCAGGGGTCGTCCATGGTTGGGCTGGAAACACCTAGACTTTCTCAGAGAGAAGACTGAGGACCTGTTTATTTGGTACACATGCCATTTCAGATCACAGCAGACGTTGTCCCCTCATGCAGATTGCGATGTCGGATGCCGTGATGTAGTGAATGTTGAACCTGGACAGCTGGTACGGTAGACCGTCAGACCAGTACGACGCTGGAGTCTTGAGCAACTTCTGCCTCAGGACTATCAATCAGTGCTGCTTGCTGCGCAGCCCTCAAAACTGGATGCAGGACGTCATTATGCTTGTATACGGGCCGCTGATCCTCTCGTAAGGCAGCAAGTGTAAGACCAATTATAGAACAATCTCGCTTTATCATAACTAAAGAATCGAGTGTGAGTAACATTACCGCCGTCGAGCATGCTGATCGAGTGCCCTAGGCTAGCGAGGGTGGAGTATTTCTGTCGTTTAGGATACGATCCGCTCTATGACTACATTCGTAATGAACGAATCGGTTCTGCTTTTCTCGAGTCGTCAGCAGTCTTCAGTTCCGCTACATTTGGCTAGCGAATTTGTTGCACTGTCTTTACTGCTTAGTCAAACAATAGCTAGGCGATGTTGCGGCCTGCCTAGTGTTTCTAGTGTTTCTTACACCTACCTAGTGTTTCTTACTTAACGTTAGGAAGGCAGTTCGATTCGCACTGTTCTAACGATTTTCTGCTGAACTCTATCACAGTCTCGATCAAGAGTGTTGAGGTTGCTGTCCCACTGACCAAGTAACTCTGTTGAAATGTTGATGCTTCCGCGTGGTTTAGCATCACTAGCTATTCGAACTCAGAAAATTTGACTCTCCCGTTGCCTTGCTGATTTTTCGCGTTAAAATATTGCTGGAGCAAATGATCCAGAGAGAGAGGAATTGGAAAAAAATTAATAAACTTATTTATGGCGTTTAGTAGTAAAAGACTTGCTATTTAAGAATACATTAACTAAATTAATCTTTTTAAGATGAGAACTTGCAGATGAGCTCCATTTCTGCTCAAACATTCCTGCAGTCTCTTAGATAAATTGTTTATGGGAGGCATTTCAGTAATTGGTTTTATGAACTTAGCTTTCAGTTCTTCTGTTATAAAAGGTTGGCAACAATATACACTGCTTTCAAGGTTACCGCACAAGAAGAAATTGCATGCTGACCGGTCAGGGGATCTGTAAGGCCATAAAAAGTTACCACTTCTCGAAATTATACGGTCACTGTGTGTGACATTTATCCACCTTGGAGAAGCCAGGCGTTGCCAATGGTGGAAAAGTCTGTAATGTTTTCACCACAGAGATTTCGAACATGCAACAGATCCAATGTGATTTTAGTCCCAGGGTCATTCTCGTCCTCAAAATATTAAGTGCCCATTATGGGAGATGATAACACTGCCACTTCACACTGTTACTTAGTTGCCACGCAGTGGACATTTTACTGTGCACAGCAACGTAATTTTTGTTTATTAACAAATCCATTAAAAGGAAATCGACTTCATCTGAAATCCAGAGTGTGCTGGCATATGCTGGCGCCAGCACACCGTGTGGCATAGAGATTATGAGAGTACCGATAGAGGCCAATGACAAGACTAGCTGGAAACGCTCCGCCACAGCCCTCTCAGCTGCCAGTATTTAGGATTGCCGCCGCAGACTGGCGGGTCCTCCCCCCTCCTGGTTTCCCCTTCCCATTTCTCCCCCCTCCCTTTTCTCCGTTCCCCTACCCTTCACATTGTGGTAGGTCCCCCACTTCGGTGCAGTGATTTTTAAGCTTTTTTGTTGTGGTGTCAGTGTTTCTCCAGTGCCTTGTGCAGTGCTATGTTACATCGCCACCAACAGTGTCGCCAGTGTCATTCATTTGTGTTCTCGCTGTGGTGCTTCTTTGTTTTCACTTTGGTCTACAGTGCTCATTCTCTGCTTGTGTGTATGGCTCTCATCTGCATTTTAATCTACCTTTTATACTCATCTGTTTTTGTTATCTTTATTCACCAATTTTTACCAATCTCATTTATGTATTCTTTTCTCATCTGCTTACGTTTTTTGTAACTCTATTGGCTGAAGAGTGGCGTATTGTGCCACTGCCAGCCTGCCCCATTACAGGGAGTGAAATAATAATAAAGGAAAGAAAAAGACTGGAGGGCCAGTTTAGCCAGTTAGCTCGAGCCTGTTTAGCCAGCGAGTCTGTACGCCGTGGAGTTCCAGCTTGTCACCGTGATGGAGCTGCTGACTTGGCCTCCAGCTCAGTGATGGGCAGCACATAGCATCCTTATAGTGAACATAGCAGACTTCTACTTTAATAGCATTGACGCTACGTGGACTACACAGAAGAGAGCATGTACCACAGCACATGGAAACTTAAGTAGCTCTTCCCTTATGAATTAAGGAGCCAGTATATGATAATTTAATTTTGTGTTATAGAACGAGGATACCAGCCACCAACCAACATCGTCTCCTTGCTTCCCATGGTACAGCTCTACAGAGACAACAAGACTACATAAAAGTGGCTAAAGAGAACTCTCAGATAGAAAAAGAGGCTCTCGCTATTATGTCTGGTGTGACAATATTCCATCACTATTTGTATGGACGCAGGTTCTGTTCAGTGACAGATCACAAGCAGTTGAAACCCCTGTTTCAACCGTTTTCTACACGCATTGCTCAAAAACTGCAACAATGGGCTTTGTTGCTATCGTAGTATCAGTATGAAACTGTGTACAGACCTCTGACAAAGCATGGCAATGCAGACGCCCTACCTCGCCTTCTGAATGGCCCAGACTTTAATTTTGATGCATCTGCCGCATCTTGTTGCCAAATTGATGTGCAGGACTACAGAAAGATGGCACAGGCCACAGAAGCAAACCCTGACCTCGGGATTTTGTTGCATTGTATTAGCATATCTAGGCCTCTTTCATTGAACAGTATCCAGAAAATTGTTTACCAACATTTTGCACGTCAGCATAGCCTTTCAGTTCAACAAGGTGTGATTCTAGTTCAACATGACAGTGGGCAGTCCCATGAGCTTATTCCCAGAGTATTGCAAAATGATGTGTTGCGCTTGATCAGCCAAGGACATTGGGGAATTGTTCGCACTAAACAGTTAGCACACTGGCACTGTACTTGGCAGGGCATGGACACCCACATTGATCAGATGATGTCAGTGCTCGCATGCACTGAGAACCAATCCGCTCCGCCAAAAACAATTGTAGCTTGGCCTAAGACTAAATCGCCATAACCAGAGCATGTAGACTGCACAACACCCACACATGGGAACAGACGCTGCAACTCTTTCTCACCTCCTATCGCTCCCAGTCATGAGACGGACCATCACTGGCGAAACTTCTGCATTGCTGCCGCCCTTGGACGCTGCTGCACTTGCTACATCCACCGCAGCATACGACGCCACCAGTGGTCCGAAAGTACCACTTTGAGCTGCACGATATTGTGAGAGAGGACAAGTTACTCTCTCACCTATTTTCCGCATAGGGAAAATTACTCAACAACCTGACACACGTTGAGCGAGACTCTAGAAAGTTAACGGCCTGAGCAGATGTTGATGGAGCCTGGTAGGGCGCTAAAAGCATGAGGTATTTTTATGGTTCTTATATAATAGAAACGGTATGTTGGAGTTGAAAGCAATTAGTGGCGACCCCATCCCTCAGTAAATCTTTCCGGACAGGCCAACAGCTGTACAGGGCAGACAGGGCAGACCCTCCTAAAGACAGGTCTCCTGCAGAACAATGACGAGCTATCTGCCGTGGCACCAGCAGAAGGTTGGGCTGGGGGCGATGGACTGAAGGAATGTGTGTACGCACTGAAGTCATAAACCGGGCATTGTGTACAGGGTCAGACGTAATAAAAATTCCCAGATTTTCGTGTTTGCCGATAATGCAGATAGGGCTGTGAACCACTCCCATCCACTGCCTTGGTTATATAAGAAACTCCGGCGTCTGAGAAGCGTTTGGAGATAGAATCTTTAATACATCTTAATAACAAGCTCCAAAGCACGGGCGATTTAGATAAAGATCTTCAAGATTATATCTGTTTGCTTGTTGGTGTGGGAAGTGTCATGACTTCGGAAAAAATTATCTTCCTCGAAAATTTAAAGAAAGCCAGTAATTGGGGGTTTCTTTTTCTTTCAGAAATGCAGGTTTCTTAACTCTTGCCCTGTATCGACATGAGTTCGTGCTGTCGTGTGGGAGGGGAGATTTAGCGCCTGTAGAGCCCTGTGATTGGCTCAAGATGGGGTGAAGGCGGTGTCGTTCATGCACTTTGCAGAAAAACGGAATTTTTTCTGGAGAAGTGCGAAGCACTCAGGTGCTCGACTTTGGTCTGGTAGGAGACTTCTGGTCAGTGCTCCAGAATGTGTGGTTGCTACTTGGGATCTGTCCTACGACTGACTCCACTTGTGAGTAGTTTGGACTGGAGGGTCAGTATACCAACTTCAACTTGTCGGACCACTCGTTTGCCGAGGGCACACTTATTCATTTTTGGTTTACCAGTCTTGACGTTTGATATCCTTGTGTGCTCCATCGTATATGTGAGTCAAATTGGTCCTTGGTACAACCAGTGAACAGGTGTGTCACACACTGATATCTACCTGGATTTCAGGGCTCTGGTAGAGAGTAAATTGCGATCCATCTGCCTGATCGTTAGACCATGAGAGTTTTACATGTCTTTCATGGCTGCAATTGATTCATAGGTGCCGCCTCACGCCTCGCCTCCACCACACGTATCTCGCCAGCTGCAAGTTACATCACCACATGAAGCAACCAGGGTAACATACTGCCGCTCTGGCCTTGTCAAGGTGTACAGATCTCAATCGCCACTTGGTCTCAGCTGCACCTATATAGAGAAACTTCTGTACATTTGAACGATCAAAGTCTGCTCAGCATCAGATCAATTCAGATTGCATTATCAACATTTTTTAGAGCCATAGTACTTGACTCCCTTCTGCCGCCCATGATCCTTGTCTGGTAGTTGTTTACAGTATTCAATCAATAACTTGTTTAGCATAATCTACATCTGTTTATTTTTTCTTTTGCAAAATAAGTTTTGTTAGAACTCTTAAACTTCTGCCTACATTGTTAATCCTCTTATAGTCCCTACAGCGTAACCTTGCATTGTGGGGACCCAGCCAGGATCTCGGATTGATGGAACCTTCTGTGACCATCAGATCGCACTGCCTAGTGCAATCATTGAATGTGACGTGCCTTGCCCAGATTTTTGAATTGGTGGTACCTTCTGTTTTTGTCAGATCTTAGATTGTGTTGTCTCATGAAGTTTCTGTTTTGGACGTTTAATGTGGTGCACTGTGTAGAGGTGATTCATGTTGCTAGCGCCTAGACAAAATACTGTTATTTAGTTATTGTATGTAGGTTTTTTTGATGTGGTTGTGACTTCTGTGTCACTTGATTGTTTGTTTCAGATGCCGAACGGCGTTGTGCTGATTTGTTGTGACAGATTCAGATTTTCGTTTGTGAGTATAGACAAGTGTACTGTTATTTGAATTCGTTGTCAGGAACTAAGAATCAGTAGCTCATAGGAGCGTAATTTAGAGTAGAAACTGCGTGGTAGAGTAATGTGTAGTGTTTAAATTATTTGTGTCAGAATTAGAGGGCATGCTTACAAGGAGCTAGGAACATTTGTTACAGGGTATCGGAAGTAATCGTAAAATTATGAAGAATGTACCAACCAGTCACGGAAACATAATTTATTTATCTTGTTGCAAACCGATTTCGACTGATATCAGTCATAATCGGTGCATTTTTCTAACCGATACGTGCCATAAGTAGAAGTACTGTCCTTAGCAGATTTCTATCATGATCTATAGTCCTAGGTGTGAGGTGTATTAAAGATTCTATCTCAAACGTTTCTCAGACACCAGAGTTTCTTATACAACCGAGGCGGCCGATGGAAGTGGTTCGCAGTCCTATTTGCAGTATTGGCGAACATGAAAACTTGTGAATTATTATTACGCGTGTCTCTGCACATAATGCCCGGTTTATGACTCCACTGTGTAGACACATTCCTTCAGTCCATCGCCCCCAGCCCAACCTTCCAATGTTGTCACTGCCGGTAGCTCATCATTGTTCTTTAGGAGGGTCTGCCCTGTCTGACCTGTACATCTGTTGGCTTGTCCGGCAAGATTTACTGAGGAATGGGTTCGTCACCTATTGCTTTCAACTCCCAACATGCTGCTTCCACGAGCTAAGAGCCATAAAACTACCAGAGCATTTGACTTACTTCTGCCACCCAGGATCATTGTCCATTGTGTTCTTAAACCACCTGTTAGTTGTTTACGGTATTCAATCAATAACTTATTTTGCACAATTTATGTCCATCTTTTTTTTCTTTTGAAAAATAAATGTAGTTAGATCTCTAAAACGTCTGCCTATATTCTCAATCATTTATATAGTTCTCACAGGGTTACCTTTCACTCGTTCTTTTCAGGTTTATGGGAACTGTGGGTGCTAAGAAAGAGGCTTAATCCAGGAACGCATTGACTGATATATGTACTTAATTGCAGGTCATGATGATTTGCAGTGGCACCACCAGAACGTGATTTTGCTACTTTTGTTCCCCCAGATTCATGGGTTCATGGGACTGAGCGGCCTTAGCAGCCCCCACCCCCCTCTGGTGCCTCCAGGGTACCAGATGGATGATGCGCCATTGCCCCTGCCGTCCCTGCTCGCTGAACCCATTGACCTAGCCCGACATCAACCTCGCTATCACCGTCATCGTCACAGCAGACGCCCTCAAGCCTTGATGTGTGCCCTGGCAGCAGTTCTCCAGACGATGTTTCTGTTGCCTCACAAGCCAGATGACAGGATATGGTTGGCAGTCTGCCATCCTCCACAAGCTCGGCTCCTGGCGCCTCACAACATCCAGTGTCCTTCCTCCCTCCCCATTTTCGTTCACAGACTCACTACACGACAATGGTGTGGCACTTCAGGGGGGGGGGGGGGGGAGTGTGTGCTGGCATACGCTGGCGCCAGCACACCATGTAGCATCGAGATTACGATGGTATCGACGGAGGCCAACGACAAGACTTGCTGGAAATGTACCACCAACACCCACTCAGCTGCCAATATTTAGGATTGCCGCAGCAGACTGGAGGTCCAGTTTATCCAGTTGTATTGTGTAATGTGTGTGTACTGAAACTGGGTCGTAGGAAGGATGGAGTGGCTTCATCCCACTGTAGCCCTCAGTGGTTCACAACCCCACAACAGGCCAGCAATCCTCCCACTCTGCCGTCACCCTACCCTAAAACTAAGGTTATTGTTGTTATCGTGCGGTTCGGCGCCCAATGGAGGCCCCCCTCCCCAGGGTTATTGTGGTTATTGTGCGGTTCGGCGCGCAATGGAGCCCCCTCCACCCCCCCCCCCCCCCCCCGAGAATGTCTCATACCAGACGAGTGTAAGCCCAGATCTTGGCGTGGTACTTATGGTGTACATATACATGGACAAGTGTTTACGCAGCAATCGACGACATCGTGTAAGTGAGGTGGAATATGGAGACACAGCCTACATTCGCCGAGGTAGATGGAAAACCGCCTTAAAAACCATCCACTGACTGTCCGGCACACCGGACCTCGACATTGATCTGCTGGACGGATTCGTGTCTGGGATGGGCACCCGTTCACCCTCAGGAAGCAGCACATTAGACAGCACGGCTAGCCAGGCAGGCCTTAGCCAGTTACTTCGAGCCTTGATTAGCCAGTTAGTACGAGTCTGTAAGCTGTGGAGTTCCTGCGTGCCACCGCGATGGAGCCTCAGACTTATCCTCTAGCAGGAGGCACATAGCAACCTTATAGTGAACATAGTGGACTCCTATTTTAACAGCATTGGGGCTCCATGAACTATACGGAAGAGAGCTTGTATCACAACACATGGAAACTTAAGTCAAGTAGCTCTTTCCGTATGAGTACAGAACCAAGTTATTAATTGCGTGCAGTTTGTGTTATAGAACGAGGATACCAGCCGCCAACTAATATCCTCTCCTTGCTTACCATGGTACAGCTCTACAGAACAATCAGACGGCGTAAAAGCGGCTGAAGAGAATGCACAGAGGTTGTTAATAAACTCATTGACGCCGTTTACCTTTCAAATCATTCGTTCACGGAATATTCATAGCATTAGGGGAGCGTAGGTTTTCAGTTCCTGGACGATCCACAATTTCTGCGGATTGTGTTTATAGTTTTAGTAATCTTGAATTATGCAACTCTAAAGATGATGCGTGACGACGGATTGAACGACTTGGGTTCCTTACACAACATCTCGAACAGCTTCGACATTAGAATGAGATTTTCACTTTGCAGCGGAGTGTGCGCTGATATGAAACTTCCTAGCAGATTAAAACTGTGTGGCCGACCAAGACTCGAACTCGGGACCTTTGCCTTTCGCGGGCAAGTGCTCTACCAACTGAGCTACCGAAGCACGACTCACGGCCGGTACTCACAGCTTTACTTCTGCCAGTACCTCGTCTCCTACCTTCCAAACTTTACAGAAGCTCTCCTGCGAACCTTGCAGAACTAGCACTCCTGAAAGAAAGGATATTGCGGAGACATGGCTTAGCCACAGCCTGGGGGATGTTTCCAGAATGAGATTTTCACTCTGCAGCGGGGTGTGCGCTGATATGAAACTTCCTGGCAGATTAAAACTGTGTGCCCGACCGAGACTCGAACTCGGTACCTTTGCCTTTCGCGGGCAAGTGCTCTACCTACTGAGCTACCGAAGCACGACTCACGGCCGGTACTCACAGCTTTACTTCTGCCAGTACCTCGTCTCCTAAGTTCTAAGTTCTAGGGGACTTATGACCACAGCGGTTGAGTCCCATAGTGCTCAGAGCCATTTGAACCATTTAATTCTACTATAGCTTGCTATTTTTCTTATTTTATCCTCTTTTTCCCTTCACTATTTCATCTCTCAAGGCTACTCAGTCGTTTTCCGTGTGTTTCTTGCCATTCTTTCCGTTGTGACCCAGTGGCCACTATGGAACTGTCAACAACCTCTGGTTTTTTCAACGTGTACAGGCCTCATCTCCTTACTTTGCTATCTTGCCGCAATTTGTTAAGTTAATCTGCAGCCCATTACCAATAAATTGAGGTAAGCGTCCTCACTGCCACTTGGAAATGTTTTGTAGTTTAAAGTCTGCTTTCTAGAACCCTATTTTAGCATTACATAATGTATTTGAAACCTTCCAGTGTATGCAGATGTATTTCACGTGTAAAACTTTCCTATGTGGTTCTAAAACCAAGATACAACCATGATTAAAACATGCTCTATGCAAAATACAACCAGACGTCCGCCTCTTTCATTCCTATTCCACAAACCACACTCTATTACTATTTCTCCATCTTGTCGTTTCCCTTCTGTCGAATTAAAGTCATTCATTATAATTAAATTTTCACCTCCTTTAATCGTTTAAACAATTTCTTTTTCCCACTCATATTTTCTTCCCATCTCTTCACAAACTACGGAACAATTGGTGTATAAATTTGTTCTACTGCGATATGTTTTGGCTCCGTGTTTATCTCAGCTGCTATAACGCGCTGACTGTGATATCCGCAGTAGCTTACCCGCATTCCTATTTTGTTATTCGTCATTACACCTACCACACACTACACATATTCCAATATGTGACGATACCATATACTGAAATCTTGAAAAGCCTTGTCCTTCCTGTCACTGCACTTCAGTAATTCTCCCTATATCTTACTTCCAAATTTCCATTCTCCTTTTTAAATTCTGCAGCGTGTTTAGTACTCCGTGCTCCGACCCATAGAAAGTCAATTTTGTTCCTCCCGATGGTAACCTGATTTGTCCACGCACAGGCATATGAATTGATGACTATTTTACATCAGGTATATTTTGTCTAGGATGATGCTATCATCATGAGACCGTAAACTGTAGTTGTATGACATCGAAATGTATAACGGCTACAGCTTTCCCCTGCTTTTCGCTGTTTACAGTACCAACATAGCAATGCCATGTTGGCTAATGTTACATTTACAGATCAGTCTGTAGACTGGTGCCACAGCAACTACTGAAAAGCTACTACAGCTATTAACGAACCACATAACCAACTTTGATTCCATCAGGAAACGTGGTGCACAGTGACCGTAGACTACAAGGAAGGATAGGCAATACTCAATAATCAATTGGTACTTTAAATGTTTCAGAACTTGAGCAGAGTAAGATTGTTGTAGCACTAAACAAAATCATTACACTTGAGTCCAGTAGAACCACTTCTATTGAAGAAGAAATAATGGTAGGCAATATTAACAGGAAGCTTAATGATGAAGATGTTATCGTTGCGAGGACAGATAAAGGCACTCGCTGGCTATAGTAGGGAGGAGTGAATACGTCCCTAATACTGAAAAGTTTTTTGATGAAAACAGTACCACAAGAATAGATAGAGATCTAACAGCAGAAACTCATAAAAGCTGAATGAGAAGATAAGAACTGGTAAAGAAATGTTTTCGCCCAGACAACTACAACAACTCAAAAGTAACGAGCCCGCACACTCCTACACTTAGGACGCGGATTAAGGTCCGCAATGATTCGTTTCCCATAAGACCAGTGGTCGATGGAAGTGACGGTCCGTTCAGTAAAGTCGCTAGGGAATGTCTTAATTTCTTAAAGAAACATTAGCACTTCATTTGGAAACTTTCAACCAAAAATAGTTACTAATTACACAAATTGCAGAAGGTATGAAATTTGTATCCATAGATGTAATAGAACGTGATGGGAATGTGCCGATTTCCAGTACTATTGGAATTATTAAGGAAAATGTGTGCGATTAGTGTAGGTTGTCGAAAGACGAGATTAACGAACTCATTGACTTGTTGTCGCTAGTCTCAAAGTACAATTACTTTGAGTTTAATGGAGAGATGTATCTTCAAAATGATGGGCTTAACGTTGGAATCTCCGTATTCGGCTTACTGGCCGACATATTTATCAACTATCTTGAAAACAAGCTTTTCAAAGAAAATTCAGATCTAGCAGTAGAGGTAGTGTATTACTTTAGGTTCGTTGACGACACATGGCTGCTGGTTAATGACAAAGAAGACGTAATTTATATAATCGGCGCCAGGTTCAATGGACTAAATAAAAAAAAATGAAGTTCACCTGCGAAGTGGAAACCAATGGTTCCATCAGCTACTTGGAGTTAAACATCAGGAATGATATCTGTAAGCATGACTTCGGAATTTTAGAATAAGTACTTACACTGATATTATTATTGACTTCCATTCAAATCATCCAAATCAGCATAAGAATGTATTCTTTTATTTTCCTATGTCTGTCTTCTTAAGCTCCCCCTCTCTACAGCTGAACATGAAAAGAGAATTAGGCACTATTCAAAACATAGCCAGGCGGAATAGCTGCCCACGTAATTACGTAGGCAAAGTTTACAAAATATTGTAAGAAGTTAACAAAACGTAAGAGAAATCGTAGGTACAACAAAATGGAAGATGCAGATGGAAAATGCATTTACTTGCCGTACTATGGCACCTTTAGCAAAAAATAGCACCAGCTTTCAAAAAACAAAACTTAAATCTTTCCTTCTGGACCACAAACAGCCTTGGGCGTATTTTGGCTAATGGGTTTGATAAAAGGAATATACACAATGAATCAGGTTTGTACAGAAAAGTGTGTCCAGACTGCGACGCCTTTTACGTGGGAGCGACAGGTAGAGGACTTGAGATCGCGTCTCGTGAGCACATAGCTTTGGACAGGCGAAATATAGTTCAGAGATCAAACTTTGCTGCCAACCTGGTTGAGAGTGGACGCACCATACCCTCTCTGAGATCGATTGGCAGGCTACTGCTCAAGGCTGAGAAAAGCAGATTCCTTGACCTCGTAGGTGACTTGGAGATATACTGCCATCTGAGATCATTCGCCGTCTACCTGCTCAATGACAAGGTGTTTGTGAATAATTGCCGATTCTGAGAGCTCTTTGACGATCTCCTGCTTCATGGCAAAAGCTGTCCCCACCCAGGAAGGAACTGAGATGTGAATTTCAGCCTGTCTTTAAGAAGACAACACTTGGCACGAATGTATATGAGAACATAATTCATTATTATCAGAGGATCATTTTGTCTTCAATCTTGTTGGTAATGTCCAATGTTATATCTATTTTACCACCAAACAAGTAAATCACTATTGAATTTTAGCCTAAAGGATAGATATAATTGCAGTTTGATTTATCGTCCATCTGCAAACAGCGTAAAGCAGTTGCAACTACACAATACGTTTACTTCAACAGAGGGCGTTTGTATGTATTGCTAATTGTGCTTGGTTTAATGAGCCTTGTCATTTTAATCTTCATTATTTTAATATGATGTTAACAGATCTTCATAAAATTGTTTGTAAAATTTTATTTCTTTTATTTTAAATATTTAGTGGATCACATAATCACTTGGTTTTAGCTGCTTGCCAATTTCAGTTAGGAATGCAATTGTATTTTATCAAGATGATTTTCATCAAAATCTATTTTATTTGTTAATCTTTATTTGCAAAGTGTACAATAATTTGTATGAGATAGTTATGTGAACCTATTAATAATCATTTGCATAGGTTTCGATAGATAGCTTCGCCAATAGCATACGAGAAAGTAAGTTATAATTTGACATATCTTGAATATGTCAAAGTGATATGCAAATATGCTTTTTCATTTTAGGTATTATATAAGAACGGATTTTTAAATTACTATATTGAAACAACTGTGTCAGCTATTTCGTAACATAGAGGGCGTCACGTGCACTACATGACGTAATGTAAGGCTGTTGTACTTGCGGTAAGGAAATGCCTATACACCTGTAAGAAAATATGGTGACATGAACTGCCGTGAGTCTGTTGAGATGTAACGAAAATGGTATGTTTATTAGAGTGGACTGATGCTACTGGATATTATGGTGTTTACTTATTGTTGTGTGTAATGTAAATTAATTTTGATTCTGAGATTTTTTCCTTGTATTTTAGCACTGAAGGTGGTTATTTATAGCCGAAATCTAGATTTGGAAGAACAATAAAAGCTAACGGGAAAGCCACTGACTGCTGTGTGAATCTCCTTTCTCAACGAACGACGTGTTTGTCTGGCCTCCTCGCTGATACCCTTCAGTTGTGGTTCCAGCTATGGTACGGTTATATGTATCGTAGATGCACGCAAGGAAACGCACCTTGACGAGGTTCATGGTTCGAAGGGATAAAAGGGAAGGAGAGGAGGGGGACAGAGACCACTTGCAAACATTGACATTCTTTTCATATCTTTGGGCCACTGGCATGTAACACTGTTTGATATTTCCGGCATTTGACGGTATAAACTCCTTTATTTCATGTTATCGCCGTGATTTCAGCATTAAGCTATCATCAAGCACAAATGAATTCGGTATAATTAGATTTTTCGCTTGTAATTAGACTTCACTTAACAGACTCCACTTATACTCAACATTGTTGTACTTGATAATGGCTTTGAGCCGAAATCATGATAGCCATATCAAATGAAGAAGTTTGTACAGTCAAATGGCGTAAATATCATTCAGACATACGTTGTGAACAATAACAGCCCCAGAGTAGATGATTACCATTCTCCCAAGTTTACTTGAACCTCTGTCGATTCCGATCCACTTAAGAACATACCGCTGTCAACTTAATGTTATGTGTTGGCTACTTGCCAATATTAGCATGGCCAAGTACAGTGGTTGCTGCGACTGTCGTGTCGGAAACACTAGACCGTAGACAGCACATTGACAACTCGCAGCCCGCCCGCCTTGGAGCACCTGACGCCGCCTAACGGTGGGGGAGATTTGCGCCTCCGGAAGACGGCCTCGTAATGCGTTTAGGCTGCTTTAATTTGCAGTTTGGGCTCATTCCGGTAGCTTAGGCGCATAAATTGCGTGGGGGAATACAACTCTCCGGGCAATCAGGTTGCGTCGTTATCCGCTTTGCCGAGGACTCTCTGCGGTTGCTACATTTCGCTGCCTTCGCGAATATGCCATCAGTCTTCCTAAATTATATATCTCCTGTGTGACAGGCACATATAGCGTGGCAGTACGAAATTTGTGAATTTGTGTTATGAGGTGTATCGGGACCCGATTTCAGTGATTTCTACAATGTATTATAAATAATATCCACAATTGTATAATTTACTATCTATATATACCTTAAATCACGAACTCGCGGAATTAGGGTTGCCAAGTTCAAAAACTGAAAAAGCGGCGTAGTTAGCCGAACACTTTTCCCTAAATGGTGGACTACCAATTGTAAAAAGAAATAGAGTCAGATGGATATTTTCAGTCGTTTATTAATTTTCTGTTGCAGTCAGCTTTTTGCGAAATCTCCCTTAAATGTGTTTAAACTAAAATGAATTTTGAGAATTATGATACCAACCGAGTTCTCTGTATTTTTAATTGCTTCTTCCTAACATAGTCTCACGTCAAAATGAATATTATGTTTTGCATTAAACAAAAGAAGCAATTATCTAATCTTCTGGGACCGAAAGCGAGAAGATATTCAATACCTTTGATCATTTTAAATACACTTGCAAGGAAAATACGATAATACGCAGATAAGTATAAATATTTGTCACTGGAACCCACTTTTTCTCGGAAATCGTTTTGTGCAACTCTTAACGGTATAATTTTAAATTACACAGCAAAACGAAATATCGAAATTAGTTACGTGTTAATATTTCTTATTGGAATCCACTTTCTCTTGGATATCATTCCATGCTACTTTGCCGGCCGGAGGAGCCGCGTGGTTCTAGGAACTTCAGTCTGGAACAGCGCGACCGCTATAGTCGCAGGTTCGAATCCTGCCTCGGGCATGGATGTGTGTGATGTCCTTAGGTTAGTTAGATTTAAGTATTTCTAAGTTCTAGGGGACTGATGACCACAGGTGTTAAGTCCCATTGTGCTCAGTGCCATATTGCTCAGAGCCATGCTACTCTTGACAGCATAGTGTTAAACTACACAGCTATATAGTCTTTGGGATTGTATGTGTTTCCAATGTTTTGCGTTCCTTTGTCCATTGTACGATTGTGAAAGAGAACACCAATTCGACGTCCGCTTAATGGCCTGGGATTTAAAAGTAATATTGTGTCAGTTTGAGTAATTCATAATAAAATTCTTCATTATCTTATGATGTTAAATAAGCTATCACCGTCTCGTATGGACATTGTGGGTTGGCATCGACATATCGGCACATTCTTCTTTGCCTCATAGAAGATTGTAACATAGTGTGTTACTCTCGTTCGGCCTGCGAAGAAAAACATAAGAACAGCATTGTATCGTTCATCTATATATCCTTATGTAATTTCCACTTATTACTCCTCATACTTGTTCCTTGTACTTACGTCATTAGCAACGGACCTTCGTTGTACGTTCTCTGCTTTATCAAAAAATGTATAACAATAGCCTCACAGGACGGACTTGTATATACTTGGCCGCACACTATCGAAAGACGAACATATTCGGTTGAAGCCTGACACCTGACAAACATATGAGGGACACTACAATAACAACAATATTGTTTAACAGTGGGATCGTTAATAAATAATTACTATAGTTCACGTCACAGACAATAAGAGAAAAGGAGGAAATTTACCTTGATTTTTAATCAGTTCGCTTAGTATCATACAACAATGTGATATACGCATGTTGTCATCTGAAATAGACAAGGCAAGTAAAGGTGTTTCAGGGTAGACAGTGGTGAGAAATTCGACACGTTGCGCCACTTCTAATTTAGCATTGAAGTAAATCAGGCCGTTGCAGAAAGCCAGATACAGTTAGTGTCACTTGTTATCATAGCTTAGAGGACAGCGCACGAGACGGTTCGGCCTTCGGCTCGGATTAGATCCTTACCACCGTCCCAAGACCCAATTTCGTGTAGCCCTCCTGTTCGACTTCCGGAAACCAACCGAACAAATACGGCCACATCCGTCTCTGGCGGGCCGCTTAAATAGGGCGCGCAATGGCATGAGTGGCTGACTTCAATGATACCTAACTCGGAAACTGAGTAACGTATCGAGTTTGATCTTAACACTTATCTCTCAGCGTAATCTACCCGTTGACAGCCTTATAAGCGTTCAGAGTGTTTCTGACTACCTCCTGTATTAGGCCTATAATACGTAATTTATGAGCAAGGTTAGAACTGCGTCCTACTCGTGCCATTGCTAATGCCTGAATAAGTGCAGACAGAGGACTAAAACTCTAACGTCGTGATAGGCAAATGATCACGAAACTTGTTCAGCGATGTGAAACAAAAAAAATAATAAAAAAATTAAAAAAAAATAAAAAGAATAAAAAAAGTAAATAAATAAAAAACTGTAGCAGCTTCTTTGTTGCGAAGATTTGTCACCGAATGAAATGCCTTAATGCACGAGATAAATAGTAAATTATGCCTTAGATATTACAGGATTTTCAAGTGTAGACGGATCAAGTCAGTTGGTGTAATTATGGGTAATGAAATGAGATTTTATAACTAGTAGACATGCGATGTTATTTGTGCAACAAAACAGAATCCTAGGCCCGGCGCACGCGCGGCTTCGAGGTCAGAGCGTTAACTGCGGCTTTATATTCTCATGTAGTGACTATCACCTATCCTCAGGTTGGGGGTTTGGCGTTGTATCAACGTCCGGTTGCTTAATACGCAGCACAAGGTCGGAGCAGTCGACTTAAGGGACATGTGAAAAGTGCACTTCTGATGGTCAGACGGTGACGCGATTCTAGTGTGTTGACCCCCGTACCCCCTCTATACCCAGAATAAATTACTCGGGGGAGTGAATGAATCAGATAAGTGTCGCAGTAGAGTGGAAACAGTAACTTTAGGAGAGGAATAAGTAGTAGATACAAAGTGAACATGCAGTCCACACACTACATACGTAGTGCCCCTGGCCATTACACTTATTACTTGCGGCAGGCAATCTTACCGAGTCCCGTAAGAGTCTGCGACGAGTAATGAGTGTAATGAGCAGGGGGACTACGAATGTAGTGTGTGGACATTAAGGTGGGAATGTGGGTTCAAAATGGTTCAAATGGCTCTGAGCACTATGGGACTAAACTGCTGAGGTCATTAGTCCCCTAGAACTTAGAACTAGTTAAACCTAACTAACCTAAGGACATCACAAACATCCATGCCCGAGGCAGGATTCGAACCTGCGACCGTAGCGGTCTTGCGGTTCCAGACTGCAGCGCCTTTAACCGCACGGCCACTTCGGCCGGCCGGGAATGTGGGTCTCACGGGGAACGTGCAAGGGTCAAATCTCTGCAGTCGCATTCTCCTCTGTGCCCTCGGTGGCTCAGTCAGATAGAGGGTCTGCCATGTAAGTAGGAGATCCCGGGTACGAATCCCGGTCGCGGCATACATTTTCAACTGTCCCCCTTGATGTGTATCAACGCCTGTCGACAACATAGTGTCTTGATTTAATTATTATTTCATTCTACTGCCCGAAAGAACAGATACCATCTTCATACATTCAAATAAGTTTTCCTTAAAACACATTAAGCTAAAGTGAGATTTTCGCTTTTAATAAAACTAAAATCCATTTCTTTCGCGTTCCCCGTAGGGTAAGGTATTGCAACTTTTCTGTGACCTCGTTGCCGACGATTTGCAAATTCATTTTCTTTCCTAAATAGGTATTGTTGTTATAAGTGGCATTGAATAGGGCTATCCTGTTTAAATTACGAGTGGAGGTAGAGATATCGGCTATCGTCAGCTATTCCTGTCATTAATGCTAAGCAAAGCTGGTGATATTAAATTACAATATTAGTTAAGATCAACCTATAACTAAACTTACCACAAATGAACGTTCTACTAGGCTTATGAAACAATATCTACACGCTGAAAAAAGAAAAAAAAGAAAAACGACGCAGTAGAAACGATTTATCCGACATGCACGGAAATCACTAGATGGGATGTACGTGTACAGAAAACAAGTGATTACAATTTCAGGAACTTTGGATCATTCGTTCAAGAGAAAGAGCTTCAGAAACTGAGCGAACACGTTGATCCACATCCGTAAGCAGTTACTAATCTTGGGAATGATCGATAGCGTTGTTGCATGACCTTCTGAGGGATATCATGCCAAATTCTGTCCAATTGGAGCGTTAATTCGACAAAATCCGCAACTTGTTTGAAGGCACTCACCCTACTGTTCCAAACGTCCGGAATTGGGGGAGATATACAGCGGTCTTGCTGGCCAACCTATGGTTTGGGGAGCACGAAGACAAGCGTACGAATGTCGCGCCATGTGCATGCGCGCGTAATCTTGCTTAAATGTAAGCCCAGGATTGCTTCCCATGAAGAGGATCACAACGAGATGAAGAATATCATCGACGTACCGCTGTGTTGTGAGGATACTTCGGAGGCCTACCAAGAGGGTCCTGGAATGCAAAGAAGTGCCCCCCCCCCCCCCCCCCCCACATCATCACTACTGGTTGTCGTGCTGTATAGCGGGCGATAGTCAGGTTCGTAGCACAGCGCTGTCCGTGACGCCCCCAGACACGTCTACGGTCTGGAATACCAACCACACTACTGCTCACCCCTTTCAGAAGTAGGTAGAGAGTGGTTGCTTTCTAGACAGTACGTGATAAGTGTACCAACTTTGGTTGAAATTCATCTATTGTTTTAGGAGGACATATGGAACATGCACATATACGTAGACTTTCATAACATCCATAGATTTCCAATATTTGTACACATACACTACGCCATCAAAAGTATCATGACACTTTGCTGAAAAGTTCGTGGCGCCCTCCATCGCTAATGCTGGAATTCAGTATGGTGTTGGCATACCCTTAGCGTTGATTACAGCTTCCACTCTCACAGGCATACGCTCAATCAGGTGCTGGAAGGTTTCTTGGGGAATGGCAGCCCTTTCTTCACGGAGTGCTGCACTGAGGAGAGGTATCGATATCAGTCGGTGAGGCCTGGCACGAGGTCGGCGTTCCAAAACATCCCAAAGGTGTTCTACAGGATTCGGGTCAGGACTCTGTGGAGGCCACTCCATTACAGGGATGTTATTGTTGTCTAACCACTCCGCGACAGGCCGGGTTCTCGACTGTGTTGAAAGATGCAATCGCCATCCCTGAATTGCTCTTCAACAGTGGGAAGCAAGAAGGTGCTTAAAAAATCAAAGTAAGCCTGTGCTGTGATAGTGCCACACAAAACAACAAGGGGTGAAGCCCCCTCCATGAAAAACACGACCACACGACAACACCACCGCCTCTGAATTTTGCTGTTGGCACTACACACGCAGTCAGATGACGTTCACCGGGTATTCGCCATACCCACGCCCTGCCATCGGATTGCCACATTGTGTACCGTGATTCGTCACTCCACACAACGTTTTTCCACTGTTCAATCGTCTAATGTTAAAGCTCCTTACACTAAGCGAGGCGTCGTTAGGCATTACCGGCGTGATGTGTGGCTTATGAGCAGCCAGCCGCTCGACCATGAAATCCAAGTTTTCTCATCTCCCGCCTAACCGTCATAGTACTTGCAGTCGATCCTGATGCAGTTTGGAATTCGTGTGTGATGGTCTGGATAGATGTCTGCCTATTGCACTTTACGACCCTCTTCAACTGTCGGCGGTCTCTGTCAGTCAACAGACGAGGTCGGCCTGTACGCTTTTGTGCTGTATGTGTCCTTTCACCTTTCCACTTCACTATTACATCGGAAATAGTGGACCTAGGGATGTTTAGGAGTATCGCGTACAAGTGTATGACACAAGTGACACCCAATCAGCTGACCACGTTCGAAGTCCGTGAGTTCCGCGGAGCGCCCATTCTGCTCTCTGGCTCTGAGCACTATGCGACTTAACTTCTGAGGTCATCAGTCGCCTAGAACTTAGAACTAATTAAACCTAACTAACCTAAGGACATCACACACAACCATGCCCGGGGCAGGATTCGAACCTGCGACCGTAGCGGTCACGCGGTTCCAGACTGAAGCGCCTTTAACCGCACGGCCACACCGGCCGGCCTTCTGCTCTCTCACTATGTCTAATGACTAATGAGGTTAGGTTGCTGATATGGAGTACCTGGCAGTAGGTGGCAGCACAATACACCTAATATGACAATCATGTGTTTTTGGGGGTGTCCGGACACTTTCGATCACATACTGTGTATTGAGTGTATCTGTTGTGAACTTCGGTCTGCAGTTTCGAATTTACTCAACTCATTGTTTATGTCGTATTATCACCCGAAGCACAGTTATACAATATCGCACGTTTATTCAGTGACATACGTAAATTCTGTCTGCAAGTGTATCGCGAATAGAGTTAGCAGCAAGGAAGTAATGAATTTTCATGCCTAGTACGACAGATTTATACCATGGACAGTGAAAGTGAGATATAATGTGTTTTCATTTCATAATCTTGTGGGGGGGGGGGGGGCCTTCAGGAAGAAAATGTTTGGTACCGGTCTGAGATTATGTGTCACGTTTGTAGTATATGACTAAGTGATCTCATTCTGAAAGTGGATTGATAAGTCTGGGTAATTGCATATTGTGGGCTACACGTCTTTCTCACCAACACCTCACGCCTTTCGTAGGTAGGTGGTTATTATACATACAGCGCTTGTTTCCAGACACTAAGTAATGCGTTTACTAAGTTAGGTTCAAATTTTCCAGTAGATTAAAAAGAGAAGTGGGACTTACATACATTCCTATGGGCCTAGGTGGCAAAATTCGTGGCACAGCGATAACCACATTCACAGATGGCCGTAGAATCGCGTACACTAGATGTAAAAGGGCAGTGGATTAATGGAGCTGTCATTTATATTCAGGTCATTTATGTGGCAAGGTTTTTAACGTGATTATGGCCACAAGATGAAAATTAACTGACTCTGAACGCGAAATGGTAGTTGAAGTTAGAAGCATGTGACATTCCATTTAGGAAATCGTTAGGAAATTCAATATTCCGAGATCCACAGTGTCAAGAGTGTACCGACAACATCAAATTACAGGCATTATCTCTCAGCATGGAAAATGCAGTGGCCGATAACGTTCACTGAGCGAGCAAGAGCTGCGACATAGATGCAGAGTTGTCAGTGTTAACTGATAAGCAGCACTGCGTGAAATAACAGCAGAAATCAATGTGGGACGTGCGACGAACGTTTCCATTAGGACAGCGCGCCGAAATATGACGTTAAACGGCTATGGCAGCAGACGAGCGACCCGAGGGGCTTATCTAATAGCACAACATAGCCGCAGCGCCACTCCTCGTCTCTTGACCATTATCAGTTGGACCCTAGACGACTGGAAAACCGTGGCCTGGCCAGATGAATCCCAATTTCAGTTGGTAAGAGCTGATGGTAGGGTTCAAGTGAGGCCCAGGCACTGTTGTCATCAAGGTACTGTGCAACCTGGTAGTGGTTCCATAATGATGTGGGCTGTGTTTGCATGGAATAGACTGGGTTCTCCGGCCCAGCTGAACCGATCATTTGTTGGGCTACTTGGAAACCATTTGCAGCCATTCATAGCCTTCATTATTATGGAAGACAATGCGCCATGACACCGGGCCACAATTGTTCATAACTTGTATGAAATACATCGTGAACAATTAGAGCGAATGATTTGGCGACCCAGATCGCCCAACATGAACTCCATCGAACAGTTATGTGGCATAATCGAGATTTTGGTCCGTGCGTAACACTCAGCATCGGCAGTACTTCCGCAGTTGTGAACGGCTTTAGAGGCAGCATTACTCAATATTTCTGCAAGGGACATCCAACGATTTGTTAACTCCGTTCCACGATGAGATGCTGCACTATGCCGGGCGAAAGGAGGCTCGACTCATTATTAGGTGTCAAATGGTTCAAATGGCTCTGAGCACTATGGGACTTAACTTCTGAGGTCATCAGTCGCCTAGAACTTAGAACTAATTAAGCCTAACTAACCTAAGGACATCACACACATCCATGCCCGAGGCAAGATTCGAACCTGCGACCGTAGCGGTCGCTGGGTTCCAGACTGTAGCGCCTAGAGCCGCACGGCCACTCCGGCCGGCTTATGAGGTATCCCAAAACTTTTGTTTCCGAAAATAAGATCCTTCTGTGTTATCTAGGATAAAGGATCTAAATGCTTCCTCTCGAACGGTGTAAAGTTTCTATATTATGAGAAGTAGCAGTTTCGTTTGTAATATTTCAAACGAAGCGTGTATTTCCTGTGCATTTTTTGTAGAGAACACTCTCCGAATGCCAAGTTTATATTGTTGTCACGTGGCCAGTCCGGGCTATCCAGCACCTCCTTGTCGAGCTCTGGTAGAACCGGATGAGTTGTCGTGCTTATTCTGCTGTGGGGGTTATATTTCGGAATGAAATTGCTGGACCTTGTAATATGTCGAGAGAGGTAATATCTGGCTCTGCATTTGCATGCACTAATATTACATGGGACGGAACGTCGTGTTTAGGGAGCGTTTACAGTTTAACCATTTTCAACAAGGCAATTTGTTCAGGACATCGTGGATTTAGTCTCTTCATCGTGTGCATGAACTCAGGAAATCAGGGCATCGCTCTTCAATCCTGTCTTTTTAAAGTACTGAAGGCAAGAGGAAGTTTTGTCAGAAGTCTTAACGTGGTGAGCTTTCTGCTTTATGTCCAAATTACATTTATTGTTAACAACAATCATCCTCAATGTAGGCATGTTCACATTTTCTAATTCCGTTCGTATTAGACGTTCATGGTTAATATCTACAAAATCACGACAGTTTTCGTGTTATTCTGTTTTGAGCCTTCACATGCATCCCACTTGCCTACTCAAAGGTTTTTAAGTACGATTTTATGGACACGTATTGCAGCTTGCGTGATCCGATTATAAGTGAGTGATTTAATAACGCTTGCCTTACTTGCACTGCACCCAGCGAATATTATTTATGTAACAGCGAAAGTAGTGTGTTTTCCTGCAGCTCATCTTGTTAGGTATGATTTTAATCAGGATAGGCATGCACTGCTCTATAGCATATTACTCTTGAGGCCTGATTCAGATACTGTTCAGTGCGTTGAGGGGACAGTGATAGTTTGTTCGTTTAGCACAGCTTCAGATATCCTCAGTTACAGCACATACTTATCCAGTATGTCCATCAGTTTCAGCTGTTAGAACGAACGTCCTATACTATCCGGAGTAATATGTTAAAAAAATTGTGTGATGTTCTATGCCGACACCAGCTGATAGATTCATTATGTATTCAGTGATAAGTTCACTCATGATGCAAGAATTTTGCACATGTATGTATGTAGACTTAGGTTTGTTTAATATCCATACCGAAGTTGTACAGTTAACAGATTGACTAAATGTTCTGTATTCAGGGTGTCCCACATAAATACAAATGCAGGGTGTCCCATATGAAAACGGCACGTCTGACGCCTGACATTGAAGTAACAATGAAGTAACTAAAAAAGAGTAGATAATAGTAACGTTAAAAACATGTAGTTGCCTGTTTATAAGTGATGCTGGGAGTGGTGGTCTGGGCATCCAGGCATCGCTGACTTCCTGTGACAACGGTACTGGAAACACGCTATACTTTTGCAAACGTGATAGTCTTAATTTCTCTAGTAACGTTCCGTTTGAGACCGTGTATCGTGCGAGGATTGTCAGCATGCACTTTGCCTTTTACTATGCCCCATAAATAAAAATCACAGCGTGTAAAGTCCGGAGAACTTGGGGGCCAGAGATCTATACTGACAAGTCTGTCTTCAGGGAACAAGTTGTGGCCCATACTTTGGTTGGATGTGTGAGTGATTGCTTTATATTGGAATGCAGTTTCTCTGCATTGGTTTATTGTGCTTAGCAAATGTGAAATATCTATAGATATATGGCACTGTTTAAGGTGAAATTGAAAAATATAGGGTCAGTAATGTGTGTGACGGACAACCCACACCAGACACCTCATCACTGAAGCTACGATGGCAAGACGACGCGGCCTTACGGAGGCCGAGGTTCTCTACTATCTGGAGAACGTTTAACCAACGCAAACGAGTGATGAATCCAGAAGTGAGACGAAAGTGTCGGCGGACTACAACTCAGTTCCAGTGGAAACTGCTGACTCAAATGAATCTAAATAAAATGAGCATCAAGCAGAATCTAGTCCATCTGATGATCACCCACTTCTTGCACGCCGTAAGTATGAACCATTCTAAATTTCTGAACCAATAAGCGCCCAATGCACTGTAAGCTTTCTTTCTTTTATCACTTACGTGTCGGATTTACAGATTACACGCAAGGGCGTAGACGTCCCTCCCAACGACGAGCCGAACATGACTGCAATGCAGGACGGGGCCTTCGACAAAGGACCAAGACGGTGGGGTGGAGGAGCTATTTGTTAGCCACCTGATGGACTCGGTAAGCCACTGATAAATAAATCTTCATTCAAAACTCAAACGCAACATCACTTATTGTAATTACCTTGGTCAAATTGCACAATGGCCCGTCTTTCCCAGTCACTGTAGTGGCCGAGCGGTTCTAGGTGTTTCAGTCTGGAACCGCGCGACCGCTACGGTCGCAGGTTTGAATCCTGCCTCGGGCATGAATGTGTGTGATGTCCTTTGGTTTAAGTAGTTCTAAGTTCTAGGGGACTGATGACCTCAGATGTTAAATTCCATAGTGCTCAGAGCCATTTGAACCATTTTTTTTTGCCGTCATCCCCTATCTCTCACCAGTTACAAAGAATTTTGACATACGATTCAATTTCCAGCTGACAGTGGTGATGTCCAGATGCTGCTGACGACTCACAAGACGGCGATGGCATGACGGTCGAAGCAGTTGACGAAGCGACGACAGGTGACGTGGCAGATGTGGTGCAGCAACTTATCATGGACGAGGAAGAGGAAGCGCCGTGCGGCATCCACTCCCTGGCGAAGGAGTGGACAGTCCCAAGCGGCACGAATTGAGCCAGCCGACACAGCATGTCGGAACGGTACCCAGAAGGACATGTAGACGACGCACCATTTTCTGCGTTGCGGCTATGTGTCAGCGACACGATCCTGAATCTGATACAGAAGTACACTGAAGAAAAGGCTCACAGCACAGTTGGTAATAATGAGTGATCCCTAAGCCTAGAAGAATTAGATCCTTTCGTTGGATTACTCTACGCTCGTGGAGCGTATGGCGCTCGAAGTATTTCATATAAATATTTGTGGAGCAGTAAGTGGGGACCTCCTTTCGTTCAAAACGAACAGATTTGCAAAAATTTACAGTCATATTAGGTTTAATTCTATGTAATCAAGAAGAGAACGTAAGGAAACTGATAGATTTTGAACCTATTTACTGGCAACTCCACTGCCTGCTACAAGCTAGGCGAGAACATGACTCTCGACCAGCAAATGTACCGTTGCATGTGCAGGTAGCCATTCACACAGTACATGCCGAGTAAACCTTGTAAGTATCGAGTAAAACACTTGCTTTTGTGTGATGCCGACAAGCGCTACGTAACGAAAGGATTCCCTTACTGTGGCAAACATGTAACACATGATCGAAGCAAGCGTCTTCGTCACGATGTTATTATGAGGTTGGCACAGCCATTCTTTAGCTGTGGTCGTAACATCATGACCAACAACGCACTCTTCCGAGATCATTCAAAGAGGTTCATCCAGCGACGTGACTTGTACAAATCAGGCTAGATCTGCTCACAGTATACGGAGAGAAAAAGAAAAAAAAAGTCATACATGTGGGGTGTCAGGTGATTGAGAATACTAAGAAGAAACTCCAGAAACTGTGAAGTTTCATAATGAAACTAAGGGTGGATTCGATACAGTTGACCAAACGGCTAGACACTACAGCGACCGAGTTGGCACCCACCGTATGTCTGTGCATCTCTTTTATAATATTCTTGACCTTGCCATGATCAGTGCTCACACAATTTTTAAGCTGAAAACATCTAAGAAGATTTTACGATAAAAGTTTACCCTCAGAGTAGCAGATGAGCTTGTTGCCCACAACAAACTGCAGAGAGAAAACAACGCCCCTTGAAGGCACTCGATACGGCGGCTGGCCAATGCGGAAATAAAAGAAGTTGTCAAATTCAGGTTTTCCGCAATCAGCAAAGGGGGAACAAAGCATCAAACGTATGCTTCAAGTGCAACATGTATGTTTGCAAAAGCTACCAAGCAAATATACTTGTCGAGTGTCTGAACTGTGAGCCCATTCCAGCTTAGACAATTCTGTCAACTCTTTGTTCCTCAATATTTCCAAATATTTATAATGATAGACTTAAGTTGTTTGTTTTTATGTTCCAGTTCCTTAACTGCAATAAGCAAGAAAACACGGAGAGCATTTTAGTTACCTGGTGCGTTTTAGAATCTTTCACAAATTCTCGGTACTTACCTTATCAGCCTGTAATAGTAAAAATACAGTCAGTACACACATAAACGTAATATTTTGACTCTTTCATAAATAAACATTGTAACATCGTTTTACTTACTGGCTTTAGCGATTATTGATGAAAGACTGTGGAATTTCTTCCGTAAAATTAAAAAAAGGGTTTATTTCTGAAAACTTATGTTTTATAGTTCACTGTTCCTTTTAGAGTCCGAATTCTCCTTTGGTTACACTTTAGAGTCCTCCTGAACGTATTGCCAACATGACGACACTCAAAGCATGAAGCAAATACGAATAAAATGGTTCAAATGGTTCTCAGCACTATGGGACTTAACATCTGAGGTCATCAGTCCCCTAGAACTTAGAACTACTTAAACCTAAGTAACTTAAGGACATCACACACATCCGTGCCCGAGGCAGGATTCGAACCTGCGACCGTAGCGGTCTCGCGGTTCCGGATTGAAGCGCCTAGAACCGCTCGGGCACCACGGCCGGCAAATACGAATAACTGAAGTTAAAATCTTCTGGGTTATTAGGCCGCGTCATGTTTCTTCTAAAATGTTCGACGTTTCGGCCCTTCTGCTGGGATCTTTCTCAGGATGTTTTGGTGTCCACTACTGCTAAAACGCTGTCAGAGACGAGTGTCGCGTCCACTTATAAACGGGGAGTTTTCTGGCGTTCGTGCTGGAGAAGTGATAGTATTCGTTAAAATTCATATGGCTACCATTGGTGGGCCATAGACATAGGCTAATATTCCCGCTCTAATGCATAAGAAGGGGCGTTGGCCGCTCATCTCCTCTGGATACCATTGGCGGTCCATCGTCATTGGCTAGAATGGTACTATTCCTCACTTATGCTGGAGAAGGTTTATTGATTGGAATGCCTGCTACCGCTATTGGTTAGTCGTCATCAGTGGCTAGATTCGAAATGGACAGAGCAAGAGAAGGGGAATGTTCACCCAAAATATTATTGTCCGCCGAGGTGACTTGCAGTGCGTTGTTTATGCCGCTCACACACCGCGGCCGCGTGTTTTCTTCCTTGATGGAGGGGAGCCACGATGCCGGAAGCCTATAGCCGTCCTCTCTATTGAAATTAGATGCATTCTTAGAAATTTCAACCGCTTCTCGGACCTTTCTTCTATAAATATTTGTTTCTTTAGCCAGTACACGTACGTTATTAAAATCGATGTCAGAGCCACAGATCTCGTGTTGTTCCGCTACTGCCGATTTTGCACTTTGTTTTAGACGCACGTGCCATTCATGTTCCTTAATGCGTTCTTTAACAGTTCTTCCCGTTTCGCCTATATACACTTTTCCGCAGCCACATGACACCTGATAGACTCCTACATTGTGGAGGTAATCAGGTGCATCCGTTTTCTGTTGGAAAAAGTCTTTTATATTGCTTTCACTAAAGCAAGATATCTGAATACCATTTTTCTTTAAAATTCAACTTATGCGGTCAGTGTCCCCAGAAACGAACGGTAGCCTGACGGAGTGAGAAGTCGGTTCTTCGTCATCCTTATTAGTGGTATAAATATTCCGCCTAAAAGCCCTGTCGATTGAATAACTCTCATACCCATTTGCCTTCAACGTCCTCTTTAAAAAATTCAACTCCGATTCCAAGTTGTCGTCATCTCTGATGCGGAAGACACTTGAAGACAGAGTGTTCAGTGCTAGTTGCTTCTGGGCTGGGTGGTGGTGCGAAGTGGCATCTAAATACCTATTCAATGACGATGGACCGCCAATGGTATCCACAGGAGATGAGCTGCCAACGCCCCTTCTTCTGCATCAGAGCGGGAATATTAGCCTATGCCTATGGCCCACCAATGGTATCCATATGAATTTTAACCAGTACTATCACTCCTCCAGCACGAACGCCAGAAATCTCCCCCTTTATAAGTGGACGCGACACTCGTCTCTGACAGTGTTCTAGCGGTAGTGGACACCAAAATATCCTGAGGAAGATCCCAGAAACGACGAACATTTTAGAAGAAACATGACGCGGCCTAATAACCCAGAAGATTTTGACTTCAGTGACAACGGCCACGAAAGCCTGCAGGCTTACATAAATACGAATAAAAAGGTGATTTCCTCCTGCGGGCCAAAAATGACCCACATTGTACTACTAGAGGCATGGCAAAGTCCTGTACTACTAATGTCAAAATAGCACGAAATTTGCTATAAAATGAGGAAAAACGCTAGGTCACCGCAGGCACAGTGTATGTACATGCAGGAAGCCTACGATCCGAGCCTCATAGAAGTACTCCAGTAGGACAAGAAACAAGAGATAATCTAGTGTCAGTAATGAAAAATATTTCAATGTTTTGTATTCTTTGATGACTCAAGATAAACACCACCGCCTCGAAATGTGTTAAAAGTAAACGTATTTCGTGAAAATAGTAATGCCTAAACACTGTGACTCGTTGCGGTACGTACACATAAACTCCCATATAGCACAATCCAAGAAAAAGTAATATTGCCGATCTTATAAACATTTAACCTTGTCGTCAAGATTAAACGAGAGGGAAATAGCTCTGCTAATTACACCAACCACCGTAACAGGCCTTCCGTGGACATCGTCTTGCCTGGCAGAGTTCGTGGAGCAGAGTTAGTGAATGCGCTAAACACTTTGACGCAGTTTGCCGTTACACGCTTGTGCCGCAACGAGACCTCCGCAGAATCTCGCTACGGGCCGCGCGCAATTCTAAGCAGAGCCGGCAAAGTGTGCTGCGTGTTGTGTTCTATAAGACGTAGCGCCCGCACCTACAGCAAGCAGTTTCTGCAAGTAGAGGAGCAGCAGAAGTAACATACCTGGAGCCGCCGGAATATTGCAGACGCTTTAGATGCGCGCTAAGGGACGCATTTACCTCTTCCAGAACATCTAAATACAGGCACGTCTGCTGTATAAAAACAGGGATGCGCCTGAGTTGCCGCAGAAGAGCTAAACTCATGCAAGAAGATTCCGAAGCAGAGTACCTTCAGTACACCATGAAACTTTCAGACGGACACTTCCATCTACAAATTGCATCCACAAGGCTCAGTAAACTTACCAGTCTCGGCAACGCTTGTTAATAATGCGTGTACAAGTTTGCGCAAGGTGAAAAATGTAGAGAAAACAACATACCGTCGAATAAGCTAAGCTGTGTGATGCATTTTCATAATGGATATCGCAACAACTGGCAACAGATTCCTTGACCCTAACGTAAATCGATATTACGTAAATTCGATTTTTGTACAGATAAAGCAACGTTCAATAGTGCCCGTGGTCTAGGAGTAACCTCTTTCATTAGAAATCAGAACCCCTTCGGTCCCGAGTTCGAAACCCGCCTCTGCTTAAATTTTGAATCAGAATTGCCGACAGAAGGCTTCCATCATAAAAAGTCACCCCATTCTGCCAATACCTTTTCAAAGAGTGCGGAGGAGTGGACAGAGGTTCATGGCACTCTCTTGTCCTTGGGATAGGAAACTGCCGCTAAAGGTGGAAGGATCAGGAATTATCAACGGCATGAAGAAGCAGAAGGCAATGGAAATCACTGCATAAAAAACACAAAACGTTTCTCCATAGGACATGTGATCGGTAACTGACAAAGTGTCAGCCAACGGTGAGGTGACCATGGGAAAAAGCCTGAATAACCAGCGAAAGGATAACCTTCTACGTGTCGGCTTGTCGAACGTCAGAAGCATTAACGTGTCAGGGAAGCTACAAAAATAAAAAGCGGAAATGAAAAGAGTCTCAATCTAGATATAGGAGAGGTGAGTGGAGTGAAATGGAAAGAAGATACGGATTTCTGTTCAGATGAGTATAGGGTAATATCAGCAGCGGGGGAAAATCTTGTAAGGGGATAGGATTCGTTATGAATAGGAAGGTAGGCAGAGAGTGTGTTTCTGTGAATAGTTCATTGATGGCGTTGTTCTTATCAGAATCGACAACAAAACAACACCGACAACGATATTTCAGTTGTACATGCCGACTTATCAAGCAGAAGACGAAGATGGTTGGTTGGTTGTTGTGGGGAAGGAGACCAGACAACGAGGTCATTGGTCTCATCGGATTAGGGAAGGATGGGGAAGGAAGTCGGCCGTGCCCTTTGAAAGGAACCATCCCGGCATTTACCTGGAGCGATTTAGGGAAATCACGGAAAACCTAAATCAGGAAGGCCGGACGCGGGATTGAACCGTCGTCCTCCCGAATGCGAGTCCAGTGTCTAACCACTGCGCCACCTAGCTCGGTAGAAGACGAAGAGATAAATAAAGTATACGACGACATTGAAAGGGTAATTTAGTACCTAAGGGAGATGCAGTCATAGGGAATTGGAATGCAGTTGCATGGGAAGGAGCGGAAGAAAGGGATACAGGGGATTATGGGCATGGTACTGGGAATGAGAGAGCAGAATGCCTACTTGCGTTCTGCAGCAAATTTCAGCTGGTAATAGCGAATACTCTGTTCAATAATCATAAAAGGAGGAGGCATACTTGGAGAGGGTCGAGTGATATGGGATGATTTCAGATTAGATCATGGTTGGACAGTGATTCTGAAGTCAGAGACTGGATTGTAAGGCATACCCCAGGAGCAGATATTGACTCAGATCACAATATAGTTGTGATTAAAAGTAGGCTGAAGTTTAAGAGATATGTCAGGAAGAATCAACACGCAAAGAAGGAGTGGTACACAGAAGTACGAGATGGTTCCAATGGTTCAAATGGCTCTGAGCACTATGGGACAACCGCTGTGGTCATCAGTCCCCTAGAACTTAGAACTACTTAAACCTAACTAACGTAAGGACATCACACACATCCATGCCCGAGGCAGGATTCGAACCTGCGAGCGTAGCGGTCTCGCGGTTCCAGACTGTAGCGCCTAGAACCGCTCGGCCACTCCGGCCGGCTACAACGGGATGACGAGATACACTTGAAGATCTCTAAGGCTACAGATACAGCAATAAGGAATAGTTCAGCAGCTAGTACAGTTGAAGACAAATGGACTATTCAGAGAAGGGCAGTCACAGAAGTTGGAAAGAGAAACATACGTACAAAGAAGGCAATTGCGAGGTAACCATAGGTGACAGAGGAAATACGTCAGCTGATCGATGAAAGAAGAAATTACACAAATGTTCCGGGAAATTCAGGAATACAGAAATACAAGTCGCTGAGGAATGAAGTAAACAGGAAGTGCAGAAAATCTAAGACAAAATGGCTGCATGAGAGATGAGAAGGAACCGAAAAAGATATGATTGTCGGAAGGACTGACTGAGCATATGGCAAAGTCGAAGCAACCTCCGGTGAAATTAAAAGCAAGGGTGGTAACATTAAGAGTGCAATGGCAATTCCACTGTTAAATACAGAGGAGAGAGTGGATAGATGGAAAGAGTACATTGATGGATATGTTAGATGAAGATCAGTTTGGCATTACGAAAGGTAAAGCCATCAGAGTAGCAATTCTGATGCTACGGTTGGTAATAGAAGCATGCTAAAGAAAAATCAAGACATGCACATAGGATTTGTAGACCTGGAAAAAGCTTACGAAAATGTAATACGGTGTAAGATGTTAGAAATCCTGAGAAAAATTGGAGTAAGCTATAGAGAGAGACTGATAATATATAATATCTACAAGATCCAAGAGGGAATAATAAGGGTGAAAGACCAAGAACGAAGTGCTCCGATTAGGGATGTAGTCTTTCACCCCTACTGTTCAATATGTATATCGAAGAGGCAATGATAAAAATAAAAGAAAGTTTCAGAAGTGGGATTAAAATTCACGGTGAAAGAGTATCAATCATGCGATTTGTTGATGACATTGCTAACCTGAATGAAAGTGAAGATGAATTGTAGGATATGCCAAATGGAATGAAAAGTCTAATGAGTATTGAACATGGTTTTAGAATAAATTGAAGAAAGACGAAAGTAATGAGAAGTAGGAGTAACACCAGGAAACTTAACATCAGGTTTGATGGTACCGAAGTAGATGAAATTAAGGAGTTCTACTACCTAGGCAGCAAAATTACCAATTATGGACGGAGCAAGGAGGACATCAAAAGCAGACTACTGCCAAAAAGGGCATTCCTGGCCAATAAAAGTCTACTAGTAACAAACACAGGCCTTAATTTGAGGAAGAAATTTCTGGGAATATACATCTGGAGCACAGCACTCTACGGTAGTGATACATGGACTGTTTGAAGAACTGATCAGTAGAGAATCAAAGCATTTGAGATGTAGTGCTACTGACGAATTTTGGAACCTAGGTGGACTGATAACGTAAGGAGTGAGGAGGTCATGCGCAGAATCGGAGAGGAAAGGAATATTGGGAAAACATTTACAAGAAAAAGGGGTCAGATAATAGATCATGTTACCACATTAGGGAATGACTTCCATCGAACTAGAGGGCAAAAACTGTAGAATAAGACAGAGACGGGACTGCATGCAGCAAATAATTGAGGACGTAGGTTGTAAATGAAGAGGTTGGCGCAGAATTCATCGCGGGCCGCATCAAACCAGTCAGAAGAGTGATGACTCAAAAAAAAGAAAACAGAAGTAAAGACATCTTTGTAACAAAACATTGTACATTGTTTACTTATTCCATAGATGCCACAAAAACCTTGTGAAATTTGATTTTACCGTTCCTGTAACAAACCCATAGATCGAAAAAGGAATCAGTTAAATTCATTATCCCTTATACACAGAAGAGCCAAAGAAACGCACACCTACCTAATGTATAGGGTGCCCACGAGCACGCAGAAGCGCCGCGACACAACTAGGACTGAAGTAGTGCTGCAAGGAAATGAATCCTGCAGGGCTGTCCACAAATCCGTAAGAGTACAAGGAGTTGGAGATCTCTTCTGTACAGCACATTGCAAGCCATCCCAGATATGCTGAATAATGTTCATGTTTGGGGAGTTTCTTGGCCAGCGGAAGTGTTTAAACTCAGAGGAATGTTCCTGGAGCCACTCTGTAGAAATTTTGGACATTTGGGGTGTCGTGTTGTCCTGCTGGAATTTCCGTAGTGGACAACAATGGTTGCAGGTTATCAGACAGTATGCTTGCGTATGTCTCACCTGTCAGAGCCGTATCTAGACGTATCATGGGTCACATATCTCTCCAACTGCTACTCCCTACACCATTGCAGAGCCTCCAACAGCTTGAACAGTCCCCTGCTGACATTCAGAGTCCATGGATTCATGAGATTGTTTGCATACCTGTACACGACCATCCACTCGATATAATTTGAAACGAGAATCGTCCGACCAGGCAACATGTTTCCAGTTATCAACAATCCAATGTCGGTGTTGACAGGCGCAGGCGAGGAGTAAAGCTTTGTGTCGTGCATTTATCAAGGGTACACGAGTGGGCCTTCGAAAGCCCATATCGATGATGTTACGTTGAATAATTCGCGCGCTGACGCTTGTTGATGGCCCAGCGTTGAAATCTGCAGCAATTTGTAGAAGGCTTGCACTTCCGTCGCGTTGATCGATTCTCTCCAGTCGTCACTTTTGGCGTTCTTGAAGGATCTTTTTCCAGCTTCAGCGATGTCAGAGATTTGATGTTTTACCGGATTCCTGATATTCACGGTACACACATGAATTTGTCGTACAGGAAAACCACCACTACATCGCTACCTCGGAGATGATGTGTCCCAGCGCTCGTGTGCTGACTACAACACCACGTTCAAACTCAAATCTTGATAAGCAGGCATTGTAGCAGCAGTAACCGATCTAACAATCGCGCCAGACACCTGTTGCCTTTATAGGAGTTGCTGACGGCAGAGTTGTATTCTGCCTGTATACATATCTCCATATTTGAATACGCATGCCTATACCAGTTTCTGCGGCCTTTCAGTGTATTACAGTTTCCAATACAGCGTACAAGACTGCTTTCGCGACAGTTAGAGTTCCATCCTCTGGTGTTAATTGGAATAATAAAAGTGTTCTGTTACATGTGAATGGGATTGGATCCGTATGTCTGAAATATCAGGCAAAGAACTATGAGCCTATAATTTCAAAATTAAAACAAATTAAAAGAGAGAACTGGGTTTTAGGTGCAAATAAAATTACTTGATTAACCTAGGTTATCCTACTCCAGTGTCGTCATGTAACCAAAGGTAGCGCGTCAAAAAAAGTGGAAGGGGAGCAAAACAGTCGAAGAAACTGACCGCGACTGGACACGAAAAGTTACCAAAATAATGAAACATTTAAATTGCAATAAGAATGCCTGGGAGTCACATATTGAGCGCAGTTACTTGAGAAAAATTCTATAACAGCCCGTCCCCCGTGCTGCGCGACCGGGAACACAAATATGAAAACGATATAATAGTAAGTATTAGCCGTCAGTACCGAAGACGCACATGACCCAAGCACAGGCGCCATACAAAACAGACACGAGATTTGTGACTTGTTTAAAGTGAAACATCATAAAGGAGACGGAACCATCACAATATTAGGATAGAAAATGACCTGTAAATTTAAAAACGTAAGAAAAAATATTATGTTTTACGGACACCTTCATTTACCTGAATTGTGTCATGATTAACTTAAATATTTTGGTTATAAAGGTCTCTTCGTTCATTAATAGTATAGAGAGGCGGGGAATGAAGACTTCCTAAAATTTAAATTCCTTCCAAAACAATCGGTACCCGACCTTCACTGCAGAGTATAAGGCAGTTAAGTTATCTCTAAACACTGCAAATGATACTGGTTGTCAATCAGATGCATTGTCAGAGCTGACTCGGAACTGGATAGATCTTTAAGTTCTTAAAATCTCGTATAAAAACTGTGCCTGTGTGGCCAATATATGTGCTTTTACGTATGTGGCTTTTATTGCATTCAGTCCAATACACTCCGGGATAAAAGAACGTATCCCTACTGAAGACTTAATCTACTACCCAAATTTTTTGATATGAAAAATGCCGGAGCTATGGTGGCTGACGTCAGTTTCTTTCCAGTTCTCTCTGATAGATATCCAAGCTTGTTCTTTTCCTCTACAGCCTTCAGATCGATTTCCTTCCAGACCCCCTCCCCCCTCTTCGCTAGTATTTTATTATTGTGTCTCTCAATCATAGAACCCCAAAACCTATACTTGATTATAACGAACTCCCTTTGATATCCCTCTGATGTGAGAGGAACATTATTTAATCTTTTTTTAGGAATGACCAGGAGGTGGCAATTTTATATTTAAACGGGTTGTTTGAAGTTATTCACAAGTAAATGAATAGTAGACTCTTTTCTACAGATGTGAAACACTACCTTGCTGCCATTTAAGGTGGTCTTAAAGTCTAAATGTGCCAAAGTCCCTTTAATCTGATGCTGAACAGAGAAAGAAATCTTTCCATGGACTGTATTAAGCTCGTTAAGTAAATTTTCACTCTCTTCCTTTCTGCTTCCTGAAGGACAGATGTGTCATCAACATAACGTTTCCAACGTACCACATTAGCGGGCTCCTCAGGATACTTCTTAAAAATGCATACTCGAAATGCGACATACAAATATTCGCTAAAATGCAAGTTGGGAGAAATCTATGGCCAGTCCTTGTTGCTCTGTGTAATCCTTATCACAAAATTTAAAATAAATAAAATGCAGGATTAAAGTTGAAATATTAGCGACTTCCTTGATTTCGTCCGATGGCCTGCCGATAACTGATAACTTTGGGGCGACAACTCTGTAATAAGAAAACGAAGAGAGGGAAAAATAGTACGCGAATAAGGACTGAGGGAAACAAATGAAAGAGGAAGCTTAGTAATGGTAAGACCCTTGGAGGATGAGGAAGATTGGCAGATGATGCAATTGATAGATTGTAGAGGTATTATGGGTGTGCAATTGGGCAAAATACAAGAAGCATTTAGCATATGAGGAGAGCAGTTTGCGCATTATTTTTTCATACTGCATCAACAAATGACCACCCACAACATGCACTGTGCCCCACAGGTGATGACTCATGGCGTTAGTACCAATCAGGAGGAATATGCCCACAAAAACAGTTTGCCAAATGCAGTAATTCATGTAATTAAGCCCATATTCAGAGATTTATCACAGCCAAGTTTATTGGAAAAGTGTTTACATGGGAAAACACAAAATCCAAATGAAAGTGTAAATAGTTCAATTTGGATTAGGATTCCCGAAAGAGTGTTTGTACAGATAAAAACATGCCATTTTAGAGTGTATGATGCAGTGGCAAAATACAATGAAGGAAACATTATCAAATGCGATGTGCTGAAACGTTTAGGTTTCCAACCAGAACACAACACCATTTCCACAATGCCCCCAATTGATGAAGAAAGACTAAGAGGTGCAGGAAGAACAGACAAAAGCCTACAACATGCAGCAAAAGGGAAGGAAAGACCCGTGAAAAGGAAACTAACACTGGAGAAAGAAGAGGATGCTGATAATCCAGGAATGTATTAAAAAAACTTAGGAAGAAATTTTCTGTAATTTTAAAATTTTCATATTTGAGGAACATTTTCTCAAAAACTGCCAACAGTATATCAATGAAATTTATACACAATATTGTTTACTTCTTTTCCTTCATTTTTATAGCAAATTGTAAAAAATACTGTATAATTAAAGACTTATAGAAGAAAAAGAGCAAAATTTTAGAGAAAAAATAAGCATCTGTAAAAAAAAATTGTAAAACAAAAACCAATTAATATTTCTTAACATGGCATTATAACTTTGTAGAGAAATATTCACTGAATATATAGTCAAAATTCCAGAGCAATATGTTTAATGGTTTTAGAGAAAATGTTCCTTCTATTTGCTAAAATTAACATGGAGAAGATGGATTGTTCCGGCTCCCCTTAAAGATGCATTTTGGGAAAAGATAGTTGGTGCTTACAGGCCCTTTGGGGAATAAAGCAACAGCTGTATGAATGTCAAGGGCTCAGCTGGTAAACCAATCCTAACGAAAGAAGGGAGAGGTGAGAGGTGGAAGAAGTATGTAAAGTGTTTATACAAGGGAGAAAGCAATTTTAGGGAATTGTACCAAGAATACTTACTATATATATGTTGCCATTTATAGCATAATTTTCACAAAAAGAATTGTAAAATATCAATAAACTACACAAAAGTAGTGACAAAAGCCAGCAAAGTAACACCAAAAAAATCAGAATATCAAAAATAGCCCTCACACACGCATGAATAAAATACTCGTTTTTCATTATTTTTCTTCATATTTCACCATTTTGTCAAATACTTTCATTATATCTCAAGTTTTTTCGCCACCTTCATTCAAACTTTTTAATGACCGATCATTCACCTGTCATTTAGGAATAATTTCAAGTAAAAATAGCAGAATTTTAAGAACAAAATAAAAAATATGTAAATAATTAGAACTTTAAACTAAAAGTTCTAAATCATGAAATTTTTGCTGTCACTGTGTTTTTCATCCATTACACTTTAGTTTAATATACTCATATTCAAAACATTTTAAGTCCTATTTAAATGCCAGTTTCAAATGTTTGTTTGACAAAATAATTTTAAAATCATTACTGAGCTAAATACAAATTTAATCTCCATATTTTCAATAACCACACACAGTAGTATTACAGGAACTATCTAGCTCATTGGTTTGCACAAACAGTGTACAAAATTACTGGAACTCATATGGACAATAAATTGTTAGCTCCCTTTTCAGTTCAAATGGACTATAAATTCTGTAGCTCACTTTTCAGCTCAAGTAGATAGTAAATTTTCTAGGTCACTTTTTAACTCGAAAGGGCAATATATATTGCAGTTCACTTTTCAACTCAAATGGAAAGAAAAAAATTATGACAATATCATGTGTCAACAAATGGACAGCAAAAAAGGGGCAAAAAATATCATGTGCCAAAAAAATTTACAGCAAAAAGTGGAAAACAAATATGGACTATAAATACTAACATAAATGGAGCAGCAAATAAAATTTGTGCTACTAATATATATTAATACAGAAAACAAGAATGGACAGCAAATACTTTTAACAAACGAGAATAACACATATGAACAACAGAAATTGACATCAGATGTAAATGAACAGGAATTAGTAAAAAATTCGGTGAGTGATAGAAAACTGAATGTAAATGAATAAAACATTTATTGAAGTTAATAAGAAATTGAGGTAAATAAATGAAAAATGCAGACAGATTAATAAATGGTGATGTACACAAATAAAAGATTGAGATAAATGAACAAATGCTCAGGTAAGTTGAGGTATATAAATGAATAAAAAATTGACACAAACAACTGAAAAAATTTGAGATAAATGAATGAAAAATGAGAATAAATGAATAAAAATTCGACTAAATGAACAAGAAATTGAGGTAAATGAAAGAATAATTGTGGCAAATAAATAAAAATTAAGGTTAATGATTAAAAAACTTAGGGCAAGGAATGAAAATATTAGGTAAATAGATGAAACTTCACTAAAAATTGAAAGAATTAAGTGAAAAATTAAGGTGAGTAATTAAAAAAATGTGGTTGCTGAATGAAACATGAAGGTATAATACTGTAAATAACTATTTCCATCAAACAAGAAAACTGCACAGTAATTTTTGTATTTCATGTATATTAAATAATAAAAAATTTGGACAACACAGAACAAAGTGCTAAATATACCTGTTATAGCTAATGTATAAAACCTAGAAACAGGTAAGCAAAATAAGATCAGTTGGTGAAATATCCATGTATAAATATCAAGTTAATAGATATTATTCGTACACAAGCAACTATAACAGTGAAATACAGAGTGATACTGACCATATGAGCTACTAAAAATGTACTAAATCTGACATGAAGAATAAGTATAATAGAATATGGGAAAATTAGATAAATTATAATCAATTAGCAAGATATGGTTAAGCAATGATTGTATTTGTAGAGATTATCTGAAAAACAAGAAATAATTTAAAGAACACTGACACTGACTGCAATGACAACAGATAGAAATATTCTATACAAAAACAAATGTTATAGTGAACAAAGTAAACAACAAGGACATTAAGACAACAACAACAATGCTTCAGAATATGCTCCTGATGTAATTTTGAAAAGAATTCACAACCTTTTCAAAAAACTATAGAACAATTCAATTAGTTTCTTGAGAATGAACATAATTAAGAAGATTAACAAATACTATGAAACAAAAATATTTTTGAAAGTGTAAACCTCTTACAATTAAAGAGCTTGGAAGATAATAAAAAATCATTTACATTAATTAACAAATCAGGGATACATTCCTGTACTTTATCATCTAAAAATGACAGAAATTAATGATAGTAAGTGAAGATGAATAAATGTCAAACGAAGTTAAATGATTATAAATTAATGTGAAATGACATCAAGTGATGAAAAATGAATATAAATTAATGAAAAATGATGGTAAATGAAGTTGAATAAATATAAGTCATGGAAAAATTAATATAAATTAATGAGAAATGATGATAAACGAATAAAAATGAATGTAAATTAAAGAAAAATTAGGGTAAATGAAGATGAACAAATGTAAATCAAAGGGAAATGTTTATAAATTAATGAAAAATGGTGGTAAATGCAGGTGAATAATTGAAAATCAAAGAAAAATGTACATAAATTAATGATAAATTATAATAAATGAATGCAAATAATAAATGAATGTAATGGTAATAAACAGATGAAAATCATTACAAGCAATAGAATATGATGGCAAATGGATGTATATCAACAAAAATATAGGTAAATGGTGATAAATTAACGCAAAACAACAAAAAATGGAGTCAAATGATGGCAAATGAACACACATCAACGAAATAAGAAGGTGAACCATAGTAAATAACGGTTATTCGCTATAAAAATGGGGGTAATTCATGGTAATGGAACATAAATAAAAAGGTCGATGACACCAAATGAATGTAAATCAGTAACAATTGGAGGTAAATGATGGTAATTGAGTACAAATAAAAGAAAAATGGATGTACATCAATGAAGCTTTTCCTACAGTGTAATATATATATAGAGTCGCTTATTGACAAATTCAACAATAACAATTAAGTATTATGTTTAATTGTTGAAAAATCATGTGTTGAATTTCGAAAACGCATCTCAGATATTGGAATATAACATACTAGAGCTACTCTAGTAAAACCTATAGATAAACAAGACAAATCTCTTAGTAGTCACTAATTTTGACCATCAGAAATATTGATGTAAAAACATTATTTGTTAATTAATCATGATTATGTTCTCTTACTTTATAGTCTAAGAATGGGCAGGTAAAGATTATATAGAAGAGAGAAAAGATGAATCTACAGAAAATATTATTCCTTCTGAGAATGAAACTATTATCATGATTCAAATTAAATCTGCAGGAAGTGAACTGAAGCTATTAGGTGTATTTTATTTTATCAATCAAAGCAATTATCAATTACAGTTAGGTACATGATTAGAAAAATTTCGTAATTACAAATGATAATCTATGTTTTTAACAAATATTGCTGGGGAATCAAACTATTCTTGTAAAGATAGTGAAATAAATCCAGATGATTATACATATTTCAGTTCAGTATGAAAAATATATTAGCAATGAGGTTCCAAGATATTTGGTTTCCTGTTTTGAGCAAAAGAGGTGTTAAAATGTGGATATTTTATATTTCATTCATTATGGTTTATAAGTGGATATCGGGGTATTTTCCAAACACATTAAAATAAATCTGCATAAAACATATCTAAACCATTAGGTATATTTATCAGTTAAATTTGGGTATCTGATTAGAAGATGTTTGGGTTCCATTGTTTGAAGAAAATAATGTCTTATTCACACACGATATTTTAGCTTTTTATATATTATTCCAGACAGTAAATACATCACCCCTGAAACAGTATCAAAAATGAAACAAGTTGTATTAAATATATAAATAATGAAATTAACTCTTGGTAAATCAAAACAAATCAATAAAATGAAGGTAAATAGTATTAAATGAATATACTTAAATAGAAAGTGAAGGTAAATTACAGTCAATGAATGTAAAGAAAAAGATTGGTAAATTAAGGGTACTGGAGGAAAATGAAGGTAAAACAACGAAACATGGACATAAATCAGTAAAAAAGTAACATTAAATCATGATAAATGTACATATTCAAATAAAAGTTGCTGGTAAATCATGGTAAATGAACATAAATCAATAAAAAGTGAAGTTAAATGATACTAAACGAATTAAATTTTAAAATGTGGTAAATTAAGGTAAATAAAGTAAAATCAATGTCAACAGAAGAATGATGAACCTAAAACAATGAAAAATGTAGGTAAATGAATACAAAACAATGAAAAGTATGTTTAAATTTTTACATCGATTTTATATAGTTTAATTGTATTATCTACAAGTATACCCTAAAGAATTTCAACTTCTCGGGAATTGAAAGGAAATGGAAATCACGTATACCTGTTTACAAGTCAGACTTATCTTCTCTTATTTTACTGTCTAAAAAGGAGCTGATTAAATTTTATCAGTGTCAATTACATTGATATTTGTGTTTTGAAAATAATAATTTACGTTCTTTGCTATTTGTTATACATCGCGCACATGTACACAGTCTTCAATTAATTTATAATTCACACGTCTCATAACAAAAACTTCCTTTCCCTTTCTCCAAATGTCCACTTCTGAAATGTACTCACACAGCGAACAGTCCATGAACACCCATCAGTACCGAGCAGCTAACCTCACCAGTTAGAAAACTTTAAATTTTAAGTTTTCTAACTGGTGAGGTTTTAAATTAGAACAGGAAAGCTACTGAATATAAGTCGTGGAAAGGAAAAGCTCAACAAACTATGGAGTGTGGAAAAAAAACAAAATTCACTAAAAGTACATAAAATTGTAATCATTAAGAAAAATAAATGCAATTTTTTTAAATTTACAGTGCCCAGGTTGAATCAACAAATACGCTAAATATGTTTTAATTTGTTATCAACAATAATTATCAAAGTTGTTTACCTATATTGTTTAATAATATTGCATTTTCATTGTTTGAAGAAGAAATAATTACAGATGACATTTTAGCTTTCTTATGTTATATATCAAGCGTTACATAATTTCAATAATATAAACTGAGATGCAGCTGGGAGAACGTTGTGCTGACCATATGATCCTTTCCACACACATCTAGTGGCACCTGTGGGCTGAGGATGATATGCCAGCTGCTCAGTACTGTTGGGTGTTGATGGACTGTTCACTGTGTGAGTACATTTGAGAAGTGGACACTTGGAGAAAGGGAAAGAAAGTTATTGTTATGAGACGTGTGAATTACAAATTAATTCAAGACTGTGTACATGTGCACAATGTATAACACATAGCAAAGAACGAAAATTATTATTATCAAAAAACAAATATCAATGTAATTAACAAGACACAGTTTTTTTTGTATGATCTCTGTGTATCATAGGCCATGAAGATCAGAGACAATGCTTTGATTAAACGAGATCTCCTGTTTCTTTCGTCTAGCGGTAGGCCGCCATTGTAGTGCTGTCTGATAATTAATGTAAGTTTTACCTGCATTTTGAAAAATATAATAGAAATTGTCATTATAAATTGTGTATTAATGACTTGGTTGTCACCTCTCTTGATTGCAACCATTAATTATAATTAACAAAGTTTTTACAGAACTTCGCAGCTCAGGGAGACATCTCCCCTAGCAGGATTTTGTTGGCCATTACGCTGACTGTATTATTTAATTAAAATATCATGTCATAATATTAAATGTAAATGCGAGAGACATCTCAGTTTTGATCTTTCATTAATTTCAAAGTAAAAAGAGTGAAAATAGATTTCGTTCATTAATATTTAGAATATTGAGTGAGTTCAGTATGTTTCATTTTGGCTGCCTAACGGTAGACGAGATTCTATCAAAAAAATATGGTTCAAATGGCTCTGAGCACTATGGGACTTAACATCTGTGGTCATCAGTCCCCTAGAACTTAGAACTACTTAAACCTAACTAACCTAAGGACATCACACACATCCATGCCCGAGGCAGGATTCGAACCTGCGACTGTAGCAGTCGCGCGGTTCCGGACTGCGTGCCTAGAACCGCTAGACCACCAATGCCGGCGAGATTCTATCCAGTTTTGCCTTGCAAATAAATGAACAAAAATATTTAAAAGCATTATGTTCCACAATATCTCAGTCAATCTTTGCGTAAATTGGTACATAGATAACCAGTAGCCCTGAGACCCATGTTAATAGTTACAGTTTGCGTAATAATACGCATATTTTCTTTTCTAAATAGCAGCGCTCACACAAACTATGTATTAGAAGGCAGTGAGTCGCGCGTTGTGTTTAAAAAAAATACCATACTGTACGAGTGTTATCGTGATATAAGTTAATTAATAGTCTCATGCTAGCCCACAATATTTAAAGCTACCCCAACCAAAATCCAAAAATATATAATTATAAAAATAAAAAATATACACTTATTTCGTGATATGTGGCGCCCAACAACGTGATGGCCCGAAATTTTATGTGCCAATATTAAGTACACAAAAAACTACTGAGATACGGTTGTCTGTCTAGAAAACTATATTTAAAAGAAAATTTTTTATGTACATAATTACATGTATGAGAAATTAATGCCATATATGTAAGCTATTTCCATGTACCATGAAATACAAAACTTGTAAGAGATCCAATCAGTGAAGATATATGGACATGAAGCTGACTAGAGGCATACCATTATCTCAACTGAGATAAAGACAACACTAAGCAACTATAACTAATAAAGGTAAGGGTGTATGTGCATGCGCTCCTGAGCTGGAAACTAAAGGAAGAAAGGATCTGGGGGCCTTTCACTGTGTTTATCTTCTTGAGTTAAAATTTGTCAGAAGTGTTTATTCAATTTGTTTTAACGTCAGCGGATAGTGAGAATTTGGTCAGATGCATTTACTATAACTTGGTACTAGTGAGTAAATCAGTGATAAAATTCTGAGACAGTGATTAGTGTTCAGCTGTGTGAATCAAATAAATACTAGTGCAGTTGTTTGCAAAGTAATGTTTTAGCAGAAGTCAAATTTTCCATAGTGCAACGGAAATATTACGAGTGCGAAAGTGTAACTGTTAGTTTCAGTAGTAATAGTAGTAGGTAGCTTCTTTGCTTTACTTTATTTCAGTGTTTAGTATGTGCTTTGTGTATTATCATTTTTGGGGGAAAATAGATTTTGTGTGTAATCGTGTCTTACCAGTCAGGATTAATACTAGTCGAAATGGTGAAGACATGCAAGGACAAACGGTTAGAGGGGAAAAATGTGTCTGGCTATGACACAGACTAAAATATACAAGAGTTTCCAGTGAGAAACCCACCCACAATGACAGGTTCTCAGCTTCCAAAACCGGAAGCTGAGCAACCTGAAACGGACAAAATATTACACACTGATCAGGATCAAGCTCAATTGAGCGTGTATTATCATTTTTGGGGGAAAATAGATTTTGTGTGTAATCGAGTCTTACCAGTCAGGATTAATACTAGTCGAAATGGTGAAGACATGCAAGGACAAACGGTTAGAGGGGGAAAATATGTCTGGCTATGACACAGACTAAAATATACAAGTGTTTCCAGTGAGTAACCCACCCACAATGACAGGTTCTCAGCTTCCAAAACCGGAAGCTGAGCAACCTGAAACGGACAAAATATTACACACTGATCAGGATCAAGCTCAATTGAGCAAAGAAATCCACTCGATTACTGACACAGGGAAGGAGGATGCTACTGCATCGACAGCAAATGATGTACAAGTATCTGTACCAACCACCGATTGTCTAACGGTGCTGATGGCACAATTAGACATGAGAGACAAGCAACGGGAGCAGGCATTAATTAACCATGTTAAGTACATTTTAGCGGAAGAACGCCTTGAACGCGAACGCAGGGAACAGGAGCGTGATCCTCAGCTCCTGGCCAAAATGAATGAAATGTTTGAACAACGTGACAAGGCGCTAGTGTCATATTTGACACAGGAGATCGATGCAGTAAAACAGCAAGTGGCTGAGTTAATAGACCAGAACGAAGACATTCCACAAAAGGTCACGTAATTGGACGAACGCGTGGATCAATTATACAAAGCTCAGTGCGTGCTGGACAAAGAAGTGAAAGATATTATTACAACTGTTCATGAAATTTCCAAGTCGCTCGAGCAGCGAATCGAGTACTGCGTATCACAAGCTGTAGCTCGCTTAAAACTATTCATGAAATTTCCAAGTCGCTCGAGCAGCGAATCCAGTACTGCGTATCACAAGCTGTAGCTCGCTTAGAGCGGGCCGAAGCCTACAACTCGAGTACTGGGAGTAGCAGGCTGTAGCTCGCTTAGGGCGGGCCGAGCAGTCATCGACCCCCGTGCCATTCAACAACGTACAGTACGGATATGTGCCGAAAAATGTATGCCGAGTGGAAAAAGCCGACTGCGAGAAAGTGCAACAGTACTCGCCAGTCAATTGTTCAGGCATTATCACCGCGAACGGACAGGTAGCGGCAGCACCTGTAGCGGAAGTAAAGCACGAGGAATCACTATTAAAACATAGCAGTTCCAGACGTTTACTGATGAGAAAAAGAATGTCAATCCGGTAACATTTATAAAAAGTTTCAGGATTGTACTCCCGGCATCATGGACTGAGCACCAAAAGGTTCAGTTTGTGATCTCTTTCATCACAGGCGACGCGGCACTGTGGGCGATGGAAATCGCGGACCAGTGTCCGTCGTTGTCTGAATTCGAAAGTAAATTTCTTGCCAGATTCTGGTCCAGATCTGTTCAGGAGCGTCTACGGAAACAAGTGTATAACCCGGAACCTTTCAATCCCCGCTCAGGTAACTTGAGAAAATATTTTGAAAGATACCTGAACAAAACAAGATACTGGGACGAACCCATGCTTTCCAGGGACATTCTAAGAATTTGGAAGGGTAAACTGCCTATAACGATGAGAGAGAAACTCGTACACATCCCTGACATGGACTTGCAGTTTTTTCATGGCCACCATAGACTTCCTCAATTTAATACACGAGGATGCCACGCAGGGAGATCAGAGGAATACAAGCAACGGACAAGTGAACGGTTAAGGAAAAAACCAATACAATAATAGCCCTCGTAAGAACGGGTATTCAAAGAGTGACGCATATTCGCAATGGGAAAACTTAACTAAGACAGGAAACACTATGAATGGTGTGCCCACTGTGGACGGTCACTGGCATAGCACTGGATACATCACGTACCAGCATGCCCAGTCAAACCCGTCTTCACGAAAAAGAGGTGGAGTAAACTACAATCGAAAGAGATGAGGCAAAGCGGGAGGAAACTCCAACTTCGGCAATAAAAATATGAAAACTAACAATGTGCAGTGGCAATGGGCAGGGCCAGCAAACTGGCAGGCACATCAAAACATGCCGTCAGGTCATGTGCCTGTTAATCACATCAATGTCATCCCGATGCCACCGCCTCCACCTCAGCCTCCGAACAATCAGTCACACGTGTACGCACCGCAGTGCACGTTACCAATTGTGACTGATAATGTTCGAATAACCGATGGGTCTGATCACGTGTCGGCAGGGTGCGACAGGCCGTCAAACTCTGGCCGACCTCTGTAGGCCCTTCCCAGACGGTCGGCAAGATGAAAGAGGGGGGCAGACAGAATGTGGGGGTGAATATGCTTCGCTACAATGACGGATGCGAGATGAAAGATGAACTGACAGTTGATCCGCGACCTGCGGACCAACAAGAAATAGAACATGTGCAGGCTGCCTTCGTGGCAAAGATAAATGGGGTCGAAGTAATAATGATATTGAATACAGGGGCGAGTGCTTCTTGTATTGAAGAGCAGTGCGTGGATCGTGTGAAGAAGTTACCGAGCCTGCCAGTAGAAAATTGTAGGATAGTAGGTGCCCTACGGGGCAGAGTGCACCTAATAAAGAACCAGGTGCAGGCAGAGATTGCCCTGGAAAACGAAGCCATACTGTGCTCATTTCTGGTGGTCAAAAATCTCACAGTATCTTGCATCCTGGGCCGTGATGCGCTTAGGGAATTGAAGGCAAAAATTGACCACTCCCGAGCCAGATGCACCTTAACCTATCTTAACCGACAACTTGATCTGGCATTAACGAGGACTCCGGACGCGTATGTGAACAACCGCCGGAACGTCCGGGTAACTTTACAGGATCCTGACTCGTAAATCGCATCTGTTTTGTAAATCAATACAGCAGCGAAACGGAACCCTGTTGGGAACGGTAAATGCTATTATTAAGCAACTTATTGCATCAAAAGTAGCCGAATTTTCGTACCTCAGCCTGTCGCAGCAATCTGATTTGAGCCAAGTGCTGAACCAATTTGTACAAGTGTTTTCAGAAGAACCGGGGATAATAAAAGAGTATGAGATCGACATGCAAGTAAAACCTCACCAAACCTGCAGCCGTGCCTCCTATTCAATACCGTGGTCGAAAAGACAAACCGTGGGAAGAAAAATTCAGAGAATGCTGCGGTGGCAAATAATACACTCCTGGAAATGGAAAAAAGAACACATTGACACCGGTGTGTGAGACCCACCATACTTGCTCCGGACACTGCGAGAGGGCTGTACAAGCAATGATCACACGCACGGCACAGCGGACACACCAGGAACCGCGGTGTTGGCCGTCGAATGGCGCTGGCTGCGCAGCATTTGTGCACCGCTGCCGTCAGTGTCAGCCAGTTTGCCGTGGCATACGGAGCTCCATCGCAGTCTTTAACACTGGTAGCATGCCGCGACAGCGTGGACGTGAACCGTATGTGCAGCTGACGGACTTTCAGCGAGGGCGTATAGTGGGCATGCGGGAGACCGGGTGGACGTACCGCCGAATTGCTCAACACGTGGGGCGTGAGGTCTCCACAGTACATCGATGTTGTCGCCAGTGGTCGGCGGAAGGTGCACGTGCCCGTCGACCTGGGACCGGACCGCAGCGACGCACGGATGCACGCCAAGACCGTAGGATCCTACGCAGTGCCGTAGGGGACCGCACCGCCACTTCCCAGCAAATTAGGGACACTGTTGCTCCTGGGGTATCGGCGAGGACCATTCGCAAGCGTCTCCATGAAGCTGGGCTACGGTCCCGCACACCGTTAGGCCGTCTTCCGCTCACGCCCCAACATCGTGCAGCCCGCCTCCAGTGGTGTCGCGACAGGCGTGAATGGAGGGACGAATGGAGACGTGTCGTCTTCAGCGATGAGAGTCGCTTCTGCCTTGGTGCCAATGATGGTCGTATGCGTGTTTGGCGCCGTGCAGGTGAGCGCCACAATCAGGACTGCATACGACCGAGGCACATAGGGCCAACACCCGGCATCATGGTGTGGGGAGCGATCTCCTACACTGGCCGTACACCACTGGTAATCGGCGAGGGGACACTGAATAGTGCACGGTACATCCAAACCGTCATCGAACCCATCGTTCTACCATTCCTAGACCGGCAAGGGAACTTGCTGTTCCAACAGGACAATGCACGTCCGCATGTATCCCGTGCCACCCAACGTGCTCTAGAAGGTGTAAGTCAACTACCCTGGCCAGCAAGATCTCCGGATCTGTCCCCCATTGAGCATGTTTGGGACTGGATGAAGCGTCGTCTCACGCGGTCTGCACGTCCAGCACGAACACTGGTCCAACTGAGGCGCCAGGTGGAAATGGCATGGCAAGCCGTTCCACAGGACTACATCCAGCATCTCTACGATCGTCTCCATGGGAGAATAGCAGCCTGCATTCCTGCGCAAGGTGGATATACACTGTACTAGTGCCGACATTGTGCATGCTCTGTTGCCTGTGTCTATGTGCCTGTGGTTCTGTCAGTGTGATCATGTGATGTATCTGACCCCAGGAATGTGTCAATAAAGTTTCCCCTTCCTGGTACAATGAATTCACGATGTTCTTATTTCAATTTCCAGGAGTGTAGAACCGTCAACTTCACCATATAGTAGCCCGCTGTTCGGCTGGTGTTGGACGCGCGGGATGTTAATAATATAATCATACCGGTTCGGACCTGGCCGGAAAATACAGAGGAACAAATTCAGAAATTTCAAGGTGTTAAGTACTTAACAAGCCTGGATTTAAAAAGTTCATACTGGCAGGTGCCGTTAACGCCAAATTCAAGACAATATACCGCGTTTATATTCGCCGGTAGAAGCTATCAGTTTCGAGTTCTACCGTTTGGGCTGAATATAAGTGCGGACGTGTTCATTGCAGCTCTGGACACCGTGTTAGGACCTGACCTTCTTGAAAGGATAACGGCATATGTCGATGACATTCTCATCGCCACAGAAACCTGGTCTGAGCACATCGAGATTTTATACCGTGTGCTGGCAAGATTTGCGGCCGTCGGGGTTACTGCTAACCTCGAAAAGTCAAAACTTGGCTGGCAAGAAATAAAGTTCTTTCGACATAATATTTCTCCGGTGGGGATTCTACCTAACCCAAAGAAGCTGAAAGCGATAGAGGAGATGCCGTACCCCAAGACGAAAAAGCAATTGCAAGCATTCCTTGGAATGGCCTCCATTTTTAGGCGGTTTTTACCGGCGCATTTGCTAAAGAGTGAGGACTTACTAGGTCAGCTTAGAAAGAATCGGCCATGGAATTTTACGGAAGAATGCAAGAGAGCCTACGACCAAATTAAAGCGGCATTAGTGAATGCAGACAACCTACACCATCCTGACATGTCACGAGATTTCTATCCAGCAACAGACGCATCTTTTTGCGGGCTGGGATTTTTATTCCAAGTAGGCAACAATGGCCAGTAAACAGAAGTAAAGATAATAGGATTTACCAGCCGAGTGTTAAATTCATGTGAACCGTCCTATTGTGCAACTGAATTAGAGGCGCTTGCAGTAATTTGGGCCTTGAAGAAATTTCGCTGCCATGTATATAGCAAAAGAGTCATCATCTTTTGCGACCACCAGGCGCTCAGGTATGTGCTTACATGCCGTTCGTTGCACAAGCGACTCACGAGGTGTATTTTAGCTCTACAGGACTATGATTTTCAAATCAGGCACGTGAAAGGGTCGGACAATGTTGTGGCAGACGCTTTGTCTAGATTACCCCGAGCATTACCAGAATTTGCAGGACTTGTAGAACAATCTACAGAATTCAAAATCTTGGTACTGGTAGATTCCATCCGGCGGAATAAATTTGTGCGTATGTGTCGAGAGGTCGCATACATCCAGCATGATGATCCGTTGTGGTGTAGAATAATCGATTCTCTAAGCAATGATCCGTATGGGGAACTTGCCAAATTATATATGACACAAAATGATATTTTGTACCACCGATGGGCTGAAACATCTGAAAACTGGTGTGTGTGTGTATACCAACACAGTCAGTAGAGAATTTAATTTGGTACACACACGATTCTTGGGGACACTTTGGCGGAAAGAAATGCGCAGACTTATTGTCTAGGTACTGCTACTTCCCAAACTTACATCGTAAGGTGAAGGCTCTAGTAAGAACTTGCCTTATTTGTCAAAAGACAAAACCGTGCACTCGTAGCGCGAGACACGAGCTACACCCAATAGTGCCGACAGCATCAGCCCAGGCTCTTGCTGTTGATGTGACAGGATCCTTGCCGATAGCAAGAGGCGGGTTGAAATATGTTGTAGCAGCCTTGGACATTTTTTTCAAAGCATTTGAAGTTGTATCCCACAAAAATGTCTACCACAAAAGCAATAGTCAGGAAAATCGTATCAGATTACATACCGAACGTCGGAAAGCCGATGACCTTATTAACTGAAAATGCTACTTATTTTAAAAGTCACGACTGGAAAGTGTTTGTTTGGGAACATAACATCAAGCATGTTTGTGTGTCATTGTATAACCCGAACGCGAACCCTGTGGAACGTTGCTTCCGCTACTTCAACAGGGTTGTCCGCACATATGCGGCAAATCATCAAACGAAGTGGATTGAGTTAGTACCTCAGTTCGAGAAAATACATAATAATATACCCCATGAGTCCACTGGGTGCACACCAAATGAACTCATGACACAGGATTCACCCGACGAGGAGTGGTTAAACCCTTTGGCACGAATTCCACGACTTGTAAACAGAGAGCAGAAGCTACAGTAAGCCCTGCTCGCAATGCAACACAATGCAACCATTAGGAAGAAGAAGTACGATCGCACATTGAATAAACTCTACACGTACAACAGAGGAGACTTGGTGATGATCAAGAGTCATCCCAAGTCATCGAGTATCAAAAAAGTTAACAGAAAGTGGCAACTCTTGTATACAGGACCACATAGGATTTTAGAGATACAACATGACGGGTGTTACATGTTGGCACACCCAGACACAGGAAAGATAAGAGGAATGTTCCCGCACAAGGACTTAAAAGCGTTTATATCCAGGGATACTTAAGGGTTTAAGTCTAAAATGTGTAGTGTGTAAAGGTAGATGTAAGTTGCATGCCTAGTTAGTAAGATTTATTTAATATTTATTTGATTTTTTGCATGTGCTTGTTAGATATAGAGTGGTTGCTAAGTGTATGTATGAGTGAGTTGTGACAGAAGGAGAGTACTGCACTTAAACAAGTGCCGTGATAGAAAAGGGATTAGCAAATGAATCTGCGTAAGGACACTCTGCACAGGATAAACCTCGAAAATGGAGGAAGCATTGTGCATGGTTGTCGGACGTGCAAATTAACAGCGAATCGCTGTACATACGCGAGAATTCGCGTGATAAAATATTTCAAATACAATAATATCTCTTAACTTCCACACTGATTCCAGCTTGAAGGCGCTTGCAGGTACACCTGCGCGTAGGCAAGGCAGCTGCAAACGCGACAATGGCAAAAGTTTCTGATTTAGTGTAGAATGAATATAAAAACCTACTGAACTCACGAGTCCAGAAAGACCAATTGATCGACACTTTATATAAGAGGTGCCAACTAAATCAGTCACTTAGTACAGAGTGATAAGACATATCTAGAAGGAACTCTGATTTGTGTCATGTACGAAATACGATTGTATAAAGTGAGAGCCATATTTCTTATGCAGCTCAAGTAATAGGTGTTAAAATATGTTCCAATTTACAAGTGAGACTATCCAGACGCTTAGTTAGTGCAATATGGATAAACTGAATCACTAATTGGAATGTGATGGAAAAAGTGAACAGTAAACTGTGTGATAGCACACTGAGTGTTGACTGTATTTAGCAGTGAAAAACTGTTGTTTGAGTACAGTGAACTAAGATAAATAAAATTAACAGTATACATGGTGGTGCCTTCCGCAAGAAACAATTTAATATGCGAAATAATACTGACATCCATAGTGTGGAAAAACGTTACTGTGAACGGAATACTCCCAGTGGACTGTGAATGGACGCTACGGGTAGCGCACAGCGAACTGCGGATTCTGGGACCGACAAACGCACGCTAGAAGTGACGCAGGTCAAATATAGTGAAGTGAAAAGTGTCACAGCAAGGTACTCGCATGAACACTCACCACAGTGACAGTGTGTAGTGCTGAGTAGTGATCACTTAGAAAAAAAAAAAAAAACCAGTGATTAAATCCGAGTAGTGAAATGTGTGAGTTCGAGCCAGAAACTTATCTAAAGAACTGGACCTCGTACGTTCATACGTTATATCAGTGCATTCAAAAACAGTAAACACTGTGGAGTGCTTGAAAACTAATAACATTTCTTTCAGCACTTGCGATATGTGTATTTGTCTTGTTTTGCTGATGAACTGATACACGGTCGAATGTTTTCATGTTACGCGAGGCGAGCGGCCGGCAGATGTTCCTCACTGCACAGCTGATGCGCCACGCCTGTCGACTGATCGTCAGCTGTTTGCGCGGACGTCACAACGGAGGTCAACGAACTGTCGTTAACAGTGGCAGGGTGCCGCACACGCTTCTGTCGTCGCCAACAACGATCCGCCGACAGATCAACAATACACCAGCGTCAACAACTCTTACTTCGATGACATTTCGAAGTGTATTTATGGTTGACGACGTATTAATAAACACCGACTAGAATGTAAATTTGTAACAGACATAATGTGGAAAGGACACAGAAATTAATTACAGTGACTTTATGTTTCTTATTATAATGTATATGTGCACATGAAAGCACAGACAGACATTTTGCGCAAAGATGACTTAATAGTTCAAGACAAACGTGTGTACGTAAATTCAATTTAACATTTATATCTTGTTATATGTATATATAGATATATATTTTTCTTTGTTGATTAATTCAATGGAGATATTATCATCACAAATAATATAAAGAGAGACTGAATGTCAACAATCCGAAGGGCCGGGCGAGGTTTTTTGACCCGTTTTTTCCTTACGATAGAGTACGAATATAACCATTCATTTAACTGATACTTGAACACAAATGTACCTACCTTAATCATGGAGAAATGAACACTTAAATAATGATGTAACACGGTAGTGAGTCTGTACATAAAGTAGTAAACCACATTAAGTACACCCTCACTAGGGGGCCCATGTGATGGTACGTCACAGATATGGACATTTGGAGAAAGGGAAAGAAAGTTTTTGTTATGAGACGTGTGAATTATAAATTATTTCAAGACTGTGTACATGTGCGCAATGTATAACAAATAGTAAAGAACGTAAATTATTATTATCAAAACACAAATATCAATGTAATTAACAAAACACAGTTTTTTTGGTATGATCTCTGTGTAACATAGGCCATGAAGATCAGAGACAATGCTTTGATTGAACGAGATCTCCTGTTTTGTTTCGTCTAGCGGCAGGCCGCCATTGTAGTGCTGTCTGATAATTAACGTAAGTTTTATCTGTATTTTGAAAAACATAATACAAATTGTCATTAGAAAGTGTGTATTAATGACTTAGTTGTCACCTCTCATGATTGCAACCATTAATTATAACAAAGTTTTTACAGAACTTCGCAGTTCAGGGAGCTCATCTCCCCTAGCAGGATTTAGTCGGCCATTACGCTGACTGTATTATTTAATTAAAATATCATGTCATAATATTAAATGTAAATGCGAGAGACATCTCAGTTTTAATCTTTCATTAATTTCAAAGTAAAAAGAGTGAAAATAGATTTCATTCATTAATATTTAGAATACTGAGTGAGTTCAGTATGTTTCATTTTGGCCACCTAACGGCAGACAAGATTGTCTCCAGTTTTGCCTTGCAAGTAAATGAACAAAAATATTGAATAGCATTACATTCCGCAATATCTCAGTCAATCTTCGTGTAATTTGGTACATGAATAACCAGTGGCCCCTGAGGCCCATGTTAATAATTACAGTTTGCGTAATAATATGCATATTTTCTTTTCTGCATAGCAGCGCTCACGTAAACTATTTATTAGAAGGTGGTGAGTCGCGCATTGTGTTTAAAAAAAAATACTATATCGTACGTACTTTGGGGCAGCCGATGTCCGTACGAGTGATATCGCAGTATAAGTTCATTAAAAGTGTCATGCTAGCCCACAATATATAAAGCCACCCCAACCAAAATCATAAAATATGTAATTATAAAAATAAAAATATACACTTATACCATGATATCGCCCACAATTTAGTTTTAATGTCCATGTAATGAAGCCTCAAAATTCTCACCAAATATAGAATAAATTATGTTCAGTTTCTTAAAAGCAATGGTATTATATCAGAGAATAAGACAAGCCTACAAGAATGTTACTCAACATATCCTAACAAAGATAAACGAAAGAGATTTTGGACAACTTTTATATGACAGTGGTTATAAAATAAGTATAAAAATACAAATATTTAATTTAACCAAAGAAATAAGTAGAGAAATCTTTAAATACATATATTATTGTGTTTTCGAAATTTTCATAAGTGATTATCTTCAGCATAAGCAAAAATGTTTAGTAAAAACACAGTTGTTCAACATAAACATAAATGTCCAATATATTTTTATGCTGAATGTTGTATGTTTATGTGGAACATTTATATTAAAAATTAATTTGAACATATCACCAATTATTTGTTTGATGAAATTAAATATTGGCCTCTTCCTGAATATTTTATAACCATTATCATATAAAAGTTGTTCAAAATTTATTCTTACTATTTTTTGGATCTTTAGACATCTTTTGCTGCCCATTTTTAAATTTTTTTCCTTCTAGATTTTTTGATGTTAAAATATTACCATATTATCCTGATGCTTCAATAAATAATGGTTTTACATCAATATTTCCTCCTGTTGCAATTTGTGACTACTAAAAATTTATAGATGTTTTTTGATATCCATTTTTTATTCTTTGTCTGAAGTCTCATGATTTTTTTGTCAATTTCTGCTTATCAATTTGAGCTGAGAAATGAGCTACATAATTTATTTCCATTTGAGTATAAAAGCAAGCTAAATAGTACACTCTCCAGTTGAGATGTAAAGGGAGCTAAAAAATTTATTTTCCATTTGAGTTGGAAAGTGAGCTAGTAAGTTCATTATCCACTTGTGCCGAAGAGCGAGCTACAGAATTAATTCTCCATTTATTTTCCAGTATTTTTGCAAATTCTATAAGAAAATAAGTAATGTAGGAGAAGATATTTTATTCAGCATTACTGGATGGGTTTATTTTAAAATTGAATTAGGAGAAAATTTTGTATGGAGCTCATAATGAATTTAAAATTGTTTTGCGAAACAGATATTTGAATCTAATAATTTGATCAGATTTTTAGTTTTTTGAAGATGGAAATATTAAACTAATATACAAACAAAGAAAGAAACATGTTGATTACAATGAATTTCCATATATAGAAGTTTACTTTAAATTTTTATACCTTCGCACAATTTCTCTTTTATCTTGAAATTTTATAGTGTTTCCTTGAAATTTCTGAAAAACGAGAGACGAATGAATGGCTATTAAAAACAGTTTCGAAAAGGGTGGTGAAAAGAATTGGTAATAGTCAAAATATTCGAAAAAATTATGAAAGTATTCCCAAAAAAATGGTGTAGTATTATGAAGATTAAAGATAAAACAGGTAATTTTATTAATGCATGTGTGATGACATTTTTTGTAAACTTATAATATTTTGATAAAGTCGTTTTTGCTATTTGCTGTTTTGCTTCTTTTTTACTTTTTGTGATATTTAGTGACATTTTACGATTTTTCTAACTTTGTGAAAAGTGCACTAGAAATGACAATACATAAATCTACTATAGTTGACTCAAATATGGTAGCTACTATATTAACAGGCACCAAGAAATCTAATTCTGCTGTGAAATTCGTATTTACGCGTCGTTTCTGTGACCTCATATGGCTGAAAATGGTGGGGAGAGGCACATGTAAATGAATGAGAGTTGTCAAAAGTCATTTAAGTGTGAATTGATGTTGGCGTGGGTTTGGTGAGTACAGCAATATTGCCGCAGAAGAAGCTAAGTAGCACAGTCACCGTGGTGTAATGGTTATGATACTAGACTGTTGCATGGAGGGTCATGTGTTGAAAACTCACCTGGACTGTACAATTTTAATATCTATATTCGGTTTGAGAACATTCTGGAAGTATCGACAAATGTCAAGAATCATTGTACTCCAATGTTCTGTAACTGTATATAAACATATGTGTTCTGGCCGGAGGCAGTTCGCTCCGTGCAAATGAAAGTGCTGAATAAACCTTCATTAAGTGAAGTTAGTGTTCGTCATTCTTCTAATTACACCTTCTTCTATATGACATTATTCTGGTGGTTGCGCCGGGTATTGGAACTTGTGATAGTGCACATTATCGACGAGGCAGTGACTCCCAGCAGGCCACGACAGGGCCGCCGTTTACGTGGCGAGAAACCCGAGTCCGAGGCATATTCAACAGATCGCAATCTATCGGAGACAGAAGAAGAAGAGGACGTTACGATGACAGTAACTGTGTGCCACCACATGAGACATCCTTCCGGGTTCTCTGGTAGCGATGGCCAAGATCGAAACAAGTGGCTGCAGGTATATGAGGATGTAGCCAAATTTAGGAAATCGGATGACACCGTGTGTTTCTTTAACGTATTTTTCTACTTGGTGGGCATTGCCAGGCAATGGTATGAGAACAATGAGGAGAGGTTCACAAACTGGGAAGTATTCCAGGTGGAACTGCGCAAGTATATCAGTGACACACAACGACAGAAGTACAAGGCTGAAGATAAATTAAAGTGCAGGGCACAGCGTCCAGGAGAAACAACAGCAGCCTACATTCAAGACGTCTTAGAGTTGTGTAATATAGTGGATCCTAGAATAAAGGAGAAAGATAAGGTTGCACATCCCATGAAGGGTGTTGCTGAGGACATGTATCAAGCCCTACTTCTGAAGGAGGTTTCGAAAGCAGTATATCGAGACAATGTTTCGAAAAAAGATTACACGCAAGAAGTTTGAACGGCATCCAAACGTCGTATCGATGTCTGTGATGGAGGAAGGAACTGACTTCACAAGCGTTCTTCGTCAGATAGTGAGAGAGGAAGTTCAGAAGACACTTGGATTACACATCGAGCAAAAATCCGAGACACTTAAGAGGTCATAATGGAGGAAGTGGAACAGACATTGAACGCAATCTCTCGTCTTTCATTTCCCTTTAAAACGGTGAAAAAGTAGAGACCCAAGCGAAGTTAAGTTCCTACAATGGCGCATGAGAAACCTGTTTGGGCACCAAGAAAGACTGACGTCTGGAGGACCCAGGATAACCAACCAGTATGTTTCCACTGCGGAAGACCGGGACATGTGGTGCGCTATTGTCAAGAAAGGCGGCAGATATTTGCTGAAGCCCGCACCAGACGACATCAGGACGACGTAAGTCGCCATCAGCAAAAGCTAGCCGCTGGAGAGGACACTTCGCAACACGCCGATCAAGATCTCCATCGCCGTTTATAAGCTCCACCCGATCACCTAGCCACCACAACCTGGAAAACTAAAGGGTGCGACCTTCCTTGGAGGTGAGGCCGCCCCGAAGAGAAAAATCCTCCGCCGTCCATCATTACAAAAATGATAGGAAACTACGTCGATATCCAATGGATGGCCGACCAGCCCAAGCTCTTATGGACTTTGGAGCATCTCATGCAGTCATTTCGGAGAAGTACCGCTGACAGTTGCAGAAAACGTGTTCGTCAACAGCATTACATCTTTTCTGAAGGTGGATAAAGGGAAATATGTAAAACCTACTGGAAGATGTATCATTCGTGTGGTTATAACTGGCCATACACAACCCTTAGAATTCATAGTCTTACAAGAGTGTAGTCATGACGTCATTCTCGGATGGAACTTTTTGAAAGCTTCTCAGGCAAGTATAGATTGTTGTCGCCCGAAGATCATCCGAGACGAGAGGAGATATTGTGGACAGGAAGATGCGCATCCAAGTCTGTGGAGACTATGTGTGCTGGATGAAGTGATCATTCCTGCAGTCAGCGCTGGAAAGGTAACTGTCATGTGTCAAGCCAAGCATCGATTCATGGATCTTGTATTGGAATGTAAGACAAGCATACCACTGAAGAATAACTTGGTAATCCTAGCCTCTGTCATCTCGTTTAAGAACAGATTCGGTGAACTGTGAATAGTTACCTGTCGCCGAGAACCGCAGATCCTTCCAAGACGCATGTGCGTAGCAAACGCTGACCAGTTAATTGCCGAACAGCTGAGCGTCATAGAAACCTCCCATGCCGAGTCCGTAGGCGAAATTGCCGCTACCACTATGAGACAAGATCTTCCAGCTCGCCGATCACCAGATCTCACTAAGGAACAACACAAGAAGCTACTTGCCATTTTTAAAGAGTTCTCGGAATGATTCAGTCCACAGGTGAACAGCAAATCAGACAAATTGATGGTGACGCACTGGATTAGCAATGGAGACCATCAACGAATAAGCCAGAGAGTATACCGTGTGTCAGCAACGGAACGTCGAGTAATTCGTGACGAGGTAGAGAAAGTGATGAAGAATGACAGCATTCAGCCTTTGCAGAGCCCATGGACGTCACCAGTGGTTCTCGTCAGGAAGAACGATGGCAGTTGGCGCTTTTGTGTTGATTACAGGAAGCTTAATAAGATAACTAAAAAGGATGTTTATCCCCTTCCACGAATTGGCAATACACTAGATTGAATGGGGCTAAGTTTTTCTCAACGATGTACATGTACTCAGGATAGTAGCAAATCGAAGTAGATGAGACTGATCGTGAGAAAACCGCATTCATCACCCCCGAGGGTCTGTATAAGATAATCCCGTTTGGTTTGTGTAATGCACCAGCAACTTTTGAACGGATGATGGATTATCTTGTAAGTCACGTGAAGTGGACGATGAGTCTCTGTTATTTAGATGACATTATAGTGTCCTCAAAGACATCTGATGAACACGTAAAAAGACAGAAGGCCGTTCTTAAGTGTCTGCAGCAAGGCGGACTGTAACTTACTCCAGAAGAAATCAAAATACTTGGACACCTTGTGTCAAACGAAGGTGTGCGGCCAGACCCAGAAAAGGTGAGATCTATAACGGAATTTCCTATTCTTAAATGTATTAGATATGTGAGAAGCTTCCTCGGATTATGTTCTTATTACCGTCGTTTTATCAGACTTAAAGCCAGGCCACTCTAAGAGTTGTTACAAGCCAACGCGAAATTTACCTGGGGGGGGGGGGGGGGCGGAGGTGTCCTGAACAAGATTCTTTCGATGTGCTGCGAAAAGCTCTGACGACTGACCGTGTACCTGATCTGTATGATGAAAGAGCACCTACATAACTACACACAGAGGACTGTGAGTATGCGATCGGTGCTGTTCTGGTGCAAATTTCGGATGAGAAACGGAAGGTAATAGGCTATGCTTCTACAACACTTACAAAAGCTGAGAGAAACTACTCAACTACAGAAAGAGAATGTCTTGCTGTGATCTGGGCCATGTGCAGATGGAAGGCCATTCACAGTTGTTACAGACCATCATTCACTTTGTTGGTTGACAGGGCTTAAGGATCCAGCAGGATGACTCGCCAGGTAGGCACTACGTCTTCAAGAGTATGACATTACCATAGTGTACAAAAGTGGAAGAAAACACCAAGATGCTGACTGTCTCTCAAGAAACCCTGTGCAAGAGCATCAAGACTGTGATGAAGATAATGGCTGTCTCGCTGAACTCCAGGGTCTCTCTGCTGAGCAGAAGAAGGACACCTAATATCTAAAATCATGCTTGCCTTAAATCGGTCAAACACTGTGAAAGGACAATTTAAGGTAGTTAATGGATTACTTTGCAAGAAAAACTTTGATCCGTTTGAAAAGAGTGATTCCTAAACACATGCGCTTAGATGTTCTACAGAAATTCCATGACACAACCTGAGGCCGGACGTTTAGGACTTATTAAGACATACGGTAGGATCCGCAAGAGACCTTTTGGTCAGGTTTATTTAGGAGTGTCCGTCACTCTGTGTCGTACTGTCGAGAGTTCCTCAGAAAGCACGTGGCGCACTCATACCAATTCCACCAGCCAAAACGCCTTTCCAGCGTGTTGGGATTGACCTCCTCGGACGATTTTCGATGATTGCTAGTTGCAATTGAAGGATTATTGTTTGCACTGATTATCTGACACGCTATGCCATTACAACAGCTGAAGACAGCCGAAGAATTTGAGGTAGCCAAATTCATCGTGGAAGACACTGTATTATAACACGGTGCCCCAAGGTCGTTAATTACGGAGCGAGGGAAAGTTTTTCAACCGAATCTTGTGACAGAGATAAACGACTGCCTACCATACGCAAACTAAGGAGCTTACGGAACGCCCTAATAAGATCATGGCCGACATTCTATCAATGTTCTTCAATGTTGAGCAGAGCAGCTGAGATGAGGTGCTACCTTCCGTGGCGTTTGCCTACAACACCGCTGACAAGACACCGCGGGATTCACGTCATATTTCCTGGTGCATGGGCGTGAGGCGACTACGACGATGGACACCGTGTTTCCGTTACATCCTGATGACGTGGACGATGACTACATCGGCCAGGTGATAACCAGAGCTGAGGAAGTTCGGCAGTTAGCTCGACTCCTCACGCTGCAGGCTCAAGAAAACGATCGCCGAAGGTATGACGCGAGCCACCGCCCTGTTGTCTACCAGCCTGGTGACCTCGTCTGGATCTTCACTCCTGTTCGAAAGGTTGGTCTCTCTGAGAAGCTACTCAGGCGCTACTTTGGGCCTTAAAAGGTAGTAAGACAGTTGTCTGACGTGACTTATGAAGTTGAAGATTTCGACCCCACAAGACGACGAAAGATCAGAGATACGGTCAACGTCCTTCGAATGAATCTCTATAACGATCCTGCAACCCAGGGTAAATTCGAAACTCCAGCGACAGGCAACAAGCGGAAAGGTGACGAAGAGCGTAGCGGCAAAGGAAGTTCTAAGAAGACCACCACCAGGGCGAACATCCGTCATCGGGAGTCGGAGTATGCAGGACCGATGACCCGTTCCCGGACTAGGAGGACGTAACACCGATACGCTGTAAGCTTAGGGAGGGATCAAGGTCGCAGAAGAAGATGAGTAGCACACTCGCCGTAGTGTAGTGGCTGTGATAACAGTAAAATTTTAATTTCTATATTCGGTTCGAGTACATTCGAGAAGTATCCGCAAATGTCAAGAATCATAGTACTGGAACGTTCTGTAACTGTATTTATACCGTATGTGTTCTGACGGGAGGCAGTTTGCGCCAAGCTCTTGTATGTGCAAGTGATTAATAAACCTTCGTTAAGTGAAGTTGGTGTCCGTCATTCACCTAATTACACCTTCTTCTACGTGACAATATTTCGAATTTTCTAAATGTTTTCAAAAAGTATTAGCAATAATGATAGGAATTGGTCAGTCTCTGTTGTTTTCATGAATGTCATAGTATGAATTTATTGTTCTGACTCATTACCACTTACCTAATACAAAGGAACTCTGGGTCGAAACTCCTGGAGTGGACTGTAGCCAGTTTAATTCATCTTGCTGTTCAGGAAATCGACAAGTTGGATTTTTGGCTTAATTTTAATGGGGGCCGAGAATTAAAATTATTTATTGACCTTGAGTTTAAAAAGAGCACTGCTGGTCATAGATGTCAGCTGTGGCGAGTGGATCAGAGAGGGCACTAGATGTCCAATAACTACTTCAAGACCACTGACCATTCGCCACACTGTGTATGCAGTACACCGGCTTAGTGTTTTATGTACACAGGCTTTTATAGTCTGAGTCAGTTAATACAAAACTGTTTTCCGTTTCTTACCCTGAAGAAGGACACTTGCAAACAGTGGCCGAATTATTGGTACATCATTTTGCAATACGATGCAGTCTGCAGCTGAGAAGAATTGTATGGGAAAAGCTCAGCAGCATACCACACAGATCAGTTGCTACAGAAGATCGTAGGTTACGTCTCGGATAAATCTCAGAGGAATTGAGGATACAAAAGTAAAAGTTTAACACCATTCATTTAAAAGTTTTGTTTACGAGGACTATCTTGCCCTGATGTGTGCCATACATTTTATCAAAGACACGAAGTTAAATAAATTTTTTGGAATATGGTATTATTTACGCCAAGTTTATTTATATTCCAAAGCAGTGTTTATTCAGACAACTATTGGCCACTTTTGATTCTGTAGTAATTTTCATGTGGATATGTCCTTGAATACACGACATGCTGCTACAAAAGGGCAACTATGGCATCTTATAGTGCGATCTCATGGTATGACGTGTCGCACAACTGTTAAAAACATAAGCAAGAGTCTTTCGTAACCAAACGCAGCACACGGCAAGAGGGACAACAATAAAAGAAAATGACCAAACCATTACCAAAACTGTATTATTACCAGTTATTTGGGTAGAGCTGATAAGCCTACCAAGCTAAATGTTTGTATTTTTATAGAATATTGGCATAATATTGTCAGTCAAACCATTTCACCTTCCAGGAGTAGCAATCCAACTCAAAAACGATGTATACGTTCTGGAAGTGTGTTGAAAACTTAGTCTCAATAACAGATCTACTCTGCCGATACAAAATCGACTTCACCAATCGCATCCTGTTATGCCTCACTGCAGTCCACCTCTCGCTCTGCCTACACATGATACAAGTCAAAACTTCCCATGGTCATGTTACATAATGTGCTATATAATGTGGCGTGTATAGTTTGATTGCGTGTTGTACAGTTTCTGCAAGATTACAATAAAACTAGTTTCTTATTATTAACGTAACATGAGGTTTTATTTAATCACTGCTTTTCCCGGCTAATGATCGTTAATTTGTTAAAGAAATCTCAACCTGAGAACGTGTAGCAATGTTGTCTGCTAAACAGTGTAAATGGCACTAACTTCATGCACAAAAGTAATCATGTACATAGGTTGGAACTTAAGTAGTGGCAACTATTTATTCACCACCGATACAAAAGAGTTATATGTTTGCACTTGTTGCTGTCCTTCAAAGTAGTCACCAGCGTTGCGTACAACCCGTTGCCAGCGATGTGGAAGGCGTAGTATACTGTTAGAAGAGCGTGTTCTGTTGATGGTACGAATGGTGCGGTCTACTGCCTGCCGAATCTCTGGAACAGTTCTGAAACGAATACCACGAAGTGATTCCTTCATCTTCGGAATCAAATCAAAGTCACAAGGACTTAAGTCTGGGGAGTATGGTGGATGGTACAGTACTTCCCAGTCCCATTGACCGAACAGAGCAGACACAGCTTGCACTGTATGCGCCTGCGTATTGTCGTGCAGAATGATGGATGGGTCGCGCAGAAAGTGCCGGCGCCTCTTTCGCAAAGCTGGTCGCAGGTGATGCTCCAAAACGAACATTAATACTGTGCATTGACGGTCTGCCATGGAGGAACATAATGCGTTACGATAACACCATTACAGTCGTACAAGAGAATCACCGTAACTTTAGACCGCTACATTCGCACCATCAACAGGTCAGGCTTTACTAAGGATATACTACGCCTTCCACACTGCTGGCAACGAGTTCTACACAACGCTGGTGACTACTTTGATGGACAGTAACAGGTTCAAACATGTAACTCTTTTGTATCGTTTGTGTATGTAGTTGCCACTATTGCAGTTCCAACCCTCGTATAACCAGCAAACAAGCTAAATGTATGATAAGTAATCAGAAATAAACAAAAGTAACGATTGTGCTGTTGTATAATAGTCTCTTTACTAGTTTCATACCGTTTATCGAATTTAACGTTACTGTTCTTCGAGGTGGCAACACTTTTGTTTAAGTAAAATGAACAAATTTGTCACACAATACCACACACACACACACACACACACACACACACACACACACAACACTAATGTATTTTTTTCCTGTCAAAATTTTTCGTAGAAGTTGTTATGAAATAACCAGGCTTTACACATCAGCACTTAAGAATTTATGTCACGTATGATGCTGTTTGCATTCATAAAAGTTCACTGTATCACTGTAATCACAGTCTAACTGGAATTTATTACCTAAGAGTTCACTGTAATCACAGTCTAACTGGAATTTATTACGTCAGAGTGGGTTAAGAGCCACCAATAGACGATTAATTTCGCAATTATGTCTGTATAGAAAATCAATTTAAAACTGCAGCTGCAATATTTCACTAAGATGGCGGCTAACATAAGACAATCACTTATCGATTGAGCTTCAAGCCCTGTTTTACTGCCAACAAATAATATATATTAGATCTTTTTGTACCTTCATTATATGCATTAACATTTGAAAACATTACTCAATGTTAATTCTTATTATTCAGCATTTACCATTAAGCCGCGCTGTAGATCAAGAGCGCTAATCGCTACGCTCTTTCGTAGCTGAGCAGAAAACTTAACATTTATATAGGACGATAATTACAATGAAATTAAACTCAAGCAAATAAGATTCATTTCAATGACACATAAACTCTGTTTTTCAAATATAAAGTTATCAACTCAATACAGTTTTTTTACAGACTTCTGTGTTACGAGACACCAATTACATCCTATCAGTACAACAGTTCGAATAAGAAGAAGGATTTTTCCAGAAGAATCGTAGATAACAAAAGCTTGAGATTTTTATTACCTTTTTCCATGCGTACTGCCTGAGATATAATTTTCTTACAAGATATTAAATTAAATCATAGACAATAACTATTTATTATTTTACTATCGATGAAGTTCTTTTTGTTAATACCACGAGAATACGATTAATGTTCATTCACATTCCACGCACAATGCTGTCGTGAATATTATTCTGAATAAAATATAGGCGTAGATATTACGATAACAATTATCAAGCGGCTATTTCCAACTGGTGCACAATTCATATGAAGGAGAAGTGTAATTGTAACCAACCGAATTAAAGCTCCTTCTGCAGCTACTGCATTCTTATGTAATCCACACTTAACTCAACGTCCGGTAGAGAAATCAGATGGCAAGAAGGGAACTCAAGCTATGACGGAAGATGACGAATAGGTTTACGCGAATAAGCCAAAGATTTACTTTACGTCTCCAGCTTAGTAATATTCATATCGATACGTAATGTTAAATAGACCTTCTCTGCTTGTTCTTTGTCTCCCTCTTCCAGAAGGTGAAGACGACACCAGAAATATTCGGTTCACGATTATTACTAAAATCAGAAAGATACTTCTTATAACAAGCTCCGCCATTAACGGATATTTGCTATTACGTGGAACGTAATTAGAGTGAGAATAACGTAGCGTTCTTACTTCTAATATTTCCATAAAGGACTTACGGACTTACATATACAGAGTGAATACTCAGAGAAACTTTGTGATACTCAAACCTCAATAAACCAACACAGGGCGATTTAAAACCTGCAATTGTGTCTTCTGTGGTTTATTGAGCGAAAGAGCTTTCTGTGTTCTCAGAATCCTATTCACAGAGGAACAAATTGTAAAGAACTATTTTGTAACAGTCCCTGTCCGACGAAATGGGCGACACAGTTATTAATCATTACGAAATTATACATGTGGTACTAAGAAAAACTATACGTAGTTTTTTTTTTAATTGGTAGAAGATTGCAGACCAAGAGGGAAATTATAACCACAAGGTGCCTCTGCGTTGTAGTTTTTTTGAACGCACATCTTGAGGGTACCATAATGTAATACTCCCGACACACACTGTAGCTGAATACACAAATGTATCGCGACGGTACATAGATGTGAGACACACAACGATTTTCTTACGATGTCACTCGGTGTGATCACACGAAGCTCCCTCTCTCTTCGGTCCCTCACACCTCCCCATCTTCCATCACGAGCCGAAACTGGAGTTAACTGGCGAACCACATTCTGTTGGAATAGCCCAACGCAGTGGTTTTCATCATGCGTCCACGGCTCCCTTCACCCGAGCATAAACACACATGTGACATACGACTCGAAGTGTGGGGTAAATAAAGTCATTCGCCAGTATGTTGCAGCTTGTTAAGTTCAGAAAAAAAATGAATCAGAGTAGTTACTTCTGTACCAACTCTTGAAGTAACATATTTCAACCACTTGTAACGTTTTTATATCTCATTCTTGCAACGAATTCAGTGGGAATGATGGGTTTGCTTCTTCATCATCAGTTCTTCCAAACTTGGCACAAGACTGGAAAGAGCGACTCTCCCTTTCACCATATGCATTCGCGATTTTACCACATGCGAAAGCAGGCTAACAGACATAACTTTCACGTGTAACACAGGTCAGACTCCCAACATAAAGGCCGATATCGGACTCTCAGAAGGAAATCTACTCTCCTAGGGCACTAATGCACATTTTGCACTTGTTATTCATGTAGGCTTCCAAGCTATTGAGGAATCCCTGGAAGATGTTTTCCAACTTCTCTCTCATGGCCGTTCCAAGTTCTTTCACGGTTCGGGGAGACGATGTTCTTCGAGAAACATACGCCAACCGCATCACAGGCATCCTCTATAGGGTAATATTCAGGCCGTTCCATACGTTCAGTATCTTCACTTTCCAGTCCGTCCTACACTTGAAAGGTGGCTACACTGAGCCACAGCGCGAGAGATTGCGCCAAAGAGTTTTAATCCGCCGCCTCCACTGGCAGTGCTGGTCGAGATGTGGCAGTAGTCAGTGCTTGTTGAGATGTGGTAGGAGTCAAGTCGTTGTTGAGATGTCGTCGTAGTGAGTGGTTGTGCAGATCTTGCTGAGAGGATATTGATAGCTGTACTATTTGAGGCCATGTTTTATGCAGTTGTTTGATGGGCTAGACAGCAGATGTTGCTCGAATGGAGATATTGTAATGATCAGAGTGCTTTTCGTCAAAATATATGAAGGTAAAAAAAATTCCCTTTTTTTATTATTTCAGTGTCTTAAATAATGCGTCATCACAGGTTCAGTCAACAAAGCATCTGGCTCGCGTTCTTGTATTAGAGTGTAATTCTGGTTTTCTTGCGCAATTATAGTATTTCTATTTTTTTAATTACTTCAGTATAAATGGTATTTAAAATATCTTTTCTTATTAAAGAAGAACCGTGCCAGATGTGTACGTTGAATCACACTTCCACACATAGAACAGTTACACTTGTTCTTTGGTTTCGTAGGTTTTATAGTTGCTGGGGACTTGCTGGGGACTTAATTAATTTATTTGTGTTAACGGAAATTTTCTTTCATTCTTTGTTGTTATTCTATGCAGTCAGGTTGCGTACTAAAACTAGTCAGGGCCAACCGTTTACGACACTTCGTAATCGGACTTACAGCTAATAAAAAAAAACTTAAAAAATATTTGCATTAAACATAATTAAGACCCCACACACGTGGCGACCGCTCCTTAGGATCGTCTCTTGGAATTCTTCTGATTGTAAAAATAGTAGACAGTAGTATTGTTGTAGTAATTTGTAGTTTAGTAACTGTAGTCTATATTGCATGTGTAGATTTGGTAATTGTCATTCTTCTAATGGTTTTTTTTTTTTTTTGCAGAATTTAATTTTTTGTTGTCTTGTCTACGGGTTTGACAATTAAGTGCAATTATTTCAATAGTTCGTTAATCGTGTTTGAGGGAAACATTTCGTGTGAATGGTACTGTTGGAGATATAGTGTCATTGTGTGTAATTTTCGTATAGTGACGAGTTTTGTATGTTTTGTAAATGATTACGCGATCGATGAAAAAGGCAAAAATGATGATAGTCAGAACGACGAAATTGTTGACATGGCGAACTCGCCAACACAGGAGGACAGTATGATGAATAATGAAGTTGAAAACAATTTAATAGGTCGGGAAAATAGTCCGGAACCATTTCAAAATTTTTCACAATCAAAAAATTTTCAGAATACGAGATTAATGACAGAAGATTCTGGAATAGTATCGAACACAGATAGCTTTACAGCTATGACGAAGGAAACTGGTTTTGCGGGAAATGTTAGGGGCGAAAAGAATTTCGAACAAGTTAATATGGAGCAGTTGATGAGTGCAATATTAAATTTTCGAACTGAATTTAAAACAGAGATAGGAACAATTAAAACTGAGATGGGAACAATGGAAACACAGTTTAGATCTGAATTAAAAACACAGATGGGAACAATGGAAATACGGTTAGACTCATTGGGATCACAGTTAGGATCTGAATTGAAAACAGTGGCAACACGGCTAGAAGCTGAGATGGAAACAATGGAAACACGGTTAGATTCACGAATAGGGACATGTTTCAAAAACATGAAAGATGAATTAAAGAAAGAAATTAGAGAAGAAGTACAACCGATTTTGAATTCTCACAATAATAGATTAATTGCAGTAGAGGTTAGACCAAGGGAACAGGATAGAGAACAGGAAGAGAGAGATCGCGTGATAGTACAACAGTTTTCAGAGTTAAATTTACAACGTGCACACGATAAGGAGGAAATATTTGAGAGAATCGAGGAATCCGTACCAAATGACAGAATAAATAATCTAACACAACAATATGAACAGTTAACTAATAAATGTGTCAATACTGAAACCCGAGTCGCGACACTTAACAGAAGACGTAAATAAACAGCAAGAACAAATAGGTGATTTATCGGAAAGAGTGGAGGAGATTTCAGATAAATTGACAAATCTTAGTTTACATGGATACAGAGATTCAGATGATACAGCTCCATTACCATTTGCAGAAACCGAAGAGTACCAGAACATAAATAAGCATGTTGAAAATCAAGGAAAATTTAATGAACGCGTTAAAAGGGAATTTGAGGCATTACAAAAGCAAGTCAAACAAATTGAAGGCGAAATTGTAGCAAAAGACAGCAAAAGAAATTTAGAATCACAAATAGCAGAGGGGTTTGAAGAAAGTAATTTGTTTCATTTACGGAAAGCAACAAGAGAGCGCCAGGCGCGCGAACTTAACAATAATCGACATTCCGACTGGAATAGTCGCGGTAGGTCTTTGTCGCCACAAGGAGAAAACTTTGACTATAAACACTTTTTGACTGTTCGGAAATTTAAGATCTTTCGCAATTCTAAGAATGACATACATCCATGTTCATGGATAGATCAATTTATGTACGCACTTCCACAAAACTGGCCACTAAGTCACAAACTGGAATTTATGTGTGGCTATTAAAGTCCTCAGGGGATTCACTGCACTAAGTGAATATGTGCCGTAGCGTGCATAGGGCCCCGAGCTGTAGTGGTACTATTTCCCTTTTAGTTTTCTGCATCGCTGCCTACTCTTTTACTATTCTTTGCATTTGTCAGAACAACTCTTCAACTATCAATCTATCTAGAGAGTCAGTAAACAATAACCGGATATGACTATTTTACTCAAAAGTGATTTCGGAAATTACCGTTTGGACTTACTGTACCTTCAGCAGCATTCATTCGTAGTTTAAACGAAATTTTACCTGTTTATCTTCGTGACAATATTACTTCATATGTTGACGATATTCTTATTGCTAAACGTTCTTGGAGTGAGCATAACAAAATTTTGGATTCATTATTACGTATTTTTGCACGAGTTGGCATTACAGTGAACTTGGAAAAATCTGAATTTGGTCGTTCTCAGGAGAAATTTCTCGGTCACATTATTTCTACAGAAGGTATTCTTCCTGATCCAGAGAAACTAGACGCTATTCGTAATTATGCTGTTCCTACCACAAAACGTGATGTTCGTAGTTTCCTTGCTGTCTCTAATATTTCTAGACGCTTTATTAGATTGGACAATTTGGCCACACCTCGTTTTTGCGAACTATCTGGAAAGTTCTTTTTAAGCGAAAATCGGTTGACAACTCTTTTTGGTTAGTTTGCATTAGTGATGAGTGCGTTAATAAATTGCTTCAGTATACACATTTTAGTTACGCACACTTTGGTCCCAGAAAATGCTTTCATAAATTATGAGAAAATTGCTACTTCAGTAATATGGAAAAACGTATTCGATATGTTCTTGGCAAATGCAAATTATGTCAAAAGGCTAAGCCGCCAACTATTTCTCACAGAGCACCGTTGTTTCCTATCATTCCAGCGAAATTAAAGGGCATGGCTGCAGTCGATTTGTTCGGTCCAGTGGTTCGTTCTACTAATGGTTTTGTGTTCATATTGGTAGCAGTGGAACTGACATCAAAATATGTGTGTTTTACACTTTTACGCAAAGCAACAGCTCGTTCAGTATCTAATGCTTTCATCAAACATTTTCTTAAAGAAGTGGGTTATGTTGATAAGGTTATATCAGATAATGGATCACAGTTTCGCTCTAAAATTTGGCTTCGTACTCTACGGCGTCGTAAGATTAAACCAATTTTCATTTCACTTTTTCACCCTCAATCTAACGCTTCAGAAAGATGGATGAAGGAAATCAATAAATTGTGTCGACTTTATTGTCATCAGAATCACAGAACTTGGGATCAGTATCTTCATATTTTTCAAAACATTCTGAATGAACTCCCTAATGATTCAACTTCTTTACCGCCTATATTGATATTAAAAAATAAAGCACCGACAAATCGCATTTCTGAAATAGCTCCTTTTCCGCCATCACGGAAACTGCGGCATTCTGAAGTTGTCAACCTGGCTCTACGAAATATTGCATCTGCAGCTGCTAGAAGAGAGAAATCAGCTAAACATCCTGGTCGTTTAAAAATCTTGTCAGTTGGTCAGTAGGTGTTAATTAAGTCTCATCGTTTGTCTCACAAAGATAAGGGCTTGTGTCGCAAATTTTTTCTGCTTTATAACGGTCCATATAGAGTTCGTAAAATTATTCATGATAACACTGTCGAGGTAGAAACTCTTAAATCTCGGCGCTCTAAGGGAATACGTCATATATCGCACGTTAAAATTTTTGTGGAATGACATACTTTTGAGAGACTAACAGTTACATGTAAACATGCAGAGAATATAACGATACCGCCCCGCGTTCCGGCGGCGGCACATACTCGAAGCAACAGTCAAGTCTGCGCGCCGCACAAGGCAGTCGTTGACCGCAAACAATTACTTCCTACGTCACGCGCCTACAGCTGATCGAGCGCTCAGTGCGAATGCACTGACAGCCGTAAACAAATACACAGTCCAATTTCTCTGATTAAATTCAGTATAAAGCTATAGTGACTTGATAAATTATGTTATTAACGTTCAGTATTTTTCAGGATACGGTTGTATAAAATATTTAAGAACTTCAGGTAAATTCTGTGTGTGTCCGACGTTAAGAGGACTTGCTATCGAGAAAATTTCAGGAAGAATGTAATTTCGAAGAAGAAACTAATAAACTAAAAGGGTAACTGTTAATTGAGTTTATTTTTCAGGTAACATATTTCCACTTAGGTACGTACTTTAGACGTAATTTGCTGCTCGCGATTACATGATTCATACTTTGTGCTAAATTTCATGTTCTATGAATTTACTTGTGAAGCGACGTGCTTGTGTACATTTGCTGATTTTGACAGTGATTGATTAATGAACAGGGTTGTTACTTATGTATATTATGCATCGCTTGGCTGCACTGCTTTTTCACTGATGTCATATTTTTCTATTATGTGCCTGCTGTGCTTATTTATTTAAATTATAATTGTCATCTTATTAATCGTGCTGATGTGGTTATGTATGTAGGTTACACTTTGTGATTTATCTGCTTGCGCCTTCGTGTTTACTTATTAAGATTACATATGAACATTTATTTGCTTATGCTGATATGATGCAAATGACCTGTTTATTATGTAAGATACATATTTGCTGCTTTGCGTATGGATTGCATATTTACACATTTCTGTTTTGTTGTCATAACTACTCTTTAATTTGGTATATAGAAATGCTCACATACTGTGTAGGAACATAGAGTTTAGGTTACACTATGGTATTAATTATAGATTGTTTGCTTGGCAGAGCCTCGTTGTAGGGATTGTGCTGCATCCACTTGTTGACATTCTGTTCTCTACTAGTATATTTACTCGCTATTGCAGGTTTTGCTTACGCTCAGTGCCTTATATTTTTAAGATAAGAAAATGAACTGCCGTAATGCTACGAACGACATTAGTACAAGAAACTTCATAGAAGTCACATGAGCTGGAGGTTTTATGAAAGCCGTATAAATTTATGCTAATAGAAAGGAAGCTAACGACATGAAATACCAGCACTAGGTTTAGACCATTGACAGTTATTACACTGCATTCTTCGTGAGCAACTGAAATAGTAAGTGACACTTGACACAAGAAATACTCCACATGTTTGCCTCTGTTTGCCATAATTCTTGAAGTGGTGTACACACTGAAATATCACGATTATTCACACTTCGTAATCGTACTTACTTACTGAAAGTTCTTCGAACTGAAGGCTGTTAGAGGTCATGTATGCATTTTTTTTATTTTATGACGGACAAGGTAACCAAAATGTATTTATAATTCATAGTGAGTAGAAGATATGGGTCAGATGGATTACACAGAGGTTGTGTGTGGACATTGCGTCTACGGATTGTATGGGATGATGAAGTTTGCACTAGGATTTTATCTGTACTTGTTCGAGGAGACTGACTAGAAGAAAGAGTTGTTATGGAAGGGAAATGATATTGGCGATAGGGTTTATATGTGTCGACGTATTGAAGAGATATTATTGAGGTATTGAGATTGTGTGAAGTTGATGATTATTGGAGTTTTGGTGGACAAGAGGTAAGGTAAATGCTATTGATGATAAGGTTTATATGTATCGACGTAAGAGGTATTATTGAAGTATTGAGATTATCTGATGCTGATGATTATTGGAGTTTTGGTGGATAAGAGGTAAAGTAAGTGAGGAGCATTTTTTTTTGTTGGTTTATATGGAACAAGGAGGATGAAGATGGCAGACTAGAACACTAAAGTGGAAGGAAGATTGTCTACACACACTTTGTTAAGTCAATAAGCAGTACATACTTTTTTTTTTTTGGAGAGAGGAAGTAACTGCATATCTTGGCACACTGACAGTTGTTCAGCAACTGTACATTTTGATCTGGCTTGGCAAACATTGGTCTTGACATGATGACTATGACGTTGACTAACTATTATTGACTGTTATACATTGCTGCCGCTACTACTTGATACACATGATGAACATCAAATTTTGACAGAATTGCATTCACACAGTTAACACTATTCAATTACACAGTAGCACTAATGTGGATGAAAGATGAGTGAATGTGTTTTGTGTGTTTTCCCTTCCTAATCCCAAATAATTGGTACCGACCTATCTCCTAAATATTATTTTACTTGTTTGTCCTGGCTTGCACTGACACCCACAAATATTATAGGTTTACTGATATTTGTGTATTTGTAATAGTAATATGACAATTATCTGATATCATTTGTGTGTTTATTATAATTTGTGTGGATAGTGTAAGAGCATTGATAATAATTTTGTAAAAGTAATTGTGTGGGCATTCAAACTGTTGTTCATGCCTGCACCTGTTCAACATTAATGGGTGCCACTTAGAAATGTCTGATTAGTGATAGTGAATATTATGGACTCCTGTCTGCACCTGTTCAACATTGCTGGGTGCCACAGATGGAACTGCTTCTACCGAAATAATGTCACTTGTTGGTGTCTGCACCTGCTCAACATTGCTGGGTGCCACTGATGGAACTGTTTCTACTGACATAATGTCACTTGTTGGTGTCTGCACCTACTCAACATTGCTGGGTGCCACTAATGGAACTGCTTCTACTGAAATAATGTCACTTGTTGGTGTCTGCACCTGTTCAACATTGCTGGGTGCCACTAATGGAACTGCTTCTACTGAAATGATGTTACTTCTTGCTGTCTGCACCTGTACAACATTGCTGGATACCAGTGATGGAACTGCTTCTACTGAAAAGGTGTCACTTGTTAGTGTCTGCACCTGCTTAACATTGCTGGGTGCCACTAATGGAACTGCTTCTGCTGAAAGATGTCACTTGTTGGTGTCTGCACCTGTTCAACATTGCTGGGTGCCACTAATGGAACTGCTTCTACTAAAATGATGTCACTTGTTGGTATTTGCACCTGTTGACCATTGCTGGGTGCTACTGCTGGAACTATCAACTACTTGTTTTTTTTTTTAATCATCAAAAGCATTTTATGTGAACATTTGTATAAACTGATTTTTTGTGTATTGTGTAAACTATTAAGTAAAGTCACATGTATGAAAGAATTTGTATTGCTTACTGTATTTTATATATTAGGTTATTGAAAGGTCAGTGCAAAGCCAAAATTTTATCTAACTATGTGATATTTACGTATTAATATTATCTTTTATTTTTGTCTGTATTTTTGTGGACGAATTTGGTGGTATTTTCACCACCAATGCTGACAAAAATACCATCAAATTCTGGCCCGTGGAGGAAGGGCATATGAAAGGTGGCTACACTGAGCCACAGCGCCAGAGATTGCGCCAGAGAGTATTATTCAGCCGCCTCCACTGGCAGTGCTTGTCGAGAACTCGTAGTAGGCAGTGCTTGCTGAGATGTCGTAGTGAAGAATTCTTGTCGAGAAGTCGTGGTGGAGAGTGCTTGTTGAGATGTGGTAGTAGTGAGTCGGTGTTGATATGTTGTAGTAGGCAGTGCTTGTTCCATGTTTTATGCAGTTGTTTGATGGGCTAGACAGCAGATGTTGTTCGAATGGAGACATTGTAATGATCAGAGTGCTTTTCGTCAATGTATATGAAGGTAAAATATTCCCTGTTTTTTCATTATTTCAGTGTCTTATATAATGCGTCATTACAGGTTCAGTCAACAAAGCATCTGGCTCGTGTTCTTGTATTAGAGTGTAATTCTGGTTTTCTTGCGCAATTATAGTATTTCTATTCTTTAGTTACTTCAGTATAAATGACATTTAAAATTTCTTGTCATATTGAAGAAGAACCGTGCCAGATGTGTACGTTGAATCACAGTTCCACACACAGAACAGTTACACTTGTGCTTTGGTTTCGTAGGTTTTATAGTTGCTGGGGACTTAATTAATTAATTGTGTTAACGGAAATTTTCTTTCATTCTTTGTTGTTATTCTATGCAGTCAGATTGCGTACTAAAACTAGTCAGGGCCAACCGTTTACGACACTTCGTAATCGGACTTACAGCTACCAAAAAAAAAAAAAAAAAAAAAACTTAAAAAGTATTTGCATTAAACATAATTAAACCCCCACGCACACTTCAGCGGTCCTGTGTGGGCGTAAATCGTTTTCCATAAGCAGAAAATCTGAACCTGCCTCACCATACCAAGGCAAAGACGAGATCCAGAATAATTTCCCTGCGATATCGCTGTGCCTTAACGGTACTCCGTGGAAAGATATGCAGCGTTCGGGCGTTATTCATAATGAATGCCCACACTATAACGCTTAGGCCATACCAGCGACTTTCATCAACATTCTGTGATGTGTGACGTGTTCCACTCTCTGCACGAATTGGTAGCCAGAATCACTTGCCACAGTGAAGCGGAATTCGTACTCTCCTGACACCAGCCAACGTATTCTCTACACTAACGACCTCTACGTCGACGACGGAGTGGTTCTAGTGTGATGCGTTTAACATGATTCCAAGCACAGAACCAACCTGATTTAATCCTCGAGAAATGGTTATTGCAGGGACCTGCGTACCGTGAGCAGTTCCAAGGCCGGCAGCGATCTGTCTAGAAGTGAGAAATCTTCTTCTTTTCGCCACTACAGATATGTAAGGAACCTCATGCCGTGCAGTGGTCTGTCTACGACCACCAGTATGCTTTCGCACAGAATTTCCACCTTCAACGGCCTTGTTTAACACAGAGTTAATGATTTTGGGCACACAACGTTGTAAGCTGAAAACAGAGCATTCGCTGTAATCGTAACTCGTTTAGTGGAATTTTTTTGCCGTATCTTTCTATTTGTGGGCTATGAATTTCGGTGGTTTGTTTAACAAACCACTGTGATTACTCTCCAAATGATATTTTATTTTATTAAGGTTCAAGCTTCCAGTAACCAGGACTTTTAAACAAATAATAATAATAATGTCGTGTGACTAGGGCTTTCCGTCGTGTAGACAGTTCGCCGAGTGCAAGTCTTTCGATCTGACGCCACTTCGGCGACTTGCGCGTCGATGGGGATGAAATGATGATGGTTAGGACAACATAACACCCAGTCCCTGAGCGAATAAAATCTCCGACCAGCCGGGAACCGAACCCGGGCCCTTAGGATTAACCTTCCGTCGCGCTAACCGCTCAGCTACTGGGGACGGACTTCAATCAAATGACACACCGTGATACAGCTTTATTTTCATACATCAGCACATGTGAAACTGAAATTGAAGTAACTTTCGTCATACCTCTTCCATTTTGATCTATTCGTATTTGTACAACAAAATGAGTGGCTTGACATAACAATTTTTGTGCTTACTGTGACGGCACTATCCGTCATCAAGTGCGGAGATATTGGAAAATCCCGCGGCCAACAGCAGCGAAACAAAGTTCGCAAGAGGCAGCTCGGCAGGCACCGAGAAGGTGATGATGTCATTGGTTATGCTGATGGCCGCAGAGAATTATTCTCATCGTACCGATATGAATTAGGAAGCACTCAGTCAAGTTAACTTGTGAACTGTGAGACTCCAAAGAGTTTTCAGCGTGGCCACCGACGTCTCCTGTTCTTCCGTCCGGTGATTAACACTAGCAATAACTAGGCATTTTGTTGAACCACTGTGAAGTAACCAAAGTCATAGAATACCTCATAATATTGTGTCGCGCCCCCTTTCACCCACCATAGAGCAGCAACTGGAGGAGGCATGCACTAGACAAGTTGTTAAAGTCCCCTGCAGAAATACTGAGCGATGGTGCCTCTGCAGCCATACGGAACTGCGAAAGTGGTGCCGGTGTAGGATTTTATGCACGAGCTGACACCTCGATTATGTTACATAAATGTTTTATGAGAGCCATGTGCTGCAATGTGGGTGGCCAAACCCTTCTCTTGATGTCTCCCAAATGTTCTTCAAACCGATCATTAACAATTGTGACCCGCTGACTTGGCGAATTGTTATTCATAAATGATGCACCGTTGCTTGGGAACATTACGTCCATGAATGGCTGCAAATGGTCTTCAGGCAGGCGAACATATCCAGGGACCCAGTCCATTTCGTGTAAACATAGTCCACGCCATTACGGAGCCAACAACAGCTCGCACAGTTCCTTGTTGACAACTTGGATCCATGGCGTCGTGAGGTCCGCGCCACATTCGAACCGTACCACCAGCTCCTACCAACTGAAATCTGTCTGATCTGACCAGGCCATGGTTTTCAGTCGTCTAGGGTCCAGCCGATATGGTGATGACCCCAGTAGATGTACTGCGAACGATGTCGCGCTGTTAGCAAAAGTACTCACGTCAGTCCTCTGCTTCCATAGCCTGGTAACATCAAATTTCACCGCACTGTCCAAACGGATACGTTGGTCGTACGTCGTGCATTGATTATTGCGTTTATTCCACGCGGTGATGCTTGTCTGTTACCACTAACAACTCTACGCACATGGCACTGTTGTCGGTCGTTTAGAGAAGACCGTCGGCCACTTCCTTCTCCGTGGCGTGAGGTACTGTATGGAAAGTGGATAGCCGAATAATGAATTCCCTAGCGATTTCCGAAATGGAATGTCCAGTGCGTTAACTCCAACTACCATCATAGTCTGCTAATTACCGTCGTGCGGCCGTAATCAAGTAGGAAAGCTTTTCACACGAATCACCTGTGTACAAATGACGGCTCCTCCAATATACCTTGTGTAAGAGATACTATCCCCATCTGTATATGTGCGTATCACTGTCCCATGAGCTTTACCACCACACTGTATATTAAAAACATGCTTTTCAAAGAGATACTGATGTGTCATCATGGTCATAACCTGAAAATACATTTCAGCACACTCTTACCAATAAGATACACTATCAATAACGTGTACTACCGACTCAATGAGCACCACAAAAAAATATATAAAATTATTACTGCATTCATTGTTGTTGATGTGTACTCTTAACATACTGTTTAAACAGTTACTGTTGGGCTTTGGACCTGGAAATATTGACTACGGCCTTCATTGGGGAAAGTGATGTCTACTACTGACACTGAATTTTTTGGGTCACGTTTAAATGAAAAATTATATGGAATTTCATAGAAGAATTCGTTAAGATCAATAAATACTTTTTTTTTCAAAATTTAACAATATAGAGAAACTGATGTGGGGCGGAAATATTGCACCGATCGCCGATATTCCCCACTAGGGGAAATTCCCCCCGAGTTGCAAGTCTTTTCAGTTGACGCCACGATGGGCATCTTGCGTGTCGATAAAGATTAAATGATGATGACAGCACAACAAACAGTTCCCTAGCAGAAAACAATCTCGGACGCAGCCGGTAATAGAACCCGTGCCCGCTGCATGGCAATCGGAAGCGCTCAGGGCGCAGACTTGGCGAAAGAAAGTATTTGTGTAGTGAACCTTGTCATGCCACTTCCAGGCATACTTACAATTCGTCCTTTATTCTCGGATTGCGGGAGTATCCGTTGATATTTGCATGAGGCTGGCGTATTGTTGAAATAATAGCTGAAGTTGGAGCTTAACAATCGTCTGTGCTTTCGAATTAATTCTTGGACTGGTTCTAGTTAATTGAGCTTTTACTTGGAAATTTCGGCACACAGTTTAAGTACCATTCAGGTAATATCTGCAATTGGAGCTTGACCAGCGTCTGCATCTTTGGATTAAATCTTGGGTTGACAACAGTTAAATTAACTTTTACTTGAGAATTTTGGTATGCACCTTACGTGCCATCCAAGTAATAACGGAAGCTGAAGTTTGACCAGCATTTGGCCCAGTAGGCTAACCCTTGTATTGTTTTATGAGTATTGTAATTGTTGAAACTGTTCCTTGTGTAATCTTTTAAGTGACCCCTGAGATTTGAAATTTGTTTTGAATAGTGCCACTAGTAAATTTAGGATTAAGAGGGTGATTATACTGAGGACCAATAGACATAAAAATTTCCACTCGAAGTGGGTGTGAAATCAGTTCCATTTGTAAAATAATGATGATCTTAAAATATGTACACGGCTTTCAACCCAGCACAACCAGTCCCCAATGACTATTACTACAACATTTACATTTAACACTTATAGCATGCAGATAGAGAAATGCAAACCAAACAAACGCGAAAAACGATAACGCCAACCTTCACACTGATTGTTACCGAATGAAAACAAACTGATCAAATAGTATGATTCAACTGCGTTCTATCACACTGCCGTAGTAACGACTCTTCTGGCCTGCAGATGATCAATACTAGTGCACACGTTCTTCTTTGCTCAAAAGCATATAAGCAAAGCATTATTATTATGAAAATACTACGACGTCTCTACTGCGTGGTCACCCTTGCCCAATTACTCTCTGACCACAGCTGAAAATATTAAATGCTAATGATTCACCATGAGCATCAGGAGGGAGGCAGAAAAATTATCGTCCGACAGGCGTGGAGATCAGTCTCCTATGTGATGTATATATTACACTTCACTGAAAGGAAATCGTCGACATTCCAGGAATGTCCAAAACAAACCATTAGCTTGCGCCATGAACACCGAATGAAAAACAGCTCGTCACAGTGATCACAGTTTCGTACCATTAACACCGAACGTGAACTTGTGAATTACAAACCGTGCAGGGCGTTCAACTACGTATTCACTCTTAATGAATGCATGTGGCATCGTAGATGTATGACGAGGTGATGGTATGCAACCGAATGCGAAATAATCTGTAGTCGAGTTCATCGCGAAACTGCTATCCTCTACGCGTATCTGGAGATGGTGTTTTAAAGGCACGGAAGAAACATCCAAAGGCTGAATTTTTCCAGTGGTTTCCATTGGTTTGAATTGCAATGTCACATACTTTTCAGGAGGGATAATTAGCTCTAAGGGAGTACGACGTTTGTACGCGAACCAGGAATCTAGGAAAAGCAAATTATTTTGACCAGCTATTGGCCAAAAGCAGCGCTCATACCATAGTTGTAGGTCCCTTCGCCCATTTTTCGTGTCTTGCTTGCCTATCGCTCTTGCAAGATCACTCACTTGAGAAAGAATGGCAGGGTGTAGGGGATCTCCAACTTCTCGGAGCACAATGAATAACTTTCCAGCAAATTTACCATCCAGATTAACAGTCGCCATTATTGTACACAAATGCGTTAAGGCATTGATGTTAGTTGATCTTGATACAACTCTCTTTGTGACTCTAATTTCCGGAGATCTTTTCATACGCATTTCCTTTTCAGATCCCTACTGGTCGGGGTTGAAAACAAATTTCTTACTGAATGATGGAATGAACTGGTTTATCTCACCTACAAATTTCCGGCCAGATTTCGCAGTGCTCTGTGCATCGTCAAGCATTTGAAATTTCGTTACCTTACGTCTCGCAGTTATGTAGCACTGTTTGATGATACATAACCATTCTCTGCTTCCATTGCTATTATTGTGACTTATGTCGCCAGGAGTTTAATGTGCATAATGTAGTAGGTCACTATCATGGTTTTCCTGTAAATTGTGTCGAGCATCCTCGAGACGCGCCGACACCAGCCCTTGTTCTCCCTAGAATATCCGTAGCTTTATATGCACTAGACGGTCATACCGCTGTTGACGTATGCCAAATCTGTTCATAATTATTTTCTTGTGACGGTCATACCGCTGTTGACGTATGCCAAATCTGTTAATAATTATTTTTCTTGTCACGCTGCACATGATCTTCTATGTATGTAAATATATTCAGTTCCCCCTCGTTTCACTGGAGAGGGGATCTGTGGTTCCCTCTCCGACAAGTATGATGAACTACATGTCTCTACATCTGTTTCAGTATCACTGTCACTTCCTAAGCACGTATCGTTGTCATTGTGCACCTCACGTACAATGTCTGCAAGTCGAGTGCATAAGACACAGCACATTCCACTGACTCATCTTGCAGAAACGCTAATATTTCATCTGCCACTTTGTTTCCACTCTATGAAATTCCTTGGATTCTTTCTGACGAAATGTCAAGTTCGACAGCTGTTGTTGTAGATATAATGCAATGTTTGCTTTGCTTATCGTTGCCATTGCCCTGTTTTGCATCAGTTCCACTGGCACTACGCTCCGTAGCAGCATGCTGTGCTCACCATTTGATACCTCCAGTCCTGTCCCTGTTGCTATTAGCAGCCAATATTGTGGCTGCAAGGTACACAATATGGGGGACGTCGAATACTGTAAACATGATTATCCTTTCAGATTATCCTTTCACGGTCTCGCAAACAAGGGGTTCCCTGTGAATAGATCTGGACCATTTCCTTCGCTGCCCTATGCAATTATTCTTGCCTGTGACATCTCGATACGAAATAGCAGTTAAACACTGAATTTTGAAAAAGTACTTTACCCAAAAATATTTTAGTTAACAAACACTTAAGCGTTCCCACAGCAACACCAATAATACCCTTAGGAACTCTTCTTACCAATACATTGATGGTGGAACATTTTTTTGAGTCATCAGTCTTCTGACTGGTTTGATGCGACCCGCCACGAATTCCTCTCCTGTGCCAATCTCTTCTTCTCAGCGTAGCACTTGCAATCTACGTCCTCAGTTATTTGCTGGATGTATTCCAAACTCTGTCTTACTCTACAATTTCTGCCCAATACAGTTCCGTCTAGCACCATGGAGGTCATTCCCTCATGTCTTAACAGACGTCCTATCATCCATCCCTTCTCCTTGTCAGCGTTTCCCACATATTCCTCTCCTCACCGATCCTGTGACCTCCTCACTCTTTACCTTATCAGCCCACCTAATTTTCAACATTCGGCTGTAGCACCACATCTCAAACGCTTCGATTCTCTTCTGTTCCGGTTTCCCCACAGTCCATGTATCACTACCACACAATGCTCTGCTCCAAACGTATATTCTCAGAAATTTTTTCCTCAAACTAGAAATTAGGGCCTATGTTCGATACTAGTAGACTTCTCTTGGCCAGAAATGCCCTTTTTGTTACTGGTAATCTGCGTTTGATGTCCTCTTTGGTTCGTTCCTCGCTGCTTATTATATTGCCATGGTAACAGAATTCCTTAATTTCATCTACTTCGTGACCATCAATCCAGATGTTGAGTTTCTTGCTGTTCTCAATTCTGCTACTTCTCGTAACTTTCGTCTTCCTTCAAATTTCTCTCAACCCATAGTCTCTACTGTTAATGCCATTCAGCAGATCACGTAATTCTTCTTCACCTCCACTCAGGATACCAATGTCATCAGGGAATCGTATCATTGATACCCTTTCACCTTGAATTTAAAGCCAACTTCAGAACCCTACTTCTATAGCCATCATTGCTTCTTCGATACACAGATCTAACAGTAGGGGCGACAGACCACATCCCCGTCTTACACCCTTTTTAATCCGAGCACTTCGTTCTTGGTGTTTCACTCTTATTATTCCTTCTTGGCTCTTGTACATTTTATATATTACCCGTCTCTCCCTATAGCTTACCCCCATTTTTCTCGGAATTTCGGATATCTTGCTCCAAATTAGGTTTTCTAACGCATTTTCCAGGTCGACAAATCCTATGAACGTGTCTTGATTTTTCTTCAGCGTTACTTCCATTATCAACCGCAACGTCAGAATTTCCTCTCTGGTGTCTTTACATTTCCTAAAGCGAAACTGATCGTCATCTAACGCATCCCCAATTTTCTTTTCCATTCTTGTGTATACGATTCTTGTCAGCAACTTTGTGTACACGATTCTTGTCAGCAACTTGGATGCATGAGCTGTTAAGCTGATTGTGCGATAATTCTCGCACTTGTCAGCTCTTTGCAGTCTTCGGAATTATATGGATGATATTTTTCCGAAAGTCAGATGGAATGTCGCCAGACCCATACAGTCTACAAGAATAGACGTTTCGTTGCCACTTTCCCAAATGATGTTAGAATTTCTGATGGAATTCTGTTTTGTTTGATTTCAAGTCCTCCAAAGCTCACTTACATTCTGATTCTAAGACTGGGCCCCCCATCTCTTCTAAATCGACTCCTGTTTCTTCTTCTATCACATCAGACACATCTTCCCCCTCATAGAGGCTTTCAGTATACTGTTTCCACCTATCCGCCCTTCCCTCTGCGTGTAATAGAGGAATTCCTGTTGTACTTTTAATCTTACAACCCCTGGATTTAATTTCACCGAAGGTTGTCTTGACTTTCCTGTATGCTGAGTCAGTCCTTCCGACAATCATTTCTTTTTCAATATCTTCATATTTTCACTTATGCCACCGCGTAAAGGTAGCCTCACCAATAATTAAAAGGTCTGCAGGAAAGGTTTCATTGGCTGCAGTATGCTGTTAGAACCAACGACAATAGTTGAGACGTGGACGATAATCGTCAAGGGTCTTTGCTTGCTCTCTCTGTAAATGATACGGGTGCATTCCATCTTCATGTAAATTCCTCAAGACACTTTGATGGATGACACCCAACGCTCGTTCTACAGCTCTCGAGCTTGTCGAAGGATTATCCTCTACTGTGGTTAGTATTCTTTCTTCCATTGCAGGAGTTCTGCGATTTCCAATGCCAGTTCCACGCCTTGGAGCATAAGACTATCTACTCGTGCCTAACTCTCGGTGTAGACACTCGAATGTTCGGCGATTTGACTGATTTCTATACGGGAATCGCCCCCTGTACATCCTCTGAGCAGCTAATCCATTTCTTGCGCAGCCCCATGCTTGAAATGCATGTTGGCCAATTCCGCATTGGTGAAACGATCCATGCAGATCGAGATCCGTGCGAGAAATGATGAATCCAGCTAGTGAAGCGCTTTTATATGCCGCAGCCTTCAGTGCTCTCTGATGGCTCAAGGCGATATTACTACACACAATCCTATACGACATCTGATTATTTAGATCCCCTCTACACACCGTTACATTTTTTACTTTTAGTTTAGGACCATCCAATGTAAGTGGAGCTACAATGTAACATTAAATTGTAATAGGTTTTGACTCTCTTTACACTGTATTTCCACACTTCCATATGTTGATAGTTGACTGAAGTACATCTGTGTACAAACATGCTCACCTACATTGCACCTTGCATTATTTATTTAATAGAGATTTTACGTAGCCACGCTCCGCCTCCCCCCCCCCCCCCCAAATTCTTTAAGTCCATCCAGATCCTCGAGCGCCATGCACTCTGCCTCGCCTTCCACGTATGCCTCCCGTCCCTCATGCAGATCCTCTACAACCTGATTCCTTTCCCCCATCTGCTCCTATTCCTTGAACTTATCCACATACTCTACACCTCCCGCCGCCTTGATCCCCATTATCCCCTGGTTGCTCCTCTCCTCTCCAACCCCCACCCTCTGTTGCACCGTCGTGTCCCCCCTACCCTCCTTCTCTACACCCTTCATCTCCTTTCCCAAGGTGGCTTCCGTCAACTCCCCCTCATGGATGATGCACTCTCTCCCTCCATTTATCCCTCCTATCAACGCTGATCCTCATCTCCCCCTCTTTTCCTCTGTCCTTTCCCCGGGCTCCCTCTTCCCCCCCCTTCCATCCTGTTTTTTCCCACCTACCCTTTCTCTGCTTCCCTTCTCCACCCCAAGTCCTTTTGCATTCCCCTCCTCTGCCTGTCCTCACTCACTCTCGCGTCTGCCCAGCCCCTCCCCCCCTCTTATGAGTTCTCGTTCCCCGTCGGCTCCTTCCCCCCCCCCCCCCACACACACACACATCGTTTTTTACTCTCCTTCCCCCCTTTTCTTTCCCATGATCTGTCCAGGTTCCCCCCCATCTGCCCTCTGCTGTGGTGTGTCGTATTTGTGCCAACTTTTTAGTGCAGTGTTCAAGTCAATGTTCAGTGTTGTGCGTCTTTCCAAAGTGTCGCAAACAGGAACCATGATGTCGCTGTGATTTTTACATCTCTTGCGAACAGAAACCAATCTGTCACCGTGTTTTTTAATTGTCTGTCTATTATTTTACCTGTCTGCTTCCTGTGTATTTTATTAGCATCACCAACCCTTTGTTTTATGTTTTGAGTTCCACAATATTCCGCCATTTTACCATTTAAATCACCGATTTTATCGCCTGATGTTATTATTTACTATTTTTAATTTTTTAATACAAATTCTTTAGACTGAAGAGTGGCATACTAAGCTGCTGCCAGCCCGCCCCCTTCTGGGGGAATCGAAACTCAATAAAGGAAAAAAAAAACAAGGTAGCGGCGCTCTTTCAAGTCAACGTGCAGCGCAGTTTTACATCACAGACATGGTGGCGGAGCAGAGTTGAGATTCTTTATCTCAGTCGCCAGAATAATAATTGACATCAGGGCCATGGCAACACATTTTTCGGAGTATTCAGGGAAATGTAAATAATTACCCATTTGTACCCAGATTCAGTTTAATATCGGTAATTCCACATAGCTGTCCTGTACATCAGTTAATATCGAAGTGTAGATTACTAAATAGTCATGAGTTACACATGCTACGTCAAACTTCCTATTATATTGAGTATATTTCTTTCAAAAACAATTCTGTTCCATTCTACATTCATAGCGTTGCAGAGGCTCGTATCAGATTCAGAAAGACGCACAGTCAGATTATGTTCATTTCACGGCATGCAAGCTACACAGCTTATATACTTCACACCAGTCGCAATAAAAACCTTCCATTCCATGTCCGCAATATTACACTGAAACTTACTACAGTTACAAGATTAAAGCATAAAGGTTACACGAATTTTGTGGTATAAAGTCTACACAGGAAAAACAAGTATACAAGAAGAATAAACCGACGTCGTCAGCGTTCCAAGCTCTGAGTACTGTCTATGTTGACCTTAGAGTGTTAAATGAAAAAGAATATTCCGACAGGACCGGTTCCCTTTTCCACACCTACTAGTCTGCGTTTCTTGAGTTCCAGAATTGAGCTTTTAAACGTGGCCGCTTTGTAAGCGGATGGGACGATCAAGCTTTCGTAGCCAATATCCATTTGTCATAGCCATAAAACCCGAACAACTCAAATGTCATTTTGCACGCAATGCTGTCACCTCTGCTTGTCGTAGCAGTGTATTAGGTTGCTTCATAAGTTCGTAGACTTTTTTCCGCAAGGTCAGTAAACACAACAGACAAACAGAAGAGAGCCTTTAGTCATCAATAATGTAGTCTCCATCACTGTGTATAAAAATCTGCCAGCGCGACTTCTTCAATGACGTGGTTTTGAGGAATAACTCGTTCAGGCATATTCGGAGCGCATTTTCATCTGGAAAGGAAGCTCCTCGAAGGATGTGCGATGGATACCGGAAAAATTTTAAATCTGAGAGTGGCAGATCAGGTGAATAAGGTGAGTGCGGAATGACTTCCTAACCCAACTCCCACATAGTGTTTTCCTTTTTCTCTTTTTTTCAGTCTAGCAGAATGCGGGCGGTATCATCATTTCACGCACTCTGCCTGGTCTTTTACTTGGACTGCGTCTGCAAGACGTCTCAGTTCATGACAACAAAGGTCATTAGTGACGTTGACACCTCAAGGGAGCAATTCGTATTGTGCCACGCCTTCGCTGTCCCACCAGATGCATAATATTATCTTTTGTGGACCCGCACATGTCTTTTACGGGGAGTTGCTGCTTCGTTTGGATTCAACCACCCCCTTGTTTTCCTTATGTTAGCATAAAGATACTATTTCGCGTCACCAGTAACGATAGGAAAGGTCGGTGTTGTTCACGGACCAACTGATGACGAGCGGGCGGAGATTCACATATCGCCACCCGCTATATAAAAATGGTTCAAATGGCTCTGAGCACTATGGGACTTAACATCTGTTGTCATCAGTCCCCTAGAACTTAGAAGTACTTAAACCAAACTAAGAACATCACACACATCCATGCCCGAGGCAGGATTCGAACCTGCAACCGGAGCGGTCACGCGGTTCCAGACTCAAGCGCCTAGAACCGCACGGCCACACCGGCCGGCGCCACCCGCTAGTTTTTGTGATTTTGGCTTACAACATGCGATACCCATACACCCGATTTTTGAACCTTCAGCATTGAATGCAAATGTCGGACGGTGGTGGCATGATTATAATTCATCATATCTGCGTGTACTCGAGTACACTGACATGGATCATTGTGGACTAATGCGTTTAAAAGATCTTCATCAAACCCCGAAGGTCTTCCTGAAAGTGGATGTCACGTCGAAACGATCATCCTTACAAAAAGAAAACCTGTTCTTGCCATTCTCTGTCTAGTGACATCATCCCCACACACGGCGGAAATGTTGCTGGCTGTATCTGCTCGTGTCACTCCTCTACTGAGCTCAAACAGAAGAACATGTCGGAAATGTTCCGATTTCTCCACTTGGCACTCCAGTAGCTAGAGCCCACAGCTCCACTCACTGTCTCGAAAAGACATTATGTAAACTCAAATAGCAACAGTGAACTACAAATAAAAAACGACAGTTGACAAACAAATCCATAGCAACCAGAATATCAACATGCAAAATAAAGATGTAACGAACTTACTCACCAAGCTATGAATCTGTACAGCAGCCGCACAGCCATGGCGTGTCGAGGACAGTGGTCACCCCTTACCTTCGTGGTCTCTAAGTCGTTACCAACCAATAGGGTAAAGTGGTTTGCGGGAAATTGGAGTGCCACCACTCGCCAGACACTGTGGTTTACAAATGAAGTGACAAAAGCATGTGATACCTCCTAATGTTGTGTCGCATCTCCTTTCACCCGGCGTAGTTCAACAAGGGAGGGAACTGGCAAGGGTGAGGTCACCGTGAAAAAAATATTCAATTATCAACGAAACGATAACGTTCTACGAGTCGGAGCGTGGAATGTCAGAAGCTTGAATGTGGTAGAGAAGCTAGAATATCTGAAAAGGAAGATGCAAAGGCTTAATCTAAATATGGTAGTGGTCAGTGAAGTGAACTGGAAAGAAGACAATGATTTCTGGTCAGATGAGTATAGAGCAATTAAATTGATATAACGGGAGTAGGATTCGTTATGAATACAAAGATAGGTCAAAGAGTGTGTTACAGTGATCAGTTTACTGATAGGGTTGTTCTTGTCAGAATCCATAGGAAACCAACACTGACTACGATAGTTCAGGTGTACATGCCGACATCGCAAGCTGAAGTTGAAGAGAGAGAAAGTATCTGAGGATATTGACAGTGTAACACAGCAAATAAAAGGAGATGAAATCCAATAGTCATTTGGGGACTGGAATGCAGTTGTACGAGAAGGAGCAAAAGAATAGGTTACAGGAAAAGGAATGAGAGACAAGGAATGAGAGAAGGGAAAGGCTAACTGAGTTCTGTAATAAATTTCGGCTATGTAGAAATAGCGAATAGTCTGTTCAAGAATCACAAGAGGAGGAGGTATATTTGGAAAAATCCGGGTTATACGGGAAGATTTCAGCTAGATTACATCATGATCAGACTGAGATTCAGAAATCAGATACTGGATTGTAAGGCGCACCCAGGAGCAGACAGAGACTCATATCACAATGTAGTCGTGATGAAGAGTAGGCTCTAAGTTTCAGAGATTAGCCAGGAAGAATCAGTACGCAGAGAAGTGGGATGTAGAAGTACTAAGGAATGACAAGACACGCTTGCCGTCCTCTAAGGATATAGATACAGCAATAAGGAATCGCTCAGTATATAGCACAGTTGAAGAAGAAAAGACGTTCCTAAAAAGGGTAGTTATGGAAGTTGGAAAGAAAAACACATATACAAAGAAGGTAACTGCGAAGAAACCATGGGTAACATAGTAAATACATCATCACGAAGTAGATGAGGTTACGGAATTCTGCTACCGAGGCAGCAAAATAACCCATGATGGACGGAGCAAGGAGGACATCAAAAGCAGACTACCACTTGCAAAAAGTGCATTCCTGGCCAAGAGAAGTCTGCCCGTATCAAACATAGACCTTAATTTCAGGAAGAAATTTAGATGAATGTACTTCTGTTGTACAGCATTGTATGGTGGTGAAACGTGGACTGTGGGAAAATCGGAGTAGAAGAGAATCTAAACATTTGAGATGTAGTGCTACAGGCGAATGTTGAAAATTAGGTGGACTGATAAGGTAAGGAATGAGAAGATTCTGCGCATAATCGGAGAAGAGAGGAATATGTGGGAAACACTGACAAGAAGAAGGGGCATAATGATAGGATATTTGTTAAGAGATCACGGAATGACTTCCATGGTACTAGAGGGAGCTGTAGAGGGCAGAAACTGTAGAGGAAGACAGAGATTGGAATACATTTAGCAAATTATTGAGAACGTAGGTTGCAAGTACTACTCTGAGGTGAAGCAGTTGGCGCAGGAGAGGAATTCGTGGCGGACCGCATCAAACCAGTCAGAAGACTGATGACACCTCCCCCCCTCAAAAAAAAAGAAAAGTGCAGCAACTCGATTGGGCTTGGATTCAACAAGTCGCTGGAAGTCCCCTGTAGAAATGTTGAGCCACGTTGCCTCTATAGCCGTCCATAAATGCGAAACTGTTGCCGGTGTAGGATGTTGTGCACAAACTGATCTCTTAATTACGTCCCAAAAACGTTCAAAGGGATTCATGTTGAGCGATCCGGGTGGCCAAATCATTCACTTTTATTGTCCTTAATGTTCTTCAAACCAGTTGTGGTCTAATGACTTGACATAATTGTTTGGGACCATGAAGTCCATGAATGGCTGCAAATGGTCTCCATGTACCTACCATAAGCATTTCCAGTCAATCAGCCGGACCAGAGTACCCACTCTGTTACATGTAAACACATCCCACAGCATTATAGAACCTGCACCATCTTGCACAGTGCCTTGTTGGCAACTTGGATATATTGCTTCGTGGTGTTTGCGCCACACTCGAAACCTACAATCAACTCTTACCAACTGAAATTGGTACTCATCCGACACGAGCCCAGGGGAGTCGCTGCAGGCGAAGTCGTGCAATTAGCAAAGATACTCTCTTCCCACATCCACTGCTACAGCCCACTAACGTCGAATATGGCGGTTGTCTGTTAGCACTGACAACTCTACCCAAGTGAAGACCGTCGGCCACTGCATTGTCCGTGGTGAGAGGTAACGACTGAAATATGGTTTTCTCTTTTCAAACCTTTGACACAGTCGATTTCGTAATAATGGCTTCCCTAATGATTTTTGCATTCGGGAGGATGACGGTTGAAACCCGCGTCCAGCTATCCTGATTAAGGTTGTCATTGATTTCCCCAAATCGCTTCAGGCAAATGCCGGGACGGTTCCTTTGAAATGGCACGGCCGACTTCCTTCCCAGTCCTTCTCTAATCGGATGGACCGATGACCCCGCTGTTTCGCCCCCTCCCCCAAATCAACCAACCAACCTAACGATTTCCGAAATGGAATGTTCCATGCGTCTAGCTCCAACTACTACTCCACGTTCAAAGTCTGTTAATTCTCGACGTCGGCCATAAGCAAGACGGCAACCTTTCTACACGGATCACCTGAGTACAAATGACAGTTCCGCCAACGCTCTGCCCTTTTATACGTTTTCTACGCGATACTACTGCTATCCGTGCATGTCTATGTCGCCGTACCATGACATTTGTCACCGCAGTTTGTGGGCCGTTGACACATGTGACGGTCCAACAATTCTGATCGTCCATACTTCGGTAATGCGAAGAAAAATATAGCTAAATGGCAAAATTTAGCTTCAAGTGGAGGATAATTGTTGTACAAAAATTTACGATAAATGTTTTAGTAAAAAGAAAGTAAACTCCACTACGAAGTATTTCATCTCTGGGAAATCTCGTTCCATGTCTCGGCCGCCATTTAACGTCCACAGCCCAAGAAAAGCTAATGAAGAACTGAAATCAACATTGCAAAACACCAATCACTGCAGTGTAATGCTAGCTGATGGACATAATGGTTGTATGTTGTGCAAGGACAGATTATTTAATGAAGACTATTGTAAATGTGGATTGAACTACTTCAAGAATAGTTAGGATTTGCCTCGGGTAATGCCGGTATCAATTATTTTCAGAATATATTTCCAGTTGTGTTTCACGGTACGTTATAATTCTCATTGCTAGTTCGTTGAAAATATTTGAGTCGTACGCAGAAGTGTGATCGTTCATTTGACGATTAATTAGGCAATGCCAGATTTTTGTTTAATGTGAAGAGCACTTATTCCGTAGACCCCATAAATACTCTCTGGAATCTACATGTTTACTCTGAAACGAAGTTTTGGCAGATATATATTCAGAGCCGAAACTACAGTTCTCATTAATATCCTTAACGCATAATCGTTGATTTTGAATATTAGGCCCCTATTGGCGGATATTTCATCTGGACCTGAACTGAGCTAAGTTTTGAGTGTACAGGAACGGCAGTCTGGAACAGCTAGCATATAAATCGTCACAAGCCTCATAGAATGACGTATCTGTATCTACAATTGATTCTCATCTCGCCTCAACGCCGAGCCAAGAGACATTGCTGGTGCCTTAGGTGATATCTCTGTATTCTAGATTTCAGATCCTATATACGTTTGTATGACCTATATGCACTGAAGACCAAAAGAAACTGGTATACTTGCCTAATGTCGAGTAAAGTCCCCCCCCCCCCCCCCCCCCCGGCGAGCAACACGAAATGGCATCGATTCGACTAATATCTGATGTAGTGCTGGAGGTAATTGACACCATGGATGCTGCAGGGCTGTCCATAAATCCGTAAGAGTACGAGGGGTCGAGACCTCTTCTGAACAGCACATTGCAAGGCATCCCAGCTATGCTCAATAATGTTCGTATCTGGGGAGTCTGGTGGCCACCGGAAGTTTTAAACCCAGAAGAGTGTTCCTGGAGCCACTCTGCAACAATTCCGTACGTGCGGGGTATCACATTGTCCAGCTCGATTTGCCGAAGTCCGTCGGAATGCACAATTGGCAAGAATTGATGCAAGGGATCAGACAGGATACTCATGTACGTGTCGCCCATCAGAGTCGTATCTAGACGTATCATTCTAAGTGCACGCTCCACGCTATTACAGAGCCTTCACCAGCTTGAACAGTCCCGTCCTGACATGCAGCGTCCATGGATTCATGAGGTTGTCTCCATAACCGTACACTTTCATCCGCTCGATACAATTTGAAACGAATGTCGTCCGACCAGGTAACATGTTTCCAGTCGTCAACAGCCCAATGCCAGCGTTGACGGACACAGGTGAGGCATAAAGCTTTGTGTCGTGCAGTCGTTAAGAGTAGACGAGTGGGCCTTCGCCTCTGAAAGCCTATATCGATGATGCTTCGTTGAATGGTTCGTACGCCGACACTTTGTGATGGCCCAGCATTGAAATCTGCAACAATTTGCAAAAGCGTTGCAGTTCTGTCACGCTGATCGATTCTCTTCAGTCGTTGTTCGTCCCGTTCTCGCAGACTCTTTTTTCGCCCGCAGCTATATGATAGATCTGAGATTCCCCTACCCATCCAAGAGGAATCTATTTCCGACCACGGCTAACGGCAGGCCCGGCACGCCCACCACGGACGCATCCCTCGACGGGACCAGCCCCCATTCCGCGCTCAACACTCTCCAATCATACCCGCCCACGCTAGGCAAAGCCTTCCTCACCTTCACGGTACAATAGTAAAATGGTCGTACGGTAAAATCATACTTCACCGCTATCTTGGAGATACTGTGTCCTGTAGCTCGTGCGCCGACTACAACACCATGCTCATACTCACTTAAATCTTGATAACCTGCCGTGAAACTTCCACCGCTATCTTGGAGATACTGCGTCCTGTAGCTCGTGCGCCGACTACAACACCATGCTCATACTCACTTAAATCTTGATAACCTGCCGTGAAACTTCCTGGCAGATTAGAAATGTGTGCCGGTCCGAGACTTGAACTCGGGACCTTTGCCTTTCGCGGGCAAGTGCTCTACCATCTGAGCTACCCAAGCACGACTGACTGACGCCCCGCTCTCACAACCTTACCTCTGCCAGTACCTCGTCTCCAACTCGGGACCCTTGCCTTTCGCGGGCAAGTGCTCTACCATCTGAGCTACCCAAACACGACTGACGCCCCGTTCTCACAACCTTACTTCTGCCAGTACCTCGTCTCCCACCTTCCAAACTTTACAGAAGCTCTACTGCGAACCTGAACGTGACAGATTCCTCACTTTCACGGTACACAAGATGCTGACACAGACGCCTATACCGGATATTTATGTCAAGATCGTGGATGACTTCCTCCGTGGTAGGACTTTCCTAGTGGCTCAACGGGGAATGCGTTCTGGCATTCGCCAGTTGTCGGCAGGCACTCCGCAAGGATCGGTGCTATCTCCCAATAGACCGGTGATGCTGTATTGTAACATATCACAAAAAATAATAATAATAATAATACTCATGAACGTGACAGATTCCTCACTTTCACGGTACACTAATAAAATGGTCGTACAGTAAAATCACACTTCACCGCTATCTTGGAGATACTGTGTCCTGTAGCTCGTGCGCCGACTACAACACCATTCTCATACTCACTTAAATCTTGATAACCTGCCATGACACTTCCTGGCAGATTAGAACTGTGTGCCGGTCCGAGACTCGATCTCGGGACCTTTGCCTTTCGCGGGCAAGTGCTCTACCATCTGAGCTACCCAAGCACAACTCACGCCCCGTTCTCACAACCTTACTTCTGCCAGTACCTCGTCTCCTACCTTCCAAACTTTACAGAAGCTCTACTGCGAACCTGAACGTGACAGATTCCTCACTTTCACGGTACACTTGTAAAATGGTCGTACGGTAAAATCACACTTCACCGCTATCTTGGAGATACTGTGTCCTGTAGCTCGTGCGCCGATTACAACACCATGCTCATACTCACTTAAATCTTGATAACCTGCCATGAAACTTCCTGGCAGATTAGAACCGTGTGCCGGTCCGAGACTCGAACTCGGGACCTTTGCCTTTCGCGGGCAAGTACTCTACCATCTGAGCTACCCAAGCACGACTCACGCTCCGTCCTCACAACTTTACCTCTGCCAGTACCTCGTCTCCTACCTTCCCGAGTTCGAGTCTCGGTCCGGCACACAGTTTTAATGTGCCAGGAAGTTGCATATCAGCGCACACTCCGCTGCAGAGTGAAAATCTCATTCTGAAAACATCCCCCAGGCTGTGGCTAAGCCATGTCTCTGCAATATCCGTTCTTTCAGGATTGCTAGTTCTGCAAGGTTCGCAGGAGAGCTTTTGTAAATTTTGGAAGGTAGGAGACGAGGTACTGGCGGAAGCTGTGAGAACGGAGCGTGAGTCGTGCTTGGGTAGCTCAGTTGTAGAGCAATTGCCCGCGAAAGGCAAAGATCCCGAGTTTGAGTCTCGGTCCACCACACTGTTTTATCTGCCAGGAAGTTTCACTTGTCTTATCCACGTTTTGTCGACCGCGGCGCCGTATTCTCCCTATTTATATACCTTTGTATTTAAATACGCATGTCTATACCAGTTTCTTGTGAAGTGATCCACATGAGTTCCAAAAGAAATCCGTTGGAATTCGATTACTCGATAAATAGTACAATTCTCAATGCTCTCAATTCAACTAAGTACCTGGGTGTTAAAATTACGAACAACTTCAGTTGGAAAGACCACATAGATAATATTGTGAGGAAGGCGAGCCAAAGGTTGCGTTTTATTGGCAGGACACTTAAAAGATGCAACAAGTCCACTAAAGAGACAGCTACACTACACTCGTTCGTCCTCTGTCAGAATATTGCTGCGCGGTGTGGGATCCTTACCAGGTGGGATAGACGGAGGACATCGAGGGCGTGCAAGGAAGGGCAGCTCGTTTTGTATTATCGCGTAATAGGGGGAAGAGTGTGGCAGATATGATACGTGAGTTGGGATGGAAGTCATTAAAGCAAAGACGTTTTTCGTCGCGGTGAGATCTATTTACGAAATTTCAGGCACCAACCTTCTCGTCCGAATGTGAAAATATTTTGTTGAGCCCAACCTACATAGGTAGGAATGATCATCAAAATAAAATAAGAGAAATCAGAGCTCGAACAGAAAGGTTTAGGTGTTCGTTTTTCCCGCGCGCTGTTCGGGAGTGGAATGGTAGAGAGATAGTATGATTGTGGTTCGATGAACCCTCTGCCAAGCACTTAAATGTGAATTGCAGAGTAATCATGTTGATGTTGATGTAGATATGCTATGTACAAAGTATATCCTTTATGATGGAGCAATTTACGTTCTTCTTGATTTGACTTAGTAGTACAATAGTAACGAATCGAATGCAGTTATCGGTTTAACTGGGAACAACGATGTGGGAGCAAATTGATGGCTAAAGGCGGAATCAATTTTGGAACTGGTGAGGTTCCGGCCGCGCCTGTGGTTGGTCGGTGTGGTTGACACCGCAGCTCACTCACCATCGCCGTTACATGCATCGCCGGCTGCAATACGCCCCTCTATGTGTGTGTGTGTGTTTGTGTGTGTGTGTGTGTGTGCGCGCGCGCCTCCCTGCCTGCCTGCCTGTCTCTTTATCGACGTCGCTCTCTCCGCGCCGCCGGATCGCACTGTTTGTCCTCATCCTGCCAAAAGGCCGCACGGAGCGGGGCGGAGCGCCGCTGCGGAAGCTGTGTAAATAGTAGACACGGCGATGCGATATTGGATTTATCTGGCGTTCACCTACGCCCCAAAAAACCTCCCCGCAGACCGTATCCCACAACCCAAAACGATATCGAATTTCAACATCATTGCGCACAGTCAATATTTGTGCTGGGGGACATCGGATGACACGTAATTTAACGAAACGAAGTTTCCGATTCGTCCTTCGAAAAGGGAAGGAGAGAAATGAAGTCAGGCCCATCCTTCCGTGTGTGTTTACCTCGTCCGGTCGCGATTCGAAGCAGAAACAGCGCACGTCAGCGCCGGAAGCTGACAGCTGAAGTATCGCGAAAATGCAGCGGATCGCTCCCTCGCCCAGTCGTTGTTTTATCGTGTTTGGCGTATGATCAGGTCGCTTGCTATTTTCCCAGTTCCAAAATTCATGTGAGAGCTGCTCGGTCCAGTTTCTCTCGATGAATAGAGGTCGTGCTTAATAACAGATATCTGGACACAAGTACTCACCCACTATTCTAAGCCTTTGAAAAGGCAGAGCAGTAAAGTGTGACGCTAACAAATTCCTTAACGCGAAGGATATTAATTTAAACGTTTAGAAATAAGGCTGACTTTTATTTCATCTCCTTCTCTTCATTTCACCATCGTTCACTTTGAAACATCAGCAACCCACCGTACTGGCCTTTCTGTTTTTAACTCTCCCATCTCCGGTTCAAAGGCCTTGTGGAGTGCGATTTAAATGCTTGACCTGCCATCCCGGCGTATACAGGAGATTCAGTCGCCGCTACCCACGGATTTTATGCAACCTGCAATGCCTTCAAATATCTCGTGAAAAATTTTCTCATTCTGTTGCTCGCTTAGTAGAAACTTTTAGTCCTACAGAAAAAATGAACAGGACCTTTTTGCAGTAAATTTAATTTACTTAATCTTTACCGATATCTGTTTCAGTTAGGTGCCGTAAATTTCGAATTATTCAAGAGAGACGTAAAAAAGTGATCTCCAAGCGCATTTTTCTTGAATAACTCGAGAACTGTGCCTCCAGCGAAAACTTATCCTAGTACTAGCAAGTTCGGTACTTTACTGCAAGGAAGAGATGTCTCGGAATAATCTACTACGTCCCACTTATATATGTTTTTTCGACTGATTCCACTCGATCCACGATACAGTTTCATGGAATTCTATGATCGAAATTGAAATTATCTGGAACTACTTCATCTTCCACTTGTTTCAATGACTTCTCGTTGCCAATTTTTGTGTTACGATGCCGGTATTCTTCTTCCTATTATTCTGCATCAACATGTTGTTTCTGGCTTGTTTATTCTTAAGTCATTGTCTGTGCTAAGTATGATAAGTGTAAGTTGTAAAAAAAAAAAAGTATTCTGATACCTCCACGGGATCTGAATTTGTATCCGTTCCCCTTAAACTTTCATTCCTCCTCCGAAATTTTGTTTCACTTTCCCCATGGCTTCTTTCAACCTGTAAGTTGAACAACACGGGTAGTAAGTAGCAAACTTGCCTTTACGTTCTTCACACTGACTTTTCTTTTGATCTTCCACGGTTATTACTCTCACTTGTCTTTTCTGCATATATTGTACATCATTCGTTCGCGTTTGTGCTTTAGACACAATTTAAAGAACTGTGGATACTTTGTTTCCCTTTTTCACAGGTAATCGGATTGTAGATAATTACAAACTGCTATCGGTTACGTAGTGATTAGAGAAACAATGCAAGTTCATAGACTTTTTATCAGCTAAAACATCTCAAATAGTAATGAATTTCGTCCAGAGGCTGGAGACATATGATGCGGGTACCTAAAGATTTTCGTGCTTGCAGAACAGTGCTGATTGTAGTAGTAACAACTGCCATCGTATTATGGATCAAAAAATTTTAGAAAATCGTCCTGATTTTTTTTCAGTCTTCTTTCTACTTCTAGACATGCTGTTGAAATTGGTTCCCTAATATCTTTGCCCTACCGAAATACATTACCTAAAAAAGTCCCGTTAATATTTTCTGTAGTACTAATAGTCTGCATATAGCATGACGTGAAAATCTGCCTGGGGCTTTGAAGGGGCAGCTGAATCGAACTGTATGTTCCCAACAAATTAGTGAAGGCGAGTTTTGGATGGTTTATCTGAAAATGGCACTATCGTTTTATTGTTCTATGTATGTCTCATGCAGACTAAGATTTGGCTATAATGTTCTTGCAATCGACGCTTCACTTAATCTTGTGATTGTACCTGCAAGCTGTCAACTACCATGACTAGACTTGCTTAACACTACAGGATAATTTGAAATAAAGTTTGCTGAATTAATAAGTATTCAATTTATTTTTCGTAGTACGGTGTAATCCCAGTTTCAAACATGCCTTCGAATTAAGTCTGAATTCCGATTTTTTAGTTTAATGTAGCAACTTAAGAGACGGAAGATTTTCATCAGAACACGATACCAACACTGCAGCCTAACGTTTTCAGACAACAGTTATTCATGGAATATTGGAAACAGGGAATGATTTTATGGTCCAGTTTCTTTGGAACTGCACGAATCCACTAGAATTATTGTCATCAGACAAGTTACACTTTTTTGTTGATAGTCCTTATCAAAATACGGAAATAAATTCATTCTATGCAACAATGATTTGTTATACATTCCTTTCTGTAAGAGGTGGAACACAGTTATTAGTACGTTCAGTGAGTACTGGAGAATATGTAAAACAAAAATAAGTCGTCGAGAATGACAAAGGTATTCCCTACGTTGGCGGACTTTGTCGGTTCAGTATAGATGCTCCAGATGCGTGGTACATGATTACCTCATTTTGTACTTGTGGATTACGACTATTGCCGTTTTAGAGTGTATGCATTGAAATATCTAGTTGTACTTAGATATGTTGCAGCGAGATGTCCCACCTAGAGCACGATCAGTCAACTGAGATGATGAAGTTGATGCAGTTGGAGCTGGTATTGATGCTAATATTATTGGCGCAGCTTCGACAGCATTCTATGATGACGTAACTGTTGCTGCATTTGGTGCCGGCAACATGCGGTCGTGCATTATACTGCTTAAATGTAGGGTTTCGTAGGGATCGAATGAAGGGTAAAGCCACGGATCGTAACACATCTGAAATGTAACGTCCACTGTTCAAAGAGCCGTCAATGTGAACAAGAGGTGACGTGTAACCAATGGCACCCCATACCATCACGCAGGGTGATACGTCAGTATGACGATGACGAATACACGCTTCCAATGTGCGTTCACCGTGATGTCGCCAGACACGGATGCGACCATCATGATGCTGTAAACAGAACCTGGATTCATCCTAAAGAATGACGTTTTGCCATCCCTGCACCCAGGTTCGTCATTGAGTACGCCATCGCAGGCGCTCCTGTCTGTGATGCAGCGTCAAGGGTAACTGCAGCCATGGTCTCCGAGCTGATAGTCCATGCTGCTGCAGACGTCGTCCAACTGTTCATGCAGATGGTTGTTGTCTTGCAAACGTCCCCATCTGTTGACTCAGGGATCGAGACGTGACTGCACGATCCGTTACAGCCATGCGGATAAGATGCCTGTCATCTCGACTGCCAGTGATGCCAGGCCATTGGAATCCAGAACGGCGTTCCGTATTAACCTCCTGAACCCACCGATTCCATATTCTGCTAACAGTCATTGGATCTCGACCAACGCGAGCAGCAATGTCCCGATGCGATAAACCGCAATCGCGATAGGCTAGAATCCGACCTTTATCAAAGTCGGAAACGTGATGGTACGAACTTTTCCTCCTTACATGAGGCATCACAACAACGTTTCACCAGGCAACGCCGGTCAACTGCTGTCTGCGTATGAGAAATCGGTTGGAAACTTTCCTCATGTCAGCACGTTGTAGGTGTCGCCACTGGCGCCAGCCTTGTGTGAACGCTCTGAAAAACTAATCATTTGCATATCACACCATCTTCTTCCAGTCGGTTAAATTTCGCGTCTGTAGCACGTCATCTTCGTGGTGTAGCAATTGTAATGGGCAGTAGTGTACTTTTGATTATACACACTCATTACTGTCCTAGTACCAAATCAGTTGCGAGCTGAAATGCATAATCATGTGTGAAGACGCTAGCGAACTCATCTCCGGTGGTACCTCGCAATGAGTACCGCCCTTCGATAGTGGCATTTGCCTCTGATCGAAGCGTTAGGTCTTTTGCAAGGTCAGCCAGCCAGCGAGCAGCGGTCCAGCCAGCCAGCAGCGGTCCAGCCAACTAGCAGCCGTCCTGCCAGCAGCGGTCCAGCCAGCTATCAGCCGTCCAGCCAGCAGCGGTCCAGCCAGCTAGCAGCCGTCTAGCAAGCAGTGGTCCAGCCAGCTAGCAGCCGTCCAGCCAGCAGCGGTCCAGCCAGCTAGCAGCTGTCCAGCCAGCAGTGGTCCAGCCAGCTAGCAGCCATCCAGCCAGCAGTGGTCCAGCCAGTTAGCAGCCGTCCAGCCAGCAGCGGTCCAGCCAGCAGCATTCCTGCGAGCCAGCGTTCCTGCCAGCCAGCCAGCCAGCCAGCCCACCAACATTCCTGCCAGCTAGCCAGCCAGCCTTGCTGCCTGCATTCCAGCCTGCTCAGCCTTCCAGCGTTCCTGCCAGCCGGCCAGTGTTCCTGCCAGCGTTCCTGCCTGCAGTTGCCTCCCGCCAGCGTCGGCGGAGTGGGGCTTCCGCCCCAGTTGGCATTCCATCTGTCTTCGTCCATCTTCGTCTGTCCCTTGTTTTTTTCTGTACTTTTCTTCCGGTCCTCTTTCTTTTCCTCCTTGTCGTTATGTCAACCCCCACAACCACTACCACCACCACAGCAATAGTATATACCTCTTCCTCCGCCGCCGCCACCACAATTACGTGGTGTGCAGAATCTCCCCTCCCTCATTCCATCCCTCCCCTACTCACTCTCCCATCGCCTTCCCTCTTTGTCACCCCATCCCCAACTTCATCCTCCCGCAACTCCTCCTCTGATCCTTTCCCTCCCCTGCCTCACCCTCTTACAGCAGCCATTGCTAGGTTGGTGGCCTGGAGGGCCATGGTCCACGCCCCGCTCTTGCCCTCGCCTTCACCATTGCCGTCATCTTCACAATCGCCATCGCCTTCACTGTCGCCATCCACATCTCCGGCGCCAGCTCCAGCATCCACGCCGGGATCTGCCACTTCCCACCACCTCCCAGTTGCTCCTGTCCCACATGCCTCCTCTCACCCTCCTGTCGCCGTCAAAAGCCCTAGCGGCACCCCTGCCTCCTCTGCTTCCAAAAAGGCCCCGCCCAATTCTCCTTCCCTCCCTCCAGGATGTCATGGATGTCTCCCCACCTGGCCCTGCTACCACCTCCTCCTCCTCCTCCTCCCCCTCCTCCTACAAATACCTCCTCTCTCATCCCGATCCTTCCCTCCTTGGGGCCCAAAACCACTCACTCCCTCTCTGCCAACACTCTCCCGGAGCCCCCATCGCCCTCCTCACTCCCCAAAGGGACTCCATTCTCATCTCCTCTTCCTGCCCCACCCTTCACACAGACATCCTCTTCTGTATCCTCATTACCCGGTTTGGCTCCAATGCCTCCCTCACCCCTGCTCCTTCCCTGTCCCCCTCCCACCAACTCCAACCCCCGAATTGCCTCCCGACCCTCAGCATCGTGATCAGTTGGCTTAGTCCGACGATCTTGGAGGAGGAGGTGATGGCGGAGCTCAAGGCGCACCCCTCATTGGAAATACAGGCAGTCTGCTGCATCTTTAACCCGGCCGGCCCCACCCGCCTTATGCGGGTGTTCTCGGAGCATGCCCCTTCCACTGACCGTCTCCTGAAGGAGGGTGCCCTCCTCTTCCATCAACGCTACAAGGTCGACCCCTCTTGTTCCCCTCCTCAATCCCTCCACTGCCAGAGCCTGTGCTACAACGCACATACTACATCTGAGTACCACAAGGCCCCTGTATGCCCACACTGTAAAAAGTGGCAGTGCCCAAACCTACAGTCCCCTCCCTCCTGCAATACTTATAATCTCGCACATCCCATCTACTCCCAGAAATGTTAGCCCCAACCCCCTCCCACAACTCCTGAACTCACTGTCCCTGTCCACCCTCTGGACGCCACCACCCCTCCTGGCAATTCCCTTCCCCCTCCCCCCACTGCGGAAATCATCAGGTTCCTCACCATTGTCCGTCCTCCAAAATGTCCACCCTTTCCAGCGCCCCCACACTCTCCAGCAGATATCCCTCACTGACTGTTCCATCTTCCACCTCAACATGTATGCCACCTACTCCCATAATCAGGTCCATTTCACCTTCTCCCATCTCAACACCCTCGTTCAATTCCCTGTCAAATGTTCAATAACATCCGTTCCCTTCCCACCAACAAGAATCTCTTCCTGCACACCACGTGGATGCCTTCCTCCTCAATGAAACCTTTCTTCAGCCCCAACACATTGTACATACCTCGCCCTACCTCCTTCACCACTCCGATAATCCCATCCCGATACTGCATGGCAGAGTGGCCATTGGCCACCACCACCAGATCCCTGTTCGGCTCCAAACTCTCCTTCCCAACCCCACAGAAAACCTGATCCTTAGTCTCTTCTTCCCTGGCCTTACCATCACCTGCGCCACCAACTATGCCTGCCCCAACGCCCCTATTCCTTTTGACTTCCTCTCCCTCATTGAATGAATCTTCTCCTCCTACGTGATCGCTGCCGACCTTAACATCCATAGTCGTTCCGCCGCCCATTTACGGCAGTGGCATCAGTTGCTCTCCTCCCTCCAAGGCGGCCTTGTCCCCACTCCCCAGCACACCCACCCCAAATCCAACTCACTCCTGATGTCATGCTCTCCTCCTTGGCTGCATAGTGGTGGATGTCCTGGACCCCATTGGTAGTGGCCATCTCCCTGTCCTCCTCACTGTTTCAGACTGTCGTCGCCCCCACCCCGACCCTCGTACTGAACCTCCCCCGAATTACCTCCATGATTATTCCCATGCTGACTGGAATGCCTACTGGGATACCCTCTCTAACCAGGTCAATAGCCACCCTGATGATATTATCCGTGCCACCTCCGTTCTCCAACAGACCTTGTCTGAAGCCGTGGAGGCCCACATTCCTTCCGTCACCATCCACCTCCACCGTCCTACCTTATCCCCACATGCCGTCCTCCTTCTCCGTGAATCCTGCTGTGTCTACTGTGCCTTCCTTCACATGCATGACCTGGACACACTACGACGCCACCGGCGACTCCAGCGACACATCCAGAGCTTGCTCGCGGCTAAGAAAGGCTGGGACTGACGATAGACATGCACAAGTCTTAATGCTACACTTCCATTCAACTCGTCCAAGTACTGGTCGGCCTTCCGCCGCCTTACCGGATCTAAGCCCACTCCCTTCTACCCTCTCCTTCATTATGATCAACTCTTTCCTGACAACCTAAGTAAGGCCAACCACTTTGCCTCCTACCTCTCTGATGTCTTTACCATCCCCGACGATCCCCAGTTCGATTACTCCCTCTTCCTGGATGTCCGCAATCGAACTGACACCTCTGTTCCTCCCGTCACCCGTGTTTCCAGTACTTGTACGACACTGCACACACCAAACTCAATGCCCCCATCACTACTCAGAATCTCACCGCTACACTCCACAAGATACGTAGCACCACTGCTGGTCACGATTGTGTCACCCATCACCATCTTCGTGAAGCTCCTGCCTCCTTCCTCTCCAGTCTGGGCTGCCTCTATAATGTAGTCCTGACCACTGGCTACTACCCCAACCTGTGGAAAACCTCCCGAATCCTCATGTTCCTTAAACCTGACAAACTGCCGTCCGCTGTCTCATCCTACTGTCCCATCAGCCTTACCTCAGTCTTCATCAAGGTCCTGGAAACCATCCTTACCCGACGCATCCATCAACACCTCCGCCAGCACCGCCTCCTTCCCGTTACCCAGTGTGGCTATCGGCCGTCCTTCTCTACCAATGATCTTCTCCACATCTCCTCTCTGAATGGCTTAATTCCCGTCGCTCCGCTATCTTCCTCTCCCTTGACCTCGAAAGCGCCTATGACCATGTGTGGCATTCCGGTCTCCTCCTCAAGCTCCAAACCTTCGCCCTTCCTATTAACTACGTCTGTCTGATTGGGTCCTTTCTTTCCCAACGTCCTTCTTACATCACCATCTAAAACACGGATTCCTACAACTTCTTCCCCTCTGCCAGTGTGTCCTAAGGTTCTTTCCTCTCCCCTCTTCTCTACCTTTTGTATACGGCGGACATGCCACCTCCTTCACCCCCCCCCATCCACCTTCTCCAGTACGCCGATGACACCACCTTCCTCGCCCTCGTCCCCTCCCTGCAGCGCTCCCAACACCTTCTCTAATCCCATCTTGACCGATTCACCACTTGGTGCTACCAGTGGTTGCTTAAGGTCAATCCTTCCAAAACCCAGGCGATCATTGTAGGCAAAACCACTCTTTCCTCCTGCCTCCTCGACTTGTATGGTCTATGGCCGTCCTATCGCCCTCATCCCCACCTTTAAGTACCTTGGCGTCACTCTTGACCGTCGTTTCTCCTTGACCCCCCATCTCCGGACAATCCAAGCCAAGGCACACTCCCGACTCTCTCCTCAAACTCTTTTCTGGCTGTAGATGGGGTCTGGACCCCTCTAATATTCTCCATATGTATAAATCCCTCATCCACCCTATCCTCTGCCACGCCCACTCTGCTTGGATCTCTGCTCCTCCTACTTTTTACAAATCCCTTCAGATCCTTGAACGCCATGCTCTTCGCCCCGCCTATCGCATCTGTCTCCCCTCCCCCACGTGGATCCTGTACGAACTTATTCCGTTCCCCCACCTCCTCCTTTTCCTCGAACGGATATGGATCCTCTACACCTCCCGCAAAACTCGATCCTCCTCACCCGCTTGTCTCTCCCATCCTCTCCCGGCCCCGTCCGCTGCCACGCCTGTATTTCCACGTCCCACCTGCTCTCCATCTCTCCACCCTCCTTACCGTCTCCCAAGGTGGCTCCCGCCAGCTCCTCCTCCCTGATAAGGCCTTCCTCCCCTCCATCTACCCCTCCTACCAACTTTAATACTCCCTCTTCCGGTGGTTGTTCCTATGGGCACCCTCTCTCCCTACTCTAGACACTAGTGAACGATAATTTTCCCACAACGTGATACGGATGGTTTCAATACCAGTGAGGCATATTGGAACGTACTTTCGTTTGGTTCGACGGCTCTCCATTGACAGGCTTGTGCAAGGCTTCCATCTCCGTTCAGACAACATAGTCCGGATCACTTTACGGCCGGCACCGCGCTCTCGACTTGGTATATACTGTTGGAATATTTTTGTTTTTCGTCACGGTTTCAACCAAAGAATAGTTTCGTAATTATTCGTAATCGATTGCAGCTATATGGCTGAAATTACCCAACAAACGTATTTTGAGATGTAGCTAAATAATCAGCTTGTTGAACGATCAGACAAAGAGTACATTCCCAACCGATTACAAATAGATAGTTTGGACACAGTGAAGAAACGCTTTCGATAATTACAGCGTTTACAAACAAATTATGTTCGGAAGTACACCCTAGAATCGACATCGAAGTCATTAGAGACGGAGCAGACACTCGGATTGCTTTTAGCGGTGGGGAGGGAAATCAGCAGGTTCCTTTTAACCCCTTAAGAACACGCAGGTTGTCTGTGAGACCACGGAGATTAATTTCACATTAATACAATGTCTGACAATTCCTTTCAAGAAGCTATCGTTTCAGTACATTTAGGTGTTTATAATAGGAGTCTTACCTGGTATAATGACAATAGCACTTCTGGTTAGATTTCAACAAACGGTTCCAGAGTTTCAAGGACGAGCCGCATGTACTGGTGTCAGTTTATTGTTAGCTCCGCTTAGCTTATTCCTGAGCGTGTATGTGTGCACTATTGGATTTGTTTACCGTTAGAAGTTTTCTTGTTTGAAACCTCATTTTGGTATATCGTAAGACTGCAACTATGTTATGGCATATTGTTACGAAACAGAGAGTTAGAGTCTCGATCAGGCACAAAATTTTAGTCTGCCAGGAACTTTCATATCAGCTCACGTTCGGTGCAAAGTGAAAATCTCATTCTGGAGGGGAGAATTAAGTGCTGCTTTTATTTCCAGCACGACTAAGTATAAAACAACCGAGAAGAAGAGAAAGCTTCAGGCAGTTTTCTTTTGCGCTTCTGCAAGACCATCTTCAGCAGAGCACAATGTCAAAAAACATTGCCAAAAAGGTAACTCAGAGAATTTGAGAGCTTTCTGGTGCGTAAAGCTCTTAAGTGGAATCAATTGGGCGATCTCGAGGACATTCTGTGGACTGCAAAACTAGAAAAGGGAGAAGCAGATACGTCTGTGTGCCGTGCATGGCTCGCCGGCACACCACTTGGTATTTTACACCCTGTTTTAACGTATTTCCATCTTACCACGTTGATTTAAATTACTGGTTTTACTGAGTTGCTGTTTTGACTGACCATCATCAGCGCTAGTAGCACGTATCAATATATCCCCTCTGATAGGATCTTTGCTCGTCTGCTGTTACTTCCCGGTTATCATCTGTCGCTGAGTCAGTCGGAACGTGCGAGGCGGAAAGTTCACGGCGGCAGTTCGGGTCGTGAGTTGGGCCCTGCCAGTCAGTTGCAATGAGTCTGGAGTGCAACCTGGTCCAGCCAGTCGCTGGCTCGCAGCAGCAGTGAGCCCTGCGTGGACATCGCCCGCCCAACCGTTGCCGTCACCCATCACTTAAGCCGGGCCTGACTTTTGGTGGATTGTTGGTCGGTCGGTTGGTCAGAGGACATCTCCGTGCGGCGTAGTCGACTGGGCCCGCTGGCGGTCTCTGGGCAGTGTCGGAGTCTGTCTGGAGGTGTCCGATCGGTACGAGCATAGTCGCTCGCCCACCCAGTTGTTTTCTGCATTAGATTGTTGGTTCCGGCGGTGCTGTTGTGGAGGTTTCCCTGTGAGCATCAACGAGTGAAGTGTTCGAAATAGACGCCGTCTGGTGGAATTTATTAAATTAATTTATCCATAGTTAAGTGCACCTGCGGAATGTTCTGCATTGTGGCCGTTAGTGTTCTGATTATCTGCCCTGACCGCTAACGTAATTTTTAGGCAGTGTCTTTTCCTCACCTGTTGTTGCTGCACAACATGGTGTATAGTTTTGGCAGCTCAGTTCACATACGCGTTTGTTTGGGGATAGTGATACATGTACTTTTTTTGGGGCCTTGAATTCTCGTGTATTCCGTCGTGGCAAGCAAGCGGTTCGTCGGTCAGTCACGACCGTCCCTTGGTTGGGTTCGGACAAAACGAGTGTAGTTGGGCTCACCGCCTGTCTCGCGTAAGTGAAGGAGGGCAGACCGATCCTCTGGAGGCTCCTGAGTGCTGTTCCCTTAATTATTCTTTGGCAGTGTTAATGTTGCTGTAATTTATTTTAAAAGATTTTTTTGGGGCTTTACTGTATTTTATATTATCAATTGGGCAAGGTTAATTGAGGGCCTTCAGCCCCGGAAACATGTTCTCAGAGTTTCCTTAAGTCCAAATATTATTGCCTTCTGCTCTTAAATGGTTATTGTAATTTCCTCTGAGAGATTTTACAAGTTATTGTGGGCCTTCCGCCGTTGGTGTTGAGAAAGGAAATTTGTAAACTTAATGTTGCAATATATATATATTTCCTTAATTTTCAGAATTTAACTTTGCTGCCTTCAGCCATCTTACTGCGTTTGTTTATCTCTTTCTATGCACCTTGCGGGCCATCAGCCCTTTTAGCATCTTAAAACACTGTAACCTTCTGCCTTTAGTAATCGTGTTAGTATATTTGGAATTTTGAAGATACGATTTATCTTATTCGTAAATTTAACTATGTGTCATGTCTTTTCAAAATTGAACTTATTCTAAAGCATCTGTTTGGAGGCCTTCAGCCGCGAAGCAAATTTAATTCTTTCCAAAGTGTATTTGTGAACTAAATGACAATAAATAACAATTGTGAAATTAATCCGACCGCAACTCCCTTGGCCCTTTCCACAACCCTAATTACCTGTTACCCGCGCGTGATTTAGCGGGCGTTTCAGTTTGTAGAAACTGAGAGATATACATTTGCTGTGAATATTCTGTTTCTGAGTATCAAGACTGTATCGACAAAATATCCAACTGAATATGGGTATTACTGTGGTACCACCTTATTTTCATGTTCCTCTGTTTTGTGTAAATGGTTTTGACCAAAATACAAAACTTTTCTTTTAAATAGATACATTAAACTGATAAAAAAACTACTTCATTTGCTAAGAAGTCCCTCCGTAATATAAATAACAATGCAAATTAATTGCGATGGAAACTGTAACGCTCTGTGATACCAGCTGCGTATACTAACGTCGAGATTCCAACCGCGTGCACCGCCGGGTGATAGGAATAATCCCGGCATCTGTCTGCAACGGTTTAGGGAAATCGTGGAAAACACGTAACAGGACTGTGGTGCGCGAATTTTAACCGTCGTCTTTCCTAACGAGAATCCAGTGTGCTAAACATTGCGTGACCTCGCTCGGTAACCTAGACAAATATGAAACACAGTCTGAATGACAAGTGACGTGAGTAGGGAAAACCCTCTGCGTAGAAGAGTTGTTCGTAAACTTCCAGAGATTGTACTTAAAACAGAGATTGTGCCCCCAACCAAGATTAGCACCGAAACACATTTTAGATCAAGAAGAAGAAGTTAACACCGAAATTTTTAAAATAATGACAGATAAACAACGATTTGTTTAGGTGGTCTCATATTTCGTATGTTTTCCATTAAATGGACAAACAAAGGGTCTATGAAGCGGGTGGTACCGTTTGTTTCATACTCCCTTTGGCTTAATGTCTGCCAACTCGCATTGCAAGACATATTTCTTGTTCTTCCTGTTGCTAATTTTTGTTGGTTACTAACCTTCTATTTACACTTTCACACCTGCAAGTTTTGTTGAATAGAACCGAAATTGTTATGTTTCTTTTGGTAGTTATAGAGGTACGCCTGCTAAAATGTTGCCAGATTCGGTTTTATCAAATCTTATTTACCGTATGTTGTCTTCGAGGACTCCAAGAAACTATACTTAAGTTTGAATTTTACATTCTTTAAATATTCCTTGATTCACTGTTCTTGGAAGCCAGAAATATATTTGTTGAATATCTAAACCAGGAAACGATTGAGTGCACTTCAAAATAAATAAACAGAAGAGTTAAAAGACGGGAATTCAAATTAAAATGGTTCTAAGCACTATGGGATTTAACATGTGAAGTCAGCAGTCCCCTAGAACTACTTAAACCTAACTAACCTAAGAACATCACACACATCCATGCCCGAGGAAGGATTCGAACCTGCGACCGTAGCAGCAGTTCGGTTCCGGTCTGAAGCTCCTAGAACCGCTCGCTCACAGCGGCCGGCCATAGAGGGATGGAAAACGTAAATACGACTGTGGTGAAAGTGAAATGGAAGTGCGTGATACATAAAAGTGAGCGAACGGCTGGTAGATGGACAACGGAGGTTCTCTCCTTGATTACAAAAGATAAGAAAACACTGGGAGGCCAACATGAAGACAGGTGGCTACATGTTAGAAAACATGTGTGAGTGGTGTGGATGGATGCATTTAAGAAGACACCCTAATATATAAAAAGATCTCTAAAGGAGGCCTTTATGGAGCAGTAAGTGTCAAGTGGCTGACCATTATATATAAAGTCTAAATAAATAGTGGCAACAGAGATTTTTTGAAATAAAATTCTTGACTGAAATGTGATGTAAACCTCTCAGAAGGACGTAATTCGCTGAAGTTTGGAATCACTGACATTCGTTCTATCTAATGCCTAAAGAAAATACAGGGTTTTCAAAACCAATGACCGCATTTCCAAACTCCATATTTATTGCCGAAAATACTACAAACATGGGATCAGTTGCAAAATCTTAAAGTTTTAGCTATGCTGTTACCAATAGTCCATGTGTTCATTGGCAACAGCACGAACAACATCTTTTCACATTTTTACCGCGGTTAATTTTCAGTGATGAAGAAAAGATTCACGTTGTAACGTGCACATATGGGGACTCCAGAACCCTCATGACATTACTGAGTTCGAAAGAAACTTGCCTAAACTGAACTTTTTTTTCATTTTTCCTGTAAAAGTGTGCGGCGCCTACTCTTCAAAGGAAAACTGAATGACCGGAATGTGTTTCCATACAACCACTGTTAACTCTCATGCTGGCTGCCACGTGGCTTCTACCGGAATACAAACTACAACCATTGTAGTAAGGTACAACGTCCATGAAGTAGTAGTAACAGACGTACCTCCCATGTGTAGTAATCGATATTAGGCAGCCCAATGATGAGAGGCACAGGAACTAATCGAAATCAAACACCCTAATGGTAGGAGGCAATGAAAGACACCGCAATCAAGCATCCTGCTGGGGACAGAGAACTATTACAAATGGTTCAAATGGCTCTGAGGACTATGGGACTTAACATCTATGGTCATCAGTCCCCTAGAACTTAGAACTACTTAAACCTAACTAACCTAAGGACATCACACAACATCCAGTCGTCACGAGGCAGAGAAAATCCCTGACCCCGCCGGGAATCGAACCCGGGAACCCGGGCGTGGAACTACTACATCCAGGTCGTTGTTCGTAGACACAATGAACGTAGTTTCTAACCAGACACTGAAATGGCTACTATTATTGTACTGTACGATCAAATTTTCAGCACTGAAATAAATTTAGAACATAAATACTAACCGTTAAAACACCAAGATTTACATTTACATCGTAAATGAAATATAGAGTAAAATGGGTCGTTCTTTTAACTGCAGACCAGGCACACTTGATATTTGTCGACTACAGCATCATCTACTACGAATGGGAAACAAATGCTTGAGTAAACCGTACGTATTTTTTGGCGTACATACGAGTACACTGGCAGAAAAGGATTGGTGTACCTGGTCTGACGACGTCGACTCAGATCCGATGATGGGATATGTCACCAGGGGACACTAGAGGTAGTGATAAAGGCCTCAACGTCATCCGCCGCTGATAGCGTAGGGGCGTAGCTAACAGAGCGCCATCTTTGTCTATCCTCACAGCCAGAAGGCTCATTGTAGTGCAAACGTCTGAAGCCAGCGGAAAACGAAGCAACGGAGAGGCGTCCGTGCGTCAGTTGCGCATCGATGCTGATATCAGTAGTGACGCGAATGTTCTCACATCCGTGGACGAGGTTCTTGACATCGACGCAGCACGCACGCCGTCAGGATCGTCGTATTGTAAGGGCAATAGCGGCAGATCGCACGGCTACCACAGCACAAATAAGAGGGCTTGTGAGCCCAGACGTGTCAACAAGAACTGCTGGGAATGGGTTATAACAGTGGGACACACCTGTAGTCCGACTTCCACTCACGACATAGCATAAATGTGAACGGCTAGACTGGTGCCGTCAGAGGATCACTTTGAATGTCACGCCGTAGCCTTCACGAATGGAAGCAGATTCTGCCTGTAGTTGATGATCGTTTTGACATACGATGTCGAACTGTAGAACGCTGTACCGTACCGTGCTTTCATCCAGACACATCGGCCCCACCGTAGGTTCAAAAAATGGGACTTAACTTCTGAGGTCATCAGTCCCCTATAACTAACCTACGGACATCACACACATCCATGCCCGAGGTAGGATTCGAACCAACGACCGTAGCGGTCCCGCGGTTCCAGACTGTACCGCCTAGAAGCGCTCGGCCACCCCGGCCGGCTTATGGTCTGGGGTGCGATAAGCTACAACTCTCGTTCACTCTTATTATTTCTGGATGGGACGCTAACCAGTGCTAGGTGCGTGTAGAATGTTTTTAGATCCTTTCTGTTGCCGTTCTTGCAACAGGGAGGTGATGTGTTGCTCCAAAATGATAATGTCCGCAAATTGTTCTTGAAACTCAACTTGCTCTGCAAGGCGTGCAACAACTTCTCGGGCCAGCCCGATCGCCGGACTTGCTTCCAGACGAGCACGTGTCTGTCATGCTTTGGCGAGAAGTGAATCGTCCGTCTCGTCGACCAACAACTCTAAAAGAACAGGTGGAGCAGGCATGGCTTAACGTATCCCAGGACAGTACGAGGTGCATTCAAGTTCTAAGGCCTCCGATTCTTTTTCTCCGGACTGGAAAGTGATAGAAACATGCGCATTATTTTAAAATGAGGCCATGTTCATTGTCAATACGTCCCAGAGATGGCAGCACCGTACGGCAGATGGAATTTTACCGCCAGCGGCGAGAGTGAGAACTGTTTTAAATACTTAAAATGGCGACGTTTTCCTTACTTGAACAGCGTGCAATCATTCGTTTTCTGAATTTGCGTGGTGTGAAACCAATTGAAATTCATCGACAGTAGAAGGAGACTTGTGGTGATGGAGTTATGGATGTGTCGAAAGTGCGTTCGTGGGTGCGACAGTTTAATGAAGGCAGAACATCATGTGACAACAAACCGAAACAACCTCGGGCTCGCACAAGCCGGTCTGACGACATGATCGAGAAAGTGGAGAGCATTGTTTTGGGGGATCGCCGAATGACTGTTGAACTGATTGCCTCCAGAGTTGGCATTTCTGTGGGTTCTGTGCACACAATCCTGCATGACGACCTGAAAATGCGAAAAGTGTCATCCAGTTGGGTGCCACGAATGCTGATGGACGACCACACGGCTGCCCGTGTGGAATGTTGCCAAGCAATGTTGACACGCAACGACAGCATGAATGGGACTTTTCGTCGGCTGTGACAATGGATGAGACGTGAATGCCATTCTTCAATCCAGAAACAAAGCGCCAGTCAGCTCAGTGGAAGCACACAGATTCACCGCCACCAAAAAAATTTCTGGTAACCGCCAGTGCTGAAAAAATGATGGTGTCCATGTTCTGGGACAGCGAGGGCGTAATCCTTACCCTTTGCATTCCAAAGGGCACTACGGTAACAGGTGCATCCTACAAAAATGTTTTGAAGAACAAATTCCTTCCTGCACTGCAACAAAAACGTCCGGGAAGGGCTGCGCGTGTGCTGTTTCACTAAGACAACACACCCGCACATCGAGCTAACGTTACGCAACAGTTTCTTCGTGATAACAACTTTGAAGTGAATCCTCATGCTCCCTACTCACCTGATCTGGCTCCTAGTGACTTTTGGCTTTTTCCAACAATGAAAGACACTCTCCGTGGCCGCACATTCACCAGCCGTGCTGCTATTGCCTCAGCGATTTTCCAGTTGTCAAAACAGACTCCTAAAGAAGCCTTCGCCGCTGCCATGGAATCATGGCGTCAGCGTTGTGAAAAATGTATACGTCTGCAGGGCGATTACGTCGAGAAGTAACGCCAGTTTCATCGATTTAGGGTGAGTAGTTAATTAGAAAAAAAATCGGAGGCCTTAGAACTTGAATGCACCTCGTATTTGCCATCTGTACGATCGGCTGGATGCCGGAGTCAGCGTCTGCACTGAAGCCTGTGGAGGCTAAGCTACATGCTGATATAGGTATTTCAGCATTTGGACGCAGAGTATAGGTAAATCATTCTGTTCATTTTCAGCTCTATGCCAGAGTTTCAACTCTATGGCGTAGCTAACGATCCGATATCAATGGAATATGTAACCTTTTAAATCCTGCCTAGCCGTCCAATATGGGGTGTCTGGGAAACCTGCTTTTTCGTATCGCTAGAGAACATTCAAGCAAAACCTGTTAATGAGTTTCATTACGAAAAGTAGATGACAATGAGACTTACATAGACGTATCCCAAGCACAGGGCGTCATACGAAATAAACAAGCTTCTTCAATATGTACAATCACTAATACTGGCGAAGTAATGAAGTTGACGCATCTGTTCAGGTCGCTAGTCTTGAACCTTCTCTTCGACTGGACCGCGACCAGTCGGGCGCGGCACTTATGTCCTCCCCGTCTAGAGGCCGCTACTGTCGCATTGTCGTCCTGGACAGTGGTCGATGAGCGCGCACTTGGCTGACGTCTTGTCACAGCCCTCTCCGCTCTCTCGTTCCCGGATGGCGTGCCGGTGCCTCACTTTACACAGTAACATAACCATATGTTTTCAGTTGATGGGACACCTGAAGAAAGTGCTGAACACGATGAGAGTCAAACACCTTCTGGATCTGTGTAAGTAAGGACAGGAAGAACAACGTAAGCCGTGCGCTATATTGTTGAAAGACAATGGCAACAAGGAATACATAACATACATATCGGCCTCAATATGCTGGAAAGGTAGCGGCTGCTACCAAAATAACCGGCCTTGAGCAGTGGAGGTGATCGTGTTTTGCACCCAATGGCACTTCGTACCAAATCATTATTATGACGATAACGAATGGAGTGTGGCGAAATTCGATCTTCTGATAGCCTCCGTACACGGGTAAGTCCTTCCTGATAACGTACACAAAAGTGGGTCTCGTCTGAGAGACGCCGTGGATCCACTCCTAGATGCAGTCTTTGAAGGTCAGTAGTAGCTCTACAGCCCTTGGTGAGCCTTGGCTTCTTCAACAATCTCCCTCCACACTTCTCGGTTATTTGCTGCTCTTTTCCACCCCCGGACTCCCATATTGCTGATATCCATTATTACCTCATCGATCCATCTTCTTCTAGGTCTCCCTTTTCGCCTAACTGAATGTATCATACCTTTCATCATTTTCTTTGGAATTCTATCCTCTGCCATTCTCTCCAAGTGTCCTAGCCATCGTATTCGCTGTGATTTCACAAATTTTACTATGTCCCTGCCTTGTATTAACTCTTGTAATTCGGCATTGTAGCGTATTCTCCAGCTTTCTTCCTCCCTTATTGGCCCATAGATTTTGCGTAGTATTTTCCGCTCAATGCTTCTTAGAGCATTTTTATCGTGTTCTGTCAACGTCCATACCTCTGAGCCGTATGTGATAACTGGGCGGACAAGGGAACTATATATTAGCAGTTTAGTTTTTCTTGTAACAAGGCTATTTTTGAAAAGCTGCATATTTGCAAAGTAAGCTCTGTTTCCTGCTTGTATTCTTTCCCTTATAGCCTTTCCAATACTGTTATCATTTGTTATTAGGGCTCCCAAGTAGTTAAAAGAGGACACTCCATTGAAGCATTTCCCATTGATGTTTAGGTTTTTAGGGGTTCTTCTGGCCTCATATTGTGACATTACCATATATTTTGTTTTGTTTTCATTTACTATGAGGCCAATTTTTAAGGCTTGTGTTTCCATTGCCCGGTATGTTTCTAGGAGTGTATTGGTATTTCTTCCTACTATAGCAATGTCATCAGCGTATGCACGTATCTGGCTAGTTTTCATAAATATGGTGCCTCTTTTGTTGATTTTATTTACTGCACTATGCAGGGCTATGTTGAATAGGACAGTGGAGAGACTATCCCCTTGCTTCACACCTTTATTAAAGTCTAAGCTATCACTTGTTCTGCTAAGGACCTTTACTTTTGCTCTTAGTCTTATTAATTTAGCACATATACCAACTTCTTTCAGTACTCTGTATTGTTCTTGCCGATTTATGCTGTCAAAGGCTTGTTCGAAATCGATGAATAAGAAATGTAGATCTATATCATATTCATAGAACTTTTCCGTCATTTGCCTTATCACAAATATTTGAACAGTTGTTCCTCTGCCTGGTCGAAAGCCACACTGATATTCCCCTAGTATGCCTTCTGCACACTTCTGTATCCTTGCGTTTAATATACTTGTGAAGATCTTATAAGCTGTACTTAAGAGTGTTACACCTGTATAGTTTTCACATGCTGTTCTGTCCCCTTTCTTATAAATGGGGACTATTATTCCAATTTTCCAATTATCTGGCATAGTTTCTGTTTCCCATATATCTGATATTAATGTGTGCAGTTCCTTTATTACAGCCTCACCACCAGTTTTTATTAATTCAGCAATTATGCTGTCTTCCTCAGGGGCTCGATTGTTTTTTGACTTTTGCACAGCCTGGGAGACCTCTTGTAGTGTTGGCTTTCTTGCCTCATTGGTTTCATTGTCTACTTCCAGCTCCACTCTTCCCTCCTGTGCAGCTGTCTCTTCATCTTCTAGGCTGGTGCTTAGTGTATCTTTGAAATACTCTGCCCATCTTCCCACTATCTGTTCTTCCTCCCTTATCGTTTTCCCATCTTTACTGGAACAGGCCATTGTTTTTGGTTGGAATCTATTCTTCATTTTTCCTATGGAATGATAGAACTTTCTTATTTCACTCTGTTCCTTTAGTTCTTTTAGTTCTTGAAATTTCTTCTTATTCCACTCTCTTTTCTTCCTCTTGCACAGTCTGTTAGCTCTTCTCCTTAATTCTCTATATTGTTCCACATTATTTCTGGTTTCTCTCTGTAGCACTTTTGTTCTTGCCCTGTTCTTTTCCTCTATTGCTGACCTGCAATCTTCATCAAACCACTCCTGGGTTCTTCTGTTCCTTCTTATGAATATTATTTCCTCTGCAGTATCCTTAATGGCTTTTTCAAACCTGTTCCACCCTTCATCTACTTCTACTGTGGTCTCTTCATTGCTCAACTTTCTGCTTAGTGTTACTTGGTATTTTTTTATTTCATCAGGGATGTTCAGTTTGTCTGTATTCCATTTCGTCATCTTTCCCATTCTGTTGCCCTTTGATAGTGACACTTTCTCTCTCAAGACTGATTTTATCAAAAAGTGGTCTGAATCACAGTTTGGTCCTCTGCAGCTCCGTACATCCGTAACTGACGTGGAGTGGCGTGCAATCACTAAAATATGGTCAATCTGATTGACTACTCCATTGGGTGCAGACTTCCAAGTACCCAGATGGATCCTTTTATGTGGAAATCAGGTACTTTTAATAATCGTATTATTCCTTGCTGCGAATTGGCATAGTAAGTCTCCATTCTCATTGTTTTCTTCATGTAGTGAATATTTCCCAGAAACTCCATACGGATGTTCATTCCTCCCTATTTTTGCATTAAAATCTCCTATTACTAGCATCAGGTCATATTTAGGTACTGCACAGCATACTTTTTCCAAGTCTTCGTAGAACTGTTCTTTAATTATATCCTCTTTCTCCTCTGTTGGTGCATGTGCATTAACTATTGATATATTCCTAAATTTACCTTTTAGTCTGAGTCTGCACATCCTTTCGTTTATGGGTTCAAATTCTAGAAGGCTTTTCCTAACTTCCCTAGTTATTATAAACCCTGTTCCAAGTTGGCCTGTTCTTTCTTCTGGTCCACTATATACCAATGAGTACTCAGGTTTATCTATCTGCCCATTCCACTGCCATCTTATTTCCTGTAGCCCTACAATATCATATTTAAATTTTAAAATTTCATTAGCTATTTCTTTCATTTTTCCAGGCTGAAGCATTGTCCTCACATTGCACGATGCTACTGTTAGATCCTTTATCCGTTTCCTTTGCCGGGGTCGTGATACATGCTTTCCATCCAGTTTCCGAGGCTTCTGTTGAATTTCCGTAATATTCTTTTTTTTACGGTATGGGGTTATTAGCCCCATGCCCAACCCCCAACCTGGAGGACCAGGATTTGTATGAGGTTTACTCCTCTAGGGAAGCTGGCTTCACTACGCCTCTAGAGCCCTCCCAGCCAGGTGTTGTGGGACACACTTTGTCTGGCTCCTCTGTCGAGACCAGTCCGGCTTGGGAGACCCTGCCAGTAGCTATGCTACCGCCAGCATAGCTCTCGACTTCACCGAAGCACGCAAACCCTCCCGTTCGCCACTGAAGATGCCTACTATAAGGCGGTGTCCCCTGGGAGGGAGTCTTTGTAGGTCCATTGCTGAAAACACGTTGGTGGTTCATTGAACCCTCTGCCAGGCACTTCATTGTGAATAGCAGAGTAATCACGTAGATGTAGATGTACATCTCTCTGTTCCGGTAGCAACAGAAGCCGCTACAGTGGTCGTCGTTCTAATGATTCATGGTGTTCCTGAGATCGTCCTAGTGTACGTGTTGATACTTCCATATTTGCTTGACAGTCTTGGAATTCTGTCCAACACGAGCAGCAGTATCGAACAACCGGAAACGGCAGATCCTGCCACCGTCGAATTCAAATACCTGATACTAGACGCATCTCCCATTTAAGCGAGTGACAGGACGATTTTATCACAAAAAAACCACACTTTAATCCATTTTCCGGACGCGAAATCCGCTGCGTAAGTTTTCCTTATTCACGGAATGTGGATGGGGTTACTCCTGTTCACTTTGAGGAGTTACACTCAAATGCTAATCATCTGCATGTCCAAGCGTGTAGTATACAACATTGCAGTGTGACGTCTGTTGAATTCATTATCGGTGTTCGCAATGCTATACGGTGAGGACCATTTAGTAAGGGAAATAAGCAGACAACTTCCGAAACGAAAAGTGGAATGAAAATATCAGTCTTTGTCGGCGTTGTTGGTCAGTTTTTTCCAGACATTTATTATCTAATGGACTTGAAGTATTTGGTTTCAAATCGAATTTTAATTCCACTCTTGAACCTTTCTTTTATTTTCATCATTGCTTCTTCGATGTATAGATTGAACAGTAAGCGCGATAGACTGCATCCCTGTTTTACATTCTTTCTAATGCTAACACCAATCGTGCTGGTCCCTCTTGGTTCTTCTACATATTTATGTTACCTGTCCTTCCCCCCAGGGTTAAGCCTATCTTTTCCAGAATTTCTAATATGCATAGTACTGGAATATTTCACTGAAAACTTATTGACCAAGTCTATAAGAATAGCCGTGCAACGTGATTTGGAGTGGATCGTCGGTAGAGACAACGTTGTTTTGAGGTCCAGCTACAGTCGTAGGTACCACTGTAAGAGTTTGCAGACATTGTCTGAATTAACAGCGACATGCGAAAGAATCTTACTTTTCTGTCGACGAACAAAACCCTTAGTAGGAAGTACTATGAGTCACATATAGAATGAGACCTTTTTATTTGTAAGCATTTGGAAGGGCAGTCGGTAGCTCCTCAGGCTTACGCTACTGGGTTCTGATGCTTCGTATCTTAGGATTACATCTATGACCAAGGATGTGAGGTTGTGAGAGATAAAAAAAGAAAGAGAGAGACAAAGATTAAGTCAATATACGTGTGTATATCTTAGGACGTAAACATTACGGGTACCAGAGAGCCTATGGACACTACTGGCCATTAAGATTGCTACACCAAGAAGAAATGCAGATGATAAGCGGGTATTCATTGGACAAATATATTACACTAGAACTGACATGTGATCACATTTTCACGCAATTTGGGTGCATAGATCCTGAGAAATCAGTACCCAGAACAGCCAACACTGGCTGTAATAACGGCCTTGATACCCCTGGGCATTAAGTCAAATACAGCTTGGATGGTGTGTACAGGTACAGCTGCCCATGCAGAGTAGTGACTGGCGTATTGTGACGAGCCAGTTGCTCGGCCACCATTAACCACAAGTTTTCAATTGGTGAGAGATCTGGAGAATGTTCTGGCCAGAGCAGCAGTCGAACATTTTCTGTACCCAGAAAGGCCCATTCAGGACCTACAACATGCGGTCGTGCATTATCCTGCCGAAATGTAAGATTTCGCAGGGATAGAATGAAGGGTAGAGCCACGGGTCGTAACACGTCTGAAATTTAACGTCCACTGTTCAAAGTGCCGTCAATGCGAACAAGACGTGACCGAGACGTGTAACCAATGGCACCCCATACCATCACACCAGGTCATACGCCAGTATGGCGATGACGAATACACGCTTCCAATGTGCGTTCACTGCGATGTCGCCAAACACGGATGCGAGCATCATGATGCTGTAAATAGAACCTGGATTCATCCGAAAAAAAGACGTTTCGCCATTCGTGCACCCAGGTTCGTCGTTGAGTACGCCATCGCAGGCGCTGCTGTCTGTGATGCAGCGTCAAGGGTAATCGCAGCCGTGATGTCCGAGCTGATAGTCCATGCTGCTGCAAAAGTCGTCGAACCGTTCGTGCAGATGGTTGATGTCTTGCAAACGTCCCCATCTGTTGACTCAGGGATCGAGACGTGGCTGCACGATTCGTTACAGTCATGCGGATAAGATGCCTGTCATCTCGACTGCTAGTGATACGAGGCCCTTGGGATCCAGCACGGAGTTCCGTATTACCCTACTGAACCCACCGATTCCATATTCTGGTAACAGTCATTGGATCTCGACGAACGCGAGCAGCAATATCGCGATACGATAAACCGCAATCGCGACAGGCTACAATCCGACTTTTATGAAAGTCGGAAACGTGATGGTACGTATTTCTCCTCCTTACACGAGGCATCACAACAACGTTTCACCAAGCAACGCCGGTCAACTGCTGTTTGTGTATGAGAAATCGGTTGGAAAGTTTTCTCATGTCAGCACGTTGTAGGTGTCGCCACTGGCGGCAACCTTGTGTGAATGCTCTGAAAAGCTAATCATTTGCATATCACGTCATCTTCTTCCTGACGGCTAAATTTCGCGTCTGTAGCGCGTCATCTTCGTGGTGTAGCAATTTTAATGGACAGTAGTGTAGCACTCAGTGAGAAGCTTTTGATGGAAGGGAGGAAGGAAACCGCATGCTAGAGGATGAAGGGAAAGCAGCAACAAAAAAGTAGAATGGTGGGATGTTATTACACAGTAACGCAAAAGCAACTCAGGTGGACTATTTAAGATAGAATACATCTTCTGCTACTTCTAAACAGAGCGATCGGTTAAACAATACATCTGGTTTGCAGCTGCTTTATTGTTTGAGGTTAGCTTTAGAGGTGGGTAATACATTGAGCGATCGTGAACAGACAATAGATACATGTTTTCATGTCTTTAATGTTATATGATACCTCGTTGTTACCGTTTTCCGCACATATATTGTTCACTGATATCGTACCACCTGCGTTTTAGGGCGGCAGTCAGCAATATCACGTTAAACATTAATACTGAGCAAAGCTACGCAATGCGATTTATGCTGTATAAACGCAAATAATTCCTTCGCGCTATGCGAAGCCAGGTGCAAATACATAGAGAATGTAGCGTGTACGTAGGCCGCAATAACGTCATGGATGCTGTGCAGTGAGTATAAAACGGAAAACAACTGATGAACCAATTGTATTTCATCCACCGCCGACATTTAAAGCATTAAATGGAGGAACGCAACGAAAGGTATCTGTCCTCTCGGAAACGCCGCTATATATGATTATACCTGCAGTTGACTTGTATATCCACACAGACACGCAACTTCTAAAGAAAAACCAGGCTTATTCAATTTCCCTTGATATACCGAACAAATTCAGCAATTATGTACATTGACCGCCCTACTTTCTGAAAGTTAACTTCAAAGGGAATCCTTTCCCATGTGAAAATTTCAGCATTTCAGTGCATAAGATAACATTCTGGATACTTCTCTGGACTCAGTTCCATTGTTAGTGGTTTGTAGGAGAAGGAAAACACGATGCAGTTGGTTCTGGAACATTTACTGTACTTTGTCGATCTTTTGGATTTCTTACACAGCGAGCTCGAATTTTATCCACTGCCTCTCTCGGCGTCTGATGATGACCAGTACCTTCCACGACTGTAACTGTAAAAGAAAATCACATGCCTAATCCTTGATTTCAACTCCAATTTAACCGTCTGCGGTTAACAACGGTAGTTGTAAATCGGAGCTTGTTCCAACTAAGGTTGACAACCTTCGAAAGTCAAAAATGGAAAAGTCTTTTAGGAAAAATATTCCAGCGTCCTGCTCAAAAAGGCAGGAAAAGGCTACATCGGTTTCGGTGGGTAGTCAACTAGAAGACAGCAACGAATCGGAGCGTTTGCAACCATCCAAATGCACACTAAAACACAAAAAGAAGATTAAACACGAGCAAATAAATGATATAGCAACACACAACATAAACTCACTACTTCAGACCGGAAAACTCAAGGAGCTCACAGATGAACTAAATAAACGAGAAATTTTAATAACAGGGATCCAAGAAATGAGAAACACCACAGAGGACCCATTCGAATCACAAGGATACAGAATTTATAATGGGAAACCAGGACCGAGGGCAATGAAACAATGTCCCCAGTTTGGAACAGGGTTTTTAGTAAACATAAAAATAATAGATTCAGTAATGGATTTCCAAGCAGTATCACCAAGAATTGCGATGATTAAAACCTATACAATAATAAATGCTCGTGCCTCAACAAATGAAAAAAATTGTCTAACAAAAACAAAGGAAGAGGTAGATAAATTTTGGGACCTTCTAGAACAAACTGTGAACAGAGTAAATGAAAAGAATATAAAAATCTTATTGGGAGATTTCAATGCTCAGTTGGGAAAAGAAAAGAAATATAAAGATATAATTGGAAAATGGAGTCCACATAAATTTACGAACAAAAATGCTCAAAGACTTGTAGAACTCTGCAGAGAACACAACCTTATATCTAAAACAAAATACTTTAAGAGGAAGCCAAGTAAACTTAAAACATGGAAACATCCAGACTGGAGGAAGGGTGAGTGGCAGACCCACGATGTTAAAGTACTGAGAGGAGTAGACATAGGCTCAGACCATTATATGGTTAAAATTAAAATCAAATTCACTCCGTTAAAGAAGAGTACCGGAAAAACTAATAAAATAAAAAGGAGGTTTGACCTACATCAGCTAATTAAAAATAATAAGTACCAACAAATAACACAAACCATCAAATTAACAGATGATCTAGAACAGTTAGTGCCTAAGCTTAAAAAAGAAGCAGAGTATCTAGCTCCCTTGAACCCACAAAGGAAACATGCATGGTGGACATCAGAATGTGACAAATTCCGTGAAGATAGACACCAAGCATAGTTAAAGTTTCAAACACATAAAACTGAAGAAAATGCCATCAACCTAAGAAATGAAAGGAAAGAATTCACTCAGAATATTAGAAGAATCAAGAGAGGATTTCATAAAGAATTTATAAACTCTATAGAAGGCAATTATCATAAAACCAACTCCAAGAACTACTATAAAATCTTTGGGAAACAACTACAACAATATGAGGCCCCTACACTAATTCTGAAAGATGAAGATGGAAGAATGACACACAGTAACAAGGAAAATGCAGAAATAATGGTAAAAGCATTTAACAAACTTCTGAATTGCCAGGAACCCTAAGAACTCTTACAAATCAGCATAAATACCCCAATAAAAACCAAACCTAACAAACTAGACCCTCCAACTTTCCAAGAAGTAGAAAAAATTATAAGGCATGTGGAGAAGATCAGGTTTTTGTTGAGATGTGGAAATATGCAAGTGACACAGTCAAGACCTCCTTACACATGGCTCTACCAAAAATTTGGGTAACAGAACGATTTCCCGAACATTGGACAACAGCTATCATCCACCCACTGCACAAAAAGGGAGATAAGAGCAACCCAGACAACTACAGAGGAATCTCTCTCCTAGATTGCACATACAAAATTCTATCCAAGATCCTATATGAAAGAATCAAGGAGCAATTACAACCCGAGTTAGGGGAATATCAGGGAGGTTTCAGACCATGGAGAAGCTGTACAGAGCAGATAATTAGTTTAAAATTGATTATGGCATACTACAAGAAACGGAACAAACCTCTGGCAATAACATTTGTAGATTTTAAGAAGCCATATGACTGTCTCCACAGACCTTCAGTATTAAAAATTTTAAGAAATCTAGGACTCCATCCAAAACTAATTAAAATAATACAACTCACTCTAACCAACACCAAATCAAAAGTGAAGTTTAGAGGAGAAATTTCGGAACCATTCCTCATGAGAACAGGCTTAATTGAAGGTGACTGCCTATCACCACTACTGTTCAATACATAATGAGAGAATGGTACAAGGACAATCCAAAGAGGATAAGAATTGGAAGTGCAAAAGATGATATTAGCTTAAACTGCTTTGGATTCGCTGACGATTTTGCTCTCCTAGCCAACACCGTTCAGGAAGCCAGGCAACAAGTGAAATCACTACAAGAAATAGCAGAGAAAGTAGGCGTTAGATAATCATTTGAGAAAACGGAGATTATGCCAACTGATCCACCGCTTGCAAACAAAATTACAATAGGAGAACAGGAAATCAAAATTGTTAATAAATTTAAATATTTAGGTGAAATAATAACATACAATCTAAATGAGAAGCCATCATGGCAGAATAGAATAAAGAACTGAACTACGCAAATTACATTACAAAAACTACATACAACAAAAAAAGCCTATCTATAGATGCAAAATTAAAACACTATAAAACAGATACACAACCAGAAATAACGTATGCAGCTGAAACTATCTTCAAACAATTAACACAGCAGAAATTGACAGAATACTAAAAGTAGAAAGAAGAATAATTAGGACATGCATAAATAAACAGTATAAAATAAATGGACATTGGAGAATAGCATCAAATGAAACAGTATATAAGAAAATAGAACCAGTCATGAGCACAATCAGGAAGAAACGCATCTCATTCTTTGGACATCCGATAAGAACTCCAGAAAACAGAATTATTAAAAAAATAATACAAAAATTGTGGAATAGCAAGAGTGACATTAAATGGATCACAGAAATTAAGGAAGTTATAAAAGAACTTCAAATTACTGTAGATGACCTAAAAAAGAAGACGGAGGAAACCAGAATACTGCAAGACCCGCAAACCAGACTACAAAAGACACGCAATAAAAGGAGTGCAATAAGAGTGGTCTCAGATGAATAAAGAAAGAAAATATCTGAAAGAATGAAGAAATATTGGGCAGACAGAAGAGCAAAACACCTTTTATATAAGAATAAACTCTAATAATTGTATTACCTAAATATCATATTAAGTTATTGTTGAACCAAATTGTATCCCTGTGCAACAACTTCTTTAGAACTTTGTATTTTTGACTAGAGTGGTCCAATGAAGGCCATAAAATAAATAATAAAAATAATAATAGATTCTATCGTTTTTACAGAAATTGTAAAAGAGGCCCTGACTTCGAGAAACAGCAACAAATTTGATAATGTAATTCAACAGACTCAAGAAAACAAGTAAATTTACAAAAAATGGAACTACACATACCCATGGCTTTGATGTTTTTGGCACATGTAGAAAAAAAGAACACTGTACGAAAGTTCAGAACAATTGATACGACCTTTAGTTCTGAATGTTGTAACGCAAACATATGCGCAGTTTTCATAAACGTATAAGCAGCATTTCAGAAAATAGCTGTCAGCCAACACACGCCCATTGAATGTACTACTACTCATGTCGGTATTCTGTCCTACCGCCCATGACGAGTAACTGCACAGGACGTTTGATTCGGGTCCTCTGCCGCACCTCATACCGTCTAAGAACGCCCATTACCTTCAAAGCAGGGATAGGGAAGTTTCAGGCAGTTTTTTGGGTAACTGCCGTGCGATCTGCCATGAGGCTCATCATATCCCTCAAAGAGATCTGGCGTACTAGTTATGTCCACGTGCACCCGACACCGCAGACGACTATCGCAGCGCCGGCCGCAGTGGCCGAGCGGTTCTAGGCGTTACAGTCTGGAACCACGCGACCGCTAAGGTCGGAGGTTCGAATCCTGCCTCCGGCATGGATGTGTGTGATGTCCTTAGGTTAGTTAGGTTTAAGTAGTTCTAAGTTCTAGGGGACTGATGACCACAGCAGTTAAGTCCGATAGAGCTAAGAGCCATTTGAACCATTTGACTATTCCAGCAGTTATCCCTTGATTCCCTTGCTGGGGCCGCGTACTCGCTTCGGCCAGATTCCTCACACCACCAAATTCCTCTCGTCAGATGACGAGTCGCTGTACGGGGACACATTTTCAAGCCACTACCGCACATCTAATACATGCCTTAGAAACCCCGTTATTCACTCCCTAGGATGGGGTAGTTCCCGATAGCTCTTTGGATAAACGCCTTGCGGTCTACCAAGGGACATTAGCGAAAGCACAGGGGATCGAAACTACTTGTATTTAAGCCATCACGTAACCCGGCAAATCTAACGGCTCTCCCAGCGTCTGTCGCTTTTTCGCGTTTACCCACCATACTACCCGTGTGAAGAGTATCCACCGACGTCGCTGCCGCGGACCTTTACTGCACTGAAATATAAGCCAAGATCGTTATTTCTCTACATCGTACAGAAAATAGGGGTTTCGTACATCAGGACAACTTTTAAGGGTAATCACCTTGCATTACTTTTGAATGCATTATGGGAACAGCAGTGATAAATGTCTTATAAATAATTACTATTAAAAACAGTCTTGATCACGATTTATTTAACAAGGTGACCGGTTTCGACCACTACTGTGGTCATCTTCAAACCATTGAGTAGGAACCTCTTTCTGTTGGAGAATCACTACAACAGAAAGAGGTTCTTACTCAATGGTCTGAAGATGACCACAGTAGTGGTCGAAACCGGTCACCTTGTTAAATAAATCGTAATCAAGACTGTTTTTAATAGTAATTAATCACCTTGCAGTTGACAAGGTAGCATCGCGGTCTTTGCCCGAACTTGGTGTCATGGGAGCATGGTGCTGAGTGTTCGGTATATTGAACAGCAGCTCTCCATTACGGGGGCCCTCAGAATTGGAAGCAGGAAGCATTGGTCCGGAGTCGTCTATTCGGTATATCCACCACCTGGGATCCTGACTGCTAGCATGGCTAGCAGGTGTACTTTCTACCAACTGATAGGTTTCCCTTAGACGGAATGGGTCTTACAGCCACGAGGTCATCCTGCAGGTGCGCTCAGAGCCCCAACTCCAAGCTCTGGTCCTTGTGTCGCTCGCCGCAAGCCTCTACTAACAAAGACAGCAATGATCAACGAGCTTCCGGATCATTCCACGCCTCTATCCTTGAATCGTTGAGTTGTCGACAAGTAAACGCCAATCATCTTCCCAGGAGTCGACTTCAAGGTCCGATTCATTCCCAGCTCAATACAGGACTCCGGAAATAACCTCTCCATGACAAAGACAACAGCTAGTGGTGCCAGAATTACCCTAGCAATATACTGTCAGGTGGTTTGCACAGTATCGATGAAATGTAGAATACTGATCCAACGCCTCTTGTAATGTGTTATCAGTCAGCTGTCGTCCATGGCTTCGGCACTAGCTTCAAGCTCTAGTTCGTCTGCAGTGACATACGGGATTCCCTAACGCTGTCCAATCCGCCTGCTTACAAACGCCGCTGACGCTGTGATCGTCGCTTTGATGATCCGCATGCCCTCTGCCGTGGTGGGCAGACACCACCAGTTTCTTGAATATTTGCAGGTGGGGATGTGGCCAGATGCTCTAGGCGCTTCAGTCTGGAACCGCGCGACCGCTACGGTCGCAGGTTCGAATCCTGCCTCGGGCATGGATGTGTGTGATGTCCTTAGATTAGTTGAAGTAGTTCTAAATTCTAGGGGACTGATGACCTCAGATGTTAAGTCCCATAGTGCTCAGAGCCATTTGAACCATTTTTTTGAGAAGGTGGGGATATTCAACCGCCAAACAATTGTTAAAATTCATGGTGAACCTTCAGCTGTCCTTCATTTTGCACAATTCGCTTTGCTACTAGTTTCAGTCAAATGACCATTGTCAAGCGTAAGTTGGTCTAATCGGCTGGAAAGTTATACAATAACAGAAATTTGCTCCTTTGAGCCCACCACAGAGTACAGACAATTTTATATACAATAATAACTGTGTACAATACTTTTCGTGAAGAAATAAAATTCGCAACGACAGGTAGAAACACACTAAATTTTTGTATTACTATTGTGGGCTCAAAAGAGTAAATATCTGTTATTGTGGTATAATTTCCCAGCCGTTTATGCCAGCATATGCTCGATAATGATCATTTGATCGAAACTAGTAACAAAGGGAACTGGGCCAAATAAACGGCAGCTGAAGGTTCACCATGAATTTTAACAACCACCAGCTTTGGCGAAAACTGCCTAGGGAGGCAGGACTTTGTGACGCCTAATTATGCACGTGGATTAAAATGTGTGGAATATAAATAAAGTCTATTCTTTTCACTTATATCAAATTTAATTGCTGTATCAGCTTTCCCTACTCTTGACGTCCTGTGGTCGAGGTATAACGTTGTATTGTGCTAAAATGACTGATATTTAACAAACAAAGTAAGTCCATAATTAGGTCCAGAGGACCGGTTGCTACTATTTACCGCGTTTAGACGTAGTATAAGCATAGTAGCATGGGATCAGCACGTCACTTTCAAAACTGATTTCAACTTTTCAGAACTTAAAGCCAAAGTAACTTCTCAGTTGAAATTATGAGTGTCAGTATCCGTCATTCTGCCAGGGATAAACCTCAAACTTGAGCTCAGAAGCTCCACATGGCAGTCGGACCCTCTGATTTCACAGCTGGGAAGACGACAGCTATGTTTGAATGATTTATGATTGAAAAAAAACAGTAAGTTAAAGAGGAAAGTTCTCTAAACATCACAAATCGCATTTAGTTGTGTAAAGCTTACATCAATGAACTGATCAGAGATGGGCCACTGTTGCATCCAATGGCTTTGAATTTCCTTGCACAATAATTTAACTTTGATCGCATGAAGCTTTGTACACACTCTAAGCTTCTGGTAAACTACTGACATCCGGAGAAAACGGGTATGGACACTGTTTCCCCAGTTACCTTAAAGTACTATTCAAGCTGAAAAATTAGTCATAAATACGAGGGTAAGTCAATTGTTATCCACAATTTAGTGGTATTCTTGTTTATTTTGGTAGTACTGTCGTTTCACTTTGATGGCGCATGCTTTGTTTATTTGTTGTTATGTCTTTGCAATTTTCAAGCTGCTAGGTTAGTTTCGTTATCGCTGCTGTGCTGTTAGTCATGGCTGCTCCACTGTCTATTGGCGCCAAAGAAGAGCAACGTTCAGTGATCCATTTTTTGTGGTCAGAAGGCGTATCATGGGCTGAAATTCATCGAAGACTTTCCGTACAGTGCGGGAACAGTGTTTTGCCACATCGGAGTGTCTACAAATGGATTGGAAAATTCCGAATTGGTCGCACAAGTGTTACACACCATGAAGGAGCCGGGCGACCGTTTACCGCCACAAATGAAGAAACCATTGAGCGTTGGCGTGAAATGATTCTCTTAGACCGACTATTGACGAAGTGGCACAAAAATTCAAATGGCTCTGAGCACTATGGGACTCAACTGCTGAGGTCATTAGTCCCCTAGAACTTAGAACTAGTTAAACCTAACTATCCTAAGGACATCACAAACATCCATGCCCGAGGCAGGATTCGAACCTGCGACCGTAGCGGTCTTGCGGTTCCAGACTGCAGCGCCTTTAACCGCACGGCCACATCGGCCGGCCGAAGTGGCACATCATCTGCAAATTAGTCACGGTTCTGCCTATGAAATCATCCACAACAAACTTGGGTTTCATAAAGTTTCTTCAAGATGGTGCATGGGGGCTTAATTAAATTTAAGATTGAAAATGATTTAGGTAGCTGTATGTCCGATTACGCAGTGTCTCGTAATCGGCTGGCCCTGACTAGTATTTTTACGCTATCTGACTGCAACAAACAATGTAAGAAAATTTTCGTAAACACAGTTAATTAATTAAGTCCCCAGCAACTACAAAACCTACAAAATCCAAGCACAAATGTAACTGTTCTGTATGTGGGAGTGTGACTCAACGTACGCATCTGGCACGGTTCTTCTTCAATAACACAAGAATTTTTTATTAACTTTTATACTGACGTGACAAAAGAAAATTAGAAAACTATAATTATGCAAGAAAACCAGAATTCACTCTAATACAAGAACACAAGCCAGATGCTTTGTTGACTGAACCTGTAGTGACGCATTATTTCAGATACACAATTAATAAAAGAACATTGTAGTTTTTACCTTCATATATATTGACGAAATGCACTCATTACAATAACATCTGCTATCTCTCCCATCAAATAACTGCATAAAACATGGAACAACACTCTTTACTACAACATATCGCTCCGACTTCACGACAAGCAGTGCCCACTAGCACATCTCGGTACGAACTCTTAACACATACTGTCCTCTACGAGCTCTCTACTAGCACTGACTGCTATGAACTCTCAACAACCACAGACTGCCATGATCTCTTAACACGCACTGTGGAGGTGGCTTAATAGTACTCTTTGGCGCACTCTCTGGCGCAGTGGCACAGTGTAGCCACCTTTCATATGCCCCTCCTCCACAGGCCAGAATTTGATGGTATTTTTGCCAGCATTGGTGGTGAAAATACCACCAAATTCGTCCAGAAAAATACAGACAAAAATAAAAGATAATATTAATACCTAAATATCACATAATTAGTTAAAATTTTTGGCTTTGCACTGACCTTTCACTAACCTAACATATGAAATACAGTAAGCAATACAACTTCTTTTCATACATGTGACTTTACATAATAGTTTACACAATATACAAAAAATCAGTTTATACAAATGTTCACATAAAATGCTTTCAATGATTAGTTTATACAAAAAAGAACACCAACAGGTAACATCTTTTCAGTAAAAGCAGTCCATCAGTTGCACCCAGTAAAGTTTAGCAGGTACACCCAGCAACAAGTCACATTAGTTCAGTAGAAGCAATCCATCAGAGGTACCCAGCAATGTTGAGTAGGTGCAGACAGCAACAAGTGACTTCATTTCAGTAGAAACAGTTCATTAGATGCACCCAGCTATGTTAAGCAGGTGCAGACACCAACAAGTGACCATCATTTCAGTAGAAGCAGTCCACCAGTGGCACCCAGCAATGTTGAGTTGGTGCAGACAGCAACCAGTGACTTCATTTCAGTAAAAACAGTTCATCAGTTGCACCCAGCAATGTTGAGTAGGTGCAGACAGCAACAAGTGACACCATTTCAGTAGAAGCAGTTCCATCTGTGGCACCCAGTAATGTTGAGTAGGTGCAGACAGCAACAAGTGACACCATTTCAGTAGAAGCAATCCATCAGTTGCACCCAGCAAAGTTTAGTAGGTGCAAACAGCAAAAAGTCACATCTCTCAGCAGAAGCAGTTCTATAAAATTCACTAGCACTGATCACACTGTTCATCAGCAGAAATTAAACACGACCAAACGTCACACATCATGTTGAAAAGTGCAGGTAACAGTTCAGAATATTTATCTTCACTAATCAGACAGTTCAGGCATGAACAATAGTTTGAATGCACATACAAATGCTTTTACAGTAACATATAAATCATAACAAACACACAAATGATATCAGATAATTGTCCTATTAACTATTACAATACACAAATACCAGTAAACCTATAATATTCATGGGTGTCAGTGCAAGCCACTACCAACACTAAAATAATATTTAGGAGATAGGTGGGTAGGATTAGTAAAGGAAAACACACAGAACACACTCACTCATCTCTCATCCACATTAAGTACTACTGTGTAACTGAATAGTGTTAATTGTGTAAATGAAATTCTGTCTATATCTGATGTTCATCATGTGTATCAAGTAGTACTGGCAGCAATGTATAACAGTCAATAATAGTTAAGTCAACGTCATAGTCATCATGTCAAGACCAATGTTTGCCAAGCCAGATCAAAATGTACTGTTGTTGAACAACTGTCAGTGAGCCAAGATATGCAATTACTTCCTCTCTCCAAAAAAAAGTATATACTGCTTAGTTATTTAACAAAGTGTGTGTATAGACTATCTTCCTTCTATTTTAGTGTTCTAGTCTGCTATCTTCATCCTCCTTGTTCCATAAGACCAACAAAAAAAAAATATGCTCCTCACTTACTTTACCTCTTATACAACAAAACTCCAATAATCATCAGCATCACATAATCTCAATACGTCACTAATACTTCTTCAATACGTCGATACATATAACTCTTATCATCAATATCATTTATCTTACCTCTTGTCCACAAAAACTCCAATAATCATCTACTTCACATACTCTCAATACCTCAATAATACGTCGATAAATATAAACCTCAGCACTAATATCATTTCACTTCCATAACAACTCTTTCCTCTAGTCAGTCTCCTCGAACAAGTACAGACAAAATCCTAATGCAACTTCAATTCAGCATCCCACACAATCCGAAGACACAGTGTCCACACACAACCTCTGTGTAATCCATCTGACCCAAATTTTCTACTCATTATAAATTATAAGATACATTTTGGTTCCTTGTCCATCATTAAATAAAAGAAATGCATACCTGACCTCTCAGACTTAGTTCGAATAACTCTCAGTAATTAAGTACGATTACGGAGTGTGAATGATCATAATATTTCACAGTGTGTACACCACTTCAAGAATTATGGCAGACAGAAGCAAACATGTGGAGTATTTCTTGTGTCAAGTGTCACTTCCTATTTCAATTGCTCACGAAAAATGCAGTGTAATAATTGTTAATGGTCTAAACCTAGTTTCGGTCTGTCATGTCGTTAGCCTCCTTCCTATTAGCATAAATTTATACAGCTTCCATAAAACCTCAGCTCATGTGACTTCTATGACTTTCTTGTACTAATGTCGTTCGTCGAATTATAGCAGTTAATTTTCTTATTTTAAAAATATAAGGCACTGAGCGTAAGCAAAACATGCAATAGCGAGTAAATATACCAGTAGTGAACAGAATGCCAAAAAGTGGATGCAGCACAAATCCTACAACGAGGCTCTGCCAAGCGAACAATCTATAATTAATACAGTAGTGTGACCTAAATTCTATGTTTATACACTGTACATCAGCATTGCTATACCAAATTAAAGAGCAGTTGTGACGACAAACAGAAATGTATAAATATGCAATACTTACGCATAGCAGCAAACAGGTCATTAGCGTCATATCAGCATAAGCAAATAAATGTCCATATGTCATCCTAATAAGTAAACATGAAGGCGCAAGCAGATAAATCACAAAGTATAACCTACATACATAACCACAGTCAGCACAATTAATCAGGTTACAATTATAATTTAAATAAATAAGCTCAGCAGGCACATAATTAAAAAAAAAATATGACATCAGTGAAAAAGCAGTGCAGCCAAGCGATGCATAATATACACAAGTTACAACCCAGTTCATTAATAATCATTGTCAAATTCAGTTAACGTACGCAAGCGCGTCGCTTCACACGTAAATTCATAGAACATGAAATTAGCACAAAGTATGAATCACGTAATCGCGAGCAGCAAATTACGTCTAAAGTACGTACCTAAGTGGAAATATGTTACCTGAAAAATAAACTCAATTAATAGTTACCTTTTTTAGTTAATTAGTTTCTTCTTGGAAATTATATTCTTCCTGAAATTTTCTCGATAGCAAGTCGTCTTAACGTCGGACACGCACAGAATTTACCTGAAGTTCTTAAATACTTTATACAACCGTATCCTGCAAAATACTGAATGTTAATAACACAATTCATCAAGTCACTATAGCTTTATACTGAATTTAGTCGGAGAAATTAGACTGTGTATTTGTTTACGGCTGTCAGTGCATTCGCACTGAGTGCTCGATCAGCTGTAGGCGCGTGACGTAGGAAGTCATTGTTTGCGGTCGACGACTGCCTTGTGCGGCGCGCAGACTTGACTGTTGCTTTGAGTATATGCCGCCGCCAAAACACAGCGCGGTATCCTTGTACTCTCTGCGTGTTTACATGTAGCTGTTGGTTTCTCACAAGTATGTCATTCCACAAAAATTTTTACGTTAGATATATGATGTATTCCCTTAGAGCGTCGTGATTTAAGAGTTTCTACTTCAACAGTGTTATCATGTATAATTTTGCGAATTCTATATGGACCGTTATAAAGCAAAAAAAATTTGCGACACAAGCCTTTTCCTTTGTGCGACAAACGATGAGACTTAATTAACACTTTTTGACCAACTGACAAAATTTTTAAACGACCAGGACGTCTAGCTGATTTCTCTCTTCTAGCAGCCGCAGATGCAATATTTTGCAGAGCCAGGTTGACAACTTCAGAATGCCGCAGTTTCCGTGAAGGCGGAAAAGGAATGATTTCAGATATGCGATTTGTTGGTACTTTATTTTTTAATATCAATAGAGGCGGTAAAGAAGTTGAGTCATTAGGAAGTTCATTCAGAATGTTTTGAAAAATATGAAGATACTGATCCCAAGTTCTGTGATTCTGATGACAATAAAGACGGCACAATTTATTGATTTCCTTCATCCATCTCTCTGAAGCGTTAGAATGAGGGTGAAAAAGTGAGATGAAGATTGGTTTAATTTTACGACGGTGTAGAGTACGAAGCCAAATTTTAGAACGAAACTGTGATCCATTATCTGATATAACCTTATCAACGTGACCAACTTCTTTAAGAAAATGTTTGATGAAAGCATTAGATACTGAACGAGCTGTTGCTTTGCGTAAAGGTGTAAAACACACATATTTTGATGTCAATTCCACTGCTACGAAAATGTACGCAAAACCATTAGTAGAACGAACCACTGGACCAAACAAATCCACTGCAGCCATCTCCTTTAATTTCGCTGGAATGATGGGAAACAACGGTGCTCTGTGAGAAATCGTTGGAGGCTTAGCCATTTGACATAATTTGCATTTGGCAAGAACAGATCGAATACGTTTTTCCATATTACTGAAGTAGCAATTTTCTCGTAATTTATGAAAGCATTTTCTGGGACCAAAGTGTGCATAACTGAAATGCGTATACCAAATCAATTTATTGACCCACTCATCAGGAATACAAACTAACCAAACAGAGTTGTCGACGGATTTTCGTTTAAAAAGAATGTCATAGCGAACTAGATAATGCTGTCTAATCGCCACGCTTTCCTTTCTCCTCCACTTCTCCTTGATGTCCTTCCAGATTGGATCCTTATTTTGCTCCTTAGCGATATCCTGGAGCGAAGACGAAATAAAGTTCCCAAACGCAACACCTTGAATATACATCAAACAATAATTGTTTTCCTTGCAGTCCTCTTCAGCACTTTGTTTCAAACCCATAGGTGCACGTGATAAAGCATCGGCAACAATATTTGAAGAACCCTGTATGTAAACAATACTAAAGTCAAATTCCTGTAGGTACAACGCCCATCGTGACAATCTGCCGTGAGTTAATTTTGTTGACATAAGAAATTCCAGAGCTCGATGATCGGTGTAAACCTTAGTATGTCTGCCAAACAAAAATGTGCGAAATTTTGTAAAAGCCCAAACAACAGCCAAAGCTTCAAGTTCCGTAATCGAATAATTCTTTTCTGATTTAGAAAGAACACGACTTCCAAATGCAATAGTTTTCTGGACTACAACGCCGTTTTCTTCTATTTCTTGAAATAAATGTGCACCTAGGCCTTTGTATGATGAGTCCGTCGCCAAACAAAATTCTTTAGATAAATCCGGATGTGAAAGAAGTGGAGCAGCAACTAAAGCATCACGAAGCTGTTCAAATTCTGACTGAGCTTCCTCATCCCAACACCAATTAGATTTCTTTCCGGATAGTTCACATAAACGAGGTGTGGCCAAATCGTCCAATTTAACAAAGCGTCGAAGAAAATTACAGACACCAAGGAAACTACGAACATCACGTTTTGTAGTAGGAACAGCATAATTACGAATAGCATCTAATTTTTCTGGATCAGGAAGAATACCTTCTGTAGAAATAACGTGGCCGAGAAATTTCACCTGAGAACGACCAAATTCAGATTTTTCCAAGTTCACTGTCATGCCAACTCGTGCAAAAATACGTAATAATGAATCCAAAATTTTGTTGTGCTCACTCCAAGAACGTTTAGCGATAAGAATGTCGTCAACATAAGAAGTAATATTGTCACGAAGACAAACAGGTAAAATTTCATTTAAGCTACGAATGAATGCTGCTGAAGATACAGTAAGTCCAAACGGTAATTTCCGAAATTGGTAACAGTTACCAAAGGCTAAAAAGGCAGTATATTTTCTACAGTCAGGGTGGAGTTCTATTTGCCAAAAACTTGCGCGCATATCAATCGTGGATAAGACTTTAATTCCATGAAAATGTTGAAGAAGTTCATCTAAATTTTGTGGGCGGTCAGTTTCAGGAATGATGATATTATTTATCTGTCTGGAATCCAGAACCAGACGAATTGATCCATCCTTTTTAAGAACAACGTGTAATGGGCTAGTATAAGGACTGACTGCAGGCTCAATAATGCCCTGATCTAACATGTACTGAAGTTCATTCTTAACCTTGTCTCTGTAAGCCAAAGGAATAGCGTACGTTTTCCCGCGAAATGGTGTGTGTTCTTTTACTTTAAATAAATATTGTAAGCCTTGTATAGTTCCTGTGTGATGACTAAACACTGTAGCATGTGAAGTCAAAATGTGGTGCAGCTCTTCTCTTGCAACGTCATCTGGCACTTCAGCTTTCTTAACCTTTTCATTAATTAATTCTTCGCTATTAATTATATCATCCATCGCGTCTCTGTATCTATTGTCATTATCATGAATAAACACATTGTCGTCATAATGCTCAACGAAAACATCAGAAGTAAGAAACCTTAAACATTTTGTATCTGACTCAGATCTTGTTAAACACTCGAAAAATTTTAAACATTTCGGCATTCCGGCAACAGTCAAATTTACACTTCCTTCTTTAAAGTTCAAAATTGCCTTATGTGCGTTAAGAAACTCCATACCTAATATAATTTGTGTACTGAGTAATGGAACAATAATAAAATTAGCAGAAAATTCGTATCCTTGACAAATGAAATTTAAGTTGGTCTGTTGTTTGACTTCCACACTTTTTCCAGAAATAGCACCTCGAATTGTAGTTTTAGAAATAGGTAACACAGGACAGGCAATATTTCTTACACATATACGAAAAACTGATTCACTAATGACATTCAATGGGCTCCCAGAATCTAAAACTGCAGTGAACTTATTCTTACCCACACATATTTCAATAACAGGATGTAAAAATGCGTCTACATTATTTTCCTTTTCGTCTAATAAAATGTCTCTCATGTCTTCCAGGCGTACGTAGTGTAAAGTCGTAGTGTCATTACTTTCTGAACCGTCTATATTGCTGCCAGAAGCCGAAGCTGCAAGTCATTGTCGATTGTTTGCGTCACGTCTTTGAGTATTCGCGTCATTTCGCGGATCCATTTCTACGATTTGCACTTGTCTCTCTGAAGTTCTGTCACGTGGAGGATGCCAATTAGGTCCCTCCTGTCTGTTGGATGCAAATTCTTGGCTGTGTCTGTTATTAAAATTTCTGTTTTCCTGTCTGTCTGCATAACTACTCCTTGTGTAATTTCGACTGTCATTTCTGAAATTATTGTTGTATCTACTACCCTGACTATTTCTGTAGTAAGAATTTCTATTACTGTATGAATGATTTCTGTCCTGATGATACCGATTACTGTTTCCGTATGATTGATCATTCCGGTACGAATTACCGCTATTGTCTGTGTAATTTCTGTTAGAACGTCTGTTATTGTCATAGGGCTGGTATCTATTGTCCTGTCTGTTACGTCTATCATTCTCAAAATTACCCATATAACGCCCGTTCCGACCACTATCACTTTTCTCTGAAAATCTAATGTAATTACTGTTACTGAAAAAGTTACAAGAGGTCCCGTCATCGTTGTCATACTCAAGTTCTTGCAACAAAGTCTTAAAAGTCTCAATGTCGTCTTTACATCTTCCAGCCAAAGCAATTTGTCTTATTGATTGTGGCAGCTTAGTTAAACAAATGCGAATTAATTCAGTCGGGCTATACGGGTTGGACAGGAACTGATTCTTTCGAATCATATCTTCAAAGTACTCTGCCGGCGTGCGGAACTCAGACTGTTTAAAATTACGCTGCATAATCAGACTATGTTTGACTCTGTCTTGTGTGTTTTCGGACCAATATGCCGATAGAAATGCATGATAAAAATCATTTAGATTATTACAATCTCTAATGAGTGCACGCATCCGCGTCGCTGGTTCGTTTTCTAAATATCCACACATAAATTCCAGTTTGTGACTTAGTGGCCAATTTGGTGGAAGTGCGTACATAAATTGATCTAACCATGCACATGGATGTATGTCATTCTTAGAATTGCGGAAGATCTTAAATTTCCGGACAGTCAAAAAGTGTTTATAGTCAAAGTTTTCGCCTCGTGGCGACAAAGACCTACCGCGTCTGTCCCAGTCCGAATGTCGATTATTGTAAAGTTCGCGCGCCTGGCGCTCTCTTGTTGCATCCCGTAAATGAAACAAATTATTTTCTTCAAACCCTTCTGCTACCTGTGATTCTAAATTTCTTCTGCTATCTTTTCCTACAATTTCGCCTTCGATCTGCTTGACTTGCTTCCGTAATGCCTCAAATTCCCTTTTCACGCGTTCATTAAATTTTCCCTGATTCTCAACATGCTTATTTATGTTCTGATACTCTTCGGTTTCTGCAAATGGTAATGGAGCTGTATCATCCGAATCTCTGTCCCCATGTAAACTAAGATTTGTCAGTTTATCTGAAATTTCCTCAACTCTTTCCGATAAGTCACCTATTTTTTCTTTCTGTTTATTTACGTCTTCCGTAAGTGTCGCGACTCGGGTTTCAGTACTGACACATTTGGTAGTTAACTGTTCATATTGTTGTGTTAGGTTATTTAATCTGTCATTTGGCACGGATTCCTCGATTCTCTCAAATATTTCTTCCTTATCCTTTGCACGTTGTAAATTTAACTCTGAAAAATTCTGTACTATCACGCGATCTCTTTCTTCCTGTTCTCTATCCTGTTCCCTTTGTCTGATTTCTACTGCAATTAATCTATTATTGTGAGAATTCAAAATCGGTTGTACTTCCTCTCTGATTTCTTTCTTTAATTCATCTTTCATATCTTTGAAACATGTCCCTATTCTTGAATCTAACCGTGTTTCCAAAGTTCCCATCTCTGTTTTAATTGTTCCAATCTCTGCTTTTAATTCAGATCCAAACCGTGTTTCCATTGTTCCCATATCAGTTTTTAATTCAGATCGTAAAGTTCCCATCTCTGTTTTAATTGTTCCTATCTCTGTTTTAATTGTTCCTATTTGTGATCCCAGATTTAATATTGCACCCATCAACTGCTCCATATTAAATTATTCAGAATTCTTTTCGCCCCTAACATCTCCCGCAAAACTAACTTCCTTCGTCACAGCTGTAAGGCTATCTGTGTTCGATACTATTTCAGAATCTTCTGTCGTTAATCTCAGATTCTGTGAATTTTCCGATTGAGAAAAATTTTGAAATGGTTCCGGACTGTCTTCCCGACTTATTACATTGTTTTCCACTTCATTATCCATCATACTGTTTTCCTCTGTTGGCGAGTTCGCCATGTCAACAATTTCGTCCTCACTATTCATCATTTTTGCCTTTTTCATTGATCGCGTAATCATTTACAAAATATACAAAAGATTCGTCACTGTACTAAAATCACACACAATGACTCTTTATCTCAACAATACCATTCAAATGCAATGACTCCCTCAAACACGATCAATCGAACAATTGAAATAATTGCACTAAATTGCCAAACCCGTTGACAAGACAACAAATTTAATTCTGAGAAAAAAAATACCATTAGAAGAATGACAATTACCAAATCTACACATACAAAATAGACTACAATTACTAACTACAAATTACTACAACAATACTACAGTCTACAATTTTCACAATCAGAAGAATCCAAGGGACGATCCGAAGCAGCGGTCGCCACGTGCATGGGGGCTTAATTAAATTTAAGATTGAAAATGATTTAGGTAGCTGTATGTCCGATTACGCAGTGTCTCGTAATCGGCTGGCCCTGACTAGTATTTTTACGCTATCTGACTGCAACAAACAATGTAAGAAAATTTTCGTAAACACAGTTAATTAATTAAGTCCCCAGCAACTATAAAACCTACAAAATCCAAGCACAAATGTAACTGTTCTGTATGTGGGAGTGTGACTCAACGTACGCATCTGGCACGGTTCTTCTTCAATAACACAAGAATTTTTTATTAACATTTATACTGACGTGACAAAAGAAAATTAGAAAACTATAATTATGCAAGAAAACCAGAATTCACTCTAATACAAGAACACAAGCCAGATGCTTTGTTGACTGAACCTGTAGTGACGCATTATTTCAGATACACAATTAATAAAAGAACATTGTAGTTTTTACCTTCATATATATTGACGAAATGTACTCATTACAATAACATCTGCTATCTCTCCCATCAAATAACTGCATAAAACATGGAACAACACTCTTTACTACAACATATCGCTCCGACTTCACGACAAGCAGTGCCCACTAGCACATCTCGGTACGAACTCTTAACACATACTGTCCTCTACGAGCTCTCTACTAGCACTGACTGCTATGAACTCTCAACAACCACAGACTGCCATGATCTCTTAACACGCACTGTGGAGGCGGCTTAATAGTACTCTTTGGCGCACTCTCTGGCGCAGTGGCACAGTGTAGCCACCTTTCAATGGGTCCCAGAACAACTCACACAGTTGCATAAACAAAACGCTTGAACATCTGCAAAAACCATTTGGGTCACTGTGATAAATAAGGGGACAACTTCTTAGACAGGATCATTGCTGGTGTCGAAACATGGATCCATCAATACGAGCCGGGGAGTAAACGGCAGAGTGTGTAATGGAAACATCCAAATTCGCCGTCCAAGAAAAAGTTCAAGACCCAACCATCCGCAGCAAAACTGATGCTTACGCTTTTTGGGACTCACAAGGTCCAGTACTGGAACGTTATGGGGAAATGGGCAGAACAATAAACAGTGTACGTTACAGTGAGATGCTTGCTGCCACACTAAAGCCTGCAATTCGAAGCAAACCCCGAGGATTGCTGTCAAAAGGTGTATTGTTGTTGCACGATAATGCCCGTCCGCATACTGCTGCCCACACTGCTGAAACGCTCCAGAAACTCAAATCTGAAGTACTCGATCATCCCCCTTCCTCTGCTGACTATCACTTGTTTGGTCCACTCAAACAGGCATTAAGAGGCCGTCGATTGGCCTCGGACGAAGCAGCGAAAGAAGCGGTGCATTCCTGGCTCGCAGCTCAACCGAGAACCTTCTTTTATGAGGGCATCAGGAAACTTGTTCAACTATGGACCAAGTGCGCTGAAACCCAAAGAGACTATGTCGAAAAATGATGTTCTTGTAAGTTTCCTATTTGATTACAATAGAATTTTATAGCCAATTTGCGGATAATAACTGACTTAAACCCTCGTAAACAAAATTCAGAGCTACAGTTCAGTGGCTCAGTTACGGCGAAAATTCGTATTCTTGAACTGGGTATCGTGGGCCAGTGATCCAGCAGTGGTCTGAACAGTACCCAAAAATTATCATCCAACTGCTCGAATTTTCGTCTGCTCAGTTCCGGAGCCATGATATAGCCTGCAAAGTTCCTTAATCTCCCTCATCTGTCCTTATATAGCTCTGTAAATCCCAGCGTCGAACTACTACCATTCACAACATTACGACAGCTTCCACAGCATAATAAATTTAAGCTTGCTATCTCATTTTACGTTTGGTTCTGCATGCTAGTTCAAAGCGCTAAATTTTTTATCTGTCTGATCATTTGACAGCACTTCCATGCAACCATCAATGGTCTCTCAATCCAAGATGTTACATCATAAAATTTGCCAGGGAAAGACATTTTATTTTTATTTCTCCATGTGTTGCTAAGCCGGGGCGCCTCATTTCACCTTCTCACTTTCGATAGCCTCTAGTTAGCGTCTCAGCAGATGACACATATTATTCTCTTGTGTGGTTATCGCTGCCCCACGGAGTCGGGAGAAGCCTTGTACAGCGCAGTGCAGGCAGTTGTGGCTCTGAGCACGATGCGACTTAACTTCTAAGGTCATCAGTACCCTAGAACTTAGAACTAATTAAACCTAACTAACCTAAGGACATCACACACATCCATCTCCGAGGCAGGATTCGAACCTGCGACCGTAGCGGTCTCGCGGTTCCAGACTGTAGCGCCTAGAACCGCTCGGCCACATCGGCTGGCGCAGGTAGTTGTCTTCGAGCAGTGTGGAGCGGCAGCGCTAGGAGCAACGGACACGCGGTACGGCTCTGCACGACGTCTTCTCCGAGACGTCGTTCAATCTTCCTCATCAGGACTGGGCAGAAGGCAAATGTTTGGTTCGTGTAATCTTTGCCGTGCGTGTCTGATCGTTCAGCTCTGTGCTCCGATTTCCCGCCCCGCAAGCTTTTTGAGCATATGTTCGTGTTTATATTCACTGAGTCGACATGCACGCCTTTGTTATTTGACTCCGTGTGATTCTAAGACAAATTTACTGCCGCGTCTCATCTCTGTGTTTTTTGAAGTGAGTTGGGTTAATCTACTAGCCGGATTTCTCTCTAAAAATTTGCCATGGTTGATGTTGTGCCAAACTTTCATGCACAATTTTATCAGCGGTCTAGGAATTATCGAATTTTTTGAAATTTTACGTTTGTTTTTAAATTTTTTTGTGGTAGAGAACTTAGTGTTTCTGAGTTTCAATATATGTTTTCACTGTGTTTCAGAATCTGGTGTGCTCTCCATTATTATTACTAAACAGTTCTATAAGTTTTGTGTGTTATGACCTCCAGCTAATGGTAAGCCATTAGTGAATTAGTATTTATATTCCATCCAGGCAGATTTTGGAGCTCCCTGTGAGTAGTTCACTTTTACACTTACGTTTCTAGCGATCTTTATTTCCTAGGGTGTATGACCTTAATCGAAAGGTTCTATAGGTACGATCGTGGTTTAACAATAATTTTCAGTTTTAGTGTAATTCAATTTATATTCGGTGTTTATTGACAGCACCTACTAAGTTGTCATCTTTTTGCCGCGTAGGCGTGGCTTGCTGCCATGTGGACAGCTCTCGAGCATTTCCTAGAGGCTTGCTGTATGTCTGCAGTCGCGTGTCCTGACTGTCTGTGCCCAAACTGGGTACCTTATGGAATCTACCTTGCGCTGTAAATGAAATTTTCCTATCGTTCAAAAGGCATTTATCTGATTAACTGGCTTCACAGAAGGAACTTTACCTTTAATGGTATTCTAACTTTGTTCTAAATATTATTTTATATTATTTGGTGCAAAGCCTTCGGGTAAGCCGTAAAGGTGAACTGTTACGGTTTATTAACAAGTTAATATTTATCTTTTGCGGGTCTGCCCAATGTCTTGCTTTTGAGATCGCTTGCAGAAATTTATCTAGAACTCAGATTTAATTACCTTTACTTGCTGGTTTATTTAATTTTTTTTTTTAAATTCAAACTTTTTAAACGCCAGTATTGTTAACGTCGTATTTTTGCATCTCGTTTAAGTCCATTATTATAGTGATAGTGATTCACCATTTTGAACGGTTTCAAGTGTCTAAATTTAACATGGCAAATGAACTTGGTATTATCCTACCAGTTTTTCTTAAATGCGACCTATTGTTACTTTACAAAAAAAATAAATGTTTGATGCCAAAGAAGAAATGACGTTAGTTAAAGGAGTCTGGTCCTTCCATGTCATTTCTCTGATGATTGTAATTCCAGATTTCAGTTAGCTTTTACCTTAATTATTAGTTTGTTATTATCTGTATGACCATCATTAACTACGCTTGCAGCTAGTCATCTGCAGTTGTTTTACGCCTTATTTTCATTGGGCATTTTTGTTCTGAATCACTTTCATATTTACATAAAACATGAACACACTGATGGTTCCATATATGTGCTGAAACCGGTGATAGAAGGGAGAACCGATAGAGGTACTCAAGGCACCCTCCGCCACACACCGTCAGGTGGCTTGCGGAGTATGGATGTAGATGTAGAAACGTATTTCGGTAGGGAAGGATGGTACCCATTGCTAAACCTTTAATTTTTATCACACTTAGAGTATCAAAAAATCGAATGTTGTCCCAAACGCACCATTCCTTTACAACAAATTATCAAGTAAGTTCAGCAATTTTATGGCTCAAATGGCTCTGAGCACTATGGGACCTAACATCTGACGTCATCAGTCGCCTAGAACTTAGTACTACTTAAACCTAACTAACCTAAGGACATCACACACATCCATGCCTGAAGCAGGATTCGAACCTGCGACGGTAGCGGTCGCGTGGCTCCAGACCGAAGCGCATAGAACCGCTCGGCCACATCGGAAGGCAGTAATTTTATAATAACATTTAGTTACAATAACATTAGTAGAGAGTTCGTGTTATGCACTTACATCTGTAAGTTTAATAATCAAGAGATGCAGAACAATAAAAATTCCGACCATTCCACGGGTGTACTTCCAACGAGCACAATATTTCGGCGATTACACATGTCGCTATCGTCAGGTGCGCTGACGAACTGAGCTCCTGAGGGCGCTCGGCCTACTAATAAATATCCCCTGCCCCACTGAGCTGCTATTTTCGCTGCCCGCGCCCTCGGCCGCGCATCGGTGATCGCGGAGATGTTAGAGTCCGCGTCTGTAACAGTGTTGACGTAAGTTCTCTATCCGACCTGTTCGCTATATCATTTTGTTAGCTGAGAGTCTTCTTAACTACACTCAGTGCTGATTCCCAAGCCTTGCTAAGATTTTAGCCGCTATTTCGGTTGATTAGAATTTCTAGGCCCTCTCTAAGAACTCTGTTCCAGTACTTGGAAGTCTGTGCCAAGATCCTGCTACGCTAGTACTCCATCGCGTGATTCTCGGACAAAGAGTGAACTGAAGAATCACAAGAAAAAATTTCCATCGTGCCTTGGGAGCACTGCGTGTTAGCAACTGCAACACAATGTGGAAAGAAACCTGACAGGTAACTAGTCCCTTCAAACAGGATGAGTTATCATAAATTGGTTGATCTTTACGCTAACATGCTTTGGTATAGTTAAAAAGAGAAGATTTTTTATTTATTGGGCTAAAAAGCATCAAACTATTGAAAATAAGTTAAGTGGTAGCAAAACCTACGTAACAAAATTAATGGAAACTTGTGGTAAGTTACTACGGGACCAAACCGCTGAGGTCATCGGTCCCTAGGCTTACAAACTACTTAATCCAAGTTAAACTAACTTACACTAAAGACAACACACACACCCATGCCCGATGGAGTACTCAAACCTTCGACGGAGGTGGGGGGGGGGGGGGGCAGGGGGAGAGGGGGAAGAGCTGCGCGAAGCGTGGCAAGGCGCCCATAGACCGCGCGGCTATCCCGCGCAGCTAAGAAAATTATCTTTGGATAATACTATTATTACTTTATTAACTAATTACACTCAAAATTACTCACAACAAATCCAGTCGCTCAATAACAGATGAATAAGTCTGTTTCAGATACTTGCTACGCAGACTAAATGCAGACGACACAGGAGACGACATAGAACAACTAAACACAATAAAGCAAATAGCACAGAAAAATGGCTATGACACAAAGACAGCAGACTGATTAACAGAACACAACCATGAAACTTACACAGGGAGGTACAATACAATACATAATAAACCACAATAACCAATAAATGGCAAATGTGACAAACAACGACAAAGTAACTCACGTGATGGGCAACAAACTGACAGATACTTAAAATACCATACTGAACCAACAACACAATACAAACCAGTCTTGGAAGACTACTCATACATACAAAAATACGCGTATAACAAATCTAGTATCGACCAAGTAATTTCTAACTACTGTCAGTCTATACAGATGGGCCAGAAGTAAAGAAATTTGGGAAACAGATATACAGAATAAATCAGAGTATCGTAAACTAAACCCTTTACGCTCAATATTTACTAATAACCCAGCAGCACTGACTCATTACCCAACAAATATAAAAAATTATTTTAAAAGTCTTAAAAATAGCAACAGCTTGCGCCTAAAACTAACATTAGAAGAGAATTACTAAGAAAATGTGTGCTGAACTAATCGGTGTGTGTGTGTGTGTGTGTGTGTGTGTGTGTGAATGTGTTAGAGAGAGATAGGGAGAGGGGGAGAGAGAAAGAGAGAGAGAGAGAGAGAGAGAGAGAGAGAGAGAGAGAGAGAGAGAGAGGGAGAGAGAGAAAGAGAGGGAAAGAGAGGGTATGAGTCATTTGAAGGAGCATAGTTTAATGAAGAAGGTAGTTATATGTTGTGTTATGAAGAGGATTTACTTATTTTTTTATATAGGTCCTCTATCGTGCCAATAAAATAGTTTATAAATAAATTCTCTCCAGCAAATAACTACCCATAATCCGGATGATTCATCGTACCTCTCCCTGCCCTCTCCCCAGCTTCCGCTACTCCATCCACCCCCCCCCCCTCTCTCTCTCTCTCTCTCTCTCTCTCTCTCTCACACACACACACACACACACACACACACACACAAAATCGCGCGCGTGGCGCGCTTGCACGCACGCACAGAAATACACTCAGACACACGCAAGCGATACATCTCAAATATCAACAACATTATAAAATCGAGCGCCTCTCTCCAAACGACAAACGATACAAACGAACATCACAGAGCTCTACTACGGCTGAAATAACCCTTTGTGTTCTTCTGATAAAATATATCAAATGCGTGTGTAACAACTAAAAACGACAATAGCAAAATACATAAGTGTTTTAACATGTCAAACGCAAAAGAATCGTAGAACGCTAAATAACGCTACACTAAGCATCGTTTTCAGTCTGAAATGAATGACAAACCCCTTGTATCGGTATCTGCAGGCGACTAAATGTGCAGCGCATGGTAGATACAAAAGTAGCAACATACGCGACTGACAGCGTAATATGAAGTACGTGAATAAATTTATAACAATCTTATTTCCAAATTAGTACCCTAGACCAAGACTCAGCATAGCAGAAGTGTATAACATTCACTGTATAATGAAAACTATCCGAACACCCGTAAGTGAACATTAATATGGAGTGTACCTGCCGATCACCGTTATGACAAGTTGTATACTGAGGACACTTTCAATGAGGTGTTCGAATATCTGGAGGAATGGCAGCCCATTCTTCCTCACGAACCGAAACCGGGAAAGGTAGTGATGTTGGACGCTGGGGTCTGGAGATATGTCAACGTTCTGACTCATCCGAAGCTTTTTCCATTATGCTCAGGCCCGGGTAAGCCAGTTTGTTTCATGAATGTTACTGTCCACAACACTTCGTCTCACGGATGCTGCTTTATGATAGGGTGCATCTTTCCTCTGTTGTACGCAGGACACAGTGCTGTCAAATATGTACAAATCTTTCCGCATTTAGCGTCTCCTTAAGCGCAATAAGGGGACCGCACCCTAACAGCGAGAAACACGCCCCTTCCATAACACCATCTCCACCGCGCTTCAGTGTTCGCTCTACACGTGTAGGTTCTTCAGGCATGCGCCATACCTAAACAGTTCCATAGGATTGCGGCAGGGTGTAAGATGATTGATTACTCCAAATCAATCTAGACCACACATAGAATCAGGTGGGATTATAACTTTTCTCCGATTACAATGCCTTTTTTTAAGCATTAAAGTAGATTTCGTAGAGACACTGATGGATCACTGAACTTCCTGTTCCGGGGTGTTTCACGTGGTTTAGTCATGGAGATAACTCCTTTATTGGTTTATTTCAAGTAAAGAATTGCACAAATACTGAAATTCCAACGTGTCGCAAATCCACCAGGAAAAAGCGTGTTCCAGTCACTCATGGGAAAATTCCTGCAGTAGTGGGTGTTAGAGCTGCACCTTCTTTACATTGAAGTCAGCTGATAGGTATTCCTGCTTAAGGGAAGTTTCTCGAACAAAGGAACCACTTTTGACAAAACTTATATATCCGAGTAATGAGGGAATTGGTATATTTCATCAAAATATACAAGGTATTAGAGATAAAGTTAGTGAACTGCTTATAGATGTTGACTCTGAAATTATTGGTATATCTGAACACTTCTTAAATAAGGAGGTAATTCAGAGGCTTCCTTTACCAGGATACAGGTTGGCTGGCAGCTTTTCTAGGAGCTCTTTGCGGTGTGAGGGAGTAGCCATGTATGTGAAAAATCGCATCCCATTTGAGTCAATTGATGTTTCAAAGTACTGCACTGAAAAGGTGTTTGAATGATGTGCAGGTGTGGTTAAATTTAATGGAGCTAAACTTCTAACTGTTGTTACTTATAGATCCCGAGACTCCGATTTCACAACATTTTTGCTAAAGCTAGAGGAGGTTCTTGGTTCACTTTATAGGAAGTACAAAAAGTTAGTTATATGTGGTGAGTTCAACATTAGTTGTATAAGTGATTGTGCAAGGAAAAGGATGCTGGTAGACCTCCTTAATTCATATAATCTTATGCAAACCGTATTCTTTCCTACGAGAGTGCAAGGGAACAGTAGAACAACCATATACCGTACGGTCAGTCGTAAATGAAGTGGCTGGTCTGCAGAGACAGGTCGAGGATATAGAATCAGTGCGTAGTGGGAATGTCCGTGTTACTGATAAATCGAATATATGTGTACAGTATTTAATAATCACTTTCTGAATATAGCAGGTGAACTAAATAGAAACCTAGTCCCAACACTGAATCATATAGCGCTCTTACAAAAAAGTGTTCCGAGACTGTTACCTGAAATGCTCCTCCATGATACTGACAAGAGGAAGATTGAGTTAATAATCAAATCACTAAAGACCAAGAACTCTCATGGATATGACGGGGTATCTAGCAGAATACCGAAGTTTTGTTCTATGTATGTTAGCCCACTACTTAGCCATATCTGTAACTTTTCCTTTAGGAGTGGTCGGTTTCCTGACCGATTAAAGTACTCGGTAGTGAAGCCACTTTATAAATAGGGAGACAGGGATAATGTTGACAATTTTAGACCTACACTCCTGGAAATGGAAAAAAGAACACATTGACACCGGTGTGTAAGACCCACCATACTTGCTCCGGACACTGCGAGAGGGCTGTACAAGCAATGATCACACGCACGGCACAGCGGACACACCAGGAACCGCGGTGTTGGCCGTCGAATGGCGCTAGCTGCGCAGCATTTGTGCACCGCCGCCGTCAGTGTCAGCCAGTTTGCCGTGGCATACGGAGCTCCATCGCAGTCTTTAACACTGGTAGCATGCCGCGACAGCGTGGACGTGAACCGTATGTGCAGTTGACGGACTTTGAGCGAGGGCGTATAGTGGGCATGCGGGAGGCCGGGTGGACGTACCGCCGAATTGCTCAACACGTGGGGCGTGAGGTCTCCACAGTACATCGATGTTATCGCCAGTGGTCGGCGGAAGGTGCACGTGCCCGTCGACCTGGGACCGGACCGCAGCGACGCACGGATGCACGCCAAGACCGTAGGATCCTACGCAGTGCCGTAGGGGACCGCACCACCACTTCCCAGCAAATTAGGGACACTGTTGCTCCTGGGGTATCGGCGAGGACCATTCGCAATCGTCTCCATGAAGCTGGGCTACGGTCCCGCACACCGTTAGGCCGCCTTCCGCTCACGCCCCAACATCGTGCAGCCCGCCTCCAGTGGTGTCGCGACAGGCGTGAATGGAGGGACGAATGGAGACGTGTCGTCTTCAGCGATGAGAGTCGCTTCTGCCTTGCTGCCAATGATGGTCGTATGCGTGTTTGGCGCCGTGCAGGTGAGCGCCACAATCAGGACTGCATACGACCGAGGCACACAGGGCCAACACCCGAAATCATGGTGTGGGGAGCGATCTCCTACACTGGCCGTACACCACTGGTGATCGTCGAGGGGACGCTGAATAGTGCACGGTACATCCAAACCGTCATCGAACCCATCGTTCTACCATTCCTAGACCGGCAAGGGAACTTGCTGTTCCAACAGGACAATGCACGTCCGCATGTATCCCGTGCCACCCAACGTGCTCTAGAAGGTGTAAGTCAACTACCCTGGCCAGCAAGATCTCCGGATCTGTCCCCCATTGAGTATGTTTGGGACTGGATGAAGCGTCGTCTCACGCGGTCTGCACGTCCAGCACGAACGCTGGTCCAACTGAGGCGCCAGGTGGAAATGGCATGGCAAGCCGTTCCACAGGACTACATCCAGCATCTCTACGATCGTCTCCATGGGAGAATAGCAGCCTGCATTGCTGCGAAAAGTCGATATACACTGTACTAGTGCCGACATTGTGCATGCTCTGTTGCCTGTGTCTATGTGCCTGTGGTTCTGTCAGTGTGATCATGTGATGTATCTGACCCCAGGAATGTGTCAATAAAGTTTCCCCTTCCTGGGACAATGAATTCACGGTGTTCTAATTTCAATTTCCAGGAGTGTATTTCTATGCCACCTGTGTCTGCTAAAGTTATCGAGAAGGTTGTATATACAAGGTTACTGGAGCATTTAAATTCACATAATTTGCTGTCAAATGTACAGTTTGGTTTTAGAAATGGTTTAACAACTGAAAATGTTATATTCTCTTTTCTCTGTGAGGTTTTTGACGGATTAAATAAAAGGTTGCGAACGCTAGGTGTTTTCATTGATTTAACGACAGCTCTTGGGTGTGTTGACCACAAAAATTTACTGCAGAAGTTGGACCATTAGGGAGTAAGGGGAGTAGTTGACAATTGGTTTGCCTTTTACTTAAAGAACAGAAAGCAGAAGGTAATTCTCCGCAATATTGAGAGTGATAATGATGTTCAGTCCCAGTGGGGCACTGTTAAGTGGGGCGTTCCCCAATGATCGGTGCTCGGGCCACTGCTGTTTCTTATTTATATAAATGATATGCCTTCTAGTATTACAGGTGATTCAAAAATATTTCTGTTTGCTGATGACACCAGCTTGGTAGTGAAGGATCTTGTGTGTAATATTGAAACAGTATCAAATAATGTAGTTCATGAAATAAGATCATGGCTTATGGGAAATAATTTGATGCTAAATCACAGTGAGACTCAGTTTCTACAGTTTCTAACTCAAAATTCAACAAGACTAGGCGTTCGGATAGATAGTAAGCTGTTGTGGAAAGCTCATGTCCAGGATCTTGTTCAGAAACTAAATGCTGCTTTATTTACCATTAGAACAATATCTGAAATAAGTGACCGTTCAACACGAAAAGTAGTCTACTTCGCATATTTTCATTCGCTTATGTCGTATGGTATTATTTTTTGGGGTAATTGTTCAGATTCAAAAACGGTATTTTTGGTTCAAAAACGGGCTGTTCGAGCTATATGTGGTGTAAGTTCGAGAACCTCTTGTCGACTCCTATTCAATAGTCTGGGAATTCTGACATTGCCCTCACAGTACATATTTTCTTTAATGTCGTTTGTTGTTAACAATTTTAGCCTATTCCCAAGAGTTAGCAGCTTTCACTCAGTTAATACTAGGCAGAAATCAAATCTGCATGTGGAATGCACTTCCTTGACTCTTGCGCAGAAAAGCGTGCAGTATTCTGCTGCATCCATTTACAATAAGCTACCACAAGAACTCAAAAATCTTAGCAGTAGCCCAAACTCTTTTAAGTCCAAACTGAAGAGTTTCCTCATTGCCCACTCCTTCTATTCTGTCGAGGAGCTCCTGGAAGAGCTAAAAAATTAAGCAAAGTCCAGTGTTACATTGTTGATTTTCTTTATTTAAACTTACGACTTGTCGCCTGAATATGTTTTTTATATTTCATTTTATCTATTTCTACTATCGTGTTATAATTTCATTTATTGACTCGTTCCATGATCATGGAGGCTTCTCCTTAATTTGGTCCCACGGAACAATAAATAAATAAATAATAAATGATTCCAGAGATTGTCATAAATGATATACGTTTCTTACCATGTAAGGCAATGTCGTAATTAATCACTAACATTCTCTGTGTAATACACTCCAAAATGAGACAATTATTTCCTTCATTAATTGCATATGTCGTCGTGGACGCTAAATAGTTTAGACAAGAAGAGAATAGAAGCTTTCGAAATGTGGTGCTACAGAAGAATGCTGAAGATTAGATGGGTAGATCACATAACTAATCAGGAGGTATTGAACAGAATTGGGGAGAAGAGGAGTTTGTGGCACAACTTGACTAGAAGAAGGAATCGGTTGGTAGGACATGTGCTGAGGCATCAAGGGATCACCAATTAGTTCAAATGGTTCAAATGGCTGTGAGCACTATGGGACTCAACTGCTAAGGTCATTAGTCCCCTAGAACTTAGAACTAGTTAAACCTAACTAACCTAAGGACATCACAAACATCCATGCCCGAGGCAGGATTCGAAACTGCGACCGTAGCGGTCTTGCGGTTCCAGACTGCAGCGCCTTTAACCGCACGGCCACTTCGGCCGGCCTCACCAATTAGTATTGGAGGGCAGCGTGGAAGGTAAAAATCGTAGAGGGAGACCAAGAGATGAATAGACTAAACAGATTAAGAAGGATGTAGGTGGCAGTAGGTACTGGGAGATGAATAAGCTTGCACAGGATAGAATAGCATGGAGAGCTGTATCAAACCAGTCTCTGGACTGAAGACCACAACAACAACAACAAAAACATGTCAATATTACCCTCACGTCCTTTTGTGCTTTCGTATCTCATAATTGACACGTCTATCAAACCAATACGGAACTCCTATTTTACGTTCAAACGCCGAAAGGTCAAAATGAGCACCAAATTTTAGGTACTGTTTTGTACAGGGTGGCCCACGGGAATCAATCCATTTCAGTCTATCGTTATGAGCTTTATACTTACACCAATATAACTGACAGGTAATTGTTTTAACCCATTGCAATTACTGAAATGTTAAATACAGGTTTATTTCTTAAAAAAGTTCATCACACAGACGGTTTCAGTTATTAGCGATACATTGCTGGAGACTTTCGTGGACAGTCGTCGTCACGTTCTTTATGTTTCCTTAGTTAATGGCTTCTGTGTCTTACCGGATGGCGGCTTTCAGCTCATCAGTATTGTGCAGTCGCTGTGGGAAAACTGAAAGATCAGGCGATCCCACCGTCATTGGATATCACCGAATATTGAGAATATTCGATGTGGAATGAGGCGCCTCAGTGGAGCAGTATGGACTGTAGCTCGAATTTGCTGAAACCACATCGCTTTTAGGTGGCAATGTCCCTGCAGCTGTGAAACGAATAAAACTTTTGATCGTGGCCGCGTGCAGGTTGAAATTGACACTAACTGGCCGGCAGTTATCTTAATAATATGTGGTCCGATGATTCCGAAGAACTGACCACTAACACTCCAGAAGACGACCTTTAGCCTACTCTGGGTCTTTTCACGAATGAGCAGCGCATTTATGTCCGAGTAGTTTTTGTTTTTCTGACATCCCAAAATTTCTCAGAAGAATGTCATCCTGGACAATTCCATTCTGTAATGTGCAGATATTGCTCCCACTCACTTTATATCCCGTCATTGCTGATGAGCCACTTGTGTCTTATAAGAATGAAACTTTGAGTCCTATATGCAATGTTCTGAATTTGCGAAGGACTTACAGCCGTAGGCTTCGTTGCGGTCTAAGGCGCTGCAGTCATGAACTGTGCGGCTGGTCTCGGCGGAGGTTCGAGTCCTCCCTCGGGCATGGGTGTGCGTGTTTGTCCTTTGGATGATTTAGGTTAAGTAGTGTGCAAGCTTGGGGAATGATGACCTTAGCAGTTAAGTCCCATAAGATTTCACACACATTTGAAAATTTTTTGCAGAGCCGCACAAACTCGTCGGGTCCATTCCGGTGTTCTAACTGTCGATTCGCGTCCCTTATGCTTCACGCTAGCTACGGAACCCTTCTCACACCTGTCTGGAATACGGAAACGACGGTCTTCTCCACGGGCCATTGCTCGAAGGACAGCCGCTACTTTCCTCTGCACACGACAGGACTCTTCCACTGCTACATTACGATCCTACAATGCACAGTCTTCCATACTGAATTGAATGGCGTATTGTTAGGGTTCGATTAGATGCGGCGAGCGTGTCGATATCTGAGTAATGTGACCTATTGAAGACGCTCTGGCCGCGCGGTTTGAGGCGTCTTGTCCCGGACTGCGCGGCCCCTCCCGCCGGAGGTTCGAGTCCTCCCTCGGGCATGGAAGTGTGCGTTGTTCTTAGCGTAAGTTAGTTTAAGTAGTGTGTAAGTATAGGGACCGATGACCTAAGCAGTTTAATCCCTTAGGGATTCACACACATCTGAACATTTTGAAGAGGCTCTATTTCCTCTGGGCGACCCTGAACAAAGTACTTCAACGTTTCGTTAAGTTCTGACGTGGGTCCACTAAGGCCACCATTCACCGCATCAGTAGATTAGACTGAAGAGAAATTTCTCGGTTTGCCGAGTTCTGGCAGACACTGTACACAGTCAAGTGCCCTTGATGAGAGAGTTAACTGGTGTACACAGCAAACATTGCAGGGAAGCGATAAGCGACGCTCAGAACTTCGGTACTACACATGGTTGATCGTAAGTTTAACTCATGTGTACACAAACGTACGACCGCAGTGTACGTGCACATGTGCCTCAACGTTACTGGGAGACAATGGCTGCAAAGACGATCGAAACCTAGATCGTAATCAGTTCTTCATTCGAATCTCATTAAGCAGTCGTGCTGACGTACTCTTGTCGGTCGTGTGTGCTGCGGAAACGTGTGACTCTCTACGCGAAAAATATTGAATGCAGTTAGTAAGAGCCTGTGCTCAGTAACTCCGAAGAAAGTTTTCAGACAAAAATTCCGTCACTGATACAAGCCCGATTGCAGGAACAACATCGGAGTCCGCCGGAAATTCTGTGTATAGTGTGTTACGTGCAAGGAAATCAAAAGAGAAGACCGTTGTAGGACCAATATTAGCAATTTCTACCTTTCCCTCCTTCTACTTTTTGCTATTCCAATTATAGTTAGTAAACGCATTTAACAAAGTGCTTTAGTGCAACAAGGATTCACAAGTTACTTAGGAAGCGAATTATGACACAGGCAATAAAGGATATAATGGAGAACAAGTGATTACAAATCACAAAATGTATTGATTATTGTGGCAACCAGTCTTAAAAAAAATTCAAGCTACACTTTGAGTGAATAAACTGAACGTCACATCGAGAGGGCTACAATATCATTCCCGATATCCCCAAACACAGGGTGTAAGTAGGCTGTTTAGGTTTTTATGTTGGTAACACCACGTAGCACTCTGCATGAAAATCACTGACTGTGCTGTGTGCAGTCTGTGACTGGTTGGACTCATTGTTGGAATATTCGCTTGTGTAGTGTTGGACAGTTGGATATGAACAGCGCGTAGCGTTGCGCAGTTGGAGGTGAGCCGCCAGCAGTGGCGGATGTGGAGAGAGAGAGATGCCAGAGTTGATGACTTTTGAAGATTATTAAGGCAAATACATTGTTTGTTCTCTATCAAAACCTTTCATTTGCTAACTATGCCTATCTGTAGTTAGTGCCTTCAGTAGTTAGAATCTTTTATTTAGCTGGCAGTTTTGGCGCTCGCTGTATTGCAGTAGTTCGAGGAACGAAAATTTTTGTGAGATAAATGATTCATGAAAGATATAGGTTGTTGTTAGTCAGGGCCATTCTTTTGTACTGATTATTGAAAGTCAGATTTCGTTCCGCTAAAAGCATTGTGTGTCAGTTTATTGATGATCAGAATAAGTAAAGAGAGAAATGCCTGAGCACGTTCAGTTTTGCTCAGCTGTTTGAAAGCAAATAACGTAAGAGGTTTACCAGCACAGTCATTCATAATTGGTCAAAGGAGACGTTTCAACGGCTCAAAGCGTCTGTATTTCATGAGCTCTACCGTCCAAATATATATGATTCAGACCTAAAGACCGTCGTGAGCACGGCGGGAGCAACAACGATAACTCGTAAAACATTGTGATGGAGGTAAATATTGATTTTAAAGCTAGATAGATTTGAACCGGCTGTTGCTTCATGACTCGTAGCACTTTACTACTAAATATGTAGCCAAACGAAACGTCAAGCTTAAAATAAGTGCCATAAAAATAAGGTAAGGGTACAGAATTCTCACAACCAGCAAAACATACGCTCCTGGTAAGATACGTACAGTCGTGTGTGGTAGGAAGATTTCAAATGGTTCAAATGGCTCTGAGCACTATGGGACTCAACTTCTGAGGTCATTAGTTCCCTAGAACTTAGAACTAGTTAAACCTAACTAACCTAAGGACATCACAAACATCCATGCCCGAGGCAGGATTCGAACCTGCGACCGTAGCGGTCTTGCGGTTCCAGACTGCAGCGCCTTTAACCGCACGGCCACTTCGGCCGGCAGGAAGATTTCCCAGTGTTTTTAAAAGATTTGTCCAGCGAAAGGTATATGGCTGGCAAGTGTATGGTTTCGTGGATGCTGTTGCTGAAAGGTTACTACTTATTGCAACAGATAGCATCTACATCTGTAAACTAAGTTCTTCCAGTTCGCACATTGGACGACTGACTGTAAATACTGACCTCAGTTGCTTGTGTTCTCGGTTATACCATATTTATTACATGCTCAAACATATGAAATGTACTTAAGAAAGAGAAAAGAATAGAAGCATTTATGATGTGGTGCTAAAGAAGAATGTTAAGACTTTGATGCATTGATAACGTGAGGAATGAGGAGATTATCAGCAGAATCGGCGAGGAAAAGAATACACAGATAACACTAACAAGAAGATGGGACAGGATGATAGGACATCTGCTAAGAAGTCAGGGGATGACTTCCATGGTACTAGAGGGAGCTGTAGAGGGTAAAAACCGTAGAGGGAAACAGAGAATGGAATGCATAGACCAAATAATTTAGAACGTAGGTTGCAAGTGCTATTCTGAGATGAAGAGGTTCGGACAGGAGAGGAATTCGTGGCGGGAAGACCGATGACTCAAAAATAAGAAATATTTTGCTGGTCGTTTTCTGTCATGAATCGTGCGTTCTTGCTAATCCATTGTGAAGCACATCGATGACGTTTTGAACTACCGTTATCAGTTGATTATTTTTGAAATTACAATGTGGCGTTTGAAGTTTCATTGTTTGCCTGTTGTACTACGTCGCACGGAATTCTACAATTTACTAGGATCCCACATTCGGTGCCATGTTGAATGAAATGCGTTTGGGTGTTAGTACTCGTCTTCAAGAGACAACGAAACTAACATCGAGCTGATGTTTGGGCCGTCTTTGCAGCATTCCCATTCAGGAATACTGCTGCGATTTACTGTTCATCTGTTAGGATACTTTCATGCTGCAGCAATAGCTAAATCCTCACCTGACGTCCACCCGTACGAACGGCAGGAGGGGAGCGCAAGAGAAGCTTAAATGAGCCGGAAAGACGACGTGCGAAAGGCGATACTGAACTCTAAATCGTACGTGACTGTACTGAACATGCTGTTTGCTCTATTCCAGGTGACGTAAGAAGCAGTGGCATAAAAAAACCGTAAATACAGAGCACAGCATTTACTTCCGTATGTCATCTCAGGATGAAAATAATAAACTACAGCGAGCTCTGAATTGTGAAGCGCACAAGTGAGAACGCAGCAGTCCGACGCGGAGAACATTCGTATCCGTAGGTTATTTTGAACGGATGAAACGTTCCTCCCGATTAGTCGTCCGGACTTCTTGCCCGCCGTCAGAACCCATGCATGATATCTTAGCGCGAATTCCGCAGCTCGTGGTCTAGAGGCTAGCGTTGCTGTCTCTGGATCACGGGGTCCTGGGCTCGATTCCCGGCCGCGTCGGAAGTTTTCTCCGCTCGTAGACAGGGTATTCTTTTGTCCTCATCATCATATCATCCCCATCATCGGCCGCAAGTCGCCCAATGTGTCGCCGAATGAAATAAGGCTTTCAATTGGCGGTCGAACCCGAATGGAACATCCGGGCAACAATGCCACACATCATTTCATTTTATTTAATTCATGAAAGTGGCGAAATTGAACTGAGTAAAGACTGGGAATTTGTGCACGCGCTGATAACCGTTCAGTTGAGTGCCTCATAAACCAAACAACATCACCATAATCTTAGCCCGAGACAAACTGTGATACTTATTACTCCGCCGACTTATTCGTAAACGTAAATTTGCGAACCCGGATGAATCGCCAGCTCAGATTCACATTTTTGTCAGTCTCAACCAAAGACAAGTCGGGATTGACATTGGCAGTACTCATATACTACTAATAAACGCTCTGTAGCAATCTACCTTCTTTTACACTGAAGCGCCAAAGAAACTGGTATAGGAATGCATATTCAAATAAAGAGATATGTAAACAGGCAGAACACGTCGCTGCGATCGGCAACGCCTAAATAAGATGACAGAATTGTGGCACAGTTGTTATATAGGTTACCGCTGATATAACGGCAAGTTATCAACATTTAAGGGAGTCTTAACGTGGTGTTATAGTCGGCGCACGAGCTATGGAACACAACATCTCCGAGGTAGCGATAGAGTGGGGATTTTTCTGTTCGACCATTTCACGAGTGTATCGCGAAAAGCTGGAACCTATGAAACATCAAATTTGTGACACTGCTGCGGCCGGAAAAATATCCTGCAAGAACGGGACCAGCGACGACTGAAGAGAATCGTTCAACGTGACAGAAGTGCAACCCTTGCGTAAATTGCTGCAGATTTCAATGCTGGGCCTTCAGGAAGTTTCAGAGTGGGAATCATTCAACGAAACATCCTTGATATAGACTTTCGGAGCCGAAGACTTACTATTGTACCCTTGATCACTGCACGACACAAAACTCTACGCCTCGCCGGGGCTCGTCAAACACCGACATTGAACATGGACGTTTTTGAACATATCTGGGATGCCACGCAACGTGCTGATATCAACCCACTCCTACTCTTACGGCTTTTTGGACAGCCCTGCAGGATTCTTGGTGTCTGTTCCCTCCAGCACTACTTCAGACATTAATCGAGTCCACGTCGCGCCTTGTTGAAGTACTTCTGCGTGCTCGCAGGGTCCTACAAGATATAAGGCAGGTGTACTAGTTCCAATGACTTTTCAGTGTTGAAAGACTCTGAGATTCAGCCATTGCACTTGTAAAAAATATCGTCAAATCCCGTAGAAAATCTCCTCCATTCACAAAGGAGAATGACAGTTCTAACTCAGGAAGGAAAAAGGGAACACAAAAAACACCAAAGCTGTAGGTTCCACTGGAGAAAACGGAATTTAGTGTGCTGCACTGGATCCCGCCAAGTCCGACTCGATCATAACACCACTCCCCTCTAGCTAATTGGCTTCACGCTCTACTAAGTTTCTGCTTCTATTATGGACGTGCGCATTCACTAAACTGAACATTCGCCTAGAATACTGACGTCTTAAGCAGAATCCCACGCCTGCACCTGGGACGCACTTGTGAATTCTTTCAACCCTTTTCGCACTGAAATAAAAACTTTATTGGTCACTCAATACCACTTACGCTCGATGTTATATATGTAACATATAAAATGTGATCCTTACCTCTACAGAATACACGACCTGATTCCTACAGCCGCGAGTGCTGCACACCATTTTTTTTATTTCGCGAACTCTAAACAGCTCTACGACTTTGTTCTAAAACACGTGCTATTAAATCAAGCAACTTCAGAAGCAGAATGTAGGAATTATGACTGGGCATTTTCTACTCCTATTGAAGCCATTCCTCAGCAAAGTACTACGTCCCGCCAGGGTGTTCCAAAAGTTTACTTTGAACAGAAGCTGCAGAATGCCCTTCACCATGATGAAACCACTCGCCCTTAGGCCAGTTCTAAAGGTCACGAGCACTACAATTCTTGAAGGATCAGCCCATCATCAGCAGGCTCAGTCAATCCAAATCCCCCAGATACCAGAAATCGGCTGTGGCGTCCAAAATACCCAAAGAATGAGCAGGCCATTGCGGCAACGAATACACTGCCTGCCTGACACAGACGGCAGAAGACATGGTTGGATGTCATTTGCAACTTCGTACACGCACACACACTCGACGGCTAAGTAAACAATTTGCTTCACAATTCTCTGTGAGACAGAACAGCAACTAGACTGCATCAGGACGTAGGGTAAATGAGTATAAAGGGCGGTAACTGCATCAGATGTTGAGTCATCATTATGAATGAGGGTCATTTGCCACGTACTCTAGTGAGGTAGCTTTAGCATCACCTGACAGAGGTTTAAAAGGGCTTCGTTGTAGTTAGTTACTTATACCTCTGATTAATCTTACGGTAGACGTTATGATGCGGAACGTGTCAAGTGCATAAGAAATCCTCAAATGATTCAATGTAGTTCTTATCTACGCTTAAAATATTTATTACCTACCCCATTCCCTTAAATGGCAAAAAATGCGTATATTATACCCTTAGATTTATTTATTCCTATTCAAGCATACATCATGGTACACAAGGAATTGTCAAGGAGATACGATTTCAATTTTTTGAAACTCTTACTGCTGGCTGTCAGACATTTTATTTCATCTGATAATTTTTCGAAAAGTTTTACAGCAGCATATTTTATCCCATTTTGTGCCAAAGATACGTTATGTAAAGGATAGTGTAAGTTTCCCTTCCTTCTGGTATTATAATCGTGAATGTCACTGTAGTTTCTAAAATGGTCCATGTTGTTGAGGAAAAATTTCATTACTGAGTAAATGTACTGTGAGGCTGTCGTAAGAATTCCTAATCCTTTAAACACATGCTTACAAGATACGCGACTGTGAGCCCCACACATTATTCTAAATATTTCTTTTGAGCAGTGAATACTTTTTGCCTAAGTGTTTAATTACTCCAAAATATTATTCCGTATGACATCTCAGGGTGAAAGCATGCCAAGTATGTTAGTTTACTAATTTCTATATCCTCAAAATTGCCATTTATTATGATGGCAAAAGTTGCTGGACCTAGTTGCTTTAGCAGATCCAAAATACGATTTTTCCAATTAAGATTGACATTTATATGTACACCCAAAAACTTAGTATGCACTACCCTGGCTACTGACTTCTTTTGTCGTGTTACACCTAATGAAGAAGCTGTACTCCTTGTGTTGTGGCTGTGACCTGTAATGTTTTGTGGTTCGTAGCTGAATGAGGAGAGGGTGGTATGATAGGAGGGTAGTCAGCTTCCTCCCACTATATCACAAAATACACACGTGGTTAAAATATACTTTATTACAGGAACAAATTGAGTACTCAACTTCAAGGCTGTTCAATATGAAGTTCTGCGGTTAACGGCAATAAAATAATATGTACTAATTCTTGAATCTTATCCGTCTCCATTTCGCAACTAAATACGAGATGTGACCGGAAAATTTTAAGAATGGATCCGCTACTGCTTACTGGTTTGGCGGGCAGGTACACAGGAGGTGGGGAGTGAGTCATTGTCTTGTCCTTGAACGCCATCTGACAGGAAATTGTGTTTCCTTTATTCAGTTCGCTGTAGCAGCTGGTTGAGCGTAGGTCTGTTAGTGGTTGTTGCCAGATTCTGTCTGCGTGAAAATGGACGTAAAAATGGAGCAACGAGGTTATTTTTTGTTTTTTTTTTTGTCTGGTTCAACAGATTTAAAAATGGCCGCGAATTATTTGAAGGTGAAGCACGGTCTTACCATCCTTCCACCTCAAAAACGAATGAAAATGTTGTGGAAGTTCGCGACTTAGTGCGCTCTGAATGTAGACTTACAATTGGGGAGATGGCTGATGAACTTCATTCAAGTATCTATGCATTTCAGTCAATTTTAACTGAACATCTGATCATACGTCGAGTGTCTGCAAAATTCATTCCGAAAGTGTTGCCAAGTGACCAGGGACAATACAGACTTGAAGTGTCCCAAGAACTGATTAATCTGACTAAAAATGACCAAGATTTGTTAAACAGCGTAATTACAGGTGACCAATCGTGGGTATATGGATATGATCCTGAAACCGTAGCGCAGTCTTCGTAGTGGAAGACTCCAGGTTCACCAAGACCTAAAAAGCACAGCAAAGTCGGTCGAAGGTGAAGACAATGTTGATGATTTTTTTCGTTTCTACCGCTATTGTGCATCTTTAATTTACCTCTGGAGGACATAAAATTAACCAGGACTACTACGAATGTGTCCTTGAGCGTTTGCGCAAAAAGGTGCGGAAGGAAAGGCCTGCATTGTGGAAAGACAGGAGTTGAGGGCTACATCATGACAATGCTCCCGTTCATCGTGCCTTCTCCATTGTTTAATTTTTGACCAGATTCCAAATTCCAATGCTTCAATGCTTCCACAACCACCATATTCCCCTGATTATGCTCCTGTGGACTTCTACCTGTTTCCTAAACTGAAATTTTCACTAAAAGGGAAGCGATTTGGCTCGATTGAAGACATCCAGGCAAATATGGAGAGGGTCCTTAACACACTTCAGGAAAAAAATTCCAGAAATTTTTCAAACACAGTTCGAGTCGGTGTGTTCAGTCAGAAGGTGACTATTTTGAAGGAGATGCATAACAGTACATGTAAGTACCACCATTGTACAATAACAAGCCCATTACCTTTCCAATCACACCTAGTACAATGACTAACATTCCCTCATAGCTAAGTAAGGAGCGAGGCAACGAGTATCACTGTGGAAGACTAGACCACACTGCGACATATTCAGGTGCAATGCGAACTGAGTCCCGATGCGGCGTACTGAGGTACTGAGATTGAGAGGTTGAGATAGATCGGTAGGCGGCGGCGGCCTATATGCACGCTCCCTAGGGGTCGTAAACGGCGCGTAGCCTGGGGGCGTGTCTTGGTCTTGTCATAGGCGCTTCTAGTTCAGAGCCTGCTACGCAGTGTTCCCTAGTGCCAACCGGTGTGCTGGCGGAGGCCTACGCCAGTACATTCCTCCCCCTCTCACTGCACCGGACGCCGCACTGCTGTCGTGCTCGGGAGATGAGGACAACAACATGGTGGGGGGGGGGGGGGAGGGGAGGGAGGGAGGGAGGAAGAAAGATGGTCATAGAGATGAGCCGGGAGCCGTAGCTGTGAGGGACGGCGTACTCCCGGCCGAACCCTGCCGTCTGGCTGGCGAGAGCGGAGGAACGTCCTCCCGAAAACACTTGTGATGGTACTTGTCCAGCCCAACGGCGCCTGCGACGGCAGGTCCAGATCCATCGGGTCGGAGAGCGGCGACGTCGGAGGCGAGGATGCAACATCCATTACCTCGTCGTGGGGTGCCATGGCGGCACCAGAGCGCAGCAGGGATGGCCGCTTGAGCCCGTAGTGCCGTGAATCTGGGGCAAGAAATGCAGCAGTATCACGGGGTAAACAACAAATGCGAATTTGATTCTGGCGACGGCGCTGCAAATCATCGCGTTCTGCAATTAGATACATACATGTGCCAATGCGTTTCTGGATCAATCCTCGCTCCCAGCGCTGACGTCGGCCAAAAACCCTGTAAAGAACATGATCACACTGTGCAAAGTGATACTTTCGGACCATCGGCGGCGCTGGATGCTGCGGTGAGTGGAGCAAGTGAAGCAGCGTCCGACTGTGGCTGTCATGCAGAAGTTCCGCCGGTGATGGTCCGTCGCTTGTGTGGCAGCAGTAGGAGGCGAGGAACAGTTGCAGCACCTGTTCCCGCGTGTGAGATGTGCGCAGCTTGGCCATCTGTTGTTTAAAAGTGCGTACGAGAGTGAAACAAAGAGCACTTGTTAGACGAAGAATGCCATTTCGTCCACAAAACAGTTCAAAGTCACACGACGTGAACTGAGGTCTGTTGTCCGTAACAATGACTTCAGGGAATCCTTCAATGCAATGATTTAAGGACACTTGTATGGCGCTACGTACATCGAAGACTTCATAGGCATCACAAAGGAAATTTGCTAAGAGAAGTCTACCACAGTAAGCCAACGAGTGTTCCAGAATGGTCCTGCAAAGTCAGTATGCACTCGTTGCCATGGAGGTTGAGTCTTAGGCGAAGCTGCGATTGTCTGTGGCGGAGCTCACTGGTTGTTCGTGCATGCCCGATTCTATGACGTCATCTGTTCAATGTGGGCGTCCACGCCCTGCGAAGTACAGTGCCGGCAAGCTAGCTGTTTAGTGCGAACAATTCTTCAACGCCCTTGGTGAAGCAGTTGTAACACATCCTGTTGCAACAGTGTTGGAATGACCACACGCGATTGTCCCCTGTCAGATTGTACTAAGATCACGCCTTGTTAAGAGGTTATGACGACGGGCAAAGTACTGGCGCACTACTAAGCTCTTAATACTGTTCAGTGAGCGAGGCTAATAAGTGCGAATGTAATTCAACAAAATCTTCGGGTCAGGATCCACTTACGTGGACTGTGCAATATTTCCGTAATTCAGTGGAAAAGATTGCAGCAACTCAGAGTCCTGCGCTTCGATCTGGCAACATGATGGGTCAGAGGAATAAAAATCAGAGTCGGGGCCGATCAAAAAAATGGTTCAAATGGCTCTGAGCACTATGGGACTTAACTGCTGAGGTCATCAGTCCCCTAGAACTTAGAACTACTTAAACCTAACTAACCTAAGGACATCACACAACACCCAGCCGTCACGAGGCAGAGAAAATCGGGGCCGATCGAAAGGCGAGAAAGGGTGTCAGCATTTCCATGCTTTGCCGTATGTCTGTATACAATTTGGCACTGGTATGGGGATAGGAGGAAAGCCCAACGTTGCTATTTTTGAGTAATGTGTGTAGGAACTGGCTTTGACGGATGAAACGAAGACCGCAAAGGCTTGTGATCTGTCACTAAACAGAACTTGCAACCAAACAGATAGTGAGCGAATTTTGTCACACCATACACAACAGCGAGAGCTTCTTTTTCAATACGTGAATAATTGATTTTTGGTGTTAACTACTTTTAAGCAAAAGCATTAGAACTGTCCTGTGCACCAATTCTTTGAGAAAGCGCAGCGCCGATTCCATAAGACGAAGCGTCTACTTGCAGAATCAATGGTTTCGGAGGATCAAAATGAACTAAACATTTGTCACTGAACAAGGCATTTTTGAATTTCTGAAATGCTTCCTGACACTCTTTGGTCCTCACGAAAGGCACATTCTTCCGACGCAAGCGATGTAATGGGGCCGTGATCTGTGAAGCGTTCGGAATGAAACGAATGTAGTATGTCAACTTTGCTAACACTGACTGCATTTCAGATACATTGCGGTGAACAGACAGGTCGTCGATTGCAAGCCAATGAGAATGTAGAGGGTGCTTCCCAAGACTCTATATCACATGAACTGATTACTGTAGTTCAGTCGGAAAAAAGTCACTTTTGAGAAGACACTTGAGTCCTGAGTCTGATAACACTTGAAAAAGAGTACGCAAATTGGCAATGTGTTCCTCTGGCGTACGACCTGAGACGATAATATCAAAATGGCTCTGAGCACTATGGGACTTAACATCTGCGGTCATCAGTCCCGTAGAACTTAGAACTACTTAAACCTAACAAACCTAAGGACATCACACACATCCATGCCCGAGGCAGGATTCGAACTTGCGACCGTAGCAGTCGCGCGGTTCCTGACTGAGCGCCTAGAACCGCTAGACCGCCGCGGCCGGCACGACAATATCGTGAGGGTAGTTCGAACAGAATGGCACTTGAGCAGCCACCTGTTCCAAGCAACGTTGAGAAACGGCGGGTGCAGAGGCACTGCCGAAGCGCAAATGCAAAAACTTCCAGAGCTGTGTATTAACAACACTTTCTGTGATTTTTCATTTAGTGGTATTTGCAAATAAGCATCACGCAAATCTGTCTTAGATAAGTAACGGCCAGCGCCAAGCCTGTCCATATGCTCCTCAGGGCGAGGCAGTGGACAAGTGTCAATTATTATCTGTGGATTGACTGTAGTTTTGAAGTCAACACAAATGCGAATGCGACCAGAAGGCTTGGGCATCAAAGACAATGGACTTGCCCACTGACTAGCTTGTATTGGAGCAATCACAGCACTGTCTTGCAATTCTTTTAATTCACTGGCTGCTTTGTCCCATAAAGCAATGGGAACGGACCGAGCCCAGAAAAACTTAGGCTGTGCATTGTCTTTCATGGTAATATGCGCTACAAAACTATTAGCTTTTCCAAGTTCATCAGGAAAGAGTTCGGGAAACTCATTAAGCAAACTAGCTACAGCAGTCTGGAACCGCAAGACCGCTACGGTCGCAGGTTCGAATCCTGCCTCGGGCATGGATGTTTGTGATGTCCTTAGGTTAGTTAGGTTTACCTAGTTCTAAGTTCTAGGGAACTAATGACCTCAGCAGTTGAGTCCCATAGTGCTCAGAGCCGAACTAGCTACACTGCCTTTAAGATTAAAAGGAGTCACTGCATGTACATTGCCTTGGATGCTGAAGCCAAACAAGTCAAATGAATCTAAGCTAAAAATATTTTCGCTGCCTCTTTATTGCAACACAGTAAATGTCCTAGTGTGAGGTTTGTAAGTGGCAGGCATGCTACACTGTCCAAGTAATGGGATTTCCTGTCCGTTGCATGCAGTGAGGTGCGTGATAGATTTTGACAGGCGTGGGAAGCCTTACCGTCCGTACGTGGCACGAGTAAGCAAAGTTACAGAAGCACCTGTGCCCAGTTGAAAGTCAACACGACGGCTAGCAACTTGCAGTGTTACAAACAGTGAGCTGGAATGGCGTCCCACTGCACTGGGGCGAGATGAGGGCACGACCTTACTTGAACTACTGCTAGAACCTGTAGTCGGTTTTGGAAACAAACCATTCACAGAATGTGCACGAGACCTGTTGTTTCGAGAGCTGGCAGAATTGGCGTTCTTTTGGCGTTGCAAGTGAACTGCCTGGTAATGGCCTTTCTTTCCACATAACTAACATTTCGCGTTGCGCGACGTGCAATCTTGCGGCCTATGAAAAAAAAAAAAAAAAAAACAGCGAGGGCAAGACTTCACAAGATTTACAGGCCTCGCTACTTGCTTACTAGGCTGTCTACGCCTGTGTGTGCGCGCTCGCTGTGGCGGCTAAATGGGCCAGTCGCGGGCAAGAGGCGGCTCGAGCTAACAAATAGGGACCTGAACATTCTTTATCGGCGGCGGAATCGAATTGTCCTAATATTTGCAACACTTGATGGAGTGAAGGATCTGACTATTTGGGAATCTGTTCTCTAATTCTGCTATCAGGGACATTGTATGTGATCACATCACGGATCATCATGTCAATATCCCCCCCGCGAACCATAGACCTTGCCGTTGGTGGGGAGGCTTGCATGCCTCAGCGATACAGATAGCCGTATCGTAGGTGCAACCACAATGGAGGGGTATCTGTTGAGAGGCCAGACAAATGTGGGGTTCCTGAATAGGGGCAGCAGCCTTTTCAGCAGTTGCAGGGGCAACAGTCTGGATGATTTACTGATCTGGCTTTGTAACACTAACCAAAACGGCCTTGCTGTGCTGGTACTGCGAGCGGCTGAAAGCAAGAGGAAACTACAGCCGTAATTTTTCCCGAGGGCATGCAGCTTTACAGTATGGTTAAATGATGATGGCGTCCTCTTGGGTTAAATACTCTGGAGGTAAAACAGTCCCCCATTCGGATCTCCGGGCGGGGACTACTCAAGAGGACGCCGTTATCAGGAGAAAGAAAACTGGTGTTCTACGGATCGGAGCGTGGAATGACATAACATTTAATCGGGCAGGTAGGTTAGAAAATTTAAAAAGGGAAATGGATAGGATAAAGTTTGATATAGTGGGAGTTAGCGAAGTTCGGTGGCAGGAGGAACAAGACTTCTGGGCAGGTGAATTCAGGGTTATAAATATAAAATCAAATAGGGATAATGCAGGAGTAGGTTTAATAATGAATAAAAAAATAGGAGTGCGAGTAAGCTACTACAAACAGCATAGTGAACGCATTATTGTGGCCAAGATAGATACGAAGCCCACGCCTACTACAATAGTACAAGTTTATAGGCCAACTAGCTCTGCAGATGACGAAGAAATAGAAGAAATGTATGATGACATAAGAGAAATTATTCAGAGACTGAAGGGAGACGAGAATTTAATAGTCATGGGTGACTGGAATTCGATAGGAGGAAAAGGAAGAGACGGAAACGTAGTAGGTGAATATGGATTGGGGGAAGGAAATGAAAGAAGAAGCCGCCTGGTAGAATTTTGCACAGAGCATAACTTAATCATAGCTAACATTTGGTTCAAGAATCATAAAAGAAGATTGTATGCATGGAAGAAGCCTGGAGATACTGATAGGTTTCAGATAGATTATATAATGGCAAGACAGAGATTTAGGTTCAAATGGCTCTGAGCACTATGGGACTTAACATCTGTGGTCATCAGTCCCCTAGAACTTAGAACTACTTAAACCTAACTAACCTAAGGACATCACACAACACCCAGCCATCACGAGGCAGAGAAAATCCCTGACCCCGCCGGGAATCGAACCCGGGAACCCGGGCGTGGGAAGCGAGAACGCTACCGCACGACCACGAGACATTTCCAGGGGCAGATGTTGACTCTGATCACAATCTGTTGGTTATGAACTGTAGGTTAAAACTGAAGAAACTGCAAAAAGGTGGGAATTTAAGGAGATGTCACTTGGATAAACTGACTAAACCAGAGGTTATACAGATTTTCAGAGAGAGCAAAGCGAACAATTGACAAGAATGGGGGAAAGAAATACAGTAGAAGGAGAATGGGTAGCTTTGAGGGATGAAGTAGTGAAGGCAGCAGAGGATCAAGTAGGTAATAAGACGTGGGCTAGTAGAAATCCTTGGATGACAGAAGAAATTTTGAATTTAATTGATGAAAGAGGAAAATATAAAAATACAGTAAATGAAGCAGGCAAAAAGGAATACAAACGTCTCAAAAATGAGATCGACAGGAAGTGCAAAATGGCCAAGCAGGGATGGCTAAAGGACAAATGTAAGGATGTAGAGGCTTATCTCACTAGGGGTATGATAGATACTGCCTACAGGAAAACCAAAGAGACCTTTTGAGAAAAGAGAACCACTTGCATGAATATCAAGAGCTCAGATGGAGACTCAGTTCTAAGCAACGAAGGGAAAGCACAAAGGTGGAAGGAGTACTTAGAGTGTCTATACAACGGCGATGTACTTCAGGGAAATATTATGGAAACGATGTACATGAAGGTGAAATGGGAGATATGATACTGCGTGAAGAGTTTAACACAGAACTGAAAGACCTAAGTCGAAACAAGGCCCTGGGGGTGGGCAACAGTCCATTAGAACTACTGACAGCCATGCGAGAGCCAGTCCTGACATATCTCTTTCATCCAGTGAGCAAAATGTATGAGACAGGCGAAATACCCTCGGACTTCAATAAGAATATAATAATTCCAATCCTAAAGAAAGCAGCTATTGACATATGTGAAAATTACCGAACTATCTCTTTACGAAGTCACGGATGCAAAATGCTAACGCGAATTTTTTACAGACGAATCGAAGAACTGCTAGAAGCCGACCTCGGGGAAGATCGGTTTGGATTACGTAGAAATGTTGGAACACGTGAGGCAATACTGACCCTACGACTTATCTTAGAAGCTAGATTAAGAAAAGGCAAACCTACATTTATAGCATTTGTAGACTTAGAGAAAGCTTTTGATAATGTTGACTGGAATACTCTCTTTCAAATTCTGAAGGTGGCAGGGGTAAAATACAGGGAGCGAAAGGATATTTACAATTTGTACAGAAACCAGATGGCAATTATAAGAGTCGAGGGGCACGAAAGGGAAGCAGTGGTTGGAAAGGAAGTGAGACAGGGTTGTAGCCTCTCCCCAATGTTATTCAATCTGTATATTGAGCAAGCAGTAAAGGAAACAAAAGGAAATTCGGAGTAGGTATTAAAATCCATGGAGAAGAAATATATAGTTTGAGGATCGCCGATGACATTGTAATTCAGTCAGAGACAGCAAAGGACTTGGAAGAGCAGTTGAACTGAATGGACAGTGTCTTGAAAGAAGGGTATAAGATGAACATCAACAAAAGCACAACGAGGATAATGGAATGTAGTCGAATTAAATCGGGTGATGCTGAGGGAATTAAATTAGGAAATGAGACACTTAAAGTAGTAAAAGAGTATTGCTATTTGGGGAGCAAAATAACTGATGATGGTCGAAGTAGAGAGGATATAAGATGAAGACTGGCTATGGCAAGGAAAGCGTTTTCGAAGAAGAGAAATTTGTTAACATCAAGTATAGATATAAGTGTCAGGAAGTCGTTTCTGAAAGTATTTGTATGTAGTGTAGCCATGCATGGAAGTGAAACGTGGACGATAAATAGTTTGGACAGGAAGAGAATAGAAGCTTTCGAACTGTGGTGCTACAGAAGAATGCTGAAGATTAGATGGGTAGATGGTATAACTAATGAGGAGGTATTGAATAGAATTGGGGAGTAGAGGAGTTTGTGGCACAACTTGACTATAAGAAGAGATCGGTTTGTAGGGCATATTCTGAGGCATCGAGGGATCACCAATTTAATATTGGAGGGCAGTGTGGAGCGTAAAATCGTAGAGGGAGACCAAGAGATGAATACACTAAGCAGATTCAGAAGGATGTAAGTTGCAGTAGGTACTGGGAGATGAAGAAGCTTGCACAGGATAGAGTAGCATGGAGAGCTGCATCAAACCAGTCTCAGGGCTGAAGACCACAACAACACAACAACAACATGTCAATATAAAAATTGTCACAACTGCAAATTAATTTACACTTCTTAGTGAGACCCTTGAGACGAAAGAACTGACATCTGGTTGCCGCGACCTGATTCTGCTGTTCGTAATACTGACTTAATGCCGCTGCCACTTCATCATAGGAGAGTGCGTCGGGAGACGACGTAGGGAAGTGTTTTTGGATTAAGCGAAACACAGAAGTTTCCGCGAAGGACAGTAAATAATATTTCACAATACCTTGAATTCGAAGAACTTGACATTGGGCCTGGAACTGGGTGATACGTTTGAGCTGTTCCCCTTCTTTTTCATCGAAGTGCCGAAATGGTGGAGTGCTGTTCTGGAACTTGTTGGATCGGTTATTTGGTCGGTTGGGCAGCCGACGCAGCTTGTGCGGCAAGAAACTGCTGTACAGTAGACAGCAATGTGGCGATTTTCTGGTTCTGAAACTGAAAAATCTGATTTAGTTCCAGCACAGGAGAAGTCTGTGGCTGAGACGCTGGGACAGGGACTGGAGGGGGCAGGGTAGCCATTCTAGCGCTAACTAATTACAGCAAAATGTGAAAAGACAAATTGAAAAGCAATGTGCAAAGCCTCTGGAAAGATAAAACTGATTAGTTCTACGGCACCATTCGTGTAATACATGCAACAACAAGAACAAATTAGAACACATGAAAAGGAAACAAAACTTGTTGAGAAGACTCGTCGTCACTTGTTGTGACTTTGCCCTCTTGTAATATTTTGTGATTTCGGGCTGGATGAGGAGAGGGTGATATGGTAGTTGGGTGGCCGGTTTCCTCTCACTACAACACAAAATGCACACGTAGTTAAAACACACTTTATTACAGGAATCAATTGAGTTCTTAACTTCAATGATGTCCAGTCTAAATACTATGGTTAACAGCAAACAAGCAACACGTACAATGACTAACGTTCCGTCATAGCTAGCTAAGGTGGGAAGCGACACCTATAACTGTGGAAGACTAGACCACACTGCAATGTATTCAGGTGTAATGCGAACTGAGTCCCGATGCGACGTATGCGACATACTGTGGTACTGAGCTGGAGAGTTTGAGACAGCTCGGTTGGCGGCGGCGGCCATGTGCACGCTGCTTAGGGGGCGTTATCGGCGCGTAGCCTGGGCGAGTGACTTGATCTTCGCCTGTCATAGGCGTGCCTAGTTCAACACCTGCTATACAATGTTTCCTGAATGAACCTGAATGATGGTATGTTCCTATGGGACCAAACTGTTGAGGTCATCGAATCTAACTAAAACGCTAAGGACAACACACACACCCATGCCCGAGGGAAGACTCGAACCTCCGACTGGGGAAGCCGCGCGAACCGTGGCAAGGCGCCTGAGACTGTGCTGCTACCCCGCGTGGTCTACAATATTTCCCAGCGCCGACCGGTGTGATGGCGAAGGTGTACGCCAACACACCCTGCAGCAGAAAATTGGATGTTCTCTGTTTTTCGAAGTTCAGAGCAAGCCCATTCGCAGAGAACCAATTAATACTTTTCCAAAGACATTATTTGCATCATTTCCTGTTGGAATATCTTTTACTTGATTAATAATTATGCTTATGTCATCATCAAAAACAACGTCAGTTTAGCTTCTTGTTTCAGGTAAGAAGGGAGGTCATTCACAAATATCAAGAACAGAAGGGGACCCATGATCGAAGGCTGTGGAACACCTAATGTAATTTCATGCCAGTTAGATGAAGTGATAACTTCCTTATATCACTTAAACCATACAAAGAAACTTTTTGCATCCTGTTCTGTAGATATGACGTGAACTACTCATATGCTGTTGCATTTATAATATAGATTTGTAATTTTTGTAAGATAGGGTCATGGTTCACACAATCAAATACTTTAGATAAGTCACCGAAAATTCCTGTTGCTGACATTTCTACAATTGATAGACTATTATGTGGGCAGTGAAATTGTATATTGCTGTCTCAGTGGAACAGCATTTTTGCTATCCGAACTGTGATTTACTCTCCCATTACTGTTGACACGGCTATCCACTCTTGACTTGAGTACATTGCTTTCTCGACGATGTGGTGTCCCCTGTTTTGTAGAGCGGCTTGACAGTGGCATATTTTAACTTGTCTGGGAAAATACCTTATTGATGCATTACATATGTGCTCATAACATTAGCTGTAACTGCTCCACGTTGTTTTAATATGTTGTTAGAAGTGTCATCTACTCCAACAGAACATTTATTCTTCAAAGATTGAATGATTTTCATTATTTCACAAAACGTTGTTAGAAACTTAATCTATTATTTCTCAAAACTGACATTTCCATGTATTGCTTCGCTTTTTCTTTTGAACTATTCTCACCGGTTTTTTGACCCACACTTAAGAGATGGCTGTGAAATACATTAGCTACTTGTGTACTGTTGGTTACGATAGTCTCATTCCCTTTAATAGTAATACTACCTACCTCAGTGGTCACTTTTCCCGCCTCCCTTCAAACAATATTCTATACATTTTATTGCCCGCGTTGTTAATTTCATCTCTAACATACAATTTTCCTGATTTTCTGACAACTTTTCTCAGAAAGTCACAACTGTTTTTACAGTGTAAAATTACTTCTAAGTCTTTTCTAGTTGTTGCTGTCTCATACAGTTTTCCTTTAGTTTCTGAAGACTCTTTAATACCTGTAATAATCCAAGGTGTCTTTGAAAACTGTGTTGTGTTACATTTAGTAATTGGTCTCCGTTTGACCAACTGCTCAAATCCTGGAATACCCAGAATTGAATACCACTTGCACGTGACAGTGGTCTGGTGGAGGATTGCATTGGAACATGGCCGCAGGTATACTAGTCATAAAGGATCCGGTTGACCAACCGTGACCATCACTACACAGGATCGGCGTCGTGCACGAAGTGCATTGTAACAGCTTCACATCTGCTTCTGGCATCCGAGAACAAGTAATGCAGTCAATGATACACTCTTTGTCATCCTGCACCAATGAGCGGAGATTACCACCAGTCGGATTAGGGAATTATCATCGTAAGTGTAGGCTCTTGTTAATACCACAACACAAACAGCTGCCATTCGAGAGGTGCTTGAGCCGTGGCTGGCTCGTGTTATTCTTTGCATTAAACCTTGGTTGCTATTTTGTGATTAATCACCTGCAGTTATTGCGATTATGCTGTTATCCTCTCTCTCTGCGAGTCACAGCAGAAGCGTGTATCGATATTCGCACCCTTGTACTATCTTTGGCCTCGCGCTTATAGTTTCTGGCTGTGCCATTTGCGGGCAGTTGGTTGGTTGACGTGGAGCGGCGTCCACATGCGATCGGAGTGTGAGGGGCTGTTTCCATTGCTACGAGGTCCGTGACTCACCGATCCTGGATACCAAAGTTGAGTCTTCACTTAATCCACCAGCCAGCCCCAGCTGTTCTCATTGTGTCGTTTGAATTTCGTTGTGGGCAGCTGGGACATTTCCGCGAGCAACAACGTGTGTTTTCAAATTGGCGAAATTCTAGCCGCCCTCCTGTGGAGTTTAACTTAACTTGATCATTGTTGAAGTGCAGCAGCGGAATCTTCTGCCTTGTGGCCGTTAACTTTCCGGTTACCTGTCGTGGGCGTTGACGTAAATTCAGGCAGTGTATTTTCCTCATCCTTTTGTGGCTGTCCAGCACGGCATGTAGTCTTAGAATGTGTAATTCGTTGTGGGCACCGATACCTTCTGCGTTGTTCAATTGAACTCCCTGTTGTGTGCTCGTCGAGTGGAATGGAAGTTATACTGTCGTTTGGTCCGTTGACTGTCGGTTGAGAATTGTTGGGCAGCCCGCCTGTCTCACTTACACGAGCGTTAGTGTTTGAATTCCAGGCCTACCCTTGGATATTTCTGAGCGCCGTTTGATGTGCTGCCGTTTCTTATTTGTGCTTGTTGTTTGTTTATGTATGGCTTCTTGTCGATTTTAAATTAAAGTGGTTTTGCCCTTAAGGCGTGAGATTATTTGGACCTTCAGCCTGATTTAAACAAATTTTAGGATAAGGCCTTCTGTCTTTTAAAATTCAAATTCCTGTTTTGAGCCTTAAGTTATTGGCCTTCAGCCGATTTTAAGTTAAAGTTGTTTTGCCCTTAGGGCGTGAGATTGTTTGGCCTTTCAGCCTAATTGAGAGAAATGTTTTAAGATGAGGCCTTCTGCCTTTTAAAAATCCAAATTCTTGTTTTTGAGTCTTAAGTGACTGGCTTTCAGCCGATTTTAAATAAAAGTTGTTTTGCCCTCAACGCGTGAGATTGGGCCTTTAGCCTAATTTAGAGAAATGTTTTAAGATAAGGCCTTCTGTCTTTTAAATTCAAATACCTGTTTTTGAGTCTTTATTGATTGGCTTTCAACCGGTTTTAAATTAAATTTGTTTTGCCCTTGAGGCGTGAGATTGAATGGCGCATTTAGCCGGGAATTAAGTTCTAAAATTAAGGTTTGGCTTGCTCTGTTTTTAATGTTTTCTTTACTCCTCTAATGTCTGTCAAATGAATAAAGTAGTACGTTCGAGTGCAACTGACAGTCACTCATTTTGGCCCTTTTCACAAATCAAGCTATGTGTCCTGTCCTGCGGGTATATCAGGGGATCTCAGTGCTGTGACTGGGAACCATGGACGAACGATGAGGGGTGTCACACTGTGTCCAGCGATGAATCGCAGTTCTCCACCACCATGACCATCGTCGGCGTGTAAGCGGGCGATCTGCGGAGAGGTTCTGGTTTGGACAGACACCTTGCGTCACGAGGTGGAGAACCGTCGGGTATGACTTCAGGTCACGGCTGGTAATGTTTCAGGGAACTTCGGTGGCACTCCAATACGGCACGGACAACTTACGTCCTCATGCGATACCTGTCAGTGTCGTGGTGACATCTTTCAACAGGAAATGTTGGTTCAACTATGAAACTTGACTCTATAAGTGATAAATTGAAGGTTTCTGTTTTTATTTCTGTTTAGGACAGTTTCGAGTGTACGCAAACGTTTGTTTACATTCTTAACTGACGTTAAATACGCGGGATTATCAATTACGTCAGTGCACAATATTCAGTATTTATTTTTATTTGTGTCATTTAGAGTCGATACATTGAAGGTATCAGTTTTTATACGTTTCATTAGGAAAAGTGATACTGACAGTGAATCCTAACCTCACTTTTAAACGTCTGACTAGCCCAACCTACGACCGCTAACAGTTAATAAAATGTAAAATACGTGGTAAATTTGTGTTCACTACAATATCTGAGTAAATCAGTGTTATAGTACAGCTTCTGAGACCTTCTTACATACGGGTTGGTTAGCAGAATGCTAAAATTCATCTCGCCACCTGCTTAAATTCCTCAGCTTGTTGTGGCTTTAGTGATCGTGTACTGCGTCCATCGGTTTACATAAAGTAGAGTTCGTATTTGTGCTTTACATTCTGAACTCTCGTTGTTAGCTAAAGGTTTTGTTTTGTAGCTGCATCTGTCAGTGTACAATACTCAGTATTTACTTTTATTAGTTTCATTTAGACTCGGCACATTTAAGGGTAGCAGTTTTTATGGTTTTATTAGGTCATTTTAGTGTGTGTGTAAATGCTTGTTAACACTATAAATACGAGGGATTATCAGTAGGTGTAGCTTACCATAGGTTACTTTGTAATTCATTAATAATATTCACTAGCTAGCCCCTAGCAGTTTGCTGTAGGTCACTGTTGTATTCTTTAGTATTTACCAGACAGCCCCTAGCTAGAAAATAAGCACAAGATCTAGGTTCTACGATACATTTTTATTGTTTTTCATTGTTGAATGTCCTTTCTGCCAGCTAGAGTGTAGCTGTTACGCTTGTGTGGCAGTAGGTTTCCTTAAGTTTCTTATAGTAAATCAGTCATTAGCTAGATGGATAGAGACTGTGTCTGTTGTGTGCGCATGCAGGAGGAGCTGGCCACAGTCCAAACGCAGTTGGAAGTTTTGTTGGCTACAATCAACCGGCTCCAGCGTGCCACCTTGAGGTTCAAAAATGGCTCTGAGCACTATGGGACTTAAGATCTTTGGTAATCAGTCCCCTAGAACTTAGAACTACTTAAACCTAACTAACCTATGGACATCACACACATCCATGCCCGAGGCAGGATTCGAACCTGCGAACGTAGCAGTCGCGCGGTTCCGGACTGAGGGCCTAGAACCGCTAGACCACCGCGGCCGGCCCACCTTGAGGTGTGGTGGGTGGGGTGCCGGGGGCAACCTCTGCTGTACTAGATGTGCAGGGGGGGGGAGGGGGGGGGAGGGAATGTCACAGCTCTGTGTCACTGAGCCGACTTCAGGTGCGACTGAGCCGGCCTGCCCACTCTCACCTCAGTGTGGGTGGCGGACTGTGTCGAGGTCTGGAGCCTCAAGGCGAAGGCTGCATGGGGGGGCGCAGGCTCTTTCCAAATGCCATGCAGTTTGCTAATAGGTCTAGTGTGCTATCTGATAGTGGGGGAAGGGGGGAGGCGGGAGGCTGAGCCAAATCAGAATGCAACTAATGCCGGTATAATGGCCACTCCTTCAGCAAGGTCCGGACGGGCACGAGGGGGCACGTGTTTGTTAGTTATTGGGAGCTCCAATGTTAGACGGGTCATGGAACCCCTCAGGAACATAGCGGCTAGGACGGGGAAGAATTTCAACGTTCAGTCAGTGTGCTTGTCGGGGGGCCTTGTCTGGGATGTGGAAGAGGCTCTTCCGGCTCCTACCGTGCATGCGGGATGCAACCAGCTACAGATGATTGCACATATCGGCATCAACGATGCCTGTCATCGGGCTTCCGAGGAAATCGTAGCATCCTTTCGACTACTGGCTAAATTTGCCAAGGCGGCCTCCATCTCTCGAAGAGTGGAAGCCAAGCTGACGATCTGCAGCATCGTAACCAGGGTGGAGCGGGGCTCCTCTGATTTGGAGCCGAGTGGAGAATCAAAACCAGAAGCTATATCGACTCTGTGACGACAGTGTTTGTAGCGTCCTTGACCTACGCTATGGGGTGGAAGGTTGTAGGACGCCCCTCGATAGATCAGTGGTGTACTATACACAGGAAGCAGCTACATGAGGGTTTTTAGATTAGATTCCTCCCCACGGGAAGCAAACCGTTGGCCTGAAAAATTACCAGTTCATGACACTGTTGATGATGTGCCAACTGTAAAAATTGTTAGTTCGCCTAGACAGGTCATTCCAAAGGATTTAAAAGTGCTAGATCTCATGTTAGTAAATTCTCGAAGGGTCTGTAGCAAGGCGCCGAGTTACTCTCAGAAATAAACAGTACCAATGCCAATATTGTATTAGGTATCGAAAGCTGGTTGAAAACAACCATAAACAGCAGTGAAATTTTGAACTCGGATTGGACACTGTTTAGGAAGGATAGGACTGATGGTATGGGAGGTGGTGTGTTCATTGCAGTTAAAAGCTGTTTAAACGAAGTTGAGATCGATACTGGGTCGGACTGTGAAATAGTCTTGATAAAGCTGTCAATCAGACAAGGATTGACCATTGTATTACGATGTTTTTATAGATCACCAGCATCTGCAACAAACGCCGCAGAACGTTTCAGGGTAAGTGTTGAGTACATAGGAAATAAACATCCAAATTATCCATTACTTATACGAGGAGACTTTAATCGGGCGTCCATTGACTGGGAAAATTAAACGTTTATCGCAGGGAGTAGAAGCAAAGACTCGTGTGAGGTTATTCAAGAAGCACTCTCAACATACAACCTTGAGCAATTGGTTATAAAAGTAACTCGAATTGGGAACATATTAGATATCTTGGTGACAAACAGACATGATCTGTGTCAGTGTCGTCGTAACTGCCGTCTGCTTCACGTCTGCTGTGCAGCAAGCTAAGTTAATTTAAGTATTAACTGTATTTTTCTTACTTGTCACTTATTCTTCCGTGTGTTTTTCCTTTTAGGAAGCGTTAATTGTTGAGTGCTAGTAATAGTATTCCATAGATTTCGTGTTTGTCTTGAATGCAGTCAGAGAGAATCCCTTTAGTCAACCATAGTGCTAGTAGTGCTAGTGTTTGTTTTGAATACTGCCCAGAGACAGGTAGTGCTATTTCATTGTTTTCTACACGAAGTGTCTAGGAGCCACAGTTTAGTCAACAATCAGCCGCCATTAGTGAATTAGCAGTCTAGTTAAAAGTTGATTAACTCTCTATAGTAAATTGATTTCTTAGGATGGATAGGATGTGTGACTGCTGTGTACGGACGCAGGAGGAGCTGGCCACTGTTCGCGAACAGCTGAACGTGTTGATGGCCGCGGTCAGCCGTCTTCAGGCTGCTGCCTCGGAGTGTAGCGGCAGTGGGGAGTCTGGTGCGTCGCATGGTACACCCCAGGTGTTACATGCTTCACCCACTGTCCCTGCTGTCGAGACATCTTCGCGGGTACCGGGCGCGGTTGGGCCACCCTCTCCCCAAGGGGAGTGGCGGGTTCAGCGGCGTTCGCGGCGCACGAGGCGGAGGGTCAATGTGGAGGCTGGCCGTGTGGCATCGCCCGCTCTGCCTGTGAGTGGACATGTGGCCGCTCCTTCAGCAAGGTCCGAGCAGGTACACAGGGGGAGGGGTTTATTAGTTATTGGGAGCTCCAACGTTAGGCGGGTGATGGAGCCCCTTAGGGAAATAGCGGAAAGGTCGGGGAAGAAGGCCAGTCTTCACTCTGTCTGCTTGCCGGGGGGATCTCATCCGAGATGTGGAGGAGGCCCTGCCGGCGGCGATAGAGAGCAGTGAGTGCACCCGACTGCAAATTTTTGCTCATTTCGGCACCAATGACTCCTGCCGTCTGGGTTCAGATGTCATCTTTAGTTCGTACAGGCGGTTGGCGGAACTGGTGAAGGCGGAAAGCCTCGCTCGCGGGGTGGAATCTGAGCTAACTATTTGTAGTATCGTTCCCAGAAGCGATGGCGGTCCTCTGGTTTGGAGCCGAGTAGAAGGCTTAAACCAGAGGCTCAGACGATTCTGCGGAGATCTGGGGTGCAAATTTCTCGACCTCCGTTAACGGGTGGAGAAATGTAGGGTCCCCTTGATTAGGTCAGGCGTGCACTACACGCCGGAAGCGGCTACAAGGGTAGCGGAGTACGTGTGGAGTGCACATGTGGGTTTTTTAGGTTAGAGAATTCCCTTCCTAGGCCCGACAAGACGCTTCCTGAGACGCGGCAAGGTAGGAGTAGGCAAAATGCAACAGGGAATAACAATATTAATGTGCTAATAGTAAACTGCAGGAGCGTCTATAGAAAGGTCCCAGAACTGCTCTCATTAATAAACGGTCACAATGCCCATATAGTACTAAGAACAGAAAGTTGGCTGAAACCAGACGTAAACAGTAATGAAATCCTAAACTCAGATTGGAATGTATACCGCAGAGACAGGCTGGACAGTGAAGGGGGAGGCGTGCTTATAGCGATAAGAAGTGCAATAGTATCGAAGGAAATTGACGGAGATCCGAAATGGGAAATAATTTGGGTGAAGGTCACGGTTAAAGGAGGCTCAGACATGGTAATTGGATGTCTCTATAGGCCCCCTGGCTCAGCAGCTGTTGTGGCTGAGCACCTGAAGGATAATTTGGAAAAGATTTCGAGTAGATTTCCCCACCATGTTATAGTTCTGGGTGGAGATTTTAATTTGCCGGATATAGACTGGGAGACTCAAACGTTCATAACGGATGGCAGGGACAAAGAATCCAGTGAAATTTTTTAAAGTGCTTTATCTGAAAACTACCTTGAGCAGTTAAACAGAGAACCGACTCGTGGCGGTAACATATTAGACCTTCTGGTGACAAACAGGCCGGAACTATTTGAAACAGTTACTGCAGAATAGGGAATCAGCGATCATAAAGCGGTTACTACATCGATGATTTCAGCCGTAAATAGAAATATTAAGAAAGGTAGGAAGATTTTTCTGTTTAGCAAAAGTGACAAAAAGCAGATTACATAGTAACTGACGGCTCAACACAAAAGTTTTGTCTCAAGTACAGATAGTGTTGAGGATCAGTGGACAAAGTTTAAAACCATCGTACAATATGCGTTAGATGAGTATGTGCCGAGCAAGATCGTAAGAGATGGCAAAGAGCCACCGTGGTACAACAAACGAGTTAGAAAACTGCTGCGGAAGCAAAGGGAACTTCGCAGCAAACGTAAACATAGCCAAAGCCTTGCAGACAAACAAAAATTGCACGAACTGAAATGTAGTGTGAGGAGGGCTATGCGAGAGGCGTTCAATGAATTCGAAAGTAAACTTCTATGTACTGACTTGGCAGAAAATGCTACAAAATTTTAGTCTTATGTGAAAGCGGTAGGTGGATCAAAACAAAATGTCCAGATACTCTGTGACCAAAATGGTACTGAAGCAGAGGATGACAGACTAAAGGCCGAAATACTAAATGTCTTTTTCCAAAGCTGTTTCACAGAGGAAGACTGCACTGTAGTTCCTTCTCTAGATTGTCGCACAGATGACAAAATGGTAGATATCGAAATAGACGACAGAGGGATAGAGAAACAATTAAAATCGCTCAAAAGAGGAAAGGCCGCTGGACCTGATGGGATACCAGTTCGATTTTACACAGAGTACGCGAAGGAACTTGCCCCCCTTCTTGCAGTGGTGTACCGTAGGTCTCTAGAAGAGCGTAGCGTTCCAAAGGATTGGAAAAGGGCACAGGTCATCCTCGTTTTCAAGAAGGGACGTCGAACAGATGTGCAGAACTATAGACCTATATCTCTAACGTCGATGAGTTGTAGATTTTGGAACACTTATTATGTTCGAGTATAATGACTTTTCTGGAGACTAGAAATCTACTCTGTAGGAATCAGCGTGGGTTTCGAAAAAGACGGTCACGTGAAACCCAGCTCGCGCTATTTGTCCACGAGACTCAGAGGGCCATAGACACGGGTTCACAGGTAGACGCCGTGTTTCTTAACTTCCGGAAAGCGTGCGATACAGTTCCCCACAGTCGTTTAATGAACAAAGTAAGAGCATATGGACTATCAGACCAATTGTGTGATCGGATTGAAGAGTTCCAAGATAACAGAACGCAGTATGTCATTCCAATGGAGAGAAGTCTTCCGAAGTAAGAGTGATTTCAGGTGTGCCGCACGGGTGTGTCGTAGGACCGTTGCTGTTCACAATATACATAAATGACCTTGTGAATGACATCGGAAGTCCACTGAGGCTTTTTGCGGATGATGCTGTGGTATATCGAGAGGTTGTAACAATGGAAAATTGCACTGAAATGCAGGAGGATCTGCAGCGAATTGACGCATGGTTCAGGGAATGGCAATTGAATCTCAATGTAGACAAGTGTAATGTGCTGCGAATACATAGAAAGATAGATCCCTTATCGTTTAGCTACAAAATAGCAGGTCAGCAACTCGAAGCAGTTAATTCCATAAATTATCTGGGAGTACGCATTAGGAGTGATTTAAAATGGAATGATCATATAAAGTTGATCGTCGGTAAAGCAGATGCCAGAGTGAGATTCATTGGAAGAATCCTAAGGAAATGCAATCCGAAAAAAAATGGCTCTGAGCACTATGGGACTTAACTTCTGAGGTCATCAGTCCCCTAGAACTTAGAACTACTTAAACCTAACTAACCTAAGGACATAACACACATCCATGCCCGAGGCAGGATTCGAGCCTGCGACCGTAGCGGTCGCGCAGTTCCAGACTGTAGCGCCTAGAACCGCTCGGCCACTCGGGCCGGCGCAATCCGAAAACAAAGGAAGGAGGTTACAGTACGCTTGTTCCCCCACTGCTTGAATACTGCTCAGCAGTGTGGGATCCGTACCAGATAGGGTTGATAGAAGAGATAGAGAAGATCCAATGGAGAGCAGCGCGCTTCGTTACAGGATCATTTAGTAATCGCGAAAGCCTTACGGAGATGATAGATAAACTCCAGTGGAAGACTCTGCAGGAGAGACGCTCAGTAGCTCGGTACGGGCTTTTGTTGAAGTTTCGAGACCATACATTCACCGAAGAATCAAGCAGTATATTGATCCCTCCTACGTATATCTCGTGAAGACACCATGAGGATAAAATCAGAGAGATTAGGGCCCACACAGAAGCATACCGACAATCCTTCTTTCCACGAACAACACGAGACTGGAATAGAATGGAGAACCGATAGAGGTACTCAAGGCACCCTCCGCCACACACCGTCAGGTGGCTTGCGGAGTATGGATGTAGATGTAGATGTAGATCTTTTTGAGGAATTTAATCTCGAAGAAGGTATTAGCGACCATAATGTCGTTGTGGCTTCTCCGTCAGTGGAAGTTGCAAGAAAAAAACGAAGGAACAGCGTAGGGTTTTCTTGTTTGGGAAAGCAAATAAAAGTGTCATTTATGAATATCTGCATACCCAGCTCCAAGAATTCTCCGCGGGACACAAAGATATTGAGCATCTTCGGTCGTAATTAAAAGGTATTGTCCGCCACGTGCTAGAGAAGTATGTGCCTAGCAAAAATATAGGGGAGGGAAAGGATGCACTTCGGTACAAGAAATATTTTAGGAAGTAGCTGAGAAAGCAGAGAATTTTGCACTGTCGCTATAAACGCAGTCACTGCCCCGTTGACAAACATAAATTATGCGATATGAAAGCAGCTGTCAAAAGGCCAATGAGGGATTCTTTTAACGAATTTGAAAGCATTATTTTATCTGCAGGGTCTGAAAATAACCCCCAAAAATTTTGGTCGTACATAAAATCTATGAACGTTACAAATAGTTCAGTACCTTCTCTTGCTGACAGTATGGGTAATGTAACCAATGATGATAAACAGAAGGCCGAAATTCTAAACCTAGCTTTCTAAACATCGTTTACGGTAGAGGACGGCAACACCATTCCCCCATTCAATTATCGAACAAACGCAAGGATGGCTGACATAGTGTTTAGTGTGTCTAAGGTTGCAAAACAGTTAAGATCCTTAGACGCCAAGAAGGTATCTGGCCCCCGTAAGATTATATGTTGACTATGCTACAAATATAGCACCATTCTTATCCATCATCGGTCAGGGATCATTGGAACAGCGGAAATTTCCACGAGACTCGAAGAAGGCCCAGGTTATAGCAATCTATAGAAATGGTAGAAAATAGAATGAAAATAATTACCTGCCAATTTCACTGACATCGATTTGTTGTAGAGTCATGGGACATATTTTGTGTTCAGACATAAGACCCTTCTAGAGTCTGAGAAGCTGATCTGCTAAAACCAGCACGGTTTTAGGAAACAGTGGTCATGCAAGACACAGTTGGCCCTCTTTGTGCATGATATACAACAGACTCTCGATACTGGCTCTCAGGTTGATGCCATATTTCTCGACTTTCGAAAGGCGTTCGGCAGTTCCGCACTGTCGCTTGCTCCAAAAAGTGCGCGCTTCCGGCCTATCCGATGACATATGCGGTTGGATAGAAAGTTTTCTAACAGACAGAGAGCAGACTGTCGACCTGAATGGAGTGACTTCAACAGAAACAAGGGCAGCGTAATAGGTCCACTGCTTTTTAAGATTTACATAAACGATCTGGTTGGTGTTTCTGATAGTGGCATTAGACTGTTTGCCGATGGTGCTTTGGTCTACAGGTAGTATTACATGACAGTTGTGAACAAATCAATGATGATTTGCAGAAAATAAATGCGTGGTGTAATAACTGGCGGTTACCTCTCAGTGTCAGTAAGTATAATCTACTGCGTATAACAAGGAGAAAATCCCCATTAATGTACGAGTACAAAATAAATGACCAGTCTTTGGAAGCGGTAACATCCGTCACCTATCTGTGTTTGACTATTCAAAATAATCTCACATGGAATGATCAGATTACACAAGTAACGGGCAAGGCGAATGCAAGATTGCGGTTTATTGGTAGAATCCTGAAGCGGTGCAGTCCTTCAACAAAGGAAATAGCTTACAATACTTTAGTACGTCCAGTCTTAGAGTACTGTTCGTCCATATGGAACTCTTACCAGTTGGGTCTGATTAAAGAGATTGAGAAGGTCCAAAGAAGAGCGGCAAGATTCGTCACTGGTACATTTAGAAATGACGAGAGCGTTACAAATCTCATATAAAGTTTGAAGTGGGACACACTTGCAGATAGAGGACGCGCTACTCGGAAGAGGCTGCTCACTAATTTCCGAAATCTGATATTCGCCGAGGATGTAGAGCATATAGTATTACCACCAACTTTCAAATCGCGCAGTGATCACCGTTCATAGATAAGGGAAATTAGAGCTCGTACTAAGGGTTTCAGGCAGTCGTTTTTCCCTCACGCGTTCCGCGAGTGGAACAGAGGGGGGAAAATATGACATTGGCGCGAATTGTGCCCACCGCCACACACAGCTTGGTGGCTAGCGGAGTATATATGTAGATGTCAAATGTCTGTGCGATGTGGACCTACTCCCGAGACGAAGAAGTTCTCTAGACTCGCATTAGGGAGGACGACGGTTCGAACCCGCGTCCAGTCGTCCTGACTTAGGTTTTCCGTGATTTACCTAAATCGCTTAAGCAAACGCAGGGATAGTTCCTTCTAAACGACACGCCCACTTTGCTTCTCCGTTTCCCCCCAATTTGGCTGTGTGGTTCTAGGCGCTTCAGTCAGTGACCGTTACGGTCACAGGTTCGAATCCTGCCTCGGGCATGGATGTGTGTGGTGTCCTTAGGTTAGTTAGGTTTAAGTAGTTCTAAGTTCTAGGGGACTGATGACCACAGATGTTAAGTCCCATAGTGCTCAGAGCCATTTGAATCATTTTGAACTCCCCCTAATGACAGCTTGTGCTCCGTTTCTATTGACCTCGTTGTCGACGGAACGTTTAATCTCTGTTACGGCATACAGTCAAGCGCTGGCACGCCAGTCGGAAACGATAGGGAAGAGAAGGCTGTGAGAAGAAGTCAGCCGATTGAACGCTGACCAGGCCTGTCTCCAGGAAGACAACGCAACAGCAGTGGCACCGCGAACGAATGGTGCCAGCCCAGTTCAGTAGCAGCTTCAAGATTAGTGACTTCGATAGCAGCATCAACGCTAGTCACTCCGCTTGTACTCTCTATGTAGCCCAGACTTGGGATTGTCTGTGTTGATAAAGATTGATTATTCTGTATGTCGCCCTTCGCATGCTTCGCATCTGTGTAATTGCTACAGTTAAGTACTGTATCTTTTATTACTGTAATAAAACTCATTAGTGCGACTTGTTTGATTGTTTGTCTAGCGAATCAAGTATGCAGGCTTCCTAGACACTACAATCACCTCCTCCTCCTTTTCCCACGATAGAACTTGTGTGGCACTAGCTCGGACCCGAGCTGTGTCCATCACACTGCTACTATCCAGGATCTCAAGGACCAGTTACTATAGTTGTCGGACACTTGCGCCTCAGGAGAGGACACAAGCATTAAGGACAGCTGTCCCATTCGAATCAGTGCATACAACTAAGCCACAGGGGGACCAACATCGTGCTGATTATTTGGTCCCCTCCGGAAAATCAACCAACCAACAAATCCTGCTGCATAAAAAGTTCTCGGTTTACTTGCCGCATCAAATTTGGATAAAATCCCGAGCTTTCGATGACTATCTCTGTCATCTTCGGCAAGGGTAAAACTGACTGTCGTAGACCTTTCTTTTTTTTCTTTATTGCTATTTTTCACCTCATACAAAGGTGGGCTGGCAGCAGATAAATCTACTCCGCTGTTCAGCCACAAGCATTTCAATAAAAGAGAAAATAAAGACAGAAAATAACAGATTGGTGGTTAAAGAAAAGTAGATATAAAAATTAAAAACATGAAGCCGTTCACACTCGACCAAAAAACATGAAAAACTGTCGGCACTGTGCACAAACACTGATGACTTAGACAGTACAAGTGAACCAAGGAGCGTGGCGGCGAAAATCACTAAATCACGAACACGATGGCACACACACGAGAAACTGATGGCGATGATCTCCCACTTAACGTGTGCGAGTCCGGGGACCTGCCAAGAGGGGAAGGAGGTGGTGGGGGAGGGAGAGGGGTGAGCAAAGATGCCAATGGCAGAGAAGATGGTGGGGGGGAATGAAGGTATGGGGATAGGGGAAGCCTGGGGTAAGAGGGGGGAAAAAGGGAGGAGGGTGGGAAGGGGGAGAGAAGGGAGAGAGGGTGCCCATAGGAACAAATACAGGAAGAGGGAGGGATCAAAGTTGGTAGGAGGGGTAGATGGAGGGGAGGAGGGAATCATCAGGGAGGGGGAGATCGAAGAAGCCACCTTGGGAGAGGGTAAGGAGAGTGGAGAGATGGAGAGCAGGTGGGGGGGGGGGGGGCAGAGGATGGGAGAGACAAGCGGGTGAGGAGGATCGAGTTTATGGGAGGTGTAGAGGATCCGTATCTGATCAAGGAAAAGGAGGAGGTGAGGGAACGGAATAAGGTCGTACAGGATCCGCATGGGGAAGGGGAGACGTATGCGATAGGCGAGGCAAAGAGCATGGCGTTCAAGGATCTGAAGGGATTTGTAAAAGGTAGGAGGAGTGGAGATCCAGGCAGAGTGGGCGTAGCAGAGGATAGGGCGGATGAGGGATTTATATGTATGGGGGATGGTGGAGGGGTCCAGACCCCATGTACGGCCAGAAAGGACCTTGAGGAGACAGAGTTGGGAGCGTGCCTTGGCTTGGATTGTCCGGAGGTGGGGGGTCCAGGAGAGGCGACGGTCAAGGGTGACGCCAAGGTACTTAAGGGTGCGGGCGAGGGCGATAGGACGGCCATAGACGGTGACATAGAAGTCGAGGAGGCAGAAGGAAGTGGTGGTTTGCCTACAATGATCACCTGGATTTTGGAAGGATGTCGGGGACCGGTGCGGCTTCCGCTTTTATAAGCAGTGGACGGCTTCTCATTGGCTGGATGACGTCACTGTAAAAACGGAGCGTACGAAGGTGGCGGTCTCTATGTCTATAGATTTTGTTTGCGCGCTTTATCCAGCGTTGCTTGTAGCGCCATCCATCGCAACAAGCGGAGAACTGCGAGGAATGAAAGAAGTCCCCCCTCTGCGAGCTATCTTTATCAACTGCGCGCTTCCATGCATTGCTGAGTGCGTATGAGAAGTCTCTGTTGAAATTAATTTCAACTACTTCCCTGATGACAGAGTCCCAATAGTTTGAAGTGTGAGCAAGTATTCTTGTTTCATGGAATAGAATCTTATGTTTATTTAACAAACTGTGTTCAGCCACCGCTGATTTTTGTACATATCTGCAAGGATTGTGTCGTGAAAGACTTCGTAGTCAACAAATCCTGCTGTTTAAGGGACTCTTACTGCCAAGTTCCTTGTATATTTTACTTGGATAACCATTTCAACCCCTGAAGTTTCATGTCTTTCCATCCCCTCTTCTCCCCTCCCCCTTCCAGGTGCTTCTTCTTTCTTTTGTCAGGCAGCATATCTTCCTTATACTTCCATTTTATATGTAGTTTTCCTGTCGGTACGGTGCACACCCTCACCTCTCTATGTTTAACCACTTTTTCCCGATATATCCTGTACTTGCCGACACCTTGTCTAATGCAATACCGGAATATGTGGAACGGATGTGCTGCTGTGGTGCACCGATTCATCAGTACGCAGAAGATTCACAATGGAGGTTCACCATACTGTTGTTTAACATCGAATCAAGACCGGCACATTGAACTGACAGCTATGTTTCGAAATTCGGATGAGTTTAATGTTCTGACGCTAACGTCGGATCTCGGGCCGTCATATTTCGTCCTGCCTGCCGCCTCACCATTCTTTCCTGCCCCCTTTTTTTTTTATTTTTCCGAACGAAACCGCCGAAAGGTAAACAGAGCGTGTTGTTACAGATTTATGCGCCGGCATTATATATTGTGTGGGGATGGACGGCGTACCGTAGATCACCCGGTGTGCGCGGTATTGTCCGCCGGCGGCGGCAACGACGATTGTTAAATGAAATGGAAACTGTGGAAGTCGCTTCTCGCGACCGCGGCGGGATTTATCGCGCTCTGAGGGATGGGGCGGCTCGCGGGCTGTCTGTCCGGACGGAAACCAGATGCGCGCCGTACCGGCACCCGGAACGCGGGCGTCGACGCCGAGCTCTGACCACTGCAGTGACGGCCACAAATCCGTTGCTGTCGGCAACTTGTCGAAGCACCACCGTCCGGTGATGACAACACGCAACACCACGAGGTCCTCACCTCTTCTTCTCAGACATTCCTATGTCATCGTTTTGCTTGTGAGAGTAATTAGTAGGAACGTGGTTGCAACCTGAGAACTACTCTCTGTTCAATACGAAATGTCAAATATAAATACTTCCAGCCGTGCCAGCACGCTCACTGGTATCCGTGGTCTTCTATATAACAACCAGTGACCGTATGCTGACCACTATTTCGACTGTACAAAAGATAAGATTCTTCTCACACATCGGTCAGGAGGCCTGAAGACGGCGTAATGTAACGCCGAAACCGGTAGCAAAATCAAATCAAGTTGGACTTAATTACCGGCTGAAAGCCACTTTAATTTAAAAACGGCTGAAGGCCAATAACTTAAAACGCAAGCGTAATCAGAAACTTAAGGGGCAAGCCTCATCTTAAAACAGTTCTTTAGTTAAGCTGAAGTAACAAGCTAAATTCAGAAACTTCCTGGCAGATTAAAACTGTGTGCCGGACCGAGACTCGAACTCGGGACCATAGCCTTTCGCGGGCAAGTGCTCTACCATCTGAGCTACCCAAGTACGATTCACCCCCCGTTCTCACAGCTTTCCTTCTGCCAGTACCTCGTCTCCTACCTTCCAAACTTTACAGAAGCTCTCCTGCGAAACTTGCAGAACTAGCACCTTGCAGAACTAGCTGTGAGGACGTGGCGTGAGTCGTGCTTGGGTAGCTCAGATGGTAGAGCACTTGCCCGCGAAAGGCAAAGGAAACGAGGTCGAGTCTCGGTGCGGCGCACAGTTTTAATTTGCCGGGAAGTTTCATATGAGGCACACTCCGCTGCACAGTGAAAATCTCATTCTGCAAGTTAAATTTAATTTTGCTGAAGGCCTAACACTTAAAACTCGATAACATTATTCTTTTTAAAATACAAAAGGCCTTACGTGAAACCGTTCTTTAATTTAGGCTGAAGGCCTTAGAGCAAACAACTCAAACTCAAAATCAGCTGAAGGCCCGAATCTTAAAAAAATTCAACAACATTAAAATTTTTAAAATGCCAAAGCGCTTACGTGAAACAGTACTTTAAACCAGGCTGAGGACCTTTAGAGCAAAACAACTATGCCTTTAAAAAAAATCGGCTAGAAGCCATATAAGTACAAACAACAAGAACAAATAAAAAGACATAGCAGGACACACTAGGGCGCTCAGATGTTCGAGGGTCGGCCTGTAATTCAAACACTAACGCTCGCTTAGGTGAGACAGGCATCGGTCCATTCATTCACGATCCGACGACAACCCAACCGATTGACTGTCAGCGGACCCACCGACAAGATAACTTCCACTTCACCCGATCAGGGCATAACAGGGAGTTCAACGGAACAACGTGGAAGATATTGGCACCCACAACCAATCATACATGGAGCTGTCAGACTACACACCGTGCTGGACAGTAACAACACGATGATGAAACTACAATGCCTGAAATTTACGCCAACGACCAAGGCAGGTAACCGGAACGTTAATGGCCACAAAGCAGAAGATTCCGCTGGTGCACTTCTATTCAAATAAACAAATACAGTGAAACCTCACCGGAGGGTGGCTAGAATTTTCCAACATGAAAACCACCTTGTTGCTCGTGGGAATATCCCAACAGCCGACAACGAACTCCAAACGACACAATGTGAACAGTCTTGACTTGCTGGTAGGTTAAATCAAAACTCAACTTTCGTGTCCAGGGTCGGTGAGCCACGGGCCTTGTAGCGGTGGGAACAGCTCCACACACTCCCACACAGCGTGGAGACAGCCAGCGGTCCCCAGCCAAACCACGCCCTGCCGAGAATTCCTCGCTGCTCCGCGCCAACCGACCGACAGGTCCACACCGGCCAGCCGGAAACTACAATCGCCAGGTCAAAGATAGTCCAACGTGCGAATATCGATACACAGCGCTGCTGCCACCCGCGGAAGGAGAGGATAACAGCACAATCGCGATAATCGCGGGAGACTAAACACAGAATCGCAACGAAGGTTTAATCCAGACCATAACACGAGCCATCCACGGCTCAATATAGAAGGCTGAAGATGTTTTGATTTAACAATTTGTGTTCATACCTACTCGTCTCGACACATCCTACGATGTGCTACGAGCGTGGTCCAAGGATAAAAACGACTTACTGCCCATTTCCAGTTTTTTCCTTGTTTTGGACCTCTGAAAGTTGCCTACCCTGTAAACTTAGCAACACATTTACTAGTACATGTACTCCACTGTCACAGGTATCAGCACGGTTTTCACTAATAACTTTCGACTGGTTCATTTCCGATTCAGAGACTCTTACCTCAAATTGATACATTTATGCTTCTCCATTATCCGACAAGTTTGTAACATTACCACGGAATCATCCTGTATATTTACGCATTTACAGGCACCAGCACTTACAACTTTGAAGCTCTCATATTCACTGGATGACGTTTCCAGAGGCACCAGCACTTATAACTTTGAAGCTCTCAGAGTCATTGGATGACGTTTCCGGATAAGTGTTCCTATTCAAAATATTATGAACTCAACCCCCCGCCGGTACAAATTCTAGAAGTCTTCAATGGTAATTTCCGAACGCCCTGTATCAACTGCGAGATACAGATACCCGTCGACTTTTGGGACAGAAATATTATTCGATTATTTTTTAGTACTCCGAAATGTGGGGTAATAAAGAAAAGAATGAAAAAATTGCAAAAATACGTGTTACGTTTAACAATGGCTGAAAAACATGCGGAGCGAAAGGTAGCTCAGACTTCCATAACCCACCACAGATGATTAGAAGCATAAAATGCAGAATGATATTGTGAAAGACACCTACTCATGAAGGCTCGTACAGTTCCTGGAGAGGATACATACTGATAGTGATACAGCGGGGACAAAGTAATTGACCACCTGGTTTAATGGAATGTCACCAGTCTACTACTAGACGAGAATTCGAAAACTCTAGTATAGACTTGGGAAATGTTTAAATAACGAATGTAGTTGTGCAGAAGAACAAATGTCAACTTTACAAGTGATATTAATTGTTTCTCCATTTCTAAGAACAGGCTCCTCGCCATTTAAGATCGCAGTCTGGCTATTTCTTCCTGCTCTACTTATACATCTACGTACAGGGTGACAGGAATGATCAATCGAAGCAAAAAAGTCTAGTGATCATGAGCTGTAAAACGTACACCCTTTAAGAGCTACTTGTTCTTCATCTTTGATACTGTGAGACGAACCTAGTCAACTGCTTGCTCTTTGCTTCTATATTTTTGGAGGAGGTAGTGATGGCCAAAACAAGAAACGTGTCTGGTAAACGTGGGCTCTAAAATGCATACCTTAAGAGGTATGAGCACTTGTTCTATAGAAGAGATGTGTTTCACATTAGCGAAGATGAATAAGTGCTCATAGGTCTTCAGGTATGTACTTTAAAGCCCACACTTGGTAAGCATTTTTTTTTTGTTTAGTCCGTAATACTACCTCTCAGAATATGGAAAGCAAAGAGCTACTAGAAGAGATACATTTCACAGTATCTAAGATGAAGAATATCTCATAGCTCTTAAACTAGGCGTTTTGAAGCCTACGTTTACTTCACTGTCATATTCCAAAATATTGGCCATTGTTCCTGGGACACCCTGTGTATACCTCACAAGTCACTCTATGAGGCATGGTGTAGGGTACGTAGTACCAACATAATCGATATTACTTACTATTCCAGTCGAGTGCTGAGCGATGGGAAATGACGATCCAGATGCTTCTGCACGCATCCTCGTCTCTTGTCTTCCTCTCACTTTATCGAAGTATGTGATGGTAGGACTAGAATGGTCACTCAATTTCCTCAAGCAGAAGTTCTCTGCCTTCATCAAACACGGTTTCGCGAGAAATACGTCGCGCTCCTTCTAAGGACTGCTATTTAAGTTGCAAGAATGTCACTGTTACACTTCCGTAACAGGCTAAGCTCAACTCTTGCGATCCTAGTAGAGCGACACTATATTCGCTAAATGTCTGTTCCCATGCCTATTTGATAAGAACTCCAAAGACAAAAACTATGCTGTAGAATTGGTTGCGCTAGCGTCTTGTATACGATTTCCTTTACAGTTTCATTATATTTCTCCAGAACCGTCCCAACAAATCTAAATGTATGCAATGATATATAGGACTTGGTGCATTAAGTTTAAAATACTTCTTTTATTGTATTGTGATTGAGTGTGAGGACCCCATAACCAGCAGAAGCCAGCAGACAGAAATCCTTTTTGTACTACTCGAGTAATTAAGCCCTGCTATACCTTTACCTCTGTGCCCTGTCGTACAACGGATACATAAGCTGCTTTCTATACAGTCTGTGCAACCACATCAGCAGTGTGTTATAAAAACGCGAAGGACGCAACCGAAATCCCAACTCAGCATAAACAAAGCTAATCGAGGATAAGACTATTTTCATTACAATTGTGACACCTCACCGACAATACATTTTGATTGACGTTTCCGAAGCACAAGAATGGATGTTTGCCCCAACTACTTAAGGGCAGGTGCCTCCACCGATGCAACTGACGCTTTTAGTGTCATTTTATCGTAATTGCGGCTTCGAAATTGCAATTAATATTTTCAGATGATTTGGTGAGAGACTTCTTGCCTACATTTCTTGAATTCAGGAAGAAGTTTTGTTTTAAGTATGATGCATTATTTAAACGCAGGGCTGTGCTTTGCTGACTCCGCTTTTGGCCGTGTCCAGTATCTTTTAGGTGCACTCTCACGGGGCCATCTATAGTTTAGCGTTATGCCGCCTCATCTCGAGAAATTTATACATTCAATTGCGCAGTTTTGTCTCTTGAAACAATCAGCCAGCCTGGCTGATAGAGATGTCATTTGTCCATCTGGCCTCGTGCCACTCTCGAAAGCCATCGTATTAGCTGACAATGAACTTGCTGTCGTCCTAGATGTACGCTGCATTCCACTGCACTCTCACCTTCCGTACTGCTGATTTTACATGGCTTTCCCATTTAATATTGCTGCTTAGTATTACTCCTAAATACAAGGGGCATTCAAATGAAAACGAGGCAGATGGCGAAAAGGTACGTAAAGTGTTTTTATTTCAAAAGTAATCGCCATAATTGTTAATACATTTATTCTACTCTGAGACAAGATAGTCAATACCTTTGTAGAAATATATTTTGTGGTTGTCTACATTAATTGTACCCAGGTGTGCTCCTCTTTCTCCGAAGCAAATTTACGGCCACGACGGTCTTTCTCCAGGGCGCCAAAAAAACGAAGTTCTCATGGGCACGGGTCCACATGTTGCCATGGATGTTTCAGCTACACTGAAAAGTTTCGTCATCAGGTCTCGATTCATCCTCCATGCCATATCGGTCTCTTTCCACGCAATTCCCATATTTTTGGAGCCGTGAAGAAAGACATTCGTGGACATCGACATGCTTCTGATGGAGGGATGCATGTAGAGATTCCGCAGGCAATAGCAAACGCTTTCTCATGGAGGCACTGACCGTCTAGTCTCGCAGTGAGGTAAATATGTTGACAGCTATTGCGATCACTTTTGAAATAAGAAACAATTTACTCACATTTATTTTACAGTCGCCTCGCTTTCATTTGACTGTGTCAAACATGGCGTGTCTAGGAAACGTGCTTTCTCGGATCGCTAGACCACATTCAAGCACATCGTATTAATGAGTTTTATTACAAAATGAAAAAAGTACAATATTTAATTTTGTGTTACAAGGATGTATTACAAGCAAAGGGCGACAGACAAAATAAGAAATCTCTTCAGTATAACAATTCCCAAGTCCGTGTTACATAGGCAGTACAAGCAAGTGATTAGAGTCGACGCTGCTATCCAAGTTGCTAGTCTTGAAGCTACTCTTCAACTGGGTCACGACCAGTCGGACGCGGCGCTTATGTCCTCTTCGCATAGGGGCCGCTGCTGTCACGTTGTCGTCCTGGACAGGGGTCGGTCAGCGTGCGACTGGCTGACGTCTTGTCACAGCCATCTCTTCTCTATCGTTCCCGACTAGCGTGCCGGCACTTGACTTTACGTCATAACATACTGCCCATTATGCTGATGCAATTTTATGTGTCAAAGATGATCACCTTTACTCTTACAGTCAAAACTGTAGTGTATTTTTTCTTTATTATGAGCTGCGTCTCACATTTAAATACATTTATACAGAGATACGTATATTAAACTACAAGGAAATTTAAAATGTAAAATCAAAGCCACCTCCCGCTGTCTATATTTTCAATTTTATTTTATTTTTGCTACCAGTTCCACCACGCCATCTTCAGGCACCGACCAACGTGTAGGAAGAATCCCACCTCTTGTAGAATCGGAACACGGGCCAGCATACAGCCACTGCTATCCCTAGAATTCTGTTTGACGACGCAATTCCTTCGTTCATCAGTTTCACATTGCAATAGGTGGCAAATGCTTCCCTGAGATGAACAAGTTGGCACAGAGAGGAATTCGTGGTGGGCCGCTTCACACCGGTGAGAAGCCTGTATGACTAAAAATTGTTTATACAAGTCTCTGTTATTCAGTAATGTAGTTCAGTTCAATAACAATTCAATTACGCAATTCAGCAATACAGGGATGTTGTAATTTATTATTCTACGAACGGTGTTTTGCTCTTCTGTCTGCTCAAAAGTTCCTCATGCTTTTAGATATTTCCCTTCTTTAACTGCTTGAAATCACTTTTCCTGTAGTCCTCTTATTGACCTTCCTTCGTAGTCTGTTTTACGTGTGTCACATTCTTCTGGCTTCCTCTTTTTTGTATTTTTTAGTTCATCTATTGTAATTTGGAGTTCTCTTATGTTTTCCTTAGCTCACTACTCCACAGTTTTTCTATTCTTCTCTATTTTCTCATCAAATGTCCAAAGAATGAAATGCATTTCTTCCAGATTGTGATAATTGCTGGTTCTGTCTTCTTGTATACTGTTTCATTTGAAGCTATTGTCCAATGCCCTTTTACTTGAAATTAGTTTTTTATGCATGTCCTAGTTATCCGCATCTCTGTTGTATTATTTATTTTGAAGATGGCTTCAGCTGCGTAACTTATTCCTGTTTATGTAACTGTTTTATACTGTTTTAATTTTCCATCTATAGATACACTGTTTTTGTTGTACGTGGTTTTTACCAATGGAATTTGCTACGCTCAATTCTTTATTCGTTTCTGCCATGCTGGATTCTCATTTAGATAGTGTATTATGATTCTACATTAACCTTTGAATATTTAAATTTATCAACAACTTTGATTTCCTGTTCTGTTGTAATTGGCCTGGTGATACCAGTGTGCGAGAATGTAACGCTTGTTTCTTCAAATGTTTTAGATAAAGTGCTAGAGGAAAGTGCTACAAGATAAAGTGCGGTAGGAACGAAAATGAAATCTCGAGTATAGTTACATTTTAATTTTAAAATTGTAGAAACGGTGTTTCGTTTAATTTGTGTGATCGAACCTCGTTAAGAGTATTATATCTTCTGAGCTACAAAACTTTTCGCGTAGGTAATGGTTTCCTCTATTTCTATAAAGTTTTGAAGGATGAGGCTGGATTTACTGATGGTAGTGGTGTAAATTTTGAGCATACGGCATGTGAAACATTTGTAGATTTTCTTAGACGATCTGAGTTGTTATAAGGACGTACTCCAGACTGCATTTCTTTATGAACACAACATATCTCCAGTGATGATTATACTCGCTGGCGTAGTAGTAAGAAGGTTTGAGACAGGTTTTAAGAGTTTTTCTCACATACCAGTCTGCCAAGGAAGCCCTGGAGGGATTGAGCTTTTCAGGAGGGAATTTTGTGAGAGTTTTTATTAGATATCAGTCTGCAAAGGAATCATCGGGCAATCCTGGTTTATTTGTGTTAGTAACAATGCTTTTCTCTGAGCCTGTTTGAACTATAACTAAAAACAGAACAGACACAATTTGTTTTGACCAAAAGCACGCCACTCAATACAAATTTTCTGTGTTACAAGGACACAAAAATGGAAGAGCACCAGTGAGAAAAATGTTATTTTATGCATGCTCTCTTCTGGTGGTAGCACTTCAGAGTAAAATTATAAAAATAAGCGTTAAACGGAAATTTTTCACAAAGGAAAGTTAACTGTGGAAACTGCATTCGTATCATTTTGCAATATTCATTAAATAAGTTAACTGTGGGGCTAAGTACAAGCTTTTCTTCTAGAATCACCTAGAATTAAACTCTTTAATAGGATAACAACTAATAATACAAAACTGTGTTTAAGTACAAAGGATAATTATAGGTGTCTCTCTATTTTGCAGTGAAAGCAAGACGCGGTTTGCACGATGGGATGCATACAGGAAAGAGACAACTCTCAGAATAGAAAATGGCGGGTTCCTGGACAGGCCTGCTGGAGGAGATCCTTGCCACACTCTTGGCCGTGTGGTTAACATGACAGCCGACAAGAGCTGCGATGGCCTGTCTGACAGAGATTGCGAGATAGTCGCCCTTCAGTGACAAGAAGCCACAAATCACAAAATTGTCAAAATGTCTCTCCAGAAACATTTTCGACAATAACGACGAGAAGGAGGTAATCTACTTTAAATGCGTCGTGTCTGTCTCTTTGTCTTCGAACACGTTAACCCCCAAAACTACTGGACAAATTTTCATGGGGTTTTTGCAGATAACCTGAGCATATTTTAGGGTACCGTTCAAGCTCTATTTCATCAAAATGGGAGCAAGGAGGAAAAGTTGTCGTGATTTAAAATATTACCAAACCTTTCTTGTCTGGCTGCCTCAACTCGCTAATCTCCAAAACGACTAGACGGATTTTTATGAGGTTTCCACTGTTAACTTCATCGTAGCTAGGAACAAGATGAGTTCACTGAAAACTGATGTTCACACACATTATAAAAATATATTTATGTTCCCAATGTTCAGCCCCTCCGAAAACACTGGACAAATTTCAGCCAAATTTTGGTACAAATATCTCTTTCAGGAAAGAATCGCTGGGGGGGAGAAGAACCTGCCTATCAAAGAGGTAAGGGTTGGGATGAAAAATCAGTACGTAGATGTTATTCATTCAGTATTTTAGAACGAGACCTCTCACTGACTTGCAACAAACTTCACACATAATTGCAGATCTGTACGAAAATTTCTCTCGCTGACAACCCCTTGGCTGTATCACAACCCTCACAACGCACTGGAAGGAAAACTTTTACAGCTTAATACATTTTCACTTTTCAATTAGTGATACGGTCCCATCGAGCATGACATTTAGCGGACAGTGTTCCCATGTAGCACTGAATATACGTGGAATATTATATCATTGCGCGGCATAGAGAGATGATGAGGAGGAGGAGGAGGACGAGAAGAAGGAGGAGGATACGGACAGAGAAACGGAAGAGGAGGAAATAGGCAGGGACAGGGAGGAACAGGAGATGATCATTGAAAGGAAAGAGGAGAATATGGATGGGGGTGGGGGGGTGGGGAGGAGGATGAGCTCGACAGAGAGAGCGGGGAGTAGTAGATGAACAGAGAGAGTAGCAGGAGGAAATGGACAGAGAAATGGTAATGGAGGAGGTAGACGGAGAGAACAGGAAGGAGATGGACAGAGAGCTGGGGGAGGACGTGACTGACCAGTAGGACTGAAGTAAACACACACCCGGGAAACACCGGATACTCAGCTAGTTTCAGGTAACTTTTGTCTGTTTAAAAAATACTGTTAATACAAGTAAACAATTTTTATGTCTTTGTTGTAGCGGATCTTCTTTTAAATCATTCAGATCGGTAAATTGATATTCTGTCACCCTTGTAATGGAATTGGGGCTGAGAACAGAGGGCGCTTAATTGCTGTTCATTTTCTTCTTGGTTTTCGTCTCATGCTGATATCGACTACCATTTATGGACCTTACTTTCTACAACTTCTTCCATGATCAGGCGATCCCTATTTAACAAACAATCACGAATACGCTTAGCTGTTGTTTCAACATTATGGTGCATCCATTGTGCACATTGGCAAATTATAAATAGAACGATATGTAATACGCAAATGTGTTAACTATGGTGATGAGTACGTGCGGTTTGCGCGTGTATTTCAGAACTCAGATCAGTTACTAATGCAGAGTAGTTTCAGAACATTTTTAGTGAATGTCGTCATAAATACGTATGTGTACTATTTTTATTTATTTATTTATTTATTTACAGGGCTCTGATTACGGACAGTCAGTCGCAAACCTATGTAATAATAAAACTATTGCCGGCCTCCGTGGCCGAGCTGTTCTAGGGGCTTCAGTCCGGAACCGCGCTGCTGCTACGGTTGCAGGTTCGAATCCTGCCTCGGGCATGGATGTGTGTGATGTCCTTCGGTTAGTTAGGATTAAGTAGTTCTAAGTTCTAGGCGCTGATGACCTCAGATGTTAAGTCGCATAGTGTTTGGAGCCATTCCAAACATTTGAATAAACCTACTTGCGTGAACATCGACTAAAATAACTTGATAGTTGAAGGGAGACAAAACACAAAATGAAGATTGGCAATAGCAAGGAAACGTTTCTGAAAAAGGGTATTTCTTAACATTGAATGTAAATTTAATGCTAGAAAGTTTTCTGTAAAAGTATTTGTTTCTATCATAGCAATCAGTGATTTCGTAACGAGACATATGATCGTCCTTCGGTACCACATTTTTACGATCTAATTGCGGTCTCTTCTGACATAATTCATTACGAGATAAGTGTAATAAGTTTGCATAATAATTTATAATTTTTATAAATAGTCGATCACTAGATGATTCAAGAAACACTGTCACCATTTTTGCCTTCAAACAATTGTCGACAAGTTGTACTGATATTTGATTTTGAGCACACCATTATTTTAAATGCAGTTTGTCTCTTGTCTGTAGTGAAGTATTTACGACGCATCTAAACACAAACCGGTGCTACGAAGATTCAACTTCTACAACTTTTGGATAATACAACGTCGATTTCGTATGACACGTACTACTCACAAGGCACTAGGCTTTCTGTGTGAATAACGTCATCCATTTTCCCGTACCTGCAGATGTTACTGTCTGAAAATATCTCTAAAAACGTAATACGACTATTCTCTGCCACCACGAACATCGTCGTCGTATATACTATGATTATGTGGAAACTAAGGTTACAAGACATGTAGCTTTAGCGTGGAATGCCCCTGGTGGAAGTTCGTACCACTGCCGTGTAGCGTAAAGCGTGCGGAAGGAACGAGCATTACCAGCAATCAGTAGCTCGTCGCTTAGTGTTTTGTTGACTGTTAGAAATGAGCGTTCTCATTCCGGCTCCCACTAAATGCGCTCTAATTCGCTACCTAAGTGCTAAGTGTATGAACACCGCTGCAATTCACTGTGAAATTGTTTCAGTTTATGGAGAGGACGTAATGCCAAGGCAGCCCGTTACGAAAATGGCACGGAATTTCAATTTTGCAAGGATGGAAATTGACTAAGAAGACACAAGCGGAAGGCCGTCTGTTGTCATTGAAGACGATATGAACAAAATTGAAGAAAATCTTCTCTCTGATCACCTTAAGACAACTGACGACTTGCGTAAAATTTGCCACACATTTCACGAACTGTTGTTGATGTAATCGTAGCTGATCGACTGAACTATCTCAGGTTGTGTGGGCGAAGGGTGCCGAAGATACTTACCGAAGCACACAAAATGAACAGTCAGTGCCACACTCGAACTTCTTGGCCGTTTTGAGACTGAAAGCAAGGCTTTTCTCAACACTGTAGCGACAGGAGACGAAACTTGGGCTGACCACCATGCACCAGAGAGCAAGCGACAATCAACGCAGCGGCCCCATTCTCATTCTCCTTCAACCAAAAAATTCAAAACCCAGCAAACAGCGAGGAATTTATTGGTACCAATGTTCTGCTCGTTGAATTTTTGGAATGAGGTGAAACAATAGTTGCTGCAGGATATTGTGAAGCCATGAAGAATCTTCTCAGAGCCAAACAAAACAAACGACGCCGTATGCCGACAACGGGAGTCTGTCTCCCACATGACAATGTGCGTCCACACACCGCTCATGAAACATGAGAGTAGTTGACTTCGTTTGGCTGGGATGTTTTAAGCCACCCATCTCACAGCCCCAATCTCGCACCTATTGACTAACATCTAAATTCAATTAATGCCTTCGTGGAAAACACTTTTCCGACGACGACGAGGTGAAAATCTAAGTGAAAAAATGGCTGAAAAACGTGGCGGCAGATGGCGGGAGACGTCTATGACACAGGAATCAAAAAACTCGCCCCATGGGTGGCAAAATGTACTAAGGTAAATGGTGGTTATGTGGAAAAATAATGCATGTAAATTTTACTGAAATAAATTCATTTTTTGTACTTAAAAATATTCTTGTAACCTTACTTTCAGCTTTAGCCTAGTAAATCTGTCCAATATTTTTATCTAGAAGATTTCATATTCCGTGTAGTTTGCTGTAGCTTATAGAGATATTAATATGCCATTAGATCTCTCGTGGTGTTATGTATCTTTTTATCTTCTATGATAATTTCCCTCATTTTTTCCTTAGAATGGGTTCAAATTGTCTGCCATCCTTGAAGCACGTATTTAAGTAGAGTTTTCATCCCTTCACTGTCCAAGAACATCATTAATTACTCTGTCCACTCACTACATTACCTGGTTTCTTCTCCATGGCCACATCTGAAAGCTTTCAAATATATCCTTTCTTACTCTCTTATGTCCTGCTTCCGCAGCATAACTAACTGCACTCCGAATAAACTATATTGCCAATATCTTTTCTGTATTCGTTGTCAATAAACATTTTCTGAACGCTTTGTAGCAATACGCTACCGTTTTTGCTGTTTTCTCATTACAACATCAGCTTGCATCCTTACAAAGTTGTTCAAATCTGTGTGCCCGACCGAGACTCGAACTCGGGACCTTTGCCTTTCGCGGGCAAGTGCTCTACCATCTGAGCTACCGAAGCACGACTCACGCCCGGTACTCACAGCTTTACTTCTGCCAGTACCTTCTGTAAAGTTTGGAAGGTAGGAGACGAGGTACTGACAGAAGTAAAGCTGTGAGTACCGGGCGTGAGTCGTGCTTCGGTAGCTCAGATGGTAGTCTGCTTTAGGCGGTGGCGCGGCACGGACCTGCTGTCCCGGCCGCGGGCGCGCGTGGACGAGGAAGTGTTTACACCGTCGGTACTCGCGCGTGTTGTCTGACTCGATCGCCATGGCACACAATTTTCGAAAGACTACGCTCCAATTTACGTTCGACAACGAATTTGCCAGACCCAAAGCTTTCGAAATAGAGCGTTTTTTGAGGGAAGAAGTTCGTTTACCTGCTACGGACATCATTGGAATACACCTGTCCATTGTAAGCAGTACAATGTACGTAAAGATGACCGATGAAGCTGCGTGTGAAAGAACTCTCTCCGCTGCTCAAAGAGGATTTAAATTTCGACACTCTGATGGCCATATCAGCGATGTAACAATAGCTCCTTCAGGATTGGGTGTGAGGCTGATTCGGATCTTTGAACTGCCGTTTGAGGTGCCAGAATCGATGGTTACTGAATCGCTGCGACCATATGGAACGGTACTTAGTCATACGCCTGAACGCTGGGCAAGTTTTAGTACCTATCCTGTGCTAAACGGCGTGCGACAGGTGCGGATCGTCCTTACTAAACATATCCCGTCTTATTTATACATTGGCGGGTGTCGAGCTATTGTGATCTACGATGGCCAGCCACGCACTTGTTCTGGCTGTGGTGGAGAAGGACATATCCGCTCGGAGTGCGTACAACGCCGCGTCGTGCAACTGCCACATGGAGACGCGTCACAGCGAGAAGTTCCCACGCAACTGCCGATGACGTACGTGTCGGTGGCTCGCCGGGAGGTGTTGCCCAGTTCGGAGCGTGACAAGGACGTGTATATGCAAGAGTCGACCGAGTTACGGGAGCATGGAGGTGACTCGGAGAATGTCCCTACGCCCACGTCACGTCGGTTGAGGGAGGAACCTTCCGACAACTCACATGAAGCACGCGACTTGGAAGTAGAGGTCGAGACAGTGGCGCCGGCAACGGACCAACGAACGATCGACGAACACAGTGAGGCAGCAGAGGGCAGGGCACGCAAACAGCGATCGCCGAAGCGTCGCAAAAAGCGTCGCCATAATTCGGGTGACACGTCCCCCCCTCGCCTAGGGGATACGGAAGTTACCATAGCCGAAGAACTGTCTGACACAGAACACGTGCCTTTAGAGGACGCTGACAGGATTCCGTCAGATGGAGACCGGATGTCCTGCCTTTCAGATGGTCCCTCTTCATTGACACCGACTGACCCAGAGCTGCCGACGAAGGAGTCAGGGATACCAATGTCCCAGCAGCCTCGTCGAAATACATCAGAGGACGTTTCTCGGATGGATGACCACTGCGACTGGGCGGAACCAGTCGAGGACATACAGGAATTGCCACCCCCTAATGATGACCACTCACCTACAGGATGCACACCACGGAACGACAACAAAAGAGGGCAGCCCGTTGGCGGGCACCCCTCTGAGCACGAATAGTGGACTAACGCCCTTGGAGTTCTCAGTGACATGACACGAGCATGACAACGACAACGAACCAAGCATATAAGGTGGGCACAGTGAACATTAACACCGCACGTTCGCTTGCAAAGATGCAACTTCTCCGGGACATGATTTACGCCACTGACGTTGATATTCTGCTGATGCAGGAAACCTGCAATGCTGCTTTTCCCGACGTGCACGGATACAACACTTACCTAGCGCCGACTCCAGATGGAGGACGTGGCACAGCGATACTAGTCCGGGAAGGGATTCCGATGTGTGACCTCGTTTACCTTCCTTCGGCTCGGGGTTTGGCTATGACCGTGAACGGCATTCGTATCGTCAACATCTATGCACCCTCCGGATCTGACAATCGACAGGCGCGTGCACGATTCTACTCGGAGGAGATTGCCCCCCTATTCCATGGACGGTATGACCACATCTTGGTAGGGGGAGATTTTAACTGTGTACTCGCCCCGAAGGATCAAACTCCTAATTTCAGCTCATGCCACGCATTGAACACGATCTGCCGGGACATGGCCCTTATGGACACGTGGGAAAAGATCCATGGGCAGCGGGAGGGCTACACGTATTTTACTAGCCATTCGGCGAGCAGGCTGGATCGGATTTATGTTTCTGACGGATTAAGAGATCACGTGTTGGCTGCTGAACGTTGGCCCACAGCTTTTACGGATCACCTTGCATATTTGTGCACGTTAACCCTCCCACGGCAGAGGGTCTGGCGGAGTCGTAGTTCCTGGAAACTCAATTCATCCTTATTGGTGGATCTCGAATGTCGCCAGCGGATCGAAGAAACATGGCAGACTTGCACTCGCCGTCTGCCGCTGCACCGTACGGTTCTTTCGTGGTGGCTGCAGTGTGCAAAACCGGCGATACGAAGAGCTCTCATCACGTATGGCAAGGAAAAAGCGAAATGGCTCCGAGATACACTTGACTATTTCTACATGGTGCTCCGCGACCTGTCCTCCATGGCCCCATCGCTCGAGCGTCAAGCGGAAGTCCATCGCATTCAGGCCTGTATTTTATCGATCACGAGACGTCGACTGGAGGGACTTTCGATCCGTGCTCGGTGCTTGGACAACGTCGATGGAGAACGTATCGGCATGCATCATGTGTCCAAGGGAAATGCGCGTAATCGCCGATCCCTAATCACAGTCCTCCATGATGACGATGGTCGGCCCTTGACGTCGCAACGGGACATTGCTGCTGAGTTTCTGGAGCATTATCGCCTCCTTTTCACTGGGACGCCGACGGACAATCGGACAGGAGAAGAACTTTTGCGACAGATGCAAACGGAGGTGGATAGTTCAGATGCAGAGGCGCTATTGGAACCCCTAACGGAAGATGACATCCGGGGCGCACTCGCGAAGGGTGCGGTGCATAAATCCCCTGGGCCAGATGGGTTGACACTCGAATTTTACCGCGCATTTGCGGATTTAATGATGTCCCAGTTGGTATTGATGTATAATGAGTTATTGAGCCCTGACACGGACGTTCCGTCGCAGTTCATGGCGGGACTGCTTATACCAATACCGAAATCGACAGCGAGTGTCAGCGCCCATCAATTTAGACCGCTCACGATGCTCAATACTGATTATAAGCTCTTTGCGCGAATGTTGGCGGCAAGGCTGAAGACTGTAATATCCAAGACAATACCACCAGACCAGGCTTGTCTAGGGGTTCGGAGCAACATACATACTATCCTCGGCGAATACCGCGACGTAATTTCACTGACGGAAGCTTGTCGCATGCGAGCGGCGTTCGTATCGGTGGACTTTGATCGTGCCTTTGACAGGATCAACCATGATTTCCTTGACTCGACAATGCGACGCATGGCGATACCACAGGATTTTATTACCGTCCTCATGCGCCTCCTTCGCGGCGCTTCTTCGACGGTGAGAGTCAATGGCAGGGAGGTAGGACCGATTCCTGTTTGCAGCTCAGTTAGGCAGGGATGTCCCTTGTCGATGTTACTGTTTACAATAGCGCTCGAACCATTGATGCAGACTCTTAGACGGACTCTAACAGGCGTCCGACTCCGTGCGAGCTCCTTCACGTGTCGTGCATATGCCGACGACTTGATGATACTCGTCCGGTCGGAGAACGAAGTAAGTCAGGTGGTTACCCTTCTTACTACGTACGGAGTAGCTGCGGGAAGCAGGGTCAACATGAATAAAACCAAGATCATGCACATCGGTCGAGGGCTGGACGATCTGCACAGTCCGTTTACGACGGTGGACATCTTGCGATGCTTAGGTGTATTGTTCACCCGATCGCTACGGCAATCAGCGGCGGCGAGCTATCGACGTCTCCTCCAGAACGTCCGACTGCACATACGCAACAATTCACTCCGAACGCACGACCTGCTCCAAAGGGTGGACTACACTAATGTTCACCTGGCCTCGCGACTGCCGCACCTGGCACAGGTACTGCCAATGCCACATGGTATTGCTGACAGATTAATGGCGGCCTTTGGATACTATGTCAGCCAAGGAATGTTGTTTAAGGTCAAATACAAGACTTTAACTCTCCCACACCATGCTGGAGGACTTAACCTCACGGATGTGCGGAACAAGGCTCTCGCTCTATACCTGCGAGCGACGCTACGCACTTGGAACCAACGGCAACACGCCATCACGTCGGCCATCCTGGATGTGCTTCATCCCACGTCCTTTGAACCACCGGTCGCTGTAGGCACCATCTCGCCCTCTTTTTCTCACGTCGCGCGATTTTTTGTTGATTTTAGTTATGTTCAGTTACAGATACCTTCTACAAGAATCCCCACTACCCGTGAGATATATCGATACTTGCGGCGTCATCATGGCAGCAATGTTGTCGAACTTAAATACCCAACACGAAACTGGCGACAGATTTGGCGAGCTGTCCATACACCTCTCCTCACCACAGCAGCGCGATCGTCATGGTATACACTAATCAACCGCAAGACAGTCAACCGCCAACGTTTATACGACATTCGCATGGTAGATTCCCCGCTCTGCCTTATATGTGGCATGCAGGACACCGACGAACATTCTCTGCAGTGCGGTGAGGCAAAGGATGTTTGGCGGCTGACGCAACGCATCATGGCCCTCCTCAGACGCACCGATGAATCAACGATCACGACGGACGCTTTATTTTTCCCTGACGCGGTATTTTTCCCCTCACAAAAAACTTCGGCAATCCGATGGATTTGTGGACACGCATCGCACTACGTGCTCTCGCGGACATTGATATCGGGCATGGACTATTGGCATTATCTACTAGAACAACACGAAATCATCCGACGCCACTCTAAATATAAAACGAATTTTGCGAACTTTCTAGGCAGCATGTTTCATAACCCCCCGAAGCGGTGGGGAGTCCCAGGTTTACGTTGTTTCGAGGGATAGAATGTACTCCCAGTGAAGTGACGAGGATGTCACTTCAGTCCTATATTTCTTTTCCTTCTTGTTTATATATGATTTTTCTTTTGGGACACTAAAATAAAATAAAAACAAAAAAAAAAAAGTAAAATAGATGAGGCAATGCCACAGGGAGTGGATCCATCGACTTACCTGAGATGCAAAAAAAAAAAAAAAAAAAAAAAAAAAAAAAAAAAAAAAAAAAAAAAAAAAAAAAAAAACCATGGTTAGCGGTCGGACCCTTACGCCAGAGGTCTCGGGTTCGATTCCTCCTCCGGTACTTTTTTTTTCTTCTGTTGCTTGCAGAATTGCAGCGCATTGTTACAGGAGAATCGCGAAATAAAAAAAAAACAAAAAAAATAAATAAATAAAAAAAAAGATGAATAGAGCGTCTGCAAAAAAAAAAAAAAAAAAAAAAAGAAAGTGGTAGAGCACTTGGACGCGAAAGGCAAACGTCTCGAGTTCGAGAAAAAAAAAAAAAAAAAAAAAAAAAAAAAAGATGGTAGAGCACTTGCCCGCGAAAGGCAAAGGTCCCGAGGTCGAGTCTCGGTCGGGCACACAGTTTTAATCTGCCAGGAAGTTTCATATCGGCGCACACTCCGCTGCAGAGTGAAAATCTCATTCTTGTTCAAATCTCTTTCCCTAATGTGCTATATCTACGATGTTGTGTGTATTTGTTATTTTTATTATTTGTGTCTCGCAAACGTATACATGGACACGAAGATTTTCATCATTTTTTTCGCCATCATAATTTTCTATCGACGTTCTGCAATATCCTTCACTGCTTCCTTTCCTACGTTTTCCGTCTTATTACTGTAGGCTTCACTGACAAGTCTGTCATCGAATATGTTACACAGGACTCTTGCTTCGTTTAATACTTTACCCATTTCTTATTTGTGGTTGGTCTACACATATCTCTATGTAATCCTTTGTTCTTGCAGTTTAGAGTCGTTGTTTTTTTTTCAGTTGTTCGAACTTTATTAATCTATCGATAAAAGTATTGTTCATAATTTATGAATTTAACAGTCTTCGTTTTCATACCAAATGTCAATCAGTGATCTGGCGTATCCAAAATATTCAGACATTCTTACGAATGCGTTTTAATTCACTTAAAGTGTTCTTGGTATTTCATTGCATTATTATACTGTAGGTCTCAGTTCATTTTTTAAACCAAAAATTATTTACCATAACACGATGATTGTCTTTGTCCACTGTTACGAAACGTGCGAACCTCGTGTTACTTCTGTGTCCAATAGAGCACTAGGTGTTCATAAGTAACACGCGTGCCAAGGGTGATGCATAGTAATAAAAATTAGTTAGTAAAAATGCAGTCATCAATCCACCTTTGTAGATATTCCACACATCGATGTACATAAATGATAAAAGATTACCATCTTTGCATCTGCTGTGTAGTCACGGTCACGCTTCTGCGATAAGATGGAAACTGGAGGCCCTTTTTCTCTTATCCAGCACACGAGAACGTCCCTCGGTTGGCGGTGTCACTGGAACAGACGACACTATAAAGCGAGTTTAAGGCCATCTTGCCGCAACTCGGGCGCGACATAAATGGCTCTGAAATTTCTTCTAGACACAAATCTCTTTTTACGGTTGTTTTAACTCCCTACGAAATCGTCGTCGACATTAATTGCCCCTTGAGAACTCCAGCAGTCGACGCAGACTGTGCAAGGAAGGAAAAACGTAGCTCACACCAGAGAATGAGGTACAAGAAAGTGGTTGAGGGGATAATACGCTGACATCACACTATTTCTACATTATTCTTCAACCAGCAATAGCGGCTGAAGAATTAGTAGAAGTGACGTTATGTGCTACCCACAGGTCGTTAATATCTTTTTTTTTTTTTATTTGCACTTCAGAACATTAACGATATTGCACTACAATATCAGTATGAGGAAGGAATTACCTACATTTACTTAGTGTGGTTGCTAAATATTTTCATATCCAAGCTTATACAGTAACTTCAGATATCGTCTCGTTAATAGACTGAATAATGTGTTGACATAATGGTATGTCTTTCTTGTCATCCATCACAATAGCTAGAGTTCCAGTTGTACTGCTAAAATGTTAAAAGTTTCATCTGCATTTTACGTACAACAGATGAAACAGGTAAACAGTGTGATTTCGTGATGATGTTACAAATTTTCACAAATGATGCAGGAGGGTAAATGCATCAAATGCATCAATTTTACGTAGGCGATCGTGGTCCTGAAACTGCCGAATCGAAAGTTACAAGCTAAAATCATTCTGATACCTGTTAGTAGAATACATGTATCGGTACTGTTTTTTTCTAATATTGTAGGGCAGGCAACTTTCATAGGTGGTAGTACGGACCAAAACAAGAAAACAACGTCTAGTAAACTTCGGTTGAAGACGTATGCGCACTTGTACAGCAGAAGATATGTGTAGCGCACATGAAAATGTGCTCCATTCTCTTAAGGTATGCATTTTATAGCCCGTGTCCACTATTCTTTGCCGGCCGATGTGGTCGTGTGGTTCTAGGCGCTTCTGTTTGGAACTGTAACTGCGCGACCGCTACGGTCGCAGGTTCGAATCCTGCCTCGTGCATGGAAGTGTGTGATGTCCTTAGGTTAGTTGGGTTTGAGTAGTTCTAAGTTCTAGGGGACTGATGACCTCAGATGTTAAGTCCCACAGTGCTCAAAGCTATTTGAACTACTATTTTTTTTTTTTTCGTTGCTGACTCCCTCTTCTGAAATTTTCCTAAAAGACGATCTTAGCAACAACAGTACCGGTACAAGTATTCCAGTGTCAGAGGTATCAGAAGAATTTTCTCTTACAACTCGGTCGTTTCCGGACCACCCTCCAGTATAATCCATGAAAGTTTGTAACATCATCACGGAATCACACTGTGTGTTGTAAATACCCCGGCCTTAAGTCATAATAATAATAAAGATTTAATGCTAATAAGAACAGGGGTGACTCAAGCGAACTTCGAAACATGTATTAGATAGGCAATAGGAAACCAGAATCGAATTTCTGACTTTAATACTTCAGAGCAATGTAAAACCACATTCATTCAACTTAGTCCGTAAACAACGTTAGTAATACTGATCGAGGTGGAACGGAGCAACAGCATGTGGTCAGAAGGTAGCATGTGCCACGTAGTCTTATTTGCACAGTAAAATCTATGAAAATACCAGTTTGGGATGTCAGTCATTCATTTTCAAGTTTCCGACAATGATACCATATCTAAAGTTACTGTATATGCTTGGATATGTAAGTATTTAGCAACTACACGAAGTAAATGTAAGTAATGTCTTCCTCATACTGTACATGAAGAAAGATTATTCTGTGGCTTTCTCATTCAGAACTCGCGTTGGAATGTTTATTATTTCCAACAAGCTGAGCCGGTTTGAAGAAGTCTGATTTTGCCCCCCCCCCCCACCTCCCACTCCCCTACATGTTTTCCGGAACGTTTTCTTTTTACCTTTCGTGTGATTTTCATGGTGATTTTTATGATTGTTATGAACATAAATGTGTGTGTGTGTGTGTGTGTTTGTCTGTGTGAACGGTTCACGCAGCTTCTATTAAATAGAAGAACTAAGATTTCTTTGAATCTATGCGAGAAGAGGCCATCAATTTATTAAGCATTAGCTTAGCTGCGATTGGCACTTGTTGGTAAAAACCCTCTTTCATTTCAGTGACTTTTTTTTTACATGGAGTGTAACGTATTCGGCTCGAGTTGTGAGCATACCGGATAGAACGTAAACACGACAGTGCTGCCACCTCAGTTAGACAGCCAGCTGGATTTTCCATATTAAATAGGTGCATTTATGAATCAAAATATGCACACAAAAATACCAGAAACATTCAACGAAAATATGTCACAAAAATATACGTATATGCACTCACAATGAACGAACCTGTACCTAAAACCAACACAAAATGAGAAGGGAAAATAGGAATCTAGCAACTTATTAGGCGTTTCTAAGATTACAGTAATGTTAAGCGGAACCTGAAGTGACTTTAGTTGCCTCTGTTATAGTAAATTACTAAACATTTTTCCAGCTCTTTGAGAAATGCCTTCCTTACATCCTTCAAAATAGATTTCACATTTGTGGAAGTCATCTCTGCATCACATTATATTACGAAGTAGAACTTCATTGTTGTTATTTCGATTGCAAAATAATCCTCGAAAATTACGTCTGGAATCATAATGTCTAATATAATGGTCTTCTTCAACGCGCAGATTTGGCAGTCAGCACGCATATGCCGATTTTTGTGATTTATTAAAAGCTTTACTTACAATACTTCATTATAAGTTAAGCAAACTACACGTTACTACAGACACTGCATCGACTTTGAAGACTGAACGTGTCATTGAAATGCTTGTTATTTCAGAAACAAAAAGCCGCTTGTTCAGCGCTGCGTTTCCTGATGTGTTACGATGACCTATTTTTATAACCAAGACAAGCAGCTGGTGACAGCTACCGCAGAAATAAATTCGGTTTATATCTTTTCTTAAATTTTGTTTTCGTAATCGTCTGTCTTCGCTAACCAAACGCTAGAAAAAATTAACAATGGTTTCGAGTAAAGCTCGGATGACCAAGTAGCAGTAATTTTTACATGTATCGCTAAAATCATGCAAAATTAGGCATGGCACCGTAAGTGCTTGTACTACATGTTACGCGGGAGAGCTTCTGTGAAGTCTGGAAGGTAGATGATGAGGTACTGGCAAAAGCAAGGCTGTGAGAATTAGTCTTAACTCGTATTTGGATAGTTCAGTCGGTAGAGTAGCTGCCCGCAAAAGGCAAAGGTTGTGAGTTCGAGTTTCGTACATAGTTTTAATCTGCTAGGAAGTTTCATCTTGCATGTTCTTATAGAAGTTGTACTGAGGTACTGTGTTAGCAGTCTGTTGATGCATAGGGGACAACAGTTCCTATTAGATCCTGCACGTTTATGTCTTCTGACTGCATTTTAGAGTCGCTCAAAGCATTTGCAAGATTTCTGCATCCTCTTTTGTGAGCGTATTTCTTTGGTGCCAAGTTCTTAGAGTCAAACGTAACAATGAGCGAGCCACAGCAGTTAATGAGCTGCTGAAACATTTCCTTCAAAGCGGTTCCCTTCCCCTGGAATAGGTTCCTCACAGCAAGGGATATAATGAGTTTTTTGACTTTCTTCGATGAAACGAGCTTGTCCTATATGTTGCTTCCATTGTCTTAAGATTCTTCCCGACAATCTGCAAGCGATATGCCAAGGTTATGTAGCAACAGTTTTGTGCGACCTTTACCAGTAGCGTTACTCGTTTAAAAAAAAAAAAAAAAAAAAAAAAAAAAAGTTCTTCATTTGCGATAAGTTTGAAAAACGTATCTATCACTTTAAGATCATGTTTTATTTCTTCTTGTGACTTAAATCTGCTGAGTAGTCCAAAATTATTGTATAATATTTATTTTGGTTTTGGTATTCTCCGTGATAGATACAGTCTCATCAGAAATTATCGTAACGATTTCATTTTGTGTGCCCTTACTTAAGTAAGTAATCAGTCCTCCAGATTTAGCCACGGTGTTAATATGGGGCCGAACTTGGCTATTAATTTTACTTGCTCTAAAAAGCCCCTATTAGATGAATTTTCTAACATTTCATGGTCGCCTGTTAACGTAAGACTTCTTTCGGCAGGAAAACGTACTATAGAAAATATATCCCCCTGAACGGTTCGATCTTAAATTGCCTGATTAATTAATTTTGAGTTTTTAATTCTCTACGAAACATATTTCCACATGCACGTTCCAGTAATATGATTGAGGACTGTTGATGGTTAGAGATAATGTTTAACAAACTCTGCCAGTATTTTAAACCATTTCTTGTGTGGAGGAAGCATTAGAACTTAACCACTTGCGGCATAAGCAACACACAGCACCCTTTGCTCGGGAATATACAAGTAACATTCGCGTAACTTTTTCGTCATTTTAAAGATTACATCTTCAGTAGGCTCATCCATTAATTCTGTATCTTTAATTTTCTGCAAAAGTGCTTTCGACTTGCACATTCCAGTATCATGGTTGTGCGACTGTTCATGCCTAGAGTGAATTTTTGACAAGCTTTGTCTGTCTCTTAAACCATTTACTATGGAGAACCAACACTAGAATCGAACATCTTGCAAAAAAAAAAAAAAAAAAAAAAAAAAAATAGACATCATCTTCAGTTCCACTGTATACATTCGCATAACTTTTTCGTCGTTTGATCCATTAATTTTGAGTTTTTAATTCTCTTCATAAGCTCTTTCCACTCACTTATTTCGGTGACATGGTTGAGGGACTGTCCATGGTTAGAAAGAATTTTTGACAATCTTTGCCAGTCTCTGAAGTCATTTCTTGTGGAGAGCGAGCACTCGACTTGATCAGCTTGCAAATAACGTAAAATACAGCAAATTTGTAAGAGAATATACAAGCTACATCCGCGTAACTTTTTCATGGATGGCGGAAGCAATGAAAGACAGTAAAACACCTTGTCTCGCAGTCGGCCGGAAGTTTTACATTTTTCTCACAAATTTCTGGCGGATCTTCCTTAACTGTCCCCGTCCTAAAATTATCGTTTGTAATACGCGGCCGGGTTCCCAGGTCGCTAAGATCATCGACATCTTGAAGATCCTTCCTTAGAAGGTCTTCTCACTTCTTTGTGGTGGTGGTCTGCTCAGTTTCTTCCATATATCACTGTCACCATCTATCTACGCTAGTGGAACGATTTCATCAGTCATTAGTTCTTGCTTCCATGAAATGTATGATTCTTCAACATTACCAGCTGATGAGGCTTCTTACACTATTTTCTTTCACATTCCACTATACACTCACAGAAACACTGTCAGCTTTGCTTAAATTTTTTTAAAATGAATCTTATTGCTTCAGTTGTTCTTTTAGTATGTCAAACTTACGTTTTATTTTTTTGGTACTCGATAATCGATCAATCGACACTTCTGCATAAAACAAATCACAGGCTCGGATACGTCATAGCCAGACTGCGTTCGTACTTCACGGCTGACACGTTACTGACAAATATACCAAAAAAATTAGGGCACTTCAGTCGAAAGCGCCCGGTCTGCGGATTAGCAGTGGAAATTCCGAAGCGTGTGCAAGTAGCGGAAGTTGACGGCTGTCACTGCAGGCTACCTGTCAGGCCCACACGCCGCTCTGTGTCTAGCTTTATTGACAAAAATGACGACGACATCAAACATATCTTGTATATCCGGAGAAGCCACTCGCTGACTGGGAGATAAATAGAATTCTCTACTGTCGTTGGATCACGAGGAGAACGACTGTCGTGATAAACACCCACTCTGTCCAGTTTAAGGAAAAGTAAAATCAACAAAGAAGACGCCCCAGAGAGCAGGACTAGGGTGACTGCACCCTATTAACATTCAAAATTTGAAGTGTGAAAAGAGAAACAGGAAACCAAGCTGTTTGTTCACTCGGACTAATTTTGACTGGATAATGGCGAGGACTCCCCAAACTCAGGGCCTCTCCGTGACTACTTTTCTTGCGGCAGACTTAAACCAGGGCCCTGCCGGAAAGATGGTGATGTGCATTGGATAGGAATTCGACAATGGAACGATCGTGGCCTGCAGAAATCGTTCTGCGATATTGTTGATCTCTTTCGTTGGGATCCCACGACTGTCATACGAATATGTAATTGATGGGTTCAGAAGGGCGTAACTAGATGCGTAACTAGATCTCAGTTCAGTGACCCCATCCTACATCGTCCGAGAGGACAGACATATTCACTTGACCGTCCGGGACCACACAGACACTCAACGTATCTAAAACCAGCAAATGAGCTTGCAAAACTAGTATCCACAGTGTCAGCATGACGACATCTGGAACATCAACCACTGTTAGTTCGGACACCATTGTTGCGGCTTCCTTTGACGCGACTGCAAGGGGAGGCGACCGACAGTGGTGGTCCACGCTGGACACGGGCATCACGGCACCACGTTGTCCTTCCACAAGATTACTGGTTCTGGGTAAAGCCTCGCTGTTTGTGTATCTGTGTGGTGAGGCTCTGACGAAAATCAAATCTGACATACTGAATTCATCATTGTATTTCGGGCTCAGCACCTCCGGAGACGATATGGCGGTGTTTTGCGTACCACCTATAATTCGTGTAGTCGGCAGCCTGGACAGCAGCCATGTTATCTCTGACGCATTAAGGCCGGAACCATCTGGTCATAGAAAATCGCAACAAAAGGTGGAATTTCAAGACATGCAGACGAAAAACTACTTTCAGCAACAGAGCCTTTACCATCATGTCACCCAGATACACACAAGGAACTGAGGGTTTTTTATGGCCCTGACCACTATAGGACTTAACATCTGAGGTCATCAGTCCCTTAGAACTACTTAAACCTAACTAACCGAAAGACATCACACACATCCATGCCCGAGGTAGGTTTCGAACCTGCGACGGTAGCGGTAGCGCGGTTCCAGACTGAAGCACCTAGGAGGGATTTTTAATTCCGTCTCTCCGACTACAAGAAAATGCATGATCACACATGTTCTTTTACAGGGTTGGGCAAGTAAAAGTGGCACGGACAACAGAGTTCCAAGGTACAAAGATACACAGCAGAGGAAAGGACATACAGCACTAACAAGACTATAGCAGATGTTGAAAGTAACCACCTTCATCTCTTGGCACTTTTGGGCCTTAGTCAGTAAGTTGCTGAAAGTGGAACGAAGCTGGACAGCTGGAATTGATGCAGTCGCATCCCAAATGTGCTGCTGCAGTTCTTCAAGACTATGAGGGCTGTTGCGATACACCTTAGTCTTGACAGCTCCCCGCTCAAAGCAACTGAGCACTGAAAGTTCAAGTGTCCTGGGTGGCCCTACTGAACTCTGCTAACAAGTCTGCCAGGCGTGAAGATTGCGCAAATGAGCTCCAAGGATCAGATGGCTTTATGGGCAGTTGCTTTATTCTTTTAGAAGTAACTGTAGGTCTTTCCCCCTCCGTTATACGAATACACGTCCAGTAGTATACACTAGTCTGGAGCACTTTTATGTGATCCACCCTATAGTTGGAAAGAATGAATTAAAATGCCATCAATAATTGTAAAATAACGACGGATAAGTGGCCACACAGATGAAAAGTACACTATGTTGTACAGAAAACGATGGTACACGGAGAAAAAAAAATTCATTGAAAGAAAGGACAGGGAAATGAATCAGACATTTTCATGCTAACAGCAGTGGCTAATGCCTCCCCTAGCTCAATGATAGTGAAAATGCTTTAAAAAATAGCAAAAAAGAAAGAAATTCGTGGCTCTTTAGTGGGAACTAATAATACATGGTGATCAATCCTTAACGTAGCCGCCTAGACAGAAAATTTCCTCTCTCCATCCATCCCCTCCCACCCTTCCCCCACTCCCACCCACCCCATCCACAGCCGGCAACCAGCCGGCGGCGGCACTGGCGGGGAGTATACCTACCGGATGTCCCACAAGCCTTTCCCTGACTGCAAACACTCATAAGGTACAAAATATGTTACATAGACAAATACTTTTTATCTTGAGTTGCATGTGCAATATTGAAGTTTTTTTGTACATATATACTTATTGCAACGTGGAGTTTACGTGCAAACCGGTGACAAGTGAAATAATAACAAGTTCAGAGGACTTGCAAGATACAACTAATTTTTTACTGATCAACAGTTTAACCCAAAGGGCACAGTAATTACCAAAAATTTTGTACAAGTGTCTCTTATTCACAAGTCAGAAAAATACATTACACAATACCTTTCTAATTGAATTAGGTGCAAACAAGAACTTCTTATAACTTCTGTACTAACTGTAACCACTTCAATAATAAAAGGTAAAATCAGTTTCATTTAACAAAGGGCGCTTGAATAATAAAGGTGAAATAAGTTTCTTTTAAATAGGTCACCTGGGCAAGCGCAAGAGGACAATTCACATAATTTCCAATTTCCGCTACCCATCAAGTATTTCTTTTTAACATGTACGTAAGTTCAACTCCCGCTGCACATAAGGTATAATTCAGAACACTAGTCTCCTTCCTTTATCGTTTTCAAGGTAAATATATAAGCAGTATAGCAAACGGAACAGACGCCTTGGCGTCTCAATGCAGAGGAAACTTAACCTAATGCACGATTCCCACTCACTGCAACCCGAAGAACTCAGTGGCCGCCATATCGGTTGCCACTTTCCCCGCGGCCAAAGGAACCTCCTTTCCCTCTGGTACTGGTCGGCCAAGTTGTCGTACTCCGGACATAGATCTATACATGGACTAGGCGCCCGCTGCAGTGCTGCAACAGAAAAGCGCAAACACACAGCCACAGCCAAAGGAAGCAATGTTAACAGCCCCAGAATATAGTAAGATAATATTCTTCAAAGATAGATGACATCAAGACAAAGGCAAATTAAAATGGTTAAAAGAATTAACAGTAGACCTCAAATTTCAAAATATGTAAAATCGCCCCTGCACAAACAGACTAGGTTTAAAAGGGCAACGATAATACAAAGCATAATATTATTACACCAGTACGTCGCAGTTCCAGTACAATATTAAACTCATAAGAAAACGCAGACGCTAGTGATAACACGGGTAGGCCCGACTGCAAAACTAGAAATCTTGAATGTCTACTTCTTCAATAGACAGCTGCGTGGTACATAGTTCAGCTCCACTAGTCAAAATGAATAACACATTGCTCAGCGTCCTGTGTAGAAGACCGTGGCCCAGTCACGCCTCAAGAACTTGCAATAACAGGCCCGCTTCCGCACTCCGAGCCACATACACCGGTCAAATCCAGCTAACTCCACGCAAACACAAGTTTCACTCTCTGAGCAGCGACACGTACCGGCCGTTTCGAAGCCAATACCCAGTCTGCCAGCCAACCCACCAGCACCACCACCGGCCAACGAGACAAAGATAAGCAACGCCAGAGGGAAACAATCGATCCGGGTGAATCGAACGGAGAAAGCAACTGGCGCCGGAGCCTCCCCACGTATCACTTATTGTTACTTTGTGTTTTGCAGGGCCCAGTCTCCTAATAACAACGGAAAAGGGCAAACAAGATGTACTTAGATCAGGAGAAAGCCCATTGTGTCCTGTGGCATCACGAGAAACAGTCACCAAAAGCAGTCCAGAGGAAATTCCACACGCCATACGACAGCCACCAGATATTACAAACATCAAGACGCACCTAGTGCGCAGACAATTCAGACAGTGAGAGACGCCTTCGTAAGAATTCGCAATAAGTCAGTCCGCAGAGCCTCACGTGATTTGCTGTTTCCGAAGACATTAGTGCACCGCATGATACATAATCAACTTGTTTTCTACGTGAACGAAGTCCAGTTCGTGCAGTCCTTCCAACCTACGGATGACAATGCTCGATAGTACGTTACTATTACATGCTCGCTGAGATTAGGGAAGATGATGACTATCTGAAACGTGTCGTTTTCTCATAAGTGGTCACATTCAGCTGAATGGTGTTGCCAACTGACACAATACTACACTACTGGCCATTAAAATTGCTACACCAAGAATAAATGAAGATGAAAAACGGGTATTCATTGGAGAAATATATTATACTAGAACTGACATGTGATTACATTTTCGCGCAATTTGCGTGCATAGATCCTGAGAAATCAGTACACAAAGCCACCACCTCTGGCCGTAATAACGGCCTTGATACGCCTCGGCATTGAGTCAAACAGAGCTTGAATAACGTGTACAGGTACAGTTGCCCATGCAGCTTCAACACGATACCACAGTTCATCAAGAGTACTGACTGGCGTATCGTGACGAGCCAGTTGCTCGGCCACCATTGACCACACGTTTTCAGTTGGTGAGAGATCTGGAGAATGTGCTGGCCAGGACAGCAGTCGAACATTTTCTGCATCCAGAAAGGCCCGTACAGGACCTGCAACATGCGGTCGTGCATTATCCTGCTGAAATGTAGGGTTTTGCAGAGATCGAATCATGGGTAGAGATACGGGTCGTAACACATCTGAAATGTAACGTCCACTGTTGAAAGTGCCGTCAATGCGAACAAGAGGTGACCGAGACGTGTAACCAATGACACCCCATACCATCACGCCGGGTGATACGCCAGTATAGCGATGACGAATACACGCTTCCAATGTGCGTTCACCGCGATGTCGCCAAACACAGATGCGACCATCATGATGCTGTAAACAGAATCTGGATTCATCAGAAAAAATAATGTTTTGCATTCGTGCACCCAGGTTCGTCGTTGAGTACACCGTCGCAGGCGCTCCTGTCTGTGATGCAGCGTCAAGGGCAACCGCAGCCATGGTCTCCGAGCTGATAGTCCATGCTGCTGCAAACTTCGTCGAACTGTTGGTGCAGATGGTTCTTGTCTTGCAAACGTCCCCATCTGTTGGCTCACGGATCGAGACGTGGCCGCACGATCCGTTACAGCCATGCGGATAAGATGCCTGTCATCTCGACTGCTAGTGATACGAGGCCGTTGGGATCCAGCACGGCGTTCCGTATTACCCTCCTGAATCCGCCGATTCCATATTCTGCTAACAGTCATTGGATCTCGACCAACTCGAGCAGCAATGTCGCAATACGACAACCGCAATCGCGATAGGCTACAATCCGACCTTTATCAAAGTCGGAAACGTGATGGTACGCATTTCTCCTCCTTACACGAGGCATCACAACAACGTTTCACAAGGCAACGCCGGTCAACTGCTGTTTGTGTATGAGAAATCGGTTGGAAACTTTCCTCATGTCAGCACGTTATAGGTGTCGCCACCGGAGCCAACCTTGAGTGAATGCTCTGAAAAGCTAATCGTTTGCATATCACCGCATCTTCTTCCTGTCGGTTAGATTTCGCGTCTGTAGCACGTCATCTTCGTGGCGTAGTAATTTTAATGGCCAGTAGTGTAGGATCCAGTAGTCCTAGAATCTCAAACCTGTGTCTGAGATCGTCAGAGACGTTTGGCGGGCAACGCAAGAAGTACACGTCGATATTTATTGTCTATGAACATAAAATATTGAATACGTTACAAGCACTTTAAGATAACAGATGTGTGTGTGTTTGTCGTTTTTTCTACCTTACACGTGCCTGTGACACTATAGTTGCGTAGAAATCTTGAGCAAGTAGCAAGTGTTTTTAGAGATTTCACATATGACACATATGTACATACAGAATCAATGCTTGCAGTAAGGATTTTATTTCAAGATGAACTTATCCACGATACCAACTCCGATACCTTTTATCCCACTGCCGGTATCCCCCAACGCTCCAGCCTCTCCCCTCTCCTCTATCTCCTGTACACAATCATCTCCTTTTGTATGCTCTCTTCCATTATGTTTCCCCTTTTTATATCTGTGTTGCTCCATGATTTCTGCTTTACGTCGTTTTAAAAGTCTTCCTCTTTGTCTCGCGGCTGAAGAGCATCGCCTATGGTGCTGCCAGCCCATCCCAGATGGGGAATTTAGATACAATAAAGGGAAAAAATCAGAAATGCCTAATATAGTACACCAGGCACCCAGGCATGATCAAAGAAGACAAGAGTGGGAGTGGTGCACTGTTAAGTCCTAATTTTATTTTCAGGAAACGTTTAACAGTGACAGGCGTGTGGGAAATAGTTCGCGGCCTTTTTTGGCCCGTTAACTGAAAGAGATCATGCTCTTGCGATCTTACAGCAGGATCGCGACGATACATACAGCAGCTTCTCATTACATGAAATTCATGATGAGTTAATGATAGAATCATCACTAACAACACATGGCCTCCTTGTTGCCTTATTTTACCCCCTGTGACTTTTATGCCTGGGGATATTAACTGTAGAGCACAATCGTTCGTAATTATTACGACTGACAATTCTTCACTGTTGCTTGGGAAGCGTGGGAAGGTCACAAGCGCTTCCATCTCGTCAGTAGCTTCCTAGCTTTAGAGATTGATTGATGTACTTACGACTGCCAAGAAGAAACTCCACGCACGGCTTAGAAAACAGCGGCAGCATTTCTGAAAGTCGTAATTTTTATTATCGTTTGTAACTTCGTTACATCTTATAAGTTCAGTAATGTTCACAATATGGGTTTATGATTGCTTTTATGCATGATCCAAGCTTTGTTTACTGAGATAAAAATACGAGCATTTGTACACTCAGTCTATAACAATTTCGTATTTAATTTCAGGTGTCAGACATAATAAAGGCAAATGACCCAAATCTGGGAGATAAAATAAGGAAATTTCTTGATGAGCTGGAGGAAGAGGAGAATGAGAGCAACATTTATGACTCGACAAATGAAGATGAATCCGATAAAGTTGAAGAGGATGATATTGACTCTAGGTATGGCGAGAGTGAAGAACACCAAATTACAATCGTTCGTGCAGACCCTCCAAATTCTGTCGAAAAAGGGAGCGACGCTCTGTTGTAATCAGGAAAGTGACCCAGGATAGTTTCTTGATCTTCTTCGACATAACTGACACCCGTTATTTCAACTTCCGGTAAAAGTATCTCTTTATCTTTCGATGGTAAGGACTACATCATTCGGCCTCGCAAGATTTATTTGCAGGGTGAGGATGGACGTCGCTGGTCATCTGTAGCTCCTGAAAATAAAGACAGCGCATATACCTCAAAGAAATATTATTCATCATATTCAGTCCCTTATCAATGGAACTAGAAACGCCGCTACACCGTTAGAAACATTTTATGACATGTTACAATTAATAGTACATCACACGAATGAGGAGGTAATGAGGAAAAGATCAAAATATCCAACTCCAAAGAGCACTCGGAGTACAACTTCCACTAAAGAATTAAAATTTTTAATTGGTACCCTGATCTTGACAGAATATTTGAAGAATATCCATTTTTATCAACTCGTGAGTTATTTGACAGTAATTTATGTAGCCCTAGATGTAAAGCAGCCATGAGTTCCGAGCGATTCTAATTTTTAATTTCTTCCCTGAGGCTTGATGACAAGTTGACTCGTGAGGAACGAAAGTAGTCCGATCCATTTGCAGCTACCAGGGAATTACGTGATGAATTTGTTATCAAGTGCCGTAACTATTACAGACCATGCTCATTCATTACAGTGGACGAACAGCTCCTTGCTTTTAGTGGTACAAGACCCTTTCGTATGTTCGTAGGCAACAAAGCCACTAAATATGGAATTAACATTTTCATGGCGTGTGACGTAGGAACAAAATACATGGTTGATGCTTTCCCATATCTCGGCAAAGGCACAGATACTAACGGTCTGCCACTTATAGCATACAACGTGAAGGAGCTATGAGAGTATCTAACCGAAATGTTACGACTGATAACTGGTTCACATCTATCATGTTAGCCGACGATCGGCTAAAGGGGAAACTCACTGTTGTTGGTACTTTGAGACACAATAAGTGAGAAACACCTCCAGAACTACTTATAACCAAAAGGAGACAGATACGAACATTCACGTTCACCTTTGACAAGGAAATGACTCTTAATAAAATAGTCCTTGTGTTGTCGATGATGAAACGACCAAGATGAAACAGATGAAGTAACTGAGAAACATGCGATGATTCATTGTTACAACGTCAAAAAAGGTGGCGTTGATTCGTTAGACCAGATGTCTCGCAACATTTCTTGCAGCCGGAAGACTAAACGGTGGCCTTTGTGGGTCTTTTACGGAATTTTCAACATTATGTGCGTTAATATGTGTGTAATCCACGTTCACAACACCACCTGTGAAAAGCAGAATGTCCTAAAGTGGAAACATTTCCTAATACGACTAAGTGAAGAGCTACTCTCACAACGGACGTAAAGCGGGTTTGAACACATACCAAGAATATCAAATGACCTGCTCCTCACTATACAGTCTGTCCTTGGAATTCACTATACAGTCTGTCCTTGGAATCGAACCCCGTCGTGAGAACATTGATGGAAATGCTGGAATATGAACTGCCCCGAGGAGAACTAGCTGCCACATATGTCCGTCGAAAAAGAAGTTTTGTGCTGTTTGTTAAAAGGCATTTTGCAATGAGCATAGAGCGCAACTATGAGCTAATTGTTCAAAAAAAATGTTCTCATTGCTGTCAAAAACTATTGTTTCTGTGATTATATACTGTGGCCTGTATTGTTTATTAGTGGTAAAAGAATGGAAATGAACGTATGGCATCGTTGGCTGGGAGGCCCCATCCGGTGAAGTTCGGCCGCCAAGTGCGAGTCTTATTTCAGTCGACGCCACATTGGGCGACTTGCGCGCCGCAGATTAGGATGAAATGATTATGAGGACAACACAACATCCAGTCCCCAAGCGGAGAAAACTCAAACCCGGTCGGGAATCAAACCCGGGCGACGAGCATGTCACCAACCAGCTATGCAGGCGGACGATTAGTGATCATTAATAAATAATAACGTGTTACCAAATTTTGCTTACTTTTTGTTATGTCGTAAAAATTACGAACGTTTGTAACATTAGATAATTGAAGACCGATTGTGTTCTAGGGTTAAAAGAGAAAGGGTACAATTCAAATCCACACACTTTAGATGAACTTAGATTCAAGTTCATCTAAAGTGTTTGGATTTGAATTGTACCCTTTCCCTTTTACCCCAAAAACACAATCGGTCTTCAATTATCTAATGTTACAAACGTTCGTAATAGCTACCGTTTTCTCGGGGAACTGCAAAGTAGATGAGCAATTTCCTAAACAGGTGTCAGAAGTGCTTGAACAATGAAGGGAAGCAGTTCCAGCAGCTCATTGCTTAATAAATGTGAGTAATATGCTTTTCTTTTTAAGTGTTTATATTACGTATGTTAGAAATAAACACACTATATTTTTTCCGAACCTCCTGTCACCCACACCAAGGAAGGACACAGCAGCCGGCAGGCCGCATGCTCCGAAAGCTGTTGAGTTAACGATTGACCACCCTGTACAATCAAGTGTAAAATTTTTTGGTTATTTACCGACGCAATCACATGTTTATGACACAGTCTTAACCGGTTTAGGCCATACAATGACCACCTTCAGATTCTAAAGGCGGCATAAACTGAACACAGGTTCATCCGTTGTCAACGCATGTCTACTTATATATCCACAAACACAACAGCTCCCACCACGTAACGAAGGAAGCAAAGGTAGCATCAAACACAAGAACGAGTGACTGGCGCGAATGGGTTTTGTTTGGGAGGTATTTTCAGCTTCACTGAAAAATACTTTATTACATTACAGTTACGGGTACAAGTACAGACATTGTGATCATTGCTATCTTAATATCTACCCACTTCAATTTATTAGCACTTTTTCTCTGCATCTAATAGTCTCCGCGAAAAGACATCATATAATTTACTATCAGATGTTTCCCACACAGTCGCAATGCGCCTTGAAGTGGATTACGTCTGTTACTATAAACCACCTGTTTTGTGTCCACCCATCCACAATTCAGTGCCTGACCTGCTGCCCAGGCAGAGATAAATATTAATTGCTTGTTTGTGGCACGCTGACTAGGAGGTGCCAACGAGGCTAAAAACACACCGTCAAACGGGGTGAGATGTGCCTAGTTGGGTGAGAATGTGTTAACGATAGACTTGACGCTTACGTGATTTCTAGGAGATTTTCTGTGTAAGCAGGGAGTTCCGTCTCTCTGCGAAAGTTCGCAAGTGTCGTCAGTGTTCACTTTTGACTCGTTGCCTTCTTTATTCCGATTGGTGGCTATCTTACTTCTAGTATGGCGCCTGCTTTACTTGGGCGTGTACTTTGGCTTGTACTGTTACCAGATATGGTGTGGTAATTAATTTCTAGAAGGTGTTTTGCCCATCTCGAGGTTCGTTGAGTAAAGAAACGTCCGCCGGGGCATTTTCACTTGTCCCGATCACAAATGTTTGAGAGACGTGACCGGAGAAGATTTTTATTTAGGGAGTCATGATGCAGAAATTCGATTTCTGGTGAACAGAACAGTGTCTGATCAGCTGTTTCACGATTATCATGCTTGTATCCGGAAAACATTACATCACCCTTCACCCGTTCAAATGTATTTAATTCAGAAGCTATATCTATATTCCATTTAGTAAGACAGCTTTATGTTTCCGTATTCGTGTCCAAGTGATAGTGGTTCAACGAGGTTTATCAGAGACATGGTCATGCTTTCTCAGTTAAAATACAGGAACTCAACTGAAATTGGTTTTTGCGTAACTTAATTCTGGACTTCCATTTCTTCATTTGACTATCGGAAACCTACTGAGCACTAGCATGCTCACATATATTGCACAGTTACTTGATTTGTAGCATCCTCGCGCGCATTGTACCTCTTGTGATTTATTTAGTAAGGATTGCTTAATAGTGTTTTTAGCAGAAGCCACTTGATTTATTTCAGGCCAACGTTCAAGGAAGTGTTACATCACAGGTAGCGTGGCGGAGCAGACATAAGCTTCGTTATCTCTGTTGCGCAGGTTAAAATTAATTTCAGGGCCACGACAAAGCATTTTTCGGAGTATTCAGGGAACAGTGATTAATTACACGCCTCTGTATAGTTTCAAATCAGTCTCAGTAACTATACGTCTTAGTGTATGTGCTGGTGAGTATTGGAACGTCGGTAATTGGAAGGTTGTGAGTCACAACTGCTAGATTACATTTCCTGTTAGGTTCAGAAAGTTGTTTCAGCAAATTTTGTACCATTTTACATTCACAGTTTTGCACAGTCACGTTTCATACTCAGAAATTTGTATAGTCATATAGGCCACTAGTACAATAACTACATAACTTAAAATAGATGTTATTGAACGAAATGGTTTTAAAAATTTCTCATAATTTTAAAGCTTCAGTACACAAAAAGTGTTTGAAGTAATTTTGGTCTATTGTGATTATTTAGTTTGGAAATGTCAGTACTTTTAGATTTGTTCTGATACTAAAAAACAGATGTAAAAGCAGGAAGGACATGTACAAAGATGTGGTGTCTGACAATGAGATTTTTTTTATTCTTGCTGTTTCAGCCCGGAGCTGTAAAATCTTTCTCAAGGTCCTCTTTAAATCACAAAGCAGATGAACGCTGTTTTGTGAAGTTTAGTTAGCACGTCCTCTGCCGTTCAGCTGGCTCCCCGATCACATATTCTTTCCTAATAGTCATGTAGAGATTCAAATGATACTTCCGATCGATAAAATTCTCACGTGTTATTTCTTTAACAACGTAATGTTTGTCACCCTTTCTTTTAGCACTTCTGGCAATACAATTCTCTTCAGCAGGTCAGTTCACTTTTCTGATTCTTTTTGGTTCTGTAGTGGTTGCCAAAGGCACTGAGTTGCATTCCGTTTCACTATGAGCAAAAGCCATGAATCTTAAATCGAGGGTTCCGAGGTCAGGTATTTCCTGAACAGTGGTCAGAGCGATAGCTAAAACAGGAAATGTGGTCTACCATTGCAGGGAGAGAATTGAAATCTTTGTACATACAATGTTTTGTCTCACATATACTTCGCTTTCCCTCTATTTCCGAAGATATGAGGCAAAGTTGAACCAACGGCCTTGCCGTAGTGAACACCGGTTCCATACACATCACCGAAGTTAAGCGCTGTCGGGCTTGGCTAGCACGTGGATGGGTCACCGTTCGGGTCAACCGATTGCTGTTGGCAAGCGGGGTGCACTCAGACCTTGTAAGGTCAATTGACTGAGAGGTAGCGGCACCAGCCACGAAAACTGACAACGGTCGGAGGGTGGTGTACTGACCAAAGGCCACTCCGTATCCGCAACCGGTGACCCCCGATGGCTGAGGATGACACGGCGACCGGTCGGTACCGTTCGACCTTTAATGCCTGTTCTGACGGCGTTTGTTTTTGTTTGCTTGAAACACTCCTGAAGCTCTAAAACCCATATTTAAAGGGAGACATTTTAAGAGTAGTCCCATCTCAGTTTTCAACATCCCAAAAAAGTGCAGATTCGTCTGTGAATGGCCTACAGCACCGCTGGGGTCAGTAAAGATGAAGTTACACCTAATTACATCTTTCACCTTTTAGCGGTAGACAGAGGTCGAGAGGAAATGTAACAAGACTAGGAATGAGGACCAAACTCAGATGGAACTTTCGTAAGTTGCAACTTCAATTTCGGAGTAGCTTTGTTGACACCAACTGATCCTATCAACAGTGCACTGTTTTATAAGCAACGACTGGAATATCTTAGTTTTATAGTGTTTGACATAAAAGTAAAGCAAGGAGATTGTTTCATGTGGTCAGAAACAGTTGAAAAACGCGGAAGCTGTGAGAAAGCAAGCTGTTTCTACAAATATTTCAGGTCTGTTCCTGCTATAGTAAACAAGGTATCCTGATTTAGCAATCACTGTGGAAAACAGAAGCTAACCAAATTTGCTGACGTGATGTACTTGAACGCAGTTCAGGAAAAACCTAACCTAGAAATTATTAATTTAAACTCCATGGTTGCTGGTCGTCTTGAAATGGAATGCGACTCAGTGCATTCGGTAATCACTGTACAACAGTCTTCACTCTTTACAGCAAAAACTGGGCAAACATAAACTATGGGAAGAAACAATGCTCAGCAAACATTTTTGCCAATGTAGACAGTGTTAGTGACACACAGGCTGCATACGCATTTCAACAATATACGCTGCTTAAGTATTACAGCTAGGCAAATCAAGATATCCTTTTCTAGCGCTGTAGTTGTCTCATCATTGGCATCTCTTATTACGGCATAATATGTAAGGTAGCCTATGTTTTTAGACTACGTTTTACTTCCTTATCTTCCAGATTTACAATTTATGCCCCCCAAAGAACTGTGCTACCTGCAGTCCATGTGATGACTTGAGTGCCTCCACGATACAGATAGCCGTACGTAGGCGCAACCACTACGGAGGGGTATCTGTTGGGAGGCCAGGCAAACGTGTGGTTCCTGAAGAGGAGCAGCAGCCTTTTCAGTAGTTGCAGGGGCAACCGTCTGGACGACTGACTCATCTGACCATGTAACATCCACTACAACGGTCTTGCGTACAGCTGCAAGCGAGGGGAAACTCCAGCCGTTATTGTTCTCGAGGGCATGCAGCTCCACTGTAAGAATTAATGATGATGGCATCCCTTTGGGTAAAATATTCCGGAGGTAAATAGTTCCATATTCTGATGTCCGGGCGGGGACTACTCACGATGATGTCAGCATTAGGAGAAACAAAACTAGCATTCTACCGATTGGAGAGTGGAATGTTAGATCAATTAATTGGGTAGGTAGGTTAGAAAATTTAAAGAGGGAAATGGATTGGTCGAAGTTAGGTACAGTGGGAATTAGTGAAGTGGTGGCAGGAGTGTGTGTGTCCTAAAGTCTTCGGTCCCTAGTCTTACACACTACTTAAACTAACTGAAACTAACTTATGCTAAGAATAACACAGACACCCATGCCCGAGGGAGGACTCAAAGCTAAAAGCTCCGGCGGGAGGGGCTGCGCAATCCGTGGCATAGCGACTGAAACCACGCGGCCACTCAGCGTGGCTCAGTGGCAAAAGAAACAGAACTTATGGTCAAGTGATTACGGCGTTATAAATGCAAAGTCAGATAGGGATAATGCAGGTGGGGGTTTAATAATGACTAAGAAAATAGGAATGAGGGTAAACTACTATGAATAGCATAGGGAAAGCATTATTGTGGCCAAGATAGGTACGATTCTCACACTCACAACAGTAGTACAAGTTTATGTGCCAATTAGTTCCGCAAATCATTTAATAGTGATGGGGTATTGAAATTTGTTAGCAGGAAAAGAAAGATAAGGAAAAATTGTAGGTGAACATGGATTGGAGAAAAGAGTGAAAGAGGAAGCCGCCTGGTAGAGTTTTCCAGAGAGCATAGTTTAATCATCGCTATCACTTGGTTTCAGAATCTATACGTGGAAGAGACCTGGAAACACCGGAATGTTTCAGATTGAGGTAATGGTAACATAGAGATTTAGGAACCAGATTTTAAAGTGTAAGACATTTCGAGGGCAGATGTGTACTCTGACCACAACTCACTAGTTACAACTGTAGATTAAAACTTAAGAAATGGGAAAAGGTAGGATATTAAGGAGATGGGATCTGAACAAGCTGAAACAATCATATGTTGATGAGAGTTTCAGAGGGAGCACTAGGCAAAGGTTGACTAGAAGAGGGGAAAGGAATGCAGTTGAAAACGGTTGGATAGCTTTAAGAGATGAAATAGTGAAGGCAGCAGAGGATCAAATACGTAAAAAGACAAGGCGTAGTAGATATCCCTGGATAGCACAAGGGATACTAAATATAACTGATGAAAGGAGGAAATCTAAAAATTCAGCAAATGAAGCATGGAAAGGAATACAAAGTTTAAAAATTGAGATTGATAGGAAGCTCAAAATGGCTAGAGGACAATTGTAAGGATTTAGAAGCATATTTCATTACGGGAAAGATAGATACCACCTAGAGGAAAATTAAAGAGGCCTTTGGGGAAAGGAGAAGCAGCTGTGTGATTATCAAGAGTTCAGATAGGAAACCAATCCTAAGCAAAGAAGGGAAAGCTGAAAGGTTGAAGGAGTGTATAGAGCGTCTGCACAAGAGAGATAAACTTGAAGGCTATTTTATAGAAAGTGAACTGGACTCAGATGAAGATAAGGTGGGGGATACGATACTGCGTGAAGAATTTGACAGAGCTCTGAAAGATCTAAGTCGAAACAAGGCCCCTGTAGTAGACGATATTCCAACTACTGATAGCCTTGGGAGAGCCAGCCATGACAAAACTCTGCCACCTGGTGTGCAAGATGTATGAGACAGGCGAAATACCGTCAGACTTCAAGAAGAATGTAGTAGTTCCAATTCCAAAGAAATCAGTTGCTGATAGGTATGAAACTACCGACCTATCACTTTAATAAGTCATGGTTGCAAAATACCAGCACGAATTCCTTACAGAAGAATGAAAAAGCTGGTAGAAGCAAACCACTGGGAAGATCGGTTTGGATTCCGGAGAAATGTAGGAACACGCGAAGCAATACTTATCCTAGAAGATAGGTTAAGGAAAGTTAAACCTATGTTTATAGCATCTGTTCACTTGAAAAAAGCTTTTGACGATTTTGAATGGAACACTCTCTTTCAAATTCTAAAGGTGGCAGGGATCAAATACAGGGAGCGAAAGGCTATTTACAACTTGCACAGATACCAGACGGCAGGGGCATGAAAGGGTAGCAGTGGTTGGGAGGGGAGTGAGACAGGGTTGTAGGCTAACCTCGATGCTATTCAGTCTGTACAACTAGTAAAGGAAATCAAAGAAAAATTTGAAGTAGGAATTAAAGTTATGGGAAAAGAAATAAAAACTTTGAGGTTTGTCGGGGACATTGTGACTGTATCAGAGATAGCAAAAGATTTGGAAAACAGTTGAAGGGAATGGACATTTTCGTGAAAGGCGCAAATAAGATGAACATCAACAAAATGAAAACGAGGATAATGGAATGTAGTCGACTTAAATCAGGTGATGCTAAAGGGAATTAGATTTTGGAACTAGACACTTGAAGTAGTACATAAGCTATGCTGGTTGGGCAGAAAAGTAACTGATGATGGCCAAAGTACAGAGTACATAAAATGTAGGCTTGCAATGGCAAGAAAATCGTTTCTAAAGAAGCGAAATTTCTGAACATCGAAAGTGTGTTAGGAAATCTTTTCCGAAAATATTTGTCTGGAGTGAAACATGCACGATAAACAGTTTTGACAAAACAAGAATAGGAGCTTTCGAAATGTGGCGCTGCAGAAGAATGTTGAAGATTACATAGGTAAATCACATAACTAATGAGGAGATACTGAATAGAATTGCGGAGACAAAAAAATTTGTGGCACAACTTTGAGGACACATTCTGAGACATCAAGGGATCACCAATTTAGTATTGGAGGGAAGCGTGGGGAGTAAAAATTGTAGAGGGATACCAAGAGATTAATACAGGAAGTGGATTCACAAGGATGTAGGTTGCAGTAGTTATTCGGTGATGAAGAGACTTGCACAGAATAGAGTAGCATGGAGAGCAGCATCAAACCAGTCTTCGGACTGAACACCACAACAACGTTGCCAGTAGACGGTGGGATGAAGTGCTGTGGACAGCTGTGAGAAAGACAGTTACACCAGCACGTCGGTAAGTAGGGAAATCTCAGCCATTCTGGCGCGAACCAGTTGGATTTGTTTAATGAATATTTACTAATAAAAGAAAATTTTTCCACTACAGATATTAGGAGAAGCATAATGGTCACTGGCACTTTCTTATAACAATATTACGATGCAAGTAAACGGTAATATCAGCAAGGAAATGAAAAATGGTTAAGACAACAAAGATGTACGAACAGCTACGACATTTCACGAGTGGAAGTGCAAAATCTAGGCTGCGTTCCATAATCACCAGTCGCCGATACGATGGTTTTCGATTTAGTTCTGTCCTAGGACCACGCTCTCAAAAAATTGCTAGTGTTGTCTTAATACGTAATATATTGTTCCATTTCATATCAGATTACCGTGTTTTCGTAAAGAAATATCTTACGGTCATACACGAACAGTACTTCAAGAAATTTAGCTTCCTCCATTATCACGTATAATGGCATTATATCGAGTTTCACTGTCTAGAGAATCCGATGCCGGTGATGCTGCTTCTGGGAGGAACATCAACAGCGAGAGCTTTGCGGCAAAATACGTAGGAGAAATCATACGCGACGACGCACTAAGATAATCCAAGGTAATCTTAATCTCCATTATTCATACATTTCGCCTCTACGGACTTCCTAGCTAAACTGAGATATTTCTGCAGATTTAAATAAAAGGGGCGATCTTACAACTGGGCTATGCAAGTATAAACTTGTAGCACAGAAATTAGAGCTCGCACGGAAAGATTTCAGCTTTCGTATTTCCTGCGCACTGTTCGAGACTAGAAAGGTGGCTAAGTAGCTTAAAGGTGGTTGTACGAAACCTCTGCCAGACACTTAATTGTGACTTGCAGAGTAATCATGTAGATGTAGATGTAGATAGTTTAGTATTTACCTGTTTGGTGAAATACCTGCTGTGTGCCAACACTCAATTCTGAGAGATATTCAGTTGTAGCAATGAATATAGCTCATTTAGCTGTACTAAGGTGGCGATTATGTTTGTGTCACAGTATAATGGCTACACAGCTTAAAAGTTAAACAGTAATCACATTTAAAAGCCTAAACTCTAAAGGTTAACCACAAAGGTTTGAAGAGTAAAAGCGAATGTTTCAAACTGAATACTGACATTAAAAAATTTGGAAATTATTGCCTTATGGAAGCACAAAGTGCAACGTATTATTTTTCTAGTGCCTAGGAAAAGTACATAGCACACATATTTCGGTGTAGATATTAATTTATTAGGCCGGCCGCGGTGGTCTAGCGGTTCTAGGCGCGCAGTCCGGAACCGCGCGACTGCTACGGTCGCAGGTTCGAATCCTGCCTCGTGCATGGATGTGTGTGATGTCCTTAGGTTAGTTAGGTTTAATTAGTTCTAAGTTCTAGGCGACTGATGACCACAGAAGTTAAGTCCCATAGTGCTCAGAGCCATTTATTAATTTATTAGAGCACGAAATAATTTGTCTAAGAACCATTTTCCAATCCAAAATTAGATTTGTATCATTTGCATCATGTTCGTATACATTTCTGCTCGTAACTATGGTCCCGGGTGCGCTCGTTCACAGTAACGTCTGCACTGGACGGATGTTGGGGCTAGGCAGAAAAATTAACTCTGCCGTAGTCAGGCGAAAACGCTGTCGAATTTCACCTTGAGAGAATCTCGTCAGGAAGCAACAGCGCCTAGCAAAAGGAAGTGGAGAGTAATGATTTTCCCATCGCCGGAAGCGGCGATTCCAAAACGAATCAATTCGTTTTTTTATTTTATTTTTTATTTATTTTTTATTTTTTGAGGTTACAGGGAAATACTCCTCTAGCATTACTTTTCCTCAATTACAGTAGTCGATACCAGAAACATTTCTGGAATTTTAGACAGGTGAAATACGTGCATCTACCTGGCACTTCTTTCATTTATTTACGACTTCCAACATTGTTATCATTACTAATACGGCAATAGCATCCCTGCTGTTCTGCTGATTTTTCAGTATCGACAGCACAATGAAACTGGAGAGAGGTTTGGAGCAAAGTACTTTTATTTTATTTTCATATTCAGCAGTCTCCATCAGCTAGCCATGGTGGCTTTCCTTATATCACGCTGACCTTTGAGACTGGAAGCATGGGCCGGTAGTTTGAACGACTTGGGGAAGCCAAAGTAGTTCTTCTACTTATTTTTCTAAGTAGTTGTACCAACCTAAAACTCAGTTTCTCCTGAGCGTCTTGCCTCCCTGATGACTCGCTGACTAAATTCTATCCAATTATGAGTCTCTTCGCCAAGTCAGGAATGTCTGCTTGAACGGCAGCTAGTTCGGTGGCAGGTCCGTGCTTCTGATTGACCAGCGAAAGGTACGCCAATTTACACATCCACAAGGCCCGGCCTCGTTGGAGCAACGGTCAGTAAGCGGTTAGTAGTCGTGGGGAGTCGGTGGCGAGATACAGAAGAAGACTTTTGCAAGCTGGTATGCATGCGTGTTCTTGCTAGATTCAGAAGTGGATTGAGTCGCAAATACAGATTAAAGTGTTAGGTGATCTTTAATTTCCGGAGGATTTGCGCCTCATTGCTTTTATTTCTTCCTCATTTTGCATCTTTGTTTTTGGACTTGGCGTCAGAGCATGGTCGTTTGCAGTATGCAAAATATACGTGGGTCTCTAAGTCACCACGTTCGGTATAATTTAACCCCCTTTGTAACCACTTCGCCTTCGGCGAATGTCTTTCCTTCTTCAGTAAAAGTCAACATTCAATAACGGCCTTTTGTGTGTTAGGTTTTCCCTTATTTGTCGCCCACGTGTGAAGACGTAGAAAGTAGTACTGCACACGATATCAAAAATTAACCGGAAGTACCTTGGCCCGTGTTTCTTGTTATTCGTATTCATAAATCAAGGTGTTACAGAATGAGTTTTATGTATTTTATTAGTTTACGGACGGGAGGCCGCTTTAATAACGCGCATCCACAAGTAGTTCATAGTTTGCCTTTTCAATATATTTACGTATTAGCTATTGCATCCCGTCTCTTACCTTTCACTAATCATTAGAGTAAATTATTTTCTGGACGGTCAGCTCCCACCTTTCCTTGTCCGTTTCGAACGCTAGTATTGTGGGTGACTGCTGAATTTAGGCCATATCCCGCCAATCTTGTATTAACATCCATATGTAACAAAATGTGTATACTCAATAATTATACTTAGCTTGTACAAGTGTAATTTCGTTTCATAATAAATTTTTGTGCTTTTAATCCGACTTTCAATGAAAATTGTTAAACCCATTTATAGAGATCTCAATCAAATACTAGCATTGCAAAGCCTCCTGTTGAAAATGCTCTTCTTAAGAAGGTAAAATTAATTATAAATTTAATGAGTAGTTTTTGTTTTATGGTGGTGGATATTTTTTTAGTAATCAGATAGAGAATCCTTGGGCCAGCCCCTAATCTTTTCTGATGCGCCGGCGATTGTTGTATGTGCTGATCTGTATGAAATTCAACCCCAGTTCTCCCTTCTAGATAAGGGAAGTCACACTGATAGGGCAGTTGTGAGCAAAATTCACATAATGTGGTGAAAGGGAAGGTCCTGCCATTCCCAATCCCTTATAACGGGCAAGGCAATTCTTTTACAGGTCAGTATTATCTCAGCTGTTTTTCTGAAAAATTTCATATAATTTTATACGAAACATGTTATATTTCAAGCTAAAAACGATGAAATTGAATTACTTTATTTTCGTCATTACAATCCATATGTACTAGCTCTGAATGCACAGTTAAAATTATTTTTTTTAGAAAGAACTTAAATTACGAAATATTTGGCAGAGTTAAAATTTCTGATCTGGTACTGTTTATTATGTTTATTTCTGGATTCATTTATAAAATAATAATGTAAGCTACTAGAAATTCATTTGTCAAGAAAGACTTAAAACCCTATGGAATATTGTCATTAGCGCTGAGTGAAGTAGTAAAGATGCCTCTGATGTGATTGGACGTGTTTTTGTAGTTTGGAAGAACAATATAATTTCGGCTTTGTTAATGTGAAAATTCAAAAGACGGTGTGATATAGTAAAATAAACATCGAAAAAAGAGAAAGCATTGCACAAGCATTCTTAAAATTTATTTACATGAATTGGAATATGAGAACCTATGATGTGAAAATTTCAGCCTTAAGAATCAGACCCCTAGAGATGAAGAACTGAAGCCAACTGCGTGAGAAAAGAAGGTAAGTAAAAAGTTTATTGTAAATCTTACTCCTCTTGAATCTTCGAAAAAGACTTAACCATACAGACAGTTGTGACAACAAATGAGGGAGGGGTATATTACAAATTCAACAGTAGTAATTTGACAAAAGTAAAAATCGTAAATTATTTAGAAAATTAAGAAACTGTTCTTATTAAATATTGGAAGATTTTGTAAGGCAAGAAAACTGTAGGCCATTAAGATAATATGCTAGTTGCCCAGAGAGAAAGTCCTCGAGCATGGGAATATGTCAGAAAACAGATGTACATAATACGTATTTAAAAAACAACGGACACACTATTGTTCCTTCTGGTGGGAAAGCAGGAAGACGGCATAGGTTATCTTCAATCAGAAAGATTGCCAACAACTAGTAATAAAACGATATTTATTAAATACCAACAAATTCTCAATTTAAACAATATTCCTGTGAAATGTCCTGCACAATTAGATGTTTGAAATTGTTACACATCCTTCAAAATAATAAAGTCCTTTCACTGTGTCAATGAATATCTTCGTTTACATGCAACACATCTTCCGAAAGACGAAAGCCGAATTTCGAAAACCGTTTTTCGCTGTAGTGTTTATATGTTGAGATCTGAAGCGCATTTGCTAGCCCAATTAAATAAGACTCCTGGAAAACAGCTGTTAAATGTTTTGATTGAGTCTGCACAGTCGCTATTTCTCTTTAAATAGACGAGGTGGAAACACCTTCAGTCCAGTATTTCTACTTATCCTTCACTGTACCAAAAACCACTCCGTCCATACTAGCCGAAAGTTTTTAAAAACAAGACGATAGTTGACAGTCAAAGCACGTGTCATTACCGGTTTCCCTTGCATGTGAGCGAAAATCGATTGCAGAATTGGAAAACCGGCAACTAGAAGTGAATTTTCAGAATAGATTTTTGATGTGTTTACATGACCACCCGGAAACCGTATTGGGATATCGGTTTACGAAATCCGGTTTTGGGGCCCGGGGTGAGTGATGCCTGTGTAGAGTGTAGAGCTGGCCTCCGTGCCTACGGAGCCTAAGTCACTGAGGCGACGGACGAAACTGCAGCTTGTAGACTCAGCGCTAACTGAAGACTGTACACGACTCGGTGCGCTAAAGAGAACGGTTAGCCGTAGCTCAGTGCTTCGGTATTTAACGAGGTATCAACCAATCGCTATCCACATACGTGATGCCCACGGCTTGGCAACTGTGAGCCCTGGTGGATCTCGGTATAGTTCTTACTGCCAACCCATACAACTGCTGAGTTACGAGTGTTCCGAGCGTGACTTATCGAATGTGGTGTAGTACTCTCTGGAGTCGTGAGTACCGCCACCTCACCTTCCACATACATTACGTCACACCATCTTCAAGGATATGAGTAAACCGAAAATAAAAAATTTTTCAATCATCTGAGATGTAGGGCCACTTCATATTTCTTCTAAGCGATCGACGTTTCGACCCTTCTGCTGGGACCTTCTTCAGGATCTTGTGGTGTCTACTATAGACTGAACTGTGTCAGAGATAAGTGTCATTCTGTCTTACAAAGATGAGCTTTCCGTCACTTTTGCTGGCGAAGTTGAATTATTGCGTGAAACCACTGATGGCCCATCATCATTCGATAGTGGGAGAAGTATTCCTGCGCTAGTGCCGAAGAAGGAGGTTATACGTGAAATCTCCTGTGGCTATCATTGGTGGGCCAACGTCACCGGTTGGAGATAGTTCAAATGACTCTGAGCACTATGGGACAACTTCGGAGGTCATCAGTCCCCTAGAACTTAGAACTTCTGAAACGTAACTAAACTAAGGACATCACACACACCCATGCCCGAGGCAGGATTCGAACCTGCGACTGTAGCGGTCGCGCGGTTCCAGACTGTAGCGCCCAGAACCGTTCGGCCACCACGGCCGGCTCGGTTGGAGAGGAATGCTGGAGAATAAGTTAAAATTCCTCCTGCAACTGCTTGTTGGCCATCATCACTGGCTAGAACTGAAACGAGTAGACCAAGAGAGGGAGAATGTTCTCGAATATTATTGTCCGCAGAGGTGGCTTCCAGGGGGATGTTCTTATTGCTCGCACGCCCCGGCTTGCGTGTTCAATTCCTTTGTGGCGGGAAGCCACGATACCGGGAGCCTATAGCCGTCTTCTCTATTGAAAGTACATGCGTTCTTCAAAATTTCAATCACTTCTCATACTTTTCTTCTATAAATGGTGGTTTCCTTAGCCAGCTCTGCCCGATTCACTTCTAGCCAATGATGACGGCCCACCAATAACAGCAGAGGAATTTTAACCAGTAACGAATGACTTTGGCCCACTTTTGGTAGCCACAAGAGATTTAGCTAACATCTCTAGCTGTCGAATGACGATCGCTCAGACGCTCACCAATGGCAGCCACAAGAATTTTTCAGTAATTTCACTTCTCCAGGGTAAACCCGGGGAAACTCCGCTTCATAACTTAACGCTACACTGTTCTCTGCAGGGCTCAGTCTAGAGTGCATACGACAAAACCCTAAAGAGGATCTCAGCAGAGTCCTCGAAACTTCGATCGCTTAGAAGAAATGTGACGCGGCCTTACAGGAAATTTTAACTTCATTTCTCAGCCACATATCAGATGAAAAGGTACCACAAATATTTATATACTTTCTCACTAAAATACTTTGGTTAATATTAAGGCTACTGTAGCATTGCGAGAAAAGAAAAACGGTTTAATGCTTACTCATGAAAATTGGATCTCTGCACTCAATTTTAGATGAAATCGGAGAGCAGAAAAAATTTTCCTTTTTTTATGTCATCAGGCCTGCCACGAATTTCTCTCCTGCGTTAACATCTTCATATCAGAGTAGGACATGCACACTGTGACCGCAATTATTTATTGAACATACTCTAAGTTATGTCTTCCCCTGAAGTTTTAACCGTCAACAGCTTTCTCTAGTACCATTGAAGCTATTCCCTGATATCTTAATACATGTCTTAACATGTTGTCCCTATTTCGTCTTAGTGTTTTGCTCACATTCCTTTCTTTGCCATTCCACATCTTATTTGATCACATAATTTTCAACCTTCTGTTATGGCACTCCTCTCAAACGCTTCGATTTTCTTCTGTTCTGGTTTTCTCACAGTGATTCACTACCAAACCTTGCTGTGCTCCAAACGGAAACACTCAGAAATTTCTTTTTAAAATTAATTCCTATGGTTGATACTCATAGACTTCTCTGCACCAGGAATGCTCTCTTTGCCTTTGTTAGCATGGTTTTTATGTCCTCCTTACTTAGTCCGGAAGGCTGATTTTGCTTCCGAAGTAGAAGAATTTTTTACTTTTTTCTACTTTGTGGTCGCCAGTTTTGGTGTTTCGTTTACGTCTCGTCTCTCCTGATACTCATAACTATATTCTTCGATTTACTGTCAGTCCATATTCTGTACCCATTAGACTGTCCATTCCATTCAACAGGCCATGCCATTCTCATCACTTTCACTGATATCCTTCCACGCTGAATTTTTTTTATTTCCGTCATTGCTTCTGCATTGTGTAGAATGAACAGCTGGGGTAAAAGACTGCATCCCTGTCTTTCGCATATTACATTATAACGCTATTATTGGCTCTGAGTACTAAGGGACTTAACAGCTGAGGTCATCAGTCCCCTAGAACTTAGAACTACTAAAACCTAACTAACCTAAAGACGTCACACACATCCATGCACGAGGCAGGATTCGAACCTGCGACCGTAGCGGTCTCGCGGTTCCAGATTGAAGCGCCTACAACCGCTTCGCCACACCGGCCGGCCCTTTCTTGTACTTCGATTCTTGTAACTGCACTTCATTTCTCGTAGAAGTTGCTTATGTCCTTTCACTCCCTGTACTCATGCCATGTTACCGTCAGAGTTATGAAGATTATATTCCATTCGTCATTAGCAAAGGCTTTCTCTAAATCTCTTCAAATGCTATAAATGTAGGCCTTATGTGAATCTACGTTCTAGGATAAGTTGTTGGGTCACTTGTGTATGACTTCGTACACAACCACAAGGAAAGGTGGGCTACAGAGTGGAGCAGCAGCTGTCGTTACACCAGAGCCGGACAGAAGCGAAAATGACTAACGAACAAGATAACACAACATTGGTTTGAACTTTTCTCTGTAATCAAAATGATCTTCCTACTGATTTTCTAACCTTTTGTGAATAATGTGTGTGAGTATTATTGCAATACTTCTGTGCCAGATGCACTGGACAGATGGGCGTCACGCAACTTGATATAGTGAAACTCTCCTAAACCCGTAACCCCGCGCAGCTACAGTTTAACTCAAGTGTTTGCTTCGCTCCAAAAGGACGGTTCCGATTACTGACTGACAATAGAGGGCAACCGCCGAAACCCGAACGCCAGCTGCAACTTGAGACCTAAGTTTTACAGGTATTTTATTTACAAACAACAGGATTTATTGTTGAGTTGCAGCCTTCTTAACAACTCAGGAACGCATATACACTCTTGAAGGGAATCATAGGGGTTTTCACAAGAAAATGTGACATGAAAAGCGTTAGGAAATTACAAACCACGGTGTGAAGTGCCAGCAGCGTGGTAACAATGCGGGAATTCCTAGGCCAATCGCCACCCAAGGACTTTTCGACTCGTTAGAATGGAAATTTGAAAACCTTAGAGGATGGGTGTTGGTGTGTTGAGGTTACTAATTGAGATCGTCAATGACAAAATGGCTCTGAGCACTATGGGACTTAACATCTGTGGTCATCAGTCCCCTAGAACTTAGAACTACTTAAACCTAACTAACCTAAGGACATCACACACATCCATGCCCGAGGCAGGATTCGTACCTGCGACCGTAGCAGTCGCGCGGTTCCCGACTGAGCGCCTAGAACCGCTAGACCACCGCGGCCGGTTCGTCAATGACAGATACAATACGACAGAGCTTAGCACCCAGCAGGAGAAAATGGTGGAAAATGAATAAAATTGTCGAGCAATGGCAGCCAAGGATCGGTGAGTGACAGAAGGATCCATGGATGTCTGAGGAGAAGAGACTGCGGGTCTCTTCACACAAAGCGTTCCGACTTTACTTTCTGCAGGCATATCAGTCATTTCTAGACACTAAACCAGACCCCTGCATTCATTCAGGAGTCTATAGTCACTTCGTTCCATCCACATTTTCCGTGCCGTGTCAGATGGGCTTTCTTACGTTCCGGTGCTTGAGTCTTCAGAACCTGAGTCCACATTCCTTGTGTTACCTCAGCTTCAAAATGTTACATTGATGGTACATCAGCAAGCTAATAACTGCACAGAGGAGAAACGACCTGCACGGTCAATGACACTGCGTTAGTTGTCGGGCGGCCGCTACCTAGAGAAGTGGTTCGCAACCTGAGAATAATTATGCTCTTAGGGGTACAATGCAGTTTACCGAGGGGTAAAAACTAAAAGGTTCAGTTGCATTTCGGTAACTAAACTATTTTTTCTTTGTGGTTTCACATTGTCAAATAGGAGGAAAACGATTAAGTATGTTAAAATATGTGGGCAAAAATCTTAAGTCAAAATACGGAACTTTCTTTATTGGTAACCAGTTACAATTCATGGGCCTTCAGATCAAGTGCGATAACATGAACGCTATATATATATATATATATATATATATATATATATATATATATATATATATATATATATATATATATATATATATATGATTCTTCATCTTGACATATATGTTGGTTGAGCGAGGTCATCGGTCTCATCGGATTAGGGAAGGATGGGGAAGAAAGTTGGCCGTGCCCTTTGAAAGGAACCATCCCGGCATTTGCCTGGAGCAATTTAGGGAAATCACGGAAAACCTAAATCAGGATGGCCGGATGCGGGATTGAACTGTCGTCCTTCTGAATGCGAGTCCAGTGTCTAACCACTGCGCCACCTCGCTCGGTGACGTATATGTCAAAAGACATTAGCGTGGTATGAAATACAAATTCTTGTCAAAAAATCATGTATAGTCATATAGGCCAGATCTGTCATTAGTAAAAGTGAGAACATCCCTAAAACACCTAAATATGTTGAAGACTTTCATTTTTAAACTCTATGGCGCAGATGTTATATGAATCTGGTAACCTATAAACGGGTATGCACCACGGTGTTGTGTCTGAACAACAACTGACATGAACATAGATGAAACGATCTTCCAAACATCACCTGACATACATCACAGTCTGCACCATGCAATCTGTGCTGTGTTAGAGAACAAGGTAGAAGTAATGTTTATTTTGCATGATAATTACATTCTCTTTGCATACATTGGTACATAACAGTATTCACAGTAAATGACATGGAGGCCCAGTATTAAAATTCACATGTAAACCTCGTGAAGTGTCTTATCGTAATATATTTGCACCAAACATGGAATATCTACCTTATAATACAATTAATTGTGTAAAGTATGGTGCACTATATAGGCGAGTAGTAATATTTATCGTTACAAATTGCAAAAGCAGTACGTAAATGCTTCCAAAATTCCCTCACATCAGCACAACCAAACTACAAAATCACAACGCAATGTTGACAGAGTGGTGAGGAGGGGGAAGGAACATGGATGCAGCTATGGAGTCAACAGAACATGTGACGTTATTCAGACTGGGAACTGAATGGGGATGGCAGTGGTGTGGATAGCAGGGAAGGGGGAAAATTGAGAGGCACAGGATAGTCTGAAGATGTGGTTCCGCAAAGGTTGCCCTGTTTCTTGTTTCTTTGATTTATACTTCTATGACTTGTTCCAGTGTCTGTACTTGAAAATGGTCTAAGACCGAAGTCTGGATCGTATAACAATAAAATAAGAGTTATCACAGTGAAATGGGGGCAGTATTATTAAAAAAATTACCATGACTATCGCTACAGCCAAAATAAAAATTATGAGGAATATATATGTATAGTAATGACTTTTAAAAATAATTTAACATGTGAGAACAAAAATCCTAAGTCAAGAGATAATATATTCCTACACTCCTGGAAATGGAAAAAAGAACACATTGACACTGGTGTGTCAGACCCACCATACTTGCTCCGGACACTGCGAGAGGGCTGTACAAGCAATGATCACACGCACGGCACAGCGGACACACCAGGAACCGCGGTGTTGGCAGTCGAATGGCGCTAGCTGCGCAGCATTTGTGCACCGCCGCCGTCAGTGTCAGCCAGTTTGCCGTGGCATACGGAGCTCCATCGCAGTCTTTAACACTGGTAGCATGCCGCGACAGCGTGGACGTGAACCGTATGTGCAGTTGACGGACTTTGAGCGAGGGCGTATAGTGGGCATGCGGGAGGCCGGGTGGACGTACCGCCGAATTGCTCAACACGTGGGGCGTGAGGTCTCCACAGTACATCGATGTTGTCGCCAGTGGTCGGCGGAAGGTGCACGTGCCCGTCGACCTGGGACCGGACCGCAGCGACGCACGGATGCACGCCAAGACCGTAGGATCCTACGCAGTGCCGTAGGGGACCGCACCGCCACTTCCCAGCAAATTAGGGACACTGTTGCTCCTGGGGTATCGGCGAGGACCATTCGCAACCGTCTCCATGAAGCTGGGCTACGGTCCCGCACACCGTTAGGCCGTCTTCCGCTCACGCCCCAACATCGTGCAGCCCGCCACCAGTGGTGTCGCGACAGGCGTGAATGGAGGGACGAATGGAGACGTGTCGTCTTCAGCGATGAGAGTCGCTTCTGCTTTGGTGCCAATGATGGTCGTATGCGTGTTTGGCGCCGTGCAGGTGAGCGCCACAATCAGGACTGCATACGACCGAGGCACACAGGGCCAACACCCGGCATCATGGTGTGGGGAGCGATCTCCTACACTGGCCGTACACCACTGGTGATCGTCGAGGGGACACTGAATAGTGCACGGTACATCCAAACCGTCATCGAACCCATCGTTCTACCATTCCTAGACCGGCAAGGGAACTTGCTGTTCCAACAGGACAATGCACGTCCGCATGTATCCCGTGCCACCCAACGTGCTCTAGAAGGTGTAAGTCAACTACCCTGGCCAGCAAGATCTCCGGATCTGTCCCCCATTGAGCATGTTTGGGACTGGATGAAGTGTCGTCTCACGCGGTCTGCACGTCCAGCACGAACGCTGGTCCAACTGAGGCGCCAGGTGGAAATGGCATGGCAAGCCGTTCCACAGGACTACATCCAGCATCTCTACGATCGTCTCCATGGGAGAATAGCAGCCTGCATTGCTGCGAAAGGTGGATATACACTGTACTAGTGCCGACATTGTGCATGCTCTGTTGCCTGTGTCTATGTGCCTGTGGTTCTGTCAGTGTGATCATGTGATGTATCTGACCCCAGGAATGTGTCAATAAAGTTTCCCCTTCCTGGGACAATGAATTCACGGTGTTTCTATTTCAATTTCCAGGAGTGTATATTGACGACTAGTTTCAGCTGAGTAACGATGAATCTTCAGATTGATAAAGATTATTGCCTAATTCGTTGTGTATCAACCACCAGGCATACACATCGTCATAATATACTGAGCTGAACAGCTCTTGTTGTCCTTTACATACTACAGTAGTTGTCATTGTCTCACAATTTACAATGTTATATATTTTTGATATCTAAACTTTATCACATTATTTTTAAAAATCGTTACTATTAACTCTATACTTACTACATGAGGGAGCAATTATTACATTGTTTTTCAAATACAAGGATTAACACGTGACATAATGTCGATCGAAAATACCATAATCTCTTTTAGATAGACATACTTCGTTTTTTACATTATAATTCTATGGTGGTAACAATGAGACATATACATTACATTTGCTTAAATATCTCATGAGAATGCCTTTTTAGAGTTGCAGGTAGTTCCCGCAATGGAGCAGAATTTGCTTCATTATCCACTTCGCTACAATAAACGAAGTAACTAACGACACAGCATAACAGTAACTATGTAATGGCTACTAGACTATCATCTTCATCATCATTATTATCAATCACAGTGGTCAGACACAAAACATGGGCAGCGTGTAACCTATTAATTTCTGTCAGTTCAAAAGCAAGGAGTCCAGGAATCAAGTGATATACAAACAGTATCCATTATTTTAAAGTAATGGGGGCGCAGTGTATGGTTGAAGCAGGTGTCGCTAGCGAGAAGAGTGTTACAGCGTGGCCACGTTTTGTAAGAAGTTTCTATCCTCTTTTCCACTGATTCACTGGTAATTATTTCACCATTCTGAAAAAAAGTTGTTAAAAGGAAGCGGTTCCAATCGTCTCATTGGATTCTAAGTTCGTGCTTTAACAAACCGCCTACCAAAATTAAATACATCAAAAAATAAAATAAAATAAAAAATAAGAAATATGAAAATCGACGCACCACGAAGGAATTATCTGAATGGGACGGAAATTGACAGATCTGACGTACATGTACAGTCAATGAAATGATTACAGTTTCATGCACGATTTATTCAAGAGAAAGAGCTTCACAAATAAACCAATCAATGACGCGTTGTTCCACCTCTCGCCCTTATGGAAGCAATTATTTGGCTTCAGATTTACTGATTTCTTGCAAGTCCTCCTGAGGGACATCGTGACAAATTCTGTCCAAATGGCGCGTTACATCGTCAAATTCCCGAGCTGTTTGGAGGGCGCAGTCCATAATGCTCCAAACGTTCTCAATAGGGAAGAGATCCGGCGATCTAGCTGGTGAAGACAGGTTTTGGCAAAACGAAGGAAAGCCAACTCTTTCCGTGTGCTGAAGTGTAAGCCTAGGAAGCATTGCCACGAAAAGCAACAAAACTGCGCTTAGAATTTCATCGATATACAACAATGGTACGCGGATGACAACCAAAAAAGTCTTGCAATTAAATTAAATGGCACCTTAGACCATCTCGGGCTGTATGGCGTGTGCCAGTCAGGTTGGTAATCCGTCGCTGTCCGAGGCTTCCCCAGACATGTCTTTGCTGGTCGTTGGGGCCTGAAATCTCATTGCCTGGAGTAGAATTTTCTTTACTGATGAGTTCCACTTCGATGTGAGCCCCGATGACCACTCAGGAGGTATCTGGAAATGCCCTGGAGAGCGGTGACCTACCAACCTGCCTGTCCCCCGCCATATGGTCCGACAAACACGAGTGGTAGTCAGGGGTGCCATTTCAGTTCATATCTGGACCCCTTTGGTTGTCACCCACGGCACCATTACAGCACAGCGATATGACAACGATATTTTACATCCCGTTTTGATTCCTTTTATGCTCACAATTTAGGAAGATCGTGCCCGTCGGCACACTGCGAAAGTTTCTACTCCTTGTCTTTGGGTCTGCCAATCCTGATCTTGGCCAGCAGGATCACTGGATCTCTCCGAAAGTGAGAACGTTTGGAGCATTATGAGCACGGCCCTTCAATCACATTGAGATTTTGACAATCGAACGCGCCAGTTGGACGGAATTTGGCACGATATCACTCAGGAGGACATCCAGCAACTATATCAATCAGTAACAAGCCGAATAACTGCTTGCATAAGGACCAGAGGTGCACCAAAACGTTATCAACATGCTCAATTTGTGAAGCTCTTTCTCTTAAATAAATCATCCAAATTTTCTGAAATTATAATCTTTTGTTTCTCTGTATGTAATTCCTTCTTGATGCATGGTTTCCCAAGTTCGAGTGTATCATTCATCTTTCATCAAGTCAAACAATTTAAAGTGTTCAAAGGAAATTATTTTTCTTTACAGTGGGTATTTAGGTGCTACAGTCGATGATGGTGGGGACAGGACGTATACTAGCTAATATCAGGCAGCACTGGCGAGGGGTGGGGGGGCTAATGGTCTCAGAGGTTGGGAACCACTGACTGAGAGGGGATCAAGCCTTCTGTCGACAAGTGGGAGAATGAAACTGTTACGTTACTGAGAGCATTTGGCAACCAGGTGGGCATCTTACAGTTCACTTTCAGTTCACTGTTTACATTACACATCACTGTAACTGCCATCTTTTTAATACAGAGTTTCATTTGTTGTTCTAAGTGTTACCAACATTCTCAGTTTTCTGCATTCAACTGTTTTGTGAATGTGTGTGTGTGTGTTAGAGAGGGTGAGTGATATTTTTAATAAAATAAAAATAAAAATTATTTATTTTATTTTTATTATTATATTTTTCTTAAGAATAATAATAATTATTATTGTTATTATACACTCCTGGAAATTGAAATAAGAACACCGTGAATTCATTGTCCCAGGAAGGGGAAACTTTATTGACACATTCCTGGGGTCAGATACATCACATGATCACACTGACAGAACCACAGGCACATAGACACAGGCAACAGAGCATGCACAATGTCGGCACTAGTACAGTGTATATCCACCTTTCGCAGCAATGCAGGCTGCTATTCTCCCATGGAGACGATCGTAGAGATGCTGGATGTAGTCCTGTGGAACGGCTGGCCATGCCATTTCCACCTGGCGCCTCAGTTGGACCAGCGTTCGTGCTGGACGTGCAGACTGCATCAGACGACGCTTCATCCAGTCCCAAACATGCTCAATGGGGGAAAGATCCGGAGATCTTGCTGGCCAGGGTATTTGACTTACACCTTCTAGAGCACGTTGGGTGGCACGGGATACATGCGGACGTGCATTGTCCTGTTGGAACAGCAAGGTCCCTTGCCGGTCTAGGAATGGTAGAACGATGGGTTCGATGACGGTTTGGATGTACCGTGCACTATTCAGTGTCCCCTCGACGATCACCAGTGGTGTACGGCCAGTGTAGGAGATCGCTCCCCACACCATGATGCCGGGTGTTGGCCCTGTGTGCCTCGGTCGTATGCAGTCCTGATTGTGGCGCTCACCTGCACGGCGCCAAACACGCATACGACCATCATTGGCACCAAGGCAGAAGCGACCCTCATCGCTGAAGACGACACGTCTCCATTCGTCCCTCCATTCACGCCTGTCGCGACACCACTGGAGGCGGGCTGCACGATGTTGGGGCGTGAGCGGAAGACGGCCTAACGGTGTGCGGGACCGTAGCCCAGCTTCATGGAGACGGTTGCGAATGGTCCTCGCCGATACCCCAGGAGCAACAGTGTCCCTAATTTGCTGGGAAGTGGCGGTGCGGTCCCCTACGGCACTGCGTAGGATCCTACGGTCTTGGCGTGCATCCGTGCGTCGCTGCGGTCCGGTCCCAGGTCGACGGGCACGTGCACCTTCCGCCAACCACAGGCGACAACATCGATGTACTGTGGAGACCTCACGCCCCACGTGTTGAGCAATTCGGCGGTACGTCCACCCGGCCTCCCGCATGCCCACTATACGCCCTCGCTCAAAGTCCGTCAACTGCACATACGGTTCACGTCCACGCTGTCGCGGCATGCTACCAGTGTTAAAGACTGCGATGGAGCTCCGTATGCCACGGCAAACTGGCTGACACTGACGGCGGCGGTGCACAAATGCTGCGCAGCTAGCGCCATTCGACTGCCAACACCGCGGTTCCTGGTGTGTCCGCTGTGCCGTGCGTGTGGTCATTGCTTGTACAGCCCTCTCGCAGTGTCCGGAGCAAGTATGGTGGGTCTGACACACCGGTGTCAATGTGTTCTTTTTTTCATTTCCAGGAGTGTATTTTACTGTATATACTTATGAGAGGAAACAGATGTGTAATCATTTGTTGGGATTTCTGTCTATTATAAGATCAGTCAGTGTAAACAGTGTGTTGTTAGTCACATTTACTTGGTCATTTAATAGTTGTTTCTTTTCAGCCTTTGTTTTGTATATATAATAATTTTCCTATAATGTTAGGAGATATCTTTCATTATTTATTCTAATTATTTTCATATCACTTTCTCTTGTAATAGGTTTGTGGTTATTTTCTCTCAAATGTTTTGCAAAAGTTGATTGGCTTGTTCCATACTTCCATGCTCTGATATGTTCTTTGTACCGGGTGTCAAATGTTCTGCTGGTTTGTGCTATATACCTTCCATCACATGTGTTGCAGTGTAGTAGGTATATTCCTGCTTTTTGGTAGATGTGTGTTTTTTGTTATTTTTGGAGTGTGCCTCTGGATTGAACTGTCCGTTTTGAATGCTATGTTTATCTCTTGTCTTTTGCAAATTTTATGTGTGAGTTTGTGGTTGTATGTCGTGTACCATCTTGAATCTTCTTTCTTGTTTTGCTGCATCCTTTGTGTCATTATTCTTCTGTCACTATTTGGGCCTGTTTGTGTAGCGTTTTGTTGTACGGTTGTTTGTGGGTGTTTATGTACTGTGTTCACAATTGTATTTGTTTTTATTCTTTTTTATTTACTTTGCTGACTAGATACCTATTGTACCCATTGTTTGTTGCTATTTGTGTGATGATGTCTAGCTCTTTCTGGTAATTTTCTGTGCTGAGTGGTACTGTGCTGAGCCTATGAAGCATGTATCTGAGTGCTGTTTGTTTCTGTGAGTGTGGGTGATTAGAAGTCTGACGTAGGATTTTGCCAGTTGTTGTGGGTTTAAAGTAAATTTCAAAGCTGTGCTAATTGTATTCTTTTTTAATGGTTATACCTAAAAAGTTTATTTGGTTGTTCTGTTCTTTTTCCATTGTGGATCTTATCTTTCTGTGTATTGTGTTTATATCTGTATGCAACTGGTTTATCGTGTTTATTCGGAAAATAAAACGATTTTGTGGCAAGTGCTGTACGATCGAAAGTACATGCGTGAGAACTGCATGGCTTCATGGATGCTGTTGTTGATCGTCTCTTCATCAACGTAGTTTACTATATAGGTTATTCTCAGGTCATTCTCATGCGCGTTGCTTTTCGACTGATGTCTCCTTAACCGTTTTACGGAGATTCACCGTTTATTATTTCACTGGACTTCATTTGCATCTGTATCGAAATGGCTGCTCTGCAATTCATGCTCAAGGGCTTGGTAAAGAGTTCATTGAATAATTTTTTGACTTTCTTTACAACAGAGCAACGTGTGGAGGAAAAGAAAATCTACATTTTGCCGTGCGGACTAATTTCTCTTTTGTTATAATGGTCGTCTTTCGTTATGTAGATGGTAATCAAAAAAACTATTTTCGCATTCACAAGGGAAAGTTGATGAAGGAAAAACGGCTTCCTTTAAAGCCTTCCTTTAACCCCAATTAGAGTATCATATACGAAACATTCTTCCCCTTATTTCTCGATAGTAAAAAATGAGCTGCCCTTCTTTTAACTTTTTCTACTTTCTCTGTCAGTCTTATACGGTAAGGGTACCATATCGCGCAGAAATGCTCTAGAAGACGTGCAAGCGTAGTGTACGCCGTCTCTTTGATTTGTACCATCGCCCAGGTGTTCCGCTAATGAAACGCAGCCTTTGGTTCGCCTGCTACATAACATTTCCTATATGACGATTCCAATAAGTTCCTCAGCCGTAAATCATCGTCATAATTATCCAATGTAAGTTTCTCGGGATTGCATTACATTGGAATTCGGTTGAATCAGTAACATATAAATTTTATGCGATTGCTCGTGTAACCAAACTTTAACGGATTCTTTTTAGTACTCATGTGGAGGACCTCTAACTTTTTATTATTTAGATTCAATTGCCATTTTTCACACCATACAGTTATCTAATCTAAATCATTTTTGAATTCGTTTTCATGTTCTGATGACTTTACTAGCCAGGAAACGACAGTTTTATCTGCCAGCAACTAACAGGGCTGATCAGATCGTTTCCTAAACCACTTATACAGATTAGGAACAGCAGACGACGCATAAGACTTTCTTGCTCGAACCCAAGTTACCAGTTATGTTTTACTCGATGTTGTTTCGGTAATTATCACGAACTGTGACGTTTCTGTCAGGGAATCACGAATCCACTCGCTCGACTGAGATAAAATTCACTAAGGGATAACGGTATCAAGAAGCGGATTGTAATGCAGAAATAAGGAATTATCATCCTATGTGGGTAGTATTCATTACCCCTCGTCATGAATCCATGCTGGTTATGTGTCAGTGGGTAGTTTTTCTCGAGGTACTTAGTACTGTTCGAACTCAGTAAACGTCCCAGGATCCTACCGGAGATCGATGTTAGTAATGCGGGTCTATAATTCAGCGGATTGCTTCTACTTCCTTTCTAGTGTATTAGTGTGACTTGTGCACCTTACCAGTCCTTAGGTCTGGACCTTTCGTCGAGCAAGTGGTTGCATATCATGCCTCAAAAAGGAGCTATTTCATGAGCACAATCCGAAAGCAACCATGTTAGCGCACAGTCTGGACTGGAAGATGTGATTGGCTACACACAAGGTATCTACATCTAAATTACTCACGTTCACAGCTGCTCTCGATCATTTACTACGTCTTCACGGGTGAAGGAATTTCGAAAAACCGCTGTTAATGGCAGCATCACTATTGGTGCCGCAGAGTGAAGGTATATTAGCATGTTGCCGCTGTTACGCTTTTCATATGATGAGAATGTCCTTGGATTTTCTGCCAGATTTCGAGATAGAGTTTCGTTGTGAAAACCTCTAAAAACATCTTACATTGAAGTCCGTGCTAAGCTTACTGTATGAATTGCAATTTGAAGTTATGCTCTTTGTCAGCTGTTCATTCCTTTTATGAATCACATATCCAGAGAATCTGACATAATATTGTTGGTACTACAGGTGTAGCTTAACGTTCGCTTGGCCCGGATCCCAGCGATAGGACAGTGCATCTGCAGGTTAAAAGCACCAGTCGGTAAGGCACGAAGCTATAGCAAAAACGTACAGAAACGATTTTAGGTATGCGAGTGTACGTAACAGGATGTGACTCAATAATCCACGACAGAATGGAGGAGCAGGTGAAGGAGATATCAGTGAAATATCCTAACAAATTGAAGCACTTTGTTCCTCCTGAGGAGACAGTTGACATTTGTATCGGATTACATTAGAAAATTCCGTTTCTTGGTCACATGTTATTTTATTAAAATTGATAACCGGTTTCAGCTTTGCAGCCATCATAAAAAGATCTCACAAACGCGAATGTGACTCTGTCAGAGGGTTCCATACAAACTTAATTAAGTATATGGAAAGTTCATGTATGGGTTTTCAGGAGTGAGTTTGCGAGCGTCAAAATATATGACATCTACATCTACATTTATACTCCGCAAGCCACCCAATGGTGTGTGGCGGAGGGCACCTTACGTGCCACTGTCATTACCTCCCATTCCTGTTCCAGTCGCGTATGGTTCGCGGGAAGAACGACTGCTGGAAAACCTCCGTGCGCGCTCTAATCTCTCTAATTTTACATTCGTGATCTCCTAGGGAGGTACAAGTAGGGGAAAGCAATATATTCGATACTTCATCCAGAAACGCACGACGTAAGTAGCTGTATATTTTGACTGCATTGAATTTTAATCTTCAAATTTTTACGCTGCCAAGAGACCGCAGATCTCGGCACGTTCCTGAGAACAAGGGTTCTTAACAGACAGCGTATCTTTTGATTGCATCGACATGGCAGGTTAAATGTTTTATTCCGCTCAGGGACTGTAGACCTCAGTATTTGATATAAATTTCATCTCGATATCTCTATCCGTTTCTGTGATAAAGTGACGGACAGGCAGACAGGCAACATATAATCCTGTAAAAGTTCCGTTATAATCTACTGAGGTACGGGAACTAGAAATGAGTAAGCATAAACAAGAACATATCAGTAGTTTAGTAGTTTACTAAAGTGGAAAGGAGACATTAAATGTGTGAATAAATGAACAAGTTATCTTAAAATACCAGCAGTAACACTTAGGCGTGTGGTCAATGCATAAGCAAAGAAGAGCCTGGAGTTTATATACTAAATAAATCTCGCAATGATCGGCGCTAGTGACGCTAGTAAAATACCAGTTACCGACAGTTAAAAATAAATGTATACAAACATTTAAAAACCTTTTTATGTATTTGAGGCTGTAGAATGAAATACTTTTTATCATTTCCAAACCGTTGCATAATCTGTATATTTCTGGATTAATTCCAAATGTAATATTTGTAAAAGCTACTTATCAACTCATTTCACACGTGTTAAATGACATAATATATAATGTAAGATAAAAGTTAGAAGCATAAAAGCAATTTAAAATTTGCCTGAATACTGTAACTGCAGAGTTGGATCACATAAGGTTTACAAAACAAGCTGTACGTGGCATCACAGCTGCCACGCAGGCTTCTGCGTGATAAGCCGTCCGTGGTGGCCGAGCGGCTCTAGACGCTTCAGTCCGGAAACGCACGACTGCTATGATCGCAGGTTCGAATCCTACCTCGGGCATGGATGTGTGTGATGTCCTTAGGTTAGTTAGGTTTAAGTGGTTCTGAGTTATAGGAGACTGATGACCTCAGATGTTAAGTACCATAGTGCTCAGAGCCATTTGAACCGTTTTTGATTTTATGCATGGTACCATGTAGTTTGGACATTATACAGAAACTAAAGATTATATAAGATAAGCTTTGAAAGCATGACACACGACTATAAGGAAAGAACTAATGGTATAAAGATGACATTGAGAAACGACGACTATGAATGTCGCAGAAGACGAAGCAGTTCAGGTGACGTCAGCAGGTTTGTGAGCTCAGTCTGACCATCGGAGACAGCAGCGGTAGCCGGTGAGCGAAACATTGACTTTTCCTCTCTAGACAACACAACTTCATTTCCATGTAAAAGAGAGCACATGTAATCACTGAAAAAGACGTCTCAGTCGAAGAATACTCTCTGGTGTTAGCCTTATCTACCGACCAATTTTTTGTTACATTTTCTGCAGTTCTGGGCTTTGGAACTACTCGTACAGCTGCTTGGTGGAGAACATGACTGTAAATAATGAAAAGTGTAAAGTCTTCCACATTAGTACTAAAAGAAACCCGCAAAATTTCTGTTACCCAATAAATCACACAAAACTAGAGGCATAAACTCGACTAAATACTCAAGGACTAGATAACGGATAACTTAAATTGGAACTATTACGTAGATAATGATTTTAGGGAAAACAAACGGAAGACTGCGATTTATTGGCAGAACACTTAGAAAGTGTAGCTAGTCTACTCGGTAGACTGCTTGCACTACGCTTGTCCGTCTTCTTCTGTAGTACTGCTGTGGGGTGTGCTGTCTGCAACAGATGGGACTGACGTAGGAATCTGGGAAAGTTCAAAGAAGGACAATTCGTTTTGTATTATCGCGAAATAGAGAAGAGAATACTACGGAAATGACATGTGAATCATTAAAACAAAGGCGTTTTTCGTTGCCGCAGGATCTTCTCGTGAAACTTCTCCTCCGATGGCGAAAATATTTTGTTGGCGTCCATTATAAAATAAGAGAAGTCAGAGGTCAGAAGGATTTAAGTGCTTGTTTTTGCCACGTACCGTTCGAGAATGGAGCAGTAGAAAACCACACTGAAGTGTCACAAGTCATGAGAAACTTTCTAATATCGTGTCGGACCTCCGTTTGTGCAGTATAGTACAGTAATTCGACGTGGCACGGACTCCACAAGTCGCTGAAAGTCTTCTGTAGAAATGTTGAGCCATGCCGCCTCTGCCGCACTCCACAATTGTGGAAGTGTTGCATATGCAGGACGTCATGCATGAACTGGCCTCGCTGTTAGCTCCATAAATGCTCGATAGGATTCATATAGGGCTATTTGGGCGGCCAAGTCATCCGCTGGAATGGTCCAGAATGTTCTTCAAACCGGCCGCGAACAGTTGTGGGCCAGTGCCATGGCATCGTTGTCTGGGAACGCAAAGTCCATGAATAGCAGCAAATGATCTCCAAGTAGCCGAACATAGCCATTTCCAGTCAATGATCGGTTCAGTTGGAATGTCCCATGGAATGTCCCATGCATCTAGTTCCCTCTACCATTCCGCTTTCAAAGTCTCTTAACTCTCGCCATGTGGCCAATAACAAATCGGAGAGGTTTTCATCTGAATCACTCGTGTACAGATGACAACTCCTCCAATGCATTACCCTGTTATACCATGTGTGCGCTATACTACCGCCATCAGTATATGTGCACATCACTATCCCATGACTTTCGTCACCTCGGTGTAGCTTGAAGGTCGTTTGAAGAACCCTCTGCCAAGTATTTAATTGTAAACTGCAGGGTAATTATCCAGATGTAGATGTAGATGTGTTTGGTGTATTCTTACTATACTTTTATGTGATGCTGTAATATACAGAGAAGTTGCAGCATTAGGAAATTGCACCGAAAAGCAGGAAGATCTGCAGCGGATAGGCATTTGGTGCAGGGAGAGTCAACTGACCCTCAACATAGACAAATGTAATGTACTGCGAATACATAGAAAGAAGGATCCTTTATTGTATGATTATATGATAGCGGAACAAACACTGGTAGCAGTTACTTCTGTAAAGTATCTGGTAGTATGCGTACAGAACGATTTGAAGTGGAATGGTCATATAAAATTAATTGTTGGTAAGGCGGGTACCAGGTTGAGATGCATTGGAAGAGTCCTTAGAAAATGTAGTCCATCAACAAAGGAGTTGGCTTACAAAAAACTCGTTCCGCTTACCTTGAGTATTGCTCATCAGTGTGGGATCCGTACCAGGTCGGGTTGACAGAGGTGACTGAGAAGATCCAAAGAAGAGCGGCGCGTTTCGTCACAGGGTTATTTGGTAAGGGTGATAGCGTTACGGAGATGTTTAGCAAACTCAAGTCGCAGACTCTGCAAGAGAGGCGCTCTGCATCGCGGTGTAGCTCGCTGTCCAGGTTGCGAGAGGGTGCGTTTCTGGATAAGGTATCGAATATATTGCTTACCCCTACTTATACCTCCCGAGGAGATCACGAATGTAAATTTAGAGAGATTCGAGCGCGGACGGAGGCTTTCCGGCAGTCGTTCTTCCCGCGAACCATACGCGACTGGAACAGGAAACGGAGGTAATGACAGTGGCACGTAATGTGCCCTCCGCCACACACCGTTGAGTGGCTTGCGGATTATAAATGTAGATGTAGATGTAGATGTAGAACTGGAATGTCTAATGTATAGTATGGCAATGTGCAGCCAATTTCTTCTTCAGTTAAAGAAGCGTCATAGTTGGAATTAATACTCATGATTCCCTCATGCAGTTGCTAGTTTTCACTGTCAATGTAGATCAATACTCAAGGAACATAAATTGTTAGCTGAAGAGAAGGATTGCTATCAAATGAGATCTGTCCTTCTACATTTAGGTTACCCCCAGCAGACACTTATGTGAGGAGAATGGTGTACGAGAAGAGACGCCAGGTTAGCTTCTCCGATCCCTCTCCACGCCTCGAGTCAGCGGGTGGTCTAGCACTCTCCAGAAACAAGAGGGCGCCATCAAAACTGATAATGTCAGGGCAATTTGCGAGGGAATTATTGCAGCCCCTATACCTTCGGGGGCCCTATAGACACAAATCTAGCGACGTGCCGCCGCTAACGGCACATACCGCCAGATAATGAATAGCCTGGGGCGTTCGGCCGATAGGGCGGCGCGCAGTAGAGTCTGGCAAGCCCCTGTTCATCCGCCCGCATTATGGCTGATCCCCTTCCACACACCGAGGCGTAGCGGCGCCCGCTCACGGCCGGATTCATGGCGCCTCAGTGGCCCTCGAGATGCTTTTCCAGGTAACGATCAAAGGCTCTTGGCAGCCGTATGTTTAAAACGATGTATCAGGCCGAGAAGACAATTTCCACGAAATTCTACAGGGTGTCGGCGACCTGTTATTGCACTAGGCTACAGAGCTGGTATGATCAAGAAGATCGCTGACATCAGAATTTTTTGCATCAGGTGTCAAATTGCAGACGATGCAGCTGTGATTGTTAATTTCAAGGTCACTTTCCCTCCGCACCCCTCCTCCTGCCCCAGCGCTTCCCTCCTTCCCCTCCAACGCTTTGCCCTCGCGTTATGTCAACGTCATCACGCTCTCAGTCAAACGCCGTGGGTATGATCCCACTGTTCTCAAGCAAGAGCCAATGACACCGCAGTCCAATCTGGACTGTGTCCAAAAATATTCGAACAACCTGTTTATGTTTTCAACCTCCCTCCAAAATGTATGAATGTCAATAGTAATATTGAATGCGTTGTATACTGTCATCATCTTCTCTATGTACTCCATCATTCTGCATTTTTGGTTCTAACATGTTGACATTTTTCTACTTCAATTATTACATCAAATTCACTGTCAGGTACTAGGCCAATGTTCACATGTTTGGAATCACTAACAGTCAAATTGCATGTATTGATGAAAGGCACACTTATGCTTGCACTTAAATGAGCCTCAGCAAATGGAAGAAGTTCTGGAGGTGGTTTTGTAAGTAGGCTGTTTAGGTTTTTATGTTGGTAATGCCACATAGCGCTCTGTATGAAAATCACTGACTGCGCTGTGTGCAGTCCGTGGCTGGTTGGCTCTATGGGACGTAACATCTGAGGTCATCAGTCCCCTAGAACTTACAACTAGTGAAACCTAACTAACCTAAGGACATCACACACATCCATGCCCGAGACAGGATTCGAACCAGCGACCGTAGCGGTGGCGCGGTTCCAGATTGCAGCGCCTAGAACCACTCGGCCACTCCGGCCGGCTCTGGTTGGAATTGCTGAAATATTCGCTATTGTAGTGTTGGGCAGTTGTATGTGAACAGTGCGTAGCGTTGCGCGGTTGGAGTTGAGCCGCCAGCAGTGGTGGATGTGGAGAGAGAGATGCTAGAGTTTTGAGAACGTACGATCTGAGCGTGTGTCCGCCAAAAAAAGGAAATTTGTAAAGATGGATGTCATGAAGCTATATATATATATATATATATATATATATATATATATATATATATATATATATATATATATAATGAATTTTAAACACTATTAAGGTAAAAAGGTAAATACATTGTTTGTTCTCTATCAAAAGCTTTCATTTGCTAACTACGCCTATCAGTAGTTAGTGCCTTCTGTCATTGTTTGTTCTCTATCAAAATCTTTCAATTGATAACTATGCCTATCAGTAGTTTGTGCCTTCAGTAGTTAGAATCTTTTATTTAGCTGGCAGTATTGGCGCTCGCTGTATAGCAGTAGTTCGAGTAAGGAAGATTTTTGTGAGGTAAGTCATTCATTAAAGGTATAGGCTATTGATAGTCACGGTCATTCTTTTGTAGGGATTATTGAAAGTCACATTGTGTTGCGCTAAAAAAAAATATTGTGTGTCAGTTTAGTGATGATCAGAATAAGTAAAGAGAGAACTGTCTGAGTACGTTCAGTTTTACTCAGCTGTCGTTCTTTCAAATAACGTAGAAGTTTACCACCACAGTAATTCATAGTTTTTCTAAGGGGACGTTTCAGTTTCTGTGGTGGTAGCAGAACATCTGATAAAACAGGAATGTTTACCATGGGATGCTATTGCTGTGGTGGTGTAGGCCATGTGTCCTGATCTTGCAGTTCTGCTAGTACAGGACCAGCAGCGTGTTGTTCTGTTGGAGACAAATTAAGAAATGAAATGAAAATGAAATGATCATACCACACTGATGGCAAGGAGTCCCCACATGGAGAAGTTCGGCCACTGAGTTGCAAGTCTTTTAGCTTGACACCATACTCGGCGACTTGCATATCGACAATAGTTTTATTTATTTATTTATTTATTCTGTGCCCATGGACTCCAGCTGAAATCACAGCTGCGGGTATTGGGTGTGTCATACAATAGGCTTTTAACATCAAACTTGATTTCATTATATATGAATGAAACAAATAATTGAACAGAAGTAGTCTATAAGCATTCGAAGGGATTACATGTTCCACATTATATATACACACAAATCCAAACAACATACAGAAATGATAATTTTAAAAGTACGTTTCAGTAATGATATAACATATTTAAACACCATCTTAGTAGTCACTCAAACTTTATATACATTTCTCTGTGAGATACAGTTTAAAATGATTTTTAAAACATTTTAGGTCTGTTTCTTTTTTAATGATTTTGGGTAGTTTATTGAAAAAGCTTTTACCTGTTTCTTCAGGGGCAGTCATAGACAGTTTTAAATTTCTGTTTATCATGTAGTGATTTTCATTTCCTGTTGTACCGTGTTTGTGTATATCTTTATTTAGGAGGTGTTTATCACTTGACCTTACCGCCATTATGCTAGTGAAATGATGATGAGAATTATACAACACCCAATCCCCGAAAGGAGAAAATCTCTGACCTGTTCATGATTCGAACCCAGGCCTGCTGCACGGCAGTCAGATGTGCTGAGCACTTAGCTAAGGTGATGGACAAAATAAAAATGCATAGGCATAGACATACATATTAATAAATTGATTTTACTAATAACAGTGGATGGATAAATACTTAGTTTCAAACCTGACGGTCTTGCGCATTTTATTCTTGCTCGAGGCAAAATCTGCCCGTTGCTGATGGCGCTTCATGGTGATGTATTAACTACAAATTGCAATCCTCGAATGAGGGGCAATTGGATTTTAAGAAGGGCAGTTGGGGGGGGGGGGGGGGGTGGCTTGTTTCCTTTTGACTGAGAGCAAATGGCCTCCAGCGATTGATCAGGAACATGATGATGTCGATGTAACGCAATTAACCGAAAGCAAAATGTGGGACAAGAAAAGTGGGGGGGCAGGGGAGGGGAGGAGAGGGATGGGGAAGTGAGCTTGAATATAAAAAGCACACCCTCGTCAGCTGTAAGTTGACAATGGACGCTAACAGTTCTGATGGCAGTGATTTTCTTGCTCGTACTGCCCTGCTACCCTACTTAAAAGACACCGTTTTTACTGCTACTACAAGTGGCCTTCATCAAGGTCTGACGACTCGCATCTCAATAATATATTGTTTCTGTTGTGTTCATCGCCGACGACAAAATGTAAGTGTCTGTGATGTCAGTGGAGTAGGGTTTACTTACATGGCTTTCTAATGTAGTCGTTAGATGGAGGTTTCGTTCAAATACACTGCTGTTCATTCAATTTGCAATCCCAGAAACATGATGTGCATTAAGCGTAAGCCGGCCGGGGTGATCGAGCGGTTCTAGGCGCCTCAGTCTGGAACCGCGCGACCGCTACGGTTATAGGTTCGAATCCTGCCTCGGGCGTGGATGTGTGTGATGTCCTTAGGTTAGTTAGGTTTAAGTAGTTCTAAGTTCTAGTGGACTGATGACCTCAGATGTTCAGTACCATAGTGCTCAGAGTCATTTCAGCCATTAAGCGTCAAATTAACGTGATGTGTAATACATTGTAATCCACCCCCTCCTTCCTCCTTCCATTACAATCCACATTACACAATGTATTTTATGCAGATTTCAGAGGAGCGAAGATTACAATAAACTTTGAAGTTTACATAGCTCGTCATGTTCAGATGGTTCCAGTTCTTCTTGTCTAACGGTCTGATTTTTGAAGCTGAAAAATTGCGCATCAGATCCTCACGATTGGTTTGAACTAAATAAATTTGAAGATTATTGTTGCAGGATTTTTATTTTTACGTAGGTATATTTTTTCACATTTTGGTACATCATACAGTATTTTTATTTCTCACATTAACAAACCTGATATTACATTGTTGGCTCAAAAATACATTCGATCAAATCAGGGGCATGCTTACGACTCTCACACTTTGCGGAATTAACGATATTGCGAAGGGTTTACAATTTTTATTAACAAATGACTATCTCATAGTTTCTATTACATTATTAATTTAGATTATTATTTCATAAATGAATACAGAAGTAATCATAGAAAACAGTACAGCAATGCGTAATTAATAACAGAAATTTTAAGTGTGCCAATAATTCGGAATTTGAAATATTTTTAAAGAAGTTTAATTTTAAGTGTACGTTACTTATGGATTATAACATTGAGACTAAATATTTTAGAAAATAATTCCTTTTCATAAATTGTATCTTGAAATATAACATTCAGTCTACAACATTATAGGAAAGTTTTCGGAAAAGCAATTGAGATAATACTGACCTGTTCAAAATTCGAAAAATAATACTGGTATCGACAAATACTGTTGACGAAAAGTAATGCTAGAGGAAGATGTCCAGTTACAACATGCTTGGACATGCTAATGTCTAATGTTTTAGGGTAACTGCAGATAGTAGGTAGGAGTCTAAATCTGCATATAAACTATCTGCTTAAAAGTATTCCGACACCTATTATTGGATATTTTATGGCATGTTCCCGCCCTTCGCCTTTACGATGGCTTGAACACTTCTGGAGGCAGTTTCAGTCAAATATCGGAATTCCTGAAGAGCCGGAAAGCAGAGATGTCTGCACCGAAATCCACATTCTAACTCATCCCACAGGTACTCTATGGAGTTCATATCGGGACTCTGGGCAGGTCAGTCTGTAACAACAACAACGTTATACTATTGTACATATAATAATTTTTGCTTCTGTTTTTCGATAAATTAGTATAATCGATGTTCTGATTTCATTTCTTTTTTGTTTCATGCCATTATGTTAAAGGAGCTGTAAACAATTTTCGATGTGAATATTAATGTTTATGTCAAATTGCAAGCAATATTATAACAAAATGGAAATGTAAGAAATGTTGAAACTGTTGTAAGATGTTAAAGTTGTAATTGTGCGCCTGGTCCATACGTAGGCAATGTATTAGGATATGTGGAGTGCAAAACCTTTGGTGAATACCCTGTCTGTAGGGGAGCGGTATAAGGTGGATGGCAGGCGAGCGCGGGAAAATGCACACGGGCGCGGCACGGCATAACGGGCTCAGCAGTAGTAGTCGGAGTAGGGCTTTGATCTGAGCAACACGTTCTGGATCGAGGAGGCTCTCCTGGAAAACGTGATTTCGTTGAGCCTCGGGTGTGCCGTTTCCGACGACTATACAGCATGGCAAAATTACATAGGCACTAAATGGAAAAATATTGCGACGCTATGAAGAAGTAAAGTGCCGATACATCAAGAGCGATAGCTGTGATAGTATGTGTGCTCTGCGCCTCGCCATCTCGCCGCCCGCCAACTGCCACATCGATACGAACAGGTTGAAACTATTAGTACTGTATTCGTGCGGACCAGTGTTACGTTTGTTCCTTACTGTTCAATAACAACTTAACTTTTACCAGAACAGTCCTATCATTTAATTATCCTAATCACTAACCTAGACAGGGTCCTTTCCACATGTTGTGCAATCCGAGTGTCCCGGGATGAAGATTTAAAGTTTATGTTAATAATAATTACCTGCAGACCTATCTATGTTAGAATGATGTTTAAAGAACTTTGTTGTTAATGAATATATAGGCAAATAATATAGGTCTGACAAAGTTGGAAGATAATGTTGAAATTGGTTTAGTAATAAAGTTTAATTAATTTGAGACAAAATTAATGGCAGTTAAATGAGCAAGAAATAAGACAAAAAGACTTGTAACTCATATATTGGAAATCTTGAGTGCTTAACGATTCCATAATCAAAATTTTCAGTACAGTGATCATAACAGTTTCAGGGTTCTCCCCCCCCCCCTTTTCTTTTCTATTCATTTAAATTCTGAAGTGTACTGAACTGATTTGACCAGCAAAGTTAAAGTCAATATAAAACCAAAATTTATTAGTGTTTTACCTTTTTCAAAATTGACATTGTATGTGTGTTTCGAAAGTGCTATTTCTAGGGCAAACTATGCCCGATTTTAATCAGATCAATAGACTGTACGAAGTTTGTAGTAAACATTATAGTGTATTGTTGTGTATTTATGGCTTGTTCATATTAGTACAGAAAGTGAAATTATTAGTTCAGTAGATTTTCTGGTTCTAAAATTTACCGTATTATGCAGTGTTATTATGTGTTGTTTTGCATACACGTGCTTCAACTTGTACAGGGAAGAAACTCAATTAATGCCTAATTAGGCTGGCGACCGTTTTATTAACAAATTGGTAGCATCTGCTGTGTCGTTTCTCGTCCGTCCTAACGTGTAGTTACACTTCAGACTTGCTTGACGTATCATTGTTGTTACTGAGTGGGCGGAAGTCTGATTTTGCCTCCATTCAGGTACACGCGGACAACATATATACCAAAATCCTTTCTTATAAGGTGAAGCCCGTCAACTTACCATAGTACAGGCTTTAATAAGTATCGTGCGCACTAGCGCAGGGTTACAAGTCCATTACAGAATATTTTTGTCCACAACTCATTACCTCACAGATGCAGTTTCATGACAATGTATATTGTTGTACTGATACACAGGGTGTATCCGTAAGAGCGTGCAAAAATGTAACAGGACATAGAGAATGTTCCACTGAACAGAGAAAGGGTACCTGGGGTTGGAGAAGACAGCTTAAGGAGGTACGGAACTGAACTTGTTTACCACTTTGTATAGCATTACTGTTTTCCTGCTTATTTACAACTAACGTGCGTGCAAGTTTAGGAAACAAGGAGGATGAGCCTGGTTACTAGGAAGTCATGATGCAGGTTTTGTTTACTTTGGTTGTCCACAAGGTGGCTCCGTTGTATCGTATTTACATCGTCCAATGACAGAGATGCTATGAATCAGCGGCGGACCCATTCATTACTCAGTGCTGTTCAGATACGTACAGTAAAACAGTATGGAGCAGTACCGGTACAGTTTCGCAGAACTCACTGACATGCACCTTGTGTTTGGGAAAATGCGTTGCAATGCTCTTGCTGCTAAAGGCTGTGCAGGGAACGATTTCTTAGCGGGCATCATCCGTCACGAAGAGTGTTTATTTCTCTCGATCGACGAATGCGGGAGACCGGTTCATTGGAAAGAAGAAACGAGATCTGGATACATGAAGACCACTTGCACACCCGATTTTCAAGGGGAGGTGCTGGAACGTGTTGCACCGGACCCAGCTACAAGTATTCGTCGTATTGCACTCGCTGCACATACTAGCGTGTGGCAAGTGAATGGAAATGAAGTCCCATGCTTCTTGACAGAGCGTGGGGGAACGATGCGGGAGACCCACCCTTCCGTACTAGGCAAAGTCCTAGTGGAGGTGGTTTTCCGTAGCCTTCCTCCGACCGTAATGGGGATGAATGATGATGATCGGGACCCCGTGCTCGGGAAGCTACCGCGAGACCACGAGCTGCGGAAGTGTGGCAAGTACTCCACGAATAACATTTACTGCCTTATCACCCACGAGTCCATGCAATACTTGTGACTGCACCAGTGGTTGCTCCAACAGTAGATTGATCGACCAGATTTCCTCTAAATCGTGCTGTTTACTGACGAGGCATCATTTGATCGAGATGGTATTTCGAACATCGGAAATAGCCAAGTGTGGGATGAGGCAGACCCTCACGTTGTAGTAGAGACATATCATTTGTACTTTTGCTGTGAATATCTGGGCCAGCATTGTAGGAAAAAAATGTATTCCTGGCCGTCTGAATGGCCACTTGTACTTGAGGTTCGTAGAAAGAGTTCTAACTGAGTTGTTCGAGAATCTACTCTTGACTGTTCGTGAGAGAATGTGGATGCAAAATGACGGGGCACCGCCTCACTTGATTGTGGACACCCGCAGCAATTTCAGTGCTGTATTTCCAGGTCGCTGGGTTGGAAGGGGAGGTCCTATTCCATGGCCTGCGAGGTCGCGTGACCTGATTAGCCTTGATTATTTCCTTTAGTGATATCTCAAGGCCGGCCGGTGTGGCCAAGCGGTTCTAGGCGCTTCAGTCTGGAACCGCGCGACCGCTACGGTCGCAGGTTCGAATCCTGCCTCGGGCATGGATGTGTGGGATGTCCTTAGGTTAGTTAGGTTTAAGTGGTTCTAAGTTCTAAGGGACTGATGACCTCAGATGTTAAGTCCCATAGTGCTCAGAGCCATTTTTTGTGATGTGATTCGAAGCACACCATGGATATTTGTCAGGGTGCGACAGAATCTTGTTCGCCGATGTCATGTTTGCTTTGAGGCTGATGGCAGTCAGTTTCAGCACATTTTGTAAGCTACAGTACAATTGTGCGTTCACTCTGTCAATGATGGTATTTACAGCTAACTGAAACTACTGTAAATAAAAAAGTACACAGTAATGTGATTTAATCTTATTATGTCCTCAAGCTGGCTTCTCTGTCACCAGGATCCCTACCTCCAATTGTTCAGTGGAGCATCCTCTATGTCCTGTTATATTTTTGCACGTGAGCCATGGTAAAAATTGCTGTTTTGAAGAGCGCGCATCAGCGCGTAGTATGAAGCAGTCGCCCTCCGTTTCTGGCGGTGGCGCCGCTGTGGCAATCGCAGCTTTGGTGTCTCCCTCTCGTGGGAAAGCGGAAAAGTTGCCTGTTCACGTGCATTTAAGGGGCGTTATGAACTCGCCCGTAGGCGGTTGGTCATTCGGAGTTAGTCTGGGTCAGTCTCGCGTCACCAGTTGCTGGTCTGTCTCTCGTTCGCATTTGTGCGGCAAACTTAGCTAGTGGTCGCCCGGTCGGGGCTGAGTTCCTGCATCTGAGTCTGCGCATTATGCTGCCAGTCTGCTCGAGTTGCTCGGGCAACGGCCATTGGCGGTTGGATCGGTCGGTTGGTGGGTCGCACACTGAGACACAAGATGACTTGTCCGCCTTGAGCGTCGGCGCATGTGAGGTCGCCACGTGAGTCCAGTGGGCCGCGTCGTATTGCGAGGGGTAGTGGCTTCGCGGTCGACACGAGAGCAACAGGAGTCAACACACGACAACGGGCTGGCCGGTGCGAGCTGCGACGCCGTGAGACGAGAGATCGGCGCGCCTTCCTGCGTCCGTTGAAGCGGCTGGCAGCAGAAGGTTCGGGAGAGCGTTGGGGGTGCTGCGCCGTGTCTTCGCCAGAAATCGCAGTTTATTATAAGTTAAGTGATTGGAGATATGTTGTTTGAAATGGCTCTGAGCACTATGGGACTTAACATCTGTGGTCATCAGTCCCCTAGAACTTAGAACTACTTAAACCTAACTAACCTAAGGACATCACACACATGCATGCCCGAGGCAGGATTCGAACCTGCGACCGTAGCGGTCACGCGGCTCCAGACTGAAGCGCCTAGAACCGCACGGCCCCACCAGCCGGCTATATGTTGTTTGATTTACTTGTTAAATTCTACTTGTTTTCTTGGTGAGGTCACCAGCCGCTTTGTTTTGGGGTCGTCCCACCATTCTTCTCCGTTTGCCCACCAGCGGGAAGGTGGTTATTTATGAATTGGGTGGTCCGTTTTTCCCTTGTGGAGAAGGGGTGGGTTAGAGCAACCTGCGGTTCGGGTTGATCAGTTATCTCCCTGTCAATCTGCAATACCTTAATAGCTGCCTCTGTCATGTTTGACGGATTTGGTGTTAACGAATTTATTGCTTGAAGTGTAACGTCCGAATTCCTAAAATATGTTTTTGTATCTTGCCTGTCATCTTGAGAGGCGGTATATGTGTAATGTAGAGTATGTTTTTATATTTTATGCAAGACTGCATTCCATGTTTTTTTTTAATTGGTCATTTTAGTATATAAAGTAGCCACCCTTCCACCGTAAGACTTTTTTTTTATTCAAGTTGCACCCTCGGTGGCAAGTTAACTTTTTAATGTTAGTGTTTTGTACCATTTCCATCCCTCCTACGGGTTCAAATGGTTCAAATGGCTCTGAGCACTATGGGACTTAACATCTGTGGTCATCAGTCCCCTAACTAACCTAAGGACCTCTTCCCGGGTTCGATTCCCGGCGGGGTCAGGGATTTTCTCTGCCTCGTGATGGCTGGGTGTTGTGTGCTGTCCTTAGGTTAGTTAGGTTTAAGTAGTTCTAAGTTCTAGGGGACTTATGACCACAGCAGTTGAGTCCCATAGTGCTCAGAGCCATTTGAACCATTTGAACCTAAGGACATCACCCACATCCATGCCCAAGGCAGGATTCGCACCTGCGACCGTAGCAGTCGCGCGGTTCCGGACTGAGCGCCTAGAACCGCTAGACCACCGCGGCCGGCCTCCTACTGGGTGCATAGTTTATGTGCTTTTGTGAATTGTTAAAAATTTTAGTTTAAAGTAATCTGGTGTGTTGCAGATTTGCACCAGTGTAGTCTTTCAGGGGTTGTTGTGAGCGGTCGCGACTACGGCCGTGTCAAAAGGCAGCGGCAAGGTTCTCAGCCCGAAAGCTCATACTGTCAATATTTGTTCTTTCTGCCTCTGAATAAAATTGTAACTTGATATTTTGACGGTGCTTTCTGATTATAATTTTACATCTGTTTCAAAAAAACGGGCCTTTAGGAATAAAATTTACATTTGTTGAAATAAATTTAATTTGTTTTTCATCAGTTACCCACTGGCAACTACTTCCACGCTCACATAGTGTAAGTAAATTATTAAGAAAAGGTTTTGAAGGTAAAGGCACGGTTCAGCACGCTCTTACGTTCCCTGTATATAATCATCGACTGCGATGTTTTCCTCTACTGTACGCGGTACATTATTCTTACAAAGTGTTCACGTCCATTCGCATTGGTGGTTTTATAAGTACAATAATCGACACGGAAACGCCTCTATACCATACTATAATCTCCTCCGTACATCACAGTTAGCACAACATATGATGACAGATATCTTTCTCCAGGTATTTGCCAAACACAAATACTTCCAGCGGTTTGCCATAGTGTATAGCGTGATTCATTACTCGAAATCACAAACTTCCTGTCATCGCCTGACCAACAGCGCTACACTTAACATTACTTCGAGCGTCGCTTGGCGTTGATTACTGACACGTGTTGCTTATCAGAATATGCTCGCAAACTACAGCCCATTCTATTTAACTCACTACGCATAGCCATCGTACTAGATAGACTACTGACAGCACGTTGCGTATCACGAGTGATTTCTCACGCTGATTTCCTGCAGTTTTTACCATTCTCCGTAATGCTCGACGGTCGCTGTCCATTGGTACATGAGGTCCACCCGGTTTTCATTTATCTCTGGTGTTCCATCGAGTTTCCACTACACAAGCGCATCACCGGCGGCTTAGGAAGGACTGAAGTATACGTGATGAATATGTTACTCTGGTGCCACCCAAAGACTAGTCAAGGTCGAAGTCACCAAACTCTCCTGAACCACCCATTCTGATGTTTCTGCTTATCTACGAACAACACTGTACTCCCCTGTGCTGTACTCCAGACATACATTCTCTGAAATTACTTCCTCAAATAAAGGCCAATGTTCGATACTATTAGATTTCTTGTGGCTAGGAATACCCTCTCCTCCTGGGCTGTTCTGCTAATTATGTCCACCTACCTTCGTCCATGATGGTTTTTTTTTTCCAGGGCACTTGAATTCCTTAACTTCAACGATCAAATAGTCACCAGTTTTGATGATGAGTTTAGTGCTAATCTCACTTCTGTTATAACTTTCGTCTTTCTTCCGTTTATTCCAACACTATATTCTGTACTCATTAGAATGTTTATCCCATTTAACTCGACTTGTATTTGTTCTCATTCACTGCAGACAGCAACGTCATCAGTCAGTTTTACCACTGATACCCCTTCACCCTGCATTTTAATACCATTGTTGAAGCTTTTTTTACTTCCGTCCTTGCTTCTTCGATGTTTAGAACGAGGAATAGGTGTGCGTTCCCATCTTGCACGCATTTTAATCTTGGTGTTCCATTCTTATTATTTCCTCGTGGTCCTTGTACGTAATGTATATTACCTGTGTCCTTCTGTAGCTCACTTATATTTTTCTCAGAATTTTCTTAAATTGCACCATTTTATATTGCCGAAAGATTTTTCGGGTCTTAATTTTTCTTGTTTCTTATCAAACGCTACGTCCTCGCTGTCTTCCTCATTCCTTCACTTTCCCGATACCCATAATCTTCGTCACTCAATATACCCTAAATTTTCTTTTCAAATATTCTACGCATTCTTTTTTTCTGTACCTTGAAAGCATGAGGAGTTAATCAGTGCGATAGTTGTCGCACCTACCTGCTCTTTCTATTTCGGGGTTGAGTGGATGATACTTTTTCGAAAGTTTGAAGGTGTGTCTTCATAAATTATAGGAACTACCTACAATTGTCATTTGGTCCCCACTTCCCTCGATTTGCTTAAAAATGCCGAAGGAATGTTATCTGTGCCTTCTCCGTTATTTGATCGCTTGTATTCCGAACTCTCTGTGTCTTCTACATGAACTCCCACGTCAACATCTCTCACGGCATCAAGCCCTCTCCCTCTCCACCTATGCGCTCTCTTCTCTGCATTTTACAGTGGAATTCCCAAATTGCACTCTTAATGTTGATGCTCTTGCTTTTAATTTCAGCGAAACTTATTATGACTTCCTTGTGTACTAAAGCAGTCCTTTCGACGACCATTTCTTTTGTTTCCTTCACATTTTATCTGCTGCAGTTACGCCTTGCCATCCCTCAAGGTCCTGCTTATTTCATGCCTAAGAGACTTATATACGGTGTCCCATAAACATTGCGACAAATTTCGTGGAGTTGTAGAGGATACCTAGAGGAAGAAATGGCGGATAAGGACCAGTGTCCAGAAATGTCATGCAAAGACTCTATAGAGCGTCGACATGTCTTGTCTCCTATGAATGCGATGCTCTGTTTCCATGGTGGATGACACTTTCGGACACGCGTTTCCAGTTGCAATTTATTTTTCTCCTATATACCTAAAAATATTGGAGATTTTGGACGGTTTCCTTCAGTCAGAGAAACAGTCTTCGCCGCCACTCTTCAGTCTATACGTCGAAGAAGCGATGGCTGAAATAAAAGGGAGATTAAATAGTGAGACTAAAATTCGGGGACGAAATGACATCAATGATAAGATTCGCTGAAGTTAATTCCTATTCTCAGTGAAGCTGAAATGAATTACAGGACCTGTTGAACGGAGTAAACAGTCGAATGAATAAAATATTCATTTATAATAGATCCAAGAAAGACGAAAATAATGAGTGGTGATAGAAATGAGAAGAGCGAGAAGTTAACATCAAAATTGGTGATCAAGAAATATACAAGAAACCCTGCTACACTGGGAAAAAGACCCGTAACGGACAGAACAAGATGGACATAATAACCAGACCATCGCAGGCGGAGAGGACATACCTGGCCACCTGGGCAAGAGAAGTGTACTGGTATGAAACATATGCCGCAGATTGAGGGAGTAATTTATGAGAATGTAGGAATGGAGCAAAACATCGTGCGATAGTCAGTCATGGACTGAAGGAGAACCTGAACAGAAATAGATCGAAGAGTTTGAAATTGGTTTCAGGAAAATGTTGAAAATTTGTTGGACTCGTCGGTAGGGAATGACCAGGTCCTCCGAAGAATCGGCGAAGAAAGGATGAACTGGGAAACACTGACGTAAGAAGGAGCAAGATAACAGGAACCGTTAAGACGATAGGGAATAACCTCCACGGTACTGGAGGAGCTACAGAGTGTAAAAACTGTAGAGGTGGACAGAGACTGTAATACATCCAGCCTATACTTGAGAACGTAGGTTGCAAGTGCTGTTCTAAGATGAAAAAGTTGCCACTAGTGAGGGTACGTGACGGGCCGCATCAAAGAAGTCAGGGGACTGATGGGAAAAAAGCGAACTTGTTATCGTAGGAAAGACAGACACGAACCCATAATGAGACAATTTTATAGGCCAGCTAGATCCGAAAATGACCGAAAGAATGTATGACAAAATACAAGAGATTACTCAGATTCTTAACGGAGACGAAAATTTTATTCTGTTGCAGCTGGGAGCTAGATACTACGGAAAGGAAGAGAAGGAAAATAGTAGAATAAGATGGAATTACGGAAAGGAATGAAAAGGAAAGCCCCCTGATAGAATTTAGCATAGGATGTAATTTAACCGTCGTTAACACTAGGTTGAAGAATCATGTAGTAAGTTTATACACTTGAACGATACCTGGAGAAAACTGTAGGTTTCAGACAGATTTTGTAATGATGATACAGAGATTTTGAAACCAGATTAAGCTGTAAATTTTTGTTGGGGAAAATGAGTACTCTGGTCACAATTTATCGTGTTTAACTGCTGTTGAAAATTAAAGAGGAAGATAAGAAGGAGATGGGACCTGGACTGGTTGAATCAACAAGAAATTTCTGAGAGTTTCAAAAGGAGCAGGACGCAACTACTGGCTGAAATAGTGGTAAGAAACAGAACAGAAGACGAATTAATGGCCGTGAGAAATGAAGTAGTAAAGGCAGCAAAGGGTCAAATACGCAAAAATACGAAGCACAATAAAAACCTTTAGATAATGCATGAGACCTATATCTAACTGATCAAAGAAATAAAAATATAGAAAGTAAGTAGCAAATGGGAATATATACATCTAAAAATTGCGATTAATGCGAAGTATTAAATGGGTAGCAGGTATTGGTACAGGGCAAACTCAAAAAGCTATACAACCGTGTATAATTAGGGGAGAGATATGCCGCCTACAAAAAATTAAGAGAGACCTTTGGAGAAAATAGAAACAGCACAATGAATATCAAGTTCAGAGATGGCAGACCAGAAAAGCTAAACAATGGTAGGAATACACTCAAGGAAAATGTCCTTCAAGGTAATAGCGAAAAAAGAGAAAGTAGATGATGACGAAATGAGATAAACGATACTGTGGAAAGAAGTACACAGAACACTGGAAGACTTAGTTGGAAACAACACAGCTGAAGTAGACAAAATACCCTTGGAGATTTTTAGATCGTTGGGAGAGCTAGTCGCGACAAAATAACTTTACCTGTTGTGCAAGAGATATGAGCCACAGCCAAACGATATATCCTCAGACATTGAGAAGAATGAAATTATTCCAGCCCCAAAGAGGAAATGGCTGATATGGTTGATAGTAAAGGATTATATGTCATGGTTGAAAAATACTGACAGCAAATATTTACAGAAAAATATAGAGCCAGCAGAATCCTACCTTGGTACAGATCAGTTTTTGTTCCAGAGAAATGTAGAAATACGTGACCTAATGACTTATTTTAGAATGTATGTTAAAAATGTCTTTAGGATTTGTAGTTTGAAAGAACTATTTTCATATGATTGGAATTATCTTTGAAATATTGCTGGTAGCAGCGATGAAATATAGACACCCGAACGTTATCTACAGCTCGCACAGGAACCAGAAAGACGTGAAAGCGAAGCGGTCTGTACATTGTGAAAGCAGTAAACAAAACAAAGGAGAAACGTGGAAAATGTATGAATGACGAGGAAGAAAAAAAAAATGTGTGCTTTGAGGTTTGTTGATGACACTGCAATTCCCTTAGAGACGGTAAAAGAGTTGGAAGAGCAGTTGAAGAGAACAGATAGTCTCTTCAAGGGATATTATGAGATGAATATCAACAAAAGAAGTAAAGATAATGGAATGTAGTATAATTAAATTAGGCTATGCTGTGGGAAGATACGCACTAAAAGTAGTTGTAGGAATTTGATAATTGGGCCGCAAAATACCTAACGATAACTGAAGTAGAGATAAATATGAAATGGGTAGTGGCAGAAGCAAGGAACAAATTTCTGAAAAAGAGAAATTGTTAACATCAGATATAAATTGGTACCTGAGGAAGTCATTTTGTTAACTGTTGTCTAGACTGTAGCCTTGCACGAAAGTGAAATGTGAACGATAAGTTCAAGCCTGTAGACGAGTCAAGGTTTTAAAATGTGGAGCTTCAGAAGAGTGGTGAATATTAAATGGACAGATAGGTCAATTGGAAATATAGAACGGAAACAGGGCCGAAAGAAAGTTATGGAACAACTTCACTAGATGAGGCATCAAGGAATCGTTCTTTGAGAAGTGAAGTGCGAGGGCGGCCCCAAAGCGATTACACTAGTAACACAGTTTACACTGTTTTGTTACTGTATTTTACTGCTGATTGTGGACTTTCACCATGTCAACCTTGATGTTGTATGGGCCGAAAACGAACTTGAAATATGTTTACCTCATCTATTTCCACCTTACGTCCTTTGATGATGGTCTATGACTGAAAATGGTAGACATATGCAATAAGGGAGACGGGGAAGGAGAGAAATGGAACCTGGCAGGGATAAATTTATTCGCCACGAATAGTACAAAATATTTTATAGATAACTGTCTGACACTCAGTTACAAAAATTTTTAATCAAAATATCAACACATAATCTTTTTACAACTACTGAAGAACATTCGAAAATGATAGTGGGAAACGTAAAAGGCGTTTCTACATAGTATTACAAAAACATTTTTAGCCAAAAGATCATTAGGTAACCTTTTTAAAATTACTGAAGAAAAATCAAAAACAGGATAACAGAATTCACAGAAGGCGGTCAGGGAACAGAAGGCAGTGCAATTTATCTACAATCACTGTTTGGGAAGATTCCACAGAAGGCGACTTATTGCATTGAGAGAATAATTCACATATAGAACTTTTGGTGAAAGGAGATACATAATAACATAACAATTTAAGAAAAATGCAAGCAGATTAAAAGGAAGCACAAGGACGGATTAGCTGAAGACTCTTAATTAGATAGAAGGCACTGTCATTCAGTTATGACTGTTCAAGGAATTCTAGTTTAAAAGAAATGCACATACAAGGCCTTTCGCTGAAATGCGAGATTACTCCAATTGTGCTGAAATCAACTTAGCGTTAAGAAATTACATTATCAACATGAAGAACAGAACATAAATACCAAAGTGGCGAAATGCCAAGTTTCAGTGAAATTAATGTTACATACCTTACACAAACAAGGGCAAATACTAAAATTAACTTCAATTCCACTGCAAGGACGTTCAAAATCCCATCAGCATAGATTGCTTCCACTTATGGCGACAATTCAAACCTTTCTGTGAAGTACCTGGCTCCCAGCTAAATAGTCTTTCACGAGCTTGACCACTGTAGTGACATCAGATTAACTGCGGATGAACGGACTAACAGCCAAACCCTCAAAACAACAGTAATTACAGGACATGCAAACGTGACCAGTACTATTAAAGGTAAAACATACAACTAAACACAGGCTCCCAATGTACAGTACTAAACTCTATAGAATTAAATCGGCAAATCCGGGGATATTCATATATCTTGTTAGTGCACAAAGTCCTATTAACTCATCCCAGAAGGAAATAGTACTATCAGGATAACCGAACTGCAGAATTTTTTTTAATAACCTATTCATTTGATACTGAAGGTGAATCAGCTATTATTCCGATGATGGCTACTAAAAGTATTTGACATGCCGGACCAATTCAAATCGGCCCCGTTAACTACCTTCGAAAACACAGGAGTTACAAGGTTCACGAATTGCTCACCATATAAACTTTTCTCAGCAGCCACCAGTCCACATTCGTTACAAAAACTGATCAACATGTAGGAGTCCAGGCTGCCTTCTTTTTTGAGAGACAGTTCCATACAACCAGTGCTGCATGTAAGTCAAAAGCAATATAGATTCCAAGTCCGCCGCACAGCCTCACACACAATCACCGGTGTTGTGACTATCCCGCAGCCACGAGGAAAGCTGTCCATAGTCACTACAGTGGAAAACTTCCTTCTCCTCGCCGGCGGAGCTGCTTAAATTGCTCTCCCCAGCCATGCCCTCTCTCAGTCGGCCAGGGAAGGCACAGAATTTTCTGAGCAAAGACAGTCGAGCGTAATAACATTCGGTAAGAGCACTAGCACGGACCAATATAGGTTTATATTAAACAACTGATGGTTAATTATGAAATTTTTCAAGTACTTAACGCCTGTTGGTTGTCACTTAACAAAAGCTTTAAAAGCTTGTAGGGGTGTTGAAGGGCAGGCTGTGCTGTGAAATAGTTGTTAAGGAAACAATTCGATCCGTTGCCCTGTTTTCGAGTTAATTAGCACTAAAGTTAGCCAGTCAGTCCGTAGCACGCACAAATTCAAGTGGTCCTTCAGAGACGGTGTCGCCAAATTTGAGGAGGAGGGGGATGAGCAGGAAATTAGTGTTCAAAGTACCGTCGACAACGAAGTCATCAGCGACGTAGCACAGGCTCGGATTAGGGAAGGATGGGAAAGAAAATCGGCCGTGCCCCTTTAAAGGAACAATTCGGCATTTGCCGAAGCGAATTAGGGAAATCGCGGAAAACCTAAATCTGGATGGTCGGACGCTAACTGAACCGTCGTCCTCTCGAATGCGAGTCTAGTGTGCTAACCACTGCGCACCACCGCTTCCAGATGCGATCTTCGTGTGGTCTCCTAAAGTCGAATAAGAGACCGATACAGAAATTGGATGTGGAATGGTAGTAAGGATCGAACCGGAGACAAAGGCTTATCAGTCTCGTGCGCTGACATCTTGGCTGTGAGAACTGACGCAAATTTACGTAGCTTAAATTTCCACGTGCAACGGCATGATTGGCTGCCATCATTGCTAATTACTGCGCGGCTGGTCCCGGCGGAGGTTCGAGTCCTCCCTCGGGCATGGGTGTGTGTGTTTGTCCTTAGGATAATTTAGGTTAAGTAGTGTGTAAGCTGATGACTTAGCAGTTACGTCCCATAAGATTTCACACACATTTCAACATTTTGAACTGCTAATTACCTCGTAAACAACGCAACGTATTGATTTTTTATTAGCATTTATATAAGTCACAGCTGCAAAATACTAACACGAATTATTTACAGACAAATGGAAAAACTGCTGGAAGCCGACCTCGGGAAAGATCAGTTTGGATTCCGTAGAAATGTTGGAACACGTGAGGCAATACTGACCTTACGACTTATCTTAGAAGAAAGATAAAGGAAAGGCAAACCTACGTTTCCACCATTTGTAGACTTAGAGAAAGGTTTTGACAATGTAGACTGGAATACTCTCTTTCAAATTCTAAAGGTGGCAGGGGTAAAATACAGGCAGCGAAAGGCTATTTACAATTTGTACAGAAACCAGATGGCAGTTATAAGAGTCGAGGGCCATGAAAGGGAAGCATTGGTTAGGAAAGGAGTGAGACAGGGTTGTAGCCTCTCCCCGATGTTATTCAATCTGTATATTGAGCAAGCAGTAAAGGAAACAAAAGAAAAATTCGGAGTAGGTATTAAAATCCAGAAGCAGAAGAAATAAAAACTTTGAGGTTCGCCGATGACATTGTAATTCTGTCAGAGACAGCAAAGGACTTGGAAGAGCAGTTGAATGGAATGGACAGTGTCTTGCAAGGAGGGTATAAGATGAACATCAACAAAAGCAAAACAAGGATAATGGGATGTAGTCGAATTAAGTCGGGTGATGCGGAGGGAATTAGATTAGGAAATGAGACACTTAAAGTAGTAAAGGAGTTTTGCTATTTGGGGAGCAAAATAACTAATGATGGTCGAAGTAGAGAGGATATAAAATGTAGACTGGCAATGGCAAGGAAAGCGTTTCTGAAGAAGAGAAATTTGTTAACATCGAGTATAGATTTAAGAGTCAGGAAGTCGTTTCTGAAAGTATTTGTATGGAGTGTAGCCATGTATGGAAGTGAAACATGGACAATAAATAGTTTGGACAAGAAGAGAATAGAAGCTTTCGAAATGTGGTGCTACAGAAGAATGTTGAAGATTAGGTGGGTAGATCACGTAACTAATGAGGAGGTATTGAACAGGATTGGGGAGAAGAGAAGTTTGTGGCACAACTTGACTAGAAGAAGGGATCGGTTGGTAGGACATGTCCTGAGGCATCAAGGGATCACAAATTTAGCATTGGAGGGCAGCGTGGAGGGTAAAAATCGTAGTGGGAGACCAAGAGATGAATACACTAAGCAGATTCAGAAGGATGTAGGTTGCAGTAGGTACTGGGAGATGAAGGAGCTTGCACAGGATAGATTAGCATGGAGAGCTGTATCAAACCAGTCTCAGGACTGAAGACCACAACAACAACAACAACATTTATATTCAGCACTACCTACCTTGCAACAGCCTAGCAAACTTTTCAGACTGTTTCTGACCGCATCTATATTTCGTGTTTAAACACTGCCCTTAAAATGCCATTTGACAAGACCTCTTTTTTCAACAGATCGACCGTCATCATCCACAAGGGTGTAGAAAGGTAGCTCATGATGCAGTCTACCGGGTGGGTAGGGTCGAACTGTGTACATCAGAGTTATTACACACACGGCATTAGGTGAGGTGGATATAGTTAAAACCACAAAATATCTAGAAGTAATCGACCATAGCAATCTGAAGTGAAACAACCACGTAAAACAAAATGGAATTAACAAATGTGACACTGGGCTTCATTGGAAGAACCCCAAGGGAATTATTTCATCCATGAATGAGCCAGCTTACGAAGGACTCATTGAGCAATTCTTGAGCGACGCATAGAAAAAAGCTACCAACATCGTTGAAACTGGTTGCCCAAATAATATAGATTTTTCGGAAGGATTACAGTTGCTAGCAACCTTTTTCTGCGAATTATTGATGAGCTGCAGTCTTTCATTCACATCTACATGATGGATGTACAAAATTTCTTGACAGATGTTTGTCTGCCTGACGTCTACATCTATATCCATACTCCGCAAGCCACCTGACGGTGTGTGGCGGAGGGTACTTTGAGTACATCTATCGGTTCTCCCTTCTATTCCAGTCTCGCATTGTTCGTGGAAAGAAAGGTTGTCGGTATGCCTCTGTGTGGGCTCTAATCTCTCTGATTTTATCCTCATGGTCTCTTCGCGAGATATACGTAGGAGGGAGCAATATATTGCTTGACTCCTCGGTGAAGGTATGTCTCGAAACTTCAAAAAAAGCCCGTACCGAGCTACTGAGCGTCTCTCTTGCAGAGTCTTCCACTAGAGTTTATCTATCATCTCCGTAACGCTTTCGCGATTACTAAATGATCCTGTAACGAAGCGCGCTGCTCTCCGTTGGGTCTTCTGTATCTCTTCTATCAACCCTACCTGGTACGGATCCCATACCGGTGAGCAGTATTCAAGCAGTGGGCGAACAAGTGTACTGTAACCTACTTCCTTTGTTTTCGGATTGCATTTCCTTAGGATTCTTCCAATGAATCTCAGTTTGGCATCTGCTTCACCGGCGATTAATTTTATATGGTCATTCCATTTTAAACCACTCCTAATGCCTACTCCCAGATAAATAATTTATGGAATTAACTGCTTCCAGTTGCTGACCTGCTGCATTGTAGGTAAATGATACAGGAGATACGATTTATACGTAGGAGCGATAGAGGAGTTCCAAAGATGGCCCTGTTTGATAGTACTGTAATCTCATGTCCAGTCCATAGCAAATGCTCAGGTCTTACGTTTTGCTAGTATACATGCTTTATGTGTAAATTATACACTAATTATGTAGTGTTTTCCAGTCATCAGTACTGATATATAGCTCTAAATACTTTAATTACGATTGTACGTCGAAATGTCGTTAATATATTTTCGTCTTTCACAAGCTGCGACAGGGTCGCAAACATAACAGTGACCCGAAAGTGTAGAAAAATTTTATTTTATCTCACGTCTATTGTCACAAACTTGTAGGTCCTCAGTCTACCGGTTTCGGTCAGCAATGACTGTCTTCAGATCTGTTGTATTAAAACATCTCCTAATATACAGTGATATCGTGAGATGCTAAACAGTACGAGAATCTATAAGTTGATGACAATGGACGTGAAACAAAAAGAATATATCGTACATTTTCGTCTTTTTTCGTGATTTGCACATTTCAAACGTATAGATTAAACTGGTGCGAGTAACAACTTCCATAAGCGCTTTTCTGATTTCCTATACAGTGTTGTAACTTTGAAACACTAACGTCAATAAAAATTTCGCCATCTTACCCATCTGTAACCTACAAACTGTGGGCGCCCATAGTGGCCAGAAACACCCGGTCACACAGCTCCGACCTGCCACAAAGGATCAGCACAAGGCATACTGCCCCAAGGGTGAAAGAAATCGCCCACGACGAACGTCTTTGTCACCGCAGTCTGGAGCGTACGAGGTATTTGTGAGGACTGGCCGGTATTAGCCCCGGGTCCCCCTACTCGCCTCTGATTCGGCCTTTTGTGCCGTCACGGCCCGCGGCAGCTGGCGGTCCCAGTCGTTAAGCCAGGCCGCTTTGGCAGTCGGCGAGGGGCGCCTCCGGGGCTATAGACAAGACCGCAATTTCTGCTCCTGCTTTTATTTCCGCCGGCCGCGTGATGGAAGGTTTCGGAGGCGACCTGCCCCGACGTGCGCCGCATGCGCTCGCGGCTCCTACCCCGTCTGTCTGCAGACCGCCCGAATGCACGTCACGACCACCAAATTACCGCCGCGGCATCTTCTGGTCCGCTGCTGATCCGTGCCACGTCATCACATTCGCGCTCGCGTTACTGCTGCTCCCTCCATCGCGCGCTCTTCAGTACAGATGAGTTCCGATACTAATGAAATTAATATCGATGATTTTTCAATCGACGTTTACGATTCTGGGGTCGATACAAATTATTCCACAATTACTAAGAACTGGAAGTAATTAGACAGTATCGGTATTGGATGTACCGAACGGTGTTGGGAAAAATAAGTGATTTTACAACTAATTCGAATTAAAATGTGTGCAGTAGCTACCGTCACGAAGTATTACATACCCCATGAAAAGGACCTACTGGTAATACTGGAACGCTATAGGTGCTCTGTGACTTGTGCAATGAGCTCATGTGACACTCCGCCGCCTACTTACGTCACTGTAGTATAATGGTGGTTTTATACCAGTGGGTTGTATGGAATCAGTGGACGTGTAGGCTAAACCATTGACACCAGTGACATACACTGTTTGCAAGTGTCCATCACCGCACAGAGATTAGTGCTGGTAGATGATGATGATGATTATTATTAGTGTTTTAGGGCGCACAACAACGAGGTTATCAGCGCCCGTTGCCAAAAGTTCAATTCAGAGCCGAATTGTGAGAGAATTGGTGTTGTTCAAATTGCAAGATCGGACACAGCACATCAAAACAGGGAGATAAAACTAAAAATAAAATAGTGGCTGGACGTGAGGGATAATAAGTTGCGAGCGGTGAAGGATTCTGTCCGACCGTGGCTCACCTCCTTCCGACAACGACGCGCTGAGGAAGTAGCCCTTACACGGCCTAGGATAGGACATTGTCCTTTGACACATGGTTTTCTGTTACGTCGTAAGGAGCCACCAACGTGTCAGACATGTGGGACACAGCTGTCGATACGACATATTATAACTGAGTGTGTTTTATATGCGGGTTTGAGGGAAGATTTCAGTTTCCCACCAGACCTACCCTCTCTTTTAACTAATAATGAGGCGAGTGTCGCTAGAGTTTTACGTTTTTTTTTTTTTTTTTTTTTTTTTTTGAGCTGGTAGATTTGTTGGTGTGTCAAAGAGGACTTCTCAATGTGTCTGCACTCTAAGCCAAAAATAAACGACGCGTCATGAAGGAATTATCCGAAAGTGACGGAAATCGGTACATGTTATGTACATGCACAACAACGTACTGGTCATCCCTGACACTTGTGCAAGCTTCCACTGGGTATTGATTGATGAAACTGTTGGATTTTCAGGGGATATTATGCCAAATTCTGTACAATTGGCATTTTAGATCGTCAAAACACCAGCTGGTTGCAGGGCCCTGCCCATAATGCTCGAAGCGTTCTCAATTGGGGACAGATCTGACGACCTTGGTGACCGAGGTAGAGTCTGGCAAGCACGAAGACTAACACTAAAAACTCCAGCCGTGTGTCGGGCCATATAGTGGGCGACAGTCAGCTTGGTATCGGACGGGTATCTGGGGGTCTCCATACAAATCTTCGCTGGTCATCCAGCTTCAGCAGGAATCATCACTGAAGAAAATTGTACTCCAGTCGATGAGATTCCCGACCGAAGAGGTGTCTTCAGATGCCCAGAAGAGAGGTGGAATATCAACCAGAATGTGGTCCCTATACGGACTTACAGCCAGGAGTGGTGATCTGGGTTGCCTCCTTTGGTGGTCATCCGTGATATCCTTACAGCACTGCAGTACGTCGACGATATTGCACACCCCGTTCTGTTGTCCTTCCTAGCAAGTCATCCCGGGCTTACATTTCAGCAAGGGCTTAATTTCTGCACGTTTGTGCCCGTCCACACACGGCGAGAGTTCTTACTGCTCACCTTCTGCTTAAAAACCTTACCTTGGCCAGCAAAGTCCCCAGATCGCTCCTCCGCTGAGAACGTCTGGATCATTTTGTTCGGGGCCCTCCAACAATTTCGGGATTTTGACGATCTAACGCGCCAATTGCACAGAATTTGGTACGAATCCTTCAGGAGGACATCCGACAACTCTGTCAATCAGTGCCAACCTGAATAAATGCCTCCATATGGGCCAGAGGTGCACCAACACGTTATCGACTTGCTCAATTTGTGAAGCCCTGTCTCTTGATTAATTCATCCAGTTCTTCTGAAATCGTAATCATTTATTTGTCTGTACATGAAAACAACATCTACCGATTTCCATCCCATTCGAATTATTCCTTTGTGGTGCATCGTGCGTTTGTTGTTATTGTTTTTCTCTACATCTCTGCATAAGTACTGCAACCTGAATCCACCTGAACCTGCCTACTGTTTTTGAGCTTTGGTCTCCGTCCACAGCATTTATTGTCCACATTTCCCTCGATAACCGAGATCAACGATTCCTTGGTGCCTCAGGTTGTGTCCTAGCAACCGAACCATACTTTTAGTCAGTTAGTAACATAAATTTCTTTTTTCTCCGATATTCAGTAACTCTTCAATACTTATTCGATCTACCCATCCACTGTTCAACACTATTCTATAGTACTTCTTTCAAAAGCTTCTATTCTCTTCGTGTATCAAAAAACACCCTCAGAATGCATTTCCTAAAAGTAAAACTTATATTCGGTTATAAGAAATTTCTCTTTTTCAGTAATCATCTCTTGATATTGCTAGGCTACGTTGTATATTCGTTCTACGTCGGCCACCATGTTGTTTTACGGTCCAAAAACAAAACTCATTATCTACTTTCAGTGTGTCATTTCCTGTTCTGATTCCGTCAGCATCACCTCATTTAATTGAGTTCCATTATCCTTGTTTAGGATTTGTTAATATTCGTTTTATAAACTCATTTGAACACTGTGACCATTCCGTTCAGATGCACTTAAAGTTCTTTTGCTGTCTGTGGCAGAATTACAATGTCACCGGTTTTTACGTATTTCTTATCCTTGAATTTTAATGTTTACATGCACCTGTACAGCAGACCTCGGTGTGACAGGGCTTGGAACGCCCTCTATGTGACATGTGTCACGTGAAGACTTAATATTACTGGTTTTGCAAGATATTAACACAAAATACCTCTTGTGCATTTGTGACTCATGAAGTAATTCATATTTAAATGCACGTGAAAAACATAGCACAGGAAGGGGGAAGAAACATCTAAAATACATTGGCGTATTGTTTTTTAAAAAACAAACTTACAAAACATAAAACAGATCGATAATAAGTTGTCAGAGTGCAGGACAAGTAAACGAGAAAAAAAAGAATAATATATGAACAACATGAAATGGGGTATAACACAGTTCTTTAAAAAACATAGTACCCACCATCTGGCATGGGAAGTTAGAAGTACAACGTTCGTGATTTACGTAAACTGTTATGTTAAGACTAAGGAGTCAAATATATAAAAATAGTAATAGTACGAAAATGCCATTACGCAATAATTTAAATGCCGTGAAACACAATATTCATTACAAAAAAGTTTTGAAGGTGGAGACAAACAATTTTGTTATCATATTTAACCGACATGATGATGTACATCTCGTTTGTCCCTTTGATAAGCTAATATTATTATAACAATGGTTATACGTTTCCGCATAAGCACTGGGTCAGAAACCATACATGCATGACATCAAACGTACACGGTTGCTTAATGTAAAACATAGCACCCACAATTTGGCGTGGGAAGTTAGAAGTATATCGTTCTCGATTTACGTAAAATATTACGTTAAAACTGAGGAGTCAAATTTATAAGAAATAGTAATAGTACGAAGAATGCCACTAAGCAACAATTCAAATGCCATGAAACAATATTCATTACAACAACAAGAAAAAAGTTTTGAGGGTGTAGACTAACAATTTTGTTATCATATTTAACGACGCGTTGATGTACATATCATTCGTCCTATTTGGACAAGCTAACATTTTTTATAACACTGGTTGTACGCCTCCACATCAGCACTGGGTCAGAACCCATACATACATTTACACGTTGATAAAATAGTAATAAGATTGCCAAGCAACCGGTTTTGAACATTAACAAAAATAATTTGATTTTACATAACTTATAGTAGCAGTGGGACCCATATGAAATAAAAGCAGACTTAAAAATACCTATAATTCTAATTGTGTTATTAAAATAAATTTAAAATACAAGGCGTGAAAAAGTAGTATACATCATACATCGAGAAACCATCATTAGGAAGGATAGGTAATAGGGCCACCTATTCCAGAAATGTACATCGTACTGTAGGGAAATTAAAAACAGTTTATGCATGATTAATACCTTGCAAAACCAGTAATATTAAGTCTTCACTTGACACATGTCACATAGAGGCCGTTCTCAGCCCTGTCACACCGAGGTCTGCTGTACAGTTGCATGTAAACAGCGGCCTCAGTTTATGTGATCGCTGTAAGCTTGTGGTTATAGCTTGATACCAGTGCCTACCAATTTTAATTGTATATTGCAGGTATGTTCCTACCAACTGTTATTTTCATACGCAGGTGTAGTGATTTTCGGTTTTATACTCTCTGATCGTTATGTGAAAATTGTTAACTTCTAGCACTAAGAATGATCACTAAGTGACCGAAAATCGATTTTACTGACAATAAAACAACAAAATACGGCCAATGCTGATTTTCCTTCAAATTCTATCTACTTCTTTCAGTGCTCTGTGAAATCCTGGTTGCAGTATCATATCTCCCATGCGAGTATGGGTGTCTTCAGAAATGACCTGCCTCCACCATTACATTGTAACTCCAAACATATGCTGTTCCTTCTTCCCCCAACTTTATCCACAGACCACTACAACAATGTCCGTTCAAAGAGCAATTAATAGACTCTTACTTGTATACCAGACAAATACACAGCATACCGCACGTCGATTAAAATATAGTCACCTTGTCGTAACATGACATAGACATGTACGTTTCACGACGTTTCCCACATTAAATCAAATAACTGCACTAAACTAATTGACGTAGATCCGATAAACAGAACGAATACTTAAATGTAAACTTTAAAAGTGAAAGACATTCAAATAGCACTATGTTTTTTCGTATATCCAACAGCAGATAATTACACTACGTTTACAATATTGGAAGCCATAAAACACACTATAGTACTGTACTACCATGCGGTGAGGACGGCTTCAGCGTCTATTTACCTCATGCATGTCGTGATAACGGTGCAGGATGTCTGGAGGGGCAGCAGGTACGTAGTGCCAGGTGGATGGCTGTCGGAAGATCATATAAGGAGTGAGAAGAAGAGCTCGTAATCAGAAATCAGTCATAACGTCGCATCGGGTCGGTCAGCGTCGAGCGGCATAGGCATCCCTGGACAGCGGACGTACGAACTTACCCTCACCCTCACCCACTTGATTCGTATTGGCAGCTTGTATAGGGCACGCCTATGGCTCCAACAAATGTAAACAGGAAGACGCTACTCTTAGTCGTTATGATGAGGATCGAGTTTGAAACATGTAAGTTGGAACTTAAATAGCGGCAACACTACTGTGGAGGCACTAACGCATTACGTTCCTCCACGGCAGACCGTCAATGCACAGTTTTACTGTTCATTTTTGGAGCGTCACCTGCGACTCGCTTTACGAAAGTGGCGGCGACACTTTCTGCGCAACCCACCCCTCATTTTGCACGACAATGCGCGGTCGCATACAGCGCAAACTGTGGCTGCTCTGTTCGGTCGATGGGACTCCCCGGACTCAAGTCCTTGTGACTTTGATTTGATTCCGAAGATGAAGGTACCACTTCGTGGCATTTGATTCAGGGCTGTTCCAGAGATTCGACAGGAAGTACACCGCTCCATTCGCACCATCAACAGAACAGGCTCTGCTAACTCTATACTACGCCTTCCACATTGCTGGCAACGGATTCTACACAACGCTGGTGACTACTTTGAAGGACAGTAACTGGTGCAAACATGTAACTGTTTTGTATCGGATGTGAATAATTAATTACCGCTACCTAAGTAGTTATCCTGGAAAAAATAGAAAAACTGTTTTCACAAGGAGATTGGAAAAAGAACTTTCGTCAAATCGATATAGTAATTTCATTTCCAGTCTTGTATCTTAATTTGTAACACGTACAGTGTGTAACCAAGGAAGCAATGTGCGAAACAGGATGACTGATCCTTGAAACATGAAAACAGTGATTGTTGCGGCATTGAAATAAGTGTCCAAGGAACAGAAAAGCAACTGGAATCACTCAACAGAGGAAAGTCCACTGGACCTGACGGGATACCAATTCGATTCTACACAGAGTACGCGAAAGAACTTGCCCCCCTTCTAACAGCCGTGTACCGCAAGTCTCTAGAGGAACGGAAGGTTCCAAATGATTGGAAAAGAGCACAGGCAGTCCCAGTCTTCAAGAAGGGTCGTCGAGCAGATGCGCAAAACTGTAGACCTATATCTCTGACGTCGATCTGTTGTAGAATTTTAGAACATGTTTTTTGCTCGAGTATCATGTCATTTTTGGAAACCCAGAATCTACTATGTAGGAATCAACATGGATTCCGGAAACAGCGATCGTGTGAGACCCAACTCGTTTATTTGTTCATGAGACCCAGAAAATATTAGATACAGGCTCCCAGGTAGATGCTATTTTTCTTGACTTCCGGAAGGCGTTCGATACAGTTCCACACTGTCGCCTGATAAACGAAGTAAGAGCCTACGTAATATCAGACCAGCTGTGTGGCCGGATTGAAGAGTTTTTAGCAAACAGAACACAGCATGTTGTTATCAATGGAGAGACGTCTACAGACGTTAAAGTAACCCCTGGCGTGCCACAGGGGAGTGTTATGGGAACATTGCTTTTCACGATATATATAAATGACCTAGTAGAAAGTGTCGGAAGTCCCATGCGGCTTTTCGCGGATGATGCTGTAGTATACAGAGAAGTTGCAGCATTAGAAAATTGTAGCGAAATGCAGGAAGATCTGCGGCGGATAGGCACTTGGTGCAAGGAGTGGCAACTGACCCTTAACATAGACAAATGTAATGTATTGCGAATACATAGAAAGAAGGATCCTTTATTGTATGATTATATGATAGCGGAACAAACACTGGTAGCAGTTACTTCTGTAAAATATCTGGGAGTATGCGTGCGGAACAATTTAAAGTGGAATGATCATATAAAATTAATTGTTGGTAAGGCGGGTACCAGGTTGAGATTCATTGGGAGAGTCCTTAGAAAATGTAGTCCATCAACAAAGGAGGTGGCTTACAAAACACTCGTTCGACCTATACTTGAGTATTGCTCATCAGTGTGGGATCCGTACCAGATCGGGTTGACGGAGGAGATAGAAAAGATCCAAAGAAGAGCGGCGCGTTTCGTCACAGGGTTATTTGGTAACCGTGATAGCGTTACGGAGATGTTTAACAAACTCAAGTGGCAGACTCTGCAAGAGAGGCGCTCTGCATCGCGGTGTAGCTTGCTGTCCAGGTTTCGAGAGGGTGCGTTTCTGGATGAGGTATCGAATATAATGCTTCCCCCTACTTATAACTCCCGAGGAGATCACGAATGTAAAATTAGAGAGGTTAGAGCGCGCACGGAGGCTTTCAGACAGTCGTTCTTCCCGCGAACCATACGCGACTGGAACAGGAAAGGGAGGTAATGACAGTGGCACGTAAAGTGCCCTCCGCCACACACCGTTGGGTGGCTTGCGAAGTATAAATGTAGATGTAGATGTAGATATAGTACGTGTGATGAAAGCTGAATTTCACGTTGTTTTGTAGGTTTATATAGGCTTTCTATCACCTTTATTATTTGCCGAGGATATCCATCCCTGCGTGATGTGTTCCATAAGATTTTCGTATCTACATGGTCGAGGGCTTTTTCCAAGTCTATTAATGCGTTGTGTGTTTCCGTATTGAACTAAAATTTTGTATCGTTTGTTTAAATGTGAAAACTTTACCAACAGAGGATCTTGGTTTCGTGGAACCATTTTATTCTTCAGATAACAGATTTTCGGCCATAGTTTGTAGACGTTGATTTATTATCTTGGAGTAAATCTTACACGCTGTGTCCGCTGATGTTCTACCACGGTTACTATTTCATTTATTTCGGTTGCCTTCTATAAAGATTGAAACGACATCTGCAACTGTCCATTGTTTTGGGTTCAAATGGTTCAAATGGCTCTGAGCACTATGGGACTTAACTTCTAAGGTCATCAGTCCCCTAGAACTTAGAACTAATTAAACCTAACTAACCTAAGGACATCACACACATCCATGCCCGAAGCGGGACTCGAACCTGCGACGATAGCGGTCGCGCGGTTCCAGACTGTAGCGCCTAGAACCGCTCGGCCACCCGGCCGGCATTGTTTTGGGATTTAGCGTATTTGGCAAGACATATAGCATAAACGAAGAAGCCTAAGTTTAAAAAATAATACCCCTTTTTTGAGTAACTTGGCATTTATGACAACGGGGCCTGTCGCTTTCCGGTTTTTTTTGTTTTATTCAGAACCTCATTTACTTCTTGGATTGCTATGAGGTCCCCGTCATTTGATTTATCAATTTAAGAGGTCTTCCTCTGAAGCTTGGTTTTCATTATACATCAGCTGGTTATAACGTGCAATTATTTTCCATTCAGGTTTCGCTGTTAATTGCGATTCTCGCTGCATGTAGTCTCCCTATCGTGGTACCACATTGGCCAGCCGCTGAAGAGATCGAATACCTGCACCCCCTGGAGGGCAGTCCACTCCATTGATTTTCCTCCAGTTGCAGTCACAACTGTCTCTAGACTTCGAGTCACAACTGTCTTCGTACTGCCGTAAACGATGGTTCGATATCAATAAAAGCTGGAGTGTTGTGTTCCCTGAACACCGTATCTCGACCGACGTTTTCGCTCTCCCGGCTCAAACGCAAGCCCGTAACTTTTCTTTTAAGGACTCTCTGGTAGCAGGAGCCTCTGATCCTACCGCCTCTCCCGCAGGAGCAATATCTCCTGCTTAGGATAATGAAGTACAGGCCCCCTGGAGTTTAATTAATTTAAGGACATTATAAATATTCATACAAAAGCTTTCTTCCACGCCCACAGCCAACTGCTCTATAAGGTTTTTGTTGGCGACTCGAGTAACGTGTTGTGAGGCATGCTGTACTCAGAGATGCATAATTCTACTTTGATGTCTGGAAAAAAAATTTCGAGCGCGCTTCAGCCCTCTTGTTCGCTACATTCGGGTCATCACTTGTCTGAACGACTTTTATAAGCGGATTAGTGAAGCGTGCAGAATACGCACTTCCGAGGAAATAGCTTATGCTGCCTAACGGAAACGAATACTAGCACACACTGAAAATAATTTTTAAAGAAAAACCGAGTGAAAACACTCTTTGGCATCCCTGAGAAGTCAGCAAACAGTTCAGCGAAATGAGTCAGCAGGCGGAAATTCCGCGCAGATAATTTTGAGTGTTATTTAAGATTCCATGTTATATTAGAGAGAATGGGTGACTGGGCGATGACAATAATTTTACAGTATTTTAAAGAATTACGCGACTGCAATGGCCATTGTGGTACCGAAATATCCGTGATGTAATATGAAATTACAAAGGCGATTCAAATAAAATTCTACAATGAGAAAGTCACAATACCAAAGCATGGTAATTTGTAGCCCATTATTTGGACTTGCTGCTCTTGCACTGGATCTGTTTGCATACAAAATTTTTGGATACAGGTCCGTCTGTTATGCAAAACGATGTTTTTTCATAAACCTAAACATGTTTCAGAATCTTTGTGCAGTCGTCAGAGCGTTTTTTTTTTTTTGTCAAATCTGTGGAATGTGAATACATATTTAAGTAATGTACGAAAAGTAGGCGTAAAGATAGTTTTTGTTGGTTGTTGTCATTATCTTAAATTTACATTATACGGTTATGCACGACCGTCTGTACACTATCTTGTACTGGTAGGAATATAATTTAGTTGCAGATGAGAAGATACCATCACAAGAGAATGTAAGAAGGTCCTGCACAATCGTATAACGTAAAGTTAATGACAACAGATAACAAAAACTGTCTTTAGGTCTCTTTTTCGTAGCTTACTTATCACTTAAAACATGATCACAGTTCACAGATCTTAGTAACGAAAAACCCACTTTTGCGTAGCAGGCGGACCTTATATTCAGTAATATGCAGCTACTTGCCTCGACACAATATGTTTTTAAAAGTGATAATGGAATGGATGTATACGACGATTTTCATTACGTTTCACATGATGTATGCTGCACCATCCAAAACAGCGAACTGAATTTTCTCATTCTCACCGTAACACCCCATATAATTAATGATTGTTAGAGACTTGGTTTACATGGCTCTGAGCACTATGGGACTTAACATCTGAGGTCATCAGTCCCCTAGAACTTAGAACTAGTTAAACCTAACTAGCCTAAGGACATCACACACACCCATGCCCGAGGCAGGATTCGAACCTGCGACCGTAGCGGTCACACGGTTCCAGACTGTTAGAGACTGTCACTGGATAGTATTACATAAAAGATTCGCATATATAGATTTTGAGACCTGGAAAAAAAAGTGTTGTGGGTATCTTGTTCATTCATAAATATTTCTACAATAGTAAATCTTGGTTCTGTGATGAAATGAAAAAGGACTTAGTTGTTGCAAACCCAACGAGAACGCGGCCTGTGCCGAAAGACATACTAACCATTGTTCGATTTTATTGGAGAGACAGAAAGCGCTAGTTAATGTTGCAAGTCAGAGTGAGGCTACTGCATCTGGACAAACTTCGTGCAGATTTAGTTACGAAGTCTGTCACGACAGAGTCCAGATAAGAAACTGTTGGTAGACTTCCTGTGTCAATTTCAGGCAATGCCCCAAGCTTTCGATGACTACCTCTGGAAATTTACATCGAATCTACGTAATCCACCTTTCGTGTGTGTCAGACGGTACTTCCTGTACCACTGTCGCGTTGTAAGGCACCCCTTATTTTCTAATAAGGGCATTCATTTTTCTTTATTTACAGTTTTGCTGCTCCATGTATGTGAAGTGAATGTACCAACTCTGCAATACGTACAGAGTGTGGGGCGAGTGGTAGGTTCCCACGCTGACTGCTAGAGGCAGTTGGCCATGTGACGCTTTCAGAGCCAGTGGGATGAGGTGCCGATGCAGAAATCGCTTGTGACGTCAGCAAAGAGATATGTAGGGGAAGTACATTTATTCTGGCGCGAATGAGGTAATTGCTATTAATAAATGCTAACAAAAGTTGCCTTTTGCGACTCGGACAGTGGGAGATGTCTGTGGTCATAAATACTCTCTTCCGGCAATTTTAAAATGCCAGGAAACAATGGTATTAATAAAAGGAATAACCTTGGCATAACCGAAGATGTACGCTCTTACATGAACTAAATCGATTGTATGCTCAAGTTACGGATTGTACACCATTGTCGGTAGTCGTTAGTAGAATAGCTTTCGATCTAGTCACGTGGTAGACCATGTTCTCGTACCATTAATGATTAGCTTATAATCAGCGTGAACAAGTTCATTTTACGGTGTTTCTTAAATAAACGCACCATCATAGCATCCTGTGTAAAAATTATTTGGACAAAAAGATTCTTCCTCCTCCATTACGTAAAACATAGTAATAATGCACTTTCAGAATCCGACAGCGCTGCTACGGCTCTGCAAGGGGACATTAAACGACGAGAGAATTTCCACATAGCACGTACGAAGAATTTGTACGCGGCGGCTCACTTAAGTCAGTTCAAGGACAGACTGGCTTAATCATCGCAAAATACGTGTGGGAAAGCGTGGCCAGTTATACTGTACGGCCCTTATACCATCTACGGAATCACAGACTAAACACAGACATTTCTGGAGGTTTAGTACGACAGGGCGGAGGGGGGGGGGGGGGAGTGGTTGTTCTAGCAACGTTCCCCATTTATTCATACATTCCTGGATAGTATCAGGAAGGAAAGCATCTCTTCCGTATGGCGTCGAACGTCTTTGATTATAGCATCACAACCATTTCGTGAGATACTCTGATGACGGAAAGCATTTTACGACCCGGATCCCGAGAACGAGCATCTCGGAAACGTTTAAGTCGGTCGGCCGTTCGCATCCTATAGTCGTGAGCGTCTATGAAAAGGTCTGAAGAAAGGTGGAAGGCGACAAGTGTTTCACGTCTACGCCTGATCACAGAAGGTGGGGATCGGCGGCTTGTCCGCCCTCTAAGGCACGATAGGAGGCGATCTGCGTCAGAATGCAATACTGGAGCAGGCACAAGTACTTCGGTACAAATCATTCTACGTACATTCTTGAATATGGCACTCCACGGGAACATGTTGACCCAACTATAGCTCCAGTTGCGATTGCCGATGGTACGGGACCATCAAGACTAGACCTTGGATCAACGAAACGCGTCGCCTGTTTGGTTGGTTCACGTTTTTTGCCACACCAGGTTGATGGTCGTGTTTCACATACGCCGTCTGTTGTTAGAAACAGGCATCGTGTCATGGATGCACGCCGATCAGGACATAATTATGCCACGAGGGTCTTTCGTTTGGTCAAATGTGGTTCCAGAGACCTTTCCAAGTGCCAAGTATCTATGATGTATGTAGTCTGACTAAAGCGACGAACGAAAATTTGTACCAAGATCAGAATTCGAAGCCAGGTCTCCTGCTCACTGCCGGCCAGGGTGGCCGTGCGGTTCTAGGCGCTACAGTCCGGAACCGCGCGACCGCTACGGTCGCAGGTTCGAATCCTGCCTCGAGAATGGATGTGTGTGATGTCCTTAGTTTAGTTAGGTTTAAGTAGTTCTAAGTTCTAGGGGACTGATTACCCCAGAAGTTGAGTCCCATAGTGGCTTGGTTCAAATGGCTCTGAGCACTATGGGACTCAACTGCTGAGGTCATTAGTCCCCTAGAACTTAGAACTAGTGAAACCTAACTAACCTAAGGACATCACAAACATCCATGCCCGAGGCAGGATTCGAACCTGCGACCGTAGCGGTCTTGCGGTTCCAGACTGCAGCGCCTTTAAGCGCACGGCCACTTCGGCCGGCGAGTCCCATAGTGCTCAGAGCCATATGAACCATTTTCCTGCACACTAGGAAGATGCGCTAACCACGACGACACTGGGGCAAAGTGGATTTGCACAGGTGCGCGGTGTGTCCTAGCACGCCTCCTCCTCAATTCAAATTCACATTCACACCTCAGCCCACTTGGTACCCCCCCCCCCCCCCCCCTAAAACTTGAACTGCATTGCAGGAGCTCTCCAACTGTACTAGATCAGCACCTCAGCTTCGAACTAAATGGGAAATTTTGCCTGAAACTCAGGCATATTTGCTTTTGACCAAGTGAAACTTTGTTGTTCGAGAGATCTTCGGACCTTTTCAAGTCTTAAATACCTATGAAGTAGATGTGCAGACTGAATTGGTAAATGAAAATTGACATTAAATCCCTGCAGGAGCAAGGGGTTCGGAAAGGTAAAACACAGCCGCCCAAGTACGACATCAGACATCGGTTAATGTTAATTAACCCTTACGTGCCGAAATGGAATGCGGAAGATGTATGTTACACAGTAACAAGAGCTGTACCAAATAACTGAGATAACATGTCTGCTTAATGTAAAACTGTAACTGCCGACTCATATCACAGTTACGAATACAGGATGAGTTGGTCCTTGTAAGGGTGCCTCTGAAGCACTGTCTTAATAGCAGGCAATTCCTTCGAAATGTGAGACTTAAGTTGTAAGGAAGAAAAGCATGGTAAGACGAAAGGAATAAGATATCCCTGTAGATACTCTAACGCATCCATACGCCATGAGGTTAAAGTACAGCGTAGGAAACTAAATGAGTGTTTCATCTTGGCCCAGGGCACAATCCAATTACAACTCAGAACCAAACAGTGGAAGACTCACGGTGTCCGCACTGCTTCCGGCCACCGAGTACCTGACAAAATGAACTGTGAGAATGAAAGGTAACGTCATAGTATTTTTTGAAGGACATCATCTTTACGCCAGTGACTGTTATAAGTTTTTATTACACTATTGCAATTTCGGCCTTAAGCCATTATCAAGTGCTGATATTATGGCTTTAAGCCATGTCAAAGTAATGTTTCTGACACATTTGTGTGTCGTTTTCAATCCTGTTAAATACATTTGTATCTTTGTTACACAGTGCGAGCACAGGTATAAAAACATGGTAAAAAAACACAACCTGTAAATATACATGTTCGTTAACCCATCACTAGTCACATTTGCATTAGATCACAGCGGCAGACTACTGTTTGCAGGCTACTAGTGTTATTTCAAAAGTAATAGCAACACGCCGGCCGCTGTGACCGAGCGGTTCTAGGCGCTTCAGTCTGGAACCGCGCTGCTGCTACGGTCGCAGGTTCGAATCCTGCCTCGGGCATGGATGTGTGTGATGTCCTTAGATTAGTTAGGTTTAAGTAGTTCTAAGTCTACGTGACTGATGAAGTCAGATGTAAATTCCCATAGTGCTTAGAGCCATTTGAACCATTTGAATAGCAATACATTTTACATGAGAGAAGGTTGACTTCTTACCCAAGATCGTTTGTAAACAACCTTTATTGCCGATTACCTGTTTCGGTGAGCCTGGTTACCACATTCGGATCTCTGAATGCGTTAATACAATATGAAATTACGCGGAGATAAAATTAACCATAATAGGCAGGTGCATGGCAACAGCAAACCGTGTTATAACATACATCGATAAAACGTTCTTAATTGTCTCCTATATCAGCTGTACAAGTACTCTTTCTAAAATATTGCTAGGTATGTGAGGGACGACAACCGGGATATCGGCAAGACAAGGTTAAAATCACAATATACAGAGTAACTCCCGAAATGCTCGTGTCCCGTACCACACACCACTGTGTACTTCATTGCGGCCAGGGCTTCGCTAGACTGGCAGGTGGCGCCTGGAACTAGCCGGGAAATTAATAATTTGCGTCGACAATGATTGATAGTGTATTCACGTACTTCTTGTTTAAAATTATTTACGTATTTTAGTTATAGCACTATTCCTGTCACGCCCTGATAAAAGATTCCTAAAGAACGTTTTTAAAACTGTTCTAAAATGGTTATTAAAAGAGAAGCTAAAGTTTTATTCGTATTACGTCCACTTGCACAAATGCATCATGTAGAATCCGCTTCACAACTTTGTGTAATTTCCACAGCGCGAATTGCCGTATGACTGTATTTTGCAATTTATAAAAATCTGCAGAGATAATTGTAATCTTATTAAAATTTTAAAAATCTGCAGGAGTAGAGTTACAGAGTAAGCTTCCGCTGTGTCATTTAGATAGCAATCTACGTTGGGGATGACAGCCTAAGTAGTTACCATGTTTCTAAATAATAAATTAATCACAGTGATCGTGGATAGCGCACATAATTCACGTAATATTAACAGTCAGACGGTGTGACATCCCACATCAAGAGTCACAAACTGTGGCTACATTGTGTTCCAGCTTTCTAAGGGTTTTTGAAAGAAAAGGCTCGCCATGACGATGTTAATGGATCGGCTAAAGTCAATGACTTCAGAACACGCTAAACAAATATGAGAAACAAATTAACCCCAAGCGTAAGACGCATGACACTCCCACAAAATGCTCGTTTACTATGTTCTGTTACGGGTATCGTCCGGCGAGCTGTACCTCGCAATGTTTTACAAAGTGAACTTACAGCTGGTTTAGGAGAGATATAATAACCTTTTATCGAGGTATGTTGTAACACTGTTTTGCTATTATCATGCACCTGCTTTTATACTTAATTTTATTTATATATAATTTCACACTATTTGAATGCATTCAGAAACCTAACGATAGTACTTGTGATTACCGAAACAGGTAATCGACAATAACGGTTGTTTACCAGCGACGATGGCTAAGAAGTTCACCTTCTCTCAAGTAATTATTACAGATCGCCCCTTACTACTCAAGAGAGTAAAGTAATAGTTAATACATCTATGCCACTGTGATACAAGAAGGTGAATGCCTTCATGGAAAAACGTTTGTGGTTGCCAACGGAAGCGTGATTGTAATCAGGCATGACGATCTTTGTCGGAAGCAGATCGGCAACCATTAATGCTTCCTTTAGGGCTCCAAAAATACGGCAATCGTATGTGGAGACATCAGAAATGGCTCTGCATGCGATTTCCATATTTTTGGGCATCTGAGGGAAGACACTGGTGACAGTCGATTTCCTTCGGAGGAAGAGGTGCAAGCCCGGGTAATATCATGTTTCCATAGACAACCGCGAACGTTTTCCATAAAGGCAATGACCGTCTTGTGTCACAGAGGAATAATCGTACTAACAGTGTTGGGGACTACTTTTGAAATAATAAACAGTTAACTTACTTTTTCCCACCCCTTTCGTTTTCGTTTGACAGCCGCTTACAAGAGAGCGTGCTGAATACTAATACCTATTAATATTTTATGTGATAGCTGATAAACCCTTCGAAATAAAACAAACTTTGTTAACATTCTACGTCTTTACCATTCGCATATACATTTTTTAAAGTAACACACAACCATTTGACTCTTTTATTGTTCATTTAATTACAACCAGGTTTCGGCCTTTTATGCCATTTTGAAGTATTTGATTTTATGTCTATAACATATATTGCGCGACATGAACAACTTTGAGCTTGACAGCATGTAAAGTGTCCTGTAATATACGTTATAGACATAAAATCAAATACTTGAAAAGTGTGTACAAGGCCGAAACCTTGCTTGTAATTAAATGAACAATAAACCTTTGAAATGGCTTTGTGTTCCTCTAAAAAGTATTGTGCGACTGTTGATCAGCAACATCAAAGACTGTTCACGTGTACATATTTTATTTCTCTACGTAATCACCTTGGCCATGCCTTCATATTTGTCATCTGCCAAGGCTGATCATTGAAGCATCGCTGGAGCACTGAGGCATCTACCTCTGTGTGTTGGTTCCACTCCAAGGCCACCAACATTCTTCAATCATCTTGATGGAACTACCGGTTGTAGCTACAGTCGTGGACTTGATGGGTCGAGGCTTGGACTGAGATCCTTCCAGCGTCAAGCGTCCAGCCGCCACTCTCCAGTCGCTGGTCTGGCGTCCTACTCTGTGCAGCGAAACTGGCAGTCGCCATTCCGAATGTGGGCTTCTTTTGCTCAGTGTTGTAGCAACTGAGGTGCCACGACCTGACACAGCACTGTGGGCACCTAAGTATGCACTGCTAACAATGTCGCAGCAGAGCTAAGTGGACGAAATGTGCTGACACCAGCCTGTCCAAACCTGAGGTTCCAACACCCACCACTTGATGTCCATCTCCTCTTGGTACATGGTTCCTATGACTGTCTGACTAGAAAGTCAATAACTTATTTCATCAACCATTAGCTGGCTTTATCTTTTGCACCACTTTTCCACCTGCATCACGGGACTCCTTGTCGACACCCATCTATATCAATATGGTATATTGGACTTGATCTGTTCCCATTTGTGTGCTAGGTGGCCTTTTCATTTTAGTTTTAATTTTGTGCTTTAGTATGCCTATATTTTTGTATGCATTTGTTTTCAGGAACTATTTATTTGATAATGTGAAGTTTTATTCAGTTTGTGCAACATGTATTGGAATCCCAATTATTTATATCATATAGGATGGTTTGAGTCGTTGTGTAAGGGTGTGCTGATGATGGAGGGTTCCTTCTATGTGGAAAACTGATATTGGTTGGTGTATTCTGAGGCGAAGAAAATTAACTTTTTGTCATTTTCTGTGCCTGGGATATATTATATTTTTGGATGAACTGTCTTGATGTCATTGTGGAGTTGTTGGATGTGACTGGGTGTGCCACATAAATTATGCAGTGTATGCTGTCATCTACGTAGTGATGCCGACATGCTATTCTGTATTGTTAGGATCTTACGATGATTTAAAATATTTTATTCTCAATGTGATTAAAACAAATATTGTCTAGGTGTCCACTGACTATTGACCCCATAAGGAGAGCATCCTAATGTGAGTAGAACTGCTCATCAAATGAGAAACACTGTTTAATATTAGAGCATTGGTTATTTACTTTATTTGGGGTTTGAGAATGGTATTGATTATTTCTGTGGTGGGAACATCGGTGGCCATGTATGTAACGTTAAATGATATAAGTGTGGCTATTGTATGAGTGTTTATATGTTTGGTCATTTGCATCAGCTCTTTGGTGTTGTGTATCCTTCTGTTGTTTGTAATTTGGGTGAAGGTCAAGGTTCAAGCAGGCTCAAACATGGTAATTGGGTGTCTCTATAGGCCCCTGGCTCAGCAGCTGTTGTGGCAGAAAACCTGGAGGAAAATTTGGAAAATTTTTCGAGTAAATTTCCCGACCATGTTATAGTTTTGAGTGGAGATTTTAATTAACCGGATATATAGGAGAGTCAAACGTTTATAACGGGTGGCAGGGACAAAGCATCAAGTGCATTTTTTAAAATGCATTATCTATATATTATATATTATATATATATATATATTATATATTTTACACAGAGTACGCGAAGGAACTTGCCCGCCTTCTTGCAGCGGCGTACCGTAGGTCTCTAGAAGAGCATAGCGTTCTAAAGGATTTGAAAAGGGCACAGGTCATCCCCGTTTCCAAAAAGGGACGTCGAACAGATGTGCAGAACTATAGACCTATATCTCTAACGTCGATCAGTGGTAGAATTTTGGAACACGTATTATGTTCGAGTATAGTGCCTTTTCTGGAGACAAGAAATCTACTCTGTGGGAATCAGCATGGGTTTCGAAAAAGACGGTCGTGTGAAACTCAGCTCGCGCTATTCGTCCACGAGACTCAGAGGGCCATAGACACGGATTGACAGGTAGATGCCGTGTTTCTTGACTTCCGCAAGGCGTTCGATACAGTTCCCCACAGTCGTTTAATGAACAAAGTGTGGTGTCACCGACAGACACCACACTTGCTAGGTGGTAGCTTAAATCGGCCGCGGTCCATTTAGTACATGTCGGACCCGCGTGTCGCCACTGTCTGATCGCAGACCTAGCGCCACCACAAGGCAGGTCTCGAGATACGGGATAGCACTCGCCCCCAGTTGTACGGACGACATTGCTAGCGACAAGACGGACGAAGCCTTCCTCTCATTAGCCGAGAGACAGTTAGAATAGCCTTCTGCTAAGTCCATGGCTACGACCTAGCAAGGCGCCATTAGCCTTACCTAGTTTGAGAGTTATCGTATAAATGTCTCCAGAAGAACGTGTAAACCAACAAAGATTAAAAGTTAAGTATAAAGCAGCTACGTACTTTTCTTGCTACCATTCAATAGTTATCCTGTTCCAGACTTGACGCCAGTCGGCGTGTGTGTACGCATGCCTTTCTTTCGGCTCCCTTCCCAGTGTGGCGTAGCAAGCTTGTTACGCCACAACACAAAGTAAGAGCATATGGTCTATCAGACCAATTGTGTGATTCGATTGAGGAGTTCCTAGATAACAGAATGCAGCATGTCACTCTCAATGGAGAGAAGTCTTCCGAAGTAAGAGTGATTTCAGGTGTGCCGCAGGGGAGTGTCATAGGACCGTTGCCATTCACAATATACATAAAAGACCTGGTGGATGACATCGGAAGTTCACTGAGGCTTTTTGCAGATGATGCTGTGGTGTATCGAGAGGTTGTAACAATGGAAAATTGTACTGAAATGCAGGAGGATCTGCAGCGAATTGACGCATGGTGCAGGGAAAGGACTGCCTCAGGCATGGATGTGTGTGATGTCCTTAGGTTAGTTAGGTTTAAGTAGTTCTAAGTTCTAGGGGACTGATGACCTCAGATGTTAAGTCCCATAGTGCTCAGAGCCATTTGAGCAGGGAATGGCAACTGAATCTCAATGTAGACAAGTGTAATTTGCTGCGAATACATTGAAGGATAGATCCCTTATCATTTAGCTACAAAATAGCAGGTCAGCAAATGGAAGCAGTTAATTGCATAAATTATCTGGGAGTACCCATTAGGAGTGATTTAAAATGGAATAATCATATAAAGTTGATGGTCGGTAAAGCATATGCTAGACAGAGATTCATTGGAAGAATCCTATGGAAATGCAATCCGAAAACAAATGAAGTAGGTTACAGTACGCTTGTTCGCCCACTGCTTGAATACTGCTCAGCAGTGTGGGATCCGTACCAGATAGGGTTGATAGAAGAGATAGAGAAGATCAAACGGAGAGCAGCAGGCTTCGTTATAGGATCATTTAGTAATCGCGAAAGCGTTACGGAGATGATAGATAAACTCCAGTGGAAGACTCTGCAGGAGAGACGCTCAGTAGCTCGGTACGGGCTTTTGTTCAAGTTTCGAGAACATACCTTCTCCGAAGAGTCAAGCAGTATATTGCTCCCTCCTACGTATATCTCGCGAAGAGACCTTGAGGATAAAATCAGAGAGATTAGAGCCCACACAGAAGCATACCGACTATCCTTCTTTCCGCGAACAATACGAGACTGGAATAGAAGGGAGAACCGATAGGGGTACTCAGGGTACCCTCCGCCACACGCCGTCAGGTGGCTTGCGGAGTATGGATGTAGATGTAGATGTAGATGTAGATCTGGAAACTACCTTGAGCGGTTAAACAGAGAACCGACTCGTGACGATAAAGTATTAGACCTTCTGGTGACAAACAGACCCGAACTACGAGGTGCATTCAAGTTCTAAGGCCTCCGATTTTTTTTCTAATTAACTACTCACCCGAAATCGATGAAACTGGCGTTACTTCTCGACGTAATCGCCCTGCAGACGTACACATTTTTCACAACCCTGATGTCATGATTCCATAGCAGCGGCGAAGGCTTCTTTAGGAGTCTGTTTTCACCACTGGAAAATCGCCGAGGCAATAGCAGCACAGCTGGTGAATGTGCGGCCACGGAGAGTGTCTTTCATTGTTGGAAAAAGCCAAAAGTTACTAGGAGCCAGTTCCGGTGAGTAGGGAGCATGAGGAATCACTTCGAAGTTGTTATCACGAAGAAACTGTTGCGTAACGTTAGCTCGATGTGCGGGTGCGTTGTCTTGGTGAAACAGTACACGCGCAGCCCTTCCCGGACGTTTTTGTTGCAGTGCAGGAAGGAATTTGTTCTTCAAAACATTTTCGTAGGATGCATCTGTTACCGTAATGGCCTTTGGAACGCAATGGGTAAGGATTACGCCCTCGCTGTCCCAGAACATGGACACCATCATTTTTTTAGCACTGGCAGTTACCCGCAATTTTTTTGGTGGCGGTGAATCTGTGTGCTTCCATTGAGCTGACTGGCGCTTTGTTTCTGGATTGAAAAATGGCATCCACGTCTCATCCATTGTCACAACCGACGAAAAGAAAGTCCCATTCATGCTGTCGTTGTGCATCAACATTGCTTGGCAACATGCCACACGGGCAGCCATGTGGTCGTCTGTCAGCATTCGTGGCACCCACCTGGATGACACTTTTCGCGTTTTCAGGTCGTCATGCAGGATTTTGTGCACAGAACCCACAGAAATACCAACTCTGGAGGCGATCTGTTCAACAGTCATTCGGCGATCCCCCAAAACAATTCTCTCCACTTTCTCGATCATGTCGTGAGACCGGCTTGTGTGAGCCCAAGGTTGTTTCGGTTTGTTGTCACATGATGTTCTGCCTTCATTAAACTGTCGCACCCATGAACGCACTTTCGACACATCCACAACTCCACCACCACATGTCTCCTTCAACTGTCGATGAATTTGAATTGGTTTCACACCACGCAAATTCAGAAAACGAATGATTGCACGCTGTTCAAGTAAGGAAAACGTCGCCATTTTAAGTATTTAAAACAGTTCTCATTCTCGCCGCTGGCGGTAAAATTCCATCTGCCGTACGGTGCTGCCATCTCTGGGACGTATTGACAATGAACGCGGCCTCATTTTAAAACAATGCGCATGTTTCTATCTCTTTCCAGTCCAGAGAAAAAAAATTGGAGGCCTTAGAACTTGAATGCACCTCGTATTTGAAACAGTTAATGCAGAACAGGGAATCAGCGATCATAAAGCCGTTACCGCATCTGTGATTTCAGCCGTAAATGGAAATATTACAAAAGGTAGGAAGATTTTTCTGTTCAGCAAAAGTGACAAAAAGCAGATTTAAGAGTAGTTGACGGCTCAACACAAACGATTTATCTCAAGTACAGATAGTGTTGACGATCAGTGGACAAAGTTCATTACATGAGCACCTGTGAAGCAAGATCGTAAGAGGTGGAAAAGAGCCACTGTGGTACAACAACCGAGTTAGGAAACTGCTACGGAAGCAAAGGGAACTACACAGCAAACATAAACAGACCCAAAGCCTTGGAGACAAACAAAAATTACACGAAGCGAAATGTAGTGTGAGGAGGGCTATGGGAGAGGCGTTCAAGAAATTCGAAAGTAAAGTTCTATGTAGAAACTTGGCAGAAAATCATAAGAAATTTTGGTCTTATGTCAAAGCGGTAGGTGGATCACAGCAAAATATCCAGATACTCTGTGACAAAAATGATACTGAAACAGAGGATGACAGACTGAAGGGCGAAATAATAAATGTCTTTTTCCAAAGCTGTTTCACAGAGGAAGACTGCACAGTAGTCCCTTCTCTCGATTGTCGCACAGATGAAAAAATGATAGATATCGAAATAGATGACAGAGGGATAGGAAAACAATTAAAATCGCTCAAAAGAGGAAAGGCCCCTGGACCAGATGGGATACCAGTTCGGTTTTAAACAGAGTATGCCAAGGAACTTGCCCCCCTTCTTGGAGCGGTGTACCGTAGGTCTCTAGAAGAGCGTAGTCTTCCACAAGATTGGGAAAGGGCATCCCCGTTTTCAAGAAGGGACGTCGAACAGATGTGTAGAACAATAGACCTATATCTCTAACATCGACCAGTTGTAGAATTTTGAAACACGTATTATGTTCGAGTATAATTACTTTTCTGGAGACCAGAAATCTACTCTATAGGAATCAACGTGGGTTTCGAAAAAGACAATCGTCTGAAACCCAGCTCGCACTATTCGTCCACGAGACTCAGAGGGCCATTGACACGGAGTCCCATGTAGATGCCGTGTTTCTTGACTTCCGCAAGGCGTTTGATACAGTTCCCCACAGTCGTTTAATGAAGAAAGTAAGAGCACATGGACAAGCAGACCAATTGTGTGATTGGATTGAAGAGTTCCTAGATAACAGAACGCAGCATGTCATTCTCAATGGAGAGAAGTCTTCAGAAGTAAGAGTGATTTCAGGTGTGCAGTGAAGTGTCGTTGGACCGTTGATATTCACAATATATATATAAAAGACCTTGTGGATAACATCGGAAGTTCACTGACGCTTTTTGCGGATGCTGCTGCAATACATCGAGAGGTACAACGGAAAATTGTACTAAAATGCGGAGGATCTGCAACGAATTGACGCATGGTGCATGGAATGGCAATTGAATCTCAATGTAGACAAGTGTAATGTGCTGGGAATACACAGAAAGAAAGCTCCCTTATCATTTAGCTACAGTATAGCAGCTCAGCAAATGGAACCAGTTAATTCGATAAATTATATGGGATTAGGCATTAGGAGTGATTTAAAATGGAATGACCATATAAAATTAATCGTCGGTAAGGCAGATGCCAGACTGAGATTCATTAGAAGAGTCCTAAGGAAATGCAGTCCGAAAACAAAGAAAGTAGGTTACAGTACGCTTGTTCGCCCACTGCTTGAATACTGCTCAGCAGTGTGGGATCCGTACCAGAAAGGGTTGATAGAAGAGATAGAAAAGATCCAACGGAGAGCACAGCGCTTCGTTACAGGATCATTTAGTAATCGCGAAAGCGTTACGGAGATGATAGATAAACTCCAGTGGAAGACTCTGCAGGAGAGACGCTCAGTAGCTCGGTACAGGCTTTTGTTGAAGTTTCGAGAACATACCTTCACCGAGGAGTCAAGCAATATATTGCTCCCTCCTACATATATCTCGCGAAGAGACCATGAGGATAAAATCAGAGAGATTAGAGCACACACAGAGGCATACCGACAATCTTTCTTTCCACGAACAATACGAGACTGAAACAGAAGAGAGAACCGACAAAGGCACTCAAGGTACCCTCCGCCAGGTGGCTCGCGGAGTATGGACGTAGATATAGATATTCTAATGTGTAAATATGTATTCCTCTGGCTCGGTGATGTACAGCTGAACTTCTATAATTTACAACTACTATGTTTGGTATGTCCTATTTAGGGATTTTTTGTATGCTGATCAGAGTGTGTTTCTGTTGTTTCATTTTCTCTTTGAGAACACATGTGGAATGTTGTTTAAAACTACTGCGTATTTTTCTAATATTTTTGTGTTGGATACTAGCTAATTTTACTATGTTGTTCTTCTCTAGAAACTTGAGAGCTTCATTTTTCTATTTCTTCTGTTTCATAATTGCCATAGTGTTTCCGTTGTCTGCTTTTGTGATGAGAGAGCTGTTGTTTCTAAGTTTATTCATTATTCTTCTGGATATCAAGACAGCAGTTTAATTTACCGGGTGATCAAAAAGTCAATATAAATTTGAAAACTTAATAAACCCGGAATAATGAAGATAGAGAGGTGAAAACTGACACACATGCTTGGAATGACATGGGGTTTTATTAAAACAAAAACTAAAATTTCACAAAGTGTCCGACAGATAGCGCTGGACAGCAAAACGTCAGTGACATCATGACAATCGTGTATAAAAGGAGCTGTAATGAGAGAGAGGATCAGATGCACCAGCAGTCGCAACATGTTGACGTTACCTGAAAAGGCGCTTTTAGTGAAGCTGTATTATCAGAATGGGGAATGTGCTAGTTCAGCGTTACGATCCTATCGCCATAGGAAGGGTAAAGGTCCGTTGACAAATGCAGCTGTGGCGAGAGTGATTTCGATGTTCGAAGCCACGGGTTGTTTAGACGATAAACCCCGAAGTGGCCTACCGAGCACAAGGCGTAATGCTGCTGAGACAGTTCAGGAAGAAATGGAGATGTAGCGGGTTCGTCTGTGCACGGAGAAGTCAGCGCTCTTGCAGTCGCACGTCGCACCGGCATTCCATACACTTGGCACTTAGGTGTACCCCCCAATGCTACCCGCACAAAATCCATCGGCATCATGAACTGTTACCTGGGAATTTAGTGAAGCGGACGGCATTTGCGGTGTGGACGTTTCAAAAGATGGTGAAAGATGACGATTGTTTGAGTAACGTGTTGTGGAACGACGAAGTTCATTTCACGCTCCGAGGGTCTGTCAACGCCCACAACTTGAGAATTTGGGCTACCGAAAATCCTAGAACTGTAGTGGAAACTCCATTGCACGACGAGAAAGTCACGGTAGGGTTTGGATTTACCACATCTACCGTTATCGAGCCTTTTTTCTTCGAGGAAATGCGTGATTCTGGTTTTGTAACTGCTACCGTGGCGGGTGAGAGGTACGCCGATATGTTATAGAATCGCATCATCCCCAGCCTGGTTGATAAACACCTGCTGGAACGTACGATGTTTATGCAGGATGGCGCTCCACCCCATGTTGCTAGACGCGTGAAAGATAGCTTGCACGCGTCGTTTGGTGATGATCGTGTGCTCAGCCGCCTCTTTCGTCATGCTTGGCCTCCCAGGTCCCCAGACCTCAGTCCGTGCGATTATTAGCTTTGGGGTTACATGAAGTCGCAAGTGTATCGTGATCGACCGACATCTCTAGGGATGCTGAAAGACAACATCCGACGCCAATGCCTCACCGTAACTCCGGACATGCTTTACAGTGCTGTTCGCAACATTATTCCGCGACTAGAGCTATTGTTGAGGAATGATGAACATATTGAGCATTTCCTGTAAAGAACATCACCTTTTCTTTGTCTTCCTTTGTTATGCTAATTATTGCTATTCTTATCAGATGAAGCACCATCTGTCGGACATTTTTGTATTTTTTTTTTGGTTCTAATAAAACCCCATGTCATTCCAAGCATGTGTGTCGGTTCGTACCTCTCTATCTACATTGTTCCGTGACTTATTCAGTTTTCAAATTTATACTGACTTTTTGATCACCCGGTATATTGAACAGACGATACTGTTCACACAGAACACAGAAGAACTCCTTATTGACATGTAACACAGATAAAAGATACAAACACCGAACTAAAAGTTTTAAAATGCACCAGCAGCCTCCAACAGATACCAATAACTGAAGGAAACTACCAAATAAAGAAAGCCATACTAGAATGAAAAGAAAGAGCGAAAAAACGCATGTCTCACTATAATAGAACTTTTTTCTCTTCTCAGGTGACTCCAAACACACGCAGAACAAAGTAAGCCTCTCTCCCCCAACCCCCCCCCCCCCTCTCTCTCTCTCTCTCTCTCTCTCTCTCTCTCTTTCTCTTCACACATTGACTCTCATACAGTCTTACTCGCACACACACTCACACACACACACACACACACACACACACACACACACACAGTCTTTCACATGGGGCAATATAATTTAAACAACACCAAGTTTTCTGCATTTCTAAAGCCAAAGAACGCATTAATAAGGTATTTAAAAAATTCTTTTTTTCAAATATGTGAATACTTAATCTAAGACTGAAATTGTACTTTTACAGAGGGTGAAAATCAGTTTTAACTGATATTTGATAGAAAAAAAATTAAAAAATACTGATGATGCTGTAGTTTCAGCGAAACGAGTCCGGACAGAAAATAAGAAGACATTTTATTTACTCAATGCAGAATGTATCCACAAATAAATGTACTTGTTACATCCTTCTCCTTTATATATGTGAATGACGCCTGGGTAGAATGGTTGTAAGTAAAGCTCTGTATTAGAATTTTTCGGATTTTCTTATTATGGTCACTTGACGAGAGATATGTGGGAAGAAGTTATAAGTTGTCAGACTTTTACTGGAACATACATCTTGGAATTTCTGTGATGGACAGTTCCTTTCTTTTGACGCCTGCCGCTGTACATTTTTAGTATCTCCGTATTGCTCTTGAAGTGAGTAAAGGAATCAGTCACAAAACACACCGCTCTTCATTGGGTCTTGTCTATCTCTTCAATGAAATCAGCACTTTAAGAGCCTCCGGCTGATGGGAAGTACTCAAGAATCACTCGAACAAGTGTTTTGTAAGCCATTTCTTTCCGGGATGAATAACACTTCCTTAAGATTTTGCCAGTGAATCTCAGACTGGCATATGCTTTTCCTACAATTGGTGTTGTGTGGTATTTCCACTTTAGATCGCTCCTCGGCTGTTGTTGTTGCAGTCTTCAGTCCAGAGACTGGTTTGATGCAGCTCTCTATGCTACTCTATCCTGTGCAAGCTGCTCCCAGTACCTACAGCAAGCTACATCCTTCTGAATCCGTTTAGTGTATTCATCTTCTGGTCTCCCTCTACTATTTTTACCCTCCACGCTGCCCTCCAATACTAAATTGGTGATCCCTTGATGCCTCAGAATAAGCCCTACCAACCGATCCCTTCTTCTAGTCAAGTTGTGCCACAAATTTCTCTTCTTTCCAAATCTGTTCAATACCTCCTCATTAATTATGTGATCTACCCATCTAATCTTCAGCATTCTTCTGTAGCACCACATTTCGAAACCTTCTATTCTCTTCTTGTCTAAACTATTTATCGCCCACGTTTCACTTCCATACATGGCTACACTCCATACAAATACTTTCAGAAATGACTTCCTGACACTTAAATCTATACTCGATGTTAACGAATTTCTCTTCTTCAGAAACTCATTCCTTGCCATTGCCAGTCTACATTTTATATCCTCTCTACTTCGACCATCATCAGTTATTTTGCTCTGGAAACAGCAAAACTCATTTACTACTTTAAGCTATCGGGTGGAGAAATGTAGGGTCCCCTTGAATAGGTCAGGCGTGCACTACACGCCGGAAGCGGCTACAAGGGTAGCGGAGTAGTGTGGAGTGCACATGTGGGTTTTTTAGGTTAGAGAATTCCCTCCCTAGGCCCGACAAGACGCCTCCTGAGACGCGGCAAGGTAGGAGTAGGTAAAATGCAACAGGGAATAACAATATTAATGTGCTAATAGTAAACTGCGGGAGCGTCTATAGAAAGGTTCCAGAACTGATCTTATTAATAAACGGTCACAATGCCCATATAGTACTAGGGACAGAAAGTTGGCTGAAACCAGACGTAAACAGTAATGAAATCCTAAACTCAGATTGGAATGTATACCGCAGAGACAGGCTGGGCAGTGAAGGGGGAAGCGTGTTTATAGCGATAAGAATTGCAATAGTATCGAAGGAAATTGACGGAGATCCGAAATGTGAAATAATTTGGGTGAAGGTCACGGTTAAAGCAGGCTCAGACATGGTAATTGGATGTTTCTATAGGCCCCCTTGCTCAGCAGCTGTTGTGGCTGAGCACCTGAAGGATAATTTGGAAAATATTTCGAGTAGATTTCCCCACCATGTTATAGTACTGGGTGGAGATTTTAATTTGCCGGATATAGACTGGGAGACTCAGACGTTCATAACGGGTGGCAGGGACAAAGAATCCAGTGAAATTTTTTAAAGTGCTTTATCTGAAAACTACCTTGAGCAGTTAAACAGAGAACCGACTCGTGGCGATAACGTATTAGACCCTCTGGTGACAAACAGACCCGAACTATTTGAAACCATTAACGCAGAACAGGGAATCAGCGATCATAAAGCGGTTACTGCATCGATGATTTCAGCCGTAAATAGAAATATTAAAAAAGGTAGGACGATTTTTCTGTTTAGAAAAGTGACAAAAAGCAGATTAGAGAGTACCTGACGGCTCAACACAAAAGTTTTATCTCAAGTACAGATAGAGGATCAGTGGACAAAGTTCAAAACCATCGTACTATATGCGTTAGATGAGTGTGTGCCAAACAAGATCGTAAGAGATGGAGAAGAGCCACCGTGGTACAACAACCGAGTTAGAAAACTGCTGCGTAAGCAAAGGGAACTTCACAGCAAACATAAACATAGGCAAAGCCTTGCAGACAAACAAAAATTACGCGAAGCGAAATGTAGCGTGAGGAGGGCTACGCGAGAGGCGTTCAATAAATTCGAAAGTAAAGTTCTATGTACTGACTTGGTAGAAAATCCTAAGAAATTTTGGTCTTATGTCAAAGCGGTAGGTGGATCAAAACAATATGTCCAGACACTCTGTGACAAAAATGGTACTGAAACAGAGGATGACAGACTAAAGGCCGCAATACTAAATGTCTTTTCCCAAAGCTGTTTCACAGAGGAAGACTGCACTGTAGTTCCTTCTCTAGATTGTCGCACAGATGACAAAATGGTAGATATCGAAAATGATGACAGAGGGATAGGAAAACAATGGGATACCAGTTCGATTTTACACAGAGTACGCCAAGGAACTTGCCCACACTCTTGGAGCGGTGTACCGTAGGTCTCTAGAAGAGCATAGCGTTCCAAAGGATTGGAAAAGGGCATAGGTCATCCCCGTTTTCAAGAAGGAACGTCGAACAGATGTGCAGAACTATAGACCTATATCTCTAACGTCGATCAGTTGTACAATTTTGGAACACGTATTGTGTTCGAGTATAATGACTTTTCTGGAGACTATAAATCTACTCTGTAGGAATCAGCATGGATTTCGAAAAAGACGGTCGTTTGAAACCCAGCTCGCGCTATTCGTCCATGAGACTCAGAGGGCCATAGACACGAGTTCACAGGGAGATACCGTGTTTCTTGACTTCCGCAAGGCGTTCGATACAGTTCCCCACAGTCGTTTAATGAACAATGTAAGAGCATATGGACTATCAGATCAATTGTGTGATTGGATTGAAGAGTTCCTAGATAACAGAACGCAGCATGTCATTCTCAATGGAGAGAAGTATTCTGAAGTATGAGTGATTTCAGGTGTGCCGCAGGGGAGTGTCGTAGGACCGTTGCTATTCACAATATACAGAGATTAGAGCCCACATAGAAGCTTACCGACAATCCTTCTTTTCACTAACAATACTTGACTGGAATATAAGGGAGAACCGACAGAGGTACTCAAGGTACCCTGCGCCACACACCGTCGGGTGGCTTGCGGAGTATGGATGTAGATGTAGATGTAGAAGCGTCTCATTTACTTATCTAATTCCGGCAGCGTCGCACGATTTAATTCGACTACATTCCATTATCCTCGTTTTGCTTTTGTTGATGTTCATCTTATATCCTCCTTTCAAGATACTGTCCATTCCGTTCAGATGCTCTTCCAGGTCCTTTGCTGCCTCTGACAGAATTACAATGTCATCGGCGAATCTCAAAGTTTTTAATTTTTTTTCCATGTATTTTAATTCTTACTCCTTTACTCCTTGCTCAATATAGAGATTGAATAACATCGGGGAGAGGCTACAACCTTGTCTCACTCCCTTCCGAACCACTGCTTCCCTTTCATGCCCTTCGACTCTTATAACTGCCATCTGGCTTCTGTAAAAATTGTAAATAGCCTTTCGGTCCCCGTATTTTACCCCTGCCACCTTTAGAATTTGAAATAGTGTATTCCAATCAACATTGTCAAAAGATTTCTCTAAGCCTACAAACGTAGCCTAGAAACGTAGGTTTGCCTTTCCTTAATCTATTTTCTAAGATAAGTCGTAGGGTCAGTATTGCCTCATGTGTTCCAACATTTCCATGGAATCCAAACTGATCTACCCCGAGGTCGGCTTCTACCCGTTTTTCCATTCGTTTGTAAAGAATTCGTGTTTGTATTTTGCAGCCGTGGCTTATTAAACTGATAGTTCGGTAATTTTCACATCTGTTAACACCTGCTTTCTTTGGGATTGGAATTATTATATTCTTCTTGAAGTCTGTGGGTATTTCGCCTGTCTCATACATCTTCCTCACTAGATGGGAGAGTTTTGTTAGCCCTGGCTCTCCCTAGGCTCTCAGTACTTGCAATGGAATGTTGTCAACTCCCGGGGCCTCGGTATTTTACGGTAATTACTGTTACCATTGATTTGTCGCTATTAATGTAATAATACAGTAGTGGATCTCGTCGTCTTACCTTTATATACGTTCATGTTCAGTTCCCATTCCCTGCAACAATCTTCAATCCTCTGCAAGTATTCTTGCAATTTGCCACAGCAATATGGGTACAACCTTCTTGCAGACAATTGCATTATCCGCAAACCGAGTTATGGAGCTACCGACGTTATCCAGTAGATTAGACAGAGTGACCTAAAAACACCGCCAACGCTTAATGTTGTGCTATAAGGTAAATCGATTTGTTTTCAAAAAGGAACCCACATCCTTAAGGCCACGGTTTGGGCTCTGAGATCATCCAAGTCTGAGAACGAATGGTTGTGATGGTTTGTTCCGATTCGTTTTGGTGTCTAAATACGGAAGGTATGCAACTTTTTAGCCACCTGTGTACTGCGGATGGACGACCTAAGCCTAATGAAATTCCCGCACATGCACTACATTCCTCCAGACAGCCATTGCCCGCATCCTACTGCAGACATTGACTGGTCTGCCAGTGCAGCAATGTTATTCTCAACAGTGCGACGCGCACCAGTGCACAGCTGCGGAATTGACCGACATGGAGCTTGCATGTTCCAAAGCGGATTGCAGTGTGAGAAATACTGCAACACTTCATGCGGAACGTTTTCCAAACAGACGTGCCTCACGTCATGTCACGTTTGTGGACGTCGAGAGACGCCTCAGAGAATCTGTAAGTGGCACACAGGTGTTTTCCACCTGAGGTGTGTCCATTGCATTAGTAAAGTAGAATTGCGAGTATTACTCCCAGTCTACAGTTTGTACTCTGGTAGGTGCCGAAACGTGATGCAGCTCTTTACGCTCAGCTCGAACACTACAGTTAGAGGCCGACATACTGAAAATGAAGGAAGAGGACGTAGCCACCAGCGCTCGTCGGGTTGCACAGGCGCTGCACACAGGTAAATATGCCGTGTGGTGTGTTGTTCTCAAACACTGGCTCCCTCCGTACCGTCCAGGAATTACAGGAGGAGGACTATCCACGACGGATACACTTGCACAATCGTATTTACAACAAAGTAACTGCAGTCACAATTCCAGAGTGTCATGCTATTCACTGATGCACATTTACTAGAGGCTTCATATGAAAACTGGGCGACATGCATGTTTGGGCGGACGAAAATCCATATGCACAACGGATTCAAAAGCACCAACAGGGGATAGGTATTCACATTTGGGCAGGGATAATTGGTGACCGTATTACCTGCCAAACTAACAAGACCATTCTACCACATGTTAGAGATGCTCTTTTTAATCTATTGGATGTAGTACCATTAAAAGCTCGGATGGACATGTGGCTGCAGCACAACGAAGCTCCAGTACAGTTTGTTGTTGATTTGCAGAATCAAAATGGTTCAAATGGCTCTAAGCACTATGAGATTTAACATCTGAGGTCATCAGTCCCCTAGACTTAGAACTACTTAAATCTAACTGACCAAAGGACATCACACACATCCATGGCCGAGGCAGGATTCGAACCTGCGACCGTAGCAGCAGCGCGTTTTCGGGCTGAAGCCGCCTAGAACACCTCGGCCACAGCGGCCGGCTTGTAAAATCACGTCAATGTAGCATGTCCCAGTCGATGGCTTGGTAGCGGTGGACCAATCCCATAGCCAGAACAGTCGCTGGATCGGACACCTCTCGACTATCTTCTGTAGGTTGGTATGCACAGTATGGTGTACGGCAGACCCATAATGTCACTGAAGGAAGTTGTTGCGCGAGTTCCCAGTGCCACTGGAATACTTCAAAGACCACAACATGTATTGGCTCATGCACAGCCGATATAGGATCTGCATTGACATTGCTGAAGTACGTAATGTAGACAGCGCGATGTGCTACTCAGACTGGGTTTATTGACATAATGTGAGTGCCTTATTGAAAACTGATCAATGTCCATTCCCGCGCAACATACTATGCGCTGTTTTTTTTTTTTTTTTTAGGGTTGAGGGGTGGGGTGGTGACGCCCTGCATATAGTAATTAGTAAAGGCTCTAACACGTTTCCCTCAAGTACTCCTAAAATTAACTTTATATCTGACAATTTTTTATCAGACCAAAGTGTTTTCTACTTGCCAGAGAGTCCTGATACAAGACACAAATATCGTTTGGTATTTGGTAAGTCGGTATTTTGTTCACTGAACAGCATGGAACATGGCATCAACCTGGGCGTCAATGTCTAAGGCTCTCTAGATCTCAAGAATCCATACATCCCACCCAAAACCCTGTTTTTGAGTTACCAACTCATAATGGAAAAATGTTTTCAGAATTTGTTGGATCGAATGCAAATACTTATTAAAGTTGAATTTTGCGGAACACTGCAAAATCGGAAGCAACGCTTTGGTTCTTTACTTACACTACTGGCTATTAAAATTTACTACACCACGAAGATGACGTGCTACAGACACGAAATTCAACCGACAGGAAGAAGATGCTGTGATATGCAGATGATTAGCTTTTCAGAACATTCGCGCAAGTTTGGCGCCAGTGGATACACCACAACGTGCTGGCATGAGGAAAGTTTCCAACCGATTTCTCATACACAAACAGCAGTTGACCGGCGTTGCCTAGTGAAACGTTGTTGTGATGTCTCGTGTAAGGAGGTGAAATGCGTACCATCACGTTTCCGACTTTGATAAAGGTCGGATTGTAGCCTATCGCGATTGCAGTTTATCGTATCGCGACATTGCTGCTCGCGTTGGTCGAGATCCAATGAGTGGTAACAGAATATGGAATCGGTGGGTTCAGGAGGGTAATACGGAACGCCGTGCTGGATCCCAACGGCCTCATATCAGTAGCAGTCGAGATGACACACATCTTATCCCCATGGCTGTTACGGATCGTGCAGCCACGTCTCGATCCCTGAGGCAATAGATGGGGACGTTTGCAAGACAAATACCATCTGCACGAACAGTTCGACGACGTTTGCAGCAGCATCGACTGTCAGCTCGGAGACCATGGCTGAGGTTACCGTTGACGCTGCATCACAGACAGGAGCGCCTGCGATGGTGTACTCAACGACGAACCTGGGTGCACGAATGGCAGACCGTCATTTTTTCGGATGAATTCAGGTTGTGTTTACAGCACCATGATGGTCGCATCCGTATTTGGCGACATCGCGGTGAACGCACATTCGTCATCGCCACACTGGCGTATCACCCGGCGTGATGGTATGGGGTGCCATTGGTTACACGTCTCGGTCACCTCTCGTTCGCACTGACGGCACTTTGAATAGTGGACGTTACATTTCAGATGTGTTACGCCCCGTGGCTCTACCCTTCATTCGGTCCCTGCGAAACCCTAAAATTCAGCAGGATAATGCACGACCGCATGTTGCAGGTTCTGTATGGGCCTTTCTGGATACAGAAAATGTTCGACTGCTGCCCTGGCCAGCACTTTCTCCAAATCTCTCACTAATTGAAAACGTCTGGTCAATGGTGGCCGAGCAACTGTCCAGTCACTAATCTTGATGAACAGTGGTATCGTGTTGAATACGCATGGCCAGCTGTACCTGTACACGCCATCCAAGCTCTGTTTGACTCAACGCCCAGGCACATCAAGGCCGTTATTACGGCCAGAGGTGGTTGTTCTGGGTACTGATTCCTCAGGATCTATGCACCCAAATTGCGTGAAAATGGAGTCACATGTCAGTTGTAGTATAATATATTTGTCCAATGAATACCCGTTTATCATCTGCATTTCTTCTTAGTGTAGCAATTTTATTGGCCAGTAGTTTAGTTTTGAAAAGATAGCTCCTGTGTGTCAAGCCCGCACGAAAGATTGGGAGAACAGCGACGAAACGCACGTCCAGTGTGTTGCCTGGAGGACAGCAGCGCCCGCCTGTGGTTTCGGCCAGCCGCAGCCACCACGGACGCCCCTTCCCCTCTCCCGCCTCCCCCCCCCCCCCCTCTACCATTACCGCGCCAGCACGACCACCCGCACCCCCCGCGGTCACCGTGCGACACCAGCGCCACACCGCAGCGGTACGGCGCGGCAGACCGCCAGTAAATTTGCGCCGTTATCTCGGGCCGACAAGCATTTTTGTTTGGCGGCGGGTGGGGGGGGGGGGGGGCAGCAAACATAGGCCGGAATTAACACCCGCAGCTAGGCGGCGCCTTATCTCTGCCGCACGTAATAAGCGGCCGCTGCGCGCACTGCCGCAAGCGACGCCGCCGCCGCCACGAACAGCCAGGCACACGTACGTACGTACTGGCACCCAACGCGGGCAGGGCAGCGCGCAGCCTGCCGACACAATGCTGACACATTTCTCCCGCAGCTGACTGCCTGCAAACAAAACAACACCATACGTGCACAAAGGGCCGTGCGTAACTGCGAGGGGAACATTTGTAATATCGTGCCATTCTTACTGTGCGGGTTGTGTTGCCTAACTTTTCACCTCGCAATATTTTTGAGTCGATAAAAATTATGGAGACCTCACTTTAATCAGAGGTCACTAAGCAGAGGCCATATCGCTTTTGCAACTTCATAAATCACTGAGATACTTGATCCAATTTCGTTTCATTTTTAAATATTTGATGAAATGGGATCCACAGCGGTTGAAGTTAAATACCAACAAACAGCCGGCACGGTAGCTCAGCGTGTTCGGTCAGAGAGAGAGCTGCCATCTGTAATAAAATAACTGAGTCGATGGATCAACAACGAACTGAAACGGGTGTCTTGCGACGTCCGCCCCGGGCAGATGCAACGATCTAAAACGAACAAAATGAGATTAGCTCAGCGTGTTCGGGTGTTCGGTCAGAGAGCTGGTTGGCCTCTGTAATAAAAAAAATGAGCGTAAGGATCAACAAACGAACTTTGACGGATGTCATGTGACGTCCGCAACGACCAAACACAACGTAAAAAAAAAAAAAAAAAAAAAAAAAACGCAACACCCATGGTGCCTGTCGTAACTAGACTTACGATATTATTTTATTTTGTCTCTTTTTCACTATCGAGCAAGTTCGGCTGTGTAATCTTTTTCAAGTGTGTGGTGTAGTCAGACGGACCTATTTGGTTCAAAGTAGATGCTTACGTTCGTAAAAAAATTTTAAACCCAGTCTGGCCACCTGAGAGACAGAACATAATGATGTTATTATCCATGATATGACAGCCAGTGCAACAGATATAAAACAAATGAATCACCTAGAAGGGGAGGAGCCAATGAAGTGAAACTTCACGGCTTGAGAGGGTATGAAACGTAGGTTCAGTGATCACAAAATCGAGTAAAATTTACAAATAACCTGGCAGTATTATTCCAGAAATAAGAAGCATATTCGGGTTATCGTGAACAGCGGAGACCCAGTAAGTCTTCCTTCTGGTCTCCGCTGGACGCAATAATCTTAGACGCGCTACCCGCTCAAAACTACTTTCTTTTGTGTTTTTGGAACATTGGACGACTGTTGCTGCATCAGACCAAAATGGCGTAGAGTAATGTGCTGGCAGTTTTAGCCTATTATCAGTATGACATTGCACCGCTCTCTAGTCCGGACGCTTGCACTCATTCAGTTAGGAAGGATATCATAAACTCATCGTATCCTCTCCTGAATCAAGCTGGTGGACAACAGTTGTAACTGCAGTGTCAATGAAATTCTCCAACAGCCGATAACTTAAGACGTTATCTCATCTTATTTTATTTTGAAGGCTACTAGCTTGAGCGTTTGACTATGCCATCTTCAGACCCCACATACTCTCTCCAAATAAACGAAAATGTCATATAGTTTGGAGAAATGCGTATGGGGTATGAAGATGGCAAAGTGAAATGCTGAAACTGGTTGTCTTCAAAATAAAATAAAATAACGTCTCAAGCTACAGTGCTGTAGGAGACTTTCATTGACATTGACAATTACTTAACCAGTCGATGCCCCCATGTTCCCTGTACATGATGGACCAACAGAGACAGTTGTAATTTGTCCTTGATGTCCTGGATATCGTTACTGGGACGGAGTTGGAGTCCGAGCTACTGCCCCACACTTACTATAGGGGACACATCTGACGATTTTACTGGTCACAGGAGTACCTCAACATGATGCAGACATACATACGATGTGTGCAGGAGCATTGTCCTGTTAAAATGAGCCCACGATTCCGTTGTGTGAGAGGTAACATATGAGGACGAAGGACGCAAGGTGTCGTTCCCTTAGCCACTAGCAGCCGTAGCCTGAGATCATATCTCAATGGCTCCACACAGCCCGATACCTGGAGTATCGCCAATGCTCCCTCACAAACTGACTGGCTGTTTACTGAACCGTAATACCGTGGCTAGAGCTCTCAAGCCGACTGCCCATGAAATTATATATCTGTATCCCAAAAAAAAAAGTAGTTAACGGGTTGAAAATTTGCTTGGTAGTGGCAACATAGCTGAAATATAGTGGTTCACAAACTAAAAATGAAGTGGAAACAAAAAAAAAATTACGCAGAAAGTTATTTCTTTCAAGACACCCCGGGTGTCGACTGTGTTACAAGGAACTTACTTATTTTTGTTGAAGAAAATATTTATTTAAATGGAGCGAGGTTACGTAACCAGGCCAAGTTTTTAGTCTTTATAATAGTAACTAAAAAGTACATATATTCATTCTGCAGATTTTATTTGATCTATAAAGCTTTTCTATGAGTTATAGGATACGACTTTGCTAAACGTTTCAATATGTGTTTATCGTAGATAGTTTTAGGCTATAAACTAAAGTGTTAAGAAATGTTGACAACACTTTGAAACAATTTTTCTTCTGCAACAAATGCCGCGCGGGGTAGCCGCTCAGTCTCAGGCGCCTTGCACGGTTCGCGCGGCTCCCCCGTCAGAGGTTCGAGTCTTCTCTCCGGCATGGGTGTGTGTGTTGTCCTTAGTGTAAGTTAGTTTAAGTTAAATTGAGTAGCGCGTATCTCTCGCGACCGATGACCTCAGCAGTTTGGTACCATAGGAATTTACCACAAGTATCCAATTTCCTGTAACAAAAAAGCCGCTAAAGGAAAGACGAAGTTTGAGAAAAGGTGTGTTTAGAGCATGGCTTTTTATGGAAGAGAATCACTAAACGTGGGAAAAATCAGAAAAGATGAGACGTGAAGAGACTGAATTGCGCTATAGAAGGATGATGATATATTCGTTGACTGTTTAGGCACTGAACGAAGTTCTCTGTAAAAAGAGCAAGTGGAATGGCTGCAAATCACTGACAATAATAAGGGACAGCATATAGTACATGTGTTAAGACATCAGGGGATAACTGCAGTGCTACTTGAAGGAGCTATAGAGGATAAAAGGTGGAAAACAGAGATTGGACTATACCCAACGAATAATGAAGTACGATGGGTACTTCCCCTGATTAAGGGGAGAGGAATACTTGGGGGGCCGCATCAAACCATGTAGAAGACATAAAAACTCAAAGATTTACCCACCGCTACCGCCAACCCCACCCCCTCTCCACCCTTCCCCAACTCAAAAAAGGAAACTAAATTCTATAACTAAGATGAGTTGCCTTCGAGCAAATTGTTCTTCATTTTGTCGAATTTCTGTGTAACGTGTATCTCATTCGCATGTACTCTCAAATGGATTCACAATGAAAATTTGTGTTGAATTTAGGGACATGTTTGATATTAGAGTGGAATTTCTCAGGTGTAGTGGCTTATTTGTATAACTTAACCCCGTCAGAACAGGCCTTGTAAGAGACAACGGCAGCGACCGGCCGCCGTGTCATCCTCAGCCCACAGGCCTCACTGGGCGCGAATATGTAGAGGGCACGTGGTTAGCACACCGCTCTCCCGGCCGTATGTCAGTTTAGGAGGCCGGAGCCGCTGCTTCTCATTCAAGTAACTCTTGCCTCTCAACGGCTGAGTGCACCCTGCTTGCCAACAGCGCTGGTCAGACCGGATGGTCACCCATCCAAGTGCTAGCCATGCCCAACAATGCTTAACTTCGGTGATCTGAGGGGAACCGGTGTTACTATTGCGGCAAGGCGGTTGGCGACTTATTGACATACCTATAAAATATTCTGCTGTCAACAGCGTTAGATTTTTGTCACCATAGAGAAAGTATCTCCATACTACAAGGCAAACAACAGCTCTAGATTCTGTCAACAGAATATCGTAATATAGGCAGTAAATGTCTAATAATTGGCCAGGAATCTTCTGGAGTTTACGACAGAATTAAGAGTTCTGTTGGTGTCCCATAATACTGTGTTCTATTACAATATCACACTATTCAAACAGTACAGGCGTCAGTCAGTTACTGTGAACTGTGTGCTAGGGGGAAACTCCGCACAGTACACAGAAATTTTTGTTTGGCAGCAGTCACCTTCACACCGGTCGCAGATACAGTATAATGATAGGCTTTCCTTTCTTCAAGGCATATCATCTATGAATTGGCTACTAATTTCTGTGAAACGCTCCATGTAATAGTGGCTGGCTAGATGAATGAACCCGGGAGACCAAATTACAGTGAAAATTAGAGAGTCTTTGTTGTATATGACGCACGTTAAAAATCCAGTGGACCAAGATGCAGTTTAGCCTCGCAACTACATCTACATCTACATCTATACTCCGCGAGCCACCTTACGGTGTGTGGCGGAGGGTACTTATTGTACCACTATCTGATCCCCCCTTCCCTGTTCCATTCACGAATTGTGCGTGGGAAGAACGACTGCTTGTAAGTCTCCGTATTTGCTCTAATTTCTCGGATCTTTTCGTTGTGATCATTACGCGAGATATATGTGGGCGGTAGTAATATGTTGCCCATCTCTTCCCGGAATGTGCTCTCTCGTAATTTCGATAATAAACCTCTCCGTACTGCGTAACGCCTTTCTTGAAGTGTCCGCCACTGGAGCTTGTTCAGCATCTCCGTAACGCTCTCGCGCTGACTAAATGTCCCCATGACGAATCGCGCTGCTTTTTGCTGGATCATGTCTATCTCTTCTATTAATCCAACCTGGTAAGGGTCCCATACTGATGAGCAATACTCAAGAATCGGACGAACAAGCGTTTTGTAAGCTACTTCTTTACTGTAGAGATAGACAGGAACCGGTCTCTACACATGCAGAATGCTGTATGTTTATTGCCCATCACGACGTTATCATCCCATATCATTATTTAGGCACAAATGAAAACAATAGCTGTTACGTACGGTATGGAATTAGTGGACTAGTGATAACTGCCGAGTATTTAAGACTGTTTACTATTTTCTCTTTTGTTTTAAGTGCTACTGAACCAGCATATTGGAACAATTTATACCATAACTCTATAGTAACATTAATTTCTTAGTTTAGTTCAGGTATTTCCTAATTTTATTTATGTCTTTTACTTCCGTCTGGATATAATGCTGCTGTTACTTCTGCTCTAGAATTACTCTGCTTCTGCTTTTCAGATCAGGTATTTCCTAATTTTATTTATGTCTTTTACTTCCGTCTGGAAATAATACTGCTGTTACTTCTGCTCTAGAATTACTCTGCTTCCGCTTTTCGGATCAGCTTTTCATGTTATTATCGCTACTACTACATTAACAGAAGGTTATGTCTCTGCAATAGATCCATAACATACACCAAATCTAGCGAGTTTCTATGAAATTGGTCATGTTACACTTTAATGCATAGCATCCAACCTTTGGCTCAGTTTTCGGAATGAAAATAGAAGGAAACGTGAGGAAAAGCATACCATAAATTGAAGTGCAAATAGAGTACATGGACGTAAACGATTTTTACCTTTTTTTCACAGTATTATGACACTATGAAGAACCACGAAGAGTTGCTATTTTACTCCATGCTACATATCATCCTAATACTGACAAAAACTTTTTGCTCCAGTAATACAGCTTAATATTTCAGATTTATGTTTCAAAATTAGATAATTAGGAGGATCTACATAACTGCAGCGTGCTGGATTTATTGGGACGGTAACTCATTTTACACTGTGATACAAAAAGAGACCCAGAGTTGCAACTAAACTGGATGTTTATTTAGTAGGTGGCCTGTATCGGACTACGCCATTCTCAGACCAACGTTATGTAGAAAAGTCAAAATAACAATATATCCACACACATATTTACCTTAAATTCAAATGCAGAGCATGAATGGATAGCATAACGCAACCAGTAAACACCAATGTTTGTCTATTAAAATGACCGCCTAAGAAAGTAGCAAATAAAGTGCATACATATGTGTATGGTCCCAAGTAAAGTTAGTTATCGAATGATACTGATGAAGTTGGAAGCTACTAGGAAATCTAGGAGAGGTGGAGCCCTCTACAGCCCGTTACTCTTTTATTTCGGAAAACGTTGTGTCCATAGCAATTCACAATATTAAAAATAAGAGGTGTAGAAAATGATTACATAACATACGTGGGACATAGATATGTCTAGTAAGTGTGCTTATCTATACAAATAAAATACAATGTAATACTAAGGTCTGACGGGAGAGAGGGATATCACATATTACAACGCAGCATTGCTAAATTTTAGCCTACACATCGTTGCCATTTCATAGCACAGATGTGACAAGGACATCAAACATGAACATAAAATACAATTTTTTAAATAATTCTTCAATTTTTAAAATACATACAATTAAGATATTTAATAGCCTAATCATATTTTGGACAAGTCTACGTCGTGCATAATGAGCGATAGAGGATTAGGATCACATGCAGAAATAATTAAATGAAATAAACCAATTACATGAACAATAGCGTCTGAGCAATGAACACACTTACCACACAAGGGCTTGGGAAACTGGAAGTGGGGATTGAGGAAGGGAGGGTAAAGAAAGGAGGACATGGAAAAGAAAAGCCGTACGGGAAGGAAGTCGAGAAGGAGTGGGGAAACACCCTGGAAGGGGGCGGAGGAGGGGGGGCATGAATGGAAAGAGGGAGTATAGATTGTGGATGGTAGCAAAGCAAACTTTAATGCTTATTTACAAATGTGAAACTAATGATAAACATAAAACACAAGATATGCATTACAAAAAAGTATACCATAATTATACACAAAATTAAATTTGGAAAAACTGTGTACTTCAAAATACGAGTAAATTCACAAAAGATAGTGTCTCATATTTGTCAAGCATAAGCTGCTCTCCAGGAATGTGGGACAAACGTTTCAAACCATGTTGTGAATGCCCACCGCGTTGTATGTGTAAGTACAGATGTTTTGTTTTTTTTTTTGAGAAAGTATAATCTTAATAAAAGTAGACTTAGCAAGAGGCACCCACAGCTACGTAATTGGTGATTCAGGTAAATAACAAAATTATTAATAGGGAAAGACATAGGGTAGGGGACGGGCAGCTAAACTGCAAAAGACGCCCAGGATGAAGGACGTATCCAAGAAGGGCACAATAAGTGTGCGAGGTGCCGGGGTGGAGAGGAGTTTGTAATTCTTTAATTCTGACGAATTTTGCACGAGAACGAGACATGCACTAAACCCCTTCTCACCTACCACCTAATTAATTATGTGCACAATGGTAAAATGATGGTGGACCCTGCTAGTTGATAAAATAAGGAGTGCACTCTCACAATAGTTTAATAAAAATCGTAATCTACTCAGAGAAAGAAAAAAGAGAACTTTATCAAAATAAACAACAGGAAATGGTATTCTGCACATATCTACGAAATGATATACGGGTTAAATATTACAATGAGATTTATTATACATCAGAACATAAAAGCACATGAATATCGACACAAACAGTTGGTTAAAGGATAGGGTATTCTGAACTATTGTGCGAATAAAAGTTAGCTCGAGAACAAGGGCTCCTACTCTCTGTGATGCAATAGCTTGCCGATAATGACTCGAGGTCCTAATCAATCAAACGTTACTCTCTACTATATTGCAGTATCACGATTAGTAGTGAGAGCTCACATGGGATCACATGGAGAAACAAACAAGGTGGACTTGTGGCAAAGCGAGCGCGCGTACTGCTGAGGACTTCAGTAAAAAACTGATAGGTCCTACAATGCCGGAGCTGCAAAATACTTTACCAATCCTGATATTTGTAGCAGACCGTCGGTAGGCAGCTTTCTGGTGATGTAGACGCCGACTTCCGGTGTGCAGCAACTCTGTTTCAACCCCTGGCCCCGAAGCCTGCCCGAGGATTCTAAGTTCTGCCGAAAGAAGGTCCGACTAAGTCACAAGACCGTCCGACTCCAACGAAGATCCGATGCCGAATCTCTGTGTCCGCACAACGCAAGAGCGAAACTGACATTGCTCAGTTCCCTACCATCTTCGAAAACCGCGAATCAGCATTCAGTTCTGATTCCAAAACTCCCCCACACTCTTTCAGAACATCATTCGCGCCAATAGCGACCGTTCCCTCCAATTTCAAGCAGGGCTTTATTACGCCAACTAGCCCCAGTTTAGGTTTACCAATCATGCCTCTGCTATTCAGCTGAGGGCACTGAGCTTTCCATTTGACCGGCTACGAAAACAACATGCCTAGAGTACCGGCCATCCGAAGCCAGACAGTCACACCCAGCAGGGCACAGTCCACAAGTATTCTGAGAGTAAAGAGGACAATGCAGCTAGTCGGTGCCAGAAGTCTTCGTTCAGGAAGCGCCAGAATGGTAAACACACAAACTGCGGCGGCACTCAGACATCTCGCAGGTCGTTTCGCCTTGCATACAATAGGCGAAACTTGAACAACGTCAGTCGTTCCTCCAGGCGCTTAAGCCCATTGTACCACCCTCTCACTATTCGGAGAAGTGCAGCCCCCAACTGGAAACGCAGTGTGCCGCGTCCTCCGATGCTCGCCTCGCACAGACCACGCATAGGAATCAAGTGAACACGCATAGGAATGAAGTGAAAAGTATTTTGGGCTGTCAGTACAAATACAGTCACTACAATAACCTTATTCGGTCTGTTACCACCGTACAATGACGTAGAACATTAATAAAATTGATGAAAATGAGAGGCAACATCCAAAAGAGGGCGAGGAACCCTGTCATTACCCCCGCCCCCCAGTCACTCTAGATTATTTTTGGTAGTGGTTGACTCACTTGACAGAGGTAGTGTGTCAATCACTCAAAAAGAATCAGTCCAAACAGTTTCCAAAATGTCACAACAAATTGGCAGATTAAACTGGAAACTGATGATAAAATGAAAAGTGGAATTTTTCTTATGACTTTGCCAACATCTTACTCACATTGACGAATAAGTGACACCCAGCACAGATTCACCCTCAGCGAGCCCACTGTCGTTCATGGACATACTTGAGTGGTGATACTGAGAGGCACCCACATGCCTTGCTCATACTGTGGCATCAAGCAGTCAGGCCTGCAAGATGAGTGGCCTGCCAAGCGAGTGGATTCATTCTTATTTATCGAGTAACATGAACTCTTGTACTCACAATTAAGTTACAAATTATCCTCCTGTATGAATATTACGCAACGGAAACGCACATCTGACTATTATTAATTTACACAACTCTGACTGTTCACTACGCACTGGCAGTACCACATTTTCTTTTTTATTTAACGGCTTTTATCAACACGTGGCCATCGCACTGAATATGAATGGCGCACACATTATAAATTCTGGATATCATGACAACATACAATTCGAAGGAAAAGGCCACCAATCTTTTTCTTTTCACTATCTTATTTATTCCGATAAATTCTATAACCTAAACACACAAATTCCATAACCTACAACAATAACACATTAGAAATTCCGCCCAGTGGGCATGGCTTTACATTGGTGATTCTCTATCTTATGGACTCCTAATTATTTAATGTTACAGTGCACTTTCTGGATAGGATCTTTTGCTATATCTCGCACTTCGACTCTCACAACCATCATCACGAAACTTTTCTCAAGACCGAGCGGTACAAAAGGAACATGCATAACCCACTACCTCTGAAACTACCTTGCTACTCTCCCATGCAAACCACACATATTTAAATTTCATGAAATACATCACACCGGCTACATACAATACAAAACAAGGAATAGTCATAACGTTATAATCCCATCACCTTCAGCTTTCCCACTTCAATTAAAATTCATCCCAGTTTCACACGACACTGCCCCACCTCGTAACTTTTCTTTCCTACTACGAACTCTGGACGATATATGCACGTCTTCCTGTGCAATGTAAGCCAAGTGGCGTTGCTGGATAGACGGCTGACTCACCTTGCTTCTCTCTCAGAGTATTATAGTTTGAATCAAGCGTCACACGGAAGCATAACACGCAAAGTAATATTAAGAACATATTCATCACACTCGCGAGTCCTCAACTGATGCCATGGACGAGTACTTCTCTTTATCCTTTGTCTCATACACAGATTGAGACTCACACAGTACTCACCACGTGGAAGTACTCATTTTTAATTTCAAGTCCTGCACACGCCATTTCTTAAATATTTCCAACTTATAGTACACACGCTAGTAATTCAGCTTAACTTAAGCACTCAGAAGTATCTCAACTTATTGCTACACATGGTTTCATTGTGACCGTTGGTCACTTCCGAAGATTACAACGATCCCATTAATATTACCTGCCTGACATTTAATTCTCCCCACAAAAGTTCCTGAAATAGAGAAATTATTATTCTAAACTACTCTTAAGCATTTCACATGCATACCATGTCTCCACTCTTTTGTCCTTACGGAGCACACCTAAGACAGGTCTTACCAACACTAGATCCAGCGGCAGAGTGCTGAAACATGGCCGTTCTTCAGGTTCTCTCGCACCTCTGCCGAAGTGGGGGATCACCTTGCTACCATATTGGTCAGCCACATTTCAGGCGCTCAAAGCTCAGGTAAATTTCATCTCTTTGGTCCCACCAAAGGTGGCCAAAGGATCGTCTCAAAGATGATCATATATTCACATTCACTATCTGTGGTTAGCAGACGACCATACATTCATTCATTTCACAGATCTCACCAAACTGGATGTAGGGATTTACTTTGTGGCAGTGCACATGTGATCTATTAAATAAATAAATCGTCATTCTTTCCCACACTGGTATTCGGCTTCGCTGTATTAATTGAAATTGAGTTATTTTACAAAAAAATGTGTTGTTCTGACAAAAATAATGAAGTATGTTGTACCTATTTTCAATGTCGCGCGGTAATGTACCCTTTCAATACAAATGTTGAATACCTGCCAGAAGGCCAAGTTCGAAGCTGCAATAAAATGTTCACATACTGGATCTGCAAGCTTCTCATTAAGGTAGCATTTAAGAATTAGCTACTGGTGCCCAACTCAAACACGCAAATACTTCTGAATGAAGCCAAAAAGACAAACAATATTTCTATGGTTCATGGCTGAAACATTTAACCACACTCACGCCATTTCCCTGAACAGAAAGGATGATAATTTTTCACAGTGAGTGATTGACTGATGATCCATTCACCACTAACCAGAATAGCAGCTGCAGATATCCTGCTCACATACACAAACAAAAATACTCTCGTGTCACTGTGTATAACATTTGGTAACTATTGGCACGTACACAAGAAATTTGTACACATAGTGACAATTGACAGGCATCAACATAAGTGAGACAGAGAGATATAATGTACACAAAAAAAAACTTCGCAAGCATACCTGTGTGATCAAAGATTATGTAACATAGTGTGCATGACAAAGAAGAGCTTGTTCCAAACTGACATGGTGACAGGAAACCAGAATAACTTGAACATGAACATTTATGTACAAAAAGGAGACTGGAAGCTATAAAACAAAACAATATACATGTAGATGACATTGTTTGGGGGACAGAAAAAAAAATAGTTTCGATAGGGGCCGGCATTTTACTATGTTCACACAGTTGTCTGAGTGAGGAATAAAAATTGACCATAACATCCTTCGCACGCTAACATGACACAACGAATCACCCAACACATAGACATGCCGCACTCGTCTGTGGAGTGGGGTGGTGGTTCCTGGCGTGGAGAAAGGGCTGCCTGCTGGGAGGAGTGCGACTAGTCGTGTGGGCCACCAATCTAATGTTTCTAAAAACCAGGCACGGCATCCAGAAGTGTCTCCAGTAATCCTTCCCTCTCTGTAGAGACATTGTCAGTCGGCAGGAAGCTCGAAGGGTTGTAGGAAAGCCTATTGTTGACTTGCAGTACTGTGCGGTACGATGGCAAACACATGTACAGGCTCTGATTTTCATTGAGGACCGCAAGAGTCGAGACAGATCCATAGGACAGGTAGTTGGCTGTCCGAAGACAGTAACACTTGGTCCTATCTAGACCAAAGAATTGCAATACAGGGTACTACTCTTAGAGTGACTCCAACATTCGTGGAGTCATCTGATGGAGATTGAAACAAGGATAGCAGATTGATCAACATTGCCGATTGCTCGGAACTGCGCTCTGTAGGAGAGGAGATAATCACGAAAAACTGCAGTCCAGCAACACCTAGCACAGAACTACTGTGGGCATGCTGTCTGGCCTACTATAGTGAGTTATGCAAATTCGTGTAGGAACTGTAAACGGTGTCCGTCATAAGTGCGGCTCAAGAGATCTTCCGACGCTTCGTGCCGCCATTGTTAGAGCCCGGCCTCGTCGTCCAGCACCTCTTCTGCAGTGGGTGCCCCATTTCTGCGTCACCACTTTAGCAGTGCCAAGCTGTTTCCTCGGCCAGCCGCTAATGGGTTTCCCCTTTCCCTGTGGGATTCCGAGAGTTGTGTCCACCCTCAGCTGACTCATAGCTGTTCGCCATGTGAGCCGGTACCTTACTTTCACTGTACTGAATAGGTAGGCGGCACGCGCCTCTGAGCCCTCGGGTGGAGGAGGGGATGTGTTGTACCGACAGCTGCCTCCCTCCGGCTTCTCCCTGCCGCTCGAGCACATTTACTCCACACCGATCACCTTGTAGCGCCAATTCTTGTCCAGTAGTCACTCACTGTTCCCAGTACCTGCACAATACTTAAATCCTTTTATAAAGTGTGCCTCCCCAAAACTTTTTTACAAATACAGTATTAAGAATTCCTTACAGCTGTGTCAGATAATATTTTATACATTAAATAGAAAAATTAATAGAAATGAATATTTACTTGAACAGAACTGTTACACTAATTCAATATAAAATGTCTTTCACTCAGCTGAGAGACTTTATAATTAATACTTATTGTAAAGAAGTGTCTCAACCTACGGGCCCATTGTTAATACCAGGGTATGTGTAATTATTGATTCATAAAGATAAAGAAAAGCTGGAGAACGCTACCCATAACCCTAAAATGCTATATGTAATCCCAACTATGGCCTACCTGTCACTGGAGCATGCTCACAACTACTGGTGACTATTTAACTTCACTAACTACGCTAACTACACTGTCTAGAGGCGCCACTGCACGTCCCTCGCCATCTCTGATCCCAGAGGCCTCGATGGATACCTGAAACTGCTCAAGACATGGCGGCCGCACACAAATACACAATGAACACGTATTAGACGAGATAAAATTCGCTCCAATTCCATTAGTAATGGAAATTAATAAAAATTCTATATGTAACTTATCGGCTATATCCGTTTACCATACATAGGCCCCCGTCCTGCTTCGCTGAGACAACTCGATGGATGTTGCTGTCTCTGGTGTGGCCGATACGCTGAGTCGGTCGCTGCTCATCAGAGATGGAACTGGTTATACTGAAACTTACGGTGGAAAATTTACACAAAAAAAACACAGCAGACTTCGCAAGTTACAATGCAAAGACTCTATCTCTGTAAACAAGTTCTTCTCAATATCATCCTTTTAGAAATCTCTTGTGCGCTAGGGCTGACACCAAGACGCCAATTACCGGACTTGTTGAGGAATTTCATAAGTACTGCATTACACCGCTCATACGATAAATCCTGAAGACTGCACATATTCAGAGACACGACGCTCCATCGTACGAGAAACTCGCCTCACTCCAGAAAGGTTACGCCCAGCAGCAACGGCATGGGCTAGCACAACGGCAACCATTGTATATCCACCTCCAAACCCTAAGAGTATGGTGCAAAGTGCTGTGGCGTGCCCAACACACCAACGAAAAAAAAAAGCCTCACTGAAAATAGGTGCAACACTGCAACTGTGTGCCCATAACGCCAGTGACAAATACTGTGAAAACAAACAAATGGTGCAACACTGTAAGGCGTGCCCAGAACACTGTTCATATGCAGCCAGTAGCTCTTCCTCAACAAAGACACAATAATAGGTATGGTGTAAAGACAAAACACACATGAAGATCGAGTCTGTGTTACCATTGACTCGGAAGAGTGGTAGCTCCCCCACGTAATGGAAAGTCCGGAAAAGTGAGTCAGACCGACACTTCGCTTTCAGAGTTAACCAATATCGCGAAGCGCCGTATCTTCTACAAGTTACACATGTACATGTAAGAGAATATAAAATAAAAACAAACTACCACACTTAATGTCTAATACAACAGAAAGATGTGTTCTAACCTATTTTATTTTACAATTTTTTTTCCTTTTGTTTCGCACACAAGACTTATTCCACTAACGGCTTGATGTGGGATATGTGGTGAATACCAATGGATTTCTTGCCTTTCAGTGTCTGCAGTTCGTAGGTGTTCTGGTGGGCGATTTTCTCACTGAGAAAAACTTTTGGCATTTCTGTTTTTGTTTATTCGAAAGCCGAAAAGATATCACCAATAATTTTTTCTCTATAGAAAAACTACAATCTCGCACTCCTTACATTTCAACATATTGAAAGTCTACCCCTTGTTTGTTATGCTGATTATTTTTCTTGTAAGAAGTATCTCCCTTTAATATAAGCGGACGCAGTGCTCCATGGCTCCCATTTCTACCACTATTTATCTTATTCTTTCAATTAGGCCCGATAAATTGAGATATGGGTAATCAAACCCGCTAGAAAAGATAGTATTCTAATTTAAAAATGAAGCAACGGATAACGCAACATCGGTGAATCGCCATGGAACAATGCGTGCACATTAGGGACTGTAAGACTTCCTTTTTTTTTTGGTACTATGAATTCAGTTAGTCCCATAAAGTGCATAATGCTTACAATGGATATGCCTGGATTGAAAATTTATAGAATATAGTCATTATCTCAGTGGTATGGATGAAGGATACTGAATAACGCTAAAAGAGAATTTCAATTATCATTCCGATTTATTTCGATAATATTTAAGAAAACTATTACCCTCTGTGACAAAACAAACATGAAATCTACTATATTTAAGAAAACGACCACTCTTAGTGACAAAACCTTCATGAAGCACTCACTATCTTTTGCATCTCGTCAGACCGGAAACATACACAACACTTCGTCGCCAGTTACATCTACTAATGATTAAAATTGGTACAAATGAATGTTACTGAATGGTGGCCTCTTAATACCGTTCAGTCATTGTCACACCTATTTAACGCGCGGAGTTCACTCTCTCAAACATTACTTGTGTTACTACACATGCAGTACCATGCGGATAGTTCATGTTGGAACCGCGTATTATGCAACCGCAATGCAACGTGAGCAAACCAGCCCAGGCTTGATGACTCCAACATTATTCATGCTATGATTAACGAAAGGCAAATCCAGTGATTACCGTTATGAATGCTGGCAACATGTGGCCAAGTTCGACAACAAAGAAACGAGTAACATAAACCGTTGAATCATGAATAATTTATATTGCTTGTATCCAGAACTAAACTATGCAACAAATGAAACACTAATGAACGTATCCGCTATTGACCTAAGAACAAGAACCGTTGGTTCATGCCCTCAATCACCTCTCTCCCAAATCCGCTAGTTGAAACACATTAATCTGAAAAATTTCTACAAAATAAAATATCGCTGAACGTTTCCCGGTATTAATTAACACCCGAACATGTTTCATAATCAATGTTACCCCAAAAACCCTACATTATGAATAACTTTTCTCACCATCCATGACGAGCGCCGCACCCCTGCGTCCGTCTCGTTCAATCGGCGACCCCAGAGTGTCTTAACATGGCGCGTTGCAGGGCCAACCGCGAACCGTTAAAAAACACTGGCGGTGGGGCTAGGACTTCAGTGAGAACCAACCTCACAAACTCTGCCCTGCTCATCCCCACCATCTTTGGAATCACGAACTCTCTGCCGAATCTGCTCACGTTGTTATGTTGGTGCTAAGCTACCCTACTGCTACCATCTTTGACTAAGCAGATTATTATATATTCCTTGCATAATTACGTTTATCCATCCACATACATCACGGGACCAAAGGATGAGAGAGGAGGTGTGACACCAACAGAAGAAAAAATATACATGGAAGCATTCTTGAATTCAGTGGTTAATTAGCTAGACGAATCATTGAAAGGACGCTCTCGGCGTAAAATGAATTATTAAACATGTAGAAATTAATGAGTTAGTTAAATGAAGCGTAAACCTGTGGCGTTTCAGTATGTACACGGCTTTGTCCGAGTATATGTGCGGATTTTCCGTAAGCCGAATCCGCACGGTCCTGGCTTCAATCTCGACCTCCATTTCTGTTTCGGTGATTGGAACTCGGGTTAGGATAACGTATTTCGATTGACTCATCCCGCTGTTCATCTGAATCTCTGCGTCTCCAGTTCGTGTCGTCCTGGCGGGTATTATTTTGCCTCTGCCAGTTACTCTGCCATAGTCCTGCCTCCCGGATTTTCTGCGACGACGTCTCGCAGGTCGTTTCGAGCTGCATACAATAGGCGAAACTTGAACAACGTCAGTCGTTCCGCCAGGCGCTTAAGCCCATTGTATGACCCTCTCACTATTCGCAGAAGTGCAGCCCCCAACGGGAAACGCAGTGTGCCGCGTCCTCCGATGCTCGCCTCGCACAGGCCACCCAGGGAAGTAACTCAACACGCATAGGAATCAAGTGAAAGGTATTTTGAGCTCTCAGTACAAATACTCTCATTACAATAACCTTATTCGGTCTGTTACCACCTTTCAATGAAACATTAATAAAATTGATCAAAATTAGAGGCAACATGCAAAAGAGGTCATGGAACCTCTCAAGTGGTTTAAATATATGGGATTTAAATGAGAGTGATAGGAGGACATTTACCCACACTATCAATTATCAAGACACCGGAGACTCAAAACAAACCTATGTTAGTTTTTATTTGTCTACAAACAGAGGAAAATGTTCATTCGTCAGAGAGAAAACTGAGGATACGATGTGAAAGCGTACATCAACAAATGGATAGCGTCTCAAAAGTTTTGTCATAAGACGTATCTCAAGAGAATATTGTGAAGCTATGTTCGGATCTTATACCACGGTTTCGAGCACAGTGGAAAGGATAACTTACATTTACAAAATTATAGATGACGTCGTAGGAGGAGTCACAAACCATGATTCGCTCTTTCCCTCGCATCAAATACTGTGGTGGAATAAGCTCTTCAACGACATGCATTAAACGAGAAAAAACATCAATCGTTTCGTTTATGAGCTTTGGCCATACTTGAAAAGGAAATTTTAGTCGTAGGACAACACGTTAGCGAAATTTGGAGGACGAGTAACGATAATGGGCCACGTAATACTTCCACTGTGGTACGGATAATGAGTCAGGTTATAAAGGGTGAACATTAATATATTCAGCAAACTTCAAAGACGGATTCCTGACTGGAACTGGGGGAAAAAGGTCCTACGAATATGTGTCCGGAAATGAACGGAGTGCGTGCAACAACAAATTGTCCCTGAACACAGTACATAGCTGCATGGCATCCAAGTCGCAGCTGATGTCCAAAGTGCCCTCCAAAGGACTGCAGGTGATAGGGATAGCTACGCTTGTCATAATCGTACTTTGGCTTACACCATGTTGGCGGACCACTTGCATGGAGCTTCTACTGGAGTTTCTCTCAATATCCTGTAGAACCCGGCCCTCCATATCTGGAGTACGCACAGTCCGCCGCCTCTCTGCACGTTCGTCTGTCTGAAAGGACCCATGGTCGCAGAAAAGCCCAAAAACGGCTTGAAGTGTTGGTGTTTGCGAGGGTACTGCTTTGGCATAGCCATGGTGCCTCTCGACCGCTTCAGTCTGCTTCGCTGTGCACAAACAAATCTCGGCTTGTTCCGACATGAATACCGGACCATTCTGCTGCTTACAGCACGCTGTGTCCATCGCGCAGTCTGCAACACATCAGGAATACGCGACACGTGCTCAGATGAACTGTCATTTGTCATTGCCATCTACAGTAGCAGCGTTGCATTTCCGGTCACATGTTCATCGGACCTTTCTCCATCCGTTTCCAGTCAGGAATCCGTCCCTGCGGTTCTTCGGTTCTATAAATTAATGTTCACCTTGTTTATTATTTGCATCAGGTTTATAGCTTTCTATGTTAAAACTTTACATATAAGAAAGGAAATTTCTGTTAACTTAAGATGGCGCTTTGTTCATCCAGGAGTGCATTTCTTCATTTACACCTCTCTTAACCAACCGTTTCTTGTATTTATCTCTGTAGCCTCCGCGAAGGCGTAACTGAATTATTCAGAGTGTTTGAGAGCTGTTATCGGAGTAAGTATGGCGTTGACCCCGCGCTCCATCCACATTATTTTGGCAAATTGTGAATGAAGCAGCGTGTACAATGCAGGCACTATATAATTGCGTAAGCTTACGCGGCCAGAGTCAGTCGACATAAACGTTTTCTGGGTATGGTACCGCATCATAATGTAAAAAAATACTGCTGCTGGAGAAAGAAGACCCAGAAGAAGGCCGCTGCAACCATGCTGAAACGTTGATTTTTCTCCAGCAGCAGCAGTTTTTTACTTATGACGCGGTACCATACCTAGAAAACTGATGTCGAATGCAGGCACTGTCTCCATATTTTCTTCTGTGTAGGCTGACGAAAGCTGGTAAAAGTACTTTATTTACGTTTACGTTCGAGACATCAAGATAAGTAAACGCCGTTTCAGAGAAATAATTTTAACTTCACTTTCTTTTATTCTCTTGGGTATATACAAGTAGCATTCGTAAGTTAGTAGCGCATTAAACAGCCTGCTGAAGAATTCCTGGAGAGAGTAAATATCCTCAAAAACGCAAATATTCCATGTTAAATCCCCATCAGACACATATTTTAAAACTTAGAGTGACTTTATAACCAGTTTATTTTCCGCCGAGGATTGAAAACTCTTTCAGAACTCAAATTAAAATTCGATTTTAGTACATTTCTCTATTTCAGAAAAGTTACAGTTGCCAATCTGCTTCATATGTCCTCTCCACTTCTCGCTACAATCACTTGTACTGCTGCCCAGACAGCAAAAATCGTCTACTACCTTTAATTTCTATAATTTATACAATAATTCCCTCAGTGCCGCCTGATGTAATTCGACTTTTTCCCAATAGTTTTGTTCGAAATCGTGTTACAACCTCTTTTTATGACACTTGTCGTGTCCTGACAAAGGCTAGAGGGAAGACAGGGGGTTTAAGGTCAGTCTCCAATTTCCGAGCGGTGAGGAGCAAATGCAGACACACAAATTCCCTTTGAAGGCAGGTCAGCGCGAAACACAGTCACAGGGCGTCTACGAGAGATGCAGATTTTGAGACTCGACAGGATGTTTGCAGCACGATACTAACGGAGTTCAGGGGCCTGATTAACACTATTTATTTGCGATCCGGCTAACCACTATACTGATCCCTAATTCTAAACATTAGAAAAGGAAAAGGCGGCAACCGACTGAGCAACAGAAGTCAGTGTCTGAAGCCAGGAGGGCATGTACTAAGTAGCGAACACTGGCAGTGTTGTGGCGTAACAAGACAGCTACGCCACACTGAAGTAGCCGAAAGGCACGCGTAATCTCACGTAGGCTAGATAGAGGTCTGAAACAGGATACGTAATGAATGGTAGCAAGAAAAGTACGTAGCTGCTTTAATACTTAACTTTTAATCCTTCATGTGAATACAGCATTCCTTGATGATACAAGTGAGACTCTATCTTAAAATGGTTAATGGTGCCTTGCTAGGTCGTAGCCATGGACTTAGCTGAAGGCTATTCTAACGGTCTCTCGGCTAATGAGAGGAAGGCTTCGTCAGTGTAGTCGCTAGCAATGTCGTCCGTACAACTGGGGCGAGTGCTATTCCGTATCTCGAGACCTGCCTTGTGGTGGCGCTCGGTCTGCGATCACACAGTGGCGACACGCGGGTCCGACATGTACTAGTGGACCGCGACCGATTTAAAGCTACTACCTAGCAAGTGTGGTGTCTGGCGGTGACACCACAGGCAGCACTTTAAGTGCAAATTTGAGGGCAGCACTCCAAGTGAATAAAATAGACAAGTCGGAGCTCACCGTGGCGACACGGAGGCGGCGCCCCAGCGACCTGACTGAGAACTACCCCTGAATACCAAAAACATGGATTTTTATACCACTGTGGCGGCGCAACATTTCTCCCTTCCTATAGTCGACCCACTAATCCACCGGCACTTAAAAAGCTCTGGCCAATATGGCGAGTCGTTCTGCACCTCCATGGTACCTCTGATCAACCACATTTAGATTCCTTCCCTATTCCTTCTCGGTAAGTTGGGATACCTCTGGATTTTACATTAACAAGCTCGAAGTTTGGTATCAACAGCGTGTAGCTGAAAGCTGAACGTTATCGCCACTCCCACTAAGGCCAGCAACAACAGTGATTTACGTCACTTGGCCCCGCCCTCTTTCCTGTGTGTGGGGACTGCTGTAGTACCACTCTAACTTGGGTAAACCCACTGACGCTGAAGTTCTCAGGAGCAAGTATCAACCTTGTTGTCTCTATTACGACGTGCCTTTTCGTGGCCATCTTCTACAGTGACATCTTACGACAGCGTCCAGGCGGTGGATGGAATTACCAGTTACTTCTCTGAAGTGAACTGGCTCAACTGGCTCTGAGCACTATGGGACTCAACTGCTGTGGTCATAAGTCCCCTAGAACTTAGAACTACTTAAACCTAACTAACCTAAGGACAGCACACAACACCCAGCCATCACGAGGCAGAGAAAATCCCTGACCCCGCCGGGAATCGAACCAGGGAACCCGGGCGTGGGAAGCGAGAACGCTACCGCACGACCACGAGATGCGGGCTCTCTGAAGTGAAACTTCTCCCCTGGGCAGCTGCCCAAAGTATCTGCAATTTGCACGGCTCTAGTGTCACTATTTATCTTCGGTAACCTAAATTCTACCACTTTTACCTGCTCTCTGCATTGGGTGTCTGATTTCCTACCTTGGAGTGCCCTTGATGGCTCCAAACAGTCCTAAGCGTAACATCGTAAAAGCCATTATGTTGACAACATGTGACATACTATTCGTTTCGTTCACTTATTTTCTAACTTGTCTGTCGTTCAGGTCAGAATAACAATATCTTCAACACCCTTTAAGGATTTGCTTCTTCTCTTTGAATTTTAGTTTCATTTCCAAATTTCTCCTTCGTCCCCTTAACTGCTTGTCAATGTGCAGAATAAATAACATCTTCGATAGGGCTTTAACCCTGCCTTCCTCATCATGCAACTAGCGCCTCCATTCGATGTTCTTCGAATATTGTGACTAGAGTCTTGTTTCAATGTAAGTTATTCTTGTATTTCAGCCCTGCTACCTTCTGAATTTCAAGTAGTGTGCTAAGGTTAATAGTATCAACAGTTTTCTCTAAATCTACAAATGCTATAAGCATAGGTTTGCCTTTCCTCTAACTTCTAAGATGAATCGTAGGAACAAACAGTCTCGCGAATTCCTAATTTTCTCCGGAACTCAATTGATCTCGCTGTTGTTGGCTTCTACTTACCTTTCCGACCTTCTCTGTATAGTTACTGTCAATGTTTCCTCTGATTTACCTACCTGATTAAAGAAACTAGTAATCTATGCTTCGACCCATAGAACGATAATTTTTTTTTATTTTTGTTGATTATAACATACTCCAGAGCATCCCCGTTCGGATATCCGAAAGGGGGACTATTTTACATGGAAATTTTATGCAGGACCATATAATATTTTCATCTCTACACAAATATTACTCCTAATACCCTCTGTAACGTGTTTGGTATTTTCTAGTCTTAGTCTCTGCTGTTACAACCCTTTGCTCCTGGGGATCGGAAGAACCGCTGGGTAAAAACGGATACCGGTATTTTCGTTCTGAATAACCGGTATCTTTCGGTATTTGTTTGGTCTCGGTTATAACAGGTATTCTTATTTTTTATTGACACGCTATAAACCCGATACTTAAATTTACCATCGCGGTGGCGCTAAACTTTTTGGTATTTAAATAAAACTTTTTAAAAAATGAATTTGGTAGGAAATTTTGTGGCTTCTGAAACATTGGTATCATCTTTGAATGATATTGTTTCTGATGAAAGGAGGCAACATTACAGAACGAGTATTTATGAACAGATTGGATAATAAATACTGGCCAGTGGATTGTTCAAATTTTAACTATTTTCATGTAATTATTCCTGGTAAATATTATGTCTAGCCTAATTCTAAACTGTTTATTTGACTTCTTTGAGAATTTTAATAGATTATTGAAATTTTAACTATCGTTATGTAATTGTTCCTGGTTAATACTGTATTTTGGCTACAATCTAAACTGTTCGTTTGAATATTTTTAAGAATCTGATTTTGTCATTAAAAAACCAACTGTATTCGAACTCCCATCAGAAAAGCATAGATTTATGTATGACCAAAATGGCTTTTACATTCCAAAGTATTAAAGGAAAAGAAAGCTGAAAATATTACATAACAATATATTATTTGCCTATCATTTCTATAAAATAATAAAAGAGAAAGAAGTGGCGGCAACGCCAATAAATTCATTCTTAGTTAACAAGAAAATTAGAAAGTAACTGATCTGCTGCCCGTGTATACAAATGTGCTTTTGTCTGCTTGTATCCCTCGGGAACGGACAACTTAACACGAAAAATACAGTTGTGAACCTCAGTTATAGCCCTTTACCACTGACTATTCGTAATGCCTAAATAGTGATACGATCTTCTATTACAATATGATTTTTGAGCAGAGATTTAAAAAAATTACAGTCAGTAAGACTGAGACCTCGAGCATAGAAAATATTTTTTACAGATATCCAGCAGCGGATCAGACAGGGAAGAGCTCCTATCCAAAAATTAAATCCTTGGTCCTCGAAATGAGTTTAAAGGTTATAATACATCCATTCAAACCTGTCGCGGAATCTGTAACAAGCAAGGAGAGTGAGTGCTGGAAACTCTCAGGAAAAATTAAGAAGGGACAGCTTTGTCAATGGACCATTTGCGAAGAGTATGTATAATTTCCCGGCTTGACCGCCTAAGAAATGAGGAAATTAGAGGAAGGACACAGATCCTTTATAACATTATAGATGGAATAGAAAAAAGACAACTGGGACGGATAGGGCGAGTTGAAACAATGGAAGAAGACTTATGGTCCAAGAGAGTAATTTCAAGCCAGCTTCATGGAAGGAGAAGAATAGGGGGACCACGGAAAGGAACAGACAGAAGAGAATGAGGAAGAATGTCGAGATGGAGGCCTTTTGTGACAGACACGCGGGTTGTGGTGACAGCCGTAGAATCACCACCACAGGAAGAGAAGAATCAGTAAGACAATACAGATGAGTTCTTTGTAATATTCAACCCCTCATTATTTTTCGTTAAAAACAGCGAACTGTAATTTTCTTTTATTCACCTACATTCCTTGATATTTTCGTTCTAACTGTAATACAAAACTTGGCAGGAATCTTAGATGGCTACGTTTGTTGCTGTAAATAACTGCAACAAATAAAATCGAATTTGGCGATTCCAGACGGCTACGGTTGTTACTGGAAATAACACCAATAAAGAAACCGAAATTCGGTTGTTTCAGGAACAAGTTATTTTCATTGGTTTTAAGAGTCACGTCAAACTGGAGATGAAAACCACTGGTATGTTTCAGTAACAAAAGCCATCCCTATTTGCTGCTCCTTCCTACTTGAGTCCGTTCTCAGTGCCAAAATGTTAGGAAAAAATGTTAGGAAGAAAAATGTTAGGAAAAAAATGTTAGGAAGACTAGGCTGCAACCTCCTGCCGACGACGATGTTAATATAGACGGAGGGCAAGCTCCGATGTGGACTGGATGGGGAAAAAAAATGTATAGTGTCGTTGTCAGAAAACCATCCCGGTAATGACCGTAGGCGATTTAAGAAAACCAAGCAAATCCGCACGGCCAAATGCGTTGCAACGAAGTTGAACCTAGTGTCTTATTTATATCCCTATTATCTCAATGGGTACAGTAGCAGGCGTAGCAGATGTTTCCGCTAACCTGTTTGTAGTGTGCATTACGCAGACTCCTGTTCTCGTCTCCTCTTTTTAGTAACTCTTAATTTCATAGTTTATTAGTCCGTTTAACTTCTAACATTGTTAGGTAGGACCATATTTCCAAATACTCCAGTTTCTCCTTCTCCACATATTCGGTGCTTCACATTTCACTGTTCTGTTATTAAAGAAAGCTTTTTACGATTGTACCAATACACTCACAAGCAGACATTGCCTACTCGCCATCACCGATTTCGTCCAAGTTTATTATATACGCAGGGCTTGGGCAGAAACGAAAGTGACAGGCGAGGTCGTTCCAGATGGCCAAGCTTTTAGAAACAGTAGTATTTTTAGCACTAGTCTGGCGCGGCATGAGCCATTTGTAATAGCGTATTTTCCCAGCCGCGTGTGACTAGCGGAAAGAGCGTGGAACGTAATTCCTAGTATCGTGAGGTAGGTTCTCTATGGTGAAACCAGTCTTCCTTTTATATTCACCTTTTACGTAACTTCCGCAAGAAATGAAGTTAAATACTGCTGAGTCCATTGTATTTATCAACATTTTATTAAAATGCATCAAGAGGAAATGCGAGGAAAAAGTAGGGATTGCAAGTAACTTCCCAGGAAGGGATTTTGAGTGGTGCACGAGAACTTCACATAAAAAGTTATATTATTCTACCGTTAGTGATATTCATTGTAAAAAGAAGGTGGAAGCAGTAATATTTCTTTGACATCGTTCATACGTTATAAACGCCGCTTTCTTATATTTACGTGGTTGATTTAAGGTTTCTGTAGAAAAACAAATTAGTTTTACACTCATAAAAATGTTATCTCATAGAACAGTTTTATAGCAAACCAAGCGCAACGTACTACGTCCCCAAATACTGGCGATGATTACTGATGATGTACAGTGGAGTGCCTTTCGATGCGATTTACTCGGGATGTGATTTCTTTTTCTGTCTCAACGGGATAAGAGCAGTTTTGAGGCGTTCGGATCACGATAAAAATTCTTGGAGATTTATTTTTAAATCCAAATTTTCCGTTCACATTCTTTTTCAAGTTTTTTCAAGTATTTTATCAAAAGCTTAATAAACGCTATGTGTTAGAATTTATTTCGGTTTACTTGCAGTGTATGTAACTTAAAGCTGGAAAATAAAAGAAAAATATTTCCAGGTCAAGACTGGATCCCACGATCCTCGCTACAGCTTTTGGTAGTCTTTCCATTTCTTTTTCTTCCGCAGGCAAGTGCTCTACCGACTTGTTTTTCTTTTCATAAATCTCTTCCACTTGAGATACTGGCCGCTAACACCCATACTACCTACAAGCTACAAATAAAGGCAATATCTAATGTCACCGCCATTTTCACCCTAAAATTAACTAGACCATAATTTTGACACCACTTAAGGCTCTGGCTGCCAACAAAACCGAAACACGCCTCTGATCGTCCTGTAAAAAAATACACGGCGGGTTGTCGAGGCCGTATTCTCCTTCTTCGAGGGGCAAACACACTGTGGTTACCGAAAATGTTTCACGTCAGTCCCTCCTTCAATCTCGTATCACACATAGTAGATCCCAGTTCTCTGGAGGATGTGCAATCAACAAGCCCAAGAAATTCGTAAAGAGCGAACCATACAACGCTTTGGCCGTAAAACCATGTTGTCGCTCGTCAAGAAGTGCTAAAAGTCTAACAACTCTGCAAGGCCCTCACTAAGCAACAAGAATGCCAGCATGCATCAAATGAGGAGCCAATAGTCGGCTATCGTATCACAAACGAAACGGTCCATGTAGGGAACGACAGCAGCACATCTTGGGAGGATAGGATACTGGGTAAGGTGTATAGAGCATAAACGCTGGCGGGTGCAGAATTTTTTTAGTCGTTATCACAAATCACAGCGACCTCCAAGCGTTGGGAAGGAAGAGCGAGTGGCTGTTATTCCACTCCCGCTTCCAGCCAACCGCTGGATATCGGCTTTCAATCACGATCGCAGGCAGTGTCGGTTGAAAGTAGCGGTTGAAGTGCCTGGTTCTATTCGTCAGTGTGTTCGGGAGGACATCCATCAAATGACTCGTGTCGACTAAACTGGTATGAATGTGACGTAGTGACAGTGTGGTATGTCCATTAGCGTTTGGCGGGCAGATGTATTGAGGTAGTTTGCCGGTGAGGGAGTCCTTGTCCACATCATGTAGGGTATGCATCTTTCACAGAAAAAGAGTATGTTCCCTGTTATACAAGTGTATCATTCTGTAAGTTTAAACCCACTAGCATCGCTCCTATCGATAGTGCGGTGGCGCTATTGGTTTCGCATTTGTTTGGTGTGTTTTGCTGACGGTTGGCGCCAAGTGATCACTAGTGTGTGGTTGTCTGTCCAACGTGATGGAATAGCGGATATCTTGGGTCCCAAAAATTTTGTAAAAATTGTTTCAAAAGTATAATCATCGACGTTTGATCGTTTGTGCGCATCACGCGAAGGCAGCAGTAGTTCGAGAAACGCGTGAATTGAGTCAAAAGTAGAGAAATACGATTTGATGTTCCCGAGCATCTTCCGAGACGCGCCACGTCAGAATTGGATTAACTACGTTGCCACGAACACTGCCTTGGTGGATTGCAGTGAATGGATGTGAATGTGACCTCAGGAAGAACATGTTTAGAGTGTGAGCAGAGCACCATGTAAAGTACGCAAATATTAATAGAAATCAAAGTTCTACCAGACTCTTATGACGTCACTCGGTAATGGAGCAACTAGACCCCACCGTCCCACCCCCCTCCCTCAGATCCCCATTGTATTTATTTGAACATTGGAGCAACGTTCAAGTGTCGTTTCAGTGCAATACTACGAGGGAAGAAGCGAACGCGATCTGAAACTGCGAGGTGAGTGGGACTGAAATGTGCATACGGTCATTAAACATCATCATACATATATATTCCCTGGTCCCAGCCTAAGTTACTGAACGTTCGCTTACAACTGCACTGTCGCCAGCACTTGTAGGCAACGTGTCTTATAATGGGTGTTGAACATCTTACCATCGCTGACGAAATAGCCACCGTATCGGGCAGCGGGAGAAAGTGTGTGTGTGTGTGTGTGATCGTGTGACCTTTTGCCCTGACGGCGGTACGGTAGTTCGTTGCACTGTTATCTTGTCGCTATTTGATCTTGTACAGAAGAAATAATTCAGATGATCGAAAAAAGGAGGAATTATTAAAATGTTCAGGCAGAGACTGGAATAGAGCAATATAATCACTTAAGCATGAAATTAATAGAAAATGCCAGTCAGCCAATACGAAATGGCTGCTTGAAAAATGGGAAAACATCGAACAAGAAATGACTGTCTGGTGGACGGATTCAGCGTACAGAAAAGTCAAAACAACATTCGGTGAAATTAGAAGCGGGGTGGTAACATACTGCAATGGCAATTCCATTGGTAAACGCCAAGGAGAGAGCGGTTAGGTGGAAAGAGTTTTCTGAAGGCCCTGTGAGGGGGAAGGATTTGATTTATAACTTGAGACAAGATTAAACTGAAGTCTGTATGGGATACGGGATCTAGTATCAGAATTAGCTGTGCAAGGTTTGATATCAAACAAAGCAGAAAGGATGGATGAGATTCCATCGAAATTTCTAAAATCCTTGGGGAAGTGGTAACTAAACGATTATTCAGGTTGGTGTGTAGAATGTATGAGACTGTCGATGTACCATCAGACATTCGGAGAAGTATCATCCGTGCAATTCTGAAGATAGCAAAGACAGGAAAGGGCGAGTTCTATTGCACGGTTACCTTAATAGCTCATTTTTCGAAGTTTCTGAGAGAAGAATGCAAAATTAATTTAAGGATCTGTTAGATGACGTCCTGTTTGGCTTCAGGAAAGGTAAGGGCACCAGAAAGTCAGGTCTGACTTTGCGCTTGTAATGGAAACAAGACTGTTGGACAATTAAGACACACTTACGGGATTTGTCGACCTAGAAAAAAGACTCGATCATGCAACAGGCTGCAAGATGTTCGAAATTCTGAGAAAAACAGGAGTAAGCCATAGGATCAGACAGGTAATACACAAAATATACAAGAACCAATTGGGAACAATAAGAGTGAAAGAGCAAGGACGAAGTGCTCGGATTAAAAATGATATAGGACAGTGATGCAGTCTTTCGCCCCTACTGCTCACTCTATACATCGATCGAACAAGAAAATGATGGAAATAAAAGTTCAAGAGCGGGATTAAAACTCTTGTTGAAAGAATATCAGTGATAAGGTTCACTGATGACATTGGCATCCTCTATGTAAGTGAAGACGAGTTTCAGGCACTGTGAAATGGAATGAAGTCTTTAATAGGGGCAGAGGACGTACTGAGAGTAAATCAGGAAAAGACAAAAGTCATTAAAAGTAGCAGAAATGAGAAAATCGAGAAACGTAACATCAGAAATTGTGATGTAGAAGTAGATTAACGTAAGGAATTCTGCTATCGCAAGGATGACATGAAAAGATGACTAGTGCAAGTAAAGAGTAGGAGAAGTCTACGGGTATCAAACGTAGGTCTTAATCTGAGGGAGAAATTTCTGAGAATGTGTGTTTGGAGCACAGCATTGAGTGGTAGTAAAACCAGAACAGAAGAGAATCGAAGCATTTGAGATGTGGTGCCAGAGAAGACTGTTAAAGATATGAAAGAAGTAGATCTCCGCAGAATCGGCGAAGAAAAGGACATATGGAGGTGGTGGTGGTGATTAGTGTTTAACGTCCCGTCGACAACGAGGTCATTAGAGACGGAGCGCAAGCTCGGGTAAGGGAAGGATGGGGAAGGAAATCGGCCGTGCCCTTTCAAAGGAACCATCCCGGCATTTGCCTGAAGTGATTTAGGGAAATCACGGAAAACCTAAATCGGGATGGCCGGAGACGGGATTGAACCGTCGTCCTCCCGAATGCGAGTCCAGTGTGCTAACAACTGCGCCACCTCGCTCGGGTAGGACATATGGAAAAAGATGACAAGAAAAAAGGGTGGGAGACAGGATACGTGTAAAGGCATTGCGGAATAACCTCGATCTTACTAGAGGAAGCTAAAGAGGGTAGAAACGGTAGGGGAATGTAGAGGCTGGAATACGTACAGAAAATAATTCAGGATATCGGGTGCAACTACTACTCTGTAATGAAGAGGAAAAGGAATTTATGGCGGACTGCATCAAACCAGTCAGACAATTCACGACCCCAACAAAATTTTGATCGTGTACCACACACGATAAATCAATAAAGTCCTTTTGGAAAGTTCTTGCCAGTGCCACAGAAAAATCCACATGTTACACTGAAACAGCAATCTTGGAATTGTAAACGTTAAACATTACTTGCGTATCGCTAACAATTCGTTGCATTTTATGCTATAAATTACAACGGGTAGTGTATCATTCCGAGCATTTAGAACTTTATAATCTGCTTAGAATATACTCTTCGTCACAAAATTAATAAGGCACACAGAAAGAGAGGAGGAAGCGAAGTGAAACTTCACCGATTGGGAGGATCCGTTATGTTAATTCAGTGATTACAAAATCAAGTCAAACATACGAAGAACTTCCCAGAATGATATTTTCACCCTGCAGCGGAGTGTTCGCTAATATGAAACTTCGTGGCAGATTAAAACTGTGTGCCGGACCGAGACTCGATCTCAGGACCTTTGCCTTTCGCAGGCAAGTGCTCTACCATTTGAGCTACCCAAGCAAAACTCACGCCTCGTCCTCACAGTTCTACTTCTGCCAGTACCTCGTCTCCTACCTTCCAAACTTTACAGAAGCTCTCCTGCGAACCTCGTCTATTGAAGCTCGCAGGAGAACTTCTGTAAAGTTTGGAAGGTAGGAGACGAGGTACTGGCAGAAGTAAAGCTGTGAGGACGGGGCCTGAGTCGTGCTTGGGTAGCTCAGATGGTGGAGCACTTGCCCGCGAATGGCAAAGGTCCTGAGTTCTAGTCTCGGTCTGGCATACGGTTTTAATTTGCCAGGAAGTTTCTTACGAAGAACTTGTCCCACTTGTCAGTATGATGCTGCATTCCTCTGGCCTGGGTGCATGCAGATTCGTTTGGGAAGAATGTAATAAAGTGTTTGTAATCCCTCCTGTGGCAACTGGCCTACAACTGCTGTAAAAGGTCCTTGATATCACTGGGACGAGTTTGACGGTCGAGCTGTTCCCAAACATGTTCTTTGGGAGACAGACGGGAAGGGATTTCAGATCAGGTACCTCAACATCACAAACACACACATAGTTCATCAAGAGACGTGCCATGTGTGTGCGAGCATTTCCTGTTGAAAGATGGCACCGAAGTTCTGTAGTATGTGTGATAGCACATTCGTGACCTGTAATCATACCAAATACCTCCGCTTAACAAGATGCCACGATTAATACCGCTGTGCCTCTCCGAAACAGTGGCCGAATGGATTCTCTCCCCAGGTCGTCGCCATGCGCGCTGGCGATAGTTATTAGCGCTATTGCGGAACTGAGATTCATCGTTGCATACAATGCATTGACATGCTTGCCGGTCACGCCACAACTGCAAACGTAGCCATTTACAGCCTGTACATGTCACGGAAATTCGCTTGTCCGGCTGCCGCTCGTCTCTGACTAATAGTGCTCAATGAGACAGAATGTTGGAGGGAGTCTCTTACCTGTTCTTAGATGCCAGGCGCAGATGTGAAGGGGTTACGATGTGCCTGAAGCCAAATATGGCGAAACTGCGTCATGTTGGTCAGACTTGTTGTACCGGAGCCTTGATCATCATGTTACCATGCTGTCCAACATAAGGCCACCATCACATACGAATGCCCCAGAAATCTGGATGTTACACAATTTGACCAGCCGACCAAATGGAGGCCCGTAAAGAGGCCCCTTTCAAACCCTGTCAGGTGCTGATAACGACGTCTCGTCAGAGTACACAGATTCTCTATGTCTTTCACACTAATCATCCAAGACCTTACTCTGTCCATACATCTTATATTCCTTATGAGGCGTAGTAAAGGCACTAAACACGAAGAACACTAACGCACTCTGATGCCTGTTCTACCTCTGCGGACAGTTGCAACATACCCGCTGCTGGTGTGTGCCTATATGATGTTACCTTGACATCTGACCGTGTGGTATGGGTAGGAAGTGTAATTCGATCATTCAAAAACAGTGGTATTAGCTATTCGTATGCAAAACCTACGTGTCTTAGCACAAGACAGATCTGAATGATCACCTGTTGAAGGTGAAAGAGAGGAACTTTGGCAACGTGAAGATATTAAATGTCGATTATAATTGGAGCAAAAATACATAAATTTCAAACTGCATGGAACGCTTGAAACAACTTTTGCCAAACTTTTACACACTTCTCTTACAATCTGAAATAATACACTGCTGGCGTCAAGTACCCCCAGTATATCCAGTGGTGAGAGTGAGGGCCGATTGTGAAGGATGTGATAAGTCAGAGTAAAATTTTCAAATTCGACAAACTTTTCTTTCCTCTGCCCCCTTAGCTGTGAGATTCTTCAGTTCGCAGACACCCTCTGTGTACTCTGGAGAAGTAATCAGAAATATCCCGTATAAAGTCTTGTCAAGGCAATCTCTTTCCTTTCTTGGAAATACTAATTTCCACCCAGCAGAAACTAGGTCGAAATTTTGGGAAATACTTGTGTGATTTTTCTGATCCAAAGTTACAAGCCTAATTGAGTCGACAGACAAAGTGGTTGGAGAGAATCCTTTAAACGATATCACACAACGCTGTAGTTTTAAGGACAGATTTGAATGATAGTGATAACATATCTTTACAAAGCCCATACCTGTTATCAACGTAAGGCACGTTACATAGGGGACAACTAAATTTTGGTGCACAGTTGGAGGAAACCTACTAAAAGCATTCCAGAATAGCTTGTTGAATCCCAAAGATGATGGAAATAACTACGTGACTGCAGTGAACAAAGAATCTTTCAAAACTCCAGTAAGTTAGCCAGAAGTGTTCGAAAGCTTGGATAGAGACAAACAATTTTGAAATTAACACATAATTTCTAAAAAGTGATAGAGATAAACAAGTTTGGCAAGTAATTCAGGCACGCATGTTGTAAGTAGGTTGTTTATGTTTTCTTGTTGGCAACGTTACGTAGCGCTGTGTAGGATAATCACTGGCTGTGCTGTGTGCAGTCTGTGGCTAGTTTGCATTGTTGTCTGCCATTGTAGTGTTGGGCAGCGGCAGCTGGATGTGAACAGCGCGTAGCGTTGCACAGTTGGAGGTGAGCCGCCAGCAGTGGTGGATGTGGGGAGAGAAATGGCGGAGTTTTGAAATTTGTAAGACTGGATGTCATGAACTGTTACATAGATTATGACTATTAAGGTAAATACATTGTTTGTTCTGTATTAAAATCTTTCATTTGCTAACTATGCCTATCAGTAGTTAGTGCCTTCCATAGTTTGAATCTTTTATTTAGCTGGCAGTAGTGGCGCTCGCTGAATTGCAGTAGTTCGAGTAACGAAGATTTTTGTGAGGTAAGTGATTTGTGAAACGTATAGGTTTATTTTAGTCAGGGCCATTCTTTTGTAGGGATTTTTGAAAGTCAGATTGCGTTGCGCTAAAAATATTGTGTGTCAGTTTGAGGACAGTCGTGTATAAATATTTCAAAGGGGACGTTTCATATGTCGACCCTTAGCCGAAGATACCTCACTGGAATCTTCTGATTTTTGCTTGTAGTCTGTGTAATTAGTGTAGATTTTGTTTATTGCTAGCGTGTAATTGTAGAGAGAATCTCCTTTGTAGTTGCCGTCTTTCATTCTTGTACAGTAAAACAGTTGTGGCATGCATGTAGATCTGCACCAAGTATTGTCAGCTGCGCTTGCAATTAACTAGATATTATTTTCAGTACTACGTTAATGTGTTTTCTTATTTTACTCTTCCAATTGTGCTTTTCTGTGTTATTGTGACAATAATGACGTGTGAAAAACGTAATACTAGGCTCCAAAGTAAACTGAGAAATGACAGTGAAGACGAAAGCAGTGTGTTAGCGCTACCGAATAATGAATTAACTAATGTTCAAAGTAGTAATTTGGTAACTGTGCATAGGGAAAAGGAGTGGGTAGCAAATAATGGTGTAGACAGTGAAACAATTAGTGAACAGTGAAGCATTATCGATCGATCGGTCAGCAACAGTTCGCTTCAGGAATCCGAAATGACAGGACACAATCTTGCAAATACTGTAGATTCAGGTTTTGGGTCCTCACCGTTTTCTCAAATAAGTCAAGACACATTTTCTGCTTGACAAAATGTGAATGTTGCCGGTGCAACTTCACTGCCGAAAAGCACTGAGGAACATGTTTCAGACACCAGTGCATTGATATTACAGTTAATGCAACAAATGGGACAATGGCTACAAAAGTTAGACACAACGCTTGAACAAAATCAGAAACAAATGGGACAAAATCTCCAAAAGTTAGACACAATGGAACAACACCAGAGACAAACACAGCAACAGTTAGACACAATGGAACAAAATCAGAGACAAACACAGCAAAAGCTTCAAAAGTTAGACACCACACTTGAACAAACACGTGAAGATTTAACTACTGAGTTACATAACATTGAATCGAAATTTCAAAAAGTCTGTAATGACGTAAAAACACAAATTTGTGAGCATTTCCAACCTATTTTTTTGCGTCATGAAAATGCATTACAGAGTCACGAAGCAGCCATAAAAGAACTGCAAACTATTGTTCATGAAAATCACGACACCTTGCAAGCTAAAATTGACTCAGTTGCATCTACCGATTCGGTTACACAACTTACAAAAACTCAGGAAAACTTAAAGGACACAGTAGATACGATTTCAACACAAATGGACACTCTGAAACTTGGTTCAGAAAAACACACAGAGGAAATAATTTCACTATCGGATAAAGTAGCCGAACTTTCAGATCAGTTCACTAACTTATCTACAAAGGTAGATGATGATCTGAATGACACAAGACCTGTAGCCTTCATGGACACTGAAGAGTATGAACAAATTAGAAAATTTAAACAAAATCAAAATCATATCAATACACAGTACAAAAGAGAAATCCGGGAAGTACAAGATCAGTTGGCACAAGTAATACAAGAATTACATATTTCAGAGGACACTCGCGCTCCAGTACGGGAAGAAGAACATAGAAATACGGAACAACCACAAAATAATAACACAGGACACTTCGGAAATTATGAAAGAAATTGGCAAGGCGCACTGGATTTTGAGATGGAACCGCCGAAACGAAGTAACAATGAGCGATGTGCGACTCGCCGACACGATGATTTTGACTATAAGCTGTTCATTACTACACGTAAATTCAAAACATTTAAGAATTCTGACCACGACATTCATCCACAAGCATGGCTTCATCAATTCTCTCGTTGTTTTCCCCCCAACTGGTCATTGGAGCACAGGTTAGAATTTATGTGTGGCTACTTGGAGAATGAACCAGCTGTAAGAATGCGATCGGTCATTCACGATTGTCACAGTGAAGGAGTATTTTATCATGCCTTCCTCTCAGCGTATTGGTCTCAAGTTACACAAGACCGAGTAAAATATAGCATCATAATGATGAAACGTTTCGAACAATCTGAATTTTCCAGTCTTTTAAAATATTTTGAAGACATGTTGCATAAGAATCAGTATCTTTCAAACCCATACAGCCCCTCAGACCTCATCCCATTTGCTTAATCAAACTGCCTGAACATTTACGACATATTATTTTAGCAGGACGTTGCAAAGACGACATTGAAGCTTTTCAGGGACTGTTACAAGAACTGGAAATTGACACTGACAATCGCGGAACGCGAAAACAGCACAACAATTACAGGTCACATCTGTCACAATTCCATGATGACAGAAATAATACACGACAAGGCTATTCTTACAACGTAAATCGTGACCAAAACAGACACCGCCCATATGGCAACCGTTGGCAGAGTTGTAATATTTACAGGGAAAGATCACCTCTCCGTGGTAGTGACTATCACAGAGACAATCAGAGAAACAGACAATATGGGAACCAAAATAATTATTATCAAGGAGACAGAATAACTTTAGACGCAACGGTCCAGTGCGCAGTTACGATTCAGGGAGAAATTCTCCACCACATGACCGACGAACAAGAAACTATGTAAACTACCGACAAAACGACAGACCTGAATTCCATCAGAACTGGCGAGCTTCAAACAGGGCAGGGCCTTCTCGTGAAGGTGAATTTGTAGAAGTTAGTCTCCTAATCCCAATAACGACGCGCGCGAACAAAGAGACAGACAATGACTCGCACCGCAGGCAACCACGTGCGCCGGCTGGCTAGACGCCAACCTTGAGAAAATTTTTAGCATTCCTTACCGACGTATGCAACATGATAATTGCTTTGAAGTTTAAACTCTGTCCACTAGGAAGAGTAAAGGATTGCACCACATTTCAAAGTAAAACCGTTTATTGAAAGATGATCTGCTTTTTAACTTAGTCTTTGCCATAAAACTTTTCACTTTACATTACTAATATGCTTTGTCGGACTTAGAATCTGTTAACATGCAACAATGTTCGAAGTTAAATATCCAGTCAAGACCCAAGAGAACTTATTTCAACAGAAATTACGAATGCATTGTTATAGTGAACAGACGACACAGTGTTGTTATTTGTACATTCTTGCTTGTTAGTTGCACAATTACGTAACGACTATAAGACTTACATACTTAGAACATATACAGGTACTGCAAATGAGATTTTAATGCAACATTTTGGTTTACTTGAAAATACATTCTGGATTTAAAGTACTCTCTGTGAGATACCAGAAGACACAGTGGTTAGTTTATGTGACAGCTACACGATTTTATCACGACACTACTAATGATTGACAATTTACAATGTCGCTTTTGCGGTGTTTCTGTTTTATATCTGCACAGTTTTTTGAATTACTCTGGAAAGAAAAACATTTTTTAGTAGTAACTTTTGTGGTATAGCTACAATGAGACAGCCTTTTCCGTGGCACAACAATACGTTACATTATAGTACTTTCTTGATCACGGTAAGGTAAGTAATAACTACGATATCTATATGCAAAGCATTTCACTTTCGTTTATGATGAGGTAAGTACATTGACTTCAGCAGAACTTTGCTTACAGAGGACAAAAACTACGACACTTCCACAGAGATTATCTTACAACAAGATGCACAGTATAGCGCTACCAGTACATTTATTTGAGTGATTAGTTTTGGACTTAAAACATTTATATTTAAATATTTTTTGAATTACAAAGATACAAAGGTTTTCCGTGATACTTTTCATTCCATTGCTGTAATCTGTAACACCTGAGGGTATAAATACATTAATCCTCAGGGGGGTACACGCCTACTTTGTGTACCATGTGTGTGGCAAGCACAAGGAGCCCTAGCTATTATGGTATTTGCTTATACAACTTTACACATCGGTACCATATTTCTCTAACACAGAATTACACAGCTATCTGATCATTTAACTGAGAGAGACAAATATTTATTTTACTACATCAGTGACAGATGTTTACGTAATTACACAGTTGGATAACTTCACACTTATGAAATTGTATTTTGTCTGTACTTTGTGAACTGTTCATATTTTTTCGGAACCACTGTGATACTATGAGAGCTTTGAATGATGTATTTGGTATGGGATCATGATTTTAAAGTACGTTTGAGGTAGATGACATTACTGAAATGAGCAGAGAATTTTTTTTAGGTTCTGAAATTATTGGAGGAAGCTACGACGATTTTGAGAATTGACTGAGATGTTATGATATTATTACGATGACGATATGTATTATGCTGTTGAGGTATGTTTACGATCAACAAGATGATGATACCGTACATGAGGAATTTGATTATGCTACGTATTTCTTATGATGAAATATTGAAGAAGTGTTGACAAATATGTATATGTATAATATGGTAAAGAATAATGAGTAGTGGTTAGGGACTCTGATTTGTGGAAAAGGATGTTGGAAACCAAGAATCGTACTTTAGAATTATGAAATGTGTGTACATGTGTGAATGTATCACAATGCCACTGAAAATATTTTGGACACTGTTGTATTTATAGGATTTTGTTTCTACACATTTGTAACGCAAATTCTCGGCCTGTGAAATTTTTTATATGAGACTGCCACTGTAGTGGAAACTGCTGTCGTAAATATTTCGGTAGGAAAGTTAAGTGACCTTCACATAATGCATGGTGGGCACCCAGCTGCACGATAGTCGCCTGGGAAATAGCCATTAGTGTGTGCATTTCAGAGGCACAGGTGGAGAAAAAAAAAGGAGGCCATTATTCTCGCTATTGACGTTCCTTTGTAGAAAGCATGGCAAATACGACACACTCAAACTTGAAAACATATGATCATACTGTGGAGCTTTTAATTTATGCTATTTACTAAAATGCCTAATGAAACAATGAGAAACATTTCACCGCTATTGTCTTGCTAGTTGATAGAAATGCCATATGGCTTGCTTTCTGTATTTATTTACTCATTTTGTTTAATATCTAGTTTCTAGCTGCACTACAGCATTGGTTAAAATAAAATTTAATAGATGTACTAATATAGTTATTTTATGCCTACAGATCCAGTCAATAAGAAATTTATGATCTACTTCCAAGAAAACGAGAGCACATAAATAGACATTTCCCTTCACAGGAATTGCATAAATAATTTTTTTACGATTTGGTAACTTATCTGCTAGTGTAAGTTCTTGTGATGCATCACTCTAGTGTTAAGATGTGACATAGGTATTAAACATGGCCATTTTTACTGTAATATTTTTTCTGCTTGAGCTTTGTCTTGTTTAGATATAAGTTATTGCATTTGCTGCTGCTTGCTTTGCCAATTTCCATTTTTTTTTTTTTTGGTCATTGCTGTTTGTGTTTATTGTTCTGTGCTGCTGCATTGCCTCGTCCCTTAGTTTAGCATCTGAGCTCAGTAGATTTAAGTTAGCTCAAGAGGGGGTAGACTATATAAGAGAATGAGTTGCGATGAATTGGAAGAAATGCATTGAGAAGTCATACGAAAAAAGTACAGAGAGCAGGTATAGACAGGACTTTTTGGAAATGATGAAGAACGAAGGGAGATCTCCGAGAAGTAAGGAAAGTTTTGTTTGCAAAATACTGCAGTAAAAGAAACCCTGTCCTTTCCTTGTGTTATCCCACTATGTGTTTGTGTTCCCTTGTGTATTTGTGTTTTTCCTGTCTTTATGTGTTTAGCTGATGTTGTTATGTTGTAGAATTTTTCTAATACTATGTTATTTACTTAGTAAAGATATTTAAACATTATTTGTTCTGTTTTTTTTTTAATGCTCATGTGCGAAGTTGATGTTTCGAAAGTTATTCTGATCTTTTATGTATGTACTCATGTCATAATTCCTGTAACACTGATGTATATGTTATTTCGATTCTTTTGTAAAGCCTGTGCTACAAATGTTATCTGTATTGTTATGTTCTTTAATTATGTATTATGTACCTTTGTAATTGTATTCTTATGTTATAAAATTGTAATTGACACCAGTTCATCATATTATTAACTTGTAAGTTCCATATCACTGCACACGTTTCTGTTGGTCATAGTATATGGACAATATTTGAGAAGTAGGGACTGTTAGTGTTTGCACGTGTGTTAATAATTCAGCAAGGAACTGGATAACAGCATTGCTGGTTCTAAGGACAATTCCAAAAATTTTGTGAGTGCACAAGTGGTGGTTATGGACTTGCTATATTATCCGCAAGACTCTTCAGTGGTGATTGTGCACCTGTACAGTCACAACAGATGGCTGCTGGCCATCTCTACAAGGACTACAGTGGGTCTGCATCTTTGATGACCCACCAATACCATTATTTCTACAAGGACTGCAGTGGGTCTGCACCTCTGGTGGCCCACCAATACCACAATCTCTACCAGAACTACAGTGTGTCTGCACCTCTGGTGGCCCACCAATACCGTAATCTCTACCAGGACTACAGTGGGTCTACTCTGTGATGACCTGCATACCAATATTCTTCAAAACTTCGAATGACTCTGCTGTGGGTTTGCTCTGTTGTGACCCATTACTTGTCTGCATGTCGAGAGTCAGCACTCTCTTTCCGTTGGAAGGACAACACTACTTTTTCAAGACTGCATGGAAATCCACTACTTACGTGTGCATTTTCTTTTACTGCTCAGACTTTGAGAAAAACACTGAAATTTTACTGTGATGAATGATCAGGACTGTCTTTATGATGGACTGTGAGAAAATTTTAGCTTCTGAACAACATTGTATCAATAAGTGTGTGCATTTGATATCTTTGTTACTGTAATTATGAAAAAATTTTATCAAATCAATATTGGCCACTGCCCAAAACAATTTGTAAAATTTGTTGTGGGGAGCATGGGGGCTATGTAAGTAGGCTGTTTATGTTTTCTTATTGGCAACGTTACGTAGCGCTCTGTAGGATAATCACTGGCTGTGCTGTGTGCAGTCTGTGGCTAGTTTGCATTGTTGTCTGCCATTGTAGTGTTGGGCAGCGGCAGCTGGATGTGAACAGCGCGTAGCGTTGCACAGTTGGAGGTGAGCCGCCAGCAGTGGTGGATGTGGGGAGAGAAATGGCGGAGTTTTGAAATTTGTAAGACTGGATGTCATGAACTGCTATATATATTATGACTCTTAAGGTAAATACATTGATTGTTCTGTATTAAAATCTTTCATTTGCTAACTATGCCTATCAGTAGTTAGTGCCTTCCATAGTTTGAATCTTTTATTTAGCTGGCAGTAGTGGCGCTCGCTGAATTGCAGTAGTTTGAGTAACGACGATTTTTGTGAGGTAAGTGATTTGTGAAACTTATAGGTTAATGTTAGTCAGAGCCATTCTTTTGTAGGGATTTTTGAAAGTTAGATTGCATTGCGCTAAAAATATTGTGTGTCAGTTTAAGCACAGTCATATATAATTTTTCTAAGGGGACGTTTCAATGTAACAGCCACCGGTGTTCGCAAGGCATACAGCTATCATTGTAGTGAAGATACGGGACACAAATAAACAGTGCAGCACTTTTAATTTTTTGAAGTATTAATTTATTTTGTTAACAATTTTTCGGCTTACATGGTCATTGTCAGACTTTAACTAATTATCATTGTTGAAGAGTGTACAATACTTTGAAAAACTTTCGCTGGCAGAAGAACCTATGGATGCAAATTTTTCGTAAGTCAAACAGTCAATATAAAAACATAAAATTAGAAACGAATATTTACAAAAACTACGTAACCATCCTATATCAAGCCATTGCCATCAGTACACAAACACATTATTCCAAAGTTTATGGAAAAACAGCACCTGCAAACACAGTAATATTTAATACTATCTGTCACCTGCGGTTGCTCTCTTATATCAGTAGTTTTATTATGATGAGTTATGGTGAGGACGCAAGCTGCTGTTTGTGCAGTAACAGCAGCTGCCCATACAGTTGGCCTGTTTGTGTATGCGTAGTTCGTTACGTAGTTATGTACTCATCACTCTCCTCCCCTCCCAAGCTGTCACAATGCAGGAAGCATACTCAAGTTGTCACAATGCATGATGCATCGCCCTCCCAAGTTGTCCCAACAGACAAAGCGTCCCTTTCCAAGTTGTCCCAATGCACAAAGCAACACCCTCTGAAAGTGTCCCAATGCATGAAGTGTCCCCTCCCAACAAATACCAACACAAGATGCGTCTTCCTCCCAAGCTGCCCAATGCATGGAGTGTCCCCCTCCCAAGTTTCCCATCACACAGTGCACCTATCTCCCAAGCTCTCCCAATGCACAAAGTGTCCCCCTCCCAAGCTATCCCAATGCATGAAGCATTACCCTCCAAAGCTGTCCCAATGCGTGAAGTGTCCCCTCCCAGGTGGTCCTGACTCACAAAGCATCAACCTCCCAAGTTGTTCCAGTGTGCACTACATCCCCACCAAGCTGTCCCATTGCACACAGCATCTCCCGTCTGAGCTGTCCCAATGCACCTACCTGGTATCCCCTCCGAAGTTTTTCCAAGACACAATGTGTCCCCCTCACAAGTTGACGCAATATACAATGCATGCCCCCCTCCCAATCTGTCCTAATGCCCACAGTATCCCCCTTCCAAGCTGTCCCAATGTACCAAGTATCCCCATGCCAAGTTGTCCCAACACACAATGCATCCCTCTCCTAAGTTGTCCCACTTCAACTCGTATCCCCCTACCAAGTTGTCCCAGTGCAGAGAGTATCCCCTCTCACACTGTCTTAAATGACAAAGCTTCCCCTTCCCAAGTTATCCCAATGCACGATGTGTTCCCCTCCCTAGCTGTCCCAATTCATGAAGTGTCCCCCTCACAAGTTGTCGCAGTGCATGATGCATTCCCCTCCCAAGCTCTCAGCTCTCACAATGCACGAACTATCCCCCCTCCAAACTGTCCCAACACATGTTGTGTCCGCCTCTAAAGCTGTCTCAAAGCACTAAGTATCCCCCTCCCAAGTTGCCCCAGCGCTTGATGCATCCCTCCATAAGCTGTCCCAATGCAAGAAGCGTCCTCGCCCTCACGCTATCCCAGCACACGATACGTCCCCCTTCCAAGCTGTCTGAATGAACGATGCGCCTGCACAGAGGGGCTTGAACAGCAGCACTTACCTACACATCGCTCTACTCAAATTACTCTACATCTACATGATTACTCTGCAATTCACATTTAAGTGCTTTGCAGAGGGTTCATCGTACCAAAAGCATACTATCTCTCTACCATTCCACTCCCGAACAGCGCGCGGGAAAAACGAACACCTAAACGTTTCTGTTCGAGCTCTGATTCCTCTTATTTTATATTGATGATCATTCCTACCTGTGTAGGTTGGGCTCAACAAAATATTTTCGCATTCGGAAGAGAAAGTTGGTGGCTGAAATTCCGTAAGTAGATCTCGCCGTGACGAAAAACGTCTTTGCTTTAATGACTTCCATCCAAACTCACGTATCATATCTGCCACACTATCTCCCCTATTACGTGATAATACAAAAAAAGCTGCCCTTTTTTGCACCCTTTCGTTTTCCTCCGTCAATCCCACCTGGTAAGGATCCCACACCGCGCAGCAATATTCTAACAGAGGACGAACGAGTGTAGTGTAAGCCGTCTCTTTAGTGGACTTGTTGCATCTTCTAGTTGTCCTGCTAATGAAACGCAACCTTTGGCTCGCCTCCCCTACAATATTATCTATGTGGTCTTTCCAACTGAAGTTGTTCGTAATTTTAACACCCAGGTACTTAGGTGAATTGACAGCGTTGAGAATTGTACTATTTATAGAGTAATCGAATTCCAACGGATTTCTTTTGGAACTCATGTGGATCACCTCACAGTTTTCGTTATTTAGCGCCAACTATTCATCGAAATCTCTTCAGTGGGCTAGTCGTGAAAACGTAACAGACGGAGTAACTTTCGGATGTATAGTGTGGATAAAACTTTCAGTTACGATATGTTTCTTTTTCGTGGTCCATTTTCATCATATAAAACCAATGTGGTGCCACAACCTATGCTCTAATTACCTGTAAAAACCCCGTGTTCAAAAAGACAAATACGGCCATATAGGTAAAATTTCAGATCAAGATATCTGTTTTCCGTAATCTGGTTTTGATGAGATAAAGCCTATACAGTGCCCCAAGATATGCTCAAGTTACCTGCGAAAACCCCATGAAATTCGTCTACTGCATTTGGAGATTAGCGTCTTGAAACGGAGAAATACACAGGCACAACAGTTTCACTTACTTATTATTAGTATATATACAGATAGATATTTGTTTTACTGACAATCTTCTGCAGCAGCTGTTGCATAACGATAGTAACCCGCCTCGACTTCTCTCTGGTATCACTAGCTACGGTCGGACAACTTCTTTATAACATATAGTAGTGATACACACAAGGCATCTTCGTGAATCAGTCTATTGACCAAAATCTATAGAAATCACTACAGTGGTTTCCGAGAATAGAGGTCTCTTACTGACAAAACCTCGGCCAGGGACGATAACTTATAATATGTATACATCATTACTGATTTCCTTTTATTGAAGCCTACTGCAGCTCAAGAGTGTTTTGCACCAGACACGTTTCACTTTTATGTAAATCACCTTTGTACTGGGAATATGATATATACACTGAAGAACCAAACAAACTGTTACACCTGCCTAATATCATGTACGGCCCCCGCGAGCACGCACGTTATATGGACTCGACTAATGTCTGAAGTAGTGCTGAAGGGAATTCACACCATGAATCCTGCAGGGTTGTCCATAAATCCGTAAGAGTACGAGGGCTGGAGATCTCTTCTGAATAGCACGTTGTAAGGCATTTCACATATGCCCCATAATGTTGATTTCTGGGGAGTATGGTGGCCAGCGGAAATGTTTAAACTCAGGAGAGTGTTCCTGAGCCACTCTGTAGCAATTCTGGATGTGTGGGCTGTCGCAGTGTCCTGCTGGAATTGGCGAATTCCGTCGGAATACACAATGGACATGAATGGATGTAGGTGATTAGACACGATGCTTACGTACGTGTCACCTGTCAGAGTCGTATCTAGACGTATCAGGGGTCCCATATCACTCCAAATGCACACGCTCTACACCATTAAAGAGCCTCCACCAGCATGAACAATCCCCTGCTGATATGTAGCGTCCATGAATTCACGAGGTTGTCTCCTTTCCCGTACACGTACCATTCTCTCAATACAATTTGAAACAAGACTCGCCCGACCAGACAACATGTTTCCATTCATCAACAGTCCAATATCGGAGTTGGCGGGCCCAGGCGATGCGGAAAGCTTTATGTCGTGCAATCAAGGGTATACTAGCAGGCATTCGGCTCCGAAAGCCCATATCGATGATGTTTCGTTGAATGGGTTCCCACGCTAACACAAGTTGATAGCCCAGCATTGAAATCTGCAGCAATTTGCGGAAGGGTTCCACTTCTGTCTCACTGAACGATTCTTCTCAGTCGTTGTTGGTCCCGTTCTAGCAGGATCTTTTTCCGGCTGCACCGATGTGAAATTTGGTGTTTTACCGGATTACTGATATTCACGGTACACTTCTTCGCCACCTCTGAGATGCTGTGACCCAACGCTCGTGTGCCGACTATAACATCACGTTCAAACTCATTTAAATCCTGGTAATCTGCCATTGTAGCGCAGTAACTGATCTAACACTGCGCCAGACACTTGTCTACCATAGGCGTTGCCGACCGCAGGACCGAATTCTGCCAGTTTACATATCTCTGTATTTGAATACGCCTGCTTATACCAGTTTCTTTGGCGCTTCAGTGTATGTCACTAGATTATGCTATTTACAGACTACAGGCAGTGTAACCTTATAAAATTGGCGTGAAATTTATTGACGGTATTGTTGCCGCATGTTCACATATGCTGAAGCTCATTGCTTGTTTCTTCGTTGTTAGAAGTTGACGAGGTCGAAAAGAACTTGGCTGTACATTCCCTTTGTGCACGTTTAAAACAACTTCTTTACGCTGCATTTCTATTTTTTTTATTTCACTTTACATCGCTTTCGTAAACTTCAAAAGAAACATAGTGCTGAACGTTCACGCAGTCCGCACTCAGCATATTCTTAATGTTTATTCATTTGTTTGTTTGTGGAGTTCCTGATTATTTCCAACCTACAGATCCAATTTTTAAGTCCTGCACGCTCATTTTTGTGTGTACGTGTGTGTTTTTGTGGCTGTGCGTGTGCGCATATGTGTGTGTGTGTGTGTGTGTGTGTGTGTGTGTGTGTGTGTGTGTGTGTGTTTGTGCGGGTGAGTGTATTCACTTATGGGGAAAAATACTGACACTAGAGCTTATATTAAAAAACCTTAATCAGTGCACATGTCTGTACAACGTCAGCTGTTTTTGTCTGATAGAAGTTACGAAAAATAATTCACACTGAACATAAAAATGTCAGAAATACTGAATAACAAGAGAATAAAGTATTTTCGTTTGTGAAGAAAGTTTAATAATGTAATTTTACCACCTAGTCGAAGTGTGTTAGTGAGAAACAGCACAGTCACAGAAACATTGCTTTATTGAGGGCAGTGCTGCAAATAAATGATGCACACAAAATAAAAGAAATTAAAACTGGAAACTTTGGAAGTGTAATCTCGAAAGACTTAAAGCTCTAGCAGACACGACACAAAATAAGAATAACCGGATATATGTATTACGTTTAGAAATATAGATCATTCTTTTTAACACAAGAACACTAACGCATTTTACGTACATTTATGTTTTGCTGTACTATGGATCTATTACATGAGGTAATCCTGCTAAAGTACAAGCTCTTAAACTGTCACGGTGATTCGTTGACACCTCGTTGAGATCGGGTGTTCTACCGGTGGTCCGCCTCATCCCGACTCCATGTTGAATCTTTCACTCAGGGAAATCTGGTAGAAAAAGAAAAGTTGTGCACAGCTTCCTTTAATTTAATGATAACATATTCCAGCAGCCGGTCGGTGTGGCCGTGCGGTTCTACGCGCTTCAATGTGGAGCCGCGTGACCGCTACGGTCGCAGGTTCGAATCCTGCCTCGGGCATGGATGTGTGTGATGTCCTTAGGTTAGTTAGGTTTAAGTTGTTCTAAGTTCTAGGGGACTGATCACCTCAGATTTAAGTCCCATAGTGCTCAGAGCCATTTGAACCATTTTGAACCATATTCCAGCAAGCGACATAAAACTAAAAGTGCTAACTGTAAACAGAACTCTGTTTAGACACAATGTTTTCAACTGTCATCATATCCCATAAGATATGGTGACCGATGCGCAGTGACCAGTTTGCGTCGAATGCACTGGGTGACTACATTCGTTTGACCTCGAGCAGAGGCCGGTAAGTGTTTTCCATATTTCGGCCGGTCAACGATGACAGAATCGACGCACGCGCCCTGTAATTTTTCTCAAACGATTTTACAGAACGTATTCGGTAAAAAAAATACTTATTTTGCAAACGAAACTGCCTTTTCCTGCTGCTAGTTACTTTATTTATCCCATACGCGTTTCGCCTTCTCCTGTTCCAAGGCATCACCAGTGGGATCTACAACGGTACACTTTTGTTAGTTATAGATTATCAAACAGTTCACTTCTCGATTTTTTGAAAAAAAAAGTAATTACTTACAATTTGCTGATCTGCGTTTCCTCACATCTGGTCTGAAGGTCGCATTACTTTTTTCACAAAAAATCGCAAAGTGAACTGTTTGATAATCTGGCGAAATACCCTCACACTTCAAGAAGAATGTAATAATTCCAATCCCAACGAAAGCAGGCGTTGACAGATTGAAAATTGCCGAACTATCAGTTTAATAAGTCACGGCTGCAAAATACTAACGTGAATTCTTTACAGACGAATGGAAAAACTTGTAGAAGCCGACGTCGGGGAAGATCAATTTGGATTCCGTATAAATACGGGAACACGTGAGGCAAGACTGACCCTACGACTTATTTTAGAAGCTAGATTAAGAAAAGACAAGCTAGGTTTCTAGCATTTGTAGACTTAGAGAAAGCTTTTGACAATTATGACAGGAATACTCTCTTTCAAATTATGAAGGCGGAAGGGGTAAAATACAGGGTGCGAAAGGCAATTTACAATTTGTACAGAAGCCAGATGGCAGTTATAAGAGTCGAGGGACATGAAAGGGAAGCAGTGGTTGGGAAGGGAGTGAGACAGGCTTGTAGCCTCTCCCCGATGTTGTTCAATCTGTATATTGAGCAAGCAGTAAAGGAAACAAAAGTAGGTCTTAAAATCCATGGAGAAGAAATAAAAAATTTAATGTTCGCCGATGACACTGTAATTCTGTCAGAGACAGCAAAGGACTTCGAAGAGCAGTTGAACGGAGTGGACAGTGTCTTAAAACGAGGATATAATATGAACATCAACAAAAGAAAAACGAGGATAATGGAATGTAGTCGAATTAAGTCGGGTGATGCTGAGGGAATTAGAATAGGAAATGAGACACTTAAAGTAGTAAAGGGGTTTTGCTATTTGGGGAGCAAAATAACTGATGATGGTCGAAGTAGAGAGGATATAAAATGTAGATTGGCAATGGCAAGGAAAGCGTTTCTGAAGAAGAGAAATTTGTTTACATCGAATATAGATTTAAGTGTAAGGAAGTCATTTCAGAAAGCATTTGTATGGAGTGTAGCCATGTATGGAAGTGAAACATGGACGATAAATAGTTTGGACAAGAAGAGAATAGAAGCTTTCGAAATGTGGTGCTACAGAAGAATGCTGAAGATTAGATGGGTAGATAACATAACTAATGAGGAAGTATTGAATAGGATTGGGGAGAAGAGAAGTTTGTGGCACAACTTGACCGGAAGAAGGGACCGGTTGGTAGGACATGTTCTGAGGCATCAAGGGATCACCAATTTAGTATTGGAGGTCAGCGTGGAGGGTAAAAATCGTAGAGGGAGACCAAGAGATGAATACACTAAGTAGGTTCAGAAGGATGTAGGCTGCAGTACGTACTGGGAGATGAAGAAGCTTGCACAGGATAGAGTAGCATGGAGAGCTGCATCAAACCAGTCTCAGTACTGAAGACCACAACAACAACAACAACTAACAAAATTGTACCGTTATAGATTCCACTGATGATGCCTTAAAACAGGAGAAGGCTAAACGCGTATGGGATAAATAAATTAACTAGCAGCAGGAAAAGGCTGTTTGATTTGCAAAACAAGTATTTATATGCTTGCTGCGGAGGATGGCCACACAAACAAACTCGGTAAAAAAATTCATTTTTGCTTCACTTATAGCTTTATAGATCAGGTTCATGATAATGTGCCCATAATTCCCTTAATCGTTATAGTTTTTGTGATATTTAGTTGAAAGTAAGACACTGGGCGAAATTCGGAACAGTGTGCAATGAAGGAAATTGGTCGCTATGATTTTGCATTTGGTGCATATTACACAATATATTGTTGCATATGAGTACAGAGTATGGCTTGGGAGTAAATCGAAGAAAGATGAAAGTAATGAGAAGTAGTAGAAATGAGAACAGCGAGAAGCTTAACATCAGGATTGATGGCCACGAAGTAGATGAAGTTACGGGATTATGCCACCTAGGCAGTAAAATAACCAATGCCGTGAGGGGTAGCCGCGCGGTCTCAGGCGTCTTGTCACGGTCCGCGCGGCTCCCCTCGTCGGAGGTTCGATTCCTCCCTTTGGCATGGATGTGTGTGTCGTTCTTAGCGTAAATTAGTTTAAGTTATATTAAATAGTGTGTAAGCTTAGGGACCGATGACCCTAGTAGTTTGGTCCCATATGACCTTACCACAAATTGATCAAAATAACCAATGACGGACGGAGAAAATAGGACGTCAAAAGCAGACTAGCAATGGCAGAAAGGGCATTCCTGGCCAAGCGAAGTCTACTAATATCAAATATCGGCCTTAATTCGAGGAAGAAATTTCTGATAATTTACGTCAGGAGTTTGTGGTAGAGGTGTGGTTGTGAAACGTGGACTGTGGGAAAACCGGAACAGAAGAGAATCGAAGCATTTGATATGTGGTGCTACGGACGAATGTTGAAAATTAGGTGGACTAATAAGGTAAGGAATGAGGAGATTTTGTACAGAATCGGAGAGGAAACGATCATGTGGAAAACACTGATAGAAGGGACAGGATGGTAGGACATCTGTTAGGGAATGACTTCCATGGTACTAGAGGGAGCTGTAGAAAGCAGAAGCTGTAGAGGAAGACGGAGTTGAAATACATCTAGCAAATAATTGAGGACATAAGCTGCAAGTGCTACTCTGAGATGAAGAGGTTAACACAGGAGAGAAATTCGTGGGGGGCCGCATCAAACTTGTCAGAAGATTGATGTAAAAAAAAAAAAAAAAAAAGTTTAGCTGACATATTGAATTTTTCTTCAGATTTGGTTATAGGTATCTGTCACCAATCTTGAGAAAACTGATGTGATGTAGCACATTCATTTGTTATCGCACCGTCTCAGCGGTAAGGCCAGAGTGAAATATCCACATCATTCCTCATATTTCATAAACGGTTTTATATATTGTAATGAGATTTTGGCAAATTATAGCACGCAAGGAGTAGAGTGTTTTACCATCACGTTAGTATGGAATACTTCATTATCTACCCCGTTATCCCAATAAGTGCAGACTTGTTTGCTTAGCCGGCCGCTGGTGGCCGAGCGGTTCTGGCGCTACAGTCTGGAACCGCGCGACCGCTACGGTCGCAGGTTCGAATCCTGCTCGGGCATGGATGTGTGTGTTGTCCTTAGGTTAGTTCGGTTTAAGTAGTTCTCAGTTCTTGGGGACTTATGACCTCAGCAGTTGAGTCCCATAGTGCTCAGAGCCATTTGAACCATTTTGAACTTGTTTGCTGAAAGATGTATTTTTTAAGGACCATCGATAGTTGGTGAAACCAGAAACGCCATGGTTTTGGAATAGCAATGTGAAGACATTACAGACTTTTCTTTTTTTACGGAGGATCTGGTATTTCATCAGCTACTGACTTTACTTTTCTTTAGTTCCTTACTTAATAAACTTAGTAAAACATTGTCTCAGAACTCTCTTGCAATTGTGTCTGCACAGAATGTTAGTGAGATGAGACAAAAAAACATGTGTAGGTTTTACTTAAAATTCGCCACTCCTGACGCTTCTCTGAAAGTTACAAATGGTTAATAAACGAGATGAAAGTGAATTGCTGCATTTTCGGTGGAATCCTTTTTTGATACTAAAGAAAGCAGAGGTACAATAGATATTCTTGAATGGTCACTATGTAAGTGCGGACGTGGAGGGCCCCCACTTAACATTTACAAAAAACGTGAGGTACGCTTCAGTTTAGAACTTCACTCCCCCCTCAGCACTCGGCATTTCCCCTACAACGCGTGCTCATAACCCCAACCACTCTCCCCACGCATGCCCTTTCATCTGCGCATATACCAGTCATGGCATTCTGTGCGGCCTATTAATAGTAATCTAACAACGGTAGATAACAGCATTTCTCAAACTTGTCTCTTTTAAAACTACCATCTTTCTTACTAATATTACTATATTATTTAGTTTATGTGAGTGAGACGAGGTTCAAATGGCTCTGAGCACTATGGGACTTAACATCTAAGGTCATCAGTCCCCTAGAACTTAGAACTACTTAAACCTAACTGACCTAAGGACATCACACACACCCAAGCCCGAGGCAGGATTCGAACCTGCGACCGTAGCGGTCGCACGGTTCCAAACTGTAGCGCTTAGAACCGCTGGGCCACTCCGGCCGGCTGAGTGAGAAGAGACTAATAATTTAAAATATTTTATTTGTATTTTAGTAATGTTCAGCCAACAGTGACAGCCTCAGATAAAGTAAAACGTGATGAAAAGACAAGCAATTGTACGTGACTCTTCACTGGGTCAGTATCGGCATAAACAAACTCAGTTTGATGTGAATACGGTGAGAATTCATAAGAACGAGTTATCGAATGAAAGTATAAAATAAATCCTCGTGATCAAAGACTTGCAAATTCCACAATTTCAGACAATGGATCCCGCTACCCTTCATTTCAACCATATCACAACTCTTCAAACACCTTAGTGATAGTTAATTTTCAACACAACATACAAATTCACGTCTTCACTCGTTTTTAATTCTTGAGGGCTCTGCTTCAAGACAGGTTCTAGATAACACGACAGATAAGTTAATGAAAAGGTCTGCGTAGCAACGTCAGCTCAAACCTGCGGACATAAACTTCTTCATTCTGGAAGACAGGGCAAAGCAAGAATTGTAGGAGATACCAGAGGTACCAACCCATCCACTCGGTGGGCTGTGTACGTCGTACTTACGCCATCGGCTCCATCTCGGGTGCTACGGCAGGTCAGATCCATAGCGATGGTATGGATAGATGGCGTCTAAGAGAAACGTTGACGTTTTCCGTTTATCAGTCTGAAGAAATGACTAATCCCCGGTGTTTACTTTCCCCGTTGTTTACTGCCTTCACTAAGGCCCTAGTATGTTTGAGGAGTAAACAGTGCTGTAGTTGGGGAGCAAAGTGTAGGGCCGGCCGTTAGAGGAACTAAGCTTGCTCACGTGAGGAGACGCGGGCGCGCTTACAGCAGCCTCCTACGCGATGCACAGAAGCGGCCCGGAGCGAGCGAAGCTTTCAGGTAACGAAACACAAACCCAGGTAGAACTATGGTGGTTTCCCACCAGAGCGACGCTCGTCCGCTGTCTGTCTCCCGCTGCAATGAGTGACATTCGAAATCAAACTTGTATGAATTGATTACATATGTAACCCTTTTTCACCTTACGAAGTAGGGGAAAATTTTTATTTACTTTTTACATAATCGAACAAAATGAGAACTGCGCCAGTGCACAATACAGCTTACAACGAACTGTTAAGAAACAGAAAATTGAAAATAATTCAATATGAGTTACGTCACATGTTAAATGTATAAATGTACAGATGCAGTATAAAACTTTTTTAATGATTTGACCTGCTGTTGAAAACTTGAAAAAATTTTGTCTGATTGCCTTTCTCCTTTGTTCCTTTACAGTGGTTTTTCATTCTTCCCACGTTGCGCCTGTAATTTTCTTTCTTCTCATAAGGAAGCGCTTGAAATACTTCATTCTTGCTCTAAACTTTTGATTTTTTTTCCCTTTTTCTTCCTTCGCTATTCCCGTTTCCTCAAGTCTCCTTTAATTTCTTCGATTAAGGCGCGTCCGCATTATTTACTTATTTATTCGTGTCAAAGCCGTTGCTTACAAAACAGCCAGAAAAAAGAAGAACAGACTATGTAATATTAATACATAAAAAGCAAATATAGACACAATGCGAGACAGTTAGAGATATATAATAATAGTTATATATAAACAGAATACAAACATTAAATATAATAATACCAAGAGTTAGCAACCTCGACGGCATCCTCCACGACCCGCAGCAGGTCTTCCAGCGCGCAGGAATCTGGCCACTGAGGACAGTTGTACAGGTGCTTGGTGGTTTGTTCGGCTCCACATTCGCATGAAGTTGGTGGACTCCAAAGATACATCCATTCGACCATATTGTCCTCTGTTCTATTCACGTTTTCCACTGAAGATTTTCGCCTGACGTAAGGGCCTCCGAAGGTGGGATCCACGCAGCAATATATGCATTTCTGCTTGTCCACAGGTTTTGTCTTGCCATTGAAGGTGATGCACTGTCATTGAAGGAAATTTTTAGCTGGTGTCGATGTAACGGGTGAACAGTGTTTAGTTCACTTTGCGTGTATCTGTGTTTACGGCAAGTTCTCGTCCTATATTTGGTTGGTCTACGCCACCAGGCTGTAGAGTTTATAGGCTGGCGTTGCCCTCAAGCATCCTGATGTTATTCTACAAGTCTAGTTGTGGGGAACATCCAAGTGCCTAGTGTGGTGTCACCGCCAGACACCACACTTGCTAGGTGGTAGCTTAAATCGGCCGCGGTCCACTTAGTACATGTCGGACCCGCGTGTCGCCACTGTGTGATCGCAGACCGAACGCCACCACGAGGCAGGTCTCGAGATACGGGATAGCTCTCGCCCCAGTTGTACGACGACTTTGCGAGCGACTACACTTACGAAGCCTTTCTCTCATTTGCCGAGAGACAGTTAGAATAGCCTTCAGCTAAGTCCATGGCTACGACCTAGCAAGGCGCCATTAACCGTATCTGAAGAGAGTCTTATTTGTATTATCAACAGCGATGTACCACAACATGGAATAAAGTTAAGTATTTGAGGAGCTGCATACTTTTCTTATTAGAATTCACTACTTATCCTGTTCCAGACTTGACGCCAGTCGGCGTGTGTGTACGCGTGCCTTTCGGCTCCCTTCTCAGTGTGGCGTAGCTAGCTTGTTACGCCACAACACCTAGCATGAACAGATCTATACCAAAAACGGCAAGAGTATCCAGTGGAACAGTAACGCAACACAATCGCCGGTATTTTAAGTAGTTTCGGTTGGGTAACCCATACGCAACTTGCAAGTTTTCTGATATTATTATACGAGGACACTTTTTCTTTTTGTTTAGGCAGTGCTTCCTACATTTCAGCACACGGTCCAGCGTGATTCCCACATATTCTGGCTTACGACAGTGCTCCAGCTCCATGCCATCCCATATGACTTAATTTTCTTGCTGGCGTCTTTGTTTCTTAGATGGAAAGTGCATACTTGAGTTTTAGCCAGTACGGTTTCAGATTTCTAATTCCGTAGTACACTGCGAGAGTGTGAAGTCCGTTTCTTAGACGCCTCTCTACTGTTTCGAAACCTTTGGCTTGTGATATTAGCGCCAGTTGTCAGCATAGAGGAAGCTTTTCGTCTTATGAGTTAGTGGCTGACCTTAACGATAAATGTTTTTTGTGTTCTATGTCTACTTTTCTTGCTGTCTTGCCGTTTACTCGACTGAGAAACTACGCTTCTGTAGGCGAGTTCCTAAGAAGCTGGTAAAGTCATAATCTTTCGTTAATCGATACAGTTTGACCAACACGATATCGTGCTGCGCAATATCATAAGGTGTGGAGAGATCCACGAATACTGCTCCTCTAACCAAACCGCTGTGAAAACATAATCGATAGTTTGTTTCAGATTGAGGATTTGTGCTGTAGAAGATTTATTTGGTCTAATTCCAGTTTGTTGGGGGATCAGTTGTAACACGGGGACAGGGCTGAGACTATTAAGGGACATTCTTCCAAGGTTTTTGTAAATGTGCCACAAAAGAGACATATATTAATGGAAGTAGTTGCTTTCCTAGTAAGGAGTGAAATTCGAGATCACAGTTCTTAGTTTCTTTCAATCGTCCTACTGTAACAAACTAAACTTAGGTAAAGTAAATGTTTCGTTTTTCCAATAATTGTTAACATTTTACCATAAGTGGAAAGCGTGGAATTTGTTACAGATTTGTGAGCAGTGGGTTATGGTGTGAGATATGTTCAAAGTAACCTTATTCGAGGGCTTGCTTTGGTGAACCCAGTCGCCATTCTACCGAGCTCATCTCCTGGAAAAGGAGAATGTATAGCAGAATTAGGCTAAGTTAATAGAGGAGCTGGAGCATGAGATACGTGCCCTTCAGATGCAGTTGCAAAATGCAAAGGAGGAATAAGATAGAAGGAGGAGGGAGAAGGGTGGTTTGGAATGGGAACTGGCAGTTGGTAAGAAGGCTGCTAGGAGGAGAAGATATTAAGACCTACTTTGCCCATCACCGATTCATTTAGTGGAGAGAAGGCTCTTGTTGCTGTAGGTGTAGGAAACATACAGCAGACCTCAGTAGTTAAGGACCCTAAGACAGCTGTTGTTTCAAATAGAAAAGAAGATTCTGTTATTAGGTTGTTGCATGGCAGACGTATAGGACAGCAGTTGCAGGAAGTGTTGGGGAGTCAGTACCACGTCACCAGCATTGTGAAGCCTAGTGCAGTGTTGGCTCGGGTGACTGTTAACTTACAGTAGTTATGTGGGAATTAAAAAAAAAAAAAAGGGTAGGTAGTGATTGTGGGTGGAACTGGAAATAGTCTTGATAGGGATGGGGAGTATGATCTGGAAAAGACAGCTACTCAAACCGATGGCATAAATCTGCACTTCGTGCAATTGTTTCAGGATCATGATCTGCCTCATCTTAATACTTCTGTTAGCCGTGTTAACATGGAGCTTGAGAAGGCCCTCATGATGGAGGGCGTGTGTCACATGCAGTGGCGGCAGTTCAGTCTACCGACAGATAGAGTATCAGAGGGCCAGGCCTGCACTTCAATACGTACGGCAAGGGGAGGTTGGCAAAGCTTATAGGTGACAGTGTAATTGGTGGTGGTGGGATCACTCATGGGAAAACTACTGAATTGTTGGTGTTAGGGCTGAATCTTTCTTAGACTGAAGTTTGCTGATAGGGAGACATGTGTAAAGAAGATTAGGTATTCCAGTAGGTAAGGAATTAGCATAACTCATCAAAATATTACTGAAACATGGGACTTAGGGAAAGGCAGGATTCGGTGTGTACGGGGCCTTACTCAGTTACCTTTGGTTGCTCAGTTTTTTTTAAAAAATCACGTACACTTTATTTGGAACCAGTTGCAATAATATTGACAATAAGGAACAATTATCAAATTTGACTGTTAAGACACAATGTCTAATAAAATTCTTAAGCAAGCTGCACTTACGGCTGAAGGCCTTATTGACCAGAAATTCAAGTTATTTGTTGTCTGAAGGTCCCATTAGTAACAATTCAAAAAAAAAAATTGACGGCTGAAGGCCAGGATATGAAATTCTTAAGAACAGTTAAACTTCTTCAAGAAATACTAAAATATTCCTTTTAGAAAAAGTCAATCATAAAAATTTCACTATTAAAAGCCAAAATCTAATTGAAACTTCTTAAGACAAATTGCATTCGCGGCTGAAGGCCTTTTTGACAAGAAATTCAAATTACTTGGCTGCTGAAGGCCCAAGTAGTAATAACTTAAAATTAAAATACTTTAAAAAAATCATCACAATCTGACCAAACCAAGAGAGAAGTGGGCTTCAGACAGTGCTCCAAGGATCGTCCTGGGAAAGTCGCTCAACTTCGTAACCGATGAGACAGACAGCCAAGAGTTGTATTGACTTAACCGGATTGCAACTCAAACTAATAACGGTTTAAACGCAGACCAACACTCTTGCAAAATCTACCTAACGTCTGATAACCAATACAACTTTGGAATAACCCAGGCCAGGCGGAACTGGCGGACAGTACTGTGTCTTCAGAATCCAGTGTTAAGAACATCCAGCAGCAGAAGGAACCACTACGACCAAAGTAGTTCAAAAGAAACCAAATATCCAGACCACGATCAAGGAGGCTGACGAACTACACACCTTACTAGACAGCAGCGGCAAGGCGAGGAAAGGTACTCTCCGAGAAAATACGCTCAACTCCAGGGCATGTAACTGGGGCGATAGCGACCACTAGGCAGAAAATACAGCCTGTTGAACTTCTCCGATAAGCACAAGGAATTCAATCATTAATATTAAGAAGCGAAGGATGGCTAACTAATTTCGAAAAGTTCAAACACTCCACTCGTTGCTCTTCGTGTCAGCAAACCTGCGCACAGCAATGTGCAAACAAATGGCGTGATCTCAAATTAGTTGAGCTTTCACTACTGGGTTACTGTTCACTCACCTCAAACGTCCTGGGTCCGGTGAAGAACGAGGTTGTGGCCCTTGCAACTAAAGCCCCTCGATCTGGTAGCGCCTATGTGCTGCCAGTGATCCTGGCATGTCTACGTGATGCCAGACCACACTGCTGCACCATCCCAGCCAAACTGCCCGACACATTCCGACCAGGGAACGCTGGACGTCCTTCCAAAAATAGCACCATGGTACTAGATATCGATAACCGTTGCTGCTGCCACTCGCAGACAGACAATGCTAGCAACGTAGTGGCACCACTGAACACAAGAAGAAAACGAGACGCCACTATCCTATTACACGATGTCAACCTACGAACAGCACCAAAGTGAGCCGCAACACGGCTCAGTTACAGGTTACGTTAGTGAACTGCTTATAATGGCTCTGAGCACTATGGGACTTAACATCTATGATCATCAGTCTCCTAGAACTAAGAAGTACTTAAACCTAACTAACCTAAGGACATCACACAACACCCAGTCATCACGAGGCAGAGAAAATCCCTGACCCCGCCGGGAATCGAACCCGGGAACCCGGGCGTGGGAAGCGAGAACGCTACCGCACGACCACGAGCTGCGGACGAACTGCTTATAGATGTTGACTGACATTACTGGTATACCCGATCACCACTTAAATAATGTGGCAACGCAAAAGCTTCCTTTACCACGATACAGATTGGCTGGATGTTTTTCAAGTTCTTTTCGAAGTGGGGGAGAGGCCATATACTTAAATAGTAATATTGCATTTGATTCTGCAGACGTTTCAAAGCACTGCACTGAATAGGTATTTGAATGTCGTGCACGGGTAGCTGAATTTAGTGAAACTAAACTCTTAACTCTAGTTAAATGTTCAAATGTGCAAATGTGTGTGAATTCCTAAAGGACCAAACTACTGAGGTCGTCGATCCTAGACTTATACACAACGTAAACTACCTTAAACTAACCTATGCGAAGAACAACACACACACACACCCATGCCCGAGGAAGGACTCAAACCTCCAACGGGAGGGGCCTCGCAGTCCGTGACATAGCGCCTCAAACTGCGCGGCCACTCCGCGCGGCTAACGGAAGTTATTTATAGGACCCCTAACTCTGATTTCAGAACATTTACGCTCCAGCTACAGAGGGCTCTTGTTTCACTTTAAATGAAGTACCAAAAATTAGTTGTATGTGGTGACTTCAGTAGTACTTTGGATGTGATAGTGCAAGAAAAAGTATGTTGGGATGTCTCCTAAATTCATACGATATCATGCAGTCTCTGTTTCTTTTTCAACCAATGTGCAGAGTAACAGCAGGGCAACCACAGACAAATATTTCTTCATTCTTCATTACTTGATGGGTATTATGTTAGATAAGAGCGGTATCGCCTTTCAGGCTATGATGTACAAATTCTGATACTAAAAGGTTTCTGTACTCAGACAAAAATCATATATAATAACAAACTATGTAGAAAAGCTAATACAACGGCAATAGAGAGTTTTTTATCTCTTTAAGGAACAAGAGTGATACGATGTTTAAGCGTCGATAACATAGATACCAACTATAATGCTTTCCTTAACACATATCTCATGCTCTTTGACAGCTGCTTTCAATTAGAACGCTCAAAACAATGTACTAGCAATAAAAGGCAGCCTGGGTGACTGACTGATGCAATGAGAACATTATGTAGAGCAAAGTGGGAATTATATCAAAAGTTGAAAGTAGTCACAATCGAGATACTGTAGATCATTACAGACAGTATTGTAAGGTGCTGAATCAATAATTAAATCACTGAAGACTAAGGATCCTCAAGGATAATTGAGTATCTAGCAGAATACTTATGTACGGTGCTGCACATATTAGACCTGTAATTTCTCCTTTGGGAATGGTCAGGTTTCTGAACGATTTAAGTACTCAACAGTAAAGTCGATTTATAAAATACGAGAAAGGGATAAGGTGGACAACATCAGTGTTCACTAAAGTTACTAAAAGGCTGTGTATGTAAGAATAATTGATCGTCCCATTTGACATAATTTACTGTCAAGTGTACAGTCAGAAGGGGTTTAATAACTGTAAATGCTACATTTTCTTTTCTCTGTTAGGTACGGGATGGATTAAACAAAAGGATTCGAACGCTATGCATCTTTACTCGGCCGACGACGCGAGCTGAGGTAACGGTATTACATTAAATGTCGAGCCGAAGAAGAGAAGAGAGAGTTCTGATGAATAAGCCGATGGGCTGTGCTCAGAGTCGAAGGTTTGGAAAATATCACATGGCAGTGGATGACCATTGAACATCTTCTGCAGAGTGATAAAAGACTTTGAAGGAGCTTCAGTTCAACGATCTGAGTACGATCTGGTAACTTTTGGGCAAGATGAAATGCGTTTCCAGGAATATTTCAGAAGAGATCTGATAAAGAGTGTAAGTGGGAATATTCATAATATTTTAACATGCTGAACTTGGTCCACGATTGTCAGTTGCCTTTCCATTATAATAGCTCTAGAAACATGATGATTCTTGTCACAGAAGTTATTTTAGTATACATAATTTTTGGCTGAATGCCAGATACGTATGTAAGTAAACAGACTCTCGCAGGGTATCACTTTTCTTAGTTTGGAATCACTATTTGTAATTAACTTACTGAACTGGATACACAACCACACAGGATAAATACAACACTACACACTCTACAGTCGCCAATAGAGTACTCAAGAAGAAACCACACTTCGCAAAGGAAGATAAACTTTTACAATTCAGCGGCCAAACTAAGGGTCTACCTGTATCAAGGCTGCATGATTCTTTGTTTCTATTTTTTATAACTTTGTTAAGAATTCTTCTAGAGATTGTTTATATTTTAGAGTTTGCCAATAACCATAAGTAAAACAGAGTGTCCTCATCGTGGAAATATGTTGGAGGTTCTGTGTATCTCTTTGGAAAAGACCGGCTTCAGAAATTAAAAATATTCTTAAATGATCGCGTCTGTCTCCTTACATAATACGTGCTCTAGATATTATAGCCATACTTTGATAAAATGTACCACGTGGTAGCACAGGCACCAGAGATGTGTACATCCTTTAGAGATCTTGTTCAACAAATTATGAAGAACAGATCGTGAGACTGTAAATAACGCCTCGACCGTGCAGCCATGTACCAAATTTCATGCATACGTTCTACCTCTTTGCCACCGGTCATGGTCTCCGGCGTCTTGAGGTGCTATTGATGCATGGTCGGAAGCTGTACTATGGGACCAGAATGCGAAGGAAGAAGGCAAAGCACGGGAAAGGAACATGCAGTAGCGCTGTCGGTAAAGAAGCATGTGAAGCATGTGTAAGGCTGGAGTGGGGTTAGGAAACAGGTAAAGGTGGTAAAGGACAGAGACTAATGGACACCGAGGCCATGGTGTTACGGGAACAAAGAATATGTTCCAGGATGGTTTCCCATCTGCACAATTCAGAAAATCTGGTGTTATCAAGATGGCAAAGGCCATGAAGCAGTCGTTGAAATCAAGCATACAGTATTAGGTGACATTCTCGGTCGCTAAGTCATCCAGCTGTTTGGTGGTGGCCTTTCATTCGGACAGACAGCTTGTTAGTGATCACGTGTAATGCCACACAGTGGTTGCAGCCAAATGCAGACTACGCGGCTTTTTTCAGATGTGATCCTACCTTAGAGGATAGGCGACATCAGTGACAGGACTGGAGTAGGTGGTAGTGGGATAACACACTGAATAGCCAATGAAACTGGTACACCTGCCTAATATCGTGTTTAGCCCATGAGAACACAGAAGTGCCGCTGCACGACATGCATCGACTCCACTAATGTCTGAAGTAATGCTGGAGGGAACTGACACCATGAATCCTGCAAGGCTGTCCATAAATCCTAAGAGTACGAGGGGTGGAGATCTCTTCTGAATAGCACGCTGCAAGGAATCCCAGAAATGCTCAATAATGTTCATGTGTTCGGAGTTTGGTGGCCAGCGGAAGTCCTTAAATTCAGAAGAGTGCTTCTGGAGCCACTCTGTAGAAATTCTGACCGTGCCCGGTATCACATTGTTCTGCTGAAATTGCCCAAGTCCGTCGTAATGCACAATGGACATGAATGGATGCAGGTGATCAGGCAGGATGCTTACTACGTGTCACCTGTCAGAGTCGTATCTAGACATATCAGGGGTTACATATCACTCCAACAGCACGCGCCCCACACCATTATAGAGCCTCCATCAGCTTGAAAAATCCCCTGCTGACAGGCAGGGTACTTGGATTCATGAGGTTGTCTCCATACCCGTACACATCCATCCGCTCGACACAATTTGAAACGAGACTCGTCCGACCAGACAACATGTTTCCAGTCATCAGCAGTCCATTGTCGGTGTTGACGGCCCAGGCGAGGCGTAAAACTTTGTGTCGTGCAGTCATCAAGGGTACACAGGTCGGCCTTCGGCTCCGAAAGACCATATCGATGATGTTTCGTTGAATGGTTCGCACGTTGATACTTGTTGATGGCCCGGCATCGAAATCTGCAGCAATTTGCGGAAGGGCTGCACTTCTGTCACGTTGAAAGATTCTCCTCAGTCGTCGTTGGTCCCGTTCTTGCAGCATCTTTTTCCGGTCGCAGCGATGTCAGAGGTATGATGTTTTACCAGATTCCTGATATTCAAGGTACACTCGTGAAATTGTCGTACGGGAAAATCCCCACTTCATCGCTACCTCGGAGATGCTGTGTCCCATCGCTCGTGCGCCGACCATAACCCCACTTTCAAACTCGCTTAAACTTCGATAACCTGCCTGTGTAGCAGCAGCAACCGAGCTAACAACTGCGCCAGACGCAAGTATTATATAGGCGTTGCCGTCCGTAACGCCGTATTCTGTTTGGTTACATATCCCTGTATTTGAATACGCATGCCTATACCAGTTTCTTCGGTGCTTCAGTGTACATGGGACATGTCTTCCAAGTAGGTGTGTTACAGGGATGTGAACCATAGGATAGAGCTAGGAATGGAGAGGAATACTTCGTAGGTTGGGTGGCCAGGTGATTACAACTGTATGATCTGATCTGCCCTTGTAACACTAGCCAAGATGGCCTTGCTGCGCCGAAACTGCAAACGACCGAAGTCAAGAGGGAACTTGAGGACGTATAGCTCTCCTGAACGCCTCAATTAGCATGACTTACTTTTGCGTGAAACAGGTAAACTAGTCCCCCTTTCGAATCTTTGGGTGGGGATGTCGTTGGAAGTATTCAACCCAAAGGAACGTGGAATGTTACAGCCCTTAATCACGTAGGTAGATTACAGAATTTAAAAAGGGAAACTGGTATGCTGAAGTTACATGTGGTAGTAATTAGTGAATTACAGTGGTGAAAAGAACAGTCTGATCATGACAGTATGGGATAATAAATACAAAATCGAACAGGTGTAATTCTGTAGTTGTTGTAATAATGAATAACAAACAGAGAATGCTGATAAACTATCTTGAACAGCATTGTGAACATCTTATAATAGCCAAGCTGGACACAAAATCGACAGATACCATAATACTGCAAGTTGAAATGCCTGTTCAGCAGATGATGAAAATGAAAGAAAGTATGATGAGGAAATAGAAATTATTCGTATAGTTAAGAGAGGCGAAAATTTAACTGTGAAGGTGGACTGGAATTCGCTAGCTTGCAAAGGAAGAGAAGCAAAAAGATCAGGAAAACATTGGTTGGGGGCGGGGGGAACGAGTGATAGAAGAAAAAGCCTTTGAGAGTTTTGCACAGCGCATAACTTAATCATAGGCAGCATTTGGTTTAAGAATCACCAAGGAGGTTATGCGGGAGGAAAATAACTAGACATAGTGGAGGTTCACACAGGTGCTGCTCCTACTGTTTTTGGATATAAGGAGATTGAACACTTAAGGTAATCAGTGTCCTATTTACCCCCCATAGCTGAATCATTGTACCCTATTTGTCTGTATCTACGGTAAGTTCTACGTATGTGCAAGTGTGAGAAATTTTTCCAGATGTTTGTGGGGGGCATATCTAACACCGAACTTGTGTGGAATGTGGGAAATCGCCTAAAAACACATCCAGGCAGCGCGGCACGGAACCGGCGACTCCCTGAGCTGGAAAGGCGTGCAAGTGCAGAGCTGTCTGGGCGGGTGACACTAGAAGGTCTCTGACTGATTCTATAACAACAAGATAAAGATTTCGAATCTATTTTAAACTGTAATACGTTTCTAGAGGTAGATGTGGAATAAGACCATAATAAATTGTTTATGAACTGTGTAGAAACTGAAGAAATTGCGAAACGATAGTATGTTAAGGCAATGGCAACAGAATAAATTTATGGATGGAACCGAAGGTTGTTGAAAGTTTTGGAGATCGCATTAGCAATGACTAATTGAAAAAGTGTAAAGAAATACGCAAGAAGACGTAAGGTTAGCTTCCAGAGATGGAATAGTGAAGGAATCAGAGAACTAAATAAATGAAAAGACAAGGCCTAGTAGAAATCCTTGAAAACCAAGAAGATGTTACATTTAATTGACGAAATGAGAAGATATAAAAGTGCATTAAATGAAGTGGATAAAAGAGACATCTAAAATATGAGATTGACAGGCAATGTAAAATGCCTAAGCTGAAATGGATAAAGAACTAGTGCAAGGATGTAGAAGCGTGAATTATTTGGGGAAAAGTAGAAGCAACCTACAATATAATTAAAGAGAAATTTGAAGGCAAGAAATTAGCTGTACACATATCAAGACATCAAGCCAGTACTAAGCAAAGATGGGAAACTGAGAGGTGGAAGGAATATATAGAGTAGCTATACAAGGAAAATAACCTTGAAGACAATATTATAGTACGGAAAGAGCCAGTAAATGAAGATAAGATGGGAGGTACGGCACTGTGATAAGAATCTGAAAGAGCACTAACTCAGGCAAGTCCTGTGGAGTAGACGATGTGCCCTTAGAATTATTGGAATCTCCCGAAAAGCAGCCATGACATAACTGTTCGCCCCAGTGCTCAAGATACTGTAGACAAGACCAGATCAAATGTAATAACTCCAACTTCTAAGAGGGCATCATACAAGATGATAAAGAAACAAAATCTCTCGTTTGCAAGGTTGTAGAAACCATGCGTAAGAGAAGAAATACTTCAGTTGATCGACGAAAGAAAGAAGTACATAAATGTTCAGGAGAATACAAGAACACAGAAATACGGGTCACTTAGGAATGAAATAAATAGCAAGTGCAGGGAAGCTAAGGCGAAATGATTGTCGGAAGGATCGACTCAGCGTATAGAAAAGTCAAAGTAAACTTCGGTGAAATTAAAAGCATGAGCGGGAACATTAAGTGTGCAAGGGTAATTCCACTGTTAACTGCAGAAGAGAGAGCGAACAGTTGGAAAATGTACTGAAGGCCTTCACGAGGGGGAGGACTTGTCTGATGACGCGATAAGATAAGAAACAGGAGTCGATAATGAAGAGATCTGCAAGAACCGACAATTATCACACAAGCAGCTTAACATCCCATGCATCTAAGTTGCTAAAAAGTATAAGATAAGAAAACGAGAAAGAAGATTATCTGTTAGGCCACGATCAGTTTGGCTTTAGGAAAGGTAAAGGCTTCAGATAGGCAATTCTAACGTTGCAGTTAATAATGGGAGCAAGACTGAAGGAACATCGAGACACGTTCATAGGATTTTTTCAAATGGTGCAAGATGCACGAAATACTGAGAACACAGGGGTAAGCTACACTCCTGGAAATTGAAATAAGAACACCGTGAATTCATTGTCCCAGGAAGGGGAAACTTTATTGACACATTCCTGGGGTCAGATACATCACATGATCACACTGACAGAACCACAGGCACATAGACACAGGCAACAGAGCATGCACAATGTCGGCACTAGTACAGTGTATATCCACCTTTCGCAGCAATGCAGGCTGCTATTCTCCCATGGAGACGATCGTAGAGATGCTGGATGAAGTCCTGTGGAACGGCTTGCCATGCCATTTCCACCTGGCGTCTCAGTTGGACCAGCGTTCGTGCTGGACGTGCAGACCGCGTGAGACGACGCTTCATCCAGTCCCAAACATGCTCAATGGGGGACAGATCCGGAGATCTTGCTGGCCAGGGTAGTTGACTTACACCTTCTAGAGCACGTTGGGTGGCACGGGATACATGCAGACGTGCATTGTCCTGTTGGAACAGCAAGTTCCCTTGCCGGTCTAGGAATGGTAGAACGATGGGTTCGATGACGGTTTGGATGTACCGTGCACTATTCAGTGTCCCCTCGACGATCACCAGTGGCGTACGGTCAGTGTAGGAGATCGCTCCCCACACCATGATGCCGGGTGTTGGCCCTGTGTGCCTCGGTCGTATGCAGTGCTGATTGTGGCGCTCACCTGCACGGCGACAAACACGCATACGACCATCATTGGCACCAAGGCAGAAGCGACTCTCATCGCTGAAGACGACACGTCTCCATTCGTCCATTCATTCACGCCTGTCGCGACACCACTGGAGGCGGGCTGCACGATGTTGGGGCGTGAGCGGAAGACGGCCTAACGGTGTGCGGGACCGTAGCCCAGCTTCATGGAGACGGTTGCGAATGGTCCTCGCCGATACCCCAGGAGCAACAGTGTCCCTAATTTGCTGGGAAGTGGCGGTGCGGTCCCCTACGGCACTGCGTAGGATCCTACGGTCTTGGCGTGCATCCGTGCGTCGCTGCGGTCCGGTCCCAGGTCGACGGGCACGTGCACCTTCCGCCGACCACTGGCGACAACATCGATGTACTGTGGAGACCTCACGCCCCACGTGTTTAGCAATTCGGCGGTACGTCCACCCGGCCTCCCGCATGCCCACTATACGCCCTCGCTCAAAGTCCGTCAGCTGCACATACGGTTCACGTCCACGCTGTCGCGGCATGCTACCAGTGTTAAAGACTGCGATGGAGCTCCGTATGCCACGGCAAACTGGCTGACACTGACGGCGGTGGTGCACAAATGCTGCGCAGCTAGCGCCATTCGACGGCCAACACCGCGGTTCCTGGTGTGTCCGCTGTGCCGTGCGTGTGATCATTGCTTGTACAGCCCTCTCGCAGTGTCCGGAGCAAGTATGGTGGGTCTGACCGGTGTCAATGTGTTCTTTTTTCCATTTCCAGGAGTGTATATGGAAAGACGGGCGATATGTGATATGTACAAGAACCAAAAGAAACTGTAAGGTGGAAGACCAAGAAAGATGCGCTCAGATTAAAAAGGGTGGAGGAAACGGATGTAATCTTTTGCCGCTACCATTCAATCCATACATCAAAGAGGCAGTGACGGAAATAATTTCCACGGTACTAGTGAGGTGCCGAGGGTAAAAACTGTAGAGGAAGAAAGAAACCGGAATACATTCAGCAAATAATTGAGGATGTAGGCGGTGATTGCTACTCTGAAACGAAAAGGTTGGCTAAGGGGAGGATTTAGTGGTGGGATGCATCATAAAAGACAAAAAAAGTAAAGGGCCAGTGCCACAGGGTACTAAACCAGAATTGTGATTCCATCTCGACCTGACGATATCTTTGTTTTCAACGCATTCAGTTGCCAGAAATGGCTATTTCTACGTCCCACATGCTGGAGTCTGTGCGCCATTCAAACGACGGTATGTTTGTACAAGTCTTCTGTGTGAATGGTTTCTTAAGGCAGAATTTAAAACTTCAGATTATCTTCTGCAGTGTTATCCCGCCAGGTTATCCGAGAGCACTAATGCACTGCTTCTTGGACTCGGTTAGGCGCGCCGGCCCCGGATCGAATTTGCCCAGCGGATTACCGACATGGGTCAGTGTGCCAGCCAGCCTGGATGCAGTTTTTAGGCGGTTTTCCACATCCCCGTAGGTGAATACCGGGATGGTCTCCACATCCCGCCTCAGTTACACGACTTGCAGACATTTGAAACACATTCGCACTATTTCATGGTTTACACTAGACGCGGAAAGCTGGGGTACACTGATTCCGTCCCGGGGGATATGGGGTGGCCGCAGGACAATCATATGGCCAGCCTTTTAACTTAACCATGCCAAATGCGATTGTAAGAATGCTGACCCTACGAAACCTGCGGGAGAAAGGGACAAGCGAAAGAAAGAAAGAAAGTATTATCTTCTGCAGTTTTCTATTGCCTCACCAGACTGGGTGACGAGTGAGTGGATAGAAGCCTTAGACCCGCATACCGACTTTGTGTAGGACCAGAATTTTCTCGTGTTATCAGTAAGATCTTCTGCTAAGGTGTGCCAGTGGAAGTAGTTTCATGCTTCACACATTTATCTTACGGTCGCACTAATTTATACTAACTTTAGCCTGACAACCGTGGCGCGTTTTTTTCTGAATCGAGAATGCAACACTCTCTATTTCTTTAGCATTCTTCAAATCTGATTATTAAACCACGACGATCTTCTCCATCCTTAATGTGCTTACTTGGCACATATGTATCCCTATCGCTGTATACAGTCTGTTTAAACTCTGAAAATAATTTTTGTACCTTACTCATACTGGGCCTAAGTGATGTACTTTCAATGTCGTGGTGGGGTGCTAACAACGGCTTATCTGCTTTCTCGAGTATAAACATTCTCCTAGTCTTCTAGATGGATAAATTAACTTTAACAACCGGCCTTGCTGTGATGACATCATAAACACCCCTGTCTGTACACTGACGTTCAGGCCTATATGCAGTTACAACGTCCACAATATTTCCATTGCCAATGAGACCCTCTTGTATATGGGAACGTCATCATATAATCGCACTGCTATTCGGAACAAATGCAATACATTTGAGCTGGACGTGAAACAGCAGCTCAGTACATTAACGCCAATATCCATTTCACCTGGGCATGTTTATGTTGCAGGACGAAGGAATCCTCGAGAACCTGTATCGATGAATAGCTTTTCTCTAGTAAGTCTCCGAGAAACTGTAGGCAAATATCCACAAATGTTTCGTAACGGTGTCTCAAGTCTAGTGTAGTTGTGAATTCTACACAAATGGTTGGAACCATAAGAAGAAGTGAAAAGAGGGTTCTGCGACAAATAGGACCTGGCTTTGGGATACGGACTGTGCGGGTATTTAACATAACCCCTGAGTGTCCCAATGAAGTAATCGGCCGTGTCGTGTCGCGGTATGGCAAGGTGCTTAGCATCACGAATGAAATATGAGACAGTGCCTACCGTTTCCAGGGCAACAGCGGAGTCCGTAGTGTTCGTATGGACCTCCGCCAGCACATACCGTCATATTTAAATATTGCGAGTACAAGGGCACAGGTTACCTATATAGGGCAACCACAGACATGCTCCCTCTGTCAATCTACGCGTGGAAAGCCCGCGCAGGCGCCCTGTGCAACTGCCGCGGGAACACACGGAAGGTGACAACCTTGTGCCTCTTCTCAGCGAGATAGTGGCGGGTGCTGCCCACCGAACCGCTGAGAGAACTGACGAATCGACCCCGGGTCCGTCAGGAGAGGTGAAACCGGTACCTAGTGCATCTGTTGACAGCCCTATTGAGATTGTCCCGGACCAGACGCCCGTAGTGGCAATACCGCCGGCGGCGACTAGTGCGCCTGCTGTGGCCAGTGATGTTGTCACTGTAGAACAGATGGAGGTAGTTCTTCCTACCCCACCCCCACCGGCAGATGACGCTAAGTCCCCCCGGCGTCGTCATAGGCGCAAGAAGGCGAGCCAAGAACAGCAGGCGGAGGAGGAGGGCGTCATACGTCCCCCTCCTGAGAGAAGCAGTGAGGCTGAATCTCAGGCCTCCTCAGTCACACGCTCTGTTTCTGCTGACCGCTCGGACGGTATGCGGAAAACTGGTCGGCAATTAGAGGGGCTTATTAGTTCATCACGAGATCGGGGAGCAATCGCCGCAAAACGTAAAAATGAACAGGGTAGCGATCAGCCGCTGCAGCGCACTCGCACCCTCTCACATACCGCTGCGACTGAGCCGTCTGCGCCGCCTGGTTCGGACTATTCCGCCGATGGGGAAGGACTGAACACGGCTGACGACGAAGACGACGAAATGTGTGATTGAGTGGGCTCGTTCCCACATGAGCTGCCTGGTATTTAACATCCAGGGTGATGTAGCAGGGTTACAGTATCGATATTTACACACCTGCTTACAAACGACCATGACCTTATCTGACGTTACTTTCTCTGTGTTGCTTTCTCATGCCTGCAATTGACCGTCAGCTGGGAGCCCTCTCCCTTTTAACAGTAAATATCAACTCCATCTCCAACCCAGTAAAACTACGCTCTCTGAAGGACTTTCTGCGCCTTGGTGCATTTGATGTGATTTTTCTCCAGGAGGTTTGTGCCCCCTTTCTCTCTGACCTGGTTGGTTATGAGGCACTATATAACATCGACCCTGACGCCAGGCGGGTCACTGCTTTGCTATACAGATCTGAGTTAACTCCATCCGAGGTTACAAAACCATCCAATGGTCGCATTCTTGCATGTATCATTCGAGATGTACTTTTTATTAATGTCTATGCTCCTTCAGGAGCTAATCACAGGCATGACAGAACAACACTTTTTATGTCAAATATCACCCCTTTCTTGACAGCTCGTCGTCCTATCGTATTTGGCGGAGATTTCAACTGTGTGGTAGCCGATGCTGATCAGGTCCCAACGCCTATGCGGTGTGAAGCGCTCGCTTCACTCCTTCGGGCGGCTGACCTTAATGATACGTGGCGCCACTTTCATCCCGCCTACACACAATTTACTCACATATATCCCACTGGGGCAAGCCGTATTGACCGTGTTTATGTCTCTGCTGATCTGATTCCTGCCCTCTGTGCCATCCAAGTCATTCCCGTGGCCTTTAGTGACCACTGTGCATATTCTTGCTCCTTGCATATCACGGGTCCAACCCCGGTTCCTAGGGGCACCTATTGGAAGATGAATACACTTCATCTCCCAACGCCCGAACTTCGCACTCTTGTCACGAAAACATGGCGGGATTGCATCGCTACTGCTTCGAAGTACCCTACCACTGCGGTTTGGTGGCTCCGCTGTGCGAAGCCGCGGCTGCGACGTGTTGTCCAGCAACATAGTCGCGAAGTCGCACACTGGAAGCATAGCACATTAGACTTCTATCAACAATGTCTAAATGACGCACTAACCCTACCTGCTGACAGGTATGATCAGCTACGCATGCGCCTCAACAAAATTAAAGCGACAATCCTTCGCTTCTCTCGGGAAAAGGCCGAGGGGATGGTGGTGAGGTGCCGCTCCGAATCCCTGATTGAGGGCGAGAGGCCATCCATCTATCACCTTGCCTCTGAAAGGAATCATGCAAAGAAGAACACCATTCTACGCCTTAAAACAGCCGATGGTACGTGCCTCACAGACCATCGTGAAGTCCTCAAACACCTAACAGACCGTTATACGTACCTCTTCCAGGATGTTGCGGTAGACGTCGCCGCCCAACGAGCACTTATCGGTGGGGTCCCAACTTCATTGGATCGTCGAGACCGCGACTATTTAACCGAGCCACTCACACTCGCTGACCTCACATCTGTCCTCCGTGCCTGTCCGGGACAAAAATCACCTGGCCCCGACGGTCTCCCTTATGAATTCTACCAACAATTTTGGGACCTGTTAGGAGACCGCTTCTGCAAAATGTGCGAGGAGATTTTTGCTGGTTGCGAACTACCCGCCGAATTTCTAGCTGGACGTATTGCCCTTATTCCAAAGGTCACAGGTCACTGTCGAGCTAAAGACCTGCGTCCTATCACCGTTCTTAACACTGATTATAAGTTGGTGGCACGAAGCGTGGCCTCTCGTCTTAAACAGGTAATGAATAAGGAACTTTGCCCCACTCAATCATGTGGCGTTTCGAATCGAACCATCTTCACCGCCGCTTCTATATACCGTGATGCTGTCTTACTCACCGCCGACACTCGAACCCCGGCTGCAATTCTTTCCCTAGATTTCGCCGGTGCCTTTGACAGGGTCTCCCACCCTTACCTGCTGGTCGTTATGTTGCGGATGGGTTTTGGGGAGCACTTCATAAGAATCATCCGGCACTTCTTGGATGGAGCAAATTCCACACTCGTTGTGAACGGCTGCCGATCACGACCTATTCCCATCAGACGATCAGTTCGACAAGGGTGTCCCTTGTCAATGTATTTGTTCGCTTTAGCACTGGACCCCATGCTGCGTGACATCGGACGGATGGTCGATGGTGTCGCTCTCCCAAGCGTCACCTTCCGCAGTGCGGCATACGCGGATGATGTCGGTGTGTCCATCGCAAACGCTAGGGATATCGATTCAGTTCGCCGAGTTCTCAACGTTTATGAACGAGCATCCGGTGCCATGTTAAATTCCAACAAAACGGTGCTAATCCCGCTACGACCACGATCATTGACCATCGAACGCCCATGGTACCGAGTTGTGGGGGAACAACGTATCTTGGGCCTTGAGGTGACTGCCTGTCCGCAGCGCATGTTAACACTCACGTGGAGGCGGCTTCTCACGCGCATCAGAGGACTTTGAGTGAGTCACGCTGATCGACGACTCGACCTCCATCAGCGAATCCAACTGTTTAATACTTACATCCTATCACGGGCATGGTATGTAGCACAACTCCTTACGCTATCGAAACAAACCGGCAGAGCCATCTCACAAACAGTATATTGGCTCTTGTGGCGGCATGCACTGTTCAAAGTTGATGCACAGACTTGTACACTGCCAAAGGTCGATGGTGGCCTTGGACTCATTGACTTTCCCCGCAAATGTGCGGCCCTCCTGATTCACCGTATTGCCACTTTGCGTGAAACTGACCCAGGTGGGACAACAGCGGTTCTTTCCGACCGTTATCGCCCACAATCGGCACGTGCACCAGTATGTTTGACACATATTCCGTTCCGGATGACGACAGTCAAGGACTATTACCTCAATCAAAGTTACGTCCTAACAGTGGCCACTGACAAGGTACGCACGTCGAAGCGCCTTTACCAGGCACTACGAGGCCATCCCACACCACATAAATTAGAGGACAGACGACCGTCGGTTATCTGGCACCAAGCTTGGGCTAATATCAACAACCCAGCCCTTCCCACGGAAGTTTCAGCGCTATGGTATCGTGTCGTAAACAATTTAATACCCACTAATCATCGCCTGGCGGCCATCCGCCTACGGCCCTCGGCTGCTTGCGGCCGATGTGGTGACGTAGACACCAGAGAGCATCGTCTCTCATGCCCTCACGTGACAGAAGTGTGGGACCTTGCACGTGTGCTATTAGCGCTGATCGGTGGGACGACACCAGACAATGTGTCAATCGACTGGTTCCTTACCCCTGACATTCAGACCAACCCCCGACCACGACGTAACGCAATGGTGTGGCTCTTGGGCCACACCATTTTCACGATCTATGACCTTTCCCTCACCGATGCTGTCTCTTTCATGGACTACCTGTGGAGCCAGCATCGCCTGGCGGAATTTGACCGGAAATATACTACTACCTTTGCAAGATTTCTGAAAGTTGCAATGGTTCATGGTTATCAAAAGGTGTTCCGGGTTGACTAAGGCACCTCGTCCAGGAATTGCCTGAGTTTACCCATGGATCTATGTCACTCGGTTATTAAAAAAAAAAAAAAAAAAAAAAAAAAAACACAGTAATACTTAACCACATCGGAGCCTGTCAGAGGTAATGTCAGCTTTCCACTATGGATATTCTGCAAGAGAGTGTGGTATGGCTGGGGATATGATATGGTAGAAGACCTCACATACGCAGACAAAAACACAAACACACACAGAGAAACAAACACAAACTTCAGACTGTCTTATTGCTCACTGTCTGTTTACTTTATTCTTTGATATTGCTGTCCTGTTAGGCTTATTTCTGCTAATTCTCTGATGGCAGTTCGACAAATACTGTCTTATCGTAAGTCAATCTAAGTGCAAATTCATCCATCGTCAATCACCTCCGATATCTGTCAATACCGTCATTCTACACACCATAGAGGTGAATTACACTATTTGCCGAACAGTACCTACTGTATGCCTGCTGTTGGGTGGGGTAGGGTAAGGAGAAACTTTTTGTCCTGGAAGTCGAACAGATAAAGAAGGAAGGGGCACGGAAGGCAGTGCAGCATAAACTGCACAAAGCGACAGGCCTTTCTATAAAATGAAGCAGCTGCTTACTTCCGACATTGTAAACCTTGAGATCAGAATAGGTTCATGAAAAGTTATATTTCTAGTACAGTTACGCATGGAAGCGAAACACTGAGAATGAGGAAATAAAAGCATTAGAAACCTTTGAAATGTGATGCTACAGTATACTGTTGCAAATCAGGAGGATTGGTCGTGTCAGGAATAAAGACATCCTGCAATGAGTCAAACGAGAAACAATACTTAATCAATGAAAAATAATAGAACAAATGGAATGATGAGCACAAGATATTAAGTCACATAGTGCTTAGCGCCCTGTGAACCATTTCGATACTGTGGCACTGCTGCTTCGCGGTCGTGTTGTCTTGGTTGCAGAAGAAAGGATTGATGATTTCACTGTTTCAGTCCCCTCCGTGCTTCCTTTAGCTTGCGTGCTAGATCCCTTATGTGTTCATTGCTGATTCTGGAAGCTGACCGTGCAATGTCCAAGGGTGAAAGCATTCTTCTTCCGTAGACGATCTCATTAGGCCAGTTAAGCTGTGCATTTTGGCATTGTAACAACTTACCAAGCACGGTAAACAGACATCCAAATTGTCGTGTTTGCTGCTCACATATTGGCTAACCATTTTAATTGTTGTTCTGTGGACTCGCTTGACTCTTCCATTTCCTTCAGGGTGAGTTGGTGCAGTCCTCAACTGAGTTATTTGCAAGAGCTTACAGGTCTGTTTAAGTAATTCACTCATAAAATTCGTACCTTGATCACTAATTATATAAAATGGTGATCCAAACTTAAGAATTCATTCCTTTACAAAAACTTTAGCTATAGTCTCAGCGCTCTGATCAGATATTGGTGTCATTAGAAGGTATTTAGAGAAATGATCTTAGATTGTCAATACATATTTGTTTCCATCTTTAGTCTTAGGGAACCGTCCTACGACATCTAGTCCTACTCGTTCAAATGGTTCACTTGTCTCTGGCAGTTCTTGCAATGGTGCTCTACTTTTTCCTACATTATTCCGTCTCTTACAGGAATCACATTGTGTAACATACTCGAAAATGTCAACTTTGTGGCTCGGCCACCAAAACATTTGAGCTATTTTAATGTTTGTTGCTTTTTTACTGCAATATCCTGATAATAAAGAATCATTTTGTTCTCGCATGATTTGCTCTTTCATGCTTTCTGGAATAACTAGGCGGTTTCCTTTACTAGTGATTTTGTACAATAATCCATCTATTTTCACAAAACGTTGATAATTTTTTCCATAATTTGCATTTAGGATCTTCTTCTTCAGCTGCCTTCAACTCTTCTTCTCAACTTATTGTAACACAAACACTGACCTTGCGACTCACTGCATCAATATTCACATGTTGTTTACTACATCGGTGAATAACCTTAAGTTGGTACTCAGTCTTAATGTCCATCTTGTTAATCTGAAACTTGGATCCTTTAAGCTCAATAACCATTTAAGTGGGGCATGATCTGTAACAACTGTAAATTCTCTTCCTGTTAAGAAACATCTGCTACGTTTGTACCAAAAACCAAAGCACAAAGCTACTTCTCTGTAGTAGTAAAATTACATTCTGCTTAGTTTAATTGTCTGGAAGCAAATGAGACTGGATGCTCATGACCATCAATTTCTTGACACAAGATTGCACCTATGAAAAAAATTGGATGCATCTGTTGAAAGAATAAAAGGTTTACTGAAATCCTTATAGGTTAACACTGGGGCTGTGGTTAGAGCAGTTTTAAGTTCTTCCATTGCTGTTTTGCATTCTGTTGACCAATTAAATGTGGCTCCCTTCTTCAGTAGCTGTGTTATTGTATGTGCTATATTTGCATAACCGGCTACAATCGTTTGTAGAAATTTGACAATCCCAAGAATGATTGTAGTTCTTTCCAATTCTGTGGTTCAGGAAAACTCTTTACTTCTTCAATTAATTTTGGATCAGCTCGAACACTTTGACTGGTTATAACATGACCAAGATAGATAACTTTACTTTGAGCAAAATCACATTTATCTTTTGATAAAGACAGGTTTGCGCTTCATATACGCTTAAAAACAGCTTGTAGTCTCTCAGTATGCTGCTTCATGTTTTCACCAAAAATTATTACATCTTCATGTTTTACTAAAAATTATTACATCATCAAGGTAAACAAGTGCTTGTGTTTGGGTGAGCCCTCGTAAAACTGAATCCATCAGGAGTTGAAATGTAGCTGGAACATTACGAAGTCCAAATGGCCTATTAAGAGACTTGTATATTCCTGTTGCTGTTACAAATGAGGTTTTTGCTTGATCATCTGGAAGCACTGTTAACTAATGATAACCGCTTGTAAATCACATACTGAAAGAGTTCGACATCTGCCTAAGTAATCCAAGGTTTCCACTAAATTTGATAAGGAGTAAACGTCGTGTGTGGTCACAGCATTCAATGAGTGGTAATCAACACAAAAACGGAACTGTGGTTCTCCAGAAGTTGATTTTTTTCTTGCAAAATGGTTCAAATGGCTATGAGCACTATGCGACTTAATTTCTGAGGTCATCAGTCGCCTAGAACTTAGAACTAATTAAACCTAACTAACCTAAGGACATCACACACATCCATGCCCGAGGCATGATTCGAATCTGTAACTGTAGCGGTCGCCCGGCTCCAGACTGCAGCGCCTAGAACCACACTTCTTCGCAATTACAACAGGCGAACACCGCGGTGGGTCTCAAGGATCTCTCGGTTGTATAATTCCGGCTTGTAATTGTCATTTAACCAAGTCTTCTACCAACTCTCTATTACTAAACGGTATTCAGTAAGGTTTCTGTGTGCTTGGGGCTGCATTCCTTGTATGAGTACGATGCTGAACTGAATGAGTGACAGGCAAATTTACACTTGCTAGGAATAAATCTGCAAACTCCATTAAAACAGGGGCTAAAATCTTCTGTTCATCAGCTGTCAAATGTTTTATCTTCTTCTGAATCTTGCGCTTCAGATCATTTTTAACTTCGTCTCCTCATTGTAATTTTGCAGTACTGTTACAAAAATCTGTTTTTATAACTGGAGCAATTGTTACCTCATCTGGAATCTGTATTACGTCACTTTTACTTACGTTCGACACTTCAGCAACTTTCTTTCCTCGTGGCAAAACAACATCCTCATTACTCATATTCGTTATTGTAACTGGGAATTTTGTGACATTCTGTTTCATCGTTGTAGGGACAGCTACACTTCTAGCAACATAACAATGCATTGTATCCAGTAACTCACTTTTCTCGGATCACTCATTATTAACAAAGTTTCTACCTTGCATTGGGGTGGCTCAACGTAGATTGCCTTTCCTGCTCCCTTGGGAACTTGCTGAGGCTGATCAATGTGAACACTGACTCGGATGGTTTGAACTGATGCATCGTTTGGGCGGTCCATTCCCTCGACGTTAGTATTGCTGATCCTTTGAGTACGATCTGAAGAACGATTTCCTAGGTTGTAGTTGCTATGGCCTAGTCTGATCTTTCTCTCTGCGACAAATACCTCTGCCTCGTTAGCGGACAAGAAATCAAATCCAAGTACACCATCATAACGCCTCTTCGTTAATTGAAACCATGAGCACCCTGCTGTTTATTTATCTTTATTTTTATATTCACCTTCACCTTGGCCTTGGCGAAGAATTAGTTCTACATCAACTTCTCCATAGTTACGTAGCTTTTCTCCATTTAACCCTTGCACTTTTAATAGCGGCGGTTTCGATTTACCCCATTTATCTATGCCACACCACATTAATGAGGTCTGTGCTCCTGTATCAATAAGTAGTTTGATGTTTCTCCCACGATATACACTACCTATCACGAAGTCATTTTCGATTTGATTTTCACTGGAACTAACAGGAATCACTATCTCTGGCAAGGGGCGGACGGAGTGGTGGCCCATACATCCCCATACTTCTTTTAAAGATCTGGCTGATTGTCTGTTGTTCGCATTACCTTTCTTCTTGTTGCGACAATCTCTCGAAACGTGACGCTGCATCCCGCAATGATAGCAGATTCGATTCACTTTACAATCCTCACGCTTGTGACCCAGCTTATTGAATCTGTAGCATTCTCCTGTTGTGTTGAAAACTCTGCGTTCTAGTTTATGCATCTCATTCGGTCGTCTTAGTGCTTCAACGAAATCAACAGCTGATTGCATTGCTTCCTGAAACATTTTACATAGCCCCAATCGAACAGCTTTGGTTACTTCCTCTCCGTGCAACCCATCAATGAATGTGTCCAAGGCTCTCTGGTAGGCTTCAAACAATTGAATGACATTTTCATTTTCATCTTCTACTAACTCGAACGTATGAGCGTTGATGAATCGAATTCTGTCGGCAAACTCTTCGATAGATTCATCTTGCCGCATTCGCAAACTGTGAAGTTGCTCTCTGTAAAATCTGATCGCCTTTTTAAATTTAAATCTCTGAACAACAATCGTTCTAAACTAATTGTAATCTTCTGTTTTCACGCACTTAGGCTCCGCGCTACTGAATTCTTGTGCTGCTCCCTGAATTCTTAATTTGGCAACCACTAGCTTATCGAAATCTGTCCAGGATCCTAACAGGGCGGCACGTTCAAGTTTACGAAAAACACCTTCGCATGATCTTCGGGTTTTCCGCTAAACACTGGTCCTGATGGAAATAGTGAAAATTTCTTTATTATAGTTGTACCTGTCTGCATGAACTGTCATTTACCCAATCTTTCGGAATGCTATGCTCGCTTCTTTCTTCTTTTAACTGTCGAATCTATTCTTGTAGTTCATTAATGACAGTATATAGATCGAGATCGACAATGTCACTCTGACTGGATTGCGACATTTCGTCTGATTTAACGCCAATGAATCACTCAAATGTTAAGTAAAAACCCATCACTGCCTTTCGTATTTTAGGCAAACTGGAGTAGACCAACCTGAATTCCAGCGTTGAATGACCCTGTGTAGTACGAAAACGTTAATTTTGCTGCTGCTGCTGTTGCTGCTAGAAGTTCACATTGTCCTGATCCTCTTCCAGACTGTTGATTTTCCATAATAATTCACATGCTGACACCATTTCTATAAGGGGGTTGTTTGTGTTGTTGCCCCTGATGATAATTAGAGGAAATACTTGTTAGGATTTGTAAGCAGTGGGTCCTTGAGGCAGAGCAATACACGAACACCAAGAAAGAACATTAAACAGTTTTATTAACAAAGGCATATTATAAAACACGCACGCTATGCATACCCATCATCACTGTATCTGACTTCCTTATTACGGTCGTATTGAAAGGCTCCATGGTGAGCTATGTAAAGAGACATATTCGTATCCAAGGCCACACTAGGTAATACGGCATACTGCAGATGGCAGCCCATGGCTTACTACCTGCATCACACTATGGCCAGGCGCACGTGTACTGACCAAACAATTTGTCAGCATTCCAGACAGGTTGGCTGGCGAGCGCGTGTTACTTACCTTAGAGCTGCTTGCAAACTCTAGATCCTTACAGTGCCCTGTTGAAACCACTGACATATCTAAAATTTGAGCTAAAATTAATGTATCTATTAGTGCATGTTTGTTCGAAAGGCAAATATCTTCTGAAGGTATATATTATGATATACACCTACTGAAAGCAACAAAATATAAAAAAAACAAAAATTAACTTGTTACATTTTAAAAAGAATAATAATTCACACTACTGTTAAAAATTAATTTTGCTCATTTACAGTCAAATTAATAAAAAATTAAACAATAATAATAAGAAAAATTCGATGGTCACACAAAACATCGTTTAATTAATAAACTAGTAATAGTAGAACTATCTGGGAAAGAAAAATACATGGAACTAAGAAATCATAAATTTACGAAAAATGTTTGTGTGTCATTTACATAGACAATACTTTTACAATAAAACAGTTTTACTATTAAATATCAACAACATGAACCAAGTGCTTTTTTCTTATTATATTAAGTATATAAATGGATATTACAAAAATCCACTTCTTATAGAGGACAAAATTACCATAAAAATTTAAAGAATTTGTTAAAATGAACTTTAAGAAGTAGGGGACACTTTTTCTTAAATACAAGAAATGTAGCCATTAGCATCTGAAGAAGAATTAAAAGATCATTATTTTATAAAATATTGTAAAAATGTACAATATCATGATCAGTAGACTCCAAATTTTATAAAGCCTTTATGTAATTATTTTAATTTACAATTAAAACATCCTTGTTCTGTACAGATTTATTTTCAGAATTTATCAGAATATGATTCTCATTTCTTTGTAAGCAAACACAGATATGATGCAAAAGAAACAGATTTAATATGGGATAGTTTAAACATATACATTAGTTTTGATAAAGAAACAGAAAATTTAAAGATGAGTTTAATTAATACATTAAATTTATAGCTATAAGCATTGACAAAATTTTCTTCCAATTTATGAAACGATCAAATGAAAAATATTAATGAATTTCATTCAGAAGAAATAAAAAACTTAGTAACTAAATAAGGAATTTATCTGATCGATTATATGGATAGTTGGGATAAACTTGAAGAAATGAAACTTCCAGCAAAAGAAGAAATTTGCAGTAAAATGAAGGTAGTGGAATTACTCAAGATAATTATAATTATCCTAAATTAATTTGGCAAAAATTGAAATAAAAACTTAGGACAATATCATGCTTTTTATTTACAGACTGATGTTTTATTATTTGCTTATGTTTTTGAAAATTTTAGACCATTATGTATAAAAACCTGTGGTTCAGGTCCGCTTTGGTATTACATGGCACCTGGTTTGTATTGGGATGCAATATTAAACACCTTTTGAATTTATATATAATTATAATATGATTTTACTGGTTGGAATAGAATTTAGAGGTCTTATACACCAGTGTTGTAAAAAGTATGTCAGAGCAAATAATAAATACATAATAAATTTGGATCCAGAAAACAAGCTAATTACTTGTCATATATAGCAGAAAATAATTTATGCAGTAATTTTGTAAATCAATATTTACCATATAGTGGATTTGAATGGGATGAACCAAAAAATTTCGATTCTAAAAAACTAAGTGAAATTTCAGATACTTCTAAAATAGGTTATATTTTCCAAGCCAATTTAGAATATCTGAAAGAATTAGAAGGCTCACATAAAGATTTATGATTGACCTCCAAAAATAAAGTTGTTGTAGGAAGTAAAGGAAAAGCTATAACTACTTTAGATGATTAATAGAATTATGAGTATCTTAAAGAGTATCTGTCTCTAGAAATGAAAATTACAAACACACATAATTGTTTTAAGTTTAAACAGTCTGATTGCTTAAGAAACCATATAGACTGTAATATGGAAATGTAAATCAAAGCGAAAAATGATTTTGAAAAAGATTACTACAAACTGATGAATAATGTGGTAATAAGAAAAATAATGAAAAATATATATATACTGAACTCAAAAAATATATATATATAGTGTCAGACCCAGAAAATAGCTAAACCTAATTTTAATGAAATTTTTGTTGCTATTCATACGAATATCACCAAAATTATGTTTAATAATCGGTTTATATTGTTATGCCTACGATCGGTTTATCGAAAGAAATCATGTATGATTTCCACTAAAATGTTATGAAACGAAAACAATGAACTTCATTATCAAGAAACTGACAGATGTTGCTATAATATAAGAACTGTAAATTTGAATGATACAAGTGATTATCCTGAAACTATTTATATGATACCTGTAGTAAATAAAAAACAATTAGAAAAAATGAAAGATACATGTAAAGAGAAATTATGCAAGAATTTGAGGATTAAGAGCGAAAATATGTGCTTGTAAATTTGATGATAGATTGAGGAAAAATCTATAGCTGTCGACAATTAAGTCATAATAAACAACATACAGTTTCAGGACTAAAAGGACAGTCTTTTGATCAATACTGCAAAGTATAGAACAACAAGCATCTTTTGAGTGAAAAACACATATACGGTAGAAGTCAATAACAAAGCACTTCAACAATAGATCTATCTTGGAAATAAAATAGAAACAGATTTAATATATTTATGTTTTCAATTTAAAATCATTGGATTTAATATATTTATAATTTCTATAAAATTCGTATATAATAGATGTATGTTTTCCATTAAAAATAAAGCAGTAATCATTCTTTAGTTCTCAAAACATCGTAATATTTTTATAAACTCATTAATTAAATAAAATTTTCAAAATATATTTGGTCATAACTGTTGATGTAAAATGTGTATGCAATAATTAAAATTTCCATAGATTAAATATACAACACTTTCATGTTTTCTATAAAATATATTTCCAGTTAAAATTTTGTAACTCTTCCAAAAATGTTAAAAGACCCATTCACATAAAATTTAATTTTTTTATTTTTGTTATATTGATACATACATTTTCCACTTTTATTTTAATGACTACTTCTACATCCTGGATTCCTACAAAAACGATTTTGAACTTCCATTTCTTGAAAATCAGGAAACTGGTTGAGTTAAGATCAGCCAAATAATAATTCTTTTTCTTTCCATAGATAATAATGTTTTCGACATGTTTGGTTTTAAATGCGTTTTGTAATAACATTCAGAAATTTCTTTTTCCACAGATAGAAATCGGGTTTTTATTTATTTTCACGATATTCATTCAAACATGCTGTACACATAGTTCTATAACCACCCTTTGTATATTTCTTCGAATTAAAACTACTAAGTGATTTCTCAAACCCACAATCTATACAAATATTAGATCAGAAAACTTCCATTTAGAATGAAAAAATTTATTAGAAAAATTTAAATTTAAAAATTGTCTGAGATATAATTCATTACCATCATTAGTTAATTTTTCCTTTGTTTAATTACTGCCAAGATTTAAATTATTTCTGTGAAAAATGCATACTATTACTTAGTACAGCTTTCAACCTGTGTTGTAAATTGATGGAATTTGTATCATCTCTATAAAGTAAAGTATAAGAATTAAGATCTACATTTCTAATACAACTGTATTTGTTTCTTTTTGAATATTTTTGTCTTGTGTTCAAAGCACATAACATTTTTTAATAAAATTGTCAAAAAAATTTTAAAAAACAAAGTTTTGGTCTTAATTTTGTATCACATAAAATTTAAATTCCCTGTTAATATATTAACAGAACTAACTAAACTGTCAATGTTCTTGATACGAATTCTATTGTAAATAATTTATTTCAATAACTTATTTCTCTATAATTTCCGAGTAATCGTAAACTTCTTTAGTAACCCATTTTTAAATTTTGTAGCCTCTTTTTAGATAATCAAATTAAGGTAAGTAAACCAGACTCATTAATGACAATACCATTTTTTTCTTTATGTGTGAAGTGTCTGGGAGATTCCTTGATATTTTGATACATAATTTTTATCGAATCATCAAAGTTTTTCCACTCACTTGTTTCCTATCTTTATGTTTTAAAATTTTATCTATATAGTTAGTTTTCAATGATGATTATTTTCTTCATGAAAAAAATTAATCATTTGTTTGTTATTATATTTAAGTCTATTCTGTTCTACATATAAAATTAGTTCCACTTATTAAAAAACAATATTAGAAAAATAGAGTAAAAAACAATTAATATGAGTTTTAGTAATATTTTTAAATCATAAAATTATTCTTTTTGTTATCCAACTCTCATGGGAATTATAAAAACCAAGCCACTTAATAAAACCTTTATTTTCTTTCAACATACAATTCTTTCTACAAGATATACATCTGGATATTTGGTCCTCTGTAGCTCATACTCATGAAAATTCCCTCTTATTTTTTCTCCACTTGTCACGTTGTCTAAATCCTTATCCGTGATATTTACCACAGAGCGTCGGAAAACATCTTCTTGTCGTGACGTTGCTGAGAGTCGGATTTAGACAACGTGACATTGTCGGTACGTGGGAAAGGTCTGAACTTCGCACCGACACCTAGCACCTTACCTTTAACAGATTTTATTAGTGCTGTTGAAGAAGCTGTCAGGCCTCTATCCAGTGAAGCAGCAGAAGAAATCAGGCGGGAAAAATGTCGCGCCCTTACGAGAACTCGACCTCAGAAGAGCAAAATTTCTTCAATGGAAAGGGCTCTACTGCGCAAGTTACGGGAAGATCCTCAGACGGTGGTCCTTCCGGCGGATAAGGGGAATGCTACTGTGCTGTTGCCACGTGACACGTATGATCAGAAGATATATAGTTTGCTGAGTGAGACAACGTACAGGAAGCTTGATAAAGACCCTACTCGGAAATTAGAAAGGAAAACGTCAGAGTTGCTAAACTCCTCTTCTCTGCCGCAAGAAGTTGTGAAAAGATTGAGACCTCACAGTTCTGTTCCACCGAGGTTAAATGGTCTTCCAAAGATCCATAAGGATAATGTGCCCTTACGCCCCATAGTGAGCAATGTCGGTGCTCCAACATATGATTTATCTAGTCATTCGACTTCGCTACTGAGACCTTTTGTTGGCAAATGTACGCACCATATTCGCAACTCTGCGGACTTTATCAATAGACTGAGAACACTACAGCTGAAGGATTTGGACTTGTTAGTAAGTTTCGATGTCGTTTCACTCTTCACGAGGGTCTCTCTTTTGGATTCATTGTCACTTATCGGCAATAAGTTTACGGCCGATATAACGGCGCTGTTTCACCATGCCCTGTCCTCTACTTACTTTCTATTTAATAATGAATATTTTGAGGAACTTGACGGTGTTGCCATGGGCAGTCCTCTGTTCCCTCTGGTAGCAAACTTTTATATGGAAGACTTTGAGGAGAGGGCTCTCGATTCGGCGATGTTGAAACCAATCGTTTTCTGGCGGTACGTGGACGATACCTTTGTAGTGTGGCCTCACGGTGAAGAAGAGCTTTCACGGTTTTTACAACATCTGAATTCCATCCACACAAACATTCGGTTTACGATGGAAGTTGAAAAGGATGGTTGCCTACCATTTCTGGACGTCATGGTAAAACGCAGGGTGGATGAGTCATTGGGGCATTCTGTCTATCGAAAACCTACGCATACGGATCTGTACCTGCAGGCGTCAAGCTGTCATCACCCGTCACAAACTATGGGCGTCCTTCGAACGTTGGTGCATAGGGCACATGTCGTGTCTGATAAAGACAGCCTTGCAGACGAATTAGAGCACTTGAAATCGGTATTTCAACATAATGGATATTCTGCACATCAGGTCAGTACTGCTTTAAGGACGAAAAAACGTGACCACCCACAAGATCAAGAGGATAAGGAGGTGTTTAAGTCCAGAGCATTTCTCCCATATGTCGGGAACATTTCATCGAAAGTAGGCAGAATTTTAAAGAAACATCGTGTGAAAGCAATCTTCCGGCCACCTACAAAGACTCGTGCTCTTCTGGGCTCAGCCAAGGACGATCTGGGATTACGGAAGGCTGGAATTTATAAAATACCTTGCGAGTGTGGGATAGCCTACATTGGTCAAACCACACGCACAGTACACGACCGCTGCGTTGAACATGAGCGCCACACTCGCCTTTTACAGCCCAGTAAGTCGGCCATAGAAGAACATTGTATTTACACAGGACATACTGTGGATTATTCGGCCACGAAAATCTTGGCCCCATCGAGATCCTTCTGGGATTCAGTTGTGAAGGAATCCGTGGAAATACGTTTAGCGGAAAATCTCATTAATCGTGGTGGCGGCTTTTTATTGAATAAGGCCTGGGTCCCGTTGATTTCTTTAATTTGAACCAAAAGAAAACTTTTTATGGCTTCTGACATGTCGAGCGACGAGTAATTTTAATTTTAATATTGAAATTTTGCATTTTTATTGTTGTGGACACGTCTGCGTGCATGTTTTACTTTTTTCACGCATTCGTTTGCGCTCCATAGATGCAGTAATATTGTAGAGGGCCTTGGAATCGACAGGTGGCGCGCATGCTATGTTAACTTGCGCATGCGCGCCTGCGGCACTTTTACGTATAAATAGAGCGACTTGCACTAGCAATTTACAGCGTCAAACACTCGCCTGAAGATGGCTGTAAGGTTGTCAGCCGAAATATCGTGGAAAGAAGTCGATGAGATCCGGCTGCAATCCCGAAATCTTGTGGAATACTTGGGTTCATTGTGATCATGCAGAATTGTGTCCGAGCTTCAGTGTTATTGGAGCTGATGGTACAGATTATGTGACATATCATCGAAAATGCAATAAATAACTGATTGACAGTTATGGGACTAGGATGTTCATTGTTATTACCATAAAGAAAGGGAACAATATTTTTGTTTAGGATTGAGTACCCAGTCATTTCTTGTTCTCTTTCCTCTAACTTTGCCTGGTGAGTTCATTAAACAATACAAGGACGTTACAGGGGAAGTGATTTAACTGTAATTTTTACCTCGAGTTCTAGTACAAACGATGCCATTCTTCGATGGGCTGACCATAACCAAGCTGGAGTTGAAACAAACTTTCTAAGGAAGGGAAAGTTGTTGTGAAATCAATGGACATTCATTCCTGTGGTTAGATATGAGCCAGAGTATTCACTTGAGCTGGAGCAAGGAAGATTACAAAATCTCAACATAGCCAAATATTTCTTTGAATCAGAAACCACTGCGATTGCTGGATCAACAGGAAAAATAAATTTTTATTTAGATATCACCAATTACCATAATTATGCAGAATTTAATGTGTTTCTATAATTTATTGTTTTCCAAACAAATCTAAAAAAATAATTAGTTGATTGATTCTTATTTCCCAAATGATGTCAAATTACAGAACATATGTATATAACAAATGGTAGAGATGAAGCTTTTCCTCAACTATTACAGGACTAGATTGTCTGAAAGCATGTGATGACTTGTACTAACATCTCTTCGATTTCTTTGTTATTAATACACCTAGGAGAACGAATGTGTTAGCTACACAGAAAACTACTATGAAACTGTGTGCTGCTTCTAATGATAACATTCCTAATGACACATGTACTTATATTATTATGTATATCAAAAAGAATTATCAAAGTGAAATATTTAATCTCTTACTTATTAAATGATACCCCATTTTATTCATTTTGCTTTCTTCAGGTAGCTCTTTTTAAGTAGCTTATGTCACCATTTTGAATGTTTAGAATCAGTTAATAACTGACTGAGAAATTAGAAAAGAAAAGCATTTTGCCCTTGCCCCTGAGAGCTATGCTACCCAACAAAAGAGCCTTATTTTGGATACAATTTACAGCTTCATAAAACTGAGCAACAATAATGTTCACAGGAAGTGACAATTGATTCTTGAAATTGAGAGAGGACAAGCTACTCTCACCTATTTATGACGTATGGAAAATTATTAAAGATTTTATTACAACACGATGCAATTTCGGCGAGACTGTAGAAAAAAACAGCCTCAGCAGACGTTGATGGAGCCTGGAGCCTGGTAGGGCGCTAAAAGCATGAGGTATTTTTGTGATTCTTAGAAACGGTTTTTTGTGAGTTGAAATCAATTGGTGGTGAGCCCATCCCCCAGTAAATCTTGCCAGACAGGCTCACAGTCATACAGGTCAAACAGGGCAGCAGAAAAGTGCCACGCTATCTGCAGCTGCGCCAGCAGAAGCCTGGGCTGGGGCGACTTAACAAAACCAGTGATTGGCGGTTTCTTCTTTTTTCTAGAGACGAAGGTTTCCTAATTCTTGCCCTGGTTCGACATGAGTTTGTGCCGTCGTGTAGGAGATTTAGCGCCTCTAGAACCCTGTGTTTGGCTCAAGACGAGGTGAAGGCGGTGTCGCTTGTGCACTTTGCGGGAAAAGGGAAAACGATTTTATTTCCATCTGGAGAGGTGCGGAGCACTCGGGCGAGGGACTTTGGTCTAGTAAGTACTTCTGATCGAAGCTCTGGCATGTATCGTTGGTACTTGGGAACTGTCCTGAGACTGACTTCATTTGCGAGTGGTTTACATTGGAGAGCCTGTGGTGAAGTTCTTACTGTATCGACAGTGTGACCTCAATCGTCTCAGACTACTAGTTTGTCGAGGGCACACTTATTCATTTTTGGTTTACCAGTCTTGACGACTGGTATCCTTGTACGCTCTGTCGTATAAGTGAGCCAAATTGCAAATTGGTCCTTTGTAAGACCGGAGAACAGGTGTGTCACACACTGAAATTTACCGTGATTTCAGGGCTCTGGTCGAGAGTAAATTTCGATCAGTCTGCCTGATCACTAGATCGCGAGATTTTTCCATTTGTTTCGTGATCGCGATCGATTCCCAGGTGCCGCCTCCACGTCTCACCTCCGCCGCACACATCTCGCCACCTGCAAGACACGTCGCCGCACGAAGTACACAGAGTAACGCACTGCCGCTCCGGCATTGTGGGGGCGTACAGATCTCAATCGCCACTTGCTCTCAGCTGCACCTATTTAGAGAAACTTCGCTAGATTTAATGAGTCGAAGTCTGCTCAGCGTCAGATCAGTTCAGATTGTGTTATGCAGATTTTTAGGGCCAGAGTACCTGACACACTCCGTTGGTTAAACTGTCTTCGCTGCCCAGGATTCACCGAGTGTAGTCTTAATTCACCTGTTAGTTGTTTAAGGCATTCGATCAGTAACTTGTTTAGCATAATTTATATCTTGTTCTGGGAAAATAAATGTTGTTAGTACATTACATTTTGCCTACGTTGTCAATCATTTAAATAGTCCCACTAGAGTTGCCTTTAATTGTGGCGACCCATGTGGGTTTCGGATTGATGGCACCTTCTGTGACCGTGAGATCGGGTTTCCTAGCGTACTCATTCAATTTGACGTCCCTTACGCAGAAATTTGAATTGATGGCACCGTCTGGGACCGTCAGATAGTAGATAGTATTACCTAGTGAAGTTCCTGTTTCCCATGTTTAATGTGGCGCACTGGGTAGAGTTGATTCGCGTTGCTGACGCCTAGACATAATACTAATACGTAACTATTGTATGTGTGTATTTTCGTGTGGTGGTTGTGTGACTTGATTCTTTGTTTCTTAGTGCTGAAATTCGTTTGCATCGGAATTAGAGCGTACTTATAAGAAGCAAGGATAGTTTGCTACTAATAGCGGAAGTAATTTTGTTTTGTTAATCATGGATGCACGTCAGATTATTAGCGGTCACCAGGCCAATATTACACGGGATTTTGAGGTACATGCAGTTACAGAAATGTCGAACTGAGTACCTGCAGAGTATGACGACATGTCTCAGTCAGGTGACGTAAGTGAACGGGAGACCGCAGCAGAACGAAATGTAGACGCTGCTGGTACGAGAAGCACCATCAATGAGACTGCGTACTATAATCACGAACGAAACGTCACAGAATGATAGTATCTCGTTCATCTAGTGCGGAATGTGTTAGCGGTGCCTCTACGTTTGAGGCTCTCATTAAATTCATGCAAGAGGCAGAAGGTAGAGCCAAGAGGAAGAGAAAAAGAGACGGGAGGAAGAAGAGGAAAGCCACAAATTAGTCACAAGAACAGTCACAGACAGTACATATGGAGCCAAGAAAGAGATTGCAGGAATCCAAGAAGAGCTAGAATACGACAGCAGAAATGCGTGAGATCCGGACAAAACAGCGCGACTGGTAGCGAAAGTAGCACGAAAGGACCCATCAGTGGCCAAAGATCAACTGGCAAGAACAGAGGTGTGTAAGACAAAAACGGCACTTGCGACCCTCCAAAAGAAAGGCAAAAAAAAAAAAAAAAAGATCAATAAACGCTGGAAAAAATGAGTGAGGCTGCCATGCGAATCGAACAGATAGAAATCAAACAGGCCGAAATCTCTGAAGTTAAAGATCAGCAAACTCGAATCGTCATGGAACAAAACGAGTTGGTTGGCTAAGGACGTTCGGCAAGCACATGAACGGGTCGCGCAATTGCAAACACAATCTCGACCGGTAGAGCACCATAGAGAGTATCACAGAAGTGAATAAAATGTTTTGCGACTCTCCGAACCGCTATATGTGGACACACCCACTGCACATGGGTGAATGCAGCAGGAAAGCAGGAATATGCTCCTGCCGCGGCGAAATGCCTAATAGAAAACGCTCTGTCGGTAATACGTAGCATGTCAGAGACGGAGCCGAAAACAGTTGTACGCGTCTACGGAGGTCAGAGACTTTATTACGTGACTCTAAGAAATGTCAGAGACGGAGCCGAAAACAGTTGTACGCGTCTACGGAGGTCAGAGACTTTATTACGTGACTCTAAGAACACGAGGGGAGACGATAACATTGCTCGAGGATCGTCTTGCCACGGTTACATGGAATCACGCGCTACAGACGAGAGGGAAAATTCATACGACGGATACGTCGAAACTTTCGACCACAAACTTTTCTTGAACATCCGGAATTTTCAAGTCTACAAGGAGGCCAACAAAGCATTACATCCAAAGACCTGGATGGTACAGTACGATCACGTGCTACCAGAATCTTGGCCACTGAAGTACGAGCTCCAATTTATCTGTGGTTTCTAAGAAGGGTCGATTGCAGAACATATGCGCGGAGTTGCTGAGAGTTGTCGCATCTACCAAGAATTTAAGGACGCATTTCGTAGTTCATACTGGTCGCAAGAAACACAGGAAAGGATAAAACAGGAGATCATGTTAGGAAAGGATTCCTCAGTCCTGTCAAATTCTTCGAATCCCTAGTCAAGAAGAACCGATTCTTGGATCAACTGTACAGTTCCAACGAAATTATAAGGCACTGCTACGTTACCAGCAACTGCTCATCGGTAGATGCAGCGATTCAATCGAAGCTTCCAAGAGTGCACTGTACGAACTCGAGTACGTGAATGAAGCTCACAACTCGTGGGAAAGAAGTAGAAATAAATACCGTAACTGGCCAGATTCGCCAGAGAGGAATGACGATGGACGAAATAGGGGAAAACAACGATCGAATCGAAACCAAAATTCAAACTTCAATGGGAATAACCAGCCGTCATGGGAAAATAGAAGAAGACGAGGAAACTATAATCATAACAATAACAACTACAACCAACTAAACGGAAACTGGAGAGAGCAACAGAACTCGAACCAGGGCCAACAGGATTCTAGGGACCAACAGTAAAGCAACAGCAGGACATACAACTGTGAATGTCAATGGAATGACCAACGTAGCGAATATTGGAATTGAGGCCACCTAACCTATCGCAGGGGTCACGCAGAGGAAATTCAAACAGGAATTGATACACAGCCGCTGCGGACTCAGCCACAGAAAGTATCGGAATGAGAGATATTGACCGGTTAGAGTACGAAGACACAAGAGAACTGCTACGGGAAGACAAAGTGCAATATGTAAATAGTCTCTATGGATGAACTGTTTAACGTAATTTAATGTTGATGTTATGTTGCTTAGCGTCATTTTCCATTTGTTCTATTTCGGTGTTATTTTGTTTGTTTGGCATTTTCAGTCGTTTTCAGCATGAGTCCTTGTTGAAAGTGGTCAAATGAGTTGCGTATTTGTGACATCTTTACTCCAACATTCACTGGCAGGTGGCAGATTGAATAAAAAATTCCTTTGGAAGTTATATGTCATCAGCAATTTGCACTACTTATGGCATATCAAACGAGTCACGTTGCAATACTGAGTACTCCAAACAACAACGTACTGCTATTATTTCTCTGGACCTCACAATTGTTTTCCGATTTCCGCTCTCAGGAGAGCAAGGAGATCTGTCGTAGTTTGACTGCAATTGAGCATTGTACTCTGTCGTAGCACAAACTTCACAAGATCACCATGGCCAATAATATTGTTTCTGTTTACTTTCCGTGGTTTCTTGTACACTGCCCAAGGGACGGATGTATATATCTTCACATTTTTCGTGGTGTCAAGATGGTAAATCGTGGCATAAAGCACTTGCGTCTCGATTTTCGGATGTGTTTCGTACGGTGTTAGCGGTCCACGCTTTGGGCGCGTGTCGACGCTAAGACTCTGTGTGTTACGAGCACGTGAGTCTCGATCTTCGGCCAGTGGTGTCAGGGATTTTCATCTGCCTCTAGATGACTGGCTGTTTGTGTTGTTCTCATAATTTCCTCGTCATTCAAGAAAGTGGCGAGTTTGGACTGATTTTTTTTTTTTTTTTACTTTATTGTTATTTTAAAACCTGTACAACAGGCAGGCTGTCAGCAGCACACTACGCTGCTCTTCAGCCATAGAAGACACAAGCAGCAAAAACACGGAGAAGACACATAAGTCACAGAGCGGCGGGCAATAAAACAGGAGACACATAGAGACAATCACGGAGCCGTTCACACTCGTCGATAGTCCACACTGCTAGCTGATGAGACGACGCACAACCACTGAGGATGATGATGGCACTAGTGAACGATGGAGGGGACGAGGAACACTAAACACTAAACACTAAACACTAAACACACAAAACACTGATGGCGGCGACCCCCGGCGCGCGAATGTCCACGTAACGTGTGCGAGTCCGGGGACCTGCCAATTTGGACTGAGAGAAGTTTGAGAATTTATATGGGCGCTGATAACCGCGCAGTTGAGCACCCCACAAACCAGACATCATGATCATCATCATCATCAATCTACGGATGTGTTTTGCATGGTGTTAGTGCTCCACGCTTTGGTCGCGTGTCGACGCTAAGAATCGGTGTGTTATGAGCCATCGCCTGTCGTACGGCTTAGCCTGTCTCGTGGTGGAATTTTGGCAGCGCCTTATGAGCGCCATCTGCGAAATATTGTGTGCTAGGAATTAGCACGGACAAGTGCAAGTCACGGTAGAGCGGCGAACAGCAGACCCGGAAATAGGCAGCATAAACGAAATGATGGACCAAGAATGAGACTTATATTAGAATATATATATATATATATATATATATATATATATATATATATATATATTTCAGCAGCAGCGATCCTGACAGAGGAGACAGGAGGCATCCTTGTACTATATAAAATTACGTGAGCACAATCATAAAATGCCACTACAAACATTTCAGGCAAATCACCAGCACCTGAATGAGTAGACGCATTTCCTGACCACTTCAGCGTCAGCAGACAACACCGCCGGACCTCGAAAATTAAAAGAGGAGTGTAAAAGGAATAAAGTAAATGAAATTTCGCTTTGGTAGTATTAGCGAAGGCATAAGGGTAGTGCAATAAGTTAGTAATTAATAGCCGGCCGATGTGGCCGTGGGAAAGAGAGTTCCCTCCAGGCGCGCGCTTCAGTCTGGAACCGCGTGACCGCTGCGGTCGCAGGTTCGAATCCTGCCTCGGGCATGGATGTGTGTGAAGTTCTTAGATTAGTTAGGTTTAATTAGTTCCAAGTTGTAGGCGACTGATAACCTCATAAGTTAAGTCGCATAGTGCTCAGAGCCAGTATTTAATATTGGGAGAAGTCTACACGTTTGGTGGAGGTATAGAGGTAGCGCCAGCGTAAAATTAGGGTGCATGACAGGAGTAGAACTAATCGAAAACTACCACAAACACGTGCACACACAAACAACGACATCTCACTCCACATAATTTACGTCCATACAACGTTAACAGGGCCCTGCAGTCATTAAATCTATTTTTGGATATTGCGTACGTAGTAATATCACAAAAATAGAAACAAACAATCAAGTGACACAACCACAACACGCAATATATTCAGTATCATACACTTTTTTTTGTTCGCGGTCAACTGCCGCATTACTCACCGTAGAGATATCTTGTCTACGTCAGTTTCCACCTCCTTTTATTCTTCTGAAGTCTTTATTAGTTGATAAACGACACCATCATCTCCAAATAGAGCTGCTCAGATAGTTTCAAAAATGTTATACATTAGAAACAGCAGAGAACCTATAACACTTCGTTGGGCAATCTCAGATATGTTTCATAGGGTGAAACATATCATTCATTACTTTGTGACAAAGAGCCACAAAGATGGTATTCCCTGAATCCCTGCTGTTTACGTGGCGATACGTCATATACTTAGAGGTATTTCACAATGTTCGGGAGAGGTAGATGTTCCAAAGTCCTACAGGAAACCGATCTCGGATTTGTTATTATTTGTATGATACTAAAATACAAAGTAAATAGATCTATTTCTGTTTTCAAGGAGGAAAATTGTGGTTCAATGCCCCGTCGACATCGAGGTCATTAGCGACGGAACACAAGATCGAAACGGTTCAGAGACGAAAGAAATCTGCTGGGCCTTTTCAGCGGAACTATCGCGGCATTTCCCTGGAGCGGTTTAAGAAAATTACTGAAAATCTAAATCAGCATGTGGACGTGGATTTGAATTGGCGTCCTCCCGAATACGAGTTTAGTGTGCTAACCACTGCGCCCCTCGCTCAGTTTCATTTTTGAAAGCAAAAATTTTCAATAATATGTACATATGGAAGCCTGATAATGCCTATCAGATTTCACTGTTTCTCAATAGTTTTGCGGTAGTGTATTACTTTACGTTGTGTTCTGTTGTGATGATTCCTTGATGTTTACATAATAATACGAATAATAACAATCACGGTCGTGCAAGAAGGAGCCTGTAATTTCTCTACAGTATCTGATCATCCTCTTCAAGCTATACTGCAAAGTGTTTCCTTTTGTAGTAGACGCGGAACTTTACTACTAACTAAGACTTTTGGACCGCATAGACACGCACGAATTCGCACTAAGCTATAGGAGCAAAAATAAAGAGTAAATGTTGTACTCTGCAGCAGTACAGTAAACTTTCATTTGTCTCTTACGAAGGTTTTGTTTACGTTACGATCAACTATTACGCTGCTCAGAATTCGGATATCGTGGGAAACTTACGACATCCTGCCCAGCGCTAAATTACACAATGTGAGACGGCTTTCTACACTGCCAACCGCACACTAGTTGCCGTGAACTGCAGTATCGATTCTCCCTGTCGATTTTCCCATCATAAATGTCTACAGAAGATAAATTACTGTTTGCAGTGTAAAAATTTGTTCATGGCAATATATGATACTCAGTATATGTAAAATGCCTCGTTACTTTTGAGAACAAATTGAAACACTTCCTACCATCACCCACGTAATGTTTACCCAAAAATTAACGTATCTGGCCGATTTCCCCTCCGACAAATATTAAAACCAATACTCCAAGTTTTTTCCCAGTTACTTTGCTTTCTGTTTTCCTTTAGTCGTGCTACTTTCTTTTCCCTTATGTTCATTATCCATGTGTTACCATGTTCCTCTTTCCCTCCTTCATCCACCACTTTCTATCATGGCCGTTGCTCCAAGACTTCATTATTAAAACCTGTTCTTTCGTATTTTTTGAGTGTGAATTTCTTTTCCTGTGTTATTGTAGTTATTTCTTTTCATATGTAGTTTAAGAATCTTATCTTGATATATGTCCGCCGGCCGAAGTGGCCTTGCGGTTAAAGGCGCTGCAGTCTAGAACCGCAAGACCGCTACGGTCGCAGGTTCGAATCCTGCCTCGGGCATGGATGTTAGTGATGGCCTTAGGTTAGTTAGGTTTAACTAGTTCTAAGTTCTAGGGGACTAATGACCTCAGCAGTTGAGTCCCATAGTGCTCAGAGCCAATTTATATATGTACACCGCCTGGTTAGAGGGCCTGATGCCACTATTCTTGTAAAGGTAAATAAGTAAGTAAGCAAATAAAAATAGGAAACCAACACTACAGGAGAAAAAGTCCGTAGAGGATGTGTGTCTAAAAACCGCAAAGCTGGACCACACAGGGCTCCACTCGTCGGTCTTCAGGAAGCTAACATAATACGTAGCGTACAATAGCGAGACATGTTTCCCAATTGGACACTTATAACGACATTCTCAAATGATCTCAGGAGTCGTATTGCTGCTACTCTCACCAATCCTTTCTACTCGAACGACATCTTTTCTCGATGTTTGTGGCTTTCGCATTTTGTGAAACACACCGTATCGGTAACAGCATCACAGCTGACTGGGTGTGGTGCACTTCATCACACATGGTAAATCGTTGTATCCATTTCGCACATTGTAAACAACTTCTGACCTCGTACAAAAAAAATTTACCGGTACGGAGGTTTTGTCCATTATTTACGCTGTTCTGCGTGCATGTTCAAATGCTTTTCATCTCAACATAGTTACCTTTAAATTACTTAATATTTTGAAAAATTCAGCACCGATTTATTTACTTCTGTCAATAATCGACTAAATGTAATTTTTTATTCACGGAGCCGGAAATGGAGAAACATTATCACAATCGTACCTATCTTCTGAGCTGCCTGCACCAGACTTTGAATAAGAAGTGAAACAAGAGCTAGCTTCCCCCTGTTTCTGTTATTGTTTCACCATTTTTTTAAGGTCTTCATTGGATGGTGTCAATTTTGCTACCTTGTTTTTAAAAATTATTTAATTGATGATTGCGAAAGTATTTTTTGATCTATTGGCTCCGTGATAGCTCAGAAAAGGATGCAATAAACATGTGAAAAGTTCAGTGCTGGAATATTATCACCAACTGCGACATAGTCGGGTATACAAACAGTGATCCAGTACTGTCAAATGTTTTTTATTCCAGTCTTTGATCACAATATCAGTTCTTCAGACGATGACCGGTTTCAGTTAGTAATGACCATCCTCGGATCTTTTTTACAGCATGTCCTAAAGTGATAAGGCCATAATGGCATTGTCAAAACATATAAACATAAAACATATAAAAATATAAAACATATAAAAAAAAGATCTGAGGATGGTCATTACGGACTGAAACTGGTCATCGTCTAAAGAATTGATATTGTGAGCAAAGACTGGAATATAAAACATCTGAAATATTATGTTACTGTAGGGCTATAATAATTAAAAATAGTGTTGGCTAAAATAAAAGATTGAAAGTAGTCTAAGTAAGCTGATTTTATAATGTTTTCTAATGCATAATATGAAGAGTGAAAAGTTACACTAAATAAATGTTTAAAGACTCAGCAGACTGACTTTGTAATACCACAGAAGATTCAAAGAAAGCATATCACCGCAATGTTTTTTTCATTACAGCGAGATAACTATTAACTTTGAAGGTATGGCAGTCAGCACAAGCTTTTTTTTTTCTTTTTTTTTGTGACTGATTAGTTCCGTCACGTAAATTGAAGAGTGTGTTTGGAGTGGGACGATTTTTTTTTACTTGTAGGACTTACGCTTTCCGTCTGAAGTTTTCGGGTTTAAATGAAAGAGTGATTGCCGTACCACTTTTCACACGTAACTCGATTTTTTTTTTGTTTAAAATCAAAAAACTTCCCTGTCTAAGTGAAAGTAGTTTACATATTATACACCATTACCTTTTCCTTCACGCTCACGTAGCTGCGGTCCAAGCAACTGCTCCGAATGATACGTTATAGTTTGCCTCATATAATCGTGCTGTTTCTTACTTTGTACTCTAAGGGCCACTGCATTCGCATAAAGTGACCCTACTATACACCAACTTTTCTTGGTGCAGTGCCACCTAGTACTGCTCATAATTCGTCGACAGAATTCGTAGGTTTTCGTGACGCTTGTACCGTGCTTGCCAGTCTACACGAGATGACACTAAACGGCACTGAACTACTTGACCTTGAGCTATGGCACTAATTTAATTTAATTTCATATGCGTAGCTACAAATAAGTACCTGACGTGGACATGAACATAGCTGACACACTGTCACAAAACCCTGTTATTTCCTTGCGTCATTACGATCACACGAAGTGGTCGGATCGTAAGGTGAACTGCATATGTTTTCAGAAGTGTGGAAGATTTTCCCACCATAACATTCCATTGAATAAGCTGTACTGCTATTAGCCTATGGCAGATAAAAAGGTCCACGATGGTGGATTTACTTAATTTCACCATATTCAACGGCTTTCAGTTTATTTCACCATGTTATCAATTTTTACTGTTTTCTTGAAGAACGTAATTTGAGAATACTTTAAAAACTGAGTGTTTTAAGACACAATTTGTAAGTGCTGCATACCAGTGATAGGATCGACAGCATTATGGATTTATTATCGAAATGAAGTATAAATCGAAAGCAAAATTATATATTTCATTGTACCAAACTACAGGAAGGCTTTTTGCAGCCTCCCGATTCCACCCATATAGAGTGGGTAATAGCATCCACGTAATTAAGTAAGTAATGAAACGTTTTCCGTTCGTTTACGAGCATTATTCTATACGTTAAAACATATATAAAGTAATATTTGCTTTCTTAAAGTGTTGGTCTCCCCAACAGGTCTGTCGTTTGGAGCAACTCGACACTCTGCGCCGTTTCTGAGCAATTTAGTACCGCAGTTATCCAGTCAGGTCGTCGCGCACGTAAATTCAATAATTCGGAAACGGCCCAAGTTATCAATCTTTTTGTAACAGTTATTTATCAGCACAACCACCCCTGCAACACTAGTACAAGCTTTTCAAATTGTTTCTGGCCACCCTGTGTAAGTGGTAACTAACCTACCATAATATTGAATGAATAACACAAAAGTTACTTTTACTGTCATGTACTATTACAAATAAAAAACTTATCACGGAACGTCTCTTCGGGTGAACAGGACAAAGAACACAATCTCAGTCACGCTAAGTGCTCCAACTCCCTTCTTGGTATCATCGCGACGAAATGTTTTAAGAGTTCCACAAGCTCCGGTTTTCCTTTAACCCTCAAGTAAACAAACACACGCTCGCTGAGCGGTCAGTGACCCTAGGACACAGCTAACAGGTGTTGTTACACAACTGGAAGTACTTAGCAGAAGTATTCCTGGGCGTTCACAGAAATTTTTCCAGGGAAGGGGGGAGGGGGCAAGACTTATCTGACTGTTGGTCAGTTTCGAGACATATCATTCTATGATAACTAAATCGGTAACACAAAACCGTATTATGCCATAGCGAATTGGCGGTTATTCACTCGGTATTCCAGATAAGGTGAAGGCACAACAGAGGCAATTCTGACGTTGCGGTTGACAACGGAAGAAAGACTAAAGAAAAATAAAGACACGTTCATGGGATTTGTAGACCTGCAAAAAGCGCGTGACAGTCTAAAATGGGATGAGAGGTTCGAAATTCTGAGGAAAATAGCGGTAAGCTTTAGGGAGAAAAAAAGTGGTTCAAAGGGCTCTGAGCACTATGGGACTTAACTTCTTAGATCATCAGTCCCCTAGAACTTTGAACTACTTAAACCTAACTAAGGACATCACACACATCCACGCCAGAGGCAGGATTCGAACCTGCGACCGCAGCGGTCGCGCAGCTCGAGACTGTAGCGCCTAGAACCGCTCGGCCACTCCGACCGGCTTTAGGGAGACACGGTTAATATACAACATGTACAAGAACCAAGAAGAAATGTTAAGAGTGGAAGACCAAGAATGAAGTTCTCGATTAAAAAAGATATAAGACAGGGATTGAGATTTCGGCCCTACATTTCAGTCTGTAGATCGAAGAAGCAATGATGGAATTAAAAGAAAGGTTCAGGAGTCAAATTAAAATTCAAGGAGCAAGGATATCAATGATACGAGGAGGACATCAAAAGCAGACTAGTAGTGTCAAAAATGGCATTCCTTGCCAAGAGAAGTCTACTAATATGAAACATAGGCCTTAATTTGAGGAAGAAGTTTCTGAGGATGTACGTATGGAGCGCAGCACTCTATGATAGTGAAACATGGAATGTGGAAAAACCTGAACAGGAGAGAATCAAAGCATTTGAGATGTGGTGCTACAAACGAATGTTGAAAATCAGGTGGACTGATAAGGTAAGGAATGAGGAGGCTCTGCCAGAATCGGGAGGATAGGAAAATGTTGAAAACACTGTCAAGGTGAAGGGACAGGATGATAGAACATCCGTTAAGTCATCGCGGAAGAGCTTACATCTTACTAGAGGGAGCTGTAGAGGGCAAAAGCTTTAGAGGGAGACAGAGATTGGAATACATCCAGCAAATAATTGAGGATGAAAAAAAAAAATCCGGATTGCAGAGGGCAACTGCAACTAGTTGCCATGACTTGGTGGCGCCTATGGGCATACCGGTGTTACATGACTATAAATTAAACTCTGAGACGTTCTAAAGTCTAAACAATTAAAAACGTTCAAGTTTTTGTAGTCGTTACCTTGTGTAAGTCATGTTTATTTATTTCAAGCTTTAGTGATCTCAAATGCCAAAGCTCCGCTTTTGTAATGTGAGAGTCGTCTCCGTCCTGAAGCAATCTTCTTACTTGTTTCGGAGGAACTCCGCCTTCCACCAGACTTGTCCTGGGAAATAACTGCTATTACGTAGTAACAGGCGCTCGTAGGTTCACGGACAGTTTTCTTTTTGTACCCCAGTTACAAATCCGTTTAATTTCCGATCTACAATAACTTCATACAATCAATTAGTAACATGAACAGACCCACATTGTGGTTCTGAGTCAAATTCGGTTCTGTTTTATATATAAATCTCCTTAGTTACCAACACCCACGATGACGGAACTCCAACAAAATCACCATACCAACACGAAAAGAATATAATTTTCTTTTATTACTTGAACCTAGTCTGCCACCATTCAGGTCTCAGTCTTATACACATTCTTGGAAATTCCTGTTACAGATTTGTCGGATTTGTACAGGGGACTGAGTAAATAATATTTTGAATTTGAATCCATGTCCGAAAACGTATCGTTTGTGGGCTACAATCATTTGAAAATACGAGTATGTCGGCAACGCGACCACTTTTGAAAGTAATTTATTAGGTGTGACCCAGTATATCACTGGTTCTACATTTACACTCTCTAATAACAAAAAAAAGAAGAAAAGGAAACTGAGAGCTGGTTTCTCAGTATGGGGCAGGATAAGGTTACGAGTGTGGACGGGGCCGTAATCAATTACTCTCGGTTGCGCAACAAATACGTAAACTTTATTAAAAGAAATTAAAATTTAAAAACAATCTTTAAAGAAACACAATTGACTGTATAACGGCTGAAGGCCTTATCACAAAAAATTCCACAATTTTACGGACCAAGGCCATCAACAATAACCTCAAACAACAAACGGCTAAAGGCCTGAATTAGAAGTCAGAAGAACAATTCCAAATAGCACATATTAAGATATATACTTTATTTTAAAACAAACTGTAACACGGCTGAAAGCCTTATTATAAAAGAACTAAAATTATCACTCGGCTGAAGGCCACAAAGAATTTCAAATAACAAACGGATGAAGGCCTGAGTTAGAAGTCAGGAAGACAATTAGAAATAGCACACATCAACGAATACCTTGCTTTTAAAACAAGTCTGCTTAAAAGAACTTACTGTAACACGGCTGAGGGCCTTATCACCAGAAAGGTGAAATTATTGCTCGACTGAAGGCCTCACCAACAACAATTGGAAAATTTCAAAAATCCTTAAAACAAACATCACAGTCTAAGGAATCAGGACAAGCGTTTCTCAGCAAGTGTTCCAAGGGTCGGCCTGGGAAGGTATCTCAAATATAGGGTAAGGTGAGGCAGGCAGCCAAGAGTTGTACTCATGTAACAGGATGGCAATTCAAACTGGGAGCAGCTTAAGCGCCGACCGACCGACTAACCAATCCGCCTAACGTCCTATCACCAGTACAACGATGGAATATTTTTAGGCAAGGCCGAAGAGACAGACAGCACTCCGTCTTCAGAAGACACCCAAAGCCAAAGGAAACACTAGAACCAAGGTAGACCTCTCAAAAAAAAATATGCACAGTGCAATACAAGAGGCTGTCGAACTAAACGCCGTGTCGGACAGCATCAGCATGACGAGGAAAGATACACTGCCGGAAAAGAACGCTAACCTCCAGGTGAGGTAACTGGGGCATTAGCGACCACAAGGCAGAAAATACCTCTGGTTGTACTTCACTAATGAGAATAATACCAAAATCAATGATGAATAACAAATAGAGAAAGACGGCTGCAATACTTCACCGCCTCGAAACACTTCACTCGTTGCCGCCAGGCTCAGCGGCCCTGGGAGCAACAACCCTCCGACCAAAGGCGAGATCTCAGAATAGTCGAGGTTGCATTAGCAGTTAACTCTTTACTCAAACATCCAGGGTTCGGTGTGCCACGAAGTCGTCGCTCTCGCAGCTACTCCTCCTCGATCCGGCAGTGGCAGCACGCCGCCAAAGGACCCGGCTTGCCCTCGCGCTCCACGGACCTGCTCGCTCCTACTGCGCCCCCCAGCCGACCTGATGTCCGTTCGCAACCCTCACCAAATCCAGTACGCAGACAGTATTAAAGTAATTGCTCATTCTAAACCTCAAGACACCCACACGGATCCGGGAAAACAATTCCACCAACAATTCACAAAACTAAAACCAGTCACTGTCAAAATACACTGACGAATTGTGAGTCGGCACAAACAGTGAAGCCACAAGCGGTCGGAAGACCAAATACACGTCGTCCGCTGAGACGACCGACCGAACCAACGATCGTCCCCACTCAAGTCAGGCCAGCGGTCGGGCGAGTACTGGCTGTCCGCACCTCACTGCTGCTCCGTCGCAACTCAACTCGCTCGACACACGACCACCCGGAAATACTACAGGCCGCTCCAAAGATGGTACCACACTACGCGCTATCGATAAGGGCTGCTACTGCCACTCATGGACAGACAAGGCGAGCAAACGTAGTGACGCCACTGAGCACACTAAGAAAACGAGACGCCACTATCGCTATTACAAGATGCCAAGCTATGAACGGCATCAACGCGAGCCACACACGGCTCAGAAACTTAAACACTTCTCACAAACATTGCTGTTTACAGTACAGCCACTTACAATTCGGGTGTGCCGCGTCTCAATGGAGTACCACAGTCGCGTCTTCTGACGGTGAAGTTACCCCTTTCTCGAAGCGGTTGCATACTTGTAACGGAAAGGGTATGCGATAGTCATAGGTTGTGGATAACGATTTTGATAAAGGCGACGAGCAGCTCTTTCATTACCGTAAGCGTCGGCGTACAGAATGATCAAGTCGGTTTATTCTGCAGACGTGTACACAATCATGCTGCTGTAGCACTAGGAGACACGTGAATGAAATTCTAGCCTGGTCAGATAGGAAGGACGGACATCAAATTATATTAGCCGATTCGACGTAAGCATCCCTACCATAACTACCCTGTGGCATGCCTACCTACCAAACATGTTTCCAAATGGATGTAGTACGGAAATGATACGTTTCCGGACATGGATTCCGGTTCAAAATAGTGTCTACTCAGTTCCCTCTAAAAGGCCTAGAAATTCGTAACGAGAATTTCCGAACACCCTGTACATCTCTAAGCACTCTCAGCTCAGCAGTCGACTTAAGCTGTCAGCGCTAAGTTAAGCTTCCACCACAGTGGAGAGTGAGATGTGTAGAAAGCAGGAAGGTGAGTTTTGTCCCCATGTTCTGTATGGACGTAAAGGTGTGGTTAAACTGTCCACTTTGCGGCTAGTCACAGTGCGGCTGTAGCTTGGCCCCACACGCAAGTAGAGGCACGTGTCTCCTCGTCTCGTGTGGCTAGCATCCTGCGCCCTCGTGCGCACAATTCAAAGGCATTCGCGACTTTGCACCGGTGCGTGCGCCCCCTTGCCTCTTCGTGCAATAGCTGCTTGCACCTAGTGCTCACGGGAGTTCGGACTTTAAGAAGGGCAATGTTATCTGTCTATTATACAATGACACCACTACAGGCAAGCGCGTGCATAGCTAATTATCAACTAATGTATAAATTATACACAGAAGTTACAAGGTTAAGTGAAAGCATGTCATAGAGACAGTATTTCATGTCCAAACACACTCGTTACGCTTTCTGCACGGTCGTAATCATAAGACAGTCGATGCGAAATGTCCCGACATGTACCGATAACAATCAGACGGCACTTTATAGACATCGTGCTATTTCTTGCTACTTCGAAACTTTGCAACAATGTAACGGTCACTGTAAGTGTTCAAGTTGCAAAATTAACCTCATATTGCTTGACCCCTTCACCCCCCCTCCCCCACCAAACTGCCGTCCCCGGTATCTACGCCCCTGGCACAGGGAGTTCGACCGTAACCTTTTCAGTATTTGGGCCTTCGAGTCGAGTTGTGTAAGAAACCTAAGTCAACAGCGAAAGATTTTTTTCTTGAATCTATTTCTGTAATTCTCTTGCACAGATTTCTAAAGATATGAGAAATTGTTTTTGTTGAGTACAGTTCTAACCGTTAAAACATTGCGGCTGTATTTCTGTATTTGTATTATCACAAATAAAACGTATCTCAGTATTAATGGCACAGTTTCTTGGTATTGCACCTAGAATATTCTTAATTACTTTTTTATTTTTTAATTTGAGTCAATATTTTTTGAAGTGAGGTGAGCAGCATAATTCTGTGGTATCAGAAAAGGTAAGAGAAATACATTTTTTTAAAATTCTCCTGACAAATGTGGGATTTGGAAATCAGAATGTATGACATTTCTACTCTTCAGTTATATCAGGGAGCCAAAATCTTCAACAATTTCACTCATTATTAATCTCTGTAGTTTTTCTAAGGGATAAATCGAAAGAAAAATTATATATTTCGTGTATCAAACTATGGGATGGCTTTTTTGTAGCCTCCTCATTCCACCCATAATGGATGGGTAATTGCATCTCTGTAATTAACTGAGTAATGAAACATTTTCTGTTCGTATACGAACATTACCCCAGACATTACGATACATACAAAGTCACATCTGCGCTCTTAAAGTGTTTTTCTGCCTAACGGGTAAATATTTTGGAGCACTACCCTCATTTAAAAGGCCACCAGAAATAGACTGCTTGTGGTTTATACAGGGTGATATAGATTAATCTTTCTGCCTGTAAAGTTAATAATAACAGTTCATACTCACACGTTTTCGTCGATTTGTGTTTCGACGTATTCCGGCAATGTAATTAATGAACTTGAAGCCTCAGAGTTTTAAACGGTGCTGCCAGTTTTCTGGAAGCTACAAATGTTCTGAAAACTGTCAGTACTGCTGGTGACAGCAACGCCTTAGCAGCAATTTCAAAAGAAAGGAACAAGCTTTATTGATTGACCTCCCGTCGACGAGGACTCGTTATAAATTAATCAAAAGCTAGGATTCCAAAGATGGTTGAGAAGGAGATCAACGGTGTATTTTTCTAGGAAACCATCTTGGCAGTTGCCTTAATCAACTTAGGGAATGTAATACGTAATATCCTGTCTCACATTCGCACAAATTTTAAAGCAGTAAGTCAAATATTAAAATTAGAACCTGTTTACATGTCTTGACGCAACTCAGCTCACAGCGGACACAATATCCAGACCACAAATTCATCCAGTATTTGATAATAAGAGCACTTAATGACGTCCAACAAACTTCACGAGCTTTCAAACCCTTACGAAAACTTTTCTCGCTGATACACCACACAAAATAATGAAAAGATGATGATTTATTGCATACTGCATTTTTATTGTTCCTGCCAAAAATGTTCAGCATCAGGATTGACGCTTTAATTTATTACTTCGTTACTACTATCTCTATTTGCAAAATAGTTTGCAAACAGAGCCCGCAGATACCACTGGACGTACCTCCAAAACTATATCATTATTGGACACATAGATCAGGAAGTGTGACGTAGTAATAATTGAGATGCGAGAAAAACTACGGTTACTTGTCTTCAGCCATAAATGTTTTAGATGCTTAATGTCAAATATTTAACATATTAACTCTTTTATAAAATAACAAGAAGTTTACAGCTGTTTCATACATACGAATTCAATCAAAGAATGTGTGGTGGGGGCGGGATTTGGAAGTTTGGTCGTTTTACAGATTCCAGTTATATTCTGAAACCGAATTTTAATCTCCAACGAGATGCATGGCATGCACTTCGTCGTTCGACGAGTATAAATCCATAGTCCAAAAATTATGATTCCATTTCTAACGAATTAAAAATTGCGTTATCTTTAACTAATGCGTTTGATTTAAGACAGTTCACTCGTTGGACAAGAATGCTCTGTTCGTAAGTAATTCTGCAGCATGACAACTGCTGTCACGTTGAACAGCTTGTACAATAAAGTCAGAGATCCCGTAACTTCTGTAATCAGTGATGATCAACAGAGATGTTATCTCTGTTATTGGTCCTCTGTGTTTACAGCTCAGAGTGGCTGCGGGCTTATCAGTGAGTAAGCGCCACGCTATCTGTGTGCGCCTTGGGTACTGCGAGGCGTGCATGGCCGAGGAATATTAAGCTGTCTCCGGGGGACTTAACCGCTATATATCGCTATCTCGGCTCTGCATATTTGTAGCAACTGTTCAGCGCACTTGGTTAGTTCATCGACAGTGTACACATGACATTACATTGTACATAACTTTGGACAGAGGAGAGGAGATTGTAACGTCTAAATAATTCAAAGACATGCATTTGAAATACAGTACAGGGTTATTACAAATGATTGAAGCGATTTCACAGCTCTAAAATAACTTTATTATTTGAGATATTTTCACAATGCTTTGCACACACATACAAAAACTCAAAAAGTTTTTTTAGGCATTCACAAATGTTCGATATGTGCCCCTTTAGTGATTCGGCAGACATCAAGCCGATAATCAAGTTCCTCCCACACTCGGCGCAGCATGTCCCCATCAATGAGTTCGAAAGCATCGTTGATGCGAGCTCGCAGTTCTGGCACGTTTCTTGGTAGAGGAGGTTTAAACACTGAATCTTTCACATAACCCCACAGAAAGAAATCGCATGGGGTTAAGTCGGGAGAGCGTGGAGGCCACGACATGAATTGCTGATCATGATCTCCACCACGACCGATCCATCGGTTTTCCAATCTCCTGTTTAAGAAATGCCAAACATCATGATGGAAGTGCGGTGGAGCACCATCCTGTTGAAAGATGAAAATAGCTCCCTGCTTGCTTTATTCGTCGACTTCCGCGGGCTACGCGTGAAACTTGCCCGCACGCGTTCAACCGTTTCTTCGCTCACTGCAGGCCGACCCGTTGATTTCCCCTTACAGAGGCACCCAGAAGCTTTAAACTGCGCATACCATCGCCGAATGGAGTTAGCAGTTGGTGGATCATTGTTGAACTTCGTCCTGAAGTGTCGTTGCACTGTTATGACTGACTGATGTGAGTGCATTTCAAGCACGACATACGCTTTCTCGGCTCCTGTCGCCATTTTGTTTCACTGCGCTCTCGAGCGCTCTGGCGGCAGAAACCTGAAGTGCGGCTTCAGCCGAACAAAACTTTATGAGTTTTTCTACGTATCTGTAGTGTGTCGTGACCATATTTCAATGAATGGAGCTACAGTGAATTTATGAAATCGCTTCAATCATTTGTAATAGCCCTGTATAATAGAATAAGAATCATTAAACATTGAATTATTAGAATTTTCATAACAAATAAATTATAATCAAATACACTAGTTTTAGTGAAGGTACTCACATCAGTAACACATGCTGGTGAACGACGCTTGTGTAGGACACTCGACTAGAAATAGCTGATAGAAGAAATCATTATCGCTAGTATGTAATGGACATTGAGAAGAGAATTAGCATTGTGAACTCCATTACCACAGGACCTCGTATTCTATAACTAACGTCAAACATAATTCTTACGACAGGCTCCTATGTTCTCAACATATAATCGGTGTAAGTCAAGCTATGACAAAAAATTATTCGGTAACTAATTGGTGAAGGATACGGTTCTTTTACCCATTTGTAAAACATTTATAACAGTGACAACGTTAAACACGAAACAAAATGTGGATACATAGTTACAATAGCAAGCAGTACACAACATTTTTCAGAAATATCATTTAGAAAAGGTTTTTGACATTGTTGAGTTCTATAAACCCATACAAACTCTCAAGTTGAAGAGGATAAGTTAGAGGATGGGAAAATAGTTTATAACTTTTACAAAAATCGCCCTAAGGTTATAAGATCCACAGGACACAAAACAGAAATGTTGTCTTGAAAAAAGTGAATCAGCATTGTAACATATGCCCCACGTTATTGAATCAGTACATAGATGGAAACTAAGAAGAAAACCGAAAACCAACTGAGCTCATAGGAAGAAATAAAAACTTCAAGCATTGTTGAAGAATAAATAATGATTTTACATAAGAGATGCTTGCCACTTCTTTAATAAAACTAACAGTTTAAAACAAAGAAGCGTCTATAGCCAATGAAAAGTACCATAAGTAGCCACAATGATGAGAGACATAAACAAAGATCATTTACCCGCAGAACATTCACCACATAACCCACACTTACGACAAACAGCATTATTTACAGGTCATGTGACCAATCGCAGTGTATTGTATCTATGTTAATTATGCATCCTGCATTTTAGAGGAGACCCATTTATACATTAGGCAAATCCCGAAAAAACACGTGCAGTGGTACCTGGCTGCATTGACACATCTCTACGACGGTCATCATACATCAGGCACTTGTCCATGAAGAGCGTCTGATATCGTTTATCCACGTTTTATTCCAACTCTTCCCGTCGGGTACACGGTGCTAAGGGTTTGTACTGTTCTCTGAAAAAACTATAAATCGAAGTGATCAATGTGGATTGCAATGTAATGTGTGGGCCCACACATCCAGTTGCATCCCCTTCAGGTTAGCTGCGAATCATGACTTTTATGCAGCAGTCATCACCACTGAACAGTTTACAGAAGCGCCATTTTTCCTTCTAGACTGTAAATCTAAAAGGCTATTCCGAACTGAACTAACATTGCAGGTTTACTTTTATCTCCGTCATACAGGTTACTTAGTTGGCAATTTCCTGTAGTCAAAAGAGTAATGAATGACAGTTTATTATACACTGTCTGCACCTACATCTACGTGGATACTCTGCAAATCACATTTAAGTGCCTGGCAGAGAGTTCATCGAACCACCTTCACAATATTTATCTCTTATTCCAATCTCGAACAACGCGCGGGTAAAACGAACACCTATATCTTTCCGTGCGATTTCTAATTTCTCTCATTTTATTATCATGATCGTTGCTTTCTATGTAGGTCGCCGTCAAAAAAATATTTTCGTATTCACAGGAGAAAGGGGGTTATTGAAATTTCGTGAGAAGATTCCGCTTCAACAAAAAACGCCTTTGTTTTAATGATGTCCACCCCTAATCCTGTATCATGTCAGTGACACTCTCTCCGCTATTTTGCGGTAATACAAAACGTGCTGCTGTTCTTTGAAGTTTCTTGATGTACTCCGTTATTCCTATCTGGTAAGGATCCCACAACGCACAGAAGTAGTCCAAAAAAGGCTGACAAGCGTAGTGTTGACAGTCTCATAAGTAGATCTGATACATCTTCTTTCTGCCAATAAAATGCAGTGTTTTGTTCGCTTTCCCCACAACATTTTCTATGTGTTCTTTTCAATTTAAGTTTCTCGTAACTGTGATTTACGGCTTTTAGATTTAATTGATTTATTGTGTAACAGAAATTTAACGGATTCACTTTAGCACTCATGTGGATGAGACTACATTACAGTATTAGGGGTCAACGGTCAATTTTTGCACCATATAGATATCTATTCTAAATCGTTTTGCAATTATTTTTCTCTTCTGACGACTTTACTAGACCATAAACGTCGGAATAAACCGAAAACAAACTAAGAGGACTGCTCAGATTGTTTGCTAAATCATTTATACAGATCAGGAACAGCAAAGGACATATAACACTGCCTTGGGGAACGTCAGAAATCACTTCTGTTTTCCTCGATGACTTTCCGTCAATTAATACGAACTGCCATCTCTGTCACAGAAAATCAAGAATCCAGTCACATAACAAGGACGATATTCCATAACCACGCTTGTGAGGTACAGTGTCAAAAACCTTCTGGATTTCTAGAACTACGGAATCAATTTGAAATCCCTTGTCAATAGTATACACACTTCGTGTGAGTAAAGAGCTAGTTGTGTTTCACAGGTACGATGTTTTCTAAAACCGAGTTGACTGTGTGTTATTAGGCCGTTATCTTCGTGGTAATTCATAACTTTCGAACACGTCATAGGTTCCAGAATCCTGCTGCATATCGATGTTAATGATATGGGCCTGTAATTCAGTGGATTACTCGTAGTGCCTTTCTTGAATATCGGTATGATCTGCACAACGTTCTAGTATTTGGGTACGGATCTTTCGTCGAGTGAGCGGTTATACATGATTGTTAAGCATGAAAGTGTTGCGTCAGTATACTCTGTCATAAACTGTATGACAAAGTAGGTGAATGAGCCAGAAGGAGCAGTCCGGTGTTAATGTAACTTCGCACGCATGCATCACTTCTGCAGATATGTAAATGATGTGAGATTAATTTCTCTGTGACACGTATAACGCTACGATAGTACATTAGCGTTTTTCGCGTTTAGGTTCTTACTAGGCGTGGAAGTGGATATAGGAGGCGCTAACATCGTCAGATGTTGAATGATCATAGTAAAGAACATGAAGATACTGTGTACCATTGGTGTGAGACAGCGTTATCAGCATCTGACAGAACTGAAGGAGGCATAATTCTTGGTCTGCATTTGGTCATCTGGTCCCATCGTTAATATCCGTATTTGTGGGGCATTAGGAAGTGGCAGTGACCCTGTGTGGGAAACGTGCGGCCTGGCATGCTTCTGGTCGATTGCGTCTGAGCACAACAAGGAAGTATCGCCGTATCTTCCACTAGGCACATCTCAACCCGTTCTCATTTGCTCCTGTTGTCCAAGAGCCAACGGACCCCCTTTAAAGAAAACCACTCTGCATCTTCCTGCATCATTGGTTGGAGACTAGCAGCAGTCAGACTAAGGAATTACAGCCACGCACAGGCTGTTTCTAACATCATAACACAAACGGCTACGTCTGGAGCGGTATTTCGAGGATGAGCATGGACTGACGAAGAATGGGTCGTTATGGTCAGCAATGAGCTGAGGTTCTACACCACCCCGGAAGACCACTGGCCGTGCGGATGGCTGTGATCCAGGTAGACGTCCCATTTTACCAACACTTTGGAGGGGCACGATGGTGTTATGACCCATGTCATGATGTTGGAACCCATCAGCTATGACTTCGGTTCACAACGCGCAGTGATTTTTGAGGGAACTCTGACGGCACAGCCGTATGCCTCGGACATCCTGCGTCCTCATGTGTGACCTCTCATTCGACAGTATCGTGGTACCACTTTTCAATAGGACAATGTTCGTCCGTGCATGGCACGTGTGTATACGAACTGTCTGCTTGTTCAGGTACTCCATTGACCAGCAAGATCCCCAGTCTGTTCCCAGTAGATCATTTGTACGACGAACTGGGATGTTAACACCGTCCCAGTGCCAATATCCTGGGTATCAAGGATCGATTACAACAGCTGTGGGCCAGCATGCTTCAAGAGAGAATGCGTCTTAATGACACCCTTTCCAATTGAATCTGTCCATACATCCAGGTCAGAGGGATCCTACGTCATTCTGATAAGTCGGCTCTTACTGCCAATTTTTTTTTTAAAATTTCATTTCATTTTGTAATTATTGAAAGAATGCTATACACGCTGAAAACGTGAATTTCACTTCGTTTCTTCTTCCGCTTGTCGGTGCTTCACTTTTTGTCAGGCGGTGTTCTTCGGAAATAATGTACGAAAAATACATATTTCCATCTTTGTCCAAATTTGAAATATCCATTTCAGTGTATTTGGTGTTTGTTTCAAAGTTTCCGACTTTTGTTGTACTTTTACTTCCAATTACCAAAGCACAATAATAAGACAGTCACCTTCAGTAAGATCAGTGTTAACGTATATTTCTAGCTGTCACAGCTAAAATGTCTTCGACTCAACGAAGCAGAGATTTCGTTTGCGAAAGGATTTCTGGGAAAACGCAGCTCAGTAAGTGTGGGGTCCACATCACGGTGGACTATTGGAAGACAGATGTGCATAAAAATAATATTACAATGAGTTGTCATATCTTTGCTTTGCCTTTCAGGGAAGTGAATCATACCCGAAACAGCTGATCGAATGCAGTGAACAGATCCGATTAGCTCACTGATGGGTGAAATAATTGAGCAACCATGTCTGAATTACGGATTCTTCAGAACTTACATCCACATGGAACTGTCATACGCCTCTGGCAGAGAATGCCAGGTTTTCAGCAAGAGTAATAGCTTTTCCACAAGCTTTGCAGATTCTGATTACTATTGACGCGCTACGTCTACTGTCAGCTCTCATTTCCTCCGGAATCTTATGACAATAACTCGGTATGGAACCTCGGTGAATTATCTTTGAGTACCTGTGCACCAAGGAGACTCCAAAAATGAGCCTAATTCCAAGGACGCACCATTCAACATGTACCTGTTCATGTACGATTTCATTGGATTCCACTAGCCACATAATCACTTCTCTAAAAATACAGGGAGCACACTGTAAGCATGGAGAGAAGAGTTGGAAGAAACATGGCATTGATTTCCAGCAGTACTGTAATGTACGACAACACCTGTGCAAGAGATCAAGGTTTGTGAAATAGACAAGCGATAGAAGTTGCACAATGTCTGTCACAAAGACGCTTCTCCATCACAGCTACTTAGCCCGTCACCTTCAAAGGAAACGCTTTAGATAATTTCCAACATATTAGTGTGACTAAATATGCGAGAGTAATTTTAGTCTCCTCTTCTAGTGAACGAAAACAGTACAAACTCTACGATAGAGAGTAAATACTGTGTTACACATAAATCTGACAGCAGAACCACTACCATTGCATTAGGAAAGAGCACAGTTTACAGAAGCAAACTATACTTTTCAAATGATGCTAAATTGCACACGTAACTACAAAGTTGTTCCCAAAAAAAGTCTTGGGCACCATCAAATGGACTGTAAATCAATAACTACTTCGAAAGGACCCTTTTTTTTTAACAATTTCGTGTCCATAAATATCAGGCTTCTACCGAGTTAACACTTCAAAACTTAGGACAAACACAGTACAAAAAATGGCTCTGAGCAGTATGGGATTCAACTGCTGAGGTCATTAGTCCCCTAGAACTTAGAACTAGTTAAACCGAACTAACCTAAGGACATCACAAACATCCATGCCCGAGGCAGGATTCGAACCTGCGACCGTAGCGGTCTTGCGGTTCCAGACTGCAGCGCCTTTAACCGCACGGCCACTTCGGCCGGCAAACACAGTACAGCTACAGTATTTATAGTCCGGTATTTTTGGAGAAAGGCTGCAGTGAAATTTTTGTTACATTTGTGCGGTACCTACGGCAATAAAATGCCAGTGAAATGTAAAAAATTTTAATAAATTAAGAAAGAAGTAGCAGCAATCTAAATCGGTAAAAAATGTAGAAAATGGCATTCGATAATGTATGACAAACTTATGAGAGCGTTTAAAACGTCATGAACCTTGTTCCAATTACTTTATTACAAAAATTACTCAGCAGTACCAAAATGAAAGGACAGTATTCTATAAATAAACTTCACGGACGCCTACACTTTATCCTATGTTTCTCTTTAAAATGTTGTGCAAATGTGATGTACTGTACGTAATAAACTAAAGATATATAACATACATAACCAGAAAATATCTATAACAAATACACTGTTATTCCTTTTCTGTGCTTTGAAAAAAATTGCACATATTGGAATTTAATTTTCTAGTTTTCTGCAACCACAGCTAATTTTTAGCCAGCTGCTTCAACTTTAAAATGCAATACAGTCACGCATACTACACCATATTGCCATAGAAAAGCTTGTAAGTTATCTTTGTCTGCTTCTTATATTTAAGATGTGTTTACGCATTTTGGTCTTGACGATGCATTCGTTTTAATGGCTTATTTTAAACCAACAATCAGCATAAAACATGAGTTTGAAAATATGCCTCACGTTGTTGTTAGTAATCCCCAACTACACAACAAACAAAAATGAACGTTGGACGTTATAGCTGCTATATAAATCCTAAAATGTAATGTAAATGCGTCATTTTATACGATACATCGTAAGAAGCGCTGTCGTACTAAGCGTTTTCTTTTTTTTATGTAGCGTTTACATTGGATTTAGGTGTGACCGTTATATTTCGTTGTTATAAATAATGCGTCGTTAAAAGCGATATCGCCATAAACGGTATCCACTGTATTTACTGCATGTAAGCACTATAATCACGAGATCGCATTAGGAGTTCACAAGCGATAGGATTATGTATGCTGTTTTCCTCTCAGTGGTCTAAATGGATTGTACTGTTGCCAGTTACTCTGATCTGTCATCAGCTATTACCGGGTCTATGTCCTTAAATGACATCAGATCTACCGTTCATGTGATATGATGCTGGCTGCAATGGTTTTATAGTGTCACAACAAAAATTAACAATTTAACGAGTGTAATACGTATGCTTCAATATCTCTGTTCATATACGCTCGTAGAACATGCCATATTCCGTGTGAAATCATACTGAAACGGAATAAGACGTTTTTAAATAGCACACGGAAGACTTCTGTTTTTGTCACTGGATGGCATCACCGGATGACGAAAAAAACCGATTTACTGTTGACTGTCGAGAGGTCGATTGGGAGTGACTATGGAGACACGAGAGGAAGGGATGATAGTAGGTGTCTGGAACTGGACCGAAAGTTTTATGGAAAATCGGCATGTGATTTAATGCCTTTTTTATAATTTAGTTTCACTTGTGAATATTTGTTTTCATTTTGTGAAAATAACCCTAAGTGTCATTAGCTTTTGAAATTACATGCTGTCATGATGATTACAGATGTGAAACAACAAAAGTTTGTAAGTGGAAAGTTGTTGCTGTTTACCATCCCAAGCTTCCCCCTTATTTTTTTGTGGTTGCTGCTACAGAAGATAAATACAGTCTTGATTAAATGGACCGTGAAAATGTTCTTACGTTGGTTTAGCTGTTAAGAAACACATATATTACCAAATAAGTTTACTGATCGATGTTGATAACACCGATCTTGTAATTGTTCAAATTAGGGAGTTATTGACCAGCAGCTGAGTGCAAGTAACGAATTATGTACTAAAATTATGACTTTCCCAAGAAACGTAAAACATACAACAAAAAGGGGTGATCTCTGGTAGATTTGACACTTGGTAATTATTGCTTATAGTTTCGCGCATTAAAATAAGAAAATTTTTAGCCGGCCGAAGTGGCCGTGCGGTTAAAGGCGCTGCAGTCTGGAACCGCAAGACCGCTACGGTCGCAGGTTCGAATCCTGCCTCGGGCATGGATGTTTGTGATGTCTTTAGGTTAGTTAGGTTTAACAAGTTCTAAGTTCTAGGGGACTAATGACCTCAGCAGTTGAGTCCCATAGTGCTCAGAGCAATTTGAAATTTAAGAAAATTTTGGGGAATTTTCGAATTTAATGTCGACTGAGAGAAAGGTACATTGTGGTCTTTTGCTGTGTTGCCATGATGTAGCAGCTGCGTTAATACTTGTTCATAGTGAATAGGTGGAAATTGGTTTTCGGGTAGGAGTATCGCGTAGTTCTGTTAAATTAATTTATCCATTCCAGCACACAGTCTTTGTCAGGTGCTTGATATGAGTGTAGAATCTACAAATAATTTTCAACCCCCTACTCACAACTGCCTCCCCCCTCCACCACCCCATACATACATAAACACACACATACACACACACACACACACACACACACACACACACACACACACACACACTGTGCCGACGTGGGTTTGCTTAGTATTTTGCATGCCTCGATGTTGCAGACGGTCGTACCACTAGTGTAACTATAACGGATGGTTATTCGTGAAGAGTCCACATTAATCTATGGTTCTTGAAGAGTGACCAGTCCCTTCAACAGTTACATGAGCCACAGCCTTGATGACTGACTGATCTGGCCTTGTAACATGACCTTGCCGTGGTGGTATAGCGAACAGAAAGCTCTACAGTATCGTCAAATGATGATTTCATCCTCTTAGGCAAAATATTCCGCAGAAAAAATAGTCTCCCACTCGAATTTCAGGGCAAGAGAATGTCGTCATTAAGAAAAGAAAAACTGGCGTTCTATTGGTCGGAGAATGGAATGTTACATCCTTTAATCGAATAGGCAGGCTAGAGAATTTAAAATGGAAATGGAGGGGTTAAAGTTAAAGATAAAAAGGAAAAGTGAAGTGCGGTGGCGTGAACAACAAAACGTATAATCATGTGAGTACTGGTTCATAAAAAGAATCTCGAATAGGGGTAACGCAAAAGTAGGTCTAATAATAAGAATAGAGCAATGCTGGTTACCCTCTATGAGCAAAATAATATTCGTATCATGTGGCCAAGATAGATACAAAGAGATTACATGTAGTTTGATGAGACAAAAGAAATTATTCATATAGTTAAACTAGATCGATGTTTACTTATAATTGGGGACTTGAGTTCGATAGTAGGGAGCGGAAGAGAAGGAAGAAGCAGGAGATCATGGATTGGGGGAAAGGAATGAAAATGGTAGAGCCTGATGGAATTTTGTACAGATCGTATCTCAATCATCACTACCAGTTGGTTTAAAAACCATGAAAGAAGGTTATATACATCGAAGAGACGTGCAGACACTGCAAGGTTTCCGACAGAATTAATAATGACACAGACTTTAAAATGCAAAACACTTCCGAGGGTACGTGTAGACTCTGCCCATATTTCATTGTTTGTGAAGTGTGGATGGAAGCCAAAAAATTGTGGAAAGTAGGATATTAGGGAGATGGGACCTGGATAAGTTTAAAGAACCAGTGATATTTAACAGACAGCATTAAACGATGATTGACACTAAAGCATGTGTAAGGAACTCAACAGAAGACGGATGGGTAGCCTTGAAAGATGAAACAATGAAAGCAACACAAGATCAACTAGGCAAAAACACTTGTAAAAACTTAGATAACTCACAAGATAATGAATCTAGATGACGAAAGAAGAACATATAGAAAATGTATAAATGACGCTACAAAACGTAATACAGACGGCTGGTAAGTTAGACTGAGAGGAAGTGCAAAATGGAAAAGCAGCAATGGCTAGATAAGAGTTGCAGGAATGTATAACACGAATAACTGAAGGAGAAGGTGGATGCCGCCTATGTGAAATTTAAATAGACTTTTGGAGAAAGTAGCTGTGTGCCTATAAAGAGCTCATATTGCAAGCCATTACTGAGAAAAAGAGGGAAGCTGAAAGTTCAAATGGTTCAAATGGCTCTGAGCAATATGGGATTTAACATCTGAGGTCATCGGTCGCCTAGAACTAAGAACTACTTAAACCTAACTAACCTAAGGACATCACACACATCCATGCCCGAGGCAGGGTTCGAACCTGGGACCGTAGCGGTCGCGCGGCACCGGACTGAAGCGCCTAGAACCGCTCGGCTACACCGGCCCCCGAAGCTGAAAGGTAAAATGAATATCTAGAAGGACTATACAAGGGAAATATATTGAAGAAAATATTACATCCCTTTTTCCTGGATTTCTACAGAGCCCAAACTGAAGCGCATGCAAATGAACTGCGATACCACTAGAAGAAACAGACTGAGCGATGAAAGATTTAAGTCCGAAGATGGTCTCTGCAGTAGATGACATGGTCTCAGAATTATTGAAATCCTAGAGAGAGATAGCCATGACTGATTTATTCCAACGTGTGTGCAAGATATACTGACAGAAAATGATCGCTACACTAAAAATTAATTAATATAGAATAATGAAATTTCAGGAGAAGATTTATGTAAGTAATGTATTTAAGTGATTAACAATGCAAGATCAGAGGTAAATATAGGCGCGAGAGAAGCCATTACAAGTGTGAAATGCTGGTACATTAATAACTGGTGAATGCGAACGTGCGTGCATTGTGTTGTACAGGCGCCGGACGTCAGTTTGTGGGATGGAGTTCCATCCCTGTTGCATTTCGTCGGTCGACACAGGGACGGTTAAAGCTGTTTGAGGATGATACTGGAGTTGTCGTCCGATGATGTCCCATATGTGCTCGATTGGAGACAGATGTGGTGATCGAACAGGCCAAGGGACGTATCGACAGACTCTGTAGAGCATATTGGGTTACAGCAGTGGTATGTGGGCGAGCGGCATCCTGTTCAAAAATAACCCCTGGAATGCTGTTAACGATGAAAGCACAACACGTTGAGTCATCACTCTGACGTACGAATTTGCAGCCTGAGTGCCTGAGACAACCACGAGAGGGTGCCTGCTGTGAAGACGCCAGGTGCAGGTCCAGTGTCTCTAGCACGGAGACAGGATGTTGCAGGCTCTCAACTGGCCGCCTCGTAACCATCACACAGCCACCACTGGCACCGAGGCAGAACCAGCTTTCATCAGTAAACACTACAGGCCTGCACCCAGCCCTCTAGTCAGCTCACTAAAGTCGGAAATGGCTCTGAGGGTGAGTGGAATGCACGCTACAGAATGTCTGGCTCGGAACTGTCCTGGAAAAAACCGATTGTAACACTGTGGTACCAACCGCTGCTCAAATTGCTGCTGCAGACGGAGTACGATGCGCCAGAGCCACACCCTGAATACGATGTTCTTACCTGTTGATAGCGTCCGCGGCTCGTGATCTTGCGGTAGCGCTCTCGCTTCAAACGCACGGGGTCCCAGGTTAGATTCCCGGAAGTGTCAGGGATTTTGTCTGCCTCGAGATGACTGGGTGTTGTGTGTCTTTTATCATCATTTCATCCTCATTCACTCGCAAGTCGCCGCAGTGGCGTTAAAGAACTTGTGGAGCGGTGGCCAAACCGCTCCGCGAGGGGTCTCCCGGCCACCAATGCCATACGCTCATTATTATTATTCATTATCTCTTGATAGTGAGTAGTGGCTGTTTGGAGCCTGGTCTTTGCGATTGTACATTCTCGTCAACACCGCAGCCAACAACCGTGTATAGTGGCTACATTCCTGCCAGTTCACTCCGAAATATTGCGGAAGGAACATCCAGCTGCTCGATCCCTATCACGCGACCTCTTTCAAACTCAATGGGATGTTAATAATGGCCTTTTTGTCGTCTTAAAGGCATTCTTAACCAACATCAACTCACCACGTCCATTCTCGATGATAATTTACGCTGCCGACCGTTACTGCAGGTACTTTTTGCACCTTGGATTCACAGTCATGTAAAACTTTATGAAAGATATCATATTTATGCCAGTAACTGTACACACTTTCTTTATGTCACGATTGCAATTTCTACATCTACATTTACATCCATTCTCCGCAAGCCACCCGACGGTGTGTGGTGGAGGGTACTTTGAGTACCTCTATTGGTTCTCCCTTCTATTCCAGTCTCGTATTGTTCGTGGAAAGAAGGATTGACAGTATGCCTCAGTGTGGGCTTTAATCTCTCTGATTTTATCCTCGTGGTCTCTTCGCGAGATATACGTAGGAGGGAGCAATATACTGCTTGACTCCTCGGTGAAGATATGTTCTCGAAACTTCAACAAAAGCCCGTACCGAGCTACTGAGCGTCTCTCCCGCAAAGTCTTCCACTGGAGTTTATCTATCATCTCCGTAACGCTTTCGCAATTACTAAATGATCCTGTAACGAAGCGCGCTGCTCTCCGTAGGATCTTCTCTATCTCCTCTATCAACCCTATGTGGTACGGATCCCACACCAGTGAGCAGTGTTCATGCAATGGGCGAACAAGTGTAGTGTAATCTACTTCCTTTGCTTTCGTATTGCATTTCCTTAGGATTCTTCCAATGAATCTCAGTCTGGCATCTGCTTTACCGACGATCAAGTTGATATGATCATTCCATTTTAAATCACTCCTAATGCGTACTCCCAGACAATTTATGGAATTAACTGCTTCCAGTTTCTGATGTGCTATATTATAGCTAAATGATAAGGGATTTCGGCCTTAGGCCATTATCAAGTGCAGATTTTTTCCGCCATGTCAACTTAAAATGAGGTGACACATTTATATGTATATATGAAGATGGTCAGTAGTTAAGACTCACCGGCCATTTGACCGTCTTCTTCTGTGCAGATACACAAACAGTTCCCGAACTCTTACGGGAATCGGCAGTAAGGTCGCAAGTAATGAGTATAATGAGCAGAGGCACTATGAATATAGTGCGGGACAATAAGCTGCGAATGTGGGTCTAACGGGAGGTGTGCCAGAGATACGTCGCTTCAGTCGCATTATCCTCTGTGTCATCGGTGGCTAAGATGGCTAGAGCGTCTCCCATATAAACACGAGATCCCGGGTTCGAGTCTCGGTCGAAGCACACATTTTCAACTGTCCCCGTTGACTTATGTCAACGCCTGTATGCAGCTAGGGGTATTCATTTCATTGTAATTACATTTATACGTCGTTGTCATTACTGTTAAATACATTCGTGCCGCTCGCCTTGTGCAACAGTGTCACGAATGTATTTAACAGTAATGACAACGACGTATAAAAGTGTCAGCTCATTTTAAGTTAACGTGGAGTAAAGCCACAAAAATCTGCACTTGATAATGGCCTAAGGCCGAAATTGCAATCGTGAAATAAAGGAAGTGTTACAGTCACCGGCGTAAATATGATGTCTGTTATAAAGTTACTGCTGGTGTTTACGGCAATCCTGATTTGCATCCTCATAGTGGCGCTACTATCGCTGCTCTTACGAGACTAGCGCGAAATTTTAACAGGCACCATCTTTCAGATGTAGAAACACGTGTACCAAATTTCGTTTATGTTGCGCAACTCCTCCTCTGCGTTGCGATTTTTTCCGTAAATGTATATAAGACAGGCGAAACACCGTCAGACTTCAAGAGTCAGAGTCAGAGTCAAATGTTGACATGTGTGAATATTACCGTTCCACCAGCTTAACAAGTAATGCTTGCAAAATAGTGGCTCGAAATATTCACAGAAGAATGCAAAAACTTTGAGAAGCCACCTCGGAGAAGATCAGTATGGACTCTGGAGAAATCCAGGAACAAGTGAAGTAATAGCGACCCCAGATCTAATGGTAAAGTAAACAAAGGTAATATTTGGGAAGGGGATTCAAGTTCAGAAAGAAGGAAAATTTGAGATTTGCCGATGACATTCTAACTCTGTCAGAGATACGTAGGACTTACAATGCGGCAACAAAGCTGTCGCATTTTTGCAATTTTTTATATTTATGTTACGTGACGTTCAGAACTCAAATACGAATCCCCAAAAACAGTTCGACACAACTCTCAAAAATTGATAAAATCGACTTTGATATTTTTCGACTGTATTTAATATGACAGAGAGAGGTCGATTTTTCTCGACAGATCATGTAGCTGTTTAGTAAGATGCTCGCTGCCAGGGAATCGTTCAAATGCTTCAAATGGCTCTGAGCACTATGGGACTCAACTTCTGAGGTCATCAGTCCCCTAGAACTTAGAACTACTTAAACCTAACTAACCTAAGGACATCACACACATCCATGCCCGAGGCAGGATTCGAAACTGCGACCGTAGCGGTGGCGCTGTTCCCAGGGAATGGTGTTAGATTCGATTTGCAGCTGATGCAAATTTATAAACAAAGGTACCTGTCCTACTCGGAATTCCGTTTAAAATGCGTAAAGATGAAAATAATCTACAGCGCCCGAGACTGGTAATCGCTGGTTCGAGTCTCGTTTCGGTCATTATTATTTTCGATTTTTTCGTTCTGTTCGAATACCTGCTGTTTTTGTGGTCTTCAGTCCGAAAATTGGTTTGATGTAGCTCTCCCAGCTACTCTGTCCTGTGCAAACTTCTTCATCTCCGAATATGTATTACAACTTGCATGCTTCTGAATCTGTTTACTGTCTTCGTCTCTTGGTCTCCTTGCAAGATTTTTACGCCCCACACTTTCCTCCTACACTGCCTCCTGATTCTGCATACAGTATTTATATCGTGGTCTACCTCTACAATTTTCACGCCACACCCCCCCCCCCCTCCTCCCACCCACCCTAAAATTCCCGGCAACACTAAGGTGTGACATTTTGATGTCTCAGAACGTGTCCTATCAACCGATCCCTTCTAGCCAGGTTGTGCCAGAAATTTATTTTCTCCACAATTCTCTTCACTAACTCCACATAAGTTAGCGAGCTACGTACCTGATCTTCAGCATTCTCCTGTAGCACGTCATTTCAAAACCTTCCATACATGATAAAACACAAATCAGCAAAGGCTATCACTCAGATCTACATGTTAACGAATTTCTCTTCTTCAGAAACTCTTTCCTTACCATCGCCAGAAAACATTTTATACTCTTGCAATTTCGTCCATCACCAGATATTTTGCTACCCAAATTCCTACACAATTTAAACATGAAATTCATCAATTATATGCTGACTAACACATATTACCTGAGTTCTATTTTTATAAAAATGTACGTTTTTTTATTTCTAACTAAGTATGGGACACAAAAATCCATTTTTCATTGCAAATTACCATTTTTAATTACTGACCTTTTATAAAAGACTAATAAAGTTAAAAAAGTTACGAATTTAATTTTTTTTCAAGCATAAGCGTATTACGCTTCATGGAAATGTTCATAGAACATACATCTTGATTTAAAGTTATGAGAGGTCCAGGAATGGAACCTGTGCCTCACAAGTGGAAGGTGAGCATACAACCACGTAGTCACACGACCTATCTAGAAACTTTTACCTTGCTTAACTGTATTAAAGACGACCCGAAAACATCAAAATTAATTTTATCGAGAAATTCAGAGAGTTTCATTGAACTGCTTTTGCTGATGTAATTTGAGCTCTGAACTTCAGGTACCATCAGTATGAAAGAATCCGATTGCCGAGTGGTCCTCTTGTTTGTAAGGCATTTCACGGAACGAATAGCGGCTTGAGAAGGAGTTATAAGACAGGCATCAACAAAAGTGTTACAAGGAGAATGTAATGTCAGGTGACTTTGAAGGAATTAGGTAAGGAAACAAGAGCCTATAAGTAGTAGATTAGTATCTCTATTTGGGCTACAAAATAACTGTTAGTGGCCGAAACAGAGAGTAAATAAAATTTAGACTCACTCTAGAAAATGAGGCAATTTTTAACATGTAATTTAAATTTAAGCGTTAGGAAATCTTTTCTGAAGGTATGTATCTGAGATGTAGACTTGCTCAGAAGTTTAACGTGGACGATAAAGAGTTCATAACAAAAAGAAAGTTGTAGCTTTCGAAACGTGATACTACAGAAGAATATTGCCGATTAGATGAGCAGATCAAGTAACTAATGAGGAGGTTCTGAATACCACTGGAGCCAAAAGAAATTTGCGGTAGAACTGGACTAATTGAAGGGATCGGTTGATGGGACACGTCCTGAGCCATGAAATTTGATAATGGAGGGAAGTGTGTGTGTGTGTGTGTGTGTGTGTGTAGGGGGAGGGGTGGTTAAAGTTGTAGAAGGAGACCAAGGGATGAAAACAGGAAGCGGGTACCATTACACCAGTTATCCTATTATCAGTAGTTACTGGGAGAGGAAGAGGCTTGCATAGGATATGTTAGTGAGGAGAGCTGCATCAAACAAGCCTTCGGACTGAAGACTACAGCAACTCATCACTCCACTAGAGAGCGTGAATACAAAAGAAAACTAGTAAACTTCGTACAGATGTGTATCATTTTCCTTCACATACTTCATTCGTGATTGGGGTGGGCATAAACATCGTGCTGGGTGAGGACCTTTATTTTTTTGTATCAAATAACGTTTGGCTCGTTAAAGATAACTGTAATCGTTTTGCACCTAGACTAATAGTGACCAGTGGCAAATCAAAGAAACGGCAATGCATTTTTGTAACTTCACTGCCATTTATAAATGAAGCTATGGCTTAATTCTGCGGGAGAGTAGCTTATCAATAGAATCTACGACTTTCGTTGATCTGATGTGCAGTCACGGTTTACCGTCAAGTCAAATGTAAGAATATCTTACTACTTTCTGTTTTAGTAGGTGCACCAAGTTTTCTCTACTCTCTACGAGAACGTGCGCTGCAACGTTGAGACGCAAGTGAATACTTGAATGTAAGACTTTAAAAGCCCTTAATTTTTATTGTTACAACAATTTATTCAGTCTTTTCATAACGTTGTGAAGTCTCTTTTGGCTCTATGAAATAGCTTTCCGTGTGGAGTTAATCGAAGACTTTAAAAGCCCTTAATTTTTATTGTTACAACAATTTATTCAGTCTTTTCATAACCTTGTGAAGTCTCTTTTGGCTCTATGAAATAGCTTTCCGTGTGGAGTTAATCGAATATAACATATCGGTCGCATCATCTGGATTCCATGGTGAGTGTTGTATATTTCTAGGACACGTGTCGTTTAAATGACTGCGACAATAGCACGAAAGTCCCCACATTCGACGTATTATGCTCCCAAAATCTCACCTCCGTTGACGCAGTAGGTGAGATTCTCCTGTACGATAGCGACAGACTCTAACGAAGCCACCGAGCGAGGTGACGCAGTGAATACCACACGGGACTCGTATTTGGGAGGGCAACGGTTAAAATCCGCGTTTGGCCATTCAGATTTAGGTTTTCCGTGATCTCTGTAAATCGCTCCAGGCAGTTTCTTTGAAAGAGAACAGCCGATTTTCCTTCCGAATCCTTGAAATGTTCCGAGATTGTGCTCCACGTGTAATGACCTCGATTTTCTAAATAATTGAAATGAACTGAAAGGATAATAGTCATCGTTTCTTATTCTCTGCACGTACGCCTGTGAACCACTTTACACTCAAAATGAAGTGATTTCTAATTGAGATTGGCAGAATTATTTCCATGTAACCGTCGCCTCGGAGTACCCTCTTCGCCAGCTACTACCGAGAATAGGTCCTCACACTTCTTCAAACGCTTCGATTACCTGTCACGTCATTTAACCAATATTAGGACGGGTGATAGCTGTACCGCTCCAGTCAAATACGGTCTGGCCTCGTAACACCGACGTCGTGTGGTGTTTTCTCGACCGATATGTACTTCACGTCAACAAAGGTCGTCCTACCGTCCTCTGTTATCACTGACTCCAGCATAACGACACCCCCCTTCGACTGCAGTGCCTTATATACCGCACGGAACGTGCAGGGCTCAATTCAGTCTCCTCTCTGCATTAGCTATCAGACGAACATGGACACCATGGACCAGAAGCAGTTAGATGACCTCGCCATCGAAAACTTCAGGCAGTACCTCCGGATCAAAAGCGTTCATCCTAGTCCGGACTACGGTAGGCCTCAACCACAGTTACTACATATTTAGAACTAATCTCCAAATATTCTACAGCACGTATATTTTGAAATTTGTGTGTACTTTATCGTTTTTGTTGTGTTAAGTTATAATCAACAGTCTTGTGATCACTCAGACGATATGATTGGATAGACACAACTGTCAGTACAATTTTTGACCGTGAAAAAATTTAGTATGATTGATTTTTTATCTTGGCGTTAACTAACTAGTAGAGCTCATCTGGGCTTTCATAGTCACTGACATTTCTCTCTAATTACGTTACAGAATTGTTTTTTTTTCTTGTCTGAATTTAAATGCAGTGTTCCCACGGGTATTAACGTGCGTTGGGGCTGAGGTACGGGCTCACATCTCGCTTTCTTCATCAAACCGCTTCCTCAAAATTGTCGTAGAACCTTTGCTCCCATTGCATCGAAGAAAAAAGAGGGAAACGTACTATGCACCCGTCGATATGTATGCAAATCCCAGTACGGAAAAATGTTAGCTCTCATGTATAAAACAGTTTCAGATGTCTGATTAGTTTACAAATGAGTTAATATGTTATATATCTGATTAATATGTTATGTATCTGACGTTACGCAGGTAAACGACAGCTTGGGAAAAGTTTGAAATTATGCTTAAAATCTGTTGGAAGTCGCTAAATGCCCTCATTATTAAAAACTGGATGAGTAAAGTCTGAGTAATTTGCGCTCCATTGTAAGGAAAAGCTAGTTCTTTATGGAACCGAATTCTTATGTATCATATAACGATATAATTGTGCCTTCAATGACATATGTAGATGTTGTCCACAAAGTGTGCTGTGAATAGAGTTAATAATAGACAAGCACTAAATTAAAACGTTGTGCCTGATGTTGAAGTCTTACTGCACACCATTTCAAGCAGAAGCTATTTTCTCATGCTTTTAAATGTGTATGGCGTCGTATCTCCTGAAATATGTGCCGTACAATGGCATAATTGTGCAGTTACATTCAATGAGATATATGAATACTACGAGATCTGTTCAAAAAATTCCGGATCTTTGTCCACAAAACGTTTCTACGCTAACCTTTTACATATTATGCATGGTCTCCCTCGAAATTCACTCTTCCACAATTGACACACCACTAACACGCCTTTCCGACTTCCGAAGTGGTCTTGGTATGCCTGTAGCTGGATCGCGCGAAGCCCCGTCTGCGAATATTTTTATCTCGTCTGTCGTTGCAAATCTTCGTCTTTCAAAAGGTTTTTCTGTGTTGTAAATAAATGAAGTCCGCTGGAGCCAGAACTGGAGAGTACCGAGGATGAAGCAGCACAGTAATTCCCTTTTTTTGTGCAACAGTCACTCACCAACAGGGATGTATGTGCGGGTACGCTATCGTGATGTAAGAACCATGACTTGTCTAGCCACGTTTCGGACCGTTTTCTTATTACATTTTCTCGCAGGCGTCGCAACATGTCCCGACAGTAAATTGACGAACAGTTGAAGGGGTAATTTTAAAAGTGGCGCAAGTCCATTACCACCACTTTTCTGAATATAATGCTTCTGAAATTATTGTTCCAAACAAACAGAAAGAAAGGTTCATCTCTAGCAAGAAGCCATACGTTTGAATATTTCTGGTATCTCAACTGCAGATTTTTCAGCGCTCATTTAACTTCAGGACTCTGTATCTCAGAATGAACAAAAGTGGACTTGTACCACTACTGAAATAAGCCCTTCAGTTTGTCCCTGTATCACGAATTCAGGATGAATAAATCCTTCAAAGTAAAAAAAAAAAAATGTTATAACGGCTTTGACATTTGACCTGACCCTACCCGACGACCCTTATTTGGTCTTGGAGAACATTTCCCAACCCATTGTGAGGACTGAACGTTGGTCTCAACATCATAACTGTAGATCCACGTCTCATCAGCAGTTATGATTCTCTTAAACAACATCTCGATCTCATTTGCGCAATCACAGATTGCGAGGCGAAGGTTTTGTGGTGTTGAGTCATGAGCCGAGGGAAGAACTTGGCGGCAACATGATGCATTCCAAGATGTGTCAGGATTTCATGACATGATCCATCTGAAATGTTTCATTCTTCTGCAATCTCTCGGACAGTCAGTCTTCGAGTGGTGGCACAATATAGTCGACGTTCCTGAAATGAGCGTCGTCGGTAGACGTCGATGGCCGTCCTGAACGAGCGTCATCTTTAACTTCCGTCCGGACATTTTTAAACCTTATGAACCATTATTAACACCGAGTATGGCTTAAGCACTCATCGCCGTAGGCTTCCTGCATCATTTTTATCGTCTCTACGAACGTTTTCTTGACTTTAAGGCAAAATTTAATGCAGATGTGATGCTCATGTAACTGTGCCATCCCGGAATTCGCCAACTGTGCGACACAACGTTCTACTCAGTACAGCACTGAACAATGACTGACACACATATAACAATGAAATTTGCGGCAGTTACACGTTAAAACACTGTCGTGTCGAAGCATAATTTGCTCTAAATTACGAATGTCCCGGAATTTTTTGAACAGGCCTCGTATACTGAGACTGTTACAAATTATACGTTGTCTTGTTGGAAGTCACATCTGGAAGTTGGAGAGATCTGTAGAGTTTGAATAAGAGTCTCTAACCGTTCTGTCTACCAACCTGTAATCTTCTAGACTGATGACCATAGATGTTAAGTCCCATAGTGCTCAGAGCCATTTTTTTTTTTTTTTTGTAATCTTCTAAAGTTGTGCTCCCAGTGCAGAAGACGGCTCGTAGGTCGTGGGATCTTCTTCGACGGAGGCTACTATGGTCTCATCTCGAAATTGAACCTGTGTTTGTGCTTTTTTTGTGGGATGCCACTTGTCCAGTTTAGCCTCTGTATCTACAGAGACACTTCTCATTAATGTATACTGTTTGTTTATATTTTAAAATATCACATTTTACACTGTTTTCTACAACACTTGACATAACTTTCTTAATAGTACGGTAACTTTCCTGACAACTTCAGACATAGAGTACGACAGGCCGTCCGAGACACATATTCACGTCCGGCTCAGAAGAACGCCCGAAATAGTCTTACTAGCGCAGCCAAAGTACTTCGTTTCCCACGCGCGCCAAAACAACCCGAAGGTGTCCGAAGCACTTCGGTTGTAATATCATTACTCTTATGTTTCTCAAAACTATTGAAATTTAATGAACAAAAACGGTAGACTCGTAGGCTAACCATTAAAGACTGTAATACTAAAAACTGGGTTAAATACAATGAAAAGTATATAAATAAATAATAAGAGAAGTTAGGAGTTTTGGTGCCTAACACTCGAATGTGTCGACCAATCAGAAGCAAGTTCATTACAGTTGGCGGACTCTCCCACGGGAATAGTACATACTGTACCATCTGCTGCTTGTACCCCACTCCACTTTTGCACCATGCGCTACTTAATGTGTATCAAGCTCCATCAAGGCGAGCTTCTAGCAAGATAAAATACTGGCAGCCACAGCCAGGAATATCATCTGTGTTGCGGATAGAGTCGGTTGTAAAGAAGTAGCACATTTTGTGCCAGATGTAAGCGAGGAAAAGTTTCGTAAAGGTTTGAAATTATGTGTGAAGTGTTTTGGAAGCCGCTAGGTGCTCTGATTCTCAAATACTGGATGGATAAGTTCGGGGTATTTCCGCGTTGCAGCTATGTTGCTTCAGAACAGACACACTGCTTCCAATTGTAATACTTGTCTTACTGTGTTAAGCTTTCAACGGAACAGTATGCTTCTTAATTAGTAGATTATGAAGGATGTTAAATATTTTAATTCGTTCAATAATTATACGAAATATTGGAATCAAATTTTTCTTCCCCCGAGGATGCCGATAGAGAGGCAAATTAAACTGGTAATGGTTCGGGATTCAGGATATTGGGATAATCGCTTTGTAATTCTTCAAGTATAGCAGTTACTATTCTAACTGCGTATTTTGATATTAATGTTTCCGTGCATTAAAACTGACAGAATACTTTCTATTCAACTAACGCAGCTGGAAAAGACAGCACCCATATCGCCTAACTGCAGCTGGAAAAGACCACAGCTTAGCAGTAGGAAATGGGAGAAAGCTAAGTTCCTGTAAGGATGGTGGTCAAGAATGTGGATGAGCGGTCTTCATATTTAACGTAACTCTTATTTTTCTAGACCGCTAGTTAAAAACTATCTTTGGAACTCGCATTTAGACAAATAAAGGTTGTAAGTTAAATTTCTTCTGTCTAAGAACAGCTGTATGTTAAACCGTATTCGACTCACACGATGTCATCGTTACTCTGCTGTTCAGTACAGCCTACCTTACATGGCAGGTAAAATCAATAACTGCTACGATTTTCCAAAGGCTTACTTCACTAGCTCTTTCTTCCTACCGAAAACATAATGCGTACCCTCTCGTGTTTCACGTGACTCCTATTGTAAACAAAGAACGTCGGTTTGATCTCATTACAAAGAAAAATATTTCAAGAGTAATTCTGAGCACCAGTTCGATAGATGGAGGCCACATTAGTCTAGTGCGATGCTCGGAGCCTTGATCGACTTGCCTTGTCTCGAGCGTCGGATCACGCCGTGCTGTTTAGTTTCCATAGCGACTCTACTCTGTAGTGGTTTGATAATACAGACAATTAAATAGAATACAGACTAATACGCGTCCACCCAATACAATGCATATAATACTTATTTTATAAAATATTTTGTGGTGATAATTTACCAACAAATTCCGTTGGCTATGATTGTTGTATGAAGCACGTAACGAGCAGTAGTTACTTGGGATGGTTCCGTCTCCATGTTGCGGAAACGAAATTACTTATGTTCAAACTGTTTACATCGACTGTTTATTTTACTTTCAGTGTATATTTTTCTCGATTCGTTATTTTTTTCTCAGTAAAAGTATCGATTTTATAGTCCAAGTGTGACATATTAGTTATACTGGACCAAATATCCTCTTATTGCAAGGCTCTATTTTTTTCGGCGGCTGAACTTCCCTTGTTACTCTTTCTGGTATACGAGGCGTCTTGGTTTTCTTTTTCTTTTCCTTCTTCTTCTTTTTCTTCTTCTCCTTCGCAGCATACTGTCCATGTTACCAACACTCCAACGCTTAAGTACATTATTGTGTCGTCTTTTATATGTATTTTACTGTAAAAATATAGGTTGATATTTGCGTACTTGTGCCTGGAGAGTGAATTAAATGGATGTTCTGTCATTAGAGCGGGAAGAGGGGAATGGACGAGGGACTAAACTGAAGCACCACAAACGAGAAGCCTGTGTAGTCACTCTGTGAAACGTAACTAATAAAATTTATACAACAGAGACGTAATTCGAAGACTCAGTCGCAGTATTAAAATACAAATGCGTAAAGAAAAAGGCGGGAAGAAGCTAACTTGGCCACATATATCCCCTACTAAACCATGTTGGTTGGTTGGTTGGTTTTGGGGAAGGAGACCAGACAGCGAAGTCATCGGTCTCATCGGATTAGGGAAGGATGGGAAAGGAAGTCGGCCGTGCCCTTTCAGAGGAACCATCCCGGCATTTGCCTGGAGTGATTTAGGGAAATCACGGAAAACCTGAATCAGGATGGCCGGACGCGGGATTGAACCGTCGTCCTCCCGAATGCGAGTCCAGTGTCGAACCACTGCGCCACCTCGCTCGGTACTAAACCATGTCATCATCACTGTAGACAAAAGCAAATACCAAACACTCGCTATAGAGATTATTCAGTAACACACTACATGTTACACGATAACAGACACGCATAATAACTGACTTTCACAGAAGAGCTTGATTAAATTACGAACCGACCGACGTTTAGGCCAAATACACTACTGGCTATTAAAATTGCTACACCACGAAGATGACGTGCTAAAGACGAGAAATTTAACCGACAGGATGAAGATGCTGTGATATGCAACTGATTAGCTATTCAGAGCATTCACACAAGGTTGGTGCCGGTGGTGACACCTACAACGTGCTGACATGAGGAGAGTTTCCAACCGATTTCTCATACACAAACAGCAGTTGACCGGCGATGCCTGGTGAAACGTTGTTGTGATGCCTCGTGTAAGGAGGAGAAATGCGTACCATCACGTTTCCGACTTTGATAAAGGTCGGATTGTAGCCTATCGCCATTGCGGTCTATCGTATCGCGACATTGCTGCTCGCGTTGGTCGAAATCCAATGACTGTTAGCAGAGTATGGAATCGGTGGGTTCAGGAGGGTAATACGGAACGCCGTGCTGGATCCCAACGGCGATTGCGGTCTATCGTATCGCGACATTGCTGCTCGCGTTGGTCGAAATCCAATGACTGTTAGCAGAGTATGGAATCGGTGGGTTCAGGAGGGTAATACGGAACGCCGTACTGGATCCCAACGGCGATTGCGGTCTATCGTATCGCGACATTGCTGCTCGCGTTGGTCGAAATCCAATGACTGTTAGCAGAGTATGGAATCGGTGGGTTCAGGAGGGTAATACGGAACGCCGTGCTGGATCCCAACGGCCTCGCACCACTAGCAGTGGAGATGACAGGCATCTTATCCGCATGGCTGTAACGGATCGTACACCCACGACTCGATCCCTGAGTCAACAGATGGGGACGTTTGCAAGACAACAACCATTTGCACGAACAGTTCGACGATGTTTGCAGCAGCATGGCGTATCAGCTCGGAGACTATGGCTGCGGTTACCCTTGACGCTGCATCACAGACAGGAGCGCCTGCGCTGGTGTACTCAACGACGTACCTGGGTGCTCGAATGGCAAAACGTCATTTTTTCGGATGTATCCAGGTTCTTTTTACAGCATCATGTTGGTCACATCCGTGTTTGGCGACATCGCGGTGATCGCACATTGGAAGCGCATATTCGTCATCGCCATACTGGCGTATCACCCGACGTGATGGTATGGGGTGCCATTGGTTACACGTCTCGGTCACCTCTTGTTCGCATTGAGGGCACTTTGAACAGCGGACGTTACATTTCAGATGTGTTGCGACCCGTGGCTCTACCCTTCATTCGATCCCTGCGAAATCCTACATTTCAGCAGGATAATGCACGACCATGTTGAAGGTCCTGTACGGGCCTTTTTGATACAGAAAATGTTCGACTGCTGTCCTGGGCAGCACATCCTCCAGATCTTTCACCAATTGAAAACATCCGGTCAATGGTGGCCGAGCAACTGGTTAGTCACAATACGCGAGTCACTACTCTTGATGAACTGTGGTATTGTGTTGAAGCTGCATGGGCAGCTGTACCTGTACACGCCATCCAAGCTCTGTTTGACTCAATTCCCAGGCGTATCAAGGCCGTTATTACGGCCAAAGGTTGTTGTTCTGGATACTGATTTCTCAGGATCTATGCACCCAAGTTGCGTGAAAATGTAATCACATGTCAGTTCTAGTATAATATATTTGTCCAACGCATACCCGTTTATCATCTGCATTTCTTCTTGGTGCAGTAATTTTAATGGCCAGTAGTGTAATCAACCTGGGAAAATATTACAAATGCTTAGGCTCCTTTACTTGACGATAACCGTGTTTAGCAAAAATAACATTTATAACAGTGACACCTATACCGTGAGAAAGGGTTTTGCGCTCTAGACTAACGGAAAATACAGGAATACACTTCAAAAAGCTGAGTATGATTCCAGGACCCAGTTCCTACGTATTGAATTTGATACTGCCAAGCCCGTTGGTTATATGTAACAAGAAGTTGTTCATTGTACTTTAATTTAATTTGAAGCTGTATGGTTCCTGTCGTAGCCATTAAGTTTTAAATTCACACACTGTTGATGCTTTTGTAAATTTTGTTTAAAATCGAGACTAGTCCTTAATCTTCTGCACTGTCTCCGATTTATCATATTATCCTAAAGAGTTTAAGAAATTATTACGTTTGAATACTAGCTGTGGTACTTTGGATGTTTAAAGACTACAGCGGTAGAGGTTCAAGACTTTAAAGTTTGGTTGGGAAGTGTCTTCTATTGATAAAGTATGTCTTATAGGTCTGAAAAAACAAATATTCTTGCGTAATCTATACTAAAGACAGACGCAGCTATTTCCGTACTACAGCACGACCAGACACACATCAATTAGAAAATTTGTCCAAGAAACACTCAGGATTCAACAACAATTATATTTAAAATGTGGAGTGGAGACAACGAACAATTCTAGCCTTCAGTAATTTTCTATCTTAATCTTAATTGTAAGTAGTTCAAAGGAACTTCTGACTCATTAATTGTTAGACTTTCCGTGTTAGTATCACTTTAGCGCCCATTATTAAATCCAGATATTAGATTATTATGGTGCTCAAACACCTATCTTTTAACAGACTGAGAAAAACCCACTGAAAGCTGAACTTAAGCTGTGACTCTTGCACTAAAATAGCACAAATACGTAATTCATGGTGTGGCCAATATGTATTTCAGCACAGTTATGTCGGTATTTCAGGTAACGAAGACTGATTTATCGTGTCGAGAAGCGGTGTCGGTCTTTACGAGATGATCGAGCAACTTAGGAAATTTTCACAGTCATGTGTTATCTTGTGCATACATAGTTTAGCGTGTTATCTAACCCAGTGTTGACCGTCAGTTAGTTTCCATTGCCTTTATATTAATTATGGTTCAAATGGCTCTGAGCACTATGGGACTTAACATCTTAGGTCATCAGTCCCCTAGAACTTAGAACTACTTAAATCTAACTAACCTAAGGACATCACACACATCCATACCCGAGGCAGGATTCGATCCTGCGACCGTAGCGGTCACGCGGTTCCAGACTGAAGCGCCTAGAACCGCACGGCCACCGCGGCCGGCACATTAATTATGTCGACTGCATAATGACTTACCTGTTTACAATGCACAAGGCTGGCGAAACGTGACTGTAATAAATACGTGTGCACTATGTTGCCGTATCTGTCTTACTATAAAAGTTAACGAGCTGACATAGCACAAAAAGATATGTGCCAGCAAATAGTCTACTCTTTTCTAAAAGCAGTACTTAGAACCCAGTACGTTAGGGGCCCATTCTACCCCCTTATAGCTGCCTGCAATTCCATGTGGCTTCAGTACATAAGACATTGCGCGGGCTTTCTGACATCAGCACAGGACATTAGTGCCAATGTTAGTCCGCTGTTGTTTCGGCACGAAAGATCTTTTTTTTTCCGCCCTTCCATAACATTTCATCATCAGGAACAGTTCGCCATCACCTTATTTCTATCTTAGATTATCCTACGGCGAGAAAGGGGATTTCGCAATTACATGCAGTCCTGCTGTTAACATGAGTTGGCGCAAAGATTGGAATCCTTGCGTAACAATTCCTTGTCTGCACAATGACATCGTACCATTGGTGGCTCTTTCTCATTATATTTATTTGAACTCCACTATTCTGGGGCCACAATACGCTGCTGTGGACATAGTCATCAAAACAAATGCACTGCATGTTAAAAGTAGAGACACTGTGTCGTTTTTATCCACTCTAGCAGTAATGTTCTTACCACAGATACTAAGCACAGACCATAACGAACTTTGGCTCAGAGAGGTTTACGCATGGCAATAGAAGACCAAGTTTCCTCTTCTCGGTTATATTGCTTTTTATACCTGTAATCTTTCCTTTACTGGTTAGAGACACTAGGACGATTATTCTGCCAAATTAGCTGATACTGCTTGTTTATCATTAGAAAAGGGACATGCAAACACGAAAATATAAAAGTACCAAATATGCAGCAACCAGTCACAAAATCATGTTTTATTTATTCGCTTTTGCAAATCGATTTCAACTGATTAACAGCCATCATTGGTGCTTTCAACAAATATATGCCCTGAGTAGTAATACTGACTTAAGCAGATGTCAAACGGGCTACAGATGTATTAGTTAGATGTTGGTGTTGCATGGTGAATTTTGCCATTAATATATGTACACGTTTCTCGTGCCCTGTAATGCTGCTTGGATTTCCGTGAGTCTTGGGGATAAAACCACTTTCCGCAGTTCATTCTATTTGATTTATTCGACAATATTTATGAATTTAACTAACAAAGCATTGTTTCAACCTTGATATTTATTATGGCCCTATTGTCTTCCATAGCAAGGACAAAACGACGCATATGAATATTACGTGACGTTTCATGCCAGGTGATTATTCAGTTCACGTTGCTTTTGATATTAGACTATCGTTGCGTGTGCTATAATTGTTCTTTATTAGTTTCATTTTAACTATCGTAGTAACCAGAGAGTAATTAATAGTGCCACAATCAAATTGTTCGAGATCCAGATGGGATAAATCGTAAAAGTAGAAATTAAATGAAAAAATATTTTCCTTCCAAATGTCACTAAACGCCAACGCAGTTGTAGATTGTTCTTGAAAGTAACGATTTTATTAAGAAGTACGAAGGCCTGCTCACAAGAAATGCCTACGAATGTTTTATGCGAAAACCCTTAAAGCTTTCTAAATAAAACTTGATTAAAATTGTACGTCTTTATTCTTCGTGTATATATATACTTGCAGCCCCCTGCTGCTAAAGGGCTCCGAGTTGTAGCGTGTAACATAGCAATGTGTAACATACATATGTCGGTGCGTGAGAAACAGAGTGCTGATACCGAGTTTCGAATGCGAAGAGTTCGTGCACATTCGCAGTATTCTCTCATTTAGTATGGATAATGCCGGTTCACATACGAGCGCTGCGATATCTGCAGCAAACTGACCCTTCGGTTCGCTATCATGCTCCATACAGTCCCGACTTGGCCCCATCCGATATTCTTCTGGTTCCAAAACTTAAAGATCACCATCGAGAATTTCACTTTGGTAGCAATGAAGCGATGCAAGCAGAGGTGACGTTGTGGCTCCGTCAACAAAGTCAAACGTTCTACAGTGAGGGTGTCAACAAACTCTTCCCTCGTTGGGAGAAATCTGTTCATCGCCAGGGCTATGTTGAGAAATAAAAATGTAAACATAAAGATTAAACATGTAGAATGTTAATTATATTTATTTAACTTAAAAAGCTGTAAAAGTTTCCACATAAGAATTCGGCGGTTTTACTTTTTAGGGCGCTGTCGTGTCGAAAAAAACGGATATTGTGTTCACTAAATTATTTCTTCGTTAATGCCCATTATTTCAGTCCTATGTTCCTCGCACTGTTGAAATAACACGTCTCCCTAGCCGTCGTCATTAACTCATGGGTGGTATGCTGTTCTGAATGTTAGTGGTGGAAAATTTTCGCTGCCGGTGCTTCGCCATCAAGGGGAGGAGAGGTAATGCGTATGGTCCTCATCACCACTCTCCGTGTCAGTGATCTGGATTCAGCTCCAAACCTCTCTGCACTACCTCATGATGTGAATGCATGTGACACTGTTGACTGTAACTGGCTGTCGGATGGGTACGTTTAACTCAACGGCTCCTTCGGCGGTATTCGAGATTATTATTCTATGTGAGAGAATTATCGCACAGTTTTCTTATCAGCTCATGCATCCACGTTGGTAACCCGAATAGTATCCAGAGTGCGCCAGAAAGGCAACTCTGACGTTGCCGTTGATAGTGGAAGCAAGGCCAAAGAAAAACCGCAGCGAGGGATTAACCGAGCTGTCTAGGGCGCTGCAGTCATGGCCTGTGCGGCTGGTCCCGGCGGAGTTTCGAGTCCTCCCTCGGGTATGGGTGTGTGTTTGTCCTTAGGACAATTTAGGTTAAGTAGTGTGTAAGCTTAGGGACTGATGACCTTAGCAGTTAAATCCCATAAGATTTCACATACATTTTTTGTACAAAGAAAAATCAAAACACCTTCGTAGGATTTGCCGACCTGCAAAAAGCGCTCAACAAATGTGAAGCAGGGCAAGATCTTCGAGATTCTAACAAAAATAGGGGTAAGCTGCAGGGAAAGATGGGCAGTATGCAATATGTACAAGAGGCAAGAGGGAACAATAACTGTGGATGACCAAGAAAGTGTTCCGATTAAAAAAGGTGTAAGACAGGAATGTAGTCTTTCACCCCTACTGGTCAATCTATACATCGATGAAGCAATGACGGAAATAAAAGAAAGGTTCAAGAGTAGAATTAAAATTGAAGGTGAAAGGATATCTGTGGTAATATTCGCTAATGACACTGCTGTCCTCATTGTAAATGAATAAGAATTACAGGCTCTAGCGAACTGAGTGAACAATCTAATCAGTACAGAATACAGGTTGAGAATAAACCGAAGAAAGACGAAAGTAAAGAGGTCGACGAGGAGCTTAACAATTTCAACAAAAACTAAAGTAATGAGAAATAGCAGAAACAAAAACCAATAGTAATTTAACATCAGTATTGGTGATAACGAAGGAGATACCTTAAGGAATTCTGCTACCTAGGCCGATAAATAACCTGACGGACGGAGGAAGGAGGACATAAAAGGCAGACAAGCATTGGCAAAAAGGGCAGATCCTGGGCAAGAGAAACCTACTGGTACCAAAGATAGGGCTTAAATTGAGGAGGAAATTTTTGAGAATGTACGTTTAGAACACTGCATCGCATTTTAGTGAAACATGGAAAGTGCGAAAACCGGAAGAGAAAATCTAAATGGCTATGAGCACTATGGACTTAACATCGGAGGTCATCAGTCCCCTAGAACTTAGAACTACTTAAACCTAACTAACTTAAGGACATCATACACATCCATGCTCGAGGCAGGATTCATACCTGCAGTCGTAGCGGTCACGCGGTTCCAGATTGAAGCGCCTAGAACCGCTCGGCCTACTGGAAAAGAAAACAATTGAAGTATGTGAGATGTGGTGCTACAAAATAATGTTGAAAATTAGGTAGACTGATAAGGTAGGGAATGAAGCTCTTCGGAGAATTGGCAAGTAGAGGAATATATGGAAAATAATGCCAAGAAGAAGGGACAGGATAGTAGGACATCTGCTAAGACATCAGAAATAATTTACGTTGTTTTAGTGGGACCTGCTGAGGTTGAGAACTGTAGAGGAAAACAGAGATTTGAATACACACAGAAAACAATTCAGGACATCGGGCGCAACTGGTACTCTGAAATGAAGAGGTTGGCGCAGGAAAAGAATTTATGGCGGGCCGCACCAAACCATTCAGAAGACTGATGACTAAAACAGAAAAACCAGGTTTCCCCCTCTCCCTTCCCTGTCATCAGTGTGCAACACAAACCTGCTATTACTCTTTACATGCATCCGTTACACTCACGTACACTCTGAAAAAACAGGAAGGAAAGAGGCCGGTATGAGCGGAAGAGTAATACAAAGTTGTTTAGGCTTTCCTGGCCACTTGTTGACAAACTGCCTGTTGGCTTCTGTCTCGATTTCTTCGGCCAACTGGTTGACGATTTTTCTAACGTTTCGTCGGCACGCGTGGCTGGCGCTGTCAAAGCTTCACCCTCCACTGATGGTGGTGGATAGTTCATCACTAGCAATGGAGAGTGAAACTTTGACAATGCTTGCCTCTCCTGCTGGCAAAACGTAACAAAAATCATCAAACAAGTGTCCGCCGAAGAAACCGAGAGAGAGGGAAATGGCAGCAGGCGCCCGAATTCACTCAGTGGGATATCGCAGTTATCGGCGTCATACGATATTCACATTTACTACAAAAGTGGAAACTGCCATTCCAAATCTGTCATAGGTAATGAAAATAATCATCAGTTAGCGAATGACGCTGCAAATCACCGGCATGTAATACTCAGTTTTCATCACCTAGTGGACGCAGATCGCACCACATTTATTATATTCTTGGATTATCTCATCTTCTGGCTGAATACGTCTTCTTTTATATTTTTTATTTCTTTATTGCAGCATCGTGTGTGTCCTTCTTCCGGACTCAGGCGGAATCCACGGACCTGGAATTCTTCGTTCACGAGTTCGTGCGCGGGAAGCCGGTGATAGTGATGAAATGGGACGGAACGGACCCCCAGCTGCCTGCAGTGATGCTCAACTCGCACATGGACGTGGTGCCCGCCAGCAAGGTGAGTGAAGCTCAACGCTACCTGTTGACACGCTGGGCCTGTGACCAACAACCGAGCGCTTACTGAAACCGAGAGTGATTGTTGATCACTGCAATATGCGATGAAACCCGTACTTCTCGGACGCATTTACTTTACCAATTCACGGTGGCAGAATAAGGTGACGAAGGAAACATTCTTTTCAGGAACCCCATGAGACTAGGCTGCATTAGAACAGTATATTTTTTTACTACCGATTACGATCAACGACCATCATCTGGTGTGAAACATAGGTCACTTCAGGTCTCATGCCACTCATTTTGAACCATAAAATCGCATTAACTGTCAAGCGCCGGCCGCGGTGGCCGTGCGGTTCTGGCGCTGTAGTCCGGAACCGCGGGGCTGCTACGGTCGCAGGTTCGAATCCTGCCTCGGGCATGGGTATGTGTGCTGTCCTTAGGTTAGTTAGGTTTAAGTAGTTCTCAGTTCTAGGGGACTTATGACCTAAGATGTTGAGTCCCATAGTGCTCAGAGCCATTTTTGTCAAGCTCATGAATAATAACATGTTGTTGTTGTTGTGGTCTTCAGTCCTGAGACTGGTTTGGTGCAGCTCTCCACGATACTCTATCCTGTGCAAGCTTCTTCATCTCCCAATACCTACTGCAGCCTACATCCTTCTGAATCTGCTTAGTGTATTCATCTCTTGGTCTCCCTCTAAGATTTTTACCCTCCACACTGCCCTCCAGTACTAAATTGGTAATCCCTTGATGCATCAGAACATGTCCTACCAACCGATCCCTTCTTCTGGTCAAGTTTTGTCACAAACTCCTCCCCAATTCTATTCAATACCTCCTCATTAGTTATGTGATCTACCCAAAGAACAGCGGAATTTTTATAAATGGTTTTGCGCCATGTCGCCGGGCCACTGTTGTTCGCGATTGACTTGAAGAACATTCTCGACAATTCGAGAGAATGATTCGGCCACCCAGAGCCCCGACGTGAATCTCATCGGAGATTAATGGAACATAATTGAGAGGTCTCTTCGTACACACAATCCTGCACTTGCAACACTTTCGCAGGTATGGACGGCTGTAGCGGGCAGCTTGACTCTCAGTATTTCTACAGGGGACTTCCAACGACTTGTTAAGCCCATGTCACGTCGAGTTGCTGCACTACACCGGAAGAAAGGAATCCGACACTGCAATAGGACGTACCCACTGGCATTTGCCAAATGGTTCAAATGACTCTGAGCACTATTGGACTTAACATCTGAGGTCATCAGTCCCCTAGACTTAGAACTATTTAAACCTAACTAACCTAACGACATTACATACATCCATGCCCGAGGCAGGATCGAACCTGCGACCGTAGCAGCAGCGCGGTTCCGGACTGAAGCGCCTGAAACCGCTCGGCAACAGCGGCCGGCTGACATTTGTCAGCTCATTGTATATCATACAGCACTGAGATGTGTAAAACGCGGACGCGTGGCTTATATTGACCGATCTTTCGTACCAGAAGTTGGACGTTTACCGAAACAGATAGTAAATAATCATATTGTTGTAATGCAGCCTAGTTTCACGAATTTCCTGAAACATATATTTGCTGTTGACAATAACAAACACTTGAATGTTCTTTTCGAAAGACTACACCGGAAGTAATTGTTTTTCCATTGCTTGGACAACCAACAGCGATATTTAATCCGGAGCTCACAGCGATGTCTACACGCTCTGGATGTCGAACTCCAGCCGCCTGAACGTTCCGGCCAAACATGCTCGTATTTCGTTTCTTGCCTAATCGGAACAAGGCTGCCACAAAATGTCACGAGAACGCTAAATAAAACCTTTTCGATCTCCTCCGACATCGGCCTACTATATTGCATGCTAATATGAAGTTCAGAGCCAGAAGTAAGTATTTCATTCCTTATCACGTACAGAACAGTGCAAATTTTTTTGTCTAACCATAACATGGGGGACTACGCAAATGAAAATGACAAGATTCTGCAGGCACGCCCAAGTATCGTGCTCTAACACATGAGATTAGAGATCTAAATCCAGGTAGTATAGAGATCTCTGGGGGCTCAGTTAATTCTGTGCATCAGCTTTGCATCAGTGTGCTCTGAAAGGAACCTAATTGGTATTCGGTCTGGACCGGAAGACTTGCTTTTATTAAGTGATTTAAGCTGCTTCACTACTCGTGAATCTATGTACTCGTAATCTATGTTGGCGACTGTTTTTGATTCGAATTCTGGTATATTTACTTCGTCTTCTCTGGTGAATTAATTTCGGAAGGCCGTGTTTAATATCTCTGCTTTAGCAGCACTGTCAATGATAACACTTTTATTGCTATTGCGTTTTTGTGTCTTGCCGCTAGCGAAGGTTACATACGACCAGAATCTCTTTGGATTTTCTGCCAGATTACGAGACAAATATTCATATGGAAAACTATTATAAACATGTTGCTTTGAAGACTACGCTAAATTTCGAGCTTCTGTAAATGATTGCTTGTGTAGGGGGTTTCGCGTACGCTTATATTTAGCACGAGTTTTTCCTTGTTTCTGCAATAGTGTATTTACTTGTTTTGTGTACCATGGAGGATGAGCTCCGTGCCGGCCGCTGTGGTCGAGCGGTTCTAGGCGCTTCAGTCCAGAACCGCGCTCCTGCTACGGTCGCAGGTTCGAAACCTGCCTCGGGCATGGATGTGTGTAATGTCCTTAGATTAGTTAGGTTTAAGTAGTTATAAGTCTAGCGGACTGATGGCCTCTGATGCTAAGTCCCATAGTGCTTAGAGCCATCTGAACGAGTTTCTGATGAGCTCCGTATTTTGTTAATTTATTTGATACAAACCAATTTCTTTGAATTCAAGCCACATCTGATCTACACTTACATTACTAACTTGGAAGGACTGAGATTGTCTCTCACGAAGGCAATTAGCAAATTTTTATCTCCTTTTTTGAAGAAACTTTTTTTGCTTATTTTTGGTGGATATGTGTGTTAGGGTATTCAGTCTCGCTACGATAACCCTGTGTTCACTAATCCCAGTAGCCTTGCTGATTAATAACAGGTGTGGCGGCCAGACTATTGAATGTAAGCATGCAAACTGGCAAGCATTATGTCTTGTGCGTGCCGAATGTCAGTTTTTGAAATGGAATACCATGCCTGTTGCACTTTGTCGGTCAATGCAGGAATACATAATGCCGTTTGTGGATGACGCTGGAGTTGTTGTGCGATGATTTCCCATACGTTTCCGCGTAGAGATAGATCCGGTGATCTAGTAGGTAAAGGCAACATGCTGACACTCTGCAGAACATGCTTAGGTTACAACAGCGGTATGTGGACTAACGCTTTTCTGTATCAAAACATCCCCTAGAATGCTGTGCAGGATTGGCAAGACAACAGGTCAAATCACCAAACTGACATACAGAATTGCCGCCAGGGTGCGTGGAATAACCACGAGAGTGCTCCTGCTGTAATACGAATTGGCATCCCAGACCATAGCTCAAAGCGTAGCTCCAGTGTGTCTAGCATGCAGACAGGTTGTTGCTGGGCCGCAACTGCCCTTCTTCTGACCAACGTACGAACATCTCAGGCACCGAGGCAGAACCATGTTTTATGAGAAAACGCAGATGACCTCAACCCGACCCTCAAATTAGCTCTCGCTTTTCATCAATGAAGTCGCAAATGGCGGTGTTTTGGGGTAAATGGATGTTTTGGGGTAAATGGAATGCACACTACAGGGCATCTGACACGAAGCTGTCCTTGAAATAATCCATTTGAGCAGCTCGTTGTGTCATTATGATGACCATTGCTGCTCAAATTGCTGCTGCCAGATGTAGTAAGATGCGCCAGCGCTATACATCGAACACTTTGGTCTTCCCTCTCGTTAGAGCGCTGTGGCAGTCTGGAGATTGGTCTTCTTGTGACCGTACGCTCCCATGACGACCGCTGCAGCAGTAATGTACAATGCATCCCTGCGAAGTGTTTCTGCAGTATCGCAGAAGGAACATCCAGATTCTTCTAGCCCCATTACACGACCTCTTTCAAATTCAGAGGGATGTTGATAATGGGGTCTTCGTCGCCTTAAAGGAATTCTTGACTAACTTCAACTCACCACGTCCAGTCGGAAAGGAAACTAACATTATGGACGGTGTGGCCGAGCGGTTCTAGGCACTTCATTCTGGAACCGCGCGACCGCTACGGTCGCAGGTTCGAATTCTGCCTCGGGTATGGATGTGTGTGATGTCCTTAGGTTAGTTAGGTTTAAGTAGTTCTAAGTTCTAGGGGACTAATGACCTCAGATGTTAAGTCCCATGATGCTGAGAGCCCATTTGAAACTAACATGACCGTTGCAGCGTGTGTTTAAAGCAAATAGTCAACTGATGTGAAGTCTGAATAGCCATCACACTTTCAGGAGTTGAAACATCCCTACCAGCTGTCGTTTATGTTGCACAACTTCTGCTTGGTGTTGCTAGTTCGTATCAGTCAGTATACATCTTTGAAGTCTGGTAATGTAGAGTGGTGAGGCAGGGAGGGGGGGGGGGGGGGGGGTAAAGGGATGGTAAAAGATATACAGGAGACACCAGGGCTCGAATACAGCACGTTCCAATGGATGTATGTTGCAGTAGGTAGTCGGAGAAGAAGAGATTGGCACAGGACGAAGTAGGACTGCCCGTTGTATGAAAGCAGTCTTCGGACTGAACATCACAGAAACACGTAACCCGTATATGTCACCTGCTAGTCGAAACTGCAGTTCGTACGGTTGGAAATAAAATTCTTCATAGTCAAATCTAGAAAGATGGATAACTACAAAATTATTAATTACTATCCGATTTGCCGGGGTTATGCCGATGACTGCGGAGTTTGCTTGGAACAGCCAGCAGACGTGGACAGGCTGTACACTATACTCCGCCAGTTTGAGAAGGCAACAGGGGCGATTTTCAAACCTACGAAGATGGTGTTACTGTGCCTCACACGTCGCGGTTGGAAGATTCAGCGAAACATGTTCTGTGTCTGGACACAACACAAAATCGTCGGAGTCGTCATGACGTATAGATCGCAGAGAATGGAGGCACTCATCTGGCTCAAAATCAGAGCGACAGCCAGAATACACTCGGTCAGGGCCTTGGATTTTCACGAAAGCTTGGAGATCATTAACGGCTAGATGCCAGTGAGGGCCTGTTATCTGACTCAATCAGTGCTAGAGCTCAAATAAATAGAACGTACGATTAAACAGGCCATATATCGGATGCCGTGGGGGGACACATCTTCAGGGTCTGCACCCTGAGTGGATTGGGGTTGATAGACTTACACGACAAGTGTGCTACGCTTTTGATCAAACGCACAAAATCATTGATTGAAATACGTTCTTGGAGCCCAACATCAAGATTATTTCATAAATGCCGGCCAGAGTGGCCGAGCGGTCGTAGGCGCTTCAGTCTGGAGCCGCGTGACCGTTACGGCTGCAGGTTCGAATCCTGCTTCGGGCATGGATTTGTGTGATGTCGTTAGGTTGGTTAGGTTTAAGTAGTTCTACGTTCTAGGGGACTGATGACTTAAGATGCTAAGTCCCATAGTGCTCAGAGCCATTTGAACCATTTCATAGATTCTGGCCACAATCACTGGATGCTACAGTCCAAATCAGCAGCATCTGCTATGTGCTGAACTTCGTGCGTCGGATTTACCTCGACACCAGATACCTTCTACATGGTGACTTGAGAGGGAACAGAGTCAGCGACATCGCTAACGCATTTCTGAGATCTCCAGTCAGGAGTAAATGGGAGATGCGACTCCCACAACAGAAGGGGGAAACTGTCTGGAAAAATCTTGTTTCCGATGTTAATGTGTCAGGATTGGCGAGGAAGGGAAAGCAGTAGGCACCCGTTGAGGTGATGAAGTTAAACATTTTATGATAGACATGATGTTTTATTTCGCTAAAAAGTGTTTGAAGGCAGGCCTAGAGAAGCCGCCGAAACTGAATGGAGAGCAGGAGAGGAGAGCGTCTAACCGGGTCGGGAGCTGCCAGCAGAAGAGAGCAGATGGCGTGTCCGCTCCCGGCTGCTGGCCGCTGCTCTACCCCCACGTGATCGCCTCCAACCCTCCCTACTGGACAGCCAAATTGTAGACGCGCGGTTCGGTAGCCTTACCTCATCAGCCACGCGTGAGTTTAGCTGCTGATGGTTCAACACGTGAGTTTCGAAGTGGTTCTGTCCGGTATAATGCAACGTGATTTACGAGCTAAACTAGTCGCCAGGCAGAAGGCACTGGGGAACATTAATTGAAATATAAAAAAATAAATTTTTATAATATTACTTCTATTCAGTGACGGCCCCCATTGTACACCGAGGTTCTATCTGGGAGTGTGCGCTCAACGTGGTATAAGTTCGTAATTCGCACTATTGCAACAAATTCTAACCTCTATTCAATTCACCTACTCCGATCAAGTGACCGCGACATGTGTACGAAAGAGGACACAGTTGAACATCACTTTACATGCCGCAAATTTCGTATCATCTTGGACACTACAAGAAACCTGCTGCGGTATATAAACAGAGTCGCTAGAAAACCACATCACAGTGTCACATGCCATCTTACCGCAATGGAACCCCTATCCCAAAACAAAGAAAAATGCGACGATCTTAATGTGAGACACACAGTTCACGCAATATTCTCCCTAACAGTCTGATAAATTGGATTTCTCGGTATATTTGTGGAATGAAAACGTTAAAGAACAAACGCGGAGGAAATATAGCGAAACCTTTGCAGAGTTACTGAAAATACGATTGCAAGAAGCGTGCGGAGACACAGGACTATAACTTATTTGTTTTACTTTTTCCTTTGTGTTCTCTCTTCTCTTTATTCAATGTGATTTCCTGATCTGCTGCGCTGTCCGGAGTCCTTATTTACTTTTCTAGATTTTTTTCGCTATGTAACACTTTATTGGAAGACCACTGACAGGAAAACAGACGTAGGAAACTTGTCTCAAGACTGTTGTGGACTTGCTTGGTGTGGTGCACATTCCAATATATGCCTCTCTCGTGTTTGGGCCAGCCGGCTCATCTACTTATAAGACTGGAGGAAACTTCTATTTCCTCGATTTACGCTACATTTTATTTCCAATAAGATTGTAACCTCTGAAGGTGAGCGTTGTATTCGAATGTCAGCGAAAATGTCTCCTGCCAGGTTATGCTGTCTCGTATTCAACATTTCCATCAGGAAGTTGCGATTTAGAGGACGATTATTTTCTCATCCACAGCAAAATATTTTCGACAAAGTGCTTCGACAGTGATTATTATTTTTGTAGAGCGATCAGTGAATATTTTATTTTTCCGTTTCACAATCAGATAGCAACTCAGACTTTGAACTCTTCTGATCGAGTGTCAGTTAGTTTGTCTTCTGCAAACTGTATTTTGTTCTTCGCGCTTTATTTTGCTTTAAGAAGAACACTATGTCAAAATATTCGTTTACATATATGCATTATGAAGATATACATTTTCTGTTTTGCTAAGTATGACAAGATTTCAGTTCTAAAAGGGAACTCTCGTCACAGCACATGGGCTCTGAGAAACATTTACAATTTCTTTTCATACCGTTTATTTCTCGATTTCGTTTTTTAATGCTGTAAAGGTGAGAAGATTCTGGATCACCCTTTATTGTAACATGACATTTACTTTTAAATTTAACCAAAGCAGTGGAGTTCACCGATGAGGGCACCTTCGAGAAGGTAGGTTGGTTGGTTTAAAAGGGGGAGGGGAAGGGAGGGACCACACTGCGAGGTCATCAGTCCCTTGTTCCCAGTGGAAAAATTACCCAAGGGAAAGAAGGAAACAAAGAAGACGCACGACACAATAACAGGAGAAAGGAAGAACCAGAAGAACGACAGAAGGACAACAAACGCTAAAACGAACAAAACAGGATAAGAAAACCACAGAGAGATGCAAGAAACAGGGAGAAAGGATTAACAACACGAAAGTGGATTATCAAGGCTGGCTGACCATGAGAGTAAAAAAGGAGAAGCCAGCCATTCTGCAACATATTAAAACCTCCACCCTAAAAGCCCTAGGGTGGAATACACAGAGAGACAAAGGACATGCGCTAAATCTCAGATCAATGGTAAAAGGCACCCTCACATATAAAAAGTAAAACTAAAGCTGCTGTCGAGACATTTTCGCCCAACACCGAAGGTAGGCTGCTGGGAAAGTAAAAGTCCGCTGAAGAGTGGCTAAAAGTGGGCAGTCCAGCAAGAGGTGGACGACTGTCATTTGGGAGCCACAGCGACACTGAGGTGGGTTCTCGCGACAGAGGAGGTAACCACGTTTGAGGCACGTATGGCCAATGCGGAGCCGACAAAAGACCACTGATTCCCTGCGAGAAGCCCGCAGGGAAGACTTCCACACATTCGCAGTTTCCTTAATGATACGGTTTATTGTGCATACTGTTATGCCACTCCGTCTCCCAAAGCCGAAAATCATGCGGCGTAAGATAGAACGCAGGTCAGTTTCAGCGATGGCCATCTCCAGGGGTGGTTTCCGCTTAGCCTGTTCGTTGGCTGGGATTTCGATGTGCCCTGGAATCCATACAAACACCACTGAACGACTGGGCCGTTCCAGAGCAGAGATGGACTCCTAGATGTTCACTACCAAGGGATGGCGACGGTAGCACTGGTCGATATCTTGTAAACTACTAAGGGAGTCAGAACAGAGAAGAAACTACACACCAGAACAGGAACGGATGTACTGAAATGCACGAAATATGACCACAAGCCCTGCAGTGAATACACTGCAGCCAATGGGCAAGGAATGATGTTCAACATGGCCTCTGTGGACATTATCGAAGCCAACATTACCACCAGCCATCGGAACACGCCAAGAATCGAGAGGAAATGACAGCAGAAGCGGCAGGCTTAACAGAGTCCTTAGGGCCATGCAAGAGGTCCAGACGAATCTTCGGCTGAGGTGTACACCACGGAAGTGTACGTGAATGGACCTCAATTAGAGGTGGTAAAGGAAAGGACTCTAGTTCAGAGAGAAAGGATCGCACATGAACCCCAATCACGACCCCTGACCTTTGCAGCCGATGCGGGAGATGAACTGCCGCGCGTGGAAAAAGGAGACGGTAATTCGGATGCTCAGGAGAAATACGCATGGGTGCAACATAACTGGCGAGCAGTTGAGCACGTCGGATCCGCAATGGGGGGCTCCGGCCTCCACCAGGACACTAATCACCACTCGTTCTAAAAGCTCCCGTCGCTAGGCGAACGCCACAGTGCTGCACTGGGTCGAGTAAATGTAACGCTTAGGGCGCCGCCGAACCATAAACCAGACTCCAATAGTCAAGTCGGGATTGAACAAGGGCTATGTAGTGCTGCAGCAGCGTAGAGCGATCTGCACCCCGGTTGGTGTTGTTCAGGCAGTGGAGAGCATTGATGTGCTGCCAGCACTCCCGCTTAAGCTGACGAAGGTGAGGTAGCCAAGTCAATTGGGAGTCGAAAACCATTCCTAAGAATCGATACGTCTCGACTACAGTGAGTGGATCCTCATTAAGATGAAGTTCAGGTTCAGGATGAACAGTACGACACCGACAGAAGTGCGTGACACACGACTTCGCAGCTGGAAACTGGGAGCCATGGCTAGAGCCCAAGACAGCGCCTTGTGAATGGCTCCCTGTAGGCGCCGCTCAGTACTGGAGGAGCAATACGAAATGCAGAAGTAATCCGCATACAGAGAAGGGGAGACCGACGGCCCTACAGCGGCTGCTAGGCCGTTAATGGCCACTGAAAATAGGGATACGCTCAATACAGAGCCCTGCGGAACGCCATTATCCTGAATACGGGGGGAATTATGGGAGGCACCAACTTTTACACGGAAAGTACGGAGCGACAGGACGTTTTTAACCAAAATCGGGAGTGGGCCACGAAAACCACACTCTTACAATGTGGCAAGGATATCATGTCGCCAGGTCGTGTTGTATGCTTTACGTAAGTAAAAAAAAGACGGCATCCAGGTGTTGGCGTCTGGAAAAGGCTGTTCAGATGGCAGACTCGAGGGTACAAGATTATCAGTGTTAAAGCGACCCTGGTGGAGCCAGTAGGCCACGTGACTCCAGGACCCAACCCAACTGCCGATACATAATACGTTCCAGCAGCTTACAAAGAATGTTGGTGAGGCTGATGGGCCAATAGCTATCCACATCAAGCGGATTTTTACCAGGTTTTAGCCATGTAATGATGGTGCTCTACCGTCAATGCGATGGAAAGACGCCATTGCACCAGATCCGGTTGAAGATGACGAGGAGATGTCGCTTGTAGTCAGACAAGAGATATTTAATCATCTGACCGTGGATCTCATCCGGCCCAGGAACTTTGTCAGGGCAATGTGCAAGGGCGCTGAGGAGCTCCCACTCTGTAAATGGAGTTCATTGTGGCATGTAGGGAACGAGAGGACTTTCCTTTCCATCCGCCGATTGAGGGTGTGAAAGGCTGGGGGGTAGTTCTCCAATGCAGAGGCTCGAGCTTAGTGCTCAGCAAAGTACTCAACAATCGCATTTGTGTCGGTAGAGAGCACGTCATTGATGTTAACGCCATTGACACCTCTTGGGGTCTGGTACCCAAAAAGACGTCTGATCTTCGTCCAGAATTGGAAAGGTGACCTATGGCACACAATAGTCGACACGTACCTCTCCCAACACTCCTGTTTCCGTCGTTTATAAGCAGGCGAACACTGGCATGGAGCTGCATAAAGGCTGTTAGGTGCTCAAGGGAAGAGTGCTGCTTATGTCGCTGTAGTGCTCGCCGACGATCTTTCATTGCCTCAGCGACGTCCGGCGGCCACCAAGGGACTGTCTTTCGCTAGCGGCACCCTAGAGAACGAGGGATCGAGTTTTCCACCGCAGAAATTATCGTTGTAGTGACCTGCTCAATCACATCATCGATGGCACCATGTGGGGGAGATTCAACAGTGATAGAGGTGGAGGCTACCCAGTTTGCCTTGTTTGGGGAACATCTGGGTAGGAATCCATGGGCATGAAGCTGGGGGAGTGACAGAAAGATGGGGAAGTGGTCATTACCACACAGGTCGTCATGTGCTCTCCAATAGATAGAGAGGAGAAGTCCTGGGCTGCAAATAGATAAGTCAATGGCCGAGTAACTACCAAGAGCCTCACTGAAATGTGTGACCCCCAGTATTTGAAAAGTAGAGGTCCAGTTGGGACAGTAAATTTTCGACATCTCTGCCACGGCCAGTAAGCATGGTGCTTCCCCACATAGGGTTATGGGTGTTAAAATCTCCCAAAAGTAGGAAAGGTTTAGGGAGCTTATCGGTCAGTGCAGCCAATATTTTCAGGGGTACCACACCATCTGGAGGGAGGTATACGTTGCAGACATATATTTCCTGTGTCATCCGCATCCTGAGAGCCACAGCTTGAAGAGGAGTTTGAAGGGGCACAGGTTCACTACATACCGAGTTCAGGACATAAACACTAACTCCACCTGACAGTCTATTATATTCGCTATGGTTCTTCTACTATCCCCTGCAGCCACGAAAGGCAGGGGTCCACACTGCCGGGAACCAGGTTTCCCAAAGGACAAAGCATAAAGCAGGTGTAAAGCTTAACAGTTGGCACAGCTCAGTCAGGAGGTGGAAGAAAACCGCCGCAATTCCACTGGAGGATGACGTGATCGTGAGACTGGGAAGGCGTGAAACACTCAATGAGGCAATCTATGCCTCAGTCACTTGCTGCCACCGACGTATATCCTGAACAGGCTATATCCATTGTGTCTGAGGGTCTGGCGAGATCTAGGTCCTCAGCAGACACCTCATCCTCAGTCACAGAGCTTGTAGGTAGCAGTGGTGTGGGTGCCACCGCAATTCCCTTAGTCTTGGGGGTCTTATTTCTGGATTTCTCTCGCTGATCTTGGGTTTCCTGGGCTGGGAGGGCTTCACTGATTCAGTCTCCAGGACTCAGGATGGTCATTAAGCCCTATGACCAGTTGCTTTTGAGCACATCAGCCACTGGCGGGTGTCATCTTTACCACTAGCAGAAACCTGGGAAGGTTTCTTCAGCTGAGAAGCGGCCCCAGTATTTGCTGGGGGCACAGTGCTCCCAAGGTAGGTGGTGCAGGAGCAACAGGGAGGGATGTGACCCCCCACCACCAAGGGGGCAGGTGTAGTCTTCTGGCTCTGAGAACTGAAGAACTTGTGGAGCTGATGGGGCTACAACTGTTCTCGTAGTGGCGGCGTAAGATGACATCATAACCACAGGATGTTGGCCTCAGTATAGGTCAGACAGTCCAGGGTCTTGCATGCCATGATTTTCCTTTCTTGCTGTAAAACCCTGCAGCCTGGTGAGGAAGGGGAATGATGCTCTCCACAGTTGGCACAGATAGGAGGTGACGCTTGTGGAATATTGGGATGGGATGGATATCCACAATCTCGACATGTGATGCTGGAAGTACAGTGGGAAGACATATCACCAAACTTCCAGCACTTAAAGCACCACATTGGGGGAGGGATATATGCCTTCACATCACAGCGGTACACCATCACCTTGACCTTCTCAGGTAATGTGTCACCCACGAAGCCCAAGATGAAGGCACCAGTAGCAACCTCATTATCCCTCAGTACTCGATGGACACGCCAAACGAAATGAACTCCTCGTCGCTCTAAGTTGGCGTGCAGCTCGTTGTCAGACTGCAAAAGAAGGGACCTGTGGAATATAATACCCTGGACCATATTTAAGCACTTATGAGCCGTGATGGTAAAAGGAGCATCCCCAAGCTTGTCACAAGTGAGTAATGCCCATGACTGGGCAGAGGATGCCGTTTTTATCAAAACTGACCTGACCGCACTTTGGACAAGCCCTCCACTTCCTCGAACTTTTCCTCTAAATACTCTACAAAAAAACTGAGGATTCATCAAGACAAATGAGTCCCCATCAGCTGTCGTACATACAAGGTACCGGGGCGAATAATGTTCGCTCGCATCCTTAGCCTGGTGTTCTTCCAATGGTGTGTCTGGGCAGGGAACAATCTAGCATCATACTTCCTTCCGTTGTACTGAGACTTGGAACGCTTAGATACTGCTGGCGTTTGATCACCAGCAAGAGATGAAGTGGTACACTTCATTACGCGTCATCTGCCCTGATGCCACCCACTCCGATCAGGGGCCCTCTCCACAGGCGCCCCTTAGCAGGCATTTACTCCTTGGCATACGTGGGGAGTTAATGGCGCAGGCATAAGCAGAGCGATCCATGAGTAATCAGGTGGCTACAATCAACAGGGGACATGGCGGCCCCACCACAATGGACTGGCAGCTGTGCTGGATATGAGTTGCAAAGAATTCCGTGGTCATCGTTGGTGCAGATAACGGCACCGCATAGTGGGTGGAGGAAAACACTCCCAGAAGGGTGTCCTCACGCAAGAGATGGAGGACGAGAGGGACTGCAATGTCACAATGAGAAAGTGGGCTAAAGATCTCAATGCACGATGGACATGATATACCATGTAAGGCGCCCTTCCCCAGTTGGCTCGCTCTTCCGGAAAATTTTGAAAAAATTGAGGTGAAACGCTACAGGGGACGATCACATAAAGGCCAAAAGGTGTGAGACTCCCTCTAGTCGCCACTTACGACAGGCAGAAATACCTCAGGCTTATTCTAACCGTCAGGCCCGCCGGGGGGCACCCTCGGGAAGATCAAGGAAGCGCTTTGAGGGGAGAAGGGAGGCCAGAAAGAAAAGAGCTGCTCCTCTCGTGTTTATTGTATGATGTCCAAGATATTTTTCTTTAACCGAATTTTTATGTTCTTCACAAATGGCAACATCTTCTAAACATACCACAGAAGCATGAACATTTCCGAATGTACTTCTGGCAAAAAAACGGTTCTGACAGATAGAGACGAAGGTCTTTGTTAATCCTGGCTTTTGGGGTCTTGTTGTGGTATTTTCATACAAACTTTCATCCCATAATACATATTTCTTTAAAATTCCAATAGAACTTTCATGGCTTAAGCTTTAAAAATGTTTTAATACATTAGATATTTTCATCTCCTATTTTACCCCCTTAGCAGATGACTTTCGAAGGTTGCTGAAGCTCGTATTTTAAATCCTGTCAGAGATTTCAAACACCATTGTTGGCAGCTCTAACTTCAAAACCGATGTAAAAGAACGTAAAAAATTACTTTCACCTCCTCAGGGGTGGAATTTCGAAAAATCCGTTACTAGATGGTGCCTACATTACAAGATCAACGTCCTCTTCAAAGTTCTAATCCTAGCGGTTTGGGCTGCGCGATGATGTGTCATTGAATCTTTCACACTGTATGTCACCCTCTTAGGGGCTTAATTTCAAAAACACTGAAACACGTACTTTTTAATTTTCAACCGAGAAATAAAAACGCTTTAAAAGTGCCTTAATTGTTCTTTAATAACGATTTGTTTTCAAAAAATTTCACCATCTATTTCCCTCCACAGCGGTTAAATTTTCAGAAATGCTGAAATATCTATTTCTTTATTTGTGACCGAGGAAGTAAATAGTAATTTTCGTAGATCTATTTTCAAAATTATATTAATAGCTACATATTTTTAAAGGAAAGTTTCATTCTCTATTTCACTCCCTTGGGGGTGGAACCACAAAAAGTTCCTTCTTAAACGATGCCTACAGTGTAAGATGGTAAATCTCTCCAAATTTCAACTTTCTATCTTTAGCGGTTTGCGCTTGTGTATGGTGAGTGAATAAAAACTTTGCTTTTATATATAAAGATTTTTCATTCCCTTCATCTGGGTTTATTTGCAACTAAAGTTGTACAATATTGCGCATTGTATAAAAAATCCAAATCACACACACTGTAAAGGTCGTGAGCGTTTGGTACCTGTAAGAGTGGACATGGTGAGTTGATGGTAGTCAAGAAAGCCTTTAAGGCGACAAAGACGCCATTATCAGTACATCACTGAGTTTGAAAGAGGTCGTACGATAGGGCTACGTGAAGCCGGAAGTTCATTCTGCAATGTTGCAGGAACACATGCCAGAACTGTGCGCACCATACATGATTGCTGGCAGTGATTGTCTCGAGAATGGACTGTCCCAATAAGATCGCGATCCGGACGGCAAAGTGACTCTACTGTGAGGGAAGACCGTCGTGTACCCCGTATGGCTGTGGAGCATCGTACTGCGTCTACAGCAGCAATTCGAGCCGCAATCGGCAGAGCCAGACCCCTGTAGCGTGCATTTCACTGGCTCCCAACTGCCACCATTTGCAACTTCAGTGGTGTCAAGCGAGAGCTCATCTGAGGTCTGGTTGGAGGCCTGTTGTGTTTTCTGAAGAAAGCTGGTTCTGTATCGGTACCAATCATGGCCGTGTGTTGGTTAGAAGGAGGCAAACTGAGGTCCTTCAACCAAATTGTCTGTGTGCTAGACACACTGGACGGACCTACACCTGGAGCTATGGTCAGAGATGCGATTCCGTATGACAGACGGAGCACATTCATGGATACCCAAGAAACACTGACTGCAAATATGTACGTCAATCTGGTGATTTGACCTGTTGCGCTGCCATTCATGAACAGCATTCCAGGGGATGTTTTCCAAGAAGACATCGTTCGCCCTCATACACTGTTGCTACCCAACATGCTCGATCACCTGATCTGCCTGCAGTCGAGCACAAACGGGACCTCATCGGAAGACAACTCTAGCGTCATCAACAAGCAGCATTAGATGTCCCTGTATTGACCTAACAAGTGCAGCAGGCGCGGAACTCCAGCTCAGAAACTGACATCCGGCACATGTAAAACATAATGCATGCACGTTTGCATGCTTACATTCAAGATTCTGGCGGTTACATCGGTTATTAATGTACCACAATTCCACATTTGCAAATGGCTTATCTCGAGCATACTTTAACCAGTGATCAGTCAGTGTTAATCACTTAAATATGTTACCTAGGAAAATACATTCCCGAAATTTCTTTACTCCACATTAATTTTGTTTGGTGTTACAACTTTTTTCTGTCAGTGTATACTGTGAACAATATAGATCAGATCCCCTGGGTTACGCGGGAAGTTACGTTTAAGTTTGAAGATTTCTCGCCGTCATGAACGACATGCTGTGTTCTGCTGGCTAGGTAATCTTCAGTCTAATTACAAACCTGGTCTGATATTTCATACGCTTGTGCTCTTTCGTTGGCAATGGCCTTGCCGCAGTGGATACACCGGTTCCCGCGAGATTATCGAAGTTAAACGCTGTCGGGCGTGGTCGGCACTTGGATGGGTGACCATCCAGGCCGCCATGCGCTGTTGCCATTTCTCGGGGTGCACTCACCCTCGTGATGCCAATTGAGGAGCTACTCGACAGAATAGTAGCGGCGTCGGTCAAGAATACCATCATAACGACCGGGCCAGCAGTGTGCTGACCACACGCCCTCCTATCCGCATCCTCAACTGAGGATGACACGGCGGTCGGATGGTCCCGATGGACCACTTGTGGCCTGAAGACAGAGAGTGCTTTTTCGTTAGGTGACAGTGACAAACCGTAATGAATTCCTTTGATGTTACGTACTCTCATATTCTTTGAAGAAGGGAACCTTTCATAATGTTTAAATTTCTGTCTCCAAAGAAGATTTTTGTTTATAATAATGACTGCATTGAAATGCACGGTGCTCCTAACAACCATCGTTAGAGAGGGAAAGACAATAGGTTAGCGATTTTTAAAGTATGTGGTCCCTAACAGAGCCATTAAATTTTCTTAGATGAGGCTGATGCGATACTGAAAGTTGTCCAGAATAGTCCTTTGTGATGTACCCTATATATTTCTAAAAATTGTATTAGTTCCTTCAAAAAGATAAATCTGGTGTGTAAACCACTGTCCTATAGTAGGATATCTCTCTGTGAAATAATGCAATCCGTTTCAGGACGATTGGACGCACGACCCGTTTGGTGCCGACATGGACGAGGAGGGGAGGATCTTCGCAAGAGGAGCCCAGGACACCAAGCAGCTGGCCATCATGGCCGTGGAGGCGGTTCGCCGTCTGAAGATGCGGGGTGTCAAGCTGCGCAGAAACGTTCTCATCACCGTGATGCCAGGTACCGTATAAATCTGCAAAGCCACATTAAACAGCGGTTCACAATCGCATTAATGTGATAAGAGGGATATTCACACAAGATCCACTGCGAATATCTCCGAATTGAGATGTGCAGTTTTTATGCATATTTCAGAGAATGAAAGACGTAGTTCAGTGCATCCAATAATAAGTAGAGTGTGTTTAGTGGCATCTGTATGTTAGACAGAATAATGCAAATTCTCGCTTCTACTTCACAGTGGAGCTGATGTGGCTCAAAGTGGAGTATGCAGGGTCACAGCACAATTGAGGGGCTTAAAACCACAAGTCATCGATTTTGAGACTGCAGCACGTATGCATACTCCTGATATCTGTTCACCTTACGGTGAACCCACTTTATCTGTATTGATCCTTTACAGTATATGCGTGAACACTTCCGAAAAGTTGTCTCACAGATTTCGCAGATAGTCACTTCCATATGAACCAAAACCACAAATTTTCACTGCTGCACGGATGCTCACTGGGTACACTAGCGCCCATTTTTTCATAAAAGCTGGAAGCTCCTGAACTACCGCCCCACCACAACTTCACGTTCCATGGTTTCAGCATTCATCTCTATAAAATGGAAGACAATTTCACAAACTTTAAGAGTATTACTGACCTCAGTGCCAAACCAATAGTTGATGTTCGTAGTAACAGTGTCCATCACAGAAATTTTACAGTGATGAAGCTTTCAACGTGTTTCTATGAACTGTTGTTTATAATAACATATTCTACTCTCGAGTCGTGGCAGGCAACCATCGAGGGAGTACACAATTTATTTCCGAGCAGTTTGTAGATGTCTTACATACTTAGGTGGAAGCCCAACATGAACCTTGGGCACACAAAGAATTAACAAAACTACTAGATCACATTTCAAACACATAGACGTAATAAGACTACCAGACTTCATGCCTCAAGTGAACAGACAGTTTTATCTGAACTTCAAGCCAGAGAACGTGCTTGATGAAAGTGATGATAATGAGGACAATGAAGTGTTGGTAAAGGTCGTAACTCTGTGTGTGGTACATTTTGTTCTTTTTGTTCTGATTCTAGTTTAACATTAATTACAAACTATGAACAGTCAAAAGACGCTATTTACTCTAGCCTATGAGTGAAAATTTTGTGAATAAACAATAATTCTAAGAATTCTAGGCATTAACTAAAACATCATAACCGGAAGTGAGTTCCGCAAGTTCATTTCTGTACTAGTTCTGCGGTGAATCTCCTAATTTGTTCTCTTCATACTCCACCTAATTTTCAACCTCGTTCTGTAGCACCAGATCTGAAACGCTTAGATTTTCTTCTGTTCCGGTATATCCACAGTACAATATTCAGTACCATACGACTGCATGTTCCAAACTTATATTCTCAGAATTTTTTCACTCAGATGTTTGATACTAAAATAGTCCTTTGGCCAAGATTGTACTTTTTCCTAATGTTGGCCTGCTTCTTCTGCTTCTCATGTCATTCTTCCTTCGTCCATCACGGGGTGTCTCCAAGATAGCAGAATTCCTTAACTTGGTCTACTTCATGATTGTTCACCAACCGAGATCTTACATTTCTCGCTGCTCTCATTTCTACTACTTTCATTATTTTCGTCTTTCTGCGGTATACACTGAATTCATAATCTGTAATCATTAGACTGTTCATCCCATTCAACAAATTCTATAATTCTTCTTCATCGTTATTGACGATAGCACTATCATCACCGAATCTAAACGCTGACATCCAACCTTCCTTTCCAACATCTATGCTTGGGCCTAACCATAATAGCAGGTGCCAGTTCGTATTTGCCTGCCAGTCCACTGTAGAGATGAACAGACAGTAGCCTTGCTTACAGTGAGATTTGACTCATTTCTTTTTCCAGGAACCGATTCTTTACGTAGCGTTGTCAGTCTCCATTTTATATGCGCGGTACTTCTGCCATTGTAATTAATTTTTCCTCCTCAAACAGCAAATCTAAGACTTCAGGCTTTTAATTTCTTCACCCATTTCGCACATCACCACCTCACTCAATTCTACTACACAGCATTACATTACCCTTCTGAAGACACGATCCATTCCATTTACCTAATGTTCCAAATCCCTTGCGACTTTCTACTGAACGACAGAAAATTTAAGTTTTAATTCTTCGACCTGAACTTCACTTTCCGTATCTCATTTGTTCTTTGTTTTCCTGGTTTTTACTTTGCTGGTTGCTCATTGGATTGCCTGAATGACAGTGGGGTGCCATTAAAATTGGAATTACTGATATCTTGCAGTTACAACTCAATCTCCAACGAATGTTTCCGAGTCTCGCACCTTAAAATTATAATAATTCATTTGTATTTCCGTTGTATCGCAGCCCGGCTGGATTTTCAAGTGACCAGTAGTACATATTCCGAAGATTCATTTGCTCATAGGCTGATGACTCAGGAATATACACAAATCGTACATGGGTTACATGATTGCTTACAGATGGTACATGAGGGCTTAGGTTTGTGAGATGTCTTCTTCCGACAACGGGACAGTAGCTTCCGGCGCTGTTATCTTGTTACTATTTCATCAAGTTTCATACGTGTAATGTCGATACCTCTTTGAACGTTCTTTCCACTGTCTTAGAATAAAATATGCAGTTTTATTAAAATACACACACACACTAACTTAGCGTAATAATTTGAGAGCTATAATAGTTAAAAATTACTGCCCTACACTATAAAATTCGGTTTATAGTCCACCAAAAGAGCTTCAGCTCTTTGAAACAACCCTCCTCTATGCAAGAATTTTGCTTTCCGTACATTTGGAGGAGGTAGTATGGATGAAAACAAGAAAAAATTGTCTAGTAAACATGCGCTCTAAAAATTGCATGCCTTAAGAGCTACGATCACCTGTTCAATAAAAGAGATGTGTATCAAAGCAGTGAAGATGAAGAAGTGTTCATAGCCTACGTTTACTGAACTTTCTTTCCTTTTTTGATCTATACTTCCACCTCTCAAATTATTTAAAGCAAAGAACTTGCAATAGAAGAGTTTTTTTCACAGTAACGAAGATGGAAAAAAGCTCATAGCTCTTGAAGTATGCTTATTAGAGCCCATGTTTACTAGAGCATTTTGCCTCGAAAGGTTGTTCCTAACACATCCTTGAATATTGACCATTCCCCCTGGGACACCCAGTATAATTAAACACACATGCAAATACGATGGATAAAATTGCTTGAAGGAATTTAAAAAGTCTGTGTGGTTACCAGCGACTGGTTTTCTCTGAATTTGTTTATTAACTGTCGTGTTTAACTAATCATCTGATGATTATAAAAAGACAAAAGTAACAGATCTTATGTTACAAATCTGACAGAAAAAAGAGACAATTTTTCATATGTATTCAAACAGAAATCCTTGTAAGGTTTTTTATTCACTGGTTTTATGCAACATGCCAATTGAGTTTTTATAGGGAGAATAGAATTTTTGCCTGTGGTTGAGCAAGCAATTTTTTAAATGTTTTGTGTACTCACATGCATGTTCAGTAACTGTTTTTTTATGTAAATGTAATATATACGAAGATAGTAACTGTTCTCGAAAAAACAGATACCACTGATGACCGTGCGGCTTCTCTAGAATAAATGATAATTAATTGAAACCCTCAGCGGCCGACAGGTATTGTTGATATACCTCGATACACCTGTCGGTAGCTGAGGGTTTCAATTAATTATCATTTATTCTAGAGAAGCTGCACGGTCATCAATAGTATCTGTTCTTTCGAGAATAGTTACTGTCTTCATATATATAGTTAAAGGCTACCCAGCCATTGACCTTTGTCTGTGCGAATGCGCACACCTTGCCCGAACTCTTACGGGAATCGTCGCCTTAGTGTGCGCGAGTATGAGTGTATGGGCCAATATCTGTTACGTGCATTACGTATGTAGGTTGTGGACAGTTGGGAATGTGGGTCTCACGGGAAGCGTGCAGTCGCGCTATTCATCTGTGTCCTCGGTGGCTTGGATGGATATAGCGTCTGTCATGTAAGAAGGAGATTCCGGGTTCGAGTCCCCGTCGGGGCACACACTTTCAGCTGTCCCCATCCAGGTATATCAACAACACCTGTCGGCAGCTGAGGGTTTCAATTACCTACCGTAAATGTAGTACTTACCTTGGTCACGAATTTGTGTGGCGCTCTTTAAGCGTGAATGAACACGGCTGCGCGACCATGCGGCCCTCCCTACACACAACGTGGCGCTGGCCATTGCTTGTATCGTATTCAACAGTCAGGGTCGAACTGCGCAGATAATGGAGCTACCTGTTATTCTGTGTATTAGTAATGACAGTATTTGACGTCTGCATCAAGGTTTCATATATTTCTCTCTAAAACTGTATGTATTTCTGCATCAAAAAGTGTGTTCTTTTTTAATATTGTTCATATAGAACTGTTCTCAAGAGAAATTTGCGTTACTGTAAGATTTGTAACATAACATCTGTTATTTTTGTCTTTTTGTTTAGGTCATCAGGTGATGGGTTAAGCGCGCCATGACAGTTAATAAGCATAATTCAGACAAAAAAGTAGAGATTGTTTTTAAGGAACCACCTAGCTTTTTTGAATTGTTTCCAGTAATTATATTCATAATGGTTGCATGTCTCTACAAGGACCTGAAGTCTAATTTAAAGTACAGTAGAGTTCAAGAGTAAATGAAAGGCCCTTCCTTTGGCCGGATTCTTTAACTGCATTGAAAACTGTTGTCACTGATTTGGTTTAGCTTATCTGCATGTTAGGTGGCTCACATTTTCCGACGTATCGCCATGGTGCAGATCGTGTAGGAAGAATCACAAATAGTATTCGTTTTCTCTGTGAAAACATAGCTACAAGCTGGCCACTTACATGACTATTTTATGTTTTAACTCTCATACTTGTAATCCAACGACGTACTGTACATATTAAATTCTAATAATTTTGATGCACTGCTACTGAATAAAAAGTTAGTTACATCTCTTTCATCTGTCACATTTATTCTTGACAAATCTGCTATGTATGTTTTGTGTAAAATAGGTTAAAGTTTAATTTCGTTAGATGATTTTTATCAAGTTAACTCAAATTGTTTACTTGCATTAATTCTAGCACTCATTGATAATCAGTTTTCTTTTCTGTTACAATAACTTTATGCGAGACTGAGTTTGCGTCGACTTAAAATGATGTGCTTTAAATATCTCTGTTTCTCAGATGAGGAAATAGGAGGCGCAGATGGCATGGAGAAATTCGTGCAGTCTGAAGACTTCCATAAGCTGAACGTTGGCTTCGAACTGGACGAGGGTCCAGTTTCGCCTGAGGAGGAATACGCCGTTACCAATGGCGAAAGGAGCTCATGGAGTGAGTGTTGACTTATTGCCTGTGTACTATAAATTTTCAATATAGCTCATGTAACAGAACTCATACGATTCCTCACGCATGTCGTTGAAGGAGAACATCGATATATGAACAACCTCGTGATGCCTCACGTATATGCACAATATAATTGGTGTGTTCGTCGCCGTGCAAACTGATAATGCATATACAAGGTGCAGAAAAATCGTGTCATATAATGTTAACCCTGGATAGCTGAAGCCAGTAGGAACCAAAACTACTACCGATTGGCCGCGGAACTGCCCTGTTGCCGGATGCTCCGGACAATGCATGACCGCGAATGCTCTGCCTGCCAGAAATCGCGATGTAGCCAAGGCGGTCCGCACGCTCGGTGGTAGCTCGCCAGCCTTCCACTCCGGGGGCCTGGGGCCGAATTCGCCGGCGTCCCGACACATCCATTGTAGTTTCATGATAAGACGTACCAGGAAGAAACCCCCGTCTACAGCTGTTAGTTCACGAACAGAAAGTCTTTTACTTTTTTTTTTTTTTTGCTAGGACATTGTTGATTTAAAGCAGGGGCTCTAACTCGCGACCCTCTGACGCGACACACAAGCTTCATAACGACAATGGTATTTTGCCTAACTCTTTCAAAGATTCCTGGCATTGCCCTGATGTGACTGGTGGCATGTTGAATGCGATCCACTAATTCCTCTTCGTTTCTAGGAGGTTCGCGTCCTAGTGAGTGAACTAGAACCTTGAAGAATCCCCACAGGCAAAAGTCCGCTGGCGTGAGGTCTGGTGATCGCGGGGGCCATGTCCTACGAACGTCTCTGCCAATTACCCGGCCGTCGAATAGTTCATTTAAACACCCATGTATAGCACGACTGTTATGTGCGGGCGCCCCATCATGCTGCAACCACATGTGTAGCCGTATGTCCAGGGGAACACCTTCCAGCAGGCTGGGTATAAAAAAAATGTTCAAATGTGTGAAATCTTATGGGACTTAACTACTAGGGTCATCAGTCCCTAAGCGTACACACTACTCAACCTAAAGTATCCTAAGGACAAACACACACACCCATGCCCGAGGGATGACTCGAACCTCAGCCGGGACCAGCCGCTCAGTCCGTGACTGCAACGCCATAGACGCTCGGCTAATCCCGCGCGGCGCAGACCGGGTAGAATTTCTTGCAAAACGTGAAAGTAGTTTGCCCTGATAAGTCGAGGAGGTGGACGGACCGGCCCAAACAGATGGTCACCAACAGTGTCTGCCAAAATGTTGAGCGAAAATCGTTCCTGCTGTCCGTGGTCGTACGTGACGTGAGGATTTCCCATTGCCCAGTAATGAACGTTTCGAGTTTTGTAAACGCCATCCCAATGGTAGGTGCACTCAGCGGTAAACAACACAATGGCGGGGAAGTCGGTATCTCGTGTAACAAGTCGCAGAAACCACCGGCAAAACGCTAGCCTGTGTTCATAGTCCGCCACAGGATTTAGGTCTTCGCCATGGTGGAAGCTAAATCGATGCTGGCCGTCATCCCCGTAAACGTCCCAGAGTAACCGATGAGTGACCGCCATGTCGTGTCCAACGGCTCGAGTACCTGTCGTAGGTGCTTCCTCGAAGCGCTCGGGAACAATCTCTTCAAATGCAGCATCCCGTCGTGTTCGAGGTCTTCCAGCATTACCATGATGTCCTGATGACGAACCTGTTTCGCCAAGTCGCCGATGAATAGCTGTAAACGTTTGCGGGTGTGGATGGCGTCTTTCTGGGTACCGTTTCTCATACAACCGTCGAGCTTCATGCGCATTACCTTCGGCTTGTCCATAAACAAAAACCATATGTCGTTGTTACTCAAACAAATACTGTGCTACCATAATGAGATTTTCACTCTGCAGCGGAGTGTGCGCTGATGTGAAACTTCCTGGCAGATTAAAACTGTGTGCACTTGCCCGCGAAAGGCAAAGGTCCCGAGTTCGAGTCCCGGTCAGGCACACAGTTTTAATCTGCCAGAAAGTTTCACATCAGCGCACACTCCACTGCAGAGTGAAAATCTCATCCTGGAAACATCCCCCATGCTGTGGCTAAGCCACGGCTCCGCAATATCCTTTCTTTCAGGAGTGATAGTTCTGCAAGGTTCGCAGGAGAGCTTCTGTAAAGTTTGGAAGGTAGGAGACGAGGTACTGGCAGAGGTAAAGCTGTGAGTACCGGGCGTGAGTCGTGCTTCGGTAGCTCAGATGGTAGAGCACTTGCCCGCGAAAGGCAAAGATCCCGAGTTCGAGTCCCGGTCGGGCACACAGTTTTAATCTGCCAGGAAGTTTCACTGTACTACCATGCTTACTGTATGACTTAATCGCAGGTGACGTGTGTGTGCTCCAAAGCGAAGCTTATATGCGAATGCCTCTGACGTGAGGTGAAGACAAACAGCAAGACCTATTCGACGCGTGTGCGTATCACGTTGGGGCAGTGGCGGGGCGAGGGACGTTTGTATGTGTGTATCGACAACCATAACGCTGCCCGTCAACCGGCAAACGGGAACAGGGCAATCCCACGGCCAAGTTTAAAAAATGGCTATAAGCACTATGGGACTTAACATCTGAGGTCATCAGTCCCGTAGACTTGGAACTACTTAAACCTAAATAACCTAAGGAGATCACACACATCCATGCCCGAGGCAGGATTCGAACCTGCGACCGTAGCAGCCGCGTGTTTCCGGACTGAAGTGCCTAGAAACGCTCGACCATAGCGACCGGCGGCCAAGTTTCCGTGATATAAAAGTGGTGCGTAGTCGATCTACATAATATTAGCAACTTCGGTTCCTACTGGCATCAGTTATCCAGGGTTAAAACTCTGTGACCCAATTTTTCTCCAACTTGTATACACGATGCTTTTTCGCGGGACCACGCTACCGACGTCCATTACTATATACCTCAGCAGAATTACATAATATTTAATTTGTGCATAAAAGTACAACGTAATTACAATTAAACTTTCGGTACTTGAGACAGCGTAACCTGAAAGCATATACCTAACTTTATAAGAATGATGTTCAGACTTTGCGCTGCAGGAGATGTGTTGTTAGAAGTGTTACTTTCATGACATGGCGTTAGGCGTCGGTACTGCACATCGACGTAGTGTTGAGCAACTCTGACGCCGAGGTCCAAGGACACGCAGCGAGAAACGTTACTGCCTCGCCAAAATAAGACCCCTGCTCTACGGTAGAGAGGCGCTTTGGACTAAACTGTTCTGGTAGACAATGGAGCTCCACCTCACTTTGTGTACTGTGTATTAAAACAGTGACCTAGAGACGATGGAGAGGCTTCGTCCCGCCGTAGAGATCAGTGATTCACAATCCCACAACAGGCCACAGCAGTCCACCCACCCCACCGCCGCCCCACATCGAAGACAGGGTTATTGTGCCGTTCGACCTACATTGCCCCCCCCCCCCCCCCCCCCACCACAAGGAACGTCTCCTACCACACGAGTGTAATCCCAAATGTTTGCGTAGTAGAGTAATGATGTACGCGTATGTGTAGGTAATGGTTGCACAGCAGTCGCCAACATAGTGTAACTGAGGAGGAATCAGAGGAACCAGCCCGCATTCGCGAGGTAGATTGAAAACCGCCTTAAAAACGATCCACAGGCTGGCCGGCACACGGGACCTCGACACTAATCCGCCGGGCAGATTCGTGCCGGAGACCTGCCCGCCTTCCCGCTCGGGAAGCAGGGCGCTAGACCGCGTGGCTAGCTGGGTGGGCCACCCACCTCGCATTGCTCGAGAGGTCACTCGATTACTCCGAGACTGTGGTGAGCGCAGGGCTGCCCCCTGCACATTTCGGCCACCACACTTACGTGCATGCTTCCAGGCCAGGTACTACTTGACCACGATATTACTGAACCTGGTCACCCGTGGCCGTTATCGGAAACACACGAAGACCTTACAGTAAACAAGTACGTGGGTGACTAAGGTAAGCGCATCGCACTGTGAATAATTTCAAAATAGCTGTGCATATACTTTCAAGTGGTTCAGCGTGTCTTAGCGATGTGCCACGATAAAAATTCAAGGTAAGATGACTTAAGCGGCCTCACTCCCAGGTACAATAATATTGTGGTAGGCTAATACAGCCCAATATATCATGGCAAATAGCAAGCCGCCAGCAGCCGTCACAGCCTTCGGGCGCCATAACCTCTCCGACAGGCAGCTTGCCTGTCGCGGCAGTGAGCGCTATAGGCGACACACTACATCCCTACTCTACGCCATGTGGCCTTTCAGTGCTACGCGATTACCCATGTGCGGGAGACTATTTACTCTGCCCCTGACCACGCTGGAGCCTTCTGTCTCAACGACTTCACCATAGTAAAACCCAGATAACTAACCCTCACCTACACGCCACCTAACAGAAAGCTCACTAAATCTACTAACTTGTCGAACATGGGAACTATACTCTACCAATGTCTTTACGCATACAAATCCCTCATTCGTCGCATCCTTTGTTATGCAAATGTTGTGTGGATATCCTCCTCACGCAAGTTCTAAAAGACCACCCAGACACACTAACGCCATGCTTCCGCCTCGCTTTCTGCATCCAGTTACCTTACCCCACAAAATGGTTCAAATGGCTCTAAGCACTATGGGACTCAACATCTGAGGTCATCAGTCCCCTAGACTTAGAACAACTTAAACCTAACCAACCTAAGGACATCACACACATCCATGCCCGAGGCAGGATTCTAGCCTGCGACCGTAGCAGCAGTGCGGTTCCGGCCTGATGCGCCTAGAGCCGCTCGGCCACAGCGGCCGGCATCTTCCTCCACAAGGATCCTTTACCAGATCATCAAATTCCACCTCTCTTCAATCATATCGAACGCCTCCAAATAACCTACACCATCAGCAAACTCGACTCCAATAATACTATGGTGTCCCGCCTCCTTTCGAATCTTAGTGTGCTGCCGCGCCTCTACCTATATATCCCACCAACCCTCCACCTGCATGCCCTAGACGTCCTCTCCTGAAGAAATTTTCGCCGTCTCTCCCTCCCAGACCATGAACTCCAATCCGACATATACCCATCGTACCAAACCTGAATCCAACCAACTTATCCAGCTCCTCCCCTCCCCCCTACCGCACGTGAAGGGCTACCTCGTCGTCCTCTACCCAGACCACACCTTCTCCTTTTTCCCTTCCCTATCGCACTACGGCCCTTTTTCTTCCAAAATAGATCGCAATTTCAGCTACACCACTCTCCTTGTCCGTCACAGCCACCCCTATGTCATTAAAAGTCTTCATCATCAGTACTCGTCACCTCCACTCTCCTATCTCCAAACATACACACATTTCTTTTCATCAACAATTTACCGTCCGAGTGCAGGTTCTTTTCCAGGTTTTAGTTATAGTTTGCTGTGTTACATTTTTATTGGTCAGTGCCTCTTCTGTCGTGTTCAGTGCTTTTCTTTTTAAAAAAATTATGTCTTTTGTGTTCTTGAAGTGTTTTTAACCCTGCTGTCTGTCGAAATTTCTGCAGCGTTCTTAAACTATTCATGAAGGCAGCAGGCAAGGGAAAGTGTACAAGTCGGTGGTAAGGCCTGCTATGATATACGGGGCAGAGACACGGCCAATCAGAGTAGTCCAGGAAAGGAAGATGGAAGTGGCGGAAATGAGGATGCTGAGGTGGATGTGTGGGGTAACAATGAAGGACAGGATTAGAAATGAATTTGTTAGAGGAGCTGTGAAAGTGGGACCCATAGGGAAAAATATACAAGAGAGCAGATTAAAGTGGTACGGACACTTACAGAGAAAAGGGGAAGAGTATACCGGAAACAGAATTGAAGATATAAAGATTGAAGGAGCGAGAAGGAGAGGAAGACCGAAGATGAGGTGGAAGGATAAGATATACGGGGACCTAAGGGAGAAAGGATGGAAGAAGGAAGAGGCAATGGATAGAGTATTGTGGAGGAGGAGGATCCAGAAGAGCAACGCCGACCCTACTTGACGTGGGACAAGGCGACGATAAAGAAGAAGAAGAAGAAGGCAGCACTGTTTCTTACGTTCTACCTTAACGCCGTCTTTAAAACATTAAATTCGCGGTAAATACGTCTCCTTGTTTTGTGTTCAACAGCTAAATCTGTGTCTGATGTTTGCTGGCTGAAGCGGAGGTTGAATGTACCGCTGCCAGCCGAATCCCCCGCCCACATGGGGACGAGAGGGGATGAAATAACAAAGAAACAAATGCTGGAGCAGTTGCGTATCAGGGCTTCACGCCTGCCACATCAGCAACTCGACGTCCGGAGTCGTCGCCCACGCCGTGAAGCACCTGTTGCTGACGCCACGCAGGATCTCCGTCTACCAGCGCATGGTGCCACGCCACGCCTCACGTCTTCCCACCGGCAGCTGTCGTCCACACAGCGATCACCTCCGATATATGCCGACGCCCGACGTCCCGGAAGTACTGTCGTCTCTCCGGCAGCCATCATCTTCCTAGCCGTCATCTCTGACAACTGCTGACACCCGAATTCCAGGAATTACCCTCAGGTTGAATACTAACGTCGATCATTCTCGGGTCCTCCTGATCCGCCGCCTGCTACGAAACTGGCGCAGCTCAGGCAACATCTTGGAGAGGCTTTTCTGTTTTTACTGAAATTGTGTGAACATTCACCCACGGACGTTGTATAGGAGTTCTGATTTCTATATCGATATTAAACATTGGTGTTGCAAAGTGAGTTTCATCACTCGTCGATTAGAGGTTACTTCAGTAATAGATATGGAGAAGACCGATACCAGATTTCTCGATAATACAAGAAGTACTGCTCTTCTTTGAACTTCCTCGATGTAGTCCGTTAATTGTGTATCCTATCTGCTAAGGACAGCAAACGGAGGATCCCACACCGCGGAGCAGCACTGCAAAAGAGGATGGACAAGTGTAGTGTAGGCAGTCTCTCTAGTTAATCTGTTGCATGTTCTAAGCGTTCTGCCAACAAAACATAGTCGTTGATTCATCTTCTGCATAACATTTTCTGTGTGTTCTTTCCAAAGTAAGTTTTTTGTAATTGTAATTCCTAGGTATTTAGTAGAATTTACGGCCTTTAGATATGACCGATTTATCGTGTAACCGAAGTTCAACGTATTTCTTTTAGCACTCCTGCAGACGACCTCACACTTTTCATCATTTAGGGTCAATTGCCAATTTTCGCATTATATCGATACCTTATCTAAATCGTTTTGCAGATTCTTCTGATTTTATGATGACTTTACTAGACGATAAACGATATAATCATCACCAAACAACCTTAGACGGCTGCTCAGATTGTCTTCTAACCGTTTGTATAAATAAGGACCAGCAGAGGGCTTGTAACACTACCTTGGGGAACGCCTGAAATCACATCTGTTTTACTCGATGACGTTCCGTCACTTATTGTGAACTGCAATCTGTCTGACAGGAAATCACGAACCCAGTCACGTAACTGAACGATATTCCATAAGCACGCGATTTCACTACAAGCCGCTTGTGAGGTACAGTGTCAAACGCCTTCTGGACATCTATAAATACGGAATCGATTTGAAAACCCTTGTCCATAGCACTTTGTGTGAGTAACCACCTGGTTGTGTTTCACAAGAACGATGTTTTCCAAATCCGTGTTGACTGTGTGCCAATAGTCCGTTCTCTTCGAGGTAATTCATAGTGTTCGAACACAATGTACCTTCCAAAATCTTGCTGCTCAAATGGATTAATGAAGGGGATTATCCCTACTGCCTTTCTTGAATGTTAGTGTAACCTGTGCCACTGTCCAGTCTTTGGGTACGGAGATTTTGTCGAGCAAGCGGTTGTATATGATTGTTAAGTAAGGAGCTGTTGCATCAGCATGCTCTGAAAGGAGACTAATTGGTATACAATATGGATTTTAAGACTTGCTTTTATTAAGTGATTTAAGCTGCTTGACTACTCCAATGTTATCTACTTCATGTTGGCAGCTGTTTTTGATTCGAATTCTGTAATATTTACTTCGTCTTCTTTGGTGAAGGAATTTCGGAAGGCTGCGTTTAGTATCTCTGTAGCACACTGTCATCGGTAGTATTTCCACTGCTATCGCGCAGCAAAGTGATCGATTGTGCCTTACCGCTAGCATACTTTACATACGACCAGAATCTCTTTGGATTTTCTGCCAGCTTTCGAGACAACGTTTTGTTGTGGAATCTATTATAAACATCTCGTATCGATGTTCGAGCTTCTTTAAAAGGTAGCCAATCTTGGAGGTTTTGCGTTAGTTTAAATTTGTCATACTGGTTTCGTTGTTTCTGCAATAGTGTAATGACTCGTTTTGAGTACCAAGTTGATCAGCTCCGTAGTTTGTTACAATCTGTGGCATTATTCCAGTCTGTGGCATAAATCAGCAAACCAGTGTTTGATAGTATTAGTTGAAAACAGTCTTGGTTGAAATTTTAGTTTTTTTATTTATCAACCACGCGTTTCACCTATTTAGGCATCTTCAGGCTGATCTTAATTTGGCATTTCTTAGGACGATCCTTTAGACAGTGTAGCTAAAGGGCATCGTCAAGTACATAGGGCCAACATTGCCTTCGTTAACCTCAGTAAATACTTTCCACGTTAACGAAGCGTTCCGTTCCGAACAATGGTCTGATTCTTTGGAAATAGATCTACTTTTAACTATAGAATGTAATTTTCCGTGCACTCCCAACCTGTATTATCTGGTTGTGCGAATTGTACAGCAACACTTTTCTGATTCCCAGAAGTCAAAGTGCGCTGCCGAGGATTCACTGGACATGGCTCCATCCCCGTGCCTGGAACTCCTGGAGAAAAACTGCGGGTCGTCCTGGATCGCTTCATGGACTTCCGCCAAGAAGAGCTGGACAAACTACAGCAAGATCCCAACCTATGGATGGCCGACGTCACCAGCACGAATCTCACCATAGTCGAGGTACGAAACACACACTCAGAATGCCAACAAAGGCTTCTGTGTGAAATGATCCCATTTGAAATCAACAAAAATCCATTACTTCTCTAATTTTATGCAAAGAAAAAATAAAAGAAATTCTCTTCATGCTTTAACCATTCAAGTAACTATCAGAATGACATCTGGTTTTCGGATTTTAACCGCATTTCTCGGACAAAATTTTCGTATCCTGCTCCGGAAGCCACTATCAGATGCCTTCCGAAAAAAACTGCTACCACAAGCAATTCTAAAAATTAATTATTCAAACACATTTTCTTTTGCAATCTGAGAATGTCTATTATAGCCAGTGTGATTTGGTAGATAAGTACTAATACAACTTAATCGAACGAGCTATGTAGAAATGTTTCCCAATTTCACACACTGTATGTGTTTCAGCGATGCCTTCATAATGAATCTGGTTTTCCAAGCTAAGTGCAAACTCGTATAGGAGTCGATAAAGTCCATCTCTTATAATAATGATATATTAGAATTCTCGGGGCGACATTTCAGTTTTAGCAGACTTCGCATCGGACCATTTGCAGAATGACGCCCAGTTTTACAACTGAAAAACATATACCATGTTTGTTTGCGACACCATCATCCGCAGCAAGCATGGAAATATTCGTTTTGTAAATAAAACCCACTTTTTTTGCTGCAATATATTTCATTTATTCCAGATGTGTTTCAGCTTTCTGTTTTAAGGCATCTTCAGAGGAATAGTTATTCGAGTTTCTGGCTGGCATCTGCGCTTCCTCATCTGGTGACATGCTGCAGGTCGCGTTTTAACTTCACTTACGAAACATAAGAACATCTACGCGCTACAAACTTCTTTCTTCGCAAGTTTCATGTTCCTCGCACTAATTGTTGTGGAGCACAATTATTCTTCTTCTCTCACTAGTTGTCGATGTTTTACCTAAAGGTATGATTTAAAGTTGTAACTATTTTGTGTTCGCCGGCTGTGGTGGCCGTGCGGTTCTAGGCGCTGCAGTCTGGAACCGAGCGACCGCTACGGTCGCAGGTTCGAATCCTGCCTCGTGCATGGATGTGTTTGATGTCCTTAGGCTAGTTAGGTTTAAGTAGTTCTAAGTTCTAGGGGACTGATGACCTCAGATGTTAAGTCCCATAGTGCTCAGAGCCATTTGAAACATTTTTTTATTGTGTGTTCCCGTTATGTCCTAGCAAAAGAAATAAAGTGGAAACACTTTAGTTACGACTTCATATAGGTACATAACCATGTTGTACTATGGAACATGCTTTCAGATTTAGAAAAACATTAATTTTCTAAAGTGATTTTTGTAAATTCTAACTGACTAGTCTCTTAAACTTCAACATACTTTTCATCACTACTAAGTTGTGATCTGAGTCTGTATCTGCTCTTGGGTACGCAGGACATTCCAGTACCTGATTTCGGAAGCTAATCTAACTGAAATCTTTCCGTATAACCTTTTACAAGCATATCTCCTCTTCTTGTTATCCTTGAACAGAGTATTCGCTATTACTTGCTGAAATTTATTCCAGAACTCAATTAGTTTTTCTCCTCTCTGATTCCTAGTACTAAGCCCATATTCTTCCGTAATCCTTTCTTCTACTCCTTCCCCTACAACTATAAACATCGAATAATCTAAACATTTAGCATCGTACTTGTCAGCAGACGTGCAGCAGGGTGATGAGTATTTGAAGAGCACAACATCCCTGAGATAACTGTTTGATTACCAGGGAGGGTCTGCACTGAACGTAATCCCACCCGAGATGTCTGCAGTGTTCGACTTGCGCATCAATCCACTGATGGACTTCGACAAGCTGGAGGAGAAGATCTGGCAATGGTGCTCAGATGCTGGAGAAGGAGTTGAGCTCGAGTTTTTGGCAAAGCAAGATAAGGTACCAACCACTCTTATCGGCGCAGACAACAAGTGGTGGACAGCCTTCCAGAAAGCTACCGAAAAACTGTAAGTAAACATTAAATATGCGCTGGAAGTCTCGCGCCTACGGGTAATATTTTTAAGTCATTACGCTAACGTAGGGCATTCTCTGTAGCACACATTTTCCTCCTACACCTAGCGGCAATGAAATCAGTAGCTCATTATCTGAAAATCAGAAGGCAGCTATGAAAAACATAACAAGATTACTTGCAAGCTGAAAGCTACGTTAAAAAAAATCAAAAAATTAAAAAAAATTCTTCGTCATGCAGAGCAGTTGTCACATCAGAGTGCGCACACACACACACACACACACACACACACACACACACACACACACACACACACGCACACACACACTGAAGATTTCTCTGCACATTGCTAAACATGATGATGGAAATCTTGGTTCAATCTTTACGGAACAGACGTAATATGTTGGACCGGTAATACCATTTCGACACAGGAAAATAACCGTTGATACACCGTCTTCGAATCGACCGTAACAGACTTACCGACGAGTAGCATTTTAGTATCAAATGATTAAAAAGTTAGCCGGCCGCGGTGGCCGAGCGGTTCTAGGCGCTTCAGACCGGAAACGCGCTACTGCTATGGTCGCAAGTTCGAATCCTCCCTCGGGCATGGATGTGTGTGATGTCCTTAGGCTAGTTGGGTGTAAGTAGTTCTAAGTTATAGGAGCTGATGACCTCAGGTGTTAAGTCCCATAGTGTTCAGAGCCATTTGAACCATTTGATTAAGGACTTAATTCAGGAAAAATTGGTACGGGATAAATTTTTCCCCCATTAGCGCTCTACAATTTGTATATAAAGAGAAAGCATCATGTATATAAAATACTGCAGACTTTAATACCATTCTTATTGTCATCTTCAGTCCGAAGGCTGGTTTGATGCTGCTATCCATGCTACTCAATCCTCTGGGAGCCTCTTCATCCCCGAAAAACCACTGCAACCCGCATGTTTCTGAATTTGTTTAGTGTATTCCGCTCTTGGTTTGCATCTTGAATATTCACATCCGGCAATTCCCTCCAATACTAAACTGGTGATCCCGTGATGTCTGAGAATGAGTGCTGTCAACCGATCCATTCTTTTGGTCAAGTTGTGCCACAAATTTCTTGCCTCCCCAATTCTGTTTAGTACTTCCTCATTAGTTATGTGACTTACGCGTCTAATCTTCTGCATTCTTCTGTAGCACCACATTTCAAAAGCTTCTGTTCTCCCTTAACTAAACTGTTACTCGTCTACGTTTCACGTCCATACATGACTACACTCCAGACCAATACCTTCAGAAAAGACTTTCTAACACTTAAATCTATATTTGATGTTAACAAACTTCTCTTCTTTAGAAATGCTTTTCTTGCCATTGCCGGTGTACACTTTACGTCCTTTCTACTTTGCCCATCATCAGTTACTTTGCTGCCCAAATATCAAAACGCATCTGCTGCTTTAAGTGTCTCGTTTCCTAATCTGATCCCTTTGCATCAACTGATTTAATTCGAATACATTAATTATCCCTGTTTTACTTCTGTTGATATTCACCTTATATACTCTTTCCAGTACACTGTCAATTCTGTTCAACTGGTCCCTGAAGTCTTTTGTTGTCTCCAACAAGATGGCAATGTCATCGGCAAACCTCAGAGTTTTTATTTCGCCTCCCTGAACTTTAATTCCTACTCCAAATTTTTCTTTAGATTCCTTTACTGGTTGTTCAGTACGTATTGAATAACATCGAGGGTAGGTTACAACCCTGTCTCACTCCTTTCCCTACAACTGCTTCCCTTTCATGCCCCTCGGCTCTTATAACTGCCGTATGGTTTCTGTACAAGTTGTAAATAACCTTTCGCTCCCTGTATTTTAGCCCTGCTACTTTCAGAATTTCAAAGATAGTACTCTAGTCAACATTGTCAAAAGCTTTTTCTGAATCTACAAAAGCTATAAATGTAGGTTTGCGTTTCCTTAACGTACCTTCCTACATTTCTCCGGAATACAAACTGATCTTCTCCGAGGTCTACCTCTATCAGTTTTTTCTTTCTTCTGTAAGGAATTAGTTTTAGTATTTTGCAACCATGACTTATTAAACAGAGAGTTCAGTAATTTTCACACCTGTCAGCTACTGATTTCTTTGGAATTAGAATTACTCCATTCCTCGGTGAGCCGGAGGGCATTTCACCTGTCTGATGCATCTTGTACACCAGATGGAAAAGGCTGTCATTAGTTCTGGCGGAATATCGTCTAGTCCCGAGCACTGTTTCGACTTTAATGTTTTATAGCTTTTTCAAATTCTTCCTGCAGTATCGTATCTCCCATCCCACACTCACCTACGCCCACTGTCCTTTCTATAATATTGCTTTCAAGTTCATCGTCTTTGTATAGAAACTCTACATATTCCTCCACCTTTAGTCTTCTACTTCATTGCTTAGGGCTGGTTTACCGTCTCAGCTTTGTATATAGATACAGCTGCTTCTCTCTTCCCCAAAGGCCTCTTTAATTTTCCTGTAGGCTTTATCTATCTTTCCCCTAGTGAGATATTGTTCTGAATCCTTACAGTTGTCCTCTAGCCATTCCTGCTTAATGCTAGGAGAACTATTTTATGAAAGCTTAAGGAGACTAGGTGGGCACCACTGCTGCAAGTTCAATTCGGAGCACTCTCGACGATTACCACGCTCACAGTCCACGGTTGTGTGTCGCATATAATGACGAACATTCAAAGATGTGACGTTGCAGCTGTCGATCCCGAAAGAAAATTGGCTGACAGCTTCCTGCAGGCGAATGAAGTTATTATGTTTGTATCTTCACTTTTGTATGTTTGATAACAGTATCCACAAAAACTTTTAGACGTGCAATGTATGTACGAGTATTCCCTTGCTAGGAAATTCCTACGTGTGAAACCAATAATTTTACTATCAAGACTATTTCAATCAGTTCATAAAAGCATTGAAAAGCTAATCGCGATTCGGCCGACTAGCCATTGTCAACAGCACGCAAACATTGCTCGCCGACGACTGAATCGAAACGTACCAGCGTAAGCCTCAATGAATTCCTGACTCCTAGCAAGAGTCCATTTGAATCATCGTCATACTAGACACTACCCTGCAGTACTAATTATTTTACACCACTTGTCTGAAAGCGCATTGAGGGGAAACTCCTTAGTGATGGCGGCTCATATCTCGACATGCCCCTCAATGATAACATACTATCTGACCAAAAGTATTGGAACGCCGACTAGTGGACAACAGTATGGGATGTGCGCAACCTTCACCCTGATAACTGCAGGAACTCCCGTGGGGAAAAATTCAGTGAGACGTCTGAACGTCAGCGGATCAGTGGCAGTCCATTATTCCCCAAGACCCGAAACCAGAGATGGTAGTGATGTTGGACGCTCCGATCAGTAGCGAAGTCGACTTTCTGTCTCATCCCAAATGTTCTCTACTTGGTTCATTTAAGGAGCCTGTGTAGGCCACCACATGTCATGAATTTTATTGTAGACAAATGACACGCGCCACAGATGGTACTTTCTGACATTATGAGTGGTCGTAAAGATTCAAATAATCATCCATCGTTTCCGAACTGTTCATCTACTGTAGCGAGTACAGTGTGTCCTTATCCTTCGGGATTCAGCGTTTTCTTAAGTTCAGTAAGAGAACTGCACCCTAACCGTGACGAAAAATACTCCCGTACCGTAGCGTCAGCGCCTCCGTACTTCACTGATTGCGCTGCACATGATGGCGGGTAACCTTCTCCAGGCAATGGTCAAATCCAAACGGTTCCATTGGACTGTCACAGAATACAGTGTGATCTATCATTCCAAATCACTCGTCTAAGTCGAGTGGCATCTCTCTCTGTACACAACACCGAACGGTGACCACAGATATATGTGGTTTACAATGAGATGCTCGACCATTTTACCCCCTTCTTATTAACTTCCTAAGCACAGTCTTTGTGCTAACTGTACTGCTGGACTCCTGGTAACAAAAAATGGTTCAAATGGCTCTGAGCGCTATGGGACTTAACATTTGAGGTCATCAGTCCCCTAGGACTTAGAATTACTTAAACCTAACTGACCTTAGGACATCGCACACATCCATGTCCGAGGCAGGATTCGAACCTGCGAACGTAGTGGTCTCACGCTTCCAGACTGAAGCGCCTAGAAACGCTCGGCCACAACGGCCGGCCTGCTGGTAACACTTTGCAACTCACGAGTTATTCTTCATTCTGATTTCATGCAACTTTTTACAACCATCCCCCACAATGCTCGACGGGGAATTTCATTCGCTACACCAGGACTGCCTGGTCTCGGTTCAGCTGTGATTCTACACCTACATCTACATACATACTCCGCAATCCACCTTACGGTGTGTGGCTGGGGGTACCTCGTACCACAACTAGAATCTTCTCTCCCTGTTCCACTCCCAACCACAACGAGGGAAAAATGACTGCCTATATGCCTCTGTACGAGCCCTAATCTCTGTTATCTTATCTTTGTAGTCTTTCCGAGAAATGTATGTTGGTGGCAGTAAAATTGTACTGCAGCCGGCCTCAAATGCTGGTTCTCTAAATTTCCTCAGTAGCGATGCACGAAAAGAATGCCTCCTTTCCTCTAGATACTCCCACCCGAGATCCTGAAGCATTTCCGTAACACTCGCGTGGTGATCAGACCTACCAGTAACAAGTCTAGCAGCCCGCCTCTGAATTGCTTCTATGTCCTCCCTCAATCCGACCTGATAGGGATCCCATACGCTCGAGTAGTACTCAAGAATAGGTCGTATTAGTGTTTTATAAGCGGTCTCCTTTACAGACGAACTACATCTTCCCACAATTCTACCATTGAACCAAGACGACTATCCGCCTTCCCCACAACTGCCATTACATGCTTGTCCCACTTCATATCGCTCTGCAATGTTACGCCCAAATATTTAATCGACGTGACTGTGTCAAGCGCTACACTACTAATGGAGTATTCAATCACTACAAGATTCTTTTTCCTATCCATCTGCATTAATTTACATTTATCTATATGTAGAGTTAGCTGCCATTCTTTACACCAGTCACAAATCCTGTCCATGTCATCTTGTATCCTCCAACAGTCACTCAACGACGACACCTTCCCGTACACCACAGCATTATCAGCAAACAGCCGCACATTGCTATCCACCCTATCCAAAAGATCATTTATGTAGATAGAAAACAACAGCAGACCTACCACACGTCCCTGGGGCACTCCAGATCATACCCTCACCTCCGATTAACACTCACCATCTAGGACAACGTACTGGGTTCTATTACTTAAGTACTCTTCGAGCCACTCACATACTTGGGAACCAATCCCATATGCTTGTACCTTAATTAGGAGTCTGCAGTGGGGCACCGAGTCAAACGCTTTCCGGAAGTCAGGGAATATGGCATCCGTCTGATACCCTTCATCCATGTTTCGCAAGATATCATGTGAAAAAAGGTCAAGTTGCGTTTCGCAGGAGCGATGCTTTCTAAAGCCGTGCTGATGCATCGACAGCAGCTTCTCTGTCTCAAGAAAATTCATTATATTCGAACTTCGCGTTTCCAATCGACAATCGGACCAGTAACAATCGACGTGGGCAGCTTTAGATGGGTTGACATGATCCTGACTGATGTGTTACTGAAGCGAAATCCAAAGATTAATGCAGGTTCGAAGTAACCGAGATCTTCTTCTACCACACTGTTTCTCTGCTGACAATATAGCACTCCACGCCTCCTTTTGTATAGGTGGCATATAGAGGACAGTTCTAGATTATGTTAGGGTGTCCTGATAATTTTCAGAGAGTGTACGTCAAGAACAAAGGGTCAGATCTCGTCCAGTTGGCATTCCTGCCACGTACTACAGTAATAACAGTGCACTTGACGGTAACATCCATTCTTACAGAGAACGAATGCTAACTCTTTGGATTAATTTTGTTTGTGCAATTGTATACAACCACAAAAACGCAATAAATTCGATTAGGTTCATCAGCTACAGGGTGAAAAGTATTTAAACCGACAAACTCTGGGAGGTTGTAGGGGACATCAAAACAAATATTTTTCCTTGATGTCATTTTTTCCTATGAGGATTATTTAAACCGGTGGAGGCCGTATTACGATCTTTAGTTGTTAGAGGCCGTATTATGCTCTTCAGTTGTAGGCAACTGCTGTCTACCAGTGTAGTAGTGCATTGTTTCTGCTTACTAATGGAGCGATACACCTGGATTGAGTACAATGATATGGTTGGTGCGTACCACGTAGCGCACCACAACGGACGAGCTGCACAGCGGGTTTATCAACAACAACATCCTAATCACCGTATTCCACATTATACGACCGCTGCTGCTGTGTACCAACGTCTGCGTGAGACCGGGTCATTTAGTAGATTACCTGGACAGGGACGCCGTCACACGGTAAGAACGCTGCAGTTTGAGGAAGCTGTCTAGCAGCATGTGGAGCGCGATCTTTCAATCAGCACTTGTGCAATTGCACTTAACATGAGGACGAATCAGACGAATGTTAGATCAGTCCTTCGAGAGCAGTTGTTACGTCCATTTCATTTACAGCGTATCCACAACATGGAACCAGTTGATTATCCACCCAGAGCACAGTTTTCGCAGTGGTACCTGGAAAAGTGTGAAATGCATCCTATATTTCGATCCTCTGTGTTGTTTACCGATGAAGCAACGTTCAGGCGTGATGGAATCTTCAACATGCATAATTCGTATGTTTGGAGTGAGGATAACCCACATGCCACAGTTACTAGAGCTCATAAAGTGCGGTTCTTCGTTAATGTGTGGGTCGGTGTTGTTGGGGATTGTTTAATTGGGCCGTATCTGCTACATAGGCCATTGAGTGGCAGGTACTATTACAATTTTCTCGCCAGAGTATTGCCAGAATTGCTGGAAGACGTCCCGCTCCCTACAAGACAACGCATGTGGTTCCAACATGACGGGGCGCCGGCACATTTCAGTCGTCGTTTGCGTCGATTGCTGGACCGACGGTTCCCAGAAACGAGGGTTGGCAGAGGTGGTCCTGTACCATGGCCTGCTCTATCCCCAGATATGGTCCCCTCTGGATTTTTTTTGTGCGGTGAGAGATGTGCAACCTTGTTTACGCAACTCCTGTTGCATCAGAAGAGGATCTGGCTGCCCAGATAGTAGTAGCTGCAGGAACAATTCAGGATACTCCTGCGGTTTTTGCCCGTGTCAGTCAGAACATGATCCGACGGTGTAACCTTTGTTTATGTGTCAATGGAGGCATTTTTGAAAATCTACTGTAATTGAAATTGGGTTGTGTTAATGTGTTGTCTCTTGGTCATAAAAAAATGTAAAAGTGTTTGTTGGTTTAATTAACTGGCCACCAGAGAAATCTTCCTCTACCGGTTTAACTAATCCTCAAAGGAAAAAACGACATTAGGGAAAAATATTTGTTTTGATGTCCCCTACAACCTCCCAGAGTTTGTCGGTTTAAATACCTTTCACCCTGTATAACAACAGAAGCCTATATTGTGAATGTGCCAAAATCATTTATTTGGGACCACTGCCTTAGGGCTTGCCTCTATTATTTTTCAGTAGTATTTAATTTATTTTTATTGTACAATCACTACAAGTTCATTGCTACAGCGTGAATTACAGCTACCGGAGTCGCTATTTTGAGTTCGAAAAATGTAAACTACTTTAGATCTAAAAGATTACTTTCACTGTCTTAATCCTTCCATGTGTAATGGATATCACGTATCGTTGTTTACAGGGAAATGAAGATAAAGCCATTGATTCTTCCAGCAACCTCTGACGCGCGCTTCATAAGGAGGGTAAGCAGCAATCCTGCAATTATGCTCAACAATCTTTTCAATAAATTCATTCTGTAAACCATCGTTCCTGTCATATGACATCTTTAATCTGCTCCACTTCTGTTATAATCGGTGGCTTCACCGTTCTAATAACATCATGTAAAATAATAATGAGAACTGAAAGAATCAGTTGCGAACGGCCTTGCCGCAGTGCTAACACCGGTTCCAGTCAGATCACCGAAGTTAGCACTTGGGTTAGCACTTGGATGGGTGACCATCCGGTCTGTCCAGCGCTGTTGGCAAGCGGGATGCACTCAGCCCTTGTGAGGCAAACTAAGGAGCTGCTTGATTGAGAAGTAGCGGCTGCGGTCTCGAAAACTGAGGACGGCCGGGAGAGCAGTGTGCTAACCACATGCCTCTCCATATCCGTATCCAGTGACGCCTATGGGCTGAGGATGACGCGGCGGCCGGTTGGTACCGTTGGGACTGCATGGCCTGTTCGGACGGAGTTTAGTTTTAGTTTTAGAAAGAATCGATTAGCTTCCGTAATTGTGGTAAGTTACGCCCTTCGTGAAATTGGCCGCAGTATTAGTGAAGACACTAGAATTATTGCTAAGCTTGTTAAGACTCGCACTAACGTACTGAACCAAATTTATTTTCTTTTGTATTTCATACGCTTAAACATTTTCAGTCCACGCTAGGATTTTGCGTAATGTACACTCCCAAAATGTTATTCCGCACTCAGTGTAACGACAACTTTGAAATCCAATATAATCTCTTCAGTTGCTGTTTTTCACTTTAACGTCAACAGCGGTTCTGAGCTCCATGATTCGTATATTAGGAGGAAATGTTCAACACACACACGCAGATGTACCGGGTGATCAAAAAGTCAGTATAAATTTGAAAACTTAAAAAATCACGGAATAATGTAGATATAGAGGTAAAAATTGACACACATGCTTGGAATGCCATGGGGTTTTATTAGGAAAAAAAAGTTAAAAAAATTTCCGACAGATGGCGCTGGACAGCAAAACTGCTACCGTGACGGTTGAGAGGTACGCCGATTTTTTACAGCCTCGCATCATCCCCAACCTGGCTGATAAACACCTCCTGGAACATACGATGTTTATGGAGGATGGCGCTTCACCCCATTTGCTAGACGCGTGAAAGACCTCTTGAATGCGTCGTTTGGTGATGATCGTGTGCTCAGCGGCCACTTCCGTCATGCTTGGCCTCCCAGGTCCCCAGACCCCAGTCCATGCGATTATTGGCTTTGGGGTTACCTGAAGTCGCAAGTGTATCGTGATCGACCGACATCTTCTAGGGATGCTGAAAGACAACATCCGACGCCATTGCCTCACCATAACTCCGGAAATGCTTTACAGTGCTGTTCACAACATTATTCCTCGACTACAGCTATTGTTGAGGAATGATGGTGGACACATTGAGCATTTCCTGTAAAGAACATCATCTTTGCTTTGTCTTACGTTGTTATGCTAATTATTGCTATTCTGATCAGATGAAGCGCCATCTGTCGGATATTTTTTGAACGTTTGTATTTTTTTGGTTCTAATAAAACCCCATGTCATCCCAAGCATGTGTGTCAATTTGTACCTCTCTCTCTACATTATTCCCTGATTTATTCAGTTTTCAAATTTATACTGACTTTTTGATCGCCCAGTATATGAAGCATCTAGAAGGCACTGCCGGATGTCAATGTATCTTCGTACATGCACACACCATCATTGCGTATGAAAATCGTTTGAGTTACAGTTCTGTGTTAAGTCAGAACGGTCACCAGAGTTCACTGGTGTTTTGGACAGTGTGGTGTCACCGCCAGACACGACACTTGCTAGGTGGTAGCCTTTAAATCGGGCGCGGTCCGTTAGTATACGTCGGACCCGCGTGTCGCCACTATCGGTGATTGCAGATCGAGCGCCGCCACACGGCAGGTCTAGTCTAGAGAGACTACCTAGCACTCGCCTCAGTTGTACAGCCGACTTTGCTAGCGATGGTTCACTGTCTACATACGCTCTTATTTGCAGGGACGACAGTTTAGCATAGCCTTCAGCTACGTTATTTGCTACGATCTTGCAAGGCGCCATATTCAGTTACTATGTCTTCTGAACAGATAATATTGTGAATCATGTACCGTCAAGAGAGACGTTCATCATTAATGGATTGAAGTATCAAACTAATTAAGTCCACTTTCTGAATTCTAATTCTTTGTCATGTTCCAGACCTCACGTCAGTATAGTTCTTCCCTCCTCACTCCAGCCTGCGTGAGCTAAAACTCGTGCATTTCGGCTTCCCCTAGTAACACGGTGTTGGCTCTTCTGCCAACAAAACAGACAGTATCTTCACTCGTCACAGATAGCGTTACCAGGTGCTGACAGGGTTTGATAGCGGTCTCGTCGTTGGTCTCCATCCGGCTGGCTGATCGACTCGTGCAATATCCAGATTTGTGGTGCATTCCGGTATGACAGTGGTCCGATATTCCCCATGGCACCGTAAGTACACACACTCCACTACGTTACGGTCGACCGCGTCTGGCCACCACAGGGGAGCATCGCCGTACTGTGCTCCAAGCACACTGCAATTCCTTCATATCTGCTCCAGCCATTTGAGAACAAGCAATGGACTCGCTGCAACACTCCGTGTCAAACAGCACCATTGCTTGAAAGCTAACGGCAGCTGGACTACGGAATAACAGGAATGACCATCACACTCATTTTTTCCCCCCAGTCATCTGATTTGATGAGGCCGCATGAGTTCTTCTCCCGCGCCAACCCTTTCATCTGAGAGTAGCAATTGCTACCTACCTCCTCAATTATTTGCTGGAAGTATTTCAATCTCTGTCTTCCTCTACAGTGTTTATCCCCTACAGCCCCCTCTAGCATCGTGGGAGTTATTCCTTGCTATCTTAATACATGTCCTTATCGTCCCGACCGTTCTTAATATCAGTTTTCCATATATTCTTTTCCTTACGATTCTGCGGAGAACCTCCTCATTCCCTACCTCATCAGTTCACCTAATGTTCTACATTCTTTTGTAGCACCACATTTCAAATGCTTCGATTCTCTCCTGTTCCGGTTTTCTCACAGTCCATGTCTCAGTACCATATAATGTAGTGTTCCAAACGTACAGTCTCAGAAATTTCTTCTAAAAATTGAGGCCTACGATTCATACTAGTAGACTTTTCTTGCCCAGGAATCGCATTTTTCCCTGTGCTCTTCTGCTTTTAATGTCCTTGCTCCCACCATCATGGGCTATTTTGCTGCTTAGGTAACGCAGTTCCGTAACTTCATCTACTTCGTGATCCCCAATTTTGATGTTAAGTTTTTCTCTCATCTTATTTCTAGTACTTCCAATAATTTACGTATGTCTTCGGTTCACTTTCAATACACATTATGCACGTATCAAACTGTTCATTGCATACAACAGATCCTGCAACTCTTCTTACCTTTCGCTAAAGATGGCAATGTGATTACATTTTCACGCAATTTGGGTGCATAGATAGTGAGAAATCAGTAACCAGAACAACCACCTCTGGCCGTAATAACGGCCTTGATACGCCTGGTCATTGAATCAAACAGAGCTTGGATGGCGTGTACAGGTACAGCTGCCCATGCAGCTTCAACACCATACCACAATTCATCAAGAGTAGTGACTGGCGTATTGTGACGAGCCAGTTGCTCGGCCACCTTTTACCAGACGTTTTCAATTGGTGAGAGATCTGGAGAATGTGCTGGCCAGGGCAGCAGTCGAACATTTTCTGTATCCAGAAAGGCCCGTACAGGACCTGCAACATGCGATCGTGCATTATCCTGCTGAAATGTAGGGTTTTGCAGGGATAGAATGAAGGGTAGAGCCACGGGTCGTAACACATCTGAAATGTAAGTGCGAACAAGAGGTGACCGAGACGTGTCCCGACACCATTTTTAATACAACTGAAGTTGCCGCACATTGCTGCTACCAGCGGGAATGATGTAAAACTCGGGAGTTTCCTCTTTCCAACACTACGTTGTTCACGCACATACCTCAAATACATATTAGTTATGATTTTTTAAAGATAGGATTGTTCTTTTTGTTACATCCTGTATTTCATCTGTTACCCATTGCTTCTTCGCACTTACCATAGTTGCACCTGTGTTGTCATTTTCATTGTCTGTGATTACTCTTTTTAGAGATTTTCATTCCAACTCTACTGAAATGCCTGCTGAACTACTCATTGTGGCAATGGTTATAGCCTCATAGAACATTAAGTGTATCTCTTCAGTCCTTAGCCGTTTTTCCGTATCCCACTTCATTGCGCATTGATTCTTCTTTTGGAAATTTGTGGTAAGGTCTTATGGGACCAAACCGCTGAGGTCATCGGTCCCTAAGCTTACGAACTACTTAATCTAACTTAAACTAACTTACGATAAGGACAACACACACACCCATGCCCGAGGGAAGGGGATTCGGACTTCTGAAGGGGGGGGGGGGGGGGGCGGACCGTGACAAGACGCCCATAGACCGCGCGGCTACCCCGCGCGGGGCGATTGTTCTTGACTAGTCTATTAAATTTCAGCTTACTCAAAATCATTACTAAATTGTGAGCTGTTTCTATATCTACCCCTGGGTACGCCTTACAATCGAACATCTGATTTCGGGATCTCTACCTAACCACGATCTTATATTATTTGAAAATAATAATTGAGATTGAACTGGTTACGTCGTGAAATGTTCTCGTGACTGTATCAGTGACAGAATAAAAAGAAAGAGATCAATCCTCTCCTTTTTAATTACCAACGACATTCCAAAACTTCTCTTCCTGTCAGCATTAATAAGAAGAACGATTACGATATCCGTTGTTGGATTACCACTCTTCCAGATCATCAGACATTTAATGTCTACTTCTGAAGAAGGTTTTGTTTTTGAGTCTTCTATTCATTGCGATGTTCAGCTTTATAGATCCACGTAGATTCTTCGCTGTCCAGTAATGCCATCTATCCTCCTTCCATTAGGACGTTTGAGTGCGATTAAAATTTCGTCTGTTTGACCTTACAGTCTGGCGTCCCTTCGCTAGGTGCTTCTGTCTATTAGCAAAGGATAGGCACATATGCTGTTCTAGACTCCTGGACTACGTACGCTCGCTGTATGGCGGGGAACTAGTTGATTGGTTTTCTCAAACTCTCAATTAGAGTGAACTGTATGCACAACGGACAGTGCCTGCCGAATGTTGGGTTCTGAATTTGCTAGATTTTATTACAGGTTTCATATTTTCCGATTACATAAGGTATTCACCGAGTACGATTAATTTGGAAGTAACGCTGCGAGAACCTAGGAATTAAAAAATGGTTCAAATGGCTCTGAGCACTATGGGACTTAACAACTATGGTCATCAGTCCCCTAGAACTTAGAACTACTTAAACCTAACTAACCTAAAGACAGCACACAACACCCAGCCACCACGAGGCAGAGAAAATCCCTGACCCCGCCGGGAATCGAACCCGGGAACCCGGGCGTGGGAAGCGAGAACGCTACCGCACGACCACGAGATGCGGGCCCTAGGAATTAACAAAGTCCAGAGGAGCGCTTGGTAGGACTAAGTCGCAAGGCTGACACAAATTCGGAAGCTATTTGGAACTCACGAAATCTGAGAGACGGTTGAAAACCAACCTAGATGTCAGAGACGAATCGGAGTTCTTTTGGGCAGCGATACTGTTAGACAACGTTATACATTGCTGAGGTAGAACGTTAGCAACTACCTAAAAAGTTATTCTCCATTTAATAATGTTCACAAGTGCTTTTTCCCTTCGTGAACTCGATTCATAGTCAGGGGTCTCGTATTAGATCGTGGAAATGATGCATAGCTGTAGTTGGAAGGATGAAATTAATATATGATTGTTTCCTGTTGCATAGCTGGAGTTGGAAGGACAGAATTAATATATGTGTTTCCTTGGAAGCTTTATGTATTTTTGTGTGACTCTTAACCTACATAGTTGTGAACTGATACCCTTTTCTCGAGCAAATTTCTGTGCAGATTGTAGGAGACCAACAGGTACAGTGCGTTGTATTTTAGCAGTGTACAGTTTCCAATCCAAGTTACCGAGCCTTGAAATTTATGTTGCTACAGAGCTCATTTTACTGGTGGAGGAGTTGGTACAAATTGAAATCTTTTTTCTGATCAAAGCGATGATGACCACCTGTCTTAAGCTCAGTTTACGGTGGCAACAATGGCCAGAATCGAACCGGATGTGTCGATGGAAATTTTTTAATCAGTAACTGTAATGCGTCACTTAATCTGTGACAGTCATTGGGCATTGTTACGAGCACGTGAATTTTGGCAGCGTTTGAGTGTGAAACTTTGAGAAAAACAACGGCGTCACAAAGAAAAAGCCCAAAAAAAGATCTCCTGCTGATCAAAAGCCTTCTCTGAACTTAGTATTGGATTGTTTTCATTTGTAATTGCCCATGTTCATGTTGTCATCTATCCACCTTTTATTAGGTCATCAACTCTCTTGGAATCTAGAAAACACTGTTGATCTTTCATGTTTTCTGGTGTCATCTGCCCACCTTTGATTAGAACGTTTACTCTGTCCTATATTGTCGAATTTAGAAAACAACTGCCTTTCTCTGCCTACCATGCCACTAGATGACGATGTTCCAATCATGACCATATCATTTTCGTAGCAATGATAATGCAGTTTACCACTCAGTTTTGCTCCATGACTCATTTATTTGACTTCAAGGACATCTATGGAAGCGCTAAACAGTTGTGAAATGATTCTGCCTTTTTTTTTCACCCGTCCATGTTTCGTGATACTTCACCATTATCAACATATATCCTATTACATGAAAAATTTTGGCCCATGGAATAATATGATAACATTGATTATTCTCACTAAGAACATAAAATAAGAGAAGGGGAACCATATTTTGTGCAACGTACGACAGCAACATATCTCTTTTATGGAAGCAAATTCCTTTCTTTTTTTTCAGGATTCCAATACAATACTTTACTCCCCAATCTTTTGGCTACAACACCCTATTTTTCCACACAATCTCCATTCAATGCGATGGACTTACGCAACCATACTGTGGTTGCCTGTATGCCTGCATAGCACCATTCTCCTAATCGACGGTGGAGCCAACGCCTTGCTACATCAATAAACTCCTCATCAACATCGTATCGCGCAATCAGTTCCGCTGAGATGGTCCTTCGTTCCTCTTTATGATCTTCAGTTATGGGGCTAAGAGTCCAACGGACACACACCTTTAAGTATCCCAACTTGCGGACAAGTGAGTCAGCATCACCAACAGAGACGTCAAGTGAAGCAACGTGATGTTTCATCGTGTTCTGTAGATCACCTCGAATGAGAGTGTCCTCACTTTCCAACATTGCAGCAGTCACAGTTATTTACGGACGTTCGGCATGCAAGAGATCGAAAAGGTTTGTGCGATCTCATTGCAGTGAAGACAGACCCCTCGTCCAACGACTCAGCTTGCTTTTGCTCACTGCCAGGTCTCCGCAGACATTCTACAAGCGCCTATGAATACCTGCGATGTTCTGTTTTTCCATCAAAAGAAACCCAATGAGAGCGCTCTGCTTAGAGCGCACCTTCATTACGGACGCCATTCTGGAGGTTATCTACAGTGCCGCCAACCATCGGAGCTTCATGAAACTACAGGCGCTGAGGTGCGAATATTCCACAATGTCCCACAACAAATTCCGCATGTTTTCAATCGAAACTATCCGAGAAAACAAATTTGTTGCACTACGTATCGAACGTAACTCGTACTAATACTGGGCATAAAACAGGAACTTCACTGAATTTCATGAAGTACTGAGAAGTTCAGTTTACAGCATATGTGTACATGATAACCGTTAACATTAATGAACACATCATTTTATTGCTACTCATGCAACTACACTTGAAAATATCTTTTAGAATGAGTTGTCCAGGAGAGAGGATTTTGAATTAGATTTAAAACTTGCGTCGCCACCTGTCAGACATTTTAAGTTGTTGGACAAATGATCAAAAAGTTTTGTTGCTGCATAGTGAACTCCTCTCTGAGCCACTGATAGCTTTAACAGTGATAAATGAGATCCATTTTCGCCTCAAGTGTTATAGGTATGTACATCACTGTTCTTCTGAAATTATGAGGAATTATTTGTGATGAATTTCATTAGGCGAAATATGTATTGCGGCATCACATGACATCTGTGAGTGAATGACACATATTATTCTTACTGCTCGCCTTTGTGCAGTCAATACTTTCTTTCTGTTTGATAAGTTACCAAAAAAAGTGTTCTATACGAGATTATTGTGTGGAAATGTACAAAACATGTCGGAAGTTACATACGTTTGTTTCGAAGATTAGCAGTCATATGACGAGTAAAAGTAAATGAACGTAACTGTTTGAGAAGCTCAGTAATATGCTTCTTCCAGCTCAAATTTTCATCAATATGTACTCTCAAAAATTTGGAGCATTCTACCATAGTTACTGACTCCTGCTCATGTGCTGCATCAACTGGTGTGATTCTCTTTATTACACAGAACTGAACGTAGTGTGTTGTTTTCATAATTTAGGCAGAATCCAATTTGAGACAACCATGTAATAATACTTTGGGAAATATCATTTACTAACTCTTCTGTTGCTTTCTCTCTAATGGGATTATAAGACTACTATCATCTGCTAAAAGTACCAGTTTCGCTTGTTGAATGTTAAATGGAAGGTCACATATATAATTAATAGCAGTGGACCCAAAATTGAATCTTGTGGAACTCCCGTTGTGATTTTTTTTTTACCCCAGTCACTAAAGTTTTCTACTTTTACGACACTGTCTTAATTATTGAGCACAATTATTTGTATTCTGTTTGTCGAGTATGATTCAAATCATCTGTTTGTAAAGACATCAGTTTCGTAAAACATGAGTTTTTCTAAGAGAGCATCACGATCTGTACGCTCGAAGGCCTTGGAGACATAATAAAAAATACCAACTGGTGATATAGTATTATTTAAGGCTTGCACTATCTGATGAGTGAATGTACTGCTTAAATAGAATTACCAGCTAAGCATACTTTCTGGAATCCAAACTTTGGTGTACTACTTAAATTGTTCCCACTTAAGTGAGCAACTATTCTCGAAAACATTATTTTTTTCTAACAACTTGAAGAAAGAAGTCAGTAAAGTAATAGGACGATAACTGTTTAAGTCTGTCTTCTCATTTTTCTTCTGAAGTGGTTTAATAATTGCAGATTTTAACCTGCCTGGAAAAATTCCCTGTGCCATTCATGCACTGCTCTCATCACTAAGGACATTGCTTACTAAGTTGGACAAACTTTTGTAAATTTTGTTTGAAATTCCTCCTGCCTCACAAAAGCTTTCGCTTTCAGAAATTTTACGATTATATTAATTTTAGTGGAGGATGATGATGGTACTTCTAGTTGCTTAAAGTTTTGTTGCATGACCATTCTAATATATTCTCTTGCATCTTCAACTGAACCATTCAATACTATATTTGGTACTATGTTTCGAAAGTGTTTGTTAAAAGTACTTGCAGCTTGTGAATCATCAGTTATGACATTGCCATTTAGTTTAAGTATTATGGAATTTTGTACGCTGACTGACTGTCCTGTCTCTCTCTTTTGACGATTATCCATGGCTTAAATGTCTTTCTTCAATTGATCACTTAGATAATTTAGCAATTGGGTGCACATTAATTGTTTTGGCCTGAGCACTGTGCATAAAAATGCTATCTGTCAATGTCCCACTATTGTGCTGCAAACGAGTGGAAAATTGACTACTGAAATTCTATTAGAACACTCAAATAATAATTCTACTTAATTTTTCCTGTCAGTATCTTTTAAGAAATTTACATTGAAACCACCACAAACTAGTAACCGTTTCTTCCTGTCTGACGGGTAGCTCAGTAATGCATCTACATTTCTCATACAGAGCTGAAAGTTTTCTATAGGGGATATGTAGACAGTTGCAATTATTAGAGAAGTATTCTGCACTAACAAGTCACAAGCACATGCTTCTAGGTTCTGATCAACACAAAAACTTTGTGATTCATTATTTTTCACTTTGCGTCCAACTTTTACATGTGTTGCAATTCCTCCTTTCGCAGTGTTAGCACGTCTGTAATCCCTGACATTTAACTTATCTCTCCGTGTGGTTACATGGTGTTCAGAGGCACAGGACAGCTATCCCTTCAGAAATTTCCACATTTTCTAGGCATACAATAAGTTAGTCTGTCTTGTTTGTCAACTCCCTAACATACTGATGAAAGAAATAGATTTTATTTCCCTGGAAACTGCTACATAATTTATGGTCTTGTAGTGCTCTAATTTCTTTGGCCACATAAGATATTTTTTTAAATAGATCAGAAACTGAATCATGTGCTGCAGCCCTCTTTGTGTTACAGGCTGGAATTCCTGCGCTGGGATTCATGCCGATAAACAACACTCCACTACTTCCGCACGGAATAGACGAGTACATTACAGCGGCCTCCCTGCTGCGTGGCATCGACATCTTCCAGGGCGTGCTCCAGGAGGTCGCCAACGTCCTGTAGAGGTCTCCGGGGGCCGACACTTACCCACTTAGCTGGGCGCCGCTCGTGGTTGAAACCACCAACCCTTCCGTACCCATATTCGATTAAGACATTATGGGCAACATTCACACTATACACAGCATTTAATTTCACAAAGTAACAGCCAAAAACTTTAGGACTTCTTCGAAGTCACCAAGCACAGACATCACATTTCACAGAAGAGCTTTTGTAAGGTTCGCCTATGACAAACCACAAATAAACGTTGGAATACACAGTATATAACTGAAGACACACCTCTGGTGAGGAAAATAGAAACTGTTCAGAGAACAAAAATACCTTGTTCGTTTACTGGGGTGAAATAAATCGAGTTTATGTGTATTATGTGGTTGAGTTTCTATGCTCCTTTAAGATGTTTTTCAGAAGAAGTGCAGATGACTTCTGATATATACTGAAAAAAAAATCGCAACACCAGAAACGAGTTGTGCAGCAATCGAAAGTTGGTATTCATGGCTCAATATCTGAAAGATGATATCTGTTCAAATTTCAAGCCAATCGCACAAGACACTAAGAGGATGGAAATCAGGTTTACTTTAAATGCATGCTGCAACGGTCATTACTTTTGAAACAGGATGTGGTGAATTGATGTTAGTCAAGAATGCCTTTATGAGAACAAGGATTAGTTGGTTGGTTGTTGGAGTTAAAGGGACGTAACATCGAGGACATCAGTTCCTTCATCTTATGTGTATCGAACCACAAATAACCTTCAGAAGGAGGATACAAAAAGCAAATCCTGAGAAAGCAAGTGCTGGGAAAGGAAATCCTGGGAAACTCTATTGTAAGGGAGATACAGTAAGACAGACAAAAAAATCAAGCAGAAGTAGGAGGGGAGTGAGAGGAATAAGTTGGAGAGCCGCTCTGCCAGAATACAGTTGGAAATCCCTGGAGCAATGTTTGCTGTGGGTGACGCAACCTTTGCATCACACCAGGACCATCTCACTGTCTGTTACACGAAGGAAACAAACAACACAGACAAGATAATGAAAGTTTACGAAAGATAAAACATTAAAAATGGCAAACTAAAGAGAACAAGGAGAATAAAAAGGTGGGAAGCAGAGGGGCCAGGCCAGACAGCCGAGCAAGGGCCAACATGGGAGCCCTGGCCACAGAAAACGAGCAGTGAACCTCCAAACCGTCATGCGATCAATGAAGAAAAATTATCCAATCTCGCAGAGGCAAGTCGAAATCGTGCTCGCGGTTGGAACACAAAACCAGGTCAGCGGCTTTGGCACTGTCCGCTAGCGTCAGAGGCAGCGTGTCAAGAAGTTTAAGATATTGCCACAAAGCAGCAAAATTTGGACAGTGTAGTGGTATGTGGGCTACCAACAGGTGGCTACAACATCGATACTAAGGTGCTTCTAATGTCTGAGAATATGGCTTCGGATTAGTCAAGTGTGGCCAATGCTTAGCCATCGAAGGACAGTGGATTTCCAGTGAGATGTGTAAAAGAGAAGACTGCCACATGGTGTGGTCTTCTTCATTGCCCTTAGTTTGTTTGGGGACTCCTGGGCGAACCATTCTGATTTCCAGACCTCCAACGATTGATGGTGTAGAGTCAACCGAAGGTCCAGTTCTGGGACCCTCATTTCCGAAAGTAGAATCTTGGTAGCCAACTTGGCCAAGTGGTTGGAATTTTCATTCCCTGAGATCCCAACATGTCCAGGGGTCCAAACAAAGACGACTGGCCGTCCCGCTTGATGGAGGTCCTAAAGAATATAGTGGATAGCTGGGACTAATAGGTGAGGAAGGCAGCACTGCTCTACAGCCTGAAGCTGCTCAGGTAGTCGCCACAGATTAGAAGCATCTTGCAGGTGCACGAACGAGTCTGGATAAGGGCTTGTTTGATGATCACCAATTTAGCAGTGAAGCCACAGCATACCTTCGGCAAGGAGTGTAATTTCCTACACTTTGCATGTGTGTATGCAAAACTGTTTCATTCATGGACAGTTGAACTGTCAGCGTATACCACTTATTAAACTGGAAATGCATCGAAAACAGCCAGAAGTACGTGGCAAAACACGATGGGATCAACGGAATCTTTCAGTTCAAAGGTTAGATTGAGGCAGAACCGAGGTCGGAGTACACGCCATTCGGGCACGCGCAATTGCTCCCTGACAAAAGGCGACAGTGGGAGAAGTTGGAGTTCAGAATAAAGACACTGTAGTTGAAATGTAATTGCGCCTGTTGTGGGAGGTGGACTTCCTTACTAGGAATAATAACGTGGTAGCTTTGACGCTTAGGACAGCTGTGAACATGTATAGCATAACTGAGTAGTAGTCGTTGGCACGTGATCTGTAGTGGAAGGACCCCAGCCTCAGCAAGCAGGCTGTTCACAGGGCTAGTTCGAAATGCTCCTGTTGCCATTAAAAAGAGAAGGAAACTTAATAAAGAAGCTTGCAGGACCCCTTTCTCTTGGATGTTGGGGCTATTATGTGAAGCACCAATTAGAACGTGGAAAAGCGGTGTGACAAAACAACAAGCATTGAAATAATTCATAGGCCTGGCTGGGCAATGGATCCACTTTTTCCGGTGCGAATACACAAATACGTCCAAACTCCTGTGTGAATCCGTAAGTAAGATGATTTAAGACTCAAGGTAAAGTTAAACAAAAAGACAGAAGGCCTTATCTTCGATTAGGCTGAAGGCCTCAAACAACCTGATGCTCGAAAGACAAAGATCCCTAATTTCAAAATGGCTGAAGGTCCCAAGACTTAAAACTCAAGGTAAACTAAATTTAAACAATAAAGCCTTATCATAAGTTAGGCTAAAGGTGCCAAACAATCTAACACTTGACAAGCAAGGACTTTTAATTTTAAAACGGCTGAAGGCCCATGACTTAAAAGACCACTAAAAAAATTCATCTTTAATTCAAAACCATCGGCTATGAGCCATACAAATACACACTACAGAAAATAAGAATAGGCATTGCAGCTAACGGCGCTCAGAAGTTTCATAGGTCGGCCAGCACTTGAAATACTAGAGTTCACTTAGGTGAGACAGGCAGTCGACCCCACCATTCTCTATCCGACGACAACCCAACCAACGGACAGTCAATGGACCCACTCGACCTGCACACAACCAGGAGTTCAGTGCAAAAAATAAAATGCATGGACGCTCACAACCAAGCATACATTAAGCTGTCAAACTACACACCGTCATGGACAGGGACAACACGGTGAGGAAAGGACACTGCCTGAATTTACGTTAACGGCCAGGGCAGGTAACCAGAACGTTAACGGCCACAGGGCAGAAAATTCCTCTGATGCACTTCAATTGCAAATAACCAAATGCAGTTACACTCCACCGGACGGTGGCTAAGCCTTCGCCAACTCGAACACACACGTTGTTGCTCGCAGGAATGTCCCAACAGCCAACAACGAGAACCAGACGGCACAATGTGAACAGTCTTGACTTGCTAATAAATTAAATCCAAACTCAACTTTCGTGTCCAGGGTCGGTGAGCCACGGACCTCATAGCAATGGGAACAGCCCCACACACTCCGACACTCCATAGAGACCGCCATCGGGCCCGGCCAAACTATGCCCTGCAGAGATTTCGTCGCTGCTCCACGCCAACCGACCAACTGCTCGCGCACAGCGTGGAGACAGCGCTAAACTACACTCCTGGAAATTGAAATAAGATCACCGTGAATTCATTGTCCCAGGAAGGGGAAACTTTATTGACGCATTCCTGGGGTCAGATACATCACATGATCACACTGACAGAACCACAGACACATAGACACAGGCAACAGAGCATGCACAATGTCGGCACTAGTACAGTGTATATCCACCTTTCGCAGCAATGCAGGCTGCTATTCTCCCATGGAGACGATCGTAGAGATGCTGGATGTAGTCCTGTGGAACGGCTTGACATGCCATTTCCACCTGGCGCATCAGTTGGACCAGCGTTCGTGCTGGACGTGCAGACCGCGTGAGACGACGCTTCATCCAGTCCCAAACATGCTCAATGGGGGACAGATCCGGAGATCTTGCTGGCCAGGGTAGTTGACTTACACCTTCTAGAGCACGTTGGGTGGCACGGGATACATGAGGACGTGGATTGTCCTGTTGGAACAGCAAGTTCCCTTGCCGGTCTAGGAATGGTAGAACGATGGATTCGATGACGGTTTGGATGTACCGTGAACTATTCAGTGTCCCCTCGACGATCACCAGTGGTGTACGGCCAGTGTAGGAGATCGCTCCCCACACCATGATGCCGGGTGTTGGCCCTGTGTGCCTCGGTCGTATGCAGTCCTGATTGTGGCGCTCACCTACACGGCGCCAAACACGCATACGACCATCATTGGCACCAAGGCAGAAGCGACTCTCATCGCTGAAGACGACACGTCTCCATTCGTCCCTCCATTCACGCCTGTCGCGACACCACTGGAGGCGGGCTGCACGATGTTGGGGCGTGAGCGGAAGACGGCCTAACGGTGTGCGGGACCGTAGCCCAGCTTCATGGAGACGGTTGCAAATGGTCCTCGCCGATACCCCAGGAGCAACAGTGTCCCTAATTTGCTGGGAAGTGGCGGTGCGGTCCCCTACGGCACTGCGTAGGATCCTACGGTCTTGGCGTGCATCCGTGCGTCGCTGCGGTCCGATCCCAGGTCGACGGGCACGTGCACCTTCCGCCGACCACTGGCGACAACATCGATGTACTGTGGAGACCTCACGCCCCACGTGTTGAGCAATTCGGTGGTACGTCCACCCGGCCTCTCGCATGCCCACTATACGCCCTCGCTCAAAGTCCGTCAACTGCACATACGGTTCACGTCCACGCTGTCGCGGCATGCTACCAGTGTTAAAGACTGCGATGGAGCTCCGTATGCCACGGCAAACTGGCTGACACTGACAGCGGCGGTGCACAAATGCTGCGCAGCTAGCGCCATTCGACGGCCAACACCGCGGTTCCTGGTGTGTCCGCTGTGCCGTGCGTGTGATCATTGCTTGTACAGGCCTCTCGCAGTGTCCGGAGCAAGTATGGTGGGTCTGACACACCGGTGTCAATGTGTTCTTTTTTCCATTTCCAGGAGTGTAATTGGGCAGTCGACATCACAAGCTACACACAGTTTTATGAACACTTACTCGAAGGACTAGACAATACTAACGGCAGCGGTTGAGCAATAATAAGGACGAATCACGAGTCGTTACACGCAGGCAACACCTAAGCGATCTCTGGCCAACATACAAGTCGTCCGACAAGATGACCGACCGGCGACCAACCAAGTTAGTCCACACTCAAGTGATATGTATCGGCAACCGTCGGACGAGTCATGGCTGTCCGGATCTAACTGCAGCCACTCCTCGACTGAACTTTTGCCATGTCCTAAGTCAATCACTACCAGTTCTGAACTGCACTGCTAGCTTCCCAACTCACTGGCAGATCTGAACCAACTCCAAACACACAACAACCGGAAAGTAATAGCAGTCAGAAAAGATAATACACCAGGGCATATATCGATAAACGCCGCTGCTGCCGCTCACGGGCAGGCAAGGCTCAACGCAGTGACACCAGTAACTGAAATTAACATAACGAGGCGGTAGTACAGTAAAAGTGTGGGAGTGTGGATTGGCTGTTGCGATAATGCTGTGTCCCAGAAGGCACAGTGGTTACCGCACCTGGATAGTAAGCAGGAGATCGAGGGTTTGAAGCCTGGTCTAATACACATCTTCGCCCATTGATGCTGATTCCGCTTAACGTCCCGCAGCTGCTGACAGCATAAACCCCCTTCAATTTACGTGTAATATCTAATGGTCTTGGTGGTTTCCAATTTCGCTATATGTAGAGTTTAGAACTACTGTGTCAACTCCACCTGACACCCTACCACAATCTGCACGTTTCTTAAAACATCCACGGTAGCCAAGAAGGGCAGGGGCCCATGCTCCTACGAACCAAGATTCCTGAAGGGCGTGCAGAAAGCAAGGGATAAGCTTAACAAATTTCACAGATCAGGCAGGTGGTGGGGAAAAACACTACAAGTCCATTGGAGAATCATGCCTTCGGTATACTGTGAGAGAATAAAGGGACCGAGGAGGCAGGTACATATCCCATCGTCACCTGCTGCCACTGGTTGAGAGGGTATGGTATTAAGACACATAGATTTTGAGGCATATTATACGGTGCGATCTCGAGTCTCAGGAGCCACCACTGGTTCAGAGGGTATGGTATTAAGACACATAGGTTTTGAGGCATATTATACGGTGCGATCTGGAGTCTCAGGAGCCACCACTGGTTCAGAGGGTATGGTATTAAGACACATAGGTTTTGGCACATTATACGGTCTGATCTGGAGTCTCAGGAGCCACCACTGGTTGAGAGGGTATGGTATTAAGACACATAGATTATGAGGCATATTATATGGTGCGATCTGGAGTCTCAGTAGCCACCACTGTTTGAGAGGGTATGGTATTAAGACACATAGGTTTTGAGCCATATTATACGGTGCGATCTTGAGTCTCAGGAGCCACCACTGGTTGAGAGGGTATGGTATTAAGACACATAGGTTTTGAGGCATATTATACGGTGTGATCTGGAGTCTCAGGAGCCAGGGGGATCACTGCCACACCCACAGAAGCAGAACATCTGGGATTTGGTGATGTGGGGGCCATTGGAATTTGCTTGATCTTGGAAAACTTCTTTTTGTGTTTCTTTTCTTTAGGGGTTTAGATGACTTGGAAGGCTTCCCAGAATTAGTTTTAGGCAATGAAGAACATGATGAAAAACTACGTCTGAGAAGCCTGATGGTGCTGTGACCATGACGGGGGGTTGAGGATCGGCGTACCCAGTGGGTGGGGAGCCATTGCTCAAAAAGTGGCATGTCAGTGAGGAGGAAGCAGCAGGAGGAGAACCCCCAGCCATCGGAGAGGATGGGGGGGGGGGGGGGGGGGCGAGCCACGGCAGAGTGGCCCTCAGGACTCCCCATAGGGTGCATAATGAAGGGGAGTGTCATTGGCAGCGAGAGCGAGTTTAAGTAATATATCACACAGATATCATCATCAGTCGTTGAATAGTTTAAGAGACATGAAAGCTGACCATCATTCATAAACATCTTCTTGGGTCCCAGGAAAGAAGCAACGTTGATAGATACGTTTGTTTTCATCAAATCATGGAGTGGAACCTCAGTAGGAAACACCTCGCACAGAACTACTTGTCCCTGGGGAATAATGGTTCTGTCAGCGATGGAAACGGCATCAGATAAGTAAGCTCAGAAAGTTTCACCAAAACTAACGCAGACTGCGTGCAGAGGCGTTTTACGTAACAGTAAAGAGGTACTTCACAGTGGCACAGCATACTCAAAGTACACACCTTTTGATTATTTTGGAAACTTACTAAAAGACAGTCACAAAAATTCGCAAAGAACCAAAAATAATTAATTTAGAATAATGATGTTCTCTAGATATAATAATTAAGTCATAGGTTAATTTAAGCCCGAGATTAACTGTAGCATACGACATTTTCAAGCATGTAGGATGTAGACGCTCATACTTTTCATTGGTGTCTTTGTGTGTCAGTCTGTCCAGAGTTATATACTGTTGTATTTTTTCTCTTTCTGAAAGACAATGTAGTCTGTTGAGCAGGGAGAATGGTGAAGACTGGGCTACCATCGCAACGCGAAGGCATGTTCCCTTCATACATTTGAAGCACCGCATGTGGGGATGGGGTAGCTCATACGGTTTCACATCACATCAGAATACCATCACCTTGACCTTTTCGGACAACGAATCACTCTCAAAGGCCAAGAGGAAGCCTTGGAGCATTTCTATTGTGCTTTGGCCCCCTATGGCTGCAATGGACAAGGTGTACACCCTGCGCTGCAAGTTGGTGTGTAGCTCATCTTCAGACTGCAAGAAGACGTCAAGATGGAAAATGATGCCTTGAACCATGTTTAGACTATTATTAGGCGTGAAAGTCATCAGAATGTTATCTACCTTGTCACAAGCAAACAATGGTCAGGGGGATGGTGTTTTAATCACAACAGACCCACTCTTCAATTTTGAGATGGCTGCAACTTCCCCAAACTTGTCCTCTTTAGTCTCCACAATGAGTAAAGGCTTTGTGGCCAAAACAGAATCCCCATCTGTCCTTCTACAAATCTGGTGTTGGGGAGAGCTTGTCTCTGCTTTTCGCTTAGCCTGATGTTCCACTCACTGTATAGACAGGGAATGAAACATTTTGTGGTCGTATCTTTTTGCATTGAACGAATTATTTTGTTTGGAAGAGACTGCTGGGGCCGTTTGACCATCAGTGGAAGAAAGCTTCATCCTCTTCGTATGCAAGTAATCGATTTAAGTGCCAACGCTCTATATGGCACCAACCAGCCTCAGCAATGGTTACCTAGCCAGTAAGCCATTGCTTGGAGACCCTGTGCCCCAATCACGACAGGCACATACTCCTTGGCACACGCTGGGAGATATCAGTTCAGAGACCAACGCTGTGATGCCTCTGTGGTCTGGGTCCTACGACCGTGCTGGTACTTGGTAACCTGTCAGAACTGGATGGCTACAGTGCAGGCTATAGGGCACACTCCCTTATTAGGAAGGAAGGGTGCTAAAGCTCAAGGTGGAACAGACTTTTCCCCCATGACCAGCAATTATGATAAGTTTGGAAAAGTGGTGGCAGATCAAACCCAGCAGTGGGTACCGTGTATTTATTAACCCAATAATCCTGAATTATTTGTTTTTCAAAATTGATTTATATCTTATCTACATTCATTCACAAGGTTGTAAGGAAGAAAGTAAAAACAATTTTGAGTATTTATTTTTATTTAGTATTACCAAAAATGGGCGTCCTTCCCGAAGGACGTCAGGACAATAAGGGACATTGCACAATTAACTAGTTTTGGTTGTTATACTTTCAAATAAACATAAATAAATTTGAATTATGGGCTAAAACAGCTAATAAATACAAAAAAAAAAACAAAGAAAATAACCTATACACATTTTTATGCACAAGTATGATAAGACAAAAAGCAACAAACATGAAGTGGTTCGCCACATTTTACGCACATAGTGGTAGTTTTTTTGTGGCAACCTCGACATTTCAGCTGATTATTCTTTTTTGTTATCTCGTCCGTTGGTAATTCAGAAACATAATATTTTCTTCCATCAAATAGTTTTGCCCTCTTACTAGGATGTCCTCTGCTGGTAGTGACTCTTTTGTTACTTTCAAGATGTGCAGTGACAAATCGACGACGAAATGTCAGATGATCTATGGGTTATTCGTTGTGCTTGTAAAGATCCCAGGCATTTTGCTCTGCAATGTCTATAAAATGTGCAATGATCAGGAAATACGACTTTTTCCCTCTTATGAAGCATCTATATAGGGATACATTTTGGTCAGCTCGGTCTGTGCCTCCCATATGAGTATTGTAGCAGTGTAATCAGTTAGGTTGAAGCACGCTAATCCTTTTCTTTTGGTCCCTGGAAAATCTTAGTACAGAGCATAGTGGTTGCACTCAGTCAAAGTTGGTGGCTACGGTAACAACATTGTTGCCATTCCAACGTACAATGGAAATCCCGTATGCTGAGTCAGAACAAATTTCATATGATCCTCTATTTTCTTTTATCATTTTATCTACAGATGATAGAGTACTTCACTCTGTTTCCTCTTATTGTTCCTGTTGCTTCCACGCCCCTCTCTTTTAGGTCATGTAGCACAGTAGCATTGAGCTGACTTGTTGGTAATTTATCTACACTTGGATTTTCTTCAGCACCCGGATCTTCATCTGTTACGTCATCAGTTGAATTTAGAGGAGGTGTAATGTCACATTCACACCAGTATTAGGTATATCCTCATCTTTTGATTCTAGCATGTCCAAAAGTTCCGTAAGTGTACATCGTTTTCTGTGAGTACAAAATGACAACATATTACCCTGACGTCCTTCTGGAAGGACGGTTGAAAACATTATTGAATTACAACTGACGAAAACTTTCAATCATAATATGAACCCATAAATAATATAGGTTAATTCTTTAAGATATTATATGACTAGTTTCAGAATTATTGACGCAATATGAAAGAAAATATACACTCCTGGAAATGGAAAAAAGAACACATTGACACCGGTGTGTCAGACCCACCATACTTGCTCCGGACACTGCGACAGGGCTGTACAAGCTATGATCACACGCACGGCACAGCGGACACACCAGGAACCGCGGTGTTGGCCATCGAATGGCGCTAGCTGCGCAGCATTTGTGCACCGCCGCCGTCAGTGTCAACCAGTTTGCCGTGGCATACGGAGCTCCATCGCAGTCTTTAACACTGGTAGCATGCCGCGACAGCGTGGACGTGAACCGTATGTGCAGTTGACGGACTTTGAGCGAGGGCGTATAGTGGGCATGCGGGAGGCCGGGTGGACGTACCGCCGAATTGCTCAACACGTGGGGCGTGAGGTCTCCACAGTACATCGATGTTGTCGCCAGTGGTCGGCGGAAGGTGCACGTGCCCGTCGACCTGGGACCGGACCGCAGCGACGCACGGATGCACGCCAAGACCGTAGGATCCTACGCAGTGCCGTAGGGGACCGCACCGCCACTTCCCAGCAAATTAGGGACACTGTTGCTCCTGGGGTATCGGCGAGGACCATTCGCAACCGTCTCCATGAAGCTGGGCTACGGTCCCGCACACCGTTGGGCCGTCTTCCGCTCACGCCCCAACATCGTGCAGCCCGCCTCCAGTGGTGTCGCGACAGGCGTGAATGGAGGGACGAATGGAGACGTGTCGTCTTCAGCGATGAGAGTCGCTTCTGCCTTGGTGCCAATGATGGTCGTATGCGTGTTTGGCGCCGTGCAGGTGAGCGCCACAATCAGGACTGCATACGACCGAGGCACACAGGGCCAACAGCCGGCATCATGGTGTGGGGAGCGATCTCCTACACTGGCCGTACACCACTGGTGATCGTCGAGGGGACACTGAATAGTGCACGGTACATCCAAACCGTCATCGAACCCATCGTTCTACCATTCCTAGACCGGCAAGGGAACTTGCTGTTCCAACAGGACAATGCACGTCCGCATGTATCCCGTGCCACCCAACGTGCTCTAGAAGGTGTAAGTCAACTACCCTGGCCAGCAAGATCTCTGGATCTGTCCCCCATTGAGCATGTTTGGGACTGGATGAAGCGTCGTCTCACGCGGTCTGCACGTCCAGCACGAACGCTGGTCCAACTGAGGCGCCAGGTGGAAATGGCATGGCAAGCCGTTCCACAGGACTACATCCAGCATCTCTACGATCGTCTCCATGGGAGAATAGCAGCCTGCATTGCTGCGAAAGGTGGATATACACTGTACTAGTGCCGACATTGTGCATGCTCTGTTGCCTGTGTCTATGTGCCTGTGGTTCTGTCAGTGTGATCATGTGATGTATCTGACCCCAGGAATGTGTCAATAAAGTTTCCCCTTCCTGGGACAATGAATTCACGGTGTTCTTATTTCAATTTCCAGGAGTGTACATACCCATTGATGACATGGTCAGTCAGTTCGTCCATGGTAAAATCGGCCCTATTTTCAAGACACAGTTTCTCACTCAATATGAACCACAACGTCAAATTGACTGTCGCAGCGCGCAACTGACTCTGCCTACTTCATATAACAACGTGTCACAGTCCGTTGCAACAATGCGTTATTCGCAAAAATAAATAATTTCAACAGTGAGTGACGCCGTCCTTCCAGAAGGACGTCAGGGTTATCTGGGTTAATGCAAAGATGTAGGGAGCGCAGGAAGTTAAATGGAAACCAGGGTCCTAAATCAACTATAGGGTCCAAGTGGGGTCTACATCAGAAAGACCGTACGGTGGAACGGTACAGGTGAAAGAAACAGTAGAAGTGTAGGCTTGCATTGCAGAAAGAGAAGTAGTGGTGTAAAGGCTAGGGTCCCGTGGTAGCTAAGAACGTACTCACGAGAGAGTTGTGAGCCATCTGGAGAGGGGGCTGGGAGTAGCGGCGACAAAGATGCCAATATGGCACCTCACGGAATTTAAACGAGGTCGTGTAATAGGGATACAAGAAGTTGTATATTTCTGCTACTATATTTCAGAATTGCTTGCAGCGATGGTCACGATAATGTTCAGTCACAAATAGGCCGATCGCTGGTCGGTCACGTGGCACTAACGAGAGGGAAGACCACAGTTATACAGCGAACCGTTACATATCACTTCTTCTAGGATAGCTTCGAGCCAGACGCCGTGTAGCGTGTATTCCACTGACCCCAAACCACCACCATTTGTGACTTCAGTACATTACCAAATATTGGCTAGGATTACTTCTTGTTCTTAATTTCTGCCATTCCCACGCAACGGGTGTTTCAATTAACAAAAGTTGCCGTACTTTGATATTTTCTGACGATTTTCCGGTCGTAAATGCACATTTTAATCATGTAATACGACTCGTGTATCCTAGTTAATGTAATTTTGTTTTTGTTATACGTTTCGAAGAAACAAGAAGAGAAGTATATGACTTGACAAGGATGCTTGCATAATCCAGCATTTTCCTTAATACGGACTGACGAAACTGTGTTCCGTCTACGTCATCCTCCCGAAAATACTTTGAAAATATTTTGCTTCGTTTGGTCGGATTCCAGCTTGTCCTCACAGTGTTCATCAGGAGAGCTTCTAGAGTTGGATCGATATGAAATCTAAGGTTGAATCACAGAAATAAAACCAATAAGGCAAAAGCACTTAGTGCGACCATAATTCATGTATATAAGAGACAATGTCGCTTGAACAGGTCCCATTACGAGTGAAATGTGATTCTCTTGCACATTAGGCTACAATTAAAACGATTTTTTATCCAAATACTTCCATCAGAAGCTAATATTTTGGTCAAGTAACAAGGCGGATATCGGCTTCAAATTTGTTACCCCAAGACAACTCCCCTTATTATGAGCCATGCGGATCACATATGAAAGACAGACATTGTTTATTTTTAGGTAAAAGTTTTTATTACTAACACACAGCTGTGAATACTTTTATCATGTACATGAATTTTGTATAGAAAAGTGGAATGTACTCGTAATCAGGTAATGAAGTTACATAACGCAGTTTTACAGATTGGAAAAGTGAAATTATTCATCTCTTCAAGCAGAGGAATCCTCTGTTCCAAACAATGCCCGAATGAATTCGCATTTAAGCTTAATCTTGCTAACAATAGCTGTGAACTGATTGTACAGTAAATAGCACAACGTAAACGCATCATCTGGTGAGAATCTTTCGTTCGTATAAATTCAGTACAGAAGACTTACAAAATTTTTAAGTTATAGTGTTTGCACTTTACAGCGAAACAGTGGACGATGGTGGGATTAAGTGAATGCTCCCAGTAACCATTCACATACTAACAAGGCACTAGAAGTGATGAGAGCTAATTCACTTTTGGAACTACATCCCGTATCCTTGTTCCATACGAGCAAGCGCTGCATCTCCATTGACCTAGTCTGTAACACAAAAAGAAACAGACAGGGACCAGATGGGCCTATAAATAAAAATACTAAAATTTATCACTCATTAACTAATGTATATAACGTGATAGTCGTAACCTTTTTCGACTGATCGTAGATTCTCTCATGATCAGAATCGAAATCTATAAAACAGCTAGAAAGAAATAAAGTTGTCACACAAAAAGTAAAAAGTGTAAACTATGTAAATTCATTTAGACTAGGAAATGAATCTAATTACAGTAATCAACAAATACAGAATCTTACGTACTTAGCATGAAATATATGCAAACAACTAATATTCACAGCGGAAGGTGTTGGGAATATAAATAAATCAAAACAAAAGAATATCTCGAATGGATCGAACAACTGTCGAAGCAGAGACGAGGAATTCATGCAAACGATAACGCAGACACAGTGATAATTGGTAAATGAAGAAAACTATTAGAAAATGTCTTCGAGACGCTGTGAGAACACGTAATGAAATCGTTCTTCAAGCAATCGACATGTATGCGAAGAAAACAAAACATATTTGTCAGGTACACATTTCATCAGCTGCAAAATATCTAGACCTAGAATAAAACATTATTCAGTTTCTACGGTGTATTTTGTAACAAAGCAGACCACGGGTGTCCTGTCGGGTATTAGTGTCCAAAGGGCACAGTATTTTAGCAAGTCGATTCTCTCGCCTACATCAGGTGTGTAGTTGATGGTACTGATGAGATAGATCGTCGAAACGCTGTGCCCTTTTGACACTTAACCGTCAGGATAAATATAGATTATTTTTTTAACCAAGTAAATTAGTACACGAATACGAAATTTTGTTTAACATTTTGTGAGAAATACAAAGTAAAGAAATCAAGTAATGAGTTCCTTATTACCAAAATATTACCAGCAACCCTAGAGGAAGAAAGCAGGTGTTGACAGATGTGAAATTTACCAGTAAATTATCATTTTAATAAGTCACAGCTGCAAAATACTAACGCGAATTCTTTACAGACGAATGGAAAAACTGGTAGAAGCCGACCTCGTGGAAGATCAGTTTGGATTCCGTAGAAATATTGCAACACGTGAGGCAATAGTGACCCTAAGACTTATCTTAGAAGCTAGATTAAGGAAAGGTAAACCTACGTTTGTAGCATTTGTAGACTTACAGAAAGCTTTTGACAATGTTGACTGGAATACTCTCTTTCAAATTCTAAAGGTGACAGGGGTAAAATGCAGGGAGCGAAAGGCTATTTACAATTTGTACAGAAACCAGATGGCAGTTATAAGAGTCGAGGGGTATGAAAGGGAAGCAGTGGTTGGGAAGGGAGTGAGACAGGGTTGTATCCTCTCCCCGATATTATTCTGTATACTGAACAAGCAGTAAAGGAAACAAAAGAAAAATTCGAACTAGGTATTAAAATCCATGGAGAAGAAATAAAAACTTATAGGTTCGCCAATGACATTGTAATTCTGTCAGAGACAGCAAAGGGCTTGGAAGAGCAGTTGAACGGAATGTACAGTGTCTTGAAAGGAGGATATAAGATGAACATCAACAAAAGCAAAACGAGGATAATGGAATGTAGTCGAATTAAGTCGGGTGATGCTGAGGGAATTTGATTAGGAAATGAGACACTTAAAGTAGCAAAGGAGTTTTGCTATTTGGGTAGCAAAATAACTGATGATGGTCGAAGTAGAGAGGATATAAAATGTAGACTGGAAATGGCAACGAAAGCGTTCCTGAAGAAGTGAAATTTGTTAACATCGAGTATAGATTTAAGTGTCAGGAAGTTGTTTCTGAAAGTATTTGTATGGAGTGTAGCCACGTATGGAAGTGAAACATGGACGATAAATAGTTTGGACAAGAAGAGAATAGAAGCTTTCGAAACGTGGTGCTACAGAAGAATGCTGACTATTAGATGGGTAGATCTCATAACTAATGAGGAGATATTGAATAGAATTGAGGAGGAGTTTGTGGCACAACTTAACAAGAAGAAGGGACCTGTTGGTAGGACATGTTCTGAGGCATCAAGGGATCATAAATTTAGCATTGGAGGGCAGTGTGGAGGGTAAAAATTGTAGAGGGAGACCAAGAGATGAATGTACTGGTGATGAAGAAGCTTGCACAGGATAGAGTAGCATGGAGAGCTATATCAAACCAGTCTCGGGACTGAAGACTACAACAATAACAAATGATGCTGATACGATACTGAAACAACAACAACATGTGTAGGCAGAAGTATATTCTCTTCTTTAAGTGCAGCTACGATTAATGTATTTTCTATATCAAATGTACCTTCTGTGTAAACCGTATATAAAACTCAAAATTTTATGCATTACGTTATTTAAGAAATATTGGACTGATGTAGCAATGAACTACATTATATTTCTACTAATAAATTTACAAACATAATTTTATTCTTGATGTAAAGCTACAATTCATGTAATACATGTAGCAAATGCTCAATCAGCATGTAATCTGCGTATCATCAGTTGTATATGTTTCTGAGGTATCACACAGAATATACTACAACTACCAACAATACGACCAACAACTATTGAATATCATGTAGTGTCTTGACATGCAACACTCAAAGTAATATATGAATACACAGAAACACCATAAATCCACATAAACACACGTAATTTCTGATGAGAATAGCTCGAGGTTCTCCCGAAACGTTCTCACGTGAAATAGGTAGGCTAATAGGTAGGCTAATATCAAACAACAAGCTACTTAGACAATATTAAAAACTCCGATGTAGCATATCACTTTCCTCTACATTCTGCAACTTATTTTTGCCGTACTTATTGTACTACATTGCTCTTTTAATTTTCTTTTACATTTGCACTACATACAGGGTGACTATAATTAAAGATAAACATTCAAACAGCTATAGAAATAACACCGCTGGTCAATATGACGTCAAATTGCAGCGGAATATTATCAGAGAAGGGGGAAAACGTATGGCAGAAGAAAAATAAATAGTTGCAACATGTAGCAATAGCCGGCGTAGTAAACATCATAATTCAATAGTGGTCGACAACAAATGATAAATGAATCATACAACAATGCCGAAGGTGTTCGTTTGACGGCAAACAAACCTACTACTCAGTATGCATGGGTGTACAGGTGTGTTACTGTTGGCTACGTAAGCCCATCAACCACGACAGGGTCATATCACATCGGATGGGATAAATCGGTTTTTAATTATCCTGAAGCCAAAAATCGTATAAAAAGCATCAACCAAAATCAAATCGGATTATTAATTTCCGTGTGACTGGCGCAAAACATGTTCCTTATGCTGTGCACTGTTTAGCGCAACAAGGTTGAAATCGAGAAACATCATTTTCCACAGCTGATCGAATTGTTTCCGGGGTCACGTTCAGAATGTGTTGCGCAATGCGTGCCTTCAATGCAGCTACGTTTTCAATCGGAACACTGAACACAGCGTCATTCATATAGCCCCTCAGCCAGAAGTCACACGGATTAAGATGAGGTGATTGGGACGGCAACACTATAGGGAAATGGCGGCTGATAATTCTAGAATTTCCGAAATGGCGCTTAAGCAGCTGCTTAACTGGATTTGCAATGTGCGGAGGAGCGGCATCTTGCAAAGAAATGATCCCATTCGCACATCAACACTATTGGAGAGCTGGAATGGCGTGGTTGCACAAAAGACACTCATAGCGCTTACCGGTAACGGTACAGGTAACAGGAAATGAAGCACCTGTCTCTTCGAAAAAATATGGCCCTATCATAAATGATGCCGTAAATCCGCACCACAAAGTGACCTTTTCAGGATGAAGTGGTACTGGTTGACTTACATGTGGATTTTCCATTGCCCATATTCGACAATTCGGTGCATTGATATATCGTGTAAGACGGAAGTGAGTTTCGTCTGTCCAGGAAATCTTCCACGGCCTATCATTGTCTGGTTCAAATGGCTCTGAGCACTGTGGGACTTAACTGCTGAGGTCATCAGTCCCCTAGAACTTAGAACTACTTAAACCTAACTAACCTAAGGACATCACACACATCCATTCCCGAGGCAGGATTTTAACCTGCGACCGTTCCAGACTGTAGCGCCTAGAACCGCTCGGCCACAATGTCCACTTCCATGTGAACAAGAAATTCTAAAGCAAAGAAGTCTGTTGCTGGAAGGTAACAGGGAGCAACTCGTGCACATGGGAAATTTCGAATGGATAGCAGAGAATAATGTTTCGTAAGATTTTATGCAGCGTGTTCATAGGTATGTCCAACGTTCGGGCAATTCTCCATGCACTACACCTTTGCACACCATCACACGTCTCCTCTTGCACTGCTGTGACCACTGCTTCCACTGTTGCCGAATCAGTTCGTCTCCCCCCTGTGCCCAGTTGCACACCAAAAGAACCCGTCTTTTCGAATTCTCGAATCATTTTCTCCAGACCCACGGCAGTCATCGGACCGACGCCTATTTCCAAAGCCTTCAGTGTCCGGAACTTCTGCAGAGGGACGTGTGCGCAGTCAGCTTTCTTGTAATACAGCTTTACAAGCTGAGCACGATGTTGCATTGCGACAATCATGACGAACGTCGCAGACGCGAAAGGAGGAAAAGCCGTGTAGCCGCGTGTTTATACCAACTTCAATGGGTAGTGCGCATGACGGGTGTTTTCATTTACGTAATCTGACACATACATCGCCATCTATTGATCAATTTGCACACTATTTTTTTACTTGTGCCATACGTTTTCCCTCTTCTCTGATAATATTTAGTTGCAGTTTGACATCAATCTGACCAGTGGTGCCATTTCTACAACTTTTTGAAAGTATAACTTTAATTATGATCACCCTCTAAATTATTATCTGCTCAACTAGGCAGAAACAAATTATATAGAAACACCATAACAACCGTAAAGCTTTAAATTATCTTTAACCTTAGAGAAATTTTCATGTATTAAGTTGTTTTTGTTATTTAAAATAGTATTAACAACTGCATACCAATACGACTGAAACAGTACGAAGTCTCTGCTATTAGGTTTAGTGGGTGGATTAACTCGTACTGTTAAGGAAATAAATAAATTAATTAAGTGCACAGTGAATATCTTTATTAAGAAGCAGCGTAATGGAAAATGCTGACAAATTTAAGTATCTCACGGATACACTGGGTTTGAAAAATCCGTCGTAGGTAAAGAGACATTAACAGATGTTTGTTGTCTACTCCGCAGTTCAGTTTCGGCGCATTACCATTTAGATAAAGGTCATTTTATAAAACTTGAATTAATTTTTCTTGAAATGTCAGATTCTTAGAGCTTTGCTCCTCGATTTCTACATCTGCGACAGAACTGCTCTACAGTACTAGCTGCATGAGCTTCTACATTTCCTGAAAAGCTATCACATTGGCAAGAAATTCAGGTCTTATTCTTCTTAATGTGTTTTCCGCTACCAGCTATTCTAAGAAACTCATTAGTACCTTTCAGCTTGAAATCCACTAAAATCAGAGTGACATATTCAACTTTGTATCTCTAAGTACTCACTTTACACGGTTAGCCTAAATGATTCATCCAGATTCAAAGCAATGTTTATTTGTAAGCATGTAGGCCTATCACCAATCTTTTTACATTGTGTACATGCAGGCACCAAGAGTCTCGCATTTTCTACATATGTTCAATGTGTGCGCCCTTGGACATGCGGCACACATCTAAACTATTACTGCAGTTCCGTACATACTTTCACAAGCATGTTTCCATAAAAGTCAATCACAGCAGCAGCGATGCGTTCCTGCTGTTCTTACCACGAGGGGTAGCCACGCGATTTTGGGCGCCTTGACACGGTTCGAGCGGCTGCCCCCTTCGGAGGTTCGAGTCCTGCCTCGGGCATGGGTGTATGTGTTGTCCTTAGCGTAAGTTAGTTTAAGTTAGATTAAGTACTGTGTAAGTCGAGGGACCGACGACTTACCAAAAATTTCCACATTTTTTTCCTGCTGTTCTTACGGTGTGGTTGGTATTGGACGTACATAAACTTCGTGCTAAATATGGTGTGAAATGGGGCGACATGGAGGGCCACGGCATTAGAGGAGCACTCCGAAGACCAGCGCCTTATCAAATGGCTCTGAGCACTATGGGACTCAACATCTGAGGTCATCAGTCCCCTAGAACGTAGAACTACTTAAACCTAACTAACCTAAGGACATCTCACACATCCATGCCCGAGGCAGGATTCGAACCTGCGACCGTAGCGGCCGCGCGGTTCCACACTGAAGCGCCTAAAACCTCTCGGCCACCCCGGCCGGCAGCGCCTTATCCACCGATACGACTGTTCTCTATTGAAAAAGGCGCAGACAGTTGTGGTCCCATGGCGTAGCTGGCCGTTGCGGCCGAGCTGTTCTAGGAGCTTCAGTCCGGAACAGCGCTGCTGCTACGGTCGCAGGTTCTAATCCTGTCTCGGGCATGGACGTGTGTGGTGTCCTTAGGTTAGTTAGGTTTACGTAGTTCTAAGTCTATGGGACTGATGAAAAAAATGTCAAAATGTGTTTGAAATCTTATTGGACTTAACTGCTAAGGTCATCAGTCCCTAAGCTTACACACTACTTAACCGAAATTATCCTAAAGACAAACACACACCCATGCCCGAGGGGGGACTCGAACCTCCACCGGGACTGACGACCTCAGATGTTAAGTCCCATAGTGCTTAGAGCCAATTTTTTGCACCGTGAGGTGGAGCCCCATCCTGTTGAAAAATGAAGGTCGAGGAGTCGGTAGTCACTTGTGGCAACTGTTGCACATCCAGGTGCATAGAATCTGACACTTACTCCTCGATAATGTGGAAGGGGTCATACTCCTTTGTCTTGGAAATTGCACAGAAGACATTCTCTTTTGACGAATCCGTTTCCAACTACACACGGACATGCGACATTCTCAAATTGTGGCAACTAACGCTTCGTTAGAGATGTAAACTCGCCTCGTAGCTGAATATCAATGTCCCCACAAAATCATCACCCTCTTCCATAGTTTGTAGCCGGAAAAAATTGCAACACCAAAAAATAATTAATGCAGAGTAATGAAATTTCGGGAGTACATTTGTTTAGGCGACATATTTAAATGATTAACATTGCAAGATCACGGGTTAATGTGCGAGGAAAGCTATTCCAAATGCGAAATGCTGATACACTAATAATGCTGGTACACTAATGCAAACATGCAGACTTGCAGGGATTCTGGTATACAGGTGCTATATGTCGGTTTGTTGGGTAGGAGGTCCATGTCGACACTCTGTTGAGCATATTTTCCTCTTACAACAGTGGTATATGGGCGAGCGTATTCTGTTGGAAAACGCCCCTGGAATACTGTTCATGAATGGCAGATTGACAGGACGAATAACCAGATGTCGTACAGATTTGCAGTCAGGGTGCTGGGATAAGGACGAGCGTTCTCCTAACATAGGGGAACCGCACCGAGACCATAACTCTAGGTGTAGGTCCAGTGTACCTAGCATGGAGACAGGTTGGTTGCAGGCGCTGAACTAGCCTCCTTCTGACCAACAACCGACCGACACTGGCACCGAGGCAGAACCACCTTTCATCAGAAGACACAACAGACACCAATCTGTACTCCAAAGAGATCGCGCTTGACACCACTAAGGTCACAAGTGGTAGGGGAATGCACAGTATGTGGTGCGTGGAGCCATCCTTGAAGTAACCGATCTGAAACGGTTCGTTGTGTCACTGTGGTGTCAGCTGCTGTCAAACTGCTGCTGCAGTCCCAGTACGATGCGCCGCAGCCATAAGCCGCACACCATGGTCTTCCCTCTCGATAGGCCACGTGGCCGTCTACATCCCGGTTTTCTCGCGACCGTAGCTTCTCGAGACTATCGCTGCCAGCAATGACGTTCAGTGCCTACATTCCTGGTAAGTCTTTCTGCAATATCGTGAAAGGAACATCCAGCTTCTCGTAGTCGTATTACACGACGCTGTTCAAAATCATTCAGTCGTTGACAATGGCGTCTTTGTCGTCTTAAAGGCATTTTTCACTAACAGAACCTCACCACATTCAACGTCAAAGCTAAGTAACGGTCATGGCCGTTGCTGTGAGGAGTTAAAACAAACTTCATTTGCATCACCATGGTGGCGCTACTAGCGCCAGTCTTGCGTTACTGGCGCGAAATTTTAATAGAAAGCATCTTTCAGATGTAGAAACTAGCCTACAAACATTTTTATGTCGCATACTCCCTGGTGGTCTAGAATTTTCCTGTCAGTGTACTTCTGTCCACAACTCTCCATTCTAGATGACATGCTGCGCCAAATCAATAAATCTTCATTATAATCACAAATTCTCTTTGTCACCCCATAAAAATCTGTACTTTTTTTTAAATGTACGTTGATGTATTACCGAGTCAAATGCTTTCCGGAAGTCGAAAAATACTGCATCCTCCACGCTGCCTTGTCCCATAATTTCAACATGTAGTTTGAAAAAAAGAGCTAGTTGGGTTTCGCACGAACTTTGTTTTCCGAATCCGTGCAGGTTAGCATTGAGGACTTCATTCTGTTGGTGGAACCTCTTTGTATGTGAGCTTAGAATATGTTCTAGGATTCTGCAACCGATGGATGTCGATAAGACTGATCGGTAGTTGTGTGGATCACTTGTATCTTTCTTGTAGCTGAACGTGATCAGTACTTTCTTACAACGACTGTGTACAGTTCCTCGTTCCAATGATCTGCGGTATATGATGGTTAAAATGGAAGCTAATACAACTATTAGTTCCGTGTAATATCTGACAGTATTTTGATCAGGGTTTGGAGTCTTGTGCAATATTAGCGATTTTACCCTGTTATTTTTCCATACTGACACAAATAACTTTCAGCTTTGTGCTGTTCCAAGAAGGAAACCGGGAAGTTTTTCCGTATCTGTTTAGTAAAGCAACCCCTTAGGAGGGGCTTCTGAATTAATGCTTTTGGTTTCCTATCCGCTATTTCAGTTCCTGTGTCTTCGATATGTCTGGACACTATCTCTAGTGAAATTGGCAGCTTTTGTTCAATTGTTCAAATGTGTGTGAAATCTTATGGTACTTAACTGCTAAGGTCATCAATCCCTAAGCTTACACACTACTTAACATAAAATATCCTAAGGACAAACACACACCCCCATGCCAGAGGAAGGACTCGAACCTCCGCCGGGTCCAGCTGCACAGTCCATGACTGCAGCGCCTTAGACCGCTTTTTTTTTTTTTTTTTTTTTACCTTTGCCTTTCGCGGGCAAGTGCTCTACCAACTTTTTTTTTACATTCGGTGGAACAATAACAAACTTAAACTGCTTCTAGCACTTTTTCTTTAAATATATAAGACGATGACTTTATAAAATAAAATTTTTCTGGGAAACGTAAATAAGTGGACTTTTTTTTACATAATAGTGAAAAAAAAATATCCTGCTTCTGTCAGTACAAAACAATAACGCTCTACGTTCCTCTTTTAGGCTCGTACCTCGCTAATCCCGTCATACCTCGCGTTGGTGTCGGGTACGTCTTCTCGTGTGTTTGTGGATCCTCTCCACTGTCCTGGTCCTTTCTTGTTCTGATACTTGTAGACAATAATTACATTCTCCTACCCGGGACACCCCAACTGGGTGGGGGATCAAGCAAGGCACTCCATAAAAAATTTGCGTAATAAGTTCGATAGCTCGGATGTCTCATAACCTGTGAGTAATGTTCCTGTAGTAAGGCCCAAAAGTCAAGCACATTCTTACTGCCGTCTCGGAAAAGATAACGCACAGTCAAACCTCGAATCCAGGTCACTGCGTTTGTCTTCGTTCGGGGATAATATGTCCTATCTGGGAGAAGTAGTGTGCGTGTTCTATTGTTTGCGGCCCCACCCGAAGGAGGAAGGCGATCATTTTTTTGACCAAACACCATACGTCCGCCGAAGGACCGCATATCAGGCGATGCTCCTCAGTGTCTATAACATTGCACTGCGGACACAGTGGCTCGTCCGCCATATGTATTGTATGCAACCTGGAACGAGTCACGTATTTCCCATTTACCACCTGATACCACAGTGCGCGCGTTCCCATATCAAGGTGTGGGTGGTGCACTGTACGCCATACCACTGACCACGTAACCGTTGGTTAGCGGCGCTCTACGGCATTATTCGGCCATCGTCGAGTCAAGATGTGATATATATCACGTGCCGTTGCCGTCCTGGTAGTCGGTAGTTCCATATGTACATAACTGTGTTCCACAAAGAAGGTTCGCATATGGGCAAGCGATGGTGAGATGTGAGCCACCGCTACCGGAGCCGAACGAGAAGGTGGAGCGAGTTCGTCTATCAAGCTGCCCGTCAGACTTGGCTGGTGTCGTGTTCACATCTTTATCATCGTGGTTACATAAATAGCCACTGCTCGGTCGCGTACGTGGACGAATCCAAGACCTCCACGACTACGAGGAAGGGTGAGGGTTTCGTATCCTACCTTAAAAAGCAGACCTGTGCTCACAAAATATCCTAGTGCCGCCAGGATTCGGCGGGCCAACACCACCGGCATAGGAAGAACTTGTGCCAGGTGGGGGACGCGAGAGGCTAGGTAAGTGTTGGCAAAGGTGACCCGTTGTATCATATCCAGTGCCCTTAACCTGTGACTTCGGACACTCGCACGAATTATTTGCAGAAGATGTCTGTAACTCAGTGCCACAGTGCGTCGAACGTCTGTAGTGAAGATAATTCCTAGGCATTTCATCTTGGTGATCGGCTGTAATGGTGCTACACTTCCTGTCGGGAGTCCTCTCCTGATGTTCATCGCTCCCGACTTTGCCATGTTCAGGCGACTTCCCGTAGCCATACAATACAAATTAATCCAATGCAGGGCCGCTCTTGCCTCGTCGCCTGACCGTGCTAAAAACACTAGGTCATCTGCGTATGTTCGGCATATAAACTTGTTGTGCCTTATCGTCATTCATTGGAGTCGATTCCGGAGCCCGCAAAGCAGCGGCTCGACAGCGATGGCATACAATATCGTTGACAGCGGGCACCCTTGTCTGACCGATCGTGAGATGTTGATGGGCCCCACCAAGCGTCCATTGATGAGCACTTTGGATGCGGCTCCGTGGAGTAGTCTCATGACGACGGTGACAAAACTTTCCGGAAACTTCATTTTCGTCATCACGTCCGTGAGATAAGCATGACTCAGCCTGTCAAATGCGCGATCGAAGTCTATCGATACCAATACACCCCGGAGACGACATGTTGAAGCCAGTGCGATAACATCGCGGTAGTCTCTTAGTGCCGTTTGTATATTGCTAGCTCCTCCTAGCTGGGTTTGGTCGAGTGAAATCACTTGGCGTATCACGCGTTTAAAGCGTGCTGCAAGTATCCTGGCGTAGATCTTGTAGTCGCAATTAAGAAGGGTCAGTGGCCGGTAGGCCTGTATCCCTGTGCCGCCAGATGGTTTGTGGATGGGGATGATCATTCCTTCCACGAAGGTGGGTGGAAGAGGCACGTTGGGAGACATCAATTCGCAGTACATGGCAGTCCATCGTGGAATCATGAGATCTTTAAATGTACGATAGAACTCTAACGGAAACCCGTCGGGCCCCGGTGATTTGTGCGACGCTCCCTTATCAATCGCTTCCATTACGTCGTCAACTGTGATTTCACCTGTTAACTCCAGGTTGGCCGACTCGTCGAGACACGCGGAGAGCGTTCGTCGGACCTCATGAAAGATGGCCTGATCGTGTTCCGCTTCTTCATAGAGATGACCGTAGTGTTCCACGAAAGCGTTGGCAATGTCTTTTTGCGTTGTCATGCGGCGACCATCTGGCAGTACGACCGTCTGTATTAAGGTTCTGCGACTACGTTGTTTTTCTCTGATAACGTGATACATCGACGGCGATTCTCCACGGACTCGTTCAAAGGCCCTTGCACGAATTGCGACACCCTCCAGTCGGCGGCGCGTTATGGAAATTATTTGGGCCTGTGCTCGTTTTATACCGGCACGACGCTCCTGTGAAGATGCTTGTACAGAAAGTTCGCGGAGCATCGTGAAATAAAATTCCGTCGTGTATCGCCTCCACATCATCTGCTCCCTTCCGTATGCAATTAGCGCTCGGCGCAATGCAGGCTTAACGCATTCCAGCCACCACTGCAACGTCGTCGGATATATCGGGAGGCGTCGTTCACACACATGCCAAGTGTCTTCGACTAAGCGTTTGCACTCAGGTTCCCTAAGGTGTGCTGTATTCAGTTTCCAAACACTGCGACTCCTCCACACTTGTTGACGACTCAAGGAGACCGTGCATATATATGCTATGTTATCCGAAAAGGCGACAGGCCACAATTCCGCATCGAGGATCGCAGGTTCGAGACGACGTGTTACGTAAATGCGATCGAGACGACTTGCAGAGTGACTCGTGACGTATGTGTATCCACGTCTGTCGCCATGTATCTTCTCCAATGTATCAATGAGATTCATGTCCTGTATGAGTTGCCGCAGCTCCGGGCACGAAGTATAACGTGGGTGTTGATCTTTTGGTGCGAGCACGCAGTTGAAGTCGCCTCCAAATAAGACATGTTCATACCGACCTAAGAATAGTGTTGCAATCTCCTCTGCGTAGAATCGGGATCGGTCGCGCCGTCTGTCTGACCCCGACGGTGCGTAAATGTTAACGACCCGTACTCCCAGCACTGTGAGCGCCAGTCCTCGCTCTGACGGCAGGTACACCACGTCCTCGGCTACTATGCCGCTACGTAGAAGTATCGCTGTTCCGCTGCCGCCGTCGGTAGTTGGTGTAATGTACGTATCGTACTCATGGAGGTCGGGGAAGCTCTCAACACATACTTCCTGCAGCAGAACGATGTCGACGTCTGACGCATGCAACATGTCTCGTAATAATGGCAATTTGACAGGCGTTCTGATCGTATTAAAATTAATAGAGGCTGTTCGATATGCCTGCCGCTGTTCCTCAGTGCGTAAAGCGCACATGCACGCTTATGTTAATTTGTGTGCTGCTGCCCGGTGACATGCTGTCCGTGCGTCAGTTTGCATCTTCTGCGCGGTTAACATCCGGTGGACACAGCACTCGCCATGGCGGGTGCGTCGTCGGTGTGGGGGTCAGTATCGGATTCGTCGGCCCAGTTCCTGTGCTGGAAGTCCAGCTCCCGTCGTGTCTCTCCTGCCGGGCTGACTGAAGGCGGTGACGTTGCTGCGGTGGGTGGAGGGACTCCTTCCGTCGGCTTTCCGTCCGGTGTGTCGGTATTCAACCCCTGTGTAGCATGATTCGTGTCGTAGTGCTGTGTGGGAGGTATAACCTCCCGTTGCGCATCCGGATGCACTGTGTCGGCGTCACACCCAAGTCCGTCTGACGTGGACTGCAGTAAGCAGGTATCCGACGGCGCTAGCCGTCGTTTCTTGTGGCGCTTCGGCGATCGTTGTTTGCGCGTGTGCGCCTCCGTATCCGAGTGCGGAAGTGACTCCCGGTGCTCAGGGACGAAAGCAGCTGTCGGCACAACCGCAGGATCAATTTCCATTTCTCCTACCGATCCTGTCCGCTCGGTTAAGTGCGTCGTCGGCGCCGGAGCGGCAGAGGTGTGCGTCGTTTCGTCACTGGAGGCGGTCTCCGCCGCAGTCGGTTGCCGTAAACTGTCAGGATTCTGTAGCTGGTCATTTTTCGGGATGGGATCCGTTCGAAATGCGTCCGCATACGTCAGCGGCAGCGGCGTTAACGTGGACGGAGGTACGGGTTCGCCGTTTGGAACTTGCACTATCCTCCGCTGCATACAATCGGAACGGACGTGGCCCTCTTTCCCGTAGCCTGAGCATGTTTTGGGCTGTCCGTTGTATATGACTATAGCTCTGCATCCGCCGATGAACAAGTATGAGGGTACATGTTGTGTCAGTTCTATTTTGATTTGACGCACCCCATTGAGAACGGGGTACGTCGTGAAGTTGGACCATTTTTCCTCAACGTGGCTAAGCACTCTTCCATATGGGCGTAAGGCGTCAACGACCAAGTCAGACGGAACCTCGAAGGGAAGTTCGAAAATACGTATGTTTCGTAAGCTCAGTCCTCCATGATCAATAGTTACTTCTCCAACATGTCCATCAGAGTGACGAAATTTGAGTCCATGTTTAGTTTCTCGGATGATTCTGTCACATACTGCATCGTTAATCAGCTTGACGTAAACAACACTGCTCACTATGGAGAGGTGGATTCCGATCAGTTCGTTGTAGTCAAGTTTAACTTCGTCTCGCAGGAACCTTTCTATTTCGTAGGCTTTCGGTCTCGCATATTCATTCGAAAAACTAATCTTGAAAGTCGACTTTCGGTATGCATGTGCCATTCTATATCGAGTCGTCTAAACGCACGAGTACGCCGAAGAGGTAAACAACTGCGCGAGCGCGAACGTCTCCGGCAGGGACGTAAACAGACGTCCGTGCCGCAGTACCGCCGAAGGCAGACTGCTCGACCTCTCGGCTAATCGCGCGCTCCCGACAGCTCTTGGATTTGATAAGAATTAATTGGGTTTTTCGACAGATCTCTCGATATGATCTTGCTACTGTACTTCTCAAAGCCCTCACGCATTGCCATCTTGGCAGCCAATTTGTCTTCGTAGAACAGCCTTGTTTTACACATAATAGTCGGCGTTTCTTTTCAAGTTTCTTGACAATCATGAACTATTGTGCTATGTACAAGTCTATTCAGTGCATGGTTAACCGATTTAGTAAGCGTGCGTCGCAGTCCTTCTAGATGCTCTGGCCCGGATCTAAATATTTGGGCTTTCTGTTTGAGATATGGCATTACTGCCTCTTCATCTAGCTTACAGAAAATGTAAATGTTCTCACTTGTTTTAGTCGCCCTTCTAACGTTAGTAATCATCTTCAAGACAACAGCTTCTTGGTTTTATTTTCAGAGGGGACATCTTCAACGAAATCAGGTCTGTTTGTTCCCATCAGATCTAATATATCTCCATCATGAGTAGATAGTTAGTGAGATTACTCCAGATCTGGAATATATTTTATTTTCTAACTTATACGTTTACCAGTACTCGGCAGGTAGAGGAATTAATTAAGTGTCTTAGGCTAGGCGCGCATAGCCAATTTTTCAGTCGGCTGGAATGAACAACCGTTATCGCGGAAGTACAGTATGGCGCGAAGACAGTGACAGGAAAACCGCAACTACTCTGTGTAGGGCCATAGACTTAATCGAAACAACTTATTTGGTAGCACTTTTACTATTAAGAAGAACGATAAAATGCCGCAAATATCGTTACTGGGAGCACCAAATTGTAAGTCAAAGAGTGGTGAACTGCCAGTTTTAAGAAATACATGAAGCGTTACAAAATCGGCCAAATAAATTCTTTCAGTACTATCGAATGAGTAATAATAGTTGTGACGCACTGTTTCAGGCAATAGATAACAAAACAAGACACGACATGGAGGAAGTCTGTACGAACTGAGAAGCGCTTATCAGTGACCTTCATGTAAGCACACATCATTTCGAACAACAGTTTTTACTCAGATACAAGATAATCTATTCTACAAGTCTAAAGAGACGAACTTATTTCCTGTGAACAAAGCAAAACCAAGCTGAGCATAGAAGCTCTTGAGTTCTATCTGTGGCTGTCAGTCCCAGGGGGGGTTGGGGTGGGGGGTGGGGGGAGGTGGCACAGGAACACTGTTTGTGAAGGTTCCGTTTCATTTAGGTCATTTGACGAATAAAGCTGTGTGGTGTCTTTATGACACAAGTTCGGACGCTGTGGAAACTTGGCGGAAGCTGATAATACCGGCCATTTCTCATCACGCTCAATGCTACTTTTGTTCTCCGTTTAACTTCGCCAGCATTAAAGCAAAATTTTTGCCCTCGTTAATTTCTTCGTTTTGTTTCTCTTTTAATATATTTAAGAGAGATTCCTGGTATGAAGTAACCCTCTTGCTTTTCATTTAGTCGACTGTCTTATTATTGTGCTCTGTACTGCATCATTGTTGTTGTTTTGTGAAGAAAATCTAAAGGGAAAAATGGTTCAAATGGCTCTGAGCACTATGGGACTTAACTGCTGTGGTCATCAGTCCCCTAGAACTTAGAACTACTTAAACCTAACTAACCTAAGGACATCACACACATCCATGCCCGAGGCAGGATTCGAACCTGCGACCGTAGCGGTCACGCGGTTCCAGACTGAAGCGCCTTTAACCGCACGGCCACAGCGGCCGGCACCTAAAGGGAGAAACAGCCTGGCTTCCTCTGATATTTATCGCAATTTCGATTTTGGCGGTGGCCTGTCTCCGATTTGAGGAGCAGAAATAGCATTGCATCGAAGTACAGATAATTATTTGTCATGTTTTCTTGCAGTCTCGCCAGTTGGAGACTTTATCTACGATGCCAGTTCTCTCGAGAAACGCTCCTTCAGTGTCTTCCACTTCTTTTGAATTGCTTTACCTGCCATGAAAGAAATTAAGACAGTCTATACTCTATAGTAAGTACGTATAGGCAACTCTCGTTCTCAGATAGGCTGCTGGCGCACAGAAGGTGTCTGTCTCCACTCTAACACAGTGTGACAGTGATTGGGAAACAGCGTTGATAGTGCGCGAGGATCCAAGCCATTGTGCGTTATTCATTCAACATTTGTGACTATCGCGTCGCACGTGAAAGAAGGCCGGGTGCCTCTTTTAGATCACTGCCATAGTTTGATCGCATGTGCGCACGCGCACGACGAAAACTCGCTAGCGCGCGCCTAGCATTAAGCAGCGCTACAAAATACGATGGTAGCGAGTAGGAAGCCGATGGTGCTGACAAGTGGACCGTATGGCGTGGTAGTGAATCATGGGAGTGGGGAGAAGTACGCGGACCTTCAGAGAGAATCTTGCTTTACAAGCAACAAGTGTTCTAGCATCGAGCCTTTAGGTCATCAGGACTTTAATACCACAACATCGCTATACAGTAAACCAGTTAATTCAGGAGACAAACGATGACTGTCAAATTACCAAAGGTGCACGAAGAACGATGAAGTTTCACAATATAAGTAAGAGCTTTCTGCCGCACGCCAATCTCGCCAGTTGGCGATAGAATGTACTCTAAGCCTGTTCTCAAGCGATAATCGCTATTACCATGCTACCTCGGAGTTTCTGTGTCCCAGCGCTCGTGCGCCGACTGTAACACCACGCTTAAACTCCCTTAAATCTTGATGACCTGCCACTGTAACAGGAGTAACAGATCTAACAACTGCTCCAGACACTTGTTCTCTTATATAGGCGTCACCGACCACAGCGCCGTATTCTGTCTGTTTACATACATCTGTATTTGAATACGCACGACTACACCAATTTCTTTGGCCCTTCAGTGTATATTCTCGAACGCTCTTTCCAGGTGGACAGTTATTATGAACGCACCTTGATTTTTCTGTTGTCTCGCTTCCATTATCAACTGCGAACCCTGAAATGCCTCTCTGGTGCCTTTTTCCTTTCCGAACATATCCTAAGTTTTCCTTTCGTTCTTATGTATATAATTCTTGTCAGCAATCTGGATGCATGAGCTATTAAGCTGATCGTGCAATAAATCAGTCCAGTAAAAATGACGTTACCTGACAAAGAGTTAAGAATGGTCAGAACTTCATTGAAACGAAAGTGTTAAACGATAGAATAAATGTTTATTAAAGGAAACTGAAATGATCAACTAGATAGCAGAAGAAGGAGTAAGGAAACTGATTTTAAAGTACCGGAATGTATTTTCAGACAGCAAATACGTAACGAAAAGTAAAAGGATTTTAATATTATTGACATGACGACAGTAATTCATGAAGCTCTGAGATGAGGTTTAAAGAAATGGCTTTTGAAATAGCAGAAAGTGTTTTCGAAAAGTGAGTATTTATTGAAGAAAGACGAGAAATCATCCAACATTGTGGACATGGTAAACAAGTATTGTGAGAATTTCATAGGTTAGTATACAGTGGGCAGGGTGCCTAACCAAGTTCCAGTGGAAGTATCACGTCCTGCATCCCGTCAATAAGAAGTATATACAATGGCCGTTATTTCCAGATATAGCAGTAATGAGCTATGACAAGTGTGAATATCAGGTACCAGAAGAAGGAGCAAGTCTTTTGTGAACAGATGGAGGATTATTGAAGAAGGAAGTTTTAAATAGAGTAAAATGTGTAATTAGACGTGACTGTCTTAAGGACCGTAGAAAATGTAAGTCGTTTCAAATTTATTTGACTTCAGTACAGTAATGGTACAAATGGCTCTGAGCACTATGGGACTTAACATCTGAGGTCATCAGTCCCCTGGAACTTAGAACTACTTAAACCTAACTAAGGACATCATACAAATCCATGCCCGAGGCAGGATTCGAACCTGCGACCGTAGCGGTCGCGCGATTCCAGACTGAAGCGCCTAGAACCGCTAGGCCACACCGTCAGTACAGTGATTTACTGCGGCTATGGCTTCACTACAGTACAGGAGTCAGATAAATTTGAAAAGAAAAAGCGCTAAATTAGTATAGTAGAGTGGGGAGACGTTCTTGGTAAGAGGCAACTAATGTTAATGAATCGTGTATAACGTGTCTTATCAGATGTTTGTCAATATCCATAAGGCCGCCTGAGTTGAACTGCAGTGTAGATAAGGAAGCGAGCGGAATATGACTTTTAATGTGGCATTTAAAGTTCATGGTCAGATGGGCAATACAACGCAAATGGCCTCTCGGAAGGAGGCTGACAGATTTCAAGACCGACACACCGTGCGAGGTGGCGTAGTGGTTTGCACACTGGACTCGCATTCGGGAGGACGACGGTTCAATCCCGTCTCCAGCCATCCTGATTTAGGTTTTCCGTGATTTCCCTAAATCGCTTCAGGCAAATGCCGGGATGGTTCCTTTGAAAGAGCACGGCCGATTTCCTTCCCCATCCTTCCCTAACCCGAGCATGAGCTCCGTCTCTAATGACCTCGTTGTCGACGGGACGTTAAACACTAACCACCACCACTACCACCAAGACCGACACGCAACGAAATCATAATGTGACGTAACCACTGACGCGTCACTGTACGAGGCTTCTGTAAACAGAAACTGTGAATAGAAGTAATATTAAGGAATGTTTGTAAACGTACACACTGACGGAAAAAATCTCAACACCAAGGGGTTGCCAGCCGGTGTGGCCGAGCGGTTCTAGGCGCTTGAGTCCACAACCACGCGACAGCTGCGGTCGCTGGTTCTAATCCAGCCTCGGGCATGGATGTGTTTGATGTGTTAGGTGGGTTTAAGTAGTTCTACGTTCTAGGGCACATATGACCTCAGATGTTAAGTCCCATACTGCTCAGAGCGATCTGAACCATATGAAACAAGGGGTTGTCCGATATAGATCCTAGTTGATGGGCGTGTTTCAGCATCTGAAACAAATTTCGCACCAGCTGGAGAAGAATGGCGCCAGTAGCGCCACTATGAGGATGTAAGTGATGTTTGCTTCAAATACACGCTGCAATGGTCTTGAGCATTAGTTACCTTTGAGATAGGACTAGAGCTGATGTTAGTCAAGAATGCATTTAAGGTATCAAAGATGCCGTTATCAACACCTCACTGAGTTTCATTGAGGTCTTGTAACAGGGCTTCGAGAGGGTGGATGTTTCTTCTACTGCACTGCACAAAGACTTGGCAGAAATGTGACCAGTGTACATGAATGCTGGCAGCGGTGTACGGTCACAAGAAGGCGTGTCTCTGGACGGCCACGTGGGCCTACCGAGAGGGAAGACGATCGTGTTCGGTGTATGGCTCTGGTGCATCGTACTGCATCTGCAGCAGCAATTTGAGTAGCCGTTGGCCCCAGTGACTGAACGAAGTGTTGCAAATCGATTATTTAAAGTCTGCAGCTCGTGATCGTGCGGTAGCGTTCTCGCTTCCCGCGCCCTGGTTCCCGGGTTAGATTCCCGGCGGGGTCAGGGATTTTCTCTGCCTCGTGATGACTGGGTGTTGTGTGATGTCCTTAGGTTAGTTAGGTTTAAGAAGTTCTAGGGGACTGATGACCGTAGATGTTAAGTCCCATAGTGCTCAGAGCCATTTGAACCATCTTTTTTTTTTTACTGTTTCAAGGACAGCTCCGACCAAAGACGCCCTGTATGAAGCATGCATTCCACTGACCCCAAACCACTGTCACTTACGATTTCAGTGGTGCCAAGCGCGAACTCTTTGGAGAGGAGGCTAGAGGTCTTTTGTGTTTTCTGATGAAAGCTGGTTCTTTCTCGGAGCCAGCGGTGGCCATGTGTTGGTTAGGAGCAGGCCCCTTTGAAGGCCTGCATCCAGCCTGTCAGGCCGGCCGTTGTGGCCGAGCGGTTCTAGGCGCTTCAGTCCGGAACCGCGTGACCATTACGGTCGCAGGTTCGAATCCTGCCTCCGGCATGGATGTGTGTGACGTCCTTAGGTTAGTTAGGTTTAAGTAGTTCTAAGTCTAGGGGACTGATGACCTCAGATGTTAAGTCCCATAGCGCTTAGAGCCATTTGAGCCATTTGAACCAGCCTGTCAGCGTGATATGAACATGGACCTATATTTGGACTTATGGTTTGGGATGCTGTAATATCCACGACTATATTTTATTCAGAACAATATTCACGGCGGCATTGTGTGTGTATTTTGAGCGAACATTCTCGTGATATGAATTAAAAAGGACCATGTCGATACTAAAATAATCATTATTAATTATTGTCAGTGTTCTAATTTAATTTTCTGTGAAAATTGTATCTCAGACAATACACATGGAAAAAGATAATGGAAATCTTCTTCTTTTGTTACCTAGAATAATCCTTCTTCTGTTCGAACTGTTGTAATAATCGAACACCATTGATGTCTTGTACCACTGTCATAGTTAAAAAACTGTTATCTTGCTAAGCAATATTTGAAAAATAGATTTGCTGAGTCATTGAAATCAATACGTATGTTTGACCTTTTAATTTGATATGATTCTTGTCCTCTATTAATGATAAGTTTTCTATTCAGCGCTAATGGAGCGCAGCCATTAGCGTCATTGATCTACAGCGCGGATTACTCGTAAAGTGCTGAACAATGAGTGATTAACATGGACAAATACTTCTAAATGTTAATGCATACAGTTAATATATATATATATATATATATATATATATATATATATATATATATATATATTATTTGAGAGTGAAACAACATCTGAAACAGAATTGATAAGTGGCTGTCTTAAGTTGGCCGCCACCTTCGTGAAATATTTCAGCGGCAACTTTAAAGCAAACTGCTAAGGACACAACAACCTTGATAGTCAATTTTCACGATAATAATTATGTATTGGTGACCCAGAACCCACCCAAAAATCAAAAATTCGACTTATAATATGAATAATCTTTAAATATGGTGCCAACAGTATCTTACGTGGTGAAATTGTTCTCTGCTAATGTATGAACCCTGATTATTTCGTAAGAACTATTAGGAAATATTTTTTGACAGGAAAGAATATATTAGTGTTGTGCGTGTGTGGTATTGTGTTTAAAAATAGTTCAATTTGTTTAAGGAACAATGTTGCCACCTAGAACAACAGTTCGATAAACTGTGTGAGATTACGCTTGTGAAAAAATTTAGTCCTGTTTACACTGCTTGACAGACAACATTGGTACATATTCTCAGGTGGAGATTTCTTTGACAGGATAACTATCTTTAGCGATTAAATGAAACCCCATGTTACGCTAATCATAAGTAATAGGTAATGTTGTATTCCTGGCCACGATTTGTAAAATACTGCAATCCTAACCGCACGCCACAATGCGATTTCGTATGACAGCAGGAACACCCTTGTGGTTATCCTACGCACCCTGACAGCAAATTTGTAAGTCAATCTGGCGTTTCAAAAAAAATGGTTCAAATGGCTCTCAGCACTATGGGACTTAACATCTGTGGTCATCAGTCCCCTAGAACTTAGAACTACGTAAACCTAACTAACCTAAGGACATCACACAACACCCAGTCATCACGAGGCAGAGAAAATCCCTGACCCCGCCGGGAATCGAACCCGGGAACCCGGGCGAGGGAAGCGAGAGCGCTACCGCACGACCATGAGCTGCGGACCAGTCTGGCGATTCGACCTGTTGTGCCGTCATACATGAACAGCATTCCAGGGGATGTTTGCCAACAGGATAACGCTCGCAAACATACTGCTGCTGTAGCCCAACACGCTCTACAGACAGACGACCTGTCATCTTGGCCTCCTAGATCACCAAATCAGTCTCCAATCAAGCACATGTGGGACATCATCGAACGACAATTGCAGCGTCATCCACAATCAGCATTAACCTTCGTTGTTTCGTCCGAACAGGTGAAAACACGCATGAAACTCCATCCCACAAACAGACATCCAGCACGCGTAGAACACCAAGCATGCACCTTTGCATGCTTGCATTCAACATTCTGGCTGTTATATCGGTAATTAGTGTACCAATATATCACATTTGGAATGGCTAATCTCGCGCTTACATTATCCTGAGGTTTTGCAATGTTAATCACTTAAATACGTTATCCAGACAAATGTATTCCAGAAATTACGTTATTCCATATTAATTATTTTTTTGGTATTGCGATTTTTTTCCGTCACTGTATTTTAAGTATGATTGTTTGGGAAATGAAATCGTTTATCTGAAGGATATGTCAACGTCTAACGGGCGGAGATTCATTAATTAATTATTTGGGAAGTTGAAAGACATTTTTGTGTCATTTGGGGAGAGAAAGAAAATAGTTAATAATATACTAGCAGTATGGAAACTGTGAAGGCTTATTAGTATGTCGTGTCTGAAATGTTTCTTTGGTACATTTAACTATAATAACATTAATGATGCATTAAGTCAGGGGAAATTACGAGCCATGATTACAAGGTGACAGGAGGTGAAAGCTTAAAACAGAATCGCAGTCAGTACGGAAGAATTATGAGGTTTTTGTGTTTATGTAATGCTTAAATGATAAATAATGCTGTTATGGATCGCTATAGGACGAAGAAATCAAACCGTCTAAAGATATGAGTGACTGGTTTTGTGCATAGGTAGTGTAATGAAATTATATCTCACTAATGAAAACGACAAAAAAATTCTATTCAAACAGCATATATCAAATTTTGTGTTCGTTGTCTTGTACGGTATGGCATTTTCTACATTACTTTGTATTGATCGCATATCATATTAAACATAGTAATGGGGCTGATATTACGGGAGTACGGGAAGTGAAAAGACAATTTTGTTCGAAGCCTAAGAAATTGAAAATCAGTGTGGTTTTGATATTATAGATATTTGTAAAATCTGTTTGCTTTTGGTATTTTTCCAAAGATGTCATTTTAAAAAATTGTTTGAAGTAGGTAATGATGAGATTCTACATTTTTCCTAGAAATTTGGAAAAAGCGAGTGTATACTGCATAAGAGGAAGTTATGGACCAATTCTACAGGCTACTCCTATATACTGTTATTTTCAAAATGTTATTTTTGTTTCAAAAAACTGCAATTTTGAAAAGAAATCACCGAAGAGGAAGTGTGAGGTTCTCCTTATTTAGGAAAATTGTTTTTTCTAAATTTTACGTTTACTAGTATTCGGCAGATAGCAGAAGTAACTCGCTGCCTTAATAAGCCACATGGTGCGGTAATGAATAGAAGGAGTCGCGGAAGGTACGCCAAACAAGAGAGCGAATTTTGCTTGGCAGTAAATACCTAAGTGAACAAGAAGTGTGGAACGAAACTCAGAATTTTCTTTATTGCGAAGATTTACGAAGTAAGAACGAAGCAGGAATAGCCTTCGGGTCATCACGAATTTGATACCATAAAATAGCCCTTCAGTAAATCTGTTAATTCAGGAGATGAATGAATATAAAACTTACTGGCAGATTAAAACTGTGTGCCGGACCGAGACTCGAACTCGGGGCCTTTGCATTTTGCGGGAAAGTGCTCTACCATCTCAGCTATCCGAGCACGACTCACTCCCCGTCCTCACAGCTTCGCTTCCGCCAATACCTCGCCTCCTAGTTTCCAAAATTCACAGAAACTTTCCTGCGAAACTTGCAGAACTAGCACTCCTGGAAGAAAGGATATTGCGGAGGCATGGCTTAGGCACAGCCTGGGGGATGTTTCCAGAATGAGATTTTCACTCTACAGCGGAGTGTGCGCTGATATGAAAATTCCAGGCAGATTAAAACTGTGTGCCGGACCGAGACTCGAACTTGGGACTATTGCCTTTCGCGGGCAAGTGCCAGGAAGTTTCATATCAGCGCACACTCCACTGCAGAGTGAAAATGTCATTCTGGGAACATCCCCCAGGCTGTGGCTAAGCCATGTCTCCGCAGTATCCTTTCTTCCAGGAGTGGTAGTTCTGCCAGGTTCGCAGGAGAGCTTATGTAAAGTTTGGAAAGTAGGAGACGAGGTACTGGCGGAAGTGAAGCTGTGAGGACAGGGCGTGAGTCTTGCTCGGATAGCTCAGATGGTAGAGCGCTTGCAGCGAAAGGCAAAGGTCCCGAGTTCGAGTCTCGGTCCGGCACACAGTTTTAATCTGCCAGGAAGTATCATAACAACGCACACTCTGCTGCAGAGTGAAAATCTCATTCATGAATGAATATAGCTAAATTACCGAAGATATGCGAATAGCTACGTAGTTTTAAGATGTAAAAAAGAGATTTGGACCGTGCGCCAATCTCACCTGTTGGAGATACAATATACTCTGAGCCTGTTCTTGCATGTTGGTATTACCACGCTCTCGAATTTCATTAACTTTTTGAGAATAATCGTTTCAAAATGTTAAATTACTAATGTTTTGCGATGTTGGCTAATACAAGCATCGTTATAGCATTCCAGGATTATGTCAAGTAAATTAGCTACTGCATGTCCACTTATAATCACATGTAGCCTGCTTGCATCTTCTGGAGAATCCAATGCGCTACAGGAACTGCTATAAGGGAGTACATATACGAGAGATTCACGGAAAACAAGTACAAGTCAATCCTTCGGCGATTCATTTAGATAATCCACGAAAGGGTTAGCCGAACCATACTGTATGTCGCCTGCACCACTTTCCACGGCAGCGCGGATAAACGGAGAAACTTTTCATCGGCTTAGTAAAGCTCGGGGTTTTAAAAGTTTCAGTGAAGGCTTTTAGCAATGTTTAGCAGGATGCTTGTCACGCTCATCACTTAGAACAATCTACTGTCAGATGAAAAATTTTTCCAGTGATGAAATTATATGATTGATGGAGGTATGGCATGATATATCTACTAACGAAGTGAAGGTTTCGGTAAAGTTTTGGGATACACCTGAGAGTGAACCTCATTGTCCATAAAAAGGCGTACTGACAAATGAACGCCCTTCCTTGTTGCTGAGTCTTGTCAGCCTATTCCGCATGCAACTTCAGTTTCTATCGCGGAAGATATGAATTTCTTGTCTCACGTAAATTACTAAACCTCAATTTTTCATTGGTCTATCTAGTAGATATAAGTTTATATTTCCCCAAAATATTTCGTTGCTGTCAGTTTCTGGTTTTGATCAGCTTTCTGACGTTCACTGATTTTTATGGCCAAAGCTCTGCTCCTTCGTAGCTAATACTTCGCCAGTCGATCACTAGGAGTTTAGTAGTTACGTCTGTGGGGTCGTTTTCTTTGGGTCCTACACGCCTGTATTAGTGGCTCATAAAGCTACCAATATGCGGGCTAGATGGAGCCGGCTCAGCTAATATAATCCTGAAGTATTATCTCTGAGAGGCTGGAGTACGAAAATAATCTCCAGTAGCGGGATTCCTCAGGACGAACTGAAGTTTTGCTAACTCTCATAAAGCATTTTGGTACGAGGGGCAATTTCGGAGAAAAAAAAAAGATTTCGGGTGTATTACATTTATGCCTACGTATTATCTAAGTAAGTTGCCCATCCGGATCTTTATGTTATTCATGTAAACCAGTGGGTTACAGGACCCACGTTGATAATAAACAGAAATGCTCTTAAGCTGAAAAAGTATAATCCACTCGAATAATCGATCTATAGTTCCGAAAGGCATTGTGAGTAAGACAAACAAAATCTTTTGGCTGCATACAGCCGCTTTGGTTGCTTTAACTGTTACACTTAGGTAGTTAGGTATGAAACCAAATATTACGCTGATTTTTAAAGCTAGTCAAGGAAACGAGGAATTATAAACAGTACTTTCCAAATATTAAAATATAAACAAGGTAAAACGGCAGGAGAAAGACGAGTATCTGCTGTAGGCCGTGTTCCACAACTTCCAAATAATTAATAACAGAGAAATTCGCTGCTAGGCTGTAGGCTTTATTGCCGAAACTAGTTTCGATCAAAAGACTATCCGTCGTCCAGCATGTAACAGAGAAGAGGTAGTTCACATTGCCTGAAATGATTTAACAGTTGTCGGTGACAAGAGTACCCACTAAAATGATTATTGCAGATCATTACTACAAACACTTAACAGAAATGTTCTATGGAGTCGAAAACCATTCTAAAAAAGAATCTGCTGAGAAAATGAAACTTTGTCGTGTTTACCTACTTACACATTTTCGTCGATTGGTCAACAGGTGCAAACTACATCACAGTAACAGGCGTGTACACTAACACGAGACTCATTTCATTTAAAAATAACCCAAAATAAAGAAATCGTATTGCACTCATGTCAGACATGTTTAGGAAAATTTGTGTAATAAAGTACGTAATGAAAGCGGATTAAAACATTTTTTCTGAATTTTTGGATCAAGAGTGTGGTTAGGGTGAAATTTTGAAAAATTTTCATAAAAGGGCGACGTTACGACAGATGGCTTAGAAGTTTGTAATCACTATAACCTCTTAGTTAATGAATGAGTTTTACTCAGTTTGATGTCACTGGAAACATAAAAGGACCAATCATGAAATAAAATTATTAAAATGCTGTAATTACGCACATAAATATTACATTTACAAATATTTAATTAGAGTCGTTTCTAAAGATCTTTTCTCCAAATTTTGGGACTTTTTTCACTAAAATCACAAGTTTCACCAGCTTAAATTTTGTTTCAAATAATGCCTGTTATCACACTTTTTAAGATTAGTAAAGTTAGAAGGGTGTTTGTCTTTTTTTAGTTATTTAAAACTAAAAGTTTTTCGTTTTCTTTTTTGACTCTTAGCTAGTGTACAACAAATTATGTCCAGTTCACATAAAACCTATTCATAACATTATAAATAGAGTTCTTTCTTTCAAACAAGTTGTAAATGGGTAATATTGTGTCTGATCCGAAAGTATATACGCGACCAGTGTTCGTGCTTGAGCTAGGAGCATGCAGAGTCACTGATATTTTACCATTAGGGATTCAGCAAACATCAGCTTGAAATGGCGACAACCTGAAGAAGTTACACTTGGCCTCATAATTCTGATCTTTGCATCTCTATGTTCTTCACAGATATGTTTTCCAATTTTTCCAAGCCAAAGTCGGTTATCGTAGACAACTGCGATCAACGACTCTTCTTTAATAGTGCTAGAGGCCCTGATTCGTAGCCCAAGATGAACTAGTGTCAATTTACTAGCTGATGAAACACTGTTTATCCGCAACCTGCTGCCATTCAGGGGTTTGAAGAAATGATTGTTTCTTGCACCAGGAACAGCAGAACTAGTTTCATATAGTTTTTGTAACATACTTGTGAAGTTTGTTATCTCCCCTCTTGTAACATCAATTGATTAAATTTCAGGAACGAGAGTTTTGATAAAAGTAAACAGGTCTGTTGGACTTAAAACGTGAGTATTTGATGAACACGGTATATTTGCTCTTGTTGCTAAACGTTTGATAGTACCACCAACTCCACGGCATTGTCACAAATTCACAAATTTCTTAAAGCTTTTGTATTGTGCAGAACTGCCATCACTGAAGTAAATGACATATTATATGTATGATATTTGTTCCAGAGCATAGGTGAGAGCGGTGCACAAAGTATCATAGAGTCTTTCATTGCTTGATTTTAAGTAGCGACGCTAAGATTTTGATATGTAATTGTGTTGGGAGGAGCTTTGAAGTCATATAACGAGATATTCAGCAAATTCATCCACTGTCGTCATTAATGTGTCCAATATAGAACGATCAGTTTGTATACATTGCTTGAAAATAACCTTTACAGACTCTTGTAAGGATTCCAGCTCCAGTAAAATTTATGCAGTTCTTCTTCCATTCTGGTGATAAATGAGTACACTTACGTTAATATTTACAGTAAACATTTGTCACTTATTGCAAAATGAGTTTTTTGTCTTATACACTCTTTTTCTAATACCTGAAAGGTTACTAGTTATCACTGTTAGGATTCAACCGCGATTCTTATACATATATTTTAACAACGCGTTTCAAGAGACAATGCTCCCATCATCAGGTTGTAAAATCTATGTCATGAAATTAAACGGACTAAAAAGACAAAATACCATCACAAATAGTTGGGAAGTCCATAGAATAAAACAGAATTAAAAGTGTATTGGACTGTGGGTCCTCGTCTTACATTGAAGTTGTTGACACCAGTCGATGGCCGTCCCATAGCTACCAAGTATGCTGTCGCACTGTGCCGGCTCGGGAGCTGTTGTGGACTGACGTGCCTAGGTGTTGTGGCGTGGTTACAGCCGTGTGCTTGACGGTAACGCTATGCTATTGGGCGCCTTATTTCCTTATTGCATTGGTCAGCCATCGTTAGCCTCTCGCCACTCCGTCAGTGACATGCTACAAGTTTAAAGTCGCATACCTACCCTAAAATAATTCAAAAAACGCGCCTGAAAGGTTAGTTAGATAATCGCTTATTAGCAGGAGTTTTATTTATATTAGGTTGATGCATAAGTTCGTAGCGCGTTTTACCATGCGTTTAATAAACACAACAGAGACACATAACAGAGAATTTAGTCATCAGTAATGTACAAGGCGTCCCAAAATAGTGTATACACTCTTTGAAACACAATATCTCTTTAATTAAGGGAGACAGAAATACAATTTTTATGGGTAATAATTTAGAAGGCCGTGAAAAACATAACAATGCTTTCTTTTGTCTCAGGATTGTCAGCAAACATGGCGTTATCGTTTGAACAACGAAAATGGGAGCTGAAGTATTACTGAAAAACAGAGAATGTGAGTGCGGTAAGCCGACGTTGGAGAGTTGAATTTGGAACACCACCACCGACAAAAATTACAAATACAAAAACCAGAAATAAGTTTGAAGTCGAAGGTACGGTGCACGATATGAAGAAGGGACATAGCGGGCGGATGAGAAGTTCAACAGATAATAAGAGTATTGATGCAGTAATCCGGGCATTCACACGATCCTCGTGAGACTGGGATCTACAGAAGCAGTGTTCATAGAATTTTGCGGTCTCAGAACTTTAAGCTTTGCATTCCAAGACTTGTCCATGCTCTTAACGAGGATGATCCTGATAGGCGAAGCGAATTTTGTGAGTGGTTCATTAATAGATTTAAAGAACAGCAACGTTTACAAGATCTAATTCTTTGGTCAGATGAAGCGACGTCTAAACTTGATGCAACAATTAACCCCATAATTGCGTGTACTGGGCCAGGGAGAATCCATACGTAACAGAGCAAAGGCATGTTAATCCACCAGGAGTAACAGACTGGTGTGGTCTGTCTTCTAGAGGCTTAATCGAGCCGTACTTCTTTGGCAACACTGTCAAGGGCGACTTGTACTTGGAAATGTTGGAAATGATAACTCCTGGCCTGAGCGTTGTGTTTGGAAATGAAGACTATTACTTTCAACAGGATGGAGCGCCACCTCACTTTTACCTGGATGTGAGGGCATTTCTCAATCGTACATTCCCTGATAGATGGCTAGGTCGAAGGGGCAGTGTTGAGTATCCCGCTCGATCTCCAGATTTAGACTTCTCTAGACTTCTTTCTGTGGGGACTCTCAAGAACACAGTTTACACTGTGAGACTACACACACTGGATGATCATAGAGAGAAAATTGAGCAAGCCTGTGATGCTGTTCCGTTTGAAACAATAAAGTTAGCATGTTGCTTACAAGGGAACCTCCCCATCGCACCCACCTCAGATTTAGTTATAAGTTGGCACAGTGGATAAGCCTTGAAAAACTGAACTCAGATCAATCGAGAAAACATGAAGAAGTTGCGTGGAACTATAAAAAAATAAGGAAAATATACAAACTGAGTAGTCCACGCGAAGATAGGCAACATCAAAGACAAACTGAGCTCAGGAGCGCCGTGGTCCCGTGGTTAGCGTGAGCCGCTGGGGAGCGAAAGGTACTTGGTTCAAGTCTGCCCTCGAGCGAAAAATTTCTCTTTATTTTTGCAAAGTTATGATCTGTCCATTCGTTCATTGACGTCTCTGTTCACTGATAAGTTTAGTGTCTGTGTTTTGCGACAGCACCGCAAAACAGTGCGATTAGTAGACGAAAGGACGTGCCTCCCCAATGAGAACCGAAAACATTTGATCGCAAGGTCATAGGTCAACCGATTCCTCCACAGGAAAACACGTTTGATATATTCTATACGACACTGGTGACGGCATGTGCTTCACATGACAGGAATATGTTGTCGACCCACCTAACTTGTACACTTGGCGAATGGGAAAAAAGATTTTTCTACGTTGCCCGATTTAGGTTTTCTTGTGGATGTGATAATTACTCCCGAAAAAGTGGTGAAAACATAAGAGTTTGTCACATAAACTGCAACAAATGAATCCAAAAGTCTCACAGTCCCACACTTTTCCCTGTGCTCTGTCAAAACATATGTTTTTAACGTTTTCAAATTTTTCCGTGTGTAGACCGTCAAATCCTGCATATGTCCAAGCAAATCTGAACATGTCCTGGTATTTTGGAGAGCGAAATTGATTATGTGTGAGTGCCTGAATTTTGATAATGGTCTGAAAATAAAAAATTAAACTTCTCGCTCGAAGGAAGACTTGAACCAAGGACCTCTCGTTTTACAACTGCTCACGCTACCCACGGGACCACGGCGCTGCTGAGTCCTTACTGCCCTTGATGTTGTATACCTTGCGCATGGACTACTCAGTTTGTATGTTTTGCTTATTTTTTCATAGTTCCACACAACTTCTTCCTGTTTTCTCGATTGATCTGTGTTCAGTTTTTCAAGGTCTATCCACTGTGGCAACTTATAACTAAATCTGAGGGGGGTGCGATGGGGAGGTTCCCTTGTTAGTTGCAAGTCGTTGTCGACGGTGTATTGCGATGGACGGACACCAGTTTGAACATTTACCACCTTAAGTCTGACCATGAGGCACCTAACACCACACTAAAATTGTATTTCTAACCCCTTTCATTAAAGAGATGTTCTGTTTCAAAGAGTGTATACATTATTCTGGGACATCCTATATTCTCCTTCACTGTTTACAACAGTCTGCCAACGCCAGGGTAACTTTTCGATTCCACAACTGTAAAAATCACGTGGTTTTCAGGCGAAGGACTCGTCGAACCATCTTTCTCCGAAAAGGCAATTCCTTGAAGGTAGTTCGATAGCGCAAAAGATGAAAATCAGAGCGTAAGATCAGGTGAATAAGGTGGGTGCGGAGTGACATCCCAACTCCTATATTGTGTTTTTTGTCAGTCTAGCAGCATGCGGGATGGTTGTATCGTTGATTAGCATCACTTCTCGCAGTCTTCCTGGTCGTTGTTCTTGGACTGCGTCTGCTCAGTTGTCGACAATAGACTTCAGCAGTGGTGGTTATTCATCGAGAAAGCAATTCGTAGTACACCACAGTGTCGCTGTTCCACCAGATCCCTAACATTACCTTTCGTAGTTACTCGCAGGTCTCTGTAACGGGAGTTGTTGGTTTGTTTTGGCTCATTCATTCCTTTTCTTCCCTTATGTTAACATAAAGACACCATTTCTCGTCACCAGTAATGATACGGGATAGGAATGGTCGGTATTGTTCACGAGCTAGTTACTGACGAGCATCCAGAGACGCACATGTGGCTAGTCCCCGGTATTTGTGATTTTGGCTCAGAGCATGCGGTACCCATACATCAGATTTTTGTAACTTCCCCAGTGCATGCAACTATCGCACGCTGGTGGCACGATGACACACATTTGCCAGTTCTCAAATACACTGACATGGATCATTGTCGAGTAATACGCTTAAACGGTCTTCGTCACGCCCCCAAGGTCTTCCTGATCCTGGAGAGCGGCTAAAGTCCAAACGATCCTACATAAAACGACAAAATCGTTTTCTTGCCGTGCTCTGGCCAGCAAAATTATCCTCATACAGGCGCAAATGTTTCTGTCTGCCTCAGTTACTGTCACCCCTTCAATGAACTCAAACAGAAGAATACCTCGGAAATGTTCGATTTCTCCACTTGGCACTCCATTTTCTAACATCCACAGCTTCAAACACATCTCCATAAGACAAAATGACAATATGTTAACTCAAATACGAATAGTGAACTACAAATAAAAAATGGCAATCAATAAATAAACCCGCAGCAACCGAAATACAAACACTCAAAACGAAACGCTACGAACTTACGAATCAACCTAATATGATCATCATACTAAAAAACGTATGTTTCCACATTTTTACCTGTCCTGCTTCCCACTTTATAGCTTACTTTTCACAAAATACCATCTTTTAGTAGTAGCTGTGGTTTCTGTACCGTGTATTCTATGGTGTAACTTCTTTATTTTCGTTTATCAGATGAAGTTCTTGCTAAGGTAAGTATTTTGAGGTTTTCTTTAAGACAACTTCTGCTAAATTTCTCTTGAAGTTTTAGCATTAAAATTTCAGCCACGTTACCAGAGAGAAGAGGCATTGAACAAAGAAGGTAGGAACGTAGAAAGCACGAAATCAAAAAAGTTCGTCTTTAGATACAAAATACACACACACACACACACACACACACACACACACACACACACACACACACACACGCCCTGTGAGTGTTGAGGCTAGACTGAAGTTTTCCTTGTTTTTATCATGTATTGTTATTTAATCATCAGAAGCAACACTCATTACAGTATCAGATCTAAATAATTTTTTTATGTTGTAAAGTATGTAAATAGACATTATGTCAAAAAAATTAAACTCATGAAAACAATGATTTTGCTAAAAAATTCCTGGATTTCGTAAAAGATCTGTGAATACTAATATGGATGATTCCAGCGGTGTAATATATTTATAAAATAGTTCATTCTTTTAACTTTGTATTGAGAACTGATTGAATGAAACTGATTCATTAATAAAGAAGTTATAGTGGCTACAATCTTATAAGCCATCTAGTCTCTCGACACCCGTTTATGAAAATGATACACATTCCAAAATGGCCTAAATGTACCTTTCGTCAGAAAAATCTTGAAAAATTATTTTATACCTGTTCATTATCTACATTCTTACACCAAATTTTCACACACATCTGTTGATATGGGGAAAAGAGACACTGGATTATTTCAAATGAAAAAGCCACGGGCAGGGTGCAAGAAAACTAACGGCTGTCACCTACGTCGGCTGACACATGGAGACCAGCGACAATCATTCTCAAGTTCTACGATTCGAATTATGTATCACAGCATGGAAGTCAGCCAAATGTACGTAGGAGCTGTAGGGTGCCATATATCACAGGATACTAATAAATGGAGATATTGCCATGAGCGTCAGCTACCAAGCAAATATCAGTTACATAAAATAACCTAACAATGCGAAAGGTGCTACAAAATTGAATGCACGCGATTAGCATCTTTATGTTACTATTCTCCTTGGCAAAAATTCGTTGGTAAGTTGTGTTCCATTGTTATGAACTGTTTTTACAGACTATTTTTTTGCTGTGTGTCTGTTTAACGGGATCCTATGTTGAGAACCTCAGGACTGACACATCAACCACGTGCTATAACTTCACAGTTTTCATTTTTATGGCTTATCCGTGTAGCTGAAGAGCTGTATTCTCAGTTATTTCAGAGCATTTTACAAGGGGCGGTCAAATAAAGTAAACTGTTTATTATTTCAAAAATAACCTCCACAAATATTAATTCATTTGCCCACTGCGAGACCAGACTGTCAGTGCTTCATGAGAAAAGTTTGTAGTGGCCACCGGAGCCATCGACGGCCACGAGTGTAATCTTTCTTCAGTGCTGCAAAAGCATCGCGTGGAGAGAGATCGAGGATGTACCAGGGATTTGTAAGGAATTCCCAGCGAAACTTCTCCACCATACTATAGACAGCCTTGGCACCATGTGGGGATTTATTCTCGGATCTCCGAACTATCACAATATTTCTTCTGATGAGTTACCGCGACAACTGACAAGAAGAAACAGGAACCTTTGGAAACATCAAATTGCCATTTAAGCCGTTTTGAATAGGAATGAGAAGACATTCCCAATCGTATAGTAGCTGTTTATGATACGTGGGTCTGTCACTACTATCGAAACAGAAAGTAACAGAGTATGGTGTGCTTCATGAGAAACGTTTGTAGTGGCCACCGGAGCCATCGACGGCCACGAGTGTAATCTTTCTTCAGTGCTGCGAAAGCATCGCGTGGAGAGAGATCGAGGATGTGTCAGGGATTTGTAAGGAATTTCCAGCGAAACTTCTCCACCATACTACAGACAGCCTTGGCACCATGTGAGCATTTATTCTCGGATCTCCGAACTATCTCAATATTTCTTCTGATTAGTTACCGCGACAACTGACAAGAAGAAACAGGAACCTTTGGAAACATCAAATTGCCATTTAAGCCGTTTTGAATAGGAATGAGAAGACATTCCCAATCATATAGTAGCTGTTTATGATACGTGGGTCTGTCACTACTATCGAAACAGAAAGTGACAGAGTATGGAGTGCTTCACGAGAAACGTTTGTAGTGTCCACCGGAGCCATCGACGGCCACGAGTGTAATCTTTCTTCAGTGCTGCGAAAGCATCATGTGGAGAGAGATCGAGGATGTAACAGGGATTTGTAAGGAATTCCCAGCAAAACTTCTCCACCATACTATAGACAGCCTTGGCACCATGTGGGCATTTATTCCGGATCTCCGAAGTATCTCAATATTTCTTCTGATTAGTTACCGCGACAACTGACAAGAAGAAACAGGAACCTTTGGAAACATCGAATTCCCATATAAGCCGTTTTGAACAGGAACGAGAAGACATTCCCAATCGTATAGTAGCTGTTGATGAAACGTGGGTCTGTCACTACCATCGAAACAGAAAGTGACAGGGTATGGCGTGCTTCATGAGAAACGTTTGTAGTGGCCACCGGAGCCATCGACGGCCACGAGTGTAATCTTTCTTCAGTGCTGCGAGAGCATCGCGTGGAGAGAGATCGAGGATGTACCAGGGATTTGTAAGGAATTCACAGCGAAACCTCTCCACCATACTATAGACAGTCTTGGCACAATGTGGGCATTTATTCTCGGATCTCCGAACTATCGCAATATTTCTTCTGATTAGTTACTGCGACAACTGACATGAAGAAACAGGAACCTTTGGAAACATCAAATTGCCATTTAAGCCGTTTTGAATAGGAATGAGAAGACATTCCCAATCATATAGTAGCTGTTTATGATACGTGAGTCTGTCACTACTATCGAAACCGAAAGTGACAGAGTATGGCGTGCTTCATGAGAAACGTTTGTAGTGTCCACCGGAGCCATCGACGGCCACGAGTGTTTTCTTTCTTCAGTGCTGCAAAAGCATCGCGTGGAGAGAGATCGAGGATGTACCAGGGATTTGTAAGGAATTCACAGCGAAACCTCTCCACCATACTATAGACAGCCTTGGCACAATGTTGGCATTTATTCTCGGATCTCCGAACTATCTCAATATTTCTTCTGATTAGTTACCGCGACAACTGACAAGAAGAAACAGGAACCTTTGGAAACATCAAATTGCCATTTAAGCCGTTTTGAATAGGAATGAGAAGACATTCCCAATCATATAGTAGCTGTTTATGATACGTGAGTCTGTCACTACTATCGAAACCGAAAGTGACAGAGTATGGCGTGCTTCACCAGAAACGTTTGTAGTGTCTACCGGAGCCATCGACGGTCACGAGTGTAATCTTTCTTCAGTGCTGCGAAAGCATCATGTGGAGAGAGATCGAGGATGTAACAGGGATTTGTAAGGAATTCACAGCGAAACCTCTCCACCATACTATAGACAGCCTTGGCACCATGTGGGCATTTATTGTCGGATCTCCAAACTAACTCAATATTTCTTCTGATTAGTTACCGCGACAACTGACAAGAAGAAACAGGAACCTTTGGAAACGTCGAATTCCCATTTAAGCCGTTTTGAATAGGAATGAGAAGTCATTCCCAATCGTATAGTAGCTGTTGATGAAACGTGGGTCTGTCAGTACTATCGAAACAGAAAGTGACAGAGCATGGCATGCTTCATGAGAAACGTTTGTAGTGGCCACTGGAGCCATCGACGGCCACGAGTGTAATCTTTCTTCAGTGGTGCGAAAGCATCGCATGGAGAGAGATCGAGGATGTACCAGGGATTTGTAAGGAATTCCCAGCGAAACTTCTCCACCATACTACAGACAGCTTTGGCACCATGTGGGCATTTATTCTCGGATCTCCGAAGTATCTCAATATTTCTTCTGATTAGTTACCGCGACAACTGACAAGAAGAAGCAGGAACCTATGGAAACATCAAATTGCCATTTAAGCCATTTTGAATAGGAATGAGAAGACATTCCCAATCGTGTAGTAGCTGTTAATGAAACGTGGGTCTGTCACTACTATCGAAACAGAAAGTGACAGAGTATGGCGTGCTTCATGAGAAACGTTTGTAGTGTCCACCGGAGCCATCGACGGCCACGAGTGTAATCTTTCTTCAGTGCTGCGAAAGCATCGCGTGGAGAGAGATCGAGGATGTACCAGGGATTTGTAAGGAATTCCCAGCGAAACTTCTCCACCATACTACAGACAGCCTTGGCACCATGTGGGCATTTATTCTCGGATCTCCGAAGTATCTCAATATTTCTTCTGATTAGTTACCGCGACAACTGACAAGAAGAAACAGGAACCTATGGAAACATCAAATTGCCATTTAAGCCATTTTGAATAGGAATGAGAAGACATTCCCAATCGTGTAGTAGCTGTTAATGAAACGTGGGTCTGTCACTACTATCGAAACAGAAAGTGACAGAGTATGGCGTGCTTCATGAGAAACGTTTGTAGTGTCCACCGGAGCCATCGACGGCCACGAGTGTAATCTTTCTTCAGTGCTGCGAAAGCATCGCGTGGAGAGAGATCGAGGATGTACCAGGGATTTGTAAGGAATTCCCAGCGAAACTTCTCCACCATACTATAGACAGCCTTGGCACAATGTGGGCATTTATGCTCGGATCTCCGAACTATCTCAATATTTCTTCTGATGAGTTACCGCGACAACTGACAAGAAGAAACAGGAACCTTTGGAAACATCGTATTCTCATTTAAGCCATTTTGAATAGGAATGAGAAGACATTCCCAATCGTATGGTAGCAGTTTATGATACGTGGGTCTGTCACTACTATCGAAACAGAAAGTGACAGAGTATGGCGTGCTTCACGAGAAACGTTTGTAGTGGCCACCGGAGCCATCGACGGCCACGAGTGTAATCTTTCTTCAGTGCTGCGGAAGCATCGCGTGGAGAGAGATCGAGGATGTACCAGGGATTTGTAAGGAATTCCCAGCGAAACTTCTCCACCATACTATAGACAGCCTTGGCACCATGTGGGCATTTATTCTCGGATCTTCAAACTAACTCAATATTTCTTCTGATTAGTTACCGCGACAACTGACAAGAAGAAACAGGAACCTTTGGAAACGTCGAATTCCCATTTAAGCCGTTTTGAATAGGAATGAGAAGACATTCCCAATCGTATAGTAGCTGTTGATGAAACGTGGGTCTGTCACTACTATCGAAACAGAAAGTGACAGAGTATGGCGTGCTTCACGAGAAACGTTTGTAGTGGCCACCGGAGCCATCGACGGCCACGAGTGTAATCTTTCTTCAGTGCTGCGGAAGCATCGCGTGGAGAGAGATCGAGGATGTACCAGGGATTTGTAAGGAATTCCCAGCGAAACTTCTCCACCATACTATAGACAGCCTTGGCACCATGTGGGCATTTATTCTCGGATCTCCGATCTATCTCAATATTTCTTCTGATTAGTTACCGCGACAACTGACAAGAAGAAACAGCAACCTTTGGAAACATCGAATTCCCATTTAAGCCGTTTTGAATAGGAATGAGAAGACATTCCCAATCGTATAGTAGCTGTTTATGATACGTGGGTCTGTCACTACTATCGAAACATAAAGTGACAGAGTGTGGCGTGCTTCACGAGAAACGTTTGTAGTGGCCACCGGAGCCATCGACGGCCACGAGTGTAAGCTTTCTTCAGTGCTGCGGAAGCATCGCGTGGAGAGAGATCGAGGATGTACCAGGGATTTGTAAGGAATTCCCAGCGAAACTTCTCCACCATACCATAGACAGCCTTGGCACCATGTGGGCATTTATTCTCGGATTCCCGAACTATCTCAATATTTCTTCTGATTAGTTACCGCGACAACTGACAAGAAGAAACAGGAACCTTTGGAAACATCGAATTCCCATTTAAGCCGTTTTGAATAGGAATGAGACGACATTCCCAATCGTGTAATAGCTGTTGATGATACGTGGGTCTGTCACTACTATCTAAACAGTAAGTGACAGAGTATGGCGAGCAAACATCCCTCTTCACCTACAGCGAAAGAAAGTTCAGACCCCGCTCGATCCATATTTGACTAGCTTTTACGTATGTTCACTACGGATTGTTCTTTAACATTTTTGACTCTTAATTAGCTACTGCTAGGTGCACGACTCGTTTCATTTACTGGCGTCACTAACTTCCTGCCTTATTTGCCCGTGAGTGGCAGCAGCAGCGCGTATCGATAAGTGCACTGTCGTACTATCTCTGGAGCGACAGATAGTATTTCTCGGCCCTTGTGTGTCTGGAGGTCAGAGACGGACCAGCAGCGCAGTCGAGGACGGAGCAGCGGTCGGCGACGAAGGAGATTTGGGGACGGAGCACCGGTGAGGTGAAGACAGCCAGCACATACCGACTGCTGGCGACACACATGCACTGTCCGCCTGAAGGAGGCTGGAGCGGGAATGACCGTTGGTTGGTCGTTCGGTCGGTCGTCCCATAAGCCGACGTCTAACTGGTACTTTGGCAGTTTCCAGGTGGTGGCAGTCGGTCGGTGGGGGCAGAGCAACGAGGAAGTCTCCCCGGCGCTTAGTCAAGCCGGAGCCGCTGGCAGTGTGCACGCGCGATTGGAGTTGTGAGGCGCTTCTTGCGAGGGTTACGAAGTTCGTCGCCCACCGATCCTAGACACTAAAGTTGAGTGCTCACTTAACCTACTGTCAAGTCTCAACTGCTATCACATCCTGGTTGTCGCTTTCTGGGAGATTCCCGCGAGCAAGAACGTATGTGCATTGAAGTCGGCTAGAATTCCAGCCGTCTTCCTGTGTCGTGTTTAACTTAATTTAATTCATTCCTTCACTAATGAAGTGTACCAGTGGTATCTTCTACACTGTGGCCATTGACGTTCCGGTGACCTGCCCTGGTCGTTCATGTAGTTTTTGGCAGTGTATTTTCCTCATTGTGTTGATGCTGTCCAGCACGGCGTGTAGTTCGACAGCTGAGGTGTTGTTGGTAGTTTTGGGCGTTTATTCTGACCTGGCTGGATTGGGCAACAGCATCCAGAACGTTGTGCTGTTGACATGTTGTTGTCGTTTTGCTAGTCGGGTGGAGCAGAATGGATCTTGTTGGTTCGTTCGCCATCTGGCTTGCAGTTGGGTTGCCTTCCAAGTAAGTGGTTGTCGGTCTGGCTGCCTGTCTCACCTAAACGTGCGTAGTGTTACCTTCCCAGGCCGATCCTTGGAACCTTCTGAGCGCCGCTCCTTGTGTTCTACGTATTTATTTTCTTTTTAGTCTTAAGTACTCTGTGTGGCCTTCAGCCAAGTTTTAGCTTATTAAAATTGCAAAGCTCTATTCCTAGGCCTTAAGGCGTTAAATTGTTTGTTGGTATGTGGCCTTCAGCAGAGTTTTCAGCCGTTTCAAATCAAAAGTTGAAAAATTTTGTCTAGACCTTAAGCCGTAAGAAAGATTTTCTAGTTTTTATGTGGCCTTCAGACTAATTTTCAAGCTTAAATTAAAAATTTCTTTATCTGGGATTTAAGCCGTGAGATTGTTTAGGTTTCGTATGTGGCCTTCAGCCGAGAGTTATGTGAAGCATTTTAGCATAAAGCCCTTAGCCTAAATTAGTTGGAATTTAGAAGCTCTTCCCTTTAGGTCTTAAACCGTAAATTTGTTTTCTGCATGGTGTGTGACCTTCAGCCGAGTTTTAATCTCTCTTAAATTAAAGATTCAATCCTTGTTTGGCCCTTCAGTGATAAGATTTTTATTCTTTAGTATGAGGCCTTCAGCCGAGTTTTGCACGAAATATTTTAAGATAAGGCCTTCAGCCTTTTCAAATTGAAAGCTCTTAGGCCTTCAGCCGTGTTTTCTGCTTATTTAGATTAACCACTGAAAATCTTTGTCTCGGACTTAAGCCATGACACTGCTCTTGATTAACGTGAGGCCTTCAGCCGAGTTCTATGGGAAAAATTTAAGCTAAGGCTTTCAGCCTATTTACATTGAAAATAAAAACAAAAATTTCTGAAGAAGTGAAACCTCCAAAAGAGCTCCAGCACCTCAATTCCTTCATTAGGGCTTGTGCCTTGGATTTTAGATGTGGCCTTCAACAGATCTAAATTAAATGAAAAGAGGTCTTTCGTTAAAACCTTGAGAGTTTTGATTCTTGCTTGTGTGATTGTGTGTTTTAACAAATAAAGTTTATATGTTGAGTGCAACTGACAAACTTACTTTGGCCCTTTCCATACATATAGCCACATTCGCTCTGTCCTGCTAGCCGAGGGACTTCAGCTTCCTTGAAAGCATTTGCTGTAAGCTCATAACAGTTTTCTTAACATCGACGACTTACACTGATGCGTCAGAACATGGTGACCACCTGCTTAATAGCTCGTCTGATTGCCTTTGGTACGAAATACATCACTGATTGTGGATATCAGGGATCCGACTGTTTGTTGATAGATTTATGTAGCTCTGTGGCATTAGACGTCTACGCACAGATCATGTAATTTGCATAAATAACAGGCCGCCAACTTGCGTACCTGGTGATGGCGCCCAATAGCTACTCAGATGGGTTCCATAGATTTACATCAGGCGAATTTCGTCGCCGCGACATCAACGTGCGTTCTCTACTGTGTTCCTCAAACCACTGTAGCACGGTGCTGGCTACGAGACACAGATAATTATACTGCTGAAAGATGACATCGCCGTAGGGGAAGATGTCAGTTACGACGCGTTACAGAGCATTTGCACCTATTAGCGTGTTTTCACCAGGTCCCATTCAAGCGCAGGAGAATGTCTCCCATAGTATAATACTGGTCCCTTCATCTGCGTGCGTTGCGCGCTGCAAGTTTCGCGCCGCCGTTCAGCTCGATGACGACGTTTGTGGTGACGACCATCGATCAAGTGTAGCAAAATTATGATTCACCCTAAGAGCCGACACGATTCCACTGATCGACGGTCGAATCCCGATGGTCTCGTTCCCATTGCAATCGCATTTAGCATTATCGTTGGGTCAGTACGTGAACACATACGGGTGGTCTGCTGCGGAGCTACTTGTTCAACAATGTACGATGTGCTCCGAAACATTTGTGCGAGCACCAGCACATTGCTCTTTCGGCATAGATGCCACAGATCACCACCTATCCTACTTTACAAAGTAGACAAGCCTCTGACCCCCGCGTTCTGTGAAGAGGGAAGGATGTCCAACCATTGGGTGCCTAGCGGTAGTTTCACTGTCCTTCTAGCTCTTTCCGTACACGCTGACGGCAGTAGCAGGTGAACATTCGACCAGCTTCCATTTTTTCGAGGCTCTCGTTCGCAGATTCTGCATAATACACACATGCTCATAAATTAAGGATAATTGCAGAATGTTGTGCTACTCAACGTGGCACCACTGTCGCTAATGGCATAGGCACATAAGGAACACACACGACACAGATCTGTAAGTCCACAGTATTGGTGACAGGTTGAAAAAACCGTCCCGAAACATATGTACTACAAAACGCCAATTTAACCTGTACATGTACCCCGACACCAATATGGGATATGATTGCCATGCACACGTACACAGGCCGCACAACGGGTTAGCATACTCTGGATCAGATGGTCGAGCAGCTGCTGGGGTATAGCCTCCCATTCTTGCACCATTGCCTGTCGGAGCACCTGAAGTGTCCTAGAGGTTTGAAGACGTGCAGCGATACGTTGAGCGACAGCATCCCAGACGTGCTCGATGTTTAGGTCTGGAGAACAGGCAGGCTACTCTATTCGCCTGTATCTTCTATTTCAAAGTACTCCTCCACAATGGCAGCTCGGTGGGGCCGTGCGTTATCATCCATCAGGTGGAAGGTGGGACCCACTGCACCCCTGAAAAGGAGGACATACTGATGCAAAATGACGTCCCGATACACCTGACCTGTTACAGTTCCTCTGTCAAAGACGTGCAGGGGAGTATGTGCACCAATCATATTCCCACCCCACACCATCAAACCACGGCCTCCATACAGGTCCCTTTCAAGGACATTAAGCGGTTGGTATCTGGTTACGTTTCACGCCAGATGAAAACCTAACGAGAATCACTGTTCAGACTGTACCTGGACTCGTCTGTGAATAACCTGAGACCACTGTTCCAATGACCACATACTCTGTTCTTGACACCAGGATTTACTGGTTCTCCTGTGACAAGGGGTCAGTGGAATACACCTTGCAGGTCTCCGGGCGAATAAACCATGTCTTTTCACTCGTCTGTAGACTGTGTTCCTGGAAAAAACTGCTCCAGTGGCTGCGGTAAGGTCCCAAGCAAGGCTACCTGCAGTACTCCGTGTCCGTCTGCGGGCACTGATGGTGAGATATCGGTCTTCTTGTGGTGTTGTACGCTGTGGACGTCCCGTACTGTTGCGCCTGGACACGTTCCCTGCCTGCTGGAATCATAGCCATAATCTTGAGATCACACTTTGTGGCACACGGAGGGCTCGTGCTACGACCTGTTGTGTTTGACTAGTCTCCAGTCTCCATAGTATTCTACCCCTCATAACGCCATCAGTATGTGTTCCTTGAGCCATTTTCAACACACAGTCACCGTTACCATGTCTGAAAACGTCTGCACATTTACTCGCTGCACCGTACACTGACACGCACCAACACACCTCAGCGTATGTGGACTGCTTCCACCGCCACTGTGCGACGACCGCAAGTCAAATGCGCCGCATGGTCATACCCAGAGGTGATGTAAACCCACAAACCGCCCACCAGATCGTTGTTTCACCATGTATCAGCATTGTCCTTAATTTATGAGCATGAGTGTAATTATCTGCACTTTGTCATTGCTCTTATCTCAGTGGATTTCCCCATTTGCAGCCCAATCTTTGCTGAGGTGATCCACTTGTATGTTTTCGTTATCGTGTCACTTGCCCGCAACGCCACTAGGAGGCATCTAACGTCGTGGTGGGCAGTGGTCATAATGTTTTGCCTTGTCACTTTATTTCTACAACCTTTCAGGCAATGTAATTTTTTTCTGTCTGTTGTGTATAGGACGACTGAAGATGAAGCTAATGAACAAAATGAACAACATTCGAAAAAGTTTTTGGTGGTCAGAAATGAAGATCATCAAGGAGAAAGAATGATAAGTTATAAAGAATGAACGAAAACTCTAAAATTGGACGCCAGCGTTTGATTCCTTCTAGAACTCCACGACAAAGAGTTTGTATCAAAATTTAGCTCGGTGAATATATTCGGCAAAACACGGTCGCCAAAGAAAATCAGTTTGTCAATAGTGGACTCATGTGTACGATAAGTATCTGTGGTGCCTTCTTAGTCGGTGGGTAAGGTTTCACGTTAGAATACTCGTTTTCCAATGTTTGATGCCGGGCGTAGTTGTACTTTTTTTCTCATGTTAGGCTGCGTGATATGGTATTTCGCTTTTTAATCATTATGTAATGTATTACACCAGTGGCAAGACGCGATGAGTTCCTTAACTGTGTGATGACAATGGTGATGTTATTGATGACAGCGCTATTAGAGTTACTAAACAAGGTTTTTCGAAATTCCTTCACAAAAGAAGACGAATTAAATACTCTAAAACTCCAGTTAAAAACAACGGCCAAAATGAGTAACTTAGAAGTAGATATATTCTTGGTGCAGCGATGCAGCTTAAAACACAAGAGAAAGGGAAGATTTCCGGTCCCCATTGTAAGCCAGTCGGGTCCGTCTCAGAGTATGCTAATACAATGGTTCTATACATGGCAATCGCATACAACAGCTCGCCCCTAGAAAGATCAGTACACGAAGACTAGAAAGTTGCACAAGTCACACCAGTCCCCAAGAAAGAGAATGGGAGTAATCCGTTGAATTAGAGACCCATATCTATAACGTCGATTTGCTGTAGGATTTTGGAACATATAATGTACTCGAACATTTTCAAGTACCTCGATGAAACCGATTTATTGACAAATAGCCAACACGGATTCTGAAAATGTCGTTGTTATGAAACACAACTAGTTCGTTATTCTCACTAAGTAATGGGTACTATCGACAGGGGTCGTCAAATTGATTCCATAGTTTTAGATTTCTAGAAGGCTTTTGACACCGTTGCTCACAAGCGACTGCTAATGAAACTGTGAGCCTATAGAGTATCGTCTCATTTGTACGACTGGATTTCGATCCCCTGTCAGGAAAGTCCCAGCTCGTAATAACTAACGGAAAGTCATCGACTAAAATAGAAGTAATATCTGGGGTTCCCCAAGGAAGTGTTGTAGGCCTTCTGTTGCTCCTGACTACATAAATGACTTAGGAGACAATCTGAGCAACCCTCTTACATTGCCTGCAAATGATGCTGTCATTTACCGTCATGTAAACTCATCAGATGATCAAAACGAATTGCAAAATGATTTATATAAAATATCTGTATGCTGAAAAACACGGTAATTAACTATTAAATCGTACACGAGTACCAGAAGGAATACTCTAAATTTTGTTTACTCGATAAATCACATGAATCTAAATGCTGCCAGTTCAACTAAATACGTAGGGATTAAAATTACGAGTAACTTAAAGTGAAACGATCACATAGATAAAGTTGTGGAGAAAGCAAACTAAACATTGCCCTTTATTGGCAGAACATTTACAAAATGTAATAGGTGTACTAAACAGACTGCGTACACTACACTTGTCCGCCCTCTTCCGGGAAATTGCTGTGCGGTGTGGGATGCGCGCCGGCCGCTGTGGCCGAGCGGTTCTAGACGCATCAGTCCAGAACCGCGCGACTGCTGCGGTCGCTGGTTCGAATCCTGCCTCGGGAATGGATGTGTGTGATGTCCTTAGCTTAGTTAGGTTTAAGTAGTTCTAAGTCTAGGGGACTGATGACCTCAGATGTTAAGACCCATAGTGCTTAGAGTCATTTGAACCAATTTATGGGTTGCGCATCAGATAGGGTTGACGGAGGACGTCGAAGAAGTTCAAAGAAGGGCAGCTCGTTTTGTATTATGCCAATATAGGGGAGACAGGCATCCGATAAGATACACGAATTGCGGTGCCAGTCATTAATGGAATTTTTCGCTACGGTAGGACGTTCTCATGAAATTGTAATCACCAACTTTCCCCTCAGAGAATGAATATAATTTGTTGGTACGCACCTACATAAGTAGAAGTGACTAACATAATAAAATAATAAAAATCAAAGCTCATACGGAAAGATTTAAGTGTTCGTTTTTCCCGCGTGCTCTTCGAGAGTGGAAGGGTAGATATGTAGCTTAAAGATGGTTCGATGACCCCTCTGCCAGGTACTTGATTGGGAATAGCAGAATAATTTGGTAGATGTGGTTGTAGATACAGCAAATACAGCAGGTCTTACGTAAAACACATGCGTTTATGTAATACTAACACTGAAACGGGAGTACAGTCGTTTTTACCATTCCACTTTCAAAGATGTATTTCACCTTTAAACGTTTACCCTGTTCTTATCGATGAGCTACGTCGCATCATACTTTGCGGTATATTACCATCATCGCTTTTCTTCTCTTCAGATATACTCCGTCCCCAGAATTAAAACAAAATACATTCCACTCCTCTCCTTGCTCTATCTCTCATTCTCGTAGCTGACCAAAATCGCCTTCATCGGCGGTAATATCTCTCTCCCTGTACCGTAGACTTTTATTGCAAAGCTGAGATTTAGAAAATAAAAGTCTTCACTTTTGGATTAGGCAATGATGTCAGCACTACGTGAGCTTCACAGCTAAAGGGTACTGAATGTAGAATCTGTGATTATATTGTTGCCAAACTGCCTTTGTGTGAGTCAACTGAAAACACGCACTAGACGAAATTTTGTAAAAGACATTGTAAGAGGTCCGAGCAGATGTAATTTCGATGTATTGCTCACGCGCTGCCTGCGATATGTAAGGTATAAGAGAACCTCAGACCAGAGAGCAGTGTTGACTGCAGTAGGAACTGTGTAGCTGTAGCAGTATGTTGTTGCTAGCGAGCAGTCTGGTCTGGTGTATCGTGTTGGCTGGGCCGGTCGTGGTGCAGCGATGCCAGAGCCTGAGCATTATTGTATAAGGTAAAAAAGCAGCCTCGCGCATATGTAGTATTGTTATCTCAAGTCCCATGTAAATGTTTTAAAAATCTCCTAATAATAATCTTTGTCATAAAAAGTGACTTTTAACAACCATTCATTTCAATTTAAAGAATTCACTAATTTCTCCAATCCATGATCATCCCGATTATTTCAAAAGAAAAATCAGTTGTTTCCTTTCATAAATGACAAATCTATCGGCCAGCATTCCACAGGGCTGTGCCAGAAAAATTTATTGTAAGAGCAGATATATATGAGTTATCCGGCGACTTCATTGAGGTAAGAATTTTTCTTTTTTATTCAGAATGATCTTTCAGGGCCATGACGCAGCACTGCTGGCGTCCAAAATTTACCAGATTAAATCCACAGTTAATTATTGAAAAGTTATAAGTGAGAGACAATTTAATTGAGAGGTTAGTTACATTGTATTATTACCAGATTACTGAATTTATTTTTTGTTCGGACGTTATACTGAATGTGAACGACATAATTATAATTTTTACTGTTGAGAAGTTTAGGAATTTTTCTGTTTTGAGGTTACACTAAATGTGAATTATTTTTGTGGGGAGGTTGCACTATGCTATGCCAATAATTAACTCATTTTGAATGATGACTTCTGAATAATGCGTAAAACAATGCTTTGTAACTGGCCAATGAGTGCCAATAATTATTATATTGAGATGACTTATGAATAATGTTCTGTAATACTCCATACATACTACTTAAATACTGTGGAATGCCAATAATTATTCAAATCGGTTGATAGACTAGTGTAATTCTCAATGATGACTAGCATAAGACTTAATGTCCTTCACCTTCTGACCTAATTACCAGAAATTACTACAATATCCGTTTGCCCTGTCCATCCTCATGATCATGGAGCACTATATTTGGTTTTTGCACTAATTCTCTGTTGACGTGAGAGTATGGATTCTACAAGAATGTGGTGTTGACATATCAAGCTGTCCACCACCTTGAACGATGGAGATGTTATTATGGTCCTACTGTTTGGTGTACCTAATGTACTACCAAAATATTAACTTTGAATATTAATACAACATTTCAGTGTCTTGGCTACACTGATAAATACTTCAGGGAAGAGAACTTCAGATTGTCTCACTTAGTGTTGTGCTTCTGTAGAAAGACATGGAATTTGAGTGCAGCTACGTGCAACCTACTGTGCTACAACCATGATTCAATCCTTCCCATTCCTTTCCTAGTTCCTAAATATGCTAAAGACTTTTACAGTGCCTGTGCACTTCATTTAAATTGTTAATATGGTCAGTCGTTCTAAATATGCTAAAGAATACTACAGCGCATGTGCACTTGATGTCATTGATTAATATATTTTGTATTCAGTGTTCGTGCACTTTATTTCACTCCATGATATGTTGTAAAAATGCTAAAGACTTCTACAGTGCGTGTGCACTTTATGAAATTTGTTAATATATTTTGTATTCAGTGTGTGTGCACTTTATTTCACTCCATGATATGGTATGTAAAAATTGCTAAAGACTTATGCAGTGTGTGTGCACTTTGTCATTTGTTAATATCTTTTGTACTCATTGCATATACATTTTGACATTTTTTGATACATTCTGTACTTAGCGCGTGTGCACTCTATTTCATTACTTAATATGTTCTGCACTTATCAATAATGTATATACTCTGTGACTGTAGACTTAGTAACTAAATAGATTTTAGAAAAATTTGTTGCTCATGGCAAGTCCAATTGACTCACCATCGCTGCCAAATTTTTTCCCCCACAGTGGAGGGTTATGTAAGAGGTCCGAGCAGTTGTAATTTCGATGTATTGCTCATGCGCTGCCTGCGATATGTAAGGTATAAGAGAACCTCAGACCAGAGAGCAGTGTTGACTGCAGTAGGAACTGTGTAGCTGTAGCAGTATGCTGTTGCTAGCGAGCAGTCTGGTCTGGTGTATCGTGTTGGCTGGGCCGGTCATGGTGCAGCGATGCTGGAGCCTGAGCATTATTGTATAAGGTAAAAAGCAGCCTCGCGCATATGTAGTATTGCTATCTCAAGTCCCATGTAAATGTTTTAAGAGTCTCCTAATAATAATCTTTGTCGTAAAAAGTAACTTTTAACAACCATTCATTACAATTTAAAGAATTTACTAATTTCTCCAATCCATGATCATCCCGATTATTGCAAAAGAAAAATCAGTTGTTTCCTTTCATAAATGACAAATCTATCTATCGACTACCAGTTTACAAGAATGTCGATAAGTTTGATATTACACCAAAGCCTACAGGACAGCAGCAACTACTTGGAGGACCGATTACCTTTGTAGGATGTAAGATTAATTTTTCTTGCACAACTACAGAGGTTGTGAGTGGTAATTCATGGTTGACTATTGCCATACTAAGAGGAGGAGATACACCTTTAGGAGGACTAGAGAGCTACAATGAAAGAGATATTATAGCCTCCCGTACATTTTCTATTTTGGTTTCCCCTGTATGTCAGAACTAACGCAGATCAGTGGAAGCGGAGAAGTGATGGCTCTGACGTCCACTCAGAAATGAAACATACAGCGTGCTCTGAGTTCAGCGGGTGTATTCGAGCCGTTCATTATGCAAAGGCCACGCTTATCAGCAAGGACAAAGTGCCTGATACTGCGCTGAAGCTTCCAACACTCACAGTGTGCCGTTCGTTTGTGCAATTAGTAGACTACAAGGCGAGAAGACATGGACAAGAAGCAGTTGGACGACCTTGCCGTTGAGACCTTCAGAAAATACCTGCGGATTCGCAGTGTCCACCCTAATCCAGACTACGGTAAGACACTTGAGTTCACTATACCTCGATTGCCGACATTCACCTCCAGACGAACTGTAAATAACGATGCAGTGTCTGTCTCTCTAAGTGTCCTGAAACCCTGGAGAATAGTTAAAACTCTTTTACAAACTCTAAAAAATAACTGTCCTCACTGTTGGTCGTGCACTCTTTTAGGATACTAATCAAAAATTTGCACACTACAATCGTAAGTAGGCTGTTTAGGTTTTTATGTTGGTAACGCCACGTAGCGCCCTGTATGAAAACCACTGACCGTGCTGTGTGCAGTCTGTGGTTGGTTGGCATTGTTGGAATATTCGCTATTGTAGTGTTGGGCAGTTGGATGGGAACAGCGGGTACCGTTGTGCAGTTGGAGGTGAGCCACCAGCAGTGGTGGATGCGGAGAGAGAGATGCCAGAGTTTTTAGAGGACTATCTGGACGTGTGTCCGCCAGAAAAAGGAAATTTGTGAAGATGGATGTCATGAATTGATATATATATATATATATATATATATATATATATATATATATATATATATATATATATATATATATGATGACTTTTGAACATTATTAAGGTAAATACATTGATTGTTCTCTATCAAAATCTTTCATTTGCTAACTACGCCTATCAGTAGTTAGTGCCTTCACTGGTTATAATCTTTTATTCAGCTGGCAGTATTGGCGCTCGCTGTATTGTAGTAGTTCGAGTAACGAGGATTTTTGTGAGGTAAGTGATTCATTAAAGGTGTAGGTTCTGTTAGTCAGGGCCATTCTTTTGTAGGGATTTTTGAAAGTCAGATTGCGTTGCGCTAAAAATATAAAGAGAGAAATGTCTGAGGACGTTCAGTTTTGCTCAGCAGTTCGAAAATCAAATAGCGTGGAAGTTGTCCAGCACAGCCATTCATAATTTTTTTAAGGGGACGTTTCATAGTTCGTTATGGGAAATAAAATACTTTTCAATTTTGAAATTTCATCTTCTTATGCTTTGGCTCACAGTTGCGTTAAACTTTGTGAAAGGATTGTTTGCTGTTGATGACGTTTTGTATTTGAAAGAAACCGTTGATATCGTAGTCGAGCAGCGAATTTTGCTCGGTATTACGAAGTAACTTTACACAATGTGGTGTCACCGCCAGACACCACACTTGCTAGGTGGTAGCTTAAATCGGCCGCGGTCCATTTAGTAGATGTCGGACCCGCGTGTCGCCACTGTGTGATCGCGGACCGAGCGCCACCACAAGGCAGGTCTCGAGATACGGACGAGCACTCGCCCCAGTTGTACGACGACATTGCTAGCGACTATACGGACGAAGCCTTTCTCTCATTTGCCGAGACAGTTAGAATAGCCTTCAGCTCAGTCCATGGCTACGACCTAGCAAGGCGCCAATTATAACAGTGCATGTATCTTACGAGTCTCATTTGTATAGTCAAGAGAGATGTATCACAAGGAGTGATTAAAAGTTAAGTATATTCCAAAGCTACGTATTTTCTTTATAGCAGTCATAACGTATCCTGTTCCAGACTTCACGCCAGTCGGCGTGTGTGTACGCGTGCCTTTCTTTCGGCTACCCGTCACTGAGGACTGGCTGCATTGTCAGACCACATCACACAATATTTCACATCTCACGATCAACACAGCAGTGTAAAGAGGTCAGCGTGCAATTTTCCCATCGAATAGGTTAATATCATCCATATGTGTCATGTTCTACACGTACCCGAATCATACGATAATACTTGGCGCTGACTTTAATTTTCCCTCGATATGTTGGCGAAAATACATGTTTAATTCCGGAGATACGCATAAAATATCATCCGAAATTGTGGTAAACGCATTCTCTGAAAATTATCTCGAGCAATTAGTTCATGAGCCCACGTGAATAGTAAACGGTTGTGAATGCACACTTGACCTCTTAGCATCAAACAATCCTGAGTTGCCACCCGTGTGGCCGAGCGGTTCTAGGCGCTTCAGTCTGGAACCGCACGACCGCTACGGTCGCAGGTTCGAATCCTGCCTCGGGCATGGATGTGTGTAATGTCCTTACGTTAGTTGGGTTAAGTAGTTCTAAGTTCTAGGGGACTGATGACCTCAGATGTTAAGTCCCATAGTGCTCAGAGCCATTTGAACCAATCCTGAGTTAATAACGAGCATCTAAACCGATTCAGGGATTAGCGAACGCAGGGCTGTCGTAGCAAGATTGAATATTTTAATCCCCAAATCCTCGAAAAATAAGCGAAAAATATACCTATTCAAAAAAACAGATAAAAATTCACTTGAAGTCTTCCTGAGAGACAATCTCCACTCATTCCAAATTAATAATGTAGGCCTAAATGTAGACCAGATGTGGCTTGAATTCAAAGAAATAGTATCGGCAGCAACTGGGAGATTTATACCAAATAAATTAACAAACGACGGAGCTGATCCTCCTTGGTGCACGAAACGGTTTAGAACACTGTTGCAGAAATAACGAAACAAACGTGCCAAATTTAAACAGACGAAAAATCGCCAAGATTGACGACCTTTTACAGAAGCTCGAAATTTAGCGCGCACTTCAATGCGAGATGCTTATAACAGTTTGCACAACGAAACTTTGTCTCGAAACCTGGCAGAAAATCCAAAAAGATTCTGGTCGTATGTGAAGTATGTTAACGGCAAGAATCAATCAATGCCTTCTCTGCTCGATAGCAATGGAGATACTATCGAAGACAGTGCTGCCAAAGCTAAGTTACTAAACTCAGTCTTCCGAAATGCCTTCACAAAAGAAGACGAAGTAAATGTTCCAGAATTCGAATCGAGAACAGCTGCCAACATGAGTAACGTAGAAGTATATATCCTCAGAGTAGTGAAGCAACTTAAATCACGTAATAAAAGCAAGTCTTCTGGTTCAGACTGTATACCAATTAGGTTCCTTTCGGAGTATGCTGATGCATTAGCTCCATACTTAACAATCATATACAACCGTTCGCTCGACGAAATATCCGTACCCATAGACTGGAAAGTTGCACAGGTCATACCAATATTCAATAAAGGTAGTAGGAGTAATCCACTAAATTACAGGCCCATATCGTTAACGTCGATATGCAGCAGGATTTTAGAACATATATTGTGTTCGAACGTAATGAATTACCTCAAAGTAAACGGTCTATTGACACACAGTCAACATGGGTTTAGAAAACATCGTTCTTGTGAAACACAACTGCTTCTTTATTCACATGAAGTGCTGAGTGCTATTGACACGGGATTTCAGATCGATTCCGTATTCCTGGGTTTCCGGAAGGCTATTTACATTGTACCACACAAGCGGCTCGTAGTGAAGCTGCGTGCTTATGGAATATCGTCTCAGTTATGTGACTGGATCTGTGATTTCCTGTCAGAGAGGTCACAGTTCGTTGTAACTGACGGAAAGTCATCGAGTAAAACAGAAGTGATTTCTGGCGTTCTCCAAGCTAGTGTTATAGGCCCTTTGCTGTTCCTTATCTATATAAACGATTTGGGAGACAATGTGAGCAGCCATCTTCGGTTGTCTGCAGATGACGCTGTCGTTTGTCGACCAATAAAGTCATCAGAAGATCAAAACTAACTGCAAAACGATTTAGAAGAAATATCGGAATGGTGCGAAAAGTGGCAGCTGACCTTAAATAACGAAAAGTGTGAGGTCATCCACATGAGTGCTAAAAGGAAAGCGTTGAACTTCGGTTACACGATAAATGAGTCTAATCTAAAAGCCGTAAATTCAAGTAAATACCTAGGTATTACAGTTACGAACAACTTAAATTGGAAGGAACACGTAGAAAATGTTGTGGGGAAGTCTAACCAAAGACTGCGTTTCATTGCCAGGGCACTTAGAAAATGTAACAGACCTACTAAGGAGACTGCCTACACTACGCTTGTCCGTACTTTTTTAGAATACTGTTGCGCGGTGTGGGATCCTTACCAGATAGGTCTGAGTACGTCGAAAAAGTTCAAAGAAAGGCAGAACGTTTTGTATTATCACGAAATATTTGAGAGAGTATCACAGAAATGATACAGGATTTGGGATGGACATCATTAAAAGAAAAGCGTTTTTCGTTGCGACGGAATCTTCTCACGAAATTCCAATCACCAACTTTCTCCTCCGAATGAGAAAATATTTTGTTGACACCGACGTACATAGGGAGGAACGATCACCACGAAAAAATAAGGGAAATCAAAGCTCGTACGGAAAGATATAGGTGTTCATTCTTCCCGCGCGCTATACGAGATTGGAATAATAGAGAAATGTGAAGGTGGTTCGATGAACACTCCTTCCAGGTACTTAAATGTGATTTGCAGAGTATCCATGTAGATGGAGATGTAGATGGGTATCATACTTAATGTCGTAGACGCTTACAGTTGAAGGTATACGATACGATAAGCAAAGAACTCTACTAAATGTGGGCTACAAAATGCACGTCTCAAGAGCTGTAGCCATTTCTTCATCTTTGGTTGTGTCAAACAAATATTTCTGCGGCAATCTTTCTGATTTACATATTTTGAGAGATGGCAGTGTGGAGTAAAACAACGAAAAAAATATCCAGTACACATGGGCTCTAAAATACAAACCTGAGGTGCTACTGGTACGAGCACTTATTTTGTAGAAGAAATTTGTTCACAGTATCGAAGATGAAGAACTGCCCATAGCTCTTCAGGTATGCTTTTTAGAGCCCGTATTTACTTTTCTTTTCTTCCTGTATCGCGTTCTTTAACTGAGTGCGTTTACGCCATTAACTCTGATATTTATCGCATAAAAGGAAAATAGTGCAACCGATCTGCGGTCATATTCACCATACCATGGAGCATTAGGTAACTGGTCAGCATATGTATTGAAACAAAATCACGAGTGATGTGGTCAACGTCTTCAAACCAGCACTACTAAAAACTAGTACTGTGCTCAGTTTTACAGAAGTAGCGCTTACATCTTCGCTGACTGTTTCAACATCGCCCGATTAGTTGCCGTGGTTGTCTTCTTGGAGTCATATTTGAAGACGCATTGCATTCCTTTAACGAACCGCATTAGTATTCATCACACTCGGCTGTGGGGTGGAATGGAGGACCCAAGCGGCTAACATCAACATTATTCACAGCTCAAACAAATTAGACACATTATTTAATAAAACATACAGTTCAAATGGTTGAAATGGCTCTGAGCACTATGGGACTTAACATCTGTGGTCATCAGTCGCCTAGAACTTAGAACTACTTAAACCTAACTAACGTAAGGACGTCACACACATCCATGCCCGAGGCAGTATTCGAACCTGCGACCGTAGCGGTCACTCGCTTCCAGACAAACGCCTAGAACCGCACGGCCACACCGGCCGGCAAAACATACAGTAAAATGTGAAAAGATGTTAAACCACCGCAGCTTAGTGAGTCAGTAATGTGACAGTGACGAATTATTTCAAGAAAATCTAACTACAAGTGTTTGGATTATTTTTCATATTTGCTAGGAGCTTCTACTTGAAATCTAAAATTATTGAAAGGTCTTAATTTAATTGAGTTAACAAAAGTAAAAGTAAAAAATTGAGAATTTTTAAACAATGGTTTGAATTAGTTACTATCTGCAGGCAACAAAAACTCTTAAAAAACTGAATGAACTGTGAAACATCCATGATTAAATTCAAAAGCATTAATTAAGATAGAACAACAGAATGTTTAAGCAAACTGCTTAGTTGGCCAAGCCTCCGTATGAAGCCACAGCGAAAAACTCAGATAGGACGCCCACGCCACTTCTAGGGAACAACGGCCGGGCTCGCGCGGCAAGGCAAGTTAACAACCGGCGACACCAGACAGGGCTCTACCGAAATCTCTAACACAACTACAGACCAATTACCACACAAAGCACTACAACGTTAGTAGGTTGCCCAGGGAGGGGCGTGACGTAAAATGGCCAGGCCGTATCCTACGGGATATGGAGTCTGCGACAACTGACAGATAGTCCGCGTGACGTCACGATCTGAGTGCCGGGGCCAACGAGACACATGGGTCTTACAACAAACTTGTGATATCACACTAGTCGCCTTGTTCATCACACTTCGCGACCACTCAGCTCCGTGCAGGGCCCACGGTAAATCAATATGTCATTGAAAAGGTACCCACTAAACGTCTTAATTTTGGCGTGCACTATCTAGAAATTTCGTGCTTTCAAATAACCAGTCAAGAAGTATTAAACTCTTCTGAAACAATTACTCACTCCCCTCCGGTGACAGCTGGTTGCACACCTTAGACCTGCAGTGTCAACTGCTGTGTTGCACGCGCCGCGGAATGTCTTTCTCGTGGGCCACGCTATGTGCCGATCTGTGGGGTAGGCACTTACGCGTCCGGTGCTGAATTCACGCTTTCAGTAAGCTTTTAGCAATAGTGTCAGGACCATCATCCGCACGTGGGTTTTTCTTGAACTGAATTTGTTTCAAGAGTAGTATGCTATCATATTAGGAAACATTCCACAGTGAAGGAGCTAAGCACAAACAGTCTTTGCTTAATCCTGCGTATCATGTTTTTCTTGCTAAGTTTACATCTACAAAAGGGCTCTCTCATGAGAAAGAAGTGCTACTTGCTGTAGCATGTAAAACTCACAACTGTGATCTCTTACTAATCCAAGAGACCCACATTGGCCCCACAAATAGAAGACCAAAGATCCACGGAATGAAATTAGTAATTGAAAGACCACACGAGCAATATGGCAGCGCAATCTTTGCCAAAATGGGCTTAGGTATTATATCTGCAGAACTGACATCTCAAGAAGACATCGAAATCTTGACTGTAGAGTTACAGTCCTGCACTGTGACGTCTATATATAAGCCACCGAGTAGGGAGTTCAGATTCAGTGAGCCAGCCAACTTCAACTCACAACCAACGAAATTAGTAGTGGGCGACTTCAACTGTCATGGATCAGCCTGGGGGTACAGGCACACAGACAAAAGTGGGGACGACCTAGAAACCTGGGCAGTCTCAACTGGCCTTAAATTAATACACGACCCCAAACTTCCATATTCCTTCAACAGCAGCAGGTAGAATCGTGGATATAATCCAGATAACATCTTTGTCAGCGAAAACGTAGCACATCAAACCAGGAAGGATGTGGGTGAACCCCTCCCACACACACAGCACCGAGCTATATTATGTCTGGTTGAAGCAGTTGTTAAACCAGCAACCACCCATTTCCAAAGACGTTTTAATTTTAAACGTGCCCTATGGGACAAAGTCTCTGAAGAACTTGACAAAGAGGTGCAGAACCTTGATGCTAGCCCGGAAAAATATGACACTTTCATTGAATTAGTTAAAACTGTCTCCCGAAGAAATATCCCCCGAGGCTGCAGAACTAGTTATATCCCCGGACTTGACGGAAACTCAAAGGTTCTTCTGGAACATTACCAACGGCTCTTCGAGGAAAACCCTTTCTCAGAGGAAACAACTATGGCGGGAGAAGAACTCCTCCAGGCCATATCAGCCTCAAGAACAATGAAATGGTGTAATCTAATGGAAATGAGCGTTTGGCGTCATTGGCCGGGAGGCCCCTCGCGGGGCAGGTCCGGCCGCCATATCGCAGGTCTTATTACATTCGGCGCCACATTGGGCGACCTGCACGCCGGATGGGGATGAAATGATGATGAACACAACACAACACCCAGTCCCTGAGCGGAGAAAATCTCCGACCCAGCCGGGAATCGAACCCGGGCCCAGAGGACGGCAATCCGTCACGCTGACCACTCAGCTACTGGGGCGGACGTGTAATCTAATCACAAACCTAGACATGAAACAGAGTTGCCGAAAGGCCTGGCAACTTCTTAAAAACATCAATAATGACCCCTCATCTAATACACAAAATTTGTATAAGGTCACACCAAATCAAATAGCAAATGAACTTCTACTTAATGGTAAAACCAACAGTAAGCACCCAAGAAAGAAACTACAGAGAGGCACTCCAGAAAAAGACCACCTAGGCACCCCCTTTATTCTGAAAGAATTAGAAGATTCCATCTCCATAATGAAAATTAATAAAGCCGCTGGCCTAGATGATCTACGCCCAGAACAAATAAAAATGTTCGGACCTGTTACCAGACGGTGGTTACTAGATACGATGAACAAATGTGTTCTTGAAATGAAAATCCCCAAGACTTGGCGGAAGGCAAATATAGTAGCTATACCAAAACCTGGAAAAAAACCCACAGACCCTAAAAATTTTCGGCCTATCTCCCTGCTTTGTCAGCTCTATAAAGTCTTAGAAAGAATGTTCCTTAACCGCATCTCAGAACATGTAGACAAGAATATAATTAAAGAGCAAGCAGGATTCCGCCCAGGAAGGTCATGCTGCGGACAAATCCTCAACCTTACACAGTACATAGAAGATGGATACGAGCGGAAACAAATTACAGGTGCAGCCTTTATCGACCTTACAGCAGCTTACGACACCATAAACCACAGTAAATTAATATCAAAAATGTATAACACCACGAAAGACTACCGACTGGCGCAATTCATCCAGTGCCTGTTGCAGAATAGACGGTATTTTGTCACGCTGCAGTCGAAGAAGAGACGATGGCGGACCCAGAAAAACGGCCTACCTCAAGGTAGCGTCCTCGCCCCATTGCTGTGTAATATTTATACCAATGACCAACCGATCAGCATGGACGCCCGCTCCTTCATATATGCAGACGATACAGTCGTTGCCACCCAGGGAAAAACCTTTGAAGAGGTAGAAAGTAAATTAACTTTAGCGATTGAAAAGCTGGGTGACTATTATGATAATAACCACCTCAAGCCAAACCCAGCAAAAACCCAGGTCTGTGCTTTTCACCTACGTAATAAGGAAGCAAGGAGGAAACTCAACATAAGCTGGAAGGGACAACATCTATCTCACTGCGACACACCAAAATATCTTGGGATTAAACTTGACCGTGCTCTCACCTACAAGGAACACTGTTTGGCCACAAAGATGAAAGTGAGTGCCAGGAACAACATCATCCGCAAGCTAACAAATAGCAGATGGGGAGCGCAACCTACAGTTCTCCGCACGCCAGCTTTAGCTTTATGTTTCTCCACTGCGGAGTACTCGGCACCCGTTTGGCAAAATTCCACCCACGCTGAACAAGTAAATATACACTCCTGGAAATGGAAAAAGGAACACATTGACACCGGTGTGTCAGACCCACCATACTTGCTCCGGACACTGCGAGAGGGCTGTACAAGCAATGATCACACGCACACCAGGAACCGCGGCCGTCGAATGGCGCTAGCTGCGCAGCATTTGTGCACCGCCGCCGTCAGTGTCAGCCAGTTTGCCGTGGCATACGGAGCTCCATCGCAGTCTTTAACACTGGTAGCATGCCGCAACAGCGTGGACGTGAACCGTATGTGCAGTTGACGGACTTTGAGCGAGGGCGTATAGTGGGCAGTGTACATGACGTACCGCCGAATTGCTCAACACGTGGGGCGTGAGGTCTCCACAGTACATCGATGTTGTCGCCAGTGGTCGGCGGAAGGTGCACGTGCCCGTCGACCTGGGACCGGACCGCAGCGACGCACGGATGCACGCCAAGACCGTAGGATCCTACGCAGTGCCGTAGGGGACCGCACCGCCACTTCCCAGCAAATTAGGGACACTGTTGCTCCTTGGGTATCGGGGAGGACCATTCGCAACCGTCTCCATGAAGCTGGGCTACGGTCCCGCACACCGTTAGGCCGTCTTCCGCTCACGCCCCAACATCGTGCAGCCCGCCTCCAGTGGTGTCGCGACAGGCGTGAATGGAGGGACGAATGGAGACGTGTCGTCTTCAGCGATGAGAGTCGCTTCTGCCTTGGTGCCAATGATGGTCGTAAGCGTGTTTGGCGCCGTGCAGGTGAGCGCCACAATCAGGACTGCATACGACCGAGGCACACAGGGCCAACACCCGGCATCATGGTGTGGGGAGCGATCTCCTACACTGGCCATACACCATTGGTGATCGTCGAGGGGACACTGAATAGTGCACGGTACATCCAAACCGTCATCGAACCCATCGTTCTACCATTCCTAGACCGGCAAGGGAACTTGCTGTTCCAACAGGACAATGCACGTCCGCATGTATCCCGTGCCACCCAATGTGCTCTAGAAGGTGTAAGTCAACTACCCTGGCCAGCAAGATCTCCGGATCTGTCCCCCATTGAGCATGTTTGGGACTGGATGAAGCGTCGTCTCACGCGGTCTGCACGTCCAGCACGAACGCTGGTCCAACTGAGGCGCCAGGTGGAAATGGCATGGCAAGCCGTTCCACAGGACTACATCCAGCATCTCTACGATCGTCTCCATGGGAGAATAGCAGCCTGCATTGCTGCGAAAGGTGGATATACACTGTACTAGTGCCGACATTGTGCGTGCTCTGTTGCCTGTGTCTTTGTGCCTGTGGTTCTGTCAGTGTGATCATGTGATGTATCTGACCCCAGGAATGTGTCAATAAAGTTTCCCCTTCCTGGGACAATGAATTCACGGTGTTCTTATTTCAATTTCCAGGAGTGTAGCATTGAATGAGACTGGACGCATCGTGACAGGATGGCTCCGCCCAACTCCCACAAAGCAGCTGTACCACCTCATGGGCACAGCCCCGCCAGACATCAGAAGAAGGACTGCCGCAGAAATCGAGAAACATAAACAGGAGACAGATCCCAGGCATCCAATGTTCGGATAGAATCTTCAATCTCGCCGACTTAAATCAAGGAAGAGTTTCCTACGAACAACTGAAGCAACTCTTTTATCACCTAGAGGACGACGAGAAGAGCTGTGGTACAATGTGGACCCGGGAAGACCAGGGAATAGCCCCAGGGAAGAACCCACAGCTGGCTCTGAACTCCCATATACGACCTGGAAAGCCCTGAATAGACTACGAACAGGCGTATCAAGATGCAGAGCAAACTTGGAAAAATGGGGCTACATCAGTGCAGACGAGCCCTGCGAGTGCGGAGAACAGCAAGACCCACAACACCTACTGGTCTGCAGGAAACTAAACAACCCGTGTTCGACTCAAGACCTATTTGAAGCAAATGACAAGGCTATTCAAGCTGCAGTGTATTGGGCTTCACGTGGGATATGAAAATCGCTCTGTTTCGCATCCTTAGCGCTTATCATTGTATGTTACATACTTTTCTATGTTATTGTAGTTAATTTACCTTATAACCATGTATTATTGTATTATAACTGCTTCTCTTGCATTGTAATATAATTTTTTTTGTAAAATGGTGATGCCTTGGATACGATAAATAAATAAATCTACAAAAAGTAACCAGCATAAATATGTATGTTGGTTACTTTTTGTAGATATTTGAAATGGAACATATTTCCTATGTACCCGGTTGTACTGTAAACTAGCTGCCGAATAAGGAAAATATATTTTCTTTTCGAAAAGACGCAGACAGTCGCGCTAAGTGGTTGTGAACAACTCATTGCGTGAATTTCACACATGAGAAGAAACCTATGGTTCTCCTAAGCATTTCGATGAGAATTTGAACATAGAATGAGGAGAGCAGATGGTTCTGTGCCAACAGTTCGTAGGACAAAAAAAAAAAAAAAAATGCTTCAAATGGCTCTGAGAACTATGGGACTTAACATAGGAGGTCATCAGTTCCCTAGAACCTACAACTACGTAAACCTAACTAACCTGAGGACATCACACACATCCATGCCCCAGGAGGATTCGAACCTGAGATCGCAGCAGTCGCGCGGTTCCGGACTGAAGCGCCTAGAATAGCTCGGCCACTGCGGCCCGCTAGTTAGTAGTACAATTCTGAAATCGGCACCGTATGCTTTTCATTCTTTGTTTCCTGGACAACGGTCCTACATGCCTGTTGATCTATCTGCTGAGAGAAAATCTCCAGAGGAAAGAGCAAACAAGATTTTGTGTCGAAAGAAACGAAATTTCAGTGTAAGGTGTGTGCAGGATGCGATTACGAACTATAATACTTTTACAAGTAGAATAAATGAACTAGGTTTAAGTGACTCTTCGTGTAAGATTACCAAGGATTTCGTATTATTTTGTAGACATTGCGTCAAAGAAATTCCATTTCTTCTATGTTCTATAGTAATTTTAAGAGATTTCAGTAGAGAAATATTTGTGGATAGCTGTAAGGTACCCTTATATCTGATGAATTTGAATGTTTGTCTCTAAGCAGCACATATCATAGGGAAGTTTTCAAACAACTTCTGGAAATTCTAGTTGACTTATCGCTTTTCAGAGACGTTCACTTGTGGTACAGATTTTAAGGAAATCATTTCAAAAATGTGATCCATTTTGGGGAATATTCTCTCAAAAAATTATTCTAAAATAAGGAATAACATCCCTATAACTAACAGCAGAAGTAAGTTACTTGAATTTTCCAAATAAATGCAGATTTATGTGTAGTGGTGTATGTTTTCGTTTTTACTTTTTCGTCGTGAATGTCTGCTTTCCTCTGCCATGTGAAAAAAAAGTATTTTTGACATTACATCAAGATCCAGGATTGTATGTTTCACAAAAGCGCTAAACAGAAACAAACACTTAAGTAATGGTCTTTGGGCTAAGCTGCATAGATACGAGTAAAAGTGCTTATAATTTCAGTTCCCCTTTCTATGTTCTTTACAGCTACTGTTTAATCTGCGTGAAATGTACAAAGTGTGACGGTTTACACGTTACCATCAAATGTTTCATCTCTAGATGGTGCTGTGAACTGGAATGAGATTTTCATGCAGCAGCGAAGTGTGCGCTGATGTTGCACTTCCTCGCAGATCAAAACTGCATGCCGGACCGAGACTCGAACTCGGGAAAGACACAGGTCCCGAGTTCGAGTCTCTGTCCGGCACACAGTGTGCCAGGAAGTTTCGTGCTGTGAACCGTTACAATGCCGTCGCGCCTCCGTCTGCGCCTAGCACGCAGGCCACGACGTCACTGGAGGCAGTCGCCGGCCTTCCTTCACTTAGGCTTCGGCCAGGCTCGAATGATGAGGCCTAATCCTACAGACGACCTTCTAAGATTTGTCAGTAGCCACAATAAAACTGACGTAAATGTTCATACAAAAAATTCAAGAGATTTTATTTCATAACACGCCAGACGGTGACCGGCTTAAATAAGTGACCTGAATATTTCCCTCAATTGTAATTACAACTTGTGCGAATTTTTAGGGAACTGTTACTAGTAATAAACAATTAGAATCATTTGGCCTGCGACTAATAGAGGTTTGGTGAGTCTAAACAGCAGACCTCTAGAAGCACAACTCAGCACCATGCTCATACTAACGTCATAGTTTAATGACAACCATGAAGCCACGACATAACACTGGTCTACAAAATTCCACTTTGTAAAATTTTGCGAGCGCCAAAATAGGTTATCCTTACATGAACACGAATCTGGCGTTAGTTTTTCCTCAGCACCCACAGTTTTTGTGTAAATTGCATTAATCACTAATTGTATTCAGTTTTTGTTTTTCTTAAACAATTTGATTTCGTCTGTAAATGCTAAACAAGCATAGAGAGCGTGAACTGCAAATGAAATATGTTTTCACGAATACCTAAATTTTTTGGAGGTTTTCTGCGCCTCTTATTTGTGGCACTACTATCCTGCAGTAGTGTCGCACAGCAGTGAGCCATCATAATTGTTGCACATTGCCCTTGATAGCGATGCTCCAATGTAGGTACGGTCGGATGAAATCTTACTCCATGTTCATTGTAGACTTGTCCAAGGGCACCAGCAAGAAGGAATACAAATGTGAGCTAAGAACGAATTACGGTAGACTGTAGTAGTTCGTTGACTAACACATCTCCATTATCTTCTCTCTTGTTTCCAAAGAAATCAGAACACATTTTTATGAAAGAATTCCAGCAGTCCAGTTCAAGAGGGAGCAAAGCAGTGACAAAATCAGGATCGTGAATAAAGTAATTTGAGGGCCAACAAACACACCTGCTTCCACTGTGGCTTCTCTCAACACAGGGAATATCTGACATAAGTACATGAAACTAGGTCCACTTTTGTCCATTGCAACAACGAACGAGTTAATAAGTCCGAGATTTATGTGAAGTGATGGTCACAAAATGTCTCTCAAATTCACCAATGGAACGCTTGCTACGTTCCTCCAACTACGTTCCATGTGTGTACGGTCAGGCCAGATCTGTCTGTCGTAATGACTCGTTCACTGCTATCCCATTCACAAAGAAAACGCCAATGGTTTCTACACCCAGATTGCAATTTTGTAAGTAAGCTTATTACTTTGAAGTGAGCACAGATTTTCCACTTGTGGCTGTTGCACTGAATTTTATTCAACAAAAGTTCCATACTGCTGCATGTTTCCTTGAAATTAATGGTACTACGAGGAAAATGGTACAGGAGAAAATACGATTGTGTACGAGTACCGCTTTGGGGCTAGTTTTGGAGTCATCAACGAATAGTCGCCGTTCCGCTGATATAAGTTTCATTCCCACACCATTAAAAAGACGACTCACGTCACTGCAGTAACAGAATGAGTCTTCCATGTCAAAGAATGATGCGAAGGCATCGTGATGATATCGAAAGATACAAACAATAGTATCTTTCTCTAGTAAATTCCACTGTTTCACACGCGAACCCTAAAGTTCAGCTTGTGGCTTAGAAAGATTTAGATCCCCAAAAAGGTCATTCAAGTCATTTTGTGTCAGGAGATGTGCCGTACTTTCTTCGTAATCGAAATCAGAGTTTACACTCTCCGCGTCTCTGTTGGATTTTACCCGGGATTCAACATTCAGTGGCCACGTGTCTGGAGGAATGGGGACAGGTAAGGGAGAACTATGCGGTACGAGTCGATTAGTTGACTTTATGGAGGGATACTTGATCGTCTTTCTGTCCTTGCCGTTCATCCCTGTTATTTGAAACATGCAGAAGTAGCAATAACTTACGTGATTGGTCGGTTCCTTCCGTATCATCAAAATAGCAAAAAGCAATGCAATTTACCCTTTTTCTTCGCCCAACCATTAAGATGATACGAACAGTTCACCTAACTTGCACCCTAAATAAGTTTCTCAATTTCTTCATTACGGGTGTTACATGTCGTCTGTTTTATTTAATGGTGTTCTCCCCACAGACGTAACAAAAATTATTTGTGCGATTTAAACATATTCTTGACATTGTACAAGCACTAACACAAATGGACCACTAAAACAACACGGAGCACTCAGTACAAGGTATATTTAGGCCGCACTGTTTGCACTCGTGACTGCACAGACAAGCAAAGAAAGCATTTCCTCACGACCGACAAGAACACGAGCTTGAAGAGCAACAGATAATGTGTCACACGCACTGTTGCCGTGTTGTAAAGGATTAATTAAACGGAAACGTTCCTGTAGTCGTGCCGTGAGAGCGGCCTTAATAGGATCCATTTCTTGAGAAATCTACCTATTTGCTTTTTGTAACCATTCCTATGTAATGAAAACTGAAGGTGCTGCAAAAAAAGAAATAACATATTCGTGCATGGGGGCTCGAAAAACATAAGAAACACCCATTTTCATTGTTGAATATTTTCTTCTTGACCGGTGTAAAAAATGTTCAAATGTGTGTGAAATATTATGGGACTTAACTGCTAAGGTCATCAGTCCCTAAGCTTACAAACTACTTAACCTAAATTATCCTAAGGATAAACACACACACCCATGTTCGAGGGAGGACCCGAACCTCTGCCGGAACCAGCCGCATAGTCCATTGACCGGTGTAACAAGCGGTCTGAAAGATGAAACCACATGCTTACTTAAAGCTGCTTATAATAACAACAAAGAAAGATTTATGAATTTCAGGGCTCTTAAAAAGAACCGGCAATAAGACGGCCGTTACACCCTGTATCAAAATACAAATTAAACGAGTAGAATAGTAATTTAAACTCACTAATTCACACGGTAAAAATACAATTTAGAGTAGGCAACAGCTTCTGACCTTTCTGATAGGCCGCCTTGCGGCCAAACACACAATAACTACACACAATTTGACGACCGCGAGATTAATGTAGAAGGTCAAAGTATTAATTGACTGAGGAAAGGTTCAGATAGCACCTCCACAACACGGCACCAACGGTCCATAAAGTGAAACAGAGTCTCAACGTGCACGCCTGGAACAGCAATCGACCGCTCGTATCTGGCAGTGGGTGGCGGCAAATCCACGTTTCAGGTTGTCCCTCATAAGCGTACTTCCCGAGACATAGCCCGGCAGGCACAAAGGGCGGGCGCGGTTCAGTCACCGCCGCGTTCCTTGCACACAACACCGCTAGCGGTCCAAAACACCCGCCTGCCCCAGTAGGGTCACTGTTTCACCAGTTAACAGCACGGCTCTCTGTGGCCACTTCCCTTACGCAGCGTACCTTCCTCTCAGACTCTGCTCCTTGGAGCCCACCGTCAAACTAGCAAGGCGCCGCTGTTACTCGAAGAGGCGCGCTGGGGCAACGATTGCCGCACAACGGCACAATCGACAATCGAAATGTCGAAGCGAGCCGCACTGCTCGAAATGATGTATTTATGAACTTGTCCTCACGAAAAGGCCGTGTTCTGAATCCTAAATTGGTCATTAATGGTTCAAATAGACAATATTCTACATAAATATACTGCCTAGATGGAAATAAACTCCAAGAGAACGAATTCTTTAACTAAAATGTCATTTCTAAAATATCTCCTGCCCTTTGTTCGTGCGTAAATTACACGTTTAAAAGCGTTTTTTATTCGGACAATGTCTTATAAGGTATATTCGAAGATAGCTCGTAAGGAATGGATAAAACTAACTGACGACCAGCACATTGTAAAATATCGTAAACCATTGTAGGCTGAACGGAAATTCTGACAACCATTGCCGCCACCACCGATAAGTTATTGTATCAAATAAGCAACATTTATGCTCTACAGTGGTGTTAATCAAATACTGATGTCAATTTCATTAAAAGTAAAATATTTATGTCGTATAGTATATGGCTTAGGACCTGGAGCAAGCTTGTCTAGTTGCCTCGTCTGAGGCTGTAAATGTTTCATAGCTGGATCTGAGATACCTGTGTTTAAATTTCTAAGTCTTGTTTGCGTTGATGACTTTGGCATAAACTGATGAGTGCGAAACGTGACCCTGGCACATCGCCTACGTCTTTCCAGAATCATTACAGGCACCGCCGAACTGGTCACTTGACGTTCCGTGAGACACTGAGAAGAGTTTCTGATACAGCCCACCACTTAACTACACTGCCTGGTAATCACGATCTAAGCTGAAGGGGTGACGCGCAAGGAAGGACCAATACCAGAGTCGTGAAAGCGGAGGAAAGCGTTTGGAGGAAACGAATCACAATTCCTCACAAACTAAAACTGTGTTTATTAATCACCAGACATATTGAGCCATGCTGCGCCTCGCTTTGGTGCTGTTTGTAGGTTTCCGCCCTCTGTTGGAAGCCAGACTGTGTCCTTTAGTTGGTATGGTTGCGGTTGTTTGTCTTCTTCTCGTGTTGACTGGCGCCACTCGGTTCCGCAAGCGTTGCCTGTCCGCTAGTGGCAGCAGCGGCGATTATCGATATGTAGTAACTGTTGCCCTGTCTTTGTGGCGATGTCATTGTTTTTCCAGGTCGTGTGAGTGGGAAGTTCGGTTTGGGACTTACAGGGTGTTTCAAAAATGACCGGTATATTTGAAACGGCAATAAAAACTAAACGAGCAGCGATAGAAATACACCGTTTGTTGCAATATGCTTGGGACAACAGTATATTTTCAGGCGGACAAACTTTCGAAATTACAGTAGTTACAATTTCCAACAACAGATGGCGCTGCAAGTGATGCGAAAGATATAGAAGACAACGCAGTCTGTGTGTGCGCCATTCTGTACGTCGTCTTTCTGCTGTAAGCGTGTGCTGTTCACAACCATCAAGTGTACTGTGGACAACATGGTTTATTCCTTAGAACAGAGGATTTTTCTGGTGTTGGAATTCCACCACCTAGAACACAGTGTTGTTGCAACAAGACGAAGTTTTCAACGGAGGTTTAATGTAACCAAAGGACCGAAAAGCGATACAATAAAGGATCTGTTTGAAAAATGTCAACGGACTGGGAACGTGACGGATGAACGTGCTGGAAAGGTAGGGGGACCGCGTACGGCAACCACAGAGGGCAACGCGCAGCTAGTGCAGCAGGTGGTCCAACAGCGGCCTCGGGTTTCCGTTCGCCGTGTTGCAGCTGCGGTCCAAATGACGCCAACGTCCACGTATCGTCTCATGCGCCAGAGTTTACACCTCTATCCATACAAAATTCAAACGCGGAAACCCCTCAGCGCCGCTACCATTGCTGCACGAGAGACATTCGCTAATGATATAGTGCACAGGATTGATGACGGCGATATGCATGTGGGCAGCATTTGGTTTACTGACGAAGCTTACTTTTACCTGGACGGCTTCGTCAATAAACAGAACTGGCGCATATGGGGAACTGAAAAGCCCCATGTTGCAGTCTCATCGTCCCTGCATCCTCAAAAAGTACTGGTCTGGGCCGCCATTTCTTCCAAAGGAATCATTGGCCCATTTTTCAGATCCGAAACGATTACTACATCACGCTATCTGGACATTCTTTGTGAATTTGTGGCGGTACAAACTGCCTTAGACGACACTGCGAACACCTCGTGGTTTATGCAAGATGGTGCCTGGCCACATCGCACGGCCGACGTCTTTAATTTCCTGAATGAATATTTCGATGATCGTGTGATTGCTTTGGGCTACCCGAAACATACAGGAGGCGGCGTGGATTGGTCTCCCTATTCGCCAGACATGAACCCCTGTGACTTCTTTCTGTGGGGACACTTGAAAGACCAGGTGTACCGCCAGAATCCAGAAACAATTGAACAGCTGAAGCAGTACATCTCATCTGCATGTGAAGCCATTCCGCCAGACACGTTGTCAAAGGTTTCGGGTAATTTCATTCAGAGACTACGCCATATTATTGCTACACATGGTGGATATGTGAAAAATATCGTACTATAGAGTTTCCCAGACCGCAGCGCCATCTGTTGTTGACAATTGTAACTACTGTATTTTCGAAAGTTTGTCTGCCTGAAAATGTACTGTTGTCCCAAGCATATTGCAACAAACGGTGTATTTCTATCGCTGCTCGTTTAGTTTGTATTGCCGTTTCAAATATACCAGTCATTTTTGAAACACCCTGTAGGAGGAGCCAGGTCCGCGCAGTACCAGAACACGCCAGGACCGCTGGCGGCACGCGTGGACTGCCGGATGGAATGGCTGTGGTCACGAGGGTGCACGACCTCGTCCTAAAGCGGATCCAGCAAGCCTTAAGATGAGTGCATCTCAATCCAAGTAGAGGAACCTCCACCATTGTGATATCTCGCGATTCTCCAGTGACTTGGGTTCGTGTTGCTGTTCGTAGTGTCGCCGAGACGAAGAGCAGCGTGTGGAGTGCATGGGGAAGGCGGATCTGATTAGCTTCCTTAGACTTCTTATTACTATTTACTGCGTTCAACTTGTTACAACTTGTTAAGTACAACCAGCGGTAATTTTTCGTGCCTGGTGGCTACTAACGCCCCAGTTACCTGCCCTGGGGGTTAGTGTATGTAACGGCAGTGTGCGTTTCCTCGCCTTACCGCTGCTGTCCGGTAATGCGTGTAGTTTTGACAGCTTTCTTGATTGTACGCCGGTTGGTGATTCTTCTACTCTGGTGGTAATGATTCATTTCTCGCTCCGGGCATTTTAAACACAGTATTCTGGGGACGTAGTGCAGACCGCCGATTCCGGCCTTGGCGTATTGTCCCATCGTTGCATTTGGTTTATCAGACGTCAGGTGGCTTCAGCAAGATTATCATTAGTCGTTCGTTAGACTGCCACTGGTCTAAGCTACCATCTTTAGAAGTGAATGCAACTCTTGGCTGCCTGTCTCATCGCTCGCTAAAATGTTTGTGGCCAGACCTTCTCAGCGGTTGATTCCTGGAGCACCGTCTGTGGCCCCTTTGTTCTTGTAAGACATGTGTGTTCTAAAAGGAGGTTTGATGGCCAATAGTTCAGTGTAACGCGCCTTCAGTCCACGCCTTCTGTGGGTATAATCAGCCTCAGTAGCCTTTAAGGAACTTATGTACTGGTTCTTGCGTTTTATTATTGTATTATTTATTACAATACCTTGTAATGCCTTCATTAAAGACTACATATGTCTGGTTAATAGTTCTGGTCGCTTTCTGGAATTAATGTAGCAGTGTAGTGTTCAGTGATTGTAAAGGGGTGTGTTACAAAGATTATCATCATCTTATTTCAGCCGTTTGATGATCAGTTGCTTGTTTTTTAATTAACCTTTGCTACTGTATTTGCTGTTTTACAGCAGGTTTTTAATATTTTTATATTATTGCCGTTCTTGGCGCGTAAGGTCTTCAGCCGTGATTGTGGTCATTTGCCTTAAAATTCTAATTTTGCTATTTTTATTTGCGCAGTAAGCCTTTAAAACCTTATTTACTGCCATTCCTGGGGTCTGATGACTTCTGCTTTGTTTGTGGCGACTTACCTTTGAATTTCAATACCTGTAAGTTGTAAATTGTTGCGAATTCTTAAACAATTCTTAATTTGTTGCCATTCTTGGGGTGTAAGGCCTCCAGTCATGATTGTGGTCGCTTGCCTTATAATTCTAATTTGGTATTTGTATTTACGCACTAAGCCTTTACAACCTTGTTTACCGCCATTCCTGGCGTCTGATGCCTTCTGCTGCGTTTCTAGCGACTTGCCATTAATATTTCAATACCTGTAATTTGTAAGTTGCAGCGAGTTTTAAACCATTCTTAATTTATTGCCATTTCTGGCGTGTAAGGCCTTCGGCTCAGAACACAGTGGCTTGCTATTAAAACATTATCTGCTGTATCTGTATTTAATGGTGATTTGCTAAATTGTAACTCACTGAAAACAACATTATTTACATAGTTGTTTATTCCTTCATTAACAACATGTGTTTTTTTGTTGAGTCTGGAATTACTGGTTTAAAATAAATTGCGTGCAATTGTAAAAGGCAACCAACAGTAACTGATTACGGCCCCGTCCACAATCGTATCCGAATCCTGCCTTCCCTTGATTACCAGGTTTCACATATGGGCGGTGATATTTTATGAGTACCTGCTACCTATAATGTACGAATGTGAGGGAATGTAATTTATACGAGATTTGTTGTAGGTCAGATATCGTTCAAACACAAACGAATAGGTTCTATATTAACACTTAGTTGTTTCTCTCATTGGTTTGAAACACAAAATGATATGTGGCGAACTGAATATATAATGCGACAACCATTTTTTAATTCAAAGAGTAAAGCAGTGAACGCCACAATCTCTCTGCATAGACTTTTTACTAGTCGATATCCATTACGCGGCGGAGAGCGATCCCGTCTCATGCAAGACACCTTTGAATTTTGTTTTCACCAAGACATGTTTGAACACATTTTTATCTTCACTGGGTTTATTTGTTTATTTTGCTTCTGCAGAATTGTTGTTACATGTTAACCTTGAGAACAAGCTATCGGTAAAAATATTTACATTTGCAAAATGAGCGATTACTGTCAAACATTTTATGTTGGTTTGCATAAAGTACAGAGATGAGACATATATCACTGAAGTAAAGCATTCTGTCTTGTTGACATACCATATTTCTAAAGCTTCTGTTTTAGTAGTACATTTGCAAATAAAGTGAATATATGCCTTTGTTTACACAGCTCACATGAAGCCATTAGAAGCTTATGGTAGTAGTTCTAGGCTACTAGGCAATCTGCAACTTGAAATCAGCAAACAGCGAAACTTTATTTTATTTTTATTTATTATGCATTTCCGATCGAGAATCAGAACGTATCATATTGATCAGCGTATTACTTACACTTTTTAATGTCATGCTGTTTTTACTTTGTTTATGTCGAGGTAAAAATGCTTATCTCTCGTGCTTTTGTCTATACATATGAATTTCGTACGATTTGTTCGCCACGCGCAGATGTTTCGTCACCATTCCGCCTTATTAGAGCTATGTATAGTTTATTTGTTCTTTGCATGCTTGCTTGGGGTTTGATGTGTTATTGACGTTTGTGCCGCGCGGGATTAGCCGAGCGGTCTGACGCGCTGGACTGTGTGGCTGCTCTCGGCGGAGGTTCGAGTCCTCCTTCGGACATGTGTGTGTGTGTGTGTGTGTGTGTGTGTGTGTGTGTGTGTGTGTGTGTTCGTCCTTAGGATAATATAGGTTAAGTAGTGTGAAAGCTTAGGGACTGATGACCTTAGCAGTTAGGTCCCATAAGATTTTACACACATTAACGTTTGTAGTGTTTAGTTCGCGCGCGCGTGCATGCGTCTCTCTCTTTCTCTCTCTCTCTGTGTGAGTGTGTGTGTGTGTGTGTGTGTGTGTGTGTGTGTGTGTGTGTGTGTGTGAGTGAGTAAGTGCGTGTATGTGTTTCCAAGTGAAGGAGGAACAGAGACAGAGAGAGACGGAGAGACGGCGATAGAAAAAATGAGAGAGAGAGGGAGTGAGGGAGTTGAGGATTGTGGATAGGCATGTAGATGGTGTGCAATATGCGGTGAAGGGAGTTTCATTGCAGAGGGTTTTGTTGCACAGTGATGTGTATTCGTTTAATACTTTCTTACCTTTGGCTACTGATTTTTAGAAGTTATAGCTTCTTTCTACTGTTAATTTTTTGGTGCAGGTCGTCACTAGTGAGCCGTGGCGCCATTGAATTAGTATATTGTTCTATCTGGCGCCACTGGCTGGGGTACAGTATCGACTATCCCTCTTGCGGCCCCATTGCCATTACCTATGAGGAACGGTTGGTATCTGTGGGTTGTGTCCTTAGAATGTCTTTGCTTGCTGAGTTATATACGGGTTAGCTGGCCCGAGAGAGGAGGCACCAAGTTCGGGGATTGGTGGTAGCGTCGCGACAGGAAGCGGTCACGAGGTCCGAGCGGTCGAAACTACGAGCTACGCAAGGAGGGTCTGCGCAGAGTAAAGATACCGGAGTGCTTCACCGGGGTGATCGTCGACTACAAGCAGCAGGCCGACATTCCGTCAATGGTTGGCAACATTCGTGTCGGACGACCGCTCGTGGCCTGGCTGCCCCTTCTACCTGGCTGTCATCGGCACCACTCAGTCAGTAACCGCCGCGACGTACCGTGGATCCATGGAACAGCTTGCTGATAAAGGGGAGTAACATTCCGCAATCATTGTGATTATTTATATCATTGTCTACCTGCCCTCCTTATTATTTTCTGGTTTGTACCCGAGCCTCAGAGTTTTACTCGGTCGGCTCTTTGGTCGTAAAGATAGGCCGTAGTATTGTACTAGACACTAGTTGTCGTTTCAAACTTCGTTCCGATATTATATTGCCTTTCCTTTCTGGTTTGTACCCGATCATTAACGTTCAAATGAATCAGCTCTTGACCGTAAAGTCGGGGCAATTTTATCAAGGCACAGGCTGCCGTCAAGTAAATAGGGCTCTTGTGGTTAGATTTAGGTGTTAACCAGATCAATTCCTTGATTGCAATTGCATTAGTTGTAATTGGAACAAATTGTCGTACTAAGCTGTGCTCTGCTGTCTTTGAAAGACCGGGTCATTATTGGTGTGTTTTTAACTAGGTCTTGTGGTTCCACCGGGGGAGTTCTTGTGTAATAAGTGTTCATACGTAATGTTTTAAAACGTTCCTTCAGAGCGGTCTTCGTAACTGACAATTACTTTAACTTTTGAAATATTACAAACCAACTGTCACCAGGGCCTTAGTTAGAATAAGATTGTCAAAAGGGACGGGTTGGGATCCAGCCGCACAGTGGTTGCTGATTGAAATTAAGAGGTTGCTTGCCTTAAAGTAAGCCTTATCATTGTCATAATTTTTCCTAATCTGTTTAACCTTTATGCACAGGTGTGCCTCTTAACTCCGAACCTTTCGACATACAGCTTCTAAGTTCAAAGTTAAGTCATGTGTTTGAGTAACTGAAACACTCTTGTCATCAGTGGTGCTTATATAGTTTTCATGTGTTGCAGAAGGGCATTTAATAAGAGGAAGTGTGTGCAGCGCGGTAGTAAACACCGCTGTTTCGCCCGATAATGGACGGGCTGCAGGTCCGGTCGTCTTGTAGTGATTGTCATGTTGTTCTTGTTTTGATTTCTCTTGCAAAAGCTTATTCACTTCACAAATTTGTTAATGGTAAAGAAAAAAACAAATTTATAATTATGTGTTGTTAAATAAACTGGTTGTGTGAAAAGAAATTTCTACTGGTGGATCCTCCCTTCCACGTTTTCCTTAAATGCAGTAAATCCGGCGTCTCAACTAGTTTTAAGGCTTTTAAATCGACTTCTGTGTTCGTTGGGTTGTGATACCATGCCGTTAGGTGATCTGCAAATGTTGAGCGTGAGCTATTTCTTTTCAGTGCTCTGAGGTGTTCTAAGATTCCCAACAAATTTGCCTCACACATACTGACTGATAGCAGCTGAAAGTTAGTTGACACATACAATACTGACTGTAGTCGTCAGTTGTCATTCTACTTCTTCCTAGACTCTTCTGTATTGTGTCTTTGGTTATGTATGCTATGTTGCGGCCTTCTCTCTTTAGTACTCGTGTATTTCCGACCCTGAGTGAAGTAAATATCTGAAGATGACTTCTTTCAGTTATGGGGTGACTGCATTGGTTATAAATAATGGTGATGGTCATAGTGGGTGTGGTGTCGCCGCCAGACACCACACTTGCTAGGTGGTAGCGGCCGCGGTCCGTAGTATACGTCGGACCCGCATGTCGCCACTATCAGTGATTGCAGACCGAACGCCGCCACACGGCAGGTCTAGAGAGACTTCCTAGCACTCGCCCAGTTGTACAGCCGACTTTGCTAGCGATGGTTCACTGACAAAATACGCTCTCATTTGCCGAGACAATAGTTAGCATAGCCTTCAGCTACGTCATTTGCTACGACCTAGCAAGGCGCCATTACCAGTTACTATTGATGCTGTAAAACATGTACCGTCAAGAGCGGTGTTCACCAATTATGGATTAAAGTTAAGTATTCCAGCAGCTACGTACGTTTTTTGTTAGTCTCATTTCCTTGACGTGTTCCAGACCTCACGCCAGCCTGCGTGAGCTAAAACGCGTGCCTTTCGGCTTCCTCTCATAGTGGGTTGGCTCTCTTGCCAATCCACAACAGTGGGTTTCCTATAAATTATAAACTCATGTTTTATATTTCTCTTGCGTATGTGGAGGTCTAAGAAATTGAGTGTTTCATCTGTTTATTTTTCTATAGTGAAGTGTATTTGCGTGTGGATGGTGTTCATGCCTACATGAAGTGCTTCTATACGAGATTGTGATCCATTTGTTACGAAAATTATATTGGCTACTTATCTGTCTTAACTTTTTAATTTTTACTGGTTTGGTTTTACTATTTTGTCGAACATTTAATTTTCTATTTGACTGATGATAATCTTGGAGGCTACTATTGGGATCCTACAGGCAGTCCCCCTCGTAGACAGTAAAATTTGTTGCTGAATGTGAGGTAGTTTTGCTTTGTGTTGAGTTTGAGTACAACTGATATTTCTTGTATGTTTGTCGTGGATATGTTTCCTTGTAGTTAGAGATTTATTTTCATGATGTTGATGGTTTCTACGGGTGGAACGAGTGTGTATATGGAAATTATGTCAAATTAAATTAATGTTGCTGTGTTTGGTAAGTTTTCATTCCTCATGTTTTCTTTTAATTCACGTGAGTTCTTAAGACTTCTGTTTTTTGTTTGTTTGTATATTGTCTGTAGCAATGTGGCTGTGTCTGTGTGGCTAAGCAGTATGTTGGTGCTTCGGTAAAGTTAATCAGGGGGTGTACAGGGATACCTGGTTTGTTAGTTTTTAGGCAATGATTTTGGAGTAGGGACCTTTGGATTTTTCTGTGTCGTTCTTTTAGTCTGTGTGTCTATAAATATTAGTTCTATGTTTCTCAGAGTTTTCTGTAACTTCCTTTGGTACTAGTTTATTGGCAGTTGTTAATTCTGTGATGTCGTTGCTCTGGTTTCCTTGCTAGGTTGAGATTGAATTCAGGTGTAATCGGTCTTTCTTGTTGGTTTATGATGTGTTCAGCTTCTGTTATGATATGCTCTATTGTCCTGTGTGACACCATTGTGTTAGTGTTATATTTGTGACCCTTTCCAAGCAGGCTGCTTTCGTGTTTGGATAAATTTATGCCTGTTAGATTAATTACACTTTTGTGAAAGATTTGTTTGTGGTATCCGTTTGTTCATTGCGCTGTGGATAAAGTGTTTACATTTATGATTACATGGTTGCATATTATTTTATATGCCAAACGCAGTTTGATGAATTTTATGTGAAGTATTGTTTTTCGGAGTTCGATGGTTGTGTTTTGAAATATTTGAAGAGCTGTACAGAAAATATGAAGTAAGTACTAAACAAAATATTGGTACAGATATGTAGACGATATAATTTGCCTAACAGTGGAATTGCAACTGTGTATCAAAGAACCTCATGGGGACATTAATGCCATCCACCCACAAACACAGCTCATCACTGAAACACAAATGTCAAACTTAGTTTCTTAGATGTCACCATACACAATAGAAACAATAAACATGAGCTTACAGTTTATAGGAAACCCACAATTACCAGCACCACCATTCACAACCAATCAAATCACCCCTTAACTTACACAGAAGCCAGCTTTAAACATATACCTAATAGACTGAGCAAACCTCCAATGAACAAAGATGACTACAAGAAGAACTGAACAGAATAAAACAAACTGCAGAGGACAAACGGTATGATACAAATACTACTAACAACAAAATACATAAACGGGAAAACACACACACGTACACTTGAACTAAACACTACAAACATCAACAACACTTCAAATCTGCGCGCCACGTCCCAAGCAATCACGCCAGAAACAAATGAACACTAGACAGCCAGAACAACACGTAATGGCGACGAAAACTCTGTACTTGGAGAACAAAAAACGTAATAAATCCCTATCAATCTATAAAAACGAGAGAAATAAGAGTTTTACCTCGATATACACAAAGAAAGGTGCCATGACATCAAAAAGTGTAAGTAAAGCGCCAATTAACATGATACATAAATAACCTCAGTCGGAAATGCACTTGTACACCTACAGCTACTACCACAAACTTCAACTTGTTTCATGTGAGATATATAAACAAAGGCACACATCCACTTTATCCCCATATGTACTACAAAAATAGAACCTTTCAAAATGTAGTATGTGGACAACACAGAATGCTTCACCTCAGTGATAAATGTTTCAATTCTGTACTGTATGCAAACCAATGTAAAATATTTGACAGCAATCGCAAATATTTTTACAAAAAGATTATTTAAAAGTTAACATGTATCAACAATTTTGCAGAAGAAAAGTGAACAAATGAACCCATTGAAGATAGCACAAAAACTGGTGAAACATGTCGGGTGAAAACATAACTACAAATGTGTCTTGCATAAGGCGGAAACCATCTCCAGTGTGCTTATCAAGCACAGAAATAAATTAATTGCAACATTCACAAAATGATTCCATCCATTACATGTTCTGGCTTTCGTCAGTTATTGAGCTGATAACGTCTGAGCGGTGAGACACGACGTGTAGTCGGTGTGCGGAGTTAGCCTTCTTCTGTCAGTCGGGATGTACGATCTTGGTTACATAGCTCTAAAACATAGCGGAACACTGTAAAAACTGCACCTTGTAGAGCGTCATCAGAAAGCAGATATGGCGGGAAGATAACACTGTAAAGTGCCTAGATAAACAACTGTTGATATAAACTTAGCTTTCAACTTCTTTTTTCTATATTCATACTTAATACAAAAGTAGAGGCATGTTTCACAACTTCTTCTAAATCACTGGATCACTGAAGTTAGTACACAAATCACATAGTGTCTGGAAAGAACCACTGTGTGGGTAAGAAGCGCCTACCTCTCAAAGGGATGGGTGTTGGAGTGAAAGGGTAGCCCAAAACAGGCAAGCCCCCGTGCACAGCCAAATGCGTACTATCTACCGTACCCTGACGCTCGTGATTTCATGTCGACAAGAATGAGCTTACAGTCATCCGACACGCAGCTCACAACTCTGTTAAACAAAGCCTAGGATTAATTTGAGAACGAATTTTCACTCAGCAGCGGATGTGCGCTAATTTGGACCTTGCCTCGAACATGAGACCTTTGCGGATCGTAAGTCATGCTTGTACTTGCCTGCGAAAGGCAAAGGTTCAAGGTTCGAGTTACAGTCCGGCACACACTTCTAATCTGCAAGGAAGTTTCATAACAATTCATTATTTCTGGTGATAATCATTAATAGTGGACAACGCTGTTGTGGGATGGCTAGATAACTTAAGAACACAGGTAGTCGACCTTCGGTAAAACTACATCGGAATGATAACTACGAAGAGGCAAGACTATCGTATGGTTCCAGGAGAGGGGAAGCATCCCTCTGAGTAGTTGCAAGTGCATCTGTGTGACCTTGTTACTGTGTGATCGGACCTTGTAGTATCATCCAGCTTTTCCTTTTCTGGCACCTCATCATGATTTAACGCAAGAGAAAACTACAGCCGTTGTGTTCCCACAGAGATACAGCGGCATCGCGCTACTATTGAGGAGAATTGTGAGAAACTAGTCTTCGGGCTGCAGATTACATGAGTGATCACTGTGATTTTAATACGATCCTGGCGGAACAGTGGTTTTTAGTTAAATCACTCATTCTCTTTCAATGTGACGAAAGAAGAATGTAGGCGTGTTTGTACTGTCAAAACTAGATGCGATTTCGCACAATGGAACTTCACCAGTCTGTAACGCCCCACATCCTGCACGACTTAGTTCTGGAATATTATCAGGAGCCCCACCATAGGTCTGGACGGTATTTCATCATTACAAGTCCCTGTGCTCATTTGCTGAGCGTCGTGACCCCATGAACCAACAGCCAAATCCCCAGCAGCGTAATTTCTTTCACATGTCACAGTGAATTAATTCGCAACGAAATTTGTAATGTAACATGGTCTAGTGGAGGAGAGTATTCAGAAATTTGTACCCGTCGGCTACCACTTTCATTTTCCTAACATAGAAAGTTCGAATGGAGCACGACACCGAAAGGCTTAAGAGATCTCTAAATAAAGGAAAGAACTTTTGATGAACATTTTTTTGTGGTTGTGAAAGCAGTTTTCCATGATTACGGCCTTGAAGTAAAAGAAGAAACCAGCAATTTGATCATTTCTATTATGAAGATATCTTCACGTAATAAATTAATAATATGCATGTAAGTGGGCTCCTACTTTAATTGGCAATAAGCCAATTCTTAAATAAAGTGCCCCTGCCATGAACTTCAGCTATGGAGAGATCAAGACTTTTATGCGAAATAGAGGCTGAAGTCCCTACAGCGATTTATTGAACCGTGCCCTAACGAAAGACTGAGAAAATTATTTTATGTTCAGGGACCGTGCTGGAGATCATGAGATGCACTTTGCTACGGATACTAATTTACGATTTTTTTGGGTTCACCATTGCTACATACCACTAAAGGACATCCAGAAAGTGATGCATCAGTATCTTCGGGCAGCAGGAACAGATTTCCACAGTAACGGAATTTTCTAACTAGCACAAGGGTTGGAAGGATGTGTGCAGAAAAATCGAGAATATACAGAGAAATAAAATAGAACTCTGCAGGTTGAAATGAACATCATTTGTCAAAAAAATATTCATAACAAAGGATGCTTCGTGTCTCTAAGGTGCTCGAAAAAGATAAAATAACGTCCTCGGTATCTTTCGTTACGACACGATTCAATAAATCTTTCGAGGGACTCATTCCTCTATTTTCAATAAAATTCTCGATATTTCCATAGCTAAGTGTTACGGCAGGGACAGCAGCCTTACATTTATTTCGAAACTGGTTTACTGCCAACGAAAGTATGAGCCCACTTATATGTTTATTAATTATTTATTACGTAAAGACCGCATCATATTAGCGGTATTCAAATTTCTGGTTTCCGCAGCAGACTACCACCTTCAGGCGTGATTATTCCACTACCAGTTTCATAGTGATGCGTAAAAATTGAAGTTATGCGTTCTCAACAGCATGAAGCCGTATAAAATACGTCATGAATTGTACATCGCGCCGTCAAAATTAAACAAACCCGAATAATCAGATTCAAACCATGCGGTTTCAGTTTCGAGAATACTTTATTTGTAATAAATAAAAGGTTGAAAGCAAACAAAGTAAACAAAATTTCTCATTTCAGTGTCAGCGACAGAGGAGATTATAAAGCAGAAAGTTACATTTAGTTTACACTGAAGATCCTGACTGTCATACTCGCGTTTCATCTGTCTTCGGTAACAACAATTTGAAATAATCCATAGCAGCGAAATTTTGCTTTTCCTCGGGACGTCATACACTATGTGATCAAATGTACAGGACACCCATAAAACATACGTATTTCATATTAGGTGCATTGTGCTGCTACCTACTGTCAGGTACTCCATATCAGCGACCTCAGTAGTCATTAGGCATCGTGAGAGAGCAGAATAGGGTGTTCCGCGGAACTCACGGACTTTGAATGTGGTCAAGTGATTGGGTTTCACTTGTGACTTACGTCTGTACATGAGATTTCCACACTCCGAAACATCCCCAGGTCCACTGTTTCCGATGTGATAGTGAAGTGGAAATGTCAAAGGACACGTACAGCACAAAAGCGGACAAGCCGATCTCGTCTGTTGACTGACAGAGACCGCCGACAGTTGAAGAGGGTCGTAATGTGTAATAGGCAGTTCCAAATTGCGTCAGGATCCACTGCAAGTACTATGACAATTGGGCGGGATGTGAGGAAACTTGGTTTCTGTGGTGTCACCGCCAGACACCACACTTGCTAGATGATAGCCTTTAAATCGGCCGCGGTCCGTTGGTATACGTCGGACCCGCGTGTCGCCACTGTCAGTGATTGCAGACCGAGCACAGCCACACGGCAGGTCTAGAGAGACTTCCTAGCACTCGCCCCAGTTGTACAGCCGACTTTGCTAGCGAAGCTACACTGACCGATACGCTCTCATTTGCCGAGACGATAGTTAGCATAGCATTCAGTTACGTCGTTTGCTACGACCTAGCAAGGTGCCATAGCATTTGATATTTATCTTAAAGCATGTACAGTCAAGAGAGATGTTCTACAATTGTGGATTAAAGTTAAGCATTACAGCCACTGCGTGCGTTTTTCTAAGTTCTCATTTCCTTGTAATGTTCCAGACCTCACGCCAGCCTGCGTGAGCTTAACGCGTGCCTTTCGGCTACCTCCGAGTGGCTTGACTGTCTTGCCACGCCACTACAGTTTCCGTGGTCGAACAGATGCTCATAAGCCACACATCACACTGGTAAATGCCAAACGACGCCTCGCTGGGTCTAAAAAGAGTAAATATTGGACGATTGAACAGTGGAAAAACGTTGTGTCGAGTGACGAATCACGATACACAATGTGGCGATCCGATGGCAGGGTGTGGGTATGGTGAATGCCCAGTGTACGTCATCTGCCAACGTGTGTAGTGCCAAAAGTAAAATTCGGAGGCGGTGGTGTTGTGGTGTGGTAGTGTTTTTCGTGGAGGGGGCTTGCACACCTTGTTGTTTTGCGTGGCACTATCACAGCACAGCCCTACATTATTGTTTTAAGCACCATCTTGCTTCCCACTGTTGAAGAGCAATTCGGGGATGGCGAGTGCATCTTTCAAGGCGATCGAGCACCTGTTCATAATGCACGGCCGATTAGTTACTCAACAATAACGTCACTGTAATGGACTGCTCTGCACAGAATCCTGAAAAGAATTCTTCAGAAAACCTTCGGGATGTTTTGGAAAGCCGACTTCGTGCCAGGCCTCACCAACTGACATCGATACCTCTCCTTAGTGCAGTACTCAGTGAAGAATGCGCTGCCATTCCCCAAGAAACTTTCCAGCACCTGACTGAACGTATGGCTGCGAAAGTGGAAGCTGTCATCAAGGCTAATGGTAGGCCAACAACATAATGAATTCCAGCATTACCGATGGAGGGTGCTACGAACTTGTCAGTAGGTTTCAGCCTGGTGTCCGGATACTTTTGATCACATAGTGTATACCTAAACGTCAGCGACATACTAGCCTGTAAGAAAACAGTGAAAATTATCAGTCACTAACACAAAAGAATTCCTCAATATTCTTCGAAGGCTAGGCGTTAGAGATTGTATCCAGTATTGTGGAAATTACTGATTTTAGTTACAAACTAAGACACCAGCAAACATGAGAATCTTACATAGTTTGCTCCACTTGGATTTTATGTTCTGCTTCTAAGACACTGGTTTAGATCAATGGGGTTACATACTGAGGAGGACGTATTCCACTGCGAAATGCAAATATATCGTCGATTCCACCTCACATACGGCGAGTGACGGGTTCTCTCGTGAAGTGGTTGGACGCGCAAGTGTGTTCGGCGCGGAGTACGCGCCTCGCACACCGTTAGACGTAAACTAACGAGTGCACTTGCTGTAGGTAACGTAGGTTCATCCAGGCGTGAACACCGTAGTTATGGTGCTCAGTCAATCGCCAGCGTCGGACATGTTGCCATTGAATCAGGGAGAGTGCTCCACCAATAAATACTCCGGGACAACGCATTCCAAGTTGAACATGTCACCTGTAAAAAAAACTAGTTAAAGGGTAAAGTTCCTCATTGTGAAACACCCGAATTGGCGACTAATGTGTTTAAGGAGAAGGAAGCTGTACTAGGTGCCCCATTAAAATTAAAATCCACATTAAAACAAGTACCTAAAGCAACTGATGTATCGTTCAATTCGATTCGCGGAATCAAGAGAGAGCTCTAAACGATCCAGGCAGATGAATCATCGACAGTTTTCGTAGATCATAAAAAAAGGCCCAGAAGATTTTGGAAGTCCAGTTTAGATAGTTTTAATGAGCAAGTCGTTCGCTGCATGATCAATAATTTCTACATTACAGATAAAAAAAAAGACCCACTTCAAAGAAATTCATAAAAAATTAGGGATTTTAATACATTTTGTTGGATATGTAAACACACTTTGTAAAATTCGTAGCACTGTAGGACTTAAGAAAGTTTTCCAGCCGGCCGGTGTGGCCGAGTGGTTCTAGGCGCTTCAGTCTGGAACCGCGCGACCGCTACGGTCGCAGGTTCGAATCCTGCCTAGGGCATGGAAGTTGTGATGTCCTTAGGTTAGTTAGGTTTAAGTAGTTCTAATTTCTAGGGGACTAATGACCTCAGATGTTGTGTCCCATAGTGCTCAGAGCCATTTTTTTGAAACTTTTCCAGGAACAAAGAGGTATTAGGGCAGAACGAATTGCTCACTAAAAACAGTATCCAAGAGTACAGGTGTGAGTGTCGTCCATTTATCTCTATGGACGAGACACATGTTCACACTTTTCACACAGCGTCGTACGAATGGCGCGACAAATCACTAAGGGGTCCGCTTATACCCGTTTGGAAGGAATGCCGCATTATCATCAACAATTCTGGCGGGGAAGACGGTTTTGTACCGAATGCCTACGTAAGGCTTAAATGTAGCCAGAAAATAAGGATTTATCACAATCGTACTGACCTCTGAAATTGTGAATAGAGGGTCAAGTGGAGATCAGTATCTAATCTACCACCTTATATTGTCCTCGTTTCACGTAACGACCTTTACCACAGGAAGCGCTTACCCCTACTCGCGCATCAACCTCCACGAGTAGAGAAGTGAAATCCCTGTTAACAGGGAAAGGAATTCCTTTCCACATGGACGAGCTGAGACCCCTTGACTGATCAAAATGAACAGAATCACAATGAGCAAACGAGACGACGTCACTTATAAAATAGGTAGTATTTTAACCGAACGTCTTACTGTGTTACGACGTTCTCCATACTACCCACAAGTGAATCCTACAGCGCTGTTATGGGTAAGAATCGAGAACGGCATTTTTGTACTTGATGTGACTTTCAGAATGGACACATTATTAACACTTATAGATGAAAAAACTGCTTCCACAATAATAGAAGACTGGAAGAAACGCCGTGAGCACATAAAAAAATTGAAGAGCATTATATTGCAAGTGAAGATTTACTGGACTAAGGGCTGGAGTTGATAACAAATGTGGGAAGAGGTACACACAGTCATAGTGATGAAGCAATACTAATCCCGCCAGTGCAGATGAAAGTGAATCAACTGAGACTGACAGTGGAAGTGAAACAGAGATGGCTGCTGCAAATGAAGAGACTTCTTGTGGATCACTTGCTAAATATGTTTTGTAACTGTAAATAGCGACAGTGAAAGATCCATAGTATTATGTCAAGCGATGAACTGTATTATTTGTAATGTGCAGTTGCATTTGCAATTATTCATAAGATCTGTGAGCGTCCTCTTAACCATTATGCTATTGTCACGACCAAACTGTACACATTAGATGGCTATCCTGCAAAATAAATCCGCTTGCGTTTCCTTATGTATGCTCGAGCCGCCTCTACGCCTTCTGCTAGCAATCCTTTTGCAGTACCTCTTCCCTTTCCTTGCATTCCCCTTCTGCGCATACGAGTGTCGTCAGTTCGCATGAAGTGTAGAGAAAGCGACTGCTGTCATAAGGTATAGCCTCGTCTTACACCTGCCACGGCCGTTTGTGTGCGAATAGCACCCAAACTGGCGGTAATTCCAAGCCGTGGGAGGTTGACTTGATACAAGTCGATACAGGTGAATACACGAACATTGTGAAGTTCCGTAGTTCCTAGTGTAATAATGATGACATATAAACTGTACCGTGTTAGAGGCAACTCTGTGAAAGTGAATTACAAACCCAGAAATAATGAGCTACACACCCAGTGTGACTAAACGTAGAGTTATTAAGTTACGAAATCATAAAATCATACCTTTTTTGTTTTAAAATACCGTATCTATGACATTTAACGACAAACAATAAGAATCGTAACAGTCAGGGAGATACAGAAGGATCACAGTGGTCAACCTTCATCACCTGACCTGTTCACAGCTATTGCTCCACATCGCCCGGCTCAAACTTCTTACAGATGTCACTAACGACTTGCTAACATAAGTATAAAAGAAACATTGGTTAGATTTGGTGTTTTGCTGGAGTTGAGATTTTGTATACATTTCTGTGCTTATATTGAGAGTTAAATACACAACAGCTGAAAAACCTCAGTTGCTGCCATGAATCGGTAAACAACTTATTTGGGAACCAACGAATAGAGGAGTGAATTTCGATGAAATGATTATGTTTGGTTTTGTATCAACATGTTACACACGTTCATATCGTCAAATGTATGAAAACAGTACGTTATGTATATATTACGCGTCGTAGCTATCTAGCGTTTAGTGTCGATAGATACAGAATTTAAGCACATGTATTCTTGTAGTTATTTATAGAGGGTGATTCGAAAAATGTTTGCAAACTGACATGGCACATCGGGCATACAACAAGGATCAGTGACCACATAGGAACTAGGTATCGCAAAGGGCACCCAGGGCTACTAACTGACGGTATATTAATGATTTTTACTTATGGACCGTCTGACAGCAACTGAATACTAAATGACGTTGAAATTATGTAGACACTTGCTACAAATAGACTCCCACTACAGGAGATGCTCATTTAAAGTTTTACCAGATTCACTGAGACACACCTGCCATCGAGCGCTCCGTTGAATGGTGCACGGTCTCAAAGATACCTGGTGTATCTCGAAGACATCCTGCTGCTGCAACAGTCCTGTCCACTAGGTCCTCCAGAGATATAACTCATGTTCCATACACAGAGCCCTTGAGAAACCCCCGACAGGAAAAAAAAAAAAAAAAAAAGATTGAGAACAGATCGGGTCATCATGATAGTCATGCGACTGGACCATCGTGACCAATCCAGCGACAGGGAGAGTTTGCCCGCTGATGTGCCCTCATTTGTCTGCTGAAATGCGCGGGGGCTCTGTCGTGCTGCAATAGAGTGCAGAGACGAATAATCATGGAAACATTATTCTGCAAGTCCGGCAGAACCTACCGCAGGAATACGAGATACGTGCGACCATCAAGTCTATCCGGAAGAATGTGCACCTAAATTAAACATTCTCCGACGATGGCAGCGCACATGTGACACTGGAGCTCTTTCATTGTGTTTGCAACCAGGATCATGCTAACGATCAACTGGAATATAATATGAAGGTATGTGGTCTACCCTTAGACTGAGTAGTAAATTTTCTCCTTGATCACATACTGCTCCAGGCCACACACGCAGTCGGGGCCAGTAGTATCATACGAGTATATTACCAAGAAATTAATCGTTACTGTACCTTATAATTAAACTTTCAAACTGCTGTAGAAATAGCACCACTGGTCAGAATAACGTCAAACTGCAACGGAATATTATCTGAGAAAGGGGAAAACGTATGGCAAAATAAAAGTAGATAGTTACAGCACGTAGCAATAGATGGCGCTGTAAGCATTATAATTTAATAGCGGTCGAGTGCAAATTACAAATGAATCATACAACAATGCCTAAGTTGTACGTTTGACGTTAAAAAAACTGTACTACTCAGTGTGCATGGGCGTACAGGTGTGATATTGTTAGTTACGTAAGCCCACCCACCACGGTAGGGTGATATCACATCGGATGGGAAAATCGGTTTTTAATTGTCCTGAGTCTAAGAACCGCCTAAAAAGCATAAATCACATCGGTATTTTGTCCTAAGGCCAAAAACCGCATAAAAAGCATCAATCAAAATCAAATCGGATTATTAATTGCCGTGTGACTGGTGCAAAACATGTTCAATATGCTGTCCACCGTTTTCTGCAATACGTTAAAATCGAGAAACAGCATGTTCCACAACTGATCGAAGTTTTTCCAAGGTCACGTTTAGAATGTGTTGCGCAATGCGTGCCTTCAGTGCAGCTAAGTTTGCAGTCGGAACACAGATCACAACATCTTTCAGATAGCCCTACACCCATAAGTCACAAGGACTAAGATCAGGTGATCGGGACTGCCAGGCTGTAGGTAAATAGCGGCTGATAATGCTAGCATTTCCGAAATGGTTCTTCAGCAGCTGCTTCATTGGATTTCCAATGTGCGGAGGTGTGCCATATTGCATAAAAATGATCCCATCCACACATACACGCTGTTGGAGAGCTGGAATGACGTGGTTGCGCAAAAAAACACTCATAACGCTAACCAGTCACGGTAGAGGTAACAGGACCGGAAACACCTGTCTCTTCGAAAAAATATGACCCTATGACAAATGATGCCGTAAGCCCTCACCACACGGTGACCTTTTCAGGAGGAAGTAGTACTCTTTGATTTGCGAGTGGACTTTCCGTTGCCCGTATTCGACAATTCTGTGTATTGACGTATCCTATCAGATGTAAGTGAACTTCGTCTGTCCTGAAATCTTCCACGGCCGATCGGTATCCACTTCCACGCGAGCAAGAACTTCTAAAGCACAGGTCCCTCTTGCTGGCAGGTCAAAAGGAAGCAACTCGTCCACATGGGTAATTTCGAATGGATAACAAAGAAGGATGTTTCGCAGGATTTTACACGCCGTGCCCATGGGTATGTCCAGTGTTTGGGCAATTCTCCGTGCACTACACGTTTGCACACCACGCTCGTCTCCTCCTGCAATGCCGTGGCCACTGCTTCCACTGACGTCGCATCAGTTCGTTTGCTCCCTCTACTAGGTTGCACTCCATAAGAAACCGTCTTTTAGAATTTCCTAATCATTTTCTCCAGACCCACGGCAGTCATCGCACAAACACCTTTTCTCAAATCCGTCAGTGTCTGGAACTTCTGCAGAGCGACTTGTGCACAGTAACTATTCCTGTAATACAACTTTACAAGCGCCGGCCGAAGTGGCCGTGCGGTTAAAGGCGCTGCAGTCTGGAACCGCAAGACCGCTACGGTCGCAGGTTCGAATCCTGCCTCGGGCATGGATGTTTGTGATGTCCTTAGGTTAGTTAGGTTTAACTAGTTCTAAGTTCTAGGGGACTAATGACCTCAGCAGTTGAGCCCCATAGTGCTCAGAGCCATTTGAACTTTACAAGCAGAGTGCGATCCTGCATTGAGGCAGACATGGCGAACGTCGCAGACGCGAAAGGAGGAAAAGCTGTGTACCAGGCGTGTTTATACCAACTTCAATGGGTCGTGCGCATGTCAGGTGTTTTCATTTACGTATCCTGACACATACAATGCCATCTATTGATCAATTTTCAAACTATTATTTCTGCCATACGTTTTCCCTATTCCGTTGCAATTTGATGTCATTCTGATCAGTGGTGTTATTTCTACAGAGTTTTGAAAGTTTAATAATAATAACCCTGTACATTTTTCAATCTCTGGCACCTCATTCGCGCTTTTTTGCTTTCTACAGCTTCTCCAAGTAAAGTGGACATAATTCCCTGATGTCCTAACTCATGCTCCATCATCTTGACCTTTCCCGTATTTCATACATACTGCATCCCTCATCGACACTCCGCAGAACCTCCATATTTATTGCCTTATCAATCCATCTAATTTTCAGTATCCCGTAATAACTCATAAACTCTTATATTTCCTTCGTTTTGGAGTTTCCAAAATTCGTGTCTCATTTCCACAATGATACGTTCACAACACACATTCCCAGAAATTTCTCTAGCAAATTATGGCCTGTATATCTTATTACAAAGCATCTGTTGGCGAGAAATCTTTTCTTAACATGCTTCTTGTATCCACCTCCTGAACAATTTCTTTTAGTTCAGGCTTGTTTCCTATAAAGCTCGTAGTACCAAAAATTTGTGAAATATAGTGACTAGAGGCGTGGAGAGATTTAACTAGTTTACAAAACGAGTGGGATAGGACTCTGTTTCAACTCTTTACATTGTATACCAGTCATCACACACAAAAATTGGAATGTATTACAATTGTACAGTTTTTTTTCAAACCTTCGGCTCTTTGAACAGTGTCATACCAAGTTCTTCGATGCGACATCTCTACGTTATGACAAGATTAGTTATGAAGGGCGCTTCCGGTGTAAGCTCTAAAAGGTTGCCTAGAGCATTCTGTTTTTATACTGAGGATTGACAACGCTTACGAAGATAGCTTGGGGCGTTCGTTGAACTGACAAATATCGCACTTATTAATCTTGTTATCTTTGTTTTTCCCTTTTTTTTAAGGTTTATGTCGAACTTTAAAATTTCGTTAGCAGAACTTAGCAAAATTCATCGAATCGAACGACGAGCGTATTACGTCGGTTAATTTGGTATCAAGAGTGACAGAATACAGGGAGCGAAAGGTTATTCACAGTTTACATAGAAACCAGAGTGTAGTCATAAGTATTTAAGGATAAGACCTGGAAGCATTGGTTAAGAGGGGTGTGAGATAGCATTGTAGCCTACTCCAGTGTTATTCAGTCTGTACATTGAACAGGCTGAGAAGGAAAGTCCATGGAGTGGAAATAAAAGTTATTAAGTTTGCCAGTGACATTTTTCTCAAAGAGGTGAAGGAGCCTACAACAGCAGTTGAACGGTATGGCTAGCGTCTTCGAAAGAGGTTATTAGATGAACGTCAACAAAATTAAATGAAGGGTAATGGGATACATTCGAATTAAATACGGCTTTGATGAGGGGATTAGTTTAGCAAATGAGACACTGAAAGTGGTGGACAAGTTTCGGTATTTGGACAGAAAAATAAGCGATGGTGGCCGAGGTATGGGGGATATGAAAAGCAGACTGCCTATAGCAAGAAAAGCATAAAATACTTGTTAATACGGATTACAAATTGGGATTTTGTGATGTATTTTCTGGAGATAACCGGGTACGGAAGTGAAATGTGGACGGTAAAACAGTTAAGACAAGAAGAAAAAAGCTTATGAAGAATGGTGGTACAGAAGAATGCTGAAAATTAGGTGAGTAGATGGAATAACGAATGAAGACATGTTGCATCGAATTGAGGAAAAAATTTTTGTGGCACAAATTGACTAAAAGAAGGGTTCGATTGTCAGGACACATTCGAAAGCATGAAGAAATTGTCAGTTTGGTAATGGAGGAAATTAGGTGGGTAAACTTATAGAGGGGGCAGAAATTCGTACGCAGCAGGCAGGTTGAAACGGATGTAGGTTGCAGTAGTTATGCAGAAAAGAAGAGGCCTGCCCAGGATAGACTAGGATAGAGAGCCATATCAAACTGGTATTTGGATGTAAGCAACAACAACACGAACGTGAGAACGAACAGGCCCTTGGTTTAAGAATTTGAGACTCACTGTGCATCACCATTTTATGCTTTTCCATCTGGTGAGATATTCTTGATTACGCAAAACATTAACCAGTCTTGTGTACATTTCCTCCCGTTATTTGAACTCGGGGTTCGAAGTTGAAGACAGTGCTGGGCTTATTTCAGCTCAGTTTTCTTTCTTTTTAATTTGTATTGGTACTACCTTAGTAAATTACTCTAACGTTCTCCATCTCCTCGTTAACGTTCTTTGTCTTTTGTTTTATGTTGTTGTTTTACCAACATGATGCGCCACCACAAAGCGACATGTAATCGTTGGCTAACAAACGTATCTTGGGTGTTTAGTAATGTGCTTTTCAGCCGTTTACTGGGCTGCTACTGTCCCCTTTCTATAATTTCGTGGCTTATCCTTGTCTTACGCGCAGGGGCAACACAAGCATAGCTGTGAAAAACAGAAGGCTCAGGAGCAGAGTAGCACAAAGAATAACGATATTAAAATAAAAGGGTAAAACATTGTTCCAAGTATAATGTTCACAGTAGAAGAAAGCTCCCATCAAAATATTTGTTGTACTACTGTATTTTTCCTGTGTCTCTGCAGCATCATGTGTGGAGTTCCTACTGGAACAAGCAAAACTCATCGGACTGGAATGCAACGTGGTCGAGCTGGTTCCTGGTAAACCTATAGTGGTGATGCGGTGGGAGGGCACGGATCCCAAGCTCTCTGCTGTGATGCTCAACTCGCACATGGACGTGGTACCGGCCAGGGAGGTGAGTACTCAGCAGACGTACCAGCGCATAGGCAACCGGTATATAACCGCGGAATTTGCTATTCCCATGTGATCTTAAACTTACTCAATTTTTGTGATTGTGTCTAAAATAACACCGTCCAGTTTCTCGGCATCGCACTATACTTACATAGACATGTATTTTAGCACGTCAGTGGCGCGCTTGGAGGAGGTTGTATCTTACTACTATTAGGAACCATCTGTCCTACATCATATTAATACTCGGCAAGGAAATGTTGTTATAGTGGTCAGCCCCAACAATGGCTTCGTGTAACATTCCACGGTAGACTATCCTATGCATACCTGTTTACCTGTGATACCTATTGCCTTTTACACGCTTGCCTTTTACACGCTTGCCTTTTACACGCTTGCCTTTTACACCAATTTCAACCCGATTACTGCTGTCAGGCCTTCATCGTCCTCTACAATTTTTAGCCCTCCGTTGCAAACTAACTGATCATTGCTGCCTCTCTATCAACCGAGCCGTTCTTTTCCTCAAGTTGTGCCGTGACGCTCATTTCTCCCCACATCGATGCACTACCTCTTCAATAGTTAACTGATCTACTCAATTAATATTCAGCATTCATCAATAGCACCATATTTCTAATCCCTCTATTCTCTTTTGTGTTCTATTCCACTTCGGTGCAATGCTACGCTCCAGACAAATAATTCAGAAAAAAAGCTCCTACCACTTTTAAATTTATAGTGATCAATCTGAGTATCCGGCGTTGCCCGGATATGTATGTATTCCAATTTTTATCTTCTCCTACCCTTTCTCGCTGTCCATCTCTCCGCCCACGCTCTGTCAATCTGCTAATTCCCTCTCCCTTTCTGTCAACCTCCTCCACTCCCACTCTCTGTCCACCTCTCCCTGATCGCTCTCCGTCCATTTGCTCAGGCCCGTCTGTCAATCTCTTCTTTCCCCTTTTTGCTCCATCTCTCTCCCCTATGTCTCCACCTCCTGCCCCGACTTTCTCTGTCCATGTCTTCTTCCCCTCTGTGTCCATCTTCTCCTTTCTCCTATCTGTCCTGCTCTTCCTCCCCTCTTCCCTCTCCGCGTTATCAACACCACAACAATAGGATGAAATGATAATTAAACCAAGACCCTACGCTGTCGATAGGCAGATACCATCTTCATATAGTTAAGGCTAACTGGCCATTGACCTTCTTCTTCTGTGCGGATGCACATGTATTACTCGAACTCTTACGGGACCCGGTAAGATTGTTTACCGCGAGTAACGAGTGTAATGGGCAGAAGCACTACGATTGTAGTGTGTGGACGTTAAGTTACGAATGTGGCTCTCACGGGGAGAGTGCAAGGGATAAGTCCCTGCAGTCGCACTATCATCTTGTAACGTGCGCGTGAGGGCACAAAATACACTTTAATGCCTGTACTATGGTAAGTGAGTGGGGTTTACCTTACGAGGCACGATTTTTGTATAGATATTGACCACGTGTACCTGAATGGTGGCAAATCAGACTTACACCCACTCTGTAATAACAATGATACGTCAAGTAAGTCCGAAATGCAACTATACGTCAGGACGGACAAGAAACAAAACAGCAGATGCTACCAATTTGTTAATAATACGGTCACCAGCCTAATTAGGCATTAACTGAGTTTCTTCCCTGTACAAGTTGATGTACATTCATGCAAAACAACACGTAGTAACACTGCATAATATAGTAAATTTTAGAACCAGAAAATCTATTGAACTGATAGTTTCACTTTCTGTACTGATATGGAAAAACCATGAATACATAACACTACACTATAATGTATACTACCAAACTTCGTACTGTCTATTGATCTGATTAAAATCGGGCATAGGTTACCCTAGAAATAGCAGTTTGGGGCCACACACAAAATGTCAGTTTTGATAAAGATAAAACACTGATAACTTTTGACATATATATTGACTTTAACTTTTGCTAGTCAAACCAATTTAGAACACTTCAGAATTCAAATGAATAAAAAAAAGGGAGGGGGGGGGGGGGGGACCTTGAAACTGTTGTGATCACTGTATAAAAAAAATTGATTACTGAAATTATTATGCGCTCAAGATTTCCAGTATGTGAGTTACTACTCTTTTTTATCTTATTTCCTACTCATTTAAATACCTTTATATCTGTTTCGAAATAATTAAACTTAATTACTAAATCAATATTAAAGTTATCTTCCAACTTTATCAGACCTTCGTTATTCATTTACTGGTTAATTAACAAAACAGTTCTTTAAACACGATTCTAACATAGTTAGGTCTGCAAGTAATTATTATTAACACAAAATTTAATTTTTCATTTCGGGACACTCGGATTGCACAACATTTGGAGAGGACCCTATCTAGGTTAGTTGTGAGGATAATTAGATGATAGGAAAGTTCTGGTAAAATTTAAGTTGTGATTGAACAGTATGGAACAAAAGTAACACTGGTCCATACGAATACAGTACTAAAAATTTCAACCTGTTCGTATCGATGCGGCGGTTGGCAGGCGGCGAGATGGCGAGGCACGAAGCACACATACAACCACAGCTATGGCTCTTGACGTATCGGCACTTTATTTCTTCATAGCGTCGCAATACTTTTCCATTTAGTGCCTATGGAATTTTGCCATGCTGTATGGGCGTTGGAACGGCATACCCGAGGCTCAATGAAACTACGTCTTCCAGGAGAGCCTCCTCGCTCCAGAACGTGTTGCTCAGACCAATGCCAAACTCCAACTACTACTGCTGAGCCCGTTGTGCCATGCAGCGCCCGTGTGCATTTTCCCGCGCTCGCCTGCCATCCACCTTGTACCGCTCCCTTACAGGCCGGGTATTCACCCGAGGTTTTGCATTCTACATATCCCAACACATTGCCTACCTATGGACCAGACGCACAGTTACAATTTTAAACATCTTACAACAGTTTCAACGTTTCTTACTTTTCAATTCTGTTACAGTATTGCTTGACATTCGACATAAACATTAATATTCACATTGAAACTCGTTTATAGTTTTCCTAACACAATGACATGAAACAAAAAAGAAATGAAATCAGAACATTAATTACACAAGTTTTTCGAAAAATCAGGAAAAATTACTTATTTGTACAATAGTACAGCGTTGTTGTTGTTACAATCTGTGCCCTCGGTAACTCAGATGGATAGAGCGTCTGCCATGTAATCAGGAGATCCCGGGTTCGAGTCCCGGTCGAGGCACACATTTTCAACTGTCCTCTTTGATGTATAACAACGCCTGTCGACAGCGTAGAGTCTTGATTTAACTATAATTTCATTCTATAGAGCTGCATGGTCACCAATGGTATCGCCGGCCGAAGTGGCCGCGCGGTTCTGGCGCTGCAGTCTGGAACCGCACGACCGCTACGGTCGCAGGTTCGAATCCTGCCTCGGGCATGGATGTGTGTGATGTCCTTAGGTTAGTTAGGTTTAACTAGTTCTAAGTTCTAGGGGACTAATGACCTCAGCAGTTGAGTCCCATAGTGCTCAGAGCCATTTGAACCATTTGAACCAATGGTATCTGTTCTTTCGGACATGTCCGAAAGAATAGATATCATCTTCATAAAACAATAGGAGGTTGCTGGTTGTTCCCTGCACAGTACTGGTTTCCAGATAGTAAGTATTATGTGTACCAACTTTGGTTAAAGTCGATTCAAGGGTTTAGGAGGAGCTTCTTACCTGTGGCTTTGTCCGCATATGCACATGTCACATATGTTTAACATATTTCAAACATATCTGTACACATATTTCACCTGTGTCTGTAGCAGATTTCGACCAGCTCTTTTGTTTTCACGCAGCTCGATGTATATGACGTTATACATCCTGAACGATATGTTGTAAAATGATATAATTTTTCAGGTGCATCCAGTGGAATATTTGGACACTGTCTCAGAAAGTGTTCTGAATACAGTTATTAGTAAACAAGTGGTAAATTAAAAGAGCTTGTCTGAGGCGGCAGTTTTACTGCATAAATAGCGACAACATAGTAAGGGATTGACATTTTCCTTTCACTATTTAGTGGGATGTATGAGCGAGCAAATGTATTGAAAGGTTTAAAATTATGTGTAAAGTTTACTGCAATACACCAAGTGTTCCCATTAAGAAATACTGGAAGTATATAGCCCGGTTATTTGTGCGTGGTTAGCTACATGTATTTTTCATCCCCACCCGTTTGTAAAATAGTTGGTTCTTATCCACACAGACGTACTTTCCAGAAAGTAAGTAGTATCTTTACCAAGTTTCACTTTACCTAATACAATGGTTTAGGAAGATATATGTAAAGTAGATACTTACGTACACTTTTATAGTACGTGTAAATTTGTATTTCTCTTTGATTCAGAGCAAGTTTGTTCCTGCTATCCTACATTTTATGTCTTCTCTACTTTTTGCTATCCAGACAGCAAGACTAATATGCTATTTTCGGTCCATCATTTCCTAATCTAAATGCCTCAGCATCATCTAATTTAATTCAGTTGCACAAGATTTTAAAATCATGGCAGCCACAGCCTGGATATATCATTCTAAAAAGATAAGATCGCTTTAGCTGTTGTTGTAGTTGTTGTTGTGGTCTTCAGTCCTGAGACTGGTTTGATGCAGCTCTCCATGCTACTCTATCCTGTGCAAGCTTCTTCATCTCCCAGTAACTACTGCATTCTACATCCTTCTGAATCTGCTTAGTGTATTCATCTCTTGGTCTCCCTCTACGATTTTTACCCTCCACGCTGCCCTCCAATACTAAATTTGTGATCCCTTGATGCCTCATAACATGACCTACCAACTGATCCCTTCTTCTTGTCAAGTTGTGCCACAAAATCCTCTTCTCCCCAATTCTATTCAATACCTCCTCATTAGTTATGCGATCTACCCATCTAATCTTCAGCACTCTTCTGTAGCACCACATTTCAAAAGCTTCTATTCTCTTCTTGTCTAAACTATTTATCGTCCATGTTTCACTTCCATACATGGCTACATTCCATACAAATACTTTCAGAAACGACTTCCTGACATTTAAATCTATACTGGATGTTAACAAATTTCTCTTCTTCAGAAACGCTTTCCTTGCCATTGCCAGTCTACATTTTATATCCTCTATACTTCGACCATCATCAGTTATTTTGCTCCCCAAATAGCAAAACTCCTTTACTACTTTAAGTGTCTCATTTCCAAGCTTTAGCTGTAAGAAATTTGTATTTTGGCACGAACAGTCTAGCAGCATTTTACCTGCATGCTCATGTTCCGATCGAGAAAAGGGAATGTAGCGGACGTCAAACATAAAATACCATAGCATGCTCCCGTGATACTGTCAGTAACAATATCTGGTGAGCTAACGGGTATCCAATTAACAGAAATACTGATCAAAGAATACTGTGTGTTAACATTTAAGGGACAATGTCGTCAGTCCTCTAAGATAAATGTGTTGGGTCACTATTTTCTCGCGTGTTCTCACGTCTGTGGTACTAAGCTACTAATCCGGAACCCGAAACCCAGTACTAGCTGGGGTTACCTATCTAACGGCTTCCAGGAACAAGAAAAAATTTATTTTCAGTATTTCGAGCAATTATTGACCAAATTTAAAAATTTAAATTGTTTCTTAATCTACTCATTAAGACACATAATCCTTTATTAGGAGTTCAACACAGTACAGCAAGTATGACAGTTAGAAATTGAAGCAGGGTAACTGACGACGCTCAAATTCGTTGATTTCCTTCACCCAATGTTTCACAATGACGGTACTTGGAGACTTCCAACAAACTACAAGTACAGATTCATAACTTTTCTATACTTCACCTCGCTTGCATACGTAACGTTAAATATTTAATACATTAATGCATTTGTAAGGTAATCAGACTTTTAAACTGTTTCATACGTGGGACGTTGACTCTTTCAACAATCCTGGGTTTACTGGTGTCTCCTAAATCCAAACTGATCTTCCCTGAGGTCGGCTTCTGGAGGTCCTTCGATTCTTTGGTAAATAATTTGTCTTAGTATTTGACAGCCATAACTTATTAAACTGATGGTTGAGTAATATTCACATCTATCAGCATTTGCTTTCATCGGAATTCTGATTATTATGGAGATGGGGTTGGTTCTCCCATCTATCTGTATGGATGTCGAGAAATGTTGTCTATTTTTACGACCTATGTCTGTCAGTGCTCTGTCAGATACATGGAGCATTACCACACCTCCCATATCATTCTCACCTAATTCCCCTTCACCTTCCACCAAATTTCCCCTGTATTTCTTATTTCTTTTTTATTTTCTATAGCTCTTCTATTTGTTTCTTCCACCTTTCAGCCTTCCCTCCGTTGGTAACTACTGACTTGACGTTTGAGCTCTGGATGTTAGAGCAGCTGCAAGAATGGGAGTCCAGTGTCCCAAACCACCCGATGCAAACCGATATTTCAGAGATGCTACTCTGATGGGGAACATGCTGTGACTAGTATGTTACTACATTTAAAGAGTGCGGTACAGAAGACATGCTTGCTCCAATATTTTGTGTGGGTTAGCCTGTACAAAAGCGTGGGCAAATGGGGATGGGCAAATGGGGACTGAACACCATTCGTTGATGCACATTTGAATTACAGTTTATTAATATTACATTATCTCACATAAATCAGCACATTTAAAAGGATGACCCCCAAAACCAAAAAGTATAGTTAGCAATTTCTAAATTAACAGTACTACAAGCCAAATATTTAGGTATGATGAAACTGATCAAATATTTCTTACATTAGTGAGCATTTGAGAGTAAAATTACATAATTTCTACGACACAGGCTTTAAATAAAATCAAATAACTCTTAAAAAGTTTTAGCTATGCGTAACATAATGCACACGAACTCACAGTAATATCCAGTGCACCTTAACTTTGCTCATCCAGCGATAATTAAATCAATTTAAACTATGTTTTGAGGAAAGACGTATATAGATCCTGTAATAAGAAATTTGAAAATGAAACTTTTACGTATACAACAACCTTCACAAGAAATTGCAAGGTGAATTTTTTACAAAACATTCGAAGCAAACGTTTGGTATTCCAAGTGTTTCGCACTAGGTGGTAGGACCCGTGACATTCCACAAGAACGCGGCTCAGTAAACCAAATTAACTGGTTTCTGAAACATACACGAGACTATTATTACAAGTACAATAAAATTAACAATCGTGATGTAGCGTGGCAACAAATAATGGAATTTCATATTCTGGGGATTAGATTTAGTGATTAGCTGCATCCCTTCCTTCAATACCACTCTGTTTTATAATATAAGAGAGGACAATTAAAACAAGATTCCTGATACCACATGATATAGCAGAGAGCTACAATACGTTACTGTAATTTTTCTTCAATTATATGAAATAGACATTTTTTTGGCTGCAAGACCCGAATGTCGGTATTTATTAGACAATCCCATCAGTACTAAGAGAGTCCAGGGTAGTTCAACTCCACAAAGCTGGGAGCAACAACACAGATGGAGCGTTAAAAGTCACACAAAACTTTACGCTGCCCTTATCCACTCGTCTCACCAAAGATCAACGTAATTAGAGGGAAGTCTTTCCACGGGAGGCTGACTCGCGTCAAGCAAAGCAAATGATCGGAATAACAAAATGATGATTGGCAGACATAGGCTTCCCGCAAAGTTCCGTCCAGTTAACGAGCGTTACCCAAGTTAGCGCACCTGTCAAGACGCTCGGCTGGTGTAGCGTGTCATAATAGCAGTCGCAACAGCTCTGCCACACTGCTGAATGTAAGCAACAAATTCAAGCACCTCACCGGGTATTAAAGGAGAGACTTAAATTTGCAGCTTTGGCTTCCGTGGTGAATCACTGGGTAGAGCGGTGGCACAGACATCCGTTTGCAGCATTTGCCGCGTTGGAAAAGGCCCTCTTCCCGCGATACTACTAACTGTAGCGTAACGCGGCCCACACTCCTGCCGTCGAAAGCACAGCCAGCAGCCCCAGACCGCCAGGTGCTCCGCATGCTCCATATACGTTCCAGCTAAGAACCACGTGCTTCTCGGTGAACTGTCTGAAATAGAGGAAGTTCGCCAGAGACCTGTTAGCAGCTACCCGTGGACGCCCTCTAGGCAAGGATAATCGCACACGAAAGCCTGACGCGATAGGTCGATACACGGCTCAAATGGTATGTGTATGTAGGCACTGTATAGTTACGGTTATAATCATGGCTATTATTCAGCAACCGTATGCTAGTTTCAACATAGGATTAACAGCCAACCGCTTACAAATAACTGTTAGGTATACTGACCTAGGTTTCTACACCTACCAAGGGTGTCTTAAACGAATGAAATTTTGATAAATCGTAAAATTACATTGCTAAGAAGCAGTTATCAGAATTAGAGCAGCTAAGCGCAAGTCAAAAGTGAAATAAAACGTTCTGACCGTTGCGTTTTAGCAATTCAATATTACGCTTTATGAAAATTTCATTTTGATGAAGACACCCATAGTAGATGTCGAAACCTAGGTCAATGTACCTAGCATTTATTTGAAGCTGGTTGGCTGTACGACCCTATGTTGAAACATTGTATAATTTGTTGCATTGTTTTGGGGATCTGCTATTGATTTATTGTTTCAGGACCTCTGGGAACACGACCCATTTAGTGCCGAACTGGACGAGGAAGGGCGGGTGTTTGGCCGTGGATCACAAGACATGAAGCACCTCGCCATCATGCACATGGAGGCGGTGCACAGACTAAAGGCGCAGGGCGTCAGGCTGCGTCGCACTGTCGTCATCACCATGGTTCCTGGTTAGTACGAGCCTCTCCTGGCAATAGGATGATTCTGCTTACTAAGGGTAGTAGCTCACAACACAGGCGCATTCGCTTTAGTATAAGAGGAATACATCAGTATTTTTTCAGTGGATGTAAACTCTCAGAAAAAAACTACCACCACGAAGGAGTTATCCAAATTTCGCACAAATTGATATTCATACAGGTATCAATGGAAGATGCAAAACTGTTAACTTTTGCGGCCGATGAATGAACGTGTGACGCTTCAAAGCAATATCATCACGCAGGATAGTAAACAGGGGGCATGATCTAAGGCATAACGTCTTTGCAAATTTCATTCTGTGTACTCATTTGGACGGTGATTACACCTCGCAGACGAGCGCGTTAAAAGTATACGCATGCGAGGGGCGTTTGACAGTCCACGCAAAAATAAAAACTACTTATTTTTCAACATAGTCTTCGTTTAGACTTATACACTTCGTCCAACGCTGTTCTAATTTGTTGATCCCTTCCGAATAATAGGAATTGTCCAAGTCTGCTAAATAGCTATTAGCTGCTGCAGTCACCTCCTCGTTTGAATAGTCTTTGTCCCGCCATCCATTTCTTCAAATTGAGGAACAAATAGTAGTCCAAGGGTGCCAAGTCTGGAGAATAGGAGGGATGTGAAACGAGTTGGAATACTATTTGCACTAATTTTGCGACCACAACTGCTGAGGTGTGTGCTTGTGCATTGTCGTGATGGAAAAGGACTTTTTGCGGTTCAAACGCCGGCGTTTTTCTTGCAGCTCGCTTTGAAAACGGTCCCATAACGACGAATAATCTTCGCCTTTGATAGTTTTGCCCTTCTTTAGACAGTCGATGAGGATTATCTCTTGCTAATCCCAAAAGACAGTCGCCATAATTTTTCCAGCCAATAGATGGTCTTCGCCTTTTTGGTGCAGATTCTCCCTTGGTAACCCATTGTTTAGATTGTTGTTTGGTCTCAGGAGTATAGTAATGTATCCATGTTTCACCCACAGTGACGAAACTACGCTTAAAGTCCTGCGGATTCTTCCTGAACAACTCCAAACTATCCTTGCAACACTTCACACTATTCCGGATTTGGTCAAGCGTGAGCAATCGCGGAACCCATCTTGTGGATGGCTTTCTCATTTCCAAATGTTTATGCAAAATATTATGTACCCGTTCATTCGAGATTCCCACAGCACTAGCAATCTCACGCACCTTAACTCCTCTGTCATTCATCACCATATCAATGATTTCTGGAGTCGTAACCTCCACAGGGCGTCCAGAACGTTCAGCATCACTTGTGCACATATGGCCACTCCGAAAATTTTGAAACCACCTATAATCTATTCTAATCGAAGGAGGCAGAGTCCCGGTCTGTTTATCAAGCTTCTCTTTAGTTTCCTGAGGCGTTTTGCCTTTCATAAAGTAATGTTTAATCACCACACGAAATTCTTTTTCGTCCATTTTTTGACAATCACTCCACTTCCTTGATTCGCATGAACGCGAAACACAAAGAAATGGACCAATATGGCTGAAAATTGGTGTGCGTTCTTTCCAAACATGCTACTAACTAAAAATGACCTCGATACCCGACAGTGGTGCCATCTCTCGGACTTTGCATGGCCTTTTCAAACGCCCCTCGTATGTCAGCACTTGAGAGAGGACGTGTAGTTGGGCTCAAAGAAGCCGGTTGGAGTATGCGACGAATCTCTTGATATATCAATAGGCGCGAGACAGCGCTATTCGACGTTGCTGGTAGGAATGGGTGAACCATGGCTGAACACAGCATGAAGAAGGAAGCGATCGATCTAGAGAGACGACAGAACGTGAGGACTGGGCAACCTTAAGACAGGCACTCAGAGCCACAGATTCATCAACGTCGTCGATCCGACGTCCAACTGATCCTTGAGTGACCACAACGACCATTAATAGACGCCATAGAGAAAGGAGGCAGAGTTCACGGCACCCTTTTCGCCGACTACCATTGACCTCTGTACACCAACCAGTCCGTTTGCATTGGTGTCAGGCACATTTGGCCTGGAATCTCACTGATAGGAGTAGAATTGTATTCAGTGATGACCCCTGATGACGACCGAAGACGTATTGGGACACACGCCGGACAGCGGTGGAATACCAACCTGACGGTCGCTCGCCATACGGCCGGAGAGCCAGGAGTGATGGTCTGGGTTGGCATTTCGTTTCATAGCACGAACACTGTGGTTGTCACCCGCGGCACCCTTACAGCACTGCGGTACGTCAACGACATTCTCGACCACATTTGTTGCTCTTCGTGGCAAGTCGTCGTGGGTTTACGTTTCAGCATGGTAATGATGCCCACGCACGCATATGAGAGTTTCTACTGTTTGTCTTCGCGCTTTCCAAACCCTACCTCGGGCAACATATTCGCCATGTCCCCGACCCCGCCCCCCTTCCCCCTAACCCCTCCCCACCTAAATGAGAACATTTGGAGAATTATGAACAGGGCCCTCCAACCAGCTTGAGATTTTGACGCTATAACGCCACATTTGGATAGAATTTGGCATGATATCCCTCACGAGGACATCCAACAACTCTATCAATTGATACAAGTCAAATAACTGGTTGTGTAAGGGCTAGCGGTGCATCAAGGCGTTATTGGCTTGCCAATTTGTGAAGCTCTTTCTCTTGAGTAGCTCGTCCATTTTCTTACTGAAACTGTAATCATTTGTCTGCCTGTACAAGTACGAGATGTGATCAGAAAGGTACAGGAATTTGCGTTTTTCTTAGAGAATCTTTATTCATGGACCTTGAAATGCCCCTTCTTCACCCGCAGTACGGGTCAATAGAATAAATTGTGGAAATGTGTCAAAATAAGGGGCTAGCAGTTACACTCCAAAATACAACTTTATTCTTTGATCAAACATTACAAGTGAACAAAAAATTTTTTAAACACACAGCTTTAATCTTTGGGACTTAGTTATCAGCTGAAAGCCACTTTAATTTAAAAAACGGCTGAAGACCAGTAACTTAAAAAGCAAGCATAATCAGAAATTTAAAAGGCAAGCCTAATCTTGAAACAGCTCTTTAGTGAGGCAGAAGTAAACAAGTTAAATCAAATCGGCTGAAGGCCGAAGGCTTAAAAATACAAAATTTTTTGAACATGCCAATGGGCTTACGTGAAACAGTACCTTAAACTAGGCTGAAGGCCTTAAGAGTGAAACAACTCTAATTTAAAACACAAAATTGGCTAGAAGCCCTGCAAGTACCAACAACAAGAAGAAATTAAAGAAAAATAAATCAGTACACACAAGGGCGCCCAGTTGTTCGACGGTCTGCCTGTAACTCCAACACTAACGCTTGCTTAGGTGAGACAGGCAGTCGGGCCAACCATTCACGATCCGACGACAACCCAACGACCGACAGACAACAAACAAATGATCACGATCAGTTCCGCTCAACACTTGCACTAAAACTCAAACGATGATAACAGAATAGACTGTGGAACAACACCCAGAACGGATCACAGACAACCCATAAGCGGTGGACGACCCAAATACACGTTGTCTAATCAGACGATCGACCAAATGGTCAAGCAAGGTCGGTGCCAGTCTAACGTGTGTGTCGCCAATAATCGGGCGAGTGATGGCTATCCTATTCTTCCTCGCCACTCCACGCCAACCGAACATTTCTGAGCAAGTTCCCCGACAACCTTTAAATAACCTGTCAGTCAAACCACATGAACTACACACAAACATGGACTGAGCAAAACATGGACGGATCACGAGTTGGCACACACAGCCAACCCATAAGGGATCGTCGGCCAAATATACGTCGTCCGACCAGACGACCAGCCGATGATCAACCAAAGTCGTCCCCCACTCATATCATGTGTGTCGGCAATCATCGGCGAGTGATGACTATCCGTGCCTCCTGGCGCTGCATGCCCCACTGGTGCTACAACGCGACTGCGCCAACCGACCAACTGCTACACAATCGCACGGAGATAGCACTAAAATAACTGGGCAGTCGACATCACAGGCTACACACAATTTCACAAACCCATGGACGAAGAACTGCTAAAGCAGTGTCTGTGCAATCACAAGGACGAACCACGAGCTGAGAGACGCACCGCCGACCCATATGCGATCGGTGACCAAATACACGTCGTCCGGTGAGACGACCAGCCGACGATCAACCAAGACCGTCCCCACTGAAGCGATGTGTGCCGGCAGCGGTCGGGCGAGTCATGATGGCTATCCGAACCTCATTGCTGCTCCAACCCGACCGAACTTCTGCCGTGTCCCAACTGTCCGACTGCCAGATCTGAACCCGACTGCTGGCGCGTTCCAACTCGTTGGGTGACACACGACGACCAGGAAGTATCAGCAGCCCAGCAAAGATAATAAGGCAGGGCCTATATCGATAAGCGCTGCTGTTGCCGCTCACGGACAGGCAAGGCAGCAATTCAGTGACACCAGTAATTGAAAATTAACATAACGAGGCGGCATTACGGTAAAAGCAGAGTGTTGAAAAAGAGATGGTACAAACACGAGCCTCGCACGGCTCAGGCCTTTGGATATAATTCACGTGTCTCAGTGTTTTTTCCAATCTTGGACGCACCTCTGGAACTCATTTTTCGTTGTGGTGTGCAGTTCCTTTAGCGATTCTGTTTTTATTTCATCAGTGGTGGTAAAACTACGTCCTTTCAGGGTTCTCTTCAGCCTCGGAAATAGAAGTAAGTTGTAGGGTAGGGGGCCATGTCTGGCAAATGGTGGCTGAGGCAACATAGCGATTTTCTTTTTTGCTAAAAAATCTGGAACAAACACTGAGGTGTTAGTAGGAGCATTATCGTCAAGCCATTTCCAGGTGTGGTTTTCCCACATTCTGACTGGTTCTTGAAAATTGCGCCTATCTTCCGGGTATTATTGACTGTACGGCTGTATGGCTGAGACTCATGACGCACTATCAAGCAAACAGTGAGAAGAACCTTTACATATGATATAGTCAAACATTTTTCGGGCTTGGCTCTTCAGACAGTCTCCATTGGGACGATTGGGTCTTGGTTTGACATCATACCCGTACACCGATGTTTCGTCATCTGTTACAACTTTCTTTAGAAGTCCTGGGTCGTTGTCATTTAGCAGTTCCTGAGCAATGTCAAGCGGCGTCGTTTTTGGTCGAAATTCGACAGTTTCGAAACAAACATTGATGCTAAACGTTTCTTGCCCAAAAATCCGAAAAAATTGTTTGGCCTGATCCAATAAGCTGACATCATCAGCAACCTCTCTAATGGAGATTCGGTGATTTTCTGGAACCATTTTCTTTATTTCTTCCATATCGTCATCAGTAATGGATGCGCTAGGGCGTTCAGAGTGGTCGTGTTCTTCAAAGTCATGTCGACCGTCTTTGAAACGTTTATACGACTCGTAAACTCTTGTCTAACTCATAGCAGATTCGGGAAAAGCCACAGTCAACATTTCGAATGTTTATCACACCTCATACAGCACATCTAGCGATTTCCGTTCCATTCGAATAATTCCTTCGTGGTCGTCGTTTTCTTTTCTTAGAGTGTATTTAATATACTTTATTTGAGTTACGATAAGCATACATCAGCAACTTTTTGTGTGGTGCAGATGAATAACTATAAAACTCACAAATACGGATTAAATCATTAATACTCCATATTAAGTAACCATAAGAATGAAAAACAGCGTTAGCTTGTGCTTGATCGGTTCCCGGGAATTACGCCGGATAATGTTGTTAAAACCGCACAACATTTCAGTGAGACAACTGCCCGCCATCTTCAGCTGCTACTGTCGCGTCGCTGAGAAGCTCGCCAATTTACACGTTGGCTTTCTAGAACAGCGCAGGCGCCAGCGGGCGCATAACATCATCGAAGACCAATCGTAGAATCGTCAGCGGCAGATTAGCAAGTGCACCGAGTCAACGCAGATGGGAAATCTTAGCGCAGATGTTTAAATAGCGCGCCAACCCCTGCACGCGCCAAACGGGGTCCATCGCTCCCGGCCGCAATTTCCCGCGCCGCGGCGCGCTTCCACAGACCGCGACCCGTTTCTCCAGCAGAGGGCTCTGGTATTAGACGCCGTCTATATTATCGGACGTAATTCCCGGGAACCTATCAAGCAGATGCAGCACTGGGAAAGCCTCAAAAAGCACAGCTTTAGCCTATGAACACAAGAATAAATTTGTTTGCTGAACTCTTAACGTTACGTATCGACAGCTTCAAACTTCCTCGATCAGCTCAGTGACACTGAACGGGCAGTTAACTACCGGCATGTTGATGTGCTCGGCTCTAGAACGTTTTCGTTGACAAGGTCTGATCTAAAATAAACCACACTGCTGCTTAGGATCTGTGTGTTTGCCAAATTTGTTTAAACAGAGGTATTAGTCTTCCAGGCGGTAAAACGGAAGCGCAGTAAAAAAAATTTCTTGCGCATCGCAAAAAGTCGGCAACAAGAACTTTTCACATGTTGTGAGAAGCTGGCAGGGATGATTCTTTGCCATATGCATATAATTTTTAATGGTTCATGAGACTTTTTGAAGGCAGGGATTCGGAGAATAATGATGACCGACTTGGGCGGGTATACAAATCAAGATGTAGTTTTCAGATACTTCTCAAGTGGTACACATTTACAAAGAGGACGTTTACGGCTCTATCGGGGTAGATGAACCTGAGAAGAGTATTTACGACAGTGGTGGTGAAAAGCAGTGTAATAAACAAAGGAAAGGGGAAAGGAAGTTAATCTTGACATTTTGAAAAGAATTAATGACGAATCCATAAAATTTTTGTTGAAGTTGGTGAAACGAGGATATCGCGTATGAACCAGAAACGAAGGATTCCTCAATACGTTGCAGATTACTATTTTTGCCACGAGCAAAAAGGGTGCACGTAAGATTATTGATGATAGGTGACACGAATAACATTGGCGACCGAAGAACAATATCGCGTGAACGCTAGTGACTGTTTCTGTTAACTACTTAAGGAAATAATCAGTTGTTACCGATCTGAAAAGTGACGGTCAGATAGTCGATGAAAAAGATCCTTTTTAACGAACACGTGTCTCTTCCGCCGTTTATGTGACTTTTACAGCTCATTGCCGCAGTATATACACACGACGGGTTCTTTCATTTTCTGATAGGAATAAAAAAAAGGTGTTGAAGCAATCATACAATATAGCCATTCACAACCGTTTTTTAGTTCACTGCCGTTTTACCTCCGAAGATGTCTCCAGCAGTCGGAGGACACGTCAGGAAAAAGTTCGAGCTATACCGGCAGTTCCCCTTCTTACGCGTCCTTAGAGGATCGAACACCTATGTATAAAACGTCGTATCTCCTGAACTATGGGTCACAAAGTGCTACAATTTTGCATACATGATCAGTGATATGCGTACATAAAATCTGCAAAATTTGTTGCGAACAGAGCCAGTAGTGAAGAAATAATAAGTTAAAATGTCGTGCCCGATGCGGTAGTTTGTCAATGAACAGCGAAAATGTAGTAAGCAATTAACTTTCTCTCTTTCGTCATTATGTGGAGGAGTTGGGTGTCGGCTTGAAAAAGTTTCGTAAATAAATCGTGTGAAAATTTTGTTGGAAGTGGTCAAGTGCTGTTGTATTCAAATACTGCAAGAATACTGGAAAATTTACGCGCCACAGGATTTGCTGCCTCAAGATATATAGGGTGGTCAGAAACAGTCTGAACAGATTGTAAGAGTGCTGCAGAGGAGGCGGTGCGGAAATATAATTAAGAAAAAAATTTGTATACGTTCCGCCTTAACCGAGTTGTTTAGCACTGAAATTTGCCAATCAGGTCATAGCGCGCACAAGTTCAAGCAGCCTGTTGGAGACAGTGACGCCAAACATGTTCTTCGTTGGTTTTTAACCGCATAAATGTAGCTTTGCTCACCTAGCTCAAATTTATCACTTCCGATGAAGGCACATTCTAATAATGGTAATGAGCATTTTCCTAAGTGGTAACTAACTGACCAACAGGTTGTGAACAGCCGCCTTTTAGCCCGTGCAAGTACTTGAATTCGCATACGCGACGACCTGACTGGCTAACATCGACGTTAAATAACTCTGTAACGGCGCAACGTATACTATTTGTCTCTTAGCAATTATTTCTAAACACAGCCTCCCCTGCATAGCCCTTACAAGCTTTTCAGACGATTTCTGACCATCCTGTATAAACAGTTTCTAACTGTAATACTTAACGTACTGTTTTAAGCTCCAACATGAGATTATACTTCATTATGAGCAGATGAAGATAGCATTTTACATTGTTTTTAATTCGGCTAGTAACTTTACGAAATATAGAAACTAAAATTTTTGTTGTCCCTCTAAGCCGTTAAATAGGCAACCTGCAACTGAGAGCGTGCTCCGGGTTAGACGTTTAGTAATATAGATACCATGACCTCTCATTGCGGAAGTTTTAACTAAAGAAATAGTGATATTTGCAGGACGTAACTTATGAAATAAATGAAATACCTTAAGCAGAACTTTCGCAGAAAGTTTAGAACCAAGGTCTTAGAGAATAAGTTTACACAGTGGCAAGAGTGTGATATGGACGGTATGGAAAAATGGACGATTAGTCTGAATTAAAGTCAAAAAATGCAAGAAAATGTCTGATTATTTTTTAAAATACGGGATACAATGGAACTTCCAGGACGAACGGCCTATTCCATATGCCATTCGAATGGGCGACGGGTTGATTGGCCAGAAGTTGAAAGACGTAAAAAAGTACGCTGATATTTCAGACGACTGCCGAATAATAGAACCAGACAGAAGAAGGGACAGACCGCATGAAGCCGTGTGCTCCGTACGACTCTCAACTCACAAGGGAGAGTTTCACCAGCCTCTCTCGGCAAGTAGAGTCAGTTTTAGTTAAATGTTCCGGAGATGATCTGAAAGTTTCTTTTATCGAAATGATGTGGAACGAATCAGTTTATGTGTATACGTGATTAATGTTAAAATGAATAAATATATTCCTTTTTGGTCCTACTCGTGCAGCTACACTTAAAAACTAGTTTGAGGCTATTTTATGGGTAACCAGGTCTTAAGTAAAAATTCACAAAAGGACTTCCTCAGGAAAAATGATATTAAGTAAGATTTAAAAGTTGCTATGATTCCTTTCGGTCATTGTGTGTTATAGGGCAAATAATCAATGTTGTAGCATAGTTAACTCCTTTCCTAGCCTTAATTGTGGGTTATAAAGTCTTTTATCCTCTGTAGTTGTAGGTATAGACATCACTATTCTTCTCATAGTGTGATGGATTATTTATGATGAACATCATTAGTGAATATATGTATTGTGATGGTGTAGTTAAAACGAATTATCCATTGAAAAGATGTCTACGTAATGCCCAAGAGGTGAACACAGCATTTTATTCTCACTGTTCGTTTTGTGCAATCGGCACTTTATATCTAAGTGGTGAGCTACACTCAAATTTATTACACAAGCTACAACTCAGTGAAACTCTTGCTTCCAGGTTTAGTTCAAATGGTTCAAATGGCTCTAAGCACTATGGTACTTAACTTCTTTGGTCATCAGTCCCCTAGAACGTAGAACTAATTAAACCTAACTAACCTAAGGACGTCACACACATCCATGCCCGAGGCAGGATTCGAACCAGCGACCATAGCGGTCGCGCAGTTTCAGACTGTAGCGCCTAGATCCGCCCGGCCACTCCGGCCGGCCCAGGTTTGGTACGAATAGCAAAGGTTGCTGACTTCTATTCATGTTCTGCCTTACTTGTTGCTAAGACTATTAGTTGTACGCATTTGAATTTGGGGTGTTTCGTCAAAATTTGGGAAGTGTCAAATTTCGCTGTCAACATAATCGCTTTCTGAAAAAACGTAAGTGACAATCTCGTCTGTTGCTTTGGTTCTCATGGTATTTATTATAACACCACTATAATCTGCAAAAACTGCCAGTTGTGCTGGATGAATTTTAAATGGAATGTCATTCACATATATGAGGAATAGCAGAGGACCCAGAATTGAGCTTTTTGGGTCGCTGTTCGTGATATCGCGACGGTCACTAAACTTTTCTCTCCTTTTATTATTGTTTTAATTATTTTTAAGTTCTGTTTGCTATGTGTGATTCAAACCAGTAGAGTGTAAAGTTAAAATAAAAATTAAATTTATCTGAGACAGTAGAATTTTCTCTGCAGTCAAATGCTGTGGAAAAATCACAAAGGACACCAACTAGCGATATTTTATAATTTAAGGTGCGTAATATTTGGTGAGTGAATGCTTAAAAATGGCGTTATCATTCGAGCGGCGCTTCTGTATTTCAAACTGTAATAAGTCAAGTAAATTGTTTCTGCTTACGTGTGAGACTAACTTTGTCGAGCGTTTAGGAAAACAGCATCAATAAAGGAATTGGACGACATTTATTTAAGTCTTAAGCACCGTTGGGCGTGGCCAGTACTTGGATGGGTTACAGTCAGGGTAAGCCACGAGCTGTTGACAGTTTCCCCTTTGCTTCAAGGCAGAGGGGACAGGAGGGATGGTGGAGGGCAAGTCCCAGATCACTAGTCTTGGCGTCAGTAGTTTGGATTAAATCTCGAAACTCTCCGCAGTGTCTCATTAAGTGAGGGCATGCAACACTGGTGACGGTGACTCGTCCGCGGGTTGGGGACATTAAGCTCGGCATACCTGTTGGTGGTGTTCAAGAAGACTATGTGCCGCCACCTGTTTTCACCCTCTCCCAACCTTCGACATATCCATCACGAATATGACACTGTGCTAAACACACACACACACACACACACACACACACACACACACACACACTACAGTCTCCTACACCTAGCAGCTACGCTTCCGCACACAGTTCTCATACTACGCGAACCAACGAAAAGTGTTAGTGGTTGCGGGGGATAGAAAACACCTCCCCTGTTCAGGAGGCTAAAACCTTACTTCGGGGTCTATCATCAGCCATTCACATCATACGACTTCGCTTTACCTCTCTTATAAAGCGGTTTAATAATTGCAAATTTTAGTCAGATTGTCAAAATTCCCTGCGCCAGTGATGCATTACATACGTTCATCGCTAAAGACATTCCATATTAACTTAGAGCAACTTTTCAGAATTCTATTTAAAATTCCATTAACGCCATAGATGCTTGTTTTGTATTTGTTCTTTTTTTAATTTTTATGATCTATTAATTTAAGTAAAGGATGTTGATGCTACTGCTAGTTGTTTAAACTTATGTAGGATGACGTTTTAATATATTCTCTTACTTAGCTGAACCGCGTGAAACGTCACCTTAGAAAAATTAATGAATTACTGTGCTGGAAAACCTCTTACGTTATTTGCTTTTCAAACAGCTGAGCAAAACTGAACGTTCTCAGACATTACTCTCTTTACTTATTCTGATCAACACTAAACTGACACACAATATTTTTAGCGCAACGCAATCTGACTTTCAAAAATCCCTACAAAAGAATGGCCCTGACTAATAATAACCTATACCTTTCATGAATCACTTACCTCACAAAAATCTTCGTTATTCAAACTACTGCAATACAGCGTGCGCCAATACTGCCAGCTAAATAACAGATTCTAACTACGGAAGGCACTAACTACTCATAGGCACAGTCAGCAAATGAAAGATTTTGATAGAGAACAAACAATGTATTTACCTTAATAGTGTTCTAAAGTTTATATATATATATATATATATATATATATATATATATATATATATAATGGCTCTGAGCACTATGGGACTTAACATCTGTGGTCATCAGTCCCCTAGAACTTAGAACTGCTTGTACCTAACTAACCTAAGGACATCACACACATCCATGCCCGAGGCAGGATTCGAACCTGCGACCGTAGCAGTCGCGCGGCTCCGGACTGAGCGCCTAGAACCGTGAGACCAACGCGGCCGGCTATATATATATATATATATATATATATATAGCCTCCAGCAGTGGTGGATGTGGGGAGTGAGATGGCGGAGTTTTGAGAGCGGATGATCTGGACGTGTGTCCATCAGAGAGAGTAAATTTGTAAGACTGGATGTTATGAACTGATATATATATATATATATATATACATATATATATATATATGATCTGGACGTGTGTCCATCAGAGAGAGTAAATTTGTAAGACTGGATGTTGTGAACTGATATATATATGTTCATAACATATATCAGCTCATAACATCCAGTCTTACAAATTTACTCTCTCTGATGGACACACGTCCAGATCATCCGCTCTCAAAACTCCGCCATCTCACTCCCCACATCCACCACTGCTGGCGGCTAACCTCCAACTGCGCAACGATACGCGCTGTTCACATCCAGCTGCCCAACACTGCAATAGCAAGATTTCCAACAATGCAAAGCAACCACAGACTGCACACACAGCACAGTCAGTGATTTTCATACAGAGCGCTACATGGCGTTACCAACATAAAAACCTAAACAGCCTACTTCCATCTAAACAGCCTACTTATACGCGTACTTCTATTTCTGCTGTTGCATTTAGAAAGAGGCTGTTGAAAATGTTTGCAACTTATGACTTATCAGTCTCAATTATTGTCTTTTAATTTCATTGTGGTGCCGTTTTGTACACTGACTGGTTCCTGTGTCTCCCATTTCACAATATCCCGTACAGTTTTAAGCACACTATCTACACTATTAATTGCTGCTTTGACTTATTCTGGCGTCTACATAAATTTACGTTTTCCTCTGAAAAAAAAATCCTTTTAGTTATCCATAGCTTACTTGTTTTCTTAAGGACATTCTGGACAAGTTTTTAGGAAACCTATTTTCAAATATTGACACCAATTTACCATGGAATATGTCGAATTTCACATCAGCACCTCCTTTGGTATATACCACATCCCATAGAATCTCTTTTAACTTATTCATAACACACTGAACTCTGTTTTCGTTAATAAGCCCCCGTGCAATGGATGAACATCCCTCACAGCTGTAAGATTACTTTCGTTAATTGTTCATCGCGATCAGAGAGTCCACTGACGATTGGTTAGACATCAATTGTTTCAGCCTAAGCACTCATCATCATCATCATCATTTAAGACTGATTATGCCTTTCAGCGTTCAGTCTGGAGCATAGCCCCCTTATAAGATTCCTCCTTGATCCCCTATTCAGTGCTAACATTGGTGCCTCTTCTGATGTTAAACCTATTACTTCAAAATCATTCTTAACCGAATCCAAGTACCTTCTCCTTGGTCTGCCCCGACTCCTCCTACCCTCTACTGCTGAACCCATGAGTCTCTTGGGTAACCTTGCCTCTCCCATGCGTGTAACATGACCCCACCATCTAAGCCTGTTCGCCCTGACTGCTACATCTATAGAGTTCATTCCCAGTTTTTCTTTGATTTCCTCATTGTGGACACCCTCCCGCCATTGTTCCCATCTACTAGTACCTGCAATCATCCTAGCTACTTTCATATACGTAACCTCAACCTTATTGATAAGGTAACCTGAATCCACCCAGCATTCACTCCCATACAACAAAGTTGGTCGAAAGATTGAACGGTGCACAGATAACTTAGTCTTGGTACTGACTTCCTTCTTGCAGAAGAGAGTAGATCGTAGCTGAGCGCTCACTGCATTAGCTTTGGTACACCTCGCTTCCAGTTCTTTCACTGTGTTACCATCCTGTGAGAATATGCTTCCTAAGTACTTGAAACCGTCCACCTGTTCTAACTTTGTTCCTCCTATTTGGCACTCAATCCGTTTATATTTCTTTCCCACTGACATGACTTTCGTTTTGGAGATGGTAATATCCATACCATAGTCCTTACATTTCTGATCTAGCTCTGAAATATTACTCTGCAAACTTTCGATCGAATCTGCCATCACAACTAAGTCATCCGCATATGCAAGACTGCTTATTTTGTGTTCACATATCTTAATCTCACCCAGCCAGTCTATTGTTTTCAACATATGATCCATAAATAATATGAACAACAGTGGAGACAGGTTGCAGCCTTGTCTTACCCCTGAAACTACTCTGAACCATGAACTCAATTTACCGTCAACTCTAACCGCTGCCTGACTATCCATGTAAAGACCTTTAATTGCTTGCAAATGTTTGCCTCCTATTCCATAATCTCGTAGAACAGACAATAACTTCCTCCTAGGAACCCGGTCATATGCCTTTTCTAGATCTATAAAGCATAGATACAATTCCCTGTTCCACTCATAAAACATCTCCATTATTTGCCGTAAGCTAAAGATCTGGTCCTGACAACGTCTAAGAGGCCTAAACCCACATTGATTTTCATCCAGTCGGTCCTCAACTAATACTCGCACTTTCCTTTCAACAATACCTGAGAAGATTTTACCAACAACGCTGATTAAAGAGATACGTCTGTAGCTGTTACAATCTTTTCTGTTCCATGTTTAAAGATTGGTGTGATTACTGCTTTTGTCCAGTCTGATGGAACCTTTCCCGACTCCCAGGCCATTTCAATTATCCTGTGTAGCCATTTAAGACCTGACATTCCACTGTATTTGATGAGTTCCGACTTAATTTCATCCACCCCAGCTGCTTTATTGCACTGCAATCTATTGACCATTTTCTCCACTTCCTCAAATGTGATCCTACTTCCATCATCATTCCTATCCCATTCTTCCTCGAAATCTGAAACATTGCTGATCGTATTTTCACCTAAGCACTATCAATAAAAATGTTATCAGTCAAAGTCTTGCTGTCTTGCGACACAAATATTGAAAGATTTACGATTTGAATGAAATTGAAAAAGCTACATATTGATTCCAGTTCAGCTTTTCTACCAGAATCTCTTAAGAAATTTACATTGCAGTCTCCACAAACTATTAATTGTTTCTTCGACTCTTGACAGGCACCTCAATAATGCGTCTGCATTTCTCAGAAATGTTTCGTAGATGGGATCTGTAGACTGTTCGAATTAGAAGAGAAGTAGTCGGCAGTAATAACACACAAGTGCATGCTTCTAGGTCGAGACGCAGGAGACACACACACGGCCCTTCTCCCGTGTAGCTGTATTGATTACTCAGTCTATGTTGGTCTATGCAGAGCCTTGGTACGCTTATGTACTGCCCTTGGAGTTAGGTCTGTCAGTTCAGCACGCGCATAGTGCTATGCGTATCTGGCTAGAACAATTATGTACTTAATGCAACATAAGAAGGTAATGAAACATTAATAGCTTGGGATCCATGGTGTTACTGAAACCTGGGATTGTACACAAAATTACTGGGTTGTTCATAAGACTGCATTATCAATTATGTTACTGCATCTTCACAGTGAACTGATATCCACGACAGCGTTTATGTCCTGGAAGAAACTTTGTACACATATGAGTAAAGCGTTCATAAACCGTGCAAGTATGAGATATGAAATTCGCTTAACTTTAACACTCAGTTTTTGTCACTATACCGGTATATCATAGATTTGTCTTCCTGTATGTTTATCTCACTTCAGTTAATATTACAGTTGAAGTTTTTAGAAATGAAGAGCAGACTAAGTTTAAACATAGTGGGAGTTATTTTCTATATTTCGCTTTCTGCCCTTCCGCATGTGAACTTTCTTGTCTTCAATATAATGGACACACTGCATTTAAAAAACTAAGTTATTGCCCAGTATGGGTGAAGTGTTGATATGTTACTGCACTCATGATTACGCGTCTACATCAACAGAACTGACTTTAGGCACGCAGGTATGTGTCTTTTTACCTATGAAAATGGTTGTTTCACTATAGAAAAACGTGTCTACATTTCAGACGAGGAGATTGGAGGTGCCGACGGCATGGAGAAATTTACCCAGTCGGAAGACTTTCGTCGTCTGAACATCGGCCTGGAACTGGATGAGAGCATGCCCTGGATGGAGGACGAGTTCATTGTCTTCCACTGCGAGAGAAGCGTATGGCGTGAGTTACGTTACGTTACAAGCTTTTCTGTCATACTTCAGTGGAATATAAAGAATCCAGTCACAGGGAACTTGATACCGCTAATGTTAATCGTGCAGCACCACTAACGCTTATTCGAACTGCAGTCTCAAACGTTCTCATAAGATTCTCATCCCGTAATGGAGCAGTTACACAGTCACAACACGTTAATGGATAAAAATTTAAAAACATTACTACGAAACTTACAGGTCAAAATTTCGGCGTCATAAACAACGAATTGACACTGAGGCGTTTTGTAAAAATGCGAATTCAGCCCACAGACAACGAAGAGGTTACAGTCAAACATTTCTGTGTAACTGTTGTGTAAAGTGTTACAAGCAGACTATACGCATAGCAAAAGACAAAATTGCTCTTCATATCACAATCTCCTAGAGCAAAGATGAGAACGAGGTCTAGAAGTGTAAACTGCCAGTAGAAACCCATTTACCCAAATAACTGAGACTTTTTATTTCACTCGATGTAAAGTCTGTTCTTTATAGAAAAAAAATTATGAAAATTTATTGCCGTGAGGCTTAACACAGGTACATAAGAATTAGAATCAGGTGCTCCACAGGCCCTGAAAGAATTTATAAAACGCGCGTTAATGTAAGCAGTAAGCAGCTAGCCTCTGTTATAGTCTTGAAGTGCACACCGCTTGGTAAGATGATGCAATTTTATAATATTTCCAGTATTAATCTGTCGATAAATGGCAACGAAAACATTTGAAAAACTCTCATAAAACTTGGAAACATATAAAACATACACAATAAAAAAAGGAAACAGACCATCCCAGGATAACCGACACAAAATGTTTAATAGAGATTAGCTGTATTAGCTATTAACATTACAGACGCCCAACTTGAATAACCATAGGCACCGAAGGGATTAACTAAGTACCATAAAACACACACTTATAGCAATTAATGCCGAAACAAAAGAACACAGCCAGAGTACCGCATAACCCAGTACACATGTATGTGGGTACAGTCAACCCCTGGTAGCTGAGTGGTCAGCTCGACGGAATGTCATACCTAACTGCACGGGTTCGATTCCCGGCTGGGTCGGAGATTTTCACCGCTCAGGGACTGGGTGTTGTGTTGTCCTTATCATCATCATTTCATCACCATCGACACGCTAGCCGACGTGGCGTCAACTCGGAAGACTTGCACCAAGCCAACGGTCTACCCGACGGGAGGCCCTAGCCACACGGCATTTCCATTTATGTGGGTACATGGCCAGCTTCGAAAACTGTAATCACCAAAGAGAGTAACTTTCGATTAAGTAACGTAGTAACTAATGCCGATACCAAAAAGACAATCAGAACAGCGCGAAACACAGTGTACATGTGAGTGGGTGTATATGGAAATACATCTTTATCCCAACTGCAGTTAACAATGAAAGAATCTCAGTTTATAATAACGTGTGTATGTAATCACATCACACCATTCAGACTTTAACACACACACACACACACACATATATATATATATATATATATATATATATATATATATATATATATATATAGTTTTTTAACATTCTGTCTGGGGAGATCAAACCATTACAATGGAAAACACAACAAGAGCCAGATAGTGCTGCAATAACATCGAAGGAGCAAATGAAGCTTAGCAAGTAAAATAAAAGTATCGAATGTCAGTGTTGCAACGACCATCCACAGGCAGGCAAAAGTCACTCTGTTGTGATAGGCAGGAAAGTGGAAACCATTCTGTTTTAAAATGTATCTCGCCGGATTGAATTTTCTTTGCTGATCCACTCATGATGTGGTGAACGGAGTGCAGAACTGCTAGAGTTTTGCGCACAGCTCTCATCCGTATATAAAAAGTCTATCCCTTCAGACTGCGGCATGTACAGGCAGATGTCTTCTCAGATGCAGTATTCCGAGTGCGTCTCCTCCAGTGGGCTGGAAGGTTGAAGTATCTAACCCGTGTGTCTCAAGCAGACAGAAGACAGACAAGGTGTCATATATTGACAATATAACGATTGGCACATTGTTACGGTTAAGGCTGCTGGAAGCCATCAAGGGTACTCCAAGATAGAAAATCAGAGACACAATACAGAGCTAAACAGTAACGCCAGAGCCCTGCAAACAGCAGAAACTCTGGGCAGCTCTCTCGGGGGAGAACTTTCACTTCAGAGAATTAACTAGTAGCTCCAACCATCGCCTAGACGCTGTTGCAAGGCATCATACTAGAACATGGCCACGAAAATGCATGTCTTAGCAGAGGAAGCAAGTTTGATACTTGCTCCTGAGAACTGCAACGTCATTGAGTTTCCACAGGTCAATGTGCTACCACAGCGGTCCCCACTCACAAAGGGACTGAGAGCAGGGCCAAGTGTTGCTGGCGATAATAGGAATGGCAGTGACGTTTTGCTTTCAGCTAAGCGCTGTTGCTATCAAATTTGGAAGCCGGCCCCTGTGGACGAGCGGTTCTAGGCGCTTCAGTCCGGAACCGTGCTGCTGCGGTCGCAGGTTCGAATCCTGCCTAGGGCATAGATGTGTGTGATGTCCTTAGGTCACTTAGGTTAAAGTCGTTCTAAGTCTAGTGGACTCATGACCTCAGATGTTAAGTCCCATAGTGCTTAGAGCCATTTGAACCATTTGAAATCTGGAATTTGTTAATGTAAATATCCAGAAACATCCCTACGTACCGACTATGAGAAGGGTAGGAATCTAAATGTGATTTGTCAGAACTACTCATCAGATTGGTCAAAGGTTGTTAAGTTGTTGGTGCGATGGCTATAGGAAGGGAGAAACACTGCGCCGCTACGATCCTCTGGAAACCCATGTTTCTCTATTCAAAGGGAGTCTTCAGTCAGATCTTTGGGCCTCCGAATCCATATCACTCATAGCCATCATCGGTAAGCTCCGACATATATGTTTTTCTTACTTGGAGTTCATACTTAACATCCTGTTGGTACTCGCTACTTCTCTATGCGCTCACCCACGTTATTTCAGACACTGGCTTCTGTTGTGCAAGCGGTTGCCTTCTTTGCTTTACTAACCTATAGAATCAGCCTTCAGTGAAGTAGTTAGTCTGATCGCTAACAGTCAGAACCCTGAATTACGTAACTCTCCAACTGCGAAACCCTGTCAAGTTCGAAAATCCGCGCCTCTCATAGGTGCCATGTGACAGTGAGGTGCTGATCGAAGTCATCATCCTGCCTCCACTGGGGATTTGTCTTTCTGCATTTGCTCCTCACCGCTCAGAAACAGCAGACTGACCTTAAACTCTCTGTCTTCTCTCCATCCTGTATCAGGTGTGGGGTGTTTTGACATTGATAGTGGCTTCTCACATACTCAGCCCAATGCCATAGCTGGACTGAGGCTTTGAGACCTATCAGAAGCAGCACTTGCACTCCATTGAAAACAAAGCACGAAGAGCAGAGGAAAGACGCTGAGGTCCGGAGATCGATGCCTGACGAAGGGAGACGCGGCCAGGGCAGCCCTGTCTACACGACTTCACGACAACGAGGGAGTCGCGGGAACAGCAGAGCGATTACGAGACGGAGCTGCGGGTGCGGTTCAGGGAGGACCACCAGGACAACGACACGGCGGCGTCAGTGCGACCCAGTAGCGGAGGTCGCACGCCGCCTTCGCAAGTTTCATAATGGTTCGAATGGCTCTGAGCACTATGGGACTTAACTGCTGAGGTCATCAGTCCCCTAGAACTTAGAACTAGTAAAACCTAACTAACCTAAGGATATCACACACAATCATGCCCGTGGCAGGATTCGAACCTGCGACCGTAGCGGTCGCTCGGTTCCACACTGTAGCGCCTAGAACCGCTCGGCCACCCCGGCCGGCTTCGCAAGTTTCAGCGGCAGCAGTGTCCAGCGATCAGACGGCAGGTGGCAGTGGGCAAAGGTCCGACACAGCACAGCTGAGGCAGTGCGACACTTCGGGCGTCGTGCAGTCGCGTCCTGCTCAGCTCAGCTTGATTAGGCTTAACTCAGGTCACCTCACTTCAGCACACTAATGCACTTAGCTTCAAGCAGCGATGCTGTCTCATCTTACCCCTGCCCAATGTATCATCAGACAAAGGTAAGTGATGGACTTCATAATCTACCTACGTTTCTTCAGCATCTGAATTCGCTGCATCCGAATATAAACTACACAACAGAAGTAGAAAAAGATGGTACTTTACCTTTTATTGATGTTTTGGTACGAATAAAAGCAGATGGGACCTTGGGACGCAGCGTCTACCGCAAGCCAACGCTTACAGATCAGGAGCTGTAGGTCACAAGCTGCCATCGTCCTACACACGGAGGTAGTGCATTACGTACGTTAGTTCATAAAGCACAGGTGGTATATGATCCTGGAAGCCTTTCGAGTGAACTACAACATTTGAAGACAGTGTTCCGACAAAATGGTTATTCTCAGAGACAGGTATGTAATGATACACGCCTTCGTCAACCGGAAAAGTCCGCAATTGCGGACATCGGATGATTTATGAAAATACGAGACTTTTATCCCCTGTATCATCTTTCTGGGAATGCGTCATTAAGGAAGCAATACACGTTCGTACAGCCGATAATCTCATCAACAAGGATGAGGGATTTCAACTGAGCACAGCCTGGAACCTTGCATTGGCTGCTCTTAAATCATGACGCGAAAATCTAGATACACTGCTGGCCATTAAAATCGCTACACCACGAAGATGACGTGCTACAGACGCAAAATTTAACCGACAGGAAGAAGATGCTGTGATATGCAAATGATTAGACTTTCAGAGCATTCACACAAGGTTGGCACCGGTGATGACACCTACAACCTACTGACATAAGGACAGTTTCCAACCGATTTCTCATACACAAACAGCAGATGACCGGCGTTGTCTGGTGAAACGTTGTTGTGATGCTTCGTGTAAGGAGGAGAAATAAGTACCATCACGTTTCCGACTTTGATCAAGGTCGGATTGTAGCCTGTCGCGATTGCAGTTTATCGTATCGCGACATTGCCGCTCGCGGTGGTCGAGATCTAATGACTTTTAGCAGAATATGGATTCGGTGGGTTCAGGAGGGTAATACGGAACGCCGTGCTGGATCCCAGCGGCCTCGTATCACTAGCAGTCGAGATGACAGGCATCTTATCCGCATGGCTGTAACGGATCGTGCAGCCACGTCTCGATCCCTGATTCAACAGATGGGGACGTTTGCAAGACAACAACCATCTGCACGGACAGTTCGAAGACGTTTGCAGCAGCATGGACTATCAGCTCGGAGACCATGGCTGCAGTTACCCTTGACGCTGCATTACAGACAGGAGCGGCTGCGATAGTGTACTCATCGACGAACCTGGGTGCACGAATGACAAAACGTCTTTTGTTCTGCTGAATCCAGGTTCTGTTTACAGCATCATGATGGTCGCATCCGTGTTTGGCGACGTCGTGATGAACGCACAATGGAAGCGTGTATTCGTCATCGCCATACTGGCGTATCAACCGGCGTGATGGTATGGGGTGCCATTGGTTACACGTCTCGGTCACCTCTTGTTCGCATTGACGGCACTTTGAACAGTGGAAGTTATATTTCAGATGTGTTACGACCCGTGGGTCTACCCTTCATTCGATCTCTGCGAAACCCTACATTTGAGCAGGATAATGCACGACCGCATGTTGCAGGCACTGTACGGGCCTTTCTGGATAGAGAAAATGTTCGACTGCTGCCCTGGCCATCACATTCTCCAGACCTCTCACCAACTGAAAACGTCTGGTCAATGGTGGCCGAGCAACTGGCTCGTCACAATACGCCAGTCACTACTCCTGATGAACTGTGAAATCGTGTTGAAGCTCCAAGAGCAGCTGTACCTTCACACGGCATCCAAGCTCTGTTTGACTCAATGCCCAGGCGTATGAAGGCCGTTATTACGGCCAGAGGTGATTGTTCTGGGTACTGATTTCTCCGGCTCTATGCACCCAAATTGCGTGAATATGTAATCACATGTCAGTTCTAGTATAATACACTCCTGGAAATGGAAAAAAGAACACATTGACACCGGTGTGTCAGACCCACCATACTTGCTCCGGACACTGCGAGAGGGCTGTACAAGCAATGATCACACGCACGGCACAGCGGACACACCAGGAACCGCGGTGTTGGCCGTCGAATGGCGCTAGCTGCGCAGCATTTGTGCACCGCCGCCGTCAGTGTCAGCCAGTTTGCCGTGGCATACGGAGCTCCATCGCAGTCTTTAACACTGGTAGCATGCCGCGACAGCGTGGACGTGAACCGTATGTGCAGTTGACGGACTTTGACCGAGGGCGTATAGTGGGCATGCGGGAGGCCGGGTGGACGTACCGCCGAATTGCTCAACACGTGGGGCGTGAGGTCTCCACAGTACATCGATGTTGTCGCCAGTGGTCGGCGGAAGGTGCACGTGCCCGTCGACCTGGGACCGGACCGCAGCGACGCACGGATGCACGCCAAGACCGTAGGATCCTACGCAGTGCCGTAGGGGACCGCACCGCCAATTCCCAGCAAATTAGGGACACTGTTGCTCCTGGGGTATCGGCGAAGACCATTCGCAACCGTCTCCATGAAGCTGGGCTACGGTCCCGCACACCGTTAGGCCGTCTTCCGCTCACGCCCCAACATCGTGCAGCCCGCCTCCAGTGGTGTCGCGACAGGCGTGAATGGAGGGACGAATGGAGACGTGTCGTCTTCAGCGATGAGAGTCGCATCTGCCTTGGTGCCAATGATGGTCGTATGCGTGTTTGGCGCCGTGCAGGTGAGCGCCACAATCAGGACTGCATACGACCGAGGCACACAGGGCCAACACCCGGCATCATGGTGTGGGGAGCGATCTCCTACACTAGCCGTACACCACTGGTGATCGTCGAGGGGACACTGAATAGTGCACGGTACATCCAAACCGTCATCGAACCCATCGTTCTACCATTCCTAGACCGGCAAGGGAACTTGCTGTTACAACAGGACAATGCACGTCCGCATGTATCCCGTGCCCCCAACGTGCTCTAGAAGGTGTAAGTCAACTACCCTGGCCAGCAAGATCTCCGGATCTGTCCCCCATTGAGCATGTTTGGGACTGGATGAAGCGTCGTCTCACGCGGTCTGCACGTCCAGCACGAACGCTGGTCCAACTGAGGCGCCAGGTGGAAATGGCATGGCAAGCCGTTCCACAGGACTACATCCAGCATCTCTACGATCGTCTCCATGGGAGAATAGCAGCCTGCATTGCTGCGAAAGGTGGATATACACTGTACTAGTGCCGACATTGTGCATGCTCTGTTGCCTGTGTCTATGTGCCTGTGGTTCTGTTAGTGTGATCATGTGATGTATCTGACCCCAGGAATGTGTCAATAAAGTTTCCCCTTCCTGGGACAATGAATTCACGGTGTTCTTATTTCAATTTCCAGGAGTGTATATTTGTCCAATGAATACCCGTTTATCATCTGCATTTCTTCTTGGTGTAGTAGTTTTAATAGCCAGTAGTGTACTTCGATAACAGGCTCGTCAAAACACTGGTCTATTACGGCCGTCGGTGAGTAACGTCTGGCCGCACTGTTGGAAAACGCAGCGTACAGCGCACGCGCAGCAGAGCCGCTCTGCGGTTTTCGGCAGAGGGAGTTTGAATATGCCACCATCCATCTGCAAATCGTAGCGCATGCACGATTTAGGCACCTGCGCATTCTTCGCGCGCATGTTCTAGAAACGGGGCGTCGACGTGCGGATACTGTCAGTCGTACCTAGCCACCAGCAAGGAACACCATCAAAAGTTGTCGGACAGTAGCTCCGAGGAAAGATTGTGGAATCTGCACAACATGGTCCGGCGGCAAACCCGTGATGACTATTTACAACACATCCTCGGGGAAGCTTGAAGAGTCACATTAAATGAATTTATTAGTAATGTGGACATAGCTTTCGAATTAGTACATGACGTAGACCATCCAATATGTCAAAAATCGTAAAAACCTCTTATTCAGGGCCCTCCATAAAATAAACTACTCAAGGCGACTTGGCTTCAACATGGGAAGAGGCAAGAAATATTTTGTTGCAAAATTGTACATGTAAGCGTATTTTCTATTGCTGTGCTTGTGATATGGTTTCTAGTAGGCAGTCAAAGAGAGCATCGATTACTGATTGGTACAGAAAAGTAGATACACTTCAACATTAATTTTGTGAAGGTGTCCTAGGACTGGGTAGGGTCTTCCCATTACTAAGAAAATTGAGGCTAGTAATTTTCATTTATGGGTGGTACCCGTGGTCTAGGGGTAGCGTCTTTGATTCATAATGAGAACGTCTTCTGTCCCGGGTTCGATCCCCGTCACTGCCTAAATTCTGATAAATAATCAGCATTGGTGGCCGATGACTTCCGGCATAAGAAGTCAGCCTCATTCTGCCAACGGCCTTGTCAAAGAGGGCGGAGGAGCGGATAGAGGTTCAGGGCACTCTCTTGTCCTAGGGGTGGGAAATTGCCCCTAAAGGCGGAAGAATCAGCAATGATCAACGACATGAGGATGCAGAAGGCAATGGAAACCACTGCATTAAGGACACGTAACGTGTACCCACAGGACATGTGGCCTGTAATTGAAGAAGTGTCATGGTGATCTCTCCATTGGCAAAAGATTCCGGAATAGTCCCCCATTCGCATCTCTGGGAGGGGACTGCCAAGGGGGAGGTTACCATGAGAAAAAGATTGAATAATCAACGAAAGGATAACGTTATACGAGTGGGGGCGTGGAATGTCAGAAGCTTGAACGTGGTAGGGAAACTAGAAAATTTGAAAAGGAAAATGGAAAGGCTCAATCTAAATATAGTAGGGGTCAGTGAAGTGAAGTGGAAGGAAGACAAGGATTTCTGGTCAGATGAGTATCGGGTAATATCAACAGCAGCAGATAATGGTGTAAGAGGTGTAGGATTCGTTATGAATAGGAAGGTAGGGCAGAGGGTGTATTACTGTGAACAGTTCAGTGACCGGGTTGTTCTAACCAGAATCGACAGCAGACCAACACCGACAACGATAGTTCAGGTATACATGCCGACGTCGCAAGCTGAAGATGAACAGATAGAGAAAGTGTATGAGGATATTGAAAGGGTAATGCAGTATGTAAAGGGGGACGAAAATCTAATAGTCATGGGCAACTGGAATGCAGTTGTAGGGGAAGGAGTAGAAGAAAAGGTTACAGGAGAATATGGGCTTGGGACAAGGAATGAAAGAGGAGAAAGACTAATTGAGTTCTGTAACAAGTTTCAGCTAGTAATAGCGAATACCCTGTTCAAGAATCACAAGAGGAGGAGGTATACTTGGAAAAGGCCGGGAGATGCGGGAAGATTTCAATTAGATTACATCATGGTCAGACAGAGATTCCGAAATCAGATACTGGATTGTAAGCCGTACCCAGGAGCAGATATAGACTCAGATCACAATATAGTAGTGATGAAGAGTAGGCTAAAGTTCAAGACATTAGTCAGGAAGAATCAATACGCAAAGAAGTGGGATACGGAAGTACTAAGGAATGAAGAGATACTTTTGAAGTTCTCTAACGCTATAGATACAGCAATAAGGAATAGCGCAGTAGGCAGTACAGTTGAAGAAGAATGGACATCTCTAAAAAGGGCCATCACAGAAGTTGGGAAGGAAAACATAGGTACAAAGAAGGTAGCTGCAAAGAAAACATGGGTAAAAGAAGAAATACTTCAGTTGATTAATGAAAGGAGGAAGTACAAACATGTTCCGGGAAAATCAGGAATACAGAAATACAAGTCGCTGAGGAATGAAATAAATAGGAAGTGTAGGGAAGCTAAGACGAAATGGCTGCAGGAAAAATGTGAAGACATCGAAAACGATACGATTGTCGGAAGGACAGACTCAGCATACAGGAAACAACCTTTGGTGACATTAAAAGCAACGGTGGTAACATTAAGAGTGCAACGGGAATGCCACTGTCAAATGCAGAGGACAGAACAGATAGATGGAAAGAATTCACTGAAAGCCTCTATGAGGGAGAAGATTTGTCTGATGTGATAGAAGTCGATTTAGAAGAGATAGGGGATCCAGTATTAGAATCGGAATTTAAAAGAGCTTTTGAAGACTTACGGTCAAATAAGGCAGAAGGGATAGATAACATTCCATAACAATTTCTAAAATCATTGGGGGAAGTAGCAACAAAACGAATATTCACGTTGGTGTGTAGAATATATGAGTCTGACGATATACCAACTGACTTTCGGAAAAGCATCATCCACACAATTTCGAAGGCGGCAAGAGCTGACAAGTGCGAGAATTATCGCATAATCAGCTTAATAGCTCATGCATCGAAACTGCTTACAAGAATAATATACAGAAGAATGGAAAAGAAAATTGAGAATGCTCTAGGTGACGATCAGTTTGGCCTTAGGAAAAGTAAAGGGACGAGAGAGGCAATTCTGACGTTACGGCTAATAATGGAAGCAAGGCTAAAGATAAATCAAGACACTTTCATAGGATTTGTCGACCTGGAAAAAGCGTTCAATAATATAAAATGGTGCAAGCTGTTCGAGATTCTGAAAAATGTAGGGGTATGCTATAGGGAGAGACGGGTCATATACAATATGTACAACAACCAAGAGGGAATAATAAGAGTGGACGATCAAGAATGAAGTGCTCGTATTAAGAAGAGTGCAAGACAAGGCTGTAGCCTTTCGCCCCTACTCTTCAATCTGTACATCGAGGAAGCAATGATGGAAATAAAAGAAAGGTTCAGGAGTGGAATAAAAATACAAGGTGAAAGGATATCAATGATACGATTCGCTGATGACATTGCTATCCTGAGTGAAAGTGAAGAAGAATTAAATGATTTGCTGAACGGAATGAACAGTCTAATGAGTACACAGTATGGTTTGAGAGTAAATCGGAGAAAGACGAAGGTAATGAGAAGTAGTAGAAATGAGAACAGCGAGAAACTTAACATCAGGATTGATGGTCACGAAGTCAATGAAGTTAAGGAATTCTGCTACCTAGGCAGTAAAATAACCAATGACGGACGGAGCAAGGAGGACATCAAAAGCAGACTCGCTTTGGCAAAAAAGGCATTTCTGGCCAAGAGTAGTCTACTAATATCAAATACCGGCCTTAATTTGTGGAAGAAATTTCTGAGGATGTACGTCTGGAGTACAGCACTGTATGGTAGTGAAACATGGACTGTGGGAAAACCGGAACAGAAGAGAATCGAAGCATTTGAGATGTGGTGCTATAGACGAATGTTGAAAATTAGGTGGACTGATAAGGTAAGGAATGAGGAGGTTCTACGCAGAATCGGAGAGGAAAGGAATATGTGGAAAACACTGATAAGGAGAAGGGACAGGATGATAGGACATCTGCTAAGACATGAGGGAATGACTTCCATGGTACTAGAGGGAGCTGTAGAGGGCAAAAACTGTAGAGGAAGACAGAGATTGGAATACGTCAAGCAAATAATTGAGGACGTAGGTTGCAAGTGCTACTCTGAGATGAAGAGGTTAGCACAGGAAAGGAATTCGTGGCGGGCCGCATCAAACCAGTCAGTAGACTGATGACCAAAAAAAAAGTTTTCATTCAAGGCATCTATGATCAATGCGTACAGACAACTGTGCATGCAAGGGGCAAAAGCATCGCCATCACTGAGGCTGTTGAGGTCGCTTTGATGCACGAATCGGCAATTAAATCGAACAAGGCAGAAGGGTTTGGTCATAAACGACATCAATGCTAGGTGCGGGAAGTCACCTTAATTGTTTCTTACATGTAAGTGGAGTGCACACGATTAAGGATTACAGAAGTAATGTTAAGTGTAAAACTTGTGGTAAATCTCGGCATTTAACGCAAGAAAAGAATTTGCAAAGTGGGATCGCCTCAAGCATGTCGAGAGTCAGAGGCTCCAAAGACAGTCAGGTGCGAAAGTTAAAGTTTATTGGGACACAGAAGTCCTCGTAAGATAGCAAAGCCAGTTCTGTGCTTCGCATGTCACATGCCAGGGCACATAGCTAGGAGCTCACTGAAAATTCAGGGTATTCTGTGAAAAATAACAAACAGAGAAACTAAAGAAAAGCATAAGATAACAGTCGCCTTGTGCTGAATTGGGAAATGTATTCAAAGTCGAGTGTGAAAGTAGAAATGAGTTTGTAGAATTGAATTGCCCACAGAGTATTGCTTCTACATAATGGATCACAAAACCAGGTCGAGAATAGACCTGAGGAAAGTACTAAGATTAAAGGTATCACAAGTTCAGCCATAAATACGTATGGTACGGTAGTTTTACATCTTGGAATAGATACAGAATCAAGAATAAAATGTAGGTTTCACCTGGTAAGAGGAGAACTGGATACTCCCTACGCCAGTTTAGTTGGTAGAGACTTCTTAACGAAGCAAGCTGTAGTAGTTGATTACGCCAAAGGAAACCAGTCTATCGGGGGTACGCGCATTAAGCAGCATGCAGAGATAGAAGCACAAAAAGGAGTCGGGTCCAGATCTGCATCCAGCCCTGCAGACATGCTTCCAGGATCCGTGTCCACTGGACTAAAGCTGGTCATACACAGCGTATCTGTGCAGTGAATGTTCTCTGACCCAGGATTGCTGTCGTGTTACACAGGAGTTATATACACTCCTGGAAATTGAAATAAGAACACCGTGAATTCATTGTCCCAGGAAGGGGAAACTTTATTGACACATTCCTGGGGTCAGATACATCACATGATCACACTGACAGAACCACAGGCACATAGACACAGGCAACAGAGCATGCACAATGTCGGCACTAGTACAGTGTATATCCACCTTTCGCAGCAATGCAGGCTGCTATTCTCCCATGGAGACGATCGTAGAGATGCTGGATGTAGTCCTGTGGAACGGCTTGCCATGCCATTTCCACCTGGCGCCTCAGTTGGACCAGCGTTCGTGCTGGACGTGCAGACCGCGTGAGACGACGCTTCATCCAGTCCCAAACATGCTCAATGGGGGACAGATCCGGAGATCTTGCTGGCCAGGGTAGTTGACTTACACCTTCTAGAGCACGTTGGGTGGCACGGGATACATGCGGACGTGCATTGTCCTGTTGGAACAGCAAGTTCCCTTGCCGGTCTAGGAATGGTAGAACGATGGGTTCGATGACGGTTTGGATGTACCGTGCACTGTTCAGTGTCCCCTCGACGATCACCAGTGGTGTACGGCCAGTGTAGGAGATCGCTCCCCACACCATGATGCCGGGTGTTGGCCCTGTGTGCCTCGGTCGTATGCAGTCCTGATTGTGGCGCTCACCTGCACGGCGCCAAACACGCATACGACCATCATTGGCACCAAGGCAGAAGCGACTCTCATCGCTGAAGACGACACGTCTCCATTCGTCCCTCCATTCACGCCTGTCGCGACACCACTGGAGGCGGGCTGCACGATGTTGGGGCGTGAGCGGAAGACGGCCTAACGGTGTGCGGGACCGTAGCCCAGCTTCATGGAGACGGTTGCGAATGGTCCTCGCCGATATCCCAGGAGCTACAGTGTCCCTAATTTGCTGGGAAGTGGCGGTGCGGTCCCCTACGGCACTGCGTAGGATCCTACGGTCTTGGCGTGCATCCGTGCGTCGCTGCGGTCCGGTCCCAGGTCGACGGGCACGTGCACCTTCCGCCGACCACTGGCGACAACATCGATGTACTGTGGAGACCTCACGCCCCACGTGTTGAGCAATTCGGCGGTACGTCCACCCGGCCTCCAGCATGCCCACTATACACCCTCGCTCAAAGTCCGTCAACTGCACATACGGTTCACGTCCACGCTGTCGCAGCATGCTACCAGTGTTAAAGACTGCGATGGAGCTCCGTATGCCACGGCAAACTGGCTGACACTGACGGCGGCGGTGCACAAATGCTGCGCAGCTAGCGCCATTCGACGGCCAACACCGCGGTTCCTGGTGTGTCCGCTGTGCCGTGCGTGTGATCATTGCTTGTACAGCCCTCTCGCAGTGTCCGGAGCAAGTATGGTGGGTCTGACACACCGGTGTCAATGTGTTCTTTTTTCCATTTCCAGGAGTGTACTATGCGGCCAATAACATATTTACACATAGTACTGAGTTTTTTAAAAGAATAGGAGGATGTTAACTGTGATAAAATTATGTTTTATTACCAGAAAATTACACTTTGATCTATTATAAAATCAGTCATCAGTTACTATACATGTCACCCAAATTACATTAGTATTTATATATTTATTTCTACAATACTAAATTCTTTGTTAACTTTTCTTATTTAAAAAACAGTTTTATTCAATCAATATTTTTAAATAATTGCGGTATTAGCTATGTAAGAAATTACATATCGATTCAGCAGCGTTTCCTGTAAACATATATAAACACGTCCACGAGCATGAATAACTTAATTATTTTAAATTGTGAGCAAGAAATATTATTTGGGACAATTTTTCATGTTTCGTTCTGCTCTGTCACTCATTAATTATTTGGCCCATCTCGAAAAAAAAACAAAAAAAAAAAACTCTCACACGGCAGAGAGGTGGCAGTGATACACAGCCGTTTCAGCATAATTTTATGGTGTTGTGGTTAAATATGTTTTCACTGTTTCCATCAGACAGGATCTTGAGTCCTATGAAGTAATTCTTCAATAGTATATTTATGTATTTCTATGGCACTCGGTACAGCAGGATTTTGTGGAGCAATCAAATTATTTACTTGTTGACCAGATTTTCCAAAAATCAACGGTTGACATTCAAGTTGAACTGAAAGAGACTCTTCATTGTTTTTACTAATATTTTGATGGTTTTTGTCAGTATTTAACTTAACTCTAGCACACATCTGCTTGAGGTCACCTACTGTTTTTTTCTATGCTTCTAGGCGCTAGACCATGAGACCTGATCCTTGGATCTAGAAACGTCACATGAGCAATTAAATCTTCTGTTTAAGCGTCACCAGGTCTTCCGTTTATCTCACAGTTAACAGTCTGGAATAGTTCTTCAATGCCGTATTTATTTTGTTCTGTTCAGTATTCACTTCAATTTGTCAAGCATGACACAAACTTAGATGGGTATTGTTGAAAAGGAAACATGTTTTTCTGAGCAAAGAGACTCTGTAATAACAAAAAAATGTGTAAAACTGCTTTGCATTTTGAAATAATTTCGTGAATTTTCACTGGCTAGAGTAGTTATTATAGCAGTGTGCATTGAATGAAATCTACTAATCACATCTTACGTGGAGTTCCAACGAATTATTTAGTCCTGTTTCAGTTTCATTATCGGAGAGTTTTACTATGCTGTAATCTAAATAACGCATATGAACTTCGCTTAAAATATTCGACAGCACTCTTTACTTTTATTATAACTGATTTTAATTTCTTCCTGTTGCAGACCACTATTTGCTGCCAGATTTAAGGAGCGCCTCACTTGTCTCCTCCCTTCGATTTTCATAGCCCTTAACATGTTGCTAGCATTATCTGTGACTATGACAGTAACATTATTTTATATACTCCATTCAGGTACAATATCTCGGATCGTTTTTGCTATATTGTCAGCTGTGCGCTGGCTTTGATGGTGAATACAGTGCAGCAGGTCATTTTTCGACGTTGTGTTTTCATCGAGGAAGTGTGCTGTGATGGCGTAGAAGTGGTTTTCATTATTTTGAGATGTCCATCCATTAGCAGTTAAACACACATCTTTTCCTTGCATAAATAAATTTCGAAATTCTTCCTTTAGTTCATTGTGGATGGCAGGCAATAAACCACAAGAAACTGTTTTTCTTGTTCTTATGATATATGCTGGATAAAGTAAATTGAGCAGTTTTCGGAATTCAGGATATTCTACAATTTTAAATGAGTGGTATCCTTTTACAATCATTTTTAGTAATTGATTATTAATTTGCTTGGAACGATGAATTGGCAGTAGTCTTGTATTAGTTGTATAACTTGCAATTAAATTTGGTTTCGGTGTTTGATATACTGCTTGGCTTCTTGAGATACTCTAATTCAGGGCTGCAAGACTGCTGAAGTAGATGGTAAAACTTCTACTGAATTGGATGGTATAGATTTAGATGCAGAATTGGGGTTAGTATTGTTAGAATTGGTACTGATAATTGTATATCCTTCACTGTTTCTTCTTCCTCTTCATATGCCGAACGAGATTTCCCGTTCCAGTCGTGGATTGTAAACAAGATTTAGAGAACAATATCTACATTTAGCTTTATTTTCTTGGCTTGCAAAATGATTCCCCATTTCACTGTTCTTGGGCTGTTGCATAATAAACCTAAAACAACAAAAACATCTAGCCAGCATGCGCACATATACATTAGGCAAGTGTGACTAAAAGCCTTAATTAGTTACCAGTCATTAAATCAGTGGACAGAGACTAATGTCCATAACATCATTTGCAGTGGTCAAAATTGACTTGCAACGTTTACCTGACAGAGAGGAGTGGAAGAAACTTGTAAAAATAAGACAATGAAAAATACCATAAAAATTGAAAATTTGGATTGTCCATTCCTATTTAACACATAAAGATGTCCACAGCTTAAAACCATATCTTAAAATACACAAAAACCGGACAATTAAAAGTTACAATCTACTTTCAATTACACCATCAATAAGCTGGCGAGACAGGGACTGACAAATTTATTGGTAGGATATTGTAAACAGAGGTTAACAAACTTGGGAATAAGCGACCAAGAATATACCGCTATAGAGCAGGCCTTAGAATGGCATGTCAAAAAGATCCAGAATTCTCGAGGTCAAACTGGACAGTTAAGCAGAAATGAGACACGTAAGAAGCGAGATGTCTTAAATATTGTGGGTGAAACAAATAAAATATTAAACTTCCTGGCAGATTAAATCTGTGTGCCGGACCAAGACTCGAACTCGGGACCTTTGCCTTTCGCGGGCAAGTGCACTACCAACTGAGCTACCGAAGCACGACTCACGCCCCGTCCTCACAGCTTTACTTCTGCCAGTATCTCGTCTCGTGTGAGTCGTGCTTGGGTAGCTCAGTTGGTAGAGCACTTGCCCGCGAAAGGAAAAGATCCCGAGTTCGAGTCTCGGTCCGGCACACAGTTTTAATCTGCCAGGATTCCTCTGCAGAGTGAAAATCTCATTCTAATAAAATATTGTTTGGGGCATTTGATGAACAGGATGCGTTCTATTTCGAATGAAACATTGATTTAATAGAAAAAGAACAAAGGCAATTTTTAAGTTGACCAACGTGGAAGAAACGGAAGTAAAAGCAGCTTTGTCGAGATTCAACCATATAGTAGTTAGCCTTCCATGTAACGAGGAAATGATTGTTAAAAGGATGGAAAAGCTCCATAGGTACATGAATGAATACGCTAATAGTACTGATCAAAAGATACAGCTGTGATTAAAACTGTTAATGAGCAGTTAATACAATTGCTGTAGGTTTGCACTGAGGTGGAAGGGGAATATGAGATGCTACTTTCTGCCACAGTAACTGCTCAGAAAGGAATCCGGGAACCTCATATAAGTAATCCAGTGCCAATAGTTAGGTACTTGCAATTAATTCTGGATGATATTGAAGACGAGAAGTTCCATTTGCTTCCACAGAAGACACGGTGTCTGTTATTACTCACAATTGATGATGATGTGTTTGTCTCTGGCCATATACTAAGTTATGTACTGAATGTGCCATTAGTAGAAAACGAACTGTTTAACCTGCACAGAGTATTATCCCTACCGTCCGAAGGTGATGGAATTCAAGGTTCACTTATGTACATACAGCTAGAAAAATATTATTTGTTATTTGATGAATCCAAGAGGCATTATGCAAAAGTGAGGAACGAGGAACTGTTGTGCAAAGATACGAATGGCGTTCGAACATTTATAAAAAAAACTTTGTTTGAATGTCCGCATATAATCACCAAATATGTGAAGTAAGGATGTTACTATCTCAAGGGAAATTCCCAAGGACTGTATCAAGAGGTTTGCTAAACTACATGATAGTAGCTGGACTCGATTGAATTAAGACTGATGGGTACACGTTGCTCCAAAAGAGGAACGCTTAACAATTTTGTGTAATGATAACAAGTCAATACATGTACTGATCAAAGGTGCAGGGTGACGAACATTTTATGGGCAATGTAAAGGGTATGGAATAGAGGTGTTCATACTGTCCGAACAAATCATAAGAATTAATGTGAGCAGTGAAAACAGAGTGCCAGCTTTCAAAATGGAGACTGACTGCTGTATCATAAATAAGGAAGAAAGGAACATTTTTGAGCTACAGTTAGACATGACGCTGGATCATGTAATATAACGTTTAGATGACGTTGAAATAGCAGGCCATAAAATAATAGAAACAGAAGAGGAAGTAGCTTTACAACAGCAGCATCGTTTATCAAAAATAACGTGGTGTCATTATTCGTTCTGGTCTTTCCTAGGAGTTGTAATACTTACCATAATGTTTATATGTTGTTCGTGCAGTTACTGCAAATGCTTTAGAGATTACTTAAAGCTTATGTGGAAAGGCCTGGTGATGATTGTTGTGGCAGAGTGTGTGTGAGGACGACCTAGTAAACACAAGTGAAGAGTCGGAAATGACACGCATTCGTTGTAGACGTCCTCTTCTAAATAGTGAAGATCGTGATGAAAGCTCCCTTACCTTTGAACACAACGAAGAAAGAATCGCTTTACCTATACCTCATACAAGCAGACATCTAAGATAGTGCAAGTCACTGCAAAACTCTCGTAGTACGTAAGAAAGTACTGTTGTGAAGCACATAATAAACTGTAAACAAGAATTTTGTAATATTATGTGTTTTCTTTTAGATTTATTACTGTCATGATGATACATAATGTGCTGTATTGATATGTTTATTTGTAAGTAATGCGAAGACAAATAAACAAATAAATATGAACATGTATGTGTAACGTAAAAGAATAGAGAAAAATGTTGTATGTTTGTATCTGTAAAGTTAAAAAGGAAAACGTTAATCAGGAAAACGTTAATCAGCCAATGATTTACGTTTATTTTCTACGTAATGTATGTCTTCATGAAAAATGAAAAAGTGTTTTACAATGATGCTTGCATGCATCTGTATTTACGTTTACATAAGAGCAGTGAAAAATGAAACAGTGTTTTATGTTGACTTTTACAAGTATGAGACAGTGAAGGATACAAACTTTACAAAGAGAAAAATGTAAAGAAAGCTAGAGTCATTAACCAAGAACGTCTATAATGTCATTTCTAGAGGTAAGATGTTTTAACTACAACAGAAGCCATCTTATACATTTGTTGCCAAACAATTGTCAACAGATTTCTCCCATGGGGAGTTGTTACACATTGATGACGTAATGACTTGTACTTTGTTACGCTGAAGGCTGTTGGGAGTCATCAAGGGCACGTCAAGATAGGAAATCATCGACACATGCAGAGTGTAGGCACGATTGGTAGGATTTAGGTTACCGGAGCTAAACAGTAACACTAGAGCCCTGCAAATTACAGACGGTCTGGATTGTCCCAGGGCAGAAGTTTCATTCCAGAGTATTAACTGGTAACTCCGTCCACCGCTTAGACGCTGCTGTAAGGGGTCACAGTAGAAAGTGGTCACGCAAAGGCAGGTCCTAGCAGAGGCAGCAAGATTGATACTTGCTCCTGAGAATTGCAACGGCAGTGGGTTTACACAGGTCCATGTGCTAACACAGCAGTCCGCACTCACAAAGGGACTGAGAGCGGGGCCAAGTGACGTGAAGTACTGTCGTAGCTGGCCCTCATAAGTGTGAAAGTGACGTTTAGCTTTCAGCTGAAAGCTTGAAAGTTATTTGCTCTGACTCGATCGTTTGTTCGCTAATGAGCATTAAAATGTTTGCCTGCTTTTCTACTCACAACTGAATGTACTGTCCTATGTTATGGGAAGATTGAACTGGAATTAATATTTCAGACAGCGTCTCTCAGCGCACATTTACATAAAGGCAAAACTAAATGGCGTGCATTGTGCGGCAAATTAAATCAAAACTGTTACTCAAAAACCACTACCAAAGCCAAACTGTGCACTTCCCAAAACAACTGAAACACTAAAATTACGAAGCTATCCTGTGAAACACGCACTGTTTCCTGGGTCATCAAAAATTTGAATTGCAAAGAAAATGCTTAGAATTTGGGTAATGGAAACCTGAGATGAGACACGAAAGAAACAACAAAATACGGAAAGAATCTCTCCTAAAAATTACAGCACATTCAGCAGCAGCACAGTAAGGAGAAATCGCATCAGCTACAATATTCAAAAGTAAAACTAAACAGCGCAGAGGAAGTTTGGGATGACTTCCTCATATTAAAAATCTTCTTCACTGAAATGAAAATACTAATCCCTTCATTATAGAGACAATGCTTATTTTAGAAGGATACAAAACTCACAGAATACCAGAAAATTTAATTTATTTACAAAAATCTTAGAAGGCAATACTACTACGTTTATGCAAATTGAAATTAATTAAACAGAAATGACCTGAACTGAGGTGGGGAGGTGGACTGTAATGTTGCTAGAATTGCTAATGTTATCAGCACATGGAAGCAAAAATTATTTCTTTATAAACGTAACCATAAAGCAAATTCATTTTCTCTGTCCTATAAATGCTGTGTCCGTAAGTTCTTCCATGACATTAATAATTCCTAACAAATATTTTTCAGTAAAATCCTCCTCTAATATGCACTACGTTAAAAGTTCTGCCAGCTTATTCCACTTCCAATACTCGACTACTCCCCACTTTACAGCTAAGCCAAAAATACATAAGTTCAGGAATACTATTGTCACTGCCGTCAATCGACTATTCCACTGTTCGACCATACGACTGCATCGCTCTCATAACACATTATGAAACTATCCGCAAATTAACACCCAGTCCACTCACAAATGTCCACCTTTCACGATGTTGATGCCAAACTTGTAGTTTGTTGGTGTAAGGTCCAGGACCATCCCTACTTAACGAGTAGTAAAAAGGTATCAATCTAAACGTGTTGGCCAGAGATGTCCTGGAGGTGCAGAGGGACTGGTCAGACTGGCCAAAACTTGTTAAGTGCCAGTGTGTTGGTGGGTCGTCTGTAGGAAGGGAGAAATAGTGCGGTGCTACGGTCCTCTAAATACTCATGTTTCTGTATTCAGAGGGATTTCTCAATCAGGTCGTTGGGACACCGATCCCATGTCGCCCGTGGCTAGCGTCGATAAGCTCCTGCAGACTTGAACTCGGAGTCTTGATTCGTGCTTGGGTAGCTCAGCTGGTAGAGCTGAAAGGCAACAGGTCTCGAGTTCGAGTCTCGGTCCGGCATACAGTTTTAACCTGCCAAGAGGTTTCATACCATCGCACAATCCGCTGCAGAGTGAAAAATATCATTCTGGAAGCTCCTATATGTCCGTTTTTCTCAGATGGTGTGTTGCTTGCATGCCTGTACTTAATATGCTGCTAGTGTTCGCTACTTCTGTTAGCACTCAACCCCATGGATTTAGACACTGACTTCTGTTGGGCAACCAGTTACTTCCTTTGCTTTACTAATGTTTAAAATCAGCCTTCAGTGAAGTAGTTATCTGATAGCTAGTAAATTCCTTAAGTCTCCAGCTGCGAGCAACCTGTCGGATCCGATAATCCGCGCCTCTCGTAGGCGCTCTGTGACACTGGTTGTCACTGATACGAGTCACTACCTGCCTTCACTGGGATTTTGTCTTTCAGCACTCGCTTGTCATCGCTCAGAAATTGCAGACTGTACTCAAACCTCCTGTTGTCCCTGTATTCTGTGTTACGACATGACAAAGGCTATCATGTTTCATTAACAATTCAAAGAAAAACATTGCTACGTCTCCATCAGAGTGTTTAAATCACGATTACCAGCAATTTTGCGGCTAGCGAGACTTTAGGCCACTAAGTGAGGAACACACATTGAGGTGAGGCTGCACATTCATTTGGGGAATTGCGTGTACTCTAGCATAAAGTGACACCACTCGTTGCTATGTTAAACGTACAAAAATACAATGAACGTAAGATTTATGTCGACAGTAAGTTCACGCGCCGATGAACATGAGAGGTGGTATGCCACTTTCTCACTTAAACAACATTTTCAGTCTGAGTAACATTCGTATTTTAGGTCATGATCTCGGTTTTCCCCACTACTAAATTTCATACACATGGTTTATGACTATTTTACATGAGGAAATGATAGAAAAAATGTTTGAATAAAGGCATGTGTAACCTGTAGAGAACATGTATCCGAGAGACAGTAGTTGAGATAACAGAGAACAGGGGGGAGATGAAATGGGGACCATAAATGTTGAGTGCAGCGCCCAGACTGTGTGAGTGATTCTGGGAAGAAACACTCAGTGGATCGTACCTGCAGAGGGACTTCTTCCTCTTAGGGTCAGCCAAATGGGGAACCAGCTAGCAAAACATTTTACCTGGGCCAGGCAGCAGTCCATCATGAACGCAGCCAGTTAATGGGAATTTGGTGGGGGAAGCCGTTTATGAGAGACTGCTGTAAACTGAGCCTTTGTGCAAACGGTGGGAAGATCGTAAGACTCCATGCATTCTCATGTTAGAAGCTGGGATGATATGGACAGAGGACGTGCAGGTGTTTAATGGAGGCTAGTCTGAGGCTCATCTGACGTCACAGGGTCGCGAGGTTCTTTCAGCGAGCATCGAAAACATACATTTCATGGGAACGACTCCATGGGAAGCTTAACAACCTTTTTTCAGAAACTGGAAATGGTTGACCTCGAAAGATCAGATCTCTCCATACATGATCCACTTTGGTCCCATCTAGCCCGCATCTCGTGGTCGTGCGGTAGCGTTCTCGCTTCCCACGCACGGGTTCCCGGGTTCGATTCCCGGCGGGGTCAGGGATTTTCTCTGCCTCGTGATGGCTGGGTGTTGTGTGCTGTCCTTAGGTTAGTTAGGTTTAAGTAGCTCTAAGTTCTAGGGGACTGCTGACCATAGATGTTAAGTCCCATAGTGCTCAGAGCCATTTGCATTTTTTTTTGGTCCCATCTAGGTAGATGTTTTTTGCCAAAACATGGTCATGCTTACCATGGGAACGACGCCTCTTTGGTCTAAAATCTTCTTTTTCGACAACAGAAATTAGGAGTTTCTGTTTGGCTCCTCTCAGGATACGCAAAGTGGAGGCTTGCTCCCCCAGTGTGAGAACTCTGCTACTGGTCTGGAATGGCTACCAGGCCAACAGCTCAGTCAAGAGGAGAGATTCAGTGAGTAGAGGATGGTGTGACTGGTTTGTGCAATGTGCGGGTGGTTTTGTTTTTGCTAATACGTCTTCCGTACGGAGGTTTGGTGCAAAGTGGTTGTGGTTGTTTGATTCTTCACCTTCTGGTCCTCCCCCGATGGAGAACCTCAGGTCTTCCCCTAGTGAATGAGACTTGTGGTCTGTACCTTGTGGTGGGCTAAGAGACAGTGGTAGTTTCCAACTATACATATAGTGGAACTGCGTATCATCTCGGACATATCGTGTGTCACAAGGGTGAACTTAGTTATCCTGAGTCGGCCAAAGTTTGACAATTCCACCAGGCACTGACGAGCCTGCAAGTCAAATTTGATTGAACAGAACAGAGAACGGGTGCGCCTCACACTGGAATCTGCCGAGATCGCAAGGCTCTGATAACGAAGTTTCCCGAGTTCTCATAATCAGAACGTCTGGCCATGTAGTTTGGAAATTTTCGTGGATACGTCAGAACATTACAGCTGTTGCAGGGCACTGCTTCTCGCACACAGCGCACCGTTTTGTGCTGCTGTCTGAATTAAGGTGAAAGGGTAAAATACTGCTACATCGGCGCGGGGTTGTTAAATTATATTCACAGTTTCCTGTTCTCAGGTGAACCATTGTTTGTGGTTTACTTGGCCATAGTTGACTTCATTTGAACGTGGTTGGGCCTCACAGTGGATTCGCGTAAACAAGGTTAGATCTCTTTGTAAAACGGATCAATTCAGGGAAGAATTTGTATAGCTTCCACCCCAAAATATGCTTTGCCAGTCAAACACCATTCCTTTTCTGATTTGTGTTTATCGTTGTAGTTGTTGTTACAAAAGGATTAACAAATTTGTCATTATTTCGGAAACTTAAATACGCCACTGTTCTCGTCCATACTCCCTCAACGATTCACAATCTTCATTTTGTTATGATGATACATGGATACACGAGGAATTTAATGTTCAATCTTATTAAATTAATTAATCTAGTTATTGATCTGAATTCTGAAAATGACGACAGGCATACGCAACGGAAGTCCCATTAGTAAATTCACTGATTCATATATAAAAATTAAGGGTGTAGCTCACTATTTGAAGGTTATTGAGAACATAATACTTTTATTTACGCAAATATAGTGACATTTAGCAACACTCATGCATATACAGGGTGTTACAAAAAGGTACGGCCAAACTTTCAGGAAACATTCCTCACACACAAAGAAAGAAAATATGTTATGTGGACATGTGTCCGGAAAAGCTTACTTTCCATGTTAGAGCTCATTTTATTACTTCTCTTCAAATCACATGAATCATGGAATGGAAACACACAGCAATAGAACGTACCTGCGTGACCTCAAACACTTTGTTAGAGGAAATGTTCAAAATGTCCTCCGTTAGCGAGGATACATGCATCCACCCTCCGTCGCATGGAATCCCTGATGCGCTGATGCAGCCCTGAAGAATGGCCAACTGCACGAAGAATTGCTTCTTCCATTGCAGGTGTCCTCGTCGCTCTAGGTCTTCCCCAGTCGCGAGTCATAGGCTGGAATGTTCCGTGATCCTTAAGACGCCGATCAATTACTTCGAACGTCTTCCTGTCGGGACACCTTCGTTCTGGAAATCTGTCTCGATACAAACGTACCGCACCACGGCTATTGCCCCGTGCTAATCCATACATCAAATGGGCATCTGCCAACTCCGCATTTGTAAACATTGCACTGACTGCAAAACCACGTTCGTGATGAACACTAACCTGTTGATGCTACGTACTGATGTGCTTGATGCTAGTACTGTAGAGCAATGAGTCGCATATCAACACAAGCACCGAAGTCAACATTACCTTCCTTCAATTGAGCCAAGTGGCGGGAATCGAGGAAGTACAGTCCATACTGACGAAACTAAAATGAGCTCTAACATGGAAATTAAGCGTCTCCAGACACATGTCCACGTAAAATCTTTTCTTTATTTGTGTGTGAGGAATGTTTCCTGGAAGTTTGGCCGTACCTTTTTGTAACACCCTGTATTTACGATTGAAGCAGGTTACGACTTGCAAACGGTTCATTTGCTCCTTAGATTTCTATCAGCCTTAAATGCAATTACGTAAAAGCACTTGCCTACCAATGCGTTTTCATGAAACTTGTTAGCCCTCGCCTACTACACTCCTGGAAATTGAAATAAGAACACCGTGAATTCATTGTCCCAGGAAGGGGAAACTTTATTGACACATTCCTGGGGTCAGATACATCACATGATCACACTGACAGAACCACAGGCTCATAGACACAGGCAACAGAGCATGCACAATGTCGGCACTAGTACAGTGTATATCCATCTTTCGCAGCAATGCAGGCTGCTATTCTCCCATGGAGACGATCGTAGAGATGCTGGATGTAGTCCTGTGGAACGGCTTGCCATGCCATTTCCACCTGGCGCCTCAGTTGGACCAGCGTTCGTGCTGGACGTGCAGACCGCGTGAGACGACGCTTCATCCAGTCCCAAACATGCTCAATGGGGGACAGATCCGGAGATCTTGCTGGCCAGGGTAGTTGACTTACACCTTCTAGAGCACGTTGGGTGGCACGGGATACATGCGGACGTGCATTGTCCTGTTGGAACAGCAAGTTCCCTTGCCGGTCTAGGAATGGTAGAACGATGGGTTCGATGACGGTTTGGATGTACCGTGCACTATTCAGTGTCCCCTCGACGATCACCAGTGGTGTACGGCCAGTGTAGGAGATCGCTCCCCACACCATGATGCTGGGTGTTGGCCCTGTGTGCCTCGGTCGTATGCAGTCCTGATTGTGGCGCTCACCTGCACGGCGCCAAACACGCATACGACCATCATTGGCACCAAGGTAGAAGCGACTCTCATCGCTGAAGACGACACGTCTCCATTCGTCCCTCCATTCACGCCTGTCGCGACACCACTGGAGGCGGGCTGCACGATGTTGGGGCGTGAGCGGAAGACGGCCTAACGGTGTGCGGAACCGTAGCCCAGCTTCATGCAGACGGTTGCGAATGGTCCTCGCCGATACCCCAGGAGCAACAGTGTCCCTAATTTGCTGGGAAGTGGCGGTGCGGTCCCCTACGGCACTGCGTAGGATCCTACGGTCTTGGCGTGCATCCGTGCGTCGCTGCGGTCCGGTCCCAGGTCGACGGGCACGTGCACCTTCCGCCGACCACTGGCGACAACATCGATGTACTGTGAAGACCTCACGCCCCGCGTGTTGAGCAATTCGGCGGTACGTCCACCCGGCCTCCCGCATGCCCACTATACGCCCTCGCTCAAAGTCCGTCAACTGCACATATGGTTCACGTCCACGCTGTCGCGGCATGCTACCAGTGTTAAAGACTGCGATGGAGCTCCGTATGCCACGGCAAACTGGCTGATACTGACAGCGGCGGTGCACAAATGCTGAGCAGCTAGCGCCATTCGACGGCCAACACCGCGGTTCCTGGTGTGTCCGCTGTGCCGTGCGTGTGATCATTGCTTGTACAGCCCTCTCGCAGTGTCTGGAGCAAGTATGGTGGGTCTGACACACCGGTGTCAATGTGTTCTTTTTTCCATTTCCAGGAGTGTATTTTGAAAATTTATTCTCTCTATCTCAGTGTTTATCCCGTCGTAAGAGATCCGCTTCTCTTATGATGTGGCAAATTTGTTTTAACGGTGTGGCCAGACGCCCTTTCTGTCACCACGTTTGTCACATAAGCGATGGACATCGCGTACACCCTCCAACCGTGAATCGTGTAAATTTTATTTTATATGTTACAGTATGTTAAAGGTTTCTGTGTAGTGTTTTCTGAGATAACAATTTGTCTAAATATGCGTGGAAAACCGCATACAGTCACACTCACGCAGACTGTTGTACAAGACCAACAGTCGTTGATCTGCAGCTCAGATTCTACATGGTGTCGAAACTTCGTGGCACATTAAAACTGTGTGCCGGACCGAGACTCGAACTCTGGACCTTTGCCTTTCGCGGACAAGTGCTCTACCGTCTGAGCGATCCATCTTCACAGCTTTAAATTCCGCCATTATCTCATCTCATTCCTATCTGGTCTCGTTCACGTTCCTGTCTCGATGGATACGTCTCCTTTAATTTTCATGAACATCTTCACAAAATATAAAATAACGTCACTTAAAACTATACTTCACAACAAGATAACAGAATATGTACTGAAAACAGTCATAACTGCATTAATCATTGTCTTGCTTCTGTCTTGGGAGCACTGTCAGACTGTAAAAGGTCTTAGAGGCCAATGAAAAAAAGCAAATAATCCTAATAAACATAGCTCTGGGAACCAATGATTTCCCGATAAGATATACACGCAACCGTAACTTCATTACCTGCAACAGGACTACTGGTATAATGCTTCTTGTCGTGAAAGGATAGCTATATAGTGTATGCACAATGGTGCACCAGAACACTTTCAAGTTGCTGTTCGGGAATACATAGCAAGGATGTTCAACAAGTTAGTGGGTCGTGGATCGTCACTTCCACAGCCTCTTGTACCCGAGTTTAACCCAGTGGATTCTTTTGGCTATTGATATTTAATAGCTTTGCGGTACTTCAGCTCTCTTAATAGCGCCGATAAACTACCGGAACGCTTTGTGGTTGGCTGTCAACGCATTCGGAACGCATCTGGGACTTTAAGCGTTTGCGGGTATTAGTGGAGGAGACGTGCTGAGCCTGCCTTTACATGACGGTGGTAATGTGGAACACTTGTCGTAACGCGTTTGTCCTCAAGTGCATGTCTGTCTTTGGATCCTCGGGGACTGTTATAAGGTGTTCATGTACTCACTCGTAATACAAAGTATTCGGGGAACCATAGGTTTTCGAAACTATTTTTTGCTCAAATGGCTCTAAGTACTATGGGACTTAGCATCTGAGGTCATCAGTCTCCGAGAGCTTAGAACTACCCAAGGAGAGCCGGAATGATGAAAATGACAAAATTAAGGTTTTTTGGTTTTTTCTTTATAAAATTATTTGGAGTTTTCTAAATAAAACAAATCAAGTTTCACCCTTCTAAGTGAATTCTAAGTGTGTTTTTTATCGCTGCAAAGTTGACACCGCGTAAAGGGTTGCAGCGACTTGGTGTGTCACCTCTGACCGCGCCGCTCGCTGGTTGCAAGCAGGGTATCTTGGCGGAATTAGACATCGTTTTGTTTTCCAACGTTGTATGGCTTTATCTCTGTGACAAGTGACTGTTCATATCGGAAAACATAAACGCTACAACGTGTGTGTTGACTTGTGGAGTTTGCTTTGCGTTCTTTAGTAGTTCAATTTTGCGTATTTGACGAATTTTGCTCGTAACTGTTTTACGTATTTGGTTTGTGGATATCAATATTCCCCGTTTCAGCAATCGAGTGTTTAAGAAAAGGCACAATGAGTGGAAGAAGAAATCTTTTGTTGTTTCGAAGGGAGATGCTGCTCAGACTGCTTCACCGACTACTCCAAATGAATGTGATAGAACTTCTTCCAGCGAGAAACTATTTTACAGCAAAGAAAAATTTGAAAACTATGAAATTGACAGTAACTATGTGAATGAAATAATTAACATTTCCTTGCTCTCTAATATTTTGAAACATAACGTATTAAGCCAAGTTAGCAAAGGAAGAGGACTGGAATTGCAAATACATTCACACATTGGTTTGGCATGTAAAATGTTATAGAAGTGTAATAAATGTGCTGCAGAAGTTTCGTTTTCTAATTCTAACAGTATTCTTCGTAGTGGTAATAGTGGAAAGAAGGTTTATGATATAAATGTTAGGCTGCATCAACAAATGAGCACCCACAACATGCACTGTGCCCCACAGGTGATGACGCATGGTGTAAGTAACAATCAGGAAAGGAATATGCCCATAAAAACAGTTTTCCAATTTCTGTAATTGATGTAATTAAGCCCCTATTCAGAGATTTATCACAGGCAAGTTTATTGGAAAAGTGTTTACATGGGAAAACACAAAATCCAAATGAAAGTGCAAATAATTTAATTTGGATTAGGATTCCCAAAAGAGTGTTTGTGCAGATAAAAACATTGCATTTTGGAGTGTATGATGCAGTGGCAACACACAATGAAGAAAACATTAGCAAATGTGATGTGCTGAAACGTTTAGGTTTCCAACGAGGACACAACACCATTTCCACAATGCGCCTAAAGGGATGAAGAAAGACTAAGAGGTGCTGAAAGAAGAGACAAAAGCCTACAGCATGCAGCAAAAGGGAAGAAAAGACCAGTGAAAAGGAAACTAACACTGGAATAAGAAGAGGATGCTGATGATCCATCATATGGGGCCGGAATGTATTAAAAAACTTTGGAAGCCATTACCCATAACTTTAAAATTTTCATATTCAAGGAACATTTTCTCAAAAACTGCTAACAGTATATCAATGAAATTTACACACACTTTTTTTTTTTTTACTTCTTTTACTTCATTTTTATAAGAAATTGTAAAAATATACCGTATAATTCAAGAGTTATAGAAGAAAAAGTGCAAAATTTTACAGAAAAAATTAGCATCTGTTTAAAAAAACCAAAACCAATAAATATTTCTTAACATGGCATTATAACTTTGTAGAGAAATATACAATGAACATGTAGTCCAAATTTCAGAGCAATATGTTTAACGGTTTTAGAAAAAATGTTCCTTCTATTTGCTAAAATTAACATGGAGGAGATGGATCGTTCCGGCTCCCCTTACACCTAACTAACTTAAGGACATCTCACACATCCATGCCTGAGGCAGAATTCGAACCTGTGACCATAGCAGTCGCGCGGTTCCGGACGGCAGCGCCCAGAGCCGCTTGGCCACCGCGGCCGGCGAAACCATTTTTATCAGTGTTATTTGGGCTCTCGTTGACCTCTACTCGCACGTTTAGTTTGAGCCTAGATCAGATAGCTTCTATGTAGTCACAACCACAATATACTCATACAATGCTCACAAATATTTTAATCTTAATCGTCGTACTGAATTTAATTCTTCGTCAAAATTTTTGTAATAAAAGTGTCTGGTTAGCAAAATATTGTGCACAGAGTGTTGCAAGTTATTTCATTTGCAGTTCATTAATTCTCCTTTAATTACCGCAGTTTTACTTCTACTGTCAGTACAGACTAAAAAACTAATTATTCTGACTATAATTGTACATCCGTTAAACAATGCAAAGCTAACATCGTCAGCAAGTAAGTCCACTTTCTAAAAGAACCAGCCAGCCCCTTATCTCTTTTCTCCAGAATGGTATGCGTTCCACCACGTTACGCTCATTATGTTCGCGTGTTCCTGGTTGACCTATAATATCGCAAATGCTTTCCCCCTGATGGCGCTCATACTGATACGTAATAATATTTCCCCAAAAATCAAATACTGCACATAATTATTTTGAAACCCCATACTGCCGAATGTACCGGGTAATCAAAATGTGAGTATAATTTTGAAAACTTAATAAACCACGTAATAATGTAGATAGAGAGGTAAAAATTGACACACATGCTTGGAATGACATGGGATTTTATTTGAACCACCCTATATTGCTAGACGCGTGAAAGATCTCTTGCGTGCGTTGCTTGGTGATGATCGTGTGCTCAGCCGCCACTTTCGTAATGCTTGGCCTCCCAGGTCCCCAGACCTCAGTCCGTGCGATTATTGGCTTTGGGGTTACCTGAAGTCACAAGTGTATCGTGATCGACCGACATCTCTAGGGATGCTGAAAGACAACATCCGACCCCAATGCCTCACCATAACTCACAACATTATTCCTCGACTACAGCTATTGTTGAGGAATGATGGTGGACATATTGAGCATTTCCTCTAAAGAACATCATCCTTGCTTTGTCTTACTTTGTTATGCTAATTATTGCTATTCTGATCCGATGAAGAGCCATCTCTCGGACATTTTTTGAACTTTTGTATTTTTTTTTTTTTTTTTTTTTGTTCTAGTAAAATCCCATGTCATTCCAAGTATGTGTGCCAATTTGTACCTCTCTATCTACATTATTCCGTGATTTATTCAGCTTTCAGATTTATAGTGACCTTTTGATCACCCGGTATGTTACACTCTTGCACTGCAGGTCCGCGTGTGACCTGCCGGGGCTTCACGGGCCACGGCGCCAGACTGACGCCTGGAACACCTGGAGAGAAGCTGCGCGTCGTGCTGGACCGCTTCATGGACTTCCGGCAGGAGCAGCTGGACACGCTGCAGCAGGAACCCGGGCTCTGGATGGGCGACGTCACTAGCGTCAACCTCACAATGGTCGAGGTACGGAAGCTCACGAAGACGGCGTAGAAATACTCTGTTCAATCTGCAATCTCTGAAATCTTGCTGTACCTCTCAGCCTTTTCCAAGTATACCTCCATCTCTTGCGATTCTTGACATAGCATTCGTTGTTACTGGCTGAAATTTATTGTAGAACTCAGTTACTCTTTCTCCTCTCTCATTCCTAGCAAGAAGACCATATTCTCCGGTAACTTTTTCTTCTACTCCTTCTCCAACAACCGTATTCGAGTCCCCACAGACTATTAGATTTTAATCTCCTCTTACGTACGGAATTAGCCGTTTAATATCCTCACATACTTTTTCTGCCTCCTCATCTTCAGCTTGCGCCGTTCTCATGCTCATTTATACCTTAACTACTGTTGTCGGTGTCGGTTTGCTATCGTCCCTGATAAGAGCAACTATATCACTGAACCGTTCGAAATAACATACTCTTTCCCGAATGAGATTTTCACTCTGCAGCGGAGTGTGCGCTGATATGAAACTTCCTGGCAGATTAAAGCTGTGTGCCCGACCGAGACTCGAACTCGGGACCTTTGCCGGCGAAAGGCAAAGGCGAAAGGGGGGGAAAACTAATTATTCTTACTATAATTATCCGTTAAACAATCCAAAGTCTCGGTCGGACTCACAGTTTTAATCTGCCAGGAAGTTGCAACATACTCTTTACCCGCCCTTCCCATTCGTAACGATTCTTACTCCTATTATAGCCTTCTTTCCATTTCACTTCACTAACTACCACCATATCTAGATTGAGTCTTATCATTTCCGGTTTCAGATTTTGTAGCTTCCCTGCCACGTTCAAACTTCGGACAATCCACGAACCGACTTGTACAACGGTATCCTTACGTTATTTTTTAAATCTTTTTCCATGGTCCTCTCTCTCTTAGCAGTCCCCTCCCTCCAAGATCTGAATGGGGGACTATTCCGGAATCTTTTGCTAACGGACAGATCATCACGAAATTTTTATCAACTACAGGCCACATGTGCTGTGGATACGTATTTTGTGTCTATAGTGAAGTGGTTTCCATTGTCTTCTGCATCATCTTGCCGTTGATCATTTTTTATTATTCCATCTTATGGGCAATTCCGCACCCCAAGGGCAAGAGACTGGCCTGAATCTCTCTCCTTTCCTCCGCCATCTTTACAAGGCCGTTGATAGAACGAGGGTGACTTCGTGACTTCTTATGGCGTAAGTCCTCGGCCGCCAAAACTGATGATTATTATTCAAAATTTAGAAGGTGGCTGGGTTCGATTCCGGGACCAAGGACGTTTACTAATCGAAGAGGCCATCCCTTACCATTGGTGTCTGCCCTTAACACTTATTAAATTGAGCTGCTGATAACCGAAGGCACCCAATACCATTACGTCTGGTGCCGGTCTTGTGTGCCAAATGCAACCTGGCTACATTCGTTCTTCTCGGAGCCTTCACATACAGACACGTATCGCGATGCTATACCTATAACCGGGACCTGTCCGAACAAACCTCGTATTTGCTCTCCTGATTTAACTGTTGTTATTGAGCGCTCCTCTGTCGATGCGAATCCCTCTACTGCCGTGTCAATGCCAGCCAGAACAATGGCCGCCGTGCTAACAGTGCGTGTTGCTGGATACAGTCGTCGTACGACCATGTTATGCTCGTGTATTTGCAAATAAAAGATGGCAGATCGTCGCAGGGGTTCACTGAAATCGTGCATGGCCTTGAGTAGAACTTCCTGAATCAATCGCGCACGTAGTCACATAACAGTCTTAGATACCTTAGCAGCTCGAGAAAAAGCACCGCGGAACGATAAACTGCTTTCATAATAGATCAGGATTCTGTCTTTAATTCCGATGTGTCCCGGTAGACATTTCTGCCTCCTCCATGGGCCATACGTGATGGTCTTAGAAACAGACAATTCTGAAATACGATATCTGAAACATTCAGCATGATCTTTCCCTGTTACAGATTTCAGATGGTGTTACACCCACCTACTTCGGGAGTATGAGCTGAAATGCTGATCGACTGCATGTTCCAGCACGTGGTAAATTTCATGCCACTTATACTGTTGTTGCACGCAGTGTTCATGGTATTCCAATTTTAATGCCGACACATTGTGTTCAGCGATGAATCGCGGTTTTGTGCTGCCCCTAATGACCATCGTTGGCGAGTATTACGGCAACCTGGAGAATTCTCCCATTCTTCTGATACTTTGGAAAGCCACAACGAAGTTATTTCTGGTGTCACGATATGAAGAGCAAGCGGGTATGACTTCATACAACGGGTGGTAGTGAACGGGACAACTCTGACGCCACAACGCTACGTCTCGGACATCATGTGGCAGTATCTTGGCACCATTTTTCAACAGGACAATGCTCGTCCACACTAGAAATGAGTCTCTGTTAACTGCCTGCGTGATGCTAAGGTACTCCCATGGCCTACAATTACCCGGATCTGCCATCAATAGAACATGTATGGCACCAGCTAGAACATCCGGTTTGTCCCAGTGCAAGTATCCAGGATCCGAAGGACCAGTTACAATAATTTTTCGCCAGATGCGTCAGAAGAGGATTCAATGGTTTTATTGCACCATTCACAATATAATCACTGCACTCATCCAGGATAGATGGGTTGCTGTGTTATAGTGGTAAGTTTGCTCATATTGTCAAATTATTTGCTAATTTGTTTCGATTTTGAAATCACTGAAGAAATTTCACGTGACCTCCCAGCCCGTGAATTATCTCGACTCCTCCCTCCGTTGTGGATGCTTACCTTTTTTGGACAGTTAGAATGGTGGTAGGCGTTTGCGACCAGTCAGTATTCTTATAACCAGTTGAGTTGTACTGTGTATCAGGCAGTATATTTATATCTAGGATGTGAAGGAACTATGTATATGTTGAGTTATTACAGAAGATAAATACTTGTATTACGTGACTCAGATGTCACCCTGCTTGGGGTTCTTGAATGGTTCAACTCTGGACTTGTTTTGACGGCTTCGTTTGAGTCCCATAGTGCTCAGAGCCATTTGAACCATTTGAACGGCTTCGTGCGCTTTCAGTGATACTGGAATCAGATTTGCAATACAATTACATTTGATAGGAAGGGTACGTTTTCATTACTACTTAAGGTATCGAATTACTTTATTATTCGATAAGGATACAAGCTAGTAATGAATTAAAATTTGTACCCAGGCCAAGATTTGATCCTAGGGTTCCTGCAGACAAGACAAACGCGATGAACACTGCACCGCCGTGGCACTGCAGCTACCACAGCTGCACAGACTTTCCGAGTCCAATGCTCTCCTTAACACTAATTTCAGTTCACACCTTCAGCTCATTTTTCTCCTGGGACAATTTTCGATTTACTCGTACACTAGCTTCTATTCTTATCGAAGATAAAGTTGAGACTCTTACGTCTCCAGAGAGGTCATTAGATTCAGGGAGATCATTCCTTAGATCAATACATTATTATTGTTTATATTGTGTTCATATGGAAGTTTCTACCGATGTTCACAGGTTTTTGATGCCTGATTACATTTTAACTAAGTTAGTTGATGTGCACCATATTTCTGGGGAGTGATGACGCAACAGTCGAGCAGCGAGGGGCCTCCATACGTAACTATTTCCAGGCAAATTATGTCACATTTCAAAGACTTCATCGTCATCTTAGTGAAACAAGATACAAACCGACTAAGAACCGGTAAACCTCACTGTGTGCGAACTGTTCGATTTGAGGAAGCTGTGTTACAGCTAACTAAACATAACCCCGCCAACCGCACCCTATCCATAGCCAAGAAACTAAATGCCTCCAATGTCAATGCGTGAGAGGGGGTTTCCAACCATTCAGGTATCAGAGGGTACAAAACTTTCAGCTGATGACATTCCGCAGGGCGTAAGCTTGTGGGGGGAGATAAGAGTTCGTCGCACAAGAGACACTGATATACATTTCAGATGAGCTGATTTCCACTTTGACTAATGCGCATTCATTATTCGTGAAACACGTGATTGTTTATAGTGAGTTAGGCAGTAATTAGCACGTAGATGCCAGTTGTGCAATAGTGTAAACAAATGACATTTTAAGCAACATCTTTAAAACAATATTCGTCACGCGGCATTTAGAACGTCACTACCGTCAGAAGGTTCGTGGATCCTGTCGGAGAAACGGTGAAACTGTGCCATTATTCTTACATAAAAAAGTGCTTTTCTTATCCCCTCTAAACACTCTAAAATTTTGTACTCCAAATTTTTTTAGGCGACATATCGACAGTACCGATAGTTTTCCCTAATATGTAGGGTTTTAATAATTCTATTTTGTTTGATGCTTTCGTTGCGTATTTAATGCAGTCATTGGTTTAAGTTATTACGTCGAATTTACGTAACAAAACGAACATTCATTAAGGATTTCTAGCATCACATTAATATATGGCAGCATAGAAGATTAGATACATCATACAATTCTTGAAACGCTCAATAAAAAGTAGTGATCAGAATTCAATATTTGACTTCTTTTTTGTCAAATGTGTGTGAAATCTCATGGGACTTAACTGCTAAGGTCATCAGTCCCTAAGCTTACACGCTACTTAACCAAAATTATCCTAAGGACAAACACACACACACATGCCCGAGGGAGGACTCGAACTTCCGCCGGGACCAGCCGCACAGTCCATGACTGCAGCGCCCTAGACCGCTCGGCTAATCCCGCGTGGCATTTGATTTCTGATACGCCTGAGTGTATCTGTGGATCATTAACAGAGATCAAAAGTGGTGCCTTAATACAAAGAATGATAAGATATATCTTGAAATGAATGCGAAAGAAGTGGATTGTTAATGAATTGTACTGTAACTGAACGCAAGAAATGTGTTCTGGCTGTGCCTTCTTGTAATATTTTGTAGTTCCTTACTGGATGAGAAGAGGGTGGTATGACAGGTGGGTGGCCGGTTTCCTCTCACTACAACACAAAGTGCCCACGTGGATAAATTACACTTTGTTACAGGGACCAGTTGAGTATTTAACTTCAGTTACGTCCTGTTCTGTGGTTAACAGCAATCAAATAACATGTACTGATTCTTGAATGGCGTGGACGATCGGTTCTAGGCGCTTCAGTCTGGAACCGCGCGACCGCTACGGTCGCAGGTTTGAATCCTGCCTCGGGCATGGATATGTGTGTGATTCCTTAGGTTACTTAAGTTTAAGTAGTTCGAAGTTCTAGGGGACTGATGACCTCAAATTTTAAGTCCCATAGTGCTCGGAGCCATTTGAACCATTTTTTGATTCTTGAATCTTGTCCGTGTCCAACCATATACAGCGACTAACGTACCCCCACAGCTCACTAAGTTGCGAGGCGACAACTATCACTGTGGGCGACTAGAGCACAGTGTGTCGCATTGAGGTGCAATGCGAACTGAGTCCAGATGCGACGTGCTGAGGTTATGAGATTGAGAAATTGAGACAGCTCGGTCGCCGGCGGCGGCCTATAAGCACAGTGTCCAGGGGGCGTTATCGGCGCGTGGCCTGAGAGCGTGTCTTGGTCTTCTCTTGTCATAGGTCCGCTTAGTTCAGCGCCTGCTATAAAATCTTTGATTTTGCCGACTGGTGTGCTGGTGAAGGCGTAAGCACGCTCATTCCTCCCCCCCCTCCCCCCTCCTGGAAGTAGAGATGAGCCAGGAGCCACAGATGTGGAGGACGGCGTACTCCCAACTCCCAGCTGTATCCCGCCATCTGGCTTGGGAGGGCAGAGGAACGTCCTCCCGAAAATACTGCTCAGGGTACATGTCCAGTCCTGAGGGTGTTTCCTGGAGCGACGGCGACGGCGATGGCGACAGCGATGGCGGGTCCAGGCCCATCAGTTCGGAGAGCGGCGACGGAGGAGGCGAGGGCGCGACGTCTGGGGGTGACTTGGCGGCACCAGCTGGTGGCTGCGAAGGGGGGTGAGGGGGGGGGGGGTCCGTGAGGCCGCCATACTGCAATTAGATACATATATGCGACAAAGGGTTTCCGAATCTCGCCTCGCTCCCAGTGCTGACGTCGGCTAAAAGCCCTGTAAAGAACAAGATCATGCTTTGCAAGCTATACTTGCGGAGCATCGGCGGCACCGGATGTTGCGGTAGGTGGAGGAAGAGCAGCAGCGTCCGATGGCGGCAGCCACGGAGAAGTTCGGCCGGTGATGGTCCGTCGGGTGAGTGGGAGCGATAGAAGGCGAGAAAGAGCTGCAGTGATTGTTACCGTGCGTGGGATGTGCGAAGCTTGGCCATTCGTTGTTTAAAGCTGCGTACGAAGTGTTCTGCTCCCCCGTTGACCTGAGGGGTGAAACGCCCACTTGTTAGATGACGAATGCCATTTCGTTCACAAACCGGTTCACACTCATGTGACGTGAACTGAGGTCCTTTGTCCGTAACAATGACTTCAGGCAATCCTTCAATGCAAAAAATTGAGAACAACACCTGATTGGTGCTACATGACGTGGTAGAGTTCATAGGCACCGCAATTGGTAAAAGAGTCTACCACAATAGGGCCATTAGTGTTCCAGAATGGTCCAGCAAAGTCAATGCTCATACGCTGCCATGGCGATTGAGTCTTAAGCCAAGCTACGTATGTCTGTGGCGGAGCTTATTGGTCGTCCGCGCATGCGCAACGCTTTGACGCTGTTCAGTGTGGGCGTGCATGCCCTGCCAAGTACAGCGCCGGCGCGCTATCTGTTTAGTGCGACCAGTTCCCAAATGACCTTCGTGGGGCATTTGTAACACATACTTTTGGAACGGAAACGAGCACATGCGACTGTCCACTATCGGACTGTACTATGATCACAACTTATTGTACTGAAAGGTTATGCCGACGAACAAAGTATCGGCGTACTACTGAGTTCTGAACACTGTTCTAGGCGCTACAGTCTGGAACCTTGTGACCGCTACGGTCGCAGGTTTGAATCCTGCCTAGGGCCTGGCTGTGTGTGATGTCCTTAGGTTAGTTAGGTTTAAGTAGTTCTAAGTTCTAGGGGACTGATGACCTCAGATGTTAAGTCCCTTAGAGCTCAGAGCCATTTGAACCATTTTTTTTAACACTGTTCAATGATCGAGGCCAAGACGTGCGAATGTAATGCTACAAAATCTTCAGATCATGGTCCGCTTCCGTGGCCTGTGGAATTTTTCTGTAATTCAGTGGAAAAGATTGCAGCAGTTCAGAGTCTGCCCATCGATCTGGCAAGAAGATGTGTCAGAGGAATCAAAATCAGAGTCAGGCCGATCTGAAGGCGAGAAAGGGCGTCAGCATTGCATTGCCATGCTTTGTCGTAGCTCTCTACACAATTTCGTACTGATACTGGTGTAGACGTAAAGCCCACAGTTGCAATTTTTGAGCAGTACGTGTAGGAACCGTCTATGACGGATGAAACAAGGACTGCAGTTGGTTGGCCGGTTGGGCAGTCGACATAGCTTGTGCGGAAAGCAATTGCTCCACAGTCAGTGTGGCAATTTACTGGTTCTGAAACTTAAATCTGATTTAGTTTCAGAGCAGGAGCAGTCTGCGGCTGATGCACAGGGCAAATAGAAAAAGCAATGTGCAAAGCCTGCGAAAAGAGAAATATATTATTTCTGCAGCTCCCCTCCTGTAATACATGAACAATAATAATAAATTAGCAAATAGAATCTCTGTAACGACAGCTCCCCTGCAGAAACCTAGAACACATGAAAATCAAACAAAACTTGATCAAACTCGTCACCAATTGTTGTGGCTGTACCCTCCTGAAATGTTTTGTGATTCCTGGCTGGATTAGGAGAGGGTGGTATGATAGGTACGTGGGCAGTTTCCTCTCACTACAACACATAATGTGCATACGGTTGAAATACACTTTATTACAGGAACCAACTGAATACTTGACTTCAATAACGTCCAGTCTGAAGTTCTATGGTTAACAGCAATCAAATAACAAGTACTAATTTTTGAATCTTGTTCATGTCCATCACACAACTATATACAATGACTAATGTTCCCTCTCAGTTAAGGTGCGAAGCAACTACTATCACTGTGGGAGACTATAGAGCAATGCGACGTATTGTGGTGCAATGCGAACTGAGTCCAAGTGCTACCTTCTGAGGTACCGGGATTGAGAGGTTCAGACAGCTTGGTCGGCGGCGGCGACCTATATGAACGCTGCCCAGGGGGCGTTGTCGGTGTGAAGCCTGGCGGCGTGTCTTGGTATTCTCTTGTTACAGGCGCACCTAGTTCAGCTCCTCCTACACAATGTTTCCTAGTGCCCACCGGCGTGCTTCCGAAGGCGTACGTCAGCACAAAATGATTCTATAAGCCCGCAAAAGTACTCAAGCCTGCAAATAAGGAATTCGGTGTGACGGCTAGCGTTCGGGACACCTCATAACTTTTTTTAGAAGCTCAGAAACTACTTTATTCTTTGGAAAGGGTAACATTTTGGAATTTACAACAAGACGAAGTGAAAAGTTCATATACGACTCTGTAATCACCTTCCACTGTCCTTAATATGAGCAACCTATGAGCTTCCACTTTACTGCTCGGAGACACGCGGCCTAATTCTTAATCCAACCACAGAGTACCAACGTCAACTCGCCACTACAATTAAGTCTGACCAATGCTAGTAAACTGAAATGATTTCACCCAAATGTTTGTTCATTGTGGAATTTGTGGTGTCACCGCCAGACACCACACTTGCTAGCCTTTAAATCGGCCGCGGTCCGTTAGTATACGTCGAACCAGCGTGTCGCCACTATCAGTGATTGCAGACCGAGAGCCGCCACACGGCAGGTCTAGTCTAGAGAGACTCCCTAGCACTCGCCCCAGTTGTACAGCCGACTTTGCTAGCGATGGTTCACTGTCTACATACGCTTTCATTTGCAGAGACAACAGCTTAGCATAGCCTTCAGCTACGTCATTTGCTACGATCTAGCAACGCGCCATATTCAGTTACTATTGAGATCGATATTGTGAATCATGTACTTTCATCATTAATGGATTAAAGTTAAGTATCAAACTAATTACGTCCGCTTTCTGAATTCTAATACCTTGTCATGTTCCAGAACTCACGTCAGTATAGTCCTTCCCTCCTCACGCCAGCCTGCGTGAGCTAAAACGCGTGCATTTCGGCCTCCATTCGTAACACGATGTTGGCTCTTCTGCCAACACAGCAGAATCTCCACAATAGCACTGACCACATCCAGAAAAAGGCAGTGTCCTCTAGAAACACGTCTCTAGTAACTAGCACTTAACCAAATCCGGAACAGAACTTCTTCTTCTTTTCAGCAATCACACGCCCTGTAGACGACGAGCTGCATCAAAGATCTGGTTCTATCCCTCGCTGTCTCTCTCCAACCTGCGTGGATTCCTAAAGCTTCGACGTCCTTCTCTATGTCCTCTTTCCACCGTGTGCGAGGACGGTCCAATGGTTGTGTCGTTTAGAGAGTGTCCTCGAACCCCTCAGGAATTCTTTTGCTTTCCATTCTAGCCACATGCCCCGCCCATTTGCAGTTTTCTGCTTTTTAACTTCTTGAAGACAATGGGTTGCTTCATTTAGTGGTAAATTTCAGTGTTCTTTCGAACTCTCCAGATGTCATTCTCCAATACAGGTCCCGAGATTTTTCACATCGATTTTCTTTCTAAAGCATTCAGCTTTTCTCTTTCTTTCTTGGTAAGCATCTAGCTTTCCGGACCGTACGGTACTACTCGGGAGATAGTTTACGAAAAGTCCCATTCTGGTGGCACTGTACCTTCAAAAAAATGGCTCTGAGCACGATGGGACTTAACATCTGAGGTCATCAGTCCCCTAGAACTTAGAACTACTTAAACCTAACTAATCTAAGAACATCACACACATCCATGCCCAAGGCGGGATTCGAACCTGCGACCGTAGCGGTCACGTTGTTCCAGACTGAAGCGCCGAGAACCGCTCGGCCACCAACGGCCGGCACTGTGCCTTCAGCTCTTCTCCTGTTTCACTGAGCAAGACTACATCATCTGCGAATGTCAGAAGTTTTACTTCACTGTGCTCGTATCGGACAACTTTCTCCAATGCAAGGTCGAAGAAACCAAATCAAAGAGTATCTCCTTGTCGTATTCCTGTTTTGATTGAGAAGTTAGAGGATATGGATCCTCTGAACTCCACTACTGCCTGTGAGCCATCGATGCACAGTTGTATCATCATAATCATTTTGCTGGGAATCCTAAATTCTTTTAGTGTGTTATAGTGGCTACTTCTGTAATTCTGTGGATATTGTCATAGACTCGCTGAAAATCATTAAACAGAGAGTAAATATTCCCGTCAGATTAACGCTATTTCTCAAAGATCTGCCGTAGAGCAAACAGATTGTCATCTGTGGAACTGTTTGGTCGAAATCCAGCCCGGTATTCTTGGATAATGTTTTCTGTATAAAACTTAATGTTTTCGAGAATGGTCTTTGACAGAACTTTGTATGTTATGTTTAGCAGGCTGATTCCTCTGTAATTTCCACATTCCATTTTAATTCCTCTCTTGTGTATGAGCAAAGTTATTGCAGTTTTCCAGTCTTCAGATAGAGTTTCAGTTTTACAGATCGTTGTGATAAGGTTACAGATTTCATGTAGTTTCTTTCCACCCTCTTTTAACATCTCTGCTGACATGTGGTCCACGCAAGCAGCCTTGTTGTTTTCCAGCTTTTGAATGGTGTGCACCATTTCCTGTTCGGTAATGCTGTATTCGCCAGTATTACTGCTGTTACTCTCGATCGTTACGTAATTGACACGCTGTTTACAGTTCCGTGCAGCTCGCCCGGCGGGCCGGTTAATGTGACACACGGCTGGCGAAGTTTCAAATGATTCCTGAGCAAAGTCAAGTGTGTCTTGCCTAACCAATATGTCTATCACTTGTTGAAGGGAGGGATTGACTAGTCTCAAAATTTGCTCCCGTATACGAACATCAGAAACGTTCTGTGCAATTGCATTACGTACCATTGTATCTGAATAAGGGAGTCCACATTCACACTCGAAAGCACAATCCCTGGTAAGGTCTTGCTAAGTTGCAACCCACTCCCGATTAGTTTGACCGGCCGTACGTTTTGTACGAAAGAACGTATACCGTTTTGCCACTATATTGACTGATTCCTTGAAATAGGCATCTAAAGCAGACAAAATTTATTCGCAGGACAGAGTTGCTACGTCGCGTCGGGGAAATAATTTCACTATCACACGGTACGTTTGCACTCCTACACACGCCAATAAATGAGGCTGCCGCTCGTTCCCTTGAATTCTGTAGGCGGCGAGATGAAATCCAAATTGGCGTGACCACTCCGTCCAGCTTTCCAGGGCCGCATCGAAGCGTCTAAAAGGTGGTGCAACTGCATGTTGTGGCTGTGGTAGCGGTGGAGCGGCGGCTGCCGCATCGTGTTGCATTGCACGTTGACCCTGGACAAACTGTCCAAGGGAATCCAATAACGCCTGCGTCTGCTGATTCTGCAAGCGATAAAATTCGGACAGTACATCTGGAGATTGTGGCGAAGCCATGACACAAGTAATCTAAGCAAGGATAAAGAACAAGACCCTGTTTTTACTCGCCGCCAAAAATGTTGTGGACTGACAAGACAGCCAGTCCACAGTGACGGGTAACCGAAAGGCACGCGCTTAAACTCACGCAGGCTGGCGTGAGGTCTGAAACAGGATACGTAATGAATGCTATAAAGAAAAAGTACGTAGCTGCTGGAATACTTAACTTTAATCCACAATTGTGAACATTGGTCTTGTTACTGTACATGCTTCATTAGATACATAGCAAAGGATAAATGGCGCCTTGCTAGGTCGTAGCAATTAACTAAGCTGAAGGCTATGCTAACTATCGTCTCGGCTAATGAGAGCGTAATTCTCAGTGAACCTTTCCTAGCAACGCCGGCTGTACAACTGGGGCGAGTGCCAGTAAGTCTCTCTAGACCTGCCGTGTGGTGGCGCTCGGTCTGCGATCACTGACAGTGGCGACACGCGGGTCCGACGTATACTAATGGACCGCGGCCGATTTAAAGGCTACCACCAGGCAAGTGTGGTGTCTGGCGGTGACACCACACTTTCTGTTGTTTATTTATCTACTCTATGCCTGAAGAGCGGCGTAACATGCTGCTGACAGCCTGCCTGTTTGTGCGGGTTTGAAAATAACAATAAAGAAAAAACAAAAAAAAAACAAAAATCTCTCAGCGAGCCCCTCTCCCCTTTGCCCTTATGAGTCCTCCCCCTCCTTTGGTTCCCCCAACCCTTTCGTTTTTCCTCTCCTCCCTCCTTCTTGTTTTTCCCCCTCATCTGTCCAGATCTCCCCCCCCCCCCCCCCCCCCATTTGCCATTGGCTATGGCGTGTCATCTTTGTGCCAACATTTTAGTGCAGTTTTTACAGTGTGTGTTCGGTGTTATGTGTCTTTTCCGAAGTATTGCGAACGGCCATCATACTGTCGCTGGGTGTGATTTTTATATCTCTTTCCAACAGAAACCAGACTTTCACCATGTTTTTTAACTGTCTGTCTACCGTGTTACTTGTCTGCTTCCTGTGTATTTTATTAGCTTTGCCAACCCTTTGCTTTATGTTTTAACTTTCCACAATTTTCCGCCGTCTTACAATTTAAGTCACCGTTTTATCGCCTGCTTATATTGTTTCTTATCTTCTTCTTACGTTTTAAAAAGTCTGTAGACTGCAGAGCAGAGTACTAAGCTGCTGCCAGCCCGCCCCCTTCTGGGGGAATCGAAATTCAATAAAGGAAAAAAAAACTTAACCAGTCAGTCTAATCTTGCGTACATCTCCGGACATATCGCCTCACCATAGATAGCGTATTTACTTTCTTGTTCTGTGTACGAGAGGACATGGTTGTCTAGTTAGGTTTTCTAGTGACCCTGTTGTTTTGGTCTTGTCGTTGTTCGTAAGGTCCTTCGTTGGTCGCGTCCGTCCTCTCCAGTTTGTGTTGTTCGCGGGCCGCTCCATGGGTCCCGCCGCGCTTTCCGTCACGTCAAAGCTGCGACCGTTCCGGTCGCAGTTACAACAGTGAATATCGTCGTCTACGAAAAAAATATACTGGGTATAAATTAAAGTGCTGAATAAAGAGGTAGCTTTAAATGTAGCCTCAGCATCGATATCAGTCAGACGTTTACCAAAAATTCGATACATCCATAGTTTAGAAAATTTAACCATCCTTACTGGTAGCGTCTTCATAAGACCTTTGATTATGTATTGTTTAGGGAGGCATGCAGGTGAACGTGATACCGCCAGAGATGAGTGCAGTCTTCGACATGAGGCTCAACCCGCGCATCGACTTCGACGAGCTGGAGCGCAGGATGCGGCAGTGGTGTTCCGAGGCTGGAGACCAGGTGGAGCTGGGGTTCCTGCAGAAGGAGGCGAGACAGCAGGTCACTGACCTGGGGCCAGACAACGCGTGGTGGGCAGCTTTCCAGAGGGCAGCCGACAAGCTGTAAGCAACAGCTGCTGGCGCGTACACGTTATGTCTCACACCTGATGAAACGACAAGAGTGCTGTACTCCCTAAATTAGTCCTAATACTTCAAGACAGAAATTCAAGGTGTTTAAAAACTAGTGTATCCTTATGACAGGCGTTTATTTGCTGCTGCTGGTAAGCTCGCCATGATGCGTTAACGCTATTTCTCGACAAATATTACGTAGTTTTGACATGCAACAGTGTAATGTCTCTTGCAGCGGTCTCTCCGCAATATTTTCAGAAATTTTATAAATTATATAACTCAGTACATATCTCGAAATATCTCTTCTTATCTTAACGGTTACTAAACTTTAATATACGATGATTATCAATGCAAAGTAGTTTCAAGCCCTATTATTCCTTGGAGCATGCATTTACTCCATGGAATAGCTTCTCTGCTATCTATGTTTTTCTCTTATGAAAAGAAGGATTCGGATATTGCCGATTAGCCAGGAAAGAACGAAGATGTTTATGTATGTATTGTTGAGCTAATCGCCATCTTGATGAGATTCTGTATGAGAAGGAATTCAATACATGAACTAAACTAAAGTAAGTGTGTTTGCGTATTATTTAACTGATTATTATTGACAGTGTCTGCTTACTACGCTGTGTTGCACGGGATCAGTGGGGAACGTCTAATTTACGCTGGACGAACCTGCCGTTTTGTATGCTCAAGATAACCAGTTTATTATTTCCAATAAATAGGCTAACACGGTCTTACCAGCAGATCTCCGGTCTTTCCCATGTGATCACCGAAAGTTAATAATTATTACAAACGTTTTCAGGAGATCGACTGACAATTTTCGTCGCACCGAGACTTCGAAATTGCTTCACTGCCTTATGGAATTTAAGTTAAGCTCAATTTAATCAGGAATGTGATAAGCCTGCTTTGTGAATGAAAATTCCCTTAATATACGCATGTTTTTTACCATCCTGATCAGTGAAGGTAAATCAGGCCGGTTTGAGAAGGTTTTAAATTTTTGACTCCACAAAAAATATTAAAACATGCAGCATCTCACAATGGAGGTCACTTCAACAACTTGCTCAGTTATTCTCATAAGGTTATTTCTTGAACAGCTTGTACGTAATACAAATACTTTCTTACGTTGAAATCCTATCTACTTATTATGAAACATAGACATCTCTCTGGTGAACTCGTTATGTTCTGCTTTTGCAGGAAGCTGAAGATACGAGCTGTATCCTGTCCTGGAACAACTGACGCGCGTTTCCTGCGAAATGTAAGTTGTGCAAAGACTTAAGTGTATTATCATGTGAAAGGAAAGTGCACTAGGTTTTCACGTCCTGTCGACGACAAGATATATAGATGGTACGGATGGGTAAGGAAACCAGCGTCACCATTTTAAGGGAACCAAACCGGCATTTGTGTCTTTCGATGTAAGGAAGCGACAGGAAACCAATATCTAGACGATTTGACGGGTATATGAACTTGTCTCCATCCCGATGCGAATTTAGAGCCTCACCCGCCTCGCCTCGGTAAAATATTTGATGTTACTATCCATTACAAAGTCACGTTAAAGTAAAAGAGACTACTGTCTAATCTACGAGGGTGTTCAGACACATAAAAATACGAAACTTTTGTTTCGAAACACAAGTAGAGTCTACTAGTTAACTTAAATCTATCGTTTTATCGGCAACCAAGGCCAGTTTAAACTGTGTAATGAGCTATTATGAAAACGAGCCCTATAAGGTCCTGTATTGTTCTTTTACACTACGCCGATAAAGTAGCGTCCTACCCACGACCTGATCAAAACGCACTTCCGCGTGACGTGACGAAAGACGCCTTTAAATATTGTAACGCTAGTTCGACCTTCGTGGTTTAGTTTTGAACTCATTCGTTACTGCCTCACACAACATCTAAGAAATATCTTGCAACAAAATGATGCTTTATACGCAGCATTGTCTTCGTGGTCACCCTTGACTCTTACAGCATCTACATTTTCCTCCAGATTTCTCCAAGCCCCGGCACTTAAAATACTGATTTTCACTACGTAAACAGAATCTCAGAAAAAGAGAGAAAAAAAAGCAAATCACGAAGGAATTTTCCGGAAGGGGCGTTCAATAGTTCAAATGGCTCTGAGCACTATGGGACTTAACATCTGAGGTCATCAGTCCCCTAGAACTTAGATCTACTTAAACCTAACTAACCTAAGGACATCACACACAGCCATGCCTGAGGCAGGATTCGAACCTGCGACTGTAGCAGTCGTGCAGTTCCAGACTGAAGTGCTTAGAACCACTAGGAAGGAACGTAAATTAGTAGTTATCATGTACTTCTACCTACAAACAAAAGTATATTTTCAGAAAAATTGGATGATTTATTGAAGACAACAAACTTCACAACCTGAGCAAGTCAATAGCGCGTTGATCCCCTCCCCCCCCCCTCTCCCCCGCGTCGAATTCCTATTCTGTGCCAACCTCTTCATCTCAGAGTTGCAGTTGCAACTTCATTAGCTATATGTATCCCAGTCTTTGTCTTCCTCTACAGTTTTTTCCTCTACAGCTCACTCTACTACCGTGTAAGTTATTTCCTGTTGTCTCAACATGCCCCATCATCCTGTCCCTTCTTACTTTCCGGGTGATCTCCTCAATCGTTACCTTAACAGGCCATCTAATTTTCAACGTTCTTCTGTAACACCGTACCTCAGATGCTTCTATTCTCTTGTGTTCCGGTTTTCCAAGAGTCCATCATGTCACCCTGCCGTACAATTCTGTGCTCTAAAAGAAGAATGTCACATGTCTCTTTCTCAAATAAAAACCTATGTGGACTTCCCTTGCCCAGGAATGCCTTTTTTGTCAATGCTAGTATGCTTTTTATGACTTCTATGCTTCGTCTGTCACGGGGTATTTTGCTGCCTAGGTCGCAGTTTCGGTAACTTCATCTACTTCGTGATCACCAATTATGATGCTAAGTTACTCGTTGTTCTCATTTCTGCCACTTCTCAGTACTTTCGTCTTTCTTCGAGTAACTCTCAATCAATATTCGGTATTTACTACACAGTTCATTTCGTTCAGCATATCCTGTAACAATTCTACGCTTTCACTTATCTGCGAATATTTTCACTGACATCCTTTCACCCCGGATTTTAATTCTACTCTTGAATATTTCTTTTATTTCCGTTACTGCTTCTACGATGTACAGATTCAACGGTAAAGGTGAAAGACTACATCCCTGTCTTACACCCTTTTTAATCCGAGAACTTCGTTCGTGGTCTACCACTCTTATTGCTCCCACTCAGCTCTTCTACAGATTCTATATTACCCGTCTTTCCCTGTAGCTTACCACCATTCTCTCAGAATTTCGAATATTTGGCACCCTTGCACTGTCGAACGCTTTTTCCAAGTCGACAGATCCTATGAACGTGTTTGATTTTTGTTTAGCCGCAACGTCAGAATTGCCTCTCTCTGGCGTCTTTACCTTTCCTCAAGAGAAACTGATCGTCATCTAACACATCCTCAATTTTCTTTTTCATTCTTCTGTGTATTCTTATTATCAGCAGCTTGGATGCATGGGCTATTAAGCTGATTGTGTGGTAATTCTCCCACATGTCGATTCTTGAGAACTTCGGAATTGTGTGGATGACATTTTTCCGAAAATCTGATGGTATGTCGTCTGACACATTCTACACACAGACGTCCATAGTCGCTTTGTTTCCACTTCCCACAGCAAATTTAGAAATTATGATTGTATGTTCTCTATCCCTTCTGCCTCATTCGATCTCAAGACTTTCAAAGTTCTTTTAAATTTTGATTCTAATACTGGATCCCCTATTTCATCTATACTGACTTCTGTTTCTTCTTCTACCATGTCATCAGACAAGTTTTCCTCCTTATAGAGGCATTCAGTGTGCTGTTCTACCTATGTACTCTCTCCTCTGCATTGAACAGTGGAATTCCCACTACACTGTAACGTTGCCACTCTTGCTTTTAATTTCCTACACGCTCAGTCAGTACTTCCGACTATGTGTTTCTTGAACAGAGTATTCGCTATTTCTACTGATATTTATCACAGAACTCCATTAGCATCTTACCTTTCTAATTCATAGTACCAGACCCACATTCTCCCGCGACCATTTCTTCTACTACTTCCTGCATCCAGGTCATTTGTATATCCGTTTACGTACTGAAGTACCCGTTCAGTGTTCTCATTCACGTTACGTATCTCTTAATCTTCAGCTTGCGGCGTCGGCATGCATACCTGAACCATTGTTGTCGATGATGTTTTGCTATCGAATCTGTTAAGAACAATCCTATCACTGAACTGTTCACAGAAAATAACTCTCTGTCCTATCTTCATAACGAAATGTACTCCCGTTACACCATTTTTTGCTGCTGTTGATATTACCCCGTACTCTTCAGACCATAAATATTTATCTTGTTTCCATTTCACTTCACTGAGCCACTACATCTAGACTGAGCCGTAACATTTCTCTTTTCAGACTTTCTAGCTTCCCTACCACGTTCAAGCTCCTGACATTCCAAGCCCTGACTCTTACAGTGTTATTCCTTCGTTGGATATTCAGTCTTTTTCTCATGGTTACCTCCCCTTTCCCTGTATCCTCCTGTAGATCCGAATGGGGGGACTAATTTGGAATCTTTTACCAATGGAGATATCGACACTTTTTCTATTACGGGCTACAAGTCCTCTGGATATACATTACGTATCATTAATGCATTGGTTCCATCGTCTTCTGAACAGTCATGCCATTGATCTTTGCTGATTATTAGGTCTTTAGGAACAGTTTCCCACCCCAAGAACAAGACAGTGCCCTGAACCTCTGTACAATCCTCCGTCCTCTTGGCAAGGCCGTTAGATGAAAGAGGGTGACTTCCTACGCCGGTTTCTTCGGCCTCCAATGTTGATGATTTGTATACAGAATTTTATGTCATTATTTTATGTTTCGTCCCGGAAAGTATTTATGTGAATGAGAAGACAGTGTGCCAATCGCACCGGGTCTACTAGCAAAATATGAAATTTAAAAAGCACGAAATAAAACTTAAATAAAAAAAATGACACAAAAAAACCCGATAAGGTAAAAATGTAGTATCTACTGCCCCTTTAAGTTTTACTTAAGCAGGAATAGTTTTATTCAACCGTTGTCGCGTCGAGAGACCGCTAAGTAAACAAAATAAAAACAGAATACATCTAAAAATCGTGAAGTACGAAATTTAAGTACAAATCAACTACCTAGGCAGTGTAGATACATGTCAAACCAACAATATAAATCTGTGAGTCTAAGTCTTAATTACTTTACTCCGAAAAAATTGGAAACGTAGACACATATGTCAACGACGCCTGTCGTCAAACGACTGCCCGTTCGGGTCACAGCACCTGGTCAAGCCCTGCAAGCTTCATACGGCGCACCACGCGGTTTCGCCGAGAGTTAGGACGCTATCATCAGACTACTGTAGGCCGTAGGCCTCGAAACAGAGTAATGCGTGAAACTAAGTTCGCATGTAATTATGTAAGAAACAGGATAAAAAATAAATTGGCAACTCTGTTTTTCAATAATGCTAGTCTAATTAAAGAGAGATTGGTTTTCACATTTTATATAATAATTAATTTTAATATCACCACCTATTTTGATGTGTGAATGCAGGCTGCGCAAGCCTGGAAGAGAGGGCACCAAACAGAAGAGGAGGCTTATACCCAGCAATAATGAAACTACGCTATTCTAGAAAGCTACTGTTGACTTTTTTTATTTACTTAGCGGTCCCCTGACGCGACGACAACTGGATCAAAATATTACTACTTATATTAAACTTAACAAGGCAATGCACATTTTTTTTCCTTTTTTCACTCTTTAGAGGATATTTTTTAATTTGTAATTTACACTACTGGCCATTAAAATCGCTACAACAAGAAGAAATACGGATGATACACGGGTAGTCATTGGACAAATATATTATTCTAGAATTGACATGTGATTACCTTTTCACGCAATTTGGGTGCGTAGATCCTGAGAAATCGGTACCCAGAACAACCTTCTCTGGCCGTAATAACGGCCTTGATACGCCTGGGCATTGAGTTAAACAGAGCTAGGATGGCGTGTACAGGTACAGCTGCCCATGCAGCTTCAACACAATATCACAGTTCATCAAGAGTAGTTACTGGCGTATTGTGACGAGCCAGTTGCTCGGCCACCACTGACCAGACGTTTTCAGTTGGTGAGAGATCTGGAGAATGTGCTGGCCAGGGCAGCAGTCGAACATTTTCTGTATCCAGAAAGGCTCGTACAGGACCTGTAACATGCGGTCGTGCATTATTCTGCTGAAATGTAGGTTTTCGCAGGGATCGAATGAAGGGTAGAGCCACGGATCGTAACACTTCTGAAATGCAACGTCCACTGTTCAAAGTGCCGTCAATGCGAGTAAGAGGCGACCGAGACGTGTAAACGGTGGCACCCCATACCATCACGCCGGGTGATACGCCAGTATGGCGATGACTAATACACGCTTCCAATGTGCTTCACTGCGATGTCGCCAAGCGATGGTGCGACCATCATGATACTATCAACAGAACCTGGATTCATCCAAAAAAATGACGTTTCGCCATTCGTGCAGCCAGGTTCGTCGTTGAGTACACCATCGCAGGCGCTCCGGTCTGTGATGCAGCGTCAAAGGTAATCGCAGCTATGGTCTCCTAGCTGATAGTCAATGCTGCTGCAAACGTCGTCATGCTGTTCGTGCAGATGGTTGTTTTCTTGGAAAGGTCCGTGTCTGTTGACTCAGGGATCGAGACGTGGCTGCACGATCCGTTACAGCCATGCGGATAAGATGCCTGTCATCTCAACTGCTAGTGATACGAGGTCTTTGGGATCCAGCACGGCGTTCCGTTTTACCCTCCTGAACCCACCGATTCCATATTCTGCAAACAGTCATCGGATCTCGACCAACGCGGTAAGCAATGTCGCGATACGATAAACCGCAATCGCGATAGGTTACAATCCGACCTTTATCAAAGTCGCAAATGTGATGGAACGCATTTCTCCTCCTTACACGAGGCATCACAATAACGTTTCACCAGGCAACGCCGGTCAACTGCTGTTTGTGTATGAGAAATCGGTTGGAAACGTTCCTCATGTCAGCACGTTGTAGGTGTCGCCACCGGCGCCAATCTTGTGTGAATGCTCTGAAAAGCGAATCATTCGCATATCACAGCATCTTCTTCCGGTTGGTTAAATTTCGCGTCTATAGCACGTCATCTTCGTGGTGTAGCAGTTTTAATGGCCAGTAGTGTAAGTTTTATGGCTATTAAAATGACACACAACTTGTGCCAGTCTCGTTATGTTATGTTTGAGTGAAATACCACCAATAATAAACGGCAGTGTATCTTTGTACATGAGGTGGAGACTTTGAGTCCGTCGTTGTTTTCGTCATTTCCGTGCTGTAGGTGGGCGTGCCGGCGCTGGGTTTCTCGGCCATCAACCTGACGCCGCCGCTGCTGCACGGCCACAACGAGTTCATCAGGGTGAGCACCCTCCTGCAGGGCATCCGCATCTTCCAGGAGCTGCTGCTCGAGCTGGCTAACGTCCCGTAGCACTCTCGCTCCGTACAGACGGCTCGCCTGCTGTGCATTGCGATGCAGCGACAAATGTACCTCATTCACTATTAAATATACTTTCCACTGCAGAATTCATCACGTTTCCTGGAATGTGTTCCTAGTTAAGTCATTTATAAGCAAAACACTAAATTGCTTGAGATGCGATTAAGGGGAAAGAACATTAAATAAAAGCAACACTTGTTAGGCTTGGCAACGGCCTTGCCGCAGTGGGTACACTGGTTCCCGTCAGATAGCTGAAGTTAAGCGCTGTCGGGCGTGGCCGGCACTTGGATGGGTAACCATCCGGACCGCCATGAGCTGTTGCCATTTTTCGGGGTGCACTCAGCTTCGTGATGCCAACTGAGGAGCTACTCGACTGAATAGTAGCGGCTCCGGTCAAAGAAAACCATCATAACGACCGGGAGAGCGGTGTGCTGACCACACGCCCCTCCTATCCGCATCCTCATCTGAGGATGATACCGCGGTCGGATGGTCCCGATGGGCCACTTGCGGCCTGAAGACGGAGTGCTTTTTTTTTGTTAGGCTTATTCACACCCAACTCTAACGTCATTGGCTAGTGAGTCAATAGGTCTCGATCTAATACCTCCGTCGGTTGACATTGCGTCCGAGTTTGTAAAACAGCGAAATTTTCTGTTGGTGGACTCTCAGTGATTGCTCTGATACTGGGTGAAGTAGAGGACGAACAAATCGAAATCAGTCATAACGGACGTTGACCTATCAGGCACGGCAAAAAGGGGCAACAAAATAGGGTTTGCGGCCGAAATACCAGTGGAAGAAATTTTATTTGTGCGGTTGCATGCCCGAAATTTAATGGACTGAAAAATAGCGATTTGTAAGATATGTGGACTGAACAACAAATGAACTTCTGAATCGAATTGAGCAAAAAATTATGGCGCAATTTCACTGAAAGCAGCGACCGGTTTATAGGACACATCATGAGGCATCAAGGGATTGTCAGTTTGGTAATTGAAGAAAGGGTGATGGGTAAAAATTGTGGAGGAATTCCAAGGCTTAAAAACTCTGAGCAGGTTCAAATGGATGCAAATTTCGGCAGCTATGTAGAAATGAAGAGGAGGTTTGCGAAGGATAAACTAGCATGGATACGTGCGGCATATCAATCTTCGTATTGAAGACTACAATAACAGCAACAACAAAAAAGAGGTACAACGAACTGGCGGACGGTAGAGCTAAGATTTGTAAATACTACAGAATGTCACAAATTTTTTCATCTTGATATTGACAGAATCGGAAGTTAAGCAAAAAAGGAAGAGACACACGCTGCAGAAAAGTTATCACACAAAGATAACGTTTCGCCATTTGTTTCAGGTAAGTGCATAATCTTCTTTCTTCATTGAAATACATGCAAAAGATATTCGAAATAAATGGTTCTAGCTCCGTCATAAGTTTGCATTGAGAAGTATATTGTTTATTCCTTGATGGTGACTAATTTTCGTGCTATAAGTATGTCAAATACAGGCAACAGCCCATGTACAGTCATTAGAGACATAGAGTTCTCTAATGTGTGGCGCATTTTGTTGTTGTTAAGTCGGCCTCATACTACTTCGATTACTGCAGTGGTAGATTCTGTACATGAACTATCGCCTAATTTGTCACACTTATAGCACGAATGGTTTGAAAAGGGAAACAGGTGTCCGAAACTACTCACCATAAAAAAAAAATTAAAAAAAAAGAATGCTTCTCAATGCAACTTGTGACGGAGCTACAACTATTTGTTTCAATTTTCAGACAAGCTACCAACCTATTTTTCACTTGCAGCAAAATGCAAATTCGCAAAAAATATTCGTTTCCTCTTTGGTACTATGACTCAAAAATTTATTCTTAGAAATAGGTGCAGTCAGGAGCTTCTCGACCGAGCGAGGTGGCGCAGTGGTTAGACACTGGATTCGCATTCGGGAGGACGACGGTTCAATCCCGCGTCCGGCCATTCTGATTTAGGTTTTCCGTGATTTCCCTATATCACTCCAGGCAAATGTCGGGATGGTTCCTCTGAAAGGGCACTGCCGAATTCCTTCCCCATCCTTTCCTAATCCGATGAGACCGATGACCACGCTGTCTGGTCTCCTTCCCCAAAACCAACCAACCAACCAACCAGGAGCTTCTGGGACCAGTAGATTACATAACCAGAGCCACTTTACTCCACAATTTTACTAAAAAGTTGTACAGTATAAGTACTAGTCGATGCGATTACGTTGCTTAGCAAGCAGATGTCAGAAAGGAGGTGGCACACAGCAAAGTTTACGTTTTCAGGGAACGTACGCAGTGACGGATGTATATGTACACGAGAAATATACGTTGAATACATTAATTCTGATGCTGAACCTAATTTTTGGTAATGAAACATCTAAATATGAAGAAACGTTAAGTTCGAACAATACTACTTAAGACATGGACAGCATATAAAAAGGTTCGTAAGATGTTACTATCAACTATAAATAACGCGAAAACTACAAGCATATATAAACACCAATTTCGTGCCGTTTGTCTGCTTTTACACACCAGTTTTACTCTAGATAGAACACTTGAAATCTCCGTTCATGTTTCTTGGACTGAACAAATCATAAACTGCGGGATTTTTTAGCACTGTCTCACTAACTAAAAACACGAAATGAAAAATCATAAAACTTGAACACTCTATGAGTTGCACGAATGAGATATTATAATACGATCTGCAAAGAATCTGACAATCACGACACGATCACGGCTACAGCATTGTTGGCGACAGTACAGTAAGTGCAAATACATGGAGTCACGTAGTGAGAATGTTTTAATACGCCTTTGACCACGTGGGAGCGTTCAACACCGTTGCTCACGAAGGGTCTGCCCGAACCCCACTCAGTTTTTGGCTCCGGGCCCGCGTAATCGCACTGGATGATGATGATATTGATATTTGGTTTGTGGGGCCTTCAACTGCGCGGTTATCAGCGGCCGTACAAATTCCCAACCTTTGCTCAATCCAATCTCGCCACTTCCATGAATGATTATGAAATGATGAGAACAACACAAACATCCAGCCATCCCTGATCCCGCTGGGAATTGAATCCGCGACCTCGTGCTCGAGAAGCGAGAACGCGACCTCGAGACCACTAGCTGCGGACGTAATCTCATTGGACCGGCGTCAAAACAAATACAATAAATTCAGCAGTGCCTTCGAGTATACCCTTCAAATTTCAACCCTCAGGAAGCAAAATCGTAGCTTGTATCGCTGAAAGAAGCGTTCAGTCATATCAGTAAACCAATAATGCAAGAAACTGGTCGGAAGTTGGTACACTGTTGAATTACAACACCGAAGCTCGTAACTATTTCATTGAAACCGCATAAATACATAAGCCTGAGCGAACAACGAGTATGAGAACAGCCCCATTTCTCTTATAAGTAGAGGTACCTACAGTACTTCACGTATTTTCATGGCAAATTCAGAAGCGAGGAATCAATTTCGGAAATTTCTAGAAAACTGCTATCAGAAACGAATTACAATCAACCAACTATACTGACTATGGGTATAAAATGTAGAAAATGTATAACCTCGAAGTATTTTATTGACGTCAGAAATAAATACAAACTCAAAAACACTTTGAATAAAATGGGCATGTTTTTAGAAATTTAGGAATTGTCCTCGATGGTGAGTGTTCATCGGAGGTCTGGAGTGCCCCGGGAAGTGTGGTAGGTCCGCTGTTGTTTTCTATCTACATAAATGATCTTTTGGATAGGGTGGATAGCAATGTGCAGCTGTTTGCTGATGAGGCTGTGGTGTACGGGAAGGTAACTCTAAATATAGATAAATGTAAATTAATGCATATGAATAGGAAAAAGAATCCTGTAATGTTTGAATACTCCATTACTAGTGTAGCGCTTGACACAGTCACGTCGAATAAATATTTGGGCGTAACTTTGCAGAGCGATATGACGTGGGACAATCATGTAATGGCAGTTGCGGGGAAGGCGGATAGCCGTCTTCGGTTCATTGGTAGAATTTTGGGCAGATGTGGTTCCTCCGTAAAGGAGACCGCTTATAAAACACTAATACGAACTATTCTTGAGTACTGCTCGAGCGTTTGGGATCCCTATCAGGTCGGATTGAGGGAGGACATAGAAGCAATTCAGAGGCGGGCTGCAACATTTGTTACTGGTAGGTTTGATCATCACGCGAGTGTTACGGAAATGCTTCAGGAACTCGGGTGGGAGTCTCTAGAGGAAAGGAGGCGTTCTTTTCGTGAATCGCTACTGAGGAAATTTAGAGAACCAGCATTTGAGGCTGACTGCAGTACAATTTTACTGCCGCCAACTTACATTTCGCGGAAAGACCACAAAGATAACATAAGAGAGATTAGGGCTCGTACAGAAGCATATAGGCAGTCATTTTTCCCTCGTTCTGTTTGGGAGTGGAACAGGGAGAGAAGATGTTAGTTGTGGTACGAGGTACCCTCCGCCACGCACCGTATGGTGGATTGCACAGTACGTATGTAGATGTAGATGTAGACGAAGCAAAACCAAAGTAATTAAACTTAAGCACTCCAAAAAATAGAAACAAACTAATATTGCAAATCTCCATCAGAGAATCAGTCTTCTCCGGCTTCACTTTGTGAATCCGCAGCATCACACATCAGATATGGTCGACTTAGTTTTTCATGTTCCTTGCAAACTGGACAGTTACATTTGGTGAATGTATTGTTGGATTTGTCATCCTTTTTTCTATCGCAACTCATTTTGTTTAGGAGTGGCGTATACAGAGAAAGAGCGACTGGTGTCTTCCTTAGGTCCAAGAACTGTCCTTAAGAGACTTAAGGTTTTCCTTAACTTCACTTCCGTGTGCATTCGCTTCATATGAGGTTCAGCCACGCTCTGAAAGATTTTTCAAACAATCTGTCGAGACAATTTACCTGTAGCTGAGGTGAATAAAACCCCGCCGTTTATTCCTATCATATCGAGTATTTCAGAAACATATGGCTCTGGCCAACATCAAAAGTACCTCTTTACCGTGGAAGAGTGACAAATTCTCTCAAAACAATCAACTCCTCCTTTAGTCAAATTATAGAATAGAACAACTTCAGCCGGCCGAAGTGGCCGTGCGGTTAAAGGCGCTGCAGTCTGGAACCGCAAGACCGCTACGGTCGCAGGTTCGAATCCTGCCTCGGGCATGGATGTTTGTGATGTCCTTAGGTTAGTTAGGTTTAACTAGTTCTAAGTTCTAGGGGACTAATAACCTCAGCAGTTGAGTCCCATAGTGCTCAGAGCCATTTTTAGAACAACTTCAGCGGTCCGTGTATCAGGATTTGCGGTTCCTGAACCGTGCATCGTGGATAAAAGTAATACGTGCTTGTTCTTCTTTTCAGAATAAGGGGTGAGCATTTGTCGGGATGGTAAGCAAATCTTGATTTCACAGGATCTAATCTTTAACAGTGAGCCATCCATGAGGTATTTCTCTTCTGTTTTTCCGCATGGTGCCAACAAAAGTGAGTTTAAGTTCACTAAGCTTCTCAGCCAATTCGCACTATGCAAACCAGATGTCGGCTGTTGCATTGCGACTCATATTTTGGTATTTTGTATGTCTTCACATAGGAGAATGACGTAGCATGTTGGCAAAAGAAGGGAGCCTTCCTCTGAATTATATTTTTACCTACGTATGGTATCCCACCGCAAAAATAAAATGTGCGTGCGTCGCAAAGTGACAGTGTCTTCTCTCTATATTTATCGGGTTTTTTATGGATATACATTTTGAAAGGACACCTCCCTCTGAAACTAAGTGAAATTTTCATCAGTTTAAGTGAAATCTGCACCCATCAATAACTGAATATTAATTGAGAGGCAATCTCCTGATTAATAAATTGGATCGAAAGCTAACACACTTGAAATCAGCAATAAAAAGTGTTGTTCATGTAGAACGATTACGTAACTCAATATTCAATATCTGGAAAATGTATAGACAAGTAAATGCTGATCAATGCCGTTCCCAAGGATATTTTATTTTTCGATACGTCTAATCTTATGGTAACACAAGCAAAATATCTCCTTTAGGAAGGATGCAGATATCATACAAGCTGGCTTATGAATAGTTCTGTAGCTCGAACGAAACTTTGGTCTTGGTTGCAAGGCACTGTGTACATGTTTTAAATGGCATTGGGCAAACTTCTCTTGTTTGCACAGAGACGACAGGTAATTTGGTAAGTATTTTTGGTGTTTCGCAGTCACTGAGACGGCTTTCAGGTAAAGAATTACTACATTTATTATAAAATCGCCTTTCCGGGCACCGGCCGCCTGAAAGGCGTCGTTGGGTATGCCATTGCACAGTTCGCGCAAGGCAAATGCGTAAGTTATTAAAGTGCTTGTGTGCAGTCTCTAATGGTGACTCAGCTTGCAAGACACACACGAGACGCAACCAGAAGTACACACATCTGCATACTCTCAGCTTCGTCTATCGATTCATCATCTTCAGTAAGATACACCGTCACTAACGATGTTCCTTAGTAATACGAAACGAGTCACGATATGTAGAAGGGAAGATAAGCAGCTCGCAGAAATTACTTACGTGCACTATTTTAATAAAATGCTGTCACTGATCTGCTACATATAATTTTTATTTGCAGGGATTAAACGTTACATTAATTAAAAATCGGTACTTTGCAGGAAGATGCTGTTACCTGTGATATCTGCTAGCTATCTCCTATTGCTACCGTAATTTTTGAAAGAGCGCGTTGGTATTTATTGGCAATATGAATATTGCTACTTCCTTTGTTAACATGGATTACTCTTTCTTGAAACTAGGTAACCACTAGAGCCTAGATTTACATACTCTATCAAATCTTTCAACGTCCATGCATCCATGTAGTACCCTATCATGAAAATGCATAATGAGGAACCAAAACAATAAAAACATGTGATATCAAAATTCACTTATATCGTTATTCCTATTTCCTTCCAAACCAGTACACAATAGCCAATTTCTCCAAATTTTCATCAATTAGGCTCATGCATTTATCTGAAAGAACATTTTTGTACACAGAAAATGACCTTCCCTCGACAAGAGAAGCGACAGGGGCACACTTAAATGAAGAAATTTCGGGGAAAGTTAGAAACTGAAAATTTTTGAATTTCCAGCACCATATATCTTTTTGACAATTTCATAAACTCATAATCAGGATTTCACCCCCAGAAAAATTCATTTTGGATTCGCTTGGTTGGTATTTTACAAATAAATGACTGCACGCTTTGCGGTTAGGTCTTCGTGTAGTTCCATCTTTGTAGTGCGGCATGCATAACAAACATGCTGACCTAGTTGAAACTTATTTGAGCCTATGATCCGCAAACGAAACAATTTCTTTTATAGCATATATGAACAGTACCTTCTCACGCATACTCAGTCCTTGTCAGGCAAATTGAGAGGCCGCTTGACTAAGAAGTATTGGCTCCGATAATGAAAAGTGACAACGCCCCTACATATCGGCAACCAGTGACGCCAAGGGGACGCGACAGCACGGCGGTCTGTCTGTATCGTTAGTGCGGAGATTAGTTTAGTTATACAGTCCGTAAATTTCACACTGAGCTCACCTAAAAGGCGATTGCGGCGGAAGGATAAGGAGCGGCGGAAAGTAGCGGTGCAGAGGAAACTACGTCCTGCAGTGCTGGCAACAGACGTTTCGCGCCGCATAATTTGTACCACTCCCCGTAGATGGCAAATATTGGTAGTGGTGAGATAAGGTAAAAGGTATTGACCTCTGCTAACGTCCTCCAAGCCGAACAAGGCCGCTTGAGTTTTGAAGTTTACAGTCTGCGACAAAAATTAGTAATACAGTATTACTCATGTTCCATTAAGTTTCGGGTATGCAGCCGCAAGAAATCTCCTTCTTCTTCTAATATTTCGGCTGTAAAACGTTCAGCCATCTTCAGAGTGAGCCGCAATACTGCCGCTCAAGTGCTTGCTTCGTCCCTTTATACTGTTGCACCGCACGACTGCGCATGCGGCCACAGATGCAAATGCGCCAGAGACGTTGGTCGGCGGCAGAGACGTGCATAATGCGCGAGTTGTATCTATGACTCCGCAGTTGATCTTTGTTGGCATATGGATATATCATTGTGAGCTGCACTGTGACGACGTCTTTGCGAGTTTATAACAGCAAGTGCCGGATTATTCCTATCCAAGTCGGCTGTGGCAGAGCACTGTATTGATAATGGTCACAGTATGTTGTATGACAACGTCGAAATTTTGACAACTACATCGTTATTTTGGGACTCGAAAGTAAAGGAGGCAATTGAAATTCGCTTGACGACGAACTTAATTAATAGAGACAGTGGTTTCAATCTTAATAAATCCTGGAATCCGGCACTTGCTGTAATAAACTCGCAAAGACGTCGTCACAGTGCAGCTCACAATGATATATCGATATGCCAACAAAGATCAACTGCGGAGTCATAGATACAACTCGCGCATTATGCACGTCTCTGCCGCCGACCAACGTCTCTGGCGCATTTGCATCTGTGGCCGCATGCGCAGTCTCGCGGTACAGCAGTATAAAGGGACGAAGCAAGCACTGGAGCAGCGGTCTTGAGGCTCACACTGAAGATAGCTGAACGTTTTACAGCCGAAATATTAGAAGAAGAAGGAGATTTCTTGCGGCTGCACACCCGAAACTTAATGGAACAGTCTTTGCGCCGCCGAAACCTGAAGATTCACAGCATTACTCAAGTTTCGTACATTTGGCGTAATTCATATGACAAAACGCAAGTAAAAGAGGTGTAGTCATGTGAGTTATCGTAATGTATGCACTGAAGCCACGAACATGATATAACGTCATACAAATAACTAAATTCTAGCTATTGTATAAAAAAAATCTTTTTGAAAAACGCATCTACTCCTCAAATCGCCAAGTATTGCGTGCGACATGCACTTCCCTTAAAATCTGGCCTCTGGTAATCATATTATGAAAAAGGGGTGACAACAGGTATGTATGCAAATAATTTTCGTTAGAGCAAGATGAGATTCCATTTTCTTGTTTCAAGTCTGCCTCAGGACACTAAACTCCTCTCTCACTCTTGGACATGTGGGAAGGAGTCCATGGGAATGGTTTTCTCTTCTGTACTTTTGTTAAATGCTGTTCGTCTGCAGCTAATATTTATTATCAGGTGGAACAACATGTAGAATATAGTGAGCAATGAACAATACAATACCAAGATTTTTGAAGAGTCCTACAAAATGTACTGTTATGGACATTACACAGTATTCCCGTTCTCGTCTTTGCTGCAAAAGAAACATTTTTACTTTACCTGCAGATAAACAAGAGGTAATTCTCTGATACATAAGGGAAAAGCGTGCACAGTACACCATCACACTGGTCATCCGGGGATTCTAATGAGATACGAAAATGCAAGATATAACGAGCTTTTTGATTGGTTTCATTTTAGTTTCAGACTGCCATAGTCAGGTTTTCTGCTGGTGAGCTGATTCCAGCGACTTTCAGTTTCATCATCTTCTGTATTCATGGGCAAAGGATAAAACTGAATATCATCGAAACGTTACATCTTTCTGTGGACCTTACTAGGAAATCAGATAACTTTATAGGAGCTCACAACAAAGTCCTAAGCTGTACACTGAGGTGACATAAATCATGGTACAGCGATACGCTTATAACAGATGGCGGTAATATCGCGTACACAACGTACAAAAGGAGACGGCTTTGGCAGAACTGTTAATTTCACTGAGGTGATTCATGTGAAAAGGTTTCCGACGTAATGATGTACGCACGCCGGGAATTGACAGACGGAACGCGAAATGGTAGTAGCAATTAGACGCATGGGAGATTCCATTTGGAAATTCTTTACGGAATTCATAATTCAGAGATACACAGCGTGTCGAGTGTGCCGAGGACACTAAATTTCCGGCATTACCTCTCATTACGGACAACGCAGCGGCCGACGGTCTTCACTTAACGATCGAGAGCAGCGGCGTTTGCGTAGAGTTGTCAGTGCTAAGAAACAAGCGAGACTACGCGAAGCAATAGGAGAAATTAATTGGGACATACGACGATCATGTCCGCTAGGAGAGTGTGGCGAAATTTTCCGTAAATGGCCTATGGCTGCCGACGACCGACACGAATGCCTTTGCAAACAGCACGACATCGCCTGCAGCGCCTCTGCTGGGCTCGTGACCATATTGGTTGGATCCTATACGACTGTAAAACCGTGTCCTGGTCGGATGAATCCCGATTTCAGTTGGTAAGAGCTGTTGGTAGGGTTCGAGCGCGGCGCAGACCGCACGAAGCTATGGGCCCACGTTGCCACCAAGGCACTTTGCAGGCTGGTGATGGCTCAGTAATGGTGTGGGCTGTGCTTACATGAAACGGACAGGGTCATCTGGTCCAACTCAACCGAATATTGACTGGAAATGGTTAGATTCAGCTACACGGAGACCACTTGCAGTCATTCATAGACTTCATGTTGCCAAACAAGGACGGAATGTTTTGGAATTACAGTGCTCCATGCCACCGGGGCACAGTTGGTCCAAATTATTTATAAAAATATTGTGGACAATTCGAGCGAAGGATTTGGCCACCTAGATCTCCCGACATTAAGCCCATCGATCATTTAGGGGACATAATCGAGATGTCAGTTCGTGCACAAAAAGCTGCACTGTCAACGCTTTCGCAGTTGTGGAGGGCCATAGAGGCAGCGTGATTCAATATTTCTGCGGTGGACTTGTTGAGCCCATGCCACGCCGAGTTGCGGTACAACGCCGGGAAAAGCATGCGCTATACGATATTGGGAGGGATTGCATGACATCTGTTACGTCAATGTATCCTGTATCCTGTTGGATCTCTAGATATTTTACATATATTATTTCATGTACCTGTATCTCTGGTAATGGCAGATCACTACTGCATTTCCCAAATGGCAAAATACGTGTCTAAATCACACTGGAAAAATACAGTGGTCTAGTAGCAGGCTTGCACAACTGTAAATATTATTGTGTCGTTAATGGCATTAATGACTGTACGGTTTTGGAACTGATCTTTAAAGTCGTTGTAAATGTCATGTAAATACGTTAAGAGCAGAGATAGAGTCATTATCGAGTTGCCCTGAAGAGGGCAGCAGCAAATCGGTCGAAACGACGGCAGTTTTGCTGTATTAGTAGTTTACAATGACGCGGCCAAATACACAAAATTATTTTATCCAACATCCTCTTCAAGCTATAAAAGCACGACAACCCATGCAACAGGAATGCTATTATTACCATTACCAATTAAAAATTTCTGGTCCTTCATAACCCGCAACTGGAATTATAAAAATCTTCTGTCGCGTGTTGCTGCAGATTACCCTCTACTGTATTATTGCTCAGTGCCACCACGCATGGAAAGTTGTACATTTTCACGCAGCCTTCTATGGTTCATCTCAGCGCCGACTGAAATATTCTCCTCAAGATCTACATATGCAGCTACATGTATACTCTGCTAATCGCAGTGAAGTGCATAGGGAAGGGTGCTTCGCATTGCAAGAGTTTTAAGACTGCTCACCAATCCATTCACTTATGGAGCGGAGGAAGGATGCTTAGACGCCTCTTTACCAGCCCTAGTTAAATATTGTCTTTGCGATCACTATGGGAGCGATTCGCAGTGGGTCGCAGCATATTATCTGAGTCCTAATTTAAAGCTCCGTCTTAAAACTTTGTATACTTATGTGGATATGGTGTCTGTTCGTTCGGACATGTCCGAAAGAACAGACACCATATCCATATAAGATACAGGGTGGTCCATCGACCATGACAAGGGCCAAATATCTCACGAAATAAGCGCCAAACGAAAAAACTTCAAAGAACGAAACTTGTCTAGCATGAAGGGGGAAACCAGATGGCGCTATGGTTGGCCCGCTACATGGAGCTGCCATAGGTCAAACGTATATCAACTGCGAATTTTTTAAATAGGTACCCCCATTTTTTATTACATATTCGTGTAGTACGTAAAGAAATATGAATGTTTTAGTTGGACCACATTTTTCGCTTTGTGATAGATGGCGCTGTAAGTCACAAACATATGGGTCACAATTTTAGACGAACAGTTGGTAACAGGTAGGTTTTTTGAATTAAAATGCAGAACATAGGTACGTTCGAACATTTTATTTTGGTTGTTCCAATGTGATACATGTACCTTTGTGAACTTATCATTTCTGAGAACACAGGTTCGAATCCTGCCTCGGGCATGGATGTGTGTGATGTCCTTAGGTTAGTTAGGTTTAACTAGTTCTAAGTTCTATGGGACTAATGACCTCAGCAGTTGAGTCCCATAGTGCTCAGAGCCATTTGAACCATTTTTAACACGGGTAATGTATCACGAAGCAAATACAGTCCGCACTGGTGGAATGTTACGCGATTCCACGTACTTATACGTTTGTGACCCTTACAGCGCCATCTGTCACAAAGCGAAAAAAGTGGTCCAACTAAAACATTCATATTTCTTTATGTACTACACGAATATGTAATAAAAAATGGGGTTCCTATTTTTATAAAAACTGCAGATGATATCCGTTTGACCTATGGGAGCGCCATCCAGCGGGTCAACCATAGCGCCATCTGGTGTCCCCCTTCAAGCTAGGTAAGTTTCGTTCTTTGTAGTTTTTTCATTTGACGCATATTTCGTGAGATATTTGGCCCGGTCACGTTCAATGCCTCCCCCCCCCCCCCCCCCCGCCCTTTATAGTTCTGGAAACACCGGCCATGACCTGCTTCTTCTGTGCGGATGCATCCAAATTCCCCGAACTCTTACGTGACTTCGTAAGAATGTCTTCCAAGAGTAATGAGTGTGTTGGGGTGGGACACTACGAATGTAGTGTGTGGACATACAAGATGAGAATGTGGGACTCGCGGGAGGCGTGCACGAGGTAATCCCTGCAGTCGCGCTATCCTGTGTGCCCTCGGTGGCTCAGATGGATGCCGGCCCGGTAGCTCAGCGTGTTCTGTCAGAGGGCTGCATGCTCACTGTAATAAAAAAAAAACTGAGTCAAGGAATCAATTATCAACTTGAACGGTTGTCTTGTGACGTCTGCCCAGACCAAACGCAACGAACTATATCGAACAAAGAAAAGATGGATAGAGCGTCTTCCAAGTAAGCAGGAGATCCTGTGTTCGAGTCCCGGTCGGAGCTCACATTTTCAACTGTCCCCGTTGATATATATCAACGCCTGTTAACAGCTGAAGGTATTAATATAATTCTAATTTCATAAAACTCGGCTTTCACGGGGTAGTTTTGCCTCTATAGAAGTGTTAGCCAGTTCCGATTTTTCAGCGCCTCCGTGACGCACTCCGACGGTTCGAAAGGGCCTGTAAACATTTGTGGTGCCCCAAATTGTACATGTTGAATATCTCTTGTTAGTCCTATCTGCTACGGATCACACAGCAATGTTATAAATGACTCGCACCAGTGCTCCGTAAGCAATCTCTTTTGTAGAGGGTTGCATTTTCCTTATACCCTAACAGTCTACCGAACTCTGCTATTTGTTTTACCTACTACTAGTCTTATGTGATCATTCCTTGCAAACTGCTACAGTCAATAATTTGTATGAGTTGACGGATTCCAGTAGTGTGTGTGAAATCTTGTGGGACTTAACTGCTAAGGTCATCAGTCTCTAAGCTCACACACTACTTAACCTAAATTGTCCTAAGGACAAACACACACACCCATGCCCGAGGGAGCACTCGAACCTCCGCCGGGACTAGCCGCACAGTTCATGACTGCAGCGCCATAGACCGCTCGGCTAGTGCCGCGCGGCGATTCCAGTTGTGTCTCAATGAACTGCAAGTCGTAGGACACAACGATATTTTGTTTTGCACGATGCTTAATTTAGATTTCTGAATACATAAAACACGTTGCGAATTTTTGTTCCGTTTTGACATTTATCAAGATGCTACTGAATATTTGTTCAGCTTTTTGCAGACAGTACTACACTGTGTCTAACATTCTGCGTGGTGTCTGTTTGTTCTAAGTCGTGTCTCAGTACCACTTTCGCACAGCGACGCTCTGAGTGTCTTTTTTAGGGAATTGACTAGTTTGAACCTGGGACCTGTTGCTGGTAAGGAGACGCCAGACCACACATGACATGTAGAGTTCAGAAGAGTTCAGTGACACTAGCGATGATATAACCAAATACTTAATGATTTCAGCGTCAGCTCCACTGCACTCCCTGTAAAGGAATCTTAATACTAACTAAATTTAGTGGAAGGGGTTCAAGGCTTTCCTATTTTTAGTTAGCTGGTAAAATAACGTCGATAAAGCAGTTAAGTTTACCATTGGAAATTTTATTCTACTCACAAAACATTGTTTATAAATAGCACTATTGATAAAAGGAAATGTTTTAATACAGGATGATAAAAACCATCTGTGTTCAACAAAAATGTGAACGAAAATTCCCTGAATGGGTTTCCAAGTTCTACAATGGATCGAAGGATGACCTATGGCATATCACATCTATAATCTAGGTTTAAATTAAGTTTCACAAAAGAGAAAACTATCAAAATGGTCTACAGTGACCCTCAATTATCTTTAATTACTTATCTAACTTGTCGTAAATTACAGTGGCTGATGTGGCTTCTCAATAATTATATAACAGAAAAATCTTCGCGTTTCAGATTTTTACTTCAATTAGCAAATGTGAACACCATGAGATTTAATTGATGATCGACACTAGTATTACGTAAGAAGGGGGTGTAAGAGATGAGACTTCTGCAGTTCTGAGTGAAGCTTTATGCACTGTTATACAGCATCGCATGCGTTCATTACCTTGGCGGTGGATAGGCAGCGTCAGGGGGTGGCGGGTGGAGCAGCTCCACACAGCTCGCCATCTCGGAAGCAACTCTCTCCTAACTTCTCCTTACTACAATTTACCGAACTATCTAGCTGTGTTTTCATCTGACCAATCAGGATCTCAATGTTAACCTTAAGCTCTGCCTACAAAAATTCTGTCTATCCAATGAGAAACGTTATACTTTTTGTGGTGGGGCAATGTTTTTAACGTTTGCAACGTAACAGAGACGCGAAAAAGTCTCACGCTAAAACTTGCAGCTGGTGTGGCCCTTTTAGTGTTATCATAAGATCTATACTGTTCTTCTGGAGGTCTCTATCTTTTAACATGGGCTGAGGGTGGTCCTGGCGGTTGGCTGGCTACGTGGGTGTCCGTCCCTTATCGTAGGGCCTTCTAGCTTAACACGGTTCTGCTCTCGGCTTCTGTGCTCGTTTCTCCTCTCGGAGCTACGTCTGTTTCACGGTGGGAAGGTATTACATGCATTTAGGCATTCTTGTGTTAGTCTGTGGTATTCCATTTGCTCACTCGTTAATCATATTACTTTGGTTAATTTAATGTAACGATTTATTCGGAGCTATGTCACATACTGCTTATCATGTCAGGGTTTCCATGGAAGGTGTTGGATTTGCCTGACACCTTACATGTGGATAACGGTGTCACCTGCCAAAACTCTGAGGTTACTATTAACATTATGTGGCTGGTCATTAATATAGAACACGAACAGCAACGGTCTTAACACACTTCCCTGAAGTACATCCGAAGCTACTTTACCTGCATCGATGAGCCTTCTCGTGATGGCTGGGTGTTGTGTGCTGTCCTTAGGTTAGTTAGGTTTAAGTAGTTCTAAGTTCTAGGGGACTGATGGCCGTAGATGTTAAGTCCCATAGTGCTCAGAGCCACTTGAACCATTTTTTTTTTTTTTTTGATGAGCTTTCGTCCAACATAACGTGCTGTGCCCTTCCTGCCAACAAATCCTCAATCCAGTCACAAAATTTGCTGTAGATCGTATTCTAGATACAAAACATAACTGTAGTACTGTGCCATATACTTTTAGTGGGTCAATCAGTATTGGAACTTCCTGGCTTCTTTTATATTGCCTTTTAAGATGGACTGGTACCTTGACCCGTGGTCTAGGGGTAGCGTCTTCGATTCATAATCAAAACGTCTTTGGTCCCGGGTTCGATCCCCGCCACTGCCTAAAATTTGATAAATAATCAGCATTGGCGGCCGAAGACTTCCGGCATAAGAAGTCACCCTCATTCTGCCAACGGCCTTGTCAAAGAGGGCGGAGGAGCGGATAGAGGTTCAGGGCACTCTCTTGTCCTAGGGGTGGGAAATTACCCAAAAGGCGGAAGAATCAGCAATGATCAACGACATGAGGATGCAGAAGGCAATGGAAACCACTGCATTAAAGACACGTAACGTGTATCCACAGGACATGTGGCCTGTATTTGAAGAAGTGTCATGATGATCTCTCCATTGGCAAAAGATTCCGGAATAGTCCCCCTTTCGGATCTCCAGGAGGGGACTGCCAAGGGGGAGGTTACCATGAGAAAAAGATTGAATAATCAACGAAAGGATAACGTTCTACGAGTCGGGGCGTGGAATCTCAGAAGCTTGAACGTGGTAGGGAAACTAGAAAATCTGAAAAGGGAAATGCAAAGGCTCAATCTACACACCTGGAAATTGAAATAAGAACACCATGAATTCATTGTCCCAGGAAGGGGAAACTTTATTGACACATTACTGGGGTCAGATACATCACATGATCACACTGACAGAACCACAGGCACATAGACACAGGCAACAGAGCATGCACAATGTCGGCACTAGTACAGTGTATATCCACCATTCGCAGCAATGCAGGCTGCTATTCTCCCATGGAGACGATCGTAGAGATGCTGGATGTAGTCCTGTGGAACGGCTTGCCATGCCATTTCCACCTGGCGCCTCAGTTGGACCAGCGTTCGTGCTGGACGTGCAGACCGCGTGAGACGACGCTTCATCCAGTCCCAAACATGCTCAATGGGGGACAGATCCGGAGATCTTACTGGCCAGGGTAGTTGACTTACACCTTCTAGAGCACGTTGGGTGGCACGGGATACATGCGGACGTGCATTGTCCTGTTGGAACAGCAAGTTCGCTTGCTGGTCTAGGAATGGTAGAACGATGGGTTCGATGACGGTTTGGATGTACCGTGCACTATTCAGTGTCCCCTCGACGATCACCAGTGGTGTACGGCCAATGTGGGAGATCGCTCCCCACACCATGATGCCGGGTGTTGGCCCTGTGTGCCTCGGTCGTATGCAGTCCTGATTGTGGCGCTCACCTGCACGGCGCCAAACACGCATACGACCATCATTGGCACCAAGGCAGAAGCGACTCTCATCGCTGAAGACGACACGTCTCCATTCGTCCCTCCATTCACGCCTGTCGCGGCACCACTGGAGGCGGGCTGCACGATGTTGGGGCGTGAGCGGAAGACGGCCTAACGGTGTGCGGGACCGTAGCCCAGCTTCATGGAGACGGTTGCGAATGGTCCTCGCCGATACCCCAGGAGCAACAGTGTCCCTAATTTGCTGGGAAGTGGCGGTGCGGTCCCCTACGGCACTGCGTAGGATCCTACGGTCTTGGCGTGCATCCGTGCGTCGCTGCGGTCCGGTCCCAGGTCGACGGGCACGTGCACCTTCCGCCGACCACTGGCGACAACATCGATGTACTGTGGAGACCGCACCCCCCACGTGTTGAGCAATTCGGCGGTACGTCCACCCGGCCTCCCGCATGCCCACTATACGCCCTCGCTCAAAGTCCGTCAACTGCACATACGGTTCACGTCCACGCTGTCGCGGCATGCTACCAGTGTTAAAGACTGCGATGGAGCTCCGTATGCCACGGCAAACTGGCTGACACTGGCGGCGGCGGTGCACAAATGCTGCGCAGCTAGCGCCATTCGACGGCCAACACCGCGGTTCCTGGTGTGTCCGCTGTGCCGTGCGTGTGATCATTGCTTGTACAGCCCTCTCGCAGTGTCCGGAGCAACTATGGTGGGTCTGACACACCGGTGTCAATGTGTTCTTTTTTCCATTTCCAGGAGTGTAGATATAATAGGGGTCAGTGAAGTGAAGTGGAAGGAAGACAAGGATTTGTGGTCAGGTGAGTATCGGGTAATATGAACAGCAGCAGAAAATTGTATAACAGGTGCAGGATTCGTTATGAATAGGAGGGTAGGGCAGAGGGTGTGTTACAGTGAACAGTTCAGTGACCGGGTTGTTCTAATCAGAATCGACAGCAGACCAACACTGACAACGATAGTTCAGGTATACATGCCGACGTCGCAAGCTGAAGATGAACGGATAGAGAAAGTGTATGAGATTATTGAAAGGGCAATGCAGTATGTAAAGGGGGACGAAAATCTAATAGTCATGGGCGACTGGAATGGAGTTGTAGGGGAAGGAGTAGAAGAAAAGGTTACAGGAGAATATGGGCTTGGGACAAGGAATGAAAGAGGAGAAAGACTAATTGAGTTCTGTAACAAGTTTCAGCTAGTAATAGCGAATACCCTGTTCAAGAATCACAAGAGGAGGAGGTATACTTGGAAAAGGCCGGGAGATACGGGAAGATTTCAATTAGATTACATCATGGTCAGACAGAGATTCCGAAATCAGATACTGGATTGTAAGTCGTACCCAGGAACAGATATAGACTCAGATCACAATATAGTAGTGATGAAGAGTGGGCTGAAGTTCAACACATCAGTCAGGAAGAATCAATAAGCAAAGAGGTGGGATACTGAAGTACTAAGAAATGACGAGATACGTTTGAAGTTCTCTAACGCTATAGATACAGCAATAAGGTATAGCGCAGTAGGCAGTACAGTTTAAGAGGAATGGGCATCTCTAAAAAGGGCCATCCCAGAAGTTGGGAAGGAAAACATATAAAAAAAGAAGGTAGCTGCGAAGAAACCTTGGGTAACAGAAGAAATACTTCAGTTGATTGATGAAAGGAGGAAGTACAAACACGTTCCGGGAAAATCAGGAATACAGAAATACAAGTCGCTGAGGAATGAAATAAATAGGAAGTGCAGGGAAGCTAAGATGAAATGGCTGCAGGAAAAATGTGAAGACATCGAAAAAGATATGATTGTCGGAAGGACAGACTCAGCATACAGGAAAGTCAAAACAACCTTTGGTGACATTAAAACAACGGTGGTAACATTAAGAGTGCAAGAATTCCACTGTTAAATGCAGAGGAGAGAGCAGATAGGTGGAAAGAATACATTGAAAGCATCCATGAGGGTGAAGATTTGTCTGATGTGATAGAAGAAGAAACAGGAGTCGATTTAGAAGAGATAGGGGATCCAGTATTAGAATCGGAATTTAAAAGAGCTTTGGAGGACTTACGGTCAAATAAGGCCGAATCAGCTTAGCAGCTCATGCATCGCAGCTGCTTACAAGAATAATATACATAAGAATGGAAAAGAAAATTGAGAATACGCTAGGTGACGATCAGTTTGGCTTTAGGAAAAGTAAAGGGACGAGAGAGGCAATTCTGACGTTACGGCTAATAATGGAAGCAAGGCTAAAGAAAAATTAAGACACTTTCATAGGATTTGCCGACCTGGAAAAAGCGTTCGACAATATAAAATGGTGCAAGCTGTTGGAGATTCTGAAAAAAGTAGGGGTAAGCTATAGGGAGAGACGGGTCATATACAATATGTACAACAACCAAGAGGGAATAATAAGAGTGGACGATCAAGAACGAAGTGCTCGTATTAAGAAGGCTGTAAGACAAGGCTGTAGCCTTTCGCCCCTACTCTTCAATCCGTACATCGAGGAAGCAATAAAAGAAAGGTTCAGGAGTGGAATTAAAATACAAGGTGAAAGGATATCAATGATACGATTCGCTGATGACATTGCTATCCTGAGTGAAAGTGAAGAAGTATTAAATGATCTGCTGAACGGAATGAACAGTCTAATGAGTACACAGTATGGTTTGAGAGTAAATCGGAGAAAGATGAAGGTAATGAGAAGTAGTAGAAATGAGAACAGCGAGAAACTTAACATCAGGATTGATGGTCACGAGGTCAATGAAGTTAAGGAATTCTGCTACCTAGGCAGTAAAATAACCAATGACGGACGGAGCAAGGAGGATGTCAAAAGCAGACTCGCTATGGCAAAAAAGGCATTTCTGGCCAAGAGAAGTATACTAATATCAAATACCGGCCTTAATTTGAGGAAGAAATTTCTGAGGATGTTCGTCTGGAGTACAGCATTGTATGGTAGTGAAACATGGACTGTGGGAAAACCGGAACAGAAGAGAATCGAAGCATTTGATATGTGGTGCTATAGACGAATTTTGAAAATTAGGTGGACTGATAAGGTAAGGAATGAGGAGGTTCTAAGCAGAATCGGAGAGGAAAGGTATATGTGGAAAACACTGAAAAGGAGAAGGGACAGGATGATAGGACATCTGCTAAGACATGAGGGAATGACCTCCATGGAGCTAGAGGGAGCTGTAGAGGGCAAAAACTGTAGAGGAGGACAGAGATTGGCATACGTCAAGCAAATAATTGAGGACGTAGGTTGCAAGTGCTACTCTGAGATGAAGAGGTTAGCACAGGAAAGGAATTCGTGGCGGGCAGCATCACACCAGTCAGTAGACTGATGACCAAAAAAAAAAAAAAAAAGATGGACTGCCAAACAAGCGCCACATAAGTTCCATATGATCAATGTTTGGAATACGTCCTAGTTGGAATAGAGTACACCATTCTGTTCGAGATTTGTTCAAATGGCTCTGAGCACTATGGGACTTAACAGCTGAGGTCATCAGTCCCCCAGAACTTAGAACTACTTAAACCTAACTAATCTAAGGACATCACACACATCCATGCCAGAGGCAGGATTCGAACCTGCGACCGTAGCGGTAGCGCGGTTCCAGACTGTAGCGCCTAGAACAGTTCGGCCACCCTGGCCGGCTTGTTCGAGATACTTCATTACGTTTGAGCTGTGATTCTACAGTCGATGGATGTCCAAGATACTGGACGATAGTTTTGAAGATCACTTCTGATATCTATTTGTCGACGGATGTGACCTGTACTTTCTTCAATTTAGTGAGCACAGTTTTCCGTTCAAGTGATCTTCGAAATATTACGGTCAGAAGAACCACAAATTTTGAAAAGAATACGTTGGGATTCCACAGTTCAATGAAGCTTTGTTCAATTTCAGTTTTTCAGGTGTATCTCTGTCACTGGCAGTAATAACAATGTCATTTGTCTTTCCAGTGGTACGAGAATTAAACTGAAATACTTCTAGATTTTCTTTCGCAAAGGAACATTTGTAAAGAGAGTTCAGAATTTATTCTTTTTCTTTGCTACCCTCAAGTTCAGTTCCTTTGTCATCCATGGCACTGATTTCGGCGCCACTATCAGCACTTGCACATGACCAAAATTTTTTTCAGATTTTGTGAGAGATCTTCCGATAATATACTGCTGTATTAGTCACTGAAGATCCATGCACTGCCCTCTTACAGCCAAACGCATATCATTCAGTATTTACCTGTCTACAGTCCTGTGTTTTGTTTTACACCTCTTATACAGTAGTCCGTTTCTTTACATCACGAATTGTTCTACTAGATAGATATCTATCCAGTGGACTGTCAATTTTTATTTTAAACTTCAGCCATAGTACTCCCACATGCTACTGTGCAAAGCTAAATGTTTCTAGTTCCGCAGTGAAATATGATTGTATTGCCTCGTTGTCTAGTTTGCTGAACATATAGATCTTTCAATTTCATTTAGTTGTCTCATGGTAACTAATATCAGTTTCAATGTGAACGTCCACCAACTGGCCAGATCTGTTGTGCCACTAGGTAACATGTTTCGACTAACAGTGATTCCGTAACAGAAATTTCGATACTTTTGAGAGATAATCGTGGGATATTACATTACTTGCTTACATAACAAGTGAAATATTTGTATAGTGAAATACAAGTTCAGTGATGCTGCAGAAATGTATATGTATTGCCTGAGAAGAACGTGGTAGGTCTGTCTGTTTACACTGGACTTCTGTAATCATACGTAAATAGCTATCGACTCGCAGCGTGTCACGCTCGCCAAATGTGGCAGGGGAACGACTGATGGCTGGGTCCGTGGGTCTGCTGAGTTATTCAAAGGGCAATGGACCCACTCTGCATTGGCGCTCGTATTAGTTCCACAGCGAAGCCAAAACTGCTCTTGCACAGAAAAGGAGTTTACTTCGGAATTTCTTTGCGTACAGGCTGGAACACACAATATTGCTCGAAGAGACGATAATAGACTATTAATGATTTCACAGAAAACATTCAAATGTCAAGATGCAGGCTAACCCTTTCAGTGAACTGCATTGGTGTTATAATTATTTTGTGTCCAATGTCACGTTACATTTCTAAACTAAAATTCAGAAATAGTTCACCTTTCCGTCGCTTTACAAAAAAGTGGTTCAAATGGCTCTGAGCACCATGGGACTTAACTTCTGAGGTCATCAGTCCCTACAACTTAGAACTACTTAAACTTAACTAACGTAAGGACATCACACACATCCATGCCCGAGGCAGGATTCGAATCTGCGACCGTAGCGGTCGCGCGGTTCCAGACGGTAGCGCCTAGAACCGCTCGGCCACTCCAGCCGGCGCCGCTTTACAACTGTCAAATTTTTCACGGCCGGAACCATCTTCCCTAGAAAGGATGTTGATCCCTACAGAATGAAGCAATTAGTTTCATCATCTTACTTTTATTTTAACTCTTTCAAAATGTCAGTGTAGCCTTTCCACATTGTTAAACAGTCACAAGCTTTATGTAACGTGATCACTTGCGTATCTTTCTTATATTACTGTCCATCGTGGAGAAGACATCAAAATTGCTTTTTTCTCTTTTCAATTCAGAATAACTGCTGATCAGAAAAATTAGACTTGTAGCCAATAAAAAAGTACTACAAAGTACTGTAAAAAATAGAAACAGGAAGTTTTCAGCGGGTTTTAAGGACGTAAGTTTATAACTCAACGTAACACACATTTGGTCAACAAAGCACTGCTCGTGAGAGACATGCAGTGACGTAGAGTCCGCATCTACGTCAATACACAACTGTACGTCAATACGAGTAGTATGGGTATAAGCATCCTGAAACACTTTCTTTACAGTTGATATCACCAAACGACGTCATCATCATTATCATTGACATCATACATAATGTGATTAAGACGTTGAACTGAAGACATCGTCAGAGACGTCATCATCCTTATCAGTGGAAAGCCGCATCCCTACTTATCTACTTCCAGTCAGTGTGTAGTATTAACTACGAAAGAGCCAATGAGAAATTCAAGATGCCGAAAATAGCCCAGACGTGTTAGCGGAAAATTAAAAACCAAGTCCTAATTCCCCAATTAACAGCGAATCAGAGTGGAGTACTCCTTATCTCCACTTAATCAGGACCCAATACTAAAAATCCAACATGACTGACTTGCCTAATTGTTATAATGGGAAATTAAAAGTCCCGCCCTTCACCTCTTCCCAACCATACTGCATTAAAAAAAATGAAACAACCAATGAAAAAATACGTCAAATTAACTGAACTGCCTAAAATATCGAAAATGTAGTCTACTTTCTTTGCATTAATGACTTCCAAAAAATCGTTTATGGACTGCCTCGTCATTACATCAGAATATTTCATTCGAATCTATATTTCATGCACTATGAAACACTGGATTGGCTATATAGCATATTCTCTGTAAATAATAAAAATCCACATTGGCTTATAAAACACAAATAATCCATTAAGGAAAGCGTAGTTGCAAAAATCTATTTTACATTAAATGGCATAGAGTAAACCCTGAAAACGAGAAATAGAAACAACAGTTAAAGGGTTCCTTAAGTTTGATCTCTGTACCATAATTTATTCTTAGTGTCAGCTGTCGGTACTGACAGAAACGTTCAAAGGTCGATCTGTGGGCCACATCTTGTTTACTACACAACAGAAACTTAGGGTAATTGTTTTCCATATTTTTGATGTCGCAGTATTCCAAAAGTCTGAAAAACACCTTCAGTGACGCAAAGAGGCCGATCTTTACATCGATTACCACAATGTTACGTTCCATCAAGTTGTTTTTTGTTTATAAAACATGATTGTGACCTGTAAATTATGTGTCAGCGGAGAGGTGAGAGTGAAAATAATGTATCATCAGGAAAATATAATTGATCAAAATTATTGTAAAAGACTTGGGACCCAGTTGAGGTTAAGTACAATAAAAGCTTGCAAGGCATAGATTAACTGTTTTATCTCAGCTATGATGATTGTCCAAACGTCTAACATGCATCAGAATACGTTATGTTTACTTTGCAACAACAATATCTACGTTCATAAAGTGTATTGAGTGTGATAATGAGTACTCTGTAATCACCTCACTTCACTTTAGTCACCAATTCAGTGTATGGTGGATGGGGGGGGGGGGGGGAGGGGGGCGACGATCATGTGTCACAAGACAAGTACAACCGATGGCAAGTGTTACAAACGGCTGCTGCAGTGGGAACTGCGGCTAAAGAGCCTGTAATCAACTACACTAACATCTAATAAAAGCGAAACTCCCTCCCCTTCCCCCGCCACCCCCTCCCCCCCCCCCCCCCACGGACACACATAGAAAACGAAATTTTTAGGGAAAGAGTGAATAAAGTGTTCGATTTTAGGAATGAATTACTCGTTTGACTGTAATATATAATTTAAACTGCGAAAACACATGGAATGTTTACAAACACAAACTCACGGGAGACGACTGAAGGCAGTAAAAACGCGAGATGTGACATCTCCAAAGACAATGTCCGATTCGATACCTCGTAAATAAATAAAATTATTTATTACTTACAGCGAGATCTCTCACACTTTGCAAGCACAGCGGAGTTTCAGATTAAATATTGCCTCAACTAAATTGTTTTTATTACTTATTAAAATTCTCACAGCTTGCTTGTTGACACTACTGAAATGAACTTTTGGATTAAACAGCACGAACGTTCAATATACTTAGCCATTTGTGTGGAATGACATGGGTGCTTCAGCAGATACCTTGCGCACACCATCCATTGGACTGGCATTCTCAGCAGCCGAGCATTGTTCCCCGTGTGGCTAAACAGCTGCCACACCATCTTCTTCGACGTCCAGCTGAACCACACTATACGGTTAATAGTCGCGACAATAGGACAAACACCCATTTGTTGGCCTCCTGTTCTGAGAAACATCTATCCACCCGCAATCCGTAAAAGCTAGGGTTTGCTTAGAGAATACCGCAAGCTACAGGGGAACCTGGAATCACCCGTACAAGAAGACATACTGTGATGAAATAGACTCAGTTCAAGAAACTCACCGTTAATACAAGCAGGACAGCTAGATGCCAGTGATATCGAGGTAAGAGACCTGTGGGACCGTAACTGTGACCTTAGTGAAAATCCTGAAGAACGCGAGCGATTTCGAAAGTATAACTGTGATACTAATGACAATAGCTCGAAGGTAAACTATGGGACAAATTGAACAAAGCTCGAACTGGGCATTGTCGTTGCGCAGACTCACGTTAAAAATGGTGTGCTACAGAGTCTCCGGTTTGTAACTGTAGGGCTCCGAACCAGACAACCAAGCACATTAAAGATGAATTACCCTTGCGTTCCTATAAGTTGAGTTGGAGCGACCTCACGGAAGCTGGCGATACAGATCTTATGTGGATTAGGAACTTAGATATTGACATTTAATTAGTCTTATACGTAGATTCTTGTTATGTGCAGAGACTAACGTTGTATTCAAAGACTTTTTACGCTACATGTGAGCCATACGAATAAATAAAAAAGTCAATTGAACACTTGCAATTTCTATGGAAGTATAATGCATTAGGTGTTAGCTGTTAGGCATTAGGTGATACTGGGTCTTACACAATATTATAATGTCAAGTGGACGACAGTTGTTGGAGGGGAGAAAACTGTATTACGCTGAAGAGCCAAAGAAACTGGTATAATAGCCTAGTATAATGTAGGGCAACCGTTCCGCGACTTATCAATAATTCGTAGTCCATCTCTGAGGCAAAGATTCTGGTGCGCAGAGCGGTTCAGCGGGGCAAAGAGGATTTTGACAGTACGGGGCGGCGTGAGGTAGAATGACCTCAGTGTCTGTTGTCGACTCAAGCAGTGCGGCGTTAGCCCGTGGCATTCTGGCTCCCGAGGATACTAGGTCCCTTAGAAGACATGGCGGTCACGCAGACGTGACACTGCTTGAGACATCTGGTTGGAACAAAGCCGAGCAGTCCGAAAGATGTGGTCCATCTGCAGTAAATCTGCTTTTGGAGGTGTGACCAAGTGGAATTTAGTCCGTCAACTTCCCTGCCGCCGCCACACGTCTCAGCTGCCTTCACCGCTTACTAGGAATCCGGTGCGCACGTACTTAGCGTTGAATCATTCGAGTGACGGTTCCTTTTCTGTGCAGCGTTTAAGCGTTGGTTGTTGCAGCTTAATTTGACGGCTAGTTCATGGCTCCCAAATAAAGGTTCACGCGAGAATCACAATAGTCGCTAGTTGTACTGACAGTTGCCGACATTTGTCTACGTTTTACAGAGTTGTTTTGCTCATTTCCCTGTAGTGTTCCCGCACTAGTGGCACTCCTAAGCTTCAAAATGGTTCAGATGGTTCTGAGCGCTATGGGACATAACATCTGAGATCATCAGTCACCTAGACTTAGAACTACTTAAACCTAACTAACCTAAGGACACCACACACGTCCATGCCCGAGGCAGGATTCGAACCTGCGACCGTAGTAGCACCGCGGTTCCGGACTGAAGCGCTTAGAACCGCTCGGCCACAACGGCCGGCCACTTCTAAGCAATCTCGGGTATTCTGTATCTGATTGATTTTGATGACCGTGATTGCCTGGTCGTTAACTCGTTGGCCCCGATTGTAGACACTGCATTTCTGTTTGAGACGTTAGTGCTGTTGGTATTGATTATATTACTCTATCTGTATACTTTATATTGTGAAACCAAGCGGAACTAATTACCTTGCGCAGCTCTGTTGTGGAGCTTGCTGTCTATTGGTGAGAAGATTAAAGTGCAAATTAACCCGGGTGTACTTGTTCAGTTTTAATGGCAATATAGGGGAGCCTACTTAAATTCTCAGGCACTTCGTCCTATTTCTTGAGCGGTGTTTCTCCCATGTTAAATTTAGTCACTTCTCCAATCTAACCTCTGTCTCTGGCTCCTCGTGAGTCGTTCACTATTCCGGGAGAAGAAAAGGCAGATAACATTTTAACCCAAATTACTCACTGCGTTCTTAGCTCGCTCACCTGAAGATTTTGTTTCATCGATCTGTCCTAAGCTGACTCCACACCCGACAGTGCAGTTGGTTGCTTAAATTGGTATTTAAATGTTATGTGTATTTCTATGAGAATATCTCATGTTCTAGCACCCAGGCTTAGTCTAGAGCTCAGTGTGACGGGTCGGTTGACCAGTCGGCGCCGGACATGATAGTGCACTTCCGCCTGATGGGCTAAGGCGGATTGTACCAATTACTAAGTTGTGCTGTACTCATGATACCGCTGTTATTCTTTAACTGTTCTTGCATGTAAAATTTTATTTGAGCTTTGGTACAGCTCTCGGTGCACCTTACCTTTCTCATTTGGGACTCTGATTAGTAAAATTATTTCTTGTTCCTTTAAGGTTGTAAGTGGGCTGTTTAGGTTTTTATGTTGGTAACGCCACGTAGCGCTCTGTATGAAAATCACTGACTGAGCTGTTTTGCATTGTTGGAATATTTGCTATTGTAGTGTTGGGCAGTTGGATGTGAACAGCGCGTAGCGTTGCGCAGTTGGTGGTGAGCCGCCAGCAGTGGTGGATGTGTGGAGAGAGATGGCAGAATTTTGAGAGCGGACGATCTGGACGTGTGTCCATCACAAAGAGTAAATTTGTAATACGGTATATCATGAACTGATATATATATACGAGGGCGGTTCAGAAAGTAACCTCCTATTGGTCACAGTGCGGGTTGTGGGGGGAGTAGCGACGCCATCTGTGCGTTCACGCACTCAACAGGTCAGTCGGCATCAAGCCGTGGTCGAGTGAACGTCGTACCTGCGCTAGTTTAGTTTTTGTGGCAGTTTGAAATGTGTGCTGCAATAGAAAACCCCGCCAAATGTGAAGTGCGTGCTGTCATAAGGTTTTTTACAGCCAAAGGATATTCTGCAGCAGCTATTCATCGTGAGCTTTGTGCCGTGTACGGACCAAGAGTTATGAGTGAAGGAGTTGTCCGTGAATGGGTACGTTTATTTAAAAGTCGACGAGAAAACGTTCATGATGAAGAGAGGAGTGGTAGACCATCATTGGTGACTGACGAACTCGTTCAGACAGTTGATGCAAAAGTTCGTGAAAATCGACGTTTCTCAATGTCGGAGTTGTCTACTGGTTTTCCACAGATTTCTAAGACTCTCTTGTACGAGATAGTGACAGCAAGATTGGGTTACCGTAAGTTCTGTGCACGATGGGTGCCCAAAATTCTTACCGACCACCACAAAACTCAAAGAATGGCCTCTGCATTAGACTTTCTGTCACGTTATGAGGACGAAGGAGAACCATTGTTAAACAGAATCGTGACCGGTGACGAAACCTGGATTAAGTACGTGAACCCTGAGACAAAAGAACAATCAAAGATGTGGGCATATGCAAATTCGCCTACCAAACCAAGAAAAGCCTCGCAAGATTTTTCTGCCAGAAAACTGATGGCAACGGTGTTTTGGGATGCCAAAGGGGTGTTGTTGGTTGAATTCATGGAACGTGGTACGACCATTAATCAAGACGTGTACTGTGAAACAATAAAAAAGTTACGACGGGCTATACAGAACAAACGCCGTGGTATGCTGACTTCCGGTATGGTTTTTTTGCACGATAACGCCCGTCCTCACTCTGCTCGCAGAACAACGACCCTTCTTGAGTCCTTCAAGTGGGACGTTATCAACCATCCACCTTACAGCCCAGACCTGGCGCCAAGTGATTATCACCTCTTCATGCATTTGAAGAAATGGCTCGGGTCACAGCGGTTTGATGACGACGAAGAGCTCAAAGATGCGGTCACAGGCTGGCTCCAGGCACAAGCGGGTGATTTTTATGCAGAAGGAATTTCAAAGCTTGTGAAGAGATACGATAAGTGCCTCAATCGCTATGGAGACTATGTAGAAAAATAGTGCAAAGATGTAGTTGTAAGATGTATATATTAAAATATTTTTATTTAACTTGGTGTATTTTTTTAAATCAACCGGAGGTTACTTTCTGAACGGCCCTCGTATATATATTATTAAGGTAGTTACATTGTTTGTTCTCTATCAAAATCTTTCATTTGCTAACTATGCCTATCAGTACTTAGTGGCTTCAGTAGTTAGAATCTTTTATTTAGCTGGCAGTATTAGCGCTCGCTGTATTGCAGAAGTTCGATTAACGAAGATTTTTGTGAGGTGATTCATGGAAGGTGTAGGTAATTGTTACTCAGGGCCATCTTTTTGGTAGGGATTATTGAAAGTCAGATTGCGTTGCGTTAAAAATATTGTGTGACAGTTTAGTGTTGATCATAATAAGTAAAGAGAGAAATGTCTGAGTACGTTCAGATCTGCTCAGCTGTTTGAAAATCAAATAACGTAAGAGGTTTATCACTAATTCATAAATTTTTCTAAGGGTAGGTTACAAGGTCTATAAATGGCTCAATAATTTTTGTTCCATTACACTGAATTTGGGCGTTGGTTCACCATTAGCACAACGTTAGTCTCTGCACATAACAAGAATCTACGTATAAAACTTCTGTTTCATCTTTTTGGGACTCCGTAGTAAAAGAGGCCATTGAAATCCGCTTGGCGAAGAATTTAATTAATAGAGACAGCGGTTTCACATTAGATAAATCATGGAATCCGGCACTTTCAATATTGAACTTACAAAGACGTCGCTACAGTTCACCTCCCAGTAATACATCGACCTCCCAGCATGGATCGAATGTGCAGCCACAGGCCTAACTCATGCATATGTTACGTCTTTGCCGCCGATCAACATCACTGGCGCCTTGTTTATCTGTGGCCGCATGCGCAGTGGCGCGGTCCGCGAGTTTAAAAGGATGGAGCGAGCGCTGGAGCGTCAGTCGTACGGCTCTCTCTGAAGATGACTGAAAGGTATACAGCCGAAATATTAGAAGAAGAAGCAGAATTTATGCGGCTGCATTCCCGAAACTTAATGGAGCAGTACAAATAACTGTTTGCCAATTAATTTTCGCGACACCTAAGCTTTACTGCTTTTCTCATTCCTGTAATCAGAGTGCTATCGAGATGTTGAGTGCTTTGTTGCTTATCACCATATTGGCTGACTGGGTAGATGTATGTTTATTTATTTATGTTTGACTCTTAAATGGTAGTATAATGAAGTATGTGGCGCCCTTTGTAAAGCAGCGCACTGTTACTGGTTTTCTAAGATTACTTCTCATTTTGGTCTAGTTCGCGTTGTACGGGACCTGCGCCATCAACCAGCACACCAGTAGGTGGAGAGTTCACAGCGCCCACCCTGTCCGTCGCGTTTTCCCTCTTGTCAAATGGTTCAAATGGCTCTGAGCACTATGGGACTCAACTGCTGCGGTCATTAGTCCCCTAGAACTTAGAACTAGTTAAACCTAACTAACCTAAGGACATCACAAACATCCATGCCCGAGGCAGGATTCGAACCTGCGACCGTAGCGGTCTTGCGGTTCCAGACTGCAGCGCCTTTAACCGCACGGCCACTGCGGCCGGCTTTCCCTCTTGTCGCTGAGCCGCATAACTTCTCCTGGTTCTGAACTTATGTCAGCCGGCCGGAGTGGCCGAGCGGTTCTAGGCGCTACAGTCTGGAACCGCGCGACCGCTGTGGTCGCAGGTTCGAATCCTGCCTCGAGCATGGATGTGTGTGATGTCCTTAGGTTACGTTAGGTTTAAGTAATTCTAAGTTGTAGGGGACAGATGACCTCAGAAGTTAAGTCCCTTAGTGGTCAGAGCATTGCTTATGTTGCCACTGTTATTACCAAAGTTGCTGGAATCATTTAAGACATTATATTTCAAGCCGACTGAAAAGTTTTGTAAAGACTCAGGTTTTCATTATTAATCCGCATTTTGTCTTACTTCAGATACTTGTTAATGTTTCGCAGAATGCTTAGTTTCTTAATTTCTTAAAAGCTCTTTTGTTGACGTCAATTACTAATCTCATTACGTCGTCGTTGTTGTTGTTGTTGTCTTCAGTCCTGAGTGTGGTTTGGTGCAGCTCTCGATGCTATTCTATCCTTTGCAAGCTTCTTCATCTCCCAGTACATACATCAACCTACGTCCTTTTGACTCTGTTTAATGTATTCATCTCTTGGTCTCTCTCTACGATTTTTACCCTCCAATACTAAATTGGTGATCCCGTTATGCCTGAGAATATGCCCCACCAACCGATCCCTTCTCCTAGTCAAGCTGTGCCACAAATTTCTCTTCTCTCCAATTCTATTCAATACCTCCACATTAGTTATGTGATTTACCCATCTAATCTTCAGCATTCTTCTGTAACACCACATTTCGAAAGCTTCTATTCTCTTCTTGTCTAAATTATTTGTCGTCCACTACATTCCATACAAATACTTTCAGAAACGACTTCCTGACACTAAAATCTATACTCGATGTTAACAAATTTCTCTTCTTTAGAAACACTTTCCTTGCCATTACCAGTCTATATCTTATATCCTCTCTACTTCGACCATCATCAGTTATTTTGCTCCCCAAATAGCAAAGTTCATTTACTACTTTAAGCCACTCATTTCTTAATCTAATTCCGCAGTATCACCCGAGTTAATTGGACTACATTCCATTATCCTCGTTTTGCTTTTGTTGATGTTCATCTTATATCCTCCTTTCAAGACACTGTCCATTCTGTTCAGCTGCTCTTCCAGGTCCTTTGCTTTCTCTGGCAGAATTACAATGTCATCGGCGAACCTCAAAGTTTTTATTTCTTCTCCATGGATTTTAATTCCTACTCCAATTTTTTCTTTTCTTTTCTTTCCTTTTGTTTCCTTTACTGCTTGCTAGATTTCGTCGTTAATATTCGACAAGTTGCTTAATATCTTACTTGTTTTTAAAAGCTATTTTACTTACACCATAAGTTGTTGATTTTTATTTCAATCAAATATTATGCATGTTTCCAACTGTGAACGTTGCTTACGTGCCTACAGGCTCAGCCCTACCGCTCAACAGCCTATTAGGCTGCATTAGGATAGCTACGTCCAATTCAATAATATACAGTTTTCCCCTTCAATAACTCAGTCATCTGGTCTTGGAATACTATCTGAGATACAGTAACAACTAACATCTAACACATTATGCCTCCAGGCAACAATATTATACTAACGAGAGAGTACAGTTTTCCTCCTCCTGTAACCGACAGCCGTCTGGTGCTAGAATACTATTTAAGATCCAGTACCACATGCCACATAACACCCAGTATCTAACTCTTAACACATAATGGCTCCAGAAACAACATTATAATATATTACAGTGGAGTACAGATTTCTCCCTCCACCAGCTGACATCCACCAGCTTTGGAAACTGCTAAACATTGTTATAAATTATATATGTACTCTGGAAGTCAGATCTGGGTGCTGGAGAGACCTGGAGAGGTTGAATAAGAGTCTCTAACCGTTCTTTCCATCAACCTGCCGTCTTCTAAAGTTGTGTCCCCAGCGCAGAAGACAGCACGTCGGTCGTGGGATCTTCTTTAGCGGAGACTGCTTTTCCGTCATCTGGAACCTGTGATTGTGCTTTGTTTTTGTGATGCCACCTGTCCATGGCAAGATCTGTAGTACTGACAATGATGGTAGGCGACACTTCTCATTACTGTATCCTATTTTGGTATATTTTTAGTGATCATCCATTTTACACTGTCCTTTACAACACTCGACATAGCTTTCTTAATTGTGCGGTAGCTTTTCTGACAACGTCCGGTGCAGAGTACGACATGTCCGCCCCGAAACAGTGATACGTGTCCGGCTCTGAAGAGCGCCCGAAACAGTCTTACACGTCGGCCCTCCGAACGACCGAAACAGAGTTACGTGATCGGACCTTCAGAACCCCCGAAATCATTGCTCTTATGTTTCACATAAATAGTGAAATTTAATAAACAAAAACGATAAACTCGTAGGGTAACCATGAGAGATTGTTATACTAGCACCCGAATGTGCCAACAAGTCAGAAGCAAGTTCAGTACTGAAAGTTGGTTTCGCAGGACAGAGCGGATCAGGTTGTGGAAAGGGGCCAAGATCAATTCCTGTTAGTTATACAAGAACACATACAACTTTATTCCTCAAACCAATGCACAGTTTTCTCTTTAAAACAACAAAGATCAATTCACAGCTGAGGGCCCAAGTACCTTCTCCAGAATAAGTTTAATGATTGCTTTTAAAACACCAGGATTTAGAGTATAGGGTGAAGGCTTTACTTAAGTAAAATTACAATATCTTTTCGGAGGAAGACGGAAATAATATTTCAGATCAGCTAAGGGAATTCTTTAAAAGCCAAGCATTTACAAATTCCGGCTAAATGCCATATTAAGGAAAATTCAAATTCATTCTTAGGCTGAAAGCCCAATAAAAAAAAATTCTTTACATAATAAGAGAGAGACTTTAGAGATAAGCCTTTGCACAGTACAACAGAAAAACATCGTAAGAAAACTTGAAGTATCTTCTCGGCTGAAGGCCCAAGCAATTACTCAAATATAATTAAAGACAACCTTAAGATAAACGTTTACAGAACACTGCTGAAGGCCCTTTCAAAATTTCAAAATAATTGAAGAGAAACCTTACAGGCAAGGATTTACATATTAAAGCCACAGATTCTGAAACAAACGCGGCTGAAGGCCTAAATACAGATCAACAAGAATTTTAAATGAAACACTGCTGAAGGGCTAATCTTCAAATAGTGATAATGAAATTCGGCTGAAGGCCATATACTAAACATATACAGACAATATTAATACACCGCTGAAGGCCTGGCACAGTACCTGCGACCAAATAAAATGACAATCACAAACAACAAACAGTGGTATTCACAAATGTTCCAAGGGTCGGCATGGGAAGGAACCTCTTACCACATCTACATCTACATCTACATTTATACTCCGCAAGCCACCCAACGGTGTGTGGCGGAGGACACTTTACGTGCCACTGACATTACTTCCCTTTTCTGTTCCAGTCGCGTATGGTTCGCGGGATGAACGAATGTCTGAAAGCCTCCGTGCGCGCTCTAATCTCTCTAATTTTACATTCGTGATCTCCTCGGGAGGTATAAGTAGGGGGAAGCAATATGTTCGATACCTCATCCAGAAATGCACCATCTCGAAACCTGGACAGCAAGCTACACCGCGATGCAGAGCGCCTCTCTTGCAGAGTCTGCCACTTGAGTTTGCTAAACCAAATAACCCTGTGACGAAACGCGCCGCTCTTCTTCGGATCTTCTCTATCACCTCCGTCAACCCGATATGGTACGGATCCCACACTGATGAGCAATACTCAAGTATAGGTCGAACGAGTGTTTCGTAAGCCACCTCCTTTGTTGATGGACTACAGTTTCTAAGGACTCTCCCAATGAATCTCAACCTGGTACCCGCCTTACCAACAATTAATATTATATGATCATTCCACTTCAAATCGTTCCGCACGCATACTCCCAGATATATTACAGAAGTAACTGCTACCAGTGTTTGTTCCGCTATCATATAATCATACAATAAAGGATCCTTCTTTCTATGTATTCACAATACATTACATTTGTCTAGGTTAAGGGTCAGTTGCCACTCCCTGCACCAAGTGCCTACCCGCTGCAGATCTTCCTGCATTTCGCTGCAACTTTCTAATGCTGCAGCTTCTCTGTATACTACAGCATCATCCGCGAAAAGCCGCATGGAACTTCCGACACTATCTACTCTGTCATTTACATATATTGTGAAAAGCAATGGTCCCATAACACTCCCCTGTGGCTCGCCAGAGGTTACTTTAACGTCTGTAGACGTCTCTCCATTGAGAACAACATGCTGTGTTCTGTCTGCTAAAAAGTCTTCAATCCAGCCACACAGCTGGTCTGATATTCCGTAGGCTCTTACTTTGTTTATCAGGTGACAGTGTGAACTGTATCGAACGCCTTCCGGAAGTCAAGGAAAATAGCATCTACCTGGGAGCCTGTATCTAATGTTTTCTGGGTCTCATGAACAAATAAAGCGAGTTGGGTCTCGCACGATCGCTATTTCGGGAATCCATGTTGATTCCTACAGAGTAGATTCTGGGTTTCCAAAAACGACATGATACTCGAGCAAAAAACATGTTCTATGATTCTACAACAGATCGACGTCAGAGATATAGGTCTATAGTTTTGCGCACCTGCTCGACGACCCTTCTTGAAGACTGAGACTACCTGTGCTCTTTTCCAATCATTTGGTACCTTCCGTTCCTCTAGAGACTTGCGGTACACGGCTGTGAGAAGGGGGGCAGTTCTTTCGCGTACTCTGTGTAGAATCGAATTGGCATCCTGTCAGGTCCAGTGGACTTTCCTCTGTTGAGTGATTGCAGTTGCTTTTCCATTCCTTGGACACTTATTTCGATGTCAGCCATTTTTTCGTTTGTGCGAGGATTTAGAGAAGGAACTGCAGTGCGGTCTTCCTCTGTGAAACACCTTTGGTTCAAATGGCTCTGAGCACTATAGGACTTAACATCTGTGGTCATCTGTCCTCTAGAACTTAGAACTACTTAAATCAAACTAACCTAAGGACATCACACACATCCATGCCCGAGGCAGGATTCGAACCTGCGACCGTAGCGGTCACGCGGTTCCAAACTGAAGCGCTTAGAACCGCACGGCCACACCGGCCGGCGAAATAGCTTTGGAAAAAGGTGTTTAGTATTTCAGCTTTACGCGTGTCATCCTCTGTTTCAATGCCATCATCATCCCGGAGTGTCTGGATATGCTGTTTCGAGCCACTTACTGATTTAACGTATCACCAGAACTTCCTAGGATTTTCTGTCAAGTCGGTACATAGAATTTTACTTTCGAATTCACTGGACGCTTCACGCATAGCCCTCCTTACGCTAACTTTGACATTGTTTAGCTTCTGTTTGTCTGAGAGGATTTGGTTGCGTTTATATTTGCAGTGAAGCTCTCTTTGCTTTCGCAGTAGTTTCCTAACTTTGTTGTTGAACCACGGTGTGTTTTTCCCGACCCTCACAGTTTTACTCGGCACGTATCTGTATAAAACGCATTTAACGATTGCCTTTAAACACTCAACATTGTCAGTGTCGGAACAGAAATTTTCGTTTTGATTTGTTAGGTAGTCTGAAATCTGTCTTCTATTACTCTTGCTAAACAGATAAACCTTCCTCCCTTTTTTTATATTCCTATTAACTTCCATATTCAGGGATGCTGCAACGGCCTTATGATCACTGATTCCCTGTTCTGCACTTACAGAGTCGAAAAGTTCGGGTCTGTTTGTTATCAGTAAGTTCAAGATGTTATCTCCACGAGTCGGTTCTCTGTTGAATTGCTCGAGGCAATTTTCGGATAGTGCACTCAGTATAATGTCACTCGATGCTCTGTCCCTACCACCCGTCCTAAATATTTGAGTGTCCCAGTCTATATCTGTTAAATTGAAATCTCCACCTAAGACTATAGCATGCTGAGAAAATTTATGTGAAATGTATTCCAAATTTTCTCTCAGTTGTTCTGCCACTAATGCTGCTGAGTCGGGAGGTCGGTAAAAGGAGCCAATTATTAACCTAGCTCGGTTGTTGAGTGTAACCTCCACCCACAATAATTCACTTGCACAGAGATGTCGTGGCCAATGGGCAAGAGTTACCTCAGGATGGATGGGTCTGAGCCAGTGTGCCAGGTTAGATGAGACAGAAAGCTAAGCGTAACACTGAACAATCGGGTGGCAACAGCCTAATCAATTCCCTTCCACCCGAAACACTCTCTGCTCTATTTCAACTGACCGACTGACTACTCCAGTCCGCAGACGGCATTCATCTGTTCAGTGGAAATCACAGAAGGTACACACAGTTACACATAAACACACTTGCACAAGAACCCAAATAATCGTAAAAGCAATCACTGTGGAACAACAAGGACGAATCAATTCGACACAAAGAGAGTTTCCACAAGTGGTCGGCGACCAAATATACGTCGTCCGATGACACGATCCACCGAATAATCAACCCAGGTCGTTCCCACTCATGTTACGTGTGTCGGCAACGGTCGGGCGAGTCTTGGCTGTCCGAAGCTGAGTGCAGCTCCAACCCGACGCAACTCCATGTCCGTTCGGAGCTCGGAGACGCGGCGACCCGGGCACACTGGCTCGGACCCATCCATCCTGAGGTAACTCTTGCCCATTGGCCACGACATCTCTGTGCAAGTAAAGAATCGGCCCATGTCCGGCACGATGACCAAGTGACGAGGCCCAGAATCGGTCAAAAGACCCAATACACGTCTCCCGATGAGACGACCGACCGAACGACCAACCAACGGTCGTTCCCGCTCCAGTCTCCTTCCGTCGGACAGTTCATGTGTGTGTCGCCAGCCGTCGGCGAATACTGACTGGCGCTCTGTCCGCGACTTCACTGCTGCTTCGTCCGGACTCCCTTCGGACAGACGACATCCCGGAGACACTGGGTCGGACCCAACCATGCACAGTTCCACGTAAACACTTGCACCAAGTACTCCGACAATCCTAAAACCAATCACTGTGGAACAACAAGGAGAAATGACAAGTCACACACAAAGAGAGTTTCCATAAGCGGTCGGCGACCAAATACACGTCGTCCCATGAGACGACCGACCGAACGGCTAAGGTCGTTCCCACTCAGACAGACGACGACCCGGAAATACTAGCGGTCGCTCCAGAGATGGTACGACAGTGCACTTATCAATAAGGGCTGCTGCTACCACTGACGGGAAAGCAAACCAGCAACATAGTGACTCCATTATACTTAATTAAAGAAAAAACTAGGCGACAGAAACACAAAAACAAGATGACGAGCAAGAAACGGCACGAGCCGCGAACGGATCTAGTACAACTGGCTGACTGTCCCACGGGATTAGTACATATTGTACCATCTGTCCTTGTACTTCACACCACTGTTGTACCATCAAGGCGAGCTTCTAGCAAATTAAAATACTGGCGGCCATAGCCAGGAGTATCACAGTGTTACCTCTGCTCATCTCCATTCAACTGAAGTAAGTGAAGGGTGCTTGTGATACTTCCATTCTAAATAGAAGTTGGCAGTGCTACACATTAGCTCCTAGGCATAAGCCAACAAGTGTTATGCACTGTGTGTCATGCATTATGCTTTAGCTGCTAGGCCATATGCATTAGGCATTACCACATCAGCTATTCAAATGGTTCAAATGGGTCTAAGCACTATGGGACTTAACTTCTAAGGCCATCAGTCCCCTAGAACTTAGAACTACTTAAACCTAACTAACCTAAGGACATCACATACATCAATACCCGAGCCAGGATTCGAACCTGCGACCGTAGCAAAGTGTGTGATGTCTCAAATATAATACAACTTTATTTATGCTTGAATTTTCGCAGAGGTCTTGTATATATGATAAGCATACAAGCTGTATGTACTTTATAAAAGTATGCAGATACTTTTAGAAGCAGAAAAATATTTAATTTGAAGGTCCACAGTACTTGGAGGTGTGGTATGCATGTCGCACTTCCATCGTAAACGAGTGCTACGTAAACTAAAAATTCTTTTCAGCAGTGCCAATATGCAAGCTGCGAAAGACGGTTCAGATGCGGAAATAATTAATTTGAAGCTTCGTTGTGTTTGTGAAATACGAGATATTTCACGATAAATGATAAATAATTTTATTTATTTACTAGATTTCGAGACTCTCGCATGTCTTTTGAGGTGTCTTATGCTTCACTACTGCAATCACAGGTCGCCTCTCATGTGTGCACTTTTATAAACAGTCCATGTCGTTCTGCACTTTAAGTCACATATCGTAACGAAACACTTTATCCCTCATAAAATCGATTACTTCATCGCTTCTTTCCATAAAATATTCGTGCTGTGAACGCGTGCCCGCGTATGTGTGTGTGTGTGTGTGTGTGTGTGTGTGTGTGTGTGTGTGTGTGTGTCTGAGCGTAGTGTCAGTTTTATTAGATGTTGGTGTAGGTGGTTACAGGTCTATTAGCAGTCGTTTAGCAGTCTCGACATCGATTATTCAGCTGGCAATGAAAGAAAACTTTACGTGATAACAGTACATCAGTCATCAGACTGAATACACTTTACTCATACAGATACTGCTGCAACATAAACATTACATTTTTGAGGAAATTTCGTATATTATATTATTTTTGACAACCGTCATAGCTGAGGTAAAATAATTAATTTGGGCCTAAGGTCGTTTATTTGTACTTGACCGTAACTAGGTCCCCAATCATTTGATACAACTCTTCTCGATTATATTTTTCTACTTATACAGTATCTTTAATCTCTCCTCGCCTCTGACACATGTTTTAGAAGTTAAAGACATGTTTTCTAGACGAAAAATAACTGTACAAAACATAAATTATTAGACAACATAGTTGTTTAGAGATAACAGCGATTAATTTACTTATAAACTATTATTCAAAAGGACAGTCACAATCACATTATTTATTTTGCCGCCAACCGGTTTCAGCCTGCGACGGGGTCATCTTCAGGGCAATTTACACCATCTGGTCGCTCGCTGGAGTCTTCACTCTGCCTGTGCACGGTTGGTAACTGTCAACTACCAACCGTGCACAGTCAGGGTGACGACTCCAGCAAGCGACCAAATGGTGTAAATTGCCCTGAAGATGACGCCATCGCGGGTTGAAACCAGTTGGTGGCAAAATAAATAATGTGATTGTGACTGTCCTTTTGAATAATTGATTGACGAAACATAGCTATGTGATAACCGATGCAATCATAGGCCTCTTTGCGTTGGAGACGTATCTTGCAGTCATTTTAGAATACTGATATCCCAGATGTGGAAAGTAATGAAGGCTCTTTTGTGTCCCCAATGAAGTGTGGTCCACATATCGAACTTCGGATGTTTTTACTAGTGCAGAACCTGACAGTGAGAACAACTCGTGGCACAGAGTTCGAATTTGTGTCGTTTTTTAACAGTGGAGCCACCTGATGGCGATAGCAACTAGGATTTGGAACAACACTAAGTTATATTTCACGTTTTCATAGTTTACGGAATGCTATTTAAGGTCAATCTCGTGTTCGATAACTATACATTCACAATTCTCATTTATATTTTAGAGGGAAATTTTAGTTTTTATTATTTGTAGAGAATGTATTAAATAGGCCTTACTCGTTCCAGTATTCCACAGCAAATGAAAAACAGCTTCGAAAGAAATACAGTGATTTGGCTGTCGAGTCACTCCACAAACGATTTTTTAAAGACATTAATGCATACATAGTTGATAACCGTTAAGAAACGCATTATGCAATACACAGCTATAGCAATGCATTTTATTGGAGACGATCGACTTCGGTCTTCGATCAGACCATAATCGTTTCGAAAAACCATGTTAGCGTGCATTTGTGTAACCAAAGTAACAATTATCAGATTATAATGTTCCATCATTGATATTAGTTGCATATACGTAACATAACGCCCATTTAAGCTCATAGAAGCTTTTGAAAGCTTCCGAGGTTAAAAGGACGTAATGTTACGTATATACAGTTACAATCAATGACGGAACATTATGTTTCCGAAAGCATCTGTGGAGTTAAATGGATGTGATGTTACGTATATACAGGTAATATTAGTGATGAGACATTTTAAATATGATAACTGTTATTTTCAGTTACGCAAATTCATAGCTAAGATGGATTTTTGACCCAATGATGACCTGATACTAGCCCATGATCGCTCGTTTCTAGTAAACTATACCGTTACAGATAAAGTATTTTTCTCTAATTAGTCGAGGGAGTGATGTACTCACATGTAGTCTCACATTTAAGAGAAACTTTTTATTTAGCACATGACAGTTTCGATTCCTAAAGTGTTGCTCAGCTGAGAATGCTATTTATATATTCACTCAACAAACATTGCAAGTCTTAGTAAGATGTTTTATTGTCTATATAACGCTACTCTCGTAGAAAAATTCAGTCATCAAATACTGCCAGTTTTAATAAGATGTTTGACTACTTAGATTACGCTAGTCTCGTAGAGAAACTTACGTTTCATGGAACTGACAGCATTACACATAGCTTCTTTGAATCACACTTAACAGAACCCAGAGTTTTATACTGAATAATTCAATGAGTTTTGGAAGGAGAGAAAATTTTTGTGATGGAGAGAAATCACGAAGTGATTCCCATGATGTTCAGTTTTGTGTCTAGTCCTCCATAATATGTGAATGACCTCTCACTTACCATTGATCAAGTATAACTGCTACTTTTTTTGCAGACGATACTAATGTTATAAAAGTCCCATTAGAAAACAACAGAAGAGATTGTTACTGAAGATTTTCAAAGAACTATTAGCTGTTTATCTGCAAATGGAATCTCCCGAATATTGCGAAACTACGCTGTATTTATTTCTGTGCAACAATATTCGTACCAAAACTGCTGCAGTGCATGAATAGGTTATTCATTAAAGGATATCTGTACAGCACTGTACATCATAAGCTGCAGAAGATGTCCTTTAACAAATATCTTAAAATGGAGGCCCGCGCGGGATTAGCCGAGCGGTCATGACGCTGCAGTCATGGACTGTGCGGCTGGTCCTGGCGGAGGTTCGAGTCCTCCCTCGGGCATGGGTGTGTGTGTTTGTCCTTAGGAAAGTTTAGGTTAAGTAGTGTATAAGCTTAGGGACTGATGACCTAAGCAGTTAAGTCCCATAAGATTTGACACACACTTCAACATTTTTTTTTAATAAAGGAGCAACAATCATTTAAGATTTTTACATGAAGAGGAGTCAGTAAACAGGGAATAATGCACCAAATTTTCTGTATATGCATACTGATAAAAACTTCAACTGGAAGAAGCATGTTGCTAAATTGCTCAGGCCATTTAGGTCGGTCCATTCTGCTCTTCGTGTGATTATTAGTCTTGGAAATAAACGAATCAGCTCCTAATAATTCGGCCTATTTCCCCTCAACAACGTCTTATGGCACAATTTTCTGTGTTAACTCAACATTTAGTAAAAACACTTTGATTGCTTAGTAGCGAGCACTATGAGTGGTTCGTAGCGTTTACGATCAGTGTCTTGTAGGAAGCTCTTCAGAGAGTTAGGCATCCTAACTGCACGATCACACTACATAAATTCACCAATGAAATTCATCATAAATAATGAATTTGAGAAAAACAGTGATGTCCATACCCACAACACTAGAAAAGAAACTTACTTACATTGCCCTTTATTGAAGCCTGCTGTGGCTCAGAAGGGAGTTCAAAATGCAAAAACAAGAAGTTTTCATCATTTCCGAAATACAACTAAACATCTGATAGATAATAAAGAAAGTTATGTGTGTATCTTAAAATCATTTCTCCGGCACAGCTCCTTCTATTCCATAGACGAATCCTAATAAAACTAGTTGTTCAGTTTAGTTGCATGAGTAGGACTAAAAAAATATTAAAACTAATCAGATGCACATATCCCGTAAGTTGAGTCGTCGCGCATAATACGATCGATGGAACATGTAATTAACTAAGTAAATAAATAACTAAGAGACTTGAATGTATGTCGACTTGCTGCTACTGCGGGAGCCAAATCTACACATGGTGTGTTGTATACCTTTATTGCTGGGTGGATGGTCTCCCCACGTTGGCCGTAATGTTTCCTATTGACTGGGAACTCCTCCAGTTAACATCCTTCGTTTTCGCTTGCTTCTCTGCTGCTGCTGCCGCTCCAACCACAACAGTCTGCTCACTAGTCAGTCACGCTCAGAGACTCCAGCAATAACGTCACCTCCGGCGGTAGCAGCAGCAGTAACAAATAAACCACATTATCTGCATCGTCGTCATCACCTTAACAAAAACTAGTTTTGTCCTGACATGTTGATCCATAAATTGACCCCACTGCAATGAAAACTACTTTATCTCCATTTCGAAGTCGCTGAAAATTTAAATTGACATTTATATTTGTTGTTTATTATTTCATACTAAACTTATACAGTCACAGTTAGAAAGGGTCAGTCAGAAGTAATTCATCTGTCATCTTAATAAATTCACTTATTCTCTCAGCAAATAGACTTTTCCTCTCTTCAATACTTGTCTTTTGCCGGTTCGTCACAATATTCAGCTTCACTGATTTTCACAATGTCTGTTTCTTACAGTGTCTGTGTCTTACATTACAATGTTACATGGTTTCGACAATTACAGCTGCTGTAAATATTACGAAATAGATTCGCAAATTACAAATATTTTTTGACACCAGTTGTATCATTTATTAGTGACACACAAAAATTTGTACCAGACCAGCACTTAAACCCAGATGTCTCGCTTACCGCCTACCGGACCGACCCGAACCTCCATAAGTCACGTTTGTCATTTGTCCTCTCGTGCTTGCAAGATCCTCTCTCCCGGTCGTCTTACTTGCTCTCCATTTCAAAGAGAAATACAAAGTCCAATAATTTCTATCTTAATTATTACTCTTTACGAATGTTAGATTTCAATGTGAATATCCGGAATATTGTAACACATTCATGGAACGATACGAAGGATGCCTGGTTAAATATAGTAGATGACCTTAAACCCGTAACTTTGTCAGAATAAAGACCTCTTAAATTAAATGAAATAAAATATTTTGACTATCTTCGCTAGCTTAACGGTGAAGTGTACAGTCGAACTCGAGCCGAACGGATAAGAGCGTGTATTTCCTTGACACGAGGAGAAGGTAGAGCCACGTGGAGAATCGGAACATGTGAATTTGGCCAACTGTGGAGCGTCAGAGCGCAAGGCAGCACGGCTGCCGGCCGTGGAATTCTGTTATGCAGATGCGTCGGTCGCATCAAAGGCGCCGAGTGGTGGCTTAAGGTGCCGAACTTGGAAGAGTCGGAGAAGCTTTTCGTCTGCCCGCGCAGGCGCACGTGGCGTGCACCGAAAGAGCGGCGTAGTCTGCCAAAGGAGACGCCTGCAGCAGTCAGGCCGCCGCTTGCATAAAGAGAATCTATTCCTACCTGCTGCTCGCAACTGGAGCCGAGGACTGCATCGTTACCGTGGAGTGGCCTCCAGCCGCGAGGAAACGCCGGCTCTCCAGAGCGCCCTGCCTGCAGGCTACACCTGCGGGGTGCTCACAGTGGGACTGTCGAAAAGCACGCGGCAGCTTCGGCTACGTTGGAGCCGACCTCTCCTCTGCTGAAGACGTCTACCATACCTCACTGCAAGTAATCAGCAGACTCCTTGCCAACAAGATGCTCGAAAAAGGGACTGGCCACATATACGTATAAACTATGTGTGAAGAACACTCTGAACTTCAAATTCAAGTTACAGTTGTTCTGGCCTTCAGACAGAAGACTTGCTCTAGAAAGCTAGAGATGCTATTCGTCGTGTGGCAGTTCCAGCATGTCAGCACAGCTACTGAAAATTATATCCCTTTTAACCTTCATGTTATAGTCATGATTTCGCCTCCCTTTACTGTGTTAACCCCCCCCCCCCCCCTACCTACATATGTCCATTTTGAATTAATTATCACTGCTTCTATCACAGAGTGTCCTACCAACCTTCCCAGCTTTATCATAAAGATGTGCTATAACATACTTTTTGGACAATTTTATTACGTAGCTCTTCATTGTTTAACCATTTTAAATATTTAATCTTCAGCAATGTTCTGTACCTTCACATGCTTGTTGTCTGTTACGATTTTCATCAACATTTCATTGTCATATAAAGGCTGCATTTGATAGAAATACTGACAGAAAATATTTCATGACACATTTGTATTCATTACTTTTGAATACATTATGGGAGTAGTAGTGATCAATGAGTTACAAATATTTACTATTAAAAGCAGTCTTGACCACGATTTATTTATTAAGGTGACCGGTTTCGACCACTATTGTGGTCGTCTTCAGACCATTGAGTAGGAACCTCTTTCTGCTGGAGAATCATTACTCACTAGTAGTGATTCTCCAGCAGAAAGAGGGTCCTACTCAATGGTCTGAAGATGACAACAGTAGTGGTCGAAACCGGTCACAATAATAAATAAATCGTGATCAAGATTGCTTTTAATAGTAAACATTTGTATTCGACTAGCGATTCGGCATTACACAGGTAGCTCTAAATCTCTGAGGTCGAACGATTTGCCTCGCATAGCGGTGATAATTGTTTCTTTCTGTCTCGGATAACCGTTTTAGAGCGTACGATAAATCAATACTGTTTCTGATTTGTATTTTCATCTGTAGTTTACTTTCGCCCATACTTCTTTCATTCTTTGAGAGAAATCTTTCTCTTCTTGTCTTCACTTTCTTCCACCTCTTGATTCTTTTCTGTCTTTTGTATTCCTTCTTTAAAACGTGTTTCCATTCTTATTGGATCTAAGGCGACTCCTGAATTTTCTGTATCTGATTCCTACTTCTCTCATCTATGTGACACTGAATCTGTAATTCAATAGTAAATCAAAGATTTGTCATGTTATTTTGTCATTATTCATCCCACATATGTTTTAATAGAGTTTTGATCTTCATTTTCTCATTGCGTCTGTTACCTTTTCAACTTTCAGATATTGTTCCTAATTAGATCTTAATTTGTATTATGATTCAGTGCCACTGTTGTTTTAGGGATCTTCTTTCATTTTTTTCTTAATTTTAAGGTTCTCTGTTAGCAGTCAGTTTATGTATTCCTGCTCTATAGAGTATTACTGGTCTTGCCACTGTTTTTCCTATCTACTGGATAGACATCAACCAAATTTGGCACAGAAACAGCAGGCCACATGTGTATCAGCACTGTTTGGTTTATAACCTTTTATCTCTATAGTCGTGGAGGTAGGTGTAAAAGTGTGCTTTTCCTGTCCTTGGTGTATAGGCTGCCCTGCACTACAATAATGTTGTGTGGACATAGTATCAGCCTGCCACATCAACCTACTTAGCAGGAGCAAGAAACAGTTTTCTGGGCCTTGACATCTAGGCTGTAGTGCACAACAGGTGTGTTGTGTTGTAGTAGTATTAACACTTTATCGACCTGCTTTGCATGGTGGCGTTTAGGTCAGGGAAAACAAATGACTTCAAAGTTCTTGATGTACTCCAAATGTAGAAAGGACACTTACTGTTTAATGTGAAATGTGAGTTACATTTTTTAACTGGCGAATTTCCACGTCATTGAGAGATGAATGCTGGGTTAAAGGGTTGACTGAAAATCGGTGCTGCACCAGTGACTCGATCTCGGGACCATCATGGAGTGTTACTGCTCTACTGCCAAGCTATACGTTGATTCTTGCTAAGATGCTGTTCTCTGGAGTTGTGGCGGCTGTTCGTTGGCTGTTATTCCCGCCAGATATCGCCACTTCTGTAGCAAACCAACTCATAGCTCGCATTGTTGCCACGAGATGTCACCTCCGACGCCAGTTATATATGGAACAGATAACTATGCATGTATTACACGTCCATCGTTACTACAGACATTAAATTATCCGTACTTACTTGTGAACCATTCTGTCAATTAGTGAAGACTTTATCTAAATTCCAACATTAATTCCTAAGGATAGTCATAATACACAGGCAGAGAAAACACAGCGGGGGACTTAAATAGCAACTACAGGTGTTTGCATGTTTCTATTAAAATGAATTTCACTTTAGTTGCAATCATAATTGACAAACTGCCTATTTGCTTCTGTCTCGGGTTCTTCGGCCGACGTTTGTCTGATGATATTACTGACATTTCGCCAGCACGAGTGGCTGGCATTGTCAAAGCTTCACCCTCCACTGCTGGTGGTGAACATGAGCCGAGCTCGCGGCCACAGGCTATATGTACCTGGCGTGCCAACGTCCGAGGGCTTCTCCGAGGTTATTTCCGGTGCAGTTCTCCACTTGCTACCTGCGACGGTCGTTCTCTGCAGTACGGGAAGCCAGGATCCGTTTACTTTAATGCTTTCCTCTCTCTTGCTGAAGCTGTTCCCATGTTTGTGTATTTCTACAGCTTCCCTAAACAAGCGGGTGTGATAGTGCTTCTCTACAGCCAGAACTTCCGTGTCGGCAAATTTTATTACATGGTCGGTCTCACTCAGCGCGTGCTCTGCCACGGAGATTTTTCCACCTGCCTCAACTAGCAATGTCACTTATGTCCTTTGATCCTGGTGTTGATTGATAGTCCAGTCATTCCGACATAAACTTTTCCGCATGTGCATGGTAAGCGGTATATTCCCGACTTTCAAGTTGGTCCCTTTTACCCTTTGTCGATCTAAGACATTCTTTGATCTTCCTTGTCGGTTTGAAAATTGTCTTTATGCCGTCTTTGTACAATATGCGGCAGATTCTGTCCGTCACTCTGGGAATGTGTAGCAGAAAGGCCATACCTGACATTTCTTTTCCTGATTTCTTACTTCGTCGAGTGTTTGGTTCTGTTACATTCTAATAAAATTTGTGGAGTACCCATTGCTCCTCAGAACACTTTCCAGATCTTGTTTTTCGCTTTTGAGGCTCTGCGGCTCACATATTCGTCCTGCACTCGTTACGAGGGTATGAATCATATCTCTTTTCTGGCTCGGGTGGTGGTTTGCTAGTTTCTGCAGGTATCGGTCCGTTTGTGTCGGTTTTCGGTACACGCTATGTCCCAGGTTTTCGCCGTCCCTTGTGACCAGCACATCTAGATATGGTAGTTTATTGTCGTTTTCTACTTCCAAGGAAAATTTTATGTTGGTGTGGAGGCTGTTCAAGTGTCATAGGAAGTCACCGAGTTCTTCACCATGGCTCCACTCAACGGAAGTGTCATCGACGTACCTGTACCACACCTTAGGTTTGCAAGTGGCCGAGTCCAGTGCCTGTGCTTCGAATTGTTCCATGAAGAAGTTGGCCACCACTGGACTGAGAGGACTACCCATGGCGACGCCTTCCAGCTGTTCGTAGAAATCGCCATTCCACGTGAAATAGCTCGTGGTGAGACATGCATGGAAGAGCTTTGTGATGTCTTGCAGGAAAATGGAACCGATGTGCTCCAGAGCGTCACTGAGTGGCACTTTCGTAAACAAAGAAACAATATCAAAGCTGACCAGGATGTCGTTTGGTGCAATTCCATTCCTTTCAGCTGATGTAAGTAAGGCCTTTACCATCACTGACAGATTTAAAAGTTTTTATTTCTTTTCCATCGCATTAAGTCGTTTTCAAATTTGTTCTTGTTTTCCTTTACTGCCGGCTCTACGTACAAATAGAATATCATGGTAGATAGCATACATATGATATTGCACACATAAACTATTTAGGTTTATATGTCTCAAAATTCACCAGTTGGTAGAACAGATACTTACAGTTGTGTGAGTTACTGCAAAAACACACGTTATTTTGATTATTTAATTACTTTTGGGAGGGGGTGGCGGGAGAGGACGGCGAGGGCAGGAAAATATCCCAGATCGAACGGATAAAATCGAATACGAATGATTCTGAAATACTAAGAAATGTCTAGTCTGTTATCCACGTAGGCGGTTTATCTGTAAAACTCTGTATTTGTGGACAATCGATGTATAAAATTTGACGAGTGTACGGACTATAGAAGCACTTAAAATACATGATACCTCATTTTCTTTGTAGCCACGCTGCAGTAATCCAATATCAAAATACACAGTGAAACGTCCTGCTTAACCCGAAGGACATGAAAAGTAGTTTAAATTGGGAAAAGGGGCCAAAATAAGGGGCTGCCAGTTACACTCGAACATACAACTTTATTATTTGATCAAATATTACAAGAGCCCTTTTTTGCGTTATACACTCAGCTTTAATCTTTGCGACTTAATTACTGGCTGAAAGCCAATTTAATTTAAAAACGGCTGAAGGCCGATAACTTAAAACGCAAACATAATCAAAAATTTAAAAGGCAGGCCTTATCTTACAACAGTTCTTTATTTAAGCTGAAGGCCCAAAGAATCTGAGATTTTCCGAACAAACAATTTCAATTCAAAATCGGCTGAAAGAACAACACTTAAAATTCAACAACATTAAAACCTTAGGTGAAACAGTTCTTTACATTAGGCCTGAAGGCCTAAGGAATCTTACGCCTTAAGGGCAAAAGAACTTTAATTTAAAAAAAATCGGCTAGAAGCCATACAAGTACAAACAACAAGAACAAATAAAAAAAAGGCAGTACACCCAAGGGTGCTCAGATGTTCGAGGGTCGGCGTGGAATTCAAACACTAACGTTCGATTAGGTGAGACAGGGGGTCGGCCCAACAATTCTGTCCGACGACAACCCAACCGACAGACAGTCAACGGACCAAGCGACGGGATAACTCAACTTTCGTGTCCGGGATCGGTGAGCCACGGACCTCGCAGCAATGGGAACAGCCCCTCACACTCCGACCGCGCGTGGACGCCGCCCCGGCCCAACTACGCGCCGCGGAGATTTTCTCGCTGCTCCACGCCACCCGACCGACTTCCCAGGCCCGGAAACGGTGAAGGACCAAATATACGTCGGCCGATGAGACGACCAACAGAACGACCGACCAACGGACAGTGCATGTGTGTCGCCAGCGGTCGGCGAGCACTGGCTGTCGGCGCCTCACCGGCGCTCCGTCCCCGACTTCACTGCTGCTGCGTCCCGACTGCACTGCTGGGCCGTCCCGAACTAACTAGTCAGACACACGACGGCCCGGAGATACTATCGGTAGATGGTACGACAGCGCATTTATCGATACGCGCTGCTGCTGCCGCTCACGGTCAAGTAAGTCAGGAAGTTAGTGACGCCAGTAAATGGAATAAGAAAACGAGGCGGCATTACTGTAATAGTTGATGACAAACAATAAATCAGATAAACGCGAGCCGTGCACGTCTCACACAGTGATCACATTATCAAATGATTCAACAGTAATAACAACGTAGCAGATTTCTGCCACACATAAATGGTTGTACCTTGGTGTAGAACAGGGCTTCACAACATACGTTCTCGCGGAGCAAGCTGTGAGCAGCAAGGCGCGAGCACGGAGCAGCGCGAGCACGCTACCCCCACTACCGGACCAGAGCGGAGAGTGGGGAAAGTCACGTGGGGCACACAACAGCTGCCGCCAGTCAATGTAAATCCGCGGTCACCTGCAGGGTTACTGCGACAAATGAAACAAATAAAGGAGAATGTACACATGGCACATAATTTTATTAGCTTAGTGTATGCCTCTACATTCGCATTAATTTGTGAACTGTTACATAATAAAAGGTGTCACTGAAGTGTGGGAATCTCGGTTATCTTGTACTTTTTGCCCTTTACAAATGCGTCTATGTTCGGTGTAATTGTTCTTGTGCATTTTAGGCGCAGCGTGCAGTTTAAATTTCGATCAGACAATGCGTTTCTCAGGCGCGTCTTGTTACATTTCATTGCAGAGAACAGTTGTTCCCAAACATACGTGGAACCGAACATTGATATTATTGTAGCCGCCAGTTTGTGCAAACGAGGAAATCTATCCTGAGGGAAGTGTCCGTAGAATTCCAAAATGTTTTTCTTGTTCTGAAATTTGTCTCTGTATTCTCTGTCACACTGCAGGTCAATAATTTCTTGCTGCAGCTCAGGACGAATATCTTAAATATTCGCTGAATATGGAGAGAACAGATCAAAATCACTGTCTAGTGCTGTCAGATCTTGAAAGCACTGATCAACTAAACTATGTGAATAACGTTCACAGTCTTTCTGAACATCTTGCATGGATGATAATTTAGGAAAATGAGCTAGGTTTCCTGTTTCCAGCTGACTCAGCCAAAGTGTCAATTTCATTTTAAAAGCTCGTATTCGATCTATGAAATGAGTAATTAGCAGATCTTTACCTTGTATTAAAATGTTCAAAGCATTCAGATGGATAGTTAAATCTGCTAAGAACGCGAGATCACATTCAAACGTGCGCGTGCATTTCCCCTCCCTCCCCTCCATCCCTACTCCGCGACCTTGTACCTGCTCGCGAGCACTTGCCTGAGCAGACGCGAGTACTCGCGCTCAAAACCGGCCAGTTGTTAAGCCCTGGTGTAGAAAGTCGGTTGTAGAAACAGAGTGAAGGTGGATGTTGGAATATACACTGGCGGAAAAAATCTCACACAAAAAAAATTATTAGTGTAGAGTAATGAAATTTCAGTGGTCAGTGTAAGCACGTGATAAGCCATTGCAAATGTGAAATGCTGGTACGTTAATTACCGACGCCATACGGTTGAATGTTGTGTTGTACAGGCGCCGGATATCAGTTTGTGGGACGCAGTTCCAGACCCGTCGCACTTGTCAGTCAATACAGGGACAGTTAGTTCTAGTTGTGGATGATGCTGAAGTTTTTGTCCGATGAAGTCCCATACGTGCTCTATTGGAGACATATCTGGTGGTCCAGCAGGCCAAGGCGACATGTCGACACCCTGTAGAGCATGTCGGGCTGCAACAGTGATATGTGGGCGAGCGTTATCCTGTTGGAAAACACCCTGCGAAATGCTTTGCACGTCGAATCGCTGAGGTACAAACTTGCGATCAGGGTGCGTGGGATAAGCACGAGATTGCTCCTGCTTTCATAGGAAATGGCATTCGAGACCATAACCAGATGTAGGTCCAGTGTGTCTGGCATGCAGAATGGTTGTATACAGACCCTCAACCGGCCTCTTACTAACCAACACAGGGCCATCGCCGGTACCGATACAGAACCAGTATCATCAAGAAATAAGTTATACCTCCACCCTGCTCTCCAATGAGCTGTTGCTTGACACCACTGTTGTCGCACAATTGGCGGTGGTTGGGGGTCAGTGGAACGTACGCTACGGAGCGTTTGGCTCGGAGCTGTCTTCGAACCGATTTGTAACAGTTCCTTGTGTCACTGTTGTGTCAACAGCTGCTCTGATTGTTGCTGCAGATGCTGCACGATGCGCCACAGCTACACGCCGAAAACGGTGGTCTTGCCTCTCGGTAGTGTAACGTGGCCGTCAGGAGCCCGGTATTCTTGAGACATCACACTCCCGCGATCACCACTGGTTACATTCGTACTGTGATATTCGCTATTTTTGACTTCATTAAAACAGCAAATACGAGTAGTTAATACTTTCAGCCAGAAGGCAAATACTTGTTTGTAAATAATGATTAATGTATAATGAGGCGTCGCATGGCGACGGTGGAATTTTCTAGATAATGTAATTCGTCGTCTTTGGGCGGCAATAAAAACAGAAAAATACGGATAGATATACGATCCTTCACTATTTTGTTCGCTGGAGAACAAATGAAGCCTTGAGCGCTAAAAAGACTTTTACTGTTTTTCTTGAGTAAGACGGACGCAGATTTGTGGCAGTCTGATCTAATTTTTTACTAAATGTATAAAAACGTGTTATGTTTAAGTTTGAGTGAAGTGTAAAGAACTGTTGTAACTTACCGTGACGAAGCACGAGCGACTCAAGAGGACAATGGCTATATAAAAGAGCGCTCAATGGACATGATATGGACATAAAAATCTACCGTCATTGTAGTATTAAGCTTAAGGTACGATATATGTTTTAGTTATAATAAATATTTGTTCTGGGAATACTGAATCATTTAGCAGTGCTCATTCCTATTATCTCCTCAGTATTATTTTCATTTTAATTATGCATTTTGCTAATATTACAGACTCCAAGATCAGCAGTCCAATGTGCGTGTTACATTGATAATAAGAAAACTGTTTTATCGTCTTCTTGCATCAGCTTTAATATTGAATTTCTCTTTTGTGTGATGTTACAGTTGTTTTTGCGCCCTTAAGAACTTTCTGGTCCCTTAGGAAATTTTTTTGTCATAACAATAACTTCACAACCGGGTATGATCGTATCTACGATCATGAAGTAATTAGAAAGACGATAACGCAACTTCTTCATCAATAGCACGCTAGTTGTGACTGCCTCAAGCCACGCGAAACCGCAAGTAAAAACTATTCACATCTCATAATGCAATATTTTATGACAATGGTCAATCCATGATTCTTACGCCAATTGTGATTGATAAAACAGTTAGTTAAATCTCAATTTCCAACTTTCCATTGAATAGCAACATCACTTCTATTTTGTAACATCACACTTGGCGCCCGAACAGGGACTTGACCAAAAATTAGTTCAAATTCTTGGAAAATTTTCTATGTGCTTGTGTTAATAAATGTTCTGTCGTTTCATGTACACATCGTCTCTCGGTGAGAATAACGGTCAATAATGCAGTTTAATTACCGAGAGAAAAGAAAAGAAAAGAGACGTGAATTTGCTGAGACAACATAGCGGTATTCAAGCCATCAAAAAGTAAGTCAGAATTTTGCATACGCAGTGTAGTGCTTCAGTAGCAACGTTGCTTTTCCAAGTCGATCCACATCCTTTCTATCTCATTCCCGCTATAGAAAATCTGCTTTATTTTATCTTTCAAAGTAAAATTCTTCGTAGTCTGATAATAGAAATTATTTCTCCCCATTGTTAGTATAGCTGTATTACATTTTCAACATGGTGGATAGTGTGTGCAATTTGCAGTGAAGAGCATCTTCATTCATTTGTCTGAAACGTTTAGGTTCCATCTTGTCTTCTCGCAAGATAGAATTTCATTTGTTGCTCACGCGAGAGCGGTGCTCTTAGCGGACTCACCACGTCACTGACAAACGACGAAAGCCTTGCGTAGCACCTTATTTACTGACGAAAATGGCAGATAGTAAACAGAGACAGGTGACAACAGGAGACGGGAGTGAAGACGTTAATAGTATTCCATACCCTTTACGATCGCGAACGGTAGGTTCCCGTGTGGAAACTGAACTAACCATGTCTGTAACAGGGGAAAGTGACCCTAAAGTCCAAATTCTTCCCGCTGCAGCTACAAATGACCTCGGTGCGTTAATGGAAATGCTGAAACAACAGTTTGACGCAGTAAATGAGACTATAAAAACACAAAATGAGACTGTTAACGCCCGATTAGATGCTGTAAGCGAATCAGTAAAAACACAAAATGAGACTATAAAAACACAAAATGAGACTGTTAACGCCCGATTAGATGCTGTAAGCGAATCATTAAAAACACAGCTAGGCACAATCAAAACAGATCTGCATAAAGAAATTACGGCTGAATTAAATACCCATTTGGGTGAGGTGCAAACTAAGATCAGTGATCAAATTCAGAAAATGCAGAAACAGGTGAAAAGTGAAATAGCTGAAGTATCTGGAACATTAAACACAAAAATTCAGGCAGCTACCAAAGAAATAAACTCAGTTAGAAATGCAGTATCTGACATTGAAGGTGTAGTAGAGGATCTGTCGAGGCAGATAGACTCAATCAATATCGAAGAACAGGTTAAGAGCACCGTGAAAGCACACGCGGACGCATTGTCGGAACACTACAGTGAATTGATAAAGGGTAAAGATATTTTTATCGAAAAGAAGGTCAGGGAGGAGCTTAGGGAGACTGTCAAGGATGTAACTTATGAAATCTTAGCTGCTCCTGGTAAGTCTGGAGACACAGTGGTTTCTGAATTGGGACAGATTCGGAGGACACTTACACGGGATCTTCCCGAGTGGAAGCAGCAAGTAGTGGACGAAGTCAGAATGTTGAGAAACTGTGTAGAAAATCCGCACACGCATACGCAAACTATAGGGAACAACTCTTTAGACGGTGACGAATGTCAGTCAACTCCTTATTGTTCACCGCCTGATTACATGCAAAACAACAGTCCTGTTGAGTCCCGAGTAGGGAAAATAAATGATCCGCCCACAATCGTGAGTTTAATGCAAGAGGAAAGTGTGATTAAGCATCGCACTTTTCCTGTTTTTCATCCGCAGAAGCGAGAAATACACCCCATCGTGTTCCTAAAGAATTTTTCCGGCATATTTCCCAGGAGCTGGACAGACAGACAGCGTATTCAGTTCGTCACTGGCTTTATTTCTGGTGATGCAGCATTATGGGGAACGGAAATGGTAGACACGTGTAGGAATTATGAAGAGTTTGAGAAAATGTTCTTGGCAAAATTTTGGAGTAATGGGGTACAGCAAAGATTAAGGAAGGAGGTGTATGGTGCGGAAATTTTCAATGAGAAGCATGGAAGTCTACGGCGATACTTCGAGAAGTATCTAGCAAAAATTAAATTCTGGGATTCTCCGATTTCTTCCAAGGACGTAATTATGATTCTCAAAAGCAAACTCCCTGTGTCTATTAGAGAGAAATTAGTAAATGTGTCCGAAGAAGACACGGATGTATTCCTTTCTGTGCTGGATTCCTTAGATTTAATTAGCGAGGATGTGCGCTCCAAGGTTGGCAGCGGCAAATTCTTCCCTGGCAGCCAGCAGAATGCATCGCACGCGGACAACAATGCGCCCAAGGAGAGAGCGAGCTACTGCGACCGCTGTTGCCAACCTGCCAGCCGTTATGTAAACGCAAATGGCAATAACTTTAAATGGAAGCAGAAAACCAATTACAGTAATCAGCAGAGATACCACCCAATTTACAACCACCAGGTACAACATCAGTACGGAAACCCACCCTTTAATTCTGCGCCTGAGCAGTATGGAAATTCTCCACAAACGATTGGTAATTTTTCAAATGGGCCAGTGTACAATCAAAGTTATAGGTCGAAAAATAGCAAGTGGCATGGGCAAGGCGGAGGCCACCAAGCACAACATAAGAACAACTATTCACAGGATAGAGGACCGCGGAACAATTTTCAAATGGCACCAAATGCGAACTTTCCTTCACAAGGAAATGGTTTTGCCGGCAACCAAAAGATCGGGCGACATCAGCCTTCTCAAGTATTCTATTCACAAGTGAATGCACCCAGTGGATTTGACCCCTCTACACCGGCATTTGTACCACATAACCAGCACCAATATGAAACGGAACAAACACTTAAGGCCATGAATGACAAACAGGTTAAACATCCTGCGGAAAATTAGAGGCAGCACCTTTCAGCCTCCTAGAGGTCGCTGCCGGTTCCAGTGGGGGTACTAACGAATACTCTGATTCTGAGTATGTTAATGCGATACGGTACGACCATGAGACCGACTTACGAGATGACCTTGCACCTGACCTAGAAGCTCAAGACATTAATGACATTTATGATGAACAGGTCCAGGCTTCGATTAAGATTTCTATTGCCAACATTCCTTTCACAGCCGTTGTTGATACAGGAGCAAACATCAATGTGATGTCATCATGTCTCTTCAGACAGGTGTCTTCTGTTTCAAAAGTTTTATCATTGCCGATTCAGGGCTGCTCCATATCGGGAGCGATTGGTCCATTGAAACAGAGAGTTAGTTTACAGACACAGCCTCAACTGCAGGTAAAATCTGTTTCGGTTTCCTGCCTCTTGCGTACTGGAAATTTCCTTGTGTGAACTGTTAATGATAAGTATTGTGTTGAACAGCGCACTGACTACATGGTAACGTCTACTACATGTAAACTTTAAAGTATTAAATGTTAAGTATGAAAAAATTGTTTATAGTGATGGACATTGAACTGAAATTTCTTCAACAAGCTGAAGCAGGAAATTGGGGTTGCACCAAGAATTTCAATTTAATTTTAAGTTAGTATTAAGAAAAAAAAAGTGCTTGCGAGGCGATTGCCCGGAGCTAAATAAAATATGTAAAGGTGAGAAATGGAGGAGGATGCGTAAATAAGCACTTCTCTCAAGGTACAAGAATATTTATAGATTTATTTTTAGTAATGTAAGTACTTGAAGTTCTGTAGTAAAAGCCCAAATTACCTGCTTAAAAAAAAAGGTACATGGTCAAACAGTCCAGACAGTGGACAGGAGTAGAAGAAATAGCTTAAAGTTCAGTTAAAGCGTGCTGTTAAATGGAAAAACAAGTGGTAACCCACATGTGTTCACGCAAGGAGACAATAAGCTGTAGTAAACTAAGTTAGGTGAAATACAGTACAAATAGAGGCAAACCATGAAGCATCAATAATGTAGCGTAAGTACTCCACGAGGCCATTAATTGCTATGAAAGTAAACTATTTCCCTGTGGTCTGAGCCCAATGTAAAGAGTATATGAGGAATGTTAGCTGACGAATTGATTTCAGTAGAATCGAGGTACTAAATAACCACACAGCAAGCCCCGTGTATCATAAATAAGTCCAAGTAAAGATCTTCAGAAGATCTGTAGTGTAATCTAGCGACCATTCAATACCCTAATTCAAGGCTAATCTAAAGAACAAGCAATGCAGTGATATTTAAACTTAATATTGACTATAACCTGAGTAAGACGTAGAAGTAGCAAAGCATGCTGTAACGAAGGAGGTTGAAATCTATATATGTGCCTATGTTTATTATGATAATTTTATTTACATGCAGATTTTATTGCAAAAATGTCTCCTAAGACACTCCTCTTATGAAATCCATTTTCCTTGTGCCCGTTCCTTTTGATCCTGGTTCATTAACCCAGACCAAGGGTCGACTTGTAAAAGGCACGTGTGCTTCGAAGCCAAGCAGTGCTTATGAGAAATGAGACACGTAGCGTGATGAACTTCGCTAGCTTTGGTAATGTTTGTTATGGACCGGTTGCGTAAACCCAGTGAACTGTCGGTAATTCCATTCATGCGAAAAATAGTAGACACGCGTTACCCTATTTTTTTTTAACAGAGATCGATTGCTGAGTACATGAAGCGAAGAGGGAGAACTATTGTTATCCAGTCTGCCCTCAAATATAAAAAAAAATTTGGCAAGCACAAAGGAAAGCACAAAAAGAAAAAAAAAGATTCAGCGTTAAATGCGTACTCGTTAAGTAGTAGATATGCTGCGTGGCAGTAGAAAATGATCTTGGGTGCACTAAAGAATGAATGCAACGAGTGTTGCGAAGCCTGTAGTTCTCATAATGAGGAGATGAGCCCTTAAAAGAAAGTTTGAAAGAATATTTTTAGGTTCACTAGTGAAAGCAAATCTTGAGATATAAAGAGTCCATTCATAAAGCAGTTGTTCACTGGACTTAACAAAAGGAGTGACCATTAATTGTAAATATTAGCTCGTAAGTGATCTTTTGTAAATAGTAGAATATAAGTCTTTCTGTACCAATGGAGGAAACCTGCAAAATTAATTGTTTTGTAAATGAACTCCATCGGCGAAGGAACTAAGCACGAATGCTGTGTGAAGATGCACACTAAAGTGCGACGTGCATAATAAAAGTAACTGTTCACTGTATATTAGTGGTAGTGTTGTACTGCAAGTGTAAAAAGAAGTCAAGGCTACGACAACAGGTGCAACGCAAAGTTCAGTGTTGTTCTAAGTGCAACGACAGCTAAAACATTCGTCGTCACTTACCTGTGAGCCTCATGGGAGGCAGTTGACAGAGAAGTATGGAGGCAGCTTCAGTGTCTGGCTCCTCCGATGGAAAACGCGCGCGAGGTGTTTGTATCGATGCACTCGTGTGATACGAAGTTCATAAAAAAAAAGGAGCACTCGACGACCACCAGCTCTGTTACAGCCTGAGCGCGAATGGATACTGAGTATTGGAGCTCACGCAACACTGTGCAGCCGCTGTGAGTGGCTGACGTGTGGGTGACGAAACAATCCAAACTTTAAACTGCTAACCGCCATGACTTCCATCGTACATGCTGGAGGAAAGACATTTGTACACTTGTGTGACTACATTTTCATACGTAAATTAAGCAATTTTCTTGAGTTGAAGTTAAGATGAGTGAGAAGTAGATTGATAGATTACTCAGGCCTTAAAGCCATTAATACCGGCACTCCTGAACACTGCTAAAATGAATTATAACCCTGTCTCTTGATGGACAAAGAAAATGAATGTGCACTATAGGAAGACCCTAAACTCCAGACCAGTCCCGATCCTTAACAAATGTATCCAATAGGTTGTAAGTTATACTAATAACTTTCCACTTCTTCTGTTTCATATTGTAAATAAAAACCCGGGAAACCACTTGAATTCCTGGCACCGCAATGGAAAGGACAGATGTACTGCATGATGAACGCCGTAGACAGCTAACACAGAAAGTGAAAGCATCACGAAGTGTAGTGCTACGTTATTAAACTGTAATTGAACCACAATGAGTCAACAGATGCTCGAACATTGTCCACTCTAGTTTAGTGAAAATAAGCACTCACTGTACTTATGTATTAGTTGTTAAGCTCAAGAGAAAGTAATTCCTGAATTCTATCCCCTGAAGTGCGAAATGAACGTTCACTTATTGTTATAAGCAAATATGGACCAAACTTAAATATGCACATAAATGTTAATCTTGGTATTATGGAATGAAGTGACTGATGAACAAAGAATGTAAAACTTTATTTTGAAAAATGATAAATATCTGATATATGTTTATAAATGTGATTTCAATTTATGTACTTTGTACGCCAGTAACGTTATGTAAATGTCACACCAAAAATCACGAATATCTCATGAGGACATGAGGATCGAGGTAATCCTTCGGCATTCCCTCTCTCCTCATGGGAGGCAATGTGATATTCGCTATTTTTGACTTCATTAAAACAGCAAATACGAGTAGTTAATACTTTCAGCCAGAAGGCAAATACTTGTTTGTAAATAATGATTAATGTATAATGAGGCGTCGCATGGCGACGGTGGAATTTTCTAGATAATGTAATTCGTCGTCTTTGGGCGGCAATAAAAACAGAAAAATACGGATAGATATACGATCCTTCACTATTTTGTTCGCTGGAGAACAAATGAAGCCTTGAGCGCTAAAAAGACTTTTACTGTTTTTCTTGAGTAAGACGGACGCAGATTTGTGGCAGTCTGATCTAATTTTTTACTAAATGTATAAAAACGTGTTATGTTTAAGTTTGAGTGAAGTGTAAAGAACTGTTGTAACTTACCGTGACGAAGCACGAGCGACTCAAGAGGACAATGGCTATATAAAAGAGCGCTCAATGGACATGATATGGACATAAAAATCTACCGTCATTGTAGTATTAAGCTTAAGGTACGATATATGTTTTAGTTATAATAAATATTTGTTCTGGGAATACTGAATCATTTAGCAGTGCTCATTCCTATTATCTCCTCAGTATTATTTTCATTTTAATTATGCATTTTGCTAATATTACAGACTCCAAGATCAGCAGTCCAATGTGCGTGTTACATTGATAAAAAGAAAACTGTTTTATCGTCTTCTTGCATCAGCTTTAATACTGAATTTCTCTTTTGTGTGATGTTACAGTTGTTTTTGCGCCCTTAAGAACTTTCTGGTCCCTTAGGAAATTTTTTTGTCATAACAATAACTTCACAACCGGGTATGATCGTATCTACGATCATGAAGTAATTAGAAAGACGATAACGCAACTTCTTCATCAATAGCACGCTAGTTGTGACTGCCTCAAGCCACGCGAAACCGCAAGTAAAAACTATTCACATCTCATAATGCAATATTTTATGACAATGGTCAATCCATGATTCTTACGCCAATTGTGATTGATAAAACAGTTAGTTAAATCTCAATTTCCAACTTTCCATTGAATAGCAACATCACTTCTATTTTGTAACATCACAGTACCAAGCCTTTCTGCGGTACCGCAGAAGTAACATCGAGCTTCTCGTACATCATTTACAAGACCACGTTCAAACTCAGTGAGGTGTCGATAATCGACCAACATGAACTCACCAAATCAAATCCCAAAGATTGTGAGATACCAGTTGCAGCGATTAGTTTATTAACTTTCTCTTAGTCGTGTCTGTATATGTGAAATGCCACACTACTTCCCTCAAGGTGAACGGCTAATAAGCTCGCGCAAGGATCTGGAAACTTCGTCTAAAGGAATAAATTTGACCCTGTGACAATAATTTAAGGTGCGGCATTTAGCAAAAATTAGTCCTGCTCCTAACTATTTGTAATAACGCTTCTGATTACGTGCATTTCATTTGGTACGTCTTAATAATGCATCTGACTTCAGCGAATTTAAATTTAGTACCACTTCATAAAGCATCTGACTTACATGACTTGAAATTGGTAGTTTCTTCAAACTCCATTCATATAATACAAAGTACGGGGATGACTTGTGCTACTATTTGAAACAAGATGTTACCTTCAATGAATACCATTTACTCTCACCGCATAAAAATGGGCATTGTACATGACTTCAACAGCTGCTTATCACATTAAAAGTGACCCATAAGATCCAACAGAAAAACTAGAACGAATTTTGTTTCGATATTGTCCTTCCCGAATAACAGTGATTGTGCAGTGTAGATGTTAATGAAACTGAGCATGCCTTAAGAGAGAGAAAAAGAAAACATTGAACCTAAAGAAATTACCCCGAGTCTTGCCCCCCTGACTTCCCTACTCTACCTGAGCTGAGCGGTACTTTACCACAGCGAGTGACGTGTACTGCGGCGTTGCGATCGCGACGACTGACGCTCGTCAGCGTGTACTTACACTCATCTGGCTGTGGTTGAATCACAAATAAATCTGCCTTATGCTGAAACAATTTTCCAAAAAATTTCTGTCCCGGTTTTAGTTAAAGAGGACGACGGTATACGTCCAGAGCAAATGCACAACCCATCTTCAAACTTATGGAAAGTTCAACACAAAATGAAGGAAAACTTCTAGCGGAAGAGTAAAATATATTATCCTGAGGGAAGCTCCTGAATGAACACTTTGAGCCAAAGCTCTCCTAACGTGGATCAGTAAACGAAAATTTTTCTGACCTTTCCGCTTCTCGTGCTCGTAACCAGCAGACTGTTAAATCTTGCAGTTACAGGCAGAGCTTAGTCTGCCACATCTGAAGGTTAAACAGAAAACTGCTTCACTCTATGGCCCGTCTGCTCGTGGCAGTTACCAAGCAGAAGTACCTTCTGCCCACTGCCAGGCCAGCTGGACATAGCAATGACTCTTAATCTCGTAAAGTAGTCCCCTGATTCAGAAAATAGCAGATAAATTCTGAAGAGTGAAAAGGAAATAATGCCGCCAGCCCAGACTCTCTTGATTTAAATTCCGAAACATCACATTCGCCCACCTTATCATTTTTCGATGTCTCTCCCGATAACAGGGCAGAACACAGCGCAAGTAGTCTGTATTACCGAAGGAAAAAATTGTCCAGTCGCTCGTGTTGTTACATTTTATATTTGCCGTATTACCAAACGAAAAAAAAATTGTCCATTCGCTCGTGTTGTTACATTTTATACTTGCCAGGCAAGCGTTTCCTACCTCCCCTTTGACATCGTAGCGTATAAGCCAATGGCCATTTGTCTTTCTACACGGTACTAAAGTCACAGCGTTCTCATACTATGTTCGGAATTCCTCTGGAAACAGCAGAATTAAATAGCAGTCGTTGGGGGAGGGATACCACCTTCCATCCGCCGAAACTTAAGATTTTGGCTTGCAAGAGAACTTCCTCCAGGGCATGGGTGCGGAATGCTCTTTCCCTCATGCAGTGCGTTGAAACGGAGACGAGAAAGGTTGTTCAGAGTTGTCGAACTCGAAGCCTAGTGACCCTTCAGAGGTACAATAGGCTTCTCTGCATGTCCATCTTCTTAGAGATGGTTGTGGGACTCGACTGCTCAGTACAGAATGTCAAATCAAACACCTTTCAGCCGTCTAATGTCCGCACTGTTATTTTATTGGGCGACAAGTTTCGGCGCTTTATAACGCCATCGTCAGGCCCCTGACCAACAAGATTGGAATTTCCCTATATGTCGGCCAGGAGGCCTGAAGATGGCGTAGTAAATCGCCGAAACTGGTAGCACAATAAAATACCAGTTTGGAAATTAGACGGCTGAAAGGTGTCTGATCTGACACTCATAACTACGAGTATGTTCTGTGTGTGCCCGATTAGTGGCTGTGGCCTCTTGCGGACCCTATAGCGGCTGTCTCAGTGGGTGGTGCCGCCCTCGCGGCGCATTCACCTCACCGGCGTTGAAGGTACATGTCTGGAAGCCGAGGGCTTACCGTTGGTGGCCGACCCGTGTGAAACCTTCTTTGTCACTCAGCCCTGGCGCAGTCTTCTCTCCTAAGAGCGAATTCATTGCAACTAAAAGCTGAATTGTCATAAGAAATAGAAAGAATCTTATTGAATTAAGGGGGGAATTAGTGAAATTTCTCCCCGGGCACAAGATAATCGCAAAAAAGAAAAATAATAAAAAAAATGCTTCAAATGGCTCTCAGTACTAAGGTACTTAGCATCTGAGGTCATCAGTCGCCTAGAACTTAGAACTACTTAAACCTAACTAACCTAAGGACATCACACACATCCATGCCCGAGGCAGGATTCGAACCTGCGGCCGTAGCGGTCGCGCGGTTCCAGACTGAAGCGCCTAGAACCGCTCGGCCACACTGGCCGGCAAGATAATCGCAGGGGCGTGAAAGTTTGATTCATAACGTATGTTGGCGCGCTGAATGTAGTTGGTCAATACAGCTTGCTAACCAAAACTTATTTCACTACTTTTGAATTGTATATTGTTGAAAATATCAATATTTTTTCGGACCCATACGTGTTGCTGTCTGTTATTACGGAATGTATATACAAAAATGTTTTGAACCAAAATTTTTAAAATTGAGGGATGAGTTGCATTTTTTTCTTTTTGACCGTTTTGTTTCTTTTAAGAAATTGAAATAACACTATATACATACGAAAAGTGTAAATAAATTACTAAAATTCTATATTTATAATACGTGAGAAAAAATGAGCGTGAAATAGAATTACCACGACATTATACCAGGGTCGTCCTCAAAGTAAGTTCCGTTTGGTTATATAATACAAACGTATACAGATAGAGAAAAAATATTTGTTGTACAAAAATCTACAACTGTTAAACTACTTTTCTACATAGCTTCCGAAATTTTGTAGGCACTTGTCATAGCGTGGCACAAGTTTTTGTATGCCTTCTTCAAAAAAGGTTGCCACCTGCGCCTTCAACCATGTGGTAACATGTTCCTTCAGCTCGTCATCATCGTTGAACTGTTGACCACCAAGAACAAATTTTAGGTGTTTGAAGAGTTGAAAATCGCTAGGAGCGAGGTCCGGACTGTACGGAGGATGATCAAACGCGTCCATGTGAAATTCCCGTAAGAGTTGTATGGTGACATTCGCCGTGTGACAGTAATCCTCGGCGCTTGTTTTGTATTGCACGGCGCAATTTCTTAATAGTCTCCTAGAAACCATGTGCATTGATTGTTTGGTCTCGTGGTAAGAAATCAATCAGCAAAATGCCTTTTCTGTCTCCAAAAAAGGTGCACATGACTTTTCGAGGTGTCAAGATTTGCTTAGGCTTAACCTTCGTTGAGGATGAAGTGAGCCTCCATTCCACTGATTGCTGTTTTGTTTCAGAGGTGTCGTACGATACCCTTCATCCCCCGTGACTATTCGAGAAAGAAAACCATCGTCTTCTGCATTGTAGCGTGTCAAAAACTGAAGTACACTGCCCATCCGTTGTTTTTTGTGTTGTTCAGCAAGAATTTTGGGTACCCAACATGAACAAAGTACAACGTTTGACAGAAAATAAATAAAAGACGACTCGGTATGTTTGCAAATTGTATTCGTTATCTTTAATTTACACATTACATCACACATTCCCGTCTTCACTGCATCCGTATGGGTGGATCGTCCGCCGCAAGTATAGCTGGGCGCCGGCCGCTATGGCCGAGCGTTTCTAGGCGCTTCAGTCTGGAACCGCACTGCTGCTACGGTCGCAGGTTCGAATCCTGCCTCGGGCGTGGATATGTATGATGTCCTTAGGTTAGTTAGGTTTAAGCAGTTCTACGTCTAGGGGACTGAAGACCTCAGATGTTAAGTCCCATAGTGCTCAGAGCCATTTGAACCATTTTTATAGCTGGGCAAGCGGAATAAATGTGGGTCCTTTCTGGTCGCTAGGCATCGTGCTGTCGTCAGTCGTCGGGTTTCAGCATCGTGATAAAGTCGGTAGTCTGCTTGGGCTTACCGGTAAAGTGTATGTATGTATCACGGCATGAATAAAGTCGTATAAAGTAACTAAACTGTTTTCGAATGTTGATCACCTGCTCGCTCTAAGAATCTCACACACCGTCGCCACCAATCAGGGACCGAATATCTTCACAAATATCTACTTTCCAGTTCACAGCTGAGTTCGCGCGAACGTATATCCACATGTTTGGAAACTGAAAAAAAAAATGTAAATTATAGTTACACTTATTTATTCACGTTGATTTCGGACGTACATATAGATTAGTCAGATATAATTACACGAATTCGGATGTACTTACAGATTATGCACATACACAGACATATTCATACAAAATTAACATTTCAATTAAATTTCTCCTCTATATATCTACATCTACATCTACATCTATACTCCGCGAGCCACCTTACGGTGTGTGGCGGAGGGTACTTATTGTACCACTATCTGATCCCCCCTTCCCTGTTCCATTCACGAATTGTGCGTGGGAAGAACGACTGCTTGTAAGTCTCCGTATTTGCTCTAATTTCTCGGATCTTTTCGTTGTGATCATTACGCGAGATATATGTGGGCGGTAGTAATATGTTGCCCATCCCTTCCCGGAATGTGCTCTCTCGTAATTTCGATAATAAACCTCTCCGTATTGCGTAACGCCTTTCTTGAAGTGTCCGCCACTGGAGCTTGTTCAGCATCTCCGTAACGCTCTCGCGCTGACTAAATGTCCCCATGACGAATCGCGCTGCTTTTCGCTGGATCATGTCTATCTCTTCTATTAATCCAACCTGGTAAGGGTCCCATACTGATGAGCAATACTCAAGAATCGGACGAACAAGCGTTTTGTAAGCTACTTCTTTCGTCGATGAGTCACATTTTCTTAGAATTCTTCCTATGAATCTCAACCTGGCGCCTGCTTTTCCCACTATTTGTTTTATGTGATCATTCCACTTCAGATCGCTCCGGATAGTAACTCCTAAGTATTTTACGGTCGTTACCGCTTCCAATGATTTACCACCTATGGCATAATCGTACTGGAATGGATTTCTGCCCCTATGTATGCGCATTATATTACATTTATCTACGTTTAGGGAAAGCTGCCAGCTGTCGCACCATGCATTAATCCTCTGCAGGTCCTCCTGGAGTACGTACGAGTCTTCTGATGTTGCTACTTTCTTGTAGACAACCGTGTCATCTGCAAATAGCCTCACGGAGCTACCGATGTTGTCAACTAAGTCATTTATGTATATTGTAAACAATAAAGGTCCTATCACGCTTCCCTGCGGTACTCCCGAAATTACCTCTACATCTGCAGATTTTGAACCGTTAAGAATGACATGTTGTGTTCTTTCTTCTAGGAAATCCTGAATCCAATCACAAACCTGGTCCGATATTCCGTAAGCTCGTATTTTTTTCACTAAACGTAAGTGCGGAACCGTATCAAATGCCTTCCTGAAGTCCAGGAATACGGCATCAATCTGCTCGCCAGTGTCTACGGCACTGGGCAAATAGGGCGAGCTGAGTTTCACATGATCTCTGTTTGCGGAATCCATGTTGGTTATGATGAAGGAGATTTGTATTATCTAAGAACGTCATAATACGAGAACACAAAACATGTTCCATTATTCTACAACAGATTGACGTAAGCGAAATAGGCCTATAATTATTCGCATCTGATTTATGACCCTTCTTGAAAATGGGAACGACCTGCGCTTTCTTCCAGTCGATAGGTACTTTACGTTCTTCCAGCGATCTACGATAAATTGCTGATAGAAAGGGGGCAAGTTCTTTAGCATAATCACTGTAGAATCTTAAGGGTATCTCGTCTGGTCCGGATGCTTTTCCGCTACTAAGTGATAGCAGTTGTTTTTCAATTCCGATATCGTTTATTTCAATATTTTCCATTTTGGCGTCCGTGCGACGGCTGAAGTCAGGGACCGTGTTACGATTTTCCGCAGTGAAACAGTTTCGGAACACTGAATTCAGTATTTCTGCCTTTCTTCGGTCGTCCTCTGTTTCGGTGCCATCGTGGTCAACGAGTGACTGAATAGGGGATTTAGATCCGCTTACCGATTTTACATATATATATATATATCTAGTGATGTAAAATTAACTATACTTCAATGAAATTTGTATGGATGCTGTCGAACTCCGTGACTGTTCCTTTATGGGGTGTACAAAAATATCCGCTACCAGTCACAATAAAAGGTTATTTATATGTCAAACGATCGGTGTTTATGCATTCATGTACATGGTTGTACTTTTGGAGATCACTGTATAAATACAAAAAAATTATTTGCTGGTGACTACACAGATACAAGTGGGACAATTGTAAGTGGTAAGGCAGCATTTGACGGAAATATATCTGTACTTACATAAAGATGAAGCACTATTATTATAGTTAAGCTGTGGTGATAATTTTGCCACTTAGTTACACTCTTATGGTCATTTTCACATCCATATTTCAGTTTTACCAAGTATAGCTTCATATTATACTATTATGATGTGCACTCGTGAAATACACTATGTTTACATACAAACATGTGGGCTGTGGTCAAAGAACTATACTTCAATTTTATTGAAAAGGAAATGGTCGCAATAAATAAATGCTACACCGATGTCAGGTTTAAACGTTTTTGTCTCAAAACTATTTTCGTGAATACATTTCGTGATAACCAACAACTCCACGTAAGGGTTTAAAAAAATATTGATTTTTACCCAGAACTCAAAAAACCAAACGTGCGAAAAAATTTGTTTAGCAAATCAGATTTACTGACTGAATTCAATATGCCAAGATACTATATGAACCAAATTTTGAGGCCCCAGCAATTTTTTTTACGATCTGGTTGAAATTTCGCCGGTACCTTCCCTTAACGGATAAAGAGAGTAAGAAAAAGAAAATGTATGCACATTCATACCAGAAATGTAACAAATCTGCATAACTTATTGGTTTAATGCTACGTAAAGCACTCGAAAAGGTACTGTTAAATGAATAAAAATATGAAAAGCAGTGCGCAAATCCGCGACGTTTCTCAAAGTAACTAATGCTCACGACCGCTACAGCATATATTTAAAACGAACCTGATTTGCATCCTCTTTGTGGCGCTACTTGCGCTACTCTTATGCGACTGGCGTGAAATTTGAATAAACGTCATCTTTCAGATGTAGAAACAGGGCCACCAACCTTTATTAATGTCGCACTACTCCTTCTTGATGTTTCAATTCTTTCCTCGTCATTGTATTATGTGCCGTGATCCGCAGATCGTCATTTTTCAAGCGAACAAAATCAATGTGACGTCTGACCCAACGTCAGTACTGTCAGAAGAAAAATGCAGCCATGTTTAAAACTGAAAAATATAATAGTCAGCTCTACAGTATTCTTTCTCGATCAGCTTATGCTTCTCTAGTCTTCAGATTCGTTGAAAATCAGGCTTCTTTCGATCATAGATGGAGAATTTTACAGATAAATAATAAAGTGGTTGAACATACACCTCTCCATACTTGAAAATCGTTCCTATTCGAGCTAGGCTGCTTTGCTATTTGGTAATTAACTGTCACCATTGAACATATTTATGTTCAGTAGTTCACAAGAAAAATGCCTTTTGAATGGTGCACATTAATTTCCGTATTTTGTTTTTTCACCCAGACCGGTTTCGCCTTAGTTACAATGCATCGTCAGTGGATGTCCCGAAATATTACATGATTTTACGTTTGCCCAAATAGGTTATAACAGTTCCTGGAAAGGTACTTACATGTTAGCTTTGAATTCCTTATTGGTAAGTCAAACAGCATTCTCTTAGGTGGAAAAACGGCAATAAGCTTGTAGACTTTCTTTGTGATCAATCTGTTTTCGAAAAATAGCAGTTTCACTGCGATTTTTGTGTCATTCGTTTTGCAAGCGTTGCCAGCTTCGTCAGGTTTGCTTTTGATTGTTTTTTGTTTGACTGTATTTCTGTTGACGTAAGTTTCTGTATATGTGTGTGTGTGTGTGTGTGTGTGTGTGTGTGTGTGTGTGTGTGTGTGCGTGTGAGTGCGTAGACTCTATTTTTTATTTTAATTTTATTTATTTGTATCATCTTTGTCTTTTGTTTTTTTAGTTTGTTATCAATTTTTTACGCAATTTTCCATTTTATTTATTGATTTACAGTCAGTTCCACAAGAAAGTGTGCGCCGCCATCTATGTGAAATGTAAGACACTATTATATGTTTGCATGAAAAAACACGTTATTACTAATTGCACCATTACCTAGTAGTTAATCTAGTTGCCGCCATCATCTATTCCAGCTAAGGACCTTAGCCCATTCTCCGGTAAATCACCCGCGTTTCCAACCTCTAAATATCATTTGACCGACTTCGCAACGAATGTCTCTGACTCTCAGAATTTTAGCAGGCGCTCCATATGAAAGCTTTGCTCCCTTTGGATGATTTACAAGGAACACTTCCTAGTGACGCTTCAGATATTTTGAACTCATTTTAAACTGCAACCGACAAAACAAAACATGCAACTCTCTCACTGTTTATCTATACACTGTGTAAAAGCGCATTGATTACGGATTCGAGACCCCTACCAGAGATGTCGCTGAGGACGTTACTTTTAAAATTATATCGTACACTTTCTTATGGAACTGACTATATTTGCTTTTTCATGTGATTGTATTTTTTTTTAATTCTTAGGAAAGTAATGGATTCGTCATCATCGATTGGCGTTTCTGTCTATTATATGATCAATCAGTGTAAACAATGAGTGAGCTGTTACATTCATTTTGTCATTTAGTAGCAGCTTCTTTTCACTCTTTGTTTTGTGTACGTAACAATTTTCTTGTAAGGTTAGGTAGTATCTTTCATTATTTGTTCTATTTTTATGTATTTCTCTCTCTTGTAGTAGGCTTGTGATTATTTTGTCTCAATCTTCTGCTAAAGTTGAGTTCTTATCTCATAATCCCATGCTAGGTTGGTTGGCTGATTTTGGGAGAGGGGACCAACCAGTGAAGTCATCAGTCACATCGGGTTAGGGAAGGAAGTAGCCGAGCCCTTTCAAAGGAACCATTACGTCATTTGCCTGAAGCGATTTAGGGAAATCACGGGAGACCTAAATAAGGATGGCCGGACGCGGATATGAACCGTCGTCCTACAGAGTCCAATGTGCTAACCACTGCGCCACTTCGCTCGGTTGTTCCCATGCTCTGAAGTGTTCTTTGTACCGGGTGTCGAATAAAAACTTCCATGACATGTTTTAAATTTATAACCTGTCCGTACAAACGAAATAATCATGTAATATTTCAAGGCACCCACTGAAGATGCCTTGTAAAAAAAGCGAAACGCCTCTGGGTACACAAGTTAACACAAAAAAAATTAATATGCACGTGCAAACTGCGATTTCCTTCAGAACTGCAGCAATTTACATACACCTGCTGCCGGCCATGGTGGCCGAGCGGTTCTAGGCGCTACAGTCTGGAACCGCGCGACCGCTACGGTCGCAGGTTCGAATCCTGCCTCGGGCATGGATGTGTGTGATGTCCTTATGTTAGTTAGGTTTAAGCAGTTCTAAATTCAAGGGGACTGATGACCTCAGAAGTTTAGTCCCATAGTGCTCAGAGCCATTTGAACCATTTGAACCATACATCTGCTGCAAAGATGGCCACCACAATTAATTTCTTATATTTATGCACTTACATCGCAAGCTGGTAAGTAACACAGAACAAATAGGAAACTGATTTCAAACTCACTGGTCCCCGTAGATGATGTAGCGTCCGTGCAATGACTGTGAAGATGAGGTGAAGCCACAGATAAAATAGCTAAGCAGGAATTCTGAAATAGTAAACAACAAAGGGGGACAGAAGATCTAACTCCATACACGGAACAAAACAACAAAGATGCACAGAAAAAATGGTTCAAGTGGCTCTGAGCACTATGGGACTTAACATCTGTGGCCATCAGTCCCCTAGAACTCAGAACTACTTAAACCTAACTAACCTAAAGACATCACACACATCCATGCCCGAGGCAGGATTCGAACCTGCGACCGTAGCAGTCGCGCGGTTCCGGACTGAGCGCCTATAACCGCTAGACCACCGCAGCCGGCAAGATGCACATAATATCCAGTAACAAAGCTTCAGTTGGCTCCAGTTGAATGAACCTACATGTAGACATACGTACACTGTTATTCCCTGTAAGCGTAGAAGCAACTGCTGAACCACGTAATCTCTCTCTGTTGGATATATCCTATGGAGTGTCTGCATCGAAATGCCGCCCTATTTTCAATTTGCTCGCAAGACAAAATTAAATGAAATAGTTTTATTTCCTTCTCAAAAATAAGTTGTACGTCAAGTTAAGTTTTCGAAAAGAATTACATCAAATCATAACACTTCCTCGTGAGCAGCTGCGGTGACGCGAAGAATGTATAGTACGTATTCAATTTACATCCAGGTCTGCTGCAACGTGTCTAGAGAGATGATATGGGTGACTGCTACAGTCCGACTACGGAGTCTGAAAGGTCCTGAACTTCAACGGCGAACACCCTGTCCTTCACGCAGCGCCAGAGAAAAAATCCAATGGTGTTATGTCAAGAGAAAGTGGAAGCCAATGCACGTCCAATCCAGCGTCCTGGAAATGTTCGAACATCCAACGATTAGTGAGATACAGCACCACCTCGTCGAAACCACATTTTTGGTTTCAGGTTTTCAACATGGGAAAAAGCAAGCATCTCCAACATGTCTATGTATGTTGTCTCCTCAGCAAAGACCAAGAGTCGAAATATATTCTCTCACATGAGGCCACACTAAAACGTTCGCTTTAGGGCTATTCACAATTTTCCCTGATATTGTGCGGATTCTGTGACCCCCCAAATGCGTAAGTTTTGCTTACTCACTGATCCAGAGACATGGATGTGGCCTTCTTGGAAAACATTACAGTTGACAAAAAAGTAAGATACCCGTCGATTCGGTTAAGTATTCACATGCAAATCCATATCGCCGTTGCTTATCATCGGACTTTACGGCCTGTTGAATCAGCAGCTTGTGTGAATAAAGACGCAGACGCTCTTTGAGGACATTGTGAATAGTTGCACACGGCATCTAGACTTCCCTTGTTGACGGACAAATTGATCAGAGTGATCTTTGTTGGAACGCCTGGTGGACATTCTCATCTTGTTCTTTTTGTAAACCCTCGTTGCCAGTTTTATAAAGGCCGCGTCGCTACCGCTGAAACGGTAGGCCGAGTTTGTGAGTTCGTGAAACGGCTTCCGGTGCAGTACACCGCTAAGACAATTTCTTCCTGCCACTATAGCACAGCTGTGCTCCAGGGTCAGGTAACAGGATAGGAGAACGAAAGTTTTCCAACACTCCAACAAATTAGTAACGAAGTCACACAAATGGGTTAAAAAGATTTACTTATCTTTGTGACTTTTCGAATGATTATGGCCGGCCGGGTGGCCGAGCGGCTCTAGGCGCTACAGTCTGGAACCGCGCGACCGCTACGGTCGCAGGTTCGAATCCTGCCTCGGGCATGGATGTGTGTGATATCCTTAGGTTAGTTAGGTTAAGTAAAATGGCAAATGGCTCTGAGCACTATGCGACTTAACTTCTGAGGTCATCAGTCGCCTAGAACTTAGAACTACTTAAACCTAACTAACCTAAGGACATCAAACACATCCATGCCCGAGGCAGGATTCGAACCTGCGACCGTAGCGGTCGCTCGGTTCCAGACGGAAGCGCCTAGGTTTAAGTAGTTCTAAGTTCTAGAGGACTGATGACCTAAGAAGTTAAGTCCCATAGTGCTCAGAACCATTTGAACCATTTTTGAATGATTACGCCTGCAACTCTGCATGTAATAAAACACCAAAAAAGGCCCTCAGTGGCTAAGTGCAAATAATCGTTGGTACACTTCACAGTACATAGCAAATGCGATTTACGACAACTGTCTGTTCACTTCTATGAGTTCAGTAAACGACGTTCCCTGACTAAGTCAGCCCTGGACGATGATCGATAACGAAGTGGGCGAGAGCTGTTCCATCTTCCGAGGAGGCTTCTGCCCATTCTTGTCCAGTCACTGGCGCATTGTACTTGGCCGGTAATTGACCGGGGCGAAGACAATATCTTCATTCTCAGCGTTATCCGTAGAGATGGTGAAACCCTCGCGAGTGGCTAGTCTCAATGGCATTGGAACCAGCTCGCATCTTTGCGCCCCTGACTGCATCTTGTTCGGACGACACAACAGCTCTTCAGAGACCCGCCGACCCGCTGCATGCCGCTTTGCCATGCTGCCAGTCTCCATAAACTGCCTATGCTGTGCTTTTATCCTCTTGGCATCTGGCGCTGCTTTCTTGTAAGCAGTACGAATTTGCCTTTGCACCATAACAATCGATTTAAACTCAGCATGCCAAAGAGTATTCTGCAGAAATAAAGCCATTTTCTCTTGGAAAGACAACCATGAAACAATGAAAATGCACCAGACGTTGACAAAAATTCTTTCTGCTCCAAATGGGCTAGTCAAACCTGAAGCAAAGAAAGATTGTCTATATTTAAACCGCCTCAAAAACTGGGGAATTTCCGTGTAGCCACCGCATCTACTTGGGGTATAGTGGTACTAGAAGAGTGGTCTCCTGAACAAAATTTTGTATCCCACCTGGAAGGCGGCACGTGGGTCTGATCCTGTAAACTGAAGGGTAGGCCGAGTGTAGGAAGCAGGTGAGGTAAGAATCTCTAGGTACTGCTCTTAGAAATAGTTTAATATATCATAACAGTAGTACTTGAGTACATAACGTGAATATCTAACTTTGCACTGAATGAACACGTAGGTGTGAAGCTGTACGTCAATCAAATCTAACAGCTACTAGAAGTTACGAAGGCAAATCTGTACTGGCTCGCCCACTAGGAAATAGAAGCAATGTTGCTTGGTCGTCTATTCGGAATCAAATGGGTAGAATCTGGAGCGGCGCTCGTAGAGATGCACAGCGCTGGCTAGAGGGCGCTGTCACCGGTGTCGGTGTCGTTGTGCCAACCTAAGAACTTCCACCTACGCCGTGGCATCGTAGCTATCGATACCACACAAAATACGTTTAAAATTACGGAAAATGAGTGTAATCGATATGCATTTTGATGATAAACTAAAACACCTGAAAAGAATTTGCAATCTATTGGACAGACCTTAATCCGTAATATGTACAAGTACTACAGAAGCAACAACCTATTGAAAAATAGTTTTGCACCAGTTACATATCTGCGAGTGTGTTTTGGCTGAAACTCGGGGAGAGCTGTATATGAAGCTAAGAAAATAACATTATTGTAAAACTGTAACGTCCTCTATCGTGGCACAGTGCGCCACATGTAATGTGATACCTCTTATGGATTTACTGTTTATCAACTTTCAAGCATTAATAGTTTAACGTTTATTAGCTAATAAGCTTGGAGTACGTCTTACAGTCTGACACCACTTCGGCGATTTCCGTGTCCTTAAAACCAATGGCACCAAATATTTCTCTGCGTTGTTACCCGCCTAGCCCAAAGTTGCTTAACCTCGGTGATCGGGCGGAACCAGTGATATCAACGTGGCAAGGCCGTTGGCACAGCATCTAAAGAAACTTTAATTATGGAGTCTGCGTCATGCAAACATTAACCATGACCTCCTACACATGTGCAAGTGGTAAGATGCGCTTAAGTGTGTCGATCTTCTCCTGATGCTGATTATTAGGTACACAATTAAATCAAATAATACGTTTATTCCTTCTGGTTTCTAACTTATTTTTCCCTATTTATTCTTGGTGCCAACTGTTATCACACAACCATATTATTGACTGTAGTACATTTTTTTGCTATTTTATTAAAATAGCATTTATTCGATAACTTCCTTATTCAGTAGTCACGCCGATTTTTGTCACGCCGACGTTACACTGACAGTCTTCTGTCTAAAAATTAACCGACTCAGAATTTCTGGAGCACTCATTTTTCTCCAGCGTTCTCTCTTATATCCATCACTCACAGTACTTGATTCCCTCCTCTCTCTCTATGTTGTGGCGCTACCTTGGCGTCCATTCCGGCGATTTAGCGTCGACACATCTTACGCTACGATTACACCAATCGCAGCACTACAGACAAGACATTTATATTCACAGAAAATATACATTAGTATGTTCTGCAGAAATGATAAGCAGTTGAGCCATGTCGGCCCGTTGGTTCAAGCTCAACGTCGATATAGCGGCGCAACACCACCCACCGCTAAAATATGCCTGCGGTTCTCGCTGGCGCTATAAACAGAACTCCAGCAGACGTTCAGGATGCCTCGCAGACGTATGCACGAACCGTACCGTCAAGTCACTGAGTCTGAAAGAGGGCGCATCATTGGCATGAGTGAATGTGATGCATCCATCCGGGAAGTTGCTGTTGGCATAGGACAACGTGTTTCCGTGGTGCAACAGATGTGCGCAGATGATTCACGAAAGTCCGTAGAATACGACGAGATGGGTCAGGTCGCACCACCCAAACAACCCCCCGATAAGATCGACACCTCATCCTAATGGCATTGCAGGACACATATGCGTCATCCTCAGCTCTGGCGCAACAGTACAACAGTGTAACACATCGTACACTATCAGAGGTGGGAGTCCGTCGCCTTTTATCACGGCATGGGTTACGTTCGCGTCGTCCACTTCTCCGCATACCTTTGACCAATGTGCAGAAAAATGCTAGACGGCAATGATGTATGGAGCGAATGGCATCAGATGGTGTCTTGTGACGAATCCAGGTTCTGTTTGTTTGAAAATGATGGCAGCATTTTGGTTTGCAGCAGACAGGGGTAGAGGCATCACAGTGACTGCATTCGCACAAGACATAAAGCGCCGACTCAAGGCCTTATGGTGTGGCGTGATATTGGGTACAACCATAAATCATGGTGTGTGTCCAGCGCAGTGTGACCTACGAGAATGACATCCTGCGATTCGCAGCCGTACCCTTTCTGCACAACACCCCAGACGCCATTTTTCAGTTGGACAATGCACGACTACATGTTGCTGCACGAACAAGTGCCTTCTTGATCCCCTAGGATGCCAGGCTTTTGTCCAGGTCCACCAGATCACCAGACTTGTCGCCAATCGAAAATGTGTGGGATATAGTGAAACGAAGGGTGCAGTGTTGTGCCCAAGGCCAACCACCACAGATGAACTTTGGAACCAGGTGAATGATAAGTTGGCATAGTTACCAACCGTGCACAGGAAGGATGACAACTCCAGCGAGCGACCAAATGGTGTAAATTTCCCTGAAGATGACCCCATCGCGGGTTGAAACCAGTTGGCGGCAAAATGAATAATGCGAGTGTGACTGTAATTTTGAAAAATTGATTGCATTATGGATGCCTATACCACATGACGCCATTCGCGCCTTATACATGTCGATGCCGTCACGCGTGGAACAAGTCATCAGGGTCCATGGGGGACCCTGTGACTACTAGGCAACAGGACACATGCTGAATCGAGGTGACTGAAATGTAAATCATTTCTGCAGAACATGCTAATGTACACGTCTTGTGAATACGAATGTTCTATCTTTAGTCCTTCAAGGTATTCTGTTTTTTTTTCTGGACATGCGTGTATTCACATTGTGGTTACGTGGATGACGTGCTATAGTTAACGACACCCATTTTGACTATGGATGATGTGATTTTACGTCCTACATTTTCTGAAGAAGACGGTTTTAAAACCGTCGAAACCATGATCAAGGATTAATAAACTCTATTTTTCAAGTGTTTGGCTGTTATTTCGAATGCATTGAAGCTCTTCCATGTACAGTTTATGTAGCGCAGCCATTTTCAAAACCTTTTTTTTTTCTTTTTTCTGTGTGTTATAATTTCTCGGATTTTTTCTTTAGCTGTACTGTGAAACTTTGCTCCTCGCCAACTTTCATGACTGAATGTCAACGTGAGGTACACTCTGTTTTATAGTGAGTGACTTTACGAGTATCAAAATGACGTAAATGGCTGTATCTATTGATTTCATTGACTGGAGAGCTTCAATTTTTTACGCCGCCAACGGACAGTAGAACTTAATTGGTGGCACAAATTTCAACTTGCTACGTCTACAGATTCCTGAGCAAAAGCGTTTTTAACAGTCAGACAGAATGACTTACAGACGGACAACAAAGTGACACAATGGGTTTCGTTTTTTTCCGATTGAGATACGAAACCATAAAACTACTGTGAAGTGCATGGGATAGTATACTTGCCACTGGATCACTTACATGAGATTTTCCCAGTTCCATTAGAGTATGGAGCGAGGGAAGAATGACTGCTTAAATGCCTCTGTGCGCGCTGTAATTAGTGTAATCTTGTCTTCCTGGTGCCTACGCGAACGATAAGTAGCAGCGTTTAGTACTTCCTGATATTCCATACTTACAACTGTTTGTGTTGTGACCAGACGAAATTACTTTCTTTTGGCGACAACTGTGTTTCCTCGATTGCTCAAGTGGAAAGCTCGTCATAATAGAAATATCAGTTACTTTATCACATAAATGAATAAAGAATTTACTTAACATTGACACGGATCTTTGCCACAGGAATGGTTGAAAAGTTACAACCGTTATTTACTATTAGAGCATCACTTGGTGCCCAAAAATTGCTCTGAGCACTATGGGACTTAACATCTATGGTCATCAGTCCCCTAGAACTTAGAACTACTTAAACCTAACTAACCTAAGGACAGCACACAACACCCAGTCATCACGAGGCAGAGAAAATCCCTGACCCCGCCGGGAATCGAACCCGGGAACCCGGGCGTGGGAAACTTGGTGCCCAGGTAAACAACCTGTACGCTTGCAGTACAATGTTCCACATTTAAATGAACGAATCCCTCAGAAACTTTTAGTATTACCTTGGTCCTACAGTACGATGTTGAGTCCTTTAGATGAGTCACGAACTGTGTCAGAGGTTTTCCTAGTTACACTCTATATTGACCTCAGCGTAAAGGCACTGCTATGATGAAGATTTCCCAGAAACGTCGCTCAGTGGAAGAGGAGCCAAAATATGTGAACACATGCCTCGGCTTATCTGTAGATACTCGACCGTTTCTGAGAATACAATCACGTTTTTTGAGTAATGTAGATGTCTTTTAGTGAATGTTCATTTCAGCTCGACTACTGGCACAGAAGCTAGCATCACTCCATTTTACTTCTGTGTCCCACGTTCAAAACCTGATCACTGGTTTCATTTACTTTATTTTATTTTTCCATTTATCTACCAATGTCTGTAGAAGATTACTACAGAAATGTTTTACATCACGTTAGGGGACACAAAATGACAACTGGCTTTCATAATAACTGTTGTACATTTATTATATATTACATATGTGTACGGTATTTTCAGGAGCTACAGTCTTTTTAAATTCTCATATTCTTATATTTCAATATTATATCAGTTCTTAATTCTTGTATCTTATTCTTATGTTTATTCTTCAGGAAGATTTGGTGGATTCTCTTCGATCATACCAATCACAGAAATATTCTTACCATTGGCGTTTTGAACAGCACAAGCATCATGTGGAGGTGGATTTGATGTAGCGAGATTTCTTCATGTGAGCCTCGCACGAGAAACAAACATCGTTATTATTGCAGAAGATTTCAAGCGCCGGCAATAATTTCTCGGAAAACAACGCATAGTGGATTACTTTTCCGAAAACTGGTGCTTTTAATTGATTATGAATCAAGACAAGAGGGAACTCGCCAACAATTTCAAACAAATTTTCCATTCATTTGTTGTTTTCATTTGTCTTTTCTGTTCGTTCACATATAGTAGACGAATAAGGACAATTTTATTTCACTTTAAATTGTGAAGCATTATTAAAATAATCTTCTACTGACGTGGATACATGAATAAGAAAGAAGAATGACAATAATAGACGGGTTTAGCATAGTGCATGGGGGCTTAATTATATAGATATGAAATGCAAATACTTTTAATTTTTTTGTCGCTGTCTGTCCGGTTAGGGGTCTCGTAAACGGTTAGCCCTGACTAGTTTTAGTACGCAACAAAGAATGAAAGAAAATTTTCTGTTAACACAATTAATTAATTAAGTCCCCAGCAACTATAAAACGTACGAAACCAAAGCACAAGTGTAACTGTTCTGTGTGTGGAAGTGTGATTCAACGTACACATCTGGCACGGTTCTTCTTCAATAAGACAAGAAATTTTTAATATCATTTATACTGAAGTAATTAAAAAAATAGAAATACTATAATTGCGTAAGGAAACCAGAATTACACTCTAATACAAGATCACAAGCCAGATGCTTTGTTGATTGAACCTGTAATGACGCATTATTTAAGACATTGAAATAATAAAAAGAAAAGGGAATTTTTTTACCTTTACATATATTGACGAAAAGCTCTCTGATCATTACAATATCTCCATTCGAACATCATCTGCTGTCTAGCCCATCAAACAACTGCATAAAACATGGCCTCAAATAGTACAGCTATCAATATCCTCTCAGCAAGATCTACACAAGCACTCACTACGACGACATCTCAACAACGACTTGACTCCTACTACTTCTCAACAAGCATTGACTACTGCCACATATCGACAAGCACTGCCAGTGGAGGCGGCGGGATAAAACCCTTTGGCGCAATCTCTGGCGCTGTGTCTCAGTGTAGCCACCATTCATAAGCCCTTCCTCCACGGGCCAGAATTTGATGGTATTTTTGCCAACATTGGTGGTGAAAATACCACCAAATTCGTCCACAAAAATACAGACAAAAATAAAAGATAATATTAGTACGTAAATATCACATAATTAGGTAAAATTTTGGCTTTGAACTGACCTTTCAATAACCTAATATATAAAATACAGTAAGCAATACAAACTCTTTCATACATGTGACTTTACATAATAGTTTACACAATACACAAAAAAACAGTTTATACAAATGTTCACATAAAATGCTTTCAATGATTCAAAAAACAAGTAGTTGATAGTTCCAGCAGTAGCACCCAGCAATGTTCAACAGGTGCAAATACCAACAAGTGACATCATTTTAGTAGAAGCAGTTCCATCAGTGGCACCCAGCAATGTTGAACAGGTGCAGACACCAACAAGTGACATCTTTCAGCAGAAGCAGTTCCATTAGTGGCACCCAGCAATGTTGAGTAGGTGCAGACACCAACAAGTGACATCATTCAACAGAAATAGTTACATTAGTGGCGCCCAGCAATGTTGAGTAGGTGCAAACAGCAACAAGTCACATCATTTCAGTAGAAGCAGTTCCACCAGTGGCACCCAGTAATGTTGAGCAGGTGCAGACGCCAACAAGTGACATTATCTCAGTAGAAGCAGTCCATCAGTAGCACCCAGTAATGTTGAACAGGTGCAGACACCAACAAGTGACATTGTTTCAATAGATGCAGTCCATCAGTGGCACCCAGTAATGTTGAACAGGTGCAGACACCAACAAGTGACATTATCTCTGTAGAAGCAGTCCATTAGTGGCACCCAGTAATGTTCAGCAGGTGCAGACAGCAAGAAGTAACATCATTTCAGTAGAAACAGTTCTAACAGTGGCACCCAGTAATGTTGAACAGGTGCAGACACCAACAAGTGACATTATTTCAATAGATGCAGTCCATCAGTGGCACCTAGTAATGTTGAACAGGTGCAGACACCAACAAGTGACATTTCAGTAGAAGCAGTTCCATCAGTGGCACCCAGTAATGTTAAGCAGATGCAGACACCAACAAGTGACATTATCTCAGTAGAAGCAGTCCATCAGTGGCACCCAGCATTGTTGAACAGTTGCAGACACCAACAAGTGACATTATCTCAGTAGAAGCAGTCCATCAGTGGCACCCAGCAATGTTGAGCAAGTGCAGACACCAACAGGTGACATCTTTTCAGTGGAAGCAGTCCATCAGTGGCACCCAGCAATGTTAAGCAGGTGCAGACACCAACAAGTGACATTATTCAGCAGAAACAGTTCCATTAGTGGCACCCAGCAATGTTGAGTAGGTGCAGACACCAACAAGTGACATCATTCAGCAGAAACAGTTCCATTAGTGGCACCCAGCAATGTTGAGTAAGTGCAGACACCAACAAGTGACATTATTTCAGTAGAAGCAGTTCCATCAGTGGCACCTAGCAATGTTGAGCAGGTGCAGACAGCAGTCCATAATATTCACTATCACTAATCTCACTGTTCATCAGAGTTTATCAGCAGAAATTAAACATGTCCTAGTGGCACCAATCATGTAGAAAAATGCAAGTAACAGTCCATAATATTCACTATCACTAATCACACAGTTCATCAGCAGAAATTAAACATTTCTAAGTGTCACACATCAATGTTGAACAGGTGCAGGAGTGAACAACAATTTGAATGCACACACAATTGCTTTTACAAAATTATTATCAGTGCTCTTACACTAAACATACGAATTATAATAAACACACAAATGATATCAGATAATTCTCATATTAACTATTACAATACACAAATAACAGTAAACCTATAATATTTCTGGGTGTCAGTGCAAGCCACAACAAACAAGTAAAATAATATTTAGGAGATAGGTCGGTACCAATTATCTGGGATTAGGAAAGGAAAACACACAAAACACACTCACTCATCTTTCATCCACATTAAGTGCTACTGTGTAATTGAATAGTGTTAACTGTGTAAATACACTCCTGGAAATTGAGATAAGAACACCGTGAATTCATTGTCCCAGGAAGGGGAAACTTTATTGACACATTCCTGGGGTCAGATACATCACATGATCACACTGACAGAACCACAGGCACATAGACACAGGCAACAGAGCATGCACAATGTCGGCACTAGTACAGTGTATATCCACCTTTCGCAGCAATGCAGGCTGCTATTCTCCCATGGAGACGATCGTAGAGATGCTGGATGTAGTCCTGTGGAACGGCTTGCCATGCCATTTCCACCTGGCGCCTCAGTTGGACCAGCGTTCGTGCTGGACGTGCAGACCGCGTGAGACGACGCTTCATCCTGTCCCAAACATGCTCAATGGGGGACAGACCCGGAGATCTTGCTGGCCAGGGTAGTTGACTTACACCTTCTAGAGCACGTTGGGTGGCACGGGATACATGCGGACGTGCATTGTCCTGTTGGAACAGCAAGTTCCCTTGCCGGTCTAGGAATGGTAGAACGATGGGTTCGATGACGGTTTGGATGTACCGTGCACTATTCAGTGTCCCCTCGACGATCACCAGTGGTGTACGGCCAGTGTAGGAGATCGCTCCCCACACCATGATGCCGGGTGTTGGCCCTGTGTGCCTCGGTCGTATGCAGTCCTGATTGTGGCGCTCACCTGTACGGCGCCAAACACGCATACGACCATCATTGGCACCAAGGCAGAAGCGACTCTCATCGCTGAAGACGACACGTCTCCATTCGTCCCTCCATTCACGCCTGTCGCGACACCACTGGAGGCGGGCTGCACGATGTTGGGGCGTGAGCGGAAGACGGCCTAACGGTGTGCGGGACCGTAGCCCAGCTTCATGGAGACGGTTGCGAATGGTCCTCGCCGATACCCCAGGAGCAACAGTGTCCCCAATTTGCTGGGAAGTGGCGGTGCGGTCCCCTACGGCACTGCGTAGGATCTTACGGTCTTGGCGTGCATCCGTGCGTCGCTGCGGTCCGGTCCCAGGTCGACGGGCACGTGCACCTTCCGCCGACCACTGGCGACAACATCGATGTACTGTGGAGACCTCACGCCCCACGTGTTGAGCAATTCGGCAGTACGTCCACCCGGCCTCCCGTATGCCCAATATACGCCCTCGCTCAAAGTCCGTCAACTGCACATACGGTTCACGTCCACGCTGTCGCGGCATGCTACCAGTGTTAAAGACTGCGATGGAGCTCCGTATGCCACGGCAAACTGGCTGACACTGACGGCGGCGGTGCACAAATGCTGCGCAGCTAGCGCCATTCGACGGCCAACACCGCGGTTCCTGGTGTGTCCGCTGTGCCGTGCGTGTGATCATTGCTTGTACAGCCCTCTCGCAGTGTCCGGAGCAAGTATGGTGGGTCTGACACACCGGTGTCAATGTGTTCTTTTTTCCATTTCCAGGAGTGTGTTTAATACACTCTCGTCCAAAGTAGCGAACAGTCAACTGCCAGCTAGGGAGCCTCGTTAGCAGGAATACTCTCTCTTCCGTGCGCTGTAGTCGACAGACGTCGTGTGTTTCGATGTTTGTTTAGGTGTAGCGTCCCCATACTACGGCACAGTTACCTCGCATCGGGCGGACGGACGGACAGATAATAATTGTCTGAAAATAAAAAATTAAACTTTTCACTCGAGGGAAAACTAGAACCAAGAACCTCTCGTTCCGCAGCTGCTCGCGCTAACCACGGGACCGCGGCGCTACTGAGCTCACACTCTCCTTGATGTTGCCTATCTTGCTCATGGACTACTCAGTTTGTATATTTTGCTTATTTTTTTCATAGTTCCACACAACTACTTCCCATTTTCTCGATTGATCTGTGTTCAGTTTTTCAAGGTCTATCCACGGTGCCAACTTATAATTAGATCTGAAGGGGGGGGGGGGGGGTGCGATGGGGAGGTTCCCTTGTCAGAACAGCTTGTACTGTCGATTTGCTAATGTAATTATTTCACGTACTCACTATGCGCTGTTGCAACAATAAATTTTGAGTGAATTGTTAAAAATCCCCATTGGAAAATTATGAAGGACTGTGCTGGTAAACCTCTACCTTATTTGATACAAAGACAGCTGAGTAAAACTGAACGTACTCAGACATTTCTCTCTTTACTTATCCTGATCAACACTAAACTGACACACAATATTTTTAGCGCAACGCAATCTGACTTTCAATAATCCCTACAAAAGAATGGCCCCGACTAACAATAACCTATACCTTTCATGAATCACTTACCTCACAAAAATCTTCGTTACTCGAACTACTGCAGTACAGCGAGCGCCAATACCGCCAGCTAAATAAAAGATTGTAACTACAGAAGGCACTAACTACTGATAGGCATAGTCAGCAAATGAAACATTTTGGTAGAGAACAAACAATATATTTACCGTAATAGTGTTCAAAAGTCATAATAGATATGCCAGTTCATGGCATACAGTCTTACATATTTCCTCTTTCTGACGGACCACGTCCAGATTATCCGCTCTCAAAATTCTGCCATCTCTCTCCCCACATCCACCACTGCTGACGGCTCACCTCCAACTGCGCAACGCTACGCGCTGTTCACATCCAACTGCCCAACACTGCAATAGCAAATATTCCAACAATGCAAACCAGCCACAGAATGCATACAGCACAGTCAGTGATTTTCATACAGAGCGCTACGTGGCGTTAGCAGCATAAAAACCTAAACAGCCTACTTACAATTGGAAACCCCTAAAAGGTGTGATAATTATTTTCCGGCTTGTACTTTCAAGAATTCGTCCATTCCGGTTTCTCTCTATCTCCGTGATGCTCTTCCACGAGTCAAACAAAACTGTGACCATACTCTTTGGGGTTCTTGTACACGTTCAGTATCCCCTCACAGTCCAATTTGTGGTACGCCCCGCACATTTGACAAGTGTCTCGTAAGCATTCTCCTTTTCGGACTGATTGCATTTTTCAGTATCTTACTAATTAATCGAAGTTCGCTGGTTACTTTAACTATGATTAACAAGAGGACTGCGACTTCTCGTCATCGTCAGTTTCGTCCAAATTTGTGGTGCATGCAGGGCTTCGCTAGAAATGAAAGTACAAGAAATTGGAGCTACAGATGGCCAAGCATTTATAAAAAGAAAAAAAAAATAGAATTTTCGGCGTAACTCGGGCGGGGCACGAGCGGCTTTGGTTGACATAGATTCCACGCAGCGGTTGGCGCAGTGGAAAGAGTACAGAACTGTAACCTGACGATCGTGAGTTCAATCCCAACGATGACACATTTTAAAATTTTCAGTTTTTACGTTACTGACACTTCGGATAAACATCAAAAATGCTAATTATAATGTATTTAAGATATTGTCGTAAAAGGAAAGTCGACGGAATATCCGGGACTCTAAATAAATTTCCAGGAAGGAAACGAGAACTTGGTATATAGAATAAAGTAAGTTCGTTAGTTTAGAGTACGTGATTTACACATGCTAGGATAACATTCAATGTAAAGACGGGGAAAGCAGTAATTTTCTCAGAATCTTACAACGTTGTAAACGCCTCACTTTTACAATTACACTTACGGTTTCCATGCAAAACCAATGTTTACATTCATAAAAGACACCTTTCCACCCCTGAATCAAGCATGTCGACTCATCGCTGGTTGTTTCAGACCAACATACTGTGGTACAGTGTTCTGTTTGGCAGGCATCGGACCACCATATATCAAAAGAGCATTTACTTCCATGAACGAGAGATCTAAACCATTTGCCTCACACGCGTACCCATTGTATGGACATCAACCTGTCCACCAACGAATGAGGTCTAGGACTTTCCTCCACTAAATTAAAACAAAACGTACCTCCTCAGACTGGAAGGTGAAGATTATGAAGAACAAGAAAGACTTACAATGCTGTTTGGTTGCTATCAATCGAGCATCTTCTCCCACTACAAGGACAGAAACTCACCTTGCTGGTTGGCTGTTGTCAATCGAACATATCTCCCCAGGACATGAGGAACACCGGTCGACGGGAAAACTGTTAATGACTTGGTGGATCCAAAATAAGTATGGTAAAGTGGGGCTTCCGTAGCCCATCCAGATTATGCGAAAATGGAGAAGATCCAACCACAGGCCTTTTCAAGAACTGCAACAACTGCCGTTTAAGACGCATAGTGGAGGATTTGGTGTCGGCAATACATAGTTCCTGTGATTTAGCAAAATTCTGTGTTGACTCCATTTGATAAGTTTTGTCATTACGTGACATTGTGTAATGTAGTTTGTATATTTCTCATTATTTACTTCTGATACAAATAAAATCATATGAGACGTACACCGTCTAATGGCGATGGCAAGCTGTGCAAGCTGCTGTAGAAAGGAAAGAAATATTAGTTATTTTACTACTTGAATTCTAGTTAGATCCATTGCTTATCTATTTCAAGGTGCATTTTTTAAATTTGCAATATATTAAGCCATAAACTAATTTTCAACAAACTGATAATATTTATTAGACTGCTGTTGTGCTCTAAATAACTAACTGGGTGAAACTGAGTAAAAATCGAGACGCATTCCACGGCTGATGCAAGAAGCATCCCTGAATATGGAAGTAAAAAGGAATATAAAAAACAGGAAGGTTTATCTGTTTAGCAAGAGTAATGGGAGGCTGATTTCAGACAACCTAACAGATTGAAACGAAAATTCTGTTCCGACACTGACAATGTTGGGTGTTTAAGGAAAAAGTTCAAGGGAATCGTAAAATGCGTTTTAGTCAGGTACGTGCCGAGTAAAACTGTGAGGGACGGGAAAAACCCACTGTGGTTCAACAACAAAGTTAAGAAAATACTGCGAAGTCAAAGAGAGCTTCACTGCAAATTTAAACGCAGCCAAAATCTCTCAGATAAGCAAAAGCTAAACAATGTCAAAGTTAGCGTAAAGAGGGTTATGCGTGAAGCGTTCAGTGAATTCGAAAGTAAAATTCTATGTACCGACTTGACAGAAAATCCTAGGAAGTTCTGGTCGTACGTTAAAGTGGATAGAACAGCATATCCGGACACTCTGGGATGATAATGGCATTGAAACAGAGGATGACACGGGTGAATACTAAACACCTGTTTCCAAAGCTGTTTCACAGATGAATACCGTCCTGCAGTTGCTTCTCTAAATCCTCGCACGAACGAAAAAATGGCTGACAACGAAATAACTGTCCAAGGAATAGAAAAGCAACTGAAATCACACAACACAGGGAAGTCCACTGGACCTGACGGGATACCAATTCGATTCTACACAGAGTACGCGAAAGACCTTGCCCCCTTCCAACAGCCGTGTACCGCAAGTCTCTAGAGGAACGGAAGGTTCCAAATGATTGGAAAAGAGCACAGGTAGTCTCAGTCTTCAAGAAGGGTCGTCGAGCAGATGCGCAAAACTATAGGCCTATTCCTGGCATCGTTCTATTGTAGAATTTTAGAACATGTTTTTTGCTCGAGTATCATGTCATTTCTGGAAACCCAGAGTCTACTCTGTAGGAATCAACATTCATTCCGGAAACAGCGATCGTGTGAGACCCAACTCGCTTTATTTGTTCATGAGACCCAGAAAATATTAGATACAGGCTCCCAGGTAGACGCTATTTTCCTTGACTTCCAGAAGGCGTTCGATACAGTTCCGCACTGTCACCTGATAAACAAAGTAAGAGCCTACGGAATATCAGACCAGCTGTGTGGCTGGATTGAAGAGTTTTAGTAAACAGAACACAGCATGTTGTTCTCAATGGAAAGACGTCTACAGACGTTAAAGTAACCTCTGGCGTGCCACAGGGGAGTGTTATGGGACCATTGATTTTCACAATAAGTACAAATGACCTAGTAGATAGTGTCGGAAGTTCCATGCTGCTTTTCACGGATGATGCTGTAGTATACAGAGAAGCAGCAGCATTAGAAAACTGCAGCGAAATGCAGGAATATCTGCTGCGGATAGGCCCTTGGTGCATGGAGTGGCAACTGACCCTTAACCTAGACAAAAGTAATGTATTGCGAATACATAGTAAGCAGGATCCTTTATTGTATGATTATATGATAGCGGAACAAACACTGGTAACAGTTACTTCTGTAAAATAACTGGGAGTATGCGTACGGAACGATTTGAAGGTTCCAAACTTGGGTAGCTCAGTTGGAGAGCTCTTGCCTGCGAAAGGCAAAGGTCCCGAATTCGAGTCTCGGCCCGGCACACAGTTTTAATCTGCCAGGAAGTTTCATATCAGCGCACACTCCGCTGTAGAGCGAAAATCTCATTCTGGCAACATCCCCCAGGCTGTGGCTAAGCCATGTCTCCACAATATCCTTTCTTTCAGGAGTGCTAGCTCTGCAAGGTTCGCAGAAGAGCTTCTGTAAAGTTTGGAAGGTAGGAGACGAGATACTGGCAGAAGTAAAGCTGTGAGGACGGGGAGTGAGTCGTGCTTGGGTAGCTCAGTTGGTGGAGCACTGCCCGCGAAAGGCAAAGGTCCCGAGTTCGAGTCTCGGTCCGTCACACAGTTTTAATCTGCCAGGAAGTTTCATATCAGCGCACTCTCCGCTGCAGAGTGAAAATCTCATTCTGGAATATTTTATTCAAAATAATCTACGGTACATTGCTACTTACACATTTGTCCCATCTCTCCCGCAGACTATGAATGCCACGCCTATAAAACACGTCTTCTTTTGAAGCCAACCAGTCAGCGAGTCATTTTCGCACATTTTCATACGAAGCGTTATTCAGCAAGAGCGTGTCCCAGTGATGCAATCAGATGATAATCGGACGGAGCCAAGTTTGGAGCATAAATCGCATGCCCTAGTATTTCCTATCTGAACGCCTCGATCGTTTCCCTGACCCTTTTTGCTATGTGGGGTGGGCTTTATTATGGGGCAATATGATTGTGTGTTGCCTTTTTCCATATTCCGGTCGTTTTTCACGTAATGCTCGATTTAAATCGATCATTTTCTGTTGGTAACGATCACTGTCAACGGTTTCAGCAGCAGGTTTTAGCAGCTCATAATAGACGACACCCTTCTGATCCCACCAAGTACAGAGCATTGTCTTCTTTCCACAGCGATTTGGTCTTGGAGTGGACGTCGATGGTTTGCTTGTAAGCACCCATGATTTACCACCCTTAGAATTCTCATATCCATTTTTTCATCACCTCTCGCTATTCGATGGAGAAACGACTTTCTTTTGTATCTCGCGAGCAGCACTTCGCAAGTGGTCTTCCGATTTGCTTGCTGTCTCTCATTCAGTTCATGCGGAACCCATTTTCCCACTTTGTGCCCCTTTCCCACAGCTTTCAACCGAAGAGAAACGGTTTTCTGCGTCACATTCGCCGGCCGGAGTGGCCGATCGCTTCTAGGCGCTACAGACTGGAACCGCGCGACCGCTACGGTCGCAGGTCCGAATCCTGCCTCGGGCATGGGTGTGTGTGATGTCCTTAGGTTAGTTAGGTTTAGGTAGTTCTAAGTTCTAGACGACTGCTAACCTCAGAATTTAAGCCCCATAGTGCTCAGAGCCATTTGAACCATTTGGGTCACATTCAATTGTTCCTCAAGTTCCTGTTGCGTTTGAGTATCATCTTCACTCAGTTCGTTGTCTTCGAACTTTTTCGGTGGTTTCCCACTCTCGTTGTTTCTCACGTCAAAATCACCACTTTTGAATTTTTTTGAACCTCTCGGAACACTGTGGTTTCCCAAGAGCATGTTCACCGAAATCTTCAACAAGCGTTCGATGAGATTTTGCAGCAGTTGTCTTCAAATGACAACAGAAAACCAATGCTATCTGCAAATCGTAGTTCGCAGGCTCAAAACTCGACATGTTAACGTGTTTGAAACAGATACCGACGTATGGAACTTGGGGTACTGTGAGTTGACATCCGCCGTCAGCCGTTACAGAAAGCAGATGGCACTGCAGACGCGGTCTCACGGGCCCGAACACTGACTGCTAGCACCATCTATATGGAAATTCCGGTTTCATACTTCTACACCCGGTATTACTGCAACGAAACAGATCTGCCGGCAGCGTTCACTGAATAAACCCTAAAACATTAAAAAACTTTAAAAAGTGAAAATTCTAAAAATTATTGTCTCGTAAGAAGTTTTAAAAAAACTCTTAACTTTCTGTTATCGCTTATGTGATAGAAACAAGTGCCTTAGCAAATGAAGAACGGATCAAGCTCGTATAAATATTCCTCATTTCTTGTCAGAGAGACTGTAATCTGCCAGCCACCACCGCCAAGGGAGGACTCACGATGGTCTACAAATTTACGAATCCACGCGGATCTCCACCTCCGCAGACTGACGCTCCTAGTTGCGGCCCTGATGCTCGCACCGACACGAGTGGGGTAGGTAGAGTTAACGCTCTCTGATCGGTGGGCCACATGCACGCCTTCTTCAGATTCTGATAGTCTTCTGCCCAAGTGGTCTAAGGCTCGAACCTGGGGCGTGGCAACTGCTCAGCTGCCTCTGCTTGCGCCAATAAACTCCTTGCTGCCTACCTCTGAATGTGTGGGCAGCTGTTCATGTGGGTTGACACTGCTGCTGCTGTAAGCCATCTCATCCATGCCGGATCCACAGTGTGATTCTGCGTGCTTCAGCGTGCCCGCCCTATGCAGGTGGGCAGCGACTAATCAACACCACCTAGACTACAGGCCTGCGCGCACACTTGTGACGTCACATGCTGATGACCAGGTCTGTATCGGAACGCTCCTGTTAAGCACTCTGCATCTATACGATCTTTACGAATTTTGGAACTGAGACCACATAGGGATTCTCGTGCTTTCCTCTTCTACGTGTCCTTGTAATGAAAGTATGGAAATTTATATCATTGCGTAAAATAACTAATCAAACTATCCTATGTTATTTAATGAGGTAAAATTATTTTGACAACTTGCCTTAAATATGCGTTTCCAGCCTTGAATACAATCTGTAATTTTAAATTCTGTCTTTTACCTCGAGAGCTACGCTTTCTTGCAGTAAAAAATCTGTAAGATGCAACAACAAGCAGACGTCTTGGGTTTTAAATAAAGCAGCTGGAGCTCCTACAGAATTTAAGAATTTGTTTCCCTGGTTATTTTCGTAAATTTTCCTCTCCACTTCCAAATTTGCTGACCTCACACAAAACTCAAATCATTCGACGAAATGGAGCACTTCCTTACGTAATGTTTAATAAATCAAAAAACCTGAAAAAATATTTTATTTTCCTGTTTCTCCAGAACTTCAGAACCTTAAACATGAGAAGATTGTTTCTCCTATATCCTTGATTGAAGTTCGTGTTTGTCCGCGGCTCTTGGTCGTGCGGTAGCGTTCTCGCTTCCCACGCCTGGGTTCCCGGGTTCGATTCCTGGCGGGGTCAAGGATTTTCTCTGCCTCGTGATGACTGGGTGTTGTGTGATGTCCTTAGGTTAGTTAGGTTCAAGTAGTTCTAAGTTCTAGGGGACTGATGACCGCAGATGTTAAGTCCATAGCGCTCAGAGCCATTTGAACCATTTTTGAAATTCGTGTCACAGAGTGCTGTTAATTTAATCATAATGCACTTACTTCGAAATTCTGCTTTTTATACTGTTTAATCTGTCGAATACTGAATTCATTAAAGCAACTTTCTAAGGTAGTTTACTCAAATTGAAATTATTTCCGAGTAGCTGTATATGTAAAACTGAACAAAATCATTCTGTAGCTCTTCCAAATAAAAGTAAACTAAATAATCTGGTAGGAATGATAAGGAGTACCAAATATTTTCGAGTCACACTAATTAATATAACTATTCTGTGTGACAATGGCTGCAAATACGAGAGACATTTCACAGCCATCTTCGTATTAACCTCACAGCAATGGTCCAGAATTAAGAAACAAATGATGCTGGTACGTGATGCATAACTGCTTTTAAAAACGATTGGCAAATGTGGTGCAATGCTAACAAATAACACGTTACAAATTTTTTGTTATTTACTTAGCCTTAAATGATGCGTAGACACAAATTCCTGTCTGGGAATAGCTGCAATCCAGCGATTTCTCAACTTCACACATTTGGGAAATCGAAACGTGCACTTTCATGCCTTTTCGGGATTTATAATTTCCCTGGCAAAATGGAAGGCAGCACTTGTATCCCATATTTCGAAGAACTGTAGACGAATACTGTATGAAATATATATCACTTCCACATGTCACACACTTTCAGCACAACATGCACGCCAACAGGACTGGCGACTGAAGATAAGATGGCCAACAGTTTGTGACGTCACGTGGCAATATGGCCGCTGTGCGTAGGCCTTGTATCTAGAAGGCTCTGGACTAATCGGCAACGTGGGCCGCTGCTCGCTGCAGTGGTCAGCGACCCCGCCGAGTCGCTGACGTCATCACTCCACTAACCGTAAGACGCCGAACGCAACGAGGGCCCCTACTGACGGCTGCATCCCTTCGCAGACAGTCTACTGCTTACGTCCAGGAGACGTTGGCCTCATCACTATTGTTGTAGTTCTTAAACAATACATGAAAGTTTTAACAATGATATTTTTATGGCGATACGTCGGACGAATACCACTCACCGCTCCTCTGTTCCCCGCCACAGTAGAGGCCAACCACCCGGATTCTACATCCTGTATCACGGTTGATGCTGTTTTCAACAAACATGCTACAGCAATACTTTCTGTCCTTTGACATTTAAGTTTGCTAACGTGTTCAACGTCAAAAAGACGTTAAATGTAATGGAAAAGTTGGTGGCAAACTTGGGGCTGCAGACGCAGGAGCTGACAGGAGATGTCGCAGACACTTTTGTCACAGTGAGGCTGCATCGGCTCTGAGCGAAAGAGACGACAGCTCCGGCCGGCTGCTCGCTCTGCCTGCGCTCCTGGGAAATTAGAGCACCTTCTTTCTCTCCCGCCTCCCTCCCCCCCCCTCTCTCTCTCTCTCTCTCTCTCTCTCTCTCTCTCTCTCTTCACCGTCTCTGCGTCCGTGTCCGCGCAGACACTCGTATGGCAATTTCATTTTCTCCGACTGGGCGGCTCGCAGCTAGCGACTGATGTCTCCCCCACCTCCCCTCACTGCAGAGGAGAAACGTCCGAGAAACAAGGCTGGAAATAAGCCAGTTTGCCGGCTTCTCGGGGTCGCCGAGGGCAGACTCTGGGGCTAAGGACCGAGTTCTGACCTGTCTATGGCCGCACGAGCACCCTTCTGTCGATTTCCATGGTGCACTATAGCAAGTGCAGTGTCTGATTAATGCCCTCACGGCTACAGTCGCTGAAGAAACAAATTAAGAGTTACTGAAGTTAAAATCTTCAGCCTGCAGAATTACGTAAATTAAGAGTTCACCAATAAACAAGGTTCGATCACTGGAGAAATACAATTAAGTGCCACAGAACAAGTGATTCTTGTTCCAGGACAGAGGAAGTGTGCAGGAACCAGCGGATATGGGTGAAGATTGTCGTGGCTTCATAAAAATATTATGTTGCGTGGGCGCTCAAACGATTCAACGCCACATCTTAAACGAGTAATTTCTATATTTTGATGAGAAGGCAGAAGCAAGTTTGAAACGTCCCCTTCGAAAAATTAATGAATTACTGTGCTGATAAACCTCTTACGTTATTTGATTTTCAAACAGCTGAGCAAAACTGAACGTACTCAGACAATTCTCTCTTTACTTATTCTGATCATCACTAAACTGACACACAATATTTTTTGCGCAACGCAATCTGACTTTCAATAATCCGTACAAAAGAATGGGCCTGACTAACAATAACCTATACCTTTCATGAATCACTTACCGCACAAAAATCTTCGTTATTCGAGCTACTGCAATACAGCGAGCGCCAATACTGCCAGCTAAATAAAAGATTCTAACTACTGAAGGCACTAACTACTGATAGGCATAGTTAGCAAATGAAAGATCTTGATAGAGCGCAAACAATGTATTTAGCTTAATAGTGTTCAAAAGTCATTATATATATATATATATATATATATATATATATATATATATATATATAAGTTCATGACATCCAGTCTTACAAATTTAATGTCTCTGATGAACACACGTCCAGATCATCCGCTCTCAAAACTCCGCCATCTCTCTCCCCACATCCACCATCGCTGGCGCCTCGCTTCCAACTGAGCAAAGCCATGCGCTGTTCACACCCAACTGCCCTACACTACAATAGCGAATATTCCAACAATGCCAACCAGCCACAGACTGCACACAGCACAGCCAGTGATTTTCATACAGAGCGCTACGTGGCGTTACCAACATAAAAACCTAAACAGCCTACTTACAAGTTTAGCTTCGGCCTTCTCCTCTGGCTCGCGAAAGTTTGGTGTGCTTTGGAGTGACGACTGGCGCACCGGGTTTTCGCCCAGTAGTCAGCCAGCCACATCCAGATTTTGTACACATTTAGAAAATTTCATTGAATTTCGCGTCTTTATCGTATGAGAGAGGTTGAGCGATTGTGTAAATGTATGGTTTTCTGCACGGAATTACTATGCATTAATTTCTATTGCATTTTCAGTTTCACCATTTTTAACCATAGTACTACCATAAAAGCTTTCAACGTGGGCGCTAAATGTCTTGCTGTTAACATATCATTATCTTGAATTCTTTATTTAGTGTAATTTTCCATTATTTCTTGAAAATTTACACACTTCAGCAGATTCGTTGGTGTAACATAACATGTTTATTTTCAGAATAATCTAGTGTACCGGTATGTGAAAACAACAACGTCAAAGTAATGTTATACTAGTAACATAAGATTCGCAGCACATTGAAGAGAGATGAAATAACTGTTTACTGTGGTATACATCATTACTAGACAAGCGGTGGAAAGTTACCTAGGACTTCTACAGGAATTAGACAGCAGTTATAAGAGACAGAGGACATCAAAGAGAAAGACAGATTGAAAGAGGATTGAGACTGAACTATATCTCATTATTCAGGAGTGCCGATTACGTAATTCTGTGAAACAGGAGAAAGAACTTGGAAGGTCATCTAAACCGAATGGATAGTGTCTTCAAAACAGGTCATAATATAACCATCAACAAAAGTAAGCCGGCTGCTGTGGCCGAGCGGTTCTAGTCGCTTCAGTCTGGAACCGCACGACAGCTGTGGTCGCAGGTTCGAAACCTGCGTCGGGTGTGGATGTGTGTGTGATATCCTTAGGTTAGCTGGGTTTAAGTAGTTCTAAGTTCTAGGGGACTGATGACCTCAGACGTTAAATCCTATAGTACTCAGAGCCATTTGAACCATTGGAACCGCGCGACAGCTGTGGTCGCAGGTTCGAAACCTGCCTCGGGCGTGGATGTGTGTGTGATATCCATAGGTTAGCTGGGTTTAAATAGTTCTAAGTTCTAGGGGACTGATGACCTCAGATGTTAAATCCTATAGTACTCAGAGCTATTTGAACCATTTTGAACAAAAGTAAAACAAATGTCATGGAACGAAGTCGAATGAAAGATGAAGGAATTATGTCAGAAAATGAGGCACTAAAAGCAAGAGTCAGGTCTTGCTATAGGACAGCAAAATAACTGACAATGGCCGAAATACAGAGGATATAAAATGTAGACTGGCAATAGCAAGAATAGTACTTCTGAAAAAAAAATACTGTTAACATCGAATATAAAATTGGGAGTTAGGAAGGAGTTTCTAAAAGTATTTGTCTGGTTTGTGACCTTGGACTGAGGTGGACGGTAAACAGTACAGACATGAAGGGAATTTAAGCTTTCAAAATATTGTGCTTCAGAAGAATGCGAAGATTAGATGGATAGATCGGATAAGTGGTAATGAATCTAAATGGGGAAAAAAGAAATTTATGGCTCAACGTGACTTAATAGAGCCATCAATTGATATGGGACATCACGAGGCAACAAGGTATCACCTATTTCGCAATTTGTGGACTACAGTAAGCAGTTTCAGCTATACTCAGTTTGCAGTAGTTACTCAGATAAAGACGTGGGCTCACAAGCGTATAGAGTGTAATGGTACCAGTCTCCCAACAGAAGGCCCAAAAATAACGCTATTTGTTGTTTAGTAAGAGAAGTGGGTTAAGAGGAGTGGGCCACTTTTTACGCACGAATGTTCCAATCACCCATGTGTTCATTCATCTCTCCTCAACCTCAACTGCGCCTCAGGGGACACCGCACTGTCCGTGCTGGCGAGGAGGTTTGCGTGCTCTGGATCCGGAGGGCTATACCGGCGGTAGCGTAGCTACTAGCAGGGTCGCCCATGCTGGACAGGCCGAAGAGGGGTTGGGGGGGGGGGGGGGCAGACCAAGTATGTTACTCAACGACCTATCGAAAACCTGTCTCCTATCCTTTCCCCCATCCCTAGCCCATCCTTTTTCTTTTCCTTCCCATTTTCCACACATAACCGATGCTCTCGGTTAAACCATGTATAGGGGTGCAGAGGAAATGCCAAGGCCATATGCTGAACATCTGGCAAATCGTCAGTGCTTGGGCGATAAGGTGGCAGCCCCACCAAGGCAATCGGAAGCGGTGGGCCAATCACCCGCCCTTCGTAAATAACCTGATTACTGAAACCGAGATGAGAACACAAAAACGGATGGATAAACTGGTAACGACCCTTGACCGAACCGAGACCCTCAACTAATCTTCCAGCCCCTGATGTCCCGATCATGTCGGCAAGGTAGAAAATGCCATCTATTCATCATCTTGAAATTACATGGAAGTGATTCACACTTTTTGGTAATTTCTTACGCTCCTACACTGCAGAAATGTATGCGAATAAATAACTCAGTTTCATACAAATACTACTCCAATCACTTAACTATTGATTCATGCTGCATGATAGATGCGCACTTAGATTCAAAAATCAACCTTAACTAATCATTTTGCGGCGGTTTTACAAACGTAGGAAAATTGTACCGTTTCTGATGGAGAATGGTAGTGAATATAGGTGTTTTAATATCATTCTGGATTATACAGATGCGAAAAAGCTTTTATAATATTTAATCCTTATGCCATAATAGCACAGTTGCTCCACGGTCCTGCCTTGTGAAGCAAACTGGTCTTGTGATGACTCAGCAAAAGGACATCATAATGACCGAGAAACAGGCTACTTCTGTAGTGAGGGGCCACATTGTAAGAATAGGAGTTTACTAAGCATGAACCAGTACTCTGCAAGCTGACAATGTAGAAGTCACCAGACAGGCTTTCTGAAAGGACATCTGGCGCCGACCGCGGTGGCCGAGCGGTTCTAGGCGCTTCAGTCCGGAACCGCGCGATTGCTACGGTCGCTGGTTCGAATCCTGCCTCGGCCATGGATGTTTGTGATGTCCTTAGGTTAGTTAGTTTTAAGTAGTTCTAAGTTCTAGGGGACTGATGACCTCAGATGTTAAGTCCCATAGTGCTCAGAGTCGTTTGAACCATTTGAACATCTGGCGACATCTTACATCACTGCCAAGGCTCTGAAGTTGGTGAGACGATGGATGAATTAGATCTTGATGTCATGATTGCTCAACGGTCAAACTTCACGCCGTGGCTTATGCCAAATTACTGTCATTACCAGCCGTTAGTTGCGGCGAGCTCCACGTTAGTCATGCCACAATGCACCAGCAAGCTGCTACTGCTGGATTCTACTATCAAAAGCTTCAGACCACTGCCTGGGCTGAGTCTGAATTCTGTCTACTTGGTGCCTTTCTACTAATGAGGCACCCACTGCTGGTCCCCTTCCTGGCAAACCGGAATTCGAGACTGGACCATATACTTCCCCAGGCGTTATCAACACGTGCAGCCAAACACTGTCCATTTCCCAGTATGGGCACGCGCCAGTGTTTGACCTTACCTGACCCAGTGTGTTCTCTACTGAGTGGCAAAATAAGGCCAACAGCCATGGCCATTTTCTGCTGTGTACCGCTTGCGGCTGCCGCCACCCCATGTCAGTAACTTTGTTACTGGCCTGACCGCAGCATCTCGCCAGCCATCATTATCGACCTGAGTAATATGCAGTGAACCACCATTCTGGCAGGCTGCTGCTGACTCCAGCATTCCATGCTTGCCAAACCACCTGCGTCATGGAAGCCATAGACTGTCTCTTCAGCTACGTCTCCACTGCTGCAATCAACATGGAATAAAGAACTAATTCAAACAGGTTGACACCTGCTACCTCCCCACTACAGCCATGCCCTGGTAGTTGAACAGCCGTAAATGCTGACTTAGCTAGCTTCACCTCCCACCGCAGAGGTCGCTCAGCCCAGCCAGTGTAGCACTTAACATTATTAAAAGAAATGTTCACACAACACTGATGTGTTTCGAGATTCAAGGCTGTCATCACCGGAGTCTCAGTTTTCTGATCATCTGATCAAAAGTACTAAAAAAAAAACCAGCAGTAGAGTTACAAAATATAATGTTGGACCCTACCCGTTGACTGTACTCCAATCTAATTGTGGAGCTACAGTACGTATGTGTGTTCACACGAATACTATTTGCGTGACGCACTCCACTGAGTAGAAATACTACCAAGCGGTTATTTACTCTTAGTTAAGTTAAAGATGTACCAATGGAGAATTTGGGAGTCTATGATTTATACAATTTTATTCATTTCTTCAGCTAGATATATACTCCAGTATCCAAATGATGGTGTGTGGCGGAGAGTATTTTGTGTACCACTGCCATTACCCCGCCACCCCTTCCCCCCTATCGTTTTCCAGTTGTGAATGCTGCATGGCACAAAAATTGCTATGAAGTCTCCATGTGAGCTCCATTGTGTCTAATTTTAGCTTCGTGGTCTTTTCGCAAGATATGCGTGGGAGGGAAGCAGTATTTTTGATGACGCTACCAGGAACATCCGCTCCTGAGATTTTGAAATCAAACAACATTGCAGTGCACAACACCTCTAATGCAGTGTCTGCTGATGCAGTTGGATGAGCAACTCTGTGACGATTTCGCGTTTATTGAATCTGCAATGAAATGCGGTGTTATCTGTTTTCTACTTTTCTTATCAGTCTCATTTTTTAAGGATTCCACACTGAGGAGCATGACGAGCAATAATCACGTAACGCTTGAAGGAGGCGATATGGTAAGCTAACGCCTTCGTAGATACACTACATTTCCTGTGGATTCATGCACTGAATCCGTTTGGCATGTTCCTTTCGTACAGTTAGTTTCATGTGATTGTTCCACTTTACATCGTACGCAAATTCCTAGACATTTAATGGATGTGACTACTTCTACACATTGTTCGGCAATCGCGTAATCATACAATAACGGGTTTTTCCACTTACTAGTGCGCAGTGTGTTACATTTGTTTACATTGTTGGTCAGCAGCAAATCCGTATATCAAATGTCTATCCTCTGTTGGTCTTTCTGAATTTCGCCACAATTTACTAGCACTGCGGTTTCTTCGTGTACAATAGCATCATTCGCGAACAGCATTATGGAGCTTCCGACATTAGTAATTACGTCTTTTATATGTATTGTACAAACGGTCTACCCGACAAGAGGCCCTAGTCACACGACATTTATTTTAACACTAATGGTTTTACAAAACTCACTTTGTGACCACTGAATTACTTTTACGTCTGACGATTTATCTCCGTAAAGAATAGCACGTTCCCATTCTGCTAGGAACTCTTCTATCCATTTATGAAGCTCGTCTGACATTCCGTACACTGGTACTTTATTCATTAGACGTCAGTGCGGGACAGTACTATATATCTTCCGAAAGTCTAAAAATGCGGCATCAATCGAGGCATCGACATCTGCTGCCTTCTGAGTCTCGCGGACGAAAAGGGCGTGCTGTGTTCCTCATGATCAATGGTCGTGGAATTTATGGTGATTCCTACGTACGACATTTTCTGTCTCCGCAAAAGCCACAACACACCAACACGTAATACGTTCAGCAATTTTCAACTTACGTCCGCGATATAGCTTTGTGCGTCTCTTGGACAGTTCTTCTTGAAAACGGGAATGACTAGTGAATTTTCCCAATCAATGACGGCAGACTGCTGAATTAGGGTTAGCGAGTTCTTCCTCAGCCTCTAGTCAGAAGCCCATTACGTCCAATCGCCTTTCCTCTTGTTCAGCAAGTTTTTATTCATTTGCTATCCTCTCATTTATTTCGGTGTGTGTTATCTGTCGTTTGTGTGGCGATTGAAAGGATGAGCAGTGCAATCTTCGTACTTGAAATAATTCCAGAAAAAAAGAATTTAGTATTTGGCATTGCATCATCCTCCGATTCTGCGCTATTATTATAACCGTCTGGACGGGTAGCTTTTATCCGTTTACTGATTTAACACAAGACCAAACACTCATAGGACTTTCTTTCCGATTGGTAACTAGAACGTTACCTTTGAATTCGTTGAACGCCCCCACATGTATTTCCTTGCGCTGATTTTGGTATCGTTCAGTTTTTGTTGGTATCTGAGGCTTTTGGTACCTTTAAATTTCCGATGAAGCGCTCCTTGCTTTCTGAGCGGCCTTTTCAATACGGCTGTCGAACCACGACTTATCTCTCTCACTGATCACCACTCTGCACAGTACGTGTCTGCCTAAGGTGTTTCGTCTAACAACAATGGACTTTCTGATTATATACTCAACGTTTTAAGTCCCATAAATTATAGAGTGATGATGACAACTTAGATAATTTGAAATCTGTTGCTCGACGCACTTACCGGACGGAACTAAATTCCTACGCTTCGTTACAAAAAAAATGGCTCTGAGCACTATGGGACTCAACTGCTGTGGTCATCAGTCCCCTAGAACTTAGAACTACTTAAACCTAACTAACCTAAGAACATCACACACATCCATGCCCGAGGCAGGATTCGAACCTGCGACCGTAGCAGTCGCACGCTTCCTGACTGCGCGCCTAGAACCGCGAGACCACCGCGGCCGGCGCTTCGTTACACCCATAGTCAAGTCATTCTGTGATAGCCTTATGATACCCGTGCAGCCTTAATCCTGCTGTTCTGTTCGGGGCTATATGACCCGAAATGGGTATAAATTTCATTTCTCATTAATTAAATAGCAAGGTTACTTTATAAAAGTTGGTGAATAGTCTGAAAATGCTTAATCAAATTGTGTGTCAAAATATTTTACATATTTCGGTCATCAGTCGCATTAGTTGTGGGTTATAATGACCGGACTCAAATATTACTTCTACAATGTCAAATATTTTTTAGTTTTCTGTTACACTGTTCAGTAATTATGATGCTCATCGTTCCAGCTTACTCTGAACAAACAACAAAGCTTTTCCATTTACAACAGTCTGCTAATTTCTTGCTTTTACCTAGACATTGTTTAGCACTTTTCTACTATTTGAATTTTTATTGTTTCTCATCGGCCTGAATGTGACACCATGGCAATTTGTCCACTGACTGATATTTATTTGGAAGAATTAGAAAAATTCTCAACAAAAAAAGGAATACTTTCGAAGTCTGACGATCACAGAAGAAGCTATGCATCTGGAAACAAGTGTTCTGATGACAATGATGACAGTCCACATATTGTAGAAAATAATGTGCAGTACTTTCTTTCTACAAATGGAAATATAGGATGGCAGTTGCACTCACCAGTTCAACACCGCTGCCTATCAACTTCGAATATCATCAAGAGTACCTCAGAAAATACCAGGTATGCAACAATCAGCATAAGCGACGAGAAAAGTTCATTTGAAGTAGTATTTTGTACAGTATTCCAAAATGAACTAATAGAGCATGTCAGATATGGAGAGGCACAGAATCTTAGAAAGTACTGGCCGCAGAAATCGTTGCATGATGCAGGCATTTTCCAAAACGAGAGAATTTACTGAGAACGGCCAGGTGCATTCAAAATTCTGAACGGGCAGCTACTGAAAATCTACTAGACATGCACGCTGTAAGCTGTATCCAGATAGCAATGACAACAAAACAAACATATAGTCTGATAAATATACTAAACATTTTTGCAAAAAAACGTTCCACCGACTTGGTCCAAACTGCAGCGAGTGAGAATAAACATTAGAAAATAAATGATAATGTTTTCTAAGATAATCGCGTGCTCTGAAACCTGATGTTCTATATTTGTGGTTTTCTCGACATCTCTGTGGTAATGTGACTGCAATCAGTAAAGTAACAAATATGCCTGAAAAGAAAAATACTGTAATTCTTAAAGTCTGTTGCTAGAAGTTTATCCAATGTGAGTATTAAACCAAGAAATTATCTTAAATTAAATTCATTACATTATTATGTAATAAAGTTCTGATGAATCCTATCATTATTATTAGTATTATTTTCAATAACATATTGTTCTATTGTAATGTGCAAAAAATATATGTCATTAGAAGTTTTTTGCAGTATTTTTTATGTCAACTGACATAAACCCGAATAATACCTTTGTATAGAAAGGTAAACAGAACTGCAGAGGTAACTGAGTCGTGAAGTTAGGGCCTATTAACTGGGAGATCTAAACTGTTACCCTCATGAGTCGGTTCTCTGATTAACAGCTGATTAACGTCCTGATATTTTCCACCACTACAGTTCCTCAACGGTGGTCAATAAAGGCAGTCCATTACCGTGTTTTGCAACGCTACACTCTACAGTGGTAGCAAACTATTATCGCTACATGCGAATTAGTGTAATTTGAGATTAACAACGCTTTGAGGCTAACAACGATATTAATAGGAAGGCGAACGAGAATAAAAAAAGCTGTAATGATACCCTAGTATATTACCAATTGCCCATAATTTTTTCTGGTCGTCATGGGAGTGAATTCAAAAGTTAGTATTTTTCGACAATATGGCTTTCTCTGTTGTAATTGAGTCTTTGTACTAAGTTCGAACGGTCCTTCGCGCTTGAATACACGAGAGAGACGACAAACGGTTCTGGCAATTAGAAGTCAGTGTTTGGTAACCTAGCTCAAGTAAGCCCCCAAAACTGCGCGAATGAGCACAGTTAGGTCGGCTACGAAAAATGGAGCCCTCAGTACAGCCGGCCGTTCTTTTCTTAAACTCGAGATGTTAACCAGCCCCCACACCAAGAGCCCTGTCTCACTCGGACCCTACTTCTTCTGCTGTCAAGACTTGTTTCCAACGCTGATACAGTCTTCAGACCACTTGGTCGTACCGTTTAGACGTCATGTCCCCTGCAGGGACAAAATGGACTGATAAAAGACTGCGCAACACAAAGGATCACTTTCTTGAAACACCATTATTGTCATCTTTTCCGACGAATAAGTTTAAATTTGGCTCAATGGTGCTGACATTCATCCTCTGTAATGGTACAAATGCGTTGCGTACTGCGACCTAACATTCTGCCTCCCTGACGCTTCAATACAGCAAGGAGTCGACACATGCGAAGGAGTTCATGTGATGTGTGAGATGGGTTTATGGTGTCACTTTGGCATCAAGATTCACCATAATTCTACCCACAGCCACCGTGGACGTGTCACACGATGGGAAGGTCGTCACATGCCCTCTTACATTTAAATCCTTCTTTTGATCCCTATGCGATGGAGGTGAGAATCCCCACGCCCAGCCTCGAAATCTCGCGGTTTTCTTGTGCGTGTCCGACGAGAGCACTTCACACACACCACCTGAGAACCGACACGAAAGAGCCTCAGGCGGTGGCTTAAACGGCGTCAACGACACCATCCCTTTCCTTGGGAAGTTGATTCACACACATTTCGCAGCTGACAACGAAGTGCGCGACCGCTACGGTCGCAGGTTCGAATCCTGTCTCGGGCATGGATGTGTGTGCTGTCCTTAGGTTAGATAGGTTTAAGTAGTTCTGAGTTCTAGGGGACTGATGACCTCAGATGTTAAGTCCCATAGTGCTCAGAGGCATTTGAACCCTCTTATTTTTATTATTATTATTTATCGCGAATGGGCCCAGAAGGATCACGCAAAGCTTTCTGACGTCGTTTCTTCCATACTTCTTTCATTCGTTCTCCATGTTTTCTTTTTCTTTCTTCTGTCCATTTTGTTCCTGGTCTCTTTAGTGCTTCCTTCTCCGACAATACAATCCACTTTTCCACCTTATTTCTAAAAGTTTTTCTATCTTTGACATCTTTAAGTTCAATATTTGCTTTTTGTAAATCTAATTTTACTTGGCTAATCCATGGTGTTGTTGATTTGACTTTTTCTATGTAAGTGAGAATTCTGTTGGTGAGTCGTGTGGGGGGAAGTCTAGTGACATGTCCATAAAATTTTAATCTTCGCCTTCTTATGTCTGCTCCCAGGTTTGATATAGTTTCTGTGGTTCTTCTTGATTGTATCCGGTATCCTTCTTCTGTTAATTTTGGACCTAAAATCTTTCTCATAATTTTGCGTTCTTCTTTTAGTATTTTTTCTAAATCACATTTTGTGTGGAGTGTGAGCATTTCACTAGCATATAGTGCTGCTGGCTTAATTACTGCGCAGTAGTGTCTGATTTTTGTGTTCGAGGAGATGCATTTTTTATTGTATATTTCATGTGTCATACCATATGCTCTCTTCATTTTCTGTTGTCTGATCTTCTGTGCAACTTTCTCTCCTCCGGTTGGCTCCAAAATTTCACCTAGGTATTTAAAATGTTTTACTCTATTTATTTTTCCATATTTTGTGTTCAAATTGTGTATATGGAATTTCGTACAGAAAAATTCTGTCTTTTGAAACGAAATTTGTAAACCTACTTTATCCGCGCATTCCTTAAGGATCTCTATTTGTTTGGTGGCGATTTCTTCATCATCTGCAAGTATGGCCAAGTCGTCCGCGAATGCTAAACAAGATATCTCCACGTTGTCTTTGGTTCTACCAAGATGGATTGGTTTCCAGTAGGATTGATTTTTTAATTCTTTTTCCCATTCCTTAATGACTTTATCCAGGACTATATTAAACAGGAGTGGAGATAGCCCGTCACCTTGACGTACTCCAGTTTTTATGAGAAAAGGTTCAGAGATTTCTCCCCTGAATTTATTTATTTATTTTTATTTATTTTTTATTTTTTTAAATTTTTTAAAATTTTATTTATTTATTTATTTTTTTGACAACGAAGATTTGCAGTGTGATGAGCTACGGAATGGCTCTCTAGACATGTTTTGACACTACTGACACTCTGCTGACGATTCAGCCCTTTTCTACGGGCGTCTTGGGCTAGTAACCCGACTGAACGTAGTCACACCCTTTTGGAGCACAGTGTAGCCGCCATTTTTACTCTGATTTACACGGTGGAACCTCTGAGGACCATACAAAACCATTCGACAAAATCTAAACGTGATAAAAAGCAGCAAGTAGTGCCATGCTTTTTCAGCTCTCCTGCTTAGCACTTCTTGTGGAGCGATCACGGAGGTGTGCGACATTGACCCTCTGAGCCACCCGCTCGGCTTTGTTGAGCGCAACTTTACCAGTGTAGACACATAATGCGACGAGGCTCCTGGACGCCTGCAGGCAGGCTACGCTATTGCTGTTGCGGTTGCTAATAGGGATTTCAAGGCGCTGCCTCTCTGCAAGGACCTAGGATTTTATTTTAATTCTACGTAACGATGCTTTGCTGAGTGTTTTTATATGTTTTGACGATGCCATTAGGGCTTTAGCACATTAGATTGTAGTGTACAACACGTACGCTTTACCTTATTTTACCTGTACATTCCCTAGTTTATATGAGAGTGTAGCGTGATATGAAATGATGTATTGTTTTGAAAGATAGGCTGTCGACTATGTGTTTATATTATTTGTTATAATGCAGATTTGAAGATGGTCATTACTAACTGAAACCGGTCATCGTCTAAGGAACATATACTGTGAGCAAAGACTGGAATAAAGAAACATTTGACCTAGGATTCCATCAGAGTTTCCCTGAAGAGATATCTTTTTAAGTGTTCAACAAAGATTCTAATGGCTCTAAGCACTATGGAGCTTAACAAAGGAGGTCATCAGTCCCCTTAACTTAGAACTACTTAAACCCAACTAACCTAAGAACATCACACACATCCATGCCCGAGGCCGGATTCGAACCTGCGACCGTAGCAGCAGTGCGGGTCTGGACCGAAGCGCCTACAACCGCTCGGCCACAGCGGCCGGCTGTTCAACAAAGTCAGGCGGGTGGCACCGATAGTGTTGCCGATTTGAGGGTCTTACAGAGATCCTATGCCGTTTTGTTTACCTACGCCTCCATGATCGCGCCAAAGGAGGGCACAAAGCAAGAGGGCTGGAAAAGTGTAAGCACTCTTTGCTGCTTCGGCTCGCGTTCAGTTTCATCAAATAGCTCCACCCCGTACACCATAGCAAGAAACTGTGATCCCACTGCACTGAAAATGGGGGGATCACATGTAGACTGGTGATTAATCAAACAGAATTCGCCATACGCACTTAGGTGAACGTGAACCGGCCAGGTCGAGCGTACCGGAAACCACTGCGACATCACTGATCCGAGGTTTCGCACCGCGTGCCTCAACGCCAACGCATCGCTAGCAAGCAGCATTAAGCCTGTGGACTCTGGTCAACGCAGCTCCAAGTGTTTCTGGACACCACTGCATTCGAAGGAACGACGATCAGAGTTTAACATCCTTTCGACAGCGTTATGCGCAAGCTTGGATTACGAAAGGATTGAGAAGTAAACCGGCGATACCCTTCTCAAAGTAACCACTCCTGGACCGACTGGTGGAATTCACGACAAATATAGACCTCGATACCGGGCGGTGATTTCAACTTTCATCTTCCAGAATGCGAGTCTACTGTGCTTACCACTGCGCCGTCTCTCACGATTTCATCATCCGTACTAAACAGGCAAAATCAGTTTTAACCTGCATTGGTCTATTACCATAATAAATATAAGCTGACGCAGTGTAAGCGCTGCTGCTAAGCCGCTTCTGGCTTCAAAGCTATGTTTAAAAGTCATCTCGGGAGTTACTAACGTAATAAAAATACACCACCACTTAGTACACTACTCGCTTGTTCACTGAAGCACGTAAAAAACTGACTAAAGTGTACTGTGTGCACTCAGCGAGTAAGTAGGCTCTTTAGGTTTTTATGTTGGAAACACCACGTAGTGCTCTGTATGAAAATCGCTGAATGCGCTGTTTGCAGTCTGTGGCTGGTTGGACTCATTGTTGGAATATTCGCTAGTGTAGCATTGGCCAGTTGGATTTGAACAGCGCGTAGCGTTGGACGGTTGGAGGTGAGCTGCCGGCAGTGGTGGATGTGGAGAGAGAGATGGTGGAGTTTTGAGAGGTTGCTATAAGCGGATGATATGGACTTGTGTCCGCCAGCAAAAGGAAATTTGTAAAGATGGATGTCATGAAATATATATATATATATATATATATATATATATATATATATATATATATATATATATATAAAATGACTTTTGAACACTATTAAGGTAAATTCATTGTTTGTTAAATGTTTTTTTATTCCAGTCTTAGATCACAATATGAATTCTTTAGACTAGACGATGACCGATTTCAGTCCGTAATGACCATCATCAGATCTATAATATACAAATATATACACCTAGTAAGCAGTGTGTCTTTCAGCATAAAACAGCAAATACGTATCACAATATACTATCATACAACCAGACATTGTAAGACATTTCCAGGGGCAGATGTGGACTCTGACCACAATCTACTGGTTATGAACTGCAGATTAAAATTGAAGAAACTGCAAAAATGTGGGAATTTAAGGAGCTGGGACCTGGATGAACTGACTAAACCAGAGGTTGTACGGAGTTTCAGGGACAGCATAAGGGAACAATTGACAGCAGTGGGGGAAAGACGTACAGTAGAAGAAGAATGGGTAGCTCTGAGGGATGAAGTAGTGAAGAAAGCAGAGGATAAAGTAGGTAAAAAGACGAGGGCTAGTGGAAATCCTTGGGTAACAGAAGAAATATTGAATTTAATTGATGAAAGGAGAAAATATAAAAATGCAGTAAGTGAAGCAGGCAAAAAGGAGCACAAACGTCTCAAAAATGAGATCGACAGGAAGTGCAAAAGGGCTAAGCAGGCATGGCTAGAGGACAAATGTAAGGATGTAGAGGTTTATCTCACTAGGGGTAAGATAGATACTGTCTACAGGAAAATTAAAGAGACCTTTGGAGAAAAGAGAACCACTTGTATGAATATCAAGAGCTCAGATGGAAATCTAGTTCTAACCAAAACAGGGAAAGCAGAAAGATGGACGGAGTATATAGAGGGTCTATACAAGGGCGATGTACTTGAGGACAATATTATACAAATGGAAGAGAATGTAGATGAAGATGAAATGGGACATACAATACTGCGTGAAGAGTTTGACGGAGCACTGAGAGACCTGAGCCGAAACAAGGCCCCGGGAGTAGACAACATTCCATTAGAACTACTGACAGCCTTGGGAGAGCCAGTCCTGACAAAACTCTACCATCTGGTGAGGAAAATGTATGAGACAGGGGAAGTACCCTCAGACTTCAAAAAGAATATAATAATTCCAATCCCAAAGAAAGCAGGTATTGACAGATGTGAAAATTACTGAACTATCAGTTTAATAAGTCACAGCTGCAAAATACTAACGCGAATTCTTTACAGACGAATGGAAAAACCGGTAGAAGCCGACATCGGGGAAGATCAGTTTGGATTCCGTAGAAATATCGGAACACGTGAGGCAATACTGACCTTACGACTTATCTTAGAAGAAAGATTAAGGTAAGGCAAACCTACGTTTCTAGCATTTGTAGACTTAGAGAAAGCTTTTGACAATGTTGACTGGAATACTCTCTTCCAAATTCTGAAGGTGGCAGGGGTAAAATACAGGGAGCGAAGGGCAATTTACAATTTGTACAGAAACCAGATGGCAGTTATAAGAGTCGAGGGGTATGAAGGGGAAGCAGTGGTTGGGAAGGGAGTGAGACAGGGTTGTAGCCTCTCCCCAATGTAATTCAATCTGTATATTGAGCAAGCAGTAAAGGAAACAAAAGAAAAATTCGGAGTAGGTATTAAAATCCATGGAGAAGGAATAAAAACTTTGAGATTCGTCGATGACATTGTAAATCTGTCAGAGACAGCAAAGAACTTGGAAGAGCAGTTGAACGGAATGGACATTGTCTTGAAAGGAGGATATAAGATTAACATCAACAAAGCAAAACGAGGATAATGGAATGTAGTCGAATTAAGTCGGGTGATGCTGAGGGAATTAGATTAGGAAATGAGACACTTAAAGTAGTAAAGGAGTTTTGCTATTTAGTGATCAAAATAACTGATGATGGTCGAAGTAGAGAAGATATAAAATGTAGACTGGCAATGGCAAGGAAAGCGTTTCTGAAGAAGAGAAATTTGTTGACATCGAGTATAGATTTAAGTGTCAGGAAGTCGTTTCTGAAAGTATTTGTATGGAGTGTAGCCATGTATGGAAGTGAAACATGGACGATAAATAGTTTGGACAGGAAGAGAAGCTTTCGGAATGTGGTGCTACAGAAGAATACTGAAGATTAGATGGGTAGATCACATAACTAATGAGGAGGTGTTGAATGGAATTGGGGAGAAGAGGAGTTTGTGGCACAACTTGATGAGAAGAACGGACCGGTTGGTGGGACATGTTCTGAGGCATGAAGGGATCACAAATTTAGTATTGGAGGGCAGCGTGGAAGGTAAAAATAGTAGAGGGAGACCAAGAGATGAATACACTAAGCAGATTCAGAAGGATGTAGGTTGCAGTAGGTACTGGGAGATGAAGAAACTTGCACAGGATAGGGTAGCATGGAGAGCTGCATCAAACCAGTCTCAGGACTGAAGACCACAACAACAACAACCAGGAAATGTACAGAAAATACGGTAAAACGTACCTTTCCTACACCATGTCCTCAAGTTATAAGGCCATAATTGCATCGTCAAAACATATAAATATAATCAGCATAGCATCGTCATATAGATCTAAAATAGGTGTACAATAGGCCGCATCGTCCACACGGTCATTATTGCAACTGGCTACTGAAGTACAGTAGCTACCAGAAATCTGTTTGCCTATCATTTACGCAAAAAACATAATATGATAAAACACATTATGTAAAATACATGTCTTCTTCTTCTTCGGTTATCAACCCACAGGTTGGTTGGCAGCAGCACGCCATTCCGTTCTTTTGTCAACTTTCTTCTTCATATCTGCATAGGTCTGGCACCCGATGTCATTTATTACTTGTTGAATGTAGCTTAATCTAGGTCGTCCTCGGCGAGTTCTTCCTTCAATGATTCCTTCTAATATTCTCTTAATGAAATTGTTATGCCGTAAAATGTGACCTATGAAGGTTATTCTTCTTTTCTGTATATTTCGCCAAAGAGATCTGTTTTCTTTCACTCTTCTGAGGACATCTTCGTTTGTAGCCTTGTCTCGCCAGCTGATTTTTTCCATTCTCCGGTAGCACCACGTTTCGAATGCCTCTAATCTTCTCTTTTCTTCTTTTCCACTAGTCCAAGTTTCACATCCGTAAAGGGCTGTACTCCACACATAGGTTTTCATGACTCTCTTTCTTACGTCTAAACTAACATTTCTACTCGTCAGTAAGTTTCTTTTTCCATTGAATGCTATTTTGGCAAGTTGTATTCTGTTTTTAATGTCACTTTTGCTCCTTCCATCTGCTGTTATTTTGCTACCTAAGTAGTTAAATTCTGTAACCTGCCCTAGTTTCTCTCCCTTTATTGTTATTCGTATGGGTTCATTGTAGTTCAGGGCGCCACTCACCATCACTTTAGTCTTTTTCTTATTTATTTTCATTCCATACTGTTCTTTTAAGGTGTTTTCCATTTCATTGAGTGCGGCTTCTAAATCTTCTTTCCTTTCTGTAATTATGGCGATATCATCTGCATATCGCAACATATCTATTTTCATTCCGTTAAGTTTTATTCCTACTTCAATATTCTCTCTTATTTTATCTATTGCTTCTTGGATATATGCGTTGAAAATTACTGGAGATAGTGGGCATCCCTGTCTCACTCCTTTCCTTATTCTTGCTGTTTCTTCTTTGTTTTCCTTCTTAACTAAGGCTGTTTCATTTTGGTATATTTTAAAGATTATCCTTCTATCATTATATTTCAGACCAGCCTTCTTCAGAATTCTAAACATTTCTGGCCATACAACATTGTCAAATGCCTTTTCGAGGTCTACGAAGGCTATAAATACTTGTTTGTTTTTGGAAATTTGTTTCTCAATTATTAGTCTTAAAGATAAGATTGCTTCCCTCGTCCCTACACCGCTTCTAAAACCGAATTGGTCTTCACTTAGAGTGCTATTCAATTGGTTTTCAACTCTTTTCAAAATTATTCTTATTAGAATTTTTGATGCGTGTGAAAGAAGACTGAGTGTTCGATGGTTTTCACAGTCCATAGTAGATGCTTTCTTAGGTATGGGGAATATGATGCATTTCTGATAGTCTTCAGGAACTTCACCTGTTTTGTATATTTTCTGTATGAGTTGCAGTAATGTAGCAGACTTTTAAAATTGATACCTATAATAGAAACCAAATTGTGATACATTAAAAGACGAATACAGTTTCCCATATAAAATTATTAAAAGGAAATATATGAATAGAATAGGACGGATCCTTTTTATGGTGAATTTACGGTCAACAATTAATATGTATTACGTTGCCTGTAGCAACCTGTAAATTGCCTATGAAACATAAAATGTCTATATGACAGCTGAAAAAAGGGTCGGCCGCCATGATGTTATGGTTCAAATGACTATGAGCAGTATGGGACTTAACATCTGTGGTCATCAGTCCCCTAGAACTTAGAACTACTAAAACCGAACTAACCTAAGGACATCACACACATCCATGCCCGAGGCAGGATTCGAACCTGCGACCGTATCGGTCACGCGGTTCTAGACTGAAGCGCCTAGAACCGCACGGCACCAGGATGTTATTTAGGCGTGCATCGATCTTAAGAACTTAACCACTAGGGGGCTTTACATAGAACGTGGTATATCTCCCACAGGGAACTTTTAAACAACAGCCGGCGGAAGTGGCCGTGCGGTTAAAGGCGCTGCAGTCTGGAACCGCAAGACCGCTACGGTCGCAGGTTCGCATCCTGCCTCGGGCATGGATGTTTGTGTTGTCCTTAGGTTAGTTAGGTTTAACTAGTTCTAAGTTCTAGGGGACTAATGACCTCAGCAGTTGAGTCCCATAGTGCTCAGAGCCATTTGAACCATTTTTAAACAACATATTAACAGTCAATAAATAAAATTATATAGTCTGGTTATACATTCAATGAGTAGGTAGGACATAATCAGTTACAGGACCGTAGTATGATAGTATATTGTGATACGTATTGCTGTATTACGTTGAAAGACACATTGTTCACTAGGTGTATTTATTTGTATATTGTAGATCTGAGGATGGTCATTACGGACTGAAACCGGTCATCGTCTAAAGAATTCATATTGTGATCAGTGACTGGAATAAAAAAACATTTGACACTATTGGATCACAGTTTGTATACGCGACCATGTCGCAGTTGGTACCCTCAGTAGTTAGAATCTTTTATTTAGCTGGCAGTATTGGCGCTCGCTGTATTGCAGTAGTTCGAGTAACGAAGATTTTTGTGAAGTAAGTGATTCATGAAAGGTATAGGTTATTGTTAGTTAGGGGCATTCTTTTATAGGGATTATTGAAAGTCAGATTGCGTTGCGCTAAAAAAATATTGTGTGTCAGTTTAGTGATGATCAGAATAAGTAAAGAGAGAACTGTCTGAGTACGTTCAGTATTACTCAGCTGTTTCTGTATCAAATAACGCAAGAGTTTTTCCATCACTGTCATTCCCAATTTTTCTAAGGGGACAAGCGGTACTGCCGTTGCTGCTTATGGCGGTTGCTCTAGTGTCTATTGCAGACTACATGTATAAAGACTTGGCGAACTTCATTCCGTGTACTTAGTTGGACAGAACAGTCCCTCGCAGACAGGCGCCACAATATACGCAGATTTCACCATTTGAGAGATTACGTGTAGCTGGGCTCAAAGGAGCCCATTGGCATAGTCGGGCGGATCGATCGACATTTGAGTAGGAGCGAAGCCACTGTTTGACGATGCAGGAATGAGTGAACCATGAGCGAACACCGCGTCAGGAAAGGAGAGACAATAGAACATTAGGACCGAGCAACCATCAGAGAGGCACACAGATCTCCAGGTTCATCATTATCATCGATCCGACGTGCAAGTGGTGTTTTGATGATAACAAGGACCATTAATAGGTGGCTCACAGAAAGGGGGCTGGGCTCTCGAGGCCCCTTGCAGTGCCTGCTACTGACCTCTGCACACCAACAAGCTGGTTCGCAGTGGCGTCACGCACATTCGACCTGGAACCCCGCTGACTAGAGTGCTATTGTCTTCAGTGAAGAGTTTCGCTTCGAACTGGCCTCAATGTACAGCGTGTAAATTTTAAATTGACAAACCACAATATCTCGAAAAATAAGCTTCACACGGAAAAATGTGTAGAATCTTAAGTTGATTATTTTCGAGGGGGACATCTTCTGGTGCTATAATTAGCCCGCCACCCCAGCCCCCTGGGTCTGGGGCGGGAGGTAACTTTAAAATTTCAAATGGGAACCCCCATCTTTATTGCAGAATCAGATTCTACATAAAAAACTACCTACATTTTGTCTTAAACTTTTGTTTTTATTCTTGGTAGTTGGAGCTCTAATTCAAGAAAATCAATGTCCTCATTTTTGCGTGGAAAATGGCTATGGATAAACAAGAAATACTTATTTACTAGCGGTTCTAGGCACTACAGTCTGGAACTGCGCGACCGCTACGGTCGCAGGTTCGAATCCTGCCTCGGGCATGGATGTGTGTGATGTTCTTAGGTTAGTTAGACCAGTACGTAGTTTTTTATGTAGAATCTGATTCTGCAATAAAGATGGGGGTTCCCATTTGAAATTTTAAAGTTACCTCCCGCCCCACACCCAGGGGGCTAACTTTAGCACCAGAAGATGTCCCCCTCGAAAATAACCAACTTTGGATTCTACACATTTTTTCGTGTGAAGTTCAGAGTTCTAGGGGACTGATGACCTCAGAAGTCAAGTCACATAGTGCTCAGAGCCATTTGAACCAACTTATTTACTTCGTAAATTTTGATTCGCTAAAACTAAAACTCTCCTTCTCTCCCCATAGGGTGGGATTTGAGTGAGAGGAATTAGAGTTTCACAAATATTGACCCAAATATTTGAGTTAGCCTTTTTTCTCAGTTAGTCTTTTACTTTGTTTATTCTGGTAGTTAATGAGTTCATTCGTTAGTAAGTAGGATGTTTGGTTAGTTAGTTAGTTAGTCAGATGATTTGTTTGATAATTAAAAGTTGTGTTGCCTCGTGACCACGAAACAAACAAAATTTATTCAAATCAGCGGTAAAAATTAATATTTGGGTCGACATTTGTAAAACTCTAATTCCTCTCTCTCAAACCCCACCCTATGGGGGGAGAGGGAGAGTTTTAGTTGTAGCGAATCAAAATTTACGAAGTAAATAAATATTTTTTATTTACCCGTAACCATTTTTCACGCAAAAATGAGAACATTGATTTTCTTGAATTAGAGCGCCAACTACCGAGAATCAAAACAAATGCATAAGACAAGTACGTAGTTTTTTATGTAGAATCTGATTGTGCAATAAAGATTGGGGTTCCCATTTGAAATTTTAAAGTTACCTCCCGCCTCACACCCAGGGGGCTAACTTTAGCACCAGAAGATGTCCCCCTCGAAAATAACCAACTTTGGATTCTACACATTTTTTCGTGTGAAGCTTATTTTTCGAGTTATTGTGGTTTGTCAACTTAAAATTTGCACCCTGTATAGCGAAGAGGTATCTGGAGACGCCCCGGACAGTGGTGGGATATCAACATAACTGTCGCCCGCTATCCGACCAGTCAACCAAGACTGATTATCTGGCGCGCCATTTCTTCTCATAGGAGGGCCCTTTTGGTTGTCACCTGCGGCATACATACAGCATAGCGGTATGTCCACGATATTCTACACCCCGTTATCTTGCCCATTGGGATAAGCTACTCTGGGCTTACATTTCAGCAAGATAATGCCCGCCCACACACGGCGAGAGTTTCTACTGATTGTCTTCGTGCATGCCCTTAGCCAGCAAGGTCACCTATCTGTCCTAAGCTGAAAATATTTGAAGAATTACATGCACGGTCCTCCAACCTAATAGGGGTTTTGAATGTCTGGAACTTCTGCAAGGCTACTGGCACAAAGTCACCGTTCTTGTAAAAGAGCTTTGCCAGCAGCGCGCGGTCCTTCATCTACATCTATATTTATATCCCGCAAGCCACCCAACGGTTTGTGGCGGAGGGCACTTTACGTGTCACTGTCATTACCTCCGTTTCCTGGTCCAGTCGAGTATGGTTCGCGGGAAGAACGACTGCCGGAAAGCCTCCGTGCGCACTCGGATCTCTCTAATTTTACATTCGTGATATCCTCGGGAGGTATAAGTAGGGGGAAGCAATATATTCGATACCTCATCCAGAAGCGCACCCTCTCTAAACCTGGACAGCAAGCTACACCGCGATGCAGAGCGCCTCTCTTGCAGAGTCTGCCACTTGAGTTTGCTAAACATCTCCGTAACGCTATCACGGTTACCAAATAACCCTGTGACGAAACGCGCCGCTCTTCTTTGGATCTTCTCTATCTCCTCCGTCAACCCGATCTGGTACGGATCCCACATCGATGAGCAGTACTAAAGTATAGGTCGAACGAGTGTTTTGTAAGCCACCTCCTTTGTTGATGGACTAAATTTTCTAAGGACTCTCCCAATGAATCTCAACCTGGCACCCGCCTTACCAACAATTAGTTTTATATGATCATTCCACTTCAAATCATTCCATACGCAAAGTAACTGCTACCAGTGTTTGTTCTGCTATCATAAAATCATACAATAAAGGATATTTCTTTCTATTTATTCGCAATACATTACATTTGTCTATGTTAAGGGTCAGTTGCCAATCCCTGCACCAAGTGCCTATCCGCTGCAGATCTTCCTGCACTTCGCTGCAATTTTCTAATGCTGCAACTTCTCTGTATACTACAGCATGATCCGCAAAAAGCCACATGAAACTTTCCACACTATCTATTAGGTCATTTATATATATTGTGAAAAGCAATGGTCCCATAACACTCCCCTGTGGCATGCCAGAGGTTACTTTAACATCTGTAGACGTCTCTCCATTGAGAACAACATGCTGTGCTCTATTTGCTGAAAACTCTTCAATCCAGCCACACAGCTGGTCTGACATTCCGTAGGCTCTTACTCTGTTTATCAGGCGACAGTGCGGAACTGTATCGAATGCCTTCTGGAAGTCAAGGAAAATGGCATCTACGTGGGGAACAGTATCTAATATTTTCTGGGTCTCATGAACAAATAAAGCGAGTTGGGTCTCACACGATCGCTATTTCTGGAATCCATGTTGATTCCTACAGAGTACACTCTGGGTTTCCAGAAATGACATTATACGTTAGCAAAAAACATGTTCTAAAATTCTGCAACAGATCGACGTCAGAGATATAGGTCTATAGTTTTGCGCATCTGCTCGACGACCCTTCTTGAATACTGGGACTACCTGTGCTCTTTTCCAATCATTTGGAACCTTTGTGGAGACAGTGATGGTTGGGCGTCTCGTACGCAAACTAAGGAGCAGCCTTGCGCATAGTCGGATGCTTACAGCTCCATCTATTGATCAGATTTTCGTTAAACTTTTCTTCTAATTCTTTGTTCCATGTTCTATCCACCTGCGTCACTAATAAGCTGTCATTCTGACCAGTGCTTCTCTTCTCTTTCTGCTGCATTTTGAAACTGGAACTTTATGTATACCCTAAAATGCTCTCAATTTATAAGAGCACCTTTCCTAAAAATTGAGGCGTCTGTTGGACATCTGGTATTCTTGGAACCATTCACGTCCGTTGTAACGATACCTCTGCTGACGTGATGACCTAAGATTAGCAGCGTTTTTCCATCCGGTAGACAACGTCTCGGTGTACTCTGAAACGTCACAGTTGGCTGACAGGATGAGTGACAGCCTCAATATTTCACGAGATGCCGAATCGAGGTCCGCCAGTTACAGGCGGACATGTCTCTCGCCGCCGGCTGGTCATCACCGGATGGACTGCGGTTCCCAGCGCCTGCATCTTGCATGACGTTTGGTGGTGACCCAAGCACCAGGCCACAGCGCTCCGCCTCCAACAGCCGGAGAGGCTGCCTCTTGTATCCTACGCAAATGACAAGGATTGCGTTTCATAGCAGTGCACGTCTAATAACGTTACAATTATGATTTCCTCACATTCGGAATCCTACTTCCTTCGTTACTTATTTAACCAATGACGAATGAATTTTCTATTACTTGTTAGGAATAAATTTTATTATGAAACAACAACTACATTATGTGACAAAAAAGAAGTGCGTCAGTTTTTTTTAAAGATTTATTGTGAAATCGGGATAGACATAGAGGTCTTAAAACACTATTAAACGAGAATCCTGAAAATCGGCCAAACTGAAAGCCTCGTCAAAATATGGTTGGAAAGAAACACCTCGGAACGATTAAGATCTCTGGCATACTCTGAAATTTTGGTGGCAAACACTGGAAGATATGAAATAATATTGGAAAAATATCTGTAGGTAGCACAGTTTTAGAAAAAGTGACGGATTTGTTGACGGCTATGAGAATTCTAAAAGAACTAAGAAACAGATCCATGAAGTATTTGACCTGGAATAAAGTATTATATGGCAATGAATCACGGAATTCTAAAAGAACTAAGAAACAGATCCATGAAGTATTTGACCTGGAATATAGTATTATATGGCAATGAATCACGGACAGTAAAGACGAAGGAGGGAAAATGCTTGGATAGTTTGGAAATGTGGTTATGGAGAAGTGCTGAAAGTGAAACAACTGCTAAAAGTGAGAGTAAGAAGGGGATGAAAACTATTGGAAGTTGGATAATATGAGTGAGGGAGAGATCTTGGCTAGTTCACACTCTGCGAAGAAATTGCCTAGTACGAAGGGTCATCGCAAGGAATACTGCAAGGAGCACAGAAGAAGAAGGCCTGAAATGTAGGATGACATCATAAATGTCCGATCCTGGTAACTTTAAGGAAGAGGTACAGGACAGACGAAAGTGGAGACCGTGCAGTGAGTATCTGTGGTAAGACATATATCCCAAAGAAGAAGGTTATGAAAACTGTTGGTTATACTTCCGAGAGCTATATTTCAATGTACTGGGTGTCCCAGAATTCCCTGATTACAAACATTCATAAAGCACAAAACCATGACACATAGACAAATACATTTTATCTTGAACTGCATGTAACATGTTCAACTTCTGGTGTACATACTTCTAGCTTACTGTTAAGAATTTGTTTGTTACAGGGCCCAGTGACTTAACACCAGCGATAACCGACACCATTTGCAAACAACATGTACTCAGAAGAGGATAAAGTCCAATGTGACCTCCGCTATCACGAGACAAAGTCACCAAAAACAGCCCAGTGAAAATTCCAGTCGGCATGCTATAGACAACCACCAGATCTTAAAAGCATCAAGATGTGATATGCGAAGCTTAAGGAAACATGGATCGTCTGTGATCTCCCTAGAACAGGCAGGCCTGGGCGTAGTGAGCTGATTGTGAGTAGTCGCAAGAAGTCAGTCCGCAGAGTCTCTCGTGAGTTGCAGATTTCGAAGACATCAGTGCACCTTATCCCACATAAACAACTTCTTCATACGCACAAATTAACTTCTACGTAAACAACTTCTTCATACGCACAAATTAACTTCTACGTAAACAACTTCTTTTCCGTACGTAAAACGTCCAGATCGTGCAGGCCCTCCAACCAACGGATTACAGTTATCCTCATGACTTTGCTGTTGCCATGCTGGCTGAGACTAAGGAAGCTGATGAATATCTGAAACGCGTGCTTTTGTCACATGAGACCACATTTTATTTGAATGGTGTTGTCAACAGACACTGTGCTAGGTTCTGGGGGTCCGAGAATCCCCACAGTGTGTTTGAGACCGCCAGAGACAGCGTTAAGTTGACCGTATGGTACGATCTCGTGCACAATATGATCTTGGGACCTTTCTTCTTCAGCGAATCAACAATCCCAGCCAATAACTATGTGATATTTTGCAGTTACTTGTTGTGCCACAGGCTGAGGACATTCTAGACATAATTTACCAACAAGGTTTTGTGCCACCTCATTGGGGTTAGATGTTCGTGCCTATTTAGATAAAACATTTTCGGGCGTGGTAGTCTCATCAACTGGCCTCCACGATCACCAGATGTAACACCATTGGATTTTTGCCTTTGGGGTAATGACAAGCACCAGGTTTAGCGAACACCAGTGGTCGACATCGCATGGTGCAGAATTACTGACGTCAAAACAACCGTCCCTCACGAAACGTTGGTCAACATATGGATGGAATTCGAATATCGCCTGGACATCCTTGTGGAACACATTGTACAACAGCATTAACACAACAAGCCCATACATTTACAAATAAAATACTAAGGTAGAGTTCATTTTGGGCAGTAACATAAATTATAATTGCACTGCCTGGCAAAAAGAGTGAAGCACTCAGATGGGGAGTGTAAAACGAAATGAAACTTATTGGGTTGATAAGGTTTGTGCTGTTGTTGTAGTGATTCCAAACGCAAGTCAAATTTACAAGGAACTTGGCAGAGTGAGCCTAGTAGACAGTATGATGGTGAACCTCCTGGGACTTGGATGCATACACTGACTCGGTTCTGAAGCGCCTCTCTTGAGAGAAGCTAGGCCATGATCCTGGATATCCTAGATAATGCCAGAGGGACAAAGTTGGCGCCGGATCTGATCTGATAAATGTTCTATTGGGGACAGATCCGGGGATCTTGGTGGCCGCAGTGAAAGTGGCTAGTTAGTATTTATTGCATGGTAATGTATAGTTATATTTACTGGTATTTTCTTTGTGTGGTAGTGTGAAGTTGAACTCTTGATTAAAGAAACAGATAAGTTCGTATTTAAGTTCGTAATTAATCTCGTAATTGTTGAAAAGTTATCAGCAATGTAGAAGTTTATCAGAAATGCAACATTAAGCTGTGTGCTGCAACGCTCACGAGGAATGTATGGTTTGTTTTGTTAAATTTAAGAAAACTGTCCTGTTAGTAATATTGCAAGCAATCCGACCGCGAAAAAAATATGAAATATAAACAGGTACCAACAACGTCCTGTCCGAAAAGTATGTTACTTTAATGAATAAAGGCTGTGCTGCTACTACGCTAGGTAAAAGTTCAAGCTACTAGCAACACGATGTGCAATGCGTGCTTTAAACTATAAGACATCCACAAGACTTCTGTGCAATAAATCTCTTTACTGGAATGGTCATTGTCTGTTAAGGTTTTGTTACTGAGAAACTCGGGAAAGCAAAATTATGTATGTGAAACATGAAACAAAGCGATGAATGTTGATTGACGGAAAAACAGCAAACCAACTTTATTGACAAAAGTTTACACCACTAAGACAAAATATTTTAAAATATTAAAAATTCAATTTACATTAATAGTGGAGAAACATGAACAAATTCGCTCAACTTTCTTACAAACAAATATGCTATCCATCTTGAAGAAAAATCAGTAGATCACACACTGTTACATTAACATAAAAATCTGCAATTGTAAATCCCTGACCAAATTAATTACTACACTTGGATACCTCGCAAATGCGCTATTGTAGTACATTTTGAAGTCTTCACAATGAATTTGCAAAATCTCTCTCCATCAACGAGAAATAATATTAGAAAATTATTGCTGGGATACAGCACCGCCTAAACACATCTCACTCCATCACATGATGCATTTCGTCTCTCTCTCTCTCTCTCTCTCTGTTTCCCTCTCCCCACCAAGACTGCGATACACTCACAAGCAAAGGTTCTACTAGCAGTGTCTCGCAGCCAGTCATCTCTGGATGTTGAACTTCAGCTGCCTGATCGTGATAGCCATGATGCTCGTATTTCTCATATTGCCAAACTGCAACATGGCTGCTAGGAAATTTAAGTAGAACACGAAAAGAATATACTCGTACTATTCGATTCTGCTCCCATGTCAGCCTATTACGTCACATGTTGACATGAAGTTCAAACCAAGAAATCGGTCTGCAGAACTTTATCACTTACAAACCGATGGAAATTTGTTTGCCAAAATACAACATGGTGGACGATGCAAAGCACATGAATCTGCAGACACGGTGCAGTTCTATACTCAAAGACAACACTCCTAAATCCACGTTGTGCAGAGATCACTGCTCACAGTGCACCTCTTTCGCAGAGATGTTGCCCGCTGTTACTCAGATGCTATTGAAGCTTTATTTCTCCGGGTGACATCCAAAATATTACCAAGATTACAGCTCTCTGTATAAAACAAAACCCTTAGAACGGGTGCACTTGAACATCTTGGTGACAGCAGAGACACGTACAATGTGTGGACAAGCAGTGTCCTTGAAAACTGGTACCACTATACTGTCGCACGACACGCAACACACGACGATGCAGCACGGCCGAGACGTACACTCCTCCTGTCACATTCCCCTCAGTCACCACCAGTCTATCAGACTTGACCTCAAGTCGTACCCTATGGCTCCCCAGACCATGACACCAGGAATAACACCACTGTGTCTCTCCAAAACACTGGAAGAGTGTGACCTCGCACCAGGTCGCCGCCATACCCGACGACGCTGGACAACTAGGGTGATGCTGAACTGCGATTCATTGCTGAACAAAATGCAAAGATATTCATCAGTAGTCCATGTTTCTCGATCACCGTGCCACACTACAAACAGTCAATTGTGTTGTAGCGCTAACGGCCGCGTAGGAATGGAACGATAATTCCACACTTCTGGTGCTCTTTGTTTCCGACCAATGGTGCAGGATAACATACTGCTGTTTTCAGATAGCAGACACAGATGAGAAGGGGTGGCAATGTGTTTGGTGCACAATAAGGCGATTCTTCCCTGTGGTGGCCAAATATGGCCAACCGGAACCTAGCCGACGAGTATGTGTGCCCTCATGCAGTCATGCGTAACACGGAGCCACTGTCACATCCGGGTGACCAATAAATCTGGATATTGCACGAGTCGACCGGGCAGTCAAATGGAGACCCACAATGAGGTCCCTTTCAAACTCTACCTGGTGCTGCTTGTAACGTAGTCCCGCAGAAGAATGCGTTTTATTCGTGTCCTTCACAATCACCACTCAACATCTGACGCTCTTCGCACCCCTTATATACACAACAGTCTTGGAAACAGCACTAGCACGCACTGCTGCCGTGAAATACTTTTGAATTAAGATTTTAATTAACACTCCTCAGCCACAATAACTTTACAGATTAGGTCACTAGCGCCATGACATATGAAGACAAAACTATGTAATTGGACAAAACTATTTAAGAACAATTACTGATAAGTAATCCAAATAGGTTATCAAATATTTCAGGGAGGTCAATTATAAGAGGTTTCAGTGTCAACTCAAGTACTTGCTCTCAATTCAAGGTCATTCATGGGAACATGGAGTGTGAAAATTTAAATTTACAATAAACGTCTTTCTGTTTTTAAAGTATACAAACTTTGTGGGCACTGCTTACAATTATTCAAATATTTACAGCCAATTTCAATAAGAGAAGCAAGATAATATTTCATCAATTGAAGTTACATAACAATTTCTTCAAAGTTTCTAAGAAAATAGTCTTTAAAATGAGCAGGCCGAAACAACTATAGAATGTGTTTGACTAAAACACAACAAATGATTCAGGTTTACCGAAAAAGGAGTTCACTAAAACAAAATAAAAAAGAATTAAATGTCTTTGATATGAAACCACCACACATTGGCAATGTGATCCGGAAAAACGGACACAAAATTGCTTAAGGCAGGCCCGATATATTGCTCACCCTAAGCCACCAGTGGGAACACGTCTCAAGGCGCAAACATGCAATTATAGCCTGATGAAGAGAGAAGTAATCTTTAAGTAAAACGTATATCATCAGATTACACGCTGGCAGAGTAGATACAACATTCGTGAAAAGTCGCTGAAAGATAACTGGCCAAGGCAACTACCCCCAATTATACCTGATTGTAACTTAGTTCAACGGCCAAAAGACATTCAGCTTCAAATCACGCCACGAGGCTGTAAATACTTAACCGACGTGCAGTACAGAAAACATAGATGGAGGTCAGACGCGAATGGTTGGCTGATGCACCTCACCTAAGCAAAAAAAGCTTCACTTGGAACCCACGAAAATACAAGCAACGAGATTTGCTCTGGTGTGTCGCAGAGGCTTGCGGGCTCCAAATAACTAAACAAAGCGACATTTCGATTTAATGTACAACATGCCAGGTGAAAGAGAGAAAATGCTTAGAACGCCCTGCATAATGGCACATTGCACTTTAAAGCAAATTACAAAACCACAATAATATAAAACACAACCTCAAATCACAATTATGACAGTTACCAAATGGAAGCTATTATGATTTGATACGAGTGACATGCTCCTCAAATCACCTGGGCAGACACACGAACAGAAGGCAGCAGGGCACAAACACCCATAGCAAGAGAACCAGCCCAACCACCCTCACTATCAAGCTCACAGAAGAGAGTGAGATCAGTCTTTACAAATGCCGCGTGGTCTCGGCACCGAACTGAAAGTAGCTCACCGACCATACAAAGCCGCTGTGCGATGACAAACAGTGGAAAAACTGGGAGCCGCCGGAAGATTTAGATGGCGACGACCCAGTGCTTGCCTACAGACCTTGTGGGCCACTCCAGTTTCTGGTGCAGGTTCCTCGTGGCAGGAACATGCTCAGGCAAACTAACTTGGAAGCGAGCGGGAGAACGTAACAGCCGGCCCATTACACCATAGACTGCACCGTCCGTGCTGCTTCACACACTCCCACCCCGGAAACAACGGTCCCAGCGGCTCTCACCGCAAACGTGCCATGCCTGCATCACGCCGAAGATCGTGTTCAAGGAGCCCTGGCGCGAGCTGTCGATCCAAAAACTAAACATTAATGCCGCTATTGCACTCTGAGGAACAGTTAGACCACTGAATTCAGCCTGTCACAGAAATTACACCACCAGTGATTTACGTTCCCCCTTAGTGTGTGTTGGCAACGTCCTCGCCGCAGTGGATACACCGGTTCTCGTCAGATCACCGAAGTTAAGCGCTGTACGGTGTGGACGGCACTTGGATGGATGACCATCCGGGCCGCCATGCGCTGTTGCCATTTTTCGTGGTGCACTCAGCCTGGTGATGCCAACTGAGGAGCTACATGACCGAACAGTTGCGTCTTCGTTCAAAGAAAGCCATCATAACGACCGGGAGAGCGGTGTGCTCGCCACACGCCCCTCCTATCCGCATCCTCATCTGAAGATGACACGGCGGTCGGATGGTTCCGATGGGCCTCTTGTGGCCTGAAGACGGAGTGCTTTTTTATTGTGTGTTCCCGTAAGAAGTTACGCTTTCGTCCGACGACATCTTCTGGTAGTTTCACTTTGTTTCTCAGGGAGTGTGCTGCATAATAAAAATGAAGCAAGGCATTAATCTGAACTGTGACATGACTATGTTCTTATTGCGATACGAATAAAATCTTCTGAAGTATTCATCCGCGCCTAGAGGCTACCATGTAGTCAATGTGGGTAGCGACGTGTGGATATCTTAATCACTGGGGTCGTACCATTTCTGTTGAGTCTGTGTAGCTAAGAACTGTGTGATCGATGCCTGCATTCACTCGATGAACGGCCAGATTGAATCTGCATTAGCACATTGAACCTGTTATTTACGTTTCTAAATCAGTGCATGTTTCAGACGGAAAAGCTGGGCTGAAATGATTTTCATGAAGTTTGTTCTCACTCAGAATCTTACGATTGAAAATCAAATACCAAGTAATTACAGTGCTCAATGGATGCGGCAGTAAACATTGCTATAGCTAATATTCCACGTTTCGTGAGTAGGTTTCTTACCAGAAGATTCTCAGGGTGATACGCCATTGGTACACTAAATTTGCACGTGGTTTCGATGGTATATAATTAAATTAAATGTAGTATCAGTAAACACGTCAAAGCTCTTTGATATCGATGTTTATTTACGAGCAACGCAGTTCTCTCACCATCTGAATCTTAAGGAGTGTGTCCACTGGAAAGTATCTTCCGCAAGTAACGTCTCCAAACATTTCCTGCGGTGTATACATTAGAACAAAAACTTACGTTAGTTTACTTACGCATTTAGCTTGGTCAACTTACCTTCAGGATCATACTGCAAGTACTTCCACAAGAATTTCCATTTGACTTTCGTCGTGAGATACGCAAGAGGATGTTTACAGTGTTGTGCTTAAAAATCGGACCAGCCGCCACCATTGTTGCACTATTATCACTGAAGAAAAATCGTGACAAAAAACAGTGTGAAGAATGTGAAGAAAAAATAAAAGTTCACGTGAAGAAATGATGCAGAGGTAGTTTAACTCGATTCTAGAAGACTATTCAATGCACTAAAACAAGGTTAGTTCAATCTGGTTAAAAACTTCCTGAGAATGTTGTATATAAGTTGAGAACGCTGTACAATCATATACTCGAATGCAGGATATGAATGTGTGGCAAGCTACTCGTATATCAGCAAGAGGTTGCCTTTTAATTGTTCTTCGGTTTTTGCAGTCAATGTTTATTACTTTTATAACATATGTGATCCATTTATGCTTAAAAATTTTGCTAAAACTTTAATACGTCTGTACTGCCATTAGCCGGCCGAGGTGGCCGAGCGGTTCTAGGCGCTACAGTTAGGAACCGTGCGACCGCTACGGTCGCAAATTGGAATCCTGCCTCGGGCGTGGATGTGTGTGATGTCCTTAGGGTTAGTTAGGTTTAAGTAGTTCTAAGTTCTAGGGAACTGATGACCCCAGCAGTTAAGTCCCATAGTGCTCAGAGCCATTTGAACCATTTTTGAACTGCCATTATACTTCGACTTATGATGAAAGAAAGTTAATGGTAATTTCATTTCGCACTTCCTTTGGCTAACGGTCGTCAGTTATATACACCAACGCGAAATAAACACAAGACCAAGGAGATGTGCGAGATAAACCAAAGCTGGCAGACTTATTTTTACATCCGAAAGATGTTGTCTATTGATGTCTGACGTCGGTCGTGTAAGAGTGGCGTTAGGCCCGCCACCATGAATATGCTAACGTGGTGTGCTTTAAATACGGGTTGTAACGATCGTGAGCGTTAGTTATCTTTGAGATTGGACGTTATAAGTTAATGTTAGTGAAGAATTTCTTGAAGACAATTACGACGCCGTTATTAACACTTCACTTAACGAGGCCATGTAATAGGGCTACGACAAGCTGGATATTCCTTCCACGATATTGCAGATACACTTGGCATGAATGTAGCCACTGTACATGATTGCTAGCAGCGGTGGTCACGGGATGGTACTGTAGCAAGAAGACAGGGCTCCGGACGGCCATGGAGCACTACCGAGAGGGTAGACCGTCGCTTTCGGCTTATAGCTATGGTGCATAGCAACTGCGCCTGCAGTAGCAATTTGAACTGCAGTTGGCACCAGTGACAGAATGAACTGTTACAAATAGGTTATTTCAAGGACAGCTGTGAACGAGACGCCATGTAGCTTGCACTTCACTCACCCCGTACCACCACAGTTTGCGACTTCGTGGTGTCAAGAGGGAGGTCGTTGGAAAGTGGAGTGAGAGTCTCCCGTGCTTTCCGATGAAAGCCGGTTCCGCCTCGTTACCACTGATGGCCATGTGCTGGTTAGGAGGAGGCCAGGTGAGCACCTGTAACCAATCTGTCTGTGGGCTAGACACACAGGATAAACACCTGCGGTTACAGTGTCGGGTGCGATTTTGTATGACTGCAGGAGCACTCTCGTGGTTATCCCGCGCACTTTGACTACAAATCTGTACGTGAGTCTCGTGTTTCGAACATTTGGTGACGTTCATGAAAAGGATTCTAGGAGAAGTTTTCGAACAGGATAACGCTCGCCCACATACCGCTGTTGTAACCGAGCATGCTCTACACAGTGTCGTCATGTTGTCTTTGCCTGCTCGACCACCAGATACGTCTCCTGTCGAGAACGTATGCGACATGATCGGTCAACTCCAGCGTCTTTCACAAGTGGAAGTAACTGTGTCTGTACTGACCGACCAAGTGCAACAGGCATTGAACCCCATCCCAAAGACTGACTTCTACCACCTGTACGACGCAGTTTATGCTTGCTTGTATTCAACGTTTCGGCAGTTGCAGGTTATTAGAGTACCAGCAGTTCATATCTGCTTTTCTCAAGCTTGTATTTACGTGCGATCTTGCAACATTAATCATTTAAATACCTTTCCGTAAGATCTACATCTACTGGATTACTCTGCTATTCACAGTAAAGTGCCTGGATGAGGGTTCAATGAACCACCTTCATGCTATCTCTCTACCGTTCCACTCTCGAACGGCACGCGGGAAAAACGAGCACTTAAATTTTTCCGTGCGAGCCCTGATTTCTCTTATTTTATCGTGATGATCATTTCTCCCTATGTAGGTGGGTGCCAACAGAAAGTTTTCGCAACCGGAGGAGAAAACTGGTGACTGAAATTTCATGAGAAGATCCCGTCGCAACGAAAATCGCCTTTGTTTTAATGATTGCCACTCCAATTCACGTATCATGTCTGTGAAACTATCTCCTCTATTTTGCGATAATACAAAACGAGCTGCCCTTCTTTGTACTTTTTCGATGTCATCCGTCAATCCCACCTGATGCGGATCCCACACCGCACAGACAGACGTATTCCCTTAATTTCATTCCTCTATGTTGTGGCTTGGCAAGACAGCCAAGCCACTAGGACAGGAAGCCGAAAAGCACGCGTTTAAGCTCACGCAGGCTGGCGTGAGGTCTGGGAGTTATAGTAGCAAAGAACGTACGTAGCTGCGGGAATACTTAACTTTAATCCATAATTGGTGAACATCGGTCTGACGGTACATGAATCACAAGATAAATAGCAAATGATAATGGCGCCTTGCTAGGTCGTAGCAAATGACGTAGCTGAAGGCTATGCTAACTATAGTCTCGGCAAATGAGAGCGTCATTTGTCAGTGAACCATCGCTAGCAAAGTCGGCTGTACAACTGGGGCGAGTGCTAGGAAGTCTCTCTAGACCTGCCGTGTGGCGGCGCTCGGTCTGCAATCACTGATAGTGGCGACACGCGGGTGCGACGTATACTAATGGACCGCGGCCGATTTAAAGGCTACCACCTAGCAAGTGTGGTGTCTGGCGGTGACACCACACTCTATACTACTTGTTTCTTGGTATTGTGATTTTTTTTGCGAAACTGTACATTTATGAGTTGCAATGGTGCATTTGTTTCGGCTGGTCTGTCTTTTTTCCATACTCCTCTTCGACACTGACATTTTCGTACTGGTATTGAACACACAAAACTTCTGAAAGTTTGAGAAAATCTTTCATCAACTACCAAGTTCAGCAAGTCCTTGTAGCAATACGATGGAAACTGTTTCCATTAACTTGCGGAAGCTACCTGTAGAAGTTGACGAAACTTAAAGAAGTCGACCTGCTGGGGGTGTTTCCACCTTACAGATGTAGCTTCAGCAAGTGAATTGCCAAAGCTTCGGTGCGAGCGGACGCAAATCTTTACTGTTTCAATTACGTTTGGACTGACGATTTTTTCGTTATTACGGGCCAGTCCGAAAATGAGTTTTAAATGGGTCACGTTGGTCACTAAAAGGAAAAGAAGTAAAAATCTTCAGTACTTGGTGCTCTGCAGCTATCAGCTATTTACTAGAGCATATCTTCTGTACAACATGGAGCTGAACTAGAAATGTTTATTTGCCAAAACCGGTTTTTGTGTTTCTAACCCATAACCAGTGGCATCTGGTGCAGAAGAACAAACTAATGCGCATAGACTGGACAAAATGATAACATAAGCAGTAACATAGCAGTAATATAAGTCCACCTGTTTGTTTACCTCCGTAGCAGCGATATGCGAGTCAGTTAATACGATAGGATCTGAAATCTGTCTTACCACAAACAATACAGGTTGTCTTGTATTCCAGTAGTGACAATTAGGCAGTGACAGTGCTTGATGGTGTTTGACATAACTGTCATAGGGAACAAACATCGAACTGACGGGTAAAGGAGTCTAAGTTACATGTTCTTTGTTACAAGCTATTTTCTAAGATCAAATATATATCTCTGACATGCAGAGGTGTGAAAAGTACCAGATTCAAAACGAAAAGCCTGATATTTTCTAGTGTGTCTCCATCTGGAATTATTCAGCCATCTCATATCGGTATTTTCACTCAATTACATCTACATGGCAACATTTTCCTTTGCTATTGGCTGTACTGTGCCAACAGCAATGTTCGCAGCTCTCCCGAAACAGTCAATTGTTATTGTTGAGGTAGAAATTTCATGGTTGTAGCTGAAACGTACTTCAGGTGGTTTTATGTTTAATATATCCTCAATCAATTACTTACGAGCATCTCTACTTGAATTTTAGCCACAAAATATAAATAGTTTCTTTATTATCAATAATTACTTCGTTTGTCAGATATTTGTTGGTTATTGGTTGGAAAAGTGATCTGTCGCCAAGAAAAGTTACTAGTATAAAACTGTTATTTGAAGAAAAACGCTATTCACAGCGAGAAACAGCAAACAGGATACAAATTTCACAAAAACCTGTAAGCCGCATTTGCCATGCAGCGAAAGATAGGCTTAATATCAGTCCTGCACGTCGAGGGGACTGTGGACGTAAGAGCAAACTGTTCCCTAGAACTCGACGCAAAGTTATCCAGCTGGCGAAAATAACAGAACAGCTACCAGTCAAGATTTGAACAAGGCTCTTGAGAACTTTGGAGTCAATGTTTGTACCTCCACAGTCTGCAGAAAGCTGACTAGCGCAAGCTTTCCATCTTGTCGTCTGTACAAAAAAAAGCAAACTTACTCCTGCAAGGAGTGTAAAGAGATATAAATGGACCCATGAAAACTTTGTTTAAACGAATTGAGAAACTGTATGTGAAAATTTCTTTCGAACGATGAGTATTACTGAAAACAGACAGGGAAAAATTTTCTTTTGTTTTCTTCATACGAACATAAACATCCGAAGTCATGGACTTTTTATGGTTAAACTTTTTTTTCATCTGGTCTCCTGTCTGACTAGTCTACATTATCCATATGTGAAGAAATTACCCGGTATGTCCGAAGAACGGTTGAAGAAGAGTTTTATGAGTTTTGTATAGTACAAACAGTAAAACATCTCACATCTGTTATGGTGTGGAGTGTCATGTCAGCAAAGGGTAGTGACTACCTCTACACTGCGAAAGGCACTATGATCAAACTCAGTATACGAAAACTCTGGAGAAGAAGATTTTACCTCAGGTGAAGAAATGGTTTCCTGACGGCAACATTGTTCATGCCATAAAGCTATGTTCGTTGCACAGTTCTTACCCGAGAACAATGTAAAGAGTTTGCTATGGCCTGGAAATAGTCCAGACATGAACGCTTTAGAGAATTTTTGGGCAATTGTTAAGCAGAAGTTGAGGAAGATCAATATTACAACACGGTTGCAACTCATCGAGAAACTGATCAAAATATGGCATCTTCATGAAAATTCCAAAAATTCATGCTCAAGACTCATAGAGATAATACCAGGACGTGCTGAACTGCCCATTAGGAATAAAGGCATGCACGCAACATACTACTATGTTCTCATTTGGTGAAAAAGTGCATCTCAACTGTAAAATGTTTTCATTTTAATGAAAAACCACCATGAGTCTAATAATTTTTACACATCTGTGAATGTAAACTGCCGGAGAAATCCGGCGTTTCCCTGTATTTATTTACAGCTGTGTATCCACACCTGTAGCGTCTGCACTTTCCTTAATGTGTATGATGTCGTATCTCCTGAACAATGCATTATACAGTGATATAATTGAATAGGAACATTCAGCGCCATATGTGAACGCTGTCTGCAAAATATGCCGCCAATGGAGTTAGTAGCAAGAAAGTAATAAATTTAAACTTAATGCACAACGCGGCAGTTTTTCACACATTTCAGTGTTTATGACGTCATATCTCCTGGACTATGTATCGTACAACGATACTATATTGTAGGTACATACAGCAGCGTATGTGATTCAACTTTCTTTACAAATATTTAAGTGTAACGTTCTTCAAAAATGTATTTATGTTATCCAAATTAACTGTGTGATATGTTGTAGAGCAAATGGAGTGCTTAATCAGTTTTGCTGTAATACAGAGAAAAATCAAACAACTTAATCTGGAAAACCAGTATGTAACTCATATAACCAAATTAATCCCTTTGAAATGTACTCAGACTCGTGAACACCGAGTTCTATAGCCCTGTGCAGTAAACTGATAAACTTCCCTATGCAAATAAATAATGAAATAAATTTCTTAGCTCTTGAGTCGCAACATAGGTAATCTTGGTATTCTGTTCTCTTCACAATAGGCATAGAAAATATTCAATCTTGGCTCAGCGAAGTGCAATGCCGCCCGTAAAGTGCTTCATATAAATAATGCCAGTAGATTAGTTGATAAATGATTAACCTTGCAAATGTTCAGGGTGTAATGGTACTTGAATTACGTAACCATTACGGCAGCTCACCTGAACATCTCGATACCAGTAATATTCTACTGTGTTTCTGTTAACTGCTTAACATATTTCTGAGACAACATTCAGATTTGATTTCATTTGTGATACATCGATATGTTTATATTGCAATGATATTATTCTTATATGTATTCTTTCTTTTGTCACTATGATCTTTGACGTATTTGTGACTCTGACTTTTGGGCGCGTAAGCGATTATTAGTTAGTTGTTAGAGAGTCGGACCTGGAAAAAGTCAAGTCTTCGACGTCATGTTGGAAAGACGCATACTATAGTCAGCTTATAAAATGTGAACTTTAACAGTGACTGTGAGGAAGATGTTTTCAAGTATGTTTTGTATTGTGAAGTGATGTTTTGTGTGTTACGTGATATTGCAACAAAAACAATAAAAAGGAAGTGTAACTTAAATTCGGAGTGCTGATTATTTTTTTACATCACCATTGTGCTGACTTTGAAAGGTTTAATCTTCAAGAATGGTTTGTGAAGAGCATCTATAAAACTTTTGAATATATCAGAATAAAACCTAGACCTCTTCGCATCCGAGCTTGGAATCATCACCACCTAGATTTTCGACGATTGAGCCATGATTTTACAACCAGACCAGCGTGGGAAACACGAAAAGATGAGTGCCTAGTTTATTCATTATTACATGAAATGACTTTATTAACTGTGCTCTAATGACACCTGCCACATAATAACTATGTTGTTGCCCGAAAATGCAGTATTTAGCAGCGTGAGCAACACCACAATCATTATCAAATTTTGACCTTTGGTGTGGTAGGGTTGTTAGAAGGGATAATTTTGGATATTGGCTCGGCGCTGAGCAATGCTTCCCACATTGAAGCTTTTACAAACATTAATACTTTTCTGACTACAGCACATTACTTTTTTTGACTCTGGTTAAAAAAATCATTTCTTCTAAAAAAATTCATTGGATTTAAAAAAAAAAACACGACATGGAAGAGGAAGGGGATATGCTAAGACCGAATTTTTTAGTTCAAAAATTGTATTCAGAATAAAGTTTCTCCTACACAAAACCTGATATAAAACATTTTATGCTAACTTCAAAATTAGTGAACTTCTCAACTATACTACAATTCTCACTTACTGACGTAGTTAACAATACTTGGATAGTTACTTGACAAAAGGTCTTACATCGTTTGACAAAATAGATTCCAAAATTTAACTTCCTTGTATTAGTTTACAAAATACACAAAATATTAGAAATCGGGTACACCTAATCACCCTATACAAAAATCTGATGGAAGATACTTGGTTCCTACATTCAAGGGACGGTACTTTTAGCATTAGCAAAATCCATAATGCCTAGCAGCATGCTTAAAACTAAATATACAAAGTTTCATTAGCTTACAAAACTGTATTACGCTGCGTCCATAGGCCAACAGCTAAATCCTCACAGCTAGCCACTAGCTTAAAGGCTTACATCCTGTCTTTAACAGAGTGCAACGGCAACTGTTAGTGCGCTCCGCGCGCCCCTACTTACAATCGAGTCTGTCACTCAGGCAACATCTTTGGTTCAGTGGTGTCAGGGATACAATCTCTTCTACTTGTTATAACCATTTCAGTGAAATGAATACCCCTAGCTGCATACAGGCGTTGATATAAGTCAACGGGGACAGTTGAAAATGTGTGTCCCGACCGGAACTCGAACCTCGGATCTCCTGCTTACAGGGCAGATGCTCTATCCATCTGAGCCACCGAGGGCACAGAGGACAGTTCGAGTGCAGGGACTTATCTCTGGCACGCCTCCCGCGAGACTCACATTCCCAACTTATTGTCCCGCACTATATTCATAGTGCCCCTGCCCATTATACTCATTACCCGCGGCTTTTTGTGGACCCCTCACAGTGGACACTGCTTGCAAAATTTACTGTAAAAAAGTCAGCAACAAAGAAGTAATAAACTTAAATTTCATGCATGATGCGGCATTTATTCACGGATCTCAATGTTTATGACATCATATCTCCTGAGTTACGTGTATTAAAATGATACAGTTTTGCACTTTCATTCCGTGGTACATATATAAGAATACTGTCTGCAAAATGTGTCGTGCATACTTCTAGCAGTGAAGAATTAACAAATTATAACGCCTTGCCTCATATGGTACGTTTGCTGCATGAACAGCAGTAAAGTAGAAAGTAATGACCAGTCTTCCAATTATTACTTTATAGGGGTTGCCAGAGGGATATTTTTTGAAGAGCTTTGAAATTATGCAAGTCGCTAAGTACTCTCATTCTCAAATACTGTATGAATAAAGTCTGGGAATTAACGTGTCATTGACTATGCTTCTTTTTCACCCCCCTTCCCACTCCTTCCATAGGCAGATGGTTCTTACCCCCACAGGGATTGCCACCTGACGTTAAGCTATATGTTGGTTGAAATCGGTCGAGTGGTTTTGGAGGAGATGTGGAAAACACACATACGCTTAATATTCATGGATTACTAGTCATTACAAACTATACACAATCATTTTCAATTTATATTCTGTTACTGTATCGCTTTGACTACTCACACTTCACTGATTGTTTTTATTCACACGCTGCACTACATTTTCGGTTCCTCCCTTCGTCCCTGGTAAGAAACTAACGTTCGAACCCACTACAGCTCTTGCTTTACATGCCCCTACCAATGGGTAGTCCCCCCAGTGGCGGATTCCAGAAGAAGCCAAAAAGCTTTGAATGGTTCACATCGTTTAAGAACATTCTACAACATTCGAGAGTGTTATGGAACATTCCACAATGATCTGGAATGTTCCGGGATGTTCCCGAACATTCTGGAATGCACCCGAATCTTACAGACCATCCCATAACGTCCCGCATCATTGTGGAACATTCTGGAATGTTGTGGAATCCTCTCTAATCCTCTGGAATGTTCTAGAAATTTCTAGAGGGTGAAACTTCCAAGTCCTCATATCTTCAAAAGCGCGCCTTTCAAGTAGAAACCGGAATCTTCCTCATGAATGGGGGATAGAGGACTACCTCATCATGTAACTCCCCTGACCTTACCGGGACTCGTTTCTGAGTTTTAGCGGCACGCACTTTTAGACGTACTTTTATAATATATATTGATGTCAGGTTTTCAACAACTGGAATATGAAAGTAGAATATACAAAATGTATAAAACTGCAGCCAACATATCGCTTCAAATTGGACAACTTTATCTACAGGATATATACTCCAAACTAAACCTATTTAGTTAAAACACTGTTGAAATTTGGTATGTATATCTTATTTCGTAAATCTGTTTGTCCACTCGACAACTGGTATATGAAGGTAAATGAAATGATCGTATGGCATTGTTGGCCGGGATGTCCCATTCGGGTTCGCCGGCCGGAGTGGCCGTGCGGTTCTAGGCGCTACAGTCTGGAACCGCGAGACCGCTACGGTCGCAGGTTCGAATCCTGCCTTGGTCATGGATGTGTGTGATGTCCTTAGGTTGGTTAGGTTTAAGTAGTTCTAAGTTCTAGGGGACTGATGACCTCAGATGTTGAGTCCCTTAGTGCTCAGAGCGATTTTTGAGAAAACAAAGACATGCAGTCATGTATTATAGAATGGAACTCTGAAGGGGCATGTACATGTGTCTCCAAAAATCCCCTTCTATCTGCTTGCTAATTATAATGAGGGTGACATATTTGTAATAGGTTCAAAATTTGTGGCGACAAATTAAACAGGACAGACGCAAATTTAGGTATTCGCGCACAACAGAAATATTGTTTAAAGGAAAGCCACATCAAGAAGCTCTCGCTTAGAACTACAGGGGGGGGGGGGGGGGGGGGTGAGTGGAAAAATTATAACTGAGCTAGATGAAATTTAGTCTCATTTTTCGCGAATTATTAGTATATTAGTTTTAGTGTATTGGGATGATTAGTAAACGTGAATTAAAGAGCTAAATTTCGAATGAAAATGAGTGTGAGATAAAAGAAAAACCAATTACGAAGTAGAAATTATTCGAATGGAACTGAAATGGATATATCTGTTGTACATGTACATACAAACCTTTGATTACAATTTCAGAAAAATTGGATGATTTATTCAAGAGATAGTGCTTCACAAACTGGGCAAATCAATAACGTGTTGGACCCCCTCTGGCCCTCATGCAAGCAATTATTCGGCTTGGCATCTATTGACAGAGTTATTGGATGTCCTCCTGAAGCACAATGTGCCGGAATCTGTCCAACTGGCGCGTTAGATCATCAAAATCCCGATCCGAGTGGAGAGACCTGCCCCTAACCCTCCAGTTAGGGAGAGATCTGGCGACCTTGTTGACCAAGATAAGGATTCACAAGCAGTAGAAATTCTTTCCGTGTGCGAGCGGGCATTACTTTGCTGAAACGTAAGCCCAGGATAGATTGCCATTACCTGCAACAAAATGGGTCTAGAATGTCGTCGACATACCAGTAGGCTGAAGGATGCCGCGGCTGACAACCAAAGGGGTCCTACTGTGAAATGAAATGGTACCCCATACCATTGACCCTGGTTGTCAGACCGTATGGTGGGCAACAGCTAGGTTGGTATCCCACCACTATTCAGGGCGTTTCGATACGTCTTTGCTGATCATAATTTGCTGATCAACGGGTCTCAATTCGAAGCGGGACATCATTGAAGACTATTCCACTAATGTAAGAGATTGTAGGCAGATGGCGTATCTGAAGACGCCCCAGAGAGCGATGACATACCAACCTGACTGTCGCCTGCAACAAAATGGAGCGCAGTATATCGTCGACGTACCACTATGCTCCAAGGGTATCACAGATGACAACCAAAGAGGTCGTGCTATGAAACAAAGTGGCACCCCATACAACGACTCCTGGTTGTAAGACCCTATAGCAGATGACATTCATGTTTGTATTCCATCACTATCCAGGGCCTCTCCAGAAAAGACTTCCACCTGGAATCTTATTGACTGGATTGGAACTGTCTTCAGTGATGAGTCCTGCCTCGAACTGAGCACTGATAACCAACGAAGACGTAACGAGGCGCCCTAGACAGTGGTGTTATACCCACCTCACTGTTGGTCGCCGTAATGTCCGAGAACCAAGAGTAATGGCATGGAGAACCATTTAAGTTCATAGCAGGACCCCTTTGGTTGTCAGCTGCTGCATCCTTACAGCACAGCCGCGCGTTGACGGTATTCTGTGCCCCGTTGTGTTGCCGGTTATGGCAAGCCATGCTGGGCTTACATTTCAAAAAGATGATACCCATTCACACACGGTAAGAGTTTACACTGCCTTTGTGCTAAACCCTGCCTTGGCTAGCAATGTCGCAGGACCATTCCTCAATTGAGAACGTCTGGAGCATTATGGGCAGGACCCTCCAATCAGATTGGGATTTTGATGATATAATACGCCAGTTGGACAGAATTTGGCACAATATCTCTCAGGGGAACATTCAACAGCTCTACACTTAATGACATATGTCATGAGTGTACATCATAACCATCGATTCCCGTCCCATCAAGATGATTCCTTCGTGGTGCGTCGTTCCTTTCTTCTTTTTTAGAGATTGGATAATTAGGGTGTTTATCCCTACAATGGTTAATTCAGCTATTAACGACCCATTGTGTGTTCCCGCTGCTCAGATTACTATTGGGCTTCATTACAAGCTCGAGTGGTTTCCTCGGCATTTTGCCTCAGTGCTGCCAGAATATCAGCCGAGACAAGCGTTATGTACATTCTGTGATTTTTTGAATAGTCTGTATGATATAAAGTTTCTTCATTTGAAGCCGCATTTAAGTTGGATAATTGTTTTAACCTGCTTATTCTTGTGTCTCTGGAAGTCCTGGGAGGGCTCACTCTGTGATAAGTTACCAGGACAATATGCGTGCCGTAGTTGGTCAGTTCCTAAAGAATCTAAACTAGAGAATGGCCAAAACGTGGCTGAAGAAAGGAGAACTTCCACGCAAACTCAGTACTGTTGCTAACAGCTCCGAGGCAGAAAATAAAGTGATTTAACGTTAGGAAATGGGGTGCTGCTGACTGCTCAGGGAGCAAGGGTCGGGGGAGAGTATCGGGAGAGGGGAGAGGGACTTGGACGGTAGACGAAAGGTGGCAGTTGGCAAGTTGCAGGCTTGGGCACGCGACTAGCTATCCGGTCAATACAAAGATAAAATACTCAATCATTTCATCTGTGTTCGGTTTTGTGGAATATAGTGAGACATTCTAGCTCAGGGAGGAATGTGGCTGCAGAAGAGGGTTGAAAACTGGATATTGCCAAGTGGACGTCGGTCAGTGACGCTAAAATAGATACAAGTTATTTTGCAGAACTATTTACATTTGTGTGCTTCTTTCGTAGTCAGTTCTTTTGATTCCCTTGCATTTATATGTATTACAGTGGTCAAGCTTGCCGCGCGGGATTAGCCGAACGGTCTTAGGCGCTGCAGTCATGGACTGTGCGGCTGGTCCCGGCGGAGATTCGAGTCCTCCCTCGGGCATGGGTGTGTGTGTTTGTCCTTAGGATAATTTAGGCTAAGTAGTGTATAAGCTTAGGGACTGATGATCTTAGAAGTTAAGTCCCATAAGATTTCACGCACATTTGAACATTTTTTTTTTTTTTTTTGTCAAGCTTGTCTCGCAATACTTGCCCTGTGTCTCTCAGAATACCCGCATAATTTCTAAACTGGTGAGAATCCTAAGAAATTAGTAGGTGCATATATCCTGACATATGCTCAGATAAATATGCAGTATTCTATCAGTATGGTGAAGAGCGACAATGTACTTCTGCTTAACAGACTCTTAGCACCACAATGGTGTCCGCCCGACGGTTCAAAATATCTATCGACTACAGCGCCTTCAGGGAGTCTGGTTATTTGATTTTGACACTGCTTCTTGAATTGTAGACTACTATCAAGAGCCACCAGGAGGTATTTAGGGGTAGAACTATGAATTCCAGCAGTTCTCGGCCATGAATCGCTTCATCTGTCGTTGGTATGTCTGTTGCGGAGGTGACAAGTACCTGCTGTGATTGGATATGATTTCAAGTTGCTGACTTCGTATACTCTGCCAGGTCATCAAGAGCATCTGAAAGTTGTCACTAGACGTCTTCAATGACCTTGGCTCCGTCAAGATGGCCAGATCATACGCATAAATAAAAGAGCTGCAAGTCTTGTTACCTGTTCAGTACACTTAAACATGGTATTCTGTAACGTGAGTTTTATGTAATCGTGCGGTTAGCTAATTTGGACTATGTGTCAAAGCACTTGTAAATGACAATGAAAAGTAGTCGAAATTAGCTAATCGCACGATTAAATAAAAATTCACGTTACAGCCCACCTCGGACCAAGTTTACACTTATTAAGGCGCTGGAGGCTGTGTATGTCCACAAATACAAAATCTCTTAGTGATTAAAATTCTTCTGGATATTATGACGCGTCATTGCTAAAAACTAAGAACAATAATAAACTAAAACCGACGTTTCGGCCGAATTGCTACGGCTTTCTTCAGGGCACAACTGGTTTTGCATGGAGATAGGTGCTTCTACTTATTACAGATTATCGATGTATGACGTCACTGTTGTAAAATGAAATGACAGGTTCCTCTTAAGACTGCAGGTGTTTACGAACTACGGCGTGAGTGCGGAGCTGCCTACATAGGAGAAACAGGGAGACGTGTCAGCTTAAGAGTAGCAGAACACGAACGCTATGTACGATTACAACAACATAATAAATCGGCGATAGCGGAACACCACCGTGACTGTGGACAACCTATTAGGTTCCAGAAAGACCGAGTGCTGGAGAAGGAAACGTGGATGTGAGAACGCGAAATACGGGAGGCGATCGAAATTATTAAGCAGCCTGACAACATCAACAGACTGGCTGCCGGCTGCCAGACATCGATAACCTGTAATAAATAGAAGCACCCATCCCCATGCAAAACCAGTCGTGCCCTGAGGAAGGCCGTTGCAATTCGGCCGAAACGTCGGTTTTACTTCATTATTGTTAGTTTTTAGCATTGACGCGGCATAATACCCAGAAGAATTTTAATCATTATGACACCGGCCGCGGAAGCCTACGTTCTTATAACAAAATCTCTTGTTACGTAGTTGGTTGCCGGCATACAAGTTAAATAGTGCGGAAGCGAGATCGCTACCTTTTTATTCCGCCAACATGTTCTGATATTTTCAAACCTAACAAAGGATCTTCTATTGCTAAGCAGCTGTGCTGCGATCTTCATAAAAACTTAATTTTCTGTAGTGTTGTAGAACTGCAGTGTCATTATCGCTGCGATGTCAACGTATGTGCACCGAAACGATTTTTGACGCTGCGAGCTGGCTGTGAGTGCTCTGCGCCTGTGATTCGCTCGTGTGGTCGGTATTACACTATCAAATTTCTTTGTCAAAGATTTGATCAAAGATGTGATCAAATACTCAGTAAAATATATTTGACAAAGATCTTTGACGTAGTGCTATTAGGGGTATTACACTGTCATCGTATTTTTCGTCAAAGTTCAAGATGGCTCACAACAACAGCTTATTAACCGCAGCAGTTGCATGTACCACAATTGTACTGTGTACACATGCGGAAGAGAAGTGGGGAAAAAAAAGGAAACATACCTGGGTGAAGCCGTGGGTTTTAAGACGACACGATAAAAGCATTCAACAAAATTTGTTACGTGAGCTTGTAGTGGAGGACGTCAAGTCATACATCAACTACTTAAGAATGGATGAGCATACATTTCTGTATGTGCTCAGTGAAATGTATCCTCATACTACAAAGCACAATATTCACTTAAGAACTGCTACATCTACAGAAGACAAGTTCACTGTAACACTCCGATTCCTTGCTACAGGAAAGGGTTAGGTTAGGTTACGTTGTATTCACGGTGCCTCACGTTGTAAAGCGCCTCATCAGCTTCATACATCTCTATTAATTTTACAGTTGTTGGCACACACCAATTGTATTCATTGGCGACTCCATGGAGTGTTCTGGGCACCACGACCAGATAATGGATATGATTGGAAGGAGAAACAGCATTGGTCTTATTTTTTTGTTTCATTATCCGCAAAATCGATTTTCGGTCACTTAGTGACCGTCCTCTGTGCTGTAATATACAATTAAATTTGGTAGGCACTGGTATCAACAAGCTTAGAGCGATCACATAAACAGTTTATGTGATCGCTGTAAGCTTGTTGATACCAGTGCCTACCAATTTTAATTGTATATTACAGCACAGAGGATGGTCACTAAGTGACCGAAAATAGATTTTGCGGATAACAAAACAAAAAAAATACGACCAATGCTGTTTCTCCTTCCAATTATACACAGCAATTGTATTTACCGGCAATGTTTCTAAAAACACTACAGACGACAGAACGCTGCAGCGATGCTAGCGCTCCATTTGGCAACACGTCACATTGCATTGAACAGAAGACAAACGACTTGTTTGATCAAATCTACAGCGAGGCCCTAGATTTGATCAAATATTGGACGACATTTGACAAAGTTCCCTATTACACCATCAAATATCTTTGACAAAGATATTTGACAAAGAAATTTGATAGTGTAATAGCGGCCTATCCATCGCGTCTAAAGTGACCTGACAACGTAGCCGCGAACCGATGTGGACTCTGACCCTCCTCTGCCTGCAGATGAGGAATTAGGGAAACTGAGCGAGCGGCTGCGCCCCACCTCCGTCAGCATCCTGCGGCCGGCCGGAGGCGCCAAACTGAGCTGATGGCCGGCGGTGCCGGAACGCGAAGCGGCGCTCCTGGCGTGCCGACGGAGCGGCCCGCGGAATGCGAACGGGGCGCCCCTGGCGGCGGCGCGCCGAACCGGATCAGACGGGCCGACGCGACGGCCGCGGTCGCGGCCGAGCCGGGTTGGGAAGGGAGGGGCACGGCATGGCGGGGCGAGCCGCGGCGACGCGACGCCCGAATTGCTGCGCGTCCGCAGCGCGCGTTCCGCGAATACTTGTAGCGACTCCCCGGTGCAAGTCGGCGCTGCAGTGAAGACGCATTCTTCCGCCCAGCGCGCTTCTGGAGGCGGCTGCGGACAAAGTTTCCGATTGGCTCGCACAGACATTCAGTGGTTACAACAGTTGGCGCAATAGTGGGCACAATTACATAGTGTGCGTAGCATCGCGTAACAGGGCACCACGTAGCAAAAGTAAGGGTAGTAACCACACCTGATAGAAGGTTAATCCCCAGGAGACATCACGCTAATTGCGTGTTGTTTTTTATCTTTTGCTGTTATTTTATACCGCACGCCCCTTATGGGCAGGGAATGGGCCGTCGGTGGTACAACATCCCGTTCTCCAGCCAAGAGCATTCATAAAGGTACAACAAAGATGTTGGAAAAAAATATCAAGGAGAGACAACTAAAAATATATACCATTTAAAAAACACAACTGCGATGATGTGAAATTCTCCCATGAAAAAACACTGGAGGACTGCACTTTCTCTTAACACCTAGTGGACCTGCAGTTGGTGAGAAGCGTTATGGGAGGAGAGGATATGTTTCAAAGAGGTTGAGAGGTGTTGATAACGAGATTGGGGTCTCGTACGCGGGGAAACTATAGAGCTTATAGGTAAGAGGTGAAGTGGATAGTAGGAATACAGACGGTGGGACGAATAGAGGTGAAAAGGAATAATGGTGTGTGGGGAAGGTGGTGGTACTAAAGGAAAGGGATAATGGATGGGTGGAAAGGAAAAAGGAGAGAGGAATTCTGATGTAACTGTCAATGTCAATGAAATTCACCAGCAGCTGTGTAACTTAATATGTTATTTTATTTTGAAGGCTACCAGTTTCAGCATTTCATTACGCCATCTTCAGGCCCCATATGCACCTCTCCAAACGAATGAAAATGTGATATGGGGCCATAAATCACTGGATGTCATGAATTCAATCTTTACACTAGTGCTTCATTCGAAGACTTGATGGCAACTCAATTCTGATGACGTTGGAGTTGGCTAGGTAGGGAAGGGTTAAAGTTGGTACGTGGGATACATAGCAAGGCAGATCTCATTGTATGGGAGAGGGAGTTGATTGAAATTGCGTTGAGATTGGAGCGTGTATAGCTTTAGGGATAGAGGGATGTGTTTGCGAAGGCTCGGCAGCATACCAGGGTTAGTGAGCACAGGCGAGGCAAAGGGGTCATTGGAATCTTGTTTGTGGACAGTATAGGTGATACATAAGTGTTCGATGTGAGTGAAGACGGCAGGGAAGTTGAAGAGATGGTAGAGGATCCATCTGGGACATGGAAAACGGATGAGGAAAGCGAGACAGAGCGCTTGGCGTTCGAGGATCTGGAGGGAATTACGGAACTTAGCTGGGACGGATATCAACGAAACATTCGAACAGCAGAGGATGCGTCGGATCAGGGTTTTGTAGGTGAGGGATGTGATACCCAACTTCACAAAGTTAGTGGTTTTGTAACTGTGTGTAACGCCGCCTCTAGCTAAAATAGTAGCCTCTACTCGGCGAGAAAGACAGTAGATAAGTTTCTCTAGACATTTCGTAGCCAACTGAAGGGACGGTTTGATGATTAAATAGCCCAGCTCCAACAAATTTCGTGGATGTTCATTGACATGAGAGGTGTTCAATAAACAATGTAACACGTTTCTTCTCGGACACTTCTGGATTAAAAAATGCAGAATTTGTTGTGGGACTTCGTGGAATATTCCAGCTTCAGCCCCTATAGTTTTATGAAGCTTCGATAGGCAGCGGCTCTATGCGTGCTCTTAAGACTGGCATCTGCAATAGGGGTGTGTTCCTAGCAGATAGCTGTTAGTACACGGCAGAGAACAAAAGCACAGTGAGTCGTTGGACTAGGCGTCTGCTACCGTCGCTAAAAGGTTCGCGCAAACCTGCCCGATCTCGCGACCCCTGCAATGTTGAAACGTGTGGGCACTCTCATTCGAGGTGATCGACGGATGAAAGCAAATACCTCGCTGAACAACAGGCTGTCTCTGTTGGTAGCAGTGACAAACTTGTCCGGCGGTTGAGGTAATCAAAGGTGGTGCCTGCTGGGTTCTTCGCTACCTGACAAAAGACCAAAAGAACAACGAAGGACCATCTGTATGGAATTGTTTGCGCATTACAAGCCTCTGCACCAGAGTGGGATTCATAAAACTTCAATGTAATGTTCTTCCTCCCGGATCACGCAACATCCGACTTCCATCTGTTTGATCCAATGAAAGATGATGGGATGGTTACTGATGCAGCAAGACGTTGGTTTCTGACACTGACCAGTGGAGTGGTACCATGCGGACATACAAGCCCTACCAGTAAGATGGCGTAAGGCCGTCGCATTGAACGGAGATTATGTTGAAAAATAGAATTTTGTAACCAAAAGAGTGGAGAATGATACAGTGTGTTGGAATCCTGAATAAAACGTGCTTTCAGAAAGAAAGTGTCTTGCATTACTTATTAAACACCCCTCGTACAATTCACAGGCTGTTCAGAATAACTGCACATATTTTCTATGTGATTTATATCGTTTGACTTAGTGTGTTAGCCGAGGTACGATAAAATCCCCTCGCGTTCCTCAAACGGGGATCACACGCGCGAAACCAAGTGAACATGGCTGTTGTGATCTTGAAAGACGGGAGTGTGCGCAGCATTTCTAAGGAGCTTGTATGAAAGAAAGAATATGACATAAAAATTCTGGCTCATGTTCACGTTAATGTGAGTGAGTGGGTGCGTCATGATAAGAAAATATTCCGTATCTCTGGTGACAGCTAGAAACTCCATAAACGTATGGATTAACCGCCTCGGGCCATCGGTAAAAATGGTGCTTTGTATCTTTTCGAAAGAGAAAAAATCATGATTTTTCGGACCATACTATACGGTTCCAGTCACCGGCTGTCCCGTTTCTTTGTTATTTGGCCTCATTAAAGACATAGAGCTTCATGAGCAACTGAAAGCTACAGACTTTTTACGAGGTACGTTTTTCCATGCAGTTCCCTTCGCAATGATTGCTTGAAACCTTGTTTAAAAGCATCTTGAAAGGTGGCTACACTGAGTCACAGCGCCAGAGATTGCGCCAAAGATTATTATTCCGCCGCCTCCACTGGCAGTAGTAGTTCAGAGGATGTCGATAGCAGTCGTTGTTTTGTTGGGCGAGAGAGTAGACGATCTGAGTGTTGACTGAAATGTTGTACTGTTCGGTTGGTGTAATGTATAGATGGAAGAAGATGCAATTGTCAGAATATATTTGAGAAAGGGGATGGGCTTTTGATTTATGATGCTGGTGTAATCGAATATTTTCGTCAATATATAATGAAGTAAAAAGGTATTACAGTTTTCTTTAATAACAATCCCTCTAGCTCACAGGTACAATCAATAAAGCATCTGGCTCGTGTTCATTTATTAGACTTGTAATTCTGGTTTCTATGTGCAATCTGAGAACGGCTGAAAGCAAGGGGAAACTACAGCCGTAATTTTTCCCGAGGACATGCAGCTTTACTGTATGATTAAATGATGATGGCGTCCTCTTGGGTAAAATATTCCGGAGGTAAATTAGTCCCCCATTCGGATCTCCGGGCGGGGACTACTCAAGAGGACGTCGTTATCAGGAGAAAGAAAACTGGCATTCTACGGATCGGAGCGCGGAATGTCAGATCCCTTAATCGGGCAGGTAGGTTAGAAAATTTAAAAAGGGAAATGGATAGGTTAAAGTTACATATAGTGGGAATTACTGAAGTTCGGTGGCAGGAGGAACAAGACTTTTGGTCAGGTGATTACAGGGTTATAAATACAAAATCAAATAAGGGTAATGCAGGAGTAGGTTTAATAATGAATAAAAAAATAGGAGTGTGGGTTAGCTACTACAAACAGCATAGTGAACGCATTATTGTGGCCAAGATAGACACAAAGGCCATGCCTACTGCAGTAGTACAAGTTTATATGCCAACTAGCTCTGCAGATGATGAAGAAATTGATGAAATGTATGACGAGATAAAAGAAATTATTCAGGTAGTGAAGGGAGACGAAAATTTAATAGTCATGAGTGACTGGAATTCGTCAGTAGGAAAAGGGAGAGGAGGAAACATAGTAAGTGAATATGAATTGGGGGGAAGAAATGAAAGAGGAAGCCGCCTTGTAGAATTTTGCACAGATCATAACTTAATCATAGCTAACACTTGGTTCAAGAATCATGAAAGAAGGTTGTATACCTGGAAGAATCCTGGAGATACTAAAAGGTATCAGATAGATTACATAATGGTAAGACAGAGATTTAGAAACCAGGTTTTAAATTGTAAGACATTTCCAGGGGCAGATGTGGATTCTGACCACAATATATTGGTTATGAACCGCAGATTGAAACTGAAGAAACTGCAAAAAGGCGGGAATTTAAGGAGATGGGACTTGGATAAACTGAAAGAACCAGAGGCTGTAGAGAGTTTCAGGGAGAGCATAAAGGAACAATTGACAGGAATGGGGGAAAGAAATACAGCAGAAGAAGAATGGGTAGCTCTGAGGGATGAAGTAGTGAAGGCAGCAGAGGATCAAGTAGGTAAAAAGACGAGGGCTAATAGAAATCCTTGGGTAACAGAAGAAGTATTGAATTTAATTGATGAAAGGAGAAAATATAAAAAATGCAGTAAATGAAGCAGGCAAAAAGGAATACAAACGTCTCAAAGATGAGATTGACAGGAAGTGCAAAATGGCTAAGCAGGGATGGCTAGAGTACAAATGTAAGGATGTAGAGGCTTGTCTCACTAGGGGTAAGATAGATACTGCCTACAGGAAAATTAAAGAGGCCTTTGGAGAGAAGAGAACCACTTTTATGAATATCAAGAGCTCAGATGGCAACCCAGTTCTAAGCAAAGAAAGGAAGGCTGAAAGGTGAAAGGAGTATATAGAGGGTTTATACAAGGGCAATGTACTTGAGGACAATATTATGGAAATGAAAGAGGATGTAGATGAAGATGAAATGGGAGATAAGATACTGCGTGAAGAGTTTGACAGAGCACTGAAAGACCTGAGTCGAAACAAGGCTCCGGGGTAGACAACATTCCATTAGAACAACTGATGGCCTTGGGAGAGCCAGTCATGACAAAACTCTACAATCTGGTGAGCAAGATGTATGAGACAGGCGAAATACCCACAGACCTCAAGAAGAATATAATAATTCCAATCCCAAAGAAAGCAGGTGTTGACAGATGTGAAAATTACAGAACTATCAGTTTAATAAGTCACGGCTGCAAAATACTAACGCGAATTCTTTACAGACGAATGGAAAAACTGGTAGAAGCGGACCTCGGGGAGGATCAGTTTGGATTCCGTAGAAATGTTGGAACACGTGAGGCAATACTAACCTTACGACTTAACTTAGAAGAAAGATAAGAAAAGGCAAACCTACGTTTCTAGCATTTGCAGACTTAGAGAAAGCTTTTGACAACGTTAACTGGAATACTCTCTTTCAAATTCTGAAGGTGGCAGGGGTAAAATACAGGGAGCGAAAGGCTATTTACAATTTGTACAGAAACCAGATGGCAGTTATAAGAGTCGAGGGGCATGAAAGGGAAGCAGTGGTTGGGAAAGGAGTGAGACAGGGTTGTAGCCTCTCCCCGATGTTATACAATCTGTATATTGAGCAAGCAGTAAAGGAAACAAAAGAAAAATTCGGAGTAGGTATTAAAATTCACGGAGAAGAAGTAAAAACTTTGAGGTTTGCCGATGACATTGTAATTCTGTCAGAGACAGCAAAGGACTTGGAAGAGCAGTTGAACGGAATGGACAGTGTCTTGAAAGGAGGATATAAGATGAACATCAACAAAAGCAAAACGAGGATAATGGAATGTAGTCAAATTAAATCGGGTGATGCTGAGGGGATTAGATTAGGAAATGAGACACTTAAAGTAGTAAAGGAGTTTTGCTATCTAGGGAGTAAAATAACTGATCATGGTCGAAGTAGAGAGGATATAAAATGTAGACTGGCAATGGCAAGGAAATCGTTTCTGAAGAAGAGAAATTTGTTAACATCGAGTATAGATTTAAGTGTCAGGAAGTCGTTTCTGAAAGTATTTGTAAGGAGTGTAGCCATGTATGGAAGTGAAACATGGACGATAACCAGTTTTGACAAGAAGAGAATAGAAGCTTTCGAAATGTGCTGCTACAGAAGAATGCTGAAGATAAGGTGGGTAGATCACATAACTAATGAGGAAGTATTGAATAGGATTGGGGAGAAGAGAAGTTTGTGGCACAACTTGACCAGAAGAAGGGATCGGTTGGTAGGACATGTTCTGAGGCATCAAGGGATCACCAATTTAGTATTGGAGGGCAGCGTAGGGGGTAGAAATCGTAGAGGGAGACCAAGAGACCAATACACTAAGCAGATTCAGAAGGATGTAGATTGCAGTAGTTCCTGGGAGATGAAGAAGCTTGCACAGGATAGAGTAGCATGGAGAGCTGCATCAAACCAGTCTCAGGACTGAAGACCACAACAACAAACAACATGTGCAATTATAGTATTCCTGGTTTTCCAATTAGTTCGTTGTAAATGGTGTTCAAAATATTTTGTCGTATTGAGAAAGAACCGAGCCAGATACATGTACGTTGGATCACACTACCACACACAGAACAGTTACACTTGTGCTTTGTTGTTTCGTAGCTTTTATAGTTGCAGGGGACTTAATAATTCAATTGTGTTAATGGAAATTCCTTGTCATTCTTTATTTTTATTTTAAGCAGTCAGATTGCGTGCTAATAATAGTCAGGGGCAACCGGTTACGAAACTTCGTAACCGGTCACACAGCTAGTAAAATTATTGTATTTATTCATTAATATTAGTCTTTTCCTTTTAATTAAGCCCCCATGCAATCTGCATTCACTGACAGAAGCAATTCTTGTCGCGTTTGGAAGCGATTATCATTGAAAAAGCGTAACACTCATCTCCGGCCACTTACGGTTAGGATATTCTTACGATCACTATTCTTACATCGTATTACATAGTTGCGGCTGGTGCACTATTCCTTGTACACAAGCTGTACAATTCATACTGAACACCATGAAAAGGGATGTGTAGATTCATTGTGTGACTATGGAGAGGTGTAAAAATGATAGCTCATTCTGCCATCTTTCATATCTCCACATCGACCAACGTTACTAAGGTGCTTACATATGTGGCGGCTTCTTTTATGAAACTGAAGTTTTGAATTTTTGTTTTATACGTAATTCAAGATTGCATAAAATCCTGAGTGCTCCTGCCACGCCTAAGAGTAAGTTCGTTTTATAATTTTGTTCGTGTGACGCTTCACAATAAGGGGCGTAGAATAAAAATCCCTGGATAATTCAAGTAACCAGTATATCAATCGTAAGTGGAACACATGATTTGGCATTGGACTGTATTAAAATTGTTCCACCGCTCCGATGGCAACTAACAAGCTACTGAACAGGCAATGTTAAAACAAACAGTAAATGTTTTGACTTTAGACAGCGATTTAACAACAGCTCACCATGCAAAGCTATTGAAAATAAGCAACCAATGATTCATATACAATCATTCTGTAAATTAAGCCATTGCTCACTAAATTAAAAACATAACAAATTCTCCCAATACACGGGAGAATTAAGCTCTTGCTACTTGAGAGAGCCTCCGTGGAAAACGACTGACGTTTGGACAATGAAACTACGTGGGAACATTTGTAAAGACACGTGGAAGAGAAATGATGACTAATCACTGAAAGAAACACATTTTCATTTGAGCATGTGGGGGTAACATCCGTTAATAGCGTGCCACGATTACGTTCCAGGTTACAAACGTTGCTCTATGTGACGGTCATCTCGACGACCTCACGTGGACGTGTCGCTATGGTGTGTAATTTTAACTCTATTAGTGCTACGGATGTTGTACTTTTACGTTTTATTAATTTGACAACCCATTTGAGAGCATTCTGTTTTATAAATGACAAACCATGTGGAGTTTTTTAGTGTATTAACACTTTGTTCTCAAAATATCGCTGACACATATAAGTGAACATAAACGCAAAGTGTAAAGCCACTGTGAAATGACAGCACGATTTTATCGAAACTAGTAATTGGAATAAAGGTGTTAAAATCAAGCGGTCTTGGCCTTCACAAAAAAAAGTCGGTCAGTCGAGAATCATCACTATACAACTACTATTACGGTCTCGTATTTGTCTCGTTTTTTTAAAATTCCAGTGCGGGTTGTGAACGCCGTACCTCCACCACTTTGAGATCAGCTTCCACAGTAGGCTACTAATTCCTTGAAACGCGAAGCCGGGTAGCGGCTCGGACGATCTTTGCAGTGAACACGTAACAAATGTTTTCAAAATTATTAATACAAGGATTATTCCTACTTTCGGACTTTCTCCTATTACTGAGCAACAGTTTGAGAACCATTATCAGAGAGTTTACATTTGGACCCGCCAGGGCAGCCGAGAGGTCCAAGCCGCGGCGCAGCTGTGTGACTGGGATTTCTTACTGCGAGCTTGCCCTCTACATCTTACCGTTGTTGAACAAGATTATTTGCCGGCACGGTAGCTCAGCGTGTTCGGTCAGAGAGCCGGTTGGCATCTGTAATAAAAAAACAGAGTGGAAAGATCAACCACCAAACTTGAACAGGATGTCTTGCGACGTCCGCAACGACCAAACACAACGATAAAAAAAAAAAAAAAAAAAAAAAAACGAGCGCTAACGCGCGGCTTCCTGGACTCGGGTAGGCGCGCCGGTCCCGGATCGAATCCGCCCGGCGGATTAACGACGAGGGCCGGTTTGCTGGCCAGCATGGATGTCGTTCTTAGGTGGTTTTCCACATCTCGCTAGGTGAATACCAGGCTGGTCCCCACGTTCCTCCTCAGTTACATGCGTCGCAGACATTTGAAACACGTTCGCACTATTTCCCGATTTACACTAGATGCAGACAGCTGGGGTACATTGTTTCCATCCCTGGGGGTACGGGGTGGCGGCGGGAAGGGCATCTGACCACCCCTAAAACTAACCTTGCCAAATCCGTTGTAGCCACGCCGACCCTGCGATCGCTGCGGGACTATGGCGTAAGCGAAGGCAAGACAGAAGAAAGAAATCAGAAGGTTTACATTTCAAAATATTATTTTTGCGGGAATTAAAAATTCTTGTTATACGACTGTTAAACATGCAACCACTGGCACAAACACACCACTTTACTGCCATATTGTTGAGGATGTGGACAAAAATATGGGAACAACAGACATAACACACTGCCTTGGCTAATACAGTGTAGGAAAACCGTTGGCATTCAAGACAGCTCCCAGTCGTCTCAGAATTGATAAATACAGGACCTGTTTGGTTTTCATGAGAATCTTGTACTATTATTCTTCCTACAAAATAGTGGCAAGTTCATTTAACAATGACGGAGAGGGATAATGATAAAGCACGCTTTACTCTAAAGTAGACTACAGCAGCACAGTTATATTCACATCTGGTACTGCGGTGGGCAGGTGATATGCGACAGTTTAGCCTCGACCTCACAGAACCAGTTCCCGACGACGTCAGCTGTGTGATCGGGGGCCCTGTCGTCTTAGAATACAGCATCACCACTGGGGAACAAACCTTGTACCATGGGATGGACCTGACTTGCTAAAATCGTCAGTAACCATTAGCACTGATATGACCTTGCAGAATAATCATGGACCGCTTAGAATACCACGACATGGCTGCCCAAATCATCGCCGTACCGCCACCATGAGACGTGAACTTTGCCAGTAGTTGGAAACGGTGTGAAGCAAGACTCTTTCTTCCAGATGAAATATTTTTCATTACTCCATAGTGCAGGTTGTAACGAATATGCAAGAAATTTGCAGAAGCAGCGGTTAAGTCCAACCTGCATAACAGTCTGTGTGTGATGTAGGAGTGTCAGTTTCACTGTCATTTAAGCCCACAACAGATCGTCATATGAAAAACTTAAAAATAACATTTGGATAAGCTATCTGACTACGTATTTGAATATTAAAAACTACGGGAACAAATGTACCTGTGACAATGAATACCTAAGCAATCTGACTGCGTGTTTGAAAAAGAATTTTCAGGTGATACAGAATCAGACTTGTGCAACCGAATTTACTGGACTAGAGTACATGACATGTTGTGGTGTGTCAGTGTCTCTGTGTTGGCACTAAGTTTTCCACTCAGCTCTTTAGATGGCTTCCTTTTTCCATGTGGTTTACAGCAACGCGAAGCAGGAGCGGCTAAAGCTCATTGTTACTAAGAAAGTATTTAATAAAAAGGAATTTGCTTGGGCCCTCTTAACTGGCTCAAATGGCTCTGAGCACTATGCGACTTAACTTCTGAGGTCATCATTCGCCTAGAACTTAGAACTAATTAAACCTAACTAACCTAAGGACATCACACACATCCATGCCCGAGGCAGGATTCGAACCTGCGACGGTAGCGGTCGCTCGGCTCCAGACTGTAGCACCTAGAACCGCACGGCCACTCCGGTCGGCCCCTGTTAACTACTAAATAACTTTTGAGAAGGAATTTCATTATTTAAGTCTATTTAAAACTTCACAATCATAATGAACAATTATTAATAATGACAATGACAAATGACGTATATGTCAATAATGGCTGAGTGCCATATTAACAAACCATAACAATTTAAAAATTGCATTAATATTTAGTAACCACAGCTTATTATTTAGATGTGGAGAGTAATTATTATTTGGAGGATAAGTAGGCTTCTGACACTGACAAGTGAAACATGGGATTATTGCAAACTCGGACTAACAATCACGAACCTAACCCTGCAATTGCCTTAGCGCTATGTTTGCGAATTTTATCTTGAATTACATCTTCAAGCGTTGTTGAGCCATCTAAACCTCTCCTGGCTATATAAATTAAATCAGGCTTTGAGTGTGGTTGGATCCTGCCAACACCGACGTGAGGGTAGCGTGACACGTCTTCTGTCTCCAGCTCTCGAGCGACACTGCTACTTCCACTCTCACAGCAGAGTTGCCGTTGCATAATGCGCAAAGTCGCTAACCGCAGTTAAAAAATCCGCTAGATACGTAAAATAACGGTCACTAAAAATCCGCTAGATGTCGCTAAACTTTCTTAAGGGCAAAGATATGTCGGCGGGCGGGGGGGGGGGGGGGGGGGGGGAATTATTATACACTCCTGGAAATGGAAAAAAGAACACATTGACACCGGTGTGTCAGACCCACCATACTTGCTCCGGACACTGCGAGAGGGCTGTACAAGCAATGATCACATCACACGCACGGCACTGCGGACACACCAGGAACCGCGGTGTTGGCCGTCGAATGGCGCTAGCTGCGCAGCATTTGTGCACCGCCACCGTCAGTGTCAGCCAGTTTGCCGTGGCATACGGAGCTCCATCGCATTCTTTAACACTGGTAGCATGCCGCGACAGCGTGGACGTGAACCGTATGTGCAGTTGACGGACTTTGAGCGAGGGCGTATAGTGGGCATGCGGGAGGCCGGGTGGACGTACCGCCGAATTGCTCAACACGTGGGGCGTGAGGTCTCCACAGTACATCGATGTTGTCGCCAGTGGTCGGCGGAAGGTGCACGTGCCCGTCGACCTGGGACCGGACCGCAGCGACGCACGGATGCACGCCAAGACCGTAGGATCCTACGCAGTGCCGTAGGGGACCGCACCGCCACGTCCCAGCAAATTAGGGACACTGTTGCTCCTGGGGTATCGGCGAGGACCATTCGCAACCGTCTCCATGAAACTGGGCTACGGTCCCGCACACCGTTAGGCCGTCTTCCGCTCACGCCCCAACATCGTGCAGCCCGCCTCCAGTGGTGTCGCGACAGGCGTGAATGGAGGGACGAATGGAGACGTGTCGTCTTCAGCGATGAGAGTCGCTTCTGCCTTGGTGCCAATGATGGTCGTATGCGTGTTTGGCGCCGTGCAGGTGAGCGCCACAATCAGGACTGCATACGACCGAGGCACACAGGGCCAACACCCGGCATCATGGTGTGGAGAGCGATCTCCTACACTGGCCGTACACCACTGGTGATCGTCGAGGGGACACTGAATAGTGCACGGTACATCCAAACCGTCATCGAACCCATCGTTCCACCATTCCTAGACCGGCAAGGGAACTTGCTGTTCCAACAGGGCAATGCACGTCCGCATGTATCCCGTGCCACCCAACGTGCTCTAGAAGGTTTAAGTCAACTACCCTGGCCAGCAAGATCTCCGGATCTGTCCCCCATTGAGCATGTTTGGGACTGGATGAAGCGTCGTCTCACGCGGTCTGCACGTCCAGCACGAACGCTGGTCCAACTGAGGCGCCAGGTGGAAATGGCATGGCAAGCCGTTCCACAGGACTACATCCAGCATCTCTACAATCGTCTCCATGGGAGAATAGCAGCCTGAATTGCTGCGAAAGGTGGATATACACTGTACTAGTGCCGACATTGTGCATGCTCTGTTGCCTGTGTCTATGTGCCTGTGGTTCTGTCAGTGTGATCATGTGATGTATCTGACCCCAGGAATGTGTCAATAAAGTTTCCCCTTCCTGGGACAATGAATTCACGGTGTTCTTATTTCAATTTCCAGGAGTGTATTTATTTTGAGCTCTTGGGCATTGCCAGACAATAATGTAATACAACGCCTACAATATATTTTAATGGTCCTATTTTGGTTTTATTCCAGCGGTATTTTGGAAACTTGGTATGAAACACTACAAATCACATTAATTTATTGATAAATGGTACTGAAAGTTTATTATTTTCAACATCAAAATTAGTCTAACGTATGCACAGTTTGAAAAATCTTAAAAAAATTAAATTTGTAAACGAAGCCATTAAATTTTCGACTCAGTTGAAATTATTCGTGTCTCAAGCTTCCGATCTGAAAAGACAAAATGAAAAGTATGCTTTTATCTATTAAAATTCTGTAGTTGTAACTATGTACATAAGATTATTAATAAAATAAAATACATACACTGTGACATTTTAAACGTGTTACACTGAAAGCCCAAATAATGTAGCTACTCATAACTCCAACTTTTATTATGAGACAAACCTTGAAATCGCGGAAAAAATCAGCTGTTTCGCATAAAATGACCAAGGCCACTCAAAAAATATATGGAATAGCTAATTTTTTGCGAATTCACGGCTGGTCCCATAGCAGAAGTTGTTCGCAATGATGAGTAACTTCGATTCGACTTTTGATGCAACATGTCACGATGTATATATTACGCTGCACTTTCATGAAAGAAAATATAATTATTCACGGTAAATGATGACAGCCAAAACACCGTGAAGAACGTTTCGTCAGGGTATCCCATTTCCTTTACAACATTAGTTAATGACGTGTCTTTTGATTGTTTCAAAGTTTCTTCCTCACTCAACAGTGTCATTTTTCTAAAGCTTTGTAGTTGGCTGGAAGTCTTTTTTGGATTCCTTTTCCTAACTTTACGTTAAAATCAATACACCGTTTTATAATTCCTACAATACTAATATCATGATTTGCTGGAAGCTTCTGAACATGTGACTCAAAAAGATATCCGAGGTAGGGGACGGAATTAAGGTGACCTCTTATTTTGAGATCTGTGTAGTCTTGGTCGGTTGTTGCTGCCGTCGGCAACAGAATTCTTTGGGAGACTGAACGTAGCAAAGCCATCAAACAACTTACCAGTTTTACGGGGTTTGCTTTCTCACTCTCAAATATTTTGATTGTCTGTTGCACCTCACTAAGAATAATTTTCAAAATGTACGTATAGAGTCGATTCTGTTCATCTGAGTACATATTACAAAGCATCTCCGCTGTGTAACATCGATCTTTAGTAGGCTTAAAATGCAATTTTAATTCATCCCAATGGAATAAAATTCTTACTATAGCCGGTACGATAGATAGCCATCGTGTGTCACACGCTTTCGGTATTTTTAACGGTGCATCACCGAAATTAATTAGATGAAAAATATTTTTATACTCAATTTGGCGCTTTAACGAGTGTGAGAACCAGGCGTAGGTGTCACGGACCAGAAACTCATTGTTTCGTGGCAAAGTGATTTCTGATGCGTGCGTTACTGCCAACTGTAATGAGTGACATACACTTGGTATGAAAAATAGGATGTGGAAGATTGTGTTGCGTTTTCAGAATTGTATACAAGCTGTGGCTGGAACCAGTCATAACAGCTGCATTATCGGTTCCTATTGCAATAATTTTTTTTAGTTTGAGGCCCTCAGCTTTTAAACACTGTAAAAGTGGCGATACCATTCCAACGGCATCAAAACTCTCCAGGGGCTGCAAAGCTAAAAACGCAGACGCTACTTTTTTCTATTTAAACTGAAATATCTTACGACGATCCCGATATATTTCCTGATGCTGACATCTGTTGATTCATCTAATAATAAACTATATTTTTGGTCACCTATGTCACTTAAAAGTTCGTTTTTGAAATGAGGTGCTAAAATATAATTTATTAGCTCCGTACATTTGGTTCTATGTAATTTCATGTCGTTTGTTGATTTCGAATCCTTAAAGCCTTTTTTCACACGTCAGTCAAATGATCTATGTTGGAAATTAAGCTATGTTCAGCAATGTAGAACGCTAACGTAAACTCAGCTCTTGCACATGAATTACATGTTTTCACTGGTACTGCAGAAAATTTCAGTTGCTTATTTTGAGGAATTAGTTCATATTTTACTCTATGTTTTTTCGTTTCCAAATGCTTTTTCAAATCGTTAATTTTTGCATACATTTCGGACTGACAATAGCTACAATAGGCTTTACTTGAGTTACCTGGCACAGGCTTCAACAAATGTTTGAACTCCATGCAGTTTTCCCACTCTTTTCTATAACTCTGGTTGTAGACCTTTCTTTTAGGCGGCGGTTCCATGATTTTTTTTTATAACTGCGTTAATTCCACACAACTACTATCGTTACACAATCAAAACCGACAATTTGTAAACAACTGCAAGAACTAACGACACCGGAACACATCGATATAACTAAAATGAATATGACATTCCAAACAGTCCAGTTCCTGTACAGTATTCTTGTTCTCACTCATTGTTGAGTCACGAAGCTCCTACAGTTTTTCTGCAGGTTCGCTACTGCAGTGCCGCCAAGCGGCTGTTCTGTATAAACGCTGCGAAACGATTGTGTGTTTTGTTAATGAAGTGCAAAAGCACATTCAAAATAAAAATGCGGTCGTATTTCGGACTTATTATGGCACTATAAATTGCAGCAGCTTTCAAAACTATTCTTTTTAGGATTTCCAAAGAATGCTGTGAGGAATGTGAATAATTATTATAGGTATTTTAAAAAATGTCCATTTTGACGTATTTACGCTTTTAGGCTTGCGAGAAAATATCTACATTTTCTATTCATTCGTTTGGAATCAGAACTTTGACACTTAAGAAGACTGGCAAAAATCTCTTTATCATCATTTCATGATGTTACTACTGTGTAAATGGCTGACGTTCCTCGGATACAAATAAGCTTTTAAGTTGACAACTTTTCCAATCTCTGCCTATTAATATACTAGTATTTGGTTTCATACATCAGTTTCATTAAAAATGAAAAGTAAACACAGCTATGCATTTTTGTACTAGATTAAGGAAATATGTGGATCTTGTTGTACATAATTAAGATAGCCGTGTATAAGCAGGTCGTAAGAAAGTTCATGATAGCAAGCAAGCGTTTTGAATCGCAATTGACAAATTATGCGAGTATAAACGAAGAGTTAATTAACGTATCTAGCAGATACTGGTGGTGTAAAAGTATTTAGCGGTACAATATGCATGCGTTGAGTTTTTCTCCATAGAGTAATCTTTTATTTTCCCTCCCCACAAGGCCGGCCGCGGTGGCCGCGCGGTTCTGGCGCTGCAGTCCGGAACCGCGAGGTTGCTGCGGTCGCAGGTTCGAATCCTGCCTCGGTCATGGGTGTGTGTGATGTCCTTAGGTTAGTTAGGTTTAAGTAGTTCTAAGTTCTAAGGGACTTATAACCTAAGATGTTGAGTCCCATAGTGCTCAGAGCCATTTGAACCATTTGAACCCTCCCCACAAGCTGAAGTAGGGAAGTAAAGGAATGTTGATATTTATTAGGTTCAAATGGCTCTGAGCACTATGGGACTCAACTGCTGAGGTCATTAGTCCCCTAGAACTTAGAACTAGTTAAACCTAACTAACCTAAGGACATCACAAACATCCATGCCCGAGGCAGGATTCGAACCTGCGACCGCAGCGGTCTTGCGGTTCCAGACTGCAGCGCCTTTAACCGCACGGCCACTTCGGCCGGCTATTTATTAGGAAGAGAAAGTTAGTACAACACTGTGGATGTAGCGGTGGTACATAGCCGAAAATGACTGAGTTTTAAGAACGACTCACATGCAAAAAAAAAGGTAACTTAGTCTTGACTGCCTAAAAAGTCGCTGGAAGTCGCTAAAATTTTTTTCTGCTAAAGCCACAATTTTGCCCGCTAAAATTTCATAAAATGCGCTAGTTCTAGCGACTTTGTCGCGCTAAGATTGTTACTATCGATATCTGAGTGCTTACACAATGCACAGAATAACGTTGACTATATTGATTTATGTAATGGAGAGTTCTGACACATTCCTTACAAGGATTTATGGCTCCCACAAAACGTTTTACAGTTACGGGTATTTGCATCACTGTTGAGTGACTTGGAATTCTAGCGCGCCCTGCAGTTCCCTGTTTATGAACGTCCCTTCATGTTTTCCTCGCGCTGGCAGTGCGACATTCATTTCTACAGGGACATTTCAGCTGTCGTCCTCTTATTTTTTTTCACGGTCTACAACGAGCGTCCGTCGTGATCACTCAGCGCGCGCTTTCGACTGCGTTGTGACTCAGTGGAAGATGTTTTCCGCTTTTCTCGCATGTGGTCTGATTCTTTGATGCAGGACATCTTGAAACACCAAACACTTCGGATCCCTTGCTTTCGGAAGAGCTTACCGTACGGACACAATTTTCCCACGGTAGAATTCACTAAACTCTGAGATGAGGCACTCACAGCTACACAGAACACTGTTCTGCCCACGAGTGACACTTACAGTTTAGGGAACGTATTGCAGAGATGCCGTTAGTGGTCAAATACAACAGCGCAACCTGCAGGCTTGGCTTAGCAATTTCATCTATCTTCAGGCATCCAATGTGCGCGGTGTTTCTATTCGACCCTTGCATGTCAGCGCTGGAGGGTCCGTGATTGATTGGTATCAGCTGTAAACTATCTGTAGCGCACCAAGGAGGAACCTTTAAGTGGGTGCCTAATAATTTTACCGGTGATGTTACAATGTGTCAGTGGCACAAGGTGTATGTGAAACGTCAGGGAACAAGGTAAGATGGAAACTAAAGCTGTGGATATGAATACGAGGTGCGTTCAAAAAAGAAATCGAACTTTTTACTATACTGAGGTGACCAAAAATTCAAGGAATGGCAATATGCAGACGGCAGGTGCATCGCTTACGCAAGGTATGAAAGGGCAGTACATTGGTGAAGCAGTCCTTTGTACTCAGGTGATTCATGTGGAAAGGATCCTGGCGTGTTTATGACCAGACGACGGGAATCAAAAGACTTTGAATGCGGAATGAAAGTTGGAGTTAAACGCATGGGATGTTCTATTTCGGAAAACGTTGGGGAATTCAGTATTTCGAGATCCACAGTGTCAAGATTGTGCCGAGAATACCAAACTTCCTGCAGTACTTCTCACCACGGCCAACGCAGTGGCCGAGAGCCTTCGCTTAACGACCGCGAGCAGTCGTGTTTGCGTAGAGTTGTAAGTGCCAACAGACAAGGAACACTGCGTGAAATAACCGGAGAAATCAACATGGGACCTATGAAGAACGTATCCTATATGATAGCGTGGCGAAATTTGGGGTTAACGAACTACGAGACCAGAAATAGATGCGAGCGCCTTCACTTACAGCACGACGTCGCCTGCAGCGCCTCTCCTGGAGTCGTGGCCATATCACTTGGACCCCAGACGACTGGAAAACAATGGCATGGTGAGATGAGTCCCGATTCCAGTTGGTAAGAGCGAACATCTCGCGAAGCCATTGACCCAAGTTGTCAACAATATTCTGCGACAGGTGCTTGCGGCTCCATAATACTTTGGACTGTGTTTACGTGGAATGGACTGCATCCACTTGTACAACTGAATCGGCCACTGACTGGCAATGGTTAATGCTGGGCTGCCATTCATGGACCTCATGTTCCCAAAGTTGTCACCGGGCCACAGCAGTTGGCGTTTGGTTTGAAGAACATTGTGGACAGTTCCAGCGAATGATTTGGTCACGCAGATCGCCCGACATGAACCTCGTCGAACATTTATGGAAGGAAATCGAGAGATCGTGCACAAAGACCTTTGTCTCTATCATGGTGAATACTTAGGCTATGCAAATATTTTATCCTTTGGAATCCTGTTATAATTTTATTTTAACAAGAGCCTTTACCAGTGGGCGGCGAATACGTTTGTGCATATATTCTGGCGAACGCTGAATGTAATCTGGCTGCTGTCTTAAGCCATGAAATGTGATGTTTCTGGTTTTTATGTCAATTTTATTTATGACAATAGCTCCTCGACTTCATCTAATGTTATTTACCAACATGTGATGTAACAAGGCCCACGCCTTTTGAAAAAGATATTTTTAGAAATATCGAAACCTAGGTTAAGAGCTAAATAAACCTTCGGTTTGCAACTGGTTGAGTGATTTTTTCAACCTCTTCAAATTTATACAGTTGCTGAATCGTAGCCATGTTTAAGATTTTGAAATATGGAATCAGTTTGAGATCCTCTGTCGAGAGCACTCATTACTTGGCGCGAATAAAGAGCTACTGTAGTTGAGTTTAACGATAGTTTCTGAACCCCGGCTGACTATCTGTTAACTGTATGTTTTCTCTGAGGTAATTCGTAATTTTCGAACGCAGTATATATCTCAAAATCCTACAACAAATGGATGTCAGCGGCATGGAACTGTGATTCATAGGCTTCCTACTATTTTCTTTCATGAGTATTATGTGTTCCGCGCAATTTCCCAGATTTTAGGTATGGACGTTTCGTTGAGCTAGCAGTTGTATATGGTTGCTAAGTATGGAACTACTGTATCAACATACTCTGAAAGAAACCTAATTGGTATATTATCTGGAGCGGAAAATGCTTTTTTAAGTAATTTAAGCTGCTTCGCTACATTGAAGATATCCGCTACTAAGTTATTCATGATGACAGATACAGTTGATTCAAATTCAGGAATATGTACTTCATGTTCTGTAGTGAAGGAATTTTGGAAAATTATATTTGGTAAGTCAGCATTAGTTGCTCTTTCATATGTGATATTGTAATTGCTGTCACGCGGTGAAGGAATTGTGAAGTGCCGATGGTTTACTTTACTTATGACCAGAATCCCTTTGGATTTTCTGCCTTGTACCTTTCTGGAGTCTGTCGAAAGCACATCGCATTGAAGTCCGTGCTAAATTCGAACATCAGTAAAGTATTCGTAATCTTGGGCATTTTCGGTCTTCTTTTTTTTTTTTTTGTCACGCCACAGCGATCTGGTAGTCACTAATCCCTGTATTAGTTGCTGATGCTCCCTCTTCGCTCATAGTTATTTTTCGATTTCTCTACATCTTTCATGCAGCCATGCAGCCATTTCGTCTTAGCTTCCATTCACTTCCTGTTTATTCCATTCCTCAGCTACTTATATTTCTATGTTCCCCAATTTCCCTGAACATTTTTGTACTTTCTTCTTTCATCGATCAACTGAAGTACTTCTTATATTACCCATGGTTTCTTCGGACTTACCTTCTTTGATCTTCAGTTTTTCTCTCCATGTTCCTGGATTACCCTTTTTAGAGATGTTAATTCCTCCTCAACTGCACTGCCTACTGAGCTTTTCCTTATTGCGGTATCTATAGCCTTGGAGAAATGCAAGCGTATGTCGTCATTTCTTCGTACTTCCGTATCCCACTTCTTGGAGTACTGATGGTTCCTGACTAATCTCTAAAACTTTAACCTACTCTTCATCACTACTAGATTGTGATTTGAGTCTATATCTTCTCCTGAGGACGCCTTACAATCCAGTATCTGATTTCGGAATCTCTGTCTGACCCTGATGTAATTTAACTGAACTCTTCGCGTATCACTCGGTCTTTTCCAAGTACATACTCTTTTGATTCTTGAATAGCGTATTCGCTAAACTACTAAGTGAAGTTTATTACAGAACTCAATTGGTCTTTCTCTTTTGTCATTGCTTGTCCCCAGCCCATGTTCTCCTGTAAACTTTATTTCTGCTCCTTCCCCAACAACTACATTCCAGGCCACCATGACTATTAGATTTTCATCTCTCTTTACATACTGTACTACCCTTTTATCACCCTCATATACTTTATCTAGCTCTTCATCTTCAGCTTGCGATGTCAGCATATATTCTGAACTGTCGTTGTCGGTGTTGGTTTGCTGGTGATTCTGGTAAGAATAACCCATCACTGAACTGTTCACAGTAACACACAGTCTGCCCTGCCTTCCTGTTCATAACGATTCCTACTCCCGTTATACCATTTTCTGCTGCTATTGATATTACCCTACACTCATCTGACTAGAATCTTGTCTTCTTTCTATTTCACTTCACTCACCCCTATCACATTTACACTGAGCCTTTGCTTTACCGGTTTCAAAATTTCAATCTCCACTACCACGTTCAAGCTTTTTTCATTCCACGTCCCGTCTCGTAGAACGTTGTCGTTTGGTTGGTTATCCACTCTGTTTTTCATGGTCACTTCCCACTTGACAGCCCTCTACCGGAGATCCGAATGGGGGACTATTCTGGAATCTTTTGCTAATGGAGAGATCATCAAGACCCTTTTTTAGCTGTAGACCATATGTCCTGTGGATACACGTTATGTGTCTTTAATGTTGTGGTTTCCATTGCGTTCTGTATCCCCATACCGTTTGTAAGTAGTCTGTTTAGGTTTTTTTATTGGTAACGCCACCTCTGTATGAAAATCACTGGCTGTGCTGTGTGCAGTCTGTGGCTGCTTTGCATTGTTGTAATACTCGCCATTGTAGTGTTGGGCAGCGGCAGCTGGATGTGAACAGCGCGTAGCGTTGCGCAGTTGGAGGTGAGCCGCCAGCAGTGGTGGATGTGGGGAGAGAGATGGCGGAGTTTTGAAATTTGTCATGAACTGCTATATTTATATATGATGATATCAAGGTAAATACATTGTTTGTTCTCTATTAATATCTTTCATTTGCTAATTATCCCTATCAGTAGTTAGTGCCTTCCATAGTTTGAATCTTTTATTTAGCTGGCAGTAGTGGCGCTCGCTGTATTGCAGTAGCTTGAGCAGCGAAGATTTTTGTGAGGTAAGTGATTTGTGAAAGGTATAGTTTAATGTTAGTCAGGGCCATTCTTTTGTAGGGAATTTTGAAAGTCAGATTGCGTTGCGCTAACAAAATATTGTGTGTCAGTTTAAGCACAGTCATGTATAATTTTTCTAAGGGGACGTTTCATATGTCGACCCTTAGCCGAGGATACCTCACTGGAATCTTCTGATTTTTTCCTGTAGTTTGTGTAATTAGTGTAGCTTTTGTTTATTGCTAGCGCGTAATTGTAGAGAGAATCTCCTTTGTAGTTGCGGTCTTTCATTGTTGTACAGCAAAACAGGTGTGGCATGCATGTAGATTAGCACCAAGTATTTCGCAGTTGCGCTTGCAATTAAGTAGACATTATATCCATTGCTATGTTATTTTATTTTGCTCTTCAAATTGTGCTTTTCTGTGTTATCGTGTGAAATATTGTGGCAATAATGGCGTGTGAAAAACGTAACACTAGGCTCCAAAGTAAACTGAGGAATAATAGTGACGACGAGAGTAGCTTATCAGCGCCGCGGAGTAATGAATTTACTAATGTTCAAAGTAGTAATTTGGTAACTGTGCATAGGGAAATGGAGCGGGCGTCAAATAATGGTGTAGACAGTGAAACAGGTAGTGAACAGGGAAGCATTATCGATCGATCGGTCGGCAACAGCTCGCCTCGGGAATCGGGAATGACAGAACACAATATTGCAAATACTGTAGACTCAGGTTTTGGGTTCTCACCGTTTTCTCAAATGAGTCAAGACACATTTTCCGCTTGCAAAATGTGAATGTTGCCGGTGCAAATTCACTGCCGAAAAGTACTGAGGAACATGTTTCAGACACCAATGCATTGTTATTACAATTAATACAACAAATGGGACAAACACAGCAAAAGCTTCAGAAGTTAGACACAATGGAACAAAATCAGAGACAAACACAGCAAAAGCTTCAAAAGTTAGACACAATGGAACAACACCAGAGACAAACACAGCAACAGTTAGACGCAAAGGAACAAAATCTTCACACCACGCTTGAACAAACACGTGAAGATTTAACTACTGAGTTACATAACATCGAATCGAAATGTCAAAAAGTCTGTAATGACGTAAAAACACAAATTTGTGAGCGTTTCCAACCTATTTTTTCGCGTCATGAAAATGCATTACCGAATCATGAAGCAGCCATAAAAGAACTGCAAACTATTGTTCATGAAAATCACAACACCTTGCAAGCTAAAATTGACTCAGTTGCATCTACCGATTCGGTTACGCAACTTGCAAAAACTCAAGAAAACTTAAAGGACACAGTCGATACGATTTCAACACAAATGGACACTCTGAAACTTGGTTCAGAAAAACACACTGAGGAAATGTGTTCACTATCGGAGAAAGTAGCCGAACTTTCGGATCAGGTGACTAACTTATCTACAAAGGTAGATGATGATCTGAATGACACAAGACCTGTAGCCCTCACTGACACAGAAGAGTATGAACAAATTAGAAAATTCAAACAGAATCAAAATCAAATCAATACACAGTACAAAAGAGAAATCCGGGAAGTACAATATCAGCTGACACAGATAATACAAGAATTACGTATTTCAGAGGATACTCGCGCCCCAATACGGGAAGAGGGACACAGAAATACGGAACAGCCACAAAATAATAACACAGGGCATTTCGGAAGTTATGAAAGAAATTGGCAATGTGCACCGAATTTTGAGATGGAACGGCCGACACGACCTAACAATGACCGATATGCGACTCGCCGACATGATGATTTTGACTATAAGTGTTCATTACTACACGTAAATTCAAAACATTTAAGAATTCTGGCAACGACATTCATCCACAAGCATGGCTCCATCAATTCTCGCATTGTTTTCCTCCCAACTGGTCGTTAGAACACAGATTAGAATTTATGTGTGGCTACTTGGAGGATGAACCAGCTGTAAGAATGCGATCGGTAATTCACGATTGTCACAGTGAAGGAGAGTCTTACCATGCCTTCCTCTCAGCATATTGGTCTCAAGCCACACAAGACCGAGTAAAACATAGCATCATAATGATGAAACGTTTCGAACAATCTGAATTTTCCAGTCTTATGAAATATTTTGAAGACATGTTGCACAAGAATCAGTACCTGTCAAACCCATACAGCCCCTCAGAACTCATCCGCATTTGCCTAATCAAATTGCCTGAACATTTACGACATATTATTTTAGCAGGACGTTGCAAAGACGACATTGAAGCTTTTCAGGGACTCCTACAAGAATTAGAAATTGACACAGACAGTCGCCGGATGCGAAAACAGGAAAACAATCACTACAGGTCACATACGTCACAATTCCGTGATGACAGAAACAATAACTGGACACGAAAAGGCTATTCTTACAACGCAAATCGTGACCAAAACAGACACCACCCATATGACAACCACTGGCAGAGTGATAATAGTTACAGAGAAAGATCGCATTTCCGTAGTAATGACTATCACAGAGACAATCAGAGAAACAGACAATATGGGAACCAAAACAATTATTATCAAGGGAGACAGAATAACTTCAGACGCAACGGTCCACCACGCAGTTACGATTCCAGGAGAAATTCTCCACCACATGACCGACAAACAAGAAACTATGTAAACTACCGACAAAACGACAGACCTGAATTCAATCAGAACTGGCGAACTTCAAACAGAGCAGGGCCTTCTCGTCAAGGTGAATTTGTAGAAGTTAGGTCTCCTAATCCCAATAACGACGCGCGCCAACAAAGGGACAGACAATGACTCGCACCGCAGGCAGCCGGTTGCGCCGGCTGGCTCAGAGAAAAATGACATAGACGCCTACCCTGAGAAAAATTCCAGTATTCTTTACCGACATATACCGCATGATAATTGCGTTGAAGTTGAAACTCTGCGTACTAGGATGAGTAAAGGTTTACACCACATTTCACATGTAAAACCGTTTATTGAAAGATAATCTGCTTTTTAATTTAGTCTTTGCCATAAAACTTTTCACTTTACATTACTAATATGCTGGTCAGACTTAGAATCTGTTAACATGCAACAATGTTTGAAGTTAAATATCCAGTCAAGAACCAAGAGAACTTATTGAAACAGAAATGACGAATGCATTGTTATAGTGAACAGACGTCACAGTGTTATTGTGTGTGTACATTCTTGCTTGTTAGTTGCACGATTATGGAACGACTAAAAGGCTTACATACTTAGAACATTTACCAGTACTGCTAATGAGATTTTCATGCAACATTTTGGTTTACTTGCAAATACATTTGGGATTTAAAGTACTTTCTGTGAGATTAAAGATGACTTAGAATTTGGTTTCTTTGACAGCTACACGGTTATATCACGACGCTACTAATGAGTGACAATTTACAATGTTGCTTTTGCGGTGTTTCTATTTTATATCTGCACAGTTTTTCTGTTTTATTCTGGAAAGTAAAACATGTTTTAGTAGTAACTTTTGTGGTATAGCAACAATGAGACAGCCTTTTTCATGGCACAACAATACGTTACTGTACAGTACTTTCTTCATCACGCCAATAAGCATAATAACTACGATATCTATACGCAAAGCATTTCACTTTTGTTTATTATGAGGTAAGTACATTGACTTCTGCAGAACTTAGCTTTCGGAGGACAATAACTTCGACACTTTCACAGAGATTATCTTACAGCAAGACGCACATTTAGTGCTACAGTACACGTATTTGAGTGATTAATTTTGTACTTAAAACATTTATTTTTAAAGATTTTTGAATTACAAAGAAAGTTTCCCGTTATACATTTCATTCCATTGCTGTAATCTGTAACACCTGAAGGTATAATTACATTAATCCTCAGGGGGGTACACGCTTACTTTGTGTACCATGTGTGCGGCAACCACAAGGAACCCTAGCTAATATGGTATTTGCTTGTACAACTTTACACATCGGTACCATATTTCTCTAACACACAAATTACACAGCTATCTGATCATTTAACTGAGAGATAAACATTTTTTTACTACATCAGTGACACATGTTTACGCAATACACAGTTGGGTAACTTCACACTTATGAAACTGTATTTTGTCTGTACTTTGTAAACTGTTCATATTTTTTCGGAACCATTGTGATACTATGAGAGCTTTGAATGATATATTTGGTAAGGGAGCATGATTTTAAAGTACGTTTGAGGTAGATGACACTATTGAAATGAGCAGAGAATTTTTTTTTGGGTTTTGAAATTATTACAGAAAGCTACGACGTTTTTGAGATTTGACTGAGGTGTTATGATGTTATTATTACGACGATGATGTGTACTATGCTGTTGAGATATGTTTATGATCAATAAGATGATGCTACCGTATATGAGGAATAAGAAGTATGTTGGAAACCAAGAATCGTACTTTAAGAGTTATGAAATGTGCGTAAATGCGTGACTGTAACACAATGCTGACGAATACTTTATTTGGACACTTATATTTATAGGATTTTCTTTCTACAGATTTGCAACGCTAATTCTTGACCTGTGAAATATTTTTATGTGAGACTGTCACTGTAGCGGAAACTGCTGTCGTAATTATTTCCGTAAGAAAGTTAAGTGACCACCTGCACGTAATGCGTCGCGGGCACCCACCTGGGCGACAGCCGCCCGAAAAAAAGCCATTAGCCTTTCAGTGACACAGGTAGAAAAAAAGAAAGGGAAGGCCATTGTCCTCGCTATTGACATTTCCTTGTTGAAAGCATACTGTGGAGCTCGTAATTTATGATATTTACTGAAATGCCTAATGAAATGACGAGAAATATTCTTACATCTGCAAACCTGATAATGACAAGTGTCTTTCTACGAGAGTTGAGAGCTACTGACTTACGAAATGCCACATAGCTATTGAATGATGTTTTTATGCTTTGGTTTGCGTAATTGCTTATTTCATTTGATACCTGTTTTTCAGCTGTGTTACAGCATTAGTTTTATAAAATAAACTTAGATGCATTTGCTAATGTGAACACTTTCTGTCAACAGATCTATTAAATGATAATTTTGTAATCCACATTCTTTAAAAATAAGGAGCATTTGGAAAGGAAAGAACAATAAGAAGGGACTAGTAACAGTAACTGGACACATAATTTTCTTTTCAAGTACATGGTAATATTTCTTTTACAATAAGTTGTTGTGGTGCACCACTTTAATTACTTAGACATTAAGATGTGAATAGACATTTCCCTTATATGCATTGTTTTCTTTAGTGTAAAATTTTTTCTGCTTGAGCTTTGTCATGTTTAGGTGTATAGCGTATCGTTTGCTGCTGCTGTTTGCCAGGCATAGTGCTACTGAACTTTAATTTGTGTTACTTTGCTAAGCCAGATTTATTTTTCTTGTTGCTGCACATTGGCTCATATTAGTTGTAATGTTGAATTGCTTGGTAATTTAGATTTACTGTAGCTTGCTTTGCAAATTTGATTTTTTGGTCCTTGCTGTTTGTGTTACTTGTTTTATGTGATGCTGCATTGCCTCGTCCCTTAGTTTAGCATCTGAGCTCAGTAGATTTAAGTTAGCTTAAGAGGGGGTAGACTATATAAGAAACTGACTATGGAGAATAGGTAAAGAATGCATTGCGAAGTTATATGAAAAATATTTGGGCCCAAATGAGTACTGTACAATCAGAAATAATTATTTTGAAAGAAATATGAACAGAATACAGAAAGCCGGCTTAGATAGGACTTTTTGGGAATAATGATGAACAAAGGGAGATGTCCATGCAAAATACTGCAGTAAAACAAACCCTGTCCTTTCCCTTTTGTGTTATCCCACTATGTGTTTGTGTACCCTTGTGTATTTGTTTTCTTCCTGTCTCTGTGTAGTTTCACAGAATTTTTTCTTCTTTTAATATTAAGCTACATTCACTATGATGAGGAATACTGTTATCCTCGAATATAATTGGCATTAATAATATGTTATTTACTTTGTAAAGATGTTAGACATTATTAATTCTGTTCTGTTTAATGCTCATGTGTGAAGTTGATGTTTCAAAAGTTATTGTGGTCTTTTATGTATGTACTCATGTCATAATTCCACTGATGTATATGTTAGTTCGATTCTTTTGTAAAGCCTTTACTACAAATGTTATCTGTATTGTTATGTTTTTAATGATGTATTTTGTACCTTTGTTATTGTATTCTTATGTTGTAAATTTATAATCGTGTAGACACCAGTTCTTCAAATTAAGTAACATTTCACTGCACACATTTCTGTTGGTCATAGTATATGGACAATATGTGAGAAGTAGGGACTGATAGTGTTTGCACGTGTGTTAATGATTCAGCAAGGGACTGGATAACAGCATTGCTGGTTCGAAGGACATTTCAAAAAAAAATTTGTGAGTGCACAAGTGGTGGTTCATGGACTTGCTATATTCTCCGCAAGACTCTTTGATGGTGATTGTGCACCTGCACAGTCACGACAGATGGTTGCTGGCCGTCTCTACAAAGACTACAGTGGGTCTGCATCTTTGATGACTCACCAATACCATTATTTCTACAAGGACTGCAGTGGGTCTGCACCTCTGGTGGCCCACCAATACCGTAATCTCTACCAGGACTACAGTGGGTCTGCTCTGTGATGACCTACCTACCAATACTCTTCAAAATTTCGACTGACTCTGCTGTGGGCTTGCTCTGTTGTGGCCCATTACCTGTATGCATGTCAAGAGTCACCACTGTCTTTCCGTTGGAAGGACAACACTACTTCTTCAAGACTGCATGGAAATCCACTACTTCTGTGTGCATTTTCTTTTACTGCTCAGACTTTGAGAAAAACTCTGCATTTTTACTGTGATGAACAATCTGGACTGTCTTTATGGACTGTGAGAAATTTTTAGCTTTTGTCCAACATTGTATCAATAAGTGTGTGCATTTGATTTCTTTGTTATTGTAATTATGAAAAATTTTTTCAAATCTGTATTGGCCACTGCCCAATCCAATTTGTAAAATTTTTTGTGGGGAGCATGGGGGCTATGTAAGTAGGCTGTTTAGGTTTTTTTATTGTAACGCCACCTCTGTATGAAAATGACTGGCTGTGCTGTGTGCAGTCTGTGGCTGCTTTGCATTGTTGTAATACTCGCCATTGTAGTGTTGGGCAGCGGCAGCTGGATGTGAACAGCGCGTAGCGTTGCGCAGTTGGAGGTGAGCCGCCAGCAGTGGTGGATGTGGGGAGGGAGATGGCGGAGTTTCGAAATTTGTCATGAACTGCTATATTTATATATGATGATATCAAGGTAAATACATTGTTTGTTCTCTATTAATATCTTTCATTTGCTAACTATCCCTATCAGTAGTTAGTGCCTTCCATAGTTTGAATCTTTTATTTAGCTGGCAGTAGTGGCGCTCGCTGTATTGCAGTAGCTTGAGCAGCGAAGATTTTTGTGAGGTAAGTGATTTGTGAAAGGTATAGTTTAATGTTAGTCAGGGCCATTCTTTTGTAGGGAATTTTGAAAGTCAGATTGCGTTGCGCTAACAAAATATTGTGTGTCAGTTTAAGCACAGTCATGTATAATTTTTCTAAGGGGACGTTTCACGTTGATCATTGCTAATTCTTCCCCCTTTAGGGGCAGTTTCACACACCAAGGACAAGAGAGTTCCCTGAACTTCTGTCCGCTCCTCCGCCGTCTTTGACAAGGCTGTTGGCAGAATGAGGGTGACTGCCTACGCCGGAAGTATTCCGCTACCTATGCTGATTATTAATCAAAATTTAACATATGCCGGGTTTCGAACCTGGGACCAAGGATGATTCGATTACTCAGCAAAGACACAACCCACACACAACGTGTCTGCATCTATAACCCACACAATAATTTGTGTCTTATTAAAATAAAGACTGTTTAAAATTAAGGAAGCAAGCAAGGAGGAGAAGAAAGTGAGCTTGAATCACAGGATGAATATAATGTGAATTAATATTTTCTGCTACCACTATCTTAGTCTACTCGTAAAAGGCACGTGGAAAGAATGATTGACGTTACAATTCCTTAGTGGCCTTAACTTACAGACCTTTTCTGGTTGTGACCATTTCATAAGACTTTATGTTATATAGGACAATATGTGAACTTATTTCTTTTTCTACTACTATCTTCCTCTATTGGGAGTCGCGTGGGAGGAATGACTATCGTTAAAACCCCGTTCTATCTCAAATGTCTAGAATTTTTTCGTTGTGACCATTTCATAGGACGTATGTTGGACGAAATAACATGTAGCCCGACTCTTCTCCTGCAGTGTTAATAAAAAACCTCTCCATCCGTAACGCTCTCGCGTCGACTAAATGATGATATGACGCCAGTCTTCGTTGGAACCTATCTCTCTCTTCAATCACATAGACGATTTTTTGTTTAGAATCTTGTAGCTAGCTTAAGGCAAAAGTTGTAGATATTTACTCGTGTAAATAAACTAAATATTGTTTCCAATTATGTGTTATCCACTTGGTTAGCGTACATCATATTTAAATATCGATGTTAATATTCTGTAAACTGCATCTTTCTAAACCGTTACGATACATCATAGAAAGGAGTCTATAGAATGGGTAACTAACTGTTCCTAAAATAAGGTAGCAAGTATTTGGAAGTCAATTTCTACATAAGGTCGTGCGAGATGTGAGAAAAAGTTATGGACAGGAGGATCTCTGTTTACTGCGCTCATAAATCCGCTTATCCTAGAAACGGTTCCATTACTAGATAAACACTTGGGGCCGACTGCTATCCTCATTCGCTGTATCTCCGCTCAAAGCCTTTTGAAAGCGCGGTAAGATATTTCATTGTGCCATCGTCGGTTACGACGTGCGGCTCTGAATAGACGATGTAGGGACCTATAACTTCGGTGCCCCTGGGCTCCCACAATGCACTGCGATAAGGAGATGGTGTGTGACGCAAAGGGATGGTAGTGCTCTGCTGTATAGCCCTCTCCTGAAACATCCGCAACGCTAATACATGTGGGGCAAGGCTTCAAAAGGTAGCCTGTCACATGAGATTATATTACTGAACGGTAACACAAACTTCTTTACAAAATTTTATTAGATAATATCGCAAAAAAATACAGAAAAAAGATATCGATTATCTTCTTACTCGCTCAAAATCATCTGTGTTGCGCTCAATACAAATTTGGTGTCGTTCATGAAAAACTAGAAACGGTTGGCCTCAGTTTTATATGGAACAGATGACTCAGTTGGGTTCAAAAGTCAGCTGAGACGCGTTTAAACATGTTGAAACTAATATCGTGGGATTATTGTCTGTTATCTAAAACCTTTAACATTGTTACCACTTTAACACAAAAAGTCACCAGGCATCAGGAATACATGGGTGAACATATCACCCAGCTTCTTTTGCATAGTGTTAGTTTATTAACTCATAATGTGTTCCAATAAGTAATAATAAAGATGAATTTTCACTCTGCAGAGGAGTGTACTGTGATCTGAAACTTTCTCGTAGACTGAAATTGAGTGCTGCATCGGAGCTCCAACACGGAACCTTTGTCTTTTGGTTGCTAATGCTGTACCGCCTAAGATACTCAAACCGTGCTCGGGACCCACCCTGAAGCTTTTCTCTCTCCTACTTTCCAAATTTCACAGAAGGGGCGGATCGTGACTAGAGACTGGAATGAAAAGCTGCTACAGCATTGGCCGGCGAAAGGTGAAAGAGCCGGATTTGACAACCAGTTTGGCACACGATTTTATTTTTCCAGGCAATTTAAATATTTTTTATCTTTACCTGCATTATTTTTTACTTTAAGAATCGAGATATTATGCTAGTGTAACGTCTTAGTTGGAAAGATCTTAGCTTGGAAAGATCATATTCGATTACTGTCGTAATTGACATGCGAGGTATTTCACTCGTTGTTATGGTAAAACTCCGCTTTTTTGTTTGCTGTCAATCGTAGTTCAGATGTCTAATACCGATGTGTGCCGATGCTTCACAAGAATTCACAAATTGGGTGCATTATACTTTTTCATTACCGACAGCATTGGATATCCCAGCCAATGTTTACATTTTAGTACCAGATCGCGACGCTCATTTCGCATTTTACATTTCAAAAATGGTGGTAAAATGATTTTCAACAATAAATTTTTGTCTTGTAGGCAATATTTGAAAATGGTTCAAATGGCTCTGAGCACTATGGGACTTAACATCTGAGGTCATCAGTCCCCTAGACTTAGAACTACTTAAACCTAACTAACCTAAGGACATCACATACATCCATGCCCGAGGCAGGATTCGAATCTGCGACCGTAGCAAAAGCGCGGTTCCGGACTGGAGCGCCTAGAACTGCTCGGACACAACGGCCGGCGCAATATTTGAAGTAGAGGCCCAGAGTTGTTGCTGAAACAAGTCAGAAAACGAAATTCGAGTTTGAAGAGTCGTGTCATAAACAACTACAGTCATGTGCCTGATTTTCATTAAATGCATTTCTTATTTGAAATGTTTTTGGTAATAATATAGGCTTATATATTTCCAGATATCGCTGTAGTCCTACTGGCTTGGGGAACTAGACCAGAAATCAAATTATTGTGAGGCAACATGCGATAGAAGGTAAACTTGATGAGCGCAGAACTCATACATAACAGGATTTTTCTAGGACGCCGGTGATAATCCTCTGAAATAGAAAGAAGCAAATTACTACACTCACTTTCAGAAAAAAAGAACACCGTGAACGACTGGAGATAGGACGTTCATATTCAGAGGACATGTACATTAGTATGTTCTGCAGAAATGACTAGCTTTTCAGTCACCTCGGTTTACCATGTGCCTGTTGCCTAGCAGGCACAGGGTCTGCGTGGGTCCTGATAAGTTGTTCCATTCGTGATGGTATCGACGCGTATAAGGTGCGAATGGCGTCCTTGGATATAGCTATCCACGCTGCAGTCGTGGTGGTTGGCAATGGGTCATAGCACTGCACCCATCGTATCACCATATCACACACATTTTCGATTGGCTTCAAGTCTGGTGATCTGGCGGGCCAGGGCAAATGGTTGATGTCCTGTGACACCAAGGAGGCTCGTATTCGTGCAGCAACACGTGGTTTTGCATTGTCTCGCTGAAAATTGGCGTCTAGGGTGTTGTACAGAAAGGGTATGGCTGCGGGTCGCATATTCACGTACGTCGCACTGGTCACATCGCTCTGGACACCACCAACTGTGATTCGTGGTTGCACCCAACACCATCCCGCACCGTAAGGCCTTGAGTTGGTTCTGACCGTCGTGTGCGAATACAGTTACTGTGATGCCGCTCCCCTATCTGCGGTGAACCAACAATGGGCATGAAATCTGGATTCGCGGGACAGAGCGAATCAGGTTGTAGAAAGGGGCCAAGATCAGTTACTGTTAGTTACACAAGAACACATAACTTTATTCCTGTAAAACCACAGTTTTCTCTTTAAAACAACAAGGATCAATTCACGGCTGAGGACCCAAGTAACTTCTCAATAATAAAGTTTAAATAATTCCTTTTAAAACACCAGGATTTAGACAACCGCTGAAGGCCTTACTTAAATAAAAATTAAAATACCTTCTCGGCTAAAGACCCAAATAATATTTCAGACCAGCAAAGGAAATTCTTTAAAAGGTAAGATTTACAAATTTCGGCTGAAAACCATATTAAGGAAAATTTTAATTACTTCCTCGGCTGAACGCACAATAATATTTCAACATAATAGAGGGGAACCTTTAAAGACAAGCATTTACACAATGCAACAGAAAACCATCTTAGGAAAACTTGAAAAAATTTAACGGCTGAAGGCCCAAACAATTATTGAAAGTAATTAAAGACAAACCTGAAGATAAACATTTACACAGTATTACTGAAGGCCATTTTAAGAATTCAAAACAATTAAGGAGAAACCTTACAGACAGGAATTTACACATTACGGCTGAAAGCCACAAATTTTAAAACAAACGCGACTGAAGGCCTAAATACAGAGCAAACAAGAATTTTAAATAAAACACGGCTGAAGGGCTAATCTTAAATTACTTCACATAAGGTTCCGCTGAAGGTCATATACTCAACATAGAACAGACAAAATTAATACACGGCTGAAGGCCTCGCACAGTACTTGAGACTAAAAGAAGATCACAATCCAAAACAACAGACCAGTGGTGCTCAGAAGTGTTCCAAGGGTCGGCCTGGGGAGGAAACTCTAACAACAGTTTAGTTGAGGCAGGCAGCTAAGCGTGACACCATATAATCGGGAGGCAGCACGACCTACGGACGGCTGAAGAACCAACCAACAACCTAATCAATTCCCTTCAACCCGACCAACGGGACGACAACCGAAAATGTCAGCGAGGATGATCGCTGCTCCAGTACGCAGACAGCGTTCATCTACTCAGCGGAAACCACAGAAGCTACACAGTTCCACGTAAACACTTGCACCAAGAACTCCGACAATCCTAAAACCAATCACCGTCGAACAACAAAGAGAAGTGACAAGTCACACACACACACACACACACACACACACACACACACAGAGAGAGAGAGAGAGAGAGAGAGAGAGAGAGAGAGAGAGAGAGAGGGAGAGTTTCCATTAGCGGTCGACGACCAAATATACGTCGTCCGATAAGACGACCGACCGAACGACCAACCAATGTCGACCCCACTCAAGTTATGAGTGTCGGCAAGGGTCGGGCGAGTCTTGGCTGTCCGGACTTCACTGCAGCTCCAACCCAACCCGACTCAACTCGATGTCCGGAACTCGGAGACACGGCAACCCGGGCACACTGGCTGGGATCCACCCATGCAGAGGTAACTCTTGCCCATTGGCCACGACATCTCTGCAGAAGGAAGGAACCATGGAGGTAAGAATAGAGGGAGACTCCGTGACGTCACAGCTGCGAAGCCATGTGAAGCCGAGGGTAGCCATCTCAATCCGACCAAAACATTACTGCTGTAAGCTTGTGTGCATAGGCTTGTCGCTCGCTTTAGGAAGGATTTTGCTCTATTATGGTGACTTGTGTGGTGTTCGGATGTACGAATCGTTCTGATTGTGATGCGAAATCGAAGGGAATAACATTTCACGTATAAGTTGTCTCATTAAGTGTGATTTTACAACTTCATTGTGAATGAACGAGTGCTACATCGGTACTTGTACTATAGCGTGTTTTTCTCCTGTATGATTTTAGATTTCCTAAAAATGAAAGTCTGAAAGCTCTGTGGGAGAATGCCGTGAGGAGGAAGAATTGGCGTGCGTCTAAATGGAGCACTATATGTTCTCAGCATTTCCGAGAAGAGGACATGGACCGAACTTCCCTTTCAACAGTAAGGCTCCGAGAAAATGCTGTACCATCAGTTTTCCCTACACACCCAAAACATTAGCAAAAGGTATGTTAATTCAAAGAATTAAATTCTTAGTTTTCAAGTTCACGTTTCAGTATAATACGTACGTCGTCGATAATCTAAGTGTTGAGTAACTCACTTTGTCTTCATCATGTACCAAATTAAAAGCTAACACTACATTAACTGGCGTAAAGTATAGGCCTAAACAGGACACTGTGTGGATTTGCCATTCTATGTACCGTATTTCAGTAAATATTGGTGGTAATGAACAGTGTTTCCCAGTAGTGTAACGTAACTGAAATGTCCCAGTACGTATTACAAACAAGATGTATTTATGGGGCTTTGGAGGGAGGGTATAGCTAACTTAGTTTTCAGTTTCTATTATTTAGTTGGTGTTACACGTTTATTACTGAATTAACAAAATTGTATCGTTTACATTGAAGACTAGCTATTCGCAATATTACATTAAAAACTATTTTTAATCAGAAGAAATGCGGAATTTCACCTTTACGAGATTTTATTTTAAACAAAAACTTTGAAACAACGAGTCTGATGACGTTACATGCGTATATGGTGCAATTAGCGACTGTAATACACGCAGCGCTATAGCACACTGGCAATGTTTTGGTCAGAGTGTCATGGCAGCGAGCAACGCCCCCATGGCTTCAAGACGTAGTACGGCTGTGATACGTAGCGCCATCTCCCCTTATTCTTGCCTCCATGGAAGGAACCGACCCACGTCCGGCAAGATGACCAACTGACGAGGCCCAGAATCGGTCAAAAGACTAAATACACGTCTCCCGATGAGACGACCGACCGAACGACCAACCAACGGTCGTTCCCGCTCCAATCTCCTTCCGTCGGACAGTTGATGTGTATGTGACCAGAGGTCGGCGAGTACTGACAGACCACACCGCACTGCGCTCCGTCCCCAACTGAACTGCCGACAGATGGCGACCCGGAAATACTCGCGGTCGCTCCAGAGACATCATGGCCTTATCGATAAGCGGTGCTGCTGCCACTCACAGGCAAGGAAACCTAGTGACGCCAGTAAATGGAATTAAAACAAACCCAGGCGACCGAACCACAAAACAAGATGAGGAGCCTATGAACATGACAGAGAGCCGCGCACCGCTCAGGGCCATCATTTTCAAACAAACAGGACCTGGGTTCGTCCGTAAACGCTACCTGATGCCGTTCATGTCCCCAGTGGTGTCGTTCCATACACCATTGCATCTAGCATGTTTCTGCACATTAGTCAAAGGTAGGCAGGGAAGTGGATGACGTGCACGTAACCCTTGCCGTAATAAATGGCGACGGACTGAATCCCTGGTAGTGTGCGATGTGTTGCACTGTTGCGCCAGGATCTGCAATCCCACTCGGATGAGGTGTCGATCTGCTCGGGTTGGGGTGGTGGGGGTAAGGTCTGGGTGGTGCGATCTGACCCATTTCGTCGTGTTCTACTGCCTTCTATGAACCACTCTGCACACACCAGTTGCACTGCCGTTACACTCCGTCCCACACAAACAGCAGTTTCCTGGATGGACGCATACCATTCTCTTTACCCAATAATGCCCAGTCTTTCGAACTCACTGATTTGACGATACGTTTCGCGCATACTTCTGCAAGGCATCCTGCACGTCTGCTCGAATCACACAAATTCATTACCTTCGATTTATTGCGAGAACGAAAGTCGCAGGCACATTTTGAGCCTTGATGTCGATGTTGACCTCGAAGCCGCGGGCTGACATGTTCAAAATGATAACCATTTCTCCCGAACATACTAATGTACATGTCCTGTGAATATGAAAATCCTATTTGTAGTCGTTCAAGGTGATCTCTATATTCTGAACGTGAGTGTACTCTGCGAGAAAGTTACTGTCGAATGGTTCATTATGGATAAAAGCTAACTGTTTTCATTCCAATGAAAATGTTAATGCTCTCTGCAAATGAAGAATTTCATCCTCATCAGTAATTGAGGCATCAATAACAACAAAATGAAACTTGTACGGACTTACTGATCAGGCGCGCTTTAGTTAGCAACAGTCTCCGATGGCTCAGTAAATTCATCAGGCCATGAATGGTCCTTTATTTTGCTTTGAATGGCAGGTTCATACATCCTTCCGCACCCTGCTAGCGCACCCCCGTCGGAATTCCCCGCTGCGGAAGATTCAATTCCAGGTTTGTTTTCTTTCGATCTGCTCGGGGATTGTAGGGGGATGTGTTTCACAGGCGAACGTTGATGATTCGAAGAGAAAACTGCTAAGGGGGTACCGTATTATAAACCAAGAGACTACAGTCTGTTACGAAAATATGGGGTACCAAAATTACCTGGTATGTTTGTGCAAAGGAAATACAAATATGAAGATCACTGTCATTGAAACATTTTTCTCATTCAGTCTCGCTTAAGGATATTCTCAAGTCGTACTAAATGTAATATTTAACACATTTTTGATAACTGCTTGTTTAAAATGAATGATAGTCTATTATTAATACACGGTGTTTCACAGACCGTGTTACATATTTACAGAGTTTATATAGGGGAGTTAGTAGATCAAGTTTTACCTAGGAACCCATTTCCGGAAACGTCATCCAACGGTGCTACAGAATGTCAAACCTATGGGCGTCGGCGACTGTAAATGTTTGCATAGGCAGGGTGTTTCCACGATGACGTTACAAACTTTCTAGGGTGATTGAAAAGGATAAACGTGTCAATTTGAGGTAAGTTCAAAAAATGGTTCAAATGGCTCTGAGCGCTATGGGACTTAACTTCTGAGGTCATCAGTCCCCTAGAACTTAGAACTACTTAAACCTAACTAACCTAAGGACATCACACACATCCATGCCCGATGCAGAATTCGAACCTGCGACCGTAGCGGTCGCGCAGTTCCAGACTGTAGCGCCTAGAACCGCTCGGTCACAGTGGCCGGCTGAGGTAAGTATTCCTGTAACGGAAACGAACGAATCGAAAGTTATAAGCGAAAACCGTTCCAGAATACACATACTGGTACTGTTGTTGCAAAATTGTAGGATAGGCAACTTTCAGAGGTGGTAGTATGGACCAAAACTAAAACTCTAGTAAACATGGCCTCTAAAGTGCATGCCTTAAGAGCTATGATCGCTTATTCAGAAGAAGAGATGTGTTTTATAGTAGCGAAGATGAACAGCAACTCAGAGCTCCTCAGGTGCGCAGTTTAGAGCCCATTTACTGGACTTTTTTTCTTTTTTTGTTCCATACCACCACCTCCGGAAGTCGCCTAACCTACAATTTTCGTAACAGCAGTTCCAGCATATGTCTTCCACTGTTTGAGTAAGGCAAGTTGGAAAGGAGACAGGCATACGTGTGTATGATAAACCCCTTCCCTCTACAATTCATCTCCTTCATATCCCCTCTGTGTTACCACAGATGACATGTCACTGATTTATTTGTACTAAGATTGCGGTACACATGAGGTGCGTATTTGCTCCCACCGCCGTAAGTGGAATGCATACGTTCTAATAAAAGTTCACCAACCTGCAGACTTCTATAGTTGTTGTCCCCCGCGCAGATAACAGCGCGTAGGTAATCCGTTTTCTTGAGGCTGGAAGGAATTCTTAGCGTGGAACTGATACTATGTGAATTATCAAATTTCCAATTATTATGCCACTCGCTTTTTATTGGCGGAACACGAGAAACTGCACAGTTACATTCTAACTTAGAGTGACAAATAATTTCCATTCTTCTGCAGAATAATGAACTCCGTATTTCCGTAATTGCTTTCACACTGTTCTCAACTACATGTCCACATAACCATATATTACTAATAAAGTCTTAACTGATACCGACCGCGGCGGACAACATGTATGTCCTCCGACACTGCCAAACCAGCTGCGATCTTACAGCCGAACTCCTAAGTTAGAAGCAATCCGAAGATCACCGAAGTGCACGTCTCCCTTTTCGTTTACCTGTTGTTTATTATTCTGCTGGTCATTAATACTTGCGAAATAAAGGAATGATAGCACGCTATTGAGACATGATTTTATTTTAAATGCAACTAAATACGCTGCTTAGGTTGTCTAATATTAATAACAAAAGATTATCATTTTGGCCCGCAAGTTCCGAATGCGGCAGCTAATCGCGCAGAAGGACCACAATTTAGCCAGTCGTTCTCACTATTCCCCTACCGAACAAACCATCTGCGTCTGGTACCTCACACCACTGTAGGTCATTTTGATTCTGCTGCATTTTCAACTGTTCTAAGAAGAGCTTCTTGTACCTGAATGTCATGGCTGGAAAGCCAGAAATATTAGAGGAGGTATGAGAAAAGTTTTCGCTTATAACTTTCGACCCGTTCGTTTCCGGTCCACGGACCAGTATCTCAAACTGATACATTTATCCTTTTCCATCATCCTAGACAGTTTGAAAATGTACAAGGTCTTGTATCCCGCCTGGAAGGCGGCGCGTGGGTCTGCTCCTATAAACAGAAGGGTAGGTCGAATGTACGAAGTGAGCAGGAGAAGGTGAGGTAAAAATCTGGATACTGCTTTTAACTTTACAGAACATTTAATAGAGAATATTAGTCAATGACAAACGTAACTTTGCACTGAAGAGCACGTAGGTGCAAAGCCGGATCCATCACAGCTCACAAAAATTACAAAGGCAAAATCTGTAGTGGCTCGCCCACTATGAAAATAGAGCAATGTTGGTTGGTCGTTTGCTCGGCATCAAATGGGCTGAATCCGGAACGGCGTTCGTAGAGCTCCACAGCGCCGGCTAGAGGGCGCTGTCGTTGGTGTCGGTGTCGTAGTGCTAACCTAAGCACTTGCACCTACGCCGTGGCATCGTAGCTATCGACACCACACAAGGAATCACCCAATATAGACATATATTTACAGGTGCCGGCGCCTATAATTTTGCCGCTCTGTAGCGTCGTTGGCTGACGTTTCCGAACATGTGTTGTTATGTAAAACTTGGTCTGTTAAGTCCCCTCTGCAAAATCTAGAGGTGTATGAAATGAACTGTGAAATACCCTGTAGATGGTTATGTAGTAGCGTATACCAAAAAAACCTTGGGGATAGTTTCTTACGTTCTGCACTAAGATATGGAATTAGTGTATACTATTCTGGTAATTTAATTTGCATAAGTAGTACATCGTTTTCACAGTTTGTACATTTTTCTTTATAGTCTTACTTAACAACTCATATGAAGTCCCTTGTATCCACATAGCCTTATTACTCGTAGTAATTAATACGGGAAATACAAACAATGAACTTGTTAAAAACTTCTTCGAGTTCAGGTTAATACGTTTAAACGAGAAAGTGAGAAACTATTGTTGTCAGTGAACAAGACGTAGTCTGGTGTACGATCAGAATAAGAGGAAGTAAATCCCATTTTCTACCAGGGCTTACGGATTCAGAAAGTTGGTGGCTTTACAAAACAAATATGGCACAGACTTGTCGTGGAAAGGGATGCTACATCGAAGCTGACATTGATTTTGGAAGATCGATCCCTAACCAGATATACTAAATTGGGAATACTGAAACCCCTAATATCTAACAGTTTTCATTTATTCGACTGAAACTTGGACAATAACTAAAGGGGATCGCAAAAAAATTTATGCTATTGTCATGTGGTCTTAAAGGAGGAATAGGACGGAATATCATGGATGAACGAACCAACAAGTCAATCCTTCAAGAATTGCGGTTGGAGAAGAGACTGTCCAGTACTTGTTACCCGCGAATGGTGCAGTTCTCTGGTCACGTAGCGCGGCGACGGCATTATTTCTAGAAAAAAGATGATTGTGTATGATAAGGCTGAAGGGAAGACATTGTAGGGAAGACTACCGACACCATAGATGGACAGGATGAAGGAGAAAACAAACAAACGTTGAGACATATACTCCGAGATGCAGAAGACTGGGAACAACGGAGACGGGAGGTTAAGAACATCGTGTGTTGGGTCACCAACTTCCAGCTGTGTGAGACACAGCATTGATGAAGATGTTTTATATAACTATATCAAGTCACTAATTATCACCCCTAACGTTACACGTGCTTCCAGCCTTCTGGATAGTAAAATACCTATTTCAAACAAATGATACAGAAATTAGATTTTTGTAGTTGTGGGTGGTGTATATGCCCTGTAAACTTTCTGCCTGACCATTTTCCAGGTATGTATGTTAGTGTATAGTTGAATGTTATCAGTATGTAATTCATAGTACATAGATGAGATTTACATATATTCTTTAGTTCACGCAGGGCTTATACAAATTTCATTTTATTTTACTCATCATGTTACACTAAACATTTTCTTTTGCTACAAATACGTTTATGACTGCAACTTGAACAGTAATATACAGTGCCACGTGTCTGTCAAACAAACTGCTAGTAGAGTGCAAGAGGGCAAATTTTGATGAAGTAACAATAGATAATTTAAATATTCTAATTAATCACGAGAAGTTGTACTTCACCAACGCCACATATGTGGAAAAAAGTCAAAGATGTCGATTTTATTTAAGAACAATACCGTGAAATGACTTACAATAATCGTATTATAATACAAAATAACCTAAAACATTTCCGTTAAGAGTTTCTGTGTAGATGCTCTTCATTATAATAGGACGAATTGCCCAAGAGGCAGGTAATTAATCCGCCTTAAAAGCCAGCACATAATATACGTGACTTCTATGTAATCTGGAAGACTACAGAATGTCTGTGTACCCATTTGTTTGCCTTTATCCTGTACTAGTGTTACCCCTTGAAGTTTTCGTAGAGATTGTTTTTGTTCGAGTGTTCCTTATCTAACGTTACTTCCGCTTCTTTTGAAGTAAGAGAAACGTTGGTAAACAGATATTTTGAAGTATTTGTCAACGTACCCAGGTTTGTGAAGGAAGTAAGCAAGGAAGGAAGATTAGAGTTTAACGCCCCGTCGACAATTAGTTTTGATACGTGGTACTTACTGGAATTCAGGAAAACGTGGAAGGGAGGACCAACCAATATAAATTTTTCACACAGCCTGGTCATTTAACAATACATAAACATAATTTTCTTTTACAAAATGAACAAATTTGCCAAAGTCTTTTGACCTTAAGTTGAATAAGCTTTTTCAAAAGAAATCTAACAGCAAACAATATGACAATGATTACAAGACGGCCGGACCTGCAGCCCGCCCCTTATCGGATGAAACAACGGTGTTTACTAACGCGCTAGACACAGTCTGTGATATTAAATGCCCTTCTGCAACACATGAAAACTATATAAGCACCATTGATGACAATAATGATTCAGTTACTCAAAACAGATGACGAAACTTTTAATTAGAAAGCTGTATGTCGAAAGGTTCTGGGCTGAGATGCGCACCGGTGCTTAAAGATTAAACCGATTAGGTTGGTTGGTTGGTTGTTTCGGGGAAGGAGACCAGACAGCGAGGTCATCGGTCTCATCGGATTAGGGAAGCACGGGGAAGGAAGTCGGCCGTGCCCTTTGAAAGGAACCATCCCGGCATTTGCCTGGAGCGATTTAGGGAAATCACGGAAAACCTAAATCAGGATGGCCGGACGCGGGATTGAACCGTCGTCCTCCCGAATGCGAGTCCAGTGTCTAACCACTGCAAACCGATTAGGAAACAAGATGACAATGATAAGGCTTACTCCAAAGCAAGCAACCTCTTAATCAGAATCGGGAACCAAGGTGCGAGTCCCTTCCGACAGTCTTATTTTGAAAGTTGGCTGTTAATATTTTCAAAGTTAAACTGATAGTTATTGAGACCGCTCTGATGGAACGTCTTAAAACATTACTTGTGAACACTTATTACAAGAAAACTCATTCAGCGGAACCACAAGATCCAGCTAAAATACACCAATAATGACCCAGTCTTTCTAACACAGCAACGAACAGCTTAGTACAACATATTATAACTAATGACTAAGAAAGGCAATTACAATCAAAGAATTAAACCGGTTAACATCTAAATCTAGTCACAAGTTCCCTCTTTGTTTAACAGCAACCTGTTTCTTGGTACAATTGTTCGTCTGTATTTACGACCAGGAGCTGGTTCATTAGAACATTAACGATCGGATACTAACCAGAAAGGAAAGGCAATATAATAGCGGGACAAATTTTCGAACGACAACTAGTGTCTTAGTACAATACTATGGCCCGTATTTACGACCAAAGAGCCGACCGAGTAAAACTCCAAGGGTCGGGTACAAACCACAAAATAATAATGAGGGCAGGCAGACAATGACACAAGTCACCACGAGGATTCCCCTTTATCAGCTAGCACTTCCATTGATCCATGTCGGCCTGCTGCTTGTAGTCGACGCTGACCCCGGTGAAGTACTCCGGTATCATCGCTTAGCGCAGGCTCTCCTTGATCAGCTCGTGGCTTCGGCCACCGGGGCCTCGTGAACACCTCTTGTAGCGACTCTACCGCCAATCCCCAAAACTTTGCGCCTCTCCCTCGGGCCAGCGAACCTCGTATATACACCGGCAAGCAAAGACCTTCTAAGGAGACAACCCACAAATACCAACTCTTCCTCATATATATTGACAATGGGGCCGCAAGGGGGATAGTCGATACTACACCTGAGCCAGTGGCACCAGACAGAACAGTCTACTAATTCAATGGCAACACGACCCAATGTTATTAGAAACGGAGAACAAGATCGGTTTACGGACGGCTGGACAAGGAGATCGGCTGTGTCCCGGCATTTGCCTTAAGCGATTTAGCTAAATTACGGAAAACCTAAATATGTATGACCTGACGGGGAACTGAACCTTCGTCCTTCTGAAAGCGAGTTGTAACGTGCCATTAAATAAAAGAAACATTATTAACATTCTACATTTTTATTCATCATGTCTAAATATTTACAATCGTCTGGTGCTAGAGGGCTCCGAACTGTAGAGTGTAACATGGCGGTGTATAACGCAACTATGTTGATGTTTATGATGCAGCGGTCTGTAATCGAGTATCGAATTAGAAGAGTTCGTCCGCATATGGCGCTCTCTTTTCTTCAGCATGACAACTCCAGACCACTCACGAGCGCTACGACATCTGCAGCAGTCCGAAGTCTTGTGTTCACTGTTTTTGATAATTCACCACACTGTCCCGACCTGAGCCGGCCGAAGTGGCCGTGCAGTTAAATGCGCTGCAGTCTGGAACCGCAAGACCGCTACGGTCGCAGGTTCGAATCCTGCCTCGGACATGGATGTTTGTGATGTCCTTAGGTTAGTTAGGTTTAACTAGTACTAAGTTCTAGGGGACTAATGACCTCAGCAGTTGAGTCCCATAGTGCTCAGAGCCATTTGTCCCGACCTGGCCCCTTCCGATTTGCATCTGTTTCCAAACCTTAAAGAACTCCATCGAGGACTTCACGGTTAATACTGACAAAAACGTGCACGCAGAGGTAAGTTTCTGGCTCTGTCAACAATCTCAAACATTCTGCTGTGACGGTATCCACTTACTGGTCTCTCGTGGGAGAAATGTGTTCGCCGCTGGGTGACTCTGTTGAGAAATAAATATGCAGACATGAATAATAAATTGTAGAGCTGTAATAACTTTTGTTATATTTAAAAAGCTGAAGGGTTTGCACATAATAACTTCGGAGGCGTTACTATCAGAACGCCGTCGTAGTTACAAACTGATGTAAGATGACGTGAAAACTTTTGTCGGTGCTATTTATTTTGAGACTGACAACCCTCTGAACTCATGAATTCTCTAGTCTAATGCAGTCTCGACGCAATCCTTCTGGCATCCTGTTGCAATACATATATGAAGATGGTATCTGTTCTTCCGGGCATGTCCGGAAGAACAGATACCATTGGTGATCTTGCAGCTCTCGAAGAATGAAAAAGTACAGTGAAATCCAGACCATTAGCTGCTTACAGGCGTTGATGAATATCAACGGGGACAGTAGAAAATGTGTCCCCTACCCGGGATTCGAACCCAGGATCTCGTGCTTACATGGCAGACGCTCTATCCGAGTGAGCCACCTTTTTTTATTTTTTTTTTTTTTTGCTCGTTATTGATCCTTGTGTTTGGTCGTTGAGGACGTCGCAAGACGTCCTGTTCAAGTTCAGTGGTTGATCCTTCCACTGAGTTTTTTTTATTACAGAGGCCAACCGGCTCTCTGACCGAACATGCTGAGCTACCCTGCCGGCGTCCGTTTTGTTCGTTTTCGTTCGTTTCATCTGCTGGGGGCGGACGTCGCAAAACACCCGTTTCAGTTCGCCGTTGATCCATGAACTCTGTTTTTTTTATTACAGAGGGCAGTTACCCTCTGACCGAACACGCTGAGCTACCGTACCGGCAGCCATCGGGAACACAGAGGACCGTGCGCGCTGCAGGGACGTTTCGCCGGCACGATCCCCGTGAGATCCACATTTCCAACTTACTGTCCCCACACTACATTTGTAGTGCCCCTTCCCGCTACACTCATTACTCGCGGCAGTGAATCTACCGATTCCCGTAAGAGGTCGAGCAACGTGATTGCATCAGCACTGAAGAATATCATTGGTTAGTAAGCCTTATTTATTTGAAGATGGTATCTGTTCTTTCGGACATGTCCGAAAGATACTTGCTGTCGAAAGTTCATGCAAAAGTTCACAAAAAGCTTAAACTAAAGAAGTTGTGCTTACAATGGGTATTGTAAACACTACGTGAGTGGCTTGTACGAGAATCATAACTACAGTGTATGGAACGTAACCACTGAGAATTACCAAACAATTTAGCAAAAATAAGATTGATTTATCTGTTAGTACTTTATATGTAGGCAAAACTTATTTAGGAGCATTTAGTTGCATCCTTTAGGAGCAATAAAATCAAGTCATGCCACGACTGAGAAAAGAGCATGGGATGTCCCACAGTGCACAGTCTGCTGATTACCAAAAAGGTTAATGTAAAGCAATTTTAGCCCGGAAAATTAGGTGCACTGTGTGTTTTTGCATAGACTAGTGGAGCTGCTTGTGGAATTTGGGCCTCAGCATAGTACAATCGAGTATGAGACATATCGTGAGAGCCGGGGGAAGAAGGTCCCTGACAGCTGTCAACTGCGAAACGCAAACGTCTGGAGCCGATGGCATTATTTTCCAGAAATAACTTATTTTATTCGACACCAGATAGTAGAAAATGGATGACACTGACCTTATACATGGTATAACAAACACAACGATTTCATTCATAACTAGCATTACATATATTCAGATCTTCTTCACACAACTGCCTATTTAGGATAACATCTGTCTTTGTAGCGTTTTTGTTTGTCCTATTCACTGCGTTTCTTTTTGAGTATGAATAGGGTTCAGTGTCCAGAGCTAAGACGTCTGCTTGCTTGATGATTTCTTGTTTATATTATATTGATAGTACTTTCCACACCTTGTCCCACATTCCTTTGACGTTGTTGGAGAAAAACCTGTGTCTATGAGATCGCAGGTACTGAATTTGGGAATGTGTGCAAGATGCGTTCCACTCTGTTAAGCTGTTTGAGATTTTTCTGTTTACAGTGCGATATCACGAAGGTCTGATATGTTGCCATAGAATACTTCTTACCAATCTGCTCATAGAACAGAAGACGTCATGACAACGTATGTGTGATCACACCCCTTACAGCCTTGGTTTAGTACCTACTATATACTTGTTTACTTGGAAAAAAAAGTCTCTCAGTCACATGACACTGTTGGTCACAGAAAACTGGTGGGCAGTGTCTGGCAAATCAGGCGGCAAGTCTGTATGAGAATGGAATTCAGAAGTTGGTTGCTGTATGACAGCTGCTTTAAAATTTTTAGAAGTTATGTAGAAATGTAAGTATAACACTTCAAATAATAAAAGACTCGTTTCAAAAGTGCACTTGTGCTTGTTTAAAGTAGAAGCGGCACTTCGTTAAATAAGCGCGCTCCATACCTGCCGTTAACAGCAGTGAGAACGTTTACACAGACAGAGAGCGCGTTCCGTAGCGCTGCAGTAAGTTGGGCCTGTGCCGCCCCCCGCCCCCGGATGCAGGGTGCAGATAGGGATTTACTGCCGGGCTCGGCGCACTCCCTCCGCCCCCAGCCCTCCGCGGATGGGAGACTCGCCTCGTCAGGCAGCCACCGCCGGCCGCCCGTTTGACGCCAATGGGGTGTTTTGTAGATCGATCCCCCATCCGCATCGAAAGCGGTTTATCACCCGGCGTATAAAATGCCGGTCGCCGTTTCGCCACCCTCTTGGAGCCGTCGGCGCCGCCACCGACCAAAACGAGAGCCGCAGATCTCGCTGCCGTCCTTCCACCCGACGCTCGCCGTCCGCACTCGCCGCTCCCAATACTTTCCTGTCCCTCGCATCCTGCTGCTCAATGCGTCTGCTTCTCTTTAACAGTACTCGTACTCTACTTACTCCTGCGATGCAGATAATTCTGACTGAGGCCTCGAAACCGAAAAGAAGTGCAAGATGAGGCCATAATGTAAAATGTTTCCAAGTGGCTCTGAGCACTATAAGCCGGCCGGAGTGTCCGAGCGGTTCTACGCGCTACAGTCTGGAACCGCGCGGCCGCTACGGTTGTAGGTTCGAGTCCTGCCTCACACACATCCAAGCCCGAGGCAGGATTCGAACCTGCGACTGTAGCAGCAGCGCGGTTCCGGACTGAAGCACCTAGAACCGCTCGACCGCAACGGTCGGCGCCATAACGTAACAACTGCGACATAGAGTCCAATTCACTATATATATATATATATATATATATATATATATATATATATATATGTGTGTGTGTGTGTGTGTGTGTGTGTGTATGATGTATTTTTGTGTGCTTGCATCTATGTGGGTGCTTACTTTCTTCTTTTTATTTCCGTTTTCCTGCATAGTTGTTTGTGTATTAATGTAAATAATGGTTTTTCGACTGGCAATATTTCCATCAATGTGCACATTACCTATTTTACTGCCGGACGGAGTGGCCGAGAGGTTCTAGGCGCTTCAGTGTGGAACCGAGCGACCACTACGGTCGCAGGTTCGAATCCTGCCTCGGGCATGGATGTGTGTGTTGTCCCTAGGTTGGTTAGGTTTAAGCAGTTCTAAGTTCTAGGGGGCTGATGACCTCAAATGTTAAGTCCCATACTGCTCAGAGCCATTTGAACCATTTCAACCTCTTTTACTCGTGAACGTCAATAGGAAACAGTCCTGGAGAGTGTGCTTGTTTGGTTTCCTATTATGCTACATATTCTCATGTCTGTATTGTTACGAGATGATGATCTTCTTGAGATACGTGTCCAGCATACTTACAGTTCTTGTACTCTCGTTTTTGTGTTTATTTCTGCTGTTTTAATCTAGTAGTAAAGATTTTAGTATTTCGCTGATCCTGGTTTACTCTTCTTTCGAGTTGAATTTTTGTTTAAATTTTACTTTAATTACATTTTTTCTGGAAAATGTTCTCGATTTTGAGCTTATTATTGTAAGACACATTTTCTTTTTGCGTTATGGAATGTATTTTCTGGCGTGACATTATATTCTACATCTACATCTACATACCTACTCCGCAAGACACCGAACGGTGTGTGGCGATAGTTACCCTACAGCAGTACTAGTTATTTCCTTTCCTCCTCCATTCACAAAGAGAAAGAGGGGAAAACGAGTACCTATATGCCTCCGTAAGAATCCTAATTTCTAGTATCTTATCTCCGTAGTCCTTACTCGAAATGTACTTGAGCGACAGTAAAATGGTTCTGCTGTCACCTTCAGATGCTGGGTTCTCCAAATTTTCTCAGCAGTGTTCTCAAAAAGAAGTGCACTTCCCTCCAGGGATTTCCATTCGAATTCTCGAGGCATCTCGCAACACTTGCGTGTTGTTCGTACCAACCGGTAACAAACCTACCAGCCTATCTCTGTATTGCTTCGATGTCTTCCTTTACCCCGACATGCTACGGATCCCATACACTGCAGTAGTACTCAAGAATAGATCGCACTGTCGTGCTCTATGCGGTCTCTTTTACAAATGAACCACATTTTCCCCAAATTCTCGCAATATACCGAAGTCGGCCATCCGCCTTCTCTAACACAAGCGTTACACGCTCATTCAATTTCATATCCCTTTGCAACGTTATGCCAAGGTAGTTAAAAGATGTGGCTGTGTCAGGCATGCCAATGCTGTACCCGAACGTTACGGGTTTGTTTTCCTATTCATCCGCATTAACGTATATGTTCCTACATCTAGAGCTGGCTGCCAACTAGAATTTTTTTATAAATCACCTTGCATCCTCCTATAGTCAATTAACTTCGACATCATATCTTACACCACAGTATTATCAGAAAACAACCGCAGATTGCTGCCCGTCCTGTCCACCAGATCATTTATGTATAAAGTAAATAACAGCGATCCTATCACATTTTCCCGAGGCACTCCTGACAACACCTTTGTCTCATATGAACACTCGCCGTCGAGGTCAACGTACTGGGTTCAGTTATTTAAGAACTGTCTGAGCCACTCACATGTATGGGAAGCTATTCCGCATGCTCTTCTCTTCATTAACAGTGTGCAGTGGTGCACCCTGTCAAATGCTTCCCTGAAATCGTGAAACATGGAAAGTGCCTGATACCTTTCCTCCATAGTTCGCATTCTATCGTAGGAGCTGAGTTTCGAATGAGCAATGGCTTCTGAAACCTTGCTGATTCGTGGACATAAGCTCTCAAGAAAAACTACGAATACAGTCAAGGACTCTACAGCAAACCAATTTTACGGATATTAATCTTTGTTTTAGCTTGGCCGTTGTGTGCATTGTATGCATTGTGATCATGTGTTCACGAGTCTGCAACTTTAATATCTTTGTGTAGGCTTTCTCATATTAACTAAATTCATAAGAACCTGCAGTCTGTTCGACTCTGTTGATTCGAACCTCCATGAGGAAGCAGTTCGCGAAGCGAGTGTGGTTGCCTCGTGCATTACAGCCTCAAAAATATTTATTGTAAAGCTGAGCAGTTGTATGGGATATCTTGATTAAAAATTTCACAGCCCTCAACAGACCCAGCTGGCATGCTACTACCCCAAACTGCGACTGGCTCACCTACTTACTGAGACCGTGGAACTACACGAGTGAGAGAAGCATGTGTACCACACCCTTCCATGAGGACCATCTGGCATCAGATGAATGCTGCACTCGCGGGGTAAAGAACTCGACTGTATGACTGTTCCACGTTTCATTCTACATTAGATGGAGGTGGGTGCGTACTGGTTGGTTCGAGAAACCCTTCCCAGGTAGATGACTCTAAAAAGGTGGGGCGGACTTCGGTTACGTCCCACATGTGGTACTTAAGGGCCACAATTTGGAGGTATCTGTCGTTGTCCAGTGTTCTTGATCGGAAATGACCTTTACGACTCTGTGGTTCAGATGGCTCTGAGCACTATGGGACTTAACATCTGAGGTCATCAGTCCCCTAGAACTTACAACTACTTAAACCTAACTAACCTAAGGATATCACACACATCCATGCCCGAGGCAGGATTCGAACCTGCGACCGTAGCAGTCGCACTGTTCCGGACTGAAGCGCCTAGAACCGCTCGGCCACCGTGGCCGGCACGACTCTGAGCTCATATGGTTTGTGTCACGCGGTAGTGGTCAATAGTTCAAATGTTTTCAGCGCCAACTTCCAGTGTTAAAAACACTTCTGGTCGTGAAATGACAATTCTCGCTTGAAATGACCGTTTAAGCCATGCTGGCAAACTTAACAATACACACAAGCGCCGTTGTACCGTTCCCGACTAGAGATACCGTCTGCCCTTATTAACTATATTGTGAGCTGCAATTTCTCATGGCTAAACATCAGACAGGAACATGTTTGTGATTCGAAACACAAAAACGTTGGCAGTAATAGGTGTGACGCAGAACTAATTTTTTTGAGGAATTTATTTGAGCATGCAGCAGATTCATTACATTAAACTGACGGAAGACACATCCCGACACACTTTGCAAAAGAGACACATTTCCTTCTTACTGTGGCTGTTAGAAGACCACCTTGTTTGGTGGATAAACAAGAATGTTGTGCAGGTTTCGGATAACGTGTTCAAAAGTACTTGGCAGGACTGTCTGTCCATAAACCCCGCAGTGAATTCCTTTACACCCCGGGGTATCTTCCGTAGGTTGAAGTAGCCTCTAACTACTGTCGCATGATCTGAGTATGTCCGCTTTACTGACCGTAGAGTTTCTTTGACATCCAACATGTAACTTAATTTCACCAAGACCTATTATACACATGCAGATAACTCCACTGTCACATTCAGGTTCGACCTCAATAGAGACAATATGATGTACATAATTGTAGGAAAGCATTATGAATTACAGAACTTTGAGTACATCAACTTGACGACTCACATGCTGATGCACCAGTGACGGTAAGTAGTCCATGAAGATGAAATCAAGTAAACAAACATTAATATTTGTAACTCACGATTTAGCATGTTCTTGGATGATGACTCGCATCATTGAGTTACATTACAGTATTTAGTAATTTGATCGAATTAATTGTTTGCAAGTTGTGTTATAGGACAGTATGTTGCAGAACAGTGTCTAAGAATCTTAATACATACTGCAGATGGGTTACTTTACAGATGGTGAGATCCGTACCGACATGGTCCTACGGCCCCGGCCCCTCGCACAAATGCCAGAGCTGCGACCTAACTGTTCCGGCGTAACGCCAAGGCCGGCACGAAGATCAAGAACGCAAATAGCAGAGGGGGCAGTGAGACGACTTCATCCAACAGTACGCTGTCAAGGAGGACACCACGACCGGAGCGGCATCGACACGAAGAGAAGAAAAGCGACACACCGCCTAGTTGCGGCCGCACTAGAAGACGAATAGTGATATTAACGACAGCTGTGACTGACGAACTTGTGTGATTAGATTGCATGGAAATTGTATACATTGAAGGAGATTGATTATTTGCATGTCGCCAATTGCTTGCGACCCATGCTGTAGAAACGAAAGTTAAGTATTGTCAGTTCGATTACTGTAAAAAACTCCATTAATACGATTTCTTGTATGTTGCCTAGCTATCCGAGAAAACAGCTTCCTAAGCACCCTCTAATTCCCCCACCCCATCCCCCCTCGTCACCCGTGTTGATCAATCTTTCTTTAATTTTTTTGTATTTAGATGAACCATTATTAGAAACATTATTTAATGCACTGCGTTAAAATAAAATATTATACCCAACAAACCAAAACGCATGGTTGTAGGAAGCCTAAATAAATTACAAGTTGAATAAACTTTCTAAAAAAAATTGAAAGTAAAACATGATCTATGTTTTACCGTTTGTGGAAACTATTGTACATTGATTCTGGTATGATGGGTAACAAAGGACACATTTTATCCATTCATCGTATGTTGTTAATTGTGCTTAAATCACTAATTACAAATGATAAGATAAATGCTGTAATTAAGAACTACTAAAATATACCTTTCTAGGAGTTGTGTTTATACTACACTTTTACCCTGAATTTTTTTGCTGTGGGCGAAATGGTTCAAATGGCTCTGAGCACTATGGGACTTAACATCTGAGGTCATCAGTCCCCTAGACTTAGAACTACTTAAACCTAAGTACATCACACACATCCCTGCCCGAGGCACGATTCGAACCTGCAACCGTAGCAGCAGCGTGGTTCCGGACTGAAGCGCCCAGAACCGCTCGGTCACAACGGCCGGCTGCTGTGGGCGAAAAATACTCTGATTGATTCAGTGAACTTCAGGTTAGCAGCTGTATAGTATTCTATCGATACGCTAGCTAAAATTGAGAATACTGAAAATGACTTCAAAGTAGCTGAAATTGCGTTCACTACATGCTGCAATCACTAGCAGTGTTATAAATATTCTCCATGCTACACTCAAGCGCCAAAGAAACTGGTATAGGCATGTGTAATCAAATACAGTGGTATGTAAACAGGCAGAATACGGCGCTGTCGTCAGCAACGCATATATAAGACAACAAGTGTCTGGCGTAGTTGTTACAGCGGTTACTGCTGCTAGAATGGCAGGTTATCCAGATTTAAGTGAGTCTGAAGATGGTGTTACAGTGGGCGTACGTGCGATGGGACACAGGATCTCCGAGGTAGCGATGAAGTCGGGATCTTTCCGTACGACCATTGAATGTCCGGAATCCGGTAAAACATGAAATCTCCGATATAGCAGCGGCCGGAAGAAATCATGCAAGAACAGTACCAACGACGACTGAAGAGAATTGTTCATCCTGATAGAAGTGCAACCTTATCGCAGATCGCTGCACATTTCAATGGTGAGCCATCAACAAGTGTCAGCGTGCGAACCATTCAACGAAGCATCATCGACATGGGCTTTCAGAGCCGAAGGTGCAGTCGTGTACCATTGACGACTGCTGGACACAAATCATTACGCCTCATGTGGGCCCGTCAACACCGAAATTGGGCTGTTGATGCCTGGAAACATGTTGCCTGGTCGGACGAGTCTCGCTCCAAATTGTATCGAGCGGATGGACGTGTAAGGGTATGGAGACAACTTCATGATTCCAAGGACCCTGCATGTCAGCCGCGGACAGTTAAAGCTGGTGGAGGCTCTGTAATGGTGTGGGGCCTGTGCAAATGGAGCGATATGGGACCCCTGATACGTCTAGATACGACTCTAACAGGTGACACTTCCAAAAGCATCCTGTCCGATCACCTGCATCCTTTCATACCGATTGTGCATTCCGACGGATTTGGGCAATTCCGGCAGGATATTGCGACACCCCACACGTCCAGAATCGCTACGCAGTGGCTCCAGGAACACTCTTCTGAGTATAAACGCTTCCGCTGGCCACCAAAGTCCTCAGACATGAACATTGTTGAGCAAATGTGGGATGCCTTGTACCGCGGTGTTCAGAAGAGATCTCCACCCCCTTTTTTATGGGAAAATGTTCAAATGTGTGTGAAATCTTATGGAACTTAACTGCTGAGGTCATCAGTCCCTAAGCTTACACATTACTTAACCTAAATTATCCTAAGGACAAACACACACACCCATAACCGAGGGAGGACTCGAACCTCCACCGGGACCAGCCGCACAGTCTATGACTGCAGCGCCTCAGACTGCTCGGCTAATCCCGCGCGGCAGGATTTATGGACAGCCCTGCAGGATTCCTGGTGTCAGTTTCCTCCAGCATTACTTCAGACACTAGTCGATCCCATGCCACGTCGTGCTGCGTCACTTCTGCTTGCTTTCGAGGGCCCTATACGATATTAGGCAGGTGTACCACTTTCTTTGGCTCTTCAGCACACTTCCGTGTTTGGATAAGCGTCTCTTCACTCATAGTTTGAAAAAGTTTTTAAAATAACTTATTTGGGTAATCATCACTTCACCTATATTTAAAAAAATTCTTCGAAATGTCTAAACGGGAAGTCGTAAATGCTATTTCAAAAGAATCTGGACACCCATATATAAAGCTGAAGTGACCTACAGAGGCCATGAGAGGCGGACCATGCGGTATAAAATGGGGCGAGAAACAGGTTTCTCACGTTGTCAGTGGGGAAGCAGTAACAGAAGAAATGGTCAGTCAGGAGAGGCTAGTCACATCGAACGAGGACTCTCACTGGATGTCACCTGAGTGACAGATCCATCATTGCCATTTAAGCTCTTCTAAAGCTGGCTAAGTCGACTGTCGGTGATGTGACTGTGAAGTGGAAACGCATAGAAACAACCACACTACGCAGACGTTGATTTTATCAACATGCCATTGCGTCCTGTCATATAGCAACATAGGCGAGGCAATGGTTTGTGAACAGTAACATTTCTGAAATGAACTAACCTACCCAGACTCTCGAACTGAACCCAGTGCAAGGAGAACGTCGACTTCGCTATAAAACCTAGCATCCAACACCATTACCTCCTCTGGTCCCGGCTTTTGAACAAGACATTCACACGCATCGTTGAAATTGTCCGCAGCGGAGTTCAAGCTGTCATAAGGGCGAAGGATGGACACATACCTTATGTAAATGTCCACTAATAGGTGTCCGGATACTTTTGATCAGATTGTGTATATGTTATTCAGCACGTTTTTCACCTGGGCCTTGAAAGCAGCTGTTTCGTTAACTGTCTCCGCTGTGTCAGTATCTCTGTAATACTTCGCAACAAGATCAGTTCCGCGTTTTTAAAGATACGATACCGAGTTTACATATCTGTCGTTTCTTTACGAGTAGTAGACGTGAGATAAGTTTTCGATTTCACTTGTTGTTCTGTCAACGATTTTGTAGCTCGGTATCTCAGTTTCACTGGGAAAAACCGACCAGTGAAAGCCAATGCCGGTATTTTAGTTCAGAATAACCGGTATTTTTCGGTATTTGTTTGGTCTCGATTATGATAGGTTTTTTCATATTTTTGCTAATAACCGAGTAAAAAAACCAACGTATCATTTTGCCACCTAACTGCGCTCTAATTTCTGGTATTTCAATAAAACTACTTTTAAACTATTAGTGTTTAATCGTGAAATTTGCATTGATTTGAAGTATGAGATTTTTGTAGAAATTGGGAGAAACAATCTTCACTGTTTTAAAGCAATTCCTGCACCTAGAAACTAGCAACAAATACATGACAAAGAATCGATACAGCATTGCAGAGACAATAAGGTATTCGTTGGCGTATGGTACGGTAAATAATATGTTACGCATGTATGTGCCGTTTTCAAGACATCTATGAGATAGATTTTCGCTTTTGTCCTTGGACATCAGTTGTACTGCAGAACAGTGCCATTCTCAGATTGGAAGTATTTTACGAAGGGTGGTAACAACGAAGTTCTACGTTCCATTTGCTTTAAACGAGTAAAAACTGCCGGCCGTTGTGGCCGAGAAGTTCTAGGCGCTTCAGTCTGGAAACGCGTGACCGCTACGGTCGCAGGTTCGAATCCTGCCTCGGGCATGAATGTATGTGATATCCTTAGGTTAGTTAGGTCTAAGTAGCTCTAAGTTCTAGGGGACTTATGACCTCAGATGTCAAGTCCCATAGTGCTCACAAGGGAACCTCCCCATCGCACCCCCCTCAGATTTAGTTATAAGTTGGCACAGTGGATGGGCCTTGAAAAACTGAACACAGATCAATCGAGAAAACAGGAAGAAGTTGTGTGAAACTATGAAAAAAATAAGCAAAATATACAAACTGAGTAGTTCATGTGCAACATAAGGAGGGGCAGACCTCACGAGCGCCGTGGTCGAGTGATTAGCGTGAGCAGACGCGGAACGGAAGGTCTTTGGTTCTAATCTTCCCTCGGGTGAAAAGTTTAACTTTTTATTTTCAACCAATTATCAAAGTTCAAGCACTCACACGTAATCAACTTCGCTCTCCAAAATTCCAGGACATGTTCAGATTTGCTTGGATATATGCAGGATTTAACGGTCTGCACACGGAAAAATTTGAAAACGTTAAAAGGGAAAACTGCGCGACTGTGAAACTGTTGCATTCATTTGTTGCAGTTTATGAGACAAACTCTTGTTTTCATCACTTTGTTGGGAGTGATTATCACATCCACAAGAAAACCTACATCGGGCCAGGTAGAAGAATCTTTCTACCCATTCGCCAAGTGTACATGCTAGGTGGGTCGACAACATATTCCTGTCATGTGACGCACATGCCGTCCCCAGTGTCGTATAGAATATATCAGACGTGTTTTCCTGTGGAGGAATCGGTTGACCTATGACCTTGCGATCAAATGTTTTCGGTTCCCATTGGAGAGGCACGTCCTTTCGTCTACTAATCGCACGGTTTTGCGGTGCGGTCGCAAAACGCAGACACTAAACTTATTACAGTGAACAGAGACGCTAATGAATGGACGGGCAGATCAAAACTTTGCTTCACTCGAGGGAGGAGTTGAACCAAGGACCTCTCGCTCCGCAGCTACTCACGCTAACCACGGGACCACGGCCCTCTGGAGCTGAATATATCCATGATGTTGCATATCTTGCCCATAAACTACTCAGTTTGTATATTTTGCTTATTTTTTTCATAGTTCCACACAACTTCTTCCTGTTTTCTCGATTGATCTGTGTTCAGTTTTTCAAGGCCAATCCATTGTGCCAACTTATAACTAAATCTGGTGGGGGTGCGATGGGGAGGTTCCCTTGTCAGAGTCATTTGAACCATTTTTGATTAAAAACAGGAGAGGCACAACAAACTCGTGATAACATTTGGGGGGAAAATATCCACAATGTTCCTTGGAAGAGAATGTTAATTTGATTGATATAACTATAATTTTATTGACGTGTTACAAATTCGGGATAATAACTGAACTATTGATTTTGTAGTAGAGTGAAAAACTGATACCATCCAAAAGTGACATTGCAGGTAAGGCATCCAATTGTGAGTTTTCGTTATCTCTGTCGCTATGCCACTCACATTCAACTTCGCAGCCCTTGCTGGAGACAATAAGACCAACTTCTACCGCAGCCTCGATCACATAGCGATCGTGATCTCATACTCTTTCACCTTCATTAGAATGTTTCGAACTTGGTTCGAAGTGTACGTTTATTACTACAAGTAATAGCAACAAAAAATCAAGAAGCGGTTATTTCATAAATCAGTTATTTTGAGCGTTTTTAAAGGTCATGTTAAACTGGAGACGAACCGGTGTAACGGGGAATCGGTTGTTTCAATGATAACCGCTACACCTAGTCCACATCCAACAGAAATCGGCAAGAAGTGGAATCTTCGACCAAATAATGTGTTTGCCTCTGCATCCTCTCGCCCATCTTTTGAGATCCTACACTACTGTAGCGAAGTAACAGCAAGACTATATCTCAGTACGAGTGAGTTTTGTAGATGGCGGCTGCGTAGAGCAGGTGCACTGTTACCAGACAAATCACGTTTGCGATAGATGTCTGCTCGGTTCCTGCCCTTTATTAAAGATGCAGCATAAAACTGTGACAACAGCGTGCGTTTGTAGTCGCGGGCCGAGGGAAACGCTTCTTCTTGTAGGCAGAAGATAGAAAACACTAAGGATTCCAAAGGGTAGGAGGACTCACGTACTCCCGATAAATTCTTCAACCGTGTCTGCTTTTGTCAGTCTTTGAGCACTCTCTGTGTCTGTGGCAGTGACGAGGGCTTATTTCGCCACGCCGCCGATTCGGCCCTGCAAGTTGGTGTGTAACCACTGCGTAACACACTCCATTTCACGTACTGACTCTTTAGCTTTCACTGTATGTAGAGTGGCAACGTCAATCATTACGGGCAAGTGTGTCGTATATGTGTGAGTCGATGTCACACTGTGAATCTTTGTTTATTTTCGTAATGGATGGCGGTCAAATGCATCAGAGAAGCGAAGTAGTGGAGTTTGGTCAGCGCCACAGGCGCCATCATTCCTGTTTTACGTTGTTGAACGCTTGCACTATTATTCTGGTACAGGATCGCCACATGAAAGGTTTCTGTACCTGCCTTCAGATTAAGGAGTACGCTTAAATCTGTGATATTTACTATATTTTTGTTGCCAGGACTGTCTGAGGTAGCTCACATTGAATCTAGATACGCTAAATCAACTTTCCAGACATACCCTGCAGAGATTTTAGTCCGGAATCCAAGGTTTTGGCCGCGAGAAAGATGTGAAACGATCGTTAGTAAGTTATTTAATAATGCAACGAGTGTTGATCTGCATGAATAATTGCAGCCATGTAAGTATATGTGAAACAACTGGAGTCATAAACGTGGGGAACTGTCTATCACTCGTTAATGCAGGTAATCACTTCCTCCTAGCATTTGTACTACACATCATATCATAACAAATAGTGCTTTTAAGCTGCTTACAGGGAGAACATGATGGGTAGGAAATGATTTGGGTTAGTTAGCATCCAAACGAGCTTCATTTAATTTGAAATGTTTCATTATTTCAAAGAAAAATCAAACCAGACTTACCATGAGCTTACATCCTCTCCATTTTGTTACAGACAAAAAAATATTTATGATTAAAATGATCCCTTAAGCTCATTTCAGACATAGTTTGATTTATTTAACCATGACCAGTAATGGTCAGTGGTGAGGAAGCGATTGTATGTATTGTATTGTATGTTAACCGAGGAACTAGAAACGACGGAGAGGCTCCGTCCCTGCCGCAGCCGCAGTGGTCCACAACCCCACGACGACTACCGCAGTCCACCCCTCCGCAGGCCCCACACCGAACCCATGGTTATAGTGTTGTTCGGCCCCCGGTGCCCCCCCCCCCCCCCCCAGGGAAATGTCTCACACCAGACGAGTGTAACCCCTATTTTTGCGTGGTAGAGTAATGGTGGTGTACGCGTACGGGGAGAATTTGTTTGCACAGCAATCGCCAACATAGTGTAGATGAGGCGGAATAAGGGAAACCAGCCCGCATTCGCCGAGGCAGATGGAAAACCGCCTAAAAACATCCACAGACTGACCGGGTCACCGGACCTCAACCCAAGTCCTTTGGGCAAATTCGTGCCGGGGACCAGGCGCTCCTTCCCTCTCTGGAAAGCCGTGCGTTAGACCGATCGTCTAACCGGGCGGGCTGAGGAAGCGATAATTATGCATTGTTTCCAAAAACAAACATTCATTTGCACAAGCTTCCAGCAGTAGATTACCACTGAAGTACTAAATTTAACCAAGCAACAAATGCTGGGACACAGGGGATGATAGTGCCAACTCACATCGTTATACTCAAATCGGAGACCCATGGTCTAGGAGTCGCAGCCCGTCTTCGCCAGTGGTGAGGTGACCACGAACCGCCACTTCATATGCGGCGACGGCTACTTACGGTACGCCAGGCGTATAAAACTTTGTCCACACCCTACACACCTGCATACCATACCGTTGCTCAGCCTCCTCTGGCACGGTTATTTCATAACCGGCAACGTGCGACGCAGCCTTATGGGATTCGCGCACAGGATTGCCTCGTTGCGATGTCTATGGCTGGTCTTCGTGTTTTACGTCGCGGTTGGAGCAGATCTCCACCTTGGCTCCCCCGGCGACCCAAACTTATTTTAGATTTGACTCGATTTAAGAAGGATGGCACGTCAGATTTTACATTCCAGTCACTGTTTTTTAACATTTTAGATGTGCATCACGGTTTCACTGTCGTTTACACTGATGGTTCCAAACAGGAGAATTTCCTTGGCTGTTCTGTGGTGTTCCCTGATCATGTTACCCGGATTCGCCTCCCTGCTGAATATACCGTTTTCGCAGCGGAGCTCCACGCGATCCTGAAGGCACTGGAGCTGATGCATCGTGTTTGGGGCGATCGATTTCTTCTCTGCTCCGATTCTCTTAGTGCCTTACAATCACTGCAGAACCTATACCCGACTGAGGAGATGGTCCAGCTGATATATGACCAACTGTACTTGCTCCAACGGCGGGGTAAAGAGGTATCCTTCTGCTGGGTGCCTGGTCATGTCGGCATATGGGGCAATGAACAGGCTGATCGGGCTTCCAAGGAGGCCTGCAGAGAGCAGGATGTGGTCCAGTGTCCTATCCCCTTGCAGTCATCGCTGCACTCCACAGGAAGTGCATGGAGTTGTGGGAGGACGAATGGCTGGCGGTGACGGCCAATAAACTGCGGTCGGTAAAGTCAACCACTCGGCCGTGGCGTTCCTCTTGCCGGTTGCTCAGGCGGGAAGATGTGGCTCTCACACGTCTTCGGATCGGGCACTGTCCTCTCACACATAGCTTTTTATTACGGCGGGAGGATCCTCCGTTTTGTGATGCTTGTGGTGTGCACATCTCTGTCCGGCACATTTTCAAAGACTGCATTATATACCGTGATGCACGGGCAGAAGCACAAGTTGATGGGGATCTGCATTCTGTTTTAGCTAATGATGAGACGTGTGTGTCTATGGTTTTTAGGTTTTGTGACGTGTCTGGACTCTGGCCTAAACTTTTAGGCTGGAGGTTTTAGTGTATTACAGAGTGGCTGACTCCTCCCCTTTTTTCCTTGTAATCAGCCAGCCACTTCCATCTGCTACATTGTTTTAGCTCCCTCTATCATTTTCTTCCTGTGTTGTCCATGTTTTACTGTTGACACCCTGCTTCATCCCACGCTTCGGTGTGGATGAGCACATATTTTTCAACGATTGTTACCCGTGTTTTATGTTCCATTTTATATTCCTGTTCTGGTATTTTTCTTGACACCCGTCTCCCTATGTTACTGAACGGGCGCTGAAGACCTTGCTGTCGTGCGCCCAAAAACCCCTCTACAACTACCCCCTTGTTTGCGTCTCGCCTGTTGTGCTGCTTGCTAGCAGCCGCACGTTTGTTTACTTTCGCTTAGCGACTTGTCTTCGTGTCCGAATTCATCGACCATAGTGGTATTTTCCTATTGCTGAGCAATGGTTAAATTAACTGTTCCGTCTGATGATAAACGACCACAAGCGTATGAAGTAGAACAGTTTATGCGGGACGAAATGCGTCTCCCGCAGTAAGGTGTTTTTCTATGCTTAATACTACTGTGTACATACAGCTGGCGAATAAAGAGCTGTTCGCCGACATTGTGCAGCGCCTTGATACCGAACTCAAGTTCCGAACTCTTGACGGCCGTATAGAAAGTGTCGTGGTTCACGCTGGTTTGGGCCTTAGAACGTTGAGGTGCCGTCGGAGGTTGTGGTGGCCGTCTTTAAACCTTACGGCAGTGTGGTCAGTTACATTGCCCAACCGTGGGAGACCTTCGAAGCCTACCGGGTCCTCAATGGTGTCCGTGTCAGATAAAAACTGAACTGAGGAAACACGTGCCTTCCTACTTGGTTACTGCCAGCTGCAGAGCTGTAGTCATTTACTATGGCCAGACGCGCACTTGTTCAGGTTGTGGTTCAGGTTGAGGACAGGAATGCCATGTACGTTCTGAATGTCTCTGACGTAGAATGGTTCAGACGCTGATCGGAAACGTCGCCCTCTTCGCGGCGGTCACTATGTCTATCTTACGCTGCCTGAACGTTTTGTCTGTCGCTCCTACACTGCCGCCGCAGTGACGATGTCCGACTCGATCCCACGGTTGTTGATTATGGAGTTGCACCAACTTTTGCTTTTCTGCCCTCTGTCGGACGACAGCCGTCCACCATCCTACACGGAACAATATGTCGGGAAGCTACGACGAATCTGCTTGCTGACGCCACCGAAGACGAAGTCCATAATCCTATCCAGGGGGATTCTACGAACAAGTCGCCCAGCCTGACGGACACTCATTAGAGTTTTAAGGGGCATTTCTTCCCCTACTGGCGCCGATGGGGACGGAATTTTGTCGGCACCTTTTGTCGTCTATCACGCAGCACTAGACAGTTTCATAAATGGTTCAAATGGCTCTGAGCACTATGGGACTCAACTGCTGAGGTCATTAGTCCCCTAGAACTTAGAACTAGTTAAACCTAACTAACCTAAGGACATCACAAACATCCATGCCCGAGGCAGGATTCGAACCTGCGACCGTAGCGGTCTTGCGGTTCCAGACTGCAGCGCCTTTAACCGCACGGCCACTTCGGCCGGCTTCATAAATGGTCTCCTCATTCCCATCCACAAGACTCGGGGTGCGTCTTGGATATGTGATTATTGCCCCTTGAAGTTGCTCAGTAGCAATATTTGTACCCAGCTGTTGGCTGCACGACTTGGAAACGAACGGCCCGGTATGTGGATCCTCTAATGAAACTTCTTTGGGAGGTACCAATAACATCCACAATACCCTCTGTCGCTATCGAGATACTCGTCGTGTGCTTTGACTTTTGTCCACTCTTGACTTCGGCCACGCTTTCGATCGGGTCGATCACGACTACCTGGAAGGGTGCTCCGCAATATGGACTACCCTGATACTACCGCTGATGTCATAATGCGTCTCCCTCGCAGAGCGGCGACATGTGTGGTCTACAAAGGCCATCTCACTCCTCCCATCTTGATCCGTCGTTGGGTGGGTCAAAGCTACCCACTCTGTGCACTTTAGTATGCTTTTGTTCAACAGCCTCCATCAATACTTCTCTCGGTGATCACGTATTCAGCTGTACTGTTCATGCAGATGATTTCGTCCTCGTTCTTCGTACCAGTCTGAGGCAAGGAATTCATTGGCATGGGTCACCATCCACGGTGAAGATTCTGGTAGCTGCCTTAACGGCCGCAAATCGAGCGCTATGGCTATAGGTGCGGGGCTTCCTGCGGAAAGTGTTCCTCCATTGCTTGTAGCTGATACTGTCCGATACTTAGGATTCCATTTTCCAAATGATCTGCGGCACACGACTGCCCTCAACTACGGCACCTACTGTCCCAACTACGAGCTGGACTCCTAGACCATCATTTACGAGCCCTTGGTCTTCTGCAACCGACAATATACGTATGTAAATGTCCTTTCGGCGTCACGTATCCCCGACGTGGCACAGACATTCCTCAGTCCATAGTCTATGCCCCGCCACATGCTAGCGGTGTTGGGTTCATACGTTTGCCACTGATTACTGTACAAGATTCGGTATGAGACCCTCAAGGACGATCTTTACCTGATCAGCCGATAGCCTTTTTCATCACTTGTAAAGTGGTGCTCACTAACCTGTTCCTGGAGGGCCTTGCACCACGCTTTGTCTCATCCCCCCTCAAGCTTTTGAAAGTTTCTCCGCCCTTCAGTTATTTCCGCCACTTTTTCTCGAACTAGGCAACGTCCATACAGCGATACTGCCAAAGCTCTTGATGTCCACGAAGGCGATCTATGGCTTTCATCAGCAGAACAGATCACCGAATGTTCTTGGTGTGACAGATGCTGGCCTTAATTACCAGTAAGACACCTCATCAGCTACCTCCTCACCTGCTCCTCGCTCAGGACTCAGGATACTTCCAACAAACGAAGACGAACTCTGTGAACTGCATTTGTAGACAAGCAGCTTAATACTTGTTCATGGCGAAAATAATGTTCTTGCTTCAAAATGGTTGAAACGGCTCTGAGCGCTATGGGTCTTAACTTCTGAGGTCATCAGTCCTCTAGAACTTAGAACCACTTAAACCTAACTAACCTAAGAACATCACACACATCTAGGCAGGATTCGAACCTGCGACCGTAGCGGTCGCGCGGTTCCAGACTGTAGTGCCTAGAACCGCTCGGCCACTCCGGAATAATGTCCTTGGTTTCTCATATTTCCTTAATGAACGATGTTATGCAGTTGTCCGAAATCCCAAATACCACAATTTGTTTCCACTTTCGTTCGAAATGTCTTTCTTAGCCCACCTCGGGTTTCGGGTGTTATTGTAATGAAGAACTTTTCTTCTCAGAAAAAGTATGTATCAATGGTAACGTCGAGTGTAGCAACTTGCCGCTACCTCCTCCTCGTGACGTCGGATTTTTGCTATAATTGGTGGTAAAAATATATAAATAAATTATACTAAAATAAAATGAAAAATAAAGGAGAAGTAGAAATTATATAAAAACAAAATCAGTAATTTTTTTGTACCTTTACTCCACGATACCTAGGCTTTGCTTGATTCCTGGAGGAGGGTACAGAACATGGTGGCCAAGCCCCAGGTTGCGACCCCTGCCCACTTTGCCCCCACATCTCCCTTTGGGCGTCAAAAGGAGCCAAAGGAGGGGAGCAGGGATTTTTTTTTTGGGGGGGGGGGGGAATCTGTATCGTCTTTGACTAGTGATCAAATCGTCCTTGGTAGCGGGTTAGAACCCCATCACTGCTTCCGGAGTAAGCAGTCATACTCGTTCTGCCAACGGCCTTGTCAAAGTGGGTGGAGAAATGGACAGAGGCTCATGGCACTCTCTTGTCCTTCGAGTAATAAAGTGCCCTGAACAGTCGGAAGAATGAGCACTGATCAACGTCAAGAGGATGAGAAGACAATGGAAACCACTGCATACACTGTGGATGTATAATGTGGCTTGTAACTAAAAAAGTGTCATTAGGATAGGAGAACATTCCGTACTTATCTCCCTTTCGGATCTCTGGAAAGGGAGGTGACCTTGAGAATAACAAACAAAAGGATAACATTCTACGAGTCGGGGCGTGGACTGTCGAAGTTTCAACGTGACAAGGAAACAAGAAAATGTGAAAGGGGAATTGCTAAGGCTCAATATAGATGCAGTGGTGGTCAGTGTATTGAAATGGAAAGAAGACAAGAAGGGTAATATCAGAATGAGCAAAAAATGGTATAATGAGAGTAGGACTCGTTGTGAATAGGAAAGTAGGACAGAAAATTAGCTACTGTGAGCAGTTCAGTAGAAAGGTTTCCCTCATCAGAATCGACAGCAAACCAACACCGGCAATAATCAGATATACCGGTATATGCCAACGTCGAAAGCATGAGATGAAAAGACTGAGAAAGTACATGAGAATACTGAACGGGTAATTCACGACGTAAGGAGACATGAAATTCTAGTAGTCATGGAGGACTGGAGTGTCATTTTAGGGGAAGGAGAAGACTAAAGAGTTATGGGAGTATAAGGGCTTGGTAGTGGGAATGAGAGAGGAGAAAGACTAATTGTGTTCTGCAATAAATTTCAGCTGGTTACAGCGAACACTCTGTTCAAGAATCTCAAAAGGAAGAGGTATACCAGGAAAATGCCAGGAGATAAGAGAAGATTTCAGCTGGATTTCATCATGATCTTGCAGATTTAGAAATCAGATACTGGATTGTTAGATGTGACCAGGAGCAGATGTAAACTCAGATTGCAATTTAGTAACGATGAAGATTAGGCTGAAGTTTAAGATAGAATTCAGGAAGAATCAATGCGAAAAGAAGTGGGATACAGAAATATTGAGGAGTGAAGAGATGCGCTTGAAGTTCTCTGAGGCTATAAACACAGTGGCAATGAATAGCTCAGTAGGCAATTAAGTTGAACAAGAATGGACGTCTCTAGAAGGAACGATCACATGTGCTGGAAAGATTGGCACAAGGAATGTAGTTGCGAAGAAGCCATTGGTAACAGAAGGAATACTTCAGTCGATCGACAGAAGAAGGGAGTGCAAAAATGTTCTGAAAAACTTAGGAGCACTGAAATACAGGTGTCTTAGGAATGAAATCCCCGTGGATCTATGGACCGTGGTGTCGGTAGGGTGGCTTGCGTGCCTCATCGATGCAGATAACGGTACCACAGATGAAATAAAACGGAGGTGTATCTGTTGAGAGGGAAAAGAAACGTGTGGTTGCTGAAGAGGGGCAGCAGCCTTTTCAATAGTTACAGGGGCAACATTCTGGATGACTGAATGCTCAACACCAAGCAAAATGGCATTGCTGTGCTGGTACTGCGAAAGGTTGAAAGCAAGGGGAAACTACATCCGTAATTTTTCCCGAGAGTATGCAGCTTTACTGTATGGTTAAATGATGATGGCGTCCTCTTGGTTAAAATATTCCGAAGGTAAAAAAGTCCCCCATTCGGATCTACAGGTTGAGGCTACTCATGAGGATGTCATCAACAGGAGAAGTAAAACTGGAATTCTACGGATCAGAGCGTAGAAAGTCACAACCCTTAATCGGGCAGGTAGGTTAGAAAATTTAAAAAGGAAAATGGACCAGTTGAAGTTAGATATATTGGAAATATTATAATACAGATATATTGGAAATTAGTGAAATTAGTGGCAGGAGGCACCGGACTTCTGGTCAGGTGAATACAGGAACATAAATCCTAAATCAACGCAGGAGTAGGATTATTAATGAGTAAGAAAATAGGAACACTGGTAAGTTGCTATAAACAGCATATTGAACGCATTATTGTAGCCCACACCCACCACAGTAAATGGTTCTGAGCACTATGGGACTTAACATCTATGGTCATCAGTCCCCTAGAACTTAGAACTACTTAAACCCAACTAACCTAAGGACATCACACAACACCCAGTCATCTCGAGGCAGAGAAAATCCCTGCCCCGCCGGGAATCGAACCCGGGCGCGGGAAGCGAGAACGCTACCGCACGACCACGAGCTGCGGACCACACCACAGTAGTACAAGTTTATATACCTACTAGCATATGCTGAAGAGACTGGAGAAATATGTGACGAGATAAAAGAAATTATTTACGTAGTTAAGGAAAAGGAAAATTTTATGTGATGGGGCACTGGAATTTGATAGTAGGAAAAGGAAGAGAACGAAAAATAGGAGGTGTGTTGTAACGGCGACCGGAACAGTCGCGGGGTTGAAGTTTCGCCGCGGGATCCACGGAGCAGCCCGCGAACACAACGAGAGAGGACGGACACGACCAACGAAGGACCTTACGACAACAAGAACGAAACAACAGACTCAAGAAAGCTTACCTAGACAACCACGTCCACTCGTAAACAAAACGCGAAAGTAAATACGCTGTCCAAGGCGAGGCGATATGTCCTGGCGAGCAGCCAGCCAGCCACCCCCTCCCAGTGCCGAGGCGAATACAAAGGTGGCAGTCAGGCTAACGGTCCGGTCAGGAGATAACGCAAGAGACTTTACTTGTAGTCAAAGCATTTGATTCTGCAAATTATAGTGATCTCCCGGAGCTGATAAAATATTACAGAAGCATAGACATTTTTTCATCCTATTTAATTTTAACGATTCGTAGCATAATATCAGAAACCCACGGAATGCACGCAACGAAATAGCACCTTCTAATTTGGGAGTAATTACAGCAGCTGTATTATAGGGATCAATATTGGGTCTACTATAGTTTTTGTTATAATATATAAAATATTTGTCACCCTATAACTAAGAAACAACAACAGAAATCTGCTATGTTTTACCAACGTGTCACATTCCACGGCCGGTTAATGGCACGTACGATCAGCCTTACATTAGCATCACACAATTTTTGATGAGATTGTATAGAACCTTTGGACTAGGAAATCCTTTGAGAAATTTGTTACATCAGACATTATTCTAGCATTTGTAGACTTAGAGAAAGCTTTTGACAATGTTAACTGGAATACTCTCTTTCAAATTCTGAAGGTGGCAGGGGTAAAATACAGGGAGCGAAAGGCTATTTACAATTTGTACAGAAAGCAGATGGCAGTTATAAGAGTCGAGGGACATGAAAGGGAAGCAGTGGTTGGGAAGGGAGTAGGACAGGGTTGTAGCCTGTCCCCGATGTGATTCAATCTGTATATTGAGCAAGCAGTAAAGGAAACAAAAGAAAAATTCGGAGTAGGTATTAAAATTCATGGAGAAGAAGTAAAAACTTTGAGGTTCGCCGATGACATTGTAATTCCGTCAGAGACAGCAAAGGACTTGGAAGAGCAGTTGAATGGAATGGACAGTGTCTTGAAAGGAGGATATAAGATGAACATCAACAAAAGCAAAACGAGGATAATGGAATGTAGTCAAATTAAATCGGGTGATGCTGAGGGAATTAAATTAGGAAATGAGACACTTAAAGTAGTAAAGGAATTTTGCTATTTAGGGAGTAAAATAACTGATGATGGTCGAAGTAGAGAGGATATAAAATGTAGACTGGCAATGGCAAGGAAATCGTTTCTGAAGAAGAGAAATTTGTTAACATCGAGTATAGATTTAAGTGTCAGGAAGTCGTTTCTGAAAATATTTGTATGGAGTGTAGCCATGTATGGAAGTGAAACATGGACGATATCTAGTTTGGACAAGAAGAGAATAGAAGCTTTCGAAATGTGGTGCTACAGAAGAATGCTGAAGATAAGGTGGGTAGATCACGTAACTAATGAGGAGGTATTGAACAGGATTGGGGAGAAGAGAAGTTTGTGGGACAACTTGACTAGAAGAAGGGATCGGTTGGTAGGACATGTTTTGAGGCATCAAGGGATCACACATTTAGCATTGGAGGGCAGCGTGGAGGGTAAAAATCGTAGAGGGAGACCAGGAGATGACTACACTAAGCAGATTCATAAGGATGTAGGTTGCAGTAGGTACTGGGAGATGAAGAAGCTTGCGCAGGATAGAGTAGCATGGAGAGCTGCATCAAACCAGTCTCAGGACTGAAGACCACAACAACAACAACAACAGACATTATTCAATCAGGTTAGTTATATAGGATTGGACAACATCTGCTACTTCTTCCAACCCAGAAAAAAAATTGTATGATAATTGCAGTATGGAACTGGCAACATGGAAAAAAGAGACCTGTAATGCACTTCTATCTTCCTGGTTCTTTTTCTGCAAAATACCGTCTGAGAGAAGCAGTTTTTAGTAAAACCATTTTATTACTGTCCTTTTTCCTATTTGGTGTTTTTGAGTATTATTTTTCCTAAAGCTGGCGCCACACCTGTTGCCCATATTGCGCAACTTTTATAACAAAAGATAAAAGTACCTCCAGGACTTGTTCCTCATACACGACTACTTCGATCCACACCAAGCTTTATCCACCCAGTACATAGTGCATAAATAGCCTTAGCTAACATTTGTGTTCCCAACAGCCGTAGCACACTATTAAGGTGCATTATCTTTCTCTGCGGATTAATAGACAAATTCGCAAGTAACGCGTGTTTGACTGCGAAGAAGATAGTCGTTATAAATATAGTGATTCCACGATGTGGACGTTTCTTGTTTATCTCTTGTCATTTGTTTGTATAGGTCAAAATTAAAGCGATTGTCCACTATCTTTTATAAGAATATGATTGTACCGTGACTTGGTAATGTTGAATAGATTAGCACGTATTTCACATTCTTCAAAGAAGTTTCATGAGTTTGGCAGTTGGCCTCAAGTGTATGCACTCATTCAGCCCAAAAGTAACAAATGAAATTTTGAAAGTTGTCTCTGCTTTGCTTTATGCAATTAACTGTAAAAACCACTTCTGTACACTTTCCCGAATTCGGAAACATGTACTGAGGCCCTGGAATAATCATTCCCCCTAACGGTTGAAAAGTGTTCTGTTACTACTGTAGTACTCTAGTACTGTAGTATGTAATAGTACTGTAGTACTGTAGTACTGTATGTAGTAGTACTGTAGTACTGTAGTATGTTTATTATAGGACGAAGCTCATCCACAAAAAAAGAAAAAAAAACTTTGTGAGATAGGTACCCTTGTACGAATTTTCATTTCATTCTAAAAAGTCGATACTTTTATCCAACCCAACTAAGCTCCGTGTAGAAGATTGGTTATAACAGCTTCCAGTCCTGTTTTTTTACCAAAGACTTTCTCAGCCTAATAAAGCCTTTCAGTAGGCGTAATGGTCTTTAAGATTTTCTGACACCTACAAAATGGCACCGAAAGTGATTAATGGAGACTACCTGACGCCAATTCACGCCGGAAATTCCCGGGTCGCTACTGGCTCACGATAAATTGACCAATCGGTGAACCCATTCAGAAAAGAATGGAAGGCGTATCCCGCCAGTGATTGCTATATGTGGGTTCCAGACGGGCGTAGGAAAGCGGTCCTTCGAGTTAAATTCGGGAGAGGCGTCATGTTTCCACGGATGCCTAGTTACTTCAATTTTATCTGTTACTCGTATGACTGGGTAAGTAAGATTTATAGTTTTAATACTGGGGCTACAACTTTGCTTCCGTCGTTTTTTTTTTTTCTCAAAGTTCGTGGCTCTATTGTGAGCATCTTAATAAAAAAATACGTTTCATAGTATTGGCCATCGCTGGCCACTGCTTTCTCCCACAGAAATTCTTCTAATCCATATGTGGCATACAGCAAACCAGTGCTTAACAGTATTAGTTAAAAACAGTCTTGGTTGCAATTTTAGTTTTTTTTTCAGCTACGCGTTTTGCCTTATTTAGGCATCTTCAGGTTGATCTTAATTTGATATTTCTTAGAACGATTCTTTAGACAGTGTAGCCAAAGAGCATCGTCGAATACATCAGGGCAACATCACCTTCGTTAAACTCAGTAAAAACTTTTCTAGATGTACGCGAGCGACTCCAAGACCTGCATAACGCGTTCCTATTCACAGGAGCGAGTAACAGAATAAGATGGGGCTCAGGTAGTAAGCATAATGCATAGTTGAAAAATAAAAAAACTAAAATAGCAACCAAGACTGTTTTTATCAATACTTTGTCCCATCTTTCGGGCAGCATATGTATCCCGTGGCGGAAGAAGTGGGCGTCTTTCGAGAAGATCCATGTATTGGTCCAATTTTGCAATTGTTCATATGACAGGAAGCGCTGGGCAGCCATGTCGCGTGCCATTGAACTAAAAAGTTCTTATTCAGAGGGAACAATCTCTGGAAATTATGGCGGGTGGGATAGTACTTCCCATTTCAACGTTTCCAGGTATGTTTTGGCGGGTTTTGCGACATGGGGTCGAGCACTGTCAAGGTGCCAAATCACCTTTTCATGTATATCGTTGTACTGTGCCCGTTTGTCTTTCAGTGCTCGGGTCAAACACATCAATTACTTTCGATAACGATCTCCTGTGATTGTTCTCGTCGGTTGCAGTAGCATCGAACGCTTTGTCTCTTTCACAACCATGCTGGTCTTCAACGTCAAAATCACCTTTCTTGAAGCATGGAAATCATTTTCTGCAAAGTTCTGTCACTATCAGGCATCTCATCATAAGTCTTACCCAGCTTTTTATTAGCCTAGTCGCAGATTTCTTCATATCAAAGCAGAAAATTAAAACCTCTCGCAAATGACGAGAATCGGGCTCGTAAGTTGACATATTCAGCCGAGAATAGCTTAAACATGCAATCAAAAATCAACGAATATTCTGATGGCGTTATGTCCTCAAATGCCTAAGCTTACTGTATGATACTTACGACCTACGACTTGCACCACTACTTTCCATTAATGCCGTCTACCGCAAAACGGCAGAAGCAAAGTTGTGGACCTAATTTTTGTAGGCATTCTTCTTAATCTGCTTAGCTGCTTACTTAAATGTTATTTCACCTTCAAGGTAGCAGTAACTATCCTTCGCCTTTTGCAACAGAATTTTTCTTATTGCGTTACCGAAATACGTTTGAGGTAAAAAAAATTGAAATGATCCTATGGCATTGTTGGCCGTGAGGCCCCATCCGGGGAAGTTCGGCCGCCGAGTGCAAGTCTTATTTCAGTCGACGCCACATTGGGCGACTTGCGTGCCGCTGATGAGGATGAAATTATTATGAGGACAACACAGCACCCAGTCTATGAGCAGAGAAAATCTTTGACTCGGGCGGGAGTCGAACCCGGTCTCAATGCATGAGAGGAAAGCACGTTATCACTTTCATCTAAGCAGGGGGACATTTCAGATAACTGTTTTAGGTATGTTTAATGGCCAACAATGAAATAAATGGAACAATTGTTTTTCTTAACTACCAATATTTTATTTCCAAGTATACAATATTTCATACCTACGCTATTAGTTTAACATAAACATTCACAGTATTTACGAATAAAGGATGCAGAATAGGGACTTCATGTACTCTAGTTACAGCCTTTAACTCTACAGAATATGATTACTAAGTGCATCTAGCAAATTCTAGTTATTGTTATGTTCTCGCCAGTGGACGCAACCAGAGCTGGCGCGATGTGGTAGTTCCCGACTGGCGCCATGGGCGGCGCTTTGAAGTTCGCCGCCAACCACAAGCGTGGCACAGTCAGCAACTTCCGCATCTCTGCCAGTGAAGTAGACCTCCGCGTTGTGATCAGCAGTGGCCACAGGCAGCCGTGGACGGATCATGTGCGGCGTTCGCGTATGTCACTTCTAGTATGGAGTTACAGTGCTACAGTTCGAAGCTACAGTTCGTAGTGGAAATCAGCCTGCAAGGCTTGGTCTACAAATGGAGTCGCCTAATGCCTTCACACAGGGACAAGTGAGTGCGAGTGTGGCGCCCGGGACAGACATATTCTTGTTGACATTGTGTTCAGAACGCACTCCTTCAAGGGCCATTGCTAGTTGTACACCACTGGCAATTAAAATTGCTACACCACGAAGGTGACGTGCTACAGACCTGAAATTTAACCGACAGGAAGAAAATGCTGTGATATGCAAATGATTAGCTTTTCAGAACATTCACACAAGGTTGACGCCCGTGGCGACACCTACAACGCGCTGACAAGAGGAAAGTTTCCAACCGATTTCTCACACACAAACAGCAGTTGACTGGCGTTCCCTGGTGAAACGTTGTTGTGGTGCCTCATGTAAGGAGGAGAAACACGTACCATCGCGTTTCCGACTTTGATAAAGGTCGGAATGTAACCTATCGTGATTGCGATTTATTGTATCGCAACATTTGAGAGGTGGCATGAGCCCCCTCTCATATTTCTATCTTACGATTTTCCTCTCTAATTGCATGTGGTGAAAAGTTGCTATTCCTTCACACGCGGACTTCCCACGCAGCGTCTCTCGTCACCCGGGTGGTCCGGTGACAGGCGGGCCCAAGCTGATCTCGAAAGGGTAAGCCGACGGGTGTGAGGGAGTCGAGTGAATGCTTTCCAGACGCCGACATTGTAGAATAGCGGCAGAGATACGCTCGCACGGGCATGAAGTAGTGGCTGGGCTACAGGTTCCGTTACTTCGCAGAAACTTAGCGAAAACACTTTCTGGCGGGCTACCAGCGAGGCGTGGGAATGACTTGTGAACCCAGGCAGTTGTGGCGGGCAAATTCCCGCGCTTTCTGCAAAATCGTAACTGTGATTGGCTTGCTCAGGGCATAGCTCCGTGACGTAGCAAAATCAGCGCAGAAATTGGCGACAAGAATCTCGATTGGTGGAATGGTAGTGCTCCGGCAATAGAGTGGAATTTTCCGCCGCTCTTCGAGTTGCTGATTGGAACGGTTAACATTGGCCACTGTCGTGGGGGCGGGAATGTTCTGTGTTCGATTTGCACGGGTGCTCTTGTGGGGTAGTCGGTTCTCGCCTTTCGGTCGGAGTAGGTTACAAGACTGAGCTCTCGCTGCTCTGGACAGCCTGCCTTCCGTTGGCTATCTAATACACTTTTATTTCATTGTAACTGTTTAACGAAGTTGCTGAAGTTTCAACTTCAACGTAACTTTCCGAGTACAGTTGTCAATTGTGCGTTCTGCGTACAAGCGGCCTATGTTGTCTGTCTTGAGCAGTTTTGGCTAAAGTTGACTGTATCGGAGTTACTGTGTGACCTCGCTTGTTAAAATCAATCACTGTACCGTCAGTGATTGTGTGGCGAGCCTTCTTAGTCTCCCTCAGAGGCGCATTTGTATTGCTACGAAGTCTTTAGTCTGGAACAACCAGACCAGGATAATTTGTTTTGGACTATACTCGCGACATTATCATCACCACGACGGGCCGTCGAAGCAACCAGCCATAGCCTCCAGTACGCCAGATCGTGTCCGTGCAGTTAAGAAGACAGCTTGGTCCACAGCTTGGTCTGCAGCTTGGTCCGCAGCACTGGCAAAGCAGGCAATTTTACTAGGTGATAATCAGAGCTCAGCAGGGCGCGCCTGTTTGTCTTTTCTAACTTTGTTCTGTCTTGGGTGTTCATTGTCTGAGTTCTCACTAATGTAGCAGCAATTAATGTTGGGTTAGCTGGGTATTTCTCTTAAGATTTGAGTTGCAAGGAATTGGCTCCACATACCACTCCGTCATAAACGTCACAATCTACGAGGTTTAGGGACAACTTCACCTTCACAGCATTTATTTGAGTATCCAATTTGAGCCAATTTGATGTATTGTAAATGTTTCATGTGTTTTTGTTTATTATTTTGTGTTTAGTCTTAATAAATCATATTGTTCTTTTGGACAGAACTTTCATTCTGTTAATCGGTAGAGCAACCCTATCACTTCTCACTACCTTAATGAAACCTTCCTTTAATTAACTTATTTATCAAATTAAATTATTGCAGGTGCCAAACTCTTTTCTACCCCACTTGCAGGGTCGATTACAGTCAGTTCGCGTTTCTTTTTAATCCATGTGCAACAGCAAAAGTCGGAGTTAGAATAGGGGGGGATTAGAGCATCATTTGTATATGAAGATTCTCGAAGAATTTGGTGATAAATACACTACTAGCCCCGACACCTCGCACATTGTTGCTCGCGTTGATCGAGATGCAATGAATGTTAGCATAATGTGGAATCTGTGGGTTCAGGAAGGTAATACAGAACGCCGTGCTGGATCCCAACGGCCTCGTATCACCAGCAGTCGAGATGACAGGCATCTTATCCACATGGCTGTAAAGGATCGTGCAGCCATGTCTCGATCCCTGAGTCCACAGATGGGGACGTTTGCAAGACAACAACTATCTGCACGAACAGTTCGACGACGTTTGCAGCAGCATGGACTATCAGCTCGGAGACCATGGCTGCGGTTACCCTTGACACTGCATCACAGACAGGGGCGCCTGCGATGGTGTACTCAACGACGAACCTGGGTGCACGAATAGCAAAACGTCATTTTTTCGCATGAATCCATGTTCTGTTTACAGCATCATGATGGTCACATCCGTGTTTGGCGACATCGCGATGAACGCACATTGGAAGCGTCATAGCCATGCTGGCGTATCACACGGCGTGTGGTACGGGGTGCCATTGGTTACACGCCTCTGTCACCTCTCGTTCGCATTGACGGCGCTTTGAACAGTGGACGTTACACGTCAGGTGCATTTCGACCCGTGGCTCTACCCTTTATTCTAACCCTGGGAAACCCTACATTTCAGCAGGATAATCCACGACCGCATGTTGCAGGTCCTGTACGGGCCTTCCTGGATACAGAAAATGTTCGACTGCTGCCCTGGCCAGCACATTCTCTAGCTCTCTCACCAACTGAAACCGTCTGGTCAATGGTAGCCGAGCAACTGGCTCGTCACAATGCGCCAGTCCCTACCCTTGATGAACTGTGGTATTGTGTTGAAGCTGCATGGGCAGCAGTACCTGTACATGTCATCCGAGCTGTTTTTGACTTAATGCCCAGGCGTATGAAGGCCGTTATTACGGCCAGAGTTGGTTGTTCTGGGTACTGATTTCTCAGGATCTATGCATCCAAATTGCGTGAAAATGTAGTCACATGTCAGTTGTAGTATAATATATTTGTCCAATGAATACCTGTTTATCATATGTGTTTCTTTTTGGTGTAGCAATTTTAATGGCCAGTAGTGTATCTCTCTGCAAGCACACCCAGTAGGTGCTGTACAACTTAAGTATTACAGCGCAATAAAGTGTATATGTGTGTCTCTAACTTGTTAGCGGTCTCACACTCCAAAAAATTGTTCAAATGGCTCTGGGCATTATGGGACTTAACATCTGAGGTCACCAGTCGCCTAGAACTTAGAACTACTTAACCCTAACTAACCGAAGGACATCACACACATCCATACCCGAGGCAGAATTCGAACCTGCGACCGTAGTGGTCCCGCGGTTGCAGACTTAAGCACCTAGAACCGATCGGCCACACCGGCCAGTGTCACATTCCAGCTCGGAGCACCTAAACCTAATACAGTATGTGAGAGCCGTGCTACCCAGATGACCCATACACATCAAACGCAAAACAAAATACACTGTGCAGTAACATTAATGTGACCATCTGACAGAACCTGTGAGACGTGCAGGAAGACTCTGCAACGTACCGACAGAGATGTAGAGTCATGCTGATCCCATTGCCGTGACCCTCTGCACTACGCCCTCGGTTGAGTTTGCATGGCGCAAACAGCCCGATCGAAGTGGTCCCACGGATACTCGATTTGTTTTAAATCTGGTGAGTTTGTTGGCGAGCTGACTACGGTAAAATGGTCGTAGTGCTCTTTGAGCCACTATTAGCTGTGTGACACATTGCTTTGTCCTGTTGGTAGATGTCATCTTGCCTAAGAGGAACAAAGTGCAAAAAGGGGTGGGCATGATCCGCAAGAGTAAGGGCATACTGTGATGGTCCATTGTGCCTTCCAGAATGACGAGATCACCTAGGAATGCTCCACGGCCTGGACCCTTCCGGCGATTGTTGCAGTGTGTTTGGTTTTAGGTGCTACACGCCAACGGTCATCTGTCTTCAAATGGTTCAAATGGCTCTGAGCACTATGGGACTAAACATCTGAGATCATCAGTCCCCTAGAACTTAGAACAACTTAAACCTAACTAACCAAAGGACGTCACACACATCCATGCACGAGGCAGGATTCGAACCCTTGACCATAGCGATCAAGCTTCCAGGCTGAAGCGCCTAGAACCGCTCGGCCACATCGGCCGGCCCTTGCGGGGCAGGTCTGGCCGCCTTGGTGCAGGTGTTATTACATTCGACGCCACATTGGGTGACCTGCGGGCCGGATGTGGATGAAATGATGATGAAAACAGCACAGTACCTAGTCCCTGAGCGGGAAAAATCTCCGACCCAGCCGGGAATCGAACCCGGTCCGTAGGACCGCAATACGTCACGCTGACCACTTTGTTTCTTTTTTTTTTAATCTCATTTTGTTTGCTTTCGTTCGTTGCATCTGCTCGTGGCGGACGTCCTAAGACGTGCGTTTAAGTTCGTCGTTGATCGGTTGAAACGTCCCCTTTGAACAATTTATACATGACTGTGCTTAACCTGACACACAATATTTTGTTAGCGCAACGCAATCTGACATTCAAAATTCCCTACAAAAGAATGGCCCTGACTAACATTAAACTATACCTTTCACAAATCACTTACCTCACAAAAACCTTCGCTGCTCAAGCTACTGCAATACAGCGAGCGCCACTACTGCCAGCTAAATAAAAGATTCAAACTATGGAAGGCACTAACTACTGATAGGGATAGTTAGCAAATGAAAGATATTAATAGAGAACAAACAATGTATTTACCTTGATATCATAATATATAAATATAGCAGTTCATGACAAATTTCAAAACTCCGCCATCTCTCTCCCCACATCCACCACTGCTGGCGGCTCACCTCCAACTGCGCAACGCTACGCGCTGTTCACAGCCAGCTGCCTAACACTACAATGGCGAGTATTACAACAATGCAAAGCAGCCACAGACTGCACACGGCATAGCCAGAGATTTTCATATTGAGCGCTACGTAACGTTGCCAATAAGAAAACATAAACAGCCTACTTACATAGAGAAAACGTAAACAGCCTACTTACATAGCCCCCATGCTCCCCACAAAAAATTTTACAAATTTTTTTTGGGCAGTGGCCAATAATGATTTGATAAAATTTTTCATAATTACAATAACAAAGAAATCAAATGCACACACTTATCGATACAATGTTGGTCAAATGCTCAAATTTTCTCACAGTCCATAAAGATAGTCCTAATCATTCATCATAATAGTAATTACAGTTTTTTTCTCACAAAGTCTCATTAGTAAAAGAAATTGCACACAGAAGTAGTGGATTTCCATGCAGTCTTGTGGAAGTAGCGTTGTCCTTCCAACGGAAAGACAGTGCTGACTCTTGACATGCTGACAGATAATGGGCCACAACAGAGCAAACCCACAGCAGAGTCATTCGACGTTTTGAAGAGTATTGGTAGGTAGGTCATCACAGAGCAGACCCATTGTAGTCCTGGTAGAGATTACGGTATTAGTGGGCCATCAGAGTCGCAGACCCACTGCAGTCCTTGTAGAGATAGCCAGCAGCCATCTGTTGTGACTGTGCAGGTGCACAATCACCACTGAAGAGTCTTGCAGATGATAAAGCAAGTCCATAAACCACCACTTGTGCACTCACAAAGTTTTTGAAATTGTCCTTAGAACCAGCAATGCTGTTATCCAGTCCCTTGCTGAATTATTAACACACGTGCAAACACTAACAGTCCCTACTTCTCACATATTGTCCATATACTATGACCAACAGAAACGTGTGCAGTGAAATGTAACTAACAAGTTAATTATTATCATGAACTGGTGACAATTACAATTTAATAACATAAGAATACAATTACAAAGGTACAAATACATCATTAAAGAACATAATAGTACAGATAACATTTGTAGTAATATGGGCTTTACAAAAGAATCGAAATAACATATACATCAGTGTTACAGGAACTATGACATGAGTACATACATAAAAGATCAGAGTAACTTTCGAAACATCAACTTCACACATGAGCATTAAACAGAACGGAATTAATAATGTCTAACATCTTTACAAAGTAAATAACATATTATTAATGCCAATTATATTCGAGGATAACAGTATTCCTCATCATAGAGAATGTAGCTTAATATTAAAAGAAGAAAAAATTCTATGAAATTACACAGAGACAGGAAGAAAACAAATACACAAGGGTACACAAACACATAGTGGGATAACACCAATAGGAAAGGACAGGGTTCGTTTTCAGTGTAACATGTGGTACTGCAGTCCAACCCAAAACTTCATATATCTTTCCTCTTATTTCATTCTTTGTTTCCACCAAAAAAATTCTATCTAAGCATACTTTCTGTATTTATATGTTCACACATTTCTTACCTCAACATTTATTTCCAAGAAAATCCTACCTAAACCTGTTTTCTGTACTTTTTTTCGTATAACTTCTGAATGCATTTCTTCCAATTCATCGCAACTCATTCTCTTAGAGGCTACCCCCTCTTAATGTAACTTAAATCTACTGAGCTCAGATGCTAAACTAAGGGACAAGGCAATGCAGCAGCGCAAAACAATTAACACAAACAGCAATGACAAAATATTCAAATGGCAAAGCAAGCTACAGTAATTACAACTAATATAAGGTAATGAGCAGCAAACAAAAAAATAAATCTGGCTTAGCAGAGTAACACAAATTAAAGTTCAGTAGCACTATGCCTGGCAAACAGCAGCAGAAAATGAAATACCTAAACATGACAAAGCTCAAGCAGAAAAAATATTACACTAAAAATGGCCATGTCTAATACCTATGTCACATCTTAACACTAAGGTGATGCATCACGATAACTTACTCTATGAAATAAATTACCAAGTATTGTAAAGAAAATTATGTATGCAGTTCCTGTGAAGGGCAATATCTTTTTGTGCTTCCTCATTTTTTGAAATATATTACAAAACTATTATTTACTGGATCTGTAGACAGAAAATATTTATATTAGTACAGCTATAAAATTTTATTTGAACCAATGCAGCAGTGCAGCTAGAAACTAGATATCAAATGAAATAAGCAACTATATACACAGCAAAGCATAAGAACATCGTTCAATAGCCATGTGACATTTCATAAGTTAGTAGAAAAATCTCTCAACTAGAGAGACAGTAGTCATAATCAGGTGTATAGACATAAAAATATTTCTCGTCATTTCATTAGGCATCCAGTGTAATCATATGTTTTCAAGTTCGACCGTGTCGTTTTTGCGATGCTTTCTACAAAGGAATGTCAGAAGCGAGGTTAATGGCGTCTTTTTTTATTTTTTTTTTCTACCTGTGACACTGAAAGGCTAATGGCTTTTTTTTTTTTTTCGCGCGGCTGTCGCCCAGGTGGGTGCCCGCGACGCATTACGTGCAGGTGGTCACTTAACTTTCTTACGGAAAAATTTACGACAGCAGTTTCCGCTACAGTGACAGTCTCACATAAGAATATTTCACAGGTCAAGAATTAGCGTTCCAAATCTGTAGAAAGAAAATCCTATAAATATAAGTGTCCAAATAAAATATTCGTCGGCACTGTGATACAGTCACGCATTTACGCACATTTCATAACTCTTAAAGTACGATTCTTGGTTTCCATCAACCTTTTCCACAAATCAGTCCCTAAACACTACTCATTATTCCTTACCTCATTATACATATACATATTCATCGACACTTCTTCAATATTTCATCATGAGAAATACGTAGCATAATCAAATAACTCATATAGCCTCAGCCTATTAATCGTAAACATACCTCAGCAGCATAATATACATCGTCGTCGTAAAAATAACATCATAACACCTCAGTCAAATCTCAAAATCGTCGTAGCTTCCTCCAATAATTAAAAAAATTCTCTGCTCATGTCAAAAGTGTCATCTGCCTCAAACGTACTTTAAAAATCATGAATCCATACCAAATACATCATTCAAAGCTCTCATAGTACCACAATGGTTCCGAAAAAATATGAACAGTTTACAAACTACAGACGAAATACAGTTTCATAAGTGTGAAGTTATCCAACTGTGTAATTACGTAAACATCTGTCACTGATATAATAAAAAAAGTTTATCTCTCAGTTACATGATCAGATAGCTGTGTAATTTGTGTGTTAGAGAAATATGGTACCGATGCGTAAAGTTGTATAAGCAAATACCATATTAGCTAGGGTTCCTTGTGGTTGCCAAACACATGGTACACAAAGTAGGCGTATACCCCCCTGAGGATAAATGTAATTATACCCTCAGGTGTTACAAATTACAGCAATGGAATGAAATGTTAATCTCTGTGGAAGTGTCGTAGTTATCGTCCTCCGAAAGCTAAGTTCTGCAGAAGTCAATGTACTTACCTCATGATAAACAAAAGTGAAATGCTTTATGTATAGATATCTTAGTTATTACGCTTATTGTTGTGATGAAGAAAGTACTGTACTGTAACGTATTGTTGTGCTACAGAAAAGGCAGTCTCATTGTAGCTATACCACAAAAGTTACTACTAAAACATGTTTTTCTTCCTAGAAGAATTCAGAAAAACTGTGCAGATATAAAACAGATACACTGCAAAAGCAACATTGTAAATTGTCACTCATTAGTAGCGTCGTGATAACATCGTGTAGTTGTCACATAAACTAACCACTGTGTCCTCTGGTATCTCACAGAAAGTACTTTAAACCCAGAATGTATTTCAAGTTAACCAAAATGTTGCATTAAAATCTCATTAGCAGTACCAGTATGTGTCCTAAGTATGTAAGCCTGATAGTCGTTATGTAATCGTGCAACTAACAAGCAAGAATGTACAACTAACAACACTGTGTCGTCTGTTCATTATAACAATGCATTCGTAATTTCTGTTTAAAAATGTTCCCTAGGTTCTAGACTGGATATTTAACTTCAAACATTGTTGTATGTTAACAGATTCTAAGTCTGACAAAGCATACTAGAAATGTGAAGTGAAAAGTTTTATGGCAAAGACAAAGTTAAAAAGCAGATTATCTTTCAATAATCGGTTTTACATGTGAAATGTGGTACAATCTTTTACTCTTCAAGGTACTCAGAATTTCAGCTTGAACGCAATTATCATGAAGTATACGTCGGTAAAGAATACTGGAATTTTTCACAAGGTTAGCGTCTATGTTATTTTTCTCTGAGCCAGCCGGAGCACGTGGGTGCCTGCGGCGCGAGTCATTGTCTGTCTCTTTGTTGGCGCGCGTTGTTATTGGGATTAGGAGACCTAACTTCTACAAATTCGCCTTGCCGAGAGGGCCCAGCTCTGTTAGAATCCCGCCAGTTCTGATGAAATTCACGTCTGTCGTTTTGTCGGTAGTTTCTGTAGTTTCTTTCTTGTCGGTTAAGTGGTGGAGAATTTCTCCCTGAATCGTAACTGCGCGCTGGACCGTTGCGTCTCAAGTTATTCTGTCTCCCGTAATAATAATTGATTTGGTTCCCATATAGTCTGTTTCTCTGATTGTCTCTGTGATAGTCATTACCGCGGAGAGGTGATCTTTCCCTGTAATTATTACTACTCTGCCAACGGTTGTCATACGGGTGGTGTCTGTTTTGGTCACGATTTGTGTTGTGGGAATAGCCTTGTCGCGTCCAGTTATTATCGAGGAATTGTGACGGATGTGACCTGTAATTGCTGTGTTCCTGTTTCCGCATTCCGCGATTGTCAGTGTCAATTTCCAATTCTTGTAACAGTCCCTGAAAAGCTTCAATGTCGTCTTTGCAACGTCCTGCCAAAATAATGTGTCGTAAATGTTCAGGCAATTTGATTAAGCAAATGCGGATAAGTTCTGAGGGGCTGTATGGGTTTGAAAGATACTGATTCTTATGCAACATGTCTTCAAAATATTTCATAAGACTGGAGAATTCAGATTGTTCGAAATGTTTCATCATTATGATGCCATGTTTTACACGGTCTTGTGTAGCTTGAGACCAATATGCTGAGAGGAAGGCATGGTAAAACTCTCCTTCACTGTGGCAATCGTGAATTACCGATCGCATTCTTACAGCTGGTTCATTCTCTAAATAGCCACACATGAATTCTAATCTGTGTTCTAACGACCAGTTGGGAGGAAAACAATGAGAGAATTGATGGAGCCATGCTTGTGGATGAATGTCGTTGCCAGAATTCTTAAATGTTTTGAATTTACGTGTAGTAATGAACAGCTTATAGTCAAAATCATCATGTCGGCAAGTCGCATGTCGGTCATTGTTACGTCGTTTCGGCGGTTCCATCTCAAAATTCGGCGTACCTTGCCAACTTCTTTCACAATTTCCGAAGTGCCCTGTGTTATTATATTGTGTCTGTTCCGTATTTGTATGTCCCTCTTCCCGTACTGGGGCGCGAGTGTCCTCTGAAATGCGTAATTCTTGTACTACTTGTGCCAACTGATCTTGCACTTCCCGGATTTCTCTTTTGTACTGTGTATTGATTTGATTTTGATTTTGTTTGAATTTTCTAATTTGTTCATACTCTTCAGTGTCCATGAAGGCTACATGTGTTGTGTCATTCAGATCATCATCTACCTTTGTATATAAGTTAGTGAACTGATCTGAAAGTTCGGCTACTTTATCCGATAGTGAAATCATTTCCTCTCTATGTTTTTCTGAACCAAGTTTCAGAGCGTCCATTTGTGTTGAAATCGTGTCTACTGTGACCTTTAAGTTTTCCTGAGTTTTTGCAAGTTGCATAACCGTTTCGGTAGATGCAACTGAGTCAAATTTTGCTTGCAAGGTCTCATGATTTTCATGAACAATAGTTTGCAGTTCTTTTATGGCTGCTTCGTGATTCTGTAGTGCATTTTCATGACGCGAAAAAATAGGTTGGAAATGCTCACAAATTTGTGTTTTTACGTCATTACAGACTTTTTGACATTTCGATTCAATGTGATGTAACTCAGCAGTTAAATCCTCACGTGTTCGTTCAAGAGTTTGCTCCAATGAGTCTAACTTTTTAAGATTTTGTTCCATTGTGTCTAACTTTTGAAGCTTTTGCTGTGTTTGTCTCTGATTTTGTTCCATTGTGTCTAACTTTTGAAGCTTTTGCTGTGTTTGTCCCATTTGTTGTATTAATTGTAATAACAATGCATTGGTGTCTGAAACATGTTCCTCAGTGCTTTTCGGCAGTGAATTTACACCGGAAACATTCACATTTTGACAAGCAGAAAATGTGTCTTGACTTATTTGAGAAAACGGTGAGGATCCAAAACCTGAATCTACAGTATTTGCGAGATCGTGTCGTGTCATTTCGGCTTCCTGAGGCGAGCTGTTGCCGACCAATCGATCGATAATGCTTCCATCTTCACTAATTGTTTCACTGTCCACGCCATTGTTTGACGCCCGCTCCATTTCCCTGTGCACAGTTACCAAATTACTACTTTGAACATTAGTAAATTCATTACTCGGCGGCGCTGATAAGCTACGCTCGTCGTCACTATTATTTCTCAGTTTAGTTTGGAGCCTAGTGTTACGTTTTTCACACGCCATTATTGTCACAGTATTTCACACGACAACACAGAAAAACACAATTTGAAGAGCAAAAATAAGAGAACACATTAACATAACACTGAAAATAATATCTAGTTAATTGCAGCTGCGAAATACTTGGTGCAAATCTACATGCATGCCACAACTGTTTTACTGTACAACAATGAAAGACTGCAACTACAAAGGAGATTTTCTCTATGATTACGCGCTACCAATAAACAATAGCTACACCAATTACACAAACTACAACAAAAGATCAGAAGATTCCAGTGAGGTATCCTCGGCTAAGGGTCGACATATGAAACGTCCTCTTTGAACAATTATACATGACTGTGCTTAACCTGACACACAATATTTTGTTAGCGCAACGCAATCTGACTTTCAAAATTCCCTACAAAAGAATGGCCCTGACTAACATTAAACTATACCTTTCACAAATCACTTATCTCACAAAAATCTTCGCTGCTCAAGCTACTGCAATACAGCGAGCGCCACTACTGCCAGCTAAATAAAAGATTCAAACTATGGAAGGCACTAACTACTGATAGGGATAGTTAGCAAATGAAAGATATTAATAGAGAACAAACAATGTATTTACCTTGATATCATCATATATAAATATAGCAGTTCATGACAAATTTCAAAACTCCGCCATCTCTCTCCCCACATCCACCACTGCTGGCGGCTCACCTCCAACTGCGCAACGCTACGCGCTGTTCACAGCCAGCTGCCTAACACTACAATGGCGAGTATTACAACAATGCAAAGCAGCCACAGACTGCACACAGCATAGCCAGTGATTTTCATATTGAGTGCTACGTAACGTTGCCAATAAGAAAACATAAACAGCCTACTTACATAGAGAAAACATAAACAGCCTACTTACACGGTTAACTCAGTTTTTTTATTACAGAGGGCAGCTAACCCTCTGACCGAACACGCTGAGCTACCGTGGTGGCTACCACTCAGCTGTTGGAGCGGACTTGTTCGCTGGTGTAGTCACCATATATTTGCTTCTCCAGAACTCGCTATATCAAAAAACATCTATTTTGTAACCCTATAAATTGGTTTTATATCTGCACGGTTGCCGCCGATGTGGTAGAATGGAACTACAGTGCATGAATTGCAAATACTCTCCTAGTCTGTAATATTTTGCTCTGTATTCATGCCTGTGTAATTTGGGCTTATACCAGGACCATTCGATAATTCCTATGCACTTATTAACCTCTTACTGCATGCTGTCGTCCTTGGTACAGTGATTTTAATTAACATCCGCGGCTCGACTTTAATGATATATATTTGCTAGTTTTATGTGGAACCTGAAATGAAATCGGTTTAACAACGCAATCGAAACGCTAGCTGTACCGCGAACCAACACATTCAGTACAGAGGGCGGTAAAAGTTTTCTTTATCAGGATCATAGTTAAGCTGTTATTGACTTCTGCCCCATTTAAACTTCGTACAAATTTTTATTGCATATTTCGAATAAATCCTAGAAGTGGGCTTCAACAACATTTTCTTTTAGTAAGGGAAGCGACTGTGATTCGGTTACGTTAATCCCTAAATGTGGTTCTTCAATATTATCTGTATTTATTGGTGTAAATCAGTACTTCGAATATGAGGTTGTACATAGAACTTTGATGCTATTTATGGTAATAACGTTTCAGTTGCTGATATCAGATATATTATTATCTTGTCAGATATCTTATCTTATTTAGTCTCCTATGCACAAAAGCAACTTGAGTCACACTGGTAAGGTAGGAGCATGGACTACATTCCATGTCGTTCAACGTAGCAGCATACTACATAACATTCCCACATTAACACGTAAAAATTACAGGAAAGAGGGGTGGCTATGTGGTTGGTATCCCCAGTAATTGGGCCGGCTTGCGCTCTCAGAAAGCGAAGCAAAATCGAGATTTCTGAGGTGCTTCGTATAACAGCACAATGACGAATACCCAAATTATGTTATACACTATCAGGATGGTATATTACTGTTTGCTGCTCAAAAGAAGAAATTAATGTTTTTGAAGCTGGTAATATTAATCGCGTTGTTATTGAACTAGTGTGTGTAGAGTCACTGGTTGTGTGTCTGTGAAGAAATCAATCTTGATCGGGGTCGACTACTCCCACAGCATAAGTAATTTCGTACACGTAGACAAGCTGCAGACTCAGACGGTTGCCCGTAAAATTCTTGAAATATAAGAGAAAGGAAACTTCTATAGGATCTTCTCGAATTGGAACACTGCCATTCGCATTTTGTCATTCCATGATTGTCTGCGAGTGAAATGAGTTCCTTTTAGCATAGAAAACTTCCTCTATTCGTTTGACCGTGTTATTGAAGCAGGCTCTACATCAAACATGGACCACAAAATGTTCGAATTCCAATACAAGCTTTTAGTACATAATAGTTCATCACAGAATACTCTGATCAAAATTAAATACGCGCAATTACCTTTGAAATGCAACTGACTGTATTATGAACGTTACTACATAATAACGTTACACATCGCTTGTGAATCTCAAAAAACACAAATTATCCAATATGGTGGCTAACAACGACAGTTTCATTGCACACACTTCCTACAAGTCTTCCACTTGTCGTGTAACAAAGTCGTCTCACATTCCGATTTTACTACTTTTCTTCACTCGCTATGGAGCAATGCTAAGTCAATGAATAAAGATTTCGCTCGCGCAGGCGAAACGCGCCACCTCGCGATATGGCGATATGTCTTCACTTTAAACCAATAGGAACCACGTGACCGCTACAGTCGCAGGTTCGAATCCTGCCTCGGGCATGGATGTGTGTGATGTCCTTAGGTTAGTTAGATTTAAGTAGCTCTAAGTTCTAGGGGACTGATGACCACAGATGTTAAGTCCCATAGTGCTCAGAGCCATTTGAACCACTTTAAACCACTAACAATAGAAAGGTCGTTAAACTGATCACTCACTTCCGGCATCTAGAACAGGTTAAGGGATATTATAATGGCCACTGTACTTGATATTGTTTAGCAAAGCAAGCTGGTGTGAATTGGCTCAACACATAAAACCGTCGTGAAGTTAAAATTTGAGATAAATTAATGAATTTAGCTTTGATGGACTATTATTTGACACCAACAGCTTGAAACAAATGTCTTAGACGAGCAGGGGGTAACGAACACACAATGGCCGAAACACAGGGGCCCGTCAGCAATCAAAAAGGCAACTCACCGAAAATTACCGAATTATTACATAAGACGTAGCTATCAAAATCATTATATCGTACTTCAAGAAATTAAACATCTGGATCACTCTCGACTTAGGCATCATGTGAAGTACTGCTACACACGTGGACAGACCACACAAAGAGCTAAGTTAAACTACAACGAAAATTCTCACAAAAAAGGGTATCAAATTTCTTATAATCATTTTTGGAAAACGATACGACAATTCAGCACACACTAACATCCTATGTGGACTCAGAACAGATTACACTCCCACATGGTGAGCACTGTAAATCCATTGCATGTCACGAAGAGACTTCCCAAACTTTGTAAAATAACCGTAAGAAAAGACTCTAGTCCGACTTCTATCTTCTGTATCAAGCATTTAAGATGATCAATTGTCAGGACCATAATTTACCGATTACTTTAAACCATGATAATTATTAAAACTGAACCTTCTTCTAACACTTCCCTGACTGAATTGATTCGAAACGACACATTACGAATGTTCTCCACGATGACCTAACTCATTTTATACCTGTTATTCACCAGAACAGCAAAAGCTCCTGAGCAGCTTCCGCGGCTTATGCCAGATTGTCTGACACTGCCCAAGCATGGCGGACTTACGGAGACCACGTCTCCTCGTTGAAACTGCCCAGAGGGTAAACTCTCCCATTGGCTGTAGCCACCTACACCATCTACTCCCGACTCTATCTTTTCCGAAGCCTTCAGACAATGTCTTTGCTAATATTTTGATACATCCAGCTACACTCTTCCTTTGGCTGGTTCCTCACCTTTCTGTATTTCATCTCATTAAAGCACCATGAACTCACACACTCATGAAAGAGTACAGCCAAGAAATGGGAACTATGACACATTAAAATAAAACACAGATGTGTCCATTTTCATATCCAAAGGCCGTATTTCATGAGTATTAAAACAGAAAAATTCTTATTTCACAAAGTACCAAGACAGTCAGTCTACTGACACTCTAACATCACTGCCATGCAAATGGGTTAAATTGAGCATACTAAGCCGGCCTCTGTGTCCGAGCGGTTCTAGGCGCTTCAGTCCGGAACCGCGCTGCTACTACGGTCTCACGTTCGAATCCTGCCTCGGACATGGATGTGTGTGATGTTCTTAGGTTAGTTAGGTTTGTCCTAAGTCTGGGGGACTAATGACCTCAGACGTTAAGTCCCATAGTGCTTAGAGCCATTTGAACCATTTTTAAGCATACTAACAGTACCGATTCCAGCCTTCGTCGCCAATAAACAGCAGTCAGTATGAGTGCACGAACCAGGCACCTGCTGCGGAGGTCCGTACCCAGCAACGTTCCCTGAACGGTCGTTGAGGAGACGCAGTTGGTACCCTGCTGCTTTTCTGGGCGGTCAGTTGCTCAAAGTTACTCGTCTATTCGCCCGTACACATCTCTACAGCCGTCGTTTCCCTCTGTCATCTGATCTACGGTCCGTCGTACACCATAGCTGTCTCGGCGCCAGTTTCGGAAAGCGTCACTTGGTCAAGGACTTCGAACATTTCATGGTCGATGTTTCATGTAGGACCTGCTTCAATAAGACGGTCAAAAGAATAGAGAAAGTTTTCTCTGCCAAAAGGAACTCATTTCACTCGCAGACACTCATCGAATGACCAAATGCGAATGGCAGTGTTCCAGTTCGAGAAGATCCTTTAGAAGATTCCTTTCTCTTATATTTCAAGAATTTTACAGGCAACCCAGGTAGGCAGCTTGTCTACGTGTACGAAATTACGTATGCTGTGGGAGTAGTCGACGCCGATCAAGACTGTTTTCTTCACAGACATACAGAGACACTACACACACTAGTTCAGTAACAACGAGTTTAATATTAACAGGCTTTCTTCTTTCGAGCAGTAAAGAGTTATATACCATCCTGATATTGTATAACATAATTTGGGTATTCGTCAATGTGCTGTTATACGAAGCACCTCAGGAATCTCCGTTTTGCTTCCTTTCTGACAGCGCAAGCCGGCCCAATTACTGGGGATACCAGCCACATACACACGCCTCTTTCTTATAATTTTTACGTGTTAATGTGGGAATGTTATGTAGTATGCTGCTGCGTAGAATGACATGGAATTTAGTCCATGCTCCTACCTTACCAGTGTGATTGAAGTTGATTTTATACGTAGGAGAGTAAATAAGATATCTGACAAGATAATAATATATCTGATATCAGGAACTGAAACGTAATTACCATAACTAGAATCAAAGTTGTATGTACAACCTCATATTCGAAGCAGTGATTTAGACCAATAAATATAGATAATATTTAAGAACCACATTTTGAGATTAATGTAACCGAATCACCAGTCGCTTCCCTTACTAAACGACGGCACACGAACGGATCACAGACAGCCGTTTGCCGGCCGGTGTGGCCAAGTGGCTCTAGGCGCTTCAGTCTGGAACCTCGTGATCGCTACGGTCGCAGGTTCGAATCCTGCCTCGGGCATGGATGTGTGTGATGTCCTTAGGTTAGTTAGGTTTAAGTAGTTCTAAGTTCTAGGGGACTGATGACTCCAGATCTTGAGTCCCATAGTGCTCAAAGTCATTTTTGAACCAGGCCGTTTCGGAAATGCTTCCTCCCTTTGCTCGAAAGACCCACCATGCCCTTTGTAGACGTCAGATCGCTCTGTTTCCACATTATGGCAACAACTGCACATTTGCGCTTCACTCTGACATGCTTTATATACCGTCCACTGCTACTGCTGCCACCTGCCGTGTGGGAATAGTTATTACACGTTGTCGAACATAGGCGGTGGTCGCATTAATGTGATGGGAGCGTCTAGTGTCAATCAGGAAAAAACCTGTTCATTTTATTTGTCTGTAGAAAACTGAAAATCTCATGTAATTATATCAAACATCATTCATAAAACAGTAATAAAATTTCAGCTGAAAATGTGAGTAATAATTGTTCTTACCTGGAAGGTAAACGTGACCAAGATAAGACGTAAAATATATTCTTCTTTTGGTTTGTAACCTTATACAGAGAACCACGTGACTATTTTTGTCTGCTATTTGGAAGTTTGATAACCACAGGCATCGACAGAGGGCGAGAACCGAAGTAACATCAAAGCAGAATGACGAGAGAGAGCTATCGTGTTTGGACGTGCCCATGACCAAACCGTGAACGAAGCTGTCACGTTTTTTGACGTATCTACACTAACTGTCTTATTTGTTTATTAAGAACGGTGAGCCATTCGCATTCACGTAACTTGGCGTAAATACAGTGGTGCTACTAAATTGACAAAGATCAGAGACGTGTGTCACTCCTTATCTCTGACGGTCACTTACAAAATGGAGAAGAATTACTGCTGATAGTGAATGCAGCCCCAGCTCAATGAGTTTCGGAATAAAAGACTGTGTTGTATGGACATTACGCACGGCGACACATAAATCTGCAGCCGTTCAAATCGCCAAAAAACACTTAAACTCCTCATTATGCATATGTGTACGCCTTTTAAAGCTGGAGACTACTGTATAACGTTTCTCCTTCACTTATTACTGCAGAAGTATAAATTAAACCAAGCACTGAAGAATTTGAACAACTGTAGAATTCAATTATGCCATGTGCTTCTCAACTGACGGGATCAATATTTGTTGTGCGTTTCATTCATCGTCAGTCACGACATCAAAATGATGACGTCTGTGACATAGTAAGAAGCTAAAATATGGCAATATGGCAATTCTTTCGTCTGTCTTTATTGAAAGCTACCAATAATCTAGGACGTCCAAAACTTCGGGACGTGGTTAAATATCCCGAAAATGTTAAGAGGCCCTGCGAGAGCCCACCGCCATCTTGGTATCCGCCATATTGGATTCAGTTCAGATTTCCTCAGTGGGAGGTGTTTCATGTGATATCAATCTTAACGGTGGTTCAAAAATGGTTCTGAGCATTATGGGACTTAACATCTGAGGTCACCAGTCCCCTAGAACTTAGAACTACTTAAACCTAACTATGCTAAGGACGCCACACATATCCATGCCGGAGGCAGCATTCGAACCTGCGACCGTAGCGGTCGCGCGGTTCCAGACTGAAGCGCCTAGAACCGAACGGTCACACCGGCCGGTCTTAACGGTGGAATTTGACGAGAAATACAATGGTGAACTCCGTTTTGTGATACATTTGACAGATAAAATGTTATGAACGATTTGTTATAATTATACGTGTAACTCGTGTTGAATCACAACACGCATGGCACGCAACACATTGCAAAACAAAGTACACTTTACAAAATGTGTTGCACATGCTGTCCATGTACATAAAGGCATTTCCACCCACCATCGGAGTATGTTTGCATGTAGACAACGCAACACAGCAGGCGTGACAGTATCATACGCCTTTAAAGTCAGTACCGCCATTAGACTGTTCTTTTTTTTTTATTTGCGGTGTTAGATTTACACGATCATGATTTCGGCTTAAAATGCCATTATCAAGTGTTCTAATGTTATACAGTGCCTAAGATGGCATACTGTCGTATTTAAAATATACTATTAGACACATTGTCTAAGGGACAAATTTGATCCTTAGACAATGTGTCTAATAGTGTATTTTAAATACGACAGTATGCCATCCTAGGTACCCAGAAAATATTAGATACAGGCTCCCAGGTAGATGCTATTTTTCTTGACTTCCGGAAGGCGTTCGATACAGTTCCGCACTGTCGCCTGATAAACAAAGTAAGAGCCTACGGAATATCAGACCAGCTGTGTAGCTGGATTGAAGAGTTTTTAGCAAACAGAACACAGCATGTTGTTATCAATGGAGAGACGTCTACAGACGTTAAAGTAACCTCTGGCGTGCCACAGGGGAGTGTTACGGGACCATTGCTTTCACAATATATATAAATGACCTAGTAGATAGCGTCGGAAGTTCCATGCGGCTTTTCGCGGATGATGCTGTAGTATACAGAGAAGTTGCAGCATTAGCTAATTGTAGCGAAATGCAGGAAGATCTGCAGCGGATAGGCACTTGGTGCAGGGAGTGGCAACTGTCCCTTAACATAGACAAATGTAATGTATTGCGAATACATAGAAAGAAGGATCCTTTATTGTATGATCATATGATAGCGGAACAAACACTGGTAGCAGTTACTTCTGTAAATTATCTGGGAGTATGCGTGCGGAACGATTTGAAGTGGAATGATCATATAAAATTAATTGTTGGTAAGGCGGGTACCAGGTTGAGATTCATTGGGAGAGTCCTTACAAAACGTAGTCCATCAACAAAGGAGGTGGCTTACAAAACACTCGTTCGACCTATACTTGAGTATTGCTCATCAGTGTGGGATCCGTACCAGATCGGTTTGACGGAGGAGATAGAGAAGATCCAAAGAAGAGCGGCGCGTTTCGTCACAGGGTTATTTGGTAACCGTGATAGCGTTACGGAGATGTTTAATAAACTCAAGTGGCAGACTCTGCAAGAGAGGCGCTCTGCATCGCGGCGTAGATTGCTCGCCAGGTTTCGAGACGGTGCGTTTCTGGATGAGGTATCGAATATATTGCTTCCACCTACTTATACCTCCCGAGGAGATCACGAATGTAAAATTAGAGAGGAGGCTTTCAGACAGTCGTTCTTCCCGCGAACCATACGCGACTGGAACAGGAAAGGGAGCTAATGACAGTGGCACGTAAAGTGCCCTCCGCCACACACCGTTGGGTGGCTTGCGGAGTATAAATGTAGATGTAGATTAAAACACTTGATAATGGCATTTTAATCCGAAATCATGATCATGTAAATGTAACACTGCAAAAAAAAGTCTAATGGTGGTACTGACTTTAAAGAAATATATTACGACTGTGGCCCCACATTATGAAAAAATTATTAACTATCATAGGGCTTAATAATCCTCTGTTCCAGGTGCTGCACCTCACAAATTTTCTAAGAATGCTTCACGGACTTCATATATCCCCGAGGTAGAAATCTAGTCGGGTCAGATCAGATGAACATGGCGACCACTCCACGTCACCATGATGCCCAACCCGATAACCAGGGAACTGTGTATCTAGCTGTCCCCATTCACATGCACCATAACGGGATGGTGCACCATCCTGCTGAACGTACGAAGGAAATGTCCCGTCTTCGTTGACAACCACTGACATCACCACCTCGTCCAGCATCTGCAGGTAGGTCGCAGCATTGAGAATTTCCGTCAGAAAGATCGGGCCAATGTTATGCATTTCCCATATGCCACACCGTACCATCACTTGCCTACGTCCTTGAGTACTGCAGGGTTACGTCCTCTTGGGTTGGCCCATGACCAGCGTGCAGGTTGTACTGTTTGACCTCCGCATTAACGTAAAAATTCGCATAATCTCTAAAGAGTATGTTGTAAGTACTATCGTGATCGGTGGCGTGTTGAACCAACACCCCCTCACAAAACTGCGGCCTCGATCAGCGTCGTCTCTCGAAAGATGTTGTGGAGTTGCATTTTGAACGGATGCCACTTCTGTCGCTGTTGGATTCAGTGGGTAGTGCTCCGAGGAAAGCTATGCTAATGGGTGTTTCGCCTGATACCTTGGACGAGACTCGTGACCACAGCTGCTAACACTTCTGTGGCTGAAATCTGATCAAGTGCTGTCCGTGGACGGCCGTTACAAGACTTATCCTCCACATAATCCGTTTCTTGAAACTTTTTCATCAATTTCCTGAGGGCACTTTCAACAACGGGTTCCCTGCCAGGTTGTCGCTGGTTGAAGTCCCTGCTAATTGCCGTGGAACTCCGGCCATCAGCTAGCAGGATGATTTTGATCCTCTCTTCTCTCGTCAGTGGCATGTAGTCCTTCAAATTAACGGCACAACTGCAACGACTGGAACAAAACGTGCTCTGACTTCAGCAAGCTGCATGGCAATTTACACATTTAGCAACAAATATTGCGTTACTTCTTACGTATCAAAGATATTACGAAACGGATTTCGCCATTGTGTTTCTCATCGAATTCTACCCTTTCTAACATGTATCCCATGACTCCCTTCCCCCCCCCCCTCCCCACTATCACACTGAAGAAATGTGAACTGAATTCAATATGGCGGACGCCAAGATGGCGATGTGCAGTCTCAAGTCACCCAAAAAGTTTCCCACACGCCCTTTCCTTATATCAGTATCCAGAGCGTCCCTGCCTCTTACCATTTCCGCGATATTTAGCCAAGTCCCGACTTTTGGGATAACTTGTATGTTACCGAACGGCTGACACCCACCGTCACCTGATACCACTTGCAGGCTGTTTACCTAACAGCTTCTACAGGTAACAAAACTTCGATTTGAAGTATTCCACATAATTGTTGACAGAGTTTATAAATTTAAAATCCTTTCATAATCTAATAATTAAGAGGTAGATGATGATGAGGTCCCATACTCCGAGGAGCGTTGGGGACGATGCGGGAGACCTGCACCGCCGTACGACGCAAAGTCCTAGTGGAGGTCGTCTGTCATTGCCTTCTTCCGACCTTAATGGGGGTGAATGATAATGATGAAGACGACACAACAATACCCAGTCATCTCGAGGCAGGGAAAATTCCCGACCGCGCCGGGAATCGATTCCGGGACCTCATGCGTGGGAAGCGAGAACGCTACCGCAAGACCACGAGCTGCGGACATTAAGAGGTATAATACTGTGTTAAAGATTTAACACAATAAGTCAAGTATTACAGCTAGAAACTGTGTATCTCTCGAGGTGCCGTTAACTTGTGGGCCCAAGTTACCCAGACAATGTTCATTGAGGTTTTTGAGAAACGGAGGACTTAGCGACTATGCACACCCTTCTGAAACATTTTCTCACTTACACCCACAACAATATAACGAACGGAAAAAAAATTATCGCTTACAACTTTTCTCCTTAAAACTTCAGAAATGGGAATGACGTTTCAATTTATGGCATCTTCATAATTATATCTGTTCGCAGCACACGGTATCCACATATACCACTGAACGTACGTGCAAAATTGTATCACTGCAGCGGACACAGTTCAGAAGATACAAAAAAATTAGATGCATGAAAATCTAGTACATTAACGTATAAAGAGCTTACCACGTTTCTGGATTGCTAGCTGTGCTTTTGTCTTTTTCATTAGTCTATTGAAGACAAATCAGAAACCAACTTTGAATGTCCATCCTTTTGACAGGGAGTCTTGGGGCGACAGCCGTTTACTGCTGTGGAAAAATGAAATTTCTACATCCGTCCTTACGATTTTATTTATTTTGTATCCGCCAGTTTCGGCGCTTCGAGATGGCGCATTGAGGCGCCGAAACTGATTGCTACAAATTAAATAAAATCATAAGGACGGCTGTAGACATTTCAATTTCTCACAACAATATATTTATGGTCTTGAATCTTTATCTATAAAGGCTTTCCACGCTACACGTCAAATATTTAACGCATTGACTCATTCGTATTCAGACATTTCAAGCTGTTTTATAAATGGGAGTTTTATTAGTTACAGAATAGTGTGTGTGTGTGTGTGTGTGTGTGTGTGTGTGTGTGTTTTGCGGAGGCGCCGGGACGGGTTACAGATTAAATGCAGGCAAACGGATCTTACCTTTCGAGTACCCCTCGTATTGTATACTATAAGGATTGGACAAAAATATGGAAACATCACAAGGGACGCATGCTTCATCATAAATAAAGATTACAGCTGACTCTGCAGGTTGTGCTGTTGCACACTACTGACCATTAAAGTTGCTACACCACGAAGATGACGTGCTACAGACGCGAAATGTAACCGACAGGAAGAAAATGCTGTGATACGCAAATGATTAGCTTTTCAGAGTATTCACACAAGGTTGGCGCCGATGGCGACACCTACAACGTGCTGACATGAGGAAAGTTTCCAACCGATTTCTCATACACAAACAGCAGTTCACCGGCGTCGGCTGGTGAAACGTTGTTGTGATGCACCGTGTAAGGAGGAGAAATGCGTACCATCACGTTTCCGACTTTGATAAAGGTCGGATTGTAGCCGATCGCGATTGCAGTTTATCGTATCGCGACACTGCTGCTCGCGTTGGTCGAGATGCAATGACTGTTAGCACAATATGGATTCGGTGGGTTCAGGAGGGTAATACGGAACGCCGTGCTGGGTCCTAACGCCCTCGTATCACTAGCAGTCAAGATGACAGGCATCTTATCCTAATGGCTGTAACGGATTGTGTAGCCACGTCTCGATCCCTGAGTCAACAGATGGGGACGTTTGCAAGACATCAACCATCTGCACGAACAGTTCGACGACGTTTGCAGCAGCTCGGAGACCATGGCTGCGGATACCCTTGACGCTGCATCATAGACAGGAGCGCCTGCGATGGTGTACTCAACGACGAACCTGGGTGCACGAATGGCAAAACGTCATTTTTTTCGGATGAATCCAGGTTCTGTTTACAGCATCATGATGGTCGCATCCGTGTTTGGCGACATCGCGGTAGACGCACATTGGAAGCGTGTATTCGTCATCGCCATACTGGCGTATCACCCGGCGTGATGGTAGGGGGTGCCTTTAGTTACAGGTCTCGCTCACCTCTTGTTCGCATTGACGGCACTTTGAACAGTGGACGTTACGTTTCAGATGTGTTACGACCCGTGGATCTACCCTTCAATCGATCCCTGTGAAACACTACATTTCAGCGGCATAATGCACGGCCGCATGTTGCAGGTCCTGTACGGGCCTTTCTGGATACAGAAAATGTTCGACTGCTGCCCTGGCCAGCACATTCTCCAGATCTCTCAACAATTGAAAACGTCTGGTCGATGGCGGCCGAGCAACTGGCTCGTCACAATACGCCAGTCACTACTCTTGATGAACTGTGGTATCGTGCTGAAGCTGCATGGGCAGCTGTACCTGTACACGCCATCCAAGCTCTGTTTGACTCAATGCCCAGACGTATCATGGCCGTTATTACGGCCAGAGTTGGTTGTTCTGGGTACTGATTTCTCAGGATCTATGCATCCAAATTGCGTGAAACTGTAATCACATGTCAGTTCTAGTATAATATATTTGTCCAATGAATACCCGTTTATCATCTGAATGTTTTCTTGGTGTAGCAATTTTAATGGCCAGTTGTGTATTTGTACCTATGAAATGCCCCCAACACGCTGAAAGTGTCTGTCGTGGTCTGTACGGTGTTCTACGCAGTTAAGAGTGCATTGTGTGGGACCTAAGTGAAGTTGAACGTGGCCTAATTGTTGGGGCTCACATAACGGGTGCCTTCGTAACCAAGGCAACCGAAGACCTTGGTGATTCAAGAGGCACCATATCAAAGACTTATACGGCATATTGGCAAAGCAGGAAAACATCATCCGTTAAGTCACAAACTGGATTAAAGTGTCTATTGCGTGATCGGAACAGACGCTCATTGAAGAGGATTGTGGCGAAACTAAGAGGACGACAAAAAAATGGTTCAAATGGCTCTGAGCACTATGGGACTTAACATCTGTGGTCATCAGTCCCCTAGAACTTAGAACTACTTAAACCTAACTAACCTAAGGACATGACACACATCCATGCCCGAGGCAGGATTCGAACCTGCGACCGTAGCAGTCGCGCGGTTCCGGACTGAGCGCTTTAACCGCGAGACCATCGCGGCCGGCTAAGAGGACGACAGCTACAAAACGTGCAGGGTGATCTGGAATTACAAAACCACTCATCAGTGATGCAAATGCCCGTAGTACAAAAACGTGGGGCCGAAACCGTAGCCGGCCGCTGTGACCGAGCGGTTCTAGGCGCTTCAGTCATGAGCCGCGCTGCTGCTACTGGCGCAGGTTCGAATCCTGCCTCGGGCATGGATGTGTCTGATGTGCTTAGGTTAGTTAGGTTGAAGTAGCTGTAAGTCTAGGGGACTGATGACATCACATGTTAAGTCCCATTGATCTTACAGCCATTGGAACCATTTGAACCGAAACCGTAAAACCTGTATCAAGCAGCAATGAGAGAAAGCCTCTCCGGCGGATGAGTCTTATTTGGTTGGTTAATTTGGGGGAGCGGACCAAACAGCGAGGTCATCGTTCCTATCGTATTAGGGAAAGATGGTGAAGGAAGCCATGTCCTTACTAAGGACCCGTCCCGGCATTTGCCTGAAGAGATGTAAGGAAGTCACAGAAAACCTAAATCAGGATCCTCCTGAATGCGAGTCCAGTGTGCTAACCACTCCGCCACCTCGCTCGGCCGTGAGTCTTGTTTCACGCTGTTTACGACTACTGACAGGGTTTAAGTCCCAATAGTGAAACGAAGCGGGGATTCGGTGATAATCTGGGCTGCCATATAGTGGTATTGCAAGGTCTACTTGGTTGCTCTGCAAGGTAGCGTTACTGACAAAGATTATGTGACCATTTTGACTGAACAGTGCCATCCCGTTGTAGAACGTTTCCCAATGGTGATGCGGTGTTCGAAGTTCACGGGGCCCATTTTTATACAGCTCATGAGATCTGGTTTTGTGTGCACGGTAATGAGTTGTGGTATCTCTCCCGGTCACCAGAGGCACTGGATCTCACTCTTATTGAGCGACTGTGGTCGCCCTGGAGAGAAATGAGCGTGATAGCTGTCCACCTTCATCGTCAATCATCATCGTTCCATGAACGTACCATTATTTTACAGCAAGAACGGTATAAAGCTTCCTTTAAAACCATACAGGGCCTATATTTATCCACTCCGATACGGCTGGAAGCTCTCTGAAATCTTTTTCCTGCATCATATTTGGCACGGTAATGTGCCGTCTTTGTGATGTTTCCATGATTTCGTCCACACAGTGTAGTAGGCCGCAGTGCATGGAATGGTCTCAGGGAGTCAAGTCCCTGGGCTGCAAAGTGAATACACTTGGGGGAATTAGTTGCGTGCCGCCTGGTGGGTAATGCAGAGACGTTATCGCGTGTTATGGAGTGCCAGCGCCTGTATTGTTCCACTGTGCGACGCGCGGGACGTCCGCAGGGGCCGCGCCGCTTGAATTATTGCGGACCCGCGCATGCATATGTTAGCGCCTCCTCGCGAGCGCCGAAACTTGTGTTATGCAAATGGACGCGGCCAAATGTATTCGTAATGCTCGCCTTGGTCACCGCTGACATGGTACGCGCATCAGCGTGGAACGGCCAATAAGCCCCGCGCATAAGCTTCACTCTGCTTTACCCTCTCCACGTACGATCTGTATCAGTGTCATGACGTCGTACTGAGTACCCGCGACCCTACAGATCTTATTTCTTCCTGCCATATGAATTGCAAATTGTTACAGAGCATTGCCGTTTAAAGTGCGCTTTTCGGTGAGAACAAATTAAGTTCTCAAAGACGTAATCTGCGTGTATCAGCCGGCCGCGGTGGCCGAGCGGTTCTAGGCGCCTAGAACCGCGCGTCTGCTACGATCGCAGGTTCGAATCCTGCCTCGGGCATGGATGTGTGTGGTGTACTTAGTTAGGTTTAAGTAGTTCTAAGTTCTAGGGGACTGATGACCTCAGTTGTTAAGTCCCATAGTGCTTAGAGCCATTTGAACCATTTTTTTGCAGGTATAAACACTTTGAAAACCTGTCAGTACATGAGATTTCACCTGGTGAGTTCACAAGATTTTAATACCCTGAAATATCTCCCTTCATATTAAATTTCACGCATAAGTGAAACAGAAACGACAATTAGACTGTATACTGAGGCGACAAAAGTCAGGATAGCGATACGCACATAAACATGGCAGTTGTATCTCTGACACGAGGTACAAACGGGCAGTTCACTGGCTGTCATTTGTAATCAAGTGATACATATCCAAGGATTTCCGACATAATTATGGCCAGCGACGGGAATTAACAGACTTTGAACCCGGACTGATAGTTGGAGCTAGACCCACGAGATATTCCATTTCTGAAATCTTACAGAATTCAAGATCAACAGCATCAACAGTGTGCCGAGAATACCAAATTTCAGGCATAACCTGTGGCCAGGGACACAGACCTTCACTTGACGACGAAGAGCTGCGGCGTTTGCGTAAAGTTGTAAGTGTTAACACACAGCTGCGCGGAATTAGCCGAGCTGTCTCGGGCGCTGCAGTCATGGACTGTGCGGCTGGTCCCGCCGGAGGTTCGAGTCCTCCCTCGCACATGGGTGTGTGTGTTTGTCTTTAGGATAATTTAGGTTAAGTAGTGTGTAAGCTTAGGGACTGAAGACCTTAGCAGCTAACTCCCATAAGATTTCACACACATTTGAAATTTTTGTTTTGTTAACAGACAAGTAATACTGCTTGAAATAAATGCAGAAATTAATGTGGGACACACGACGACAGTGAGTTGAAATTTCCCATTAATGGGCTACGGTAGCAGACGACCGACGCAAGTGCAACTACACAACATCGCCTGCAGCGCCACTCCTGTGCTGGTGAACGTATCCTTTGGACCCTTGACGACTGGAAAACGGCTGCCTGGTCAGATGAGCCCCGATTTCAGTTGGTAACAGCTAATAGGGTTGGAGTGTGGCGCAGACCCCGCGAAGCCATGAACCCAAGTTGTCAACAAGGCACTGTGCAAGCTGATGGTGACTTCATACCAGTGTAGGTTGCGTTTACATGGAATGGACTGTGTACTCTGAACCAACTGAACCGATCATTAACTGGAAAAAGTTCTGCTACGTGGATACAATTTGCAGTCATTGACGAACTTCACGCTCCGAACCAAAGATAGAATGTTTGTGCATGACATTGCGCCATGTGTCACAACTGTCTGCGATTAGTTCGGAGAACATATTGGATAATTCAAGTCACTGGCCCTCCAGATAGCCCGAAATAAATCCCATCGAACTTTTATGTGACGCAATCGAGAGATCAGTTCCTGTAAAAAATCCTGCACCGGCAGTTATGGACCGCTATAGAGGCAGCATGGCTCAATATTTCTTCAGAGGACTTTGGACTTGTTGAGTCCAGGCCATGTCTAATTGCTACACTACGTCGGACAAAGGAAATACGACACGATATTAGGTGGTGTCCCACGACTTCTGTCACATCCGTATAATTGAAACGACATCCGTGGTAGCTACATATCGACATATTCATCACTGCAAACAAGCAAAGTGAAGCTCCACTGCAGCAGACACTTTACCTTCTTGCTAGCCGAAAATTACATCGAAAAAAAGAAAGTGTAAGCTCTACTGAACGCAGTTTATTCTCTCGCCTTTAGGTATAATGAAACGGAACGTGGCTCTTTCATGAAAGAACTTCATGAGGATATCCATGAGGGTAAAATCAGAGAGATTAGAGCCCACATACGGGCATACCGACAATCTTTCTTTCCACGAACAATACGAGACCCGATAGAGGTACTCAAAGTACCCTCCGCCACACACCGTCACGTGGCTTGTGGAGTATGTATGAAGATGGAGATGGAGATGTAACTTCGCAAGAATTCCAAATCACCCGAACACTGAATTTAGCTGTTTATATTGTGCGTAATATAAATACAAAATCTGATTAAACATCCATACAATTTCTCTACGTAACACCACGTGATATTACATAGTCATAAATTTAAAAAAAACGACGGAAAATAATCCTATATTAATATTAACGCCCTTGTCATACAAGGAGTGGAAAAGTAATGAGATATCAACTTGTAGTTGCAGGTGACTGAGAAGAAATCGAACAGTGATTCCCCCCTCCCATGTTCTAACGAAGCTGTGAACTTGAACAAAGAATTAGCACTACCCACATGAAATACAGTTGTGGAGTATCTCGCGTGAATAAATCTGAAAAACCATGTACAATACCATGGAGGCAGCGCAAGCAAGCAACCGCATCACAGTTAGCCAGAACGATGTCGGTTCTATGTACGCATTTAAAAATCACAAGAGAAAGTATCTGTGTTAAACGCCTCGCCACGTCTATGCGCTAGCAAACAGGACAGCAGTGAATGTTTACGGCAGTAAAACGAAGAAAAGTGTGTCCCTTTGTTCACCAATTGCGCGGTCCCCTCTAACCGATTGTCCGCGCCAAGCAGTTCGATTGGGTGGTTAAAGTCACAGTTCAAATGAGACATTCCTTCGCAGTTTCCAAAGGAGGTGAAGTCAATCTTAGAGGGCGGAAGAGTGGCCGTAGGTTCTTTCAGAATTACCAGTGCTTATGGGCACAGGTTAGAATGCATAACGTGAAAGGTGCTTACAGAAGACGACTTTCAACTTTTTGAAGCAGTCTGTACACTACCATATCTCTAGTTTTTTTAATCGCCGGTGTTTTGAATAATTTAATACTGTCCTTCAAATTTTCGTGTCTTGTATTAATGTATTCTTTCCTTTGTAATTTCGACGTCCTGTTCGGTATGTTTTGCTTATTCTGGTCTAGGGATTCCCAACATGGAGGTAATTATAGAGTGAAAGGTAAAATTACACTTTCTCATGGGCAAAAACGAAAAGATTCAGTTGTGATTCAATCACGAAACTAAATTATTTTTAAAATATCATTACTAATATGACTACTTCGTGAGACTGTAATGGTGATTAAGTAAGTTATCAATAACTACATTTTTTTTCAAGTGCTATCATTATCGGTTGGCACAGTGTGGTGCAGGTTACAGCTGGTGAAATGAATGTGTGAACATCATCACCCTCAGACAGTCCGTCCGCTATTCGCATACTTTGTACTTTGTATCATGAATCTGTAAAATTGTGACATATACATCACATATGCTTAAATATCTCAAGAAAATGCCTTTCCAGATTTGTAGGTAGTTCCAGTAAAGAGTAGAAATTGCTTCATTATCCACTTGGCAACAATAAATGAACTAATTGAGAGCACGACACAAAAGTAAATGTGTAATGTCCACTACGGTGCTGTAGGGCCTACGCAGTATTTTTCTTCTTTCTTCGATATGTCCAGTTAAACAGAGCGTTTGAACTCCTTAACTTGACTAGACAGTTTCTTTTACATTTTTCCCCAAATTCTGTTCATGAATTCACTGTGGTATTTCTTGTGGTTCTCTGACCACTGTTTCTCAGCGTTTTTTTTATTTTTATGTTTTTTACATACCTCCGCGAACGTGTGAACGTGTGACTTGAAATTTAGATTCCAAAGGCTTAGCGTTCGCTGATATTATTCGTGGCAGTCATAACTTCTTCAAATAGTTTCTCTTACCATTTTGGAATTTATCACATTAAGTAACTTAGAATGAATTCCTTTTATTTTCATCAATGGTCACAAAAGCTTTAGTCCTTGGACTACTGGTTTCGGTCTGCAGTGACCTGCAGCGAAACATGGAAAATGAAATACAACTAGTGAACAGATTACGTCTTAGAACAATAAAATATGACAACGAAAAACTATTATTTTCATGGATGTGAAAATATGCACTTACAATATGACGAGGCATACTTGTTTGATAACATGTCCTAATGTAATAAAGCCATTCTGGCATCATCACAAAATAAACACGGAGTCAACTTAGCATCGTCGTACAGATTTAAAATGTTGCGTAACGGCCAAAAGTTTTGTAATCATTGGCGGATATCAAAGAAATGCGTCCTACACTTCCTTGGTCACTGTTTTAATCTACGATCATGTCACAACCTGTAAAAATACGTAGGTTTTTTGGTTAATCTAGTGTTGCCCAATCTACAGATGTACCATAGAACTTCTACGTCTTCTCCGTATTGCATCAACGAACGTGTGTTGCCGTCTATAGGGGGGTAATTTTCCTTGCCATCCCTATGACATTTATATTAATGGGACCATAATGTTTCATCCTTAGCAGTTTCGTCAATTTTTGAATGACTTCCTTGAGATGTAGTTTCTGAGGTATACAGTGTTTTAGGCAAGGCAACTGCCTTGTAATGCCAAAGTTTTGCATTACGAAATATTACTCGTTTATTGTAGTGATTCAATGTTATTCTCTACGATTTCTGGAGTTTGATAGCTCTTTCTAAATTGGCTTTACTGTCTAGTCCACATGGTACTACGACTTCTCCTAGATATTTAAAGGCATATAATATGAACTTGGCCCAATTTTGTTTTTAGTGGGGATATTCTGATATTTTTACTTAAATTTTTCATCAAAGGAATAGTCTGATATGATATTTGGAGGGCTGTCATTAATGCTACCTCGTGTAGCTTCTCTGTGGTGTATTATTATTATTACCATTTAATAAATAGTGTTATTATCAGTGGCGGTGGATATACAAAAAGTATTGTCAGCTTGAAATCTAGTTTCTGCCAGTTCAGCAGAAAGGAGTCCAGCAATCAAATGGTTTGCAAACTAGGTACAGTGCACACATTTTAACTTATTTGATTTTGAATTAGGATGCATATTGTGGGAGAAGCAAGTGGCGTTAAGGATAGAAATGGTGCACGGGAAGTATGTTTTGTAACAAACACCTACCCTCAACGTGAATAGTTAGCTTTCTTTTCTGAGAAGGAACCGTAGGTAGCACACGATGCTCTGAGAATTGCTGTATCATTCTATAAAAGAAAATGTTGCTAGCAATAAGTACCAATTGGTCACTGACGCATTAGTTCGTGGTTTAATAAAACGTCTACAAAAGCTAAATATCATTTACCTCTCAACATATTAAAAATTGAAGTTGTACAAGAAATAAGTGCCGGTATCTGCACTAAAATATTTACATCTGCACTGTAATAATTATTTGCGTGTCTAGATATTTCTGCACAACAGTCCTGTCTGTTTGGCTTTAGAAACCTAATTTCAAGTGCACGTCTAGGTGGAGTTGACGATCATATGGCATCCAAAGATAAACTACGAGCTTTCTGTTGTGAAATATTGTTATTATAGTCACGTCGCTGTTATAATATGAATTTTTTATTATAGCAGTGTTTTGACATTTATTTCAAAGTTGGGGTTCATAGAAGCTATATGCTACATAGAAAACATGTAGCATGTAAGAATTCCAGCTGTCAAACCGCTACTGTAACAAAACAAACAAATACTGTTATAACAGTTAAGTGATTATAGTAACAATATTTCACAACAGAAAGCTTACAGTAATTATAGTAACAATATTTCAAAACAGAAAGCTTACAGTTGACCCCCTGGATGTCATGCGACAGTCAACTCCACCCAGACGTGTACTTGAAAATGTCACTGTAAGCTGAAACAGGCAACCTTGTTGTGCAGAAATATGTAGACACAAGCAATTAAATATTACATTACAGCTACTGGAATTGACTTCTTGTAAAATGTCCTGTTTCGAAATAATTCATGCTGGAGGCCATACTGAGGAAAAAAAAAATAAAGTGGTCAAAGAAAATTCTTTTCCTTTCCAGTGCTGAGTTAGACGCTAATGTTGATGATACTGTGCAGAAATGTCGAGTGGAGACGACGGAGGGGAGGGGGTGCTATCTAACTTCTGATTTCATTCAGAGATAACAGTCTCAGAACTATTTGGAAACAATGTTCAAGTATTTGCATACCTAATATTTTCCGCCTCTACTGCCGCGTCGAGGTACAATCCAAATTCGGCATTCCTGGATATTGGAGTTGATGTTCCACCAACGTGCCGCTTCTTTTAGTAGATGTCCTCAATGAACTTTTTTCCACTTCTAGTCTTTGTAGCACATCTTTCCTTCCTGTTTTAACAGTACGCGTAATTTATTACATTCTACGATATCATTACATTTCATATTCTCCCATATTGATCTTCTCTGGATCTCCCACGCCACCCGTTTCACTCTCAAATTTCTGTGCTCCAGGCGCACACAATAAACATGTTCTTCTCGAGTTTCATATCGGTAGCTGTTGTCAGTAGAGCACTTTTAGTGAACAGAAACTTTTTCCATCTTTGCCAGTCTGCTTCGATTTCCTGATACATCTGTCCTGTGTATTTTACTTCCTAGTTATGGGAAGTCTTGCGCTTTTTACACGACTATTATTTCCCGAAATTTTTTCTTAATGAAGTTGCTGTTCTTCTTTATATTACACTTCATCATTTTCGTCTTTGCTTTGTTTATCCTTAACTCATATTCCGTACCATGTTTGCTGTGCGTCACTTTCAGCGGGTCTTATAAATCTTTCATGTCTCCGGACATAGGGACCACGTTTTCTGCACACAATTGCAAACAGAATGTATTGCTCACGTACTTTTATTTTGTCATGAATCTCTTTTTCTTTACCTCATCCACGTACAAGTTGAGAAACTGAGGTGATAAACTGAAATCCTATCTTCCACCTACTTATTTCGGACATTTCTATCTTGAACTTCTAGTCTTCTTTTAGCTTCAATTGGGTTTTGCAGTTGGCTCTTATGCTTCTCTCTTTATGCTTTACCTTCAGCTATAGCGATGATGAAAGTTGTGAATTTAGGAACTAACACAGTGTTTCTAGTACCATACATTGAAGTCTGTAAATTAAATTAACGATGCTAATGTAAAATTGCTTATCGTAGTCTTCTCCTGGAAACCAATTCCTTTGCCAAGATCGCCTTGTAAAATGAACTACTTGATTACAAGTCTTGTAAATACGTCTTGCCATCCTCAGATCCACAGAACTGGATGGTGTTAGTTGCATAAGGCTACGCTTACATGACTCTGTCCCATGGGACGTATACAATATACATAAAAATGTCGAGGCATTACTGTGACATGCCAGGTGAAAGCGTTGGTTGTATGGTGTAACTACCACCACCTGGTTTTATGGATCAGAGGTTAGCAACACATATTGCTGAAACTAGTAATCTAGTAATTGTGTTCACGTGGAAATGTTGGCAAATAAATTGGTTTCCAAAAAGGGACTACAGTACAAAATTATGGAGTGCCTCCTTCACTCATTGATCGCGTCAGGAAACATTGATATTCCAGCTTCAACGTGTGTGAGTGAAATACAACTAGTGAGACGGTGGGATTAAACTAAAACATTAATAGCGAAAATTTGTTTCCTGAGGTATGATAGCGATATATTTTACAAATTTGAAAATAAAGTAATCATCTGTAAACAAAATTGGAGGAGTATATTAAAAGTATTAGAGCCAATAAATAGCAGTCATAATGTGGAATAACTGAAAAGGGTTCAGGCTGCCGGAGCAGCAACAGGAACTGGGACCTTTAGCTTGTAACGGAAAACGACAAAATTGATGTGGACGAAATATCTTCAACAGTTTTTAAGAGACTATATTTATGTGTTCCTCCAGAGAATGTTATCAAAAGAAGCACTCATTTATATGTCTACTGTTTATTAACATGCTGCATTACAAAGGCTTATTTGAGAACGACCTCTGTTGCAGACACAAATCAGTTATTTTAAATACTAGTCTTACGTTTGTTACTGCCTAGAAATTAACGTAGAGCTTGTTTTGGAACTGGAAAGCGAAATATATACATTTGGAAAATGCTACGTTCCAGTTACAAGGGTCCGCAGTTTGGTTACCTCCAGTGGAATGACAAATAGCTGTGTTGGTTGTTCTTAATCGACGGTAGTAAGCCTCGAGTAATCCGTGCCCTGTTAACGTCATCTGGAAATTAGGAGTGATCGATGGTCTGATCACCAGTGTTTGGTGTACCAATGGATAACATGTTTCCGTAATATTTCCTTTTGCTGTCTGTCGTCACTCTTTCTAATTGAAAGTGAAGAAGAAAAGTAGTAACCTGGAGAAATCGAATGGACAGCCTAACGAGTACAGAATATGGATCGAGTAAATCTAAAAAAGACGAAAGCAATGAGAAGTAGCAGAAATGAAAACAGTGAGAAACTTAACATGATAATTGGTAGTGGCAATGTGGATAAAGTTAAGGAATTCTACTACTTAAGCAGCAAAATAACCCACGACGGACGGAGCAAGGAAGACATAAAAAGCACACTAGCATTGGCCAAGATGTGTCTACTAGTATCAAACATAGGTCTTAATTTGAGGAAGAAATTTCTGAGGACGTACGTTTGCAGCGCAGCGTTGTATGGCAGTGAAACATGGTCTGTGGGAAAACCGGAACAGAACATAATCAAAGCATTTGAGATGCAGTGCTACAGAAGGATGTTGAAATTTAGATGGAACGATAAGGTAAGAAATGAGGTCGTACTCCGCAGAATCGCTGAGAAAAAGAATATGTGACATCACGGAATAACTTTCGTGGTACAAGATGGAACTGTAGAGGGTAAAAACTGTAAAGGAAGACAGAGAATGAGATGTGACAGGAGCTGTTTTGGGATGAAAAGGTTGGCACAGGATAGAAATTTGTGGTGGGCCGCGTCAAGCCACTCAGAAGACCAATGACTCAAAAAAAATATTATTGTACAACGACTATACGAATTGCCAGAAACATATGAAAGTTTGTACCGAATCAGGAGTCGAACCCGGTATTTCCCGCTTTACGCGAGCGGTCACCTCAACCACCTCCAATTCGACCCGAACTCAAGGGCGAATTAAAGGGATGGTGGGGGGGGGGGGGGGAATGGAGGACCTTCAACCCCTCCAAGAGTTGAAACTAAACTGAAATCAAATGCTTATTTTTGTAATCTGTGACAAAGAAGCACGCGAATTTAGAGCCTTTGTCAGTGGATTTAGTCATTTAATTCATTATTCTCCAAGCCATTTTACTTTGTGTGCCCGAAGCAATGCGCTGCCTGTAATCAGTAAGTTGTGCTCCCCCTTCCGTTCGAATTGTAGGCGCTAAATGCTAACAGGGCTTTCCGATTTGCCACAGAAGCACGCTTTACAATTGTAGTTTTAAATGTATATATATACGAACTGAACTGGCAAAAATATGACTGTAAACAAATTAAGAAATATAGTTTTACAATAATTTTATTCTAATTTTAGTTTATTTGCTTTTAATTTGCTTATGAGCTCTGTTTTGACAAAAGGCTTATGAGCTTGTTTTGTGTGTTAACAATTATATAAAAGAAGTTACACCAGATAAATTTAAAACCTTTTTGTCTAAAATAAAACACGTTTTTGTAATTTTTTGACAATTTTAGGTATCAAAACAGCTTAACACAGTAGTTTTTGGAGTTTTTTCCTCAACTTTCAAGCAGAGCACCACTGGGAGCACAGAAGCAGGGAAATCAGTGTTCACCAAGAAGTTCCACACACTCCCTCCGTTATGAACTCTCATGTACACAATGGTCTGTGACAAAGTAAGAATCGCATTAAAAACCTAATTTCAGATCTAAAGTAGACAGAAACATCGATGGCAGAAACGGATTCCTTAAGACGATCAGGAACCGCTACAGTCCAGACCATCACTATCGGAATTTTCAGGACAATTTAAGGCTTTCGCTAGTGGAATAGGAAAAGACATCACATTTTACTCTTAGGCAAGTAACCAAACTCGCCTATTCCTGCGGCAATTGAGGGAATATCATCAAACGGTACTTAATTGCTTAATCTGCCAACGGAGATCTGGGACGTGCTTGACGCCATGTGAATCTATTTACAAGGAGTGGTGAAGCATCAGACAACTGTATAGAGATTTCACTAGGCTTAATGCAGAACAGTTTCTTCCTGGACGCAACCTCCCCTAGAGGTTACTCGTATGTTGGACGACAATGAGCCAAGGCCATACAATACGTATTAGATCTGCAAACGTAAGTGCAATATGAAGCTCAAGGATCATGACTGAAATCCAGAAGCTATTTACGGAACTAAATGGACATCGTGTGTGTACATGACCCATATGTCAAGATAGGAACGGTCCATCAATTCCCATCGGAAATCACTGCGCTCACGCACGGTGAAAACATAATATAATGTAGCATGGGAGCCAGAACTAATCTGCAACTTATAACATCAAAGGAATGGGGATAATATTTCCGGAAATTATTAAATGAGGATAGAGAAGAATATCTGGAGGGAGGAACAGCGAAAGGAAAGGAGAAGGAAGGGAAGAAGATCAAACATTTTAGAAAATTACGTCAGTAAGGTATTAAGAGCAAGGAAGAATGGTAAATCATTGGACCTGGACAGTATCAATTTGGAATTCTTAAAATACGATAGTGACAAAATTGTGAAACTAATAACGTGGTTATCTAATAAAATGTATAACAGAGATTCAGTATCCAAGGAAATGAAGTTAAGATATGTTAATAGCATATTTAAGAACTGGGATCGCAAAAGCTGCTCGAACTATAAAGGAATTTCTGTTATGAACATATTAATGAGAATTCTTGGAAAAAAAGTAAAAACGAGTTGGAAAGATATTTTAAAACCCAGCTGTTATATCATGCGTAGATCTTATTTCCACATTACTACAGAGTTTAGAGAAACATGGGGAAGAAACAAAAAAACCTATGATTTATTTCCAAATAATCAAAAAAATGCATATGGTACAGTATCTAGAAAACTGGTTTGGATAGAATTACATATAACGAACATAATGGGTCCTTTAATTAAAATAATACAAGAAATATATAAAGGTAACGTACGCTAAGACAAAATTACTAATACACTTTCACAAAAATTTAGAAAAAGTAAGGGCTGTTACAATGCTGTAACATCTCACTAACATTATTTACCATCTACATAGACATTAGTCTGAATGCATGGTCTCGTAAATGGAACGGGATGGGGCTAGAAATTAAAGATGGAATTTATTAACGTCACCTACTGTTTGCTGATGATGAAGTAGTTATACCACAAGACGGGGAGGATGGAAATTATGTATCTAATCAGCTAGTAATGGAATACAGAAAGTGGATTTTGAAGATTAACTGTAAGAAAACAGAACACCTCACCAATGATCCAGGTTATTTGTATATAGAGGGAAAGAGAATTAAGAGGGCCAACATTTTCTGTTACTTGGGAGCCATTTTAGATATAGACGGAAAATCAGAGGTCGAAATTAATAAAAGGTTAGTAGTGGGAGGAAGGTCATTGGGATGCTTAACTCAGTCTTATGAAGCAGAAATGTAATAAAGCGGACCAAAGGAATCATATATAAATCGATACTAGAGACCATAGATATGTGAGGAGTGGAGACAAGGACTACTAATCTGAAACACGTAAAACCACTGCAAGCGGTACAAAGGACTTCTGGAGAAGATAAGCAAGAATTTGTAGAAAAGAGGAAATAAGAAACGACGAAGTAATACAAAGAGTAGAAGTAAGTGAAAGAGTACATGACGTGATCCATAGACGGAAATTACAAAGGAACGGGCATCTTAGAAGAATAGTGGAAGCTAGAATAACGAAGATGATCATGGAATGGGAACCAGAGAGAAAGAAGAGAACAGGATGGCCTTTGACCACTTGGCTCCGAAATGTGCAATTAACAATGAGAAGACTTGGAGCCGAGGAAGAAGATATACAAGATCGAAACATCTGGAGGAACGTCCTGAAGAGATAAATCAATATCCTCTGTAAGAAATGTAATAATTTCCGGTTATTTGTTATGTTGGAGAAAAACCTTTGTATAGAGGAAAATCTCAATAAATAAAGTAAGTAAATAAGTAAGTGGCATATGGATGGAGCAGAGTTCTGGCCTAGGGTTGTGCATGCCTGAGTGGGCTCAATTTGAGAAACAATTATTAACTTAAAATATTCTTCTCGGCAGTAGAGAAATGATAACTAAATTTACAGACCAATACAATTGTTGGAGGCAGCGCTCAACAAGAAAATACCAACAATTAATACTTTTAGCATAGTGAAATCAAGATTCAAATAGACTACGCCCCAGTTGATAGAATCGTTCTAATAATACTCGTAGTTTACGAAAACAGTTTACAATATGTAACCTCTGACATAGAAATGAGAATAAATTTAAATTTGACAATTAATCGCAGGACAACCAACCAGGAGACAGCTCTGTGATTTAATTAGAGCTACTTAAATCAGTATTCAACTAAATGTGGAGCTACGACGTCTCTCTGCATCAAGTCACTGAAAAAAGGCTACTGTCAATTATCCATGAGACAACTTACGAAACTCTCTCAGTACAATTTCTAGTACAATGTGACGTACAAAATATATCACTCTCAAAAGACAAAATATCAAGATAATTTTCGGTAAAGGGCATAAACCAAATAACCCACTTTCATGGAGTAATAGCGATGTAATCACATTCTGTACAATGGCACATACAAAATCAAACACTCTCAAATCGCATTCCAGCATATAACAAGATCAAAAAGTAACTAGCTTCTAGAGAAACAGCCGTACGTTCAGCTTGCCATCATAACACGCCACAATCTACCCACTAACCTCTCACATGTAATATTATTAATCATCTGATACACTCAGTGCATAGCTTGTACTTTTTACTATACACAATGTTGCATCACTTGACACCCAAAATTCTAATGTTGGCCATTAAACTACTTTTCCTGTAATCAGCGAACTCTTGTCCGGAATCGCTGTCCTCTCACCCAGGTTAAAGACGACAACTGCCTCATTTGGATTTTGAGTCCACAGCATCGTGCGAACCGTGTGAGTGAGATCAAACACAGCTTCTTGGTGTGTTGGCTTGGAGAAGACTTCCTGTTTTGGGTCCCCATCAACTGTCTGCCTGCAACTGCTCCATGAGAACCAGCTGACGTCATGGACGATCTTGCTTATGCAAAGCATCAGTTATACCTCCCGCTGCCCGCAAGTCAAGTCCAGGTGGCCGTGCCTTGCCGCCGCTGGAATTAAGTCCGCCATGCACCGCTGCACACAGTCCAAAGTCTGACTGCTCTTTGTGGCTCGCCCACTGTTCGGTCAAAAACTTCAGATTGAATACAGGTCAGCCCAGGATCCCTGTTCCCATCACACACTACTCCATCCAGACTAAGAGCGATGCCCTGTAGCGCCAAAAACGCCGCCAGCCGCCAGCTGCGCTGTCTATCCAAATGCTTGTGTGAGAGCAGCGTCAGTCCAGCTGCTGGTCTAGACAGGAAACAAGATGTATCGTTACATTGTTGAAATGTAAGATCTGGATGGCTTGTCATGACGAAAAACACAACGGAGCGAACAATATCGTCGACGTAAGGATGCTGCTGATGACGATCAAAGGGGAAAATAAAGGAACCCCAGATCATTACTCCGGGTTGCAGGGCAGCATGGTGGCCGAGGTCAGGGTTGTGTCCCACCGCTGTCCGGTATGTTCCAGTTGGTCATTGAGGCTCAGATCGAAGCAAGACTTATCACTGAAGACAATTCTACTCCAGTCAATAATATTCCAGGGCAAAGACGCGTCTGAAGACGCCTCGGACAGCGGTGGGATATCAACCTGACTGTCGCCCGCCATGCAGCCAGACAACCAGGACTGATCGTCTGGCGTGCCATTCCTTTTCATAGCAGAACCCCACTGCACAGCGGTACGTCAACGATGTTCTGCTCCCCGTTTTGTTGCTCTGGGCTGGCATTTCAGAAGGATAAGGCGTTTCTAATGCATGCCTTTGTACTTGCCAAACCCTACCTTGCCAGGAAGATTTCCAGGTCACCCTCCCCCCGCCCCCCGCCCAAATTGAGAACATTTGGAGCATTATTGGTGGGGCCCTTCAACCAGGTCGAGATTTTGACCATCTAATGCGCCAGTTGCATAGAATTTGGCACGATATCCCTTAGAAAAACCAATCAATACCAAGTTGAATAGCTGTTTGCCTAAGGGCCAAAGATAGACCCATGTGTTATTGACTTGCTCAATTTTTTAAAATCTTTTTCTTCAATAACTCATCCAGTTTTACTGAAATTGTATACATATGTTTATCCCTGCACGTTTACATCACATCTGCCATTCTCCATCCCATACAGATAACTCCTTCGTGGTAGTCGGTTTTTGGCTTAGAGTAGAATACTCAGGAGGCAACATATTGTTAGCAAAATCAGCTAGATAATTGATGAGAATCCAAATACTGTGGAATTGTGGACTTTTGAATTGGTTATGGTTCTAACCAACTTATACAAACAGTGTTCAACTGAAACACTGCCGTATATTGATAAGCTAAGATCATAAGCGCTTTTCTGCAACGGAATGCACGCATCATAACGACTGTTTTTAATGCCAGTGTGGTTCTCTGTAATAGTAATGTGACAGTAAGTCTTTGTTTCGAATTATAAGGACCATTTAAGAACTGGGCGTAGTAGGACTGAATTGTGATGTGGGACCAAGGAAGTATCACAATAGCGGAAGGGAGAAAACTAACACTGATGTCACTCTCACAAACTTCCCTGATGTACAATAAAATCGCAGCTTTGAATATTCTTGATAGAATAACTAGTGATTATAATATATTTTTCAGATAGGTAACATACGTTTTTGAACTATTGGAGAGGACATTCAGGTTATTACGAAGAGAATTGATTTAAAACCCGCGAAAAATTAGAAAAAGCTCCACTCCCAGCTTCTCTTAAAACACAGGATGAATGTGGATGAAATGATATGTATTTACGAAATCAGTTACAATTATAAATCCGATGACTGTGCCACATTTTACAATTTTTTTATATCAATGTCTCATGTGTGTAGGAATATCTAGTATCTGGAATAAGATAAAAGCTTACCGATGGTGATTCCACTACTGGTAAGTCACACAGTCCTACTTGTATTGTTACACGCCAGGGCTGTATCCTCAAAATTCGTCCAAGTTCTACCGTGGATTGACCAACTTTGTCAATGACCAGTAGACTGCCAGCTAGAGTGAAATGCTGAGCGAGTTGCGGCAAACAGAGAATCTACCGGAACATGGGGAAACGAGCTTCCAAGTCTGAAGGCGAAGCCTAATAACATCATGGAAGCTGAGAGATACCGTCATAATAGTGGTAAAGCAGAGTTTCGTAAGGAAAGCTAGAAGACAGTGCAGCAGTAAGTATTCGGTGTCGAGCCAGCTGAAAAGAGTGTCTGAAAGGTGAAGTTGAAAAAGTCTGAAATCACCAGGAGAACTGACAGCGAGGTAAAACCAGTACATATGATGTGATAGCCATCACCACGGGAAGCATACGGGAAGCACCAACGTAAAAACCCTACTCTTCTTAACAAATGTCTTAATGCCCACTGTCCATTGTGTAGTTTCAGCTCTTGTGTCAGTAGCAGCTATCCAGTGAGAGGGGAGGTTGTGGAGGTCGACCTTTGGCACACCTACGTTTCTTCGGTCATCTATCGAACTACTACTGGAAGGACGCTGCTGCCAGCTTCACTGTCAGCTTTCGATGTAAACTCACGGCGCGCAGAGAACGCCACAACCCTGCAGGCCTGCTGGAGCCTTGACCTGGCTGACGTGAACGCTGTCAGCCATCCGATTTCTAGAGAGGGAGCTGTGCTGCTGTTCATCCCATTCCTGTGGCAGACATTGATGCTACTGGCTCCTGTCTCCTAAACAGGAGCTGAGAGACGACATCTGTAGGCCGCGAGTACTTCTGGTGGACCTGGGGCGAGACTCCCGACTGCCAATCTTCGACGTCCATGACAGCACTTTGGTATCGATGCGAAGAGCTGGAAACCGCCGGATACCACGGCCAATGGTCACTCGTGAACTAGCAGCTGCTACCCAATGCTTTGCTGTGCTGACGATACTGGGAGATAGCATGTCCCGGCATTCCACAGCTGACGAGATACTACTCTGCCAGCCCGGTTGTGGTACGGTGCTTTGCAAGTCAATCCTGTATTTCCTTTCCTTGAGTCATTAGTCATCTGGCTGGTCTACAATTTTCACCTTTTAAAGCTTCTATAGTATCATGGAAGTTATTCCCTGATGTCTTAACAGATGTCCTACCATCTTGTCTCTTCTTCTTGTCAGTCATTTCCTGATATTGCTTTCCTCGCTAATTCTCTGAAGAACCTCCTCATTCCCTACTTTACCAATCTAGCTAGTTTTCAACATTCCTCTGTAGCACAACACCTTGAATGCTTCGATTCTCTTCTGTTCCGGTTTTCCCACCGTCCATGTTTCACTCCCATGCAATTCTATGCTCTCAAAAATTTCTTCCTCAAATTATGGCCTGTGTTTGATACTAATAGACTTATCTTGGCCAGGAGTGGCCTTTTTCCAGTGCTGGTCTGCTTTCCATGTCGTCCTTGCTCTGCCCAGGTAGCAGAATTGCTTAATTTCATCTGCTTCGTGATCACCAATTATGAAAAGTTTCTCGTTGTTCCCATCTCTGCTACTTCTCATTACTTTCACATTTTCTCTATCCATGTTCTGTACTCATTAAACTGCTCATTCCATTCAGAAGAACCTGTAATTTTTCTCTGAGAACAACAATGTCATCAGCGGATCTTGTCGTTGATACACTTGATTTTAATTCCACTCTTGAACATTTTTTTTTTATTTCCGTCATTCCTTTTTCGACGTATAGATGGTACAGAAGGGACGAATGACTACATTCCTGTCATACACCCTTTTTAATCACAGCCTTATGTTCTTGATTTTCTACTCTTATTGTTACGTCTTGGCCGAGCGGTTCTAGGCACTACAGTCTGGAACTGCGCGACCGCTACGGTCGCAGGTTCGAATCGTGCCTCGGTCATGGATGTGTCTGATATCCTTAGGTTAGTTAGGTTTAAGCAGTTCTACGTCCTGGGGGACTGATGACCTCAGAAGTTAAGTTCCATAGTGCTCAGAACAATTTGAACCATTTATTTCGTCTTGGTTGTTGTATATATCGTATATTACCTGTTTTTTCTATAGCTTTATCTGTTCTTCTCATGATTTCGAAATTTTGCACTGTTCTACATTGCCGAACGCTTTTTCCAGGTCGAAAACTCCTATAATGTGTCTTGATTTTTCTTTATTCTTGCTTCCATTATCAACTGCAACGTCAGAACTGCCTCTCCGCTGCTTTTACTTTCACTAAAGATGAACTAATTGTCATCTAACACAACCTCAGTTTTCTTTTTCGCTCTTCAGTATATTATTCTTGGCAGCAGCTTTGATGGAAGAACTGTTAAGATTGTTGTGTGGTAATTCTCGCCCTGGTCAGATCTTGCAACCTTCGGAATTGTGTGGATGATGTTTTTCCGAAAGTTTGATGGTATAACGCCACATTCATATATGTTATACATCGGCGTGAATAGTCTTTTTGTTGCCGCTTTTCCCAACGATTTTAGAAATTCTGATGGAATGTTATCTATCTCTTGTGCCTTATTCGATAGTAAGTCTCCCAAAGCTCTTTTAAAGTTTGATTCTAATACTGGATTCCCTATTTCTTCTACTCTACTCCTGCTTCTTCTCCGTTCACAACATCATGCAAGTCATTCCCCTCATAGAGGCCTTCAACGTACCCTTTCCACCTATCAGCTCTCCCCTCGCCGTTCAACGGTGGAATTTTCATAGCTCTCTTAATTTCACTACCCATGTTTTAATTCCACCGAAGATTGTTTTGATTTTTCTATAGGCTGAGTCAGTCATTCCTAAGTGAATTGTATTTCTGTGTTCCTATAGTTCTCTGAACATTTTTGAACTTGCTTCTATCATCGATCAACTGAAGTATTTCTTCTGTTAACCATGGTTTCTATGTGGTTACTTTTTCTCCTCTGTTTTCTTTCCAACTTCTTTGATTGCCCTTTTTAGATATGGCCATTCCTCTTCGATTGAACTACTTACTGAGCTGTTCCATATCGCAGTATCAATAGCTATGGGGAATTTCAATCTCTTGCTTCCTTAGTGCTTTCGAATCCCACTTCTTTGCTTATAGATTATTCCTGACTAGTCTCTTACGCTTCAGACTACCCTTCATGACTACTAAAATGTGATCTGAGTCTATATCTGTTTCTGGGTACGCCTTAAAATCCAGTATCCAATTTTGAAACCTTTGCCTGATCATGAAGTAAACGAAATGAAATCTTCCTGTGTCTGCAGGCCTTTTTCAGGTATATCTACTCTTTTATGGTTCTTGAACAGAGTATTCGCTATTACCATCTGAAATTTTCTGCTGAACTCAATGTGTCGTTCTCCTCTCTCATTTCTACTACCACGTCCGCATTCTCGCGTAACCCTTTCTTCTGCTCGTTCCCCTACAACAGATTACCAGCCTCCCTTGACTATTACATTTTCAACTCCCTTTACGTACTGAATTACCCATTTAGTATCGTCAAATATTTTTTCTGTGTCTTCATTTCATGCTTGCCATGTCGGTATGTATTCCTGATCTATCGTTGTCGGTGTTGGCGTTCCGTTGATTTTGATGAAAACAACCCTATCGCTGAACTGTTCTCAGTAATTCACTCTCTGCTGTTAATATTACCCTATACTCATCTGACCAGAAATCTTTGTTTTCTTTCCATTTCACTTCAGTAATTGCCACAATATTTAGATTGAATCTTAGCACTTCGTTTTTCATATTTTCCAGCTTTTCCACCACGTAAAAACTTCTGACATTCCTCGGCCCTACTAGTGCAACGTTATCTTTTCGTTGGTTGTTCACTCTATAGGGTGATTATAATTAAAGATAAAGTTTCAAACCGCTGTAGAAATATCACCGCTGGTCAGAATGACGTCAAATTGGAACAGAATACTGTTGGAGAAGGGAGAAACAGATTGCAAAAGAAAAATAAATAGTTACAAAACGTAGCAAAAGATAGCGCTCTAAGCATCATAATTTAATAGTGGTCGACTGCAAATGACAAATGAATCATACAACAATGCCTAAGGTGTACGTCTGACGTTAAACAAACTGTACTACTCAGTGAGCATGGGTGTTGAGGTGTGATACTGTTAGTTACGTAAGCTCATCCACTACGCAAGGTCATAGCACATCGGATGGGAAAAATCGGTTTATAATTGTCCTGAGGCCAAAAGCATCAATCAAAATCAAATCGGATTAATAATTTCTGTGTGACTGGCGCAAAACATGTTCAATATACTGTCCACCGTTTTCTCCAACAAAGTGAAATCGAGAAACAGCATGTTCCACAACTGGCAGAAGTGTTTCCGGGGTCACGTTCGTAATGTGGTGCCCAATACATGCCTTCAATACAGGTAAGTTTGCAATCGGAACACTGAACATATCATCTTTCAGATAGGCCCACAACCAGAAGCCACACGGATTAGGATCAGGTGACGGGGACGGCCAGTCTGTAGGGAAATGGCGGCTGATAATTACAGCATTTCCGAAATGGCCCTTCAGCAGTTGCTTGACTGGATTTGCAATGTGCGGAGGTGCGCCATCTTGCATAAAAGTGGTTCCATCCACACATCCACGCTGTTGGAGAGCTGGGATGACATGGTTGCGCAAAAGACACTCATAGCGCTTACTAGTGACGGTACAGGTAACAGGACCAGAAGCATCTGTATTTTCGAAAAATATGGCCCCATGTTAAATGATGCCGTAAACCAGCACCACACAGTGCCCTTTTCAGGATGAAGTGGTACTGGTTGATTTGAGTGTGAATTTTCCGTTGCCCAGATTCGACAATTCTGTGTATTGACATAGCCTGTCAGATGGAAGTGTACTTCATTTGTCCACAAAATCTTCCACGGCCATTCATTATCCACTTCCATGCGAGCAAGAAATTCTAAAGTAAATGCCTATCTTGCTGGCAGGTCATCAGGAAGCAACTCGTGCACATGGGTAATTTTGAATGGATAACAAAGAAGGGTGTTTCGTAGGATTTTACGCACCATGCTCACGGGTATGTCCAATGTTCGGGGAATTCTCCGTGCACTACACCTTTACATACCACAACTCGTCTCCTCTTGCATTGCTGAGGCCACTGCTTCCAATGACGTCGAATCACTTCGTTTCCTCCCTCTACCATGTTGCACACCAAAAGAACCCCCGAATTATTTTCTCCAGACCCACGGCAGTCATCGGACCAACGCCTTTTTTTTCTAACCCCTCAGTGTCCAGAACTTTTGCGGAGCGACGTGTGCACAGTAATCATTCTTGGAATACAGCTTTACAAGCAGACGTGATCCTGCATTGAGACAGTCATGGCGAATGTCGCAGACACGAAAGGAGGAAAAGCGGTGTACCAGGCGTGTTTATACCAACTTCAATGGGTCGTGCGCATGGCAGGAGTTTTCATTTAAGTATCTGACAGAAACAGTGCCAGCGATTGATAAATTTTCACACAATTTTTTTTTTTCTTCAGCCGTATGTTCTCCCCCTTCTCCGACAATATTTCGTTGCAATTTGACGTCATTCTGATCAGTGGTGTTATTTCTACAGCGTTTTGAAAGCTTAACTTTAATCATAATCACCCATGGTCACCTTCGCTTCGGCAGTGCTTTCCTGGAGATCCGAATGGGGGACTCTTCCAGCATCTTTCTTCAATGGTGAGATCATCGTGACACTTTTCAATTACAGGCCACATGTTCTGTGGATACATGTTATTTGTCTTTAATACTTTGCTTTTCATTGGCTTCCGCGATCTCATGCCGTTGATCATTGCTTATTTTTCCGGATTTAGGGGCAGTTTCTCACCCCAAGAACAAGAGAGTGCCCTGAACCTCTGTCAGCTCCTCCGCCGTCTTTGACAAGGCTGTTGGCAAAATGATTGCGACTCCTTATGTCTGAATACTGGTGATTTTATTCAAAATTTTGGCAGTGTCGGGATTCGATCCGAGGACCGAGGATGTTTTACGTGCTACCCCCACACCACATTGTATCGATTACCACCGCGTCTCGCCCGTCACTCCCAACAATTGTAGGAGTCTGGGACCGGTCCGCTATAATATGTGAGCCGTGCACGGCTCATATTCATCCCATTAATTGTTTGTCATCTTCTATTACGGTACTGCCGCCTCGTTTTGTTATTCCATTTACTGGCGTCACTAACTTCCTACCTTACATGCCCGTGAGTGGCAGCAGCAGCGCATATCGATAAGCACACTGTCGTCCCATCTCTGGAGCGACCAGTAGTATTTCCGGGTCGTCGTGTGTCGGGTAGTCGGTGAGTGCGAGACACACCAGCAGTGCAGTAGCGACGAAGCAGCAGTCGCGGACTGACCAGCAGTCCAGTCGGTCAGTTGGCGTGGAGCAACAAGCGTGCCCTAGTCCGGCGGAGTTGGTGTGGAGCCGCTGGCGGTGTGCACGTGCGGTTGGAGTGTGAGATGCTGCCCACCGATTTTGGACATGAAAGTTGAGTCCTCATTAACGAGTCTCAACTGTTTACATTTCTTCGTTTGATCCTTGTTGTCGCTTTTGGGGTCATTCCTGTGAGCAAAAACGTGTGGGTATTTAAGTCGGCTAAGATTCCAGCCGTCTTCCTGTGAAATTTAACTTAATTTATTCCCTGTTATGGAAGTTCACCAGCGGTATCTTCTGCCTTGTGGTCGTTGACGTTCCGGTTACCTGCCCTGGTCATTGACGTCATTTTAGGCGGTGTATTTTCCTCGACGTGTTGTTGCTATCCAGCGCGGTGTGTAGTTCGACAGCTGAGGTGTTGTCGGACGTTGTGGGAGCCAATATTCTTTGTGTCGTGTATTGAAATTTTGTGGTCGTTTTGCTGGTTGCGTAGAGCGGAACTGATTTGGTTGATTGATCGGTCGGCTGCCTGTCGGTTGGGTGGCCTCCAGATTAAGAAGTTGTTGGACAGGCTGAATGTCTCATGTAAACTGGCGTTAGTGTTACAATCCCAGGTCGACCCTTGGAAACTTTTGAGCGCCGTTCCTTGTGTGTTATGTAGTAATATCCCTGTTTGGATTTTAGTTATTTTGTTGATGTGTGATTTCAGCCGAGTACCAATATCCCTAAAATTAGTGTTCTTGTCTTGCCCTAAAGGTATGAGATTGTTATATTTTTATATGGGGCCTGTAGCCGAATTTTACTGGAGATGTTTTAAGAAAAGGCCTTCTGCCTTTTAGATTGAAACGGTCTTAAGCGGTTAAACATATTTTGTTGATACGTGGCCTTCAACTGAGTATTAATATCTCTTAAATTAATGTCCTTGTCTTGCCCTTAAGGCATCAGATTGTTATTCTTTATTTTATATGAAATGTATCAAGATGCGGCCTTCTGACCTTAAAATTGAAGCTCCTCTTCTAGTGCTTAAACCGTTAAATTGTTTGTTGGTGAGCGGCTTTCAGCCTAGTTTTAATATCTCTTAAATTGATCTTCTTCTCTTGCCCTTAAGGCATAAGATTCTTATGCTTTTAAATGGGGCCTTCAGCCCAATTTGCATGCAATGTTCTAAGATAAGGCCTTCTGCCGTTTGATTGAAACTCCTCTTATTGCTTAATGTGACCTCCAGCTTAGTTCCATAAAAATAAAATTTCTGAGGCCTTCAGCCGATTAGGTTGAAGATTTAGAAAATATTCTTGGACGAAACCTCCTGAAGAAGCTTGTATTTTAATTTTGCTTAGGCCTTGTGTCTTGGATTTTGAGTGTGGCCTTCAGCCGATCTAAAGTTAATAAAAGGAGGTCGATTAGAGTTTTGAGTGTTTTCCATCCGTGTTGTAATACTATGTGTTGATAAATATACACTCCTGGAAATGGAAAAAAGAACACATTGACACCGGTGTGTCAGACCCACCATACTTGCTCCGGACACTGCGAGAGGGCTGTACAAGCAATGATCACACGCACGGCACAGCGGACACACCAGGAACCGCGGTGTTGGCCGTCGAATGGCGCTAGCTGCGCAGCATTTGTGCACCGCCGCCGTCAGTGTCAGCCAGTTTGCCGTGGCATACGGAGCTCCATCGCAGTCTTTAACACTGATAGCATGCCGCGACAGAGTGGACGTGAACCGTATGTGCAGTTGACGGACTTTGAGCGAGGGCGTATAGTGGGCATGCGGGAGGTCAGGTGGACGTACCGCCGAATTGCTCAACACGTGGGCCGTGAGGTCTCCACAGTACATCGATGTTGTCGCCAGTGGTTGGCGGAAGGTGCACGTGCCCGTCGACCTGGGACCGGACCGCAGAGACGCACGGATGCACGCCAAGACCGCAGGATCCTACGCAGTGCCGTAGGGGACCGCACCGTCACTTCCCAGCAAATTAGGGACACTGTTGCTCCTGGGGTATCGGCGAGGACCATTCGCAACCGTCTCCATGAAGCTGGGCTACGGTCCCGCACACCGTTAGGCCGTCTTCCGCTCACGCCCCAACATCGTGCAGCCCGCCTCCAGTGGTGTCGCGACAGGCGTGAATGGAGGGACGAATGGAGACGTGTCGTCTTCAGCGATGAGAGTCGCTTCTGCCTTGGTGCCAATGATGGTCGTATGCGTGTTTGGCGCCGTGCAGGTGAGCGCCACAATCAGGACTGCATACGACCGAGGCACACAGGGCCAACACCCGGCATCATGGTGTGGGGAGCGATCTCCTACACTGGCCGTACACCACTGGTGATCGTCGAGGGGACACTGAATAGTGCACAGTACATCCAAACCGTCATCGAACCCATCGTTCTACCATTCCTAGACCGGCAAGGGAACTTGCTGTTCCAACAGGACAATGCACGTCCGCATGTATCCCGTGCCACCCAACGTGCTCTAGAAGGTGTAAGTCAACTACCCTGGCCAGCAAGATCTCCGGATCTGTCCCCCATTGAGCATGTTTGGGACTAGATGAAGCGTCGTCTCACGCGGCCTGCACGTCCAGCACGAACGCTGGTCCAACTGAGGCGCCAGGTGGAAATGGCATGGCAAGGCGTTCCACAGGACTACATCCAGCATCTCTACGATCGTCTCCGTGGGAGAATAGCAGCCTGCATTGCTGCGAAAGGTGGATATACACTGTACTAGTGCCGACATTGTGCATGCTCTGTTGCCTGTGTCTACGTGCCTGTGGTTCTGTCAGTGTGATCATGTGATGTATCTGACCCCAGGAATGTGTCAATAAAGTTTCCCCTTCCTGGGACAATGAATTCACGGTGTTCTTATTTCAATTTCCAGGAGTGTAGTTTGTATATTGAGTGCAAGTCACAGGAATTCATTCCGGCCCCTTTCCACAACCTAATTGGCTCTGTCATACCAGCCCAGGCATTTCAATATGTTTAAACAGCTATGTAATAGATTACGAAATCAAGGAGAACTTTTGTACTTAGTGAACACCAATCTCTCTTCCACGTTCGCGGGATTCGAGCAACGTCGTCGTCGAAGTAGCGGACTTCTCGTGGAGGTGAAGCACAGTGTGGGCTTCGTGGGCCCCAAGACCATTATGGTGGCTGTGAAGGTTCTGCAGGAACCCTGAAATGATGGTGGCTAGAGAGGCTCTGGTGAAGACTCAACGATAGTTTTAGCGTAGGAGAAGGACTCCGATACGGCTCAAACGACTCAAATGGCTCTGAGCACTATGGGGCATAACATGTAAGGTCATCAGTCCCCTAGAATTTAGAACTACTTAAATCTAACTAACCTAAGGACATCACACAACACCCAGTCATCACGAGGCAGAGACAATCCCTGAACCCGCCGGGAATCGGAGCCCGGAACCCGTGCGCGGGAAGCGAGAACGCCACCGCACTACCACGAGCTGCGGACAACCAACCATCTACACATCATACACATACTAGACTCGTGTTGAAGACAAAATGAATGTACCAGAGATGATCATCATGCAGCGACATGCATTTGTGTAGAAAGCATCATGAGTAAGGTGACTTGAGCTAACAGCGACAACAAAACTGAGCCAGGCGTAGGTTGAACAAACTGGTTATATCAGTAAAAATCGTATCTGTCCTTCACTTGCAGCTGTATGAAAGGCAAGTTATTCTAAAGCTTAAAAAATCAAACTAAGTATTCCGAGAACTTATGCAGTCAAATGAAGACACTGCTCTAATCTACGTGCTGTCCACTCTCGAAAGCCGCGCAGGAAAAACGAACACTTAAATTTTTCTATGCCAGCCCTGATTTCTCTTCTTTTATCATGATGATCATTTCTCCCTACGTAGGTGGGTTCCAACAGAATATTTTCGCAATCGGAGGAGAAAACTGGCGAATGAAATCTCATGAGAAAAATCCCGTCGCAACGAAAAACGCCTTTGTTTTAATGATTGCCACTCCAGTTCACGTAACATGTCTGCGGCATCATCTCCCCTCTATCACGATAATACAAAAAGCTAGTCCGACATAAACAAAAAAAAGGTAAAAGTACGGGGAAAAGGGATGGAGTAAGCAAGAAGGAATGAGCTCGTAGTGGAGTATCAGAATTCACAAAAATAAATGGGCCTACAAGCAATTCATAAGGTCGTAAGAAGGACGGAGGAAAATAATTCATGAGTAAATAAAATAAGAAAAAAAGGCTTCAAATGGCTCTAAACACTATGGGACTTAACATCTGAGGTTATCAGTCCCCTAGAACTTAGAACTACTTAAACCTAACTAACCTAAGGACATCACACACACCCATGCCTGAGGCAGGATTCGAACCTCCGACAGTAGCAGAAACGCGGTTCCGGACTGAAGCGCCTAGAACCGCTCGGCCTCGACGGCCGACTAAATAAAGCAGAAAGAGCTCGTAGTGGAGTACCACAAGCCATCTAAACGAAATACAAACGGTTTATAAGATCAAGTGAACAAGTGAGTACTAGAATACTTCAATCCGGGCTGGAAATGAAAGTTCATCATATCATATATTTCTTACCTTATGCCCCCAGTGACTACACTGTTGTGGAAGAAAAAGATTTATTTTATGCTGAGTGTACGATGGCTTTAGAAATTGCCTCTTAACACAAATGAATTATAAAAACTGGTGACCGATAAAACTCGTACAGGCTCCAAAATAAATCATCCCATTCATCGACAAACAGCCACAGTGTACGACGCGTAAATTTTGGCTCTGGTGGGACGACACGATCCTAGAAAATGGTAGATGGGACCAAATAATAATAGTAGTCGGAATTAACTGAACATCAAATTGGCCGAGGCTCTTAGAATATATTGGGAAAAGAGGAATATAAACAAAAGTAGAAGACAAACAAAATAAAGATTGATGTTTGGTAAAAAATATGCGACGAAGAAGAAAATTGTAGAGGAATGTGAAAGGCAATAACGCCTTCAAAACACTTAAAGCAAGAGGAAGCAAAATAGAGATTAGGTTGGTATCACCAGAATGTATGGTGCATTTTTGCGGTGATATGTGGAATTCTTAGGAAAAGGTAGAGCAGAATATGAAAACTATAGACTACTGGGGCATGAAACTGAGGGTCTAGCGAGATGTCAGCAATGAGTAGTGATTAAGTGGTTCATGCGGTCAAACAAATGAAGACTACTAAAGATCCGGGACCACGCAATGTAAGTAATAAGCTTATAGAACCTGTCCCCACAGCTCTTTTTGCGATTATCGCGAAATTCTTCGATAAATGTTCAAAAGGTCCTCAAGTCTACCCTCTCTTCATTTCTCTTCAAAATTACTTTTATGAGAATTTTTGATGCATGTGATATTGGTCTTAAAGTTCGGTACTGTTCGCATTTTGTAGCTGCTGCCTTCTCTGGTATAGGAACAACGAAGCATTTCTGGAAGACTGTCAATATCTCTCCTGTGATACAAATGGACCTAATAAGTTTAAGCAGCATCTTTTTTCATGCTGTCGCCAGCATTCTTTGTTAATTCTGCATGGACGTCATCAATACCCATTGCTTTGTTGTCCCATAGTCCTTTTAGAGCTCCGACAAATTGTTCTTGCAGAATGTCATCTCCCTTGTCATTTTCGTCTACTCGCTCTTCTCTTCCTAGTACATTCTCCGAAAGCGGTGTTTCAGCATACAACTCCTCAATGTATTGTTTCCATCTCTTCACCATGTCTTCACCAAACAGAATTTTCCCCTCTTTATTTTCTATTGTACCTGAAAGTGTGGTTTTATGTTCGTTAGAAGATTTATTTGCTTTTCTACAGGCTAGCTCAGTTCTACCGTTTTACATATTTCTTCCATTTGCCTGCAAATTTCCTCAAGGAAATTTTCTTTCGCTTTCCTAGCTTCTCTATTGACTAAATACCTTGGTCTCCTGTATTCAACTTTTCCTGTTCGTCTGTTGCGTTTTCGTTTAGTCTCCCGTTTTCTATAAGCTCAATAACATCTGCTGTAATCCTTTTCTTCTTGTTTTTGGGTTTAGTTTTTCCAACTATCTTTTCTGCTGCTTTGTACATACCAGATTTAATTTTATCCCAGTCTTCATTTACTCCACCATATTGAAAATTTTTAGCTAGGTTGTCTGTTTCGTGAACAGTCCCTCGGTTTTCAGTTTTCTACTTCCCATTTAAGTTTTACCATCTTCTTCTTCAGACATTTGAATCTGAGTGAACTTTTCATCAGGACCAGGTTATGATCACTCTCTATGTCTGCAGATGGGTAGCTCCTGCAGTCCTTTACCTGATTCCTAAAACGTACTTTCACTAGAACGTAATCAGTCTACTGACTCCTCAGGTCTCGAAGAGCCTTCCATGTGTATCATCTTCGTTTGTGATGTTGGAAAAGTGTGTTTGCAATAACTAACTGTTGCCTCGAGTAGAACTCGATTAGTGGATCTCCTCTTTCGCTTCTTCTTCCAAGCCCATATTTGCCTACAATTCCTTCCTCTGGTCCTTCACACACAATCGCACTCCAGTCCATGATGATCAGGCATTCATCTCCCTTAACATTTCTCATCAGATTGCTTATTTCTTAGTATATTTCGTCAAAGACTGTACCTTCTTCTTTGGATGTTGGCATGTATACTTGTATTATCACAGTGTCCTTTGGTTTAGTTTCATGTTTGAGTAGTATAATTCGAGAGCTATATTGCACATTGCTAGACACCAGAACCATAGTTTTCCCTCAAAATTATTCAAACTCCTCCCATTCCTTGTCTATATTGGTCAGTTCCGGTGGGGATGACTGTGTTCTTCAGACCAGAAATCACCTGGTTAGGGCCGGCCGGTGGGGCCGAGCGCTTCAGTCTGGCACCGCACGAGCGCTACGGTCGTAGGTTGGAATCCTGCCTCGGGCAGAATTTCCAGGGCAAGTGGGTGCCCTGCCCAGCAAATGATTTATCCTGGTCATCCCTCAGTCCCTGTCTACGTTACCATCCACATGAAGTGACGTTGCGCACTCTATACCGAGTGGAGGTGCAGATCAGGTGTTTCCCTTCATCGGGTCTAGGATCTTTGTGGCATTTTCTAGTCCCCTCAAGTACTTTAGAGAGTATTTCCCCCTTAGATATAAAAATACGGTATCTAGGCGCAGGTCACTGGATGAGAAGAGGTAATCTAACAAAACTTTACTGGCCAGTACAGCGCTGACATAAAGAAAAGAAATGGATGTTTGCTAATGGTGACGTGGGTAGGACGTCGGAAGCACATGATGGCAGGTGCGTCGTTTTCCTCGAAACTCGATGAAAGAATTTATACAAATTATACTAACTCCTCCGAACGTATGATAGGTTTTTAAAAGAACAAGTTCCATATCCTGTATAATTATGTAGTATAAAAAGGATTAGAACACGGTCGTGAAACTGTGGATTGATAGGCACACCTGTACATACTTGATTTGAAAGTAAGCAATATACTTAAAATAGATAGGGAGTGAACATAAAATATGGTGGTGTTTACGGCATAATTTATTCCGTAATGACAAAAAGTGCCAGCAGCTTCGTAATCTAGCGAATAATATGTCGAAAGCCAACCAAGATGAATGTCCAAATACGAGAGGTGTCGGTAAGATACTGCAGTCAGTAACAGTCGCAACAGCTCATTTAAAGTTACATAGCAGCATTTTATAACAACCGCTGCAGACGAAGGAACGTCACTAAGAGTAATGACAGGATAAAGACCAAGAAGTGGCCTTTCCAACTGTGCGAGTAGTCATGAATCTGCTGAAGACCAGTGACAAAAGCATTACAAATAGAAGGGGATATTTGCTCGTATAACTGAAGAGGTGGGGTCGGTTGTCCGATGCTGTGTTCTCCTAGGAAATATTAAGTGTTGGTTGCTGGTACAAAGCTACTGCAGCGTCACCAGTGTGGTACCACGAAAACCTCTCAGATGACGCGGCGGGAAAAAAAAAATTTAGTGTCAGAAACACTTCCGGCCTACTAATAATGTAGAGTAGTAATATACTGTGTATCTGTGGCGAGTTGTTAGTTTTCCTTGAATGGTTCAGTATAGATTCGTAGGACCGCAGCACTAGGTGTTCCAGGAATACCAGGTAATAACTACTAAATAAGATGACATATACTTCAAGTAATACAGTCGTATTCAGTTTTAGGAGCTTAGGTAGTGGGTCCGCAGGTTCGGTTATTCAAACTGTGCCATTTTTATTCAACGCTACACAAAGATTACATGAATGCATGACTTGATATTTAAGCTGTAGATTCAGAGAAATCCTTGATGGTGAAGATCAAAATTTATTTTATTTGATAACTAGGTTCGGCCTATACACAATCTATCTTCACATGAAAACGATATACACGGACCAATGTACAACTGCCAAAGGAGGCATACATCATCAAAATTTTTGTGACCAGAATCTTTTGTTGTAAAATCCCATGGAACAATGACGTTAAGACCCAGAGAAATAGTTTGCCAATATGATGTATACAGAAAGAATCAGGCGCTTTACACAACTATGTGGACACTAAGTGGACACTGTGAGAAGGTACAAGCGTACGGAGTAGGTTACCAGATATATGAGTGGTTCGAAGAGTCCTTAAGTAACAGAACTGAGTATGTCGTCCTCGACGGCGACTGTTCATCAGAGACAAGGCTATCGTCAGGAGTGCCCCAGGGATCGCTGTTATTTTCTATATACATTAATAATCTGGCGGGCAGGATAAGCAGCGGTCTGCTGCTGTTTGCTGATGATGTAGCGTACAGGAAGGTGTCGTTGTTGAGTGATTGTAGAGGGATAGAAGTTGACAAAAATGTCTTGTTGGGGTTATGAATGGCAGCTAGCTCTAAATGTAGAAAAACTTAAGTTAATGCAAATGAGTAGGAAAGAGCAACCAATAATGTCCGAATACAGCATTAGTAGTGTGCTGCTTGACAGTCAAGTCATTAAATATCGAGGCGTAAAGTTGCAAAACGATACGAAATGAAATGAGCGTATAAGGGTTATAGTACGGAAGGCGAGTAGTCGACTTCGGTTTATTGGAAGAATTTTAGTGAAGTGTGACTCATCTGTGAAGAAGATGGCCTATAGGATACTAGTGCGACCTCAAACGGAGGCACATAGACAGTCGATTTTTCCTCGCTCTATTTGCGAGTAGATTATGACAGGAAATGACTAGCAGTGGTACAGAGCATCATCCCCACGGACCATACTAAGGCTTGCGCGGTATGTATGTAGATGTCAATCATATTTGCCGCGGTATCTATTCTAAAGTCCGCAGCTCAGGGTGTAGTGGCTAGCGTCGTTGCCTCTGAATCACGGGGTCCCGAAGTCGACTTCCGGCAGGGTTGGGGATTTTCTTTGCCTGGGTACTGGGTGTTTGTGTTGTCCTCATCATTTCATCGTCATCATTCGTGGCAGTGACTAGATTGGATTGTGTACAATTTGGAGTGAGTAAAACTAGGGACTTTGTACGGGTGGTGATGACAGGGCAGTTGAGCGCCCCATAAACGAAACATCATCATCTACACTCCTGGAAATGGAAATAAGAACACATTGACACCGGTGTGTCAGACCCACCATACTTGCTCCGGACACTGCGAGAGGGCTGTACAAGCAATGATCACACGCACGGCACAGCGGACACACCAGGAACCGCGGTGTTGGCCGTCGAATGGCGCTAGCTGCGCAGAATTTGTGCACCGCCGCCGTCAGTGTCAGCCAGTTTGCCGTGGCATACGGAGCTCCATCGCAGTCTTTAACACTGGTAGCATGCCGCGACAGCGTGGACGTGAACCGTATGTGCAGTTGACGGACTTTGGGCGAGGGCGTATAGTGGGCATGCGGGAGGCCGGGTGGACGTACCGCCGAATTGCTCAACACGTGGGGCGTGAGGTCTCCACAGTACATCGATGTTGTCGCCAGTGGTCGGCGGAAGGTGCATGTGCCCGTCGACCTGGGACCGGACCGCAGCGACGCACGGATGCACGCCAAGAGCGTAGGATCCTACGCAGTGCCGTAGGGGACCGCACCGCCACTTCCCAGCAAATTAGGGACACTGTTGCTCCTGGGGTATCGGCGAGGACCATTCGCAACCGTCTCCATGAAGCTGGGCTACGGTCCCGCACACCGTTAGGCCGTCTTCCGCTCACGCCCCAACATCGCGCAGCCCGCCTCCAGTGGTGTCGCGACAGGCGTGAATGGAGGGACGAATGGAGACGTGTCGTCTTCAGCGATGAGAGTCGCTTCTGCCTTGGTGCCAATGATGGTCGTATGTGTGTTTGGCGCCGTGCAGGTGAGCGCCACAATCAGGACTGCATACGACCGAGGCACACAGGGCCAACACCCGGCATCATGGCGTGGGGAGCGATCTCCTACACTGGCCGTACACCACTGGTGATCGTCGAGGGGACACTGAATAGTGCACGGTACATCCAAACCGTCATCGAACCCATCGTTCTACCATTCCTAGACCGGCAAGGGAACTTGCTGTTACAACAGGACAATGCACGTCCGCATGCATCCCGTGCCACCCAACGTGCTCTAGAAGGTGTAAGTCAACTACCCTGGCCAGCAAGATCTCCGGATCTGTCCCCCATTGAGCATGTTTGGGACTGGATGAAGCGTCGTCTCACGCGGCCTGCACGTCCAGCACGAACGCTGGTCCAACTGAGGCGCCAGGTGGAAATGGCATGGCAAGCCGTTCCACAGGACTACATCCAGCATCTCTACGATCGTCTCCATGGGAGAATAGCAGCCTGCATTGCTGCGAAAGGTGGATATGCACTGTACTAGTGCCGACATTGTGCATGCTCTGTTGCCTGTGTCTATGTGCCTGTGGTTTTGTCAGTGTGATCACGTGATGTATCTGACCCCAGGAATGTGTCAATAAAGTTTCCCCTTCCTGGGACAATGAATTCACGGTGTTCTTATTTCAGTTTCCAGGAGTGTATTATAAAGTAACAACAGACGTCCTTTCCAGTCAGGTAACTAGTTCGTGAACACCATGTGTCGCTCACAACACAGGTCTCAGTAAACAAGGAAGTGCCCTTGTCAAGGCAGGCAGAAGACTCATATCATGTCAAACAACAAGATTTAATATTTCTATAATTACAACTTGTGTTGTCCAACCTGCAATATGTAATGAGACTGCAATTTAGTTTATCAACAGCAAAAAATAAGTAAAAACTCCATTGTGCTCCAGACATAGTCGCGGTGTCCGTGCGAATACTTCCTTTGTTGCAAACAATTCCGTTTCCTGTTTGAAGGTACCTGACTTGGTTGTACGATCGTGCACGCCAGAGTGAACAGTATGTCTGTCTTCTGTGTCACTCTGTCGCTCGTCACATGTAGCTGCTGAGAACCTGTATGTCGTTGAGCATGGCTCTCCCGAACCCGTTTATTCCATAAACCCATAGCAATCGTGGGATCCCGCACAACGCGAGCGGCAATATTGCGATGCGATAATTTGCGGTTCCGATAGGCCACGATCATGCTCTTAGAGACGAGCTAGTAGACGTTTCTCATTCTTACACGAAGCATAACACTTTCATCTCACAAACAAACAACACTGAAATGTGACGTTTTAGTCAGGAAGCGCTGCATAATCTTTGGGCGTGTACTGAATGCAGGCGGCGATACTCGTACGTACGAGGAGGTTACAATTAAACTGCAGCGAGGTCCAGTGTTCGCTGTAATTATCGTATGGTAGCGACACTTGGTAGATATGCTAATGCATTACTGCGGTACCGATTTACATTGGAAAAAAATTGGTTCCAACTTTGGCCAACGGGTGCAAATTTGACGCTGTGCGCTGCTCGTACGATGGCATGACATCGACGCTGTCATTTGTCAGGCCACAACGTGGGTGAACAATGTGGTTATCGAGAAAAGAGGCAGTGTGCTGTTAGCAAAACTATTTGATGTGAGCGATAGCAATCACAGTGCTGTACTGTGAGAATATCGCAAAGTCTGAGGAGAGGCCAGACGACATTAAATGACTTACAGGAAGATGATGATGAAGTTCGAAAACATGGGTGAGCTCGGTGTCGTACCTGGAAGAGAAAGGCGTACTGTTGCGGTGGAAGTTATTGACAAGGTTACTGTTGTTGTGACTGACCGTACAGCGCATGCCGCGGGTATTGCTAGTTGTCGTGCAGTGTCACGAGAAAAGTCCACCCAGTGGTCAACAGTACGGGAGGTTCAGCGGTCTGTTATATACTGGTACCCGCACAGGATCCAGACGGTGAAGCAACTGAAGCCTCATGATCCGCAGCATCCTTCTGAATTTGTTTTTCGGTTTCTGGCACTGATCGAAGTTGATTAAATGGCTCTAAGCACTATGAGACCTAACATCTGAGGTCACCAGTCCCCTAGAACTTAGAACTACTTACACATCCATGCCCGAGGCAGGATTCGAACCTGCGACCGTAGCAGCCGCGTGGTTCCAGAATGAAGCGCCTCAAACCGCTCGGCCACCGCGGCCGGCTCGAAGTTGATTACATGCGACCTGGCCGGAGTGGAGGAGTTATCTTTTGTACTACAGTGCAGCGAATTAACGGGACTGCTGGATTGAGGGTACTGTTTAGACCGAATGTTGTGCAGGAAGACCTGCACTGGCAGTATGTAACCGTATGGTATGAAACAAGCACTTTATCCTCGGTCCGTTCTTCTCTGAAGACAATACAAACGGTACTAGGAAAGATTTGCAATACCTTTATTGAATTAATTGTTCCGAAGTTATTCCCGCCGCATTGGATACACATCTCCATCCTCTGAAACGAAATCACTAAACCAGTTATCCCAAGTTTCTGTAAGGAGTAAGGCACACTCGTTCTCCCAAGCCTCTGAGGTCCTAATCACATTTTCAATGCGAGAACAGTGGAAAGCCACAAGGAGCAAGGCCTGGTCTGTAAGGAGGGTGCTCAAGAAGTTTCAGTCCTTAAACCCCCTCCCCCCCCCCCCCCCAAATATTCGGTGCATGCTTTGCCGCGATGAACTGATGCGTTGTCGTGATGGAGGAATCAAGTGTCAATTCTTGACTTCGGTCGCAGGTTCTTTAAAGATTCAAATCTTTGGACAGGCACTGCTCAGTGTACCACTTAGTTGTGACTGTCTTTTAAGCGTCCAGAACAACGTGCTCCACAATTCCACTCTATCTGAAAAAAAACAGCTTTCATTTTCTTCTTTATTGATCAGAATTTTCTGACAGAAAGGGTGTATCGTCATGTTCAAAAACCCTCTCTTTCTTGTGAATCTTACTCAGCACGTCATAATAGTACAGACAAATCTCGTCACCTGTCACTACGTTACTCACATACTTAGACTGTCCCTTGGAAAACTTCTTTAATCTCCACACATCTCCATGTCGTGTCATCTGCTCTTTTCAGACTATGTGGCACCCAGAGATAACAAAGTTTCTTTATGTTGTGACTAGGCAAGACAGCCAAGCCACTAGGAGGTGAAGCCGAAAGGCATGGGTTTAAGCTCACACAGGCTGGCGTGAGGTCTGGAACAGTTAAAGGATTTGAGTCTAGCAAATAAAGTACGTAGCTGTTGGAATACTTAACTTTAATCCACAATTGGTGAACGTCGGTCTGACGGTACATGCATCACAAGATAAATAGCAATTGATAATGGCGCCTTGCTAGGTCGTAGCAAATGACGTAGCTGAAGGCTATGCTAACTATCGTCTCGGCAAATGAGAACGTAATTTGTCAGTGAACCATCGCTAGAAAAGTCGGCTGTATAACTGGGGCGAGTGCTAGGAAGTCTCTCCAGACCTGCCGTGTGGCGGCGCTCGGTCTGCAATCACTGATAGTGGCGACACGCGGGTCCGACGTATACTAACGGACCGCGGCCGATTTAAAGGCTACCACCTAGCAAGTGTGGTGTCTGGCGGTGACACCACACTTTACTTGCAAATGATCAAGCAGAATCGGACGAAATGCTGGTGCATTTAGCCCTATGGTGTCCTCTATCTGCTTATAGGTCGTCTTGTACTTTCATCAAAGCATGAATTTTTCCTCCGTAACTGATGATCGTGGTGACCTTCTGTCCTCTCAGCGTCCTCCAGAGTGAAATTTCCTCTTTGAAATTCTCTGTGCCACCTGAATATAGTTGTACGATGCACACACACACACATCACGGAGTGCAAGAGTCATTCCTCCTAAGTAGCAGTAGTCTATGTTTAAGCCGCGCGTGAAGTTGCACCTCAAAACTGCTCTAGTCTCACTTCGTCACCTCGATGCCATAGCAAGCACTTCTAACCAACTCTGCTAGTGAACTACTGCCCCCACAACTTGGCACAGCTGCTACTATGCAGTTATGAAGCATTCTCAATACACAGCAACTATCCGTCTCCTGCGACTTATTGTTGCGTCGTATTGCAAAATTTTCCTATTACCCTTTGTACACCCAGTGGCCCTTTGAGGTATACCGCGGTGTCTGCATGTTATCGAGACCTCCATGTACAGCATGTGATTCCTGCTTTGGATGAGCACAACTGAATAAAAACCACAATTTTCATGCAAGATGGTTCAACACCTAATGTTGCTCGTCCAGTGAAGATCTGCTTATGCAGCCATCCACGAACGTGTTATCTCCACAGGATTTCCAGATGCATGGCCTGCAAGATCACCAGATCTGAATGCATGTGCCTTTGGGATATTTTAAAGCACACGTTTACCAGGGACACCTTCGGTCTCTGCCTGATTTAAAGGCCAGTATACAGCAACATGTTGCTCGGAATCCAATGGAACTGCTGCGAGCAACTGTTGATCAGGTCATTTTAAGGATTCAGCACCTCTTCGACGTCTCCGTTATTCATATTCAACAAATTCTGCAGCCAGCAGTTAATAAAGAAATCAAAATTATGCCATTGTCACTTGTTTCACCTTTTCCGTTCCTAAGCCGTTTCATGTGGAAACATTTTAATACGTCTATCTTGCATTCACAGCACCAGATGTACACCTGGTGGCCAAAATTGCAGATTTTTTTTTTGCGTAAATCTGTTCCGCACTAATACATCTATGAAGGTTCGCTGTTGTACGACATTCGCAGCCCACATTGGACCTCCGCAGTAGCAGAGTGCAGTTGCGCTGATTTACTAATAATTTCCATGTACAAGCACGTAGGACACATCATGTAGGTATGGCTTTTTCTTGCATGCTACTTTCGTGGTGTTGCAGTTTTAATTTCCAGAAGTCTATTTCTACCATAGTATTTCTGTTAGATAACTGTACTAACAAGGGGAGGCAGCCAATTGTGAAATTCAGATTCGATTCATACTACGCTTAATAAAAGCTCACGGCCAGAGGTGTAATGTGGCAAAGCACCAAGATGCACCTCTCAGCCGTTGTCGAAAAAATCGACAGTTAAAAGAAACCGTTGCGGTGAAATACTCTCTACGATTATTGATTTTCTACAGCGTGGTGGTTCAGCGGTAAGCGCTCGGGTTCGTAATCCGAAGGTCGCTCCATGCAACTTTTTTCTTAGTATTTGTTTTTTGTAATTTATATATATATATATATATATATATATATATATATATATATATATATATATATAATTCCCGGCAATCAGTTGCAACAATTATGCATATAATAAGTTGTTGAAAGTCGTTTGTCGTGGAAAAACTGGCGACTTCGAACATCATTACGTTTTCCGCAAACAAAGTTGTATTTCACAAATGTTATTAATTGTCTTCATAATGTTAACCACGTATAGTTAACGGAAGACGTAGAAACGAATACGTATCGCGTAAGTCAAACGTTCGAATTAGAATAGAGACCCCACGAACACAAACTTGCTGTGGCAGGTATGAAATATAAACTCCGTTACTCACTCGTTACACTTGAAGGACAGATGTTGAATGGGCCGAAACGAGCCGCCCCATAACAGCGTAGTTGCCTGCAAACTTCGAAAGAAGGTAGATGCGATCCCTAGCGCAACTTATAACATCGTCGAAAATCAGTGCGGACGGGACAGCTTTGGTACACCCTGTTAAACAAACGGAAAAATGGAGGCGGTACGATTGGAGAGCGATCCGCCTTCACCAACATGCATATGCAATTCATTAATAGTTTATATATATATATATATATATATTTGAATTGCAAAAAACTGATAATAGAAAAATATTGCATGGCGCGAGATTCGATCCGGCGATCTTGGGATTACGAACCCCAGCGCTTACCGCTGCGCTATGACGCTGTAGAAAAAAATCATTAATCGTAGAGAGTATTTCACCGCAAAGGGTTCTTTTAACTGTCGATTTTCTCGACAGCGGCTGAGAAGTGCATCTTGGTGCTTTGCCACATTACACCTCTGGCCATGAGCTTTTATTATGCGCAGTATGAATCGAATCTGAATTTCACAATTGACGGCCTCCCCTTGTAAGTGTAAGAGGCAACTTATATACGGTAATAAATGGAATCATATTACATGCAGATTGTCTGGTCAGATGTGGGAATTACCTTCCTACTGTTAACGAGAAAAATTAACAAATTTTCAAGAAAATGTCTGGAAAGGGTTATGTATGCGTTTTGTGACTGGAGCTTTTAGCGGCACCTGAAACTTAGTGCAGGAATGGACACCGGTTGGTACTAGGGAAAGTGACACTGAGCGTGTTACTACAAGGGTTGACCATAAATATAGAAACAACACGAGAAACGCATGCCTGAACATAAAATGCCTGCTAGTTGCGCTGCGGTATTTGACAATGTACAGCACGTGTGCAATGACCTCAGTACAATGCAAGTGTCAGTAGTGGCCAGAACAGCCTTATGTGTAGCTATCAGTGAATTCAAACGTGGGCAAATCGATGGCATTTTATGGTGAGTGCTTCCTTGATCAAGGCAGCTGAAGTGTTTGATGTTTTCAAGAGGCACCGTATCGAAAAATTATACCACAACAGCGAAAACGGAAAAATGTCATTCGCTAATTCACAAGGTGGACGAAGATGTGGGTTGAGTGACAGCGACAGACGGTGGTTGAAGAGGATTGCGATGAAAAATAAGAAGATGACAGCTACAAAAGTCACTGCAAAACTGAATGTTGCACTGGTGAACCCTGTCAGCGTCAAATCGAAAGCAGCTAGAAAACTGACATAAACTACTGGCCACTAAAATTGCTACACCAAGAAGAAATGCAGATGATAAACGGGTATTCATTGAGCAAATATATTATGCTAGAACTGACATGTGATTACATTTTCACGCAATTTGGATGCATAGATCCTGAGAAATCAGTTCCCAATGTAAGAGGTATGTGCTGCCTGCGATATGTAAGCTATAAGAGAATCTGAGACCAAAGAGCAGTGTTGTATGCAGTACGAACTGTGTGGTAGTAGCAGTAAGTTGTTGCTAGCGAGCAGTCTGGTGTATTGTATTGGCTGGGCCGGTCGTGGTGGAGCGATGGCGGAGCCTGAGCGTTATAGTATGAGGTAAAAGCAGCCTCGCGCATATCTAGTAATGTTATGTGAACTCCCATGTAAATCTTTTAAAAATGTCCTAATAATAATCTTTGTGATATACAGTAATTTTTAACAAGCATTCATATCAATTTAAAGAATTTACTACTTTCTCCAATCCATGACCATTCCGATTGTTGCAAAAGAAAAATCAGTTGCTTCCTTTCATAAATGACAAATCTATCGGCCAGCATTGCACAGAGCTGTGCCGGAAAAAGTTATTGTAAGAGCAGATAGTTGGCGACTTTAGTGAGGTAAGAATTTTTGCTTTTTATTCAAACTGATCTTACAGGGCCATGACGCAGCTCTGCTGTCGTCCAAAATTTACCAGGTTACTGAATTTATTTTTTATTACGAGGTTTAGGAATTTTTCTGTTTCGAGCTTACATTAAATGAGAAATGAATTTTGTGGGTACATTGTGGTTATACTAGTGTAACCTCCCCACAAAAAATAAATTAAAATATAAATAAATATTATTTGGTTAATGATTCTAATTTTTGTGTAACATCAGAACAAAATTGGTTCCCATTTATAACCTCCCAACAGAAATTCATTCACATTTAACTCCCACACAAAATTTGTTTCCCATTTAATGTATCCACAAAATTCTTTTCTCATTTAATGTAAGCTCGAAACAGAAAAATTCCTAAACCTCGCAATAAAGAAACTAAACTCAGTAACCTGGCAAATTTTCGACGACAGCAGTGCTGCGTCACGGCCCACTAAGATCATTCTGAATAAAAAGCAAAAATTCTTACCTCAATAAAGTCGCCAACTATCTGCTCTTACAATAGCTTTTTCCGGCACAGCTCTGTGGATTGCTGGCCCATAGATTTGTCATTTATGAAAGGAAGCAACTGATTTTTCTTTTGCAACAATCGGAATGAGCATGGATTGGAGAAATTAGTAAATTCTTTAAATTGATATGAATGCTTGTTAGAAGTTACTTTATATGACAAAGATTATTATTTGGACATTTTTAAAAGATTTACATGGGAATTCACATAACATTACTAGATATGCGCGAGGCTGCTTTTACCTTATACTATAACGCTCAGGCTCTGGTATCGCTGCACCGCGACCGGCCCAGCCAACACGATACACCAGACTGCTCGCTAGCAACAACTTACTGCTACAGCTTACAGCTACTGCATACAACACTGCTCTTTGGTCTCAGATTCTCTTATAGCTTACATATCGCAGGCAGCGCGTGAGCAATCCATCTGCTCGAGTGCGCTAGCAACAAATTCCCTAATCATGGACCTCTTACATAACCCTCCACTGGGGGGGGGGGCAAAAATTTGGCAGCTATGGTGAGTCAGTTGGACTTGTCATGAGCAACAAATTTTTCTATAATCTACCTAATTAACTAAGTGTACAGTCACAGAGTATATACATAATATAAGTGCACAACATGAAATGAAATAGAGTGCACATGCACTGAGTACAGAACATATCATGAAATGACAAAATGTATACGCAATGAGTACAAAACATATTAACAAATGACATAAAGTGCACACGCACTGTATATATGTCTACCTTTTTTTTACAACTAATAAACATATCAAGGAGTGAAATAAAGCGCACACGCACTGTAGAAGACTTTAGCATTTTTACATAACATATCAAGGAGTGAAATAAAGTGCACACGCACTGTAGAAGTCTTTAGCATTTTTACATAACATATCATGGCGTGAAATAAAGTGCACACACACTGTAGAAGTCCTTAGCATTTCTACATAACACATCATGGAGTGAAATAAAGTGCACACGCACTGTAGAAGTCTTTAGCATTTTTACATAACATATCAAGGAGTGAAATAAAGTGCACACGCACTGTAAAAGTCTTTAGCATATTTAGGACAACTGATCTTGCTAACAAATGAAATGAAGTGCACACGCACTGTATATGTCTTTATCATTTTACAAGAATTTAAACGCACTGCATAAGTCTTTACCATTTTACAAGAACTAGGAAAGGAATGGAAAGGATTGCATCATGGTTGTAGCACAGTAGGTTACACGTAGCTGCACTGAGAGTCCGTATCTTTCGACAGAAGCACAACACCAAGTGAGACAATCTGAAGTTCTCTTCCTGAAGTATTTATCAGTGTAGCCAAGACACTGAAATGTCGTATTAATATTCAATGTTATCATTTTGGTAGTACATTAGGTACACCAAATAGTATAACCATAATAACATCTCCATTGTTCAAGGTGGTGGAGAGCATGATGTGTCAACACCACACTCTTTCACCAATGTAGAATTAGTGCAAAAACCAAATATGGTGCTCCATGATCATAAGGATGGACAGGACAAACGGATATTGCAGTAATTTCTGCTAATTAGATCAGAAGGTGAAGGACAATAAGTCTTATGCTAGTCATCATTGAGAATTACACTAGTCTATCAACCGATTTGAGTAATTGGTGGCACTCATTGCCTAGTTACTAAACATTTCTGTACTATGTATGAAGTATTAGAGAATAATATTCATAAGCCATCTGATTACAGTGCACATTGGCACTCATTGGCCAGATAGAAACCATTTTTATGCATTATTCAACAGTGATCATTCAAAACAAAAGTTAATTAATGGCATACCATTTACATAATTCAACTAGTTATAGTAATCATTGGCACTCTTTGGCCAGTTACAAACCATCAGACGTCATCATTCAAAACAGGAGCTAATGAGTGTAGCATCAAGCTACTGGTATTCATATATAATAGTATGTAAGTGACATAATACAAATTTAAAATATAAGAAACAGTGGCATTCATTGGCCAGTTACTAAACATATAGCAAGTATTGAATATTACAAAACATTTTTCATCATTCAAGTGACAAACGACATATTTAAAATAATTATTGGCACTCATTGGCCAGTTACTAAACATATAGCAAGTATTGAATATTACAAAACATTTTTCATCATTCAAGTGACAAACGTCATATTTAAAATAATTATTGGCACTCATTGGCCAGTTACAAAGTATTCTTATATTTCTATAAAACATTATTCAATATTATTCAGAAGTCATCATTCAAAATGAGAGTTAATTATTGGCATAGCATTTATAGAGTATAACAAAAATATTATTTACAGAAATTATTGGCATAGTGTTTACGTATTATTACAAAACATTATTCAGTGTTACTCAGAACTCATCATTCAAGTGACATAGGACATATTTAAAATGCAACACACTATAACTATTACTCAAGGTCTGTGGTTAGAAAACATCATTCAGTATTACTCAGAACTCTCTTAAACTGGTAGCATTGTTTGGGACCCGTAATACAAATTTTTTAATTTGTGCTAGCAATGCATTGCGCTGGGATCGATAATTCATTGCTGGGGGGTGAAAATATTTGCTTTTGACTTATTGCTGTAAATAACGATTAGTAACATCATTCGTCATCAGTCAGCTGTATCAAGGTTATGAAACAAGTAGAGTATATGTGATCACATTCATGAATGACACACCCAAATGAGTAAAAAAAAATGCAAGTACTAGAACAGGTTTAATAATTAACTGCTTATAGCACATTAATTTCATGAATAGCTTCTCCTGGAAAAAATACAAAATGGATTATTAAGCTGAAAGAAGAAACGCATATTACGCTGAAAAGTAGTGAACTTCGAATTAACAGGTAATGAAACGTGTACTCAATATGTATGTACTCTAGCTGTCCTTTCCAAAACCTTCAGTCATTATACCATGCGACATAAGATATACTGTCAAAACGAACTGCAACAAATACTTAAGTAACTACATAGCATTTCTTAACTAATAGTAAGTATATAAACTTCTCTCATCTGCAAAGAAAAATGTCATGATTCATATTACTATAACTTCATCACTATCATCACCTGCAAAGAAAAACTTCATTATTCCTATTAGCATATTCTTCATATAACTATTCATCATCATTCATTATCATCTGCAAAAAAGACACTTCATTATTCATTATTCATATTACCATTTACTTCATACAACTATTCATAGTATAGAGTTTCTTATTTATAGCATATTTCATCACTAAAACTAAGATGTGTAGTTCTGTCTGACAGCCTGCATCAATCGCCTCGTATTCTGAAAGAAAAAAATAGTTAAGACTGCTATCTTACGATGTGTATAGTATATTCTTGTTAGTGTTTGTTAATTCTGATCCATTTACTCTTCGTGACGAGGTATTGCATCTTCTTTCGTTCATTCCAAGGGTGAAATTCCCATTTCATAGTAATCCACTGTGGTTTGTTTAATTTATTTCTTTTACACGTTATTGCTTTCTGAAAATGTTGAATAAGGATTAATGTCTTGCATTTAAATGATATACCAATTAAATAAAAACTGGTTTCTAGTGATATAATTAAGCATACAGCATAGCATGACAGAAAAAAGTATTATGTCAAAAAACATAGACAGTTTTCAAGTGCAAAAATGTACACAGAGTATAATAATGTAGTAGTAAAAAAAAACGTAAAATAGCCACGATGTTGAGATATCATAAGGCAAAAATGTCAAAGTCAACTGGTGTTTGTTACATCTTAAACATTTCATATTGCATACAAACAAACAGGAAAACAATCATACATACTTGAAAAATGGAAAATGTGCACGGTCTGATATATAACGACAAGAAATGGCATTCTTTGTGTTCAGCTTGTATGTTGTGTAGTTGATAGAGGTGAGAGTTGAAGACTTTAATGGAGAAAGAATTTGATAAAATTAATATGTCACTAGATAGAATTGCATAATTGGTCATAAAATATGTAAGTTTATCTGGAAAAATGTGCACAGTCTGATGTGTAACGACAAGAAAAGCGACCTGCTAACCTTACCTTGCTGGGCACTTGCCAAGAAAAATATGATGATGATCAGTAAGTGGTCATAAAAATATAATTGCATCTTTGGTCATATAAAAATCAAAAAATGGCATTTCAGTGTGATAAATCATTAAGTATATTCATTCAATAAAGGGTTTAATATTGGATACTTGGTGATTGCCTTTACTTTTTCTGGTTCTCAGAGTACTACATTGGGGTGAGGAATGCTGCGAATTCGAGATGGACCTGCGTATAGAAGCTCAAATTTACTACATCTATTCTTTCCTCTCTTGGATAGATAGTGTGTACGTACTAATATCTTCTGTCCAATGTGAAAGTCACGGCGTGTACAAATCTGTTTTTGCTGTCTTCTCCGGCGCTCTGCGGCACGTTTGATGTTGTTCAGCGCAATGTCAATTATTTCATGGTGTCGTAGTCGACGAGATGTAGGAAAGGATACTAATTCTTTAATTTTGTTAGGTGGTTCAACATTTTTCATTATAACAGTCGGAGATAGCATAGTAGATTCATTTGGTATCGAGTTAATTACATCCTGGAATGACAGTATGTATGTATCCCAATCAATATGTTTTTTATGGCAGTATATTCTACACAGTTTACCAATTTCTTTCATTAGACGTTCACAAGGGTTCGAGGAAGCGTGATACTTGGATATATAGATCGGAGAAATGTTTCTTGCTCGTAACATACGTGTCCATATAGCAGATCGAAACTGTGGTCCATTGTTGGAAATTACTTTCAATACATGTCCTACATGAAATAGAAAATGTTTTATAAATGCTTTCGAAACAGATTTAGCAGTAGCTTTGCCTAACGGAGTGAAGGTAACAAATTTCGAAGAGAGTTCAACAGCGACAAAGATGTAGCAAAAACCTCTATTAGTTCTGGGAATCGGACCAAAGATGTCTACAGTGGCCATGTGTCTCAGTTTAACAGGTACAATGAGATGTAATGGAGGAATATGTGAAGTCGTGTCTGACTTATCCTTCTGGCAGATTTTACATGACGCTAAAACTCGTCGAGTACGTTTATCCATGTTGGCAAAATAACAGTTCTGTCTCAGTATAAGAAAACATTTTCTAGCTCCGTAATGTGCGTAACTTAAAGGAGTATACCAAATTAATTTGTTAACGAGCTCGTCAGGAATACATGATAACCAATTGTTGCTGTCAGGGTGAGAGCGGCGAAACAGAATTTTATTGCGTTCAGTGTAATGGTTTCTAATGGTAACATTATTCCTATCTTGCCAAAGGTGTTTAATTTCTTTCCATGCGTAGTCTTTACTCTGCTCTTGTGCTATGTCTCGTAATGACGACGAAATGAAATTTTCAAATGCAACTTGTTGAATATACATGACGCTGAAATTTGCTTTGCAGAAGTTTGTTGCGATGTCTTGCTGATTGTTGCTGAGAGAACGGGATAGTGCATCTGCTACAATATTTTGTGTACCGGGAATGTGAACAATTGTAAAATTAAATTCCTGTAAATAAAGTTCCATCTGCTTAAGCTGTCGTGTGTAATTTTTGCTGAAAGTAAAAACTGTATAGCTCTATGATCTGTGTAAACGGTAGTGTGTCTTCCATAAAGAAAATGTCTAAATCTCGTAAATGCCCATACGACACATAATGTTTCAAGTTCTGTAACAGAATAATTGCGTTCAGCAGGTGACAGAATGCGACTCGCAGAGGTGATGTTTTTAATTACTGTAGTACCATCTTCTTCAATATCCTGAAAAATGTGTACGCCTAAAGCGGTGTTAGAACTGTCGGTGGTAATGGAAAAATTTCTAGTAAGATCTGGATGTGATAAAAGTGGTGCATTCAACAAAGCTCCTTTCAGATTCACAAATTCAGAATGTGCTTGGCTACCCCAGGACCAAGTAGTGTTTTGACCCTTCAATTGACATAATCTAGGGGTGTCTAAAGCAGAGTAATGAATAAATTTACGAAAAAAGTTAATTAAACCCAAAAAGCTGCGTAGTTGTTTCTTCGTCGTAGGAACAGTAATGTCACGTAAAGCTTGAAGTTTTTCCGGGTCAGGCGCAATGCCCTCTGCTGAAATTACATGTCCAAGAAATTTTATAAAAGTTTTGCCAAAGTGCGATTTGCTAAGATTAACTGTGATTCCTTGTGCACGAAAAGTTCGTAACAGTTGTTCAAGAATCAGATTGTGTTCAGACCAGTTAGCTTCTGCAATAAGAGTGTCGTCTACATACATTGTGATTCTGTCTTTAAGTTCTGTCGGAAGTATACAACTCAAACCGCTAATAAATGCTGCTGAAGAAATAGTTAAACTGAACGGTAATTTGCAAAACTGGTAACAGTCACCGAAACAGAGAAAAGCCGTGTACTTTCTGCAGTCCGGATGGAGCTGAATTTGCCAAAATCCCGATTTCAAATCTAATGTGGAATAAATAGCAGTACCAAGAAATTCCTGTAGAAGTTCTTCTAGTGCTTGAGGGCGATCTGTTTCATTAATAATAATGTCATTGATGTGACGCGAATCAAGTACGAGACGAAGTGAACCATCCCTTTTCTTAACAATATGGAGCGGGTTTATGTACGGACTAACTGCCGGTTCAATAATTCCTTGGTCAAGCATAGCTTGCAATTCTTTCTTAACTTGTTCTCTGTGAATATACGGAATGGGGTAATGTTTGGCTTTAAATGTGTCGTACTGTTTAACTCGAAAGTCATACATAAAACCGGACATAGTACCAGGGACGTTGTCAAAAACTGGAGCTTGCTGTAAAAGAATTTTGCGTAGCTCTGAACGTTCGTCGTCTGTATTTGCACTGCTCTGTTTAATTTTATCAGACATCATCTGTATAACGTCATAGTCGGCTTCGTCTGGAGTATTATAATTGTGTACGTACGTATCTGTGAACAATGTGGAATGACAGTCTATGTTACGTGATGCGGAAATGACCTCTGTACGATTAATTGTTTGTTCTTCTGCAGATAAAGAGTGCTGAAATTCTAAAGCCAGTTGTACATCTTCATCCTTTAACATTAAATAGGAGTTTTGAAAGTCAATAATTGCGTCACGTTGTACCAGAAAATTCGTACCTAAAATAAGGTCTGTTGAGGGAACAATCCAAAAATTTGAGTGAAATGTATGACCTGCAATACAAAATGATAAATGTGTCTGTAATTTTACATCTACTACTTTACCAGATACTGCACCTTTTACTTTAGTTTTGCCTAATGGCAACGTAGGATAGGTATTCTCTTTGTTACATTCGTTGAAAGTTTCCTCATTTATAACTGACATAGGTGATCCAGAATCGATTACTGCTGAAAATTTGGATGATCCAATCTTTACTTCAATGACAGGGTGAGAAATGGTTTTTTGAATAACTGGTCTTTCCTGCAAAAGAGTGTCTCGGATGTCGTCAAAAGTAATAACATTTTCGTGAACAAGATTCTGCGTGTCCAAAGTATTGCTTGCGTTGCTGGAAGATGCAACCTGTACTGTATCTCATCAAATTCTATCTGACGTGCTATCATTTGCGGGAGGATGCTGTGGCATTTCGACTATTTGAACTGTTCTGTTATTTCGTCCTGACGTATTACGTTCGGGATGATATCTACTGTCTGGTTCATTCATGATAATTTGTTGTTGCGGATGATTTTGCTGCTGGTAAGACCAACTGTTATTAAACGTACGCTGAAAATTATGCTCATTACTTTTACGTCTGTCATGATGGGCATTTCTATACGGTGCATTGCGTTATGAGTTGAAATGGTGTGTTTTCTGTACGTAGTTATTTCTTTGTTGCTGTGCGTTACTATTTGGCAGAGCCGATGCTATACGTGCAGGCGGCGAAACATTAAAGCTTGGTTGACCTTGCACATTACATTGTTGGTTGGTATGCTAACCGGCTGGCTTTGATGCTGTTGCGGAGAAAAACCTCTATTGTTACCAAAATGTGTTTGCGACTGCTGAAAATTTTGTACATACTGATGATTAAAATTTTGTTTCTTATTAAAATTACGGCGGTACTTGTCATTTAGTGAGTGTCTAAAGAAAACTGTCACTTTCGGTAAAATTTGTCATATCATATTTCTTTACACGTACGTAATCCTAGATATATCGATAGTTGAAGAGATATTCTGATAGATATAAAGGATAGTAGAAGAGAAGGCAGCAGTGCAGAAAACTAAAGATGAAATAGCACTACTACGGCTTGGAGCCCTGTGCACGCTACGGCACATATTCATCGAAGTGTAATGAATCCCTTGAGGTCACTTATGCGCTGCAAATAAATTTTAGTTTCTGTGTTACAGGCAATGCCGGTGAAAATTCAAAAACAAATTGTTGTATCCAGTCCAATGCTAGTTTCTGCATTACAGGCAATGCTGATGAAAATACAAAAGCAAATTGCTTTTGGATTGCATGAGAATCTGTTTGGCTGTGTCTCTTCGGATTCTAAATCGCGTGGTATCTGTAAATTACTTAAGTTATACTGGCTGTGTGAGTGTGGCAAATGTTCGGAACGTGGCATATGCTGTGACGTGTTAGTGACTGAAACATTTTTCATTTCTGTCACTTTAAAACGTTCGTCAATTTGACTGTTCTGTTGTTCAAATTTCTTATCGACTTTCGCATCCGAAGTGCGTGAAAGTTCTGCTGACATTAATTTAAACTCGTCTCGTAACTGTGTTGCTTTTTCAGAACATTGTTCAGTGACTGCACTACTTTCATCACGAAGTAATTTCGTTGTGGATACACGTGTATCACGTAACTCTTCGCTACTATTCCTAGCACAAGCCTTAATTTCCTCACGTAATTGTTATTTAGTATCATGACATTGCGCGGCAACGGCTGCAATCTGTTCACCAAGTTGTTTGTTCTGTTCATTTAGGTTGTCGTGTTTTTCATTCAACTGTTTGAAATTTTCATTAAAGTTGTCTTGCTTTTCATTCAACTGTTCGAAATTTTCATTAAGGTTGTCTTGTTTTTCATTAATTTGTTTGTTCGATTCATTAAGTCGTTTGAAATTGTCGTCTTGTTCTTTCTTAGACTGTAGCAATACTGCCATAATTTGATCCAAGCCAAAATTAGCGACTCTATTTTCTATGCTGTGTGATGGCGTACCTGCAATTGTCACGTTTTGTGTAACCATTTGGTCATTCTGTGATTCTCGAAAAGGTTTGCGAATCGTGTGTGCACTAGTGGTCACTAAATCGGAATCAAACAAATCTGGCATATTTTGACTAGATTGTTCACCTTTGTTAGAAATAATAATCTGTTCACTGTGTAAATTTTGCAAATCAGGTGTGTTAAATTGGGCAGCGTTCATTGTAACAGAACGTGCCGCGTCATCAATTGTCGTTAAATTAACAGAGGACACAATTGAATTTGTTTGCTCATCATCTGGAATAAAATCATTACTAGTGGTCGGTACACACTGATTATCTGTAATTAGGGGATTATCACTATTACACTGAGTGTCGCAAGTATTATCGGTCAAATTATTCGAGTCGGCTATTTCACTCATTGCACATCGCGATGTACTGTTAACAGTTTTCCGCGGCATTTTTCACAAATCAAAATTAAGCACAAAATGAAACAAAGACAAAGCAAAAATGGAACAAACACAATTACAACAAAGAGCAATAAATTGCCGATGATCTGTGAAAGAAAGAGTGACACTTGTACGCGCTGCTTGCGATATGTAAGCTATAAGAGAATCTGAGACCAAAGAGCAGTGTTGTATGCAGTACGAACTGTGTGTCACTAGCAGTAAGTTGTTGCTAGCGAGCAGTCTGGTGTATTGTGTTGGCTGGGCCGGTCGTGGTGCAGCGATGGCGGAGTCTGAGCGTTATAGTATAAGGTAAAAGCAGCCTCGCGCATATCTAGTAATGTTATGTGAACTCCCATGTAAATCTTTTAAAAATGTCCTAATAACAATCTTTTTGATATACAGTAATTTTTAACATGCATTCATTTCAATTTAAAGAATTTACTAATTTCTCCAATCCACGATCATTCCGATTGTTGCAAAAGAAAAATCAGTTGCTTCGTTTCATAAATGACAAATCTATCGGCCAGCATTGCACAGAGCTGTGCCGGAAAAAGCTATTGTAAGAGCAGATAGTTGGCGACTTTATTGAGGTAAGAATTTTTGCTTTTTATTCAGAATGATCTTACAGGACCATGACGCAGCACTGCTGTCTTCCAAAATTTACCAGGTTACTGAATTTATTTTTTATTACGAGGTTTAGGAATTTTTCTGTTTCGAGCTTACATTAAATGAGAGAAGAATTTTGCGGGTACATTAAATGGGAAACAAATTTTGTGTGGAGGTTAAATGTGAATGAATTTCTGTAGGGAGGTTATAAATGGGAACCAATTTTGTTCTGAGGTTACACTAAAATTAGAATCATTAACCAAATAACATTTATTTATATTTTAATTTTTTCCGGCACAGCTCTGTGCAATGCTGGCCGATAGATTTGTCATTTATGAAACGAAGCAACTGATTTTTCTTTTGCAACAATCGGAATGATCATGGATTGGAGAAATTAGTAAATTCTTTAAATTGAAATGAATGCTTGTTAAAAATTACTTTATATCACAAAGATTGTTATTAGGACATTTTTAAAAGATTTACATGGGAGTTCACATAACATTACTAGATATGCGCGAGGCTGCTTTTACCTTATACTATAACGCTCAGACTCCGCCATCGCTGCACCACGACCGGCCCAGCCAACACGATACACCAGACTGCTCGCTAGCAACAACTTACTGCTACTACCACACAGTTCCTACTGCGTACAACACTGCTCTTTGGTCTCAGATTCTCTTATAGCTTACATATCACAGGCAGCGCATACCTCCTACACCAGAACAACCACGTCTGACCGTAATAACGGCCTTGATACGCCTGGGAATTGAGTCAAACGGAGCTTGGATGGCGTGTATAGGTCCAGCTGCCCATGCAGCACGATACCACAGTTCATCAAGAGTAGAGGCTGGCGTATTATGATGAGCCAGTTGCTCGGCCACCATTGACGAAACTTTTCAATTAGTGAGAGTTCTGGAGAATGCGCTGGCCAGGGCAGCAGGACCTGCAACATGCGATCGTGCATTATCCTGCTGAAATCTAGGGTTTCGCAGGGATCGAATGAAGGGTAGAGCCACGGGTCGTAACATATCTGAAATGTAACGTCCACTGTTCAAAGTGCCGACAATGCCAACAAGACGTGACCGAGACGTGTAACCAATGGCACCCCATACCATCGCGCTGGGTGACACGCCAGTATGGCGATGACGAATACACGCTTCCAATGTGCGTTCACTGCGATGTTGCCAAACACGGATGCGACTATCATGATGCTGTACACAGAACCTGGATTCATCCGAAACAATGACGTTTTGCCATTCGTGCACCCAGGTTCGTCGTTGAGTACACCATCACAGGCGCTCCTGTCTGTGATGCAGCGTCAAGGGTAACCGCAGCCATGGTCTCCGAGCTGTTAGTCCATGCTGCTGCAAACGTCGTTGAACTGTTGCTGCAGATGGTTGTTGTCTTGCAACCGTCCCCATCTGTTGACTCAGGGATCGAGACGTGGCTGCACGATCCGTTACAGCCATGCGCATAAGATGCCTGTCATCTCGACTGCTAGTGATACGAGGCCGTTGGGATCCAGCACGGCGTTTCGTATTACCCTCCTGAACCCACCGATTCCATATTCTGCTAATCGTCATTGCATCTCGACCAACGCGAGCAGCGATACGATAAACCGGAATCGCGATAGGCTACAATCCGAGTTTTATCAAAGTCGGAAACGTGATGGCACGCATTTCTCCTCCTTACAGGAGGCATCACACAACGCCGGTCAACTGCTGTTTGTGTATGAGAAATCGGTTGGAAACTTTCCTCATGTCAGCACGTTGTAGGTGTCGCCACCGGTGCCAACCTTGTGTGAATGCTCTGAAAAGCTAACCATTTGCACATCACAGCATCTTCTTCCTGTCGGTTAAATTTCGCGCCTGTAGCACGTCATCTTCGTGGTGCAGCTATTTTAATGGCCAGTAGTGTATTACCGTCTTTAGCTGCTGGTAAAATTATTTACACAACCAGTTTCAGTCGTCTGGCCATCATCAGGTTCTTATGCAAAATTTTCACACCGTCACGTTGTCGGCTTACAGTTTTAACAGGAACGAATGCAGTCACTAGCACAGATTATGTAGACTGACGACGTAATTTATATCGCGATGTGACAACTGTGTATGATTCATAGTTTTAACACCTGACGATAACTATTTTGTATTTCATCTAATATGATTGTGTTAAAACTTTTATGTGAGAACGTGACGGTGGTGGGGTGTCTGAAACTGGATGTAAAAGCAAAGTATTTCACCAGCACGTCAAGGCGGTAATACGACATCTTTCAAATATGCAAGAACTATGGAGCGCAACCTCTAGAAAGAAATTTCAAACTAGATGGAAGTCCAGAATCAATCACTAGCGATGCAAATGCCCCTATAACAGTAAAACGTGATGCCGAAGCCATAAACCTGGACTGCAGAGCAACGGAAGGAAGTTGTTTGAGCGGACAAGTCTTGTTTCGCACTGTTTACAACTTTTGGCCGAGTTTACGTCCCAAGAGTGGAACATGGCACGGATTCTGTCATGATTTGGATAGCCATATCGTGGTATTCCATGAGCTCCATGAATAACCTGCAGGGTCACACTACCGCCAAGAATTACGTGGTCGTTTTGGCTGGCCAGATCCACTGCGTGTTAAAATGTTTGTTCCCCAATTCTGATGATGTGTTCCAAGACGATAGTGGTTCCTGTTCATACAGCGCGCATCGTCAGGACCAGTTTCATGAGTACGAGGTCCAAATGTCGCATCTCCACTGCCCACCACTGTCACCAGATATCAATATTATTGGACATTTGTGGTCTACTTTGAAGAGTGGTGCTTTGATGGCTATCCATGTCTATCATTGACCTGAATTTGCCAATATATTGCAGGAATCATGGCATAAGATTCCGTTGGAAACCATATGTGACTTGTATTTGTCCATTCCGAGAGTACTGGAAGCTCTTTTTGGCTTCAGTTAATTAATAAGAATCAGGGTGTATTGTTTACCAATCTTACAGATCGAAACTCACTGCAATATTTCGTTTCTTATTCTATTTAAGGTTGATTGATTATATCAATACTCTTTGAATGCAACCCTAATGTTATAGTTAACTACAACCCTCTATTCTGCTCATCGTAAAGCCCCGTCAAACCCCAACGGTTTTCCTGCACCGTGTTAGGCATGTTTGTGATCTTTACTTAATTTTATCCACCCCCTGTACGGTCTGTAAGCGACCTCAGACTCATTTAAAGCTTTCGTTAAAATTAAGTCTTAAAAAGGAAATAAATAATCAACCTAAGGCCCGTAAGTTAAAGTACGTATCCCTACGAATTGTGACACGTTAATGATGGATGCGGGAAGTAGAAGAGGGCGTTGAAATCGTGCAAGTGGACTGCACGTAACAACATTGCAGAGGAGAACTATGTAATATTTCTGCCCCTCTGGCACACAGTAACTGGCAGAGTGTCCGCCATTTCCGCAGAGGGTATATTCGACATAAAGTTTAACAACCCATAAACGAAGATTTGTTGTAAACTAAATTCCACGGTCATTTATATCGCTTTACAGGCAGACGCTGGTGTTAAACCTACTTTACGGCTCTCCAGAAGGACGATAACGCGAATGGCTTGTCGGCCGGGGTGGAGGTCCGTCCTGGCCACGCACCCCGCGAGTGAGAGCCGCGATAACAGAGGAGAAGACTGTGTGTGTGTTTGGCAGAGGACTAGCAGCTCCTTCCGCGGTACTGCAGGGTTGCCAACTTACATCCACTTGCAGCTACAACTAAAGACGTGTCTGATCAGGACCGTATTCTTCAAAAAATTTCCTCCAAAATTTAGGTGCGTTTTATACTGGAAATTAATATAAAAGTGTCTAGTTCAGATTAAAAATTCCCACCAGTTATAAATTGCCATATATTCGATGCCGCGGCAATCATATCTCTTTCTGGTAACATTAGATTCAACTGGCAGCAACAGTGCAGCGATGCGACAAACATGAGTTGCAGGCTTTCACAAGGTTGCTAATACTGTCTCCCTCCCGCCCCGCCATTACAAACCCAGGACACTGTCTATCCTATGATGCGTCATTGCAGTCTACGGTGCCAATGAACTTGAATTGAAAGTGATTTGTCTCATCGGTAATAGTACAATATTTTTGTTAGTAGCTACGGGGTGTTCAAAAAGTCTCTTCGCAGTGCCGTATGATTGTTAGGCGCGTGTGCCGTATGATTGTGTGCCTGCCTGGGTTACTTCCCTTCAAGTGGACTATACCAACATTCCACTGTTTCGTTTATCTCAGCCAACGTCAATAGTATCGTTGGTGTGTGTCGTTACGTGTTGTGTGAACGTTTAAGTTTAGTTCCATCGATCGTTTGTTTCGTTTTTGTCACAGTTAAAATGCTAACCATTAAAGAACGTGTGTTTTTAGTCGAACAAGTGTTCTAAGCTGGCAGTAAATACACAGTTCGTCAAACATTTAATTCAGTTTTCCCGAAGACAACACTCTCACATCGCGATACTGTGCGAGATGTGATTAACAAATTTCGAAGTACGGTTTGAGTGACATAAGTACCGAGAAGTGGTCGTCCCAGCGTTTTGTCTCAGGATAAACTACTCGATATTCCCGATAAAATGTCCGCGAGTCCGAAAAAGTCAGTAAGAAAACTCGCCCAGGAAATCGATGTTAATGTCGGAACGGCCCACACAGCTGTAAGGAAAAAATCAGAACTTTTCCCATACAAAGTGACAGTCACGAAAGAACTGAAAAATACTGATCGAGGCAAGAGACTGCATTATTGCCAATAGTTCAAAAATTCGCGTTCAACAAAATGGAAGGGATATTCTTAATGGAACGCTTTTCACTGATGAGGCGTGGTTTCATTTTCTGGGTACATGAACTCGCAAAATTCTCGTATGTGGAGTACTGCAAATCCATTGTGTATTCATGAGGAACCACTTCATTCTGTGAAAATAGCAGTTTGGATTGAAATTTCTAGGCGTCGGATTGTGGATTCCGTATTATTCAACGAAACGATAAACGCACAACGATACTGCAGTGATATTCTTTACCAATCATAGAACTTGTGTTAAATGAAGTACTAAACGGTTATTTTCAACAAGATGGTGCAACCTCGCTTGCAGTTCGCATTTCAATGTCACTGCTTGCTGATGCTTTTGGTGATCGCATAATTTCACACGGACTTTGGCCTGCACGATCGCTTGTCCTAACACCACCTGACTTTTTCATCTGGGCTGCTGCGAAAGCAACTGTCTATAAAAACCGTCCAAAATCCATCGACGAATTGAAAACTGCAATATCGACTTTCACTGCCTCTGTTACAGAAGAAATGTTACAGATTGTGTTTGAAAACATGATTAGACGAATTGAATTGTGTATTCAACAACAGGGGGGACACTTTCAACATTTAATGTGAAAATTTGTAAGTAGAAATGAATATTCAATAAATTAATAACTTGAATTTCACTAAGTTTCATTTCGGTATAATCACTGCGGCATACGGCACCTGCGGCTAACAATCATACGGCACTGCGGAGAGAGTTTTTGAACACCTCGTAGTTTCATAATGGAAAAAATTGAAAAGTATTCATATGGTGCGGGCTATAAACTGAAAGTAATAGCATATTCAGAAGAAACGGAGCAGCTGAGAAACATTTCGGCCCTCCACGAACAGGAAAACCTATTCGTGGTCGGCGGGCTCGTAAAGAAGGACTGACAAAAAATGAGAAGACTAAATGGGCAGTCGGCCGGAGTGGGCGTGCGGTTCTAGGCGCTACAGTCTGGAACCGCGGGACCGCTACGGTCGCAGGTTCGAATCCTGCCTCGGGCATGGATGTGTGTGATGTCCTTAGGTTAGTTTGGTTTAAGTAGTTCTAAGTTCTAGGGGACTGATGACCTCAGAAGTTGAGTCCCATGGTGCTCAGAGGCAACTAAATGGGCAAATAGGGGACTGAAAGCAAAGTGACCAGAACTAGAAGATAACGTATTGAAGTGGATTCAAGGACACCAACAAAGTGGCACTGGAATTAATACAAATATCATTCATATACACGCTCATAAGCTAGCGCTACAGTGGAACTTAACAGATTTTAAGGGTGTAGTTGGTTGGTGCTACAGGTTTATGAAGCGTCATGGACTTAACCCAAAATTTCTCAGAAAGTAAGAGAGAAACTTCATATGAGGATTTTCAGGGATTTTAAAGGTCGATCCAGTTTAATAAACCAGGCATTTTTTGGAATCTAGCTTTGCAATCTAATAATAAAAAAGGTAAAAATGCAATTTTTTAAAAAATTGCTTAAAAATTAAGGTGCGTCTCATAGTGCGTAGTGTCTTATAGTCCCTAATGAACGGTATGTTCTGTGTGTAACACATTTGGTCTACAGAGTTTTCATGTTTCGCACCCCTTGAGCCTCAGCGTGGAACAACTGATAGTAATTCACAAGCATGCAGCAAGAGACCGGCAGCGAGCATCGTGTAACGCACCCTTCTCGTCCTGCCTCCTGTTCCTAGCCACAGTAGCTTTCAACACAATAATAATACGCGATTACCTTGCCTAAAGTCCGTTAAGTTCCTTTATATTCATTATTAAAGTCATTTTACTAATGAATTATAACATGACAACTGAGGATTTTCCTCGTGCTGATGAGCTTGGTTTGCTGCACAGGGCATTTCAAAAGATTAATCCGCTTTCACAATATCATCTACATGAGTGTGGATTGAATCTTGAGGGCGAATTTTGAATTAATCTTAGGATTACAAGGACTTTATTTTCTGAAGAGCATCTAATTTTACAAGGGTGTATCTTTTGCGTTCAGGAACATATCCCCCGTCGGTCAAAAAGCTTTCAGTGCTGGAATAGTAGGTAACAGTCTCGCCCTGCCTGAGTATTACATGCAGAACGTTCATACGACCATGTGAAATCGCCAAAGAAGTGCTTTCATCTTGTGCATCACAGTGGCTTAAATGGCGTTTACGTCGACAAAGCGTTGACGCTTGATGTAAATTCTACATTTTGTCTTTTTGTGGTAGGTCTGTATTTATAAAACCAAGTTTCGTCACCCGTGATAATATTTTTACAGAGAACGGTCGGGGCAGGTGTCTTTGCGTCGATTTTTGTCGGGAGTGACGGCATGAGGGACAAACTTACCACATGCTTTTGTCTACTTCAGAACATTCTGGGGATTTCCTCGAACACCTGATACGGAACTGTTTCTCCATGGCTACTTGTGACACAACAATGTTGGCGTACCACAGTAGCACGTTCACTACTTAACACTGCCTGCACACAACGGAGTGGTCGGCTGCATATGTTTTCTATTAATCTGTTAGAACGAGCTGCCACCGTGGATATTGCTGTGCTGTATATCGTGGCTGGGGAGCGGAGGGCTAGGTTTTATTCACTGATATTCTCTGAGCTGAATGTTCCTTTTGTTTCAATCTTTAACTGAAAATAAGTTCTCCTGTGACTTCGGGGCGTCAGCTTCTTCTTCGCCGGAGCCAAGAAGCCAGCAAAAGCTCGCATTCGGGATGACGACGGTTCAATCCCGCCTCCGGCCATCCTGACTTAGGTTTTCCGCGATTTCCCTAAATCGCTCCAGGCAAATGCCGGGATGGTTCCTTTGAAAGGGCACGGCCGCCTTCCTTCCCCTTCCTTCCCTAATCCGATGAGTCCGATGACCTCGCTGTCTGGACTCCTCCCCCAAAACAACCCCAACCCAACAAAGGCGCAACTGCAGAACTGCTGCTCGTGGAATGCATCCAGACACGATAAACACTTTGGTCTGAAACAGACTTCTAAATGACACACTCTTTATGGCAATGTTGCAATATTGGCAGGTGGAACTATCTCAAGCATTCGGTGGCACTATAAAACAAGAAAGCGTCTATAAATGGCAACGATTTTAATAATTAATTGTTCTTTTAATATTTTTTAAAACAAGTACGTTTCCCTAAAACACCAGAGTGAATGCCTTTAGTTGGTCGGATAACTCACAATGACTTTACCATGTCTCCAGGTCTTAAAGTTACTGTTAAACTAACACTCGACCACAATTATTTGCTTCGCTATGTCATAAGTAGTGCATATTCTACCGCACGCATCGAACTATTCTTAACTAAATGTCGCTAAGTAGACTTCTATGGCCATTTATATGTAAGCTGTCGGGCATCTTCCAGTTTATTCTGATGCGATGCTATCCGCTATGCTAAATATACCTTTGTTAACGGTGGTGACTACTCCCTCTCTTACCTCACAGGTACTAGTACGAGTCAATTAATTCTCAAAATACAATCGTAATTTGTAACCACGCAGCGGACTATCGCTATTTGCCATGAGGAAATTAGGTATCCAGAGGCGAAAAATAGTATGAGTTAAGCAACAAAATGGTTCAAATGGCTCTGAGCACTATGGGACTTAACATCTGAGGTCATCAGTCCCCTAGAACTTAGAACTACTTAAACCTAACTAACCTAAGGACATCTCACAGATCCATGCCCGAGGCACGATTCGAACCTGCGACCGTAGTGGTCGTGCGGTTCTAGACTGAAGCGCCTAGAACCTCTCGGCCACAACGGCCGGCAGTTAGGCGACAAATTAAAAGGACAAAAAGAAAAGTACAGTTCCTCTGGAGGAACGTCTGAAGGGTATATTGGTGAAGTTTGAAAGCTATTTCAAAAAGGAATAAATATTTACAAGATATGTGTGCTTCAGCGTGGTTTGTTTATTAAAGGTAGATGAATGGTTCTTTTTAAACTGTCCATAATTTCTATTGCTTTTCATAAATGAAGAACGCGGCCTTTATAATGACGATGAAACGTACTTAAATTGGTATTTATGTCACCAACAGAGTACTCATTGGCTTTCAAATGACAAGATAAAGTGGACTTGAATCGGATATTGAAAGTGAGCGCAGTGTAACTGATGTAGAGGTACTGCCATTCATTACATTAAATTGAATGAAGGCTTGAAACCATGTGGCAGTTGTGGGTCCTAGCTTCAAGGCGTCTTTAACGAAGACCAATTCTGTTTGGTGTAATCAACGCCGGTGCGGCAGCAGCATCTTTGAGACATCAGCCCACCTTACCTGAAACAGTTTTTAAATATTGCATTTTACTTTATGAATTAGACCAGATGTCCCCATCAGTGTGTGTCAAAGCTATCCCAGTGTCATGACTATGAAGTGTTGTATTTGCCAGATAAGGGTGTCCACAGCTAGAATTGTGTAGCCATTAGAACTCGCAACGTAACTGATAATTTCAAGTTGTACATGGATGGCACTGTGCACAGCTGCACGCAATGCAGCCATCGTATGTTTTGGCTGGTGATTCGATGAGCAACGGATTATACTGTTAGTGATAACCTCTTTTCCAAAAATTATACAGGTAATCTTACTGTCTTGCAAAATCGTTTACAAATACACAGATCAAAAAATCGTTTGCATCACCTCGGTTCCGAGTGTTCCGGAGCCTGTACAGAAAATTGGAATAGAGATCAACATCGTTTCCGCCCTTTTTATTGCTTATGAAAACGACGCATTGCATGTTGTACCACTATACAGCGAGAACTTCAGAGATGGTGGTCCAGATTGCTGTTCACACCCGTACCTCTAATACCCTGTAGCACGTCCTATTGCATTGATGCATGCCTGTATTCGTCGTGACATACTATCCACAAGTTCATCAAGGCACTGTTGGTCCAGATTATCCCACTCCTCAACGAAGATTCGGCGTAGTTTCCTCAGAGTGGTTGGTGGGTGTCGTCGTCCATAAACAGCCCTTTTCAATCTATCCCAGGCATGTTCGATGGGGTTCAAGCCTGGAGAACATGCTGGGCACTCTAGTCGAGCGATGTCGTTATCCTGTAGGAAGACATTCACAAGATGTACACGATGAGAGCGCGAATTATCGTCCTTGAAGACGAATTCCTCGCCAGTATGCTGCCGATATTGTTGCACTATCTGTCGGAGGATGGCATTCACATATCGCACAGCCGTTACGGCGCCTTCCACGACCACCAGCGGCGTACGTCGGCCCCACATAATGCCAATCCAAAACAGCAGGGAACCTCCACATTACTGCAATAGGTGGACAGTATGTCTAAGGCGTTCAGCCTGACCGGGTTGACTCCAAACACGTCCCCGACGATTGTCTGGTTGAAGGCATATGCGACACTCATCGGTGAACAGAACGTGATGCCTATTCTGAGCGGTCCTTGCGGCATGTTTTTGGACCCACCTGTACCGGAATGCATGGTGTCGTGGAGTAGCCCTTGGACGACCTGAGCGACTCATGTCATCGACGGTTCCTGTCTCTGTGTATCTCCTCCCTGTCCGAACAACGTCGCTTTGTTTCACTCCGAGACGCCTGGACATTTTCCTTGTTAAGAGCTCTTCCTGGCACAAAGTAACAATGCGCACGCTATCGAACCGCGGTATTGATCGTCTATGCATGGCTGAACTACATATGCCGGCCGGTAGGGCCGAGCGGTTCTAGGCGTTTCAGCCTGGAACCGCGCGACCGCTACAGTCGCAGGTTCGAATCCTGCCTAGGGCATGGATGTGTGTGATGTCCTTAGGTTAGTTAGTTTTACGTAGTTCTAAGTTCTAGGGCTCGGAGCCATTTGAACCATTTAGAACTACAGAAACACGAGCCGTGTACTTCCTTCCTGGTGGAATGACTGGAACTGATCGGCTGTCGGACCCCCTCCGTCTAATAGGTGCTGCTCATGCATGGTGTTTACATCTTTGGGCAGGTTCAGTGACATCTATAAACATTCAAAGGGACTGTGTCTGTGATAAAATATCCACAGTCAACATCTACGTTCAGGAGTTCTGTCCGCCCCGGTTGACGAATGGTCAGTGTGACGGACTGTCGTCCTAACGAAACCCGGTTCATTCTCGGCTGCGTCGGGGATTTTCCCCGCTCAGGGACTGTGTGTTGTGTTGTCTTCATCATTATTTTTTCCCATCCGGCGCGCAGGTCGCCCAATGTGGCGTCGCATGTAATAAGACCTACACTAAGGCGGCCGGACCTGCCCCGTAAGAGGCCATAGCCGCCAAACGTTCACTGCCATTTTTTCAGGAGTTACGGGAACCGAGTGATGCTAAACATTTTTTAATGTGTATATAAAAGCGGTAATGTAAAATTAACTTGGTTCTGTAATGCAAATTGAATATTAAGCTGCATCGTGTTCAAATCTTGGTGGAGCTGCTGTACTTGTTGTTTGATACCACTATGGAGAGGGAAAGGGGATCCCATTGACAGTCCTTCCATCTGTTGGTGGGCAACTTTACTAAATTTAAAGTAACTATGGTCTAGATATATCTTTAGGAGAGCAAGGAATTCATCAATTTTTTGGTTATCCAAGAGAGAGTGTTGCTTTAAACTGGGTTCTGTAATCGGAATTACTTCTTTTGTCGGAATGTTCGTATACGTCTTAAAAAACATTGTGTACATAGCTAATAAACGAACGGAACATGGTGAAATGTACATCGCCATAACACAAATAGGTGAAAGAGAGATAACTCTCGGGCTAGTCCGTCACCTCTTACCCAACTCGCCACTAGACGGCATCATTTTCTCTTGTTGTATGGCGATCGCTAGTTTTCGTGCGTGGCTGGCTTCTATCACCGCGTCATTCCGAATCTCGACTTCATGTGCGACGTTCACCACCCCGCAGCCAAGTGTTCACAGTGTGCGGCAGTCACGGGCCTCACGGTAGCAGTTGTCTTACGATGTTCGGCGATGTTCTGTTAGTAATGCCCTCCCTTTTCCTTCCTTTGACCGCTCACTTTCCCTAGGTTATTTTTTGGTTATCTGGTACGAGACTCTTGTTTTCATTCTGACCATTCAGAACATACCAACCTTATTTTTATATTTGGCCCATGAATTCTCTGTGTTATTATAACAAAAAAGTGTTAAGTCTTATACGTTCTCTTCTTATTGCCTCTACATCCGTTTTGCAGTTTGGTCCCTTCTTCTTGTCAGTAGTTTCCCTATTAGCCTTTCGAAGCCGATTCTGCGGGGAACCTCCTCACCTAATTTTCTACATTCGTCTATATCAATATATCTCAAATTCTTCGCTTCTCTTCTGTTCCAGTCTTCCCATCTTATCACTCAATGCTGCACCCCAAACGTACTTTCTCAGAAATTTATTTCCCAAGATAAGGCCTGTTTGATACTAGTGGACTTCCCTTGCACAGGAATGCCATTTTCGCCAGTGCTACTCTGCTTTTTATCGAATCCCAGCTTTGTCCGTCATCGGTTATTTTGCTTCGTATGTGTGTGTGTGTGTGTGTGTGCGTGTGTGGTCTTCAGTCCAGAGACTGGTTTGATTCAGCTCTCCATGCTACTTTATTCTGTGCGAGCTTCTTCATCTCCCAGTACCTACTGCAACCTACATCCTCTCAAATTCTGATATTACGTTTTTCGGTGTTCTCATTTATACTACTTCTCACTACATTTGTCTTCCTGTGGATTGCTCAAAGTTCGTATTCTGTACTCATTACGCTGTCCATTCCTCTCAACAGATCCTATACTTCTTCTTTCACTCAGTATAGCAACGTGATCATTGATACACTTTCACCTTGACTCGTAATCCCATTCTTGAACCTTTCTACTACTTCCGTCAGTGGTTCTTCGATGTATAGATTTAACAGTAGAAGCGAAATACTACATTTCTGTCTTATACCCTTTTCATTCTGAGCATTCTCTCTTCGGTTTTCCAGTCTTATTGTTCCCTCTTGGTTCTTGCACATACTGTATATCACCCGTCTTTCCGTGTAGCTTACCCCATTTTTCTCAGATTTTCGAACATCTTGCATACTTTACATTGTTGAACTCTTTTTCCAGGTCTACAAATCTTATGAGAGTGTTGATTTCTTTTCAGCCTTGCTCGCATTACCAAGTGCAACGTCAGAATTGCCGGCCTGGTGCCTTTACTTTTCCGAAAACCGGACTGGTCGTCATATGCTAGATGCTCAATATTTTGTTGATTCTTCAATGCATTATTCTTGTCAGTAACTTATATACATGGACTGTTAAACTAACTGTGAAATAATTCTCTGACTTATCGGCTCTTATTATCTTCGGAAGCGTGTGGATGATGTTTTTCCGAAAATATAATTGTATATTGCCAGACTCATACACTCTACACGCCAACGTGAAAGGTCGATTTGTTGCTAGTTCCTCCAATGATTTTAGAGATTCCGATAGAACGTTATCTATCCCTTTTCCCTTACTTCACGTTATTTTACAATACCGGATCCCCTACTCTTCCCTATCGACTCCTCTTTCTTCGCCCATGACGTCATCAGACATATCCTACCCCTCATAGAGGCCTTCTGTACTCTTTCCATCCATCCGTTCCCTCCTCTGCATTTAACACAGGAATTCATATTGCTCTCTTTATGTTGCCGCCATTGCTTTTAATTTCACGGCAGGTTCGTTGAGTCGGTTCTTCCGACTGTAGTCGGCCGGAGTGACCGAGCGGTTCTAGGCGCTTCAGTCTGGAACCGCGCGACCACTACGGTCGCAGGTTCAAATCCTGCCTCGGCATGGATGGGTGTGATGTTCTTAGGTTAGTTAGGTTTAAGTAGTTCTAAGTTCTAGGGGGCTGATGATCTCAGAAGTTAAGTCCCATAGTGCTCAGAGCCATCTGAACCATTTTTTCCGACTGAAATTTCCCTTTCGATTTCTTCGCATTTTGCATGCAGGCATTTCGCCTTATATTCTCAGCTCTTCTATCTGTTTCATTACTAACTGACTTGTAATTCTCTATTCCTGAATTTCTGTGAACATTTTTGTACTTCCGTCTTTCTTCAATGAATTGAAGTATTTCTTCTGTTACCCATAGTTCATCCGCCGTTACCCTCATTTTACTCATGTTTTTCTTTCCAACGTAAGTGATTTTCCTTTTTAGATATGCCCATTCTCCAACCGAAATGCCGACCGAGGTGTTCATTACCGTAATATGTATAGCCTCAAAGACATTCACTCATATCTCTTCATTTTTTAGTACTTCCGTATCCCACTTGTTTCAGCATCGATTCTTCCTGACTAGTCTCTTAAACTTCAGCCTACTCTTCATCACTATTAAATTGCTATCTGAGCCTACATCTGCTTCTGGGTACGCCTTGTAATCCACTATGTGATTTGAGAATCTCTGCCTGTCTCTGATGTAATCTAAAAGGAATCTTCCCGTATCTCCTGGCCTTCCCCAAGTATACTAAATCACCATGTGGTTTTGAAACAGAGTACTCGCTGTTACTAACTAAAATTCGTTCACAACACAGACGGTTAGGTTTGGCGTCGCTACCGTGAAGCATACACCGCCGAAGAGTGGTGTCGCATAATGTTCAGCGATGAACTGCGGCTCAGCACAATCTAAGATGACCATCTTCGGTGTGAGTGGAGATAACATTGTGAGAGGTCTCATTCTTCCAACGTTTTTAAGAAGCACGGTCGTTCTGACTTTTGGCGCCATGGTGTGCTCAGCTGTGGGTACGACTTGCAGTGACGGCTGTGATTGAGGGACCTCTGAGGGCACAAGAGTATGACATGGACATTCTACGCCCTCATGTGTCACGAGATGGCATTTCTCGACAGGACAACGTCCGTCTGTACATGGCAAGTGTCTCTACGAAGTGTGTGCTTGATGTTGAAGTATTCCCATCGCCGGTGAGGTCCCCTAGTCTGTCGATTATGAACATGTATGGGACCAGCTCCGACGTCAACTTGGTCCCGGTGCCACTATCCAGGATATCAAGGACCAACTACAACAATTATGAGCCATCTTGCCTCAGGAGTGGATTCAGCGGACACTCTTTCCAACAGAATCAGTGCATGAGTCCAGGCCAGTAGGGTTCCAAAATCATACTGATACGTAGCCTTATACTGTCAAGAGATTTTTGTAGATGTTGCTCGATTTTTAGTCATTGCAAGAGCATCACATACGTTTGAACCCAAGAAGTTTCCCGACTTTTCGACTCTCCTTTTGGACTTGTTATTGTCAGGCTGTGGTTCAAATGGTTCAAATGGCCCTGAGCACCATGGGACTTAACATCTAAGGTCATCAGTCCCCTAGAACGTAGTACTACTTAAACATAACTAACCTAGGGACACACATCCATGCCCGAGGCAGGATTCGAAGCTGCGACCGTAACGGTCGCGCGGTTCCAGACTGAAGCGCCTAGAACCACTCGGCCACAACGGCCGGCGTCAGGCAGTATATATATATGCAGCTGTAATTTAGATGCAGTTAGCTGGAACAGTCAGCGGGAATGTGTCAACGATAACTGTGGTGTCACCTTATCGCTACCATCCCACAGACTCTCTACAGTTGATAACTGAATGGTAAGTCCCCGTTGAACGTCGCTAGTGGTCGTGCAGGAACGGGTGGAAGCAATAGACTACGACCACAAAGCTACGCCTCTTGCGGCTCTGGCCTACGAGCGGCCTCTGCTGCCACGATGTAAGATGGCCTGCGGCAGCGACAGCTCACTCGCGATCGGAGCCACGTCTCTAAAGCCATCGTCACACGGACCGTGCTGTCGAACGCTAACATTGAGCGTGCGAAGTTCAACGTGCTGCTGAACGCTCAGGAACGATGCGACTTGTGCATACGGTACGTGGGCTCCAACGTGGTATACGCGATCGCAATACACTCCAGCGGCAGTTCACGGATGTTTCTAGTTCGTAAATCACACTGATTACTCAACGGGCGCGCGTAAAATTCCCACGTTAGCTCTATTAAAACGCACATTTCCTCCATCGTTCCTGAAAAGGGAAGTATCATGTCCAATGAATAAGGACACAGGCTTATAAAAGTTCCATCATAACAGTGCGGTACAAATTTGGAATACTTCTCTGCATAAGATAAATATTATTTCATCATTCCCATCATTTCATCATTTTAGTAAAACCCCAAGGACAGTCTTACTTGATCACTGTTCCTACCCAGTAGCAGAATCTTTGCAACATGGGAATTACGAAGCGTAAAAGAAAAAGGAGCAAAATATCTTTATACAAGTAGCGCAAGCTGTCCTGTAGATTAAGTCAATCGAACAAAGGGACCCCTCAAAAAGAGGTGAACTTATATTTACATAACTTCAAATATTATAGTATATACTTATATTAAACTAATAATAAAGTATCAGAACCTATTAAAAACGCGAATAATAGGAAAAAAAAATCTTGGAACTGTCAAAACGCGAACTGCCGCCGCAACAAACAACTGCATACAGGACACACCACTCATTACGCTAAACCAACGACTCACTCCTTATGTCTAATAATATTATCTTCGCCTTTGCTGAAAACCTTAATCGTACATATTTTACTAATTGAAATTTAATTATAACAAATTGTACCAAGAACAATGCGTTTTGGGTGGATCTTCAGTGTGTTGCTGCCTTCAAATAGCCTACTCTCATAATACGCAAGTTACAATAATTCTTTTGCCACGAATATGATGTTTCTCATTATTTTACTGGAACAAATCGCTAGTTAACAACGGGTTTTCCAGTGATTCTCAATTTGCTGGTGCTCAGAAACGGCATATATACGTATAGGCTTGAAATGAATGCCAATATGGCGCCTCACAAGTCTGTACTGAAGGGAGATGGCGTGCGTGTGACGTAGGTGGCGTTGTGCCATCTCATTGGTCAACGCTCAGACGCACTCTCAAAATATCTGACACGCCAGATACTGCTTTGCACGTTCGGAAAGACTCCCGAACGTGCTATCCCACGCTATGACGTCAGAAACTCGGCACGCTCAACGCTCAACGTTCGGATGCACGGTCCGTGTGCCGACGGCTTAAGTGTTGCCACGCAGACGCCGCCTAGCTCCATCGCTCGTGCTATTGGTCAGAGGGTCTGTTCCATGTGAACGTTGATAGTTGGACTTCATTTTCTTGCTTCATAATTTGTAATAAGTATTCGTTCGCTTGGAGCAATTTAAGTAAATCTTCTGCTCCTGTCCAGCTTCTCTACGACGACAGCTGCCGACACCTCTCTCCAGCCCTCATCTCGTTACCGCTGTGTGCGATGTCGTACACAGCAGTAACTAACCAGTTAATGCATTTATTCTGGTCTGTGACTCAGAAGAAGGTACGGTGTCGAAAAGTAGCCTCCGCAGGCAGTCGTGATTCGTCATCCGCCGAGAAGTCCACGGCTGCCCGACTTATCTGCCGCTCTTCTGATTGATGTCCGCCGCCGGCAGGCTGGCGCCCGCTATCCATCAGCGTCTCAGCCGCACAAGACGCCGCGCCGCACCGCGGACCCTGCAGCCTAATGGAGACGGATGGCGCGCGCCTTGCCTTGGACAAAGTGGCGGCCTTCTCTCCCCCCTAACCCCTCCCCAACACCACACAGCGCAACATTCACGGGGAACAACCCTGCTCACGAGACCGTTTGACCGCTAGTCACCAGACGTCTGTCACCAGTGGCGTACTGGCCGCGGGACGTCTGACTTTGGAGATGTCCTTTGTGAACGCATGCAGAACAGATGCACTAAAGAAAACGAAGTAAGGCCAGGGTTTAATGCCAAGTTAATGACGGTATCATTAGAGACGGAACATAAGCTCAGATTGGGGTTGAAAGGAAAAGGACCTCTGGCTGAAGCCTACCTTGTTATAAACAGACTAGCTGTAATTTCTTTTTAGAAATTTGTAAGGATTATTGAGAGGCAGATATTTTTTTTTTCTTTATTGAATTTCGATTCTCCCCGAAGGGGGCGGGCTGGCAGCAGCTTAGTATGCCGCACTGCAGTCTACGGACTTTGTTGTAAAAAATGAGAAGATAATATATAATAAAAAAACAGGCCACAAAATCGGAGACAAAGGGTAGCATGGCGAAAAAATCGTGGAACTTAAAACAGAGAACAAAGGGATGATGATTCTAATAAAATACATATGAAGCAGACAGGTAACATAATAGACAGACAATTAAAAAACATGGCGACAGTCTGGTTTCTTTTCGCAAAAGACATAAAATTGACACCCAGCGACAGCATGGTTTCTGTTCGCAACACAGGAAAAGACGAAACAACACTGAACATCCACTGGAACACTGCACTAAAATATGACATACCACAGCCGAGAGCAGGTGGGGGGAAACTGATCAGATTATGGGAAAATACGAAAAGGGGGGGGGGGGAAGGTGAGGAAAAGCGAAGGGGGGAAGGGGGAAAGGAGCCAATGGAGGATGAGGACCCATAAGAGGAGTGGGGGGTGCTGGGTAGACGCGGCAGGGAGTGGGGAAGGCAGAGGACGGGAATACAAAAGGACTCAGTGGGGGGAGGGGGGGGGGAGAAGGGAGAGGGGAAGATAGAGTAAAACTTTATCAAACCATACAAGTATTTCAGTCCCAGGTATTCAGTACACTTTGATTCGATCATTTTTTTGTATAAAGCAGGCTGTGCCTAACGAGGAAACGGAATGCAAAGTGTAAGATATACACGGTGGTCCATTGATAGTGACCGGGCCAAATATCTCACGAAATATGCATCAAGCGAGAAAACTACAAAGAACGAAACTCGTCTAGCTTGAAGGGGGAAACCAGATGGCGCTATGGTTGGGCCGCTAGATGGCGCTGCCACAGCTGAAACGGATATCAACTGAGATTTTTTTAAAATAGGAACCCCCATTTTTTATTACATATTCGTGTAGTACGTAAAGAAATATGAATGTTTTAGCTGGACCATCTTTTTCCCTTTGTGCTAGATGGCGCTGTAATAGTCACAAACGTATAAGTACGAAGTATCACGTAACATTCCGCCAGTGTGGACGGTATTTGCTTCGTGATACATTAAAATGGACCGTTTACCAATTGCGGAAAAGGTAGATAACGTATTGATGTATGGCTATTGTGATCGAAATGCCCAACGGGCGTGTGCTATGTATGCTGCTCGGTATCATGGACGACATCATCCAAGTGTTCGGACCGTTTGCCGGATAGTTACGTTATTTAAAGAAATAGGAAGTGTTTAGCCACATCTGAAACGTCAACCACGACCTGCAACAAATGACGAAGCCCAAGTAGGAGTTTTAGCTGATATCGCGGCTATTTCGCACATCAGCAGCAGACAAATTGAGCGAGAATCGGGAATCTCAAAAACGTCGGTGTTGAGAATGCTACATCAACATCGATTGCACCCATACCATATTTCTATGCACCAGGAATTGCATGGCGACAACTTTGAACGTCGTGTACAGTTCTGCCACTGGGCACAAGAGAAATTATGGGACTATGACAAATTTTTTGCACGCGTTCTATTTAGCGAGGAAGCGTCATTCACCTATAGCGGTAGCGTCAACCGGCGTAATATGCACTATTGGGCAACGAAAAATCCACGATGGCTGCGACAGGTGGAACATCAGCGACCTTGACGGGTTAATATATGGTACGGCATCATGGGAGGAAGGATAATTGCCCCCATTTTATCGATGGCAATCTAAATGGTGCAATGTATGCTGATTTCCTACGTAATGTTCTACCGATGTTACTACAAGATGTTTCACTGCATGACAGAATGGCGATGTACTTCCAACATGATGGATGTCCGGCACATAGCTCGCGTGCGGTTGAAGCGGTATTGAATAGCATATTTCATGACACGTGGATTGGTCGTCGAAGCACAATACCATGGCCCGCACGTTCACCAGATCTGACGTCCCCGGATTTCTTTCTGTGGGGAAAGTTGAAGGATATTTGCTACCGTGATCCACCGACAACGCCTGATAACATGCGTCAGCCCATTGTCAGTGCATGTGCGAACATTACGGAAGGCGAACTACTCGCTGTTGAGAGGAATGTCGTTACACGTATTGCCAAATGCACTGAAATTGACGGACATCATTTTGAGCATTTATTGCATTAATGCGGTATCTACAGGTAATCACGCCGTTACAGCATGCTTTCTCAGAAATGTTCATAACGGTACATGTATCACATTGGAACAACCGAAATAAAATTTTCAAACGTACCTACGTTCTAGATTTTAATTTAAAAAACCTACCTGCTACCAACTGTTCGTCTAAAATTATGTGCAATACGTTTGTGACTATTACAGCGCCATCTCTCAAAAGCGAAGAAAGTGGTCCAACTAAATCATTCATATTTCTTGACGTGCTACACGAATATGTAATAAAAATGGAGGTACCTGTTTAAAAAAAAACGCAGTTGAGCTGTGGCAGCGCCATCTAGCGGGCCAACCATAGCGCCATCTGGTTTCCCCCTTCAAGCTAGACAAGCATCGTCTTTGTAGTTTTTTCGTTTGACGCACATTTCGTGAGATATTTGGCCCGGCCACGATCAATGGACCACCCTGTATAATACGGAAAAGAGCTTACCAGTACAACTGTATTACACTGTACACCTTAGTTATTTACAACCCTACAAGGCCGCAACTTTAAATTCTAAGACTAGACAGCCCTTGCACTGCTGTTTAGCGACTCAAAAACAAGAAATGAGTTTCAGTGCAGCTTGGCCTTGCAACTTGTTCGTTGTTGCCGCTCTGGGCAACAACGAATAAGGTACGCGCAATGTCAGAACATAAAAGGAAATGGTTCGTTCGTGTCCGCGCTGTTTGTCGGCGATTCTCGTTTTCCGGGAGCACCCTGGAAAATTGTTGCGCATCTGCGAACACTGTGCTGCAATCTGCGCACTGAGAGAGGTGTTGCTCCATCAAGCAATGTTTTTTCCGGTAAAGTCAAGTATTCCAAAGAAATGTACTACCTGCATATTTTCTTCCAATTTCAGTAGAGTAGTTGCACTTTAATGACAATGATGCCGAACAAAAAGTAAGTGTCGCTAACACTCAACGAAAATTTTAAGGTAATCGAAATGAATGAGGAAGACAAACTCCTTGTACAAGAAATAATATTGCGCTTCAAATGCGGTGAAATAAAATTATGATACTTTAAGAAACAAGAATAAGATGCAGGATGAACGAATGAAAGGGAGCGGGCAAATGAAATGAAAGGCAAAGAAGGCAGGAATTGAAGAAATTAACGAGATAATTACGACTCAGTACGTAAAGCATGGAAAACCTTTGCTGACACTCAGGCTTGACACACACACTTACTTAAGCTCGCGGGCCGCCTCTTAATGTGAGAGGATAGCAGCGCTCTTGGAACATGAAGTCAAAACTATAACGTTCGTGACGTTCATGTTTATGGGGTAAAGCATCCATATAAATGGCATCCCTTTCCTGAAACGGCACACCAACTAATTATACCTCCAAACTCATTTTGGAGAGTACATTCATTTTGTGTCCACAATACCTTCAGACGCCTATATTTATTTTATTTACGCGTCGTGAATATTATTTCTTTACTTTTGGTGGTTTGTGATAGCCAGCACACGTACCAAATAAACATATTTTAACAGTAACTTTCGTTAGTATTTACTAAAATTATGTTTTCATTACCTCACGTATGACGCTAGAAGCGTTCAATAAGTAACGCAACAATTTTTTTTCTAAAATCAGATTGGTTTTATTCGGGATTCCAAAACGCCGTATTGTTCCCCTCTCTTCTGGCTACAAAATTCTATTTTTCAACGTAATCTCCGTTGAATGCGATGGCCATACGCCGGCCTGTATGCCCGCATTGTACCACTCTACTAATCGACCTCAGAAGTAACGTCTTGCTGCAGTCAATAACTTGCCCATCTTCCAAGCACTGCTTTCTCAGAATGCATCCTTAATTGAGCCACACAGAAGACAGTCGGAAGGTACGAGATATGGGATGTAGGGTGGATGAGGAAGAGCAATCCGGTGAAGTTTAGTGAGTTTGTGCATGACTGTGTCCAGTTGTGCGGCAAGGTGTTTGATTGTTCCCCGTCCATCACCTCGAATGAGAGTGTGCGTAGGCTCCAACAATGAAGGAGTCACAGCTGTGTGAGCTGTCCGGCATGTAAGAGATCGGACAGGTTTGTGCAAACTTGTTGTGATCGTAACAGGCGCCTCACCTAACTACCCATTGTGTTTTTTTCACTGCCAGGTCTCCGTCCACATTCTGCTAGCGCCTGTGAACATGTGAGACATTCTGGTTAACACCAAAGAAACTCAATGACAGCCCCTTGCTTGGAACGGACCTACGTTAAAGATATCATTTGGAAGGCTATGTGTAGCGTCGCCATACATCGGAACTTTATGAAACTACAGGAGCTGAAGCCAGTAGTCCAGGTACCTAAGTACTGTGATTTGGGCAAATAAAACATCTCTGACAAGAAGATTATATTTTTCTTGACAAGTCCCGTTGCAAAATTCTGCAGCGCCTCACTTTTTCTACCATAGATTTCTTCCGCGGGCTGGACTGAAACCAATTGCGGGCCCGATCCGTCTGCGGGCATCCGGTTGGCTACCCGTGGAGTACAGAAACACCTCCTAGAGATTAAAAACTGCAGATATGTACTTCAGAAGAAACACGTTAAAACCGGTCATGTGAAGGCAGGTTTCAGTACAGCCCCTCACTGATGCCCGTACACGTGTTCAGAATGCAACGATCCACAACGTTTCCTCAACAGCCACATGAAAGTGTGCAAGTGCACAGTCATGCTTGTACCTCTTACACAGCCTTTTACAGTACGGAACATCATCTAATTGGTCAACTTGAGTTTAAAAAAAATTCATTAAGCAAGACAGGTAGAAATTGTGGTCCTGTCAACCGATCGTCGGCGACATCTGCCCAAATGTTAATGGAAAATCTCCACTAATTTGCCGTTGAAAGTAATTAGGTTATAACTTTATTAACTGGAAGCTGCGTGTAACAAGAACACTTTCTACCAATGTGAAAGCAAGAACTTCTTTAAGTTCCATTCACAGGCTCACCCATATATCCTAGAAGCGCCTTAGCTATCCTATTTTTCAATACGAACGTAACTGCGTAAATTGCTTTTGATGTTTGTGAAACCATTTAAACCAAACTACATGTGACTATTCGTAAATGAAATTGAAAATAAATAATGGTTGTCAATAATACTCTGAATGGCTTTTTCATGAACAGTCACACACAATTGTTAACTGTTACGTATTGAAAATATGCCCTGTTAGAAAAAAGCATCTGGCCGGCCGGTGTGGCCGAACGGTTCTACGCGTTTCAGTCTGGAGCCGCGCGATCTCTACTGCCGCAGGATCCAATCCTGCCTTGGGCATGGATGTGTGTGATGTCCTTCGGTTAGTTAGGTTTAAGTAGTTCTAAGTTCTAGGGGAGTGATGACGTCAGATGTTAAGTCCCATACTGCTCAGAGCCATTTGAACCAAAAACGCATCTACTGGATTTATATGAAATTTTGGTACAGAATATTGTCCCTAATTTTCTATCGAATAGTTTATTTAGCCCTTACAAGTGCTTCTTACCTCACAACGGATAACTCCGCTCTATACCACCTCAAGCTGCAAGAAAGTGAAGTGCTGAATTGGACGTACCTGAAATAAACCGCTGATAGGTAGTCTGCCTTTTCTTATTTTCTGTATCAGCTACATTGGCAAATTAAACTACTTTTTTTTATACGACTCATTGTCTACCCAGTAGTGCAAAGCGTGACAGTGCAGGTTTCGTCAAAACTAGTTTTCATCTAAAAGAGGGGAAAAGCTTCATAAACTATTTGTAGAAGAGTTGGAAAGTATTCTGTAGTTATTAGGGTTTCGTAATTCAGTCGGTAAAAACGGAACCCTTCTGGTATCACTTTGTTGTCTGTCTGTCTGTCCGTCCGACTGTTAAAAATCGTTTTCCCTGGAAGGGGCAGGCGTATCAAGTTGAAACTTATGCCGCATACTAATGTTTACGGTCCCTTGGCGGGGTAAAAAGTTAAAGCTTCTAATTCAAAGAAATCGAAAGATACCAACATTTGTGTCAAATATTTTCATACAAACTCACTTTTCAAAATCTGTGTGGTACTTCCAGTTGACCTAGAATCATGCCAGCAAGCTTTCACAGTAAAAGCAAAGCAATAATCCGAAAATTCTTAATTTGTAAATATACTATAGGAAAAAAGAATTTTTTGTTATTTGTCATTAGACATGTAACTTAAAATTAAAACATTGTAGAAAGATTTGGAGTTCTCGGGACCGATATCTTGTCAGCATCAATCTCTGTAACAGACAGAAATCGTCGAGATTCTTGATTCCCGGGATAGGTGAACTGTCTCTATACATAAATAACTTCGTACAGAACACCTAGAGCGCGTGTCTTACTCGCATCTGCCCATTTTTATTTAATCCTTTTAATGACGCAAAAGCGTCTTAAGGTAACAGGAACCACGATAACCTATTCATAGCATTGTCACTGGCCATTAAATTTATTTTTACACCCAATGTTTATGGTTCAAATGGCTCTAAGCACTATGGGACTTAAAATCTGAGATCATCAGTCCGCTAGACTTAGAACTACTGAAACCTACCTAACCTAAGGACATCACACACGTCCATGCCCGAGGCAGGACTCGAACCTGCGTTCGTAGCAGCAGCGCGGTTCCAGACTGAAGTGACTAGAACCGCTCGGCCACAGCGGCCTGCACACAATGTTTAGATTATGCAAATTTTATGCCTTGCTTTCCTAATGAAATACTTTTAACTAACACTGGTGGAAGGAAACTGATTAGAACACCTGAACACGCGGCTGATAATTCACTCTGGATACCAACACGTAGGTATTGCCAGGCACAATGAAATGTTGCACTACAATACTTCACAAATAGTGCTTGCACTTAATGCATATTACTTTGTTCCAATAGCGTCATCTCTCCATGAAATCATGTCAAAATCATCTTGTGTTCTCAGTCACATCAGGGATCATCTCAGTTCTCTGTGGATGCGTCAGGCGTCCAAGCTCGTCGCTCTGCCACAACATTCTCAACTTCTCTAGCCGATAACTGCTTCCGACTCATTCGCCCGCCCAAGCTATGCTCAATAACACTACAACCCCTGGCAGCGAAGGAATACGTACTACTCATATGTTGTGCCACACAGAGTTGCTCATACTGCCAAACATTCCAAATAAACAGTCAAAAATAGCAAATAAACTGTCATTTCGCATTATTTGTGTATCTTTCATGACCATTTCTCCTACTGTGTATACCTTTCATCGTCTCAATCGTAGCATTTGAATTCTTATCAGACAAAAGATGTGTCTTGTGGCTGCTCAAACTATCATGTCGTATAAAGCATGCTTCTTCTATTTACAAGTGCACAAGGAGTTGACTATACCAAGCTACAAAACACAATATGTGTTAAAAAGGACTCGTTTAGTGGACTAAAATTCTGTGACACAAGAAAATCCACTACCTGAGATTTTAGGGAGTAACTCTGAGGATTGAGGAAAGTTTAAAACACGTACTAAATTAATAAATGATAAGCACCAGTTTGCTTTTGTTCTACACGTACTAAATTGTTGCATAAAATTGCGTACAATTTCCTATTTACGCCAAGGGCTGCCCTTTTATCAGCGTATGAAGTATAGTCACAGATATTACAAACTGGCAGCTTCTCGCTCCAAAGCAAGAAGCCATGAGCTAATGGACTGTGAACAAAGCATAATCGTTTCTTTGTTGGTGGTTGGAGGTGGCCCAAGACCTTGCTGTTGTCTACACATCTATACACTTCTGTCACTGTAAAAAGCCACATTACATTCCACAGGCTCATAACTCGTCTCAAATGTGGTAACTGCGTGAAGACAGAAGACGTGCAGTGTCACATAGTCTCACGCAACCCACCGCTACAACCGTTTCTTTGTTTCCCTGTATTTCACCCGACTAGGTACCCAATATAATACCACAATCCTTCCGTGTTTCTGTACCTCATTAAGTGCCTCCTGTATGCTCTACGCAGTTCTGAGAGTTGGATATAAGTGCAGGATAGAAGACACAGCACATAATGAACTGGAGCAGAGGCTTCTTTCTTCTGTCAAGTCACGTCTACTTCGGCGCCTCCAGAACGGCTTGACTTTCTGCGTTCTGTGCTAGTGAATTCTCTTTGGGCCATGGATTCAGAAGAAACAATCAGGGGAAACGTTTTATAGCTCACGCTGTGCCCCTGCTTATACCCTGTTATGCAGAATTCTAAAGGCATACTTCTTTCGGAAATTCTCATGAATTTGATTTTAAAAATATGGTTTGGAACATGTGTCTTGTGAAAGCCGCAAAAATTAAAAATGCCCTGGGTATGTCTGATAAACCGTGTGGATACTTACTCCCATCCTGAAAGAGAACCATTATATTGCTCCAGCCAAGTGCATCAGATGATGATTTACTAGAATCCCCAGTGATCTCCTGGCCTTCGTATTTCGTCCAAAGAAGTCCACCGGATGTGAGAGATGGATGTGTCGTAGGCGTGTCATCCTGGGGCAGGCTTGGGAATGGATTCTCCAACAGCCTGGTGTAACCTGACTACAATATGCTTTAGGCATTTTCAAGCTGTTTGAAATAAGCTAAGTGGCTGTAATGAATCGAGACACTGATCAGAGCATCCGTCTGAGTGGCATCCTTTGGGATCTACTCCATCTGGCAGATGGATCCTGATACAAAGGTGATCATTTCTATGCTGATCTTGTTCCACTTCCCACTGAGCAATGTTTTCACGAGCAGGCTACTAGAGTGAGACGTTTGTAAAATGTAAAATAAAAACACCTTCAGCCATCTATATTTTGAACGTAATTTATTTACACAAGCTGCGACATTGTCGCGAATAAAACAGTGACCCGTATATACAATAAGTTTCCTTTAGTTTTCGTCTTTGGTCACAAACGTTTTGTTAACAGATTACCTGTTTCATCCTATAATGACCATCATGAGCTTTTATAAAAACAAATTCCTAATGTACAGTACGTTAGGACTTCGTTTTTATAAAACACATCTGATGATGGTCATTATAGACCGAATCCGGTAATCTGTTAACAAAAAGTGTGTGACCATAGACGTAAATTAAAGAAACTTATTGTAATTCATTTATGCAACCAGTTTAGGTGTTTCACAGCGTCGCCTTGAGGCCCCATGACCAAAGTGCAACAGTCGAAATGGGGCTCAGCATTAAGTAGTATCCACAGAATTCTGGATCGAACAGTGCACTCTCTTCGTACATTCCTATACATTGGTCAGGGGAGCTGCAGATGGTATAGTGAAACATCAAAGCTGGTCGTATAAATAAATTACATTTCGAATGTAGACAGATGAAGTAGTCGAGTTCACGGCCGCAAATTATACTCAATGTACGAACTCCCTCAAACATCTTGAACGAAGATGGACTTTTAGTGACAGAGTCTATGGCTCTAGACGAGCCAATGGTAGTGCTGATGAGTAAGATGTCCACAGTTTGAACGAGACAAATGATTGAAAGAATCCAGCAATAAGTTGTTTCAGCGTCTTAAGGGCAATAGACTAGTGTGCTTGGGTGAGGAGAATGTGTATGTGTTTGGTGGGGGGGGGGGGGGCAGGGGAGGGAGTAGGTACACACAAAGGGTACCGCACCGTTTAAGTGGGAGTGAAAACATAAGAGACCTTGTTCAGAGTGGAGTGATATGTGTCCCTAGCGAACGCTGCATAACGACGACAAATTACCTGTTGGCTTCTGTCTCGATATCATGGGCAGAAGTTTGTTTGATAAGTTACCAGCATTGTCAAAGCTTCACCCTCCAGTGCTGGTGGCGGTTTGTAGTCGAGTTCACGGCCGCAAATTATATGTGCCTGGCGTGCCAACGTCCAAGGGCTTTCCCGTGGTCATCACCGGATCTACTCTTGCTACCTGCAACAGTCGTTCGCTGCAAGAATCCAGGATCCGGTGAGCTTGAGGCTTTATTCTTCTTTATTGAAGCTATTGCCACGTTTGTGTATTTCTATAGCTTCCCTGAGCAAGCGGGTGTTATAGTTCTTCTCTAGATCAAGAACTTCCATGTCGTCGAATTTCACTTTGTGGTCGGTCTCACAGCCCGTGCTCCACCATGACCGATATCTCAACCTGCCCCAAACTGCAGCGAACTATCGTTGCAGCGATCAGGGGGAGAGCCGCAGTGGTAATCACCATGGAAAAGCAGCTGGACGTTGGTAATCTGCGGCTGCGAGCTGAAATCCAGTCCACCAGCAGTAATATTTAACAATGCCAGCCGCACGTCCTAGCGAAACGTCAGAAAAATTAACAAACGTCGGTCGAAGAACCCAAGATCAAAGCCAATAGGCAGTTTGTCAGCAAGTGGCCACGAAAGCCTTAACAATTTTGTACTCCATACTGTCATTCTCCCTGTCAAGTTGGTTCTACATTTCCCAGTCCTGTTACTTTTATTGTCACCTGTTCTGTCGAAAGTATGATCTCCAACTACAGGACCGTCGCTACCTCTTAGAGAAACAGGTAGGTGGATCTTTCTGTACCCTGTCAATTTCAAGTTTATGGACATCTTTGCACATTGTTTCTGCTTTGAAAATCATTGTACTATGGGTAGAACATTTTCGTCTGTAATACGTAACAGAGTTCGGGATGTGAGTCCCATTAATATCATGGAAGTAGTTTTGCACTCAGTTAATGGTAGAGAACTAGAAGTCACAATGAAAGTGACGTTTATCTCAAACATTCCATTGTCTATTTGTGTTATTTACCTTGTAACCTTCCAACAGAAAAATTATCTATATCATTCACATTCAGTGTAACCTCCCAACACTTTATTATTCCGTAACTTCGCAATAATAACGTGTGATCTCTCAATAAAATTGTGAATCACATATAATCCTCCAATAATTAACAGACTGTGAATCTAAACTGGCAAATTTGGACGTCAGCAGTGCTGCGTCATGGCCCTGAAAGATCATTCTGAATAAACTGAAAATTCTTAACTCAATGAAATCGCCGGATAGCGCGTATATATCTGTTCCTATAAGAAATTTTTCTGGCACAGCCCACTGCAATTCTGGCCGCTAGATTTGTCATGTATAAAGAGAAACACCTGATTTTTCCTTACGATAATCGAGGTGACCATGGATTGTAGAAATTAGCAAATTCTTTAAATTCAGATGAATGATTGTCAAAAAATTAATTATATATAAAAAGATTATTATTAAAAGATTTTTTGAAACATTTACATGGGACTTGATATAAGAATAGTACAAATTTATTTTAACAAACTACATACGCGCGCAGCTGCTATTACCTTATACTACATCGCTCAGGCACCGCCATCGCTCCCCACGACCGACCTAGCCAACTTCATATGCACGGCTGCTAGCTACTGCTAACTCATACTGCCATTGCTCTTTTGCTCTCTGATCTGAGACTCTCTCATAGCTAACATATCGCAGGCAGCGCGTGAGCAATCCATCGAAATTACATCAGCTCGAGTGCGCTAGCAATGAATTCCTTAGTCATGGACCTCTTACAACCTCGCGTCTACTAACCCGTCTGAGCGTCATTTGGTATAACATCCGAGATATCCGTTTTCATTGTATCACATCATTTGCTTGAGTTGAGAGAGTTTTCATCCTGACTACTATGTTTAACTGAACCAATTTTTCTGATTTTCCTAGCAGCTCTAATATACGACTTTCAACAAGCAGAACACCATTTCAGATCCTTCTTACAGATTGCATGGTATGAAAAATCTATTTTCCAAATCTCCCCTCTCTCATTTCAGCACCAAGAAATACAGTTTGACTGATCACTTTGCTAATTCCATTCAATGAGAAGGATTAGTGTCTCTCAACATTATCTTGTGACGGGTACTTGGTATTGCCTGCAGTCAACCCAACCTGATGGGAGGTTTGAAAACTTGTTCATTGGATTCCGCGGAATTAATGTGGGCTGCTAAGTATATACGGTACATGTCAGACTGACACAGAGCGGTGACTACCTGAAATAGTCTTATATAGAGTAAAACCTACGAGCAGGGGCGTTTTTCTGACGCGCCAGGGTATGTGCAAGTACCTCGCCCTAGCCCTCGTATCTTTGCTTGTGACACTTACTGAGTCTAGGCTGCCTTATCTTTGCCGGAGGAGCTAACTGGAGGCTCTCCCGAAGAACGGGACACAGGTCGTTCGATGTTACCTGAGGCCGGAGTGCGCTTGCAGTGGAGCGGGAACCGATCCCGTGTATGGGGCAGCTCGGTGGACAGCCTGCGAGGTGCCGGCGCCAGCAGTGTATTTAACACTAAATTATTCTAGAATCTTCATATGAAAATGATGCTCTAAGCCCCTCCTTTTCTAACTCCGACTTTTGCTGTTGCACATGGATTAAGAAGAAACGCGAACTGACTGTAATCGACTCTGCAAGTGGAGTAGAAAGGAGTTTGGCACCTGCAATAATTTAATTGCATAGAAATTAATTACATAAAGAAAAGTTTCATTAACGTAGTGAAAAATGAAAGGGTTGTTTTACCGATTCACAGAATGAAAGTTCTGTACAAAATGACAATTTGATTTATTATGACTAAACTCAAAATAATAAACAAAACACATGAAACATTTACAATACGTCAAATTGGATACCTAAATAAATGTTGTGAAGGTGAAGTTGTCCATAAACTAGCTTGTGACGCTTATGACCAAGTGGTATATGGAGTCAATTCCTTGCAACTCAAATCTTAAGAGAAATACCCAGCCAACCCAACATTAATTGCTGCTACAGTAGTGAGAACTCAGACAATGAACACCCAAGACAGAACAAAGAAAAGATGCGCGCTATGCTGAGCTCTGATTATCACAGGGCAAAGTACCCTAATCTGGCTGTGCTAAGGACATACATTACCAAGCTGTCTTCTTAAGTGCAAGGACACGATCTGGCGTACCGGAGGTGATGGCTGGTTGCTTCGACATCCCATCGTGGTGATTATAATTTCGCGAGTATAGCCCGAAACAAATTCTCCTGGTCTGATTGTTCTAGGCTAAAGACTTCCTAGCAACACAAATACACCTCTGAGGGAGACGAAGAAGGCCCGCCACACAATCACTGACAGTACAGTGAGTGATTTTAACAAGCGAAGTCACACAGTAACTACGATACAGTCAAATTTAGCCAAAACTGCTCAAGACAGACAACATAGGCCGCAGAACGCTCAATTGCCTACTGTACTCGGAAAGTTACGTTGAAGTGGTAACTTCAGCAGCTTCGTCAAACAGTTACAATTAAATAAAAGTATATTAGACAGCCAACGGAAGGCAAGCTGTCCAGAGCAGCGAGAGCTCAGTCTTGTAACGATAGCCGACTTTTTCAAGAGCACCTGTACAATCTGAACACAGAACATTCCTGCCTCCACGACAGTGGTCGTGGTTAAACATTCCATTCAGCAACTCGAAAACCGGCGTAAAATTCCACTCTATTGCTGACGCACTACTATTTCACCAATGGAGACACTTGGCGCCAATTTCTGTGCCGATTTGGTACGTCACAGAGCCATCCCCTGAGCCACCCATTCACAGTTATGATATTGCAGGAAACGCTGTAATTTGCTCGCCAAGACTGCCTGGGAGCACAAGTCTTTCCTACACCTCGCTGATAGAACGGAATCTCTAGCCCAGCTGCTCCGTCAGACCCCTGTGGGCATGTCGCTCCCACTCTTATGACAATGTCAGCGTCTGGAAAGCATCCACTCGACTCCCTCACACCTGTCGGCTTAACCCTTTCATGTTCAGCAGAACCCGCCTGTCACCGGACCACCCGGGTGACGTGAGACGCTGTGTGGGAAGTCTGTGTGTGAAGGAATAGCGACTTTTCACCGCATGCAATTAGAGAGGAAAATCGAATTACTCAGAGTACGATAGAAATATCAGAGGGGGCTCATGCCACCTCTCATAGCCCCTACGCTATTTTAGATTGTAATTGGTGAGCGGTTGGCTCACTTGGGAGTGAGGTAGTGAGTCAATTGCCCAAGAACGATGTTGCACCCTATAAAAATATTACTGCAACAGAAAATGCAGCTCATAGATGGAGGATTATTTTTGATGTAGCCAACTTCACCTTCTTAATATGGAACACTAACATTCACATCACACATCTATACCCAGGGAGCCCCTTCCAATCACCGATTCATGCAGACATTCACACTCTAAATATAGCCCGGGCATGTGAGCCAAATCTGGAGCAGTTTATTCTTTACAGAGTCTGTACAAAATAACAATTTGATTTATTATGACTAAACTGAAAATAATAAACAAAACACATGAAACATTTATAGTATGTCAAATTGGATACTCAACTAAATGTTGTGAAGGTGAAGTTGTCCATAAACTAGCTTGTGACGTTTATGGCCAAGTGGTATGTGGAGCCAATTCCTTGCAACTCAAATCTTAAGAGAAACACCCAGCCAACCCAACATTAATTGCTGCTACAGTCGTGAGAACTCAGACAATGAACACCCAAGACAGAACAAAGAAAAGATGCGCGCTCTGCTGAGCTCTGATTATCACAGAGCAAAACACCCTAATCTGCCCGTGCTAAGGACATACATTACCAAGCTGTCTTCTTAACTGCAAGGACACGATCTGGCGTACCGGAGGTGATGGCTGGTTGCTTCGACGTCCCGTGGTGGTGATGATAATATCGCGAGTATAGCCCGAAATAAATTCTCCTGGTCTGGTTATTCCAGACTAAAGACTTCCTAGCCTCTGAGGGAGACGAAGAAGGTCCGCCACACAATCACTGACAGTACAGTGATTGATTTTAACCAGCGAAGTCACACAGTAACTACGATACAGTCAAATTTAGCCAAAACTGGTCAAGGCAGACAACATAGCCCGCAGAACGCTCAATTGCCAACTGTACTCGGAAAGTTACGTTGAAGCCGAAACTTCAGCAACTTCGTCAAACAGCTACAATTAAATAAAAGTATATTAGACAGCCAACATAAGGCAAGCTGTCCAGAGCAGCGAGAGCTCAGTCTTGTAACCTACTCCTACCGGAAGGCGAGAGCTGACTTTTTCATGAGCACCTGTACAATCTAAACACAGAATATTCCTGCCCCCACGATAGTGGCCGTGGTTAAACGTTCAAATCAGCAACTAGAGAACCAGTGGAAAGTTCCACTCTATTGCCGATGCACTACTATTCCACCAATGGAGATACTTGGCCCCAATTTCTGTGCCTATTTTGCTACATCACTGACCTATCCCCTGAGCCACCCAATCACAGTTATGATATTGCAGAAAACGCTGCAATTTGCCCACCAAGACTGCCTGGGAAGTCATTCCCACGCCTTGCTGGTAGCCTGTCAGAAAGTGTTTTCAGTAAGTTTCTGCGATGTAACAGAATATCTAGCCCAGCCGCTCCGTCAGACCCCTGTGGGCATGTCCCTCCCGCTCTTATGACAATGTCAGCATCTAGAAAGCATCCACTCAAATCCCTCACACCCGTCGGCTTAACCCTTTAAAGTTCAGCAGAACCCGCTTGCCACCGGACCTCCCAGGTGATGAGAGACGCTACGTGGGAAGTCTGCTTGTGAAGGAATAGCGACTTTTCACCGCATGCAATTAGAGAGGAAAATCGAATTACTCAGAGTAAGATAGAAATATGAGAGGGGGCTCATGCCACCTCTCTAGCCTTCCCTGTCGCCTATGGGGAGGCTTGTTGGTGTCTTGGTTTGCGTGCTGCTAGTTCTGGACACGGCTGTCTACGGTCATCCACTGCCTTATTGGCACCTGCTGTACCCGACGCAAGCCATATCGGCTGTTCAGCGAAAAGTTAAGTGAATTTGTCCGTGATATGTGACTGCAAGTTTGTCAGCATTGCTGTAGTGCTTTAAAATATATCGAACATTTCTCATTTGTCTTGTGCCAAAATAAACTTCCTGTGGTGTGAACGCATTCTGTGGATCTACTATTGGATGTATTGCTGAAACCATGGGTGTATAAGTTCTGAAGATGTTCAGAGTGGTATACTATGTAATAAGCCCTGTATGTAGGAATCATTTATTTAGTGAGGTGTGTAATTCTTCTTTTACCATCAAACGTGTATGCTTCATTGTATTGCCACAATTAATCCAATATTCAGTATTTTTCATTGAAATTAGTTGCAAATATTTTTTAAAGCTTATTTTGTCCCTTCATCTGTCAGCTACGTGATAAGACCTGATGTACAGTGTATTTACATTTGGAAGTTAATTAGCTGTGTCCGCATGGTCGTCATTCCGGAGGAGAAATGTTTATTAATGTTAATCGAAGCATAAATTACTTGATCTTAAAGAAGGCAGTGTGCCGTTTTTGAATAATTTAACCTGTTATTTTATGAGTAATTTATACTGCTGTTATATTGTTGTTATATTGGTGGTTATTTACATTGTCCCTGCAGACCTGTTCTGTGCGCTTGTTAAATGTTACAGCTGGCTGGCTGGTGCTTTGGAGTAAGCGCTACCTTTCCACCTACGGGTACCGGGGCTGTAAAATCCTGGGTAGTGGGAGGTGACTCCGGGTCGAAGGTCGAGAAGTGGGTCTTGTACGAACTGCAGGCTTTAGTCTTCCACCTTGGCTTCTCCAAGTTAAGTTTTCGTTCCGCCTTCGAGCGACCCGGCGTCACTTCTCGCTAATCAATTGCTTTGCTAATTATGTTTACTGGGGTATTTATTATATTTATTAAATTTTGTCTGAAGAGCAACTTGCAATTGTGAATTAATTTTCAGCCGTCAGGCGCATAATTGTTAGTGGTTTTAAAATTTTCTTATATATGAGATGGACTTTGCTTCATAAAAGACATTGGTAGCAGATTAAGATACTGTTGTTTTAAAGGCATTTGTCTATATGATTGTTAAATAAAACGAGTTATAGCAAAAAGGGTGCAGGGGTGCAGTCCTTCCTGTTTGTTTCCCTACTCCCTAGTAAACCAACGTCCCAACCTAATTCTTCCTACGAAATTTCGTAGGTTGTTGAGGTCTCTTTTCTGAATATTTTGCAATAATGGACGCCTTCTCTATGGCGTGCCGCTATAGAGTAATTGCATTTATTTGCTTTCCTACACGCATTTATCCTTGTACCTGTATTTCACTGAAAATATCTGATCAACAGTGCAAATTTCGACAGGGTATACTGTGTGTCATATTTGGAAGCAATAATTCGTCTATTCATTCACGGTACTTACTGCTGACAACAGTACTTCACTCTTTGTTCACAAGCTTCCTTTCACTACTATTTGGCTCTGGCTTGGCATTTTTTTCCAGCAAAGTTAGTTTGTAGGTAAACAATATGGATACGTTTACTGATGAAGAGCTGGTCGTTAGGTTGGTCGTTATGCAGCTCTTACTTGTTTTCACCGGGTCCAATGGAAGAACAGCACAATAACACCACGATGGACGGTTCCCACAGCGACCGTAACCACATCACAGCCCATTTGCTTCGACGGTTTTTTCAACAACACAGGTAAAGGACGTGTGACTACAATTTGGACTCCAGAATGTAAAAAGACAAAACAGAAACTAAAGGGATTCATGATCATTGTAATAACTCTTACTTATCTTTATGTGGAGAATGGTATATTTGTCACATACTGTGTTGTACGCTGAAAGAACATATTCAAAAGCTGTGACTGAAGTATAAGTGTTTTATGCAAAATTGTTGCATTATTTTGCGTTCAGTGGTGTACATTTTGTCGTTGGTTTTTCACTGTTGTAGAGGTATTTTCGCAGAAACAAAGCCGAAATAAGGGTAAAAGAAATTATTCCAAGTACCTCCAGGGTTTCAGAAGACGACTATGCAAAAACTATAAGACAAACTGAAAACAGTAACTCATCGCTGGACAGAGCATCTCTGCACGTTTGTAATTCACACTGCAGTTGCTTAATATGGCCTTCGTTTTTGGTGTGCAAAGCGGCAATAGTGGGTGCCGTTCCTTGACCCGAAGTGTTAGGGAAGGCCCAAACGCAACCCGCTTTGCAAATCTGGTACTTGGGTTGCCTATCCGTAGACGCGAACTAATTCGATGAAAATACAGAGACGAGGGTTAGTAATGAAGCTTGAGGACGGGAAAAACTACAATGCAGTCTGTAATTATAAGAATTATGCTAACCATTAAAAGGCTTGCCTTTCTGGTGGGATTCATAGCAATAATATCGAGCAAATTCCAACTGGACTCTGACAACCTATCGTGGGACACATAAATCCCGATTATAGTAAAAGGGTTAAAGAAGGGTTTCATCTAGCTAGCAAAAGAAAATAAAGATCACACTAAAGTTTAATTTATTAAAAAATACAAATAAAGCTGGACTGAATTTAGAATCAGCATTGATTGAGTGAGGAAGGGATTTGGCATGAGTGGGTGGAAATGGGAATGCGAATAAAATGATCAAAAGTCCTCACAAAAACGCCAATGGTAGTGAATGCAACTTAGTGAATGCATCTAATCAATGGAATTGAAGGCCAGACCACAACAAAGACCCAGAAAATTATATGCATGTTACCTGGCCTAAGCGCGTAGTAAGTCATAAGAGCTGCCAGCGTGAATTCACTTAATGCAAACCTATCTCAAAATAAGCAAATTCGTGATCCCCTCATCACTTTGTGTGCTTTGTTGCAGATGCTCACCATACTCACCTACTTCTTCCACAGTGGATGACTGAAATGTTGGCTATGGACTCTTGAATCTGGCCACAGCATCTGCGTCCGTTTTGTGCCGAGTTCAAGGTTTGCAAGATGGAGGCAAAGATGGCCGCTGACCTCGTGAAGTCGAAGAGTTCTCGTTGCCTTCCTCCTTACGATGAAGATTGTCCTCTCTGCCTGAACAAGATGAAGTGTTCTCTGCTTATTGTTATAGATAGTTTGCTGGCTCTTCCAGCTCTCTAGTCAATTACACTAAGAATTTAGACTGCCAACGAATGAAAAATTGAGAAATATGCGACGAAAATTTCTTACCTTTTGTATTTTGAGTTAATTAATTAATAACATTAACTCCCTCAAAAAGTGGGGGCAGACGTTCTGAGTTCTTTCTCGCCAAGTGCGTGATTTTTTTTGTCCTGGCCAGTGGCAGAAAAGGTACTTAAACACATGAGCACTCTTCCTAGAGCTACCAAAGTATTTTTCGTGACCCAAAGCAGAAAGAAAAACCCAAACTGAATGATCAAATACACTTGCCAAACAATTCATTGGCTACACTGATATATATATATATATATATATATATATATATATATATATATATATATATGTATATATATATATATATATATATATATTCTTCACCTCACTCTCTCTCATACACACCACACACACACACACACACATACACACACACATACACAGGTATAAAAATCATGCGTAGGCGTAGACGTTAGTTTTCAAGTTTTCAACTGATACTTTGTTAGGTTGGCAACACGAAGGTAAACAAACCAAACCGGGGGAAACACAGAATGAATTCACAATATTTAAGTCGTGAAAGAGAAAATTCGGAATACAAAACTGTGCACATGTTTCGGAAAAGAAGTGGTAATGCGACCTCCAGACCAGTGAGAGGAAACGCAGTTGCAAGAAAACTGAAAGTAATTACTCATTTAAATAAAGAAGCGCTATGTGTACTCTTTGACAATCTAAAAACAACAAAACTGCATCATTCTAGATCCTAATGAAGATGGCTTAGAGTAAGAAAAAGGCGAATTGCGTCTGGGAAAAATAAATTAAGTTACAGCAAGAAAAGGCGGCTTTATTTACAAAACAAGTACTTGGTTTTAAAAGTCTGATTGAGAACACACTTGGCTGCCTTCTTTCTCGCTATGTCGTTGTTCTACGATTTCAAGGTATGTCTTGTTCCTTTTTTCCATCACACGGTTCTTATCTGTCTAAAAAGCATTCCTAAGGCTCCAGGCAACCCTTAAGTTCTACTATCTGCTTATTTTGCAATGGCAACCTCTATTGTTCTGGCGTCTAGACGCTTCTGGCATTCTCCAGAACCCAGCTACAGCGACCATTTCTTCGCTCAGTGCTTTCAGAAAGAAACCCATTTGTGACCTCGAATCATATCTCTGGCTGGAAATGTCCCACGGTGTACCGCCATAATACTGGTAAGATCTGTAACTGGTGATCTAATCACGAAACGGATCACCTTCATATGAAAAGTGGAACTAATTAATAAAAATTCACGGAACGAAAACTACTGCAATTTAGTGTGATAATATGGGTCCATAGCTCACATAGATATATATGTAGTCTGTGATTACCAATTTTATTTAAAAAAGGTTAATGTATCGTAATTTAAATATACTCAGAAAATATACTCAGAAAATAGTCAAAAACTTCCAAAATTATGTCGCTGGAGTTCCGTCACTATCTCACCATTCATTTTACTTTACTCTCACTTCTCGAGTCTTGCATCAAATTATTTGCCCCTCCTCTCATTTTGATACTTAGCAGTTGTGAGTTCCCTTCCAGAGATCTTAACGCCACTCATTTCGTATCTGACTAGCAAGCATCCTGGTATACTGCGTCTTTACCAAACATCCACATAACATTACACCAGCAAATTATCCACAGCCTTTCGAATCTTTGACCACCTTCTCTCAGGTTAAAATAAAAGTAGTCGGGAGATTTGCCTTTCTTTCCAGGTTTAACAGAACATTTCCTTTCCTTTCTCTGACAGGGCTCCTGTTACTTCTACTGTACTTTCTTCAATTCCATTGTCATGTCTCGCGGCCTTTAAGACCACCATTCCATTCCTTTCCAGAACACTTTCCCACAAACAGTCCATTATCTAACGCTCACTAATTTTGTAAAATCAGTTTATCATCTATGCTTATTCTCTAACAGTGGAAAACGGTTTGTGGACATCAGCACCAGCCGGCCGCGGTCGTCTAGCGGTTCTAGGCGCTCAGTCAGGAACCGCACGGCTGCTACGGTCGCAGGTTCGAATCCTGCCTCGGGCATGGATGTGTGTGATGTCCTTAGGTTACTTAGGTTTAATTAGTTCTAAGTTCAGGAGACTTATGACCACAGATGTTGAGTCCCGTAGTGCTCAGAGCCATTTGAACCATTTTTTTGACATCAGCACCAACAATATACAACCACGATGGAAGATATCAGTCTTATTATGTAACCATGGAAAACGAGTAATAGGTGATATAACTCTCATTCCCCCTCCCGCCTACACCCATATGGTACGAGAAGGATGATGGAAAATATGTTGGGAATGCTTTACATATGTAAAAATCAAGCTGAAGTTTTAGTTAGGATATTACGTTAACTTGTTGGTTGGCGCGAATGGAACACCACACCCTGTCCAGTAGGGACAATGGATAATAAAGCAATGAGGTGTATGCTACGTAGTACCTTTACCTCGCCTATGTGGCTGGTACCTTATAGCACTTCCATTTTCTGTCTTCTCAAGTGAGGTTCTGAATTTACTTGGAATTACAAACTGAAATGGGACTGCCTTCCCATCCCTACCTGAAATTCAATCCTCTTGTCAACATCCTCTGAAGAAGTCTGTTTCGCTCGAATTTTTAACTTCCTGGACTTTATACTCTTACGTCTGTACCCAGCTCCAGTAGTAAAACGCCTTGTAAAAGTTTGTACAAATGAGTTTACTATCGCAGATTAAATTTCACATTAATATGTTATATGGTTTAAATTACCGATTCAGCGGAGTAAACCGTTTGTTTAGTCCTACCTTGCAATTTCGTGACATGAAACGTGCAGCCATGTTGCACCACATATTCTTGAAAATTGACTTCTCCCCTATTTCTTAAAAGCGACGATGTTTATTCATTATGGCCGGCCGGTGTGGCCTATCGGTTCTAGGCGCTTCAGTCTGGAACCGCGTGACCGCTACGACCGCAGGTTCGAATCCTGTCTCGGGCATGGATGTGTGTGATGTCCATAGTTCAGTTAGGTTTAAGTAGTTCTAAGTTCTAGGGGAGTGATGACCTCAGATGTTAAGTCCCATAGTGCTCAGAGCCATTTGAACCATTTACTCATTATGATTTTTTAAAATAATAGCTCTACCTAAGAGCAAACCAAACGACCGATAACAATATCTTATAAAAAGTAATTTGTCTATAACTATCTAAAACGTAATTTAAATTGTTGTATTCTAAAATTCATAGAAATTGTGTATGAAATTAAATAAACTCTTCCAAATTACGCGTTATAACATGTAGGGCAATATGTGGCTAATTTTTTGATGTAAGTAACGAAAATTATTTAATAATGTATTTAGTTGTTTAGTTTTATACAAAAGGAAGTGGCGCATGAGTCACGTCAATCAGTAAAGAAGAGGCATGTAAGAGAGAGACAGTGAGAGAACCAATCAGCGAGTCTGCATTATTGTCTTTGTGCTGTTTGTGTGAGACTCTTTCGGAGGCTGTCAGACAAGAAATGTGTATATTATCAATGTACATCCATGCCTGTGACAATACAACACACGAAAAATGATATACTCTGAGTTTTATTTAAAAATTAGTACATCATCAACGTCGAACACTGGGACTCTCTGAAGCAACAACCACCGAAGATACCAAAGTTGAGTACTTCATCATACGGAGCAGCTAAATTATTGTGTGAACTTTTATTAACTGTACTGGATTTTTATCGTTTTCACTCGTCATCGTACTTGCGAATGGTGGACGTCCAAACTGTTAGGTTGATCCTGCTACAATTGAGAATTCACTATTATCATGGTCCAGATGTAGATAGAACTGCAGAAACTGTATATTTTACTCTCACTCATCGTCAGTGATAATTAAAATGCTTTCCTCCTCTAAAGCAATTAAGGGCGGCATTTTAAAATGAGGAAAGGAAGCTGTTTTCATGTCCTATGTTATCAGCAATCAAATACACACAAGCCACGCTCTGGCAGACAGTTTTAGCGATTGCAGTCGACTTCAGTCGTCACACTGACCATATTAACGGAGCTGTATAACTCGACCGCTGAGTAATCACGCACATGGGTAAGAGGAAGACGACAGTCTCCTTTATCATGTAGCAGCAGCATGCAGATTTTATTTACACATTATGTAGCATTTCATGCTGTACCACAGGCATGTAAACAGATTTTTTCTACATATTATGGCTAAACAGTTTGTAGATTAATTATCATATCTGAAGATGGCAATTATTTGCCGAAACCGATAATTCGAATGTTTATAGCAATTAGGCGATGTAGAGGTAACTGGTTGTCTAGTTGGATACCTTGCTGGATAATTAACAAGAATGTAATCGTACGACTCATATGTTACCTCGCCCATAACTAACAAATAAGCCAGCCGGCAGCTGTGGCCGAGCGGTTCTAGGCGCTTCAGTCCGGAGCCGCGCTGCTGCTACGGTCGAAGGTTCGAATCCTGCCTCGAACGTGGATGTGTGTGATGTCTAAAATGGCTCTGAGCACTATGGGACTTAACTTCTGCGGTCACCAGTCCCCTAGAACTTAGAATTACATAAACCTAACTAACAAGGACATCACACACATCCACGCCCGAGGCAGGATTCGAACCTGCGACCGTAGTGGTCGCGCGGTTCCAGACTGTAGCGCCTAGAACCGCTCGGCCACACCGGCCGGCTGTGTGTGATGTCCTTGTAAGTAGGCTGTTTTCTATGTAAGTGGGCTGTTTAGGTTTTTTTGTTGGTAACGTCACTTAGCGCTTTGTATGAAAATCACTGGCTTTACTGTGTGCAGTCTGTGGCTGGTTGGCATTGTTGGAATATTCGCTATTGTAGTGTTGGGCAGTTGGATGTGAACAGCGCGTAGCGTTGCGGAGCTGGAGGTGAGACGCCAGCAGTGGTGGATGTGGGAGAGAGATGGCAGAATATAAATATAAATATATATAAATATATATATATATATATATAATGACTTTTGAACGTTATTAAGGTAAATACATTGTTTGTTGTCTATTTCATTTCCTAACTATGCCTATCAGTAGTTAGTGCCTTCAGTAGTTAGAATCTTTTATTTAGCTGGCAGTATTGGCGCTCGCTGTATTGCAGTAGTTCGAGTAACGAAGATTTTTGTGAGGTAAGTGATTCATGAAAGTTATCGGTTATTGTTAGTCACGGCCATTCTTTTGTAGGGATTATTGAAAGTCAGATTGCGTTGCGCTAAATATATTGTGTGTCAGTTAAGTGATGATCAGAATAAGTGAAGAGAGAAATGTCTGAGTACGTTCAGCTTTGCTCAGCTGTTTGAAAATCAAATAACGCAAGAGGTTTACCAGCACTGTCATTCTTAATTTTTCGAAGGGGATGTTTCATCCTTAGGTTAGTTAGGTTTAAGTAGTTCTAAGACTAGGGGACTGATGACCTCAGATGTTGAGTCCCATAGTGTTTAGAGCCATCTGAACCATTTTTATGACTAACAGGACTAACAGTTATCTCCTAGATCGATGGTCCTAGGATCGTTTACATGGAGGATATATAACACCTCTGACAGTAGTATTAGCACATTAGCCGCACATCATTTTCAAATTAAAACTGCATTATAGCCGATATTTTGATCGTATTGGCAGTGGTCCTGTTTCACACTGACGAACGTGGGTGTTCATGAGGATGTTCCTTCCTGCACATTCCTACTTCAGTTGCCACGTACTTACCTGCATCACTTTTCAGAACGCTCAGTTCGCAGTCGTGATGCCTGCTGGTGGGTGGCTGTACGGCTGTGTTACACTAGCGGGTGATCGGCAGGCAACAAATAATCGGAACCTGTACCCAGTGACAGCGATTTCCTACAGGAAGACCTCGATGGCCCACAACAGTTCTCTTGTGACCGGTTGTTTATGTTACTGTCGCTACAGCAGTTATTTCAGAGTGGCTGCAAGATTCGAGATCTGTTGAGGCCGACATTGGATGCTCTCCAACGCATTCATTAACCCTATTGTGAATGTGATGATGTCAGCGTTGGCGAAACCAGGAGACCGATTAGCAATCACGTATCAGAGGGCAATACTGGAAATCAGTAATAACCGAATACCATTTAGACAGTGACCATCATATCAGCTTCCAAGAAGTCCGTGTGCTTGACAAGTAGCCATGGATGCTCTAGTGGGAAATTAAGGAAGCTTTTGAAATAATAAAATGTTCCCGCAGCATGAGGAGAGAGGATGGTTACAAGTTAACAGGGGACCAGATGCCTGTGAGCCCACTGCAACGTGTCGCATGTGTTCGATAGCCAGAAACTCCTCAAGATCCGGGATACATCAAGATAGACAAGCGTGCCACGTGAGAAACATCCAGTGTGTCATCGACGTCTTACTGCAGCAAAACACTGCCTCTGGATAGAAGCTGTTGAGTTGCTGATGGCATCTGATCACCTACTACAGTAGCAGAGCCAAATGGCTTTCGTACAGCCATTTATCCCAAGGACATCTTTAGTTTGAATTGTCAGAGACTTTGTGGGAAGTGACGCAGACTGACGCTTGACAACTGAAATGGAATGGTGACGAGTGAAACACCCGCTGCAGTATTACAGTTATTTGCTGACTGAACTCTTTGATACCAGGTTCCAGAGACGATCTCCATCTTCAGTTGATTGATCATTTCAAAGTTGAAACCTTTTCTCTAAACTGCAAAACCGTAAACGAGCTAACATTACTAGACAAATAAGATAATTAAGGTCAAATAAATCCTCTACATCGTGTATATCTATAAATAGTAGGTGTAGGCGTCCATTTCAAAGCTACATTACTAGACAAATAAGATAATTAGGCTCAAATAAATCCTCTACATCGTGTATATCTATAAATAGTAGGTGTAGGCGTCCATTTCAAAGCTAACTTTACAAGGCAACGCATCTCATGTACATGGCTTATCAGACTGAATATTCAAATAAGCCCGAGCAACAAGCACCTTTTAATTTAATTAACCTAGGTCACTATTATCGGGAAAGTGCCGGCGAGAGAACACGGAGTCTAAATAAACCAAATTAAGCCAGATTAGACACTATGTGGGAGGCAGAAATCTGAAATGAGCAAGCTGGAAACTATTTAACGCGTAGCTACAGTTACAAAAGGGCCAACTGATCAAACGTTTACTTTTCACTGTCACTGGAAGACAGGACGGGGATAACTCGTAACTGAAACAAAAAGACCGCTGTCCAAGTATCATTAACTGAGAAAACAAATATCTAAAAAAACGCTACCGCGGTGCAACTAACACTTAACAAATACTGACGCGGAGCGCCAATGCGTCCCCTCTACCAAAGGGAAGAAAACTGCGGTGGAGCTACGGGCCACACCATTGTAAATACTGCGTAGGAAGCGCATATCATGGGCTGCTGTGTATCTAAGGTAACGGCCAGAGCATAGCGGAAACTGAAAATGAGAACTGGCTATAGGGAAACAGTCAAAGTACGTGTACGAGAGCTATTCACCCTCAAAGAAAAATTGTAGGCAGTCACCGTAGTCAGCGGAACATGAAGTAAACCTGAACTTATAGCTACAGCTTATAGCTCTGAGGAATTAGGAGATTGTCTGGGATTCATAATCAAAAACGATTCTTTCTAAAATGTTAATCAGAATACTGTTTCTTCTAAATTATTATGAAAAAGGAATCTAAATATAAATTTTTAAGTTTCTAGCTCTTTTCTGTTGCGCCAATGATTTTTACAGAAAAACATCCAAATTTCTAAAATGGTTAAAGTCATTGAACTGATATTCAACACATATTGGTCTAGTATTACTCCTGACATGCTAGAAACGTTTCAGGTTATTTACTTGATTTTTAAAGTATTGCGCAACATTTATGGCGTCAGAGCTAGTTACAGCGGGCTGGCTGGCACACGATGAAAAGACTGATGTGAATTTTATACAGCGTGAGTAGGCTGCTTCCCTACAGGTGCTGCGAACGTACATTACCAAACTGTCTTCTTAACTGGAAGGACGCGATCTGGCATACCGGAGGTGATGGCTGGTTGCTTCGACATCTCGTCGTGCTGATGATAATATCATGAGTATAGCCTGAAACAAATTCTCCTGGTCTGGTTGTTCCAGACTAAAGACTTCCTATCAACACAAATACGCCTCTGAGGGAGACGAAGAAGGCTCGCGACACAATCACTGACGGCACAGTGAGTGATTCTCACAAGACAAGTCACACAGTAACTCTGGTATAGTCAACTTTAGCCAAAACTGCTCAAGACGGAAAACATAGGCCGCTTGTGTGCAGAATGCTCAATTGCCAACTGTACTCGGAAAGTTACGTTGAAGTCGAAACTTCAGCAACTTCGTCAAACAGCTACAATTAAATGAAAATATATTAGACAGCCAACGGAAGGCAGGGTGTCTAGAGCAGCGAGAGCTCAGTCTTGCAACCTACTCTGACCGAAAGGCGAGAGCTGACTCTCTCAAGAGCACCCGTACAAGCCTAACACAGAATATTCCCGCCCTCACGACAGTGGTCGTGGTTAAACGTTCCAATCAGCAACTCGAAAACCGGCGGAAAATTCCCCTCTATTGCCGATGCAGTACTATTCCACCAATGGAGATACTTGGCGCCAATTTCTGCCCCGATTTTGCTACGTCACGGAGCTATTCCCTGGGCAAACCAATCACAGTTATGATTTTGCAGAGAACGCGGGAATTTGCCCGCCAAGACTGCCTGGGAACACAAGTCATTCCCACGCCTCGCTGGTAGCCCGCCAAAAAGTGTTTTCACTAAATTTCTGCGAAGTAACGGAATCTCTAGCCCAGCCACTCCGCCAAGCCCCTCTGGTCGTGTCGCCCCCGCTTTTATGACAATGTCGGCGTGTGGAAAGCATCCACTTGACTCCCTCACACCCGTCTGCTTAACCCTTTCAAGATCGACACAACCCGCCTGTCACCAGACCACCCTGGTGACAAGAGACGCTGTGTGGGAAGTCCGCGTGTGAAGGAATAGCGACTTTTCACCACATGCAATTAGAGAGGAAAATCAAATTACTCAGAGTAAGATAGAAATATAAGAGGGGGCTCATGTCACCTCCAAGATGACGCATCTTGGAACAGCTTACAACAAATCCTGGTCATACGCTCTGCTAAATCTTCGTTATCTAATTGGTGGAGAAGCTGCAGATGGTACGGCAGTTCTTCTGTTTGTGTAGCAACTCCTTACGTGTAGATGAACGTGAAAAACCCAGTTTGACGCAGCGAAAATTGTGTAGTTCAATATCTGTAATTATTATTGTTCTGGTGAAACATGTACAGAAAAGTGTAAAGCTCCATCTCTAACAATATTTATTATTCTTCTTAAAAATCAAATTCCATTATACTGACTGCAGTTATAAAAATATTTTCTAACATATGCTGACAATTAATACATGCAACAGACATGTTAGCTCATCTTGCAGAGGCAACTACGTGTATAGCCTGCATTCAGCAGTATGTTAAAATAATTCAAAAGAAATACTGTGTTCCATGGAGAATAAAGTGCATGATCACAACTACTGATACAACTACTGCTGTCTGTTTTTTATATATAAGAATTGAATGATCAGGATGGGCTTGGTCAACAAGGCTTAAGCTGTGTACAAAAAGAAAGAAACCAATATAAACTTTTAATTTTCTATATTCCGAAAATCGACAATTTAAACAATGACAGACTTTACTTGGGCCTTTCCTTTTCCTCGACATTTTGATAAGCAACAACTTTAATTATTCTACAATTCTATAATCGATAATCACATACCAGGTCACAACAAAGATACAAATATAACTCTCAAGGTACGCATACACAAATCTGACAGAATCCCTCCAGTGTGGAAGCAAGCAACAACAAAGTGCAGCAAACGGCATATTACCAACGATCCTCAATTAATACCAAAGTCTCCTCCGGCGCCGATAGCACGGTCACAGCAGGCTGCGACCGCAGTTGTCATGCGGCTTCTCTCTACCTCAGGAGCCGTCCGACTTGTCAGTTCACTCGCTACACCCTCCTGATAAAAATCTCTCAGACACAGAGAGTTTGTGTATGCACAGTGCAGCAGAATCAGTGGCCAACTTTCCAAAGAAATATTAACGTCCAACTTTCAGCATCAATTTTGAGCTGTGTTCAGTGGAAGTTCTGATGTTTTCAATTCAGTCAGGCTTATTCACTAATGGTTGTACTGTCTTATCCGAATGTCAGGTTGAAGGAATTGGCGCTGCAATAATGGTCTAAACGATTTATTTTCTTTTCAGTTTCAAAGTGATGCGACCCAAGTCCGAAAAGGAGTTGACAGATGTGAAAATTACCGAACTCTCAGTTTAATAAGTCACAGCTGCAAAATACTAACGCAAATTCTTTACAGACGAATGGAAAAACTGGTAGAAGCAGACCTCGGGGAAGATCAGTTTGGATTCCGTAGAAATGTTGGAACACGTGAGGCAATACTAACCTTACGACTTATCTTAGAAGAAAGATTAAGAAAAGGCAAACCCACGTTTCTAGCATTTGATGACTTAGAGAAAGCTTTTGACAACGTTAACTGGAATACTCTGTTTCAAATTCTGAAGGTGGCAGGGGTAAAATACAGGGAGCGAAAGGCTATTTACAATTTGTACAGAAACCAGATGGCAGTTATAAGAGTCGAGGGGCATGAAAGGGAAGCAGTGGTTGGGAAAGGAGTGAGACAGGGTTGTAGCCTCTCCCCGATGTTATTCAATCTGTATATTGAGCAAGCAGTAAAGGAAACAAAAGAAAAATTCGGAGTAGTTATTAAAATCCATGGAGAAGAAAAAAAACTTTGAGGTTCGCCGATGACATTGTAAATCTCTCAGAGACAGCAAAGGACTTGGAAGAGCAGTTCAACGGAATGGACAGTGTCTTGAAAGGAGGATATAAGATGAACATCAACAAAAGCAAAACGAGGATAATGGAATGTAGTCAAATTAAATCGGGTGATGCTGAGGTGATTAGATTAGGAAATAAGACACTTAAAGTAGTAAAGGAGTTTTGCTATTTAGGGAGTAAAATAACTGATGATGGTCGAAGTAGAGAGGATATAAAATGCTGACTGGCAATGGCAAGGAAACCGTTTCTGAAGAAGAGAAATTTTTTAACATCGAGTATAGATTTAAGTGTCAGAAAGTCGTTTCTGAAAGTATTTGTATGGAGTGTAGACATGTATGGAAGTGAAACATGGACGATAACCAGTTTGGACAAGAAGGGAATAGAAGCTTTCGAAATGTGGTGCTACAGAAGAATGCTGAAGATAAGGTGGGTAGATCACATAACTAATGAGGAGGTATTGAATAGGATTGGGGAGAAGAGAATTTTGTGGCACAACTTGACTAGAAGAAGGGATCGGTTGGTAGGACATGTTTTGAGGCATCAAGAGATCACAAATTTAGCATTGGAGGGCAGCGTGGAGGGTAAAAATCGTAGAGGGAGACCAAGAGATGAATACACTAAGCAGATTCAGAAGGATGTAGGTTGCAGTAGGTACTGGGAGATATAGAAGCTTGCACAGGATAGAGTAGCATGGAGAGCTGCATCAAACCAGTCTCAGGAGTGAAGACCACAACAACAAGTCCGAAAAGGACTTCATTCAAACACAAAGGACTTTCTTATAAAGCTCGAAACGATTCTTCCCTTCCCATTGGCTACTTCCCCTCGTCACGTGCTGTGCAAAGTGCTACAAGATGAGCGCAGCTGAGCTCCAACGTCCCGGCGTCAGTCTGCATTCCGCTGCTTCCCACTCTGGAGTGCCACTCGGGAGAGGCACGCTCTGCTCCCCTCTCCCTCACCGCAGCTCAGGTTCGACGGTTTGGGTAGCGCCTGCGGCATTTGCGAAACAATTACCCTGCGATGGCGGCGCGCGCGGGCCGCCGACAGAACGCTGCCTTCCCCCCGGCAGTTTGCATAACACGGCGCCGCGCCGGCACGCAAGGTGGTCTGCAAAACGGTCGCCGTATTACACGCAGCAGCGGCGGTGGCGAGCCGGCTCGCGCATTTGAATAGCCGCAGCTGGCCGCTGCGCTGCGCACCGCCTCGCGATTTGTATAATTCGGCCATTTAGGCGGCGGTCGCGCCACGCCGCGGCTTCCTGCGGCCGACGGCAGCGCCGCGCTGCGGCCAACGGAGCAGATGCAGGTTTCCTGCGCGGCAGTCCGGAGTGAAACAAACACGGCAGCAGTTTGTGCAACCGGTCCACCCGTGTTGTAACTGAGCACCCGGGATCTGACCTATGCAGGAGAGACAAGCAACGTTATTTCCCGGTGAGTGGCGAAACAACGTTGTTCACGATGTACACTACTGCCCATTAAAATTGCTACACCACGAAGATGATGTGCTACAGACGCGAGATTTAACCGACAGGCAGAATATGCTGTGATATGCGAATGATTAGCTTTTCAGAGCATTCACACTAGGTTGGCGCCGGTGGCGACACCTACAACGTGCTCACATGAGGACAGTTTCCAACCGATTTCTCGTACACAAACAGCAGTTGTCCGGCGTTGCCTGGTGAAATGTTGTTGTGATGCCTCGTGTAAGGAGGAGAAATGCGTACCATCACGTTTCCGACTTTGATAAAGGTCGGATGGTAGCCTATCACGATTGTGGTTTATCGTAACGCGACATTGCTGCTTCCGTTGGTCGAGATCCAATGACTGTTATCAGAGTATGAAATCGGTGGGTTCAGGAGGGTAATACGGAACGCCGGGCTGGAGATGACAGGCATCCTATCCGCATGGCTGTAACGGATCGTACAGCCACGTCTCGATCCCTGACTCAACAGATGGGGATGTCTGCAAGACAACAACCATCTGCACGAACAGTTCGACTACGTTTGCAGCAGCATGGATTATCAGCTCGGAGACTATGGCCGCGGTTACCCTTGCGCAGCATCACAGACATGAGCGCCTGCGATGGTGTACTCAACGACGAACCTGGGTGCACGAATGGCAAAACGTCATTTTTTCGGGTGAATCCAGGTTCTGTTTACAGCATCATGATGGTCGCATCCGTGTTTGGCGACATCGCGGTGAACGCACATTGTAAGCGTGTATTCGTCATCGCCATACTGGCGTATCACCCGGCGTGATGGTATGGGGTGCCATTGGTAAGACGTCTCGGTCACCTCTTGTTCGCAGTGATGGCACTCTGAACAGTGGACGTTACATTTCAGATGTGTTACGACTCGTGGGTCTACCCTACATTCGATCCCTGCGAAACCCTACATTTCTGCAGGATAATGCACGACCGCATGTTGCACGTCCTGTACGGGCCGTTCTGGATAAAGAAAATGTTCGATTGCTACCCTGGCCAGCACATCCTCCAGATATCTCACCAATTAAAAACGTCTGGTCAATGGTGGCCGAGCAACAGGCTTGTCACAATGCACCAGTCACTACTCTTGATGAACTGTGGTATCGTGTTGAAGCTGCATGGGCAGCTGTACCTGTACACGCCATCCAAGCTCTGTTGGACTCAATGCCCAGGCGTATCAAGGCCGTCATTACGGCCAGAGGTGGTTGTTCTGGGTACTGATTTCTCAGGATCTATGCCCCCAAACTGCGTGAAAATGTAATCACATGTCAGTTGTAGTGTAATATACACTCCTGGAAATTGAAATAAGAACACCGTGAATTCATTGTCCCAGGAAGGGGAAACTTTATTGACACATTCCTGGGGTCAGATACATCACATGATCACACTGACAGACCCACAGGCACATAGACACAGGCAACAGAGCATGCACAATGTCGGCACTAGTACAGTGTATATCCACCTTTCGCAACAATGCAGGCTGCTATTCTTCCATGGAGACGATCGTAGAGATGCTGGATGTAGTCCTGTGGAACGGCTTGCCATGCCATTTCCACCTGGCGCCTCAGTTGGACCAGCGTTCGTGCTGGACGTGCAGACCGCGTGAGACGACGCTTCATCCAGTCCCAAACATGCTCAATGGGGGACAGATCCGGAGATCTTGCTGGCCAGGGTAGTTGACTTACACCTTCTAGAGCACGTTGGGTGGCACGGGATACATGCGGACGTGCATTGTCCTGTTGGAACAGCAAGTTCCCTTGCCGGTCTAGGAATGGTAGAACGATGGGTTCGATGACGGTTTGGATGTACCGTACACTATTCAGTGTCCCCTCGACGATCACCAGTGGTGTACGGCCAGTGTAGGAGATCGCTCCCCACACCATGATGCCGGGTGTTGGCCCTGTGTGCCTCGGTCGTATGCAGTCCTGATTGTGGCGCTCACCTGCACGGCGCCAAACACGCATACGACCATCATTGGCACCAAGGCAGAAGCGACCCTCATCGCTGAAGACGACACGTCTCCATTCGTCCCTCCATTCACGCCTGTCGCGACACCACTGGAGGCGGGCTGCACGATGTTGGGGCGTGAGCGGAAGACGGCCTAACGGTGTGCGGGACCGTAGCCCAGCTTCATGGAGACGGTTGCGAATGGTCCTCGCCGATACCCCAGGAGCAAGAGTGTCCCTAATTTGCTGGGAAGTGGCGGTGCGGTCCCCTACGGCACTGCGTAGGATCCTACGGTCTTGGCATGCATCCGTGCGTCGCTGCGGTCCGGTCCCAGGTCGACGGGCACGTGCACCTTCCGCCGACCACTGGCGACAACATCGATGTACTGTGGAGACCTCACGCCCCACGTGTTGAGCAATTCGGCGGTACGTCCACCCGGCCTCCCGCATGCCCACTATACGCCCTCGCTCAAAGTCCGTCAACTGCACATACGGTTCACGTCCACGCTGTCGCGGCATGCTACCAGTGTTAAAGACTGCGATGGAGCTCCGTATGCCACGGCAAACTGGCTGACACTGACGGCGGCGGTGCACAAATGCTGCGCAGCTAGCGCCATTCGACGGCCAACACCGCGGTTCCTGGTGTGTCCGCTGTGCCGTGCGTGTGATCATTGTTTGTACAGCCCTCTCGCAGTGTCCGGAGCAAGTATGGTGGGTCTGACACACCGGTGTCAATGTGTTCTTTTTTCCATTTCCAGGAGTGTATTTGTCGAATGAATACCCGTTTATCGTCTGCACTTCTTCTTGGTGTAGCAATTTTAAGGGCCAGTAGTGTACCTTTTACCAATTATTAACTTTACTTGCTCTACCATTCTTCAAACTCGCATTGAATTGGTATGTCTATGTAGTGAGGTAGTATGTGAGTCCTGTTACTGAATACTTTTCTGAATGTTGCCTCCATCCTCTAGGCCCTCCCCCGCCGCCTCCCCTCCCCCTCCTGGCTGGGCATATTATTCAGAGAACTCAGGTTTCTGTCTAGAGATCACCAAGAATTTTGAATACTCGATGGGCACAGACAAATTACCCTCAACCAGGAGACGGCAGTCGAGGTTCTACCAGAAAGAGCAGCGACAACTGTAGTTTATTCTCCTGTCATTCAAATAAACAGAAATCTGTCATCCTAGAAGCTTTACACCAAGTATGACATTCCAGACTACGATTCAGGTTACAAGTTTATGCTCTCACATTTACCTATATCCACCTTACAGTATCCACTCCATACTGCATATGTCACAAACAAACATAGTTCCTCAAGTACGTTTCACTCTAATGCTGGTGTGTCGCATGACCCTGGTCTGTGTCCCAGCATCTTGTATACTGCAGACACACCCTAATGACCACGCACTACCTACCTTCTACAGTGTGCTGACGACACTGTCTGTCTAACAACCCATCCCACCCTCCAACCCTCCCATGCCTTCCTTAAATGTTGGCTGGATCTCCTGGTTGACTGGTGTAAGAGATGCAACCTTTCTGTGAAATTCTAGCCACCATCTTTGGCAGTACCGTCATCCAGATTACTACCTCCCGATCTAGAACCAACTAATGTTTCCCATTAACGCAGTATGTTAGACTAACACTTTCTGCAAAATTAAAATGCAGTGCACACCAACGTGCAACCCAGCAGAAAGCCCCCCCCCCAAAAAAAAAAAAAAAAACTTCATGGGCTAACTGAAAAGTAAAGCCTACGACCTTTTTTGTGAACATTCGTAAAGCTTTTTAAATAAAATTAACGTTATTAACATTCTACGTCTTTATTCTTCATGTCTATATATTTGCAGCCCTCTGCCGCTAGAGAACTCTGAACTGTTGTGTGTAACATGGCGGTATGTAACACAACGATGTCGGTGCGTGAGAAACAGTGTGCTGCAATCGAATTTCGAATTTGAAGAGTTCTTTAACACACGGAGCACCCTCTTCTTGAGCATGACAATGCCAGACCACACGTGAGCGCTGCAACATCCGCAACAGTTCCAGACCTTGGGTTTACTGCCATCGATCATCCTTCATTAGTCCCGACTTGGCCACATCCAATTTTCATGTTACCAAAACTTAAAGAATTACTTTGTGGGCCTTGCTTTGATAATGATGAAGCGGTGCAAGAAGAGATGTGGTCAAGCATTCTATTGTCAGGGTGTCAATAAACTGGAGTCTCATGGGAGAAATGTGTTTGTTGCCGGGGTGGCTATGCTGAAAAATAAGTATGTAGACATGAGGAATAGAGATTTAAGAATATAAATAAAATTTCTTCTATTTAAAAAGGTTTATGAGTTTTCATCTAAAAAAATGTGAAAGCTTTACTTTTCTACCCACCTTCGCCGCACAAGATGTCTACAAACTGCTAACATTACTCTCACTTATCACTCATTCATTTGCCCCGTATTAACATATGCTTTTTTCTTTTTTTTTTTCTTTTTGGTCATCAGTCTACTGACTGGTTTGACGCGGCCCGCCACGAATTCCTTTCCTGTGCTAACCACTTCATCTCAGAGTAGCACTTGCAACCTACATCCTCAATTATTTGCTTGACGTATTCCAATCTCTGTCTTCCCCTACAGTTTTTGCCCACTACAGCTCCCTCTAGTACCATGGAAGTCATTCCCTCATGTCATAGCAGATGTCCTATCATCCTGTCCCTTCTCCTTATCAGTGTTTTCCACATATTCCTTTCCTCTCCGATTCTGCGTAGAACCTCCTCATTCCTTACTTTATCAGTCCACCTAATTTTCAACATTCGTCTATAGCACCACATCTCAAATGCTTCGATTCTCTTCTGTTCCGGTTTTCCCACAGTCCATGTTTCACTACCATACAATGCTGTACTCCAGATGTACATCCTCAGAAATTTGTTCCTCAAATTAAGGCCGGTATTTGATATTAGTAGACTTCTCTTGGCCAGAAATGCCTTTTTTGCCATAGCGAGTCTGCTTTTGATGTCCTCCTTGCTCCGTCCCTCATTGGTTACTTTACTCCCTAGGTAGCAGAATTCCTTAACTTCATTGACTTCGTGACCATCAATCCTGATGTTAAGTTTCTCGCTGTTCTCATTTCTACTACTTCTCATTACCTTCGTCTTTCTCCGATTTACTCTCAAACCATACTGTGTATTCATTATACTGTTCATTCCGTTCAGCAGATCATTTAATTCTTCTTCACTTTCACTCAGGATAGCAATGTCATCAGCGAATCGTATCATTGATATCCTTTCACCTTGTATTTTAATTGCACTCCTGAACCTTTCTTTTATTTCCATCATTGCTTTCTCGATGTACAGATTGAAGAGTAGGGGCGAAAGGCTACAGCCTTGTCTTACACCCTTCTTAATACGAGCACTTCGTTCTTGATCGTCCACTCTTATTATTCCCTCTTGGTTGTTGTACATATTGTATATGACCCGTCTCTTCCTATAGCTTACCCCTACTTTTTCAGAATCTCGAAGAGCTTGCACCATTTTGTATTGTCGAAGGTTTTTTCCAGGTCGACAAATCCTATGAAAGTGTCTTGATTTTTCTTTAGCCTTGCTTCCATTGTTAGCCGTAACGTCAGAATTGCCTCTCTCGTCCCTTTACTTTTCCTAAAGCCAAACTGATCGTCACCTAGCGCATTCTCAATTTTCTTTTCCATTCTTCTGTATATTATTCTTGTAAGCAGCTTCGATGCATGAGCTGTTAAGCTGATTGTGCGATAATTCTCGCAGTTGTCAGCTCTTGCTGTCTTCGGAATTGTGTGGATGATGCTTTTCCGAAAGTCAAATGGTATGTCGCCAGACTCATAAATTCTACTCACCAACGTGAGTAGTCGTTTTGTTGCCACTTCCCCCAATGATTTTAGAAATTATGATGGAATGTTATCTATCCCTTCTGCCTTATTTGACCGTAAGTCCTCCAAAGCTCTTGTAAATTCCGATTCTAATACTGGGTCCCCTATCTCTTCTAAATCGACTCCTGCTTCTTCTTCTATCACATCAGACAAATCTTCACCCTCATAGAGACTTTCAATGCATTCTTTCCACCTATCTGCTCTCTCCTCTGCATTTAACAGTGGAATTCCCGTTGCACTCTTAATCTTACCACCGTTGCTTTTAATGTCACCAAAGGTTGTTTTGACTTTCCTGTATGCTGAGTCTGTCCTTCCGACAATCGTATCTTTTTCGATGTCTTCACATTTTCCTGCAACCATTTCGTCTTAGCTTCCCTGCCCTTCCTATTTATTTCATTCCTCAGTGACTTGTATTCCTGTATTCCTGATTTTCCCGGAACCTGTTTGTACTTCCTCCTTTCATCAATCAACTGAAGTATTTCTTCTGTTACCCATGGTTTCTTCGCAGCTACCTTCTTTGTACCTATGTTTTCCATCCCAACTTCTGTGATGGCCCTTTTTAGAGATGTTCATTCCTCTTCAACTGTACTGCCTACTGCGCTATTCCTTATTGCTGTATCTATAGCGTTAGAGAACTTCAAACGTATCTCGTCATTCCTTAGTACTTCCGTATCCCACTTCTTTGCGTATTGATTCTTCCTGACTAATGTCTTGAGCTTCAGCCTACTCTTCATCACTACTATATTGTGATCTGACTCTATATCTGCTCCTGGGTACGCCTTACAATCCAGTATCTGATTTCGGAATCTCTGTCTGACCCTGATGTAATCTAATTGAAATCTTCCCGTATCTCCCGGTCTTTTCCAAGTATACCTCCTCCTCTTGTGATTCTTGAACAGGGTATTCGCTATTACTAGCTGAAACTTGTTACAGAACTCAATTAGTCTTTCTCCTCTTTCATTCCTTGTCCCAAGCCCATATTCTCCTGTAACCTTTTCTTCTACTCCTTGCCCTACAACTGCATTCCAGTCGCCCATGACTATTAGATTTTCGTCCCCCTTTACATACTGCACTACCCTTTCAATATCCTCATACACTTTCTCTATCTGTTCATCTTCAACTTGCGACGTCGGCATGTATACATGAACTATCGTTGTCGGTGTTGGTCTGCTGTAGAACATCCCGGTCACTGAACTGTTCAGTAACACACGCTCTGCCCTACCTTCCTAATCATAACGAATCCTGCACCTGTTATACAATTTTCTGCTGCTGTTGATGTTACCCGATACTCATCTGACCAGAAATCCTTGTCTTCCTTCCACTTCACTTCACTGACCCCTACTATATCTAGATTGAGCCTTTGCCTTTCCCTTTTCAGGTTTTCTAGATTCCCTACCACGTTCAAGCTTCTGACATTTCACGCCACGACTCGTGCTTATATTGTCTGAATGGCCATCTCTCCTAAATTCTACAAATCCCTTAAAATCCTGGGAAGACATGCACATTGTGCCACCTTCTTCTTCCACCTATTCTCACTAATGAATCCAACAGCAACTCATCTATTTCCCACATGTTACTTTCTCCTTGGAGCACCTTTGGACCCAATATGTAGATCCGTTCCTCTCTCCGTAATTAATGTATGACCCACTAATCACCAATCCAGGTAACCATGCTGCGCCACTACATCCTGACTCCAGTTCCTATGCACCTCCACGCCTATCACTTTGGAATAAAGCTAGCCCTAAAATACACCCTTCCTCCCAGACCCAATCAACAATGCTCCACCTCAACCCACCCACCCCTTTCGTACATCTTCTATTCTTCCTCTTAATAAAGGTTAGTTTCTTGCACTTTTGCAAGACCACATACCCCTCATTCCACTTCGGCTATGAATATGATTTTCATGAAACATCAGCATCACCTTTATACCATAGCAGCATCTACATCATACTGGATTGTATTTTAACTTTTGAGTAAATCCATCAAATAAATTAAATTACTTTTGAATGCATTATGGGAACAGCAGTGATCAATGTCTTATAAATAATTACTATTAAAAACAGTCTTGACCACAATTTATTTAACAAGGTGACCGGTTTCGACCACTACTGTGGTCATCTTCAGACCATTGAGTAGGAACCTCTTTCTGTTAGAGAGGTTCCTACTCAATGGTCTGAAGATGACCACAGTAGTGGTCGAAACCGGTCACCTTGTTAAATAAATTGTGGTCAAGACTGTTTTTAATAGTAATTAAATAAATTAAAGCTTGTAAACATGTAAAACCATGGGCTGACAAGAAATTTTTGGCCCTTGCAAGCCCACCGCTCATGAGGAAAGAAAACAGCATGAAAGGAAAAAGAACCAGTTCCAACGAGATTCAATAAAAATATTCGAACCTCACCTCCCCATTCATAAATGTATAACACTTGTAACATGGCCCATCGTATTTACTGCTCAGTTAGGCTAAATCTCCACCAACGAAACCAGACCTCAAATTTCTCGCAAAACATATTGACAGCCCTCCTCATCTGAACAACTTGTTTCATCCACCCTACACGGCCAGGGGTATCATAATATCCATGTAGACTGTCCTTCAAAATACTCATCAATTCCAGTGGCCACACCCACTAACAGATCTACATCACAATCTGCTTCGTATTCACCTAAACAAAGAAGGCACCTGCTCCTGGAATGATGTACACATCATTTTCAACTATCTCGATACTCTAGTATAAGCCATCTCTAGTCCTCAACTACACATACAACTTCCTAGCACTGATCATGGGGCTACAGTAATATAAAATTTGCTCCATCCGAAAAAGCAATCCATTGATTATGGATATTTCGTGCTCACACGAATTCCTTACCTTCGTTCCAGATTACATGTTCCTCCAGCTGTGCCTCACCTTCCACAACACCCTTTAAATAGCAAACCTTACAGACATTTCCCTTCCCTTTCACTGTACCTTTTACATATACAGGGTGTTATGAAAAGGTACGGCCAAACTTTCAGGAAACATTCCTCACACACAAAGAAAGAAAATATGATATGCGTACATGTGTCCTGAAACGCTTACTTTCCATGTTAGAGCTCATTTTATTACTTCTCTTCAAATAACATTAATTATGGAATGGAAACACACAGCAACAGAACGTACCAGCGTGACTTCAAACACTTTGTTGCAGGATATGTTCAAAATGTCCTCCGTTAGCAAGGATACATGCATCCACCCTCCGTTGCATGGTATACCTGATGCGCTGATGCAGCTCTGGAGAATGGCGTATTGTATCACAGCCGTCCACAATACGAGCACGAAGAGTCTCTACATTTGGTACCGGGGTTGCGTAGACAAGAGCTTTCAAATGCCCCCATAAATGAAAGTCAAGACGGTTGAGGTCAGGAGACCGTGGAGGCCATGGAATTGGTCCGCCTCTACCAATCCATCGGTCACCGAATCTGTTGTTGAGAAGCGTACGAACACTTCGACTGAAATGTGCAGGAGGTCCACCGTGCATGAACTACATGTTGTGTCGTACTTGTAAAGGCACATGCTCTAGCAGTACAGGTAAGGTATCCCGTATGAAATCATGATAACGTGCTCCATTGAGCGTAGGTGGAAGAACAGGGGCCCCAATCAAGACATCACCAACAATGCCTGCCCAAACGTTCACAGAAAATCTGTGTTGATGACGTGATTGCACTATTGCGTGCGGATTCTCGTCAGACCACATATGTTGTTTGTGAAAATTTACAATTTGATCACGTTGGAATGAAGCCTCATCCGTAAAGAGAACAATTCCACTGAAATGAGGATTGTCACTTTGTTGGATGAACCATTCGCAGAAGTGTACCCGTGGAGGCCAATCAGCTGCTGATAGTGCCTGCACACGCTGTACATGGTACAGAAACAACTGGTTCTCCCGTAGCACTCTCCATCCAGCGACGTGGTCAACGCTACCTTGTTCAGCAGCAACTTCTCTGACGCTGACATTAGGGTTATCGTCAACTGCACGAAGAATTGCCTCGTCCATTGCTGGTGTCCTCGTCGTTCTAGGTCTTCCCCAGTCGTGAGTCATAGGTTGGAATGTTCCGCGCTCCCTAAGACGCCGATCAATTGCTTCGAACGTCTTCCTGTCGGGACACCTTCGTTCTGGAAATCTGTCTCGATACAAACGTACCGCGCCACGGCTATTGCCCCGTGCTCTTCCATACTTCAAATGGGCATCTGCCAACTCCGCATTTGTAAACATTGCACTGACTGCAAAACCACGTTCGTGATGAACACTAACCTGTTGATGCTACGTACTGATGTGCTTGATGTTAGTACTGTAGAGCAATGAGTCGCATGTTATCACGAGCACCGAAGTCAACATTACCTTCCTTCAATTGAGCCAACTGGCGGTGAATCGAGGAAGTACAGTACATACTGACGAAACTAAAATGAGGTCTAACATGGAAATTAAGCGTTTCCGGACACATGTCCACATAACATCTTTTCTTTATTTGTGGGTGAGGAATTTTCCAGAAAGTTTGGCCGTACCTTTTTGTAACACCCTGTATATTATTGTTATTGACCTAATCATCAATAGAAGGTCTTTTGTAGAACTCCAGACGTAGTGTACATTCACTGACTCCTTTCAAGGTGATGTAATCTCCACCCCACAGCATACGCTTCTGAAAATAATAAAGCTTTGCTAGCTTGTAGCCCCGTCGTCATATCACTGCAATTATCAACTGTTCTGACATTATGTGACTAACACATTCTACACACAATCCTCTATACATTATCTTAACTCTATCCACTCCTTTACACTAGCCATCTTAAATTATTGGCATAGCGACAGAAATGCCTGCCAGGGTTCCACAAATATACGTGTCGGAAGCCCAGCAACCAATCCTCTAAAAAACCTAAATATAATCCTCACCATCTGCTATTCCATAAAAGCATTCCTCCGCTTAACAGGGGCCACGCGGGGTAGCCGTAGCATTAGTTAGTTTTAGATTAAATAGTGTGTAAGCTTAGGGACCGATGACCTCAGCAGTTTGGTCCCATAAGACATTACCACCAATTTCCAAATTTCCGCTTAACAACTGTAGCAAAGCTAACCACAGAGCACTGTATCTCTCTGAAATCTTCACAGACACTGCTGTCTTACCTCTGGCACACAGCTCCCACTGCTTGGACAGTACACTACAAACAGAGGTAAACACACTAAACACATCATACGAAATAAAATACCTCTGGCCAAACCTGCATTATCTATAGACCCCTTAAAAACGCACACTCTCCTTCCTTCTTGTAACTCTTTACAATATAGTCCTCTCCTTTGTTTCCTGTCCTAAATTTTGGGATGCCTCCAAATTCCTACTTTTCTTCAAACCAAATTAATCCTCTAGCAAAACTTTGTCTTATAGCCCCATTAGCGTCACCACCTACTTCTCGCAACCATCTCCAATACTAGCAGAGAAACAATGAAGTTCCCACAATGTTTGTATCACTTTTGAGACCGAATGGGGCATGCAGATCTCCTTTTTAAACGCCAGACATGTGAACTGCGTTATTGCATCCTATCTACCTGATCACCAATTCTGTGTCATTATGAAGAATACTGATCTGACTCTGCAGTTGTATAGTATTGGATGAAATTTTCACTGCCAGTATTCTACCAGCAAAGAGAGGAGGGATGTTGGCATAAAGCTGCTGATCACCAGTCCTTGAGTCAATTTTAGGGATTAAATTTCAAACCTCAGCACAGTGTAACATGAAATACTCGTAAAGTCAAGTGAACTGTTGATGGTGACCTACCTATTGGATCTATTGGATCTGTTGTTAATCTTGGTAGGCCATTTCGTGGTATTGAAGAGGAGTCACGTGCCAGCGCTGGGTTTCACCTTCTCCCTCCTTTCTTCATCATCATACAACACAATCTAGACACTACACTATACATGCACTAATCTACAAAAATACACATATGACACAACTGTCACATATATACAAGAAAGGAGCCAATCTGTGTGGGGGAAGAACACCATTTCTAGCTAGGCAGATGGAGCTACCATGCTGGATTTCTCAGACAATAGTACCATAGGGCATATAGTTTTTAAATTAACAATACTAATGCCAGTGTCTTACGAGGGGTGTTCAAGAAGTAATGCAACACATTTTTTCTTAGAACAATTTCTGTTAAAAAAAATGGAATTTTTTATAGGACATGGTGGAATATTCTCGCTTTATCCCCTATAGTTTCATTAGTTTTGCTATACGTTGCCTTCAAAATGGTGTCTTTAATGGAGGTGCATTCCAAGCAGAGAGCTGTCATTGCGTTTCTTTTGGCAGAAAAGCAGAGCATTACAGATAATCATAAGCGCTTGCATAATGTCTGCACAGACATGGCAGTGATCGAATGCACTGTGAGTCGTTGGGGGGGGGGGGGGGGGGGGTCTGTCATCATAGCATAAAGATCGTGCAAACCCATGCAGTCTCCCACATGCCAGCTGCCCTCACACAACTGTGACTCCCGAAAAGCTGAAACGTGCAGACACTCTCCTTCAAGGTGATCGAAAGGTCACAGTCAAACACCTCGCTTCTCACGTGGACCTCTGTTGGTTGTACCGACACACTCATCCACAGTTGGAGTACTCAAAAGTGTGTACCGTCTGTGTTCCTCCCTGCAAAACAGAAGTCCATAAAGAGCAACGAAGAATTATCTGTGCGGAATTGCTTCCTCATTACGAGGCTGATTGTGACAATTTTTAGTCTATCATCATGAAAGGCGGTGAAACATGAGTTCATCACTTCGAACCAGAAATGAAATAGCAATCTTTCGATTGGCCCCGTACCGCCACTCCTCCGAAGAAACGGTTCAAAGCCGCAACCTTAGCAGATAAAGTCGTGCCGACATACTTCCGGGAGTCTGAAAGGGTATTCCGTTTGATGTCCTCCGTCATGGTGCAAGGATCAACTCTGAAGCGTAGTGTGCTACCCTCAGAAAACTGAAGAAACATCTTCATTGTGTTAGTCGCCACAAAAATGCAAATGAACTTCTTCTTCTCCATGACAGTGCAAGGCCTCACAAAAGTCTGCGTACCCAAGAGGAACTCACAACTCATCAGTGGACTGTTCTTTCAAAGCCACGCTACAGCGCAGATGTCACACCTTTCGATTTCCATTTGTTTGACCCAGTGAAGAATGCACTCCACTAGAAGCTGTACTTGGATGATGGGAAGATTATTAATGAAGCAAGACGATGGCTCTGGTATGGACCAGTAGACTGGTATCATGCAGGCATATGTGACCTCCCAGTAAGGTCACATAAAGCTGTCCATTGAACGGAGATTATGTTGAAACATGTGATTTTCCAGCCAGATGCTTGGGGAATGATATGATATATTGGAATCCTGAACAAAACAACTTTCTTCGAAACAAAATTTATTGACTTGCTTCTAGAACACTTCCTCATACATGCTACTGCGCGTCTGTCCCATGGCTCTGCCCTCTGTCCACTCCTTTATATTCTCTAGTCCACTAAGATGCCTAAATTTCTACTGCTCCTGTTTTGTCATTCATATTTAGTCATAGCTATGCCTGTTGTAGCTTCCAATGTCTGCCAGTCACCTTCGCCAGACATGGCCATCGCCAAACTTTGGCTGTGCCTTTGCCATCCATAAAGCCAGTCTACACTGATATACTGTCATCGCCTGAGTCTGTATTTTCACCTGTACCAGTCACAGAAAATTTGTCACTGCTGACTGTGTCCTCAGGATAATATTCAGTGCTGCTCTTCACTTCAGCCGGCCAGTGTGGCTGAGCGGTTCTAGGGGATTCAACCTGGAACCGAGCGACCGCTACGGTCGCAGGTTCGAATCCTGCCTTGGGCATGGATGTGTGTGATGTCCTTAGGTTAGTTAGGTGTAAGTAGTTCTAAGTTCTAGGGGACTGATGACCTCAGATGTAAAGTCCAATAGTGCTCTGAGCCATTTTCCTCGCTTCACAGCAACCATTTACAGAGTTTCTTCTACCATATCATAGCACTAACCGCCTCACAACAAGCAATCGCGCTTCTCACCATTACCACTTCTACATCGCATATACACATCTTTGTGCAACTCCTATTCCAAATACATCAACGCCCCTCTACTTTGTACTGACATTCATCGCCTATTCACTTCATTCTTTCTACACAACTGCCAGACTAACTCCTACAACCTCATCATCAACCTTGTAGCACATGTCAAACTTACCTGATTTCTGAATTGCACCAATTTCAGCATGGGGTGCCACTGACCACAACCAACCAAACTAAACCAGCCACTCTGTACCAGCATCAGTACCGTCACTTATGCCAACAGCTTCATGACCAGCATCAGTAGCAACAGAGCCTCTGTATCCAGCCCCATCACCTTCATCAACCCTAGCGCCACTGCCCTCTTCATAACAAGTACGAACTTCCTCAGAAGTCTTATACACAAACAAAACTACTGAAGGACAGTTTTACGCTTCATCCATTCCACAATCGAAAAATTCCCACGTGGACTTGACAACATGGCACGAATGTATCTAACTCGCAGCTCATGCCGAATTCCCACGCCTCTGACCTGACCAGACCTGACCTAAATTCCATAAACCTAAGACGTTACCAATCGAAATCCCAAAGTGGTAACCTATCCCACGTAAAGTTTCCGTTATTGCATGGTCCATAGTTCCTGACATGGACACTAAGCTATGGCACGAAATCCCCTCCACACTGATAGTCCACCTGCACCCTTCCACTCTCTTGTCTCTCCACATCCAAAGCAACCTGTTGCATTTAGCAATACAAGTCTGATGCCCAAGATTCAAGGGAGCGAAACCCTCCGACTAGTTGCTCAAGGCAGCAGGACTGCACGCTAGCAACTCATGTGATCACACGATGATATATCCGAAACAGGTAATAAGGGGAAACACAAAATTATACAGGTAACGAATATTTATTAACTCAATATACAACGATGTCCTCAGCTCTGAGTGATGAAGGACGCGTGGCACACTAGCTGATGTCCTACAAACTACTCTAACACATTGAAAGAGAACTATCTAACCTACAGAAGATCAGTGTGAACAGCTCCATGTAATAGTTCTGAGTCTCACTCTGATTTCAGTATCCCTTGACACTCGTTAATAGCAGTTGCCTATAACAATGGCGATTGGTGATAACCATTGGCTAGATTTTAAGGCATCTGATGCTGCTGAACTGCTGCTGGAACTGCAAATGCGTAAACCGATGAACCGCGGCTTCCCGAGAGTGGCAGCAAGTGTTTCTTTATCCACAATGGGTGGAGTAAATCTTGCATGTTTGATTTCGTTGGCGAAAGCAGGAAGCAGTTCCTAATGTCAGCGACATCTGTGCCGATTGACATCACTGTAGGCATAGGGAACAGACTATTTGAAGATCACTGGGGAAGGCACAAATAGGTTCTACTTTATATGCGCCATCTAAGAGGCAACAGATCTAATTGGTGGCACTTGGTGTGGAGAGTGTTTGTCTATATACAGCCCAAATCCCCATTAATCAGTGACTACATATTATCTTTGAAGCCCCCATATTTCACCATAGGCACCAGAGAGTAAGCACACAGCTCCTAAAAATATTTTAAACTACAACGTCCACCGAATCTAAGTTGTAAAAACCCACCTTCCTAGTCCCATTCTAAATCCAAACACATCCTTAAAGAATAGCTTCACTTGCAATCCCCACAACAACGTTATTACTTGCAACTTATCTTTTTCTACTTTATATATATATATATATATATGCTCTAGGGGACTGATGACCTCAGATGTAAAGTCCCATAGTGCTCTGAGCCATTTCCTTCGCTTCACAGCACCCATTTACAGAGTTTCTTCTACCATATCATAGCACCAACCGCCTCGCAACATGCAGGATTATACTTCAAACAGGATGAAGCAATTAAATAAATTCTACACATACAGTAAATGATCTGATAAAAAAGAACATTACTATATATATAAAAACTGCGGGTTTCGATTTTTAAAAAAAAAACGCAGTTGATATCCGTTTGACCTATGGCAGCGCCATCCAGCGGGCGAACCATAGCGCCATCTGGTTTCTTCCTTCAAGCTAGATGAGTTTCGTTCTTTGTAGTTTTTTCGTATGATGCTTATTTCGTGAGATATTTGGCCCGGTCACTGTGTGTGTGTTTGTGCGTATGTGTGTGTGTGTGTGTGTGTGTGAGTGTGTGTGCGTGTGTGTGTGTGTGTGTGTGTGTGTGTGTGGACAGCACTTCTGCTCACTGCTAGCGCTGGACCTTAAATAAATATTCCACAGCATTTTGTCTTCTAAATTCCCACAGTTATTTCTTTCATTACCAACAGAAAATACTTCTCAGCAAACTTCATTAAGTCTAACTCTGTGCTTTCCATTTTCCACACAAAGTAACAATAATCATAAATTATCTCCAAGTCAACATATGCTTTCATATCTCTTCCCCAGGTCATAACACATGCGAAATAAAATTATTTTGTTCATAAGTGTAATCAAAACATTGTACAAGAGCTATCTTCAAAGTATACTTCTGTCATTCCATTTGAGAATTTTAGTATGTACACAATAAAATTATTACCTCTTTATACCTCTGTTAATAACTGCCCTTTGTAATCAGCTTACCATCAGCATCACACATTTAACAATAAACTCTCATATTTTCTCATAAATTTTTGATACTTTATTACCACATTTTTTTTCACCATTTCCTACTCAGGTACAGTGAAGATACGTTCAAAAATAGCATTTTTTCAACATTATTAAGATTGCATTCATTATCAAATATACCATATATGACCAGAAGCAAACAGCTTATGCCTTGTTACTAAAGTGGACGTAATATGTAAACAGCTTCTCCTTCTGAAACTGTATGCAAAAGTTATTCACAAATGCCTGTCTTAAATCTCAACTGCAACAGGTTAGAAAATAGTGTCATGCAGGATTATACTTCATACAGGATGAAGCAATTAAGTAAATTCTACACATACAGTAAATGATCTGATGAAAAAGAACATTCCACTACGACTATACTAATTCAACAATGACCAAATACAATTCAATATGTACTCAAGACTAAAAATACTCGCGATCTTGATATCTCTCCCTACTAAACCAATTATACTTCTCCACAGACTGGCATTATTAGTTGTCAGCCTATGGATCATGTACATACCCCTAAACACTGCAGGACAGTCCATTGTATAGTAAGAAAACTTTGTGACTGTGTAATTTCCCATTATGTGCTAAGCAGTGAGATCTGACCAGTACTTTTTGTCCCACAAAGCTGCAGTTTTTCCATTTCTCAATAGCTTTCTTGATATTACAGAATGCCAAGTCAACCACATCAAGATGAAGTAGCTGTCACTGTGGTGATAAGGGAGCTAGTTTCAATAAACAGCCTGGTATCTGCTTGTTTTTCGGCACTACAAGTGGAGATAAGGAAATTGAATATTTATGTAGTTCGTATGATAAATCCTGAATAATGTTTATATATTTATCGGAAGTTTTATGTTGTTGATAAAAATAGAGCTTACAATGTTTTCCTTCATGAAGCCTTCAAATGGATCTGATGTAGGATAGTATGTCAAATAAAAATTGGTTTAAGCTTCCTTTGTCATGAAATGCAGAACCATTGACGTGAAAAAACCGAGGTCTATTATCTGAAACGACTTTATCAATATGGTCAAGATCCTCTGAAGATATTTTTAAAAACGCTGAAGACATCGACTTCCTGTTTGCCTTGTGCAGTAAAGTAAATGTGACAAATATGGAAGTGAGTTCAGCTACTAAAAATACGAAAGGATAACCGCATTATTAATTTTTTTAGTCATCAGTCTTCTGAGTGGTCTGGTGTGGCCTACCTTGAATTTCTTATTCGCCTACGCTAACCTCTTCCAGGGTAGCACTTGCCGCCTACATCCTCAATTACTTGTTGGATGTATTCCGAGTTCTATTTTCCCCTACAGTTTCTACCCTGTGCAGTTCCTTCTAATACTTTAGATGTTATTCCCTGATGCGTTAACATATGTCTTACCATGCTGTGCATTTCTCTTCTCAGTGTTTTCCACAGGTTATTTCCTTCGCCGAGTCTGTCGAGAACCTCCTCATTGCTTGACTTACCGGTGCACCTGATTTTCAATGTTCTCCCCTAGGACCGTACCTCAAACAGTTCAGTTCTTGTCTGTTCCAGTTTTTCCACTATCCATGACTTACTACCATACAGTTCTGTGCTACAAACGTACATTCTTATAAATTTCTTCCTCAAGTTAACGCCCATGTCTGATATCAGTAACTTCTCTTGGCCAGGGATGCCCTCTTTGTCTGTGTTAGTCTGGTTCTTACGTCCCCTTGCTTCGTCCACCATTAGTAACTTTCCTTTCAAGGTAGCAGAATCCCTTAACTTCGTCTACTTCGTGATCATCAATTCTAACGTTTTCTCGCTGTTCTCATTTCCGCTACTTATCGACACTTTTGCTTTTCTTTCGGTTTACTCTCCATCCATATTCATATCATCAAATTGTTAACGCCATTCAACTGATCCTGTAGTTCTTCTTCACTTTAGCTAAGAATAGGAATGTCATAAATTAATCTTATCATTGATATCCTTTCACCCCCAATTTTAATCCCACTCTTGAACCATTCTTATTTTTCCTCATTGCTTCTTCAATGTTTTGACGGAACAGTAGAGGCGAATCCAACCTATCCTTAGTGTTCCAGTTTTACACATCTTTCTGGTTCTTGTATATATTGTATATTATGTGTTTTTGTCTATAGCTTATTCCCATTTCTGTCAGAACTTCGAACATATTACACCATTTTACACAGCCAACAGCTTTTTCTAGGTCGATGAATGCTGCGAGCGTGTATGCTGCGAGCGTGTCTTCATTTATCGTCAATCTTGCTTCCATTATCTAGCGCAACGTGGGAACTGCCTGTCTGGTTCCTTTTCTAAAGTCAAAATGATCGTCGTCTAATTGAGCCTCAGTATCTTTTCCATTCTTCTGCATGTTAACTTTCTTAGCAGCTTGAGTGCATTACCTGCTAAGCTGATTGCCCTACAGTTCCCGCACCACCTACATTTGCTCTCTTCGCAATTGTGTGAAAGATATTTTCCCGAAAGTCTGATGGCACGTTGACAGCCTTATTGATTCTTCAGACAAACTTGGTTGCCACTTCCCCCAATAATTTTAGGAATTGCGATGGATTGTCATGTATCCCTTCTGCCTTATTTGAGATCAAGTCTCCGAGAGCTCTTTTAAATTCTGATTCTAATACTGGATGCCTTAATTCATCCCTATCGAGTTCAGTTTCTTCTTCAAACCACTCCTCGCTCTTGTAGAGGCCTGCAATATTCTCTTTCCACTTATCAACTCTCCTTTCTGTGTTTAAAAGTGGGACTCGCATTGCACTTTAATGTTATCACTCTAGCTTATAATTTCATAGAAGGCTGTTTTGACTTATCTATAAGCTGAATTATCCTCTCGATGATCATTTCTTTTTCGAGTTTTCACATCTTTCATGCAGTAGTTTCGCCTCGGCTTTCCTGCACTACATAGTCATTTAATTCCTAAGGAACTTATATTGATGTATTCCTCTGTTTCCCAGAACATTTTTGTATTTCCTTCTTTCTTCGACCAATTGAAGCATTTCATTTTTTATCCAAGGTTTCTTAGCAGTTGCCTTCCTTGTACCAGTGCTTAGCTGTCCAACATTTGTTGTTGCCATTTTAGAGATGTTCTCACCTCTTCGACTAGGCTGCCTACTCTGGTGTTTCTTATCGCAGTATCCATATCATGGCTCAGTATTTCCGAGTTGAGTTTCTTTCCATACTGGTCCTTCCGTACGATTCTCTTGAACTTCCTTCTATTCTTCGTCATTACCAAATCGCGATCTGAGTCTGTTTATGGACCTGGGTGCGGCTTACAACTCAATACCGTATTTCGGAACCTCTGTCTGGCCATGATGTAATCCAGTCGGAATCTTTCCTTGCCACTTGGTCTTCTCCAAATATACCTTCTCCTTTTATGATTCTAGAGCGGAGTATTTACTTTTACCATCTGACATTTATTTCAAAAGTCAGAATATCTCTTCTCTCATTCTTACTGGTAAGCCTTTATTCTTCCGTAACCCTTTCTTCTATTCCTTTCCCTGTAACCGCGTTGCAGTACCCCATGACTATTAGAGTTTCATCTTCCTTTGCATACTGAATGCCCCTTTCAGTACTCTTATTCTTTCTCTATGTCTTCATCTGCGGCTTGCGACGTTACATAACGGATCCTAACTCTGTTACACCATTTTCTGCTGCTGTTGATGTTACCCTGTTCTCGTCTGACCAGAAATCCAACTACATCTAGACTGAGCCTTGACGTTTCCCTTTTCACTTTCGATAGCTTTCCTACTACGTTCAGATTTCTGACATTCCATGTTCCAAATCATAGAATGCTGTCCCGTCGTTAGTTATTCCACCTTTTTCTCATGGTGACCTCACCCTTACCGAATGGATGACTGGTCCAGAGACTATTGCCACTAGAGAGATTATCACGACACTGTTTTTCAGTTACAGGACACATGCTCTGTGGCGGTAGAAAATAGTGCCGTACAGTACCAAGTGGTAGGAGGTTTTTCCTTCTCACAAAGTATGCACTTTGCTAGAACATGGAGAATCTGTTATCATCGTTGTTGGAATAACATGTTCATGTAATTTGCTGAAGTATTTTCTAGGATCAAACTGGGCATAATTAAGTTGTATATAACAAGCAAGTTTTTAAACAAATTCATCGAGTATGCACCCAAAGAGAACTGTCTGGATTTCGACGTCTGAATAGCATCTTGTGTCGTACCAAATAATTATGTCTCAATGCAGCATTCGCCAATTCTCCTTCACCTCCTTTCAGCTAGCATATTTATCCTAAGTGATAAAGGAATATAGTTTCCAGATGCCCCCTTCTGGATATTCAAAATTGTTTTCATTGTAATGCTGCTGGTTTTCTTTAATTAATGCTACAGGTGCACGTGATAGAGTATCAGCAACGATGTTTTATATACCTGGAATATAAACAACCGTAAAATTAAATTCTTACCTATACACTGCCCAGCACGGTAAGTGATCATGTGTTAAGATAAGAGTCATTAAAATTTACAGTGCGCAGTGATTGATATATACTTTAGAGTGTTTTCCATACAAAAAGACTAGGAATTTAGTGAAGACTCACTCTACATATAGAAGATCAGTGTAAACAAATAGCAAACGCAATTTCAAAGTAAAGCTTTCATATAACTGCTCAAGAAAAAGCTTCCTATAACGTCGCGTCCTAATAAGAAAAAGGCCGAAAAATGTAACTTTTCAGAGACATATGTATATGCAGTGGACTGTAACTTTTCAACTGTGTTATAAGTCTAAGTTTTCAACTCCTACACTCGCTGTTAATTTTATGCTCGTTCTAACTTCTCAAAAGAATGTTTTTTGGTTTGTTTCTCACTGAAGCCTTTAGACTTTAAACAGACGGTGCACGTGATGTAATTTTATGCTTGCTAGCAGCTGTGTGTAACCGTTAATTCTACTTCACATAAATCTTCAGTGTTTACAGTCACATACGTGCATTATTACGTACATTACATGCAATCCTCATGAATACAAATAACCTGGCCAATCACACGTGAATGTTTTATCACAGTATAAACTCATAATCTCAACATCTGGCTGTCTAATGGAGAACACGTACAAAACCACTGAACCAAATACTATCCGGAAGTATGTAAAACTAGTTATTCGTTCCCCGAATGTAAACTGAATGGACAATCACTGTTCCTTAAGTGCGAAGAACAATGTTCAGTTCTGCCCCTAATAATCATCTGTCTTAACTTTGCGACAGTGTATAAATAGGCAGTTACAGTGCAATTGCATTTCTCTGGAATAGGTCGAGGTAAATCACGCTGTTTTTGCCATTGCTAAAATATAACATGCGGAGCGCAATGCAAGTGATAATCAGATCTCGCCAGCTGCAATGTGAGCCCAAATTGCTATGTTTTAAAATTTTTAAATAGCAAGAGGGTTGTAGAGGCTCAATGTCGAATAACTGAATAATAGTCCTGATTTAGTAGTATATTAATCAACGAAATTGAATAACTATGGACAAAACTGCTTTACTGATCATTGTTACTATAATTTGAATAGCAAACGTAGCATTCTTGAAATTAATTCTTTAGCCGAAGTTTCTTACATTCATGAAGATAAATCTTTAACCAAAATTTACATTCAGCATTTTAAAAGGAAAAGGGTGATGCGAGTCTTTCCTGAGTATATGCATAATCTGCATTACATGAAACAACATTACCAACTACTCAGTCAGTGCGAGTTACGAAATTTACAAACCAAAACTGAAAAGGCTTTATAAACACAACATCCCAGTTTTTGCAAAGCTAGTGAATTTGACAGATTACTTTCACAATAAACACTAAACAACAGCAACATCATTCCGACGTCAGATCTTCACACCAGTACATATGTGTACTTTAGCCAATGCCCAGCACTGAAGTCTTGTCCACGCGCACTGACTATTTGACAACAACATTATTTTTGGAACCCAGAGAGTCTCCTTTACAAATGTACCGAGGAAAAGTGCTTACGGCAGTGAATATCTCAAATAAAAGCATCAGTTCTCGTAATGTAACTACCTTCCACACTCCCACTCTAAGATGTGATTAATCTCCAATCTTACTGCTCTAAATCGTCATAGGACCACAACCTGATCCTGTGCCATATCCTAACTTTCAAAATAAAACCTCACTTGGGCGGGCGCATACAGTGTAAAGGAGCAGGTACTTCAGCCAGGCAGCCACAGCTACACCCACACACGAACGTGTTTTTCACGTACGTTTTGCGTTAATTGTCACCGACATTCTAGACCACCGTTTGTTAAGTGGGCTGGCCACACGACGCGTTTTCGCACGATGCTCGCCAGCGGACTACAGGGTCCACGTGACGGAGCGCGCTGGGCTGCATTCGATTTGCGTGTTTACCGCACTGGGCGCTGGACAAGCGTGCGGGAAACACCCTGCTTTTTCACGATCCATCCTGGGGAATCGGTCGTTCAGGAAGAACGGCGGCTACTAATCCGTTACATACAGTGTGTAGCAGCGCAGTGCAGCGAGCGGTGATTTAACTAAATTCAGCTCGTGTACGTTTATTGCTTCACTTACATTAGTTACTAATTACTGCATTTCGCAAAGTGTTAAGCTTTTTGTTTGTAATTAACACTCTCCAAACGTGTCAGCGTGATATGTTGCCACTGATTTGACGAGCCCTCTGCAAGCGTTTCGGTATAGCTGTGGAACAGTCTGTGTGCATGTGTTACTTTTGTACAGTTGCGTAGAGGGACTGTGAATTCTGGAGCTTGCTGTTCAGTTAGCAGACAGCCTATACCATCCTCGCATTATTGTCCCTGTAGCTGTCTTGTACACTCATGCTCATAAATTAAGGATAATGCTGATATATGGTGAAACAACACTCTGGTGGGTGGTTTGTGGGTTTAAATCACATCGGGGTATGACCGTGCTGTGCATTTGACCTGCGAACGTCGCACGGTGGCGCTGGCAGCAGTCCACATACGCAGAGGAGTGTTGGTGTATGTCAGAGTACGGTGCCGCGAGTAAGTTTGTAGACGTTTTCAGACGTGCTAACGGCGGCTGTGTGTTGAAAATGGCTCAAAGAACACATATTGATGACGTTACGAGGGGTAGAATACTAGGGCGACTGGAGGCTGGTCAAAAACAGCAGGTCGTAGCACGGGTCCTCCGTGTCCCAGAAAGTGTGATCTCAAGGTCATGGTAACGATTGCAGCAGGCGGGAAACGTGTCCAGGCGCTACAGTACGTGACGTCCACAGTGTACAACACCACAAGAATACCGAAATCTCACCATCAGTGCCCGCAGACGGCCACGGAGTACTGCAGGTAGCCTTGCTCGGGACTTTACCGGAGCCACTGCAACAGTTGTCCCCAGGCACACGTATACAGACGGCTGAACAGACATGGTTTATTCGCCCGGAGACGTGCAAGGTGCATTCCACTGACTCCTGGTCACAGGACAGCCTGTAAAGCCTGGTTTCAAGAACGCAGTACATGGTCATTGGAACAGTGGTTCCAGGCTATGTTCACGGACGAGTCCAGGTATAGTTAGGACAGTGATTCTCGCCGGGTTTTCATCTGGCGTAAACCAGGAACCAGATACCAACCCCATAATGTCCTTGAAAAGGACCTGTATGGAGGTCGTGGTTTGATGATGAGGGTTGGGATTATGACTGGTGCACGTACACCCGTGCATGTCTTTGACAGAGGAACTGTAACGGGTCAGGTGTGTCGGGACGTCATTTTGCACCAGTATGTCCGCCTTTTCAGGGGTGCAGTGGGTCCCACCTTCCTCCTGATGGATGATAACTCACGGTCCCACCGAGCTGCCATCGTGGCAGTGCCTTGAAACAGAAGATATCAGGCGAATGGAGTGGCCTGCCTGTTCTCCAGACCTAAGCCCCATCGAGCACGTCTGGGATGCTTTCGGTCGAGGTATCGCTGCACGTCTTCAAATCCCTAAGACACTTAAGGAGCTCCGACAGGCACTGGTGCAAGAATGGGAGGCTGTAACCCAGCAGCTGCTCGACCACCTGATCCAGAGTATGCCAAGCCGTTGTGCGGCCTGTGTACGTGTGCATGGTGATCATATCCCATATTGATGTCGGGGTACATGCGCACGAAACAGCGGCGTTTCGTAGCACATATGTTTCGGGACGGTTTTCTCAACTCATCACCAATACCGTAGACTTACAAATCTGGTCGTGTGTTTTCCCTATGTGCCTATGCTATTAGCGCCAGTTTTGTGCAGTGACACTTGGTGCGGCACCACATTCTGCAATTATCCTTAATTTAAGAGCATGAGTGGTATGCCTCATGCACCGGTTAATCATCTCCAGTCACATTGCTTGTGAATTGGCAACACTACCTCTAAAGTTGGCTGTACTGAATTTTATCGGAAAATTTAAAGCAGCTATGTGTTCATGCGTCAGTTGTTGTGAGAAGCTTGTATTTTTGATTTGTTACAGAAATGGGGCAGTTTGCATTAGAACAGTGAAATGATGTTGTAAAGTATTACATAAAGATAGGCTCCATCAAGGAACCCAAGGAAATGTTTCAAGTGAAGTATCCTTGTAGGAAACTCCCAGCTGTCAGCACTATTCACGATCTGTACAAGAAATGGAAGACTGTAGGGTCCGTTCAGAATGTGCAGAGGTATAGGTCAACGACAGTGAGGACCACGGAAACTATAGACAGATTTCGCATGGACATTACGGGAAGTCCCCGCAACTCCGTAGGGAGGTTATCGCAGCATGTTGATGTATCTCGTACATCGTGTCATCGCGTATTGAAGGATATGAAATTGAAAGCGTTTCGTGTGAGTGTATTGCAAGTGATAGAATTTGACAACTAGAAAAAAAGTCTTCATATTATAATTGCCGGGTAACATCAACTGCTGACGGTAACTTGCTCCCCTTGCTTTATTTCATGCCACTTGAGGCCTAGTTTCATTTTTCAGGTTATTTAAACTCCCTGAAATGCAGATACCTGTCGCAGGACAGCCTACTTATTCTGCCTGAAGAACCTCTCCTCTCTGAGAAGAAAGGTGTTTGGTGTGCGTTGTCCGGCATGTGCGTTATTGACCCCATATTTTCTTATTACACCTTAAACAGTGCCACATATATACAGATCATCCACTCTTTCTGTGCACGATTAACAGGTGCCGAAAAGCCGTATGCCGTACTCCCACAAGATATAGTAACCGCTCACACATCCAACCCAATTACGGCCCGCACCAACACCGTGTTTCCTGAAGATGTACATGTCAGTAGAGGCCTCCGCTCACCATGGTTCCTCACTTAACATCGTGTAATTTTTATTTACGGCGCACATCAAAAAGCAAAGTGTCTGTCGACAATCCATGCTGAATAGACGATCTTACACGGATCATTATTAGGGAAATTAACATCACGCCTGCAGAATTACAGCGTGTTGCTAATAATATCATCTCACGAAGTGAGCGATGATTGGATGCTCATGGGCGCCACTCCTAGTATCTCTTATAAACAGGCAACTACATATTTTTAACGTAACTATAAGCTATTATTTTTAGCTAGTTCATTGTTACTTGAATCTCTGGCGTGAGGCGTACTTGCTTTATTTGAGACACCATGCAACTTACACTGAAGCGCCAAACACACTGGTATAGGCATGCGTATTCAAATACAGATGTATGTAAACAGGCAGAATACGGCGTTGCGGTCGGCAACGCGTACATAGGACAACAAGTGTCTGGCGCAGTTGTTAGATCTGTTACTGTTACTACAATGGCAGGTTATCAACATTTAAGTGAGTTTGAAAGTGGTGTTATAGTCGGCGCATGAGCGACAGGACACAGCATCTCCGAGGTAGCGATGAAGTAGGGATTTTCCCGTAGGACCATTTCACGAGTGTACCGTGAACATCAGGAATCCGGTAAAATAGCAAATCTTCGACATCGCTGCGACCGGAAAAAGATCCTGCAAGAACGGGACCAACGACGACTGAAAACAATCGTTCAACGTGACAGAAATGCAACCCTTCCGCAAATTGCTGCATATTTCAATGCTGAGCCATCACAAGTGTCAGCGTGCGAACCATTCAACGAAACATCATTGATACGGTCTTTTGGAGACGAATGTCCAGCTCGTGTACCCTTGATGGCTGAACGACACAAAGCTTTACGCCTCGCCTGGACATTGGACTGTTGATGATAGGAAGCATATTGCCTAGTCGGACGAGTATCGTTACAAATTGTATCGAGCGGATGGACGTGTACGGGTATGGAGACAGTCTCATGAACTCATGGACCCTGCGTGTCAGCAGAGGACTGTGAAGCTGGTGGAGGCCCTGTAATGGTGTGAGGCGTGTGCACTTGGAGTGGTATGGGACCCCTGATACGTCTAGATACGACTCTGACAGGTGACACTTACGCAACCATCCTGTCTGATCACCTGCATCCATTCATGTCCATCGAGCCAGGCGGAGCGGTGGTTAGCCTCTGGCCATCCTGATTTATATTTTCCGTGATCTCCCTAAATCAATGGAAGCAAATGCTGGGATAGTTCCTTTGACAGGGCACGGCCGACTACTTTCCTTATTCTTCCTTAATCCGATGGGACTGATGACCTCGCTGTTTGCCACCCCCCACCCCCCCCCTCCCCGCCCACCTAAATCAATCATTGATGTCCATTGTGCATTCCGACTGACTTGGGCTATTCCAGCAGGACAATGCGACACTCCACACGTCCAGAATGGCAACAGAGTGGCTCCAGAAACACTCTTCTGAGTTTAAACACTTCTGCTGGCCACCAAACTCCCAAGAAATGAAGATTATTGCGCATATCTGGGATGCCTTGTAATGTGCTGCTCAGGAGAGATCTCCAAACCTTCGTACTCTTACGGTTATATGGACAGCCCTGCGGGATACATGGTGTCATTTCCCTCCACCACTACTTCAGACATTAGTCGAGTCCATGCCACGTAGTGCTGCAGCACTTCTGTGTACTAGGGAGGGCCCTACATGATGTTGGGCAGGTGTACCAGTTTCTTCTACTCTTCAGTGTAGTAAGTGTCGAAATGTAGCTCATGGACAGTGGAACAATGATTAGGGAGGTGCAGAGACACCTATGGCTGTACTACACGCGGGAGGAAGAGAACGAAAATAGAGACAAAAAGAGAATGGTGAGCGGTTGCAGATGCAGTTAAGTGAGGAATGGAATGGATGAAAAACAGATATCAGATCTTGGTGACTATTAACAATTAATATTTAATCAATATCTATAAACAGTGTACACTGAAACGTATTCAGGAATAAAATGTCAAAAGCTAATTTTTAGGCCAAAAAGATTAGTGTTTATTCGAGGATATTAGCGTAACTATCTTACCACGGTACAGATGCTTGAGGGGTAAATGATCTCTGCTACTTTTGTCGCTATTAGTTCCGTTTGTCCTGTGTGCAGGAATACTTTCCATCATGCATGTCAGTGCATCATCAGAACTGTAATCTTCATGTTGTCTCACAAAACTGTGAAGTACATAAAATGCTAATTTGATAGAATCCACCACATCTACATTAACATCGGCCGGACGATGGAAAATCCTCCATTTATAAGGTAAAATTTCAAACGCACATTCTACATAACACCGTTCTTCTGACAGGCTGTAGGGAAAGACTTTTTAGTCAGGTATTTTTGGGCGTACGGTCTCATTAATTTGTCACTTATTGCATAAGCCTTGTCAGCCCCGAACACACAAGGGATTTTCAGTCCACAAGTATCATTTCGAAGTGGTGCTGCATCTGGCGCATTAGAATCTTGATTGTAAACTTTTTGCCCTTAAGTTGCTTTGAATATATTATTGTCCCCTTGATGACCAAATGCCTGACCGTCTATGAATTTGAAAACATAATAGTTGTCTGCTATGGTCATTAGTATAACAGTATACTGTTTTTTGTAATTGTAGTATTCGGTTTCTAATCCTCAGATTTAAGCGATTCTTACATGGTTTCCATCTATGGACCCCATATACTATGAGGAAACGGCGGTCTCACAGATTCTTCTTTTAGCGTTTGCCATGCGAAAGTGCATGCGTGTCTAATAATGAAAGCAATTGCAGATCAGTCGAGAAGAAACTCGAAATGTAGAGAACGCATCGAATTTCCACTCCCTAGATACATGTACAGTTCGATTTGATCCATTAGAAACGGTTGGTGGAATCCTGCGATTTTCTTTTCAAGAAATTCTTCCCGTTTTCTTTCTTCACTGTAACATATAAAAACACACACTAATGTTAATGAATTGTCGATTTACATAGAGTTCGTCACGAACATCTGTATAAAGCTCGATAATTAATTAAAAATTGCACGCATTTTTATTGATGATTAGCCTACGCCAATGGACAACTACTACAGCACACAATACAAGGACGGCATTATTATTTAACTAAATTCCGCTCATAGTTGTTACTAACAACAAGTGCCCACAGTAAATGTTAGTGCACCTTGCACCGACGCACTATTGATGAGATTTCTCTGGACTTCACGCTGCATGAGCAAAGCGCTTATGTGATCTTCATCCACAGAGCCCCGCGTGTTGCTTGAAGCCCGCTTGCTACTAAGCGAAAAATGAGAGGCCGTTGAGATAGCAAAGTGGTCGTCTTGACCGAAATCTGTCTTCTTGTTAGCCCGAGCGAGGCTAGTACACTTGACTTACATTCGAGAGGATAATGCTTCAAATCTCCGCTCGACCATCCATATTTTGGTTTTCCGCCATTTTCCTGCATAGCTCCATCTTTATGCCGGGTTGGTTCCTCTGAAAGGACACAGCCAGTTCCCTTCCCCATTCTTCCCTACTCAAAACTAGTGCTTCGTCTTTAATCAGCTGTCTGTCGTTGGGACGTTAAACCCTAATCTTGATTCCTCCCTTTCTTCCTTGCTTGCTTCCTTTGTATTATCGGCTTTCATGAGGTGTGCATACAGCTGTTTCAACAGTGGAACGTCAATTATGGTGAGAAGAAAGTAATAACAACACAACGCCGTCGACGAGCGGAGGATACATCCGACGCAGCCGGGATTCGAACCCGGATCCCTTCTCTTTGCATTCCCCCGCGCTCACCGCAGAGCTAACACGGCGGGCGCCCTTCCATCACTATGGCAGCCTCCATTTGTTCGCCACTGATAACCAATAAAAGTTAATATCAAATATTCAGTATTCAATAGGCTTCATAGATCCTAGCCCCACGATTCTGTCGCCTAATAAAAACATAGCACGCCAGAACGCCCAGCCATTTCAAATAATATAAATAAACCAGAGGCCGCAAACCATAACTAGTCACCCTGATGAAGGCTGTCTGCAGTGCCATATAATACGTCCGTAGTTTTATGACATGCGCCGTGGTCCCACACCCATTAACATTGTACTGACTATGAGCGCCTGTTAACTTTGTCTTAATTATCACTGACCTTTACGCTAAAATTTATCTTACATTACTGTTGACAGTTCTTAGTAATAAGTTCCTTCTATATTCATCGTACCTCTTCCTCCCTATTTCTCTCGTTGTCCGGTGGCTGCTGCTTTCATGATTGATCACTCATCGCCCTGCCCAATTCGCTAAGGATAAGTACGTGAAATTTGAAGAAGGTGTTGATCCTATACTGTAGCAGTGGTGTAAGAAGGAAATTTTTGACATTCAACACCTAAGAGAGTAAAATAGGTGATGAAAGGTTTTTGGAAAAATGTCGCTATTAAGGCAATTTCGGAGATAGACCTACGAAAATTGGTATGTGGTTTCTCGATCAGAAATGAGGAAATACATGTCTCAGCATTTGTGGAAATTAAATGCCTTTGAGGCTGAAATGGTATGTGAAATTTTTTTTGGAAATAAATTGTTATTAAAGAACGAGTAAAGTACTATAAAAGCTACAGGTACGAAAATTGCTATTTGATTTCTTGGTTCCAAATATAAAAATATGTACTTCAGTGTTTATGGAAATTCAGTCCATAAGAGGGTGAAATAGGGTATAAAATGTTTTGTGAAATGTTTCATTAGAAAGCCTTTTTAAAGCTAAATCTACGAAAATTCAAATTTGGCTTCTCAGTTATAAATAAAAAGATACAGGTTGCACTGATTCTGATAATTCAACCACTATTGGGGGTGGAATGGGGGATGAAAGATTTTATGGAAACATTTCATAACGCAAGCAGTTTTTAAGCTAAGTCTATGAAAAGTTGTATTTTGCTTCTCTGTTAGGAGTAACGAAAATACGCATCTAACTATTTTTGGAAACTCAACGACTAATATGTTGAAATGCGGGATGGAATGTTTTATGAAAATATTTCATTGTGAAGATATTTTTAAAGCTGTATTTATGACAACTGGTACTTGGCTTCTCCGTTAGAAATGAAAAAATACTTGTTTGATTGCTTTTGGAAATTCAGACGCTAAGGGGATGAAACAGATGATTTAAATTTTTGTGGAAATATTTCCTTGACTGAAAACATTTTTAAGGCTAAAAATTCGAAAACTGATGTTTCACTTCCCGCTTAGAAATGAAACATTACGTATTATAGGATGAAAGCCTCTATAGAAGTATCATCACAAAAGCTGAACATGCACGATTAACAAAAACTACCAACGGCAGCTACCGTTATCAGTTTAGGTCGGAGGTACATTCGGTAGAGCACGCAGCACGATATCTCTTGGGCGGGCACACAGATGGTACTGCGACAAATTACACAGCCTTTATTTTGTAAGTGTGGCGCTATTTTACACTAATATGGCGGAGTAGCTGCTATGTTCAAGGTCTATCTCGCATTTCATCTGCTTTTATGACGGATGGATTACATATCCAGTTACTCTTGGGTTCATTTTCCATTTTTTATGGCTTTATGGCGGATGAGTTTCGTATCCAGCTACTTTTACGCAATCTGATGATGCCACGAAAGGATGAAACTCGTCACCGATATTAACTAATTTCACAACCAAGACTGTTTTTATTCTGAAATAATTCGAAACTAGTTGCTGTAGCACCCGTCACTATGGAATGGAATGAAATAATTTTCACTAATATTTTGTTCATCTGATAACTCTTAATCTATTAAAAGTTTAGTAGCGACCGATGTTACAGCATCCTCTTCTGTCAACTGTTGCTTTATTCGTTCAGAAATAACACGCTCTTCCCCTGTACTTACATCTTGTGCAGTACCGAAGTGCCTCACCGTCAGTTTCACAATTACTGTCTGTCTCATTGTCCAGGATGAAACACTTACTGATTCCGTTAACACTTTTGTCCATCACAAAGGTAATCTGATCTACTCTAAGAGCAAATATGAACATAGCTGACGTATTGTGACCACTGCGCACCCGCAGAGCAATACGTAAATGGAGGGCTTTAGTAGAGAGGGGAAACCTGTTACCACCCCATCTATTCCTATCTCTCCTGCCACTACCGTTGCAGCATAGAAGTTAAAACTTGACAAAGAGTTTTTCTTTGTAGGCAGTAACAAAACAAAAATAGTTAGTAGTAAAACAAAAACAGCTGTGTTCTGTTCTCCGCGACAACTAGGGTGAGCTTCCCTTGTGAGGTTGTCGTAGCAGTTTTCGTGTTGCTACTAAGATGAACTGACGGTAGCTAAATAATTGACCTTGCTGTTATTACCGGCTTGTATTTAAGAGAAAGAACTATAATTTATTATGAGCTTCCCATTGTTGGCAAAAGGCAAACTTCCGACTTACAGTCAGGGAACAGTTCTCATTGACTTGGTAAAGAATGCTGAATTTGGCGCCGTTCTCTTTCGTTCGTCACTCTTCATGCCGAAGTGTACAGCTGGCTACCCAACAACCCGTTAAAGAGCCCAGTTGTTTTCAGCCAGATACCTGGCGAAATGGTAGTGGTTCATATGGGTCTGAGTACTATGGGACTTAGCACCTGAGGTCATCAGTCCCCTAGAACTTAGAACTACTTAAACCTAACTAAGGACATCACACACATCCATGCCCGAGGAAGGATTCGATCCTGCGACCGTAGCAGCAGCGCGTTTCCGGACTGAAGCACCTAGAATCGCTCGGCCACAGCGGCTGGCAGAAATGGTAGTGGCTTGATCTAATAACCAGTTGTGAATATGTGGAAAACGCAGAAGGGGGATTTCCAGTTCCAGAATTGGCCTTACTGGCAAGGAACAACTCCCGAAAATCTTGGTCAGTACCAGAGTTCTGGGCTTAATTTTAATTTATTTCTGGAAAAATTCGTATCACTTAGTAACGAAGTTAGTCATAACGTTTTAAGTATCATATCGAAAAATTAATTTATTTAGTTAATTTTTTGTTAACTTCTAGGTAAACTCCGGAATCACTGCTCCACACAATATCGCAGCACGATGGTACATTTTGGTCATTCTAGCGCCATTCTACGAAAGTTTGACAGTGGGATTTCAAATTGTTACAGTACTGCAGGCGTGACCCTGCAATACATAAGCGAAATTAAATATTTAACATAATATTTTGGATGAGGCAGTTAATACTGCACGACTACTCGTCGTGTGTTATGGGATACCGCTCATCAAACTGTTTATACGTGAAAGGGGCTGAAGTAGGTGACTTCCTGGACGTATGCTGTGTAAATCACTCCAAGGAGTTTTTGCCTACAATAATTTAAAATAAAATAAAGAGAGTGAGAGACAAAATATGGCACGGGTATAGGAGGAGATAGAGCGGGGCCCTTTTTAAGTGTGGAGAGCTGGGGGTAACAAGGAAAGTGACGTCTGAAAATGCGAGCTCCTTAAGCCTAGCAGTACAACTACACAGCAGTCCTAACATTCGACTGTGAGAGAGTGATTGCACTATGAAATTTGTGACTAATTTCTCGTCTTTAACACAACTGGCATTTGCATTCCACCGAGAAAAGTCGAATCCGCCCGCTATGAGCGCTCTAGGACTGCACCATGCAGCCCGCCACACACACACACACACACACACACACACACAACCCGTTCCGCCGGTCACGGCGCAATATGGGGTGGAACGCTCGGCTATAAAATAACACGGACCGCAGCCGCTGTTATTGCTGCGGGGCGTGATATTTTAGCGGCCGTCTGCTTTATGGGGCGAATCTTCCGCGCCGCGCATGGAAATTTAAATGCCGCCCGGGAATCGACTTTGCCAGTTTCTATCAAGCGACGCCGTGAATTTGTCGTCCGGATGCGGTAGCTGGGCGACTCCGCGGGGACCGGAGGACACCGCAAACCGGAAGTGACGCAGCCGCAGGGCGAAGCCACCTCACCGTAGCGCATCACCTTGGTCGTGGTGTTTCTTCAAGGGTCGGCCAAAAAAATTAGGGCATTACAGTATACACTCAGATGCTTAAAAATAGTTGAAATGTAGAACATATACACCGTCACTACACAGATTATTTACGGTACTATATCTCTTACTAAATGCAGTGAGACTGGAATAAAATATCTGCTCTAGTTGTGATGTTGGTATCGGAGAATTCTAGCCTATTAATACATGTATCTGAAGAGTGTACATAGCAATTCTGCAAGTGAATGCAGATGCAGTAGCTGTAATAAAACACGTTACTACTGGAGGTTATTTTATGCGGACTTGGCACAATGCATTTTCTGTCATCGTAAGCCTCAATTAACTTAACGTGTATGCCAAATAATTAATTCTATGTTGGAAGAACTGACATTTATCGAGCTGCCAGCGGCTCCAATGACAGCAAGTCTCTAGATTTAGCAAATTTGCTCTCACGTAATCCTTCTCACAATAATATGATTGAAGGAGTTTATGCACTGCAGTCTTTCCTGCATGAGACGTTCTTTCCTATACATAAATGTGACACTCCAAATGCTAAAAATTGTATCTGTACATCCCAATGAAGTGTGCGTCGTGTCCGTGTACACTCACAACAGAGAAGGGCATCTGCCAATCGATCTTAGGGGCGTGGTGGGCTTCGAACAATTTTTGTTCAGCAAGTCTCCTGGACGCAAAATACACTACTGTCAAAAAATAAAGCAACAAACAGTTATTTCCGCGTTTAGTGTCTAATTCACGGCATCCTCATGCAAACTATCAACAGATGTCCGTACAATCGTGTTCCGCACGGACGACGGCATTCCAGTCAACGGGTAACCAAGCCAGAGATGATGTCAGGGAACATATCAAACAGGGTAGTGGGTGTCTGGTGGTCCTACATCCGGAGTCGCTCTGTATGGAGTCACAGACGTGGCGGTATGGAACAAAGAAGACGCCCGCCATGCGTAACGTGAATCGTTCTGTTGTTTCTAGAATGTGGCGACAATTTATAGAGACCGAAACAGTATCTCCAAGACCAGGGCAGGGCAGACCATGCGTGATATCAGAAAGAGTGGAGTGTTATTTGGCTATAAGGGCACGACGGTACTGCCATAGTACTGCAATCCAACTGGCCTTTTATCTCGTATCATTCACTGGACGTGTCATATCGAGAAAAACGGCGTACACAAGGCTTCGGCAGAGTGGCTGTTATTGTCGGAGACCTGTTGTATGTTTACCTCTGATGCGTCTTCACAGAAGGGAACGTCTAGAGTGGAGTCGCCAACATACCACCTGGGCCACGAACAGTGGGCAAATGCTCTTTTCAGAGTCCCGATTCGGTCTGGAGAGTGATTCTCCAAGCATTCACATCTGGAAGGAACGTGGAACACGATTCGGGGACCCGAACATTGTGGAGAGAGATCGATATCGAGAAGGATGCCTAATGGCGTGGGCAGGGATTATGTTGACCATTGGAACACCACTTCATGAAATTGTACAGGTGAATCGGCAAGTTTTTCTGCTGTCAGATAATGTGAAGAGACCTTGGGACCGCATGTGTAGTTGTTGTGTGGTGATGTGGACTCACATTTCGTATTGATGGATGATAATGCTCGACCTCATACAGAACGAATGGTTGACGTTACCTTGGAAACGGTAATTGTTCCACGCATGGCGTAGCCTGCTCGGTCTCCCGATTTAAATACCATATAGCGTGTCTGGGATGCACTGTGGAGAGAGTTTTCATCACGTCAGCATCTACAAACCACTCTCGAAGACTTGTCACCAGCTCTGCAGGAAGAATGGGCGTTATTGCCTCAACATGAGATTGATGACGTGATTCACAGCCTGCCTTGTCGTTGTGGGGCCTGTATTGCTGCCAGAGATGGTCACACTCCATTCTCAGAACATTAACCAGTTGTCGGAATGTGTGTGCAGATCCGTTAGGTTGAAAAAAAAACGAACATTTTTGTCTACAGTTATGCATATTGCAGTTATTTATTTTCTGTATTCTTTACACTGTTTCTTCTTTACTATCACCTGTTCACACTGTTTCGTGACAAAATAAACACAACCTTGCAAAATTGTTGCTTCAATTCTGGGCACCAGTATAGTATATAGGAACCTATTAGATTAATCTTCGCCTATGGCTCTGAAGTTCTCAGATATCCATATCGCCCCATCAGCTTGTTGAAAACTACTATAGTAGTCGCTCAATGACTTGACGAAATATGGGTGATAAGCCTAGCCCACAGATATTCAAACTTCGTTTACATGGTCTCACTTATGGCGAAGGGAACCAAAACGTGTCTGGGATGAGGGTTTTAAGGATATGAGAGGGACAAAAATTCTTTGCACAGCATATTACTGGCTCGAGTAAATACCCATAGATTTGGTATAAAGGATCCATATCATTAAACGGGATGGACCTGAGAAATAAGTTTACTTGATCACGGAGCTGCAAACAAAACACTGAACATTCATCCAGGCCAAAAAAACTAACAGGTACAGGGGCAGCGAGTACTAATAATGTCATCGAAGTTCAGTGAGCACCGTAATGTCACTTATCAAAGGTCACTGGCGTCTGGGCTCGCTGACGTTCCAGAGTGGCTAATTGTTACTTATCAAAACTAGTCCATATGACACGAACATCAAACCAAGATCACAGCCATGTACACGAATGTTTTTAGATTGGTCAATTCCTGGATAATCATCAACCTGCCGGCTGTTTCGGTGGGCGCAGTGAACGCCGGCCGCTGTGGCCGAGTGGTTCTAGGCACCTCAGTCTGGTACCGCGCGGCTGCTACGGTCGCAGGTTCGAATCCTGCCTCGGGCATGGATGTGTGTAATAGGTTAGATTTAGGTATTTCTAAGCTAGAGGACTGGTGATCTCAGATGTTCAGTCCCATAGTTCTAAGAGCCATTTGAATCATTTTGAACGCCGGCCTGTTACTGAGCAGTGGAATGTCGTATATTGCCGCCGCTGTCCGGCTAAGGCACACGGGAACCAGACGACCTTCCCTAATGCAACCAAAGGAAACAACGTTGCTGTGCTGTCAATGCCGTCGGCTATGCTTGCTGTTTATATATACAGGGTAGAGCCCCTTCATGCCCACACCGGCATAACGGCCAACACAAAAGGGTTACTGCCATCTCTGAATATGTGTTAGTTTTCGCTAAGCGAGGTCTCGCAGAATGTCTGCGTACGTCTGGTTATGATTAAACCATTAATACGCGGGACCGATGGCCCTAGCAGTCTGGTCCCTTCAGTCCCGCAAACCAACCAACCATTAATACGTGCTAATCTTGGATAGACTGGGTCGAATGTTGGACGAGGAGTAGCGGTTTGAAGGTCGGAGGAAAAAATAGCCAAGGCAAGAGGCAAGGGAAAGAAACCTTTGCGATAGCTGGGTCGGGTTGTAAGAGCAGTAGCGATTTTCTTGTTGCCTGCGACAGGTTATACAAGGATGGGTTTTATTAATAGTGGGTATCACGCAGGCGGTTACCTTTAACGTTGTGAAGTGATGTTATTCGGCGGCTGCATCAGCGCAGCGGTGTTCGCTTTTCGGTCAGCATCAGCGTACCTGTAACAGTTGGGTTCATCATCGGTTAGTGTCCGATGGTGAAACGCGTATGTATTTAGTACAGCGATGACGAGGCATGACAGAATCTCTGACCAGAGAGTTATTTATCGTTGCTAGTCTGCGCTTGACCGCGCGAGAGTTCAGTTGCATGTAGGGAGTCGGCAGTGCAGTTGCGGTCGAGTTGCGAGAGAGTAGTTGTACGTAGCGAATCGCGACAGCATGTAGTACCGCGCGAGACACAGTCGCTGTTGTGTGTGAGGAGTCGGCGGGCGTCGACGTGGCCCTCTGGTCAAGATTCAGGACGAGGTATATTTTTTTAAATAAGGTAATGAAGCAGCATTGCGCTCATCTGATAGTGTAATGCATCTTAACTGTAATTAATTTGTTCAAGAATCGCCCCAATAATAATTTTGTTTTCAGAGCAATTTTTTAAGAAAACAATCATTTGAATTGAAAGAAAGTCTTCCATGCATTTCCTTGGTAAGTAGGCTCTTTAGGTTTTTTTATTGGTAACGCCACCTCTGTATGAAAATCACTGGCTGTGCTGTGTGCAGTCTGTGGCTGCTTTGCATTGTTGTAATACTCGCCATTGTAGTGTTAGGCAGCTGGCTGTGAACAGCGCGTAGCGTTGCGCAGTTGGAGGTGAGCCGCCAGCAGTGGTGGATGTGGGGAGAGAGATGGCGGAGTTTTGTAATTTGTCATGAACTGCTACATATATTATGACTATTAAGGTAAATACATTGTTTGTTCTCTATTAATATCTTTCATTTGCTAACTATCCCTATCAGTAGTTAGTGCCTTCCGTAGTTTGAATCTTTTATTTAGCTGGCAGTAGTGGCGTTCTCTGTACTGAAGTAGTTCGAGTAATATTTGCGATTGCACAGGGCCTAAGATCGACATTTCGGTCTATTTGCGTTTGCATTGTCACTGAGATTTCTTTTATCATTGAATTGACTTATATTTTTGTGGGAGCTCAACAACATTTGGGTCATTATTATTCAGCAATCTTGTGGGGAAATAACTTTTGGCACGTTTTCATTATCATAGGCTTTTCTTTTATTTTTGCTGGGAGGTTGCGTTGAACACTATTTCGATTCACATTTAAATTATTGATTTTTTATTTATTTTTGCTGGGAGGTTACACTTAGCACGATTTTCATTGTCATTCAAATTTTTGTCATTTGAAAATTTTTGTGGGGAGTTTACAATGGTCATATATCGAATTCACAGTGTAGGGTAGTGTTGGTGGTTTATTTGGGCTTTAGTGTGCGAGCTTGTCGGCTTATCTGCTATAACCTGTTGGTCGGCTGTGATAGCAGCTGGCATATCTAGCCAGTGTTGCTGATGTGCTGGAGCCTCTCGATATTGTCGCTTCTTAGAGTATGTTAGCTCGCCATAGGTGGTCATGCCCTAGATAGCAGTGTCTTGCTGGAGTGCTGTGTTCTCTTATCTTCGTGACGTTACACAGCGTTGTTTACAACAGTTTAGGGAAAGGAGCAGAGCAGCTTGTTACTGATGTCGCTTGTGCCAAACGAAATCGATGGAAATCCACATACACTGAGCATTGTGTACGTACTGATGTGGGATGACTAGAATTAACTACTGACATGATGGTGGGTATACGACTTCTCGCTGCATGGCTGTTGTTCATATTGAGATAATGACATGCTGCTGTTATTAAATGACTCAACTACCCAATACTGACTAGCAAAATTTTGCTATTTTTGCATTATCGAGTACCTGCTGCTCCTGTGACTGCCTCAGACGACTTGGCAATGCACTAAAAGTCTTGGAGGGCTGGGTCCGATGAGGCATGGATCTTAAACGATCTTCACATTCGGAAGCTAGACAAACATCTTCGATGAGAGAACCACATACGACACCTTTCGCACCCCATAATGCGAAGGTCCCAAACCTCAGTGAGGTCCTCCACGTCGTATATCGCGGCTGGTCGCAAGACTGAAAACAGGTCTACCAGCCAGAGGTCCTGGCCTTTTACCACCATCGGAACCAGCTCTCAAAACAATGATGTGCTGCTCCTACAAAGAGAAAATGGCCACTCCTGTGTCTGGCATCTCTGCAGCAATGTTTTGTCACTTCTCCATGCCCGGCACTGGGGTGTGGTGCTGGCTGAACCTCTAGTCTGCCACTAGTTTGGCACGAACACTGCTGTTAGTCGAATGGTATAGTCTTGTACCACCCACCAATGTAGCAGGCTGCCACTCCAGGCCATTCCTTTCTTCGCCAGACTCATCCACTTCATGGTTCAGTCATTTCACGCGACTTTTCTTAAGCTACACTTCGTTCATTGCAACATACATGGACAGCAGGTTCTCGTATGTTCTTATCTCCCATTTTTTCCTGTAAAAGACTTACTGACATCACTGCCACATACAGTGGTCCCAGCTTGCATACGCAAAATTATCCGTTTCCTCTGACAAAAAGAGCATCTCTCTAGTCCACACAGCACACCACCATCCTGGCTCAAATGGACTAGTGGAGCGTTTCGTCCACACTTCTGAAACCCAAATATCTAAAAATTACCATCACGATACTCTGGATGAAACTTTCGTTTAGATGACATACCGCAGGTCAAACTACAGGATGGCTCGTCCACAACTGAGAAAGTCCATGGCTGATCTCTTCACTCCCATCATCCTATCCTTCACCCCACAGTATGCAGTCTCCACACTCAGGTCTAGCAGCCACCGTTTTTGACTTAAAGACCCAGTGTGGGTTCATGTTTTTCCAAGGGGCGCCAACATTGGTTCCTGACATTAATTTCCAAATTTTTAGGCAAGCCAATGATTGAAGTGACATTTCAGGACGGCACACTGTGTCGCAAACATGTTACCAATTACGTCATCACCATGGTCCTTGGACCCCAGAAATAATAACTCGCTTTTGTTTTATATTTGGAGCCACCTGCTGTCGGCACCGTAGACACAAATGGGCCATCTCAATCACTGCTGGTGACCAGGTCACTGGAGGGGTCCCCAACAGCTCCACACATCGTGTCAAGACTGACACCAATGGGTGTGGACATCATTGCTCCAACTACCCTTGCTGCCAATGCAGAATCTGGCTCCAGGGACACTAAGATGAGATTCACCATGTACTCCTTTCTTAATGATTGCAGTGTCAGCAACCAAGATCACATTAGTGTCCTGAAGATACCTGGCACACAGGGACAGTTTTCTGGAAGGTAGAGGGCCATGCTCTGACCATGCACCAGGAGGCAATCTAAGTGCCACTAAGGGCCATAGGCCTCACAGGTACATTCTCTGCCTCAAGACACTTGATCGAAAATAGGCGTGGATGTATCCTAGTGCCTAGTGATATTTAGGGGAGTGCTTGGGCTAAACCAGAGCAGTTTGCTCTGAGTGAATTTCCTGAGCCAGGAGCCAATTCCACATGGATTCCATCACTCCGATTTTCACTCGGGAGCCATCTCCACGACATCACTGCCATTTGTATCTGACATGGCAAACCTGGGAGCTGACAGCTTTGAAGAAAGTATTGTGGTCGCCTCGCCGAAGAAAACGAGTATGCTGTTGATGTGTCGACAGAAGTGCCGACACAGTGTGATTTGAGGGGACCGCAATGCACGCTATAAACACACGAAGGATGGCGTGAGGTCTGAAACAGGATACGTAATGAATGCTATAAAGAAAAGTACGTAGCTTTTAGAATACTTAACTTTAATCCATCCTTGTTGTATACATCGTTCTTGATGAGACATGCTTTATACGATAAGTATCAATTGCTATGTAAGGCTAATGGCGCCTTGCTAAGTCGTAGCCATGGACTTAGCTGAAGGCTATTCTAACTATCTGCTCGGCAAAGGAGCGAGGCTTCGTCAGTGTAGTCGCTAGCAAAGTCGTCCGTACAACTGGGTCGAGTGCTAGTCCGTATCTCGAGACCTGCCTTGTGGTGGCGCTCGGTCTGCGATCACTGACAGTGGCGACACGCGGGTCCGACATGTACTAATGGACCGCGGCCGATTTAAAACTACCACCTAGCAAGTGTGGTGTCTGGCGGTGACACCACAGCTGTCATCATGACAGACATGTAGATTTGTAAATTTATTCCTTTGTGACTCTTAAATGGCTACCTCGCGGCCATAGGTAATTGTTTTCAGATTTTACTTTAACACGGAGAGTTGTATGGGACTTCGATTTTTATATAGGGTGTATTCAATGAACTTGGACTCAATTACAATCTAACCATCTTTGCGTCACCAGAAGTATTATTGTTCTACTTCAAGAAGAGACTTATTTTATGCTTTGTTTCAATCCATGTTCGAGTATCAATCTTTGATAAATTAACATGTTCAGTCTTTGCTACTTGCATATTGTTGGTGAGGCGTCATTGCATTACATATATTATTAGTAGGTAGGTATAAGACTACTAAATTTTTTATAAGATCACATAAGAAGACGCTGAATTTAACAAATGTGTCTCTTAAAATTTCATAAAATTTTTTAAAGTGTATTGAGAAATTTCACACACACACAACTAAAAACTAGAAAATAGTTATTTACATAAAAATAAATTGGTAATGTAATGTATTTTGAAATAATAATAGAAATTATAAAGTAAGTTCTCCTAGCTCCATTCAGATTGCTAACACCATATAGATAGTGTGTGACTGTGATTGTGAATTTCCATTAGGTATGAAAATACTTGTAAAATTTATAACGAAACAATATGAGGTGCATGCAACAGATATTAGTTAGAGGGGAAATATTCATGCTTGAATCATGCACTGTATTCCTAATGGAACACGTTTCTGGTTATAAACCATAGAAGTATTTCATAACTATTAAAAATTCACAGTCACATATTTAAAGAAATCTCTGTTTGGGGTTAGGAATCTGTATGGGCTTTAAGAAATTATTTTATATTTTTTAGTCCGAATTAAAAACGAGTTCTTTCAAAAATTAATTTTTATTTAAATTATTATTTCATTTGACTCTCTGACTGTATCTTCCGTCGAAAGGACATCACAAGTGTATTTAGTTATATAGAAACAGCATAGAAGATAACGTGCTCGATATGTGCAGCGAATCTATATCGTCACCAGTCACAATCACTCTAACGAGTAAGGTGCTCGAATATTTAATACCATTCGCCCCGTCCATCTACGTCATCGTCGTAACGACGGCGGGTGAAATAAGTACTACTCGCGTCATTCGCACCTTTACAGTGTGTGTGCCTTGGATATCAATATTGCCGGCCGATGGGGATATTAGACAACGACTTGTTGCCAGTTTTTTAACAGTCGATTTACTTTGATGAAGCGGGATTAATCCTTTAGCTGATTGTGACGAGGTTGCGAATTAGCGCGCGCTCCGTGCTAATGAACCAGTCATTATATTGACCCACAAGCTACAACATGCATGGAACTAATCTCACAAACTGTCATCCGGCACCTGTACAACACAAAGCATCCATGTTTGCATGCTTGCGTGCAACATTCTGGCGGTTACATTCGTTATTAATGTACCAGCATTTCACATTTGCAATAGTTTTCTCACACCTACATTAACCTGTGATCTTGCAATTTTAATCAGTTAAATATGATGGCTAGACGAATGTATTTCCGAAATTTTATTGCTCTGCATTAATTACTTTTTGGTGCTGCGACATTCTTCCGTCGAAATCCCAAAGAGTGGATGTACATTGCACGCATCAAACGAGAGAGATTTACATTAATTACTTGGAGTGACAAGAATGTGCTGTAATACAGAATTCGGGGAAAATCGTCTTTCGAAGAAAGATAAAATGAGAGAAAATGTCAGGAAATACGAATATCGAGATGATGAGCTGTTCCATACAAGATTGTATCCGTTCTCAATATCGAAGCATAGTGCAGCAGAAGCTCACATTAAAATAATCCTTGATACCTGTTTGCGGATATTGCTTCCTATATTTTTAGTTGTGGATCCTCTATCATATGTGTACTTCTGACATTAGTGGCTTTTAGACATAAACAAATCCTAAATTGTCTGTCACATCTTTTCTGTAGCGTCTCGCACAGGAGATTTCACTTCATGCTTGACATTCTCCCTCTAACTGAACTACCATCTTGCCTCTTCTTTTTTCGAATTTTTTGTCTCTCTTCAGTCGACACAAGTTGTGTGGGTGTCGCACTGATGGACAATACCTTCTACTGCACCAGTGAACATCATGATTTGAGATATATTGATCGCTTTGATTTCTGGATATTAATATGAGGCTAACAGAAACTTTCGTTTCCAGAAAATTTCGTCGTTACTATATTCTTACTCACACAGTTTCTTTCACTTTTGATAGAGCTCGTGCTTGTTATGCTGCAAAGGAACAAATATGCCATTTTCTCCATCTTAAACTCAAACATTTTATATTGTAACTCCTATCAGTGAGACGGGGTAGAAGTAAAGAAAATTCGATGAGAATGTAGATTTATAAACCATGTTATTCTAAGTGGGTACATTTCGATAGAAAAAAAATGACTGCAATAAACACCTACAGTAAGACGAAGGAAACCAACAGTTTGGTGTGAACAGTGACAAGTGCCATGTTTTTCTGTTGCAGAAACACGTGTATAAACCGGGCTGTGGTCCGTCAGATGTTACTCCTGTTTCAAGACAATAAATCTGCACACTCCAACCGTTAACTTACAAATAAAAGAAGAGCATTGCAGTAAGCTGTCTTCCTAAGTGAACAGATTCCACAAGACAACAGGGTAGCGCATAATAAAATATGGAGCACATAACTAAAAACTCACTTTTATTCTTCATGTTGGAGAAGTAATATTTGTGGCTCTATGGCTTCACAGGAGGGAGAAATGGTGGATGTCTCGAACGAGTGGAGCGGAACTGTACAAACAGAATTTCATTTTACGTCGAATTGACTTCTGCCATCGCAGCTTCATTTCTGCTGACGTCACGCACCGGAAAAGGGGCGTATCTGCGAGGTTCGCTATCTACACACACACATACACACACACACACACAAACACACACACACACACACACACACACACACACACACACAGAAACACCACACATGACAGGTTTCCCTGCCCTGCTCCGTGTCGTGGAAACTCCAGATACAAGCTCCTTCCCCACCCCTCCCCTCCCCCTCTCCCATTCCGGGGCTCCTTCTCCAACCCGTCCTTCCGCAACACAGAGCAGAGACGTCCATGTTTCCCCCACTCCTTGCAGCCCACAGAGTTCGAAGCGACTACCGACTCACGACTCGTCGCTTGGAGCGAACTGTTAACTTCGTTCCCGAGCGAACAGCAACATACTCCTGCACCCCCTCCAACCCTTCCCCCCATCGCTCCTGCGTGGCCCGGAAGATCCGAGCTGGGAGGAAGAGATTCGAAAAAAAAAAAAAAAAGAAAGATCAGCAGTGGTCGCTTCCAGCGGCACCGATTTCATTAGCTAACACCGTAACACGGAACCAGGCAACTCCAATTGCCATTCGACGGAAAAGTAACTACGTCCTCATACCGTTGAGAGACTTTTACAGCCTGCAAATAAATCAGCGGACTTCAAGCAGTTTTTCCGAGGAAGGAAACTGTAGGAAGGGACCATTGTAAACCGACACTGAGCGTGTAGGGAACAATCCTAGCTGGTATCTGTATTAAGTAATCCATATTTTTTATGCCTCTTCAAGCAAAACTCAAAGGAAGATTAGAGTGACAGCAACTTCTGCTGAAACAAAATACTACGAAGTAATAACATTTAACGTGATGCATTTTCCTGGTAAAGGAAGTATCGAAGAGGTAGTTATCGTTTTTTATGACAAACTCAACTGACAGCCACTACACTGGAACCGCCTCGGAGCCAGAGGTATCGTCCACTATGAAACACTAATTACGAGCGTGCAAACCCAAGAGGTGTTAGCGATATTTCTGTGGAGTGAAATGTTCTGGACTGCGCAGTATCCATTCATCTCCCTGGAATATCTAAAAATATAGCTTGCCCAGCTGCTCGTTTCAAAGATTAGATGTGAACTAATTGTCAGATATCTTTCCTAACATTCGCAAAATTCTTCCGATAGAAGATGTAAAGTACTCCAAGAAAGAAAGGTCTGTTTAAAATCGGTAAGACATGACTCCCACGCAAATGCTCTATCTAGAAGCCTCTGAACGTAGGGAAAAGGTTGTGATGATGCCTCCTGTGTTTTAACGCTGGAAGTGATTTGTGGTGCTATTCTCGAAATTTTACAGGGAGAGGTCAGTAACGCAACACGTTACGTAGTAATTAAACAGACCTATGGGACCGTTGTAAGATTTGCGAAAGAACACCACATGGTGGCAACCATTTAGAAAGGGTGATGTGAGCATTTTGGTATCACCTAGAGATCTCGGTGCATCAGAAAAGTCGGCAACGCGAATCAACACTACAGATATTTAGCGAGGGCTCGCTGCAAATCACAACGACGTATGGGAGCTACAGCAGCGCCCTCCCACTGAGGTCAATATAGTGTAGAGCTTGCAAGACATCACCCTCAGTACGAGACCTCAGCTACAGCAATCATAGTGCATGATCAACGAGGTGTCAAAGTTTCAGATAAATTTGTACTGAAACTTGCTGGCAGATTAAAACTGTGTGCCCGACCGAGACTCGAACTCGGGACCTTTGCCTTTCGCGGGCAAGTGCTCTACCATCTGAGCTACCGAAGCACGACTCACGCCAGGAAGTTTCATATCAGTGCACACTCCGCTGCAGAGTGAAAATCTCATTCTGGAAACATCCCCCAGGCTGTGGCTAAGCCGTGTCTCCGCAGTATCCTTTCTTTCAGGAGTGCTAGTTCTGCAGGTTCGCAGGAGAGCTTCTGTAAAGTTTGGAAGGTAGGAGACGAGATACTGGCAGAAGTAAAGCTGTGAGGAGCGGGCGTGAGTCGTGCTTCGGTAGCTCAGATGGTAGAGCACTTGCCCGCGAAAGGCAAAGGTCCCGAGTTCGAGTCTCGGTCGGGCACACAGTTTTAATCTGCCAGGAAGTTTCATATCAGCGCACACTCCGGTGCAGAGTGAAAGTCTCATTCTGGGAACTTGTACTGTTGCAAATATCGAATACTGTACCTTAAGAGAACAGTTTATTTCTTAGTGCTTCAAGTGATGCTTCCAAAGACAATGTCAGTAGCGAACCTGGGGCAAAGAAATGTGTCAAAGTTAAGCGCATCTGTTATTCATTTACGTAATAAAGTCAACTAGTATTTCATGTGTTCTAGTTTGATGTGGCACTTCATCAAGCATTCAAAGAGGCCACAGTTATGACCAGACGAAATTAATTTCGTCTTGCCACAATCAGCATGTGTGTATCTTTTTTTCTCTTGTTTTTGGGTCAGCAGTCTTCTGACCAGATACGAGGGTGTCCTGAAAAGTAGTGCCTCAGAATTTTTTATGTGGAAACCCTTAATGCTAATTTAGTGAAACATGCGTTTTATTCTTCATCTTTACTTAGTTATTTCCCAATGACTCTGGAGACGTATAAATTTTTCACATCGACAGACCAATTTGTTGATACCGTCAGTGTAGAACGTTTGTTGATGGAGCCATATAAGCACCTTTGCTTGCTCTGCCTCATCAATATCAAAGTGAAGTCCTCGAAGGCATTCTTTAGCTTTTGGAAACAGATGTAAATGGGATGGGACCAAGTCACGCCTGTATGGAGAACAGTCGACGACAACGAACACAGGCGTTGGATTGTTGTAGAGGTCACAGCGCTCGGTAGTGGCCTGGCGCCGGCAAGCTGAAGGAGAGTGGGTTCCATGAGCGGACGAACTCTTCGAATTCGAAACTCGGTTACAGCACGCTGTTCATCACACGCCGACACAGTTTCGTTACACACCACCAACGTTACAATTCGAAGCCCCGTAGTGGCACAGATTTGCAAATTCGTAGACACGACTAAAGATTTAGAATGTTAACAATTAAAAGATTCCACATAAAAAATTCAGAGGCATTACTTTTCGGAAGCCTTAGTGGTTATTGTGGTGTCACCGCCAGACACCACACTTGCTAGGTGGTAGCCTTTAAATCGGCCGCGGTCCATTAGTATACGTCGGACCCGCGGGTCGCCACTGTCAGTGATCGCAGACCGAGCGCCACCACACGGCAGGTCTAGAGAGACGTACTAGCACTCGCCCCAGTTGTACAGCCGACTTTGCTAGCGAAGCTACTCTGACCGATACGCTCTCATTTGCCGAGACGATAGTTAGCATAGCCTTCAGTTACGTCATTTGCTACGACCTAGCAAGGCGCCGTATTCAATTGATAATTAATATTATGAAGCCTGTACCGTAACGAGAGATGTTCCACAATTGTGGATTAAAGTTAAGTATTACATCATCTACTTACTTTATTTGCAATTCTCAACGTATTGTCCTGTTCCAGACCTCACTCCAGTCAGCTTGTAATTAAACGCGTGCATTTCGGCCTCTTCTAGAAACACAGTGTTGGCTCTTCTGCCAACACTACGGTTATGTTGCCCATTCTCTCTTCTGTACCAATCTCTTCATGTCGTAGTAGATCCACATAATGCAGCCGTCAAGATTTGTCAAAGATGTAGTAAAAATTAAAAGGCAGCCTTGATCGCATATACATGTTTAGTTAAACACTGTGACCAGTTTCAATCTGTTTTATATCACCATCGGACCATACTCCGCATTAAAAGTAGAATCAGAGATTTAAATGGATATCTGAAGTAGGTATTACAATTAAAATCTGAAAGTAACAATAGTAATTTATTGAATATGTACCCAAAAAGTGCCAGGCTTAGACGGCGACACGATGCAGATACCATATGTGAAAAACATGGACGTCAACTACAGGTTAGCATAAGGAAGTTACGCGTTAAACAGAGGAGGCTTCACGCCTCCCCCACACCTCCTCCCCGTCTTCTGTCTGATATCATCAGCAGCCAGTGAGCTACAATGCACACAGGAGCGTGACAAACATGCAGTATCTACGTGATTATGGTACAAAATATACGTACAAACAGCATTAGTCGCCACCCGTGGTGGCCGAGCGGTTCTAGGCGCTTCAGTCAGGAAATGCGCGACTGCTATGGTCGCAGGTTCGAATCCTGCCTCGGGCATGGATGTGTGTGATGTCCTTAGGTTAGTTCGTTTAAGTAATTCTAAGTCTAGGGGACTGATGACCTCAGATGTTAAGTCCCATAGTGCTTAGAGCCATTTGAAACATTTTTTTTAAGTAGGAAACTATGTAAAAACAAAATTGTTGGAACGCATTTCTTCACTGACTGAACTAAAGAAATTTGACATACTTGTACTACGGAACCACCTCCCACTTATTGTGTTCAGAGCAAGAAGTTTCTCTCGTAACTTCTGTATACTGTCATGAAACTACGAACTGCAGTAATCTCATGTAGATTAGCGACTGTTATACCAGATACACCAAGTAAGAGGTCACAAAAAAATTTCTCACTGATGGAACCACGTATTGTCTTATATGACAGCAGTTTTACGTAAGTAATACTATGGCGGTTACTGACGTTCTAGTGGTACAGGTCTTTGTAGATATCATGTAGTGCAAAACGAAAACCAAATGCAGCAGCAGTGTCGTATAAATTTATTAGAACACACACTTTGGGAATTAAATTCTTGTACCCTGTTGTTTCTTTTATGTTGCAAAATGTTCGAACGAACATGTCTTCCCTTCGTTCAGAGCTGTCATGCAAAGAGTCGTGGGAATGTATTGAATGTGGAAGAACTTCATTTACCTTTCTGCGGGCGCTGGTCGACAGCTTTTAAATGATGCAAACGTGACATCTTAAAACAATCAAAACCTGCTATATTAACAGTATTTATTATCTTCGAATGTTATCGACTTTAAATAATCATCAGCGCGACAAATGTTTTCAGCATGACTTGGAAGGACGGTTAGTTGAATTCAAAAGTATTGGAAAAACACCAGAGTCCACTGTCTCAATCATCATAATCTTACAATATCCTTCAGTCTCTTGGCATCGGATGAATAAATTCTGAGTGCCCACTGTGTAGAGCTAACTAGCTCTGGATAAATATACCGAAACTATACAGTTGTGTATCATAGACATAGTTATGTCCATTTCTGTCTGTGCCCAAACACTATATAGAAACGCTTGTGACCGCCAATGGCAGTTTAGATGCGTCTTCTGGTATAGTGTAGCTGGCTGAATGAAGACTGTAGTGAACTCTCGTAAACAGATTTGGACGCTCCTTGCAGCTACATCTACATGGTTACTCTGCAATTCAAAATTAAGTGCCTGACAGAGGGTTCATCGAACCACTTTACAGTTCCAGCCTCGAACAGAGCGCAGGAATAAACGAACACTTTAATCTTTCCTTTGTGAGCTCTGACTTCTGTTACTTTGTTATGATGATCATTACTCCGTGTATAGGTCGGCGCGAACAAAATATTTTCGCACCCTGATGACTGGTGACTGAAATTTCATGAGATGTTGGCGCAATGGAAAACTAGCGTATCATATCCGCCATACTCTCCCCACTATTTCGTTATAGTACAAAACGAGCTGCCCTTCTTTGTACTTTTCTATGGCCTCCGTAACGCCTATCTGATGCAGGTCTCACACCGCGTAATAATACTCACAAAAGATGGACAAGCATTGTGTACGCAATCTCTTCAGCAGACGTATGGCATCTTCTAAATGCTCTGCTCATAAATCGCAATCTTTGGATACGTTCCCATAACATTATCTATGTAATCGTTCCAGTTTAAGTTATTCGTACTATAATATAGCTGAATTTAGAGCCTTTAGATTTGAGTGATTTGTCGTGTAACCGGAATTTAGCGGAAACCTTTTAGCATCCTTGTGGATCATTTCACGCTTTGCGGTGGTGCATTAATCATTTCACATTTTCCTGAAAGTTGTAATGACGTGGACAAGTCAAAAGTTAGAATCAGCTGATTCCGACGCTCAAGTGTGTTTCGTTATTCCCTAGGGTCAGATATGTGTCGTGTCTGAACTGAGTAGTGACATATGACGAAAAACGAGACAATATATAGAGGTTGAAGATGCATCCAGAAGCTTTCATCCGAGGAGAAGAGATAGCGCTGACATAGTTTTGGTGTGCCCCTGACTTCATTCATTCCATACAGCCTAAAATCTCACGCCGATTCAAAAATGAGTACCTGATTGATATTTACAGGTCTTATTATGACTGAAATGAGAAACTATGAGTTAACATTGCTTAACATGAATCGTGTTTCTTAAAACACTTGGTTTTTGTAATGGAACTTGAAACCTGGTCGGTAGGTACTCAGAGAGCGCACGGGACAAGGTTAAGATTGTGGATGGGGTCGTAAACAGTTACCGTGAGTTGCACAATCAAACACACAACTTTATTTTTCTAAGAACCATTTATTTAGACATTGCTTTAAAAGATCACAACCAAACAATAAGGCTGAAGGCCTAGCTAAAGAAAATTTGAAACGCTTTCTGGGCTGAAGGCCTAAAACCACACCAATAACAAGAACGGCTGAAGGCCTAGTTTAGAAATCAAAGCAATTAAAAATACAAGGTAAATATTTTGTAAGAAAAAACATGCAATTGAAAACAATTAGCGGCTGAAGGCCTACACTACACGTCTGAAGGACAACTACAATAAAAACACATTAATAAGCAATTTTTCTAACCATGAAATTTCGTTTTAAACTTACAACAGAATGGGCGAAAGTCTAATTAAATAAATATTAACTTATTGCACGGCTGAAGGCCACAAACCAATTTGAAACAATGGTTAAAAGCCTGAAAAACAAGTCAGACAAACAATTTAAAATAACCCTTTCCTTCTTATAAAAAAATTTCCTTTAAAGAATATACACAACTGAAGGCCTTATTAAAAGGGGTTCACGTAAATCCTCGGCTGAAGACCACACATAACACATCGAACAACTGACGGTTTAGTGCCTGGATTACAAACAATTTCAGATAGAACAAATTAAAATTTTTAAAAAATAAAATCAATCTTCAAAATTTTAATTTAACGCAGCTGAAGGTCTTTATGTAAAATTTAAAAATAACTGAATTTATACACAGCTGAAGGCCTCGCACAATACTTCAACTAAATGAAAATCATAATCTAAAACAAACAACAAGCGGTGCTCCGAAGTGTTTCGAGGGTCGGCCTCAGAAGGTAGCTCAAACGTAAGGTGAGGTGCGACAGGCAGCCAAGAGACGAAGTTAAATAATCGGATGGCAACCCACACTAGGGATGACCCAAGGACCGACCAACAATTTAACCAATTACCTTCCGTCCTACCAACGGCACGATGATGGAAAATACTTGTCAAGGACGAGGACATGTCTTCAGAAATTGGCGTTTAAAAACAGCCAAGGGAACAATGACGACTCTAAGCAAAATATGAACCAAACAACTTAAAAGGCTGTCGAACTACACACAGCGCCAGACAACATCAACACGACGAGGAAAGGCACACTGCCGGGAAACTACACTAATGAGGAGAGCAGGTAACTGGGGCGTTAACGGCCACAGGGCAGAAAATACCGCTGGTGCACTTCACTGGCAAGTTACAGTCAATTTAATAATTAGTCACAATATAGGAAGACAGCTGCAAGATTTCGCCGACTCAAACACATTATACACTGCTGGTAGCCTGAACGGCCCAGGGAGCAACAAACCGCTAATGAGCAAAGAGATGTCACAATAGTTGAGGTTTCATAACAAATTAACTGATCACTCAGCTTCAGTGTCCAGGTTCGGTGGGCAACGAACTTTGTTTCTCTCGCAGCTACTGCCTCACGATCCGACAGCGCATGCACGCCACCAGCGGTCCCAGCCTGACCTCGCGCCGAGGAAACTTCCTAGCAGCTCCGTCCCAACCGAATCACTACCAGCAGCATGCAGACAGCATTAAAATAGCTGCTCATTCAAAACCACACAAGCTACACGCGGTTCCACGAAACACTTCCACAAACAACTCGAACAATACTAAAACCAGTAACTGTGGAACAACAAGGACAAATCACAAGTCGTCACACACAGAGAACCCAGAAGCAGTGGGCGATAAAATACACGTAGTCCGAAGAGACGACCGAGCGAACGACCATCCAAGGTCGTCCCCTCTGAAGTCATGTGTGCCGGCAACGGTCGGGAGAGTCATGGCTGTCCGGACCTCACTGCTGCTCCGTCTCCACTCCACTCCAGGCACTCGACGACCCAGAAATACTAGCGGTAGCTCCAAAGATAGTACGACACTGCTCTTATCGATAAGCGCTGCTGCTGCCACTCACGGGCAGGCAAGCCAACAGCTTACAAGGGAACATCCCCATCGCACCCCCCTCAGATTTAGTTATAAGTTGGCACAGTGGATAGGCCTTGAAAAACTGAACACAGATCGATCGAGAAAACAGGAAGAAGTTGTGTGGAACTATGAAAAAATAAGCAAAATATACAAACTGGGTCGTCCATGCGAAAGATAGGCAACATTAAGGGCAATGTGAGGCGAGTAGCGCTGTGGTCCCGTGGTTAGCATGAACAGCTGCGGAACGAGAGGTCCTTGCTTCAAATCTGCTTTCGACTGAAAATTTTGCTTCCTTTATTTTCGCAAAGTTATGATCTGTCCGTTCGTTCATTGACGTCTCTCTTCACTGTAATAAGTTTAGTGTCTGTGTTTTGCGACCGCACCGCAAAACCGTGTGATTAGTTGACGAAAGGACGTGCCTCTCCAATGGGAACCGAAAACATTTGATCGCAAGGTCATAGGTCAAGCGATTCCTCCACAGGAAAACACGTCTGATATTTCGTATACGACACTGGTGACAGCATGTGCGTCACATGACAGAAATATGTTGTCAACCCACCTAACTAGTACACTTGGCGAATGGGTGAAAAGATTCTTCTACCTTGCCCGATTTAGGTTTTCTTGTGGATGTAATAATCACTCCAAAAAAAGGGATGAAACCATAAGAGTTTTTCACATAAACTGAAAATAAAAAGTTAAAATTCTCGGTCGAGGGAAGATTTGAACTGAAGACCTCTCGTATTGCAGCTGTTCACACTAACCACGGGACCACGGCGCTCCTCGTTTCATACTGGCCTTAATATTGCCTATATTACACATGGACGACCCAGTTTGTATATTTTGCTTATTTTTTCATAGTTCCACACAACTTCTTCCTGTTTTCTCGATCGATCTGTGTTCAGTTTTTCAAGGCCTATCCACTGTGCCAACTTATAACTAAATCTGAGGGGGGTGTGATGGGGTGGTTCCCTTGTTAGTGAAACCAGTAAATCGAATAAGAAACGAGACGGGAGTAGCGCCAAGACGTCAAGCAATACCGGCACGAACACGAACCGCTCATGGCTCAGAACTATCGAAAAGATATCATTATTTTCAGAAACAGTTCTCTGTGCAGGAAGCGAAATTGCGCTGCCATTACATAACAGTGAAGAGTTACGTTGTGCACATGAACTTAAATTGGATTGCAAAAATGGCGCTGCATCGTTTTATCGAGGATCAGTTTCAATTAAATGCGCTTTCCTGTTTAATAAACCTCAGTTGCTATTACTTCCTCTTTCCAATCAGGATATTCATCTGAGTACATTACTACTAATTTCTTAGAAGGAAAGTAACGTTTCCAGTTTCTATGCACTCTTCGTTTAGTATGGATCGATCTGTATTAAAGATTGCTCAATCATGAGTTTTTATCGTTTAACTTAATGGGCCAGTATTCTTAAGCCGAGAACGGAAAAGAATGTAACAGCTAACAGTACTACTGTTGCAACTTGTTATCAGCAAACTTGCCAAAGAAGCGAGTCAGAAGTGCTCGAAAAATGAATTCGAAATAGCTTTGTTAGTTCCAAATCCGACAAGAGAAACGTTAATGCTGCACACACGAAAAACAAACGTTAGCTGACGATCATGTTAAGAGTTGGGAAACAGTATGAAAGGATATATGTTTCTTAGGTTTCCACACATATATTTTTCATTAGAGAACACAACGCAGCATAAGGCAATATTTTAAGAATTATTCCCAAGTTATTTAAATAATTTACAAGCTATGGAAATCGAAAGTACGCAGAAATAACATCTACAGACATTTTTCAGAGTAATAACGTCGTGTGAGTAGGGCCTCCCGTCGGATAGACCGTTCGCCGGGTGCAAGTCTTTCGATCTGACGCCACTTCGGCGACTTGAGCGTCGATGGGGATGATGATGATTAGGACAGCACAACACTCAGTCCCTGAGCGGAGAAAATCTCCGACCCAGCCTGGAATCGAACCCGGACCCTTAGGATTGGCATTCTGTCGCGCTGACCACTCAGCTACCGGTGGCGGACATTTTTCAGAGTAAAACGAGATGATTGGAGGACTACGTCAAGTTCGAAATTTTAGCGTATTGATTCTTCAGTAACTGCTTGAGAAAAGAGTTCCATTATATACAGCTCTAACAAATTTAGACTGAAGTCCAGCATAATTTCTTTTGTCGTCCTCCTATTACGCCTCATCCTGACACATAGTTTTTTATGTTTACTGTTATTGCTTCCTCGTACGTTGCTTTACTATTTAGTTTAAATATTTAAATTATGTTACAACTGTTTAGTGCTAGATAACCATTTCAGAAGCTGTTCACAACCACCGTAACTTATGTATCATGCCAAGAAGGATTCAGTTGACAGGACACGTCCTGAAGGATAAAGTAACATGGTAATCGAGGGAAGTGTTTTTGTCGGGGGACAGGAATTATGTGGAAACTACATTGCACCAGCACAACAGATGCTCATTTCTATTGTTGTTCATAAATCACGTCCCTTATAACATCCAAGAGGGGGAATTTCGCCGATTACCGGAGGATTTAAGTGTCTGTTTTAATAGAAAAACAGTCTCTTGCATCAAAATTCTTTTAGGAAAATAATAAGGACGTCAGTGAGTTGTATGTCCAAGATTTTTCGGTTACTCTGTGGAGTAACGGCGTTGTGATTCGGGTATCCTAAAATGTAGCTGTATATCATCGTGCAACAACAGGAAAAAATCTGCAGTCCCATTCCATTTTACGAAACAAGAGGGGAGACTATATATGTATACACGAATAGGATTATGCTTCGGGCTGGGGGGGGACTAAGTGCGCGGGGCTGTACTACTGTGGTTGAAGTAATTGACCGAGGCGTAGTAAAACCCAAATTAAATTTCTTTCTAAATTTATTCAGCTCTTTGGGGTCTCAGACAGTGCTTTAAGTTTTATATTACCGCCATAAATATCAGGGCTGCGGGTAGTAAAATCTGGGCGCCTTGCAGTGCTCAATAAATGTATAAAGTTCCTAATGTGTTCTGAAATCTGCACCGGCGTTTCTGATGGCAATCCCGGGAGGAAATTTACACGGGCGGAACTTTGTTCGCGTTTTATGGGGCACCTGCGACCCCTTTTCTTCAGCGTTAAAGCTCGGCCGGTGTATGCAGACGTTTCGCGGCATCTTGTTGCTAGCAAATACAGCCTGTGGCGTGTGTTAGGGCCAGAGACGTGCTGCAAAAAAGAGACTGCTGCGCCATACAGTGTTCACTTGCGAAGAAAACCATTTCACTGTCTAAATATCTTTAATATGTTTATTATTTGCAGTAGCCATGTTCCCAGATATAATTTCTGAATATGAGGTCTGCCTGTTATGCAATACTATTTTTTTGTACAAGGCTGCATATGTGTCAGCACATTTTGTTCCATCGTCAGTGGGTACTATTTACCGAAATATGTAAAATATGATCATGTTTTAAGTGATAATTATTCCATAAGAATTATATCTAAAAACAGTTTTGTTTGTTGTTGTTTTTAAATTTTCTACATTCTTGGCTTGTGTAGAACCCCCTACACATTATCAGATACTAGTAGGTTGTTATCTGCAATTAAATAATGTCAATCTAACTATATTTGAGATTACTTGCGTTTGGCTTTCAAAAATCCTTTTTAATCTGCATTCTCGTAAGTTGCTGAGAAGCACACACAAACACTACAAATATGTTTCGGAGCTTCAGCAGAAGATAACAATTTTTAGATTTGCCAAGCCACAGTGTTACTGTTACTGTTGTGTGTCCAGTCCCAATTGACGTTCACTTAGTACTGTTAAATTTCTCCCTAATGTCACTCTCTCTCTATACCTCCCTCTCCCCTCCCTCACCCCCTCCCACCCCTCTCTGTCTCTCTCTGTATGTATGTGTGTGTGTGTGTTTTAGTTTAGCTATTTGTGTTGTCTTGTCTATAATGTTCTTCGATGTGTCAAAAATTTTTCCACTGCATAGCGTAGTGTAATCCTTTATAACCTTTATTCCTTTCGCTAAGCCAGCCTGTGTGGCCGTGCGGTTCTAGGCGGTCCAGTCTGGAGCCCGGCGACCGCTACGGTCGCAGGTTCGAATCCTGCCTCGGGCATGGATGTGTGTGATGTCCTTAGGTTAGTTAGGTTTAATTAGTGATAAGTTCTAGGCGACTAATGACCTCAGAAGTTAAGTCGCATAGTGCTCAGAGCCATTTTTGAACCTTTTGCCTTACTCTTCCGTGTCCAGATCAAATTTTATTTTTCCAATAGTTAGCCACCACTACGGCTTTGTCGTTGGCTTGTAGCAGTCACTAAAACTGCAGGGCTCCGGCAGTAGTCGGCACATGAGCAGATGTGCCTCGTCTTGTACCTCTCCGCATCCGCATAGATCGTCGTCATCGTTAGTCAGCAGTCCGCACTTGCACAGATTAGTTTTGCATCTGGGTGCACCAACCCTCAGCCTATTTAGTGTTCTCCACACCGTATAAGGAAATTTGTTTCCAGGTGTCATTTGCTCTTTTGGTATTATCTACAGTGCGGTTTGTTCATTCTCCCGTTTACGGACTCTATTATCTTCCTGTGAACCGTCAAGGATCTTGGTTCTTGCAATAAAGCTATTTCTAGACTTAAACCTCCGGGCCTGAGTGACGTGCCCATGCAGTGGGTGTCGAGAATCTGTTCCTTTCTTTGTTGTCTCAGCGTCTGCTGCCACTTGCCTTCTGATCTTGGATGGGGCAATGCCAGCAAGTAGGTACAAATTACTCGTTGGTGTGTGTCTGAGACAGCCTGTAACAATTCGCATTGTCTCATTTACACTTACATCAACCTATTTAGCATGTGCAGATGCTTCCCATACTGGCGCTGCATAGTCTGCTGCAGAAACACACAGAGCAAGTGCTGATGTTCTCAGTACTGTTGGTTGAGCTCCCCATTCATAGTTTGCCAGCCTGCGGATGATGTTATTCCTGGAGCAGACTTTAGCCTTGGTGTTTTGGCAATGCTGCTTGAAGGAAAGCGTTCTGTCAAGTACAACCCCAAGGTATTTAGGTGTTGGACAGTGCTTTAACTTCTTACCTTGCCATGTAACGTCGAGCAAAACTCCAGCATCTCTGTTGCGCAGGTGGAAAGCACACACTTGGGTTTTGTCAGGGTTTGGCTTGAGGTGATTGGCGTCGTAGTATTGAGCCAGTTCTTCAAGCGCTCTAGAGAGATTTCCAGATGTTGCCTCAAAATTGGACCCCTGGACCACCACAGCTGTGTCATCAGCATATACGAACAGTCTTGCATCTTGAGGTATAGGTTGGTCTTTAGTGCACACATTATAAAGGATGGGAGAAAGTACACTTCCTTGTGGTAAGCCATTCTTCTGCAGTCGCCATCTACTGTTCTAACCATTTAGGGAGACATAAAATCTTCGATTCTGCAGAAGACTACCAGTAACCATCGTCAACCTACAGTCCCCTGTGAGATGATATAATTTGCGCAATAGCTTTCTGTGGTTTACCGTGTCGTATGCAGCAGTAAGATCTATGAAAGCTGCTCCAGTTATTAATTTTTTTTCAAACCCGTCTTCTATATGTTGCGCCAGATTAAGTATTAGCCCACAACAAGATCTTCCTGGTCTGAAACCGGCTTGTTCCTTTATGAGCTTTCCATCTATAGTTTCTGCCACCCGGTTGAGAATCATCCGCTCCAGTACCTTATAGAGATGGCATAGAAGTGACACTGGTTTGTAACTTTTGGGGTCCTTTATCTCCTTGCCAGGTTTTAGTAAAGCCACCACTCTCGCCTGCCGCCGTAGTTTTGGAATATTCAGGTGTTCATCATCTGTAGTAACCAGTTTCGAGCTTTGGGCCCAAACTGTTTTATCTGCTCCGTTCTAATGTCGTCAGTTCCAGCTGCCTTGTTCAGTTTCATACTCTGAATGGCGTCTTCCAGTTCGGTTGCTGTGAATGAAGCATTGACGAGTCCGTAATCTTTTTGTTCTTGGGGTATAACTCTTTCCCTTTCTCTTTTCCCTTTGGTTTTCCCATTCTTCAGAAGTTGGCTAGCAATCTGATTTACTGTTACCCCATTGTTCTTTTGCTGGAGGTCAGTTGGGTCCCCACTTAAGTTTTTCAGTAATTTCCATGCACGTCTGCTGTTTTGTTTCATGTCAAGATTCTCGACTAGTTTCCACCACCGTGATCTCTTATCCTCAGCAATAGCCTGCATTAGTTCCTCCCCAGCCTCCATCGTATCTTCGCTGAAGGGGTCCTGAGTGAACAGCTTTTGGTACCTATCAAGTAAGACCTTGCTGCTGCCGGTCAGACCCTGGATGTACTGGGTACGGCAACCCCTTGGGATGTTTTTCCTCGAGATCCCTTTCACAAGATCGATAAATCTACCATACTCATCTGGTCGAGGAAGGATTTTCTCAATCTCTTCGTCCAATTGCTCTTTAAATTTCTGCCAGTCTGCCTTTTTGAAATTAAACCGTCTTCGGAAAGGCACCTCCTCTGGTTTAACCATGGCATTCACAACAAAAACGACGGGTCTGTGTTGTGTACTTGTGATAGGTTCTTCAACAAGCTTCACGCACTGTGCTGCAAACTTCCTACTCACAAAGATGTTGTCAGGATTATATCCCCTTCTCCATCTTCTGCTGTTGAACGATGCTGGCTGTTTTGGGTCATGAATGAGTTGTGGGTCATTAGTGTTAGCCCAGGATTCAAGCTGTACACCATTCTCATCAGTCTCATTATATCCCGATGCTTCACCATGGCAGTTGAAATCGCCCATGACAAAATTAATATGGTCATATGTAAAATTGTTTGGTTCATGGAAAACCAAGTCCACAACTGGTGGTTTGTACACTGACGTCACAGAGAACTTCTGGGCGCGAATGGTAAGTACTTCAATGTTATTTACTTCTGTCATTGCGGCTGATGTTACGTTGGGCCCGGCTCTGATGAAAATCGCACTCCCATACTTGTCGTGAGGTCTTTCAATGGCCAAATCCATTCCTGCTATTTTAGGTCTATGGCTGGTGGCTCCCCGGTGTGTTTCCTGCACCAACAATACGTCGCATTTATGCTTATGGCACATATCTGCTAATAAAACACTCTTACGACTAGAGAATCCCTCAATATTTATCGAGATCGTCACAAGGGGTGGTCTTGATAAAGGCCGTTGCATCTTGATGTTAATTTCATTTTGGACTTTAACTTGATCTGGTGTTAGAAGGATTAGCCGGTGAAATCTTTCACCGTTTCCAGGGTACGCCCGATTGTGCCTGTCTTCAGTCTTTAGGCTCACAATCTTCTAGGAGGCTCCTTCTCTGTACCCCAACCTTTCGCTAATGCCTTGTGTATGTGGAGGGTTTGGTTGTTTGTAAGTTTAAGGTACAGGGTTTGGCTGGATTGTACTATTTTTAAACCTTTACTAACTTCGTTAAACCGCTATTTAAATTGTAACTATTTGTAGCTCTGAGATGTTCTGAATAGCTTCTTCTAATGTTCCTGTGTGTTTGCCCTACACATACTGACTATAGTTGTATGCAAGTTCACATATTTGAATTAATATGTATGTTTCCTGCGTTCAGAGCATCTTCTTTGTTGTCGTTTCTGTTCTGCATCCTAAGGATGTCCTGCTTTTTTAAAAAATATTGTCTACTCCGTGAGTTCTTTACTTTTGTACGATATTATGTGACATTTTATTTCGTACGTGAGTTCTTACTCCGTTGCGTCTTGAATACGGGCAGTGTCTGTGTCTTGCGTTGTTCTGTGTTGTTGTGCCAGGTCCTATGTATATGTTGTCTGTTGATTCCTTTTCTCTTTACATATTTTCTGGTTTAGTTTCTCTAACATGTTGGTACCATAACCATTTTGCACAGCTATTTGTTTTATTTTGTGGCTCCATAACACTGATATCGAACTCAGTAATTACCCTGGGTGCAAAATTCTACAGAAACTCTCCAAGAGCCTACAAGATAAATTTGTGTTCGAAAGCACCTACTCAATTTTAAAAAAAATTACTTCTCGTTTGCTAATGATCTGAAAGATGTAAACAGAACTAGCAAATGCCAACTGATCTCTCTAAATGTAACAAATGTGTGTACTGACAACCCCATTCATGATGCTTTAGCTGTTATCAAGGAAAACCAAATCTAATACAAGAAGCTCTCCCTGGGAAAAAGTTACATTTTATTAACCTTCTGGAACTGGTACTGAAATATAATTACTTCTCTGTCAGTGGAAGAAGACCAAAGAAAGCGACCAGTTATTTTTGCAACATATGAGGAACTATAGGCAAAATATTCCTCCATCAGAGCACAAACTTTTCGCAAAAAGTTAACATATATTCAAAAAGTTCGGTTCTACATAAGATATGTAGACGATACATTGCTGACTGGGGAAAACAAAGATGATGTCGAAGAGATTGAAGAAAATACAAAAGAATATTAAGTTCACCTGTAAGCAGAAAATAAATAATACCATTAACATCCTTGATTTAAACATCCACAAAGAAGCTAGTAAATATGTCTTCAAAATTTATAGGAAACCAGCCATTAGAGACATAAACGTACATGTTTCGTCCTGCCATTCCAACATGTACAATCTATCGGCACACTACTCAGTGATTCATAGAGCTCTATAAATCCCAATGAATGATGAGTACAACCAGAATAAAATAAAAGTCATGAAGATAATAGCAGCAACTAATAGGTATAAATCAACACTAATAGACAATTTAGTAAAAAAATAAAATTAACAAAATAAATATCGAGAACAATGAAAATACACTAAGAACATGCATCCCTTTCCTTGGTAATATTTTGGGGTGTCTCGAGTTTGAAAATTATTTTCGTTTTTTGTATTTAAATGCCTCTAAGGTTTCATATGAACAATCGAAGTATTGTCTGGAAATTAGCTCGTAAAACATTGCATGGCTTCTGAACTTCGCACTTTCGTTTGCGACGTAAATTACAGGAAAAATTCTCAGCCACATTTGCTTTAGTAGTCATGAATTGAACCATCCATCTAATTATTGAGATTGCGTGACGTACATGCTGTTATAAGCAATGACCAAGGAAAAAAAAAGAATTACTGTCTCGTGACGGTAAGTATCGGTAACTACATCTACCCTAAAGTACCTTTTTTCGCACCATAAAATCACCTATGCCACTATGAATGATTGTCATTTTAAAAATTTTTCAGTATAATGGTTTAAAAGTGCGTAGACCCACACCTTTCCTTAACAATCTGACTCGAAATTATGTATTCGTTGGTTCGTAGCCAGGCTAATTGAAAAATGAATCATTTATTGTACACCTACTTGTTTCGATGTAAATAAAATATCCTCCAGGTCCGCAGGCTCATGTGAAATAGAAATAATATACTAGCTCGCGAGCAGCTGCGCGACTGTAAAAAAAAATGATTAAAATTCAAAAGTGTCAACTAATGGCAGCGGTGCTACTTTTTCTCGACTATCCAAAATGCTAGAATTGTTGTAAGTGCTTTATTATTTGAAACAGGGTGATTACAATCGTGGAATGAAAGCATTAAACAACAGTTTTTCACAATTAGTGTAGTATCCTCGTCGCTACTGCAGAGTCCTGTACTGCAGGAAGCGTGGGAGAGGATGTGGTTATGGGTGGCCGGTATCCTCTTTCTGCAACACGAATGCACAGGTGGATTAATACAGTTCTTTATTTATATGAACAGATTTCTGCTACTTAACTTTAATACAGTCCATGTGTTGTAGTACAAGCTTATCTGTAGTAGTCCCTTTGCTGACAATATCGGTACTCGTGCTATTACACTAATCTGTTTGCTATGTAATATCATAACCCATGATGTGAACCGATGGACGCCAACCGGAACAGTCACTGAGTTAGTCCGTGTCAGTGAGTTGTCGATGCCCTCCGGTAAGCGGCGGTGGCGTACATACTTGCCGTCGAGAGGGTGTTGGCAGCGTGTTGCTTGCGAGTCTGTCTCTGGCCTCTCTCATGATAGGCGCGCTTGATCGAGCGCCTACTATCGAGCTTCGTGCTACATCTTTGCCGACTGGTATGCTGGCGACAGCTTATGCCAGCACAATTAATGACTCATTATACAGTCGTAAAAATCTGAAAGACAAAGTGATCTTATAACAACGACAGTATCAGAGAAAGAGCGCCAGAGAGGGAATGTTAAGGAGAGGGATGCGCTGTCACAATAGCGCTTCTATAAATATACTAAATTGTTAGAGTCACAGATGTAAATATACTGTTTTGTAGCACATCGTATCAAGTCTCTATTAGCATTGGTTTTTTGTGACGTAAAATTCCATGTAATTAACATTCTTATATTCCATACACATTGATTTTCTTTTTCATTAGTTATTACATTATACAGAGTTTATTTTACTATGGTCACTCAGTTCGTTAATTCATAACAAATATAAAAATTATTATGACAAATACACCTTCCAAAATACTGCCAATGTATTATTTCCAAACAAAAAATTAAAATCTGCCAATGACTTCCTCTTAACATAAAAAGCACTCAAGATAAATTTTCATCCTCTAGCGTATACAAAAGCAGATACAGAAAGTGACGAGCTTAGTACATAGATCAAAAGGCTTTAAGTACCACATAACTTTCTAACAATACATCATGCCTTCCGCTACAACACACCATACAAATCTGCAGTAGAATATCATACAAAAGATACAGGATATCCATTTGACAGTGTGGGAAATAACATTGAACAAAGGACACAAGACGTCTCTGTATGAAGAACTAGAAATACATATCCACAGAAATAAACTTGTGAAACTTCTAATCAACAGTAATAGAAGAAAAGGCTCGACCAGCTTTTTCAAAAGCTTTATGAAGTACTTAAAGCATTCACATACTTTACAGTTTCAATGGAGAACGGTTAATGTAGCCTCTCCGATTCCAACTACAATACAGAAGGATGATCTGTTGTAGTATTTTTGTGCATAAGAAACTGCATATTATCATCACTGAACCGAGCGCATGTCGATATTTTGGTGCAGCCCATTCACGTTTTTTAAAGTAAAAGGAAATAATAGTTATGTGCATAGCCAATTACTCTTTCACTTTTGTATCCAATGCAGCAGCCCACACATATTTTAAAAAATACAAGAAAAACGTTTTTATGTAAATATAGCTACCTGCTGTAACAGATCTGATCTGTGCACGTGTCCATATTCTGGTGTAGCCTACTCTTACTTTTTTAAAGAAAGAAAAACACTTTTATGCAGAAACCATTTAGTCTTTTACCTTTGCATCTATTGTAAACTAGCATGTGTATAACATGCATAACGTCTTTGAAGTGACAGTGTCGACATAATGTAGAGTGGAGGGGGCATACAACAGACAGCAGTTAGGAAGACTTTCTGCGACACTACCGCCCCTGTAAGTACAATTCACTGTCAGATATTCGTCTTCTTCAACCTGAAAAGGGCCTTTTCAAAATAAACAATTTTTATCATTAACAAAAGACGTAATGTAGTCTACACTTCCCTTGGTCTGCTACTGTAAAAGACATCAATGCTCTTCAGCAACACCATCCACGAAAACAAGTAACTCCCTCCCTGATGATAATGGTGTCAACCATCGAACTCTTAGTGGCTCTAAGTTACTTATGCCAAATTTGTTTTGTTCGTATTCATCAACAGTCTAAGCCCTCATAAAGCCGCCCCTTTTGGACGAAATATTTATAGTAACTCCACACTTCAAAAATTATCTGCTCAACAACCAGTGAGTATTTCTATGCCAGTGATTCTCTCTGGGCTCCACAGAATTTTCTTTGAAATAATCTAATTACACTCTGTGGAGCCCAGAGAGAATCACTGGCGTAGGGCGAATGAGGCATGTCTTTGATATTCAGACGTCCGCTTATTCGATATAAAAAATTGTAATCTGCATTGCATAACGGATATGGTAGGTGGCATGTCTTTTCTGATATCGAGATGCAGCTGGGAGGTCTGTCTGCGTGGAGTATGTTGCACATGCTACACGTTACTTGAGTTCTGTGCTTACAAGTGCCCTTTAAAAGCCTGTCGCAAACATGTGGCGATTACTGAGGCATACACACTGTAAGACACTTTGAAAACACAGGTGCCTGAAGAGCATGCTTCAAGGTGATTAAAAAAAATGTCTTGCTGTATATCAGTAACTCAGCATATATTTACATCAACAGTGCAAAATTAAACTTCTTTCATTATGAAAATGACTACTGTTCAATCCATGCGTAATTTACAGACATTTATCATCACCCTCCAAAGACATGATGGATACTGTTATGAAGATGAGACATGGTAGTGATATTATTTGTCAAAAACCAACAGAAACCATTTTGCAGGGAGGGGGCAGTGATGGTTAATTGACAAGACGAAACGCATGCGTGATGTATGTGAAACACTATGCATCTTGTTGGATTTCATCTCTGAAATAGAATTAATATTCGAGATTGCTTTCACTGCTGGAAAAATTTGGCATGGAGACTCGAGAGCACAATTAAGTCTAGAACAACACCAGAAAACTCTCTTTCCTTAGCTTATAAAATAAAATGTGGTGACTTCTGAGCTGTGACACTCATCAAAACCAAGCGAAATATCGCTGTGTTTATCTCTTCTAAGTTTTTTTATTCAGTGTAAACTGCATTTCACTATAGTCTTCTGACATTTTAGGAAGTGTTTCCTATTTCTCATTATTTGGAGATATCACGTTTGTGTGAATGCTAATTACATCTTAAGTTCCAGCAAAATTTGCATAAATTATCTCATGTTCAAAAGTATCAACACATTCTGAATTTTTTGTAAATTTACAATATGTTTAATTCCAAATTATTTGTTACATATTTAATAACTATATTATTTATCCTAATCAACAATCATACTATCGACGTAGGTTAACGATATAATGCTGAACAAAATAATGTATAATGTTTACATAAACCATTTCAACTAGTTATGTGGCTCTACGATTCTGCCAATGCATTTGACTCTCAGCTTGGTGTAGTATAAAACACATATCGATTGTACAGTGGGAAAACTGTACTCGTTGACTGAGCATGTTGCTTAATCTGGCAAGTTTCACGTCCTACTGCCATAATATGTCATGCATGTCAATTACATTGGTAAAGCTGGTGTTATTGACAAAACGTTTGTGCAAGCTCCAACTTGTCTCGACTTACGAGATATGTGAGATATGAAACTGATGTAGTAACAGGCCTGAACTCGCTAATTATGCATTTTATAACCAACAACTTGTCTGAATGCACAAACAGTCATTACTGACTCAACCGGAAGGGGGTTATAAAATAGGCAGGAGACACAAGTGACGAATTATTGAGGCTGAGCCTTCACAGCTGTTGTTCAATGATTTTCTCTTCTTAGAAGACGCAATAAATTATCCATAAATGTAATTGTAACACATTACTCTCATCTTACATCTTTTCACCACCGGATTCCTTGCTGTAACTCAGGCATTTTTTTTTTTGTTTAATTTAATGCTACAGAATCTACACTGGTTGATTCAATCAGAGCTGTGGTTGAAGAACTGAATTCAACGGTCGTCAAAATACTCGATCGTGAGGAACGTTCGATGTGTGTAATAACACCCCAAAAATGTTTAATATTAATAATCTTTCATCTTCAACCTACTGATTCGTCTTCCTGAAAAGCTACAGCTTATGCTGATCACTAACAAAACCTCTTCTCCTCCAGGGATGTGTCTGTACATTGAGACTTTCCCATATCTATGAATGCAACTACATATTATATCATAAGGCATGTGTACTTTCTAATTCTGTGTTGTAGAATACGGCAACAGCAGCCACTGGAATACACACACCTAATCGATCATCGAGCAGTAGTGAATCTCCAGTGCTTGAAGGACTGCAGCGGTTGGTACCTAATCGATGAAGAAGACAGCCAATTGGAAAGTCTCTTTATAGGTTGGACATCGTAAAAATCATCATTGCCAACTTGGAGACTTTATTGTATTGGACATGATGGGTAACCAGCACCAAAAACATTAAACTAGGTATTCTTGAATGTCTTCCTGTTGAATAAGCACTTAGAAGCCGAATATGACAGATGTGATAGATAATAAGCTTGGCTTTAAGGAATCTAGAGATTTATTTCATGGGTGTTTTCGTGTTTTTGATTACGGGTTTCACCCAATTAATCTTAAAATTAAATTTCCGTTAGTTTGCTAGTTTCTCTTACTCAAGTCAGGCAAAGAAAAACAAATATACTGCACTACAAAGAATACAAATTTAATATTATTTGCAATTAGTTATAACTAGTATTCGACTGATGTTGCTGGTAAGCAGTTAAAGAAACTTCAGGCATCTCAAGAGAGAGATCCTGGCTGAGCATTGTGGGAAACAGTTCAGCTACATGTTAATAAAAATAATGGGTTCTGTGCAGCACTGTACGTGGAACACACCAATGTGATAACAGATAAAACAGTAGCAATAAACATTGAGTCAAATGGCAGTGCCTGTTTCCATTGGGCAATTTCAGCTGGTTTACATCCTGTAAATAATGATGCACAATATAAATTTTATCATTTGCTGTATTATGCAGAGCTGAGGGATGCTAACATTTTTCGCAAAAAAAAAAGATACCTCGCTAAATATCTATGGCATGCAGTACATGACTGCAAAAGACGAGGAGGATAAGAGAGAATTCCATGTTATAGCACTACTTATTACTGAACAGCATCAGGAGAAACTTGTTAATCTACACTGAAGCGCCAAAGAAACTGGTACAGGCATGCATATTCAATTACAGAGATACGTAAACAGCCAGGATACAGCACTACGGTCGGCGACGCCGATATAAGACAATAAATGTCTGGCGCAGTTGTTACATCGGTTTGGCAGGTTAACACAAGTTACGTGAGTTTGAACGTGGCGTTACAGTCGGCGCATGAGCGATGGGACACAGCATCTCCGAGGTAGAGATGAAATGGGGATTTTACACTACGACAGTTTCACGAGCGTATCGTGAATACCAGGAATCCGACATCAAATCTCCGACATCGCAGCATCCGGAAAAAAGATCCCGGAAGAACGGGACAAACGACGACTGAAGAGAATCGTTCAAAGTGATAGAAGTGCAACCCTTCCGCAAATTGATGCAGATTTCAATGCTGGGCCATCATTAACTATCAGCGTGCGAACCGTTGAACGAAACATCATCGATATGGGCTTTTGGAGCCGAAGGCCCACTCGTGTACCCTGAATGACCGCGTGACACGAAGCTTTGCGCCTCGCCTGGGCCCGTCAACAGCGAAGATGGACTGTTGATAACTGGAAACATGTTGCTGGTCGGACGAGTCTCGTTTCAAATTGTATCGAGCGGATGGACGTGTACGGGTATGGAGACAGCCTCATGAATCCATGGACCCTGGATGTCAGCAGGGGACTGTTGAAGCTGGCGGAGGCTCTGTAATGGTGTAGGCGGTTGGATTGGTGTGGGATCTCTGATAATTCTAGATACGGCTCTGACAGGTGACACTAGTGTACGCATCCTGTCCGATCACCTGCATTCATTCGTGTCCATTGTACATTCCGACGGACTTGGGCTATTCCAGCAGTACAATGCGACACCCCACACGTCCAGAATTGCTACAGAATGGTCCCAGGAATACTCTCCTGAGATTAAACACTTCCACTGGCCACCACCAATCTCCTAAGGCATGAAAATTATTGAGCATATCTGAGAAGCCTTGCAATTTGCTGTCCAGAAAATATCTCCACCCCTCGTGGTCTTACGAGTTTATGGACAGCTCTACAGGGTTCGTGGTGTCAGTTCCCTCTAGCACTACTTCAGACATAAGTCAAGTCCATGCCTCGTCGTTTTGCAACGCTTCTGCGTGCTCGCGGAGGCCCTACACGATATTAGGCAGGTTTTTCTGTTTCTTTGCCTCTTTAGTGTATGATAAGATAAGCTGTGTTATTCATTACAGAAATTTGAAGGACTGTTTGCACTATACATTAGTTTCATAAATATTCGTCGAATTTTATCATTTAGGCAGGCTCCTTAGAAGGAGCCATACATTGTAATCTAAATTAAAAAAATATACAAAACTGCTAGCAATGAACTCGGGAAGAAGCTTTCAAACGAACAAATTAATGTGGAAAACGTGCAACATATGTGGGATATAAGAGTAGCAACTTCTTGTGCCGGGTACTTTGTTGCAGCTGCATTAATTACAAACACAAATTTGTAAAGGAGCGGTTTTTTTTTACTGAAAATTTGTCGTAACTCAACTGGGCAGACTTAATGTTGTCCTTGATAAGTCCATTGCAGTAGTAATGGCCCCGTTGGATCTACATCTACATCTACATCTATACTCCGCGAGCCACCTTACGGTGTGTGGCGGAGGGTACTTATTGTACCACTATCTGATCCCCCCCTTCCCTGTTCCATTCATGAATTGTGCGTGGGAAGAACGACTGCTTGTAAGTCTCCGTATTTACTCTAATTTCTCGGATCTTTTCGTTGTGATCATTACGCGAGATATATGTGGGCGGTAGTAATATGTTGCCCATCTCTTCCCGGAATGTACTCTCTCGTAATTTCGATAATAAACCTCTCCGTATTGCGTAACGCCTTTCTTGAAGTGTCCGCCACTGGAGCTTGTTCAGCATCTCCGTAACGCTCTCGCGCTGACTAAATGTCCCCATGACGAATCGCGCTGCTTTTCGCTGGATCATGTCTATCTCTTCTATTAATCCAACCTGGTAAGGGTCCCATACTGATGAGCAATACTCAAGAATCGGACGAACAAGCGTTTTGTAAGCTACTTCTTTCGTCGATGAGTCACATTTTCTTAGAATTCTTCCTATGAATCTCAACCTGGCGCCTGCTTTTCCCACTATTTGTTTTATGTGATCATTCCACTTCAGATCGCTCCGGATAGTAACTCCTAAGTATTTTACGGTCGTTACCGCTTCCAATGATTTACCACCTATGGCATAATCGTACTGGAATGGATTTCTGCCCCTATGTATGCGCATTATATTACATTTATCTACGTTTAGGGAAAGCTGCCAGCTGTCGCACCATGCATTAATCCTCTGCAGGTCCTCCTGGAGTACGTACGAGTCTTCTGATGTTGCTACTTTCTTGTAGACAACCGTGTCATCTGCAAATAGCCTCACGGAGCTACCGATGTTGTCAACTAAGTCATTTATGTATATTGTAAACAATAAAGGTCCTATCACGCTTCCCTGCGGTACTCTCGATATTACCTCTACATCTGCAGATTTTGAACCGTTAAGAATGACATGTTGTGTTCTTTCTTCTAGGAAATCCTGAATCCAATCACAAACCTGGTCCGATATTCCGTAAGCTCGTATTTTTTTCACTAAACGTAAGTGCGGAACCGTATCAAATGCCTTCCTTAAGTCCAGGAATACGGCATCAATCTGCTCGCCAGTGTCTACGGCACTGTGAATTTCTTGGGCAAATAGGGCGAGCTGAGTTTCACATGATCTCTGTTTGCGGAATCCATGTTGGTTATGATGAAGGAGATTTGTATTATCTAAGAACGTCATAATACGAGAACAAAACTCCTGTTTCGACTTCCGTTAGGGATACATATTAAATAAGAATGCAGCAAATCATGTAAAACTATGCTTCACAAACACGACACAGATTATCACATTACAACTCCGAATGTGGAGGAGGATATAAGATGTGATGTGCATACAAGGTTCAATACTTCGGGTTTCGCTGCAAATAATAGTTACGATATTGTTCCAGTAAATAAAAAGAGGTTGGGTTAATGAAAGATGAACTGAATGGTGAACCTAGTACAGAAGTAGTCAGTCTACAAGTAAAAGAGTGTCCTCTCGAGACTGTTCTCTGGGCACATAATGGGCAGAGCAAAGGGTATAAAGCAGTCTTGTGTTAGTAGGTTAACTATCAGTGACTACAGGCAATGTTTGTTGGATTCGGAAGTGAAATCAACTGCCCAGAACGTAATTAGTCAAAATAATACGTTCTGTCTATCACCTTTTTGAATGCGTGTGAATTAATACAAGTATACTCCTTTCTGATCGACTAGATTAAATTCTAGGAAAATATCTTCTCACCATCTCATTTCATGTAAGATGTATGCTTTTCAACAAATCGAAACTTTATAAATTTTTTATATCGGTATCTAGAACAATATTGTATCATGAAAAAATTAAAAAAAAAGACATTAATTCTATAAACATTAAATTTGTTGTTTGCGACTTCATCGAGGAGAATACACATGCAGCTCCTGCCCCTATCTCATGGTGTGATCTTTTGGCCTTAGGTCATTAGGGTAGTTGTGGTATTACGATTACTATCCCTGCCACAACTGACTGCTTCCGCTGGCACATGTCGCTGTGAGAGGGAAATCTCTTCGGTGTAACAGCTGTATTTAAAGACAATGTACCCCTTACATGCGAACATCTGTTTCAAAAAAATCAATCGTGGCGACACTGAAAAACAGTCTTGTTTCCACGAAAATAAGCTCAGTGCATTTTCTTTCAGCTTTATGTGCAAAATCGGTAGTATATTTTTGACTGCATTCGTCGTGTTGAAATTATAAACTGTCGTGCACAAAGGCATTAAGCCCTCTTCAGACGATTAAATGGCATCTGCACAGTCACTCATTTATGTTCGACTTCAGGATACAGTCATCATCTCTCTCTCCCCGACATCCCGTTATTCTGTGACATCGAATGACACGAAAAAAATTGAAAATAAAAATAAAACAACAGCACTGTGACCGATTACATATGACCAAACTGCTGAAGGCAGCTCTGCAGTGATACCTCTGACAGATCTATTAACCTATCCCACATCTCCTACACGTGTCCACCCTGCGTAAAGTCTAAGCAGAGAAATCTAGCAGAGAACCATACAAGATTCCTCCAAAACCGTCTACTGGCTGACACCTGACATCTTTGTTCCATAACTCGCCTCAACAAACCAGTGTGTCAAGCTTTTGTCACTATTTTTCTGCAGAAACTATCGATCACTGCTTAATGTCCTCGTTATTTAGAAACTTACATCACAGTAAAGAAAATGCCACAATTTAAAATATGAAGAAAAAAAGACATCTATGTTAAACGATTTCTTTCAGTTTGATGGCCAATATATGGTTTGCGTGTGTCGCCGGTGTTCAAATCAGTGCTTGTAAATAAACTGGCATTCACGAATGTATTACAAACAATTGAGACACGTGAAATAGCATTATAGAATATAGTCATTCACGCCATTTGTTCACGTGTTAGAGTAAACACAATCGTTTTACACTGGGCAACAACAAGCTATTCATCAAGAGGGCATTATTTTGTGCATTATGGCAGTCTCGTTTTACCAGTGCACTTGTATACTGCATTGGCATTTACAAAACGTAAAAAAAAAACCTTGAGAGCATGATTCGTAACAGAACCTCCTAACGTCGCTTAGTAGAGAACCATACAAGATTCCTCCAACACCGTCTGCTTGCTGAAACCTGACATCTTTGCTCCCTAACTCGGCTCAACAAACCAGTGTGTCAAGCTTCTGTCACTCTTAGATAAAAAAGAAGTCCACGTCCAGCAGACAATCATTTGCAGTAGCAGCAGGTTCCCGCGTTGTAGTTTCGTAAGCAGTTCGTTCATCACAGAATAGCGTGTTTCACGCAGTCTAATCACATGTCGGGAAAAAATTATCAATCCTAAGTTCCACAGCGAGCTATAATTCAAGTGATGTATACTTTAATTAGCGGTTATGAAGTATGAAGTAACACAGGACTTCCAGTAATATATATTTTTAAAAACATGATGGTGACAATAAAAGTAAAAAGCTAAGATTCCACGAGAAGAAGTCTGTTAGTTGTAGGAGCAAAATCGGTGTGGTTTACGAGCATTCCACATGTTCAAATTACGAAATGTCATGCACAAGGGCATTAAATTCATTTCAGTTGTATGAAATACTGACATAGATCAGCATCTCTACAGTCATTTATTACGTTCGAGAGCACTCCGTATTTTTATTTTGTGACATCCAGAGTAGGAAAAAAAAAACTACAAACTATATGCATCCAGTCATCAACCAGTCACACCACGCCTTGTAATAGAACCTACTAACGTCATCCTGTAAGATTGTAACCCGTCTCTCTTTTTCGATATGTCGAAAAACAAATACCATCAATGTGTTGACATTGAGCACATAATATATAAACATATTTCTTAATTGGAGCTGATGGCCAGTGACGGAAGTTGCCTGCACAGACATTTGCAAAGTTCTGTCGCCTGTGCTGGAGGAAGACCATATCCCACAGGCCATCAATCAAAAGAGAGGTTTACTGTGTTTTTCAATCGAAAGCACTTTGATATATTGTTTGTCAGCTGTAACACTTCAAAGCAGAGTATGACTGCACCTATATGCACCGCCATATATTTTACTTTTCTATGATGACTTCATGTTATGTGTCAGGTGGTAAAAGAAGAATAACAAGTTTCGATCCATTGACTCTCACAGAAGGCTTGACATCGTATTGTGGAAACTATGCTGCTCCCTCAACACACATGATGGTAGAAATAAAACACAGAGGCGATGTTTCTTATTGATAAAAATGTGGAAGGTATCGCAACATATGGAATCTGGAAGAGTTTGCGGCACTGTGGAGCGTTTACAAACAGCTGTCTGAAGGTGATGACCTACACAGTTAATCTCATCTGCCGCAGTGTTGGGTAGTTGACGTCTCGGTGTTCTGTTTCGAAGAGTATTGTTACCTCATTCTGCAGTCATTTACATGATCTCAATTACAGTGTTGACCATCGCTGGAAGATGCTGTTCACAACACGTGCATGGTAGTAAAAATAAAAAGAGGTACTGTCATCTTATTGGTAAAAAAAAAAAAATGTGGAAGGCACCACATCATATGGAAATAGACGATTCCGCGGCATTAAGTAAAGTCTCCAAACAACTATCTGAAGGTGTGACCTCTTCATTTAATAGCTACAAGTTGCCGATATCCAGTGTTCCACCAAGGTTTTCTCTATCTCAAACAAGTGGGATCAGTCATTCATTATGTGGTAAGTAACAGTGTACCAGTGGACAGACGGGATGGAAAAGACGCTGTTTTTATCGGACAATGTACGGTAATAAATGCTGCAGTTGAGAGCGTGATCAAATTTAGCAAATTTAACAGTTGTTCTGTAATTTCACCGCCAACCAGTGACACAGCAGAATGATTCCAAGTTTCTGTATCATTGCTAAACCAACCCTCCACTACTTTGCCTGTACTATGTACTTGATTGAGAATGCAAATAGATCACTGTGCTTTAAGTGCATTCAGTCATATAAACTAAACTCCGCCCAAATATGCCATGAAGGCCCAACGATATCGACTGGATGCCGTGTTATTCTCACCAACAGGGGTCACTGGATGGGGATATGGAGGGGCATGTGGTCAGCACACCGCTCTCCCGGCTGTATTTCAGTTTACGAGACAGGGGCCGCTACTTCTCAGTCAAGTAGCTCCCCAGTTTCCCTCGCAAGGGCTAAGTGCAAACCATTTGCAAAAAGCACTCGGCAGACCAGATGGTCACTCATCTAAGCACTAGCGTAGCCCAACAGCGCTTAACTTCGGTGACTGATGAGAACTGGTGTTAACACTGATGCGGAAAGGCTGCTGAGTGGGGTTGGGGGCAACTGGATAATCAAGGCCTTGAAAAGTTTAAAAATTATGCTCAGACTGCATTCAGTTTCAACCCTCCCCCCTGTAAACCATGTAGGTTTCCGTAGCACATACTTGAACAAAGGCATAATAAGTATTACGCAGAAGCGCTGTATTAAAGCAGGACGAACATATTCTTCCCAGTTGAGGACAGTATCTCACACAGTCCGATACAGATGTTACCGAATTTTAGTTGGTTCTTGGAAGCAATTTTATTACGTAAGTATTAAGGATATGCATCAGTGTGTTTAACTAACTTAACCCATTGCCTAGCATGTTCTGTAGGAGAGTGGGCTGATGCCATATGTATCTGCCTAATTGTGCGGGGAGGGTCAACTCTAGAAGCGTGGTGTTAGGACCAAATTGCATCAGCAAAACTATCCGACATCAGACCCTGCTTTGTGTGTGCAAAAGGAAGGCTGTCGGAACAATGGTGATGATAATGTAAACAGCAATAAAACTCTTACGTCTCCTCCGGCTGCAGATCGTGGGGTTTATTCCCTCATAAGAGGTCACTGTTCCTTCGTGTGCACTTTCATGCTCGGCATGGGTGGAAACTCAGCGCATCAACTATCGAAAATATTCCTGTTGCTTTCATCCTCGCACTGTTTCTAATGAAGCATGGCCGCATCTGTCAAAACTACTACTACTAGTAAAAATCATGACTGACACCAGGCATGTTATTGGGGGTAAGTAAGTTTCCTAAGAGACAGAATAGCAGACTCCTGACTTTTTTGTAGTTTGATTTGGGAGGTTCCTACAACATTCTGTGGCATCTAATATTTTCATGATTATCATACCCACAGTAACTATGCTTGAAATATGAGCCCTAGTGCCTATCAGTTAAGCTATAATTTATTCTCGTCCTTACTTCTTGATGCAACGGAATGGATAACGCATCTGACTAATAGCTAGCGCACATTTCAGATGGACTCACCCCACCCCGGCAAGGACACATTTCCTTCCCGTGGTATATATTTTATCCAAACCTTAGACATCCCAGCAAGAAAATGGAGGTTATAGTAAAATACCTCAACAAAATGGTTACCAACAACTCAATAATCAAAACCACTATTTGTCTCATATATATCCTCTTTTATTACATTAAATTCTTTCACGCTAATGTTGAAAAATTCCTAGTAAAATTCCTAAACACAATAGTTAAACAAGTGATTCTCCACCCAATGGGCATGATATAACATAAGCATTTCACTATTCTATGGTCTCGTAATGTTTCTGTCTATTGCTACTGTGCGGTTTCTGGGTCTTTTGCTACTTCATTCTCTCCCACACTCTCGTAATTTCATTCATTAGCAACACATCGAATTTACTACTTTCGTGCTGTACTGGGAAAAATCATGCTTGACCCACTAAGTTCGCTACTGTCTCATGCTAATCACACTGATTAAATATACATAATAAATCACACTGCCAGTATAAAACACATGTCTAAAAACAAAGTGTTTGGTTTTCTACTCGTTCCGCTTTCCCACATCAAACAATAGTCATCCCAGATTCACACGTCACTGACCCACGTAACAATTTTCCTACCAGAAACTCTGGAGAATTTATCGACATCTCCCTGTGCAATGCAACCCACATGGAGTAACCGGGTAGATGGCTGACTCACCTTAATTCACTCTCAGATTATCTGGATATCATGCTGGCGTCACACGAATGTATATAATAATGGAAGTTTTTGTATCTTATTTACCTCACACACGGATCCTCAACGGAATGCTATGACAAGCATTTCTAATTCTTTTTATTGTCTCATAATCAGGTTCAGACTCACACTGTATTCACCGCGTGGAAGTGCTTGTCTCTAAATCAAGTTCTGCACACGGAAATCTTAATTATTTTCTACTTAGATTTACACGCGCAACTATTTCAATTGGAGATGAGCACAATGGGACTTAACATCTGAGGTCATCAGTCCCCTAGAACTTCGAACTACTTAAACCTAACTAACCTAAGGACATCACACACATCCATGCCCGAGGCAGGATTCGAACCTGGAACTTTATCGGTGGCGCGGTTCCAGACTTAAGCGCCTAGAACCGCTCGGCCACAGCTGCCAGCGCAGTATTTCATCATAACACTACCACACGCAAGTATTTCGTCTTATAATTACAACACTGGTTTGTTTGTCACTTCTGAAGAATCCTATGTCACCCATGAATTATTACCTGCCTATGTTTTTCCGAACAATTTACATGAGCCTCCCACCAAAAGTTTCTGAAAAATGAAATTATTAGTTCGTCTAGTCTTAAGTATTCCACGTGCATACCATTTTCATTTAAATTTGTTTTTCTGGAGCACACATAGAGCACGTCTTCACACCTCAGGAACCAAAGACAGAGTGCTGATACATGGCCGTTCATCCGGTCATCCCGCGCTTCCGCAGTAGTGGGGGAGGACCTTGCCACCGTATTGGTCAGCCACATTCCAGGCTCTCTTGTGCTCTAGTATACTTCGTCTCTTTGGTTCGGTCAAAGGTGACCAGGGAACCGTCTCAAAGATGACTATAGAATCTACCTTCACTTTTTTTTCACAAAGGATGGGGCCCCTCCACGACCGCACCAACGTGGTGACCAACACAAAAGTTCTACTGTCACCTCCGTATGCATGTTAGTTTTGAATCAAGGCGTCACAGGATGCAGGCTGTGATGTTATCCATGCGTCTGGGTAAGGCTACTCATTAACATGGTCCATCAGGAGATAGTAGTGGTCGAAAGCGATCGAAGGGTAGCGGTTGTAAGAGCAGAGGAAAAAAAGTGCCAAGGCCAGCGCCAAGGGAAAAAAACCTCTGCGACAGTAGGACGGGAAGTAAGAGCAGTAGCGGTTTGCTAGCTGCGACAGAGCATGCAAGGTGAGGGGGGTTAGCGTGAGGTATCGTGCAACGTTACCTATGTACTGCGTGGTCGTTCGCTGGGTCAGTCCGGTGTCGCGGCTGGGCTCCCTCGTTGTCTCCTGGGCCGGCCGCAGTGGCTTACTCCCTGTAACACAAAAGTTTGGCGCGGCAGCGCGGCGACGCTTGCGCGATGAAGACTGCCCTGGCGGTTTTCTTCTTTGCACCTTTCACCTGCGGTGCTGCTGGGGCAACCGCTGGGACAGGCGCGCGAACGTCCTTCAGCGAGGTCGCAGGAGTGTTCGCAGGTACGACTGCACTGAGGCCTTAGGCGAAGACTGCTCGCAGTTGCCTCAAGGCCTCTTCCTTCTCTGCAGCCACGGCGGCTGCGAAGGCAGCCCTCTCCGCCGCCATTACGGCTTTGAGGGCTGCTGTGGCCTCCTTCACGGCGATGCCGAGCTCGAGGTCACATCTCTTCGCGGGAGGGCGAGCTGCGTCCTGGCGGCCCGTTTCCGAGCGGCCGTCCCCGCCCCTGGCAGGTGGATCTGCTGCTGCGCCGTCCCTCAGCTGCACCGGGCTGTTCTCCGCCCTACGCCGTTTCCGACGTCGTCTTCTCTTCTGCTGCTGCGCCGGTGCGGCCGCGGCCGCTTCGCCGCCCCCGGCACGGTTGCGGCTAGAGAAAGCCGCGCAACCGCGCCAGCTGGCGACGTGCGGGCCGCCACACCGGACACAAGTCGGCAGAGCGTTGCTGCCGCGGTCGCAGGCGCGGCTGTCGTGCTCACCTGAGCACTTGACGCACCGCGCCGCGTTGCGGCAGTACTTCGCAACATGGCCCTCGCCCTGGCACCTGAAGCACTGGGGCTGAGGATCCATGGCGGTCGGGAGAGCCTCCGTCGTAACCGGGAAGCCCAGCAACTTCCGCAAGTCGAAGATGTCGCTCCCGCCGTCGACCGTTTGTACGGTAACGGCATAGAGCGGCGCCCTCTTCCTGTTGGTCCGGTTGTGCAACCTTGCGGCTGCATTACCAAACCCGGCTCGCAGCAGCCCTTCCCGGACCACTGCCTCGTCACAGCACCAAGGCAACCCCCTGAGGAGTGCCTTAGTCGTCTTCATCCTTCCTACGGAAGGTGCCTTCTCACGCGCCGGCGGCGCGTCGACGATGTGGTCGGCCACTGCGACCTTGATCGCCCTGTGGTCGGCCACGTTTGCGGCTCGAACGCAGATCAGCGAGTCTGTATCGACAGACTCGTAGACCACCTCGTTCCGAGCGCAATTCGTCATGGTGTCGAACAGCGCTGTCCACCCGCCTTTGCACTTGACGTACAAAGGGGGGACAGGCCGCGACTCGTCTTCACAGGAGTTCCTTGCACGGTCGGCAGACTCAGAGAGTCGCACAACCGAAGGACCCTTCGTAGCGGCAGGTTTCCTCTGCGCACCCTTCTTTCCCATGCTGCGAGGCGCGGAACACGACAATTTGCACGCGTTGTCAAAACAACGCACGACAATTTGCTCTCCGCAGCGCCCACAGCACAGAAAACCTCTTCACGAGCTCTCAACGGCCGAGTAAGCGAAGCGCGCAGCAGCAGCGATGCGCTCGCCTCGCCAGCTCAGGACAACGGCTACCTTCACTATCTGTGGTCAGCAGTCGACCCGACATTCATTCAGTTCACAAACATTATCGAGCTGGATTCAGGGTTCTATTTTAAGGAAGTGCACTTCTGAATAATTAGACATACAAATTGCCCTTCTTTCCTACATTGGTGTCCGCCTTTGGTGTATTAAATAAAATGGTGTTACTCTAGAAAAAACGCTGTTCTGACAAGAACCATAAAGTATGTTGTTGTACATCTTTTGTATATCAGGCAGTACTGTACCCTTTCACCATCGGCTACCCATGTAGAAAAAAATGCCACGGTACTATCCTTGCAATGCGAGGGTAGTCTCGAACATTTTTTTAAAAATCTGTATTTGGTTAAATCTAGTATGTGATCACAGTTAAGGGGAGACCCTGGCCCCTATTGACCCAAAAAGATGATTAAACTCCAGTACTCATTAGTTCTACCAAATAATGACACAGATATTATTGTTCTCTCCACAATCCGTAGTAATGTACACATACAAACTTGCACTAATTCCGATGACTAATAAAACATCACATCACACAAATTATAAGAACAATGAGATAAACTATGATAAGTTACCGGGATCTCCACTAGTTTGTGGAGTAATTCAAACTTTACTAATCTCATTAAAAAAAAAAAAAAACAAATGCAGTAATGAAATTCTAAATAGCTTACAGTCTAAATACAAAGCAAGTAATCTGAGTTACATGAAATACTGGGTACTAATTTTTACACAGTTACCCTGACAGCAATGTTCAATTACAAAACAACGAAAGAGAGAAAAAAATAAAGTGCACTATTTACATGTAGAGAACTAATCTCCGAACAATCATGCTGAAAGCGATGTCCAAATACAAAAATTAAACTGAAAAAAATAATGAAATGTACTTCGAGTTACATCCTGGTTACATAATTTAAACCAGTTAAGACATCATGTCATACGTCATACAATTATAAATCCATGTACAAAAGCTAACCATATCACACACAAATTAAGTTTTCTAGGTTTGTCAGTAACGTTCATCGTTTATGCAGCTACAGCCACTACTTGACTGTGAGCGCGACCTTTTCCTAGTTTACGAGTTGAAACACATACCACTAAAAGAAAGAAAAAATAACAAATACCTACTGCTGAGTTAGTCAGTCCATCAACTTTGATCAATACATGTAACTAATAATCAGCAGTAAGTGCTTGAATTCACTAGTAAGTCTCGTGCACTATCGTACTGCTTATTGTTCTGTTGTCAAAAATAAGGATGACATTCCTACTAATCATTCTAACAAGAGGTGTTACGTTTAGGTTGCTACATTGGCCAACAACTAGAGTAAAATTCGTACCAAACATTCTAATAAAGAAGATACATGAATTTGGTAATCCACAACAGAATAACATACTAACTACTCTAAATACATTTGTTAATGAAGTACCAATGAAATTGTTGTCTCTTCACGACAGAAAAAAATTAAAAAATAAAATTCACACTGTACCAGTACAAATACATCGCTCCCTATCTTGTGAGTCACACGGAATTACTTCACTCTGTAATATTTTAAGGGTTTCTTAGAAACACTGTCTTGGTGTCAAAGATCTCCCATGCTTACCCGAAGGACAGTCTTTAGGTCACTCAAATCGGTAATTAATCACGCACTAACCAGTGAACTGCATCTCACATTAAATGCAAATGTCACAGCCACCTGTACATTACATTCCCCAAGAATCTGGTTGTCCAGAAATGGTACTAAAACTGCCACTATCCACGGTTCTGTCCATTCAGTTCATGGTGTAATTAAAAGTCTCTAGTTCCATCAAATCGGCAATAATTCAGGCACCAATTAGAGAAATGTCTGCTAGAACAAATGCAAATGTCAATGTCATTTTTAAATCACATTCCACGAAAATTTGGCTACCCACAAATGTTTCCTTAACTGACGATTCAGCACGACAACTCCTACAATCCGTGGTACTGTCCTTTCAGTTGGTTGTATAATTGTTATTCCACTTTCAGTCTGCCTGTCGACAACCGACAGCGTTGTCTACATAAACCCATAGTCATTGTGAAGGATGAACTCTAGTCCCTTCCGCTTGTAATGTTCTTTAATCAGATAATGATAACCAAACGGCAACTATCCTCTATAGCTATACAAAGTGTCACTCCTGCCTTTCACTAGGTACAATTAACACATCACTTTCAAGAGAATATGAATCCCATGGTTCAGTGGTCGAGTGGAAACAAAACTATTGTCCTGTTTGCTAAAAGACAAAACATTTTCTGCCACTTATAGCGTGGAATCACCAGTCTTTCAATTCTCTGACTTCCAGAGACATATGACAAGTCGTGTTTTCTCACGGCTCCTCCATCAAAGTACAAGGTTATAGTTGCTCTTAGTGAGCGCCGCCAGACTGTGCCTTGGGTCGTTCATTCAGCTCTCTTGCCGCCGCTGCGCTGGCCATTGAGTAGAACGGCCACCTCCTCCTGCTTTCAAGGAATTCTCTCCCCAGCTGTAAGGGTGGCGCGACTCATGAATGGAGCAGTGACAGGTGGGTGCAGCCCCCGACCGATGACCTGGTGTAACGAGTGCGTGGGCCTTCCCCGACCATTAGTGGAGTGGGGTGAAGTCGCTCCCTGACGCCTCTGCCTTGCCGATGTGACCTTGGCCAGACGTAACCTCCGCTGCTCGGGCCGCTCACATCCTACAGTGCTGTGATACCCAACCAGTTCGTCTCGTCCGTGCATCTCGCAACATTAGTGACAAAAAACTCTTACAGTATTTTAATACACATTACACAAACATCGATTACATGGAGAGACCAATAGATAATTATCTAACAAATTTTCCAAAACTGTATATTTCTAAAATGAAATGACACACCCTTTTAAACTAATTTTCAGGTACTTACCAACTTCCATCTCTTGCTTCTCCTTAGCTCTTTATTATTTAAACAAAAAATTTTGTACAAGTGCAACATGAACGCACAATACTCTAGCGGACCACTTTCCTCTCTAATCTTTCATAATAGCAATATTTTTACTCCTGAACTATGTACAGCCCACTCTTGTGCTAATGTTAGTGCATGAGGTACCTCGTCACAAAACAAGAAAGTGTTCTCAGGAAAAATAATAAGAAATATTTCTGTAGCTCATAAGTGCCTGACACATAATATCAAGTAGTAAACTGTTACAAAATCCGGTCACAAGAAGTATTTTGAAACGAATGGTAGTAAATCTACACTACTGGCCATTAAAATTGCTACACCAAGAGGAAATGCAGATGATAAACGGGTATTCATTGGACAAATATATTATACTAGAACTGACATGTGATTACTTTTTCACGCAATCTGGGTGGATAGATCCTGAGAAATCAGTACCCAGAACAACCACATCTGGCCGTAATAACGGCCTTGATACGCCTGGCCGTTGAGTCAAACAGAGCTTGGATGGCGTGTGCAGGTACAGCTGCCCATGCGGCTTCAACACGATACCACAGTTCTTCAAGAGTAGTGTCTGCCGTACTGTGACGAGCCAGTTGCTCGGCCACCATTGACCAGACGTTTTCAATTGGTGAGAGATCTGGAGAATGTGCTGGCCAGGGCAGCAGTCGAACATTTTCTCTATCCAGAAATCCCCGTACAGGCCCTGCAACATGAGGTCGTGCATTATCCTGCAGAAATTTAGGGTTTCGCAGGGATCGATTTAAGAGTAGAGCCACAGGTCGTAACACATCTGAAATGTAACGTCCACCGTTCAAAGCGCCGTCAATGCGGACAAGAGGTGACCGAGACGTGTAACCAATGGTACCCCTTATCATCACGCCGGGTGATACGCCAGTATGGCAATGACCAATACACGCTTCCAATGTGCGTTCACCGCGATGTCGCCAAACACGGATGTGACCATCATGATGCTGTAAACAGAACCTGGATTCATACGAAAAAATGACGTTATGCCATTCGTGCACCTAGGTTCACCGTTGAGTACACCATCACAGCCGCTCCTGTCTGTAATGCAGCGTCAAGGGTTACCGCAGCTACAGTCTCCGAGCTGATAGTCCATGTTGCTGTAAACGTCATCGAACTGTTCGTGCAGATGGTTGTCGTCTTTCAAACGTCCCCATCTGTTGACTCAGGGATCGAGACATGGCTCCACTATTCGTTACAGCCATGCGCATAAGATGCCTGTCATCACGATTGCTAGTGATACGAGGCCGTTGGGATCCAGCACTGCGTTCCATATTAACCTCCTGAACCCACTGATTCCATATTCTGCTAACAGTCATTGGATCTCGAACAAGGCGAGCAGCAATGTCGCGATACGATAAACCGCAATCACGATAGGCTACACTCTGAACTTTATCAAAGTCGGAAACGTGATGGTACACATTTCTCCTCCTTACACGAGGCATCACAACAACGTTTCAGCAGGCAACGCCGGTCATCTGCTGTTTGTGTATGAGAAATCGGTTGGAAACTTTCCTCGTGTCAGCACGTTGTAGGTGTCGCCACCGGTGCCAACCTTGTGTGAATGCTCTGAAAAGCTAATCATTTGCATATCACAGCATCTTCTTCCTGTCGGTTAAATTTCGCGTCTGTAACACGTCATCTTCGTGGTATAGCTGCTTTAACGGCCAGTAGTGTATAATCTACAATACACTTTTGTGCCACTGACAGAACAAAGTGCTACTTCGTTACATATTATACATTTCATTCTAAAACATACCTCTATGGCACGTTTGTGCCAGACGCATGACATCATGTACTAAGCTACCATCAAGGTTCATCTCAAAAACGCAATTATAAAGCACAATTATACCCTATACATGTGACAATAGTCAAATACTCTCTCAAAAAAATGTAACATCTGAAAAGTATGATTAACCACATCCTTTCAAAAAATAGAAACATGTTCCCAAAGCACGTCTGTGCCTAACATATAATAATATTCTACGGCAGGTAGGTTACATTTCCTCTGTAGGAGCGCGTGTCTTGTAAGTGTTTGGCCCATAGATCACACTAGTCTACAGCACACATTCAGCTAACACCACATCGTCTTTCTCATTCAACCCACTAACAGACCAACAGAATAGCTCTAGAGGTATGCTAACTTTAACACAGTCACACTCACGTTGCCATACCATACCTTCACTTCATCATACTCAACAATGTAACCCATGGAGTTGTCATGGAAATAGCATTTCAGCATCCAATCACATCCTTTCACTCGGGTATTATTCTGGGTCGTCTTACATCTGCATCCACTTCACCAATTATTTATTCTGCTAAACAACAGCTCAGATTAGCGACATTTTATCAAAGAACAAAAACACACCAATTATTCATTCTGCAAAGTAACGGCACAGATTATTTAATTTTAATTTAAGAACAACAAAAAATAGCAGTTATTCATTCTGCAAAGTAACGGCACACATTCTCTGTATTGTTTCGATAGTTCTACTGGTATCAGGCTTCAACATAAAAAAATGCTATCTTGCTAGATTGCAAACGTTATGTTATAACTAGGTTATCACTCATGTAGTAGGTAAGTTTCCCCTATAGTCTCCACCTTACGTCATTATTCCACAATATTTATCATTTAGGTCTTATAGTCCCTTTATGTTCTTCACGTTGTGCAGCTGTCCTCATCTCCTCATTCGTGTCACAACTGTTTCATCACGTCGAATTTCTGTTTATTCACTATCCTTATCCACTACTATTCATCACGTCGTTTCTCTCTCTATTCACCATCGTTAACCACTATTATTCATCACGTCGTTTCTTCTTAATCATTATTCGTATGTACACCACTCTATCGACTCCTGTTCCTGACTCATTCGACCAGTCTATTCCATCATACTTCCTAACGTCCAACCTGCATATTCTTATGTTCGATTCGACACTACAAAAACGTTACGCACAACAACAAAAATAAATGTAGTGACTAGCTACCATAAGTTGCCTACTTTCTATTTATCCTTAATTTTTCCACAGTTTGATGTTAGAAATCTGATGAAGTCCCGCGAACGTTTTCTTCTGATTGTTTCTGCCAGTACAGCATTTTCATTAACTACCCGCCTTACTGTGGACGGTCCACTATACACAGTAAAGAATTTGTTAGTTAGGAACCTGTGCTTCTTTGATAATCGATGAGATTTTATTAGGATCTTGTCTCCTACTGCCAATTTGATCTTACGAATCATCCCTTTCTGCTTTTTCTGCCAGTTCTTAGCCGCCGTTTTGATACGCTCTAGTACAATCTTAGCAATTTCGGTGTGCCTCTGTTTCCCTGTTGGCGAGAAATCTACCAGCTCCCTGATTCGATCTGGTGGTGCTTCATTCTTTAACACTGTAATTGGTGATAAACCTGTTGCTCCATGTAGTAGCTCATTGAGGATGTTCTGAAAATCCTTAAGAAAAACACTTCAACTTCTATATTTACTCCCAATATTCCTTCAACAGTTAATGATGACACAATCATAAACACAGTGATAAATCTTTTTGATTGGTACACAAAGTCTACCTGCGCTTGCGACTTCACTACTATTCCCTTTCCTGAAACTGCCCCTCCCACTGTGGTCTTCTGTAGCGACAACGTTGGCCATGGCTTTGTTACACTACAAAAGTTAAATACGTCTTCCCTCAACACACTCATTACACTTCCCGTGTTGATGACACATGGTACAATTACATTGTTGATTTCTGTACTAATTATTGAGTGTACTTCACTCGCCACATCTTCTAATTCCTCTAACAAACTTTCCATTAGCTTACCACAATCTATATACGTAATATTTACATCACAATTAGCCACGATACCGTGCATTTTATCATGTAGCCATCTGCTCGTTCCTTCGTCATTACGATGCTGACTTTTCTCCCGTGAGTCTAATGACTGCCTCTCTGCTCTTTGACCAGTAAATCCATTCCCCCTTCTTCCTTCGTCTTTATGTCATCTTCTATTTCCTCGGTTACCCGGTCGATATGTCCATGACTCCTGTCCTCTATTTCCTCGCCATCTTTCATTACCGTCATTGCGCTGATTCCGACCTCTCCAGACACTCTGTTGGTTTGTGTCGTTCCTGTTCTCTCAACTTTGTCTGGCCTATTAACTGTATCTGGATTCACGATGTTACTCTCATTACCGAGTTCCTGCAATAAATGCTGGATTGATGCAGAATCATCCAAACCTCTGCCTGCTATTACTATGACCCTACGTAATTTCTCTGACAATTTCGCAATGCAAATTCTAATGAGGCCCCCTGGTTCGTATGGCGCATCCAAATACCTGTTTCGTCTCTGCATTTCCTGATAGATCTTTTATTGAGCCTTCATTACAATTTGGCATCATCAATATAGATAGTTTGACTTGGTCCTGTTTGCTTTTCGACCAGAAATTCAAAAACATGTCACAAAATTCCTTATAGCTAAGACAGTCTATAATAGTTTCTTGCATTTTTGCTCTTGCCTCGTCCCTCAAATGATTACCCACAAACTTCATTATTAGGAGTGGTCCCCACCATGAAGGTAAGGAATCTCGGAATTGGGACAGCCGTAGGCATGGATGTTGGTAGTTGTTGGGATCTGGATAGCAAGTGAACGTCTGTACCGACACAATGTGCCTCCTACATTCCACTTCTGAATCTATTTCTTCCGACCTTGGGCTATACCCAGTTGGGTTTGGCAACCATTTTAACTGACACAGCCGTTCTTCTAATTCTGTAAGTTCGTCTTTCTCTTCCTGTCTATTTCTCCCTTCTAAACTTACTTCTCTCTCCCTCTGTAATTTACCTGTTAGTGCGTTATCTTCGCTACTGTATGCTTGTTGCAACTGTCTTAGGTCATCCTTATGCCTCCTATTTATCACTAATTGCGCCTCTTTGAACCGTAATAACGATTGTACCTCTTCCTGATCTGCACCAACATCTCGCTGCGTTCTGTCAGAGCATGTTTCACATTTTTCACTCATCCTTTCTAATGCTGTACTAATCTTAATCATTTTGGCCACTACCTCCGCAACTTCACCTTTGTATTCAATTAGTGCCACTTCTTGCCACGTTACTTGCGCCACCACGCTATCTAAAACCCCTTGCTTATCTGCAAACTTGTCCTCTACTACCTCTTTAATTCGCTCATCCGGTGACACATCCCTACGTTCGGCAAGATCACTCTCTACCGCAACTATTCCAAGTTACTGGCTTTTTCGTTGACAGCGTCACATACCTGTCTCAACGCACTCACTTTCCTATCTCCATCGTCTAAAAGGTTATGCACCGTCAAAAACCGCTCATCGAGAATAGATTATACACTACTGGCCATTAAAATTGCTACACCACGAAGATGACGACTTACAGACGCGAAATTTAACCGACAGGAAGAAGATGCTGTGATATGCAAATGATCAGCTTTTCAGAGCATTCACACAAGGTTGGCACCGGTGGCGACACCTACAACGTGCTCGCATGAGGAAAGTTTCCAACCGATTTCTCATACACAAACAGCAGTTGACCGGCGTTGCCTGGTGAAACATTTTTGTGATGCCTCGTGTAAGGAGGAGAAATGCGTACCATCACGTTTCCGAATTTCATAAAGGTCGGATTGTAGCCTATCGCGATTGTGGTTTACCGTATCGCGACACTGCTGCTCCCGTTGGTCGAGATCCAGTGACTGTTGGCAGTATACGGAGTCGGTGGGTTCAGGAGCATAATACGGAACGCCGTGCTGTCGAGATGACAGGCAGCAGTATGAACTATCAGCTCGGAGACCATGGCTGCAGTTACCCTGGCGCTGCATCACAGACAGGAGTGCCTGCGAAGGTGTACTCAAGGACGAACCTAGGTGCACGAATGGCAAAACGTCATTTTTTCGGATGAATCCAGGTTCTGTTTACAGCATCATGATGGTCGCATCCGTGTTTGGCGACATCACGGTGAACACACTACGGACGCGTCTACTCGTCATCGCCATACTGGTGTATCAACCGAGGTGATGGTATGGGGTGCCATTGGTTACACGTCTCGGTCACCTCTTGTTCGCATTGACGGTACTTTGAACACTGGACGTTACATTTCAGATGTGTTACGACCTGTGGCTCTCCCCTTCATTCGATCCCTGCGAAACCCTACATTTCAGCAGGATAATGCACGACCGCATGTTGCAGGTCCTGTACGGGCCTTTCTGAATACAGAAAATGTTCGACTGCTGCCCTGGTCAGCACATTCTTCAGATCTCTCACCAATTAAAAACGTCTGGTCAATGGTGGCCGAGCAACTGGCTCGTCAAAATACGCCAGTCACTACTGTTGATGAACTGTGGTATCGTGTTGAAGCTGCATGCGCAGCTGTACCTGTACACGCCATCCAATCTCTGTTTGACTCAATGTCCAGGCGTATCAAGGCCGTTATTACGGCCAGAGGTGGTTGTTCTGGGTACTGATGTCTCAGGATGTATTCACCCAAACTGCGTGAAAATGTAGTCACATGTCAGTTCTAGTATAATATATCTGTCCAATGACTACCCGTTTATCATCTGCATTTCTTCTTGGTGTAGCAATATTAATGGCCAGTAGTGTAACTTACCCATTGCCTCTTTATTACTCTTGTCCATCGCTTCTCATCTCTCCTTATTGTCTCTATCCATCCTCTGTAAGAACTGTAATAGAGCGTTATCATTCGCTGTAGTCGGTACGCTCACATCAGCTGCCTGAGGGAGGGGAGGTGCACGTTTTTATCACCTACCTGAGCGCGCGCCGGCTCGCCTGTGGTGGCGGGAAAAGAGTCCGGCTGCAGGCCAGGCACGGTGCCTAATAACGAAACTTCTCCCCGCTGTCCGCTGTCCCGGCCAGCTCCTTGTGCCTTCACGCTACCTTCTGACCCTCTTTCTACCTCAAGGTCGCCACCTGCTTCCGCCTGCACTAAGTTTTCTGCCACGTTCACTCCTGAATCGCTTTTCTCCATGGTGACTAAACTTTTGGAGTGTGACCTTGTTACCATTAACATAACGCGGAAATTACGCTACTATTTTCTTAGCCCAGAACAACCGAATATTAAAAAAAAAGAATTCCTTACAAAACCAAAAAGAAAATTCACCATAGCAACATTACGGTTACAAAAAAATTGCTGATCTGTGGTATACAAAATTTCTTCCCATTATCGTCTTAAATGACGAAAGAAATAAATCCTAAATGTGATTTCAGTCGATTTTCACAATGAATCCTGGCAGGCTCGAAGTAATGGAAGGTTCCTACCCGATTCTGTGGCATCTAATAGTCAGGCCTACTAGATGAGTGGCTTGCCAAGCAAGGGCAATTGTTGAAGAATGCGATTTTCACTGTACAGCGGAGTGTGCGCTGATATGAAACTTCCTGGCAGATTAAAACTGTGTGCCGGACCGAGACTCGAACTCGGGACCTTTGCCTTTCGCGGGGAAGTGCTCTACCAACTGAGCTACCCAAGCACGAGTCACGCCCCATCCTCACAGCATTACTTCCGCCAGTACCTCGTCTCCTACCTTCCAAACGTACGAGGTACTGGCGGAGGTAAAGGTGTGAGGACGCGGCGTGAGTCGTGCTTCGGTACCTCAGTGGTATAGCACTTGCCCGCGAAAGGCAAAGGCCCCGAGTTCGAGTCTCGGTCCGGCACACAGTTTTAAGCTGCCAGGAAGTTTCATATCAGCGCACACTCCGCTGCACAGTGAAAATCTCATTCTGGAAACATCCCCCAGGCTGTGGCCAAGCCATGTCTCCGCAATATCCTTTCTTTCAGGAATGCTAGTTCTCGCAGGAGAGCTTCTGTTAAGTTTGGCAGGTAGGAGACGAGATACTGCGGAAGTAAAGCTGTGAGGACGGGGCGCGAGTCGTGCGTGGGTAGCTCATTTGGTAGAGCACTTGCCTGCGAAAAGCAAAGATCCCGAGTTCGAGTCCCGGTCCAGCGCACAGTTTTAATCCGCCAGGAAGTTTCAAGTGCAATTGTTATTCGTACACCAGAAATATTTTCGTGATTATCATTCCCACTGCATCTATGCTTGAAATATGAGCGCTAGTGCCTATCAGTTAAGCTATAATTTATTCTCGTCCTTTCTTCTTTGTGCAACGGAATGGCTAACGCATCTGACTAATAGCTAGCGCACACTTCTGATTGACGTACTCCAGCCTGGCTAGGCCCCATTTCCTTTCTGTGGTACATATTTTATCCAAAGCTTGGACATCCCAGCAAGGAAATGGAGGTTATGGTAAGATACCTCAACAAAATGGTTACCCACGACTCAATAATCAAGACCACTATTTGTCTGATATATCTCCTTTTTTATTACTATAAATTCTTTCACGCCAATGTTGAAAAATTCCTAGCATTACACTTAAACACAATAGTTAAACTGAAACGTCCCCTTAGAAAAATTATACATGACTGTGCTTAAACTGACACACGATACTTGTTTATCGCAACGCAATCTGACTTTCAAAAATCCCTACAAGAGAATGGCCCTGACTAAATTAACCTATACGTTTCACTGTCTACGCCATTATTTGCCGCCCGCTCCATTTCCCTATGCACAATTACCAAATTACTACTTCGAATGTCTGTTAATTCATTACACAGTGCTCATAAGCTACGTTCGTCGTCACTATTATTTCTCAGTTTACTTTGGAGCCTAGTGTTACGTTTTTCACACGCCATTACTGTCACAATTTTTCACACGATAACACAGAAAAGCACAATCTGAAGAGCAAACATAAGAAAACACATTAACATAGCACAGAAAATTATATCTAGTTAACTCCAAGCGCAGCTGCGAAATACTTAGTGCTAATCTACATGCATGCCACAACGGTTTTACTGTACAACAATGGAAGACTGCAACTACAAAGGAGAATCTCTCTACAATTCGCGCTAGCAGTAAACAAAAGCTGCACTAATTACACAAACTACAAGAAAAAATCAGAAGATTACAGTGAGGTATCCTCGGCTAAGGGTCGACACATCAAACGTCCCCTTAGAAAAATTATACACGACTGTGCTTAAACTGACACACAATATTTTTTTGCGCAACGCAATCTGACTTTCAAAAATCCCTACAAGGGAATGGCCTTGACTTAATTAACCAATACGTTTCACAAATCACTTACCTCACAAAAATCTTCGTTACTCAAACTACTGCAATACAGCGAGCGCCAATACTGCTAGCTAAATACACTGCTGGAAATTGAAATAAGAACACCGTGAATTCATTGTCCCAGAAAGGGGAAACTTTATTGACACATTCCTGGGGTCAGATACATCACATGATCACTCTGACAGAACCACAGGCACATAGACACAGGCAACAGAGCATGCACAATGTCGGCACTAGTACAGTGTATATCCACCTTTCGCAGCAATGCAGGCTGCTATTCTCCCATGGAGACGATCGTAGAGATGCTGGATGTAGTCCTGTGGAACGGCTTGCCATGCCATTTCCACCTGGCGCCTCAGTTGGACCAGCGTTCGTGCTGGACGTGCAGACCGCGTGAGACGACGCTTCATCCAGTCCCAAACATCCTCAATGGGGGACATATCCGGAGATCTTGCTGGCCATGGTAGTTGACTTACACCTTCTAGAGCACGTTGGGTGGCACGGGATACATGCGGACGTGGATTGTCCTGTTGGAACAGCAAGTTCCCTTGCCGTTCTAGGAATGGTAGAACGATGGGTTCAATGACGATTTGGATGTACCGTGCACTATTCAGTGTCCCCTCGACGATCACCAGTGGTGTACGGCCAGTGTAGGAGATCGCTCCCCACACCATGATGCCGGGTGTTGGCCCTGTGTGCCTCGGTCGTATGCAGTCCTGATTGTGGCGCTCACGCACGGCGCCAAACACGCATACGACCATCATTGGCACCAAGGCAGAAGCGACTCTCATCGCTGAAGACGACACGTCTCCATTCGTCCCTCCATTCACGCCTGTCGCGACACCACTGGAGGCGGGCTGCACGATGTTGGGGCGTGAGCGGAAGACGGCCTAACGGTGTGCGGGACCGTAGCCCAGCTTCATGGAGACGGTTGCGAATGGTCCTCGCCGATACCCCAGGAGCAACAGTGTCCCTAATTTGCTGGGAAGTGGCGGTGCGGTCCCCTACGGCACTGCGTAGGATCCTACGGTCTTGGCGTGCATCCGCGCGTCGCTGCGGTCCGGTCCCAGGTCGACGGGCACGTGCACCTTCCGCCGACCACTGGTGACAACATCGATGTACTGTGGAGACCTCACGCCCCACGTGTTGAGCAATTCGGCGGTACGTCCACCCGGCCTCCCGCATGCCCACTATACGCCCTCGCTCAAAGTCCGTCAACTTCACATACGGTTCACATCCACGCTGTCGCGGCATGCTACCAGTGTTAAAGACTGCGATGGAGCTCCGTATGCCACGGCAAACTGGCTGACACTGACGGCGGCGGTGCACAAATGCTACGCAGCTAGCGCCATTCGACGGCCAACACCGCGGTTCCTGGTGTGTCCTCTGTGCCGTGCGTGTGATCATTGCTTGTACAGCCCTCTCGCAGTGTCCGGAGCAAGTATGGTGGGTCTGACACATCGGTGTCAGTGTGTTCTTTTTTCCATTTCCAGGAGTGTAAAAGATTCAAACCACTGAAGGTACTAACTACTGATAGGCATACTTAGCAAATGAAAGTTTTTGATAGAGGACAAACAATGTATTTACCTTAATAGTGTTCAAAAGTCATAATATATATATAGCAGTTCATGACATCCATTCTTACCAATGTACTGTTTCTGATGGACACACGTCCAGATCATCCGCTCTCAAAAATCCGGCATCTCACTTCCCCACATCCACCGCTGCTGGCGGCTCACCTCCAACTGCGCAAGGCTACGCGCTGTTAACAACCAACTGCCCAACACTACAATAGCAAACAACAATGCAAACCAGCCACAGACTGCACACAGCACAGCCAGTGATTTTCATACAGAGCGCTACTTGGCGTTACCAATAAAAAACCTAAACAGCCTACTTACAAAACAAGTGATTCTCCTCCCAGTGAGTGTGACATAACATAAGCATTTCACTATTCTATGGTCTCGCAACGTTTCTATCTATTGCTACTGTGCACTTTCTGGATTGGTAAGGAACCTTTTGCTACTTCATTCTCTCCCACACTCTCGTAATCTCATTCATTAGCAACATATCGAATTTACTAACTTTCGTGCTGTACTAGGAAAAATCAAGCTTGACCCACTAAATTCGCTACTGTCTCATGCAAATCACACGGATTAAATGTACATAATAGATTGCACTGACAGTATAAAACACATCTCTAAAAACAAAGTGTTTGGTTTTCTACTCGTTCTGCTTTTCCACATCAAACAAGAGCCATCCCAGGTTCACACGTCACTGATCCACGTAACAATTTTCCTACCACAAACTCTGGAGGATTTAGGCACATCTTTCTGTCCAGTGCCACCCACATGGAGTTGCCGGGTAGATGGCTGACTCATCTTAATTCACTCTCAGAGTATCTGGATATCATGCTGGCGTCACACGAATGTATCTCATAAAGGAAGTTATGGTATCTTATTTACCTCACACACGGATCCTAAACTGAATGCTAGGACAAGCACTTCTAATTCTTTTTATTGTCTCATAGTCAGGTTGAGACTCACATTGTACTCACCAAGTGGAAGTGCTTGTCTCTAATCAAGTTCTACACACGGAAATCTTATTTTCAACTTAGATTTACACGAGAAAGTATTTCATCATAATACTACCCGACGCTAGTATTTCGTCTTGTAATTACGACTCGTAGTTTCTTTGTCACTTCCGAAGAATCCTATGTTCCCCACGAATTTTAACCTGCCTATGATTTTCCGAAGTATTTACATATGCCTCCCACCAAAAGCTTTTGAAAAGTGAAATTATTAGTCCATCTACTCTTAAGTATTCCGGATTCATACCATTTTCATTTAAATTTGTTTTTCTGGAGCACACATAGAGCATGTTTTCACACCTCAGGAACCAGCGACAGAGTGCTGAAACATGGCCGTTCATCCGGTCATCCCGCGCCTCCGCAGAAGTGGGGGAGGACATTGCCACCGTATTGGTCAGCTATATTCCAGGCCCTCTAGTGCTCTCGTGTACATCCTCTCTTTGGTTCGGCCAAAAGTGACCAGAGATACGTTGCAGTTGCCAGCGGGCTCGTACGCGTGCGCTGAGCTGAATTCGCGTATGAGCAGTGCCTTCCTCCCGGTTCTGGCTACTCGAAGCGTGGCTGCCGCATGAGCAGTAGCAGCAAGTAGTCAGATGCTACCTATAAACATTTTTCCGGTGCGCCCAAGCTGCCAGATTCGTGCATGCACAGAACAAGCTGTGATATAGCGGGCGGGGGGGGGGGGGGGGTCCTTCTCCACGTGACGTGTGTATATGTTTCGTGATACTGCTGGTTTCTTCGTTTAGAGCTCCCGAGTCAAATGAAAACAAAACACAGTTCTGTGGCCGGGATCCATCAAGTGAATTAATATACATTCTCCTTAACCATGAAAGGCCAAAATAAGTTAGTAGTTTATATTATTCCCACGTTATTTGCAATCAACCAATAATGTCTTAATGAAGCTATTTCTGTCTGTTTTGTAGAGAAATTTGCTTCTATTAATTTTTTTTTCCACTTAGGCAGTTAGTTTACTTGAAAATAAGTGTTTCATTCCGCACTGTTGGCTACTTTCAACTTCGTTCAATTTCAGGTGCAAAATTTCAGTTTTCTGGGACGAATGACATTATACCATAATAAAGAACCAAACATGAGAATACAGTACTGGATCTCCAAGAAAATTGGTATCACGTAAACCACATAGGAAAGCTGAATATCAGGTACTTCAGAATGCGTCTGTACATAGAAAGGTGCAATTAGAGCGTAATGAAGCATTTTAGTATGGTTTATGAAATTCCATTGCTGCTGGAGTAGTCTGATGTCCAGTTCCTTTTATGACACTTTGGGTCAAATGGCTCTGAGTACTATGGGACTTAACATCTTAGGTCATCAGTCCCCTAGAACTTAGAACTACTTAAACCTAACTAACCTAAGGACATCACACACATCCATGCCAGAGGCAGGATTCGAACCTGCGACCGTAGAAGTCCCGCGGTTCCGGACTGCAGCGCCTAGAACCGCACGGCCACCGCGGCCGGCCTATGACACTTTAAGATCTCTTAATGCTATATACGTACGAACATACGTAAACAATGACCTGAAACCAAGTAGGCAAATTTGGTCAGTAATTTTGAACTAAATATTTTGTTTCAAATATATTGACATCTGTAATAGAGTTCTACAAATCTGTTTTCTGTGAAACAGTGTTATTCGATCACAAGGAACTTGTCTAGTACCTCCTCTAGGCCTGAAGGTATTTCTTAATTTGTGTTTACATCTTAAATTGATAGAATGCTATTCTATGCTAAATTGTAGACTGGCAGCATACCGTGTTTTATCGTTTTAATTCCCCGCATGGCTTTATATTCATTCCTAGAGTAGAATATAAACTGTCAGTTGTACACTTTCTTTGCCTCACAGACAACCTTGTCAATTCTTTTTACACATGTTGAAGTAGTCATGAAAATTATAGTCCTCGCACCACGCACGAAATTCCACACAGAAAAGCGTATGAGCAGAACAAGCACCAAGCACGGGCTGCCTACGTCATCGTAGCTGCGCATGCGCAGTACAGTCTATTGTCTGGCGCTGTCTGGTAACTGCTCAAACGAACCTCAGAGAACCGTCTCAAAGATGACTATAGAATCTACCTTCACTATCTGTGGTCAGCAGGCGACCAGCCATTCATTCAGTTCACAAACATTATCTATTTTAAGGAAGTGCACATCTGAATAATTAAACATACAAATTGCCCTTCTTTCCTACATTGGTATCCGGCTTCTGTGTATTAAATAAAATGGTGTTATTCTACTAAAAAGCCGGCCGGAGTGGCCGTGCTGTTCTAGGCGCTACGGTCTGGAGCCGAGCGAGCGCTACGGTCCCAGGTTCGAATCCTGCCTCGGGCATGGATGTGTGTGATGTCCTTAGGTTAGTTAGGTTTAATTAGTTATAGGTTCTAGGCGACTGATGACCTCAGAAGTTAAGTCGCATAGTGCTCAGAGCCATTGAACATTGAACATTCTACTAAAAACGCTGTTCTGACAAGAAGAACAAAGTTTGTTGTTGTACATCTTTTCTGTGTCAAGCAGTACTGTACCCTTTCAGTTTATAAGCAGTTCGAGCGGCGGATATACACCGACGACAGCTTTGCAGTGGGAAACAGCTTGGCCAATTCCTAGGACCCCTGAATAGTACAGGAGAAAGTAGTGTTATCATATTAAAGTTTGTCGCATTAGTGTTTAGGGGATACAAAACTTGCAGGGTGGTTCTATTTCAAATGTTGGACATATACTGTATGTCCTGCATTAGAATATTAAGATAGTTGCATTCCGTACAGTGGGGGAGAAATAAAAACCTGAAGGAGGGGGCGCTAAAGATATCTTGAGCTAAGTTTACCGTAATAAATAATGATCAAGTCACGTACAAAGTTTAAGAAAGTTTTATTTACGCTGATTATACGCATATACAAGACAATGCCATCTTATGACATAAAAAAGTTACAATTGTGGTTCTATTCCTTAAATGATGAATTCAGTGCCCTATTCTTCCTGGCAAATTGGTCACGTAAGTCGTCATTAAGACAACCAATGTCAGGGTGAGTGTTCAACAGAGCTATGGCATTAAGTTAATCCTCCTTCATTGTCGTTCTCAGCCATGTTTTTCTACGCCGCAATGTTGAAAAACTTCTTTCTACTATAGCAATAGATGCAGGTACACTAGCAAACGTACGCAAAGTAGGATAGTCAGACCTAGGACAAACAGACAACACTTGCATAACAGAATCGCGATCATTTAGGGCGTTTATGCTCGTTTGCTTGTATGGAAGAATCTCTCCCATTATTATCTTTTTAATCGCCAAGTGTGATTATTCTTCAAAGAACGGTAGTTCAGTTAAACGCTGATTCAATTAATGTGCCAGATCATTACCGTCATGTTTCAGTTATTGTGAGGGCAAAAGTATGTTGAATTTCAATGACAAATATTTTCTTCAGCAAAACGTTCTCTCATATCAGTCGTAACATGGTCCAGTCTTGGAATAAAAACAGTTCGTTTCCAATACCTCATAGCATCATCATTATGATCGTAGTTTTCCCTGTGTCTTTGTCTGCCTCTAAGACGAGGAACAATCATCTCTACGTCTATCTCTTCCATAACTGCCTTCACCTCTTCAATAATACGAGCAAAGTTCAGAAATGGTTCAAATGGCTCTGGGCACTATGAGACTTAACATCGGAGGCCATCAGTCCGCTAGAACTTAGAACTACTAAAACCTAACTAACCTAAGGACATCACACACATCCATGCCCGAGGCAGGATTCGAACCTGCGACCGTAGCAGTCGTGCGGTTCCGGACTGAAGCGCCTAGAACCGCTCGGCCACCGCGGCCGGCATGAGCAAAGTGGCTATCAGCATTAGCTCTCATGCCGTTGTATATCTTGAGTGTCGAATCTAATTTTGCTTTTGCCATCGCGACGTCCAAGCAACGGTCTTGTAAGATTTTGCTGACTGGATATGTTATGCTCATAATATCACTCAGTGTAATAAGAGTGATAACAAACTCGCAATTAGAGAGTGCTCAAAGGAGACCATTGGCTTTGGCAGCCGTTGTTCTAATCCTCCATCGCTGTATTTCTTTAAGAACTTTGCAAACTGTTCCGAGATCAGCTGCGAATCGAATAAGAGCATCATGTCGCTCAACCCATCTCGTTTGACAGTGTGACTGCAGCTCATGTTTTAGGTGTCTCTTCAATGCTGCGAACCGCTTGCTAGACACTGTAAGGAAAGACACTACTTATTCAATAGTAAAAAGTGAAATTCTTCCAATCCATATGTGGCATACAGCAAACCAGTGCCTAACAGTATTGGTTAAAAACAGTCTTGGTTGCAAGTCTATTTTTTATTTTTCAACGACGCGTTTCGCCTTATTTAATCATCTTCAGATTATCTTTTCTAGATGGACGCGAGAGGCACCAAGATCTGCATAACGTGTTCCCGTACACACGACGCTGTGGCGCATTATGCTTACTACCTGAGCCCCCATCTTACTCTGTTACTCGCTCCTGTGAACGGGCGAAGAACAACATTCATACCCATCCTCGAGGGAGGACTCGAACCTCCGGCGGGAGGGGCCGCACAGTGCGTGAAATGGTGCCTCAAACCGCGCGGCCACTCTGCGAGGCTGGAATGTTGTTCAAATGTCTCTAAGCACTATGGGACTTAACATCTGGGGTCATCAGTCCCCCTAGATTCAGGACTACTTAAACCTAACTAACCTAAGGACATCACACGTATCCATGCCCGAGCCAGGTTTCCTACCTGCGACCGTAGCAGCGGCTCGTTTCCGGACGGAAGCGATTAGAACAGCTCGGCCACAGCGGCTGGTGGAATGTTGTTCATGAATGGCAACACAACAGGGTGAATCACCAGATCGACGTACAAATCTGTAGTCAGAGTGAGTGGGATAACTACGTTCGTGCTCCTGCTGTCATACCAAATCGCTCTCCAGTCAATATCTCCAGGTATAGAGCAAGTACGTCTAGCATGCGGAAGATAGGTTCCAGGCCCTCAACTGGCCTCTTTCTAACCAAAAGACGGCACCGAGCCAGTTCCAGCTTTCTTCAGAAAACAGAATTCCACTCTGTCATCCAATGACCTCTCGCTTGGCACCATTGAAATCGCGAATGGCGGTGGTTTGGGGTCGGTAGAATGCATATTACAGGGCGTCTGGCTCGGAACAGTTCTTAAAATAAACGATTTGTAACAGTTTGCTGTGTCACTCTGGTGTCAACTGCTGATCAAATTGCTGCTGCAGATGCAGTACGATGCGCCACAACCATACGCCGAACACGATGGTCTTGGCTCTGAGCACTATGGGACTTAACATCTATGGTCATCAGTCCCCTAGAACTTAGAACTACTTAAACCTGACTAACCTAAGGACAGCACACAACACCCAGTCATCACGAGGCAGAGAAAATCCCTGACCCCGCCGGGAATCGAACCCGGGAACCCGGGCGCGGGAAGCGAGAACGCTACCGCACGACCACGAGCTGCGGACTGATGGTCTTCCTCCTGGGTAGTGACATGTGGTTATCCGGAGCCCTGCCTTCTTGCGACCGTTCATTGTCTTGAGCGCCGCTGCCAGCAATTACGTACAGTGGGTACATTTTTGACAAGTCATCTGTGGTATCACCGAGGAGATATAAAGAATTGGAATTTTCGAGGGAAGGGATTTATCATACACAAGTAAATCCTTCTCGTTATCTCTCTGTTTCACTTGCCCTAATATACACACCACATCAATCGATTTCCGTCCTATTCGGATAATTCCTTCGTAGTGTGTCGTTGACTTTTTTTATTTTTTTCCGTAGCATGTACGCGTGTTTTCAAGAAAGAAAGTTCCGATCGGTCACAAAATGGAAACTACTGGGAAAATCCGACACAGCTTTGCATAGATGTGTTGGGCAGTGTCTCTAGAATGCCCGTCAATCGTGTCGCGTCTCTCTTTTCAGTTTTGAGTGAACAGTGAGCACGTAAAGATGCGTAGGGAATAGTGTCTCCCGCCAAGTATTATTGCCTGTTGAATGATATTTTCACTCTGCAGCGGAGTGTGCGCTGATATGTAACTTCCTGGTCGATTAAAACTGTGTGCCGGGCCGAGACTCGATCTCGGGACCTTTGCCTTTCGCGGGCAAGTGCTCTACCAACTGAGCTACCCAAGCACGACTCACGCCCCGTCCTCACAACATTACTTCTGCCAGTACCTCGTCTCCTACCTTCCAAACGTACAAGGTACTGGCGGAAGTAAAGCCGTGAGGACGCGGCGTGAGCCCCAGGCTGTGGCTAAGCCATGTCTCGGCAATATCCTTTCTTTCAGGAGTGCTAGTTCTGCAAGGTTCGCAGGAGACCTTCTGTACAGTTTGGAAGGTAGGAGACGAGGTACTGGCAGAAGTAAAGTTGTGAGGATGGGGCGTGAGTCGTGCTTGGGTAGCTCAGTTGGTAGAGCATTTGCCCGCGAAAGGCAAGGAAGTTTTATTATTGCCTGGTTAGGGGTTTCGCCTGTGTCATACAGCCCACATAACACAACTGTTGAGCCGTACCTTCTTCATGCCGATTCTCGGCCGCATGCTACAGCGACAATGATGACGTTCCTGCAGCGTTTCCGATGAGATGTGTTTGATCACCCACAATACAGTCCGTAACTGGCTCCCTCCGAGTCTCATCTCAGCTCACAAGAACCACTGGCTAGGAAGACAAAATTTTTCCGCAGACAACGAGCTGCAGACCAGTGCAGATAACTGGCCGAAAACACAGGTGGCTGCTTTTTATGACGAGGATATTGGAGAGTTTATACAACAATACGACCAAACTCGAAGTTGGAGCAGCGACTATGTAGAGCAGTAGGTGAAACATGTACCCAACTGCTGGAAACAAAATGTTTCTGGTTTTCACTGTGGTTTCCATTTCGAGACCGATCGGAACTTACTTTTTGGACAACCCTCGTATTTATTCTGTTGCTCTAGAGTTTTTAGCAGTTACCTTCATTCCATATACCATTAGCACTTAAAGTGTATAGCAGTTCACTTCTGGGTGAAACTCATGCTTGACATACTCCAATCTTTTAAATATTGAAACTACTCAGAAACACTCCCATAAAACAATGACATTGGAATTAAATGTTCTAGCGTGTTTATCGAGGAAAAGCTCTCAATTTTCCAGCCGGATGGCAGTGATGACAGCATTTCAGGTAGTGACGTATTCACATTTTTCGTAGATGATATACGCCGGCAGTGTTCCCACCGGCAGCACGTGCTTTTGTTTTCATGTCGTGGTATGCGTGGCAGAATGCAATAACGGAAGAATAACGTGACGAATTAACTCTGACTGCAGCAAGGCGAGACGACTAAAGGACTGTTCATGCGTGACCACCATACAGACACACCGAGACTTTTTCTGAACAACGTCTCCAATCATACATAATTATTGGTGGTAATTCGTGCCTCCCAGCGTTACTGTTGGAGCTTTTGGTCAGGCTTTGTGGCTGGAAACTCAATACAATCTGCACCATCAAGCACACAGTACAAGAAAAGGGCCGGACCTTAGAAACAACTGGCGATACCTACACGCGCGGGCTTTCATCAGCAGACGGAGCTGGCATTAATTGCAGGGTGAAGGGCGGTCTCGCAGAGAGCCGTGTCTGTAATCAAGGACACGCGGTGACGCCCTCTAGCACCAGCGAGCTGCATGGAAAATGTCGAGTGCCGCGGCCTCCTCAGACGTCACGCGAGCTCCGAACTCTGGAGCACCCAGGCGAGGCCAACGTGAAGGGGGACCTGCGACTGTCTTTTATGACGTCAAAATCGTAGTGCCATCACACAGCCAAGCTCTTCACGGCGATTGCTTGCTCCATTTTCGAGCTTATACAGAATTTGAGCGTGATACACTGACCGAAAGAAAAATCGCAGCACCGAAAAATAATTAATGTAGGCTAATGGAATTTGGGAAATAAATTTTTCTGGGTAACTTATTTAAGTCATTAACATTCCAGGATCACAGGTTTATGTAACAGTAAGATAATCCACGACCAATTACAAACGCTGGTACATTAATAATCGGTGTAACCAACAGAATGTTCAATGGAAGCATTCGAACGTCCTTGCGTTGTGTTGTACAGGTGCCGGGTGTCCGTTTTGGGACGGAATTCCACGACTGTTGCATTTTATCGGTCAATACAGGGACAGTTAATTCGGTTCCTGGATGATGGTGGAATTGACGATAGATAATGTCCCATATGTGCTCGACTGGAGATAGATCTGGCGTTCGATCTAGCGAAGGCAACATTACGACAGTCTACAGACCATGCTGAGTTACAACAACGGTATAAGGACGAGCTTTATCCTGTTAGAAAACACCGCCTGGAATGTTGTTCAAATGTGTGTGAATTCCTAAGGGACCAAATTGTATAGGTCATCGGTCCACAGACATACACACTACTTAAAATGACTTATGCTAAGAACAACACACACAATCATGGCCGAGGGAGGACTCACCACATCTAATCTCTAAGGCAAGTATCGCTCAATACCGTTACAGAGTGTAAATGATAATTAATTGAAACCCTCAGCTGCCGACAGGTGTTGTTGATATACCACGATGGGGACAACTGAAAATGTACCCCCGACCGGGACTCGAATCCGGGATCTCCTGCATATATGGCAGACGCTCTATCCATATGAGGCACCGAGGACACAGATGAACAGCGCGACTGCAGGGACTTATCCTTGCACACCTCCCGTGAGACCCACATTCCCAACTGTCCACAGTCTACATACGTAATGTAACCAATAGATATTTGCCCATCCACTCATTACTCGCTTCAACTAAAGTGACGATTCCCGTAAGAGTTCGGGCAACCTGTGTGCATTCGCACAGTCGAAGGTCAATGGCCGGGTAGTCTAACTATATATCTTCATTACGGCGTGAATTTAAAGCAAACCTGAAATACATTCTCATTTGGCGCTACTAGTCACTCTTATGCGACTGGTGCGAGACTGGGCTCGACATTGTCTTCCAGACCTAGAAACCCACCTGCCAAATTTCATTTATGTCGCACAACTCCTTCTTGGTATTACGATTTTTTTCCGTCAGACTATAATGTCAAAATACAGCTGTTATATCTCGTTATGATGCACATACATCTACATGACTGCTCTGCTGTTCACCCTTAGGCGCCCAGTGGAAAGTTTATCAAACCATTTACACACTGTTTCCCAACCAGTCCACTCTCAAACAGTGCGCGGTAGAAACGAACACATAATTATTTCTGTGGGAGCTTGATTTCTCTTATTTTATTATGATGATTATTTATATGTAGGTGGGCATGAGGGAAGGCAAACATACCTTTATAGCATGTGTAGACATAAAGAAATCATGTAATAATGTTGACTGGAATACCCTCTTTGATGTTCTGAATGTATCAGGTAAAGACATGGAGTGAAAGGCTACTTACAACTTGCACAGAAACCAGAAGTCGGTTATAAGAGTTATGCCGCATGAAAGGGAAGCAGTGGTTGAGAAGGGAGTGAGACAGAGTTGTAGCCTATCTCCAATGTTGTGCAGCCTGTACAACGATCAATCAGAAAAGAAAACCAAAGAAAAATGGAGTAGGAATTAAAGTGCAGGGAGAAGAAATAAAAACCTTTGAGGTTTGCCGTTAACACTGTAATTACGTCAGAGACAGCAAAAGACTTGGAAGAGCAGTTCAACCGAATGAACAGTGTTTTCAAACGAACATATAAGACTAACAAAAGTAAGAGAAGGTGTAAGGCGTCCGCATTTTTCGGACCTTACATTAGCTTCATAATTACAATACAGAATAAAATACCCAGAAAGTAACTGTATATTGTTAACAGGAAGCTATTCTAATAATCTCATGTACCGAATAACAAAACAATATCCACCCTTATAACGACAGGGGCATGCGTAAATGACATAAAGTGAATGCAGTTTGGAGGCAGACTGTGCATACAGCTAATGGCGTTGGGAAACCCCTATTAACACTAACAAAAGAAGGCCCAGCTGCAACACAGACAGAAATAAGGCGGGAACAATATAATATCCTTTAAATAAACACAGCCAAGACCGTGGGTAAATGGCTAGACAGCTTTAACAAGGCTAGCAGCGACCTGTCAAGAAAAACAAACGAGGAAGTGGTTAGCTGAAGCCATACTGTCTGATGTAGAAGACACACAGTGAGGAGAGTCACTTCATATAAAAGCATTTTTGAGAACTAAATTAACAGAGCTCTCTCGTCTCACATCGGGCCACACCTATGTGAGGAAAAATAGTGAAGACCTTGAGATCTTTACGTCTGCCAAGCGAGGGCGGTATGCTTCACGTATTGTGGCTACAGATGTAAAGCAGTAGTTCATATTAATGTGGGCATTTTTGCAGGCAGAGCATTGTGCACGTCCCTCCATCCCTTATCGAGTGTGCAATAGCCATTATTTAGACTAGGGAAAATTTAAAGTTCTACAGAATGCAGGAAAGTTGAGACTGAGTGATTCAGTCAAGGCCAGAGCAGGGAATTAGCGTTTCAGATCCAGCACAGAGACAACGCCACCATAGTTCCCCAACATGGAAAGACGAATTGGTCAAATACTTAAAAAGCGAAATGTTTGCCAATGAGCCAAACATGTTACATTTCAGACTAGGTCACCATTATAACCTATAATACCAAAAAACGTAAAACATCTAGCAGCAACAGATTTGATGGGATCGTTACCAAGGACATGGACTGGGAATACATTTATTTTTGTGGTTGTAGAATTAACATCAAAGTATGTCACACTGATCCCTTTGAAACGTGCAACTAGTGTTACAGTCAGTAAAGCTTTTCAATGCGATTTCCTCAAACAAGTATGACATGTAGACAGGTTGATTTCAGATAATGGGCCCCAATGTAGATCTAAACCTTTGTTGGCAACTTTAAAAAGACACAGAATTAAACACGTCTTCATATCCAGATACATACCAAGTGCCAATAGTGCAGAACGAACAATGAACGATTATGGGACATGGTGTCAGTTGTAGTGTAGTTCATGACACACCACATGGGATGCAAATTTACATCAGTTACAAACTATCATTAATGAAATGCCACACAGTTCTTCATGCTTACCACCAGTCACTGTACTCAAGAATGAAATACCAGTGGATAGGGGAAGAGAAGTGGTACAGTTCCCCCCATCCAGAAGACCATCACACCAGCACATAATAAAAGTGGCACTTGAAAAATTCGAACAAGCAGTGGAAAAACGGAAGCTCAAAACTGACAGAGGTGTGTCCACAGGAGTATTCACAGTCATAGAGTTGGTTCTTGTTAGAACCCACTTGTCATCGAATAAAGGGAAACAGGTGTGTCACAAATTTTATCCTGTGTATAAAGGCCCTATGGTCATTAATAAGGTAATTCATGCCAATGAAGTGGAATTGGTGAATCCAAGAACAGCAAAGAATATAGGTCTACACCACATCAACCACCTTAAAACTTATAATGAATAAAATTTATCACAGTAATCGTATGGAAATTAGCAATGAAAATAAAAACAAATGGGTCACAGATAATACAGAAAAACTGTAGATACATTTCAGGAAGCAGCAGAAATCAAGAGGCAGATAAGAAGATCTACAAACAAGTAATTATTCAAAATTAAGTACCATAATACTAATAAATTAAATCGTTAAAGTAGATCAGAAAAATTTATAAAAGGAAACTAATAGCATGGAAACTAACTAACAAATCCACATATCACCAATCCATACGCATACATGAAGTCAAGGAACCGTTATAAAAAAAAGTCAAAATAAAGAATGTAAAGTATGTAACTGATAAATTTTTCTAAAGTACTGGGAAAAAATTTAATACCCATCATTTAATTAATTGAATTATTCAGGTACAAGGTTATCTATGTAATTATTTAATGTAAAAGTTCATATTTGTTATGTTATCCATGTAACTATATGATGTAAACTTTATTGTAAATTTTGAAAAAAAAAGACTTGTAAGTAGTGGTCAGATGTGATACAGAAGATTCAGAGTCATGTCACTACTATCGTATGGGGAAGGAAGAAGCAGCCAAGGTGGTGTAAAAAGCGCAAAGTCGATGGGAAGCTATGGGTCTGAGTGAGAGAGTAAACGATTGCACAACACGACATTAGCAACAAACCTACGACTGTAGGAAAGAATTCACTGACTCATGCCTTACATTAGGGCAGGTAATGAGCCAGGTGGCTGCTAAAGAATGTGTATCACATTTCACCCCAGTACCAAAAGAATGGGGGATATCCAGTGACAGCACAGTACAAGGGATGCACACCTGCACGAACGGCAAGCGAACCCCTTTAGCGTCGGATCATAGCAGCCACAACAATAGCAGCCACCAGAAACAAGCTCCGCATTACCATTACGACTGCATGGGAAAAATAAACACGAGAATATTTCTCTTAAATGCCTAATTTCAAATAATTTTCACTGAACAAAAAATTCTATCCCTTTGCCCAAGAAATCACAAGGTCCAAGAAAGAAGACTTGAAGATAAAGCAAGAAACAAGGAGAAGAGAGGGTCCCAGGACAAGGGCAGAAGACAGCAGATTCTTTCCTCATCACTAACCATAAACCAGGACGAGATTTAACAAAATCAGCTAGAAGTAGTATTCAACAAAGCATAACAGTTAATTTATTCAACAAATAAAGGCAGTCAAATTTACAAGCAGGGCACACATATGAGGGACTGCATACATCAACCTGCAACAATCGTCGAGGAGCTACATTCAACCACCTCAGTGTCAACTACACCACAAAAGAGACAAGGACACCTCAGTCATTACATCACGACAGTGCCTTGGACGAATGGACCATGTAATAGCAGTTGTAATCAACCACTCAGGACTCTAGACGCCGATGATCTACAACAATAGCAGAGTCTACAACTGACTAACCACATCAGCCACCACTAATCAACAAAAGAAGCATCGAGAAGAAACCTTGCACAAAGGTACAGTGAAAGTATAATGAAGAAAAGTGTTGTGTGTGACAAAGTCATTGTAATATTGTAAGAAGAGTGAGAAAGACACTCATCTGAACAACGAATTGAAATACCAGTAAATAATAAAACACACCTGTACCACTGCACATTTATATTTTTGCATTTCATTGTATTTCGTAATTCCACTTGTAAATCGTAATTAAATTCAAAAATGTGCCATTTGTTTTTATATTTTGTATTTCATATGTAAGGTTTATTCAGTTAATCTAATATTTGTGTATTGTAGAAACGAAGAAAACATGTTTGTAAAGATAAATAATGTGAATGAATGTAAAGATTGTATTATGCAGAAAATTATTAATTATTTTAGACATGATAAAAATCTAATTAATGTAACAGATGTGTTGAGACTATAGATAACAGAAACAATCGCTGACTTAACTTCAATTCATCTTCTATAATCAACATCATGAGTATCTTATAACTGTGGAATGCCTGGAATTATAAAAAAGAAAAAAATAGGACAAGATAAAGAGTGGCTTAACCATTTGACATAAGTTAACAATAAGGCAAAGGAAATATTGTAGGATTAAATTAATCGGAACTGCTATAAAAGACTGTAAAGACGGAACAGTAATCATCTAGATAGGCAATAATGTGTAAAGCGATATTTCAAATTAAAAATTTATAATATTAAGATAAAATAATCTAGAATAAGCTAGACCAGTAGCTGAACAATGATCAAAAATCAATTGAGCTTATAATTTTGCACTGTAATTACCAGTGACTCAACCATTGCTCATAGCAGAACAAAACCACATCTGAAGGGATGGCATGTGTAAGGAGTCGGCATTTTTCAGACCTTACATGAGCTTCATAATTATGATACAGAATAAAATCCCCAGAAAATAACTGTATATTGTTAACAGGAAGCAATTCTAATAATGTCATGTGCCGAATAACAAAACAATATCTACCCTTATAACGACAGGGGCATGCATAAACGACATAAAGTGAATGCAGTTTGGAGGCACACTGTGCATACAGCTCATGGCATTAGGAAACCCCTATTAACACTAACAAAAGAAGGCTCAGCTGCAACACAGAAAGAAATAAGGCGGGAACAATATAATATCCTTTAAATAAACACAGCCGAGACTGTGGGTAAGTGGCTAGACAGCATTAACAAGGCTAGTGGCGACCTGTCAAGAAAAAAATTCACCTACAACGACGAAGTGGTTAGCTGAAACCATACTGTGTGATGTAGAAGACACACAGTAGGGAGAGTCACGTCATATAAAAGCATTTTTGAGAACTAAATTAACAGAGCTCTCTCGTCTTACATCAGGCCACACCTATGTGAGGAAAAATAGTGAAGACCTTGAGATCTTTATGTCTACCATGTGAGGGCAGTATGCTTCACGTATTGTGGCTACAGATGTAAAGCAGTAGTTCATATTCCTATGGGAATTTTGCGGGTCGAGCATTGTCCACGTCGCTCCATCCCTTAGCGAGTGTGCAATAGCCATTAATTAGACAACGGAAAATTTAACGTTCTATGGAATGCAGGAAATTTGAGACAGTGAGTGATTCAGTCAAGGCCAGAGTAGGGAATTAGCGTTTCAGATCCAGCATGGAGACAACGCCGCCGCAGTTCCCAGTTGGTATTGTACCAACGCACATTAGGCAACATTATATGTTGAGTCGAGAGTCTGCTCACTAAACCTGCGTACGCTTTGAATATAGGATTTTAAGAATTGAATAGTAACATACCCTCCATTGTGTACATGACAGTTTGATTAGTTTAAAAGATAAAGTTTCATTCTCCACCAACTTAGTCTACTGAACAGCTACGACAACGTAGGTGTAAATTTCACTGATGAAGATTTCATTGTTTTTCTGGTTATAACACTCTCATGTATAGAGATAAAGATTTAATAATCACATATTAAATGTCTAAATGTTAATTATTTTGTTGAGAGTTGAAAGTAATAGAACCTGCTTGTTATGTATCACTTGAACCCTGAAAGCAGTGATAAATTAAATGAAGAATGAAAAAGGGAGAGGTTGTGTTGTCATTTTACAAAAATCCTAAATTCTCATTTATATTAATTTGTGCAATCTTGTTATGTCACAGCAAAATTTCTCATTATTTTGAGAAGATCTGCACCTATCACTAGCAGCATTACAGGGCCGAAATTAATAGCTTTGTAGAATGTCTGTTTACAACCCTGAGCTTGAAAAGACAGTAAGATACGTTATCCACTTGTGCGCGATCACAAAATAGCATTACCCACCAGCACTTTACACAAAATAACTAAACGTTACAAATGATAATGGAATGTGGTCGTATTAAATCAGATAATGCAGAGGCAATTAGATTAGGAAACGAATTACTTAAACTAATAGAAATATTATGTTATGAGGGCAGCAAAATAACAGATGATGGCCGTAGTAGAGAGGATAGAAAACGTAGACTGTCAATTGCAAGAAAATCGTTTCTGAAGAAGAGAAATTTGTTAACATTGACTATAAACTTAAGTATTAGGAAGTCTTTTCTGAAGGTATTTGTCTTGAGTGTAGCTATGTACGCAATTGAAACAATGATGATAAACAGTTTAGGTAAGAAGAGAGTAGAAGCTTATGAAATGTGATGCTATAGAAGAATGTTGAAAGTTAGATGAGTAGATCACGTAGCTAATGAGGAGGTACTCAACAGAACTGGGAGGACAAGACATTTGTGATACAGCTTGTCTAAAAGAAGGAGTCAACTGATAGGATACGTTTTGAGAGATCAAGGGATCACCAATTTAGTACCACAACAACAACAACAGCAATAATGGAGGAAATAGTAGATATTGAAATTTCGTGAAAAAAAATCACGGTCCAACGACAAACACCTTTGTCTAGTTCTTGCCAGTCCGACTCGCGTATCATATCTGTAACACTTTCTCCCCTGTTTCGCGATAATATCTGGTAAGAATTCTTCATCGCGAGCAGAGAACGGCCAATCGTTGTGTAAAGACACAAAAGAATTACCGACATTAGGAAAAGTTTAAAATTTGTGCCGGACTGTGATTCGAACACATGTCTCCCGATTATTACGCAGATGCTAAGTCATCTGGACAGTGGCCATCACACCTGCGAGGACTACAATACAACGCCTCCCGTCGAATCCAAATTCTCAGCTTATCTACACACTACTAATGTAGTGCTACTGTCAATTTTTTCCTTCACTCGCTACATTTCGACTATTCCTGTAATTCGGACATGTCAGAAAGAACAAACACCACATGTTCATAACGTACTGTAAGCTGTCGCTTTACTGCATTTGCTGCATCTTCTAAGTGTTCTAATGAAATGCAGTCTTTGGTTCGGCTTCCACGAAACACTATGCTCGTGATCGTTCCAATTTTAGATGTATTTAACTGTTAACCCTAGGTTTACAGTTAAGTTGACAATCTTTAGACACCTGTGGTTTGTTGCATAACCGAAATTTAACGGATTGCTTTTAGTGCTCATGTGGAGAACCTCACACTTATAATTATTTAGGGTCGATTGCCACATTTCACACATACAGGTATGTTATCTGAATCATTTTGTAATTGATTTTGATCTTCTGATGATTTCACTTAAATCATTCACACAAATTAGGAACAGCAGAATGGCTATAACACTTTCGTCGGCTACTACGAACTGTTACCATTCTGACAGGAAATCGTGAAACCAGTCGCACAACTGTACAGACGAAAATTCACAGCCACGCAATCTCATAAAAGTCACTTGTGAGGAATAGTACCAAAACCTTCTGAAAACCTAGGAGTCTGGAATCGATTTGACATCCCCAGGCCATAGCCCTCATTAAATCGTGAGATAAAGAGCTATTTCTGTTGCACATGAAAGTTAGTTTTTGAATCCATGTTGACTATTTGTTGATACACTGTTTTCTTCGAGGTAATGCCAAACCGTTCGAACATAGTATTTGCTCCAAAATCCTATTGAAAATCGACGTCAGTGAGATAGGTCTTAATTTGGCGGATTACTTTCTTGAATACTTGGTGCACAGATCTTTCGTCAAGCGATCGTTTGTATATGATGGGCAATTAAGGAGCTATGTTATCAGCGTACTCTGAAAGGAATTTAATTGGAATACAACAGCGACTGGAACAGTTGTCTTTATTAAATGATTTGCCTTTATTCGCTACGCCGAGGATGTCTACTACTAACTTGCTCGTCTTACCAGCAGTTCTAGATTCCACTTCTCGAATGTTTACTTCTTCATTGACGAAGTTTCCGAAAATCATACTTAGTAATTCCGGTTCAATGGCACTGTCAACGGTTAGCGTTACCTATAGTTTATTTGAAATTAAAATGATACCGTGCCAACAATGTAATCCACAACTCGCACCAATACAATAGTATGGTCTTTTGATGTTGCAGGTCAACATCATCATATAATATACGCATTGAGGTATTTTTTTTAAAAAGGCATAGTCGTCGGACGGACTAATTCAGCACGTAGGAAAATTACTTTCGGTGATGTTAAAAGCAAAGGCGTCAACATTAATAGTGCAGTGGGAACGCAAAGGAGGGAGATGATAGGCGGAAAGAGTACATGTGAAGGTCACTAGGAGAATAACTTGCTTGATGACATGAATGAGGAAGAAATGGGAGTTGATGTAAAAGGCATTGGGGACTCAGCATTAGATTCAGAGTAATAGATCGTTGGAAGACTTGTGATCAAATAAGACAGAAAGGAGATATAATATTCCTTCGGAAATTGTGAAATTATGGGGGAAGTGGCAACCAAGCGACTAAAGTTGGCGTGTAGAATCTATGACTCTGGAGAGATACAAGGTGTCCCACTCACTCCCCCCTCATTTCAAAGTTCCAGGAACAAAAAAAAATAAATATTAAGACAGCACCACATTGTAGAGCATCTCAAAGATTTTGTTTATTTATCACCAATACACCTCTTTGTAGCACAAAGAATATCGGGTCTATATTCAGTTTCTTGCCAAGTTCTTCGTAACATTTCCTCTGTTATTGTTCAGTTTCTTGCCAAGTTCTTTGTAACGTTTCCTCTGTTATTGTTGGAATCGCATACGATGTTGCAGCATAGGAATATTGTCCACTTTGGTCACATACGTGCGATCCTTCACAAATCCCCACATGAAGAAATCAAGTGGCGTAGTGTCAGGTGAACGTGGTGGCCAGGCAATGGGTCCTCTGCATCCGATCCAACGATTCAGAAATTTCCTATCCAGGAACTTGCGAACAGCCGTTGAACAATACAGCGGAGCTCCATCTTGTTGAAAAATGATATTGGGTTGCTAGTCTTGCATCTGAGGGTACATAAACTTCTCCATGTCCAGATACACTGACCCATTCACTGTTTGTTCCGCAAAGATGAACAGTCCAACAATCCTGACATTCATTAGCCCGCACCAGACGTTTAGTTTAGGGCTATCACAAACGTGTTCAATGACAACGTGCGGATTTTTTGTACCCCAAATCCGAACATTATGCCTATTAACCCTTCCTTATATATGAAAGGTTGCCTCATCTGAGAATAAACATCTTTCCCGGCAGCTGGCATCCATATCAGTACACTGCAGCATATCTGGAGCAAATTGTTATCAGCGTGGTTTTCGTCGTTCGACGTCAGATGTTGCAGAATTTGCACATACGAAGACGCTGGTGAACTACACAATGCAATGTTGATCTAGAAATACAAGTTGTCTAGATGCTAGACGAATTGACTTACGTGGGCTTCTGAGAAACGTTTGTCTGATGTCCTCCACCGTCTCTTCTGAAACTCTGTAACATGCACCACCAGAATGGTCCAGAACACTTCCTGTTTTGCCAGAAACTTCCTATACCATTCCTTAATTGTTTTCACACCCAGTGGATCACATTAATACACTCGACGATAATTTCTTTGCACAGTAACAGGCGATTTTGTTTCTGCAAACTACACTACTGCTTGTGTGCTGCTATGGAGTCGCCATTTTCACTTCATGCGACCATGCTGCACTCTGGCGACGATACTGGGCACTTCTGATGCGGGAATATAAATTATTTGAGATGCTCTATAATGTGGTGCATTTATCATTGTCGTATCTACTGTGGTTTTTCTCTCCTGGGTCCTTGAAATCAGGAAGTTTTGAGTGGGACACCCTGTATTACGAGATTTTCAAAAAAACCTATCCTCCACACATTTGCGAAGATAGCAAAAGCAGGTAAGTGCTAATATTATTGTACAAATAGCTTAATAGCTCATGCATCCAAGCTGCTGACGAACAAAATCATACAGAAGAATGACAGTTGACTGGGCTTCCGAAAAAGCAAGGGTATCAGAGAAGCAGTTTCGTCGACGCCGTTGGCTGTGGAATCAAGCATATAAAATGGTGCAAGACGCTTGAAATTCTGAGAAAAATAGGAGCAACCTATGGTGAAAGAATTGAAATGTGCAGTGTGTGAAAGAATGAAGAGGTGCAATAAGAATGAAATCCAAGAACGAAGTGCTCAGATTAAAAAGAGTGTAAGACAGCGATGTTGTCTTTCGCCACAACTGCTCAGTTTTTACGTCGAAGAAGCAATGACGGAAATAAATGAATGGTTCAAGATTAGGATTAAAATTCAGAGGGAAATGATATCAGTGGTAAGATCCACTGATGACACTGCCATCCTCAGTAAAAGTGAAGAATAATTACGCTATGAGTTGGATGGAATCAACAGTGTAAAGAGTACAGAGTAAGGATAGAGAGTAATCCGAAGAAAGACGAAAGTTACCAGGAGTAGCAGAAATGAGAATAGCGATAATCTTAATAACAAAATTTGTGATTACGGTTTAGGCGAAGTAAGGAATTCTGCTACCTCTGAAGTAAAATAACATAATTTACGAAGCAAGGAAGACATAAAAAGCAGACCAGCATAGACAGAGTGTGCCTTTTTACATCTCACAGGACTACCTCACGGTAAAACCATTGCCCGACAATGGCAAATTTGCGACTTCGAGTCCTAGTCCACCGCAGACAATCTACTGTATTTTCAAATAGCGTACACTCCGGTGCAAGGTGACTAAGTTAATTCTGGATAAAACCGCCTGGCCCTGGTTCAAATGGCTCGGAGCACTATGGGACTCAACTTCTGGGGTCATTAGTCCCCTAGAACTTAGAACTCGTTAAACCTAACTAACCTAAGGAGATCACATACATCCATGCCCGAGGCAGGATTCGAACCTGCGACCGTAGCGGTCCCGCGGTTCCAGACTGCAGCGTCTAGAACCGTACGGCCACTTCGGCCGGCGCCTGGCCCTGGCTAAGCCACACCTAGTCGATGCTGTTCCATCCAGGAGTGCTAGTTCCCCGAGGTGTGCGTATAGCTTCTCTGAAGTTTCAAAAGTATGGAGGGTCGAACTGAAATTTCAACAATGTGGAACGTCCCTATCGGTTCATTAAATGTAATTTGTCTTAATTTGTTCCTTGCAAGTCAAATTCGTTGCAGCATTGTCTAGTCTACCAACCAAGCTGTTTGAGTTCATTTATTCCTGCGGATGCTACATTAATTTCTTATACCCTGTACACTGAGGTAAAAGAAGTCGTTGTACAGCGTTACGCACATATACAGACGGCGGCAGTATCGCGTACACAAGGTATAAAAGGGCAGTGGATTGGCTGTCATTTCTACTCAGGTGATTCATGCGAAAAGGTTTCCGATAAGATTATGGCCGCACGACTGGAATTAAAATCCTTGAACGCGGAATGGCAGTGGGAGCTAGACCGCATGGGACATTCAATTTCGGAAATTTTTAGGGAATTCACTGTTCCGCAGTCCACAGCGTCAGGACAATACTAGATTTCAAGTACTACCTCTCACCGCGGACAACGCAGTGGACAACGACTTTCAATTGACGCCCGAGAAAGACGACGTTTGCGAAGAGTTATCAGTACTAACAGACTAGCAACACTGCGTGAAATAGCCGTAGAAATCAATGTTGGACGTACGACGAACGTATCCGTTAGGGCCGTGCGGCGAAATTTGGCGTTAATGTGCTGTGGCAGCAGACGATCGACGCGACTGCCTTTGCTCACAGCACGACATCGCCTAAGCAAACGGTAACCTCAGTTCTTCCCCAGTGAGTGGATTCTTCGACATTTTATCATAGTTTTACTCAACTGCGTATTAGGCGACCACTTATTGTTGTGAAAGTTCTGACAGTGATTGTAAATGAGTGTTAAAACATTGGACATTGTTATTGAAAAGTATGAAGACATTCCCCCGTTTATGGTAAAAGATCCCGATAATTCCCAAGACTTTCCCCACACCATTACTTGTGTATGGGTAAGCGTCTGTGTGGCTGTCCAGTAGGTCCTTTCTGTGTTCCATCGCGTTGGAATTAAACTATGTGCAAGATGTCGGTACTGTATGTGCTCCACCAAGTCACCTTCCGACACCTTTTTGCTTACAAGGCATTATTCCATTGCGTGAAATTAGATTACTGTTTTGCACGTCCTTGATTTAGTTGTTTCATTCTTATTACTAAAGCACAGGCAAAGAAGCTGACATGGGAGGTATGGTACAAAGTTAACATAGGCTTTTGAAATGTAATTAAAACGGCTTCATTAAGAGTATTCTAATGTAAAAAATTTACGCTATATGTTGGCACACTGTTACTTCAGTAGTTTCTGTCACGTGTCCACAGGCTAAATTAGGAGCGAACAGTACTGCAAGAAGCGAAAGAATTCTCCCGGACATGGAGGTGATACAGAGACACAGGATTTGTCGATGGCAGGTCGCCCAAGGGATACTAATGCAGCGGTTGACCGCTACCTACGGATTACGGCTCGGAGGAACCCTGAAAGCAACGTCACCATGTTAAATAATGCTTTTCGTGCAGCGACAGGAAGTCGTGTTACGACTCAAACTTGGGGCAATAGGCTGCATGATGCACACTTTTACTCCCGACGTCCATGGTGAAATCCATCTTTGCAACCACGACGCCATACAGCGCGTCACAGATGGGCCCAACAACATACCGAATGGATTGGCATCACGTTCTCTTCACCGATGACTGTCGCATATGCCTTCAACCAGACAATCGTCGGGTACTTGTTTGGAGGCAACCCGGTCAGGCTGGACGCCTTAGACACATCTTCCAGCGAGTGCAGTAATGATGAGGTTCCCTGCTGTTTTGGATTGGCATTATGTGGGGCAGACATACACCGCTGGTGGTCATGGAAGCCGACGTAACGGCTGTACGATACGTGGATGCCATCCTCCGACCGACAGTGCAACCATATCGGTTGCATATTGGTGAAGCAATCGTCTTCATGAACGACAATTCGCGCCCCCATCTTGCACATCTTGTGAATGACTTCCTTCAGGATAAAGACATCTCTCGACTAGAGAGGTCAGCATATTCTCCAGACAAGAACCTTTCTAACATGCCTGGGATGGATTGAAATGAGCTGTTTATGGACGACGAGACGCACCAACCACTCCGAGGGATCTACTCCGAATCGCCATTGAGGAGTGGGACAATCTGGACCAACAGTGCTTTGATGAAGTTATGGATAGTATGCCACGACCAATACAGGCATGAAGCAATGCGAGAGGACGTGCTGCTGGGTTTTAGAGGTACAGGTGTGAACAGCCATCAGGTCCACCACCTCCGAAAGTCTCGCTGTAAGGTGGTACAACATGCAATTTGTGGATCTCATGAGGAATAAAAAGGGCGGAAATGATGTTTATGTTTATCTCTATTCTAGTTTTCTGTACAGGTTCCGCGGAACTGCCGGAACCAAGCTGATGCAAAACTTTTATTGATGTGTGTAGTATGGAATAAAGCACTGTGTGGATCCGAAACGTGAGCCGTAGCAAATCCGGAGATGAAGAAACAAAAACCTCTCAACTATGGTATCGTAGAAGAAAGTAAAAAGACTGGTAGACATAACAAAAAAGATGAGTGGAAAGAATAGGACAGGAAAGAAGACAATGGAGCCCGCTTTTCAGAAGAAAAGATAGGCTAGTGGGACATTTGAGGCATCATCCATAAATAGTTGACCTGGCATTGTAGGTAGTAGCAGAGGGAAGAGGAACAGAGAAAGACGAACGTCAGAATGTTATTATAGAGGTTGTTCCGTGCAGCACACATTTCTCTATGAAAAGATAAGCAAAATCTACGAAGAGACGGGAAACAGCACCAAATAAGTCGAACGACCAACTACTGAACTAGTTGCGAGTCTGACTTGTAGTACGGCCAGACGCAGCTATGCACCTCGCAGCGCTGTTCACATGTACGAAGCGTTCGCCTCGGCCAGAATGGCAGAGCAGAGTGTCGTTGGTGGACACGTCTTTTTCGGAACAGAGGACTCGCCAACGGGTTCTGCGACTCGGTCACCAAGAGGCAGCGGAAATAAGAGTACAGTTATACAGAGTGTTTCGAAATTCCGGTTACAAGCTTCTAGGACTAGCGGAGTGGAGTGAGTACATAATATTTTGAACAGAAACCCATGTTCGGAAACGTACCGTTCCCGTTCTATGACGGTTTGATACCAACGTTCGTCACATAAACAGATATCGGCAGTATCGCGCACACAGTGTATAAAAGGCCAGCGCATTGGCGGAGCTGTCATTTGTACTCAGGTGACTCATGTGAAAAGGTTTCCTACGTGATTATGCACGAACGACGGAAATTAGCAGAATTTGAACGCGGAATGGCACTTGGAGCACGACGCGTGGGCCATTCCATTTCGGAAATCGTTAGGGAATTCAATATTCCGAGATCCACGCTGTTAAGAGCATGCCGAAAACACCAAATTTCAAGGCGTTACCTCTCACCATGGACAACGCAGTGGCTGACGACCCCCATTTAATGACAGAAAACAGGGTTGTTTGTATAGAACTGTCACTGCTAACATACAAGCAACACGGCTTGAAATAACCGCAGAAATCAATGTGGGATGTACGAAAACCTATTCGTTAGGACAGTACGGAGAAGTCTGACGTTAATAGGCTTTTGCGGCAGAGAACTGACGCAAGTGCCTTTGCTAACAGCACGACAACGGCTGCAGCGCATCTCCTGAACTCATGAACATATCGGTTGGGTCATAGATGACTAGATAACCGTGGCCTGGTGCCAGATGAGTCCCGATATCAGTTGGTAAGAGCTGATTGTAAGGTGCAGGTCCCACGAAGCCATGGGCCTAAGTTTTCAATAAGGCACTGTGCAAGCTGCATAATGGTGTGGGATTTGAAACTTCCTGGCAGACTGAAACTGTGTGCCGGACCGAGACTCGAACTCGGGACCTTTGTCTTTCACGGGCAAGTGCTCTACCACTGATTTACCCAAGCACGACTCACGACCCGCCCTCACAGCTTCGGTTCTGCCAGTACCTCATCTTCTGCCTTCCAAACTTCACAGAAGCTCTTCTGCGAACCTTGCAGAACCAGCACTCCTGGAAGAAAGGATATTGAGGAGACATGACTTAGCCACAGCCTAGGGGATTTTTTCAGAATGAGATTTTCACTCCGCAGCGGAGTGTGCGCTGAAGGTAGGAGACGAGGTACTGGCAGAATTGAAGCTGTGAGGACGGGTCGTGAGTCGTGCTTGGGTAGCTCAGTTGATAGAGCACTTGCCCGCGAAAGGCAAAGGTCCCGAGATCGAGTCTCAGTCTGGCACACGGTCTTAATCTGTCAGGAAGTTTCATATCAGCGCACACACTGCGCTGCAGAGTGAAAAATCTCATCCTGGGTGTGGGCTATGTTTACATGGAATGTACTGGACCCTCTGGTACAACTGAACCGACTATTGACTGTAAGTTTCTCTGCCTCGTGATGACTGGGTGTTGTGTGATGTCCTTAGGTTAGTTAGGTTTAAGTAGTTCTAAGTTGTAGGGGACTGATGACCAGAGATGTTAAGTCCCATAGTGCTCAGAGCCATTTGAACCATTTTATTGACTGTAAGTGGCTATGTTCCGCTGCTTGCAGACCACTCATGGACTTCACGTTCCCAAACAACAATGGGATTTTAATCGATAACAATACCCGATGTTACAGGCCACAACTGTTCGCGATCGATTTGGAGAATATTCTGGACAATTCGAGCGAATGAATTGTCCACCAACATCGCCTGACACGCATCTCATGGAACATTCACGGGTCATAATCCAGAGGTCAGTTCGCGCACGAAATCTTGCACTGGAAACGCATTCGCAATTACGAACGGCTATATTGGCAGCATGGCTCAATATTTCCGCAGGAGAGACTTCGAACGACTTGTTGCGTCCATGTCACGTTGAGCCGCTGCATTACGATGGGCTAATGGAGGACCGGAACGATATTAGGAGGCATCCTGTGACTTTTGTACCTCAGTGTATGTCGGTGTTATGTGAAGGTGTGTGCTTCCCTAACCACCATAGCCGAAGTATTTCGTGCTTCAAAAGACGTCAATTGCAGATTTATATATCGTTCAAGGGAAAGGGGAAAAACTTCCGCCGCTAAGTTAACAACGCGCATGAATGTGTTGTTGAGCGATCGTGACGGACAATGATTAAAGAAGATTGTGATGAAAAATATTGGGATGACACCAGCAAAAATACCTCCAGAACTGAATGTCGTATCCGCGAACTACGTCAGCACGAAAACAACACAAAGTGAGCTCCATAAGTAGAGAAATGCTGAACAAGGTGCGATTTCAAAATCACTTGTAAGTGATGCAAATGCCTAATAACGGGTAAACGTGGTGCAAAAGCCATCAAACCTGGACTATGGAATAATGGAATAAAGTTATTTTACCCACTTCTGGCCGCATTTACATTCCTATACATGGTAGGGGTTCACTGATGATTATGGCAGCCATGTCGTGATAGCTCCGTGATCTAGGAGTAGCGTCTTTGACTAGTAATCAAAACGTCTTTGTTCCCCGGTTCAGATCTCGCCACTGCTTACTTTTGAATACAAATTAAACAGCAGTGGTGGCCGAAGACTTCCTGCATAAGAACTCATCCTCGTTCAGCCAAGAGGTTCAAAATGGTTCAAATGGCTCTAATCTCTGTGGGACTTAACACCTCAGGTCGTCAGTACCCTAGACTTAGAACTACTTAAACCTAACTAACCTAAGGACATCACACACATCCATGCCCGAGGCAGGATTCGAACCTGCAACCGTAGCAGCAGCGCCGTTCCGGATTGAAGCGCCTAGAACCGCTCGGTCACAGCGGCCGGTGTTCAGCCAAGAGACTTGTAAAGAGGATAGAGGAGCGGACAGAAGTTCAGAGCACTCTCTTGCCTTTGGGGTGGAAAACTGCCCCTGATGGCAGTAGAATCAGCAATAATCAACGGAATGGGAATGCAGAAGGCCATGAAAACCACTGCATTAATGACACATAATGTGTATTCATAGGACAAGCGGCCTGTACGTGAAAAAGTGTCATTATCATCTCTCCATTGGCAAAAGATTCCGGACTAGTCAGCCTTCAGATCTACGGGAGCCGACCGCCAAAAGGAAGGTGACCATGAGAAAAAGACTGAATAACCAACGAAAGAGTAAGGTTCTACAAATCGTTGCTTGGAATGTCAGAAGTTTGAACGTGGAAGGGAAACTAGAATATCGGAAAACAGAAATGCTATGGCTCGGTCTTGATATGTTGGTGGCTAGTGCAATGTAATGGAAAGGAGACAAGGAGTTCTGGTCAGAAGGTTTTAAGGTAATATCTTCACCCGCTGAAAGTGGAATAACGGGACTGTGATTCATTGTCAGTAGCAAGGTTGGGTAGAGAGTGAGTTCCTGTGTACAGTTCTGTTGTAGGATTCAAGACTATTCACGTTGGTGTGTAGGGTTTATAAGACTGACAATATACCATCAGACTTACGGAAAAAATTCATTCACACAGTTCCGAAGATAGCAAGTACGAGAACTATCACACAATCAGCTCAACAGCTCGTGCATCAAAGTTTATGACAAAGGTGATATACAGAAGAATGGAACAGAAAAATGATCTGTTGGAGAGCAATCAGTTTGACTTCACGAAAGGTAAGAAGGCCTGAGAGGCATTTCTCACGTTGCGATTGATAATGAATGGAAGACTGAAGAAAAATCGAGACACGTTCGTAGGATTTTTCGACCTGGAAGGAGTGTTCGACAATCTAAAATAGTGCAATAAAAATAGGGGTGAGGGTAATATACAGTATGTACAACAACCAGGAGGGAACAATAAGACTAGTAGCCTTTCGCCCCTTCTGAAGAATCAATGACGGAATTAACTGAAGAACCAAAGAAATTGGTACACCTGATTAATATCTTGTAGGACCACCGCGAGCAAGTGGAAGTGCCGCAAAACGACGTGGCATGGACTCGACTAATGTCTGAAGTAGTGCTGGAGGCAATTGACACCATGAATCCTGCAGCTCTGTCCATAAATCCGCTAGGATACGAGGGGATGGAGACACCTTCTGAACAGCACGTTGCAAGGCAGATACGTTCAATAATGTTCGTGTCTGGGGAGTTTGGTGGCCAGTGTGTGACCGCTCAATGTCATCCCATACGATCACGACGACACCCCTCGATCGACGTTAGCACTCGTGGTGTCACTCGCCTTCATACATGGCAGTGGACGTTTGAGATTTCGTCACGCTAGCTCAATGGTCGTCAATTGATTTAAATGTTATTCCCAGCTGACTCTTAATTCAATTACTGCCACGGGGGTGAGGAGCAAGAACACATCCTGGTGATACCAGCATTATGCATATTTAGATGTTCGATTAATCTGAATGGTTTGCAATGTTCCAGCGATTCTATTCGAACTCTATGCTGATGTACCGACAAGGACCATTTTCGCAGATAACATGCAAGTACGTAATGGATGTTCAGTTTCTCAATATAGTTCGTCGCACTCACACATTATACATTCGCTGTAAGAATAATTTCATGCAATTACATTTTCGGTGTCCCACAATATTGGTTGGCTAAATATTATGACGATACGTTGTATACAACTTCCACAGATATTGTTTATCATGTAGTCAAGACTACGCAATGAAGCCAAAATCGTGGATAAAATTGAAATGTAGTTTGTTTATTAACATATTTCCTTTCACTAACTAAATATGAAATATGAATCGGGATTGGGGTTGATGATCTTATCCTTCTTTTCAGTATTAAAATGGTCAATATCGTGTTTTTTCAGTGCGTGTCATATAATGTCCAAATATCGACTCGTCCCAGGCTATCAATTCGGCACTTAAATGTCTATTCTTCGCTCTCGAAATGTTCGATGTGATTTTCTTTCACACACAGGGTTCAATTTAACGGTGTATGCACTGTTTTTAGTATTTTAGGTCTCCGTTAATTAATATCGGGTAGTTAATAAGCGAACTATTTTTATGCTGGCGCGTTGTTTGTATCAGTTACCCCCGCAACCGTCCAAGGATAAGATTAATGTTCCGCGCACACGCGTTTCACAATTTTTAAAAAATGCAGAATTACGTAAACTATAGCTTTCCGTTGAGTACAACTTTCGTGGGTTCGACAACCATAATAGTTTCCCAAGAGTATTTTTCGCAGCTAACACAAAGTTCGAATTATGTTGTCGAAATCATTATCACTTCACCCGACAATAAACGTCTCTGATCACTTCGTCACACGTAATGTATTTTAAATGTGCTTGAAGAGTCTTTAAATAACCTCCTTAACGAATTTCGCAGTCGCTTACCACTTTTTCATCGACTAGCCCGATCGCGATAACCGAAGGTAGAGAGCTCAATAATGTGTTACATGTTCTTTTATATGTATTAAAAAACAAACGCTCCCCTATATCTTTCTGTCCCGCTTGGTCTTTGCTACTTTGCTTTTTATTACTTTTCATTATATTTCTTCTTAGCAATACTGTGAAGTTATTAAAGTTTCGTATTACTTTCCCCTTTTTAATTCTTCCTAAATAAAGTTTATTTATCCCAGATTTTAATTAATATGATGCTAATTGACACGCCTGCCCGCAACGTACCCGTTATAAGTGGAAGAATTTAAAATCGGAAGAGTGTTCCTGGAGCCACTCTGCAGCAATTCTGGACGTGTGGGGTATCGCATTGTCTCCCTGGAATTGCCCTAGTCCGTCGGAATGCACAATGGACATGAATGGATTCAGATGATCTAACAGGATGCTTTTGGACGTGTCACCTGTCAGAGTCGTATCTACACTTATCAGGGATCTCATATCACTCCAACTGCACACGCCCCATACTATTACAGAACCTCCACCAGCCTGAACAGTCGCCTGCTAACAAGCAGGGTACATTGATTCGTGAAGTTGTCACCATACACATACACGTACATCCCCTCGACATAGTTTGAAACGAACAGGCAACATGTTTCCAGACAACGGCAGTCCAATGTCGGTGCTGGTGGCTCCAGACGAGGCGTAAAGGCTAGTGTCTGGCAGTCATCTAGGGTACACGAGTGGGCCTTCGATGTCGCAACCTCGGAGATGCAGTGTCCCATCGCTCGTGCGCCGACTATAACATCACGTTCAAACTCACTTAAATCTTGATAACTTGCCATTGTAGCAGCATTAACCGATCTAACATCAGCGCCAGGCACTTGTCTTATGTAAGCGTTGCCGACCGTAGCGCCGTATTGTGCCTGTTTACATATTTCTGTATTTGAATAAGTATGCCTATGCCAGTTTCTTTGGCGCTTCAGCGTAAAGGGAAGGTTCAAGAGCGGGATTAAAATTTTCAGGGAACAGATATCAATGGTAAGATTCGCTGATGACAATGCTCTCCTCAGTGAAAGTGAAAATGTATTACGGAGTCTGTTGAATGCAGTGGTCAGTGTGAGTTCAGAATGTCGACTGAGAGTATCTCGAAAAAAGCCGAAAGTAAAAAGTATGAATGTGGACATTTATTCAAAAACTTTCATTAAAACAAAATTCACAGTTGAGCACCAAGCAGATGACAGTATAAAATTTTTGGACCTTACCATTAAAATAAAGAATAACAGACATTAGTTTGAAATTTATCAGAAGCCTACCACAACACATACTACAATCCACAACTCCTCTTGTCACTCCACAGTCCACAAAATGACGGCATTTTGGTACATAACCAATAGAGTTATCCAACTACCACTCTCTGAAGACAAATGTGAATAAGAAATTGAAATAATAAAACAAACACCTATAGCAGATGGTTATAACAGCTCCATAGCAGACTCCATGAAACACTCATTAATGGCAAAGCAATCACAACACAAAAAACAAAAAGAAAATAACATCTTCCATACAATCCCCTTTCCAGGTAACATTTCATATCAGATTGCCAATGTCTTCAAACGAAAAGGCATAGGCATATCCTTTAACACAGACAACAAGATTGGACAGTCGTTACTCCACAACATCAGCACATGAAACCCCCTTCATCACACAGGTGTGTACAAAATCGAATGTTTTCACTGTGACTGCTTTTACATTGGCCAGACAGGCAGATCATTTGAGATTAGATTCAAAGAACACATGGCAGCACTAAAAAACAAGAAATACCACACATCAGCAATAGCCACCCACCTGCATGAAACAAAACACCATGTTAACAACACAAGTATCAGCATCCTACACATCCAACCAAAAGGCAGAATACTAGACATTCTTGAAACACTCCAAATATACAAGCACCAAACAAAACAACCTAAATCCATGTTAAATGACAAAAATTGCAATATTTACAATTTATTTTCCAGATGATACAATAGTATTACTTGGATTTTCAGCAACTGCCTGCGTCATTAAAATTGCAATGCACACACACAAACACATACACACACACACACACACACACACACACACACACACACACACACACACACACACTCCTTAATATTTACTATAAATATTTAATTATGTTACCATGACAGCCGCCATATGTACAAGAGATTGACCTCATTTACAGATATATCATCACACCAAGAGCTTGTACCCCTTGCAAGCTTCAAACTATACGTACATCAACTACTGGCACAAATTGTACATTCATCTGCACATTTTAAAGCATTAACCAACGTATTCCTCAACCTTTAGGCAGTTATTAAATGTAACATTGCATGGGGGCTTAATTAAATATAATTGAAAATATTTTAGTTTTTGCATGTCCGATTACGCAAGTCTCGTAATCGGTTGACCCTGACTAGTATTATTACGCTATCTGACTGCAAAGAACAATGTAAGAAAATTTTCGTAAACACAGTTAATTAATTAAGTCCCCAGCAACTATAAAATCTACGAAGCCAATAAGCACAAGAGTAACTGTTCTGTATGTGGGAGTGTGACTCAACGTCCACATCTGGCACGGTTCTTTTCCAACAAGACAAGAATTTTTAAATACATTTATACTGAATTAATTAAAGAAAGTAAAAATACCATAATTACTCAAGAGAATCACAATTACACTCTAATCCAAGAACACAAGCCAGATGCTTTGTTGACTGAACCTGTAGTGACACATTATTTCAGACACACAAATAATAAAAGATCATTGTGGTTTTTACCTTCATATATATTCATGAAATACACTCTGATCATTACAACAACATCTGCTATCTCTCCCATCCAAATAACTGCAAAAAACATGGAACAACACTCTTTACTACAACATCTCGATCCGACTTCACGACACGACAGCTACACTGACTTCTACGATCTCTCGACAACCACTGACTGCCACGAACTCTTAACACACACTGACACTAGCTCTCGACAAGCACTGACTGCCACGAACTCTTAACACGCACTGTGGAGGCGGCTTAATAGTACTCTTTGGCGCAATCTCTGGCGCAGTGGCACAGTGTAGCCACCTTTCATATGCCCCTCCTCCACAGGCCAGAATTTGATGGTATTTTTGCCAGCATTGGTGGTGAAAATACCACCAAATTCGTCCAGAAAAATACAGACAAAAATAAAAGATAATATTAATACCTAAATATCACATAATTAGTTAAAAATTTTGGCTTTGCACTGACCTTTCACTAACCTAATATATGAAATACAGTAAGCAATACAACTTCTTTTCATACATGTGACTTTACATAATAGTTTACCCTTTTTAAAAAAAATCAATTTATACAAATGTTCACATAAAATGCTTTCAATGATTAGTTTATACAAAAAAAAAAAGACACCAACAGGTAACATCTTTTCAGTAGAAGCAGTCCATCAGTGGCACCCAGTAAAGTTTAGCAGGTACACCCAGCAACAAGTCACATTAATTCAGTAGAAGCAATCCATCAGTTGCACCCAGCAATGTTAAGCAGGTGCAGACACCAACAAGTGACTTCATTACAGTAAAAACAGTTCCATCTGTTGCACCCAGCAATGTTGAGCAGGTGCAGACACCAACAAGTGACATCATTTCAGTAGAAGCAGTCCATCAGTTGCACCCAGCAATGTTGAGCAGGTGCAGACACCAACAAGTGACATCATTTCAGCAGAAGCAGTTCCATCTGTGGCACCCAGTAAAGTTGAGTTGGTGCAGACAGCAACAAGTGACTTCATTTCAGTAAAAACAGTTCATCAGTTGCACCCAGCAATGTTGAGCAGGTGCAAACAGCAACAAGTGACTTCATTTCAGTAGAAGTAGTTCACCAGTTGCACCCAGCAATGTTGAGAGCAGGTGCAGACACCAACAAGTGACACCATTTCAGTAGAAGCAGTTCACCAGTTGCGCCCAGCAACGTTGAGTAGGTGCAGACACCAACAAGTGACACCATTTCAGTAGAAGCAGTCCATTAGTGGCATCAGCAATGTTGATCAGCTGCACACAGCAACAGGGGACATCTTTTCAGTAGAAGCAGTCCATCAGTGGCACCCAGCAATATTGAGTAGGTGCAGACAGCAAAAAGTCACATCTCTCAGCAGAAGCAGTTCCAAAAAAATTCACTAGCACTGATCACACTGTTCATCAGAGTTTATGAGCACAAATTAAACATGTCCTAGTGGCACCAATCATGTAGAAAAGGTACAGGTAACAGTCCATAATTTTTTTTTTTAACAATCACTGATCACACAGTTCATCAGCAGAAATTAAACACGACCAAATGTCACACATCATGTTGAAAAGTGCAGGTAACAGTTCAGAATATTTATCTTCACTAATCAGACAGTCCAGGCATGAACAATAGTTTGAATGCACATACAAATGCTTATACAGTAACATACAAATCATAACAAACACACAAATGATATCAGATAATTGTCCTATTAACTATTACAATACACAAATACCAGTAAACCTATAATATTTATGGGTGTCAGTGCAAGCCACTACAAACAAATAAAATAATACTTAGGAGATAGGTGGGTAGGATTAGGAAAGGAAAACACACAAAACTCACTCATTCATCTTTCATTCACATTAAGTACTACTGTGTAATTGAATAGTGTTAACTGTGTAAATGTAATTCTGTCAAAATCTGATGTTCATCATGTGTATCAAGTAGTAGTGGCAGCAATGTATAACAGTCAATAATAGTTAAGTCAACGTCATAGTCATCATATCAAGACCAATGTTTGCCAAGCCAGATCAAATGTACTGTTGTTGAACAACTGTCAGTGAGCCAAGATATGCAATTACTTCCTCTCTCCAAAAAAAGTATATACTGCTTAGTTATTTAACAAAGTGTGTGTATAGACTATCTTCCTTCTATTTTAGTGTTCTAGTCTGCTCTCTTCATCCTCCTTGTTCCATAAGACCAACAAAAAAATATGCTCCTCACTTACTTTACCTCTTATACACCAAAACTCCAATAATCAACAGCTTCACACAATCTCAATACGTCACTAATACTTCTTCAATACGTCGATACATATAACTCTTATCATCAATATCATTTACCTTATCTCTTGTCCACAAAAACTCCAATAATCATCAACTTCATATACTCTCAATACCTCAATAATACGTCGCTACATATAAACCTCAGCACCAATATCATTTCACTTCCATAACAACTCTTTCCTCTAGTCAGTCTCCTTGAACAAGTACAGATAAAATCCTAATGCAACTTCAATTCAGCATCCCATACAATCCGAAGACACATTGTCAACACACAACCTCTGTGTAATCCATCTGAGCCCAATCTTCTACTCATTATGAATTATAAGATACATTTTGGTTCCTTGTCCATCATTAAATAAAAGAAATGCATACCTGACCTCTAACAGACTTAGTTCGAATAACTCTCAGTAATTAAGTACGATTACGGAGTGTGAATAATCATAATGTTTCACAGTGTGTACACCACTTCAAGAATTATGGCAAACAGAAGCAAACATGTGGAGTATTTCTTGTGTCAAGTGTCACTTCCTATTTCAATTGCTCACGAAAAATGCAGTGTAATAACTATTAATGGTCTAAACCTAGTATTGGTACGTCATGTCGTTAGCTTCCTTCCTATTAGCATAAATTTATACAGCTTCCATAAAACCTCAGCTCATGTGACTTCTATGACTTTCTTGTACTAATGTCGTTCGTCGAATTATAGCAGTTAATTTTCTTATCTTAAAAATATAAGGCACTGAGCGTAAGCAAAACAAGCAATAGCGAGTAAATATACCAGTAGAGAACAGAATGTCAACAAGTGGATGCAGCACAATTCCTACAACGAGGCTCTGCCAAGCGAACAATCTATAATTAATACAGTAGTGTGACCTAAACTCTATGTTTGTACACTGTACAACAGCATTGCTATATACCAAATTAAAGAGTAGTTGTGACAACAACAGATGTGTATAAATATGCAATCCATACGTAAAGCAGTAAACATGTCATTAGCATCATATCAGCAAAAGCAAATAAATGTTCATATGTCCTCTTAATCAGTAAACATGAAGGCGCAAGCGGATAAATCACAAAGTATAACATACATACATAATCACAGTCAGCACAATAAATCAGGTTACAATTATAATTTAAATAAATAAGCACAGCAGGCACATAATTAAATAAAATATGACATCAGTGAAAAAGCAGTGCAGCCAAGCGATGCATAATATATACAAGTTACAACCCAGTTCATTAATAATCATTGTCAAAATCAGTTAACGTACGCAAGCACGTCGCTTCACACGTAAATTCATAGAACATGAAATTAGCACAAAGTATGAATCACGTAATCGCGAGCAGCAAATTACGTCTAAAGTACGTACCTAAGTGGAAATTTGTTACCTGAAAATAAACTCAATTAATAGTTACCTTTTTTTTTTAGTTAATTAATTTCTTCTTCGAAATTACATTCTTCCTGAAAATTTCTCGATAGCAGGTCGTCTTAACGTCGGACACGCACAGAATTTACCTGAAGTTCTTAAATATTTTACACAACCGTATCCTGAATAATACTGAATGTTAATAACATAATTCATCAAGTCACTATAGCTTTATACTGAATTTAGTCGGAGAAATTAAACTGGGTATTTGTTTACGGCTGTCAGTGCATTCGCACTGAGCGCTCGATCAGCTGTAGGCGCGTGACGTAGGAAGTCATTGTTTTCGGTCAACGACTGCCTCGTGCGGCGCGCAGACTTCACTGTTGCTTTGAGTATGTGCCGCCGCCAAAACACAGCGCGGTATCCTTGTACTCTCCGCATGTTTACATGTAGCTGTTAGTTTCTCTAAAGTATGTTATTCCACAAAAATTTTAACGTTTGATATATGATGTATTCCCTTGGAGCGTCGTGATTTAAGAGTTTCTACTTCAACAGTGTTATCATGAATAATTTTGCGAATTCTATATGGACCGTTATAAAGCAGAAAAAATTTGCGACACAAGCCTTTTCCTTTGTGAGACAAACGGTGGGACTTAATTAATACCTTCTGACCAACTGACAAGATTTTTGAACGACCAGGACGTCTAGCTGATTTCTCTCTTCTAGCAGCCGCAGATGCAATATTTTGCAGAGCCAGGTTGACAACTTCAGAATGTCGCAGTTTCCGTGAAGGTGGAAAAGGAACGATTTCGGATATGCGATTTGTCGGTGCTTTATTTTTTAATATCAATAGAGGCGGTAAAGAAGTTGAGTCATTAGGAAGTTCATTCAGAATGTTTTGAAAAATATGAAGATACTGATCCCAAGTTCTGTGATTCTGATGACAATAAAGACGACACAATTTATTGATTTCCTTCATCCATCTCTCTGAAGCGTTAGATTGAGGGTGAAAAAGTGAAATGAAAATTGGTTTAATTTTACGACGGTGTAGAGTACGAAGCCAAATTTTAGAACGAAACTGTGATCCATTATCTGATATAACCTTGTCAACATGACCAACTTCTTTAAGAAAATGTTTGATGAAAGCGTTAGATACTGAACGAGCTGTTGCTTTGCGTAACGGTGTAAAACACACATATTTTGATGTCAGTTCCACTGCTACGAAAATGTACGCAAAACCATTAGTAGAACGAACCACTGGACCGAACAAATCGACTGCAGCCATCTCCTTTAATTTCGCTGGAATGATGGGAAACAACGGTGCTCTGTGAGAAATCGTTGGAGGCTTAGCCATTTGACATTATTTGCATTTGGCAAGAACAGATCGAATACGTTTTTCCATATTACTGAAGTAGCAATTTTCTCGTAATTTGTGAAAGCATTTTCTGGGACCAAAGTGCGCATAACTGAAATGTGTGTACCAAATCAATTTATTGACCCACTCATCAGGAATACAAACTAACCAAACAGAGTTGTCGACCGATTTTCGTTTAAAAAGAATGTCATTGCGAACTAAATAATGCTGTCTAATCGCCACGCTTTCCTTTCTCCTCCACTTCTCCTTAATGTCCTTCCAGATTGGATCCTTATTTTGCTCCTTAGCGATATCCTGGAGCGAAGACGAAATAAAGTTCTCAAACGCAACACCTTGAATATACATCAAACAATAATTGTTTTCCTTGTAGTCCTCTTCAGCACTTTGTTTCAAGCCCATAGGTGCACGTGATAAAGCATCGGCAACAATATTAGAAGAACCCTGTATGTAAACAATACTAAAGTCAAATTCCTGTAGGTGCAACGCCCATCTTGACAATCTGCCATGAGTTAATTTTGTTGACATAAGATATTCCAGAGCTCGATGATCGGTGTAAACCTTAGTATGTCTGCCAAACAAAAATGTGCGAAATTTTGTGAAAGCCCAAACAACAGCCAAAGCTTCAAGTTCCGTAATCGAATAATTCTTTTCTGATTTAGAAAGAACACGACTTCCAAATGCAATAGTTTTCTGGACTACAACGCCGTTTTCTTCTATCTCTTGAAATAAATGTGCACCTAGGCCCTTGTATGATGAGTCCGTCGCCAAACAAAATTCTTTAGATAAATCCGGATGTGAAAGAAGTGGAGCAGCAACTAAAGCATCACGAAGCTGTTCAAATTCTGACTGAGCTTCCTCATCCCAACACCAATTAGATTTCTTTCCGGATAGTTCACATAAACGAGGTGTGGCCAAATCGTCCAATTTAACAAAGCGTCTAAGAAAATTACAGACACCAAGGAAACTACGAACATCACGTTTTGTAGTAGGAACAGCATAATTACGAATAGCGTCTAGTTTTTCTGGATCAGGAAGAATACCTTCTGTAGAGATAATGTGACCGAGAAATTTCACCTGAGAACGACCAAATTCAGATTTTTCCAAGTTCACTGTCATGCCAACTCGTGCAAAAATACGTAATAATGAATCCAAAATTTTGTTGTGCTCACTCCAAGAACGTTTCGCAATAAGAATATCGTCAACATAAGAAGTAATGTTGTCACGAAGATAAACAGGTAAAATTTCATTTAAACTACGAATGAATGCTGCTGAAGATACAGTAAGTCCAAACGGTAATTTCCGAAATTGGTAACAGTTACCAAAGGCTAAAAAGGCAGTATATTTTCTACAATCAGGGTGGAGTTCTATTTGCCAAAAACTTGCGCCCATATCAATCGTGGATAAGACTTTAATTCCATGGAAATGTTGAAGAAGTTCATCTAAATTTTGTGAGCGGTCAGTTTCAGGAATGATGATATTATTTATCTGTCTGGAATCCAGAACCAAACGAATTGACCCATCCTTTTTAAGAACAACGTGTAATGGGCTAGTATAAGGACTGACTGCAGGCTCAATAATGCCCTGATCTAACATGTATTGAAGTTCATTCTTAACCTTGTCTCTGTAAGCCAAAGGAATAGCGTACGTTTTTCCGCGAAATGGTGTGTGTTCTTTTACCTTAAATAAATATTGTAAGCCTTGTATAGTTCCTGTGTGATGACTAAACACTGTAGCATGTGAAGTCAAAATGTGGTGCAGCTCTTCTCTTGCAACGTCATCTGGCACTTCAGCTTTCTTAACCTTTTCATTAATTAATTCTTCGCTATTAATTATATCACCCATCGCGTCTCTGTATCTATTGTCATTATCATGAATAAACACATTGTCGTCATAATGCTCAACGAAAACATCAGAAGTAAGAAACCTTAAACATTTTGTATCTGACTCAGATCTTGTTAAACACTCGAAAAATTTTAGACATTTCGGCATTCCAGCAACAGTCAAATTTACACTTCCTTCTTTAAAGTTCAAAATTGCCTTATGTGCGTTAAGAAACTCCATACCTAATATAATTTGTGTACTGAGTAATGGAACAATAATAAAATTAGCAGAAAATTCGTATCCTTGACAAATGAAATTTAAATTGGTCTGTTGTTTGACTTCCACACTTTTTCCAGAAATACCACCTCGAATTGTAGTTTTAGAAATAGGTAACACAGGACAGGCAATAGTTCTTTCACATATACGAAAAACTGATTCTCTAATGACATTCAATGGGCTCCCAGAATCTAATACTGCAGTGAACTTATTCTTACCGACACATACTTCAATAACAGGATGTAAAAATGCGTCTACATTATTTTCCTTTTCGTCTAATAAAATGTCTCTCATGTCTTCCAGGCGTACGTAGTGTAAAGTCGTAGTGTCATTGCTTTCTGAGCCGTCTATATTGCTGCCAGAAGCCGAAGCTACAAGTCATTGTCGATTGTTTGCGTCACGTCTTTGATTATTCGCGTCATTTCGCGGATCAATTTCAACGATTTGCACTTGTCTCTCAGAAGTTCTGTCACGTGGAGGATGCCAATTAGGTCCCTCCTGTCTGCTAGATGCAAATTCTGGGTTGTGTCTGTTATTAAAATTTCTATTTTCCTGTCTGTCTGCATAACTACTTCTTGTATAATTTCGACTGTCACTTCTGAAATTATTGTTGTATCTACTACCCTGGTTATTTCTGTAGTAAGAATTTCTATTACCGTATGAATAATTTCTGTCCTGATGATACCATTACTGTTTCCGTATGATTGATCATTCCGGTACGAATTACCGCTATTGTCTGTGTAATTTCTGTTAGAACGTCTGTTATTATCATAAGGCTGGTATCTGTTGTCCTGTCTGTTACGTCTGTCATTCTCAAAATTACCGCTATAACGTCCGTTCCGACCACTATCACTTTTCTCTGAAAATCTATTGTAATTACTGTTACTGAAAAAGTTACTAGAGGTCCCGTCGTCGTTGTCATACTCAAGTTCTTGCAACAAAGTCTTAAAAGTCTCAATGTCGTCTTTACATCTTCCGGCCAAAGCAATTTGTCTTATGGATTGTGGCAGCTTAGTTAAACAAATGCGAATTAATTCAGTCGGGCTATAAGGGTTGGACAGGAACTGATTCTTTCGAATCATGTCTTCAAAGTACTCTGCCGGCATGCGGAACTCAGACTGTTTGAAATTACGCTGCATAATAAGACTGTGTTTGACTCTGTCTTGCATGTTTTCGGACCAATATGCCGATAGAAATGCATGATAAAAATCATTTAGATTATTACAATCTCTAATGAGTGCGCGCATCCGCGTCGCCGGTTCGTTTTCTAAATATCCACACATAAATTCCAGTTTGTGACTTAGTGGCCAATTCGGTGGAAGTGCGTACATAAATTGATCTAACCATGCACATGGATGTATGTCATTCTTAGAATTGCGGAAGATCTTAAATTTCCGGACAGTCAAAAAGTGTTTATAGTCAAAGTTTTCGCCTCGTGGCGACAAAGACCTACCGCATCTGTCCCAGTCCGATTGTCGATTATTGTAAAGTTCGCGCGCCTGGCGCTCTCTTGTTGCATCCCGTAAATGAAACAAATTATTTTCTTCAAACCCCTCTGCTACCTGTGATTCCAAATTTCTTCTGCTATCTTTTCCTACAATTTCCCCTTCGATCTGCTTGACTTGCTTTCGTAATGCCTCAAATTCCCTTTTCACGCGTTCATTAAATTTTCCCTGATTTTCAACATGCTTATTTATGTTCTGGTATTCTTCGGTTTCTGCAAATGGCAATGGGGCTGTATCATCTGAATCTCTGTCCCCATGTAAACTAAGATTTGTCAGTTTATCTGAAATTTCCTCAACTCTTTCCGATAAGTCACCTAATTGTTCTTTCTGTTTATTTACGTCTTCCGTAAGTGTCGCGACTCGGGTTTCAGTATTGTCACATTTGGTAGCTAGCTGTTCATATTGTTGTGTTAGGTTATTTAATCTGTCATTTGGTACGGATCCTTCGAATCTCTCAAATATTTCTTCCTTATCCTTTGCACGTTGTAAATTTAACTCTGAAAAATTCTGTACTATCACGCGATCTCTTTCTTCCTGTTCTCTATCCTGTTCCCTTTGTCTGATTTCTACTGCAATTAATCTATTATTGTGAGCATTCAAAATTGGTTGTACTTCCTCTCTGATTTCTTTCTTTAATTCATCTTTCATATTTTTGAAACATGTCCCTATTCTTGAATCTAACCGTGTTTCCAAAGTTCCCATCTCTGTTTTAATTGTTCCAATCTCTGTTTTTAATTCAGATCTAAACCGTGTTTCCATTGTTCCCATCTCTGTTTTAATTGTTCCCATCTCTGTTTTAATTGTTCCCATCTCAGTTTTAATTGTTCCTATCTCTGTTTTAAATTCAGATCGAAAAGTTCCCATCTGTGATCCCAAATGTAATATAGCATCCATCAACTGCTCCATGTTAGCCGGATCGAAATTCTTTTCGCCCCTAACATTTCCCGCAAAACTAACTTCCTTCGTCATAGCTGTAAACCTATCTATGTTCGATACTACTTCAGAATCTTCTATCGTTGATCTCGTATTCTGTGAATTTTCTGATTGAGAAAAATTTTGAAATGGTTCCGGACTATTTTCCCGACTTATTACATTGTTTTCAACTCCATTATTCATCGCACTGTTTTCCTGTGTTGGCGAGTTCGCCATGTCAACAATTTCGTTATTCTCACTATTCATCATTTTTGCCTTTTTCATCGATCGCGTAATCATTTGCAAAACATACGAAAGATTCGTCACTGTACGAAAATCACACACAATGACTCCTTATCTCCAACAATACTATTCACACTAGATGTTTCCCTCAAACACGATTAACGAACAATTGAAATAATTGCACAAGATTGTTAAACGCTTATACAAGGCAATAAAAATTAAATTTTGAAAAATACCATTAGAAGAATGCCAATTACCAAATCTACACACTCAATACAGACTACAATCACTAAACTCAAAATTACTACAACAATACTACCGTCTACTATTTTCACAATCAGAAGATTCCAAGGGACGATCCTGGCAGGGTCGCCACGTGCATGGGGGCTTAATTAAATATAATTGAAAATATTTTAGTTTTTGTATGTCCGATTACGCAAGTCTCGTAATCGGTTGACCCTGACTAGTATTATTACGCTATCTGACTGCAAAGAACAATGTAAGAAAATTTTCGTAAACACAGTTAATTAATTAAGTCCCCAGCAACTATAAAATCTACGAAGCCAATAAGCACAAGAGTAACTGTTCTGTATGTGGGAGTGTGACTCAACGTCCACATCTGGCACGGTTCTTTTCCAACAAGTCAAGAATTTTTAAATACATTTATACTGAATTAATTAAAGAAAGTAAAAATACCATAATTACTCAAGAGAATCACAATTACACTCTAATCCAAGAACACAAGCCAGATGCTTTGTTGACTGAACCTGTAGTGACACATTATTTCAGACACGCAAATAATAAAAGATCATTGTGGTTTTTACCTTCATATATATTCACGAAATGCACTCTGATCATTACAACAACATCTGCTATCTCTCCCATCCAAATAACTGCAAAAAACATGGAACAACACTCTTTACTACAACATCTCGATCCGACTTCACGACACGACAGCTACACTGACTTCTACGATCTCTCGACAACCACTGACTGCCACGAACTCTTAACACACACTGACACTAGCTCTCGACAAGCACTGACTGCCACGAACTCTTAACACGCACTGTGGAGGCGGCTTAATAGTACTCTTTGGCGCAATCTCTGGCGCAGTGGCACAGTGTAGCCACCTTTCAACATATATAATCTTAAGACACCCTGATTTGTAAAATTTGCTCTTATACAATCACTCTTTCAACCCTCTCTCTCCCTTCCACTTTCCCTTTCTCTTCCTCTTCTTCTGCCTCCAGCCTTTCATATCTATCTGTGAATCCCAACCAAAATTTTTATTTTTGTATAATTTTACTCTATAGCCAATATGATTATTCTACTTAAAGTTTGTAATATGTCACCTGACTGTATAAACGAGTATAAAGTTTAAGTTATTTTAACTTGTCAAAATCAGACCACTTGAAGTATTTATTCCAATGCATATATTCGACACCTCAAAATAAACATCTCCAAATCCTTTAAAATTTATTCTGTAATAATGTTGTTACATTGTATATTCCTTGTACTTTGTGATAATGTTTTCTCTTCTGCTAGACGAACCTTGCACCCAATACTTTCCAGACGTCATACTTGTTTACAATATATGACAGTATACATGTGATGTGTAGCGTCAATTAAAGGAATATGTGACCACTGGAAGTATGCTATTTTACTTATTTTATGTTTACTGTTAGCTATATGTTTTAACTTTTTTCTCAAAAGAAGCGCAAAACCATGCTCTTAAATAGTGTTTTGTTTCTCCACTAGACAGTGCCACAAGTTCCTCCAAAAAATCGTAAAACATCACACACAGACAAATGTCATACTAACAAAAGTAAATCCACCTGATGATATGGATTTAAACCTTTGAAACGAGTCGTTGAGACAAATAAACAGCGATAGGTATCAGTGAACTTTTTGTTTCATTTAATGTGAATAACAGTAATGGTAAAGTGTGACCCAATATGTTCGCATTTAAAGAATTTCTTTATAATGTACATTTGCAGCACAGCATTGAATGAATGTGAAAGATGGACTGCAGGTAAAATGGTACAGCAAAAAATCGAAGCATTTGAGATGTGATGCTAGAGACGAATGTGGAAAATTAGGTGGACTGTTGCAGTAAGAAATGAGTTTTTCCACAGAATAGGCGAGGAAAGGAATATATGGAAAACAGTGGCAAGAAGAACAGATCATCTTTTACAACATCAGAACATAACTTCCATGATACCAAGGGGGCTGTACAGTGTAAAAATGTGTAGGAAGACATAGACTGGAATACATCCATCAAGTAATTGAGGGCGCAGGTGGTGAGTACTATTCTGAGATGAAAAGATTGGCACAGGAGAGGAAGTCTAGGTGAGCAGTGTCAAACTAATCAGAAGACTGATGGTTAAAAAAATCAGTGGTATTCCATAGACCCAATTGTTAGTCTGTATAGCTGCCAAGGATTATGTGACCATTTTGTCTGATCAGATCTATCTCATGGTACACTATTTGTTTCCCAGTGGTGATGCTGTGTTCCAAGAAGAAAAGGCCCCTGTTACCAAATCTCGCTTCGTGCACATTGGTTTTGTGAGCACGAGCACAGGGATGAACAGTCACATTTACCCTAGCCAGCTAGTCATCATATCTCTACATTAGTGAGCCTTTGTAGTCTGTTTTGGAGAGACAGGTGCATGATGGCTATCAACCTCTATCATTGTTTATCACAACGTGCCACTATTTTGTGTTTTTGGAGATTCAATTTTTTCGTCAACTGTGTGTATTTGTTCTTATTATTTCTTTGTAACATGGCAGTCATGAAGTCATTAAAGATCACCTAACTCACGTTGAGTGAACAGTAGGGCTAAACAAAAATGACTGATATGGCACAATGCATCTTGTAGAGGGTATAGTATGGATGTATTTGGAAAAATTAACATCAAGTGATGGTTTTGAAGTAATCCACATGACATGAAAACTTTGTGGAAATGCGTCGATTTACTGGGGCTAATTTAACACAGGGAAGTATTCAGAACAGACCATGGCTGGCATGGGAGCGGCGAAGAGAAGCGACAATAGGCACCTTAGGGCGGCTCAAGCCCTGAGAAAGCAGTAACACGCGGCCTCCAGCTGCCTTAAGATGAATGACAGTGAGTGGGTTGTTGAACCCCGTGCTGGTGAACTGGGAATCAGACTGAGAACTTGTACCCCTGTTGATAAATGTCCGTCGTCCCGTTTTCAGTGAAACATCCGAGAAAGCCGCGAGAAGCTATGGTGCAGCGGTCAACAGAGGCCAAAATATGCGTGTTCGTGACTATAGCAACTTCAGGCTGAATTCACGGTTTGCAGAGTCTGAAGTCAATCAGGTGAAGAGCGACAGAATGAAATACGCCGGCCTCCGATGGGAACGTAGTACCAAGGAATTAGAAGTACTCTCCTGGGAGTCAGAATTCCGGAAAAATTGGTGTTTTGTGCAGACGCTAACCTTGATGGGTGGCCTGGGAGGAGCTAAATAGCAGAAGTTGAGAGGAAGGGAAATTTTGTGGGAATTTGTTCACTTCCCAGAGCAGGCACTGGTCGGCGCTGGGAAGCAACGCATAATTAACGTGACTTGCACTGCAATTGGCATAAGTGATTTTGCTGGAGGGGAAACCGAGGCGAAGAGTGGACTGGGAGAAGACTCCGTAGTTCTCTTCCATTCCCAGCTTGCCTAGAGTGCGGACGTGGCATTCTTGACTCAGCTTGCCTGAGAGAGAGTGAGCATCTCTGCAGTTTAGGACTTAGCAAATGGAACGTTTGAGCTTGGAGATAGAAAGTTTTCATTCAGCTATGTACTGAGCAAGATAGCTAGAAGTGAATAGAATAGCGCAGCCTTGCAGCACCACGAGGTCGGCCGATGTCCGCATAACGATGACGCCCAGCCACGCTGAATTCGGTGATATTGCGCCCGCTCCGGCCACTGATTAATTTGTTGGATCACATCAGCATAGTTTCCATGAGGGTTTCATGGGCCGTGTATTGTGGAATTCTTCTCGCACTTTGCATAACGCCTGGTTCAGCCGATGGGAATTACTTTTGATTTATCGCACTTTACTCCAGGCAAATGGAATTTATTACCACTGCCTGTTAGGAGAGTCTTGTAATGTGATGATTGAAGGTCGTGAGTTAAAATAAATCTGTGCTAATCGACTGCATCTGTTTTCAATCAAGTAATTGAAATCCAAAGTCACTTTCTTAATTAATTTTATGTTCAACATTTGCATCTGGTGTTCAATAGCTGCATATAACATCAATGTGCACCCCTTTTTAATTAAAAGGGATCAATTGTGAATCAATTAATGTCAACACTGCCACCGCAGTTCAATCAGGAGTCACAGGGCCTTATTATTATCTTTGCTTTATTCGACATTGTGGCAGTTTTGCACTCTCTGTTGATCTGTTAGTCAATTACCTGGGGTGAACACACACCAAAACCAGATAGGTGACGGGTGGGGTGTTACATCTTGAACAAAAATGGAGTAAATCTCACACGTTAATTGTGCATAATTACTCAGAAGATTTGAGCTGGTGCTCTTTTATTAAGCTAACATTCCATAAAAACTGCCGATATCAAAGGAGAAATATCAAGACCTATTAGAGGAAGAACATATTTTCTTTGCGTTCAAATTAGCTACTAACAACTATTCTTCTAGAATGAGATTTTCACTCTGCAGTGGAGTGTGCGCAGATATGAAACTTCCTGACAGATTAAAACTGTGTGCCGGACCGAAACTCGAACTCGGGACCTTTGCCTTTCGCGGGCATGTGCTCTACCATCTGAGCTACCCAAGCACGACTCACGCCCCGTCCTCATAGCTTTACTTCTGCCAGTACCTCTTCTCCTATCTTCCAAATTTAACAGAAGCTCTCCTGCGAACCTTGCAGAACTAGCACTACTGAAAGAAAGGATATTGCGGAGACATGGCTTAGCCACAGCCTGGGGGATGTTTCCAGAATCAGATTTTCACTTTGCAGCGGAATGTGCGCTGATATGAAACTTGGGTAGCTCAGATGGCAGAGCTCTTGACCACGAAAGGCAAAGGTCCCGAGTTCGAGTCTCGGTCTGGCACACAGTTTTAATCTGTCAGGAAGTTTCAACTGTTCTTGTGGTTATTCCACTTCGTTCCCCAACACCAGAAAAGTTATTTTCTTCAAGTCAGTATATATGATACATTAAAATTGTTCACTTTCGCTTTCCTAATGAAGATATTTCATTTAAACTTCGGAATTATTGTGCTTTATTTGCCACCCTAACACGGTATTCAGTATTCCGCGTTCCATCAGTTTTTTAACTTGAAGCTGTAATCCAAAATCCAAGCTCTAACATTCCGGCAAGGGAGAACTCCAAGTCCAAAGCCCAAATTACAGTCATACGTAACGAATTTTCACCATCTTTAGGAAGAGAGAACAACGATCAGTCATGAATAATTTGACTTTTATTCCAGATCGGTTTCAATTGTATAATAGTCATCATCAGTACCAAAAACAATACAATGGACAGGGAATTAGTATAGTAACAGTGCTTACAAACAATGTCACACGGCTATATAAGGTATGTGTAAAAGACAACATCTCTTTTGGTCACATTATATGAAGTTCAGGTTCATGTAGACCATGATTTGAATACAGAAACAAAAAAATTAGTGTACATTTCTTACATTAAACTACAGACATATAATATTTCGAAGATTTTTTAAAAATCAATGAAATGGGTAAACGATTAAAACTGAAAAAATTCAGCAGTTTCAGGATACTGGGGTAAACTGGAGTTTACTGATTTGTTGTCCTTTGTACTGTTTTGTAGAGCTCATGACAACTATTCCATAGTTGCAACCGATCTGCAATAAAATTATAACTGTTCGCGACTGAGCGCCGTTCTACCTTCCTGAAAATGCAACGCTCGTTGTGCAACAAAATTTTATGGATACCAACATAAACAAATTTTCACGATGTTCTGTTCAATAGGACCTCCAATCCAAAGTACAGCCCGGTTCTAATTACTTAATATTATACATCGCACTCTCTACAGGAAAATGCGAAAATACTGTGTACAATCGACGTGGAAAGGGATAATTTAGATCGGCAGGACGTACAGAAATCATCCCGACACTGAACGGCACAATAACTTTTGTTTCTGCCCGATCCACTGGCAATCGGAAGCATTGCGCGGTGGATAATTGCACACCTGCGCAAACAACTTAGGCGTTCTGAGGATTTCCCTACGGACCACTCGAGCTGCTGAATTGCAAAGAGTGTAGTCGGGACGACAGCCGAATAGGGATCGGAAACGGAGCGGTTTTGTTAGGAAGGGGGAAGTGAAGTGGAAGGGGGGGGGGGGTGGCGTGGAGGAGTGGGAGAACAGAATAGAGCCTGACAGACTCCACACGGCGCCGCTCGGGAACTTTAATAAGGGATTTTAATTCCCAAAGCAATCGCCTTTCCCGCTGCCGTATATTCTCAACCGTCTTCGTATTGTGTGCCCGAAATATTCCGACCAATTTCACGGTGGTGAGCTTAATTCGACCTGCCTTCCGCCTCCCCGTACCTCTCTTCATGCGGACGGAGTTAAAATTAAATATTTCCCTGCAGAAAGCACCACGCACATCCCCTCCATTCTCCGGATGTCTACCTAAGAAACGTAATTGGCGGAAAGTAGCGCTGCATTTTCCATAAATGGTACGAGGCCTTATTTGCCCTACAGCGGCTGCCTTCATTTTCATTCTACTACTCCCTGCTTTCCTTCTGACGCTATGGAGTACGCCATTCATTCAGAACTGGAACTGCCTTTGTTGTTACGTACTCATTTCCGCCATTGTGACAGACGACAGGTGCACTGCAAATAGACACAAACTTTCTCCCTGGATTTCTGTTATTCTGCGTTAAATTTGGTTTTGTCTATAACCATATCATCTGATCAGCATAGAAAAGCGGGGAAATCTTGTAATTTACTTTCTGCGTCAAGGTCCATCCAATGAGATGCACCTTTTCCGTAGCTCTTGCTGATAAAAAAAATAGTTTGATCAGCTTTTGACGTAAGTCGACATCTGTTTCAGAAGTAAGAGGTAAGTATATAAAGGCAGTTGGTAGCGGCCTAGGCTGAACTTGTAAATTTCACGGACACCACGGCAAACCTAAGTAACGGTGGGTTCCATAAGTTGTATGCTTCCGAGATTTTATTTATTGTAGCCTAAAAAGTAAGTTAAAACATTACTGTAACAATACCAGCCTCATCTACGGTATGTTTTTCTTGGTATCTGATTTAAAAACTGGAACTGTTAAAAAAATAAACACACTACCCTTAACTTCCTAATAGCCTGCAAGTGATGCAGGTATGTTCCTGAGATTAAAGATAATCCGTTTCGTTCTGCAATATCGAATGCAAGTTTTCTGACGTCCTTCATGCTTAAAACGGACATCATTTCTTCATATGTAAGACTATGCTGTTCCAACTCGTGTCAACATTGTTGAACAACACATTTCTGCAGTCAACCATTTTTATATTCGAGTTGCACTTTTGTGTTTATTTTCAGCGTGCCTCTTGACTGTAGGCTAAGGCACGTTTTATATTCTTGTGCACATTCGCTTAACCCATGATTCCTATTTAAATATACTGTCACAGCTATATGCAATTTATCTGTGCACCACTTTCCATAATACTTTTTCTTATGCCATATTTATAATACCAAATAAATATTTCGTTAATAACTTAGGATATATAACACATTAGGAAATTCATCATATCATTTCTAAACAACATGTTGCACTAATAATGCTATCTAATTTTTTAAAGCTCACTTTACCAGCACGTTCCTCAAATTACACCTGTCGATATCTGAAACTTACAGCGGTATTTATAGGCAACATCGCCATTTTCTCTTTGTCTGTTTCCTTCAAACGAAACACAACAATACAGGTTTATTAGTGCCTGAAAACTAAGATTGTTTCACGTATATTCACCCATAAATTATATTGCCACCTACCCGATAACAGCAGTTCTTTTCGCACTTACCCATAAAAATTAGATGTAAACTACAACAAAATCAGAAGTGTCTTCAGACGATCTGTTCTTCAACCCACTGAGGTTATAGATGACAGTACATTTTCAAGAAGAACGTCGTTCTTGCTGTCCTAACTAAATGTGTATTAGTACAATTTAGAATTTTATTGCAGTAGCAGAAATCAGGAGCCGGTACAATACAGGCCTCTCGCTTAAGTACCTGCGTATCGAAACTTACAGGATGCATGGACAGCAATGTGACATGCTGTACCATACGTGATGAAAGTTAAACAATTTCAGCCAGTCGTGATTCCTTACGATAGCTCTTCTGCGGACCTGATAGGCATCTTCACGTGAGTCGTATATGAAACCTGAAGATCTTTGTCATATGCCCAAATGAAATATCGTTCGTTGATAATGAATGATGCCCAGCTGTAATCATTAAAACAAAGGTGATTTTCGATGCGGCGGAATCTTCTTACAAAATTTCAGTCACTAACTTTCTCCTCTGACAGCGAAAATATTTTGTTGGCCCCGACCTGCAAAGGGAGAAACGATCATTATAACAAAATAAGGAAAATCAGAACTCTCGTGGAAAGATACAGGTGTTCGTTCTTTTGGCGCGCTATTGGAAATTTGAATAATAGAGACTCATTGTGAAGGTGGCTCCCCGGCACGAATCCTCCCGGCGGATTAGTGTCGAGTTCCGGTGTGCTGGCCAGCCTGTGGATGGTTTTTAAATCGGTTTTCCATCTGCCTCGCCGAATGCGTGCTGGTTCCCCTTATTCCGCCTCAGTTACACTATGTCGGCTATTGCTGCGCAAACACTGTCTCCACGAATGCGTACACCATAATTACTCTACCACGTAAACAAAGGGATTACACTAGTCAGGAATGGGGCGGTCCCAGAGGGGTTCCACTGGGGGCCGAGTCGCACAATGGTCCTGGGTTCGCGTGGAGCGGCGGTGGTGTGAGTGGACTGCTGAGCCTGTTGCGAGGTTGTGTGCCACTGAGGGCTACGGCACCGACGAGGCCTCTCCGTTGTTTCTAGGTCCCCAGTTCCATACATACATGCAAACATCCAATTTTTCTTCATCACGGTAGTCGCTGCTTTCTGGCTGCGAGAGAGAAACCATGCTCTGTATGGCATTTCTGAGGCTAGTTAACTGCATGTTTACATTCAGCCATCTTGACTGTTTTTTTATTCAGAAAGTTTAACGACGTGCTAGATTTGCAGCAAGATAAATATAAGCAACATGTTTTATTGTATAAGGAGAATTTCTGAAAATACAGCAGTCCTTAAGTTGTGAAAAGGTAAATTTGGTTTCCATTCCAAGTGATGCTGCATATAAGCATCCCTACGTGTTCCCATCGGAATAGACCTTCGGATGAATAGAATCTACTTTTTAGTAGCAACCGAAGAGCGTGTGTACAGTCAGAACCTTCCTGAGAAATCTTTACTAAGCGCGAAAATGTTTCCCCCTTTTTTAATTTTTTTCTAAGATGGAGAGTGCTTTTTTGTTTCATTGTTTGTTTTATTTGCCCTGCAGAGTTTGTACTCTGTTTAGTCATCGAGAACACATGTGTACTTGAAACACATAATTGTACAAAGAAAACACAAAAGTGCTGATTTACATAGTTGGAAGCTCAAACTGTAATCTTTCCCCGCAACGTATTTTTAACAAACAGAATGTTAAGTAAAGTAGACATATTTATCTAATCAGTTCACACTTTTCTTGAATTTAATAACAAGTAATAGACATAAATGAAAATATGAATCCTAGGGATTTTTCCCTATACTCGTAATAAAATATTATATTGGCAAATATATTTAGAAATCAAAAGAGAAGACGTTGATTGACGAAGAAGGTAACCTATACGTATCAAAAAAGTCTTTCATACGATAAACTTAACGTAATGCTTTTCTGATTCCTCAACAAGTAGTTTAAACATCTCAGGAACATTCATCAGAGAATTAATTGTTTAAGCATTCAGAAAATCATTCAGATTCATATTTCACATTTTAAAATAAAGAATAAAAAACATTGCATTTTACTCATATTAATGTACAATATACAGAGATTATCTCTAATATTTCATGACGACCCGTTCAATAAACTAAAATATCGTAATAATTCTTTTTGGGCTGACAGGTTACACGATTGTACCTAGCCACGTTACCAAATTAGTTCTCACTACACCTGGCTCTAGGGTACCGTTTGTCGATTAACAACTACACTTGTTGATAAAGAATGCACTCCTAGTTATAAAATTAATCATGAATTTCATCCAATACCTAATTTTTCATTTAAAAAACTGACATGTTTTGTCACATTCCATGTTCGTGTGTCATTGCCAAAGAGAATTAGTGTAATGAAAATACATTTTACTTAAAAGGAGAAAAACGAAAGAAAGAGTATTTCCAGGGTGGGGTTTTGAACGATGACAAAAGAGGTGTGCATTGTATGTTGGGGCAGATGGACTAGATGTGACTTGAACTTAAGACGAAAACAATAAAGGTAAGATAAGGTAGGGATTCAATATCCCACTGTTGCACACTTCCATTAACACCACGTTTCTAAACATATTGAACAGACAGTTGCTTAATGTATACTTTCTCCAAATATGCGCCATTATCCAAGAGTAATTACGTATAGCTACGTCCACTGTAATCCGTCTTAAAATTTAAGATTTATTACACTTTTTTGCAGTACCTCCCTATTCTTGAAGCTAACGTTTGTACCGTAAGTATGTACAAAATCAGTAATTAAAACTTTTCTAGAAACTCTTTGTACGCCGCAATCCGCAATGCTTTACTTTCTGTTATTGTCCGCCTGCGTCTTCCATCTGCCACCACACAGTGGAGATGTTTACACTGCGGCTGTGTTTATTTACACTGGGTTCCTCCACTTTTTCTCCTTCCCTTGTGGCACGCTTTTGTTGTCTCTCACAACAAACATCTCCTTCTTCCACAACTTCAGTGTACTCTGACTTATAACGAAGCATTTGCTACGTAAATACTGAGTTGCAATTACTTACCGACGACATGTCTCGAAGTCTAAGGGACAAAACGCCGTATGTCTGAAGCAACATTGCAGTATTGTTCAAAGAATGATAATGTTGCTACATTTTGTTGTTGTTATATGACAAAATGAACTACATTTTTTAAATAAATTTTGGAAATACTGCAAAAAAAGGTAGGAAAAAGAAAAGTAACTGCCACAGTTGTTGAGTAAGTTGTTACGACAGTAGTGCTGCAGGAGACAGTCTGCAGTCTGCAGTCTGCTCTCATTGTTTGAAAGCACGAAAATCGTATGCGCTGTCGGAATAAAGAGCGAGACACACGACTTTAGCGTTTACCATACTTCACCCAGTTCGGAGAAAACTTTTGTGGAATTGTAGTAGTAATACTGCAGACCACCTTATAAAAGCAATTGTTTCAATAGGACAAAATGAGGAAAGAAAAGAAAATATATAACCCTCGTGACCGTTTCATAAATGTTTTCAACGATATACAATAGAATCCCAAATGCTATTGAAGGTTTACGTCATCGCCACTTTAATTGCTTCAAGGTCCCATGCCAGAAACACTTTACAGTTATGACAAGCAATGTACGATCAACACACTAGACGCAATATAAACACGCCGCAACTGTAACACAACAGTTTTTGCAAAAATGGCAACATCTGGGGGAATGATTTGGATGTTTCTAACATGCGTCGTGTGAAGAACAATATACCGGCAGCATTTGTTTAAAACTGCACAGTTGTGATGAAATGTGGCTGTTATGTTTTGCAACCCCTATTCAACATAGAGATATACTGTATTTGCTCCTGTATGTTAGCTGACGACAAATATGGCTGCGGTCCACATTTCTGTTGACCAGTCGATGCATACCTATATTTACTTATCTGATAGGGTTGTTTTCTACGTGGTAAGTGCCTATTTTTGGAAAGCTGCCGAATCTCTGTCTTGTACAGGGGAACCGTACAGATAGCTCTAGTTTTTCAGGGAAGCATCTTACCGTTGAGAGTCATACGTCGTGACGTCACAGACATTACTGCACTCTGCGGTACGGTAAACGGACAGCGAACACACTTTCGTGAATCTACAAAGGAGGAAGACGCGGCTGGCAGTCGAGAGCGGGAGTATGCATGGGAATTAAGTGCTGGTAATTTGTTTTCATCACAAACCACGCAGTTCGCCGAGCAAAACTAGTTCGTTGGGTGCGTGTTTACCTTGATTTATGGCTATTCCGTTTTCAGATTGAATAGATAGATGAATGTCGAATCCAGCGATCAGTGGTAACAGCCCACGCACCATGCCAACTAGTATGAGTAATTTTTTTTTATTATTTTGATTCATCTGTCTTACGACTGGTTTGATGCGGCTCGTCACGAATTCCTCTCCTGTGCCAAATTTTTCATCTCATCGTAGCACTTGCAACCTGTGTCCTCAATTATATGCTGAAAGTATTCCAAACTCTGTCTTCGTCAACAATTTTTACCCTCTACAGCTCGCTCTAGCACCACGGAAGTTACTCCCTGACGCCTTAATACATGTCTGGTATCCAGTCCGTTCTCCTTCTCAACACTTTCCACATATTCCTTTATTCACCGATTCTGCGCATAACTTTCTCATTTCTTATTTGATCAATTCACCTAAGTTTTGATATTAATCTATAGCACCGTATCTCAAATGCTTCGATTCTCTTCTGTTCCCGTTTGCCCAAAGTCCACGTCACCCTACGATACGACACTGTCATCCAGTCTTACATTCTCAGAAATTTCTTTCTCAAATTAAGGCTTGTGTTCGCTGCTAACAGAACTCTCCTGGCCAGGAAAGCCCCTGTTAACAATGCTACTCTGCTTTTTATGTCCTCCTTGCTGCGCCCGTCATCGGTTATTTTGCTGTGTAGGTAGCACAGTTATTTAACTTCGCCTATTTCGCATTTCTGCTAGTTCTCATCACCATCGCCTTCCTTCAACTAGGTCTCAATTCGTATTCTGTACTCGTCAGACTTTTCATTCCAATCAACAAATCATGCAATTCTTCTTCGTTTTCACTGCGGATACAATGTTATCAGCAAATCTTATCATTTATGTGTTTTCACCTTGAATTTCAGTCCCCCTTTTGAACCCTTCTTTTATTTCCATCTTTGCCTCCTCGATGAACAGATTGCCTTACACCCTTTTTAATGCGAGCACTTCTTCTTGGTATTCCACTTTTAATTTCCCTCTTGGCTCTTCTACATATTACTCCTCTTTCCCTACAGCTTACACCTTTTTTCTCAGAATTTGCTCCATTTTACACCGTCAAACCCTTTTTCAGGATCGACAAATCCTGTGAAGGTGTTCTGATTTTCCTTAAGTCTTGCTTTCATTATCAACAGCAGTGTCAGACCTGCCTCTCTGATGCGCTTACCCATCCTAAAGACAAAGTGACAGTCACTTAACAGATCCTTCAATCTTAATTTTCTTTTCCATTCTTCTGTATATTATTCGTTTCAGTAGCTTGGATGCATCAGCTGTTAAGCTAATTATACTATACCTCTCGCACTTGTAATCTCCAGCTATATTCGGAATTATGTGGATGAAGTTGGCATATCGCCAATCTCATACATACTACACATCAGCGTGAACAGTACTTTTGTTGCCACATCCCTCAGTAATTGTAGTAATTCTGATGGAATATTTACCATTCCTTCTGTGTTGTTTCATCTTAAGCAGTCCAAAACTTTTTTTTAAATTCTAATACTGGTTCCCCATTCTCTTACCTGTTGACTCCATTTTCTTCTTTCATCGTGTAATCAGACAAGTCCTCTCGCTCACACAGGCCTCCAATGCACTCGTTCCATCCATCCACTCTCTCCTCTGCATTTAACAGTGGCATTCCCATGTACTCTTATTGTTACCATTCTTGATTTTAATTTCATTTACTTCATTAAAAGTGATTTTTACTTCTGTGTCCTGAATTTCATTTACTTCGACCAAAAGTGACTTGTATTTCTGTTTTCCTGAATATTAATGAACATTTTTGTACTGACTTCCTACAGCGATTAGCTGAAGTATTTTTTCTGTTACCCATGGTTTATCCATAGTTAACTTCTGTAATTGCCCTTTTCAGAGATGTCAGTTCCACTCGTTATCACAGTGTCCATAGCCTCAAAGAGCTTCAAGCATGTCGTTTCATTCCTTAGTGCTTGCCCCTCCCCCCCCCCCCCCCCCCCCCACGGCATGGTACTCACGATTCTTTCGTGAGTTCATGCGTGGCTCCCATGGAGCCCAAAGCAACTGCCCAATTCTTCCTTCTTGGGCTGCATTTCCTTCCCCGTGACCCTCCCTATCCTCGCTCCTTCCCTGCTGTCCCCTATTTACACTCTTCCGTTGTTCGTACTGATGTCGACCTGACTATCCATCTCGTTTCCTTTATTCCTTGTGGGTTTGTTCCCGTTGCCTTTTCTTTCTCATTCTTTCTTTCTGGCGTTGTTGGTCTTACTTTAGGGTTTGACCTCCACTTACTGATTTTCTCTCCATAGTGTGAGACAGTTGGGGCAGAACTCATTCCCTTGGGGCTATAACCCCTTCCTTCCTCTGTTTCTCCTCCGCCATAAACCCCCTCTGTCCCACCAGGTCACCAGCACATGTAGCCACCTAAGTGGTGGGGCCATTATGTACCCATCTGGTTGATAACACAGAGCTCACACGTCTGATACCTGAGCTGTTCCGTCCCATGTATGCCTATAAGTGGCTGCTTGTCATTCTGGAGCATCGGAACTACCGGCAATGGCAACTGTGCCAGACGGTCCTTGCTGTGGCTGGGTGGCATCCATGGGAACAGCCCCTGATCAGAGTGGGTGTTATCAGCGCGGATGCTTTGGGTATGAAGAGTATCAAGATCCAAAATTCATGCCGTTCTTCTACACATGTCTCTTTGTTTGGTAATGGATCGCTGAATGCTGCTTCCTATGACCCTGCGGCCTTCCCTTTCATGGCTACACACTGGGAAAAGGGCCAGGCTCGCTGGTTTGGGGTGAAACACTTTTCCCTGCTACCTGGTCTGTACTATAACGGACAGGGACACATTTACCACCACAAAGCCATTGTTTTATATGGTAAATATCGAAGTAGGGTCTCTCGGTAAGATGTGGTTGGGTTCCCTAATGATCAAAACTTCTTCTGCCGCCCAAACTGCAGCCTTTCAAGCTTCTGCTCATCTGGTGATGTCGTGGCGTTCATTAGAACTAAACAGTCTTTGAATATGATTTATGGAATTATTTTTCTTATGGACCTCAGCCTCCAAACTGATCTGGATCTCTTGACCAATATGGAACAGTGGGGCATTCAATTTCTTGGCGTGTGCAGAAAGGTCATGAGGACAATCGCACTGATGCCAGCGTATTCATTCAGGCTTTTGAGGGAGATACCCTCCTGCAGGCCAAGATTATGTGTTATTGGTGTGAGGTGAAGCTGTATGTTCTGCCACCCATGAGGCACTTTTGTTGCTTACCTGTCTTCCAGCTGTATGTGGTGAATGTGGACACCCACTCCATGAGGGGAGCCCTATGTTCTCCCATCTGTGTTTGTTGTTACGATTATCACTCACACATACTCAGCAGACTGCCATCATGAATGAAAGAAAAGGAGATATGGGAATATAAGTCCCTTGATTGTTTATCTTGCAATGACCGACTTCACCTTCTACTTTTGCCTCTGTCATGTTTTCCCCCTCTTTCTTGTCCCAGTCCCATCCACGACTCCTCTCCTTCTCCCATGCAGTTCTCACACCCTTTCCTCTGGGTGCCACTCCTCCTCCCCAGCTGAAGAAATGTCCCTCTTGTGTGGCCCCTTCTGTCAGAGGTTCGAGCCCTCCCACAGGCTTGAGTGTGTTCTTAACATGAGTTCATGTTATTTAAGTAGTGTGTAAGTCTCAGGACCGGTGATCTCAGCAGTTTGGTCTCATAGGAATTCACAAACATTTTTTCCCATCTTCTTTGGAGCATGCTGCTGATGAGGCTCCCTTCCAGGACTGCTCCTGGCTTTCCTCAGGGCAGAGGCCTGCTACCACAGCTCGACCAGAGAACACACAGTCAGCATGCCACAAAGTCACCTGCTCTCTTTCTTTCCATAACTTGCAGAAGCCTGCTCTCCCTCCACGCCCTGCCCTCTCAACTTATGAAAGGTAAGAAACAGAATCATATGTCCCAGGACTAGACCCATGCCCCCCCCCCCCTTGCAGGTGTCCTTTCACCCGCTCATAACCTGAGTTTGACCTCTTGCTTATGTGTGTCACCCCATCCTTGTTGGTGACAGATGGTAGGCTGGTAGCAGGATTGGCTCCAGCACATTTGCCTCTCAAGTTTTTGATACCTACTCCATGCTTATTCAATGGAACTGCAATGGATACTACTGTCACATCCTGGAGTTTCAATCCTTTATTGCCGTTTGCTCTGCAGCTTGGTCATTCTCCAGTAATCTCATTTTATTGATGGTCACTCACCAACCCTTCATGGACTCCATGCTTTCTGTCAGAACTGCGTTGGCCCTTTGAGGACAGGTGGCGTTTCCACTTAGGTCCTTATGCATATTGTTAGTACTTGGATCCCACGTTACATGACATTAGAAGCAGCTGCTGTCAGGGCTCGCTTGGACTCTGTAGTCTGGTGTTAGGATTGGATCCAGAACATCCGCCTCCCAGTTTTTGGAAGCCTGCTCTCTCTCCTGACATTACACCTACATCTGTTGCCCTAACTGCCCTCCTTCAGCAACTCCCCCCTTTCTTCCATTTCCTTGGAGGTTTTAATGTTCATCGTCCTTTGTCAAGTAGTGCTGTTTTGTCTAGTTAAGTGTTCCTCACTGCCAGTTTCTTGCAGACCTCAACCTGTGCCTTCTTAATGGTGGCTCCTCTACTAAGTTTAGTGTCAGATATGGCACATTCTCTTCCATTGGTCTTTCATTCTCTCCTCCTCCCTTCTTCCTTCCTTACACTTGTCGCTACACAGTAACCTCTCTGATAGTGACCACTTCCCATTGATTCTCTCATTCCCTTCCTGCCTCCCATAGAGCAAGTTATCCCATGGCGCTTTCCATCGTGCTGATTGGTCTCTATAAACCTCTCAGGTCCTGTTTACACGTTCTTTGTCAGATTATATTGATGAGGCCGTTCCCCATTTGAAAGGCTCCATACCCCATCCATCAGCTCGTAGTGGAGCACCAACATTGCCACCACTATCTGTGATAGTCGCCGTACCTTGTGACATCTCAAGTGGCACCTGTTCTCGGTTGGTCTTATTACATTTAAACGCCTTCGCGCTAAAGCCCATCATCAGCGTGAGCCTCCTATCCAGTTGCCTTCCTCCTCTGTAAACAGCAGGCTGAAGCTTCCTGCTTATGTTTTACCACTTATCAGGTAGAATCCTACAGTGAACCTTTTACTGAGTGGGAGCTTCTTCTGGCCCTCTCTTCTTCCCACAAGTCAGCTCCTGGCCATGATTCCCTCCATAACCAACTGCTTCCACACCTCAATCCTCCTCAATGACAATATCTGCCCCAGGTGTTTAACTGTATTTGGCTCCAAGAAATCAAGACATTTTTCCCTCTCAATGGAATGACAGTATTGTGGCTCCTGTCCCTAAGCCTGGCAAGGATCCGTTGTCCATTGACAGTTGCTGGCCACTCAGTCTGACCAGTGTCAGCTACAAGTTACCAGATTGGGTCGTTGACTCAATTGGGTTCTTGAATCTCAGGACCTTTTATTTCCTTACAGAACAGCTTTCAGGAGGGGCAGTCTCCAATCGATCGTCTGCTTCGATTGCAAACTGCAGTTTGACAGGCCTTTTCTCAGCGCCGCCATCTTTTCGCAGTTTTCCTTGATGTTCTTAGCGTCTGTGACACAGCTTGGGGCCATCTCATCCTCCATGAGAGTAGTCTTCAAGTCCCATCCCTATTTTTATACCCCAGTTCCTGTCCCAACAGTCGATCAAACTTTGGGTTGGCACTGGTCTCAGCTGTCTGTGGTACCAGGAGAATGGCTTCTACAGACCTCTGTATTAAGTGTTCTTGTTTTTCTCATCGTTATTAATGGCCTCCGCTGGACCACTGATCAGCTCTCCTCTGTATGTGAATTGTTTCTGCAATTGTGCTACCTTCCACTTGGTGACCTGTGTGGAATGACAGCTCTAGGATGCCATCAGGCGCGTTTCCACAAGGACACTCTCGCACAGTCTTCAGTTCTCTCCCCTTAAGTCGAGGATGGTGCATTTCCATCGCCATGCTGGAGTCCACCCTGATCTGGAGTTCTACCTCGACGCCCACCACCTGACCATGCTTCCCCAGTTCTGCTTCTTAGTTCTTCTTTATGACATCAAGCTTACTTGGTTGCCCCATATCTGTTGTCTGAAGGTTGGATATTTTTATAAACTCAATGTCTTTCGCTTCCTTGCCCACACCTCTTGCAGTGCTGATATTTCAACCCTTCTCCACCTTTATGATGCTCTAGTTCTGCCCTGTCTGGACTATTGCTATCAAATTTATCGGTCTCCTGCCCCATCCATTCTGCTCCAGTTCACTATTGTGTATCCATTGTGCCACTGGTGCTTTTCACACTAGCCCTGTCGATAGTATTCTGGATGACACTGGTATCTTGTTTCGATTCGGTGGTCCCGTCTCCTGATTTCCTATGCCATCACTATCCATTCTAACCCTACTCACCAATCCTATTCTATTCTTTTCAAGGCTACACGCCACTGCCTGCCTGCTTCCCACCCTTTGGCGCATTTACTGTTTAGACTCTCCCTCGCTTCTCTCCACCTCCGTCCTTGTCCTCTAACCCATGTTCTCTCCCTACCATCCTCTCTTGTTTAATTCCTTGCCATAGATTTGGATGGATCTCTTCCAGGGTCCGAAAGCCTCTGTTATTCTGATGGTGTTCTATTGTTTCTTCCAAGGGCTCTTATGAGAGATTCAGGATGCCATTGTTTTTTTACACTGATGGCTCTAAATCCACCAGTCATATGGGACATACCTTCAGATCTCCTGTTGGCACAAACACTAGCTCTAGCCTGCCACGTGTAGGGTGTTTACTGAGGAATTGATTGCCATCTATCAGTCCCTCTGCTTCATTAAACAGTCCTCACTCATGCTAGTTTTTTTATGAATGGACTCAATGAATGGCCTTCAGTCTATGGCTTGGAGATTTTCCCACCACCACTTGGTCTCTCCCATCCGCAACCTTCTCACTGAACTTGGTGATAGTGCTTGGGTGGTTGATTTTCTTTTGGTTCCTGGCCATGTAGGTGTCCCAGGTAATGAAGTTGCTGATCATCTGGCTAGGGAGGCGGCCACCTACCACCTATTCATCGTGGCCCCTACAGGAATAGCGGCTTTACATCAGATCCGATTTTATTCAGTCGTGGGCCGACACTTGGAAGGCTGCGCCCCTGTCTAATAAACTACACACAATCACCACCATGTGGCGCTCTTCTCTTTGCCTCTCACAGTGGGAACCTTCCATCCTCTGCCATCTTCTTATTGGTGATAATAGACTGGACTGATAAATGGTTTTCTACTCCATAATGAGCCAGCCCCCCTTTGTAGTTGTGGGGCCCTTGGCCCTCATCACAGGCACACATATTTTGCTGGACTGCCCCCATCTTTTGGCCTTTCACGCTAAATATGCTCTTCCACCTTCCTTTCTTCGGGTGTTAGCGGACTACCCTCGCATGGCTACATCTGTTCTTGGTTTTCTCCACGAAAGGGGTTTGTCCTGCTATGATTAAGTCTTCTGTGGAATTTGAGCCCCCCAATTAGTGTAGGCGCTGGTTGTGGAGGCCTTGACCTTACCACAACCCTGGCCATATTCTTCCCACCATTTCCCTACATTCTGTTTGGTCTATTGTACAGTTTTGTATTCCCCTTTTCCTCTGTCTCCATTGTGTGATGATAATGGTAGGGCGAGGGTGTCAGGAAGGGTTGGTGGGGGTGCAGGTACCCCACCGCATTTAGCCTTTCTGGGGCACGTCTGTTCTCCCAGTTTCCACACATTCTCTCATGTTCTTTCCTCTTTCTTTTGTCCTGACGTCCTTTTTCCCCTTTTTTGCCCACTATCCATTCCTCTTGACTGGACTGTGCTGTTTGTGTTGTACCTCCCTTGATTTCTTCCATTTTAGGTCATGGGACCGATGACCTTCCTGTTCGCCCCCCCCCTCCCTCCCCCGTCAACTACTTCCTTGCTCACGGATTATTCCAGACTGCTCTTCATCACTATTACATTGTGATCCGAGTCTGTATCTCCTCCTGAGACATTTCAATTCAGTCTCTAATTTTGGTTCAAATGGCTCTGAGCGCTATGAGACTTAACATCTGAGGTCATCAGTCCCCTACACTTAGAACTACTTCAACCTAATTGACCTAAGGACATCACACACATTCATGCCCGAGGCAGGATTCGAACCTGCGACCATAGCAGCAGTGCGGTTCCGGACTGACGTGCCTAGGACTACTCGGCCACAATGGCCGGCTTCTGATTTTGGAATCTTTGCCTCAACATGAAGTATACTAACTGAATTTTTACTGTATCCCCCAGCCATTTCCAAGTATACTTTCTCCTCCTGTGATTCTTGAACACAGTATTCGTTATTACTAACTAAAATTTATTGCAGAACTCAGTATTTCTCGTTTCTCCCTCCTGCTACAAAGCCCTTATTCTTCTGTAAACCTTTCTTCTATTCCTTCCCCTACATCCGCATTCCAGTCCCTCATGACTGTTAGATTTTCATCTTCCTTCGTGTGCTGAATTACCCATTCCATATCCCCATATAAATTCACTACCTCTTCATCTTCAACATACCATTGGTTTGTAGAGCTCAGCTATTGTTGTGGCTGTTGGTTTGCTGTCGGTTCTGATGAGAACGACCCTATCATTGAACTGTTCACAGTAAATTTCTCTATGCCCTACCTTCCTCTCCATAATGACTACTACTCCTGTTAGACCATTTCCTGCCTTTGTTTATATTACCCTATACTTGTCTGACCTCAAGTTTATGTGTTCATGTGTTCTTTTCATTCAGCTTCTGTTAGCCGAAAGAGTCTAGACTGAGCCTTCAGGTTCGCCTTTCCAGATTTTCTAGCTTGCCTTGTACCTCCAAACTCCTGACTTTCCTCCCCATTTCATATAACGTTACCCTTTCGTTGGTTATTCAATCTATGTCTCTTGGTCACCTCCACCATGGGAGTCCCTTCCTGCTGATCCCAGAGGGGGACTGGTCGGGAATCTTTTGCCAATGGAGAGATCATCATGACCCTTTTTCTATTACAGGCCACATGTCCTGTTGATATACGTTATGTGCCTTTAGCATTGCTTTCCACTGCTATAGTTAAGAAAAGAAAAGTGAGGCTAGGAAAACATTACATCATGCCGTTGATCATTACTGATTCTTCCTTCTTTTAGGGGCAGTTTCCCACCACAAGAGCGAGAGAGTGCCCTGAACTTCTGTACATTCCTCTGCCCTATTTGACAATGCCTTTGACATTAGGAGGTTTACTTCTTATGCCGGAAATCTTTGAACATCATCGCTCATGATTTTTATTCATATTTAAACAGTGGCGAGGTTCGAGCCCAGGAACGAAGGCGGTTTGATTACCAGTCAACGAAACTAGCCTTAGGCCACGGTTGCTTCCTCCAACACCCACATTTTTGAAGAAATATCATTGCTTTCCAGTCCTTTGGGACTTCACCCACAAAAGCTTTTTATGTGTTTGATCAGTAAATTGGCCTGCACAAATAGCTGTTGATTTTTATGGTCGTTTTTTTGCAAGTGTTCGTGCATCCAGTAGAGTTTGGCGACATCATGGAAATGTGGTGTTATGATATTCAGTCCGAAGTCTGATTTGATGCAGCTCTCTAACCTAGTTTATCCTGTGAACGCTTCTTCATACCTACATAACTGCTGTAACATATGTCCATCAGATCGTGCTAACTGTACTCATACTTTCTTATCCCCCCCCCCCCCCCCCCGCTGCTGTAGTGTTCTATCAGCCCATCTTTTTTTTAATCAAGCTGTGCCACAAATTTCTTTTATCCGCATTTCAATTTAGCGTTTTGTTAGTTATTCGATCTACCCATCTAACCCTCACCTTTCTGATATTTAAATTTATAAGAAAAGTTTATAATTCTCTTTTTTCCAGAAAGGATTTTCTTGCTACGCCAGTTTGCATTTCATACCTTCTCCACTTCGTCCATCGTCACTTATTTGTTCCCCAGCAAACAAAATTCGACTACAGCTTTTAGCGCAAAAATTTGACGCAGAGTCTGGCGGATTTAAATAATATTCCCGCAAGGGCAATCACATTTAAGTCCTTGCGTTTCTTGATTCACTTCAGATGAACTGGACCTTCTTCATTCAGGAAGCTTCTATCGATTGTGTCCATTGATCTTCACAAGTGAATGAAATGCGACCACCCGAATACCTTTGAAAACGTTGGACATTTACACTATCTCCCTCATTCTACCTGGAAACACGGGAGTTGTACGATTCCACCACTGTCTTCCTTTATTGTTCGAACGTGTTGAAAACAGTACCGTCAAATGACAAGTAATTACCTGGACTTTATTTTTCATACACAGTTCGAAGCGTGTTTCAACACCTAACTTCCAGTGTCGGTTGCGGTTCTCGGCCAATATCTTCAGCGTCAGTGCTACTTCTGCGACCGTGTGGACTGCCTTTGTCCTACAGTTTCTGTGCGAGCCGTCCTCTGTTAGGTCGCAGATGCTGAATAGCAATGCCAGCTGCTACATTTCAGCCTGTCGATGGAAGGTTTCCCCTCTTCGTCCCTTTCAGAGGAACATACCATCGCATTGTTCTGTCGCAACCGACCTACTTCTAGCTGTATAAGTATCGACTCCACCGACAGACAACAGAAAATAGACAATACAAACCCCTTTCTACCGCTTCTGGCAGCTACTGTGCGTGTACGTCTCTCTGCTGTTCCCTTCTCTGGCCTCTACAGCTTACAAAACATCTACAATCTATATGCTCTTGATCCTAAATTCCTATACGACTTACATTTGCTTTTTTAAATTTTGTTTCTGTACTTTTAATGTACTTCGGAATCAGTTGCACTTAATAATGTTTTTATCTTTATTTTCTCATTCGGCACTGTGTACTTCACAAGCTAGTCTGTGGTAGAGTGTTACTGCAGTGAGCCACTCAGAAGACATTCTTCATGACAAAACATGAAACAACTTGTGCTTTTCACGCATGGTAAACTAACAGCAATGGGTAGGGGTAATAATCTGAAATAGTTGTTTCCTCACCTACCATAAGCTCTCAACTCAGTATGGCTCCGACTACTACAAACGTTGTTTTCATGTTAGTTATACGCAAGTTTGATATCGAAATGAAAACTTCTTAGTAAACGGAGACCACTACGGTATACTAGGTCAGGAATTAAACATAAAAACACACAAGCACGCACACACAAACACACACACACGTTATTTCGGATGCCTGTTGCAGTGTTTCACGGTGTTAGAGCTACCGATGTTAGGCCAGTAACTTAGCAAAGGAAAGGAAATTGAACTTCCAATTGCAGGCGACATGAGATCGAGACTGAGCTCGAGTAGGAGGAGGAGTAGAATGGAAGACGACCCCTTTCTTAAAAAGGATTTCAGGAAATCGCGGAAATCCTTAATCCGGATATCCAGGCATGTGTTTGCTGCCCAGTATTTCAGAATTCGAGCCCAATACTTTGCCCCTTACGGCACTCCTCTCACTCAAATAATTTCGTGCCTGAAGTTAGTTATAAACACAAACTTTTCGCTAATACCACATCCCTTCATGAAACTTTGTTAACTATAAAAAGAGCTTGTACAAATATGCAGGTGGGCAATGAAACAACGTCAACCAGTAAGGAAAAGTTGGCACCTGATCTCAAATGTAATGTCATACACGTGCACTTCGTCAATCGTAATGTGACTATACCTCCCTTATCCTATACATAGAAGTGTCACGCAAATCATAGGGAACAACAGTTTCAGCGATTAGAAGCGGAAGGCTCGTCAAAGTGCAGTCACGCCCAAAACAAGTATTGGGCATCTTCTCATTAGTGCAGCACTGGAAAACTCGCGTTGCTGACAGTAAACCCATGAAGAAGTTGGTCGTTACAACAATCTGGATAGCAATTACGAGTGCTGCTCTTATTAAGAAGATCAGTTTTATAATAGTTCAGAAAACAATATAAAACATAATAAGAAGCGTAACTGAAAAATCAGAGAAAAATCAACACATTGATCTTGGTTATTACAAAATTAGTAGGAGTCCCTCTGAATATAACATAATTTCTAGATTGTAATTAGATTTCAAGGAACCGAGCTCTTTACAGATACAAGAGGAAAGATATTGTCAAGATACGAGGGGCGCTTGAAAAGACCGTGCAAAGTCCGAGAGATGGCACCAACGGCGCGTAACGAGGTCATGTTTAGTTAGTAGCATCTTTGGAAAGAACACACACCAAGTTGTAGCCATATTAGTCTATTCCTTTGTGTTTAGCACTCGTGTGATTCAAGGAAGTCGAGTGATTGTCAAAAAATGGACGAAAACGAATTTCGTTTGGAGATTAAACATTACTTTATGAAAAGAAAAACGCCTCAGGAGACTAAAGAGAAGTTTGATAAACATTATAGTGACTCTGCGCTTTCGATTAGAACAGTTCTTAAGTAGTTTCAAAATTTTCGGAGTGGCCATATGGGCACAAGTGATGCTGAACGTTCTGGACGCTCTGTAGAGGTTACGACTCCAGAAATAATTGATAAAATCCATGATATGGTGATGGATGACAGAAGAGTTAAGGTGCGTGGGATTGCTAGTGTTGTGGGCATCTCGAATGAACGGGTATATAATATTTTGCATAAACATCTGGGCATGAGAAAGCTATCCGCGCGATGGGTTCCGCTATTGCTCACGCTTGACCAAAAACGGAACCATGTGAAGTGTTGCAGGGATGGTTTCCAGCTGTTCGGGAAAAACCTGCAGGGCTTTAAGCGTCGTTTCGTCACTGTGAATGAAACATGGATACATTACTATATTCCTGAGACCAAAGAACAATCTAAACAATGGGTTACCAAGAGAGAATCTGCACCAAAAAAGGCGAAGACCATTCCTTCGGCCGGAAAGGTTATGGCGACTATCTTTTGGGCTTCGCAAGGGATAATCCTCATCGACTATCTGGAAAAGGGTAAAACTATTACGGGTGCATATTATTCATCGTTGTTGGAACGTTTGAAAACCGAGCTGCAAGAAAAACGGCGATTGGATCGCAAAAGAGTCCTTTTCCATCACGACAGTGCATCAGCACACACCTCAGCGGTTGTGGTGGCAAAATTAATGGAAACAGGATTCCAAATCGTTTCACATCCCCCCCGCCCCCCCATTCTCCAGACTTAGCTCTCTCGGACTACTAATTGTTCCCCAATTTGGAGAATTGGCTGGCGGGACAAATATTTTATTCAAACGAGGAGATGATTGCAGCAAGTAACAGCTATTTTGCAGACTTGGACAATTCCTATTATTCGGAAGGGATCAACAAATTAGAACAGCGTTGGACGAAGTGTATAAGTCTAAAAGGAGAATATGTCGAAAACTAAAAGAGTAAAAAAGGTTTACCCCAAACACGTAAGTAGTTTTTATTTTTGCACGGACTTTTCAACGCCGCTCGTACACAAAGAAATAAAGAGTAATTAATGTACGCCATAACAGTGTTAAATAATGTTCCAAAGCTTTAGAAGAAATTGTGGTGTACTTATAGAGAAATAAATCCAGTTAAAAAAATGAAATACCGGGGAGACCGTTTAAGACAAAAAACACACAGAAATTTTAAAACAGAGTAAAACAGGGAACATCACTTTTAAAATATTTAAATGGGAAAAAATTTTGGGAGGAAAGAAAGGCTGAAACGAAGGTAAGTCGCAGAAGAACAGAAGGTGCTGAAAACAAGAAGAAGCGGATAGTATTGCCCCTAGTCCCAGACGTAAACAGAATTGCGAAAGGGCGCATAGGACGCGATGCTATTTTCTTTTTGGACAGTCATCAGTCGTCTGACTGGTTTGATATGGCCCGCCACGAATTTATCTCAAAAATTGTTCAAATGGCTCTCAGCACTATGGGACTTAATAGCTATGGTCATCAGTCTCCTAGAACTAATTAAACCTAACTAACCTAAGGACAGCACACAACACCCAGTCGTCACGAAGCAGAGAAAATCCCTGACCCCACCGGGAATCGGACCCGGGAACCCGGGCGCGGGAAGCGAGACCGCTACCGCACGACCACGAGCTGCGGACGAATTTATCTCCTGTGCCAACATCTTCGAGTCGCTTTTGCAACCTATGTACTCAATTATTTGCTCGATGTATTTCAATCTCTGTCGTACTCTACAGGTTTCTGCCTCTAGCACCACGGAAGTTATTCCGTGATGTCTTAACGGATATCCTATCGTCCGGGCCCTGCTTTAGTGGAAATGCATGACCCGGGAAAAATATCGGCTTTAGTTTCCCCATGTTTTCAGTTATTCACAGTGGCAGCACAGCAAAGCCACTTTGGCTAATGTCACAATGCCAAACCAGTTAATCATACAGACTGTTTCCCGTGCAACTACTGAAAAGGCTACTGCCCCTCTTCGGGAAGCGCATGTCTTAAGAACATACTGTATCGCATGTTGAATGGTCTGACAAAACAACTTAAATTTAATCTTACGGGAAATATCTAGGACTATCTGGAATGGAAAGTGAAAAGGTGCAATGCATATCCCTACAGATTAGCAGCTCCACATTTTCCAATCATTAGTGAGTTACTTCAGCGGCATATGGTATACTCGTAAACGATGAAACTTTTTAGCTCTCTTCCTCGCCCAGTTGAGACCATTATCAAGGCTATAGGCTATTACACAGCATGAATATAATGTTTCCTGTTCATGTTCAATGTTTTGTTCCTTGTGCTTACTGTTTCTCGACGCCGCGTGGTACTTGTGCTTCATCTGAATGGCGTTACCTGTTGAAAAAATTAACAGATTACTGTATCCTTCATATAATATATCGCTTCAATCCAGAACTGTTCTGTGACATTGAGTTAATGATGCATCTAGTAAGAACCACGAAGCTTGTAACTCAATATTTTTCAAATACACACTAAGAAAAAGAAAACACGCACCACGAATAAATTATAAGAAATGGACTGAAATCAGTACATGTGATACACATGTAGAGATAGACAAATGATCATAGTTCCATGAAAACTGGATTATTTATTCAAGAGAAAGAGCTTCACCAATTGAACAATTAATTAGATCGTCCAGTAGTCGGATTTCGAGGGCCTCTTTAGTAACGCAGTCCCAGAAGTAGGAGGATTGACAGAGTATTTTTGTTTTTTTCATAGTCCATAGTATGGCCAGTCTTTATACAATGGTCAGCCACGGCTGATTTAGTGGCCTGGCGTAATTCGGTATGGCGCTTGGGTTCGCGGCATCTCTCTTCTATAGAGCGGACTGTCTCCCCAATGTATGATTTTCCACACTGACAGGGAATCTGAAAAACGCCTGGTTTTCGAAGGCCTAGGTCATCTTTCAATGAATTCAGGCCATCGACTACAGGACGATCTAATTGATAAAGACAGCGGCCTTCAACTTAGTCAGGCTTGGAACCCTGCACTCAGCCTGGAGAGAAAGATGCGGTCCCAGAGATCGAGAACAGCCCCCGACGGCGGCAGCACGGAGACTGCAGACCACAGTTCAGACCCAGGAGCTGCTTCCCTGACCACCTCTAGTATCCGCCGCGCCGGCTGCACCGAAGACAACAGGAGAGGAACGGTGGAGGGGGTAACGGCTAGTGTATATAGAGCGCCGAGAAGAACAGCACAGCATTCGTCAGGAACGACATGAAAATGTCAGCCTGTACATCTGCCGAAATATTGCGGAGAAATTACGACGCTACCCGGTCGGATACCCGAGAACTGTTCAAATTAGAAAATATTGTACTAATGAGTTGACTGCATCTGGAGACTTCAGCAGTTCCTGCTTCCTGGGGTCCATCTCCATGCATCATCTTTGGGGTACGGTCTCGAGACGGTCCGCCTTTGGACTGAAACCAGTTACCAATAAATGTGATTCGTGCGATGGAGACTGTTTCTCTAAGTGCAAATATGAAGTTGATCGATGTTCTCTCGAAAATATCTGAGGATGTCATTGGTTTTAAAATCCGCCATCATTTTAAACTAGGTGCACATCAAAGCTAGTGTAATAATTCTAGAATCTACTGATACAGGAGGGCCTTCGGCATCTATATCTGCATAATTACTCAGCAAATCACACTTCAGCGCCTGGCAGAGAATTTGTCGAACCATTTTCACACTATATCTCTACAATTACACTCTCGGGAAAAACGAACGCTTAAAATGTTCCGTACGAGCTCTGATTTCTCTTATTTTTTACGAACAGTTCTCCCTATATATCTGGGCGTCAATTTGTTTTCACATTCGGGGGAGAAGGCTGGAGTTGAAATTTCGTGAGAATACGTCGCCACAACGAAGAATGCCTTTGCATTAATGGTTGCTACCCTAACACACAAACCGTGTCCGTAACACACTTTCACTTCGTCTCCTTTGTTGAAAGAATTAGCGGAACGGTATGTAGTATCTCCGCTTTGGTGGCACTGTCATTGTAACAGTATCATCGGACCGTGAAGGTACTGATTGCTTTTTGCTGCTGGTATACTTTTCATACCACCAGAATGTCTTTGGTTTTGCTACTAGATTTCGAGACAGAGTTTCGTTATGGTTACTATTAAAAGCACCTCGTATTGAAAACCACGCTAAATTTCGAACTTCTGTAAGTTTTCGCTGATCATGGGGATTTTGTCCTCTTTGAATTTTGGCTTGTTGTTTCCGTTGCTTCTGGAAGTATCCTGATATGGATTGTGTACCATGAGAGATTAGTTCCGTCTCTTACTAATTTATTTCGTGTAAATCTCTCAACTTCTGTAGAGTCTATTTCTTTGAATGTAAGCCACTTCTGATCCACGCTTACCTAGATAGTTCGGAATGAACGGAAACTGCCTCTTAGGAAGGCATCAAGAGCATTTTTAAATTGATATATTTCGCGCTTATTTTTGGCAGGTTCTTATGTTACGATATTCAGTCTCGCTACAACGACCTTGTTATCGCTCATGATAATCCCTATTTGCTAGGGATTATTTATTGCCAAGAGGTCAAGTAAGTTTTTGCAACCATTTACACTTCGAGCTGGTTCCTGAACTAAGTGTTCAAAATAGTTTTCAGAGAAAGCGTTTAGTACAACGTGTGAAAATGTTTCATACCTACCAGCGGCTTTGGACACGTGTTTTCGGCAACATAGAAGGGTAGATTAAAGTGATCACCATTATATGTCACCACGCGACTAGCAATCGGAAAGTCAGATGTATTGCTCCCTCGGCCTTTCAGGATCGTACAACACGTCACGCGGCTTGTGCCAAGTCATTGGCTCGTCTGCAGTGAGACAAATATCTACGCGAACTGTATAATGATTCCTGGAGGAGAATGGACTTCCTGCACGACGAGCGTTGTTGTTGTTTCCTTTGGTGTGGCAGCAGAAAGGGACAGAGCCTCGCAAGATACAGAGGCCAACGACAGCGCAGGTCACAGTAGTGGCAGGCAGTACGTCGTCTTTCCAGACGAGTCCAAGTTCTGCATATAGCTTCTGACGTGTCCGTCTGTGAATGTTTTAAGGAGGACGAACGTTACACAAGTGCATTCGTAACCGTCTTATAGGCTCAGAACCGGGAGTGAAGATGCGGGATGGGACTGGGTACCCAACACGATCATCTCTGGTTCGCGGAGTCTGTGTTGTGACCGATGTGTTACTTTTCTGACGGGTTAAAGTTAGTGGCTGGCCCTATCTTCAAAGCCTCCTTGTCTTTATATCTCTGTATGTCCATTATTTCCATAGATGGTTGCCGGACCTAGGCTTTTCAGTACAGAATGTCAAATGAAACATGTTTCAGCCTTCTAAATTTCCGAATTGTTATTGTATTGCACTACCAGTATCGGCGATATATTACGCCGTCTTCAGGACCCCTGACCGACGTGACCAAAGATTCCCATCTTTGGTACATACGAAGTAGGGGCCAGCATTCAATGAGTGGTATCTGCAGTTTCTCGAGACAGAGTTTCGCGATACTCGCCTCTCTCTACAACTCATGAATACTCGTGTGAGCTGGAACAAAACAGATATCCGTACTCATATCTGCCATCCAAGTCCAGTTCGACTTGACGCAAAGCCAGTAAAGAACTCTATTGTTGCTGCCAGCAGCGGCAGCTCTGCGTACTGAATATCGCACCCTGTTACGTCTAACTCATCGGCAAGAAACGCTAGTTGTTAATTTCCATTTACGTTTTATTCAATGGCTAGTTCTATGAACAGCCAAATGGAGTTGCGATGCACAGACCGTTGTCATCTGTTAGTGCCAATCTGTCGAAGAAAGTCCGCCTCCGTAGCGTAGCGGTAGCGTTTCTGCCTATCACGCAAGGGGCTCGGGTGTTATGTGGACTGGGTGTTACGTGTCATTCATCATCATTGACCCGCAAGTCGCCGAAGTGGCGTCAACTAAATAGGACTTGCAATACGGCGGCCGAACTCCCCCCATGGGGTCTCTCGGCCAACAGTGCCATACGATCATTTTTTTAAAATTTTTTATTTATTTACATTTTTTTCGTCGAAGAACGTATCCTGCAGTAGTAGCATCTAGAACTGTGTGCTTTTTGTGATATGTAAGCGACACTTTTGTTGTTTGAGCACACTGAAATGACAATTTAAGCGGTTTATTCGACATCTGAGTTCAGTCCACCCGAAAAATTCACTTCACGATGGAGGCGGCCTTCTCTTTTTTGATGTGTTGGACAGGAGCAAGGGTAGGATATACCTTTTATACAAGGTTTAGTCATATTAATGTGACCACCGTTTGGAGTCCACGTTTAATAACTACTCACGGGCGGCAGTTGGGAGCGCTTGCAGTGGAGGGTGATCAAAAAGTCAGTATAAATTTGAAAACTGAATAAATCACGGAATAATGTAGATAGAGAGGTACAAATTGACACACACGCTTGGAATGATATGGGGTTTTATTAGAAAAAAAAATACAAAAGTTCAAAAATGTCCGACAGATGGCGCTTCATGTGATCAGAATAGCAATAATTAGCATAACAAAGTAAGACAAAGTAAAGATGATGTTCTTTACAGGAAATGCTCAATACGTTCACCATCATTCCTCAACAATAGCTGTTGTCGAGGAATAATATTGTGAACAGCACTGTAAAGCATGTCCGGAGTTATGGTGAGGCATTGGCGTCGGATGTTGTCTTTCAGCATCCCTAGAGATGTCGGTCGATCACGATACTCTTGCGACTTCAGGTAACCCCAAAGCCAATAATCGCACGGACTGAGGTCTCGGGACCTGGGAGGCCAAGCATGACGAAAGTGGCGGCTGAGCACACGACCATCACCAAACGACGCGCGCAAGAGATGTTTCACGCGTCTAGCAATATGGGGTAGTTCTAATAAAACCCCGTGTCATTCCAAGCATGTGTGTCAATTATTACCTCTCTATCTACATTATTCCGTGGTTTATTAAGATTTCAAATTTATACTGACTTTTTGATCACCCGTTATATCCTTTTGGGAGGAGTCGGTAAACAGTGCAGGCGGTGGCATAACGCGGAAACGGAGCGATCTATCTGGCTTCCAAAAGGGTGTGATTATTAACTTTTGGCCCAAGGCTGAAAGCATTTTAGAAAAGACTAAGTCTGAAACCTTTTTACACGCCTCCGCGGTTAAAGTACACCATCCACGGCCAAATGGCCCTATGCGAAATCGGCCCCGAGGAGACTGTGGTAGACCGCGGACATAAATGACAGGGATGAATGGCGGCTGCGGAGATGTATACGGCCTAACAGACGTGCAACCCTGAGGAGCCGACCGCCAAGATGACCTAAGGTGCTAGCGAGGGTGTCTCCCTAATGACCGTTACGCGTTCTGCAGCTAACTCCTGGTGCATTCACCCACCCCGACAGCTGTTCATCGGCGATATAGGCAGGAATTTGCACGCCACTACCGCAATTTGACAGCCACAGAGTGGCGACAGGTGGATGTTTCTGATGAATCACGCCGTTGACTGTGTACGGCATGTAACGTCTCAAATCAAACACCCTGCGACAGTAGACGGAAGGGTCCAAACCGGAGATGTAGGTGATCCCGTCATTCTGAAAGGCACAGTGGTTCAACACATGATGTATTCCTGATAACCATGTCCATCCCTGTGAGGACTCTGTTTATCCTCGGCATGATGGCATCTAATAGCAGAACAATGCAACGTGTCATAGACCTCACAGTGTACGTAAGTGGCTGGAAAAGTACCAGTATGAGTTTACCGTACTCCCCTGAACACAAGACGCCTCGGATTTGAATCCAGTCGAGTATCGTTTGTATAACCTCTATCGATCTGTTCGCGCCATCGATCTTCAACCAGCTGGCCATGGCACTGGAGTCTTCACTGCTCAGCCGGCCGCGGTGGCCGAGCGGTTCTAGGTGCTTCAGTCCGGAACCGCGTGACTGCTACGGTCGCAGGTTCGAATCCTGCTTCGGTCATGGATGTGTGTGATGTCCTTAGGTTAGTCAGGTTTAAGTAGTTCTAAGTTCTAGGGGACTGATGACCTCAGATGTTGAGTCCCATAGTGCTCAGTGCCAATTGAACCAATCATCACTGCTCTAAATCCCTGTCGATACCTTGCAAAACCTCACCGACTCTCTTCCAGCACGTCCCGCAGGGTCTGCTAAAATGGTTCAAATGGCTCTGAGCACTATGTCACTTAACTTCTGAGGTCATCAGTCGCCTAGAACTTAGAACTAATTAAACCAAACTACCCTAAGGACATCACACACATCCATGCTCCAGGCAGGATTTGAACCTGCGACCGTAGCGGTCACTCGGTTCCAGACTGAAGCCCCTAGAACCGCACGGCCACATCGGCCGGCCAGCGGTCTGCCGTGAAAATTGTTATTTAGACTTTTGACAGGAGGTCACGTTTATGCGACTGGACAGTGTAGCAAGAGAACTCAGAATGCTCCTTGCCAAAATCCGGCTCAGCGCGAAGGAGTTCCTTGTACACAGGTTCATAAGTCCCATATCATCTCAGAGTTAGCCCACTTCTGAGTCACCTTTCATCAAAATGGTTATAGAGAACTACAAAGCAGACACGTGTTGCCCTGTCGAACGACATGCCTAGTTCCGTAGGACCAAACTGAGGAGCCAATTTCTAAGGTCATAGAACGTACATTAAATTACAACATAAAAGTAATGACAGATAAAATAAAATGTTTATGAACCCAAAAAAAGACAAGCCATAAATTTATGTAAACGCAATCAACAATATAACACAGGAATCAGCTTAATTTTTCAAGGAAATCGACAGAATACAGAGAGTGATTTGAAAGCGCGTGGATTACTGATAAGATTTTTTAACTCTTGTGGGAGCTTACTGAAAATGGATGCAGCAGTATACTGCACACCTTTCTGCCCAAGAGTTAAGGAAGCCCGATCCATACGCAGGTTTCTTTTCTGCCGAGCATTAACTGAGTGAAAGCTGCTTATTCTTGGGAATAAGCTAATATTGTTAACAAGAAATGACAGTAAGGAATATGTGTATTGAAAGGCCAACGTCAAAATACCCAAACTCGTGAACAGGGGTCGACAAGCGGTTCGTGAACTTACACCACTTACTGCCAGAACAGCCCGTTTCTGAGCCAAAAATATCCTTTTATAATGTGAAGAGTTACCCCAAAATATAATGCCATACGAAATAAGCGAATGAAAATAAGCAAAGTAGTCTAATTTTCGCCTCAGACGATTACTCACTTCAGATACTGTTCGAATAGTAATAATGGCAGCATTAAGTCTTTGATCAAGCTCCTGAATGTGGGCTTCCCAGGACAGTTTATTATCTATTTGAACATCTAGAAATTTGAACTTTTCAGTTTTATTAATCATATACTCATTTGCCCATTCCGTGAAATTGAAATGTCGGGTTTTATTGTACTGTGCGTTAGAAACTGTAAAAACTGAGCCTTACTGTGATTTAGCATTAGTTTATTTTCTACAAGCCATGAACTTTAGTCATGAATTGCACTATTTGAAACAGTAACACCGTTGCACATAACATTCTTTACTACCATGTTAATATCGTCAACAAACAGAAATATTTTTGAACCACCTGTAATACTAAAGGGCATGGTAGTGGCCCAGGACCCTCCATCTAACCGTGTCTCACTCAGAAGTCATATCATAGCCATTCTCAACAGTTTGGATAATGACCTTTTGTTGTCTGTTGTTAAAGTAAGAGGTGAAACAATTGTGAGCTACTCCCCGTATTCCATAATGGTTCAACTTCTGGAAAAATATCTTGTGATCAACACAACCATAACTCACAAAGGATGGCTAGCGTTCGAAACTTTTTGTTTAATCCATCCAGCACCTCCCAGAGAAAAAAGAATATAGAACTTTCAGTTGTTAAACCACTTCTAAAACCGAACTGTACATTTGATAGCAGATTATGTGGAACAAAATGATCAATTATCCCCCCACACACAGCCTTACCAGTAACCTTAGTAGACGCCGACAGCATAGAAATAGGCCTAAAACTGTCTACATTATCACTTTCTCCCTTTTTATAAAGCGGCTTTACTACTTAGTACTTAAATCGTTCAGGAAACTGACCATTCCTAAAAGAAAAATTACAAATGTGGCTAAGTATAGGACTAACACGTACAGCAGAGCACTTTAACATTCTGCTAGGCGCTTCATCATATCCCTGAGAGTCCTTAGTCTTCAGTGATTTAATTGTTGACTCAGTCTCCCCCTTGTCTGTATCACAGAGGAGTACTTCAGACTTCAGTCTCGGAAAGGCATTTGCCAAGAGAGTTATGTGATTCCCTATAGAAAATAAATTTTTATTTACTTCACCAGCAATGCTCAGAAAGTGATTCTTAAATATTGTACATGCAGTACATCTGACTTATCACTAACAGAAATATTTTTATTAGAAACTGGCTTTATGTCGTCGACCTACTGATGCTGAGCAGACATTTCACAAAAAATGGCTCTGAGCACTATGGGACTTAACATCTATGGTCATCAGTCCCCTAGAACTTAGAACTACTTAAACCTAACTAACCTAAGGACATCACACACATCCATGCCCGAGGCAGGATTCGAACCTGCGACCGTAGCAGTCGCGCGGCTCCGGGCTGAGACATTTCACGAATGACCATATGGCTTTAATTTATCCTGTGATATAGTTACTTTATTTGTGTACCACATACTCTTTGCCTTTCTGATAACATTTTTGAGCACCTTACAATACTGTTTGTAATGGCCTACTGTAGCTCGATTGTGACTACTTCTAACATTTTGACATAAATTTCCACTAAGTTCTATATGATATCCTTATCCCACTAGTCAGCCATCCAGGCTGTCTTTTACTGCTAGTGCCCTGCATAGACCGTTGTAATAGAAAGAAACTTCCAAAGAGCGTGAGAAATGTGTTAAGGAAAGCATTATATTTGTCATCTGTGTTACCGGCACTGTAAATATCCTGACACTCTTATTTCTTAACGAGATTTCAAAAACTCTCTATTGCCATTGGAGTAGCTTTTCTACATAGTTTGTAATTATATAAACATTTGTTTGAGTACAAGAGTCTTTTAGTGTTAAAATTTGTGCATCATGGTCAGAAAGGCCATTGAGCCTTTTGCTGACAGAATGACCATCTAGCAATGAAGAATGAATAAAAATATCTTCTGTGGCTGTGCTACTGTTCCCCTGCACCCTGGTTGAAAAAAAAAAAACACAGTCTGCATTAGGTCACATGAATTTAGATCTTCCAACATCTTTTTTCTTGCAAAATCATATACAAAATTAATATTGAGCTCACTACATCTAACTAATTTTTGTTACTTCATATAAAGCTTGAGCAGAAATGCTCTGAATTCAGTTAGGGGACATATAAATAACAACAATCAGAATTTTACTCCCATTAAATTCAACTGCACCCGCACAACATTCAAATGCCTGTTCAATGCAGTGCCATGATACGTCTATGGAATCAAATGGAATACTTTTTCTTACGTACGTGACAACTCATCCACTCCGCAAAGAACTCCTTGGAAAACAGCGACCTAATCTGTATCCTGGTAAAGGAGGCCTCTGAACTGTCAAATTATTTAAGTGGTGCTCCGATATACCATCAGTTTCAGAGTCAACATCTATATGCAGTTCACTAACTTTATCTCTAATACCTGTTATATTTTGATGAAATATGCTAATTCCTTCAGTACTTGGATACGTAACCTCCTTTGAAGGCGACACATTTGTTAGAGGGTCTTCCTTTAAGCAGGAGTACCTATCAACAGACTGCGATCTAAAAAAGGTGCAGCTCCAGCACCGACTACTACAGGGATTTTCCCAAACTTTGCCATCTTCCACTTTACATACCTATTGAGATGTGGTGCCATGCCTAGTGAAACCCGATCTATTGATAGACTCAACTCGCACCACTGCAGTGTGAGCCATGCCCTCCCCTAACAGCGTCTTCTCTAGCATGTTAACACGCCTAAGAGCAGCGTTAAGAAGTGGCCGATCATGATGCTGAAACAGTAGCACGAAGTGCACATTAGTACCACCAATTTGAGCAGCTATCTAGGTCACCACCTACGTCATACTCCCCGTCCCTGTCAAGACTATTCCCGACTCCATTCACAATCACTACCTGATCGTCTTTCGTAAAATTCCTACGTAACTTCTCTATCTTAACAGTCACCTGAGCCAACCCTGCACTAGGCTTCACAATATTGTGACCTGGTGCTCACTCCCCAACACTTCCTGCAACTGATGGCCCACTCCTTTGCCATGCGAGCTACCTAGGAGCAGAACCTTGTTCTTTCTGTTAGAATTTGAAACTGACTTAGGCTTCCTAACTGCTGAGGATTGCTGTATGTTTCCTACACTTACAGCTGGAAGAGGCTCCTCTCCACCAAACTCTGACAGTGAAATCTCTTGGTTATACACACAAAGTACAACTATCTGAGTATCTCCTCCTCCTAGCTGCCTTTTTCCTAACTCCCAGTTCCCATTCGCGAGCGCCCTTCACCCTCCTGAACCTACCTGGTTCCTCCGTTGCATTTTATAACTGCACCTGAAGAGCACAAATCTTACGCTCCTGCTCCTCTATCAACTTATTTCTGCTATAGATTCTGCATTTCCCGGAGAGGATCTTGCTAGAATGCCCTCTGGTTTCGCCACTGCATTCCCTGCAACGAAAATACTTTGAAAAAATCTCACACCGCAGCCCACTACTCAAAACCTACTCAAAACCTACGACAAAGCCCACACTTCTCACTCGTGGTAAAATTTTACAGTTACTGAAAAACAACTAAGCGTCTACGTTATCTAAGTTCAATTACAATAGTAGAGCTATTTAAGAAACTAACAACAGTGATCTCTAATATCACTCTCTACTAAGAAAGCAACTACTTTTATTAGTACTACTAAGCCATAACTAATACTTCGCGCAACTAAAACTTCGCACAGTTTCTTATCTAAAACCAAAAAAAATCAAGCGATCACTGGAACACTCAAAGAAATTAAACGCAGTTTTACTGAAATATTTCACTACAAACAATAAGAAACGTCAGCTGAAACTACCACACTAAATTTAATAAATGACTTCAATGCACAAGCAACTCTATAAAACACAGCGGACGAAAGTTTCCTAAAGTTTGTTAAACCGTTATTTCACCAGAAACAGCACGAGACACCGTTGAATAGTACTAAATTCAATACCCGAATAACAGTGCACAAGCAACTTTCTCAGAATTTAACTTAAGAACCGCTACAGCTGCAACTGCACGCCGTGAAATGTAAACATTCTGCTAATATCTGGATGAACGATTGGAAACTACTAAATTTAATATTCGAATACAGTGCACAAACAACATTGTCAGTACTTTGCTTTAGAACCACTACAACTGCAACCGCACGCCGCGAAATGTAAACACGAATCGGGTGAGTGATTAAAACTACGAGGTGTTATTAAGTGTTATGCTAGTAGCATTTCTAACAGTGCTGGTTGCGTTCTGCAGAAACATGATGTGAAATGTGTTTTTCGACTACCACGTACGTTCACTGTCCTTTTAGGGTCTGTAACGGACGAACTCGGTTTATGCAGGGCTGGTATTTATAACATTCCCTGTAGTTTTGGCCTGTCACACATTAGTCAGGCCACCAGGACTGTAGAGGACAGCTGTCTTGAGCATAAGCATGACCAAATTCTTAAAACAGCCGAGCAAATCCGCGATTACAGAACGCTACTTTTACAGAACGCTATTTTGGCACCGGTCATCATAGGGAATATAAGAACACTAAGGCAGCAGTTGAGATTAAATTATTAAGTGACTTACAAATGGAGGTTTTTGGTTAGATTCTGGATGCAAACCTGGTTGCATCCTCGTAAATTGTTTGAACATTTTATACACTGGAAGAAACTTAAAATTCGTAACTGTAATATTTCGTTTGCTATCCTCCCTTGTGTACCACGACTAACGGCGGGTAGTATATTAATGTAACCCTCCTCAGTGGGAAACTGAAAATTTTCCAGCAACGAGACAAAGGTCAGTCGTTGTACTTGTACAGTGTAATGGCGGACTAAGAGAGTTACGGTGAGGATGGAAGGAGGAGGGGGGGGGAGTGGGGGGGGGAGTGGGGGGGGGGAAGGAGGAGTACGGCCTCTGGTTCTGGCCGGCCTCTATTATTTCGAGAAGCTCGATATTTGGAGGCCGCTCAGGATCAGACTAGACTTCTTTCAATGAAATCCCAAACAAGGCTAAAATATCTTCAATATGCTCAATAAATAAGAGACAGTTTGTAGTTGGAGAGCCCATACGTTTGGAAAATACAGACATAGGTACTTACTTACCTTTCATCAGGTCATGGAAATTGGTAATGGATGCGTTCAGAATTTTTAAAATTTTTTAAATACTTTGCACGAGACGTTAAAACTGTAAAAAGATAACCACTTGTCTGCCAGACGCAATCATTCTACATGCAAAGTTATGGCTGTAGCACTAGAGAATCTGATAGAAATTTACTATGAGTTTGATAAGGAGCAGGTACTGCAAGAAATATAAAGGTATTGTAGGAATCGACGTACAGCAGTTACGAGTGTGGACGTTGTTGCTAGACGGAGAGCCCAGGAAATCTTTCATTTTATGATTGATAGGACTTCAGTGATTCATTACCCTGTACACCAGCTACAGTCCAATTCTTCTTGACAATCTGTGTCAAAAAGTTGCATCAGGTAAGAGTTTTTCGAACTTCAAACTAATAAAAAATTATCTTCGCTCTTCGATCAATGAAGAACGACTAGCTAATCTGCTCCTTTTGTCACGAAAAGATTTGTACCCAGACATTTAAAATAAAAGGTAATTTTCTTTTTCTGCTCTTTATTGTTCCCTCAAACCCTACCTGATGGTTGTGGCTTTAAATGATGATTCGTATTCTTTCTCACTTGTAGGGTAGTTTCAAAGCGCTGTAGATGGAGAAGCACTTCACAGAATGACGTCAAACTCGAACAGCGTATAACTGACTCAGGGAGAAACGTCATGGAATAAGAAAAATCGACCAACAGAAGCGTAGCACATGGCTGTACTTCAGTTTCCATCCGAGACACCCAACATGACAGCCTCCACGAAGGATCGCGCGCTGCTGGTAAAGCTCTGGTATAAGAACGGTTACTGTGCACCAGTAGCTCTTTAAAAGTTCCGGCGATTCAAGGGTATGATACACGGCATTGGCCCGCTGTCTGCTGAGGGTCTGGAGGAAAGATTACAAAATTCGAAACGATAGGTTTTTTTTCAACTGCTGTGTGGCAGAGGGAGGAAAGCAGCTGATACGACGTCTGTCGAAGATGTGGCCACAGCAGTGCATGAGGGGTCGAGCGGTGGTGTGCAAACACGCAGTGCACAGGGGTTTGCATGAACGTTGGGTATGCCTGTGAGGGCTCTGCATAAAATCCTACGAAACATCCTGCATTGCTAACACGTTCAGGAGTTGCTTCAAACTGACCTGCAGCAAGACAAAAGTTCGTTCTGGAATTTCTTGCGCGGATGGAAGTGGACAATGATTGGCCATGGAACATTCTATAGGCCGACTAAGTCCATTTCCATCTCCTAGGACGTATAAATATGCAGAACTACAGAATATGGACAACGGAAAATCCGCATGCACACCAAGCGGTATCACTTCATTCTGCAAAGATAACTATATGGTGCGGGTTGAAAGTATCGCTTATCATAGTTCGGTATTTTTTCGAGGAGTCGAGTCCTGCGGTTCTTGTTAGCTGTACCGTTACACGTAAACACTATGAGTGTCTTTCACGTACCAATGTCATTGTAACCCTTCAGTAGCAATGTGGATAGGATCATTTTTATGCGAGATGTCGCTCCGCTGCACATTGCACAACAGGTGAAGTGGCTAGAATTATCAGTCATGAGTTCCCTAAAGCCTGACCGTCCAGAACATCTGACCTTAATTCGTGTGGCTTCCGGCTGTGTTATTATCTGAAACGTGTTAAATTCAGTGCTCCATATATGAACACAGCTGAATTGAAGGAACAGATTGCGCAACGCCTTCCAAACGTGACCCCTGAGACACTCCTATCGGTTGAGGAACGAGTTGTTTCTCGATTTCACCTTGTGGCAGAAAACTGTGGACAGCATACCAAACATGTCTTGCGATTGTTACAAACCAACGTTATTTTGTTTTTATACTGTTTTTTTTTGCCCCAGCACAATCAAAAACCGATATCATTTTGCTTTTTATGTGGTTTCTGGTCTCAGGACAATTGAAAACCGATTTTTCCCATCTGTTGTGGTACGACCTTACCGTGGCGGATAGGCCCATCCAACCAGCTGTTGACTGCCAAACTTGTGAAGTCATGACATTGAACAATACGGATGGTGTAACGTCCAACTCAAACCGTAGTCGCCGTATTTACTTTACTTTAAGACGCTTACGGCAACATCTGTTGGTAAAATTTCCGTTAATTTTTCTCTCTGACGTTTCACATTGCAACAGTAATAATGCTGTTCAAATATGACGACATTCTGAGCAGTGGTTGTCTTTCTACTGCGTTTCGAATCTAAAACTTCAATTGTGTCATTAAGTGTGAGTTATACCGGAGCCAAGGTAGCCCCTGAGGTCCGGCAACCCATATAACACCACAGAGGACAAGGCTGTCTATGCCCAAGGCGTACCCATAAGCACCATGGTAAACACCGGCTATTTACATACAAGATAATGGAAACAGACATTCCGAGCACTACTTCCTGCAGGGGGAGCTCGAGCCAGAGCTCGAGCCACAGTATGTATATTACAATTATTAGTGTGTACAGCACGCACATTGTAAGCACTTCTTTTTGTCAGTCATTACTTTTACATGAATCCTCACAAAATGTCTATTACAGATACTGGCTATAATTAAGGTGTAGGAACTCACGGAGGTCCAGTGTGGAATGTAATTACCGTATATCAGCGAAACGTGTTAGATGTGCTAACGCTTTAACGCAGAACCGATTTACACTGCAAAATAATTTGTTCCAATTTTGATCATCAGCTGTACAGCATCTCGTCTACGGTTTCGGTGTCCATATTGAAGAAATGGTGCAAGCAGCAATGAATAATAATATCAACATTGTGAAATTTCTCTCTTGTTTGACCTTTTTCTGTCCACCTTCCGTTCCTAATCCATTACGTATGGACATATTTCTATATGTATTATGTAACTGAAGGTGGAGGCGGGAGAAAGTAAAGGAAAGGAAAGGAACTGCCGATAGGAGCTGCATAGGACCATGATGCAAAATCAGCGGCGACGAGTGAAAATGGATGCCGGGACTCAAAACCGTGATCCCCTGCAGTTGCGATAACCACTGTACCACCGGAACCCAGTGTTTATCACAAATGCACGGACTATCTCGGTATCCGTCATGGCTGACCCATACTCCCACCTAGCGCCCCCTATCTGCAGTCTCCTCCATGGCATCCATGGTCGCTAATTTTTGACTGACCCTGAAGGTCGAAGGTAAATATGCATATGTACTGAAGGTTATGGATTAATTGCCTAATGAGACGAATCAGTTACATGAATGCGTGGTGTCTGTTCTTTCCGACGCGTCTGGAAGAACAGACACAATACATTAAATTCTATACGTTTTCCTCGCATTGACAGCGCCATATTTGCACCTTGTGACCAAATTTTGAACTATTTTTTTAGCGTAAATGAACACTAATGCATTAGCATATCTGTCAAGTTTCACTGCTATACAGTAATTACGGCCCACGCTCGACCTCTGAGAATAGCTGCACTTTTATAATAATCACCCGGTACATCAATTTCTAAGCCGACCGGGGACCTCATTTAATTTCGCAGCTCCGAGCCTGCGATGGACGTAGTCTGTCGCTGTACTGGCGCGGTTTTTGCAGTTTAGGCCTGCAGTGTGCCACGTTACGACACGAGATGCGAGAGCGTGCGGCGTGTATGGGCTGTCTGGAAACTGGGCCGCGGCTCTCAGCAGTGTGGGGCCGGCTGCGAGCGTCAGACACTGCTCGCGCCCACGCCGGATCCAATCTGCAGCCACCACTCGGCGGCCCCCTCTCCGATACCACTCAGCGATGATATCTAATTTGGCCGCCGGGCGCGCAGCTGTCGCCGCCACTCGCTTCCGATTGGTGAGGCACTCGCTCGATCTCCCCGGAGCCGGCTCGCCTCTCCTAAGAAATGCCTGCCTGCCTGCCTTCCTTTTATCGCGATCGCAGCGCACAGTTCATAGTACCGACAGCGCCGCTACAGCAACCAACGTGGAGGACGACTATCACTGCCTCAGGGGTCATCTCAGAACTCTCTGATAACATGTGTATTGACTATTCTGGGGATATACAGTTAGGTGAAAAAAGTCATAGGATACCTCCTAGTAACGTGTCTGACCTCATTTTGCCCAGTTTCGTGCAGCAACTCGACATGGCGTGGATTCCACAAGTCACTGGAAGTCTCCTGCAGAAATATTGAGCTATGCTGCCCTTTATAGCCGTCCATAACTACGAAAGTGTTGCCAGCGTAGGATTTGTGTACAAACTGATCTCTCGATTATATCCCATAAAAGTTCGATGGAATTCATGTCGAATGATCTGACTGACCATGTCATTCGCTCGAATCGTCCAGAACGTTCTTCAAACCAGTCATGAACGATTGTGACCCAGTGACATGGCACGTAGCCATTCATAAAAATTCCATCGCTGAAGGATGTAAGTCGTCTCCAAGTATCCGAATATGACCATATCCAGACAATGGTCGGTTCAGTTGGACCAGACGATCCAGTCTATTCCCTGTAAATACAGCCCACGCCATTATAGAGCCACCACCAACTTCCACAGTGCCTTGCTGACAATCTGGATCGACGGCTTCATATGGTCTGCCCCACACTCGAACCCTATCATCAGCTCTTACCAGCTGAAATCGGCTCAAAAATGGTTCAAATGGCTCTGAGCACTATGGGACTTAACATCTGAGGTCATCAGTCCCTTAGAACTTAGAACAACTTAAACCTAACTAACCTAAGGACATCACACACATCCATGCCCGAGGCAGGATTCGAACCTGCGACCATAGCAGCAGCGTGGTTTCGGACTGATGCTCCTAGTTTAACAGTTCGAAAGATATTCACAACACTATCAGGAAGAATGATCTGAACTACTCACCAATGAATCTAACTTTCGCACTGAACGAGGTGAAATATTTAGCTGTAAAACTCTTCGACAATCTACACACTCATATGTGTTTTTGTGTGGGGGGGGGGGGGGGGGAGGGACTCTAAGTTTCTTCTGAATGTACTAATCGACATTGTTATCAGCAAAATGTATGCATCTTGGCAACAATGGCCACTCTGTAGTACACATTGAAACGTTCATGTAGTAGCGCCTCCATGCAGTGCACAGAGCACACTTAATGGACATTCTCGAAAGATTGGGGATATATGAGCAAATTAAAGAAACCATAGACACGTATTCTGAACACGTTAAGTAGAACTAAAAATATCTAAACAAAACTTTAGTGAAATCCTTAAAGCTTTATGGTCATATCGATCATAGCTAAATTAGATCATTTAGATCCTCTAGATTGTAGAGACAATATTGTTTTTTAATATAAGTTAGATCAGTAGTTCCTCACGTTTTACTACAAATACGAGTAAATAAAAATAGTATTATGACTGTGTTACGAAAGGACATACATGATCTTAGTAACTAAAGATTGATTTTTACAAAACTGTTATAAAATGGTTATTTCCAGTGTAATGTAAGTTAGTGTTTAATACACATTGAATAATAAGCGATCAATGAGAGAATTTCTATACACCATGATCTCATGTTTCATTTAAACTATTGTTACCTGGTGTTGCTTCTACAGATGACATACTATGTCGGTATTCTTTTTACAGTGACTTTACACTGCACCTAATGCAGTGGATTATAATGCAGTGGGTTCTATTGGTCGAATTAACGTTATTATCATATTACTAAATATTTTTATAATTTTCAAATATGTTAACGTGTATATTGCTCTCCACTACTTCTGCTATTTGTTGCACATGTCCATGACAAACTTACCATAATTACTGACTGAATTCTCATGGTTCATACTTATGTAGAACTTTTTAAAAGACATCAAATTCGCCATTGACTGTACAAAATGTTTGTTTTCACGACTGCAGTTTCGACTTAATTCCAATATCTCTGGTATGCTATTGTTTGGGCTCTGCTACTCACTCCAACTGCCATATAGTGACAGCTTCAAACTGGGCAGGTCAGACTGTCCAGTATAGTCTGCTCCCTGTCGGAAGAATTTGCAACCTACGTGCACAAGTGGATCTCCCAGGTCCTTTGTGCGCGCAGGTGGGATTAGCCGTTGTAACGGCCGGGCAGATAGCTGCGAGACCCCATAGCGGAAAGGCGTGTATGTCTTCCAGCTAAGCCAGGAGCGGCAGTTGGCGCGCTGCTTGTGCAAGTTGTAAAGTTTAATGTAAGAAACGCTTATATCAGACAACTTGTTCCGTCCAGTTATTGTGAGTGGAAACAAGGGGAGGACAGTGAGCCCTCTCGCACTATACATTCACACTCCAATGTGCCACCAAGGGAGGAAGAGCCCGCGCGTACAGCAACAAACGCTCCTTTTTAGAGCAGAGTGTGCATTTGTGGAATGGCACAAACATGTCAAGAGTACTGTAGCACATTACAAAAAAAGTGTAAGTAACACATCACATTCGCTGCGCTTCCGGAAATGTAAAACTTCAAAAATCCACGAGCATGTACACATGGCATCGTTTTTTTTTTTTTTTCCTTTATTGTATTTCAATTCCCCATCTGGCAGCAGCATAGGCGCTGCTCTTCAGCTGAAAGACATAGAACAAAACAATAGAAGACATTTAAAAACAGCAAAGGAGAGAATAAGGTGAACATAGATATATAAAAGGGGGAACATCATGGTAGGCAATAGACAAAAAACGGGGTGACTGCAAAATGGAGTTAAAAAACTGTTTAAAAGTAGCACACACAAAAAGTCACACACTGCGATGGTTAAAAGAACACAAGGCACAGTATGACAGGAGCATAAAGGTAGCGATGGATGGCATAGCACATAACGTAACACTAACGGCGAACCTCAAGGCAGTTCACAATTGAAATCACACCTCTAGACGCACACGAGAAACAGCACTAAACACAACACTGATGTGGCACACTGATGATGATCAATACAGAGGATCTGCCAGGCGCTAGGAGATGAGGGAGACCTGAAGAAGGGAGGGAGGGGAAGAGATGGGGGAGGTGAGCAGGTGGCGCGCGGAAGAGGGCCAGGTAGGGAGGGATGTGGGAAGGAGAGAGGCAAGTATGGAGTGCAGGGTCTCAGGGGAGGGGGGGGGGACGGAGGAAAATCCGCTCTGGGGGAAGGAGGAAAGAGGAAAAGGGGGCCCTGGGGAGGGGGGGGGGTGAACAAGGCCAGGTTATAGTTGGAAGGAAGGGTAGATGTCACGGCGAAGTTCGTCATCCGGGAGGGGGAGGCGTTGGAAATTGCCCTGATGAAGGAGATGGAGGGTGTGGAGGTGGAGAGAGGGAGGGATACAGCAATAGAGGCGCGGCAATGGGCGGGGGGTGGAGAGGAAGGAGGAAACCAGAGGGTGGGGGGGATCAAGCCTGTGAACACTGTAAAGGATGCGGAGATGTTGGAGGAACAGGAGGAGGTGGGGGAAGGGGATCAGTTCACACAGGAGCCATGTGGGGGAAGGAAGGCGGATACGGAAGGCAAGGCGGAGCGCATGGCGTTCAAGGATTTGGAGGACCTTGTAAAAGCGGGTGGGGGCGGAGATCCAGGCGATGCTGGCATAACAGAGGATAGGATGGATGAGGGATTCTTAGGTGTGGAGGATGGTAGAAGGATGCAATCCCCATGTCCGGCCAGACAGGAGTTTCAGCAGGCGGAGGCGGGAATGGGCTTTCTGCTGGATGGTCAGGAGATGAGGGGTCCAGGTGAGGTGTCAGTCAAGGGTGAGGCCAAGGTATTTCAGGGTGGGGGTGAGTTGGATAGGACGACCATAAAGGGTGAGGAAGAAATCATGGAGGCGAAAGGAGCGAGTGGTGCGGCCTATGATGATTGCCTGGGTTTTGGAGGGGTTGAGACGGAGGAACCACTGGTTACACCAAGTGGTGAACTGGTTAAGGTTTGTTTGGAGGGTACGTTGAGACCGTTGAAGGGTAGGGTAGAGAGCCAGGAAGGCGGTGTCATCAGCATATTGGAGAAGGAGGACTGGTGGGGGTGGCTTGGGCATATCAGCTATATACAAGAGATAAAGGAGAGGGGAGAGGACAGAACCCTGGGGGACGCCAGCCGTGGGATAAAAGATACGGGAGTTGGTGTTGTGGAGGGTGACATAGGAAGGACGGTGCGAGAGGAAGGAAGCGACCAGACGGACAAAATTGATAGGCAGGGCGTAGGTTTGGAGTTTAAAGAGGAGACCGGGATGCCATATACGGTCATAGGCATTTTGGAGGTCAAGGGAAACAAAAATGGCGGAGCGACGGGAGTTGAGCTGGAGGGACAGAAGGTGAACAAGGTTGAGAAGTTGGTCGTCAGCAGAGAAGGAGGGTCGGAAGCCACACTGGGTAAGGGGGACATGGCATCGTCGTATCTGAGCCTTTTAACTGGAAGAATATAGCAGTATTAAACGAGCACGAGGCTGCGTACATCGTGAAAAATGATATAAATTACACAAACTATTACCAATTTATCACTATACAGAAAGATTTCGCTTGTTTTTATGAGCAGATCACGCTGTTTATGTGCTATCAGTCTTAGTTCAGACGTCAAACAGTGATGCTGTTACACCGCTGTTGGACGCGACGTGAAATTACAGTATGGATACATTTGATTTCAGAACAGTGTTTCAATTCGATGTATTGAGTTCTGTTACCCGGTTCGGGTTTCTCAAGTTCATGGGGAGTGCGATGGGATGTGATGTATGCATCCATACATTCAGGTGATTAAAAAAAAGTTTGTGGATTAACATGGCACATCGGGCATACAACAAGGATCAGTAATCATATAGAAAGCGGGAGTCGCAAAGGCCATCCGGAGCTACTAAATGGCATTACAGTTATTTGGTAACATGTTACAAATGGACACCCACTACAGCCGGCCGCAGTGACCGAGCGGTTCTAGGAGCTTCAGTCCGGGACCACGCGGCTCCTACGGTCACAGGTTCGAATCCCGCCTCAGGCATAGATGTGTGTGATGTCCTTAGATTATTTAGGTTTATGTAGTTGTAAGTCTAGAGGACTGATGACCTCAGATGTTAAGTCCCATGGTACTTAGAGCCATTTGAACCATTTGACATCCACTACAAGGAGATACTCAATGTTTTGTTCAGATGCATCATCACAAGCCTGACAATGACGCTGCACTGAAAGGAGCACCCTTTCAATGATACCTGGTATATCTCGAAGACATCTTGCTCCTGCTACAATCCTGCCCACTAGATCATCCGGCGAAGTAACAGATGTTCACAAACATGGCCCTTCAGGTACCCTCAGATCGGATGATCGTGGTGACCATGTCACTGGCACACTGTGACCAATCCAGGGACCGGGAAAGGTGATGTACCCTCAGTTCAAGTGGTTCAAATGGCTCTGAACACTATGGGACTTAACGTCTGAGGTCATCAGTCCCCTAGAACTTAGAACTACTTAAACCTAACTAACCTAAGGACATCACACACATCGATGCCCGAGGCAGGATTCGAAACTGCGACCGTAGCGGTCTCACGGTTCTGGACTGAAGCGCCAAGAACCGCTCAGCCACAGCGGCCGGCGATGTACCCTCAGTTGTCTGCTGCAATACGCGGATGTTCAGTCGAACTGAAATCGAATGCGGCGACGAATAGACAGGGGAACATCATTCAGCATATCCGGCAGTTCCTCTCGCAGGTATACAATTAGGTGCAACTACCAAGTCGGTCCGAGAGAACGAACAGCCCAATTAAACAGTTTCCGAAGATGCCATCCCTCATATTAAGGGAAAATTTGTGTTTTAATAAATGCATACGTATAGCAAGTGGGTTCACATTTGGCTACGTTTGCAGGTTGTGAAAGCTCATCTGTCATCGGTGAAGAGGACACTCGCTGTAAAGCTTCGGTCTGCAGCTGACTTCTGCGGAAACCACAGCACAAATCCCATGCTCTTGTTGTAGTACCCCGCTTGCAATGCCTGGACGCACTGGAAATGAAACGGATGCTGTCCTTCATCGTATATAATATGCTAGACGGAGACGGAGAGTGGCAGGATATCAGTGAGGCGGGATATGCCTCGTGTACTTGTTGACGGCGTACGCTGCACCCTTTTGACAAAGCTTTCTTCTGCTTCAACCATTCGTTGGTACAGCATTTGGCTTGTGGACATGGACCGAGCCGGTTTCGTACGATCGACGACTCAGGTTGGTGAATAATGTGTGCCAGGGCACCTTTTTTCGGTGTTCTTTCGCACGATACAGTCATACAGCTTCTCGTCCACTGCAGTTGGCTGCAGTCGACTGCATCTCAGTCATTTCACAGTATGTGTCATCCCGCCATGTTACTCCCAACGCTTCCACGGCGTGAATGGCGACTTTCTCCATGCGCTCCACCTGCTTCTCTATAAAAACAACACCCTTCGTGACCATAGCGCCCTTTCGTGACCACACCGCTCCTTGGAGGAGTTTGCGACCTTCAGTTCCCCTGTGATTACTGACCTTTGTTGTATGCTCGATGTGCCATGTCAGTTTCTAAACTTTCTTTTAATCACCTTGTATAAGTCAATCGAAAAACTTCTTGTACATTTCAGCTCTATGCCATAGTTCACGAAGCGTAGGGCTGGTTAGAGCTGGTGTGTCAGTATATTATACAGGTGAGATCTGGACAACAGGCTGGCCAGGGCAAGAGTTGAACACCCTTGAATCGAGGAATGTCAGGTCAGTATAGGCACCATGCGGTCTTCCGTTATCTTGTTGAAAGATATGGTCACGGAGACTTTGAACATAGAGCACGCAATGCACCAGCTGCGCTGACCAGAGGACACCATATGATGATGACGAATGCAGTCTAGCAGTTTTCATTCTCCTCTGAGCTTCCAATGATGTGCACACCCATCGTGATGGTACGCGCGGGGTAAGACACGTGTGTACACTGTTACTGTTGGGCGAACCATTGTCCGTGTGCCTCTCTGCTGTCGCCTGATGGAAAACCGTAAGAACGGTGGCTGTAACGACGCTGCGTGGTAATCTGGGTGTTGTCACGCTGCCCTTGTACAAATGTATTTCCTGACTCACTGTACGTGGCATAGTTGTTACAACCTGCACGGCTGAACGAGCAATGAGTCACTCCCCTCAAGTGCTACTTTAGTGGGGCCTTTAAGATCATGCATGGCATAGGGGCACTTTTAACCTAACGATTCCATATTCTCATGACAGTAGCGGGATTTCATTCAAACAAGAAGGTTAGAATAAGATAAACTGGTAAAACAACCAAAACAGTGGTCCACATTCAATGGGTTGGAGGTTAGGGAACAGAAAATGTCTCTATACCCAATTTTTTCACTATTCTTTAACATTTTTGCATTTACTTTCTGTTTCCTTAGCGCCAGTTCGTGTTTTGATATAGTTCTACTGAACTCGCCCCAGTTTTCACAAACATGGGATCGACTGCGGACAAATCGATTGCTTCCGATAAAAACTATCGTCTACATCATAACCTAAATTCTATGTGATGAATGTTGGTTCTGGTGCAATATAACAAACATTTTCGGCCTCTATATAAATTTACTTGAAATTATTCGGCGCTTTCCATTTTGGCCTTGTTACTTATCTTTTCTCCATCAGTTTTCTTCGTCTGATTCAAGTATAAGTATTTGGTGTCCAGTTACCGATTTTCGTAAGTTTTCAAGATGGTGCAGCGTTTTTCTTGACTTGGGTAAAGGTGGTAACACTGACTCGTTGTGGCATATCAGATCGCGCATCTGCTTAGTAAGCAGGACAAGCAGATTGGAATCACAGTGCTGGTACAGATTTTAATTCATTGCTTCCGCCTACACGAGTACTGTAGATAATGGTGAGACTAATTATTCTCAGGAACATCAGTTGTGTATGACGAACCACTGTGTATGAGTTGTGATCAGGAATCTTGGACTGCTGATGAATGGCGTCGGATTGTGTTCATCAAGGAATAGCGGTTCTGTACTATCTAGACCATCGTTGGCAAGTGTCACGGTGAAATGGTTAGTTTCCACTCTTCCAATGTTTTGGGGAGGCACAGAGGCGTTACTTCTTGCGTCAACGTTATGGGAAGGTATCTCAGGCGGGCTCAGTCATGGCTAGTAGGGATTGAGGGAAATTTGATGACACAATGTTTGTGCACATGTGACATGTGTCTCTGTGAACTGCCTGCGTGATGTCGATAACTCTGGGCCAGCAAGATACCCAGATTTGACGCCATTAGGACATGTCTGGGACCACATCGGCGGTCAACTCAGTCCCGATGTCAGTCTCCAGGATATCAAGGACCAGTTACCACAGTTGTGAGCCAATTTGCCTCAGGAGAACATAACACGGCCTTATGTCATCCATCCTAACTGAATTGGCGCATGTCTCTCGGCCTGAAGCGGTGCAACGTCATACTAAGTGGACTTATAAGTTCTTTGCGAATTTAACTGAATATTGTAATCACTAAGATAACATTATATACCTTCTCAGGACATGAAGTTACAATCCGTTATCTCCTACCCTTCTGGATGCTTCACTTCTCTTTATCAGAGAGTGTATTCTAACCGTTTGTTCTTAGTATTTTCTGAGATGGACATTTGGAAGCAGCCTAGCATTTACGTAAACGAGTGTGGAAAATCAGCTACAAACCACTGACTAATGGACCAAACCAAAGGTCATTTATTAGCCACTCCTGTACAGTACGAGTCCGGCTTACCCCTCACTCGCAAGCTGCAGTGCTAAGCGTTAAGTTAGACGGGCTGGTCTCAATAGAGACTTACTCTTCATGAAATCAGGGAGGAGGCGACCTAGTTCTAATAGCTAAATTCGCAAGCAAATATGTACGCAATGATATGCAGCGACAGCAGTTACCATCGCACCTTCACTGTCACCCTAGTGAAAAAAAAAATATTTCCACAAACCGAGCTTCCAACCTGCCCCGCCTAACAGACACACGTATCGTTTCAGTATCAGATTATGTAATTGAGATTAAATAGTAGCAGTAGAAATATTTCAGCGCATCGGTCTCGTGTTACCTGTTATTTACTTTGTTTTGTTTGTTGTTGTTGTGGTCTTCAGTCCTGAGACTGGTTTGATGCAGCTCCCCATGCTACTCTATCCGGTGCAAGCTTCTTCATCTCCCAGTACCTACTGCAACCTACATCCTTCTGAATCTGCTTAGTGTATTCATCTCTTGGTCTCCCTCTACGATTTTTACCCTCCACGCTGCCCTCCAGTACTAAATTGGTGATCCCTTGATGCCTCAGAACATGTTCAACCAGCCGATCCCTTCTTCTGGTCAAGTTGTGCCACAAACTTCTCTTCTCTCCAATCCTATTCAACACCTCCTCATTAGTTATGTGATCTACCCATCTAATCTTCAGCATTCTTCTGTACACCACATTTCGAAAGCTTCTATTCTCTTCTTGTCCAAACTATTTATCGTCCATGTTTCACTTCCATACATGGCTACACTCCATACAAATACTTTCAGAAATGACTTCCTGACACTTAAATCTATACTCGATGCTAACAAATTTCTCTTCTTCAGAAACGCTTTCCTTGCCATTGCCAGTCTACGTTTTATATCCTCTCTACTTCGACCATCATCAGTTATTTTGCTTCCCAAATAGCAAAACTCCTGTACTACCTTAAGTGTCCCATTTCCTAATCTAATGCCCTCAGCAAAACTCGACTTAATTCGAGTACATTCCATTATCCTCGTTTTGCTTTTGTTGATGTTCATCTTATATCCTCCTTTCAAGACGCTATCCATTTCATTCAACTGCTCTTCCCAGTCCTTTGCTGTCTCTAACACAATTACAATGTCATCGGCGAACCTCAAAGTTTTTATTTCTTCTCCATGGATTTTAATACCTACTCCGAATTTTTCTTTTGTTTCCTTTACTGCTTGCTCAGTATACAGATTGAATAACATCGGGGAGAGGCTACAACCCTGTCTTACACCCTTCCCAACAACTGCTTCCCTTTCATGTCCCTCGACTCTTGTAAATGCCATCTGGTTACTGTACAAATTGTAAATAGCCCTTCGCTCCCTATATTTTACCCCTGACACCTTTAGCCCGCATCTCGTGGTCGTGCGGTAGCGTTCTCGCTTCCCACGTCCGGGTTCCCGGGTTCGATTCCCGGCGGGGTCAGGGATTTTCTCTGCCTCGTGATGGCTGGGTGTTGTGTGATGTCCTTAGGTTAGTTAGGTTTAAGTAGTTCTAAGTTCTAGGGGACTGATGACCTAAGATGTTAAGTCCCATAGTGCTCAGAGCCATTTGAACCATTTGAACCTGACACCTTTAGAATTTGAAAGAGAGTATTCCAGTCAACATTGTCAAAAGCTTTCTCTAAGTCTACAAATGCTAGAAACGTAGGTTTGCCTTTCCTTAATCTTTCTTCTAAGATAAGTCTTAAGGTCAGTATTGCCTCACGTGTTCCAGTATTTCTACGGAATCCAAACTGATCTACCCCGAGGTCGACTTCTACTAGTTTTTCCATTCGTCTGTAAAGAATTCGTGTTAGTATTTTGCAGCTGTGACTTATTAAACTGATTGTTCGGTAATTTTCACATCTGTCAACACCTGCTTTCTTTGGGATTGGAGTTATTATATTCTTCTTGAAGTCTGAGGGTATTTCGCCTCTTTCATACATCTTGCTCACCAGATGGTAGAGTTTTGTCAGGACTGGCTCTCCCAAGGCCGTCAGTAGTTCCAATGGAATGTTGTCTACTCCGGGGGCCTTGTTTCGACTGAGGTCTTTCAGTGCTCTGTCAAACTCTTCACGCAGTATCGTATCTCCCATTTCATCTTCATCTACATCCTCTTCCATTTCCATAATATTGTCCTCAAGTACATCGCCCTTGTATAGACCCTCTATATACTCCTTCCACCTTTCTGCTTTCCCTTCTTTGCTTAGAGCTGGGTTTCCATCTGAGCTCTTGATGTTCATACAAGTGGTTCTCTTATCTCCAAAGTTCTCTTTAATTTTCCTGTAGGCAGTATCTATCTTACCCCTAGTGAGATAAGCCTCTACATCCTTACATTTGTCCTCTAGCCATCCCTGCTTAGCCACTTTGCATTTCCTGTCGATCTCATTTTTGAGACGTTTGTATTCCTTTTTGCCTGCTTCATTTACTGCATTTTTATATTTTCTCCTTTCATCAGTTAAATTCAATATTTCTCCTATTACCCAAGGATTTCTACTAGCCCTCGTCTTTTTGCCTACTAGGTCCTCTGCTGCCTTCACTACTTCATCCCTCAATTCTACCCATTCTTCTTCTACTGTATTTCTTTCCCCCATTCCTGTCAATTGTTCCCTTATGCTCTCCCTGAAAGTCTGTACAACCTATGGTTCTTTCAGTTTACCAGGTCCCATCTCCTTAAATTCCCACCTTTTTGCAGTTTCTTCAGTTTTAATCTACAGGTCATAACCAATAGATTGTGGTCAGGGTCAACATCTGCCCCTGGAAATGTCTTACAATTTAAAACTTGGTTCCTAAATCTCTCTCTTACCATTATATAATCTATCTGATATCTTTTAGTATCTCCAGAGTTCTTCCATGTATACAGCCTTATTTCATGATTCTCAAACCAAGTGTTAGCTATGATTAAGTTGTGTTCTGTACAAAATTCTGCCAGACGACTTCCTCTTTCATTTCTTAGCCCCAATCCATATTCACCTACTACGTTTCCTTCTCTCCCTTTTCCTACTACCGAATTCCAGTCACCCATGACTATTAAATTTTCGTCTCCCTTCACTATCTGAATAATTTCTTTTATTTCATCATACATTTCATCAATGTCTTCGTCATCTGCAGAGCTAGTTGGCATATAAACTTGTACCACTGTAGTAGGTGTGGGCTTCGCATCTATCTTGGCCACAATAACGCGTTCACTACGCTGTTTGTAGTAGCTTACCCGCATTCCTATTTTCCTATTCATTATTAAACCTGCTCCTGCATTACCCCTATTTGATTTTGTGTTTATAACCCTGTAGCCACCAGACCAGAAGTCTTGTTCCTCCTGCCACCGAACTTCACTAATTCCCACTATATCTAGCTTTAACCTATCCATTTCCATTTTTAAATTTTCTAACCTACCTACCCGATTAAGGGATCTGACATTCCACGCTCCGATCCGTAGAACGCCAGTTTTCTTTCTCCTGATAACGACATCCTCTTGAGTAGTCCCCGCCCGGAGATCCGAATGGGGGACTATTTTACCTCCGGAAGATTTTACCTAAGAGGAAGTCATCATCATTTAATCATACAGTAAAGCTGCATGCCCTCGGGAAAAAAATTACGGCCGTAGTTTCCCCTTGTTTTCAGCCGTTCGCAGTACCAGCACAGCAAGACCGTTTTGGTTATTGTTACAAGGCCAGATCAGTCAATCATCCAGACAGTTGCCCTTGCAACTACTGAAAAGGCTGCTGCCCCTCTTCAGGAACCACACATTAGTCTGGCCTCTCAACAGATACCCCTCCGTTGTGGTTGCACCTACGGTACGGCCATCTGTGTCGCTGAGGCACGCAAGCCTCCCCACCAACGGCAAGGTCCATGGTTCATGGGGGGACTTTGTTTTGATCCTGAACAATGATAAGTGATCATTATTCGAAGTGTTTGTTCGTATTTATAAAGTTAAACAGCACCTCAGTCAATGTATGCTGGAAAACCAACTACTACAAGACATACTTCAACGGGAGTTGCGGTTTCGGGACTATGTTACTGTGGGGGCTGGTGTTAATGCGAATTTTAATAAGCTAGAGATAGATGTCAGATTGTCTTAAATGTGAATCACCCTCCCACTGCGGAGAACTCTTTTCGACTACAGGCACTTTGCTTTGCGTTTTTATCTCTTGACTGTGTAAGAAGAAACTGAAGAGGAACGTCAGGTGGGCTAACAACCTAGACTGTACCTTTAGCTACATACTTTGTATAACACATTTGGTGCAGTTCAGGAAAAGGCCAATCCTTAGGTACTGGCTTCCAGAATGGATAGCGAAATGAGTTTCGTTACACATTATGGTTCCCACGAAGTTCTGCATGTCATCCGAGTTGCAATCCTTTTAATAGATATGAGCAACCTGGTATAGAAACTGAGGAAAAAACTAGAGTAATGGTTAGTAGATCACTAATCTGCATATAATCTGTGATACCTCTCTAGGAGCAGAAGCCCTGAAAGAGTGATTGCAGTCAGACCCAATAAAATAACTATACGGCGGACATACCTGCAACCCCACCCAGATTATTTCCAAAAGTTTACGGAAGTGAAACGAATGTGCTCTTGATGGGGCACCAAGTAATGTACGGAGACCATTTCATTTACATGACCGACTATAATTATTCAAGAACCTGAAAACAGCGATTCTAGAAAGCAACTACACAAAATGCAAAGTAACCGAGATGACAGATTACATACTTTTGATTACGGGATTGGAACATTTCTGGGAAGTGTAATTCGAAGGGAAATAAGAGACATGAGACAAGGAAACGAGGGGAGACGCCCCAAAGATATAATGATTAGCAACTTATTTAATGTGCCTGATAAGTCTTAGGATAGAATTAATTCATCTGTCTGATGAACTGATTGGAAAACAGACAGACACACGATGAGATACATCGTCGGTATCTGGTTGAACCACCATGAGTAGCAAAGGTAAAGTTTCAGATGTCCAGACTATACGAGGGTCATTGTAAAAGTCATGACAACTACTTTTTGTCTCGAAAATGGTAAATAATTGAAAAATTCTGTAATATGCAAACGGAAGGTTAGTTCATATGTAAATACACTCCTGGAAATTGAAATAAGAACACCGTGAATTCATTGTCCCAGGAAGAGGAAACTTTATTGACACATTCCTGGGGTCAGATACATCACATGATCACACTGACAGAACCACAGGCACATAGACACAGGCAACAGAGCATGCACAATGTCGGCACTAGTACAGTGTATATCCACCTTTCGCAGCAATGCAGGCTGCTATTCTCCCATGGAGACGATCGTAGAGATGCTGGATGTAGTCCTGTGGAACGGCTTGCCATGCCATTTCCACCTGGCGCCTCAGTTGGACCAGCGTTCGTGCTGGACGTGCAGACCGCGTGAGACGACGCTTCATCCAGTCCCAAACATGCTCAATGGGGGACAGATCCGGAGATCTTGCTGGCCAGGGTAGTTGACTTACACCTTCTAGAGCACGTTGGGTGGCACGGGATACATGCGGACGTGCATTGTCCTGTTGGAACAGCAAGTTCCCTTGCCGGTCTAGGAATGGTAGAACGATGGGTTCGATGACGGTTTGGATGTACCGTGCACTATTCAGTGTCCCCTCGACGATCTCCAGTGGTGTACGGCCAGTGTAGGAGATCGCTCCCCACGCCATGATGCCGGGTGTTGGCCCTGTGTGCCTCGGTCGTATGCAGTCCTGATTGTGGCGCTCACCTGCACGGCGCCAAACACGCATACGACCATCATTGGCACCAAGGCAGAAGCGACTCTCATCGCTGAAGACGACACGTCTCCATTCGTCCCTCCATTCACGCCTGTCGCGACACCACTGGAGGCGGGCTGCACGATGTTGGGGCGTGAGCGGAAGACGGCCTAACGGTGTGCGGGACCGTAGCCCAGCTTCATGGAGACGGTTGCGAATGGTCCTCGCCGATACCCCAGGAGCAACAGTGACCCTAATTTGCTGGGAAGTGCGGTGCGGTCCCCTACGGCACTGCGTAGGATCCTACGGTCTTGGCGTGCATCCGTGCGTCGCTGCGGTCCGGTCCCAGGTCGACCGGCATGTGCACCTTCCGCCGACCACTGGCGACAACATCGATGTACTGTGGAGGCCTCACGCCCCACGTGTTGAGCAATTTGGCGGTACGTCCACCCGGCCTCCCGCATGCCCACTATACGCCCTCGCTCAAAGTCCGTCAACTGCACATACGGTTCACGTCCACGCTGTCGCGGCATGCTACCAGTGTTAAAGACTGCGATGGAGCTCCGTATGCCACGGCAAACTGGCTGACACTGACGGCGGCGGTGCACAAATGCTGCGCAGCTAGCGCCATTCGACGGCCAACACCGCGGTTCCTGGTATGTCCGCTGTGCCGTGCGTGTGATCATTGCTTGTACAGCCCTCTCGCAGTGTCCGGAGCAAGTATGGTGGGTCTGACACACCTGTGTCAATGTGTTCGTTTTTCCATTTCCAGGAGTGTATTATATGTAGGGACGTAGATAAACACACACCATGATAAAGGTATAGCACGAGAAAAAATACGTAATTTTATCGTTCCAAAAGTCTTTTACTGTCAGTTGCAACAGTACAATATAGTACACGGCAGGAACACGAACTCGTGACATCTTGAGTCCCTCGATATTTTCTCTTAACGAATCTGTCACACTGTCAATGCTGTGGAAGACGCCGAATACCCCTGGCCTCACTATGGGCGAACTGTGGACCTCACGCGTCACTGGCGTGGCAATGTCTTCACGTGTTCGAGAACGTGTTCCACGCAATGGCTCTTTCAGGTTTGGTATGAGGTCACAATCGCAAAGTGATAAGTCTGGCGAATATGGTGGATGTTCCAGTAGTTTCCAGTACTACGGTGTTCAAGTCGGGTAACATCCATCCCGTATGGCTGCTCAACTCACACTGTGGTCTCTCTTCACACTTCGTTCTCCTTTAAAGGACTGCCATCTACACCACTGGCCATTGAAATTGCTACACCAGGTAGAAATGCAGATGATAAACGGGTATTCATTGGAAAAATATATTATACTAGAAGTGACATGAGATTACATTTTCACGCAGTTTGGGTTCTAAGAGGTCCATGACTAAGGAATCTATTGCTAGCCCACTCGAGCAGACGTAATTTCGATGGATTGTTCTCGCGCTGCCTGCGATATGTAAGCTATAAGAGAAACTCAGACCAGGGAGCAGTGTTGGCTGCAGTAAGAGCAGTGTCAGTAGGAGTAACTAGTAGCTGGCAGTCTGGTGTATGAGTTGGCGGGACCGGTCGTGGGGAGCAATGGCGGTGCCTGAGCAATGTAATATAATGTAAAAGCAGCCGCGCGCGTATGTACTTTGTTACAACAAAATATGTACAATTGTTATATCAAGTCGCATGTAAATGTTTGAAAAACATCTTTTAATAATAATCCTTTCTACAAAATTAACTTTTTGACAATCATTCATCTGAATTTAAGAATTTATTAATTTCTGCAATCCATGGTCATCCCGATTATCGTAAAGAAAAATCAGTCGTGTCCTTTTATACATGACAAATCCAGCGGCCACCATTGCACTGGGCTGTGCCAGAAAAATTTCTTATAGGAGCAGATATATGCGCGTTATCCGGCGACTTCATTGAGGTAAGAATTTTCAATTTATTCAGAATGATCTTTCAGGGCGATGACGCAGCTCTGATGACGTCCAAAATTTACCAGTTTAAATTCACAGTCAATTATTGAAAGGTTCTAAGTAAGCCACAATTTCATTGAGAGGTTAGTCACGTTATTATTGCGAGGTTACGGAATAATAAACAGTTGAGAGGTTACACTGAATGTGAATCCTATAATTATTTTTTCTCTTGGGAGGTTACAGAGTGCATAGATTGTGAGAAATCAGTACTCAGAACAACCACCTCTGACAGTAATAACGGCCTTGATGCGCCTGGGCATTGAGTCAAACAGAGCTTGGATGGCGTGTACAGGTACAGCTGCCCATGCAACTTCAACATGATACCACAGTTCATCAAGAGTAGTAACTGGCGCATTGTGACGAGCCAGTTGCTCGGCCACCATTGACCAGACGTTTCCAATTGGTGAGAGATCTGGAGAATGTGCTGGCCAGGGCAGCAGTCGAACATTTTCTGTATCCAGAAAGGCCCGTACAGGACCTGCAACATGCGGTCGTGCATTATCCTGCTGAAATGTAGGGTTTTGCAGGGATCAAATAATGGCTCTGAGCACTATGGGACTTAACTTCTGAGGTCATCGGTCCCCTATAACTTAGAACTACTTAAACCTAACTAACCTAAGGACATCACAGACATCCATGCCCGAGGAAGGATTCGATCCCGCGGTTCCAAAATGTATTTGCAGGGAATGTATGAAGGGTAGAGCCACGGGTCGTAACACATATGAAATGTAACGTCCACTGTTCAAAGCCACGGGTCGTAACGCATATGAAATGTAGCGTCCACTGTTCAAAGTGCCGTCAATGCGAACAAGATTTGACCGAGACGTGTAACCAGTGGCACCCCATACCATCATGCCGGATGATAAGCCAGTATGGCGATGACGAATACACGCTTCCAATGTGCGTTCACCGCGATGTCGCCAAACACGGATGCGACCATCATGATGCTGTAAACAGAACCTGGATTCATCCGATGAAATGTATTGCCATTCGCGCACCCAGGGTCGTCGTTGAGTTCACCATCGCAGGCGCTCCTGTCTGTGATGCAGCGTCAAGGGTAACCGCGGCCATGGTCTCCGAGCTGATAGTCGATGCTGCTGCAAACGTCGTCGAACTGTTCGTGCAGATGGTTGTTGTCTTACAAGCGTCGTCGAACTGTTCGTGCAGATGGTTGTTGTCTTGCAAACGTCCCCATCTGTTGACTCAGGGATCGAGACGTCGCTGCACGATCCGTTACAGCCATGTGGATAAGATGACTGTCATCTCGACTGCTAATGATACGAGGCCGTTGGGATCCAGCACGGCGTTCCGTATTAGCCTCCTGAACCCACCGATTCCATATTCTGCTAACAGTCACTGGATCTCGACCAACGCGAGCAGCAATGTTGGGATACGATAAACCTCAATCGCGATAGGCTACAGTCCGACCTTTATAAAAGTCGGAAACGTGATGGTACTCTTTTCTCCTCCTTACACGAGGCATCACAACAACGTTTCACCAGGGCAACGCCGGTCAACTGCTGTTTGTGTATGAGAAATCGGTTGGAAACTTTCCTCATGTCCGTACGTTGTAGATGTCGCCACCAGCGCCAACCTTGTGTGAATGCTCTGAAATGCTAATCATTTGCATATCACATCATCTTCTTCCTGTCGGTTAAATTTCGCTTCTGTAGCATGTCGTCTTCGTGGTGTAGCAATTTTAATGGCCAGTAGTGTAGCTTCACGTCACGTTAATGTGGATTCTTGGGGAGACTGCTGATGCCATGGAACGCGCATAGTTTGTAATGAACTGTTGTGTACTGTTGAAATTGACAGTAAAACACGTTTACCACGACAAACGTTTCTCGTCGTTTTTCTAGTACTATATCTTGATGTCGGTGTGTGTGTTCATCCACTCCCTACATGTAACTTTTACATATGAACTAACACTCCATCTGCATATTTCAGAATTTTTTAATTCGTTACCATTTTTGAGGCACTGCGGTGACCATCGCGCAAATGGTTTAGCAAGTGTGCTAAAAGCGACTTTATTCAAATGTAATTGAATAAAATCTACCTGAGATACTACGAAATTATTTTGTCTCATATTTTTTGTAAGCTGCAGCTGGTGGTTATATGCATATAGTACACAGAGCGCACTCCAACAAGAGGAGACAGTACCACGCTTTTGCTATTAGTGGCAAAATTGACTCGAATCAAAGGGATCGCGCAGTTCCTCATAATTAGAAATGCGACAGTTCGAAAAGAGTGGCCCCATTCATGATTCGTGTTTTGCATCTCACACACCAAAGACTGAATAAAGCGAGCGAGCAGAGGTCGGTTGTGGCTACACTGGTGTCATACCTGTTTACAGTGCTTTGCACTAAGCTCAGAATGTACCACGCCATTCGAGAGAGGGCGGGAGGGAGGGGTATTGGAAGCAGTGATGAACTGTGCTCATATCTTACGAGTCGATATAGATAAGTCCGGTTCTTTGTGTGCGTGCGCCGCATGAATAGTAATGCAGCGCCGGCCCCAATCCCCGCGTAATTATGTCTGCGCGTTCACTCTCCGTTAATCCAATTAGCGTGTCGGCCGGTCTACAATAGATACGCGACCGCCCGTGTTCCCTGGCTAGTGCAGTATTTGAACAGCAGCCAAGGGAAACTAATATTGGCTGCTATCGCGAATGGCCTGCGGCGCCAGCAACGGATAACCATTGAGGTCGCGGTCTGGTTCCGTTCTACCTGCAAGGCAGTTCCCCGCATTGCTAGCGGACTGACGGGGTGCGACTTTTGCGTCCACAAAATGCGGATGGCTCAACACGACGCGTCACGACCTTACACTTATCGACGCGTCAGGACTTTACACTTATCACGATTTATATCGGGCTAGCTGGAAAGTTACCTCGACTCAGTTCCGTAAATAGCGTCACAAGAACGAAGAGGACGGAGAGTAACAGAAAGGAGAATAACTTCTTGCTGAACATCAGATTTGGGGGCGACATGACGGTGGAAGAATCTGAAGAATTCTGCCTAGGAAGCAAGGGTACACAACAAGGCCAAAGCTAGGAAAACATCGGAAATGATTTCCAAAGGTGAAAGCACCTTTTTACAATAAAAGAACTCTACTGATATCAGATATTGATATGGACCTGTGGACATAGTTGGTGAAATTGCACGTCAGGAGCACAGCACAACGTGGAAGTAAAATACAGAGTACAGGAAATATGAAGAACCATTACAGAGAGATTTAAAGCGGAACGCCCACATAAAATTTCTCGCACATAAGGCAGATGCGACACTGAGATTCACTGGAAGTGTCCTCAGCGAAGTACTTGGGAACACTACCAGATCAGATTAAAGGAAAAGAAGCAGTTCATAGGCGAGCGGCTAAACTTGTTATCGGTAGGTTCTATCGACACGTGAGTATTACGGAGATGGTTCGTGAAATCAAATTACAATTCCTGGAGGAAAGTCGAAATTCTTTTCGTGGAACTTTATTGAGATACCTTAGACAAGCAGCATTTAAAGTTCACTACAGGACGATTCTGCTGCCACCAACATACATTTCGCGTTAGGGCCGCGAAGATAAGACAAGAGAGGGTTCGTACGGAGGCATATTGACAGTCGCTTTTCCATCGATCTGCTTGCGGCTGGAAGAGGAAGGCAAACGACTTGTTGTAGTACAAGGTACCCTTCGCGATGCACCACAAGATGGCTTGCACGGTGTGTATGTACGAGGGTAATCCCAAAAGTAAGGTCTCTTATTTTTTATAGGTACATATACCTGTTTATTTCTACAATGGCTTACATCAGTTTATAGCTTGAACATTTAGCTACTTTTCAACATAATCACCATTTCTGTAGATGCATTTTTGTAGACGCTGTGGCAGTTTTTGTAAGCCCCTGTCATACCAACTCGCCGCCATGCTGTTCAGAAAGTTATGAACCTCTTCTATCACCTCGTCGTCGGAGCTGAATCGCTTTCAGGCCAAATGTTCTTTTAACTTAAGGAACAAGAGACAGTCACTGGGTGCCAAGTCTGGACTGTAGGGTGGGTGGGTGATTATGTTCCACTTAAACTGTTGCAGGAGAAAAACGGTTTGCCGAGCGATGTGTGGGCGAGAGTTGTCATGGAGAATGTGTACGCCCTTGCTCAACAATCCTCTTCTCCGATTCTGAATTGCCCGTTTGAGTTTTTTCAGAGTCTCACAGTACCTGTCAGCGTTAATTGTGGTCCCAGTGGGCATGAAGTAGACCAACAATACCCCTTTCCGATCCCAAAAAACGGTTGTCATGACTTTACCGGCAGACTGTGTTTGTTTGAATATCCGCGGATTTGGCGAAGAAGCATGCCGGCACTGGCGTGATTGTTTCTTGGTCTCAGGTGTAAAGTGGTGTGTCCATGTTTCGTTACCCGTGAAAATTGAGTCCAGAAAGTTGTCATGTTCGGCAGCAAGGCGGTGAAGAAATGCGCGGGAAGCATCAACTCGTTGCCGCATGTGGTCCACAGTCAGCATGCGTGGCACCCATCTTGCGCACACCTTCCGGTAGTTTAATGTTTCCCTTAAAATTCTTTGAGTGGTGCTTCGGGAAACCTCTGGAACCAACGTGCAGAGATCATCCAGGGTGTCCGCCGATCTTCACGCATGCTTTGCTCAACCTTCAACACCGTCTCGTCAGAAAGGTCTCCCGCTCCTTTGTTCGTCGTCAATTTCGGTCCGACCAGCTGCGAACTCTCTACATCATTTCCGAACATTTTTGACATCCATGCACGACTCACCATACACTCCCGTCAATTGGCGATGGATTTCAATCGGCGCAGTGCCCTTTGCGTCCAAAAACCGAATAACTGCACGCCATTCGCACTTGGCGGTAACATCCAACGGGAGCTGCATTCTCAACGGCTGTCAAGCCAAGACTGAGCGCTTCAGCGCGGCGTGCGGATGTTTACACACAGCGCGTGAAGCACTCTTCATAACAGCGTGACCAACTGCCACACAAACAGAGTTTTGTACTTATAAGAGAATAGGAGACCTTACTTTTGGGATTACCCTCGTAGATGTGAAAGATCCACGCAAGATGTAGCTTAGAAAATAGCGTTCGACCTATGCTTCAGTATCAGCACACTCTCCGCTGCAGAGTGAAAATCTCATTCTGGAATCATCCCCCAGGCTGTGGCTAAGCCATGTCTCCGCAATATCCTTTGTTCCAGTGGTTCTTCAAGGTTCGCAGGAGAGCTTCTCAGAAGTTTGGAAGGTAGGAGACGAGATACTGGCAAAATTGAAGCTGTGAGGACGGAGCGTGAGTCGTGCTTGGGTAGCTCAGATGGTAGAGCACATGCCCGCAAAAGGCAAAGGTCCCGAGTTAGAGTCTCGGTCCGGCACACAGTTTTAATCTGTGAGGAAGTTTTATACTTCAGTATTGTTTGTACTAGATAGCACTGATAGAGGTGACAGAGAAGCTCTAAGGAAGAGCAGCGCAATTCGTTACGGAGTCATTAAGTAAGCCCAGAAGCGCCACAGAGATGTTCACCCAATTCTAGTGGCTGGCGCTACAAGATGGTGTTGTGCATAAAATATGAATTTGCTGCTAAAATTACGAGACTGTACGTTGCCATAAGTCAACTCACGTATTGTTTCTGCATACCTGCAGTGCCTAACAGAAAAAGAAAGTACTCAGAAGGAAAAGAGGAAACGAAATATAGTTACTGGTTGAGAGTGTACACGATATTATGTCAGTAATTACAATATCGAGTCAAATTTACACAGAACTTGGCGGTATGAGCTCATTTATCATTATTACGTTCCACCCTCTCTGGTCTGGCTGTATGTACTATTCGGTTGGGAAGAGTCTCATGAAGCCGTTGTATACTATCCTAAGGCTATCCAGGCGACAAATGTTATAACTGGTTCTTCATATCCTGGACACTGACACTACGACGAAGGTGATGTCTAGACTGATTCCACACGTTTTCTGTTGCTAAATATCTGGGGATCTGCGCCTATTGCTGGATACCGGAGTACGTCAAAATACGTACACGGTTCATAGAATTACATGGCGTGTGTCAACGAGCATTATCCTATTGAAAAATGGAATCACGATACTGTCGCATGGGGGATAAAACATTAAAACGCAGGATGCCCGTGACGAACCATTGTACCGTCAGGGTTTCCTCTAACATTAACAGCCGTGACCTATTGTCACACTATGATGCTAGGAGTAACAACGCTGTACCTCTCCAAAACACTGTAAGAATTCCAACTCTCCCCGCGTCACCGCCATTCTCGCCGACGATTCATAGCTGAAAGCATTGTGATTGCTGTCATCGTAGACCATGGTTCCCGGTCACGCCGCCACTCCAAATGTAACCGTTTGTGTTGCGGCGTTGACGGTAGCCTGTACTCGGGATGCTAATTCCCTAGTCCAGCTAGTGTTTGTGTCTGATAAATAGCATGGGATGACACAATGTTGCTGGAAGTCCATTACTTGTTCAAATGGTTCAAATGGCTCTGAGTGCTATGGGACTTAACATCTGAGGTCATCGGTCCCCTAGACTTAGAACTACTTAAACCTAACTAACCTAAGGACATCACACATATCCATGCCCGAGGCAGGATTCGAACCTGCGACCGTAGCAGTCTCGCGGTTCCTCCATTACTTGTTCTCCAGTGGTAGGCGCCGATGTCAAAGTGTTGCAGTGTGATTTGTTGACATCAGAGTAGTCTTCCCTTGCGGTCTCAGACGTGGTCGACCAGAAACTTGTTGACGAGTACGCCCGCCCTCACGATCCTACGCAGTCCAGCATCCAGCCTCGGTCACATACGAATGCCTCACAAATCTGTATACTGCATGGCTCGACCAGTCGGCCAAATGAAACCTCACAATGAGGCCCATTAAAACTCAGTCGGATGTTGGAACGGCTGTCTCACACCAGTACGTGGCATCACCGTGTCCATCCAGCGATCATTCAACATCTGACGCTGTTCACTTCCATTATACAGGGTGTTGCAAAAGTGACAGTCATTAATTGACACATGGAAACCATAGGCCAACAGTAGCTAAAAAGCTCCTACAAATATGGGCCCTTAAATCAACCGTCGCCGAGGTATCGCATTAATTCGAGTTGAGAATCAACTATAAACGCCCTCGGATACCACAGAATTTACGTTGGTATCTCAAGGTTTCGGATCGACTACTTCCCTCTCCTTCTCTGCCCACCGTGCCGTACCGGCCTCACAATCAGTTAAGATCGTGACGGCACCATATACAGAGGTTACACCAATAAAGAGTACGCTGACATGCACTCATGTGCGGAAAAGCGAATGGCAGTGCCTTGAGGCTGCACGATTGTATGAAGAAGCTTTTCCTCTCCACAGGCAGCCCAACAGGCGTACATTGAGCCGGTTACATCAGTGCCTTAGAGAAACAAGGAGTTTCGTTCTCCATGTACGAAAAGTTCGACCCAGATACATAACACCCGTTGTTGAGGAAAGGGTGTTACGCACTGTACACGAACGTCGGAGTACTTCAACAAGGGCGAATGCTAGGCAAGATCGTGACCTGAGTCATACAGTGTGTGACGGATTTTATATCGGCAACTTCACATCTCCAGCGATTGTAAGCCCTCAACAATGCATATTTCCTCCTAGAGAGAATTTGTGCCAAAGGGTGCAACAACAGTGTACCTTGAATCCCTGGCTTGTCAGCAGTAGTCTAATCAAGGATAAGGCTGGATTTGTCCATGGTGGTACTTTTAACTTACGTAACTGTCACATTTGGGCCGATGTCAGTCCTAATGCAACACACGTATCAAGACATCAGCAGGGTTATTCGTTGAACGTCGGGGCGGGACTGTTCAGAGACCGCATAATTGGACCACACATCCTACCACAGAGACTAATCGGACAGCAGTACATGCGGTTTCTGCTGACTGTATTTCCAGACGCAGTTGATGATGTCCCGCTGAACCAACGGCTGAAAATTTACGAGAGTGCCGGCTTCTAATCCGGAAGTATGGTCAACCTCAGATACCTAGAGGAAGGCTTGTCCATGGCCTCCAAGGTCTCCAGATTTAAATTCCATTGATTTCTGTGTGTGGGGTCATGTCGAAAGCCTGGCCAACGCTACTGAGATCAACTCTCTTGAGGAATTACGCTTGCGGATTAAAACAGCCTCCAGCATTCACAGGATTCCCCAGCACTGCCTGAGAGGATTCGCAGCTCATTTCAGAGACGAGTTCAGTGTTGCATTTAGACGCATGGCCAACATTTCGAATACCTGCTTTAGCGTGGAGTGATTGTGATTTCGTGTGACTAGGGCCTCCCGTCGGGTAGACCGTTCGCCTGGTGCAAGTCTTTCGATTGGACGCCACTTTGGCGACTTGCGCGTCTATGGGAATGAAGTGATGATGATTCGGACAGCACAACACCCAGTCCCTGAGCGGAGAAAATCTCTGGCCCAGCCGGGAATCGAACCCGGGCCCTTAGGATTGACAGTCTGTCGCGCTGACCACTCAGCTACCGGGGGCGGACCTTTAGTGGTTAGAGATGCCACGTGTTCCTAGACACTGATGAACTGCATCATAAAATGTATCTCGACAACGGTTTGTCTGGCCTGCACTTTTCATGTGTGAATTACTGACTATCACTTCTGAAACACCCTGTCTACCATTCCAGGTGTAGTAACATGACTAAACACGATTAACACTAATGCACTCCGGTGGCTATCCTACTTGTCGCAGAGAACTGCAGCTCTAATAGTTTACGTACCTGCCATTGATGTATGCATATACGAAGTTACATTGACATTTGATCGTGTCTTCTTTGTGTTTCACTTTCTTTGTCCAGCAGTGTGTATCACAGTAAAAAATTGTAAAATTAAGATTCGAGATATTAGAGTTCACACAGGACCGTACATACAATCTTCCCGAGAATAGTTCAGAAACAGGTTATGGGGCAAAGTGACACCAAATAATGTAAGATGAACACAGATGTAGATTTAGATACGGGAGCACTAACTGAATGCCTTTTAAAAGTGAAACAACCGATGAATATAAAAAATTTATCAGATGGACAACATACGAAACAGGTTAGTGGGACAACTGGTACAGCAGATATAAATAGATGAACTTCCGCTGAAAGGTGTAGTAGAGGGGAAAAGTATCAGAGGTTGACCGAAACTGGAATATGCAAAACAGGTTATAGAAGATATGGGGTGTACTACACTACTGCCCATTAAAATTTCTACACCAAGAAGAAATTCAGATGATAAACGGGTATTCATTGGACAAATATATTAAACTAGAACTGACATGTGATTACATTTTCACGCAATTTGGATGCATAGATCCTGAGAAATCAGTACCCAGAACAACCACCTATGACCGTAATAACGGCCTTGATACGCCTGGGCATTGAGTCAAACAGAGCTTGGATGGCGTGCACAGGTACAGCTGACCATGCTTCAACACGATACCACAGTCATTAAGAGTAGTGACTGGGGTATTGTGACGAGCCAGTTGCTCGGCTACCATTGACCAGACGTTTTCAGTTGGTGAGAGATCTGGAGAATGTACTGGCCAGGGCAGCAGTCGAACATTTTCTGTATCCAGAAAGGCCCGTACAGGACCTGCTACATGCGGTCGTGCACTATCCTGCTGAAATGTAGTGTTTCGCAGGGATCGAATGAAGAGTAGAGCCACAGGTCGTAAAACATCTGAAATGTAACGTCCACTGTTCGAAGTGCCGTCATTGCGAACAAGAGGTGACCGAGACGTGTAACCAATGGAACCCCATACCATCACGCCAGGTAATACGGCAGTATGGCGATGACGAATACACGCTTCAAATGCGCGTTCACCACGATGTCGCCCAACACGGATGCGACCATCATGATGCTTTAAACAGAAACTGGATTCATCCAAAAAAATGACGTTTTGACATTCGTGCACAGAGGTTCGTCGTTGACTACACCATCGCAGACGCTCCTGTCTGTGATGCTGCGCAAGGGTAACAGCAGCCATGGTCTCCGAGCTGATAGTCCATCCTGCTGCAAACATCGTCGAACTGTTCGTGCAGATGGTTGTTGTCTGGCAAACGTCCCCATCTGTTGACTCAAGGATTGAGACGTGGTTGCAGGATCCGTTACAGCCATGCGGATAAGATGCCTGTCATCTCGACTGCTAGTGATACGAGGCCGTTGGGAGCCAGCACGGCGTTCCGTATTACCCTCCTGAAACCACCGATTCCATATTCTGCTGACAGTCATCGAATCTCGACCAACGCGAGCAGCAACGTCGCGATTCGATAAACCGCAATCGCGATAGGTTACGATCCGACCTTTATCAAAGTCGGAAACGTGATGGTACGCATTTCTCCCTTACTTCACAACAACGTTTCACCAGGCAACGCCATTCAACTGCTGTTTGTGTATGAGAAATCGGTTGGAATCTTTCCTCATGTCAGCACGTTCTAGGTGTCGTCACTGGCGCCAACCTTGTGTGAATGCTCTGTAAAGCTAATCATTTGCATATCACAGCATTTTCTTCCTGTCGGTTAAATTTCGCGTCTGTAGCACGTCATCTTCGTAGTGTAGTAATTTTAATGGCCAGTAGTGTAATTACGTAAGAAGCAAAATATTAGTAGAAGACAGGAAAATATGAAAAACAGCATCATATCAGTCTCGAAACTGATAGCCAAAAAATACTAAGTTCTTTAAAAATTAGATGTTTCAAAGTAATTTACGAAGCATCTGAAATTTCGAAGGTAATCCAGGAAATCTACATCTATGTTCATTCCAGATGCATAGATAGATATCAGGCTGACGTCCGAGGTCGAACTGTATCCTCGATATATATATATATATATTCCTTGCCTCTTCGGGTCCGACAGGGTGCCCTGCGGAGATCCCTTTACAATTCCCCGAACTGCTGGAGATTTTTTGTTGGTGGTAGGAATGGAACGGGATTCAGTCAGGCTCGTGATGCTCACTGAGAAGCAACTTGAAAAGTAAGTAGCGTTTCCGAGGCCTGCAAGCCTAATAACGGCCGGGAGAACGGTGACATGACACCGCATCCCTCCGTACGGCACAAAATGGAGCCATTATCTGAGGATGACACGCCAGTCGGGAGGTACCGATTGGCCCGTCTGAGGCCAGAACAGCGGAGCTGTTCTTAGCTTCACTTGCTGTTTGGCATTTTGCATTTTACAAATTTTTAAAGTGATTATTGTGATACAAATTCCCCCCAAACGTGTTCGGTAGGTGTTAATTTATTTGGATTAATGCATGAAAGCTGAACTCTGCAGAAATTTACTGCCAGGTAAAGGAAGCACACGATGATATAGTAATGAACGTAAGACATGTAGACAGTGATGTGAGGTATTAAGCAACAGCCTAACAAATACGCATGACGAACCCTCATCACAGACGCCTTGAAGAATCAGAAGCTTTAAAAATTCAGGAAAGTGATGGAGAAGCGAAGAATATACACTGAATAACTCACTTAATGCTCAGGAGGCAGCTGACTGCGTCATGGGAATTTTTAATCTAGTGGACATGGAAAACAAGTGCTTAAACAGCGAAGAAAACAGTGTAGACAAAAAGTGGCTAACAAGCAACAGTTTTGTAAGTGACGTTTTTTCTAATAAATTATCTTTCTGGAATTTAATAACACTTTTATGGTTAAAATTTATTTATCATATATTGGAAAAGTAGAAGATTAAATCCTGTTTTCCTTTGTGATAGCCGGCCGAAGTGGCCGCGTGGTTCTGGCGCTGCAGTCTGAAACCGCGAGACCGCTACGGTCGCAGGTTCGAATCCTGTCTCGGGCATGGATGTGTGTGATGTCCTTAGGTTAGTTAGGTTTAACTAGTTCTAAGTTCTAGGGGACTAATGACCTCAGCAGTTGAGTCCCATAGTGCTCAGAGCCATTTGAACCATTTTAGCCTTTGTGATAAATAATAGACTTTCATGACCAACATATTTTAAGCTGACCAGTTTGGAAAGTCGGTGAAGTTGGACACATGTGTCCCTTGAGCCTAACAAGAATCATATTTCCATATGAACCAAGGATTATCAGAGTCAGCTTTTTTTTTAATTTTAGAATGATTTTATCATGATGAAAATTATAGAAAAAAGTAAAACAAATCAGTAACGAAATACATTTATTCTCCTGACGACGAAAAACATGAAACGTTGCAAAGAAGTTTTCAACATAACGTTTGAAGATGGATTTGATATACCACACACCAATGTTTTCTACATCGTATCAAGTTTTTTGGGTCATGTATGTCCCACTACACACAATTATGTTCGAACTAGCAGAATTGTTGAGGGAAGTATTAAGTTTCAAAACAATGTCTATAAAACACAGTTACTTACTTCAGACATTCTTGGCGTGGAGGAGATGGCGATATGATCCGATCTTCCTCAAAGAGACACACTATAGACAAACCCTGCGCCATTTTACCCCTCACAACCTTCTATATATCCACCGCCTGGTCCGTAGTATTTTTCTCCAATTTCCGAAACTATCTTCTAATATGCTAGAACTAGATAGATTTGAGATATAGACGTCCCAACGCTCAAAGCCACACACTGCTTTAGTAGGACAACCATACTCCATCAGTGACGAAAGGGTTAGCCAAAATATTACTGCTGCCTAGATTACCCACTTCGTGAACGAAACCTCTGTTCAGAAGCACAAATTTTTAGTCAAAAAAATTATTTTAATCTGTAATGTAACCTCCATTACCCAGTGGTGTAAAGGACACTTTCCTTTACAATCTATAAAGTTGGCATCAACAGATCCAACCACAACTGAATACTTATCCACGTTGCCATCGTAAATGAGGAATTCTTATCCATGCTCTCTTTAGACTATTGAAGCTGGAAAAGCTTTTAGAGTAAGTTTTCAAATATCCACTAAAGAGTGTCTATTTGATTTAGCAATGTGTAACATGTCCCACTGATACAAGAAAAGTAAGATACCTAAGAAATTGACTGATTTAATATTCATGAAAAGTCCAAGTAGGAGTGAAAAGTGAAGACAAGGAGAAGTCCTTTCTGATAGGAAGAGCTGTATATCGTTGTAGCAACTTGTATGGCGGTTACCTGCCGTACACTGGGCGTAAATTAAGGCAGCGGAAGGTCATTATTTAGCAAGTTGCTGACAATAGAAGCTCTTTATGACTTTAAGGTATGCGTGACCACTGTCTTATTTTATACCATGCAGATGGTTGGAAACCAGAGTAATTGAAGCGGGTACTCTTAACCAGGGGACGAAGGCTTAGTCCTAGAGCGCTGAAAGACTTTGGCTACCTTCTACATGTCTCCATATGAATACAGTTTTCAAAATAGCACTTGGATACACTCTAAGAAAAAAGAACGATGCAGCATGAAGGAATTATCCGAATGGGACTGATATCGTTAGAAGGGATTTGCTTGTGCAGACAACAAGTAATTATAATTGCGGAAAAATAAGATGATTTATTGCAGAGGAAGAACTTCACAAACTGAGCAAGTTAATAATCAGTTGATCCTCCTCTGGCCCTTATGCAAGCAGTTAGACGACTTGTCATTGATTGATACAGTTGCTGGATGTCCTCCTGAGGGATATGGTGCCAATTTCTGTCAAGCTGGCTCGTTAGATCATCAAATTCCCGAGGTGGTTGGAGGGCCCTGCCCACAATGTTCAAAACGTTCTGACTGACAGAGATCCGGCGACCATGCTGCCCAGGGTAGAATTTGGTAAGCATGAACACAAACAGTGGAAACTCCTTTTGTGCGGCGGGCATTATCTTGCTGAAATTTAAGCCCAGGGCAACAAGACGGGGCGTAGAATATCGTACCCCTGTGCTGTAAGAGTATCGCGGATGACAACTAAAGCTGTCCTGTTATGAAAATAAATGGCATCCCAAACCTTCACTCCTGGTATTTATCAAGGATGACCCCCAAACAGCCGTACGCATTTAATTTTTTTTATTTTATTTTGACAACCAGTTTCGGAATTTCGGTATGCCATCTTCAGGCGTCAAATGCACTCCATGTATAGGCATTCAGATGTATCGATATTGGGATACTGGAACCATCAGTGTCTGGTTACCGTGAATTCGTTATTCGAGAGGTTCCTTCGAAGACGGTGTCCTTTACACCACTGGGGAACAGTGGTTACATCGTGGACTAAAATAATTTTTGTGGCTTAGTCTTCGAAGACTTGTCAAGTCAAATGGCTCTGAGCACTATGGGACTTAACTACTGAGGTCATTAGTCCCCTAGAACTACTTAAACCTAACTAACCTAAGGACATCACACACATCCATGCCCGAGGCGGGTTTAGAACCTGCGACCGTAGCACAGCGGTTCCAGACTGTAGCGCCTAAAACCGCTCGGCCACTCCGGCCGGCACGCTTTATGGAATTATGGCTTTGAGTACAGGTGGTTTGAATCATTCTTAACAAACAGAATACGAAAGGTAAAGAAAATTATTTCAAACAATGTCAGATCAGCAAAAAATTTTAGTGACTGGGAAGAAATCGCAAAGGGAATCCCACAAAGTTCAATTTTGGATCTATTCTTATTCCTTAAATGTGTGACTGACGTTCCACTCAACAACTGACAAGCAGAACTGGTACTTTATGCAGACGATACTAGTGAAACCATAAAGGTTCTCAGAAAACTGATTCTCCTTAAATTTTGAAACAAACGCTCTGTTTTCAGTTTTGTACAAGAAATAGACTCATACCAACCACTGATGTAGCACGCGACCAGGAGTCAGTAAATTGGGCAGAATGATCCAAGTTTCTGAATGTACAAATTAACGAAAACTTGAGTTGGAGGCAGCGCATTACTGAACTTCTCAAACAGTTAAGTACAGCTACTTTTGTTCCTCGTATGTCTGCTAATCTTGGAAACAAATTAATCAGCCTCTTGAGTATTTTGCATATAATCACTGAATAATGTCTTATGGAAGAATTTTCTAGGGTAACTTACAACTTAGAAATAAAGTATCGATTGCACAAAAGCGAGCAATAAAAATGATATGTGCTGCTCATCCATGGACATCATGTTCTCGTTTCAAGGAATAGACATGTTAAGTACGGCGCCACAATACATACATTCACTAATGAAATTCGACATAAATAATACATCACAATTTGAGAAAAACACCTACATTAGTCCTTAGCCTCCAAGTCTTTTTTCCATCACAATCCCAGGTGCAGTCTGACGAACCGTTATATTTGAAAAGCTATAAAAATTGCATTCACCAATTTCAGAGAAACAAATCAATTTTTTATGTAGAATGGTACATTAATACCACATAAATTATAAAATTTATTTTTATCAGAAAAATCATTTAAATAGAAAACTGCACAAAACGAGCATAACATTGGAATATACTGTTTATGCTCCAAAAGCTCAAATACCCTGCACCCTAAATTTTACGTTTTGGTATATTTATATTGTTTATTACACATGTAATAAAAGACGTTATAAACTCTCATAAAATATTTAAAAAATTAAAATTACGCAAGGACTTTTTAGGTATTTTGTTTACTTCTCAGAAGTTTACTTTGCATTCACTGCACATTTATGTAGACTATTCAATGCAGATTGGCTTCTTGCAGCAGTGGCAAACATAAGTGGCCTTTCCTTTCTTTTTTGGGTACAGGTGGAGTGTGTTTTGCGTTTATCCAATCGTTCTGTAACGACTTCAGCTCTTTCTTCCGTAAACCCAAAACAAGGTGAACGCACGAAGTTCACTGGATGTGTGAGAGATGTTAACTCGCTTTCCCGTTCGTGGTATCACCAGTGAATTTGCAAGCTTCTTCAAAAAATTTAAACGATTGAGATGAGTACAGTCTTTGTAGAAACTGTGAAGACAAATGCATTTGTCCCACCATGTTAAACATGCGGAAAAACAATGTTATTGACCGTTGTTATGTACGTCGTGCCGTTGAATACTTGGCACAGTTCTCATCTAGGTCATCAATGCCATCATTAACGTGATTATAATATGATATTATCTCTGGCTTATTTGCATCATCATCTTTACATTCTGTATGGTACCTGGACGAAATTAGAAACACAGCCCTACGCTTCCTTGGCACAAATGAAACTACACTTAAGCCAAGCATGAATGCATACAATTTCATTACCTTCTCACAGGTAAGAATTCTTTTAGAATTTCTCTTATATTTTTCCGACGTTCCCACGCACGTTAGTCCTCTTAATCTTTCACATGTTGCTATTCGATTGATCTAAACCAGTTGTATGCGGTAATACTGTGGTTGGTCTGTTCAGTTGGTTTAGCTGCAGTAATCACAGCCTGATTTGGGTTTAGGAACTTCTGTCCTACTGAACTTAGATTTTGTCCATATAAATCCCTTCCAGTGCAAATATAGGCATTGAACAGATAACCATGGCGAACATCGAAATGGCACGTGACTTTTCAGGCATACTTCCATGATTTGTTCGGAATGAACATTTTGAATCAGCGTTTACGGCGAAATGACACTAAATTTTATCGATACATGCGCATTCTCCAATATTGTAAAACATTTGACAGTTGTCAATGAATTTTGCAAAAATTTCTGGTGCCGCTGGAGCTAAAGGATTGTTTTGCTTGCTTTCAAAGCTAGTTCCAGACTGTCGAATCTCAAGCACATTAAAAGTACACCAAGCGGGTTTTGGGTATATATCACGTATCTAAATATAAGACGTGCAGAACCGTCTGTGGCATAGAGTGATTTATAATCTTCTCTGTTGGATTTGCAAATAGCTGATTGAAACTGTAAAGCGAAAAATGCTTGCAGTTCGCATAAATCAGTTTCAGATTAAATATCTGGATCATTTTCAGGCTTTTCTTCCCTCATTTTTACATTAGTCCATGTCAGTATCATACTCAAAATACCGTCAGTCACAAGCAAATTCCAATTGAAAAGAGGATCTGGATTATTATCTAAGTGAGCAATTGTACGCATTGTTGGCAATCAAATGATGTTCCACTGCCGATCACGAGATCGCTTGAGGACATCTTTTGACGACCAGCGATATTTGTTTCGACCAAATATACTTCTAGCAGAATCTTTAGCTGTGCTTCTGTCCTCATCAGTTTGATCACTTGTTTCATTCAAGGAATTCACAAATGGCAAAAGAAATTCGTATTCACTTTCACAGTGTTCCAGGTCTGAATTATTTTCACTTTCAATTTCATCTGATCCAACATCACTTTCTGTACTATCCTCAAACCATTTTAAAACAGTGTCATCAGAGTCTGTAACACGAATGGTAGACGAAGACCTGGCTACTGAATCCATAACCGTAAATCCCAGGCGCCGTCTCAGAGGCCTCTGGCACGAAACAAACAGTAATAGCATCGGTTAGTGTCACACTCAATTCGCTACTGACAAAGAAAACCATGGCAGCTTCGAGTGAGAACTTCTAGACAACGCTGTAATATCCTGTCCCACCCGTTTGCATTAACTGAGTAACAATAAACGCTAGCGGTTTTTGAGATTGCACCTGAAATGTCAAGGGCTGGAGGGAAAAATTAACTTCTTTACCCATTATTAAAGCTGTCACTGGCCCAGAAAGCTCAATGTGCAACAAAAAAAGTTTTTGATAATTTTCCCAATAACGCAAAATGTCTTACAGGTAACTAAGCGAGATTTAAATTTAACTTAAAATCATTTCTCCTGGACAACTGCTTGTATTCCATTGAGGAATTCCTACACACAAACTGGTAGACAATAAGAAAGAATAATAAATTATCTAAAAAAGACTTGTTTTTAAGTGTAGTTGCACGAACAGGACTAAGAAAATGGTGTGTTCATTGATGTTAACACTAATCTTGGACACATGACTCGTTTCATGCCGTTTCGGTAAAGGAATCGTTCAATAAATGATCTTTTTTTACCTGTTATGTAAAGAAGGTCTCCACAACATTTGATAAATACTGAAGTGGTGCTTCATGCTGCAACCCATCCATATCCGTGGGAAATATAAAGGATATATACGATGTTTCACAGATGCAAATACTGATACCTACGGTATGTTGTACTCCTAGTTCTCGCAATTTAATTCGAGCTGACTGCAGCGTTAAATGAAACTAGGGCTGGGCGTATATGGCCCGGAAACTTTTTCGTTCCGTGTAAAACTTTTGTCACATGTAACAGCAGTCTATACCTTACCCCTGGCAAGAACCGTTTTCGGCGTAAACAACACTCGAAATCACCTGTGACTAAGAACCTCAGCTCAAAGAGCATAGCACATGGCAGGCGAGGACTGACTATCGTGCACATCTTTGGAGATGCTACACGCAGTCATCTAGTAATAGATTTTTGATTGTGGATTTCTTCTTTACATTAAGCAGTCACGTGTAATCCTGTGACTATTTATGCTTCTTACCACCTCTTAATTGAAATCTACACGTAATCCGTATCTTATACTCAGTCAACTATTAGTCGATAACATACCATTTCCCAATGAGTACAACATCTTGTGGGTCTTCGTAACGGCTATGTTGACATATTTCTTTTGCGAAGAACACTGCTGCGCTGTTATCAATGCTATAAAACAGGAATGGCACAGTAGAACAATACTGACCCTCACTACTTTCTAGATCTGGTGTGTTACTGTTTTCCGTTTCCCTTGCTGTAGCAGACGCGGTAGTTTTCTCTCCGATAAACATTTAAAATACCGATTACTGCAGATCAGAGAACGGAAATGTTTCCGATTTTGTAGCCTGACACCACCCAACGGACCGGTTTTTCTGTGTGTCCCACGCGACTCTTAAAAACTGAGTACCGTATAAACCTGTAAGAGGCGAGCTACAGAGGAACACACATAGGACCCCACGGAATTCCGTCCTCAAACATCAGAGCTCCCATGTGACGCGGCAAACTCCATCGAAACTCTCTCTCTCTCTCTCTCTCTCTCTCTCTCCCTCTTTCTCCTCTCTGGCCATTCTCCGTATTTCACTACCCCACTCTCTCTTTCGCTCTTTCTGTTTACACTCACTCACACACACACACACACATACATGCGTGCGCGCACACGCATTCGCGTGCTCACGGACACACACATACACACACACACACACACATACATGCGTGCGCGCACACACATACATGCGTGCGCGCACACACATTCGCGTGCACACGGACACACACACACACACACACACACACACACACACACACAAACACACACACACACACACACACACACACACACACACACACACGCACGAAACCAGGCACAATTTTCGTTCTCTCCAGCTGCTTTGCTGAACACAGCGATCTTTTTCACATAAAACCGCATTTCAGTACACGATCTGAGGAACATTAGTAACTAGTATTTTGTCTCTTGATCACCACAAAAGCATGCGCAAGCGTGTCCATGCGCATACAAGTACGTCGACAACCGACAGGTAAGAAAAGGACAGCGAAACGGATTGGGATGGTACACTGCTTCGTACAGAGCATTTACGGGGACATTGGCCCAAGTGCCGCCGTGGAAGCGATCTGACCTGGGTGGCTAAGCTCTTTCGTGTAAGCACTGTTGCGCCACGTGTCCCTACAGCAACCTATCGCTTGATGTTAGAAAGATATCCTTAAGGATTGGATAGTGTTTGGAAGGAAATAGTAAAGAAGCGGTCTCCCATTATTAACAAACTTTCACCTACATACATGTTCCCTACCTGACGTACAGGGTTTCATCTTCTTCTACATTTCAAGATCACTGAAATAAGCAGTGTCTCAATAAAAAACATGTTATGTAGTTGAAATTCCGCCAATTGCCTCTATTTTAGTGTTTATGGTTATTCGTACTTCAGAGCGAAATCACCCTCATCAGGGGTTCTGCAAGTTCCGCTTCGCCACGGTCTCTTGAAGCAGTCTCATCTGACGTGCTCATTATATAAACGCAAAAATGAAGGTATGAGCCCCATTGAAAAACTAAATACAGCTATATGGAATAAGTACATTTTTCAACAACCTGCTTCACCGAAATTCCATGGGGAGAACTCTCTGCGTTGTCTGACCTTGTTTTCACGTTCATGGTATTCAAAGTGACGCGTGAAACAATTGGTTACATACTGCCTTTTTTCAAATACTGTAATTTTCTTGAATCAAATTTTCACTCTGCAGCGGAGTGTGCGCTGATATGAAACTTCCTGGTAGATTAAAAATGTGTGCCGGACCGGGACTCGAACTCGGGGCCTTTGCCTCTCGGAGGCAAGTGCTTTACCAACCGAGCTACCCAAGCACGACTCACGCCCTGTCCTCAGAGCTTTAATTCCGCCAGTACCTCATCTCCTTCCTTCCAAACTTCGCAGAAGCTCTCCTGCATACCTTGCAGAACTAGCACTCCTGAATGAAAATATATTGCGGATTAGCCACAGCCTAGGGGATATTTCCAGAATGAAACATATCACCGCACACTCCGATGCAAAGTGAAAATTTCATTCTAGAAACATCCCCTAGGCTGTGGCTAAGCCATGTCTCCACAATATCCTTTCTTCCAGGTGTGCTAGTTCTGAAGGGTATGCTGGAGAGCGTCTGCGAAGTTTGGAAGGTAGGAGACGAGGTACTGGCGGAATTAAAGCTGTGAGGACGGGGCGTGAGTCGTGCTTGGGTAACTGAGTTGGTAGAGCATTTGCCCGCGAAAGGCAAAGGTCCCGAGTTCGAGTCTCGGTCCGGCACACAGTGTTAATCTGCCAGGAAGTTTTGTAATTTTCTTTCTAGTAATTACGTATGTCATAATGAAACGAAGCACTGAACAAAAATCGTAAGAGTGCTCCACAGAAAAAATGATGATTTGATTTGAGAAATAGCTGAACAAGGTAACATAAAATTGGATCTTACAGTGGAAGTGAAAGTGGTGATAACTTTGTGTACTCGTGACCTACATTTTGAGGTAATATCTATAGGGTTCTGTACTTCAGTCGGTAAGACGGAACCCTTGAAGGATGACTTTGTTGTCTGTCCGTCTCTCCGACACTTAAAAGCCCTTTTAATCAGGGAAGGATAGACCTATCAAGCTGACAGTTGCGTCACATACTGAGGTCCATAGCCCCTTGATGAAGTAAAAAACTGAAGCATCTAAGTGAGTCAAAAGACATGGCCATTTGTGTCACACATTTTGATACTCGCCCATTCACTCATAAAAACCTGTAGGGTACTTTCCATTACCGTAGAATCATGAAATTTGGCCGAAACTATGATTTCACAGTACAACAAAAGGAAAAAATTCGAAAACTCCAATTTTGTACCTATATCACATGAAATTTTTTTTTGTCATTTGTTATCAGACTGTATGTCTGTCCATTCATCTGTTTCTTTTTTTTTCTCAGGTACAGGTAGACGTATGAAATTGAAAATTATGTCATGTACAAGGGTATTTCGGAAAGTAAAGACACACCGTACGCCAGAGGAACAGAAGAGTTTTGGCGAGCAAGTTGGCAACACTAGTGTTAACCTTAAACCGTTAGCTTTCTCCTCGCGGTCGTTCGGCAGCTGAATGTTGCTTCTGGTTGGAGTAGGTCGTGTTTAAAATGGCTGCGCCGATTCAGAATCCCGCCAAATGCGAAGTGCGCTCCGTCATACGTTTTCTTCATCCAAAAGGTCAGCAACCAGCGGATATTCACAAAAAAAATTGTTTCTGTTCATGGGAACATTATAAATCGACAAAATGTAACGAAATGGTGTCGTCATTTCTCTGAAGGTAGGACCGATGTTCATGACGAACAAAGAACAGGTCGGCCATCTGTGATCTTTGATGCCCTTCTTCGGGGAACGGAGGAAGCAATTCGTGCGAATAGACGTCTAAAATTGAAAGAATTGCATCAGATCATACCGGACGTGTCAATGACAACACTTTATGACGTGACTGTCAACTTAGGGTACAGGAAATTGTGTGAGCGCTGGGTTCCAAAACTGTTAACAGAAGAACACGAAAAGAAAAGGATGGGCTTTGCACTCGACTTCCTCACACGCTATGCTGAAGCGGTGATGAGTTCCTTGATCACATTGTGACAGGTTACGAGACGTGCGTTTACCACCATACACCTGAATCCAAGCAACAATCAATGCAATGGCGCCATTCGAATTGACCAAAAACCAAGAAATGCAAAACGTCAATTTCAGTGAAGAAAATCCGCTATTCTCTCGTGTGTTATGAGTAAATTCATGCTTCTGGTTGGTTGATCATGTGATCGCTCATTCAGGACTGTGTGGTGTAATGTTTCGTTGCACGAGGTTAGCTCTAATTCTCTCACAAAGTTAAGCCATCTTATTACAAGTTTTCGCTGGCTGAAAGTCGGTGCAGCGACCAACCTGAGAGTGGCAATTGTGTTTAGGGGCATATTTAAATTGATCAGTATTCTGCCTAGCCTGAGCATCCCTCAGTGGGTGATTTGTGGCCGCCTGACACGGGTCCGTCATATCTGTTATGTTCTAATGATATTCCAGGACACTTTTGTTTAAAAACTTTTTTAAATTCCTCCATTCCTGTATTGCCATTAATCGTGTGTTTGCTGAGACCTTTGATTTTTTTTTTTAATGGCGGTGTTGGTAGCTTCACTACCTCACCGTAACTTACTAACAAAGTTCTGTATTTACTTTAGTAGCCGGTTTATTAATGTTCTTTAAATTTTTTAAACTGTTGTATTGCTATTAATTACTTGATTGCCGTTAGCGGCGTGTTTTGAAATGCTGTTATTGCCGTACTGCTAGCTTCTGTGTTTTTTTAATAAAGCAAATTTTTTTATATTGTGGTAGTGCTGTAAATTACTTGATTGCCGTTAGCGGCGTGTTTTGAAAGGCTTTTATTGCCGTACTGTTAGCTTCTGTGTTTTTTTTTTAATTTTTTAAAACTGTTATATTGCTATAAATGACTTGATTGCCGTTTTAAAAAAATTTTTAAACTGTTGCATTGCTGTAAATTACTTGATTGCTCTTAGCGGCGTGTTTTGAAAGGTTGTTGGTTCCCGTACTGTTACTTCTATTTTTTTTTAAAGAAATTTTTTTTTATTGTTGTATTGCTATAAATGATTTGATTGCCGTTAGGGGCGTGTTTAAAAGGCTGTTTATTGCCCTACTGCTAGTTTCTGTAAGATATGGATAAAACATTTGTGGGTGAAAATCTCAACTCGACAGTAAACTACAAGAAATTTGGCCCCGTTTCCCAACTTGTGGTGTAACCACTGTGTGTGTCAATTGTATATTTACTTTCCGAAATGCCCTTGTATTAAAGTTCTGTGGTTCCTTGGTAGTGTACAAAACCGCAGCTTCTAAGCCAATGTAGTCAAAAAGTATGGCCCTTTATGTCACATATTTTGGTACTCGCAAGATCATCCATCAAAACCAACAGGATACTTCTCTTTGGCCTATAATTATGAAACTGGTCGAAAAGGGAGTTTCCACAGTACAACCAAAGAAAAAAATCTATAAAATGTTGATTTGTAATTGTATCACATAAAAAAATTTTTCTTTTGCCATTTGTTGTCCGATGTCACAGATGAAATTAAAACAATCTGTGGTTTTGGATTCAGTTTGACTGGGTGGCAGTGGTAAAAGCCAAAAATGAGGGAAAGAATGACTTTATTGCTTATATGATGTGTTTCGGAATTTATCTGTCATCAGACATCAAGGAGTGGTTGCTGCACGTATATATGGCGCTCCAAGTTGTAACTGAAACAATCATAAGCAGATTAGTTTGCATATGGTTATTATATGCATTTCTAGTAACCTTTATATCTACGTGCAACATGGTGCTCCTAAACATCTGAAGATGGCTAAGTCCGAAACGTGTTATATTAGGAGCAATAAAGTTATTCTGTTTTTGAGGCATGGCTTTCTCACTAGCGGCCAGTCCAGCCTTTATGCAATGCTACTGTTAATTATCAACAAGGTCGCCTGCCTCTTACGCTACTTTATGTCGCAGTCGTATTAAGTGTCAGTTTGATCCTGCAGAGATGGCCAGACAGCCACACGTGACCCATCCGTATTCACTAAAGTCGCCTTGGAAGTGTCTTCTGGATGCATCATTGACTGCTGGTATGTTGCGCTGGACTCTAACGTAAGAGAACACCGTTTTTTACTGTAATGTTTGTCAGTGCTGCTTTCACTGTTAATATGCCCCTTCTCTTGCAACGTGCAGAAAGTTGGCATCTATCCGAATACGCAGCAGACACAAGCTTTCTATGAAACACTACAAAGAAAAGCAGGTAAGTATAAAAAAAAAGGGACCACCTACTTCTCTGTGGGCATTTAAATGCCAGAAGAGGAAATGATCTAGTGCGCCTAACATTGGGAGCTTTTGGCGAACAACATCAAGGAGCATACCGACAATCCTTCTTCCCACGAACAATACAAGACTGGAATAGAAGGGAGAACCGATAGAGGTACTCAAGGTACCCTCCGCCATACACCGTCAAGTGGCTTGCGGAGTATGGATGTAGATGTAGATACATTTCGCCCCAAGTAATGGACTGAATCTTACTAATAATTACATAAATACACTCCTGGAAATGGAAAAAAGAACACATTGACACCGGTGTGTCAGACCCACCAAACTTGCTCCGGACACTGCGAGAGGGCTGTACAAGCAATGATCACACGCACGGCACAGCGGACACACCAGGAACCGCGGTGTTGGCCGTCGAATGGCGCTAGCTGCGCAGCATTTGTGCACCGCCGCCGTCAGTGTCAGCCAATTTGCCGTGGCTTTAACACTGGTAGCATGCCGCGACAGCGTGGACGTGAACCGTATGTGCAGTTGACGGACTTTGAGCGAGGACGTATAGTGGGCATGCGGGAGGCCGGGTGGACGTACCGCCGAATTGCTCAACACGTGGGGCGTGAGGTCTCCACAGTACATCGATGTTGTCGCCAGTGGTCGGCGGAAGGTGCACGTGCCCGTCGACCTGGGACCGGACCGCAGCGACGTACGGATGCACGCCAAGACCGTAGGATCCTACGCAGTGCCGTAGGGGACCGCACCGCCACTTCCCAGCAAATTAGGGACACTGTTGCTCCTGGGGTATCGGCGAGGACCATTCGCAACCGTCTCCATGAAGCTGGGCTACGGTCCCGCACACCGTTAGGCCGTCTTCCGCTCACGCCCCAACATCGTGCAGCCCGCCTCCAGTGGAGTCGCGACAGGCGTGAATGGAGGGACGAATGGAGACGTGTCGTCTTCAGCGATGAGAGTCGCTTCTGCCTTGGTGCCAATGATGGTCGTATGCGTGTTTGGCGCCGTGCAGGTGAGCGCCACAATCAGGACTGCATACGACCGAGGCACACAGGGCCAACACCCGGCATCATGGTGTGGGGAACGATCTCCTACACTGGCCGTACACCACTGGTGATCGTCGAGGGGACACTGAATAGTGCACGGTACATCCAAACCGTCATCGAATCCATCGTTCTACCATTCCTAGACCGGCAAGGGAACTTGCTGTTCCAACAGGACAATGCACGTCCGCATGTATCCCGTGCCACCCAACTTGCTCTAGAAGGTGTAAGTCAACTACCCTGGCCAGCAATATCTCCGGATCTGTCCCCCATTGAGCATGTTTGGGACTGGGTGAAGCGTCGTCTCACGCGGTCTGCACGTCCAGCACGAACGCTGGTCCAACTGAGGCGCGAGGTGGAAATGGCATGGCAAGCCGTTCCACAGGACTACATCCAGCATCTCTACGATCGTCTCCATGGGAGAATAGCAGCCTGCATTGCTGCGAAAGGTGGATATACACTGTACTAGTGCCGACATTGTGCATGCTCTGTTGCCTGTGTCTATGTGCCTGTGGTTCTGTCAGTGTGATCATGTGATGTATCTGACCCCAGGAATGTGTCAATAAAGTTTCCCCTTCCTGGGACAATGAATTCACGGTGTTCTTATTTCAATTTCCAGGAGTGTACAACTGGTAAGCCAAAGGACAAACATTAATTGTATATTATGTGGATTCCAACAGTAAAATACGCAAACATGTTCAGGATGTTCGTCTATTCACAGGTAGCGACTTTTACGCGGATAACTACTTAGCAGTAGAAAAATAACTATGCTCACTAGATTGAAGAAAACAAGAAGGGTTCAGATAAGAAGAGAAGAAGGGTTTAAGAGTATCGAACAAAGATATTACAGGATTGGTGAGGAAAAGAAACGAACAAATCAGGCATATTTACAGGTGAAAACAGAATCTTCGAACTAACAAGATGAAGAGAAAATAAATGAAGTAAAGAAAATGAAGAATCGTGAAATAATTTTGTGAGCAGAAGTGAACGCAGTATCCACGGGAGACAGTATATAGCTTAAAGGATGATAAGGCATTTAAATACAACTGAAAAAGTGACAACAGACTTAAATATACCAGCACATGTAGAAATCTTAATTATATTTCCATTTACAGGTGATATCTCTTGAACACATGAGTCATTTTACAAAGCACAGTTCTAGCTTTCACAATATGGACTTCAATTTCTTGCCTTTTATCCCATTGGTGGTGGAGGTGGTGGTGGTGGTGGTTAGTGTTTAACGTCCCGTCGACAACGTGGTCATTAGAGACGGAGCGCAAGCTCGGATTAGGGAAGGATTGGGAAGGAAATCGGCCGTGCCCTTTCAAAGGAACCATCTCGGCATTCGCCTGAAACGATTTAGGGAAATCACGGAAAACCTAAATCAGGATGGCCGGAGACGGGATTGAACCGTCGTCCTCCCGAATGCGAGTCCAGTATATCCCATTGGTTGTTAACGTTAATACCTAGATATGTAAATATGTGTTCAGTGGGTTTACTATAAATGTTTGTTGCTGATTACCATTGATTTTGTTTTACTTCTTACCATTTCTAAGGGCATAACGCTCGGTACTTTCGTTGAATCAGGATGCAAGATGTCGAAGACTGTTTAAGCTGTCAGCAAATATTACAGTATCATCAGTGTAATGGCTTCTCTCCATTCAACACGATTCCTTCTTCGACATTCCGAATAAAGATTACGTATCAGTGACAGCAAAATACATTCTTATCTCACTCCTCGGTATATCTTTATTCTGTCACGTTTCACGTTTTCTTCTCACACAGAAGCATATTGATTCCATTATGAATTAATTACTATCCGGATATCTTTCCCATTTATACCACTAATTTTAGCATCTGTACAGTCTTGCAATATCTTACTGTGGCAAGAGCCTTTTGATGATAATCAATAAAACAAACACGTATATGTACCTGCGGAATGAGATTCGAACTTTTAGAAGCATTTGCAGAACATGTCTCATCAAACTTACTCTACTGAAAACACTAACTAGCTGCTCGTATGGTATGATTACACACAGCGATGAAAGTCAGTTTTAGGAACTGATCCCTGATTCACAAATTTTATTGAATAGTTTCGCAAACCATTACATTTGTTCTTCACGAAACAACTTAAGGAATTCAGAATGCATCCTATCGGTTCTGCAGTTTTCTAGTATTTTATTGTCCTTACTGCAGATCTCGTTTTTTCTGTTGTAATTTCTGTTCGTGTTTCTCCTGCGACTTCATGTAGGTTTGCCCCATGGTAACGCCAAATTTTTTGCAAGTAGTTTTTCCAGGCGTGTATTCTTCCGTTTTTTGTCAATTTTCAGATTACCACTGTTATCTGTTAATGTAGATGAGGTTATTGTACGAAAGATCCCGCAATTTCTTTTCCTTTCTTATAGACGGTTTTTTTTTTGTAAAGTTTCTGCCTCTGAGTATCTGTGTTTCATTTCTTCTTCTTTTGCTTCTCTGGTTTTCCCCTTGATAATTTTGTCAACTCGTCTATATGCGTCGGGTGTGCTTTGCAGCTTTTAATTTGAATCATTAGTTGATATATTTCGTCAGTCAACCATGACATCCTTCTCCTTGTTTCAAGATAAATTATTATTAATCATTGTTTCCATCTTAACAATATCAGATGTGGCTCTGATATTTTGATTTTCCCTTCATTTTACATCGATTGTTTTTTCCGTTTCTCTCATATCGTATTTTACTACTTGTCGGCATGAGACCATTACCAGGAACATCTAACACAAAACTTGGAGAATAATCATAGGATAGCAACTCGATCCGTCACGCACCGTGGAAGTCATCGCTAGTGGCTCATTCAGATGTTCAGCCAACTAGAATGACAGGTGCTATACAAGAAGAAGGGTTGCTGTTAATATTTAGTTTTCGGAAATTACGTTATGTCAAGCGACACATTCTTCCTCATGCATCGCTACAACCGTGTAGAGCATCAGTGGCACCCTCCGTTGTACAATGTAATGCGCCGGAGTAAATATGTTGATACACTACTGGCCATTAAAATTGATACACCACGAAGATGACGTGCTACAGACGCGAAATTTAACCGACAGGAAGAAGAAGCTGTGATATTCAAATGATTAGCTTTTCAGAGCATTCACCCAAGGTTGGCGCCGGTGGCGACACCTACAACGTGATGACATGAGGAAAGTTTCCAACCGATTTCTCATACACAAACAGCAGTTGGCCGACGTTGCGTGGTGAAACGTTGTTGTGATGCTTCGTGTAAGGAGGAGAAATGCGTACCATCACGTTTCCGACTTAGATCCGGCCGGTGTGGCCAAGCGGTTCTAGACGCTTTAGTCGGGAACCGCGCGACCGCAACGGTCGCAGGTTCGAATCCTGCCTCGGGTATAGATGTGTGTGATGTCCTTAGGTTAGGTTTAAGTAGTTCTAAGTTGTAGGGGACTGACGACCTCAGAAGTTAAGTCACATAGTGCTCAGAGCCGACTTTGATGAAGGTCGGATTGTAGCCTATCGCGACTGCGGGTTGTCGTATCGCGACATTGTTGCTTGCGTTGGTCGAGATCCAACGACTGTCAGCAGAATATGGAATCGGTGGGTTCAGGAGGGTAATACGGAACGCCGTACTGGATCCCAACGGTCTCGTATCACTAGCAGTCGAGATGACAAGCATCTTATCCGCATGGCTGAAACGGATCGTGCAGCCACGTCTCTATCCCTGAGTCACCAGATGGGGATGTCTGCAAGACGACAACCATCTGCACGAACAGTTCGACGACGTTTGCAGCAGCAGGGAGTATCAGCTCGGAGACCATAGCTGCGGTTACCCTTGACGCTGCGTCACAGACAGGAGCGCCTGCGATGGTATACTCATCGACGAACCTGGGTGCACGAATGGCAAAACGTCATTTTTCTCGGATGAATCCAGGTTCTGTTTACAGCATCATGATGGTCGCATCCGTGTGTGGCGACATCGCGGACAACGCACATTGGAAGCGTGTATTCGTCATCGCCATACCGGCGTATTACCCGGCGTGATAGGATGGGGTGCCATTGGTTACACGTCTCGGTCACCTCTTGTTCGCATTGACGGCACCTTGAACAGTGGGCGTTACATTTTAGATGTGTTACGACCCGTGGGTCTACCCTTCATTCGATCCCTGCGAAACCCTACATTTCAGCAGGATAATGCACGGCCGCATGTTGCAGGTTGTTATGGTACTTGAATTACGTAACCATTACGGCACCTCATCTGAACCTCTCGATAACAGTAATATTCGTCTGTGTTTCTGTTAACTACTTAACATATTTCTGCGACAACATTCAGATTTGATTTCATTTGTGATATATCGATATGTTTATATTGCAATGATATTATTCTTATGTGTATTCTTTATTTTGTCACTATGATCTTTGGCGTACTTGTAACGCTGATTTTTGGGCGCGTAAGCGATGATTAGTTAGTTGTTAAAGAGTTAGTTGTTAACTTGTTAGAGAGTCGGACCTTGAGGAAGTCAAGTGTTGGATGTCATCTTGGAAAGACACACAACGTAGTCAGCTTATAAAATGTGGACATTAACAGTGACTGTGAGGAAGATGTTTTCAAGTATGTTTTGTATTGTGAAGTGATGTTTTGTATTTACGTGAAATAGCAATAAAAGCAATTAAAAGGAAGTGTAAATGAAATTCGGAGTGCTTTTTTTTTTTTTTTTTTTTTTTTTTTTTTTTTTACATCACTGTTGTGCTAACTTTGAAAGGTTTAATCTCCAAGAATGGTTTGTGAAGCGCATCTACATAACTTTTGAATACAGCAGGATAAAACCTAGGACTCTTTGCACCCGAGCTTGGAATCATAACCACCTAGATTTTCAACGATTGAGCCATGATTTTACGACGAGACCAGCGTGGGAAACACAAAAAGATGAGTGCCTAGTTTTTTGACTATTACATGAAATGACTTTATTAACTGTGCTCTAATGACACCTGCCACATAATATGACTATTGTTGCCCGAAAATGCAGTATTTAGCAGCGTGAGCAACACCACAATCGTTATTAAATGCTGACCTTTGTTGTGGTAGGGTTGTTAGAAGGTCCTGTATGGGCCTTTCTGGATACAGAAAATGTTCGTCTGCTGCCCTGGCCAGCACATTCTGCAGATCTCTCACCAATTGAAAAGTTCTGGTCAATGGTGGCCGAGCAACTGGCTCGTCACAATACGCCAGTCACTACTCTTGATGAACTGTGGTATAGTCTTGAAGCTGCATGGGCAGCTGTACCTGTACACGCCATCCAAGCTCTGTTTGACTCAATGCCCAGGCGTATCAAGGCCGTTATTACGGCCATAGGTGGTTGTTCTGGGTACTGATTTCTCAGGATCTATGCACCCAAATTGCGTGAAAATGTAATAACATATTAGTTATAGTATAATATATTTGTCCAATGAATACCCGTTTATCATCTGCATTTCTTCTTAGTGTAGCAATTTTAATGGCCAGTAGTCTATGTAAATCTCCGTGTTTGTGGATGGAAGAGGCTTAGTGACGTAGAGAAAAACGTTGATCTTTCTCCTTTTTACTTTTTTTTATAATTTCCTGCGAGTCCCTAGGCAATGGAGATGTTAGCGACGTAAGTAAATCTCGCCGTACAACGCAGGGCCCGTTCTTCAGTACGTAAATAGGATACTCTCTGACGACTACCGCGATATAAGAGAGCTACTAGCCAGGTTTCCACATGGACCCACAGAGCACCTGTTTTCTATTCAGATGTCTGCTTTACTTTTGCGTGTCCCGCAACTTCATTCCGCCCACGTAAAGGATTGCACTTCAGGCGAGTTCGCTCTACTTGCGTCTGCTCTTCTCCCGCCGTTGCACTGCTAGCGGACGGAGCGGCTCCCGGAATTTCCATGCGTATAAAGAAGTCTAATTTCCCTGGAGTGAGCTTTCCGGTGAACCGGAACTACCCGTGGCCGGGAGAAACTGGAGGGCGTTTCGAGCAAGTCCAGAGCGACCCGAAGACTTTGGAAGCTGGAGACCTCGCGACCGTTGACTGCACGGTGAAACCTCGCCACAGTAGATACACATTACCGTTTAAAAATATAAATACTACACATAAATAATTTGTTTACCCAGAAACCGACAGTACATTTTGCTACTTCTTAATGCCAATGAGTGGCAAAACTTTCTCTGCCCCACAGTAACAGACACTGCTTTTTAGTCGACAACTGACACAAAGAAAAAATGAATAGATAAGCAAGAATAAAACTTTCGGAAAAAATGAATAGCGTACATTTAAAAAAAATTATTAATTGCTTAACAAGAGAACAAGAATTTCAAGGAAATAAAAGAAAAGCAATTAAATAGAAAGAGAAAAATAACACAGGCCTTTCTTCAGATGCAGTATCCTCTAAGAAGAAAAAAATCTTTGCCTCAGACTGGTCTTCACTTTATTTTACTATCTACACAGACGGAAAAAAATCGCAACATCAAGAGGGAGTTGTGTGACATAAACTATAACAGGTAGGCGTGTTTCTAAATTTGAAAGATGATGACTATTAAAATTTCACGACAGTTGTATAAAAGTGTCGCTATTAGCGCCATCAGGAAGTTGCAAATCAGATTTGCTTTACATACAAGCTGTAACGGTGGTGAGCGTTAGTTTCTTTTGGGATTGGACGTGGTGGTTTGACGTTAGTCAAGAATGCCTTTCCGATTACAAAGGCGTAATTATCAGCATCCCACTGAGCTTGAACGAAGTATTGTAATAGGGCTACGAAAAGTTAGATGTTCCTTCTGCGATATTTCGGAAAGACTTGGCAGAAATATACCCACTGTACATTGATGCTGGCAGTGGTGTTCACAGACTGTACTGTCATAAAGAAGACCAGGCTCCGAATGGCCACCTGCCAATAAGGAGATGAGAGACCATCGTTTTCGGCGTATGGCTCTGGAACATCGTACTGCAACTACAGCAGCAGTTTGAGTTGCATTTGGCCCCATAGTGACACAACGGACCGTTACAGATAGGTTACGTCTAGGACAATTGCGAGCCAGACTCCCTGTAGCATGCATTACACAGAGCCTAACCCACCGCCATTTGTGACTTCAAGGGAAGTGAGGTCTCATTGTAGGGCAGGTTGAAGGCCTGTTGTATTTTCTGATGAAAGCTGGTGCTGCCTAAGTTCCAGTGACAGCCTTGTGTTGGATAGAAGGCGACCAGTTGACAGCCTGCGATCAACCTGTCTGTCCGCATGACACACTAAAATTATACCTTGTGTAATGGTCTTTGATGCGGTTTCGTATGAAAGCGGGAGCACCCTCACGGTTATCCTAGGTGCTTTAGTCTTCTCCACCAGACATCACGGCACCTAGAGTATTAGCAACCAAACTGACAGCTTGCAGCCGCGGGTTGCCCGCCTTCGCAGGCACACCGAAGCACTAAACAACTGACAGGCAATATCGATGAACGGCCACAGCAACAACCATAACAATAACACCACAGCAAAGATACCAGCGGCCACCAGGGGCCACTAACCGTCCACATAAACATAAGGAAGAGGTCGCTGCAGATCCCGGAACTTTTTTCACACGTCAACCACGTGATGGAAAATAGTTCCGAGGTACTCATCCGCCGAAGCGCTACAAAACCCGGCGCTCGGCCGCACATCGGCAGTTCATCGACCGCCAGCAGACTTGGATAGCTGCCGCCCCGGCAGCCCGGCTTGGATCTTCTCGCTGATCTCTGGATTAGGCTTGGTATATCGGAGAAGTCTCTGGGATATACTAGTAGGAAATTATTTCAGTTGTTTGCTATCTCATTCTTGTATGTAGTTGTGGTTCGCAGACAGATCACTGTTTTGTGTTGGTGTTATACTTGGAGCATTTGCTTTGGTTAATTGAACAGTCCAATAAATTCCTTCGGACTTTGATCGTTAGTTTCTTCTGCTTACGCAAACATATCACTAGGCACCCTGAATGCAAATTAGTACGTCAGTTTGGTGAGTATACTTGTTGTCCAGCCATTCGTAAACAGCACTTGGAAATGGAAATTTGTGGTAAGTTCTGAGGGACCAACTGCTGAGGTCATCGGTCCCTAAGCTTACAGACTACTTAATCTAAATTAAACTAACTTACGCTAAGGACAACTCACACACCCATGCTTTAGGGAGGATTCGAACCTTCGACAGGGGGAGCCACGCGTACAATGACAAGGCTCCCCAGACAGCGCGGCTACCCGGCGTTACATGAACAGCATTCCAGAGGGTGTTTTCCAATAGGATAATGCTAGCTCACACACCGTTGTTGCAATCCAGCATGCACTGCAGAGTGTTGAAATGTTTCCTTGGCCTGCTCTATCACCATTCTGTCTCCGGGCGAGAACACATGGGACATCAATGGACGATAGCTCCAGTGTCATCCACGAACAGCATTAACTGGGTCGATATTGATGAACCAGGTGCAGTAGGCATGGAACTCCAGCCCACAACTGACATCTGGCTCTGTGGAACACAATACATGCACTTTTGGACGCCTGCATTCATCATCACACCAGTTTCAGTACAAAATATTCGCTACGGCTTATCTCGTGCTTGCATTAACCTGTAACCCAGCAGTGTTAATCATGTTACCTAGACAAATGTATCCCCGAAATTTTCATTACTCTGCATTAAGTCTTTTTTAGTGCCGCGATTTTTTGCGGTCACTGTATTTCGGGCTCCACTGTCATCAGCAAACATATCTGGTATAGATCAATGAGACACGATTTCGATCAAAACTGTGGCTAAGCATTTTCTTACAAGTAACATCGGTCACAGAGTTAAGATTGTGGATGGCAACGGAACGTTTTCATATACCCAAAAGTATCTAACGACATGAAAGATAGGCAGTAATAGAGAAGGGAATGGGAGAGGGTTAACCTTAACCTTACGTTAGTCACTCTGTGTGTAAGAAAATGTAGTAGAGGAAAGTTAAGAGAATTTGGAGAAAGGAAATAGAGAATTTTCCGATATCATTGTCAGAGAGAGCCGTGGACTTGCAAAATCCGTTGAACAAAATTGACAGTTTCCTGAAAAGAGGTTATAACAACAACGCCAACAAAACTAAAACAAAAGAAAGTAATATAATCGAATTAAATCAGGTGATGACGAAGGAATTACATTACAAAATTAAACAATAAAAGTAATAGAAACAGACGTATTTTACTATGTGAACAACGGAAACAACAGAAAAGGAATTGCAGACTGAAAATAGTGAGAAAAGCTTTTCTGAAGAAGGGGTATATGTTAATATCTAATGTAAGTGTTATGTGTTAGGAAGTCTTTACTGAAAACATTTACTACACAAGTAATACAACAATAAATGTGGTTTACAGAAGAATTTTGAAGATCGGAGGGACTGGATAAGTATAAAGAGATACTGCTCCGTACCAGGGAGAAAAGAAGGAAAGAGATATTTGTATTCGACATTCCGCCGACAACGAGATCATTAGAGACAAAACATAAACTTGGATTGGAGAAAGATGGGGAAGAATATCGGCCGTGCCCTTGTAAAGGAACCCTCCCGAAATTCACCTGAAACAATTTAAGGAAATCACGGAAAACAAAAAGCAAGATGATCGGGCGAGGATCTGTACAGCCGCCATCGCGATTAGGGCTGTCTTTCCCCACCTCCCTCCTTGGGGAGGCAAGAATCGTATGCTACAATTTCGCTAAGGCAGCAAGAAATAGTTTAGTTACGCTATTGTCGTAGATAAAAACTATAGCTGGGGACCAAGGCTTCAAACCCCACACATTTTCAATCGAACGTAGATTGTAGCAGTTATGTATAGATTAACTCTCCTGAACAGGACAGACTGGGGTGGAGAGATGCGCCGAAGTAACTTTTGTATGTCAGGTAAGACAACTTGTTGAAACTTGGATCATTTGTACGAGGGGCGTTCAGTAAGTATTGCAACACTTTTTTCTCGGCCAGTTTCAGTTGAAAAAATTCAATACTTGCTGTGGGACATCGTGGAATATTCCCGCTTCAGCCCCTATAGTTTCATGAAGTTCCGACAGGTAGCGGCGCTATATGTAGCCTTCAAAATGGCGTCTCTAACGAAGGTGTATTCCAAATAGAGAGCTATCACTGACTTTCTTTTGGCGGAGAACCAGAATATCGCAGATATTCACAGGCGCTGGCAGAATGTCTACGGAGATCTGATAGTGAACAAAAGCACAGTGAACCGTTGGGCGAGGCGTCTGTCATCATCGTAACAAGGTCGCGCAAACGTGTCCGATCTGCGCCGTGCCAGCCAGCCTGCAATGCTAGAACGTGGGGACACTCTCACTCGAGGTGATCGACACCTGGCCAAACAACTGGACGCCTCTGTTGGTAGTGCTGACACACTGGTCCACCAGCTGGAGTACTCAAAGGCGTCCAGCAGACCCTAAAGATCAGCGAAGGACCATCTAGGCGGAATTTCTTGTACGTTACGAGGCTGATCGTCACATTACGTGGATGATGCGGAGGTTATTGACGCAGCAAGTAATTGGCTCCGAAGTTCACCAGTAGAGTGGTACCATGCGGTAACACGAGCCCTCTCACTAGGGTTGCGCAAGGCCACAGCATTGACCGGAGATTCTGTTGAAAACTGGGGTTTTATATCCATAAGAGCGGGGAATAACACGGTGTATTGGAATCTCGAATAAAATCAACCCACTCTGAGGAAAAAATGTGTTGTATTGTCTACTGTTGTCTATTGAACGACTCTTGTAGAAACATTTTCTACAGTCTAGTACAAGAGGTACCTGGAAGAAATCCATAATCAGACGACTAGCAACGAAACTTGCGTTCAAAGGCAATAATTACACAGAATTTTGCGCGATTTGTGATTGAACATTACAAAAGTCGAGAAGTGGTTCATAATAGGGTGTGTGATCACGGTGTGTGTTCACCACAGACACCAGTGCATGTTCCACGACGTCCTCCCATGGTGGCCATGAGACTGGTAAAGAGTTATTGTGGTAAGGAGTTACTACCAGTGCGAATGAAAATTGCTGTTGAACTGATTGTAGTTACCCTAAAGCAAGTTATTACGCTGTTGAGCGGTGGGGGTGGACCAGAAGGCAAGAAAGCAGCGTTCATAGTGGAAAACATGTATAATATTTTATTTAAATAAAGGTTAAGAACCTTGTGACGTCAGTAAAATAGCTGTTAAAAACAAGTAAGAAATTAAAGAAGTTGTCTGATATTAACGAGGAAATGAGATTAGCAGTTGACGTCAGCAAAAGATCTTTTAAACAATTAAGAGACTAAGCGATTTGTCAAACATTGACGGGTGTCTGAAGTCAGCCAAACTGTATATTTATGATCAAAACCTTAATATTTACAAAATTTTTCAATTGGCTTTTAAATATAAAATCTTAAATTATTGCAGCAGACTTGGTAAGAGTTAACGGAAGCCACACAAACGATGCGTCACGTTCGTCAGTCACGGAAGTTCAGGAACAGGAGAAGTTATACAGACGTAATTCAATCCCGCGACAGGCGGGATAACCCGATGGACAAGGTGGGCGATGTGAACTCGCGATCCACAGGAATGTTAGTGGACGGGACAGATCCATTACAACGTGAACTACAACATACTAAGAACTACCCTTAGAAAACTAGTAACAGTGCGCTGCTTTACAATGGGTGACACATATTTAATTTTATTGCTATTTAGGAGCCAAACATAAATAAATGAAAAACAAGCATCTGCAGAGTCAGCGAATATGATGATAAGCAAGAAATCACTTAACAACTGGGTAGCACTCTTATTACAGGAATGAGAAAACGATTAAAGTTTATGTGTACCCAAAATTAATTGGGAAACAGTTACTTGTATCAATTATGCAGCGGGAAATGGAAGAAAATTAAAATTCACCAACTTCTAACACGCTTTGCAGTAAGGGACTAGCCATAAGTAACGAATCGGACAGCTCTTGGTCACGTAAAATCCACTATTTCAAATAGCTAAGCAACAGAATCTCAGATTGAAAAGTTGGTTTACCAGGCTGCCCGTAACAACTACAGTGGCAAAGTACCTTCTTACATTAGCAGAATTTACCACAGAAAATCTCAGGGTGGGTCAACTAACAAATTTAACTGACAATTTCACTGAAATGATTACAGTGAAAGGCCACCCTGACTTCACTGTATTTGAAAGGAGGAACAGCACACAGTTCAGCCGTCAACATGGTCCAAGGTACGCCTCTAGAAATATGACTAATTTACACAGGCAGTTCTAATTAACGTAAATCCATTAACTCCGTAACACGGTTCACGCGACTTCCGCATATTTCACAAACAGTTGCGAATAACGTTTGTAATGAAACAGACTTGCTTCCATTAAGGTAAACTTCAGTTCTTTCTGAGCGAAACCCCACAGACAGCAAACACAGAAGACCTTTCGGGAAGGGAAAACTATTATCAGCACTACGATCCTAACGAGACAAGACGAGGAAGCCACAGAAAAAGCCTCACCAAAATATTTGATGAATCGGTAGCGAAGACGTACTCAAAATTGTTTTGTCTAGGAATCCCGTATATTCTATTCGCTAGACAAACACTCAAACAACTACTACAAAAGTTTGTCAACTGTCCTGCAGTGACCGTTGATCTCTAACTGTGCTACGTAGAGAGTGCTAACGAGGAGGCTACGATGCGTCGGCTAACGAAGTGGCTAACGTTGAAGCTGCTATCGTAGTGGGCTGCATCCAGTCGGGCGCAGCGCTTAAGTCGTCTTCACCTAGAGGCCCTGCTGTCGCGTTGTCGTCCTGGAGAGAAGTCGGTCAGCGTGCGATCGGCTGACTTCTTCTCACAGCCTAATATTATGAATGTTTTTGAAGTTCATTGCACGACTTTTCCTAACAAAAACCTTGAAGATTCTCTGAAATTAATAATAATAATAATTATTATTATTATTGTATCTCAAGCAATAGAGATTAGCTCTGGGAAGAATTTTTCTTCTGAATCTAGGCGATGTCGATCCCGGGAGTCCACAGCTGAGGCGATCGACAATTTAGGAATGATGGTTCTGCACAATCTCAAAGAAAAACGGGATGGGAATGCAAATGGCAGCAGATCCTTAATCGTTGTAGAGAGAATAAATCCATGTCTGGGCTATTGAATGTCACTCTTGAGAAAATACGGCAGTGTTGCTCGTCGCTGGTTTTGATTTGTGTTACTATGAATTCGATGCAGGCTCTTGAAATTATTTTCGCCACTGGATGTAAATCTTGCTGGTAAAATTTAAACAAATATAATGTCCAACGTGAAGTGTTGGGTTTGTAAAAGAATGAATCATTTTTTCCGTTTTGTTTTCTTTGACGATCTATTATATTCGCGTTTATTCATCAAGATGAGCTCTTTCGAATTACAACGGTTTTTAATCCTTTCACCTTTTGTATACAGACACCAGTCACTAAAGTCACAATTCTGATTGCAATGGCGGACTATCCCTTTCATACAACAACATATACCTCTCTCTACTTCCCTAGGAAGAAAACACAACAACAACAAAATTAGAAATTACAAACAAGTCGGCTAACAAAGCCAGAGTTACAATGTTCAACAGTCTCTTTTTAGCTGCTGCCACTCTCAGCCACTGTATCGTTGAGTGTCAGTATTAGCGTTGTAGTTCTCAAGACATAGAACAACGTATAGCTTCTTTAATCTGTCGCATCACATTTCAAGACATATACAAAGTAAACATTTGGCCACTACCAGAGTTTAACAAAAATAAAAACTATTTACACTGCGTTGACACTTTCACCGCTTTCGCACACGCGTCGTAAGACAGAGAATACAACGAAATATCAAATTCTCTTATACTACGAGGGTAATCCCAAAAGTAAGGCCTCCTATTTTTTTTTATAAGTACAGAACTCTGTTCGTGTGGCAGTTGGTCACACTTATGAAGAGTGCTTCACGCGCTATGTGTAAACATAAGCTGGGGCGCTCAGCCTTGGCTTGGCAGCCGTTGAGAATGCCCACTGGCTAACCGACATCCCTGCACCAGGAAAGGACTGAACCAAGTTCCACCAGATGGTAATTGAAGAGGCCCAGAAGCGCTCAGAGAAACAGTTGCACGTCGGCCGATGAGACGACCGACCTCTCAGAGCCGGTATGCCGACAACATTTAAAATAACTTGTCAAAGGAAATCACGCCAGCTACACACACAACCTGACAGACACTTGCACGAAGATCTGGAAGATATCCAACAGTAACTAAACATGCACGAAGGCGAATCGGGAGTCGATGCACACACACACATATACACACACACACACACACACAAACACACACACACACATACAGCCGACTCATGAACGATCGGGGAGCCAAAACGCGTCGTCCGTTTGGACGACCGACCGACAATCCACCAAGACCGTTGCCCGGCTCAAGTGGTGCGTGGCGGCAATTCTCGGGCGAGCCATGTCGACGCAGACCTCACTGCTGCTCCAACCCGACTGGCGGGTCCGGACTGCGCTCCAGACGCGTTCCAACTGACTGCCAGCCCGAAGTCGCGACCCGAACTGCCGATGAACTCCGACGCGATGTCCTCACGACAGACAACCACCAGGAAGAAATAGCAGTTGAGCAAAGATACTACGAAAGGGCATATATTGATACGCGTTGCTAACGCTGCTCACGGTTAGGCAAGGCAGCAACTCAGTGACAGTAGTAATTTAAATTAACGTAGTGAGGTGGAAGTACGTTAAAAAACAGGATATGAAATACATGAGGGCGAGAACATGACCCACGCACGGCTCAGTATACTTGGAAAAGGCCTGGAGATACGGGAAGAATCCAGATAGATTACGTCATGGTCTGGCAGAGATTCCGAAATAGTATATTGAAATGTTAATCGTACTTAGGAGCAGATATAGGCTCTGATCGCAATTTAGTGATGATGAAGAGTAGACTGAAGTTTAAGACACTAGGTAGGAAAAGAAGTGAGATACTTAAGTAGTAAAGAATGAAGAAATACGCTCTAAGGCTATAACTTCTACAATAATGAATAGCTCAGAAGGCAGTCAAGTTGAAGAGGGCTTGACATCTATAAAAACGCAATCAGACAAGTTGGAAAGAAAACCTCAGATAAATGCGACAAAACCACTGAAAAGAGAAGAAATTCTTCATCTGATCGCAGGGAGACGCAAGTGCAAAAATGTCCAGGGCATTTCAGGAATATAGAAATGCAAGTTGCTTAAGAATGAAACAGTTAGGTAGTGCAAGGGAGCTAAGGTGGAACGGCTGCATGAAGTAAAGAAATCGGAAAAATTGTGGCATGGAGAGTAACATTAAGAGTAAACCGAGTATTCCTCTGCTAAATGCAGAGGAGAGAGTGGATAGGTGGAAAGACCACGCTGGAGGTTTCTTCGAGGGGTAAGATATGTCATGATGCAATAGAAGAAGCAACAGGAGGCGACAGGAAAGAGATATGGGATCCAGTATTAGAATTAGAATTTAAAAGAGATTTGGACTGAATTTTTAAAACCATTGGGGGCATAGCCAACAAGACAACTGTTCACGTTGGCGTGTGGATTTTATGAGACTGTAGATATAACATCAGACTTTCGGAAAACCATCGTTCACCCAATTTCGAAGATTGCAAGAGCGGACAAGTGAGAGAATTATAGCACGATCAGCTTAACAGCTCATGCATCCAATTAACTGAAAAGATTAATATGGAGAATATAGGGAAACATAAATTGAAAATATGTTACATGAAGATCAGTTTGCCTTTAGAGAGGCAGTTCTGACGTTGCGGTTGATAATGGAACCAACACTCGTTCATAGGATTTGGTGACACAGAAAATACGCTCGACAGTATAAAATGGTGAAAGATGTTCCAAATTCTGAAAAGAATAAGAGTAAGGAATAGCAAAAGACGAGTAATAGGCAATACGTACTAGAGCGAAAACGGGGAATAACACTGCAAGATCAAGAACGATGTGCCTGGATTAAAAAGGGTACGAGACAGGGACGAGGTCTTTCGCCCATACGGTTCAGTGTATTCATCGAAGAAGCAACCACGGAAGAATAAGGAAGGTTCTAGAGTGGGATTAAAATTCAGAGTGAAGGGATATCAATGATAAGATGGCTGATAACATTGCTGTCATGACTGATAGCGATGAAGAATTCCAGGATCTCTTGAATGTAATGAACAGTCCAATGAGTACAGAGTATGGACTGAAATATGGGTTGAGAGGAAATCGAAGAAATTCGTAAGTAATGAGAAGAAGCGAAAATAAGGAAAGCGAGGAACTTAACATCAGGATTGGGGATCACGAATTAGACGAAGTTAACGAGGTCTTACAGTTAGACAGAAGAAAAAAATGAAAATCAGGCTACCACTGGCAAAAAGGGAATTCCTGGACAAGAGGAGTCTACTAGTATCGAATATAGGTCTGAACTTGAGGAAGAAGTTTCTAAGAACATATGTTTGGAGCACGGGATTGTGTGATAGTGAAACATGGCTGTGAGAAACCAGAACAGGAGAGAATCGAAGTGTTTGAGATGTGGTGCTAATGAAGAATCTTGAAAATTAGGCGGGCTGGTAAGGTAAGGGATGAGCAGGTTCTCCGCAGAATTGGCGAGGTAAGAAATATATGGAAAACGCTGACCAAAGAAGGGGGTGGGATGATAGCACATGTGTTAAGACATCAGGAAACAACTTCCATGGTTCCAGACTGAGCCACAGAGGGTAAAAGCTGTAGAGGCAGACAGAGATTGGACTACATTCACCAAATAATTAAGGACGTAGGTTTCAGCAAGTAAAAACAATGGTCCCTGTGTCATTAATATGAAAACAGTTTCTGGTTGTTACCCTTATGGAGTTCACCAGTATTTGCTCATTGCAAGAGGCAAATGATCACAGCAAAATTTATGACTGTTTATTAACATGTAAAATTTATGAAAATAGCAAAGGTGCCACAGCAATTTAAAAAAAAAACAGCACGAAAATAACATCAGTATTATAAAGCAATCCTCAAGATCAAAAAGAAAAAAAAATGATAATAAGAGAAGAACCATGTTTTACAAAGTGGTTATCGCAAAAAAATCCTATATCTTATAAAACTAATAATTTGTAGAACTAAAATAACTTTGTGGCACTAATTTAATCACTCTTCTATACTTCGCTTAGTTAGCAAACATTGATCACTGTGTTGTTATACTGAAACTACGATTAATTATTTGATTGTTACCCTTATGGGGTTCCTCACTATAAATATGCCCCATGCAAAGGGGCACACAGTCCAATGAGAATGAAAAGCTATCTGACTGATAAACGAAGCAATGCCACAGGAATGAATTTACGAAACAAAATATCACAAATTTAATACATCACACAAAAACAAACACTGACAAATAAAACAGCTCTGAAAGTTCCATAGTCACGTCTAAAAAAGCACCAATAAATAAAACACCTGTAAAATACAAGAGTCAAAGTCTAAAAAAACAATAAATTGAACACCTGCAAAATACACGAGTCAGTCTAATAAAAAAAAAAAAAACGCCAATTAATCGAACCCCTGCAAAATACACGATCAGAGTTTCTCTGAAAGAACACACATTTATGCATTGTACTAAGAACCGTATAATCACTGTTCATTGGCACACTCAGTAGTTCCACTGTTCTGAGGCACAATATAAGAGGGCGGAGGCTCATCGCCGCAGCTGTCAGTAGGGATTTTTGTCCATCTGTTGCGTGCAATCCTGCCGTCTCTGCCCTCTCATGAAGTTTCTCTTAGTGGCCCGTGTCACGTACATCTCGATTTGGTTCCATGTTTGTGTTGTCAAATTCATGCGGTATCCTCGTTTGACTCGCCAGGTTGATATTCCTGGGCAAGGATGACACTTAATGGTTCTTCTTTGTGCCACCCTTAGCGATCAGAGAACATGGAACCATGATTTACTGTCGCTTGACAATGGGCTTCAGCCAGGAAATGTTGATAGGCGTCATTGACAGTACCAGTCGAAAGGCTCCACACCTCTTTATCCCCTGTCTTCTGTCGTTTCATCGTGGCCGTCTCATCACGGTCACGTGCGTGTGGTGTGTTGCCAGCAGATGGATTTCCATGCAGTGGACCGCTCGGCCACCTCAGGTCATTGCCTCAAAGAAGGGTCGCACTGGTGCGGCTGCCCATTAGCTCCAGGTGCAAGGGAAAGTGTTTGCCCCACACCCTTCTTTTGTTGTCGAGCGTGCTCCGGAAGTGTCCCGGCTGACATGTGTCCTGCTGGGAAACCCGCCTGTTTACAACTAGTCCTCCTCCTCGCTGCTCCCGCTGTCTCATAAGAGTTTAGTCGGTTCGTTTTCACGATCTGTACTGCATTCGCAGAAATTGTTCATCACAGTTATTTGATTACAAAATGTCATCCATAATACCACAATTTTTAAGAACAAAAGTGAGACTTAACTTTTTTAAATAAAAAAGTTACATGAATCTAGAATATAAAAATAAAAGTTAAATGACTTGACAATACAAAAAAAAAAAAGTGAAATGACTTGACAGTATAAAAATAAAGATTAAATTAACTGACAATATAACATCTAAATCCACATCACTAATGTGGTTCACTTGTGTTTTAATAAATCAAATGCTACTTATTAATTCACTAAAATAAATAGGATTATGCCTTGTGCAAGTATAGGTCAGGACAGCATAGGGTTCACATGTTATTTACGCACACACATGCACACCTGTTGTCTATTCTACAAAATAACTACCCATAAACATGAATTAATTAAAATTTTACTTCAATCCACTACTACTTAATCCTACAAGCTACTTGAATGCAATTTCAACACAGTGTTTATACCACTACAACATTGTTCTAATTTGTCCTCTTCTTGGTGCTCGCAGCATATGTCTTGTCACATGATAAATATGGAGAAACTTTCCTTAAACATAGGGTAAACGACCCTATTATTGGCACCCCACCAGTAATTGGCACCTGGCTAAGAAACATTTTGTAATAAGGAAATTTTTAAGTTGGTAGTGCTGTTTTAGAAACAGATGAAGACCTCTGTTTTCGCTTGTTGCGCTGCATTTCTTTCAACACCTTCTGGGAACTGGTTTGGTGGGAAGCTGACCTGAAGTCGATTGTTGTGAAGTTCCCTGTGCAAGAAAGGATTTTCTGAGAGGTAAGTTGAGAAATACTGCCGTATATTAAGTGCTGTAATTGTGTGGACATCTCATATTTCAAAATTATGATACTGTGGTTATAAAATAAAATCAGTATGGAGTTACTGGAAAAAATTGAAACATTCTAACCTCAAAAGTGTAGAAGTTTAAGCTGTGCCAATAACTGGATTTTGCAAAGCCTGTAATTCTAATTATTGGCACCAGGTGCCAACAACTGGTATTTTGCACTGATTCACTTTCATAGTGAAATTCATTTCAATCTTGATAAGAATGGGAAATAAATGTAGCTGTAAAAAGAGCAACTTCAAATGTTATCTGTAACCAGCAAATGGCACCGTGCCAACAACTAGAAAATTGTGTGCCAATAACTGGAAAATTGTGTACCAATGACTGGAAAATTATTAAGCAATAATTGGCATTGATTTTAACATTTTTCTGCATCTCTTTCATTATAGAAGTAAACTGAACGAAATATGGGTCCTAGGCAAAAAGATTCATACAGTGAAGAAAGCCTTCAGAAACCACTCCAAGAAGTAAAGAAAGGCATCTCATTCAAAGCAGAGTCCAGAATGTACGGGATTCCCAGATCAACATTGCAATTCCGGCTGAATAATAAATATACCAAAACATCCCATGGGCCAGCACCTATACTGAGCACAGAGGAGGAAAACACCCTTGTTTGGTGAGTATTGCTACCCCTGTAGATTGACTCATTGACAATTTACAAACTAATTCATTATATCTGATAATATCCTTAATTATCTTTTCTGGTGGATCTTTGAATGTGCTCGGAAAGGATTCCCACGGCGAAAACAAGATATTCAGGCAAGCGTGCAAGAGTTTCTTCATAAAAGTAAACGCCCTAATCCTTTTAAGGATGACACGCCTGGTAACAAATGATGTCCAAGCCGTATTTTCAATGGCGATGAAACTAATTTTGTTCTATGCCTTGAGAAAGATATTGTACTTGCACCCACGGGCTGTTAAAATGTCTACGAAGTAGAGAAAGGTCCAGCCAAAGCTACTCTCACTGTCATGTGCACATTCTCAGCAGATGGAAAGATGTGCCTTCCAATGATAATTTACCCCTATCAGAGAATTCCTACCAACGTTATCAGCGAGGTTCCTGAAAAGTGGGGCATCAGAAGAAGCGACAATAGATGGATGAAATTTGAAGTTTTCTTCAAGTTCATAGCTAACGTTTTTCATCCACATTTCCAAGAAAATAACATCCTACGACCAGTAATTCTGTTTGTTGATGGGCATAAAACCCATTTAACGTACCACTTGAGCGAGCTGTGTAAGGATCTTAAAATTATTCTGACATCTTTGTATCCCAATTCTACACGAATATTACATCCTGCTGATGTTGCTGCCTTCACACCTTTCAAAAGTAAATGGAAGAATGGTGCATTCATATGGCAAACAAACAACGGTGGAAAAGCTATAACTAAGGAGGACTTTGCACCAATCTTGAAAGAAATGATTGAAAAAATGGACCTTGAAAACAATTAAAAATGGTTTCACAGCTACCGGGTTTTACCCATGGAACCCAAATAACATTGATTTCTCAAAGTGCTTGGGTATGAATGTTTCTAACCGCAATAATATTAACAGCAACAGCAGGAAATCAGAAATCCTGCCACTTCCATACGACACTTTTCTTCAGGTTGTTGGAGAAGAGAAAATAAATGAATTTGACACTATACAGAATGTGACAGAAAACGCTCATGGAGAAGATTTCTTTCTTCTATATCGGATATGTAAATGTTATCAAAGTGAAAACCAAAAACAGGAACAGAAAGCTACTGAAATCATGCCAGATGCCAACGTGTCTCGTTCTGATGAAAATCTGAACATTTCAAATCCACAACATGCCTCGAGTGAAGAAGCTAGCCATAGTTCATCAGGAAGGGATGACACAGAAGATACGCCTATAGTAAATAAAACTCCAACCAAATGTATAAACGAAGTGTTTCTTTGGCCAGAAACGCCAAAAAGGAAAGGAAAGCGACAAGTGGAACGAGTCCCATTTGTTTTTACCTCAAGAAAGTGGAATAACCTGCACGAGGAAAAGGTAAAAATGAAGGAGGATGCCATGAAACAGAAAGAAAAACGAAAGCAGGAAAGAGAAGAGAATAAAATGAAAAAGCAAGCTACTGAACAAATTAATAAAAAGAAGAAAATGAAGAGAGATACAAGCATTCTGACAGAGCTGACATCCCAAGCTAAGCATTTAGAGGTTGAGAATGCTCCAGCTTCTACAAGCGGTTGCATGAAGATTAAAGAAAAAGAGTTTCGTGGAATGTGCTTCAAATGTACAAGAAGTGTTTCTTCCAAGAAGGGATATGAATGTAATAGCTGTAAACAGCTTTTCCACTCTACACGCATCCCTAGTGGGCATCAAATACATATCCCAGATGATTCAGATGATGATCTCTTTGTATGCCATAATTGTTATGTGGTACATGATAGTGACAATACTGATGCCTTTGATGATGAAAGTGATTTCTCCGAATCGGTGGAACAAATTCTTACTGCTTGCGTCACACAAAGGCCTATGCATAGCAGTTCTTCAGGAATAGTACTTACACAATGGAAAGGACTGAGAACAAACTCAATTTGGTGTTTCTGTAATTCATAGTTGTATTTCTATAGAGTGTAATGTAATTTTACTGAATTAATAAATTGATTCTCAGTTTTTCTTTATGTTCTTAATTTTCACCTTCTATTGCATTACCAAGTATTAGGAACAGCTTGTGATAGCTAGTTGTGAGTAATAATATTACTAATAATAGTTAAAGTCGTTATAAATTGGGGGTGCCAATGATTGGTAATGTGCATGCCAACTACTGGAAAATTGTGCCAATAACTCGTAAAATTTTACATATTTTCAAGCAACTTATTTCACATGGAAAATAAAGTACAAAACTTTCGTAATTGTAGTATAATGTTACTTTAATATTCTAGCATGTTTTGTGTTAGAATTATACTTCAAGCAAGGGAAGTATTGAGGATACATAATTTACGCTACAAACATGTTCTTAAAGTGCCGATAATTGGGTGGTTTACTCTACATAGTAAAAAGAACAATGGTTATTTACACGCCAAAACATTTATACCAGTTGACACACCTGATAAGAGATTCGCAATTATACATTTACCATACTCATACGTTCATACATAAAACAGTAAGACAATTTCATCTAAGATTACGTTATCACAAGAATTAATCACACAGATGACTCTGAGAAGGGTAAAAATATTTTCATCATACAGGTTATACCACATTTTCTTACCCATTTTGCTCCAATTTCGTTCCTTCTTTAAGTTACCTTTCGCTTCCAAATCAGTTATTTCGCCTATGGCGGTTATTCTTGATTCATTTCTCATGAATGGCAAAATTGTGGTCTCCTCTATTCTGTAAAACATTATCACAAGAATTAATCACACAGATGACTCTGAGAAGGGTAAAAATATTTTCATCATACAGGTTATACCACATTTTCTTACCCATTTTGCTCCAATTTCGTTCCTTCTTTAAGTTACCTTTCGCTTCCAAATCAGTTATTTCGCCTATGGTGTTTATTCTTGATTCATTTCTCATGAATGGCAAAATTGTGGTCTCCTCTATTCTGTAAAACAGTTTCATCTTAACATCCTATTGAACTTACAACTGACACAAAAGATCCGAACCCTCCTGTAGTTTAAATGACAAATATTTTGCTTCATCCTTATTACCTTAAACCAAGCTTTCCTTCAGTCCAATAATCAAAATTGTTTAATCTTCCTCTACCTTCAAGAGGGACATTTCTTCAGTTCAACTCATATAGGCTGCAGTGCATCCCACACCAGCGAAAACAGTAAGCTGTAATGCTCACAGCATCAGCAGAAGACATAAACGTCACTTTTCTAGGACAAGTATTAATGCAGAGTAATTTTTCAGGCTCTGCCTCAACATCAGTCAAGACTACAAAGGATCCATATTTCCGTTCCATTCTCCATTTGCTGGAAAACTGCTCGTCGTTTGACCGCCATTATTCTACTTCAGGGCCACGTAAATTACACAAACCACAACTCTTCTTTCACCTTGAAGGGAATCAATCTATTTACAAAATCCACAGACAGCACTTTACGTACTCAGCTATAAAGAACAAAAAAGACATATATCATCAATATTAACATATTAGCGCATATTGGGAATCCATTGGTTAAACAATCGTATTATCGCATCCTGTTTCCAAGATTCCAAACTTACTCATTCCTTTCTCAGAGCTCTCCTATCTTAAAATATTCATACAGCACGCATACTATAGTAAGAGATCATCATTTATACTGACAGATATGGAATAGTAATAGATAGATAGTAGCACTGCTAAATAATAATAAACAAAGGAGTGAGAGGCAAGGTGTTGCCTGCTCAATGTTGGTAAAAGAAGGAGACGCTATGTTTGCAAACAGAGTGAGGTAATGTAAGTAAACGAAAATGGGATCAAAGCTTAAAAACAGGTGGATGTACAAATGAGAGAAGTGATAAGGAACCTGACATAACCCAGAATAAATTGAGACATTATTAACCATTACTAACCTGAGTGAGCGTAGTATGGATATGACTATGTAACAAATACTGGAGGTGACTAGAGAAACCTGATGTTGAATTTTGTGAAACCTGAGTTGGAGATTATTGTAACAGAGCAGCAAAAGGCTGGCTTGAGAAACCCTAAGTTGACTTTAGTCAAGAGGAACCCATATATGAATCTGAACCATTCAAGTGCCCCAGAAATCAGTAGAACAATTTTAAGATTAGTAGTTTTAAGGAATGTGCAGTGTTTATATGTGTTTTCAGATGTTGTTTTTCTTGTACAGGACTGCAGGAGATTGCCTGGAGAAAAATTGTATATATATGAGTAATTTTGTGTTTTGTAAGGTTACGTGGTGTACCGGATTTGGAGAGCCATAAGCACTGGCTGAAATTTGAAGTGTATTTGTGTACTATTTGTTAGAAATAATTTGTATATACTTATATGTAACAGTGACTTGTTTGATTCACTGCGATGAAAAAAAAAATTGAAGAAAAATTAATAGTAAATGTGCCACTTTGGTACTGTTGGTAGGAAAGTTAGTTCGCTTTTAACTAAAAAAAAAGTATTTGTAAATGGAAATATTGCAAAGAAAATTTTGCATGATGACTTGGAAAAGTAGAGTTATTCAGTAAGAGTCAGGAAAACTATGATTAAAATAACTTTGAGAGGGTTATTGTGTTAGGTTAAGACATAGCATTTAAGGATGGAAACTGAGGCCAGCTGAATTTTTCAGGTGCCCTGGCGTAAGGTTGTAGTAGCACGAGACTCATATGGAACTCCAACGCAGGACTGAGTCAGACAACGAGTGTTAGCAGAAGTGAAAAGTGTAGGTTTTAAGAGCTGACTCTCACGAAAGTGATTATGTTGTTAGTGTGCGTGTGATGTAAAAAGAGTGTATTGTTGGTTCGTTTCATTTTCAGCAACCTGTAAAAAAATATATATGAAGATTGTAACTTTTTTATTTTAGTATTGATGATTTAATATATATGTGTAGAGTTAACTGATTGTAGGTCATCAGCCCTAGACATTGATGAATGAAATACTCGTACATACAGAACCAGAAATGACAAATAATAACGGTTAATAGAAAAATATTAAGAAACAAAAATTTCTTTAGAAATTAAAAATTTTAGTTCCTCAGGAGGTGTGTGGCGTGACAACGAGTGCGCGATCGCCCATTTGTCTATTAAAAGCTTTACTTCAGAATGTATGTGGGCTGCAATGTAAGCTGGTAGAGTATTATACAGTCAGTAACGGACGAGTTGTGTCCTGCAGACTGACGTCACGACCATCTGTTGCAGCTGCGCGTGTGAAAGCAGTGGAGTAGTGCTGGCAGGCCACTTACATTATTCGAAACTAAAGATATTAATAACTAATAAAGGAATAACCTGAGGAACGTCATAGTTGATGTACATCCTTCTGTTGTGAAAACAAACAATATCTCGAAGTCTGAGATCAAAATTAGTTGTATTTTGGAAGTTAGTAAAATTCCATTAAAAAAACGTAATTTTCCGACAGTCAAGAATTTAAATAACTACAGAGATGTAATAGTTCACCTTCAGTGACTATGTAAGATTATCTGACAACACTTTCTGTGGTGTCACCGCCAGACACCACACTTGCTAGGTGGTAGTTTAAATCGGCCGCGGTCCATGTAGTACATGTCGGACCCGCGTGTCGCCACTGTGATCGCAGACCTAGCGCCACCACCAAGGCAGGTCTCGTGATACGAGAGTGGACTCGACCCCAGTTGTACGAGAACCAAGCTACCGCCCAGTTGTACGCGAACCTAGCTATCGCCCAGTTGTACGAAGCCTTTCTCTCTCATTAGCCGAGAGACAGAATAGCCATCAGAGGTTAATGGCTGCGAACTAGCAAGGAGCCATTTGTATCAGTGCCTATAGCTTACGAGTATTCAAGAGAGATGTATTCCAAGGAATAAATAAAAGTTAAGTAAAAAGCATCTACATACTTTTCTTCGTATTCATTTATAAGTTCTCATGTTCCAGACTTCACGCCCGTCTGCTGTATGCCGTGCACTATCGGCTACCGCATTAGTCTAGCGTGCCTTTCTTTTGGCTACTACCGTGTGGCGTAACAGTCTTGTTACGTCACTACAGATTGGCGACGAGGGAAAAGGACCTTTTTCTGATTGTTTACATTTATTTCTGATTGCTTACATTTAATTGTGTCATGGCTTCGCCACAATCTCCAGATGTACTGTCCGAATTTTATCGCTTGCAGAATCAGCAGACGCAGGCGTTACTGGATGCCCTTGGACAGCTCGTCCAGGGTCAACGTGCGCTGCACACCGATGCGGCCGCCGCCGCTTCTTCGCTACCGCTGCCACTGAACGCTGTTGCACCTCCCTTTCGACCATACGTGGCAGCCGATGAGACCTGGCAAGAGTGGTCTCGTCAGTTCGCCTTTCACATGGCTGCCTACAGAATTCAAGGTAATGAGCGGCAGCCGTTTTTGCTTTCTTGTGTCGGTGTGTCCACATACCGTGTGATAGTGAAATTGTTTCCCCGCCGCGACGTAGCAACTTTGTCATACGAGGAAATTTTGGCTGCATTAGATGCCTATTTCAAAGAAACAGTTAATGTGGTTGCAAAACGGTATACGTTTTTTCGTACAAAACGTACGGCCGGTCAAACTAATAGGGAGTGGGTAGCAACATTGCAAGGACTTACTAGGGACTGTGCCTTTGAATGTGACTGTGGTCTTTCTTATTCAGATACAATGGTGCGTGATGCAATTGCACAGAACGTTTCTGATGTTCGCATACGGGAGCAAATTTTGAAACTAGTTAATCCCTCCCTTCAACAAGTGATAGACATATTGGATAGACAGGACACACTTGACTGTGCTCAGGAATCTTTTGAAACTTCGCCAGCAGTGTGTAACATTAACCGGCCCACCGTGCGAGCTGCGCGGCCCCGTCAACCGCCATCGCACAAACAAACGCAGCTGCCGCCGCGCTCTAAGCCACGTGTGCCGCGCCAGCCCACAAATGTAGTGAAATCATGCCCGCGGTGTGCTACTAGACATTCGCGTGAACATTGCCCGTCACGCCAAGCTATTTGCTTTTTCTGCAATAAGAAAGGACATGTTCGAAGTGTTTGCCAGAAAAAGCTCAGATCAGACAATCACAATCATTCCAGGCCCTTTGCTTCGCGCCGGAATCGAACCAAGGACACTCAGGCTCGTGGACCTTCGCCTATGGACATTCATGTCGTTAATTCCACTTCGTCCAGTGACACTTTCTCTAATAGTAATTGTGTTCGTCCCACAAAAACTGTGCGTCGACGTCGCCGGAAATTACGTCAATTAGCAAGTGATTCTGTACCAGTGTCTGTTCCAATTGCGCAAAACAGTCGCTCTTGTCGTCAGCAAGACAATAAACTTTTTGTGGACTTAGACTTTGAAGGCAAAGTGATCCCATTCCAGCTCGATACCGGAGCTGCAGTTTCATTGCTCAATCACGACACATACAAACAACTGGGCGCACCTCCGTTGCGTGCCGCAAATGTTAAGCTAACTACATATTCCGGACAGAAAATTCCTGTGTTAGGACAGTGCAGCCTTCTTGCAACATTCAAGGGACAAACAAAACTTGTGTCATTTTACGTTCTTCGTTCTTCTTCTGCAGTGAACTTATTTGGTCTAGATTTATTTAAGTTGTTTAACATGTCTATTGTAAATCAGGTCCTATCAGTGAATCAAACTGTGCCTACAGACAGTGTTTCTCGCTTATGTGACGAATTTGCAGATATTTTTGCACCGGGCTTAGGTTGCGCTAAAAACTTTGAAGCACATTTAGAACTGAAGGTAACCGCGCAACCGAAATTTTTCAGAGCGCGCAATGTTCCCCACGCATTGCGTGATGAGGTCGCAAGAACGTTACACGATCTCGAATCACAGGGTGTAATTGAACGTGTGCAAGCTTCTCTCTGGGCCTCACCCTTAGTAATTTTGCCAAAACCTTCCGGAAAATTGAGACTTTGCGTGGACTTCAAGGCCACAGTGAATCCACAGCTAGTGACTGCTACTTTTCCTTTGCCCCGCCCGGAAGATCTTTTTGCTAAACTGTGCCCGGGAAAATATTTTTCAAAGTTGGACCTAGCCGATGCGTACTTGCAAATACCGGTGGACGACGAATCCCAGCGCGTATTGGTGGTTAACACGCATCTTGGATTGTACCGCTTCAAAAGACTGCCATTCGGGTGTGCATCCGCCCCTGCCTTGTTTCAGCAATATTTACAAACTATTTGTGCGTCGGTCCCTACTGCAGCAAACTATCTGGACGATATAGTGATCTCCGGACAGACAGAAGAAGATCATCTTGCGAATTTACGAACATTATTTCAGGTCTTGCGGCAAAATGGTCTTCGCTTGAGGAAGGACAAATGTGTGTTTTTTGCTCGTGACTTACCATACCTGGGACATGTCATTAATGCCCAAGGCATACATCCGAGTCCAGAGCACCTCCGTGCCATACACGATTTGCCTTCCCCTCAAAATCTGAAACAGCTACAGAGTGTGTTGGGTAAAATTAATTATTACCATAAATATGTGCGCAATGCCTCTTCCATTTCAGCTCCGCTTCATCGCTTACGCCGTAAAGGTGTTCCGTTCGTCTGGACGACGGAATGTGAACGCGCCTTTCGCCAGTTGAAATCGGCGTTGCTTTCTAATACTTGCCTTACGCCATTCGATCCCCAGAAACCCCTTTTGTTGATGGTAGATGCGTCGGATTTCGGGATCGGTGCTGTGCTTGCGCACAAAGTTGGCTCACATGATCGCCCTATTGCCTTTGCGTCCAAATTGCTCTCGTCTGCGCAAAGAAATTATTCACAGATAGAGAAAGAAGCTTTGGCTCTCGTGTTTGGTGTTACTAAGTTCCATGATTTCTTGTATGGTCGTCACTTTACCATCATCACAGACCACAAACCTTTGACATCGCTTTTTCATCCGACCAAGCCTGTACCTCCACGTACAGCGCAGAAATTCATTCGCTGGTCTATTTTCCTCTCGCAGTACCGCTACGATATCTTGTATCGGTCCACTGCTAAGCACGGAAACGCCGATGCGTTGTCCCGTTTGCCTGTTGCTGAGGATACAGCATTCGATTCTTCCGAACTTGCTTGCATGTTCATTGATTCGGAAACCGATGAAGTGGTCGAATCGTTTCCGATTGATTTTCGTCGTGTCGCTACAGCCACAGCTGCTGACCCTGTCCTTGCTACTGTTTTACGTTTTGTTGCTACGCAATGGCCTTTGTCAAAGTCTCGGATCGAGGATCCGTTGGTTCGCCGATTTTTTGCTCACAAGGAGAGACTTTTTGTTCGACGTGGTGTTTTGTTGTTGCGTTCTGATAATGATCAGTCCAGAGTCGTGGTCCCACGTTCGTTACAGTCCTCTGTTTTACGGCTTCTTCATCAAGGACATTGGGGTATAGTGCGAACGAAACAACTTGCTCGTCAGCACTGTACTTGGTTCGGAATCGATGCTGCGATTATGAATATGTGTTCTTCGTGCCCGGCGTGTGCCGAACAACAGTCCGCACCGCCGCGGAAAGTCTTTGCGTGGCCAAAAGCCACTTCCCCTTGGCAACGCTTGCACATTGATTTTGCTGGTCCATTCTGGAATGCTCGATGGTTGGTTCTGGTCGACGCCTTCAGTAATTTTCCTTTTGTTGTTCGGATGTCTTCCACGACGTCCTCCGCCACCATCCAAGCGTTGTCTGCTATCTTTTGCATTGAAGGTCTTCCGCAGACTATTGTTTCCGACAATGGCCCACAATTCATGTCCGCAGAATTTCAGTCTTTCTGCCAGGCCAATGGTATTCAACATCTGACATCCGCGCCGTTTTCGCCTCAGTCCAACGGTGCCGCTGAACGATTGGTCCGGACTTTCAAGTCACAGATGTTGAAATTGAAAGAGTCGCATTCTCGGGAGGACGCATTGTTGCTCTTTTTGTCTTCGTATCGCTCTCAGCCCCGAGATGGTCGCTCGCCGGCTGAGTTGCTCCACGGTCGTCCTCATCGCACCTTGATGTCTTTGCTGCATCCGCCGCATCAGGTTCCTGTGCAGCGGCAGACTCCTGCTTTTGCTCCAGGCGACGTTGTATTTTATCGCAACTATCGCGGTTCACGGCGTTGGCTCGCAGGGCGCATTCTTCGCTGCCTCGGCCGCGCGATGTATTTGGTTTTGGGGGCCTCTGGTGAGGTGCGTCGGCATCTCAATCAGCTGCGCCTCTGTCGTCGCTCGGGTTCTGCCGCTCCCCGTCTGCTTTCAGCGACGGTGCCGTCCGGTCAGCGCCCTGGGGACCCATCTACTGGCTCGCCTCATCCCCAGGTGTTACCGACGATGCCTTCCATTTTGCCCCATGGCGACGCGCCGCCGCCGCCGCAGCAGCAGCAGCAGCAGCAGCCGCCGCCGCCGCCGACCGCATTCGACGCTTCGTTGCAGCCGCCAAGCGCCTCCCAGGGTCACGCGCCGCCGATCGCTTCCCGTGACCAGCTGTCCGCCGCCATGGAACTCCCGCCCGCTCCGGACCACGTGACGTCATCACGCGTCGGCTGCCCCGACGCAATGGAAATTGATCCTTCGGTCCCTCCTGTCTCTTTACGGGCGCATACACCGCATGTTGACGTGCACCCTGGACTAGGTTTTCAGGCGTTTCCTAGCTCCCCTCGGACCGAATGGCCGGGTGCGGGTGGCACAGCCTCGCCTGTTGTTAGGCTCCCCACCTCATCGCATACGTCAACATGTGGTCCTCCCCACGGCGGGCGGAAGCCTTATTACACGACCGTTCGCCGATTTGCGGGGGAGGAATGTGGTGTCACCGCCAGACACCACACTTGCTAGGTGGTAGTTTAAATCGGCCGCGGTCCATGTAGTACATGTCGGACCCGCGTGTCGCCACTGTGATCGCAGACCTAGCGCCACCACCAAGGCAGGTCTCGTGATACGAGAGTGGACTCGACCCCAGTTGTACGAGAACCAAGCTACCGCCCAGTTGTACGCGAACCTAGCTATCGCCCAGTTGTACGAAGCCTTTCTCTCTCATTAGCCGAGAGACAGAATAGCCATCAGAGGTTAATGGCTGCGAACTAGCAAGGAGCCATTTGTATCAGTGCCTATAGCTTACGAGTATTCAAGAGAGATGTATTCCAAGGAATAAATAAAAGTTAAGTAAAAAGCATCTACATACTTTTCTTCGTATTCATTTATAAGTTCTCATGTTCCAGACTTCACGCCCGTCTGCTGTATGCCGTGCACTATCGGCTACCGCATTAGTCTAGCGTGCCTTTCTTTTGGCTACTACCGTGTGGCGTAACAGTCTTGTTACGTCACTACACTTTCAGTTTTCATATATAAATTTGGAAAGTTTTTAGTTTCAGAAAACCTCTGTCACATTTCTATAATAATAATTTCAAGAATTCTAAGTAAATATGTGTATTGTGTGTTAGGGTGCGTGTGAATGAGAATGCGTGCGTGAGAGTATGTGGGACGTTCGGAATTATTAAATATCATTCATGTAATTCTCTACAGGAACTAGCAAATGTTCCAACTCTGAAACGTGGGAACGAATCCACTAGTGGTTCCCCTACTAGCGAATGCTGGATGTTCAAGTATGTATGCTTATGTATAAGACAGCCAGAACATTCGCGACTACATAATAAATTTCCAGATATAGAGTTAAACTTATAGTTCATTTTGATTGGTTTAGTTAATTAGAGAGTTTTATGATACTTAATTTGATGATGTCAATGAGCCTAGAGATGTGGTTGGTGCTTGCTAGATTTTGGCGCGAGCCGCGCCCTAGAAGTGATTTCTCATTGGTCGTAAGTGCTGATAGCCAATGAGAAGCGAGACGGTTGGCCGTCCAGCGAGGTGATATAGTTTTGAGTGTGGGAGAGTGAGAAGGGAGTCGCGAGCTAGCTTTGATTGGAGGCAGTTATGCTGGATGTGACTTTTCGCATTATGTGTAACATGAAGTCTTGGGAGGACTTACGCGTTATGGTCCAGTGTTAATGGTATCTGGTAGTAACCAGAAACTGTTTATGAAAACTTTAGAGTGTTGTGATAATTCGTTCCGACGAAAATCGCGAGCGAACTTTGAATTATATAGTATGGCGGTACTGAGTATATTCTTACTGAGTATTTTATGGTGAGCATAAACTTTAACTAAAGACAACCTCTGAATATCGTGTGCAGAAGTAATTGGCCGATCATTGACTGTGTTACAAGTAATTGGTTTCGGAATTTGGCAAGGTAAAAGTTCTGGCTGTTGTAGGTATGGCGCTAACTGTGAGCAGAAACTTTAGTAATTTTCGTAAATGTGGGCTGATGATCTTGCTTAACGGCAATAAAGATCTATTAAAGGTTTAAATTTGAACTTCATGTTTAAAGTACGAGTGACATCCCCTTTCCGAATCATTTCTTTAAAGTACATAGACAATTTTCAACAAATTTTACTTATAGCGGCCTCCGGCGTGTAGCTATGAGGTTACAGTTTCCTCAACACTGCTTTTCTGTGATCTCGTAAGTAGCTGCAGTCAGGAGTTTACGTGCGAAGATCTACCGCTGTAAAGAGGTAGGTGAACAAAAATTTTAAAAGTAATTGCATTGCAGCAGCAACGTATAATCCGTCGCAGTTGGTGCATCGTAAGCGCGCACGTAAAAAATCGGTCGCATATGGATTTCTTAAGTTCAGCCTAACTGAAAATGTAAACACCTTTATTTCAGGTTTAGATCTGAAATATCTAATGTTATCTTAAATTGCAATGCAGTGTAATTCGAGTGTGGAGTCAGAATATCTTCCAGTAGTTGCTTTGTCACTACTTTGTGAGTAAAGTGGAACCACGTGTGGATGATCCGTAACTGCAACTAAGATCATCAATCTTAAATGCGAATGTGTGTGAGATTATAACGTCTCGTCTTGACAATATTTTTCAATATAGCAACTTTTCTTTATGTTCAACCCACGTGGGGTGTACTTTGTGACATCAGTACCACGTGCTTATACAATTGTTAGACCCATCAGGTTAATAGTAAGACGATAGTAACCAGCTCGAGGTTTTTCTTTTGTAATTTGTGTTTCGATGTAATTTATTTTAATTATCAAAATTATTGTGGAGTTACACTCTTTGTGTATACCAAGTTGACCACGTGAAGCATGTTGTGTAATCATCAAAATAGTCCACAGCTTTTCTCTTCGGGAAGATTTCACAGAGAGTTAGTATGAATTTAGTATACCAGTGTGTGGTAATTACATGACGGACAGGATTGCGCTACGAACGTAACTTCTTTGAGTGAAAATTGAATCGGTTGATTGTGGTTTATTTCCTCTTGCATGTGTTTCAACGTTCTTCGTGTGTTATTTTATGAATGCAGTGTTGTATGCAGTTTCCCAATCTTGGCTCCATATTTGATGTGTTCCGTAAGATTACAAACTCACATTTTCACAATCCTAAACAAGGCACCAGTTTACTTATCAATCAAGTTTAATATGCTGAAATTCTAACGGAACAATGATCAATGTTAAAATAAATGTCCAAATATAAACTGATTTACTTCTTTTTATTTAAATTGTTTATATATATCACGGGTTATCGTAACATGACTACTAAAAGATTATAATTAATGTTAGTCTGGTTGGGAATTTGGTAAGCTAGACTGGATACCTGGTGAAACAGTTGCTCAGTAATGCAACGTAACTTCCCCAGATAGCTCACAGCTTTTAACCCGCTTTTATTGTCTTGAATATCAGCACCGCTTTCAGAACAAATTAATGCATCAACATTACAATGTCTTGCAGATCTATGATTTTGTTGCCTGCAATGAAGGTGGACAGAAGATCACTCGTGTAGTAGTGGATGTCCGCCTGCAAAATCCTGATTCCTCGAAATTTATTTCTAGTGCCAAACAAGTTCCTATGAAATTGTGTCATCAGCTGTAAGCTCCTTCTTGACTAGTCCGTAATTTTGTTCGAACAGCGTTTGTAAAATTAAAACAAACGTATTTGGTGTACAGAAATATAATGCATTCTAATATTTGAATTGCAAATATAACGTTTGTGATAAGCGATGTGTTGTTTGTCATACAAATTTACATTATATCGTCTGTACAATGAAAGCGCATTTTTGAACTTATTTCTGCTAGTGGTTGCCCTCTGATTTTCATTTGAATCTAATAATATAATAATATAAATCTAATATCGTCAGCACCTACAAAGTTTCGCATGTATCCATAGTTTATAGCCGACATGGACCTATTTTGCTGGTACGATATATTTTACGAAGGAAAATTCAGCTCACTGAGTAAAGAGGACCATGTACGTTCTCCCACAAGAAACTGATTGAATGAGATCGTCCGCTGAGCTCCACTGTGCTTGCCAGAATGATCAATGCATGTACCCAAATTCGTTGGTTCTGACGATTAATTGCCTTAAAGCAATGTGAACTTTTTCTGTCTAGGCATATGAAGGTGGTGTGTCAGTGATGAGATGCATACTCCTGTGTCATATGTGGAAGCATACGACACAGCATATTTGGCAAGTAGTATCGAAGATGTTTGGTTGAAAATGTATTTAGGCGCAAAATCGTACAGGTTTCAGATTTAGTGTAAACCGATTGGGAACTACTTGTAAAACGCAGTAAATATACTGTAATGCGTACAGATTCCAACTTGTAACAGTCTCAGTACTCGCTTAACTGTATAATATTTACTGCAGACTTTATTGTTCTAGTGTGTGTGTTGTAACATCCACGAGATAAATTTTTGGCTACAGTGCGACGAGAGGAAATTATGCCTCTAACAATTACAAACATTATGTATTTGATGTATGAAAAAATAATGAAAACTTATAGTGAATTAATTATTTATATAATATTCTATGATATAATTGGACATATCGATGTGTATCATACAAAGACAATGATAATTGTAAAGTGCTTTTATGATCTGCGTTTGTCTTCCTTTGTTTTTACCTTTTGTTGGTTGGCTTTTGTAGGTTCAGCACGCAAGACGCATATCAAACTGAGGTCTGTTAGGAAATTGTAATTATTTGTTAACTATTACTTGGAAATATCGTTCATTATTATTATAAATATGAGTGATTAATTATTTTTAACTCTAACTCCTCTCTCAGTAAGCATTATCTGTGTTAATTATTTCCTTCCGCTGCAACGAGCGCAGCCATTGATGATAGCGATTTCTATCGCGTTTTTGTCTGTGTTTTCCTTAGAAACAAATGAAATGTTTGCTTGATGAAGTCTAAATAGTGCACAATACGAAAGTAGAGTTTCTGTAAAGTTTAATAAGCAGTTAAAGTACTTATTTAGTCTATCAATAGAAAGTCTCTATCAATTGTCTGCCGCCATCTTAACAATTGTCTCAGCGGCAAATTCAAATTACGCAACTCTGCATACATAAATGCTGAACGTAATACAAATGTGTAAAAATAAATGTGCACCGGTGGTCCCGAACTCATTTGAATGAAAATGATTCGAATCAGATTGGTTCTTAAAAAACAGTGCTCATAGCACGAACGTTATAACAAACTTTTCTAGCTGATGTATGGAGCCGAAATTAATTACGCACGAGTTGCGAAGAATATTATTTCAGGTAACATACATCAGTGTTGTGCGCGGCTGATACTCGGTGGTTTTAATGATCATTTTGCTGAAGATAACTGCTTCCATCTTAATCAATAGTTGTATAGAATCTGTTGTACGAACTGTGATTTAGTGACACTTACACAACTTACAGACAACACTTTAACACGACGTTAACTTGGAGTTCTTTAGCAGCTTGATCAAATCTTTAGCCGGGAGAAAAATTATTTAGTAATTACTCAGTGTAATAAAATAAGATTATGATTTCCATTTACAAATTGGTTAAATACCAAACCACTGAATAACACAGCGAACGTCACAGTGTGTGTGTGTGTGTGTGTGTGTGTGTGTGTGTGTGTCTGTGTGTCTGCGTGTGTGTGTGTGTGTGAGAGAGAGAGAGAGAGAGAGAGAGAGAGAGAGAGAGAGAGAGAGTGTCGATATGACGAAAGGAGAACGTCCCCTTCATTGTTAAGTGGACTACCTGCAACATATTGAGAACAGTATAGTCAGCACTCGCGTCCACAGTGAAGTGGCGCGGGCCTTAGAATGAAGAGAAAGAAATGGCCACTTAGACACATCATATACAAATATTAGAATTTGTATGACTATGTTACACAACAGTGGGTGTCGTATATATGTAACTTGGTTCCGAGTTTTGAAATCATTCATTCATTTCCGAGTCCGGTCAGCATTTACAAAAAATAGCACTTGCGATAGCTTTGTCATTTCCTTCATAAACATCTTGTATTGTGCACGGGTAGTCCAGGAGGGGGCATACAGGTAGGTGGCTTGGAACTTTTTCGGCCCCGCAGTCGCAGTCTGCGCTAGCTGGAAGGATTCCCTATTTCTTCAGATCGGTCTTAAATCGGGGGACGCCCACTCTTGGGTGGTTGAGGGACCTCCACATAAGCCCGCATCTCGTGGTCGTGCGGTAGCGTTCTCGCTTCCCACGCCCGGGTTCCCGGGTTTGATTCCCGGCGGGGTCAGGGATTTTCTCTGCCTCGTGATGGCTGGGTGTTGTGTGCTGTCCTTAGGTTAGTTAGGTTTAAGTAGTTCTAAGCTCTCGGGGACTTATGATCACAGCAGTTGAGTCCCATAGTGCTCAGAGCCATTTGAACCATTTGAACCTCCACATAGGGTATTGTAGGTTTGCGCCAGGAGCTAGTTCGTCTTTTGGTGAGACGTCTACAGGCAGTGAGCTCTTCCATGTTGCTTGACGAATTGCCTCTGGTGCTCCCTCCAGTGGCGCAGTCCGAGATAGGAAACTCTTGCAGGATTTAAGGCCGTATCTTACTACCTGATGACCATACAGAGGGTGTCGCCAGTCATTCTCCTGCTTTGTTCTCTCATTGTCTGCAGCAGTGGCCCTCCGGATGTTGAGTGGGGCTATTCAAACAATCTGATACGAGTTCGAGTCTCGGTCTGCCACACAGTTTTAATCTGCCAGGAAGTTTCATATCATCGCACACTCCGCTGCAGAGTGTAAATCTCATTCTGGAACATCCCCCAGGCTGTGGCTAGGCCATGTCTCCGCAGTATCCTTTCTTCCAGGAGTGCTAGTTCTGCAAGGTTCGCAGGAGAGCTTCTGTGAAGTTTGGAAGTTAGCAGACGAGATACTGGCAGAAGTAAAGCTGTGAGGACGGGGCGTGAGTCGTGCTTGGGTAGTTCAGATGGTAGAGCACTTGCCTGTGAAGAGCAAAGGTCCCGATTTCGAGTCTCGGCCCGGCACACAGTTTTAATCTGCCAGGAAGTTTCATATCTGCACACACTCCGCTGCAGAGTGAAAATCTCATTCTAATTGGATACAATTTCTTCACTGGTGTTGGCTTCAAGCATCCTGAGACGATCCTTGCAGTATCGCTGACTGCAATACCGACTTGCTTAGCATGAGCTGAAGCGTTCCAAGCAGAGCAGCATACTCAGGGGCTGATACACAAAGCGCAAGTTCAGAAGTCCTCAGGTGATGCGGGTTAGCTCCCCAGCTGCTGCCAATCAGCTTCTTAAGTAACCCATTGCGAGCAATGTCTTTCTGTTTCACGTTTAGACATTTCTGCCTCTACCTTAGAGCCTTGCCCAGTGTGACACCTAGGTAGACTGGTGTTGGGCAGTGTTTCAGTTGCTTTCCTCGCCATGTGATGTCCAGCTTTTACTGCGCTTCCCTGTTTCGTAAGTGTTAGGCGCTCACTTGAGTTTTACTTGGATTGGGCTGCAAGTGGCTGGCGTCATAGTACTCGGAAGGTTCATCCATTGCTAGAGACAGTTTTCCTTCTACTTCTTTAAAGATTGGACCCTGAACAGCTACTGCTGTGTCAGCGGCATAGATGAAGAGCCTAGTACTTGCTGGTATTGGCCGATCATTTGTGTAGATATTGCACTGTGCTGGAGTAAACACACTGCATTCGCCATCTACTCCTCTTACCCTGTAATGACACTAGGAATCTTTTGTTCTGAAGAAAGGAGCTAATAAGAGATGTGTGTTGGTAGTAAGGTCATACACTTTCTTTAACAGTTTCCTAAGATTCGCAGTATCATATGCAGCTTTTAGATCATGAAAAGGGACTCCAGTAATCTGACCACGCTGAAAACCATCCTCGGTGTGCTGGGTTATATTCAAGATATGACTACAGCATGATTTGCCAGCGCGAAAGCCTGCTTGTTGTGGGATAAACTTTGCTTCGAGGGTGACACTGATTCGGTTAAGTACCAGCTGTTCTAATGTCTTGAAGGTGTGGTATAAAAGGGAGAACGGTCGAAAATGTTTTGGATTATTTGGTTCCTTCCCAGGCTTAAGTATTGCAATGACTCGAGACTTCCACCACATTTTGGGGATGTGTAGCTTGGCGACACATGTTTTGAAATGGGATTATGGTATGCATTAAGATAAATAATGATTTCTCATCTTTAACTCAAAACGGGAAGTGATTGTTGGTTGACGATAGACAAAATGGCTCTGAGCACTATGGGACTTAACATGTGAGGTCATCAGTCCCCTAGACCTTAGAACTACTTAAAACTAACTAACCTAAGGACATCACACACATCCATGCCCGAGGCAGGATTCGAACTTGCGACCGTAGCAGTCACGTGGTTCCGGACTGAAGCGCCTAGAACCGCTCGGCCACCGCGGCCGGCTGACGGTAGACAATTTCCAAGTTACAGTTAAGTTAATGTAAGATTTGAACAGCACTTTTGTCTTCGTTAATTATTGGCTTATGGAAGCATAAATTTGTTGTACGATAATGGAGGTAAGAATGTGGTTAGACACTAAGCTAAGTACTGACGTATTTTTTTATGAGTAACATAGGCTATTATACAGTTACTTTTCTTAATTTTTCATATGTCTTATAGACTAGACCGAAGTAGCGCAAAATAGAATTTTACTCGATGATTCACATGTCCAGTGCTGCACAACAAAGGAGAAAATATATAATTTTGTTATTACAGTATTAAAAAACTAGCTGCCTATTCATTTCTCTGGAATACCATTTAGAATAAAAAAGAATAAAAATAGAGTTAAGTAATTTTAAAAAGAAATAAAAATAATCAAATATTTTAAAGCAACATTCCTCTCAAAATAAATGAAAAATGAACAAAAAAAGACTATCTCAAATTTTGTAATGAAACTTGATAGATGGATTACACTAAGAGTGTGATCAGCTGTGAAAGAGTTTTGTTGATTTTCATCGGTAGGCCTATCTCAAATTATTTTTAGTTGTGGAAGTATTACGACGCGAATTAAGAAATAAAAGCCTCAGAAATAATTAAAGTAGGTTAACTGCATCATGTTTTAACAAAGAGGTATGAAACCAACTCTCTGCAGTCGCTATACTACCGAATATTATTAAAGTATTACCGTATAATTTAAAAGTATTACTTCACGTACGCAGGCGAAAGGTAAATACACGTTAGGCATAGAATAAAACTAAAATTATGTTAGTGGATATGAGTGTTAGCTTCAGCAGTGTTTTCTAACAATTTCTTTGCTTGTAATTGTTGAAGCGATAAATAATATCCCAACGTGACTAACATTGCTAATTTTGACGTAGCTGCTTTAGTTAGTTAATGTTACTGTTGATGTTGTTGTTGATGTGGTCTTCACTCCGAAGACTGGTCTGATCCAGCTCTCCGTGCAACTCTACACTGCGCGAGCCTCTTCATCTCTGAATAACTGCTATAACATACATCCTTCTGAATCTGCTTAGTGTATTCATCTCTTGGTCTCCCTCTACGACTTTTACCCCCCCCCCCCTCCCCCGCACACACATTTCCCTCAGACACTAAACTGATGATCCTTTGATGTCTCAGAATGTGTCCCATTAACTGATCCCTTCTTTGGGTCAAGTTGTGCCACAAACTTCTTTTCTCCCCAAGTCTATTCGGTACTTCCTCACTTCTTATGTGATCGAACCGTCTAATCTTCAGCATTCTTCAGTAGCACCACATTTCGAAAGCTTCTATTCTCTTTTTATCTAAACTGTTTACTATCCATGTTTAACTTCCATACATGGCAACACTCCAGACAATAACGCTTATATCTGTGTTCGATGTTAACAAGATTTTTCAGAAACTCTTTTCTTGCCATTGTCAGTCTACATTTTATATCCTTTCTACTTTGGCTGTCATCAGTTATTTTAGTGCCCTAATAGCAAAACTCATCTACTGCTTTAAGTGTCTCGTTCCTCATCTGATTCCCTCAGCATCACCTGACTTAATTCGTCTACATTCCATTACACATGCTTTGCTTTTGTTGATGTTCATCTTATATCCTCTTTTCCAAACACTGTCCACTCTATTCAACTGCTCTTCCAAGTCCTCTTCTGTCTCCGACAGAATTACAATGTCATCAGCAAACCTCAAAGATTTTCTTTCTTTTCCCTGAATTTCAATTCCTACTCCAAATTAAAGCAGAAGATGGGACAGGTTTTCGCGACATTGCGATGATGACAGACACCTTGCTCAACGACTCACCGTTCTTTTGTCCACTGCCAGGTCTCCGTAGAAATTCTGCAACTTTGATGCTGTGATTTTCCGCCAAAAGAAACTCAATGGCAACTCTCTGCTTTAAACGCCATCTTGAAGGGTACGCCGGCCGAAGTGGCCGTGCGGTTAAAGGCGCTGCAGTCTGGAACCGCAAGACCGCTACGGTCGCAGGTTCGAATCCTGCCTCTGGCATGGATGTTTGTGATGTCCTTAGGTTAGTTAGGTTTAACTAGTTCTAAGTTCTAGGGGACTAATGACCTCAGAAGTTGAGTCCCATAGTGCTCAGAGCCATTTTTTTGAAGGGTACGTGCATTGCCGCCACCTATCGCAACTTCATGACACTACAGGTGCTGACGCTGGAGTATTCCACGATTTCCCACAACAAATTCTGAAAAAAGAGCTGCATTAATTATTGAACGCTCCTCGCATATAAATGATTTATTAGGTATGAGCATCAGCACTATAAAACTGTTCAGTGGCGATGCTTTTATCTACAGGAAAGTAACGTTGTTGGATGACCGTATGGAGATAGAGAAAGACTTCGACGAAATTTCTACTTGGTGCAATGAAGACATTTTTCTGTAAAAAATAACTATGGCAAAGAGAAAGAGCTCAATAATATTTGATTAGATTTAGAATGAGTCACATCTCATATTTATCGAATAAGTATTTAGTGCCAATATTAAGAACAGATCTGACACAATCACGAAAAATCTGTCATGGGGAAGGCAAGTGGAAGACTTAAAACTTGTTAGGAAGTCTGTGGAAAAATGTGATGCATCTGCAAAAGAATTCATAAACAAGAGGATATGCGATCAATCCCAGAGTATTCTTTCCGGTGAACTTTCAAGTAGGCATGAAAATAATAAAACGAATTCATAGAGGAGTTGCCGTGGTTGTAGCAGGTCGCTATAATCTGTACCAAATATTAACATGTAAGTTCGGTAAACTTAAATGGGAGTTCTTGGAAAACGATTCATTGATTTCGATAACCTGTTGAGTAAATGTAGACAAGCTGCAACCGAGGAAGACTGTGCGATCGTTCTGCTGCCACCATTCTGTGCGACATTCTGTTGCCACCATCGCATCTCACGCTTAGAGAATTAGATAACGGAAATTAGGGTGCTTATTGAGGCCATATAGGCAGTCAATTCTTCCTCGATCAGTACGTGAATTAGGTGTGACAGAAAATCGATAATATTGGTATGAAGTAACCTGCACCACGATCTCTACAGTGGATAGTGATACATGCATGTAGATGAACACGTAAAGCTCTTGGAAAGGCATTCATGAATTCGTCTCAGTTACCACAAAATCTTCTCATTGCACATCAGTAAATGTTTGTTCAACCGTTTTCTCCATTGTGCCATAGACACATTCTGATCTGTGTACAACAATCTGATTCTTCTGGCAAACAACGTCTAGTTAGTTTTCCAGTGCTCTTCTGAACCACAACTTGTAGGCTGACGGAGGCTGGTGTGATAACATTCAGGTTCTCTAGAATTTTGTCAATTGGAGAGTTTCTGGAAACCTGTCTGATTTCACCTCGACTCATTTCACTGATAAGCAGCATCCGACTAGCCTGTCTTATCAAAGACGGCACATAAGTCTGACTTGTTGTTTTGCATGGTGTACTTCCTATGCAGATCTTTGACCTGGGCAGACATTTGACGTGTGTTGCAGGAAACTCTTTGATATGCTGGAGCCAATGGGAAGATACGGCTGGAGGATTTGTTTTCTTTTCGGTGTGGCGTGGTGGGGCTTCAGTTCCTAGATTTCTGTTGTCCAGGCTGCTCACACCTTTTTCCCGCTTTTCGTTCTGCTCACTCACAGTCACAGGTTGTTGATTCATATCGTTCTAGTGCCAATCTGTGGGGGACATCGATACATGCCACTTACTTAAGCAACACACTGTAGATGTAATCAGCTGCACACATGTAGAACGAGCTAATTTTCTGATCTCTCGCCATTAATTGGCTTTCCGATTGAAAATAGGACTCAATGTTTTTTTTATATCCGTCTGAAAAAAGAAACTGGCTCTGAGCACTATGTGACTTAACCTGTTGGTCATCAGTCCCCTAAAACTTAGAGCTGCTTAAACCTAACTAACCAAAGGACATCAAACACATCCATGCCGAGGCAGGATTCGAACCTGCGACCGTAGCAGTCGCTCGGTTCCGGGCTGAAGCGGCTATGTGTCTGAGTCACGTGTCCATATGGACTATTACATCCATACGTGCTATTTGCATACATGATCATGTCAGCTGCTAAAATGCCCTCTCATTCAGTAGCAAGTCAGTTCGATTCTTCGACATGGTTATTTTGTATATAATGTAAGTCAAGTTCACAGTTGACTGAGGAGGTGCATTGTACATTTTCATAGTCTGTTCCTTTTGCAACGACGTAGTTCGACAGGGTAGGCAAAATGAAACTAGCACATAAGATATTTCATGCTCCTTAACAAAAGCAACTCAACTAGCATCATATGCCCTGTGTTGGGATGTCGTGAGTTGGGTTGCCTATCTTAATGAGTATGAAAAAAATTGCAGGGCAGTTTTATTTTGCTCATCTTGCACAAGCTTACAAAGTCAAATGGCTCCAAGCACTATGGGACTTAACTTCTGAGGTCATCTGTCGCCTAGACTTAGAACTACTTAAACCTAGCTAACCTAAGGACATCACAGACATCAATGCCCGAGGCAGGATTCGAACCTGTGACCGTAGCAGCAGCGCGGTTCCAGACTGAAAGCAGACTGGCGGAAGCTACAGCAGTGCCACCAGCGTTCGGTGCACATTAACTTTCACCCAGTGCTCGCTAGGAATCTCCTATGTGTGAGTCGCAAAAGACTAATGATGTTTACGGCATTCGACGCCCCACATATTGTCTACCATGCGACCACAGTATTGGCTGCTAATGGCAACAGGGGACTAGATTGGAGGTATCCCATAGTGAGCACAGTATGAACCTACGGAAAGTAGTTGAGCTGCTTAGTAACTCACAACACTGTTACATTGATAGTGGTGTTGATACAAAGCATAGCAGTCGCAACGGAAAGCAAAGCAAACGTTGCGTTATACATACAACAATTTCCGAAGTTGACATTTCGTCATAAAGGAACCCAAGGAATTCCGCTGAGTGAAAAATAGTGTCAGATGAAATATTAGCGTTTCTGCTAGATGAGTCAGTGGAATGAGTGGTGTCGCATACGCTTGACTGTGCGCACAACGTACATGATGAGTACAGTGATGACGATACGTGTTTAACAAGTGAAAATGGTACTGAAACAAGTATCGAGCCTTGTAGTTTATTATCCTTGACGTACAGGGAGGCACAAATGCTGTCGCCAGTGAAACGTAATCAAGGACAGTCGTTCGAGGAGCGCGTACTAAACGTAATTACATATAGAGAAGATCATCGGCAGCAAAGTAAAGAAAAAATTACGAACAGATTTCGAATAAATCCACGGTAATATGACCGTGCAGTGCATAAGGATCACTAAGGATATTCAAGAGAGAACATGGCGCCCTTGTTACAAAAACCTGTTTGCGCTTTTCAAGGAAGCGCATTTCAATTTACAGGATCTTTGTTGATCCATTATGGACTGTGGGACAGCGGCCGGCATGTATTTCATGATGCAATAATTTACCAACAGCCGTATGTATTGTAGAAATTTTTTTACGAACTTCTTGTATGCTACCAGTTTCGGCATTACATCGATGCCATCTTCAGGCTCCAAACGTCATAGTCTTAAAACCGCTACACACGGAAGGAGCCATATAACTGGATCTGTGAATCAAATTGTTATGCAACAGCTCTTAGTGGCCAGGCGACACAGACTGGGGCGGTGCACTATAGTGACCTACTACGCTATGCACATCAAAGAGTGGGCAACACAGATTACAGTAATTTCAAGACAAGCATTGGATGGTTGCGGTACTTCAAACAATCCTGCAGAATAGGAAGACCCAAGATAACGAAGTTTCAAACAAAGGGTCAAGTTGACGATGCACATAAAAATGCGGAATTGGCCAGAAAACTTGTAGATGAGATAAACTAGCTCCTATCAATCGAGATTTTAATAATAAATGCATATGAAAGGAACCCTCGAAATTAGAGAATTATGTGAAGATCAGCTAATGCATTCATATACAATCATGCCGACTGATAACCTGGATAGTAAATTGGCTGGAAAGTTATTTATTGTGTAGCGAGAAGTAGGAGAAGCTCTCACCCCTACGATTATTTCTCGTGTGCCTGATCTTGCAAGGGTAGTAAGGAATACTTACGCCACAGCAAGCAAGAGTGGGAAAATGGGAGTAAGAGAACTACAGTTATGGTATGAGCACTGCTTTTGGCCAATAGATGGTCTAAATAACTTGCTTTTGCTTAAATTCTGCTCTGCGTAAAAAAATCAAACTCCTTTAGAGCAAACTATTCCCGCTGAAAAGTGTGTGACACTGCAACTGCAATTCAAAGGTCAGGGTTTCTACATTTCAGCAAGATACACCACATAAACTGCATAAACATGTGCACTGCGCGGAATACCGTCTATAGCGCGAAATTTTCTTGTCCTCAAAGATTCATAATCGGTTTATCCTCTTAGTTCTCCTTATTTCCCTGTATAATTATTGGTTTCTGAGACACATGAGAGCCACTGAGACCTTTTTCTGGTTGAGTAGTTAATTTGAAAAGACAACCTTTATTTTCGGTTGGCTAGTCCTGCAGGGATAACTCAGTTTTCAGTATGTTCCACGTCTTATCCCATTACCTGTGCACTGCCTGTTGTCATCTGAAATCTCGTGTTGCTATATTAAATAAGTTATGAATTACACGAAATTTTGTTGATTTTAGAGGCTCAGTCACAATTTTCACCGTGTGAGATCTGGGTTTCTTCTGGGGTCTACTGTTCAAATAACTTATGGGAATGCAATACGTTGACTTCCACTTACTTTTTATTCAGTGACCAGAAGTACGAACAGACCGGTGGAGTTGCAATGGGAAGCCCTTTGTCACCTATTATTGCCAATTTGTCTATGCAAGTCTTCGAGGAACGTGCCTTGGAATCAGCAGCTTTGAAACTTGCGTTATTTGACCCCATGGCAGTGAGAATTTGATCAACTTTTTAGAATACCTGAATTCAATCCACCCGAATATTTGTTTCACGATAGTCGTGAGAAAGGGTGGCTGTCTACCCTTCCTTGATGTGATGGTCTGGAGGAAGATTGAACGTACGTTGAGACATGCTGTTTACAGGACGCCTATTCACTCTGACTTATATCTGCAGACTGGTAGTTGTCACCATCCGGCTCAACTTGAAGGGTTACTTCGCACGTTGGCTCACAGCTCCCATGTTATCTCGGACGCTGAGACTTTGGCAGTTGAGTTAGCCTATCTCAAGGTCAACTTTCGTCAGGATGGTTATAGTGAAAGACAGATCAGATATGCATTGCGCTATCGTCCAACTGTGCTCCGGGTGAGTGATGATAATATAGAAGTGGCACCAAAGTCTACGCACTATTTGCCTTACACCGGGAACATTTCAAACAGAATTGGTCGTCCTTTGCGGAAATATGATGTGAAGTCTGTTTTTTGACCAGCATCTAACATCACAATCCTTTCAGGTTCCGTAAAGCTGGTTTGCATAATGCCCGTGTGTATCTGCGTAAGGCACGTGTCTACCATATTCCTTGCAGTTGTGGTACGTCATGTACTGGTGAGACTATCAGGGCTGTGGAGTACAGGTGTACTGATCGTAAGCGTCACATATGCTTACAACAGCTGAGCTGTTCTGGCACTGCAGAACATTGTCTTGCCACAGGTCATCTTACGGAATATAACAACGATTCTAGCATGCACTTCCAGCTACTGATATATTATTATTAAGGAAGCAGTTGAAACTAAATTAGCAAGTAACGTTATGAGTAGAGATGGTGGTTTCTGTTTAAATTCTGTATGGAATCTTGCTCTCTCCACTGTCAAAAAACAGAGGGGCTGAGTCAATGCTACCTCGCCAGCTGACTATTAATTTCGTTATCGATAATTTCTGACGTCGGTCACCTTTAGTTTGCGATGGCGCTACTGTTTGTATTGTTTGTGTGTGTGTGTGTGTGTGTGTGTGTGTGTGTGTGTGTGAAAGAGACAGAGAGAGAGAGAGAGAGTTACCTTTACGGAGTTCCCCTGGAAACTGAGGTTTTAAATCCCGTTGCAAAGCAATTACTTGCTGCAGTTATGCCTTAAAAATGGCAAGGTGTACTCCTGTCGAAATATCGGCGGTTGTCAGCAATATCACCTGCTTGCTTTCCCGGAAGTTATTTGAAAATTTCACATTGCTTCGTTTACCTGGACTTCAGTTATATTAGCGCGACTGCTTCTAGCGTAGTATTCACCAATAGAATAGAATATCGATTCTGAAGTTAATTTCCAAGTGCTGGCAACCATTGTCGATACGTATCCGAACACTATCAAACCCAATTATAGAGTGTGTTCAATCGAGAGTGGCCAGACATTTTTGCCCACGCAGAAAAATGTGGTTTCTATTTTTCACCTGTGAACATGTTTGATTTTAGGATTTCTCAATTCGTACGAACGGAACCGCATAGGATCACTTTGTTGTCCGTTTGCTCTCTGTGCGAATGTTAAAAACCTTTTCTTCAGGAACAGGTAAACAAGTTGACATTTATGACACATACTAATGTCTACAGACCCTTGGGATGTACGAAATGGAAGCTTCTAAGTCAATGCAATCAAAAGATACGGCCATTTACGTCACATATTTTTGATACTCGAAAACTTACCAAAACGTGTAGGATACTTCCAGTTGACGTAGAACCATCAAATTTGGCAGTAAGTAAGATTTTATAGTACAACCAAAGGAAAAAAATTCGAAAATTGTTGATCTGTAATTATACCACACGAAAATAAAGTGCTTTTGGCATCTGTTATCAGACTGTCAGCTGGTCCGTCTGTTAAGACCGCTTTTTCTCAGGAACGGCTATCAGGTTGAAATTTATGCCACAGTCTAACGTCGATGGTCCCATGGCGGTATGGGAAACGATAGCTTCTATGTCAATGCAGTCAAAAGATACGGTCATTTGTGTCACATATTTTGATACTCGAAACTCACACATTAAAACCTGCAGGACAGTTCCCGTTGACGTACAGTAATTAAATTTGGCAAAAACCAACGTTTCACGGTAAAGTAAACGAAAAAAAAAATCAGAAAATTGTTAATTTGTGAGTATATCAGACGAAATAAGTATTTATTTTTCAATTTGCTGTCCGACATCAGACTTCAAATTAAAACAATCTCCAAAGCCTTCGAATTCGTGGGAACGATATCTTGCTAGTATCAGTGACGATAATAGGCAAAGTCATCGAGATACTCAATTCACTTAATGGGCAAACTGCTTATGTACTAAGTATACACTACTGGCCATTAAAATTGCTACACTACGAAGATGACGTGCTACAGACGCGAAATTTAACATACAGGAAGAAGATGCTGTTATATGCAAATGATTAGCTTTTCAGACCATTCACACAAGGTTGGCGCCCGTGGTGACATCTACAACGTGCTGACATGAGGATAGTTTCCAACCGATTTCTCATGCACTTACAGCAGTTAACCGGTGTTATCCGGTGAAACGTTGTTGCGATGCCTCGTGTAAGGAGGAGAATGCGTACCATCTCGTTTCCGACTTTAATAATGGTCGGATTGTAGCCTATCGCGATTGCGGTTTATCGTGCTGCTCGCGTTGGTCGAGATCCAATGACTATTAGCAGAATATGGAATTGGTGGGTTCAGGAGGGTAATACGGAACGCCGTGCTGGATCCCAACGAATCCATCTGGATCCCAACTAGCAGTCGAGATGACAGGCATCTTATCTGCATGGCTGTAACGGATCGTGCAGCCACGTCTCGATCCCTGAGTCAACAGATGGGGACGTTTGCAATTTAACAACCATCTGCACGAACAGTTCGAGGACGTTTGCAGCAGCATAGACTATCAGCTCGGAGACCGTGGCTGCGGTTACCCTTGACGCTGCATCACAGACAGGAGCGCCTGCGATGGTGTACTCAACGACGAACCTGGGTGCACGAATGGCAGTGATGGTATGGGGTGCCATTGGTTACACGTCTCGGTCAGCTCTTGCTCGCATTGACGGCTCTTTGAACAGTGGACGTTACATTTCAGATGTGTTACGACACGTAGCTCTACCCTTCATTCGATGCCTGCGAAACCCTACATCTCAGCTGGATAATGCACGATCGAATGTTCCAAGTCCTGTGCCGCCCTTTCTGGATACAGAAAATGTTCGACTGCTGCCCTGGCCAGCATATTCTCCATGGGCAGCTGTACCTGTACACGGCATCCAAGCTCTGTTTGACTCAATGCCCAGGCGTATCAAGGCCGTTATTACGGCCAGAGGTGGTTGTTCTGGGTACTGATTTCTCACGATCTATGCATCCAAATAGCGTGAAAATGTAATCACAAGTCAGTTGTGTTATAGTATATGTGTCCAATGAATACCCGTTTATCATCTCCATTTCTTCTTGGTGTAGCAATTGTAATGGCCAGTAGTGTATTTGTACAGGACCCTGTGTGAGCGGTTCACACTCGCACCGGGCCAGCTTTTCGCACTGAAGGAGCCTGACAAGCGTCAAACCAACTGGTACTGTTCTTCATATCGCAGCACTTTATCATGCTGCGAGCGAGGCACGTCGGTGACCTGCAGTCGCGTCTCAGTGCCAGTCGCCAAGTCTGGCGCAGCTCCAGCTAGCGACCTGCTGCGAAATTAAGCCGTGGAGTTGTGCGCTGCCTCTGGCGGGTGGGACAGCAGATTAAAAGCTTAAGGCCGCACTCTTGCTGCCGCTGTTAATTTGGCCCTAGAATAGCGAGCTCAATGGAGCTTACACTAAATGAGCGAGTTCTGTTCCCATCTCGGGCGAGCCGCTTATACCGAGCCCTGCCGGCTTGCCGGAATCTGCCCCACCGTGCGCCAGTCTGCTTAATTGGAAACCCAGCTGCCGATCTGCTGCAGCGGGGGACGGCAGCGTGCGATGGAGCATCGATCCAGGGATATGGGCCTAGTGGTGAACCAGAACACCAGTCCCCTATGCAAGCTGCTTTAAGATACACTACTGGCCTTTAAAACTGCTACACCAACAAGAAATGCAGATGATAAACGGGTATTCATTGGACAAATATATTATACTAGAACTGACATGTGATTACATTTTCACGCAATTTGGGTGCATAGATCCTGAGAAATCAGTACCCAGAACAACCACCCCTGGCCGTGATAACGGCCTTGATACGCCTGGGCTTTGAGTCAAACAGAGCTTGAATGGCGTGTACAGGTACAGCTGCCTATGCAGCTTCAACACGATACCACAGTTCATCAGGAGTAATGACTGGCGTATTGTGACGAGCCAGTTGCTCGGCCACCATTGACCAGACATTTTCAGTTGGTGAGAGATCTGGAGAATGTGCTGGCCAGGGCAGCATTCGAACATTTTCTGTAACCAGAAAGGCCCGTACAGGACCTGCAACATGCGGTCGTGCGTTATCCTGCTGAAATGTAGGGTGTCGCAGGGATCGAATGAAGCGTAGAGCCACGGGTCGTAACACATCTGAAATGTAACGTCCACTGTTCAGAGTGCCGTCAATGCGAACAAGAGGTGACCCAGACGTGCAACCAATGGCACTCCATACCACCACGCCGGATGATACGCCAGTATGGCGATGACGAATACACGCGCCCAATGTGCGTTCACCGCGATGTCGCCAAACACGGATGCGACCATCATGATGCTGTAAACAGAACCTAGATTCATCCGACAAAATGACGTTTTGCCATTCGTGCACCCAGGTTCGTCGTTCAGTACACCATCGCAAGCGCTCCTGTCTGTGATGTAGCGTCAAGGGTAACCGCAGCCATGGTCTCCGAGCTGATAGTCCATGCTGCTGCAAACGTCGTCGAACTGTTCGTGCAGATGGTTGTTGTCTTGCAAATGTCCCCATCTGTTGACTCAGGGATCGAGACGTGACTGCACGATCCGTTAGAGCCATGCGGATAAGATGACTGTCATCTCGACTGCTAGTGATACGAGGCCGTTGGGATCCAGCACGGCGTTCCATATTACCTTCCAGAATCCACCGAGTCCATATTCTGCTAACAGTCATTGTATCTCGACCAACACGAGCAGCAATGTCGCGATACGATAAACCGCAATCGCGATAGGCTACAATCCGACCTTTATCAAAGTCGAAAACGTGATGGTACGCATTTCTCCTCCTTACACTAGGCATCACAACAACGTTTCACTAGGCAACGCCGGTCAACTGCTGTTTGTGTATGAGAAATCGGTTGGAAACATTCCTCAGGTCAGCTCGTTGTAGGTGTCGCGACCGGCGCCAAACTTGTGTGAATGCTCTGAAAAGCCAATCATTTGCATATCACAGCATCTTCTTCCTGTCGGTATATTTCGCGTCTGTAGCACGTCATCTTCGTGGTGTAGCAACTTAAATGGCCAGTAGTGTATTACAGTGATTGACTAGCGGTGGGAGAAGATACCCTCCGCCATACACCATATGATGGCTTCCAGAGCATGAATGTGGATGTATATGTTGCCACTGCGACAGGTAGGAATTTACCTGCTGCAAAAAGTTCTGTGGGTACATACATTTCTGGGCCAAAAGTACACTGAGGTGATAAAAGTTATGGGACACCTCCTAATATTGTCATACTTCCTTTGACCTGCCGCAGTGCGGCAACACGACCTGGCATGGACTCAACAAGTATTTGGAAGTCCTCTGCAGAAACACTGAGACATGCTGTCTCTATAGCTGTCCATAATTGTGAAAGCCTTACCAAGGCATGGGTTTGTGCACGGGCTGACCTCTCGATTATGTCCCATAAATGTTCGATGGACCTCACGTCGATCTAGGTGGTCAAACCATTCGCTCGAATTACCCATAATGTTCGCCAAACCAGTCGCGAACTGTGACATAACGCATTGTCATCCATAAACATTCCATCGTTATTTGGGAACATGAAGTCTCTAAGTGGCTGAACATAACCCTTTCCTCTCAATGATCGGCTCAGTTGGACCACACAACGCACTCCATTCCATGTAAACGCAGCCTATACCATCTAGTTCTAGATCTACAGGACTACTCCGCAATTCACATTTAAGTGCTTGGCAGAGGGTTCATCGAACCTCAATCATACTATCTCTCTACCATTCCACTCCCGAACAGCGCGTGGGAAAAACGAACACCTAAACCTTTCTGTTCGAGCTCTGATTTCTCTTATTTTATTTTGATGATCATTCCTACCTATGTAGGTTGGGCTCAACAAAATATTTTCGCATTCGGAAGAGATAGTTGGTGACTGAAATTTCGTAAATAGATCTCGCCGCGACGAAAAACGTCTTAGCTTTAGTGACTTCCATCCCAACTCGCGTATCATATCTGCCACACTCTCTCCCCTATTACGTGATAATACAAAACGAGCTGCCCTTTTTTGCACCCTTTCGATGTCCTCCGTCAATCCCACCTGGTAAGGATCCCACACCGCGCAGCAATATTCTAACAGAGGACGAATGAGTGTAGTCTAAGCTGTCTCTTTAGTGGACTTGTTGCATCTTCTAAGTGTCCTGCCAATGAAACGCATCCTTTGGCTCGTCTTCCCCACAATATTATCTATGTGGTCTTTCCAACTGAAGTTGTTCGTGATTTTAACACCCAGGTACTTAGTTGAATTGACAGCCTTGAGAATTGTACTATTTATCGAGTAATGGAATTCCAACGAATTTCTTTTGGAACTCATGTGGATCACCTCACACTTTTCGTTATTTAGCGTCAACTGCCACCTGCCACACCATATAGCAGTGTTTTATAAACTTTGCAACTGATACTGATCTTCGCATGACCTTGCTAGACGGTAAATTACAGCATCATCTGCGAGCAACCTAAGAGAACTGCTCAGATTGTCACCCAGGTCATTTATATAGATCAGGAACAGCAGAAGTCCCAGGACGCTTCGCTGGGGAACACCTATCACTTCAGTTTTACTCGATGATTTGCCGTCTATTACTACGAACTGCGACCTTCCTGACAGGAAATCACGAATCCAGTCGCACAGCTGAGACGATACCCCATAGGCCCGCAGCTTGATTTGATGTCGCTTGAGAGGAACGGTGTCAAAAGCTTCCCGGAAATCCAGAAATACGGAATCAACCTGAGATCCCCTGTCAATAGCGGCCATTACTTCGTGCGAATAAAGAGCTAGCTGCGTTGCACAAGAACGATACTTTCTGAAACCATGCTGATTACGTATCAATAGATCGTTCCCTTCGAGGTGATTCATAATGTTTGAAGACAGTATATGCTCCAAAGCGCTACTGCAAACCGACGTCAATGATGTAGGTCTGTAGTTCGATGGATTACTCCTACTACCCTTCTTAAACACTGGTGCGACCTGCTCAATTTTCCAGTCTGTAGGTACAGATCTATCGGTGAGCGAGCGGTTGTATATGATTGCTAAGTAGGGAGCTATTGTATCAGCGTAATCTGAAAGGAACCTAAGCGCTATACAATCTGGACCTGAAGACTTGCCAGTGTCAAGCGATTTGAGATGCTTCGCAACCCCTAAGGTATCTACTTCTAAGAAACTCATGCTAGCAGTTGTTCGTGTTTCAAATTCTGGAATATTCCATTCGTCTTCCCTGGAGAAGGAATTTCGGAAAACTGCGTTCAATAACTCCGCTTTAGCGGCACAGTCGTCGGTAACAGTACCATCGGCACTGCGCAGCGAAGGTATTGACTGCGTCTTGCCGCTTGTGTCCTTTAGATACGAGCAGAATTTCTTCGGATTTTCTACCAAATTTCGAGACAATGTTTCGTTGTGGAACCTATTAAAGGCATCTCGCATTGAAGTCCGTGTCAAATTTCGCGCGTCAGTAAATTTTAGCCAATCTTCGGGATTTCGCGTTCTTCTGAACTTCGCATGCTTTTTCCGTTGCCTCTGCAACAGCGTTCGGGCCTGTTTTGTGTACCATGGGGGATCAGTTCCATCTCTTACCAATTTATGAGGTATGAATCTCTCAATCGCTGTTGCTACTATATCTTTGAATTTGAGCCACATCTCGTCTACATTTGCATAGTTAGTTCGGAAGGAGCTATTACCAGCTTGCACAGTGCCTTGTTCACAACTTATTTCTACTGCTTCTTGGGGTCTGCGCTGCTCTCGAACAGACTGTAATCGAGACTCATCTGACCAGGCCGCGGATTTACAGTTGTATAGGGTGCAACTGATATGGTCACGAGATTAGAAGAGGTGCTGCAGGCGATGTCATACTGTTAGCAAAGGCATTCGCGTCTTCAGTCTGCTGCCATAGCCCATTAACACCTTATTTCTCCACCGTGTCCTAACGGATACGTTCGTCGTATGTCCCGCATTGATTTCTGCGGGTCTTTCATACAGTGTTGGTTGTTGTTGGCACTGACAACTCTACGCAAACGCCTCTACACTCGGCCGTTAAGTGAAGGTCGTTGGCCACTGCGTTGTTCGTGGTGAGAGAAAATTCCTTACATTTGGTATTTTCGGTGCTATCTTGTCACTGTGGATCTCGGCGGACTGAATTCCCTAACGATTCCAGAAATGTAAAGACCAATGCGTCTAGATCCAACAACTATACCGCGTCCAACGTCTGTAAACTCCCCTCGTGCGGCCATAATCACGTCGGAAACCGTTTCTCATGAATCACCAGAGTACAAATGACAGTTCCGCCAATGTGCTGCGCTTTCTTATCTTGTGTACGCCATACTAACGCCATCTAGTGACTTTCGTCGCTTCAGCGTATTTGATTTAATCAAACGAAATGAGTGGGTGAACGGTAGGGATGAAATCAGGAACATCGTTTCAAATCTCATTAAGTGCACAGATCACAATTTTACAGGAAGCGAAAAAAAACGTATTTAGATTATCTTCCAGAATTAGTCATTACTGAAATCATTTCCTAATTTGTTAAGGATCCATTTTAATTGTAAATTGCACTTAAATCCTCTGGTGTAATGATGTCCGAGCACTTTTCTTCCAGGCCAAAAACACTGTATGAGGGTAAAAGTCAATCTTCTCTGACAGGAAACAAAAAATAATCACAGAAATGTTGGTGGCTCCTCTGTTTTGAAGCCAATAAATTAGAGCATCAATAACATGAATGTGCTTGTTTTGATATCCTTATCCATCTCCAAAGAGCCTGGTGCTGGACATCGAATTATCGAAAGCTCAAACAAAAGATAAAACCATGCATTTCTGCCATCTTTGGCATACGAATAACACATCAATGCAACGACATTACGAATGTCATTGAAAATTATAACACTCGCCAACAACGAAAATATTTCTGGCTCAAAAATAGTTAATTCTTATGTATTTCCATCTGCTGAATTAAAAAATCACCATAAAAATGACAGGTTAGCTCTTCTTTTGGAGATGAAGTGACAGTTCATTTTTATAGTCAACATATTCAGTTTGGGGTAAATTTTGTTTTCGGGGTTGGCACATCTGTCCAATAACAAAACACAAATGCCCTTAAACTGTCTGTAAGTCATAAACAAACATAACCGTTTCTGTGACTGCGAGTTTCATATAGTTCTGCTGTAATTAAAGCAGAATTTCTCATTTGAGAATCCTTTTCTAGTGTAAATTTCGTAAAAATTCTACGAAAATGTGTCTATAAGGTGAATAATTATTTTTACATTTGTGGGGAAATAACGTTTTCCTCACAGAAACGCAGTCCGACGCCCCTTGTGAAGACTGCCTATCATCATTATTTCTACATCTACATCTACATCCATACTTCGCAAGCCACCTGACGGTGTGTGGCGGAGGGTACCTTGTGTACCTCTATCGGTTTTCCCTTCTGTTCCAGTCTCGTATTGTTCGTGGAAAGAAGGATTGTCGGTATGCCTCTGTGTGGGCTCTAATCTCTCTGATTTTTTCCTCGTCGTCTCTTCGCGAGATATACGTAAGAGGGAGCAATACACTGCTTGACTCCTCGGTGAAGGTATGTTCTCGAAACTTCAACAAAAGCCCGTACCGAGCTACTGAGCGTCTCTCCTGCAGAGTCTTCCACTGGAGTTTATCTATCTTCTCCGTAACGCTTTCGCGATTACTAAATGATCCTGTAACGAAGCGCGCTGCTCTCCGTTGGATCTTCCCTATCTCTTCTATCAACCCTATCTGGTACGGATCCCACACTACTGAGCAGTATTCAAGCAGTGGGCGAACAAGCGTACTGTAACCTACTTCCTTTGTTTTCGGATTGCATTTCCTTAGGATTCTTCCAATGAATCTCAGTCTGGCCTCTGCTTTACCGACGATCAACATCATATGATCATTCCATTTTAAAAATGGTTCAAATGGCTCTGAGCACTATGGGACTCAACTGCTGAGGTCATTAGTCCCCGAGAACTTAGAACTAGTTAAACCTAACTAACCTAAGGACATCACAAACAGCCATGCCCGAGACAGGATTCGAACCTGCGACCGTAGCGGTCTTGCGGTTCCAGACTGCAGCGCCTTTAACCGCACGGCCACTTCGGCCGGCATTCCATTTTAAATCACTCCTTATGCGTACTCCCAAATAAATTATGGAATTAACTGCTTCCAGTTGCTGACATGATATATTGTAGCTAAATGATAAGGAATATATCTTTCTATGTATTCGCAGCACATTACGCTTGTCTACATTGAGATTCAATTGCCATTCCCTGCACCATGCGTCAATTCGCTGCAGATCCTCCTGCATTTCAATACAATTTTCCATTGTTACAACCTCTCGATATACCACAGCATCATCCACAAAAAGGCTCAGTCAACTTTCGATGTCATCCACAAGGTCATTTATGTATATTGTGAATAGCAACGGTCCTACGACACTCCTCTGCGGCACACCTGAAATCACTCTTCCTTCGGAAGACTTCTCTCCATTGAGAATGACATGCTGCGTTCTGTTATCTAGGAACTCTTAAATCCAATCACACAATTGGTCTGATAGTCCATATGCTCTTACTTTGTTCATTAAACGACTGTGGGGAACTGTGTCGAACGCCTTGCGGAAGTCAAGAAACACGGCATCTACCTGAGAACCCGTGTCTATGGCCCTCTGAGTCTCGTGGACGAATAGCGCGAGCTGGGTTTCACACGATCGTCTTTTTCGAAACCCATGCTTATTCCCACAGAGTAGATTTCTAGTCTCCAGAAAAGTCATTATACTCGAACATAATACGTGTTCCAAAATTCTACAACTGATCGACGTTAGAGTTATAGGTCTACAGTTCTGCACATCTGTTCGACGTCCCTTCTTGAAAACGGGGATAACCTGTGCCATTTTCCAATCCTTTGGAACGCTACGCTCTCCTAGAGACTTACGGTACACCGCTGCAAGAAGGGGGCAAGTTCCTTCGCGTACTCTGTGTAAAATCGAACTGGTATCCCATCAGGTCCAGCGGCCTTTCCTCTTTTGAGCGATTTCAATTGCTTCTCTATCCCTCTGTCATCTATTTCGATATCTACCATTTTGTCATCTGTTCGACAATCTAGAGAAGGAACTACAGTGCAGTCTTTCTCTGTGAAACAGCTTTGGATAAAGACATTTAGTATTTCGGCCCTTAGTCTGTCATCCTCTGTTTCAGTACCATTTTGGTCACTGTCTGGACATTTTGTTTTGGTCCACCTACCGCTTTGACATAAGACCAAAATTTCTTAGGATTTTCTGCCAAATAAATACATAGAACTTTACTTTCGAAGTCACTGAACGCTTCTCGCATAGCCCTCCTCACAATACATTTCGCTTCGCGTAATTTTTGTTTGTCTGCAAGGCTTTGGCTATGTTTATGTTTGCTGTGAAGTTCCCTTTGCTTCCACAACAGTTTTCTAACTCGGTTGTTGTACCACGGTAGCTCTTTTCCATCTCTTACGATCTTGCTTGGCACATACTCATCTAACGCACATTGTACGACGGTTTTGAACTTTGTCCACTGATCCTCAACACTATCTGTACTTGAGACAAAACTTTTGTGTTGAGCGGTCAGGTACTCTGAAATCTTTTTGTCACTTTTGCTAAACAGAAAAATCTTGCTACCTTTTTTAATATTTCTATTTAAGGCTGGAATTATCTATGCAGTAACCGCTTTATGATCACTGATTCCTTGTTCTGCGTTAACTGTTTCAAATAGTTCGGGTCTGTTTGTCACCAGAAGGTCTGATATGTTATCGCCACGACTCGGTTCTCTGTTTAACTGCTCAAGGTAGTTTTCAGATAAAGAACTTAATAAATTTTCACTGGATTCTTTGTCCCTGCCACCCGTTATGATCGTTTGAGTCTCCCAGTCTATATCCGGCAAATTAAAATCTCCACACAGAACTATAACATAGTGGGGAAAGCTACTCGAAATATTTTCCAAATTATCCTTCAGGTGCTCAGCCACAACAGCTGCTTAGCCAGGGGGCCTATAGAGGCATCCAATTACCATTTCTGAGCCTGCTTTAACTGTGACCTTCACCCAAATTATTTGACATTTCGGATCTCCGTCAATTTCCTTCGATACTATTGCACTTCTTATCGCTATAAACACGCCTCCCCCTTCACTGTACAGCCTGTCTCTGCGGTATACATTCCAATCTGAGTTTAGAATTTCATTACTGTTTACATCTGGTTTCAGCCAACTTCCTGTCCCTAGTACTATGTGGGCATTGTGACCGTTTATTAATGAGAACAGTTCTGGGACCTTTCTATAGACGCTCCTGCAGTATACTATTAGCACATTAATATTGTTATTCCCTGTGGCATTTTGCCTACTCCTACCCTGCCGCGTCTCAGGAGGCTTCTTGTCGTGCTTTTTTTTTTTTTTTTTTTGTCATCAGTCTACTGACTGGTTTGATGCGGCCCGCCACAAATTCCTTTCCTGTGCTAACCTCTTCATCTCAGAGTAGCACTTGCAACCTACGTCCTCAATTATTTGCTTGACGTATTCCAATCTCTGTCTTGCTCTACAGTTTTTGCCCTCTACAGCTCCCTCTAGTACCATGGAAGTCATTCCCTCATGTCTTAGTAGATGTCCTGTCATCCTGTCCCTTCTTCTTATCAGTGTTTTCCACATATTCCTTTCCTCTCCGATTCTGCGTAGAACCTCCTCATTCCTTACCTTATCAGTCCACCTAATTTTCAACATTCGTCTATAGCACCACATCTCAAATGCTTCGATTCTCTTCTGTTCCGGTTTTCCCACAGTCCATGTTTCACTACCATACAATGCTGTACTCCAGACGTACATCCTCAGAAATTTCTTCCTCAAATTAAGGCCGGTATTTGATATTAGTAGACTTCTCTTGGCCAGAAAAGCCTTTTTTGCCATAGCGAGTCTGCTTTTGATATCCTCCTTGCTCTGTCCGTCATTGGTTATTTTACTGCCTAGGTAGCAGAATTCCTTAACTTCATTGACTTCGTGACCATCAATCCTGATGTTAAGTTTCTCGCTGTTCTCATTTCTACTACTTCTCATTACCTTCGTCTTTCTCCGATTTACTCTCAAACAATACTGTGTACCCATTAGACTGTTCATTCCGTTCAGCAGATCATTTAATTCTTCTTCACTTTCACTCAGGATAGCAATGTCATCAGCGAATCGTATCATTGATATCCTTTCACCTTGTATTTTAATTCCACTCCTGAACCTTTCTTTTATTTCCGTCATTGCTTCCTCGATGTACAGATTGAAGAGTAGGGGCGAAAGGCTACAGCCTTGTCTTACACCCTTCTTAATACGAGCACTTCGTACTTGATCCTCCACTCTTATTATTCCATCTTGGTTGTTGTACATATTGTATATGACCCGTCTCTCCCTATAGGTTACCCCTACTTTTTTCAGAATCTCCAACAGCTTGCACCATTTTATATCGTCGAACGCTTTTTCCAGGTCGACAAATCCTATGAAAGTGTCTTGATTTTTCTTTAGCCTTGCTTCCATTATTAGCCGTAACGTCAGAATTGCCTCTCTCGTCCCTTTACTATTCCTAAAGCCAGACTGATCGTCACCTAGCGCATTCTCAGTTTTCTTTTCCATTCTTCTGTATATTATTCTTGTAAGCAGCTTTGATTCATGAGCTGTTAAGCTGATTGTGCGATAATTCTCGCACTTGTCAGCTCTTGCCGTCTTCGGAATTGTGTGGATGATGCTTTTCCGAAAGTCAGATGGTATATCGCCAGACTCATGTATTCTACACACCAACGTGAATAGTCGTTTTGTTGCCACTTCCCCCAATGATTTTAGAAATTCTGATGGAATGTTATCTATCCCTTCTGCCTTATTTGACCGTAAGTCTTCCAAAGCTCTTTTAAATTCCGATTCTAATACTGGATCCCCCATCTCTTCTAAATCGACTCCTGTTTCTTCTTCTATCACATCAGACAAATCTTCACCCTCATAGAGGCTTTCAATGTATTCTTTCCACCTACCTGCTCTCTCCTCTGCATTTAACAGTGGAATTCTCGTTGCGCTCTTAATGTTACCACCGTTGCTTTTAATGTCACCAAAGGTTGTTTTGGCTTTCCTGTATGCTGAGTCTGTCCTTCCGACAATCATACCTTTTTCGATGTCTTCACATTTTTCCTGCTGCCATTTCGTCTTAGCTTCCCTGCACTTCCTATTTATTTCATTCCTCAGCGACTTGTATTTCTGCATTCCTGATTTTCCCGGAACATGTTTCTACTTCCTCCTTTCATCAATCTACTGAAGTATTTCTTCTGTTACCCATGGTTTCTTCGCAGCTACCTTCTTTGTACCTATGTTTTCCTTCCCAACTTCTGTGATGGCCCTTTTTAGAGATGTCCATTCCTCTTCAACTGTACCGCCTACTGCGCTATTCCTTATTGCTGTATCTATAGCGTTAGAGAACTTCAAACGTATCAAGTCATTCCTTAGTACTTCCGTATCCCACTTTTTTGCGGATTGATTCTTCCTGACTAATGTTTTGAACTTCAGCCTACTCTTCATCACTACTATATTGTGATCTGAGTCTATATCTGCTCCTGGGTACGCCTTACAATCCGGTATCTGATTTCGGAATCTCTGTCTGACCATGATGTAATCTAATTGAAATTTTCTGGTATCTTCCGGCCTTTTCCAAGTATACCTCCTCCTCTTGTGATTCTTGAACAGGGTATTCGCTATTACTAGCTGAAACTTGTTACAGAACTCAATTAGTCTTTCTCCTCTTTCATTCCTCGTCCCAAGCCCATATCCTCCTGTAACCTTTTCTTCTACTCCTTCCCCTACAACTGCAATCCAGTCGCCCATGACTATTAGATTTTCGTCCCCCTTTACATACTGCATCACCCTTTCAATATCCTCATACACTTTCTCTTTCTGTTCATCTTCAGCTTGCGACGTCGGCATGTGTACCTGAACTATCGTTGTCGGTGTTGGTTTGCTGTCGATTCTGATTAGAACAACCCGGTCACTGAACTGTTCACAGTAACACACCCTCTGCCCTACCTTCCTATTCATAACGAATCCCACACCTGTTATACCATTTTCTGCTGCTGTTGATATTACCCGATACTCATCTGACCAGAAATCCTTGTCTTCCTTCCACTTCACTTCTCTGACCCCTACTATATCTAGACTGAGCCGTTGCATTTCCCGTTTCAGATTTTCTAGTTTCCCTACTACGTTCAAGCTTCTGACATTCCACGCCCCGACTCGTAGAACGTTATACTTTCGTTGATTATTCAATCTTTTTCTCATGGTAACCTTCCCCCTTGGCAGTCCCCTCCCGGAGATCCGAATGGGGGACTATTCCGGAATCTTTTGCCAATGGAGAGATCATCATGACACTTCTTCAATTACAGGCCACATGTCCTGTGGATACACGTTACGTGTCTTTAATGCAGTGGTTTCCATTGCCTTCTGCATCCTCATGTCGTTGATCATTGCTGATTCTTCCGCCATTAGGGGCAATTTCCCACCCCTAGGACAAGAGAGTGCCCTGAACCTCTATCCGCTCCTCCGCTCTCTTTTGACAAGGCCGTTGGCAGAATGAGGCTGCCGGAAGTCTTCGGCCGCCAATGCTGATTATTTATCAAAATTTAGGCAGTGGCGGGGATCGAACCCGGGACCGAAGACGTTTTTATTATGAATCAAAGACGCTACCCCTAGACCACGGGTAGGGAGGGAATTTTCTAACCTAAAAAACCCACATGTGCACTCCATACGCACTCCGCTACCCTTGTAGCCGATTCCTGCGTGTAGTGCACGCCTGACCTATTCAGGGGGACCCTACATATCTCCACCCGAAAGCGGACGTTTAGAATTTTGCACCCCAGATCTCCGCAGAATCGTCTGAGCCTCTGGTTTAAGCCTTCCACTCGGCTCCAAACCAGAGGACCGCGATCAGTTCTGGGAACGATAATACAAATAGCTCAGATTCCACCCCGCGAGCGAGGCTTTCCGCCTTCACGAACTCCGCCAACCGCCTGTATGAACTGAGGATGACCTCTGAACCCAGACGGCAGGAGTCATTGATGCCGACATGAGCAACAATTTGCAGTCGGGTGCACCCAGTGCTCGCTATCGCCGTCGGCAGGGCCTCATCCACATCTCGGATGAGACCCCCCGGCATGCAGACAGTGAAAACTGGCCTTCTTCCCCGACCTTTCCGCTGTTTCCCTAAGGGGCTCCATCACCCGCCTATCGTTGGAGCTCCCAATAACAAATAACCCCCCCCCCGGTGTACCTGCCCAGACCTTGCTGAAGGAGCGGCCTCATGTCCACTCACAGGCAGAGCGGGCGATGCCACACGGCCAGCCTCCACATTGACCCTCCTCCTCGTGCGCCGCGAACGCCGCTGAACCCGCCAGTTCAGCAGCCTAATCTTCGATCTGCTAATCGACCCATTCCGCATTCATATAGTTTACCAGTTCCCGAAAATTGTGTGTTTGTAGTAGAAAATGGAGACAGTGTGGAACAAGAAGAAGAACCAAACAAGCCTTCCACACCCCTTGACCATGAATTTGAGGGAGAACATGATAAACAGCACAGACTGAGTCAAGGGGAGTTTAGTGATCTCATTAGAGACCTTGTCCTGTCAAAGAAGGTAGAAATTCTTGGGTCTACAGCAATGCAGTCTCCTTGAAAGTGATGTCACAATCTCACAGTACAGAAAACGTCACGTGGAACTGCTTCTCTTTTTCGAGAAAAAAACAATCTTGTTTCTTGCGACATTAATGGCTTGACGAAGTCTATGAATTTGAACCATGATCCAAATGAATGGAGGCTATTCATACACTACTCCAAGCTTAGTTTAAAAGCTGTGTTTCTTCACAGCGGCAGCCGTCTTCTTTCTATTCCTATTGGTCATGCACTTACACGAAGGAAATAAATATGACGGCCCTCCTGGACTCAATCAGATATCATTAATACAAATGGAAAAGCTGTGGTGATCTAGAGGTCATTACCATAATCTTAGGAATGCAAATAGGGTACACAAAACATTGCTGCTTCTTATCTATGTGGGAGAGTAGGTGTAGGAAGTCACATTATATTAAAGCAGAGTGGCCTGAAGAAATCTTAGCCCTAGCGAGAAAAATGTCGTTGCCGAGCTTCTCGTGGACGCAAAAGATATTCTTCTTCCAGTCCTGCATATCAAGCTGAGTTTGTCGAAAAATTTTGCCTGAGGTATGAACCAAGAAGGACAGGCCGTAACTACATAAGAGAGAAATTTCCTAAATAAGTGATGCAAAAGTTAAGGAAGGTATTTTTATCGGGACAGAAATTCGATGGAAATTTGGAGGGGAAAGAAAATGAAGCTTGGGAAGTCTTCAAGGGATTTGTTTGTGGATTTTTAGGCAACAAAAGAGACGATAACTACACCCAGTTGGTGACAGTGCTCCTGCAAAAATACCGTAAACTTGAATTCAAGGTATTCCTTAAAATCTATTTTCTCCGCTCCCTTCTAGTTCTGAAGTTGTCAGTGATGAACATGGAGAAAGATTCCATCAAGACAATTCTGTTATGGAACAAAGATATCAGAGCCATTGGAATGAAGCAATGCTTGCGGATTACTGTTGGTCTTTGTGTAGAGATGCTCTGGAACTCCGTTACAAGAGGCAAGCTGTTAGACGATGATCTCAAGCAGCCACCATATGATTCTCTTCAGACCTTGCCATCTGCAAAGTATCATTCCAACAGTTTGGAACTCTTAAAATGTAACTACCATTTTTAAAAAAAAATTCAAATATATTTTTTTTCTTAATCCGTTAATATGAAATACTTCCACCTTGTGTGTATCACAGAAACTAGAGCTAAGGAAAATTTTTCATTGTCATATTCGTCTTTCTCGACGCAAAATTAGTGTGAATTGACTCATGAAGAACTGGAAACATTCAAGAGTTGTTTTTTGTTGCCCAGTGTCATCCTTAAATTACATAAGGTGTTATTACTTACTGACTTCCTTTTCACGCTGTGTTTTAGTCTAATTCTCATTCTGCTTCCTCTCGATCGCTCTCCCACACATGAATAGCTCTCAGTGTCGGTGGAAAGTGCACAATCATGTAATCAGCACCACACTGTGAGTTGCAAGATGGAAACAGCGAGAACAACCGACAAAAGAGCGGCCTAATAACACAGGTTGGGAAACATGTCCTGCACCTAAAACGTTTTGAACCGTCGTCTGCGGTGTACATAATACGATTTCATTCGATTACTGTTTTTCAGCACTGAATTAGTATGGGACTCTACAGCATTAAAAACATACCACAATTGGGGTGAAGTATGAAACTGTATTTTGCTCTCTGCTGCATTTAATACGTTTTGAAGCGTTGCTTCTCAAATAGCATAATCGAAAAACAACTCAAAGTGCTGAACCGTCAGTGTGATGAACATATCGTGACTAATGAAAAATTGTGCCAAACTGGGAGTCTAAAAAGGATTCGCTCATTTTATGGAGCAGTCTGCCTCACTGTCACACCAGTGGTTGCAAACTGTGCACCGTCATGCCAAAGGGGTGCCACAGAAATACTTTCACGCTCTGCAACAATAACAGATAAAAGAGGAGGGAGAAGAATCCATAGGCACCTTCGAGATCCATTGTAAGATATGTGCCACCTTGCCACGCATTTCTGATCGATCGAACACTAACCTCTTCTTCTCAGAGTAGCAGCTGCAACCTTCATCCACATTTATTTGCAGGATGTATTCCAATCTCTGTCTTCCCCTTAAGTTTTTGTCCTCTGCACCTATCTCTAGTACATGGAAGTAATTCCTTGATGACACACGTCATATCATGCTGTCCCCTCTTCTTGTCAGTGTTTTCCATTTGTTTCTTTTTTCGTCATTTGTGCGGAGAACCTATTTATTCCTTACCTTATCAATCCACGTAATTTTTAACGTTCTTCTGTACCACTACGTCTCGAACGCTTCGATGCTTTGCTGTTCCGGTTTTCCATCTCTTCATCAATCACTACTATAGAATGCTGTTCTTCTTAAGTACCTTCTCAGAAATTTCTTCCATATATTAAGGCCTATGTTTGATATCAGTAGACTTCCTCGACAAGCAATGTCCTCTTTGCCTGTGCTAGTGTCCTTTTCATGTCCTACTTGCTCGTCCATCAGGGATTATTTTACTTCCAAGGCAGCTCAAATCCTTAACTTAGGCTACTTCCTGATCACCAATGCTGACTTTACTTCCTCGCCATCCGCTGTGGCTGAGAGGTTCTAGGAGCTTCAGTCCGGAACCACGCTGCTGCTACGGTCGCAGGTGCAGGTTCGAATCCTGCCTCGGGTATGGATGTGTGTGATGTCCTTAGGTAAGTTAGGTTTAAGTAGTTCTAAGTCTAGGGGACTGATGACCTCAGATGTTAAGTCCCATAGTGCTTATAGCCATTTGAACCATTTTTTACTTTCTCGATATCCTCATTTCTTCTCTCACCGTTGTTGCCTTATCCGGTTTACCTTGCATTTACATTTTATATTCATTAGACTGTAGTTCTCCTTCACTTTCACTAAGGATAGAAATTTCAAAAAATGGTTCAAATGGCTCTGAGCACTATGGGACTTAACAGCTATGGTCATCAGTCCCCTAGAACTTAGAACTACTTAAACCTAACTAACCTAAGGACATCACACAACACCCAGTCATCACGAGGCGGAGAAAATCCCTGACCCCGGCGGGAATCGAACCCGGGAACTCGGGCGCGGGAAGCGAGAGCACGAGCTGCGGACTAAATTGCAGAAGGCTTTTGACAACGTTCCTCACGAAAGACTATACAGTTTCATTCCAGCTGTGTGACTGGATTCGTGATTTCCTGTCAGAATGCTGAAATTTTGCAATAATCGACGGAAAGTCATAGAGTAAAACAGGATAAATACCTGTCGTTCCACGAGGAAGTGTTATCGGCCCTTCGTCGTTCTTAATCTACATAAATAATTTAGGAGACAATCTGGGCAGCCCTGTTATATTGTTTGCAGGTGATACTGTCGTTTACCACCTTGTAAAATCGTCAGACGATCAATTGATTGAAAAATGATTCAGACAAGATATATGTATGGTGCAAAAAGTGTCAGGTGACTCTAAGTAACGAAAAGTGTGATGTCATGCACATGAGTACTAACAGGAATCCGCTGAATTTCAGTTGCACGATAGATAACATAAATCTAACGGCTGAAAACCCAACTAAATACTCAGGGACTAAAATTACGAATAATGTAAACTGGAGTGATCACATAGATAATGTTGCGGGGAAAGCAAACCAGAACTGCAATACACTGATAGAACACTTAGAAAAAGTAACACGACTACTAAAGAGATTGCTTACATTACGCTTCTCTGCCCTCTTATAGCCGGCCGGAGTGGTCGAGCGGCTCTAGGTGCTACAGTCTGAAACCGCTACGGTCGCAGGTTCGAATCCTGCCTCGGGCATGGACGTGTGTGATGTCCTTAGGTTAGGTTTAAGTAGTTCTATGTTCTAGGGGACCGATGACCTCAGCAGTTAAGTACCATAGTGCTCAGAGCCATTTGAACCATTTGTCACCCACTTAAGTCGATATTTAACTATCACTTACAAAAGTGTACACCTCATACACATTAAGATGAATTACTCTCAGTTACATAAGAAAGAACAGATTCAGTAGGATGTAGGTTGCAGTAGGTACTGGGAGATGATGAACCGCATGAGATAGGATTGCCGGAGGACTTCGAAACAGTCCTTGAAGGGCAGTTCGTTTTGTACTATCGTGAAATAAGGGAGAGAGTGCCACGGATGTGATACAAGAACTGGGATGGCGGTAATATGCACCGAGGCGTATCAAGTCGACTTGGTACACTTATCACTTACTGTCTGTAAAGGAACGCTGTGGGATTAGGAACATCCTGTCTATCAAAGGGGTGAGGGTGGAGTCGAAAAAGCAGTGTAGCGCACGATGCGCGAATACCGACGCTTTGGTCGCCCAGTATTTGAGAATGAGAGCACTTAGTGAATTTCAACGAACTTTGAACATAATTTCAAACCTTTACGAAACTTATTTTCCCTCGAAACCCGCATAAAATTATGAAAGGTAAGAAGTTTATCGCTTACTACATTTTCGCTGTTAATGCGGTAAAACTGCCACGTGAAGCATGGCGTTTTAAATTATCACTTCCTTGCTACTAACTGTCTTCACGACATGTTTGCCACACAGAATTCACATACACCACTAAATGTACTTGCAAAATTTTATCATTCTACGACACATACTTCAGGAGATTTGACGTCATAAACACCGAGGTACGTGAAAAACTTCCACATCTGGCGAGACGTGTAAGTTTATTACTTCATTACTACTAACTCTGTTCGCAACACTTTACGCAGGCTGTATCCACGTATGCCACTGAACGTACCAAGAAAAATATATCACTGTACGACACATAGTTCAGGAGATACGACAGCCTAAACATTGAGGTGAAAATGAAACTGCAGGGCGAAATTCGTTAGAGGTACGGGTAAAATATGTGTAAAACCACTTGTGAAATATCTTAAATGTAAGTTAAACATTTGTGACACAATCGTACGTGGGCAAAGCCATGGGAAAAAAGCTCATCCTATATCCCTGGAATAATTTCAACCAAATTTAGTAGACATATTAGTTACGATCTGAAAGGAAATACTGTGGGCAGAGAAGGGTTAGGAGTAGGTGGACAGAGGGGGGGGGGGAAGGAAGAGGTGGCCACAGACAGGGGGAGGAGACAGAGAGGGGTGAAGGAGGAAATGGGCAGAGAGAACAAGCGAGACAGGGGGAGGAAGAGAAACGCAAGGCAGAGGAGGAGATGAGTAGAGAGAAGGAGGAACTGGACAGAAAAAGGGTGGAGGGGGACTTGGACAGAGATGGGATAGAGGAAGAGATGGACAGAGACAGGAGGAGCAAGGAGATGGACTGAGAGAGGAAGTAGAGGAGATGTGCAGAGAGAGGGGGAGAAGAAGATCGACAGAGAGGTGAGCCGGTGGAGATGCACAGAGAGAGTGCGGAGCAGGTCTAGGAGATGGACAGAGGGGTTGGAGGAGATGAGCGAAGGGCGGGTGGGGGGGGGGGGGTGAAGAAGGAGATGGAAAAAGAGAGCGACAAGGAGGAGATAGACTAACAGAAATACAAACTCAGGCAACCCCAGGTATTCAACTAGTTCGTTTATAATCAGCAGACATCGCTGTATCGGTCAGGACTTCTCTCCTGCTTCCAGTAAATACAATGTTGGTATGCTGAGATACTCCAGATGTCTGGCTTAACGTGCTTGTTACATCTTAGAATAAACGTTTCAAGATTCACCTGCTGGAAATTTCACGTATTTTGGGTTTTATATTATTTTTTCGTGAGCTGCTTGCATGCCGGTATGTTTCTTTGATGACGCACCTTGCTGTGTACATTATAGTATTCTAGTTTAGTACGTCTACTCAATGGCTATATATTCCAATTGTAACGTTCTTTAATAAAATAAACTTTTTAAAATTTCGTTGATTGAGTGTCTGAACTTAAGAATGGATACAAAACTCGGATAATCGTGTAGCGTGTTGTAACTGCAAGTGATGTACTTCCACTGTGTTATTGTTAGCAAAACTTAATACGAGTCCATTGGGCAACGCCACTCCCAACACCAATAAAGAACTACAGTCACTGCAAAATACATTCAGCACCTTAGGCACTGAATCCTATTGCCCTGTTCAAAACTAATAACTTTGGTCCCTGTGCACCCAAATAAACTGTCTTACCTCTAGAGCAGCAATGGTGGAACGCAATATATTCTGATCTCTCACAAAAAATACAAATATGCTAGCTACAGGCTCAGCGAATGAAAACATTTATTAAAAATCCAACTTCTTTGAAATACATATGACCCGGAGTAGGAGGCAGTACTGATTGTAGTGAATTACTAACACTGGTTTTTTTTGTACCAAAATTAAATTGCAAGTTAAGTGTGTCTTTTCAGAAACATCTGACAACTGAAGTTACATTACTCAGAATTGATTCATAAACAACGAGATTTAAACAGCAAGTATTATCTAACCTCACTAATCAAACGTAAATGCAAATCATCAAATTACATATAGCTCTGTTAACAAATCTTAGAAGCATTACAAAAGTGAAATATCTAGCTTTCCTTTTCATCAAAACAGTTTACGTACATTCTGGGGTTATTCAAAAATTACAAATTATCAGCCAACTCACCTATAATAACGCGCTGGGAAAAACAAAATCATAATTATTTAACATATTTACCTTGCTTTCATGAAGACTTCTACTTCCAAGTTCAACAATATTGACATACCTAAATTAATCAAACACTTGGTGGCTTCACGCAGCCCACCACAAAAACTGCCTGCTCCATCATCTTTCCTTACAGGCAGCTACCTATAACTGAGAGCCAAGCGCTCTCTTACTGCAACACTATAACACTTTCAGACCAGAAGCGGTATCTCTGGGTCTGCGGTCTCATACAAATGTGCCCCAGTATACTCCTTCCACACTCAGTCCTCACCTGGCTCTCTCCAATAACCACTTGCCTTTGTATCAGTGCATCAACCTTTCCTGACAACCGTGTGCCGCAGGCAGTGATGAATTCACATGTTGTGTAAGTTTTATGTGCTAATGTTGAGGAGTTTTATGCAACTTCACTTATATCTGTACTGCATACGGCCATGATTTTCTTCTCCGTTCATTGATATTTCGAATATTCCTTTACATTCAGATTAGTATTTCCTCCCTTCTTGAGACTGGCCTTGTGGCTGATTAACATTGTTATGAAAAATGTTTATACACATCAAACTTAGAGATTTAAAGTCAAGATAACGTATCACCCATCAAAGAGCTCACATACGCGCTATATAGTGTACCTCTGCTTCCAGTATACATATATGAAAATGCTGTCATATGAATCACAGATTTCTACAACAATTTAGTAACAAACAGACTGATGAAACTTCCTGGCAGATTAAAACTGTGTGCCGGACCGAGTCCGTTGGTGGGAGACGACTTACTGGTATAAGTAAAGCTGTGAGGACGGGGCGTATGTCGTGCTTGGGTAGCTCAGATGGTGTCGGCACGGTAGCTCAGCGTGTTCAGTCAGAGAGCCGGTTGGCCTCTGTAATAAGAAACTGAGTGGAAAGATCAACAAACGAACGTGAACGGATGTCATTGTGGCGTCTGCAACGACCAAACACAACGATCAACAACGAACAAAATGCAAAGAAAAGAAAAAAGATGGTAGAGCACTTGCCCGTGAAAGGTAAAGGTCCCGAGTTCGAGTCTCGGTACGGCACATAGTTTTAATCTGCCAGGAAGTTTCATATCAGCGCACACTCCGTTGCAGAGTGAAAATCTCATTCTGGAAACAGACTGATGTTACTGATCGTTTTTTAAGTTTCAGCCAAATATTCCACATCATACTTCAGTGCAGCTTTCAAATCTGTGTTCTGGCTTATTAGTCTTGCACAGGAACATATTTCTTATGGCACAGATTTCACAGTGTCTCTGCACTATATTACGTTAGACACAGTGTTCAGACCGTCAGCGTCCCGTCACCCATCCACCGTCCTCAATATTCAGAGCAATTTTCAGGATACTGTCCTGCTGCACATCGATTACAGATAACGCGTGACTAAGATGCTCTAGAGTAGAAGACAAATATTCGGTATGCATCAATGAATCAATACGCTTCAAAACGATATAAAGCACATTCGTTTCAATTGCACTTCGAAATGTCCAAATGTATGCGATGAATATTGGAATTTTTTCCACAGTCATCGACCCATTGCTACACTCAATAAATCTTATAAAGCATGCGGAAATATTGGTGCATCATCACAGGCGATCGTCGCCTTGTGATAGCACCAACAGCCAGCAGACTTTCCTATCCCACCAGGGATCGATTTTCACCTAGCCCATCGCATCCACATTTCAACTATTTGTCCACAAAAATACAGACAAAAATAAAAGATAATATTAATAGTAAATATCACATAATTACATAAAATTTTGGCTTTGCACTGACCTTTCAATAACTTAATATATAAAATACAGTAAGCAATACAAATCCTTTCATACATGTGACTTTACATAATGGTTTACACAATACACAAAAAAATCAGTCTATACAAATGTTCACATAAAATGCTTTCAAGGATTAAAAAAAAAAACATGTAGTTGATAGTTCCAGTAGCACCCACCAATGGTCAACAGGTGCAAACAGCAACAAGTGACATCATTTTAGTAGAAGCAGTCCATCAGTGGCACCCAGTAATGTTGAACAGGTGCAGACACCAACAAGTGACATTTCAGTAGAAGCAGTTCCATCAGTAGCACCCAGCAATGTTGAACAGGTGCAGACACCAACAAGTGACATTATGTCAGTAGAAGCAGTTCCCTCAGTGACACCCAGCAATGTTGAACAGGTGCAGACACCAACAAGTGACATCATTCAGCAGAAGCAGTTCCATTAGTGGCACCCAGCAATGTTGAACAGGTACACACAGCAACAAGTCACATTATTTCAGTAAAAACAGTCCATCAGTGGCACCCAGTAATGTTGAGCAGGTGCGGACACCAACAAGTGACATTATGTCAGTAGAAGCAGTTCATCAATGGCACCCAGCAATGTTGAGTAGTTGCAGACACCAACAAGTGACATCATTCAGCAGAAGCAGTTCCATTAGTGGCACCCAGCAATGTTGAACAAGTGCAGACACCAACAAGTGACATTTCAGTAGAAGCAGTTCCATCAGTGGCACCCAGCAATGTTGAACAGGTGCAGAGACCAACAAGTGACATTATCTCAGTAGAAGCAGTCCATTAGTGGCACCCAGCAATGTTGAGAATGTGCAGACCCCAACAAGGGACATTATTTCAATTGAAGCAGTTCCATTAGTGGCACCCAGCAATGTTGAACAATTGCAGACACCAACAAGTGACATTATTTCAGTAGAATCAGTCCATTAGTGGCACCTAGCAATGTTGAACAGGTGCAGACACAACAAGTGACATCATCTCAGTAGAAGCAGTTCCAACAGTGGCACCCAGCAATGTTGAACAGGTGCAGACACCAACAAGTGATATCATTTCAGTAGAAGCAGTTCCATTAGTGGCACCCAGCAATGTTGAACAGGTGCAGACACCAACAAGTGACATTATTTCAATAGATGCAGTCCATCAGTGGCACCCATTAATGTTGAACAGGTGCAGACACCAACAAGTGACATTATCTCAGTAGATTCAGTCCATCAGTGGCACCCAGTAATGTTGAACAGGTGCAGGCACCAACAAGTGACATTTCAGTAGAAGCAGTTCCATCAGTGGCACCCAGCAATGTTGAACAGGTGCAGAGACCAACAAGTGACATTATCTCAGTAGAAGCAGTCCATTAGTGGCACCCAGTAATGTTGAGAATGTGCAGACCCCAACAAGGGACATTATTTCAATTGAAGCAGTTCCATTAGTGGCACCCAGCAAAGTTGAACAATTGCAGACACCAACAAGTGACATTATTTCAGTAGAATCAGTCCATTAGTGGCACCTAGCAATGTTGAACAGGTGCAGACACAACAAGTGACATCATCTCAGTAGAAGCAGTTCCAACAGTGGCACCCAGCAATGTTGAACAGGTGCAGACACCAACAAGTGATATCATTTCAGTAGAAGCAGTTCCATTAGTGGCACCCAGCAATGTTGAACAGGTGCAGACACCAACAAGTGACATTATTTCAATAGATGCAGTCCATCAGTGGCACCCATTAATGTTGAACAGGTGCAGACACCAACAAGTGACATTATCTTAGTAGATTCAGTCCATCAGTGGCACCCAGTAATGTTGAACAGGTGCAGACACCAACAAGTGACATTATATCAGTAGAAGCAGTCCATCAGTGGCACCCAGCAATGTTGAACAGGTGCAGACACCAACAAGTGACATTATCTCAGTAGAAGCAGTTCCATTAGTGGCACCCAGCAATGTTGAACAGGTGCAGACACCAACAAGTGACATTATTTCAATAGATGCAGTCCATCAGTGGCACCCATTAATGTTGAACAGGTGCAGACACCAACAAGTGACATTATCTTAGTAGATTCAGTCCATCAGTGGCACCCAGTAATGTTGAACAGGTGCAGACACCAACAAGTGACATTATATCAGTAGAAGCAGTCCATCAGTGGCACCCAGCAATGTTGAACAGGTGCAGACACCAACAAGTGACATTATCTCAGTAGAAGCAGTTCCATTAGTGGCACTCAGCAATGTTGAGCAGGTGCAGGCACCAACAAGTGACATTATCTCATTAGAAGCAGTCCATCAGTGGCACCCAGCAATGTTGAGCAGGTGCAGACACCAACAAGTGACATTATGTCAGTAGAAGCAGTCCATCATTGGCACCTAGTAATGTTGAACAGGTGCAGACACCAACAAGTGACATAATTCATCAGAAGTAGTTCCATTAGTAGCCCCAGCAATGTTGAACAGGTGCAGACACCAACAAGTGACATCATTCAGCAGAAGCAGTTCCATTAGTAGCCCCAGTAATGTTGAACAGGTGCAGACACCAACAAGTGACATCATTTCAATAGATGCAGTCCATCAGTGGCACCCAGTAAAGTTGAACAGGTGCAGACACCAACAAGTGACATCATTTCAGTAGAAGCAGTTCCATCAGTGGCACCTAGCAATGAAGAGCAGGTCCAGACAGCAGTAAATAATATTCACTATCACTAATCACACTGTTCATCAGAGTTTATAAGCAGAAATTAAACATGTCCTAGTGGCACCAATCATGTAGAAAAAGTGCAAGTAACAGTCCATAATATTCACTATCCTAATCACACAGTTCATCAGCAGAAATTAAACATTTCTAAGTGTCACACATCAATGTTGAACAGGTGCAGGTGTGAACAACAGTTTGAATGCACACATAATTGCTTTTACAAAATTATTATCAATGCTCTTACACTAAACATACAAATTATAAGAAACACACAAATGATATCAGATAATTGTCATATTAACTATTACGAATACACAAATATCAGTAAACCTATAATATTTATGGGTGTCAGTGCAAGCCACAACAAGCAAGTAAAATAATATTTAGGAGATAAGTCGGTACCACTTATCTGGGATTAGGAAGGGAAAACACACAAAACACACTCACTCATCTTTCATCCACATTAAGTACTACTGGGTAATTGAATAGTGTTAACTGTGTAAATGCAATTCTGACAAAGGTTTGACGTTCGACATGTGTATCAAGTAGTAGTGGCAGCAATGTATAACAGTCAATAATAGTTAGTCAACGTCATAGTCATCATGTCAAGACCAATGTTTGCCAAGCCAGATCAAAATGTACGATTGCTGAACAACTGTTAGTGTGCCAAGATATGCAATTACTTCCTCTCTCCAAAAAAAGTATATACTGCTTAGTGATTTAACAAAGTGTGTGTGTAGACAACCTTCCTTCTACTTGAGTGTTCTAGTCTGCCAACTTCATCCTCCTTGTTCCATACAGACAAAAAAAAAAAAAATGCTCTTCACTTACTTTACCTCTTATCCACCAAAACTCCAATAATCATTAGCATCACATAATCTTAATACTTCAATAATACCTCTTATGTCGATACATATAAACCTTATCATCAATATCATTTACCTTACCTCTTGTCCACCAAAACTCCAATAATCATCAACTTCACATAATCTCAATACCTCAATAATACCTCTTCAATACGTCGATACATATAAACCTTAGCACCAATATCATTTCACTTCCATAACAACTCTTTCCTCTAGTCAGTCTCCATGAACAAGTACAGATAAAATTATAGTGCAAACTTTAATTCATCATCCCATACAATCCGAAGACACAATGTCCACACACAACCTCTGTTTAGTCCACGTGAACCAAATCTTCTACTCATTATGAATTATAAAATACATTTTGTTTACCTTGTCCATCATTAAACAAAAGAAATGCATACATGACCTCTAACAACCTTTAGTTCGAATAACTCTCAGTAATTAAGTACGATTACATAGTATGAATGATAGTAATATTTCATAGTGTGTACACCACTTCAAGAATCATGGCAGAAGCAAACATGTGGAGTATTTTTTGTGTCAAGTGTCACTTGCTATTTCAATTGCTCACGAAGAATGCAGTGTAATAGCTGTCAATGGTCTAACTCTAGTGTTGGTATGTCATGTCGTTAGCTTCCTTCCTACTAGCATAAATTTATACAGCTTCCATAAAACCTCCAGCTCTTGTGACTTCTATGAAGTTTCTTATACTAATGTCGTTCGTCGAATTACTGCAGTTCATTTTCTTATCTTAAAATATAAAGCACTGAGCGTAAGCAAAACATGCAATAGGGAGTAAATATACCAGTGGAGAACAGAATGTCAACAAGTGGATGCAGCACAATTCCTACAACGACGCTCTGCCAAGCAAACAATCTGTAATTAATACCATGGTGTGACCCACACTCCATGTTAGTACTCAGTACATCAGCATTTCTAAATACCAAATTAGAGAGTAGTTATGACAACAAAACAGAAATGTGTAAATATGCAATCCATAAGCAAGGCAGCAATTATGTTATCTAACATAATGAACAGGTCATTAGCATCATATCAGCATTAGCAAATAAATTTTCATATGTAATCTTAATAAGTAAACATGAAGCCGCAAGCAGATAAATCACAAAGTATAACTTACATACATAACCACAGTCAGCACAATGAATCAGGTGACAATTATAATTTAAATAAATAAGCACAGCAGGCACATAAAAAAATAATGTGACATCAGTGAAAAAGCATAGCAGCCAAGCGATGCATAATATACATAATTAACAACCCTGTTCATTAATCAATCATTGTCAAAATCAGTTAATGTACGCAAGTACGTCGCTTCACACGTAAATTCATAGAACATGAAATTTAGCACAAAGTCTGAATCACGTAATCGCGAGCAGCAAATTACGTCTAAAGTACGTACCTAAGTGGAAATATGTTACCTGAAAAATAAACTCAATTAACAATTACCTTCTTAGTATATAAGTTTCTTCTTCGAAATTACATTCTTCCTGAAATTTTCTCGATAGCAAGTCGTCTTAACGTCGGACACGCATAGAATTTACCTGAAGTTCTTAAATAATTTATAGAACCGTATCCTGAAAAATACTGAACGTTAATAACATAATTCATCAAGTCACTATAGCTTTATACTGAATTTAATCGGAGAAATTAGACTGTGTATTTGTTTATGGCTGTCAGTGCATTTGCACTGAGCGCTCGATCAGCTGTAGGTATGCGTGACGTAGGAAGTAATTGTTTGCGGTCAACGACTGCCTTGTGCGCCGCGCAGACTTGACTGTTGCTTTGAGTATGTGTCGCCGCCAAAACACAGCGCGGTATCCTTGTATTCTCTGCATGTTTACGTATAACTGTTAGTTTCTCAAAAGTATGTCATTCCTCAAAAATTTTAACGTTCGATATATGATGTATTCCCTTAGAGCGCCGAGATTTAAGAGTTTCTACTTCGACAGTATTATCATGAATAATTTTGCGAATTCTATATGGACCGTTATAAAGCAGAAAAAAATTTGCGACACAAGCCCTTTCCTTTGTGAGACAAACGATGAGACTTAATTAACACTTTTTGACCAACTGACAAGGTCTTTAAACAACCAGGACGTTTAGCTGATTTCTCTCTTCTAGCAGCCGCAGATGCAATATTTTGTAGGGCCAGGTTCACAACTTCAGAATGCCGCAGTTTTCGTGTAGGCGGGAAAGGAACGATTTCAGAAATGCGATTTGTCAGTGCTTTGTTTTTTAATATCAGAATAGGCGGTAAAGAAGTTGAGTCATTAGGAAGTTCATTCAGAATGTTTTGAAAAATATGAAGATACTGATCCCAAGTTCTGTGATTCTGATGACCATAAAGTCGACACAATTTATTGATTTCCTTCATCCATCTCTCTGAAGCTTTAGATTGAGGGTGAAAAAGTGAAATGAAGATTGGTTTAATCTTACGACGCCGTAGAGTACGAAGCCAAATTTTAGAGCGAAACTGTGATCCATTATCTGATATAACCTTATCAACATGACCCACTTCTTTAAGAAAATGTTTGATGAAAGCATTAGATACTGAACGAGCTGTTGCTTTGAGTAAAGGTGTAAAACACACATATTTTGATGTCAATTCCACTGCTACCAAAATGTACGCAAAACAATTAGTAGAACGAACCACTGGACCGAACAAATCGACTGCAGCCATCTCCTTTAATTTCGCTGGAATGATAGGAAACAACGGTTCTCTGTGAGAAATAGTTGGCGGCTTAGCCTTTTGACATAATTTGCATTTGGCAAGAACAGATCGAATACGTTTTTCCATATTACTGAAGTAGCAATTTTCCCATAATTTATGAAAGCATTTTCTGGGACCAAAGTGTGCATAACTGAAATGTGTACACCAAATCAGTTTATTAACACACTTATCAGGAATACAAACTAACCAAACAGAGTTGTCAATCGATTTTCGTTTAAAAAGAACTTTCCAGATAGATCGCAAAAACGAGGTGTGGCCAAATCGTCCAATCTAACAAAGCGTCTAAGAAAATTACAGACACCAAGGAAACTACAAACATCACGTTTTGTAGTAGGAACAGCATAATTACGGATTGCGTCTAGCTTCTCTGGATCAGGGAGAATACCTTCTGTGGAAATAATGTGACCGAGAAATTTCACCTGAGTACGACCAAATTCAGATTTTTCCAAGTTCACTGTAATGCCAACTCTTGCAAAAATACGTAATAATGAATCCAAAACTTTGTTGTGTTCACTCCAAGAACGTTTAGCAATAAGAATATTGTCAACATATGAAGTAATATTGTCACGAAGATAAACAGGTAAAATTTCATTTAAACTATGAATGAATGCTGCTGAAGGTACAGTAAGTCCAAACGGTAATTTCCGAAATCACTTTTGGGTAAAATAGTCATATCCGGTTATTGTTTACTTACTCTCTAGATAGATTTAAAGTCGAAGAGTTGTTTTGACAGATGCAAAGAATAGTAAAAGAGTAGGCAGTGGTGCAGAAAACTAAAAGGGAAATAGCACCACTACAGCTCGGGGCCCCATGCACGCTACGGCACATATTCACTCAGTGTAGTGAAACCCCTGAGGACTTTAATAGCCGCACATAATTTCCAGTTTGTGACTTAGTGGCAAATTTGGCGGAAGTGCGTACATAAATTGATCTAACCATGAACATGGATGTATGTCATTCTTAGAATTACGAAAGATCTTAAATTTCCGAACAGTCAAAAAGTGTTTATAGTCAAAAGTTTTCGCCTCGTGGCGACAAAGACCTACCACGTCTGTCCCAGTCCGGATGTCGATTATTGTCAAGTTCGCGCGCCTGGCGCTCTCTTGTTGCTTCTCGTAAATGAAATAAATTACTTTCTTCAAACCCCTCTGCTATCTGTGATTCCAAATTTCTTTTGCTGTCTTTTCTTACGATTTCGCCTTCAATTTGTTTGACTTGCTTTCGTAATGCCTCAAATTCCCTTTTGACGCGCTCATTAAATTTTCCCTGTTTTTCAACATGCTTATTATTGTTCTGGTACTCTTCAGTTTCTGCAAATGGCAAAGGTCCTGTATCATCTGAATCTCTGTCCCCATTTAAGCTAAGACTTGTCAATTTATCTGAAATCTCCTCAACTCTTTCCGATAAATCACCTATTTGTTCCTTCTGTTTATTTACGTCTTCTGTAAGTGTCGCGACTCGGGTTTCAGTATTGACACATTTAATAGTTAACTGTTCATATTGTTGTGTTAGGTTATTTATTCTGTCATATGGTACGAATTCCTCGATTCTCTCAAATATTTCCTCCTTATCGTGTGCATGTTGTAAATTTAACTCTGAAAATTTTTGTACTATCACGCGATCTCTTTCTTCCTGTTCTCTATCCTGTTCCTTTTGTCTAATTTCTATCGAAATTAATCTATTATTGTGAGCATTCAAAATCGGTTGTAATTCTTCCCTGATTTCTTTCCTTAATTCATCTTTCATATTTCTGAAACATGTCCCTATTCGTGAGTCTAACCGTGTTTCCATTGTTCCCATCTCATTTCTAATTGTTCCTATTTGTGATCCCACTGAGTCTAACCGTGTTTCCATTGTTTCCATGCCAGTTGTAATTGTTCCTATTTGTGATTCCACTGAGTCTAACCGTGTTTCCATTGTTCCCATACCAGTAATAATTGTTCCTATCTCTGTTTTAATTGTTCCTATTTGTGAGTCTAACCGTGCTGCCAAAGTTCCCATCTCCGTTTTAAATTTAGATTCCAACTGTGATCCCAGATCTAATATTGCACCCATCAACTGCTCCATATCTTCTGTCGTTAACCACGTATTCTGAAATTTTTTTGATTGTGAAAAATTTTGAACTGGTTCTGGACTATTTTCCCTGCTTATTAAATTATTTTCAACTCCATTATTCATCATCCTGTTCTCCTGTGTTGGCGAGTTCGCCATGTTAACAATTTCGTCATTCTCACTATTCATCATTTTGCCTTTTTCGTAGATCGCGTAATCATTTACAAAACATACAAAACTCGTCACTGTACGAAAATTACACACAATGACTCTTTATCTCCAACAATACCGTTCACACGAAATGTTTCCCTCAAACACGATTAACGAACAATTGAAATAATTGCACTAAATTGTCAAACGCGTATACAACAAAATTAAATTCTGAAATACCATTAGAAGAATGACAATTACCAAATCTACATATGCAATATAGACTACAATTACTAAACTACAAATTACTACAACAATACTACTGTCTACTATTTTTACAATCAGAAGAATTCCAAGGGACGATCCGAAGCAGCGGTCGCCACGTGCATGGGGGCTTAATTATATACAATGAAAATAATTTTTAAATTTTTTAGTAGCTGTATGTCCGATTACGAAGTCTCGTAAACGGTTGGCCCTGACTAGTTTAAGTACGCAATCTGACTGCATAGAATAACAACCAAGAATGAAAGAAAATTTCCGTTAACACAATTAATTAATTAAGTCCCCAGCAACTATAAAACCTACGCAACCAAAGCACAAGTGTAACTGTTCTGTGTGTGGAAGTGTGATTCAACGTACACATCTGGCACGGTTCTTCTTCAATAAGACAAGAAATTTTAAATATCATTCATACTGAAGTAATTAAAAAAATATAAATACCATAATTGCGTAAGGAAACCAGAATTACACTCTAATACAAGAACACGAGCCAGATGCTTTGTTGACTGGACCTGTAATGACGCATTATTTAAGACACTGAAATAATGAAAAAACAGGGAATATTTTACCTTCATATATATTGACGAAAAGCACTCTGATCATTACAATGTCTCCATTCGAACAACATCTGCTGTCTAGCCCATCAAACAACTGCATAAAACATGGAACAAGCACTGCCTACTACAACATATCAACACCGACTCACTACTACCACATCTCAACAAGCACTCTCCACCACGACTTCTCGACAAGGATTCTTCACTACGACATCTCAGCAAGCACTGCCTACTACGAGTTCTCGACAAGCACTGCCAGTGGAGGCGGCTGAATAATACTCTCTGGCGCAATCTCTGGCGCTGTGGCTCAGTGTAGCCACCTTTCAAGTCGCACATGTAAAGATTAAGGGTTTTCGTCGACGGCCTGCAAGTAGAAGTCGCAATGCGTGTAAAAAATAGTGATGCTTCTCCCTCCTCCACCACGATCTCAGGAATTTTTTGCGTATCTCTCCAATATTTTTTCACAGATTTCAACACTCGGACACCCGTCACACACGTCGTAACAGACGCCATTAAAAGAATTTAGTTTTTCCAATATATCATCTTGTTTTACTTGAGGAACCGTATCTGTAGTCACCTCCATCCTCACCCAAGCCCATAACACGGGGAGGTAGTCTGACATTGATTCGCCAAATCAGATATTTTAGTATGAACTGGGAGAGAAACAGTGACGATAAATTATGAGGAGCAAGGGGAAGACCTAACGTGAGATTGCTATTTTTACTGCATGTTAGAAGTGTATACTCTGACGTTTCGCCCACAAGAATCGCAATGTACAGCGTACTTCAATGATGGAGTGTGTTGGCAGTTGACACGCCATTTCAAGTCACAAGTTGTGATTTACCTGTTACCCGTATCGCAGCAGAACTCGGTCTACAGGAAACAGGGAACATGTAGTTTCTTCTGTCAATTTGCAGTGTTATTATGCAGTAGTCCTGCAGTGGAACGACACGTGTTACTTAGTGTATGAAGAGGCCACCAGGAAAAATTACTCATATTAACGAATCTGCTAAACTCCAAGAAATGAAATAGTGTTGGATTAAGAAAACATGGCCAGTAATCTGTGCTGCTACAAACGACATCAATAAAACCACTTCATAAAATCTTTAGGACATGTCGCATTAAGGTAAGAACTATATTTAATATGAGCGTGGACTCAAGTGGAATTGAGGCTTTGGCAAGCTACAAAAGAGTAAAGACATCTTCATACACTTTTGAAAGTCATCGTCATTTTCTTTTTATTAGGATGATGCCAACCATTTGACTAAGGCCGCTCAGGCGTGAGTGATGCCGATCAGGAAGTCCAGATATTGCACCATGCGATTTCCATCTTTTCGGCAAGACGAAAGAACATCTCAGGGAAAGAGATTGTCCAACGTTGCGGACGTTCACGCTGAGGTTTTCGAATGGCTACGTGACCAAGGAGCGGAATTGAATCGTCGAGGAAGTGAAGGATTGGTAGGACTTTCCGACCGTTATTTAACGGACTCTTGGTGACTATGTTGCTTTGAAGTGTATGCAGAATTCAATAAAAGTTACTTGACGTGTCATAAAGGTGCTTAATTTACTTCCTGAACTCCCCTCGTTGTTTCGATGGTCAGTGAGACCTGCTCTGTTACACAACTAAATCCACCTATTTGACTATGATTTCCGATTTACGCATCCTCTGTAAGGTTGTCACCTTAGTTTTGATATTCGTTGTAAGTGGCGTGAGCTCTGTTTTTATTGGATGTTCCATACGTCATATCTGCGCACTGATATCTTTCAAACAGTCAATATATTACGCCACAGTAGCACTGTCGCTGCCAGTAGTAGCGCTGGGTTTGAACACCACTCGAATTGTTCGAACAATTTACGTTGGTTTATGTTCGATCTTCTGATCGGCCTGCAATCTAGTGACATTTGTTAGCACTATCACAAGGAACTGTCTTTGTGTTTTTAATGCACTATGGACTTTAATAATAAAAATAACTGTCAAACACGAACTGAAATATCTTCTGTGGTGCAGGTCATGCTTAAAAACGGCAACTAATGAATAAGTCAAAGATTTTAATTATAATTCTGTAAAATTCTCCAGCTTTCGCTCGTCCTGCGATCTTGTGGCGTCTTATGGTATATTTCCAAGACGGGTCTTGCTGCTGTAATTAATGCTCGCGATAAAAATTAGTCAGTTTATTACGATATATCTCGTCTGTTCGGCACTGAACTCTTGGTTAATTTTCTTTGTTCTTTCGTCTGCATGTTGCCGTCCTGTTTTCAAACTGGTTAAAATATGGCGAACAGGAATTGAATTGTACATTTGCAGCCTACTTGGTAAATCATTACCGCCTCTCATAAACATATAAGTATAAAATGTTATACTTGGTTCAGTTAAGTAAAATTATTTGGAGGACAACATTTTCGTCTTTGTCTGCCAAAGAAACTGGTATAGCCATGCGTATTCAAATATAAAGCTACGTAAACGGCCAGAATACGGCGCTGCGGTCGGCAACGCCTATATAAGATAACAAGTGTCTGGCGCACTTGTTAGATCGGTTACTGCTGCTAAAATGGCAGGTTATCAAGATTTAAGTGAGTTTGAATGTGGTGTTTTAGTCGACGAACGAGTGAGTGATGGGACAACATCTCTGAAGCGGGCATTTTCTCGTAGAACCATTTCACGAATGTACCGTGAATATGAAGAATCCGGTAAAACATCAAATCTCCGACAGCGCTGCGGCCGGAAAAATACGAGTATCTTGCAAGAACTGGGCCAGCGACAACTGAAGAGAATCGTTCAACGTGACAGGAGTTCCACCATTCTGCAAATTTTAGCAGATTTCAAAGCTGGGCCATCAACAAGTGCAGCGTGTGAACCATTCAATTAAACATCATCGATATGGGCTTTCAGAGCCGATGGTCCACTCGTGTACCCTTGATGATTGCACGACACAAGGCTTTACGCCTCGCCTGGACCCGTCAACACCGACATTGGAGTGTTGATGACTGTAAACATGTTGCCTGATCGCACGAGTCTAGTTTCAAATGGTATCGAGTGGATGGACGTGTACGGGTACGGAGACGACCTCATGAATCCATGGACCCAGCATGTCAGGAGGGGACTGTTCAAGCTAGTGGAGACTGTAATGGTGTGGGGCATGTGCAGCTGGAGTGATATGGGACCCCTGACACGTCTAGATACTACTCTGACAGGTGACACGTACGTAATCATCCTGTGTGATCACCTGTATCCATTCATGTCCATTGGGCATTCCGACGGACTTGGGCAGTTCCAGCAGGACAATGTGACACCTCACAAGTTCAAAATTGCTACAGTGTAGCTCCAGGAACACTGTTGTGAGTTTAAGCACTTCCGCACGCCACCAAACTCCCGAGACATGAACATTATTGAGGATAACTGGGATGCCTTGCAACGCGCTGCTCAGAAAAGATGTCTACTCCATCGTACTCTTACGGATTTACAGAAAGCTCTGCAGGATTCATGTTGTCAATCTCCTCCAGCACTACATCAGACATTAGTCGATTCCATACCACATCATGTTGCGGCACTTCTAAATGCTCGCGGGGGCCCTAACGATATTAGACAGGTGTACCAGTTTCACTGGCTCTTCAATGTATATCCATACATACTAGTACTGTATGAGAATTCGTATTATAAATTTGTTCAAACACAATTGGAGGTTGTTCAGTGGTAGGATTTAATGCTATTTTCTCCAGTGTTTAAACAGAGACATAGGTTATTGTTGTGGCTAGTTCGTAGTTTCCTGTATACCGAAATGCGCTCACGCTGCGTGCGTCAAATGTCACGTTACTGTTCAAACAAGCTCGATACGGCATCGAACGCTGCACCGTATCGGGAAATCTCTAACCCGTTCGAACGTGAGTGTAGTTTACCCAACCCTAGCGAGTAGCTTTCTGCGAGAACTGACGAAGTCGGATGTTGCTCACTCTACTAAGTAGTCAGGAAATTGCTAGCAGAGTTCAGAGATAAATATGCAGAGGAAGCTGAATTTTGGTAACATGATTAGGTAAAGATTAATTTGAGGAGTGGGAAGATATTCAGGTAACGTTAGTGCTGCATTGCTTACCTGAGCGTAATTTATGATGTATCTGATAAGGGGAAGTTTGTAGTGCAATTTTTCTTTATTAACTCATTTCAAGACAGAGTCATATTTTTATAAAAATAGTGTTTCTTGTAATGATGTTTGCAGGTTTTCAGAAAATAGAATTTCAGTTATAATTTCAATATAAAAAAAGGGAGGCCACTATCCTCGCTATTGACATTCCTTTGTAGAAAGCATCGCAAATACGACACGCTCGAACTTGAAAACATATGATTACACTGTAGAGTTCTTAATTTATGATATTTACTGAAATGAAATGATGAGAAACATTTTATGTCTACTGTCTTGCTAGTTGAAAGATTGTTTACTACATTATGAAATGCCATATGGCTAGTGAATGACATTTGACGCCTTGCTTTGCCTCTTTTGTTTAATATTTAGTTTCTAGCTGCACTGCAGCATTGGTTAAAATAAAATTTCATAGATGAACTAACATAAATATTTTCTGTCTACAGATCGAGTAAATAATATTTTTTCCAAAAAAATGAGGGAGCACAAAAAGACACTTACCTTCACAGGAACTGCATTCATAATTTTCTTTTCAAGTACTAGGTAACTTTTTTGGTAGGATAACTTCCTGTGGTGCACCACTTTAATTACATAGACATTAAGATGTGAATATACATTTCCCTTGTCTGCATTGTTGTCTTTAGTGTACTATTTTTTCTGCTTGAGCTTTGTCATGTTTAGATATAATTTATTACCTTTACTTCTGCTGCTGGTTGCCAGGCATAGTGCTACTGAATTTTAATTTGTGTTACTCTGCTAAGCCAGATTTATTTTTCTTGTTTGCTGCGCATTGCCTCATATTAGTTGTAATGTTGAATTGCTTGGCAATTTAGATTTACTGTAGCCTGCTTTGCAAATTTCCATTTTTTTCATTGCTGTTTGTGTTAATTGTTTCGTGCTGCTGCATTGCCTCGCCCCTTAGTTTAACATCTGAGTTCAGTAGATTTAAGTTAGCTTAAGAGGGGGTAGACTATATAAGAGAATGAGTTGTGATGAATTGGAAGAAATGCATTGAGAAGCTATAAGAATCAGATTTGGCAAAAATGAATACTGTGCACTAAGAAATAATTTTTTTGCAAGAAATATAAATAGAATACAGAAAGCAGGTATAGATAGGACTTTTTGGGAATAATGATGTATGAAGGGAGATCTCCAAGAAGTAAAGAAAGTTTTGTTTGCAAAATACTGCAGTAAAACAAACCCTGTCCTTTCCTTTTGTATTATTATGCTATGTGTTTGTGTACCCTTGTGTATTTGTGTACTTCCTGTCTTTATGTGTTTATCTGATAAGACTTATGTTGTAGAATTTTTCTAATACTAAGCTACATTCACTATGATGAGGAATACTGTTATCCTCAAATATAATTTGCATTAATAATATGTTATTTACTTTGTAAAGATGTTTAGACATTATTTATCTGTTCTGTTTTGTTGCTCATGTGTGAAGTTGATGTTTCAGAAGTTATTCTGATCTTTTATGTAGGTACTTATAATTCCTGTAACACTGATGTATATGTTATTTCGATTCTTTTGTAAAGCCTGTTTTACTATAAATGTTATCTGTATTATTATGTTCTTTAATGATGTATTTTGTACCTTTGTAATTGTGTTTTCATGTTGTAAATTTATAATTGTATAGACACCAGTTCTTCAAATTAAGTTACGTTTCACTGCACACGTTTCTGTTGGTCATAGTATATGGACAATATGTGAGAAGTAGGGACTGATAGTGTTTGCACGTGTGTTAATAATTCAGCAAGGGACTGGATAACAACATTGCTGGTTCTAAGGACATTTCAAACAAGTTTTTTGTGACTGGACAAGTGGTGGTTATGGACTTGCTATATTATCCGCAAGACTCTTCAATGGTGATTGTGCACCTGCACAGTCACAACAGATGGCTGCTGGCCATCTCTGCAAGGACTACAGTGGGTCTAATCTTTGATGACCCACCAGTACCATTATCTCTACTAGGACTACAGTGGGTCTACATCTTTGATGATCCATCAATACCATTATTCCTACAAGGACTGCAGTGGGTCTGCACCTCTGGTGGCCTACCAAAACCGTAATCTCTACCAGGACTACAGTGGGTCTGCTCTGTGATGACCTACCCACCAATAGTCTTCAAAACTTCGAATGACTCTGCTGTGGGTTTGCTCTGTTGTGGCCCATTACCTGTCTGCATGTCAAGAATCAGCACTGTCTTTCTGATGGAAGGACAACACTACTTCTTCAAGGCTGCATGGAAAGCCACTACTTCCATGTGCATTTTCTTTTACTGCTCAGACTTTGAGAAAAACACTGCAATTTTACTGTGACGAATGATGAGGATTGTCTTTATGGACTGTGAGAAAATTTTAGCTTTTGACCAACATTGAATCAATAAGTGTGTGCATTTGATTTTTTTGTTATTGTAATTATGAAAAATTTTTTCAAATCATTATTGGCCACTGCCCAAAACAATTTGTAAAATTTGTTTGTGTTGAGCATGGGGGCTATGTAAGTAGGCTGTTTAGGTTTTTTATTGGTAACGCCACCTCTGTATGAAAATCACTGGCTGTGCTGTGTGCAGTCTGTGGCTGCTTTGCATTGTTGTAATACTCGCCATTGTAGTGTTAGGCAGCTGGCTGTGAACAGCGCATAGCGTTGGGCAGTTGGAGGTGAGCCGCCAGCAGTGGTGGATGTGGGGAGAGAGATGGCGGAGTTTTGTAATTTGTCATGAACTGCTATATATATTATGACTATTAAGGTAAATACATTGTTTGTTCTCTATTAAAATCTTTCATTTGCTAACTATGCCTATCAGTAGTTAATGCCTTCCGTAGTTTGAATCTTTTATTTAGCTGGCAGTAGTGGCGCTCGCTGTATTGCAGTAGTTCCAGCAACGAAGATTTTTGTGAGGTAAGTGATTTGTGAAAGGTATAGGTTAATGTTAGTCAGGGCCATTCTTTCGTAGGGATTTTTTGAAAGTCAGATTGCGTTGCGCTAAAAAATATTGTGTGTCAGTTAAAGCACAGTCTTGTATAATTCTTCATAAGGGGACGTTTCAGGTGGTGGGGTTTCGAGTTCCGCTGGATAGGTCAGGAGTCCACCACACGCAGCAAGCGGCTACACCGGTAACAGGGTTTGTGTGGCGTGGACTGGGCGGTTTTTTAGGTTAGATGGCCTCGGGCAAGTACAGAAAGGGCAACAGCCTCAAAGGATGCAGAGCAAAGTCAGGACATGCGGGGACCAAGCAGCAATCGGTATTGTAATTGTAAACTGTCGAAGCTGCATTGGTAAAGTACCGGAACTTAAAGCGCTGATAGAAAGCACCGAAGCTGAAATCGTTTTAGGTACAGAAAGCTGGCTGAAGCCAGAGATAAATTATGCTGAAATTATTACAAAGGTACAGACGGTGTCTAGAAAGGATGGATTGCATGCAACCGGTGGTGGCGTGTTTGTCGCTGTTAGTAGTAGTTTATCCTGTAGTGAATTAGAAGTGGATAATTCCTGTGAATTATTATGGGTGGAGGTTACACTCAACAACCGAGCTAGGTTAATAATTGGCTCCTTTTACCGACCTCCCGACTCAGCAGCATTGGTGGCAGAACAACTGAGAGAAAATTTGGAATACATTTCACAAAAATTTTCTCAGTATGTTATAGTCTTAGGTGGAGATTTCAATTTACCAGATATAGAGTGGGACACTCAGATGTTTAGGACGGGTGGTAGGGACAGAGCATCGAGTGACATTATACTCAGTGCACTATCCGAAATTTACCTCGAGCAATCAAACAGAGAACCGACTCGTGGAGATAACATCTTGGGCTTAGTGATAAGAAAAATGTCCGAACTTCTCGACTCTGTAAGCGCAGAACAGGGAATCAGTGATCATAAGGCCGTTGCAGCATCCCTTAATATGGAAGATAATAGGAATATAAAAAAGGGAGGAAGGTTTATCTGTTTATCAAGACCAATAGAAGGCAGATTTCAGACTACCTAACAGATCAAAACGAAAATTTCTGTTCCGACACTGACAATGTTGAGAGTTTATGGAAAAATTTCAACGCAATCGTAAAATGCGTTTTAGAGAGCTACGTGCCGAGTAAAACTGTGAGGGACCGGAAAATCCCACCGTGGTTCAACAACAAAGTTAGGAAACTACTGCGAAAGCTAAGAGAGCTTCACTCCAAGTGTAAACGTAGCCTAAACCTCTCAGACAAACAGAAGCTAAACGATGTCAAAGTTAGCGTAAGGAGGGCTGTGCATGAAGCGTTCAGTGAATTCGAAAGTAAAGTTCTATGTACCGACTTGACAGAAAATCCTAGGAAGTTCTGGTCTTACGTTAAATCAGTAAGTGGCTCGAAACAGCATATCCAGAAACTCCGGGATGATGACGGCATTGAAACAGAGAATGACACGCGTAAAGCTGAAATACTAAACACCTTTTTCCAAAGTTGTTTCACAGAGGAAGACCGCACTGCAGTTCCTTCTCTAAATCCTCGCACAAACGAAAAAATGGCTGACATCGAAATAAGTATCCAAGGAATAGAAAAGCAACTGGAAAGTCCACTGGACCTGATGGGATACCAATTCGATTGTACATAGAGTACGCGAAAGAACTTGCCCCCCCCCCCTTCTAACACCCGTGTACCGCAAGTCTCTAGAGGAACGGAGGGTTCCAAATGATTGGAAAAGAGCACAGGTAGTCGCACTCTTCAAGAAGGGTCATAGAGCAGATCCGCAAAACTATAGACCTATATCTCTGACGTCGATCTGTTGTAGAATTTTAGAACATGTATTTTGCTCGAGTATCATGTCGTTTTTGGAAACCCAGAGTCTACTCTGTAGGAATCAACATGGATTCCGCCAACAGCGATCGTGTGAGACCCAGCTCGCTTTATTTGTTCATGAGACCCAGAAAATATTATATACAGGCTCCCAGGTAGATGCTATTTTCCTTGACTTCCGGAAGGCGTTCGATACAGTTCCGCACTGTCGCCTGATGAAACAAAGTAAGAGCCTACGGAATATCAGACCAGCTGTGTGGCTGGATTGAAGAGTTTTTAGCAAACAGAACACAGCATGTTATTATCAATGGAGAGACGTCTACAGACGTTAAAGTAACCTCAGGCGTGCCACAGGGGAGTGTTATGTGACCATTGCTTTTCACAATATATATAAATGACCTAGTGGATAGTGTCGGAAGTTACATGCAGCTTTTCGCGGATAATGCTGTAGTATACAGAGAGGTTGCAGCATTAGAAAACTGCAGCGAAATGCAGGAAGATCTGCAACGGATAGGCACTTGATGCAGGTAGTGGCAACTGACCCTTAACATAGACAAATGTAATGTAATGCGAATACATAGTAAGAAGGATCCTTTATTGTATGATTATATGATAGCGTAACAAACACTGGTAGCAGTTACTTCTGTAAAATATCTGGGAGTATGCGTGCGGAACGATTTGAAGTGGAATGATCATATAAAATTAATTGTTGGTAAGGCGGGTGCCAGGTTGAGATTCATTGGGAGAGTCCTTAAAAATGTAGTCCATCAACAAAGGAGGTGGCTTACAAAACACTCGTTCGACCTATACTTGAGTATTGCTCATCTGTGTGGGAACCGTACCAGATCGGGATGATGGAGGAGATAGAGAAGATCCGAAGAAGAGCGGCGCGTTTCGTCACAGAGTTATTTGGTAACCGTGATAGCGTTACGGAGATGTTTAGCAAACTCAAGGGGCAGACTCTGCAAGAGAGGCGCTCTGCATCGCGGCGTAGCTTGCTCGCCAGGTTTCGAGAGGGTGTGTTTCTGGATGAGGTATCGAATATATTGCTTCCCCCTAGTTATACCTCCCGAGGAGATCACGAATGTAAAATTAGAGAGATTCGAGCGCGCACGGAGCCTTTCAGACAGTCGTTCTTCCCGCGAACCATACGCGACTGGAACAGAAAAGGGAGGTAATGACAGTGGCACTTAAAGTGGCCTCCGCCACACACCGTTGGGTGGCTTGCGGAGTATAAATGTAGATGTAGATTGAGTGACTCCAATATTTTCCACCGTCTCCTCACGAAAATTTTGTTTTTTTATTAGTGTATCGCCGTGTTGCACTTCGCGGTACACGGTGGTTAAAGCCAAAGCTTAATGTGCTCAGCATAGCTGCGCGTCTTTACATTGCACTGCGTAAGGCTTTTCTTTCCTTTAGCTGGTCTGCTGCTGCACTGTATTTTTAATGCTCATCACTTTCAAGCAATAAAGAGTTTCCGTTGCCACAGGTAAGCCGTGAAAAATTATTAGGACTACCTTAACATCAGTTAGGAAACAATTAAATTCACAGTTAGCATTGTATTTAAATACTGACATCAGGTTCAGATTAGGTAAAGTTCAGATTTCATTTCTGCTACACATTGTTATTCTTACAGTGCAGTGTTACATTTACGTGTGCATCATTTAGTAAATGGATTTTTTTGGTGAATTGTAGTCGTAAACGTTTACAGAAACGTTTTGGTTATTTATGCATTTAAAATTCGACTTCCAGTTTTACGTAGAATTTATATTCCGTTAGTTTTCAATATTGGAGCTGCAAGCCACGTAGTGTGACGTCACGCATTATAGTAAGACTTCTATAACCTGAGCTGAACTGTCCGCTATGTTTTCCCCTAAAGTATAGTATATTCATATTTGTTTGCATACGAGTCACTATGCGGGTGCAGATTTCTAATTAAACGTATTGAAGACTTACTTGTAATGATAGGTGGCTGCTCAGCTGTGAACTGCACTAACTATTTCAGAAAATTTTTCTGCCTGTTTAGATTTCCTGGTCACCCCTGAATGATGAAAAAGTTGGGCCATAGACTATTAGTAATCACCCGGGGATCAGCTGTGTACTGCAAACATACGTTAATAAATGTAGTTATAAACATGAAACTATTTGTATGCAGTTGCATTTTTCCCCTGTCGGAAACTGTACTGAAATAGCTCGTCTCAAAATTTTTCGATGCCTGAGATACAGGGAATACAGTATATAGTCTTGCATTTGCCGACATTTTGATAAAAGTTAATTCAAATACAGTTGTATACAGCTTCAGATAGTTTTGGTAACTCTAAAATTTGCAACTGAGTATGCAGTTCATTTTATGCCATCGCAGCCTTACACTTTAATTTTCTGAACCCGTAACTCGTCTGCTACCTACTTAGCAATTTGGTGTGCGCCTTTGCACGCTACCTTTATAAAATATCAGCTTTTCCGTGAGACTATTAACAGAAATTCGTCTTTATTGAAATATTAAGCACACTCAGTTCTGTGATCCACATGCGTGATAAATTTTCGTGGCACTATCATCATACATGGCATTCGTGAAATGTACACCATACTCCCTGCAACTATAACTTTCCATCATTTGTTCAGTTGTATCGAATTCATGTGAGTCGTTTGCAAGAAACAGAATGTCAGCCCGCGTAGATGGGGTGCACCACAGTAAGAAGCGTAAAATCCTCTAGGTGTAAATGACAGAATTTACTAAACCAATTAAACATACAATCTTCATTCACATCATATATGTGACTGTTGAACTCCGAGGTGGATCAAAAGTACCTTACGTCACCTAGACTATCTTAATTTGTGATGATAGACAGACATGTAGTCTACTTGACTTCTTAATTGTCGCCATACATCCCTCTGTCCGTGATAGTTCTCTTGTCAGATCGCTCTCCACATCTCAGGTCCTGGAATAGAGTCACAAGATAAGTGCGTAACTTTTTAACTCTCGCTAATTACTAAATCTTCCCGATATTTTCGGCATTAAATTAATCACCCAAAATTAAAACTTCTGCCAAAATAAACGCCCCTCATTCGGGCATTTTCACCTGTAAAGTTCTGGGTTCGATCATTGGTACTTTTTTCAGTTTCCATGCTATTTTCGTAATACTTTCACCATGTTGACACGCCTCATTTCTTCTCTCTAATGGGCTTCAGATCTGAAAGTTCTTACATTCGGGTACGGCCTTTTGTAGAATTATTACGTTTTTCATATTTTCGAAAATTTTCTGCTACTTCAACACTAACATGGATATCTCAAAATGGATAAAGTTTTGAGAAGTTTTGTTTCTTTCGTAACTTATCACTTTATCTAGCGCCATTACTTCCAAGGTCACAGTTTCGGTCTTCCGAGGGACGATTTTTTATTCAAAATACATTATGTGCACGATTTTATGCCATAAAATGGCGGGGTCTTTAGCGTCACATATGTGTGTCTTACCATGCGATCCCTGCGTCGTCATCCGTATCGTAGAATGTTCAGGCCTCTGAGTTCTTGTTTCCAGAGAGATCATTCCACTGTTAGACCTACAAGCGTTCCATCATTTCATCACAGACGGACTGCGCACCATATTGCCCGGAAAGATGTTTCCAGGCATTGCACATCGTACTCCTGACTTGTGGTACGTTTTCAAGTATTGGGAGGCGTGTAAAATGGTACATAGTTTTCCGATTCCTTGCACCATTGTATGTACCTCATTTTATTTTCCGTACACATGAAACACTAACCAAATATAGCGTAAGAGATTTGCAAATAATAGCTCTGGAGATAACCAAATTTTCTATAACAGTTTTTTAGCTATATTTTGCACCATTTCTTACTGTCTTTATGCGATTTGCATTGTCGGCATTCGACATTGCTATCAAGTGAATTTACTTTTGACAAATCTCACATTCAGAAGGAAGCATTAAGACCCAATCAACAATCCTTCAACGAATCGAACTCCCAATAAGAGAACGTCATATTTAGTTGGACGTCGTTAAAAGATTTCATAAATTCTGGGTGAGCATACTACTGGTAATTTGCGCTCCATGTCAGGTAAAGCTAATTCGTTAGTTAGTTACTTCCAGGTTACACAGGTCACTTGAACGATTCTTTCAGCGAAATGATATGGAAAGGGTCATTTTAAAGAAGACGTATAGATGATTAGTGTTAACATTAGTGAACACACATTTTTTATACTTACTCATGCCAGCATGCTTAAAATCTTCTTTTTCTACCGGTATTTAAGTAGAAATTCGTCCATGGAATAGAAGGAATTGTCCATGAGAAATGACTTTCGGTTGGAATTTCATTCCTCTCTGAGGCACTGACATCTTTAATAATCGATAATAAAGGTCATTTTTTCCTCCAGTGATGTAAGTATGAATATCGTTAATACGTAGCAATTCTCTTTAAAACATCATTAACTATATTTCCTGTTGCTTTCTTTGTAATGGAATCTATGAAAACGCCAGTATCGTCTGATAAAAGTACCAATACTCTTTGTTGAATGTTAAATGGAAGGTTATTCAGATATGAAAGGAATAGGAGTGGAGTTTTTCACGTATCTCCATGTTCATGACATCATATCTCCTCAATATTTGTCGTACGATAATGTGGGCACATTCTGCAGTATGTGTACGCACTGTCTGCACAATGTGTTGCGAATAGAGTTGGTAGTCAAAAAGTTATAAATTAAAAAAAGGTCATGCCTGATGCTGAAGTTTTACTGCACGAACAGCGAAAATGTAGTATGCGATAAACGTTTTTCCTTTCATTATTTTTTCGTGGGGAAGTGGTATCAACGAGAAAAAGGATTAGAAAATTTTTGAAATTATATGTAATGATTGTTGAAAGTCGCTAAATCCTCTAATCCTCAAATACTGAATGAATATAGTCTGTTTAACATACACACCGTGAGTTATGCTGTCACTAGACATATAAACTATATACTTCAGTTATTCTGGTGAACCTATAACGTCAGCTTATAAATCTTAATGAGCAGATTATAACAACATTTTAAATTCTGTGAATACTTACATGAAATACTGGAATACAAATTTTTCGTTGCCCCTGGAAAACATTTGACGGCCAACGTGCAACCAAGCCTTGGTGGTTCTAGCCGTTTAATTAACAGAGGTAGCCTGTTAAACTGTCCCAGTGCTGTTTAATATCTAGTGCAGCAGTCAATTAAGTTCTACCTAGAAAGTTTTTCGGAATTTCTGATATTTTGGTTAACGGTTTGTGGGTACTCTGCCGAAGTGAATCTGAGTTTCCGATATGGAAGACCCTTGCCAGCCTGGCGTTGGAGTCAGGGTGGGGTGGGGTCTGAAGGAGACATCGAAATTTTCTTCCTATTTTTGTTAGTTCACTTATAACTTCTAAATCATCTGTTTTCAGCGGAACGCACCTATTGATAAAGTTGAAGAGCATAAATTTCTTGCAAATGTCGTTGGCTAAATTAGTTTTTGATTGATTGGTTACCGAGGTACAGTGGTTCAAAACTATAATAAATTTCTCAAACTATCAAAAATATCAGCAAAACGCAGGATTTTGCCTTAAAACCTCCATTTGTCAAAGTTTCTGTATAGATTGTGTTAGGTGCCCATAAATTCCGACACATAGAAACAATCCGTAAGATCGCACTCTAACACTGACAACACAACCACAAGTGCGTCCATCATAAATCTTCATGGCTAGCATGAGAACCGGTTTCCTGGTCACGTCTGATCAAATTCCTTACCAGAACTTCTTTCGTATGTCAGTGGCCTAGCATGGAAAATTTAACTAAAATGACTGAAAAATGTGAATAATTAATATTTACGTACAAGACTTAAGTCTAATTAAATAAAACAACATTTACCTAACAATAAAACATCGTTCATCTGAAGAGTAAAATGTGATTAACCTAATACATTGAAAATCATTCACTTAAAAATAAAAAATAAACACCAAGTGCCTGTACGCCTTTGACTCTTTGGCGCTGACGACATGTTGTTTTCGGTGCAATCGTTTTCATCCTCCCGAGCTACAATTTCGTCGAAAAGTTTCACCTGTTTCTCGCACTCATTGTCAGTAACTTCTTCGTTGAAGTTTGTTTCTGGTGAATTTTCGTATATCGTACTAAAATTATTCTTGCAGATAGTAGAGCATCAGAGTCCAGCCCGTTTGCGGCTGGAGGCCCCCGTGTTACATCCTGAAGCACATTTGCTGTGAATGATGTTCAGGAGGTGATCTGGAGAAGCACCCATGGTCGTGCGAACAGGGATCATATATGTAAATAAGTAAACAAAACATTGTAAAGCAATCATGGGACAACAGTCAGATTTGCTGAAAATTTAAGAAATGCAAATACTGTGAACGAGTAGGGTTCTAATCTCGTTTGGTCGGGCTCCAGCCCCAATCAGACGGTAAGTTTAGTGGGCTTCCTTCATTCCCCAGACGTGTTTATACTTGCAGGTACGTCCTGAACGAGTGGTACTTGTCGGCTTCACTTGTTGGTGGCAATCCGGCCACACGAAATTTCGGTTTTACTACAACGTTGGATGAGAGTTCTCGGTGCAGCAGGTCATCGATGGATCCACCGTACCATTCAACAGGAACTTCTCTCCTGCCTGAGAAATTTGGTGTGGGGTGACCTCAGGGTCCCTTAAAAGCCATCTGTCTCTGATAGCCAAGGTTTTTTGTCATAAACTTGAATTATCTTCTTCTCAATTACAAAGGGTGCTACAGTGGTGTCACACCTAATCAACGCCTGACAGTAGCAGACGACATTATCATGGACACTATTCCTGTCTCCAACACCTTGGGCCGCCACTTTGCTGAAGTTTGGACCTCTTCTCACTATCACCCTGTCTTCCTCCATCGGAAAAGAGCGGAGGAGGCTCGGGTGTACCCTTCTCTTAGCAGAATCGTGAGTGCTACAATGCCGCCTTCACAGCCAGACGCTGTCCACATTCAGATGTTGCAACACCTTTTCCTTGTGGGCAAGCGCTTTCTGCTTAACACGTACAACTGCATACGGGCAGAGGGCACGTGAAGCCACCGCCATACCCATTCCTAAGCCCTGTAAGGACACAAACCTAACTACAGCCCCATCTCTGCAAGGTGATGGAATGTACGATTCATGCCATGCTGGTATGGTGGCTCGAGTCGCGCTATTTACTAACGAATGCACAGTGTGGATTTCGAGAGCAGCATTCTGCAGTTGACCGTCTCCTTCTTTTGTCCACCCCTGTCATGGTTTTCTGCGGAAATCCCAGACTGTGGCCGTGTTTTTCGATTTGGAGAAGGCCTGCTGGCGAACTGTTATCCTCCGTACTCTTTACACGAGGGGCTTCCGTGGCCGCCTGCCCTGTTTCCTCCAGGAATTTTTAAAAGACTGGTCTTTCAAGGTCCGTGTGGGTTCTGCCTTGTCGGACACCTTTATCCAGGAAAACTGTGTGCCTCAGGGTTCCGTTGTGAGCGTCGTCCACTTTGCTATCGCCATTAACCCTATAATGGCCTGCCTCCCACCGAGCATCCCCGGCTCACTTTTTGTTGACGATTTTGCCATCTATTGTATTTATGTCTCACTGAGCGGCGTCTTCAGCGATGTCTTTATCGTGTTTACTCCTGGAGCAACGGCAATAGCTTTCGTTTTTCCACTGACAAAACCGTATGTATGAATTTCTGGCGGCATATTGGGCCTGTTCTTGGGCCTGTTGTAATTCGCTTGGTCCTTCTATGTGTCTTACCTGGCGATCCGTTTGGTCACTGTTGCCTTTTACACTAGCCCAGTTGACAGTCTGTATGCTGAAGCTGGTGAACTACCACTGTCCTACCGCTGTGACTTTCTCCTTTGCAGGCATGCATGTCGTTTGTCTGCCATGCGTGGCCACCCATCCTACGCCTCTTTCTTCGACGATTCCTTTGATCGCCAGTATGGGGCGCGTTTCTCTTCTCTGTTGCTTCCTGGAGTCCGCTTTAGACAATTGCTATGGCGGCTTAACTTTACACTACCTGCAAATTTCCCAGTGGGTGTGAACCCTTCACAACCTTGGCTTCGTGAAGTGGCCCATGTTAAACCTGGCTTCATTCGCTTCCTAAGGATACTACTCCAGCCTCGCTCTATCGCCTTCAGTTTCACGACCTTCGCATGGAACTTCGCGATAGTACCTTTGTGTACACTGTTGGCTCTCGCACTGGCCGTAGGGTTGGGTGTGGCTTCGTCATTGGCGCAATGTCTTTCGATATCGGCTTTCGGCACACTGTTCAGTATTTACAGCCGAGCTCTTCGCGCTGTATCAGGCCACGGAGGACATCCGGCAACACAGACTTTTCAATTGTGTCCTCTGCTCAGAAGCACTCAGCGTCCTTCAAAGTCTATGAGCGATGTACGCCCCATCCCTTAGTGCAACGAGTCCAGGAAAACTGTCACTTGCTCACTCTTGGTGGAGCCACTGTGATGTTTATGTGGGTTCCTGGTAATGTCGGTCTGCCAGGAAATGAGGCTGCTGACACTGCTGCCAAGGGTGCAATCCTCGTTCCTCAACCTACTAGTTCCTATATTCCCTCTGATGATCTCTGTGTTGCCGTCTGTCAACAGGCGGTGTCCCTTTGGCATCGCCAATGGTCATCCCTTCACTGGAATAAGCTCTGGTTTATTAAGCCTCTCCCAGCAGCTTTGATGGCCTTCTCTCGGCCCCCCCCCCCACCGAAAGGAGGTCATTTTAACTAGGCTGCGTATTGGGCACTACCTTTTTAGCCATCGTCATTTGATAAGTGGCGCTACCCCACCACTTTGTACGCATCGCTCCCAAGTTTTAACTGACCAAATGCCCATCTTTTAACCGTTTACGTTCCCGCATGGGTTTGCCGTCTGAGTTATCGGCCGTTTTAGCGAATTACGCGCGGCCTGTCGACCGCGTTTTACTTTTTATCCGCCAAATAAAAAATAGTGAAGGCCATTTAATTTTTAGTTTTGGACCTCCGTTTCTGTATGGTGTCGTTTTTTATCCCTTTTACAAGTCCCTGTGTTTAGCTGTCTTCTCTTATGTCACTTGCGACTGATGTATAGTCGTTTTCTAACTCCTCTTCGTGTTATATAGTTTCGACTTGGGCGTGTATGACCCCAGTTGTTTTTGCACCATAAAGCAAAACAAAACAAATAAAAACACCCATTCAGTGCGTGAAGCAAGAGAGTCTCTTGAGTGCTGCTGACTTTGCGGGAATGTGATGAATACAAAACCTCTCAAACTCACCTCGACACAGATGTTATTTTTTATAAGAAGCTAATGCTGTCATCAAAACCAAGTGTTCCGTATCTTCTCCTGTTGCGATGACGCTATCGAAGTTGCCAGCTTCTGAAATAGCAGTTTCCACTACAAGACATCGTCATCTTCCGTTGCCAGCTTCACCTTAATTCCCTTGGCTTCCATGTCAGTCAACAGCAATGCAATTATGTTCTTCTTGTTGGTATCGTTGGAGAGAAATTTTGCTTCTAACTCTAAAAACGGGTATTCTTTAGACAACACAGGCTTTTTTTATGATTGTATCAAAGGCCGTCGATAACATTCTGCTGCTTTGTAGCAGCTTCTCTCGGTCGGATACCCAACAAAAACCACTATGGCGTTGCTCCCAAACTGTCTTTGAATAAACTGCACGTAATTCTGACACGCCACTTCAAACGTGGCTTCTATCAATTTGCTTCACACAACTTTGCTTCACACAACTTTGCTTCACACAGCTTTGCTTCAGCAGTCATCAGTAACTGAGCGTTTGCTGTTGCCGAAGACTGTTGGTTCCCGTGCAGGGGTGAATGCCCCGTACAGTGCCCTTGAGTATACCCTCCTCTGTGAAGAGAGACATAAGGAACCGGCCTAGCTCGTATTTTTAAAAGTTCCTGTGATCAGAATATGATTGTGTGCTGATGCAAATCCGTTGAAATAGTCAAAGAGTGTATTGTGAACTTTTTATCTTCAGTCTTCAGAGAGCAGGAAATAGATGGGAGAGTAATCACCTTATCCTTCCACCTTAATTTCATAGCCTGGAAATTCTCTTTTTCCAAACAGGTCTTCATACAGGTGATGCCAAGAGTTCACGTTAAGTGACACTTCACAACTTCAGAAGCAACTGATAATGTAGATATTATGTATCAAGGAATGGTGGTAAATTAGCCAACAATTACTAAGTTTCTTGGTATCAAGAATACCCCTGGAAACACGAGAAGGCCTCATATCCACGTGCTGTTCAGTTTTCTCTGATCGTACTCCAGTGAATTCATCCATATGCTCATTGACACTTCGGAGGCGTGACAAACCCATAATCCATCGAGATAGCACATTATCCCTGACATCACGACACAAGTCAGCCGCCCATAATTGTTCATGCCTCGCATGAGAACCTGCTCTATGGTCATACCTGATCAGTTCTGCGAACTTTTCATATTCTTGAGAATCCATTTTGTCTTTTAAAGTGATCATATGCTGGTAGCACAAGTGACCACTGTCAGTGTAATTTAAATGGCCTGCTGCATGCAAGAAGGGGACAGTTTCCCTCAGTCGAGGTGGAAGTTCCAGTCACCCATAGGTTCAGCTTTGGTAGTATTTTTCGTTAAGGTAAACATTCGAAGGTATTGGATGCATAACGCAGGAGTTGGCTCGCCATCGTTAATTTCTTACAGTACTTGTGTGAATTTAGCTTTCGCAGTATGCTATGCTGAATCCTCAGAATATGTCTTGGATTGGTAGCAAGGATCTATAATCCTATTTATTGCGAACAACTCTTCTTCTTTCAGTTATCAGTCCAACCAATGTAGCGTACTCATGGCTATGCTCACGCCCAGCCTTGGTGTAAACAAGTCCAGATAGTATCTTATCAATACTTTTGGCTGCAAAAATGTCGCATAACAACTCTTTAAAACCACTCCTAGCCATAATCGCGGTGCAAAATAACTGCCCTCACTATTACTTTGCTCAACTCTGAATTGGAGGCAACCACGTCACGAGCCTTCCAAAACAATGGCTGATCAAGACAGCACATGTTGCTTGGTTAACTCACTTATATTCTTCAGCTGCACTGAGAATGGCTGTATATACTGCAGAATAATCACTTACAGCAGCATTAATGAATGTCAGGCACACGGTCTTGGTTCAAATGGTTCTCAGAACTATGGGACTTACCATCTGAGATCATCAGTCCCCTAGAACTTAGAACTACTTAAACCTAACTAACCTAAGCACAACACACACATCCATGCCCGAGGCAGGATTCGAACCTGCGACCGTAGTAGTGAGCGGTTCCGGACTAAAGCGCCTAGAACCGCTCGGCCATCGCGGCCGGCTACACGATCTTGAAGCATTCATATTTCTCTCTGTTTGTGCTCAGTTCTATGAATCCATTCCATCAGAGTACTAATGATAAATGCGAGTTCTTCCTATACATCAGGCAATATCAGAGGCAGATGGTACGACGTCCTTTGCATGGCTCATATTTATGTCTAACAATTAGATAGTTTCTACTTCTCTATCAGGTTGTCGGAGAATCTGCTTAACTTCAACAGCTTTGCCAATTACGTCTGATGCTGAGGTGACTTTCATGCGAACTACCTCTGTTTCATTGGTCATAGCATCTCAGGGAGTGAAACCCATTATTCCTCCCATGGCTGGAATGTGCCTTTTCCATCCAGCGTGTTCTCTGTGAAGTCATCGTCGTCGAACTGACTGAAGGGACTGGATGAGACGACAACAGAGTCTTTCTGCTGGCAGTAGATACGATTCCTCAAGCCTAGAAGCTTTATCGTAGGAATCTGAAAATCCTGGCGTTGCTAGGAGGCTTAGAAAAGGTTTGGATCAGAACATCTAGTAAATATATGGTGCAGCTCCAATTAAAATGAGAGACATATGGTTCTGAGCACTATGGGACTTAACTTCTGAGGTCATCAGTCCCCTAGAACTTAGAACTACTTAAACCTAACTAACCTAAGGACATCACAAACATCCAGGCCCGAGGCAGGATTCGAACCTGCGACCGTAGCAGCCGCGCGGTTCCAGACTGTAGCGCCTAGAACCGCTCGGCTAACCCGGCCGGAAAAATGAGAGACAAGAACGATTTTGGTCGCACGGCTAGCATAATGGCAAGTGCAAGAGCAAGACATTTGTCCTCCACGATTTCAGTTGAAAAGCGTTTTTTTGTCAAAATGATCGTGTGCAGGAGGAGAAACAGTTTCTCGGGGACAACATGATGGGAACCTCCAAAAAATTAACAGTGGGAAGGTAAGCAGTAGAGTGGTTATCCTCTAAAATAATTTTGCCTGCAGTTTTTACAGCTCGAGCCATTTCTTCTTGAGGGTCTTCTTTTTTTTCGTTCAAGTATCAATTGTTAAATTTTTTAGTCAGTGCTCTTGAAACATACGACACTCCTTCCTTGGATGAGCAAGACATGATTGTGGTATCCTTGTACTTTCTCTTCAGATTCATTTTCACAATTTTAACACATGGACGAGAATTTTCAGTCGCCTCATCAAGCAACTGTCCATGGGAAACTGGCTCTCGTCAGTGTTCTCCTCGAGAGAGGAGAATACAGTTTCCACGCTTGATCTATGTTGGAAGTAGATGTACCGGCCTCTTGTGAACACGTGCAGACGTGTAGGTATTTTGTAGAAATTATGAATACACTTTTGGTGACATTCCGCGTTAGCCGCAATTAAATCTGTGTCAGGCTCAAACGAATTTTTGTCCCCATTCCCTACCTCGCAGTCTTGAATAAGACAAGATCACAAATGCTACCTCTGAGTGGATTAGTTTTCTTTTTTAACTTGGTCTGTTTTTTTTTTGTGGCGGTGTTCGTAGCGACAAGCAATTCGCTGTAGAAACGGCTTACGAAGTCACCGCCACACTTTTAATAGCGGGCCGACCGGTCCGCTGGAACAGTGAACAGAAAGATGAAAACCCAAACACTGATTAAATAAAAGTCGGTACTTATCTTTATTAACGAAGATACAGAAACACAGTAGTGAACTCCGTGTCTACAGAAATCTGTCTAGTTCGAGTCGGAGCGGCTAGGTCAGCGTCGGCTGACGACAAACAACAACTCTGCTGCGATGAACACACAACTGACTAGCAAGTGCACAATTCGGTGGCGAGTATACAACTGAGCGGCGAATACAGAACTGTCCTAGCGCTCGCGACTCCAGCGCTTAAGAAACCAGAAGCCAGCGGTGGCGCGCGCAGACTTGCGGCGATTTCCTGTCTCGCTGGCGCTGCTTATGCGGACGGCGTCCGGACTTTGATGCTGCCAACCTTTTGGCAGCGGGCTCGGGTGGCATTACTGGCTAGGATATAACACTCCTCCCCCCCAAATCGCCGCACCGTCGTTGAATAATGACATGGCGAGCGTCGACGGCGGGGGAGGGGTCTGGCCGCAGGCGTAGCAGAAGAGACCGGGGCGGAGACTGTTGTCGGTGGCAGTCCCCGGTCCGCACCCCAGCATTGGCTGCGCGGGGCCTCGGGAAACACCGACTGAAAACCGAGGTCAGGGTGCACGCCTGTGACCACGGGCGCAGCTTCTGGTACTGGACGCGACGGGGCGTCGGGACCCACGAAGAGAGGCAGCGTCTCCTGACGCTGCGTCGACGGCAGCTGAGTGGGCGCCGGACAAGGCGCTGCGGTGTCAGACTCCTTGGGGGTGCCCAAGGAAAGCGGCTGCAGGACAGGCTGCACAGCCACCGCTTGGGAAGGCGGCCCGGCTGAGGGGTCGACGTCCATCAGCTCCGAAGGCGGTGGCGACTGAAGAGGGACCGCAGGCGCCGGAGCGACCACCTGGCGCGCTCCCGGATGAAGCTGCGCGGGAGGCATCAACGGGACGGGCTGTCGGTGTGGTAGCGGCGACGGCCGCTGCTGCTGCCCTGGGGGCGGCAGCGAAGTCGGAAGGCGCGGCTGGAACCCGCCACGGACCAAATCTGTGGACAAAGAACGAGCGGCAGAATCCGGGCGGCCAGCGCGGCGCAACTGGTTCTGATGCCTCCTGTGCACCCCAGTAGCACCTTGAACAGTATAAAAACCGCGACCCTGGACACTTATCACGGTACCACGTTCCCAACGACGGCGACCGTGATAAACTCTGAAAAAAACGGCGTCGTTGCGCTGAAAACGCGTGCAATGCTCAGAAGCGGCGGGTCGATCCGGGGGGTGCAACAACCGTTGTAGGGTGCGATGACGACGGCCGTGGAGAAGCTCCGCAGGCGAAGGGCCGTCGCGTGGCGTGGTCCGGTACGACGACAGGAACGTGATGAGAGCCTGCTGACGAGGGTGCGTAGCACGAAGGCGGTCCATATGATCCTTGAATGTGCGTACAAAACGTTCCGCTGCACCATTCGATTGAGGGTGGAACGGCGGAGTAAGAACATGGCGAATGCCATTGGCAGAACAAAAACTTACAAATTCAGCAGAGGTAAATTGTGGACCATTGTCAGACACTAAAACTTCTGGAAGACCCTCAATACAAAAAATTGAAGTCAACGCCTGTATAGTTTGTGCAGACGTTGTAGACTGCATGGGCACAACAAACGGAAAATTGCTAAATGCATCTATCACGATGAGCCAACGAGAATTCCAATATGGACCAGCGAAATCAATATGCACTCGCTGCCAGGGACCGGCAGGGCGTGCCCACTCAAAATAGCGTTGAGGCGGAGCAGCTTGGTGTTCGGCACACGTCGAACAATCTGTAGACATCTGCGTAATCTGCTTATCAATGCCGATCCATGTACAATGACGGCGGGCAAGCTGCGTGGTGCGGACCACTCCCCAATGACCTTGATGCAACAAGTCGAGGACCTTGGATTGGAGCACTTGGGGAACCACTACACGAAGCTGGTCATTCTCGGTGCGTAACAGCAAAACTCCTTGCGAAACAGACAACAGATGACGTTGCGGATAATAGCGACGAACCACAGGATCCGATATGTCCTTTGCCTTGGACGGCCAACCACATTGAACAAAACGTAATAGTAAACTCAGATGAGGATCCGTAGCTGTCTCACGTGCCACCTGACGATAATCAATCGGAAAATCCCGGAGGGATTGATGCTCATCGGCGTCAATCTGATGGCAAGAGTCTTCAGAGGAATCGAAGACATCATCCGCAGCAATCGGTAATCTAGAAAGCGCGTCAGCGTTAGCATGCTGAGCTGTAGGGCGATACAGTATCTCATACTGGTATTGTGATAACAAAAGAGCCCAACGTTGTAGTCTCTGAGCTGTCCGCTGAGGAACTGGTTTAGACGGATGAAACAGTGACGTCAGGGGCTTGTGATCTGTTACTAAATAGAATGGTCTACCATAGAGGTAGTGATGGAATTTTGTGACACCGAACACAATAGCCAACGCTTCCTTGTCCAATTGGCTATAATTACACTGAGCTTTGTTTAGCAATTTAGATGCGAACGCAATAGGACGTTCGGTGTTACCGACTCGGTGAGACAACACAGCACCGAGGCCGAAAGAAGAGGCATCACAAGCTAACACCAAAGGCTTGTTAGGGTCGTAATGGACCAGACAACAATCATTCAACAAAGCCACTTTAAGCTGCTGAAAGGCTGATTGGCAATCAGTTGACCACACAAACGGAACATTCTTACGGCGGAGACGATGCAACGGTGCAGCAATCTGTGATGCATTAGGTATAAACCTAATATAATATGTCAATTTGCCAAGAACTGCTTGCAATTCCTGCAGATTGCGGGGGGCGGGCAAATCACGAATAGCTGCTAAATGTGACTGGGAGGGATGAATGCCTTGAGCATTAATAACATGTCCCAGATACTCCATCTCCGTAAGGAAAAATGAACATTTATCGATGTTGCAACGTAGGCCTGCCTGAGACAACACTGTAAACAAACACTCCAAATTACGGAAATGTTCAGCAGGCGTCCGACCGGACACAACAATATCGTCTAAATAGTTGCAACACGATGGCACATTAGCCAGAAGTTGTGACAAAAAACGCTGAAAAATAGCTGGAGCTGACGCACAACCAAAATGCAAACGCAGAAAACGGAACAACCCCAACGACATGTTTATGACAAAATACTGTTGTGATTGCTCGTCGAGGGGCAATTGCAAATATGCTTCACGGAGATCAATTTTGGAAAAGAAACGAGCTTCCCCTAACTTATCCATCAGCTCGTCCGGTCTAGGCAAAGGAAAAGAATCAATGACAGTCTGAGGATTAACTGTCGACTTAAAATCAGCACTCAAACGTAACTTGCCAGACGGTTTCTTTATAATAACTAAGTTCATCTGCTACAGGTGCCCGGAGGGCGTGAGGCACTGGACGAGCACGAAAAAATCGAGGCTGAGCATTATCTTTTAACGTAATATGTGCGGCAAAGTTCGCAGCACAACCTAGTTCGTCTTTAAATATGTCACTGTATTGTTTACACAAATCGGTTATGCTGTCTTGAGGAACAACAACAGAATTAACATTGTCTTGGATAGACAGGCCAAACAAGTCAAAACAGTCTAATCCGAAAATGTTTACACTGTCTGTAGCGCGGAGCACTGTGAATGAAACTGTTTTTGTATTGCCACGGAATGTGGCTGGCACGCTACATACACCTAACACAGGAATTCGTTCTCCACTATAAGTAGCCAAAGAATGTTTTGCCGCTTAAAGTTTAGGGCGGCCGATAGCCGCATACGTAGCACTATTTATGAGAGTCACAGGCGCACCAGTGTCTAATTGAAAATTGAAGGTCTTATCCTGGATGCGTAGCGTCACAAATAGTTTATTACACTGTCTCTGGATCGGTGCAGTGGAGGCGGAAGACACAAAATCTGCGCGTTTAGCGCGTGTTCGCTGCTTACGACAACTCGTGGGTTGGGCGGGTGGAACAACAACTCCCGCTTCACTTGCAGTCTGTACATTACTTTTTACAGCGTTTGAATTACGCTTGGGTCGCATAGCAGAGGGCTGGGTTGGTGGCTTATTGCGAACAAGTTCAATACCCACACGAACCGTGGAAGAGTCTTTAAACGCGACCTTCTGGGCGGGCTGGCTTTGAAGAACATGAATATCCATGGGCTGGGCAGCACTAGAATTGTTCTTGCGTTTACGCAAACAAACAGTCTGGATGTGTCCTTTCCTTTGACAAAAGTGACAAACCGCGTTTCTTAACGGGCAACGTTCACGAGGATGAGCAAGAACACACTTAGGGCAAGACTTAACTCTGTCATTTTGCACACGCGGCTGACGAATGTGTTTAGCATGACGCGGCCGGCTAGTGTTTACAGTTTGACTCTGCCGGTGGGGCCGCGGGCGTGACATAACTTGCTTAGCACAGGCAATTTGAGAAATACATGGCTGATCTAACTCACACTCAGCATAGTCAAAAGTATCTCGGGCTTCAATGACGTTCATCACAGTCTCTAATGACGGGTCAGGCAACTTTAAGATAGCAGCACGAATACGAGAATCTGCAGTGTTTTGAGTAATAGCGTCTCGTAACATGACATCACTGTAGGAAGCTCCACACACACAATTAAATCGGCACTGACGGGTGAGGCCCCGTAAATCTGTTAACCACTGTTTATTAGATTGATGTGGCAGTTTCTTTAATCTGAAGAACTTGAATCTGGCCGCTGCCACATGAACTCGCGACTCGAAATACTCAGCAAGCTTGTTAACAACAACGTCATAGTCTAAAGCTTCTGGCTTGGATTCCGGGAACAACTTACAAAGTAGGCGATAGACTTCCACGCCTGCAGTGGAAATTAAATAAAGCTGCCGCTCAGTACCTGTGATTTTGTAGACTGTCATGTGCGCCTGCAACTGCGCGAAATATTCTCGCCATTCTTCTCGTGATGCATCAAAAGCGCGGAAAGGTGGTGCTGCCTGTGCTTGTTCCTTTTGTGTTGGAGGATTAGCCGCTTGTTTGGCGATTGCTTCCACCAGACTTTGTATTTGCTGACTCTGTAACAAGATCAACTGTTGTAATTCGGCAGACATAGTGAACACAAATTAAACCAGCCCTGCACACGAGTTTGGAAGTCCTCGTCGCCAGTTTTGTGGCGGTGTTCGTAGCGACAAGCAATTCGCTGTAGAAACGGCTTACGAAGTCACCGCCACACTTTTAATAGCGGGCCGACCGGTCCGCTGGAACAGTGAACAGAAAGATGAAAACCCAAACACTGATTAAATAAAAGTCGGTACTTATCTTTATTAACGAAGATACAGAAACAGTAGTGAACTCCGTGTCTACAAAAATCTGTCTAGTTCGAGTCGGAGCGGCTAGGTCAGCGTCGGCTGACGACAAACAACAACTCTGCTGCGATGAACACACAACTGACTAGCAAGTACACAATTCGGTGGCCAGTATACAACTGAGCGGCGAATACAGAACTGTCCTAGCGCTCGCGACTCCAGCGCTTAAGAAACCAGAAGCCAGCGGTGGCGCGCGCAGACTTGCGGCGATTTCCTGTCTCGCTGGCACTGCTTATGCGGACGGCGTCCGGACTTTGATGCTGCCAACCTTTTGGCAGCAGGCTCGGGTGGCATTACTGGCTAGGATATAACAGTTTTCGTCTGTACTCTTCAGAAATCTCTTCCTTGCTTAAGAAGCACTTGTTGTTGAAATCAAATGATAATGCTGGCTTTCCTGAGCGGGTTGGGTTGGGGGCAGTTGTAACGGTGTCACGTTCACTACTTAATGAGCCCAAAATCAGTTTCTCATTGTTGTAATTTTTTGGGAAGTTCTTGTGAACTGTAATCCAGCCTTTCCAGTAACCGTTGATGTTTAAGGATTTCTGGTTTGGCATTGGAGGCAAAAAACGTAGCAAGTCTTCTCTTTCTAACCACAGCCTCTTCATCTTCGGACAGACTTTTTTCGTATACGGAACACCGTTTTAACACTACTGAAGGTGTCATGTCAGCTCAGCACCACCACGAAAATAATTCTAATTACAGCAAGTTCAAGAGAAACGCGCCGTAATGTCACTCAAGTAAGAAGTCACTATTGAACATCCTCATGGAACAGCTGAAAAGACACTGACCTGAAAAGAAAAGAAACTGTACTAAGAAGCGTACATTGCAGTTAACACAATTTACGCAGAACTATTGACAAAGAAACGTTATCAGGCAAAGACCTGCGTTTTACAGCTATTTTTGACAATTTGAGAAATTGTAGTACTTTTGGACCAGTGTATTTCTGTAGCTATTGGGTCAGAAAATATTGTTGACGAGTGAATTGCGGAGGAAATTAGATGTAAATGATTTGTAAATAGGTGCGTTCCTCTATAATGGAAATAACGAAAAAAGTCGAAAATTTCGAGGTATTTCGCCCTCCCCTCCCAAATTAGCATCAGGTCCTCGAGGTAAAAAAATCAGATTCTAGTCCACAGGTTACCCTCAAATCACATACTAAAGTATAATTAACTTCAGAGTACTTTCGACGTACAACCCTTCATTTAGTATCTGCCACCCCGACAAATTTGCTGATGGAAACATTTCACTTGTGCAGCACCTCTGAGTTTCGACTTGGCGGTATCGGTGAACTGGGCAGTTGTGTGCCCTACATACTCACGTTTCAGCACGAGTAACTTCGTAGCTCGGCTTCGCCTTGGTGTGCGTGGGCAGCATTCTACGGCCGACCCACTACCGCCTCTGAAACGTTAATGCTCCACTCCGTGACTTGTAGGGCAGTTCCAGTTCCTCCCTGCGGCGGCCATTGGCTGCTTTCTCCTGTCCGCTGCAGAGCCTTGCCGTACCTCTCTGCTCTCCATCCAGCAGCCTCCAGCCTCTAGCCTCCTGGAATTATTCCTGAGCTCGTCAGCCACTGCCCGGCAGAAATGGCGTTGCTCCCAGCCCGATTTCGCACCGTGCACTGTTTTGCCACTGGCTGGCCAGTGCTGTTGATCTGTCGAGAAGCTGCATTTAGATTAGCTGTTACCAAAACTTCAAAACTACCGTAGGCTACCATAGACTATCACAAGTAAGAGTAGAGTAGGGTAGTTTTCCTCGTAGCTTTGGTCAGTTAAGATCGTAACTGCGCTACATGTACATTAGGTGTGTTGCATATCTGTCAAGGGTTCCCTCATCTCGATCACTTTGTTTTGCATAGGAGATCAATGTCTTACTAGATTCTCCTAGTAACCGGAAGCAGTGAAATGTCTAGAAACTGAGTGGGAATACATAAAGCGCCATGTAACCTAGGGAAAATTTTTGTTCTGCATAGTTACATTCATGTCCACTACTTAAAAATAAGCAATATTTATAGTGCGGCCGGCCGGAGTGACCGAGCGGTTCTAGGTGCTTCAGTCTGGACCCACGCGGCCGCTACGGTCGCAGATTAGAATCCTGCCTCGGCCATGAATGTCTGTGATGTCCTTAGGTTAGTTAGGTTTAAGTAGTTCTAAGTTCTAGTGGACTGATGACATCAGAAGTTAAGTCCCATAGTGCTCAGAGCCTTTTAAACCATTTATAGTGCAACTGAAACTGCCAATATTCATTTCAGGTATTATTAGAAAGTTGTTGTTTTGTAACGTAAAACACAGGGATGTGCTAGTAAAAACAAAAAAAAAGCAAAAAAGATTTATCATATAGCGCTAGAAAACGAATTAACTCCAAAAAAAGGTAAAATTTTTAAAAACGCAAATCAAAAATATACCAAATATCGCTTAATACTTCATTTTCTTATATAAAACATACTTATGTTATTCTGCTGAGTACAGAAAACAACAATCATAGATATTGTTACTCAACGGTGTTTTTTTGTCGTCACAGAATATCTCCCGTATTACTTAATTAAAATTAATGATGGGGATGTCATTTTGAACGTAACGTTCCCCGCTAATGACGAAAAATACACAAGTAGTTTAAAATTATTGTTTTCGTAAAAACCTTATGTTGAAAACATGTTTCTGGATACGTTGTATAAGATGTCATTTATTGACAGTATGATTAACTAATATCCACAACGTCTATTGTAGTTGCATGGATTCTTCACGTAAGCATAGTCTATTACGAGATTTCGGTCATACACGTCGATATAAGGAATTTAGAAGCCTCAAACTACTGACAGTCTAATTTTGCTATTATTCACAACAGCGGTTGGAGTTGTTTACTCTCTTAAAGAAAGCGCTGTGTACTGAGCGAATAAACGAAATTACATTAATGTTCATCATTACAGGTAAGTGCTGTTTAGTTTCGGAACTTACTGTATTTAACTAATAATTTGTCGTTACTTTACGGCGTTTGCCATGAAACGTTATGCCTGTGTTAAGCTCAACGGCATTAATCTGCTTCATCTGTAAGGGTAAAACAAAAATTTACTATCGCGAATATTTATTTCCTATTAATTTTTCGTCACAAATGGATAATCACAGAAAATCAAACTGAAAAATCTCTGTTAACTCTTTCCTTTCGTATTTCGTGCGTCCACAGGGCACAATATGCAGTCCATATTTAATGCCAAGAAATCAATGAACAAAATGTTTCGCATTTCTATTGAACGGCCATTCTATGACAAAAAAACGATGATTCTCCAATTGTAACTAATATTTCATTTCCAATTTGTTGCTTGGAGAGGCAAAAGCTTACCTCAATTCTGATTCTGTCCAACTAGAAGCAATAAACAACGTCCAGCAGTACCCCGTAGAATTCTAGAACTCTTTAAATCCGTCCGGTTTAGCACTTTATGAAATTGTACAGACATCTGACATAATTTGTCTTCGAATACTGACATATCTCATGTCAAATAGACAGACATCACTGGAAAGGTGTTTGTACAATTTCACTGCACAATTTCGATATGGGATGCTTTTTAACTAATCTGTCGTACCCTACATCCTGGAAGATGGTTAATCCCTGAAACCCGTAAATGACTAATGGGAAAAATAAACAGCTGATGGTTAAAGTACATTTTATAAAATACGCTAGATATTGCTATGTGGTTTGTTGCAAATGGTATCTTAGTTCGTAAAGCCTTTTGTGGACACACTTCTACGTATCTATGCGGTTTTCTGCAAACTGCAGCTTCATTCATAAAGTTTTTATGGAAACACGTCTACATGTGCCGTGGCAGAATCCGATTCAATGTCCCTGTCTTTTGTTCCGGGTAGCATACTTTTGGGGTACTGCTGTTACAAAGCTATCTGTGCAGGAGAAAGTGAAATGTGTTTTGATTTTTCATGAAACACGGTCGCCTGATGCGTTTCATTTGTATTACAGATATGAGTGGTGTTTGTTCTGTTAGACATGTCCCACAGAACATATACCACTCGCAATGAAGCAGCTCGGACATATATAAGTGAATAATTTGGAGGAACTTAATGGAAAGGAAACAGGGTGGGAAAGAGATAGGAAGGAAATAATGATTTCCAGATGTCTGATGAAAATGCTTCGGTGCGGATGCACAACCAGCGCCTCCTACAGGAATCAGAAATCTGCGAATAGGGCGTTAATGGGCAATGGTCGTTGCTGTGAGGCTGGTGGAAAGTTGGACATTTTGGTGGGAGAAACACCGCATCAGGATGGCCGAGACGGTTAAGGAAATCGGTCTACGGAAGCGTAGCAGCCAGGTTCGAGTCCCGGTCTGGCACTAATCTTCAACTCTCGCTGTTGCATTGCCCTGTGCGGCTGGAAGACAGAAAGACATTATTACCTTCCCTCCTCTTTCACTGCAGTTATTAATTTTAGTACATCTCAGCCATAGTTCCGAAGTGCCTATGGCCGAGATCCGCTAGATGCATTAGAGCGGCTGATAAAACATTAAAAAAAAATCTGTCTATAAATATTCGCTGTGTACAGGGGCGTGAAAAATTCATCAAAAGTTAACTGCTCCCTTTAAAAGTGTAAAATAATCTCGCCACTTGACACGCGATTTTGTCAACATTACGAACGCCACACAAAGATTTACTTCTGTTAAAACTAAGCGATCCAGTACAGTGTATAGTCCTAGTGAGTTCACTTCAAAGTTGTGCCCGAAAACGCTTTTGGTAGAAGCCTGGCTGTGACGTCATCCGAGGTACAGCGCTCGCAGGCGTTTGACTGACATGGACAGGTTGATAAACCGGTGCAAAGTGTCTCTTCCTATTGCCTCTGCCCGTATATATGGGCGCAGCGGACTGCCCAACATAACATCTGCTACCAGCTGCCTTAGGCACAGGTAGCAGCATCTAAAGACCAATGGCCTCTTTCTGGGACACGCATTAATTAATATCTTTGTCGTTTAATAATTTGCAATCTTCTTAATATTTATGCGAATCGGGTTAAGTTGGCTTGACTTACTGAAAACGTTTGAGGCTCAACTGCGTTTCTGGATAGAATTTTTAGTACGAAACCGACACTAGATCATGACCTGTGAACTGCTTATTTAAGATTAGTTGTATTTTATTTATTTATTTACACGTCAAGCTCCGTAGGACCAAATTGAGGAGCAAATCTCCAAGATCATGGAACATGTCAGTACATGAAATTACTACATAAAAGTATTAAGAGATAAAAATAAAATGTTTATGAACCAGAAAGAAGTCAAGCCGTAAGTTCATGTAAACACAATCAACAATACAACAAGTATCAGCTTAGCAGCATCTAAAGACCAATGGCCTCTTTCTGAGACACGCATTAATTAATATCTTCGTCGTTTTTATAATTTGCAATCTTCTTAATATTTATGCGAATCAGGTTAGGTTGGCTTGACTTACTGAAAACGTTTGAGGCTCAACTGAGTTTCTGGATAGAATTTTTAGTACGAAACCGACACTAGAACATGACCTGTGAACTGCTTCTTTAAGTTTAGTTGTATTTTATTTATTTATTTACACGTCAAACTCCATAGGACCAAATTGAGGAGCAAATCTCCAAAGTCATGGAACATGTCAGTACATGAAATTACAACATAAAAGTATTAAGAGATAAAAATAAAATGTTTATGAACCAGAAAGAAGTCAAGCCGTAAGTTCATATAAACACAATCAACAATACAACAAGTATCAGCTTAATTCTTCACGGAACTTCCTGATAGAATGGAACGAGTGAGTCATTAGGAAACTCCTGAGTTGCGACTTGAAAGCGCGTGGATTACTGCTAAGATCTTTGAATTCCTGAGGTAGCTTTTTGAAAATGAATGCAGCAGTATACTGCACACGTTTCTGCACAAGAGGTAAGGAAGTCCGATCCAAATGCAGCTCTGATTTCTGCCAAGTATTAACTGAGTGAAAGCTGATTATTCTTGGGAATAGCCTAATACTGTTAACAAGAAATGTCAAAATACGCAGACTCGTGATCAGGGGCCGACAGGAGGTCCGTGAACTTATAACACTTATCGCCCGAACCGCCCGTTTCTGAGCCCAAAATATGCTTTTAGAATGGGAAGAGTTACCCCAAAATATAATAATAATATCAAACGACATAAGCGAATGTAAATAAGCAAAATAGACTAATTTTCGTGTCGAATGGTCACTCACTTCAGATACCGTTCGAATAGCAAAAATGGCAGCATTAAGTCTTTGAACAAAATCCTGAACGTGGCTTTCCACGACAGTTTACTATCTATCTGAACACGTAGAAATTTGAACTGTTCAGTTTCACTAATCATATGCCCATTCTGTGAAATTAAAATGTCAAGTTTTTTTGAATTGTGTGTTATAAACTGTAAAAACTGAGTCTTACTGTAATTAAACGTAAGTTTTCTTTCTACAAGCCATGAACTTTCGTCATGAACTGTCCGCCTCCATAGCGTAGCAGGGGACCCGTGTTCGATTCCTGGCAGGGGGCTAGGTGTTGTGTATCTTTCATCATCATTTTCATCATCATTGACCCGCAAGTCGCCGAAGGGGCGTCAACTAAAAAGGACTTGCAATTTGGCGGTCGAACTATCCCGCATGCAGCCTCCCGGTCAACAATGCCATACCATCATTTCATGATATTTTATGTCATGAACTGCACTATTTGAAACCGAGCCAATGTTGCACACAACATCCTTTACTACCAAGCTAGTGTCATCACCAAACAGAAATATTTTAGAGTTTCCCATAATACTAGAGGGCATATCATTTATGTAAATAAGTAACAGGTGTGGCCCCAACACTGATCCCTGGGGCATCCCACACTTGACCGTACCCAACTAAAACCCAACATCATACTCTTTCTCGAGACTTTGAATAATGACCGTTTGCTGTCTGTTGTTGGAGGTGAACCAATTGTGAGCTACTCCCCGTATTCCATTATGGTCCAACTTTTGGAGCAATATTTTGTGATCAACACAATCAAACACCTTGGTTAAATAAAAAAAATATGCCTAACGTTCGAAACCCTTTGTTTAACCCATCCGGTACCTCACAGAGAAAATAGAATATAGCATTTTCAGTTGTTAAACGACTTGTAAAGTCTTGATATCAAATCGTGTGATATAAAATGATCAATTATCCTTACATACACAGGCTTATCAAAAACTTAAGCAAACACTGATGTCATAGAAATAGGTCTAAAATTGTCTACATTATCGCTTTCTCCCCCTTTATAAAGCGGCTTTACTACTGAGTACTTTAATTGTTCAGGAAACCGACCATTCCTAAAGGAGAAGTTACAAATATGGCTAAATACAGAGCTAATATGTGCAGCGCAGTACTTTCATATTCTGCTAAGCACTCCATCATATCCATGAGAGTCCTTAGTCTTCAGTGATTTAATAATGGACTCGATCTCCCCCTTGTCTGTACCACAAAGAAGTATTTCAATATCGGAAGGGCATTTGCCAAAACAGTTATATAATTCCCTGTAGGAACTAAATGTTATTTAATTCACCATCAACGCTCAGAAAATGATCGTTAAATACTGTACTTGTTGACATTGCGCTGCTGACCAGACACTTCTTTCACAACTGACTATATGGTTTCTAATTTTATCCTGTGAATTTGCTACTTTATTTGCGTACTACATACTCTTTGCCTTCCTAATAACATTTTTAAGCACCTTACAGTACTGTTTTTAATGGGCTACTGTAGCTTGATTGTGACTACTTCTAACATTTTGATAAATTCCCGCTTTGTTCTACATTATATCACAATGCCACTGGTCAGCCACCCAGGCTGCCTTTAACTTCTAGTACCCCGTTTAGAACGTTCTAATGGATAGCAACTCTCAAAGAGAATTAGAAATGTGTTAAGGAAAGCATTATGTTTGTCATCTATGTTATTGGCACTATAAACATCCTGTCACACTTCTTCCTTGACGAGATTTAAAAGATTCTCTATTGCTGTTGGAATAACTTTCCTACAGAGTTTGTAATTATATATGACATTTGTTTGAGTACAAAAACCTTTTTGTGCTAAAATTTGTGCATCGTGGTCTGAAAGGCCATTCATCCCTTTACTAACAGAATGGCCATGTAGTAATGAAGAATGAATAAAAATATTGTCTATGGCTGTGCTACTGTTGCCCTTCACCCTAGTTAGAAAAAACACAGTCTGCATCAGATCATATGAATTTAGGAGATCTACCAGCACCTTTTCCTTGCACCATAATATACAAAATTAATACTGAAGTCACCAGATACAACTAATTTCTGGTACTTCCTATAAAGTGAATCAAGAACCCTCTCTGGCTTGAGCAGAAATGCGCCATCTCGGAAGCAACTCTCTCTAACTTCTCCTTACTACAATTTACCGAAGTTGGCTTTTGAAAAGCTATCTGGCTGTGTTTTCAACTGACCAATGAGGGTCTCATTGTTAACCTCAAGCTCCACCTACAAAAATTCTGTCTATCCAATGAGAAACGTTATACTTTTCGTGGTGTCCCAATGTTTTTAATGTTTGCTACGTAACAGAGACGCGACAAAGTCTCACGCTAAAACTTGCAGCTGGTGTGGCCCTTTTAGTGTTACCGTAAGATCTATACTGTTCTTCTGGAGGGCTCCATCTTTTAACATGGGCTGGGGTGTGGTCCTGACGGGCGGCTGGCAACATGTGTGTCCGTCCCTTATCGTAGGGCCTCCTAGCCTACATGACTCTGCTCTCGGCTTCTGTTCTCGTTTCTTCCCTCGGAACTGCGTCTGTTTCACGGTGGGAAGGTATGACATGCATTTATGCGTTCTTCTGATAGTCTGTGGTATACCATTTGCTCACTCGTTGATCGTATTACTTTGGTTAATTTAATGTCAGGATTTATTCGGAGCTATGTGACATACTGTCGGATTTGCTATCATGTCAGGGTTTTTATGGAAGGTGTTGGATTTGCCTGACACCTTACCGAGTCACTTAGTTAAAGTTTTTGTATCAAACTGAAGCAACATACGAATTTTCATCTTCACAAGTCTGATATCTAGCACTTTAAAATTTTCGTAAAAAGCGCAGATTTTGACCAAAATATTAGCCAGAGCGAGTCGAGACATGTGACTTTTGATTGTGACATAAATTTGCACATTCTGAACTGTTTTTACCTCTCTAGCTTTATTATTTAGCACCACTTATTTTTCCTTAAAATAGTATATTTAGCAAAACATATACATTAAATAGTTTTGAAATTTCATAATGTTAACATTAATACGCTCAAGAAAAATATATTGAGAAAGTTTCACTTTTAGATCGTGGTGCAATTTTTTGTATGCTAGGCACGTTATGATGACAGGGCGCAGGTAGTTGTGAACTAGGGTAAGTCGCGGCACACTCAATCGCCTCTGTATCAGTGTTTGTTTCGCTGCACATGGTGTGAAAAGTTTAAACCACAGCATCGGTGACAAGGCAAGAAGCGGTAAACTTGGAGTGACGTCAGTGCTGATAGCGTGCTTACTTGTACAGCGTTTCAACGCAGATCGCGGAAATCGACGCGTCGTGTTTCCAGAGAAACATGCATAACTTAGAGAACTTTGGTGACGATTTTACACAAAGAGTTGCATTTCCATACTTACAAAGTGCAGCTACTGCAAGCTCTGGAGCCATATGATAGTCCTAGATGTGCTCAGTTTGCAAGGAATACTCGTATGCTGGAACGAATCGATGCAGAAATCACTACCTCAATAAAGTTTGTTTTTCCGACGAAGTGACTATTCACATCTCCGGAAAAGTAAACAGGCATAGTGTTCTGATCTGGGAGTCGGAGAACGTACATCGCAGTACAGCAGATAAGCTACGGTCGCAGGTTCGAATCCTACGTCGTGCATGGATGTGTGTGATGTTCTTAGGTTAGTTAGGTTTAAGTAGTTCTAAGTCTAGGGGACTGATGACCTCAGAAGTTAAGTCCCATTGTGCTCAGAGCCAATTGAACCATTTTGAACAGCAGATTAGGACTAGCCCGAAAGTGAATATGTGATGTGGCATACAGCACACCTGAATTATTGCACCGTTCTTTCTTTTGCTGAGCGTACCATTACTGCAACGGTTGACGTGGTGATGTATGAACTTAATGTTGCACTCCAGTTGTAAGAATTTCATCCATTCCGCGCGGGATTATCCGAGCGGTCTGGGGCGCTGCAGTCATGGACTGAGCCGCTGATCCCGGCGGAGGTTCGAGTCCTCCCTCGGGCATGGGTGTGCGTGTTTGTCCTTACGATAATTTAGGTTAAGTAGTGTGTAAGCTTAGGGTCTAATGACCCTGGCAGTTAAGTCCCATAAAATTTCACACACATTTGAACACTTGAACATTTCGTCCATAGGCAGTGTTTCAACAAGATCATGCAAAGTCACACTGGTGGTTATTCGTTCGCTAACTCTCGTCTGAAATGTTTCCGGAAAGGACATCAGTAGTGACAGTCCAACAACATGGTCAGCACGTTTACCAGACATAAACCCCCTTGACGTTTTCGTAGCGTTACGTTAAGGATAAAGAGTCCAGTTCAGCAGTTCTTTGTGTGTAAACTCTTAGTGGACGAATACGAGTGTAGAGGTGGTGAGGAAAGACATGTTGGCAACGACATAGAGAGAAATGTATTATCACCTACACATTCTAAGGGCAACCAACGTAGCACATGTGGAAACGTATCCATAAAAATATGAGTTAAACTACCATTGGGAGCAAATCGCACAGCTGTTTCTGACATAGTTCTTAAGTAGTCGTATGTTTTTGTATCACCCTCTATTTTTGCCTCCCGCGGCTCGTTGCAGAGAAACTGTGTTTCATTTTATTCCTATCCCCGACTTCTCGATGTATTTGTATAGTACTAAAACTAGCCGCACAATTCCTCAAAGATAGCCAGTATGGGCCGTGTGTCTTGATTGGAGAGAAACTTTCACACACGACATATTCCCCTGGTAATAGTACTACTTTATTCTCCACTTGGTTGTGTCTCGGGTTTGTTAGCTATCTGTTAAGAGTCATTCAGTGAAATATGGCTAGCTTTACTGATGAGAGTTGTTCGGTATCCTCCTCGTTCATAGGTTCACTGCATGCGTCACGACTTTGCTAAGCTGATTTTCCAGAAAGGAAAACCACGTCTCAGTTCTATTGCAGCAGTGTGGAGCTCTTGTCGTACACTGCGTTTTTTGTTGCACGTTTTGGTGATTGCAAACTATAGGCTTTTTCAGTGTTGTGACGACATTTTCACATAAACAAAGTTGACTAGGGGAACAAACCGAATAAATCGTAATCAGGTTATTGCTCTGTAACGAGCCTCTAGAATCCGCTGCCGTCTGATACCCAACTACTCAGAAAATTACTCTGAACAACCGAAATCTTATTTCTGGAGCATGTGTACAGCCCGTGCATATCTAAGTAGGTCTACACCAAGAGTCGTCAAGCGCATTTTCTCTCGCGTTTCGGCATCTAATTCAGTTTCTGCGATGTTTAGTCTGAGTCAGCCCGATCAAATAGTGCTCATCGCGTCTTTCATGCGACGACCAGTGTCAATGGAAAAAATACCGGTTTTTTCCCATTTCAAACAAAGCGGACTTTTACGTACCTTTCGACAGAGCAGTCCTGTCAATGCGCAACACTAAACCTAATATCACACTAGACTAATCTGGGACCTCTATATGGAATGGGTATGTAAAATTCCGCTTCAGAAGTCGTTTTGTTTGTAACAAGAAACACACTGAAGTTTTCCCTTGGTGCTTGGCATCGCATTACACGTATGACGAACAGTAGTTTTGGGGGCATCCACCCACACATTTCATAAACGAAATCGCAAATATTTGACGAAACATCAGAGAGAATCAGCCTGACGACCCTTAAGAGGGACCCCATATTTACAAAGATACTAAAATGTGTCCCTTTTTTCTCTTTTTTTATTGATAAGAGTTGGAAAAAACATCGCTGTCTCCTCATTCCATTGAATGCACTGTTGTGTGGGTTAATTAAAAGAATGTGGCCTATTTAATTACGTCAACTGCGCAAGAGAAATTTATATCAAGATTTCAAAACGACTGTCGAAGGTTTAAATTTTTTGACAACATAGTTGTATGGAGATAAGGAGCGATTAATTTACTTATAATCAATTATTCAAAATGACAGTCACAATCGCATTATGTATAATGCGATTGTGACTGTCATTTTGAATAATTGACGGTCGAAGGAATGAGTTACATCAAACCTTCATTAATCATTTCTCAAGCAGGGTGATCTCAGGGAGGACATAGGAACACGGTGGACTGCACTTGCGGGCAAAACAAGAATCTAATTATGTTGCGTGAAATAAACTCTTTCATCCTGCACCAAAAACAGAGCAAATATGTTGATATATTTCCTGAAAGTGGGGTGGTTTTCGAAAACATTATCATTATCAGCAAGGGATCTTCACCCAGGGGAGATGATTAGTGCGTGCATTTTGGAATGTAACAAGTACAAACATTCGTAACATTCACGCATTTACAACCACTAACAGGAAGCCAGACGGGAAAGGTACATAGTATCCATACACCAATAAGCAACATCATTGCGGATGGATCATAGGAATGTCAGAAGTTAAGTTCACCGTTCTGGGTAAAATTCAGATATTTCTGAGAAATCCAAAAGTAAGCACATTTCTATGGGCATGTCAGAATTCTTAATGATCAATAAATGTCGTAGAGGACAAAGGTATGGGAATATTGTAGATAGTCGATCACCTTAAATTCGGTCTCCCAAACTCATAGCAAAGTTGGTAGAAATCAGGACACGCTGGTTTGTATATCGATCCAGGTGTACGCTCTGCTCGGCAATGAACGCTCTGATTAAGTGTTAGGATGAAGATCTGATCGATGAGACATCACTTCAATTTCATTTATTCTCCTGGTGGGTGAATTTGAATAATGCTGTGATGATCAACATTGCACTACGAATTTTGACGGACCCTAACAGAAATAACTCACACTAGATAATCTCGAAAGAGCACATCTTACTGACCTCAGTGCTGTCTTCCAGACTTTTACAAAGCTACGTTAGTCGACGCTTGACAGACAGAAGACATTAATCAGCCAATGGGCAAAACGCTCAGGAGGTGCCTTCTGTTATCCAATCAAGTGAATGCTAGGAAACCACTAAAAGGTCGTTGTCCCGTTCCCAATTAAGTTTACCGGACAAAAGTTTGAGAAAGCACTGTATTTCTTCACAACTTTGATTTCTACTTGACAAACCCCAAGCCCCACTTTTAAAAAGAGACGGAGGCACGTTGTCGCTGGCCGCTTCAGATCACAAGTCAGGACCGAAGAAATTCAACGGAAATTTATCCAGCACTTATAAAGAAACAATAAGATAATCTACCCTGTTTCTTCTGTGACAAGTGTACATCCAATTACTCACCCACACACACATTATAGAGCTTGGGCGGTGTTGTGGAGAGGGGATAACACAGGTTTATAATGCGAAACACAGAAAAATGGGTTCCCTTCGCAATCCTTCTCCCAGCTACGCTTTATATAAAACAAAAAGCACAAGAGTAATATGCAAAACTAACTGAATGTGAATTAAGTATTCCCGATAACAATTCCAGATAAATATTACATGAAAGAGACTGATATATATATGACCGAATCGGCTTTGCTCTCTACAAGTCGTCAGCGTCTTTAGTTGTGCTGTATTGGCTTAATCAGTTTCTTTCAGTATCATAACTGCTTTGTCAGACCACAGATAGGAGCTGTTGTGCCCTCTCTACTACTTCTTACTCAATGTTAGGAGAGTAACAGAGGTAGGTAAATCAGTACTTGCCTTACACTTTTCCACTGAGCTGGCTCGCACTCACAGGCGCAAGTGTTGAGGTGGCTTTCTTGGTGACTGACACTAACCTTACCAAAATGTTTACACCTGGTGGCTGACTAGTGTTAATAACTTACGTGTACTTGAGAAATGCCGGGCTGTAGCGACTTAGAAAGATTTTCTCTCCTGTTCTCTTCCTATCTTAGCGCGTAACGGTGCTATATCTACCTTATTGGCTTCTCGGCATGAACATCATAGCTTCGTATCACATATCTTGTACCGTACCTATCGTTTCAGGACAGTCGCATGAAAAGGTCTCACTTTTCTAGTAGCCGTGCACATACATAAAACAAAAACATTAGGAAACACATTTTCCACTGATACTGTCTCTCTGTAGAAGAAAATAGTCTGCAATGAACACTGAAGAAAAAAATAAACTGCTTCTATTAGCCTCCAAACTTTCCTCAAAAATTAACACAAACGGTAATTTCTCCGAACTGAACAGTAAAAAAACTCTCGCATGTTCTCCCAGTGTTTCGTTCTCATTTTGTTTTTCAGTCACTCACAATGCTTCCTTCCCTCCTCTCATTTCTAGTGTTCTGCTACGTAGCTCATTCTGCATTTCCCCCAGCCCTACTATCATGTCCATTAATGCCAGGTGCCGTAGTTTAAGTCCACCTACGTGCAGTTAATTTTTGTAATTTCACTTTTCATAGATTAATATGAACTTTGGTTTGTTTTCCTACAGCTGTATCTTGTGTGGTTCTAACAGCTGAAGATTTCCAACTAGAACGGATAAAACCGAATAAAACATACTTTTAAATACGGAGATGTGTCTGTCTACCACCCACCGAGGTCATTTTGTTGTAAAATTCGGCCTTTTTTTATAGGCAATGTTTGAAAGCTTACGAGTCTAAAGACTATAGAACCGCAATTAGGTGAAGAAACGTATAACTTGTGACGGACATTCATGACGGAAGATTCACAAATCATAAATTAGATGTTGGAATAACAGCAAAACATCGGCTTCATACAATATCTGTTAACTCATGCAGTACTCAATGAGCAATATTTCCCAAATTAAAAGTGGCAATCTTATCGTACTTTCTGATTTATTCTGCATCTATGTGCAAGTATAGAATTTAAATTAAGTGATTAAGAAACAGCATTACCACTAGTAAGGGGCTCATGTGAGCATGTCGCTTCATTTTCGATGTGCCACACTGCAATAGTCCAGTATCAAACAGCGTCTTCTTAAAAAGGGACTACACTCTAGCCACGAGAAACAGCCCCTCCTCCTCATAATTCCACTGTTGTCACTACGAATGTAGGTGGGTAACGTTTTTCAGGCATTAGCTGAATCCAAACCCTTCATTTGGCTCACTGCATGGTATAGCGTGATTTATCACTTCAGTTCACTCTCCAGTCGCGTCGCTCTTACACCACCTCAAGCGTCACTTGGCATTGATTGCAGAAATCTTTGGCTTAAGGTGATCTGCTCTACCACTGTACACCATTCTTTTCCTTACACACAGTCATCGTAGTAGTTGGACGGCTGTCTGTATTTGTACAATTTGGACTGGAGAGCGATTCCTTCTGGTGATTTCATGAAACTTCTTACAAACATCCTTTACAATGTTCGCTAGTCCCTGTCCATCAGTACATAACGTATACCTAAAAAAAGGACTAAACTCCTCCCGAACAGGCCATGAAGGCCCAACGGTGCCGACCGACCGTCGTGTCATCTTCAGCCCAGAGGCGTCTCTGGATGCTGATGTGGAGGGGCATGTGGTCAGCACACCGCTCTCCCGGCCGTATGTCAGTTTCCGAGACCGGACGTAGCGTATGCCTGGTCTTGGTTTATTTTTGGTTCTTCCTTGGTGCTTTCTCTCCACACTCACAACAGTCGACTAGGGCAGCAGCAGAAGGGCTGCAACGTCCCAGATGGGTTTGCTACTCAGATGACTTCCAGTGATTAGTTCTCTTTCGAATTCACTGAGCTCTCCCGGTCGACCCATTTCTGTTACTATTTTTCTACTCTCCCTGCCCCTTTTTTATACTGATGAGTACGGCTCTCGTGAAATGTAGCGGTCAGTTCTGCATTACATACACTCCTGGAAATGGAAAAAAGAACACATTGACACCGGTGTGTCAGACCCACCATACTTCCTACGGACACTGCGAGAGGGCTGTACAAGCAATGATCACACGCACGGCGCAGCGGACACACCAGGAACCGCGGTGTTGGCCGTCGAATGGCGCTAGCTGCGCAGCATTTGTGCACCGCCGCCGTCAGTGTCAGCCAGTTTGCCGTGGCATACGGAGCTCCATCGCAGTCTTTAACACTGGTAGCATGCCGCGACAGCGTGGACATGAACCGTATGTGCAGTTGACGGACTTTGAGCGAGGGCGTATAGTGGGCATGCGGGAGGCCGGGCGGACGTACTGCCGAATTGCTCAACACGTGGGGCGTGAGGTCTCCACAGTACATCGATGTTGTCGCCAGTGGTCGGCGGAAGGTGCACGTGCCCGTCGACCAGGGACCGGACCGCAGCGACGCACGGATGCACGCCAAGACCGTAGGATCCTACGCAGTGCCGTAGGGGACCGCACCGCCACTTCCCAGCAAATTAGGGACACTGTTGCTCCTGGGGTATCGGCGAGGACCATTCGTAACCGTCTCCATGAAGCTGGGCTACGGTCCCGCACACCGTTAGGCCGTCTTCCGTTCACGCCCCAACATCGTGCAGACCGCCTCCAGTGGTGTCGCGACAGGCGTGAATGGAGGGACGAATGGAGACGTGTCGTCTTTAGCGATGAGAGTCGCTTCTGCCTTGGTGCCAATGATGGTCGTATGCGTGTTTGGCGCCGTGCAGGTGAGCGCCACAATCAGGACTGCATACGACCGAGGCACACAGGGCCAACACCCGGCATCATGGTGTGGGGAGCGATCTCCTACACTGGCCTTACACCACTGGTGATCGTCGAGGGGACACTGAATAGTGCACGGTACATCCAAACCGTCATCGAACCCATCGTTCTACCATTCCTAGACCGGCAAGGGAACTTGCTGTTCCAACAGGACAATGCACGTCCGCATGTATCCCGTGCCACCCAACGTGCTCTAGAAGGTGTAAGTCAACTACCCTGGCCAGCAAGATCTCCGGATCTGTCCCCCATTGAGCATGTTTGGGACTGGATGAAGCGTCGTCTCACGCGGTCTGCACGTCCAGCACGAACGCTGGTCCAACTGAGGCGCCAGGTGGAAATGGCATGGCAAGCCGTTCCACAGGACTACATCCAGCATCTCTACGATCGTCTCCATGGGAGAATAGCAGCCTGCATTGCTGCGAAAGGTGGATATACACTGTACTAGTGCCGACATTGTGCATGCTCTGTTGCCTGTGTCTATGTGCCTGTGGTTCTGTCAGTGTGATCATGTGATGTATCTGACCCCAGGAATGTGTCAATAAAGTTTCCCCTTCCTGGGACAATGAATTCACGGTGTTCTTATTTCAATTTCCAGGAGTGTAGGTGACCACATACTTTTAATCAGATAGCGCACATATATTGAAATTTTGCAAGTGTTTCTCTTCCTATCTAAAAATATCTACATCTACATCCATACTCCGCAAGCCAGGTGACGGTGTGTGGCGGAGGGCACTTTGAGTACCTCTATCGGTTCGCGCTTCTATTCCAGTCTCTTATTGTTCGTGGAAAGAAAGATTGTCGGTATGCCTCTGTATGGGCTCTAATCTCTCTGATTTTATCCTCGTGGTCTCTTCGTGAGATATACGTAGCAGGGAGCAATATACTGCTTGACTCCTAGGTGAAGGTATGTTCTCGAAACTTCAACAAAAGCCCGTACCAAGCTACTGAGCGTCTCTCTTGCAGAGTCTTCCGTTGAAGTCTACCTATCATCTCCGTAACGCTTTCACGATTACTACACGATCCTGTAACGAAGCACACTGCTCTCCGTTGGATCTTCTCTATCTCTTCTATCAACCATATCTTGTACGGATCCCACACCGGTGAGCAGTATTCAAGCAGTGGGCGAACAAGTTTACTGTAACCTACTTCCTTAGTTTTCTGATTGCATTTCCTTAGGATTTTTCCGATCAATCTCAGTCTGGCACTGCTTTACCGACGATTAATTTTATATGGTCATTCCATTTTAAATTACTCCTAATGCCTACTCCCAGATAATTTACGAAATTAACTGCTTCCAGTTGCTGACCTGCTATATTGTAGCTAAATGATAAAGGATCTTTCTTGCTATGTATTCGCAGCACATTACACTTGTCTACATTGAGATTCAGTTGCCATTCCCTGCACCAGGCGTCAATTCGTTGCAGATCCTCCTGCATTTCAGAACAATTTTCCATTGTTACAACCTCTCGATATACTACAGCATCATCCGCAAAAAGCCTCAGTGAACCTCAGATGTTATCCACAAGGTCATTTATGTATATTGTGAATAGCAACTGTCCTACGACACTCCCCTGCGACACACTCATCTGTTACAAAGAAATATTTCTTCAGAAACTTGTGTATTATACATTGAGGTAACAAAACTCATGTGATAGCAATACGCAATTAACAGATGGCGGTAGTATCGTGCACACAAGACACAAAAAGGGAGTGCACTGTTGGAGCGTGGGAAAAGGTTTCCGACGTGATTATCGTCGCACGACGGGAATTATCAGACTTTAAACGCGGAATGATACACTCAAACATCAAAGAAACTGGTATAGGCATGCGTAACTACATAGATTTACAAACAGGCAGAATACGGCGCTGCGGCCGGCAACGCCTATATGAGACACAAGTATCTAGCGCAGTGCCCGCATCTCGTGGTCGTGCGGTAGCGTTCTCGCTTCCCACGCCCGGGTTCCCGGGTTCGATTCCCGGCGGGGTCAGGGATTTTCTCTGCCTCGTGATGGCTGGGTGTTGTGTGCTGTCCTTAGGTTAGTTAGGTTTAAGTAGTTCTAAGTTCTAGGGGACTGATGACCATAGATGTTAAGTCCCATAGTGCTCAGAGCCATTATCTAGCGCAGTTGGTAGATCGGTTACTGCTTCTACAATGGCAGGTTATCACGATTTAAGTGAGTCTGGAAGTGGCGTTATCGTCAGCACACTAGCGATGGAACACAGCATCTCCGAGGTAGCGATGACTGGAGAATTTCCCGTACGACAATTTCACGAGTGTACCGTGAATATCAGGAATCCGGTAAAACATCAAACTCCTACATCGCTGCGGCCAGAAAAAGATTCTGCAGGAGCGGGACCAACGACGACTCAAGAGAATCGTTCAACGTGACAGAAATGCAACTCTTCCACAAATTGCTGCAGATTTCAGTGCTGGGCTATCAACAAGTGTCAGCGTGCGAACCATTCAGCGAAACATCATCGATATGGGCTTTCGGAGTCAGATGCCTACTCGTTTACCCTTGATGACTGCGTGACACAAAGCTTTAGCCTCGCATGGGCCCGTCAACACTGCCATTGGACTGTTATTGACAAGAAACAAGTTGCCTGGTCGGACGAGTCTCGTTTAAAACTGTATCGGGCGGATGGACGTGTATGGCTATGGAGGCAACGTGCATGTCGGTAGGGGACTGTTCAAGCTGGTGGAGGCTCTGTCATGGTGTGGGCTGAAATTGTTCAAATGTCTCTAAGCACTTAGGACATCACACACATCCATGCCCGAGGCAGGGTTCGAACCTGCGACCCTAGCAGCAACGCGGTTCCGGACTGAAGCGCCTAGAACCGCTCGGCCACAGCGTCCGGCCAATGGTGTGGGGCGTGTGCACTTGGAGTGATATGGAACTCGTGATACGGCTAGATACGACTCTGACAGGTGACACGTACATAAGCATCCTGTCTGATCACTTGCATCCATTCATGTCCATTGTGCATTCCGACGGACTTGATCAATTCCAGCAGGACAATGCGACACACCACACGTCCAGAATTGCAACAGGGTGATTCCAGGAACACTCTTCTGAGTTTAAGCACTTCCGCTGGCCACCGAACCCCCATAGACATGAACATTACTGCCCACATCTGGGATGTCTTTCAACGTGCTGTTCAGAAGAGATCTCCACCCACTCGTACTCTTACGGATTTATGGACGGCCCTTAAGGATTCTTGGTGTCGTTTCCCTCCAGCACTACTTCAGACATTAGTCGAGTCTATGCCACGTCCGTGCTGCGGCACTTGTGCGTGTTCGTGGGGGCCCTACAAGATAGTGGGAAGGTGTAACAATTTCTTTGGCTCTTCGGTGTAATTTGAGCTAGAGATATTCGACATTCCATTTCGGAGATCGTCAGGTAATTCAGTATTTTGAGATTCGCAACGTCAGTGTGCCAAGAATACTAGATTTCAGGCATTACCTCTCACCACGGGAAACGCTGCGGCCGACACCCTTCACTTAACGACCGAGAGCGGCGGTTTCTGATTAGAGTTGTCTGTGCTAAGGGACAAGTAACACTGTGTGAAATAACCGCAGAAATCAGTGTGAAACGGACGGTGAAAGTTAGGACAGTGTGGCGAAATTCGGCGTTAATGGGCTGTGGTAGCAGACGACCGAGGTGTGTGCCTTTGCTAACAGCACGACATCGCCTGCAGAGCATCTCCCTAGATCGTGACCATGTCCGTTGGACCCTAGCCGACTGGAATACCGTGGCTTGGGTAGCTGAGTTCCGATTTCATTTGGTAAGAGCTGATGGTAAGGTTTAAGTGTGGCGTATACCCCACGAAGCCAAGACCCAAGTTATCAATAAGGCTTTGTGTAAACTGGTGTTGGCCCTGAAATCGTGTGGGCTGTGTTGAATGGTCTGGGTACTGTGGTCCAACCGAACCTATCATTGGCTGTAGATGGTTACGTTCGGCTACCTGGAGACCATCTACAGCCATTCGTGGACTTCACGTTCCCAAACAACGGTGTCATGCCACCAGGTCACAACTCTTCACGACTGGGATGAAGAACATTCTGGACAGTTCGAGCGAATGATTAGACCACCCAGATCGCCCAACACGGATCCCATCGAACATTTATGGGACACGATATCCTGCACTGGCAACACTTTCGCAATTACGGAAGGCTGTAGAGGTATCATGGCTCACTATTTCTGCATGGGATTTCTAGCGACTTGTTAAGTACATGCAACGTCGGTTTGCTGCTCCGCGCCGGGCAGAAAGCCGTGCGGTACCAGGCGCTACAGTCTGGAGCCGAGCGACCGCTACGGTCGCAGGCTCGAATCCTGCCTCGGGCACGGATGTGTGTGATGTTCTTAGGTTAGTTCGGTTTAATTAGTTCTAAGTTCTAGGCGACTGATGACCTCAGAAGTTAAGTCGCATAGTGCTCAGAGCCATTTGAACCAATTTTTTGCTGCTCTGCAGCGGGGAAAAAGAGGTCCGACACCACATTAGGAGGTACCCCATGACTATTGTCACCACAGGGTACTCATTAGATTCGTTAGCCGTCAAACACTAATTGTACTGATAGATTATTACACACAGGGAACAGTGATGGGTTGTAGAACATACGTAAGACCCTATTGTAAAATTGTTTTTATTCGGTTTTAATCCTTCGAACTGGGACTCTCCCTTCATAAATGATGGAACCCATAACAGATCTCAGTCAAGAAAAGAGTGAAGAATACCTGGTCAGAGATAACAGAGGGTCTTATGGCCCTATTCTTGCTACGATAAATAAGCCGATCAATAAAAAAATAAACGTCATTACGGTCTAAGACAATCTGGATATCATTCAAGTCTTCGCAAATGCTGCATCAGAAAACTATTCGGAAATGCTGCTTGACCTCTTCTGCGGTCATGATGTCCTCCTAAATCGAATTGTCGCACACGTTACCGATCAAAAAAATTAACACGGCGTCTCGTACAGTTCAGGTAATAAAGCGCGCATTGTCCGGAATCGTATACAAAACAGCCGTGAGACAATGCCGTGGCTTTCATCGGCCAACTGCGGCGATATTTGCGAGGTGCGCGGTTCGACCGCAGACCATTATCTGCTGGGGATCATCCCTTAGGGCGGCTAATATATAACTGCCTGCGTCCTGGGCAAACAGCGCCGGACACGCGCTGCAAATAGATAACGCGAATTACAGCGCAGCGGAAATATTGCCGTGCAAATATCTTGAGCCCCCACCCTAGCTGTTGGCGGCCGATACATTAGCCCGTTAGCGCGACGTGAAATATCGGCGTATTATACAACACTCCTGGCTGCGAGTCGCCGAAACCTGCAGGGTGGCATAAATCAGATTCTCAGGGCCAGAATAAACAACTACGCGACCAGTAAATTCTCGTTTCAGTCTTCGGAAAAAAATGACACGTGGGGCCAGGTGCACGTATGAACCGGACTGGTCATTTTGCACGTACTACGAAAAGGTTTTATAGTGACCCCGGTTGTCGAAATATTCCATGCGGAGGCAGAAAACAGCTGGAGAGAAGCGAACGAAAAGTATAAAACTAGGATTAGAGAAGGACTTTCGTTTGTGTCATCAGTCTTCTGGCTCACATGATGCAACCCACCACGAATTCCTCGCCTCTGCCTACTCCCAGGGTAGCACTTCCGTTCAACGTCTGTACTTGTTGATGTTGTTGTGGTCTTCAGTCCTGAGACTGGTTTGATGCAGCTCTGCATGCTACCCTATCCTGTGCAAGCTTCTTCATCTCCCAGTACTTACTGCAACCTACATCCTTCTGAATCTGCTTAGTGTATTCATCTCTTGGTCTCCCTCTACGATTTTTGCCCTCCACGCTGCCCTCCAATGCTAAATTTGTGATCCCTTAATGCCTCAGAACATGTCCTACTAACCGGTCCCTTCTTTTTGTCACGTTGTGCCACAAACTCTTCTTCTCCCCAATTCTATTCAATATTTCATCATTAGTTATGTGATCTACCTTTCTAATCTTCAGCATTCTTCTGTAGCACCACATTTCGAAAGCTTCTATTCTCTTCTTGTCCAAACTATTTATCGTTCATGTTTCACTTCCACACATGGCTACACTCCATACACATACTTTCAGAAACGACTTCCTGAGACTTACATCTATACTCGATGTTAACAAATTTCTCTTCTTCAGAAACGCTTTCCTTGCCATTGCCAGTCTACGTTTTATATCCTCTCTACTTCGACCATCATCAGTTACTTTGCTCCCCAAACAGAAAAACTCCTTTAAGTGTCTAATTTCCTAAACTAATTCCCTCAGCATCACCCGACTTAATTCGACTACATTCTCGTTTTGCTTTTGTTGATGTTCATCTTATATCCTCCTTTCAAGACACTGTCCATTCCGTTCAACTGCTCTTCCAAGTCATTTGCTGTCTCTGACAGAATTACAATGTCATCGGCGAACCTCAAAGTTTTTTTTCTTCTCCATGGATTTTAATACCTACTCCGAATTTTTCTTTTGTTTCCTTTACTGCTTGCTCAATATACAGACTGAATAACATCGGGGAGAGGCTACAACACTGTCTCACTCCCTTCCCAGCCACTGCTACCCTTTCATGTCCTTCGACTCTTATAACTGCCATCCGGTTTCTGTACAAATTGTAAATAGCCCTTCGCTCCCTGTATTTTACCCCTGCCACCTTTAGAATTTGAAAGAGAGTATTCCAGTCAATATTGTCAACAGCTTTCTCTAAGTCTACAAATGCTAGAAACGTAGGTTTGTCTTTCCTTGATCTCATTTCTAAGATAAGTCGCCAGGTACTGACCTTGCCTCACAGAATCCAAACTGATCTTCCCCGAGGTCGGCTTCTACCAGTTTTTCCATTCGTCTGTAAAGAATTCGTGTTAGTATTTTGCAGCTCAGACTTATTAAACTGATAGTTCGGTAATTTTCACATCTGTCAACATCTGCTTTCTTTGTGATTGGAATTATTATATTATTCTTGAAGTCCGAGGTATTTCGCCTGTTTCATACGTCTTGCTCACCAGATGGAAGAGTTTTGTCAGGACTGGCTCTCCCAAGGCCGGCAGTAGTTTCAATGGAATGTTGTCTACTCCGGGGGCCTTGTTTAGACTCAGGTCTTTCAGTGCTCTGTCAAACTCTTCACACAGTATCGTATCTCCCATTTCATCTTCATCTACATCCTCTTCCATTTCCATAATATTGTCCTCAAGCACATCGCCCTTGTACAGACCCTCTATATACTCCTTCCACCTTTCTGCTTTCCCTTCTTTGCTTAGAACTGGGTTTCCATCTGAGCTCTTGATATTCATGCAAGTGGTTCTCTTTTCTCCAAAGGTCTCTTTAATTTTCCTGTAGGCAGTATCTATCTTACCCCTAGTGAGATTACATCCTTACATTTGTCCTCTAGCCATCCCTGCTTAGCCATTTTGCACTCCCTGTCGATCTCATTTTTGAGACGTTTGTATTCCTTTTTGCCTGCTTCATTTACTGCATTTTTATACTTTCTCCTTTCATGAATTAAACTCAATATTTCTTCTGTTACCCAAGGAATTCTACTAGCCCTCGTCTTTTTACCTACTTGATCCTCTGCTGCGATCACTACTTCATCCTTCAGAGCTATCCGTTCTTCTTCTACTGTACTTCTTTCCCCCATTCCTGTCAATTGTTCCTTTATACTCTCCCTGAAGCTCTGTACAACCTCTCGTTTAGTCTGTTTATCCAGGTCCATCTCCTTAACTTCTCAGCTTTTTGCAGTTTCTTCAGTTTTAATCTACAGTTCATAAGCAATAGATTGTTGTCTGAGTCCACATCTGCCCTGGGAAATGTCTTACAATTTAAAACCGGCTTCCTAAATCTCTGTCTTACCATTATATAATATATCTGATACTTTCTAGTATCTCCAGGATTCTTCCATGTATGCAACCTTCTTTCATGATTCTTGAACCAAGTGTGAGCTATGATTAAGTTATGCTGTTTGCAAAATTCTACCAGGCGGCTTCCTCTTTCATTTCTTAGCCCCAATCCATATTCACCTACTATGTTTCCTTCTCTCCCTTTTCCTACTCTCGAATTCCAGTCACCCATGACTATTAAATTTTCGTCACCCTTCACTACCTGAATAATTTCTTTTATCTCACCATATATTTCATCAATTTCTTCATCATCTGCTGAGCTAGTTGGCATATAAACTTGTACTACTTTAGTAGGCGTGGGCTTCGTGTCTATCTTGGCCACAATAATGCTTTCACTATGCTGTTTGTAGTAGCTTACCCGCACTCCTATTTTGTTATTCATTATTAAACCTACTCCTGCATTACCTCTATTTGATTTTGCATTTATAACCCTGCATTCACTTGACCAAAAGTCTTGTACCTTCTGCCAGCGAACTTCACTAATTCCCACTATATCTAACTTTAACCTATCCATTTCCCTTTTTAAATTTTCTAACCTACCTGCTCGATTAAGGGATCTGACATTCCACGCTCCGATCCGTAGAACGTCAGTTTTCTTTTTCCTGATAATGACGTCCTCTTGAGTAGTCCCCGCCCGGAGATCCGAATGGGGGACTATTTTACCTCCGGAATACTTTACTCAAGAGGACGCCATCATCATTTGACCATACAGTAAAGCTGGATGCCCTCGGAAAAATTACGATTGTAGTTTCCCCTTGCTTTCAGCCGTTCGCAGTACCAGCACAGCAAGTCCGTTTTGGTTAGTGTTTCAAGGCCAGATCAGTTAATCATCCAGACTGTTGCCCCTGCAACTAATGAAAAGGCTGCTGCCCCTCTTCAGGAACCACACGTTTGTCTGGCCTCTCAACAGATACCCCCCTGTTGTGGTTGCACCTACGGTACAGCCATCTGTATCGCTGAGGTACGCAAGCCTCCCCACCAACGACAAGGTCCATGGTTCATGGGAGGCGTCCGTACTTATTTGTTGAATATATGAGTATTCCAGTATATGTCTTCCCTTAATTTTTAACCCTCTACAACTCCTTCAAGTACAATTTATTTTCTGGCAACTTTTTCTTACCGGCGTCGATATACTTCGAGAATGCATGATACACTGTGTTGTGTTACAGTACATTCATTCATAATCGGTTTCGATCATGAACCATCTTCACAGTGGAAAAATACCTATTATGATAACTTCACATTGCATACATGATATTTAATCAGAAAAATATAAGCCATTGCGTACCTGGAAACGAAAGAAAATGATAACGCCATAGTGCAGACTGAGCCAAGCAAAAGAAAAAAAAGCACTCAGACAAGAAGACGTGTAAGAGCAGTGAGTGCACAGCAGTGTGTATCATGCCTTTCTCCAGGTTCCCGGTTTACCAATGAAGTAATGCGTTAATGTATCAATAGAAGTACTACGCTCATGTCCCTTATTCCCTTATTCTTGATAATGTTTCGCACATATTCCTCTCCTTCTTCATTCTGCGGAGAACCTCCTCACTTCTTATACAGCATCAGTTTCCTTCTTTTCTGGTTTGCCGACAGTTCATGATCGCTTTCATAGAACCACGAGCTCCAAAAGTACATTCTCAGAAATACCTTCCTGAAATTAAAGCCTATGTTTGATACTAGTAGACTACTTTTGGCTAGGAATGTCATCTTTGCCAATACTAGTCCACCGTTTTTTTTTCTCCTTGATTTGTCTATCATGTATTGTTTGGCTTCTAGGTACCTGATTTCCTTCACTTCGTCTACTTCGTTGTCCGAAATTTTTATGTTTACACTCAACTGGTTTTTGCTACTGCTCACTACTTACTTTTGAAACAGACTTCAGGGTAGAAGGGAGTCGAACCATGAAGCCACCTCATGTAAGTATGAATGGTCAAACTGACGTTGCTACACGAGAGGACAAATGGGAAATTCTCTTCTTCAATAAATATGCATACGAAAAACCCGAGAGAATGCTTGCCTTAATGTTTGAAAGTAAATAACATAAATTTTAGTGGCGCATGAACACTGTATATCAACAACGCAGCTGACGCCCAAGTTAGCAAACCACTGAATTACCCTACAATATCCATAAAGATAGCAACAAAATGCTTACATCACTTTTTACTAGAGACAGAGAGAGAGAGAGAGAGAGAGAGAGAGAGAGAGAGTGAGAGAGAGAGAGAGAGAGACAAAGACAGAGACAGAGAGAGACATAGAGAGATTGTAATGCAGATACTATTGCAGTTGTGCTAACAGATATAAAAGTTATACGTAACTGAATATCCCCATCTACGTGTGCACGTGGATTCTAATAACTCAGACAGAAATAAAAAAGTCTCCTTGATTTTCGTGAAAAAAGTAATTAGCAAAACTGCCCTGAAGGTACATTACTCGGAATATATGTTCGAAACATGAGAACCGTGAAGGGGTAGAAATTAATGCCACAGCAGTCGGACAAGCCCCGTCAGATGGTGATTATCACGTAAAAATATTGCGGAAGTTTTTACCTCGCATTTTCTGTATATTTTTATGGGCGCTGAATCCGAATTCTATCTTTGCTGCCTTGTAGAAGGTCGGCTTCACGATAAAAAACGCAAATATCTCATAATTTTCCCATTTTTTAAAATTTTTCGTACTTGGCTCGAAAATTATGCTATTTTAGGAGATGAACACTCAATACAACGTCAAAGTGGATAAAATTCCTTACAGAATGCACCATTCAGCTCTGTTTTTCCAACGTGCGGCGTCGGTGTTAGAGCACGCCGAAATACCACAACTTTTTTGCGCCTTCTGCGAAACGACAAAAACGCCCTCACCCTCCCCTCACAAATATAACTTATCAACAAAAAGCCGTTCACAACGTGGAGGCACTTTAAATTTACTAAAAGAGACTTCTGTAACATTCAGTTTTACATAAGAGGGGAGGGGGCAAAGCGAATATTATGAAGAATCCCTCTGAATTCTCCAGACAAACGACTTTCCCCTGTCTGTCTCTCACTGACGCTGTACTTTCGGTTTATTACGCTTAAAAGACGGTGTTTTGAATGAATTTATGTGGAAACGAGTGTCATTATATTTTCAACATGTTACGCACACGACACTGAATATAAAGATGAATATGATATCTGTATGCCGGCCGGGGTGGCCGAACGGTTCTAGGCCCTACAGTCTGGTTCCGCCCGACCGCTACGGTCGCAGGTTCGAATCCTGTCTCGGGCATGGATGTGTGTGATGTCCTTAAGTTAGTTAGGGTTAAGTAGTTCTAAGTTCTAGGGGACTGATGACCTCAGAAGTTAAGTCACATAGTGCTCAGAGTCATTTGAACCATATCTGTATGTAGTAATTTACATGTGTCGTGAAATGAGTGGGTGTCAAGCACAGGTTTGGGCCATCGCTTTGAGTGGGCAGAAAGAAGGAATTTAGTAATAGACAAAGGATACAAAAGGTAAATTGTTCAGTGAACTATCGCTGTTTGATGTACTGAAGTCCTGTGCGCAGTTTTCAGTTCTTTTACTCGACTGAATTTGATTGTTGAAGGCCCATGCAATGTTTTTTAGGTACCAGACGGTCCAAGTGAAGCATCTTGGTCAATGACAGCTCCGGGCACAGCGTCAGTGGGTGTGGAAGGTCCAGACTGAACAATGGGAGTTGCTGTTCATCAGATGAAAAACCTGCAATTGAATAATTGATACCAAAATAAAGAAATATTAGTTATTAAAGATGATTAATGCTGCAAAATATTACATTAGTTAATACTTCCGTCAACTCAGCTGTTTCACACATTGGTACTGCAAGATACTCGTCCAGATCGTTTTCATCTTCCACATTAATATTGTCGTCAATGTTGGACCACAATCCTTCACACTGCAGAACAGTCCAATTCGCTTACAACCACCCATCTGTGGCAACTTGAATGCCAACTACTCTGGATCAAGGTACACTTCATCCACTGCTGCACCTGATGGAAAACTCCCAAGATGAGTCATTGAGCTGCAGCTTCAGCGGGAGTTGCTCGATCAATGTTTGCCGTTGCCTTGAGGCTCATGTCACATATTCCTTACACCGCAGTTTTGTAAGTGCTGTAGTTGGGTGGTTACCACCATGAAGGGCAACGAGGAATCTCTCAGTAGCAGCTGTTACTTCCTTCCGATGTGCTGAAGAATCAGCTAACTTAGTAATTCGAGATTCGGATTTTTGGAGACGGTCTTCAGAAATCTGAGCTTGTCTTGGATGAATAGATCAGACGTAGAGCCACAGACATTCGTTGGGTGGGGGAAGGGAAAGTAGTGGAAACATTCTTGTCCAGTTTACTTCACAGAGCTGAGGGTGGTGGTAAGTTCATATGGGACCAAACTGCTGCGGTTATCGGTCCCTAGGCCTACACACTACTTAATCTAACTTAAACTGACTTACGCTAAGGATAACACACAAACCCATACTCGAGGGAGGACTCGAACCTCCGACGATGAGAGTCGCATGAACCGTGGCAAGTCGCCTAAGACTGCGCGGCTACCGCGCGGTGGAGCTGAGGGGCTCTACTGTACCTCTTCCTTGCTTCAGGAAGTATACTTTGTGTAAATAGGCTGTTTATGTGTTTGTATGTTGGTATCGCTATATAGCGCTCTGCATTAATAACTCGGACAGCGTTGTTCGCACTGTGTAAGAGATTCTGTGGCTGGTCGCGCTTGCAGTTGGAAGTTAGCGGTCAGCAGTGATGGAAGCTGGGAGTGAATAGTCAGCAGTGATGGAGATTAGAGGTTAATAATTAGCAGTGTTGGAGGTTTGCAGTATCAGCGCGAGTGGGCTATCTGAATGTGTATTATTTGAAGTCAGGTTGTCATTTTTAAGCAGTCAGATTGCGTTGCGCTAGAATATTGTAGGTCAGAAATGAAGTGATAAAGACAAGCAAAGAGACAATACATTCAGCTTCATTCAGCAGTTTCAGAATTAGGTTATTGCAATTTAAGTGGAAAACTTATTCTATTAAGAAGTTTCAATTGCAAGGAGACTGGAGGCCCATCATTATGATCCTTATGTCCACTCTGACCCTCAACTGCGACACTATTATGAGCCGAAGCCAGGAATTCTGTCGGCCGCACTATCAGAGTGCCTGCGTCATCTGCTCCAAGCTTGGAGGCAATTTCACCTTCACTGCATTTTGCCACCAGCATAGTGATCACTCTCTCTCTTTTTTTTTTTTAAGTTCTGCAGAAAACTGACTTGCGAAACTGTTGACATCGTGGTGCTACTAAGTTGTGTCTAAACAGACTGATTTTTGGTCGATCACCATAAGTGTTCCATGGACTTGGTAGTCTTCTGCCTACCCGAGAGCACATCGAACACAATTCTCGAACTTTGATTGTACATACTTCATACGTAATGGATATGGTGCAGATCTGTACGAAGGTGTGTCCTCTCGAGCGCACGAATTTTTGCAACAAAAAGTCCCCAGCAATCACATTTACTGTACTACTTCGATACAGAGCTCTGAGGCTCCCACTACTACACTGAAAACTCGACTTCCGAGAGGTTTCTTCAGCTTATATCTTGTAAATGCAAGACAGGCATGGCTAATCTGGATGTGCCAGCAATGTGAAGGGTCCTGCTCCAACACCGACGACAATTTTGATATAAAAGGTGATGACGATGTGGACGAACCTCTTGCAGTATCACTGTGTGAAGAATTTGAGGCTAAATAAAGTATTAATTCATGTAATATTCTGCAGAATTATACATTTTTCTTGATCCATTTTTCTCTATTGTCACATTAATCATTCTGTTACAATTTTTCGTTTGAAAAACAAAAAACACCTACTGTTTAGTCTTGACCTTACACAGCCCCTGAAGATTTTCCCGGAGCTTTCATTGGCCACAGCACTACACAGAAATCTTCTGAGGCCCAAAACACATTGCCTGGGCCATCAGCAACCAGCAAAAAAAAAAAAAAAAAAAAAAACGCAGGAGTGTCTCAGCACGACGTAAGATAGACTCGACTAATATCTGAAGTAGTGCTGGAGGGAACTGACACTATGAATCCTTCAGGGCTGACTATAAATCCTTAAGAGTACAAGGGGAAGGAGATCTCTTCTGAACAGCACGTTGCAAGGCATCCCATATACGCGCAATAATGTTCATGTGTTTGGTGGCCAGTGGAAGTCTTTAAACTCAGAAGAGTGTTCCTTGAGCCATTATGTAGCAATTCTAGGTGTGTAGGGTGTCGCATTGTCCTTCTGGAATTGCCCAAGTACGAGGGAATTATGAAGGTGATCAGACAGGATGCTTACGTACGTGTAACCTGACCGAGTGATATGTAGACGTATCAGGAGTGCCATATCGCTCCAACTGCACACGAATTACAGAACCCCCACCAGCTTGAACAGTGCTCTGCTGACATGCAGGGTCCATGGATCCATGAAGTTGTTCCCATTATAAGACTTGTATATTTCTATTGTCTATTGTCAAACCACAATTTATGAAAGTTTTCTAACTTTTATTAATAGGATTAAGTAGGCATGATTAATATTTGTCATGTTGGAAGTAATTGTGGTAGCAGGGAATGTTTGCACCAAAGTAGTGTTGGCAGGAGAGCCCGCACATTGATATAATTTTAAAAAGGGCGGGAAAGACCGCGTATGGATACATTTTAAGAAAAGAGCGGGAAAGACCGCGCATTGATACATTTTGTAATGGTAGCAGGGATTGTCTGCACCAGAAGGCATTGTTGGCGGGAGAGACCGCACTTTAGCGTTCGTAGTAAGCGCGATGTGAAGCGAGTCGGTAGCAGGTCTGAAGCGAGAGGTTGAGAGGAGCGGTGTGCCTGCCAGCCACCAGCTATGATTTACAAGAGATTATAAACGGATGTACAGAGACATCAGCTAACTATTATCATAAGAGTAACTAATGTTATTGAATTATTTTTTTGAGAAACTCAAGACTACTGAAGGTATGTATGCGCAATGCTGGTTGTAAGATTATTGTAAAAAGTAAGTCCCATTTCAATGTTTGTAAAACCATTTCATTCAGAAAATAATTAATTTTTGCCAGCAATATTGCATTACTAAATTATAATCCATTCCAAAAACCATCAACGTAAAACTCTGCAAAATTTTATTGTTGTCAAAAAAAGTTTAACTCTGAATTACGTAACTTCAGTCAAATTAATTAAAGAATAACGTCAGCTTTGCTATTAAAGAATAACGTCAGTTTTGGTAATAAATACAGCCACCTATTATGACAGCCCACCAGCAGTTAACAGAGTACAGTAAAACATAGTAAGTACACTACTGGCCATTAAAATTGCTACACCAAGAAGAAATGCAGATGATAAATGGGTATTCATTGGACGAATATATTATACTAGAACTGATATGTGATTACATTTTCACGAAATTTGGGTGCATAGATCCTGAGAAATCAGTACCCAGAACAACCACCTCTGGCTGTAATAACGGCCTTGATACTCCTGGGCATAGAGATAAACAGAGCTTGGATGGCGTGTACAGGTACAGCTGCCCATGCAGCTTCAACACGACACCATAGTTCATCAAGAGTAGTGACTGGCGTATTGTGACGAGCCAGTTGCTCGGCCACCATTGACCAGACGTTTTCAATTGGTGAGAGATCTGGAGAATGTGCTGGCCAGGGCAGCAGTCGAACATTTTCTGTATCCAGAAAGGCCCGTAAAGGACCAGCAACATGTGGTCATGCATTATCCTGCAGAAATGGAGGGTTTCGCAGAGATCGAATGAAGGGTAGAGCCACGGGTCACATCACATCTGAAATGTAACGTCCACTGTTCAAAGTGTCGTCAATGCGAACAAGAGGTGACCGAGACATGTAACCAATGGCACCCCATACCATCAAGCCGGGTGATACGCCAATATGGTGATGACGAAAATACGCTTCCAATGCGCGTACACCGCGATGTCGCCAAACACGAATCCGACCATCATGATGCTGTAAACAGAACCTGGATTCATCCGAAAAAATGACGTTTTGCCATTTGTGCACCCAGGTTCGTCGTTGAGTACACCATCGCAGGTGCTCCTGTCTGTGATGCAGCATTAAGGGTAATCACAGCCATGGTCTCCGAGCTGATAGTCCATGCTGCTGCAAATGTCGTTGAACTATTCGTGCAGATGGTTGTTGTCTTGCAAACGTCCCCATCTGTTGACTCAGGGATCGAGACGTGGCTGCACGATCCGTTTCAGCCATGCGGATAGGATGCCTGTTATCTCGACTGCTGGTGATACGAAGCCATTGGGATCCAGCACAGCGTTCCGTATTACCCTCCTGAACCCACCGATTCCATACTCTGCTAGCAGTCATTGGATCTCGACCAACGTGAGCAGCAATGTCGCGATACGATAAACCGCAATCGCGATAGGCTACAATCCGACCTTTGTCAAAGTCGAAAACGTGATGGTACGCATTTCTCCTCCTTACACGAGGCATCACAACAACGTTTCACCATGCAACGCTGGTCAACTGCTGTTTGTGTATGAGAAATCGGTTTGAAACTTTCCTCATGTCAGCACGTTGTAGGTGTCGCCATCGGCACCAACCTTGTGTGAATGCTCTGAAAAGTTAATCATTTGCGTATCACAGCATCTTCTTCCTGTCTGTTAAATTTCGCCTTTGCAGCACGTCATCTTCGTGGTGTAGCAATTTTAATGACCAGTAGTGTATATTCATGTCGCAGTTCGATGTAGCAGTCAGATGGCGATCCAGTGACAGTAAGAAAAGGTAAGAATCAGTTTTAGGTTATTGCAGGTAACGACTGAGGGCCACGACGACGACACATACTACGTTTCGTCGAATTAACCAGAAAATCACTTTTAATAGGCAGCATTTAAATTTGTATGCAAAAATTGAGAAATGGAATTAATTTCAAAGGGAAGATTTCATTTATTATAATTAAGCAAGAGATAGAGATCCTAAGGGAAGGTTTCATAGGTTATTGTAGAAGGGACGGTTGCGTAACAAAAGAGATATAGAGGAGACGGGAAGGTTTCACCATACCCGTACACGTCCATCCGCTCGATACAATTTCATACGAGACTCCTCCGACGAGGCAACATGTTTCCAGTCATCAATAGTCCCGTGCCGGTGATGAAGGGCCTGATCTTGCAGGATCTTTTTCCAGCCGTAGCGATGTCGGATATCTGATGTCTCACCGGGTTCCTGATATACACAGTACACTCGTGAGTACGGGAAAATTCCCGCTTCATCGCTGCCTCAGAGATGCTGTGTCCCAACGCTCGAGCGCCGACTATAACACCACATTCAAACTCACGTAGATCTTGATAAGCTGGTATTATGGCAGCAGTAACCGATCTAACAACTGCGGCTATACTTATCGTCTTATACAGGCGTTGCCGACCGCAGTGCCGTATTCTGCCTGTTGACATATCTCTGTATTTGAATACGCATTTCTATATCAGTTTCTCTGGCGCTTCAGTGTATATTCTATCGGTAAATGCCTTCTTTCTTTCCCTGATGGAGAACATACTCAAAGTGATGTCCCAATCCTGGACTCCACATTTACAGATTACATGACTCATACAAACTCATTCTGTGCAGTGTCGTGTACGCATCATGTAAATATGATCTGTTAATGTTTTCATTTGATGAACACGCTTTTCCATCAATTCATTCAAAACAACGGCTTTTAAGCGTAATAAACCGAAAGTATAGCACATATGAAGGACAGACAAGTGGTGGGGGTAGGGGTCGTTTGGCTGTACGGCACAGGAGTATTTCTTCATATTTTCGCTTTGATCCCTCCCTCCCAGACAAGAAGATTGAATGTTACAGAAGTGTCTTGTTGGAAATTTAATGTATTTTCATGTGGTGTAGGAGGTTTAGTTGATGACGTGTATATTTATGAGTTGTAAGTGGCGTTAGTGGGCGTTTTGTAGTTTCGCGAAGGACAAAAAAATCGCTGCATTCAGCATGCTCTGGCGTTAATACAGTTCGTCAGAAAAACAGACTTGAATGTTTCATTCAGTAGGAAGTTTTGTCTGCTTTGATTTTGTATTGAGTGGTTATCCTCTAGGCATCATGTCTTTCGAGACCAAAGTGAAAAACTGCAAAAAAGTGAGAAAATATCGATGATTTTTGCGTTCTATTGTGAAATCGACCTCTTACAAGGCAGCAAACACGAAATTCCGATACAGCACTCCAAAAAACTTGTAGAGCCGATGATAAAAAGGCTTCTGTGTTTGAAACACTAATTATGCATCAGAGCAATCGGAAGCACTGAATTTGACAGAGTACTCTTTCATTGACACGCTTCGGTGAGAGTAGCTGAGCTAAGACGTAATACGAGAACTGGCATAGTCATGTTAACCATTCACAAAGAAGTGAGCCACACAGGGCGCGGTTGCGCAGAGTATATGAATTATGGAGCATGTCTGAGCGCATGCCGCTAAAGTCGTTTGCACGATAATGGATTTTCATTACTGACTATGACTCATTAGAGTACGAACCGGTAATATATCTACCAAATGCGTCAAGACGTATGCGAGTAAATAAGTGTATTTCAAAGGGATCATAGTACTCCAGTCTGACAATGCCAAATTCCATATTACTGTAGCGTCGTTGCCTAGTCTTACAAGAAATGCGTAAGACGTTGCCGTGGAGTGTCGAGTTAGCTACCACTGGCCCGTAAGCGCCGCGCCGTTTGGCAACGTTTAGGGTATGACAACCCGTGCACGAAGGAATTGCGAGACGGTCTAGCCATGCCCTGCGAAACGTGTAGCACGCAACGCTAATAGCCGAAGGGGGCTCCCATAATAGTGCAACAAATGCGCCCCGGAGCAATATACATAACTGTAAATTTGAACAGACAGTCGGAGCCCAGCAGTACTACTAAGATGTCAGGGTTACGCTAGACGACGAGATGACTGGGTAGCCCCAGCTGCAAAAAAAAAAAAAAAAAAAAAAAAAAAAAAAAAAAAAAAAAAAAAATATATATATATATATATATATATATATATATATATATATATATGCTATGAGCACTATGGGACTTAACTTCTGAGGTCATCATTCCCCTAGAACTTAGAACTACTTAAACCTAACTAACCTAAGGACATCACACACATCCGTCCCCGAGGCAGGATTCGAACCTGCGACCGTAGCGTTCGCGCAGTTCCAGACTGTAGCGCCTAGAACCGCTCAGCCAGCCCGGCGGTCGGCCCCCACCTGCAGCCCTGGAATCAAAACTGGGATGGGACAGCAGCCTCTCGCATTATGGGGACTTGGTGCCGCAGCACACTAGATCTGCCGTGTACGTCGACCTCTGCCAAACTTCAGCCACGAGAGAGCCGGTCATGACCCCTGAATGGCCATCATCCCTCATCACCGCAGAAGACTGCTGCCATATTTGGGTCACTGGGCACAGTCGTTCGACATACACTGCCTACGCAGTAACAATGGACGTGGCACTGATGTCATGGTCTTGGCCTGCTGATGGGCTGCCATTTCGTTGGCAGGTCTGTCACCAGCGCCTCCGTCCAATCGGGGTGGCGGCTAGCCTCCCTCTGACAGTCGCTGGACTGCTACGCCAGAGTAGGGAGTGACTGCCTCTCAATGACAACGAAGAAATGTTGTAATTAAAAGCAATAAAGTGGCTCTTCAACTGGCAGTCTATCACTGCGACCCACAGGCCCACCTCTCAGCCCCAGCTGGACCCCACAACACCAGAAAAACTACGCACCATGGAGGAATAGGACGGAAATCGGTTGGTGCTATGTATGTGTACAGGCAAAGAAATGATACATTTTCAGAAAAGCTGGAAGATTTATTCAAGAGAATCTGTCTCATAAACTGAGCAAGCCAATAAAGTGCTCGCCCTTCAGAAAGTAGTTGTTCCACTTGGCATTTACTGACAGATTTGTTGGATGGTTTCCTGAGGGATATCGTCCAACATTCTGTTCAAATTGAGCGTTATTGTCAAAATCCAGAGATGGTTGGATGGAGCATAATGCTCCAAATGTTCTCAATTGGGAGAGATGCGGTGGCCTGTATAGCGAATGTGCTATTTGGTAAGCACGAAAACAAGCAGTAGAAACTCTCTCCGTAAGCCCACACATTCTGATTTGTACTGACACGCTTCAAGTTGACATCATCCATTCCAAATCATGAGTGTGCTTAAGACCCTTGTATACAGAGTCCAAACAGTGCCGCACGCAGATTGTTTTCCAAAAGAGATAGCACATTTAAAGACAGTGTTCAGAGACAATGGATACTCTACCCGGCAAATTAACAGAGCATTCTCAGTTAAAACCAAGAACCTGGAAGTGGATAAAGAGGATAACGTACGAGTGAAGTCCCTAGCTTTTCTTCCCTTTGTTGGAAATATTTCCTTCAAAATCAGTAATTTTCAGGTGGAAGTGATTTTCCGCCCACCATCTGAGATTTCTGACCTTCTGGGATCAGTGAACCATAATTTGTTATTGCAGAAGACGGGAATTTGCAAAATACCTCACCAATGTGGTATGACGTATATAGGGCAAACAACATGGACAGTGGACGAACGCTGCACAGGACAGAAACATTGCACTCGTCTTTTGCAACCCAGCAAGTCTGCAATTGTGGAACATTATATCTCCAGCAGACATTCAGTGTAGTATGACAAAACAACTTGGGCCATACAGCCACTTTTTGGGACTCAGTTATAAAATAATCCGTTGAAACACGCATCGCAGAAAATCTGATGAACTGTGACAGCGGCTACCACCTGGATAATGCATAGAATCCCGTCATCTCCGAGATTTGTTCCAGATGAAGACTACAGAATACTCCGATGGCTGCGGCGAGCGGCAACGCCGAAAACCTTCAAAGTTGCACCAGCGAGGGTGCTACCGCCAGGCAGTGTGGTCCTTCTGTCACCGTGGCTCTGACACATACGCGGCAATATTCTTAGTGTCTATATAGGGCGGAGCAGAGAACGTCTTCGTCCCCCACCCTGAGATACCTTAGACTCACCCTCGATCGTCACCCCACCTGGACCCCTCAGCACCTGACCACCCAACAGAAAGCCCATTCCCGCCTCCTGAAACTCCTGTCTGGCCGGACATGTGGATTTCATCGTGCCACCATCCTCAACATCTACAAATCCCTCATCTGGCCTATCCTGTCTACAAATCCCTCATCTGTCCTATCCTCTGTTAAGCCAGCGTTCCCTGGATCTCCGCCCCCCTCTTGCTTTTATGAGGCCCTCGTAATCCTCGAACGCCACTCACTCCATGTTGCCTTCTGTATTTGCCTTCCTTCCACCACATGACTCTTGTACGGCCTCATCCCCTTCCCCCACCTTCTCCTTTTCCTCTAACATCTCCAAACCCTTTACACTGACCGCAGGCTTAATCTCCCCCACCTCTTGGTTTCCTCCTCCCTCTCCACCCCCCCCCCCCACCGCCTGTTGCCGTGCCTCTATCACTGTATGCCTCCCTCTCTCCACCTCCACACCCTCCATCCCCTTCATCAGGGAAATTTCCAGCACCTACACCTCCCAGATGTTCGCCGTGATATCTACCCTTCCCTCCAATTGAAACCTAGCCTTGTCTCCCCCCCCCCCCGCCCCACGGCCCCCTTTTCCTCTTCCCTCCTTCTCTCAGACATGATCTTCCTCCTTCCTCCTTCAGCCGTGCATGGCTCATGTTTCCTCCATCATGTATTTTACATCCTGTTTTTAACGTACATCCGCCTCACTACATTAATTTAAGTTACTGATGTCACTGAGTTGCTACTTTGCTAACCATGAGTAGTGCTAGCAGCGCATATTAGTATATCCCCTCTCCAAGTATCTTTGCGCGACTGCTATTACTTCCTGGTCGTTGTCTGTCGTAAGTCGGTTCGGGTCGCGAGTTCAGGCTGCCAGTCGGTTGGAACGCGTCTGGAAAGCAGTTTCGGTGGTTCGCTGTTGGGGAGCTTTTCCTGCGAGCAACACCGAGTGGTTGTAGTGGTGAAATCGAGCCGCCGTGCGGTGGAATCAACTATACTGGTTCACTACAATTCAAGTGCACCAGCGGAATTTTCTGCCTTGTGGCCGTTAGTGTTCTGGTTACCTGCCCTGGCCAATAAGGTTATTTCAGGCAGTGACCTTTTCTCACATGTTGACACTATCAAGTGTAGTTGGGCCCATCACCTGTCTCACCTAAATGAATGTTAATGTTTCAAGCACAGCCCCCCCCCCCACAACCCATCCCCCTGTCCTGGAGGCCTCTGAGTGCCGTTATCTATGCTGCCATTTTTATGGGTGTTTAATGGTCTGTTGGTAATCTATTGTAGCCAATGCTTTAAAAGAAAAAAAATTATTGTATTTTGTCTATATCAAGGGCCTTCAGCCCGTATAAGTAAGTTTGAATTCTGGCAAGTGGATATTTTGCTGAAAATTACTGTAGTTGTGCTATCTTTTCATTTAGTGCGCTGTTAGCCACTTAAAACTTAAAGGTTTAAGGTATTTTTAATTTTTTGGAAAATCAGTTGTGGGCCTTCAGCCTCATAAAGCCTTATTCTTAAATTTAGTTATTGTCGTTGTGTTGCTTTTTCATTTAGTGTGCTTTCAGATACTTAAAACTGAAAGGTTAAGGTTTTTTTTTTTAGTTTTTAGAAAATCAACCGTGGGCCTTCATCCGCTTAAAGCCTTATTCTTAAAATTTCCCATTAAGCCAAAACATTGCAGCCTTCTGCCTTAAAAGATTATGGTATTATATTTTAAAATTTTGTAATGTAACTGTGGCCTTCAGCCATTGGTATTGCACCTTGGTTATGTTTGTTCTATCCACTTTTGCCTTGAGGCTTTCAGCCTAGTTGTGATATATATATATATATATATATATATATATATATATATATATAATTATTTTAGTTGCAATTTTAACTGCGTGTCTTCAGTCACTTGAAATTTATGTTGTTGATTTTTAAGATTTCTTGTTTGGAGGCCTTCGACTGTGAAAGAATTGGATTTTGAAACTCCTAGTTGTAAGGGTTCGGCTATGTGCCATTTTGGTTTAAATGTGTTGTTAAATTACAATTTTGAAGTGAAACTGACCACCACCTTATTTGGCCCTTTCCACAATCCTAATCACCTGTTCTGCTCTGCGGGTTTAGCGGTCGTTTCACTCCCCTGAGTCCCTGCACCCCTCCTCAGCTGTTTTCCTCTCTCATCCCTTCCCTCTTCCCTCCCCAGCTCTTCTTCGGCGCGCTCCCCACCTCATCCCCATTTCTCTCCCCTCCTTTTCCCCTCCCTCCGCCCCCTCCACCCCCCCAGCAGATGATCCCAGGTTCTTTATTCATTATCAAGTGTGCTGCGTTAGTGTTGTGTTCGGTGCCATTATATACGATTATCTAGTGATGTGATTTTAATTGTGTGCTCGACCTGTGCTTTTTTATACTGTGACTGACTGTTAACTTGTTTTTGCCTCCAGTGTTTTTTAAGTACTGTTCAAATTGCCAGCTGTGATCTTTAACTTTATGGCGACTTTTTAATTGTCCCCCAGTGCATGTCCCAGTATTAGTATGTATCTTAACTCCCATCATCTCTATTTCCAGTGTTTTTATGTCCCCCCTTTTAATCCTCCTTTTTATGTAAGAATCCCCCTTTCAGTATTTCAGTATTGCCCTTGTGGGGCAGGGGAATGAAATTACAATAAAGAAAAAAAAAAACGTCTTTGTCAGTTTTCGATGGTTCACCTGAAGATAACTGGCAGGTGTCCAGTCGAAACAGCGTGGAGTGACGTTTACGATGACCAGTTGGAATCCCAAAATCTCTTCGAACAGCGTTAGTGTAATTTAATATGCTTGTGTTGTATATATGATTTTTATATTAAGTCTGTCATTACTGAGTTCTCTGGGTAAATGGTTAACGCCAAGGGCCAACAAATAAATAAAACAAGAATTTTATATTTGTGGGTATCCACAGCCTCCAGATGCTTTATAAACGTAAATATGATCAGTAGTAGGCTGTAATGCAATGTTTTTCTAATAGTTCGATCAGCTAATTTCGACTAAGCGTCACTGTAAAGCACATTTGTAACAGATGTTAAAAATTTGGTGAACAATGACGCTTAGTCGAAATTAGCGAATCGCACGATTAAACATTGTATTACAGCCTAATAGGGACCATGTTTGCGTTTATTAAATGAAACAGAATTGTTACAGCCATAATTGATAGCACTCAACAGTATTTATCGCCTACATAAAGGTTAACAACGCGCTTCGAGAAACAATGCTATCATCAGGTTGTGAAAATCTAACTAATTATATTAAAACACTAAAAAGTCTACCAACTCTACTGCGACAGTTCTGAAATAAACATAATGTAAAAACTTTGGACTGGGTATTGCATGGACTCTATATCATGGCAGTGTTAGGTGGGGAGCTTTTTGGACTATGGTTGGGTAAGATACTGGTAGAGGTCGGGCCTGAACTACCGCTAACAACCGCATCAAACAACTGCGATGTAGCCACTACCAAATGCTTTGTGTTGTGGATTGCTTTTTCTTTTTTTTTCTTTTTCTTTTTTTTTTTTTTAGTGAGTGAATCCTGGTGCATAAAGGGTTTTCGAATGTGACTCTCACCACAACGAAAGGAATCAGTAATCGCTGTGACCTTTCTGTCAGTTCTGCTTTCAGGGAAGGAGACAATGCGGACGTAGTCCTTCGAGAGGGTGGCGGGGCTTATTCCCCCACACCTCTCCACTGCTGTGAGACAGACCAAGTTCTCGTTTGTTTACGGTCGCGGTCGACTCCCACGATACACTGTCCGCAAAATATCCTCGTCTTACAGTAGAACTATAAACTTCTCCAGTAACCGTCCGATCTCACACTGCGCACTACTCCGCGTCCTGCTGACGTGGAGTGGGCTTTAATGGCAGAAGTCGACGATTTTAATGTATCCTGCTGATATGCAGTGAGCTTCGGCGGCAGAAGCCGACGATTTTAATGAGAGACGAGGACTCACAGTCCGATGTGTTTTTATTGTATTTTCTTTTAGGAAAGCAGCAATTGTTAGAATTTTTAGTGCTTTAATCTCATGTGTCAAGTTTCTTACAACCAGATAATGATAAAGAGATCATTATCTCTCGAAACTCTTTGTTAAGCTGTATGCAGGACAGAAACGCGGTTGTGTGCTACCAGTTATCACTGTAGCAAAATGATAGCTCTGACCTTATATCCCTAAAGGAGAATATTAAAGAGCATTTTATTTTCTGAGAGGTTCTTCATACCTTAAGGTAACCAGTATCACATCACTGATTTGGCACAGTATCGCAGATGCAAACAGGTGTTAAAAGTTCACGAAACATCTACACATTTTCGTAACCTGACAGGCATTTCTCTCTCTCTCTGTGCGTGTGTGCGTGTGTGTGTGTGTGTGTGTGTGTGTGTGTGTGTCTTTTCCACTTTTCCGCGTTACCAACCGAATATGGCCTCAGGTACACAAGAGCTGTGCAGGACGTGTTGGTGTTGTCTGCTGTAACTTTTCTGAAGAAATCACGTTCCAGCCGGATGTACGGTTGGAGGCGGACCTCGCTCGCCCCCCCCTCCCCCCCCCCCCTAAATAGCACAAGTGTGCACAGAGCAGCAGACCCTGCAGTTCCTGTTACCGCACCTCGGCCGCCGCGCTCGTAAAACAGAAATTTAATAAACAGGGGCTGCGCGCGGCCAGGGCCCTACTTATTCTACTCGAGGCAGCCCCAATCCCCGTAGCCTCGGAGCTGTTTTTACGGCGGAGTCTTTTTATTGCTATTTTTTGGTCTCTCGGGACACCAGTTTCGTAGGCGATGTGCTTGCCAGGGTTTTCTCCTTGGCACGTTAGCGTCGCAGTGTCTTCTAGATGAAGCGTGTACATGCCAGTACTGCGGGCGTAGAACCATTACATGTCCGCTTCGTTTGCCATAACATCAGTGGGTTCAAATAACCAGTTTTAATGACCCATCCTCCTTTCTGCTTTTATTTCCATACATTTCCTTACATAACACTTAAGAGATGTGTACATTTTTTTTAATTTTTTTAAATTTATCTTTAGATGTGCTCCACCCACATCATTTTTAATATGGATAGTAAACTTGCCGTTTACATTTTTTATCGCCACAGTCTCGTGCCGTGAGTTACGGAGCGTTGAATGACATTTTGGCGCCACTGTCACCTACAGGGCGCGGTGATGGAATTGTGATCTGTGGACAGCCCCTCCTGGGATCGAGCTCGGCGCGTCGTAAGAGAACGAATAGTCTTGGACTGACCAGAAGACCTACTGGAAAAGTCTTGAGATGACCAGTGGTCGAGCCGATGAGGTCAGTCGAGCTTCGGACAGTGAGCAACGGCGTATGGTGAACTTCATTACGGTGGTAGCAGAAGACGTCCATACGGAGTTTCCTTGAGGATGGCATGGGCTGTTGCTGGTCCCTAATGGGACCGACAATACACTCAGGTTGAGAGGCACCCACATGCCTTGCTCATACTGTGGCATCAAGCAGTCAGGCCTGCAAGATGAGTGGTCTGCCAAGCGAGAGGACTCATTCTTATTTATCGAGTAACATGAACTCTAGTGCTCACAATGAAGTTAAAAGTTATTCTCCTGTTTGGATATTACGCAACGGAATCTCACATATGACTATTAGTAATTTACACAACTCTGACTGTTCACTACGCACTGGCAATACCACATTTTCTTTCTTATTTGGCGGCTTTGATCAACACGTGGCCATCGCACTGAATATGAATGGCGCACACATTATAAATCCTAGGTATCATGACAACATACTATTCGGAGGAAAAGGCCACCAATCTTTTTCTTTTCACTATCTTATTTATTCCGATAAATTCTATAACCTAAACACACAAATTCTATAACCTACAACTATAACACATGAGAAATTCCGCCCAGTGGGCATGGCTTGACATTGGTGATTCTCTATATTATGGTCTCGTAATTATTTAACGCTACAGTGCACTTTTTTGGATAGGATGGTGGATCTTTTATTATATCTCACACTTTGACCCTCACAATCATCATCACGTAACTTTCCTCCAGACCGAGCGGTACAGAAGGAACAAGCATAACCCACTACCTCTCAAACTACCTTGCTACTCTCCCATGCAAACCACACATACCCAAATTACATGACATACAACACACTACTACATGGAATAAAACACAATAAATAGTCACAACACTATCACTTTCAGCTTTCCCACTTCAATTAGTACTTCTCCCAGTTTCACACGACACTGCCCCACTTCGTAATTCTTCTTTCCTACTATGAACTCTGGAGATATATGCACGTCTTCCTGTGCAATGCAAGCCAAGTGGCGTTGCTGGATAGACGGCTGACTCACCTTGCTTCTCTCTCAGAGTATTATAGTTTGAATCAAGCGTCACACGGAAACATAGCACGCAAAGTAATATTAGGAACATATTCATCACACACGCGAGTCCTCAACTGATACCATGGACGAGTACTTCTCATTATCCTTTGTCTCACACACAGATTGAGACTCACACAGTACTCACCATGTGGAAGGACTCGTCTCTAATTTCAAGTCCTGCACACGCCATTTCTTAAATATTTCCAACTTATAGTACATACGCTAGTAATTCAGCTTACCTTAAGCACTCGAAAGTATTTCAACTTATTGCTACACGTGGTTTCATTGTGACCGTTGGTCACTTCCGAAGATTACTACGATCCCCTTAATATTACCTGCCTGACATTTAATTCTCCCCACAAAAGTCCCTGAAACAGAGAAATTACTATTCCAAACTACACTTGAGTATTTCACATGCATACCATGTCTCCACTCTTTTTTCTTTATGGAGCACACCTAAGACAGGCCTTACCAACACAAGTTCCAGCGGCAGAGTGCTGAAACATAGCCGATCTCGCACCTCCGCCAAGGTGGGGGGGGGGGGGGGGGGCGCAATGCTACCGTATTGGTCAGCCACATTTCAGGCGCTCAAGGCTCAGGTAAATTTCATCTCTTTGGTCCCACCAAAGGTGACCCTAGTACCGTCTCAAAGATGATCGTATATAGCACATTCACTATCTGTGGTTAGCAGACGACCATACATTCATTCATTTCGCAGATCTCACCAAATTGGATGTAGGGATTTATTTTGTGGGAGTGCACATGTCATTAATTAAATAAATAAATTGTCATTCTTTCCTACACTAGTATCCGGCTTCGGTGTATTAAGTGAAATTGAGTTATTATTACAAAAAATATGTTGTTCTGACAAGAATAACGAAGAATGTTGTACCTATTTTCAATGTCGGGCGGTACTGTACCCTTTCAAGGTATTTGCATCCATGTCCGAAGGAACATCGAATAGTTCATCTTAAGTGCTACCGTCATATCTCGCCTTCTTGTCAGTTTGTCAGTGTTTTTCTTAGGTTCGTTTCTTCACCCATTCCGCGAAGAGCCTTCTCATTTCTTATCTTATCAGTCCACCTAATTTTCAGCATTCTGCTGCAGCACCACACACCAAAACCTTCGAGTCTCGTCTGTTCCAGTCTTCCCTCTGTCCACGGTTCACTGTCACAAAATTCAAATAAATTCCTTCCTCAAATTAAGGCCTATGTTTGATTCCGCTACACTTCTTTCGGGTAGGAACAGCCTCTTTGCGCTAGTTTGCTTTTTATACTCACCCTGCTTTGCCCATCATGAGTTGTGCTCCCAAAATAGTGTATCTCCCTCGCTTCGTCTGCTTCCTGGTCCCCAACCGGAATTGTAAGTTTCTTACTAGCCTCGTTTCTGTGTGGGAGCCCTGAAGAAAGACATCAGTTGCCGTCTATTTGCTTCGGTCGAGGAGGTATACGCCTGGGTAGAATCAAGGTTCCGTAGGCAACCGTCTTGTCTCACAGTGCTGTAATTCTGTAAACAGTTACGGCGATTTCTTTCGAAATAATTAATATTTTGCTGTTTTTTTCCATCTCTCTCGTTTTCATTTAACTGACCTTTATACTAGACTAAGAAGTTGCGACGAAATCCCCCTGTATACCAAGGCTCACGGAATTGTAATTGATATTAAGACATTTGTCGTGACTACGATGGTCACTCCAAAAGAAATGCACACTATTTCTTTAAAAATCCATCTTTTATTCTACATGTTTGAAAGTTTTACAGTGTGTAGATACGTCCTTTAGGAACAATATTTTCATTTCTCCACATAATTTCCATCCCTCTCAACTGCCTTACACCATCTTGGAACCAGCGCCTGTATACTTGCATGGTAAATTTCTAGACGAGCCTGTTGGAGCCACTGTTTGACAGTGTGCACAAGGGAGTCATCATCTTCAAACCTGGTTCCATGAAGAGAGTATTTCAATTTCCCAAAGAGATGATAGTCACATGGGGCCAGGTCAGGACTGTAAGGAGGGTGTCAGTGTTGTCCATCCGAGTTTTGTGATCGCTTCCATGCTCTTCTGACTGACATGTGGCTGTGCATTGTCGTGCAACAGTAAAACATCTTGCTTTTGCCGATGTGGTCGAACACGACTCAGCCGAGCTTGAAGTTCCTTCAGTGTCGTCACATATGCATCAGAATTTATGGTGGTTCCACTTGGCATGATGTCCACAAGCAAGAGACCTTCAGAATCGAAAAACGCCGTAGCCATAACTTTTCCAGCACAAGATCTGGTTTTGAATTTTTTTTCTTGGGTGAATTTGCATGATGCTACTCTATTGATTGACTCCTTGTCTCTGGTGATAAATGATGGAGCCATGTTTCATTACCTGTCACAATTCTTCCAAGAATTTCATCTCCACCATTCTCGTACTGTTCCAACAGTTAGCTGCATACCGTTTTTCTTGTTTCTTTGTGAGCCACTGTCAACATTTTGGGAACCTATCTGGCACAAACCTTCTTTAACGCCAACACTTTCAGTATTCTGCAAACACTTCCTTCCCCTATCCCAACGTAGCGTGACAATTCGTTCACTGTGATGCGTCTGTCAGCAGTCACCAATTCGTTAACTATCTGCACATTGTCTGGAGTGTGTGCAGTAGGTCCTACGAGGCCTACCGCTGCGAGGACAATCCTTAATATTGTCGTGCCCGCTTTCATCACGTAACCTGCTTTCCCACCGACTAACTGTAGCGCGATCGACAGCAGCATCTCCATACAACTTTTTCAACCTCCTGTGGATGTTTCCCACTGTCTAGTTTTCACAGCACAGGAATTCTATGACAGCATGTTGCTCCTGACGAACGTCAAGTGTAGCATCCATCTTGAAGACATGCTGTGACGGCGCCACTCACGGGAACAGGTTGAACTAAGTTTGAAAACAAGCGGGAAGGATGTATCTACAAACTGTAAAACTTTCACACATGCAGAATGAAAACTTTATTTTTACAAAAATAGTGTGCATTTCTTTTGGAGTGACCCTCGTATTTTTCTTATGAAATCATGCAGATATTTGTATATGTGATCACTGTATTAGATTTGTGGTGAGTGTACTGTAAGATCTTCAGTACACACACAATCATATTATTTGACTTGTCACTCTAACGAAGTAGGCGAGTGTCAGCAATAGGTCTCGTCGTCTTATCATGGCGTGTTTATCTTCTGCCATTAGGTCAGACGATAGAAATGCCACTTGCACTCTTAGAGTAGCAGATTGATGGTGTCCAACTTTAAACAGAACTTGATTAATTTTCACACACATTTTTTAAAATAATAACAAGCATAAAAATTACTTAACTTGGTTCTGGATGCTATTTACAATTCACAATCTGAAGTTCCTTTGGTACTGGTACGTTAATCTTATTCTCACATATATCTCTGATACTTGACAAAAGTGTCTATACATATATCTTCATGGCTATGTACAGGAATATGGTAATCTTATTAGGCGCAGACAAACTTGACTATAGACTGGTACAGACTAATGCAGACAAATGCAGACTGACTAATCGGAGGTCTGTACACTTGTTATAATACCTCGCGCGTTCATGTATCACTGCGCGAGTGTGATCCGTGAGGAGAAAAGGTGGTTCTACGCTAGCAGCAATGTCACTGGCTGTGTTACATATTAATACGCGGATCGGTGGAAGCAGAATTTGGTCCGTCTCTATGGCAGCACCATCTCGTAGAGCAGAGACGGACGAGCGCTGCGCCTGCGCTGTTGTGCTTAGCGGGGCGCGCTCTAGTGGGAAAGTTATGTACGCGCTGACTAGGCGGAACTATGTGCACAACAAGATTAAATGCATTGTTCAATGGATTAGAAGATTTTCTAGCAATGCTGTACCCGAAACGTTATTGGTTGTCTCGTGATTTAGTTCCCTTTCATAGATTCGAAAAGGATCCGGTATGAAGGCACTGACTCTACGTGGGGCCTTCAGAAAGTAAGTTACACAAATGCTGTCCCGCAACAGGACCATTGCACAAGAGTGGCCCACTGTCAGAAGAGAGAGAACACGTTCCGGGTTTCCTTCTGACGCAGTTCTGCAGCAGCACAGATAACGTGTGCATCACAGTGTGGAAACGAAATCGCATGGCAATCGCAAACGTATTCCGTAGTAGAAGCATGCGGGACGGTACAATTCTGGTGGACAAAACGTGTAAATTGAACATATTCATCGGGAAGTTCTGGCGGTGGGTAGACCAAATGTAATGTTGCGTCGAGAGGTATTTAAATGTTGCCAACAATTTGACCAAGGCCGCACAGATATGCGTCTTGCTAATCGGCAAGGTAAGGTAAACTGACCAGAATGTTCTTCAAACCAGTAGCAAACAACTGTGGCCTGGTGACATGACATGTCGTATTACCACCGAGAAATATTCCATCATTGTTGGGGAACATGATGTCCACGAATGGATGGAAATGGTCTCAGATGGTTCAGCTGGACCCAGTGTATTCCACGAAAACACGGCTGTCACCTTTATTAAGCCACAACAAGCTTGCATAGTGGGTCCATTGCTTCGTGGGATCTGCTCCTCACTCGAATCCCACCATCAGCTTTTGGCAACTGAAATCGGCACTCATCTGACCAGGTCTCGGTCTTCCAGTCGTCTAGGGTCCAAACGATATGGTCACGAGCCGAGGACAGGCGCTGTTGTGCTGTTAACAAAGGCACTCGCGTCGGTACTTTGCTCCTATAGCTCATTAAGGCCGCACGTTCCTCACGGATATGTTCATCGAACGTCCCACGTTGATTTCTGCGGTTATTTCACGCAGTGTGCTTGTTTGTTAGCACTGACAACTATACGCAAACGCCACTGGTCTCGGTCATTAAGTGAAGACATCAGCCAGTGCGTTGTCCTTGGTAAGAGGTAATGCCTCAAATTTGATATTCTCGCCACACTCTTGACTCCCTGGATGTCGGAATATTGAATTCCCTAACGATTTCTGAAATGGAATGTCCCATGCGTTCATCTCCAACTGCCATTCCGCCTTCAAACAATGTCAATTCCCGTTGCGCGATCATAATCACGTCGGAAACCTTATCACGTCAATCACCTGAGTACAAATGACTGCTTCGTCAAAGCACTACCCTGTCACACCCTGTGTACACGATACCACCGCCATCTGTGTATATGTATATCGTTACTCCATGACTATTGTCAACTCGGCATAGTTCGCTGTCAGCGAGCCATACTATTTTTAATGAGGTCTTCTATACTATAGAACTACACTACTGGCCATTAAAATTGCTACACCCAGAAGAAATGCAGATGATAAACGGGTATTCATTGGACAAATATATTATACTAGAACTGACATGTGATTACATTTTCACGCAGTTTGGTAGCACAGATCCTGAGAAAGCAGTACCCAGAACAACCACCTCTGGCCGTAAAAACGGCCTTGATACGCCTGGGCATTGAGTCAAACAGAGCTTGATGGCGTGTACAGGTACAGCTGCCCATGCAGCTTCAACACGATACCACAGTTCATCAAGAGTAGTGACTGGCGTATTGTGACGAGCCAGTTTATCGGCCACCATTGACCAGACGTTTTCAGTTGGTGAGAGATCTGGAGAATGTGCTGAACAGGGCAGCAGTCGAACATTTTCTGTATCCAGAAAGGCCCGTACAGGACCTGCAACATACAGTCGTGCATTATCCTGCTGAAATGTAGGGTTTCGCAGGAATCGAATGAAGGGTAGAGGCGCGGGTCATAACACATCTGAAATTTAGCGTCCACTGTTCGAAGTGTCGTCAGTGCGAATAAGAGGTGACCGAGACGTGTAATCAATGGTACCCCATACCATCACGCCGGGTGATACGACAGTATGGCGATGACGAACACACGCTTCCAATGTGCGTTCACCGCGATGTTCCCAAACACGGATGCCACTATCATGATGCTGTAAACAGAATCTGGATTCATCCGAAAAAAATGACGTTTTGCCATTCGCGCACCCAGGTTCGTCGTTGAGTACACCATCGCAGGCGCTCCTGTCTATGATGCAGCGTCAAGGGTAACCGCAGCCATGGTCTCCGAGCTGATAGTCCATGCTGCTGCAAACGTCGTCGAACTGATCGTGTAGATGGTTGTTGTCTTTCAAACGTCTCCATCTGTTGACTCAGGGATTGAGACGTGGCTACACGATCCTTTAGAGCCATGCGGATAAAATACCTGTCATCTCGACTACTGGTGATACGAGGCCATTGGGATCTAGCACGGCGTTCCGTATTACCCTCCTGAACCCACCGATTCCATTTTCTGCCAACAGTCATTGGATCTCGACCAACGGAAGCAACAATGTCGCGATACGATAAACCGCGAAAGGCTACAATATGACTTATCAAAGTAGGGAACGTGATGGTACGCATTTCTCCTCCTTACACGGGACATCACAACAACGTTTCACCAGGCAACGCCGGTCAACTGCTGTTTGTGTATGAGAAATCGGCTGGAAAGTTTCCTCATGACAGCACGTTGTAGGTGTCGCCACCGGCGCCAACCTTGTGTGAATGCTCTGAAAAGTTAATCATTTGCATATCACCGCGTCTTCTTCCTGTCGGTTAAATTTCGCGTCTGTAGCACGTCATCTTCGTGGTGTAGCAATTTTAATGGCCAGTAGTGTATTTACTGTAGAGTTGGCGAGAAACTGCATTCTGCGTTCTTAAAAAAATGAAGTATTCGAATTTCATTGGGGCAAATGCGCTACTGTTGCAACAACAAAGTCATCCGATTTCACCCGAGTATCTCCTCTATGTGAATGAAGATATAAATTTAGGGTGAAATTTATTTTACTGATCGCAACTAACAGTTTTCCTTGGCTCTGGGTGTTAAGTTGGTGGATGGTGTCTATGCCGGTATGTAACTGACTGGCTCCTTGTCTCGCTCGTTCTGTACCCAGCGTGTCGTGAGTTGAGGTAAAAAGCAAATACCGTGTGGCTAGGGCCTCCCGTATTGTAGACCGTTCGCCAAGTGCAAGTCTTTCGAGTTGACACCACTTCGGCGACTTGCGGGTCGATGGGGATGAAATGATGATGATAAGGAGAACACAGTCCCTCAGCGGAGAAAATCTCTGAGCCAGCCGGTAATCGAACCCGCGCCGTTAGGTATGACATTCCGTCGCGCTAACCACTGAGCTACTAGTGGCGGACGTGAGTTGAGGTGACGGTGACACAGTAACTGTTTAGTGGTCTCCGTTTCAACAGACGCACTTCAGTTACAATTGCTGCGCGTCGCGATTTTCGCCGACTGTAGGGCACTGCAATGGCGGATCGGCCGCAAGGAGCCTCCTAGACCGCTTCATATAACAGTACGTTTCTTTTTTGTTTTTTTTATGCGTTTGTGAAAGATTCCTTCTCTTTTGCTACTCTTCCGATAACTCGGGTGAACTGAGGTGCCGCATAACAACAGCAGCAACTCAGACACGCCAGGAAAAGTGCGGGACGAATTTGATTATCGTCTGGATAGTCGTAACAAGTCAGGTGGATTGTACATTAAACATTTGTGTAAGGCCAATGAAATCACTGATACCAAAAAGTACGCTATCGTTGTAGGTGCATGCACGTAAAAGATATTCCCCTGTAAAAACGAATGGTCCCTTTTAAAATAAAAAAATAAAAAAAATGATGTAGTCATGGGAATAAGCTAAAATTTACCACGAATTTCTCTCGTCAAAAAAATGGCTCTGAGCAATACGGGTCTTAACTTCTGAGGTCAGCAGACCCCTAGAACTTAGAACTACTTAAACCTAACTAACCCAAGGACATCACACACATCCATGCGCGAGGCAAGATTCAAACCTGCGACGGTAGCGGTCGCGCTGTTCCAGACTGTAGTGCCTAGAACCGCTCGGCCACCCCGGCCGGCTTTCTCTCTTCTGTCATGTAGAATATACGGTATAATCTCCTGAAACCGGGCGAATATTTATGACACATCTTGTAGTTACGCTCTACTTCAGTACTGATACAGACATTCCAAATTGCTACACCTTCCATAAAGCTGTGGTAAACTAATATTTTTCCGCTCATTGCTTATTGACAGGATGTACGTTGACGCTGTGGAACTGATGTGTCACGCGCAAATAAGCAAGTGACACATGTCTCGAAAAGCAACAGGCGGTGATTGTCAGGTGAACAGCATAGCAGCAGCAGGGGGACGCTTGTACAGCCTGTTCGTTGTTTTGGTCACGTCAGGCCGTGTGATGTCTCGCTAAAAACCGATACGCGCTTTTGTCGGCACGTCCCGGCGGTTATTAATAACAGTAATCGTACAAAGAGTAACCTGACAACATTAGAGTACCGCCTTTCGTAGAACACGTTTAATAAATTTTTGGTTAATAAATATCTGATCCGTGACAGACTCGTGAAAAGACGACGAGAAATTATCTGGCAGCAGCAAATTCTATCATCGCTATGATAATATCATTATTTTTTGAGCGTATAGAAGAAACTTTTAGGACCTGACTGTTGACGTTGGAAATGGTATGTCCCTTTTAAAGACGAGCGAGTCATTGTGATTCGAAAACGGTGGATCAGATCGACTTATGACTATAAACATTTAGAATATCTGTAGAGTTGTAGTAATTCTAACAGTCTTTGATCGCATACTTCATCTGATGAATGTAGATCAGCAATTCCCATCTTCAAAACAGTCTGTGCTAATACAATGCTGTGAGAAACATCATAACATTTGAACAAATAACGGCAGTTCCATGAAGTTTCGGGTGTGCAGCCGCAACAATTCTCCTTCTTCTTCTAATATTAGAAGTATTAGTATTAGAAGAGGAAGGAGAATTATTGCGGCTGCACACCCGAAACTTAATGGAACAGTCTTTGTGCCGCCAAAACCTGAAGATTTACAAATAACGACAGTGTTAGAAAGTACATAATAAAATTGAAGAACACCCAATTATGTATGCCTGTACGGTAGGGCCACCGTCGGTTACTCGCAATTAATAATCATTCGTTTAATGCATTTATTATTTGACTTTTACACGTGGCAAATGTTTATAAACACAACAGCACTACAATTCGTGAGGTTTGTGGGATATTATTTCAGACAGAAGTCTTTAATAGCTGATATGTTAGGCCAGAGATGTTCTGTGTACAATCAATGTCATCCTCCGTTGTCAGTAGTATTGTTGTTCCCTGAGTGGCATTATAGAGTATCAAGTGAGTAAAGTAATGGGATGTAGTAGAAATTTGAACACCAAGAAACTTAACAGCAAGTAGATGAAGTTACGGAATTGTACAACCGAGGCAGCAAAATAACCAACGACGGACAGACATTAAAAGCAGACTAGCACTGGCCAAAAGGGCATTCTTGGCCAAGAGAAGTCTACTATCATCAAACATATGCCTTAATTTGATGAAAATATTTCTGAAAATGTACATTTGGATCTGAGCACTGTATGGTAGTGAAACGTGGACTGTGTGTCGGGACAGAAGGGAATCGAAGCATTTGAGATGTGGTGCTATAGACGAATGTCGAAAATTAGGTGGACTGATAATGTAAGCAATGAGGAGGTTCAAGTGGTTCAAATGGCGCTGAGCGCTATGGTACTTAACATCTGAGGTCATCAGTCCCCTAGAACTTGGAACTACTTAAACCTAACTAACCTAAGGACATCACACACATCCATGCCAGAGGCAGGATTCGAACCTGCGAGCGTAGCAGTCCCGCGGTTCCGGACTGAAGCTCCTAGAACCGCTCGACCACCGTGGCCGGCAATGAGGAGGTTCTGTGCAGAATCGGAGAGGAATATGTGGAAGAAAACTGACGAGGAGAAGCAAAAGGATGATAGGATATCTGTTAAGAGATGAGGGAATGAGTTCCATAGTACTACAAGGAGCTGTAGAGGGCAAAAACTGTAGAGGAAGATAGCAAGTAATTGAGGATTTAGCTTGTAAGTCCTACTCTTAGATGAAGAGGTTGGTACAGGAGAGGAATTTGTGACCGGCCGTTTCAAACCAGTCGGAAGAATGATGACACAAAAAAAGGTGAGGTCTAGGAATAACTAGCAGAAAACAAAGCTGCAAAGGCAGAGGACGTTGATTTTTGGATAGATGGTTCTGTAAAGACTTATTTTTAGAAATGTAAAGACGTTCAGGTAATGTTGTCGCTGCATTGCTTGCTTGCTCGTAATTTATCATAAATTTCCGAAAGGTAAATTTTCGGTGTGATTTTTCTTTATTGATTCGGGCCGGTTAGTTCGATTGTCAAGAGGATATTAAACAAAATTATTTTTCCACATGGTTTGGACTCAGAGTTATATAGTCACCAGTCCTTTTCCATTTCATTAAGGAACTACATGGCAGAATGTATTTTTTCATGAGAATTGAATTTGGTAAAGATTGTTGTAATAAGTAAAAGTGATTTTCACAATACAGTTTTTAAATACTAGTCTCTTCGATATCATTCAGTTAGTTCAGGTTCTTCCACAATACCCTTTTACTTTTGTTGTAATTGCGTGGTAGCACATTGCACTTAGCGAAACACCGTTGTTCGAAGCTTAAAGTACAAATGGTACTAGGAAAGTTTTTCACTACAGCGTCATTTATTTAATTTTTTCGGAGTAATTTCCGCCACATTGAATGCACCTCTAATTCCTCCGAAACCAATCACTAAACCAATTCTGTGGGGAATAAGGCACACTCGTTGCCCCAAGCCCTCAGGAGATTCTCAAAACTTGAAAACTTCTCCTTTCAGCTTAGTTTTCACAAGCGGGAACAGTGAAAAGTGACAAGAAAGTAGGTCAGGACGGTAAGGAGGGTGTTCAAGAAGTTTCAGTCCTGTATCCCGCAAATATTTGGTGCACGGTTGAACGCGGTGAACTCAAGCGTTCTCGTGAAGGAGGAACCAAGGGTCCGTTCTTCACTTCGGTAGCAGGTTCTTCTTTTCGCAGGCACTGCTCAGTGTATCACTTACCTGTGACTATCTTCTGTGTATCCAACTCAGCACGCTCCACAACTTCACTCGGTATGAATAAAGCACCTGTCATTTTCTTCTTTATTGATGGGGATTTTCTGAGAGCTAGGGGTGTGTCGTCGTCATCAAAGACGCAGACTTTGTTTTGAGTCTTAGTCGGCTCGCCATAATAGTACAGCTGAATCTCGTCACCTGTCACGATGCTATTCACATACTGAGATTGCCCCTCAGAAAACTTCTTTAACAACTCCCGGCACCAAGTCACAAATCGTGTCATCTAATGTTCCGTCAGTTTATGCAGCACCCAGCCTCTTTACATGCAAATGATAAATCGAACGAACTGCTGGTGCATTTATCCCTAAGGTATCCTCTGTCTACTTATGGACCACTCGCTTGTCTTCGTATACCATTTTTCTCTCAGCATCAACGTCTTCCTCCGTAACTAATGATCGTGGTCTTCCCGCCCTCGCAGCGTCCTCCAGGGTGAAATTCCCTTTTTGGAATTCTCTGTACCACCTAAATGTAATTGTACGATCTGGACACACATCACCAAGTGCAAGAGACATTTCTTCAAAGCACTGATCTATGTTTGAACCATGCGCGAATTTGTACCGCAGAACTGCTCTATACTCACTTCGTGATCGCAATGCCATAGCAAGCACTTCAAATTAATACTGCTAGTGAACGATTGCGCCCACAGACTTGAAACAGTAGCTACAGTGCAAGTATGAGATGTTCTCAGAATACAGCAACAATCGACCCCCTGCAACTTATTGTTGCATCGTATTGCAATACTTTCCCTTTGTATTATGTTCTTGGTGTAGATGTTTTTTCTTGCGCTGCACCTGTGAAAGGTTTTGCTTAGGTGGTTTGCGCTGCGCTGCATTTTAACAGTCACCACCACTTTCAAGCGGTACCGAGTTTAGGTTGTCACAAGATAAGTTACGGGAGTTTGTTAGAGGCTGTATAACGTCACTATTAGGACACAATAAGATTATTTATAGTCAAGCATTACATTTGAAAATTATCATCAGAGACAGTTCAACTGAAGTTTAGTTCAGGTCTCATTTCTTGTCTCAGACGTTCTTACTGCTATAGTGGAGTGTTGCATGTTAGGGTGTGTGTAATTCAGCATTCGGAATTTTACTTGGTTACTTTTAGTGTGTAAATTTGCAGGGCATTTTAACAGAACACTTTGGACACTTATTCTTGGAAAGTTCGGTTTGTAATTTAACGCAGGATTTTTATTATGTTTGCTCTGTGTGTTGTAACTGCAAGATATGTACTGTGACGTCACGGATTTTAGCATTATTCACGGCACTGCACAATTCAGAATTTCACAGGATAGCTTCTAAAGTATACAATTTTACATTTTCTAGTTGTTTTTATTAAAATTAATTGGAATAGAGTTACACAATTTTTGATGGATTTAGCGACTACGGTATTTCCATCGGACAGCGCTTACGTAAACACATTACTTGCATTTTTCAGTTGACAGAACATTCACATACCAATATGCAAACAAAACAAACAAAACAGATGCAAATTCATTAGTAGCAGTGCTACTTTTTCTCAGTTTGTTCTATTCAATTTTGAATATGCTTTTCATTATCTGCGTGTGAAAGTTATTGTACTAATATCATTGTTGTTATGCATTAAAAGTTTTGCTTGCTGGAAGTTTAAACTATCTGAAAGTTACGTAAACTTTCAACATGAACTTTGAACGACTGTGAGAATGTGTTGCAAAATCTGACTGCGAGAAAGAAACCTGAAAGTGCCTGTCTGGTTCCCGGTCTGTTTAAACATTCGTAAAAGCGAGAATACTGTCTATATTGAACACTGTGAATAATCAGATCTTTAAACTGACAAATTGGCCATGGAAAAAACCGATGTTCCTCGTTTTTTATTATTTACTTTTTACCTACCTGTAGCACAATGCCGTCCGGAGTGGCCGAGAGATTCTAGGCGCTACAGTCTGGAACCGCGCGACCACTACGGTCGCAGGTTCGAATCCTGCCTCGGGCATGGGTGTGTGTGATGTCCTTAGGTTAATAAGGTTTAAGTAGTTCTAAGTTCTAGGGGACTGATGACCTCAGCAGTTAAGTCCCATAGTGCTCAGAGCCATTTGAACCATTTGTTGCACAATGGAAACACCGTGACTCTGCTCTTGCCTTGAAAGTGCGTCGGATTTGCTGAGCTACAACTGGCTACTGAAGTGCCGGTGCAATGCGCTCTCTTTTAAAAATGGCAAAGCGTACTGTTTCATAACAAATCTGAACGAGTAGAAATGAGAGCTTATATTTTGGCACTGGCTTTGGATGCGGACAATGACTTGGGATAAATTATAAACAGCGGGTGTAATTAGTTTTCTGATTAGAAAAGTCCTGAGTTGAAAAAGTATCTCTTTCTTTGCTTCACTCACATTAAAACAAAAAAATTACAGTTATTGTGTGGACAATAGCCTTTAACATCAAATGACATCTTTTCAAAAATTGAACTTGTAAAAATGACATTAAATATTCAACAGTTATTCCTATCCCCAAATCCAAACTGAAAATTATGCATGGCTGTTTATCTTTCCCTATACCCAAGTCTCTGGAAGTCTGAACCAACAATGCGTAACTAAAGGCTGCCACAATGAAGTACAAAATTAATTGCCTTATATAATATCCTCTTCTATTATTCAGTCCGCAGCTCGTGGTCCCGCGGTAGCGTTCTCGCTTCCCGAGCACGGGGTCCCGGGTTCGATTCCCGGCGGGGTCAGGGATTTTCGCGTGCCTCGTGATGACTGGGTGTTGTGTCGTCTTCATCATCATCATTCATACCCACTACGGTCGGCGGAAGGCAATGGCAAACCACCTCCGCTAGGAACTTGCCTAGTACGGCGGTGTGGGTCTCCCGCATCGTCCCCTACTCTCTGTCAAGGAGTATGGGAGTTCATCATCATCATATAATAAAACATCATTCTTAAAATGCTTGAGTCTCTTTCCTCATCTCAAATAATAAAACAATAAATCAACATGGTCCATTTCCTCAAAATATAGGTGCAACTGTACCACTCGACCTATGCCATACTACTTCTCTTGACACACCACTACCGACTACTGTGTCTCCTTATCTCACTACTATCAGTGCGCATCAACTCCCACCCATCTTCTGAAGAAAGCAAGCCTCCAGGCAACACTGAATCTCTGATGACACTGCGCGCTTATTATTTCAAACAGTACAAAGGCTCTTACGCATTCACGACATCCAAATGCTAAACTTGTATTTCAGTACCAGGCGATCTGGCAGCTGGTCTGCAGGAGATCCAGTCGGGAGTATTCGGTAGGGGATTTCCACTTTCAGTAATCGCCCTACAACCAACGGAATCCTCCCGGAAACCTCAGCAAGACGCAGGGGTGGGGATGATTTTTAGTGTAAGTCTGGATCAATATACCAAAGACGAAACATGATAATAGAGTTCGATTACTCAAAAGCAATTAACAAAGTAGTTTCCAAGAATTTTAAACTATTCACAAAGCACTTGGATGCTTTCTTATGTTGTTGTTGTGGTCTTCAGTCCAGAGACTGGTTTGATGCAGCTCTCCATGCTACTCTATTCTGTGCAAGGTTCATCATCTACCAGTACCCACTGCAACCTACATCCTCCTGAATCTGTTCTTTCTTATGTAACTGAGAGTAATTCATCTTAATGTGTATGGGGTGTACACTTTTGTGAGTGATAGTTTAATATCGACTTAAGTGGGTGACAGTCTGGGTCTGCCGAGCTCTGTTGACAACACTTGTGATGCCAGTTGAGGAGCTACTTGGCAGAAATAGCGGCGCCGGTCACGAAAGCCAACAACAGCCAGGGGAGCGGAATGCTGACCACATGCCCTTCCATATTCGCATCCTTTGACGCCTATCGGTTGAGGATGACGTGGCGGTCGCTCGGTGCCGTTGGGCGTTATGAGGGCCATTCGGTCGGAAAGAGGCAGCTTAACATATTTTGCTGCTGAAAAGTAACGTCTCCGAACATTTTTTGCAAAATTTCTTAAAGATTTTTTAAATAAAACTAATGTTGGTAACTATACCTGGGACTATATATAGCGATGTCAAAGTGCATGTCAGAGCGTATTTGTACGTGAGTAGACAACGTAAAGTCGATTACTTGCTCGACCTGGCGAGTGTACCTGTGCCGATGTCGAACACAGCGGAACACGACTGGATGTTTCTACTGACCGTCACGTTACGGACAAAATCTGTGTCAAATAACACTTATTCTCTGATAACTTCATAACAAAATGTGTCGACATAGTTTATTGTTTAGTTAACATTTACTCCAGTAGTGAAGAACATACGAAGAAAAATGAAATAACTCACAAATTTTAAAACTTACTGTAGTACAGGTACTTTGTTTGCAAACTTGAAGGCCCCCTGTTGTGATTACAGGATAATAATAATTGTTTCTTTATATTAAGTACCTATTCGGCATTAATCAGAGTAGATGTTTATCAGTCGATTTAGCATACAGCGCGGGGAGCGGTTATTGTGTCTATGATACTGTTGCTGTTCCGCTCTTTTCAGTTTGTGGCACCGAGAAGAAAGAGATATTCATGTGGAAACTTATTGTGAACTTACAACTACAACGAACGTGGGATTGCTATTAAATTCAGCTATCTCTAGAAAGATTTTGTGTCATCACGGGACGAGCTAACCTCGTCTGCGTATGTAGAATAAGAAAATAAAATTCTAATCTGGTGAGACTGCTACAGTTTAGTTTGAGTAAATGATATTCCTGTTTATGAGAACTCAGTCGGATGGAATTATTTGCGCGCTCATGACGTAGCAAACCGAGCCGGAAATCTTCGAACCTTGTCGTGAATATTTCCACATTTTACAAAGAAAATACAATTCACATGTCGCTGGCCGTCAGCGTGCACATTTCACGACGTGCGACACTTTCCAACAATAGATGAAGTAACGTTCTTGTCTTTACGATGACAATTTACACTTTTGTTATTCAAAAGCAGTTAAGAGAGGAGTTTAAAAGAATTTTAAACGTTCACCAAGCACTTGAACGTTTACTTATGTCACTGCAAAGAATCCATCTCGATGTGTAAGAGGCGTATGCATTTGTAAGTGCTAATTTAATACTTTTCAGACAGACTGGCACCTGATAGCTAGCTACATCTGAGACGATATACAATGACGTTTTATGTTTCTGCTTTTCCAGCCAACTATGTAATGCAGTAACAGAGTTCTGAAGCAAAACAAACGCTGTATCGTGTGTGAGCTACGGAAGGGAGCGAGTGTGCCGGGACTTACCCAGTTCACTGTTAGTAGCGCCGCGTCACCGTTACGCGTCTGCGCGTAGCACGCACATATTGCACCACAGTTAAGTATAAAAATTAAAAGTCAAAATTTACAGTTAACACTTTTTTAAACTATATTTTATTGTAATAATGTTTCAAATATCAAGTCTTAATGTGCCAAGACCTGATAGTATCCATTAAAATGCAGTCTTAGGAAAAAAAAATAGGTGGCGCTAAATAATAAAGCTAGAAAGCCAGAAATCGGTCAGAATGTGCCTATGGAGCTCATAAATAAACGGTGCAAGTTTCAAAGCTAAAGAACAGTAATTACGACCGGAGTCCACGTTTTTAGGAAAAATGAAAGCCACTAAAAACGTCTTAGAAACGTAAAAATTCGTTTTATGCTTCATTTCACCCTAAAAATCATAACTAAGAGACCATGTTAAGCTACCTCCTATAGTTTTTGAGTAATTAAGTGAAAACCAATTCTGTAGCTAAAATATACCCAATTGTAGGAGATTAAGTACGTGTAATTTTAATGATAGAAAATTTTGGTCAAAGCAGATGATAACACCCACTAAGTAATAGAGCTGTACCAAATTTTACAAGTTTTAGCAAAGGTATGGTTCAGAGGTAACAATGTACCATTAGTTCTACTAAAAAACTTCTAGAAGGCAAAGTTTTTATTCAGGCGAGCTGAAACTTTTTCTGTGCTTTCAAGCAACATACCTAAATGCATGTAAAAATTAAGAAGATTCTGAATTAATTCATAATTATGTTATTAAAGATTATGTGTCCGAGAAAGCGGTCATTCTGAGGCTGCTGCTGCGTGGTAAGGCAGTAGACAACAGATGTTTCCTCGGTCGTCCGCTGCAGCACCTATATAAATACTATATATATATATTTATATATATATATATATATATATATATATATATATATATATACACCCATTATAAGATCCACGTCTGTTCAACGTGGGCTCGCGCTCTGCCTCGAATGACGTCAGAGACGGACTGCGACAAATCGCTTATTTGCGGTAAAACCGGATAGTGAACTCGCGTGGAATTTGCTGAAGTAACTATTAGTGTCCCGTTCGTGATACTTACAAATCTGCGTGACAAGTGGTGACTCTTATTTCCACTTTTGTGGCGAGCATTTATTGCAAACATTCATTTGAGTATTATTGGCCAGGGCGACACACAATCTGGTAGGAACGTACCGTAGAGGTCGCCTGTGAACTGCTGGTTGTGCTATTTATGATAGAAAGATTTGCTGTCAATTAAACATCGTAAATTTCGAAGTTTTGTGCGTGAGAGACTTTACTCAACACACGTATGAACTACAACTTTATACTTTCATTTAAAATCATAGTCCTTATCCCTCTAAGTAGAAAGAGAAGAGAAACATTTCTTTCAGTGGGCTGGACCAGAATATGGCCGTGCAGACTGGAAACTAAGATCAGTAGGTTTTCCATCGCTTTCTGGCTGACCACAAAATTAGTTGCCAGGCCCGCGTGACAAAGACGGCGCACTAAATAAACTATCATCATAATTAAACCCACCACCCCACAGTCCAATTGTAATAAATTTTGTAATAGAGGAAAAAGACAAGTGGTTCAAATGGGTCTGAGCGCTATGGGACTTAACTTCTGAGGTCATCAGTCCCCTAGAACTTAGAAGTAGTTAAACCTAACTAATTTAAGGACATCACACACATCCATGCCCGAGGCAGAATTTGAACCTGCGACCGTAGAGCAAAAAGACACTTTTGTGTAATGCGATATCTGAATACTGTACGTTTCGTATATGACTTGAAGCTGAATGTTATTGTAATAGTTAGTCGGTCGCAAATATAGCAAACACGAGTGGCACTTTTTGTCCGAGAGCAACAGGACCCAGAATACATAGTGCAGCCGGCAGTAGCAGCCAGAACCGACGCACTCTTAAGCCGTTGGCACACGGACAGTGCTTTCGAACTCAACGTTGAGCGTGCCGAGTTCAACGTGCTACTGAACGCTCTGAAACTATGCAACTTGAGCATACGGTACGTATGCCTCAAAGTGGTACACGCGATCGTAGCACGCTCCAGAGGCAGTTTGCTGTAAGTGGCTCACAAAGAACACTATTTACGAAATTGAGGGGCGTAAAATTCCTACTTTGGCTCTATTAAAAAGCACATTTCCCTGTTGTCCATATGATTATCATGTTGTTCTGTTCGTACTTTACGTAAACAAAAATTTCAATAACGATGAACATGGTATAAGATGAAAAGGAAAGTACTACGTGCAGTCAATAAGGACATCTGTTTACAAAAGTCCCATTAAAAATACTGCAATGCAAAATTTGAGATAGTTCAGCGAAGATAAAAATTATTTCATCATTTTCACTATTTAATAAATCACTGTTCCTAAGCAGCAGCAGAATTTGTACAACATTTGAAGAACAAAACTTCGAACAAGAAACTGCAAAATATCTTGCTGAAATTAGTAAAAAAGAAATGTGTGTGTGGCCTGGACCCATTCCCCCCTCCCTCCCCACTCACACACCCTCCCTTCAGGTAGACCATTCGCCTGGTCGAAGTCTTTTTAGCTGATGCCACTTCGGCGACTTGCCTGTCGATGAGAATGAAACGATGGTGAAGACAAGAAGAAAACACAAAACCCAGTCTCCGAGTGGAGAAAATTTCTGATTCGGCCTGGAATCGAACTCGGGCCCCTCGCATGGCATTCTGCCGCATTCAAGTCGGCAGGAGTCGCAACCCGCGCCTGGTCATCATTTCTCTCTCCCCCCCCCCCCCACCCCCCACCCTCCAAGGAACCAAGGAAAGCGTAGAGAATGTGGAGTAGCAGAAGTACCAAGCGTATCAATGAGCCAAGGCTCTTTTTTTTACTTTCTTAACTTCACCACACGTAACAGGAAACCAACATTTCGAGGAGGAGGAAGTCTCAATTCCTGCACTCAATGGGACTATCGATGCGTATTTTCTCGTAGAAGAACATTCCAAAGACCAGAGAGTAGTCGGTTCTAATTGTTGTGTCTAGACAAGACAGCCTAGACACAATGAGAGGAAGCCGAAAGGCACGCGCTTAAACTCACGCAGGCTGGCGTGAGGTCTGAAACAGGATACGTAATGAATGCTATAAAGAAAAGTACGTAGCTTCTGGAATACTTAACTTTAATCCATAATTGTAGAACATCGCTCTTGATGATACATGTTATAACCACAATATATATAGCAAAGGATTATGGCGCCTTGCTAGGTCGTAGCAATTGTAGCTGAAGGCTATGCTAACTATCGTCTCGGCAAATGAGAGCGTAGTTGTCAGTGAACCATTGCTATGAACGTCGGCTGTACAACTGGCGCGAGTGCTAGTACGTCTCTCTACACCTGCCGTGTGGTGGCGCTCGGTCTGCGATCACTGACAGTGGCGACACGCGGGTCCGACGTATACTACCGGACCGCGGCCGATTTAAAAGCTACCACCTAGCAAGTGTGGTGTCTGGCGGTGACACCACACTAATAATGGAGAATGAGTGGATCAACTGCTCATCGCAGTAACTCCTCATCTCCGGGATGGGGTAATAGAAACACTACAAAAGAAATTATGTAAAAATTTTCGGACTGCGGATAACTGCACTGAGCCGTGCGTGGTTCGTGTTCGCGCCATCTCTCTCTTTTTACATTCTGTTTTCACTGTACTGCCACCTCGTTTTGTTAATTCAATTACCTGTGTTACTGAGTTGCTGCCTTGCATGCCCGACAGCGGCGGAAGCAGCGCTTATCGATATACGCCCCGCCGTATTATCTCTGCTGGATTGCTATTACTCCCCGCTTGTTGTGTGTTGGGAGGGGAGTTCGTATCTGGCAGTGAGTTGCAACGCGCCAGGAGTGGAGTTCGGACGCGGCAGAAGCTCGGTCGGGTTGGAGCGGCAGTGAGGTTCGGATAGCCATGACTCGCCTGACCGTTGCCGGCACACATGGTTTCAATAGGGACGGTCTTGGTTGATCGTCGGTTGGTCGTCTTACCGGACGACGTGATTGCTCGCCGATTGTTTATAGGTTGGCGATGTATGTGTCTCAACCCGTCGTTCGTCCTCGTCCCTGCATAGTCACTGCTTTTAACATTGGTCGCGTTCTACGTCCAAGTGTTTGTAATATTGTATGTAGCTTGTAATGTCGACTGCCCAGTTATTTTAATGCTGTTTCCGTGCTGATGTGTAGCAGTTGGTCGGTTGGCGCAGTCGTGACGTAGAGTGGCATGCAGCGTCAGGAAAATGCGGATAGCCATCACTTGCCCGACTATTGCCGACACACATGTTTTGTGTGGGGACGACTTTGGTTGACCGTCGGTCGTCGTCTTGTAAGACGACGTGTATTTGGCCGGCGATTGCTTATGGGTTGGCTGTGTGCGCCGACTCGTGGTTCGTCCTCGTTATTGCACAGTCACTGCCGTGAGCATCGTCTAGTCCTCGTACAGATGTTCAGTGGGATGTGTGTAGTTTATGTGATTTTCACGGACAAGTTTATTGAAGTGTTGCCGGCGTACTGCCTCTGAGTTAGTTCTTGTTTGGTCCCACAGTCTCTGCTGTCAGCATCGTTGGAATTTTGGTGCAAGTGCGGAGCGGAATCTTGGTGCAAGTGTGGAGCGGCAATCACCTTGAGCATTGGTCTGTTGAAGATCTGTCGGTTGGGTTGCCGTCGGATTGGGATCGTTGGGCCGACTGCCTGTCTCACCTAAGTGAACGCTAGTATTTCAAGCGCTGGCCGACCCACGAAACTCCTGAGCGTCGTTAGCTGCATTGTCTTTTCTTATTCTTTGTTGTGTGTGTTTGTAAGGCTCATAGCCGATGGTTTTGAATTAAAGTTGAATTGTTTTTTGTGTTTTAAGTCATGGGCCTTCAGCCGTTTTGAAATTAAAGTTCCTTGCTTGTCAAGTGTTAGATTGTTTGGGGCCTTCAGTCTAATTTAAGATAAGTCTTTGTTGTTTAAATTTATTTTACCTTGAGTTTTAAGTCATGGGGCTTTCAGCCGTTTTTTAAATTAAGGATCTTTGTCTTTCGAGCATCAGACTGTTTAGGCCCTTCAGCCTAACTGAAGATAAGGCCTTGTGCCTTGAGTTTTTTATCTAATTTTACCTTGAGTCTTAAATCATTGGCCTTCAGCAGTCTTTAAATAGAGGTTGTTGCTTTTCAAGTGTTAGATTTTTGGGCCTGCAGCCAAATTATAGAACTTACTTAACTTGAAGCCTTCTGCCTTCTAAATATTCTTTTTGACGTCTGAATTTTGAGTTAATGGCTTTTAGCAGTTTTTTTTTTTTTTTTTTAAGTTAAAGTGGTTGTGCCCTTGAGGCATGAGATAGTGTAGCTTATTCAGCCGATAACTTAGTTCAAGAAGTTGTACTGTAATGTTTTGTCAAATAAATAAAGTCATATTAGTTCGAGTGTAACTGACAGCCACTCATTTTGGCCCCTTTCCGTAATTCCAACTACCTGTCCTGTCCTGCGGCTTTAGCAGGGCGTTTCATGCACAATGTTGTTCATTATGGAAGTGTCAAAATTCGAGGACATTTTTCTCGCCGTCAGCAAACAAGAATTGATCTGCGGGTCTACAATTCCACCTCACGGAGTTTGCGTTTGTTTTTGGGAAGTGTCCCTAGTCGGGAAGAGGAGCAGAGATTAGGTATCTGAGGAGGAGTCGTACCAGCAGTAAATGGCAGCATCTGACGGACCAAGAACCAGATACCGATTGCCGATCAGCGCACCAAGCGATGCTCACCCGTGTCCATAACCTTACAGGCGGCACAGGCTGGGGTATCACCAATGTGAACCTCATAAAGGGTGATCAGCATACTTGCTTCCCATTGACCGTAAGGTACCGTGCACACTGAAAGCCAATGGCAAGATAAGGAGCGCACACAGTTCGCCAGACGCCAGCGCAGTCGACGTGGGGTTGCTTTCCATCAGCCAAATTCGGTGTCCTGGTCTGCTGACGTAAACCATAGATCGCCTTCGCGGACATACGTATGTTGGCAATAGCACAGTCTCGAAGCCGTGGCAAATGTACGAACCTAATGCAGCTAGCATGCGGCGGTCTATGGATAGCGGAATGGGAAGTGTCTGTGCCACATTGCCACATGGGACGTACGTGACGCCAAATATATAAGTACTTTAACACATAGCAACCGTTGTAGCCGATCGAAGGCTCTTAAACTATAATCTAGGAGCCCAGGGTATAAAGATTGCAGGAGTGAACCACTCGGCTAAGGAAGCGGATACAGCAAATAGTGCGAATTGTCTTGTAAATAAAGACAATCGAACAAACTCATTCCTCAGAAAGAGTGCACTTATACACTACTGGCCATTAAAATTGCTACACTAAGAAGAAATGCAGATGATAAACGGGTATTCATTTGACAAATACATTATACTACAACTGATATGTGATTACATTTTCACGCGATTTGGGTGCATAGATCCTGAGAAATCAGTACCCAGAACAACTACCTCTGGCCGTGATAACGGCCTTGATACGCCTGGGCATTGAGTCAAACAGAGCTTAGATGGCGTGTACAGGTACAGCTGTCCAAGCAGCTTCAACACGATACCACAGTTCATCAAGAGCAGTGACTGTCGTATTGTGACGAACCAGTTGCTCGGCCACCATTGACCAGACGTTTTCAGTTGCTGAGAGATGTAGAGAATGTGCTGGCCAGGGCAGCAACCGAACATTTTCTGTATCCAGAGAGGCCCGTACAGGAGCTGCAACATGCGGTCGTGCATTATCCTGCTGAAATGTAGGGTTTCGCAGGGATCGAATGAAGGGTAGAGCCACGGGTAGTAACTCATCTGAAATGTAAATTGCACTGTTCAAAAGTGCCGTCAATGCGAACAAGAGGTGGCCGAGACGTGTAACCAATGGCACCCCATACCATCGCGCCGGGTGATACGCCAGTATGGCGATGACGAATACACCCTTCCAATGTGTGTTCACCGCGATGTCGCCAAACACGGATGCGACCATGATGATGCAGTAAACAGAACCCGGATTCATCCGAAAATATGACGTTTTGGCATTCGTACACCCAGGTTTGCCGTTGAGTACACCATAGCAGGCGCTCCTGTTTGTGATGCTGCGTCAAGGCTAACCGCAGCCATGGTCTCCGAGCTGATAGTCCATGCTGCTGCAAACAACGTCGAACTGTTCGTGCAGATGGTTGTTGTCTTGCAAACGTCTCCATCTGTTGATTCAGGCGTTCCCTATTACCCTCCTGAAACCACCGATTCCATATTCTGCTAACAGTCATTGGATCTCGACCAACGCGAGCAGCAATGTCGCGATACGATAAACCGCAATCGCGATAGGCTACAATCCGACCTTTATGAAAGTCGGAAACGTGATGATACGCATTTCTCCTCCTTACATGAGGCATCACAACAACGTTTCACCAGGCTACGCCGGTCAACTGCTGTTTGTGTATGAGAAATCGGTTGGAAACTTTCCGCATGTCAGCACGTTGTAGGTGTCGCCACCGGCGCCATCCTTGTGTCAATGCTCTGAAAAGCTAATCATTTGCATATCACAGCATCTTCTTCCTGTCGGTTAAAGTTCGCGTCTGTAGCACATCATCTTCGTGGTGTAGCAATTTTAATGGCCAGTAGTGTATTTACATAACATGGAATATTATAGAATATAATTCAATTAAACTAAGAAGAAATTATCAGATCGTATCAAAAAACGCAAAGGTTAGTAAAAAAAGTATTGTGATACAATGGCACGCAAACCAGCTGCAGATAATGTGTTCAAATAGTACTTTGTGTGACATGTCATTACTCTTCACCGCCCATAAGCGATCAGTGCTCATACTTTGCACCTTACTGTCACCAGAAAGGTGTAATCGTAGTTATGTTATTAACTTACGACTGTAGCAAATTGTACCAAGAACACTGCGTTTTTGATGGATCCTAAATATTCCGTTGCCTTGAAATGCATACTTTCATAATATGCAACTTGCAGCGCGGCGTCATCCGACGCAGGTGGCGTTCTTCCATCTCATTAGTCTACGTTCAAACGCACGTTCAGAATATCTGGTATTTCGCTGTATGTTCGGAAAGCCTCCCGAACGTGCTTTTTTCCGAATTGTGAAGACAGAAACTCGGCACCCAAAACAATCAACGTTAGAATGCAAGCTGCGTGTGCCAACGGCTTTGGCAATGTGCAGCACACGAGACAGGTTACGCTACATACGTAATGTACAGCATTAAGCAGAATACACTCCTGGAAATGGAAAAAAGAACACATTGACACCGGTGTGTCAGACCCACCATACTTGCTCCGGACACTGCGAGAGGGCTGTACAAGCAATGATCACACGCACGGCACAGCGGACACACCAGGAACCGCGGTGTTGGCCGTCGAATGGCGCTAGCTGCGCAGCATTTGTGCACCGCCGCCGTCAGTGTCAGCCAGTTTGCCGTGGCATACGGAGCTCCATCGCAGTCTTTAACACTGGTAGCATGCCGCGACAGCGTGGACGTGAACCTTATGTGCAGTTGACGGACTTTGAGCGAGGGCGTATAGTGGTCATGCGGGAGGCCGGGTGGACGTACCGCCGAATTGCTCAACACGTGGGGCGTGAGGTCTCCACAGTACATCGATGTTGTCGCCAGTGGTCGGCGGAAGGTGCACGTGCCCGTCGACCTGGGACCGGACCGCAGCGACGCACGGATGCTCGCCAAGACCGTAGGATCCTACGCAGTGCCGTAGGGGACCGCACCGCCACTTCCCAGCAAATTAGGGACACTGTTGCTCCTGGGGTATCGGCGAGGACCATTCGCAACCGTCTCCATGAAGCTGGGCTACGGTCCCGCACACCGTTAGGCCGTCTTCCGCTCACGCCCCAACATCGTGCAGCCCGCCTCCAGTGGTGTCGCGACAGGCGTGAATGGAGGGACGAATGGAGACGTGTCGTCTTCAGCGATGAGAGTCGCTTCTGCCTTGGTGCCAATGATGGTCGTATGCGTGTTTGGCGCCGTGCAGGTGAGCGCCACAATCAGGACTGCATACGACCGAGGCACACAGGGCCAACACCCGGTATCATGGTGTTGGGAGCGATCTCCTACACTGGCCGTACACCACTGGTGATCGTCGAGGGGACACTGAATAGTGCACGGTACATCCAAACCGTCATCGAACCCATCGTTCTACCATTCCTAGACCGGCAAGGGAACTTGCTGTTCCAACAGGACAATGCACGTCCGCATTTATCCCGTGCCACCCAACTTGCTCTAGAAGGTGTAAGTCAACTACCCTGGCCAGCAAGATCTCCGGATCTGTCCCCCATTGAGCATGTTTGGGACTGGATGAAGCGTCGTCTCACGCGGTCTGCACGTCCAGCACGAACGCTGGTCCAACTGAGGCGCCAGGTGGAAATGGCATGGCAAGCCGTTCCACAGGACTACATCCAGCATCTCTACGATCGTCTCCATGGGAGAATAGCAGCCTGCATTGCTGCGAAAGGTGGATATACACTGTACTAGTGCCGACATTGTGCATGCTCTGTTGCCTGTGTCTATGTGCCTGTGGTTCTGTCAGTGTGATCATGTGATGTATCTGACCCCAGGAATGTGTCAATAAAGTTTCCCTTCCTGGGACAATGAATTCACGGTGTTCTTATTTCAATTTCCAGGAGTGTAGAAACAGTCTTGCAATTAATTGTGTTACATATCATGTTAACTGTTGCGTTTATTTTCAATTTTATGTGGCTTTATGACGGATGAGGCCACAAAAGAGAGAAACACGTCATTGATATTACATAATTTCGTAATCAGGACTGTTTTTCTTCTGGAATAATTCGAAACTGGTTGCCGTATCACTCTGCCACAGTAGAATGGAATAATTCATTAGGAGGTGATACACCGGCACCATCTGGCTCCTAGCAACTTCCATTCTTAATATCCACCAATACCTTATCATCATAACAGTTATAAGCCAGTAACGGAGAAAGTTACAAAAGTACTGCACATCTAATATCCACGAAAATAAGTATATTTATGATCTTCGATCAAACATTAACGAAGTCCCTCTCGATCACTCAACTACCAGCGTCCATCTAACTACATGGCCTTACAACCTAATTCCTGACTTCTGCCTACCAAGGATGTGGACTCTCGCTAAAAGGCAACATTCGCCTGGAATATGGAAAGAAGCCTTGAGAACGCACTTTCTTGTAGGCTTTCTTTATTTGAAACATAACATGGTACTTACTTACGGATCACTGACTATCGACGTCAGAAGGACACTCCGGAATACCATTTCTGTGCCTGAGTGGACACGGCTGCCCTCGTATCAGCAAGAGGACCTTCGACCGAATGCCTATTTCGCGAGCTCCAAAAACTCTCCACGAAAGAGTTTTGACGTTCTTGCCCTTCAGCCAGTCAGTCCCAGAATGCAAGCATTTTCTCTGGCCGTTTTTGCTCCCACTAATATCACTTCTCTGAGCAATACAAATAAACTGTGTCAGTTACTTGTTTATTTTGCCAATACGCAGTTGGAGAATTGATTATTTACATGATTTGTGTCGCTGAAGAGTGCAGACGTCTTATCACAGTCGCAAACGGCAGTGTAGACTATTTTGCGTTTTTGTGGTAACGATAAAAATGGTTGATTTAGAAAAGGCACTTCAGAGATTACAAAACATGAATTTATGACAGTGAATTTTACCTACTGGGACAGTAGAGGCGTAAAAGGTCTGCATACTTTTGCCTGATGTATGTCCTCTCCACTGAACATTATATTTACACTGTAGTTTCAAAGAAGTTGTTCATGTTACAGATATGTTTATTTACACTGGTTACAGAAATACAAGAGCAAATGGTTTCTAAGAAAATATGTTTTCCTTTTTTAAGTGTACGAATGGCTGCACCAGAATATTGACGCATGCACGACTCAGTTATTATATTAGATAGTTATACTTACCTTTATATATGAATGTGCTACAGCATTCGATGCAAAAATAATTATTAAATAGTTATGTACATAAATACGTTTTCCTTTTGTTTTAAAAATGTTTTTGATTTTTTCTTGAATACAGATATGTGCACACTTCAATTATCGTATTGATTTCTTATATATAAAAAGATTACTGCAGATCATACATACGTATTGTAAGTACCTACCTGAAGTCGTCATATTCAGCTACAATCCAGCAGTATCGAACAGTCTGCGAAAACTGGAAAACTGAATGTGTAAAAAAAACATCAGCAACGAAATTGAATCCCTCGACGACGGTGTGACCACATAATCGTTAAGGATATTGTGATCTCCAATTCGCATCAGCACCGTCTTGCACTGTCGGAAGATTGCATATCAGGTAGCTGAATGTAAGGTGTGCACGCGGGAGGGAAGGTCTTGACAGTGTACACATGTTATGCGGTCGAATAGCATCGATATTAGTCCTGTCACGACGCCACGAAAGAATCAGTCAGAAGAAGAGACTGCTTCGCCGCGTACGAGAAGCAGACGTCTTGAAAGAATTTCGTTGGAATCTGTTTCGTGATAAGGCTGGACTTCGTGGCAACTTGAATCAGATTTGGTTTCAGCATGTGTTGATTTCCACTCCAGACTGACGTCTAGGTTCCTGGTGAATTATCAGCCTCTACAAGGGCGTACCCAGGATCTGTACTGGGGGGGGGGGGGGGGGCAGGTCATACTAGCCTCAGGAAACAAGGACTCAAGACAACATACAGCACTTCTTATTAACTAAAACAGTAACTGCTTTTAATAAACATTTTAAATACAAGTATGCACTTGTACAATCCGAGAAAACATGCAGCATTTCTTGTTAAATAATACAGTAAACTGGTGAAAAACCGCTTTCAATAAACATTTTAAATATAAGAAGGCGCTTGTTTAAAAATATAACTTTTTAATTCAGTAATAATCTTCCAGGATTTGCCGCAAATTTCTCAATTGCTTTCTTCTCTAACATCTCGCAGTTTTCTTTTACATAATTGCGATGTACGCTCATCAGGCACAATCCTGTGAGCCTTTCTTCTCCCATAGTGCTTCTGAGCCACGTCTTCACTCTTCGAAGGTTGCTAAAGGATCGTTCCACAGTCGCTGTTGTGCATGGAATAGTGCTCAAATTTTTAATGCTTTTTTCATGCTAGGGAAAAAGATATTGGTCTCGTTAAACAGGTCAGCGACTTCCATATCCTTTAATTTTGCTTCAGTTATATTCTTTCTCCTCCACACATTGTACCATAGTTCCGGTTCTCCGGAAAAATCATCCAATCCATAAAATGGTTTAAACAATTCTGCACTTTTAAGGAAGTCTGTTAGACTAGAATTGGTCATATGCAAGGGATGTAGCTTATTTATAGCAAGAGCTGGTGTATTTTCTCGTGAAAATCGTATATTTGATGACATGAATGATTCGATGTATGGTATTACCAGCGATCGTCGCCAGTATTCGTTGTCATTTTGGGATGGTGGATTGTTACTGAATTTTTGATTTCAAGCAAAACGTGGAACAGTAATTTCTATTTCCAATTCCTCTGCTATAACTTGTGCTTTTGCAAGTAATTCGCTAGTTATTCTGTCTGCTTCGTTTCGATCATTACTGAGCACGTCGAGGATTCCTCTGATGTGTTCCATCACCGCGATCATATCTACAGAGTTAAACTACAGGACATTAGCTACTGGTTCCAAAACTGCTGAGTATTTGGCTATTGTTTGCAAAGATAAGATGAACACTGGTTTGGTAATGGCTGAATACAACTGATACGCAGATTTCCTCGTTGTTTAATTTCCCTCAGGAGAAAATTTTTCTAGAGCTCTCACAGCCTCTGGGAAATTTTGAGAAAATAGTCTGATGGATTTATATTTTTCCGACCATCTCGTCTCACACATTCTTGTTAAATTGGGAGCCTATTTCCCACGTGTACTCGATTCTCTAAAAACGTTTATAGTGTCTTTCACAGTGGCAACAGTATTCCTGATTTCCAGAACTGCTTTGGCATCGTTCACCACAAGGTTGAGTTTGCGACTTGAGCAATGCACGTATGATGCTCGATAATATTTCTTTATTAAAATGGCTTGTACACCACTCTCTCTACCTGCCATTGTAGAACAGCCATCGAAGCCAAATCCTACACAGTCATCTGCTGGAAGATTATTACTGATCAAGAAACTGTCAATTGCTTCGGCGATTGAAGAGGCATTTTATGACTTCAGTTCTATAAAACCTACAAATTCTTCCCGAATTTTCACTTTTTTTCGTCGTAGAACCGCACACCTATTGACAGCTGTTCCTTCCCAGCTATGTCAGCTGTTTCATCAGCCAAGACTGCATAAAACGTCGCTTTTTTAATGTCAGTGATTATATTCTCCTTAATAACATCACCACACAAATTTATGAATTCATTTTGTATTCTTGGCGATGTGTAAACAGCATTGCAGCGACATTTTTCCAGATGACTCCTTAACTTGTCGTCGCCCGAATCGATTCTTAAGTTCAGTAAATGTAATAAAACACCTTCATCTGTCTGTTTTCCTCTAAGAGGTATATCATGTGTGCCGCAAAACACTATACATGAAAGAATGGATGACAGTATTTGCCTGTTTTCATCGATCACTCTTTGGTGCACATTCTGCAATAGGACGCCCACAGGTACATTTTCAAGAAAAGGTTTTGCTGCAGCTGACGCTGTTAAGTGAATGTGGGTTTTAACATGTTTCCGAGAGTCTTAATACATATTCTTGAATTTTGTGAATGGCCTAATGGTAAATGATCCCAAAACGCCTCTAACAGTACCAGTGACAGGAGGGAACAAAACACAGTGCTTGCATAGGGTGCCTTTAACAAACTTGGAGTATACTAGCTATGGTGCATATTGATCTAACCATGCATGATTAAATTTTCTTTGCAAATGGCTTGCATCACTTTCAAAATCATAATTATTTGAAGAGATTCAAGGATTTAGTAAGAGATCCTTCTTCTTGTCCACTGGTAGCTGGGTAGTTAGCCCAATAAACCGACCCACATCATTTTCTTTGCAGTAACTGTTAATTACAATTTCCGAATCGTCTTGGGACACACAAACTAGTTGGGCTGTTGAGTGGGAATAGTGAACAGGGGCTGCTATAGTTACAGGTGCTGCTGATGAATTTGATTGTTGTTCAGCGTCACCTTTAGGTGATGATTGAGACCATTTTTCTTATGATAGTCATCGCTTCTACTGCTACTATTCCGACTCCTTTTCCTTTCGTGAGAGGTAGTCCCTACAAAACAAATACATTTAATTTATTTTCCTACTGCTTAGTCACATAAAGAAAACAGGGTTAAGAGAAATAAAGGGAAGACTTATAAGAAATGGAGGAGGGTTGCCCACATTGGACCACCTTTAGAGTTTGTCACCCCAAGTCTTCAATATGTATTTAATTGAAACAAAATATACTGAACGATAATGTACAAGCTATACACTTCCATCAAATGATATTAGATGTACTCATCGAAAAGCAGGCTTGATTGATTCTTGTCCTTTCCAAATAAGGAGTTGCCCTTTAGGTTAGGTTAGGTTAGGTTAGGTTAGATCAATGTTCACGTCACATACCTTTTTATTCTTGCAAACTTTCCACAGATTTGTTTTTATAGCAGTGTCACCGGCACCAGTTCATTTTCAACCATGCCACCGTGCTGTCTCTGGCACCAATGTCGAAGTGCCTTCCTTACATTAGAGTTGGCCAACACGATTCTTTTTCAGCAAACGATTCCTTCTATTCAATCCCACAATGCTTATCGATTCCTACGATTCGTTCACGATTCTTTCTAGTCTGCGGTGGCACGATTCTTACAGAATGCCAAAACGTTCTACATCTTACTCATAAATGGCAGAACATGCCTGAAAATGTCAAGGAGTTTAGAAACACGCCTCGTGTATTTAAAAAAAACGTTTTCCAGTTCATGGCGGATTTTGGTACAGCAACCAGTGGTGAACTGACAGAAAACAAAACAAGACTTTTGTTTTCTGCCTCGTGTATTTAGTCAACGGCCCACGATATTCGTTCCGTGCTTCGCTTATTCACACGAGTCCCCCTCTTGACTGCTCTCTGGCATTCGACAAAATTCGGCAGTTGCCGTCGATGTATAGCGTTCTAATGAATCGTTGAAACTTTGAATCGTCACGAGACAGAAATACGCAATCGTTCGTACGATTCTTTTGAACGACGATTCGTCCCTACCACGATTCGATTCTTACGATTCTTTATTTATACTCATTCAAATGAACGATTCGTTCACAAATCGCCACAACTCTAGTCACTAGCACCAATCCATGTGGACACGGTGGATAGCGCAGCTGCAGGAGCTACCTTAGCACGCTCCCAGATAATATTAAATAATATCTAAAGAAACTGAATTTATCTTCTTTCTAAGACAAACTGTCCAATACCCGTAAAACAGAAGAACACGAAATCACTCAAGCACTTCTGTTTCGTTTTATGTTACAGCTTCCGGCAAAGTTAGTTTTCCTGAGGCACTTTGACTTGCCGTATTATAAAAATAAATAAATGACAACTTAATTATAATGAACCAAAATTAGTATCGACTCGCTGTAGTGTTGTGCACCAACCAAAAATTACCGCTTCATTATGGCAAAGTGTGAAAGAAGAAATTTTGAAACAAAGGTTTGTATTTCCGACTCGTTTTAAGGTAGTGGTGCTCTTCCATTATATACTGTATGTACTTGTCTATACTTGCATGTGTATTCGTAACTGCAAAATATGCAAACTGGCCGATAATCCAAGTGTAGCTATTGTGCTTTGTTACAGGAAAGAAATGCCAGTCTGGTTGAAGTATATCTGTAAGTGTTATAGCAGAGTCTGTAGTGCTAGTAACTATTGGGAGTTTTTGTCTAGTCCAGTTCCATATGTGGTATTGGTCTCGGCAGATGAGAATGTGTGCCAAGGTATCTAGAGTACGGCAATGATCGCAGTACGGACTCTGCTTCATTTTGATATTGTGCAGCTTTTCACCTGTGCGGACCTTCTCGCTTACAATGTCATACCATGTGGACACTACTTTGGAGTGGAGGATGGGATTGTTAATTTTTTTCCAGACGTTACTCCAGTTGACCGCTGGATATTTCGCTCCCATTGGGTTTTGCCTATGGTGTCTCGTGAGGTGGTAGTAGGTCCTTCTGGTGTTAGCAACTGTGAAGTATCTTGAATATAGCTCAATTCCAGATAGTAAGTCCGGACGTGATCGAGTTGAGCGCTGATGCAACCAACATCAACTGGGGCCTTTTTGCTCTTTGGGGCTAACCTGTACACCTGACAGCAAAAAAAGTGGGTCACTGCCGAATGCAACCAACATAACGTAGCTGTGTTGCAGGTCCTCTAAACACCAAAACCCCATGGGGTACAGTCGTTTGACTAAACACAATGGGTACTGCAAGAGACTACTAAGAGACCAAAAGTCTTTATGGCTATCAGTCTAAGTGTCAACTAATATCGTTATACAAAACATATTAGAAAACACGATCTTAGCGATGAGACACTCCATAACACTCATAAACTAACCTTAATTACAATAAGTGACATTCCAAAAGTTCTGAGAAAACGGATTATTTTACATATATATGGTACAGTAATCCTTAGTCAAAGTTAAATACTTGAGACAATATATGGAGTTACAAAGTTGTACGGCAATTGGAAAAAAGTTTTTCGCTCTCTAAAAGGTTTTCCATCCACGTGCTGAAGGTCGCTCAACGGTGAGTGGCTCTGCAAACTGGATATGGGACGAACAAGTAGAAAAACGCGATTAATGGCGACAAGCACTCTAAGGAAATCTCAACATTAACAGCGAATCACCAGTAATATCATTGTTCTCGTAACACATCAACAGCTACGTGTACACAAATTTGAACTTTAAATGACATGACTAACGTCGTCGTTCTGGACCTGGATTCAAACCCAGCACCTATAGCCATTGCTAACTAAGCTAAGCTTTGTTTGTGCCTTATTGAGACCGGAACACTAGGCATAAAGAGACGTGAAGTATAAACGTTTGCACCAGTATCAGTTATCAATTCAAATCCTAAAAATAAAAGACGAAAATGTTTGTACTGAACTGGGAATCCTGTCATAACAGTTACCACCCTGAGAACTACCCCCAACGACGTTAAATATGGTGTCATTCACAAGGAACAAGTTATGCTCATGTTTAAAATTGAAATGCCATCATATAAAGCTTGTGACAGGGATGCGAACCCAGCAACTAATCGGATTGTTAACGAAGCACAGTCATGCTCAAAATTATCCGAACGACCTGGATTGAATTTCGCCTTATTCCCATGCAACCCACATAACGTAGCTGTCTAGCAGGTCCTCTAATCGCTCCTTGATACAGTCGTTTGACTACTGAAAATGGTTCCAACAAGTCACCATTAGAAAAAACTGCTCTGTATCGCAAGACCTCAGGATGTAAAGCAATACCACGATACTAAAAATATCAGGGAACACCTCATCACAGATAAGACTGACCTTAAGGCTTGTAAGCTCGCATTTATTACAATAACTGACACACCTGAAATGTTAGCACTCTCATTATTACGTCAGATAGGTAATGCACGTAGTACGTTCGTCGTATTCATGATTTCCTCTTCAAAGTAACATACGATACTAGTTATTTAATACAAAATGTCATTAAAAATTTACGTTATTCACGAGCAGCTAGTTGAGAATATGTATGAAATCCAATTGACACGACGAACCGACTCGATCTGCATATGAATTTCGTGACTGACGGAAATTAACAGTCATTCCTGACTAGGCGTAAAGAGAGTGATATACCTCGATATTAGACAAAATCAGTTAGCAAATATCAACTTTAAATTACATAACGTAAACATTATTAACGGTCGCGAATTCCTACCAAGCATCTATTGCCCCTGTTAACTAACTACAAGAGATGTTAAATTCTGCTTCTTACTGCTTCTTCACAAGTAACTTACTTGAAATGCATTGAGGTAAAGCTTTGTGTTGGACAGGGATTCGAACCCAGAACCTAATCGGATTGTTATCGAAGCACAATCAACTTTGACATATCGGATCTTCTCGGCAGTAGCTAGATGTATTAACTGAAATGACGAGACGAAACATTATTTTTTTTCCTTTCAAGGACTCCAACCCGGCACATATCGCTGTTATATTCTAGAGAAAAGGAACGTTAAGTATGGATTTGTTACACCAGCAGCGACATGTGAGCATGTTTGAAATAGAAATAATATGACGAAGAGTTCAGTGCTGACTAGGAATCGAACCCCACACATATCTTTGTTGACTACACACAAAGAGACGTCAACTACCGAATTTTTCTGCACCAGCAGCTCGGAATAACATCTCTGAACTTAAAGTGATCTCGCAAATAGTTCTGTGTCTCCCTGGGAGTCAAAATCGTCAGATATCGTTAGTGTTGCCAACGAATGAAAATGCATTAAAAATAAACATTATTATCCACCAGCAGATAGGTGTTCTCATGCTAGAGCTTGATAATACATAGTGAAAAGTTTAGTGCTGGGCCAGGATTACAATCCATTCATGCACAATATGTGGAAATGTGGAGGAATCTGCAGTTTTTAACAAACAACAAGCTGAAGTCGAGCTGTATTGTCACGAAGGGATCAAATTCCGCGTTAAGGGCGGTCTGAGTTGCATTCCCAGTTCAGAACCAATTTTATCGACATATGGAAGCTCAAATAAAAGGCAGAATAAGAGTTCTGTGACCATACATAGGGTTTGTTTCGTCACTAGAAATAAATAACTAGTATAAGAAAGGTTACTGGTGATAGAATTTCTACATGTCGTCACTCCTTACTTTATTGTGGTTGCACCTAACGTCTACTTGGTAGAGAAGGAATATCATGTTTAATGTGTTTATCAGACCACAATGCCATTATACCTTCTTCACTTGGCGTAGGCAGAAGAGCATAGAATAAGCGTCTCTCTATCAAATGACATCGGCAGAAGTTGGAATCGAACCGAGACCAACATCATATAAAACTATCATCAGTCTAACAAGCCACCAAAACCCTCTTCTCCACGACTCATTTCTCTATCATAACACCGTTAGGGCACACAAGATGACTATTCTGACACACAAGCTCCCTGTAGTGGTTTGCAGGATGTTCAGTAAATTCATTTACTTGGTTGACCGTATTGCCATGAAGTAGCTGCCTTGGCTACCCAGTACATACATTCGACGCTATTTTGTAATCACCGAAATAAAATAACGTAACTGCCACTTAAACAGAACTGCCAACAGTGTAGGATGCAGAAATTTAAATAGCAAGTGTTCTTTTCCATTTGAGCTACTCTATTGCGCTATCTGTTTGTTGAAAGCATCGTGCAGTGCAAAAGAAATGCTGTAACTGTCTGTCTCTCAGAAGTCTAGATCCGGCCATATGCATTATCTCACAGCACTGTGGAATGCCAAAGTTCTGGAGGAACTGTTCTTCACTTCCGGTGGTGATGTAGCTACGTCACAGCTAGTAGCGTAACGGTAAGCGTCGCGCACTGTTGATACGTCGTGTGTTCTAATACATTCACTACTACATTTTTTAAAAACGCAATTCTGCTGTCTGTTGAAGTTTTTCTTTTCAGGGTTAGTAATCGGCCAGGCAGCAGATGCGTCTCGAAACATTTGTATTACATATGGGGAGAGCGCATCGTGCCAAAATACGTCAGAAAAGTGTTTTCTACATTAGCGGTCGTGTGGTAGTGGCATTTTATTCTTCTTCAATCCTTGTTTGACAGCTTTAACTCAGAACAAGTTTTATACATGCATGTAATCAATAAACTGCATGTGCATTGTCAGACTGTTATAGATAACATCAGAGAATTCGCATATAATTCGTTGATGATTAATTTCTCTCTCATGTTTAGTATTGTTTTTACAACACTAAAAGGAACCTTACGAAAACTGTGCACTGTATTGTAAGAAATGAAATAAAACTACCCACGATAACCTTACGACGAAAGTAAGGCTGTTTTAACAAAACTGAGTATCTGTACAGCAGCGTGCCTCTATCTGCACGAATTAGTATAACACTACTCACTTATATTTCGATTGGATCTGTGTTTAAATGGTATGCTGTGTCATACTCAACAGGTATGCAAACGTGATATTTCATAAATTATGTTACGTGTTCCTAGAAACCCAAAATTTGCTTGTCAGCAGCGGAAAGAGGCGTTACCTGTTGTGCAGCATTGTACGTTTTTCACCATCGCACTTTGAGCTGAAAGTATTTTCTTACGATTTGCTTATCGATGTTTGATCTGACTGCTTGCAGCTTTTACACAGAAGGGATAAAAACGTTACATTCAGCGAGGCTGGAACCGCGAACCATAATAGCCGATTTTCCACAGGTCAGCACGTCAACACTGAGCTAGCGGTTAGATATGGTTTTCGCTTTCCTCTTACGAGGCCAATAAGGTGTAGAACTCGTAAACCGCTATTTACAGACCGAGATTAGTTGCGATTGCCACGTTTAATGACTAAGCTGGGCTGAAAACCGTAAATTTACAATCTTTTGTTACACCTCAAGCGATAACAACTCAAGTTATTCAATAGAAATGACACGAGAAAGCAAGTGAACTTTGAGGCTTAATTCCGTGCACACCAGGAAGTAACTCGTCGATCACAGAGTTGCCAAACATACGTTGCGTTGTTGGCAAATCTCAGTTACATTACCAGCAGGAAGAAGACGAACCGATGTGATCCTACAGCGGGCGGCTGTAACTAGGCTGTAACTAGGAGGAAGGAAGGAAGGAGGTTAGTGTTTAACGTCCCGTCGACAACGAGGTCATTAGAGACGGAGCGCAAGCTCGGGTTAGGGAAGGATGGGGAAGGAAATCGGCCGTGCCCTTTCAAAGGAACCATCCCGGCATTTGCCTGAAACGATTTAGGGAAATCACGGAAAACCTAAATCAGGATGGCTGGAGACGGGATTGAACCGTCGTCCTTCCGAATGCGAGTCCAGTGTGCTAACCACTGCGCCGCCTCGCTCGGTGTAACTAGGTGTAGGGACTGGAGCTTAGTTACTAATAATACTCAGTACTGACTGCTACTAAGCATCATAAACCAGTAACTCTCATTGTTGTTTTTATATTTCTTTCGTAACTGTGCTCAAAACTAAGAAACTCATTCACGGACGTTTTCGTGCCTCGCCGATAGTCGAGCACAACAAACAAATAAAAATAAAAAGAGAATGTGTGTGTGTGTATGTGTGTGTGTATGTGTGTGAGAGAGAGAGAGAGAGAGAGGGGGGGGGGGGGGGAGGGTGAGAGGGAGAGAGAGAGATAGAGAGAGAGAGAGAGAGGGTAAAAAATTGTTGTAAAGAAATTGAATACTGGTATGTCAAGAAATCTTTCATTAAAATGACTCGTTCCACATCATTTTTCAACGTCTCTAGTTCAATCAAGTACAAGTGAAATAAAAGCCCTGTTTCTTAAGACGGCTATCAGTTCATAAAATAAAATAAAATTTTCTAATGTAAGTAAGTTTACTGGTGGCAGTAATTCTGTTCACCCTAACCTCCACCTATGTCATTTTCCAACTTAAACCGGCTCTGCCCAGTTTGGAATGAAGGAACGCGATGTTTAATGCGGATTCTGGATTATAACGGCTTTCTCTTGAGGTTACCAGAGGTAAAGTAAATCTGTTTGTGGCTCTTAAAAGTAAATGCCTGAACCCACGCTTTGCACCTGTGATAGTTCGTTCCACCAGACCATTGTGGCCACATTTTTCAGCCCCAGGAGTGTGCTGTGATGGATGATGTGCTTAGCTTACTAAACTAGTCTCGGTGGAAAAAAAAAACGCGAGTCTATTAAATGATTAAGTAGAAGCAAGCTTCTGACGTGGAGATTATGCTATACTCATGTCAGCACGATGTACAGACTCTTCAAGGCGTTATAGCCTCGATTTTAAGCCATTTTGAAATTTTCACTAATTCAGGAAATTTCTTAGTTCGAGAAAATCCGCTCTGAAGTGTGAAGTTACCGGATAATTAGATTATCACCGTCATTATTACTATCATTTTCTTCATACCGCTGCTGGAACACATGTGCTTGAAGATCATTTAAGTCTTTTTGGTCATTATAGAAGTAGTTGCCCAAGAACAAGTTATTTCCCTGTCTACGGAATCCTTTTCATGTTCATATCAAACATCAGCAATTACACGTAGATCACATTAAAACTGAAGTAACTGATGAAGACGTTACTTGATATCGAAAACGCGCTGCCTTTCATTTACTTGCGCCTAGAAATGACTGTCGAATACTGCCAAACCAAAAGCCAAGGGATTTTACTGCCTTCCAATATACGTCGCTGTCGGTTCTTCCATATGATTTGGTCTACATGACCTGTTTCACGTTGTGTATGACACAGAATGTTTTAGAAAATCAATTGTTTTCCTTTGCAATAAACAGAAAGATTTTCATTCTAAGCTATCCAAGTCCAAAATTTTCGCAATAGTAGTTCAAATTTAATATTCGCTTTCATAACGTAAGGAAAGTATTTCACAGTTGCAAAACCCGCATCTGACTCACTGTCCTTACACTTAGTCGCTCGCCATAAATTCTAGCTCAAAGTGACACCAGTTTAAGTAACCTAATGTTGCGAAGACTGTTTGCCAGTGCTCTTTCTCACCGAAAATATGCAATTCACTCATTGGGCTCCATAAGTACACTGTAACAGTAATTTCTGTGTGTATGCAATGCATACGGATGGTAGAATTTAATGGTGCTCTCTCTTCCACTTCTGTGTTAAATATGCCTGACCTAAACGGGCCCTTTATCATTACAGACCCTGGGCGGTGCATCATATTGGCAAAATTAATGTGCTGATACTGACAACCTCATTGTTCGTTTTACCCGATTTTGTAATCATTTAAGTAAAACAACATGACCTTCGAATGGGAGACATTTCGTCCCCCTTTTCCTTCTGTGAAATTTGTCAGTAAGCTTTTTGCCTTCGAACCAGCGAAATGCGGCGGAGTACGGCTGGTAAACGATTTACAAACCACGATTTAGTGCCGTTAACTCGATTTCTTTAAACATTGGCGTAGCTGAAGGAATTTAGTTTCTTCTTAAATCGTCCTATGCAGCAACGTTCACAGATATCTCAAATAGGAAAAGCTCTTTATCCAAGTACGAAGGTTGTAAAACAAACTTCCCACAGTTTGTGTCAGGTTGATCTTTTCGTCTGATTGCACTGCGTAAGTATTTTGTGTAAGAGGTATTAAAGTAGTGTTCCTGTAGCTGTGGGAATCATTGGTAGAAAACGAGTTTCACACCAATGGGTACAGTACTGATAAATATTCAAAATGATTATCAACCTAAGTCTGCGTTCATCCACAAACTGAGGCGTATTTGTAATATTGAAGCTAGACTAGGTATCCTTGTCTTCCTTGCCGGCCGAAGTGGCCGTGCGGTTAAAGGCGCTGCAGTCTGGAACCGCAAGACCGCTACGGTCGCAGGTTCGAATCCTGCCTCGGGCATGGATGTTTGTGATGTCCTTAGGTTAGTTAGGTTTAACTAGTTCTAATTTCTAGGGGACTAATGACCTCAGCAGTTGAGTCCCATAGTGCTCAGAGCCATTTGAACCATTTGAACCAACCTTGTCTTCCTTGAATGGGCATTGGAAGGCGTTTACACACACGTATACGAGGGTAATCCCAAAGGTAAGGTCTCCTAAGGGACACGCAAGTGCCAACGCAGGCACAAACGAGAGATCCTTAATTTTAATGGCAAGCAGAAACCACGGTGTTGGCTGCCTGGTGGCAAGGTGATAAAGAGCAAGACTATGGATACGAAGGTCTCAGGTTCGATCCTTCACCAATCCCACGATTTTTATGTGCCGTTTTACACATATTTCCCCTGGGGCAGTGTTTGTTGATGAGAAAAATGCCGAGTTGCACTGTGGTCCGAAAGCCACGTAAAACTGTAGGCTCCCCTATTAACTGGCTAGGTAAGTCAACTCAAAGGTCGGATGAAAGCAATAGCATACCACCTCCAAAAGACCGTGCCTATTAAAGCATTGTGGTGTTCAAACCACTCTTGCGACTGATGACTGCTTTAGTTTCTATGGGTTCCAAAACTAATGATCTTCGGGTTATTAACATTTTTGTATTTTCATGCTGTAGCTTTGATACCGGTAAACGTAAGTAACCGGCCGATCACTGTCATCGTTCGAGTTGTCAAGGTGGTAGACGACGATGCTGTCGACCCCAGGTACAATTTTGGTCATGGCTATGTTTCAGTCGAATACCTCTATGAGCCTTTCTGCGTATTTCAAGATATACTTTTATACACTTGGTACGCTTCCAAATTGATATCTGACAGAGCTGTATTTAGCAATATGAATCAGATGTGTTTTCCGTGCAGTATATCGGACAACACGTCAGTGCAGCGAGATTTCGTTTATGTGTTGCGCATGGTGCAAGAAATATTTGTGTTTTGCTTGCTTCTGTGATAGGTTTCACCCCACTGAATGCGAGCAAGCTCACGAATAGACTGTCAATAAAAGGAATTACGCAATAACACACTTAAAAGTTGTATTTTTGCATTATGTATCCCGATGAAAATAACTGTAAACAGGTTATATGCCTACTTGCTTATCATCGCGCATCTCGATGCTTTCCTCAAAAAATTAAAATAAAAATAAAAAGAGAGAGAGAGAGACAGAGAGAGAAAACAGAAATGTATTTCAAATATCAGCTCAGTGACGCCATGTTCGTCTCGTGATGTAAAGCAAGGATAGTTGATAGGTAATATCTCGTTGTACTAGTCATATGTATGGCTACGGGGTTCTTTTTTTTCTCTCTGTAACTAACTAGAACAGAATTCAGTAACAAAGTGGTAAGAACATCTACTCAGTGCGCCAATTAAACACTCAGCCATTCTTGGTTATTTTGTTAATCGTCTGTAATGCAGTAAACATCCTTGATTATTGATTTGTAATTACTACCATTGTTATTGTTATTCGTCACCCCACAACAGCTTTCCTATCACTCTTTGCTGCCGATGCACGTAACGAATGGATCAGGATGAATGGAATGTGGGATGTTTCGTCACGGAGAATATACACATTTATCTCGGCGACTTGTGTCTGGGTAATATGAAAATCTCAATAAGAAAAGCCGACAATAACACCCAACTATTTCTGTCCACTTAACACCATGATAACAGACAAATTGGCGTCTCACTGTATTTTGATTATATTTCGTCAGCCCTTTTGCGACTTCATTTTAATACCTCGTGGGAGCAGGCATAATATTTTGATTTTTGAACACCGAACAATAACACAAATATAGTAGATGGAAGGATACAAAGAAAAAATCAGACTGATGGGTGTGGATCCAGTTCATCATAAGAAGGCTAAACAAGAGGGAAACAGTACGAAAGCAATGAATACGCTAGTTATTATACGTTATTTGTATAGATCTGAAGATGAAAAAGCGCAGATCTGCTCAGTGCCCGCATCTGCACTTTAGTTTCTGTCTTAATGGGCATAATTTTTAATTTCTTCTCTTCTGAATTATAAAATGAATTGATTATTACGTGGTACACAATAATTAGGTAACTGTGTTTCTTACAGCTTCCATTCGCACCAATATTTTTTTTACATTCTAGTGCAATTCATGAAATTCTACTAGTATGATCACAAGAATGCACATAGATGCAATCGACTTCGAGGTGCAAAGTGTTTGTTATCTTACTTTTCGTGACAGGCTGGCAAAGTTGATTTCCAAAGACTTTTTATTGTACTGAAATAATCTTTTGTAACAAAGTAACAAGATAAGTGTTTTATTCGTATATATTTAGTGGGAAACTGTAATCGTGATGGAAGATTACACACCTGAATGTTTGACACAGCTGGTAGGAGAAAACGCTGCACATTAACCAAACCCCGCGCCTCCTCTCCGTATCCTCCTATGACACGAGCACAGGATTCTCCTCCTATAACGCTACAGCGCTGTTCCTAGCATAGCTGAGAATTGGCAACATCGTCACAAACATTTGGCAACACTGTGACAGTGCAATCACTTCCGCGTATGGTACTGAACTGACTCGCTAAATTCACTTGATATTCCCTTTCCATTTGAATGGCTCGTGGTATGTAATCCTCACATAAACTAAGACAATGAGACAGAAATTTTAATTTTTTGGCTAAAGAAATGCTATTCTTCACATAAGTGACAACTTTTAATATCTTTCACGATGCGTTATGAGGCTGAGCGACCAATACCATGACGAGAGTGGCGTGCTGGCAGCAGTGTGTCTGTAGCGCCGTCGTACCCCCCGTGTCTCGTGTTCCAACGGTTAAGAAAATCGTCAGTTCCAGCGCTTGCGAGCATTTTTTTGTGTATTATTTCATGGAGCTGCGAATTTCCAGAAAAAAATTCTGTAACAAAATCAGAAGAAAACCTTTACACATCAAATCCTCTTGGCAGCTCAACTCAGTAAGTTGTGTTAATGGTCGTAGATCACGACTATCTGACTGCCAAGATGCTATTCAATACAAGCGTCTCTGAAGAAATTCGAATCGACCGTCAACGATACGAAATTCAATAATGTTCTTCACTTAAGACTCCCATGGCAGGGTGATAAGTATGAAGGAAATACACTCCTGGAAATTGAAATAAGAACACCGTGAATTCATTGTCCCAGGAAGGGGAAACTTTATTGACACATTCCTGGGGTCAAATACATCACATGATCACACTGACAGAACCACAGGCACATAGACACAGGCAACAGAGCATGCACAATGTCGGCACTAGTACAGTGTATATCCACCTTTCGCAGCAATGCAGGCTGCTATTCTCCCATGGAGACGATCGTAGAGATGCTGGATGTAGTCCTGTGGAACGGCTTGCCATGCCATTTCCACCTGGCGCCTCAGTTGGACCAGCGTTCGTGCTGGACGTGCAGACCGCGTGAGACGACGCTTCATCCAGTCCCAAACATGCTCAATGGGGGACAGATCCGGAGATCTTGCTGGCCAGGGTAGTTGACTTACACCTTCTAGAGCACGTTGGGTGGCACGGGATACATGCGGACGTGCATTGTCCTGTTGGAACAGCAAGTTCCCTTGCCGGTCTAGGAATGGTAGAACGATGGGTTCGATGACGGTTTGGATGTACCGTTCACTATTCAGTGTCCCCTCGACGATCACCAGTGGTGTAGGGCCAGTGTAGGAGATCGCTCCCCACACCATGATGCCGGGTGTTGGCCCTGCGTGCCTCGGTCGTATGCAGTCCTGATTGTGGCGCTCACCTGCACGGCGCCAAACACGCATACGACCATCATTGGCACCAAGGCAGAAGCGACTCTCATCGCTGAAGACGACACGTCTCCATTCGTCCCTCCATTCACGCCTGTCGCGACACCACTGGAGGCGGGCTGCACGATGTTGGGGCGTGAGCGGAAGACGGCCTAACGGTGTGCGGGACCGTAGCCCAGCTTCATGGAGACGGTTGCGAATGGTCCTCGCCGATACCCCAGGAGCAACAGTGTCCCTAATTTGCTGGGAAGTGGCGGTGCGGTCCCCTACGGCACTGCGTAGGATCCTACGGTCTTGGCGTGCATCCGTGCGTCGCTGCGGTCCGGTCCCAGGTCGACGGGCACGTGCACCTTCCGCCGACCACTGGCGACAACATCGATGTACTGTGGAGACCTCACGCCCCACGTGTTGAGCAATTCGGCGGTACGTCCACCCGGCCTCCCGCATGCCCACTATACGCCCTCGCTCAAAGTCCGTCAACTGCACATACGGTTCATGTCCACGCTGTCGCGGCATGCTACCAGTGTTAAAGACTGCGATGGAGCTCCGTATGCCACGGCAAACTGGCTGACACTGACGGCGGCGGTGCACAAATTCTGCGCAGCTAGCGCCATTCGACGGCCAACACCGCGGTTCCTGGTGTGTCCGCTGTGCCGTGCGTGTGATCATTGCTTGTACAGCCCTCTCGCAGTGTCCGGAGCAAGTATGGTGGGTCTGACACACCGGTGTCAATGTGTTCTTTTTTCCATTTCCAGGAGTGTATGTTTACTCCCCGCGTGGGATTATCCGAGTGGTCTCAGGCGCTGCAGTCGTGGACTGTGAGGCTGGTCCCGGCGGAGGTTCGAGACCTCCCTCGGGCATGGGTGTGTATGTTTGTCCTTAGGATAATTTAGGTTAAGTAGTGTGTAAGATTAGGGACTGATGACCTTAGCAGTTAAGTCCCATAAAATTTCACACACATTTGAACATTTATGTTTACTCGTTGTTAATATCTCTTCTACTCTCTCTCACACACTCTCTCTCTGACACTATCGCCACAAGTGCCCTTCTATTACACTCCCCCAAAACTTTGTAAACATCTAGCGGTTTACAAAGACGCTACATTTTCTCTCTTAATTGCTGCTGTCTTTACTCTCTATCATTCCTCTCACCACCTATGAAACCGTATTCTTTGATCTCCTCTTCCCTATAACCAATTCTTCGTTCTCAGAACAGTCCTTCCTTATCTCTCGGTCCTAAGATAAAACGAACTGTGGCACACATCTAAGTAAGCAATACTTTGCAAGCATTTCACTCTTATATTTTGCACTTCTGCACTTTTATCCATTCCCAGATCCCCGCCCTCCTTCCTGTTACGCGTCCCTTGGCATCTGCAACTACATCTAAATGAATACTCTGCAATTCATAATTATGTGCTTGGCAGGGGGTTCTGTGGTCTGGTGGATTAATCTTGTATTGATGTGTAAAACGTGTAGGTTCACATCTCACGTCAGACTTAGATTTTCAACACACTCAAGTATCTCTCCTTCACCCCTAGTAACGCCAAGTGCAGAACGCCACTAAGGTCCGTAGTTCAATGTCCGCAGTAAAGATGGGACAATGAATTCACGGTGTTCTTATTTCAATTTCCAGGAGTGTAATTTGAAATCGTTGGCGTATTGTGTGGAGGACGGAGGGTGTATTCATGGATGGAGGGGAAGAGAGAGACGTATTTGAAATAACAGAAGCTACTGTGACAGAGTCCATCTACGCTGATTAGTTTGTAAGTATGTAGACAGGGTATAAATGAAATCAAAATAGAATACTTAACAAACTGTATATTGAAAAGAAACCCACTTGAATTAAAAGGGCAACTCAAAGGAAAGCTAACCCGTATTGTATCTTTTCTGTTGCCACGCGATCTTCCACTAGCTCCCAATGAGGAAAAGTGACGAAAAGGGAGACTAACAAAACATTTTAAGAACTCTAATATTTTATCCAGAAGCCTTCATTATTTTGTACTTCTATCACGCGTCTTGGCATAGAATGTATAAGCCGTCGGACGTAACAGACTGAAGAAGCAACTTCCTCCCAGGCTTCCAGGACGCAGTCCCAAAGAGCGTCCGCAGTAGTTGGTTGGTTCCGTGGCCAGTTCTCTGCTAATGTTCTGGCGACCTCAGCCCACATGTTTTCCATGGAGTTCGTATCAGCCGCCCGTGGCGGCCAGTCCACGACGTTGACGCCATTCGTGGAGAGCCGCTGCTGAACAAATGCAGATTTGTGAATGGGAAAATGGTCCTCTTCCGATGTGACGTCCCCTTCTGCGTACAGCATTCGCACTGACGGAAGCATCACATTTTCCAATATGTGGGAATACTGCGCGCTGTCTAGAATTCCTTCTATCCTGTGAAGAATTCCCGCCCCTCTCGCAGAATTCCAACCCCAGCAGGTTACAGATAGCCGGCCACTTCTTCTTGTCGTGGTTACATATTCGCGTCGATGGCGAGTCCCTTGCGGCCTGTAAACGATTCGTGAACCGTCGTTATTGGTGGAAAACACCTTCTGATCAGTGAAAATGACGTTGTCCCACGACGCCCTCAGATGGAGCTCCGCAAATGCTAGCCGGTATAAAACATTGTCTTCGCTGAGCTCTTGTTTCACGGCGGATCGTCGTGCATGCAGTCCAGCGTCCCTCAGCCTTCGGCGAATCGTGTCACTGGAGCCGGGGAAGTTGGTCTCCCGCCGCAACTGCTTCGCGTTCGGAAAGGGATTTGTTCTGCTCCTAGACGCTAGGTCCCTGTCTTCCTGCTGTGAGATCACTCTCCCCTGTTGCTGGTGCCTCTTTCAAGGCAGATCCTCCACCATCTCGTTGCAGTGGTATGTGGTACGCCATACCGTCTGCCAGCTTCTCTGATGGAACATCCTCCTTCCTCAATGAGAGCGACGACTCTACCTCGGCCGGCCGGAGTGGCCGAGCGGTTCTAGGCGCTACAGTCCGGAATCGCGCGACCGCTACGGTCGCAGGTTCGAATCCTGCCTCGGGCATGGATGTGTGTGATTTCCTTAGCTTAGTTAGGTTTAAGTAGTTCTAAGTTCTAGGGGACTGATGACCACAGCAGTTAAGTCCAATAGTGCTCAGAGCCATTTGAACTATTTTTTTGAACTAAGCGGAATGTAAAAGTAAACAGGTTTCGCGGCAGCTTCTCCAAATAATAGTATATAATACACGTTTTGTGCGCTTATGACATTTACTCAGTGTCTCTGAAAAAATACGTGCTGCATGACGGAAATTACTTTCTGCCGAGGCACTTCATTTACATCTCAATGATACACGACTACTAGAGAACATTGCTCTTTACGGCAGTCAATCCACTTGTAAATTAACATCATGATATCGCAGATATTAGGCAACACGTTTCTAGGGATGAGTAAGGCCTTAAGGTTTGCAACTGAACGTGCTACTCCTAGCTAATACGGAATATGAAGTTGATTATTAAAGTGTCTTCATAACCATGTGTGCGGCGTTCGACTCTTAGTCAGCATAGACGTTTTCGTCACCTTATTTCTAGTTAAACGTGTGCACATCTCACTGATGGTGGAGCAACGTTGGACATTTCTCGTCTGTTCCTGGTTAGACAACGACGGCGGTAGGCGTCGGGTTCGAATCCCGGTCAGGCGATACAACTTCAGTCGTCATTTAAGGTTCCAACCCCACTACTGGTGACAAACTGTGACATCTACATTTTGATTTTACGTACTTATTCAACAATCCGATTAGGTGCTGGGTTCGCATCCTTGTCCCCAGCATTACATGATGGCATTTCAATTTTAAACATGTGCATCCTTTATTCCTTGACAATGCAACACTATACAACGTCTTTCGAGGTTAATTACCAAGAAGGTAATTGTCATGTTAGGGTTGCTGCTTTCGTACAAACATTATCGTCATATACGTTCAAGTTGAGAATTGATAACTGATACTGGTGCAAACGTCAATATTTGACGTCTCTTTCTGCCTAGTGATCGAGTCTCGATAAGGCACAAAGCTTTGCTTGGTTAACAATGGCTTTACATTCTGGGTTTGCATCCAGATCCAGAACGAAGACGTTGGTCATGTCATTTAAAGTACAACTTCGTGTACAAGTAACTGTTGATGAGTAATTTGAACACTGATATTACTTGTGATTCGCTGTTAATGTTGGGATCTCCGTAGAGTGCTTGCCGCCATTAATCACGTTTTCTTTCAACTGCTTAGTATTACGTAAAGTTGATGCGAAACCACTCCTCATTGAACGCTGAACGACGTTCAGCATGTGTTGGGTAAACCTTTTAGACAGCAAGGAACTTGTTACCAATTGCCATACAACTTTATAAATCCATATACTGTGACAAATATTTAATTGTGCCTAAGGATTACTGAACGATTTATGTGACAAAAATAACAGTCCCCAACATTTGAAATTTCACTTATTGTATTTAAGTTTAGTTTACAAACGTTAAGGACTGTCTGATGTCTTCTATTCTATCGTGGTGTTACTTTACATGTGGACGGACTGTCATAAAGACCAGTGTTCTCTAGTAGTCTCTAGCGGTACCCATTGTGTATCTTACAACGACTGTACTGTGGAGGGTTGCGACTATCTGCAACACATATATGCTATGTTGGTTGCATGCATTCAGGTGCAGCCTACACACTGGAATTCAGGGGTGACCCACTTTTTTTGCTGTCGAGTGTACAACAACGTTTTCGTAATTGTCGGATGTGGTGTCTGCAGTATTTTGTGGATTCAGTCCATATATATGGCAATGTATTGGTTCAAGATGACTTTGACGCCAAAACCACCAGCGGCGTGGGTTAACACCATGGTTGGCATGGTGACTTTAAAGATGTTTCCACACCATATGAACCAATATGATGCAGCTAAAAGCTTTTGCGCTGTATCCTTGGGTACTGGTAACACTGCTGTGATGTGATATATTTTGCTTAGCGCATAGCGGTTAATCAAGAGAGCTCTCTGTATCCGATTGAGCGTTCTAGTTTTGTGTTCACGGAGAGTAGCCCTGAATATATTTCGTTTATGGTCTCAGTTGGCTACTGTCTTCTCTCTTGGGTTGGCCATTACAATTATACAGAAGTGGCTCGTCTTCTCTATTAAAGGACAAGATTAGTTGCGATTTCCACTTGCAACGACTTTCCTGGGCTGAAAACCGTAAATTTACAATCTTTTGTTACACCTCAAGCGATAATAACTCAGATTATTCAATGGAAATTACAGGAAAAATCAAGTGAATTTGAAGGCGTAATTCCGTGCACACCAGGAAGTAACTCGTCGATCACAGAGCTGCCAAACATACTTTGCCTTGTTGCCAAATCTGAGTTACAATGCCAGCAAGGAGAAGACGAACCTATGTGTTCCTACAGAGGGCTGGGAAGTGACCATAGCTGGCACCTCAAAGACGCGGCTGGCACGGCCTGGAAAACGTAATGCATCTGATTCCCGTTTCTGTAACTAGGTTTAGGGACTGGAGCGTAGTTACTAATAATACTCAGAACTGACTGTAAACTAAGCATCATAAATCAGAAACTCTCACAGTTGTTTTTTTTATTTCTCTCGTAAGTGTACTCAAAGCCAAGAAACTCATTCATGGACGTTTTGGTGCCTGGCCGATAATCGAGCACAACAAACAAATAAAAATAAAAAACAATGTTTGTGTGTGTGTATGTGTGAGAGATGAGATACAGACAGAGAGAGAGAGAGAGAGAGAGAGAGAGAGAAATATAAAAAAAATGAGAGAGTTAATAATTGTTGTAAAAAAATTGTATTAAATTACGTAAAAAATCTTTCATTAAAATGACATGTTCCACATCACTACGAAATGTCGTATTGGTGATCTGTGGAACAAATATTAATGTAATCTAATATAATCTAGTCTAATCATATTGCTGAATCGCCATGAAGAGTCATGAATTACCGAAATTTTCGCCAATATCAGTAACAAAATCTAAACTTGAAAGTAAAAGACCACAGTTTTTGTAATAAACCGGGACTCCTATCAACAACCTTTCGTCCCTGTTAAATAACCATGAAAGATGTCTGATAAACCTTCATTCAGAAGTAACAAAGTGTGCATGCATTTAAAGATGAAGAGCATGATGTGAAGTTCTTTGAAGGAAATACGAACCTAACACGTAATCGGATTGTTAAGTAAGCAAAATGAAATGTTATGTATCGGTTTTTCTTACCGGCTGCTAGGTGTCTGAATCTAAAATCAGGATACAAATTTTTGTGCCTGAGCGACAATCGAACCGCACACCTACTGTCTTTCTTTATTATCCACGAATATATATTAATTGGTTACTCACCAACAGTAAGATGTGTGTGTGTTTCACCAGCAATAACGACACCTATTGCGAATGTTGGCAACACACGAACAGACATTAAAAATGCATGTTAATTTTCACTAGCAGGCCGGTGTGCACGTGATGGGGCTTGAAATGCAATTATGAATATTTTTGTGCTGGATCAGTAATCGGATCCACGTACTTACCCTTGGAGGAGACCCAGAGACGATTACAGCCTTGGGAAAAGGAACGAAATGATTGAACTATACTGTTCCGAGAGATTCAGATAATTGAGAGTGGAGATACGAATTCAAATTACAGTCCAGCACCAAATTTTTCAATGTCTGTAGATCAATCAAGTAGAAGTAAAATATGAGCCATGTTCCTTTAAATGGCTATCGGTTCATCAAATAAAATAAAACTTTCTAATGTAAGTAAGTTTACGCTGGCTACGGTATTTCTGTTTACCATGACTTCCGCCTATGTCATTTCCCAACGTAAACCGGCACTGCCCAGTTGGTAATGGAGGTACCTGATGTTTAATGCGGATTCTGAATTACGAGTGCCTCTTAAAAGTAAATGCCCGAACCCACGCATTGCGCCTCTGATAGTTCGTTCCACCAGACCACTGTGGTCACATTTCCCAGCCCCAGGAGTATGCTGTAACGGATCATACGCTTAGCTTACAAAGTTAGTCACGGTGGAAAAAATGCGAGTCTATTAAATGGTTAAGTAGAAGCAAGATTCTGACGTGGAGATTATGCTATTCTCATGTCAGCAGGATGTAAAGACCCTTCTAGGCATCATAGCCTCGATGTGAAGCCATTTGAAGTTATCACTAATTCAGCAAATTTCTTAGTTCGTGAAAATCCACTGTGAAGTGTGAAGTTACCGGATAATTCGATTATTACCGTCATTATTACTATCACTTTCTTCATACCGCTGCTATATAACATGTGCTTGAACATCATTTATTGCCTTTTGGTCATTATAGAAGTAGTTGCTCAGGAACAGGTTATTTCCCTGTCTATGGAATCCTTGTCATGTTAATATCAAACATCTGCAATTACTCGTAGATTACATTCAAACTAATGTTATTGATGAAGACGTCACTTGATAAAAAAAACGCGCTGTTTTTCTTCATTTACTTGCGCATAGAAATGGCTGTCGAATACTGGCAAACCAAATGTCAAGAGATCCTCCTGCCTTTCGATATACCTCGCTGTCAGTTCTTCCATATGATGACCTGTTTCAAGTTGTGTATGACAGAGAATGTTTTAGAAAATCAATTGTTTTCCTTTGCAATAAACAGAAAGATTTTCATTATAAGCTATCCAAGTTCAAAATTTTCGCAATATTTGTTCAAATTTAATATCCGCTTCTGTAATGTGGGAAAGTATTTCACAGTTGCAAAACCCGCATCCAACCCATTGACCTTACACTTAGTCGCTGACCATAATTTCCAGCTTAGAGTGACACCAGTTTAAGTAACCTAATGTAGCGAAGACTGTTTGCCAGTAGTCTTCCTCACCGGAAAATACGCATCTAACCAATTGGGCTCCATGAGGACATTATAACAGTAATTTCTGTGTGTATGCAATGCATACGGATTGTAAAATTTACTGGTGCTCTCTCTCTTCCACTTTTGTATAAAATATGCCTTATCTAAACTGGCCCATTATCATTACAGGCCCTGGGCAGTGCAACATCATACTGACAATGTGCTTTTACTGGCAACCTCACTATTCGTTTTACCTGATTTTGTAATCATTTAAATAAAACAGCAAGACCTTCCAGTGTACGTTTTTTCTCATAAGACGCTCAATGGCGTTGAAGATTGAGGCAGCAAAGAGAGACCATTTATGTTGTTTAATTTTTCTCCTTTTCTCTTTATGCCAACTTGAAGGCACTATATTCAATTCAATTCTCTTTCCTTTGGTGCACGGACGCGCAAGTGTCAACGCAGGCAAAAACAAGAGATACTTAATTTTAATTCCAAGCAGAAAGAGCAGTGTTGGCTCAATGGCGGCAAAGTAATACATAGCAAGACTACGTGTACGAAATTGTCGGGTTCGATCCTTGGTCCGTCCAACGAATTTTACCTCCCACTTTACGCTTATTTGCCCTCGGGCAGTGTTTGTTGATGTGAAAAATGCCGAGTTGCACTGTGGTCCGAAAGCCACGTTAAACTGTAGGTTTAACTGACTAGGGAAGTCAACTCAAAGGTCGGGGGAAAGCAACGGCATACCACCTTCGACAAAACCGTGCCTATTAAAGCACTGTGTTGATCAAACCATTCTTCTAACTGATGACTACTTTACTTTGCTATGGGTACCAAATTTAATGATCTTCAGGTTATTAACATTTTTGTGTTTTCATGCTGTAGCTTTGATACCAGTAAACGTAAGTAACCGGCCCAGCACTGTCACTGTTCGAGTTGTGAAGGTGGTAGACGTCGATGCTGTCGACCCCAGTTACAATCTTGTTCATGGCTATGTTTCAGTCGAATATCCCTTTGTGCCTTTCTGTGTATTTCAAGATATACTTTTATACACTTGGAACGTATCCACATTGATATCTGATAGAGCTGTATTTAGCAACATGAATCAGATATGTTTTCCGAGCAATATATCAGACAATACGTCAGTGCAGCGAGAGTTCGTTTGTGTGTTGCGCATGGTGAAAGAAATATTTGTGTTTTGCTTGCTTCTGTGATAGGTTTCACCCCACTGAATGCGAGCAAGCTCACGAATAGACTGTCAATAAAAGGAATTACGCAACAACACACTTAAAAGTTGTAGTTTTGCATTATGTATCCCGATGAAAATAACTGTAAACAGGTTATATGCCTACTTGCTTATTATCGCGCTTCTCGACGCTTTCCTCCAAAAATTAAAATAAAGATAAAAAGAGAGAGAGAGAGAGAGAGAGACAGAGAGAGAAAACAAATGTATTTCAAATATCAGCTCAGTGACGCCATGTTCATCTCGTGATGTAAAGCAAGGATAGTTGATACTTGATGGGTAATATCGCGCTGTACTAGCGATATGTACTGCTACAAGGTTCTCTCTTTTCCCTCTGCAGACAACCAGAACAGAATTCAGTAACAAAGTGGTAAGAACACGTATGCAGTGCGCCAATTAAACACGCAGCCTTTCTTGGTTAGCTTGTTAATCGTTAACAATTGTCTGTAATGCAGTAAACATCCTTGATTACTGATTTGTTACTACAACCTTTGTTATTGTTATTCGTCACCTCACAACAACTTTCCTATCACTCATTGCTGCCGATGCACATAACGAATGGATCAGGATGAATGGAATGTGGGATGTTTCGTCACGGAGAATATACACATTTATCTCGGCGTCTTGTGTTCAGGGTAATACGAAAATCTCAATACGAGAAGACAACAATGGGATGCCGGTGATGCAGGCAATAATACCTAACTATTTCTCTCGACTTAACACCATGACGACAGACAAACCGGCGTCTCAATGTATTTTGATTATACTTCGTTAGCCTTCTTGCGACCTCGTTCTAATACCTCGTGGGAGGATGCATAACATTTTGCTTTTTGAACACCGAGCAATAACACACAAAGATAGTAGATGGAAGGATACAAAGAAACAATCGGACTCATGGGTGTGGATCCAGTTCATCATTAGAAGACTACCAAAGCAATGAATACGCTGGTTGGTATACATTATTTGTATAGATCTGAAGATGAAAAAGCGCAGATCTGCACAGTACCCGCATCTGCGCTTCAGTTTCTGTCTTAATGGGCATAATTTTTAGTTTCTTCTCTTCTGAATTTTCAAATGTATTGATTATTACGTGGCACAAAATAATTAGTTAACTGTGTTTCTTATAGCTTCCATCCCCACCAACATTTTTCTACATTCTCGTGCAATTCATGAAATTCTACTTGTATGATCACAAGAATGCACATAGATGCAATCGTTTTCGAGGTGCAAAGTGTTTGTTATCTTACTTTTCGTGACAGGTGGTTAAAGTTGATTTCCAAAGACTTTTTATTGTGCTGGAATAATCTTTTGTCACAAAGTAACAGGGTAAGTGTTTTATTCGTATATATTCTGTGGGAAACTGTAATCGTGATGGAAGTTTATACACCTGAGCGTTTGACACAACTGGTAGGAGAAAACGCTGCATATTAACCAAACTCCGCACCTCCTCTCCGTATGCTCCTATGACACAAGCACGGGATTCTCTTAGCATACCGCTACAGAGCCTAGCACAACTGAGAATTGACAACATCGTCACAAAAATTTGCCAAAACTATGACAATGAAATCACTTGCTCGTATGGTACTGAATTGACTCACTAAATTCACTTGATATTCCCTTTCCATTTGAATGACTCGTGCTGTATAACCCCTAGACACTGAGACAGAAAATTCATTTTTTTTTTGGCTAAAGAAATGCTATTTCTCACGTAAGTAACAACTTCTATTATCGCTCACGATACGTTATGAGGCTGAGCGACTAAGACCATGATGAGAGTGGCATGCTGGCAGCAGTGTGTCCGTAGTCCTGTGCCCCTGTCCGTATCTCGTGTTGCACTGGCTCAATGAGTCGTCAGTTCTAACCGTGGCAGGCATCAGCATGTGCGAGGTATTTTTCTGATTTATTTTATGGAGCTGCGAATTTCCAGAAAAATTCTGTAACGAAATTGGAAGAAAACCTTTACACATCAAGTCCTCTTGGTAGCTCGACACAGCAAGTTGTATTAACGGTCATAGATCTCGGCTTTCTGACTGCCAAGCTGCTTCACAATACAAGTGTCTCTGAAGAAATTCGAATCGCCGTCAATGATACGAATTTCAATATTGTTCTTCACTTAAGACTCACATTACCAGGGTAATAAGTATGAAGGAAATGAACCTCTTCATTACTATAGGACCTCTATGCTAAATTTCCACAGTGGCAATTAGGAATTCTCTGCAAACATTTGCTAACAGCGGCTCTAGCAACTTACTTTTTCTCTGGGTAGCTTCAAATATGGGCAATTTTGCCGCCTTAAATCCAATAGAATATTTTAAATATCACTTTTGAACTGCGTTCACTTCTCCATTAATTAATGTATGGACCTCAAAACAAGCAATTTGCCTGAGTAGCTATAAGGCAGGATCTGAAAGGTATTGACACAATGTTTCGCATCCATTTAAGATAGGGAATCAAAGAAAGAAACCAAACACAATACATTGCATTTACGCTCTGTGCCTTGACTGACACATATGAATCCATGACAAAAATAAATTATTTGAAGAATCTCATGTGAAAGGAAAAAGAACAGGATGTGATGGTTTAATTATAGCACACTGGATATCAGGAACAATGAAATTAATTCTGTGCCACATTGGTGTTGCATACTAGTGTAATAAAATACTCAGCAAATAAAAATGGTTATGTGCCTCTGTTGATGTCGAGAGAGAAACACAAATCGTAGTCAGATTTTATGGGTCACCACTCAACAACATTAAAGCATTTTACACCGTCGAGAATGAGGAGTGGAGCAGGTGTTGTTGACAGAAGGCGAGGCATCGCAGTGCCTCAGCCCCCGCTGGTAGGCAGCAAACGGGTCCCAGGGAACTCATCGACGCATGGGGTGTTCAGAGGCAGGTGGGCGGCCAAGAAATCTCTCGCTAAAATAGTGTTGAACGAAACTGTTATTACCAATGTGACAGAAAGCGAAATATATTGTAGATTCGCTTGAATTACACTGATAACTTCAGCACCAAGAGGAAAGGGGCGATAAAAGTTTTGTCTACGTGTGCTTTCTCTTGCCAGATGTCGTATTAGCTAATCTCGTGTTTTACCTCAAGACTACGATCGTAGTCAAGACTGATGTACTGAGACTGCAGTCAATACTTCCTCCGGGAAATGCCATAGTCCGCATTGCTGCCAGATCGAGCATATTGCCGGACGTAGAATTCTGAGGGGAGCACGACTGTACTGTCCACCCTACGTGAACGACTCGGCGGTCAGTGTTTTTGTCTAAGACTGTATCTACAACACATATTGCACGCTGAAGACCCAGAATAATTATAAAATCAAAATTATTTTATGAGAGCAACGTTAACTATAGCGTTCAAAGGTTTCATAGTATTGTATACGTGTGTGTAAACGCCATCCAGTGCCCACGCAAGGAAGACAAGGATACACAGTCTAGCTTAAGTATTATAAATACGCCTCAGAGTGTGAATGAACTCTGTCTTAGATTGATAATCATTTTGAATATTTAGAAGTACTGTACCCATTGGTGTTAAAGTCGTTTTCAGCCAATGATTCCACAGCTACAGGAACACTACTTGTGACACCTCTTAGACAAAACACTTACCTAGTGCTATCAGACGAAAAGATCAACCTGACACAAACTTTGGGAATTTGTTTTACAACATTCGTACCTGGATAAAGAGCTTTTCCTATTGAGATATCTGTGAACGTTTATGCATAAGATGATTTAAGAAGAAACTAAATTCCTTCATCTACGATAATGTTTAAAGAAATCGTCTTAACGGCACTAAATCGTAGTTTGTGAATCGTTTATTAGCCGCATTTCGCTGGTTGGAAGGCAAAAAGCTTACTGACAAATTTCACAGAAGGAAAAGGGGGACGAAATGTCTTGCACTGGAAGAACATTTTGTTCCATTTAAATGACTACAAAATCCGGTAAAACGAACAGTGAGGTTGCCAGTGAAAGCACATTACTGTTGTCAGTATGACGTTGCACTGCCCAGGGGCTGTAATTATAATGGGTCAGTTTAGATAAGGCATATTTTATACAAAAGTGGAAGCGAGAGAGCACCAGTAAATGCTACAATCCGTATGCATTGCATACACACAGAAATTACTGTTATAATGTACTTATGGAGCCCAATGGGTTAATTGCGTATTTTCCGGTGAGGAAGACTACTGCCAAACAGTCTTCGCTACATTAGGTTACTTAAACTGGTGTCACTCTAAGCTGGAAATTATGGTCAGCGACTAAGTGTAAGGTCAATGGGTTGGATGCGGGTTTTGCAACTGTGAAATACTTTCCCACATTACAGAAGCGGATATTAAATTTGAACAAATATTGGGAAAATTTTGAACTTGGATAGCTTAGAATGAAAATCTTTCTGTTTATTGCAAAGGAAAACAATTGATTTTCTAAAACATTCTCTGTCATACACAACTTGAAACAGGTCATCATATGGAAGAACTGACAGCGAGGTATATCGAAAGGCAGGAGGATCTCTTGACATTTGGTTTGCCAGTATTCGACAGCCATTTCTATGCGCAAGTAAATGAAGAAAAACAGCGCGTTTTTGTTATCAAGTGATGTCTGCACAAATTACTTTAGTTTGAATGTAATCTACGAGTAATTGCTGATGTTTGATATTAACATGAAAAGAATTCCATAGACAGGGAAATAACCTGTTCTTGGGCAACTACTTCTGTAATGACCAAAAGGCATTAAATGATGTTCAAGCACATGTGATATAGCAGCGGTATGAAGCAAGTGATAGTAATAATGACGGTAATAATCGAATTTCCTGTAACTTCACACTTCACAGTGGATTTTCACGAACTAAGAAATTTGCTGAATTAGTGAAAATTTCAAATGGCTTCACATCGAGGCTATGATGCCTAGATGGGTCTTTAGATCCTGCTGACATGAGAATAGCATAATCTCCACGTCAGAATCTTGCTTCTACTTAACCATTTAATAGACTCGCATTTTTTCCACCGTGACTAATTTTGTAAGCTAAGCATATGACCCGTTACAGCACACTCCTGGGGCTGGGAAATGTGGCCACAATGGTCTGGTGGAACGAACTATCACAGGTGCAAAGCGTGGGTTTGGGCATTTAATTTTAAGAGGCACTCGTAATTCAGAATCCCCATTAAACATCAGGTACCTTCATTACCAACTGGGCAGAGCCGGTTTACGTTGGGAAATGACATAGGCGGAAGTCATGGTAAACAGAAATGCTGTCGCCAGCGTAAACTTACTTACATTAGAAAGTATTATTTTCTTAGATGAACCTATAGCCATTTAAAGGAACCGGGTTCTTATTTTACTTCTACTTGATTGATCTACAGACATTGAAAAATTTGGTACTGGACCGTGATTTCAATTCGTATCTCCACTCTCAATTATCTGAATCTCTCGGAACAGTATAGTTCAATCATTTCGTTCCTTTTCCCAAGACTGAAATCTTCTCTGGGTCTTCTCCAAGGGTAAGTACGTGGGTCCGATTACTGATCCAGTACAAAAATATTCATAATTGCATTTCAAGCCCCATCACGTGCACACCGGCCTGCTAGTGAAAATTAACATGCATTTTTAATGTCTGTTCGTGTGTTGCCGACATTCGCAATAGGTGTCGTTATTGCTGGTGAAACACACACACATCGTACTGTTGGTGAGTAACCAATTAATACTTAAGCTATATTCGTGGATGATAAAGAAGGACCTTAGGTATGCGGTTCGATTGTCGCTCAGGCACAAAAATTTGTATCCTTATTTTAGATTCAAACACCTAGCAGCTGGAAAGAAAAACCAATGCATAACATTTCATTTTGCTTAGTTAACAATCCGATTACGTGTTGGGTTCGTATCTCCGTCACAGAACTTCACATCATGCGCTTCATCTTTAAATGCATGCACACTTTGTTGCTTCTGAATGGAGGTATATCAGACATCTTTTGTGGTTAGTTAACACGGACAAAAGGGTGTTGATAGGAGTTCCGGTTTATTACAAAAACTTTAGTCTTTTACTTTCAAGTTTAGATTTGGTTACTGATATTGGCGAAAATTTCGATAATTCATGACTCTGCATGGCTATTCACCAACATGACTAGATTAGATCTCTCTCTCTCTCTCTCTCTCTCTCTCTCTCTCTCTCTCTCTCTCTCTCTCTGTCTCTCATCTCTCAAACATACATCCACACACAAACACCGTTTTAATTTTTATTTGTTTGTTGTGCTCGACTATCGGCCAGGCACCAAAACGTCCATGAATTAGATTCTTATATTTGAGTACACTTACGAAAGAAATAAAAATACAACTGTGAGAGTTTCTGATTCATGATGCTTAGTTTACAGTCAGTTCTGAGTATTATTAGTAACTACGCTCCAGTCCCTAAACCTAGTTACAGAAACGGGAATCAGATGCATTACGTTTTCCAGGCCGTGCCAGCCGCGTCTTTGAGGTGCCAGCTATGGTCACTTCCCAGCCCTCTGTAGGAACACATAGGTTCGTCTTCCTCTTGCTGGAATTGTAACTCAGATTTGGCAACAAGGCAAAGTATGTTTGGCAACTCTGTGATCGACGACTTACTTCCTGGTGTGCACGGAATTACGCCTTCGAATTCACTTGATTTTTCCTGTAATTTCCATTGAATAATCTGAGTTATTATCGCTTGAGGTGTAACAAAAGCTTGTAAATTTACGGTTTTCAGCCCAGGAAAGTCGTTGCAAGTGGAAATCGCTACTAATCTTGTCCTTTAACAGAGAAGACGAGCCACTTCAGTATGATTGTAATGGCCAACCCAATAGAGATGCCAGTAGCCAACTGAGACCATAAACTAAATATATTCAGGGCTACTCTCCGTGAACACAAAACTAGAACGCTCAATCGGATACAGAGAGCTTTCTTGATTAACCACTATGCACTAAGTAAAATATATCACATCACAGCAGTGTTACCAGTACCCAAGAATACAGCGCAAAAGCTTTTAGCTGCATCATATTGGTTCATATGGTGTGGAAACATCTTTAAAGTCACCATGCCAACCATGGTGTTAACCCACGCCGCTGGTGGTTTTGGCGTCAAACACATCAAGAACCAATGCACTGCCGTATATATGGACTGAATCCGAAAATACTGCAGACACCCCATCCGACAACTACGGAAACGTTATTGTACACTCGACAGCAAAAAAAGTGGGTCACCCCTTAATTCCAGTGTGTAGGCTGCACCTGAATGCATGCAACCAACATAGCATATATGTGTTGCACATAGTCGCAACCCTCCACAGTACAGTCGTTGTAAGATACACAATGGGTACCGCTAGAGACTACTAGAGAACACTGGTCTTTATGACAGTCCGTCCACATGTAAAGTAACACCACGATAGTACAGAAGACATCAGTGCGAGAAAGTCGTTGCAAGTGGAAATCGCAACTAATCTTGTCTTTTAAATAGCGGTTTACCAGTTCTAGTCACTACTGGCGTAGTAATAGGAATCTCACACACATACCTCTGCGCTAGCTGTGTGGTAACGTGCTTTACTGTAAAAAAAAAAATTCTGTTCTTGTTCATTATTCCACTCTCGCTGAGCGCAATGTTTTTATCTCTTCCCTGAAAGAGCTATAAGCAGTCAGATCAAACATCGATAAGGAAAAAGCAAGAAAATACTTTCGACTCACAGCGCAATGGTGAAAAACTTGCAATGCTGCAAAAAAGATAATGGTTCTTTCTTTTGCTGACAAGCAAATTTTGGGTTTCTAGGAATACATAACTTTATTTATGGAATGCTACATTTGCATACCTCTTGAGTATGACACAGCACACCAATTAAACGCAGACCTAACCGACATCTGAGTAGTATCTCACTAATTTGGTCTGATAGAGGCATGCTTGTGTACAGATACTCAGTTTTATTAAAACAGAATTTCGTCGTAAGGTTATGGGGGGTAGTTTTATTTCATTTCCCATAATACAGCGCACAATTTTCGTAGGGTTTTTTTAGTGTTGTTTAAGCAATAGCAGACATGAGAGAGAAATTAATCATCAACGATATGTGCGAATTCTCTGATGTTATCTATAACAGTATATCAGTGCACATGCAGTTTATTGATTACATGCATGTAGAAAACTTATTCTGGGTTAAAGCTATCAAACAAGGTTTGAAGAAGAATAAAATGCCACTACCACACAACAGCTAATGTAAAAAATACTTTTCTGACGTATTTTGGCACGATGCGGTCTCCCCATACATAATACAAATGTTTCGAGATGCATCTGCTGCCTGGCCATCTATTAAACCTGAAAAGAACAAAATGTCGCAGTAGTTGGCCCTGCTTCCATATGCAACTCTTCCAGGTTGAGAAGTGAAGGGAATTATATTCAAAGTTCCATTAGATTGATAACTTCAGCAGACAGCAGAATTGCGTTATGAAAAATTTAGCAGTGAATGTATTTGAACGCACGAGGTTTCGTCTATGGTGCGCTACACTTACCGTCACACTACAAGCTGAACCGTATCTACTGCAGCTCCAGACGCCAACAACAATTCCTCCAGAGCTTCCACATTCCACGGTGGTGTGAGATAATGCATATGGCCGGATATAGACTTCTGAGAGAAAGACAGTTGCAGCTTTTCTTTTGCACTGCACGACGTTTTCAACAAACAGATAGCGCAATAGACTAGCTCAAGTGGAAAGGAACACTTTCTATTTAAATTTCTGCATCCTACACTGTTGGCAGTTCTGTGTAGGTGGCAGTTACGTGATTTTATTTCGGTGGTTACAAAATAGAGTCGAATGTATGCACTGGGTAGCCGAGGCAGCTAGTTCATGGCGATTCAGTCAACCAAGCAAATGAATGTACTGAACATGCTGCAAACCACTACAGGGAGCCTGTGTGTCAGAATTCTCATCCAGTGTTGCGCAACCGCGTTAAAGTAGAAAAATTTGCCACAGGTAATAGGAACTCGTGAGCTGTTGGATTGCTGATAGGTTCATATGCTCATGGTCTGTGTTCGATTCCAACTTCTGCCGATGATTTTTGATAGGGAGGGACAGATTCTATTCTCTTCTGGTATACGCCAAGTGAAGAAGGTATAATGGCATTGTGGTCTGAAATTCACGTTAAACATCATATTTCTTCTCTACCAAGCAGGCATTAGGTTGAACCACAATAAAGTCAGGAGCGGCGACATGTAGAAACTCTGTCACCAGTTACCTTTCTTATATAAGTTATGTGGTGTCACCGCCAGACACCACACTTGCTAGGTGGTAGCCTTTAAATTGGCCGCGGTCCGGTGGTATACGTCGGACCAGCGTGTCGCCACTATCAGTGATTGCAGACCGAGCGCCGCCACACGGCAGGTCTAGAGAGACTTCCTAGCACTCCCCCAGTTGTACAGCCGACTTTGCTAGCGATGGTTCACTGACAAATTACGCTCTCATTTGCCGAGACGATAGTTAGCATAGCCTTCAGCTGCGTCATTTGCTAAGACCTAGCAAGGCGCCATTATCATTTGCTATTTATCTTGTGATGCATGTACCGTCAGACCGATGTTCACCAATTATGGATTAAAGTTAAGTATTCCAGCTATATTATTGGCTATATTAATTACCTTGTCCTGTTCCAGACCTCACGCCAGCCTGCGTGAGCTAAACGCGTGCCTTTCGTCTTTCCAATGACGAAACAAATGCTATGTAGGGTCACGGGACACTTATTCCATCTTTTATTAGAGCTTCTCTATGTCGATAAAATCGGTTATGAACTGGGAATGCAACTCAGACCGCCTTTAACGCGGAATTTGATCCCTTCGTGACAATACAGCTCGACTACAATTTGTGGTTTGTTCAAAACTGCAGATTGCTCAACATCTTCGCATATTGCGCGTGCATTGGTTCGAATCCTGGACCGGCACTAAAGTTTTCCTTATTTATTATCAAGCTCCTGCTGGTGGATAATAATTTTGATTTTTAATGTATCTTCATTCGTTGTCGACACTAACGATATCTGAGGTTTTTGACTCCCAGTGAGACACAGAACTATTTGCGAGATTACTGTAAGTTCAAGGATGTTATCCGAGCTGCTGGTGGAGAAAAAATCGGTAATTGACATCTCTTTGTTTATAATCAACAACGATATGTGTGGGATTCGATTACCAGTCAGCACTGAACTCTTCGTCGTATTATTTCTGGTTTAAACATGCTCACATGTCGCTGCTGGTGTAACAAGCCCATATTTAACTTTCGTTTTCGATAGAATATAACAATGATAGGTGCTGGGTTGCAGTCCTTGGAAGGAAAAAACTGATGTTTCGTCTCGACATTTCAGTTTAAACATTTTGCTATTGCCGAGAAAATCCGATATGTCACAGTTGATTGCACTTCGATAACAATCCGATTAAATTCTGGGTTCGAATCTCTGTCCAACACAAAGCTTTACCTCAGCGCATTCTAAGTAAGTTACTTGTGAAGAAGCAATGTTTAACATCTATCGTAGTTCGTTAACAGGGACGATAGATACTGGGTAGAAATTCGCGTCCGTTAAAAATGTTTACGTTATGTAATTTAAAGTTGATATTTCCTAACTGATACTGCCTAAAATCGAGGTATATCACTCTCTGTATGCTTGGTCAAGAATGACTGTCAGTTCTCGTCAGTCACGAAACGTTTGCTTAGTTTGCATGAACTGGGCTTGAATCCATACGCAGAACGAGAAGTTTCATCGTGTCATTTGAAATTGATACTTATTCTCAACTAGCAGCTCGTAAATAACTTACACTTTTAATGTCATTTTGTGTTAAATAATAAGTTCGGAATGTTACTTTGAAGAGGTAATCATGAATACGACGAACTTACTGTGTGCAATACTTGTCTGACGTATTAATGAGAGTGGTAACATTACAGGTATGTCATTTGTTGTAATAAATGTGAGCTTGCAAGCCTTAAGGACAGTCTTATCTGTGATAAGGCATTCCATGATATTTGTAGTACCGTGGTATTACTTTAGATCTTGTGTTATTGCGATACAGAGAAGTGTTTTCTGGTGGTGATTTGTTGCAACCATTTTCAGTAGTCAAACGACTGTACCGAGGAGCGATTAGAGGACCTGCTGGACAGCTGCGTTATGAGGGTTGTATGCGAAATAGGCGAAATGCAATTCTGGTCGTTCGGATACTTTTGAGGACGACTGTACGTGTTTAAAATTAGACTGAAGTTTTCTTTGAACCTTTCAGCAACAGAATTGTTTCACTTGGGAGGTCGATAAAACGATCCAGTTATTACTTGATTCCCGATGCTATGAATGACATCTACCCATACTAACTCAAAGGAACTACCTACTTCAATTTCGCTACAAGATGGACTACTTCTGACAGCAACAAACACGACTACGCCGATTGTGTTTACCTTATCCTTTCGGAATACCGTTAGATTTTCTTTGCAAAAGTTACCGCGGAAGTTATCTCCGACTTCAGCGAGCTTACAGTGCCTATGACTATTTGGGCATCAATGTTTTCTATTAGAACTAAAAGCTCTGGTACTTCCCAACATAGTTTACAAACGTTAAATCGATGATTCCTAGACCTATGTTCTTCATCTGTTCGAACTGCACACTGAGACAGAACCCCTTGTTGTGTTTCTTCGAGACTTCGTAACCCTCAAAAACCGCAAAGTCCACGCCACACAGCCCTCCTACCCGGTAAAGCCGACTCATGTGTGCAGTGGGCTCCTGAAATATTCAGCAGAACACCAAGCCCAACATCCTATGGCGCAAATCGAGGAATCTGCAGCCTACACGGTCATAGAACCGTCTGAGCCTCTGATTCAGACCCTCCACTCTGTTCTCAACCAAAGGTACGTGATCGGTCTTGTCGACTATGTTGCAAACGTTGCGCTCTCCTTTCATCTCGTAAGCAAGTCTAACAGCTTTTGTCACTCTGTTAGCGCCCGAAACCAGAGAGAATCTCTTTCGATGCAAAGCGACACACGGCAATGCTACCGACGTGAGCCAACCTCTGCAGTTGGCTACTGCCTGTGCTCTTCATGGCATCAGGAAGGACCCGTTCCACGTCTGGAATGACTCTACCCAGTACGCATACGGAGAGCACACTGGCTTTCTTCCCCTCCTTGCCAGCCATGTCTCTAATAAGCCCCATAAGGCTTCTCACATTGGGGTTCCCATTTACCAATAGTCCGACTCTCTGTGACTGCCCGGATCTTGCAATAATAACAAAAATGTACACTCCTGGAAATGGAAAAAAGAACACATTGACACCGGTGTGTCAGACCCACCATACTTGCTCCGGACACTGCGAGAGGGCTGTACAAGCAATGATCACACGCACGGCACAGCGGACACACCAGGAACCGCGGTGTTGGCCGTCGAATGGCGCTAGCTGCGCACCATTTGTGCACCGCCGCCGTCAGTGTCAGCCAGTTTGCCGTGGCATACGGAGCTCCATCGCAGTCTTTAACACTGGTAGCATGCCGCGACAGCGTGGACGTGAACCGTATGTGCAGCTGACGGACTTTGAGCGAGGGCGTATAGTGGGCATGCGGGAGGCCGGGTGGACGTACCGCCGAATTGCTCAACACGTGGGGCGTGAGGTCTCCACAGTACATCGATGTTGTCGCCAGTGGTCGGCGGAAAGTGCACGTGCCCGTCGACCTGAGACCGGACCGCAGCGACGCACGGATGCACGCCAAGACCGTAGGATCCTACGCAGTGCCGTAGGGGACCGCACCGCCACTTCCCAGCAAATTAGGGACACTGTTGCTCCTGGGGTATCGGCGAGGACCATTCGCAACCGTCTCCATGAAGCTGGGCTACGGTCCCGCACACCGTTAGGCCGTCTTGCGCTCACGCCCCAACATCGTGCAGCCCGCCTCCAGTGGTGTCGCGACAGGCGTGAATGGAGGGGCGAATGGAGACGTGTCGTCTTCAGCGATGAGAGTCGCTTCTGCCTTGGTGCCAATGATGGTCGTATGCGTGTTTGGCGCCGTGCAGGTGAGCGCCACAATCAGGACTGCATACGACCGAGGCACACAGGGCCAACACCCGGCATCATGGTGTGGGGAGCGATCTCCTACACTGGCCGTACACCACTGGTGATCGTCGAGGGGACACTGAATAGTGCACGGTACATCCAAACCGTCATCGAACCCATCGTTCTACCATTCCTAGACCGGCAAGGGAACTTGCTGTTCCAACAGGACAATGCACGTCCGCATGTATCCCGTGCCACCCAACGTGATCTAGAAGGTGTAAGTCAACTACCCTGGCCAGCAAGATCTCCGGATCTGTCCCCCATTGAGCATGTTTGGGACTGGATGAAGCGTCGTCTCACGCGGTCTGCACGTCCAGCACGAACGCTGGTCCAACTGAGGCGCCAGGTGGAAATGGCATGGCAAGCCGTTCCACAGGACCACATCCAGCATCTCTACGATCGTCTCCATGGGAGAATAGCAGCCTCCATTGCTGCGAAAGGTGTATATACACTGTACTAGTGCCGATATTGTGCATGCTCTGTTGCCTGTGTCTATGTGCCTGTGGTTCTGTCAGTGTGATCATGTGATGTATCTGACCCCAGGAATGTGTCAATAAAGTTTCCCCTTCCTGGGACAATGAATTCACGGTGTTCTTATTTCAATTTCCAGGCGTGTATATCAAAAATCCATCGCTAGAAAATTTCTCATAATTAATTTTGGCACAAAATGTTGGAACAACCACGCCAAATTAGGAGTGAGTATGATTGGCTGAAATAAACAGACGAACAGCGGAACATCTTATACACGACAAAATACAATCAACTTTTCAATCCAGTACAAAAAATGACGACATTAAGCGTACTGTATCCGAACATAAATTTTCTGTAAGACAGTAAGTTAGTGTTTAAGAAAACACAGAAAAACCTTATCTGCTGGTTAGAAGTGAGGTGACCTCTTTTCTGACACTGATTTTTGTACCAATTCGTAGGTTAGTTTAACTGTCTGCGTGGTCGTCGACAAAGGTTTAAATGCTCTAGCACACAATATATCATTTTATACAGGGCTGTGCATAATTGTGGTTTGCTACATGCTTATTTTGAATTCCAAAGATTTTTCGAGAGTTATAAGCCACTGGTGAATGTACTGTCTGCCATCGGGTTCCCCTACATGGCAGGCAGCATCGCATAACAGCCACGCTATGAGGGAAACAAACCAACAGCCAAACAGGCGAAGACATCAGGAAAACACGCAGAAGATTCCAGTCGATTAATAGGAACCTTTCCTTGCAGAGGTCGCCGCGACATATTTGGCCACGGATTCCTACGCCGGGTTTCTATTGGCTCCAGCTCATTATATAGGCCCGGCCGGTCGAAGGCAGACCAGTCTTCGTCCACTGCTATTGGCAACCGCTATAGCAGAGTCTCCGAGAGTATACCACCGAAGCCGCTATACTGCACCGCCGATCGAAGTACCAGCCGACCGATAGGAACCACATCTCCGGCTAGATGGAAGGACGTCTACATCTATTGTACAGCCAGCTATTGTGTTGTAGAAGAAGTTACGTTGAATAAACTGTTGGAGAATACAACAGTGAATAAAATGTATACGCATTAATAAGGACACGATAATCAACTGTAATAAAAGTTATTTTAATTATGTCCAAATGCACAGCTAAAAATGAAATGCATTTCTACGAAACACAATTTCGTGTGACAATGCTTGATTTTGGGCAAGTAAAAGACGAATGATAAAAGATTTTGGCAAAGGTTTCTTACATTTACAGTACGACTGAATTAGTTATTATCACCTCTGTCACCTTAAATGGTCTCAGCTTGTGCGATTCTCATTAAACCGGATTTTACTTGCATTTGTATGCAACCGTAGACCGCTATATCGTGGCAAGCGATAAAGCTTTCACAAAACAACAGGATAGCCATTAATTGCATGATACTGTCTAACTTCTTACAACATTCGAACCGATTCGCGCAATTTGGAAACGTAGACGTGGCTTGACGTGCTTAGAAAGGCTCACAGAAATGTGTAATTTGCACATAAAATTGAACTCAAGCTAAATTTTTGAAAACGAGTTTTCAATTTTACCGTAGTAAGGCATTTTGCATTTGTCTGATTTACTTTAAAGCGTTTATGTTCTACAATAAGATCGAATATAAACTAGCTTATCTCGCCAACGGATCAACATTATTGGATTAAAAAAATTATTTTGACCGCATCCATTTATCTACCTCCATGCAGAGTATGAACCGTTTTATATAACTTTCAAGCATAGAAGTGACGTGCTTCAGAAACCTCCCTGAAAAATGTCTTTCTTGTACGTAAAATCCAAACAAAGCAAGACTGTTTTGAAACTGTTGAGACTTACCTTAGACGAAGGTCCGACACATCTGTGGACAAAATCTGAACCATCAGTCTCACTCCAGACAGCAGTTATTTAAGGGCGACTGTTTTTCCTCATAAAATCCGAATGGTGCATATAAAAAAGGGAATTATTAACTGAGCATTAATTTCAGCCCAATTACAATCTTTTACAAATGGAATTAATCGATTCTTCCATTTTTCCTGGGCGCCAGCTCCGGGTCGTCGATTAAACGTTGCTTATTATACTCTAAAAAAGCCACAGCAGAACTGATGTCAGAATGTCTATAAAAATGGCCAGAGGTCCGGGTTAAAAGAAAACATTTCCACCCTATGTTTTTAGGTCAAATAGGAACCTAACACCAAGATGCCCCCGAAAAACAATTCCGTGTGCAGCCTTTTCCACACTGTATCAATACATCTCTATTGCTTGTTATTTTAAATAATTTCACTTCAACTGGCCGACGAAAGAAGGAAGTACAAAAATGTGCAGGCAAGTTCACGAATATAGAAGTGCAAAACACTTAGGAACTAAATCAATAGGATATTCAGGAAAGCAAAAGAGAAATGACCACACTAAAAATATGAAGCAAGCGGAAAATAAATTACTGTCGAAAGGACTGACTCGGCATATAGAAAAGTAAAAACAGGGCGTTAACACTAAGAGTGCAATGGAAATTCTTCTACTAAATGAATAGGGGAGAATGGATTCATGGAAACAGCACATTGAAGGCCTCTGTGAGGGGGAAGACTTGTCTGATGACGTCATGGAAAAAGTAAGTAACAGAAGTCGACAGGGAAGGGGTAGCAGATCCAGTATTAGAGTCAGAATTTAAGAGAGTTTTCGATGACTTGCGGCCAGATAAGGGAAAAGGGGTAGAAAACATTCAGTCAGAATTTCTATAACTATTCGGGGGAGTGGCAACAAAACGACTAGTCTCGTTGATGTGTAGAGTAAATGAACTAGTGATATACAATCTGACTTACGAAAAAAACATCACTCAGCGGGAATGTATGGGTATGAGCGACTTAACAAAAATGGTTCAAATGGCTCTGAGCACTATGGGACTTAACATCTATGGTCATCAGTCCCCTAGAACTTAGAACTACTTAAACCTAACTATCCTATGGACATCACACAACACCCAGTCATCACGAAGCACAGAAAATCCCTGATCCCGCCGGCAATCGAACCCGGGAACCCGGGCGCGAGAAGCGAGAACGCTACCGCACGACCACGAGTTGCGGACGCGATTTAACAGCGATGGACTAGTGGATGTGAGTGAATAACGGTTAGGAGAGCTTTTGGGAGTCTGGCGTGAGTTGCACGTTAAGGAAAGCCCGAGTACGTTCGCATGCCACAATTTTTGGGAAACTTTTTAAAGCTACTGATAAAGGTAAAATGAGGGAGCTGATAACCTGCTTTTCAGTCAGAGTCCTTTAAATAAACAGGAACTTATTCAATTTTTTTGTACTCCAATAGGAGCATTGTTCCACCGGTTGAGAGATCCTTGGAAATGGAAGTGGGTATCGTCTTCTGAATGTTCCATGGTCGCTCATTGTAAACTGCCATGCGAGTATGGGATTCTACAGTAAACGTTTGTCTAACTCCACGCCAGCATGAACCAAGTCCTGAAAATGAGTAATTTTGTACGGATATGAATACATGAAGTTTCGTAGAATTTTATGCACCGGTCTCACAGGCAGGTCCAAAGTTCGGGTAATTCCACGTGCACTCCATGTTTCCACACCACTGCTCTAGCTCCCTTACAATGCAGAAAATATTGCATCTTCAGGATTATCGTTATCATTTTCTCCATACCCTTGGCAGGCGTCGGACCAGCACCCTTTTTGATATCCCTTAGTGTCCAGAACTTCTGAAGAGCTACTGGTGCGCTGTCACAGTTCTTTCAATAGAGCTTTACAAACAGCGCGCAACCCTGCGTTGAAGCAGCGACTCTGAGTTTCTCAGACGCAAGCTCAGGGGCAGCCGTTTAGCCTGCGTCTTAATATTTTGCATTTTCTCCTGCTTACACCGTCATCTGTTGGTAAAACTTTCGAGTTTTTTCCGTGTAGCATTTCCGCTTTATCCGGTGGTAATACGTTCAAGTTAGAGGTAATTATGAAAAGCGGTTAGTTGTTTTTAGCGTTTTGAAACTGGAAGTACAATTTTAATAACTCTGTGAATCAATAACGTTATTTTCCTTTCTATCATCATTATTATAATAAACGCCAGCGATCGAGTTAAGCAAACTATGAAAATAAGTTTTGAATTATTAGTAATAGGGGTTGGATTTAAAGGTCTTATCCTTATTTACCACATTATCATCTGAGCCATTGTAGTGTTGTTCTCAGGAGCTCGAACGGAGAGCGAGGATGAGTGAACCTGTATAACGCCAGGGCGCTAATGAAACGTCATTAAATAAAAATCATTTCTTGGCGAGAATTTTACAGTCTCTCAGTCCTTTTCCCGGCGCTGCCTACCAGAGAATGTGACGAGTCTGCGCTGCTTGAAAGTGCGAGGTGGCGCGTCAGAACCTGGCGAGGTACTTACCGAGCACAGGTCCTGCGTTTCCCGTTGTCAGCGCTGTGGCTCCGTCGCAGGAGACTGCGGCGGCCGTGCGGCCCCGCAGCCCGGCGTAGCTGTGGACCTCCGTCAGAGCCTCAGCGTTCTCGACGAATGAAGCCGCACCAAGGCTCAGCCGCAAGAAATCTGCTTGTCCCTGCTGTCGGTTGTCGGGATGGCGTGTAGACGGGAGACCCAACAGCAGCACGAAGGGCAGCCGGAATGGTGGTCCCATACCACAGCCGATAAGGCGGTATTTGTACTGCCCCATTAGCGGCGACATAGGCCGCCCAGCTTTCGAAGACAGTGTAAGACGTCGCAGTCTCCTGACCTTCATTGCTTACATGTTCCGCCCTCACAATCATATTCCGCACATCAAGACGCTTCATTCGAACCCACACTCGATAAGACAATGTCAATGTTGTATGAATTCATGTAAATGATATGACAAGTGAGCGCACTGTGGTTGAAATACTCGAGGCTGGCGTGCACACATACACTCCAGACACGACGGTCACAGAGGCTTTTAGTTCGGGAGAGAGGCCGCACAACGGGACGCCAGGCCCTTCAGAGGACGACCCAGCCCATGTCGGCCGGTGACTGGCCGTAGCGGACAGCGTGGGCCCGAGTGAAGGGGGGGAACAACCCCATGTTCGGGTTGAAAGCAAATTCAGCTACATCGTGTGGGAGCGGCCAGCCTACGCATTCTTTACACATAGCACGCAGTTTCAGAGATTTTTACAGGGAGACAGCAAACGCCAAACGCCAAAGCTATAGGTTTCCGGATCGGTCGCCTTAAACTAAACATTATTCTCCCGTTTTAGAAGAGCAATGCTGATTGGCAGATGATATTTCTGACGCCTTGAGCTGATGGAATAATGGAAGAGACCGAAAGATATACCCCTTCATGTCTGGCATGGAGAGGTGCCATTCCGTTGTCGCTCTTATAGCGAGAACACGTAACGAGAGCTTGCGCGCTCATACGTGTACTCGAAAGAGCGAGGAACAAGTCTCTCCTCAGTACTTCACTGGGAGAGCACCTCTGTCGAGAGCGAATCGAAGGGCGACTCTATATTGAGTCCTTACGATTAAGCATTGTTCACTGTGTTGGCTGACACACTTATTGTGCAGTGTGAACAGACAGGGTTATAGTTAAATGCCTGCAAGCGAATTTTGAGTGGCATCGTGCTGGACTGGTTATCTGACCGGTGTACCACGCCAATAGTTAGACTAGGGACGAATAGAAATCCTTGACTTCATCAAGGCATAAGAGAGTTTGATTGGAGAAGGTCAATCCAGATAGAACGAGAGTTATCTTATTTGTCAGCAGACAGCAGTCATCGCAGCTTATGGTACTGTGGGCTACAGCTATTCCGAGCCCCATATTTCTTCCACAACAGTACACTTCACTGCATTTCACACGCAACAGCCTCGACCGTACCTAGCAACATTCTATAGGATAATTATTCAAGTTGAGTAGGCGTGCCTCTTAGTCATTCTGCCAAGTTAACTACCATCTTAAACTTTGTGTAGAAATTTCATTAGCGAGTCCTATCCTTGAAAGGTAACTTCACATTCCGAAAAGAACCAGGATATAACTTGTTCAATTCGTAACTAATAGTGTATTGGTGATTTTTCAGAATTTTTGCAAAATAAGTAATAACTTTCTTTAGTTCCATGTTTTTCTTACACCAACTAGCACTACTCCAGTACCCAAGTATCCCACTAGTTACGTAAGAAATTTTGTGAATATTTGTGTCATTTCCTTACAGTGGAAGACTCCAGAAGATATTTATTGCTGAAAGTTTTTCAGGCATTTCTCATTAGAACGTTAGGGGCGTCTGTCTGACTTCTGTAGTAATGTGGGGGTGGAAATTGCATCTTGTAGGAGCCACAGGGTAAAGGGTACATCTCAGATTACTCTGATGCGCAGAATAACATAATAAAAGATCAACCCCACGCGCGCAGAACAGGCAGGTCGGTTCTTCATCCAGGAAAGACAAGCCCACCCCCACCATACCCAGTCAGCCACTGTTGTGGTCGGCAGGAATGCGGATCGCAGATCAAATATCCCCTCTGAGGCCGGACGGCTGTAGATTTGCAACAGGTGGACTACAAGTTGCCGGAAGCTTGTAGACGGGTGTTGAGTTCACCAGAGCATCCTATAAATTGGCGATGAAGTGATCCTATCACCTCTTCACCCCCCTCCTCCCCCCCTCCACGTGCACACCGGTGACTGAATGTCCTCTCTTTTCTAAGTTAGTAACCGCTCTCGGCTGCTCTAGTGTTTAACTTCAGGGTTTCGGAGTGTTTCTTTACGTGAACTTTGCATCCCTACAGGTATTTTTATGACACCTCTAAGTGAAGTTACTACATGTAGCCTCGAAACAGTAGCATTTTTTTGTCTGTTTCGCACTGTTGTCGAAATGCTGAATCTGTTGTTCTCAGATTCCCAGTCGCATAGTCTGATGAAATGTGCTCGTAAATTGTTTGTACTTTTGGCCTCCAACGTTGACATTCAGTTACAACACCGTTACGAAGCCGGTAGCAGATGCGGCCTGTCGATTCTTAACAAAATATTATCCCTGCACTACTTTCTATTCCACTGTGCAACATACCTCAAACGGGTTAAATCGTTCTTAAAAGCCTAAAGGGCAACTAAACTGGACTTATGCAGAAAAAGGAAGAACTAAAAAGACTTGTTGCTACAAAAAATGATTTTAAATACAATTTCTGATCCAATACTACGGAAAAAATTACGTGATTTTACACGTGATTATATTTTATCCTCTGTCCTGAAATCATGGAAGTCGTGTGGCACAATATCGCTTGTCTTTGTAATTCGATAAAGTGTCAGAACGCTGATCAATCGGTGGTACCTGCGTCTACTTAGTTTTTAATTCGGAAACTGTGAGAAGTACAGCTCACACTGAGATCGACATTATGTATGACGCATTGTCGCCGCTTGAATACAACCATACCCTCGTTTCGTCGGGACAGACCTGTTTAGCTTTAATTTAAATGCCATTCGACTATATGGAAGTATATCTAAGAAACAAGTGCGCAACGCATGGGTCTATTTATCTTTGCTTGTACGAACTTACTTGACGTCGTGTGCTGACTTGCATTAAGTAGATCATTTAAGTGAAACGTTGTCATCATCAAAAATTGGTCTCACCCAACTTTGTATTGGGGAAGTCTCAAATGTCATAACTGATGGCCAAATACTAATTTTTCGGACCCTGCCAAAAACAAATAACTAAACACAGGTTATTTTTATCATTCACTTTATATTACGGTTTTCTTGCTGGTCTTCTTCTCTGAGATTTGTAAATCGAATGTAACGGGTGACCGGAAGGTGTATATACAACCGGAAGGTGTAGCGCGACTCCGATGCAGGTATATAAGCACCAGCATGTATGTGTGCTGTTTGTGTGGCATTCGCACATATACTATTTGCGTACGGTAAAAAAGTAAACGTGAACTGCTACGACATTGTTACCAAATGCCTCCAAACAGGACCAACGTACTGTTACTGTTTTCTTGGCTGCCGAAGGACGAACGCCAATAGACATCCATCGGAGAGTGAAGAATGTATGGGGGCTACCACATCAGTCTGAAAGCACCGCTGTGTAATGGTGCGCCAAGTTTCGTGGTGGTAGCGATTCGACACGAGGTGTCGGTTGATCTGGGAGACCACACGCATCCACGACGGAAAACCACAAGCGGGCGGTTCATGATGCCATTGGGGCTGACCGGAACACAGTAATTCGTGCGCTAGCAAAGGATGACGACATCAGCTTCGCCAGCGTGCAACACATTATATAGCAGCAATTAGGCTACCATCAGCTCTACAGCCAGTGTACAATAAGCGTAGAATCCCCAACAAAAGGCAAACCGGATGGTTTTTTTGTATGAAGCACCTGACGAGACTGAATGCTGAAGGCAACGTATTCTTTTGGCGCATTGTTTCAGGCGGCAAAATCTGGTGCCACGACTGAGGGTTGGAATCGAAAGCATTGACGATACATTTTTGTCATTCATCGTCCCTTCCTCGCAAGAAGTTCAGGTGTCAGCAATCTGTTCAACCTATTAATTGATTACCAGAGGCTGATAATTATTGATTTTAAGGAGTGTGGTGTCTCTTTCACTGGATAACGGTATTGTGCAACGCTGGAGAAATTATGCCGTATAAGTAAGGCGAAACGCTCGTGAAAATGCTACAATGGGAGCTGCTGCTTCATGGTTAGGCACGTCCCCACATCGAAAATGTCGTAACGTACAAGTTACGCCAATTCAAGTGGGAGACACTTGACCACCCGACCTATAGTCCTGATCTCATCCCATTGCATTATCATGCCATCGCTCTCTTAAAATAAGACCGTGACAAATCAAAAAAAATGTGTGTGTGCAATCTTATGGGACTAAACTGCTAAGGTCATCAGTCCCTGAGCTTACACACTACTTAACATAAACTATTCTAAGGACAAACATACACACCCATGCCCGATGGAGGACTCGAACAAATCAGCGATACCTGTCGGAGTATGTGTATCAGGCAGTTACGGACTTGTTGTTTTAGATAACAGTTGTCCTCAGCCTGATGCGTCGGTGGAATGATATCCTGAATGCCCACGCCGATTTTGCTTGATCGGCATACCGATTCTGGACTGTACGGCCTTTGAGCCGAAACTTTCTGATCGACCTTCATAAAATTAGATAACTGACAGGCATATGTGATTCGGCTTAAGTTGACATTTTATGATTACGATTTCATTTTTTTAGTTACTGTCATCTTCCTAGTAATCGTTTGTTTAGGTAATCCGTTCTCAAAAGCCACATTTTCTTCCACACGAGGTTTCCACAGCTCACATTACGCGCTCCGCTAAGAAATAGAGCAAACACAGACTGAACCACTAAAATCTCCTACGGCAAATATTAAAGTAGACAGCTATCATCTAGACTTGTGTGAGGATTTAGTGTCATGTAATCTGTCATGGGACGTTCTAAGGAACACAACTTACGACCTTCCTGCAGTATACCAGGCAAGTTGACACTGCAAAAATTGTTTGTGACATATGTATGAAAAGGCTGCTGGTATTAAAACAGAAATTTGTGACCAATGCGAGACTACTAACGTCTAAGGCAGAACTTTCCCAGCCTGCAAAAATCTTCTGAGAGACAGTAGAAACAGTATCATATTACACAGCTTAGAAGTGTGGTTCATTGTGTACTGCAATTCCAAAACGTAGTATGACTGTAGCGTTAGACCACGGGCTGTGGTCATACTCAGGTACGCATTAGTAGTCTGTGTTTTTGTGTGAGTGACATATGATAGGATTTTTTCCGTAAAACGAGTCCCATTACTGTTGTTGTTGTGGTCTTCAGTCCCGAGACTGGTTTGATGCAGCTCTCCATGCTACTCTATCCTGTGCAAGCTTCTTCATCTCCCAGTACCTACTGCAACCTACATCCTTCTGTATCTGTTTAGTGTATTCATCTCTTGGTCTCCCTCTGTGACTTTTACCCTCCACGCTGCCCTCCAGTACCAAATTTGTGATCCCTTGATGCCTCAGAACATGTCCTACCAAGCGATCCCTTCTTCTAGTCAAGTTGTGCCACAAACTCCTCTTTTCCCCAATTCTGTTCAATACCTCCTCATTAGTTATGTGATCTACCCATCTACTCTTCAGCATTCTTCTGTAGCACCACATTTCGAAAGCTTCTATTCTCTTCTTGTCCAAACTAGTTATCGTCCATGTTTCACTTCCATACATTGCTACACTCCATACAAACACTTTCAGAAACGACTTCCTGACGCTTAAATCTATACTCGATGTTAACAAATTTATCTTCTTCAGAAACGCTTTTCTTACCATTGCCAGTCTACATTTTATATCCTCTCTACTTCGACCATAATCAGCTATTTCGCTCCCCAAATAGCAAAACTCCTTTACTACTGTAAGTGTCTCATTCCCTAATCTAATTCCCTGAGCATCACTCGACTTAATTCGACTACATTCCATTATCCTCGTTTTTCTTTTTTTGATGTTCATCTTATATCCTCCTTTCAAGACACTATTCATTCCGTTCAACTGCTCTTCCAAGTCCTTTGCTGTCTCTGACAGAATTCCAATGTCATCGGCGAACCTCAAAGTTTTATTTCTTCTTCCATTACTATATTATCAAAAGAGAAGATAGTTGTAGCACCGGTAAATATCTCAACTACCTGTGAATTTCACCGAGTTTCGACATGGGGAATAATTAGTCACTCATTTGCAACATAGAACTAGAATGGCTCTGTCAAAATTATGATGACGGTTTCTGTGTTAATATTGGAGTCCATTGCACTTTCCATTGAAGGACTCCAAAAATGCGGCCCAGTTAAACGTCTCTGTCGGTTCTTCACAAAGTATTATCCGTGCACTACTTACTATTCCACTGTGCATTATACCTCAAAACGGTTAAATCTTTCTTAAAGGTCTAAAAGGGAACAAAATTGGACTCACACAGAAAAAGTGGGGACTAAAAGGACTTGTTGTTACAAAACTTGATTTTCAAATAGAATTACTGGTCCAATACTACGGAAAAAATTCGCAAAAAGCTTCTGTAAAGTTTGGAAGGTAGGAGACGAGGTACTGGCAGAAGTAAAGCTGTGAGGACGTGGCTCAGTTGGTAGAGCGCTTGCCCGCGAAAGGCAAAGGTCCCGAGTTCGAGTCTCGGTCCGGCACACAGTTTTAATCTGCCAGGAAGTTTCATATGGAGTTGCTGCTTCATAATAACGCACGTCCTCACATCGAAAATGTCGTGATGTACAAGTTACGCCAACGTAAGTGGGAAACACTTGAACATCCTGCCTATAGTCCTGAACTCATCCCGTTGGATTATCACACCATCGCTCTCTTAAAATAAGACCTTGACAAATCAGCTATACCTGTCGGAGGATGTGTATCAGGTAGTTACGGACTTCGACAACCAGCAGACTTGTTGTTTTAGCTAACAGTCATCTCCAGCCTGACGCGTCGGTGGGATGATTTCCTGAAAGCCCACGACGATTGTTCCTGAACGGCATACCGATTCTGGATTGTATGGCTTTTAAGCAAAAACTTTCTAATCGTTCTTTATAAAATTAGATGAGTGACAGGCAAGTATGATTGAGATAAAGTTGACATTTTATATGATTACGGTCTTATTTTTTTAGTTACTGTCATCTTCTTAGTAATCGTTTGTTTAGGTAATCCGTACTAAAAAGACATTTTCTTCAGCACCAAGGTCCACAGCTCACATTACGCGCTCCACTAGTAAGTAGAGTCTTGAGTATGGCAAATCTTAAGGTGGGCAGCTTTCATCTAGACTTGTGTGAGGATTTAGTGTTATCTAATCTGCCATGGGTCGTTCTAAGGAACACACCATTTTAAGACGTTCCTGCAATATACAACGAAAGTCGACACGGCAAAAATTATTTGTAACATTTCTGTGAAAAGGCTATTGCTGGTATTAAAACAGACATTTATGACCACTGCATTTGGCTTTCAGTCGACGGGACTACAAACGACTATGGCAGACCTTCCTCAGCCTCCAAAAATGTACTGAGAGACAGCAGAAAAAAATCATATTACACAGCTTAGAAGTGTGGTTCATTGTGTACTGCAGTTCCAAAATGTTATATGATTGTAGCTTTAGGCCACGTACTATGGTCATACTCAGGTACGCATAACAAGTCTGTGGTTTTGTGTGAGTGACATATGATAGGCTTTTTTCCCTAAAACGCGTCCCATTGCTATATTACCAAAAGAGAAGATAGTTGTAGCACCGGTAAATAACTCAACTGCTTGTGAATTTTTCCGAGTTTCGACATAGGGAATAATTAGTCGCTCATTTGCCACAAAGAACTAGAATGGCTCTGTTAAAAATATGATGACGGTTTCTATGTTAATACTGGAGTCCATTACACTTTCCATTGAAGGACTCCAAAAACGCTAAAATCAGTTTTACAGAAAACTCAATAATGCGGGCGCTAGTCATCACCAATATTCGATGCTTAGCATCGGTCCCAGGGTAGGCTCACAACAATGAAAAAATCGCGCGACTTGACTCTGTCGTTGCTTAGCAATTGTCTGCTTCGAGAGCTCAAGTCATCCGGGTGTGTGTCGGAGTTCTTTGAGAGAAATACAGTGATTAAAGAGTTTGCTGCCGTTCTTAGCAAGCAGAAGTTAAGTAAGGCTTTGAAAGAAGGTCAACTGTTGAAGAGAAGCAGACTTGTGACGAAAAACAATGGAGGTAAGTGACCAATCCATATTCAGCCATCATAACACCTCCACGCTGAAATCTGATACTGTAAGCAACAATTTCAAAAGCTGTTGCTGCTGAATGCTGTGTGTAGTAATCAGAGTAAGATAGAGCTTGAATCCGAGCAACACCAAAACCACTTCCAAAGTTTTGACGGGTATTTCCTTAGTATTTTGGCGTGGGAGTGTCTTGTGAATCGTGCATCACTCTGCTTCGACAGATATGCTCCGCAAACCGCTTTACGGTGTGTGGCAGAGACTGCGTCTGCACTTCTGCCCTCCCTCTTGTATTCGCACGTGGTACAGGGAAGGTCTCCTGTAAACAAGCCATCGTAACGACTCCAATTGATCTGATTTCCCAGTCGTTAGCATTTCGTGAGAATATGCTGCCCAACTCCCTTCGGCATGTATGCTCTTGAAATTTCTACAGTACCATCTTCGTGATGTACAACATCTTATGGCGTCTGCGACTGGGGTTTGTCTTTTGAGCATACCGTAACGTTCTCGTGCCTACTCTAGAATCCTTTGACGAAACGTACCGAACTTAGTTGAATCTTCTCAGTCACTTATATTAGTCGAACCAGACAAAGGCTCCAGAATGATCAGCAATTCTTAAAAACCGGCCGAACAAAATTTTTGTATGCCATTTCTCTCGTGAAGGAATTACATTTCACTAAGATTCTTCCAGTGAATCCCAACCTGGTATCATCTTTTACTACAATTAGTTTTATGTTGTGACTTGGCAAGACAGTCAAGCCACTATGAGGTAGCCAAAAGGCACGCGTTTAAGCTCACGCCGGCTGGCGTGAGGTCTGGAACAGTTAAAGGAGTTGAGTCTAGTAAAAAAAGTACGTAGCTTCTGGAATACTTAACTTTAATCCATAATTGGTAAACATCGGTCTGACGGTACATGCATGACAAGATAAATAGCAAATGATAATGGCGCCTTGCTAGGTCGTAGCAAATGACGTAGCTGAAGGTTATGGTAACTATCGTCTCGGCAAATGAGAGCGTAATTTGTCAGTGAACCATCGCTAGCAAAGTCGGCTGTACAACTGGGGCGAGAGCTAGCAAGGCTCTCTAGACCTGCCGTGTGGAGGCGCTCGGTCTGCAATCACTGATAGTGGCGACACGCGGGTCCGACGTATACTAACGGACCGCGGCCGATTTAAAGGCTACCACCTAGCAAGTGTGGTGTCTGGCGGTGACACCACATTTTATGTGAGTATTTCACTTTTACCCACTTCGGACAGTTAATCGTAGGTATTTTATCGAAGTTGCTGATTCCAAGGATTTTTTCCCCAATACCGCTATCGCACAGTAATGAATTTCTTCCCCTATTTATACGCAGTGTGTTACAATTCATTTAGTTTTTAAGGTCCTGCCAGTCTCTGTACTACTTAATCGACTCTCCCCAGATATTTTTGCACTCTGCTCAACGTCTCCTGCCGTTGCAGCCTTCCTGCAGCGAGCAGGCTCGTCTGCGTGTACCCTCAGTGGGCTTCTGACATTATCTACCTCTGTTTGAAGAAGACTCTTTCGCAGAAAGCGTGAGCGTAAAAGATATTCCACAATTCCACAACAGACTGACGTCAGTAATACTGGCCTACAATCATGTGCATGTACCCGACGACCCCTCTTGAACACGGGAAGGCCTTGCACTTCTTTTCCAATCGCTTGATGCGAGTAATCTGTGTAGAATGTCGCACTGTCTCACGCATCAACAATGTGTTTCCTTTGAGGAACAATTGCAGTTGATTTCGTATTTCGTGGTCACTTGTTTCAAAACTAGCTCTTCGGCATTTGTGCAATGATTCAAAGGAGCAATTATCGTAAAGCATTCGGAAAGTCAAATGCCGCAGTACAGCCTTTTCTTTATCGCCTTCTACTCCTGGGCCAGTACAGCTAACTCAGCGACTCATTAGAAGATTTAGATTATTTAAGGGAAATTGCGATGAACTCCCACTTCTTCCGTGGATTGACACGGTGGTCTCAGCAAAAGCCTGTTGAGTTTCACCTAATTGACAACGCGAGCAACGGATATTTTTTCGCTAACCCAAGTGAAACTAGTGTCACCAGTTGACGGTTTTCATGTAGTAATCGAGAAAGCACGCTGCTAAATTTTAACTCCATCTCAGGTGCGTGCATGTTTTTCCAAACGGAAGTAAACATACGTCCGATGGAAAAAGGTCTGTTAAATGGTTCATCTGTAACCCTCCGACCCACAGCCATCTTAGATAAATTCTTCGCCATATATTTTAAGCAAACAGATTGCCTTATATCCATTTTCAATCAAATTAAATTTTTTTGAGAATCAGGAGAGATCGATTTCGATTTGTTTTGCGTTTGTAGCGTTAATGTAAGACTGCAGTAGTAAAACAAGCATTCCAATCAAATAACTTGTTTTGTCAGTAAGTACGAGCCTATTTGTCTGATTAACATTAAGTCCTTTATGTTCAGTACACATGACGCTGGAAGTGAACTAAAATATGTGCTTAGATACGTCTGAAAAGAATTTTAGGAATAAATAATTGAAAACTAATCCCAGTTACTGAATCATTTTCACTATTGCCTCTCATTATCAGAATTTGCTTTTCCACTACTTAGAACCATAAATTATGTGGTACGGAATTGAAGTGTTTCGTAGGACAGCGTTCATACTGAATGTGATTATCAGCTAGCATTAACATTACCATTGAAGTTTCTCGAAACTTTCTTTAGAATTTTACATGTTCAGTAAAGTATGTATTAATAAGTTTTCTTAGGCATTAGAAGGTAAAGACACTGCACCATGCATATCGCCATAGGATGTACGTATTAATCTTCCTCCATTCCGCAGCATTGTGCATCTAAGTACGAGATATAAGATGACAATATAGATTTTAACAACTTGTTTGCATGTTCCTGAAACTATTATCTTCACTATTCTTATTCGGACACAACGATATATCAGTCACAAGGAAGGTGTACCATGAATATAATTAGTTAAATGTTCTGAAGTCTAATGCACATGTTCATCACAAGATGTACGCTACAAAGTTACAGAATTTTCTGATTCTGCTGCGGCTGCGCACTGAGCTATGTTGTAACACTGATAACTTTTTACAGTAAACGCAGCTAGCAGTTAATTTGCGAATCTCAAGTGACTGATCATGATATATTTACTATTGGACTATTTACTGAAATTTATGACTAATGCAATAAAAGAAACTGTTAAACTTTGTTGGTCGTAGGAATCTACATCTACATGGATACTCTGGAAATCACATTTATGTGTCTGGCAGAGAGTTCATCGAATCACCTTCACAATTCTCTGTTATTCCAACCTCGTATAGCACGCGGAAAGAATGAACACCTATAGCTTTCCGTACGAGCTCTGATTTCCCGTCGCAACGAAAAACGCCTTTCTTTTGACGATATCCAGCCAAAATCCTGTATCGTTTCTGTGATACTCTCTCCCACATTTTGCGATAGTACGAAACTTGCAGCCTTTCTTTGAACTTTTTCGATGTACTCCGTCAGTCCTATCTGGTAAGGATCCCTCACTGTGCAGCAGTGTTCTAAAAGAGGACGGACGAGCGTAGTGTAGGAAGTCTCCTTAGTCGATTTGTTACATTTTCTAAGTGTCCTGCCAATAAAACGCATTCTTTGGTTAGCCTTCCCCACAATATTTTCTATGTGTTCCGTCAAATTTAAGTTGTTCGTAGTTGTAATACCTAGGTATTTAGTTGAATGAATCTGCTTTTAGATTAGACTGATTTATCGTGTAACCGAAGATTAACGAGTTCCTTTTAGCACTCATTCGTTATTCAGGGCCAACTGCCACTTTTCACACCATTCAGATATCTTTTCTAAATCGTTTTGCAGTTTGTTTTGATTTTCTGATGACTTTATTAGTTGATAAACGACAGCGTCATCTGCAAAGAATCTAAGACGGCTGCTTAGATTGCCTCCCAAATCATTTATATAGATAAGGAACGCCAGAAATCACTTCTGTTTAGCTCGATGACTTTCCGCCAATTACTACGAATTGTGACCTCTTTGACAGGAAATCACGAATCCAGTCACATAACTGAGACGATATTCCATAAGCACGCAATTTCAATACGATCCGCTTGTGAGGTACAGTTTCAAAAGCCTTCCGGAAATCAGAAATACGGAATCGATCAGAAATCCCTTGTCAATCACACTCAAAACATCATGTGAATAAAGAGCTAGTTGTGTTTTACAGGTTCGTTGTTTTCTAAACCCATGTTGACTGTTTTTCAATAGACAGTTTTCTTCGACGAAATTCATAATGTTCGAACACATTATATATTCTAAAATCCTGATACGTATCGACGTTAACGGTATGGGCCTGTAATTTAGTGGATTACTCATATTACTTTCGTACCCATACTACCTTCAATCATTTCCTAAGGGACAACCTAGAAAGATGGATGGATATGGATGCTAACCATGGCCGATTTACACTATGACGCTCTGCTTCACTGTTTACTCTTCATCTCCACACAAAATAATGAAAGATTTTAGTAAGCTCAAGGAAGGAAAGAAGATGATACAAAGTTGATTACTAGGATCCAAAATTTTACCACCTGATTTCTAGAGCTGTGTTGAAGCTTCGGCCTATGCTGCGAAGCTCTATATTAACAGACGTGGAACCTTGGTTTTGACGCCTCGTCGACTTCTGGATTGGGCAAAGGTGTACCATTAAATGGATCATAAACTTTTCAGGTGAACCAATCCCGTTTCTTAAGTGGCTAAAGGAAATGAATTAAATTTCAAGTGAGATCGCTGAATGACGGTGTGAGTAGCTCGAGACGTGTGAAACTCCATTGTGTTAACTACTCCTTCAACACATCCTGCTCTTCTTTCTCGTGCATATCACTAAACAAACGTCGCTGCTCGTTAAGACAACGGATCCGGCATGCCGGGCATTAGATACAGTATATTAGCACATCTGTCCCCTTTTTCTTTCGAGGTCGTCAATCTTATGAAATTGCTGATTGTGATCTTATGCCAGGTGTTTCAAAAAGAAAGAATAGATTTCAGTTGTTTATTATACATGGCGTATGACACTGGATAGAGGAAGTTTCAAAGTTTTGAGCAACGTGGGTACTGCAACACAAGAGAAATCATTTTGTGTGCTGGAATTTGGGTGAAATCAATCCATTGCTCACGTCCACCGTGCATTTCGCCGCCGATACAGCAAGAAGCCACCTCTGCACATGCAGATTTATGACTAGCATACAAAATCGTTGGAAGCTGGTTGCATACGCATGGGGAAGGGCATTGGTCGAGCATATCCGAGACGCATTCACAGAGCCCTCGCAAGTACACAAGAAGACCAGGACAGGAAAGTAAAGTTCTTCAAACAGCGGTGTGGGTGTTCTGAACCGACGTCTACATATGAAGACTTACAAGTTGCAGTTGCTGCAGAAATTGCGTCCCGTCGACCGGTAGAGAAAATACGAATTTAACATTTCATTTCTCCAGAATATGACACAGGACACTTTTCCCGAACTACTCAACTTCTCAGTCAAATCCATGTTTTATCTATCTGGTAAAGCAAACTGCTGTAATGTAACAATTTGGGGATCACAAAACCCTATCGTCGTCTTCGGACACCGAGAATGAACGTCTTTTGCTCCGTTTCTGTTCGGAGTGTTTATAGACCTTTCCTTAATCCAGAGGAAACTGTGACAGGAATGTCATACCTGGACATGTCACAAAATTGGTTGTTTCCTCAACTTCACGAAGATTCGAATGACCGTATTTTTATGCATGATTGTGCTCGCCTCACTTTCACCTTAAGATATAGAATATTTTTAAGAACACCATCCCATAACGCTGGACTGGAAGAGGTGAACAACAAGATCTTGTTCATTCGTTTTGGCTTCCCGGGTCACCAGACCTCACATCTTGAGATTTATTTCTCTGGGAGCGTATACAAGGAAGAGTCTTCGTCGCACCTGTGGCAACTACTCTTCAACAGCTGATGATTCGTTGAAGCTGCCACCTTAATAGACAGGGACCTGTTGATTCGTATGTGGAATGAAATGGACTACCGTTTCGACGTTTCTGCAGCAATGCATGGTGCACATGCTGAGTGTATGGTGTAGTGTCTGTGCGAAGATAAAACTTTCAACCTCCCTCTATCCAGTGACATGCTTGAAGTGTTTTGTCTTTCATAGTTTGTCTGTAATAAACAAGTGATATCTGTTGTTTCATTATGAATCGACCTGTATGTTCATCTGTCAAATGGGCGTTAATCAGGCCGGAGTAGGCAAAGTGTAATGCGAAGAAGGCTTCAGGAGGACAGGCAACACGCACACTGGGCCTTTATTTTGTTGCACTTTTAGTATTACTATAATTGTTTTGCTTGGAGCCGGCCGCTGTGACCGAGCTGTTCTAGGCGCTTCAGTCTGGTACCGCGCTACCGCTACGATCGCAGGTTAGAATCCTGCCTCGGAGGTGGATGTGTGGGATGTCCTTAGGTTAGTTGGGTTTAAGTAGTTCTAGGGGACTGATGACCTCAGATGTTAAATCCCGTAGTGCTCAGAGCGATTTGAACCATTTTTTTGGCTGGGATTTATTTATTCGTCCTACAGACAGCTTGGTAGACATATAAACGCAACATGCAGAGAAAACAGGGTGTAAATAGTGCGTACAATGGCTTTAAATTATTTAACTATGTCACATAGGTTCAGTACATATAGATAAGGAATTTTCACGTATCAAATATAGACAGAATATAAATCACCTTTGTTGATCCTCCTCGATCCAGAGCTTAGATTTTGTGAGTAAAAATAACGGTGGTCAGTTAGTTCTTCTGAGACCAAACAAGACTCGAACACCAAATCACAAAAAAAGGAAAAAGAAATCTTGAGTGAACCTGGTGACAGCATATAGACCCCATCATAAATCATCCTCGGTTTTCATCCTAATAATTACATATTCCCACGGATTACTTTCATAGATTTTATTTATTGAAGCGAAAAGTCAAAAAATGAATATATCTGTGTATGTACCACTAAATGTTTGTTACTTATTATATCTGAAAAAACTATCACTAAACTGAAACCATTCCAGTGCCTTCAGAAACTAAGTTACACATTATTATGCCAGGCCAAGTCACTTTTTTTTGAAAGCTGCACTAAACTTCCAACTGACACAAATACATGAGACTATTTTGCATTATAATCATCAAAACTATGTAAACGAACCCTCGGAACGTTTTACCAGTCGCTGAGTTCCCCGACTACCGAAATCAGACCCTCGGACACGGAGCCATTCCAGAACAGTTACGTAAATTGCTTCGACGTAGCAAAATCTTTGATCACCATGGATCACTTCCTCGACTGCCTTCACACTGTCGCCTGTGGTCGACTTGGAAGTCGATGGCCCTCCTTCCCGATCCGCATCGCCCAGCTCTCCGCGGCCTTGCTCGAACTGTCGGCACCACTTCCTGTCGTTGGACACAATATTGCCTTTGGCCCACATCCCACCAGAATTCACGGTTAGTCTGTGGGCAAATTAGACGTTTTGCCCGCTAGAATCGTACTGTCCCCCGTAATTCAACTTTGGAGTTGGTGGTCAGTTGCTGGGCCCTTTCACTCTCACAGTGTGAGGTACCTGTTATCTGCACCACGGTGAACTGTGACTGCAGGACACCCAGAGCGTGTACAGTCCTCTAGTAATGCCCCACTCTTCTTGCGCAATGATCTTAGCGTAAGACGATGTGTGCCTTTTGTAGTTCCTTCTGCTGTTACATATGGCGTTGCAAAAATGTTTATTTTTCTCTGCAACAAAAACATATTTTGCGTTTATCATATTACACAAATGTGGAACCCTTTCAACTGAGCAATGCATATAAGAATAGACTTCTATGGGTTTGTTCAACATTCAATATGTAGCAGACAACGTTCTTGCAATTTCTTTTGTGTAACATAGTAACTGATTTTGTAACATTTTACGAGTTACTAACAAGGAGCGAATTGTTTAGTTTCACCTGTGTACTTTGGAAGTTTAGTTTTTAAATCTCTGCGTGTTAATTTATTTTATTAGACACAGTTCTTGCATTTACGTCAGTGTCTATAACAGAGTTTCGTAGCTCATATCGTTAATGTTTTTTTTGTGTAGTGTAGTTTTCCACCATCTTTAAAAAGGATAGGGGCTGTGATTGCTGTGTGCGGATGCGACATTTGGCTCTCAACGCTGAGCTGCGTTGGCTTCGATTACACAGTTTGAGGCTACAGAGGATGCGCATCACTGTTATGGACAGGCCGTGGTGTTCCAACGGACGTCCAGTAGAACTAAAGAGTCCTCCGATCAGTCTGCACTGGTGGCAAGTCCTGTTCCTGCTCGCACTGAAGTTGAACCTTCCAACATGGTCGAGTGGGTTGAAGCCTCGGGGGAAGTGGGGGGGGGGGGGGGGGGGGGAGGGGGAAGGCTACGAAAGACTTCCTGGGGAGGCCGCCTCCCCGATTAGGCTGACAAACAGATTCCTGGTGCTATCTGTGGCTGACAATGTCTCGCAGTAAGATGCAGTCACTTGCCCTATTTCAAAGGAAACTCTCTGCCTGCAAGATCTGGGCACTGACAAAGGGTTGGATTATTGGTAGATGGGAGGAGCAATGTCAGGTGCGTTATGGAGAACCTTAAGGATATGGCTGCCAAGGAAGGTAAGAAAGCCCGTGTGCTTGGTAGATGGGAGGAGCAATGTCAGGCGTGTTATGGATAACCTTAAGGATATGGCTGCCAAGGAAGGGAAGAAAGCCCGTGTGCATACCAGGTGGAGCTAATCCAGACGTGGAACGGGTTCTTCCGGATGCCATGAAGATCACAGGGTGCAGGCAATTGTAAGTGGGTAATAGAAAGTACTGATGCTCTAATCGTTGTAGCCACTTAAAGCTATGCTCAGTCGACATTGTTTGCGAAGAACCTAACAGTGTTCAGAAAGGACAGGCTAAATACAGCTGGCAGCCGTGTGATTGTTGCTGTTAGAAGCAGTTTATCTTGTACCGAAATGGAAGTAGATAGTTCCTGTGAGTTAGTATGGATACATGTCATTCTTGACAACCGGAATAAAATAATAACTGGATCGTTTTACCGACCTCCCAGCTGAAATAATACACTTTCTGAAAGGCTGAAACAAAATTTCGGTCTAATTTCAAACACGTACCCGACTCATACCGTTATAGTTGGTGGTGACTTCAACTTGCTCTCGATATGTTGGTGAAAATACGTGTTTAAATCTGAAGGTACCAGTGAGACATCATCCGAAATTGTGCTAAACGCATTCTCTGAAAATTATTTCGAGTAATTAGTTGACCAACCTATTAGAATCCTAAATGATTGTAAAAACACCGTCGATCTCTTAGCAGCAAATAATCCTGAGCCAGTAACGAGCATCAAAACGAATACAGCAATGAATGAACACAGGGTTGTCGTAGCGAGCCTAAGTACTGTAACTCCAAAATCCACTAAAAGTACTTCTGTTCAGAAAGCCAGATAAAACTCCCCTTCACGCTTTCCTGAGAGACAGTTTCCATCCCTTCTTAATTAACAATGTAATTAACAATGAATTCAAGCAAATAGTATCGACCGAAATTGAAAGATTTATACCAAGCAAATTAGAAAACGACTACACAAAACAAGATCATAACACCGCTGCAGAAATAACGAAAAAACATTCCAAACTTTAACGGACGCAAAACACCCAAAATTGCCGATCTTTTACAAAAGCTCGAAATTTAGTGCGGATATCAATATGAAATGGTTTTATTAATTACCATAAAGGACCTTTGTCTCGAAACCTGGTAGAAAATCCAAAGAAATTTTGCTCGTATGTTGTGTATCTATCTAGCGGGAAGGCACAATCAGCGCTTTCTTGCGCGACAGCAAAGGAAATAGTATCGACGACAGTACTACCAAAGCAGATTTGATAATAAAAGCCCTCCGATATTTCTTCAACAAAGAAGACGGATTAAATATTTCATAATTTGAATCAAGAACAGCTGCCAACAAGAATAACTTTGCATTAAATGTCCTCGGAGTTGTGAAGGAACTCAAATCATTTAATAAAAGCAAGTTTTCCGGTCCGGAATGTGTGTGAATTAAGTTCCTATGAGAGAACGCTGATGTATCCGCTTACTCGAGGAAAGATCCGTACACAAGGATAGGAAAATTTCGCAGGTCGCACCAGTAGTCAAGAAAGGCAATAGGAGTAATCCACTAAATTACGGGACCCTACCATTAACGTCGATATGCAGTCGGATTTTGGAACATATATTGTGATCAAACTTCTACCTCGAAGATTTAGAATACATCGTTCTTATGAAACACAAGTAGCTCTAAACTCAAAGATGTGTTGGTGGTATCTACAAGGGATTTAATATTGATTCCGTTTTTCTAGATTTCCAGAAGGCTTTTGACACCGTACTTCACAAGTGGCTTGTAATGAAATAGCGTGCTTACTTGAAATGGCCTCACTTACGCAAGTGGATACGTGATTTACTGTAAGAGAAGTCACAGTTCGTAGTAGACCGAGCAAGACTGCGCAGTGGTTAGCATACTGTACTCTCATTCGGGAGGACGTCGGTTCAAACTCGCGTCCGGCCATCCGTATTTAGATTTTCTGTAATTTCCCTCAATCACTTCAGGCAAATGCTGGGATGTTTCGTTTGGAAAGGCACGGACTATTTCCTTCCCCATCCTTCCCTATATAGGGGGCTGACTTTCACGGACATGATACGGGATTTGGGGTGGGCATCATTAAATCAGAAGCGTTTTCTTATCAAGAAATTTCAGTCACCAGTTTGCTCCTCCGAATGCAAAATTTTTTTGTTAACGCCGACATACATCTGGAGAAAGGTTATGTTGATAAAATAAGGGAAAGCAGAGTTCGCACGGAAAGAGATATGTGTTCGTTTTTTCTGCGCATTGCTCGAGAGTGGAATAACAGAGGATTATTGTAAAGGTGGTTCGATGAACCCTCAGCAAGGGATTTATCTGTGATTTGCAGAGTATCCATGAAGATGTAGATATAGATGTATACAACTAAAGTTTGAAAGTGAGGGTCCTAATTTAGACCCTCACCCTCAAACGTTCGTTATATGTGAGGGTCAGGCTGACTAACGTTATCCCTAGAGCAAGAGATCAGCCCAGAAATCATAAGACGCTGGAGCACCTACCTTCAAAGATTTCATTTGTCCTGGTCTTCTTACCTGGTAATCGCTTTCAGATGCTCGGACCCTGTTCTAAGGAGTCCCAGCCTCGGCTTTTAGAGACTGTAGCTGGCACATCCTGCAGTATGTGCATACTGAATGAGTGCGCTTGCATTCTGAATATCTGTTATAGCTCGACAGTACCAGGCCTTTAGGATGTGGGTACTTCTCCCTCTATGTCATAAATAGAACGCTGGATAAGTTTTGACAAGGGAAGGGGAGAATGCTCTGTTCTCTCTGTTTCCGGCCTAGATAATTGTTTCCATTGCTAAAATTAAACATATCGTCAGCTCCTGACCGATCAACAGAACTAACCATCGAGCGAGCTTAGCACTGGTCAGGGAGTGAGTACGTGACATGTGTGACAGACTTGATGTGACCTCCCGAGTGTCGCTTCCTCTGCACTATTTTATACGAAACCTTCTAACCAAACAAGTCTTGGACCGATTTGATGGCATATTTTGGTCACTAGCCGAGTGCACAAGGAAGAAATCAGCGTCCGGTCAACTAGACAGGTTTGAACGTCTTAACAACAAGGCGCAGCAGAACGAGGACGCTCAAACGGTCGTCAACCTGAACGAGAAGGGATTCGACGCAACCACATTGAAAGTGCTCAGCAATGGTCTTAATTTCTCAGTTACCCCCATAAATGTTCCTCCGGCGGCCTTCGTTAGTGGAATGGTGCAGGGGGCCCTGAAATTTACTGCCGAAGATGCTGAACAAGTGCGAGGGGAGATGTGCAGAGCGCTCAAGAAACATGGGTGATGGGATGTTTTCCCTTAAACAACTCATGGAAGATGATAGCGTTGTGGTGTTACCAACAGATAAAGGGGAAAGCTACTGTCGTTCTACAGGAAGCAGATTATGACAGTATGGTGCGACAACTTCTCGACGAAACGGTATAAAGACCAGTGGACAGCGACATCATGAGACAAGGTGGATAAGAAGATCGGGTCCCTTCTAAAGGAAATCGGTCTTCCAGAAAAGATCGTTAAGCAGCTAAGAGCAAAAGTACCAGTGACGCCAAGATCTTATGGTCTGCCTAAAGTGCAAAACGAAGGCGTTCCTCTACGTCCAGTAGTCAGCAAATCGGGCGCAGCCACCTGCCTCACTGCTCAACACCTTCATAATATGCTCTCACCACATGTGGGAAAGTGTGCCCGTCATATTCGTAACTCAGAGGATTTCCTATGACGCCTGAGTTAGCTACAGGTCAAGGTATATGACATCACAGTCAGTTGCGACGTGGTGTCCCTGTTGACCCGCGTACCACTGAATGATTCACTTGATCTGATAGGGAAAAGTTCGGCGGTGCTCTCCTGGACGTGTTCAGGCTCATATTTACCTCGACGTACCTCCTATATGGGGATCAATTCTACGTGCATATGGGAGGGGTGGTAATGGGCAGCCTTCTCTCACCGATGGTGGCCAATCTCCTTATGGAGAGATTTGCAGAGGAGGCACTTACATCGGCCACAGATCAACTGCAATGATTTTTATGGTACGTGGAAGGCACCTTTGTTATATGGCATCACGGGAGGGAAAATCTCGATGCTTTCTTGGACCTCCTAAACTCACGCCATCCTAACATTAAATTTATCATGGAACTGGAGATGGATAGACTATCCCATTCCTAGGTGTACTAGTCAAGAGGAAGGCAGATGCTATCTTCAGTCACAGTGCACACCCCAAAGACACTCCGACTTGTAGCTGCACGCCAGCAGTTGCCACTACCCCTTAATCGAAAAGTAGTGTACTCAGAACTGGTTGAACTGACACGAACAATTTGGTAGCGGAGATAGACCACTTGCAGTCTGTGTTCTACAAAATCGGATACTGTCTACATCTACATCTACATCTACATTTATACTCCGCAAGCCACCCAACGGTGTGTGGCGGAGGGTACTTTACGTGCCACTGTCATTACCTCCCTTTCCTATTCCAGTTGTGTATTGTTCGCGGGAAGAACGACTGTCTGAAAGCCTCCGTGCACGCTCTAATGTCTCTAATTTTACATTCGTGATCTCCACGGGATGTATAAGTAGGGGGAAGCAAAATATTCGATACCTCATCCAGAAACACACCCTCTCGAAACCTGGCAAGCAAGCTACACCGCGATGCAGAGCGCCTCTCTTGCAGAGTCTGCCACTTGAGTTTATTAAACATCTCCGTAATGCTATCACGGTTACCAAATTACCCTGTGACAAAACGCGCCACTCTTCTTTGGATCTTCTCTACCTCCTCCGTCAACCCGATCTGGTACAGATCCCACACTGATGAGCAATACTCAAGTATAGGTCAAACGAGTGTTTTGTAAGCCACCTCCTTTGTTGATGGACTACATTTTCTAAGCACTCTCCCAATGAATCTCAACCTGGTACCCGGCTTACCAACAATTAATTTTATATGATCATTCCACTTCAAATCGTTCCACACGCATACTCCCAGATATTTTACAGAAGTAACTGCTACCAGTGTTTGTTCCACTATCATATAATCATACAATAAAGGATCCTTCTTTCTGTGTATTCGCAATACATTACATTTGTCTATGTTAAGGGACAGTTGCCACTCCCTGCACCAAGTGGCTATCTGCTGCAGATCTTCCTACGTTTCGCTACAATTTTCTAATGCTGCAACTTCTCTGTATACTACAGTATCATCCGCGAAAAGCCCCATGGAACTTCCGGCACTATCTACTAGGTCATTTATATATATTGTGAAAAGCAATGGTCCCATAACACTCCCCTGTGGCACACCAGAGGTTACTTTAACGTCTGTAGACGTCTCTCCATTGATAACAACATGCTGTGTTCTGTTTGCTAAAAACTCTTCAATCCAGCCACACAGCTGGTCTGATATTCCGTAGGCTCTTACTTTGTTTATCAGGCGATGGTGAGGAACTGTATCGAACGCCTTCCGGAAGTCAAGAAAAATAGCATCTACCTGGGATCCTGTATCTAATATTTTCTGGGTCTCATGAACAAACAAAGCAAGTTGGGTCTCACACGATCGCTGTTTCTGGAATCCATGTTGATTCCTACATAGTTTCCAAAAACGACGTGATACTCGAGTAAAAAACATGTTCTAAAATTCTACAACAGATCGACGTCAGAGATATAGGTCTATAGTTTTGCGCATCTGCTCGACAACCCTTCTTGAAGACTCTCATGTGGTGGCACACAGTTGCTGTCATTGTAATGTCCTCTTCTTCATCTGTCTGCGATAGATTGTGATCTGTTGAATATGGCTTGAACTCGGGTTTCTTGCCACGTAAATGACAGCTCTGTCATGGCCTGAGGAAAGCCACTGTATCATATATAATGTGCGCTACCACAAGGTCCAATTCCCCTGCACCTCCACCAGAATAATGTCATGTAGAAGGTGTAAGTAGATGAATGACTAACTTCACTTAATGAAGGTTTATTCAGCACTTGCACATACAAGAGCATGGAGCTAACTGCCTCCGGCCAGACCACATACAGTATATATACAGCTACATAACATTCCAGTACAATGATGCTTGACATTTGTAGATACTTCTAGAATGTATTCGAATCAAATATAGAAATTAAAATCGTACAGTCCAGGTGAGTTTTGAACTCACATCCCTCCATACAACACTTGAGTTTCATAACCACTACACCACGGTGCTCCTCAGCTTTTTCTGCAACAATATAAATGAAATTGGTGAGGAGAAGTTGATACAGTCCTATTGGTAGATGAGGTACTGTAGTGTACAAAGTTTATGTCATGTAATATGTTTTCATTTAAACTCCTCTTGGTAAGTTGAGCAAAGTTAGTTACCTTTGTATACTATGTTAGGATTGTTAACAGATTGTTATGATGGCTTTCTATTTCAAATGTGGGTTTAGATTACTTTGTGTCTTGGATCCAAAGCTATTCTGGTGTTTTGTTTCTAAGTCCTACTACATATGTATAAAAGGCACTGCGCTCTGTTTCCCCATCAGAGGTTCCTGAAGAGGTACAAGACGATATGAAGAAAGTTGGATATTTGCCATATGTCGGGCCGATATCTGCAGAAATCTGTAGAATTCTCCTCAAACGTAACATCAAGAGCGTGTTCCATCCAGCCACCAAGCTCAAGGCTCTGCTATGGAGTGTGAAGGTTTACCTGGATCTGCGGAAACCAGGCTTTTACCATATACATTTTCAATGTGGGATGGAATACATCGGCCAGACGACTTATAGCGTTGACATAGGTGCAAAGTACACTAAAGGCACACCAGACTGAGACAGGCAACCAAGTCAGTGATTGTCCAGCATTGTTTAAAATTCAATCATTATATGAACTATAACGATGCCAAGATTCTAACACACACATGGAGGTATTGGAGTAGCGTTATCAAAGAATGTATTGAGATTAAGGTCACGGAGAGCATTATTAACCGCGACACCAGTTTCCAGTAGAGCTCTGCCTCGAATTCGGGACTCTTATCTTCTAAATTCGTAACGGGGCCAACATGAAGACCCCATGGGACACAAATATGAAGACGGAATTAGAGAAAACTGCCCGGTGCATGTAGCAAAGGACGCTCATGAAATGGTACCTTAGACAACAGATCAATACCTGAGGACGCTCTACCGGGTCTCGAGCGGCTGTTTGAGCAACAGTGACCTGAAAATAACACTTCAGCCGTTCCTGGTGTGCACGGAAATCGGACAGAACGCCTGACACGGCACGCCACGGTAACAGGACGTCCTAGATCAGAGGTGGGCTTAAATGAGGATAACCGGAAGATAAAATGTCTAGCACGCCTTGGACGTCTTTCAGAACTGCAACAGCGAGACTGACAACGGGCACTGACCACAGCGTTCGGAACTGCCGCGGCTAGAGGAAAGCACTACCGTCGCTGCTATTGGTCAATGCACAACACATACAGAGCGCACGACGCGGCGTAGATCGCAGACGGAGCGCCTAGCACAACATGAGCATAAATACCGGACTCGTTCCACACTGGAACCAGTATCAGGCAGCACGTGAAGAAGACTGATTGTTACGCAGTTAAAATGCCGGTACAAGTAAGCGGTGAACAACCGGCAGGAACCCGATGATCTTGATTTCTTTTCTCTGCACATAATTTCCTACTCCAATGTACAGACTGAATAACATCGTGGATAAGCTACAACTCTGTCTCACTGCCTTCTTAACCACTGCTTCCCATTCCCGCCCCTCGACTCTTATAACCGCCGTCTTGGCTTTTATAGAAGTTGTCAATACCCTTTCACTCCCTTTATTTTACTCCTGTTAGCTTGAAATTTTCAAAGAGAGTGTTCCAGTCAGCTTTTCTGTAAGTTTTTCCTACCTCCACAAATATTATAAACGTATATTTGTCTTTCCTTAATCTATATTCTGAGAGGGCTCGTGGGGTCAGTATTGGGTTGCCTGTTATACCTTTCTAAGGGATCAAAACTGAGCTTCCAAGAGGTTGGATTCTACAAGCTTTTCCATTCTTCTGTAAGGAATTCGCGTTAGCATTTTGCAACCACATGTAATGAAACTCATAGTTCGGTAATGTTCGCATCTGTCAGTGCTTGCTTCAGCGCGGATGCAGAAATACGTTCGACTTCGTCCGGGAATCTCAAAGTCGCCAATATGAAGAATGTGGGCGGGGACTGCAGTTAGGTGGCGCCAGACAGGAATGTGGGACTGCTGGCAGAAGCGCCAAGACAGTCAGTGCGTCTGCGGTAACTAAAGGGGCCGGGGTAGCACAGTTGTTAACGCAACTGCCTAGCAAGCAGGAAATCCCCGTTTCGAATACCTGACCGGCACGCATTTTCAATCGCCGTCGCTGATTCCGCATAAATTCCCGGATGCAGCTGACATCAATATTTCCTTCCCTTTCAGTTAGTTTCTCCACCTTTTTTTCCATAGGATGGGGCCCCTCCACGCCCACACCGACGAGGTGTTCAAACCAAAAGTTCTACAGTCACCTCCGTATAACATGTTAGCTTTCCAATCAGGAGTCACACGATCCGGGCTGTGGGCAGGATTACTCATTGAAATGGTTTATCAGGAGACAGAAAGTGGACTAAAGCGATAGAAGGGTATCGGTTTGTAAGGGCAGAGGGAAAAAAGTGACAAGGCCAGTGCCAAGAGAAAAAAAGCCTCTGCCACAGTAGGACTGGTAGTAAGGGCAGTAGCGGCTTGCTAGCTCCGACAGTGCATGCAAGGTGAGGTTATGTTAGTTCGAGATATCGTGCATCGTTACCTTTGTCGTTGCGGGTGCTCGTAGTAGTGCCTGCTGCAGCGGCTGCGTCCCCGTAACAGTCTGAGGTCGGCATACATTAGTGGGCGATCGGTCATAGATCAGCTCACAGTGTACGGTGTGTGTGTGTGACTGGTTTGCGTGTTGTGTACAGTACGGCCTCCCTGTGATTGCCTGTTTTGCGGCGGGTAGGACATCTGGGGTTGCCAGTAATAGCTGTGTTGCAGGGACTCGCGAGTACTGTTGTGTTAGCGGGCTATGGACCACAGAAGTTTAGTTCTTTGCTAATAGTGTCTTTGGTCTATTATGTTTCCATCTATGGTAGTGGTCGTAGTTCCCCATAGAAAGCATAAACGGGTTACGCGAGTGTCTCGTGTTTCTGTAAAGTCGTGTGGAGAGTTTTTGGAATACCTGCAAGAGGGTATCTAGCCGATATTCCCAGTGAACATGCGCGGCGCGTTTGTAACGCGGTGCACTTATTATCATTCTGAGGACTTTATTTTGTATGAGCTGCAGACGGCGCAGGCGTGTGGGCGTAGCGTATCCCCAAATGGGAGCAGAATACGTCATCAAAGGTCTAATAAGTGTGATGTACAGGGACCTGGACACCCTCCAATTCAGTGTGCTACGCGTGTTAAGCATAGGATAGAGTTGTGCGTTGATGTTTGCGCAGGAGTGTCGGTCTTCTAGTGAACAGAACGGCTTCACACTTGTCGACATTCACTCTAACACCCCATTTTACCAACCAAAGATCTGCCTCTCTGAGTGCAGTCTGTAGTCGTGAGTTTTCCAGTGTTGCTCGAGGATGGCAGTGTCATCCGTGTGAGTTGCCACCATCGTGTTGCATGTAGCTGGAAGGTCATTAATATAGAGGTTAGACAGTATGGGCTCTAGGTAGTCTCTTTGGGGTACTCCAGCCTGGATACCTTGTCGTGTTGATTGTTCGACTTGCACGTCGGTGTTGGAACTCCTATCCGTGAGATGTAAGTGTAAGAGATGTACGAGCCCGTCGGGGAACCCTCCGTCGCTGAGTTTGCGTATGAGGCCGTTGTGCCACAGGCGGTCTAAGGCCTTTTCGATGTCCAGGAACACTGCCCCAGTTGTTTTGTTTGTATTGTATCCGTGTGTTATGTATTCAACGACGCAGAGGAGTTGCTGTGTTGTCGAGTGGTATTCCCCAAGCCGAATTGCTCCAGCCTCAGGGTATCGTTTGTAATGCAGTGCCTAGTGAGTCGTTTTAGTATTACCATCTCAACTATCTGGCTGAGCGCGCTTAGCAGACTGATGGGTAGGTAATTTTGTGGGAGGGAGTGGTCTTTCTCCAGCTTCCTGAACATGAGAGCCATGGCCGTCTTCCAAAAGGCGGGGAAGTGTTGGTGTTTAAGTATTGCATTCGTGATGTGTGTGAGGTATTCTGCTGCTTTATCCGTGAACTCCTGGAGGACACGGTTTTGAATGCCATCTCGACCAGGGGCCTTCCTAGCTATGGTATGCATGATGGCTCATTTGAATTCAGCAGTGATAGCCTGTCGTATATCGTTGCGCGATGGTTGGGCCAAGATGCTTGTAACCTCCTGGTCGGTCGCAAGTGCGAACGCTGGGTCTGAGGGGTCCAGGTTCGGTGTGAATGACGCTGCAAGTGTGAGGACCATGAGTTCTATTTATTCTTCCGCAGGATATGCCGGTCCGTCGGGCCCTTGTAGCGTGGGTGTGTACAGTTTCTCCCTGGTGAAGTGACGGGCCAACTGCCACACGCTAGGTTGCGTGGTGTCCAGCCCTTCGAGTTTCTGGTTCCACTGTTATGTTTTAAAAGTTTGGATATTGTCCCGGATTATTAGTTTCTCCGCCATCCACCATCAAATTATATACTATTTATTCCGATGATGTGAAAACTTTTGAGCAGCAAGTAAAGATCTAGACGACCTCACTCATGACATAGAGAACACAAAGACCAACCAGCACATCCCTCGGCAAGGTTTTACTTAGAAGCTTATTGCACCACTTGCGGCTTGGTGGGTGGTTGGTGGGAGCGTATGGTTGGAACAATGGAGCGCTCGCCGAGAAAAGTTTAGAAAAATCACTGGTAGATGAAGCAACACTTAGGACTTTATTGTTGTAGATAGAGTCCGCCATCAAGTCGCGACCAGTCGCTGAGGGAGGCTCGGCAGTACTTACACTAAGCTGTTTCATGATTGGAGAATGGTTGGCTATAATACCCATAGGCCATGAACAAAGTATACAGAAAGATCTTGAAAGAGAGGGCAAGCAACGAGGAAGATGACAAAATGACTTGATGAAGATATGAAAGGAAGCATACCTGCTCGATCTCTCAAACTTCCATGAAGTCCAGCGATCTAATCCGAAAACTGGGAAATGTCGAATGAATTGTACCCTTGCAGGAAGACAGAAGGTGAGGCACTTGATGGAGAGAACCGGCATTATCGATAGAAGGCCAGGGAGAGATGTAACCGTGAGGACCTTAATGCTTCATACCCCAGAAGGAAGAAATATTAGTCGGCCGGTGCAACGGGTCATCCCACTTGATACTGACCAGGTAGTGAGGCTGTTGAGGATTAAATAAATTCTCTATTTGCGATTCATCTCTGTAATACTTATATCTTTGAAAGGAGACGAAAATACAGCAGTAGACATGACATGTGGTGTCCTCTCAGTTAATACATGCGATTGAGAGTGTTAGTTTGTTGCCTTGACCAACGCGTTCTCTAGGTTGAAAACGTCTGGTAGTGCGTTGTCGAAAGGCTAGTGCGCTAGCACTTGCCAGTCACTACAATGGGTGGACTGTGGCAGTGAGTTGAAGCAACTCTGGATGATGTGTCCGTATCTCCCCTCTGGGCTCAGTTCACTCCGATGGACAACCGAATTAAAATTAATATCCCTGAGTGAGGAGGCAGTTCTGTGTACTTCACACTCTGTATACCCCCAGATTACATGAGAATTTAAACGCGTATTCTCGGTGCTCTTGCATATACGCGCAATGAGTTCAGCTTCGTTACTGGTTAATCTTCCTAGTGCTACGATTTTAAGGGCCAGAAGTGCACCTTTTTTGATGGTTGATTTACTATTAAAGGGATACACTAAAGCAGGAATTAGAGAGGGATCTAAACTCTGTAACCGCTAGACTAAAAGTGTTGCTTTTATCATTCGTGTTATGTGTTCTTAAGACTGTATCTTCTTATGTCAGAGGAACGCTTACCAATGGGAATTTAATTTCGCTTTTCTCGTAATACACTTGTGTCATAGTATACTTATACATGTACCACTATTTCTGCAACATTTACTCAATGAAAAATTAAAGACCTGGTTAAAACGTCGAGGAGATGACCATACCTTCGGAGAAATATAACAAGCACGAATTGCACAATGTTGCTTAACGAAGTGAACTGTGAACCTCTTCAGTGGACCCAGCCACGCATTGACCTCAGTCGATGTAAGGTATCAAATAGAAGAGCATAACGTGGGTGGTCGGACGAGTGTGTGAACACTTGTTATCCCAAATGTGAGTCCAGAAAGGCGGCAAAGAAGACAAAACAGTCCTCTTCGTCCCTTTCTTGGATAATGCTGACTTACAATTAATTAATCATTCATTCTCTCTGCTATTTTCGTATATGCACAATTAGTAAGGCCTCGATATATGTTACTCATCTTTCTGTTGAATTCTGATGGCCAGCGAGGTTACGTTACTAGCCATGATTTCATCAGATGAGCTAGGTACAATGAATCCGTGTCTGCAGTTACGTAGAAAGCGTTACAGCCTGTTTTCCTTCAGTTTAGAAGCCATTAATGGATCGTCTGGAGCAAAGTATTAAATTCCTTGTTCCAAAGAATGCCTATGAATGTACGATAGTGAGACATTACTCGTGTCGACTCAGTTTTCTAGCTGGCTACACAGAAGACGCACGAGTTTTCTAAATTAGTGAGCTGTGGGGTGAGTCAAACGAATAGCAGAAGCGATGTGTTCCTAGCGTGTGGCATTACCTAGCAACAGGTGGCTGCCAGAAGTCACTGTGCAGTTTCACGGGTCTGCAGTAGCGATTTCCTTCGGAACTTCTTAGACCGTTCTATCCACGTCTCACAACGCACTCAACCTGTAAGCTACCGGAAAGTAACTTGTACTCCCTGTCTCTCCAATGTTCCAGTATCCTTTACATGTCAACCACTTCTAGGTACCAAATCCCCTTTGTTGTTACAGCTAAATTTATAAACTGTCAGGTCTTCCCATTTTACCCGCGACATTCTACCTCCCATATTCATTCAAGCAGTCCATCCAGCTTTCATCGCTCCTATGCAATATGAGGCAGACGTGTAGTGAATGGAGCTTCCTTTTTCATAAATATCATTTTTCTTCTAGTATACACATTGAGATTATTATTCACTTGTATTGAACTGCTAGTTAAAATATTCGGGAATGGTAAGCCAACTGTAAGACAGCATTAGATATTATGATACGTGATATGATTAATGTTAGCAGGATAGGCCAACTGAAAGGTTACTGACCTGGAAAATAACAGTGTTGCATCAGTGAATATTATTCCTTTTAGGAATCACATGTGCATTGCATATGTGTCTGTACTCTGTTTAGCATGCAGTCTAATATTAATATATTGAAAATCAAACAAAACAAGATACGCAAGTGATAGCGAATTTTAATCATACAGACTGAGTACCTCCAATTGCCTGGATATGTATATATTCTAGTGTTCTATTAGTCCACTCGTCCGCTCCTTCTGTGTCCACTTTCTCCTGCACCTATCTCCGCTACTGTCCACATTATTCACCCCCTCACTCCATCCATTTCCTCCTGCTTTTCTTTTCACGCATCTCCTACGCCATTATTCTCATTCTCCCCGTTTGTCTGTCATTATTGTCCTTTAACCGTGTCCAGCTACTACTTACCCCTCACTGTTCCTCCGTCTCAAAATACATTGGTAACATGTGTACAAAGTTTGGTTAACATTGGATTTAGGAGCAATTTTTACTTGCAGCTTCACCTCTGTAGGCTTGTGTCACATACATTTCAAATATATTTAACATATTTCATACAAATTGGTACCCGTATGTGACTTGTACCCCTAGTGAATTTCACCCCGCAGTCTCCTTTTCACGAAGTTCTATGTTTTGACGTCTAATCTTCTGAACAATGTGCCGTACTAAGATGTAATGTTCCAGATACATTAAACGGTATTTGTGCGTACTCTCCGCAAAGTGTGTTGGGAGTAGAGTTGGTTCTGGAGTATTAATAAATTAAAACGTCATGCGCACTGAAGCAGCTTTTTACGCATGTAAGTGTATATGACGTCATATTTCCAGAACTATGTGCCGTACAGTGGTATATTTTGCAAGTGCAGTCGGTGGCATATGTGAATACTGTATGCGATATGTGTCATGAATAGAGTTTCTGTCAAAAAAAGCCATAAATTAAAATGTGATTTCTGATGCAGCTGTTTTACTGCACTACATGAAAATGTATTAAGGGATAAGCACTGAAATTACGTATAGAGTTTGTTCCGAATGATTAAGGGCCCTCACTCTTAAATGTTGAATGAATAAATTCCAGATATTTGTCAGTCATGGGCTATGCTACTTTTTCACCAGCACCCCCACCACTTTGATTGGTGGCTGGGTCCTACACACCACAGCGCTTCTTTCCAGACAGTGCGAAGTTTGAATCAAATCTATCCAGTGGTTTAATAGCAGATGTGGAATATTGGCAACGGTACAATTATCTGTAGGAATCAGCATGGGTTTCGAAAAAGACCATCGTGTGAAACCCAGCTCGCGCTATTCGTCCACGAGACTAAGAGGGCCATAGACACGGGTTCACAGTTAGATGCCGTGTTTCTTGACTCCGCAAGGCGTTCGATACAGTTCTCCACAGTCGCTTGATGAACAAAGTAAGAGCATATGGACTATCAGACCAATTGTGTAATTGGATTGAAGAGTTCCCAGATAACAGAACGCAGCATGTCATTCTCAATGGAGAGAAGTCTTCCGAAGCAAGAGTGATTTCAGGTGTGACGCAGGGGAGTGTCGTAGGACCATTGCTATTCATAGTATACAAAAATGACCTTGTGGATGACATCGGAAGTTCACTGAGGCTTTTTGCGGATGATGCTATGGTGTATCTCGAGAGGTTGTAACAATGGAAAATTGTAATGAAATGCAGGAGGATCTGCAGCGAATTGACGCATGGTGCAGGGAATGGCAACTGAATCTCAATGTAGGCAAGTGTAATGTGCTGCGAATACATAGAAAGAAAGATCCCTTATCATTTAGCTACAATACAGCAGGTCAGCAACTAGAAGCAGTTAGTTCCATAAATTATCTGGGAGTGCGCATTAGGAGTGATTTAAAATGGAATGATCATACGAAGTTGATCGTCGGTAAAGCAGATGCCAGACTGAGATTCATTAGAAGAATCCTAAGGAAATGCAATCGGAAAACAGAGGAAGTAGGTTACAGTACGCTCGTTCGCCCACTGCTTGAATACTGCTCAGCAGTGTGGGATCCGTACCAGATAGGGTTAATAAAAGAGATAGAGAAGATCCAACGGAGAGCAGCGCGCCTCGTTATAGGATCATTTAGTAATCGAGAAAGCGTTACGGAGATGATAAATAAACTCCAGTGGAAGACTCTGCAGGAGAGACGCTCAGTAGCTCGGCACGGGCTTTTGTTGAAGTTTCGAGAACATACCTTCACCGAGGAGTCAAGCAGTATATTGCTCCCTCCTACGTATATCTCGCGAAGAGAGCATGAGGATAAAATCAGAGAGATTAGAGCCCACACAGAGGCATACCGACAATCCTTCTTTCCACGAACAATACGAGACTGGAATAGAAGAGATAACGGTTAGAGGTACTCAAGGTACCTTCCACCACACATCGTCAGGTGGCTTGCGGAGTATGGATGTAGATGTAGATCCTTTTTATAAAATATATGGATTAATTTGACACACAACGACAGATTATTTCATTCTGTACCAGGGAAATGTACTGCATGTGGTCACTGGATGAGCTGCTCGTCTAATTACCCTGAGAACTTCAAATTACAGGTGATTAAATTATTTAGCTTCACAGCAACTAATGAATGAATTCTGGACAGAAATTATCATTAAATTACTGTCAAATGGATAGCACATACACACACACACACACACACACACACACACACACACACACACACACACACACACAAACACACACACACTGTGATGTTACAAAATAGAAGTGATGTTGCTATTCAATGGAAAGTTGGAAATTGAGATTTAACTAACTGTTTTATCAATCACAATTGGCGTAAGAATCATGGATTGACGATTGTCATAAAATATTGCATTATGAGATGTGAATAGTTTTTACTTGCGGTTTCGCGTGGCTTGAGGCAGTCTCAACTAGCGTGCTATTGATTAAGAAATTGCGTTATCGTCTTTCTAATTACTTCATGATCGTAGATACGATCATACCCGGTTGTGAAGTTATTGTTATGACAAAACAATTTCCTAAGGGACCAGAAAGTTCTTAAGGGCGCAAAAACAACTGTAACATCACATAAAAGGGAAATTCAATATTAAAGCTGATGCAAGAAGACGATAAAACAGTTTTCTTTTTATCAATGTAACACGCACATTAGACTGCTGATCTTGGTGTCTGTAATATTAGCAAAATGCATAATTAAAATGAAAATAATACTGAGGAGATAATAGGAATGAGCACTGCTAAATGATTCAGTATTCCCAGAACAAATATTTATTATAACTAAAACATATATCGTACCTTAAGCTTAATACAACAATGACGGTAGATTTTTATGTCCGTATCATGTCCACTGAGCGCTCTTTTATATAGCCATTGTCTTCTTTGAGTCGCTCGTGCGTCGTCACGGTAGGTTATAACAGTTCTTTACACTTCACTCAAACTTAAACATAACACGTTTTTATACATTTAGTAAAAAATTAGATCAGACTGCCACAAATCTGCGTCCGTCTTACTTCAGAAAAACAGTACAAGTCTTCTTAGCGCTCAAGGCTTCATTTGTTCTCCAGCGAACAAAATAGTGAAGGATCGCATATCCATCCGTACTTTTCTGTTTATATTGCCGCCCAAAGACGACGAATTACATTATCTAGAAAATTCCACCGTCGCCATGCGACGCCTTATTATATATTAATCATTCTTTATAAACAAGTATTTGCCTTCTAACCGTGGCACTATCACTGCAGACTGTTCGCATCCTAGAGGCAGTAGTACTGTTTCTTCCTAAGCTTCTAAAGCTACAGACAAGCACTTACATTGAATGAAGCGGTAGGAAAACACATCTTCTACGATCATGAAGTAATTAGAAAGACGCTAACGCAACTTCTTAATCAATAGCACGCTAGTTGTGACTGCCTCAAGCCACGCGAAACCGCAAGTAAAAACTATTCACATCTCATAATGCAATATTTTATGACAATGGTCAATCCATGATTCTTACGCCAATTGTGATTGATAAAACAGTTAGTTAAATCTCAATTTCCAACTTTCCATTGAATAGCTACATCACTTCTATTTTGTAACATCACAACACACACACACACACACAGACACACACATATATGCACAAGCATAAGTGTGTGTACGGGCTTGTGTGTGTGCGTCTGTTTCCATGTACCGAAAAGTTTCTGCAGTAAAATGCAAATGTCCAAACTTGACAAACAGCTCAGAACACACGGAGTCACCTGGTGCCGAGTCATCATATCGCCATCGAATACCGCAAGTACTCACTCATTAACTACGATTTCATAATTTCCTCCTTATCTCCGTACTAGGCACCAACAGTTTAGAGGAAACCGCACTTCGTCAAAGCGTAACAACATCTCCATTAACCCGTTCTATTGCCATTCAAATTTGGCACGGTAGTGTAAATCATCAACTTTTTTCCTTGGGTCTTGAAGTAGCTGAGCGTTGTTGAGTGTACGTTCGTTCGTTCCTGCTTTAGCGCCACCCGGATGTCACGTCGAAGAAACGGATACCTTCTGAATCAGCCTAGTGTGGTTCACGTCATTTCATACGGGTAGTTGGTGGATCTTGTAGGGCATCGTACATGGGAGAGCAAGTGTACTTCAGCTGCTTTCCTCCTTAAATATTTCGGAGCAATGTAAGATAGGACCGCTAATACGTAATTGAAGCAATAGTGTTACGGAAACATGTGATAGCTGGTGAGCGAATGAAACGGGAATGAAACCGCTGGGGAAGCTATTCGCACTGGGTAGAGGGCAGTTTTAGTTTCTCTTTATTTGACCCGTAACAGTTTACAAACAACGGGAAGACCGCCATTTGTATTTAGAAGGGAATACAGTTACTGATTATTTTTAGAGTAATTTAATTATCTGGCACAATCGCATTTATTCCTAACGAAGTAACCGGTTCCCGCCGAGATCGGCCTCCAGTGGCTGTGCTTCCCTTCCACGACTGCGGAAACCATGTTGTCAGTGGTGAGACGTAACCACGTACTGTATCGTATGACCTGAGGATTGCAAATGTCAGCCGAAACAGGTTATTTTGTTAGATATAAATATGACTCTGCAGATGATTTTATTATTCTAATTCTAAAAACAAGTCTAACGTGTGTGGTAAACTGCATCCTGGTTCATATGAGCCGTCAATAAAGTGACTGAATCCATCACGAGTGAAAGAAACGTCGGAAGCAGACAGAAGTTTACGCAGACAATTTTAATAGCAGTGTGTTCCCAACTTGCAAGAGCACCATGCGACCCCATCGATTAAAGCAGCATGTGGACTTGCCTAGACGTTCGTCCAGGCAGCTCCTAAATTTCACAGCAAGAGTTAGAAAGCAGAAACTGCATATTTCAATCACGTTTAGGCCAAGACCTGATTTGCACCCACACTAAAAAACCCTGGAAAAGTTCTATGTAGCTCAGCTCAGAGAGAACTGTGTGAGCTCTGCCATTGATCGACACGAGCTCACATCTCTGGCCATTTCATTGCTTATACAAACTCACGGTAAGAAATGAGTCCCAATAAAAGCAACTTTTCAGCAGTATTCGGTTTTGCTAGATGGGTTTCTACACACTTCCAGATTAATGTTTCTTCCGTCATTTACCGCATTACTTACCACCTGCCGTCTTTTTGGTAACTTCCACACAGACATGTCTGACCGCCTGTTCGACGTATGATGTCTGTCTAAAAGGAAAGACACGAAGCACGTAGTGAATTTCCGATGCGCTAGCCATACCTCTCATAGTTATTCCCATATTCAGATGTCGTACATGAAGCTCATTCGAACATATTAAATTTCGCACTCTTCTTTCATTAGAGACGAGCTGAGGACCATGCTTAGAACATTAAATTTGCGTTACGCTTTTTTTCCTCTCTCCTGCTCTGCATTTTCTTAAATGTCTTTTTCGAACAGTTTTGTCTTAGAAATCTTGCCAACATTCAGTTTGGATGGATTACGTGGGAGAGATGTTTGAGGTACAAGCTGATAACATCAGATTGAATTTAGAAGATGAAGGAGAAGAAAATGAAGAAAAACGAAGTTCTAACGTATTGAAATGTGTATTGGAGAAAGTAAATCAGTAGCTCCGGGAAAGGAAATCATTGGGCTATAGCAAAATACCGTCTGAGACACCGAAAATCTTCAATGAAAATTGATAGCCAGATTGACTGTGGTAGGAAACAGAATTTATGATGTCGGAATCTAGTATCAAGATTTACTTAAGACTTTTCTACTACCTTTACCTAAAACGTACTATACAAAAGAATGCGAAGACTATAAGACAATTAGGTTTATCTGTCCAGTTACAAAGGCTATAACGACAGTCATCCTACAGAGAATCGAAAGGAGAATTGAGGTAAATAATAGGGAAAACCAGGTTAGCTTCAAAAAGGGTAAAAAAGCAAGAGGTGCTATATGTTGTATGAGGATGATAAGAGAAAGAATGACAGAAATGAGCAAGGTGATGTATACTTACTCTGTCGACTGGAAGAAGGCTTTCGATATTGTCAGCTGGAGTACACTGCTGATATTTTTAAAAGACGTGGAAGGTGGAAGGATGTAAGGTTAATACAGGAGACGTGTGCAGAGCAAAAGATGATAGTGTAGGCGGTCTGGTGTCGGAATAGATGTGCACTGAAAGAGTTGTCAGGCAAAGATGGTCACTGTAACCGAAGCTATTCAACATACGTGGAGAAAAACAGTTAGGTAGGGCCATAGAGGATACAACAGACATTATCATTAGAAGAGAAAGGAGAATGACTATAAAATAAGCGGATAGGCCAGCAGTGCTGGCGGAATGAAAAGAGAAGCTACAGAAAATGTTGAAGAGTATTGCAGGAAGGAGCAACGAGTATAGGATGAAGATAAATACTGGAACGACAAAGCGCTAACAGGCATGAAGGAAGCTCCAGTAAACGTATTCCCAGAGAGAAAAAAGAGAGAACAAGTAAGAGTCTTTCTACACGTGAAAGTTTTTTTTTCATGAATCTGAAGTTATACGGACCAAAAAAGGAAGTAGAACATCTATAGGAAAGAGAGCGTTTGTAAAAGTGAAGCAGTTAGTAACTTCTAGAGGAATTCCAACGGAGTTGAGGAAAGGATTTGCTCAATTTTGTGTCTGTATTGTAGTGTATACAGCAGTGAATCATGGATGGTTAAAAAGAAAGAAAAAATATTATAAAGTTTCGAAATGTAGCTATGGAGAAGAATTCTAAAACCGACTTTAGAATGAGGAAGTTATGAAGAAAAAGGTGATGAAAGAAAATTTATCGAAGGAATTGGAAAAGAACGCATAGGATTTTTTTTGCACCAAGGAATTACATAGGGAAAAGTGGAAGGAATTAGAGGAACAGGTTGGAAGAGAACAGGAATGACAGATAACATTTGAAGACGACGGACGTATAAACAGATGATGTTCAGAACACTACAGATTTGAAATGTGTACCATCTCTGGTACTCTAAAGAAGTCGAATAAGAAGCAGCACACTAGGTTGCTGCACAAGAAGCCTGATCGAGACTCTAATCGAATTCGCGCGGCAAAGTAACGACATGCGCTGGTACACCGATTAGCCTGACTGTGTGTTGTAGGTGGTTTCCACGCTCGTTTAGGCGAGTGATATGCTGGTCCCCAAATTCCGAATCACATGACATGACACATAAGCTGCTCAAAACATTCAGAACAAAGTTTACGCAATTCACAGACAAATGGTGCACATTGCTTTCCTCCCTTATGTTACCGTGACAACTGTGGCATCAGGAAGAGCATTCGTCCACAGAGTTAAATAATAAAAAATAATTACTAAGTCGTCGAATAGGGGACTCCGTAATAGATGGCAATAAATGCTGGAGAAATGAAAGAAAGAAAGAAGCTGTTGAGTTGCTCTTATAAGCTTACTCTCTGTACGCACCCACAGAACATCAGTCTTCTTTTCCTAATTTAGTCCGTAATTATTTCTGCATAATTGTATACTTTTGTATTACATGTTACTTTAAATTTTTTTACTTTCTGTAACACTCTTTCTTTCATTTTCCCTCATTTCCTTATTTTCCTTTATTGATCCTTAGCTCAGTGTTTCTGTTGCATATCGGCGTTACGGCCAACGTAGTCTTTTGTAATGGTGAATTTTTGAACTTTTGCTTTCTAGACAATTTTTTTATGTACGAGCTTTATTAAGTAGGTTGCTAAGTCCACCTTCGTTAATCGTATTCTGGTAGCTTCATTTTCTCTTCCATTGGTCCGAAATAAAAATTTGCTTGTTCTTCATGCACCCATACTTCATGCTTAATTTTGACGATGCAATTGTGAAGTTTATCATTGTATTTCTCAAAGAGGTTTGTAGACGTTCATGCTGCTGATTTAATTACTCTTACTTATTTTAATGTTACCTCTGCGTTCGTGGAGGTATGTATGGTCTATGCAACTAAATGAAGGCAGTTTGTTTATTGCCATACGCGTTTCCCTCCTATTATTTGGGAAGCATCATCAGTGGCAGGAAATATATGTTACTTTTTATATATACGATAAACGTATTATATGATGGATATAATATGCTGCAATATTACATTTGTCGTGTTTTTCTCTTGCATTTTGGGTTAGAAATCACTTATGTAGCACAAGTTCGGTATTGTGAATCTATCGCTCGGTGTTACGATTTCTAGCACAGTTGACACATGTGTGTGGTCCTGGAGATGTATTTGTTAGTTTTCGTAATCCGGCTGGCCGATTTCTGCCGTCCCTTCATCGACATTTGTCACATCGTACGTTTCACTTTCAATTTCCATTTGGTGATCAACACATATGCGGTTTTTGGTGTGTAGTGTTGGAAACTGTCGTTGTGTGTTTGTCTTTTGTTTGTGTTGTGTTTCATGTTTTCATTTGTTTTGTGTGTGTGTGTGTGTATGTGTGTGTGTGTGTGTGTGTGTATGTGTGTGTGTGCGTGCGTGTGTGTCTATCCTGCTGTGCGTAAATGTAATTTTTTTAAATAAATATGAGGTTACGTGTGTGTGTATTTTACTGTGTGTACAGTAATTTTTTTATAATAAATACGTGTGTGTGTGTGTGTGTGTGTGTGTCTAAATGTATTATTAATATTTTTAATAAAAATGAGTTCATGTTTCTGTATGTGTGTGGGGGGGGGGGAGGAGGGGAGATGAGGGGAAGGATATTTATTAATTATTTATCGTGGTTACATTTCGGTTTGTTATTATTTTGGTGGCTAGCATGATCAGAGAGTTATGGTTTATATGGATCTAGTCGTTGAATACCTTCTCTTCCATTGCAATGGCTTATTGTATGTGATAGTTTTCTTGCAATGTCAGGAGCTTTCCGTTGTGATTATTGATTCCGATAACTGTCATGTCACAGTCCATGTTGTGTAAATGTATTATTATTATTCTTAATAAATATGAGTTCATTTTTCTGTATGTGTGTGTGGGGGGGGGGGGGGAGGTGAGGCAAGGCTATTCCTTAATTATTTATCCTGGTTGCATTTCTGTTTGTTATTGTTTTGGTGGCTAGTGTGATCAGAGAGTTATGGTTTATATGTATTTGGTCGCTTAGTACCTTCTCTTCCATTGGAATGGCTCATTGTATGTAATAGTTTTCTTGCAATTTCAGGAGCTTTCTGTTGTGGGTATTCACTCTGATAACTGTCATGTCACATTCCATGCTGGATGGTTGATGTCCATGTTTTATAAGGTGTTTAGCGGAGCTTGAACGGCTATTTTTATGTTTCCAACTTCTTATATGTTCTTTATATCTATCTTTGAAGTTCCTGCTTGTCATCGCCAGATATACTGATTTACATTCTTGGCACTCTAGCTGGTATATACCTGATCCTTGGTATTTATTTGGTGTGTCTGATGTTTGTAAATGTTATTGGAGTGTGTTTCTTATTCTGTAAGCTCTTTGTAATCCCTGTTTATAGTGTATATTTGCTATCTTTTGTGATTGTATGTAAGACTGTACCATGTTTTTTGTTATTCATGTCATGAGTGTTATTGTTTTGTGTTTCCGTGTGTGATGTAGTGTCTGTGGGTTTCTGTGCTCTCTGCATGTTTTAATTTCTCTTTAGTTGTGTTTTATTTTTTTGATTGCTTTATTGTACTATAAGAGTGCTGTAATCATTGTTTGTGGCTATGAGTTGTACTGTGTGTAATTCTTTTTCATAGTTTTCTTTGCTGAGTGGGTTGTTATTTAGTCTGTGTAACATGTGTCGTAGGGCAGCTAATTTTTGATTTAGCGAGTGGTTAGATGAAGCAGGTATAATAACGTATGTGGCTGATGGCCTTCTGAAGACGTCAAATGTGTGTTTATTATTCTCGCTCTCTAATGTTGTATCGAAATACATCTAAAGTAATAGTCTTTTGCTATTACGCTTTGGTTGGCGATTGTTGATTCGGATGGTATTTTGTGGCTGGTAGAGCTTTGAAACTGATTCTTCAAAACAGTTGTATAAGCACATAATATTAATTTTAGTTTTTATTATTTTATACCAATTGTCTGCTGCTTGAGTTTATGCGGACGCCACTTACCACTCTCTTTCTAAATCTACATCCACATCTACATCCATACTCCGCAAGCCACCTGACGGTGTGTGGCGGAGGGTACCTTAAGTGCCTCTATCGGTTTTCCCTTTTATTCCAGTCTCGTATTCTTCGTGGAATAGCAAGGGAGCAATATACTGCTTGACTCCTCGGTGAAGATTTGTTCTCGAAACTTCAATAAAAGCCCGTTCCGTTCCTTCTCTAGATTATCGCACAGATGATGAAATGGTAGTTATCGAAATAGACGACAGAGCGATAGAGAAACAATTAAATTCGCTCAAAAGAGGAAAGGCCGCTGGACGTGATGGGATACCAGTTCGATTTTACACAGAGTACGCGAAGGAACTTGCCCCCCTTCTTGCAGCGGTGTACCGTAGGTAGGTCTCTAGAAGAGGTTAACGTTCCTAAGGATTGGAAAACGGCACAGGTCATCCCCGTTTTCAAGAAGGGACGTCGAACAGATGTGCAGAACTATAGACCTATATCTCTAACGTCGATCACTTGTAGAATTTTGGAACAGGTATTGTGTTCGAGTATAATGACTTTTCTGGAAACTAGAATCTACTCTGTAGATTTCAGCATGGGTTTCGAAAAAGACGATCGTGTGAAACCCAGCTCGCGCTATTCGTCCACGAGACTCAAAGGGCCATAGACACAGGTTCCCAGGTAGGTGCCGTGTTTCTTGACTTTCGCAAGGCGTTCGATACAGTTCCCCACAGTCGTTTGATGAACAAAGTAAGAGCATATGGACTATCAGATCAATTGTGTGATTGGATTGAAGAGTTGATAGATAACAGAACGCAGCATGTCATTCTCAATGGAGAGAAGTCATCCGAAGTAAGAGTGATTTCAGGTGTGACGCAGCGGAGTGTCGTAGGACCGTTGCTATTCACAATATATATAAGTGACCTTGTGGATTACATCGGAAGTTCACTGAAGCTTCTTGCGGATGATGCTGTGGTATATGGAGAGGTTTTAACAATGGAAAGTTGTACTGAAATGCTGTAGCATCTGCAGCGAATTGACGTATGGTGCAGGGAATGGCAATTGAATCTCAATGTAGACAAGTGTAATATTCTGCGAATACATAGAAAGAAAGGTCCCATATCATTTAGCTACAATACAGCAGGTCAGCAACTGGAAGCAGTTAATTCTATAAATTATCTGGGAGTACGCATTAGGAGTGATTTAAAATGGAATGATCATATAAAGTTGATCGTCGGTAAATCAGATGCCAGACTGAGATTCAGTGGAAGAATCCTAAGGAAATGCAATCGGAAAACAAAGGAAGTAAATTACAGTACGCTTGTTCGCCCACTGCTTGAATACTGCTCAGCAGTGTGGGTTCAGTACCAGATAGGGTTGATAGCAGAGATAGAGAAGATCCAACGGAGAGCAGCGCGCTTCGTTATAGGATCATTTAGTAATCGCGAAAGCGTTACGGAGATGATAGATAAACTCCAGTGGAAGACTCTGCAGGAGAGACGCACAGTAGTTCGGTACGGGCCTTAGTTGAAGTTCCGAGAACATACCTTCGCCGAGGAGTCAAGCAGTATTTTGCTCCCTCCTACGTATGTCTCGCGAAGAGACCACGAGGATAAAATCAGAGAGATTAGAGCCCACACAGAGGCATACCGACAATCCTTTCCACGATCAATATGAGACTTGATTAGAAGGGAGAACCGATGGAGGTACTCAAGGTACCCTCCACCACACACCGTCAGGTGGCTTGTGGAGTGTAAATGTAGATGTAGATGTAGATGTAGAGGTAACTGAATGCAGAGCAGGCGTACAGGTTAAAACATTGCGGCAGACAAATAAGATGGATGTTTTCATTTTGATATCGGAAGACCAAATCCTCCAAGCTTTCGAGGCCTGACCAGTACTTCATACCGGACTCGAAATATATGGTGGCGCCACAGGAATCGACCAGACAGTTGTTTCAGTCTGCAGGCCATCATCGCGGGAAGCGGGAAGACCTGTGCAAGTTAATATACTTTACTGAAGATATAGGTTTCTAAAACCCGTACCTTGTGAAGGAGGCTAAGGGAACGGCGTTCATGTTCAACGACCGCCCCATGAACACGACTCGCTACCTCACTCCAATTTAGTGTCGCCATTTTGATTGGATTGCAATCCATTAAGATCCCTAAGGTCTTGGCGATTGAAGACCGTCGCCTAAGAAATGACGACATGATCGAAGCCTCTGAACGGTAGGAATGTGCATTTACGATCATTAATGCGAGCACGAGCAAGACGACAAAAGGAATTCAAGGTGTTCGTAAGCCTCGGTATGTCCTCGACATGTCGTTCTAAAACCATGACGTCATCGACGTATGCACGGACCGAAAAAACTTCCTCCAATATAGTCGAGCCACGTAACTGCATGGCGAGGCGGCGAAGTAAGGGCTCTAAGAACAAGACAAAAAGCGACATCGATAAGGGGCTTCCCTGGGGTAAAGCCCGTCTGATCGATATCCGTGGGGGGGGGGGGGGGGGTAAGTTGACCTCTCACAACCACTGAGATAATGATACCGGTAAAATGGCGACACTTAGTCTGTTGTATTTTGTCTTAATTTTCCATAAATCTTACTTCCATTATCAATCACTATGTCACAACTGCTTTCTCGTGTCCATCTTCATCAAAGCCAAATCCAGAAGCAGATCGAGAACATTCTTTCACATTCTTATCACCAATGTGGATGCATGAGCTGTTAAGCTAATTGTGCGACAGATCTGCATCATACTAGAGTAGCATTTGTTTCATGCACCTAAGTACTTCAGTCGTGCGTCATAGGTGGAACATTGTGGACCGTTTGGCTGCTTGCTTCCGTTGTGCCATAACCAGAGCCAGGTTTGTGTGGTCGTTCAACTTTAAACTGTCCGAACTTAAGCTTCAGAGCTTCGAAGATTGTGACTGATTCCAGTGACGGATAACCAATCACGTGATTAAAGCACCTTGTAATTTTTCACCCATTTGACCGCATTCATTATGTTTATTCTTTATGGTCAGTATTTGCGACATACGATCATCACCTACACTACCTGTGGATAAAAACAGGTCTTCGAAAGCAAGTGTCATATACTCAAAACTGATGCAGTATTGTCCAAATCAGCAAGGAACTTTCCCATAGTCACACACAGAGCTAGACGCTATAAGTAGGGCGGCATGTGATTTGCACGGATCATGATATCCTTCTCTGTAAAGCACACTCTCTTTCAAATACACCCGCCGCTGTTCGGATTGCGTTACATGCGCTGGTCACACGCTCCTGTTATGTCCGCACTTCGTCGATGGACTGGATGGGTATATACCAGTGACTTTTAAGTGCCTCCACAGCCAGAAATCCGGCATATTCGTCTCCGGTGAATGATGGGGACATGATACCGGACCTACTCGGCGAGGATATCGCCTAAAAAACGATGCGGTATGGTGCCCCGTTGTACACAGTTCTGCAATAGGACTGGTAATCGGTAATACAAAACACTTGTTAACCTGTTTGGTTAAGTGTCTGGCTCAATGATCTGTTACCTGCAACTGCTGCGCATTAACTGATGCTGAAGCAATCATGTCGCCACAGTGGCACGTTTGCACCAAAAATGCCATCAGCCATCGCGACCGTACCGCAGTAATTTACTGTGCCATCACATGAGAATGCCGCCTTACTTGTAAATAGAACGGAGGCTGTGAACTGGGGAAGTTCAACGATCCATATCTCAACAGGTTCTTGTTTCCGAACATTTAATTATTTTCTTCTTTCAGTTTTGAATAATACTAAATTCTGCAAGAATATCTGAAACTTTTTAAAATAGCATGCATCAGTTAATGTCTTCATAGTGAGAATAATCCCTATGGTATAAGATTACAGGATTAGTCACCTTCCGAAATATCTGCTAAGTCGGTCAAGATATCTGTCTGTAGAAGACTCTTTTACAGATTTGCTTTCTGCTGAAACGTCCAAATGGGTGAGCATACAACTTGTTCCGAAGATCGACAACAGACAGACGTCGTCAGTAACGCCGTATTATCATGTGAATCTGTCCGGCGACTTCTCCTGAAAACTGGATTGACCTACGCTTCTTTTCCAATCGCTTGGTACCGTCAGTTGCTCCAGCTACTTAGTGGCTCCATTGACCTATAATAAACTGGTAACTGAAGGGGTGCAACTTCTTTGAGGACCTCTGTAGAATGGCCCAGCTTCTCATCCGGCCTTGATGCGTTTCCTCTGGCTAGGGATTTCAGTTGATTTCCTATATCCTGAATATTTGTCTCAAAACTAACACTTCAATGTTTGTGCAATGACTGAAAGCAGTATACGAACTACAGTCTGTTGTGATTTTCGGAAAATCGAATTCAGCAATATGGTCTTCCCTTATCGTCTAGCATTTCTGTGCCAGTATGGCCAACGAAGTGACTGATAGATAATTCCGATTATTTAAGTGGATTCATCTTCAGTGGAGTACAACTTGCAGTAGTCTCAGAATGTGCTCGTTGAGTTCCACCAAACTGCCAATACGAGCAACGTATACCGTTTTTGGTGGTTCATATCAAACTGTCTCCACAAGTCCACAGTGCAGACACGGTAATCGAGGATGCACGTTGCTATATTTTAACTCCATCTCATGTGTCTACACGTTTCTGCAAACAGCATTAAACATACGTCCGAAGCAAATAAGTAAGTTAAATATCTCACCCGGAATTCTTCCACCTACCGCCATCGTAGATAAGTTATTTATTCACCTTGTGTGTATTCAAACAGATCGCCTTATGTCCAATGTCAAGTTTTTTTTTTTTTTTTTTTCAGAACTGACTGAATTATGTCCAGTGATTATGGAATCGTTTGCAACGTAAATGTAAAACTACAATAGCAAAACGAGCAGCCAAATTAAGTAAACCGTTTTCTCTGGATGTAAGAACCAACTTGCCTTATTACAGTAAGTGATTGGGTTCCGTCCACAAGAAGGTGGATGTCAATGCAAATACGCTGTCAGATGCATGTGAGGAGAATGCTAAGAATAAGTAAATGAAAAACACAGATAATGTATCATTATCACTATTCCCTAACAGTATCAGTAGTTTTTTTTCCACTACCTATGACCATACGTAGTGGGAGTTAGAAGTGAAATATTCCATAGTAAGAAGGTTCATACAGACTGTGATTCTCGGCTTGGCACTATCATTAACGTGAGGTATTTCGGACGTGTTATAGTGGTTTACAGGTTCAGTAAAATAAGTCACATGTTTTTTTAGGCGGTTTAAGTCAAGACCTTGCACCATGTGTGGCCGAACTACATCTTCGTCTGCTCTATGTGATGATCCTCCTCCCTTTCATTGTATTTTGTTACTAATACCCAAACCTCCAGATGTCAAACACTCAGATAGACACCAATCGTTGTGTATCGATAGAGTATCAACCTGCTATTCTCAGTGGTATTAATGTTACAAAGAATAAATACATAAAAATAAAAAATAGAGAAAAGGAAAATAAACAAACTACGTTCATTGCACCTCTACCCAACGTCCCCTACGCTTTCTTTGGTTCCTGGTGTGTGGGAACGGGATATGGTGGCCAGGTCTCGGGTTGCGACCCCTGCTCACTTTGCCCCCTCCCCTCACTTTGGGAGCAGGGATGATAAAAAAAAAAGAGGAAGGAGGTTGGTAGTGCTTGAGATCGTCAAAACTTAAAGTCACGGTTGGAACATCACTGATAACATTTTTTGTGTAGATGAAACAGTTGCATGGTTAATTGGGAGAACATTCTCCTGACATGTAAAGGGTCTTTTCGGAGTTTGCAGCAATATTTTTTGGCAGTCTGCTTTCGCTTCGTTAGTTGATAGTAGTAGCAAACCTACAGGGTACGTTTGTATAAACAGGTGTGTTCTTCTCTATACAAATGAATGTTACAGATTTGCTACTTTCAACCAACGAAGCGAAAGCAAACAGCAACAATAACATTACTACAAATTCCGAAGCGTCCTTTTATATGTCAGAATATGCCCTCCCTTATAACAATGTTCACGCGTAAACTGTTTTTCGAACTCGGGACGCTTAGGACGACGAGCTAACGCCTTACCCACTCTCCTACCAGAGCTCTCTGAGATCTTTCATCACCTATACGCTTCTCCTATACTCCATTGTGCTGGTGTTACTTTTTAATTATCGTTTATGCATGTTCTACTGGGTGACAGTACCCCGCACAAACTAAATTGGTGTTTTGGTTGATACTCTATTGACACACAACGTTTGGTACCGATCTGAGTGTCTGATATCTGGAGGCTTGGGTGTAAGTATGAGAAATAACGACACAATTTAGATTTTCTAACTTTTATTTGCATGCTACCGAGTCCACGATCTTCAGTGTTCTAATTTGGATGCCGTGATATATCAACAACAAGAAAGGCGCGACTGAAATATAATTATGTAACGAGCTTAAATGTGACGTGCATATAAATTACAAGATCTACGACTACACAAAAAGAGCTGAAAGACCGCAGAATTTCCTCATTCTGCGACGGGAGCAAATTGTGAACTGGTGTAACACGGATAAGGACACACAGTAAAAAAACTAGAAGTTATTTTTTGAATCTCAAATAGTTGATCACGATGCATTCATAATTGAATTATTCACTGATAGAAACTGATTTGGGTTACTGCTGCTAGGGTACGTCTAGTACCTCAGGGAGACAACATGAACTCAGGAAAGTTGAATGGATATCAATGATAACTTCTGCCGTTTTACCCAATGAGGCATTACCTGTATTCTTCACTTTTCAACTCTAAATAAAATAGTGAATGCCTTTAGTAGGCTGAATGAAGGAATTAAGATGATGCAAGCTTGATTACTCTATATCCAAGCTATAGATTAAGGATCCAAAAAGCTGCCAACTGATTAAAACAATTTCTAGAGCCGCGCTCAAGTTTCATCATACTTTGTGACTTACTAGAAAAGTAAAAACGAAAATTTGCTTTTGACACCTCGTCGACGTTCGGATCGGACAAAGGTGTACCATTCCGGCACCTGCTTGAAGTGGACTGAGAAAATGAATCAAATTCAGGCGAGATCATTGAATGAGGATCTCAGCAGCTCGAGATGTATGAAACTCCAGCGCGATAACCATTTTACCAACACGGCCGTCTCTTCTTTCTCGACCATAACTCAAAGAATACATTGTATCTCATTAAGACATCAGCTGGTGGAGGGCGGCGGGGGTGAGGGGGGAGGGAGGATGGGTAGAGTAAGTAAAGTATGGAGTAATATGAAGGAGGCATAGGTAGGACAGCCAACACACACACACACACACACACACACACACACACACACACACAGCCTTTATTTTGTTGCAGTTTTATTTTTGTTATTATTACTATATTATTTGGCCTTAGTTTACTGAGCCATACTGCAAACTACTTGGTACAAATGTCAACTCATATACACTACTGGCCATTAAAATAGCTACACCACGAAGATGACGTGCTACAGATGCGAAATTTAATCGACAGGAAGAAGATGCTGTGATATTCAAGTGATTAGCTTTTCGGAGCATTCACACAAGGTTGGCGCCGGTGGCGACACCTACAACGTGCTGACATGAGGAAAGTTTCCATCCAATTTCTCATACACAAACAGCAGTTGACCGGCGTTGCCTAGTGAAACGTTGTTGTGATGCCTCGTGTAAGGAGGAGAAATGCGTACCATGACGTTTCCGACTTTGATAAAGGTCGGATTGTAGCCTATCGCGATTGCGGTTTATCGTATCGCGACATTGCTGCTCGCGTTGGTCGAGATCCAATGACTGTTAGCATAATGTGGAATCGGTGGGTTCAGGAGGGTAATACGGAACGCCGTGCTGGATCCCAACGGCCCCGTATCACTAGCAGTCGAGATGACAGGCATCCTATCCGCATGGATGTAACGGATCGTGCAGCCACGTCTCGATCCCTGAGTCAACAGATGGGGACGTTTGCAAGACAACAACCATCTGCTTGAACTGTTCGACGACGTTTGCAGCAGCATTGACTATCAGCTCGGAGACCATGGCTGCGGTTACCCTTGACGCTGCATCACAGACAGGAGCGCGTGCGATGCTGTACTCAACGGCGAACCTGGGTGCACGAATGGCAAAACGTCATTTTTTCGGATGAATCCAGGTTCTGTTTACAGCATCATGATGATCGCATCCGTGTTTGGCGAAATCGCTGTGAACGCCCATTGGAAGCGTGTATTCGTCATCGTCATACTGGCGTACCACCCGGCGTGATGGTATGGGGTGCCATTGGTTACACGTCTCGGTCACCTCTTGCTCGCATTGACGGCACTTTGAACAGTGGACGTTACATTCCAGATGTGTTACGACTTGTGGCTCTACCCTTCATTCGATCCCTGCGAAACCCGGCATTTCAGCAGGATAATGCACGACCGCATGTTGAAGTTCCTGTACGGCCTTTCTGGATACAGAAAATGATCGACTGCTGCCCTGCCCAGCACACTCTCCAGATCTCTCACCAACTGAAAACGTCTGATTAATGGTGGCCGAGCAACTGGCTCGCCACAATACGCCAGTCACTACTCTTGATGAACTATGGTATCGTGTTGAAGCTACATGGGCAGCTGTACCTGTACACGCCATCTAAGCTCTGTTTGACTCAATGCCCAGGCGTATCGAGGCCGTTATTACGGCCAGATGTGGTTTTTCTGGGTACTGATTTCTCAGGGTCTATGCACCCAAATTGCGTGAAAATGTGGTCACATGTCAGTTTTAGTATAATATATTTGTCCAATGAATACCCGTTTATCATCTGCATTTCTTCTTGGCGTAGCAATTTTAATGACCACTAGTGTATGTGGAGAAGACATAGTATAAATAATGTGAACAACGGTTTCTAATTAATTTGCTGTTTCATATATGTTCAGTACTTAGAACTAAGGAATCTTCACGTATCAAATGTAGTCACAAAACAAGAAGTAGTATTGAAGAGGTGTTAACAAGGGTATTCACTTACAAATAACAAACCATATTTTAACACACTATTATTACGTGTAAAGCAAATAAGGGCTTTCTTGAATGACACCTTAGGTCTGCTGCCGCATTATAAACTCAACTTTATACAATATTTCACTTTATACAATATTTCAGCAATCCACCTGATCCCCATAATAACAGAAAGCTGCTGCTGTGTCTTGTTGAAACTTGATGCCAAGGTTGCAGATCCTCGTAATACACAGGCCTCTGAGGAGACTTTCGATACTATTACTCCGGGAAAGGCTAAAATTTCAAACAGGAGCTTTATTTATCCTCCTCGGTTCTGAGCTTGGGTTTTGCGAATGAAAATTTTCTGTTGGTTTCAATGAAATGTTCTGGGATCGAATAAGATTTAAATACAAAATTTTAAAAAATTCTTGTGTATCATAAAAGTATTAGAGTAAGCACACTCACATATGCTAAATCACTCATCAAACTCGTTTTTCATCCTAATAATGACAAATTTTCACAGATTATCTTTAGAGATTTTATTTGTTATCTAACAATGTAAGTTCCGCCAAATGTTAGTTAATTATTATGTAATAAAATACTATCATAAAATTGTTCTCTCCAGTTCCTTCAGAAAGTACGTTGCACGTTGCTATGTCACGCCAAGTACATTTTATTGACTGCTGCATTAAACTTCAAATTGACACAGATACATGACAATGTTTTGTAACACCGTCATCAAAGCTCTGTATACAAGACTCTAAATGTTTTAACAGTCTCTCACTTCCTCGACTATAGAAATCTGCTCCTTGGCCACGGAGCCATTGTAGAACACCTGTGTAAATGTTTTCATCGTTGGAAAATCTGTGATTGTTATGAATCAGTTCCTCGATACCTTTACATTGTCATCTATGGTAGACGTACAATTCGATGGTCTCCATTAGCGATTAGCATGACCCTCATCTGACCGGCTTTGGTCAAACTGTTGGCAAAATTTCACTGTTGCTGAACGCGGTATTGAATGTGGTCCATACAGCAGCAAAATTCACGGATAATCTCGGTGTCAGGCGTTATGCCCACAGTGATCGTTCTGTCCTATTCAAACTGAAGAAATGTGTCTGGAGGACACCCAGAGCATGTACTGACTTCTGACAACGCGTCACACTTGTTGCACAAGTCCGTATGTATATGCTCCTTTATAGTGTTTCTTCTATTTGCTATCTCTCTCTCTCTCTCTCTCTCTCTCCGTTCTAACAGGCCATGAAGGCAGACGGTGCCGACCGACTACCGTGTCATCCTAAGCCCACAGGCGTCACTGGATGCGGATATGGAGGGGTATGTGGTCAGCAAACTGCTCTCCCGTTCATATGTCAGTTTACAAGACCGGAACCGCTTCTTCTCAAACAAGTAGCTCATCAGTTTGCCTTACAAGGGCTGAGTGGAAACCCCGCTTCTCAAAAGGGCTGGGCAGACCGCATGGTGGCCCATCCTAGTGCTAGCCCAATCCGACAGCGCTTGACTTCGGTGATCTGACAGGAATCGGTGTTATTACTGCGGCAGGGGAACTGTTATGGAACAAAAAAATTACCTTCTTTCTCTTTCTCTGGAACTAAACGTATTTTGCATTTAGTGCACTATACAAATGTGATTTGGAGAACATCATTACACCAGAGGTCAAAGCTCTCCAGTACGCATATGATTTGTTTCTTTTTTCTACACTTAAAGGCCAAATCTCTGTGCCTGACTTAAGACAGGCATAGCAATCAGAATAAACTTTTACAAGTTTTATTCAACATCTCAGGTAGATGCACTGTATGAAACATCCTTACTGTTCCATTGGCATAGGCTTTGGTGTTCTGGTGCGCTTCCTCATTGGAAACGCGTAATCTTCGTCATCATATTCCGCCTTCTCTTCTTCGCTCTCTTCTACGTCTAGTATTCTCTGCTGTGAATGTGCCGAATTGGGACTTAGCGCTACACCTATAAAAAGCATCGCTGCGTTGTTTCGAGTAAATAAAAGATCTCTTTCTCTATAGCGCAGGGTACAGTAATATTGTGAAGCGTTTTCTATAGTCAAACTAGTACAAAAGTACGGAAATTACCTATATTTTTTAAAACCATGCCAACGCTGGGATAAACATGTTTCATGAGTCAACCTACTTTGAGCTTGCAGAAACGAAAGTACGTGATGAACAGAAAGCAAGTGGAGCGAAGTACAAGCCACAATCGAGGACAGCTAATTTACTTACTTTCTGAGCTAGAAGAAAATAAAATTAGTATGTAGCGTTTATTCATCAGAAGGAGTGGGGAGGATATTTGAGGATCTCTATGATATAGCAAAACATGAGCACTTGTTGGAATTGGGACCATCAAATTCACAGGGTTTTGCGCCAATAAGTTTTGATGTGTTTCCAAGTACTTGTAGGTAAACAGATAGTTATTTGGGTCTCCTTTTTTCTTGTGTGTTCTGACACTCGCAGAAACGGATATCCCTGACATCTGCCAAATGTAAGTGGTTAGGATGAACTTATGGTTCATACGAATGAGTACCAAGATAGTTTTCAGCTTCCTGCCCGTCTGAAATTCTCGAAGACAGGAGAACCTTCTAGTTACTACCTGGATCGTAGTGTCGCACTGACTTTACGGCCAGTTTCCGCACCCACAGCTGGAAATCGGAGAATAGTAGAATGACGTTCATCACACATCCAGAACCATTGGAATTCTTCGCCAGATTTTCGACTATGTCTTCTAAACCAGTCATACATGATGTGGGGGCCATAGCTATGAGATTCTCATACCTTTGCGTTTATTTCTCAATGCTTCTCGCAAAATTTCAAATACCTAAATATTCATCTTACTGTTACATTTTATTTTGAATCGAATAGAACACACTTTTTGAGTTCGAGACTACTGCAGGTTTTGGAGCCTCACATAAATACCTAATGTGAGAGCCTCTCGAATCGCTGCCGCTTCTGCAGTAAAATATGAACAACCTGGTGGCAGACGAAGTTCTTAGGAATACTTCAGCTGCGGGAGAAGTAATACGCATCTTTCTGCTGAAGTCTCTCGAGATTAAAAGCAATCACTATAAAAGTGAACAATGTGCGTCACTAAAGTTTAAAGGAGGGAATGAAACTGGAACTCATTGTGCCAAAGCAATTTTTCATCTTACTGTAAATAGTGAATACCGAGATTTTACATCTGATACGGGACAGGATTTCTGAGTTGGTCTATGGATGTATCTGTTTGAACCCAACTGTAGATACTGTGCACTGAGCCTGACGCTTTTACTGGCAGAGGGCAAACACTCCTCATTTCCGATGTAGACCTCGTGTGTGGAAGACAGTCTCATTTTTTCGCAGGAGCATTAATCTGTATTGGGCTGCTGCCCTACTTGGCTATTAAAATATCTCTCCAAGTACTGACGTCGAACACGCAGCAGACTTTCAACAACTTCTCCTGGTAAGACATTCTTGTAAGTTGTTCGCATTTCTCCAAGGCCCACAAGCCTGCACCCGAACTGTACTAAGTCAAGCTGATTAAGTGCACCTTTCGTAACGGTATGGTACAACGATCATTCTAATCGATGATGCAGAGAACGAAGACAGTGTTACAGTCTGCAGACTGTCACGTTCCAGCTGCAGGTCTCATCGCGTTAATGCTGTTTCTTTTCGTGGTTGCATAATGGGCTGAAGAGCACTACAGAAAATTTCTTAGTCAATATGTTAGGTCGTTGGCAGTCATACAGTCAGTGAACGTGTAAATGGCTCTGCCTGACCTGAGGCATAGAGATTTTATCTTTAATTGTAGAAAAAAGCCATAAATCATATTCATGCTGGAGAGATTTAACCACTGGAGTAATGATCTGAGCATTCTGGGAGCCTTCTTGAGTTCCTATGAGTAATTTTTTTTAATTCTTGCAAACTTGGTACTGCGCTTTGGAAAGATTTGAACACAAAACAAAATAAGTCTTTCAAGAGCTCTTTTAATAAACGCCGACAAGCCGACAACGGAATGGGTATGTAGGAAGTTGGACTTCCATGCACCGATTTAGTTAGGGAACTGGAACCATTATTTGAACTGTTAAGGGAGGTAGCACTCTAGAATTCAGATGTCGATAAAGTTAGTAGAAAAGTCGTGAAGGGACTATTTGTCACGAGAGAGAGCAGAGGACAGTGAACCTAATCCATTCCAAGGGCTGAATTCGTAGAGGAGTTACGTATTTAATTTATGTCTTTCATCTCAGACGTGAATCTTAGGAAATGATCATATGCGATGACTGCTGGGTGGAATTTATCCAGTTGAGAGATTTTCACAATTTTTAAAACATGTTAGTTTGAGCATTTATCTTGCACTTGCACGGGTAATTTTCCACAGATGAGAAGATGTTACCCATCTTATGTTCTAGTCGATGTTCGGTAGTCTCTGGTGAGTATTCCGTATTCCACCGTACCACGGAGTTCGTAATATGTAACTAAGTGATATGTCGCTTTTGATACTAGAAATCTGTTGCATTTAATACACTGAAGAATGTGTAGTAAGATACTTACACTGAGCCGGTTTCTGGTATACTTACTTCAGCAAGTGTGTTCTTACTTTTTGAAAGAGTGCCAGTTTTTGTTATTTGTGTTCCAGTGACTTTTAGGAAAGAATTCCACGTCTCTTGTTGTCGCTTCCAAAGTGCAAGTAACAGGAAAAGTTACCTGATCTTGATATTTGATGCAATATCGACCGAGCACAAATATTCACTTTTGGTGGCAAGCATTACGTGAGCCCCTATAGTGGAAAAGAGACTCCAGGATAGAACAGCCGTAGTTGAGGACTATATGGTGACTGTCTTCCATTACATTAGGTGAGCTATGTCCTGGGCCTCTTGTACACGAATATCCATAAACAGAGGTGTGAGCGCTGAAATAACTCTGCTCTGGTAAGTAAATGTACCTCAGGTGTTAATATGACACTCCAGATATTATATCGGAGTTAACTGCAGCTGCCATTCGTTGTGGACGTCCTGAACACTGACACTGTGTTAATATGGAATTCCAGTTCGCCTAGGACAAAAGAAGCAGGAGATATTGTTTGAGCCTCCATTGTGTCTCATAACTCCTCACTTGATGTAATATAAAACTAATTCGAAAACATCTGCATACCCGCACTGTTCGATGTTGCACTTCACCACAGACCCACTGAACGTGAAGCATAGATCTAAGCATATAATTCATTTTTCTCAACGATTGGAATAAATACGTCTATTAATGCAGATTTTACATTTTCAGGAGATTATTCCGACAGACTGAGGCAAGGGTCAAACTCTTGTCGGAGCCAGTCAAAAAAAAAAAAAAAAAAAAAAAAAAAAAAAAAAAAAAAAAAAACTCAACTTTCTGATTGCTATATAGTCCACGTTTCAGGCGGCTTCATCGTTGTCTTAATGTGTGGGCACTGGTTTACGCGTATAGTGATTTTGTTTTGGCTTCTCAGGTGCTACGCAGAATTTTCTGCTGTCCGTGTCTTCCCTGCAGGAAGAAAACGAAGAAAGCGAAGAAAACAGAGACAGCAACACCTTATGTAGAGCGCTATACAAGTAGGAAAGAGTGGAAGAAAGACCTTGATGCTGGGATAATGGATCTGAACATGGTGAGCAACTCCAAGACGTATCAAAAACGGCACAGCGATGTTAAAGCATTACTGAAATGAGTAACAATGCTTACTCTTGTAGCAAAATCTGTTCTTTTAATTTCCCAATTTTTTTCAATATTTCTACTATTTGTTTAGTTTTCTGGTATATAATAAATCTTAAATTAGATCTTACAAACAAACACAAATTTTTGTTGTCTGCTTATAATTCTGGAGAACTGTTGTTAGACTTTATTTGATATCTTTACGTTCTCAACGGTGGTATAAATTCGACAAGATGGCTGCAATTATCACATTGAATTTCCAGGTACAGTTTCTTTATTGTATGCACTTCAAAGATTATAATTGTTGTATCATTTTATGTTCATCTGAACACTTAAGGAGACGCTCTCCTTTATTGCCTGTGGTTCACTGTCAAAATCTCTTTGCCCTCGGCCATCCACAATCACTTCCTATTAAGAAGTTCAAATCCCACCTTAAGATAATATTACGTGTTTATGAAGCAACTACATTTTCATAGCTAATGAACATATATTTAAATAATAAGCGTAGTATTATATAGTCGAAATATTTGTTTTATAACAGGACAAATACTAACAATTAAATGAATCCGTATAAATAAAATAATGGACGTGTTATGAATAATTGCAAACCATTTAGTGTCTGTTAGCTTTCATTACTAATTTCTGCAGCAGTATTATCATAAACATAGGTTTTAAACGGAATTCGTTCACTTCGTTTGCATTAGAACTCTCCTTGCGTTTATTAATAGGGAAAATTTGACTGAAAGCATTGGCACTTACGAATACTTGCTTGTTTTTCCATTTGATAACACTGCTACATTATTTGATGGAGAAGTACTGCCTTTGTGGCATCAAAGCGGGGGTTCTGGAACTATAAACATACAAGAACAATTGCCAATGATACTTAGATATCAAAATACTGGAAACGATTTAGGTCATTGAAAGATATACTGTAACGGTAGATCAAGTATGTTTACTTATGGAGGTACCTAAACGAAACAATTGCCCTACAATAATTGGGAGTAATAATAAGGGTGTGAATCCTTAAAGAAGAAAGGTATAGCAACTTTAGAGCAACTATACAATTTCAGAAACAATTACACCGTGCGATGAATCTGACTTATTATATGTGGCAAAATTTATTCCATATAATAATTTATCAGGGCACATAATTTATGTTATTAACAAGGTATTTCACTAATTAATTTAATTCAGCAGATGATTTAGGGTGGTATTATTAGCATAACTTTATATTTTCGTTTCCACGTTTAATTTTTATATTTGTATACAAAACTTACTATGTACATAGAGTTCACATCTATGCTAAACATGTACTGATGTAATTACTAAGCAAAATATCATCATAGACGTTATACCCAACCTGGGCCACAGATACTCAATTATGGTTATGGAAAATGAGTCTCTTGACGGGTTTCATTTTTCTTCATGAGCTAATCTTTTTATATCAATACGTTTACCACAATGCGTCGGCAAAATCTGCCTAATATCTTTTAAACTTTGCACTTACACAAAGGGTTTGGTTTCAAGTGGCCGTTAACTACTTTAGGATTTCTTAGCAGCAGTCCCATTAACCTGGGTCCAACCCCGTTGAGCACGTTCCATTAAAGGGGTACCTCACCTTTTCACTCTTGTACCTCTCATTTTCTACTTTATTTGATTTATTATTTTATAACCGCTCCCTATAACACTATGTAACACATTCTTCAGAATTTATACTTACCGACTGAGTATGTGGCCAAAAATTCATTCAAGTGTGGTAAGTCTAATCTCTAGAGTATTCTTATGTGTTAGTTATATACAACACTACTTGAGTCAGTAATGGCAAAAACAAAACACTCACAGTTTATGGAGTACGGGCGCTTCAGAGAGAGAAGGGAGCCAGAATATCCGTCCATCTTCGAGATCTTTCCCTGTCAGCCGACTCCAGGACCTGCCCCTCGAATCAAGAAAGAAGAGAATAATAAGGACGACACTGGGAAGGACGGCCGTGCAGAGGTGAGCGAACATCAGTACTACCGGGTTTGCATCGCAGAATCAGTCACTCTCCCAGACAGCTCTCTCAGTTTTACACGTGGGCCTAAGTAAGGAACGCACTTTGTTGTAATCCATTAACATAAAATAGCAGTGGTTGCAATATCCTAAAATAAATGTGACATAAACGGAATGCTATTGCTGTGGAAAGTAAACTTTCATTGTAAAATTACAACGATACGGATTATACCACTTGTTTGAAACATGAGATAAAAACGCATGTTAACAGTCGATTCAGTCTTACATGGTTTCCCATGTGCATTCGACATGCTATCTAATGTGTCCAGTACACGATGTCCGCTCATACGGAGTGTTAGCTTAATAACTGTTCATGAAACTAAGTGCTGCTATGAACTGCAGTGGGCATATGCTGTCGGTAATGAGAGGCACAAATCCGACTTCAGCTTCTATTCAGTGGCTGCACGAGAAATACACATGACATCAATGCGACATAATATGGTTTACAGTTCCAGTGCTTGTGGCCTCCATCAATGCGACATGCAGAATAAAGTTTTGAAACATGAAGAATAGTTAACGAGAACATAAGTAACCAGACCAAATCACACGAAGATATAACAAAGAATTGTATAGTGTGGGGGCTCTTAAACAAAAGTTAACGATGGCGTCGTAATCTCTTCGTGTAGTCTTCCAGAATGTGAATTTGTGATAGACTAGGCAGCGTCATAGAACTTTACACGTATATTCACGTGACGATCAGAGGATCAAGTGAGAGAAATTAAGGTAACAGAGTATTATAAATACAGATGTAAGTTCACACTAGCAAATTTTCTTGTTTAAAATTGCCTGCGTATTTTACTATGTTCTTGCTGTACGTACACTTCTGCTCTACTGTCGCATTTATGAACAAAGATGCATCACAAACGTTATTTACAAAACGTATCACAGACAATGTCTTTGTTTTTCGAGCCAGACATCTATTGAGTTGTCTCAGCTTTCTTCATATGGTGTGTACTACACAGTGCGCGGACAACAATCTGGTTTTTGAACACTTTGCACACCTTCACATTCTTCCTCTTTCTGGTGCGGGGTTCATTATTCCTAGATGCCTTATCATTATTCGTGTCAACCAACCTTTATTCTGTTAAGTGTACCCCATTAAAACATTCTCTACCCATTTCATTCGTGTGCCTCTCAGCTCCCTATCTCTGTTTGGTATGTTATTACTTGACAAACGCCTATAGGAACACATTTCACATTCGTTATTAGACACAATTATGGTCTGCTTACTTAATATATCAAGTCAGTTTTCTAAAGTTTCCTTCTATTACACATATGGCAACGTTGCTAAATAAGCGATAGTAAAATCAAACCATCTGCAGGGCCATGCTGTTGGTCGCGTTAAGAAGAGGAAGGCAGCCAAAGAAATACCATCGTCAGATGACCGCGAGCGTAGACACACCGAGCAGCGTCGCCGTCGCCGCAAGAGACGTCAGAATAAACTGGTCGCTGCGCCGCTGGAGGGCCCTGCTGGGGTAAGTCAGCGTCATCACTGCCACGAAGAGCAAGCAGGGAGAGGCGGACAGACAGGTTGAGACCTAAGAAACAACATCTACTTCTTAAACTGCACGCACTGTCGAATCAGACACTCTCCCAGATCATGTCTATCGACAATTTCTGATGCTCCAGACATGCCTCCTCCACTATAAATTCAGGAAGGACAATTTTAGGGCTTCACTTTATTACAATCAAATGATACATTCATTACAAGATAATAACGTAAATCTTGGGTCGTACGAATAATTATTATTGTGAGACGGGTAGGCCCGATGTAAAATGTCCACGGGTTACGATTACAACACTTGTGTGAAACACAGCAGCTTCAAACAGCTTCATGTGCACAAATTATAGATCAGCAGCTGTGCGAGTCACAACTGGCCAATCACTACTGCCAGTCGGAGACACATCCGTCCATCAATATCGCAGATTTGAAAGTAATGGTGTAAGACTAGCGAACGGCATCCAGTGTCGACGAATTCATTATAGATGTAGTTCGAAGTGTGGAACGTCGGGGAATGAAACCGTTTGACTCATTTTAAACGCAAGTATGCCGATAACCTTTTTATGTGATTTATGTAAACGCCAAGAACCGCAATCCGATTGGTCGACGTGAATTTAACTGAGCACATACTGATTTCGCGTAGTGCGCCTTAAGCAACTCGACCCATCACCTGGTTAAAGTTTCTTGTGGAAATACCTTCTTTGTTCAGTTTGCCTCTTACGGAGACATGAAATATCGCCTATTTATCAGACTGGAGAGCTAAACTGCTCCATTGGTTGGCTCAGCATATGGTGATCTTAAGTACCTCTAGCTCCAATTTGATTGCGTCTTTAGCTATTTGCTAGCAAGGAAAGAGAAAGTTAGCTGCACGGTAACTATAAATCGTGGTATCATACTGTCGTCAAGCCAGTCCCAAAATGAGCACAAATACTGACGCCAGGACCTATCACATCAAAGAGAAAACTGCCATGTACGTAAAGATAAAGGTACAAGTTATATTAGCCCAGACTGTTAACGGAACTCAACATTACAGTAGGACACACTAGTACGAAATCACAAGCTGAATATCGATGTCGCCCCATATACCATCAGTGGCACTTATGAGACAGCAGGGAACCAATAAAGCACTCGGAATCAATTACAACAATTCGGCGATTTACACCTGTAAGAAAGTGATGACTCATCTAACGTACATGGTAGAAGCGAAGTGACTACCTTAAAGGTAAGAATATGTGGAAGTTAAGACTTCGGATACATTCCAACTGTATTAATGAAATCCTCTGTGACTGACACAAATGGCATACCGAGAACAACTTAAGTTTCTTAAAACAGACCTGACACATGAAGAGCATCAGTGCAATCTTTTCTGGTTTATTATAATTCCATCAACAATTGTTCACGTGATGAGATAAGCGTGAGTTTCCAACTACTTAACTTAGCCAGACTATTTGTGTGAAATAGTAGTAATAACAGTCGGTAGATCACACACGATGTCAATGGCACAACTTGCAAAAATGTGTTACTGCCTCCCACTGGAGCGAATCAGACATGGCCCAGGAGCCTTGGTACAGTTTTGATAGGATTACTCCGAAGATGAAACCAGATGTCATCTCATCTGTACGTTCACTTCATCTGCGATCAGCATAATAACTGAAGTTTTAGCACGTAAAGATCCTAATTAAAAGCATGGACAGTGTACTTCAGATATAAAGCGCTCTAATATGACAGGTGTGAACTAATAAAATTGTGCGGTGTTAGTAACGATACAGCTGATAAAGGGGCTCTGATGCTATACAGGAACAGCGCAAAATGAGGAGTAACGTTTTATCAGGCCAACTGACAATATAGGTAATTAATAACTCCACGTGAGTCACTTTTAATTCAAAGTGTCACTTTTCTTTGGCGCAAGATTCTGAATAATAAAGTAAAAATAAATTACGTTTTCGTTAGGAAGCTGCCTTTGTGAGGTTACGACGAAGCCATCCACATACCTATGTGGAAGTCAGAAGTATCTGTACCGGGTGACCTAACCGATTAACAAATCGCTTCCTATAGGATCACAGGAGTTTAGTTAAAGGTATTTATTTAACAAATTGTGGTCCTAGTGGCGTTATAAGAATGTAAATAAGGGGTATATGATACTACTGAGTGAAACAGTGGTCACTATAGGGCTGCATATATTACACTTCGCTACAGACGTCATGTTAAACATAAGCGCACACGAACAGAAAACTTATGTTCAATAAGTATTAACTTACTTTATACTGTAACTAAATTAGCCATACCTTGGCAAAGATTGGTTGATTAGTTTGGGGAAACAACCATGTTCGCAAAAGTTGCGCAGTGCTTCCCGAATATTAATCATATATGAAAGAAGTACAGAAATACCCCTGCCTGTACCCATTGTCTTGACTCAGTACATGTTGTGTTCGTCATTGCCAGTAAACTCAACTGAACGGTGGTAGTCGTAATGTCAGTCGGAAATCTTTACGTACACCCTGCAACTCTGTTAGTGGACGCCGCTGTCGCTCACCGTACTTAGCGTTACCTGTTGCCGCGGGCGGCTGCCGTAGTGGCTGCAGCACTCTGTCGTCTGACCTGTACTGAAGACTGCTCTCCCTGAGAGCCGAAACTCTATGTGCCTCTCTCAACTGAATTTTATTTACTTTCCGGAGTGTGCGGAGTTTCGGATAATCAATGAATGTTACTCTCCTGAGTGCCAGCCAGCAGATCCCTTGTAACAGTGCAAAAATCCCCCTTCCCTATTTAGTTTAACATAATAAACCAGTCATAGGTTCATTGTGCTGGAGCTGAGAAGCAGGCAACATTTGACTCCCACCATCAGTTCTATATCACGTTCAGCCAATCTGGCCTTGTCCATGTAGACAAATGCGAGTTCTATTCTTCAACTCCAAAATTATTTTGCATTATCCTATGTCAGTGCCCGCATGTTTCTTAGCACAGCCAACAAAGTTTCAGTTAGCTTCTCAGCAGCCTGTCATCTCAGGGAGCCGCGCTGTTAAGCACATAAGATCCAGATGGTCTCCAATCTTACCTTTTCACCGTTGTGGTACGAGGAGTTCCGAGAACATGGGAACATGACCTGTAGCTGCTAACTCGCGACGTGCCGCCTCTGCGCCAGTGGACACGCCAAGTTAAAACTTACAAATCAGCTTTCCATCGTTTAGGATGCAGACACGGACAGTGCCTCTGCCGTGGAGCTCACGCCACATGCTCTATACTGGGGTCTGACACCGAAAGACGCTCCCTTCTTCTGGTGGCCAGTGTTCTACATGCAGTCAGTAGGATTTCCCGCAACTCATTTAAACAATCGCCCAGATTCAGGAAATAATATGGAAATCTAGCGGTAGATACAAAAATCACTGACGTCACTTTCAACAAAAACTGTTATTTCTTGCTAGGAATTGATTTTGATTCGTTGGGTTAATAGAGTTAACGGAGGTTGACTATGGGACCAGTCATGGTTTACGAAAACGTTTGCACAGCACCCTGGTTTGAGATACATGCTTACTTTGCTGTGTATTTGGCATACATAAGTTCATGTTGTGCTGTGGTAAGTAGTAAAGAAAAATCCTTCACGAACGTTACCTACAAAACAGGCCACGAAAAATGTCTCATGTGGTTAGATCTATCACTTAACAGGCTGGTTTCATTCTTCTGTGTGAGCTAAACTCATTATGTCGAATGGTTCAAATGGTTCTGAGCACTATGGGACTTATCATCTGAGGTCATCAGTCCCCTAGAACTTAGAACTACCTAAACCTAACTAACCTAAGGACATCACATCGTCGACGCCCGAGGAAGGATTCGAACCTGTGACCGTAGTGGGCGCACGGTTCCAGACTGGCGCGCCTACAACAGCTCGTCCACGGCGGCCGGCTCTGTATGTCTTCTCGCACATTATGCGCTGTTCTGGAGTAAACTGTTTCTTATATTCCAATCTAGGGACATCGTCTCAGCTTTTCCTATCAAGTGCCTGCGCAACTATTCATCGATGAGATAGAAATAGTCATGTCAACCTCCCACTAATCATCGACCTTTCATTCTTGTATCCCACAGTTCTCTACATTATTTAATATCTTAGTTTTAAACTGACATCTTCTTATAGCCTAAATTTAGGGGCTGCTAATTTAATATATAATCTGTTTAAGAATGCTAAGTGAAGCATATAAAGCTTTATCTATTATTGATATATGCCATCCTAGCTTCATAAGTAACTGTAACATCAAACCACCCACAGGTCCACGTTATTGGGCGCTTCAAAGTAAATAAGGTAGTTGAAGATAATCCACCGCGCAAGGATCAAGACAGCGACGTAACTTCAGAAAGGGAGATTTGCCCCAAGGAAGGAGATATAATACTGCTCGATGCGCCGCAGGAGGGCCCCGCTGAGGTAAGTCAGCATCATTACTGACATTAGAGCAAGTGTGAGGATATGGTCTGACAGTGTGAGAGCGATGAGTAAACAGCTACATCCCTGATTGTACACAATGCGGAATTAGCCACTCAGGCAAATACATCAGTCGAAAAAATCTCGTGATTTGCACATATCTCCATGACTGTACAAACCCAATTGACCCTCAAGTTAACGTTAAGTATTAACAGACAGATTCACGATATTGTAATCTAATAATGCCAGCAATCGTTGATTCGAAGTCCCTAATGTAAATATAAAGCACTACTCAGGGAATGTAAGATTCCATTGTAAAACTGTCACGGGTTCGGAAATATCACTGGTGTTACAGATGGCAGTCGGTAACGATTTCGTATCCACTAACTGTAGAACTCTGCCATGACTGGTCTCAGCAGTCGGAGAGACTTCCGTTTATCAGTACTGCACGTACCAAGTAACAGTGTAAGATCAGCAGCTGAATTTCAGTTTGCAACAAAGTCGTAATCGACTTCGTGCAACTTATGGTATTTTCTGTGGAATACCATTTATGACTGGCTTGTCTCTTACAGAGATGTAAGACTTTGGCAAAATATCCCACTGAATCACAGCTGAAAAATTGTACGGTTGCTAGTGAGGGTAAGAACGTCTGGCTACAGTGCGATTGCTGCCGTTGTCATTTGCTATCAAGTATAGCGGAAGTTCTTTAGAAGCTGCTGTGTAATGAAAATCTCGACCACAGTAACATACACTGGTCTGGTCGGTCACACTTTAAGCAGTCACATCAGTGCAAAGAAATATCACAATAAAAAGCAAAACTTCCTTTGTACATATACACAAATAAGTACAATTAGGCAAACCTCTTAGTGGAGCAGAGCACTTCTGCGTGCTACGCATTTGTCAGTGGATGTGAAACCGGCTGCTGGGAATAATTGACGCCATGAATACCACCAAAGAAAATGTGAAACTGTTCTCTCTCGCAGGCATATGTTCAATCAGGTGCTGGAAGGTTACTTGCGGAACGGCAGCCCAATCTTAACGGAGTGTTGCACTGAGGAGAGGTATCGACTTCGTTGGGTGAGGGCTGACACGAAGTCGGCGTTCCAAAACATCACAAAGGTGTCCTATGGGATTCAGGTCAGGACTCTGTGGAGGCTAGTCCATTACAGGGATGCTATTGTCGTGTAACCACACCGCGATAGGCAGTGCATTATGAACAGTTGCTCGATCGTGTTGAAAGATTCAGTCGCCATCCTCGAATTGCTCTTCAACAGTGGGAAGCAAGAAGGTGCTTAAAACATCAATGTAGCCCTCTGCTGCGATAGTGCCACGCAAAACAACAAGGAGTGCAAGCCCTCTCCATGAGAAAAACGACCACACCCTAACACCACCGACTCCGAATTTTACGCTGGCACGTGACGTTTACCGAGCATTCGCCAAACCCACAACCTGCCATCGGATGGCCACATTGTATACCGCGATACGTCACTCCACACAACGCTTTTCCACTGTTAAATCGTCCAATGTTTACTCTCCTTACACCAAGAGAGGCGTCGTTTGGCATTTACCGGTGTGATCTGTGGCTTATGAGCAGCCGCTCGACCATGAAATCCAAGTTATCTCGCCTGTCATAGTACTGACAGTGGATCCTGATGCAGTTTGGAATTCTTATATGGTGGTGAGGATAGTGTCTTCCTGTTACTCATTACGACCCTCTTCAACTGTCGGTGGTCTCTGTCAAACAGACGAGGCCAGCCTGTATCGTTTTGTGCTGTAAGTGTCCCTTCTCGTTTCCACTTCCTTGTCACACCGGAAACAGTGGACCTAGGAATGTTTAGGAGTGTGGAAACGTCTCGTACAGACGAATGACGCAAGTGACACACAATCACCTGACCACGTTCGAAGTCTGTGAGTTTTGCGGAGAGCTCCATTCTACTCTCTCACGATGTCTAATGAATACTGAGGTCGCTCAGGTGCAGTGCCCGGCATTAGGTGGCATCACAGTGCACCTACTATGGAAAACGATTTTTGTTGTTTTTGGGGGTGTCGGGATACTTTTGATCACACAGTGTCCCCTCACGTGAAGAACACGCCAATTACTCAAACACGTACCAATTTTCGAACATTTAAAGCCTTTTGCCATTAGTTGTTCCACTTTTAAATCTTATCATGTCTCCTTCTTCTTCTTTGGTCTTTAACTATCAAGTTGGCTACCAGCAGCTTGCCAAGCATTTCTGTCTCCGGCCTTTGAGTGCAGTGAAGGTAGTGGAACTTGTGTCGTCCATGATGCGGTTTATGTATACTAGACTATGTTTGTCTCTTGTGTTCCTCCTTTCTGCTGTCCTTTCAGCAACACCTTTAATGACACCATAATGTCTCAGCATATGGCTGACATATGTGGCGTTCAATAAGCTTTAGGAGACATAGCTGCACCAGTTCGTTTAATACGTCCTTTTCACAGAAAATCATAAGCCTTCTGCGATAGAACCACATCTCGAAGGATATCCGTTTTTTTCCGCCTCCTCGATTGCCCATATTTCACACCTGTACAGCGGCACACTCCACACAATATCCTTATGAGGTCTTTCCTCAGGTATTGGGGTATGAAACAAGATGTGCAGGGTTCCTGCTCTTGTTGAAAGCAGCTGTTGCCTGGTTTATTTGGCATGCAATATCCTTTCTTAATCCATCTGAGGGTGGTTTTACTCCATAGGAAGCAAAAGGATTCTACGATCTCCAGTCCCTCTTTGTTAAGTGAGCACTGGGCAACGGTATTTTGTCTACTCATCAAGATTTTGGTCTAAACTTTATTAATTTGCATGTTGGGAAGAAATGGGGCTGACTTTCATCTTCATCTCGCTTCTGTAGTCCCGCACATTCACTTAACACTGTAGTGTCATCAGAAAATCTCAACATGTCTCTTATCTTACCTGCAATTTTAATTCCTCCTACAAGTCATAGTGTGTCCCTAAATTCATCTAGAGTCCTCCGAATGTATCCGCTGAATAAGATAGCAGAAAGTGAACAGCCCGGTCGTACACCTTATTTAACAGTGGCTTGCTGTTGATGTTATCCGCTTCTTATCACTCCCATCTTTTCTCTGTGGAAATGGAAGTGTTGTGTGGCTAGGGCCTCCCGTCGGGTAGACCGTTCGCCTGGTGCAGGTCTTTCGATTTGACGCCACTTCGGCGACCTGCGTGTCGATGGGGATGAAATGATGATGATTAGGACAACACAACACCCAGTCCCTGAGTCCTGGGAGGTACGATCAGTTTTCAGAGATGCGACAGGAACCATCATTCGAAGCAAAAGAGACTAGTAAACATAAACTCTAAGACTCGTAGCTTAAGATCTGCAAGCACTTGTTTTGTAGAAGGGATGTGTTTCACAACAGTGAAGCTGCACTAGTGCCCAAAGGTCTGATGCTGAGCACTTTACAGCCCATATTTACAGGAAATTTTTTTCCTGATTTGGGCCATACTTACGCCCCTCAAAATATAGAAGGCCAAGACGAGATTTCGTAACAATATCGAAGATGAAGTGCTCATAGCTGCATTTTAGAGTCCATATTTAGTAGATGGTTAAGCTTCAGATGATCGCTCCTGCCATACACTTGAATACTGACCATTCCTCCAACGACACACTGCTGCATTCTTGGCTCTTGCTTAGTCTTGTCTCAAGTATTAGCCGTAATCCGAGTATTGCTTCTCGTGTGCCTAAAGCTCCTCTAATGCCAACTTGATGTTCCGTTTTTTGTACACTTATGCTTTCTTCAGTCCGCGTTATAATGATACAGTCAAGATCTGGGTGGCGTGTGTTATCAAATTGAGGGTGCTGCATTGTTCACTTTTGTCTGCAGATTCTATTTTTTTTTTTTTTGGGTTGGTGCTGTAACTATTCTTCGAAGTCTGTTCGGTGTTCCCTGGTTTCGTGTGAAATTTGTATGAAATGGAACTGTTCTTAATTCAGATGTTGTCTAGCAGCTTTGACGAGTTCTGCTGGTTTATAACCATACGTAATTTTTGTCTACTTTCCGTGCTGCTTGCTGAATTGCTAGGTTAAAAACGTATCTCACTCCCATCTCAGCTACTGTATTCCTGCGAGATCCTGAGATCTTTATAATTGCACTTTGTTTTATGCACAAGTATGGGATAACATCACTCCCTGTATTTTATCCCTGTGACCCTCACAAATTGAAATCCTACCGATTTACTTTTGCCTTGCAGCAGTCTGTCTTCAGAGTCCTGAGGTCGGAAATGACTTACTCGTTCCCATACCTCCGCGCAACCTAAATTCGTCTCCACAGAAATTCTCTGCTACCGATGTCTTCATTAATAGCCCGCTTACGATGTTTCACATATCACGTTGAACACTTTTTTCAGGTTCCCTACCAGTGATCTTAACAATTTTGAAACACTTTAGTGTACGCCAAGAGTCTTTTTTCGAATTGGGTCTTTTACTGCTGTGTCAAACTCTTTTTAGTGTACAATATTTCACTTATAATCTTCATCCATTCCCTTTTTTAAGTGGGCTTACTTTGTAGGACCCATTCTGACGTTAAACCCAGCTTTCAGATCTCCGTCCTTTCGTTCGTAATGGCTTGCCAGGTAAGCGTTTGATATTTATACATCTGAATCTGTCTCATCTAACACTTTCCACAGTTTTCCCGTATATGGCATCAAACTTGCCGATTGTTACACAAGCTTCTATTGTTTCGCATTTCTTCTGCATCCAGTGTTGTTTTCCCGTTTTCGGCTTACTGCAAAACTTATTTTTACGTGTGTATATTCCCGTTTGAGGCTTCATTTCCTGTTTTTCTTTTTAAATTTTCTTCTTTAAACAGTTAAAAGCAGCATGTGGTGAATTAGACAAGAATTCTATTGGAAATAATATGTTTGCCCATTTTATTCTCAACTGCCCTCTTTACTTCATGTGTTCAAGTTTTTCATTCGTCTTCTAATGCAATGCTTCCCCTTTGTCACTGGGTCTTAGACATACCTCAGACCATTTTCCAGATTTCAATCTTGCTGCAGCATCTTCAGTTTCAAATAGGCCGTTATATCCAACAAAGTATGGCTATAGTCCAAACTGCTACTGGCAAGGACAACGTGTTTAAAATCTGGTTTCAAAATCTCTGTCTTGTTAATACACAATTTCAGCGGCTTTGAAACCATAGGGAATAAGAGCAAATGGGGAATTATGCGTCATTTGCGAATCCCCAAACTGCGTAACGCTTGTAACTGACACAGTTCTTCGTCGGGTGGTAGTGTCACTTTCCGAGTCTATACTAGCACTACACAAGGCGAAAAGAGCGACGTACGTAAAATTTATATCCCGTACTTCAGTTGACGTATACAGGTCAACTGAAGAATATGATACCAATGCTAACGAAAACGAAGATATCGACGCACGTTAATTCGTATCCCATACTGCAATTAACCTACACAGATAGACTGGATTTCGAGATACAACTCATATATGTCAACTGTGGTGTTCTACGCTAGCACTACGTTTATCCTTTTTTTCGATTATTTTTTACTGCAGCACTAGGGCTCAAGCAAGCGATATCCTTAACATTATGACGAAATATTACTGGACGTTATATATGTCTACCACCTGTTTTTCTCTCCTGCGTTCCTTAGTTTACGAACACTTGTCTCAGCTGTTGAATCTGCGTAGTAAATCATCTCTGGCAAATTCTGACGTCATTGGTCAGAGCCGAAGTTGTATCCCGTTCTTCAGTAGGCCCGAAACACGTAAGTTACAGATATGCTGCTAGTATGAGGATCACACCGATACATTATTGTGCAGTTGGTGATAATGGAAGACCCTCTTTTTCATACCATACACTACGTCATCAGCTTCTAATGCCTACGCCGTAATAATATTCCAATATCTTACTTGCTAAATGTTAAACATTGCCACTACTATTGAAATTTTGAATTTCAATTGAATCTGACTTATGATCTATGGAAACCTCTTGTTCGCCGTAATGTCTGAAAACTCTTAAACATTATTATTTCATACTGTAAGCTCTAGTGTATAATGTTCTTCCTAGTTTAACCAAGCACCTAACACTGTGTTGGTATCCTAGGTGGATGCTGCCCAGGTGGATCAAGAGGAGGAGAGAGTAGCTAATTGTCTCGTGGATGCTGCCCAGATGGAACAAGCCCATCACTATTTACATGAGAAGACAGTTGAGGGTCGCATGGGTGCTGCCAAGGTGGTTGAAGTGTGTGGAGAGATTAAGGAAGGGGCAGATGAGAGTCTCGAGGATGATGCTGAGGTTGACAAAGCATGTGGAAATGAGGAGGAAGGTGCAGCTAAGAGTCGCATGAATGCTGCCGACATGGAAGAAGCGAGTCAAGATTTAGAAGAGAAGGCAGCTGAGAGTCTCATGGATGCTGTCAAGATGGGCGAAACATGTGGAGAGATTGATGAAGGGGCACATGATGGTGTTGTGGATGCTGGTGAGACTGACACAGTATGTGGAGATGAGGATGAAGAGGCAGCTGAGTGCCTCATGATTACTGCCAGGATGGAACAAGCCCATCAAGATTTACAGGAGAAGATAGTTGAGAGTCGCATGGGCGCTACCGAGATGGGCGAGACATGTGGAGAGATTGAGGAAGGGGCAGATGAGAGTCTCGAGGATGATGCTGAGATTGACAAAGTATGTGGAAATGAGGAGGAAAGTGCGGCTAAGGGCCCTGTGAATGCTGCCGAGATGGAAAAAGCTCATCAAGATTTAGAGGAGGACGCAGCCGAGAGTCTGATGGATGCTTCCAAGAAGGAGGAAGTTCGTGTAGATGTTGAGGAGGGAACAGCTAAGAGTCTTTGTAGCCAACCCTCGGGTGCCGCTTGCACCCACTGAAAATGTTCGTTTGTTCCTAAAGTTCTTCTTTGTGTTCAGATTTTGTTCTATGTGTTTTTCGTTTCGTTTTTGTTCTATGTTTCGTTTTTTACTGCGTTCATTTAATGTTGTTTGTGTTTATTCATTTTTCAATTTTCATTTACAATCCTCGGCTTATTTGAAGTAAAAAATAAATTTTACGTATTTCACCAACTGTTCTCTTATTTTTTAGTGTACATCTGCAACAATAATAGTTGCTGAATTGAACGTACGTTTCATTTTCAGTTTATTCTATAGGTGACTCTCTCCCTGTCGTTACAATTAAATCAACAATATACTAAACCCGGGGCTCAATCTAAGGCATTTATGAAGCTCATTTCAGTATCACTGAAAGGTCTGTGATATATACACGATAATAGTCATCAGTAAGTGCTAGACTCACGTCTGTATTGCAAACATCACATAATGCCGATTTACATAGTACGATTTTATAGTTGTTAGAGAGGGTTATGTAACCAGCCGTAATACTGTGGGCCCCATGGCTCTAATAGCTCTGGGTAAGGTCATGGCCTACACATCTGTCCGCACTTATGACCTATCTATGTGAGTGTATTTCACGGCTGCAACACGTGTGGGAGTGCGTTGGATGAAAAATGACGAAAGAATATTGCAGACATTACTGTAATCTGTTCTCCCCTATGTAGCTAACTTCTTTGTAGTAGAAGCGTACATCCTTAAATCTGAGACTTGACAGATTTGAGTTATTTTGTTTGTGATCCTCCCTGCTTCTCCACTGAGTTTCTTTGTAGCTTGTTTAAAAATACTGTCATGACGTCCCGGAACACATAAACTGTAGTCGAGCTACCATAGTCTCATTTCTTTCTGTTATGATTGTGCGCTAATCATAGATGCGCAATAAATTGGGCTGTTTCAGTTTTGCTCTCGTTTTAACTCGGGAAACTCCCTAGAGAGGACAAATAGAGTAGGAGTGGTGCTGTGGGGAGAAGTCAGATTCGAGCACGTATCCTTCTCTGACCAGCTTCTCATCTGCGCAGCACGGTAATATGATCCGCTCTAAGGAGAAATGTATCGTATGTCACTCAGCTTCATTATGCCACTCATTCCTATCCTCGATGAGTATTCTTGCACTATGTGTTCATCAGTAGTATGTAAAAGGACCCAGTTATTTACGGTTAATGGGCTAGGAAAGTACGTGCGTGAGCAACAGAGATTCTTTCCATATGCTACAACAAGGTGTATTATTTGAAAGCAAGTGTGTGGTGGGAAAACAAAGCATACAACTTTGTAAGTACATACTGTAGGTGCAGGGCGTGATGTACCAACTCAGTATGCTAAATGGTCTCATTATTATTTAATTTAGTGCAATGGATATGGAAGGGAAGTGTCCTCAGTAACTAATTGGTCGGGTTTATAGCTGGTCCGTAATACAATCACTTAAAAGTCTGAAGAAATCAACTATGGCACCAAACGGCTACCAGAAATTGTGGGCATTCAGACCGGAGACTAAATATTTACAAACGGTACACAGAGAGTGCACACCTACCCACTGATTGTAGAAGTTAAAGAAGTTGCCGATATAACAAAAAGAAGGTGGGCTCATCGGTGTATCAGCGTAACAGAATTCACAACATCGCACAGGCCAAGAAAGAAGAAACCTCATCGTCTATGTAGTTGTGACCACGTGTGAGCGTAGTAGACATCGTCCACGCATCGACTACAACGCACACAAAAGATTTATATCAAATTCACATTAACACAAGCACACTGCCTGACCTGCAAGCTATGCACAAGGAGCGGATGCACATTGTCTGTACAATCATGCGCACGTGGCTTTTTTAAAACGATGGTATACACATTACGCACCATTTAATAGATCTTGATTCCGATAAAATTCACACAGTAATATTCTTTCTTAATGTATGCTTGGTCACGCATGCTGCCTTAAATGAGAGTCATTAATGAACGGTGAGAATTCATTGTCTATGTAGCCATGGCCACGTGCTACATGGAGAACAGTGGCATACAGTTTACTGACCGTGAGATCTTTCTTCAATGTAGGAACGGTCACACAATACTATTTTTATACAGTACACACGAAAACATGCAACGTATTCTGTATGAAATGTGCGAGTTAAAGTGAAAGCTAATTGTCTGTGCGGCAACAAAGATAGCCCATGGAAGGCAATGGTTGGTACCTTTCTCACAAAGAAATCAGCTGTTGATCCTATACAGATTGGTGGAAAAATATGAAAGGAACACCGGTAATTAAATATGAAAACATCAGCAGTCCCAAGGCTGAAGGCTAAAGGCTAAATGCTGATGATTCAATGATTGCACGGTGGAAATTCCATCAGAATTTGCTCTTCTTATTGACTTTACCGGAAACATAAAAAGTAATGTGTATTATAACACTTCGCTACTATTAACAGACTTACAAGGAAAGTGATTAATCAGTTACATTTGTAAATAACTCATTCTTGTACCTTAGACAGCAACCTGAAGGTGACGCTCTGACAGAGCAACCGTTAACTTAAAAGACAAAGATACTATGCCCATCGCGGCATACAGATGAGGCAGCATCGACTTTCTGTTACACGGTAGAATAAATTGAATCAATTCTGTGATCAATCATGCCACAATAAATTTCAGACTATTGTATATCTCCGTCATACCTATTTTGATTGCATTTTTTCCCAGAAACATAGGTAGTTAACAACTTGACATTACACATGCATTTATGGATGCATCAGCAAACATTCACGCTCTTGACTCACGCCACGCTATCTACAAGGTAATAAAATGCGGACACATAATGGAAAAAAGGGGGTATGTGCACTAAACAATAACTAAACCTGTTATCCTCAATCTTCCTCAAGAGGCTACTGAACACTGGATAGGTAAAGTTGTTAAGAATATAATAGTACTGATAAATTAAAAATGAAGTAGCACTTGTACAATGTAAGTAATACCAAAAGCCGCAGTAATTTAACGGTATATTTTGTAGCCTGTCGGCATTAATGTAATATTATACAGACCTGAGGTGATTGGGTTAATTAATGTTTTGTTTAAATGAACCTCCTCCTTCCATGATCATACCCAAATGGTGATTTTTATCCACTGTATACAAAGTCACTGTTACCGAGATACAGAATTGAGTCGGAGTTCGATATGTATCGAGATATTATGGATCTGCTAAATCTTATTTTTTCGTTGAGTATACCAATTGTGCTGATCTCACCTTGATAATCGTTTAAAATTAGAGAGAGGTTGCTTGCGTACGCCTAACCTGCACTCTTCACCAGTAGGAATGTTAGAGGTTTTAAGGGTCGAGTGTGCACACCATTCCTTCCTCTGAAGATGGTAGTAGAGACTCCAACTGTGGCAGGTGGAGGTCATGTCCCTACTTAAGTCGTGCCTATTTCTGTCATTTCATGATGTCTCAGTGCTCCAGTTTCAAGCAAGTAATTTACCAGCCATGAAAACTGAGACAGCCAGTCAAACTACAATATTAAATCAGACTAAGAACAGCCGACCAGTTGCAAAGGATAAAGTAATCTTTACCTAGGTTTCAATAGATATAAATCTATCTTCTTCAGAAGACGGCCTGGGGACAATGAACATCGTAATATATATTAAGGTATGAAACTTGAGTCAAGAATAAAGTTTAACATATGTTAGGAAAATATTGTATTACAAGATGTGAGAAAGATTCTTGGTACTTACAGTATTATAACATGAAGTGATATGTCCTTATCGTTTAGGCAAACATCCGCATAGTTACATTAATCATATAAAATATAGCCCTGAAACAGGGTTTGTCAAACAAATAAAATAGGTACATAGAAGTTGCAGAGCGCCTAAGCGACTGACTAAAATCGGCCAGCGTAGTAGCACAGCGGCCACGGCAGGTGGCGCTCATGTCGCGAACTATGTGCCGATAGGCGTACTGAAGTAACATTTGAAACATCAATATTAAATGCGTTCTTAAATAGAGTGATAATAAATAAATTGGCAAGCATTTAACATTCCCGTTATGACATTGTGGGAGGTATAGGAACAATAACGTAGATACATACATCAAAAAGACAGGTGGCGCTTCCGCCGTGAGTTACATGCAGTGGTCTATATAGCCAAATATAAAGTTATATTACCATATTAGTGAAGCCCATAGAACGTATATGAGTCAAAACATCAAGAACAATCAGTAATGGCTTTTAAGAAAAATTAGAAGACCTGGTCTACAATCCAGTTACTACGTAATATAGAATAAGAGAAAATTACATGAGGGCCGCTGTAGTAGCAGCCGTACATCGTGAAAAGAACACATTATATAAACGGTAGTAAACTGGAAGATTTGAAAGTGCATTATAGCTTCCTGAGGAAATAGACTACTGAGGTTACTAGCATTAATGTTATATATTACACAGTACGGGTTTAAAGCCTTCGAAAAATTGTTTACAGGCAAGGTTCAAGTGATCATTCAGAATATTGTCGTCTTTGAGCTCTAGATGTTTAAAAATAAATAGCTCTTCCCACAGATCTAGTCTCCGTCCTTTGACCTGTCTATGTAGGATAACCGTGTCTTCTAACTGTTTAGGCGTATGGCCGGTTATCAAGAGGTGTTCAGCAAAGGTAGAGTTGCGAATATTCGTTCCTTTTTTACCCAACAGATGTTCTTTATATCGTGTTTTCACAGCTCTGCCGGTTTGACCAATATAATAAGAGGGGCAGTTATTACAGGTTATCTTGTAAATACCTGAATTAGAAAACCAGTCCCTGGCAATCTCTACTGACTGTACAAGATTTCTTTTTAAACTGTTATCTGTAGAAAAGGAGACGTTACAGTTATATTTTTTATTTAGAAGACGTTTAATCCTATACGATAAGTTACCCAGGAAAGGGATGGAAATAAATTTTTTAGTTTCTGTGGTATCCGTGGGGAGAATATTTCTCAAAGTCGAACATTTTTGGGAGATTTTCTTATTGAGCAGGTAATCGATCATATTCTGGTTATACCCATTATTAACCGCAATCGCTTTGATGACATTCAATTCCTTTTTTTGATCCGCAGGTGATAAAGGAGTGGTTACCATTCGGTGGATGGCGGAATGAAAAAATGCCAATTTATGAGCTTTTGGATGGGTTGAGTCAGCAGGAATGACATTATCGGAATATGTTTCCTTGCGGAAGATATTAAAATGGAAGGAATTATCTTCTACAGAAATTGTTAAATCGAGAAAATTAAGTTCACGTTTATCATTTTGAAGTTCTTTTGTGAAGGAAATTTTTTCATGTAAACCGTTGAAAGTGTTAAAGAGATGCTCTAACTCATGATCAGTGCCATCAAAAGCAATGAAAATGTCATCAACATATCGTGCATAATAGCGGATTTTGTGGCGTAATTCTGAACTTGAATTGAAGAACGTTGTTTCCAGGGCGTTAATGAAAACCTCTGCTAGAATACCGGCGAGGGGGCTACCCATTGCTAGACCATCTGGTTGTACATACATTTTCCCGTTAAATGTGAAGTAATTGTATTTTAAAACGAAAACGGGAAAATGTATGCTAAATCTGATCTCACAATTAGGACGGAAATTTAGTCACAGTTTGGGAATCATGAAACTTATAAGATACCTTTGTAATCGACCTAGTTGTCAACTAAAAGACCTTGCTTTCGTCGTTACAGCAGGTTCCCTGTACAGCAGATTGCATTGCAACTGTGTTGCGACAAGCATTAACCGAAGGGAAGTTTCTTAAACAATATACGCCGTGGATATTTAAATTAATAACAACTTGAACTTGTATCATTAGTTACATTAAAAATCTGGTTGGAGTTAGTCCCTCATGACAAATTTCCGCAGAGCTATTGGTGTTGACATCATTAAATCGGATGCAAACGCCGTTGGAGATTTTAGTCCGACATTTAAAAAGCTTACCAAAATGCGTCTGTTCGAACGCTGAAACACAGAGAATCCTTCCGCCTCAACAATCCTCTCGAAGTTTCAGGATGTTTCTTAAGTGATTCAAAACAACTCTACATGCGACACATCACTTTGATTTAGTGAGATACTACGATATGCATGATTATTAGTCTGTTGCAGAAATCTCAAAGACAGAACCACAGGAACTACAAGTATAATTCTCGGTAGGTTCCTGCTTTCTTAATAATATCATTTATTGCTCCCAAGAAAGTAAGGCCGTATTTTATAGGAATAGTTTGCTGTGAAAATATGGTTTCACCGCAGTTTGTTGAAATAGTGGACAGTCCGTTAAGATACAGTTTCCTAGGCACTTGCTAATGTCCCTGTCGGAGCTAGTAATCCCTGGACCAACCGTACGAAAAGATAGAAATTTCAGGCGTCTAGGCTGATTGTCAACGAGAATACATCACTAATCTGTCCAGGACGTTAATCGCCTGCTGACTGAACATAACTACGATATGGTAAGATTTGTAATGTAAAAAATGTAATTTGCAGGCATATTTTTTATAAATGTTCTCGCCCCACCCAGAACCAATAATTATAATAATAAAGGTACATAATCCTTTATTAATTTGTTTGTTCCGGCAGCAGGTAAGTGATTTAGCAGGTAAGTGATTTAGCAACTACATTTTTCCCTTAAGAGAACACTAATATTCCTTTAATAGTGCAACAACCGAAATAATGTTAAAACATCAAGAAATATTCATTAGAAATCGTAGTTATTATATATCTCCAAAATATTGCTCACAAATTTCAAGCGAAGTTCCGACCACCTGAACACTGTAATAAACACCTGAACGTCATATTTAAGTTAATATTACCAATACAATTTTTTACACTCTGCATTTTTTTAGCTTTTCTTAATGTTAGTCTGGTATGACCGTAAAGCGTCAAAGGGTTATTACGCTACGGTTTTTTTTAAAAAAAATGTAGTATGAGTTCACATAACAACAGTCTTTTCTTTTACGATAGTTTTTGAAACTTCTTTGGCATTTATTTATGGTTGTTCATAATTTTCTTCTATATGGTACGTCTTAAAACATTCTCCCGGGTGAAGTCCAGGTTTCCCTTTGCGTGGTTAGCTGTAGGAAATAACTTCTCTTCTTCCTCCTTTCTTCTAGTATTAGCTTTGTGGGCTTCTTTTAAATTTTGCATTATAAAAGGCATCTTCCCATTTAGTCTCCCCCTAGTGTCAGAAGGTGATGGTCTCCCTCCTTTCTTGGAGTTTTTATTTCTCGCGTGGCTGTCTAGCTGTCTGATTAGGTTGTTTCTGTAGTTGTTCTCCACATTCCTTTTTGTCTGTTGAATAAATAACGTAACTGTTGACTACTTCAGCTTCAATGTGCCAGAAGAGTAACTATTGCCACTACTTCTATGACAGCTGTGCAATAAGGTAGCAGTCACAGAATTGATCAGCCCTGTCCACTCCTTACACAAACTTCGTTTATTCCAAAGTAACAGAGGGTTTCAGGGACGGAATAGGCTCTTTCTTCCTATAGCCAGTCTTGGAATTAAAGACATTCTTCTGAGTCTGATCGCGCACAAAACTCGTATTCAATAAGTTTCGTGTTCTTAAAATCGCATGCGAAATCCTGCCTAAAAGTCATATCTGTCACTGTTGCATGAAATTTTATTTTGAACAATTCTCGAGCAAGTTGAGGGCTCGTGTATAATCTGTCAGTAAAGACGGGATAACCTGAACCGCTTATGCGAGCTAGCAACTGCTGTGCCAAATGAACCTCTATTCGTATTGAAAAAGGCATATCAGGACGAATTAGAATCTCTGTAGTTGTTATCCCATTATATTGAATGTGAGAAAAAACAGAACCATTTTCTGGATCACACAAACAGAAAACAAGTAAATCCCCCTTCGTAGGCTTTCTTGGAGTGTAGAACGTGAGTTGAATTCTTCCTTTGAATCCTTCTGTAATTCCATCTACAGTCATAGTTTTGGTACATAAATTTATTTGCATATACTGTCAATATTTTCGTTAACGGTCTTCATCTTCCTCCCTTTCGTACCATGACACTTCTGAGCTGTGACAGGTGGGACTAAATGCAGCATCCAAAATATCTGAAAGAAAAATCGTCGACAACACAAAACATCCTTCAAAAGTGGGAAGAGTGGAATTCATTCTAGACGGTCTTCCAAAATAGTTAACTAGTGTCATCAAATACAGGGCCATATTCAGTATTACACCAACAAACGTCTTCAGTTCTTCTAATGAACGTTGTTTCACAATGTGACATTAAGTGTTTTGTAAATTGACTGGCTTTCCGTATATTTCATTTTGCATACATATTTTATAATTCACATTTTCGCTAATAAGACTGTCAGTGAAGAAGAGTTGGATATATTCAAGTTCGGGTTTGGGCCGAATACCATGAGGTATGGTGAAACATTGTTGCATAACAGAAGAAGGAAACTTCCTGAGATCAGTCTCGCCATCACGACAGAATTTCCAGATATTTACTACAGGTTGTATCTTTCATCACTTCCCACTCCATCAGTAGATTCTGATTTACTAAATCTTATATCACAGTCCATGGTGGAAGTTTCTTCCTATTCACTTTTATCACTAAATTGTTCTTCGTCTCTACCGGCCATTATCGTAGTAGAATGCACGAATGCAATGCGCATTGAATTGTCAGATATGGGTCCTGATCTGTTATAACTTTATACTTCAAAGTAAATGTACTGTTTCATAAAGGAAATGTACTGCATACAGTGTGTGGTAAGGTTCATCCTATTGAATATATTACCGCAAAGAGGATGTATCGTCAGTCGAGTTTAGTATGAAAAAGTAGTTAAATTATCTGTGTAAACATCTAAATCCCTTCTCTCATCCCGTATGGTATCGCCCACGCTTAATTGGTGGCAGACTAATGTGGGTTTCTTGCACGAAAAGTATACTTTGTGATATAATTTTCAGCAGTCCTGCAACACACTCGCTTACTCAAATTCATAATTTTACTGAGAATAGCTTAAACTATGTACTCCAAGTCCGTGATTAAAACAGAGAGGCTATACCTATATAAACCACTCAGGAAACGGCATTACAATCCCACAAGGCTACTGAAAGTAACAAGTACATGATTCAGCTCTAAAACCGGCAATAGAAACATTCCTCTTCTACCTCACATACATTAAGTGAAATATACAGCATTTTTTTTTGTCGAGGGAGAGGATGAAATTCTTGAATGTACGTATAATAGGATAACATGAAAAAGTAATGTATATTGCTGTAATCATCTTCCATGCAAATATCTATTGGTAATGTAAGAGCTCCCATTATACTCTGATGAGCCAAAGGAACTAGTACACCTGCTTAATATCCTTTAGGATCCCCCTAGAGCATGCAGAAGTGCCGCAACACGACGTGTCTTGGACTGGACTAATATCTGAAGCAGTGTTGGAGGGAACTGACACCTAGAATCCATAAATCCGTTAGAGTACGAGGGAGTTGAGATCTCTTCGGAACAACACTCTGCAAGGCATCCCGGATTGGTCAATAATGTTCACGTCTGGGGAGTATGGCGGCCAGCGGAAGTGTTTCAACTCAGAAGACTGTTCCTGGAGCCACTCTATGGCAATTCTGGACCTGTACGGTGTCGTGTTACCCTGCTGGAATTCCTTCGGAGTGCACAATGGACATGAATGGATGCAGGAGATCAGGCAGGATGGTTACACACATGTCACCTGTCAGAGTCGTATCTAGACGTATCAGTGGTTCCACATACTCCAACTGCACGCGCCCCACACCATTACAGAGCCTCCACCAGCTTGAACAGTCCCCTGTTGACATCCAAGGTCCATACCCGTACACATCCATCCGCTCACTACAATTTGAAACGAGACTCGTCCGACCAGGTAAAACATTTCCAGTCATCAACCGTCCAATGTCGGTGTTGACAGGCCCAGGTGGGGGGTAAAACTTTGTATCGGATAGTCGTCAAGGGTGCACGAGTGGGCCTTCGGCTGCGAAATGCCGTATCGATGATGTTACTTTGAATGGTTCGTACACTGACCCTTGTTGATGGCTGAACATTGAAATCTGCAGCAATTTGCAGAATGGTTGCACTTCTGCCATGATGAACGATTCTCTTCAGTCGTTGTCGGTCGCATTCTTGGAGGACATTTTTCCTGCCGCAGCGATGTAGTAAATTTGATGCTTTACTGGATTCCTCATACTCACGGTACAATCGTGAAATGGTCGTACAGGAAAATACCCACTTCATCGCTGCCTCGGAGATGCTTTGCCCCCTCGGTCATGCGCCTACTCTATCACTACGTTCAAAAACTCACGTAAATCTTGATAACCTGCCATTGCAGCAGCAGTAACCTTTCTAAAAACTGCGCCAGACACTTATTGTCTCATATAGGTGTTGTTGACCACAGCGCCGGATTCTCCTATTTACATACCTCTTTATATGAATACACATGCGTATACCAGTTTCTTTGGCGTTTCACTGTATTACTCATAGACACACAGTTCGATTCCGACGTGTGTTGTGATTTTTAACTACTAATACCAGTATAACCTCACACACAATATCTAACTCCTTCGCATCAAATAAACTGCAGTAGCCTCACCCAAACTTTATTCATTTTGGAACCTGCGTGTCAGCAAGGACAATCTCCATAGAAAAGCTATCCTCTCTCCACATAAGGCTCACCTCAAAGAATGTAACAAAACTGGAACACCAGATAGCATCAAATGTAAAACAGAAATGGTCAATTCACTTTCAAAGCTCAAAAAAATCTAACAAATCTGGAACGCCTGAAACAATCGAATGTAAAACAGGAACGGTGATTTCACACTCAAACAAACAAGATAACATAGGCAAAACGGCAAATGATTCTGACGGATCGAAAGCCATCTGGTATAGTAAAGATGTAAGTCTACATCCGTGATGTAGTAAAGAGGCTGCTACAGTGGTTGTATCTGATAATCGATACTTGTTAGGGCAGACCTATAGAAGCAATGTCAAAGATAAATGTCGTGATCCGTAAGGTGGCAGCTTGAATGAATAACAATTCTGCACTTTACATGAGATTTTATACGTCGTAACAAGTAGATGAATACGTGTCACTACTACAGCGATAACGAGCAGATTTGCCTATCAAAAACGCATGTAATGCACAGGGTTGACACGCAATTCAACTCCATTAACTCACCAAATCCAAATCCTGGATGTCAATGAGCAAAAGGTAAAAAAAGCTGCTGGAAGAAACGTTTTAGTTTGGGGGCAAACGCGAGTTGCCCCGTCACGTCCCCCATACAGTGGAAGGCTTCTGAAACGGGTTGGTGACCCATGGCGAGAGGGACAACGAACGCGCCGGGCGATACACCAAGAGGACCAGGTAGCGGAGCAGCGCTGCTTGCTATGGAGAAATTCTTTAAAAACTGTGTTGGGGAATTTCCAGATGGGTACAAACAGACCAGCAACACAGTTGATGATGTGAAATGCCTGTGGTACACTCGTGATGTACGTGTGTAACTTTTAGTCCTCAGGAGCGGGCACAAAATGTACGATTGGCTGAAATAAACTCGGAAGGAGTAAAAAGGGGTGACATTTTGACTGAGTTTAAACGTAGACCGTTTGCAATTGGTAGGGGTAGTTTCCACAACATGAAAGAAATGCTCTCATTGGTCTGAAGAAGACGTGACGTGAAGCACGAAAGGACACAGGTGGAGGGACGGATTGCTACAAAAGACCCAAGACCTAAAACTTGGGGGATCTCCTCTGAAACACCATCAAATGTAGGACAGGGTACATCACACTCTGTACGACGCAAAAAGAGGAAGTTTGTGTGAACACTTCATTCACTTTGGCTGACATTCAGCTACAAATTAACTGAACAATCGTTGAGCTCCACCAGCGGAGAAACGAAAGAGCCACATAGTTAATCGTTCTTGCAAGAACTGGGACAGTGGTGAAGCATACACACTGCTCCATCTATGCACGTGTATATCGCCATATTTTCCAGACTAGGGATGAGTGCATGTTTTCTTGACTAAGAAGAAACATAGGACAGTTTCCGCTAATAAAATGATAGTGATTTTGATTAGCATTTTATAGAATTTTCAGAGGGCGAGAGCAGCCATGCAGCCAACAGTATGTCACAGCTTAGGTAAATGCCGCTGTCAGAGACGTAAACTTGTTGGTTCACCAATGTGTGCCCACTGTGAACTCGAGCAACCCTGAGTAATCTATAGCTCATCTTGTCATAATATCTCACCATCCTCTGCAGACTTGATTGTCATCCTAAAACGTATCGAACTTAGAAACGGAGTAGGGTGATTTGTCGTAGTATTGTATAAGTAATAAAAATCTTGTAGAGAACCTTTTTATTTTAATTTGATGTTGTTGCGTTCAGTGTTATTTTTGCTAAAGAAGAGATAATGTGTTTTACTTAAAACTGTCCTGAAATTGTAATTTCACAAACTATGTAAACTCATGTGCTTATTTAATGACAAAACAGCAGTAAACCAATTTTATAGCTAAACACCAAGGCCATCTGTCATAGAAAAAGGGTCTGCTCCTAACCCCAGTGACTGATTCTAGTGATGTTAACGCACTCACAAGGTCTTTTTGCTGTTGTCAGACGAATGTGAAAAGGAGTGGCGTGCCAGATAATAGCGACTCTGCCACGATGGCAGTTGGTCTGCCATGATGGAAATTAGTCAAATTAGAAAGTGTAATTAAAAGAGTTGATAGTTTAGCACGTAAGGCGTCTGGTAAGGTGCAACAAATCATGGAAGAACTCAATGTCAGAAAACGCTAGACGCTTTAAAAGATACGATATACGCGTCGTAAACATCTTCTCGAACAACACGCAACAAGCGGCTACACGGGTAGCAGGGGTTGTGTGGCGTGGGCTGCGCGGTTTTTTAGGTTAGATGGCCTTGGGCAAGTACAGAATGGGCAACAGCCTCAACGGGTGCGGGGCAAAGTCAGGACATGCGGGGACCAAGCAGCAATCGGTATTGTAATTGTCAACTGTCGAAGCTGCGTTGGTAAAGTACCGGAACTTCAAGCGCTGATAGAAAGCACCGAAGCTGAAATCGTTATAGGTACAGAAAGCTGGCTTAAGCCAGAGATAAATTCTGCCGAAATTTTCACAAAGGTACAGACGGTGTTTAGAAAGGATAGATTGCATGCAACCGGTCGTGGAGTGTTCGACGCTGTTAGTAGTAGTTTATCCTGTAGTGAAGTAGAAGTGGATAGTTCCTGTGAATTATTATGGGTGGAGGTTACACTAAACAACCGAACTAGGTTAATAATTGGCTCCTTTTACCGACCTCCCGACTCAGCAGCATTAGTGGCAGAGCAACTGAGAGAAAATTTGGAATACATTTCACATAAATTTTCTCGGCATGTTATAGTCTTAGGTGGAGATTTCAATTTACCAGATATAGACTGGGACACTCAGATGTTTAGGACGGGTGGTAGGGACAGAGCATCGAGTGACATTATACTGAGTGCACTATCCGAAAATTACCTCGAGCAATTAAACAGAGAACCGACTCGTGGAGATAACATCTTGGACCTACTGATAACAAACAGACCCGAACTTTTCGACTCTGTATGTACAGAACAGGGAATCAGTGATCATAAGGCCGTTGCAGCATCCCTGAATATGGAAGTTAATAGGAACATAAAAAAAGGGAGGAAGGTTTATCTGTTTAGCAAGAGTAATAGAAGGCAGATTTCAGACTACCTAACAGATCAAAACGAAAATTTCTGTTCCGACACTGACAATGTTGAGTGTTTATGGAAAAAGTTCAAGGCAATCGTAAAATGCGTTTTAGACAGGTACGTGCCGAGTAAAACTGTGAGGGACGGGAAAAACCCACCGTGGTACAACAACAAAGTTAGAAAACTACTGCGAAAGCAAAGAGAGCTCCACTCCAAGTTTAAACGCAGCCAAAACCTCTCAGACAAACAGAAGCTAAACGATGTCAAAGTTAGCGTAAGGAGGGCTATGCATGAAGCGTTCATTGAATTCGAAAGTAAAATTCTATGTACCGACTTGACAGAAAATCCTAGGAAGTTCTGGTCTTACGTTAAATCAGTAAGTGGCTCGAAACAGCATATGCAGACACTACGGGATGATGATGGCATTGAAACAGAGGATGACACGCGTAAAGCTGAAATACTAAACACCTTTTTCCAAAGCTGTTTCACAGAGGAAGACCGCACTGCAGTTCCTTCTCTAAATCCTCGCACAAACGAAAAAATGGCTGACATCGAAATAACTGTCCAAGGAATAGAAAAGCAACTGGAATCACTCAATAGAGGAAAGTCCACTGGACCTGACGGGATTCCAATTCGATTCTACACAGAGTACGCGAAAGAACTTGCCCCCCTTCTAACAGCCGTGTACCGCAAGTCTCTAGAGGAACGGACGGTTCCAAATGATTGGAAAAGAGCACAGATAGTCCCAGTCTTCAAGAAGGGTCGTCGAGCAGATGCGCAAAACTATAGACCTATATCTCTTACGTCGATCTCTTGTAGAATTTTAGAACATGTTTTTTGCTCGCGTATCATGTCATTTCTGGAAACCCAGAATCTACTATGTAGGAATCAACATGGATTCCGGAAACAGCGATCGTGTGAGACCCAACTCGCCTTATTTGTTCATGAGACCCAGAAAATATTAGATACAGGCTCCCAGGTAGATGCTATTTTTCTTGACTTCCGGAAGGCGTTCGATACAGTTCCGCACTGTCGCCTGATAAACAAAGTAAGAGCCTACGGAATATCAGACCAGCTGTGTGGCTGGATTGAAGAGTTTTTTACAAACAGAACACAGCATGTTGTTATCAATGGAGAGACGTCTACAGACGTTAAAGTAACCTCTGGCGTGCCACAGGGGAGTGTTATGGGACCATTGCTTTTCACAATATACACTCCTGGAAATGGAAAAAAGAACACATTGACACCGGTGTGTCAGACCCACCATACTTGCTCCGGACACTGCGAGAGGGCTGTACAAGCAATGATCACACGCACGGCACAGCGGACACACCAGGAACCGCGGTGTTGGCCGTCGAATGGCGCTAGCTGCGCAGCATTTGTGCACCGCCGCCGTCAGTGTCAGCCAGTTTGCCGTGGCATACGGAGCTCCATCGCAGTCTTTAACACTGGTAGCATGCCGCGACAGCGTGGACGTGAACCGTATGTGCAGCTGACGGACTTTGAGCGAGGGCGTATAGTGGGCATGCGGGAGGCCGGGTGGACGTACCGCCGAATTGCTCAACACGTGGGGCGTGAGGTCTCCACAGCACATCGATGTTGTCGCCAGTGGTCGGTGGAAGGTGCACGTGCCCGTCGACCTGGGACCGGACCGCAGCGACGCACGGATGCACGCCAAGACCGTAGGATCCTACGCAGTGCCGTAGGGGACCGCACCGCCACTTCCCACCAAATTAGGGACACTGTTGCTCCTGGGGTATCGGCGAGGACCATTCGCAACCGTCTCCATGAAGCTGGGCTACGGTCCCGCACACCGTTAGGCCGTCTTCCGCTCACGCACCAACATCGTGCAGCCCGCCTCCAGTGGTGTCGCGACAGGCGTGAATGGAGGGACGAATGGAGACGAGTCGTCTTCAGCGATGAGAGTCGCTTCTGCCTTGGTGCCAATGATGGTCGTATGCGTGTTTGGCGCCGGGCAGGTGAGCGCCACAATCAGGACTGCATACGACCGAGGCACACAGGGCCAACACCCGGCATCATGGTGTGGGGAGCGATCTCCTACACTGGCCGTACACCACTGGTGATCGTCGAGGGGACACTGAATAGTGCACGGTACATCCAAACCGTCATCGAACCCATCGTTCTACCATTCCTAGACCGGCAAGGGAACTTGCTGTTCCAACAGGACAATGCACGTCCGCATGTATCCCGTGCCACCCAACGTGCTCTAGAAGGTGTAAGTCAACTACCCTGGCCAGCAAGATCTCCGGATCTGTCCCTCATTGAGCATGTTTGGGACTGGATGAAGCGTCGTCTCACGCGGTCTGCACGTCCAGCACGAACGCTGGTCCAACTGAGGCGCCAGGTGGAAATGGCATGGCAAGCCGTTCCACAGGACTACATCCAGCATCTCTACGATCGTCTCCATGGGAGAATAGCAGCCTGCATTGCTGCGAAAGGTGGGTATACACTGTACTAGTGCCGACATTGTGCATGCTCTGTTGCCTGTGTCTATGTGCCTGTGGTTCTGTCAGTGTGATCATGTGATGTATCTGACCCCAGGAATGTGTCAATAAAGTTTCCCCTTCCTGGGACAATGAATTAACGGTGTTCTTTTTTTAATTTCCAGGAGTGTATATAAATGACTTAGTAGATAGTGTCGGAAGTTCCATGCGGCCTTTCGCGGATGATGCTGTAGTATACAGAGAAGTTGCAGCATTAGAAAATTGTAGCGAAATGCAGGAAGATCTGCAGCGGATAGGCACTTGGTGCAGGGAGTGGCAACTGACCCTTAACATAGACAAATGTAATGTATTGCGAATACATAGAATGAAGGATCCTTTATTGTATGATTATATGATAGCGGAACAAACACTGGTAGCAGTTACGTCTGTAAAATATCTGGGAGTATGCGTGCGGAATGATTTGAAGTGGAATGATCATATAAAATTAATTGTTGGTAAGGCGGGTACCAGGTTGAGATTCATTGGGAGAGTGCTTAGAAAATGTAGTCCATCAACAAAGGAGGTGGCTTACAAAACACTCGTTCGACCTATACTTGAGTATTGCTCATCAGTGTGGGATCCGTACCAGGTCGGGTTGACGGAAGAGATAGAGAAGATCCAAAGAAGAGCGGCGCGTTTCGTTACCGGGTTATTTGGTAACCGTGATAGCGTTACGGAGATGTTTAATAAACTCAAGTGGCAGACTCTGCAAGAGAGGCGCTCTGCATCGCGGTGTAACTTGCTCGCCAGGTTTCAAGAGGGTGCGTTTCTGGATGAGGTATCGAATATATTGCTTCCCCCTACTTATACCTCCCGAGGAGATCACGAATGTAAAATTAGAGAGATTAGAGCACGCACGGAGGCTTTCAGACAGTCGTTCTTCCCGCGAACCATACGCGACTGGAACAGGAAAGGGAGGTAATGACAGTGGCACGTAAAGTGCCCTCCGCCACACACCGTTGGCTGGCTTGCGGAGTATCAATGTAGATGTAGATGTAGAACAATAAGCAGCAGTATTAACAGCTTCGTACAGAGCTGAAGCTGTATATTGAGATCCGTAAAGATAGCAGAAGTGCAGCGATGGTATTGGTAGTATTATCTGACATAGTGGTGGACAAAAATCCAGAGGTAACCAAGTCCGTTATGCAATCTTCCGTGTCAGTTGCGGAAATACAAAAAAGTCATGAGATTCCACCTGAATGTCACAAGATGTTGCGTAGTGCATCAGAAAAATATTCAAGGTTCATTTTTTGACAGTCAGAAAATTCCAACATTACAAGGAAAACGGGAATGGCTTACACCCCCGCACGTTTATACATCAATACCAAATCGTTTTACCCGAATATTAGCCACTTTGACATAAACTTGATTTCATTTGTAGTCATATGGAAGGCGCAATAGCGGAAACGATGCAAAGAGTCGCTGCAAACTGTCAGTCGTATGAACAATTTCAGTCTGCATTCTTGGAGCGATAGCGGTCCGCGGAAACTCAAAATAGGATAAATTATGAATTGTTACAGAAGACGTCAATCGAAAATTCGGGAGAAAATAAGCCAGTTAGATTTTTCGAAGAAGTGATGAAAAGGAATCAGTGAATAGACAATCCATGCAGTGACAGGGAAGTGATACGTATGTGCACAATGAAGTTACCCTTGCTTTATCAGCAATCGTTGGTTGGCAGAGCTGGAGATAGTATACAGCCATTTACATGGATGTTAAGGGAACTCGAATTCGTCTTTAGCGAAGACGACGCGAAGGAACAACAAGCAGTGAGAGAAACCAATGGTAGGAGGAATAATAGAAACCGACTGGCCTTTAATAATGCTTACAATTGCAATAGTAATGTTGGAAAAGGTAATCGTTTTGGGAAGAATAGTAATCGCCCATGGGATAATAATAGCTATGGTATGGCAACTCACAGATGTAAAACATTAATTATGGTTTTGGTGAGCCTCGGAATTACAATAATGGCTTTTGTTCCAGAAATTATGGTGGTGAATGTAATTTGCGATATGATCATCATGCGAACGAAGCAGGGAGATTTAGTTTTTCACCCCAAGACACAAGATTATTCGGGCGGAACTAGAATGTCTAGAATGCAAATAGGTTGCGAGAACCAATCTTCAGCAGCACAACACACTTGAGATGAACCGGTATAGGAAGTTGAGCTGAGGTCACCAAACCCTGGTAAAAGACAGAGTTGACGAGACGAACGGCTTGAAGACCAGTCCCAACAGATTCAATCGCCATATGAAATTAATTTTATAATTAAATATTAAGTAGACTTAGCTTTGATCCAGAGTAAAACATCAACATCTAGTAAAATTGGCACTGAGCAACATGAAAGCTGTGGCGTTAAATAGAAAGAACCGAGCGGACAAAACGGCAACCTTACGAATATTTTCACTAGGACAAGAAGTACTTGCGAAAACCCACCATCTCTCTAGCAAGAAAAAACATTAAAATCATAAATTCTTTTCGGTATATAAAGGGCCTTTGGAAGTAAGTAAAGTGGTTCGTGATAATGCAGTCGACCTGATTAACTCCAAAACAGGAAAATCATCGGGATTGCACCATGTGAGTTACTTGAAATTGTAGAAAGGGTAAAACAGCAAATAGTAACTCCACGAGAAAAATTAGACGTATCAGACATCCAGATTCCAATAAGAGCAAATCCTAGAAGTCAAAAATCAGGAAAGCTAAAAAAATGCATACAAGTACAAATTTTTAATTTGTACTTAAGTGAACTGGTTTGTTCACCAGCATGCATCCATAGTGAACTCGAGCCACCTTGAGTAACCTATTGCTCATCTTGCCACAAAAAACAAAGATCCTCTGTAGACTTGACTGCCATCCTACATAGTACCAAACTTAGAACTGGAATTGTCTGATTTGTTGTCATATTCGCCGAATTCACTGTGTATAAGTAAGGAAAATGTAGTAGAGAATCTTCTGTTCAAATTTGATATTGTTTGTTCAGAGTTATTTCTGCTAAACAGGACGTAATGCGTTATATTGACAACTGCCCTCAAATTGTCATGTCACAGTCTATGTAAACTTGTGTGCTTTTTTAACAGCAAAATAGGAATAAACCATTTTTATGGCTAAACACCAGTGTGCTGTGGCCTAGAATCAGGATCCACTCCTAACGCCAGCCACTGATTCTACTGACGCTAGCGCACTCGCAGGGTGTTTATTCTGATGTCTGACAGACGTGCAAAGGTGTGTATGGTCAGGGTTCTACTACAATGGAAACGTGTTGGCTAGTAATGAAACTGCCGAGCGAACAGGAGTTTTTCATATTCTCTCCCTTTGTAAATTGAACAGATTTTGATTGTGTTGTGGAAGACACCATCAGAAAATATAACAAATTGTCTCTTCACATTCCAAAACATTTGAAAACGGACAAAAAGTGTTAAATGAGAACATTAACAATAGGAAGTATTGACACTTGATAAAGTATGTGGGGTAATCTCACGTCATTACCTCTAGGCATATTTTACACAAATTTAGGTTGTTTCCATAATTTAAATTGTACAGTTGTAAATTGTAACGAAGTAAGTTCCAGCAAAATAGCTTGTAATAGATTACTGTTCACCAGCAGGAGGCAGTTTTCATGCTACACGAGCTACGTTTGTCGATCCACAGGTCAGGAATTTTCCGTTAACCCTGCTGACAGCTGCTTGATGTTAGTGTCAGGTACCTTAGTCTGATTCAGCTGTGTATTTGGTCTCAGTCAGTGTAGCTCCAATGGAACGGCCATGAGACATGACACCCCTAGATCTGCTAATCGAGTGCCCAATGGTTTCTCTCTGTACCTCAAACATCTGTCAACCATATGGTACAGAAAGTCTCCATCAAAATTGTACATACAAAAAATTACTTCAGTTGTTCTCCTGAATTCAACACTCCTAATAATATGTTGAAACATTTATGTATAAAAAGAAAAACTAACTGTGTGTGTGTGTGTGTGTGTGTGTGTACAATACTGGGCAGATGTGACACCCAGTGTTTTTCAACAATGAAGAAGGCGAGCAAGACTCAGTTCTGTACTGCCATCTAGCATTGGTTAACCCAGGTCGAGCGATTGCTACCTTTAGACATAGGGAGCCATGTAGATTTGCAAACCTATGAGCAGGTAATTAACTACACTATCTTAGATGCCAACAAATTATCAACCGTAGGTATGTTTGTTAGGGACATTTCCTGGCGAGAATAGCCAGCTGTGCATCTAGGACATATATAAGATAACTAACATCATGCATAATGTTACACAATAACCAAAGCCCTTCGAATAATGCAGAGTAATGGACATGTTCCACGGGCACACAACATTTGTTAGAATCAGTTAAACACACATTGTCACAAATACGTAATGCATTGAGATAAGAACTTTATGAAAGGTGTGTAGTCTTTTCTGCCTGGGAAAGCAGATGTTACCCAAACAGTAATGAAACTCCTGTAAATTAACATCAGTTGTGAGAAGAAATGAATGAGCTAGCCATTCAGTCACTAGGAATGCACAAACAAATTATGTCAAAATCTAGTGTGTCCAGTTGACTTACGTTAGAAGGAATGGCATGTATATCTACATCTGTACTCCAAAAGGCACTATGAAGAGTATGGTGGAGGGTACGTTTTAATATACTGGTAGCATAAGTAAGCTGTTTCTGGAGCAGAGACTATGTTTTTTAAAATTTCTCGATTTAAAAGCAAGATTTTAGTTTTGTTAAAAACTTCTCGATATGAAACAAGATTATAGTTTTGTCATTTTACACATTTAAAAAAGTGTATATGTGTTAAGATAAACTTCATTTAATTAAAAAACAAATTTATTCAAATGAAATTCAACATTCCAAAATTTATATTTAAAATACCAAAATTCTAAAATTAATGCAAAGTCAGTAACATGAATCAGATGATCTTTTTTGCCTTTTACCTCAATAATGAAATTTTAATCCAACAGTTTTTCTAATTCATCATCATCTTCTGAAAAGGTAATCCCATTATGAACTGGATGAGTAAATCTATATTTGATACCCAAAAGTAATATAACATTTTTCTCATATTTAACTATCAAAATTTGAGCTTTCGAGATTTGTATGGTAAATAGTTCTTTTTTACCTCTGATAAACTGATGAACAATTTTGCATAGCCCTTACTATAACTGTTAAGTTCGTTTATTAGACTCTACTTATAAGAGAAATAACTTAGATATTCAGATGTTTCGGAAAAAAATTGGGTTTGATACTGAAAATTATAAAAATTTGGAAATTTTCTAGTTTCTTATTCAGTTATACAACTAAAAACTCTTTATTTAAAATTCTTTGTTTAGAATCATAACTTTTATTCTTTTTACAAAAAATTATTACATATACAGTTCTATTATTAGTAATATATTTATCAAAAAATGCATCTAAATTCATTTTAGTTTCATGAGAATTTAAAACATTAATTCTTTTCGTCATATTTATGACATAGACATGATATTTGAGTAAAATTGAATGAAATCGATATTTTGACTGAGTTTAAACGTAGACCCTCTGCAATTGGTAGAGGTAGTTTCCACAACACGAATGGAACACTCCCATTGGTCTGCAGAAGGCGTGACGTGAAGCACAAAAGGACACAGGTGGAGGGACGGATTGCTACAAAAGACCCAAGACCTAACACTTGGGGGATCTCCTCTGAACCACCATCAAATATAGGACAGGGTACATCACACTCTGTACGACGCCAAAAGAGGAAGTTTGTGTGAACACTGCATTTACTTTGGCTGACATTCAGCTACAGATTAACTTAAGAGTCATTGAGCTCCAACAGCGGAGAAACGAAAGAGCCACATAGTTAATTGTTCTTGCAAGAACTGGGACAGTGGTGAGGCATACACACTGCTCCATCTATGCACGTGTATATCGCCATATTTTCCAGACTGGGCATGAGTGCATGTTTTCTTGCCTAAGAAGAAACATAGGACAGTTTCAGCTGATAAAATGATAATGATTTTGATTAGCATTTTGTAGGATTTTCAGAGGGCGAGAGCAGCCATGCAGCCAACAGCATGTCACAGCTTAAGATAAATGCCGCTGTCAGAGATGTAAACTTGTTGGTTCACCAATGTATGTCCACTGTGAACTCAAGCAACCCTGAGTAATCTATAGCTCATCTTGTCATAAAATCTAACCATCCTCTGCAGACTTGATTGTCATCCTAAAACGTATCGAACTTAGAAACGGAATAGGATGATTTGTCGTAATATTGTATAAGTAATAAAAATCTTGTAGAGGACCTTTTCATTTTAATTTGATGTTGTTGTGTTCAGTGTTATTTTTGCTAAAGAAGAGATAATGTGTTTTACTTAAAACTGTTCTGAAATTGTAATTTCACAAACTATGTAAACTCATGTGCTTCTTTAATGACAAAATAGGAGTAAACCAATTTTATAGCTAAACACCAATGTGATCCGTCATAGAAAAAGGGTTTACTCCTAACCCTAGCGACTGATTCTAGTGATGCTAACGCGCCCACAGGGTGTTTCTGCTGTTGTCAGATGAGTGTGAAAAGGAATGACGTGCCAGATAATGCCGACCCTGCCACGATGGCAGTCAGACTGCCAGGAAGGAAATTAGTCAAATTAGAAAGTGTAATTAAAATTGGATAACAACGTTATTTTAGAAATACAGAAAGCGATAAGATTACTCAATGTATGTGGCTGCATAGTGGTCAGATTAATGTAAATGTGTGATCCACAAAGTAGATAAATTTATGTTAACGAGTTTAAAAAAAGGAAAATTGTTGTGTTCCAGATAAACGTGCTTGTGTATGACCTTTCTGGTGCATGTGAAGTTATCCGTTGCGTCGTTGTGTTGGTATGAATCCTGAAAACTGTGAATGGCGTTGATAATGATGTGTTAATGGCAAAAGAGACTTTCTGTGATATTTTGGAGACGTGTCAAGTCATATAAATTCATGTTGACTAGAGCTCAGGTTCGCGAAAATCGTGGAAGTAGAGGGTAGTTAGACGGTGTGACATGGAGGACAGACGTAGATAATCGATTATAGTGTAAATTGAAGATCTTGATAGGACAGATAATGATGTACAACCAAATGTATCGAATGCAAGTCACAAAACCGAGCCAAGTGACAATGCAGAGGAAGTGGATTCTGTCTAGTGATCGGTATCTCAGTTTGCGACCGCACAAAACCTAACAGATGACGTATGTAGTGGTTCAGAAGCAAAATCAAAGGATGCGCAACTTTGGTACGTTGAATCAAATGTTCTAACTCTGAAGCAAACTTGACAGTTTCCTGCGGAAACAATGTGTGTAAGTACATCAGCACTATGCACAGAAGTCTGTGAGCCGTCACAAGAAAGACGCGAAAGGCAAAATTTGCACCAAATGTAGACAGATATCAAAGACGAAGAGTCTGATAGCGTGTTCGCAATGTTAAAGCAATGCAAAATTGTTGTCAAGCAAACAACTGAAACGATGAGAGCGGTGTTAGCAGACTTAAAAACCGAAATCGCGAGTTTAAAAATCGAAACGGCGAATTTAAAAATTGAAACAAATTTAGGGATAGAGGCCACAAATGCTGCTTTAAATGATCTCAAATTTTAAAACAATGCTGGGTTCGAAAAAGTCCTCAAAGATCAGCAAAAGATGAGAAAGGAAGTTCATGAACAATTTATTGAAATCCGGAAGGAGGCGAGAGACTTGCGCGAACTAATTCAATTGCTCATGGCCGATCACAAAAAGATGCATACTGACTTTGACCTGGTGCAGGTTGCAGTGTCTAATATGAAAAAAAGAGTTCATAGTTTAGCACGTAAGGCGTCTCGTAAGATGCAACAAATCGTGGAAGAAATCAACGTCAGAAAACGCGAGACGCTTTAAAAGATACGATACACGTGTTGTAAACATCTTGTCGAACAATAAGCAGCAGTATTAACAGCTTCATACAGAAATGAAGCAGTATATTGAGGACTGTACAGATAGTAGTAGTGAAGCGATGGAATTGGTTGTATCATTTGACATAGTGTGGAAAAGAATCCAGAGGTAACCAAGTCCGTTATGCAATCTTCCGTGTCGGTTGCGGAAATACAAAAAAGTCATGAGATTCCACCAGTTTGTCCACAAGATGTTGCGTAGTGCATCAGAAAAATATTCAAGGCTCATTTTTTGACAGTCAGAAAATTCCAACAATACAAGGAAAACGGGAATGGCTTACACCCCCGCACGTTTATACATGAATTCCAAATCGTTTTACCAGAACGTTGGCTACTTGGACATAAACTTGATTTCATTTGTGATCATATGTAAAGCGCAATGGTGGAAACGATGCTCAGAGTCGCTGAAAACTGTCAGTCATACGTAAAATTTAAGTCTATATTCTTAGAGCTGTACCAGTCCGCGGAAACTCAAAATAGGATGCAATATGAATTGTTACAGAAGATGTCATTTGAAAACCAAGGAGGAAAAAAAACCAGTTAGATTTTCCAAGAAATGATGAAAAGGAATCAGTGTATAGACAATCCATGCAGTGATGGGCAAGTGATGCGTATGTGCACAATGAAGTTACCCTTGCGTTATCAGCAATCGTTGGTTGGCAGAGCTGGAGATAGTATACAGCCATTTAAAGGGATGTTAAGAGAACTCGAGTTCATATTTAGTGAAGATGACGCTAGGGAACAACGTATAATGTTAGAAACCAATGGTAGGAGGGATAATAGCAACATACTGGCCTTTAATAATGCTTACAATGGTAATAGTAATGTTGGAAACGGTAATTGCTTTGGGAAGAATAGTAATCGACCATTGAATAATAATAGCTATGGTATGGCAACTCACAGATGTAAAACATTAATTATGGTTTTGGTGAGATGAACTGGTACAGGAAGTCGAGTTGAAGCCACAAACCCTGGTGAAAGACAAGCTTGACGAGATGACCAGCATGAAGACCAGTCCCAAGAGATTGAATCGCCAAATGAAATTGATTTTATAATTAAGTATGTAAACAGTCTTAGCTTTGATCAACAAGTAGGTTTAGGGGGAGATCAGATACAAATACCAGATTGTTGGGAGACAATTGATGGGGAATCGTCCAAAGATGAGGAACAAGAAATGTCAACAGTTAATGAAGGCAGCTGCACAAAAACTGATTATGACCAGATTGTGGAGGATGTAGTTCACTTAAATGAAACAGAGGGAGAAATGGTATGTGAAGAGGATAGTGCACCACTGGCAATACCAGTATTCACACACAAATCAGATAATGTGTTTAGTACAGGGACGTATCCCGAAAATAATTAAATTCCTAACAGTATCCAGAGTAAAACATCAAGATCTAGTAAAATTGGCACTGAGCAACATGAAAGCTTTGGCGTTAAATAGAAAGAGCCGAGCGGACAAAACGGCAACCTTACGAATATTTTCACTAGGACAAGAAGTACTTGCGAAAACCCACCATTTTTCTAGCAAGAAAACACATTAAAATCATAAATTCTTTTCGGTATATATATAGGGCCTTTGGAAGTAAGTAAAGTGGTTCATGATAACGCAATCGAACTGATTAATCCCAAAACAGGAAAATCATCGGGATTGCACCATGTGAGTCACTTGAAATTGTAGAAAGGGTAAAACAGCAAATAGTAACTCCACCAAAAAAATTAGATGTATCAAACATCCAGATTCCAATAAGAGCAAATCCTAGAAGTCAAAGATCAGGGAAGCTAAAAAATGCATACAAATACAAATTTTTAATTTGTACTTAAGTGAACTGGTTAGTTCACCAGCATGTGTCCACAGTGAACTCGTGCAACCTTGAGTAATCTACTGCTCATCTTGCCACAAAAACCAAAGATCCACTGTAGACTTGACTGCCATCCTAAATAGTACCAAACATAGAACTGGAGCGTATGATTTGTTGTAATATTGGCCGAATTCACTGTGCATAAATATTATAAATCTAGTAGAGAATGTAGTGTTTAATTTTGATATTGTTTTGTTCAGTGTTATTTCTGCTAAACAGGATGTAATGCGTTATATTGACAACTGCCCTCAAATTGTCATGTCACGGTCTATGTAAACTTCTGTGCTTTTTTAACAACAAAATAGGAATAAACCATTTTTGTGGCTAAACACCAATGTGCTGAGGACTAGAATAAGGGTCCACTCCGAACCCCAGTCACTGATTCTACTGACGCTAGCGCACTCAGGGTGTTTTTGCTGATGTCTGACAAATGTGCAAACGAGTATAGGGTCATAGATCTACTACAATGGATATTTGTTGGTAGGAATGAAACTGCCAAGTGAACAGGAAACTTTCACTACCTCTTCCCTAGTAAATTGAAAGATTTTGATTGTGTTGTGGAAGACACCAGCAGAGAATATTACAAATTGTCTCTTCACATTCCATAACTTTTGCAAAACGGACAAAAAGTGTTAAATGAAAACATTAACAAAAGGAACTATTGACATTTGATTAATTAAGTGGGGTAATCTCATGTCATTATCTCTAGGCATATCTTACACAAATTCAGGTCATATTTCCATAATTTAAGTTCGACAGTCCTAATGTACTTCGTAATAAGCAAGACTTGTACAGTTGTAAAGTGTAACGAAGTAAGTTCCAGAAAGTAGCATGTAATAGATTACATAATATATATAAAATATGTAGTCTTTAAGTTGCAATAATTTGATTTGCAGTGGAAAATCATTGACATATTACAATACCAAGGGCATACAAATATGTATAATGCTTAAGTCAGCCTGAAAAGGATATTAAAAACCAAACATTCTAAACAAGGTTGTTGAAAACCTTTTAAAAGAGAGAGAAAGCAAGGGAATTTTTTCTTAGGCACTATGAAAAGTATGGTGGAGGGTACGTTTTAATATACTGGTAGCATATGTATGCTGGTTCTGGAATAGAGCCCATGTTTTTTAAAATTTCTCGATTTAAAAGCAAGATTTTAGTTCTGTTGTTCCCCACATTTAAAAACTTCTCGATAAGAAACAAGATTATAATTTTATCGTTTTACACATTTAAAAATATGTATATGTATTAAGATAAAATTTATTTAATTAAAAAACAAATTTAATCAAATGAAATTAAACATTCAAAAATTTATATTTAAAATACCAAAATTTTAAAATTAATGCAAAGTCAATAACATGAGTTGAACGCTCTTTCTTTGCATTTTACCTCTATAATTAAATTTTAATTCAACAATTTTTTCTAATTGATCATCATCTTCTAAAAAGATAATCCCATAACGAACTGGAAGAGTAAATTTATATATGACACGAAAAAATAAATGAAATATTTTTCCCATATTAAGTTTTCGTCATTTAAGCATTTGAAATTTTGAATGGCTTAGTTCTTTTTTAGCTCTGATAACTTTATGAACTCTTCTGCATAACCCTTACTATAACTATTAAGTTCTTTATTAGACAATTATCAAAGTGATTCTTGCTCTTTTGCTCTGCTTTTACTTAGAAGAGAAAAAATTTAACTATTCAGATTTTTGAAAATAAAATTTATATCTCTGATACTGAAAACTTTAAAAATTTTAAAAATGTTCCATTTTCTTAATTATTTATGCAACTAAAAATTTTTGATTAAAACTCTTTATTGAGAATAGTAACTTATATATTTTTAACATAACTTATTTCATATACAGTTCCATCATTAAGCATATATTTATTCAAAAATGCATCCAATTACATTGGAGTTTCCTGAGTAGTTAAAACATTCATTCTTCTAGTTGTATTTATGATATGGACAGGAAAATTATAAATAAAACTGAATGAATTTTCATGTAAATCGTTATTTAATAGGCTTGTGCTTTTAAAATCTGTATCAGCATTGCAAGCGTTTAAAAATATTTCATTATTCACGAGGAAAAATATCATCTCTTCAATTTTTGACATAAATATGTTGTACTTTAACATTTCCGAATAACGAACTATGATTTATATCATTATTTTTTCGATTAGTTTGGAAAACATCGAAAATAAAGTAAAGCATATAAGATTGAGCAGAATTATAATAATTAGTTATATGTAGTTGAATTTTTTTCCACTTAATCTAGCAAATTCAGTTGGTTGTATTCAAAGAAAAATTTGGAATTTTTGTGTTTTTCAGTTTTCTTTTTCAACTTCAGGCAAATGTTTTGGTTCATATTTAACAACAGGAACACGAATTTCCAATCTTTTTGCAACAATGTTGCCATATTTTGGAATTGTGCTATTACTATTCCATCAAAGAATGGAATCTTCTTTATCTTCCGAACTCCAAGTAAAAATTACTGTAAAATCTCCTTCCCAAATTTTTTATTTAAAAGCCTGCAAAAATCCACTATATAATTGTAATTTGTGACGTACATTATTTTGTTTGTTGTTAATTATATTATTTGTAAGAAATATCCTTACATAGCTATTTCATTTGATAATGATGAAGTTAATGGAATGAGATTTGATGAAGAAATAAATGGATATTCTAGTCTAGATACAATATTGTCTTTTTTTTAATTGTAATAACATTGAACAATTTTAACACATTTTATAAATTAGTTTAATTTCTGCTGTACTATCATATTCTGACAAATCCATTGTATTTGTGTGAATAACATCAAACATCATATAAAGTTGTGCTTTATTATGATGAATCCAACCATAAGCAACATTAATACTAATACCTATTTCCTTGATAGGAAGAATTAAATTATTATTTGTTTTCTCAATAACAGGAAATAAGTAAAACAGATGTCTAAACTTTATCATGATTTATTAAATAAAAAATTGAATAACACATATTAAAAATTACTGTCACACAAGTACCATCGAAAACAAAAAAATTCTCACTTTCATCAGTTAAAAGAATTATTAAATTTTGGATAGAAACAAAAGTTAGAATATTTATAGAATCATTTGGATCATAAATTGTTTGACCTCCAAACTCAGCATTTGGATTAAACAAAGAAATAATATTAGTTTCTCTATGAAATGATCATCATGTGTGACAAATATTCCATCAGCTAGATTTAAATTAATATTCATTAATTGCAATGTAATAATTTTAGGAACATTATTAGCAATTGTTTTTTCATTAGCTGCAATAATTCGATAATTAATCCTAAAATTTGACCTATACAATCTTTAAATATAAATAATTTAATACCACTTTCAATAACAGCTCTATTTAAAATTTTATCTTCCTTAATGACTACATTCGGTTTTATCAATTATATATTTTTTAAATTTTTCCAACGATATCAACCACAAGGAAATTGTATCGATCCTACATTAGTATAAATTGTTTTCTAATTTTTGGAGATAACTAAGTTGAATATAAAAAACTAGTGAAACCCTTTTATAAATCTCTTTGCTTAGAGCAGTTAAACTTTCTTCAGAACATATGAATTGTAGTTGAATATAAACTACATTATCAATTACATTAAAAAATAGTGTAAATACTCGATTAGTTGAGAAAAAGTAAGAATTTCTAAAAAAAATTGAATTATAAACATGATAAAGTGTTGCCAGATTCTATTCGATTTTCAATAATAGGACCAAGTCATTGAGGAAAAACAACATAATTACATTCTAGTGCCGGGATGTATAAATGAGAAAAAAAATAATTTGTATGGTTATTGTAAATATTTGATCAATTTAAATATATAAAGTTTATGAAAAGATGTGAGAATTTAAGATTAAGTTAATTTATTTAGAGATGTGAAAAACTTGAAAATAAAGTTTTATTGAATGTATTTATGTAATTATTGCTTTGTATGAATTTAATGGCATTCAGATGTCGTTTTTGATGACTTCATTCATAAAAATTAAAATATAGTTAGAGCATATTTTAATAAGGGTAAACCTAAAGGAATAGATAGTTTTTACTTAGCTGAAACTTTTTCAAAAACACCAAAACAATTACTTAGGAATAATCTTAACTTTTCAAATATTTTCAGCTAACATGATACAAATTTAAAACATACTTATCATCAATTTGTTAGTGCTGATTTAAATTCATCATCTTAAACTGTTTTAAATGCGTTCTATTGAAATTATTTCGAGCAGTTTGTTGATGGGCCCATGCGAATAGTAAACAGTTGTGAAAACACACTTGAATTTTTAGCACCAAATAGTCCTGAGTTAATAGCGAGCATAAAAATCTTTACTGGGATTCGTGAATACAGGGTTGTCACAGGGAGATTGAATACTGAAATTCACAGATCCTCCAGAAATAAAAGAAATATATACCTGATCAAAAAAGAAGAAAAAATTCCCCTGACGCCTTCCAGAGACAATCTCCATTCCTTCCAAATTAATAATATAAGCGCAGACCAGATGTGGCTTCAATTAAAAGAAATAGTATCGGCAGCAATCGAGAGATTTATGCCAAATCGATTAACAAACGTTGAAGCTGATCCTCCTTGGTACACAAAACGGGTCAGAACACTGTTACAAAATCAAAAAAACAAACATGCCTAATTTAAACGGACGGAAAATCCCCAAGACTGGCGATCTTTTTCACAAACTCGAAATTTTGTGCTGACTTCAGTGTGAGATGCTTATAACAGTTTCCACAAAGAAACTTTGTCACGAAACCTGGCAGAAAATGCAAAGAGATTCTGGTCATATGTGCAGTTATGTTAGCAGCAAGAAACAATCAATGCCCTCTCTGCGTGATAGCAATGGAGATACTATAGAAGACAGTGCTGTCAAAGCGGAGTTACTAATTAAATCCTTCCGAAATGCCTTCACAAAAGAAAGTGAAGTAAATATTCTAGAATTCGAAACAAGAATATCTGCCAACATAAATAACATAGAAGTAAATATCCTTGTAGTTGTGAAGCAACTTGAATCACTAAATAAAAGCAAGTCGCTGGTCCAGTCGGTATACCAATTCTGTTACTTTTAGAGTATGCTGATGCAGTAGCTCCATACTTAAAACAATCAAATAAAAGTGTTCGCTCGATGAACGATTCATACCCAAAGACAGGAAACTTGCACAGGTAGCAGGAGTAATCCACTTAACTATAGGCCAATATCATTAACATCGATATGCAGCAGGATTGTGGAACATATTTTGTGTTCAAACATTATGAATTACCGCAGAGAGAACGGTTTGTTGACACACAATCAACATGGGTTTAGGAAACCTTGTTATTGTGAAACATAACTAGCTCTTAATTTGCATAAGTATTGAGTGGTTTTGACAAGGGATTTCAGTTCTATTTCATACTTCTGGACTTCCAGAAGGCTTTTGACACTGTACCATATAAGTGGCTAGTAGTGAAATTGCGTGCTTACAGAACATCGTCTCAGTTATGTTACTGTGACCTCTCAGAGGCTTTCCCTAAGGTAGTGTTATAGGCCCTTTGCAGTTACTCATCTCTAAACGATTTGGGAGGCAATCTGAGCAGTCATCTTAGATTATTTGCAGATGATGCTGTCGTTTATTGACTAACAAAGTGATCAAAAGATCTAAACAAATTGAAAAATGGTTTAGAAAAGATATGCAAATGGTGCGAAAATTGGCAGTTGACCCTAAATAACGAAAAGTTTGATGTCATCCACATGAATGCTAAAAGGAATTCATTAAAATACGGTTACGCGATAAATCAGCAAAATATAAAGGCCATAAATTCAACTAAACATCTAGGAATTATGATTACAAACAACTAAAATTGGAAGGAACATGTAGAAAATGTTGTGGGGAAGGCTAACCAAAGACTGCGTTTTATTGGCAGTATACTTAGAAAATGTAACAGATCTACTAAGGAGACTTCCTACAGTTCGCTTCTCCATCTTCTTTTAGAATACTGCTGGACAGTGTGCGATCCTAACCAGGACTGTCAGAGTACATCGAAAAAGTTCAAAGAAGGGCAGCACGTTTTGTATTATCATGAAATATAGGTCAGAGTCGCTGAAATGATACAGGACTTGGGCTGGACGTCATTAGAATAAAGGTGTTTTTCGTTGCAATGGACACTTCTCACAAAATTTCAATTACCAACCTGTGAATTCGAAAATGTTTTGTTGACGCGAACCTACATAGGGAGAAGCGGTCACCACTATAAAATAATGGAAGTCAGTGCTTACACGGAAATATATAAGTGTTCCATCTTCCCGTGTGCTTTTCGAGACTGGAATAATAAACAATTTTGATGGTGGTTCGATGAACCCTCTGCCAGGCACTTAAATGTGATTTGCAGAGTATCCATGTACATGTAGATGTAGATGATGTCATCAAAAGTTAATATGCTGCTTGGTTTCATTTCTTCAGGCCGTGGAATTTCATTTCTTTAGGCTGTGGAATACCACCGCGTTTGCTGACCGTTTGGTACATTCCTCCTACTGTGCTGCACAAAATTTCCTGCAATAGCTGGTATTTTGACTGAAACAGAAGGTTTGGAAAAATATATACACACTCCCTCAGGATGTGTTAACAGCGTTAGAGCAAAATTAGTTTTCTCTCAAACTGAAGTTTTATAATCGAAGTGCATGTGTTGGCAAGAAATAATGTTCCATTCATCTCGTACTTCTGGTTTAGAGCGGTATCACTGCACGACCTGTCACTTTCTGCAAGATCCTTGTGGTGTTATTTCGTTCAGTCAGTCATAGTGGTAACTATTCTGTTACATTGGGATGCGGGAGATTGTACAAAACCCTACTTATACCTGAAGTTGTGGGTAAAAATAGTGTGTAAGACAAGTTGGAAAGCTCCAAGCGGGCCATTAAATGATACTACATGTGACTTCCAGCCCCCGCCCTCTTGGGTGGGGCCAGGGGCAACATTTAAATCTTAAATGGAAACAACCATTTTTATTGCAGATTCCGATTATCCATAAGAAAGTAATCAAGTTTTGCCTGAAACATTGATAGATGTTGCTGAAATCGAGAAAAAAGTAAAGTTGGAGAAGAAATCTGATTTTTTGGAATTATCAGAGAACGACGCATCAAATCGATAAAAAATGTGCAACAATTCCTTAGTTTCGCCACATTAATCTATTTTTATACAAAATGTACTGTATCCTACTTTTAATGTTACCCAGGAACAATGACACAGACGTAGTAGAATGATGTTCCCCTGGGGTGGTTCATTTGTGTGAGTCCCCTTATCTCTCACATGTTGGGGTGCTTCAGTAGTGAGAGTTCCCTTGCCTCTCACAATTTGGGGTGCTTAATTAATGTATTTATAGACAAACATCTTCCATAGCTCCAACAAATCATCGTGGAGAAGTTGTAAATAAGATTCCTCAGAAACATTTCGGTCAAAAAAACATGGCCCAATCAACTAACCATTTAAAATTTCACTCCAGACCGTTAACGACCATTTGTGTTGATTGCCAACGGCCCTTCGCCAGCGTGGATTGAAAGGGGACCAATAATGACAATCATGACGTTATTATTGCTCTTTGTTTTTTAATGTGGCTTCATCGGTGAAAATAATATATCTAAAACGTCATTGTCACCTCTTATCATTTCCAAGGACCATTGGCAGAAATTCAAGCTTATTTGCATATCTTTTGGCGCTAATGCCTGTGTCAGTGTGATATGTATCATACACATGATATTTGTGTGCCTTCAGAATCCTCAAAACAGTTGATTTTGGTATTCCAGTTTGTCTCTGAATCGCACGACTACTAATTTCGTGATCCAGTTGAACACAGGCGAAAACGGTAAGGGTAGGAGGTTCATTTTCATTGTATTCAAGATGACGAGGTGGACAGTGCATGTATCCACTTCGAGCTCATCGAGTGCAATTTGGGATAATGTTATGGCTCATATTTCGTCTGTTTGGGAAACAATACCATTACAATTGTACAGCTCCAGCGTAACTGTTATGGCATGCACCGAAAATTAACATCGTATCAACAATCTCTGTGCGGTTACAGTGAGTCAAATTTCTCTAAGGAGTAAATGGATGCTTGCAGTTCACAATATGAAAGTGAAGTGACGTCTGATCGCATTGCACCATTCTCTATACTGAGCCATAGTTCGCACTTTGGCCATGGTAGCGCCACAGTTGGGTGAGTAATGCATTTGTAAGACTTCCCTAATGAGATTTTAATACCATTCCCCCTCCCTCCATCAAAAACTGTGGCGGGTAGGACACATTTTGTAGAACAATAGCTTCATTTCGTGTAATTAAAGAATTGGTGAACGTTTTGTATCGATTTGATGCATTCTTCTCGGATCATTCTAAATAAATCGGAGTTCTTCCCCAATTTCAATTTTTCTCAATTTCAGTGCCATTTGTCAATGCTTTAAAAATATTACAGACAAAACTACTTTTAATGAAGAATCCCAATCTGCAATAAAAAATGCATTTGTCAGAGTTCCCTAATGAGATTTTAATACCATTCCCCCTTCCTCCATCAAAAACTGTGGCGGGTAGGACACATTCTGTAGAACAATAGCTTCATCTCGTGTAATGAAAGAATTGGTGAACGTTTTGTATCGATTTGATGCATTCTTCTTGGATCATTCTAAATAAATCGGAGTTCTTCCCCAATTTTAATTTTTCTCGATTTCAGTGCCATTTGTCAATGCTTTAAAAAATATTACAGAGAAAACTACTTTTTTATGAAGAATCCGAATCTGCAATAAAAAATGGGGGATTCAAAAGTTGCCCCCCACCCCACACTTGGGGGCAGGGACTGGGGGTCACGTGTAGTGCCATTTGATGTCCCCCTTTGAACTTACAAACTTGTCTTACCCACTATTTTGCACACTGTATATGTTTTGAGATCATCTCATCCACAATTTCAGATGGACCACGCTGTATTTCTCAATGAGAAAATAAAAGACGTTAATATAAAGCTAACGAATATGCGAAGAGATATCAAGGCGATTACTAATAGACTTAACTGTTGCCATCAACAATATGTTAATCTCAAAGCACACACATCAAAAACGTTTTGCATCACCCCAGTTCCCAGAACTGCTGAAGATAGATGTTGGCTGTGGATACTGTATCACGGACACAGTCCGTTTGAATGTTGTAAGATGTCACTGAACCCCACCCAAAGATGTAAACAACAATGCATGCATCTATTAGTCGGAGGGGTTCTGACAGCCAATTCCACCAGGAAGCAGGTACATGTCTTGCCTTGTCTGTAGTTCAACCTTGCTCACACGGTCAATACTGCGGTTCGGTTTCGTCCACATGTTTACTTTGTGCCAGGAAGGGCTGCTAATAAGGGAAGTGTCCAGGCTTCTCGCAGTGAAGCAAAGCAATGTCTTCTGACTTGGAGGAGATACAGACAGACAGGAACTGTCGATGATATACCTCGCTCAGGCCGCCAAGGGCTACTACTGCAGTGGATGACTGCTTCCTACCAATTGTGGCTCAGAAGAACCCTGACAGCAACGCCACCATGTTGAATAACGTTTCTTGTGCAGCCACAGGACGTTGTGTTAAGACTCAAATGGTGCGCAATAGGCTGCATGATGCACTACTTCACTCCCGATGCCAATGGGGAGGTCCATCTTTCCAACCAGGACACCATGCTGCGCAATATAGGTGGGCACAACAATATGCCGAATCGACTACTCAAAATTGGCATCACGTTCTCTTTACCGATGAGTGTCGTACATTCCCTCAACCAGAGACTCCTCAGAGATGTGTTTGGAGGCAATCCGGTCAAGCTGAGAGCCTTAGACACACCGTCCAGTGAGGGCAGCAAGGTGGAGGTATCCTGCTTTTTTGGGGTGGTAATGTGTGGGGCTGGTGTATGCCACTGGTGGTAGTGGAAGACACTGTCTCAGCTGTATGATACATTATCCATTACCCACAAATTTTTTAAGGAATTAACTGTTTTATTTTCCAAAAGACCTTCAATTCCTTGTTTTCTTTTTTCGTTGTTACTCAATGAGGATCAGGTGTTTCACGGAACTTTTTACTTTCCAAGAATTAGATGTTATTATGATTTGCCATTTATGTAGAATAAAAATTAAATTATGTCACAAAATATAATAACATTAGATCAAATGGAACATTTTTAACCAAATCTTTTAATCTTACTGCTAGAAAATTTGTTTCCATACTACTTTTATTCACTGGACGTCAGGAGTTACTTTGTAAAGTTGGTCAAATACATTCATCGAAAGATCAAAATCACTGCATGGTAATTCTCTGTTTAAGTTTTTACCAACAACAATGTTTTAAAAATAAAATCATATTAACTGAAACTGCATTTTTTGTTCACCTCCAGACATGAAAGGAAATTCAATAATTGATCTATCACATACTTGTCTTTAAGATTAATTAGCTTGGTAAAATATGGGCTTAAATCTATTTTGAGAAATAATGTGGAAAAGCATTTACTATTTCCTTTTAGGTAAGTAATTTGTTAGATTAGTTTTGTTAAGTTGATTTAAATGCATTTTAGTCATATAATTATTCAAATGCATTTTATTTTTGAAATTCCTCTTAATTTTTCTGGATCTATAAATCAGCTTGTCCTAAATCATATATTCCAAAGTAAAAATCATTTTTTCTGTTGTTACAATTCACTTACGTTTAAAACTAATATAACGTTTATTGATTTAAAAATGGCATTCTATTTGTTCTAAAACTGTTTCACTGTACAACTAATTTTTGATTCTACTGAGGATTGAAATGTTTAAATTTTGTTTGTGACGACTGTAATGGTAGTTTTATTTTTAATAATTCTGATGCCAAGCTTCATGAATAATTTGGGTCTAGAGTTGAAACATTATTTTTAATTTTTTTTAAATTATTTGATTTTTATTGAAAGTCTTCATATTTTAATATTCATTCGTTATTAATTTTTGGTTTCAATGATTGAAAATAATTTATTATTTCTAAATCGTTATTGAGTTAAACATGTAACATATTTTGAAAAAAATGTCCATTTATCAAATTTAATATACAACTAAACTTATAATTCATATATAATATTTTGAAAACATGTAAATAGAATTGACCAGATATTACTTCATCAAAATTGTATATATCCTTTTGATGTTTAATATAAATCATTTTCTCCTAAATCATTTACTTGTTGTTTTAGTATATTACCATCAAATGACTTGAAAACAAATTTCATATCTTGAATCTTATAATTACAAGTCAAATAAATACCAACATATTCAGATGTTTCTAAATTTGCTATTCCACATTCTGAATTTTTAGTCTTATCAGTGAATTCATTAGTCATTAAAACAACATGATAATAATTCATTTGTGATGGTTTAACAGATCTTTCAGTGTTAAAAAATTAGATAAAGGATTATTAAATTTTATAATTATTCCTTAAAACTTCTATACATCCACTTTCTTTCTTTTCCATTGCTGAAACATATATTTTCGTTCTTCTAATTCTATATAAAAAATTTTATTGTTTATAGCTGCATTTGCAATTGTTGCAGATCGACCAGCGAGTGTACCAGCAGTTGCAACATGCTAATCAGCTAATACTGATGATAAAAATCCAATTCTGCTTTTTAACTCTTTTGAAACATGAAATGTTAGATAATTTTTTGACAACTGGAATAATTTAGTAATCAAATTTCCACCAATTTTTATCTCTTTTCCCTCTAATCTGCTTCAATTAATAATCGATGAATACTGTGTAATTCTTCATTATTCACTTTAACTTTTACTGACTTTTGTTTTATTTTCCAATTCAAAATCTAGTACATCCTATACTAATTTTTTTCATTTATGTAGATAAAAAGAAAAATGATTTTTTATAAACCCCATCCATTTTTTCAACATTTAATCCTAATCCCAATATTCGTTTCCCATACATTATTCCTCTAACTGCAGTTGCACATAGTTTGTCATCATATGAAGCACCTGAGAGATACAGTCTTTTCTTTGCAGGTAACTGAAGTTCTTTATGAATCTACATCTAGATGCTACTTAACAATCACAATACAAGATGTCATGTTGTTTGCACGATTCATCTAATTTATAAGTTCTTGAATGTCCAAATACTTTCATTTACTATGGTCACAGGGTAAACCCATTTATAACTATGTACTTGCTTTTCAAAAGGAAAATTATTAATTGTGCCATTAACTAATCCTTTTCTGTATGCATTAGCCAAACTATATGTTGTAGATTACCAAAATTCTAAAAAAATATCGATTTTTCTTTTGTAATGTTAATTATAAAATCAATAAATGTAGTAGTAAACATTTCGTTATTCCAAATTCTTCATTGAAATAATTTTTATTTCCAATTAATACGTCATCATTGCTAACTGTTAATCTATCAAGTAATTGGTGAATGTCATTCATCCACATGTATTCAACTGGTTTTTATAAGTATTTTTCAACTAAACCTTCACAAAATTTCGAAATGACCCACTAAGATTTTTATCTGAAAATCAGAAAAGAATCTTTATCAAATGTTTTCATCACATCATCATATTTATTTCTTATAGTTGTTTTAATTTTATTTGAATTATTATCAGAATATATAATATGTAAGTCAAAAAATTTCCAGCATAACTTTGTAAATTAAGAGGAAAAAATTGTTTACGACACTCAAATATAGTAATTTGTTTTTTAGTTCAAAGATTTATTACTCCATATGTTCATTAATTTTTTTCACCAAATTTTATTTTATAATGAATGAATCAACTTGGTATTTATCAACTAACTTAAAAGTACCAACAGGTCTTAATCCAAAAACAGTATTTTCAGTATGATTGATAAATTAAAACATTCTTTCACATTTACCTATTTTTTAATATTTTTGTGTTTTTATTTTTTTCTATTTTTGATTCTTCTTTTTCTTTATTCAGTAAATCATATATTTCTGATTCACTTATATGTACAACCTCGTTTATACCTACCACATTGTTTAATTGTTGGATTATCATTAAATTTTTCTAAGTTAGGAACCTTTTTGTTCAACTACTCTGTTTCCTTCAGTTGCTTTTAACACATTTTAGCCTAGACTTTCATTTATTTGTTTAGCTTGTTGAACTGCATCAATAACTGTTTGATCTTCTTTTTCAAATGTTGCATGCTGTGTTCTTGTTTTTTTCTGTTGTTTTGATTGTTCTTTTACTTTTCTATCTCATTTAGGTTTTTTTAACCACTTCCGTATCGTACTTTGAAAACTCTAGGTGACGATAAAATGCGATAATTATTTTTATTTTTATTGATTTTTCTACATTCAGAATAATGTTCAGAATTAATGCTCATTGTTTTTGTATTTAACGTTTTTATGTTTGATATTTAGTGTTTACTAAATTCTTACTCTTTTCACAGTGTTTACCAATATTAATTTTTGTGTCATATCTATTATCATAAAACCAAATTATTCTTTACTGTAACATTTACTAAAAATTCTTTAAAATAGTCAAATTTTAAATCACCCCCAAAAAATTCATGATCAATATGATCCAAATTTGTAACATGTCAGCAGAAAATATTTGAAACGTTAAGATTATTTCTAACCAATTGTTTTGGTATTTTTGAATATGTTTAACGTAAGTAAAAACAATCAATTGCTTGAGGTGTAAATTTAGTAAAATATGCTCTAACTATATCTTGATTTTCACAAATGAAGTCATCAAAAACAACAACAGAATTACCTTCAAAATCTTATAAAGCTTTAACATCATCATCCTTTAACCTTTTTCATGTCTCTCCATAAATTAACTAAGTCTTAAATTTTTTACACACCTTTTCATAAATTTTTTATATTTAGATTGATTTAATATTTAGAATAAACATACAAATGATTTATTTCTTCTGATTTACACATCCTGGAGCTAGAATATAATTATCAGTCATTAGTGTTGGTTTTCAACAATGACTTGGTCCTGTTATTGAATATCATATGGAATCTGGCAACTGTTTAGCAACTTAAGCATTCAATTTTTTCAGGAATTCTTACTTTTTCTCAATCCATCAATTATTTACACTATTTTTAATATATACATGATTAGGTAGTTTCAATTAAGTTATAATTCATATATTCTGAAAGAAGATTAACTGCTCTAATCAAAGAAACTTATAAAAATGTTTCACTACTTCATATTTATTCAACTTAGTTAACTTCAAAAATTACAGCGAAAATAAATTGACACTAACAAAGGATCGATAGAATTTCCTGGTGGTTAATATTGTTGGAAAAATTTTAAAAAATATTCAATCCAAAAAACCTAATGAACACATTAAAGAAGATAAAATTTTAAATAGAGCTGTTATGGAAAGTGGTAATAAATTATTTATGGAAAGAGATGGAATGGGTGAAATTTTAAGATTTAATTATCATATTATTGAAGCCAATGAAAAACAATTGCTAATAATGTTCCGAAATTTATTCCATTCAAATTAACAAATATTAATTAAAATCTGGCTGATGGAGTTTTTGTCAAACATAATAATCATTTCATAGATAAACTAAAATTATTTCTTTGTTTAATCCAAATGCTGAGTATGGAAGTCAAGCAATTTATGAATCTAACAATTCTATAAATATTCTAACTTTTGTTTCTATCCAAAATTTAATACCTCATATACCTGAGAGTGAGAATTTCTTTGATTTCAATGGTATTTGTGTAACAGTAATTTTAAAAATTAATTATTAAATTTTTTTTGTAGTAAATCATGAAAATAATTTTGACATCTCTTTTAATTATTTCCTGTTAATGATAAAATAAATAATCATTTAATTCTTCCTATGGAGGAGCTAGAAATTAAAATTAATGTTGCTGATGGTTGTATTCATCCCAATAAATCACAACTTTATATGACGTTTGATGTTATTCATAGAAATGGAATGGATTTGTCAGTATAGATGCTAAATCGGAAATTAAACTAATTTATACCCATGTGTTAAAATTGTTCAATGTTATTACAATTAAAAAAGAGACAATATTGCATCTAGAATAGCATGTTTATTTATTTCTTCATGAAATCTTACTCAATTAACTTGCGCTTTATCAAATGAAGTAGCTGTGGAAGAGCAAATTCTTAATAATAATAGAATTAAAAACAAACAAAATAATACACTACATCCATTACAATTATGTAGTGGATTTTTGAGGGAATTTAGAGGAACAATTTGGGGAAGGAAATTTAACAATAATTTCAACTTGGAGTTCAGAAGATCTATTCTTCAAAGGACTAGTAATAAAGACAATAGCGCACCTATAACAGATGGCAACATTGTTGCAGAAAGAATGGAAATATATGTTCCTGTTGTTAAATATGAACCAGAATATTCGCCTGAATTTGAACAAGAAAGACTGAAAAACCCTAAAATTCAAATTTTTTGTACTACAAACAACTAAATTTGCTAGATTAAAAGGAAGATATTTGAACTACATTTTACTAATAATTATAATTCTGCTCAACTTGATATGCTTTATTTTATTTTCGATTTTTTTCAAACTAATCGAAAATATAGTCAGTTAAATCATTTTCCTTTATTCGATAATGTCAAAGTACAAAATATTTATGTAAAAAATTGAAAAGATGATGTTTTACCTCACGAATTACGAAATATATTTAAAAGGATACATTGCTTATACTCATTTTAAAAGCATGAGACATTTAAATATCGATGTCATTAAATTTTACTCAAATTATACTGTCTATGCCATAAATATGACTAGAAGAATTAATGTTTTAAATTCTCATGAAACTAAAATGAATTTAGATGCATTTTTTGATAAATATTTTACTAATGATAGAACTGTATATGTAATAATTTTTGGTAAAAAGAATAAAAGTTATGATTCTCAATAAGAATTTTAAACAAAAAATTTTTAGTTGTATAATTGAATAAGAAACTAGAAAATTTTCAAATTTTTATAATTTTCAGTATCAAACACAAATTTTTTTCGAAACATCTGAATATCTAAATTATTTCTCTTATAAGTAGAGTCTAATAAACGAAGTTTATAGTTATAGTAAGTGCTATGCAGAATTGTTCATCAATTTATCAGAGGTAAAAAAGAACTATTTACCATACAAATTTCGATAGCTCAAATTTTGATAGTTAAATATAAGAAAAATGTTATATTACTATTGGGTATCAAATATAAATTTACTCATCCAGTTCATAATGGGATTATCTTTTCAGAAGAAGATGATGAATTAGAAAAAAATGTTGGATTAAAATTTCATTATTGAGGTAAAAGGCAAAAAAAGATCATTCGATTCATGTTATTGACTTTGCATTAATTTTAGAATTTTGGTATTTTAAATATAAATTTTGGAATTCATTTGAATAAATATGTTTTTTAATTAAATAAAGTTTATCTTAACACATATACACTTTTTTAAATGTGTAAAATGACAAAACTATAATCTTGTATCATATCGAGAAGTTTTTAAATGTGGGATACAACAAAACTAAAATCTTGCTTTTAAATCGAGAAATTTTAAAAAACATAGTCTCTGCTCCAGAAACAGCATACTTATGCTACCAGTATATTAAAACATACCCTCCACCATACTCTTCATAGTGCCTTTTGGAGTACAGATGTAGATATACATGCCATTCCTACTAATGTAAGTCAACTGGACACACTAGATTTTGACATAATTTGTTTGCGCATTCCTAGTGACTGAATGGCTAGCTCATTCATTTCTTCTCACAACTGATGTTAATTTACATGAGTTTCATTACTGTTTGGGTAACATCTGCTTTCCCAGGCAGAAAAGACTTTCATAAAGTTCTTCTCTCAATGCATTACGTATTTGTGACAATGTGTGTTTAACTGATTCTAACAAATGTTGTGTGCCCGTGGAACATGTCCATTACTCTGCATTATTCGAAGGGCTTTGGTTATTGTGTACCATTATGCATGATGTTAGTTTTCTTATATATATCCTAGATACACAGCTGGCTATTCCCGCCAGGAAATTTCCCTAACAAACATACCTACGGTTGATGATTTGTTGGCATCTAAGATAGTGTAGTTAATTACCTGCTCCTAGGTTTGCAAATCTACATGGCTCCCTATGTCTAAAGGTAGCAATCGCTCGACCTGGGTTAACCAACGCTAGATGGCAGTACAGAAATGAGTCTTGCTCGCCTTCTTCATTGTTGAAAAACACTGGGTGTCACATCTGCCCAGTATTGTACACACACACACACACACACACACACACACACACACACACAGTTAGTTTTTCTTTTGATACATAAATGTTTCAACATATTATTAGGAGTGTTGAATTCAGGAGAACAACTGAAGTAATTTTTGTGCATGTACAATTTTGATGGAGACTTTCTGTACCATATGGTTGACAGATGTTTGAGGTACAGAGAGAAACCAATGGTCACTCGATTGGCTGATATAGGGGTGTCATGTCTCATGGCCGTTCCATTGGAGCCACACTGACTGAGACCAAATACACAGCTGAATCAGACTAAGGTACCTGACACTAACGTCAAGCAGCTGTCAGCAGGGTTAACGGAAAATTCCTGACCTGTGGATCGACAAACGTAGCTTGTGTAGCATGAAAACTGCCTTCCTACTGGTGAACAGTAATCTATTACATGCTATTTTGCTGGAACTTACTACGTTACAATTTACAACTGTACAAGCCTTGTTTATTACGATGTACTTTACGATGATCAAATTTAAATTATGGAAACAACCTGAATTTGTGTAAAATATGCCTAGAGGTAATGACATGAGATTACCCCACTTATTTTATCAAGTGTCAATAGTTCCTATTGTTAATGTTTTGTCCGTTTTGCAAATGTTTTGGAGTGTAAAGAGACAATTTGTTATATTCTCTGTTGGTGTCTTCCACAAAACAATCAAAATCTGTTCACTTTACAAAGGAAGAGGTAATGAAAATTCCTTTTCGCTCGGCAGTTTCATTACTAGCCAACACATATCCATTGTAGTAGAACCCTGACCATACACACCTTTGCACGTTTGTCAGACATCAGAATAAACACCCTGCGAGTGCACTAGCGTCAGTAGAATCAGTGGCTGGCGTTAGGAGTGGATCCTGATTCTAGGCCACAGCACACTGGTGTTTAGCCATAAAAATTGTTTATTCCTATTTTGTTGTTAAAAAAGCACACAAGTTTATGTAGACTGCGACATGACAATTTGAGGGCAATTGTCAATATAACGCATTACGTCCTGTTTAGCAGAAATAGCACTGAACAAACAATATCAAATTTGAACAGAAGATTCTCTACTACATTTTCCTTACTTATACACAGTGAATTCGGCGAATATTACAACAAATCAGACAATTCCAGTTCTAAGTTTGGTACTATGTAGGATGGCAGTCAAGTCTACAGAGGATCTTTGTTTTTTGTGGCAAGATGAGCAATAGGTTACTCAAGGTGGCTCGAGTTCACTATGGACACATGCTGGTGAACAAATCAGTTCACTTAAGTACAAATTAAAAATTTGTACTTGTAAGCATTTTTTTAGCTTCCCTGATTTTTGACTTCTAGGATTTTCTCTTATTGGAATCTGGATGTCTGATGCATCTAATTTTTCTTGTGGTGATACTACTTGCTGTTTTACCCTTTCTACAATTTCAATTAACTCACATGGTGCAATCCCGATGATTTTCCTGTTTTGGAGTTAATCAGGTCGACTGCATTATCATGAACCACTTTACTTACTTCCAAAGGCCCTTTATATACCGAAAAGAATTTATGATTTTAATGTTTCTTTCTTGCTAGAGAGATGGTGGGTTTTCGCAAGTACTTCTTGTCCTAGTGGAAATATTCGTAAGGTTGCCGTTTTGTCTGCTCGGCTCTTTCTATTTAACGCCACAGCTTTCATGTTGCTCAGTGCCAATTTTACTAGATGTTGATGTTGTACTCTGGATACTGTTAGGAATTTAATTATTTTCTGGATACGTGCCTGTCCTTTATACATTATCTGATTTGTGTATTAATACTGGTATTGCCAGTGGTGCATTATCCTCTTCACATACCATTTCTCTCTATATTTCATATAAGTGAACTACATCATCCACAATCTGATCATCATTAGTTTTTGTGCGGCTGCCTGCATTAACTGTTGACAATTCTTGTTCCTCATCTTCGGATGATTCCCCATCAATTGTCTCCCAGCATGCTGGTATTTGTATCTGATCTCCCCCTAAACCTACTTGTTGATCAAAGCTAAGTCTGCTTAATTATTTAATTATAAAATTAATTTCATTTGGCGATTGAATCTGTTGTGACTGGTGTTCAAGCCGTTCGTCTCATCAACTCTGTCTTTTACCAGGGTTTGGTGACCTCAGCTCAACTTCCTGTACCGGTTCATCTCAAGTGTGTTGTGCTGCTGAAGATTGATTCTCGCAACCTATTTGCATTCTAGACATTCTAGTTCCGCCCGAATAATCTTGTGTCTTGGGGTGAAAAACTAAATCTCCCTGCTTCGTTCGCATGATGATCATATCGCAAATTACATTCACCACCATAATTTCTGGAACAAAAGGCATTATTGTAATTCCGAGGCTCACCAAAACCATAATTAATGTTTTACATCTGTGAGTTGCCATACCATAGCTATTATTATCCCATGGGCGATTACTATTCTTCCCAAAACGATTACCTTTTCCAACATTACTATTGCAATTGTAAGCATTATTAAAGGCCAGTCGGTTTCTATTATTCCTCCTACCATTGGTTTCTCTCACTGCTTGTTGTTCCTTCACGTCGTCTTCGCTAAAGACGAATTCGAGTTCCCTTAACATCCATGTAAATGGCTGTATACTATCTCCAGCTCTGCCAACCAACGATTGCTGATAAAGCAAGGGTAACTTCATTGTGCACATACGTATCACTTCCCCATCACTGCATGGATTGTCTATTCACTGATTCCTTTTCATCACTTCTTCGAAAAATCTAACTGGCTTATTTTCTCCCGAATTTTCGATTGACGTCTTCTGTAACAATTCATAATTTATCCTATTTTGAGTTTCCGCGGACCGCTATCGCTCCAAGAACGCAGACTGAAATTGTTCATACGACTGACAGTTTGCAGCGACTCTTTGCATCGTTTCCGCTATTGCGCCTTCCATATGATTACAAATGAAATCAAGTTTATGTCAAAGTGGCTAATATTCTGGTAAATCGATTTGGTATAGATGTATAAACGTGCGGGGGTGTAAGCCATTACCGTTTTCCTTGTAATGTTGGAATTTTCTGACTGTCAAAAAATGATCCTTGAATATTTTTCTGATGCACTACGCAACATCTTCTGGACATACAGGTGGAATCTCATGACTTTTTTGTATTTCCGCAACTGACACGGAAGATTGCATATCGGACTTGGTTTCCTCTGGATTTTTGTCCACCACTATGTCAGATGATACTACCAATACCATCGCTGCACCTCTGCTATCTTTACGGTTCTCCGTATACAGCTTCAGCTCTGTACGAAGCTGTTAATACTACTGCTTATTGTTCGAGAAGATGTTTACGACGCGTAAATCGTATCTTTTAAAGCGACTCGCGTTTTCTGACATTGAGTTCTTCCACGATTTGTTGCACCTTACCAGACGCCTTACGTGCTAAACTATCAACTCTTTGTTTGATATTAGGCACTGCAACCTGCACCAGGTCAAAGTCAGTACGCATCTTTTTATGATCGGCCATGAGCAATTGAATTAGTTCGCGCAAGTCTCTCGCCTCCTTCCGGATTTCAATAAATTGTTCATTAACTTCCGTTCTCATCTTTTGCTGATCTTTGAGGAGTTTCTCGAACCTAGCATTGTTTTAAAAATTGAGATCATTTAAAGCAGCATTTGTCTCCTCTAACCCAACATTTGTTTCTGTTTTGAAATTCGCCGTTTCGCTTTCTAACTCGCCGTTTCTGTTTTTAAGTCTCCTAACCCTGCTCACATCGTTCCACTTGTTTGCTTGACAATAATTTTGCATTGCTTCAACATTTCAAACACACTATCAGACTCTTCGCCTTTGACATCTGTCTACATTTGGTGCAAATTTTGTCCGTTCGCGTCTTTCATGTGCCGTCTCACAGGCTTCGGTGCATAGTGCTGACGCACTAACACACATTCTTTCCGTAGGAAACTCTCCCGATTGTTTCAGAATTACAACATTTGATTCGATGTACCAAAGTTACGCATCCTTTGATTTTGCTTCTGAACCACTAGTTCCGTCATCTTTTCGGTTTTGTGCGGTTGCATCCTGAGACCGATCACTAGACTGCCACCATTTTCTCTGCATTGTCACATGCCACGGTTTTGTGATTTGCATTCGATGCATTTTGTTGTACATAATTTTCAGTCCTATCAAGATCTACAGTTAAACCTATATGCTATGATCTACGTCTGTCCGCCATGTCAGAACGTCTAACTAACCTCTGTCTTTCACGATTTTCGCGAACCTGAGCTCTAGTCAACATGAATTAATATGATTTTACACGTCTCCAAAATATCACAGAAAGTCTCTTATGCCATTACCACATCATTATCAACACCATTCACAGTTTTCGGGATTCAGATCAACACAACGACGCCATGAACACGTTCACACGCACCAGAAAGGTCATACACAAGCTACGTTTACCCTAAACACAAAAATTTTCCTTTTTTTTTTTAACTTGTTAATATAACTTTTTCTACTTTGTGGATGACAAATTTACAGAAATCAGACCACTATGCAGCCACATACATTGTGTAAACTTATCACTTTCTGTTTTTCTAAAATAATGTTTTTACCCAATTTTAATTACACTTTCTAATTTGTCTAATTTCCATCATGGCAGACCAACTGCCATCGTGGCAGAGTCGCCATTATCTGGCACACTACTCCTTTTCACATTCATCTGACAACAGCAGAAACACCCTGTGAGTGCGTTAACATCACTAGAATCAGTCACTGGGGTTAGGAGTAGATCCTTTTTATATAACAGATCACATTGGTGTTTAGCTATAAAATTGGTTTACTCCTATTTTGTCATTAAAGAAGCACATGAGTTTACGTAGATTGTGAAATTACAATTTCAGGACAGTTTTGAGTAAAACACATTATCTCTTCTTTAGCAAAAATAACACTGAACACAACAACATCAAATTAAAATAAAAAGGTTCTCTACAAGATTTTTATTACTTATACAATATTACGACAAATCACCCTATTCCGTTTGTATGTTCGATACGTTTTAGGATGACAATCAAGTCTGCAGAGGATGGTTAGATTTTATGAAAAATGAGCTATAGATTACTCAGGGTTGCTCTAGTTCACAGTGGGCACACATTGGTGAACCAACAAGTTTACATCTCTGACAGCGGCATTTACCTTAAACTGTGACATACTGTTGGCTGCATGGCTGCTCTCGCCCTCTGAAAAGTCTATAAAATGCTAATCAAAATCATTATCATTTTATTAGCTGAAACTGTCCTATGTTTCTTCTTAGTCAAGAAAACATGCACTCATCCCTAGTCTGGAAAATATGGCGATATACACGTGCATAGATGGAGCAGTGTGTATGCTTCACCACTGTCCCAGTTCTTGCAAGAACAATTAACTATGTGGCTCTTTCGTTTCTCCGCTGTTGGAGCTCAACGATTGTTCAGTTAATTTGTAGCTGAATATCAGCCAAAGTGAATGAAGTGTTCACACAAACTTCCTCTTTTGGCGTCGTACAGAGTGTGATGTACCCTGTCCTAGATTTGATGGTGGTTCAGAGGAGATCCCCCAAGTTTTAGGTCTTGGGTCTTTTGTAGCAATCCGTCCCCCCACCTGTGTCCTTTCGTGCTTCACGTCACGTCTTCTTCAGACCAATGAGAGCATTCCTTTCATGTTGTGGAAACTACCCCTGCCAATTGCAAACGGTCTACGTTTAAACTCAGTCAAAATTTCACCCCTTTTTACTCCTTCCGAGTTTATTTCAGCCAATCGTACATTTTGTGCCCGCTCCTGAGGACTAAAAGTTACACACGTACATCACGAGTGTACCACAGGCATTTCACATCATCAACTGTGTTGATGGTCTGTTTGTACCCATCTGGAAATTCCCCAACACAGTTTTTAAAGAATTTCTCCATAGCAAGCAGCGCTGCTCCGCTACCTGGTCCTCTTAGTGTATCGCCCGGCGCGTTCGTTGCCCCTCTCGCCATGGGTCACCAACCTGTTTCAGAAGCCTTCCACTGTATGGGGGACGTGACGGCGCAACTCACGTTTGCCCCCAAACTAAAACGTTTCTTCCAGCAGTTTTTTTTACCTTTTGCTCATTGACATCCAGGATCTGGATTTGGTGTGTTAATGGAGTTGAATTGCGTGTCACCCCTGTGCATTACATGCGTTTTTGATAGGCAAATCTGCTCGTTATCGTTGTAGTAGTGACACGTATTCATCTACATGTTACGACGTATAAAATCTCATGTAAGGTGCAGAATTGTTATTCATTCAAGCTTCCACCTTACAGATCACGACTTTTATCTTTGACATTGCTTATATAGGTCTGCCCTAACAAGTGTCAATTATCAGATACAACCACTGTAGCAGCCTCTTTACTACATCACGGATGTAGACTTACATCTTTACTATACCAGATGGCTTTCGATCCGTCAGAATCATTTGCCGTTTTGCCTATGTTATCTTGTTTCTTTGAGTGTGAAATCACCGTTCCTGTTTTACATTCGATTGTTTCAGGCGTTCCAGATTTGTTACATTTTTTTGAGCTGAGCCGTATGTGGAGAGAGGATAGCTTTTCTATGGAGACTGTCCTTGCTGTCAAGCAGGTTCCAAAATGAATAAAGTATTGGGTGAGTGTACTGCAGTTTATTTGATGTGGTGAATTTAGATATTGTGTGTGAGATTAGACTAGTATTATTAGGTAAATATTACAACACAAGGTGGAATCGAACTGTGTGGTTATGAGTAGCACACTGAAACGCCAAAGAAACTGGTACAGGCATGTGTATCCAAATGAAGAGGCATGTAAACAGCAGAAATGGTGCTATATGAGACAACAAGTGTCTGGCGCAGTTGTTAGAAAGGGTACTGCTGCTACAATGGCAGGTTGTTTGGATTTAAGTGAGTCTTTGTTGATAGTGTTATAGTCGGCCTACCGAGCGACGGGACACAGCATCTCCGAGGTAGCGAAGAAGTGGGGATTTTCCTGTACGATCATTTGACGATTGTACCGTGAATATTAGAAATCCAATAATACATCAAATCTCCTACATCGCTGCGGCCGGAAAAAGCTCCTCCAACAATGGGACCAACAACGGATGAAGAGAATCCTTCAACATGGCCGAAGTGCAACCCTTTTGCAAGTTGCTGCAGATTTCGATATACGGCCGTCAACAAGGGTCAGTGTACGAACCATTCAAAGTAACATCATGCATATGGCCTTTTGGGGCCGAAGGCCCGCTCGTGTACCCTTGACGACTATCCGACACAAAGCTTTACGTCACGCCTGGGCCCGTTAACACCGATATTGGATTGTTGATGACTGTAAACATTTACTTGGTCGGACAACTCTCGTTTCAAATTGTAGTGAGTGGATGGATGTGTACGGGTATGGAGACAACCTCGTGAATCCATAGAACTTGCATGTCATGAGGGGACTGTTCAGACTTGTGGAGGCTCTGTAAAGGTGTGGGGCGTGTCCAATTAGAGTATGTGGGACCAATATCATGTCTAGATACGACTCAGACAGGTGACACGTATGTAAGCATCCTGCCTCATCACGCTCATCCATTCATGTCCATTGTGCACTCCGACGAAATTGGGCAATTTCAGCAGGACAATGCGGCACCGTACACGTCCATAATTGCTACAGAGTGGCTATAGGAACAATCTTCTGAGTTGAAACACTTCCGATTGCCACCAAACTCCAAAGAAGTGAACATTATTGAGCAATCCGGGATGCCTTGCAACGTGTTGTTCAGAAGAGATTTCCACCTCCTCGTACTCTTACGGATCTATGGATATTAGGTGCCAGTTCCCTCCAACACTGCTTCAGATATTAGTCCAGTCCACGACACGTCGTGTTGCGGCACTTGTGCGTGCTCTAGGGGGATGCTAAAAGATATTAAGCAGGTGTACTAGTTCCTTTGGCCCTTCAGAATATAATGGGAGCTCATACATTACCAGTAGTTACTTGGATGGGATATGATTACAGCAATGTACATTACTTTTTCATATTTTCATGCTATACATCCATTCAAACATTTTATCCACTCCCTTGGTACAAAATACTGTACATTTCACTTAATGAATCTGAAGTAGAAGAGTCATGTCTCTATTGCTGGTTTTAGAGCTGAATTATGAACTTGTTACTTTCAGTAGCATTGTGGCATTGTGATGCCGTTTCCTGAGTGGTTTGTGTAGGTACAGTCTCTCTCTTTTAATCACAGACTTCCTTGGAGTACATAGTTCAAGCTACTCTCAGTAATAATGTGAGTTTGAGTGAGCGAGTGTGTTCCAGGATTCCTGAAATTTATATCAAAATGTGTACTTTTCACGCAAGAAACCCACATTATTCTGCACAAATTGAGCGTGGGCGATACCATACGGAATGAGAGAAGGGATTTAGATGTTTACACTGATAATTTAACTACTTTTTCATACTAATCTCGAGTGACGATTCATCTTCTTAGCGGTAATGTATTCAACATGAAGAACCTTACCACACACTGCATGCAGTACATTGCCTTTACGAAACAGTACATTTACTTTGAAGTATACAGTTATAAGAGATCCGTCCCATTTCTGACAATTCAAAGCGTGTTGCATTCGTACGTTCTCCTACGATAATGGCCGGTAGAAAATGCGTAAGTGACGATAATATTGCCAGGTGGCTTCACGAAGGCATTTAGGGACGAAGAACAATTTAGTGACGCAAGTGAATAGGAAGAAACTTCCACCACGGACTGTGATATAAGATTTAGTAAATCAGAATCTACTGAAGGAGTGAGAAGTGTTGAAAGATGCAACCTGTAGCAAATATCTGGAAATTCTGTCGGGATGGCGAGACTGATCACATGAATTTCCCTTCTTTTGTTGTGCAACAATATTTCACCATATCTCATGGTATTCGACCCAAACCCGAACTTGAATAGATCCAGCTCTTCTTCACTGACAGTCCTATTAGTGAACATATGAATGATAAAATATGTATGCAAAATGAAATATACGGAAAGTCAGTCCACTTGCAAAACACTTCATGTCACATTGTGAAACAACGCTTCATTAGAAGAACTGAAGACGTTTGTTGGTGTAATACTGAACATGACCCTATATTTGATGACACTTAGTTGACTATTTTGATTGACCGTCTAGAATGAACTCCACTCTTCCCACTTTTCAAGGATGTTTTCTCTTGTCGACGATTTTTCTTTCAAATAAGTTGGATGCTGCATTTAGTCTCACCTGTCACAGCTCAGAAGTGTCATGGTACGAAAGGGAGGAAGATGAAGACCGTTAACGAAAATATTGACAGTATATGCAAATAAATCTATGTACCAAAACTATGACTGTAGATGGAATTACAGAAGGATTCAAAGGAAGAATTCAACTCACGTTCTACACTCCAAGAAAGCCTACGAAGTGGGATTTACTTGTTTTCTGTTTGTGTGATCCAGAAAATGGTTCTGTTTTTTCTCACATTCAATATAATGGGATAACAACTACAGAGATTCTAATTCTTCCTGATATGCCTTTTTCAATACGAATAGAGGTTCATTTGGCACAGCAGTTGCTAGCTCGCATAAGCGGTTCAGGTTATCCCGTCTTTACTGACAGGTTATACACGAGCCCTCAACTTGCTCGAGAATTGTTCAAAATAAAATTTCATGCAACAGTGACAGATATGACTTTTAGGCAGGATTTCGCATGCGATTTTAAGAACACGAAACTTATTGAATACGAGTTTTGTGCGTGATGAGACTGAGAAGAATGTCTTTCATTCCAAGACTGGCTATAGGAAGAAAGAGCCTATTCCGTTCCTGAAACCCTCTGTTACTTTGGCATAAACGAGGTTTGTGGGAGGAGTGGACAAGGCTGATCAGTTCTGTGACTGCTACCTTATTGCACAGCTGTCATAGAAATAGTGGCAATAGTTACTCTTCTGGCACATTGAAGCTGAAGTAGTCAACAGTTACGTTATTTATTCAACAGACAAATAGGAATGTGGAGAACAACTACAGAAACAACCTAATCAGACAGCTAGACAGGCACGCGAGAAATGAAAACTCCAAGAAAGGAGGGAGACCATCACCTTCTGACACTAGGGGGAGATTAAATGTGAAGATGCCTTTTATAATGCAAAATTTAAAAGAAGGCCACAAAGCTAATACTAGAAGAAAGGAGGAAGAAGAGAAGTTATTTCCTACAGCTAACCACGCAAAGGGAAACCTGGACTTCACCCGGGAGAATGTTTTAAGACGTACCATATAGAAGAAAATTATAAACAACCATAAATAAATGCCAAAGAAGCTTCAAAAACCATCGTAAAAGAAAAGACTGTTGTCATGTGACCTCATACTACATTTTATTTTTTAAAAAAACCGTAGCCTAATAACCCTTTGACGCTTTACGGTCATACCAGACTAACATTAAGAAGAGCTAAAAAATGCAGAGTGTAAAAAATTGTATTGGTAATATTAGCTTTATTATGACGTTCAGGTGTTTATTACAGTGTTCAGGTGGTCGGAACTTCGCTTGAAATTTGTGAGCAATATTTTGGAGAAATACAATAACTACGATTTCTAATGAAAATTTCTTGATGTTTTAACATTATTTCGGTTGTTGCACTATTAAAGGAATATTAGTGTTCTCTTAAGGGAAAAATGTAGTTGCTAAATCACTTACCAGCTGCCGGAACAAACAAATTAATAAAGGATTATGTACATTTATTATTATTATTATTTTTGGTTCTGGGTGGGGCGAGAACGTTTATAAAAAATATGCCTGCAAATTACATTTTTTACATTACAAATCTTACCATATCGTAGTTATGTTCAGTCAGCAGGCAATTAACGCCCTGGACAGATTAGTGATGTATTCTCGTTGACAATCAGCCTAGACGCCTGAAATTTCTATCTTTTCGTACGGTTGGTCCATGGATTACTAGCTCCGACAGGGACAATAGCTAGTGCCTAGGAAACTGCATCTTAACGGACTGTCCACTATTTCAACAAACTGCGGTGAAACCATATTTTCACAGTAAACTATTCCTATAAAATACGGTCTTACTTTCTTGGGAGCAATAAATGATATTATTAAGAAATCATGAACCTGCCGAGAATTATATATGTAGTTCCTGTGGTTCTGTCTTTGAGATTTCTGCAACAGACCAATAATCATGCAGGTGGAAGGATTCTCTGTGTTTCAGCGTTCGAACAGACGCATTTTGGTAAGTTTTTTAAATGTCGTAGTAATGTCACCAACGGCATTTGCTTCCAACTTTTTGATATCAACACCAGTAGCTCTGCGGAAATCTGTCATGAGGGTCTAACTCCAACCAGATTTTTAATGAAACTAATGATACAAGTATAAGTTGTTATTAATTTAAATATCCACGGTGTATATTCTTTAAGACACTTCCCTTCCGTTAATGCTTGTCGCAACACAGTTGCAATGCAATCTGCTGTACAGGGAACCTGCCGTAACGACGAAAGCAAGGTCTTTTGGTTGACAACTAGGTCGATTACAAAGGTACCTTATAAGTTTCATGATTCCCTAACTGTGACAAAATTACCGTCCTAATTGTGAGATCAGATTTAGCATCCTCGTCAAATATGTCTGCATGTCTGCCGTATGCTAACATACTCACCATTAGTATATCTATCGGAACAGAAATCCACTTCCAAATCAGATGTGTTGCTCACTAGGCAACCAAATTTTTTCCTGTTGGCTATCTACTCTGATTTTGCAGTGGCCTTAGAACTATTACGTGAAATTGATGACGGATTAAGGAGGCTGTATGGAATCTGCCATATTTCGCTTGCTGTGCTGCTACGGTTGAAACCTCCTGACAGAGGTTCCTGAAAGTTTCATCTTTATCGTTATTATGGGAACGTCAGTACCTGGCGAAAGACCGAACTCCACTCCTAACGAGACTGCAGTTTGTTCTCGACGAAATAGTGGGATGTCTCTTGAAGGAATAAACTAAACAATATGAGTTACGCTTCTCAAATTAATCATCGTTCGAGAGTGTAGACTTACTTCATATTGTTTTCTCCTTCTCCTCTTTCTTTAGTGCCAACTCTTACCTGTCCACCCCATGTCCTTGTTTCTTTGAGGTTCGTATCGCGTTTTTGAATTTCTTCTTTCTTTTATTTGTTCCCAAAGTATCTTCCAGTGCACAGTTTGCAGCTAAAATCTATTTCCTTGCTGCTGATAACCCTTTTTTCTTTGAAAGTACAAAATGAATTATTTTGAACTAACTCTGCCTTCACTGCTTCCTTGGTAAGAACGCCCAGTGGCGAGGTCGACGTTGACACAGACGACGAAGACGCGGGTAGCAACTGCGATTTGCCTCCCACAAAACATCTGAGGTCATCAGTCCCCCAGAACTAAGAACTACTTAAACCTAACTAACCTAAGGACATCACACACATCCATGCCCGAGACAAGTTTCGAACCAGCGACCGTAGCAGTCGCGAGGTTGCAGTCTGAAGCGCGTAGAACCGCTCGGCCACTCCGGCCGGCTTGCCTCCCACATACGGAGTTTTCGAAAGCTCCGTGTAGCAAAGATATGTCACCACGTACTCTCACATAAGGTTTCACCCTTCCCTAACAACATGTCAAGTACTCGTATCAAAGTCAGAACAAAGCGCCAGGACATTCGTGCTGAATTAAAATACCCACAGTCCTAATTTTATATTGTTTCTTAGGGTTAAAATTATTTCGAATACTTTTCCCGCTACTATATACGATGAAGTGCAAATAAATATTGAGCGTCCTTCATCGATTAGCTGATACCTATGTGTCTTACAATCAATATATGATGATGTATTAAAAGTTTTGCGGCAGTAAAATGTGCACACATAAGACAGAACGACGAGGTTTCATATTTTTCTTTATTTTAATCATTTGGTAGCACAGAGCAGAGTCGGTTCATTGCCTCAGTCCTCAACGTCCTGGACTGATGTCTTTCGCTGGCCATGTACATCTCGGCTACCATGGTCTCCAGGTCATCTTTGATCATCGACCCACCTCAGTTTTGGTCTACTTCGAAAGGTCCCTTCTTGCTCTTTTTTCGCCATTTTTTTTTCTTTTCCTTGATTCATGTTCCAGCGGTTAAATTCTTCTGCCGTTTACTACGGGAATCAAATTTGTTTCATTAAACAACGTGTTCATTTATGTTTTCCACTCTTCTTCTTGTTTTTGTAACTCCTCTTCCACCTCCGCTACAACCATAGTCTCATCCATCTACTTCTGAGGAACTACTGAATACTAAAACAAATAGACATTTAAGAAATCATTGAGCAATGAGATTCGAACAAACATACTGTGGTTCGACCGTGGTACTAACTTCCCTCTGGCAAGAAACAGGCAACCTTGGCGTACTGAACAAAGAAAATAAAACAAAAAAGTAAGTCTGTAGTTCCAGACGGAAGTCCAGTTTATTTTTACTGATAGTACTCTGTGGCATTAGCCTCTTACTTTGCTCTCTTTTATAGCAAATCGCTCGCCCAGTGCAGGGTCCCGAACGCCTACAAGAAAAGACAGGTGGCTCATGTATGCAAGGGGTCTAGAAGGACCTACCCACAAAATTACACACTAGCATCTTTAACATCGGTTTTCTTGAGAATTGTCGAACAAATTCTGAGTTGGAATGTAAATTTCCTTGTGACGGAAAAGCTTCTGCCCACAAATAAGCACATTTCGGAAGCTTCGCTAATGCGAAACGAGGCCTTTTCCCGCATGAAGTCTTACGTTCTGTGGGTCAAGGACGACATACAGTCTCCATATTCAGAGTATTTCGGAGTAGGTGTGAAATGGTGTCAACTGAAGGCTGTTAATGAAGGTATGAGTATGCGCAGTAGTGACTCGAAGACATCTTAAGTAAGAAACCCATAGCGTTCTCGACAACGGTCAGTGTCCATCAGCGACAAGGCTATCATCCAGCCAAGTGTGATAGAAATGCTCATGTCCTCCATACATTTACTTGTAGACGGTCTGGCGGTCTTGGATAGAAGGTGTGTGTGGCTGTTTTCTGATGTTGTGGTATGCAGGAGGGTGTCATAGGTGAGGGACTTTAGGAGGATACAAGGTGACGCAGACAATATTTCAGATTTTTTAAAATGAATGATATGTTGCTGTAAACGTAGAAAAATATAATTTAACACCGAATAGAAAAAACAGTCATGTAAAATATATGTACAGCAGTGATAGAGTGGCGCTTGAGTGAGTCACCTCAATTAAATACCTAGACATTACACTGATGCAGTCCCCCTGTTTGATTCCTCCCTCCACTGCAAAACGAACTCCCAAGCTTCAGTCATCACTAACCATATTAGTTTCATAAATGGTATAATTTCAGATGTGATTGAAACCAATGAATCTGCCACTTCACAGTTCTTAGAAATAATAAACGTGAACAAGTACACGATACAGAGACAGAGGCAGAATGCGGCGCACCAGAGACGGCAGGCTGGCCTGGTGAGTAATCACGGCACTCTATGTCACAGTCCCCAGGAGTAAACCTGCTGACTGCTGCGTTGGCAGGGTTCAAATGGTTCAAATGGCTCCGAGCACTATGGGACTTAACTTCTGAGGTCATCAGTCCCCTAGAACTTAGAACTACTTAAACCTAACTAACCTAAGGACATCACACACATCCATGCCCGAGGCAGGATGCGAACCTGCGACCGTAGCGGTCGCGCGGTTGTAGACTGTAGCGCCTATAACCGCTCGGCCACTCCGGCCGGCCGGCTGGCAGGGCAATGTGCGTATGTAGGTGGGACAGCAGTGTCTCAAGCCATACTGAGAAGGGGTAACCAAGCCGGGTAGCATCTGGAAGCTGTGGCATATGCATGACTTGCATTTGGCACTGATAATATTGGTTACATGTTAACGAACGATCTTAGTTCGGTCTTTGTACCATGTATTCAAGAAATCAACGAGTGTTCGTATTATTTGTCGAAGTATTAAGAAAATTGTTCCATAGCATCATAAACACACATTACACAACTACTGATCTAAGTTACTGTTAGAGTGCACTAGTGTACAAGTTTTTTTTTACTTTTGCACTAAGCTAAACAACGTTATTCCCACTTCAGAAGTCTTCATTTGTCAAAACTGGTGTTTGTCTCATCTCAATAACAAGGTCATCCAAACGTTATAGTGACCCCAAGATGGGGAGTCAACACTATCTTGCAGTACAAAACATTTGCCATCCTTTGCTGATAATGCTGACATATGTCATCGCACAGTGGAGACTACAAGACATTTCTCACACAATACACCGCCATTTTAAAGAAACCTATCGTAAATGATGTTGACTTCATGGTACAGTAAATAGTAAAAGCTTCTGACAATTTAATGCAACATGGGGATATGTAGGGTATTTTACGATAGTTTTCGAGTAGCACATCGAAGTATGCCACAAGATATTATAATTTAGGTGGAACACGTTTATTTGTGGAGCAGTTAGTAACAATTTGTGGTAACTTGTAACGATTTATTATAACACGGTAAAGTATAAGGTATTTTTTTATATATTGGGCAATTTGTTACAACTTTGTTGTAATATAGCATAATTTTGTTACAATTTTGCTGTGGCAGAGCGGATTTTGTGGTTACATCTTACAACTTTGCTGTAATGACATAAATTTTGGAGTACTTTGCAACAACTTTGCTGTACATAAGGCGATGTAAGGGGCAATTTCTTACAGTTTTGCTGTATCATGGGGTAACCTATTACAGATTTGCTGAATCATAGTAACAGATGAGGCAAATTATTATGATTGTCCATTGGAAGATACAGTTGATTCCTTTGTTTGGGGCTTACAAACACATTTAGTTGACTTTGATATTGGTTTCAGTTGATAAGTTGTGGCAAGCAATGCACACGATTTGGCTGTGGGCGTGAAACGTTTACTTGCATAGAAACATCAACATATTCCCACTGAAAAGAGCAATTTAAGCTCTGTGTCAGATCATGTGTCAGGAAACAGTTCTACGTATTTTGAAAAATAATATATACAACTCTTGCTTTCTTTAATCTGTGCTACAAAAGCTGGCATGAAATCGTTGATAAATATGCATGTTATACCACTGATACCAACATAAGCGCCGAAAGTACTGTGAAGAATAATACAGACAAATACACGTGGAAATATCGAATCTTGCCATCCATTGTGCCTTGCAAAGCCGCTCCAGTGATATGTTCACGATAAAAATTTTATTTATCCGTAACGTACATCATCATTTTCTTTCATAATTTCGTTTCTTTACACGTAATAATGGTGCAGTGCAAAGTTACAGATCTGTACTACGCAAATACGTAGTTTTAGAGATAAAGTGCATTGAAGATCTTCTCATGAGACGGTAACCTTCTCCCCTAAAATGATGCTTGATCAACTTGATTTTTGCCCACAGTCTCTTGTATAGCTAACAAGAGCTATGAGTTGCGATCTTGGCAATTTATTTTAGTACATCACGTGTTATATCACAGTTATAGATCTAGATGTATTATTACTGTTCCAGTTAATCTGAGAATATGCGTTTAGGGTTTTAGGCCTCAGATGGGAGCTACATGATCTTATTCTTTGGACATGTTGGGTGTTTGCATATTGTATTGGGAACATGATAAAACGTCCTTTGTATATTAAGATAATGTATAGTGCAAGTGATACAAGGCATTAGATATCTCGTCACAATGTATCATTCCTATTGTAGCGCCTGTACTTAAGTAACATAAAAATATAACATTGATGGTTAAACACGCGACCACATGTATGTTGAAGTTCTGAAGTAATACAAACAGTACTAGCGTTCAGTAACATCGATTACATTTAAGCGAAAACTTCCATCCCCTCCCCCTCTATGAAAGTGCTTAACAATAAGTCAGGTGATGAACACTCGATCTTTATACAGAGAGTTCATTGACTCAGGTAGATCTAAAATAGCTATGCCAATATCCTTTCGTTATGTTTTAATTACCACAGACAGTTAGGAGATGTATGCAATAACCAATTTTCATATTTAATCATCTATAGTGTAATGTTCATTTCGATAGATAATAAATATATTTTAGACACTGAAGTAATGTAAGATACACCAATATTATCAATATCTTAACACAGTCTATTAAAAATACTTTCAATTTAGGTAAGATAATACTTAATTTGGAGAACTGTTCGCCAGTTTAAAGTACAGAGAACAAGGAGAGCGATTGGCAGTTTCGTTTGAAAGGCAAGTTTAATACTGTAGTCTGACTGGCTGTCTCAGTTTTCGTGGCTGGTAAATTACTTGCGTGAGACTGGAACGATGAGACATTACGAAATGACAGAAATAGGCTCGGCTTAGGCAGGGACATGACCCCCACCTGTCACATTCGGTGTCTCTACCTACCATCTTCAGAGGAAGGAATGTTTTGCACACTTGACCCTTAAACCTCTAACATTTCTAATGATGAAGAGTGCAGGTTAGGCGTACGCAGGCAACCTCACTCTAATTTTAAACGACTAGCAAGGTGAGAACAGCACAGTTGGTATACTCAATGAATAATTAACATCTAGCATAACCATAATATCTCGATACATATCGAATTCCGACTCAATTCTGTATCTCGGTAACAGTGAGTTTGTATACAGTGAATAAAAATCACCATTCGGTCATGATCATGGAAGGAGGATGTTCATTTAATGAAAACATTAATTAACCCAATCATTTGAGGTCTGTATAAGTTGATAGGTACAATATCACATTAATGCTGACAGGCTACCTTATGTACCGTTACATTACTACGGATCTTGGTATTACTTGCATTATACAAATGCTTCTTCGTTTTTAATTGCATCAGTACTACTATATATTTAATAACTTTACCTATCCAGTGTATCGGTAGCCTCTTGAGGAAGATTGTGGATAATAGGTTTATTTATTAATTAGTGCACATACCCCATTTTTTCCATTATGTGTCCGCATTTTATTACCATGTAGATAGCGCGGAGTGAGTCAAGAGCATGGATGTTTGCTGATGCATCCATAAATACATGTGTAATGTCAAGTCGTTAACTAAATGTGTTTCTGGGAAAGAATGCAAACAAAATAGGTATGACGGAAATATACAGTAGTCTGAAATGTGTTGTGCCGTGGTTGGTCACGGGAATGATTCGATTTATTCTACCATGGAACAGAAAGTCGATGCTACCTCATCAGTATGCCACGATGGTCATCGTATCTTCGACTTTTAAGTGAACGTTCGCTCCGTCAGAGCGTCACCTTCAGGTTGCTGTCTAACGTACAAGAATGAGTTATTTACAAACGTAACTGATTAATCACTTTTTTCTATGTCTGTTAATAGTAGTGAAGTGTTATAATGCACATTAATTTTTATATTTCTGGTAAATTCAATAGAAAGAGCAATCGTTGAATCATCAGCCTTTAGCCTTTAGCTTTTGGACTGCTGATGTTATCATTATTTAATAACAGGTGCTCCTTCCATATTTTTCCAACAATTTGTATAGGATCAACTGATGATTTCTTTGTGTGAAACGCATCAGTCCTTGCCTTCCATGGACTGTCGTTGATGGCCACACCTACAATTAGCTTTCACTTTAAGCCGGACATTTCATACCGAATAAGGTATTTTCGTGTGTACTGTATAAAAAAATTATCGTGTGAACGTTCTTACAATGAAGAATGATATCACGGTCAATAATCTGTATGCCACGGTTCCATGTACCACGTGGTCATGGCTACACAGAAAATGAGCTCTCATCACACATCAATGGCTCTCTTTTAAGGCAGAATGCGTCTGTAAACGTACACCGAGAAAAGATATTACTGTGTGAATTTTATCGGAATCAAGATCTGTTAAATGGTGCGTAATGTGTATACCGTCGTTTTAAAAAAGCCATGTGCGCATGACTGTACAGACAATGTGCATCCGCTCCTTGTGCATAGCTTTCAGGTCAGGCCGTGTGCTTGTGTTAATGAGAGTTTGATATAAATCTTTTGTGTGCCTTGTAGTCGATGCGTGGACGATGTCTACTACGCTCACACGTGGTCACAACTACATAGACGATGAGGTTTCTTCTTTCTTGGCCTGTGCGATGTTGTGAATTCTGTTACGCTGATACACCGATGAGCCCACCTTCTTTTTGTTATTACGGCTACTTGTTTAACTTCTTCAATCAGTGGGTAGGTGTGCACTCTCTGTGTACCATTTGTAAATATTCAGTCTCTGTTCTGATTGCCATCAATTTCTGGTAGCCGTATGGTGCCATAGTTGATTTCTTCAGACTTTTAAGTGACTATATTACGGACCAGCTATAAACCCGACCAATTAGTTACTGAGGACACTTCCCTTCTATATCCATTGCACTAAATTAAATAATAATGAGACCATTTAGCATACTGAGTTGGTACATCACGCCCTGCACCTACAGTATGTACTTACAAAGTTGTATGCTTTGTTTTCCCACTACACACTTGCTTTCAAATAATACACCTTGTTGTAGCATACGGAAAGAATCTCTGTTGCTCACGCACGTACTTTCCTAGCCCATCAACCGTAAATAACTGGGTCCTTTTACATACTACTGATGAACACATGGTGAAAGAATACTCATCGAGGATAGGAATGAGTGGCATAATGAAGCTGAGTGACATACGATACATTTCTCCTTAGAGCGGATCATATTACCGTGCTGCGCAGATGAGAAGCTGGTCAGAGAAGGATACGTGCTCGAATCTGACTTCTCCCCACAGCACCACTCCTACTCTATTTCTCCTCTCTAGGGAGTTTCCCGAGTTAAAACGAGAGCAAAACTGAAACAGCCCAATTTATTGCGCATCTATGATTAGCGCACAATCATAACAGAAAGAAATGAGACTATGGTAGCTCGACTACAGTTTATGTGTTCCGGGACGTCATGACAGTATTTTTAAACAAGCTACAAAGAAACTCAGTGGAGAAGCAGGGAGGATCACAAACAAAATATCTCAAATCTGTCAACTCTCAGATTTAAGGATGTACTCTTCTACTACAAAGAAGTTAGCTACATAGGGGAGAACAGATTACAGTAATGTCTGCAATATTCTTTCGTCATTTTTCATCCAACGCACTCCCACACGTGTTGCAGCCATGAAATACACTCACATAGATAGGTCATAAGTGCGGACAGTTGCGTAGGCCATGACCTTACCCAGAGTTATTAGAGCCATGGGGCCCACAGTATTACGGCTGGTTACATAACCCTCTCTAACAACTATAAAATCGTACTATGTAAATCGGCATTATGTGATGTTTGCAATACAGAAGTGAGTCTAGCACTTACTGATGACTATTATCGTGTATATATCACAGACCTTTCAGTGATACTGAAATGAGCTTCATAAATGCCTTAGATTGAACCCCGGGTTTAGTATATTGTTGATTTAATTGTAACGACAGGGAGAGAGTCACCTATAGAATAAACTGAAAATGAAACGTACATTCAATTCAGCAACTATTATTGTTGCAGATGTACACTAAAAAATAAGAGAACAGTTGGTGAAATACGTAAAATTTATTTTTTACTTCAAATAAACCGAGGATTGTAAATGAAAATTGAAAAATGAATAAACACAAACAACATTAAATAACGCAGCAAAAAACGAAACATAGAACAAAAACGAAACGAAAAACACATAGAACAAAATGTGAACACAAAGAACTTTAGGAACAAATGAACATTTTTTCAGTGGGTGCAAGCGGCACCCGAGGGTTGGCTACAAGGACTCTTAGCTGCTCCCTCCTCAACATCTACACGAACTTCCTCCTTCTTGGAAGCATCCATCAGACTCTCGGCTGCGTCTTCCTCTAAATCTTGATGAGCTTTTTCCATGTCGGCAGCATTCACGAGACCCTTAGCCGCACTTTCCTCCTCATTTCCACATACTTTGTCAATCTCAGCATCATCCTCGAGACTCTCATCTGCCCCTTCCTCAATCTCTCCACATGTTTCGCCCATCTTGGTAGCGCCCATGCGACTCTCAACTATCTTCTCCTGTAAATCTTGATGGGCTTGTTCCATCCTGGCAGTAATCATGAGACACTCAGCTGCCCCTTCATCCTCATCTCCACATACTGTGTCAATCTCAGCAGCATCCACTACACAATCATCTGCCCCTTCATCAATATCTTCACATGTTTCGCCCATCTTGGCAGCATCCATGCGACTTTCAACTATCTTCTCCTGTAAATCTTGATGGGCTCGTTCCATCCTGGCAGCATTCACTAGACACTCAGCTGTCCCTTCAACCTCATTTCCACATACTGCGTCAATCTCACCAGCATCCACAACACCATCATGTGCCCCTTCATCAATCTCTCCACATGTTTCGCCCATCTTGACAGCATCCATGGGACTCTCAGCTGCCTTCTCTTCTAAATCTTGATTCGCTTCTTCCATGTCGGCAGCATTCACGAGACCCTTAGCCGCTCCTTCCTCCTCATTTCCACATCCTTTGTCAATCTCAGCATTATCATCGAGGCTCTCATCTGCCCCTTCCTCAATCTCTCCACATGTTTCGCCCATCTTGGCAGCACCCATGCGACTTTCAACTATCTTCTCCTGTAAATCTTGATGGGCTTGTTCCATCCTGGCAGCATTCACTGGACACTCAGCTGTCCCTTCAACCTCATTTCCACATACTGCGTCAATCTCACCAGCATCCACAACACCATCATGTGCCCCTTCATCAATCTCTCCACATGTTTCGCCCATCTTGACAGCATCCATGGGACTCTCAGCTGCCTTCTCTTCTAAATCCTGACTCGCTTCTTCCATGTCGGCAGCATTCACGAGACCCTTAGCCGCTCCTTCCTCCTCATTTCCACATCCTTTGTCAATCTCAGCATTATCATCGAGGCTCTCATCTGCCCCTTCCTCAATCTCTCCACATGTTTCGCCCATCTTGGCAGCATCCATGCGACTTTCAACTATCTTCTCCTGTAAATCTTGATGGGCTTGTTCCATCCTGGCAGCATTCACTGGACTCTCAGCTGTCCCTTCAACCTCATTTCCACATACTGCGTCAATCTCACCAGCATCCACAACACCATCATGTGCCCCTTCATCAATCTCTCCACATGTTTCGCCCATCTTGACAGCATCCATGGGACTCTCAGCTGCCTTCTCTTCTAAATCTTGACTCGCTTCTTCCATGTCGGCAGCATTCACGAGACCCTTAGCAGCTCCTTCCTCCTCATTTCCACATCCTTTGTCAATCTCAGCATTATCATCGAGGCTCTCATCTGCCCCTTCCTCAATCTCTCCACATGTTTCGCCCATCTTGGCAGCACCCATGCGACTTTCAACTATCTTCTCCTGTAAATCTTGATGGGCTTGTTCCATCCTGGCAGCATTCACTGGACACTCAGCTGTCCCTTCAACCTCATTTCCACATACTGCGTCAATCTCACCAGCATCCACAACACCATCATGTGCCCCTTCATCAATCTCTCCACATGTTTCGCCCATCTTGACAGCATCCATGGGACTCTCAGCTGCCTTCTCTTCTAAATCCTGACTCGCTTCTTCCATGTCGGCAGCATTCACGAGACCCTTAGCCGCTCCTTCCTCCTCATTTCCACATCCTTTGTCAATCTCAGCATTATCATCGAGGCTCTCATCTGCCCCTTCCTCAATCTCTCCACATGTTTCGCCCATCTTGGCAGCATCCATGCGACTTTCAACTATCTTCTCCTGTAAATCTTGATGGGCTCGTTCCATCCTGGCAGCATTCACTAGACACTCAGCTGTCCCTTCAACCTCACTTCCACATACTGCGTCAATCTCACCAGCATCCACAACACCATCATGTGCCCCTTCATCAATCTCTCCACATGTTTCGCCCATCTTGACAGCATCCATGGGACTCTCAGCTGCCTTCTCTTCTAAATCTTGACTCGCTTCTTCCATGTCGGCAGCATTCACGAGACCCTTAGCCGCTCCTTCCTCCTCATTTCCACATCCTCTGTCAATCTCAGCATTATCATCGAGGCTCTCATCTGCCCCTTCCTCAATCTCTCCACATGTTTCACCCATCTTGGCAGCACCCATGCGACTTTCAACTATCTTCTTCTGTAAATCTTGATGGGCTTGTTCCATCCTGGCTGCATTCACTGGACACTCAGCTGTCCCTTCAACCTTATTTCCACATACTGCGTCAATCTCACCAGCATCCACAACACCATCATGTGCCCCTTGATCAATCTCTCCACATGTTTCGCCCATCTTGACAGCATCCATGGGACTCTCAGCTGCCTTCGCTTCTAAATCTTGACTCGCTTCTTCCATGTCGGCAGCATTCACGAGACCCTTAGCCGCTCCTTCCTCCTCATTTCCTCATCCTCTGTCAATCTCAGCATTATCATCGAGGCTCTCATCTGCCCCTTCCTCAATCTCTCCACATGTTTCACCCATCTTGGCAGCACCCATGCGACTTTCAACTATCTTCTCCTGTAAATCTTGATGGGCTTGTTCCATCCTGGCAGCATTCACTGGACACTCAGCTGTCCCTTCAACCTCATTTCCACATACTGCGTCAATCTCACCAGCATCCACAACACCATCATGTGCCCCTTCATCAATCTCTCCACATGTTTCGCCCATCTTGACAGCATCCATGGGTTTCTCAGCTGCCTTCTCTTCTAAATCCTGACTCGCTTCTTCCATGTCGGCAGCATTCACGAGACCCTTAGCCGCTCCTTCCTCCTCATTTCCACATCCTTTGTCAATCTCAGCATTATCATCGAGGCTCTCATCTGCCCCTTCCTCAATCTCTCCACATGTTTCGCCCATCTTGGCAGCATCCATGCGACTTTCAACTATCTTCTCCTGTAAATCTTGATGGGCTCGTTCCATCCTGGCAGCATTCACTAGACACTCAGCTGTCCCTTCAACCTCATTTCCACATACTGCGCCAATCTCACCAGCATCCACAACACCATCATGTGCCCCTTCATCAATCTTTCCACATGTTTCGCTCATCTTGGTAGCATCCATGAGACACTCAGCTGCCTTCTCTTCTAAATCTTGACTCGCTTCTTCCATGTCGGCAGCATTCATGAGACTCTTAGCTGCACCTTCCTCCTCATTTCCACATGCTTTGTCAACCTCAGCATCATCCTCGAGACTCTCATCTGCCCCTTCCTCAATCTCTCCACACACTTCAACCACCTTGGCAGCACCCATGCGACCCTCAACTGTCTTCTCATGTAAATAGTGATGGGCTTGTTCCATTTGGGCAGCATCCTCGAGACAATTAGCTACTCTCTCCTCCTCTTGATCCACCTGGGCAGCCTCCACCTAGGATACCAACACAGTGTTAGGTGCTTGGTTAAACTAGGAAGAACATTATACACTAGAGCTTACAGTACGAAATAATAATGTTTAAGAGTTTTCAGACATTACGGCGAACAAGAGGTTTCCATAGATCATATGTCAGATTCAATTGAAATTCAAAATTTCAATAGTAGTGGTAATGTTTAACATTTAGCAAGTAAGATATTGGAATATTATTACGGCGTAGGCATTAGAAGCTGATGACGTAGTGTATGGTATGAAAAAGAGGGTCTTCCATTATCACCAACTGCACAATAACGTATTGCTGTGATCCTCATACTAGCAGCATATCTGTAACTTAAGTGTTTCGGGCCTACTGAAGAACGGGATACAACCCGTCGGCTCTGACCAATGACGTCAGAATTTGCCAGAGATGATTTACTACACAGATTCAACAGCTGAGACAAGTGTTCGTAAACTAAGGAACGCAGGAGAGAAAAACAGGTGGTAGACATATATAACGTCCAGTAATATTTCGTCATAAAGTTAAGGATATCGCTTGTTTGAGCCCTAGTGCTGCAGTAAAAAATAATCGAAAAAAAGGATAAACGTAGTGCTAGCGTAGAACACCTCATTTGACATATATGAGTTATATCTCGAAATCCAGCCTATCTGTGTAGGTTAATTGCAGTATGGGATACGAATTAACGTGCGTCGATATCTTCGTTTTCGTTAGCATTGGTATCATATTCTTCAGTTGACCTGTATACGTCAACTGAAGTACGGGATATAAATTTTTCGTACGTCGCTCTTTTCGCCTTGTGTAGTGCTAGTATAGACTCGGAAAGTGACACTACCACCCGACGAAGAACTGTGTCAGTTACAAGCGTTACGCAGTTTGGGGATTCGCAAATGACGCATAATTCCCCATTTGCTCTTATTCCCTATGGTTTCAAAGCCGCTGAAATTGTGTATTAACAAGACAGAGATTTTGAAACCAGATTTTAAACACGTTGTCCTTTCCAGTAGCAGTTTGGACTATAGCCATACTTTGTTGGATATAACGGCCTATTTGAAACTGAAGATGCTGCAGCAAGATTGAAATCTGGAAAAATGGTCTGAGGTATGTCTAAGACCCAGTGTCAAAGGGGAAGCATTGCATTAGAAGACGAATGAAAAACCTGAACACATGAAGTAAAGGGGGCAGTTGAGAATAAAATGGGCAAACATATTATTTCCAAAAGAATTCTTGTCTAATTCACCACATGCTGCTTTTAACTGTTTAAAGAAGAAAATTTAAAAAGAAATACAGGAAATGAAGCCTCAAACGGGAATATACACACGTAAAAATAAGTTTTGCAGTAAGCCGAAAACGGGAAAACAAGGCTGGATGCAGAAGAAATGCGAAACAATAGAAGCTTGTGTAACAATCGGCAAGTTTGATGCCATATATGGGAAAACTGTGGAAAGCGTTAGATGAGACAGATTCCGATGTATAAATATCAAACGCTTACCTGGCAAGCCATTACGAACGAAAGGACGGAGATCTGAAAGCTGGGTTTAACGTCAGAATGGGTCCTACAAAGTAAGCCCACTTAAAAAAGGGAGTGGATGAAGATTATAAGTGAAATATTGTACACTAAAAAGAGTTTGACACAGCAGTAAAAGACCCAATTCGAAAAAAGACTCTTGGCGTACACTAAAGTGTTTCAAAATTGTTAAGATCACTGGTAGGGAACCTGAAAAAGGTGTTCAACGTGATATGTAAAACATCGTAAGCGGGCTATTAATGAAGACATCGGTAGCAGAGAATTTCTGTGGAGACGAATTTAGGTTGCGCGGAGGTATGGGAACGAGTAAGTCATTTCCGACCTCAGGACTCTGAAGACCGACTGCTGCAAGGCAAAAGTAAATCGGTAGGATTTCAATTTCTGAGGGTCACAGGGATAAAATACAGGGAGTGGTGTTATCCCATACTCGTGCATAGAACAAAGTGCAATTATAAAGGTCTCAGGATCTCGCAGGCATACAGTAGCTGAGCGGGAGTGAGATACGTTTGTCACCTAGCAATTCAGCAAGCAGGAAGGAAAGTAGACAAAAATTACGTATGGTGATAATCCAGCAGAATTCGTCAAAGCTGCTAGACAACAGCTGCATGAAGAACAGTTCCATTTCGTTCTAATTACATACGAAGCCAGGGAACACCGAACAGACATCGAAGAATAGTTACAGCACCAACACAAAAAAAAAAAAGGATCTGCAGACAAAAGTGAACAATGCAGCACCCTCAATTTGATAACACACGCCACCCAGATCTTGACTGTATCATTATAACGCGGACTGAAGAAAGCATAAGTGTACAAAATACGGAAGATCAAGTTGGCATTAGAGGAGCTTTAGGCACACGAGAAGCAATACTCGGATTACGGCTAATACTTGAGACAAGACTAAGCAAGAGCCAAGAATGCAGCAGTGTGTCGTAGGAGGAATGGTCAGTATTCAAGTGTATGGCAGGAGCGATCATCTGAAGCTTAACCATCTACTAAATATGGACTCTAAAATGCAGCTATGAGCACTTCATCTTCGATATTGTTACGAAATCTCGTCTTGGCCTTCTATATTTTGAGGGGCGTAAGTATGGCCCAAATCAGGAAAAAAATTTCCTGTAAATATGGGCTGTAAAGTGCTCACCATCAGACCTTTGGGCACTAGTGCAGCTTCACTGTTGTGAAAAACATCCCTTCCACAAAACAAGTGCTTGCAGATCTTAAGCTACGAGTCTTAGAGTTTATGTTTACTAGTCTCTTTTGCTTCAAATGATGGTTCCTGTCGCATCTCTGAAAACTGATCGTACCTCCCAGGACTCAGGGACTGGGTGTTGTGTTGACCTAATCATCATCATTTCATCCCCATCGACACGCAGGTCGCCGAAGTGGCGTCAAATCGAAAGACCTGCACCAGTCGAACGGTCTACCCGACGGGAGGCCCTAGCCACACGACACTTCCATTTCCACAGAGAAAAGATGGGAGTGATAAGAAGCGGATAACATCAAGAGCAAGCCACTGTTAAATAAGGTGTACGACCGGGCTGTTCACTTTCTGCTATCTTATTCAGCGGGTACATTCGGAGGACTCTAGATGAATTTAGGGACACACTATGACTTGTAGGAGGAATTAAAATTGAAGGTAAGATAACACACATGTTGAGATTTTCTGATGACACTACAGTGTTAAGTGAATGTGCGGGACTACAGAAGCGAGATGAAGATGAAAGTCAGCCCCATTTCTTCCCAACATGCAAATTAATAAAGTTTAGACAAAAATCTTGATGAGTAGACAAAATACCGTTGCCCAGTGCTCACTTAACAAAGAGCGACTGGAGACCGTAGAATCCTTTTGCTTCCTATGGAGTGAAATGACCCTCAGACTGAGAAAGCAAGGATGCTGCAAGCCAGATAAACCAGGCAACAGCTGCTTTCAACAAGAGCAGGAACCTTACTCATTTCGTTTCATAGCCCAATACCTGAGGAAAGACCACATAAAGATATTGTGTGTAGTGTGCCGCTGTAGAGATGTGAAATACGGACATACGAGGAGGCGGAAAGAAAAATGACAGCCTTCGGCATGTGGTTCTGTCGCTGAAGGCTCAAGATTTTCTGTGAAAAGAACGTATTAAACGATCTGGTGCATACAGGGTAGATAACGTGCAGCTATGTCTCATAAAGCTTACTGAATGCCACAGGTGTCAGCCATATGCTGAGAAATTATGGTGTCATTAAAAGTGTTGCTGAAAGGACAGCAGAAAGGAAGTGCACAAGAGACATAGTCTAGTATACATCAACCGTATCATGGACGACACAAATTGCACAACCTGCCGGAGACAGAAATGCTTGGCAAGCTGCTGGTAGCCAACCTGATAGTTAAAGACCAAAGAAGGAGAAGGAGATCATGATAAGTTTTGAAAGTGGAACAACTAATGGCAAAAGGCTTTAAATGTACGAAAATTGGTACATGTTTGAGTGATTGGCGTGTTCTTCACGTGAGGGGACACTGTCTGATCAAAAGTATCCCGACACCCCCAAAAACAACAAAAAACGTTTTCCATATTAGGTGCATTGTGAAGCCACCTACTGCCGGGCACTCCACCTCAGCGACCTCAGTATTCATTAGACATCGTGAGAGAGTAGAATGGGGCTCTCCGCAAAACTCGCGGATTTCGAATATGGCCAGGTGATTGTGTGTCACTTATGTCATACGTCTGTACGAGACGTTTCCACACTCCTAAACATTCCTAGGTCCACTGTTTCCGGTGTGACAAGGAAGTGGAAACGAGAAGGGACACGTACAGCACAAAAGGATACAGGCTGGCCTCATCTGTTTGACAGAGACCACCGACAGTTGTAGAGGGTCGTAATGAGTAACAGGCAGACATTATCCTCACCACCACACAAGAATTCCAAACTGCATCAGGATCCACTGTCAGTACTATGACAGGTGGGAGGTGAGATAACTTGGATTTTATGGTCGAGTGGCTGCTCATAAGCCACAGATCACACCGGTAAGTGCCAAACTACGCCTCTCTTGGTGTAAGGAGAGTAAACATTGGACGAGTTAACAGTGGAAAAGCGTTGCGTGGAGTGACAAATCGCGGTACACAATGTGGCCATCCGATGGCATGTTGTGGGTTTGGCGAATGCTCGGTAAACGTCATGTGCTAGTGTAAAATTCGGAGGCGGTGGTGTTAGGGCGTGGTCGTTTTTCTCACGGAGAGGGCTTGCACTCCTTGTTGTTTTGCGTGGCACTATCACAGCACAGGGCTACATTGATGTTTTAAGCACGTTCTTGCTTCCCACTGTTGAAGAGCAATTCGAGGGTGGCGACTGAATCTTTCAACACGATCAAGCAATTGTTCATAATGCACTGCCTATCGCGGTGCGGTTACACGACAATAACATCCCTGTAATGGACTAGCCTCCACAGAGTCCTGACCTCAATCCAATAGGACACCTTTGGGATGTTTTGGAACGCCGACTTCGTGTCAGCCCTCACCCAACGAAGTCGATACCTCTCCTCAGTGCAACACTCCGTTGAGATTGGGCTGCCGTTCCGCAAGTAACCTTCCAGCACCTGATTGAACATATGCCTGCGAGAGAGAACAGTTTTTCATGTTCTTTGGCGGTATTCATGGCGTCAATTATTCCCAGCAGCTGGTTTCACATCCACTGACAAATGCGTAGCACGCAGAAGTCTCTGCTCCACTAAGAGGTTTGCCTAATTGTACTTATTTGTGTATATGTACAAAGGAAGTTTTGCTTTTTATTGTGATATTTCTTTGCACTGATGTGACTGCTTAAAGTGTGACCGACCAGACCAGTGTGTGCTACTGTGATCGGGATTTGCATTACACAGCAGCATCTAAAGAACTTCCGCTATACTTGATAGCAAATGACAACGGCAGCAATCGCACTGTAGCTAGACGTTCTTAGCCTGACTAGCAACCGTATAATTTTTCAGCTGTGATTCAGTGGGATATTTACCGAAGTCTTACAGCTCTGTATGAGAAAAGCCAATCATAAATGGTATTCCACAGAAAATACCATAAGTTGCGCTAAGTCGATTACGACTTTGTTGCAAACTGAAATTCAGCTGCTGATCTTACACTGTTACTTGGTACGTGCAGTACTGATAAACGGATGTCTCTCCGACTGCTGAGACCAGTCATGGCAGAGTTCTACAGTTAGTGGATACGAAATCGTTACCGACTGCCATCTGTAACACCAGTGATATTTCCGAACCCGTGACAGTTTTACAATGGAATCTTACATTCCCTGAGTAGTGCTTTATATTTACATTAGGGACTTCGAATCAACGATTGCTGGCATTATTAGATTCCAATATCGTGAATCTGTCTGTTAATACTTAACGTTAACTTGAGGGTCAATTGGTTTGTACAGTTATGGAGATATGTGCAAATCATGAGATTTTTTCGACTGATGTATTTGCCTGAGTGGCTAATTCCGCATTGTGTACAATCAGGGATGTAGCTGTTTACTCATCGCTCTCACACTGTTAGCCCATATCCTCACACTTGCTCTAATGTCAGTAACGATGCTGACTTACCTCAGCGGGGCCCTCCTGCGGCGCATCGAGCAGTATTATATCTCCTTCCTTGGGGCAAATCTCCCTTTCTGAAGTTACGTCGCTGTCTTGATCCTTACGCGGTGGATTATCTTCAACGACCTTATTTACTTTGAAGCGCCCAATAACGTGGACCTGTGGGTGGTTTGATGTTACAGTTACTTATGAAGCTAGGATGGCATATATCAATAATAGATAAGGCTTTAAATGCTTCACTTAGCATTCTTAAACAGATTATACAGGGCGTTTCAAAAAGAAAGAGCAGATTTCAAACATTTATTTCTCAAAAACTACAAATGATAGAAACACAATTCCAACGGTCCTTCACTCAATATGAGTACCAAATGTTACACAACAAATATCAAAACTGTACCTCAATATGAGCACCATTTGTTACACGACAAATATCAAACCGGTATCTCATTTCTTGCCACACACGACGCAACTGGTCTTTAGTTACCGAATTCACGGCCGCAACAATTCGATGTCGTACCTCTTGAAGAGTAGCGGGCATAGGTGGGACATAAACACAGTCCTTTATGTACCCCCACAAATAAAAATCGCAGGGAGTAAGGTCTGGTGACCTGGGAGGCCACAGACGATGACATTGATCTTGTGCTCCTGCTCTTCCAATCCACCGTCCTGGAATGGTGTTATTTAGGTACCGTCGTACAGGTTCAGAGAAGTGTGGTGGGGCGCCATCTTGCATGAAGATGAAGTGATTTGAATCTTCCTGAAGTTGAGGAAATAGCCAGTTTTCTAACATGTCCAGGTAAATGGTTCCTGTGATAGTTTTCTCCATGAAAAAGAAAGGTCCATAAACTTTGTTTACCGAAATTGCACAAAAGACGTTAACCTTTGGTGAGTCTCTTTCATGTTGAATAACGTCCCTCGGAGTTTCACTCGCCCAAATTCGTACGTTATGCCGATTAACTTTACCAGAAATGTGAAACGTTGATTCATCTGAAAAAATTAATCGTTCGGCAAAATTGTCCTCTTCCATGTCCTGTAGAATTGCAGTTGAAAATTCGAACCTTTTGTTGTGGTCGTCAGGACGCAATGCTTGCAATAACTGCAGTTTGTACGGCTTCATGTGCAGACGCTTACTCAGAACGCGCCATACCGTTGTTTTAGACATGTTTAGTTCGTGACTTGCCCGTGTCGTGGATTTTCTAGGGCTCCTTTCGTAAGCTGCACGGACACGCTCGACATTTTCATCCGATGTGCGTGGACGACCCGTGCTTTTTCGCTTGCAGATGCAACCATCTTCTACGAATCTGTGATGCCACTCATAAATTTGCTTATGACGAGGCGGCTGTTTGTTGAATTGACGGCGGAATGCACGTTGCACACCAACAATGGACTCTAACTTTGCAAATTGCAGCACACAAAATGATCGTTCCTGTGGTGTCGTCGCCATTTTCCTACAAACAAACGCCAGCGCCACTGCGGATTTGCATGGAACTTCTGCGCGGACCATTGAAAAACTTTGAACCTTTCTCTGACAAGAAACGTTTGAATTGTGTTTCTATCATTTGTAGTTTTTGAGAAATAAATGTTTGAAATCTGCTCTTTCTTTTTGAAACGCCCTGTATATTAAATACAACTTATGTATGCCAAATACACAGCAAAGTAAGCATGTATCTCAAACCAGGGTGTTGTGCAAACGTTTTCGTAAGCCCTGTCTGGTCCCATAGTCAACCTCCGTTAACTCCACTAACCCTACGAATCAAAATCAATTCCCAGCAAGAAATAATAGTTTTTGTTGAAAGTGACGTCAGTGATTTTTGTATCTACCGCTAGATTTGTATATTATTTCCTGAATCTGGGCGATTGTTTAAATGATTGCTGGAAATCCTACTGACTGCATGTAGAACACTAGCCACCAGAAGAATGGAGCGTGTGTCGGTGTCAGGCCACAGTATAGAGCATGTGGCGTGAGCTCCACGGCAGAGGCACTGTCCGTGTCTGCATCCTAAACGATGGAAAGCTGATTTGTAAGTTTTAACTTGGCGTGTCCACTGGCGCTGAGGCGGCACGTCGCGAGTTAGCAGCTACAGGTCATGTTCCCATGTTCTCGGAACTCCTAGTACCACAACGGTGAAAAGGTAAGATTGGAGACCATCTGGATCTTATGTGCTTAACAGCGCGGCTCCCTGAGATGACAGGCTGCTGAGAAGCTAACTGAAATTTTGTTGACTCTGCTAAGAAACATGCGAGCACTGACATAGGATACTACAAATAAATTTTGGAGTGGAAGAATAGCACTCGCATTTGTCTACATGGACAAGGCCAGATTGGCTGAACGTGATATAGAACTGATGGTGGGAGTCAAATGTTGCCTGCTTCTCAGCTCCAGCACAATGAACCTATGACTGGTTTATTATGTTAAACTAAATAGGGAAGGGGGATTTTTGCACTGTTACAAGGGATCTGCTGGCTGGCACTCAGGAGAGTAACATTCATTGATTATCCGAAACTCCGCACACTCCGGAAAGTAAATAAAATTTCTGATCCTTATAGGGAGCGCTCCGTAGAGCAAACTTCCATCAGAGACTCGCCAGCGGACACATCAGTTGAGAGAGGCACACAGAGTTTCGGCTCTCAGGGAGAGCAGTCTTCAGTACAGGTCAGACGACAGAGTGCTGCAGCCACTGCGGCAGCCGCCCGCGGCAACAGGTAACGCCAAGTACGGTGAGCGACAGCGGCGTCCACTAACAGAGTTGCAGGGTGTACGTAAAGATTTCCGACTGACATTACGACTTCCACCGTTCAGTTGAGTTTACTGGCAATGTCGAACACAACATGTACTGAGTCAAGACAATGAGTACAGGCAGGGGTATTTCTGTACTTCTTTCATATATGATTAATATTCGGGAAGCACTGTGCAACTTTTGCGAACATGGTTGTTTCCCCAAACTAATCAACCAATCTTTGCCAAGGTATGGCTAATTTAGTTACGGTATAAAGTAAGTTAATACTTATTGAACATAGTAGTTTTCTGTTCGTGTGCGCTTATGTTTAACATGACGTCTGTAGCGAAGTGTAATATATGCAGCCCTATAGTGACCACTGTTTCACTCAGTACTATCATATACCCCTTATTTACATTCTTATAACGCCACTAGGACCACAATTTGTTAAATAAATACCTGTAACTAAACTCCTGTGATCCTATAGGAAGCAATTTGTTAATCGGTAAGGTCACCCGGTACAGATACTTCTGACTTCCACATAGTTATGTGGATGGCTTCGTCGTAACCTCACAAAGGCAGCTTCCTAACGAAAACGTAATTTATTTTTACATTATTATTCAGAATCTTGCGCCAAAGAAAAGTGACACTTTGAATTAAAAGCGAACCACGTGGAGTTATTAATTACCTATATTGTCAGTTGGCCTGATAAAACGTTACTCCTTATTTTGCGCTGTTCCTGTATAGCATCTGAGCCCCTTTATCAGCTGTATCGTTATTAACACCGCACAATTTTATTAGTTCACACCTGTCATATTAGAGCGCTTTATATCTGAAGTACACTGTCCATGCTTTTAATTAGGATCTTTACGTGCTAAAACTTCAGTTATTATGCTGATCGCAGATGAAGTGAACGTACAGATGAGATGACATCTGGTTTCATCTTCGGAGTAATCCTATCAAAACTGTACCAAGGCTCCTGGGCCATGTCTGATTCGCTCCAGTGGGAGGCAGTAACACATTTTTGCGAGTTGTGCCATTGACATCGTGTGTGATCTACCGACTGTTATTACTACCATTTCACACAAATAGTCTGGCTAAGTTAAGTAGTTGGAAACTCACGCTTATCTCATCACGTGAACAATTGTTGATGGAATTATATAAACCAGAAGAGATTGCACTGATGCTCTTCATGTGTCAGGTCTGTTTTAAGAAACTTAAGTTGTTCTCGGTATGCCATTTGTGTCAGTCACAGAGGATTTCATTAATACAGTTGGAATGTATCCGAAGTCTTAACTTCCACATATTCTTACCACGTTTTCTGCTATGTTAAGATAGTCACTTCGCTTCTACCATGTACGTTAGATGAGTCATCACTTTCTTACAGGTGTAAATCGCCGAATTGTTGTAATTGATTCCGAGTGCTTTATTGGTTCCCTACTGTCTCATAAGTGCCACTGATGGTATATGGGGCGACATCGATATTCAGCTTGTGGTTTCGTACTAGTGTGTCCTACTGTAATGTTGAGTTCCGTTAACAGTCTGGGCTAATATAACTTGTACCTTTATCTTTACGTACATGGCAGTTTTCTCTTTGTGTGATAGGTCCTGGCGTCAGTATTTGTGCTCATTTTGGGACTGGCTTGACGACCGTATGATACTACGATTTATAGTTACCATGTAGCTAACTTTCTCTTTCCTTGCTAGCAAATAGCTAAAGACGCAATCAAATTGGAGCTAGAGGTACTTAAGCTCACCCTTTGCTGAGCCAACCAATGGAGCAGTTCAGCTCTCCAGTCTGATAAATAGGCGATATTTCATGTCTCTGTAAGAGGCAAGCTGAACAAAGAAGGTATTTCCACAAGAAACTTTAACCAGGTGATGGGTCGAGTTGCTTAAGGCGCACTACGCGAAATCAGTATGTGCTCAGTTAAATTCACGTCGACCAATCGGATTGCGGTTCTTGGCGTTTACATAAATCACATAAAAAGGTTATCGGCATATTTGCGTTTAAAATGAGTCAAACGGTTTCATTCCCCGACATTCCACACTTCGAACTACATCTATAATGAATTCGTCGACACAGGATGCCGTTCGCTAGTCTTACACCATTACTTTCAAATCTGCGATATTGATGGACGGATGTGTCTCCGACTGGCAGTAGTGATTGGCCAGTTGTGACTCGCACAGCTGCTGATCTATAATTTGTGCACATGAAGCTGTTTGAAGCTGCTGTGTTTCACACAAGTGTTGTAATCGTAACCCGTGGACATTTTACATCGGGCCTACCCGTCTCACAATAATAATTATTCGTACGACCCAAGATTTACGTTATTATCTTGTAATGAATCTATCATTTGATTGCAATAAAGTGAAGCCCTTAAATTGTCCTTCCTGAATTTATAGTGGAGGAGGCATGTCTGGAGCATCAGAAATTGTCGATAGACATGATCTGGGAGAGTGTCTGATTCGACAGTGCGTGCAGTTTAAGAAGTAGATGTTGTTTCTTAGGTCTCAACCTGTCTGTCCGTCTCTCCCTGCTTGCTCTTCGTGGCAGTAATGACGCTGCCTTACCCCAGCAGGGCCCTCCAGCGGCGCAGCGACCAGTTTATTCTGACGCCTCTTGCGGCGACGGCGACGCTGCTCGGTGTGTCTACGCTCGCGGTCATCAGACGGTGGTATTTCTTCGGCTGCCTTCCTCTTCTTAACGCGACCAACAGCGTGGCCCTGCAGATGGTTTGATTTTACTATCGCTTATTTAGCAAGGTTGCCATATGTGTAATAGAAGGAAACTTTAGACAACTGACTCGATATATTAAGTAAGCAGACCATAATTGTGTCTAATAACGAATGTGAAATGTGTTCCTATAGGCGTTTGTCAAGTAATAACATATCAAATAGAGATAGGGAACTGAGAGGCACACGAATGAAATGGGTAGAGAATGTTTTAATGGGCTACACTTAACAGAATAAAGGTTGGTTGACACGAATAATGATAAGGCATCTAGGAATAATGAACCCCGCACCTGAAAGAGGAAGAATGTGAAGGTGTGCAAAGTGTACAAGAACCAGATTGTTGTCCGCGCACTGTGTAGTACACACCATATGAAGAAAGCTGAGACAAGTCAACAGATGTCTGGCTCGAAAAACAAAGACATTGTCTGTGATACGTTTTGTAAATAACGTTTGTGATGCATCTTTGTTCATAAATGCGACAGTAGAGCAGAAGTGTACGTACAGCAAGAACATAGTAAAATACGCAGGCAATTGTAAACAAGAAAATTTGCTGGTGTGAACCTACATTTGTATTTATTATACTCTGTTACCTTAATTTCTCTCACTTGATCCTCTGATCGTCACGTGAATATACGTGTAAAGTTCTATGACGCTGCCTAGTCTATCACAAATTCACATTCTGGAAGACTACACGAAGAGATTACGACACCATCGTTACCATTTGTTTAAGAGCCCCCCACACTATACAATTCTTTGTTATATCTTCGTGTGATTTGGTCTGGTTACTTATATCGTCATTAACTATTCTTCACGTTTCAAAACTTTATTCTGCATGTCGCATTGATGGAGGCCACAAGCACTGGAACTGTAAACCATATTATGTCGCATTGATGTCGTGTGTATTTCTCGTGCAGCCACTGAATAGAAGCTGATGTTGGATTTGTGCCTCTCATTACCGACAGCATATGCCCACTGCAGTTCGTAGCAGCACTTAGTTTCATGAACAGTTATTAAACTAACACTCCGTATGATCGTACATCGTGTACTGGACACTTTAGATAGCATGTCGAATGCATATGGGAAACCATGTAAGACTGAATCGACTGTTAACATGCGTTTTTATCTCATGTTTCAAACGAGTGGTATAATCCGTATCGTTGTAATTTTACAACGAAAGTTTACTTTCTACAGCAATAGCATTCCGTTTATGTCACATTTACTTTAGGATATTGCAACCACTGCTATTTTATATTAATGGATTACAACAAAGTGCGTTCCTTACTTAGGCCCACGTGTAAAACTGAGAGAGCTGTCTGGGAGAGTGACTGATTCTGCGATGCAAACCCGGTAGTACTGATGTTCGCTCACCTCTGCACGGCCGTCCTTCCCAGTGTCGTCCTTATTATTCTCTTCTTTCTTGATTCGAGGGGCAGGTCCTGGAGTCGGCTGACAGGGAAAGATCTCGAAGATGGACGGATATTCTGGCTCCCTTCTCTCTCTGAAGCGCCCGTACTCCATAAACTGTGAGTGTTTTGTTTTTGCCATTACTGACTCAAGTAGTGTTGTTTATAACTAACACATAAGAATACTCTAGAGATTAGACTTACCACACTTGAATGGATTTTTGGCCACATACTCAGTCGGTAAGTATAAATTCTGAAGAATGTGTTACATAGCGCTATAGGGAGCGGTTATAAAATAATAAATCAAATAAAGTAAGAAATGAGAGATACAAGAGTGAAAAGGTGAGGTAACCCTTTAATGGAACGTGCTCAACGGGGTTGGACACAGGTTAATGGGACTGCTGCTAAGAAATCCTAAAATAGTTAACGGCCACTTGAAACCAAACCTTTTGTGTAAGTGCAAAGTTTAAAAGATATTGGGCAGATTTTGCCGACGCATTGTGGTAAATATATTGATATAAAAAGATTAGCTCATGAAGAAAAATGGAACCCGTCAAGAGACTCATTTTCCATAACCATAATTGAGTATCTGTGGCCCAGGGTGTGTATAACGTCTATGATGATATTTTGCTTAGTAATTACAGCAGTACCTGTTTACGCATAGATGTGAACTCTATGTACATAGTAAGTTTTGTATACAAATATAAAAATTAAACGTGGAAACGAAAATATAAAATAATGCTAATAATACCACCGTAAATCATCTGCTGAATTAAATTAATTAGTGAAATACCTTGTTAATAACATAAATTGTGTGTCCTGATAAATTATTACACGGAATAAATTTTGCCATATGTAATAAGTCAGATTCATCGCACGGTGTAATAGTTTCTGAAATTGCATAGTTGCTCTAAAGTTACTATATCTTTCTTCTTTAATGATTCACACCCTTATTATTACTCCCAATTATTGTACGGCAATTGTTTCGTTTAGGTACCTCCCTAAGTAAATATACTTGATCTACCGTTACAGTATATCTTTCAATGACCTAAATAGTTTCCAGTATTTTGATATCTAAGTTTCATTGGCAATTGTTCTTGTATGTTTATAGTTCCAGAACCCCCGCTTTGATGCCACAAAGGCAGTACTTCTCCATCGAATAATGTGGCAGTGTTATCAAATGGAAAAACAAGCAAGTATTCGTAAGTGCCAATGCTTTCTGTCAAATTTTCCCTATTAATAAACGCAAGGAGAGTTCTAATGCAAACGAAGTGAACGAATTCCGTTTAAAACCTATGTTTATGATAATACTGCTGCAGAAATTAATAATGAAAGTGAACAGACACTAAATGGTTTGCAGTTATTCATAAGACGTCCATTATTTTATTTATACGGATTTATTTAATTGTTAGTATTTGTCCTGTTGTAAAACAAATATTTCGACTATATAATACTACGCTTATTACATAAATATATGTTCATTAGCTATGAAAATATAATTGCTTCATAAACACGTAATATTATCTTAAGGTGGGGTTTGAACTTCTTAATAGGAAGTGATTGTGGATGGCTGAGGGCAAAGAGATTTGGAGAGTGAACCACAGACAATTAAGGAGAGCGTCTCCTTAAGTGTTCAGATGAACATAAAATGATACAACAATTATAATCTTTGAAGTGCATACAATAAAGAACTGTACCTGGAAATTCAATGTGATAATTGCAGCCATCTCGTCGAATTTATACCACCGTTGAGAACGTAAAGATATCAAATAAAGTCTAACAACAGTTCTCCAGAATTATAAGCAGACAACAAAAATTTGTGTATGTTTGTAAGATCTAATTTAATATTTATTATATACCAGAAAACTAAACAAATTGTAGGAATACTGAAAAAAACTGGGAAATTAAAAGAACAGATTTTGCTACAAGAGTAAGCATTGTTACTAATTTCAGTAATGCTTTAACATCGCTGTGCCGTTTTTGATACGTCTTGGAGTTGCTCACCATGTTCAGATCCATTATTCCAGCATCAAGGTCTTTCTTCCACTCTTTCCTACTTGTGTAGCGCTCTACATAAGGTGTTGCTGTCTTCGTTTTCTTCGCTTTCTTCGTTTTCTTCCTGCAGGGAAGACACGGACAGCAGAAAATTCTGCGTAGCACCTGAGAAGCCAAAACAAAATCACTATACGCGTAAACTAGTGCCCACACATTAAGACAACGATGAAGCCGCCTGAAACGTGGACTATATAGCAATCAGAAATTTGAGATTTTTTTTTTTGGACTGTCTCCGACAAGAGTTTGACCCTTGCCTCAGTTTGTCGGAATAACCTCTTGAAACTGTAAAATCTGCGTTAATAGACGTATTTATTCCAAACGTTGAGAAAAAATGAATTCTGTATTTCGATCAATGCTTCACGTTCAGTGGGTCTGTGGTGAAGTGCAACATCGAACAGTGCGGGTATGCAGATGTTTTCGAATTAGTTTTATGTTACATCAAGTGAGGAGTTATGAGACACAATGGAGGCTCACACAGTATCCTCGTGCCTCATTTATCCCAGGCGAACTGGAATTCCATATTACCAAGCCTTAACACAGTGTCAGTGTTCAGGACGTCCACAACGAATGGCAGCTGCAGTTAACTCCGAGATAATATCTGGAGTATCATATTAACAACTGAGGTACATTTCCTTACCAGAGCAGAGTTATTTCAGCGCTCACACCTCTATTTAGGGATATTCGTGTACAAGAGACCCAGGACAGAGCTCACCTAATGTAATGGAAGACAGTCACCACATAGTCCTCAACTACGGCCGTTGTATCCTGGAGTCTCTTTCCCACTATAGTGGCTCACGTAATGCTTGCCACGAAAAGTGAATATTTGTGCTCGGTCGATATTGCATCAAATATCAGGATCAGGTAACTTTTCCTGTTACTTGCACTTTGGAAGCGACAACAAGAGACGTAGAATTCTTTCTTAAAAGTCATTGGAACACAAATAACAAAAACTGGCACTCTTTCAAAAAGTAAGAATACAGTTGCTAAGTAAGTATACCAGATACCGGCTCAGTGTAAGTATCTTACTACACATTCTTCAGTTTATTAAATGCAACAGATTTCTAGTATCAAAAGGGACATATCACTTAGTTACATATTACGAACTCCGTGGTACGGCGGAATAAGGAATACTCACCAGAGACTACCGAACGTCGACTAGAACATAAGATGGGTAACATCTTCTCATCAGTGGAATATTACCGGTGCAAGTGCGAGATAAATGCACGAACTAACATGTTTTAAAAATTGTGAAAATCTCTCAACTGGATAAATTCCACCCAGCAGTCATCGCATATGATCATTTCCTAAGATTCTCGTCTGAGATGAAAGAGATAAATTAAATACGGAACTCCTCTACGAATTCAGCCCTTGGAATGGATTAGGTTCATTGTCCTCTGCTCTCTCTCGTGACAAATAGTCCCTTCACGACTTTTCTACTAACTTTATCGACATCTGAATTCTAGAGTGCTACCTCCCTTAACAGTTCAAATAATGGTTCCAGTTCCCTAATCTAAATCGGTGCATGGAAGTCCAACTTCCTACATACCCATCCCGTTTCCGGCTTGTCGGCGTTTATTAAAAGAGCTCTTGAAAGACTTATTTTGTTTTGTGTTCAAATCTTTCCGAAGCGCAGTACCAAGTTTGCAAGAATTAAAAAAAATTACACATAGAAACTCAAGAAGGCTCCCAAAATGCTCAGATCAGAGCACTATTCTGTTTTTCAAATGGTTCAAATGGCTCTGAGCACTATGGGACTCAACATCTGAGGTCATCAGTCCCCTAGAACTTAGAACTACTTAAACCTAACTAACCTAAGGACATCACACACATCCATGCCCGAGGCAGGATTCGAACCTGCGACCGTAGCGGTCAGGCGGTTCCACACCGAAGCGCTTAGACCCGCACGGCCACACCGGCCGGCCTGTAACATTGTCTTCGTTCTCTGCATCATCGATTAGAATGATCGTTGTACCATACCGTTACGAAAGGTGCACTTAATCAGCTTGACTTAGTACAGTTCGGGTGCAGGCTTGTGGGCCTTGGAGAAATGCGAACAACTTACAAGAATGTCTTACCAGGAGAAGTTGTTGAAACTCTGCTGCGTGTTCGACGTCAGTACTTGGACAGATATTTTAATAGCCAAGTAGCGCATCAGCCCAATACAGATTAATGCTCCAGCGAAAATATGAGGGTGTCTTCCACATACAAGGTCTACATCGGAAATGAGGAGTGTTTGCCCTCTGCTAGTAAAAGCGTCAGGCTCAGTGCACAGTATCTACAGTTGGGTTCAAACAGATACATCCATAGACCAACTCAGAAATCCTGTCCCGTATCAGATGTAAAATCTCGGTATTCACTATTTACAGTAAGATGAAAAATTGCTTTGGCACAATGAGTTCCAGTTTCATTCCCTCCTTTGAACTTTAGGGACGCACATTGTTCACTTTTATATTGATTGCTTTTAATCTCGATAGACTTCAGCAGAAAGATGCGTATTACTTCTCCCGCAGCTGAAGTATTCCTAAGAACTTCGTCTGCCACCAAGTTGTTGATATTTTACTGTAGAAGCGGCAGCGATTCGAGAGGCTCTCACATTGGGTATTTATGTGAGGCTCCAGAACCTGCAGTAGTCTCGAACTCGAAAAGTGTGTTCTATTCTATTCAAAATAAAACGTAACAGTAAGATGAATATTTAGGTATTTGAAATTTTTGCGAGAAGCATTGAGAAATAAACGCAAAGGTATGAGAATCTGATAGCTATGGCCCCCATATCATGTATGACTGGTTTAGAAGACATAGTCGAAAATCTGGCGAAGAATTCCAATGGTTCTGGATGTGTGATGGACATCATTCTACCATTCTCCGATTTCCAGCTGTGGGTGCGGAAACTGGCCGTAAAGTCAATGCGACACTACGATCAAGCCAGTAACTAGAAGGTTCTCCTGTCTTCGAGAATTTCAGACGGGCAGGAAGCTGAAAACTATCTTGGTACTCATTCGTATGAACCATAAGTTCATCCTAACCGCTTACATTTGGTAGATGTCAGGGATATCCGTTTCTGCGAGCGTCAGAACACACAAGAAAAAAGGAGACCCAAATAACTATCTGTTTACCTACAAGTACTTGGAAACACATCAAAACTTATTAGCGTAAAACCTTGTGAATTTGATGGTTCCCATTCCAACAAGTGCTCATGTTTTGTTATATAATAGGGATCCTCAAATATTCTCCCCACTCCTTCTGATGAGTAAACGCTACATACTAATTTTATTTTCTTCTAGCTCAGAAAGTAAGTAAATTCGCTGTCCTCGATTGTGGCTTGTACTTCACTCCACTTGCTTTCTGTTCATCACGTACTTTCGTTTCTGCAAGCTCAAAGTAGGTTGACTCATGAAACATGTTTATCCCAGCGTTAGCATGGTTTTAAAAAATATAGGTAATTTCTGTACTTTTGGACTAGTTTAACTATAGAAAACGCTTCACAATATTACTGTACCCTGCGTTATAGAGAAAGAGATCTTTTATTTCCTCGATACAACACAGCGATGCTTTTTATAGGTGTAGCGCTAAGTCCCAATTCGGCACATTCACAGCAGAGAATACTAGACGTAGAAGAGAGCGAAGAAGAGAAGGCGGAATATGATGACGAAGATTACGCGTTTCCAATGAGGAAGCGCACCAGAACACCAAAGCCTATGCCAATGGAACAGTAAGGATGTTTCATACAGTGCATCTACCTGAGATGTTGAATAAAACTTGTAAAAGTTTATTGTGATTGCTATGCCTGTCTTAAGTCAGGCACAGAGATTTGGCCTTTAAGTGTAGAAAAAAGGCACAAATCATCTGCATACTGGAGAGCTTTGACCTCTGGTGTAATGATGTTCTCCAAATCACATTTGTATAGTGCACTAAATGCAAAATACGTTTAGTTCCAGAGAAAGAGAAAGAAGGTAATTTTTTTAGTTCCATAACAGTTCCCCTGCCGCAGTAATAACACCGATTCCTGTCAGATCACCGAAGTGAAGCGCTGTCGGGCTGGGCTAGCACTAGGATGGGCCACCATGCGGTCTGCCCAGCCCTTTTGAGAAGCGGGGTTTCCACTCAGCCCTTGTAAGGCAAACTGAAGAGCTATTTGTTTGAGAAGAAGCGGTTCCGGTCTTGTAAACTGACATATGACCGGGAGAGCAGTTTGCTGACCACATACCCCTCCATATCCGCATCCAGTGGCGCCTGTGGGCTAAGGATGACACAGTAGTCGGTCGGCACCGTGTGCCTTCATGGCCTGTTAGGACGGAGAGAGAGATAGAGAGAGAGAGAGAGAGAGAGAGAGAGAGAGAGAAAGAGAGAGAGAGAGATAGCAAATGGAAGAAACACTATAAAGGAGCATATACATACGGACTTGGAAAAGTAAGTGGCACATATCGGCCCATGCTTGTGCAACAAGTGTGACGCGTTGTCAGAAGACAGTACATGCTCTGGGTGTCCTCCAGACACAGTTCTTCAGTTTAAATAGGACAGAACGATCACTGTGGGCATAACGCCTCACACACAGATTAACCGTGAATGCTGACGCTGTATGGACAACATTCAATACCGCGTTCAGGAACAGTGAAATTTTGCCAACAGTTTGACCAAAGCCGGTCAGATGAGGGTCATGCTGATCGCTAATGGAGACCATCGAATTGTACGTCTACCATAGACGACAATGTAAAGGTATCGAGGAACTGATTCATAACAATCACAGTTTTTCCGACGATGAAGATATTTACAATTTCAAGTTCAATGCAGCAGTCAATAAAATGTGACATAACAACGTGCCACGTACTTTCTGAAGGAACTGGAGTGAACAATTTTATGACAGTATTTTATTACATAATAATTAACTAACATTTGGCGAAACTTACATTGTTAGATTAAAAATAAAATCTCTAAAGATAATCTGTGAAAATTTGTCATCATTAGGATGAAAAACGAGTTTGATGAGTGATTTAGCATATGTGAGTGTGCTTACTCTAATACTTTTATGATACACTAGAATTTTTTAAAATTTTGTATTTCAGTCTTATTCGGTCCCAGAACATTTCATTGAAACCAATAGAAAATTTTCATTCGCAAAACCCAAGCTCAGAACCGAGGAGGATAAATAAAGCTCCTGTTTGAAATTTTAGCCTTTCCCGGAGTAATAGTATCGAAAGTCTCCTCAGAGGCCTGTGTATTACGAGGATCTGCAACCTTGGCATCAAGTTTCAGCTCAGCAAGACACAGCAGCAGCTTTCTGTTATTATGGGGATCAGCCGGATCGCCGAAACATTGAATAAAGTTGATTTTATAATGCGGCAGCAGACCTAAGGTGTCATTCAAGAAAGCCCTTATTTGCTTTACACGAAATAATAGTGTGTTAAAATACGGTTTGTTATTTGTAAGTGAATACCCTTGTTAATCCCTCTTGAATACTACTTCTTGTTTTGTGACTACATTTGTTACGTGAAGATTCCTTAGCTCTAAGTATTGAACATATATGAAACAGAAAATTAATTTAAAACCATTGTTCACATTATTTATACTATGTCTTCTCCACATACACTATTGGCCATTAAAATTGCTACACCAAGAAGAAATACAGATGATAAACGGGTATTTATTGGACAAATATATTATACTAAAACTGATATGTGATTACATTTTCACGCAATTTGGGTGCATAGATCCTGAGAAATCAGTACCCAGAGCAACCACCTCTGGCCGTAATAACGGCTGTGATACGCCTGGGCATTGAGTCAAACAGAGCTTAGATGGCGTGTACAGGTACAGCTGCCCATGCAGCTTCAACACGATACCATAGTTCATCAAGAGTAGTGACTGTCGTATTGTGACGAGCCAGTTGCTCGGCCACCATTAACCAGACGTTTTCAATTGGTGAGAGATCTGGAGAATGTGCTGGGCAGGGCAGCAGTCGATCATTTTCTGTATCCAGAATGGTCGTACAGGAACTGCAACATGCGGTCGTGCATTATCCTGCTGAAATGTAGGGTTTCGCAGGGATCGAATGAAGGGTAGAGCCACAAGTCGTAACACATCTGAAATGCAACGTCCACTGTTCAAAGTGCCGTCAATGCGAGCAAGAGGTGACCGAGACGTGTAACCAATGGCACCCCATACCATCACGCCGGGTGGTACGCCAGTATGACGATGACGAATACACGCTTCCAATGTGCGTTCACAGCGATTTCGCCAAACACGGATGCGATCATCATGATGCTGTAAACAGAACCTGGATTCATCCGAAAAAATGACGTTTTGCCATTCGTGCACCCAGGTTCGCCGTTGAGTACAGCATCGCACGCGCTCCTGTCTGTGATGCAGCGTCAAGGGTAACCGCAGCCATGGTCTCCGAGCTGATAGTCCATGCTGCTGCAAACGTCGTCGAACTGTTCGTGCAGATGGTTGTTGTCTTGCAAACGTCCCCATCTGTTGACTCAGGGATCGAGACGTGGCTGCACGATCCGTTACATCCATGCGGATAGGATGCCTGTCATCTCGACTGCTAATGATACGGGGCCGTTGGGATCCAGCACGGCGTTCCGTATTACCCTCCTGAACCCACCGATTCCACATTATGCTAACAGTCATTGGATCTCGACCAACGCGAGCAGCAATGTTGCGATACGATAAACCGCAATCGCGATGGGCTTCAATCCGACCTTTATCAAAGTCGGAAACGTGATGGTACGCATTTCACCTCCTTACACGAGGCATCATAACAACGTTTCACTAGGCAACGCCGGTCAACTGCTGTTTGTGTATGAGAAATCGGTTGGAAACTTTCCTCATGTCAGCACGTTGTAGGTGTCACCACCGGCGCCAAACTTGTGTGAATGCTCTGAAAAGCTAATCATTTGCATATCACAGCATCTTCTTCCTGTCGTTTAAATTTAGCATCTGTAGCACGTCATCTTCGTGGTGTAGCAATTTTAATGGCCAGTGGTGTATATGATTTGACATTTGTACCAAGCAGTTTGCAGTATGGCTCAGTAAACTAAGGCCAAATAATATAGTAATAATAACAAAAATAAAACTGCATCAAAATAATGTCTGTGTGTGTGTGTGTGTGTGTGTGTGTGTGTGTTGGCTGTCCTACCTATGCCTCCTTCATATTACTCCATACTTTACTTACTCTGCCCATCCTCCCTCCCCCCTCACCCCCCGCCGCCCTCCACCAGCTGATGTCTTAATGAGATACAATGTATTCTTTGAGTTATGGTCGAGAAAGAGGAGACGGCCGTGTTGGTAAAATGGTTATCGCGCTGGAGTCTCATACATCTCGAGCTGCTGATTGCTCATTCAATGATCTCGCCTGAATTTGATTCATTTTCTCAGTCCACTTCAAGCAGGTGCCGGAATGGTACACCTTTGTCCGATCCGAACGTCGACGAGAGGTCAAAAGCAAATTTTCGTTTTTACTTTTCTAGTAAGTCACAAAGTATGATGAAACTTGAGCGCGGCTCTAGAAATTGTTTTAATCAGTTGGCAGCTTTTTGGATCTTTAATCTATAGCTTGGATATAGGGTAATCAAGTTTGCATCATCTTAATTCCTTCATTCAGCCTACTATTAGCACTCACTATTTTATTTAGAGTTGAAAAGTGAAGAATATAGGTAATGCCTCATAGGGTAAAACGGCAGAAGTTATCATTGATATCCATCAACTTTCCTGAGTTAAAAAAAATATGGTTCAATTGGCTCTGAGCACTATGGGACTCAACTGCTGAGGTCATTAGTCCCCTAGAACTTAGAACTAGTTAAACCTAACCAACCTAAGGACATCACAAACATCCATGCCCGAGGCAGGATTCGAACCTGCGACCGTAGCGGTCTTGCGGTTCCAGACTGCAGCGCCTTTAACCGCACGGCCACTTCGGCCTGCTCCTGAGTTCTTGTTGTCTCCCTGAGGTACTAGACGTACCCTAGCAGCAGTAACCCAAATCAGTTTCCATCAGTGAATAATTCAATTATGAAAGCATCGTGATCAACTATTTGAGATTCAAAAAATAACTTCTAGTTTTTTTACTGTATGTCCTTAGCCGTGTTACACCAGTTCACAATTTGCTCCCGTCGCAGAATGAGGAAATTCTGCGGTCTTTCAGCTCTTTTTGTGTAGTCGTGGATCTTGTAATTTATATGCACGTCACATTTAAGCACGTTTACATAATTATATTACAGTCGCGCCTTTCTTGTTGTTGATATTTCACGGCATCCGAATTAGAACACTAAAGATTGTGGACTCGGTTGCATGCAAATAAAAGTTAGAAATTCTAAATTGTGTCGTTATTTCTCATACTTACACCCAAGCCTCCAGATATCAGACACTCAGATCGGTACCAAACGTTGTGTGTCAATAGAGAATCAACCAAAACACCAATTTAGTTTGTGCTGGGTACTGTCACCCAGTAGAACATGCATAAACGTAATTAAAAGTAACACCAGCACAATGGAGTGTAGGAGAAGCGTACAGGTGATGAAAGATCTCAGAGAGCTCTGGTAGGTGAGTGGGTAAGGCGTTAGCTCGTCGTCCTAAACGTCCCGAGTTCGAAAAACAGTTCACGCGTGAACATTGTTATAAGGGATGACATATTCCTGACATATAAAAGGACGCTTCGGAATTTGTAGTAATGTTATTGTTGCTGCCTGCTTTCGCTTCGTTGGTTGAAAGTAGCAAATCTGTAACATTCATTTGTATAGAGAAGAACACACCTGTTTATACAAATGTACCCTGTAGGTTTGCTACTACTATCAACTAACGAAGCGAAAGCAGACTGCCAAAAAATATTGCTGGGAACTCCGAAAAGACCCTTTACATGTCAGGAGAATGTTCTCCCAATTAACCATGCAACTGTTTCATGTATACAAAAAATGTTATCAGTGATGTTCCAACCGTGACTTTAAGTTTCGACGATCTCAAGCACTACCAACTTCCTTCCTCTTTTTTTCTTATCATCCCTGCTCCCAAAGTGAGGGGAGGGGGTGAAGTGAGCAGAGGTCGCAACCCGAGACCTGGCCACCATATCCCGTTCCCACACACCAGGAACCAAAGAAAGCGTAGGGGACGTTGGGTAGAGGTGCAATGAACGTAGTTTGTTTATTTTCCTTTTCTCTATTTTTTATTTTTATGTATTTATTCTTTTTAACATTAATACCACTGAGAATAGCAGGTTGATACTCCATCGATACACAACGATTGGTGTTTATCTGAGTGTTTGACATCTGGAGGTTTGGGTATTAGTAACAAAATGCTATGAAAGGGAGGAGGATCATCACATAGAGCAGACGACGATGTAGTTCGGCCACACATGGTGCAAGGTCTTGACTTAAAACGCCTAAAAAAACATACGTGACTTATTTTACTGAACCTGTAAACCACTATAACACGTCAGAAATACCTCACGTTAATGATAGTGCCAAGCCGAGAATCACAGTCTGTATGAACCTTCTTACTATGGAATATTTCACTTCTAACTCCCACTACGTATGGTCATAGGTAGTGGAAAAAAACTACTGATACTGTTAGGGAATAGTGATAATGATACATTATCTGTGTTTTTCATTTACTTATTCTTAGCATTCTCCTCACATGCATCTGACAGCGTATTTGCATTGACTTCCACCTTCTTGTGGACTGAACCCAATCACTTACTATAATAAGGCAAGTTGGTTCTTACATCCAGAGAAAACGGTTTACTTAATTTGGCTGCTCGTTTTGCTATTGTAGTTTTACATTTACGTTGCAAACGATTCCATAATCACTGGACATAATTCAGGCAATTCTGGAAAAAAAAAAAACTTGACATTGGACATAAGGCGATCTGTTTGAATACACACAAGGTGAATAAATAACTTATCTACGATGGCTGTAGGTGGAAGAATTCCGGATGAGATATTTAACTTACTTATTTGCTTCGGACGTATGTTTAATGCTGTTTGCAGGAACGTGTACACACATGAGATGGAGTTAAAATTTGGCAACGTGCATTCTCGATTACCGTGTCTGCACTGTGGACTTGTGGAGACAGTTTCATATGAACCACCAAAAACGGTATACGTTGCTCGTATTGGCAGTTTGGTGGAACTCAACGAGCACATTCTGAGACTACTGCAAGTTGTACTCCACTGAAGATGAATAAGTTCATTGAAAATCCACTTAAATAATCGGAATTATCTATCAGTCACTTCGTCGGCCATACTGGCACAGAAATGCTAGACGATAAGGGAAGACCATATTGCTGAATTCGATTTTCCGAAAATCACAACAGACTGTAGTTCGGATACTGCTTTCAGTCATTGCACAAACATTGAAGTGTTAGTTTTGAGACAAATATTCAGGATATAGGAAATCAACTGAAATCCCTAGCCAGAGGAAACGCATCAAGGCCGGATGAGAAGCTGGGCCATTCTACAGAGGTCCTCAAAGAAGTTGCATCCCTTCAGTTACCAGTTTATTATAGGTCAATGGAGCCACTAAGTAGCTGGAGCAACTGACGGTACCAAGCGATTGGAAAAGAAGCGTAGGTCAATCCAGTTTTCAGGAGAAGTCACCGGGCAGATTCACATGATAATACGGCGTTACTGACGACGTCTGTTTGTTGTCGATCTTCGGAACAAGTTTTATGCTCACTCATTTGGACGTTTCAGCAGAAAGAAAATCTGTAAAAGAGTCTTCTACAGACAGATATCTTGACCGACTTAGCAGATATTTCGGAAGGTGACTAATCCTGTAATCTTATACCATAGGGATTATTCTCACTATGTAGACATTAACTGATGCATGCTATTTTAAAAAGTTTCAGATATTCGTGCAGAATTTAGTATTATTCAAAACTGAAAGAAGAAAATAATGAAATGTTCGAAAACAAGAACCTGTTGAGATATGGATCGTTGAACTTCCCCAGTTCACAGCCTCCGTTCTATTTAGAAGTAAGGCGGCATTCTCATGTGATGGCACAGTAAATTACTGCGGTACGGTCGCGATGGCTGATGGCATTTTTGGTGCAAACGTGCCATTGTGGCGACATGATTGCTTCAGCATCAGTTAATGCGCAGCAGTTGCGGGTAACAGATCATTGAGCCAGACACTTAACCAAACAGGTTAACAAGTGTTTTGTATTACCGATTACCAGTCCTATTGCAGAACTGTGTACAACGGGGCACCATACCGCATCGTTTTTTAGGCGATATCCTCGCCGAGTAGGTCCGGTATCATGTCCCCATCATTCACCGGAGACGAATATGCCGGATTTCTGGCTGTGGAGGCACTTAAAAGTCACTGGTATATACCCGTCCAGTCCATCGATGAAGTGCGGACATAACAGGAGCGTGTGACCAGCGCATGTAACGCAATCCGAACAGCGGCAGGTGTATTTGAAAGAGAGTGTGCTTCACAGAGAAGGATATCATGATCCGAGAAAACCACATGCCGCCCTACTTATAGAGTCAAGCTCTGTGTGTGACTATGGGAAAGTTCCTTGCTGATTTGGACAATACTGCGTCAGTTTGTAATATATGACACTTGCTTTCGAAGACCTGTTTTTATCCACAGGTAGTGTAGGTGATGATCGTATGTCGCAAAGGCTGACCACAAAGTATAAACATAATGAATGCGGTCAAATTGGTGAAAAATTACAAGGTGCTTTAATCACGTGATTGGTTATCCGTCACTGGAATCAGTCACAATCTTCGAAGCTCTGGAGCTTAAGTTCGGACAGTTTAAAGTTGAACGACCACACAAACCTGGCTCTGATTATGGCACAACGGAAGCAAGCAGCCAAGCGGTCCGCAATGTTCCACCTATTACGCACGACTGAAGTACTTACGTGCGTGAAACAAATGCTACTCTAGTATGATGCAGGTATGTCGCACAACAGCTCATGCATCCACATTGGTGATAAGAATAATACACAGAAGAATGTGAAAGAATGTTCTCGATCTGCTTCTGGATTTGGATTTGATGAAGATGGACACGAGAAAGCAGTTCTGACATAGTGATTGATAATGGAAGTAAGATTTATGGAAAATTAAGACAAAAGACAACAGACTAAGTGTCGCCATTTTACCGGTATCATTATCTCACTGGTTGCGAGAGGTCAACTTGCCCCCCCCCCCCCCCCCGGATATCGATCAGACGGGCTTTACCCCAGGGAAGCCCCTTATCCATGTCCGTTTTTGTCTTGTTCTTAGAGCCCTTACTTCGCCGCCTCGCCATGCAGTTACGTGGCTCGACTATATTGGAGGAAGTTTTTTCGGTCCGTGCATACGCCGATGACGTCATAGTTTTGGAACGACATGTCAAGCACATACCGAGGCTTATGGACACCTTGAATTCCTTTTGTCGTCTTGCTGGTGCTCGCATTAATGATCGTAAATGCACATTCCTACCGCTGAGAGGCTTCGATGATGTCGTCATTTCATAGGCGACGGTCTTCAATCGTCAAGACCTTAGGGATCTTAGTGGATCGCAATCCAATCAAAATGGCGACACTAAATTGGAGTGAGGTAGCGAGTCGTGTTCATGGGACGGTCGTTGACATGAACGCCGTTCCCTTAGCCTCCTTCACAAGGTACGGGTTTTAGAAACCTATATCTTCAGTAAAGTATATTAACTTGCGCAGGTCTTCCCACTTCCCGCGATGATGGCCCGCAGATTGAAACAGCTGTCTGGCCCATTCCTGTGGCGGCACCATATCTTTCGAGTCCGGTATGAAGTACTGGTCAGGCCTCGAAAGCTTGGAGGATTGGGTCTTTCCGATATCAAAATGAAAACATCCGTCTTACTTGTCTGCCGCAATGTTTTAACCTGTACGCCTGCTCTGCATTCAGTTACCTCTACATCTACATCTACATCTACATCTACATCCATACTCCACAAGCCACCTGACGGTGTGTGGCGGAGGATACCTTGAGTACCTCTCTCGATTCTCCCTTCTATTCAAGTCTCCTATTGTTCGTGGAAAGAAGGATTGTCGTTATGCCTCTGTGTGGGCTCTAATCTCTCTGATGTTATCCTCGTGGTCTCTTCGCGAGATATACGTAGGAGGGAGCAATATACTGATTGACTCCTCGGTGAAGGTATGTTCTCGGAACTTCAACAAAAGCCCGTACCGAGCTACCGAGCATCTCTCCTGCAGAGTCTTCCACTGGAGTTTATCTATCATCTCCGTAAGGCTTTCGCGATTACTAAATGATCCTGTAACGAAGCGCGCTGCTCTCCGTTGGATCTTCTCTATCTCTTGTATCAACCCTATCTGGTACGGATCCCACACTGCTGAGCAGTATTCAAGCAGTGGTCGAACAAGCGTACTGTAACCTACTTCCTTTGTTTTCCGATTGCATTTCCTTAGGATTCTTCCAATGAATCTCAGTCTGGCATCTGCTTTACCGACGATCGACTTCGTATGATCATTCCATTTTAAATCACTCCTAATGCGTACTCCCAGATAATTTATAGAATTAACTGCTGCCAGTTGCTGACCTGCTATATTGTAGCTAAATGATATGGGATCTTTCGTTCTATGTATTCGCAGCACATTACACTTGTCTACATTGAGATTCAATTGCCATTCCCTGCACCATGCGTCAATTTGCTGCAGATCCTCCAACATTTCAGTACAACTTTCCATTGTTAAAACCTCTCGATATACCACAGCATCATCCGCAAAAAGCTTCAGTGAACTTGCGATGTCATCCACAAGGTCATTTATATATATTGTGAATAGCAACGGTCCTACGACATTCCGCTGCGGCACGCCTAAAATCACTCTTACTTCGGAAGGCTTCTCTCCATTGAGAATGACATGCTGCGTTTTGTTATCTAGGAACTCTTCAATCCAATCACACAATTGGTCTGATATTCCATATGCTCTTACTTTGTTCATTAAACGACTGTGAGGAACTGTATCGAACGCCTTGCGGAAGTCAAGAAACACGGCACCTACCTGTGAACCCGTGTCTATGGCCCACTGAGTCTCGTGGACGAATAGGGCGAGCTGGGTTTCACACGATCGTCTTTTTCGAAACCCATGCTGATTCCTACAGAGTAGATTTCTAGTTTCCAGAACAGTCATTATACTGGAACATAATACGTGTTCCAAAATTCTACCACTGATCGACGTTAGAGATATAGGTCTATAGTTCTGCTGCACATCTGTTCGACGTCCCTTCTTCAAACCGGGGATGACCTGTGCCGTTTTCCAATCCTCGGGAACGCTACACTCTTCTAGAGACCTACCTACGGCACACCGCTGCAAGAAGGGGGGCAAGATCCTTCGCGTACTCTGTGTAAAATCGAACTGGTATCCCATCAGGTCCAGCGGCCTTTCCTCTTTTGAGCGGTTTTAATTGTTTCTCTATCGCTCTGTCGTCTATTTCGATAACTACCATTTCGTCATCTGTGCGACAATATAGAGAACGAACGGAACGGGCTTTTATTGAAGTTTCGAGAACATACCTTCCCCGAGGAGTCAAGCAGTATATTGCTCCCTTGCTATTCCACGAAAATTACGAGACTGGAATAAAAGGGAGAACCGATAGAGGCACTCAAAGTACCCTCCGCCACACACCGTCAGGTGGCTTGCGGAGTATGGACGGAGATGTGGATGTAGATTTAGAAATAGAGAGGTAAGTGGCGTCCGCATAAACTCAAGCAGCAGACAACTGGCATAAAATAATAAAAACTAAAATTAATATTATGTGCTTATACAACAGTTTTGAAGAATCAGTTTCAAAGTTCTACCAGCCAAAAAATACCATCCGAATCAACAATCGCCAACCAAGGCGTAATAGCAAAAGACTATTACTTTAGATGTATTTCGATACAACATTAAAGAGAGAGAATAATAAACACACATTTGACGTCTTCAGAAGGCCATCAGCCACATACGTTATTATACCTGCTTCATCCCACCACTCGCTAAATCAAAAATTAGTTGCCCTACGACACATGTTACACAGACTAAATAACATCCCACTCAGCAAAGAAAACTATGAAAATGAATTACACACAGTACAACTCATAGCCACAAACAATGATTATAGCACTCATATAGTACAATAACGCAATCAAAAAAATAAAACACAACTAAAGAGAAATCAAAACATGCAGAGAGCACAGAAACCCACAGACACTACATCACACACGGAGACACAAAACAATAACACTCATGACATGAATAACAAAAAACATGGTACAGTCTTACATACAATCACAAAAGATAGTAAATATACTAAAGAAACAGGGATTACAAAGAGCTTACAGAACAAGAAACACACTCCAATAACATTTACAAACATCAGACACACCAAATAAATAACAAGGATCAGGTATATACCAGCTAGAGTGCCAAGAATGTAAATCAGTATATCTGGGGATGACAAGCAGGAACTTCAAAGATAGATATAAAGAATATATAAGAAGTTGGAAACATTAAAATAGCCGTTCTAGCTCCGCTAAACACCTTATAAAACATGGACATCAACCATCCAGCATGGAATGTGACATGACAGTTTTCAGAGTGAATACCCACAACAGAAAGCTCCTGAAATTGCAAGAAAACTATTGCATACAATGAGCCATTCCAATGGAAGAGAAGGTACTAAGCGACCAAATACATATAAACCATAACTCTCTGATCACACTAGCCACCAAAACAACAACAAACAGAAATGCAACCAGGATAAATAATTAATGAATAGCCTTGCCTCACCTCCCCCCCCCCCCCCCCCACACACACACACATACAGAAAAATGAACTCATATTTATTAAGAATAATAATAATACATTTACACAACATGGACTGTGACATGACAGTTATCGGAATCAATAATCACAACAGAAAGCTCCTGACATTGCAAGAAAACTATCACATACAATAAGCCATTGCAATGGAAGAGAAGGTATTCAACGACTAGATCCATATAAACCATAACTCTCTGATCATGCTAGCCACCAAAATAATAACAAACCGAAATGTAACTACAATAAATAATTGATGAATATCCTTCCCCTCATCTCCCCTCCTCCCCCCCCCCCCCCCCACACACACACATACAGAAACATGAACTCATATTTATTAAAAATATTAATAATACATTTAGACACACACACACGTATTTATCAAAAAAAATTACTGTACACACAGTAAAATACACACACACGTAACCTCATATTTATTTAAAAAAATTACATTTACGCGCAGCAGGATAGACTTATACGCACGCACACACACACACACACACACACACACGCACACACACGCACACACACACACACACACACACACACACACACACACACACACACACAAAACAAATGAAAACATGAAACACAACACGAACAAAAGACAAACACACAACGACAGTTTCCAACACTACACACCAAAAACCGCATATATGTTGATCACCAAATGGAAATTGAAAGTGAAACGTACGATATGACAAATGTCGATGAAGGGACGGCAGAAATCGGCTAGCCGGATTACGAAAACTAACAAATACATCTCCAGGACCACACACATGTGTTAACTGCGCTGGAAATCGTAACACCGAGCGAGAGATTCACAATACCGAACTTGTGCTACATAAGTTATTTCTAACCCAAAATGCAAGAGAAGAACACGACAAATTTAATATAGCAGCATATTATATCCATCATATAATACGTTTATCGTATATATAAAAAGAAACATATATTTCCTGCCACAGATGATGCTTCCCAGATAATTGGAGGGAAACGTGTATGGCAATAAACAAACTGCCTTCATTTAGTTGCATAGACCATACATACCTCCACGAACGCAGAGGTAATATTAAAATAAGTAAGAGTAATTAAATCAGCAGCATGAACGTCTACAAATCTCTTTGAGAAATACAATGACAAACTTCACTATTGCATCATTAAAATTAAGCATGAAGTATGGGTGCATGAAGAACAGAGCAAATTTTGATTTCGGACCAATGGAAGAGAAAAGGAAGCTACCAGAATACGATTAACGAAGGTGAACTTAGCAACCTACTTATCAAAGCTCGTACATAAAAAAAATTGTCTGGAAAGCAAAAGTTCAAAAACTCACCATTACAAAAGACTGCGTTGGCCGTAACGCCGATATGCAACAGAAACACTGAGCTAAGGATCAATAAAGGAAAATAAGGAAGTGAGGGAAAATGAAAGAAAGAGTGTTACAGAAAGTAAAAACATTTAAAGTAACATGTAATACAAAAGTATACAATTGTGCAGAAATAATTACGGACTAAATTAGGAAAACAGGGCTGATTTTCTGTGGGTGCGTACAGAGAGTAAGCTTATAAGAGCAACTCAACAGCTTCTTTCTTTCTTTCATTTCTCCAGCATTTATTGCCATCTATTACGGAGTCCCCTATTCGACGACTTAGTAATTATTTTTTATTATTTAACTCTGTGGACGAATGCTCCTCCTGATGCCACAGTTGTCACGGTAACATAAGGGAGGAAAGCAATGTGCACCATTTGTCTGTGAATCGCGTAAACTTTGTTCTGAATGTTATCGTATTTGAACAGCTTATGTGTCATGTCATGTGATTCGGAATTTGGGGACCAGCATATCACTCGCCTAAACGAGCGTGGAAACCACCTACAACACACAGTCAGGCTAATCGGTGTACCAGCCCAAGGTCGTTACTTTGCCGCGCGAATTCGATTAGAGTCTGGATAGGCTTCTTGTGCAGCAACCTAGTGTGCTGCTTCTTATTCGACTTCTTTAGAGTACCAGAGATGGTACACATTTCAAACCTGTAGTGTTCTGAGCATCATCTGTTTCTACGTCCGTCGTCTTCAAATGTTATCTGTCATTCCTGTTCTCTTCCAACCTGTTCCTCTAATTCCTTCCACTTTTCCCTATGTAATTCCTTGTTGCAAAAAAAATCCTATGCGTTCTTTTACAATTCCTTCGGTAAATTTTCTTTCATCACCTATTTTCTTCATAACTTCCTCATTCTAAAGTCGGTTTTAGAATTCTTCTCCATAGCTACATTTCGAAACTTTATAATATTTTTTCTTTCTTTTTAACCATCCATGATTCACTGCTGTATACACTACAATCCAGACACAAATTTGAGTAAATCCTTTCCTCAACTCCGTTGGAATACCTCTAGAAGTTACTAACTGCTTCACCTTTACAAACGCTCTCTTGCCTATAGATGTTCTACTTCCTTTTTTTGTCCGTATAACTTCAGTTTCATGAAAAAAATCTTTCACGTGTAGAAAGACTCTTACTTGTTCTCTCTTTTTTCTCTCTGGGAATACGTTTACTGGAGCTTCCTTCATGCCTGTTAGCGCTTTGTCTTTCCAGTATTTATCTTCATCGTATACTCGTTGCTCCTTCCTGCAATACTCTTCAACATTTTCTGTAGCTTCTCTTTTCATTCCGCCAGCACTGCCGGCCCATCCGCTTATTTTATAGTCATTCTCCTTTCTCTTCTAATGATAATGCCTGTTGTACCCTCTATGGCCCTACCTAACTGTTTTTCTCCACGCATGTTAAATAGCTTCGGTGACAGTGACCATCTTTGCCTGACAACTCTTTCAGTGCACATCTATTCCGACACCAGACTGCCTACACTATCATCTTTTGCTCTGTACACGTCTCCCATATTAACCTTACATCCTTCCACCTTCCACGTCTTTTAAAAATATCAGCAGTGTACTTCAGCTGACAATATCGAAAGCCTACTTCCAGTCGACAAAGCAAGTATACATCACCTTGCTCATTTCTGTCATTCTTTCCCTTATCATCCTCATACAACATATAGCACCTCTTGCTTTTTTACCCTTTTTGAACCTAACCTGGTTTTCCCCATTATTTTCCTCAATTCTCCTTTCGATTCTCTGTAGGATGACTGTCGTTATAGCCTTTGTAACTGGACAGATAAAACTGATCGTCTTATGGTCTTCGCATTCTTTTGTATAGTACTTTTTAGGTAAAGGTAGTAGAAAAGTCTTAAGTAAATCTTGATACTAGCTTCCGACTTCATAAATTCTGTTTACTACCACAGTCAATCTGGTTATCAATTTTCACCGAAGATTTTCAGTGTCTCAGACGGTATTTTGCTATAGCCCAATGATTTCCTTTCCCGGAGCTACTGATTTACTTTCTCCAATACACATTTCAATAGGTTAGGGCTTCGTTTTCCTTCATTTTCTTCTCCTTCATCTTCTAAATTCAATCTGATGTTATCAGCTTGTACACCATACACCTCTCCCACGTAATCCATCCAAACTGAAAGTTGGCAAGATTTCTAAGACAAAACTGTTCGAAAAAGACATTTAAGAAAATGCAGAGCAGGAGAGAGGAAAGAAAGCGTAACGCAAAATTAATGTTCTAAACATGGTCCTCAGTTCGTCTCTAATGAAAGAAGAGTGTGAAAATTTAATATGTTCGAATGAGCTTCATGTACGACATCTGAATATGGGAATAACTGTGAGAGGTATGGCTAGCGCATCGGAAATTCACTACGTGCTTCGTGTCTTTCCTTTTAGACAGACATCATACGTCGAACAGGCGGTCAGACATGTCTGTGCGGAAGTTACCAAAAAGACGGCAGGTGGTAAGTAATGCGGTAAACGACGGAAGAAACATTAATCTGGAAGTGTGTAGAAACCCATCTAGCAAAACCAAATACTGCTAAAAAGTTGCTTTTATTGGGACTCATTTCTTACCGTGAGTTCGTATAAGCAATGAAATGGCCAGAGATGTGAGCACGTGTCGATCAATGGCAGAGCTCACACAGTTCTCTCTGAGCTGAGCTGTGGCTGGGCTACATAGAACTTTTCCAGGGTTTTTTAGTGTGAGTGCAAATCAGGTCTTGGCCTAAACGTGATTGAAATATGCAGTTTCTGCTTTCTAACTCTTGCTGTGAAATTTAGGAGCTGCCTGGACGAACGTCTAGGCAAGTCCACATGCTGCTTTAATCGATGGGGTCGCACGGTGCTCTTGCAAGTTGGGAACACACTGCTATTAAAATTGTCTGCGTAAACTTCAGTCTGCTTCCGAAGTTTCTTTCACGCGTGATGGATTCAGTCACTTTATTGACGGCTCATATGAACCAGGATGCAGTCTACCACACACGTTAGACTTGTTTTTAGAATTAGAATAATAAAATCCTCTGCAGAGTCATATTTATATCTAACAAAATAACCTGTTTCGGCTGACATTTGCAATCCTCAGGTCATACGATACAGTGCGTGGTTACGTCTCACCACTGACAACATGGTTTCCGCAGTCGTGGAAGGGAAGCACAGCCACTGGAGACCGATCTCGGCGGGAACCGGTTACTTCGTTAGGAATAAATGCGATTGTGCTAGATAATTAAATTACTCTAAAAATAATCAGTAACTGTATTCCCTTCTAAATACAAATGGCGGTCTTCCCGTTGTTTGTAAACTGTTACGGGTCAAATAAAGAGAAACTAAAACTGCCCTCTACCCAGTATGAATAGCTTCCCCAGCGGTTTCATTCCCGTTTCATTCGCTCACCAGCTATCACATGTTTCCGTAACCCTATTGCTTCAATTACGTATTAGCTGTCCTATCTTACATTGCTCAGAAGGAAAGCAGCTGAGGTACACTTGCTCTCCCATGTACGATGCCCTACAAGATCCACCAACTACCCGTATGAAATGACGTGAACCACACTAGGCTGATTCAGAAGGTATCCGTTTCTTCGACGTGACATCCGTGTGGCGCTAACGCAGGAACGAACGAACGTACACTCAACAACGCTCAGCTACTTCAAGACCCAAGGAAAAAAGTTGATGATTTACACTACCGTGCCAAATTTGATCGAAGATGAATGGCAATAGGACGGGTTAATGGACATGTGGTTACACTTTGACGAAGTGCGGTTTCCTCTAAACTGTTGGTGCCTAGTACGGAGAAAAGGAGGAAATTATGAAATCGTAGTTAAGGAGTGAGCACTTGCGGTATTCGATGGCGATATTATGACTCGGCACCAGGTGACTCCGAGTGTTCTGAGCTGGTTGTCAAGTTTGGACATTTGCATTTTACTGTAGAAACTTTTCGGTACGTGGAAACACACACACACACACAAACGCGTACACACACTTATGCATATATATATATATATATATATATATATATATATATATATATATATATATATATATATATATATATATATAATTTAATTACTCTAAAAATAATCAGTAACTGTATTCCCTTCTAAATACAAATGGCGGTCTTCCCGTTGTTTGTAAACTGTTACGGGTCAAATAAAGAGAAACTAAAACTGCCCTCTACCCAGTGTGAATAGCTTCCCCAGCGGTTTCATTCCCGTTTCATTCGCTCACCAGCTATCACATGTTTCCGTAACCCTATTGCTATTCCAGTCTCGTATTGTTCGTGGAAAGAAAGATTGTCGGTATGCCTCTGTGTGGGCTCTAATCACTCTGATTTTATCCTCGTGGTCTCTTCGCGAGATATACGTAGGAGGGAGCAATATATTGCTTGACTCCTCGGTGAAGGTATGTTCTCGAAACTTCAACAAAAGCCCGTACCGAGCTACCGAGTGTCTCTCCTGCAGAGTCTTCCACTGGAGTTTATCTATCATCTCCGTAAGGCTTTCGCGATTACTAAATGATCCTGTAACGAAGCGCGCTGCTCTCCGTTGGATCTTCTCTATCTCTTCTATCAACCCTATCTGGTACGGATCCCACACTGCTGCGCAGTATTCAAGCTGTGGGCGAACAAGCGTACTGTAACCTACTTCCTTTGTTTTCCGATTGCATTTCCTTAGGATTCTTCCAATGAATTTCAGTCTGGCATCTGCTTTACCGACGATCGACTTCGTATGATCATTCCATTTTAAATCACTCCTAATGCGCACTCCCAGATAATTTATGGAACTAACTGCTTCCAGTTGCTGACCTGCTATATTGTAGCTAAATGATAAGGGATCTTTCTTTCTATGTATTTGCAGCACATTACACTTGCCTACATTGAGATTCAATTGCCATTCCCTGCACCATGCGTCAATTTGCTGCAGATCCTCCTGCATTTCAGTACAATTTTCCATTGTTAAAACCTCTCGAGATACACCACAGCGTCATCCGCAAAAAGCGTCAGTGAACTTCCGATGTCATCCACAGGGTAATTTATGTATATTGTGAATCGCAATGGTCCTACGACACTCCCCTGCGTCACACCTGAAATCACTCTTACTTCGGAAGACTTCTCTCCATTGAGAATGACATGCTGCGTTCTGTTATCTAGGAACTCTTCAATCCAATCACACAATTGGTCTGATATTCCATATGCTCTTACTTTGTTCATTAAACGACTGTGAGGAACTGTATCGAACGCCTTGCGGAGTCAAGAAACACGGCATCTACCTGTGAACCCGTGTCTATGGCCCTCTGAGTCTCGTGGACGAATAGCGCGAGCTGGGTTTCACACGATGTACCGTTTCCAATATTCCACATCTGCTATTAAGCCACTGGATAGATTTGATTCAAACTTCGCACTGTCTGGAAAGAAACGCTGTGGTGTGTAGGAACCAGCCACCAATCAAAGTGGTGGGGGTGCTGGTGAAAAAGTAGCATAGCCCATGACTGACAAATATCTGGAATTTATTCATTCAACATTTAAGAGTGAGGGCCCTTAATCATTTGGAACAAACTCCATACGTAATTTCAGTGCTTATCCCTTAATACATTTTCATGTAGTGCAGTAAAACAGCTGCATCAGAAATCACATTTTAATTCATGGCTTTTTTTGATAGACACTCTATTCGTGACACATATCGCATACAGTATTCACATATACCACCGACTGCACTTGCAAAATATACCACTGTACGGCACATAGTTCTGGAAATATGACGTCATATACACTTACATGCGTAAAAAGCTGGTTCAGTGTGCATGACGTTTTAATTTATTGCTACTCCAGAACCAACTCTACTCCCAACACACTTTGCGGAGAGTACGCACAAATACCGTTTAATGTATCTGGAACATTACATCTTAGTACGGCACATTGTTCAGAAGATAAGACGTCAAAACATAGAACTTCGTGAAAGGGAGACTGCGGGGTGAAATTCACTAGGGGTACAAGTCACATACGGGTACCAATTTGTATGAAATATGTTAAATATATTTGAAAAGTATGTGACACAAGCCTACACAGGTGAAGCTGCAAGTAAATATTGCTCCTAAATCCAATGTCAACCAAACTTTGTACACATGTTACCAATGTATTTTGAGACGGAGAAACAGTGAGGGGTAAGTAGTAGATGGACACGGTTAAAGGACAATAATGACAGACAAACGGGGAGAATGAGAATAAGGGCGTAGGAGATGATTAAAATTCGCTATCACTTGCGTACCTTGTTTTGTTTGATTTTCAATATATTAATATTAGACTGCATGCTAAACAGACTACAGACACATATGCGCTGCACATGTGATTCCTGAAAGGAATAATATTCACTGATGCAACACTGTTATTTTCCGGGTCAGTAACCTTTCAGTTGGCCTATCCTGCTAACATTAATCATATCACGTAACATAATATCTAATGCTGTCTTACAGTTGGCTTACCATTCCCGGATATTTTAACTAGCAGTTCAATACAAGTGAATAATAATCTCAATGTGTATACTAGAAGAAAAATGATATTTATAAAAAAGGGAGCTCCATTCACCACATGTCTGCCTCATACTGCATAGGAGCGATCAAAGCTGGATGGACTGCTTGAATGAATATGGGAGGTAGATTGTCGCGGGTAAAATGGGAAGACCTGACAGTTTATAAATTTAGCTGTAACAACAAAGGGGATTTGGTACCTATTTGTGGTTGACATGTAAAGGATACTGGAACATTGGAGAGACAGGGAGTACAAGTTACCTTCAAGTAGCTTACAGGTTAAGTGCGTTGTGAGACGTGGATACCACAGTCTAAGAAGTTCCGGAGGAAATCGCTAATGCAGACCCGCGAAACTAAACAGTGGCTTCTGGCTGCCACCTGTTGCTAGGTAATGCCACACGCTAGGAACACACCGCTTCTGCTATTCGTTTGACTCACCCCACAGCTCACTAATTTAGAAAACTTGTGCGTCTTCTGTGTAGCCAGCTAGAAAACTGAGTCGACACGAGTAATGTCTCAATATCGTACATTCATAGGCATTCTTTGGAACAGGGAATTTAATACATTGCTCCAGACGATCCATTGTTGTTGTTGTGGTCTTCAGTCCTGAGACTGGTTTGATGCAGCTCTCCATGCTACTCTATCCTGTGCAAGCTTCTTCATCTCCCAGTACCTACTGCAACCTACATCCTTCTGAATCTGATTAGTTTATTGATCTCTTGGTCTCCCTCTACGATTGTTACCCTCCACGCTGCCCTCCAATGCTAAATTTGTGATCCCTTGATGCCTCAAAACATATCCTACCAACCGATCCCTTCTTCTAGTCAAGTTGTGCCACAAACTCCTCTTCTCCCCAATCCTTTTCAATACCTCCTCATTAGTTACGTGATCTACCCACCTTATCTTCAGCATTCTTCTGTAGCACCACATTTCGAAAGCTTCTATTGTCTTCTAGTCCAAACTGGTTATCGTCGATGTTTCACTTCCATACATGGCTACACTCCATACAAATACTTTCAGAAACGACTTCCTGACACTTAAATCTATACTCGATGTTAACAAATTTCTCTTCTTCAGAAACGATTTCCTTGCCATTGCCAGTCTACATTTTATATCCTCTCTACTTCGACCATCATCAGTTATTTTACTCCCTAAATAGCAAAACTCCTTTACTACTTTATGTGTCTCATTTCCTAATCTAATCCCCTCAGCATCACCCGATTTAATTTGACTACATTCCATTATCCTCGTTTTGCTTTTGTTGATGTTCATCTTATATCCTCCTTTCAAGACACTGTCCATTCCGTTCAACTGCTCTTCCACATCCTTTGCTGTCTCTGACAGAATTACAATGTCATCGGCGAACCTCAAAGTTTTTACTTCTTCTCAATGAATTTTAATACCTACTCCGAATTATTCTTTTGTTTCCTTTACTGCTTGCTCAATATACAGATTGAATAACATCGGGGAGAGGTTTCAAGACTGAAGTAAAACAGGCTGTAACGCTTTCTACGTAACTGGAGACACGGATTCATTGTACCTAGCTCATCTGATGAAATCATGGCTAGTAACGTAACCTCGCTGGCCATCAGAATTCAACAGAAAGATGATTAACATATATCGAGGCCTTACTAATTGTGCATATACGAAAATAGCAGAGAGAATGAATGATTAATTAATTGTAAGTAAGCATTATCCAAGAAAGGGACGAAGAGGACTGTTTTGCCTTCTTTGTCGCCTTTCTGGACTCACATTTGGGATGACAAGTGTTCACACCCTCGTCCGACCACCCACGTTATGCTCTTCTATTTGATACCTTACATCGACTGAGGTCAATGCGTGGCGGGGTCCACTGAAGAGGTTCACAGTTCACTTCGTTAAGCAACATTGTGCAATTCGTGCTTGTTATATTTCTCCGAAGATATGGTCATCTCCTCGACGTTTTAACCAGGTCTTTAATTTTTCATTGAGTAAATGTTGCAGAAATAGTGGTACATGTATAAGTATACTATGAGACAAGTGTATTACGAGAAAAGCGAAATTAAATTCCCATTGGTATGCGATCCTCTGACATAAGAAGATACAGTCTTAAGAACACATAACATGAATGATAAAAGCAACACTTTTAGTCTAGCGGTTACAGACTTTAGAGATCCCTTTCTAATTCCTGCTTTAGTGTATCCCTTTAACAGTAAATCAACCATCCAGAAAAGGTGCACTTCTGGCCCTTAAAATCGTAGCACTAGGAAGATTAACCAGTAACGAAATTGAACTCATTGCGCGTATATGCAAGAGCAGCAAGAATACGCGTTTAAATTCTCATGTAATCTGGGGGTATACAGAGTGTGAAGTACACAGAACTGCCTCCTCACTCAGGGATATTAATTTTAATTCGGTTGTCCATCGGAGTGAACTGAGCCCAGAGGGGAGATAGGGACACATCATCCAGAGTTGCTTCAACTCACTGCCACAGTCCACCCATTGTAGTGACTGGCAAGTGCTAGCGCGCTAGCCTTTCGACAACGCACTACCAGACGTTTTCAACCTAGAGAACGCGTTGGCCAAGGCAACAAACTAACAATCTCAATCGCATGTATTGACTGAGAGGACACCACATGTCATGTCTACTGCTGTATTTTCGTCTTCTTTCAAAGATGTAAGTATTAAAGAGATGAATCGCAAATAGAGAATTTATTTAATCCTCAACAGCCTCGCTACCTTGTCAGTATCAAGTGGGAGACCCGTTGCACCGGCCGACTAATATTTCTTCCCTCTGGGGTATGAAGCATTAAGGTCCTCACTGTTACATCTCTTCCTGGCCTTCTATCGATAATGCCGGTTCTCTCCATCAAGTGCCTCACCTTTTGTCTTCCTGCAAGGGTACAATCCATTCGACATTTCCCAGTTTTCGGATTATATCGCTGGACTTCATGGAAGTTTCAGAGGTCGAGCAGGTATGCTTCCTTTCGTATCTTCATCAAGTCATTTTGCCATCTTCCTCGTTGCTTGCCCTCTCTTTCAAGATCTTTCTGTATACTTTGTTCATGGCCTATGGGTATTATAGCCAACCATTCTCCAATCATGAAACAGCTTAGTGTAAGTACTGCCGAGCCTCCCTCAGCGACTGGTCGCGACTTGATGGCGGACTCTATCTGCAACAATAAAGTCCTAAGTGTTGCTTCATCTACCAGTGATTTTTCTAAACTTTTCTCGGCGGGCGCTCCATTGTTCCAACCATACGCTCCCACCAACCACCCACCAAGCCGCAAGTGGTGCAATAGGCTTCTAAGTAAAACCTTGCCGAGGGATGTGCTGGTTGGTCTTTGTGTTCTTTATGTCATGAGTGAGGTCGTCTAGATCTTTATTTGCTGCTCAAAAGTTTTCACATCATCGGAATAAATAGTATATAATTCGATGGTGGATGGCGGAGAAACTAATAATCCGGGACAATATCCAAACTTTTAAAACATAATAGTGGAACCAGAAACTCGAAGGGCTGGACACCACGCAACCTGGCGTGTGGCAGTTGGCCCGTCACTTCACCAGGGAGAAACTGTACACACCCACGCTACAAGGGCCCGACGGACCGGCATATCCTGCGGAAGAAAGAGTAGAACTTATGGTCCTCACACTTGCAGCGTCATTCACACCGAATCTGGACGCCTCAGACCCAGCGTTCGCACTTGCGACCGACCAGGAGGTTACAAGCATCTTGGCCCAACCATCGCGCAACGATATACGACAGGCTATCACTGCTGAATTCAAATGGGCCATCATGCATACCATAGCTAGGAAGGCCCCTGCTCGAGATGGCATTCAAAACCGTGTCCTCCAGGAGTTCACGGATAAATCAGCAGAATACCTCACACACATCACGAATGCAATACTTAAACACCAACACTTCCCCGCCTTTTGGAAGACGGCCATGGCTCTCATGTTCAGGAAGCTGGAGAAAGACCACTCCCTCCCACAAAATTACCTACCCATCAGTCTGCTAAGCGCGCTCAGCCAGATAGTTGAGATGGTAATACTAAAACGACTCACTAGGCACTGCATTACAAACGATACCCTGAGGCTGGAGCAATTCGGCTTGGGGAATACCACTCGACAACACAGCAACTCCTCTGCGTCGTTGAATACATAACACACGGATACAATACAAACAAAACAACTGGGGCAGTGTTCCTGGACATCGAAAAGGCCTTAGACCGTCTGTGGCACAACGGCCTCACACGCAAACTCAGCGACGGAGGGTTCCCCGACGGGCTCGTACATCTCTTACACTTACATCTCACGGATATGAGTTCCAACACCGACGTGCAAGTCGAACAATCAACACGACATGGTATCCAGGCTGGAGTACCCCAAAGAGGCTACCTAGAGCCCATACTGTCTAACCTCTATATTAATGACCATCCAGCTACATAAAACACGATGGTGGCAATCCACGCGGATGACACTGCCATCCTCGAGCAACATTGGAAAACCTCTAACATTAACGCACGACTACAGACTGCACTCAGAGAGGCAGAGCCTTGGTTGGTAAAATGGGGTGTTAGAGTAAACGTAGGCAAGCGCGAAGTCGTTCTGTTCACTAGAAGACCGTAGAAGGCGTAGAACACTGAATAGGAGGGTGTTCATGTCCCTGTACATCCCACTTATTAGACCTTTGATGACGTATGCTGCTGGCGTTTGGGGATACGCTCCGCCCACACGCCTGTGCCATCTGCAGCTCATACAAAATAAAGTACTCGGAATCATAATAAGTGCACCGCGTTACACACGCGCCGCGCATGTTCACTGGGAATATCGGCTAGATACCCTCTTGCAGATATTCCAAAAACTCTCCACACGACGAGACACTCGCGTAACCCTTTTATGCTTTCTATGGGGAACTACGACCACTACCATAGATGGAAACATAATAGACCAAAGACACTATTAGCAAAGAACTGAACTTCTGTGGTCAATAGCCCGCTAACACAACAATACTCGCGAGTCCCTGCAACACAGCTATTACTCGCAACCCCAGATGTCCTACCCGCCGCAAAACAGGCAATCACAGGGAGGCCGTACTGTACACACCACGCAAACCAGTCACACACACACACCCTACACTGTGAGCTGATCTATGACCGATCGCCCACTAATGTATGCCGACCTCAGACTGTTACGGGGACGCAGCCGCTGCAGCAGGCCCTACTACGAGCACCCGCAACGACAAAGGTAACGATGCACGATATCTCGAACTAACATAACCTCACCTTGCATGCACTGTCGGAGCTAGCAAGCCGCTACTGCCCTTACTACCAGTCCTACTGTGGCAGAGGCTTTTTTTCTCTTGGCACATGCCTTGGCACTTTTTTCCCTCTGCCCTTACAAACCGATACCCTTCTATCGCTTTAGTCCACTTTCAGTCTCCTGATAAACCATTTCAATGAGTAATCCTGCCCACAGCCCGGATCGTGTGACTCCTGATTGCAAAGCGAACATGTTATACGGAGGTGACTGTAGAACTTTTGGTTTGGTCACCTCGTCGGTGTGGGCGTGGAGGGGCCCCATCCTATGGAAAAAAAGGTGGAGAAACTAACTGAAAGGGAAGGAAATATTGATGTCAGCTGCATCCGGGAATTTATGTGGAATCAGCGACGGCGAGTGAAAATGCGTGCCGGTCAGGTATTCGAAACGGGGATCTCCTGCTTGCTGGGCAGTTACGTTAATAACTGTGCTACCCCGGCCCCTTTAGTTACCGCAGACGCACTGACTGTCTTGGCGCTCCTCCCAGCAGTCCCACATTCCAGTCTGGCGCCACCTAACTGCAGTCCCCGGCCACATTCTTCATATTGGCGACTTTGAGATTCCCGGAGGAAGTCGAAGGTATTTCTGCATCCGCGCTGAAGCAAGCACTGACAGATGCGAACATTACCGAACTATCAGTTTAATTCCATGTGGTTGCAAAATGCTAACGCGAATTCTTTACAGAAGAATGGAAAAGCTTGTAGAATCCAACCTCTTGGAAGCTCAGTTTTGATCCCTTAGAAAGGTATAACAGGCAACCCAATACTGACCCCACGAGCCCTCTCAGAATATAGATTAAGGAAAGACAAATATACGTTTATAATATTTGTGGAGGTAGGAAAAACTTACAGAAAAGCTGACTGGAACACTCTCTTTGAAAATTTCAAGCTAACAGGAGTAAAATAAAGGGAGTGAAAGGGTATTGACAACTTCTATAAAAGCCAAGACGGCGGTTATAAGAGTCGAGGGGCGGGAATGGGAAGCAGTGGTTAAGAAGGCAGTGAGACAGAGTTGTACCTTATCCACGATGTTATTCAGTCTGTACATTGGAGTAGGAAATTATGTGCAGAGAAAAGAAATCAAGACCATCGGGTTTCTGCCGGTTGTTCACCGCTTACTTGTACCGACATTTCAACTGCGTAACTATCAGTCTTCTTCACGTGCTGCCTGATACTGATTCCAGTGTGGAACGAGTCTGGTATTTATGCTCATGTTGTGCTATGCGCTCCGTCTGCGATCTGCGCCGCGTCGTGCGCTCTGTATGTGTTGTGCATTGACCAATAGCAGCGACTGTAGTGCTTTCCTCTAGCCGCGGCAGTTCCGAACGCTGTGGTCAGTACCCGTTGTCAGTCTCGCTGTTGCAGTTCTGAAAGACGTCCATGGCGTGCTAGACATTTTATCTTCCGGTTATCCTCATTTAAGCCCACCTGTGATCTAGGACGTTCTGTTACAGTGGCGTGCAGTGTCAGGCGTTCTGTCCGATTTCCGTGCACACCAGGAACGGCTGAAGTGTTATTTTCAGGTCACTGTTGCTCAAACAGTCGCTCGAGACCCGGTAGAGCGTCCTCAGGTATTGATCTGTAATCTAAGGTACCATTTCATGAGCGTCCTTTGCTACATGCACCGGGCAGTTTTCTCTAGTTCCGTCTTCATATTTGTGTCCCATGGGGTCTTCATGTTGTCCCCGTTACGACTTTAGAAGATAAGAGTCCCGAATTCGAGGCAGAGCTCTACTGGAAACTGGTGTCGCGGTTAATAATACTCTCCATGATCTTAATCTCAATACATTCTTTAATAACGCTACTCCAATATCTCCATGTGTGTGTTAGAATCTTGGCATCGTTATAGTTCATATAATGATTGAATTTTAAACAATGCTGGACAATCACTGACTTGGTTGCCTGTCTCAGTCTGGTGTGCCTTTAGTGTACTTTGCACCTATGTCAACGCTATAAGTCGTCTGGCCGATGTATTCCATCCCACATTCAAAATGTATATGGTAAAAGCCTGGTTTCCGCAGATCCAGGTAAACCTTCACACTCCGTAGCAGAGCCTTGAGCTTGGTGGCTGGATGGAACACGCTCTTGATGTTACGTTTGAGGAGAATTCTACAGATTTTTGCAGATATCGGCCCGACATATGGCAAATATCCAACTTTCTTCATATCGTCTTGTACCTCTTCAGGAACCTCTGATGGGGAAACAGAGCGCAGTGCCTTTTATACATATCTAGAATAGTATCCGATTTTGTAGAACACAGATTGCAAGTGGTCTATCTCCGCTACCAAATTGTTCGTGTCAGTTCAACCAGTTCTGAGTACACTACTTTTCGATTAAGGGGTAATGGCAACTGTTGGCGTGCAGCTACAAGTCGGACAAGTCGGAGTGTCTTTGGGGTGCGCACTGTGACTGAAGATACCATCTGCCTTCCTCTTGACTAGTACACCTAGGAATGGGATAGTCTATCCATCTCCAGTTCCATGATAAATTTAATGTTAGGATGGCGTGAGTTTAGGAGGTCCAAGAAAGCATCGAGATTTTCCCTCCCGTGATGCCATATAACAAAGGTGTCTTCCACGTACCATCAAAATCATTGCAGTTGATCTGTGGCCGATGTAAGTGCTTCCTCTGCAAATCTCTCCATAAGGAGATTGGCCACCATCGGTGAGAGAAGGCTGCCCATTACCACCCCTCCCATATGCGCGTAGAATTGATTCCCATATAGGAGGTACGTCGAGGTAAATATGTGCCTGAACACGTCCAGGAGAGCACCGCCGAACTTTTCCCTATCAGATCAACTGAATCATTCAGTGGTACGCGGGTCAACAGGGACACCACGTCGCAACTGACTGTGATGTCATATACCTTGACCTGTAGCTAACTCAGGCGTCTTAGGAAATCCTCTGAGTTACGGATATGACGGGCACACTTTCCCACATATGGTGAGAGCATCTTCTGAAGGTGTTGAGCAGTGAGGCAGGTGGCTGCGCCCGATTTGCTGACTACTGGACGTAGAGGAACGCATGCTTTTTGCACCTTAGGCAGACCATAAGATCGTGGCGTCACTGGTACTTTTGCTCTTAGCTGCTTAACGATCTTTTCTGGAAGAGCGATTTCCTTTAGAAGGGACCCGATCTTCTTATCCACCTTGTCTCATGATGTCGCTGTCCACTGGTCTTTATACCGTTTCGTCGAGAAGTTGTCGCACCATACTGTCATAATCTGCTTCCTGTAGAACGACAGTAGCTTTCCCCTTTATCTGTTGGTAACACCACAACGCTATCATCTTCCATGAGTTGTTTAAGGGAAAACATCCCATCACCAGAGATGTTTCTTGAGCGCTCTGCACATCTCCCCTCGCACTTGTTCAGCATCATTGGCAGTAAATTTCAGGGCCCCCTGCTCCATTCCACTAACGAAGGCCGCCGCAGGAACATTTATGGGGGTAACTGAGAAATTAAGACCCTTGCTGAGCACTTTCAATGTGGTTGCGTCGAATCCCTTCTCGTTCAGGTTGACGACCGTTCGAGCGTCCTCGTTCTGCTGCGCCTTGTTGTTCAGACGTTCAAATCTGGCTAGTTGACCGGACGCTGATTTCTTCCTTGTGCACTCGGCTAGTGACCAAAAGATGCCATCAAATCGGTCCAAGACTTGTTATGTTAGAAGGTTTCGTATAAAATAGTGTAGAGAAAGCGACACTCGGGAGGTCACATCAAGTCTGTCACACATGTCACGTACTCACGCCCTGACCAGTGCTAAGCTCGCTCGATGATTAGTTCTGTTGATCGGTCTGGAGCTGACGATATGTTTAATTTTAGCAATGGAAACAAGTATCTAGGCCGGAAACAGAGAGAACAGAGCATTCTCCCCTTCCCTTGTCAAAACTTATCCAGCGTTCTATTTATGACATAGAGGGAGAAGTACCCACATCCTAAAGGCCTGGTACTGTCGAGCTATAACAGATATTCAGAATGCAAGCGCACTCATTCAGTATGCACATACTGCAGGATGTCCCAGCCACAGTCTCTAAAAGCCAAGGCTGGGACTCCTTAGAACAGGGTCCGAGCATCTGAAAGCGATTACCAGGTAAGAAGACCAGGACAAATGAAATCGTTGAAGGTAGGTGCTCCAGCGTCTTATGATTTCTGGGCTGATCTCTTGCTCCAGGGATAACGTTAGTCAGCCTGACCCTCACATATAACGAACGTTTGAGGGTGAGGGTCTAAATTAGGACCCTCACTTTCAAACTTTAGTTGTATACATCTATATCTACATCTTCATGGATACTCTGCAAATCACAGATAAATCTCTTGCAGAGGGTTCATCGAACCACCTTTACAATAATCCTCTGTTATTCCACTCTCGAGCAATGCGCAGAAAAATCGAACACATATCTCTTTCCATGCGAACTCTGCTTTCCCTTATTTTATCAACATAACCTTTCTCCAGATGTATGTCGGCGTCAACAAAAAAAATTTTGCATTCGGAGGAGCAAACTGGTGACTGAAATTTCTTGATAAGAGAACGCTTATGATTTAATGATGCCCACCCCAAATCCCGTATCATGTCCGTGAAAGTCTGCCTCCTATATAGGGAAGGATGGGGAAGGAAATAGTCCGTGCCTTTCCAAAGGAAACATCGCAGCATTTGCCTGAAGTGATTGAGGGAAATTACAGAAAATCTAAATACGGATGGCCGGACGCGAGTTTGAACCGACGTCCTCCCGAATGAGAGTACAGTGTGCTAACCACTGCGCAGTCTCGCTCGGTCTACTACGAACTGTGACTTCTCTGGCAGTAAATCACGTATCCACTTGCGTAAGTGAGGCCATTTCAAGTAAGCACGCTATTTCATTACAAGCCACTTGTGAAGTACGGTGTCAAAAGCCTTCTGGAAATCTAGAAAAACGGAATCAATATTAAATCCTTTGTAGATACCACTCAACACATCTTTGAGTATAGAGCTACTTGTGTTTCATAAGAACGATGTTTTTTACATCTTCGAGGTAGAAGTTTGATCACAATATATGTTCCAAAATCCGACTGCATATCGACGTTAATGGTAGGGTCCTGTAATTTAGTGGATTACTCCTATTGCCTTTCTTGACTACTGGCGCGACCTGCGAAATTTTCCTATCCTTGTGTACGGATCTTTCCTCGGGTAAGCGGATACATCAGCGTTCTCACATAGGAACTTAATTCACACACATTCCGGACCGGAAATCTTGCTTTTATTAAATGATTTGAGTTCCTTCACAACTCCGAGGACATTTAATGCAAAGTTATTCTTGTTGGCAGCTGCTCTAGATTCAAATTATGAAATATTTAATCCGTCTTCTTTGTTGAAGAAATATCGGAGGGCTTTTCTTATCAAATCTGCTTTGGTAGTACTGTCGTCGATACTATTTCCTTTGCTGTCGCGCAAGAAAGCGCTGATTGTGCCTTCCCGCTAGATAGATACATAACATACGAGCAAAATTTCTTTGGATTTTCCACCAGGTTTCGGGACAAAGGTCCTTTATGGTAATTAATAAAACCATTTCATATTGATATCCGCACTAAATTTCGAGCTTTTGTAAAAGATCGGCAATTTTGGGTGTTTTGCGTCCGTTAAAGTTTGGAATGCTTTTTCGTTATTTCTGCAGCGGTGTTATGACCTTGTTTTGTGTAGTCGTTTTCTAATTTGCTTGGTATAAATCTTTCAATTTCGGTCGATACTATTTGCTTGAATTCAAGCTATATCTGGTCTATACTTACATTGTTAATTAAGAAGGAATGGAAACTGTCTCTCAGGAAAGCGTGAAGGGGAGTTTTATCTGGCTTTCTGAACAGAAGTACTTTTAGTGGATTTTGGAGTTACAGTACTTAGGCTCGCTACGACAACCCTGTGTTCACTCATTGCTGTATCCGTTTTGATGCTCGTTACTGGCTCAGGATTATTTGCTGCTAAGAGATCGACGGTGTTTTTACAATCATTTAGGATTCTAATAGGTTGGTCAACTAATTACTCGAAATAATTTTCAGAGAATGCGTTTAGCACAATTTCGGATGATGTCTCATTGGTACCTTCAGATTTAAACACGTATTTTCACCAACATATCGAGAGCAAGTTGAAGTCACCACCAACTATAACAGTATGAGTCGGGTACGTGTTCGAAATTAGACTGAAATTTTGTTTCAGCCTTTCAGAAAGTGTATTATTTCAGCTGGGAGGTCGGTAAAACGATCCAGTTATTATTTTATTCCGGTTGTCAAGAATGACGTGTATCCATACTAACTCACAGGAACTATCTACTTCCATTTCGGTACAAGATAAACTGCTTCTAACAGCAACAATCACGCGGCTGCCAGCTGTATTTAGCCTGTCCTTTCTGAACACTGTTAGGTTCTTCGCAAACAATGTCGACTGAGCATAACTTTAAGTGGCTATAACGATTAGAGCATCAGTACTAAGAAAATGGTTCAAATGGCTCTGAGCACTATGGGACTCAACCGCTGAGGTCATAAGTCCCCTAGAACTTAGAACGATTTAAACCTAACTAACCTAAGGACAACACACACATCCATGCCCGAGGCAGGATTCGAACCTGCGACCGTAGCGGTCGCGCGGTTCAAGACTGTAGCGCCAGAACCGCTCGGCCACCAGCGGCCAGCAGAGCATCAGTACTTTCTATTACCCACTTGCAATTGCCTGCACCCTGTGATCTTCATGGCATCCGGAAGGACCCGTTCCACGTCTGGATTAGCTCCACCTGGTATGCACACGGGCTTTCTTCCCTTCCTTGGCAGCCATATCCTTAAGGTTCTCCATAACACGCCTGACATTGCTCCTCCCATCTACCAAGCACACGGGCTTTCTTCCCTTCCTTGGCAGCCATACCCTTAAGGTTCTCCATAACGCACCTGACACTGCTCCTCCCATCTACCAATAATCCAACCCTTTGTCAGCGCCCAGATCCTGCAGGCAGAGAGTTTCCTTTGAAATAGGGCAAGTGACTGCATCTTACTGCGAGACATTGTCAGCCACAGATAGCACCAGGAATCTGTTTGTCAGCCTAACCGAGGAGGCGGCCTCCCCAGGAAGTCTTTCGTAGCCTTCCCCCTCCCCCCTCCCCCCCACTTCCCCCGAGGCTTCCACCCACTCGACCATGGTTGAGGGTTCAACTTCAGTGCGAGCAGGAACAGGACTTGCCACCAGTGCAGACTGATCGGAGGACTCTTTAGTTCTACTGGACGTCCGTTGGAACACCACGGCCTGTCCATGACAGTGATGCCCATCCTCTGTAGCCTCAAGCTGTGTAATCGAAGCCAATGCAGCCCAGCGTTGAGAGCCAAGTGTCGCATCCGCGCACAGCAAATACAGCCCCTATCCTTTTTAAAGATGGTGGAAAACTACACTACACAAAAAAAAACATTAACGATATGAGCTACGAAACTCTGTTATAGACACTGACGTAAATGCAAGAACTGTGTCTAATAAAATAAATTAACACGCAGAGATTCAAAAACTAAACTTCCAAAGCACACAGGTGAAACTAAAGGGTTCCACATTTGTGTAATATGATAAATGCAAAATATGTTTTTGTTGCAGAGAAAAAATAAACATTTTTGCAACGCCATAAGTAACAGCAGAAGGAACTACAAAAGGCACACATCGTCTTACGCTAAGATCATTGCGCAAGAAGAGTGGGGCATTACTAGAGGACAGTACACGCTCTGGGTGTTCTGCAGTCACAGTTCACCGTGGTGCAGATAACAGGTACCTCACACTGTGAGAGTGAAAGGGCCCAGCAACTGACGACCAACTCCAAAGTTGAATTACGGGGGACAGTACGATTCTAGCGGGCAAAACGTCTAATTTGCCCACAGACTAACCGTGAATTCTGGTGGGATGTGGGCCAAAGGCAATATTGTGTCCAACCACAGGGAAGTGGTGCCGACAGTTTGAGCAAGGCCGCAGAGAGCTGGGCGATGCTGATCGGGAAGGAGGGCCATCGACTTCCAAGTCGACCACAGGCGACAGTGTGAAGGCAGTCGAGGAAGTGATTCATGGGGATCAAAGATTTTGCTACGTCGAAGCAATTTACGTAACTGTTCTGGAATGGCTCCGTGTCCGAGGGTCTGATTTCGGTAGTCGGGGAACTCAGCGACTGGTAAAACGTTCCGAGGGTTCGTTTACACAGTTTTGATGATTATCTACATCTACATTTATACTCCGCAAGCCACCCAACGGTGTGTGGCGGAGGGCACTTTACGTGCCACTGTCATTACCTCCATTTCCTGTTCCAGTCGCGTATGGTTCGCGGGAAGAACGACTGTCTGAAAGCCTCCGTGCGCGCTCTAATCTCTCTAATTTTACATTCGTGATCTCCTCGGGAGGTATAAGTAGGGAGAAGCAATATATTCGGTACCTCATCCAGAAACGCACCCTCTCGAAACCTGGCGAGCAAGCTACACCGCGATGCAGAGCGCCTCTCTTGCAGAGTCTGCCACTTGAGTTTGTTAAACATCTCCGTAACGGTATCACGGTTGCCAAATAACCCTGTGACGAAACGCGCCGCTCTTCTTTGGATCTTCTCTATCTCCTCCGTCAACCCGATCTGGTACGGATCCCACACTGATGAGCAATACTCAAGTATAGGTCGAACGAGTGTTTTGTAAGCCACCTCCTTTGTTGATGGACTACATTTTCTAAGGACTCTCCCAATGAATCTCAACCTGGTACCCGCCTTACCAACAATTAATTTTATATGATCATTCCACTTCAAATCGTTCCGCATGTATACTCCCAGATATTTTACAGAAGTAACTGCTACCAGTGTTTGTTCCGCTATCATATAATCATACAATAAAGGATCCTTCTTTCTATGTATTCGCAATACATCACATTTGTCCATGTTAAGGGTCAGTTGCCACTCCCTGCACCAAGTGCCTATCCGCTGCAGATCTTCCTGCATTTCGCTACAATTTTCTAATGCTGCAAATTCTCTGTATACTATAGCATCATCCGCGAAAAGCCGCATGGGACTTCCGACACTATCTACTAGGTCATTTATACAATTGTGAAAAGCAATGGTCCCATAACACTCCCCTGTGGCACGCCAGAGGTTACTTTAACGTCTGTAGGTCTCTCCATTGATAACAACGTGCTGTGTTCTGTTTGCTAAAAACTCTTCAATCCAGCCACACAGCTGGTCTGATATTCCGTAGGCTCTTACTTTGTTTATCAGGCGACAGTGCGGAACTGTATCGAACGCCTTCCGGAAGTCAAGAAAAATAGCATCTACCTGGGAGCCTGTATCTAATATTTTCTGGGTCTCATGAACAAATAAAGCGAGTAGGGTCTCACATGATCGCTGTTTCCGGAATCCATGTTGATTCCTACATAGTAGATTCTGGGTTTCCAAAAACGACATGATACTCGAGCAAAAAACATGTTCTAAAATTCTACAACAGATCGACGTCAGAGATATAGGTCTATAGTTTTGCGCATCTGCTCGACGACCCTTCTTGAAGACTGGGACTACCTGTGCTCTTTTCTAATCATTTGGAACCTTCCGTTCCTCTAGAGACTTGCGGTACACGGCTGTTAGAAGGGGGGCAAGTTCTTTCGCGTACTCTGTGTAGAATCGAATTGGTATCCCGTCAGGTCCAGTGGACTTTCCTCTGTTGAGTGATTCCAGTTGCTTTTCTATTCCTATATAATGCAAGTTAGTCTCACGTATTTGTGTCAGTTGGAAGTTTAGTGCAGTTTTTAAAAAAAAGTGACTTGGCCCTGGAATGATTTTAATTTAGTGATAGTTTTTTCAGATATAATAAGTAACAAACATTTAGTGGTACATACACAGATATATTCATTTTTTGAGTTTTCAGTTCAATAAATAAAATCTATGAAAGTAATCCGTGGGAATATGTAATTATTAGGATGAAAAACGAGGTTGATTTATGATGGAGTCTATATGCTATCACCAGGTTCACTCACAAGATTTCTTTTTCCTTTTTTTGTAATTTGGTGTTCGAGTCTTGTTTGGTCCCAGAAGAACTAACTGACCACCATTATTTTTACTCACAAAGTCTAAGCTCTGGATCGAGGAGGATCAACAAAGGTGATTTATATTCTGTCTATATTTGACATGTGAAAATTCCTTATCTATATGTACTGAACCTATGTGACATAGTTAAAAAATTTAAAGTCATTGTACGCACTATTTACACCCTGTTTTCTCGGCATGTATGAGTTTATATGTCTACCAAGCTGTCTGTAGGACGAATAAATAAATCCAAGCCAAAAAAATGGTTCAAATCGCTCTGAGCACTACGGGATTTAACATCTGAGATCATCAGTCCCCTAGAACTAGAACTACTTAAACCTAACTAACCTAAGGACATCACACACACCCATCTCCGAGGCAGGATTCTAACCTGCGATCGTAGCGGTAGCGCGGTACCAGACTGAAGCGCCTAGAGCAGCTCGGCCACAGCGGCCGGCTCCAAGCAAAATAATTATAGTAATACTAAAAGTGCAACAAAATAAAGGCCCAGTGTGCGTGTTGCCTGTACTCCTGAAGCCTTCTTCGCATTACACTGTGCCTACTCCGGCCTGATTAACGCTCATTTGACAGATGAACATACAGGTCGATTCATAATGAAACAACAGATATCACTTGTTTATTACAGACAAACTATGAAAGACAAAACACTTCAAGCATGTCACTGGATAGAGGGAGGTTGAAAGTTTTATCTTCGCACAGACACTACACCATACACTCAGCATGTGGACAATACGTTGCTGCAGAAACGTCGAAACGGTAGTCCATTTCATTCCACATACGAATCAACAGGTCCCTGTCTATTAAGGTGGTAGCTTCAACGAATCATCAGCTGTTGAAAAGTAGCTGCCATAGCTGGGACGAAGACTCTTTCTTTTATGCACTCCCAGAGAAATAAATGTCAATGTGTGAAGTCTGGGGACCCGGGAGGCCAAAAGGAATGAATAAGATCTTGTTGTTCGCCTCCTCCAGCCCAGCGTTATGGGATGGTGTTCTTAAAAGAATTCTATACCTTAAGGTGAAAGTGTTGCGGGCACAGTCATGCATAAAAGTACGGTCATTCGAATCATCGTGAAATTGAGGAAACAACCAATTTTGTGACATGTTCAGGTATGACATTCCTGTCACAGTTTCCTCCGCATTAAGGAAAGGACTATAAACACTCCATACAGAAACGGAACAAAACACCTTCATTGTCGGTGTCCGAAGACGACGATAGAATTTTGTAATCCCCAAGTTGTTACATTACGGAAGTTTACTTTACCAGATAGATGAAACATCGATTCCTCTGAGAAGTTGAGTCGTTCGGGAAGAGTGTCCTCTGTCATACTCTAGAGAAATGAAATGTTAAATTCGTATCTTCTCTAACCGTCGACGGGACGCAATTTCGGCAGCAACTGCAACTTGTGAGGCTTCATATGGAGACGTCGTTTCAGAACACCCACACCGTTGTTTGAGGAACTTTACATTCCTCTCCTGGCCTTCTTGTGGACTTGCGAGGACTCTGTGTGAACGCGTCTCGGATATGCTCGACGTTATCATCACATGTGCGTAGCCGACCAATGCCCTTCCCTGTGGGTATGCAACCAACTTTCAAGGATTTTGTATACCACTAATAAATCTGCATGTGCAGAGGTGGCTTCTTGCTGTATCGGCGGCGAGATGCACGTTGGACGTGAACAATGGGCTGACCTCACGCAAATTCCAACACACAAAATGATTTGCCTTTTAAAGTTGTAACCATGTTGTACCGTTGGCGGAGCGGTTAACGCGCTGGAGTTTCATACGTCTAAAGCTACTCACACCGTCAGTCAGCGATCTCACTTGAAATTTAATTCATTTCCTTTAGTCACTTAAAAACCGGGATAGGTTCACCTGAAAAGTTTATGATCCATTTAATGGGACATCTTTGTGCAATTCGAAATTCTATGAGACGTCAAAACCAAGTTTCCATGCCTGTTAATATGGAGCTTCACAGCATAGGTTGAAGTTCCAACACAGCTCTAGAAATCAGGTGGTAAATTTTTGGATCCGTATTCGGTAGTTTTCGTCCTAGTAATCAACTTTGCACCATCTTCCTTCCTTCCTGGAGCTTACTAAAATCTTTCATTATTTTGTTTAGAGATGAAGAGTAAAGAGAGAAGCAGTGCGTCATAGAGTGAATCGGCCACGGTTAGCATCCATATCCATCCCTCTTTCTGGGCTGTCTCTTAAGTAATGTACGATTCCAACGACCAACAAAGCTAAACATTTTCTTTCATTGCATTAGTCATTAATTTCAGTACATAATTCGATAGTAAATATATCATAATCAGACACTTCAGATTCGCAAACTAATTCATAGTTGCGTTTACTGTAAATAGTTATCAGTGTTACAACATAGCTCAATGCGCAGCCGCAGCAGTATCAGAAAATTCGGTGACTTTGCCGCTTACATCTTGTGATTAACATGCGCATCAGACTTAAGAACATTTAACTAATTATATTCATGGTATACCTTTCCTGTGACTGATATATCGTTCTATCCGAATAAGAATAATTCGATCGTAGTTTCAGGAACATGCAAACAAGTTTTTAAAATATCTCGTATTTAGATGCAAAATGCTGCGGAATGGAGGGAGATTAATTCGTACATCCGGTGGCGACATGCATGGTCCAGTGGCTTTACCTTCTAAAGCCTAAGATAACTTATATAATACGTACTTTACTAAACATGTAAACTTCTATAAAAAGTTTCCAGAAACTTCAATGTTAATGTTAATGCTTAGCTGATAATGACATTTACTATGAACGCTGTCCTATGAAACACTTCAATTCCGTACCCCATAATGTATGGTTCTAAGTAGTGAAACAACAAATTCTGATAATTAGAGGCACTATTGAAAGTGATTCAGTATCTGGGATATTTTTTAATTATTTATTCCTAGAATTCTTATCAGATGCGTCTAAGCACGTATTTTAACCCATCTTTTTGTCTACTGAACGAAAAGGACTTAATGATAATCAGACAAATAGGTTCGTACGTACTGACAAAACACGTTATTTAATTGGGATGCTTATTTTCCCATTGCAGATTTACATTCACGCTACAAACTCAAAACAAATCGAAATCGATCTCTCCTGATTCTCAAAAAAATTTAATTTTATTTACAATGGATATAAGGCGATGTGTTTGCTTAGCATATATGGCGAAGAATTTATCTAAGATGGCAATGGGTCGGAAGGTTACGGATGAACCATTTAACAGACGTGTTTCAAATGGTTCAAATGGCTCTGAGCACTATGGGACTTAACATCTATGGTCATCAGTCCCCTAGAACTTAGAACTACTTAAACCTAACTAACCTAAGGACATCACACAACACCCAGTCATCACGAGGCAGAGAAAATCCCTGACTCCACCGGGAATCGAACCCGGGAACCCGGACGCGGGAAGCAGACCTGTTTCCTTCGGACGTATGTTTACTACTGTTTGGAAGAATATGCACACACCTCAGACGGAGTTAAAATTTAGCTGCTGCATACTCGATTACTGCATGAACACTGTGAACTGGTGAAACTAGTTTCACTTGAATTAGCTAAAAGCAATCCGTTACTCGCCTTGTTTGGTGAAACTCAAGAGGCTCATGCTGAGACCACCGAACGTGTTACTAAACGGAAGATGTGTTAGTTCTTCGCAATTTACCTTAAATAATCTAAATCTTCTAATCAGTCGCTGAGTTAGTCCGACTGAGTTAGCCGTACTGGCCCAGAAATAGAAGGCGATAAAGAGAAGGCCGTACTGCTGTATTTGACTTTCCGAAAATGTTTCGCCATGAAGCTTTACAATTATTGCTCCTTCGAATCATCGCACAAATGCCGAGGAGCTAGTTTTGAAACAAGCGGCCACGAAATAGGAAATCAACTCAAATTGTTCATCAGAGGAAACACATTGTTGATGCGTGAGACAGTGCGACATTCTACATAGATTACTCGCATCAAGCGATTGAGAAGGGTCGTCGGGCACATGCACATAATTGTAGGCCAACATAACTGACGTCAGTCTGTTGTAGAATTGTGGACTGTATTTTGCGCTCACGCATTACGACGTTTCGGGGGAAAAGAAAATCTGCCAAGGGGTCTTCTACAAACAGAGATGGATAAAGCCAGAAGCCCACTGAGGCTATATACAGACGAGTCTGCTAGCTGTAGGAAGGCTGCAACGACAGAAGACTGTGAACGGAATGCCGAAATATCTGGGGAGAGGCGATTAGTAGTACAGAAAAGCAGGACCTTAAAAACTAATTAATTGTAACACACTACGTATAATGAGGAGATGAAATCCATTACAGTTCGATAACGCTGTTTTGGAAAAATCCATGGAAACAGCAATTTCGGTAAAATACCTAGGGTTAACTGTCAGGAGTTGGCTAAAGGGAAATACATAAAACTGATTGTAGTAAAAGCAGATACCAAGTTGGGATTCACTGGAAGAGACTTGGTGAAATGTAATTCATTCACGAGATAAGTGGTTTACAAAAATTTTGTTCGATCGATTTTTTAGAATTCCTAATCACTCTGGAGCCGTTGTCTAGTTCGACTAATATAAGTGACTGAAGATTCAACTAAGATCGGTACGTTTCATCGGATGATTGTTGTGTAGGCGCGTGAGCGTTACGGTACGCTCAAAATACATACTCCAGCCGCAGACGCCACATGATGTTGTACATTACGAAGATGATACTGCAGAAATTTCAAGAGCATACACGTCGAAGAAAGATGGGCAACATATTCTCACGAAATGCTAACGACTGGGAAATCAGAACAATTGGAGTCGTTACGGTGGCCTGTTTACATGAGACCTTCCCTGTACCACGTGCGAATACAAGAGGGAGGGCAGAAGTGCTGAAGCACTCTCTGCCACACACCGTGAAGCGGTTTTGCGGAGCATATCTGTCGAAGCAGTCTGATGCACGATTCACAGGAGGCTCCCACGCCAAAATACTGAGGAAATACCAGTAAAAACCTTGGAAGTGGTTTTGGTGTTGCTCGGATTCACGCTGTGTCTTACTCGGATTAGGACACACAGCATTCAGCAGTAGCAGCTTTTGAAGATGTTGCCTACAATATCTGATTTCAGTGTGGACGTGTTATGATGGCTGAATATGGATTGGTTGCTTACCTCCATTGTTCTTCGTCACAAGTCTGCTTTGCTTCAACAGTTAACCTTCTTTCAAAGTCTTATTTAACTTCTACTTGCAAAGATCGGCTGCAAACTTTTAAATCACTGTATTCCTCTCAAATAACTCCGAGACACACCCGAATAGCTTGAGCTCTCAAAGCAGACAATTACTAAGCAACGTCATAGTCACGTCGTGCGATTTTTTCATTGTTGTGAGCCTGCCCTGGGACCGATGCTAAGCAGCGAATATTGGTGATGACTAGCGCCCACATTTTTGGGTTTTTGTAAAACTGATTTTGGCGTTTTTGGAGTCCTTCAATGGAAAGTGTAATGGACTCCAATATTAAATTAGAAACCATCATTATATTTTTGACAGATTCATTCTAGTTCTTTATGGCAAATGAGCGAAACTCGGAAAAATTCACTAGTAGTTGAGATACTTACCGGTGATACAACTTTCTCTTTTGATAATATAGTAATAGGACGCGTTTTACGGAAATAATCCTGTCATATGTCACTCACACAAAAACACAGACTTGTAATGCGTACCTGAGTATGACCACAGTCCGTGGCCTAACGCTACAATCATATTACATTTTGGAACTGCAGTACACAATGAACCACACTTCTAAGCTGTGTAATGTCCAAGTTTTTCTACGGTCTGTCAGTACATTTTTGCAGGCTGAGAAAGTTCTGCCATGGACGTCTGTAGTCTAGTCGACTGAAAGCCAAATGCAGTGGTCACAAATGTCTGTTTTAATACCAGAAATAGCCTTTTCATACATTTCTTACAAATAATTTTTGCAGTGTCGACTTTCCTGGTATATTGCAAGAAGGTATTAAAATTTTGTGTTCCTTTGAACGACCCATGTCAGATTAGATAACATTAAATCCTCACACAAATCTAGATGATAGCTGTCAACTTTAATATATGCCAAAGGCGACTTTAATGGTTCAGTCTGTGTTTGATCTACTTACTAGTGGAGCGCGTAATGTGAGCTGTGGAAACCTCGTGTTGAAGAAAATGTGGCTTTTTAGAACGGATTACCTAAACAAACGATTACTAAGAAGATGACAGTAACTAGAAAAATAAGATCGTAATCACATAAAATGTTAGCTGAAGCTCAATCACATATGCCTGTCATTCATCTAATTTTATAAAGGACGATCAGAAAGTTTCGGCAGAAAGGCCGTACAGTCCAGAATCGCTATGCCGATCAGGAAAAATCGCGGAGAGCATTGAGGATGTCATCTCACTGACGCACCAGGTTGAAGACAACTGTTAGCTAAAACAACAAGTCCTGCTGGTTGACGAGGTCTATAACTACCTGATACAAATCCTCCGACAGGTATCGCTGATTTGTCAAGGTCTTATTTTAAGAGACCGATGGCATGATAATTAAGTTGTATGAGATCAGGACTATAGGCCGGATGTTCGAGTGTCTCCCACTTAAGTTGGCGTAACTTGTACAGTACGACATTTTCGATGTGTGGGGCGTGCGTTATCATGAAGTAGTAGCTCCATTTACAGCAGTTTTCACGAACATTTCGCCTTACTTATACGGCATAATTCCTCCAGCGTTGCGCATTATTGTTGTCCAGTGAGACACCATGCTCCTTAAAATCAATAAGCATTAGGCTCTGGTAATCAAATAACAGGTTGAACATATTGGTGACTCTTGAATTTCTTGGGACGAAGGGACGCTGAATGACAAAAATGTATCGTCAATGCTTTCGATTCCAATTCTCAGTGGTGGCACCAGATTTTGCCGCCTGAAACAATGCGCTCAAGAAACAGGTTGCCTTCAACATTCAGTCTCTTGAGGTGCTTCAGACAAACAGCCATCCGGTTTGCTTTTTGTTGGGGATTCTACCCTTGGTATACACTGGCTGTAGATCTTATGGTAGCCTAACTGCTGCTGAATAATGTTTTGCACGCTGGAGAAGCTGAAGCCGACATCCTTTGCTAGCACACGAATTATTATGTTCCGGTCCGTCCCAATCGCATCATGAACCTTCCACTTGTGGTTTTCCTTCGTGGATGCGGGTGGTCTCCCAGATCGACCGACACCTTGTGCGGTATCGTGACCACCACGAAACTTGGCGCACCATTACACAACGGTGCTTTCAGACTGATATGCTAGCCCCCATACATTCTTCACTCTCTGATGGATGTCTATCGGCATTTATCCTTCGGCACCCAAGAAAACAGTAACAGTATGTTGGTCCTGTTTGGAGCACTTGATAACAATGTCGCCGTAATTCATGTTTCCTTTTTTACCTTACGCACATAGTATATATACGAATGCCACACTAACAGCACACGTAGATGCTGGTGCTTATATACACGCATCGGAGTCGCGCTACACCTTCCTGTTGCATATACGCCTTCTGGTCGCCCATTACAAATTCGATTTACAAATCTCAGGGAAGCAGACCAGCAAGAAAACCGTAAAATAAAGTGAATGATAAAAATTACCTGTGTTTAGATATTTCTTTTTGGCAGGGTTCGAAAAATTATTATTCGGCCATCTGTTATGACATTTTAGACTTCCCCAATACGAAGCTGGGTAAGACCAATTTTTGATGATGACAACGTTACACCTAAATGATCTACTCAATGCAAGTCAACACACCACACCACTTAAGTTCGTACATATAAAGATAAATAGACCCATGTGTTGCCCACTTGTTTCTTAGATGTACTTCCCTATTGTCGAATGGCATTTCAATTAAAGCTAAAAGGGTGCGTTCCGACGAAACGAGCGTGTGGTTGTATTCACGCGGCGACAACGCGTCATACACAATATCGATCTCAGTGTGGGCTGTACTTCTCAAACTTTCCGAACTGCAAAAATAAGTAGATGCAGGTATGACCGATTGATCAGCGTTCTCACACTTTATCGAATTATAAAGCAACCGATTTTGTCCCACACGAATCTCATGATTTCAGGACAGAGTATAAACTGTAATCACGTCTTTTCTTAAAACGTGCAAAATCACGTAACTTTTCCGTAGTATTGGATCATAAATTCTACTTAAATATCATTTTTTGCAGAAACAAATATTCTTACTCACTACGTTTTCCGTGTAAGTCCAATTTAGCTCCCTTTTAGGCCTTTAAGAAAAATTTGACCGTTTTGAGGTATGTTGCACAGTGGAATAGTAAGCAGTGCAGGGATAATATTTTGTTACGAACCGAAAGGGACAGCTAAATGGGTCGCAACTGCTACCGGCTTCGTAACGGAGTAGTAACTGAATGTCAACGTTGGAGGCCAAAAGTACAAACACGCTACGAGCACATTTCATCAGACTATGCAACTGGGAATCCGAGAACAACCGATTCAGCATTTCGACAACAGTGCGGAACAGACAGAAAGTGCTACAGTAACGAGGCTACATGTAGTAACTTCACTTAGAGGTGTCATAAGAATACCTTTAGGGATGCAAAGTTCACATAAAGGAACACTCTGAAACCCTGAAATTAAACACTAAAGCAGCCGAGAGCGCTTACATGCTTAGAAAAGAGAGGACATTCAATCATCTCAGTCACCAGTGTGCGCGAAGTGGGGGGAGGGGTGACAGTTTCACTTCATCTCAAATTTATAGGATGCTCTGTTGAGCCGGCCGGTGTGACCGAGCTGTTCTAGGTGCTACAGTCTAGAACCACGCTACCGCTACGGTCGCAGGTTCGAATCCTGCCTCGGGCATGGATGCTTGCGATGTCCTTAGGTTAGTTAGGTTTAAGTAGTTCTAAGTCTAGGGGACTGATGCCCTCAGAAGTTAAGTCCCATAGTGCTCAGGGCCATTTGAACCATTTTGATACTCTGGTGAATTCAACTACCGTCTACAAGGTTCCGGCAACTTGGAGTCCACTGCTGCAAATCTACAGCCGTCCGGCCTCACAGGGGACTACTGATATATGATCCGCGATCCGCATTCCTGCCGACCACAACTTTGGCTAACTGGGGATGGTGGGGGCGGACCTGTCTTTCGTCGATGAAGAACTCATCTACCTGTCTTCAGGCTGTTCAGCTTAGGCTGGGCGCCTGTGCTGCCGCTATTGCGCAGTACAAGTACAGCGTTACCGGCTGTGTGTTGCTGTTGGCTCTCCTGACTAAACACCACTCAGTCATTATAATTCTATGGGACTGATGACGTCAGACGTTAAGTCCCGTAGTGCTTAGAGCCATTTGAACCGTTTTTCCTCGGAATATGAAGCAACTTAAATCATTAAGTAAAAGCAAGTCACCGAGTACAGACTTTATACCAATTATGTTCCATTCGGAGTGTGCTGATGCAATAGCTCCATACTTAACAATCATATAAAGCCGCTCGTTCGACGAAATATCCGCACCGAAAGACTGGAAAGCTGCACAAGTCACACCTATATTCAAGAAAGGTAACAATTAAATTACAGGCGCGTACCATTAACGTCGATATGCAGCAGAATTTTGGAGCACATGCTGTGTTCGAATATTATTAATTACCTCGAAGAGAATGGTTTGTTGACACGAAGTCAATAAGGATTTAGAAAACATTCATGTGAAACACAGTAGCTCCTTACACACGCAAAGTGTTGAATGCCATTCCCAAGGGATTTAAAATTTATTTCGTATTTCTAGATTTCCAAAGAACTTTTGACACTGTACCACACAAGCGGCTGGTAGTGTAATTGCGTGCTCATGGAAAATCGTCTCAGTTATGTGACTGGATTCCTTATCTATGAAAACGATTTAGGTGGCAATCTGAACAGCCGACTGAGGTTGTTTGCAACTGACGCTGTCGTTTATCGACTAGTAAAATCATTGGAAGATCAAAACTAATTGCAAAGCGATTCGGAAAAGATATCTGTAAGGTTGAAAACTTGAAATTGACCCTACATAACGAAACGTGTGAGGTCACCTACGCTAGTGCTGAAATGTTTCCATGAAACTTCTGTTACACGATAAATCAGTGTCTTTTCTAAAGGCATTAAATTCAACTAAATACCTTTTCATTCTAATTACGAACAACTTAAATTCGAAATGACACATAGAATATTTTGTGCGGAATGCAAAGGAAAGACTGCCCTTTATTGGCAGAACGCTTAGAAAATGTAGCCGATCTACGAAAGAGACTGCCTACACTACACTTGTCCGTCTTCTTTCGAAGTAGTGCTGCGCGGTCTCGGATCCCTACCAGGTAGGATTAACGGAGTAGACTGAGAAAGTTCAAAGAAGCGCAATACGTTTTGTATCATTGCGAAGTAGGGGAGAGAGAGTCACTGCCATGATAAAGAATTTAGGGTGTACATGATTAAAAGAAAGGCGTTCTTCGATGCTGCAGAATCTTCTCATGGAATTTAAATCATCAACTTTCTGCTCGGAATTGAAAAATATTCTGTTGATGTCGACCTATATACGGAGAAACGGTCATCATAATAAAATAAGGGAAACCAGAGCTCACACGGAAAGGGATATATGTTCATTTTCTCCACGCCCTGTTCGAGATTGGAATAACAGAGAATTGTTGTGGAGACGGTTAGATGCACCCTCTGCTAGGCATTTAAGTGTGATTTACAGAGAATCAATGTAGATGTAGATGTAGATGTTATTGCTTTGTTCAAAAATCAGTTGCAAGAATTCTAAGATAAGAGATAACAGCAACATGTATGTTTATCGGTAATTTATCATTTGTTGCTCGAAACTTTCAGCGTTCGTGTGATTCATTATAGAGTCACTTTTTCCTTGTTATGACTGAGATGAAATATTACATTTGCACCATCATTCGGAAATTTTCTAAATTTCGAAACAACACATACGCTTAGCTGACAAGCAGCATCCATTTGACCACAGATCTGTATGATTCCCAATAAGTTGGGAATATTTAGGTCAGCCTGTCATAGGGCGTGGTTACCTGCATGTCATGATACATTATGAAGATAATTTGACATTTTATAGTGGTCAACTGTAACTTCATCTGTGAACTGTATCATAGCGTGTTTGGACACTTGGCTCTTGTTGGCTACTTTGCAGCTACTTTTAAGAAGTAAAATGATGTAACGTCTCTTGCTACTGTTGAAATAGGCGAAACCCATTTGCCGTCCAGAAAGCCTTTGACAAGTAACCCTTTTAACAGTGGTATGTGGGCGTGGAGAGATTTGCATATTTTCCTAAGCTTCGAAGCTCCTACTCCACATGAACCATGTGCACACGTCATTTTTTGTACAGAAATTCTACAACTTTCGTCGCATCCTAAGTTTATCTATACATTATGGTTGTATCGTTAGTTTATCTAGGCAGCATAAACTATTTATATAAATATTATCAAAAACTTCGAACAGTATTTAACATTTTGTTTGTATCATATTTTTGTTTTGCTGTTATTTTGTATACTGTGTTGAGCATTTATGTTTACAATGCGTAGACAGCCTCATGCGTATACGAATAAGATGTGTAACTACAAAACAAAAAATTAAGAAGAAAAAAAATACAGAATTAGAAAATACAAACTATAAAACAAAGTAGTAAAAAATAAAAACGTATGAAAGACTAAAAGAAAAAACCGTCGTACAAGCATGTGATATTGGAGTGGTGGTCATGCTTGTGTTCTGTGAGGACACAGCATGCGATACTGGACAAGTTCAACCATCCCTGGTTGGTAATCGTAGAGGAGAAAGACTAACGGTTCCCAACTCAAAGAACATGGTAGAAAATAAAATAAAAAAACCTATACCGGGTCGGTTGTCGTTCGAGTCACAAAAATACACATCGGTTGGCAAGCTGTGACGGTTTAAAGTCAGAGCTGTGATACAGTAAAAGTTGGGACACATTAATGAAAAATGCTCTTATTGCAGCACAAAAAAGGCGAGTACCTCCTGGGCAGAGTTAGGGATGCAGAAGAAGGAAACTTATCTGCCAGCTTCAAAGATATTTAATGGAAACGTCTTGACATATTCGCACTTTTTCGAGTTAACACTACATCCCCAGGGCAGTGAGCTATCTGAGCTGCGAGGTGTTGGTACACCTGATCTTGCAACAGTTCCTCATCCTGTGCCAAAGTTCAGAATATTCGCCAGCCGTACTAAACAATAGATAGTACCATACGCCTGAAGAGCAGACATGTAATCTCTGAGAAAGTTTTTCTACAGGGACAAAATTTCTGGGGCTGGATATGCAACTGTTGGGATGAAAAAACATTTCATTCTTTATTCTTTTGGGTGGGATAGTTGATTTTTTTCCTCGAAGGGACAATTTCTCCCCAAGCCCACCACCTGTTACATGTACGGTAAGGGACGTGAGAACAAACTTATGTGCTTCTAAGGAGTGGGATGTATCTGCAATAGGAAGTATCCAAGATACGTGTTTGCTTGTACGAGTATGTAGTATGTATCCCCAAGTGGGGATGAATGCATCCTAAACTTCAATGACCAGTTGTATCCTACCGCACGACAAGGCAAATGCCATTCTGGTAGACATGATGACGTGTTTCATTTTATAAGACATCTTGTACGATGTTACTTAACCTGACATGACACATTACATAACATGGCATGTATACTAATACTAACAAGTAAAAAATTGCGAGTATGTCGAGATATTTTAATTTAATTATATCTGAATGTGCCAGAGAAGTAGAACAGCTAGTTCCCTTCTCTCACATCCTTAAGTCTGCCCAGGCCTTCCTTGCCTTTTATGTACTATGATAGCATTTTTCATTCTGCCATTGTTTTGTAAGATATCGTTCAGTCTTACAGTCTACCATCATTCGACCTTGTATACAGGGCTATTACAAATGATTGAAGCGATTTCATAGATTCGCTGTAGCTCCATTCATTGACATATGGTCACGACACACTACAGATACGTAGAAAAACTCATAAAGTTTTGTTCGGCTGAAGCCGCACTTCAGGTTTCTGCCGCCAGAGCGCTCAAGAGCGCAGTGAGACAAAATGGCGACAGGAGCCGAGAAAGCGTATGTCGTGCTTGAAATGCACTCACATCAGCCATTCATAACAGTGCAACGACACTTCAGGACGAAGTTCAACAAAGATCCACCAATTGCTAACTCCATTCGGCGATGGTATGCGCAGTTTAAAGCTTCTGGATGCCTCTGTAAGGGGAAATCAACGGGTCGGCCTGCAGTGAGCGAAGAAACGGTTGAACGCGTGCGGGCAAGTTTCACGCGTAGCCCGCGGAAGTCGACGAATAAAGCAAGCAGAGAGCTAATCGTACCACAGCCGACGGTTTGGAAAATCTTACGGAAAAGGCTAAAGCAGAAGCCTTACCGGTTACAATTGCTACAAGCCCTGACACCCAATGACAAAGTCTAACGCTTTGAATTTTCGGCGCGGTTGCAACAGCTCATGGAAGAGGTTGCGTTCAGTGCGAAACTTGTTTTCAGTGATGAAGCAACAATTTTTCTTAATGGTGAAGTGAACAGACACAATGTGCGAATCTGGGCGGTAGAGAATCCTCACGCATTCGTGCAGCAAATTCGCAATTCACCAAAAGTTAACGTGTTTTGTGCAATCTCACGGTTTAAAGTTTACGGCCCCTTTTTCTTCTGCGAAAAAAACGTTACAGGACACGTGTATCTGGACATGCTGGAAAATTGGCTCATGCCTCAACTGGAGACCGACAGCGCCGACTTCATCTTTCAACAGGATGGTGCTCCACCGCACTTCCATCATGATGTTCGGCATTTCTTAAACAGGAGATTGGAAAACCGATGGATCGGTCGTGGTGGAGATCATGATCAGCAATTCATGTCATGGCCTCCACGCTCTCCCGACTTAACCCCATGCGATTTCTTTCTGTGGGGTTATGTGAAAGATTCAGTGTTTAAACCTCCTCTACCAAGAAACGTGCCAGAACTGCGAGCTCGCATCAACGATGCTTTCGAACTCATTGATGGGGACATGCTGCGCCGAGTGTAGGAGGAACTTGATTATCGGCTTGATGTCTGCCGAATCACTAAAGGGGCACATATCGAACATTTGTGAATGCCTAAAAAAACTTTTTGAGTTTTTGTATGTGTGTGCAAAGCATTGTGAAAATATCTCAAATAATAAAGTTATTGTAGAGCTGTGAAATCGCTTCAATCATTTGTAATAACCCTGTAATGTTTACGTAGCCCCTCTCGGATGCAAGCAACTGAAGTCAACATGTAAGAATAACAAAATGGTTCAAATGGCTCTGAGCACTATGGGACTTAAAGTATGAGGTCATCAATCCCCTAGAACTTAGAACTACTTAAACCTAACTAACCTAAGGACATCACACACATCCACGCACGAGGCAGGATTCGAACCTGCAACCGCATGAATAATGTATGCTGTTACCTCTTAATATTCCCATTGCTAGTCTGTTTTGTAATTCTCTTGATGGGTTTTGTAGATTTTTAGTTTATAAGTCTACAATCTGGATGACTGATGGATCTCTCTTTCTAATATCAACCAAAGCGACTTTGCTGTGCTGATACTGCTAAAGGCTGAAAGCTAGGGGAAACCAGATACGTAATTTTTCCTGAGGCTACGGAGCTATACTGTATTGATTAATGATGATAGCATCCCCTTTGGTTAGAAATTCAAATGGTTGGTTCAAATGGCTCTGAGCACTATGGGACTTAACATCTGAGGTCATCAGTCCCCTAGAACTTAGAACTACTTAAACCTAACTAACCTATGGACATCACACACATCCATGCCCGAGGCAGGATTCAAACCTGCGACCGCAGCGGTCGCGCGGTTCCAAGCTGTGGCACCTAGAACCGCTTGGCCACTCAGGCCGGCTTGGAAATTCAGTAAATAAAATAGTTCAGTATTCAGATACCCAGGAGAGGACTACTCAAGAGGATGACGTCATAAGGAAACACAAAACTGGCATTCTACGAATCGGAGTGTGGTATGTTAGATCTCGTAGTAGGTGGAGGTAGGTTAGAAAACCTTAAAGGGCAAATGGAGCAGCTACAGTTAGATATTGTGAGAATAAGTGAAGATTGCTGGCAAGTGGAACAGGACTTTCGGACAATTGAATACATGGTTATAGATATAAAATCAAGCGGGGGTAATGCAGGAGTAGGCTTAATAATGAATAAGAAAATAGGAATGCTGGTAGGCAACTATGAATACTGCAGTGAACGCATTATTGTAACCAAGATACCAAGATGGACGCGAAGCCACCACCCACCACAGTAGTATAAGTTTATATGCCAACTAGCTCCGCAGATGGTGAAGAAATCGCTGAAAAATACGATGAGATAAAAGAAATTTTTCAGACAGATTAGGGAGACGAAAATTTTGTCATTGGAATTCGATAGCAGGAAAAGGAAGAGAACGAAAACTTGTAGGTTAATGTGGACTGGGGAAAAGTAACGAAAGATGAAGCCGCCTGGTAGAATTTTGCGCATAGCACAATTCATTTACCACCAAGACCTGGTTTGAGAATCGTTAAGAGACCTAGAGACACCAGGAGGTTTCAGATTTATTATACAATGGCAATACAGAGGTTTAGGAATTAGATATTAAATTTCAACATATTTCCAGTGGCAGGTATGGACTCTGACCACAATTTACTTGTTATTAACTGTTAATTAAATTTTAAGAAATTGCAAAAATCTAGGACATTAAGGAGTTGAGATCTGGATAAGGTGAAAGAGCCAAAGAAACTGGTACGTCTGCCTAATATCGTATAGGGCCCCCGCGCAGAGGTGCAGAAACACGACGAGACATGGACACGACTGATGTCTGAAGTAGTGCTAGAGGGAAATGACACCATCAATCCTGCAGGGCTGTCCATAAATCCGTGAGAAGACGAGGGCGTGGAAATCTCTTCTGAACAGCACGTTGCAGGGCATCCCAGCTATGCTTAATAGTGTTCACGTCTGGCGAGTTTTGGGGCCAGCGGAAGTGATTCAACTCAGAAGAATGTTTATCCAGACACTCTGTAGCAATTCTAGGCGTGTGGTGCGTCACATTGCACTGCTGGAATTTCCAAAATCCGTCGAAATGCACAATGAACATGAATTAACGCAGGTGATCAGACAGGATGATTACGTACGTGTCACCTGACTGAGTCGTATCTAGACCTACCACGGGTTCCGTATCACTCCAGCTGCACGCGTCCACACCATTACAAATCCTCCGCCAGCTTGAACAGTAGCCCAAGCAGGTTCCATCGATTCATGAGGTTGTTTCCTAGCCGTACACGTCCATCCGCTCGATACAATTTAAAACATGTTCCGAGTCATCTACCGTCCAATGTTGGTGTTGATGGGCCAAGGCGAGGCGTAAAGCTTTCTGTTGTGCAGTCATACGGATACACGAGTGGCCTTTGGCTCCTGAAAGCCCATATCGATGATGTTTCGTTGAATGGTTCGCACACTGACACTTGTTGATGGCCCAGCATTGAAATATCCAGCAATTTGCTGTCACGTTGAACGATTCTCTTCAGTCGTCGTGGGTCCCGTTCTTGTAGGATCTTTCCGCGGCTGCGGCGATGTCGGAGATTTGATTTTGTACCGTATTCCTGATATTCACGGTATACTCGTGAAATGGCCGTATGGGATAATCTCCACATCTTCGCTACCTCGGAGGTGCTGTGTCCCATTGCACGTGCGTCGACTATAACGCTACGTTCAAACTCACTTAAATCTTGGTAACCTATCATTGTAACAGCACTAACCGATCTAACAACTGCGCCAGACTCTTTTTGTTTTTATACAGGTTTGTCTGCTGTTTACATATCTCTGAGTAAGCATGACTATACCAGTTTCTTTGGCGCTTCAGTGTGGAACTTATAATACTCCCCGTCTGCTATACTACTGTACCATAACCTCAATGCCAGAAGCAGGTTGTAACATAAAACAATTTTGTAAAAGTAACTATGGCACAAAGCAACAGAGCAGTGTTACCCTCTGAGAGGAATTTTGTTAAGTTGACCGTATTGTTCCTAATGGAAGTGGCTTATCGGAAATGAAAGTCAGAATTACGTTAATATTGGAATAGTGCCAAACAAAATTTTGCCTAGCTATACTGTTTATAGAATAAGGGAAACGGTCGCCAGCCTAATTAGGCAAGAGAAAGATTAGCATTCTCGTTTATGAAAGTAGGTATAAGTAACTATAATGGACAACACAACAGACACAACCTAGACTTAGCAACACGCGAGTGCAATGAACTCTAACACACATATGTTTTAAGATTGAAGCTAACAGTTAGAGCAGCAGGAACTATTTTCAAAATTATAACAGGTACAGAAAAACACTATCACTTTCAGGGTTTACACAAACTGAGTGGTCTTTATACTGTTAATATGCACACAAGAGAGAGAAACACTTGGCATACATGAGAATATAACGTTTCACAACTGCAGCTTTCTCACTTTTACTACAACGAAACACAATGTTGACAAAATTGCAAGGAACTGACTCTCCTTTTTAGAATTTACTACAGACAACAACGTGATCATTTACTTTATAAGACTCAGCCTAAAGTTTGAAGTTGGTAACAGCACTTTAAATAACAATTTCAATAGGAAAATTATTATTGGACAAATAACATTTGCTTTAACTCACTCTGTTACCACATTAGCTTTAACTATCTTTCAAATAAGTTCAAGAGGCATTATTTAACAAAGCTCTAGGCTTCAACGTACTTTGAGTAAGGACACTCGGTAATCACTTTACTTCAAACGGAGAGGACCCTGAGAGGTGTTATGATGAGGAGTAAAATCAAGGTAGGTAAATAAATTCCGATATGAATTACCTTATATTTCAGCACACTAACACATCCATTAGGCTGATCCTTCACTGTACATCAATATAGTATTACGTTACAGTGATTGCGCAATGTGGTGGCAACTGCATGTTGGTAGGTGGAATTACAGGTAGAATTGCCGGACTTTATCGTATCTTCATGGCGATGATTCATACAAATTCCAGAATAGATCCAGCTATTTATCCACCCATCCGAGGCATTGTAAAGAAGCAGTAAAAGCCTCTCTCTGAATCAGCATGATATGCACCTTTACATTGACAGTGCACAGACTGGTAGCTCCTTTCCGACTGGTGGCTCGTCTCCGACTGACTATCAGTTCCACCTTTTCCACCTATGCCAACCACAATTTGCGCGCGCTACACAGTTCCGTTCCCGAGGGGAACCACTACACCATTTACATACAAACTAACTAAGAACCCTAAGTGAGGATCAGCAATTTACATAACAGCAAACAAATACATTAAATAAAACAGAACATTTTCACATATTGACACTTCTACAAAAAATTATTCACACAAAATTACAATTACATACAATAAGTTCTGTTCCCTCCAAATGGGACAAAGAATACAAATTGCAGATACACAACTTTGCATAGAATCAAATCACGACATCAAAGGTTTGACAAAGAAAAGAATACACAATTTTATGCTATCGATTTGAACACATTCACAGGCGATCAACAATGTAACATTAAATAAAGCAAAATGAATCCATACAGCATAAGAGCTGTGGTGTTACACATGCCCCATGTTTCGTTGAAGTTTCCCATCAGGGATACTTCAAGGAAACATCCATAACACCTAAGTGGTGCTGGCTGCAAAAAAAATTTATTCCATCCAACTTCAGTTGGGAGAAAAAAAAAACACACACACACATTACAAATATACAGTATATACACTAAGAAATTGCATGTATTTCTTCCAAAATATTTTCAAAGTAAAATATCTAAAGCAATTTTCAATTTCACACTGGTTTAAGGAAACTAATTTTGCACCATTACACAAGATATCTTTAAGCATGTTCTTTTCATACACACACAGTTCAATTAATAGGCAATCAGTACACAAACTCATCTACATATAAGTAGAATAGGAAAAGCCTTTAAATAATATGAAAAAAAAATTTAAACACATATACAATAACACAGGACATTCTAAGTTAGCAAAACAGAATTTTATCTCTCAATAATTATAGAGGAATGTGAAATTTCACAGACACACAAGCATATTAATGATCACAGTATATTTTACAAGGTTCAGCAATCAATGAAATATTGAAAATTTCAGTTTGCATCCGGATATGCACAATTATTTATACAAACAACTATGAGAAACCTTTTCCAACTGACTCCTTAAATACCAAAGTAACTTTGCAAGGTTGTTTCAAAATAATTAACTTTAAAGCTGCTCTTCATTAATAGCAGTCCAAAATATTTGTTACACATAAACACACTAATATATTCAGAGCCTATCTTTAATCATCACTGCTGTGTTTCAAAACAAGGCAGTCCAAAACTTTACGTTATTTCAAAAAACCTAGTATTAAAAACATCTACATCCATTTAAATAAGATTCCTTATACATTTTATAATAACTTTTCACTGACTTCAATAAGAATAGTCAGTTTATAACATATTGCTCAAAAAAAACCTAACTTAATTCACTGCTTGCCTCAGCACTAGCAGTCCATGTTACACATTCTACCCATTATTGGTTTAGCAGTCTTTTTACATACACATTTAGACACAAAAACACAATTTAGATTAAGAATACACAAAAAAACACATTTTTAAATTGACACACTGCCCCATCCTCTAGGTTTGGCAGTTCATGACCATTTATCAGCTCCTTGCCCCACAATGGCAAGTCCTTTGGTTACTGCTCACATCGTATATTTTGTAGTTCTTAGCATCAGGACCACAGCATTTTTATTATTTTGTCTTGTTTTACTGCCCATCAACATATTTTTGAGCAGTTTATTGTCATCATTTCCAGGTTTTTTATCATTCTGACACACTTTTGGTAAAATTTGCATTAGTGGTATAAAACATGAAACCTGTAACTTTGAAACAGCAATTAGACACTGGTAACAAAACCATTTCTTTTCAAATGACACAATCAGGTAACATATACATTAATCGAGAAAGAATTAAATGTCATATTCAGGATCAAGTTAGGATAAAGTATTTCTTACTACTCCTTTATCATTGCTTTTCCACACACAGTTAGGTCATTACATACATCAAGATCAGGACAATAATTTCATATCCTATTGCAAGTGATTTCTGCCAACTCTTTTGCTGGCACTAGACACATACCTCACATCTACTTTACACATACCTTAGCCAGGTCCATCTCCTCAGTTTTAAACACATATACAGTTTTTCAACACCATATTTGCCCCTTTCTTTTTCAAAAACATTTACATTTAATTGTATTATGGCATTCATTTACCTTTTCTTTTCAATATTCTTACCTTTTCTCATCCATATTTCTCTTTCCAATTACTTTTTAATTTCATTTTTCCTTTACAGTACCCACTATATTTTCATTATTCTTTGCCATTTTCTAGTGTACCCATATTATTTTTCCATTTACTTGTCCACAAACAATACACAATATCTTACATCATTGCCACACTATTCAATACACTCCGATAGAGAAGAAGGAAAGAAGATAGTAAAAGTTCTGAATGATGAAGAGGAAGGTTGGCAGCACGAAAAGAAATGGAAGTAGTGCTAGCAACGACTCGGGTCCCTGGTGCTCGTCAGGCACCTGACAATGCAAAGAGTGCATTGCCCCCTGAGGGTTGTACATTTCATTCATTATTGGTTTCTGTGGACATACATTTTCAGGTCAACTATATTTCTAACTCCTAAAGGCTTCCTTGACCTAGGGTACACAAGAAAATAAGCATTTGCATGTGGAGTTCCTTGCACTTCAAAAGGTCCATTGTAAATATATTTGAATTTAGAAATTTCATTATTAATTTCGCTAGATTTTTCATGGGTCTTTACTAAAACATAATCTCCAAGCTTAAATTTAGTTGTTTTGAGGTTATTATCATGCCTCTTAGATCTAGCGGCCGCTTTCTCTTTCATTCTTTTCTTAACTAACTCTTTTTTCTCATGCAGGTTAATTCCTACAATAGGGGGGAATTGCAAGATCTCTTCAATAATACTTTTACTTTTATGGTCCAACAGAATTTCTTCAGGGGTAAAACCTGTGGTTTCATGGTATAAGGTGTTCATGGTCTTTTCAAAGTCATTTACAAATCTGCCCCAAGCCTTATGGTTATGGTGACAGTAGGTTCTACCTAACCTTCCTAATTCACGCATATATCTTTCGACAGGGTTACTAGCTGGGTGGTAAGCTGAAATATATTTAACTTGAACATCATGTTGCTTCATGCCTTCCTTCCAAATTTTTGAGATAAACTGTGGCCCATTATCAGACAAAACTGCTTTAGGTTTACCAATGGTGTTAAAATACTCAATCATCTTGCTAAAGACTGCTTTAGCAGTGGCTTTCCTAATTGGGTATAATTTAATAAATTTGGAGAATACTTCCAACACTACAACAATGTAAGACCAATTACCTGAGGTTTTTGGTAAAGGACCATACAAATCCACTGACAGTAATTCTAATGTGTCCTCTGGTATTGTATTCTGCATGAAACCTTGATTTATTCTATTTGTTACTTTTGCCCTCTGACATACATCACAAGATCTTATTCTCTCAGTAATTTTCTTAGTAACACCTACATTAATTGCAACAACATCATTTAACTTTTCAATGCATTTCTTGGGACCACAATGCCCTAAGGCAAGATGAAAATAATCAATTACTTCAGTCTCAAATTGCCTAGGCCAACACACCTTCCATTCTTCAGTGCTGGTATTCTTTCTCCTGTATAAAATTCCATTAAATATCTTGTAAAATCTACAGATTTGTGGGTAATTCGGGTTACTAAAATTAACTTTCACTGATTTCCAAATTTCATCCTCATTCTGGTGGAACCTCATACTTTTACAAATTTGCTCTATTCTTTTCCTACCTGGCACCTCCTTAATATATCTTATATGAAATTTGCCTTCTTCATTACATTCCCTTGGTAAGCTGTTCATACCCTCAGGCAATCGTGATAAAGCGTCAGCTACATAATTGTCACTACCTTTAATACACTCCTGGAAATTGAAATAAGAACACCGTGAATTCATTGTCCCAGGAAGGGGAAACTTTATTGACACACTCCTGGGGTCAGATACATCACATGATCACACTGACAGAACCACAGGCACATAGACACAGGCAACAGAGCATGCACAATGTCGGCACTAGTACAGTGTATATCCACCTTTCGCAGCAATGCAGGCTGCTATTCTCCCATGGAGACGATCGTAGAGATGCTGGATGTAGTCCTGTGGAACGGCTTGCCATGCCATTTCCACCTGGCGCCTCAGTTGGACCAGCGTTCGTGCTGGACGTGCAGACGGCGTGAAACGACGCTTCATCCAGTCCCAAACATGCTCAATGGGGGACAGATCCGGAGATCTTGCTGGCCAGGGTAGTTGACTTACACCTTCTAGAGCACGTTGGGTGGCACGGGATACATGCGGACGTGCATTGTCCTGTTGGAACAGCAAGTTCCCTTGCCGGTCTAGGAATGGTAGAACGATGGGTTCGATGACGGTTTGGATGTACCGTGCACTATTCAGTGTCCCCTCGACGATCACCAGTGGTGTACGGCCAGTGTAGAAGATCGCTCCCCACACCATGATGCCGGGTGTTGGCCCTGTGTGCCTCGGTCGTATGCAGTCCTGATTGTGGCGTTCACCTGCACGGCGCCAAACACGCATACGACCATCATTGGCACCAAGGCAGAAGGGACTCTCATCGCTGAAGACGACACGTCTCCATTCGTCCCTCCATTCACGCCTGTCGCGACACCACTGGAGGCGGGCTGCACGATGTTGGGGCGTGAGCGGAAGACGGCCTAACGGTGTGCGGGACCGTAGCCCAGCTTCATGGAGACGGTTGCGAATGGTCCTCGCCGATACCCCAGGAGCAACAGTGTCCCTAATTTGCTGGGAAGTGGCGGTGCGGTCCCCTACGGCACTGCGTAGGATCCTACGGTCTTGGCGTGCATCCGTGCGTCGCTGCGGTCCGGTCCCAGGTCGACGGGCACGTGCACCTTCCGCCGACCACTGGCGACAACATCGATGTACTGTGGAGACCTCACGCCCCACGTGTTGAGCAATTCGGCGGTACGTCCACCCGGCCTCCCGCATGCCCACTATACGCCCTCGCTCAAAGTCCGTCAACTGCACATACGGTTCACGTCCACGCTGTCGCGGCATGCTACCAGTGTTAAAGACTGCGATGGAGCTCCTTATGCCACGGCAAACTGGCTGACACTGACGGCGGCGGTGCACAAATGCTGCGCAGCTAGCGCCATTCGACGGCCAACACCGTGGTTCCTGGTGTGTCCGCTGTGCCGTGCGTGTGATCATTGCTTGTACAGCCCTCTCGCAGTGTCCGGAGCAAGTATGGTGGGTCTGACACACCGGTGTCAATGTGTTCTTTTTTCCATTTCCAGGAGTGTATATAATATCTCATAATCAAACTGTTGTAAGTACAGGGCCCATCGACTCAATCTGCCAGTAAACAGTCGACAGTTTTTTAAAAAGGTTAATGCCTTGTGGTCTGTATGAATTATAGTTTTATGTCCCCATAAATAATTCCTAAATTTCTTTAATCCCCAAATGATTGCTAAGGCTTCTTTCTCTGAAATAGTATAGTTTTTCTCATATTTAGTTAAAGTCCTACTAGCAAAAGCAATGGTATTATGTTTTGCTTCCCCAAATTCTGTGTTTTCCTGAAATATTTCAACACCAATACCATAAGCACTACTGTCTGTAATCATGTGGAATGGCTTACTTAAAACTGGGTGATGTAAAATGTTTTCCCTTACTAACTCAGTTTTCAAATTTTCAAAATCTTTCTGACATTCAGATGTCCAAATATATACACTATTTTTCTTTAACAAGCTATTCAAATGTGGGCTGTTGAAAGCTTGCCCCTTCACAAATTTGCGGTAAAACCCACAAAGACCTAAAAACGCTTTCAACTGTTTCCTGTTCTTTGGAGGAGGGCACTTTTCAATAGCATTAAGCTTTTCTGGGTCCTTACCAATCCCAGATGTGGTTATTATGTGTCCTAAAAACTTAATTTCTTGTCTCACAAATTCACACTTTTTTAACTTTAAAGTCATGCCCCCTGCTTGAAGAGCAATAAGGGTTTTGTTTAATAGGTCACAATGCTCCTCCCAGTTATCAGTAGCAATCAATATGTCATCTACATATACAGTCAATCTGGCACAAAGTTCTTTTCCTAATACAGAATCCAAAGCCCTAATGAAAACAGAAACAGAAGTATTCAAACCAAACGGTACAACTTTGTATTGGTAACATTTTCCTGCAAACAAGAAAGCTGTATATTTTCTAGAATCTTTGTGTAATGGGATCTGCCAATATCCAGCAGTAAGGTCTAAACTGGTTAGATATTGTACATTATGGAACTTTTGCAATAAATCATCTAAATTTTCTGGCCTGTCTACTTCTCTCCTGACAATTTTATTTAATGTCCGTGCATCAATGACTACTCTTACACCTCCATCCTTTTTATTGACTATAATAAGTGGACTATTGTATTCACTATTGCTTCTTTCTATTACCCCCCATTCCAACATTTTATCAATCTCAGCTTGTACTGCTTCTTTCTTAGCTATAGGTATTGGATATGGTCTGACAAAGAATGGTTCATGTTCTAGGATATCCATACGATATTCAAAGTTGTTTACGACACCTGGTTTATCAGAGAACACTTTCTTATTACTATTCAAGATATCAAATAAATCATCTTTCTGTTAACATGATATTTCTTGGATAACATCAACAATTTCCCTAAAACTGTCAGTCTTTTGATCATCCTGCAATAAACCTCTCACATGGTATATTTCATATAGTTGGGACAAACCATCATTTTCAGATTCTATTTTTAGCAAAATGGGTTCTACATTCACAGCTTGGACCTGGTTGTCACCTTCAAATTTAATTTCTATTGTTTCGGTTTCCCTATTAATCTTAACAGTTCCACTACCACAATCTAAAATTGCTTTTTCCTTGTCTAGCCAATCAATACCTAGAATCATTTCAGCACTTAGTTCAGGGACCACTAAAAAATCATGTTCAAATTTTTGGCTTCCTATTTCAAAGTCCATCAATACTTGTTTTTGAATGGGCTTGCTGGACCTGCCAGTAGCTCCTATAATTTTCACTCCACTAACAGACATTATTACTAACCCTGGCTTACATGAAATATGATCAAAGAATGATTCTGATATGGCACTGATTTGGGACCCTGTGTCTAAAAGTACTTGCAGCTCAGTGTTACAAACATTTACAGGTATTATAGTTTGTTTAATAATTCTCTGTTCCGTTTTCTCCTGTTCTTCCCATAACAAATCCTGCTCAACCATAATGTCTTTCCAAGAAATATTACCTACTGATTTCAGCTTTGTATCAGGTGGCTTTTTGGGTTTGTGGACCTCTACATCTTTACAGATCTTTAACAGTTCACGTTCTACTATATTTATCTTTGAATATTCTTTAGGTTTCTGTAAATCTATTTCTGTCATTACATTAAGTAAAGCCTGCCCTAATATAGTGTCATCCGGCGGCTCTTTCGGTTTTGTTTCAGTTACGCATTCCGGATTTTGTTTCGAAAAGATGTCGTCAATTTTTTCGTAACCTCTTTCTGTAAAGGTATAAGTATGTTTGTCTACCTCCGAAAACTCATCTGTATCTGAATCTGTCGTCTCTCCTTCGTCTGAGCTATCACTAGGTTCTATTTCGTTATCAGATTCGAGCAGTAAGGCAACTTTTAAACAGTGAGGCAGATTATCACTAGATGTTTCAGCCACTTCGTTTTTTAACTCATTTTCTACACAATGCACATCGTTCGGACAGTCAGACACTTCTGTTTTATCACTTTGAACGATTTCAGCCTTAACTTCATACTTAGTATAATCGTCATGTACTTCGATAACTTTCATTTCATTTTCTTCCATGCTGTCATTTTCAGGTAATCGTGCGAAATCCCTATCCGATCCTTCTGCATTAAAATCATTAAGCACCTTTCCATCAACAATAACCTCACCTGCACTGCTTATAATGTCATGTTTACTAACGTCCTCCTCTATATCACTTTCACCTATCATTAATTGTGCACACGTCTTTTGCGTGGCGTATTCTACCTTCCTCTCTTCTTTATTCATCATAACCTCCCCCACATCTACGTCTTGTACCTCATATACATTATTAACAGTATCAATATTCTCTTTTTCATTCGCGTTTACTATCTCCCTTTCATTCTTTACTGAAGTCTTTTCGCACGATTCCGATACCGAGTTATCATTATCATATGACATAGTAACTTTATTTTCATCTCTACATTCATCTACTACTGAAACCGGCCATCGGAAGTGTCCGATCCCGCCTCTTCTGTTTCTCTCTACGGCAGCCATCTTGTTCCGCCGTCTGCCATTTGTGTCTGCTGCCAAGTGCAATGTACGCTGCTTCGGCAACGGCTGGCCCGAGCACGAACGGTCACGTGACTTAGCACTGGAAACGCCACTATGTATCACTCCGCGCCCGTCTGCTATAGGTGCGTCCTTAACCTTTCTGCCCCGTAGTTTACATTTTTCCTTCTCGAATCTAATATTTGACATCTTTTCTTTGGGCCCAAAACCGGTTTCCGCGTGAATCCGGCCCGTAACACACGCGGTTTTCAGTTTTCCATTTCTTCTCTATTTTGGAAGTTCCGCGTCATGTATCCTCTACCGCGCGTAGTGTAATTTCCCCTGCCTCTCGCCCGACCTCTTTGAATCGTGTTTACACGATATCTATCGTTTTCAGGTCGTTCGTTTTGGTCATTGCTTTCGCGCGAATTATTGTTGTTATGGTGGGGACGAGACTCGCGATTTCTTCGCCAGTGATCTTCATCCTCTACCCTTTCCAAGAACGCAGAAAAACCTCTATGTGTACTTCCAACATACCGTTTAGAATCCTCAGGCAGTTTCTGCCAAAGAACCCAAACGATCTCGGCTTCAGTCCTTCTAGCCTTCAAATGTATCAGTTTTCTGTACCATGATTCGCAAAATTCTTTCATGGTTTGCCTACCTCTGATATCATACACCCTGGCCATTAAAAACTCACGCCACAACTGGTCTTGTTTTTGTTCTGACCAGTACTCGTCAATAAACTTTTGCTTAAAATTTTCAAAAGACATCTGGTTTGTATCCAGATTCAACCCCCACCTTTTTGCTTCTCCCGTTAGTGCACTAATTACAACATTAATTTTTTCCTGGTCAGACAAATATTCAGGAAAATTTCTTTCGCAATTCTTTACAAAGTCTAGGGGGTGCCAGCCGTTATGTCTCTTCGCTGGGTCGAATTTTTCCTCGCCCTCTAATATTTTACTGAGAGGCATTCTTTCAGTAAAATGTGTAGGTCCGGTTTGTATTTTCCTTTCCAAGTCATACACTTTGCCTTGGATTTGTGAAGTGTTATGTTCACACTTCTTTTCGCAAGTAAGAATCTGTTTGGTTAGAGCTCTGCTTGTTTCTGTTACAGATTGTTTAATCTGTGCAAATTCCGCGTTACATTCGGTTTGTATTTCGGATTTAATACCGAATACCTTTTCGTCAACCTTAGTACATACTAAGGGTTCAATTTGATCTTGAATTTTAATTACTTCAGAGTCAAATCTTTCGTTAATGTCATCAATTTGTCCTTGTATGTTGGCAATATTGCCATTGATGACAGTAATTTCGCTTTTGAGGTTTTTAATTTCATTACTCACAATGTCTACTTTTACATCAACTTTCTCAATCTGTTTACTAATATCACTACCCTGTGCTGCAATTTGTGCATTAATATTGTCACCCTGTGCTGCAATTTGTGCAGACAATATTTTTAACAATTCTATCATATCTGAATTCTTTTCACTTTTAGGTTCTGCTACATTTTCGTGTTCAAGTTCTACTTTCCTTTCAGTTTTTGGTGATTCAAACATATCCCGCGATTCATTAACATAACCACTGTCTTCGACAACATCGCCCATATTGTCTTGCTTAGTACGCGCGACACACATAGCTTCAATTTGTTTATTGACGTCTGCGTGATAACGTACGTAATTTAACTCGCGCGTCATGCCATCTGTTGGTGTGCTGCTTGAACTGCTCTCGGTTGCATTCTGCTCTCGCGGGTCTAGATTTATTTCTAGTTTCCTGTCCATTTTAGCTATTATTAAGTACTGACACCTTTTATTTTTAATTTAAACTGAACTTTCACTACCAGTTCTGTCAGGTAATGTACAGGTTCGTGCCGCTGGACGTTTTATGTTCACTCTATGTTTGTAAAATGCTAACTACTTATAATTTTTTCCGTCTGTAAGTGCAAACTGAACAACGTCCTGTCACGCGGCGCCACGTATAACACTCCCCGTCTGCTATACTACTGTACCATAACCTCAATGCCAGAAGCAGGTTGTAACATAAAACAATTTTGTAAAAGTAACTATGGCACAAAGCAACAGAGCAGTGTTACCCTCTGAGAGGAATTTTGTTAAGTTGACCGTATTGTTCCTAATGGAAGTGGCTTATCGGAAATGAAAGTCAGAATTACGTTAATATTGGAATAGTGCCAAACAAAATTTTGCCTAGCTATACTGTTTATAGAATAAGGGAAACGGTCGCCAGCCTAATTAGGCAAGAGAAAGATTAGCATTCTCGTTTATGAAAGTAGGTATAAGTAACTATAATGGACAACACAACAGACACAACCTAGACTTAGCAACACGCGAGTGCAATGAACTCTAACACACATATGTTTTAAGATTGAAGCTAACAGTTAGAGCAGCAGGAACTATTTTCAAAATTATAACAGGTACAGAAAAACACTATCACTTTCAGGGTTTACACAAACTGAGTGGTCTTTATACTGTTAATATGCACACAAGAGAGAGAAACACTTGGCATACATGAGAATATAACGTTTCACAACTGCAGCTTTCTCACTTTTACTACAACGAAACACAATGTTGACAAAATTGCAAGGAACTGACTCTCCTTTTTAGAATTTACTACAGACAACAACGTGATCATTTACTTTATAAGACTCAGCCTAAAGTTTGAAGTTGGTAACAGCACTTTAAATAACAATTTCAATAGGAAAATTATTATTGGACAAATAACATTTGCTTTAACTCACTCTGTTACCACATTAGCTTTAACTATCTTTCAAATAAGTTCAAGAGGCATTATTTAACAAAGCTCTAGGCTTCAACGTACTTTGAGTAAGGACACTCGGTAATCACTTTACTTCAAACGGAGAGGACCCTGAGAGGTGTTATGATGAGGAGTAAAATCAAGGTAGGTAAATAAATTCCGATATGAATTACCTTATATTTCAGCACACTAACACATCCATTAGGCTGATCCTTCACTGTACATCAATATAGTATTACGTTACAGTGATTGCGCAATGTGGTGGCAACTGCATGTTGGTAGGTGGAATTACAGGTAGAATTGCCGGACTTTATCGTATCTTCATGGCGATGATTCATACAAATTCCAGAATAGATCCAGCTATTTATCCACCCATCCGAGGCATTGTAAAGAAGCAGTAAAAGCCTCTCTCTGAATCAGCATGATATGCACCTTTACATTGACAGTGCACAGACTGGTAGCTCCTTTCCGACTGGTGGCTCGTCTCCGACTGACTATCAGTTCCACCTTTTCCACCTATGCCAACCACAATTTGCGCGCGCTACACAGTTCCGTTCCCGAGGGGAACCACTACACCATTTACATACAAACTAACTAAGAACCCTAAGTGAGGATCAGCAATTTACATAACAGCAAACAAATACATTAAATAAAACAGAACATTTTCACATATTGACACTTCTACAAAAAATTATTCACACAAAATTACAATTACATACAATAAGTTCTGTTCCCTCCAAATGGGACAAAGAATACAAATTGCAGATACACAACTTTGCATAGAATCAAATCACGACATCAAAGGTTTGACAAAGAAAAGAATACACAATTTTATGCTATCGATTTGAACACATTCACAGGCGATCAACAATGTAACATTAAATAAAGCAAAATGAATCCATACAGCATAAGAGCTGTGGTGTTACAAACTTAATTAATGAAAGGAGAAAATATAAAAATGCCGTAAATGTAGTAGGTCTAACCCAATAAAAATGTCTGAAAAATGGGATTGATAAGAAGTGCAAGATTGTTCTGCAGAAATGGCTAAACGGTAAATGTAAGGTTTCAGAAGCGTATTTCACTGTAGGAAAGATAGATACCTCCTACAGGAATATTAAAGGGGCCTTTGGAGAAAAGAAAAGCAGTTGTACAAACATCAAGAGCTCAGACTCGGAACTGGTCCTGAGCAATGAAGAGAAAGCTGAAATGAGGAAGGAGTATACCGATGATCCGTACAAGGGAGAAGAACTTGAAGGCAGTGTTACTGAAACAGAAGAGTACTTAGATGAAGATGAGATGGGAGAAAGGAATATGAGAGACCACTGAAAGTCCTGAGTGGACACAAGGCCTCGAGGGTACACGACATTCTGTCAGAACAACTAATAACCTTGGGAGAACAGCCATGACAGAACACCCCCATCTGCTGTGCAAAATATATGAGACAGGTGAAGTACCCTCAGACTTCAAGAAGAGTATAATAATTCCAATTTCAAAGAAAACAGGAGCTAACAGATTTGAATATTACCGAACTATCAATTTATTAAGTTATAGTTGCAAAATACAAACATGAATTCGTTATAGAAGGATGGAAAAACTGGTAGAAGCCGACCTCGGGGAGAACAAATTTGGATATCGGAAAAATGTAAGAACACAGGAAGCAATACTGGATCAGTGGCTCCTCTCAGAAGACAGGGTAAGGGAAGGCAAATCTATGTTAATAGCGTTTGCAGACTTAGATAATGCCTTTGGCAACGTTGATTGGAATACTGTGTTTGAGATTCTGAAGGTGGCAGGGTAAAATACATGAAGCCAAAGGCTATTTACAACTTGTACAGAAACCAGACAACTGTTATAAGAGTTGATGGGCATGAAAAGGAAACAGTGACTGATAAGGGAGTGGAGTGGTTCGTAGCCTACTCTCGATGATATTCAATCTGTACAATGAACAAACGGTGAAGGAAACCAAAGAAATGTTTTCACTAGGAATTAAAGATCAGAAATAAGAAATAAAAACTTTTAGGTTATCCTATGACACTGGAACTCTGTCAGAGACAGCAAATGACTTGGAAGAGCACTTGAATGGAATGGACAGAGTCTTTATATAAGAAGAACATCAAGAGAAGCAAAACGAGGATAATGGAATGAATTCGAACTAAATCAGATGATGCTGAGGGAATTAGGTTAGGAAACGAGACACTTAATGTAATAGATGTGATTTGCTATTTGGGCACCAAAATAACTAATGATGGCCGCAGTAGAGAGGATACAAAATGCAGACAGGCAATGGCAAGAAAATAGTTTCAAAGGAAGAGAAATTTGTGAATGTCTAATACAGATATAAGTATCAGGAGTATTTTATGAAAGTATTTGTATGTAGTGTAACTATATATGGAAGTGAAACATGGATGATAAACAGTTTAGACAAGAAGACAATAAAAGTTTTTGAAGTTTGGTGCTACAGAAGAATGCTGAATATTACATGGGTAGATGACGTAACTAACGAGGAAGCACTGAACAGAATTGGGGAGAAAATAAATTTGCGGCACAACCTAAGTAATAGAAGGACTCGGTCGATAGGACACATTCTGTGACGTCAAGAGATCGCCAGTTTAGTAGTGGAGGAAATCGTGGAGGATAAAAATTGTAGAGGGTGACCAAGAAATGAATACTGTAAGCAGATTCAGATGGATGTAGTTTTCATTGGTTATTCGGAGATAAAGAGCACTGCACAGGGTAAAGCACCCTGGAGATCTGCATAAGACCGGTCTTCAGACTGAGGACCACAACAATAACAGCAAGTCTACCTTGCATGCTATACTTGTGTCTAAAGTTAGAATAATTTAATTATCTGAAACAATCACATAGTTTTCTAACCAATAAACAGAAAAATTGTTGTTTAGGGTGACATTCGCCACTCTCAGATCATAAAATACAATAGGTGCTTCAGCCCCACCACTGACAACGTGGCTTACACAGTGGTGGGATGGAACCACTGGCTCTATTTTATGATCTGAGGATGGTCGATGTCGGCCGAAACTGTTTATTTGGTAGGAATAAATTTAATTGTGCTAGGTGGTTAAATTATTCTAAAAGTAAGTAATCACTTGATGCTCTCTCGATAGATATGTCAGCCTTCCCTTTGTTCGTTTAAGGACTGAATGAAAAAAATGTCTCATATTAGCCTTCCCAGCTGTTACTTCCAGTTTCCTTTGCTTACCAGCTATCCCATAATTTCATAAGCCTCTACTTAGATCGAATAGAATGCACCAATTCTCTGTTGTAATTTACATTGATAACAGAAAATCTAAGCAAGAAAGCAGATAACGTAAACTTGCTCTCCCACGTACAATATCTACAAGATCTACCAACAAACAGTCTGAAGTTACGCATGCCACCCCGATTAATTCAGAAAGTATCAGTTCTTTCGAATTCCATGTGACAACAACACTGCAACGAACATCCGGCCAACAATGCTCACCTGGTTCAAGAACAAGGTTGAAGGTTTCCAAATACCATATTAAATATGTCCCAATATTAGCACAGGTCAAGGGATATTTAGTTATACCTTCAAGAAGTGATGTCTCCGTTTATCTCCGACTGCGACGTAGTAACAGAGGAGCAAACTATAGAAAACCTCTTTAAGCAGTGCATTTTACAGTGATCTGAGGACTCTACACCAAGTGACTACGAGTTCTCCGGACTAGTTGCCAAACGTCGTCATTTCCGTTTGATTGTATATATGTAAGGTGTTCGAAAATTCACGTTACGGAATTCCAGTGCTCATAGTACAGGAGAATTGGTAGATAATATTTTCATCCATAACCCATGCGTGGAAACGTACCGTTTCCGTGCTACAACCATTTGAAAACGTATTGCTAACGCGAAGACTTTTAAAAGTAACTGTTAAGAAGTGACCCTGCGAATCACTTGTTTTACAACACCATCGTCACGCCTACTGACGGAGACGGTACCATTTCTCGACTCCGTTGTGTAATTGTGGGTAAAATGGTATGCGATAGAGTCAAAAGTCCTGCAAAAAAACGTGATGAAGTCGAAGGGCAGCTCTTCCATTACTATTCTGCGAACGTGTACTCCAGCATGTTGCTCTAACACTCAGAGACATGTGAATGAGGCTCGACCACGTCAGAGAGGTATGACACGTCAAATGACTTCAGTCCACCCGACGTAAGTACCCTGTTGCATACCTACCTAGCAAACATGCTTTTAAACGGCTGCATCAGGGAAACGGTACGTTTCCGGAAATTGGTTCCCATTCAAAATACAAATATGTACTCACTCCCCTCTACAACCCCTAGAAGTTGTAACGGCTACTTCCCAACACCATGAATATATACAGGGTGTTTATTTTAATTTGAGACAAGTAAACATTTCGAAAACGACGCTTCGTACGGAAAGAAGTTCTAGGAGAAAAGTTAATATTAGTAGAGGGGACATTTGTCTGTGCTAAAACATGCCACTCCTAACCACCTCTCGTTTATGTGAGGAATATACACTCCTGGTAATGGAAAAAAGAACACATTGACACCGGTGTGTCAGACCCACCATACTTGCTCCGGACACTGCGAGAGGGCTGTACAAGCAATGATCACACGCACGTCACAGCGGACACACCAGGAACCGCGGTGTTGGCCGTCGAATGGCGCTAGCTGCGCAGCATTTGTGCACCGCCGCCGTCAGTGTCAGCCAGTTTGCCGTGGCATACGGAGCTCCATCGCAGTCTTTAACACTGGTAGCATGCCGCGACAGCGTGGACGTGAACCGTATGTGCAATTGACGGACTTTGAGCGAGGGCGTATAGTGGGTATGCGGGAGGCCGGGTGGACGTACCGCCGAATTGCTCAACACGTGGGGCGTGAGGTCTCCACAGTACATCGATGTTGTCGCCAGTGGTCGGCGGAAGGTGCACGTGCCCGTCGACCTGGGACCGGACCGCAGCGGCGCACGGATGCACGCCAAGACCGTAGGATCCTACGCAGTGCCGTAGGGGACCGCACCGCCACTTCGCAGCAAATTAGGGACACTGTTGCTCCTGGGGTATCGGCGAGGACCATTCGCAACCGTCTCCATGAAGCTGGGCTACGGTCCCGCACACCGTTACGCCGTCTTCCGCTCACGCCCCAACATCGTGCAGCCCGCCTCCAGTGGTGTCGCGACAGGCGTGAATGGAGGGACGAATGGAGACGTGTCGTCTTCAGCGATGAGAGTCGCTTCTGCCTTGGTGCCAATGATGGTCGTATGCGTGTTTGGCGCCGTGCAGGTGAACGCCACAATCAGGACTGCATACGACCGAGGCACACAGGGCCAACACCCGGCATCATGGTGTGGGGAGCGATCTCCTACACTGGCCGTACACCACTGGTGATCGTCGAGGGGACACTGAATAGTGCACGGTACATCCAAACCGTCATCGAACCCATCGTTCTACCATTCCTAGACCGGCAAGGGAACTTGCTGTTCCAACAGGACAATGCACGTCCGCATGTATCCCGTGCCACCCAACGTGCTCTAGAAGGTGTAAGTCAACTACCCTGGCCAGCAAGATCTCCGGATCTGTCCCCCAATGAGCATGTTTGGGACTGGATGAAGCGTCGTCTCACGCGGTCTGCACGTCCAGCACGAACGCTGGTCCAACTGAGGCGCCAGGTGGAAATGGCATGGCAAGCCGTTCCACAGGACTACATCCAGCATCTCTACGATCGTCTCCATTGGAGAATAGCAGCCTGCATTGCTGCGAAAGGTGGATATACACTGTACTAGTGCCGACATTGTGCATGCTCTGTAGCCTGTGTCTATGTGCCTGTGGTTCTGTCAGTGTGATCATGTGATGTATCTGACCCAAGGAATGTGTCAATAAAGTTTCCCCTTCCTGGGACAATGAATTCACGGTGTTCTTATTTCAATTTCCAGGAGTGTAGTTTATGTTTTCAAATGAGAACACCCTCCACCCTTTTAATTTCCTATTCGGATTCTAAACCAAAAAGTACTTCCAGTTTTTTGAAATCATTGTTTCCCATCCGTGGTAGAGGGCGTTGTAATCGACAGCTATCAAGTGTGCCGTTTTTGCTATTAAGAACCTATGCATTTAGTCATACGTTTAATTTACGGTGTAAATGTAAACCTTTGTGTTATAACGGTTCCAATTTATCTTAGAAATTTATTGTTGTGTTCCAAGTTTGTTTGTACAGTACATTACGGTATCCGTTTCAATATCTGCTTCGAAGCTAAGTATACATGATCGCCGAACAACGACGTGAATGTAATAATCCTCTGTTCCCATCGGGATGCTTGATTTCGGCGAATCTCCTTGCCGCTTACCATCGGCATGCATTTTACGTTATTACAGTGGTTGTGGTTCGTATTACATCGACAGCCGCACAGCTGCCACCGTGAGAGTTACGGGGGATTGGATGGAAACACACACCGGTATCAGTCACCTAGTGTTAAATGTCAGGAAGTCGTTTCTGAAAGTATCTGTATGGAGTGTAGCCATGTATGGAAGTGAAACGTGGACGATAAATAGTTTAGACAAGAAGAGAATTGAAGCTTTCGAAATGTGGTGCTACAGAAGAATGCTGAAGACTAGATGGGTAGATCACATAACTAATGAGGAGGTATTGAATAGAATTCGGGAGAAGAGGAGCTTGTGGCACAACTTGACTAGAAGAAGGGATCTGTTGGTAGGATATGTTCTGAGACATCGAGGGATCACCAATTTAGTATTGGAGGGCACCGTGGAGGGTAAAAATCGTTGAGGGAGACCGAGAGATGAATACATCAAGCAGATTCAGAGGGATGTAGGCTGCAGTAAGTACTGGAAGATGAAGAAGCTTGCACGGGATAGAGTAGCATGAAGAGCTGCATCAAATCAGTCTCAGGAATGAAGACCACAACAACAACAACAGTGGTGGGGTTTAGGCTGTCTCCCAAATCAAGCACTCCGGTGGTATGTGGACTCACCAAAAGCAACCCTATAGGGACAAAAAAATTCCTTGCCATACAAGTAGCTTATCTGCCAGAAATGTCAAGGCCTAACCATATTATTTGTGCTGTACGATGACATATGCAACTCTTAAGTAACACTGAACATAAGCATCAACCAACAGAACATACAGGTTTACATTTACATCGTAAACGAAATGTATAATCAAATGCATCGGTTTCTTATTGCAAAAACAGGCACAAATGATATTTATCGATCACGGCGCCATTCACCAAGAATGGGAAACAATCCCTTCGGTAAACCGTACGTATTTTTTGCAGCACAATCCAAATGAGCTAAAAAATGGGGTTTCCCATTTGAAAATACGAAGTTGACTCCACCACGCAGGAAGTGTGGTTGGGTGGTGGCCAATCGCAGCAGAGATAGATGTCAACTTTACTAACACAATCTTTTAACCTATAACACTTTTTTTGTGTGATGAGTCGCTTCCAAGATACTTACTTTTCTCAAGTTAAAACAAAACGGGAAAAATCGCAACACCAAGAAGGAATTTGCGACATAAACGAAAGTTAGTAGGTGTGTTTCTACATCTGAAAGATGATTTTTATTCTAAATTTCGCGCCAGTCGCGTAGGAGCGGCGCTAGTAACGCGACTATAAGGATGCAAATCAGTTTTACTTGCTGGTAAACCTTTCGGCATGTGAGGTGGTGATCCACATTAGTGCTTTAAATATGCGCTCTAACGGTGATGACCGTTAGTTACCTTTTAGGTTGGACGTGGTGGCTCGATGTTTCACAATAATGCCTTTAATTTGATATAGGTTCCATTGTTATAACCTCATCGTGTTTGAACGAGGGTGTGAAATACGGCTATGAGAAGCTCGCAAGCACTTGGAAGGATGTAGCCACTACACGTGATAGCTGGCTGCGGTGGTCACGGGAAGACCGGGTGCTGAATGGCCGCGTGGCGTTATCGGGAGGGAAGACAATCATATTCGGCTTATGGCTCAGGCGACCCGTACTACATCTGCAGCAGCAATTTCAGCAGCAGTTGGCACCAAAGTGACACAACGAACTGTTACTTATCGTTTCTTTCAAAGACACCTCTGAGCCACTCAGCCGGTATCGTGCAATTCACTGACCCCTAACGACCGCCATCTGCGACTTCAGTTGCGTTAAACGGGAGCTCATTGGAGGGTAGGGTGGAGGTCAGGTGTGTTTCCTGATGAAAGCTGGTTCTGTCGCGGTGCAACGAACCTGTCTGAGTGCTTGACACACTGGATCTGCACCTGGAGCTATCATCTGGAGTGTGATTTCGAACGACAGCAGGACCACTCTCTCGGTTATCCCACGCACCATTACTGCAAATTTGTAAGCCCGTCTGGTAATTCGGTCTGTTGTGCTGCCATTGATGAGCGCATTGCAAAGACGCTTTCCAACAGGATAACGCTCGCTCGCATATCGCTGTTTTAACACAACACTCTCTAAGGAGTGTCGATGCTTTACCTTGGCCTGCTCGATCAACAGATTTGTCTCCAATCGAGCACATACGGGTTGTCATTGGACGACAACTCCAGCGTCATCCACAAACAGCGTTAACCGTACCTATGTTTACGAATCAAGTGCAGAAGACATGGATCGCAACATCGCAAAGCAACAACCAGCACCTGTAAAACACGCTGCAGGTACGTTTTCATGCTTATATTCAACATTCTGGAAGATACACCGGTGTATTAATGTCCCAGCGTTTCACTTTTGCAATGGCTTTGCATTAACTTGTTGTTAATCACTTACATGTTATCTGGCAAATGAAATACCGAGAACTTTCAGTTCTCTGCTTTAATTACTTTCCGGTGTGTGAATGTGCCATACATATGATACTAATTTATTGAACATTCCATTCCAGATGTCATGCACTGGTAGCTACGTACGTAAGTATTTTAATCACATGTAATTTTGAGCCTCGAGATCTAAGTCGACGTGCAGTGAATCGAGTGACCACACAATGAAATAGCCTCCCTTTACATGCTGAATTAACACGCTTATAACTTCCAGTCATTTGAGTATCCCTTTTTAATTGCTTTTCAATATATTAATGTAGGGTTTCATGATGTGTACACTACAGGCACATGTCGATTACACGGGTGATTCCTATAAAGGACAAATCAAACAAGCTAATATACTCAAATTTTGCACTGTTAAAACATTTTAAGATTAGTAACCAATCAGTTAGCTTACCCTCCGAGCATTAGTTATACCACACTATATAATACCTAATTGTATCTTACAGTTGGCTTACCATGCCAGGACACTTCAACTAACAGTTCAATACAATTAAAACAGTACACTTTCAGTGAAGGCTATAGAAACACTGCTGCATTTATTACATGGTTGCTTGGTGTAGCAGAGAAAAACAGATTGACACAGGAAGGAAAAAAGTGATGTAATCGACAATGTATGAGCTGGAAAAATTAAAAATGGAAAATTGAGATCGCGGATAAGACGAGGTGGCATGACTGTTTATAGATTGACCTGTTCTTATGACAAAGGTAATCTGGTTTATACGCATTGAAGTGGATAACATTTCATAAAGATAAAGCAGAGACAGCGAATGCCATAAACGTTCAGATAACTAACAGGCTAAGTTTGTTGTGAGGCGTGGGTCGCACGTTGCAAAAATGGCCACTGCTTGTTCCCTGAATCTGTACAGTGGCTTCTGGGAGCCACCTGTTGCCAGCTGATGCCAGGCACAGTTTATCTACTTATCGTTTGACTCGCCCCGGAGCTCACTAATTTACGAGACTTGTGCGTCTTCTCTGTAGCCAGCTGGAAAACCGAGGCGACACACTCATTGCCTCAGTGTCGTATTTTTAGATGTAATGTTAGAAATAAATGAAATGTTGAACTGCTGAATATCAAGTGATCAACTTTTCTCTAGCGAACATAGAGCAATACATAAATCAAAAATTCAGATTTATTAAAGTGTCGCTTGCTTCTTACTTGCCGCGGGAGGGGGGGAGTAGCCGCGTGGTCTTACGCGCCCTGCCACGGTTCGGGCGCCTCCCCCCCCCCCCCCCCCCCGTCGAGGGTTCGAGTTGACCCTCAGGCATTTGTCTGTGTGTTGTCCTTACCAGAAGTTAGTAGTTAGTTTAAGTTAGATTAAATAGTGCGTACACCTGGGGACCGATGACCTCAGCAGTTTGGTCCCATAATCGGCACCACAAATTTCCAAACTCCACCCTACGGTGAGTAGCTGACGGTACCCTGTACCACCACTTGTCATTTCCTTCCCTGTTACACTCGCAAATAGAGCGAGTAAATATTAATGTCTACATGTGTTCATACGAGCCCTGATTTCTCGTATCTTATTTTCGTGGTCCATAGGCGAAATGTACATCTTTTCTATTTTTCTCAATTATGTTCCTAGAAAAGAACGTCACCTTCCCTCCAGAGATTCCATTTTGGATTTCTGAAGCATCTCCGTTGCTCCTGCGTGTTGTTCGAACCTACTGGTAACATGGGGCGCAGCCCGCCTCTAAACTGGTTGGATGTCTGACTTTAATCCCACGCGGTAAGGATCCCAAACACTCGAGCAGTACTGAAGAATAGGTTGCACTAGCGTCCTATGTGCGGTCTCTCCCAATAAACAGCAGGCATCCGACCGCCTTTCCTACCACAACCCGCACATGTTCGTTCCGTTTCATATCGCTTTGTGGCATTACCCTCAGACATTTTAGCGACGTGACTGTGTTACCTAGGACACTTCCAATGCCGTATCTCAACATTAAGGGTTTGTTTTTCATACTCAACTGCATTGCCTTAGATTTTTCTACGTTTAGAGAGAGCTGTCATTCATCACACCAACTAGAAAAATTTTCTAAGCCAGCTTTTATTCTCCTAGAGTCTCTCAATTCTGACACCTTACGTACACCACAGCATTATCAGCAAACAACCACAGATTGCTACCCACTGTTCGCCAGAACATTTAAGTGTATAGAAAATATAGCGACCGTATCACACTTCCCTGGGGCACTTCCGACGATACCCTTGTCTCTGATGAGCGCTCGCCGTCGAGGACAACATACTGGGTTGTGTTACTTAAGAAAACTTCGATCCACTCACGTATGTGGGAAGCTGTTCTGTATGCTCACAGCTTCGTTAAAGACCTGGAGTGGAGAACAGTCTCATACCCTATCTGAAAATCTAGAAATTTGGAACCTGCCTGTTGCCCTTCATCCATAGTTTGCAGAACATCATTTAAGAGCTAAGTTTTGCGCGAGTGACGATTTCTAAAACCGTGCAGAAACGTGAACATAAGTTTCTTGGTTTCAATAAAATTTATTATATTCGAATTGAGAATATGTTCAAGGATTCTGCAGCAAGCCAATGTTAAGGATACTGGTCTGCAATTTTGCTGGCCCTTTCTCTTCGTTCTCTTACCCTCCTTATATACAGGAGTCAGTTGCGCCTTTTCCAGTCGCTTGTGACTTTGCGCAGGGTGGGAGATTCACGATAAATACAAGCTAAGTAAGGTACCAGTGTCTTAGGGTACTCTTTGTAAAACCAAATTGGGATTCCATCTGGGCCTGGTGAGTTATTTGTTTTCATCTCTTTCAGTTGTTTCACTGCATCAGGGATGCTTGTTACTACGTCGCCCGTATCGGAGTCTGTTCAATAACCAGGCGACGCTATGTTTGTACGACTCCAAACAGAGAACGATTTCTTAAACGCGAGATTTAAAACTTCGGCTTTAGTTTCTCTGTCTTCAAGTGCCACGCCAGACAGATCAACAAGGCACTGAATGATAGCCTTAGCCAAACTTTGCGGTGTTTCTCGAGTTCCTGCCCATGTCTTTTGTCAGGGTATGGCGGTGGTAGATGTTGTATCCATTGCACATAGATCTTTTCATGGAGGCACGAATGTATGTTAACCTTTGTCTGTCGCCATTTGCGCGGTCTCTTTCGAACTGACAGTGCAACAGCCTTTGTTCTCTTAGCATTTTCTGAATTTCATTGTTAAACCACGGTTGCTCTTTTCCGTCCTTAATCCACTTACTAGGACCATGATCCTCCAGACTACGATTTACAAACTGCTTAAGCTTCGGCCACAATTTTTCTGCGTCTGTCTCACTAGAACTAAGTGATTCCAGTTCACTGTCTAAGTGAGATGCTGACAACTTCTTATCTGCTCTTTCTAGAGGAAACATTCTCCTAACTTTCTTAAATGATTTATTATCTTTTATAACCATAGTTGCTATAATGACATCATGATTATCAATTCCTACCTCTATATAGACGCTTTCGATAGGGTCCGGCCTCTTTGTAGCTACGATGTCTAACAAATTTCAACTGCGTGTGGGCTATCAAACTAACTGCTCAAGTTTGATTTCAGCATACGTGATCAAAAGTACTTCGCAAGTCTGTCTGTCGGTGCCCCATGCAATGAACCTATAGACGTGTCAGTCAGCACTCGATAGGTCAAAGTTGCCTCCTACTGTTATTGAGTGATTTGGGTATTTACGTGCAACTGTCCGTAGACTTTCTTTGAATGTCTCTAGAACTGTGACATCGGAATTGGATGGCCGGTGAAACATATAACAATTAACATGGTTTCACCTCGACCTGTAATACATGACCAGATAATATTACTGTCACACCCAACTTTGACCTCACTAGAGACAATATTTTCGTGAAATGCATTAAATACTCCCCCTCCTACGGCGTCTAATCCACGTTTCCGATATATGTAACGTTATTCGCTAAATATCTCAGAGTTTTCTACTTCACGTTTCAGCCAGCTCTTGGTCCCAAGGACGATTTGAGTCCGAGAACTTTACAGAACATAAAACAGACAATCCTTAAATCTGATAATGGCCAATCCACTACCCGAAAAAAATTCACAGCTGTCCATTGAAATTGCAGCCCCAGGAAGATCAGTAAGTAACTAAGTTTTACTTACTTTGCGTAAACGCAAGAGCAGCAAGAAAACACGATTAAATTTGCTGGTGACCAGGGGGTATACAGAGTACGATCTATACAGAGCTCCTATCTCAGTCAGCAATAATGATTATAGCACGATTAGGCTTAATTGAGCTTGGATGGGAGATGCTGGTACGTCATCCCTTGCTACCTCAACTCAGTGCCAGAGACCATCGACCATCCCAGCTGTCAACTGGTGGTGTACTTAGTCGCTCCTCAGCTCGTAACCAGATAATTTCAATCTAGAGATCTTACTGGCAGGGGAAAATAGTAACACTTTTTATTATACATCATGTATTAACTGACAGGAGACCACGTGTAGTGTTTATTGATTTAGTATCGTCTCCATTCATTCAGAGATATGCATAATACAGAGATAAATAACGAACACAGAACTTATTCAGTCATCAACAGCCTCCCCAAACTAGTCACTCTCAAGTTGGGTAACCGTCTGCAACAGCCGACCAAAGATTGAAGGATTAAGGTCCGCCCTATTCCACATTTCGCTGGACTTCTTTCAACATTGCGGATTCTCTTCCACATATGCTTCAACTGTCAGCTAAAGAGTACAATATCGCCAACTCGGTATTTCTGTTTTCCTGTGAGGATGGTGGTATTCATAAACTTTCTTAACTCGAGGAGATAATGTTTCTTCCATCTCTTCATGAATTTATTTTGCAGTTTTTCTGCTAGTTTCGCATCTTTTCCAAGATTATTGTGTCTACGAGATTCAAGACCAATGGCTAATGAGTCAACCGTTCTGCAGTTTAGAAATGGCTTCGTGTCAGTATTTCCAGGCGCACTGTGTGGTCGATCGCGAGCTGATGGTAGCGTCTACACTGAAGGGACAAAGAAATTGGTATAGGCATGCGTATTCAAATACAGAGATATGTTAACATGCAGAATACGGCCATATGGTCGGCAGCGCCTGTATTGGACAAAACATGTCTGGCGCAGTTGTTAGATCGGTTATTGCTGCTGCAATGGCACGTTATAAGACTTAAGTCAGTTTGAACGTGGTGTTACAGTCGGTGCACAAGCGGTGGGACACAGCATCTCCGAGGTAGCGATGGAATGTGAATTTTCGCGTGCTACCATTTCATGAGTGTACAGCGAATATCAGGAATCAAGTAAAATATCAAATCTCTGGCAGCGGTGCGGCCAGAGAAAGATCCTGCAAGAACAGGACTAATAACGACTGAAGAGAATCGTTCAAAATGACAGGAGTGCAACCCTTCCGCAAATTGCTGCAGATTTCAGTGCTGGGCCATCAACAAGTGTCAGTGTGCGAACCATTCAACGAAACATTATCGATACGGGCTTTTGGAGCGAAAGGCACACTCGTGTACCATTGTTGACTACACGACACAAAGTTTACGCCTCGCCTGGGCCCGTCAACACCGACATTGGACTGTTGATGACTGGAAATATGTTGCCTGGTCGGCCGACACTCGTTTCAAACTGTATCGAGCGGATGGACGTGCACGGATATGGAGAAAACCTCATGAATCCTTGGACCCTACATGTCAGCAGGGGACTGTTCAATCTGGTGGACGCTGTATAATGGTCTGGGGTGTGAGCAGTTGGAGTGCTATCGGACCCTTGATGCGTCTAGATATGACAGGTACGTAAGCATCCTGTCTGATCACCTGCGTCCATTCATATCCACTGTGTTTCCCGACGGACTTGGGAAATTCCAACAGGACAATACGACAACCTACTCGTCCAGAATTGCTACAGAGTGGCTCCGGGAACTCTCTTCTGAATTTAAACACTCCCGCTGGCCACCAAACTCCCCTGACATTAACATTATTGAGAATATCTGGTATGACTTGTAACGTGCTGTGTGGAAGTGATCTCCACTCTCTCCTACTCTTACGGATTTATTGTCTGCGCCGGCCGCGGTGGTCTCGCGGTTCTAGGCGCGCAGTCCGCAACCGCGCGACTGCTACGGTCGCAGGTTCGTATCCTGCCTCGGGCATGGATGTGTGTGATGTCCTTAGGTTAGTTAGGTTTAAGTAGTTCTAAGTTCTAGGGGACTGATGACCACAGCTGTTAAGTGCCATAGTGCTCAGAGCCGTTTGAACCATTTACTGTCTGCCCTACAGGATTGATGGTGTCAGTTCCCTCCAGCACTACTTCACACATTAGTCGAGTCCATGACACGTCGTGTTGCGGCGCTTCTGCGTGCTCGCGGTGGCTCTACACGAAATTAGGCAGGTATACCGGTTTCTTTTGATCTTCGGTGTATTTCTACCAACAAATTCCTAAATGTTTCTTCCTCTACTATCATACGCTCATGCACCAAGCCACAGGTAGTACAATAAACTTCAAAGAAACACCTTGGTGAGTCAAGCACTGATTGGTCTTCGTGTTCTCGAAGAGATGAGTGAGGTATTTTAGTTCTGTTCGCGACATGAAATATAGTCCCTGGCAGTCTCCATCTCGCCGGAAATATAGGAACGGCACCATATATTTGCTTGTTTTCATATTTAATATTAGTTCAAATTGGAGAGATGTTTTTATAGCAAATCTAAAAAGAAGGGTGTAGCACCGAAACAAGTTCTCGAGCTTGACGAAAGAGGACCAGTGAAATCTACGCCTGTTACAGAAAACGGCTTGGTGATTCCAATACAGTCAGGTGGTAGTGGATCTTCTACCTCGGACACGCGGACACTTCTGTTTAGTTTCCAAGGAGACACGTATGTATGAGTATTCTTATAGTTTTTCTTCCCTTCAAGATTGAAAAGTCGTTACGTATTTCAGACGGCACTATCAGCACTATAGCAGTTCCTAGGTGGTGTAAATGTACATGCCTCTGTCGAATTAGTGGTATTGTGAATGGGTGGGAATACTCTATGAGTAGTGGGTGCTATTCTTGTATCTTACACTCTGCAAAGTGAAGTCGTCTTCCAAGTCGTACAAGTTCGTTACGAACGAAGCTGGGTATCTGGCAGGGAAGCTATGATGCGTTTTTCTGATTCTAACTCTTGGAAAATAAATTTGCTCTTAACATTTTCTGAACGTCGAACATTATAGATCAAATACAATAATCCATGCCATTATCCGCAATGTTTCCAGTAAGCTCTATATTTAGACGCGTCAATCGAACACACCAAAGCATTAATAATGAAAGAATGTTCGATATATTTCGCATCTCTGGAAGGGAATCGTCAGAGATTTTTTCCAGAGACCAAATGTGAAGTGGCTGACTTTAACACGGAGGACTATTCGACCATAGTATAGAAGACCGGAATTTTCCCACTGATGTTCCACGTAATACCAGATCTGCAGGATCATATGTGATGGGACAATGTCACCACTGCGATGGCGTCAAACTCTCTTAGGTATCAATTACTCTACGGACAAACGTACTCCGGCAGTTTCGGTCTCTTCGTACCTAGTCCAGATGCGCTATAGGATCGCTCCACATTCTTGCGTTTGCGGTGTCAGTTACGGAGAACTGGTGAAAAAATCTCAGAAGTCACGAACCCAGGAAGGCGTATACTTAGTCAAGGCGTGGAAGCGCCACCATTTTAATAAAGGTACACTGCTTTTATTTACGATAAAAATAACAAATGTGTTTTTAGTCTTGGAGATTCTGATGTAGAGCACTGCTATATGAACCCTCCCCAAGGCATCACATACCCTGAAAAACAATTTTTTCTACAATGGATGTTGATGAAAAGATACCAAAAGAATCGTAGAATTAAGCATTTACCAACAGTAACTTTCGTTTAATTAGCAGGCTCATACTGCAGTTTATCGGTTACGGGACGGTAATCATAGAAGACTTATTCCGTGTCCCAATCCACGCCTAACACTGCGGTGTGTTCTTCAGATCTTCGCTCACACGTTTTCCATATGACCTCTGTATATTATAAAAAACATCCCATTTTTTCATTGGAAGTTTTTTCTGTTTCAGCAGATTTGTGAGTTGGTTGTGTAAGGATATCACATCATTGACGTCCTCGCAACAGGCGGGAAAGTCGTCCACGAAAGTACTTTCAAGCGGAAGTTCTGCTGCAGAAGGATATGTGCCCCCAAGTCCCGTAGCCAAATCACAGAAAGTTGCGGAAAGGAGAAACTTGGTGTATGTGTGGCCAAACTGTAAACGTGTATTAAACCTGTGAATGATGATGTCATAATACTTTATCAAACTGCATCTTTTTTCTCGACATGAAACTGGGGGAACCTCGTTGTATCTCTATCCTTTTCGTTATACGACAGTTGTAAATATACGTGAGTGCCATCTCAAATTGTTGTCTTCTGGAACATCCCCAAGCAAATTTATGTTGACAATATTTCAGACAACAGATTGGAGCCTGTGTCCAAAATGTCACTGAGTGATGGTGAACTCTTTTTCCGAGTTGAAGCATTAAAATAATTCTACGTTTTGCAAATCTCAGTCTTTGTTTCCTCACAGCCTGATGAGGAAGGTAGGATACATAATTTATAGTATCCTGCGTACTGGTCGTTTCGCCCCGCTGCGTCTAAAAGTACAGAAATATTTGGGAATAATAGATCTCACAAAACTGAATGGTTTTAGAAAATTTTCGCTGTAACGACACGCATCGTTTACCCGCGTTGCAAAGATTCGAATAAAGGACATCTTGCGTCTAGAACGGGCTACTTTAGTTTTCTTGCTACATTAGTTGATGTTACTACCACTTAACAATCCTAAAATTCCGTTAGCATCCTGACGTGGCTTTCTGCGTTCTATAGTCTTGTAGCATACATAAACCAGTGTTTGAACAATATCTGCAGGTAACGCACACAGAAGTTTGGGTGCCATCATGCGGCTGTAATTGTTCACGTTTTCCCCTTTGGCTCGTAAGGCTTCTCGGGATATGTAGAGGATGACCTTCACAGCTTAAAATCCTGCTGAACTTTGTTTTATATTGTGTTTGTCGTTTACATTTTGTGAAGAAATTTCGTTCATTTTATGTGTTAGGTGTAAAGAAATGCTATGCTTTGTTCACAGATTATCATTAATGTAATGTTTTATATCATAATAATGAGTTATCATTTAACAAAATACATGTATGTGAAACGGTAAAATAAAAGGAAAGAAGGACATAAACGTGAAATGCAGAATATCAATTTAAAACATAATATTTAAATACTCTGGCAGCACATAGTGACAGCTTATCTTCCAAAAATGGGATTTTAAAAACCACCTGTAACTTCGCGAGTCAATACGCAATAGCATTTTATTGCAGTAAGCTACTTTGAAGTACGGGCTCGTAGCTTTGGAGCCATTGGCGGTGGCAGTATACAGCCGCTGGTATCTTAGCGTGACTCACTCGCACCTGTCCCTAGCCTAGAAGTGGGAAGCTCAACCTGTGTTAGTTCGAGCAACACATTATTCAAGTCCCTAAGAATATAAGTAAACAGTATTAAATATTATTCAGTTTTGTTAAAAGCCAATATACAGCCCTTTGTTATTAAAAGGAAGGTTGTTTTAAAATCTCAGCTATCTACACTCCTGGAAATTGAAATAAGAACACCGTGAATTCCTTGACCCAGGAAGGGGAAACTTTATTGACACATTCCTGGGGTCAGATACATCACATGATCACACTGACAGAACCACAGGCACATAGACACAGGCAACAGAGCATGCACAATGTCGGCACTAGTACAGTGTATATCCACCTTTCGCAGCAATGCAGGCTGCTCTTGTCCCATGGAGACGATCGTAGAGATGCTGGATGTAGTCCTGTGGAACGGCTTGCCATGCCATTTCCACCTGGCGCCTCAGTTGGACCAGCGTTCGTGCTGGACGTGCAGACCGCGTGAGACGACGCTTCATCCAGTCCCAAACATGCTCAATGGGGGACAGATCCGGAGATCTTGCTGGCCAGGGTAGTTGACTTACACCTTCTACAGCACGTTGGGTGGCACGGGATACATGCGGACGTGCATTGTCCTGTTGGAACAGCAACTTCCCTTGCCGGTATAGGAATGGTAGAACGATGGGTTCGATGACGGTTTGGATGTACCGTGCACTATTCAGTGTCCCCTCGACGATCACCAGTGGTGTACGGCCAGTGTAGGAGATCGCTCCCCACACCATGATGCCGAGTGTTGGCCCTGTGTGCCTCGGTCGTATGCAGTCCTGATTGTGGCGCTCACCTGCACGGCGCCAAACACGCATACGACCATCATTGGCACCAAGGCAGAAGCGACTCTCATCGCTGAAGACGACACGTCTCCATTCGTCCCTCCATTCACGCCTGTCGTGACACCACTGGAGGCGGGCTGCACGATGTTGGGGCGTGAGCGGAAGACGGCCTAACGGTGTGCGGGACCGTAGCCCAGCTTCATGGAGACGGTTGCGAATGGTCCTCGCCGATACCCCAGGAGCAACAGTGTCCCTAATTTGCTGGGAAGTGGCGGTGCGGTCCCCTACGGCACTGCGTAGGATCCTACGGTCTTGGCGTGCATCCGTGCGTCGCTGCGGTCCGGTCCCAGGTCAACGGGCACATGCACCTTCCGCCGACCACTGGCGACAACATTGATGTACTGTGGAGACCTCACGCCCCACGTGTTGAGCAATTCGGCGGTACGTCCACCCGGCCTCCCGCATGCCCACTATACGCCCTCGCTCAAAGTCCGTCAACTGCACATACGGTTCACGTCCACGCTGTCGCGGCATGCTACCAGTGTTAAAGACTGCGATGGAGCTCCGTATGCCACGGCAAACTGGCCGACACTGACGGCAGCGGTGCACAAATGCTGCGCAGCTAGCGCCATTCGACGGCCAACACCGCGGTTCCTGGTGTGTCCGCTGTGCCGTGCGTGTGATCATTGCTTGTACAGCCCTCTCGCAGTGTCGGGAGCAAGTATGGTGGGTCTGACACACCGGTGTCAATGTGTTCTTTTTTCCATTTCCAGGAGTGTAGCTGCGATACTTTCACATTTAGAGACAATTACCTAAAACACCAAAAACCGACACTTATTAAAGTCAGATTAAAGTCAGTTACGATTCATAGCAGTTTCTCTCTTAGTATCATTTGGGATTATTCTGAAGTTCACTAAATGGCAGGACATTTATATTTTTTATAATTAAAAACATTCACTATTTTTCATTTTAGTAACATAGAATTCATAAAGGGTTAATATTTATTTAATAACTATTTGTTTTATTATGTAAACAAATGAAAGTGATTAAGAGTGTATATGTGGGACGTACGTAAAGATTCAATATTATCTGATGTTAATGGGAAAGTGTGAAGCAAGCAGTTGTAATGAAAGCTGTAATTTCCGAACATTGCTGATGACGTATGTCCAAGAGCACATGATTTTGTAAGAAGGCAGCCAGAATAGCCATTTGCAGAGTAATGATTTTATATGCCACTTCAAGATTAGTTTTCTTTTCGTTTGGTTTTGTTAAACATTTTATTAAGATTTTCATGGTGAAGTGACGTAAATGCATCTGTGAATATTGATTGCCGTAGGGCAGTTTCGGCGCGAGAAAGAACTAGAAGGATTGTTTTGATTGGCTGGTCATTTTGAACAAGCAATCAGAGCTAAGCATTTCCCGTACTCTATCAAGTAGTTATAGGCCTTGGAATGGACGTCAGGGGGAGTCATTGGCTAGCTATCGGACTTACAGGCCATGTTGGACGTGTCCGTCTATGTTATGAGTAAAATGAAGAAGTTACTGGTATTTCGCGTCCGGATGGTATTGCCGTGAAAGCAGTTGCATTTACGGACAGATTGTGGAAATTTGAGCTTTGTGAAGTGTATAGTAGGAAAGATAAACGCGTGTGAACTTTCGGCCTTTGTAGAATTCCGTGTGGCATGTTTCATATTCACCTATGGAGTAGTTGGCGGGCAGTTTCTTTGTTAGAAATCCATCAAAAAAAAAAGGAAAGAATGTGAAACTCATATATTGTAGCAGAGCATCGACTGTAGATCAAGTAATAATTCGGGTCGTACTTAAGTACATTCCTGGCTGTCTTCCGTGTATACTGGGTTGTATGAACTGTGGGCTGAGGAAATCTATGTTAGTCGTTTAAATAAATACGGGCTGATGGCTAATTCTTTAATTTTGAACCTAAAGAAATAAAGAACTTGTTGCGGAATTTTGACATTTTTTCTAAAAGAATGAAGCTATCGCCCTTCACCCGAAAATCGTTATATGATATTACAGGATAGCTTGCTACCAGAGTATAGGCGGACTTTGCAAACGTAAGTATTGAAGATGTTTTCTTTCAACCCTGCTTTTAACATCGTCTGAACAGTATCTACGTATGCAGAGAATCGGGCTGGTGACCAGATGTCGTACTGAGGTAGGTGGAACTTCTTTTAGTGCACAGTACGACGAAAGACAGTGGTCATACAATTACGCAACTCAAGGCGACTTTTAACCCGCCTAGCCGCACAGCTTCATTACGCGTGGATCTACGTGGTTTGAAAGTTTCTCGAAATTATGTTGTAACAAAAGTTACAATTTTTCAAAATTATTAATTGTGGTTCAGTAGTTTGCAAAATTTCACATTATTACAATAGCTGTATATAATTTTAAGAACGATAATTACAAGTCAATTTTCTATACAAAAAACATTATTTCATCATTTAGAAGATATTCCCTCTAAATCTAGATTACATTATGGGCTGCGTTCTACTTCTTACTAGTGGAACTAGGTAGAAATAAAGCTATAGTCCCAGATTTCATCAACATCGTTTGTTTACACTTGGGAACGTTCACTTGTTAGTCTTACCCCATTTTTATTGAACAGTTTTTACCATATTATTGTTGTTTCTCATCGTTAGAGCCAATAACAGTATTGTACATTCTACTTTTATTCCATTCGTCTCGATTTCAATTCTGTTGTTAACAGATTATTCTAGCTCTGTTTGGGTTTTTGTTTTTCTTGTCGCCTCTCCGCTGTTTAACTGCCCCACCTTAGCGTATTCTGTTATGTCTGCTCGTTGCTTACTCAGTGTCGCAAGTGTCCATTAGCAGTATGCTCACACGTGCTGCACCTGAATACTCTAGCGCCATATTGCACGTACAAATATCCAGTTTCTGGCAGCTTATCTCGAGGAGTTCCGTCATAGCTTGGAAGACGTAGGTATCCGCACTATACTTCTGTCAGAGATCTGACTCAAACAAAACATCCCCACAAGCTCGGTAAATCTGACGACAACCTGTTTCTTAGACACTATAGATGTAACAGACGAGAGGGAGGAGTAGGGGTATACATATTCTATGGTTCATAACTTATTATGTTACACACATCGAACAAAAATGAAGATAAGAAGTAGAATATGTGTTCATGTTTCTTGACAGAAAGTGCCTGAAATATGTCTTTACAAACTTCCTAAAGTACATGTGATTGCCTGCTTCGAAATTGCTCTTTCAAGTCTCGAAACAATACACGAGCATATGTTCATAACTGGTGACATCGACATAAATTCTCTGCACAATAGATCCTTCCAGTGCGAAATTTTGGCAGGTGCTTTCTTCTTCAAACGTGTCACTACTTTAGGTTTCTCTTACCCATCATATGAGTCGTAGTCACACTCTCGAACATATATTTGCAATTAAATCCCAAGCACAGTGTTTTTCACCTCTCAACTACTTGCACCTGGCATGCCTGCCTTGGACGTAATTTTCATGAAGTATGCAGTAGAATGTCCCAGAAAGGAAACACAACGACTACATACCGAGGCTTCAGATGCAGTAATTTATCTGAACTTGCGAGTAAGGCGCAAGAAACAGTTTGAGTGACATCTTCCGTTCCTTTCTTGGAAACGAAAAACCTCTCGATTTACTAACAAACTTACGTTTATGACAAAAATGTGCTCCCCTACGGACCAAAAAATTAAGGAGGAAATCTGAACGTTGTCTAACTAAAGAAATAAAACAGCTCATGAGTCTGAGAGATTTGGGACATCGATGATACAAACTGTGTCCTAAGCCGCAAAATCGTCTTGCCTACAAGCAGAACAGTAATAATCAGTCAAACCGTGAGAAAGGAAAAACTCAGAAATGCCCATACGTTGACCGACAACAGAAGCAAACTAACTGCCGTAAGGAAAAACTTGCGTTCTCTTGGTATATGGAAAGTTAAAGCTGCAGCTGATTTCATTGTCGCAGCCGAAGAACTCAACCGATACTTCACATTGACAACAATCACAATTGAACTGCAACGAGACAGAAACTCATCCAATCCTTAATGGTAGTAAACGACTGTAGCACGAAAAATTCATCTAAACCATGTTACTCGTAAAACTGACAACGCGAGCAACGGATATTTTTTAGCTAATGTGAACAAGGCATCAGAAGGACAAGCAACAAGCACACTGGGCCTTTATTTTGTTGTACTTTTAGTATTATTATTATTATTTGGCTTGGGTTTATTTATCCATACTGCAAACCGCTTGGTACACATATAAACTCGATATTCAGTGAAAACAGGGTATAAGTAGTGCGTACAATGGCTTTAAATTATTTAACTCTGTCACAGAGGTTCAATACGTATCGATAAGAAATTTTCACATATCAAATATAGGCAGAACATAAAACAGCTTTGTTGATCCTCCTCGATCCAGAACTTAGATTTTGGGAATAAAAAATAGTGTTTGTCAGTTAGTTGTTCTCGGACCAAACAAGCCCGGAACACCAAATTAAAAAAAAAAATCTTGTGACTCAACTTGATGCTCTTTATTGGGGGCTTCTAGCATATAGGCTACATCATAAATCAACCTCGTTTTTCATCCTAATAATTACATATTCCCACGGATTACTTTCATACACTTTATTTATTAAACTGACAACTGAATTATATGAATATATTTAGGTATGTACCACAAAATGTTAGTTACTTATTATGTCTGAAAAAACTGTCACAAAATTGTTCATTCCAGGGCCTTCAGAAAGTAAGTTACACATTATTATGCCAGGCCAAGTGACTTTTATTAAATGCTGCACTACACTTCCAAATGACACAAGTACATGATAATATTTTGAAATATAATCATTAAAAGTCTGTAAACGACCCACGGGACGTTTCACCAGTCGCTCAGTTCGCCGACTAGTGAAATCAGACCCTCTGTCATGGAGCCATTCCTGAACAGCTATGTAAATTGATTAAGTGCTTTGGGTTCTGTCTGGCAGTTTGAAGGGCCACCCCCTCAAAATGTTCCATATACAGGTTTGCAATCACAGGAGCCTATGGGGCGCCCATGGCCACACCGCTATGTCGACGACACTTTGGTCGTGTGGGGACGTGGCAAACAGGCACTAGATGAGTTTCTTGACCACCTCAACAGCATCCATCTGAACATCAAATTTACAATGGAAATGGAGGGAAATGGATGCCTCCCCTTCCTTGATATTTTAATTAAGAGGAAGGCAGATGGTTTACTAGGCCATGCAGTACATAGGAAGAAGACATACACAGACCTATACCTTCATGCAACAAGCTGCCACCATCCAGCACAAAGACTAACAGTACTGACCACCCTGGTACACATGGTTGGTACCGTCTGTGACAAAGACAGCCTACCATTCGAGCTGCAACACCTGAGGGAACTCTTTCACCAAAATGGCTACAGTGAAACGCAGATCAACAGCGGGCTTAAAAGGAAGAAGGAAGCAGTGAGAACCCCAGAAGAAGATGATGAAGAAGAAGACAAACGACTCGCGTTCCTTCCGTACGTGGGTCCGCTCTCGGCCAAAATTGCACGACTTCTGGGAAAATACAAGATCAAAACCATTCTCCGACCACCACCGAAGACGAGGGAGCTGCTAGGTTCTGCCAAAGATGCGCTGAAGCTTAACACACCAGGAGTATGCAGCACACCACGCGAATGTGGAAAACAATACGTTGGGCAAACACAGCGCTGCGTATCTAAACGCTGCGAAGAACATATCAGATGTGTGCGACTGGGCCACACAGAAGAATCAGCCATAGCAGAACACAGCATCAATGAAGAACACACCTTCAACTTCGAAAACACGAAGGTACTGTGCCGAGCATCCGGCTTCTGGGAAAGCGTTATCAAAGAATCCATAGAAATAAGGATCCACTACAATCTGGTCAACAGAAATGAGGGAAACAAACTCAGCGCAGCATGGAACCCTGCGATAGCGGCAGTACGTCGGGAGCACGCCCGTCAACGTCCACCGCCGCGGACGTAGACAGAAGGCTTACACCGAGAACCGAACGCGGTCGCTGGGGGCGACTGCCATCCCCACCTCTGCGCGCACGCCGCTGGTCCACCGCAGCCGCCGGAGGTCCAGTGGAGGGGGGCGACTGCGCATATAAATAGCCCGCTCTCCACGAATCTCGACACTTCGCCAGAAGATGGGTAATATGACGCTTCTCGAAACGTCCGGAGATATCAACGCTATCACTCGGCTGGAAACCCGAGAAACCTTCATCAATAGTTTACGCCGGGAAAGCCTACAGTCAGCTACGTAAATTGCTTCGTCGTCGAAAATTTTAGATCGCTGTTAATCATTTCCTCGACTGCCTTCACACTGTCGCCTGTGGTCTACATCTACATCTACATCTATACTCCGCGAGCCACCTTACGGTGTGTGGCGGAGGGTACTTATTGTACCACTATCTGATCCCCCCTTCCCTGTTCCATTCACGAATTGTGCGTGGGAAGAACGACTGCTTGTAAGTCTCCGTATTTCCTCTAATTTCTCGGATCTTTTCGTTGTGATCATTACGCGAGATATATGTGGGCGGTAGTAATATGTTGCCCATCTCTTCCCGGAATGTGCTCTCTCGTAATTTCGATAATAAACCTCTCCGTATTGCGTAACGCCTTTCTTGAAGTGTCCGCCACTGGAGCTTGTTCAGCATCTCCGTAACGCTCTCGCGCTGACTAAATGTCCCCATGACGAATCGCGCTGCTTTTCGCTGGATCATGTCTATCTCTTCTATTAATCCAACCTGGTAAGGGTCCCATACTGATGAGCAATACTCAAGAATCGGACGAACAAGCGTTTTGTAAGCTACTTCTTTCGTCGATGAGTCACATTTTCTTAGAATTCTTCCTATGAATCTCAACCTGGCGCCTGCTTTTCCCACTATTTGTTTTATGTGATCATTCCACTTCAGATCGCTCCGGATAGTAACTCCTAAGTATTTTACGGTCGTTACCGCTTCCAATGATTTACCACCTATGGCATAATCGTACTGGAATGGATTTCTGCCCCTATGTATGCGCATTATATTACATTTATCTACGTTTAGGGAAAGCTGCCAGCTGTCGCACCATGCATTAATCCTCTGCAGGTCCTCCTGGAGTACGTACGAGTCTTCTGATGTTGCTACTTTCTTGTAGACAACCGCGTCATCTGCAAATAGCCTCACGGAGCTACCGATGTTGTCAACTAAGTCATTTATGTATATTGTAAACAATAAAGGTCCTATCACGCTTCCCTGCGGTACTCCCGAAATTACCTCTACATCTGCAGATTTTGAACCGTTAAGAATGACATGTTGTGTTCTTTCTTCTAGGAAATCCTGAATCCAATCACAAACCTGGTCCGATATTCCGTAAGCTCGTATTTTTTTCACTAAACGTAAGTGCGGAACCGTATCAAATGCCTTCCTGAAGTCCAGGAATACGGCATCAATCTGCTCGCCAGTGTCTACGGCACTGTGAATTTCTTGGGCAAATAGGGCGAGCTGAGTTTCACATGATCTCTGTTTGCGGAATCCATGTTGGTTATGATGAAGGAGATTTGTATTATCTAAGAACGTCATAATACGAGAACACAAAACATGTTCCATTATTCTACAACAGATTGACGTAAGCGAAATAGGCCTATAATTATTCGCATCTGATTTATGACCCTTCTTGAAAATGGGAACGACCTGCGCTTTCTTCCAGTCGCTAGGTACTTTACGTTCTTCCAGCGATCTACGATAAATTGCTGATAGAAAGGGGGCAAGTTCTTTAGCATAATCACTGTAGAATCTTAAGGGTATCTCGTCTGGTCCGGATGCTTTTCCGCTACTAAGTGATAGCAGTTGTTTTTCAATTCCGATATCATTTATTTCAATATTTTCCATTTTGGCGTCCGTGCGACGGCTGAAGTCAGGGACCGTGTTACGATTTTCCGCAGTGAAACAGTTTCGGAACACTGAATTCAGTATTTCTGCCTTTCTTCGGTCGTCCTCTGTTTCGGTGCCATCGTGGTCAACGAGTGACTGAATAGGGGATTTAGATCCGCTTACCGATTTTACATATGACCAAAACTTTTTAGGGTTCTTGTTTAGATTGTTTGCCAATGTTTTATGTTCGAATTCGTTGAATGCTTCTCTCATTGCTCTCTTTACGCTCTTTTTCGCTTCGTTCAGCTTTTCCTTATCAGCTATGATTCGACTACTCTTAAACCTATGATGAAGCTTTCTTTGTTTCCGTAGTACCTTTCGTACATGATTGTTATACCACGGTGGATCTTTCCCCTCGCTTTGGACCTTAGTCGGTACGAACATATCTAAGGCGTACTGCACGATGTTTCTGAATTTTTCCATTTTTGTTCCACATCCTCTTCCTCAGAAATGAACGTTTGATGGTGGTCACTCAGATATTCTGCGATTTGTGCCCTATCACTCTTGTTAAGCAAATATATTTTCCTTCCTTTCTTGGCATTTCTTATTACACTTGTAGTCATTGATGCAACCACTGACTTATGATCACTGATACCCTCTTCTACATTCACGGAGTCGAAAAGTTCCGGTCTATTTGTTGCTATGAGGTCTAAAACGTTAGCTTCACGAGTTGGTTCTCTAACTATCTGCTCGAAGTAATTCTCGGACAAGGGAGTCAGGATAATGTCACAAGAGTCTCTATCCCTGGCTCCAGTTCTGATTGTGTGACTATCCCATTCTATACCTGGTAGATTGAAGTCTCCCCCTATTACAATAGTATGATCACGAAACTTCTTCACGACGTTCTGCAGGTTCTCTCTGAGGCGCTCAACTACTGCGGTTGCTGATGCAGGTGGTCTATAGAAGCATCCGACTATCATATCTGACCCACCTTTGATACTTAACTTAACCCAGATTATTTAACATTCGCATTCGCTAATAACTTCACTGGATATTATTGAATTCTTTACTGCTATAAATACTCCTCCACCATTGGCGTTTATCCTATCCTTGCGGTATATATTCCATTCTGTGTCTAGGATTTCGTTACTGTTCACTTCCGGTTTTAACCAACTTTCCGTTCCTAATACTATATGCGCACTATTTCCTTCAATAAGAGATACTAATTCAGGAACCTTGCCCTGGATACTCCTGCAGTTTACCAATATTACGTTAACTTTTCCTGTTTTTGGTCTCTGAGGACGGACGTTCTTTATCAACGATGGTAATGTCCTCTCTGGTAAGCCGTCAGGTATTTTATCGTTTCGCCCAATGGGGGGTCCCTCTAACCTAAAAAACCCCCGTGTGCACGCCACACGTACTCTGCTACCCTAGTAGCTGCTTCCGGTGTGTAGTGCACGCCTGACCTGTCTAGGGGGGCCCTACAGTTCTCCACCCAATAACGGAGGTCGATTAATTTGCAACCATTATAGTCGCAGAGTCGTCTGAGCCTCTGGTTTAGACCCTCCACACGGCTCCAAACCAGAGGACCGCGATCGACTCTGGGCACTATGCTGCAGATATTAAGCTCAGCTTGCACTCCGCGTGCGATGCTGGTTGTCTTCACCAAATCAGCCAGCCGCCGGAAGGAACCAAGGATGGCCTCAGAACCCAAGCGGCAGGCGTCATTCGTTCCGACATGTGCTACTATCTGCAGCCGGTCACACCCAGTGCGTTCAATAGCTGCCGGAAGGGCCTCCTCCACATTACGGACGAGACCCCCCGGCAAGCACACCGAGTGCACACTGGCATTCTTCCCCGACCTACCCGCTATTTTCCTAAGGGGCTCCATAACCCGCCTAACGTTGGAGCTCCCTATAACTAATAGGCCCGCCCTCTGTGACTGTCGGGACCTTGCCGGAGAATCGGCCACTGGCCCAACAGGCGAGGCATCCTGTGGTGGCTCGGAAACGATGTCATCACCACTAGGAAGCACCCCGTACCTGTTGGAAAGGGGTAAGGCAGCTGCCACGCGGCCAGATCCCACCTTCGCCTTTCGGCCAGGCACGCGCGAGCCCACCACTGTCCGCCATTCACCCTGGAGTGATGGCTGACCGGTAAGATGCTCACTGCCGGAAGACGCAGCGACATCAGGGGTTCCATGTGATTCCAAGGCCACCGAAGTAGGCATAGGTCTCACCACAGTTGCCCCAACGCCACTACGAGCCGACGCCTGCGCCTCGAGCTCGATGAGCCTAACAGACAAAGCCTCCACCTGCCCCCGAAGAGTGGCCAATTCTCCTTGCGTCCGCTCACAACAACCACAGTCCCTACACATGACTATGTTTACCCTACTCTATACGGTGACAAATTCCCAAGATAATCTTCTGATGAGCTACTCTGATAATCAAGAAACACTCACTGAAATACGAGACGCGAAAACTACGCTAGGTTTTCCCAGAAAAACTATTTAAAAGCTAAGCGCATTAAATAAGTACGAAAACGCTTTATACAAACAGTACTCGCTGCTGCTGGTGCTCTCGCTCTGGCTGTCACAAGACAACTGCTGATTCAAGTGACTAGTGGCTAACGGCCGCGAAACAAACAAAAGACGGTTTTAGGGCGCTTTCTGTTCTAAACGATCAAGAAAACACTAAGAAATCTAACACGAAAACTACGTAAAGTTTTATCAAGAACTGTTAGTTACTATGCAGAGCAGATAAACACAAATAGAATCCCTTCCTTAGTGGAAGGTCGTAAACAAAATGTAAAATAAACGCTTTATACAAACAGTACTCGCTGCTGCTGGTGCTCTCGCTCTGGTCAACTTGGAAGACGATGGCCCTCCTTCCAAATTAGCATCGGCCACATCTGTGCGGCCTTGCTCAAATTGTCGGCACCACTTCACTGTGTTTGGACGCGACATTGCCTTTGACCCATATCCCACCAGAATTTACCGTTAATCTGTGGCCTAATTAGACGTTTTTCCCCCTAGAATCGTACTGTCCCGCGTATTTCAACTTTGGAGTTGGTGGCCAGTTGCTGCGCCAGTTCCCTCTCACATTGTGAGGCACCTGTTATCTGTAACACGGTGAACTGTGACTGCAGGACATCCACAGCGTGTACTGTCCTCCAGTAATGCCCCATTCTTCTTGCACGATGATCATAGCATGAGACGATGTGTGTCCTTCGTAGTTCCTTCTGCTGTTACTTATGGAGTTGCAAAAAAGTTCATTTTTTTCTCTGCAACAAAATATTTTGCATATAGCGTATTACACAAATGTGAAACCGTTTCAACTGAGCAATGCATATCAGAATAGGCTTTTATGGGTTTATTCAACATTCAATATATATCAGACACAGCTCTCGAAATTTCGTCTGTGTAACATAATAACTGATTTTGTAACAATTTACGTCCGTAGCTCGTGGTCGTGCGGTAGCGTTCTCGCTTCCCGCGCTGGGGTTCCCGGGTTCGATTCTCGGCGGGGTCAGGGATTTTCTCTGCCTAGTGATGACTGGGTGTTGTGTGATGTCCTTAGGTTAGTTAGGTATAAATAGTTCTAAGTTCTAGTGGGCTGATGACCATAAATGTTAAGACCCATAGTGCTCAGAGCCATTTTTTGTAACATTTTACGACTTACTAACAAGGAGCGAATTATTTACTTTCACTTGTATGCTTTGGAAGTTTAGTTTTTGAATCTCTGCGTGTAAATTTATTTTATTAGACACAGGTCTTGCATTTACGCCAGTGTCCACAACAGAATTTCGTAGCTCGTATCGTTAATGCTTTGTTTCTCTGTGTAGTGTAGTTTTCCACCATCTTTTAAAAGGATAGGGGCTGTGATTGCTGTGTGCGGATGCGAGCTGACTTGGTGACACTTGGCTCTCAGCTCTAGGCTGCGTTGGATTCGATTACACAGCTTGAGGCTGCAGTCGGTGAGCACCACCGTTATGGACGGGCCGTGGGGATCCAACGGGCGACCAGTAGAACTACAGAGTCCTCCAATCAGTCCGCACTGGCGCCCAGTCCAGTTCCTTGAATCCTCAACCGTCATCAAGTGGGCGGCAGACTCGAGAGGGGGTGTGTGGGGGCAGGGAACAGGCTACGAAAGACTTCGCGGGAAGGCCACCCCGGTTAGGCTGACAAACAGATTCCAGGTGCTATCTGCAGCTGACAATATCCCTCAGTCAGATCCAGTCACTTGCCCTGTTTCAAAGGAAACCTATCGGCCTGCAAGATACGGGCACTCAGAAAGGGTTGTGTTGTTGGTAGCTGGGAGGTCCAATGTCAGGCGCGTTATGGAGACCCTTAGGGATATGGCTGCCAAGGAAAGGAGGCAAGACCGTGTGCATACCAAGTGGAGCCAATCCCGATGTGGAAAAGGTCCTTCCGGATGCCATGAAAAGCACAGGGTGCAGCGAACTGCAGGTGGCTAATAAAAAGTACTGGTGATCTAATCGTTATAGGCACTTAAAGTTATGTTCAGTCGACATTTTTTGCGAAAGGATAGGCTAAATACAGCTGGTGCTCGCGTGTTTGTTGCTGTTAGATGCAGTTTATCTTGTACCGAAATGTAAGTAGATAGTTCCTGTGAATTAGTATGGGTACATGTCATTCGTGGCAACCAGAATAAAATAATGACTGTATCGTATTACCGACTTCCTAGATGAAATAGTGCACTTGCTGAAAGGTTGAAAAAAAACTTCAGTCTAATTTCAAATACGTACCGGACTCATACAATTGTAGTTGGTGGTGACGTCAACTTGCCCTCGATATGTTGGTGAAAATACATTTTTAAATCCGAAGGTATGCATGAAACATCATCCGAAATTGTGTTAAGCGCATTCTCTGAAAATTATTTCGAGTAATTAGTTGATCAGTCTATCAGAATCCAAAACGATTGTAAGAACACTGTCGATCTCTTAGCAGCAAATAATCCTGAGCCAGTAACGAGCACCAAAACGGATACAGCAGTTAGTGAACACAGGGCTGTCATAGCGAGCCTAAGTAACACTTCAAAAAATCAGATAAAAATTCGCTTCAAGCTTTCCTGAGAGACAATTTCCATTCCTTCTCCATTAACAATGTAGGTGTAGACCAGATATAGGCCGGCCGTTGTGGCCGAGTGGTTCTAGGCACTTCAGTCTGGAACCGCGCGACCGGTACGGTCGCAGGTTCGAATCCTGCCTCGGGCATGGATGTGTGTGATGTCCATAGGTTAGTTAGGTTTAAGTAGTTCTAAGTTCTAGGGGACTGATGACCTCAGATGTTAAGTCCCACAGTGCTCAGAGCCATTTGAACCATTTTTGAACCAGATATAGCTTGAATTCAAACAAATAGTATCGACAGCAACTGAAAGATTTATACCAAACAAATTAAAAAACGATTATACAAAGCAGGACATAACACCGCTGCAGAAACAATGGAAATGCATGCCAAACTTAAACGGACGTATAACACCCAAAATTGCCGATCTTTTACAAAAGCTCGAAATTGATGATAGTACCACCAAAGCAGATTTGCTAAACAAAGTCCTCCGAAATTCCTTCAATAAAGAAGACGGATTCAATATTTCATAATTTGAATCTAGAACAGCTGCCAATAGGAATAACTTTGCATTAAATGTCCTCGGAGTAGTAAAGCAACTCAAATCATTTAATAAAAGCAAGTTTTTCGGTCCGCAATGTATGCCAATTAAGTTCCTACGAGAGTATCCTGATGCAATAGCTTCACAATTAACAATATAAACAACCGCTCGCTCGTCTACAGATCCGTACACAAGGATTGGAAAATTTCCCAGGTTGCACTAATACTCAAGAAAGGCGATAGAAGTAATCCACTAAATTACAGAACCCTAGCATTAACGTCGATATGCAGTCGTATTTTGGAACATATATTGTGATTATACTTTTACCTCGAAGATTTAAAAATCATCGTTCTTATGAAACACAAGTAGCTGTATGCTCAAAGATGTGTTGAGTGGTATCTACAAAGGATTTAATATTGATTCCGTTTTTTCTAGATTTCCAGAAGGCTTTTGACACCGTACTTCACAAGTGGCTTGTAATCAAATAGCGTGCTTACTTAATATCGCCTCACTTATGCAAGTGAATACGTGATCTACTGTCAGAGAAGTCACAGTTCGTAGTAGACCGAGCGAGATTGCGCAGTGGTTAGAAAATTGGACTCACATTCGGGAGGACGACGGTTCAAACTCGCGTCCGGCCATTCATATTTAGACTTTCTGTAATTTCCCTCAATCGCTTCAGGCAAATGCCGGGATGTTTCCTTTGAAAGGCCACGGACGATTTCCTTCTCCATACTTCCCTATATAGGAGGCAGGGTTTCACGTACATGATACGGTATTTGGGGTGGGCATCATTAAATCACAAGCGTCTCTCATTCCGGTGGGACCTTATCACGAAATTTCAGGCACCAGTTTGCTCCTCGGAATGCAAAAATATTTTGTTGACACCGACATACATCGGAAGAAAAGATCATGTTAATAACAGAGGATTATTGTAAAGGTGGTTCAATGAACCCTCTGCAAGGGATTTAAGTGTGATTTGCATAGTATCCATGAAGATGTAATGTAGATGTATACAACGGAAGTTTGAAAGTGAGGGTTCTTTTTAGACCCTCACCCTCAAACGTTCGTTGTGTATGAGGATCAGGCTGACTAACATTATCCCTACAGCAGCAGGTCAGCTGAGAAATCATAAGACGCTGGAGCACCTGTCTTTAACGACTTCATTCATCCTGGTTTTCTTATCTGGTAAGCGCTTTCAGATGCTTGGACACTGTTCTAAAGAGTCCCAGCCACGGCTTTTAGAGACTGTGGCTGGCACATCCTGCAGTGTGAGCATTGTTGTGTACATATTTCCGCATAGTCAGCGCGTACAGAACTTTCCCACTAGAGCGCGTCCCGCACTACGAGATGGCGCTGCCATAGAGACGGACCAAATTCTGCTTCCGCCAATCCGCGTATTAATATGTAGCGCAGCCAATGAGATTGCTGCTAACGTAGAACCTTTTCTCCTCGCGGATCACACTCATGCAGAGATACGTGAATGCGCGAGGTATTATAACGAGTGTACAGACCTTCGATTAGTCCGTCTGCATTTGTCTGCACCAATCTGTACCAGTCTGCATTAGTCTGTACCAGTCTGTACGAGTTCTACATTTGTCTGTACCAGTCTATAATCAAGTATCATTCTGCGCCTAATAAGATTACCATATTCCTGTACATAGCCATGAAGATAAATGTATAGACACTTTTGTCACGTATCAGAGATATATGTGAGAATAAGATAACCGTACCAATACCAAAGGAACTTCAGATTGTCAATTCTAAATAGCATCCAGAACGAAGTTAAATAATTTTTATGCTTGTTATTATTTTAATAAATGTGTGTGAAAATTAATCAAGTTCTGTTTAAAGTTGGTCACCGTCAATCTGCTACTCTAAGCATGCAAGTCGCACTTCTATCGTCTGACCTAACAGCAGGAGAAAAACATGCCACGATAAGACCACGAGACACATTGCTCACACTCGCCTACTTCGTTAGAGCGACAAGTCAAATAATATGATGGTGTGTGTTCTGAAGATCTTACAGTACGCACACCACAAGCATACTTAATGGGTGCTCTTGCATTCTGAATATCTCTTCTTGCTCGACAGTACCAGGTCTTTAGGATGTGGCTACTTTTCCTGCAATGTCATAATTAGAACGCTGGATAAGTTTTGACAAGGGAAGGGGAAAAAGCTCTGTTCTCTCTGTTTCCGGCCTAGACACCGAGAAGAGCACGTGGTTGCAGTGTTTTGTAAAATTAAACATAACGTCTGTTCCAGACCGATCAACAGAATTAATCATCGAGTCAGCTTAGTATTGGTCAAGGAGAGAGTACGTGACATGTGTGACCGACTTGATGTGACATCCAGAGTGTTGCTGTCTCTACACTATTTTATACCAAACCTTCTAACCAGACAAGTCTTGGACCGATTTGATGGCATCTTTTGGTCACTAGCGGAGTGCACAAGGGAGAAATCGGCGTCCTGTCAACTAGCCATGTTTGAACGTCTGAACAACAAGGCGCAGCCGAACGAGGACGCTCGCACGGTCGTCAACCTGAGCGAGAAGGGATTCGACGCAACCACATTGGACGTGCTCAGCACGGGTCTTAATTTCTCAGATACCCCCATAAATGTTCCTGCGGAGGACTCCGTTAGTGCAATGGAGCAGGGGGCCCTGAAATTTACTGCCAATGATGCTGAAGAAGTGCGAGGGGAGATTCGCAGAGCGCTCACGAAACATCTCTGGTGATGGGATATTTTCCCTTAAACAACTCCAGGAAGATGATAGCGTTGTGATGTTACCAGCAGATAAAGGCAGGAGGACCCGGTAAAGACCAGTGGACGGCGACTTCACAAGACACAGTGGATAAGCAGAGCTGGGCTCCTCTAAAGGAAATCGGCCTTCCAGAAAAGATCGTTAAGCAGCTAAGAGCAAAAGCACCAGTGCCGCCAAGACCTTATGGCCTGCCTAAGGTGCAAAACGAAGGCGTTCCTCTACGTCCAGTAGTCAACAACACGAGCGCAGCCACCTACCTCGCTGCTCAACACCTTCAGAAGATGCTCTCGCCATATGTGGGAAGTTTACCCGTCATATTCGTAACTCAGAGGATTTTCTATAACGCCTGAGGCAGTTACAGGTCAAGGTATCTGACATCACGGTCAGTTTCGACGTTGTGCCCTCGTTCACCCGCGTAGCACTGAATGATTCACGTGATCTGATAGGGAAAAGTTCGACGGTTCTCTGCTAGACTTATTGAGGCACATATTTACCTCGACGTACCTCCTACATGGGGATCAATTCTACGTGCAAATAAAAGGGGTGGTAATGGGCAGCCTTTTCTCACCGATGATGGTCAATCTCCATAAGGAGAGATTTGAAGAGGAGGCACTTACATCGGGCCCAGATCAACGGCAATGCTTTTTTAGGTACGTGGAAGACGCCTTTGTTATATGGCATCACGGGAGGGAAAATCTCGATGTTTCCTAGGACCTCCTAAACTCACACCATGATAACATTAAATTCATCATGGAACTGGAGATGGATGGGCTATTCCATTCCTAGGTGTACTAGTGAAGAGGAAGGCAGATGGTATCTACAGTCACAGTGCGTACCCCAAACACACTCCGACACCTAGCTGCACGCCAGTAGTTGCCACTATCAGACATAGAAAAACAGTTTACTCAGAACTGGTTCAACAGCAACGAATAATTTGGCGACGGAGATAGAACACTTGCAATCTGTGTTCTTCAAAAACGGATACTCTTCTAGATATGTTCAAATGGCACTGCGGTCTATTTCCTCATCAGAGGTTCCTGAAGATGTACAAGAAGAAATGAAGAAAGTTGCGGTCTAAGGCGCTGCAGTCATGGACTGTGCGGCTGGTCCCGGCGGAGGTTCGAGTTCTCCCTCGGGCATGGGTGTGTTTGTTTGTCCGTTGGATAATTTAGGTTAAGTAGTGTGTAAGCTTAGGGACTGATGACCATAGTAGTTAAGTCCCATAAGATTTCACACACATTTGTACTTTTTTTTTTTAAGAAAGTTGGATATTTGCCATATGTCGGGCCGATTTCTGCAAAAATCTGTAGAATTCTCCTCAAACATAACATCAAGAGTGTGTTCCATCCAGCCACCAAGCTCAAGGCTCTGCTACGGAGTGTGAAGGTTTACCTCGATCTGCGGAAACCAGGCTTTTACCACATACATTTTGAATGTGGGATGGAATATATCGGCCAGACTACTAATACCGTTGCCTTAGGTGCAAAGAACATCAAAGGCACACCAGACTGAGACAGGCAACCAAGTCAGTGATTGTCATGCATTGTTTAAAATTCAATCATTCTGTGAAATATAACGATGCCAAGATTCTGACACATACATTGAGATACTGGAGCAGCATTATCAAAGAATCTATTGAGATTAAGGTCACGGAGAGTATTATTAACCACGACACCAGTTTCCAGTTGAGCTCTGCCTCGAATTCGGGACTCAGTCTTCTGACGTAGCAACAGAAACAACATGGAGACCCCATGGGACACAAATATGCAGACGGAATTAGAGAAAACTGCCCGCCTAACACGGCACGCCACTGTAACAGAACGTCCTAGGTCACAGGTGAGCTTAAATGATGACGACCGGAACATAAAATGTCTAGCACGCCTTGGACGTCGTTCAGACCTGCAACAGCAAGACTGACAACGGGTAATCACCACGGCGTTTGGAACTGCCCCGGCTAGAGGAAAGCACTACAGTCGCTGCTATTTGGTCGCTGCATACCAAAGGCATAGCACATGACGCGGCGCGGACCGCAGACGGAGCCCCTAGCACAACATAGTCATAAATACCGGACTCGTTCCACACTGAAATCAGTATCAGGCAGCACCTTGAGAAGACTGTGAGTTACACGGTTGAAATATCGGTACAAGAAAGCGGCGAACAACCGGCAGAAACCCGATAGTCTTGATTTCTTTTCTCTGCACATTATTTCCTACTCCAAAATTTTCTTTAGTTTTCTGTACTGCTTCCTCAATGTACAGACTGAATAACATCGGGGATAAGCTACGACTCTGTCTCACTGCCTTCTCAGCCACTGCTTCCTATTCCCGCCCCTCGACTCATAACCACTGTCTTGGCTTTTGTGCAAGATGTCAGTAGCCTTTCACTCCCTTTACTTTACTCCTGTTACCTTGAAATTTTAAACTGAATGCTCCAGTCAGCTTTTCTGCAAGTTTTTCCTACATCTACAAATATTATAAACGTAGGTTTGTCTTTCCTTAATCTATCTTCTAAGAGAGGTCGTGGGGTCCGTATTGGGTTGCCTGTTATACCTTTCTAAGGAATCCAAACTTATCTTCCCAGAGGTTGGCTTCTACAAGTTTTTCCATTCTTCTGTAAAGAACTCGCGTAAATATTTTGCCACCACGTGTAATTAAACTGATAGTTCGGTAATGTTCGCATCTGTGAGCACCTGCTTCAGCGCGGATGCAGAAATACGTTCGACTTCATGCAGGAATCTCCAAGTCGCCAGCATTCAGAACATGGGCGGGGACTGCAGTCAGGTGGCGCCAGATACGAATGTGGTGCTGCTGGGAGGAGCGCCAAGACAGTCAGCGCGTCTGCGATAAACACCGGGTCGGGGTAGCACAGTTGTTAACGTAACTGCCCAGCAAGCAGGAGATCCCGGTTGCGAATACCCGTCCGGCACACATTTTCAATCGTCGTCGCTGATTTCGCATGAATTCCCAGATGCAGCTGACATAATTATTTCCTTACCATTCAGTTAGTTTCTCCGCCCTCCAGCATCAATTTATATATTCCTTATTCTGATGATGCGAAAACTTCTGAGCAGCAAAGAATGGACAAGACTACCTCACTCATGACTTCGACAACAGGAAGACCTGCCAGTACATCCCTCAGCAAGGTTTTACTTAGAAGGTTATTACACCACTTGCGGCTTGGTTTTGTTTTTGTTTTTGTGGTTTTAGGGCGCACAACTACAGTGGTCATTAGCGTCCAGACTAAGTTATTAATGCACTGCGAGGCACAATGTTAAAACAGCGACTGAAGAGGACATCACTATAAAAGGCACATTAACAGGCAAGGGATTAAAAGAAAACAGCATTATCAAATGTCCTTAGACAGGTTTGTCAAGTGGATAAAACGAAGAACGCGAGCAGCTGCTCCGGGGTCATCCGCTAAAATGGCATCCAGAGTACATGGCAGGCCAAGATCAATGCGGAGTGTATTAAAATTCGGACAGGACGTTAAAATGTGGCGTACCGTCAGCAATTGCCCACATGGGCAGAACGGCGCCGACGAAGCCGTCAGCAGATGGCGATGGCTAAACCGGCAGTGTATAATTCCTAACCGGGGCAAAGCGACCTCCTCCCGCCGAGAAGGGCGTGAAGAGGTCGTCCAAACCGTGGGGAGAGGTTTCAAGGCCCGAAGCTTGTGTAGCCCAATCGGCATGCCACAGCGATAAAATGCGTTGACAAATGACCCTGCTAAAATCAGATGAAGGCACACAACAAGAAGCTGTACGAGGCTAGGGGACCGCAGCCTTGGCTGCAGCATCTGCAGTTTCGTTCCCAGGGATACCGACATGGCCAGGAACCCACATAAAGGTAACCGGAGAACCGTCGTTCACCACCTGCTGAAGAGAGCTTTGGATCCGGTGCACGAAAGGCTCTGGACGGCGCTCAGGGAATCAGAGCAGATGACATAAGCAGAATGACGGCGGATGTACAGAACAGCCTGGTACAGGGCAAATAGCTCAGCTGTGAAGACCGAACAATGGCCATGGAGCCGGTATTTGAAATTGTGTGCCCCGACAATAAAAGAACACCCCGCTTGATGAGAGGTTGGTGGGAGCGTATGGTGGGAACAATGGAACCCTCGCTGAGAAAAGTTTAGAAAAATCGCTGGTAGATCAGGACTTTATTGTTGCAGATATAGTCCGCCATCAACTCGCGACCAATCGCTCAGGGAAGCTCGGAAGTACTTACACTAAGCTGTTTCTTCACTGGAGAACGGTAGGCTATAATACCCATCGGCCATGAACAAAGTATAAAGAAAGATCTTGAAAGAGAGGCCAAGCAACGAGGAAGAGAGCAAATGATGAAGATATGGAAGGAAGCATACCTGCTCAACCTCTGAAACTTCCATGAAGTCCAGCGATCTAATAGGAAAACTGGGAAATGTCGGGTGGATTGTACCCTTGCAGGAAGACAGAAGGTGAGGCACTGGATGGAGAGAGCCGGCATTATCGATAGAAGGCCAGGGAGAGAGGGAATCGTAAGGACCTTAATGATTCATACCACAGAAGGAAGAAATATTAGTCGGCCGGTGCAACGGGTCATCCCACTTCATACTGACCACGTGGTGACACTGTTGAGGATTAAATAAATTCTCTATTTGCGATTCATCTCTGTAATACTTATATCTTTGAAAGGAGCCGGAAATACCGTAGCAGATACGACATGTGGTGTCCTCTCAGTTAACACGTGATATGTGATTGAGGGCGTTAGTTTGTTGCCTTGACCAACGCGTTCTCTAGGTTGAAAACGTCTGGTAGTGCGTTGTCGAAAAACTAGCGCGCTAGCAGTTGCCAGTCACTACAATGGGTGGACTGTGACAGTGAGTTGAAGCAACTCGGAATGATGTGTCCCTATTTCCCGTCTAGGATCAGTTCAGCACGATGGCCGACCGAATTAAAATTAATATCGCTGAGTGAGGAGGCAGTTCTGTGTACTTCACACTCTGTACACCCCCAGATCACATGCAAATTTAAATGGGTATTCTTGTTGCTCTTGCATATACGATCAATGATTAAAGCTTCGTTACTGGTTATCTTCCTAGTGTTACGATTTTAATGGCCAGAAGTGCACCTTTTTTGGTTGATTGATTTACCATTAAATGGATACACTAAAGCAGGGATTAGGAAGGCATCTCTATGCTCTGTAACCTCTAGACGAAAAGTGTTGCTTTTATCATTCGTGTTATGTGTTCTTAAGACTATATCTTCTTATGTCAGAGGAACGCTTAACAATGGGCGTTTAATTTCCCTTTTCTCGTAATACACTTGTCTCGTAATATACTTATACAAGTATCAGTATTTCTGCAACATTTCCTCATAGAAAAATAAAGACCAGGTTAAAATGTCGAGTATATGACCATATCTTCGGAGAAATATGACAAGCATGAAATCAACAGTGTTGGTTAACGAAGTGAACTGTCAACTTCTTCACTGGACCCCGCCAGGCATTGACCTCAGTCGGATGTAAGGTATCGAACAGGAGAGCATAATGTGGTTAGACGGACTTGTGTGTGAACCCTTGTTATCCCGAATGATGGTCCGGAAAAGGGACGAAGAGGATAAAAATGTCCTCTTCGTCTCCTTTCTTGGATAATACTGACATACAAGTTCAACAGAAACACTCCAATTAATTAATTAATCATTTATTCTATCTGTTATTGTGTATATGCACAATTAGTAAGGTATCGACATTTGTTAACAATCTTGCTGTTGCAATTCTAATGGCCCTCGAGGTTACGTTACTAACCACGATTCCGTCAGATGAGCTAGGTACAATGAATGCGTGTCTCAAGTTACGTAGAATGCGTTGCTGCCGCTTTTTCTTCAGTTTAGAAACCATTAATGAATAGTCTGGAGCAAAGAATTTAATTCCCTGTTGTAAAGAATGCCTTTGAAAGTACGACATTGAGACATTACACGTGTCGACTCAGTTTTCTAGCTGTCTACACAGAAGACGCACGATTTTTGTGAATTAGTGAGCTGTGGGGTGAGTCAAACGATCAGCAGATCGATGTGTTCCTAGCGTGTGGCATTAGCTAGCAACAGGTGGATACCAGAAGCCACTGTGCAGTTTCACGGGTCTGCAGTGGCGATTTCCTCTGTGGAACTTCTTAGACCGTGCTACCCACGTCTCACAACGCATTCACCCTGTAAGCTACCTGAAAGTAATTTGTACTCGCTGTCCCTCCAACACTCCATAATTCATTAAATGGTAGCCACTTCTAGATACCAGATTCCCTTTGTTATTATAGCTAAATCTATAAACCGTCAGGTCTTCTCATTTTACCCGCGACATTCTACTTCCCATATTCATTCAAGCAGTTCATCCAGCTTTGATCGCGCCTATGCAGTATGAGGCAGACATGTAGTGAATGGAGCTTACTTTTTCATAAATATCATTTTTCTTCTAGTATACACAGTAAGATTATGATTCATTTGTATTGAATTGCTAGTTAAAATATACGGGCATGGTAAGCCAACTGTAAGCCAGCATTAGATTTTATGTTACGTGATACGATTAATGTTAGCAGGATAGGCCAACTGAAAGGTTGCTGACATGGAAAAGAACAATGTTGCATCTGCGAATATTGTTCCTTATAGAAATCACATGTGCAGTGCATATGTGTCTGTAGTCTGTCTAGCAGGCAGTCCAATACTAATATATTTAAGATCAAACAAAACAAGATACGCCAATGATAGCGAATTCTAATCATACAAACTGAGTACCTCCAATTGCCTGGGTATATATTTATTCTAGTGTTCTATTAGTCCACTCGTCCGCCCCTTCTGTGTCCACTTTCTCCTGCACCTATCTCCGATACTGTCCACATTATTCGCCCCCTCACTCTATCCGTTTCCTCCTGCTTCTCTTTCCACCCATCTCCTACGCCCTCAGTCTAATTTCCCCGTTTGTTATTCTCGTCCTTTAACTCTGTCCAGCTACTACTTAACCCTCACTGTTTCTCCATCTCCTCTTCCTTCACCCTTATCTCCACGTCACCGCTCCTCAAAATAGTCGGTGATGCCTAGGTCCACAATATTTCATTCCAAAAAAATATATAAGCAACATGTGTACCAAATTTGGTTCACATTTGATTTAGGAGCAATTTTTACTTGCAGCTTCACCTATGTAGGCGTGTGTCACATACATTTCAAATATATTTAACGTATGTCATACAAATTTGTACCCATATTTGACGTGTAACCCTAGTGAATTTCACCCTGCAGTTTCCTTTTCATGAAGGTCAATGTTTTGACGTCTTATGTTCTGAACGATGTGTCGTACTATGATATAATGTTCCAGATACATTCAACGGTATTTGTGCATACTGTACGCAAAGCATTTTGGGAGTAGAGTTGTTTCTAGAGTTGCAATAAATTAAAACGTTATGAACACTGAAGCAGCTTTTCACGCATGTTAGTGTACATGACGTCATATTTCCAGAAGTATGTGCCGCACATTGATATATTCTGCAAGTGCAGTCTGTGGTATATGTGAATACTGTATGCAATATGTGTCACGAATAGAGTTTCTATTAAAAAAAGCCATAAATAAAAATGCAGCTGTTTTACTGCGCTACATGAAAATGTAGTGAGGGATAACCACTGAAATTACGTATAGAGTTTGTTCCAAACTCTTAAATGTTCAATGAGTAAATTCCAGATATTTGTCAGTCGTGGGCTACGTTACATTTTCACCTACACCCCCACCTCTTTGATTGGTAGGCGGTTCTTACACACCACAGCGCTTCTTCCCAGACAGTGCGAAGTTTGAATCAAATCGATCCAGTGGTTTAATAGCAGATGTTAAAAACAGTCAACGATACAATTATCCATTTTTATAAAATATATGGATTAATTCGGCACACAAGGACAGGTTATTTCATTCTTTACCATTTAATGTACTGCATGTGGTGACTGAATGTGCTGCTCATCTGATTACGCTGAGAACTTTAATTTACAGGTGATTGAATTACTTAGCTTCACAGCAACTAATGAATGACTTCTGGAAAGAAATTTTCATTTAATTACTTTCATATGGATAGCACACTCACAAACACACACACACACACACACATATATATATATATATATATATATATATATATATATATATATATATATATATATATATATATATGCACAAGCATAGGTGTGTGTACGCGTTTGTGTGTGTGTGTGTGTTTCCACGTACCGAAAAGTGTCTACAGTAAAATACAAATGTCCAAATTTGACCACCAGCTCAGAACACTCGGAGTCACCTGGTGCCGAGTCATCAGATCGCCATCGAATACCGCAAGTGCTCACTCCTTAGCTACGATTTCATAATTTCCTCCTTTGCTCTGCACTCGGGACCAACAGTTTAGAGGAGACCCCACTTCGTCAAAGCGTAACCACATCTCAATTAACCCGTCCTATTGCCATTCATCTCCGATCAAATTTGGGACCGTAGTTTAAGTCATCAAAATTTTTCGTTGGGTCTTGAAGTACCTGAGAGTTGTTGAGTGTACGTGTGTTCGTTCCTGTGATGGCGCCACCCGAATGTACGGATACCTTCTGAATCAGCCTAGTGCGGTTGACGTCATTTCATACGGGTGGTTGGTGGATCTTGTAGGGCATTGTACATGGAAGAGCAAGTGTACCTCAGCTGCTTTCCTCTTTATGTATTTCGGAGCAATGTAAGATAGGACAGCTAATACGGAATGGAAGCAATAGGGTAATGGAAACATACGATATCAGATGGGCGAAGGAAACAGGAAAGAAACTGCTGGGAAAGCTACAAACAATGGGAAGACCACCATTTGTATTTAGAAGGGAGTAGAGTGACTGATTATTTTTAGAGTGTGAGGTAACGAGCGTGTTGCGAGGGCCTGAAAACGTTCTAAGCTTCACGGGTCGCTCGACGGGCGCGGGCCGCTCGGGAGGCCGACCATGTGGCGCTGGACGTTGGCCAAAGCAAGAGGGTTCCAGCTCGAGCGCGTCCTTGGGAATTGCATGGTGATGCTGTGTCGATGAAATAGACTTGTATGCCGAGAGTGTCAAAGATGGCGGACTTTGTGAAACCATCATGTCAGACATCTCACAGTTCACATAGAAATTAATAGAAGTCAGATGAATCATGGTACCTCAAAAAGAAACACGCACATTACTATTATTTGCACGACGATTCTGATGGTGTTTTCAAATTTTCAATATCTTTATTAGTTTAAAGTTTAGTATCTGACTCTAAATTATACGAGTAACACCCATCAACCAATTTACAAAATCTAAACGGTTCATCCGATTTCGTCGATCGACGTGTCTTTAGAAAGCTGTTAGTGTAAACCTAAACTGGTATAAATTACAGGCACGTAACTTGAATAATACATGAGTTATTGGAGATCAAAGTGGCCTATTACTATCGATCGCGTCAGGCCATAAGTACTCCACAGTTACACGAGAAACGGTACTGGCATGCTTATAAATATATTTATTCATCTATGTCTTTGTTTATATCTGATATATACTATTCATGAAGAAATTGGTTAAATATTTACTGTGTTTTAGCAACACCGACTCAAAGGAAGGCCTCGGCGCTCGTTGGTGACGTCACGTCAGCTAGGCACGGCGAACGCCAGGTCTGTTGCAGGCAGAAACGCCTGGGCGTGTTTATCACTATAAATCTCTTATTTTTGGACAAAATGTTTGGTATTGTTTTGGATTCTGCAGTTTTAGTTAGAGGAAAGATTTTCTTACTATCGTAAAGCTACAAATGAAGATCATAGTTCTGTATTACTGAATCCTGTCGAAACAAACGTAGATCAATATGAGAAGATGCTTTGCCTCATTGCAAGCTTCGGAAATTTTACGTTCAAGTAACTATATTTACTTGATCCATTTTTCTATCGAAACTTACCCCAAGCACCTTACAATGAACTCGTTTCTTCTATTTATTTATTTATTTTCGTTTGACATCGTCACTGGAAATGTGAACTAATTTACATGTGTAAATGTCCAACTGTTGCCAGTCATTAGATTACAGTCGCTTTCAACGAAAGGAGTTCTAAACAGGAAACAAAATAGCTTCATACATCGAAAATACTGCTGAGCTTAAACTTTTTTAAACAAGTACATTAGAAAAGACAAATAGTCCCCTCTTGCAACTGAAAGGAGAAACTTTATAAAATAAAAAAATTTTATTTGATAAAACAAGTATCTCTCTTTTGCCTCTTCTTCTGTCCCCCACCCTCTCTCCCAACGTGTACAATAGCAAGATATTTCGTTAACATTCAGTGCTCCTCACCCGATAGTCAACCAAGATACCTAAAGAAGAGCACCAATATGTTCACAGTTTTTTGCAAAAGCAACCCAGTACAAACGTAACTTCCTCAGATTTACAAATAAGGTAAAGAAGCACGAATTCTGTTGCTGCTGGACCATGAAGCTGTTTTTGTATGTCAATCCTTAAAACAGGTGGAAATTGAAGTTCAGGGGTACACTATTTGTTAAGAAGTGTAATGAATTGCACAATTAATTGATTGCAGAAATCTCTCAGAACAATGTGTGTTGATCAACTAGCGCCAATAGTTTCACATTTTCCTGTGTCAGAGAGGGAGACACCACCATTATGAGTATGCCTGCAACGGACCTAGCGTTCGCCGAGCCTATATGACGTGACGTCACGAACAAGCGCCGAGGCCTTCCTTTAAGTCGGTGTTGGTTTATAAAGCACAGAGACATTAGGCTACTGACCTGTCTTTTCTCCTATTCCTCTGATATATGTTTATTTAATTTGTTTACGTATCTAATAATGTGTGTTAGAGCGTGTTTATGGTCCAGGCGTAGGAATATTTATTTCATTTCAAAGTTATTTAAATGTAAATCTAGTATTTCGAAAGTGTTTCATTATGTTCGTGAGTGTGCGTTGGCTTGGAGAAAGGGCGGCAGCACTCGAGCCAATCACAGCTATCGTTCCAAAAAGGACACATGGAGAGACTCTATGGAAGTGGGGCAGAAGGCTCGTTTTCGGGAGAGGACACGAGACAGTTGCAGGGGACACGGGGGAGTCTGGGACAGGACGGTGCAAGGGAGGCACGGTGGCGAGAGAGACTTGGAGTGTAGAGCGGTTTGCGCGTGGTCGCGAGACATAGAAATACTTCGGAGTCCGGACTTGTCAACTTGTGAGATTTCCGAGGTTTCTACAGTGAAGATGTAGTATGCGCTTAGAAGTGAATATCTCGCGAGCTATGATGTCGTTCATAACTAATTACATGCAGCAGCAATATATTGTTTCCCTGTTATTCGACTTATATTTTATTCAGTTGCTGGACCATTGACACCAATAGGTGTTTTGCGGAAATATACCACATTCTCAAAAGTACTGTTACTATCGTACTCATTATTTAAAGTCGTTAAGATAGTATCTGCTGATTTTATTTATTGAAATCTTTTATTTATAAATTTCTACGTTATATTCGCGATTGCCAAGTGATAGGAAACTTCGACCATTCGATTCATTTGTATACTCATATTGTATACTGTAGACTCAGCGATATTTGTCTTGTAATGCGGCGACTACCTATCGCAGGCCCTAGACAACGAAACCAGCAAAAGCTTCTAATATTTCAACTCTTGAGTCAGTGGATACGTAGTTGAGGGCCACCACCACACCATATATCATTTGAAAGCCCGCAAGAGTAATTTAATTATCTGGCACAATCGCACTTTTTCCTAACAAACTGACCGGTTTCGACCGACATCGGACTCCAGTGATACTAAAATATAGGTTGTGCTTCCGTTCCAAGACTGTGGAAACTATATTATCAGTAGTGGGACGTAAACACGGACTGTATTTTATGACCTGAGGATTGCAAATGTCAGCCGAAGCAAGTTATTTTGTTAGATATAAATGTGATTGTGTCAGATGATTACATTATTCTAATTCTAAAAACAAGTCTAACGTGTATGGTAGACTGCATCCTGGTTCATATGAGCCGTCAATAAAGTGACTGAATTCACCACCCGTGAAAGAAAGGTCGGAAGCAGACAGAAGTTAACGCAGAAAATTTTAATAGCAATGTGTTCCCAACTCGCAAGGACACCATGCGGCCCCATCGATTAAAGTACACTGTTGGCCATTAAAATTGCTACACCAAGAAGAAATGCAGATGATAAACAGGTATTCATTGGACAAATATGTTATACTAGAACTTACATGTGATTACATTTTCACGCAATTTGGGTGCATAGATCCTGAGAAATCAGTACCCAGAACAACCACCACTGGCCGCAATAACGGCCGTGATACGCCTGGGCATTGAGTCAAACAGAGCTTGGATGACGTGTACAGGTACAGCTGCCCATGCAGCTTCTACACGATACCACAGTTAATCTAGAATAGTGACTGGCATATTGTGACGAGCCAGTTGCTCGGCCAACATTGACCAGACGTTTTGAATTGGTGAGAGATCTGGAGAATGTGCTGGCCAGGGCAGCACGAACATTTTCTGTATCCAGAAAGGCCCTTACAGGACATGCGGTCGTGCATTATCCTGCTGAAATGTAGGGTTTCACAGGGATCGAATGAAGGGTCGTAACACACCTGAAATGTAGCGACCACTGTTCAAAGTGCCGTCAATGCGAACAAGAGGTGACCGAGACGTGTAACCAATGGCATACTATACCATCACGCCAGTATGGTGATGACGAATACACGCTTCCAATGTGCGTTCCCCGCTATGTCACCAAACACGGATGCCACCATCATGATGCTGTAAACAGAACCTGGATTCATCCGAAAAAAGGACGTTTTGCCATTCGTGCACCCAGGTTCGTAGTTGAGTGCACCATCGCAGGCGCTCCTACCTGTGATGCAGCGTCAGGGGCAACCGCAGCCATGGTCTCCAAGCTGATAGTCCAAGTTGCTGCAAACGTCGTCGAACTGTTCTGTTGACTCGGGGATCAAAACGTGGCTACACGATCCGTTAGGGCCATGCGTATAATATGCCTGTCATCTCGACTGCTAGTGATACGAGGCCGTTGGGATCCAGCACGGCGTTTCGTATCACCCTCCTGAACGCACCGATTCCATATTCTGCTAACAGTCATTGGATCTCGACCAACGCGAGCAGCAATGTCGCCATACGATAAACCGCAATCGCGATAGGCTACAATCCGACCTTTATCAAAGACGGAAACGTGATGGTACGCATTTCTCCTCCTTACACGAGGCATCAGAACAATGTTTCACCAGGCAACGCCGGCCAACTGCTGTTTGTGTATGAGAAATCGGTTGGAAACTTTCCTCATGTCAGCACGTTGTAGGTGTCGCCACCGGTGCCAGCCTTGTGTGAATGCTCTGAAAATCTAATCACATGCATATCACAGCATCTTCTTCCTCTTGGTTAAATTTCTCATATGTAGCACGTCATCTTCATGGTGTAGCAATTTTAATGGCCAGTAGTGTAACATGTAGACTTGCCTAGAAGTTCGTCCACTCAGCTCCTAATTTTCATCGCAAGAGTTAGAAAGCAGAAACTGCATATTTAAATCACGTTTAGGCCAAGGCCTGGTTTGTCACCACACCAAAAAAACCCGGAAATGTTTTATGTAGCCCAGCCACAGGTCAGCTCAGAGAGAACTGTGTGAGTTCTGCCACTGATCGACAGGTGGACATATCTCTGGCTATTTGATTGCTGCCGGCCGATGTGGCCGTGCGGTTAAAGGCGCTGCAGTCTGGAACCGCAAGACCGCTACGGTCGCAGGTTCGAATCCTGCCTCGGGCATGGATGTTTGTGATGTCCTTAGGTTAGTTAGGTTTAACTAGTTCTAAGTTCTAGGGGACTAATGACCTCAGCAGTTGAGTCCCATAGTGCTCAGAGCCATTTTTTTTATTTGATTGCTTATACGAACTCACGGTAAGAAATGAGTCCCAATAAAAGCAACTTTGAGAAGCATTCAGTTTCTGCTAGATGGGCTTCTACAAACTTCCAGATCAACGTTTCTTCCGTCATTTACCACATTACTTACCATCTACCGTCTTTTTGGTAACTTCCACACAGACATGTTTGACCACCTGTTCGCCATATGAGACTGTCTAAAAGGAAAGACACGAAGCACATAGTGAATTTCGGATGCGCTTGCCATACCTCTCATAGTTGTTCCCATATTCAGATATCGTGCATGAAGCTTATTCTGACATATTAAATTTCACACTCTTATTACATAAGATACGAGCTGAGGACCATGTTTAGAATACTGAATTTGCGTTACGCTTTCTTTCCTCTCTCCTGATCTGCATTTTCTTAAATGTCAAAAATGGTTCAAATGGCTCTGAGCACTATGGGACTCAACTGCTGAGGTCATTAGTCCCCTAGAACTTAGAACTAGTTAAACCTAACTAACCTAAGGACATCACAAACATCCATGCCCGAGGCAGGATTCGAACCTGCGACCGTAGCGGTCTTGCGGTTCCAGACTGCAGCGTCTTTAACCGCGCGGCCAATTCGGCCGGCCTTAAATGTCATTTTAGGACAATTTTGTCTTAGAAATCTTGCCAGCTTTCAGTTTCGCGTGAGTATGGTGCTTATAGATGAAGACGTTTGGATGGATTACGTGGAAGAGGTGTATGGTGTACAAGTTGATAACATCAGATTGAATTTGGGAGATGAAGGGGAAGAAAATGAAGAAAAACGAAGCCCTAACACATTGAAATGTGTATTGGAGAAAGTAAATCAGGGGCTCCCGGAAAATAAATCATTGGGCTGTAGCAAAATACCATCAGAGACACTGAAGGTCTTGGGTGTAAATTCTATAGCTAGATTGACTGTGGTAGTAAACAGAATTTATCACATCGGAATCTAGTATCAAGATTTACTTAAGACTACTCTACCTTTTCGCAAAAAGTACTATACAAAAGAATGCAAAGAGTATAAGACAATTACTTTTATCTGTCCAGTAACAAAAGCTATAACGAGAGTCATCCTATAGAGAATCGAAAGGAAAACTGAGGAAAATAATGGGGACAACCTGGTTAGATTAAAAAAGGGTAAAATAACAAGAGTTGCTATAGGTTGTATGACAATGATAAGAGAAAGAATGACAGAAATGAACAAGGTGATGTATATTTGCTTTGTCGACTGGACAAAGGCTTTCGATATTGTTAGCTGGAGCACATTGCTGATAATTTTAAAAGAAGTGGAAGGTGGAAGGATGGAAGGTTAATATAGGATACGTGTACAGAGCAAAAAGTGATAGTGTAGGCAATCTGGTGTCGGAAGAGATGTGCCCTGAAAGAGATGTGAGGCAAAGATGCTCACTGTTATAGGTGCTATTCAACATACGTGGAGAAAAACTGTTAGGTAAGGACATAGAGGATACATGAGTAATTGCAATTAGGACAGAAAGGAGATTGACTATAAAATAAGCGGATGGGTCAGCAGCGCTGACGGAATGAAAAGAGGAACTACAGAAAACATTGAAGAATATTGCAGGAAGGAACAAGGAGTATGGGACGAAGATAAATATTGGAAAAACGAAGTGCTGAGAATAGGCATTAAGGAAGCTGCAGTAAACGTATTCCCAGAGAGAAAAAAGAGAGAACAAGTAAGAGTATTTCTACAAGTGAAAGTTTTTTATCATGGATCTGAAGTTATATGGACGAAATAAGGAGGAGAATATCTATAGGAAAGAGAGCGTTTGTAAGGGTGAAGCAACTACTAACATCTAAAGAAATTCCAACTGAGTTGAGGAAAGGGTTTGCTCAATTTTGTCCCTGGATTGTAGTGTAGGGTCTATACAGCAGTGAATCAAGGACGGTTAAAAAGAAAGAAAAATATTAGAAAGTATCGAAATGTAGCTATGGAGAAGAATTCTAAAACCGACTTTACAATGAGGAAATGATGAAAAAAATAGATGATGAAAGAAAATTTATCGAAGGGATCGGAAAAAAAACGAATAAGAGTTGCCTGAAAACAAAGAATTACAAAGGGAAAGTGGAAGGAATGAGAGGAAGAGGTAGGAAGAGAACAGGAATGACAGATGACATTTGAAGATGAAGGACGTAGAAACAGATGATGGTCAGAACAGTACAGATTTGAAATCTGTAACATCACAGGTACTGTAAAGAAGTCGAATAAGAAGCAGCACACTTGCTTGCTGCACAAGAAGCTGATCCACGACCTTGGGCTGGTACACGGATCAACCTGATTGTGGGTTTTACGTGGTTTCCACGCTCTTTTAGACGAATGATATACTGGTCCCTAAATTCCGAATCACATGACATAACACATAAACTCTTCAAATATGATAACAAAGTTTACACGATTCACCGACAATTGGCGCACATTGCTTTCCTCCCTTATATTACCGTGATGACTGTGGCATCAGGAAGAGCATTCGTCCACAGAGTTAAATAATAAAAAAAATTACTAAGTTGTCGAATGGGAGACTCTGTAATAGATGGCAATAAATGCTGGAGAAATAAAAGAAAGGAAGAAGCTGTTAAGTTGTTCTTATAAGCTTACTCTCTGTACGCACCGAAAGAACGTTAGTCTTCTTTTTCTAATTTAGTACGTAATTATTTCTGCATAATTGTATAATTTTGTATTACACTCTTTCTTTGTATTTCTCTCTTTCCTTTATTTTCCTTTATTGGTCCTTAGTTCAGTGTTCCTGTTGCATATCGTCATTATGGCCAACTCAATCTTTTGTAATGATGAATTTTTGAACTTTTGCTTTTTAGACAATTTTTTTGTTATGTTGTTGTTGTTGTGATGGTCTTCAGTCCTGAGACTGGTTTGATGCAGCTCTCCATGCTACTCTATCCTCTGCAAGCCTCTTCATCTCCCAGTACCTACCGCAGCCTACATTCTTCTGAATCTGCTTAGCGTATTCATCTTTTGGTCTCCCTCTACGATTTTTACCCTCCACGCTGCCCTCCAATACTAAATTGGTGATCCCTTGATGCCTCAGAACGTGTCCTACCAACCGATCCCTTCTTCTAGTCAAGTTGTGCCACAAACTCCTCTTCTCCCCAGTTCTATACAATACCTCTTCATTAGTTATGTGATCTACCCATCTAATCTTCAGCATTCTTCTGTAGCACCACATTTCGAAAGCTTCTATTCTCTTCTTGTCTAAACTATTTATCGTCCATTTTTCACTTCCATACATGGCTACACTCCATACAAATACTTTCAGAAACGACTTCCTGACACTTAAAATCAATCCTGGATGTTAACAAATTTCTCTTCTTCATAAACGTTTTCCTTGCCATTGCCAGTCTACATTTTATATCCTCTCTACTTCGACCATCGTCAGTTATTTTGCTCCCCAAATAACAAAACTCCTTTACTACTTTACGTGTCTCATTTCCTAATCTAAATCCTGCAGCATCACACGACTTAATTCGACTACATTCCATTATCCTGTATGTATGTGTTATTTACGAGCTTTATTAAGTAGATAGCTAAGTCCGTCTTCGTTACTCGTGTTCTGGTATCTTCCTTTCTCTACCATTTGTCCGAATACCTTCTTCTATATATCAAAATTTGCTTTTTCTTCAGGTACCCATACTTCGTGCATAATTTTGATCATGCTATGGTGAAGTTTATCGTTGTATTTCCAAAGACATTTGTAGACATTTAAGCTGCTGATTAAATTATTCTTACTTATTTTTATGTTACCTCTACGTTCGTGGAGGTATGTATCCTCTATGCGAGTAAGTGAAGGTAGCTTGTTTATTGCCATACGCGTATCGCTTCTATTATTGGGGAAGCATCATCAGTGGCAGTAAATACATGTTTCTTTTTATATATACAATAAACGTATTATATGATGGATATAATACGCTGCTATATTACATTTTGTCGTGTTTTTGTGTTGATTTTTAGGTTACAAGTAACTTGTGTAGCACAAGTTCCGTATTGTGCCTGTATCGTTCGGTGTTACGATTTCCCGCGCTGTTAACACGTGTGTGTGGTCCTGGAGATGTGGCTCTGAGCACTATGGGACTTAACATCTGAGGTCGTCAGTCCCCTAGAACTTATAACTATTTAAACAAAACTAACCTAAGGACATCACACACATCCATGCCCGAGACCGTAGCGGTCGCGCGGTTCCAGACTGAAGCGCCGAGAACCGCTCGGCCACAACGGCCGGACCTGGAGATATATTTGTTAGTTTTCGCACTCCAGCTGGCTGGTTTCTGGCGTTCTTTCATTCACATTTGCTCCATCGAATGTTTCACTTTCAATTTCCATTTGTTGATCACCATCTGTGCGGTTTTTGGTGTGTAGTGTTGCCAACTGTTGTGTGTTTATCTGTCTTTTGTTTGTGTTGTGTTTCATGTTTTCATTTGTTTTCTGTCTGTATGTGTGTGTGTGCGCGCGCGCGTGTGTGTGTGTGTGTGTTTTGCTGTGTGTAAATGTATTATTTTCAATAAATATGAGTTCATGTTTCTGTATGCGTGTTGGGGGGGGGGGGGGGGAGGGGTGAGATGAGGGGAAGGATAATCATTAATTATTTATCCTGGTTACATTTCGGTTTGTTATTGTTTTGGTGGGTAGCATGACCAGAGAGTGATGGTTTATATGGATTTAGTCGTTGAGTACCTTCTCTTGCATTGGAATGGCTCATTGTATGTGATAGTTTTCTTGGAATGTTAGGAGCTTTCTGTTGTGATTATTCACTCTGATAACTGTCATGTCACATTCCATGTTGGATTGTTGATTTTCATGATTTATAAGGTGTTTAGCGAAGGTAGAATGGCTATTTTTATATTTCCAACTTCTTATATGTTCATTATATCTTGCTTTGAAGTTGCTGCTCGTCATCCCCAGATACACTGATTTATATTCTTGGCACTGTGGCTGGTATATACCAGATCCTTGGTATTTATCTGGTCTGTCTGTTGTTTGCAAATGTGATTGGAGTGTGCTTCTTGTTTTCTAGTTCTGTAAGCTCTTTTTAATCGCTGTTTCTTTAGTATATGTGGCATCTTGTGTGTTGGTTTTGTGATTTTATGTAAGAATATACCATGTTTTTTGTTATTCATGTCAGGAGTGTTATTGTTTTGTGTTTCCGTGTGTGATGTGATGTATGTGGATTTCTGTGCTCTGTGCATGTTTCGATTTCTCTTTAATTGTGTTTTAATATTATGATTGCGATATTGTAATATATGGGTGCTGTAATCATTGTTTGTGGCTATGAAATATACTGTTTGTAATTCTTTTTCATAGATTTCTTTACTGAATGGGATGTTATTTAATCAGTGTAACATGTGCCGTAGGGCAGCTAATTTTTGATTTAGTGGGTGGTTGGATGAAGCAGGTATAATTATGTCTGTGGCTGTTGGCTATCTGAAGATGTCAAATGCGTGTTTATTATTCTCTCACTTTACTGTTGTATCCAAATACATCTGAAGCAATAGCCTTTTGCTCCTACGCCTTGGTTGACAATTGTTGATTCGGATGGTATTTTTTGGCTGGTAAAACTTTGAAACTGATTTTTCAAAAACGTTGTATGAGCACATAATATAAGTTTTCGTTTTTATTATTTTATGCCATTTGTCTGCTGCATGAGTTTGTGCGGAACGCTACTTCCCTCTCTCTTTGCGGACCTCTTAAGAGCAGAGGGGCACTTCCACCAAACTTCTTCAATTACCTGTTGTGTATCTTCCTTGCTCTGTCTTCCCCTACAGTTTTCAACCTCTATAGATTCCTCTAGTGTCAAGGAAACTATTTCCTGATGTCTCAGTCCTATCATTGTGTCTCTTCTTATGGCCTCTGTTTTCCACATATTCCTGTCCGGACGCATTCTGCCGAGAAACTCTTCATCCCAGAATGAAATTTTCACTTTGCAGAGTAGTGTGTGCTGATGTGAAACTTCCTGGCAGATTAAAACAGTGTGCCGGACCAAGATTCTAACTCGGGAAATTTGTCTCTCGCGGGCAAGTGATCTACCATCTTTTCTTTATTATCAGATTGACTTGGTATTTTCATTAAAATCAGACAACCATAGTCAAATCATCATTTAATATCAGCTGCAAAAAGAAAATCAACAAATTAATTCAAGCTCGAACTATTACTAAATTCTGAACAGGAAGACAAACCCATTATCCCACCCTTCTAGTCATTTTTTTTATATACATGTGGAAGAGAAGAAGTGACAAATCAAAGCTACTAGGGAGGGGACTCAAGCTACGGGGAGAAACAGGGGAGCTTAACCAACACTCTGACGGTTAAACACAAGAGAAAACCTATTCGCAAAAAGCGTTCGGTATCGTGGCAACCGCTGTTGACAGATAATGGTGGAAAACGCGGGTATCTGGGTCATTCTCACCTTCAATGACATAGTGAATATTGTATCCCAAGAGCCAGACAATCGTGTTCGTTTTCGTCTAGGGAAAAGGATCAAAGGATATGTCCGGACGTAGGACAACGTCGTCTGAGAAAGCAGTTTCAGGTCCTTGAGTAAGGGAAAGCTAATTGACGGCGGATCCAGATCCAGTGATCCCGTCCGCAAGCAACAAGCCTGTGAAGTAAGGCGTAAGTCTGACGACATTACTCACACTGATCACTCGGACGAAGGCCAATACAAAAAGATGATCACCAGTAGGTATCAGTGAATGACCTTACACCTCGTCGAAGCAATCTCCACCGGCAATATAGGAAGACTAAGAAGAGACCAAACCGTTTTCCAACACGTTGAGCAAGTTCAATAGACGAAAGGGGAAATAGTGCGCAACAACGGGGTGACAGCATGATCGCATTAATATGAGTCATAGAAAGTATATCAGCACCTAGCATACCAATAATTAGAAAATATTCATGAATGTACCGCAAATTAGGATTAATCCGTCCAACATCAACAGGAGGGGTGAGACAGACCGACCGGAGGCGGGAAAGTAAACGAGAGGTAACTGAATGCAGAGCCCACGTACAGGTTAAAACATTGCGGCAGGCAAATAAGATGGATGTTTTCATTTTTAAATTTGGAAAGACTCAATCCTCCAAGCTTTCGAGGCCTCACCAGTACTTCATACCGGACACGAAGGATATGGCGGCGACACAGGAATCGACCAGACAGCTGTTTCAGTCTGCGGGCCATCATCGCGGGAAGCGGGAAGACCTGCGCAACTTAATATACTTTACTGAAGATAGAGGTTTCCAAAACCCGTACCTTGTGAAGGAGGCTAAGGGAACGGCGTTCATGTTCAAGGACCGCCCCATGAACCCGAATCGCAACCTCACGCCAATTTAGTGTCGCCATTTTGATCGGATTGCCATCCACTAAGATCCCTAAGGTCTTGGCGATTGAAGACCGTCGCCTAAGAAATGACGACATGATCGGAGCCTCTCAACGGTAGGAACGTGCATTTACGATCATTAATGCGAGCACCAGCAAGATGACAAAAAGAATCCAAGGTGTCCGTAAGCCTCGGTGTGTCCTCGACATGTCGTGCTAAAACCATGACGTCATCGGCGTATGCGCGGACCGAAGAAAGTTCCTCCAATGTAGTCCAGCCACGTAACTGCATGGCGAGGCGGCGAAGTAAGGGACATGGATAAGGGGCTTCCTGGGGTAAAGCCCGTCTGATCGATATCCGGGGGGGGGGGGGGGGGGGGGGGGGGGGGTAAGGCGACCGTTCACAATCACCGAGATACTGATACCGATAAAAAGGCGTCACTTAGTCTGTTGTCTTTTGTCTTAATTTTCCATAAAACTTGCTTCCATCATCAATCATTATGTCAGAACTGCTTACTCGTGTCCATCTTCATCAAAGCCAAATCCAGAAGCAGATCCAGCACAGAGTTTCTCATTCTTCTGTGTATTATTCTTTATTACCAATGTGGATGCATGAGCTGTTAAGCTAATTGTGCGACAGACCTGCATCATACTAGAGTAGCATTTGTTTCACGCACGTAAGTATTTCAGTCGTGCGTAATAGGTGGAACATTGTGTACCACTTGGCTGCTTGCTTTCGTTGTGCCATAAGCAGAGCCGGGATTGTGTGATCGTTCAACTTTAAACCGGTCCGAACTTAAGTTCCAGAGCTTCGAAGATTGTGACTGATTCCAGTGATGGATAACCAATCTTGTGATCAAAGCACCTCATAACTTTTCGCCCATTTAACCGCATTCATTATGTTTATTCTTTGTGGTCAGTCTTTGCGACATACGATCATCACCTACATTACCTGTGGATAAATACAGGTGCTTGAAAGCAAGTGTCATATATTCCAAACTTGACACAGTATTGTCCAAACCAGCAAGGAAATTTCCCGTAGTCACACACAGAGCGAGACTCTATAAGTAGGGCGGCATGTGGTTTTCTCGGATCATGACATCCTTCTCTGTTTCTGTTCTCTTTCAAATACACCTGCCTCTGTTCGGATTGCGTTACATGCGTTGGTCACACGCTCCTGTTACGTCCGCAATTTGTCGATGGACTCGGCATACACCAATGACTTTAAATACCTCCACAGCCAGAAATCCGGCACATTCGTCTCCGGTGAATGATGGAGACATGATACCGGACCTACTCGGCGAGGATATCGCCTAAGAAACGATGCCGTGTGGTGCCCCGCTGTACACGGTTCTGCAATAGGACTGGTAATCGGTAATACAAAGCACTTGTTAACCTGTTTGGTTAAGTGTCTCGCTCAATGAGTCTGTCACCTGCAACTGCTGCGCATTAACTGGTGCCGAAGGAACCATGACGCCACAATGTCACTTTTGCACCAGGAATGGTATCAGCTCTCTCGACCGTACCGCCTTAACTTACTGTGCCATCACATGAGAATGCCGCCTTACTTGTAAATATAGCGGAGGCTGTGAATTCTGGATATTCAACGATCCATATCTCAACAGGTTCTTGTTTCCGAACATGTCATTATTTTCTTCTTTCAGTTTTGAATAATACTTCATCCTGCAAGAATATCTGAATCTTTTTAAAGGAGCATGCATCAGTTAACGCCTGCATAGTGAGAAAAATCCCTATGGTGTATGATTACAGGTTGAGTCAGCTTCCCGAACTATCTGCTAAGTCGGTCAAGATCTCTGTCTGCAGAAGACTCTTTTACAGATTTTCTTTCTGCTGAAACGTCCAAATGAATGAGCATAAAACTTGTTCCACAGATCTACAACACACGGACGTTGTCAGTAACGCCGTATTATCATGTGAATCTGCCCGGCGACTTCCCCTGAAAGCTGGATTGGCCTACGATTCTTTTCCAATCACTTGGTACCGTCAGTTCCTTAGCTGCTCCAGCGACCTATAATAAACTGGTAATTCAAGGGGTGCAACTTCTTTGAGTGACCTCTGTAAAATGTCCCAACTTCTCATCCGGCCTTGATGCGTTTCCTCTGGCTAGGGATTTCAGTTGATTTCTTATATCCTGAATGCTTGTCTCAAAACTAACACTTCCACGTTTGTGCAATGACTGAAAGTAGCATCCGAATTACGATCTGTTGTAATTTTCGGAAAATCGAAATCAGTAATATGGTCTTCTCTTATCGTCTTGCATTTCTGTGCCAGTATGGCCAACGAAGTCACTGATAGATAATTCCGATTATTCAAGCGGATTTATAATGGACTTATGCATATTCAGTGGAGTACAGCTTGCAGTAGTCACAGCAAGAGCTCGTTGAGTTCCACCAAATTTCCAATGCAAGCAACGTACACTGTTTGTGCTAGTTCACGTGAAACTGTTTCCACAAGTCCACAGTGCAGTACAGTAATGCACTTTGCTAAATTTTAACTCCATCTCATGTGTGTGTACGTTTCTGCAAACAGCATTAAACATACGTCCGAAGCAAATAAGTCAGTTAAATGGCTCATCCGGAACTCTCCCACCTAACGCCGTCGTAGATAAGTTCTTCGCTTTATGTTCTATTCAGACAGATCGCCTTATGTCCAATGTCAAGATTTTTTTTTATAATCGGAACTGACGGAATTATGTCCAGTAATTATGGAATCGTTTGTAACATTAATGTAAAAATGCACTAGCAAAACTAGCATCCAAATTAAATAAACAATTTTCTCTGGATGTACGAAGCAACTTGCCTTATTACCGTAAGTGACTGGGTTCAGTCCACAAGAAGGTGGAAGGGAATGCAAATACGTTGTCAGATGCGTCTGACAGTATCAGTAGTTTGTTTTCCACTACTTACGACCATACGTAATGGGAGATAGAAGTGAAATATTCCGTAGTAAGAACGCTCGTACGGCTGTGATTCTCGGCTTGGCATTATCATTAACGTGAAGTATTTTGGAACGTGTTATAGTATTTTACAGGTTCAGTAAAATAAGTCACATATGTTTTTTTAGCCGCTGGAAGTCAAGACCTTGCAACATATGTGGCCGAACTGCATCTTCGTCGGCTCTACGTGATGATCTTCCTCCCTTTCATAGCATTTTGTCACTAACCCCTAAACCTCCAGATGTCAAACACTTAGATCAATACCAAACTTTGTGTGTCGATAGAGTATCAACCTGCTATTCTCGGTGGTAAAATAGAGACAAGGAAAATAAATAAACTATGTTCGTTGTACCTCTATTCCACGTTCCTTAAGCTTTCTTTGGTTCCTGGGATGTAGGAACGGGATATGGTGGCCAGGCCTCGGGTAGCAACCCCTGTTCACTTTGCCCCCACCCCTCAATAAAAGAAAAAAAAAAGGAAGTTGGCAGTAGTGATTTTCCTAACATGTAAAATGTCTTTTCGGAGTTTGTAGAGACGTTGTTTTGCCAGTCTGCTTTCGTTTCATTAGTTGATAGTAGCAAACCTACAGAGTACATTTGTGTAAACAGGCGTGTTGTTGTCTACACAAATGTACGTTACAGGTTTGCTACTTTCAACCAAGGAAGCGAAAGCAAATAGCAAAAGTAACGGATGTATATGTCTGAACCCAACTGTAGATACTGTGCACTCAGTCTAATGCTTTCACTAGCAGAGGGCAAACACTCCTCATTTTCGGTGTAGACCTTGTGTGCGGAAGACACCCTCATCTGTCGCAGGTGCATGATTAATCTGTATTGGGCTGCTGCCGTACTTGGCTATTAAAATATGCCTCTAAGTACTGACGTCGAACATGCATCGGAGATTCAACAACTTCTCCTAGTAAGACATTCTTGTAAGTTGATCGCTTTGCTCCAAGGCCCACAAACCTGCACCCGAACTGTACTAAGTAAAATTGATGAAGTGCACCTTTCGCAACGGTATGGTACAGCGATCATTCTAATCGATGATGCAGAGGACGAAGACTATGTTACAGTGTGCATACCGTCTACTTCCAGCTGCAGGTCTCATTGCGTTAATCCTGTTTCTTTTCGTAGTTACATAGTGGGCTGAAGAGAACTATACAAAATTTCTTAGTCAGTCTGTTAGATCGTTGGCAGTCATACAGTCATTGAACGTGTAAATGGCTCTGCCTGACATGAGGCGTGGAGATTTGATCTTTAACTGTAGAAAAAAGCCATAATCATGTTCATACTGGAGAGATTTAACCTCTGGTGTAATGTTCTTCATATTTCGCGTGTATATTAAAAACAGAATAGTGCTCTGATCTGAGCATTTTGGGAGCCTTCTTGAGTTTGTGTGAGTAATTTTTTTTTAATTCTTACACACATGGTACTGCGCTTTGGAAAGATTTGAACAGAAAAGCTCTTTTAATAAATGGCGTTAAGCCGACAACGGTATGGGTATGTAGGAAGTAGGACTTCCATGCACCGATTTACATTAGGGAACTGGAACCATTATTTGAACTGTTCAGGGAGGTACCAGCCTCTAATTCAGATGTCGGTAATGTTCGTAGAGAAGTCGTGAAGGGTCGATTTGTCACGAGAGAGAGCACAGGACAATGCACATAATCCACTCCAAGGACTGAATTCGAAGAGGACTTCCGTATTTAATTTGTCTCTTTCATCTGAGACGGGGTCTTAGGAAATGACCATATGCGATGACTGCTAGGGGGGATTTATCTAGTTAAGAGGTTTTCACAATTTTTAAAACATGTTAGTTTGAGCGTTTATATCAGTTGCACGGGTAATCTTCCACAGATGAGAAGACGTTACCCTTCTTATGTTCTAGTCGAAGTTCGGCAGTCTCTGGTGAATATTCCGTATTCCACCGTGCCACGGAGTTCGTAACATGTAACTACGTGAAATGTCACTTTTGATACTAGAAGTCTGTTGCATTTAATATTGTGAGCCGGTCTCTGGTAAACTTACTTCAGCAACTGTATTCTCACCTTTTGAAAGAGTGCCAGTTTGCGTTACTGATGTTCCAATGACTTTTAGAAAAGAATTCCACGCCTGTTGTTGTCGCTTCCATCGTCCAAGTACCAGGAAAAGTTACCTGATGCTGATTTTTAGATGCAACACCGACCGAGTACATATATGCACTTTTGGTGGCAAGAATAACGTGAGCCACTATTGTGACGAAGAGACTACAGGACAGGAGAGCCGTCGTTGAGGACTATGTGGTGACTGTCTTCCATTACATTAGGTGAGCTCTGTCCTGGATCTCTTGTACACGAACTACCCTAAATAGAGGTGTGATCGCTGAAATTCCCACAGAGCACCAGCGGCTGCTCAAGTTGGAGCAACAGTTCTTTCCACTCTTACTTCACGTATCTCAGTTCTCGGGGATTAAAAACCGGCTAACGGGGTGGATAATACAGAACGTAATTTAATTCGTGCTACCGATATCTGCAGTCCTGGGGTAGGGGAACTAATGTGTATATACGAAAAAGTAAGTTCCTCCCTACCAGGACAGCGGCACCCCCTTCAGAGACGAGCCTGCCTGACCTAATAACAAAGAACCATCTACAGGTGATATGCCAATCTAGTTTGGATCACGTTTCGTAAATCCAAGCAGCACACACATTTTTAGATGGAGTTCTTGTAGCAGGCTCTCTCTATCGTCTACGGCTGACCGATCATGCCACTGAAGGTCCATGAAAATAATGATTGTAAAAAATGCTTAGAGTTAAAATTCTTACGTCTCTCGCGCCTATCTCTGCTCTGGTAAGGAAATATACCTCACTTGTTAATATGATACTCCACATATAATCTCTGAATAAACTGCAGCTGCCATTCGTCATGGACGTCCTGAACAGTGACACTGTATTACGGCTTGCCAATATGGAATTCCACTTCGCCTGGGATAAACGAAGCACGAGGATACTGTGTGAGCCTCCATTGTGTCTCATAACTCCTCACTTGATGTAACATAAAACTAATTCGAAAACATCTGCAAACCTGCACTGTTCGATATTGCACTTCACCACAGACCCACTGAACGTGAAGCATTGATCGAAGTATACAATTCATTTTTTCTCAACGTTTGGAAAAAACACGTCTATTAACGCAGATTTTACATTTTCAAGAGATTACTCCAACAAACTGAGGCAAGGGTCAAGTCCTTGTTACAGCGAGTCCACAAAAAAATCTCAACTTTCTGATTGCTATGTAGTCCACTCTTGAAGCGGCGTCATCGTTGTCTGAATGTGTAGGCACTGTTTTACACCTATAGTGATTTTGTTTTGGCTTCTCAGGTGCTACGCAGCATATTGTGCTGTTCGTGTCTTCCCTGCAGGAAGAAAACAAAGAAAACGAAGAAAACGAAGGAAGCGACACCTTATGTGGAGCGCTACACAAGTAGAAAAGAGTGGAAGAAAGACCTTGATGCTGGAATAATGGATCTGAACATGGTGAGCAACTCCTAGACGTATCAAAAACGGCACAGCGATGTTAAAGCATTACTGAAATTAGTAACAATGCTTACTCTAGTAGCAAAATCTGTTATTTTAACTTCCCAGATTTTTTCAATATTCCAACTATTTGTATTAGTTTTCTGGTTTATATTAAATCTTAAATTAGACCTTACAAACATACACACATTTTCGGTGTCTACTTCCAATTCTGGAGAACTGTTGTTAGACTTTATTTGATATCTTTACTTTTTCAACGTTAATATAAAATCGACGAGATGGCTGCAATTATCACATTGAATTTCCAGGTACAGTTCTTTATTTTATGCACTTCAAAGATTATGATTGTTGTATCATGTTACGTTCATCTGAACAATCAAGAAGACGCTCTCCTTTATTGTTTGTGGTTCACTGTCCAAATCTATTTGCCCTCAGCCATCCACGATCACTTCCCATTAAGAGGTTCAAATCTCACCTTAAGATAATATTACGTATTTTTCATAGCAAGTGAACATATATTTAAATGAGAAGCGTAGTATTATATAGTCTAAATATTTGTCTTATAAGAGCACAAATACTAACAATTAAATAAATCCGTATAAATAAAGTAATGGGTGTGTTATTAATAATTGCAAACCATATAACGTCTGTTCGCTTTCATTATTAATTTCTGCAGCAGTATTACCATAAACATACGTTTTAAACGGGTTTCGTTCACCTGGTTTGCATTAGAAGTCTCCTTGCGTTTATTAATAGGGAAAATTTGACTGAAAGCATTGGAGCTTACGAATACTTGCTTGTTTTTCCATTTGATAACACTGCTACCTTATTCGATGGAGAAGTACTGACTACATGGCATCAAAGTGGAGGTTCTGGAACTATAAATATACAAGAACAGTTGCCAAAGAAACTCAAATGTTACCAAAATACTGGAAACCATTTAGGTCATTGAAAGATATTCTGTAACGGTAGATCAAGTATGTTTTCTTATGGAGGTACATAAAAAAACATTTGCCCTATAATAAAACAATAATTAAAAAAATTACGATATACATAGGTAGTGATATTGTGGGTGTGAATCATTAAAGAAAGAAAGATATCGTTACCTTGGAGCAACTATACAATTTTACAAACTATTACATCGTGCGATGAATCTGAATTATTATATGTGGCTAAATTTATTCCATGTAACAATTTATCAGGACACCTAATTTATATGTTACTAACAATGTATTACACTAATTAATTTAACTTAGCAGATGACTTAGGGAAGGTATTATTAGCATAATTTTATATTTTAGTTTCCAAGTTTCATGTTTGTATTTGCATACAAAATTTACTATGTACATAATGTTCCCATCTGTGCATACACATCTACTGCTGTACTTACTAAACAAAACATCATCATAGACGTTATGCACAGCCTGGACCACAGATCATCAATTATGGTTATGGAACATGAGGCTCTTGACGGGTTTCATTCTTCTTCATGGGCTAATCTTTTTATATCACTATGTTAACCACACTGCATCGGCAATATTTGCTTATTATCTTTTAAACTTTGCACTTACACGAAAGATTTGGTTTCAAGTGGCCGTTAACTACTTTAGGATTTCTTAGCAGCAGTCCCATTAACCTGCGTCCAACCCTGTTGAGCATGTTCCATTAAAGGCTTACCTAACCATTTCACTCTTGTACCTGTCATTTCTCTACTTTATTTGATTTCTTAACTTATAACCGATCCTATAACACTATGTAACACATTCTTCAGAATTTACACTTTCGGACTGAGTATGTGATATAAAATCCATTCGAGTGTGGTAAGTCTAATCTCAAGAGTATTCTTGTGTGTTAGTTATATGCAATACTACGTGAGTCAGTAATGGCGAAAACAAAACACCCACAGTTTATGGAGTACGGGCGCTTCAGAGAGAGAAGGGAGCCAGAATATCCGTCCATCTTCGAGATCTTTCCCTGTGAACCGACTCCAGGACCTGCCCCTCGCATCAAGAAAGAAGAGAATAATAAGGACGACACTCAGAAGGACGGTCGTGCAGAGGTGAGCGAACATCAGTACTACCGGGTTTGCATCGCAGACTCAGTCACTCTCCCAGACAGCTCTCTCATTTTTACACGTGGGACTAAGTAAGGAACGCACTTTTTGTAATCCATTAATACAAAATAGCAGTGCTTATAACATCCTAAAATAAATGTAACGTACAACGGAAATATATTGCTGTGTAAAGTAAAACGTCCGTTGTAAAATTACAAGGATACCGAATATACCACTCGTTTGAAACAAGAGCTAAAAACGCATGTTAACAGTCGATTCAGTGTTACACGGTTTCCCATGTGCATTCTACATGCTACATCAAGTGTCGAGTACACGACGTATGACAGTAGGGAGTGTTAGTTTCAATACCTGTACATGAAACTAAGTGCTGCAGTGATCATATGCTGTCGGTAATAAGAGGCACAAATCCGACTTCAACTTTTATTCAGTAGCTGCAGGAGAAATACACACGATACCAATGCGACGTAATATTGTTTACAGTTCCAGTGCGTGTGGCCTCCATCAATGCGACATGCAGAATAAGGTTTTGAAACATGAAGAATAGTTAATAAGAACATAGGTAACCAGACCAAACCACACGAAGATATAACAAAGAGTTGTATAGTGGGGGTGGGGCTCTTAAACAAAAGGTAACGATATTGTCGTAATCTCTTTGTGTAGTCTTCCAGAATGTGGATTTGTGGTAGACTAGGCGGCGTCATAGAGCTCTACACGTATATTCACGTGACGATCAGAGGATCAAGTGAGAGAAATTAAGGTAACAGAGAGTATTATAAATATGAGTATAGGTTCTCACTAGCAAATTTTGTTGTTTACAATTGCCTGCTTATTTTACTATGTTCTTGCTGTACGTATACTTCTGCTCTACTTTCGCAATTAGTGAACAAAGATGCATCCCAAACGTCATATAGAAAACGGATCACAGACAATGTCTTTGTTTTTCGAGTGATAAATCTATTGACTTATTTCAGCTTTCTTCATATGTTGTGTACTACACATTGCGAGGACAACAATCTGGTGTTTATACACTTTGACACCTTCACATTCTTCCCCTTTTAGGTGCGGGTTTCATTATTCCTAGATGCCTTACCATTAATCGTGTCAACCAAACTTTATTTTGTTAAGTGTGCCCCATTAAAACATTCTGTACCCTTTTCATTCGTGTGACTCTCAGTTCCCTATCTCTATTTGATATATTATTTTTTGACAAAGGCCTATAGCATCGTTATTAGACACAGTTATGGTCTGATAACTTAATATACCATCTGTTTAACAAAGCTAAGTCAGTTGTCTAAAGTTTTCTTCTGTTAGACATATGGCATCCTAGCTGAATTAGCGATAGTAAAGTCAAACCATCTGCAGGGCCACGCTGTTGGGCGTGTCAAGAAGAGAAAGGCAGCCGAAGAAACACCACCGTCTGAGCGAGCGCAAACAAACCGAGCAGCGTCGCCGTCGCCGCAAGAGACGTGAGAATAAACTGGTCGCTGCGCCGCAGGAGGGCCCTGCTGGGGTAAGTCAGCATCATTACAGCGTCATTACTGCCACGAAGGGAAAGCAGGGAGAGACGGGCAGACAGGTTGAGAGCTAAAAACAACATCTACTTCTTAAACTGCACGCATTGGTGAATCAGCCACACTGTTAGATCATGTCTATCGAGAATTTCTGATGCTACAGACATGCCTCCTCGACTATAAATTTCGGAAGGACAATTTAAGGGATTCACTTTATTTCAATCAAATGGTGGATTGGTTACAAGACAATGATGTAAATCTTGGTTCCCACCGATAGCTATTATTGTGGGTTAGAAGGCCCGGTGTAAAATATCCACGCGATCGTATTATAACACTTGTGTGAAACACAGCAGCTTCAAACAGCTTCATGTGCACAAATTATAAATCTGCAGCTGTTGGAGTCACAACTGACCAATGACTACTGCCAGTCGGAGACAAACTGTCCATCAGCATCGCAGATTTGAGGTAATGGTGTAATAATAGCGAACGTCATCCAGTATCGACGAATACATTATAGATGTAGTTCGAAGTGTGGAATGACGGGGAATGACACCGTTTGACTCATTTTTAACGCAAATATGCCGATAACTGTTTTATGTGATTTATGTAAACACGGAGAACCGCAATCCGATTGGCCAACGTCAATTTAACTGAGCACATACTGATTTCGCTTAGTGTACCTTAAGCAACTCGACCCATCACCTGGTTAAAATTTCTTGTGGAAATACCATCATTGTTCAGCTTGTCTCTTACAGCGACATGAAATATCGCCTATGTATCAGACTGGAGAGCTGAACTGCTCGATTGGTTGGCTCAGCAAAGGGTGAGCTTAAGTACCTCTAGCTCCAATTTGATTGCGTCTTTTACTATTTGCTAACAAGGAAAGAGAAATTCAGCTGCACGGTAACTATAAATCATAGTGTCATAAGGTCGCCCAGCCAGTCCTAAACTGAGCGCAAATACTTACGCCAGGACCTATCACATCAAAGAGAAAACCGCCATGTACGTAAAGATATAGGTATAAGTGATATTAGCCCAAACTGTTAACGGAACTGAACGCTTCAGTAGGATATACTCGTACGAAACCACAAGCTGAGTATCAATGACGCCCCATATACCATCAGTTGCACTCATGAGACAGTAGGGAACCAATAAAGCACTCGGGATCAGTTACAACAATTCGGCGATTTATGCCTGCAAGGAAGTGATGACTCACCTAACGTACATTGTAGAAGTGAAGTGACTACCTTACAATACCAGAAAACTTGGTAAGAATTTGTCGAAGTTAATCAGACTTCGAATACATTCCAACTATATTAATGAAATCCTCTGTGACTGACACAAATGGCATACCGAGAACAACTCAAGTTTTTTAAAACAGAAATGACGAATGAAGAGCATCAGTGCAGTCCTTTCTGGTTTATTATAATCCCATCAACAATTCTTTACATGATGAGATAAGAATCAGTTTGCAACGACATAACTTATACAGACTATTTGTGTGAAATACTACTAATAAGAGTCCGTAGAGCACACACGACGTCAATGGCACACCTCGCAAAAATGTGTTACTGCCTCTCACTGGAGCGAATCAAGATGGCCCAGGAGCTTTGGTGCAGGTTCTGATAGGATTACTCCCAGGACGAAACCAGATGTGATCCAATATGTATGTCCACTTCATCTGTGATCACCATAATAACTGAAGCTTTAGCACATAACTATACTACATCTACATCTACATCTACATTGATACTCCGCAAGCCACCCAACGGTGTGTGGCGGAGGGCACTTTACGTGCCACTGTCATTACCTCCCTTTCCTGTTCCAGTCGCGTATAGTTCGCGGGAAGAACGACTGTCTGAAAGCCTCCGTGCGCGCTCTAATCTCTCTAATTTTACATTCGTGATCTCCTCGGGAAGTATAAGTAGGGGGAAGCAATATATTCGATACCTCATCCAGAAACGCACCCTCTCGAAACCTGGCGAGCAAGCTACACCGCGATGCAGAGCGCCTCTCTTGCAGAGTCTGCCACTTGAGTTTATTAAACATCTCCGTAACGCTATCACGGTTACCAAATAACCCAGTGACGAAACGCGCCGCTCTTCTTTGGATCTTCTCTATCTCCTCCGTCAACCCGACCTGGTACGGATCCCACACTGATGAGCAATACTCAAGTATAGGTCGAACGAGTGTTTTGTAAGCCACCTCCTTTGTTGATGGACTACATTTTCTAAGCGCTCTCCCAATGAATCTCAACCTGGTACCCGCCTTACCAACAATTAGTTTTATATGATCATTCCACTTCAAATCGTTCCGTACGCATACTCCCAGATATTTTACAGAAGTAACTGCTACCGGTGTTTGTTCCGCTATCATATAATCATACAATAAAGGATCCTTCTTTCTATGTATTCGCAATACATTACATTTGTCTGTGTTAAGGGTCAGTTGCCACTCCCTGCACCAAGTGCCTATCCGCTGCAGATCTTCCTGTATTTCGCTACAATTTTCTAATGCAGCAACTTCTCTGTATACTACAGCATCATCCGCGAAAAGCCGCATGGAACTTCCGACACTATCTACTAAGTCATTTATATATATTGTGAAAAGCAATGGTCCCATAACACTCCCCTGTGGCACGCCAGAGGTTACTTTAACGTCTGTAGACGTCTCTCCATTGATAACAACATGCTGTGTTCTGTTTGCTAAAAACTCTTCAATCCAGCCACACAGCTGGTCTGATATTCCGTAGGCTCTTACTTTGTTTATCAGGCGACAGTGCGGAACTGTATCGAACGCCTTCCGGAAGTCAAGAAAAATAGCATCTACCTGGGAGCCTGTATCTAATATTTTCTGGGTCTCATGAACAAATAAGGCGAGTTGGGTCTCACACGATCGCTGTTTCCGGAATCCATGTTGATTCCTACATAGTAGATTCTGGGTTTCCAGAAATGACATGATACGCGAGCAAAAAACATGTTCTAAAATTCTACAAGAGATCGACGTAAGAGATATAGGTCTATAGTTTTGCGCATCTGCTCGACGACCCTTCTTGAAGACTGGGACTATCTGTGCTCTTTTCCAATCATTTGGAACCCTCCGTTCCTCTAGAGACTTGCGGTACACGGCTGTTAGAAGGGGGGCAAGTTCTTTCGCGTACTCTGTGTAGAATCGAATTGGTATCCCGTCAGGTCCAGTGGACTTTCCTCTATTGAGTGATTCCAGTTGCTTTTCTATTCCTTGGACACTTATTTCGATGTCAGCCATTTTTTCGTTTGTGCGAGGATTTAGAGAAGGAACTGCAGTGCGGTCTTCCTCTGTGAAACAGCTCTGGAAAAAGGTGTTTAGTATTTCAGCTTTACGCGTGTCATCCTCTGTTTCAATGCCATCATCATCCCGTAGTGTCTGGATATGCTGTTTCGAGCCACTTACTGATTTAACGTAAGACCAGAACTTCCTAGGATTTTCTGTCAAGTCGGTACATAGAATTTTACTTTCGAATTCAATGAACGCTTCACGCATAGCCCTCCTTACGCTAACTTTGACATCGTTTAGCTTCAGTTTGTCTGAGAGGTTTTGGCTGCGTTTAAACTTGGAGTGGAGCTCTCTTTGCTTTCGCAGTAGTTTCCTAACTTTGTTGTTGTACCACGGTGGGTTTTTCCCGTCCCTCACAGTTTTACTCGGCACGTACCTGTCTAAAACGCATTTTACGATTGCCTTGAACTTTTTCCATAAACACTCAACATTGTCAGTGTCGGAACAGAAATTTTCGTTTTGATCTGTTAGGTAGTCTGAAATCTGCCTTCTATTACTCTTGCTAAACAGATAAACCTTCCTCCCTTTTTTTATATTCCTATTAACTTCCATATTCAGGGATGCTGCAACGGCCTTATGATCACTGATTCCCTGTTCTGTATATACAGATTCGAAAAGTTCGGGTCTGTTTGTTATCAGTAGGTCCAAGATGTTATCTCCACGAGTCGGTTCTCTGTTTAATTGCTCGAGGAAATTTTCGGATAGTGCACTCAGTATAATGTCACTCGATGCTCTGTCCCTACCACCCGTCCTAAACATCTGAGTGTCCCAGTCTATATCTGGTAAATTGAAATCTCCACCTAAGACTATAACATGCTGAGAAAATTTATGTGAAATGTATTCCAAATTTTCTCTCAGTTGTTCTGCCACTAATGCTGCTGAGTCGGGAGGTCGGTAAAAGGAGCCAATTATTAACCTAGTTCGGTTGTTTAGTGTAACCTCCACCCATAATAATTCACAGGAACTATCCACTTCTACTTCACTACAGGATAAACTACTACTAACAGCGATGAACACTCCACCACCGGTTGCATGCAATCTATCCTTTCTAAACACCGTGTGTACCTTTGTAAAAATTTCGGCAGAATTTATCTCTGGCTTAAGCCAGCTTTCTGTACCTATAACGATTTCAGCTTCGGTGCTTTCTATCAGCGCTTGAAGTTCCGGTACTTTACCAACGCAGCTTCGACAGTTGACAATTACAATACCGATTGCTGCTTGGTCCCCGCATGTCCTGACTTTGCCCCGCACCCGTTGAGGCTGTTGCCCTTTCTGTACTTGCCCAAGGCCATCTAACCTAAAAAACCGCCCAGCCCACGCCACACAACCCCTGCTACCCGTGTAGCCGCTTGTTGCGTGTAGTGGACTCCTGACCTATCCAGCGGAACCCGAAACCCCACCACCCTATGGCGCAAGTCGAGGAATCTGCAGCCCACACGGTCGCAGAACCGTCTCAGCCTCTGATTCAGACCCTCCACTCGGCTCTGTACCAAAGGTCCGCAGTCAGTCCTGTTGACGATGCTGCAGATGGTGAGCTCTGCTTTCATCCCGCTAGCGAGACTGGCAGTCTTCACCAAATCAGATAGCCGCCGGAAGCCAGAGAGGATTTCCTCCGATCCATAGCGACACACATCATTGGTGCCGACATGAGCGACCACCTGCAGATGGGTGCACCCTGTACCCTTCATGGCATCCGGAAGGACCCTTTCCACATCTGGAATGACTCCCCCCGGTATGCACACGGAGTGCACATTGGTTTTCTTCCCCTCTCTTGCTGCCATTTCCCTAAGGGGCCCCATTACGCGCCTGACGTTGGAGCTCCCAACTACCAGTAAGCCCACCCTCTGCGACTGCCCGGATCTTGCAGACTGAGGGGCAACCTCTGGAACAGGACAAGCAGCCATGTCAGGCCGAAGATCAGTATCAGCCTGAGACAGAGCCTGAAACCGGTTCGTCAGACAAACTGGAGAGGCTTTCCGTTCAGCCCTCCGGAATGTCTTTCGCCCCCTGCCACACCTTGAAACGACCTCCCACTCTACCACAGGTGAGGGATCAGCCTCAATGCGGGCAGTATCCCGGGCAACCACAGTCGTAGTCCGATCAGGGGATGCGTGGGACGAGCTGGCCGTCCCCGACAAACCCCCATCCCGACCCCCACAGTGATGCCCATTGGCAACAGCCTCAAGCTGTGTGACCGAAGCCAACACTGCCTGAAGCTGGGAGCGAAGGGATGCCAACTCAGCCTGCATCCGAACACAGCAGTTGCAGTCCCTATCCATGCTAAAAACTGTTTTGCTAAGAACGTCTGAACTAATCTACAGAGAGCGCAAACAAATCGACAAAATTTAAACGGTTATTAAAATACAAGATTGCCTAGTAAATGCAGTAATGCTGCTACTTGCGCACTGCTGACACTGCTCGGCGGCGGAAGGAGACTAAGCGAAATTACACTATTCAGGTACTAAAACACGATGCTACACTCTCAAATACTATAATACGCCCGAAATTTATGAATTAAACAATGCAAGTACCAAAAACACGCAAAGAAATTAAGAGTTAAACTATGTAACAAATAAGAGCAAGGCCAATGTACACGCTTTAAGGGGCTCTAATATGACAGGTGTGAACTAATTAAATTGTGCTGTGTTAACAACCTTACAGCAGATATAGGGGCTCTGATACTATACAGGAACAGCGCGAGAATCTACTGCGTGTCACTAAATACTTTCAGTATAACGAGTAATGTTTTATTAGGGCAAATGACATACAGATAGTTAATAACTCCACGTGATTCACTTTTAATTGAAAGTAATATTTTTCTTTGGCACAAGATTCTGCATAATAATGTAAAAATAAATTACGTTTTCGTCAGGAAGCCATCGACATACCTATGTGGAAGTCAGAAGTATCTGTACCGGGTGACCTTACCGATAAACAAATCGCTTCCTACTCTCCTGAGTACCAGCCAATCAGATCCCTTGTAACAGTGCAAAAATCTCCCTTCCCTATTTAGTTTAACACAATAAACCAGTCATAGGTTCATTGTGCTGAAGCTGAGAAACAGGCAACTTATGACTCACACCATCTGTCCTACACGACTTTCAGCCAATCAGGCCTTCTCCATGTAGACACATTCGAGTTCTGTTCTTCCTCTCCAGAATTTATTTGCATTATTCTATGCTCGCACGTTTCTTGGCAGAGTCAACAAAATTTCAGTTAGCTTCTCTGCAGCCTCTCATCTCAGGGAGTCGTGCTGTTTAGGACATAAGATCCAGATGGTCTTTCGTCCCACTCCAATCTTACCTTTTCACCGTTGTGGGAATAGGAGTTCCGAGAAGCTGCTAACTCACGATGTGCCTTCTCTGCGCCAGTGGACACGCCAAGTTAAAACGTACAGATCAGCTTACCATCGTTTAGGATGCAGACACGGACAGTGCCTCTGCCGTGGCGCTCACGCCACATGCAGTATACTGTGACCTGATACCGACACACGCTCCCTTCTTCTGGTGGCCTGTGTTCAACGTGTAGTCAGTAGGATTCCCCTCTACTCATTTAAACAATTGCTCAGATTCAGGAAATAATAAGGAAATCTAGTGTTACGAGGGTAATCCCAAAAGTAAGGTCTCCTATTATTTTGTAAGTACAGAACTCTTTTTGTGTGGCAATTGGTCACGCTGTTACGAAGAGCGAGTCACGTGCTGTGTGTAAACTTCGCCGCGCTGAGGCGCTGAGTCTTGGCTTGGCAGCCGCTGGATGTTACCGCCAAGTGCGTATTGCGCACATTTATTCAGTTTTTGAACGCAAAGGGCACTGCGCCGATTGAAATCCTTCGCCAATTGACGGAAGTGTATGGCGAGTCGTGTATGGATGTCAAAAATGTTGGTAAATGGTGTAGACAGTTCGCAGCTGGTCGGACCGAAATTCACGACGAACAAAGGAGTGGGAGACCGTCAATTTCTGAGGAGACAATGTTGAAGGTTGAGCAAAGCGTAAAGATCGGCGGATCACCCTGGATGGTCTCTGCACGTTGGTCCCTGAGGTTTCCCGAAGCACCGCTCACAGAATTTTAACGGAATCGTTGAAGTACCGGAAGGTGTGCGCAAGATGGGTGCCACGCATACTGACTGAGGACCACATGCGGCAACGAGTTGATGCTTCCCGCGCATTTCTTCACCGCCTTGCAGCCGAACAGCTCAACTTTCTGGACTCAGTTGTTATTAGGTTATAAGAACATTTGGCCGGAAAGTGATTCAGCTCCGACGACAAGGTGAGAGAAGAGGTTCATAACTTTCTGAACAGCATGGCGGCGAGCTGGTATGACATGGGCATACAAAAACTGCCACAGCGTCTACAAAAATGCATCTACAGAAATGGTAATTGTGTCGAAAAATAGCTAAATGTTCAAGCTGTAAACTTATTTAAACCATTGTAGAAACGAACAGGTCTATGTACTTGTAAAAAGAAATAGGAGACCTTACTTTTGGAATTGCCCTCGTAGATACGAAAATCACTGATGTCAGTTTCAACAAAACTCTTATTTCTTGCTTAGAATTGATTTAGATTCGGTGGGTTAGCGAAGTTAACGGAGTCTGACTATGGCACCAGGCAGGGTTTACGAAAACCTTTACACAACACCCTGGTTTGAGATGCATGCTTACTTTCTGCGTATTTGGCATACATAAGTTTGTGCTGTACTGTGTTAAGTAGTAAAGAAAAAACCTTCACGAAAGTTAGCTACAAAACAGGCCACGAAAAATGTCTCATGTGGTTAAATCCATCGCTTAAGAGGCTGGTTTCATTCTTCTGTGTGAGCTAAACTCTTTATGTCTTCTCGCACATTATGCACTGCTTCGGTAGTAAAATGTTTCTTATATTCTAATCTAGGAACATCGTCTCAGCTTTCCCTATCAAGTGCCTGAGTAACTATTCATGGATAAGATAGAAGTAGTCGTGTCAACCTACGACTAATCATCGACCTTTAGTTTTGTATCCCACTGTTCTCTACCTTATTTAGTAACTCAGTTTTTAACTGACGTCTTCTTATAGCCTACATTTAAGGGCTGCTAATTTAATATATAATCTGTTTAAGAATACTAAGAGAAGTATCTAGAACTTTATGTGTTATAGAAGTATGCCATCCTAGCTGAGTAAGTAACTATAGGATCAAACCACCCACAGGTCCACGTTATTGGGCGCTTCAAAGTCAATAAGGTCATAGAAGATAATCCACCGTTTAAGGATCAAGACACCGACCTGGCCACACAAAGAGAGATATGCGCCGAGGAACGAGATATAATACTGGTCGATGCGCCGCAGGAGGGCCCCAGTGAGGTGAGTCGACATTGTTACTAACATTAAGAGTATGCGTGTGAGACCGATGAGGAAACAGCTGCGTGTCTGATTGTACACACAGCAGAATTGGCCACTTAGACAGGTGATATCAATCGAGAAAATCTCATGATTTCCACACATCTCCACGACTGTAAAATGCAGTTGTCCCTCATCTTTACATGAAGTACTGACAGACTCATTCACGATATTAGAATCCAATAATATAGCAATCTTGGCTTCGAAGACCCAAATGTAAATATAAAGTACAACTCAGGGAATGTAAGATTATGTTGTAAAACTGACACGGGTTCGGCAAATACAGGGTGATTCAAAAAGAATACCACAACTTTAGGAATTTAAATCTCTGCAACGACAAAAGGCAGAGCTAAGCACTATCTGTCGGCGAATTAAGGGAGCTATAAAGTTTCATTTAGTTGCACATTTGTTCGCTTGAGGCGCTGTTGACTAGGCGTCAGCGTCAGTTGATGCTAAGATGGCGACCGCTCAACAGAAAGCTTTTTGTGTTATTGAGTACGGCAGAAGTGAATCGACGACAGTTGTTCAGCGTGCATTTCGAACGAAGTATGGTGTTAAACCTCCTGATAGGTGGTGTATTAAACGTTGGTACAAACAGTTTACAGAGAATGGGTGTTTGTGCAAAGGGAAAAGTTCTGGACGGCCGAGAACGAGTGATGAAAATGTAGCACGCATCCAGCAAGCATTTGTTCGCAGCCCAGGAAAATCGACTCGCAGAGCTAGCAGAGAGCTGCAAATTCCACAATCAACTGTATGGAGAGTCCTACGAAAAAGGTTAGTTATGAAACCTGAACGTCAACTACCCGAGGCGATGGATCGGCCGCCAGGCAGCCCGTGACAGAGCACTTCATCACTGGCCTCCAAGAAGCCCTGATCTTACCCCCTGCGATTTTTTCTTATGGGGGTATGTTAAGGATATGTTGTTTCGGCCACCTCTCCCAGCCACCATTGATGATTTGAAACGAGAAATAACAGCAGCTATCCAAACTGTTACGCCTGATATGCTACAGAGAGTGTGGAACAAGTTGGAGTATCGGGTTGATATTGCTCGTGTGTCTGGAGGGGGCCATATTGAACATCTCTGAACTTGTTTTTGAGTGAAAAAAACATTTTTAAATACTCTTTGTAATGATGTATAACAGAAGGTTATATTATGTTTCTTTCATTAAATACACATTTTTAAAGTTGTGGTATTCTTTTTGAATCACCCTGTATTACTCGTGTTACAGCCTACAACGATTGTGAGTCCGCCAACTGTAAAACTCCGTCATGACGGGTCTCAAGGCTGCTACCAGTCGGAGACACATCCGTTTAGCAGTACTGCACGTAACAGGCAATGCTGTAAGATCAGCAGCTGAATTTCAGTTTGCGACAAAGTCATAATTAACCTAGTGCAACTTACGGCATTTTCTGTGGAATACCATTTACGATTGGCTTGTCTCTTACAGAGATGTAAGACTTTGGCAAAATATCCTACTGAATCATAGCTGAAAAATTATACAGTTGCTAGTGAGGGTACGAACGTCTGGTACAGTGCGATTACTGCCGTTGTCATTTGCTATCACGGATAGCGGAAGTTCTTTAGATGCTGCTGTGTAATGCATATCAGGACCACAGTACCATACACTCGTCTGCGCAGTCACATCTTCAACAGTCACATTAGCGCAAAGAAATATCACAGTAAATGGCAAAACTTCCTATGCACTTATATACAATTAAGTACAATTAGGCACACCTCTTAGTGAAGCAGAGCCCTTCTGCGTGCTACGCAGCAGTCAGTGGACGTGAAACCAGCAGGTGCGATTAACTGCCGCCATGAATACCACTAAAGAACATGTGAAACGGTAAAGGACGGATAAGGCAGTCACAACAGTTACAACACTTCAACGATTGTTGCCTACAAGAAGGTTATTGTATCCCATCTAAGGCGGATGGTTGAAATGGTATAATTACTACATCTAGTACGTTCGATTGATAACGGTACCGTGGTATGATCTCTTGAAACAACTGACCTAATGAACATTGTCATCTCTCTTCCAACACTGTTCAGACAATGAGAGCTCCATTCGATCCAATTTCGTGGGATCTCTTTGCTCTGTTACAACACTTCTTCGGACATTGAAACAAACGTGATCTTATAAAAGAATTGTCAGTCTATACTATCAATTTAACTTGATAAGAAGTGCAGTGGCCCAGGTTATGAGAAAGTATTACTGCCTCTCGTTGAGGCGAATGATAGGTTTCCCACGTGTCTCCATGCAGCTTCTGCTAGAGATACTACACCCACATTAGTTTTCAACACCATAAAACTTAAGTTTTGGAACCAAAAATATCATTAACAGGGTATTACCAGATCCTTATGGATGTTAGTCTGTGAAGTGGAATTACTTTGTTTTCTATAGATATAGGCTGCTATAGAACTAAGCTGAATAAGTTACAGCTAGAACAATAGTGAGGATTATACTCTGTTCGAGACTGAGCAACAAGTTTGAGGTAAAGCGTACAAATTATGATTTGATGTATTAAAAAACATTTACTTTGACACAGTTGTCGCTGATTTACAAAAAATTACTCATAGACGGAGTGCATAGCAGCGTTTGCAAGATACACTATGTGATCAAAAGTATCCCAACATCTGGCTGAAAATGATGCGCTCCATCGGTAATGCTGGAATTCAATGTGGTGTTGGCCAACCCTTAGCCTTGAAGATAGCTTCCACTCTCGCAGGCATATGTTCAATCAGGTGCTGGAAGGTTTCTTAGGGAATGGCAGCCCATCTTAACGGAGTAGTGCATTGACGAGAGGTATCGATGTCGTTGGGTGAGGGCTGACACGAAGTCAGCGTTACAAAACATCCCAATGGCGTTCTATAGGATTCAGGTAAGGACTCTGTGCAGGCAGTCCATTACAGGGATGTTACTGTTGTGTAACCACTCCGCGACAGGCCGTGAATTATGAACAGGTGGTTGATCTTGTTGAAAGATGCAATGGCCATCCCCGAATTGCTCTTCAAAAGTAGGAAGCAAGAATGTGCTTATAACATCAGTGTAGGCCTATGCTGTGGTAGTGCAGCGCAAAACAATAAGGAGTGCAAGCCCTCTCCATGAGAAAAACGACCACACCCCAACACCACCACCTCCGAATTTTGCGCTGGCCAGTGACGTTCACCGGGCATTCGCCACACCCACACCCTGCCATTGGATGGCCACATTGTGTGCAGTGATTCGTCACTCCCCACAACGTTTTTCCACTGATAAATCGTCCAAGCGAGGCGTCGTTTGGCATTTGCCAGCGTAATGTGTGGCTTATGAGCAGCCGCTCGACCATGAAATTCAAGTTTTCTCACCTCCCGCCTGTCATAGTACTGGCAGTGGATCCTGATGCAGTTTGTAATTCCTGTATGATGGTGTGGGTAGTGTCTGATTATTACACGTTACGACCCTCATCAACTGTCGGCGGTCTCTGTCAAAACAGACGAGGACGACCTGTATCCTTTGGTGCTGTACGTGTCCCTTCACGTTTCCACTTCCCTGTCACACCGGAAACAGTGGAGCTAGGTATGTTTAGGGGTATGGAAATGTCTCGCACAGACGTATGACACAAGTGCCACCCAATCACCTGACCATGTTCGAAATCCGTGAGTTCTGCAGACCGCCCCATTCTACTCTCTCACGAAGTCTAATGACTACTGAGGTCGCTGACATGGAGTGACTGGCAGTAGGTGGCAGCACAATGCACCTAAAATGGAAAACGTATGTTTTTGGGGGTGTCCGGATACTTTTGATCACACAGTGTAGCTGCATTTCTCCCCTCACATGTAGCACAGGCTAATTACTCAAGCATGTACCAATTTCCGGACTTTCAAAGCGTCTTGCCATTAGTTCTTCCACTTTCAAAACTTATCATGATCTCCTTCTTCTTCTTTGGTCTTTAACTATCAAGTTGGCTATCAGTAGCTTTCCAAGCATTTCTGTCTCCGGCCTTTTTCTTCAGTTCAGTATAGGTGGTGGAACTTGTGTCATCCATGATACGGTTGATGTATACTAGACTATGTTTGTCTCTTGTGTTCTTCCTTCCTCCTGTCCTTTCAGCAACACCTTTAATGACACCATAATGTCTCAGCATATGGCTGACACATGTGGCGTTCAATAAGCTTTAGGAGACATAGCTGCACGTTATCTACCCTGCAGTGCACCAGTTCGTTTAATACGTTCTTTTCACAGAAAATCTTGAGCCTTCTACGATTCAACCACATGTCGAAGGCTATGATTTTTCTTTCCGCCTCCTCGTATGTCCGTATTTCACATCTGTACAGCGGCACACTCCACATAATATCTTTATGGGATCTTTCCTCAGGTATTGGACTATGAAACGAGATGAGTAAAGTTCTTGCTCTTGTTGAAAGCAGCTGTTGCCTGGTTTATCTGGCTTGCAATATCCTTGTTATCCGTCTGCCCGTCTCACTCCATAGGGAGCAAAAGGATTCTATGGTCTCCAGTCCCTCTTTGTTAAGTGAGCACTGGGCAACGGTATTTTGTCTACTCATCAAGATTTTTGTCTTAACTTCATTAATTTGCATGTTAGGAAGAAATGGGGCTGACTTTCATCTGCATCTCGCTTCTGTAGTTCCGCTCATTCACTTAACACAGTAGTATCATCAGAAAATCTCAACATGTCTGTTATCTTACCTTCAATTTTAATTCCTACTACAAGTCCTAGTTTGTCCCTAAATTCATCTAGAGTCCTCTGAATGTATTCGCTGAATAAGATGGCAGAAAGTGGACAGCCCGGTCGTTCACCTTATTTAACAGTGGCTTGCTCTTGATGTTATTCGCTTCTTATCACAACCATCGTTTCTCTGTAAACTTACTGCAGTACTCCTCTGTTCTGATACATTATGCCATTCCCTTTCTCAGCATCTAAAAAATCTGTCGCTGGCCTACACCGTCTAATTCTTTCTATTTGTCGACATAGGTAATATACAGTGTCCTGGGAGGTACGACCAGTATTCAGAGATGGGACAGGAACCATCATTCGAAGCAAAAGAGACTACTAAACATAAACTCTAAGACTCGTAGCTTAAGATCTACAAGCACTTGTTTTGTGGAAGGGATGTCTTTCACAACACTGAAGCTGAACACGTGCCCAAAGGTCTGAAGGTGAGCACTCTACAGCCCATATTTACAGGAAATTTCTTTCGTGATTTGGGCCATACATACGCCTCTCAAAATATAAATGGCCAAGACGAGATTTTGGTGCAGTATAGAAGATGAAGTGCTCATAGCTGTATTTTAGAGCCCATGGTGGTTAAGCTTCGGATGATCGTTCCTGCCATACACCTGAATACTGACCATTCCTCCTACGACACACTGCTGCATTCTTGGCTCTTGCTTAGTCTTATCTCAGGTATTAACCGTAACCCAAGTATTGCTTCTCGTGTGCCTACAGCTCCTCTAAAGCCAAATTGATTTTCCGTATTTTGTACACTTATCCTTTCTTCAGTCCGCATTACAATGATAGAGGTCAAGATCTGGGTGGCGTGTGTTATCAAATTGATGGTGCTGCGTTGTTCACATTTGTTTGCAGATTCTTTCTTTTGTGTTGGCGCTTAAACTATTCTTCGATGTCTGTTCGGTGTTCCCTGGCTTCGTATGTAATTAGAACGAAATGGAACTGTTCTTCATGCAGCTGTTGTCTAGCAGCTTTGACGGATTCTGCTGGATTATCACCATACGTAATTTTTGTCTACTTTCCTTCCTGCTTGCTGAATTGCTAGGTGACAAACGTATCTCACTCCCGTCTCAGCTACTGTATGCCTGCGAGATCCTGAGACCTTCATAATTGCACTTTGTTCTATGCACGAGTATGGGATAACACTACACCCTGTATTTTATCACTGTGACCCTCAGAAATTGAATTCCTACCGATTTACTTTTGCCTTGGAGCAGTCTGTCTTCAGAGTCCTAAGGTCGGAAATGACTTACTCGTCCCCATAACTCCGCGCTAACTAAATTCATCTCCCCAGAAATTCTCCGCTACCGATGTCTTCATTAATTCGTATTAGATTTTTCCTTACCATTCCGTTATCTTTGATACTTAAGAGCATTTAGTCTGTCTGGGAATGGGAATATTACATGTTTTTCAAAGTATGAGTGTATTTTGCCTTCTTAGGATGTTTTACATATCACGTTTAACACCTTTTTCAGGTTCCCTACCAGTGATCTTAACAATTTTGAAACACTGTAGTGTACACCAAGGGTCTTTCTTCGAATTGGGTCTTTTACTGCTGTGTCAAACTCTTCTTAGTGTACCTTATTTCACTTAGAATCTTCATCCATTCCCTTTTTTAAGTAGGTTTACATTGTAGGACCCATTCATCCGTTAAACCCAGGTTTCAGATATCCGTCCTTTCGTTCGTAATGGCTTGCCAGGTAAGCGTTTGATATTTATGTATCTGAATCTCTCTCCTCTAACGGTTTCCATAATTTTCCCGTATATGGTATCTAACTTTTCGATTGTTATACACGCTTCTAATGTTTCTCATTTCTTCTGTATCCAGCCTTGTTTTCCCGTTTTTAGTTCACTGCAAAACTTATTTTTACGTGCGTCTATTCATGTTTGAGGCTTCATTTCTTGTTTTCCTTTTTAATTTTCTTCTTTAAACAGTTAAAATCAGCATGTGGTGAATTAGACAAGAATTCTATTGGAAATAATATTTTTGCCCATTTGATTCTCAATTGCCCTCTCTATTTGATGTGTTCAAGTTTTCCATTCGTCTTCTAATGCAATGCTTCCCCTTTGTCAGGAGTGCTGCCAAGATGGGTGAAGCATGTGGAGAGATTGAGGAAGGGGAAGATGATGGTCTTGTGAATGCTGCTGAGATTGACACAGTATGTGAAGATGAGGGTGAAGGGGCAGCTGAGAGTCTCATGAATATTTCCAGGATGAAACAAGCCCATCAAGATTTACAGGAGAAGGCTGTTGAGAGTTGCATGGGTGTTGCCAAAATGGGTGAAGCAAGCGGAGAGACTGAGAAAGAGGCCGATGAGAGTCTCGAGAATGCTGCTGAGACTGACAAAGCATGTGGAGATGAGGAGGAAGGGGCAGCTAAGGGCCCCTTTAATGCTGCCAAGATGGAACAAGAAAGTCAAGATTTAGAGGAGGAGGCAGCTGAGAGTCTCATGGGTCCTGCCAAGATGGGTGAAGCTTGTGGAGAGATTGAGGAAGGGGCAGATCATGGTCTCGTGGATGTTGCTGAGACTAACCCAGTATGTGGAGATATGGAAGGGGCAGCTGAGAGTCTAGTGCGTGCTACCAGGATGGAACAAGCCCATCAAGATTTACAGGAGAAGACAGTTGAGAGTCGATTGGGTGCTGCCATGATCGGTGAAGCAAGTGGAGAGATTGAGCAAGGGGCAGATGACAGTCTCAAGGATGCTGCTGAGATTGACAAAGCATGTGGAGATGAGGAGGAAGGGGCAGCTAAGTGTCTCGTGAATGCTGCCGAGATGAAAGAAGCCAGTCAAGATTTCGAGGAGGGGGCAGCTGAGAGTCTCATGAGTGTTGCCAAGATGGAGGAAGTTCGTGTAGAGGTTGAGGAGGGAGCAGCTAAGAGTCTTTGTAGCCAACCCTCGGGTGCCGCTTGCACCCACTGAAAAAGTGTTTGTTTGTTGCTAAAGTTCTTGTTTGTGTTCAGATTTTGTTCTGTTTGTTTTTTATTTCGTTCATCGTTTCGTGTTTCGTTTTCCTGCATTCATTTAATTTTATTTGTGTTTATTCATTTTTCAATTTTCATTAATAATCCTTGGTTTATTTAGAGCAAAAAATTAATTTTACGTATTTCACCAACTGTTCTCTTATTTTTTAGTGTACATCTGCAACAATAATAGTTGCCGAATTGAAAGTACGTCTCATTTTCAGTTTATTCTATGTCTGAGTGTCTCCCTGTCGTTACAATGTAATCAACAATAGACTAAACCCGAGCGCCAGTCTATGGCATTTATGAAACTCATTTCAGTATTACTGTAAGGTCTGTAATATATACACGATAACAGTCATCAGTAAGTGCTACATTCACTACTGTATTGCGAACAACACATGATGCCGATTTACGAAATCTGATTTTATAGTTGTTAGAGAGTGTTATGTAACCAGCCATAATATCGGTGACCCGATGTCTCTAATGACTCTGGGGAGGATCATGGCCTGGACAATTGTCCGCATTTGTGACCAATCTGTGTGAGTGTATTTCATGGCTGCAACATGTGTGGGAGTGCATTGGATGAAAAAATCAGAAAGAATATTGCAGAAATTACTGTAATCTGTTCTCCCCTATGTAGCTAACTTCTTTGTAGTAGAAGCGTACATCCTTAAATCTGAGAGTTGACAGATTTGGGATATTTTGTTTCTGATCCTCCCTGCTTCTCCACTGAGTTTATTCGTAGCTTGTTTAAAAATACTGTCATGACGTGCCGGGATATACAAACTGAAGTCAAGCTGCCATAGAGAGGAATTGTCTCCCATTATTTTTTGATATGTGTAGTATAATTCTGCGCTAATGATACATGCGCAATAAATTGGGTTGTTTCAGTTTTCCTCTCGTTTTAACTCGGGAAAATCCCTAGAGAGGAGAAATAGAGTAGGAGTTGTGCAAAATTCGATCACGTATCCGTCTCTGACCAGCTTCTCATCTGCATAGGACGGTAATATGATACGCTATAAAGTGAAAGAAATGTATCGTATTCCCCTCAGCTTAATTATGCCACTCATTCCTATCCTCAATTAGTATTCTCGCTCTATGTGCTTATCAGAAGTACGTAAAAGGACCCAGTTATTTACGGTTAATGGGCTTCGAAAGTACGTGCGTGAGCAACACAGATTTTTTCCGTATGCTACACCAACGTGTATTATTTGAAAGCAAGTGTGTGGTGGGAAAACAAATCATACAACTTTGTAAGTACATACTGTAGGTGCATGGCGTGATGTAACATCTCAGTATGCTAAATGGTCTCTTTATTACTTAATTTAGTACAATGGATATGGAAGGGAACTGTCATCAGTAACTAATTGGTCGGGTTTATAGCTGGGCCGTAATACAGTCACTTTAAATGTCTGAAGAAATCAACTACGGCACCATACGCCTACCAGAAATTGTGGGCAATCGGAACGGAGACTGAATATTTACAAACGGCACACAGAGAGTGCACACCTAGCCCCTGATTGTAGAAGTTAAGCAAGTAACCGTATTAACAAAAAGAAGGTGAGCTCATCGGTATATCAGCGTTAAAGAATGCACAGCATCGCACAGGCCAAGAAGAAGTAACCTCATCGTCTATGTTGTTGTGACCACGTGCGAGCGTAGTAGAGATATTTCACATACCTTACTCACAGCGACATCGTCCACGCATCGACTACAACGCACACAAAAGATTTATATCAAATTCACTTTACACACGCACACTGCCTGATCTGAAAGCTATGCACAAGGAGCGGATGATGCCCATTCTCTGTACAGTCATGCGCACATGGCTTTTTTAAGACGATGATATACACATTACGCACCATTTAATAGATCTTGATTCCCATAAAATACACACAGTAATATTCTTTCTCAACGTATGTTTGCACACGTATACTGCCTTAAATGAAAGCCATTGATGAACGATGAGAGCTCATTGTCTGTATAGCCATGGCCACGTGGTACGTAGAGAACCGTGGCGTACAGTTTACTGACCGTGAGATCATTCTTCACTGTAACAACGTCCACAGGATAATATTTTTATACAGTACACACGAAAACACGCAACTTATTCGGTATGAAATGTCCGAGTTAAAGTGAATGCTAACTGTCTGTGCGGCCATCAACGATAGTCCATGGAAGGCAATGACTGATACGTTTCACACCAAGAAATCATCAGTTGATCCTATACAAATTGCTGGAAAAATCGGAAAGGAGGACTTGTAATTAAACAATGATAATATTGGCAGTCCTAAAGCTAAAGGCTAAAGGCTAAAGGCTGATGATTCAATGATTGCACGATGGAAATTCCATCAGACTTTGCTCTCCCTATTGAATTTACCAGAAATATAAAAATTAATGTACATTATAACACTTCGCTACTATTTACAGACTTACAAGAAAAGTGATTATTCAGTTACATTTGTAAATAACTCGTTGTTGTACGTTAGACAGGAACCTGAAGGTGACGCTCTAACAGAGCGACCGTTCACTTAAAAGACGAAGATACGATGCCTATCGTGGCATACAGATGAGGCAGCATCGACTTTCTGTTCCACGGTAGAACAAATTAAATCATTTCCGTGACCAACCATGGCACAACACATTTCAGACTACTGTATATCTCCGTCATACCCATTTTTTTGCATTCTTTCCCAGAAACATAGGTAGTTAACAACTTGACATTACACATGCATTTATGGATGCATCAGCACAAGCATTTATGGATGCATCAGCAATCATTCATGCTCTTGACTCAGTCCACGATATATATGGTAATAAAATGCGAACACATAATGGAAAAAAGGTGGTATGTGCACTAATTAAAAACTAAACCGGTTATCCACAATCTCTCTCAAGAGGCTACTGGTACACTGGATAGGTAAAGTTATTAAAAATATAGTACTGTTGATACAATTAAAAATGAAGTAGCTCTTGTATAATGCAAGTAATACCAAAAGCTGAATTAATGTAACGGTACATATGGTAGCCTGTCAGCATTAATGTAATATTGTAACTATCATCTTATACAGACCTCAAATGATTGGGTTAATTAATGTTTTGGTTAAACAAACCTCCTCCTTCCATGATCATGGCCAAATGGTGATTTTTATCCACTTTATACAAAACTCACGGTTACCGAGATATTGAGTCGGAGTTCGGTACAGTCTGATGTATCGAGTTATTATGGTTCTGCTAGATCTTATTTATTCGTTGAGTGTACCAACTGCGCTGATTCCACCTTGGTAATCGTTTAAAATTAAAGTGAGGTTGCCTACGTACGCCTAACCTGCACTCTTCATCAGTAGGAATGTAAGGGGTATAAGGGTCAAGTGTGCACACCATTCCTTCCCCTGAAGATTGTAGGTAGAGACTCCGAATGTGACACGTGGAGGTCATGTCCCTGTCTAAGCCGTGCCTATTTCTGTCATTTCGTAATTTCTCTGCGCTCCAGTCTCATGCAAGTAATTTACCATCTATGAAAACTGAAACAGCCAGTCAGAGTACAGTATTAAACTTGCCTTTAAAAAGAAACTGCCAGTCGCTCTCCTTGTTCTCTGTACCTTCCACTGGCCAACAGTTCTCCAAATTAAGTATTATCTTACCCAAATCGAAGGTATATTTTAATCGACTGTGTTAAGATATTGATAATATTGGTGGATCTTACAGTACTTCAGTGTCTAAAATAATTTATTATCCATCGAAATGCACATTTCACCATAGCTGATTAAATAACAAAATTGGTTATTGTACACATCTCCTAATTGCCAGTGATAATTAACAAATTACGAAAGGATATTGGCATTGCTATTTTAGATCTACCTGAGGCAATGGACTCTCTGTACAAAGATCGAATGTTCATCACCTGACATACTGTTAAGCACTTTCATAGAGGGGGAGGGGATTGGAATTTTACGCTTTAATGTAATCGATGCTACTGAACGCTAATACTGTTTCTATTACTTTAGAACTTTAACATACATGTGGTAATGTGTTTAACCATCAATGTTATATTTTTATGGTACTTAAGTACACACGCTACAATAGGAATGATACTTTATGACGAGATATCTAATGCCTTGTATCACTTGCACTACATATTATCTTAATATACAATGAAAGTTTTATCATGTTCCCAATACAATATGCAGACACCTGAAATGTCCAAAGGACAAGATCGTGTAACTCCCACCTGAGGCCTAAAATCCTAAACGCGTATTCTCAGATTAACTGAAACAGTAATAATACATCTACATCTATAACTGTGATATAACACGTGATGTACTAAAATGACTTCCTAAGCTCGCAGATCATAGCTCTTATTAGCTATACAAGAGACTGTGGGAAAATATCAAGCTGATCAAGCATCATTTTAGGGGAGAAGATTACCGTCTCATGACAAGACCTTTAATGCACTTTATCGCTAAAACTACGTATTTGCGTAGTACCAAAGTGTAACTTTGCACTGCACTATTATCACGCGTAAAGAAACGAAATTATAAAAGAAACTGATGATGTACATTACGGATAAATAAATTTTTTAACGTGAACGTATCAATGAAGCTCTTTTGCAAAGCACAATGGATAATAAAATTCGATATTTCCACGTGTATTTGTCTATATTATTCTTCACAGTACTTTTGGCTCATATGTAGGCATCAATGACATAACATGCATGTTTATCAACGATTTCATGCCGACTTTTGTACCACAGATTAAAGAAAGCAAGAGTTGTATATATTATTTATGAAAATACGTAGAAGATGTTTTGTTGAACTGAATTGAGATCGATGGAAATATTTAAAAAGTCAGTGAGTATATTTAAACCATAATAAGGTGGCATCGGACATATACTTTGAGAATTTGGTCGCCGTAAGAAGGAGGTTCGTAGGCCACGTTATTTCTGAGCTAAAATGAGATAAATACCGATAATACAGTTTACATATAATGCTGAAATTTTATAATCATGGATTAAACAAATAATGAAATCACAATAGCTTTTATCATAACTATAATTACTGAATTGCACTATGCTACTTACATTGGGAATACAATATTAATCACTAGTGATATATTGATTATCCGCACGTCGGTATCTCGTCCGTGCGCAGTGGAAATTTCCTTTATATAATTACTAGTATGCGCGAGTATGCACCCTGCAGAACGCAGTGACTTTTTATAAAATTAAAGATTTTAAATCAGAGCGGCCAGTCTAACGCGCGAGGCTCTCCTTCGACTCCATTCCAGAACAGATAACAGAAGAAGTACTTAAAAAAAGACTAGACATCCTTCCTGTGTCTCACCAGTGATCACATGCGACCGCGCACCAGACAACTAGCATTGGCTTTCATGCTTTATTAAACGGGGTTCTTTGATTAAGAAAAAATAGATTTACATGCTATGCCTAAAAATGTGCCTTTAAAAAGTGTTTCCCAGAAGAATACAAAGCACACATGGCACATTATCTGACTCAGAGCTTAGAGTGCACTCGTCAGTGGGAATATGTTGATGTTTCTATGCAAGTAAACATTTTATTCCCACAGCTAACTAGTGTGAGTTACTTGCCAAAACGTAACAACTAGAACAAATATCAAAGTCAACTAAATTTGTTAGTAAGCCTCAAATAAAGGAATCAACTGTATCTCCCAATGGACAATTATAGCAAATTTCCTAATGTATTGCTACGTTTCAGCAAATCTGTAATAGATTACCCCATGTTACTGCAAAACTGTAAGAAATTGCCCCTAACATCGCCTTATTTACAGCAAAGTTGGTACAAAGTGATCCAGAAATTATGTCATTACAGCAAAATTGTAAGATGTTACCACAAAATCCGCCCTGCCACAGCAAAATTGTACCAAAATTATGCTATATTACAACAAAGTTGTAACAAATTACCCAATATATAAGAAAATACGTTATACTTCACCGTGTTATAACAAATCGTAGCAACTTCCTGGCAGATTAAAACTGTGTGCCCGACCGAGACTCGAACTCGGGACCTTTGTCATACAGTTTTAATCTGCCAGGAAGTTTCATATCAGCGCACACTCCGCTGCAGAGTGAAAATCTCATTCTGGAAATCGTAGCAAGTTACCCCAAATTGTAGCTAACTGCTCTACAAATACACATGCTCCACCTAAATTATAATAACTTGTGGCATACTTCGATGTGCTACTCGAAAACTATCGTAAAATACCCTACACATCCCCATGTTGCATCAAATTGTCAGAAGCTTTTACTATATACTGTACCATGAAGTCAACACCATTTACGATAGATTTCTAAGAACCGTGAAGTGGCAGATTCATTGGTTTCAGTCACATCTGAAATTATACTATTTATGAAACCACCAATATGGTTAGTGATCACTGAAGCTTGGGAGTTCGTTTTGCAGTGAAGGGAGAAATCAAACAGGGAAACTGCATCGATCTAATGCCTAGGTATCTCAAGCGCCACTTTACCACTGCTGTACTCGAATTTACATGACTGTTTTTCTACTCGCTTTTAATTTATAATTTTCTACGCTCACAGCAAGATACCATCGATCAAAAAATTTAGAAGTATTGTGTACGTCACCTTGTATCCTTCTAAAGTCACTCAACTTTGATACCCTCCTGTATACCACAACATCATCACAAATGAGACACACACAGCTTCTATCCAAGACTGCCAGACGATTTACAGGTAAATGTATAGAGGAAATGAGCGTTTCTATCACACTTGACTGGAGCATTAGTGGCGATAGCCTTGTCACTGATGAACACTGGTCGTTGTCGAGAAAGTGCTGGGTTCTTCACTTAAGAAGTCTTCGAGGTACTATTGCGCATGCTCACACCTTTATTAACAGTCTTCAGTTGACACCATTTCAAACATATTCCGAAATACTCTGAATATGGAAACTGCATGCTGCCCTTCACCCACGGAACGTAGGACTTCATGCGAGAAATGGCCAGGTTTCGCATTAGCGAAGCTTCCGAAACGTGCTTATTTGTGGACAGAAGCTTTTCCGTCTCAAGGAAATTTACATTCCAACTCTGAATTTGTTCAAGAATTCTGCATAAAACCTATGTTAGAGATCCTGGTGTGTAATGTTGTGGGTAGGTCCTTCTAGCCCTCTTGCATACAGGAATCACTTGCCTTTTCTTGTAGGCGTTCGGGGCCCTGCACTGGGCGAGCGATTTGCTATAAAAGAGAGCAAAGTAAGAGGCTATTACCACAGAGTACTGTCCGTAAAACTAAATTGGACTTCCGTCTGTAACTGCTGACTTACTTTTTTGTTTTATTTTCTTTGTTCAGTACGCCAAGGATGCCTGTTTCTTGCCAGAGGGAAGTTAGTACCACGGTCGAGCCACAATATGAATGTACGATTCCCATTGCTCAATGATTTCTTAAATGCCTATTTGATTCAGTATTCAAAAGTTCCTAATAAGAGTGTCGTCGATTACTAGAGGTGTAAATGTAGATGGATGAGAGTGTGGTTGTGGCGGATTTGGAAGTGGAATTGTAAGAAGAAGAAGATAAAGAGTGGAAAACATAATTGAACACGCTGTTTACTGAACCCAAATTGATTCCCGCAATAAACGGCAGAAGAATTTCATGGTTAGAACATGAATCAAGGAAAAAAAATTGGTGAAGGAAGAGCAAAAAAGGAACTTAGAAGTAGACCAAAACTTAGGTGGGTCGATGATCAAAGATGACCTGGAGACCATGGCAGCGCAGATGTACATGGCCAGCGAAAGACAGCAGTCCAAGACGCTGAGGACTGAGGCAATGGACCGACATTGTTCTGTGCTACCAAATGAGAAAATAAAGAAAAATATGAAACCTAGTCGTTCTTACTTATATGTGCACATTTTATTGCCGCAAAACTTCTAATATATCAGCATATATTGATTGTAAGACACATAGATATCAGCTAATCGATGAAGTTCGCTGAATATTTGCTAGCGCTTCGTAAAAGAGAGTAGCGGGAGATGTATTCGGAATAATTATAACCATAAGAAACAATCTAAAATTAGCACTGGGAGTATTTTAACGCAGCACGAATGGCCTGTCGCTTTGTTCTGACTTTGATACTTGACATGTTGTTAGGGAAGGGTGGATCTTTATGTCTGAGTAAGTGGTGACATGTCTTTGCTACAAGGAGCTTTCGAAAACTACGTATGTGGGAGGCAAACAGCAGTTGCTACCCGTGTCTTCGTCATCTGTGTCAACGTCGCCCTCACCTCAGGGTGTTGTTACCAAGGAAGCAGTGAAGGTAGAGTTAGTTAAAAATAGTTCGTTTTGTACTTTCAAAAAAGAAAGAGTTATCAGCAGCAAGGAAATAGATTGTAGCTGAAACTTTGCACTGGAAAAATTTGGGAACGAAGGGAAGAAAGAAGAAATTCAAAAACGACTTTGAGATACGAACCTCAAGGAAAGAAGGATCTGGGGTGGACAGCTAAGAGTTAGCACTAAAGAAGAAGGAGAAGGAGAAAACAATATGAAGTAAGTCTACACTCTCGAACGATGATGGATTCGAGAAGCGTAACTCATATTGTTTTGTTTATTCCTTCAAGAGACCTCCCACTAATTTCGTCAAGAACAAACTGCAGTCTCGTTAGGAGCGGCGTTCGGTCTTTCGCCAGGTACGCACGTTCCCATAGTAATGATAAAGGTGAAACTTTCAGGAACCTCTGTCAGGAGCTTTTAACCGTAGCTCCACAGCAAGCGAAATCTGTCAGAATCCATACAGCCTCCTTAATCCGTCACCAATTTCACGTAATAGTTCTAAGGCCGCTGCAGAATCAGATTAGATAGCCAACAAGAAAATGTTGGTTGCCTAGTGACCAACACATCCTACTTGGAAGTGGATTTGCGGCGCCATAGATACACTAATGGTGAGTACGTTAGCATACGGCAGACATGCTGACATAATTGGCGAGGATGCTAAATCTGATCTCACAATTAGGACGGAAATTTTGTCAAACTTAGGGACTCTTGAAGCTTAGGCGTGAAATTAATAGAGCTCGTTGTCAACCAAAAGACCTTGCTTTCGTCGTTACAGCAGGTTCCCTGTACAGCAGATTGCATTGCGATACGGATTAACGTAAGGTAAGTTTCTTAAAGAATATATGCCGTGGATATTTAAATTAATAACAACTTCAACTTCTATCATTAGTTACCTTAAAAATCTGGTTAGAGTAAGACCCTCATGACAGATTTCCGCAGACCTACTGGTGTTGACATCATAAAGTCGGATGCAAATGCCGTTGGCGATATTAGTACGACATTTAAAAAACTTACAAAAATTCGTATGTTAGAACACTGAAACACAGAGAATTCTTCCGCCTAAACTTACCTCTCGAAGTTTCAGGATGTTACTTACGTGATTCAAAACAACTGTACATGCGACACATCAGTTTGGTTTAGTGAGATACTACGATATGCATGATTATTGGTCTGTTGCAGAAATCTGAAAGACAGAACCACAGGAACTACAAGTATAATTCGCGGTAGGTTCCCGATTTCTTAATAATATCATTTATTGCTCCCACGAAAGTTTGTTAGTAAGGCAGTATTTTATATTTTAAGCAGAGAACGCAGCGGTTAAACAAAGAACAATTCCGCCCTAAAAGGTAAAATGGAGATTTTGACAACCATCTTGTTGTGAAATTCTTGTGTCCAAACACTCGAAATCTCAAGAATGTAGCGCAGTAAGAATGTGATAAACTGCGTGCCCTGTGGCATACTAGAGACAGTGAGAGGAAGTATTTTCTTCTTTGTGTTGTGCTGTTGGTGATAGTGAGTCGTATGAAACTAAACATCTAAAGTCATGAATGTCTCATTCACACACAAGAAGGAATATGTGTTTTCCTGCTGTTTGTTTGCGTACGGAGTTATGATTAAGTGCAAGTCAGAAAACGGGTTCTAAATATCAGTGTAACGTGTATGTGGGGCGGGACGTGGGTACCAGCCCGGCTCTCATTCTAGTAGGATGTGGGAAACTGCCTAAAAACCACACACAGAATGACTGGCGCAACTGCAGTAGTCGTCAACCCGCGACGCAGGTTCGACCAGCGTCAGGCGCGCCTTCCACAGTCCCGAAAGGGGCCCGTTTCTTCTTTGCTTCGTTTCCCCTTACTTTTACCGTGCATCCTCTTCTTTAAGGCGGTATCTCTCTTCTTGCCCATTTTTATCCTTCCTTTCCTCCACGCTCTTACTCGTATTCCTCTTTTGATTCACTCCCTGCCACGTAGTTCCTATCGTTAACTGTTTGTGCAAAGAGCCGCAGATACAAAACGGTGAAGTTTTGTTCTTTATATAAATAATGTTTGATTTCAGTGAAAGAAATTGATTTCTCCCCCATAATAAACAAGGAATGGAGATTTTTAAATTGAGTAGATGACGCAGACAACCTTTGGAATGGGAACAGCATTTCGGATTATGTTGTTTCACTTTACTTAGGAACAGTTTACTGTGAAAATATGGCTCCACCGGAGTTCGTTTAAGTAGTGAAAGAGTCCGTTAACATACAGTTTGGTAGGCACTTCCTATTGTCCCCATCGGAGCTAGTAATGCCTGGATCAACCGTATGAAAAGAAAGAAATTTCAGGTCTCTAGGCTGATTGTCTACGAGAATACATCACTAATCAGTTCAAGCACGTTAATCGCCTGCTAACTGAACACTACTACAATTTGGTAAGATTTGTAATGTAAAAAATGTACTTTGGAGGCGTATTTTATATATATGCGTTCTCCCTCCACCCAGAACCAATAATAATAATAATAATAATAAAGGTACATAATCCTTTACTATTTTCTTTGTTCCAGTAGCAGGTAAGTGATTTAGCAACAACATTTTTCCCTTAAGAGAGCACTAATATTCCTTTCACAGTGCAACAAGCGTAATAATGCTTGAACATCAAGAAATTTTCATTAGGCAATGTAGTTATTACATTTCTCCAAAATTCTACCCACATATTTCAGGCGTACTTCCGACCACATGAACATTATAATAAACACCTGAACGTCATAATAAAGCTAATCGTTACGAATACAATTATTTTACACGCTGCATGTTTTCCAACTCTTCTTTATTTTAGTCCAGTATGGCGTTAAGGCGTTGAAGGGTTATTACGCTACGGTTTTCTAAAAAATAAAATGCAGTATGAGGTCACACGACAACAGTATTCTTTTGCGCTAGTTTTTGAAACTTCTTTGGCATTCATTTATGGTTATTTATAATTTTTTCTATATGGTATTTCTTAAAACATTCTCCCGTGTGAAGTCCAGGTTTACCCTTGAGTGGTTCGCTGTAGTAAATACCTTCTCTTCTTTATGCTTTCTTCTAGTTTTAGCTCTGTGGGCTTTTTTTAAATTTTGCATTATAAAAGGCATCTTCCCATTTAGTCTCTCCTTAGTGTCAGAAGGTGATGGTTTCCCTCTTTTCTTGGAGTTTTTATTTCTCGCGTGGCTGTCTAGCTGTCTGATTAGGCTGTTTCTGTAGTTGTTCTCCAGATTACTTTTTGTCTGTTGAATAAATAACGTCACTGTTGACTACTTCAGCTTAAATGTGCCAGACGAATAACTACTGCCACTAGTTCTATGACAGCTGTGCAGTAAGGTAGCAGTCACAGAACTGATCAGAACTGTCCACTCCTACCACAAACTTCTTATATTCCAAAGTAATCGAAGGTTTCAGGGACGGAATAGGCTCTTTCTTCCTATAGCCAGTCTTGGAATGAAAGGCATTCATCTCAGTCTCACCGCGCACAAACTCGCATTGAATAAGTTTCGTGTTCTTAAAATCGCATGCGAAATCCTGCCTAAAAGGCATAGCTGTATCTGTAACGTGAAATTTTATTTTGAACAATTCCCGAGCAAGTTGAGAGCTCTTGTATAACCTGTCAGCAAAGACGTAATAGCCCGAACCGCCTGCTCGAGCTAGCAACGGCTGTGCCAAATGAACTACTATTCGTATTGCGAAAGGGAAATCAGGAAGAATTAGAATCTCTGTAGTTGTTTTCCCGTTATATTGAATGTGAGAAAAAACAGAACCATTTTCTGAATCACACAAACAGAAAACTCGTAAATCCTAATTCGTAAGCTTCTTTGGAGTCTATAACGTGAGTTGAATTTTTCCTTCTGTACTTTCATATACACTCATAGCTTTTACTGTCAATATTTTCTTTAACGTTCTTCACATTGCTCCCTCACGGACCTTGACACTTCTGAGCTATGACAGGTGGGACTAAATGCAGCAAAATATTTGACAGAAAAAACATCGACAAGAGAAAACATCCTTGAAAAGTGGGAAGAGTGGAGTTCATTCTAGCCGGTCTTCCAAAATATTCAATTAAGTGTCATCAAATACAGGGCCATGTTCAGTATTACACCAAGAAATACACCAGTAATACACCAGTTCATCTAATGAAGCGTTGTTTCACAATGTGGCATTAAGTGTTTTGTAAGTGGACTGATTTTCCGTATATTTCATTTTGCATTCATATTTAATCAGTCGCATTTTCATTAAGAAGACTGTTAGTGAAGAGGAATTGCATACATTCAAGTTCGGGTTTCGGCCGAACACCATGAGGTATGGTGAAACATTGTTGCGTAACAGAAGAAGGGAACTTCATGAGATAAGTCTCGCCATCACGACAGAATTTCCAGATTTGCTGCAGGTAGTACCTTTCATCAGTTCCCACTCCATCAGTAGATTCTGATTTACTAAATCTTATATCACAGCTCATGGTGGAAGTTTCTTCCTATTCACTTTCATCACTTCGCTCAAAATGCCTTCGAGAAGCCACCTGGCAGTATTATCGTCGCTTAAACATTTAATACCGGCCATTATCGGAACGTGCGAATGCAACACGCTTTGTACTGTCAGAAATGGATCCGGATCCTCTTACAACTTTATACTTCAAAGTAAATGTACTGTTTCATAAAGACAATGTACTACATGCAGTGCGTGGTAAGGTTCTTCTTGATGAATACATTACCGCAAGGAGGATGTATCGTCAGTCGAGTTTAGTATGAAAAATTACATAAATTATCTGTGTAAACATCTAAATCCCTTCTCTCATTCCGTATGGTATTGCTCAAGCTCAACAGGTGGCAAACTAATGTGGGTTTCTTGCGTGAAAAGTATAGATTTTGATATAAATTTCAGCAATCCTGGAACACACTCCCTCAATCAAACTCACAATTTTACTGTGAATAGCTTAAGCTATGTACTCCAAGATAGTCTGTGATTAAAACAGACAGACTATACCTACACAAACCAATCAGGAAACGGCAATACAATCCTACAAGGCTACTAAATGTAACAAGTACATGAGTCAGCTCTAAACCCAGCAATAGAAACACGACTCTTCTACCACACATTCCTTAAGTGAAATGTCCAGTATTTTTACCAAGGGAAAGGATAAAATTTTTGAATGTATGTATAGTATGACAACATGAAAAAGTAATGTACATTGCTGTAATCATCTTCCATCCAAATAACTATTGGTAATTTATGAGCTCCCATTATACTCTGAAGAGCCAAAGGAACTAGTACAAGTGCTTAATATGCTTTAGGATACCCCTAGAGCACGCAGAAGTGCCGCAACACGACGTGTCATGGACTGGACTAAAATATGAAGCAGTGTTGGAGGGAACTGGCACCTAATACCCGCCGGCCGGTGTGTCCGAGCGGTTCTAGGCGCTACAGTCTGGAACCACGCTACCGCTACGGTCGCAGGTTCGAATCCTGCCTCGGGCATGGATGTATATGATGTCCTTAGGTTAGTTAGGTTTAAGCAGTTCTAAGTTCTAGGGGACTGATGACCTTAGATGTTTAGTCCCGTAGTGCTCAGAGCCATTTGAACCATTTGAACTTAATACCCATAAATCCGGAAGAGTACGAAGAGGTGGAGATCTCTTCTGAACAAACCACTGCAAGGCATCCCGGATTGCTCAACAACGTTCACGTCTTGGGAGTTTGGTGGCCATCGGAACTGTTTAAACTTAGAAGACTATTCCTGTAGCCACTCAGTACCAATTCTGGAAGTGTACGGAGCCGCATTGTCCTGCTGGAAATGCCCAATTCCGGCAGAGTGCACAATGGACGTGAATGTATGGGTGTTGAGGCAGGGTGCTTAGATACGTTGTAAGACGTCGTGGTCTCCTGACCTTCATTGCTTACATATTCCGTCCTCACAATCATATTCCGCACATCAAGGCGCTTCATTCGAACCCAAACTCGATAAGATAAAGTCATTGTTGTATGAATTCATGTAAATGCAAATAACAAGTGCGCACCTTGGTTGAAATACTCGAGGTTGGCGTACATACATACATTCCAGACACGAGGGTCACAGGAGCTTTTAGTTCGAGAGAGGCAGACCACACACCGGGAGGCCAGCCCTTCAGAGGACGAGTCAACCACAGCCGCCTGTGGAGCAGACAGCGTGTGCCTGAGTGAAAGGGGGAACGACCCTGTGTTTGGCTTCCAAACAAATTCCGCTACATTGTGTGGGAACGTCCAACCTACACATTCTTTACACATAGCATGCAGTTTCAGAGATTTTCACAGGGACACAGCAAACACCAAACGTCGATACTACAGATTTCTGGATTGGTCGCCTAAAACGAAACGTCATTCTCCCATTTTAGAAGAGCAATGCTGATTGGCAGATGATATTTCTGTCGCCTTGAGCTGAAGGAGTAATGGAAGAGACAGAAAGATATACCCCGTCAAGGCTGGCGTGGAGAGGCACCTTTCCGTTGTCGCTCTTGGAGTGAGGAACAAGTCTCTCCTCAGTACTTCACTGGGAGAGCGCCTCTGTTGAGAGTGAATCGAAGTGCGACTCTATATTGAGCCTTTGCGTTTAAGCATTGTTGACTATGTTGGCCGACACACTTATTGTGCGGTGTGAATGGACAGAGTTATAGTTAAACGCCTGCGAGTGAATTTTTGAGTGACATCGCGGTAGACTGGTTATCTGACCGCTGTACCACGCCAATAGTTAGACTAGGGGCGAATAGGAATCCTTGACTTCATCAAGGCATAGGGAGAGTTTGATTAGCAAAGGTCGATCCAAATAGAACGAGAGTTATCTTATTTGTCAGCAGTGAGCGGCACAGACTGCAGTCATCTCAGCTTACGGTATTGTGCGATACAGCTACTGCGAACCCCATATTTTCTCCACAACAGTACCCTTCACTGCATTTCACACGCCACAGCCACGACCATACCTAGCAACATTCTAACAGATAATTATTCAAGTTGAGTAGGCGCGCCTCTCAGCCATTCTGCCAAGTCAACAGCAATCTTAAACTTTGTATAGGAATTTCATTAGCGAATCCTATCCTTGAGAGGTAACTTCACATTCCGAAAAGAACCAGGATATAATTTGTTCAATTCATAACTAAAAGTGCCATTGTGATTTCTCAGAATTTTTGCAAAATAAATAATAATTTTCGTTAGTTTCATGTTTTTCTTACACATTCTAGCACTACTCCAGTACCCAAGTATCCCACCAGTTACATAAGAAATTTTGTGAATTTTTGTGTCATTTCCTTACAGCGGACGACTCCAGAAGATACTTATTGCTGAAAGTTTTTCAGGCATTTCTCTTTAGAACGTTAGGAGCGTCTGTTTGACTTCTATAGTAGTGTGGGGTTGGAAATTGCATCTTGCAGGAACCACAATGTAAAGGGTGCATCTCAGATTAATCCGTTGAACAGAATAACACAATAGCAGATCAACCCCACGCTCACAACGTGTCACGTATCACACTCGTATCTCAACGAAATAGTGGTCCCACATACTCCAATTGCAAATGCCCCACACCATTACAGAGCCTCCACAAGCCTCAACAGTTGACATGCAAGGTCCAGGGATTGATGAGGTTGTCTCCATTCCCGTACACATTCATCCGCTCACTACAATTAGAAACCAGAGTCGTCTGACCACACAACATGTTCCCAGTTATCAACAGTCCAATGTCCAGGCGAGGCATAAAGCTTTCTGTCGGATAGTCGTCAAGGATACACGAGCGGTCCTTCGGCCCCGAAAGGCCGTATCGATGATGTTACTTTCAATGGTTCGTACACTTAGTTGATGGCCGAATATCGAAATCTCCAGCAATTTGCAAAAAGGTTGCACTTCTGCCATGATGAACGATTCTCTTCAGTCTTTGTTGGTCCCATTCTTCGAGGACATTTTTCCTGCCACAGCGATGTAGGACATTTGATGTTTTACTGGATTCCTAATATTCACGGTACAATCGTGACATGGTCGTACAGGAAAATCCACACTTCATTGCTCTCTCGGAGATGCAGTGTCCCATCGCTCATGGGCCGACTACAACACTATATTCAATATGTCACTTAAATCCTGATAACCTGCCATTGTAGCAGCAGTAACCGTTCTAACAACTGCGATAGACACTTGTTGTCTCATATAGCTGTTGCTGACCACAGCGCCGTATTCTCCTGTCTACATACCTCTTTATTTGGATACACAGCTTATAGCACTTTCTTTAGCGTTTCAGTGTACACACAGTTCGATTCCTCCGTGTGTAGTGATTTTTACCTACTAATACTGGTCTAATCTCACACACAATATCTAACTTCACCACATCAAACAAACTGCTATACCCTCACTCAATGCTTCATTCATTTTGGAACCTGCATGACAGCAAAGACAATCGCCATACAAAAGCTATGCTCTCTCTACATACAGGTCCTCTCAAAGAATGTAACAAATCTAGAATACCAGAAGGCATCGAATATGAACCAGAAACGGTGAATTCACTTTCAAACAAAGAAGACAACATAGACAATACTGTAAATGATTCAGACGGATCGAAAACCATCTGATATAGTAAAGATGTAAATCTGCATCCGTGATGTAGTAAAGAGTCTGCTACAGTGCTTGTATCCAATAACCGACAGTTGTTAGGGCGGACTTCTATAAGCAATGTCAAAGATAAAAGTCGTGATCTGTTTGGTGGCAGTTTGAATAAATATCAAATTCGCTCCTGACGTGAGACTTTATGCGTCGTAACAAGTAGATGAATATGTTACTACTTCGGCGATAACGAGCAGATTTGCCCATCAAAATAGCATGTAATGCAAAGGGTTGACACTCGATTCGACGCTATTAACACTCCTAATCCAAATCCTACATGTCAATGACCAAAAGGTAAAAAAAGCAAATGGAAGAAACGTTATGGTTTGGGGGCAAACGCGAGTTCCGCCGTCACGTCCCATATACAATGGAAGGCTTCTGAAACGGGTTGGTGACCCATGGCGAGAGGGATAACGAACGCGACGGGCGATACATCGAGAGGAGCAGGTAGTGGAGCAGCGCTGATGCTACGGAGAAATTCTTTAGAAAACTGCACTACGGAATTCCCAGATGGATACAAACAGACCAGCAACGCAGTTGATCATGTGAAATGCATGTGATATGCTCATGATGTACGTGTGTTACTTTCAGTCGTCAGGAGCGAGCACAAAATGCCCGCTTGGCTGAAGTAAACTCGGAAGGAGTAAAAAAGTGCGATATTTCGACGCAGTTGAAAGACAGATCCTTTGCGATTGGCGGAGGTAGTTTTCACAACGTGAAAGGAATGCTCCCATTGGCCTGAAAATGCCGTGACGTGAAGCACGAAAGGACACAGGTGGGGGGACAGATTGCAACGAAAGACACAAGGCCGAAAACTAGCGGGACTCTCCTCTGAACCAGCGTCAAGTGTAGAACACGGCGCATTACGCTCTATACGACGCCAAAAGATGAATTTTGTGTGGACACGACGTTCACATTGGCTGACATTCAGCTACAGGTTAGCTGAAGAGTTGTTGAGCTCCGACAGCGGAGAAAAGAAGCAGCCACATAGTTAATTGTTCTTGCAAGAGCTATTACACCGTTGAAGCATACACACTGCTCTGTCTATGCACGTGTATATGGCCATATATTCCAGACTAGGGATGAGTACATGTTTTCTTGCCTAAGAAGATAGATAGGAGAGTTTCAGCTGATAAAATGATAAAGATTTTGATCAACTTTCTATAGGATTTTCAGAGGGTGAGAGCAGCCATGCAGCCAACAGCATGTCACAGCTAAAGATAAATTCCGCTGTCAGAAACGTAAACTTGTTGGTTCAACAGCTTGTATCCACTGTGAACTCGAGCAACCTTGAGTAATCTATATCTCATCTTGTCACAAGAACTAACCATCCTCCGCAGACTTGATTGCCATCCTAAAAGGTATCGAACTTAGAAACGGAATGGGATGATTTGTCGTAATATTGGCAATTTCACTGTGTATAAGTAATAAAAATCTTGTAGAGAACCTTCTATATAAATCTGATATTGTGTTCAGTGTTATTTCTGCTATACAGGACGTAATGCGTTGTACTGACAACTGTCCTGAAATTGACACGTCGCAATCTATGTAAAATCATTTGCTACTTTAACAACAAAACAGGAATAAACCAATTTTATAGCTGAACACTCATGTGATCTGTCATAGAACATGGGTCCACTCATAACCCCAGTCACAGATTCTACTGATTTTAACGCACTTGATGTCTGATGAATGTGAAAAGGAGTGACGTGCCAGATAATGGCGACCCTTCCAGGGTGGCAGTTGGTCTGCCATGATGGAAGTTAGTCAAATTAAAAAGTATAATTGCTGCAGATCGACCAGGGAGTGTACCAGTAGGTGCAACATGGTGATTCAGCTAATACTCATAGGAAAAATCCAAGTTTGAGTTTTGTATACTTTTATTCATTAAATGTTAAATAATTTTTCACAACAAGAATACCTTATTTAGTAATCAAATTTCCACCAACTTTATATTTCATTCCCTTTTAATCTGCATCAATTAATAAGTGATGAATAATGTTTAGTTGTTCATTATTCACTAACTTTAACTGATTTTGGTTTATTTTCCATTTGGAAATTTAGTATAGTCTATACTAATATTATTCATTTGTGGATATAAAAAGAAGAATGATTTTTTATAAACCCCATCCATTTTTTTCAACATTTAATCCTAATTCCAATATTCGTTTTCCATAGATTATTCCTCTAACTGCAGTTGCACCTAATTATTCATCAACAGAAGCATCTGAGATATACATTCTTTCTTTTTCAGCTAACTGAAGTTCTTTATCAATCTATGTCTAGATGCTACTTAACAATCACAATATGCAATGTCATGTTGTTTGTATGATTCATCTAATTTATTTATTCTGGATGACCAAATACTTACATTTACTATGGTCCCAGGGTCACACCATCTGTAACCATGTACATGCTTTTCAAGTGAAAAATTATGAATTGTGTCAAAAACTAATCCTTTTCTGTATGGATTTTCCCAAAATATATGTGGTAGATTATCGAAATTCTAAGAAATGTGTGTTTCCTTTTGGGTTGTTAATTACAAAATCAATAAATTTAGTAGTAAACATTTTGTTGTTCCATCATCTTCAATAAAATAATTTTTATTTCCCATTAATTCTTCTCCATTGATAACTGATAATCTATCATGTAATTGATCAACATGTATTCAACTGGTTTTTCTGATTATTTTTCAACTAAATCTTCATAAGATTTTGAAATGACACACTGAGATTTTATCAGAAAAACGAGAAAATTTACTTTATCAAATGTTTTCATCAAATCAGTAAATTTATTTCTTTTACTTGCTTTCCTTTTCTTTGAAGTATTATCAGAATACATAGCATGTAAGTCGAAAAGATTACTAGCATAATTTTGTAAACCAAGACGAAAAAGTTGTTTACAAAACTCAACTACAGTACCATGTTTTATATTTAAAAGATTCATTACTCCATCAGTACATCCACATTTTGTTCGCCAAATTTTATTTTATCGTGATTGAATCTACTTGATATTTACCAATATATTTAAAATTAGCAACAGGTCTCAATCCAAAAACAGTACTTTCAGTATGATTATTAATATTAACATCCTTTCACATTTACCTATTTTTTAAAGAAATCTTTGTGTTTCGATTTTTTTCCACTTTTAATTTCTTCTTTTTCTTGATTCAGTAAATCATTTATTTCTGATTTATTTATATGTATAAGCTCTTTTATTCCTACCATATTGTCTAATTGTTGGAATATCGTTAAATCATTCTATATAACGTGTATGAGGAACCTTTTTTTCCAACTGCTCTGTTTTCTTCAGTTGCCTTTAGAGATTGTAGCCTAAGCATTCAATTCCTTGTTTAGCTTGTTCAACTGCATCAATAACTGGTTGATCTCCTTTTTTAAATTTTTCATGCTCTGTTCTTGTCTTTTTTCCATTTTTGAAACTTTTGTTTTGATTCTTCTTTTACTTTTCTATTTCGTTTAGGTGTTTTAACCACCTCTGTGTCATACTTTGATTACTATTATTGACGCTAATATACCATAATTATTTTTATTTTTGTTCATTTTTCTACATTCAGCATAATGCTCAACATTTACGTTCAGTGTTTCTGTATTTAACGTTTTTATGTTTGATATTTAGTGTTTATTAAATTCTTAATGTTTTCTCTGTATTTAACATTATTAATTTTTATGTCATATATATTACTATAAAACCAAATTCTTCCTTACTGTAACATTTACTAAAAATTCCATAAAATAGCAAATTTTAAATCACCACCAACAACGTCATGCTAAATATGATATAATTTCTATCATGTCATCTGAAAATATTTCAAAAGTTAACATTATTTCTAACTAATTGTTTTGAAATTTTTAAAGAAGTTTGAGCTAAGTGAAAACAATTTATTCCCTTAGGTCTACCTTTGGTAAAGTATGCTCCAACTACATCTTGATTTTCATGAATGAAACCATCAAAAACTACAACTGAATTACCTTTAAATTCATGTAAAGAAATAATTTCATCAATTTTTTCAATAAAACTTTATCTCAAATTTTTTCACATCTTTTTATAAATTAAGTAAATCTTAAATTTTTTCACATATTTTCATAAACTTTTTATGTTTAGATTGATCTAATACTTACAATAAACATACAAATTATTTTTTTTATTTATTCATACTGCATCTAGAATATAGGCATCAGCCATTAATGTTGTTTTTTCCATAACAACTTGGTCCTATTATTGAACACCGAAAAGAATCTGGCAACAGTTTATCAAGTTTATTACTCAACTTTTTTCAGGAATTCTTACTTTTTCTCAATCCATTAATTATTTACAATATTTTTTAATATAAAAGATTTGGTAGATTCAATTCAGTTATCCTTCATATCTTCTGAAGAAAGATTAACTGCTCTAATCAAAGAAACGTTTTTACTCAGTTAGTTAACTCCAAAAAGGACAACGAAAAAAATATTTATACTAACAAAGGATCGATAGAATTGCCTGATGGTTAATGTTGTTGGAAACATTTTTAAAATTGTTCAATAGCAAAACTTAATGTACTCATTAAGGAAGATAAATTTTTAAATAGAGCTCTTATTGAAGTGTAAATTAATTACTTATGGATAAAGGTTGTTTCAGCCAAATTTTAGGATTTTATTATCAATTTTATTTAAGCTAATGAAAAGACAGTTGATAATAATGTTCCTAAAATTATTTCATTCCAATTAATGACTATTAATGTAAATCTGTCTAATGGAACATTTTTCAAACATAATGATCATTTCACAGAAAAACTAATATTATTTCTTTGTTTAATGCAAATGTGGAGTTTGGAGATCAAGAAATTTATCAACCAAATGATTCTATAAATTTTTTAACTTATGTTTCTATTCGAAATTTAATAATTCATATAACTGATGAAAGAGAAGATTTAAGTTTGATTTCAATGGTATTTGTGTAACAGTAATTTTAAAAATGAATTATAAATTTGTTTATCTAATAAATCGTGAAAAATATTTAGACATCCGTTTTACTTATTTCCTGTTAATGAGAATGCAAATATTAATTTAATTCTTCCTATGAAGGATATTAATCTTGCTGATAGCTAGATTCATCCTAATAAGTCACAGCTTTACATGACCTCTGATGTTCTTCACACAAATGGAATGGATTTGTCATCATATGATGGTAATTCTAATATTAAACTAATTTATAATCATTTGCTAAAATTGTTCAAAGTTACTTCAATTAAAAAACAGACAATATCCTATCTACAAAAGAATGTCCATTTATTTCTTCATCAAATCTTATCTGATTAACTTCATCTTCATCAAATGAAATAGCTATTGAAGGACATATTCTTAACAATAACAGAATTAAAAACAAACAAAATAATGTACTACATCTATTAGAATTATTTAGAGGATTTTTTAAGAATTTTAAATGAAAAATTTGTGAAGGTGATTTAACAGTAATTTTTACTTGCAGTTCAGAATATCAGGAAGATTCCCTTCTTCAATGGACCAGTTATAATGATAATAATACACTTCCAAAAGATGGCACAACTGTTGCAAAAAGAATGGAAATCCATGTTCCTGATGTTAAATATGAATCAGAATATTCATCTGAAGTTGAACAAGATAGACAGAAAAATCTAAAAAGTCAAATTTTTTTGAACTACAAACCACTGAATTTCCTAGATAAAGCGGAAAAAATTTGAACTACACATTACTAATTATTATAAATCTGCTCAATTTCACATGCTTTACTTTATTTTCGATGTTTTCCAAACTAATCGAAAAGTAATCAGTTATATCATCCTTTTTTATTCAATAATGTTGAATTATAAAATATTTATGTAACAAATTTAAGAGTTGATGTTTTTCCTCACAAATAATGAAAAAAAGCTTACATAGCTTATACAGATTTTAAAACCATAAGACTATTAAATAACAATTTAAATGAAAATTCATTCAATTTTATTCAAAATTATCCTGCCTATTATAACTATAAGAATGAATGTTTTAGCTACTCAGGAAACTACAATGTAATTAAATGCATTTAGAATAAATATATACCTAATGATAGAACTGTTACACAATAAGTTATGTTAAAAAGAATATAAGTTATGATTCTCAAGAAAATAATTTAAACAAATAACTTTTAGTTGCGTAAATAAATAAGAAACTAGAAAATTTTCAGATATTTAAAATTTTCAATATCAATGATGTAAATTTTATTTTCCAAAAACCTGAATACCTAAATTTTTTCTCTTACAAGTAATAGCAAAGCAAAAGAGCATGAATGACTTTGCTAATAGTCTAATAAATGAATTTCACAGTTATAGTAAGGGTTATGCAGAAGTGTTCTTTAAATAATCAAAGCTAAGAGTGAACTAAATAATATAAAATTTCAAAAGCTCAAATTTTTATAGATGAATATAAAAAAAATATTTTATTACTTTTTGGTATCAAATATAAATTTACTCTTCCAGTTAGTTATGGTATTGTCTTTTTAGAAGATGATGATGAATTAGAAGAAATTGTGGGATTAAAATTTAATTATTGAGTTAAAAATCAAAATAAGATCATTCGATTCATGTTATTGACTTTGGATAAGTTTTAGAATTTTTGTATTTTAAAAATAGATTTTTCAATATTGAATTTCATTTGAATAAATTTGTTTTTTAATTTAATGAAATAAACCTTCACTGATATACATATGTTTAAATGGGTAAAATGAGAAAACTAAAATCTCAGTTTATATCGAGATGTTTTTATGTGGGAAACAACAAAACTAAAATCTTGCTTTTAAATGAAAAAATTAAAAAAAAAAGTGTTCTCTGCTACAGAACCAGCATACATATGTACCCTCCACCATACACATCATAGTGCTTTCGGAGTACAGATGTAGATGTATATGCCATTTCTTCCAATATAAGTCACTAGGATGCACTAGATGTGGTCAGAATTGGTCTGTGCATTCCTATTTGTTGAAAAGCACTGGGTGTCTCACCTGCACAGTATTCTTCACACACACACACACTATTAGTTTTTCTTTTGATACATAAATGTTTCAACATATTATTTGGAGTGTTGAATTCAGGAGAACAACTGAAGGAAATTTTGTGTGTGTACAATTTAGATTTAGAGTTGCTGTACTATGTGGCTCACAAAGGTTTGACACCTTTCATGAAGTTATTCTCCTAGTGCATTACTAATTTCTGACAATGTGTGTTTAACTCATTCTTATATACATTATGTGCCCATGGAACATTCAAAGGGCTTTGGTTATTGTGCGACACTATACATGATGTTAGTTATCTTATATATGTGCAAGATGCACAGCTGGCTATACCTGCCTTGAAATGTCTCTAGCAAAACCTACCAATTGTTGAAAATTTCAGCCGGGGACGGTGTCCGTGCAGTTCTAGGCACTTCAGTCCGGAACCATGGGACTGCTATGGTCGCAGGTTCGAATCCTGCCTCGGGCATGGATGTGTATGATGTCCTTAGGTTAGTTAGGTTTAACTAGTCCTGATTTCTAGGGACTGATAACCTAAGATGTTAAGTCCCATTGTGCTCAGAGCCATTTGAACCATTTTTTGTAAATTTCTTGGCATCTAAGATTGTGTAGTTAATTACCTGCTCGTAAATTGTCAAATCTCCATGGCTCCCTGTGTCTGAAGGTAGCAATCGCCCCATCTGGGTCAACCAACGCCCTCTAGTGGCCAGCCGATGTGGCCGAGCGGTTCTAGGTGCTTCAGTCTGGAACCGCACGACCACTACGGTCACAGGTTCGAATCCTGCCTTGGGCATGGATGTGTGTGATGTCCTTAAGTCAGTTAGGTTTAAGTAGTTCGAAGTTCTAGGGCACTGATGACCTCAGATGTTAAGTCCCATAGTGTTCAGGGCCATTTGACCCAAGCCATCTAGTGCCAACCTCCCTGTGGCTGGACAGAAATGAGACTTGCTCGCCTTCTTCATTTTTGAAAAGCACTGGGTGTCTTACCTGCCCAGCACTCTACACACACGCACTGTTAGTTTTTCTTTTGATACAGAAATGTTTCAATGTATTATTTGGAGTGTTGAATTCAGGAGAACAACTGAAGGAAATTTTGTGTGTGTACAATTTCGATTTAGAGTTTCTGTACCATATGGCTCACAAAGGTTTGACATGCAGAGAGAGACTGATGGGCGCTGGATTGGCAGATCTAGGGGCGTCTGGTCTCTTGAATGATCCATTAGGTCCACACTGACAGACCAAATGCACAGCTGAATCGGACTAAGGCAGCTGACACTAACGACAAGCAGGTGTCAGCAGGGTTAACGGAAGTTTCCTGACCTGTGGATCGACATCTAAATTTACACATGGGAACTGCCTTCCTGCTGGTGAACAGGAACCAGTGCGCGATCCTAGAGTGTTACTTGCAGCCAGACCAATAGGGTTTGTGACATTGACTTTATTCATGCCAAGTGATTACTCTGGTTGGTGGATGGGTGTCTATGCTGTCTAAACTTGTGTACTGTGGGGCTTCAGTATATTCATCTACGAAACTTCTTCTCTACTATCTACTAGGAAACATTCAACAGCTCTCCACGATCTTCTCAGTTCATCTCTAGTGACTAGTGAGGCTTTCCCTGTCAGAGGATACAAGATTATGACTGTCTGTTGTAGTTCAGGGTATTCAAACTAAATTTCTCCCTCCACATTCTTTGTACTGACTAATTAAAAAATTGCCTAAGAAACAGTTCCCTTGCTTTCTCTCTCTTTTAAAAGGTATTCAACAACCTTGTTTTGAATGTTTGGTTTTTATCATATTTTTCACAGCGAGTTAAATACTATACATATTTTTATGCCCTAGGAAGTGTAATATGTTAATGTTTTCCCACTACAAATCAAATTATTGCAACTTAAAGACTTGACATTTTTTATATATTACATAATGTATTACATGCTATTTTGCTGGAACTTACTTCATTACAATTTACAACTGTAAAAATCTTGTTTATTATGACGTACATTAGGATCATCAAACATAAATTATGGTAACATGACCTGAATTTGTGTAAAATATGCCTAGAGGTAATGCCATGAGATTACCCCACTTATTTTATCAAGTGTCAATTGTTCCCTTTGTTAACGTTTTTATTTAACACTTTTTGTCTGTTTTTGCAAATGTATTGGAATGTAACGAGACAATTTGTAATATTCTCTGCTGGTGTCTTCCAGAACACAATAAAAATCTGTTCAATTTACAAAGGAATGGGTAACGAAAGTTTCCTGCTCATTCAGCAGTTTCATTTCTAGCCAACACATATACTTTGTAGTAGATCTCTGGCCCTCTACTCATTTGCATGTTGTCAGACAACTGCAAAAGCACCCTTGTTCTAGGACACAGCACATTGGTGTTTAGCCATAAAAATGGTTTATTCCTATTTTGTTGTTAAAAAGCACACGAGTTAACATAGACTGTAACATGACAATTTCAGGACAGTTGTCAATATAACGCCATTGTTCTGGTAAAACGATTTGGAAGTTATGTATAAACATACGGGTTTGTAAGCCGTTCCCGTTTTCCTTGTGATGTTGGATTGTATAAGGGAATTGGTTATCTCTGGATTTTTTTTCCACCACTATGTTAGATGATACTACCAATTCTGTCGCCTCACTACTGCTATCTGTACAGTTCTCTATATACTGCTTCAGTTCTGTACGAAGATCTTCCACGATTTGTTGCACCTTACCAGACGCCTTACGTGCTAAATTATCAACCCTTTGTTTGATATTAGACACTGCAATCTGCACCAGGTCAAAGTCAGTACGCATCTTATTCTGATCGGCCATAAGCAACTGAATTAATTCTCGCAAGTCTCTCGCCTCCTTCCGGATTTCAATAAACTGTTCATTAGCTTCCGTTCTCATCTTTCGCTAATCTTTAGGGACATTTTTGAACCCAGCACTGGTTTCAAATTTGAGATCACTTAAAACAGCATTTGTGGCCGCTAATCCTAGATTTGTTTCTGTTTTTAAATTCGCCGTTACGGTTTTTAAACTCGCCGTTTCGGTTTTTAAGTCTGCGAACCCTGCTCTCATCGTTTCACTTGTTTGCTTGACAAGAATATTGCGTTGCATCAACATTGTGACCACACTATCAGTCTCTTCGTATTTGACATCTGTCACCATTTGGTGCAAATTTAGCCGTTAGCGTCTTTCATGTGATGTCTCACAGACTTCTGTGCATAGTGCTGACGCACTTACACATATTCTTCCATAGGAAACCGTCCCGTTTGTTTCAGAATTACAACATTTTATTTAACGTATCGAAGTTTTTCGTCCTCAGATTTTGCTTCTGAACCACTAGATCCGTCATCTGATCCGTTTTGTCTGGTAGCAACCTGAGATACCGATCGCGAGACTGCCACCGTTCCTTCTGCATTGTCACTTGGCTCGGTTTCGTCAGTTGTATTCGATACATTTTGTTGTACATCATTTTCGGTCCTATTAAGATCTTCAACTTACCCTATATGCGATGATCTACATCTTTCCCTCCCTCTGAGACCGGCTAACTAACCTCTGTCTGCTCACGATTTGCGCGAGCCTGAGCTCTAGTCAACATGAATTTATATGACTTGACACGACTCAAAATATCATAGAAAGTTTTACGCCATTAACACATCATTATGAACGTCGCTCACAGTTTTTCGGTATTCAACCCAACTCAACGAGGCCATGAATAACTTCACACGCACCAGAAAGGTCATGCACAAGCTACATTTAGCCGAAATACAAAAAATTTCCTTTTTTTAACTCGTTAATATAACCTTTTCTACTCTGTGGATCACACATTTACAGTAATACGACCATAATGCAGACACATACACTGAGTAACCTTATCACTTTTGGCTTTTCAAAAATAATTTTTTACACTATTTTAATTAAACTTTTTAATTTGACTAACTTCCATCATTGCAGACCAACTGCCACTCTGGCAGGGTCGCCATTATCTGGCACATCACTCCTTTTCACATTCATCAGACATTGGCAAAAACTCCCTGTGAGTGCGTTACATCAGTAGAATCAGTGACTGGGGTTAGGAGTAGACCCTTATTCTATGACAGATCACATTGCTGTTTAGCTATAAAATTGGTTTATTCCTATTTTGTTGTTAAAGAAGCACATGAGTTTACATAGAATGTGAAGTGACAATTTCAGAACAGCTGTCAGCACAACGCATTACGTCCTGTATAGCAGATATAACATGGAACACAATATCAAATTTAAACAGAAGGTTCTCTACAAGATTTTTATTACTTATGCACAGTTAAATTGCCAAATATTACGACAAACCATCCCATTACGTTTCTAAGTTCGATACCTTTTAGGATGGCAATCAAGTCTGCGGAGGATGGTTAGTTCTTGTGACAAGATGAGATATAGATTACTCAAGGTTGCTCGAGTTCACAGTGGATACAAGCTGTTGAACCAACAAGTTTACGTTTCTGACAGCGGAATTTATCTTTAGCTGTGACATGCTGTTGGCTGCATGGCTGCTCTCACCCTCTGAAAATCCTATAGAAAGTTGATCAAAATCTTTATCATTTTATCAGCTGAAACTCTCCTATCTATCTTCTTAGGCAAGAAAACATGTACTCATCCCTAGTCTGAAATATATGGCCATATACACGTGCATAGATAGAGCAGTGTGTATGCTTCAACAGTGTAACAGTTCTTGCAAGAACAATTGACTATGTGGCTGCTTCTTTTCTCCGCTGTCGGAGCTCAACAACTAACTCGTCAGCTAACTTGTAGTTGAATGTCAGCCAATGTGAGCGCCGTGTTCACACAAAATTCCTCTTTTGGCGTCGTATGGAACGTGATGCGCCTTGTTCTACACATGACGCTGGTTCAGAAGAGAGTCCCGCTAATTTTCGGCCTTGTGTCTTTCGTTCCAATCTGTCGCCCCACCTGTGTCCTTTCGTGTTTCACATCATGTCTTTTTCAGGCCAATGGGAGCAGTCCTGTCACGCTGTGAAAATTACCTCTGCCAATCTCAAAGGATCCGTCTTTCAACTGCTTCGAAATATCGCACTTTTTTACTCCTTCCGAGCTTATTTCAGCCAATCGGGCATTTTGTGCTCGCTCCTGACGACTGAAAGTAGCACACGTTCATCACGAGCATATCACAGGCATTTCACATGATCAACTGCGTTGCTGGTCTGTTTGTATCCATCTGTGAATTCCCCAACGCAGTTTTCTAAAGAACTTCTGCGTCGCAAGCAGCGCTGCTCCACTACCTGCTCCTCTCGATGTATCGCCCGTCGCATTCGTTGTCCCTCTCGCCATGGGTCACCAACCCATTTCAGAAGCCTTCCATTGTATGCGGGACGTGACGGCGCAACTCGCGTTTGCCCCCAAACCAGAACGTTTCTTCCAGCAGCTTTTTTTACCTTCCACTCATTGACATGTAGGATTTGGATTTGGTGTGTTAATAGCGTCGAATCGAGTGTCACCCCTTTGCATTAGATGCTATTTTGATGGGCAAATCTGCTCGTTATCGCCGAAGTAGTAACATATTCATCTACTTGTTACGACGTATAAAGTCTCACGTCAGGAGCGAATTTGGTATTTATTCAAACTGCCACCAAACAGATCACGACTTTTATGGTTCAATGGTTCAATGGCTCTGAGCACTATGGGACTCAACATCTATGGTCATCAGTCCCCTAGAACTTAGAACTACTTAAACCTAACTAACCTAAGGACAGCACACAACACCCAGCCATCACGAGGCAGAGAAAATCCCTGACCCCGCCGGGAATCGAACCCGGGCGTGGGAAGCGAGAACGCTACCGCACGACCACGAGATGCGGGCACACGACTTTTATCTTTGACATTGCTTACATAGGTCTTCCCTAATAAGTGACGATTATTGGATACAAGCACTGTAGCAGACTCTTTACTACATCACGGATGCAGATTTACATCTTTACTATATCAGATGGCTTTCGATCCGTCTGAACAATTTGCCGTTTTGCCTTTATTATCTTCTTTCTTTGAAAGTGAACTGACCATTTCTGTTTTACATTTGATGCTTTCTGGTGTTCCAGTTTTGTTACATTCTTTGAGGTGAGCCGTATGTGGAGAGAGGATAGCTTTTCTATGGCTATTGTCCTTGCTTACACGCAGCTTCCTAAATGAATAAAGTATTGGGTGATGGTTCTGCACTTTATTTGATGTGGTGAAGTTAGATATTGTGTGTGAGCTTAGACTGGTATTATTAGGTAAAAATCACAACAGACTGAGGAATCGAACTGTGTGTTTATGAGTAATACACTGAAACGCCAAAGAAACTGGTATAGGCATGTGTATTCATATAAAGAGGTACGTAAACAGAAGAATACGGAGCTGTGGTCAATAACACCTATATGAGACAACAAGTGTCTGGCGCAGTTGTTAGAACGGTTACTGCTACTATAATGGCTATAATGGCAGGTTATCAAGGTTTACGAGAGTTTTTGAACATAATGTTATAGTCGGCGCATGAGCGATGGGACACTGCATCTCCGAGGTTGCGATGAAGTGTGGATTTTCCTGTACGACCATTTCACGATTGTACCTTGAATATGAGGACTGTAGTAAAACATCAAATCTCCTACACTGATGCGGCCGGAAAAATGTCCTCCAAGAATGGGTCCGACAACGACTGAAGAGAATCGTTCATCATGGCAGAAGTGTAACCCTTCTCCAAATTGCTGCAGATTTTGGTGTTCAGCCATCAACAAAGGTCAGCGTACGAACCATTTAAAGTAACATAATCGATACAGCATTTCGGAGCCGAAGACCCACTCGTGCACCCTTGACGACTGTCCGACACAGGCCTTTACGCCTCGCTTGGATATTGGATGACTGGAAATATGTTGCCTGGTCGGATGACTCTCGTTTCAAATTTTAGTGAGCGGATAGATGTGTACGGCTATGGAGACAACCTCATGAATCCATGGACCTTGCATGTCAATAGTGGACTGTGCAGGCTTGTGGAGGCTCTGTAATGGTGTGGGGCGTGTGTAGTTGGAATATGTGGCACCACTATTACATCTGGATACGACTCTAACAGGTGACACGTGTGTAAGCATCCTGCCTCATAACCCTCATCCATTCATGTCCATTGTGCACTCCACGGAATTGGGCAATTCCAGCAGGACAATGCGGCACCGTACACGTCCAGAATTGCTACAGAGTGGCTACAGGAACAGTCTTCTGAGTTGAAACCCTTCCGATGGCCACCAAACTCCCAAGACGTCAACATTATTGAACAATCCGGGATGCCTTGCGGAGTGTTGTTCAGAAGAGATCTCCACCTCATCGTACTCTTACGGATTTATGGGTATTAGGTGCCAGTTCCCTCCAACACTGCTTCATATTTTAGTCCAGTCCATGACACGTCGTGTTGCGGCACTTCTGCGTGCTATAGGGGTATCATAAAGCATATTAAGCACTTGTATTAGTTCCTTTGGCACTTCAGAGTATAATGGGAGCTCATACATTACTAATAGTTATTTGGATGGAAGATGATTACAGCCATCTACATTACTTTTTCATGTTGTGATATTATACGTACATTCAAGAATTTTATCCTCTCCCTTGATAAGAAATGCTGTACATTTCACTTATTGAATGTGAGGTTGAAGACTCATCTTTCTGGTTTTAGTGCTGAATCATGCACTTGTTACTGCCAGCAGCCTTGTCGGATTGAAATGCCGTTTTTTGAGTGGTTTTTGTAGGTATATTCTGTCTGTTTTAATCACAGACTTTCTTGGAGTACACAGTTTAAGTGAATCTGAGTAAAATTGTGAGTTTGAGTGAGCGAGTGAGTTCCAGGATTGCTGAAAATTATGTCAAAATATATATTTTTCACGCAAGAAACCCAGATTAGTCTGCCACCAGTTAAGCGTGGGCGATACCATACGGAATGAGAAAAGGGATTTAGATGTTTACACGCATAATTTAACTACTTTTTTATACTAAACTCGACTGACGATATATCCTCTTTGCGGTAATGTATTCAATAAGAAGAACCTTACCACACACTGCATGTAGTACATTGCCTTTATGAAACAGTACATTTACTTTGAAGTATAAAGTTATAAGAGATCCGGACCTATTTCTAACAATTCAAAGCGTGTTGAATTCGCAGGTTCTACTACGATAATGGCCGGTATGAAGTGTGTAATTGACGATTATATTGCAAGGTGGCTTCTCGAAGACATTTAGGGACGAAGAACAATTTAGTGACGAAAGTGAATAGTATGAAACTTCCACCATGAGCTGTGATATAAGATTTAGTAAAACAGAATCTACTGAAGGAGTGGGAAGTGACGAAAGATACAACCTGTAGTAAATATCGGGAAATTCTGTCGTGATAGCGAGACAGATCTCAAGAAGTTCCCTTCTTCTGTTATGCAACAATGTTTCACAATACCTCATGGTGTTCGACTCAAACCCGAACTTCAATATATCCAATTCTTCTTCACAGACAGACTTATTAGCGAAAATGTGAATGATAAAATATGTATGCAAAATGAAATATACGGAAAATCAGTCCACTTACAAAACACTTAACGTCATATTGTGAAACAACGCTTCATTAGAATACCTGAAAGCGTTTGTTGGTGTAATAATGAACATGGCCCTGTATTTGATGACACTTAGTTGACTATTTTGGAAGACCGGCTAGAATGAACGCCACTCTTTCCACTTTTCAAGGATGTGTTCTCTTGTCGACGGTTTTCCATTCATACATTTTGCATGCTGCATTTATTCCCACCTGTCACAGCTCAGAAGTGTCATGGTACGAAAGGGAGGAAGGTGAAATACGTTAACGAAAATATTGGCAGGAAATGCAAATAAATTTATTCACCAAAACTATGACTGTAGATGAAAGTACAGAAGGATTCAAAAGAAGAATTCAACTCACGTTCTACACTCCAAGGAAGCCTACGAAGTAGGATTTACGAGTTTTCTGTTTGTGTGATTCAGAAAATGGTTCTCACATTCAATATAATGGGATAACAACTACAGAGATTCTAATTCTTCCTGATTTCCCTTTCGCAATACGAATAGTGGTTCATTTGGCACAGCAGTTGCTAGCTCGCGTAAGCGGTTCAGGCTGTCAGGTCTTTACTGACAGGTTATACACGAGACCTCAACTTGCTCGAAAGTTGATCAAAGTAAAATTTTATGCAAAAATTACAGATATGACTTTTAGGCAGGATTTCGCATGCCATTTTAAGAACTTGAAACTTATTGAATACGAGTTTTGTGCGCGATCATACTGAGAAGAATGTGTTTCATTCCAAGACTGGCTATAGGAAGAAAGAGCCTATTCCGTCCCTGAAACCCTCAGTTACTTTGGAATAAACGAAGTTTGTGGGAGGAGTGGACAGGGCTGATCAGTTCTGTGACTGCTACCTTACTGCACAGCTGTCACACAAGTAGTGGCAGTAGTTATTCTTCTGGCTCATTGAAGATGAGGTAGTCAACAGTTACGTTATTTATTCAACAGACAAAAAGGAATGCGGAGAACAACTACAGAAACAGCCTAATCCGACAGCTAGACAGCCACGCGAGAAATAAAAACTCCAAGAAAAGACGGAAACCATCACCTTCTGACACTAGGGAGAGACTAAATGGGAAGATGCTTTTTATAATTCAAAATTTAAAAAAAGCCCACAAAGCTAATACTAGAAGAAAGGAGAAAGAAGAGAAGCTATTTCCTACAGCGAGCCACGCAAGGGGAAAGCACGACTTTACCCGGGTCAACGTTTTAAGAAGTACCATATAGAAAAAAATTATAAATAGCCAGAAATAAATGCCAAAGAAGTTTCAAAACATAGCATAAAATAAAATACTGTTGTCGTGTGACCTCATACTGCATTTTATTTTTTAAAAAACCGTAGGGTAATAACCCTTTAACGACTTAACGCCATACTAGACTAAAATAAAGAAGAGTTGGAAAACATGCAGCGTGTAAAAAACTGTATTGGTAACTATTAGCTTTATTATGACGTTCAGGTGTTTATTATAATGTTCAGGTGGTCGGAACTTTGCGTGAAATTTGTGGGCAGAATTTTGGAGAAATATAATGACTACGTTTCCTAATGAAAATTTCATGATGTTCAAGCATTATTATGCTTGTTGCACTGTTAAAGGAATATTACTGTTCTCTTAAGGGAAAAACGTTGTTGCTAAATCACTTAGCTGCTGCTAGAACAAAGAAAATAATAAAGAATTATGTACATTTATTTTTATTATTATTGGTTCTGGTTTGGGGAAGACGTTTGTATAAAATACGCCTGCAAAGTACATTTTTTACGTTAGAAATCTTACCAAATGGTAGTTATGTTGAGTCAGCAGACGATTAACGTCCTTGAACTGATGTGATCTACTCTCGTTGACAGTCAGCCTAGACGCCTGAAATTTCTTTCTTTTCATACGGTTGATCCAGGGATTACTAGCTCCGATGGGGACAATAGGAAGTGCCTACCAAACTGTATCTTAACGGCCTCTCCACTACTTCAACGAACAGCGGTGGAGCCATATTTTCACAGTAAACTGTTCCTAAGTAAAGTGAAACTGTTGTGGATTGGCCAGAGCGCCAACCCACAATGAGAGGAAGCCGAAGGGCCCGCGTTTAAGCTCAGGCAGGATGGCGTGAGGTCTGGAACAGGACAAGTAATGAAGACTAGCAAAAATAGTACGTAGCTTCTGGAATACTTAACTTTAATCCATAATTGGTGAACATCGCTCTGACGGTACATGCATCACAAGATAAATAGCAAATGATAATGGTGCCTTGCTAGGTCATAGCAAATGACGTAGCTGAAGGCTATGCTAACTATCGTCTCGGCAATTGAGAGCGTAATTTGTCAGTGAACCATCGCTAGCAAAGTCGGCTTTACAACTGGGACGAGTGCTAGGAAGTCTCTCTAGACCTGCCGTGTGGCGGCGCTCGGTCTGCAATCACTGACAGTGGCGACACGCGGGTCTGACTTATACTAACGGACCGCGGCCGATTTAAAGGCTACCACCTAGCAAGTGTGGTGTCTGTCGGTGACACCACATTCCTCTCCCGCAAATCGGCGTACGGTTGTGTTATAAGGCTTCCGCCCGCCGTGGGGACGACTCCATGTTGACGTATGCGACGATGTGGGGAGCCTAACAACAGGCGAGGCTGTGCCACCCGCACCCTGCCATTCGGTCCGAGGGGAGCTAGGAAACGCCTGAAAACCTAGTCCAGGGTGCACGCCAACATGCGGTGTACGCGCCCGTAGAGAGACAGGAGGGGCCGAAAGGTCGACCTCCATCGGGTCGGGGCAGCCGACAGGCGAAGACGTCCTATGGTCCGGAGCGGGCAAGAAGTCCATGGCGGAGGACAACGGGTCACGGGAAGCGATCGGCGGCGCGTGACCCAGGGAGGCGCCCGGCGGTTGCAGCGACGCGTCCACTGCGGGTGTCGGCGGCGGGAGAACAGGCGGCGGCGGCGGTGGCGGCGCGTCGCCATGGGGCAAAAGGGAAGGCATCGTCGGTAACACCTGCGGCTGAGGCGAGCCAGTAGATGGGTCCCCAGGGCGCTGACCGGACGGCACCGTCGCTGAAAGCAGACGGGGAGCGGCAGAACCCAGGCGACGACAGAGGCGCAGCTGATTGAGATGCCGACCCACCTCACCAGAGGCCCCCAAAACCAGATACATAGCGCGGCCGAGGCAGTGAAGAATGCGCCCTGCGAGCCAACGCCGTGAACCGCGATAGTGACGATAGTAGACAACGTCGCCTGGGGCAAAAGCAGGTGTCTGCCGCTGCACAGGAACCTGATGCGGCGGATGTAGCGAAGACATCAAGGTGCGATGAGGGCGACCGTGCAACAACTCAGCCGGCGAGGGCTGAGAGCGATACGTGGACAAAAAGAGCAATAACGCGTACTCCCGAGAATGAGACTATTTCAACTTCAACATCTGTGACTTGAAAGTCCTGACCAAACGTTCAGCGGCACCGTTTGACTGCGGCGAAAACGGCGCGGACGTCAGATGTTGAATACCATTGGCCTTGCAGAATGACTGAAATTCTGCGGACATGAATTGTGGGCCACTGTCGGAAACAATAGTCTGTGGAAGACCTTCAGTGCAAAAGATAGCTGATAACGCGTGGATGGTGGCAGATGATGTCGTGGAAGACATCCGGACAACAAAAGGAAAATTACTGAATGAATCGACCACAACCAACCATCAAGCATTCCACAATGGACCAGCAAAATCGATGTGCCAAGGGGAAGTGGCTTTTGGCCATGCAAAGAATTTCCGCGGTGGAGGAGGAGGAGGATATTAGTGTTTAACGTCCCGTCGACAACGAGGTCATTAGAGACGGAGCGCAAGCTCGTGTTAGGGAAGGATGGAGAAGGAAATCGGCCGTGCCCTTTCAAAGGAACCATCCCGGCATTTGCCTGAAGCGATTTAGGGAAATCACGGAAAACCTAAATCAGGATGGCCGGATACGGGATTGAACCGTCGTCCTCCCGAATGCGAGTCCAGTGTGCTAACCACTGCGCCACCTCGCTCGGTTTTCCGCGGTGGTGCGGATTGTTGTTCGGCACACGCCATGCAAGAAGAGCACATATTCGTAATCGCAGCATCGATTCCGAACCAAGTACAGTGCTGACGAGCAAGTTGTTTCGTTCTCACTATACCCCAATGTCCGTGGTGGAGAAGCTGTAAGACAGAGAACTGGACTGATCATTATCAGAACGCAACAGCAAAACACCACGACGAACAAAAAGTCTCTCCTTGTGAGCAAAAAATCAGCGTACCAACAGATCCCTGATCCGTGACTTTGACAAGGGCCATTGCGAAGCAACAATACGCAAAACGGTAGCAAGGACAGGGTCATCAGCTGTGGCTGTAGCTACACGACGAAAATCAATCGGAAACGATTCGACCACGTCACCGGTTTCCGCATCAATGAACATGCAAGCAAGTTCGGAAGAATCGAATGCTCTATCCTCAGCAACAGGCAAACGGGACAACGCATCGGCGTTTCCGTGCTTAGCAGTGGACCGATACAAGACATCGTAGCGGTACTGCGAGAGGAAAATAGACCAGCGAATGAATTTCTGCGCTGTACGTGGAGGTACAGGCTTGTTCGGATGGAAAAGCGATGTCAAAGGTTTGTGGTCTGTGATGATGGTAAAGTGACGACCATACAAGAAATCACGAAATCTAGTAACCCCAAATACGAGAGCCAAAGCTTCTTTCTCGACCTGTGAATAATTTCTTTGCGCAGACGAGAGCAATTTGGACGCAAAGGCAATAGGGCGATCGTGCGCTCCATCTTTGTGCGCAAGCACAGCACCGATCCCGAAATCCGATGCATCCACCATCAACAAAAGGGGTTTCTGGGGATCGAATGGCGTAAGGCAAGTAGTGGAAAGCAACGCCGATTTCAACTGGCGAAAGGCACGTTCGCATTCCGTCGTCCAGACGAACGGAACACCTTTACAGCGTAAGCGATGAAGCGGAGCTGAAATGGAAGAGGCGTGGTGCACATAGCGATGATAATAATTGATTTTTCCCAGCACACTCTGTAGCTGCTTCAAATTCTGCGGCGAAGGCAAGTCTTGTATGGCACGGAGGTGCTCGGGACTAGGATGTATGCCTTGGGCATTGAGTACATGTCCCAGGTAGGGTAAGTCACGAGCAAAAAATACACATTTGTCCTTCCGCAAGCGAAGACCATTTTGTCACAAGACCTGAAATAATGTTCTGAATTGGCTAAATGTTCTTCTTCCGTCTTTCCGGAGATCACAATATCGTCCAGATAGTTTGCTGCAGTAGGGACCGACGCACAAACAGATATTGTTGAAACAATGCAGGGGCGGATGCACACCCGAATGGCAGTCTTTTGAATCGATACAAACCAAGATGCGTGTTAACCACCAAAACGCGCTGGGATTCTTCGTCCACCGGTATTTGCAAGTACGCATCTGCTAGGTCCAACTTCGAAAAATATTTACCCGGGCACAGTTTGTCAAACAGATCTTCCTGGCGAGGGTAAAGGAAAAGTTGCAATCACTAGTTGTGGATTCACCGTTGCCTTGAAGTCCACACAAAGTCTCAATTTTCCGGAAGGTTTTGGCAAAATTACTAAGGGTGATGCCCAGAGAGAAGCCTGCACACGTTCAATTACACCTTGTGATTCCAAATCGTTTAACGTTCTTGCGACCTCATCACGCAATGCGTGAGGAACATTGCGCGCTCTGAAAAATTTCGGTTGCGCGTTGACTTTCAATTCCAAATGTGCTTCATAGTTCTTAGCGCAACCAAGGCCCAGTGCAAAAAGGTCTACAAATTCTTCACATAGACGAGAAACACTGTCTGAAGGCACAGTCTGGTTCACTAATAGGACCTGATTTACTATAGACAAGTTAAACAACTGAAATAAATCGAAACCAAGCAAGTTCACTGCAGAAGAAGAACGAAGTACGTAAAATGATACAAGTTTTGTTTGTCCCTCGTATGTTGCAAGAAGGGTGCACTGTCCTAACACAGGCATCGCTTGTCCTGAATAACTACTTAACATAACATTTGCGGCACGCAACGGAGGTGTGCCCAGCTGTTTGTACGTGTCGTGATTGAGCAGTGAAACTGCAGCTCCGGTATCGAGCTGGAATGGTATCACTTTGCCGTTAATGTCCAAGTCGACAAAAAGTTTATTGTCCTGTTGACGACAAGAGCGACTGTCTCGTGCAACATGAACTGACACTGGTACAAAATCACTTGCGACTTCACGGGATTTCTGGCGATGTCGACGCACACTATTTGTGGGACGAACACAGTCACTGTTAGAGAGAGAGGCACTGGGCAGAGTGGAATGAACTACATGAATGTCCATGGGCGAAGGTTCACAAGCCTGAGTATTCTTGGTTCGATTCCGATTCCGGCGCGAAGCAAAGGGCCTGGAATGGTTGTGAGTGTCCGATCTGAGCTTTTTCTGGAAAACACTTTGAACATGTCCTTTTTTATTACAGAAAAAGCAAATAGCCTGGCGTGATGGGCAATTCTCACGCGAATGTCTAGTAGCACACCGCGGGCATGATTTTAGCACTGCATTTGCTTGCTGGCGCGGGACACGTGGCAGAGAGCCAGGCGGCTTTTCGCAGCCGGCCGCGAGGACTGTTTACTGTTCCGTGCAGCTCGCCCGGCGGGCCGGTTAACCTGACACACGGGTGGCGAAGTTTCAAATGATTCCTGAGCAAAGTCAAGCGTGTCCTGCCGTTCCAATATTTCTATCACTTGTTGAAGGGAGGGATTGACTAGTTTCCAAATCTGTCCCCTTATACGAACATCAGGAACGTTCTGTGCAATTGCATCACGTACCATAGTATCTGAATAAGGGAGTCCACATTGACACTCAAAAGCACAATCCCTAGTAAGGCCTTGCAAGGTTGCAACCCACTCCCAATTAGTTTGACCAGCCGTACGTTTTGTACGAAAGAAGGTATACCGTTTGGCAACTACATTGACTGATTCTTTGAAATATGCATCTAATGCAGACAAAATTTCGTTGTACGACAGAGTTGCTACGTCGCGTTGGGAAAATAATTTGACTATCACACGGTACGTGGCCACTCCGACGCAAGAAAGGAGAAAAGGCTGCCGCTCATTACCTTGAATTCTGTAGGCGGCGAGATGGAATCCAAATTGGCGTGACCACTCCGTCCAGCTTTCGAGTGCAGCATTAAAGGGACGAAAAGGTGGTGCAACTGCGTCTTGTGGCTGCGGTAGCGGTGGAGCGGCGGCTGCCGCATCGTTTTGCATTGCACGTTGACCCTGAACGAGCTGTCGAAGGGCATCCAATAAGGCCTGCGTCTGCTGATTCTGTAAGCGATAAAATTCGGACAGTACATCTGGAGATTGTGGCGAAGCCATGGCACAAGTAAATCAGGGCCAGATCAATACGAACGCAAAATCCTCGGCGCGAACTGTTGTGGCTTGGCCGGAGCGCCAACCCACAATGAGGGGAAGCCGAAAGGCACGTGTTTAAGCTCACGCAGGATGGCGTGAGGTCTGGAACAGGACAAGTAATGAAGACTAGCAAAAATAGTACGTAGCTTCTGGAATACTTAACTTTAATCCATAATTGGTGAACATCGCTCTGATGGTACATGCATCACAAGATAAATAGCAAATGATAATGGCGCCTTGCTAGGTCGTAGCAAATGACGTAGCTGAAGGCTATGCTAACTATCGTCTCAGCAATTGAGAGCGTAATTTGTCAGTGAACCATCGCTAGCAAAGTCGGCTTTACAACTGGAACGAGTGCTAGGAAGTCTCTCTAGACCTGCTGTGTGGCGGCGCTCGGTCTGCAATCACTGACAGTGGCGACACGCGGGTCCGACGTATACTAACGGACCGCGGCCGATTTAAAGGCTACCACCTAGCAAGTGTGGTGTCTGGCGGTGACACCACAGAAACAACATCATCCGAAATGCTGTTCCCATTCCAAAGGTCGCCTGCGTCATCTACCCAATTTCAAAATCTCCAATCTTTGTTTACTTTGGGGAGAAATCAATTTCTTTCACTGAAATCAAACATTATTTGTATAAAGAACAAAACTACACCGTTTTGTATCTGTGGCTCTTTGCACAAACAACTAACGATAGGAAATACGAGGCAAAGAGTGAAGCAAAAGAGAAATCGAGTGAGAGGGTGGAGGAAAGGAAGGTTAGAAATAGGCAGGAAGAGAGATACCGCCTTAAAGAAGAGGATGCACGGTAAAAGTAAGGGGAAAGGAAGCAAAGAAGAAACAGGCCCCTTCCGGGACTCTGGGACGCTCGTCGAATCTGCCTCGCGGGTTGACGACTACTGCAGTTGCGCCAGTCATTCTGTGTGTGGTTTTTAGGCGGTTTCCCACATCCTACTAGAATGAGAGCTGGGCTGGTACCCACGTCCCGCCCCATATACACGTTATACTGATATTTAGAACCCGTTTTCTGACTTGCACTTAATCCTAACTCATTACGTATACAAACAGCTGGTATACACAGATTTCTTCCTGAGGGTGAATGAGACATTGATGACTTTAGATGTTTAGTTTCATACAACTCATTATCACCAACACAAAGAAGGAAATACTTCCTCGCACTGTCTCTAGCATGCCACAGGGCACATAACTCACATCTTCAAAAACATCATACTATGCTTTCAGTAGTATGCAGTTTATCACTTTCTAATTGCGCCACTTTCTTGAGATTTCGAGTGTTTGGACACAAGAATTTCACAACAATATGGTTGCCAAAATCTCTGTTTTCCCTTTTAGGGCGGAATTGTTCTTTGTTTAACCGTTGCGTTCTCTGTCTAAAATATAAAATACGGCCTTACTAACAAACTTTCGTGGGAGCAATAAATCATATTATTAAGAAATCAGGAGCCTACCGCGAATTATACTTGTAGTTCCTGTGGTTCTGTCTTTGAGATTTCTGCAACAGACCAATAATCATGCATATCGTAGTATCTCACTAAATCAAAGTGATGTGTAGCATGTACAGTTGTTTTGAATCACGTAAGTAACATCCTGAAACTTCGAGGGGTAAGTTTAGGCGGAAGGATTCTCTGTGTTTCAGCGTTCTAACAGACGCGTTGTGCTAAGTTTTTCAAAAGTCGTACTAATATCACCAACAGCATTTGCATGCGACTTTATGATGTCAACACCAGTAGGTCTGCGGAAATCTCTCATGAGGGACTAACTCCAACCAGATTTTTAATGTAACTAATGATACAAGTTTAAGCTGTTATTAATTTAAATACCCACGGCGTATATTATTTAAGAAACTTACCTTCCGTTAATGCTTGTCGCAATGCAATCTGCTGTACAGCGAACCTGCTGTAACGACGAAAGCAAGGTCTTTTGGTTGACAACGAGGTCTATTACAAAGGTACCTTATAAATTTCACGCATAAGTTTCATGAGTCCCTAACTGTGACAAAATTTCCATCCTAATTGTGAGATCAGATTTAGCATCCTCGCCAATCATTCTGCAAGTCTGCCGTATGCTAACGTACTCACCATTAGTGTACTATGGCGCCACAAATCCACTTCCAAGTCAGATGTGTTGGTCAGTAGGCAACCAACATTTTCCTGTTGGCTATCTACTCTGATTTTTCAGTGGCCTTAGAGCTTTTTGGTGACGGATTAAGGAGTCTGTATGGAATTTGCCAGATTTCGCTTGCTGTGCAGCTACGGTTAAAAGCTCCTGACAGAGGTTCCTGAAAGTTTCACCTTTATCGTTACTATGGGGACTTGCGTACCTGGCCAAAGACCGATCGCCACTCCTAACGAGACTGCAGTTTGTTCTTGACGAAATTAGTTGGAGGTCTCTTGAAGGAATAAACAAAACAATATGAGTTACGAGTCTCGATTCCATCATCGTTCGAGAGTGTAGACTTACTTTATATTGTTTTCTCCTTCTCCTTCTTCTTTAGTGCTAACTCTTAGCTGTCCACCCCATGTCCTTCTTTCCTTGAGGTTGGTATCGCAAGGTTGTTTTTGGATTTCTTCTTTCTTCCCTTCGTTCCCAAAGTTTTTCCAGTGTACAGTTTCAGCTACAATCTATTTCCTTGTTGCTGATAACTCTTTCTTCTTTGAAAGTTCAAAACGAACTATTTTTAACTAACTCTACCTTCACCCTGTGGCGAGGGCGACGTTGACACAGATGACGAAGACGCGGGTAGCAACTGCTGTTTGCCTCACACATACCGAGTTTTCGTAACCTCCTTGTAGGAAAGATACGTCACCACTTCGTGCTGCGTTAAAATACTCCCAGTGCTAATTTGAGATTGTTTCTTATGGTTAAAATTATTCCGAATACCTCTCCCGCTACTATCTATTATGAAGTGCAAATAAATATTCAGCGAGCTTCATCGATTAACTGATATCTATGTGTCTTACAATCAATACAGCTGATATATTAGAAGTTTTGCGGCAATAAAATGTGCACATATAAGACAGAACGACTAGTTTCATGTTTTTCTTTATTTTACTCGTTTGGTAGCACAGAGCAAACTCAGTCCATTGCCTCAGTCCTCAGCGCCTTGGACTGCTGTCTTTCGCTGGCCATGTACATCTGGGCTGCCATGGTCTCCAAGTCATCTTTGATCATCGACCCACCTCAGTTTTGGTCTACTTCCAAAGTTCCCTTCTTACTCTTCCTTCACCAATTTTTCTCTTTTCCTTGATTCATGTCCCAGCCATCAAATTCTTCTGCCGTTTATTACTGGAATCAAATTTGGTTCATTAAACAGCGTGTTCATTTATATTTTCCACTCTTCTTCTTCTTCTTCTTTTTCTTCTTACAATTCCCCTTCCACCTCCGCTACAACCACAGTCTCATCTATCTACATTTACACCTCTAGTAATCGACGACGCTCTTCTTAGGAACTTTTGAGTTCTAATCAAATAAGCATTTAAGAAATCATTGAGCAATGAGAATCGTACATACATACTGTGGTTCGACCGTGGTACTGACTTCCCTCTGGCAAGAAACAGGCATCCTTGGCGTACCGAACAAAGAAAATAAAACAAAAAAGGAAGTTCCAGACGGAAGTCCAATTTAGTTTTACGGGCAGTACTCTGTGGCATTAGCCTCTTACTTTGCTCTCTTTTATAGCAAATCTCTCGCCCAGTGCAGGGCCCCGAACGCCTACAAGAAAAGACAGGTGACTCCTGTATGCAATGGGTCTAGAAGGACCTACCCACAAAATTACACACTAGCATCTTTAACATCAGTTTTCTTCAGAATTCTCGAACAAATTCTGGGTTCGAATGTAAATTTCCTTGGTACGGAAAAGCTTCTGCCCACAAATAAGCACATTTTGGAAGCGTCGCTAAAGCGATATGTGCCATTTTCTCGCATGAATTCCTACGTTCCGTGGCTGAAGGGCAACATGCAGTTTCCATGTTCAGAGTATTTCGGAGTATGTTGGAAATGGTGCAACTGCAGACTGTTGATGAAGGTATGAGTATGCGAATTGTGGCTCGAAGACTTTTAATAGAATCCAACACGTTCTCGGCAACGGCCAGTGTTCTTCAGCGACAAGGGTATCGCCACTACTGCTCCAGTCAAGTGCGATAGAAACGCTCATATCGTCTATACGTTTACTTGTAAATGGTCTGGCAGTCTTGGATAGAAGCTGTGTGTGTCTGATTTCTGATGATGTTGTGGTATACAGGAGGGTGTCAAAGTTGAGTAACTTTAGGAGTATACAAGGTGACGTAGACAATATTTCTAATTTTTTTGATGAATGATATCTTTCTGTAAACGTAGAAAAATATAATTTAATACCGAATAGAAAAAACAGTCATGTAAAATTCGAGTACAACAGTGGTAGAGTGGCGCTTGACAAAGTCACCTCAATTAAACACCTAGGCATTACACTGAAGCAGTTTCCCTGCTTGATTCCTCCCTCCACTGCAAAACGAACTCCCAAGCTTTAGTCCTCACTAACCATATTGGAGGTTTAATAAATGGTATAATTTCAGATGTGATAGAAACCAATGAATCTGCCACTTTACAATTCTTAGAAATAATAAACGTAAACAAGCACACGATACAAAGACAGAGGCCGAATGCGGCGCACCAGAGTAAGTAACCTCGGCACTCGCCGTCACAGTCCCCAGAAGTAAACCTGCTGTCTGCTGGTCTGGCAGGGCACTGCGCGTATGTAGGAGGGACAGCAGTGTCTGAAGCCATACTGAGAAGGGATGTAGTGTCCCTTTTGCAATATTAAATAAAAATGACTGTATGTGACTCAAAATGAACTGCAAACATCGATTTATCTGCGAAAGGTAATAACACTAACTGTAAAAATATACAATATAGATCGATACATGCAGAAAAGGCATTATTTTTATTCTATGAGATTATAATGTGTAAGTAATTAAGAGTATTATTATCTTTGTAAGAGTATAAAATCCAATGCAATGCTCATTCTTCTGTCTAGTCTATTTTGTTTTGTTCGTTTTGGTGTTAGCTGGAATAAGGTACGCAAGCTATTGTGCTGCGCTAGCATTTGTTTCTGTTGTACCGTAATTGCAAATATTTAATGGTGTAAACGGTGTCTTAGTAAGAATATATTGGTACAAAATGATCTCGGTGTGTTATTTCAAGAACCTACGCCACATTTATCTTATGAAAAGAATATTTAATGAAAATTATTTAGCATGTTTCCAGCTGGTGCGGAGCGAGTAACAGAGATCTCTGACTGTTAACAATTAGCCGCGATTACGCGGTACATTTAAAAATATTTTTTCACAGCACAATGTCTGATAGCCGGAGCGGAAGAAATTATGAAAAATATTCAGTGAGATTAATTGAAGGAATCCACTGAAATAATTTTATTAAAACTTGTCTATTTTCTGTGATAGTAATAATTTCAGGTCAGTGAACTGGAGCTGAGTAATACTGCGCTATTGCATTTACAGTAATTTTTAGGGAGCCTGGCGCTCGATAAAACCAGATATAATACGTAATTGGCAACCTACGAAATTCACTATTTTGCTTATTATATCTCTTTTGTATTTTTTTTGAAAGCTAAACGTAAAAACTAACTACACTAAAAATCAGTAACAGATCACGATAAATCAAAGGACAAACAAACTTACTAGGAGAGTGTTTCATCTAAAATAAATAGCTACACTTTTTTTTTAAAGAGATTCAATAGGGGATAACCAAGTCGGGTAGCTTCTGGCAGCTGTGGCTTGTACATGACTCGCATTTGGCACTGCTGTTATAAGTTACATATTAACGAATGATCTTAGTTCTATCTTTGTACCATGTATTGAATAAGTCAAGGAGTATTTGTCTTATTTGTCGAAATATGTAGAAAATTGTTCTATAGCATCATAAACAAACATGGCATAACTGCTGATCTAAGTTACTGTTATAGTGCACTAGGATACAAGATTTTCTTGATTTTTTCATTAAACTAAACAACGTTATTCCCACTTCAAAACTCTTTACTTGTCAAAACTGTTCTCTGTCTCATCTCAAAATATGAAGGTCATCAAAACGTTGTAGTGAGCCCCAAGATGGGGAGTCAACACTATCTTGCAGTACAAAACATTTGCCATCCTTTGCTGATAATGCTGACATGTCATCGCACAGTGGAGACTACAAGACATTTCTCACAGCATACTTCGTTTTACAGAAATCTATTGTAAATGGCGTTGACTTCATGGTGCAATAAATAGTAAAAGCTTCTGACAATTTGGTACAACATGGGGATTTGTGGGCTATTTTACGATAGTTTTCGAGTAGCACATCGTAGTATGCCACAAGTTATTACAATATGGTGGGGCATGTGCATTTCTAGAACAGTTAGTTACAATTTTGCGCAACTTGTTACGATTTTTTATAACACGGTGACTGATAAGAAAGTTTCCTATATATTGGGCAATTTGTTACAGCCTTGTTGTAATATAGCATGATTTTGTTACAATTTTGCTGTGTCAGAGCGGATTTTGTGGTAACATCTTACAATTCTGCTGTAATAATTTTTGGAGCCCTTTGTAACAACTCTGCTGTAAAGAAGGCGATGTAAGGGGCAATTTCTTACAATTTTGCTGTAACATGGGGTAATCTATTACAGATTTGCTGAAACGTAGTAATACATGAGGCAATTTGTTATAATTGTCTATTGAGAGATACAGTTTATTCTTTTGTTTGGGGCTTACTAACACATTTAGGTGACTTTGATATTGGTTTTAAGTTGATAAGTTTCAGCAAGTAATGCACACGAATTAGCTGTGAAAATAAAATGTTTAAGTGCATAGAAACATCAACACATTCTCAGTGACAAGTTCACTTTAAGCTCTGAGTCAGAGCATGTTCCATGTGTGCTTTGTATTCTTCTAGCAAACGGTTCCATGTATTTTGATAAATAATATATACAACTATTGCTTTCTTTAATCAGTGGTACAAAACTCGGCATAAAATCGTTGATAAACATGCAAGTTATATCACTGATGCCAACATATGATCCAAATGTACTGTGAAGAATAATACAGACAAATACACTTGGAAATATCGAATTTTAGGATCCATGGTACCTTGCAAAAGTTCTTCAGTAATCAAAATGTTCAAGTTAAATATTTTATTTATCCGTAACTTACATCATCATTTTCTTTCGTAATTTCGTTTCTTTACAATTCATAATAGTGCAGTGCAAAGTTACACTTTGGTACTACGCAAATACGTAGTTTTAGCGATAAAGTGCGTTAAAGGTCTTGTCATGTGACGAGATCTTTGTACAGATAGTTCATTGCCTCAGGTAGATCTAAAATAGGAATGCCAATATCCTTTCGTAATTTGTTAATTACCACAGACAATTAGGAGATGTGTACAATAACCAATTTTGCTATTTAATCATCTATAGTGAAATGTGCATTTCGATAGATAATAAATATATTTTAGACACTGAAGTACTGTAAGATACACCAATATTATCAATATCTTAACACAGTCGATTAAAAAATACCTTAAATTTAGGTAAGATAATTCTTAATTTGGAGAACTGTTGGCTCTTAGTAAGTACAGAGAACAAGTAGAGCGATTGGCAGTTTCGTTTTTGACTGGCTGTCTCAGTTTTCATGGCTGGTAAATTACTTGCTTGAAACTGGAACACTGAGACATTATGAAATGACAGAAATAGGCACGGCTTAGGCAGGGACATGACCTCCATCTGCCACAGTCGGAGTCTCTACCTACCATCTTCAGAGGAAGGAATGGTGTGCACACTCGAGCCTTAAAACCCCTAACATTCCTACTGATGAAGAGTGCAGGTTAGGCGTACGCAGGCAACCTCATTCTAATTTTAAACGATTAGCAAGGTGAGATCAGCACAGTTGGTGTGCTCAGCGAATAAATAAGATCTAGCAGAACCATAATAACTAGATACATCAGTCTGTATCGAACTTCGACTCAATTCTGTATCTCGGTAACAGTGACTTTGTATACAGTGGATAAAAATCACCATTTGGCCATGATCATGGAAGGAGGAGGTTCATTTAATCAAAACATTAATTAACCCAATCATCTGAGGTCTGTATAAGATGATAGTTACATTATTATATTAATGCTGGCAGGCTACAATATATACCGTTACATTACTGCGGCTTTTGGTATTACTTACATGATACAAGTGCTACTTCATTTTGAATTTATCTATACTACTATATTTTTAACAACTTTACCTTTCCAGTGTATCAGTAGCCTCTTGAGGAAGATTGTGGATAACAGGCTTAGTTATTGTTTAGTGCACATGCCCCCTTTTTTCCATTATGTGTCTGCATTTTGTTACCATGTAGATAGCGTGGAGTGAGTCAAGAGCATGAATGTTTGCTGATGCATCCATAAATGCATGTGTAATGTGAAGTTGTTAACTACCAATGTTTCTGGGAAAAAATGCAAGGAAAATAGGTATGACGGAGATATACAATAGTCTGAAATTTTTTGTGCCATGATTGGTCACAGAAATGATTCAATTTATTCCACCGTGAAACCGAAAGTCGATGCTGCCTCATCTGTATGCCACGACGGGCATCGTATCTTCGACCGAGCGAGGTGGCGCAGTGGTTAGACACTGGGCTCGCATTCGAGAGGACGACGGTTCAATCCCGCGTCCGGTCATCCTGATTTAGGGTTTCCGTGATTTCCCTAAATCGCTCCAGGCAAATGCCGGGATGGTTCCTTTCAAAGGGCACGGCCGACTTTCTTCCCCATCCTTCCCTAATCGGATGAGACCGATGACCTTGCTGTCTGGTCTCCTTCCCCAAAACAACCCCAACCCATCGTATCTTCGTCTTTTAAGTGAACGGTCGCTCCGTCAGAGCGTCTCATTCAGGTTGCTGCCTAAGGTACAAGAATGAGTTACTTACAAATGTAACTGATTAATAGCTTTTCTTGTAAGTCTATTAATAACAGCGAAATGTTATAATCCACATTAATTTTTATGTTTCCGGTAAATTCAATAGGAAGAGCAAAGTCTGATGGAATTTCCATCGTGCAATCATTGAATCATCAGCATTTAGCCTTTAGTCTTTAGCTTTAGGACTGCTGATGTTATCATTATTTAATTACAGGTGTTCCTTTCATATTTTTCCAGCAATCTGTATAGGATCAACTGATGATTTCTTTGTGTGAAACATAACAGTCATTGCCTTCCATTGGCTATCGTTGATGGCTGCACAGACAACTAACTATCACTTTAACTCGGACATTTCATACCGAATAAGTTGCGTGTTTTCGCGTGTACTCTATAAAAATATTATCGTGTGAACGTTCTTACAGTGAAGAATGATCTCTACACAGACAATGAGCTCTCATCGTTCATCAATGGCTCTCATTTAAGGCAGCATGCGTGTGCAAACATACATTGAGAGAGAATATTACCGCGTAAATTTTTCGGGATCAAGATCTATTAAATGGTGCGTAATGTGTATACCAACGACTTAAAAAAGCCATGTGCACATGACTGTACAGACAATGGGCATCCGCTCCTGGTGCATAGCTTTCAGATAAAGCAGTGTGCATGTGTTAAAGTGAATTTTATATAAATCTTTTATATGCGTTGTAGTCGATGCATGGACGGTGTCGCTGTGAGCAAGGTATGTGAAATATCTCTACTATGCTCGCACGTGGTCACAACTACAGAGACGATGAGTTTCTTCTTTCTTGGCCTGTGCGTAGGTTTGCATTCTGTTACGCTGATATACCGATGAGCTCACCTTCTTTTTGTTATTACGATTACTTGCTTAACTTCTACAATCAATGTGTACGTGTGCTCTCTCTGTGTACCGTTTGTAAATATTTCGTCTCCGTTCTGATTGCCCACAATTACTGGTAACCGTACGGTGCCCAGTTGATTTCTTAAGACTTTTAAAGTGATTGTACTACGGTGCAGCTATAAAATCGACCAGTTAGTTACTGAGGACACTTCACTTCCATATCCATTGCACTAAATTAAACAATAATGAGACCATTGAGCATACTGAGATGGTACATCACGCCATGCACCTACAGTATCTACTTACAATGTTGTATGCTTTGTTTCCCCCCTCACACTTGCTTTGAAATAATACACGTTAGTTTAGCTTACGGAAAAAGTCTCTGTTGCTGACGAACGAACTTTCGTAGCCCATTAACCGTAAATAACTGGCTCCTTTTACATACTACTGATGAGCATATAGTGCAAGAATATTCATTGATGATAGGAATGAGTGGCATAATTAAGCTGAGTTTCATACGATGCATTTCTTTCACGTTAGAGAGTATCATAATATCGTTCTACGCAGATGAGAAGCTAGTCAGAGAAGGATACTGCTCGAATTTGGACTTCTCCCCACAGCACCACTCCTACTCTGGTTCTCCTCTCTAGGGATTTTCCCGAGTTAAAACGAGAGGATACTGAAACAATCCAATTTATTGCGCATGTATTATTAGCGCAGAATCATACCAGAAAATAATAAGCCGCTGGCAGCTTGACTTCAGTTTGTACATTCCTGCACGTCATGAGAGTATTTTTAAACAAGCTTCAAAGAAACTTAGTGGAGAAGGAGGGAGGATCACAAAATGGCCCAAATCTGACAACTCTCAGATTTAAGGAAGTACACTTCTACTACAAAGAATTTAGCTACATAGGGGAGAACAGATTACAGCAATCTATGCAATATTCTTCCGGCATTTTTCGTCGAACTCACTCCCACACGTGTTGCAGCCATGAAATACACTCACACAGATTGGTCACAAGTGCGGACCATTATCCGGGCCATGATCCTCCCCAGAGTCAGTAGAGACATCGAGCCAACGATATTACGGCTGATTATCTAACCTTCCCTAACAACTATAAAATCGTACTGCGTAAATCGGCATTATGTGATGTTTGCAGTACAGAAGTGAATGTAGCACTTACTGATGACTATTATCGTGCATATATCACAGACCTTTCAGTGCCACTGAAATGAGCTTCATAAATGCCTTAGACTGAGTCCCAGGTTTAGTCTATTGATGAATTCATTGTAACGACAGGGAGGCAGTCAGCTATGGAATAAACTGAAAATGAAACGTACTTTCAATTCGGCAGCTATTATTGTTCCAGATGTACACTAAAAAATAAGAGAACAGTTGGTGAAATACGTAAAATTTATTTTTTTGTTTTAAATAAACCAAGGATCGTTAATTAATATTGAAAAATGAATAAACACAAACAAATTTAAATGAACACAGCAAAAAACGTAACTGTGAACGAAAAACGAAACCAAAAACAAACAGAACAAACAAGAACTTTAGGAACAAACGAACATTTTTTCAGTGGGTGCAAGTGGCACCCGAGGGTTGGCTACAGGGACTCTCAGCTGCCCCCTCCACTACCTCCACACGGACTTCCTCCATCTTGGCAGCACCACTGAGACTCTCGGCTGCGTCCTCCTCTAGATCTCTAGGGGCTTGTTCCGTCTTGGCGACATTCACGAGAGTCTCAGCTGACCCCTCCTCCTCATCTTCAAAGTCATCATCAATCTCAGCAGCACCCATGAAACTCTCAGCTGCCTCCTCCTCTAAATCTTGATGGGCTTGTTCCACCTTGGAAGCACTCACTAGATTATCAGCTGCCCCTTCCACCTCATCTTCACATACTGGATCAGTCTCAGCAGCATCCATGAGACCATCATTTGTCCCTTCCTCAATATCTCCACAAGCTTCACCCATCTTAGCAGCACCATTAAGACTCTCAGCTGCCTCCTCCTCTAAATCTTGATGGGCTTGTTCCATCCTGGCAGCATTCACTAGACTCTCAGCTGCCCCTTCCACCTCATCTCAACATACTGGGTCAGTCTCAGCAACATCCATGAGACCAATATCTGACCCTTCCTCGATCTCTCCACAAGCTTCACCCACCTTGGCAGCACCCATGAGACTCTCAGCTGCCTCCTCCTCTAAATCTTGATGGGCTTGTTCCATCTTGGAAGCACTCACTAGATTATCAGCTGCCCCTTCCACCTCATCTTCACATACTGGATCAGTCTCAGCAGCATCCATGAGACCATCATTTGTCCATTCCTCAATATATCCACAAGCTTCACCAATCTTGGCAGCACCTATGAGACTCTCGGCTGCCTCCTCCTCTAAATCTTGACAGGCTTGATCCATATTGTCACCATCCACGAGAAAATCAGCTACTCTCTCCTCCTCTTGATCCATCTTGGCAGTATCCACCTAGGCAACCAAGATAGTGTTAGGTGCTTGGTTAAACTGGAAACAACATTATACGCTAGAACTTACATTATGAAATAATAATGGGTATGAGTTTTCAGACATTGCGTTGAACAAGAGGTTTCTATGGATTATCACTGTTTTATGTTAGATTCAAAAGAAATTAAAAATTTCAATAGTACTGGTAGTGTTTAACAGGTAGTAAGATATTGGAATATTATTACCGCACAGGCATTAGAAGCTAATGACTTAGTGTATGGTATGAAAGAGAGAGTCTTCCATCATCACCGATTGCACAATAATATATCGCTGAGATCCTCATACTAGCAGCATGTCTGTAACTAAAATGTTTCGGGCCTACTGAAGAACGGGAAACAACCTGTCGACTCTGACCAATGACGTCAGATTTTGTCAGAGATGATTTACTACACAGATTTAACAGCGGAGACAAATGTTCCTAAACTAAGGAATGCAGGAGAGAAAAACAGGTGCTAGACATATATAACGTCCAGTAATATTTCGACCATAATGTTAAGGATATCGCTTGTTTCAGTCCGAGTGCTTCTGTAAAAAATAAGCGAAGAAAAGGATAGAAGTAGTGGTAACGTAGAGTACCTCAGTTGATATATATATATATATATATAGTTTAATTGCAGTATGGGATACAAATTTAATGTACGTCGATTTCTTCATTGTCGTTAGCTTTGGTATCCTATTCTTCAGTTGAACTGTATAGGTCAAGTGAAATACGGGATACAAATTTTAAAGGTATTGTTTCTTTCGCCTCCACTACTACTAACATTCTGTTCTGATGTAGATAGTATTACTAGCGAAGGTAGAAAGATCTACATACATGATATTTCATCCCATATTTCAGTTGACCTATATAGGTCAACTGAAGAACAAGATACTAGTGCTAACGGAAACGAGGAAATCTACGTACGTATCATTGGCAACCTGTTGACCTATGTAGGTCAACTGAAGTATGGGATACAATTCATCTTTGGCTTCGATACTTATAGTATCGACTGAAATTATTCACAGTTTTGCTAGTGACGACAAGAAAACCAATAGCAGTGAAATTTGTATCCCATTTTTCAGTTGAGCTGTATAGGTCAACTGAAGAATGTGATACTAATCAGTATTAGCGGATGGGAAATAACGACAATTGTAACATGTGTATTCTGTACTTCAACTGACCTATATGGGTAAATCCCATCAATATTATACATGTCGCTTTTTTCGTCTAGCTAGCACCAGTATACCGTACTTCAGCTGACCTGTATACGGCAACCGAAGTACGGGATACAAATTTTACGTATGTCGGTCTTTTCGCCTTCGGTAGTGCTAGTACAGACTCGGAAAATGATAATACCACACGACGAAGAACTGTGTCAGTTACAGGTGTTATGTGGTTTGGGGATTCGCAAATGGCGCATAATTCCCCATTTTCTCTTATTCCCTCTGTTTTAAATGCCGCGCAGATTGTGTATTAACAAGACAGAGATTTGAAAACCAGATTTTAAACTCGTTTTTCTTTCCAGGAGCAGTTATGGACTATATCCACACTGTGTTGTTTATAGACGGCTGACTGAAACTGAAGAAGCTGCAGAAAGATTGAAATCTGGGAAAATGGTCCGAGATAAGTCCAAAACCCACTGAGAAAGGGGAAGCATTGCATTACAAGACGAATGGAAAACCTGAAAACATCAAAGAGAGACGGCAGTAGAGAATCACATGGGCAAAAAGATTATTTCCAATAGAATTCTTACGTAATTCACCAGATGCTGCTTTTAACTGTTTAAAGAAGAAAACTAAAAAAGAAAAACAGGAAATGAAGCTTCAAACGTGAACACACACGTAAAAATAAGATTTCCAGTTAGCTGAAAACGGGAAAAGAAGGCTGGATGCAGAAGAAATGCGAAACAATAGAAGTGTGTGTAACAATCGTAAAGTTAGATATCATATATGGGAAAATTAAGGAAACCGTTAGAGGAGAGAGATTCAGATGTATAAATATCAAGCCGTTACGAACGAAAGTTCGGAGGTCTGAAAGCTGTATTTAACATATGAATGGGTCCTACAAAGTAAACCAACTTAAAAAAGGAAGTGAATGAAGATTCGAAGTGAAATATGGTACACCAAAAGAGTTTCACACTGCACTAAAAGACCCAATTCGGAGAAATACTCCTGGCGTACACTACAGTGTTTCAAAATTGTTAAGATCACTGGTTGGGAACCTGAAAGAGTTGATACGTAAAACATCCTATGCAGACCAAATACATTCAGGCTTTCAAAAAAATGTAATAATCCCATTCCCAGACAGGCCAAATGCTCACAAGTTTTAAAGTTAACGGAATGGTCACGAAAAATCTAATAGAATTAATGAAGACACTCGTAGCGGAGGTTTCGCGAAAGTATGGGGACGAGTAAGTCATTTCCGATCTTAGGACTCTGAAGACAGATTGGTGCAAGGCAAATGTAAATCAGTAGGAATTCAATTTCTGAGGGTCACAGGGATAAAATACAGGGAGTGATGTTGTCCAAAACTTGTGCATAAAACAAAGTGCAATTATAAAGGTCTCAGGATCTCGCAGGCATACAGCAGCTAGGATGGAAGTGAGATACGTTTGTAACCTAGCAATTCAGCAAGCAGTACGGAAAGTAGACCAAAATTAGGTATGGGGATTGAATCTCAGAGAGAAGAAATAAAACCTTAAGTTTAGTTCATGACATTACAGTTCTGTAAGATACACCAATTTCCTCTGATTAGCAGTTGAACGAAATGAGTAATGTCTTGAAAAGAAATTATCGATGAATACTAGCAAAAGTAAAAGTAGGATAGTAAAATGCGGTAGAATTGAACTAGGAGTTGAAGGTGGAAAAATATTAACAAATTACACTGAGAGAAGTAAACTGAGCTTTGTTGTTTATGCAAAAGAAACAGATTATTAGCAAAGTAGAGGACATGTAAACATCAGGATGTCAATAGCAAGAAAGACGTTTCTGAAAAGCAGAAATTAGTTAACCTATAATATAATATAGGTAGTCTTCTCTCGAGGTATTTCTCTATAGTGCAGCCATGCACATGAGTGAAACGCTGAAGATAGACAGTTCAGAAAGAATAGAATATATAGATTTGACATTTTTCTCCAGGAGAGTACTGAAGATAAACTGGGTACAAGCTGTAGCTCGCGAGGAGGAAATGAATCAAAATCGAGGAAAAAGTCTTTTATCACACAGTTCGGCTGAAAGCTGGGATCAGTTTCTAGTATGCATGTGCGGTATCATACGATCTTATGTTGTTAACAGGGTGATCCGAGAGGGTGAGTGGGGAGAGGAGATGGAAGGGTTGTAAGATTTGTACAGGTAGAGGAAGACTTGAACACAGCAAGCAGATTGAAATGAATGTCGGCTGCTGCACTTACAGAGAAACAAATAGCCTCTCACTGGATAGACTACTGGGGGAAACTGTGTCTCATCATACATCAAACGGCAGACCGCATTATTAACAACACCACCACGTGAAGATTTTCTAACAGTTGCATGGCCCTTACTTACCAGGGGGAAATGGCCGTATTGATATTATTCATTGAAGAAGAGAGGCCTAGACTCCATGGATATACCCTCATGCGAAGAAAATTCTATCTTGGTGCATTCTGGTAGCAGTGGCTAACTCACCGTAAGTGATAAAACATTAGTTCCTATAACTCCACATTCTATAGCTTCATTACCCTTGGAAGGTCTCTGCTGGATTCCTTTCATGTTAGTTTCTTAAATCTGTTGTCATTTATGGCATAAATTCCTCTTCTAAATTTACTGTGGTGTTTCTGACTATCTGGGAGCAGACTGAGACAGTGAAACGTGTTACTTTTACACATAAACAAGAACGATCTGTCTCACAACCACACTTTAAAACCCAGTTTATATGTATTTCATGTCACACAGTCTCATACGAAAACTACATCCGCTTTCTTTTATATACTATGTATGATAAGATACTGTCATACCCCTTCCCATCTGTGTGAGAGGATGAATGAGCAAATGTATTTCTAGTTGCATGCTGGATGGTAGCAGACAAGCCGGTCTGCTAGAGAACAGAAGGACCAACGTCGGAGCAGGTAGCTATGCTTTCTAAAAGCAGAGAGGTTTCTATTCATAGTATGGTCCTGTCCGTCCCTTGTCATGTTGGTATAGGAAGCTGCCTCTCTGGTCACTTCCGTTTGTATCTGTGAGGCACCCTCAGGAAGAGACCACGGCAGTCTGTCTGCGGCGAGCGTCTCAAGTGGTAAGATCTCCGGCTAAGCACGTGTCTGGTAAGTCCATAGGACAATGGATTTCTTAAGTTCAACCTAACTGAAAATTTAATCACCTTTATTCCAGTTTCAGCTCTAAAATATCTAGTGTTATCTTAAATTGCAACGCAGTGTAATTTGAGTGTGAAGTTCAGAATATCTTCCGGTAGTTGCTTTGTCACTACTTTGTGAGTAAAGTGGAACCACGTGTTGATCAGTAACTCTAACTAAGATCATCAATCTTAAATGCGAATGTGCGTGAGATTATAACGTCTCGTCTTGACAATATCTTTCAATATAGCAACTTTTCTTTATGTTCAACCCACGTGGGGTGTACTTTGTGAGACCAGTACCACGTGCTTGTACAATTGTTTCACCCATCAGGTTAGTAGTAAGACGATAGTAACCAGTTCGAGGTTTTTCTTTTGTAAATTGCGTTTCGATGAAATTTATTTTAACTATCAACATTATTGTGGAGTTACACTCTTTGTGTAAACCAAGTTGACAACGTGAAGCATGTGGTGTAAGCATCAAAGTAGCCCTCAGCTATTCTTTTCGGGAAGATTTCACAGAGAGTTAGTATGAATTTAGTATACCAGTGTGTGGTAATTTCATGACGGACAGGATTGCGCTACGAACGTAACTTCTTTGGGTGAAAATTAAATAGGTTGGTTGTGGCTAATTTCCTCTTGCATATGTTTCAGCGTTCTTTGTGTGTTATTTTATGAATGCAGTGTTGTATGCAGTCTCCCAATCTTGGCTCCCTATTTTATGTGTTCCGTAAGATTACAAACTCACATTTTCACAATCCTAAATAAGGCACCAGTTTAGTTATGAATCAAGTTTGATATGCTGAAATTTTAACGGAACAAATATCAATGTTAAAATAAATGTCCAAGTATAGACTGATTTACGTCTTTTTATTAGAATTGTCTTATATATATATATATATATATATATATATATATATATATATATATATATATACATATATATATATATATATGTATATATGTTTGGCGTAACATCCGGGATACTTTCACTCTGCCGCTATGTGGATGTGTTATATCTTTTCAGTAAGTGGAGTATGTTTTCGTAACCCTTGAATGTATTTCAAGCTACCTGCTACACCCTCATCTGGTTCTTGTTCTGTGGTCATAAAGATGTACTAGAATGTTGGAAACAATGCTTTGAAAAGCCGTATGCAAGAAATAGTGAAGATAAGGAACTGGAGAACGCTGAGGCAAGCAATCCAGAAGAGAAGAGAGTTTGTTCCCCTCGTGATCAATTTTATCTCGTAGTCAAGCAGCTAAAACATGGGAAAGCCACTGAAGATGATGATAAGCCAGCAGAACTCGTCAAGGCTGCTAGACAACAGCTACATGAAGAACTGTTCCATTTCACACAAATTATATACGAAACGAGGGAACACCAAACGTTCTGCGACATTTTGTTCTTTTCAGGTTTAATACATGGCCAGACAGCAGATGCTCCTCGAAGCTTTTGTATTGTGTGTGGGGAGAGCGCATCATTCCAAAATAGTCAGAAAATTGTTTTCTAAGTTATCTGTCGTCTGGTAGTGGCATTTTGTTCTTCTTCAAACTTTGTTTGACAGCTTTAACTCAGAACAAGTTTTCTACATGCATGTGCATTGTCAGACTGTTATAGATAGCATTAGAGAATTCGCATATATCCTCTCTCATGTTAAGTATTGTTTTAACAACACTAAAAGAAACCTTATGAATATTGTGCAGTGTACTATAAGAAATGAAATAAAACTACCTACGATAACCTTACGACGAAAGTCTATTTTAATAAAACTAAGTATCTGTAATCAAGCGTGTCTCTATCGGCACGAATTAGTAAAATACTACTCACATAAATTTCGATTGGGTCTGTGTTTAATTGGTATGCTGTGTCATACTCAACAGGTATGCAAATGTGACATTTCATACATAAAGTGATATATTCCTAGAAACCCAAAATTCGCTTGTCAGCAGCGGAAAGAGGCGTTAACCTGTTGTGCAACTTTGTAAGTTTTTCACCATTACACTATGAGCTGAAAGTATTTTCTTGCGATTTCCTTATCGATGTTTGATCTGACTGCTTGTAGCTCTTTCACAGAAGGGATAAAAACTTTAAAGTGAGTGACGCGAACTGTAACAGGCGCTTTTCTACAGGTCCCCACGTCCCCACACAGTTAGCAAAGAGGTACGTGTTATGCCTTCCTCCTACGAGGCCAATACTGTCTAGAACTCGTAAACCGCTATTTACAGGACGAGATTAGTTGCGATTTCCACGTGCAACAAATTTCCTGGGCTGAAAACCGTAAATTTACAATCTTTTGTTACACCTCAAGCGATAATAACTCAGATTATTCAATGGAAATGACAGGTAAAATGCAGTGAACTTTGAGGCTTAATTCCGTGCACACCAGGAAGTAACTCGTCGATCACAGATTTGCCAAACATACCTTGTCCTGTTGCCAAATCTCAGTTACAGTACCAGCAGGAAGAAAACGAACCAATGTGATCCTACAGCGGGCTGGAAAGTGATCGTAGCTGGCGTCTCAAAATCGCGGCTGCTACGGCCTGGAATACGTAATGCATCTCATTCGCAATTCTGTAACTAGGTTTAGGGACTGGAGTGTAGTTACTAATAATACTCAGAACTCACTGCAAACTAAGAATCATAAATCAGTAACTCTCATAGTTGTTTTTATATTTCTTTCGTAACTGTACTCAAAACTAAGAAACTCATTCACGAACGTTTTCGTGCGTCGCCGATAGTTGAGCATACCCAACAAATAAAATTAAAGAAGAATGTGTGTGTGTGTGTGTGTGTGTGTGTGTGTGTGTGTGTGTGAGAGAGAGAGAGAGAGCTAGGCAGTGAGAGATAAAAATAAAGCAGAATGATAGAGAGGGTAAAAAGTTGTTGTATAGAAACTGTATACTGGTATGTGAAGAAATCTTTCATTAAAATGACATGTTCCATATCATTACGAAATGTCGTGTTCATGATCTATGCAACAAGTATTAATCTATTCCAATTATATCAATTGCTGTCTAGCCGTGAAGAGTCACGAATTACCGAAATTTTCGCCAATGTCAGTAACCAGATCTAAACTTGAATAAAAAGACGACAGTTTTTGTAATAAACCGGGACTCCTATGAAGACCCTTTCGTCCCTGTTAACTAACCACGAAAGATGTCTGATATACCTCCATTCAGAAGTAACCAAGTGTGTATGCATTTAAAGATGAAGCGCGTGATGTGAAGTTCAGTGACAGAGATACGAACCCAAAACCTAATAGCATTGATAACTAAGTAAAATCAAATGTTACATCTCGGTGTTTCTTACCACCTGCAATCGAACTGCACTCCAATCGATCTTCTTTATCGTCCACGAATAGAGCTTAATTATAATTTGCTTCCTCACCAACAGTAAGATGTGTGCGTTTTCGACCAGAAATTGCAGTTTTGGATAAAAGAACGAAATTGTTGAACTATACTGTTCCGAGGGATTCAGATCCTCGAAAGAGGAGATACAAATTCGATACATAGTCCAGCACCAAATTTTTCAACGTCTCTAATTCAATCAATTTTTTTTTCTAATGTAAGTTTACAAGCAACAGTATTTCTGTTCACCATGACCTCTACCTATGTCATTTCCCAAAGTAAACCGGCTCTGTCCAGTTGGGAGTGAAGGAACGTGATGTTTAATGCGGGTTCTGGATTATAACGTCTTTCTCTTGAGGTTACCAGTGGTAAAGCACTGTTGTCAGTATGATGTTGCACCGCCCAGGGCCTGTAATGATAAAGGGCCCGTTTAGGTCAGGCATATTGTATACCGAAGTGGAAGAGAGAGCACCAATAAATTCTACAATCCGTATGCATTGCATACACACAGAAATTACTGTTACAGTGTACTTATGGATCCCAATGAGTGAACTGCATTTTTTCCGGTGAGAAAGAGCACTGGCAAAAAGTCTTCGCTACATTAGGTTACTTAAACTGGTGTCACTCTGAGCTAGAATTTATGGTCAGCGACTAAGCGTAAGGACAATGCGTCGGATGCGGGTTTTACAACTGTGAAATACTTTCTTACATTATAGAAGCGAATATTAAATTTGAACCAATATTGCGAAAATTTTGAACTTGGATAGCTTAGAATGAAAATATTTCTGTTTATTGCAAACGAAAACAATTGATTTTCTAAAACAGTCTCTGTCGTGCACAACTTGAAACATGCTTCGTCGACCAAATCATATGGAAGAACTGACAGCGACGTACATCGGAAGGCAGTAAGATTCCTTGGCTTTTGGTTTGGCAGTATTCGGCAGCCATTTCTAGGCGCAAGTAAATGAAGAAAGGCAGCGTGTTTTTGTTATCAAGTAACGTCTTCATCAAATACTTTAGTTTTAATGTAATCTACAAGTAATTGCTGATGTTTGATATTAACATGAAAAGCATTCCGTAGACGGGGAAAGAACCCGTTCTTGGGCAACTACTTCTATAATGACCAAAAGCCTTAAATGATCTTCAAGCACATGTGTCCCATCAGCGGTATGAAGAAAATGATAGGAATAATAACGGTAATAATCGAATTATCCGATAACTTCACACATCACAGTGGGTTTTCTCGAACTACGAAATTTCTTGAATTAGTGAAAATTTCAAAATGGCTTCACATCGAGGCTATGATGCCTAGATGAGTCTTTACATCCCGCTGACGCGAGAATAGCTTGCTTCTACTTAACCATTTAATAGACTCGCATTTTGTAAGCCAAGCATATCATCCGTTACAGCACATTCCTGGGGCTGAGAGATGTGGCCACAATGGTCTGGTGGAACGAACTATCACAAATGCAATGCGTGGGTCCACACATTTACTTTTAAGGGGCACAAACAGATTTACTTTACCTCTGGTAACCCCAAGAGAAATACGTTATAATCCAGAATCCGCATTAAACCTCACGTTCCTTCATTCCCAACGGGGCAGAGCCGGTTTACGTTGGGAAATGTCATAGGTGGACGTCATGGTAAACAGAAATACTGTCGTAAGTAAACTTACTTATATTTGAAAAAAATTGTTATTGATGAACGGATAGCCATTTAAAGGAACAGGGCTCTTATTTTCCTTGTACTTGATTGAACTAGAGACGTTGCAAAATTTGGTGCTAGACTGTGATTCGAATTTGTATCTCCTCCTTTGAGGATCTGAATCTCTCGGAACACTATAGTTCAATCATTTCGTCCCTTTTTCCAAGACTGCAGTCTTCTCTAGGTCTTCTCCGAAGGTAAGTATGTGATGATACTTAAGCTATATTCGTGGACGATAAAGAAGAACGATAGGAGTGAGGTTTAATTGTCGCCCAGGCACAAAAATTTGTATCCTTATTTTAGATTCAAACACCTATCAGCTGGTAAGAAAAACCGGTATGTAACATTTGATTTTCCTTATTTCACAATCCGATTACGTGTTCGGTTCGTATCTCCGTTACAGAACTTAACATCATGTGCTTCATCTTTAAATGCATGCACACTTTGTTACTTCTGAATGGAGGTATATCAGACATCTTTCGGGGGTAGTTAACATAGATGAAAGGGTCTTGGTAGGAGTCCCGGTTTATTACAAAAACTGTCGCCTTTTTTTTTCAAGTTTAGATTTGGTTACTGATATTGGCGAAAATTTCGGTAATTCGTGACTCTTCACGGCTATCAGCAGTTGATATGATTGGAATAGATTAATACTTGTTGTATAGATCATGAACACGACATTTCGTAATGATGTGAAACGTGTCATTTTAATGAAAGATTTCTTTACATACCAGTATACAGTTTCTATACAACTTTTTACCCTCTCTATCATTCTGCTTTATTTTTATCTCTCATTCCCTAGCTCTCTCTCTCTCTCTCTCTCTCTCTCTCTCTCTCTCTCACACACACACACACACACACACACACACTCACACACACATACACACACACACACACACACACACACACACACACACACACACACACACACATTCTTCTTTAATTTTATTTGTTGGGTATTCTCAACTATCGGCGACGCACGAAAACGTTCGTGAATTCGTTGCACGTGGAAATCGCAACTAATCTCGTCCTGTAAATAGCGGTTTACGAGTTCTAGACAGTATTGGCCTCGTAGGAGGAAGGCATAACACGTACCTCTTTGCTAACTGTGTGGGGACGTTTGGACCTGTAGAAAAGCGCCTGTTCGCGTCGCTCACTTTAAAGTTTTTATCCCTTCTGTGAAAGAGCTACAAGCAGTCAGATCAAACATCGATAAGGAAATCGCAAGAAAATACTTTCAGCTCATAGTGTAATGGTGAAAAACTTACAAAGTTGCACAACAGGTTAACGCCTCTTTCCGCTGCTGACTACCAAAGTTTGGGTTTCTAGAAATATATCACTTTATGTATGAAATGTCACATTTGCATACCTGTTGAGTATGACACAGCATACCAATTAAACACAGATCCAATCGAAATTTATGTGAGTAGTATTTTACTAATTCGTGCCGATAGAGACACGCTTGTGTACAGATACTTAATTTTATTAAAATAGACTTTCGTCGTAAGGTTATCGTAGGTAGTTTTATTTCATTTCTTATAATACACTGCACAATATTCATGAGGTTTCTTTTAGTGTTGGTAAAACAATACTTAACATGAGAGAGGATATATGCGAATTCTCTGATGCTATCTATAACAGTCTGACAACGCACATGCATGTAGAAAACTTGTTCTGAGTTAAAGCTGTCAAACAAAGTTTGAAGAAGAACAAAATGCCACTACCAGACGACAGATAATGTAGAAAACAATTTTCTGACTATTTTGGAATGATGCGCTCTCCCCACACACAATACAAAAGCATCGAGGATCATCTGGTGCCTGGCCATCTATTAAACCTGAAAAGAACAAAATGTCGCTGAACGTTAGCCCTTTTTCCACATGGGACTATTTTGGGTTGAGAAGTGAAGGGAATTACGTTCGAAGTTCCATTGCATTGATAACTACAGCAGACAGCAGAATTGCGTTTTAATAAATGTAGCAGCGAATGTAATAGAACTTGCGAAGTCTTACCTACAGTGCGCGACGCTTACTGTTACGCTACAACCCCTCCAGAAGTCGACAACAGTTCCTCCAGAACTTACGCATTCCACAGTGCTATAAGGTAAAGCACATGGTCGGATCTAGACTTCTGGGAGACGGACAGTTACAGCTTTTCTTTTGCACTGCGCGACATTTTCAACAAACATATAGCGCAATAGAGTAGCTCAAATTGAAAGGAATACTTCCTATATAAATTTTTGCATCCCACACTGTTGGCAGTTCTGTGTAGGTGGCAGTTACGTGATTTTATTTCGGTGATTACAAAATAGAATCGAATGTATGCACTGGGTAGCCAAGGCAGCTAGTTCATGGCGATTCGGTCAACCAAGTAAATGAATATACCGAACATGCTGCCAACCACTACAGGGAGCCTGTGTGTCAGAAGTCTCATTGAGCGTGCCGCAATGGTGTTATGATAGAAAATGAGCCTCAGGGAAGAGGATTTGGTGGTCATTTGGATTGATGATAGGTTGCTATGACGATGGTCTGGGTACGGTGATTTTTAATAGGAAGAGACATATTCTGTTCTCTTCTGGCTACGCCAAGTGAAGAAGGTATAATGGCATTGTGGTCTGTAATTCACATTAAACATGATATTCCTTCTCTACCAAAGAGTCGTTAGGTTGAACCACAATAAAGTCAGGATTGGCGAAATGTGGGAACTCTATCACCAGTAACCTTTCTTATACTAGTTATTTATTTCTAGTGACGAAACAAATGCTATGTAGGGTCACAGGACACTTATTCCATCTTTTATTTGAGCTTCTGTATGTCAATAAAATTGGTTCTGAACTGGGAATTCAACTCAGACCGCCCTTAACGCGGAATTTGATCCCTTCGTGACAATACAGCTCGACTGCAGTTTGTTGTTTGTTCAAAACTGCAGATTCCTCAACATCTCCACATATTGCGCGTGAATGGGTTCGAATCCTGGCCTGGCACTAAAGTTTTCACTATGTATTATCAAACTCTAGCGTGAGAACACCTATCTGCTGGTGGATAATAATTTTGATTTTTAATGCATTTTCATTTGTTGTGAACACTAACGATACTTGACGTTTTTTACTCCCAGTGAGACACAGAACTATTTGAGAGATCACTGTAAGTTCAAGGATGTTATTCCGAGCTGCTGGTGGCGAAAAATTCAGTAGCTGATGTCTCTTTGTGTGTAGTCAAGAACGATATGTGTGGGATTCGATTACCAGTCAGCACTGAACTCTTCGTCATATTATTTCTAGTTCAAAAATGCTCACATGTCGCTGCTGGTATAACAAACCCATATTTAACGTTTGTTTTCTCTGGAATATAACAGCGATAGGTGCCGGGTTGGAGTCCTGGGAAGCAAAAAAGTAATGTTTCTTCTTGTCATTTCTGTTAAAACGTCTAGCTACTGTAGAGAAAATGCGATATGTCACAGTTGATTGTGCTTCGATAACAATCCGATTAGGTTCTGGGTTCGAGACCCTGTCCAACACAAAGCTTTACCTCACGGCATTTCAAGTAAGTCACTGGTGAAGAAGCAATATTTAACATCTCTCGTAGTTCGTTAACAGGGACAATAGATGCTGGGTAGGAATTCACGTCCGTTAAAAATGTTTACGTTATATAATTTAAAGTTGATATTTGCTAACTTATACTCTCTAAAATGGAGGTATAGCACTCTCTGTCTGCCTAGTCAGGAATGACCGTTAGTTTCCGTCAGTCACTAAATCTTAGTCCTCATGACCTTGGTTTGAATCCATATGGAAATCGAGACGGTTCGTCGTGTCATTTGAAGTTCATACATATTCTCCACTAGCTGCTCGTGAATAATTTAAATTCTTAATGTCATTTTGTGTTAAATAAAGAGCTCGGTATGTTACTTTGAAGAGGAAATCATGAATACGACGAACTTACTACGTGCATTACCTATCTGACGTGATAATGAGAGTGGTAACATTTCAGGTATGTCATTTATTGCAATAAATGTGAGCTTACAAGCCTTAAGGACAGTCTTATCTGTGATAAGGTGTTCCCTGATATTTTTAGTATCGTGGTATTACTTTACAACTTGAGTTATTGCGATACAGAGCTGAGTTTTCTAGTGGTGTCTTGTTGGAACCATTTTCAATAGTCAAACGACTGTACCAAGGAGCGATTAGAGGACCTGCTAGACAGCTGCGTTTTGCGGGTTGCATGCGAGTCAGGCGAAATGCAATTCAGGTCGTTCGGATACTTTTGAGCACGACTGTACATACATATTATTCTCTTGTTTATTTGCCTTACATTTCACTTTATTGCCACTTTTTTCCTGTTCCAATATTTTTATTCCACGCATCTGTTTGCATTGTACAATGGTTCCAACAGCTTGGGAGGATTTGTGTGTGCTGCAGGTGTGTTAATTTTTCTAGGGATCTCATTGTGCTCCTCTTCTCCCTTTGTTTCTTCCTGATCATCTTCTGTGTTGCGGATTTCTATTAAATCTGTTGCTGAAGTAATAGTAGAGTGAGTTGACAGGAAGCCATCGTTTCGAATGTTGTCGTCTGCACAACGTGGAATGTTTCGCATTTTAATTAATTCGCTGTTAGGTTGTACAGCATTGTCCTCCATTGTGTTGCCACTCTTTCCTGCACGTTTTCAGCTTCCCCACACACTTCATGTCACACGGTATGGTAATTAGCTATAAAACTGTCAAGCCATCCTGTGGATGTCAAACTCGTTATTTCTAAGCTTTTTAGCGATTTCCAGTGCCTCGCTCTGCAACATGGTTCCAGACAAAGGTAAGTATTTTTTGCTCGCGCGCTTATGAACCTTTCCCACACTATCCCGTTAATTTCTTCTTTTCCCGTCTTCTTCCCTTTCATTTGCCGCTTCCCTTTCATCCACCTTATCCCTGCTTCTTAAGCTAGCATAAATTTGTGTTTTACCGCATTAGAAACTCACCATCATTTCGTGCACATAGAGTTTCTTTCTCACACGCCTCGACTACCTTAATCTTTTCGTTAATCGTTACCGACACATACTTTTTTTTCGGCATCATGTTACCGGTAGTACTTAAAGTGCTCCTAGTGAACTGAACTTGACAGCAGATAATGCACACAGTGCATTCATTTGGAATGCTTGACCTTGCTGGATAAAACCATTGTTTAACCGAACAACAGCCACCTCTTTCACTGTATATATGGAATCAGAGTGTTCGTCAGTGCGCACACACGTACCAGTGTGCTCCAGCACGCTTCAGTAAGAATGGAAAACGAGATATGCGGACAAACAAGCGAACCACTTCCTTTGGTGTACCGACACCGTGCCCAACTTGTTGAACAGAACGGCGCGGTTTGATGACCACACTCACAACGCCACCTTGCGCCCTAAACTCTTTTCCTTCGTTTTGCACTGCTCAATAGCATTGTAATGGTAATAAAAATGCCGTGTGGCTACGGCCTCCCGTCGAGTAGGCCGTTCACCTGGTGCAAGTCTTTCGAGTTGACGCCATTTCGGCGACTTGCTTGTCGATGGGGATGAAATGACGATGATGATAAGGACAACATAACACCCAGTCCCAGAGTGCAGAAAATTTCGGACCCAGCCGGGAATCTAACCCAGGCCGTTAGGTATGACATTGTAATGGCTGAACAGTCTTTGTGTTAAAAGTAGCGTTCTTTTAGAATCGTGAGTAACTAATTTATATTGTAATACAATAGTGCTGTATAAGATGTTTCCCGCTTTATACAACGATTTATTAGTTAAGTCTTAAAATTTTCATTCCGTTTACGCGTTAGGTACATTCCACTTTATAGGAGATATTAGCGTATGAAAGTGTACTGAATGTGTCGGGACTGAAATACTTGCACGGTTTGGGCAGATTTCCAAATTATACACATTCCGCTTTGATCAAGTTTTGCTGTAAAAATCACAGCTGAAATGCAATTGCGATCGCAACTTATGCTAAATCCATTGTAGGATGTTCCTTTCAAGAGTCGGTTCTCTGATTAACTGCTAAAAGCTACTTTCGGATATGGCGTTTAAAACAATTTCACATGATTCCCTGTCCCTAACGCCCGCCCTAATCAGCCGAGTCTCCCAATCTATGGCTGGTAAGTTGAAGTATCCACTCAATACAACACGATCATGAAATTTACATGAAATATTCCCCAAGTTTACCCTCAAATGTTCCGCCACTACTACTCCTGCGGTAGCGAGTCCGTACAAGCAATCGATGATCATGTTGATCCACCTTTGATGCTTGTCTTCATCCAAATTACACTCCGAGACAAAATAGACAAAACAGAAAGAAAGGCGCACCAAGAAGGAATTATCCAAACGGGACGCAACTTTGTAGATGTGGTGGTGCACATGAAAATCCTAAACACAGGATGGGGTAGGACGAGGAAAGCACGGAAGGGCGAACCCAAAATAGCAGAATCCTTGCCATTTGAATAGTTACATTTATTTAACCGCCACATAATAGCATAAATCACTAAACACAATAATCATAAATAATTATAAGTGACAGGGCAAGGATTATTAGTTGCTTTCAGCGATAATCGGCTTCTACAAATGATTTTACTTCAACTAGCCACAAAAAACAGTGCCAGTCGTTGCCTTGCACAGTTTGTGACGCTCATTCTCTTGAATAAATCATCCAGTTTTCCTGAAATTGTCATAATTCGTTTGTCTTAGAGTGCATTTCGCGTTCCGTATCTGTACTAATCTCATTAGAAATTATAGCGTTTTTCATGGCCATAAATACGTCTCCATCACTAACTTTCTACCTATTCTTGAAATATACATTCTAATCGGATTTCAGAATTTCATTGTTAAAAGTGATACCAGGTTGATTTCATACTTGTAAGTCTAGCATTTTAATTACTTAATTCATTCAACATAAAGTAACACAACACTCATGAGTCTAACAATATCTACGGTTTCAGGCAGTTGAACAGAGAAGACAGAGATAGGCCTGAAATAAACAGTCCAGCGAAAGGGAAGTGTAACACTGCCGCTACTGACGTCATCGCCTTGCTTTTCACATATTGGTTAGTTGTACTCAGTAACAGAGTACGTGTACACGAAGAGGCTTTGAAGATTGGAAAATGTTGCTTCCTGTCAGGGCTTACTGAATAGAAACTGACAGAACACCTGCTATCCTGGAAAAAATCACTCATCGTTGACCCAGCCTAGTACATCCCATTTAGGAGGATTACGGAAAACCTGAGCCATCAGCTCCAGGCTGGACCAGACCACCTTCCCTGGTGGGTGTCAGCACAAATTTTATCAGGAAGGGGAAGGATGGCAAGATGGACAGCAACATCCCACAACTGCAATTTTTTTATTTAAATGTGTTTGTTAATTTCGAAACTTATCAATCAGTAAGAACTAAATTTTGTCGGTGATAGTAAAAACTTGCTATATCACAGAGAATCATTGATTATCCACTCAATATCTGAATGATTCCAGGGGGAGAGGTGAGCACGAAGCGAACCCTCATGCTGCCCCCCCCCCCCCCCCCCCCCCCCCGTGCCTTGCGAACGTCTGTACCTCCCTCTCAAATATTGGAAACTGGTTCTGACATCCACCATAGCCCAGTCCGAACTCAATGGTTCGAAAAGATTTTAGTGTGCATAGCCAGATACTCCGAAAACATGGGCATATATTTCCTGGGAGGTGAACTGGTAACAGCCACACAAAGCATCTGTGATTATACGATCACAGATCATCTAAGCACCACAAAAAGCAAAGTGAAAACATCAGTATCGAGTAACCATAAGCATTGTGTGCGAATCACGGTATGGCAGAGGTGGCCAAGATTTCGGCTCACGGAGCCTGTCCAGGCACAAGTGCCCAAGCGCTCAGCCTCACTTCACACTTCCCCCAACGCCACACCGCCCTGTCTGAACGCGAGAAAGGGGATGAGTGAATACGCCACGTTTAAATGTCAATGCATGTACTCCATACCATTTGGTTCTTTATATCACATTTCTCAACAACAAAGGTCACAAACAAAACAAATTTTCAGTATTATTTTACTATTTTTTATACTATAATTTTTATCTGGTACAAACTGTCGGTGTATGGAGGGACACAGATAATTTCAAAGTTTCGCACTCCAGTTGTCCCGTAATCGTGACTTACTTAGTGTCACAATCAAAAGAAGGTCTTTTATACAATAGAAATATTGTAGCAATTTTGCAGCCTCAATATAGTGACTTCGAAATCCTACGTGAGGAAAGCAACATAGAAATCCTGAACAGTTTTAACGTAAAAAGATTTTTTATTAAAACTGGAATTACCTTGTAGGTCAATCAGTTACATCGGCATATGCACAGGGCTGCTTTCAACTGAAACGGAAAACAATTTCAAAAACAGCATGGGAATAGACGTAAGATCTTTATTAAACTGTCCTTGTACTTCTTTCAAGGTCAAAATCAGTTCTTTAAACCTCGAGTTTTCTTCATGACGGCGAGTTTAGGGAAGTGGACTGTCCTTGTCAGAACGTATCCCTTCTGCAACGCAATTTGCTTTGTAAATGCATTCCCACTAAAACAGAAAGAAGTTACCTCGCTATGTATTACTGCGGATAGTATGCAGTCTGCAATCCATTCCAGATAATCTAATTTTCTTTCCTGTACTCCTTTTTTCTTCTTAAATTCAGCAATAACGAGTTTTCAATGGAAAAATAGATCCAGGCATGCCCCCTGACTTAAGTACTTTGTAGTAATACATGAGGTCTTAGTGCTCTTTGTTCAGTTACACTAGCCGGTCGGAGTGGCGTGCGGTTCTAGGCGCTACAGTCTGGAGTCGAGCGACCGCTACGGTCGCAGGTTCGAAACCTGCCTCGGGCATGGAAGTGTGTGATGTCCTTAGGTTAGTTAGATTTAATTAGTTCTAAGCTCTAGGCGACTGATGACCTCAGAAGTTAAGTCGCATAGTGCTCAGAGCCATTTGAACCATTTTTTCAGTTACACTGAAAACTGTTCCAACTGACAATGGAGTAATGTGTGTGACTTCAGAAATTTTACTGTTCACATGATCAATTTCTGCACATTCTCCAGACCTGCAAACCTAGCACAAAGCGGCATTTTATTCGCAAGGTCAATGAATCCCGTCTGTCGATCGTTGTAATTTTTTGACCTTTCATTGTCAACTAAAGATTTAAATTCTTTCCGCATGGTATTGTAATGTCGTTTCATTGCATATATGCAGTTCCTTTCGTTATGCGAATTGAGATTTCTCATCCCTCTCTTCTGTCATTTCCATTCATTTTAAAGAACTGCCACGGCTGATCAGTAGACTGTCTCTTCTTGTGTAAACAGCCATTGGACCTGTGAACATCCTTCATATCAAGAACAAATAACGAAGATTAAGGAGCGCTAACAGCACGATTCCGCCGAACTCAAGAGAGTTGTGTCATCCGAAAAATGCCTCACCACAATGCTAAATGAAATGTCGCGCTGATCCGGGTACCTCCGAGAAGGGCCGAGGAAAGCTGAAGGACAGGCCGAGCCCTGGTTCACCCGCAGTCCTCACACGTTGCACTCGCCAACTTTGGCACGCCGTGGCCTGTTCAGCTGTATTGGGATTGTGCTGCCGTTGTCAGAGACTACTTGCTTACTGGGTGTCACTTTTAAGAACTTCACTCTCAGAAAACCCTTCCGGTAATCGAAAACAGAAATGTTTGCTATATTATTCTGCTTAACACCCAATGCTCACTCCCGATATTCTGCTGACTTTGTAAATGGTGTAAAACTGTGCGCTAATATTGGTTTCTGAAGGTATATGACATGGAAACTCAAACGTCCTTTCCTATTATGAGTTCACATGAGTTTCAACGTTCTTCTGTAGCACCACATCTCAAACTTTTCTGCTGTCCACTCTTCTCGATTTCCCACAGTCTATATTTCATTACTATAGACTACACAGTGCTGTATTCCAAACGAGCATTCTCAGAAATTTCTTCCTCAAGTCTTATTTTTTATTCTTTCAGACTTATTTGGACTAGGAATTCCTTCTTTGCCCATTTTAGTCTGATTTATATTCTTTGTTGCTTCTTCTGTCATTTATTATTTTGCTTCCAAGCCAGCAGAATTCCTTAACTTACTGATTCCCAATTCCGATATTAAGTTTGTCACGAATCTCATTTCTGCCACTTCTCACTACGTTCACATTTCTTCGACTTACAGTAATCCATATTCTGTAGTACTTAGACCCTTTCATTTAACAGGTCCTGTAGCTGTTCTTCACATTTATCGAGGATAGCAGTGTCATTTTGTCCCCGTTAGTAAAAATGCGTTTGGAATGTAAGTTCCTCTATTTAGTCCTAATCTCAGTCGGCTCAAATTTCAACCATAGTGTACCTCAACAAGAAATACAGTACAACTTCATCATGTTACAGTTCACTGTACGCTCGTGTCTGCTGAAAGACATGTTTCATGTTTTGTCGTCACATTTGGGTGCATTACTATACGCGTCTCTATAGTTACTTACGAATGCTCACAAACAAGCACTGGTCACCTTGTAAATACATACATGAGACTGTTCTATTCTTTGCTCCAGCGTTTCATATTTATTAGAGGAAGTACTGTCTGCTTTACTTTTGAAATTACCCCAGACAGAAAAAAAGAGAACTTAGGTTAACTCATTTTAAAAGCGAAGGTTTAAGTCCGGCTTTACTTTTCCATATCGTACTGCATTGGTGCGTTAGCGTGCTGTACAGCTGTGCTAGCTGAGACGACTCAAGCCCTATGGCTACATCCGCGCGACTGTCAAATGTCACTCTCTTGATGTAACTGAGTAGAACCACTTCCAATGCTGCATCACAGCTGCGCGATGGCAGAGCCTCGAAGGAGGCGTCTAGAGTTAGGCGACTCTACAGCTCTGCCGAGCGCTCCAGTCGCACCAACCCCGTAGAATGCTTTGGCGCTGCAGCTCATCTCATCCTCTAGCAGTTCTCAGCCCGAAATGGACGACAGAAAATTCGACGAATTAATGTGAGAATACGCAAACTGGAACAATTCAACACAAATGTGCTAATGTCAGGAATAGTGTTCGTGTAAAGATTGCAGGATCGCTTAAACTACAACGTGATTATAAAACGTAATTTATTCCTATAATTTAATTACGAGTTATTAGCACCACAACATAAACAGTAATCATAGTTTTCTTCCGTTCGTGCCGGTCTGTTCTGCTTACTTGCTTCGCTCGCAATGGTACTACTAAAATACGCTGGTGTCTAGAATTAAACAAACAAATAGAAATTTTGCAAGGTAGCGTTTATTTTGCCGCAAAACAGTAATAATAAAAACAACCAATGTAAAGAATACAGAACATACACTCCTGGAAATGGAAAAAAGAACACATTGACACCGGTGTGTCAGACCCACCATACTTGCTCCGGACACTGCGAGAGGGCTGTACAAGCAATGATCACACGCACGGCACAGCGGACACACCAGGAACCGCGGTGTTGGCCGTCGAATGGCGCTAGCTGCGCAGCATTTGTGCACCGCCGCCGTCAGTGTCAGCCAGTTTGCCGTGGCATACGGAGCTCCATCGCAGTCTTTAACACTGGTAGCATGCCGCGACAGCGTGGACGTGAACCGTATGTGCAGTTGACGGACTTTGAGCGAGGGCGTATAGTGGGCATGCGGGAGGCCGGGTGGACGTACCGCCGAATTGCTCAACACGTGAGGCGTGAGGTCTCCACAGTACATCGATGTTGTCGCCAGTGGTCGGCGGAAGGTGCACGTGCCCGTCGACCTGGGACCGGACCGCAGCGACGCACGGATGCACGCCAAGACCGTAGGATCCTACGCAGTGCCGTAGGGGACCGCACCGCCACTTCCCAGCAAATTAGGGACACTGTTGCTCCTGGGGTATCGGCGAGGACCATTCGCAACCGTCTCCATGAAGCTGGGCTACGGTCCCGCACACCGTTAGGCCGTCTTCCGCTCACGCCCCAACATCGTGCAGCCCGCCTCCAGTGGTGTCGCGACAGGCGTGAATGGAGGGACGAATGGAGACGTGTCGTCTTCAGCGATGAGAGTCGCTACTGCCTTGGTGCCAATGATGGTCGTATGCGTGTTTGGCGCCGTGCAGGTGAGCGCCACAATCAGGACTGCATACGACCGAGGCACACAGGGCCAACACCCGGCATCATGGTGTGGGGAGCGACTCCTACACTGGCCGTACACCACTGGTGATCGTCGAGGGGACACTGAATAGTGCACGGTACATACAAACCGTCATCGAACCCATCGTTCTACCATTCCTAGACCGGCAAGGGAACTTGCTGTTCCAACAGGACAATGCACGTCCGCGTGTATCCCGTGCCACCCAACGTGCTCTAGAAGGTGTAAGTCAACTACCCTGGCCAGCAAGATCTCCGGATCTGTCCCCCATTGAGCATGTTTGGGACTGGATGAAGCGTCGTCTCACGCGGTCTGCACGTCCAGCACGAACGCTGGTCCAACTGAGGCGCCAGGTGGAAATGGCATGGCAAGCCGTTCCACAGGACTACATCCAGCATCTCTACGATCGTCTCCGTGGGAGAATAGCAGCCTGCATTGCTGCGAAAGGTGGATATACACTGTACTAGTGCCAACATTGTGCATGCTCTGTTGCCTGTGTCTATGTGCCTGTGGTTCTGTCAGTGTGATCATGTGATGTATCTGACCCCAGAAATGTGTCAATAAAGTTTCCCCTTCCTGGGACAATGAATTCACGGTGTTCGTATTTCAATTTCCAGGAGTGTAGATTACAGCTACAGGCATAATGATAGACAAAAATTTTCTTCTTTTCTTCCAACTTAACGGATTTGTACACACATTCCACCAACTGGTTAATGTGTTCAGTATAGGTTTTGACCACCTCCAGCAGCAAGACAGGCCTGACAACGAAGGTGCATGCTGTTTTTATGTTGGCGAGTTGAAAACTGTGTGAAAAGCTGTAATGTAGTGAGAAATGTTGCGACATTAAACTTGTCATTTCTCCTCACACAGTTGTTCTCAATTCAAGAATAAGCAAGCAAAAACCAACCCCCACCCTTACACTATGAATTATGTCCTCCATTTCATGTCGAGGCAATAACGCCCATTCTTCCAGCAGAGCTGCTCGCAAGTGTTGGAGTGTGGTTAGTGGTTGCTGACGTGATGCCACCCGTCTGCCTAGTGCATCCCAGACTGCTCTATGGGATTCAAATCAGGAGAGCTAGCCGGCCACGATATACGTACAAAATCTTCCGTTTCCAAAAAAACATCAACCACTGCATGAGGTCGAGCATTATCATCCATCAGTACAAAGTCTGGTCCCACAGCACCTCGCAACAACCACACATGAGATCCCAAAAACTCGTCACGATACCTAAGTTAAACTTGGGTCAACATAATCCCTGCCCACACCATTAGGCATCCTCCTCGATATCGGTCTCTTTCCTCACTGTCTGGGTCCCGAAATCATGTTCCACGTTGCCTCCAGATGCGAATCCGTCGAGAATTTCTCTTATAACCAAATCGAGACTCATCTGTGAAAAGAATATTGTCTCACTGATCGACCGTTCAGTTGGCATGTTGACGACTCCACTCTAGACGTTCCCCTCTGTGAAGACGCGTCAGAGGCACACATAAGGTAGGGTCTCTTACAATAAAGATTACTCTGCCGAAGCCGTTTACCTCGATACAACACGTCCAGCGGATGCTTCGAGGTCAAGTACGAGTTGCCATGGAGTTCGAAGGCGATACCGTCGCGTCCTTACAGCCAAATAACGGTCCTATCTTTCTGATATCACACATGGTCGGCCCCGTCCTGATCTTCGGGATACCGTTTCGATTTCTCTAAACTGTCACCACATCCTTGAAACAACAGAACGATTCACATTAAGCCGTCGGGGCAAGTCAAACTGCGACTGCCCCGCTTGCATTCTTCCTGTGGCCCTCACCGCAGAGAGTTTGGTAGGCGTCTTCCCTGTGGTATACTACACAGCCTGTGGCTGTGTACACAGCGATTGTGGATATGGGACTACCGGGCAAGCCCTACCACGTTTGATAGGCACACTGACGTCATCGTTGCCGTGGCTGTCCGTTGACCAGAATGCCATCTTCCGTGCAGAATACAATCGTACGGACATGTGTTGACAGTTTGTATGATTATATCGTGAATTAGACATAGGACGGGGAAATAGCGGATTATTGCTTTAATTTTGGACATCAGTGTAGTAAAACATTCTTTTACAAACCATTCATTGTTTCCAAACCCACCTCTCGTCATGAAAGGCGTCACATCAAATGTTTCAGTTTTTGTAAGTCCGCAATGGCGGAAAAACGTGTTTTCCTCTTCGGGGAAACCATCTCAGAACATATAATGAAGGCAGCAGGCAGTCGTTATTAAACTTTCTTTCACTTATGCATTAATAGATACAGGAGTACAGAACATTCGCAGTATTTGTGAGTTCCTCCTTGCTCGTGAATCTCGGTAACTGAAAATAAGTTTCTATGTTGATGTTTGTGTAAGCGTTGCTTCTTCAATATGATTTCGTCATAAGACAGTTTGAAAGCTTCTTCTACGTGGTAACACTCCATCTACATACGTTGTGGAAAAGGATGACATTGCTCATTTTAATACCTTACTGATATTCCAATTATGCTATAGCACCTTCTCCCTCCACATCTACCACTATAAATGTGTATTTAACTTGCAAAATCGAGTAGGATTGCAGAAAAAAATATCACTCATGATCGCATTATAAGGTAATCATAAGGCTTACAAACATTTTAATGCTAAGTCTGACCACCAACGGTATGCTGATAAAAAAATCGAAATTGTGTGAATTTTAGTGACGTCAGTGTCTACTTATACTGTACTTCAAAACCATGTATCCACTACTGGAGACAGTAACTTAGTTTTCGATTTGCTTAGCTCTGTAAACTTATATTCACAATACGCCACTTTGGAATATTCCAATGTACTCTCACCACGACTAGAATTAACCTAAAATTGAAAGAAAAAAATTGATGTAGGCTGTCAAAGCACCTAAAGATGTGCCCCCAGGGCTCTAAATGCATCTTGCATTGAAATAAAATCATGATTCTGACTCAAGGCTGTAGTTCTTTACTTTATGAAAGCAAGAGTCACGGAAGAAACACTGACAGCAATGGCTAAAACTAAATCATAACCAGTTGTCAAACCCAGTTTTCAGACAATGTTGTACGCATGATATGCGTCAAAATGAACTGCAAAAATATCTCATCAACTTAATTTTACCCATATTTGGCGGGAAATATGTGCAGTCAGGAAAATAACTTTCATTATGTGCTCTTGGAGCGGAAAACTCCTACGCTCTCCCTGCCTCAATAAAAAATACTCTCCGACGCACCCCAGTGAAGAGCTTCCATGACAGGAATAAAAACGTGAATTTTCAGGAGACAGAGGTAAAGAGAGAGAAAAGAGAGAGAGAGGGAGAGAGGGAGAGAGGGGGAGAGGGGGAGAGGGGGAGAGGGGGAGAGGGGGAGAGAGGGGGAGAGGTGGAGAGGGGGAGAGGGGGAGAGGGGGGGAGAGAGAGGGAGAGAGAGAGGGAGAGAGGGAGAGGGAGATTCCGGTAACATCCAAGTAATACTTTTGGTCACTTCACTTTTTCACCCTAAAAACGGACAATTCTTGAGGAGGAACTTGCACCGAGGAATGAAGGCGTTACGTTAAGATGATTATCACATAAAGTCTCTGTGATCTGAGCGCAGGCGTTATACTGGATGGTACCGTCCCTGGGATCAAGGCTCTTCCTCGTGAGGTTTGCTTACAAGATAAAGAAATAGCTAATTTTTCATTTCCTGGATACCATAGATGGCAGGCTTGATACCGAAATGGACGTGTGAGCACGATTTTTTTCTAAAACGGAAGCGTACAGGAGTGATCTACAGCTAGTACTGCCACTCACTTGAAACATGTGGGTCGCAGAATGTGAGCTCTCCAAGTGAGCTACTGTGAAAGCTTGTAGTTCATTGTATTAGGTTGGGGCCCACGTTCGTAGCGTTTTCGTTTTGTGTGTTGGTATTCCGGTTGCTACGGATTTATTTATCGACTGTAATTTTTTATTTGGAGTTTATTGTTGCTATTTGAGTTTACATATTGTCGTTTTGTCATTTAGAGATACTGAGTGGAGATGCGGACGCTAGAAAATAGAGTGTCAAGTGGAGAAATCGGCACATTTCCGACGTATTCCTCTGTTTGAGATCAGTAGAGCAAGGAGGCAGCCAGAAACATTTGAGTTGTGTATGGGGTTAATGCTGTTGGACAGAACAAGACACGAAAATGGATTTCTCGTTTTCAGGAAGATCCTGTTGACATTATTGGCTCACCGCGCTCAGAAAGACCTTCGGGGTTTGATGAAGATCATTTAAACGCATTAACCCACAATGATCTACGTCAGTGTAATCGAGAGCTGGCAAACGTGATGGACTGCGACGTTTGCATGCAATGGCGAAGATCCAAAAATCGAGTGTATGGGTGCCTCACGTTGTAAGTCAAAATAACAAAAATCAGCGGGTGACCGTATGGACTTCTATGCTTATTCGTCATCAATTGGGTCGTGAATAACTCCGACAATTACCCGGTTACCGGTGAAGAGAGATGATGTCTTTAGGCTAACATAAGGAAAAGAAACAAATCCACTACTGGGCATTAAAATTGCTACACCAAGAAGAAATGCAGATGATAAACGGGTATTCATTGGACAAATATATTATACTAGAACTGACATGTGATTACATTTTCACGAAATTTGGGTGCATAGATCCTGAGAAATCAGTACCCAGAACAACCACCTCTGGCCGTAATAACGGACTTCATACGCCTGGGCATTGAGCCAGACAGAGCTCGGATGGCGTGTACAGGTACAGCTGCCCACGGAGCTTCAAGACGATACCATAGTTCATCAAGAGTAGTGACTGGCGTATTGTGACGAGCCAGTTGCTCGGCCAACATTGACCAGACCTTCTGAATTGGTGAGAGATCTGGAGAATGTGCTGCCCTGGCCAGCAGTCGAACATTTTCTGTATCCAGAAAGGCCCGTACAGGACCTGCAACATGCGGTCGTGCATTATCCTGCTGAATGTAGGGTTTCGAAGTGATCGAATGAAGGGTAGAGCCACGGGTCGTTACACATTTTAAATGTAAAGTCCACCTACCAAGAGGTGACCGAGACGTGTAACTAATGGCACCCCATACCATCACGCTGGGTGATACGCCAATATGGCGATGAGGAATACACGCTTCCAATGTGCGTTCACCACGATGTCGCCAAACACGGACGCGACCATCATGATGCTGTAAACAGAACCTGGATTCATACGAAAAAATGACGTTTTGCCATTCGTGCACCCAGGTTCGTCGTTGAGTACGCCATCACAGGCGCTCCTATCTGTGATGCAGCGTCTAGGGTAACTGCAGCCATGGTCTCCGAGCTGATAGTCCATGCTGCTGCAAACGGCGTCGAACTGTTCGTGCGGATGGTTGTTGTCTTGCAAACGTCCCCATCTGTTAACTCACGGATCGAGACGTGGCTGCACTATCCGTTACAGCCACGCAGATAAGATGCCTGTCATCTCGACCGCTAGTGATACGAGGCCGTTGGGATGCAGCACGGCGTTCCGTATTACCCTCCTGAACCCATCGATTCCATATTCTGCTAACAGTCATTGGATCTCGATCAACGCGAGCAGCAATGTCGCAATACGATAAACCGCAATCGCGATAAGCTACAATCCGACCTTTATCAAAGTCGGTAACGTGATGTTACGCATTTTTCCTCCTTACACGAGGCATCACAACCACGTTTCACCAGGCAAAGCCGGTCAACTGCTGTTTGTATATGAGAAATCAGTTGGAAACTTTCCTCATGTCAGCACGTTGTAGGCGTCACCACCGGCGCCAAACTTGTGTGAATGCTCTGAAAAGCTAATCATTAGCATATCACAGCATCTTCTTCCTGTCGGCTACATTTCGCGTCTGTAGCACGTCATCTTCGTGGTGTAACAATTTTAATGGCCAGAACAAAGCAGCAGCTCCCCATACAAAGAAAAACCTGTGCGATACACAAAGGGACTGCTTGATTTCTACAGTCACGGAATCGAAAAGTTACATCAGTGCTGGCAAACTGTTGTAACTCGTGAAGCAGAATGTATTATTGATAACTAAAGTCTCTGTTATGTGTACCTGTTGTGTTAATTAACCTGATGGAAAAACGCTACGAACTCATTTCATATTAACAAGTAACCTACTCAGGGAGCTTATCAGTTGATAATATCAGACACTTCGCTATAAGCGTCCATAGAAGATGTGCAGTATATGAGTACGGTGTACGATCCTCATCTCTATAGTAGTGAAAAATTTATACTCTCGAATAATAAACTTCATCTTGAAAGCAATGATAAATCCCCCATATCCCGTTGGCTAACTCGTAATGAAAGGCGAGTTCTCGGATCACGAGATCCGCTCGCAGCCACTGCACTTACCAACTTCCTACAGTTGGTTTACAGCTTTTGCATGCCGCAGCGAGAGCGCCTGTGTAACCGATACGGGGCTAGAATACGTGACAGGCGGGAGCAGCAGGCAATGTGAGTCGGTGTGGCTGAAGGTTGGGTGGGGGTGGCGGGTGGGTGGGGGGGGGGGGGGGGGGGGACAGGGGCGACTTGTGACTTGTACTCTACCAGACTGATGAATATTTCAGGCGCGTTGCCTGCCTGCCTGCTCGCCCCTGGTGTTCAGACGCCTCCAGGCGCAGACCCACTCTTGCTCCCCAAAAATTAGGTTCCCCCCACTAAACACAAAGTGACTGCAAAATTTAATTCTTGTTGCGTGTCAGAAGCGTAGGGAAGCCAAATTTAGTGGGGCAGGACGTATCTAGAATACCTGAAAAGTGTGTTTCAGAGATTGATTTATCACTATTACAATGGAAATAGTTCATTTACAACTTTATGTACTGGAGTAACCCAGAAAGGAACGACCACTCTGATTTATTAAACTTAATAAACCTGTTTTATTAGAAAAAACAATACGTAGAAAGGTTCCATTTTGCAGCGTTACATCCGTGTCGATAATACCGTAACGTGGCTTGCAGAGTATAGTACATAGATATGAAATACGAGGACTGTTAAAAAATAAGGTCCGACTGATCGCGAAATAGAAACGACAGTGAAAATCCGACCAGGTATGTACTGGTGTGGTGGACAGAGTTTCTAGTATGCCCGTCCATCGCATCACGTCGCACCTTTCAGTTCTGAACACCCAAGGAGCACTTAAAGACGTCTAAAAAATAGTATCTCCCGCCAGGTTTGAGTGCCTGTAAAGATTTCGCCAGATTTCATGCAGCCTACACGACGTAACTGCCATGTACGAGGGTGAGTCAAATGAAAACTTTAAATTTGTAATAACATATCGAAATTTCGTGCCGTTATCGCGTAAGTTGGTAAGCGTGCTTCAAACAGCGTGCAGAATGGTCTGTAGGTGGCAGCATAGTGCAGATGCACACATACCGTCGCAGTATCAGTATAAACATGGCCGCCCCACTCGCGTCTTGCACCAGGGAAGAACAGCGTTCTGTTATTCGGTTTTTGCGTAGTGATGGTGTGAAACCTATTGAAATTCATCGACGAATGTAGGTTCAGTATGGTGATGCATGTTTGTCACAGCAGCAAGTCTACGAATGGAGTAGGAAGTTCGCAAATGGTGTGAGTTCAGTGGAAGATGCTCCTCGTCAGGGTCAGGCACAACGAGTTGTGACTCCACAGAACACTGCAGCAGTTGAAGCCATAGTGTAGGAAAACCGCCGAGTGACACTGAATGATATTGCAGCATGTTTACAGTTTAGTCATGGTTCAGCACACCATATTGTGCATGATGTGCTCCACTTTCACAAAGTGTCTGCAAGATGGGTGCCACGGCAGCTGACATCTGAAATGAGAGAACGATGTGTTGATGCTTGTGAAGAACTTCTTCGGCGCTTTGAACGAGAAGGTGATGGCTTCCTTGCAAGAATCGTTACTGGAGACGAAACCTGGGTTCACTTCCACCAACCGGAAACGAAGAGAGAGAGCAAGGAATGGCGCCATTCCTCGTCACTAAAACCAAAGAAGTTTCGAACAGAACAACCAGCACGGAAGGTTATGCTGACTCTCTTTTGGGACGAAAAAGGCGTCATTTTGGAACATTACATGCCTAGAGGGACCCTTTGTCACCAGTGAATCATACACACATCTACTAAAAAATCATCTAAGTCCTGCAATCAAATCAAACCGAATGGATTGCTGTCAGCAGGTGTCCTTTTGCAGCGTGACAATGCAACGCCCCACACTGGCCGTACAACAGTTGCAACAATAACAGACCTGCATTTTGAGTGTCTTCCACATCCAAAATACTCACCAGATCTTGCCCCAAGTGATTTCCATACGTTTGGACCACTCAAAGACGCAGTGGAAAGAAAGAAGTTCCACTCTCATGAAGAGGTACGCCACGCGGTGCATGAGTGGTTGCACGGATTACCAAAAGAATGTTTTTCTAAAGAAATTTATGCACTTTGTAAGCACTAGAGAACTTGCAGGGAGCGTGGGGGAGATTATGTTGAAAAGTGATACAGCTTTGTACCACTTCTGCACAATAAGTAGTATTTAAAAAACTGTTTAAGGTTTTCATTTGACTCGCCCTCGTATTTCCTTCTTCATGACAATTCCGGCTACACATTGCAGGGGCAATGAGGATGCTCCTGCAGCGTTTCCGATGGGAAGTGTTTGATCACCCACTACAGGTTTCCTCTGGTTTTCAATTCTGCTCACATGAAGCCAACAGTTCGTCAACACAGCAAACTGAAGATCAGCGTAGGGTAGGTTCAAATGGCTCTGAGCACTATGGGACTTAACATCTGAGGTCATCAGTCCCCTAGAACTTAGAACTACTTAAACCTAACTAACCTAAGGACATCACACACATCCATGCCCGAGGCAGGATTCGAACCTGCAACCGTAGCGGTCGCGTGGCTCCAGACTGTAGAGCCTAGAACCGCTCGGTCAGCGTAGGGGAATGGCAGAAAGTACAGGCGGCTACTTCCTATGACGAGGGTATTAGAAACTTGCTACGATTCTACGACAAATGTCTCAGTCGGAGCGGCGACTATGTGGGCAAGTAGCCGGCAGGTGCAGCTAACTGTTGCAAATAAAACGTTTTTTATTTTCATTGTGGCTTCCATTTCGCGACTGATCGGACCTCACTCTTCATATAGTTCTCTTAATATCGGCTGTTTAGTGTGATTTTAATAGTCCAGCAAATACTGTGACCATAATTTGTCTTTAATTCCAAATCGCTTGTCCTTTGCTCTTGCCACTGTCGCCATCATGAAATCCAGCCGGTAAGTCTTTTGAGGCTTAGGAACGACTTTTGTTTTATGTGAGACGAACAACAGCGCATCTCGCTACCCCCACCCTGAAGGACCACGTCCATTTCTATCAGTGTTTCCTTCCGTTAGTACCGTTACCTTACTCTTGTTGGATATATCTTCTGCCTACCTCCTGAAAGCCGGCCGCAGTGGCCGAGCGGTTCTAGGTGCTTCAGTCGGGAACCGCGCGACTGCTACGGTCGCAGGTTCGAATCCTGCCTTGGGCATGAATGTGTGTGATGTCTTTAGGCTAGTTAGGTTTAAGTAGTTCTTAGTTCTAGGGGACTGATGGCCTCAGACGTTAAGTCCCATAGTGCTCAGGGCCATTTGAACCATACCTCCTGAAAGCAGGTTTGCTTCTTCTATCAGCTAATCCGTTTCAATGACCTCAACCCTTCACTGCCACTGAAGTCTTCGCCAAATTACTGGCAAGGGACTCTCGCTAGATACTAATACATGGGCTAGCTGGACCATTTTTTTAACGTGGTGTACTCCTCCCACTCATCCTTTCTCATCTGGTTTTGGACTGGCTATGTCGGTGTTGATTCAAATTATCCAAAATAGCTATGCAAAAACTTTTTTTTTTTAATCTAGACGTAAGTTAACAGAAAATATCTTAAATAATCAAGGAGTACGACAAGGTTGGGTTTATTGTTGTAACAGCGCATATGGAGTATATGAAATGATTAGATTTACAGCACGAGCGGTTCTCAGGTACAAGGTATGACCCATGCTGCAACACCCATGTTAGTACTTGTTGTAGCCTCCTCCATAAGTGGCAATGTAGGCGCTAACTCTGTCATCCAGTCAATGGTACAGACAGTGAATATCGTCCTGGTATACTCTTTGTCACGCCTGCTCGTCCTGCCCACGTAGAACTGTAAGAGATTTTGGTTGACGTGTCCTAGAAGTGATCGTTTAGAGAAAAGTCCCGAGATCGTACTGACCAGGAAAGTTGTTGCACGTCTTGCAGAGCACGTTGAGTTTCACCGCCAGTTTGTAGGCGAGCATTAACCTTTTAGAACAATACATTATCTTCCTGTTGGAAGAACAGCAAAAGAACGAACAACATTCTAAGTATACCGAGCGCAAGTTAGCGTCCCCTCCATAAACACCAAAGGTGTGCTAGAGTTGTAGCTCATCGAACCACAGACTATAAGGCCTGCAGTAGGGCCAGAGTGTCTTGAATGAACGCGCTTTACGAAACAGCGCTAACCAGGTCTATGTTGCCTGCTTTCATCGTTAAAGACTACGGCGCGCTATTCCATCTTCCAAGTGATCTCTTATGGTCGTGTCCTATGTGAGCGACAGAAGCGAGCGACAGCGAGCGACTTCTGGATATGCGACACTCTAGCGACAAGCAGCAGCATCGGGCGAAAGCCTTGGGTGTCCTGCGTACGAGCGACCATATCGCGCTACAAGATGACTGCTTAGAGCCAACCCGCTGTTTCTATAAAACGGCGTCCTATACCTATAGAATACTGTAGCCGGAGAGTAAGGCTACAGAATTAGATTTACTTAAGAAAATAAAGCGAAAAGGAATGCTGTTGTAATATCCACGACACTATCTTCTAGCCTCAAGGTGTTAAAATGAACTATGTGTACAAACTTCAACAAATATTATCGATACTATGTATAAAAAAGACTGTATCATGTAAAAATGACGATAATTATTTCATTATTTCTGTAATAATTTAATTTCTGTGTGAATTAAAACTATTATCAGAGTACTACATTCATCTGAATGTATTAACTTGATATAAAAGGAATCGAGAATAACAATAGACAATTTGACTATCGTCTGTCTGCCGCCATCTTGGCAAAAATATCTCGACGGCAGTTTTGAATCAAGAATTTTAACAGACATAAATGTTGTTAGATATAAATGAATGGAAATAAATGTGCACCGGTGAGCTCGAATCTACTTTAAAGGACAGAATTCAACTCAGATTGAATCTTTAAAAATAGTGTTCACAGCACGTTACCTAATATCAATTTATTATTTGCTGATGTATGAAGTCTAATTATTTCGGACGATTTACATGAGCTATTTTAACAGGAGGCATGCGTCAGTGCTTTGTGCGGGTAGTATTTTGTGACTAAATGTTCCTTTTGTTAGAGAAAAGTACTTCCATCTTAAGTAACAGTTGTGTAAAAACTGATAAGTGATACACAATTTAGTGCCACTCTCACGACTTTACAGACAACATTTCTACACAACGTCAAGTGGAGATTTCTTTTGCAGAGTGACAAATAATAGCCGGGATAATCATTTTTGAGTTCAAACGAAATGTTACGCTGACAATAGGTAACTGGTCTTATATTTTTTGATCTACCTGAAATATCATTTATAAGTAATTAAAGTCACGAAATACTGTAAACCGGTTGCGCCATACTGCGCATGAAATTTACAAAGGGAGGAATCTCCATGGAGAATTTCATAAGTATCGTCAACTACGAAGATCATCAGACAAGTTCTTCGAATACACGTGAATGAGCAGAGGAGCATTCAACTATCTCATCAATAAATTAAATACTAATTTCTTTCATGTGATCAACAACTTTTAACAGCCAATAAATGCAGAAGAATAGCTATTACAGGACTAACTACACTAACTACAAATAAGCACACAGATTGATAATGGAGAGTAATACCTAACTGTGGTGTAGTGGTAGCGCATACAGTTCGTAATTACGTCTGATAAAAAGGTCATGTGTTCGATTCCTGCCTGTGCTACATTTTTACTGACTCACTTACGATTCTGTATACTACGTTTTGTGTATACTTTTACACTGCATCGCTAAGTATATTTTTAAGGTCTTGCCAAAGAACTTGATCTTCACACCTATCCCAGTATATCACACACCTTTAATTCCTAATAAATTACAATGAACCATGAAATTTTACAGATATTTCAAGTTTGCGAACGTAATTCATCAGCAGTCAGTGTTAAGGCCAAGCGTTTGAATTACTCTAAATAGTCTGTAAAAGTATAGCTTACAAAACTCTTGAAAAGAAAGTCAAACGTTTTGTGAAATGACTTGCCTAAAAGCATGAAATAAAAAAATATTAGGGAAACGTTTGGTGCACCTCATTTTCTGTTCATGATTTCGAGCACCATTCAAAGGCATGTAGAACGTTTCTCTGATCTACTTATTTCTTTTACGCAAATCATTTCATAAAATATTTGACTGATTTCTTCCGTTTTTTAATTTCAAATTTTATTCAGAAAGCATGATCTTAATGACTCCCTCGTTTGCCTGCCTAACGTACTTGATTCGAAGGAAGCCTTTTTGATATTTAAATATCGCACCAATGTAGCTTTTTATGTGCAAAATAGCTAGGTCTTGAAGAGATGGCATTTTTGACACTTCATTTACAGCACCTATTCGTGAAATGTTTAAAGTTTTCCTCAGCTTATTAATTTAAGTTTTCGTTCATTACCCTGATTACTTTCAAGCAGTTAAATATTTTCATGCCAAATTAGACCTCATGCTGGTCTCTTTGAAACCCTGTTTACCTGTTTCTTTCCCTTTGTTTGGCTATAAAAATTTGGACAAAACCTCATGGTGTAAGTTATAAGGAGACTTGTTTTTGCTCTGCTCACGCGTTTACAAAAACGTATCGAGTGTTCATCAAGTGATAAAACAGTCCTTTCTGCGTGCTGTCATTTCCAAAATTCGTTGTTTTGATACCTTGAACCTTATATGAGATACGACGATTTTTACGACCACTTGATTCCCGAAGCGCAGGAAAGGTTCGGACGCGCTGCGAGCGAACCTTCCGCGGATATAACAACCAATATCTCAAGAATGAAAAGAGATATCATTCCGGCCTCAACTTTAAATACAATTTAGATCTATTGGTTACATTTCATACGCAATAATGCGTGGCCTTAAATGAACTATACGGAAAGTCTACACAGTGTGATTTCACCTCTGCACATTCTTAAAAATTTCGTGCAGCCATTTACTCAATTTCGTGCAGCACAGTAACTCCTTTAGGTGGAGGCTGATGTAAACATCAGGTCCTGAGTGTAATTCTTCCTTTAGCAGATCTTCATGGGTATATTTTTGTCTCAGTTTCAACCATTTCCTAACCACCATCTTGTTTTCTTTTTCTCCTTTGTACACACTGCTAAAGTCAGTGCTAAAAATGATTCGTCTTTATTGGTAGCCATACCCACCACCGTCAAGATAGTTCACGACGCGAACTATGTCTGCTTCAGAAGTAAGGTTAAACCGACAGACTTTATCAGTAAGCATAGGGGCTTGTTTCAGAAACCTTTGGATAGCAAATTTCGAATTTGACAAACAGCTTTGGTCGCATACGTAGACCTTTAGGAGTTACCTTGGAAAGTAACACAGTGCCACAAGTAGCAACAAAACAAAAGAAAAACCGTAAAAGAGTATCAAGTTTACAGTCACATAAAGAATTACTCCTTATGTTATGATTGACGTGTAATTATTATACGTTTTCCCACAAGCTACTGAACACGTTCGAATGAGATGTGAAGTCATCTTCGACTAGCATCTAATTCGACGCACCTTGTTCTAAAGGTATCACATGTGTTTTTCATGGAGCACATCAGAGTGAGTTGTGAATACGGTTTCATTCGCTTCAACATATTTCATACCGATAGACCTACTTGTATAAACTGCATCGTTTTAAAGTTTTCCTCTTTCTCTTATATCGGTCACAACATGCATCGTATTTTCACTTACAGGTATCTCTAGGTCTTCGAAGAAAAATGGAAAACTTTGGTATCGAGAGTAGCAATGTTACCAAGAAAAAGAAAATGTTGGACGCCATAGTTTCTGGATGTAAACCGTGGTTGTCTGTAAGACGATACATATGCATGTTAGGTCAAAAACTTTGATGAAATTCTAGTAAACCTCAATAAGGGCCCGGAGATACTACGCAATTGTAAATGCTACACCTTTCGTAAAGTGACCCCTCAAACAGAAATATATGTCCGAGAAAGGACAGCGCATAAGGTATGAGAACAGATCCAAATATTTGGAGAAGTAAAGCTGTTTCAAACACTATTTACATCCATCTCTATATATATAGACTGCAAATCCATTGTGAAGTGCATGTGAGATACCCATAGCGCCACATATTACAGTCCTTTTTCTGTACCAGTTCTATATGTGGGAAGAAGTTAACAGGGAAACAGGAGTGTAAGATCTCTGTCTTTCAAGTGAAGTGACAAAACGCAAAGAAGGAACTAAGTAGGATGAGGAGGGAGAACGGGGATGGGGAATGGGAACTGAAATTTGCAATAAGGGTTCTAGAAGAAGGAAATATTCAGATAGTCACACTTTACATGTTATCAATAGGTTTGACTGGCTGTCAGGGTCTAGTTGGGCTCTGAGCACTATGGGACTTAACATCTGAGGTCATCATTCCCCTAGAACTTAGAACTTCTTAAACCTAACTAACCTAAGGACATCACACACATCCATGCCCGAGGCAGGATTCGAACCTGCGACCGTAGCGGGCACGCGGTTCCAGACTGAAGCTACTTCAACCGCAAACGGATATCAACTGCGTTTTTTTTAATAAGAACCCCCATTTTTTATTACATATTCGTGTAGTACGTAAAGAAATATGAATGTTTTAGTTGTACTACGTTTTTCGCTTTGTGATAGATGGCGCTGTAATAGCTCACAAACATATGGCTCGCAATTTTAGTCGAACAGTTGGTAACAGTTAGGTTTTTTAAATTAAAATACAGAACGTAGGTACGTTTGAACATTTTATATCGGTTGTTCCAATGTGATACATGTACCTTTGTGAACTTATTATTTCTGAGAACGCATGCTGTTACAGCTTGATTACCTGTAAATACCACATTAATTCAATAACTGCTCAAAATGATGTCAGTCAACCTCAATGCATTTGGCAATACGTGTAACGAGATTCCTCTCAATAGTGACTAGTTCGCTTTCCGTAAAGTTCGCACATGCATTGACAATGCGCTGACGCATGTTGTCAGGCGTTGTCGGTGCATCGCGATAGCAAATATCCTTCAACTTTCCCCGCAGAAAGAAATTCGGGGACGTCAGGTCCGGTGAACGTGCTGGCCATGGTATGGTACTTCGACGACCAATCCCCCTGTCATGAAATATGCTATTCCGTACCGCTTCAACTGCACGCGAGCTATTTGCCGGACATCAATCATGTTGAAAGTACATCGCCATTCTGTCACGCAGCGAAACATCTTGTAGTGACATCGATAGAGCATTACGTAGGAAATCACTATACATTGCCCCATTTAGATTGCCATCGATAAAATGGGGGCCAATTATCCTTCCTCCCATAATGCCGCACCATACATTAACGCGCCAAGGTCGCTTATGTTCCACTTGTCGCAGCCATCATGGATTTTCCGTTGCCCAATAGTGCATATTATGCCGGTTTACGTTACTGCTGCTGGCGAATGACGCTTCGTCGCTAAATAGAATGCGTGAAAAAAATCTGTTATCGTCCCATAATTTCTCTTGTGCCCAGTGGCAGAACTGAACACGACGTTCAAAGTTGTCGCCATGCAATTCCTGGTGCATAGAAATATGGTGCGCGTGCAATCGATGTTGATGCAGCATTCTCAACACCAACGTCTTTGAGATTCCCGATTCTCACGCAATTTGTCTGCTACTGACGTGCGGATTAGCCGCGACAGCAGCTGAAACACGTACTTGGGCATCATAATTTGTTACAGGTCGTGGTTGACGTTTCACATGTGGCTGAACACTTCCTGTTTGCTTAAATAACGTAACTATCCGCCGAACGGTCCTGACTCTTGGATGATGTCATCCAGGATACGGAGCAGCATACATAGCACTCGCCCGTTGGGCATTTTGATCACAATACCCATACATCAACATGATATCGATATTTTCCGCAATTGGTAAACGGTCCGTTTCAACACGGGTAATGTATCACGAAGCAAATACTGTCCGCACTGGCGGAATGTTACGTGATACCATGTACTTATACGTCTGTGACTATTACAGCATCATCTATCACAAAGCGAAAAAAGTGGTCCAACTAAAACATTCATATTTTTTTACGTACTACACGAATATGTAATAAAAATGGGGGTTCCTACTTTTTAAGAAGCGCAGTTGATATCCATTTGACCTATGGCAGCGTCATCTAGCGGGCCAACCATAGCGCCTTCTGGTTTCCCCTTCAAGCTAGACAAGTTTCGTTCTTTGTAGTTTTTTCGTTTGACGCTTATTTCGTGAGATATTTGGCCCAGTCACTATCAATGGACCACCCTGTATATGGGACAGAATCGAGTGGTCAGTTCGTGTAAAAGCTCTGCACCGGCAACATTTTCGCAATTATGGACGGCTATAGAGGCAGGATTGCTCATTGTGTCCATAAGGGATTTCCAACGACTTGTAGAGCCCAGACCACGTCGATTTGCTGAATTTCGTCGGGCAAAAGCGGGTCTGACACGATATTAGGAAATATCACGTCACGATGGAAATACTGAGATTGATCTCCGGAACATTTTAACCAACACAAAGTGCATGGCCTCCTGCCTTTGTGCACATCGAGCCTCACAGGCATCTAGCATGTACCGCAAGATCAAGAACAAGTCCACTTTTTCGATACGGTAGGATCTCATAGGCACTAACCACCTCAAATAAAGCTCCCCTTTACGGCAGATGTGCCTTATATGATATATGATAAGAATAGAAGAAAATCTGAGGCATCGTACCCTTGTGCTTCATCCACATTATAAGAGGCAAGGCTTGAACCTACCTAGAAAACTGTCTTTGGCGTTGAGTCGAGTGGTGTTGGAAGAGAGTAGAGCGAGGGTTATGGTAGTGTGGGGCCTACAAGATGAACCTCTATGACTGTGGACGGTGGCAATTCATGGAAAACCTACTGGATTGCGTACTGGAGCTACCGATACTATTTCGGCTGCAATCCGCGGATGATTTGTATTCTGGTATGAGGCACATGTAGTCTCCGGTGGCTCGTTGTTGACCAGTAATGTAAGTGTAATGTATTCGGTTTGTTACCCTAGTTACGATTGACTCTGTGAAAATACCTCCACGTCTCCAAGCTGCGGGCCTATGGGGTATCGTCTCAGTTGTGCCACTGGATTCGTGATTTCCTGTCAGGAAGGTCGCAGTTCGTAGTAATAGACGGCAAATCATCGAGTAAAATTGAAGTGATCTCAGGTGTTCCCCAGGGAAGCGTCCTGGGACCTCTGCTGTTCCTGATCTATGTAAATGACCTGGGTGACAATCTGAGCAGTTCTCTTAGGTTGTTCGCAGATGATGCTGTAATTTACCGTCTAGTAAGGTCATCCGAAACCAGTATCAATTGCAAAGTGATTTAGAAAAGATTGCTGTGTGGTCTGGCAGGTGGCAGTTGACGCTAAATAACGAAAAGTGTGAGGTGATCCACATGAGCTACAAAAGAAATTCGTTGGAATTCGATTACTCGATAAATAGTACAATTCTCAAGGCTGTCAATTCAACTAAGTATCTGGGTGTTAAAATTACGAACAACTTCAGTTGAAAAGAACACATAGATAATATGGTGGGGAAGGCGAGCCAAAGGATGCGTTTCATTGGCAGGACACTTAGAAGATGCGACAAGTCCACTAAAGAGACAGCTTACACTACACTCGTTCGTCCTCTGTTAGAATATTGCTGCGCGGTGTGGGATCCTTACCAGGTGGGATTGACGGAGGACATCGAAAGGGTGCAAAAAAGGGCAGCTCGTTTTGTATTATCACGTAATAGGGGAGAGAGTGTGGCAGATATGATACGCGAGTTGGGATGGAAGTCATTAAAGCAAAGACGTTTTTCGTCGCGGCGAGATCTATTTACGAAATTTCAGTCACCAACTTTCTCTTCCGAATGCGAAAATATTTTGTTGATCCCAACCTACGTAGGTTCATCAAAATAAAATAAGAGAAATCAGAGCTCGAACTGAAAGGTTTAGGTGTTTGTTTTTCCCGCGCGCTGTTCGGGAGGGGAATGGTAGAGAGATAGTATGATTGTGGTGCGATGAACCCTCTGCCAAGCACTCAAATGTGAATTGCAGAGTAATCATGTAGATGTAGATGTAGATGTAGATTTCAGTGGAAAGCCCTGTAATATCCAATCACCGTTACACGAAAGGATTTGGTTTCTCTTAGGCGCCTACGTACATATGCAAAAACCAAGCGACATTGCGCAGTGGTTAGCACACTGGACTTGCACTCGAGAGGTCGGCAGATATTTTTATGCAGAACAGATAAAAAGATAAATGTGGGTCGAAAATGAAACGAGATTCAATTTCTCACAAATGAGCATTCACAGACGACGGGTCCAATATGTCCAAACAATCAGAAAACTCTCCAATATTTTGTCAATTTTTCTTTTCCAAAAGGGTCGGCTATAAACCAAATGTTTGCCGGATTATCAGCTATTGTTCATTTATTACAATGCCTTGCAACTGTATTTTCATTTTATTTTTATCAATATTGAGAGATTATTTTAATGTTATTTTAAATTCCGTGATGTATGTAATGACATTGTTTTATTTTTTGTTCGCAAAGGCATGCAGTGGTGGTTTGATACGTTATTTTAAATTCCCTTATTTATATAATCACGTTTTGTTTTTGTACAAAGGGATGCAGTTGTGGAATTCGCATGTTATTTCTAGTTCCACCAATTACATTATTACAGTATTTTTCTTTTTGCTCGTAAAAGCATGTAGTGATTCCGTAATATCTCTTGTCATAGCCATTATGGATGGTACGGATTTTGGGACTTCGTAAAAATGGGGTAAAAGAGTGCCATTTACTTTCAGTTTTTAACTTTGAATTTTTTTTCGCTAATTATGGATCATTAAATAACATCTAAATAGACTTTTTCTTTGTTTCTGCGGTCGTATTTCGACACATATCTTTGAACCATGGGTATATTCAGACCATCTCATCTAAAGAAAAAAATAAAATAAAATAAAATAAAACGGTTCTAGAAAGTCCTCGCAATCCGAACTCTCATTCTTCCCATCACTTCATTAGCATACTGATCAAAGTCAGAATACGAAATGGATGTTGATTAGTGACAAGTGGAAACGAAGCTTTTAGACGTGAAATCTCGTAACTGTTTCATCGTCCGTCACTTTTCTGCTTGCAACAGAAGATGCCAAATGGCTTTGCATCGTTGTGCCTCTAACGCATTACTTTTTTCTCGTGTTTCCATCTAGTGTAAGAAACTGCAACAGAAGTGAACAGAGAAAGAATGCACATGTATCTGAAAGTTATCTGGCTGACAGAAAAATAAGATCTATGAATGTCTTACATTGTAGATATAATGAACTTAATATAAAACAGTAACAGTAATGTGACGCGAGTAATAAACAGTTTTTCCATAGGTTTTTGTTTCATTTTGTAAGAAATTTTCCTTATTCCCCAAGCCGTCTATCCTCACAGAAGTTGGTAGAGTAACCTATCCTCATTTCCAAACAAAGATCCAAGATACGTTCTTTATTTCGACCACAAAGAAAACATTGTCCCTTTGACGCTCATTTTTGCTTTATAATTACACATTTAATCTCAATGTAACCAGGAAAATAATTGGAAGATTGCTTGATCCAAGCCATGTATTACGGATCTCTGTATTATGTGAAATACATGTCTGATTTATAAAGAAAAATACACTAATCGGCCCCTTTTTAAGGGTTATTGGAAAATCATTGTTAGTTTGGACGAAGTATGATAGTAATAACCTCTCACATACAGAAGGTATTAAGAATTTTACGTCTCTTTTACATACTACAGTTACGAATTTTCATCTAATGTACATGTAATCATGTACATCTTTCAACATTGACTTGTCTTTTCCAATAAAAATCTGAAACAGTTAAAGAATGGAATGTTAAATTACTTGAGTGTTGTTTCCTGTATCTTGCATGAAATAAGAATTTGTAAATCGAAAAACTTTTGTTGTTGATTATTCATTTACCATTTTACTGCAAAATAAGCTGTGTGTAGGCTGCAGAAAGTATAAAAAATTTTAAAGAACATAGTTCTTATTATAGGACACAGCGATCTATAATTATTATAAATAAACTGGAAGCAGTCTTGGTCGCATAATATTTTTTAATGTGGTGACCGGTTTCGATCTTATTATAAGATCATCTTCAGACCTACAATGAACAAGAATCCTTATAAACATATAAAGGATGAAATCGTGTATTGATAAAACAATAAACAACGCTGATATACCATACATGTCTGCCGGAGACGGTGGCGCATGGCAACCCTCTTGCTTGTGGCTGGTGGTGCACTGCAACGTGAAGGACTTCAGCTGCTAATTAAATACTTGAAGCTCCGCCCACCGTCTTCGGCATATCGTCATGGATAGTCAAACACGTAAGTTGCATTTCTGCCGCTTAAGAAAGTAACGTGGTAGTTACTATTAAGTCATTATTACCATCTATAGAACTTATAAAACAAGTTAAATCTTATAGCTTATAAAATATAGTGTAACAAGGTAATTACTGGACCTAAATAGAGTGGCCCTCTATCATGTACTGTTATCGACCAAAGGAAAGATGATACCAAGGACGCCACTCTAGTAACTATGGCTACCTACTCGCCTTACAAGGGCCAAAGAGGCTATCTGTGAGGAAAGCGTCCTGGTCGCTCTGAGGTTGCCAGTGAGACCCAACGAAGGTCGATCAGTACATGGTATGGGTAAGAGGTATGTGCATACGTTACTTTTACCATTAAAATTTACATTAAAAGACATCTTGTCAAAATTAATGTTACGTCTAAAATGCGATGTCAGTAGTGGAATGTTATAGAAATTTATAAAGTAAGATCTATATTACCGTTACGGTCGCTGGTCTGCATAGAATGTAACGTGAAGGCTTTTACTTTCTTAAGAAGCAGAAATGCAACTTATGTGATTGGATATCCATGACGTTATGCCGGAGTCGGTGAGCGGGACTTCAAGTATTTAATTAGCAGCTGACGTCCTTCACGTTGCAGCACACCATCAGCTACAAGCAAGAGGTTTGCGATGCGCCACCACCTCCGGCAGACATCTATGGTATATCAGCATTATTTACTGTTTTATCAATATACGATTTCATCATTTATATGTTTATAACAATTCTTGTTCATTGTAGGTCCGAAGATGATATTATAATAAGATCGAAACCGGTCACCACATTAAAAAAAATTATGTGATCAAGACTGCTTACAGTTTATTTGCAGAAAGTATATATTAAGTGTAGGTGAACTTGTGATTTCCTGTTGCCAAAGATTTTGAATTTTTTTCTTTTTCTCTTTTTTCTTTAACATAGTTCTCGACATATAAGTACATGCACTTTTACCACTTGCCACAAACATAAGAGTTCACTGATATAATAATAAATAAATGATAATCATAAATTTCATTAAAAAGTGCGATGCACTCGTTTTCAACTAACAGACGTTATTTACGTATTTTGGAATTATCGTTCAGTAAAGGCCTATAGTCACTATTTTAGTTTGTCTACCAAAAAGGACCATGAAAAGTCATGGTCAAATCACAAGCTACTACAAAGTTTCACAAGATTCGTCAGGATGTTTTTAGTAATGCGCCTTGCAATGTTAGTTCGCGCTCTTGTACGCAGTATACAAGAAATTTCGTTGCGGCGGTGCAGGAAGTAGATAAACGAGCAATTTATATCGTCAAATATTATTAGCTACAGACCCACAGAAAAAAGTTACATTCTATGGTGGCAGACATAAAAAAAAGATCAATTTCCGTAGAAGGCAGGTACTGACATGCAGTTTAATAAGCTATTTGTAATATGTGGTTACAAAATAGGGACACATTTATCCTCGATATGTTGGCGAAAATGTGTGTTCAAATCCGGAGGCAAGAATAAGAAATTATCCGAAATTGTGCTAAACGCATTCTCTCAAAATTATTTCGAGCAATTAGCTCATGAGCCTACTCGAATAGTAAATGATCGTCAAAACACACTTGAAGCCTTGGCAATAAACGAGCATCAAAACGGATACAGGAATTACTGAACACAGGCTTGTCGTAACGAGACTAAATGCCATTACACCCAAATCCACAAAAAATAAACGAAAATTATACTGATTCAAAAAAGCAGTAAAAAGTTCGCTTGGTTCCTTCCTGAGACGCAATCTCCACATCTTCCGAATTAGCAATGTAAGTATCGACCAGGCGTGGCCTGAATTATGAGAAATAGAATCGACAGCAACTGAGAGATTTATAGCAAGTAAACTAACAAACGACGTAGCTGATCCACCTTGGTACACAAAATAGGTCAGCCATTGTTGCGGAAAGAAGGAAAAAAGCATGCCAAATACAAACTAACGCAAAATCCCCCAGATTGTTGATATTTTACAGAAGCTCCTAATTTAGCGCAGACTTCAATGCGAGATGCATACAATAGTTTCCAAAAAGAAACTTTGTCTCGAAATCTGCCAGAAAATCCAGACAGATTCTAGTTGCACGTAAAGCATCCTATCAGAAAGACACGATCAATGCCTTCTTTGCGCGATAGGTATGGATATACTACCGATGACAGTGCTCCTAAAGCTGAGTCAATAAGCACAGCCTTTCGAAATTCGTCCACCAAAGAAGACGAAGTAAATATTCCCGAATTCTAATCAAGAATGGCTGTCAACATTAGTAACTTACACGTAGATATCGTCGGAGCACTGAAGCAAACTTAAATCACTTAACAAAAGCAAGTCTTCCGCTCGAGACCGTAGAGTATGCTGATGCAATATCTCCATACTTAACAGTCATACACAACCGCTCACTCGACGAAAGACTGGAAAACTGCACAGGCCATACCAATAGTCAAGAAAGGCACTAATAGGTATCAAGTAAATTACAGGCGCATGTATATTAATTTCGGTACACAACAGAATTTTGGAACATGTATTGTGTTCCAAAATTATAAATGATCTCGAAAAGAATGACCTAGAGGCACACATCAAACTTGCATTTAGAAAACATCGTTCCTGTAAAGCACAACTCTGCCCATTTATTGGTAAGTGGGTGTGTAATTGCGCTCATAGTCTTATTGTGTTCAGTTCCATGATTGAAGGCTTAAAGATAATTTCTTATTTCACTACTCGATGAAATTTAAGATCCTTTTTCGCGTGCCATGCGCAGATTTATCTCGATTATCCGGCAGGTGACTATATCTGATTTACCCTGAGTAACTACCTGGGTGCAACCGGTTGGATTCTGAAGTGATCTGTAGTAATTGTATGGGCCAAAAGAAATTGCTTAACGCAACGTCGTGCCTAGCTTGTTTTTTTATGTATTTTTTGATGTGGGTGTCTTTTTCTGGAACTGAATGTAAATTTTAAGTTCATGATTTTAGTAAATTTCATTCCTTGAATAGCAGTGCTCTGGAACATCCTGCGATACGAAACAATTGTAAATCAGCAAACAGGCTGTTAGAAAATACGATAAGGTTAACTGGTGGATTGTTAAATTGTTTGTGAGAAATATTCTTCTTGTTGTAGCTGTCGTTTTGAAGCATAAATACTGTATTAAATTTTTTCGTCGTTTTTCTGCCACTTAAGCTTCTAGCAAAAAAAAAAATAAAATAAAAAAAATTGTGTGTCAGCACCTTAGTGATAAGTGATTAATTCTCAAGGAACTGCTACAAAATTCTTTGTTTCTGTGATGTGGGGTTGTTGAAAGTATTTGCTTCCATAACTGTGATAGTTGAGTGCAAAGCTCATTTATTGTCCTTGAACATAGATTTTTCATAACTATGTACAGCATTTTGGGTTTCCTATGTTTTTAACAGTACAATGTGGCTCAGTGTGACAGTGTATTAAAATATTACATGAATGAAAAGTAAACACTGCAGCACATGTTCATGGATGTGCAAATTTACGAAATTTGATCGCTTTTGAGACATGTTGTTGTTCTTAACGTGTATTTTAATTAATTGTTGAAAGATTCCAAGTAAATGAAATGAAGTGAGCGTATGGCATCATTGGCCGGAAGGCCCCATCCGGGGCGAAAGTCTTATTTCATTCGACACCACACTGGGTGACCTGCACGCGGGTGACGAGGATGAAAATGATGAGGACAACACAACATCCAGTCCACGAGCGGAGAACATCTCCAACGCGGCCGAGTATCGAACCCGGGCCCGCTTGCATGGGAGGCAAGCACGTTACCACCCAGCAAAGCAGGCGGACTTCCAAGTAAATTTTTCTTCATTGGTTTGGTTGATCTTTTAAGCATACGTTGTTTCATAAATATTTAGGTCACGAGTGATGTTCAAGCCTTAGCTGGGCCTGGTTCTCCCCCTCCTAGACATAATCACGCAGTAGCTGTGTACCAACAACTACCTCTTTACTCACACAAAGTTTGTTATTGGCAAGGGTCTTCACAAACTGATTCCGTATTTCTAGATTTCCAGAAGGCTTTGGACATTGTGCCGCACAAGCGGCTTGTAGTCAAACTGCGTGCTTATGGAATATCGGCTCAGTTATGCTACTGGATTCGTGATTTCCTGCCAGAGATGGAAAGTCATCGAGTAAAACACAAGGCATACTCCAAGGTAGTACTATAGGCCTTCTGTTGTTCACTGTCTATACAAACGATTTAGTAGACAATCTGAGCAGCCGTCATAGGTTGTTTGCAGATGGTGATGTCGTCCACCTTCCAGTAAAGTTATCAGAAGGTGAAAACTAACTGCAGAAGGATTTAGATAAGATATCAGTGTGGATGGCAGTTGACTCTAAATTATGAAAAGTGTGAGGTCATCCATCTGAGTGCTAAAAGGAATTCGTTAAATTTTGGTTGCACTATGAATCAATCAATCTGAAGGCCGTAAATTCAACTAGAATGGCGTGTGACAAGGGCCTCCCGTCGGGTAGACCGCTCGCCTGGTGCAAGTCTTTCGATTTGACGCCACTTCGCCGACTTGTGCGTCGATGGGGATGAAATGATGATGATTAGGACAACACAACACCCAGTCCCTGAGCGGAGAAAATCTCCGACCCAGCCGGGAATCGAACCCGGGCCCTTAGGAGTGATAGTCCGTCGCGCTGATCACTCAGCTACCGGGGGCGAACATAAATTCAACTAAACACCTACGAATCACAATTACAAACAGCTTAAATTGTAAAGAACACACAGAAAATGTTGTGGGGAAACATCCCCCAGGCTGTGGCTAAGCCATGTCTCCGCAATATCCTTTCTTTCAGGAGTGCTAGTTCTGCAAGGTTCGCAGGAGAGCTTCTGTAAAGTTTGGAAGGTAGGAGACGGGATACTGGCAGAAGTAAAGCTGTGAGGACCGGGCGTGAGTCATGCTTCCGTAGCTCAGATGGTGTTGGGCTTTGGCTGTGCTGCGGTGAGGACGCGCTATTTGTGTTCCTGCCGCGGAGCGAGCGCTCGTGTTGTTTACGTAGTACTCGGCCGTTTCGCGCGTGCCGTACTCAGCATATAGATCACTATGACGCACCAATACAGAAAATCTACGCTCAAATTTACGTTCCGCAACGAATTTGCACGGCCCAAAGCACTCGAAGTCGAACGATTTCTACGAGAAGAAGTTAAAATCCCGGCGACCGACATTCTCGGCATTCACTTGTCCATTGTGAGTAGTATCGTACATGTCAAGATCATCAACGACGCAACATGTGAACGGATCCTTCGGGACACGAAACAGGGCCTCCGTTTCTGCCATGCTGATGGCAATGTGGGGACTGCGCACGTCGATTATTCTGGCATGGGACTTCGCACGATCAGAATTTTCGAACTTCCTTTCGAACTACCGGCGGAGGACGTCGTGACAGCGCTGCGCCCCTACGGCACGGTCCATGATCATATTGCGGAAAAATGGACGCAATTCCAGACATATCCTGTGCTGAACGGCGTCCGCCAGGTTCGAATAGAACTTAAAAGACATGTACCTTCATATCTGACTATCGGTGGCTACCGTGCCATCGTCATCTACGATGGGGAACCGAAGATCTGCTCTGGTTGTGGGAAGGAGGGACACCTCAGATCGGAATGTATGCAACGTCGCATCACTCAACTGCCGCCGGCTGAAGCGGACCCGCCATCGCAGCCGACGCTGCTTCCTGTGACTTATGCAGCAGCCCTCACGACAGCTACCACTTCACCACGACAGCCGACATCCACTGTTGGGTCGCGGCTCCATGCTCCAATACAGGGCGATGACGACACGCCCGTTCCACAAGCTACGGATTCAACTCCGATGCCGCCGCCCCCGTCGACTGATAACAACATACATAACGATGGCATGGCCGTAGACTCGCTTATTGTGCCTACGGCTGCCTTTGTGCCGGAACGTCGTGAATCTTTGCCATCGTCTGACACAGAAGGACACACCAGGAAGCAACGCTCTCCGAAGCGACGGAAGCGGAGGCGTAGAGCAACTTCCGAACGGGATGCGACACATCCTCCAGAGGATGACGATTGCACCTTCAATGACGACGCTACCACAGAGGCAGCCGCCATTTGCTGCAGTGTGGCACCATCGAACGAAACTGAGGACAAACCACATGTATCTACAGTGGCAAAATCGAATGCCGAGCTGCAGGACAGATGCTGCCCACCACCATCTGGAATGCAAGCACCCATGCCGAGTCCTGAGGAAGCTAGGGAGGCCGATCTTACTTTCCGTTCCCCGACGTGGGCGGATGACCACGACGACAACGGAACCATGCAAGTTACGCCAACAGGGCCCACGCCATTGGCGCCGGCTCTCTAGCAAGGACTGCCGGTGAGGTTTGGGGGGATGCGGAGGTGTCAATACAGTCAGAAGCGTCATAGGTAATTCCAGTCTCAATGGATAACTTAACACCTGCGGTTCGGCAACAAGCTTATCGTATCGCCACACTTAACCTCAACACGATACGAACGGCAGTGAAGATCCAGTTGCTGCGTGAGATGCTTCGTTCTTCGGATGTTGACATTGCCCTGTTGCAAGAAGTGTATATAGCGGCCCTCCCCGTTTTCTACGGTTGTGTGACACATATGTCACCGGCGGACCGGAATGACAGCGGTACGGCAATACTAGTGCGCGACGGAATTGCCATCGAAGAAGTGACTTACCTTCCGTCAGGAAGGGGGCTGGCGATCACAGCACTGGGCACGCGCATCATTAACATTTACGCTCCATCAGGAACTGACCAACGCCGCGAACGATCGCTGTTCTACTCGGAGGATATCGCCCCCCTCTTTATCAGCCGCTTCGAGCAATATATCTTCGGGGGCGATTTTAACTGTGTGCTCCACCCCAAAGACCAAGTCCCACATTTCTCGACTTGTCAAGAACTTCGGCTCCTGGTTCGAGATCTGCTTCTCACCGACACGTGGGAGACAGTGCACGGTGAACGTCCCGGGCCGACATACCTTACTACACCTTACTAGTCACTCCGCCAGTCGCCTAGACCGCATTTATGTATCACGAGCTCTAGCGCCGGGAGTATTGGACGCCGAACGTTGGCCGCTTGCCTTCTCCGATCATAGCGCTTTCATATGCACACTCACTCTACAACAGCAGCGGATATGGCGCAGCCGATGACCCTGGAAGCTGAATGTGGCACATCTTCAAGCCCCGGAATGCCGTCAGATTATCGCCAACACGTGGCTGGATTGCGAACGTCGTCTTCCCCGATACCCATCGACTCTAGCATGGTGGGTGGACTGTGCAAAACCAGCTTTTCGGCGTGTGCTAACACAATTCGGCAAAGATATCGCAGCTTGGCATCGTCACACATTGGACTTTTATTACACGATGCTTCGCGAACTCGACAGCCAACCATCATCTCCAAACCGACACATGGAAAGCCGCCGAATTAAAGGTAAAATGTTGGCTCTTACGAGGAAACGTTTGGAGGGGGTCGTAGTGCGATCGCGACGTCAAGACCGAGTGGAAGGAGAAAACCCGTCTATGCATCACATCGTGCTCGACAGCCGCCGACGCCGACAGCAGCTGATCACGGACCTCGTATTGCCAGGTGGTAGGGTCGTAATGACTCAGGCGGCAGTTACAGAAGCCTTCGCAGATCACTATCGCCGGTTTTACGACGAGGTGAATACAGAGGAAGAGGAAGCGGACGATCACGACATACTGCAGCACGTGTCGCACACCCTCGAAAATGCAGCAGCGGCGACGCTGTTAGGTGGGATTACACGAGACGACATCGAGGACGCGCTTAATAAGGGAGCACTCAACAAATCTCCCGGGCCAGACGGACTGCCGCTCGAGTTTTATCGTACTTTCCGCGATCTCATGATGCCCCGATGGATCATCATGTACCAAGAACTGATGACCCCCGGTTCTCACGTGCCACCTGCATTCGTGGAAGGTCTTCTAATACCGATACACAAGCCTTCCAGAGGTCGGACGGTCGAGGACTACAGCCCCATTACAATGCTCAACTCGGACTATAAAATCTTCGCCCGACTACTCGCCAGCCGCATGAAGACGGTTCTGCCCCTACTCCTATCAATGGAGCAAACGACACAGGGTGGAGTGACCAACATGCAAACGGCAACCAGTGAATGCAGGGATTTAATAGCGATCGCCACATCCTGTCGCCTTCGAGCTGCTCTGATCTCCATTGATTTCGACCACGCCTTCGATAGAGTTCACCACAAGTTCCTTCTGTCCGTTATGGCCCGCATGGGCTTCCAGCCTGACTTTCTCGACATCTTTCAGCGCCTTTTCCGTGGAGCTGCATCCCGTGTATTGGTGAATGGACGGATTGCGGGTCCCTTTCCGATCCGACGGTCAGTTCGCCAAGGATGCCCTCTCTCCATGATCCTTTACGCGATCGCACTCGAACCACTTGTCGGAGGGTTGAAAAACAGGCTCTCGGGCATGTCATTGAGGGATCACACCTTTCACTGCAGGATATATGCTGATGACGTTCTATTACTTGTCCGATCTGGTGACGAGGTACGCTCGGTGATACAATGGATCAATCGCTATGGTTTGGCAGCGGGCAGCCTCATGAATGTGGCCAAGTCGGCAGCGATGCCCATTGGGAGAGGTCTGCAGGTGGACGCTTTAGCCCCACTCCCCCTAAATAACAAGATCCGGTTCTTGGGCATAACATTTACACAGGATGTGCGCCGCACGGCTGCCATGAACTATGCACGATTACTACAGGCAATACGCACAGAAGTTCGCCGGAATTTACTTCGACGGATGGACCTCCTACAGCGTGTGGAATACCTCAACCTTCACGTGGCAACTAAGATGGTCCACATGGCCCAGGTCCTACCGATACCGACAGCGATGGCACACAGACTGCAAGCAGCGTTTGGATATTACCTTACCGCCGGACACCTATTCAAAGTCCGCTACGAAACACTCACCCTCCCTCCGCTTGATGGCGGACTGGGACTTATAAATGTACGAGCGAGGGCTACAGCATTATACTTGTGCACAATGATGAAATTGTGGACCCTCAAAGATGCTTCCCTTACGGGTCGTCTGTTAGAGGAATTGCTGCCGGCGTCTCTTCTGCTACCTGTCACGGTTGCGCACATTACACCCTCACTCTCGCACCTCTCGGCATTTATTCTTGAGTATAGTTACGTGCACCCAGACCTTCCCAACACTCGCCCTCCCAAGGCGAGAGACTTTTACAGACTGCTGCTAAGGTCCATCCGTCGCAATGTGATTGAGAGGAAGAGCCCTACGACCCTATGGCCTGCAGTGTGGAGAGCGGTCCAGAAGTCGTTCCTCCCCACGCGGGTACGAGCCGCGTGGTACCAGGTGGTGAACGGGAAGGTTGTAACACGACAAAGGCTGCACGCTATTGGGATGGCGGATTCCCCCCTTTGTCCATATTGCCACCTCGTGGATACTGAGAACCACCGTTTAACATGTGGATCGGTGTTAGAGGTATGGCTGCTAGTGCAGAAGATCCTCGCCTGCTACCTACGTATCGCGCCTCGCACAATTGAGCCACGGCTCCTCCTTTGTCCAGAGGACACTTATTTCCGACCTGCGAAGACTCACGCTCTCACATGGTTTAAAGGCATGTCCATATACTACCTCTTCCAAGATGATGAGAAGATGGTGCTTGATTACTGGCAATTTCTCCAGGACAGTCATAGCACACTTGAGTGTACACCCCGATACCGACAACTATTTGCCAACTATTTACGCAGTGTCTTCGATAACCCCCCTCACAGTTGGGGAGTACCGGGCAGAGGATGACCGCCGTCATGGAGCTCCAAACGCTGCGAAATGTTGTACCAATTTGGAACATGGAATCTGTACGCAGATGGGCCATGCACATGGAATGGCGTGCGGGATTTGGTTACGTTTTTCTTTCTTTATTATCTATCACCACACTATTGGTTTCAAATTCTCTTTCATAGTTTAGAAGAAACTCTTGTTCTGTTGTTGCTACGAATGTACATTCTAATTTTGTTTGTCGTAACTGAAAGACGTCTTTTTCCATCTATATATAAAAAAAAAGGTTGGCAGAGGAAAAAAAATATAAAACAACAAAAATACAAAAAATAAAAATAAAATATAAAAAAATAAAAAAAACAAAAATGGATGGAGCATCTGCCTTGTAAGTGGGAGATCACGAGTTCGAGTTTTTAAAAAAATAATTAAAAAAAAGTTGGCAGAGCACTTGCCGCGAATGGCAAAGGTCACGAGTTCGAGTCTTGGCCCGGCACAGTTAAAATATTGAAAAAAAATAATAAAAAAGATGGTAGAGCACTTGCCCGCGAAAGGCAAAGGCTCCTAGTTCGAGTCTCGGTTGGGCACACAGTTTTAATCTGCCAGGAAGTTTCATATCGGCGCACACTCCGCTGCAGAGTGAAAATCTCATTCTGGAAACATCCCCCAGGCTGTGGCTAAGCCATGTCTCCGCAATATCCTTTCTTTCAGAAGTGCTAGATATGCAAGGTTCGCAGGAGAGCTTCTGTAAAGCTTGGAAGGTAGGAGACGAGATACTGGCAGAAGTAAAGCTGTGACGACCGGGCGTGAGTCGTGCTTCAAAAATGGTTCAAATGGCTCTGAGCACTATGGGACTCAATTGCTGAGGTCATTAGTCCCCTAGAACTTAGAACTAGTTAAACCTAACTAACCTAAGGACATCACAAACATCCATGCCCGAGGCAGGATTCGAACCTGCGACCGTAGCGGTCTTGCGGTTCCAGAGTCGTGCTTCGGTAGCTCAGATGGTAGAGCACTTGCACGCGAAAGGCAAAGGCCCCGAGTTCGAGTCTCGGTCGGGCACACAGTTTTAATCTGCCAGGAAGTTTCTTATTGTTATGGCGTTCTAAGATATATACGAAGCTTTAACAATGTTAACTGGAATACATATTTTGAAATTCTGAAGAAAGTAGGAATACAGGGAGCGAGAGTTTATAACTTGCACAGAATGTAGACTGCAGTTGTAACAGGTGAAGTTAATGAAAGGGAACCAGTATATGAGAAGGGAGTGACACAGGCCTGTAGCATATCCTCGACGTCGTTCATTTTGTACAGTGAGCAAGGACTGAAGCGGAAAAGGTGAAGAATTTGAGGTTTGTTGATGACAGTGCAATTCTGTCGGTAAATGGCTTTAAAGATCAGGGTGTGTCTTGATTAGAGGTTGTAAGATGTACAACAAAAGTAAAACAAAGTTGATGGATTGCGGTAGAATTCAATGTGGCAGTTCTGAGGGAATAAACTAACGAAATAAAACACGAAAAGCAGCAGATAAGATTTGTTATTTTGGGGAGCAGGATAACTGATTGGCCAAAGTAGGAAAGATATAAAATTCAGTCTGGCAATAGGAAGAAAAGCGTGTCTGAAATTGTCAATATCAGATATAAATTTAAGAATTTGGAAGCCTTTTCTGATGATAGTTATCAGGTGTGTGGACCCTAATGGAACTGAAACGTTGTCGATAAACAGATCACACACGAATAGGGTATAAGCTGCTGAAGGAAGCTGACGGCTGTATGACTAGCTCGGATAATCAACGAAGACGTACTGATTCGCACTGGGGAGAAAAGGTAACGGGAGAAAAGGTATCAGTGGTACAAGTTCACTGAAAGAAGGAGCTGGCTGGCAGAACAGGGTTGAAGTGGATGTAAGCTGGCGTACTTCTGCGGTTGGTTGCGCTGGTTGCGTGGAGAGATGCAGCAAACCAATCTCCTGACAGAAGATCACAACAACAAGTGACATATACAGTAGAACCTCGCTAATCCGACCTCGGATGATCCGCCTCCCAGCTTATTCCGGCCATCTATCTTATTTGGTTGTTTATTTACGCTTGTGTATGACTCATCGTCTGCAATATGGACCAGTAGGCAGCTGATTTTTAATATGAAATAATTTGTTTCTGCCTCAATCAATAAGTGCCACTGTGCACGCATGTGAATTATAAATTAGTAACACTGTTCCTCTTACATATTAAGTCATGTAAAACTCAATTATGCCGTAAGATAAACATAAACATGTGATGCTGTTTTAACACTACCGTCTGCTACTACTATACCATAACCTTAAAGTTGGAGACAGATAGTAAAATGGAACTATCTTGTTAGAGCAATTACGGTATGGAGCAACAGAGCAGTGTAATCCTCTGGAAGGAATTTAGTTGTGTTGACCGTGATATACCTAACGGAGGTGGCTTATCGGAAGTGAAAGTCAGAATTACGTAAATATTTAAACAATTATTTATCTATCCACAACGACCAAAAGATAATAAACACGGTCGACAGCCTAATTAGGCATAAGAATGAGTAACATTCTTGTTCAAGAACTGAAAATAAGTAACTTCAATGGGCAAACACAGCCTATACTTTTATCACTCGAGAGGGCAATGAACTCTGGCACCTGCATAACTTCACGTTAAGGTTGGAGCTGACAGACTAGAACAAACTATTTGCATTAATACCGGTATAACATAACAATACTCACTATTACCTTGAGGGCTTATTCAAACTGAATGGTCTCAATAACATTACTATTAATATTCGCTGTAGAATCATAAATTGGACATAGGTCCAGTCTCGCTTTTACCAATTACTTTTCTATCTGACATGGAAAAAAATTATTTCACTAGCAAACTATTTCTCATTGTCCTTTGAATAAAAGAAGTTGCTGTTTTCGTAGATAGTGGTCTTTCTGTTACTTGTTACCTAGCATAAGCACAATAGACAAACTGTGGATCCTGTTACACTATTAATATGCACTTCCAATACACAAGAGAGAGAAGCACTTAGCAAACATGAGTATATAATTTTCCAAAAATGCAGCTCACGACTTTTACTGCAGTGAGACACAATACTAACAAATTTGTAAGAAACTTACTCACCTCTTAAAATTTACAACAGGCAGCACTATGATAATTAACTAAGTAAAATTTTATAAGCCTCAGTTTTAAGAACTTTTTATTCTTAAAAGTAACAGCAAATTGTCTTTATTATCACAGTCTCATACTTTCAAGTCAATAATTAAATAGGTAACTTTGAAAGTCCACAAAACTTTAAATTGGACTGTTTCAGCCACTGGGAGGTTTTCACAAAGCTACATTTACTACCTCCCACAATTTTACCAAATCCACAGTAGATCTGAATACTCCCTTCTTACCAAATATCAAACAACATTATTCAATTAACTGTTTTACTTTGAGGCTTTCATTTTGTCCACAACAAGGACACTCGGTAATCATAGTTCAAACGGAGAGGAACCTGAGAGGTGTCGTGATAAGGAAAAAATCATGGTAGCTACATAAATTCAGTTATAAGTTACCATATATTTGAGCACACTAAAACATCCAGTGAGCTGATCCTTCACTTTACATATTTACAATTCCTTGGTTCCTTTTCAGCGATTGCGCAACGTGGTGGCGAGTGCATGTCGGTGGGTGGATTTGCAGGCAGAAGTGCTGTGGTGTGCGTACTGTAAGACCTTCAGTACACACACCATCAGATTATTTGACTTGTCGCTCTAACGAAGTAGACGAGTGTCAGCAATATGTCTCATGGTCTTATCGTGGCGTGTTTATCTTCTGACGTTAGGTCACACGATAGAAATGCCACTTGCACGCTTAGAGTAGCAGATTGACAGTGACCAATTTTAACAGAACTTGATTAATTTTCATACACATTTATCAAAATAATAACAAGCTTAAAAATTACTTAACTTGGTTCTGGATGCTATTTACAATTGACAATCTGAAGTTTCTTTGGTATTGGTTCGTTAATCTTATTCTCACATATATCTCTGATACTTGACAAAAGTGTCTATACATTTATCTTCATGGCTATGTACAGGAATATGGTAATCTTATCAGGCGCAGACTGAAACTTTACTGTAGACTGGTGCAGACTAATTCAGACTGGTACAGACTGGTGCAGACAAATTGGAGGTCTGTATACTCGTTATAATACCTCGCGCGTGATCCGCGAGGAGAAAAGGTTCTACGTTAGCAGCAATCTCATTGGCTGCGTTACATATTAATACACGGATCGGCGGAAGCAGAATTTGGTCCGTCTCTATTGCAGCGCCATCTCGTAGTGCAGAGACGGACGAGCACTGCGCCTGCGCTGTTGTGCTTACAAGGGAAGCTCCCCATCGCACCCCCCTCAGATTTAGTTATAAGTCGGCACAGTGGATAGGCCTTGAAAAACTAAACACAGATCAATTGAGAAAACAGGAAGAAGTTGTGTGGAACTATGAAAAAAATAAGCAAAATATACAAACTGAGGAGTCCATGCGCAAGATAAGCAACATCAAGGATCAACTGAGCTCAGGAGCGACGTGGTACCGTGGTTAGCGTGACCAGCTGGGGAACGCGAGGTTCTTCGTTCAAGTCTTCCCTCGAGTGAAAAATTAACTTTTATTATTTTCGCAACGTTATGATCTGTCCTTTCGTTCACTGACGTCTCTGTTCAAAGTAGTATGTTTAGTGTCTGTGTTTTGCGACCGCACAGCAAAACCGTGCGATTAGTAGACGAAAGGACGTGCCTCTCCAATGGGAACCGAAAACATTTGATCGCAAGGTCATAGGTCAACCGATTCCTCCACAGGAAAACACGTCTGATATATTCTATACGACACTGATGACGGCATGTGCGTCACATGACATGAATATGTTGTCGACCCACCTAACCTGTACACTTGGCGAATGGGTAAAAAGATTCTTCTACCTTGCCCGATTTTGGTTTTCTTGTGGATGTTTCGATGTTTCTTTAGGTGTAGCGTCCCCATACTACGGCGCAGTTACCTCGCATCGGACGGACGAACGGACGGACAGATAAGAATTGTCTGCAAATAAAAAATTAAACTTTTTACTCGAGGGAAGACTTCAACCAAGGACCTGGCGTTCCGCGGCTGCTCACGCTAACCACGGGACCACGGCGCTCCTGAGCTCAAACCCTCCTTGATGTTGCCTATCTTGCGCATGGACTACTCAGTTTGTATATTTTGCTTATTTTTTCATAGTTCCACACAACTTCTTCCAGTTTTCTCGATTGAACTGTGGGCAGTTTTTCAAGGCCTGTCCACTGTGCCAACTTATAACTAAATTTGAGGGGGGTGCGTTGGGGAGGTTCCCTTGTTAGTTGGGCGCGCTCTAGTGGGAAAGTTGTGTACGCGCTGACTACGCGAAACTATGTACACAACAAGTGCTGAACTCTGTCATTTCTTGGTGGCGATGAAAGGTACCAATTCCCGAATAGTTTCAGCTCTTTATCTGTCCATCCGAGGCATTGGAAAGCGGCACGAAAGGTCTCTCTGACACCAGCACAATCCACAACTTTTACATGAGCAGTTGACAGTTTGGTAGCTCGTCCCCGACTGACTTTTGGTTCCACCTTTCTATCCATGCCCACCACATTTTGCGCACGCTACATGCTTCCATTCCACAGGGGAACCACAACACCTTTTACATACAAAATAACTAAGAACCCTATGTGAAGGTCAGTAGTTTACATAACAGCAACCAAACATATTAAATAAAACAGAACCTTTGCACATATTGACATTTTTACAAAAAATTATTTAAACAAAATTATTCAACCTCAAAGATAACCAAAGAGAATTTGAGAAAGACAAAACATATAATTTGCTCATATTATGCATATTACAGAGACTACACTTCATTACAGTATCGAATTAATCATACACGAATTACAGAAGTTCAACGATGGTATGTTGAACAAAACAGAAAGCTAAATGAATCAACAAAGAGTATGTAGTGTGTAAGGTATGGTGTTACACTGTCTTTATTGGGAAAACTGGAAGTGCATGTAAGGTTAGATAAAGGCGAGTCTGTTCAGAACATTTCAAGTGAGGTAGCGGTAGGCATAATAACTGTGAAACACTGGAGAAAAAGGTAGGAAAACTCTTGAAAGTCATTCAGTGACCACTGAAAATACCCAACACTTTGATGAGCCCTAAAAGTAATACCTGTATACTAGGTAATTCCTTGTGAATGTGGTTTGAGCAGGAGAGAAAAAAAGGGACTCCTTTGGCTGGGCCAGACGTAAAAGAAAAGGCACTGTTTTTCTATGAAAAATTAGGTAGAGACAAGGAAAATTAAAAATTTCCAGCTAGTGAAAGTTGGCTACATCGGCAGAGAAAACGGCATGGGATTCGAAATACAATTATTTCTGGCGGGGAGCTGTCTGCTGACGAAGTAGCGACCACTGAAATTGTTCCGAAATTTGAAAACTCAACTAAAGTGCTTAAGCTGATGAAGTGTGTAACATTCATGACTCTAAACTATGAAATGCCCCCTACAAGAGCCGTTGCTGCACAAAAAGGAGTCAGATGTGTGTCACTGCCGTATGGTAGTATGGTTGTTAACTCCCAGTCACAGTAACAGTATCTTATCGTATGATACAGACATATTTTACGCTACACACATTACTGTGCATTATTTTCGTTTTTTCTGTTTTAACAAGGAACAATTTTTAAGACAGTGTTTCTTCCAGGTGATATTTAAAAGTGTATTGTACTGTATTGTGACGTAGGGGTCAATACAAGCGTTGCTCTGACAATCCGATATTTCTTGCGTTCCGACCATGCTCCCGATCCCGAAAGGGGCGGATTGGGGAGGTCCAACTGTACTAAAACAAATTGTCGTAAGTAACTGATCTAATAATAATGTAATAGGGTGCTGACGGCGTGGTATGGTAATCACCTTTTAGATTACAGTCCTTTAGGTGGAATGCCATCACATAAACGTGCGTTGGTAATTTTGCGTACTGAGTTGGGAAAATAACGTGAAATCGTCGTTGTAGGTAATGAAACGAAAATAAGCGAAACGATGTGGTGAAAATTTAATCTTCCTTGCCAACAATACCTTTCTTTCTTTCTTCCTTTACGTGCCTGCTTAAACAAGTTGTTTCTAGAAAACTGCAGCCGAAACGTTTCAAACCGACGCTTGTTGTAGCAAGGACGCGCGTTCACAATTTCGCAACGCTCATTTAAGCATCCCCCTTTTTATTCTATTCCTCAAGTTACTCAAGCCTATAAAAGCTCGGTACTGCAGTCAGCAGTGCATCTGGATGAGCCCTAAGCAGTAGCCGTGCGCTTGAGAATGCTCATCTAAATATTTTCCTGTTAGCTCTCCTTCAAGGGTGCCGAAGAGACTTGAAGCCAGGAAACTGCTACATTGAATTTAACAGCGCGCCTCTCGCTGAACTATACGTAGCTGCAGTGCACTTGGGAAAGCAGAGCCGTGTTCCTGCAGACGGACACTTTGCTGCACAAACTCCTGGCATGAGGGAGCGTGGAGCTGCATGCAATGAGGCAGCGGAAATTAAACGCCAAGAGGCGGACTATTCGCACACTGCGTATACAGTTAACACTTGGAAGCGCCGAGGAATAGCTCGTAACTCGGAGCGGAGTTGCCCTCTGCTGGTGAGTTTCAGAAGCTGCAGGACGTCTGGTAAATCTGCTCGGAGCCTGGAACCTTCGGTGTGCAGCGCTAATACAGGAACTGAAAAAACTCAGAGAACATTAAGAAAATTGTGGCATGTGAAAGTTACCACTCAACTTTAATGAGACGAATTAGAAAACGAAAATAGCATTTCTTAGTATCTCATCCTTGACGTATCTGTGCGCATACGAAAAGTGAAAGATATCGCTTAAAACAAAATTTTCATCAGTAATAGAAATTTTTGGTTTTCTACTTTTGACGATAATACGTGTCCCTCCCTCTCTCCATCTCCACACCCTCCATCTCCTTTCCCAACACAACTTCCACCGTCTACCACTCCTGGATGATGAGCTTCGCCCTGACATCTACCCTTCCTACCAACTCTAACCCCCTCTTCCTGCCTCCTCCTCAGGGCTCCCTCTCCTCCCCCTCCCTCCTTCTGAGCGGATTTCCCCTCCTACTCCCCATCCATCTCTTGTGCCTTCTTTCAGTGTCTCTGCGCTCCCTCCTGCCCTGTCTTCCCTTTTCCTCTCCCGCCCCATGTGTCTCCTGCCTCTTCGTGAACCCACGGTTGCCCCTCCTCTCTTCATCCCGCCGCTTCCCCAGCTGCCCCATGCTCTCCCCTCCTTTTCCATCCTCTCTGACCTTTCCCTCGGCAGGTCCCGCCTGGTAGTTTTATTCTTCGTCGTGTGTGCTCCAAGTGGATTTTAAGTGTGTTGTTTCGGAGTGTTTTTAATACTGTGGCCAACTTTTAACCTGTGCATGCGCATCCAGTGTCTTCTCTGTGTTTTAAGAATCGCCAACTGTGTTTTTTAACTTTCTGGTGACTTTTTTAACTGTCCCCAATGAACGTCTACATGTCAGTGTATTTTTACCTCCATTTTCTCCCCTTACTCTGTTTTATGTTCCCCTTTTTTAACTCCTTATGTATGTATTATTTTATTCTTGTTTTAGTTGTCATGTCACTCGGCTGAAGAGCGGCGGATTGTGCTGCTGACAGCCCTCACCTGCCCATATGGGGCAGGGGCATGAAATCACAATAAAGAAAAAAAAAAGACAATAATATGTTTATACATTTTATCGCTTATTTACGCATCACGTATTTCATATATTTCTGCTTCTCATATATTTAATAACAAAGTGTTTCATGTAGTACTGTTTAAAACTAGAAAAAAACTCACGATGAACGTATAATACTGCTTGTGTACAATTGCAACATCAAGAAGGAGAAATATGATTAAAAATAAAATTTTGTTACGTTGATGACAGTACAAAAAATGGTTCTGAGCACTATGGACGTAACTTCTAAGGTCACCAGTCCCCTAGAACTTACTACTTAAACGTAACTAACCTAAGGACATCACACACATCCATGCCCGAGGCAGGTTTCGAACCTGCGACCGTAGCGGTCGCGCGGTTCCAGACTGTAGCCCCTAGAACCGCTCGGCCACCCTGGCCGGCCATGACAGTACACAAATGACTACAATTACCTAATTATACATGCACTTTGACCATGAGAATTCATTACGGCATGCTGTCGGCAAGGACAATGATCAAAGACCGTACACGTCATGGCATGGAATCTAAGAAGCCTGGATGTGTTATATCTACATAAAAGCTCCGCAAGCTACGTGACGTTATGTGGTAGGGGGTTATTCTGTTACCTCAAACTGATTCCCCATTCGTTGCTCCACTCACGAATGGCGAGTGGAAAGAAGCTCTGTATTAGCTCTAATTTCTCAGATTTTCTCGTCGTAGTCATGTTGCGAGATGTGTGTGTGTGGGGGGGGGGGGGGGGAGGGAGCTGAGGGGGGGCGGAGGAGTACTGTGTTTACCAACTCTTTCCCGAAAGTATTATCGTGAAATTTCAGTAGTAAACCTCTCTGTGATGCACTTCGCCGCACTTGCAGCGACCGCAACTGGTAGTTCTGCATCTCCGTGACGCTCTCGCGCCGACTAAACGATTCCGTTGTAAGTGGGCTGCTTCTGTGTTGGCAGCGCTGTGTAGCGCTTTGCATTGGATCTCTGACTGCGCTTTCTTTGTAAGAGACTCTGTGGCAGGTTGGACTCGTTGTTGGAAGTTAATCGCCAGTAGCGTTGGGCAGTTGAACGTTAGTCGCCAGCAGTGATGGAAGTAATGTGGGGCAGGTGGAGGTGAACAGCCAGCAGTGATGGATGTTAGATGTGAGAAGTTTGCATTGATGGAGGGTAGAGGTCTGAAGTGTTAGCGTAGGCTAACAGTATTTACATGTTCGACTTGGAGACCGAATATTATTCATGATTATATAACTTTGTACTAGATCTCAATGACGATTTATATTCGTTTCTGAACTGGATGTCACATTATTGAGGTAAAAAAAGTACATTATTTGGTTTGCAACAAAATCTTTCCTTTGCTAACCATACGCCTATTAGTAGTTAGAATCTTTTACTTAGCTGGCAGTATTGACGCTCACTGTATTGCAGTAGTTCGCATAATGAAGATTTTTGCAAGGTAAGTACTTAATGAAATGTATAGGTTATTGTTAGGATTTCTTTTTAGCCACGGCCATTTTTTTCAATTAATTATTTTATGTCAGGTTACCAATTTTTTTTTTTTTTTTTTTTTTTTTTTTTTTTTTTTTTTTGAGCAGTCAGATTGCGTTGCGCTAGGATATTGTGGGTCTCAGTCATACAGCAATTTAAGTACAGCCACACGCATTTAAATAAAGAAGTTTCACCGTGACGATACGCACTGTTCTTCGTTGGATCTTCTCTATCTCTTCTATCAGTGCTACCTGGTAAGAAACCCAGAATGATGAACAATACTCAAGAATCGGTCGAACAAGTGCCTTGTAAGTCAGTTATTTCGTGGATGGCTTACATTTGGTTAAGATTCTTGACATCAATCTCAGTACGGCATCTGCTTTTCCTACTGCTTGTTTTATGTGGTCATTACACTTAAGGTCGCTCTGGATAGTTATTCCTAGTCATTTTACGCCTCAAACCGTTTCCAGAAAATTATCATTAACAGCGTATTTGTACAGTTTTCCTATGTGTGCGCAATTTGGTACATTTACGAGGGTAATCCCAAAAGTAAGGTCTCCTATTTTTTATAAGTACATAGACCTGTTTATTTCTACAATGGTTTACAGCAGTTTACAGCTGGAACATTTACCTATATTTCTACATAATCACCATTTCTGTCGGTGCATTTTTGTAGACAGTGTGGCAGTTTTTGTATGCCCATGCCATACCATCTCGCCGCCATGCTGTTCAGAAACTTATGAACCTCTTCTTTCAACCTCGTCGACGGAGCTGAATCGCTTTCCGGCCAAATGTTCTTTTAACCCAGAGAACAGGTGACAGTTACTGGACGCCAGGTCAGGACTATAGGGCTGACTATAGGGTGGGTGGGTGATTATGTTCCACTGCAACTGTTGCTGGAGAGCAGCGGTTTGCCGAGCGATATGTGGGCGAGTGTTGTCATGGAGAAGGTGTACGCCCTTGCTCAACATTCTACTTCTCCGGTTCTGAATTGCCCGTTTGAGCTTTTTTTAAGAGTCTCACAGTACCTGTCAGCGTTAATTGTGGTCCCAGCGATTCAGCTCCAACGAAGAGGTGAAAGAAGAGGTTCATAAGTTTCTGAACAGCATGGCGACGAGCTGGTATGGCATGGGCATACAAAAACTGCGACAGCGTCTACAAAAATGCATCGACAGAAATGATGACTATGTCGAAAAAAAGCTAAATGTTCAAGCTGTAAGCTGATGTAAACCAGTGTAGAAATGAACAGGTCTATGTACTTATAAAAAAATAGGAGATCTTTCTTTTGGGATTACCCTCGTAGTTACGTTCAGGGTCAGTTGGCATAGCCTGTACCATTCATCAGTCGTTGTAAGATGTCGTGGTCTCCTGACCTTCATTGCTTACATATTCTGCCCTCACAATCATATTCCGCACATCAAGATGCTTCATTCGAACCCAAACTCGATAAGATAAAGTCAATGTTGTATGAATTAATGTAAACAATATGCAAATAACAAGTAAGCACACCGTGGTTGAAATACTCAAGGCTGGCGTACACACACACATTCAAGAAACGACGGTCGCAGGGACTTGCTTTTAGTTTGGGAGATGCGAACCACATGCGAGGGGGCCGGTCCCTTCAGAGGACGACTCAGCCTATCTATGTCAGCCGATGACCGCCCGTAGAGCAGACAGCGTTGGCCTGAGTGAAAAGGGGGAACGACCCCGTGTTCGGCTTAAAAGCCAATTCCGCTACATTGTGTGGGAGCGGCCAGCCTAAACATTCTTTACACATAGTACACAGTTTCAGAGATTTTCACAGGGAGACAGCAAACGCCAAAATCCAATGCTACGGATTACTGGATTGGTCGCCTTAAACGAAACGTCATCCTCCCATTTTAGAAGAGCAATGCTGATTGGCAGACGCATTTCTGACAGCTTGAGCTGAAGGAGTAATGGAATAGACCGAAAGATATACCCCTTCACATCTCGTGTGGAGAGCGGCCGTTCCGTTGTCACTCTTGGAGCGAGAACACGTAACTCAAAGACGAGGAACAAGTCTCTCCTCAGTACTTCACTGGGAGAGCACCTCTGTCGAGATTGAATCAGAGTGCGACTCTATATTGAGTTCTTGCGATTAAGAGTTGTTCACTGTGTTGACCAACACACTTATTGTGCAGTGTGAATGGACAGAGTGCGAGCAAATTTTTGAGTGGCATCGTGGTGGACTAGTTATCTGACCGGTGTACCACGCCAATAGTTAGACTAGTGGCAAATAGCAGTCCTTGACTTTATCAAGGCGTAGGGAGAGTTTGATTGGCGAAGATCAATCTAGATAGAACGAGAGTTACCTTATTGGTCAGCAGCGAGTGGTGCAGACAGCAGTCTTAAGTACGATGAATGGCTTCATGCTATTCTATCCTGTGCAAGCCTCTTCATCTCCGAATAACTACTGAAACTTACATCCTTCTAAATCTGCTTACTGCAATCGTCTCTTCATCTCCCTCAATAATTTTTATCCTTCACACTTCCCTCCAATACTATTCTGGTGAATCCTTGATGCCTTAAAATGTGTCCCGCCAACCGATCCCTTCTTCTAATCAGATTGTCCAACAAACTTCCTTTCTCCACATTTCTGTTCAGTACCTTCTCCTTACATTTCAAAAGCTTCGGTTCTCTTTTTCTCTAAACCGTTTATAGTCCATTTTCCACTTCCACTTTCCTATATTCCACGCAAATACTTTCAGAAAACTCGTCCCAACACTTCAATCTATATTCCATGTTAACAAATTTCTCTTCTTCAGAAATGCTTTTCTTGCCATTGTTGTTGTTGTTGTTGTTGTTGTGGTCTTCAGTCCTGAGACTGGTTTGATGCAGCTCTCCATGCTACTCTATCCTGTGCAAGCTTTTTCATCTCCCAGTACTTGCCATTACCAGTCTATATTTTATATCACTGTTTATGCAGTAAACCACAGTCATCATCATCAGTTAAAAGTACCACTTCATGATGACAATGTCAACAAGTAAGACCCGGCATCGCACGCTAGAGTGCTTCTCTCATGATTTGTGACACCCATAAAAAGAGTCGACGCCTTCCAGTATTTCAGTGGGGATCATCGAGTACAGAGACTGATGCAGCAAAAAAGGAAAAAACTCATAAAACACAAATGTAGAGTTAAGAAAATGATGTATTTGTAAAAGTACCTTCTTCCTTTCTTGTAAAAGTAATTATTTTTATTATGTATGTAAAGTCCACAATTTATAGATACCTTAAACTTTTTGTAAAGGAACTTAGTTATATAATCTCACAAACTCATGGAAAGTCTATTTATTTCTTTTATATGCAAAATTAGGAAAGGATTTATGCAGGAATTTTCTTCTATAAGTAACATTAAAATACACATTTTTGGGGTAATACACTTCTGGAAATGGAAAAAAGAACACATTGACACCGGTGTGTCAGACCCACCATACTTGCTCCGGACACTGCAAGAGGGCTGTACAAGCAATGATCACACACACGGCACAGCGGACACACCAGGAACCGCGGTGTTGGCCGTCGAATGGCGCTAGCTGCGCAGCATTTGTGCACCGCCGCCGTCAGTGTCAGCCAGTTTGCCGTGGCATACGGAGCTCCATCGCAGTCTTTAACACTGGTAGCATGCCGCGACAGTGTGGACGTGAACCGTATGTGCAGTTGACGGACTTTGAGCGAGGGCGTATAGTGGGCATGCGGGAGGCCGGATGGACGTACTGCCGAATTGCTCAACACGTGGGGCGTGAGGTCTCCACAGTACATCGATGTTGTCGCCAGTGGTCGGCGGAAGGTGCACGTGCCCGTCGACCTGGGACCGGACTGCAGCGACGCACGGATGCATGCCAAGACCGTAGGATCCTACGCAGTGCCGTAGGGGACCGCACCGCCACTTCCCAGCAAATTAGGGACACTGTTGCTCCTGGGGTATCGGCGAGGACCATTCGCAACCGTCTCCATGAAGCTGGGCTACGGTCCAGCACACCGTTAGGCCGTCTTCCGCTCACGCCCCAACATCGTGCAGCCCGCCTCCAGTGGTGTCGCGACAGGCGTGAATGGAGGGACGAATGGAGACGTGTCGTCTTCAGCGATGAGAGTCGCTTCTGCCTTGGTGCCAATGATGGTCGTATGCGTGTTTGGCGCCACAGGGCCAACACCCGGCATCATGGTGTGGGGAGCGATCTCCTACACTGGCCGTACACCACTGGTGATCGTCGAGGGGACACTGAATAGTGCACGGTACATCCAAACCGTCATCGAACCCATCGTTCTACCATTCCTAGACCGGCAAGGGAACTTGCTGTTCCAACAGGACAATGCACGTCCGCATGTATCCCGTGCCACCCAACGTGCTCTAGAAGGTGTAAGTCAACTACCCTGGCCAGCAAGATCTCCGGATCTGTCCCCCATTGAGCATGTTTGGGACTGGATGAAGCGTCGTCTCACGCGGTCTGCACGTCCAGCACGAACGCTGGTCCAACTGAGGCACCAGGTGGAAATGGCATGGCAAGCCGTTCCACAGGACTACATCCAGCATCTCTACGATCGTCTCCATGGGAGAATAGCAGCCTGCATTGCTGCGAAAGGTGGATATACACTGTACTAGTGCCAACATTGTGCATGCTCTGTTGCCTGTGTCTATGTGCCTGTGGTTCTGTCAGTGTGATCATGTGATGTATCTGACCCCAGGAATGTGTCAATAAAGTTTCCCCTTCCTGGGACAATGAATTCACGGTGTTCTTATTTCAATTTCCAGGAGTGTAGTATTAATACCGAGGATAGAATTAAGAAGAAACACTCCTTCATACATAAAAAAAAACAGTGACACATAAAGAAAAAGATTATGCCTAAATAGATAAAACAAAGGAACACAACAGTGCTTTTGCGAACATTTATGTGAAGCTTAACTAAAGAATATACATAACCACTCTAAAACATAATACACTGTACACTAACGAGTTTAGAAAAATTAATATTGTAAAAACAATTTTTGGAAATGAAAAAGAAAAACAGAGACATGTACTGGCAAGGACAAAGAATAACAACCTTTGTCAAGCCTATATCTGCCTAACAACAAAACATAAATTGTAGAATTAAAAAATAGAAACAATAGCCATAAAGAAATCATTAGAAAGAAAAATTGTTAAGAAATGCTGAGAAAAGTTTATTGGAAAATCTAAAAGAACAATTTTTGCCTGACTTTTTCAATGTTTTCCTCAGCATTGACAAACCCCAGACAAAAATTTTGTCCAAAGGAGGGAGGTATGTAAGACGTCGTGGTCTCCTGACCTTCATTGCTTACATATTACATTCTCACAATCATATTCCACATATCAAGACACTTCATTCAAACCCAAACTCGATAAGACAAAGTCAATGCTGTATGAATTCATGTAAACGATATGCAAATAACAAGTGCACACCGGGGTTGAAATACTTGAGGCTGGTGTACACACATACATTCCAGATGTGACGGTCACAGAGGCTTTTCGTTCGAGAGAGGCAGACCACACACCGGGAGGCCTGTCCCTTCAGAGGACGAGTCAACCTCGGCCACCCGTGGGGCAGACAGCGTGAGTCCAAGAGAAAGGGGAAATGACCCCGTGTTCGGCTTAAAAGCAAATTCCGCTACATTGTGTGGGAGTGTCCACCCTAAGCATTCTTTACACATAGCACTCAGTTTCAGAGATTTTCACAGGGAGACAGCAAACGCCAAACGCCGATACTACAGAATTATGGATAGGTCGCCTAACACGAAACGTCATTCTCCCATTTTAGAAGAGCATTGCTGATTGGCAGACGATATTTCTGACACCTTGAGCTGAAGGAGTAATGGAAGAGCCTGAAGGATATACCCCTTCACGTCTGGCGTGGAGAGGCGCCGTTCTGTTGTCGCTCTTGGAGCGAGGAACATGTCTCTCCTCAGTACTTCACTGGGAGAGAACCTCTGTCGAGAGCAGATCGAAGTGCGACTCTATACTGAGTCCTTGCGATTAAGCGCTGTTCACTGTGTTGGCCGATGCACTTATTGTGCGGTGTTAACGGACAGAGTTATAGTTAAACGACTGTGAGCGAATTTTTGAGTGGCATCGCGGTGGACTGGTTATCTGACCGGTGTACCACGCCAATAGTTAGACTAGGGGCGAATAGGAATCCTTGACTTCATCAAGGCGTAGGGAGAGTTTGATTGGCGAAGGTCAATCCAGAGAGAACGAGAGTTACCTTATTTGTCAGCAGCGAGCGGCGCAGGCAGCAGTCATCGCAGCTTACAGTATTGTGCGCTACAGCTATTGCGAGCCCCATATTTCCTCCACAACAGTACACTTCACTGCATTTCACACATGACAGCCTCGACCGTACCTAGCAACATTCTAAAGGATAATTATTCAATTTGAGTAGGCGCACCTCTCAGCCATTCTGCCAAGTCAATAACAATCTTAAACTTTGTATAGAAATTTCGTTATCGAATCCTATCCTTGAGACGTAACTTCACATTCCAAAAAGAACCAGGATATAGCTTGTCAATTCATAACTAAAAAGTGCCATTGTGATTTCTCAGCATTTTTGAAAAATAAATAATAATTTTCGTTAGTTTAAAGTTTTTCTTACACTAACTAGCACTACTCCAGTACCCAAGTATCCCACTATTTACATAAGAAATTTTGTGAATTTTTGTGTCACTTCCTTACAGCGGACGACTCCAGAAGATATTTGTTGCTGAAAGTTTTTCAGGCATTTCTCTTTAGAACGTTAGGAGCGTCTATCTGACTTCTGTAGTAGTGTGGGGGGTGGAAATTGCATCTTGCAGGAGGCACAGGGTACAGGGTACATCTCAGATTAATCCGTTGCGCAGAATGACAGAATAGCAGATCAACCCCACGTGCACCACAGACATGCACTGCACTCACGCTCCTACAACTGCTGCACGTTGTCGAATGCACCGTCAACTTTAAATGTCCCGACAGCCAAAAATCTAAGAGAATCATCTGGGTTGGCATGGACTATGACCAATGCATCTCTCACCAAAAATTTGTGTTAGATACTATTTCGCTAGATATAAAGAATGGGACAGGCGCTCCATCACGTATGAAATAAATTAGGTTTCATTTAATGGCGTGGGTTATCTGTCGTGCAAGGTTTTGGGCAAACAGCACTTGTTAAGTTACTTGGCAAAGTCGTCAGTTTTGTGTTAGAAGGCACTTTTATTCCGTCAACAACTTTTCTTTAAATAACTCTTTGCTAACATTTCGCAAAGAGGGTCTGTATGCAGTATCCATATGTAGTGTCTCTTCGAGACATTGAGGCGGAAACGTTGCCTCTGATGACTTCCGCGCACTCAGCCAAGAATGTTCACTTTATTCGAGGTGGTTTCTAATAGGTAACGTTTCAGTCAATTTATGCGTGTAGTGCGTGTATCATAAGGTCATTTTTCATTATTTCACACGGTAAACTTGTGATGATTTGAGGAGACTAGCCGTTCGTTGGGCGTTATGCGTTACAAGAGTCCTTGTGCTTCCCGTGAGCTTGAAGCTGGTTGCAGGATCGTTCTTTGTATCTATCCAGTCCGAAGCACTGTGTATTCTGTTTTGTCGTTCTCTGCAACAAGTGTCGTCATGCCGTATTTTGCTGGTAGTCGTGCACTAACGAGGAGAACACAGCAAGTGCCGTAACGCGGTTTCCCAGAAACTTCGCTCAGTGGAAGAGGAGTCGAAATAAGCGAACGCGTATCTCGGCTCATCCGTAGATACTCTACCGTTTCTGGAAAAACGACGGTCAAAGTTTTCGAGGTATTTTCCAGGCACTTTATGCGCCTTTCTATTACTCGGAATGGTGGCAGAGTGGGTAGCGTGCTCACTTCTTAATTTTGCGCCCTGTGTCCTAAACCCGATTATTACTTTTATTTTTGTTTCTCATTTACATACCCACGTCTACCGAAGATTACTACACGAATTTTTTCCACTGCATATTGATATAACGTTGTCCATATTCACCATCATGTTAGATGAATGAATTTAAATGAAAATGGGAAAATTATTTGAAATTGTTTTCGCTGAAATTCTGTAGTGTATCTTGATTCGTAATCAATATTGCAAGCGCCAGTTTTCGGAAAAGTGATACGTTATGCATGGTTCGTCGCGAAATCAAAGGCAACGAGTGAAATCTTCACTTATCTTAACAATGTTTCTTTCCCGAGTGAGACTTGTAAGAAATGTCACTGTGCAAACCTGCCTTTTAGCTATGCTGGTGGTGTTCGGAATATCCTTGTTTCGAATGTTTCTACGGCCGGTATCATCCAAGGGAATGCATCAAATCTTTCTGAAAAATAAAGGTATGAATGAAATGTGAGAATAAATATTAAAATTGATATGAGAATGAGGTATATATATGAGAATGAGGTATATATATATACAGGGTGAGTCACCTAACGTTACCGCTGGATATATTTCTTAAACCACAGTAAATACTGACGAATCGATTCCACAGACCCAACGTGAGGAGAGGGGCTAGTGTAATTGGTCAATAGAAACCATAAAAAAATGCACGGAAGTATGTTTTTTAACACAAACCTACGTTTTTTTAAATGGAACCCCCTTAGTTTTGTTAGCGCATCTGAACATATAAACGAATACGTAATCAGTGCCGTTTGTTGCATTGTGAAATGTTAATTACATCCGGAGATATTGTAACCTAAAGTTGACGCTTGAGTACCACTCCTTCGGTGTTCGATCGTGTGTATCGGAGAGCACCGAATTACGTAGGTATCCAAACGGAACGGTGATGGACCTTAGGTACAGAAGAGACTGGAACAACACATTACGTCTTTTTCACTGACGCACGTGTACATTACCATGAGGGGTGAGATACACGTGCACACGTGGTTTCCGTTTTCAATTACGGAGTGGAATAGATTGTGTCCCGACACGTCAGGCCAATAGATGTTCAATGTGGTGGCCATCATTTGCTGCACACAATTGCAATCTCTGGCGTAATGAATGTTGTACACGCCGCAGTACATCCGGTGTAATGTCGCCGCAGGCTGCCACAATACGTTGTTTCATATCCTCTGGGGTTGTAGGCACATCACGGTACACATTCTACTTTAACGTACCCGACAGAAAGAAGTCCAGAGGTGTAAGATCAGGAGAACGGGCTGGCCAATTTATGGGTCCTCCACGTACTATGAAACGCCCGTCGAACGTGTACCTCACCCCTCATGGTAATGTACATGTGCGTCAGTGAAAAAGACCAATAAAAAGGCGTTAGCATGTGGACGTAATGTGCTGTTCCAGTCTCTTCTGTATCTAAGGTCCATCACCGTTCCATTTGGATCCCTACGTAATTCGGTGCTCTCCGATACACACGATCGAACAGCGGAGGAGTGGAACTCATAGGTTACAATATCTCCGGATGTAATTAACATTTTACAATGCAACAAACGGCACTGATTACGTATTTGTTTATATGTTGAGATGTGCTAACAAAACTAACGGGGTTCCATTTAAAAAAACCTAGGTTTGTGTTAAAAAACATACTTCCGCGCATTTTTTTTTATGGTTTGTATTAACCAATTACACTAGCCCCTCTCCTCACGTTCGGTCTGTGGAATCGATTCGTCAGTATTTGATGTGGTTTACGAAATATATCCAGCGGTAATGTTAGGTGACTCACCTTATATATATATATATATATGTGTGTGTGTGTGTGTGTGTGTGCGTGCGTGTGTGTGATACATATTGTGAAATTCAGTTGTAATTTTGCAACACGTATAACATGCTTGTATCCCCTAATTTGATAAGAAACAGTAGTGTAGTAACCTTCTGCGGACATGGGTAAATAAATGAAAAGGACAAAAATAAAATACGAACTTCCAGCATGCTGGAGTAGCTTGGGTCAGCCACTTCTGTTAATCAGTAGAACGAAAAACCAGTCTAAGCTGCAAGTTTGTACTTTTTATTCCTTCGATGACTAGTGAGGTGGTGCTCTGCTGGCGCCAGTCTCCATCGATTGCCATCCCGATCGCTGTGAGTCGATTTTCGATGCTTGCTTGTCTTCTTCGCATCTTTGGCAGATGGCTATTTAACTGCGGTGCGCGCGTTCTTCAAGGGGCTGCTTCCAGTATCAGCTGTGCGAGCGACAATGACGTGTGGCGCTGGCGAATGGCCGAGTCGGTATGACGGAGGAGTGTGGGCAGATGCCATGGCTTGTTTAGTCGTTTGAATGCACATCCGCTGCCGACGGTGACTGGGATTTCCTTGAGATCCGAGGGACAGATTTCCTTCGCCTCTGTTCCGTGTTACTCAAAGTGAATGGAGTCGTTGAATTGTTCCTTGGTGGGTTCTGTTCATGTTAATAGAATACCCGAGTGCACTGAAAACAATCTTGATTGTTTCAGTTACTTGTTACTCTATTTGTTCTGGCCGCCTGATATGATGACACGCACAACAAGTAGACATGAAGCCGTGCTCAATGCGTAGCTAGAGGTAATGCCAAGTAGTACGTCAGCCTGTGCCTGACGTTCAAGAGCGGGGCGAAATAATTTTTGCTATTCCCCTTTTTTATGTTATTTCTTTATTTGTTTGTTCTAGAGAATTGGCTAATCAAATTTTATGAGCCGTTACTGGGCAAGTGGTCCCATAGGTTAGTTCTGCTTGGGTTCATTTGTACCGTGTATAATTAAAGGTTTATCTATAACCAGTTGGGCAGATATGTTTGTGTATCTGATGCGCCAGATTGTTGACTGCCGCTGATGTGTTTATGTTTCAGATAATTGGCAGTGGTCGTCCAGAGCAAACTCCGGTCGGGGTATCACGGTGTTAGAGGGACATTTAAGGACCGGGATCAGTGTCTGTGGTGACGGTTGTTAGTGTCCTGCAATTCCATCTTTTCAGCGGAGCGTTGTGGTTTGCTGGAAGCTTAATTGTAGTTCAAAGTTGAGTATAGTTCCACTTTAACTTCTGGTCCATCTGTATCTGGTAGAAACTTATAGTCTGCTTGCGTCCATCACTAATTTTCAACGTAAAATTGAAACGGCTCCATTTTAAGACTATTTAATATGCTATTATTATATTCTGGCCCTGAAATGTATGTGAACCTCGTGCCTGTGAGTAATACTAAAGAGAAGCTTAGCTGAGTATATTCATTGATAATACTTTTAATTTGTTACAATTGCTTAAGATCAGTCCACAGAAGATGTCTTAGTTGTTGGAAGCAGTTTTAGAATTGGATATGAGTTATGTGAAAGCCAGTCATGAAGCATTCAGTTATGTCAGTTAAATTTGATAAATGGTGGTTTAATGAACATTGTTGAAATTAGTCAAAATTGGTTGAGTAAAATTTGAAAGATCTGTGTCTATCGCACTTACATGCATTAATGTTCTAAACTGAGTACTGCTGCTGGGTCTGTAGGGCAGGTGCCTTTTATTATAATCGTTGTTAACGTTGGTTTCATTAACAGCACGTGTTTGTAATTAAAAAGTGTATGGCAACTACAAACTGGTTGCGTGTTTAATTTCGATGTGTCAAAAGGAATAACACATTAACTAGATTCGGGCCGAGATCCATTTTCAGATCATCCTATATTTAGAAAACCAAATTTACAGTTACGCGTTATACAGTTACTACCAAATTATTAAGAATATGCCAAAGATACAGAACATATCTCTTTAAACTTACATAACAAAGTCGAAAATGGAATTTCCGAAGATGTCAAATACGTGCAATGAACATTCACAGTGCAAACGGATAAATGGCAGTTTACTCCTTCTGCTGTCTTGAGGGAACCTCAGGAAGGGGGTGCCCTATGAGGATAGAGGAAATCTTTTCATTTATTAAAATGTTCTCCAGCCATCAAGAATACAACAATTCATACAATAACTGCACAATTTGAACTCTTTACTGTGGCTCAAAATATGGATAACGCAATCTGAAATTGTCTAACACTGAATAGACTTCGGTGGATTTATTCTACACAGAATTTGTACTACGTTGATGCAACTGAGAAGAAGTGACGAGATTGTGATTCTGTTTGCCTTAACAACTGGAGCAGCAATACAGTACCCCTTTCCTCGATGTGTGGCGCTGTCTCAGGTGATTGCTGTGGTTCAAGTATCTGCAGAGCAGCGATGTGCAGCACCTGTAATTCCCTGTCGCGGGCACGAAATATGCAAAGTCGTGGCTGGTGGTCTGTTAGACAGATCGCAACTACTCCCTACTGGAGCCCTGAAATCTACGTAGACTCCGGCGTATGACTCGCGTTCGCCGGTCATACGACAGACAAATTTAACTGACTCATATGGCTGTGCTCACAAAGAGATCAAATGTCAAAGCGACAGACCTGTCGCGAATAAGATTCCCCTTCCCACAGCGGGTTGTCCGAGATGACTGGGGTATAAACTGTTGATACAGCTGTCCTTCAAGTCAGTGCTAGTGCGAATTCAAGCCGAGGATAAGTGTCAAAAGAGCAACCCAATCACAACAAAAGTTAAGGACAGAATCCTCTCCACCTTGGAGTCTGATTCAGAAGACCACTCCAGACTGGAGTCTCAATCAAAAGACCAAGTTTCTACTGTCCTCACTATCCATCAATTCCTGGTAAACTCCACAAAAGCACTCCCACAACCGCCCCCCCCCCTCCCCCAAGGATTTCGTGCCAATCACAAGACTCCACGAGCTTCATGTCTTCACTCTAAATCGTCTGCTCCACTCATTGGCCAATCCTAATCAAAGTTAACAATATTCTTCCCGTTTCAGGAGAAGCGGCGAATCTCTAACTCGCATAATCCCACACAGAGAGAAGGAGGCGTTGTGCTCTGGACTTGTTTTTTCCCCATGGCCACTTCAGACAGCGTGTTATTTTTTGTTCCCATATAGCTCTAAACTGAACAACACATTTATCACGGAGATCATTTACTGGCCTGCCTGAACGTTATTACGTGTCCGACCAAGATCCTTGGTTAAATTAAGAGAAATGCTTTTGTGTCCCAACATCATTTCAGAACCGCCATAAATGTTGCATTCCGTCCAAAATTGTTTTGAAGGCCTGAGGCTTCCCAAGAAAGTTTGCAGGCCGAGGGGCAAATCACGTGATACCTCTCTCGATAGCGTCCAGTCCACAGTGAATGCAGAAACTCACCAATTTTTATGACCGCCATCCCTGTTCACAAAGGGCGTTTACGACACTGTCGTAACGTGTTGACCAGGCGATCTAAATTTCTCCCACGCCCCCTGTGCCTGCTGTGACAAGAGGCACCTAACAAGTAGAATCAGGTACACCGTTTTTTTCGCCTCTATCTTAACCGCTTAGGCTATCTGAGCTTGGTTTCCATCCAACCAAAATTATCTTTTTGCCACAAGCTACGCGTATAGTGTACACTGTCCATTGTCGTCATTGCTCGCAGCTGCAAGTGATACCTCGGGGACTATAGTGTAGTGTGTATCTGCAATGTAGGTATCATTACTCGCCGTTGCCACCACGTATAGTAACAGGCATCCCTTGCATAGAGAAGTAACTGAAATTCAGAATTAATAATTCGCCATTTGCGGATGGAATCCCAGTTCGGATTTACACAGAGTATTCTATAACATTGGTTTGCAGTTATTGCACATCTCTCACCCTGCGAAAAAACCTGAGCGACTGGAAAAAAATCAGGTAACTGCTGTATATCGGAAGAGTAAAAGAACGGACCTGGGAATTTACTAAACAATATCTGATAAGTTATAGTATTGGTAAGCAGGGCACGTGGGCTGCTGGAGTGGAATGTTGTCCCCATTTGAGGACACAAAAATTTGTTTTCACCACGTTAATGAAAACAGAGCACTGGTAACAACACAATGATTAATTATCATTTGCAAATTGCGGTGATCTACACCGATTACTCAGTTGCATAAAAGCGATGAGAATATTTCAAAACATTTTAAACTAAAAACAGCCTTATGGCTCCAACTTGAAATTAATAAAAAATTACTTTACATAAATATAACTTTAACATAACCGCAGATCTGAGCTCACTAGTTGTGAAATTAAGTCAATTATAAGGCCTTGTGAATATGAAAAACAATAATTTGTGAAAGCTATTAGGTTTCAAAAATACTGAAATAGCAAGATCTCATAAATACATGAATTAACTATTATGGAAAACATTCGGCAATATGATGTTATGATAGCCTGAAAGATCTACAGAGCATTCAGCACATTCTCGACGTTCGGCGTTCACATCGGGCGCGCGTCTTAATTCCATTCTCGAGAGCTGAAGTGACAGAAACAGGCAGGAGGGCGCGCGCACACCAATAACGGCTTCTAGAACACACAAACCCCGTATTAATACACAGTTCACTAAAATACTAAAACCAACAGCCAAGCACTGGGTAGCGCCAAACGCAGGAAGAGATGTGAAACGTTATAGTGTGAGAACCGCAGTTACTACGAGGCTCGTCCACAAAGTGAGTTCCGTTTCTATTTCTATTCGCGGCAGCGCTACTACCGCAGTTCCGAACATGCGAGGCAGTTACTCTGACTGAAGGAGAAAACATGTACGCCGTTTTCAGATCGATGCTGCCGATGTGTGCTTTGTAGTGCTTCTTTATAATGTCAGCCGTAATTGAAAATGCCGCCGCGTGTGAAATCAGATCTGTAATTCCTTTTCTAAACGCAAAGAAAGTGAAACCAAAGGAAATTCATCGACAAATCTGCGAGGTTTACCGGCAAAATGCTATGAGTGATTCAATGGTTAGAAGGTGGGTCAGACTGTCCAATGAAGGACGTGATCAAGTGCGCGATGAAGAACGAAGTGGACGCCCGTCTGTGGTTACTGATGAACTGGTTCACACAATTGAAGAGAAGATTAACCACAACCGTAAGTTTACACTTTGTGGCCTTACTATGGAAGTTCTGCATATTGTTACTGAAAAACTGATATTTCGAAAACTTTGTTGACGGTGGGTACCCAAATTTCTTACTGAACCACACAAAAAACAACAGAAGGGCAGTGCACTTCAGTTTTTGACGCAATGAAGAAGGCGGTGGTTTTCTTTCTCGGATAGTCACAGAGGATGAAACTTGGGTATCATCGTACGACACCCCTGAAAGAAAACGGCAATCAATGGAATGGAGGCACACTTCATCCCCAACGAAGATTAAGCCTAAGCAATCTGGACACCTCGAAAAGTCATGTGCATCGTTTTTTGGGACAGAAAAGGCATTTTGCTGATTGATTCCTTAACACGCGGCCAAACAATTACAATGCACATGGGTACTGTGAGACCATTAAGAAACTGCGCCGCGCAATGCAGAACAAGCGCCGAGGATTACTGTCGAAAGGTGTTCTTTTATTCCGCGATAATGGCCTACCTCACGCGGCGAATGTGACCAAACAACTCTTACGGGAATTTCATTGGGACGCGTTTGATCATCCTCCATACAGCCTGGACCTCGCTCCTAGCGACTTTCATCTCTTCTCTACACCTAAACTCTGTCCTTGGTGGTCAAAACTTCAACGATGATGACAAGCTGAAAGAACATGTTACCACATGGTTGAAAACACAGGCGGCAACCTTCTATGTAGAAGGCATACAAAAACTTGTGCCACGCTATGACAAGTGCCTAAAAAATTTCGGAAACTATGAAGAAAAGTAGTCTAACAGTTGTAGATGTTTGTACAATAAATATTTTTTATTGTGTCTGTACACGCTTGTTTTCTATAATCAAACGGAAATTACTTTGTGGACAACCCTCGTATTAAAGCAAAAGTTCATTACACAATCTCCAATGACGAGAAATTTCACTTGATAAGTTTATAAATCACAACTAGCTTACGCCCGCATCTCGTGGTCGTGCGGTAGCGTTCTCGCTTCCCACGCCCGGGTTCCCGGGTTCGATTCCCGGCGGGGTCAGAGATTTTCTCTGCCTCGTGATGGCTGGGTGTTGTGTGATGTCCTTAGGTTAGTTAGGTTTAAGTAGTTCTAAGTTCTAGGGGACTTATGACCACAGCAGTTGAGTCCCATAGTGCTCAGAGCCATTTGAACCATTTTGAACAACTAGCTTACGGTGATAATAAGCCGACAATCCGCACACAACCTTAAATACCAAAGCACCGTTTGACGGCGCAGAATTGTTACTATTATACTTGCCAACAAGGAAGAAGTTTGCAATTCCAATTTAAATTGGCGGTTGAAGTTTCATACAGAGAATAAACTTCGATTCATGTAGCTGACCACTTAACATATTAACAATGATAATAAAGAAAGGAGTCGCCTAATATCGGCCACAGCTGTAATTCAAAATAAATGAAACTGAACCAGGGCACAGCTCAGTTACATGGACTTGCAATACGTAGTATCCCGGACCCACATCCAGGTGGTTTAAGGAATGACTAGCGAAAATCAAAGTGGCTACACTTAGCAGTCACATCCAAAAGTTCCACCAAGAAATAGCTCACCATTTAAAGTTAGTCCAGGAGCTCGCTGTTAACGTGCACGCCAGGATAAACACATGCACTCTCCTCAGGCTTCGAGATAGACACGACTCTTAAACAGAGCCCATGTCCACCGGTGACTGCTTCCCCACTCCAGTTCCGCTCGCCGCCAGACCCAGGCGCCGGAATGTCAACACTGTGCGTCCTCGTAGTACACCAAGCGCCGGCCGGAGTGGACGAGCGGTTCTAGGCGCTTCAGTCTGGAACCGCGCGACCGCTACGGTTGCAGGTTCGAATCCTGCATCGGGCATGGATGTATGTGATGTCCTTAGGTTGCTTAGGTTTAAGTAGTTCTAAGTTATATGGGGACTGATGACCTGAGAAGTTAAGTCCCATAGTGCTCAGAGCCATTTGAACCATTTAGTACACCAAGCGCCGACTGACTACTCGCGATGCTCCGTCCACTGTCTTCCATCTGTCACTGCCGCTGCGAGCGGCGGCCGTCCTAAATAGAGGCGCCAGCCAACCGGGACACCCAAAGCGCGTAATTTCGACGGAGAAACTATCCTGCCAAGAGCATCGCAGGAAGTCACGGCTCAATACCCTCAACATTGATTTGCTGCAGAAAAAATGGTTCAAATGGCTCTGAGCACTATGGGACTTAACAGCTATCGTCATCAGTCCCTTAGAACTTAGAACTACTTAAACCTAACTAACCTAAGGACATCACACAACACCCAGTCATCACGAGGCAGAGAAAATCCCTGACCCCGCCAGAAATCGAACCCGGGAACCCGGGCGTGGGAATCGAGAACGCTAGCGCACGACCACGAGCTGCCGACTATTTGCTGCAGAATTCTTATACTTATTCTCAGTTTGAACATAACGAGTCTCCTTGGGACAGGAAAGCGTCAGTCCATAGATAATCATGGTATCGGAAATCTTCGTTCCTGTGGAAGTTATTTTCGCTTTTTCTCAGATGGTATCCTCAAACCATGGATGGACGGCAACAGTCACATTCCATACTCCCAGATTATTGGAAAGGGTTAACTCCGCAGACTGTTGAAGAATGTACGAGCATACAGAGTAGGTTCCCAGATATGTAAGTGGCTTGAAGACTTTCTGAGTGATTAAACCCAGTACGTTGTCCTCGATGACAAGTGTTCATCAAAGACAAATAAGAGAGGGCTTATCATACTCCTCTTGGCACATTCCTTACGATAAGGAGTATGATAAGCCCGCTCTTATTTGCTATAAGGGTGGTCCATGGATCGTGACCGTGCCAAATATCTCACGAAATAAGCGTCAAACGAAAAAACTACAAAGAACGAAACTTGTCTAGCTTGAAGGGGGAAACAAGTTGGCGCTATGGTTGGCCCGCCAGATGGCACAAAGCGAAAAAAGTGGTCCAACTAAAACATTCATATTTCTTTCCGTACTACAGGAATATGTAATAAAAAAAATGCGGGCTCCTATTTAAAAAAACCGCAGTTGATATCCGTTTGACCTATGGCAGCGCCATTTAGCGGGCCAACCATAGCGCCATCTGATTTCCCCCTTCAAGCTAGACCAGTTTCGTTCTTTGTAGTTTTTTGTTTGACGTTTATTTCGTGAGATATTTGGAACGGTCGCTATCAATGGACCACCCTGTATACATAATGATCGTACAGACAAAGTGAGTAGCAATTTGCAGCTCTTCGAAGATGACTCTGTGACGACGGGAATGTGTCGTTGTTGAATCACTGTAGCCGGCCGGAGTGGCGGAGCGGTTCTAGGCGCTACAGTCTGGAACCGCGCGACCGCTACGGTCGCAGGTTCGAATCCTGCCTCGGGAATGGATATGTGTGATGTCCTTAGGTTAGTTAGGTTTAAGTAGTTCTAAGTTCTAGGGGACTGAGGACCACAGCAGTTAAATCCCATAGTGCTCAGAGCCATTTGAACCATTTCTTTTGAATCACTGTATTGAGGGCACGAGATGACTTGGGCAAAATCTCTAGTTAGTGTAATGAAACTTAATGCAGATGAGTAGGTCCCATATTGTTTGAAAACTGCATTAGTATTGTGCTGCTTCACACAGTCATGTAGGCGTGACGTTGCAAAGCAATATGAAATGGATTAAGCAGTTTAGGATGGCAGTGGGGAATGCGAACGGTCAACAGTTCGTTTAGGAAACCGAGATTCATGTGTAAAGGCGACCACAATTGGAACACTAGTACGATAAATTCTTGTCTTCTGCTCTAGTGTTTGCGATCGCCACTAGGTAGGATTAAAGAAAGGCAGTGAAGCAGTTAAGAGTTGCTAGATTTGTTACCATAAGGTTCGAGGAGTAACCCAAGTTTAACAGAGACGCTTCGTGTGCTCAAATCCCTGGAGGAAAGACAACGTTCTGTTCACGGAACACTATGGAGAGGATTTAGAGACATGTCATTTGAAGCTGACTGCAGAATGATTCTACTGCCTGCTACATACTCCTCGCGTAAGGACTACGAAGATAAGATAAGAGGAATTAGGGCTCATAAGAAGGCATAAAAACATTTTTCCTTTGTTCTGTTTGCGAACTGATCAGGTACAGTCCATCACATAGTGGCTTGCAGTGCCGGCCGCTGTGGCCGAGCGGTTCTAGGCGGTTCAGTCTGGAAGGGCGCTGCTGCTACTGTCGCAGGTTCAAATCCTGCCTCGGGCATCGATGTGTGTGATGTCCTTAGGTTAGTTAGGTTTAAGTAGTTCTACGTCTAGGGGACTGATGACCTCAGTTGTTAAGTCTCATAGTACTTAGAGCCATTTGAACCATTTGGCTTGCAGTGTATGCACGTAGATGTAGATGTAGGGATGACAGAGACTTGACGTATATGAGGATGGTGGTGAGGTGGGAACAGAAGTGAATTTGATACGGAGTTTTGGTACCTGAAAGAGTGGGTCTGCTGCACATTGATGGGTAGTGAGTCGTGTTATTTGTAGTAGCATAATTAAATGAATACTTAGGGGGAAATGGGGGGGGTGGGCTCTTTTATTAGAGAGTTTAGGGGTTTCAACAGATATGGATATTTGTGTTATATGGGCAAATGAGGGTCATTTAGAAGGTCATCGCACGATTCATCAAACGAAGAATAGTGTGGTAAATGTGAAAAGAGAGTGAAATGCTTTTGAGGGTGTAAAAGAAAGTCCATTTTATTCGTTTGTATATCATTACAATGGATGTACACTGTGGTATGATGTTCAGCCTCTGTGTCCTTCACACGGTATCCCCCTAAAATCGAGTTGTGATATATGGCAGATGGAACCACAGTCATCAGGCGAGCGTCCACCCCGGCATGCGCGCCAGGTGTTCGTCGACGTGCGGGTCGAGCCTCAGCGAGACGGCCGGCCCGCCAGCCAGGAGCGCCGCCCATTGGCCGAAGGTGCCGTAGTCGAGCAGCGACTGGTTGCAGGCGGCGAGCAGCGCCAGGTCCTGCTCCGGGGAACCCCCGCGCGCCACCAGCACGTCGCGGCTGGCGCCGCCGTCCGCCAGGTGGCGCTCGCACCAGGCGGGGTCGTCGCTGGCCACGGCGAACAGCGCGCGGCCGCCCTTCCACAGCCGTGCCCTGGCGCGGCACAGCGCCATGCCCGCCGAGAAGTAGGACTCGTCTGCCGGCAGCACCGGGCAAGCACACACAGTAAGTCCTCCACCAACATGCTCGCTAGTACATTTCCACTAAGCTACGCTTGTCAGCAAATTTCACTACCCCTCCAACTCCTCACTTGTACCTAGTAGATTCTCAGCCAGCCATGGGACAGGCAGAGTACTATTCAGAGATCTTGTAGAAATAACCAGACTCGCCGAAGGCGCTGCAGGCGCAGATTGTTCTGAACCTTCAGCTGGACATTTCTGCAATATTTCCATCACTTGAAGTGTGCTATGGTTTCTAAGGACACACATCGATCATTATACAGGGTTCTAAATGGGGGGCTCCATATGGTTCCCAAGTTGTGCAGCGACTGTAAACCATAAAATTACCAAACAAGCAGCAACCAGTCGCAAGATCATGTTTTCTTTATTTACTTTTGCAAATCGATTTCAACTGATTAACAACCATCATCGGTGCTACAAATACAAGAATAAAAATAAAAATAATTAATAACAGTGACCAAAAGAATAAATGTGCACAAAGCAACGTAAAACCAATTAAATGTATATAGACGCATTAAACCATTTAAAATGCACATACAAAGTTACCTTTCAACGTGTATGTTCCCTGAGTAATAACACTGTCTTAAACAGACGTCAAACATAGAGTGATACATAGAGAATAGACTATGACAACGAGAAACGATAAGGGGGCGCTGCAAGGCAAACCCGACCTCTATGCAAAAAATATAGCTAAAATAAAAATGAGAAGAAGAAATTACATACAAAGTGTGGTAAAATATAATGAAAAATTTACATATAGTACAGTTATATACGCCTTTTTTTCCCTTCATTGTAATTTTCATACCTATACAGATACATAGGTAGGCTGGCAGCAGCATCGTACGCTGCGCTTCAGCCTTCGATCTTTCAATGAGAAAAAACATTAAGAAGATACATAATAGATAGAGTGACGGGTAAAAAGACAGTAGACACACAAAAATACAAAACACGGAGCCGTTCACACTCGACGTAAATTACACTGAAACACATTGGCACGGCGCACAAACACTGATGATTCGACGGCACAGGTGAACGTAAGAGGCGACGGTGAACACTAACACAAACACGATGGCACACACACGAGAAACTGATGGCGATGATCTCCGGCGCCCGAATGTCCACATAACGTGTGCGAGTCCGGGGACCGGCCAAGAGGGGAGAGGGGTGAGGGGGAGGGAGAGCGGAGAGCAAAGATGTCAATGGCAGATGAGATGGGAGGAGGAGTAGAGGGATGGGGGTAGGGGAAGCCTGGGGAAGGAGTTGTGAGAAAGGGAGGAGGGAGGGAAGGGGGAGAGAAGGGAGAGAGGATGCCCAAAGGAAACAAACACAGGAAGAGGGAGGGAGGATCAAAGTTGGTAGGAGGGGTAGATGGAGGGGAGGACGGCATCATCAGGGAGGGGGAGCTGGCGGAAGCCACCTTGGGAGAGGGTGTGCAGAGTGGAGAGATGGAGAGCAGGTGGGACATGAAAGTACAGGCGCGGCAGTGGACGGGGGCAGGAGAGGATGGGAGAGACAAGCAGGTGAGGAGGATCGAGTTTGCAGGAGGTGTAGAGTATCCATATCCGTTCGTGCAAAAGGAAGAGGTGAGGGAAGGGAATTAGGTCGTACAGGATCCGCGTGGGGGAGGGGTGACGAATTTGATAGGCGAGGCAAAGAGCATGGCGTACCAGGATCTGAAAGGATTTGTAAAAGGTAGGGGGAGCGGAGATCCAGGCAGTGTGGGCGCAGCAAAGGATAAGGTGAATGAGGGATTTATAGGTATGGAGGATGGTAGAGGGGTCCAGACCCCAATTTGGCCAGAGAGGAGTTTGAGGAGACAGAGGCAGGAGCGTGCCTTGGCTTGGATCGTCCGGAGGTGAGGGGTCCAGGAGAGGCGACGGTCAAGGGTGACACCAAGGTACTTAAGGGTGGGGGTGAGGGCGATAGGATGGCCATAGATGGTGATGTAGAAATCGAGGGGGCAGAAGGAAGGAGTGGTTTTGCCTACTATGATCGATTGGGATTTGGCAGGATTGAACTTAAGTAACCACTGGTTGCACCAAGCAGTGAACCAGTCAAGATGGGATTGGAGAAGGTGTCGGGAGCAATGAAGGGTGGGATCAAGGGCAAGGAAGGCAGTGTCATCGGCGTAGTGGAGAAGGTGAATGGGTGGTGAAGGCGGCGGCATGTCCGCCGTATACAAGAGGTACCGAAGAGGGGAGAGGACGAAGCCCTGGGGCACACCGGCGGAGGGGTAAAAGGTGTAGGAATCCATGTTGTGGATGGTGACGTAGGAAGGACGGTGGGAAAGAAAGGAGCCTATCAGATGGATGTAGTTAATAGGAAGGGCGAAGGTTTGGAGCTTGAAGAGGAGACCTGAATGCCACACGCGGTCATAGGCTCGTTCAAGGTCAAGGGAGAGGAAGATATCAGAAAGACGGGAATTAAGCTGTTCAGAGGGGAGATGAGTGAGGTGAAGGAGAAGGTCATCGGAAGAGAAGGACGGCCAAAAGCCACACAGGGACGGTGAGTTCAGGGGTGGTCGGAGGGGGTCGGGCATTACATTTTTGGGAGTAGGTGGGATGTGGGAGATTGCAGGTATTACAGGAGGGAGGGGACTGAAGTTTAGGGTACTGCCGGAGGAAGTGCGCTTGCTTACAATGCGGGCAGGTGGGGGTCTTGCGGCACTCAGCTGTTGTGTGCGTGTTGTAGCGCAGACACCTCTGGCAGCGGAGGGATTGAGGAGGGGAACGGGAGGGGTCGACCTTGTATCGCTGGTGGAAGAGGAGGGCAACCTCCTTCAGAAGGCAGTCAATGGAGGGGGCGTCCTCTGAGAAAACCCGCATAAGGCGGTTGGGGCTGGCAGAGTTAAAGATGCAGCGGATCACCCGCACCTCCAGCAAGGGATGCACCTTGAGCTATGCCAACACCTCCTCCTCCGTGATCGTCAGACTAAGCCGAGTGATCATGGCGGTGAGGGTCGGCGGGCTACCCAGGGGTTGGGGTTGGCGGGTAGGAGATGGGGAAGGAGCAGGGGTGAGGGAGTCATTAGGGCCAAAGCGGGTGATGGGGAGGCGGGAGAGGATGTCAGTATGGAGGGTGGGGCTGGGGGAGGAGATGAGAACTGTGTCTCTTCTGGGAGTGAAGAGGGGGGCTCTAGGAAAGTGTTGGCGGAGAAGGAGTGAGAGGTTCCGGGCCTTGAGGAGTGTAGGATCAGGATGTGATACGCGCCAAAAAGCGATTGTACAAATAAGTAAAAATAGGTACATGCATAGGTGAGACGCACACCATATAAAAAAATTTAAAAAACTTTTTAAAAATTTAAATTTTTTTAAAAAAAGTTTATCACATTATCGAAGAGCAAAAGTTAATCATAATGCCCAAATTTAAAAACGGTGTTGGCATCCATCTAGCGTACAGTAAATGATATTCAGGATAATCGGATTTTTTTCCCCCCCAGCAGATGGCGCCACATTGCTGAATGCACTTGAAAAGTAAACTAAGTTGAGATAAGGAAATTACGGACATGAACGAAACAAACTTATTAAAGAAACAAGACCAAATTTAGAAATAAAGAGCTAGCACATTTCATACATGGGAAAATTAACAAAGGCTCTATAGGATGAATTGAGAACTCGTAGGGGCTCTTACGGTGTGCTCGTATATTATGAGACGTGAATCCACACCATAAGTCTGTTGGTTTAGTCAACAAAGACGGCAAAAGCCCAACTAAAGGGCGTCAACTCAAACTTAGTCACAATAACATAATTCAAATCACCGATCTGTTTATCTACCCCCCCCCCTCACTCTTCCCTCCTCCACCCCCTCTCGCTTTTCGTTGTCCTATCATTTCCATTCCCATCAAGCAAATGCTCGGCGAAGAACGCCTTTATTCATTTGGTCACTGTTCTTAATTTTTAAAATTTTTATTCTTGTATTTGTAGCACCGATGACGGCTGTTAATCAGTTGAAATCGATTTGCAAAAGTAAATAAAGAAAACATGATCTTGCGTCTGGTTGCTGCGTATTTGGTAATAATATTATCCAGCGTGTTAGCGGTGAAGGTGGAGAGTTCCCGCACACACAGCACATCATTTGCTACCTGATGTTTTCTGCACAGTAGTAACAGTGCCATGAAGTGGACTACACCTGTTAGTATAGACCTTCCGTTTCGCATCCACGTGTCCACACCTTAATACCTCACCTGCTGCCCAGCGATATGTAAACTTTAATAACTTGCTTGTGTCGCAAATACTTGGAGGTACTAATTATCCTAAAAACCTACTGCTTGTAGCAGCTATAATTATTAGTCTGCAAATGAAGCAAATACTGATGTAATGTTGTTCAGCACTCTCTCCTCTGTCAGCAATAGAAATATCTGTACTTATCCTCCAACAACTGCGCATATTGAACTTCCTGGCAGTTTAAAACCATGCACTAAAACGAAACTCGAACTCCGGACCTTTGCCTTACACGGGCAAGTGCTCTATCAAATTCATTTTTTATCAGAATCACTTAGTATGTTTATGATCATTCAGATGACCATAGTCAAAACTATCATTTAACGTGAGCAGCAAACTCAGAAAAAAACTGAAGGTAATAATGCAAGAGAAAAAGATACTGAGTGAACAGGAAACTAAAGCACAATCTGTTGTCCACTTTTTTATTTTTTTTTCTATTTTTTGATTTTTGACTTTTTTATTGTAAGTGAGAAAAGTGAACAGAAACGGCCTTCACGTGATTCTGCATCTGGAACAGGGAGAAATCAAAGTCCACAGGCGAGTGAACCAACACCCTGTCAACTAAAAATAAGAAAAAGCATTATATAAAAAGTTACCGAGTTACCAATCAAGCCAAGTAATTAAAATTGCTCGAGCTTTAGACTAAGCAGTCCTTCGCGACAGTCAGTTGGTGTGACTGCCCTTATATACACTAGCTGCATGCTGCGATGTCACTGCTGCTCACACCATCGCCATATACGGGTATATTTTGACTCGGAGTTCGATCCACCCGCTTCTACCTCGCGATCGCTGGATCCCACCCCGTCCTGTTCCTGCAGGCCACCGTCTTTATTTATGGTGTTATTGGTGATTTTTATTTCAATGGCTTCTTTAATTACACAATGCCGGAAGTCATTTGTGCGAGCCACGGAGGAATTTTTCTTAGATTTTGTCTGGTGTCCGTTTTCTAAAGCATTCTCAGTAAAGAAGATTCCTTCGGATAGCGTAGATGATAAAATCTCTTCGTGCGTTGTTCTACAGTGCATACTGTTTGTCCAGCGTAAGACTGGCCACATTCGCAATTTATCTAGTAGACCCCTGTCGTTCTGAGACCTGCTGCATCTTTATGTTACGGTGTAAAGTCAACTGCCTGCACGGCAGTCAGGAACGAAACAGAAGAGACGGCTGTGAGAATAGGTCAGTCAATTGCACACTGACCGACCCCTCTCTAGGACGACAATGCGACTGCCACGGCCCATATGCGAAGAGGACGTAAGTGCCATGACCGACTGGTGACCACGCAGTTCGATAGCAGCATCAACTCTAGTCTCTTCGCTTGTACTCTCTATGTAGTACAGACTTGGGATAGTTTATACTGAAGAAGACTGATTATATTTCAGCTGTGGCGTGACCGGCGTCAGTAGTATCCATTGGAACGTTTCTACGTAACACATGCTTTGTATAACCTTTAAATCTAAATAGAGTAGAACGGCTGACCGAATAAAGTGAACATTTCAATTCCAATGTGTTTATTAACTACCAAAAACAATCTCACATAAAATTGGCAGACGCCACTGAGTCAAGATTATTTACGAAACACTCATTACATAAAATCATAAGGAACTTAATAAATCATTAGCCAACGATCTCCCATAAATATAGAGAAACACTACTCAGTCCAAATATTTAAGAAACTCTCTCACTGCATAAAATCATTAAGAAACTAATAAACCACTAGTTACGATCTCATATAAAAATTGGCAGAAGCCGCTAAGGCTGAATTAGACCATAACTTTAACAAAATAACTCTAGTTCAGACACATTATTTAAGACCCTTTCAGTTCCGATACTTTAACATTACATGTAAAATAACAGTGGACACACAACCTCAATTTAAACACGAATACTTAGAACATATTTATTAAAACGTAACTTTGGCAATCTTGCAAATTACTAGACTACAGCAACTTGCAGAGTGAACCACGAAATTATTCAAATGCCCATTGGTTTTTTACGATGGGCTTTTGGGGCATACGAAGTTACAACTTTGCACAATCATAAATGTGTAACGACTGAAGTAAGGTCCAAGTTTGTAAGGCCGAAGTTTAACCACAAACGGTGGAACCGACTGAGGGAAGTAATACTTAAGTTCGAACCAAGACGTGGCTCCGTTTACATTCCCACATCGAGAAGGCCACCGAAATGTGAACCCAGCAAACGCTACCGAAGGGCAACACAAGAGTTCACGCGATGTCCACCGCCTGTAAGCCAAACTTTTGATCTAAAGGGAAGCTCTGCGCTTTGGTTGCCCGCTGCCTCAGCTCACTGAAACACAGAGCACACCAGCCAACAGGAGGCCAAAAAAAATTTTCTTAACTTTAACATTCAAGATTGACCGGTAAATTAATACTACAAAATCAAGGCTGAACCTCAACTACTTATGGAGCTAGGCAATAGGTGGTTAATCTCCCATAAGTTAGGTAATGAGGTATTCAATTCGTAAGCGTACATTAGCTCCACAGGAGATGCGCGAGTGGCTTCATGCTTGGCCGAATTGAAGGCCATAGCACCCGAGACCATACGCGAGAATTGGAGGCGCGCGAGGAATAACATCCAGATCGCGCATAACCGACAGGCAGCGTGTTATAAACAGAGGGAGGAGACCCTTTACTGGCAAGGTGGGGGACCGCGTGTACATTAAAGCTCTTGTGGGCGGCCTTGACAAAGTAGCTAGTCGCAAGCTGACACCGCATTTCCGGGGACCTGGCTGGATAATCAAGGTTTTGAGTCCAGTAAATTTAGTGGTTACAGAGATATCCTAAGGCAAGCGTTTCCGGGCTCACCTAAGTCAAATAAAGGCTGCCTGATCTCTCCCTCGGTTCATGGTTCCTTCCTTGTCTGTCCTGCTAGAAGACGGTCCGGGTGGAGGGACAGGGATAGTTCGTGTTTATGGGGGAAAGACTGAGCCATGGCGGGACCGGTGCCAGTAGTATCTCTAACACGAGTACGATCGATTTGCTAGTACAGAGGTTTGTCTTGGGGCTTGGGCTGGCCCGGGATACAAGCGAGTTGCCTACCGCGAGTAACAGGAACAACGCTTTGAGAACTGTAGGCGACGGTGCGCGAGTCGGCGATTGGCTGGCAGGCAAAGGCGAAGACGGCGTGCCTGAGGCCGGGTGGCAGTTGTCACGTGGTTGTACTGGAGGCGGCGGCAGTTGGCCGGCGCTGTGCATTCTCTGGCGACCTCGTGAGCTGTGGATGTTCCCGCTTCCTTGGAGGGACACGCTGTTAAGATCTTGCGAAGTGATGGTCTGACATCTCTACTCTAATTACTAAGAGCGTTTAGTTAACTGTGATTGTGATCGCTCTTGGTATAATAAGACATTGCCGGCCACGTAATGTTATGTGTGTTCGATTTTATTTGATGCCTCTTACTAAGCGTGTGCTCTGCTTCCGCATAATATTGATGTATTTGCAGAATATTAGTCCAATACCTATTATTAGCAAGTGTTTAATTTGCTTAAGATATCGGTTAATCCATGTCAATATGTCCTCTGCGGGCAATCTGAGTTTTTATTTCTAAAGGTTACCGTGTTGAGCTTTACAGGCCCACTTAAGGTGGCCAATACGTGTGTCGTTAAGTTCTAGTGAGTGTCGGTTCTCGTGAGCCAGTGCATTTCCCACTCTTAGCGTTTGTTTATCAGGTACTGTTTCACTTAAAGAAAGCACTAGCGAGTGAAATTAGTTGTTTTTTAGCCTTGATTTTGTAGTGTTAATTTACTGGTCAGTCTTGAATCTTTAAGTTAAGAAAAGTTTTGTGGCCTCCTGGTGTCGGGTGTGCTCTGTGTTTCAGTGAGTTGGGGCAGCGGACAACCGAAGCTCAATGCTTCCCCTTAGATTACAAGTTTGGCTTACGGGCGGTGGACTTCGCCTGAGCTCGTGTGTTTTCCTTCGGTAGCGTTTGCTGGGTTCACATTTCGGTGGCCTACTCGATGTGGGGTTGCAAACGGAGCCACGTCTTGGTTCGAAGTTAAGTATTACTTCCCTCAGTCGCTTCCACCGTTCGTGGTTAAACTTCGGCCTTACAAGCTTGGGCCTTACTTCTGTTGTTACACATTTATGATTGCACAAAGTTGTGACTTTCTATGCCCTAAGAGCCCATCTTACAAGCCAATGGGCATTTGACTAATTTCGTGGTTCGCTTTGCAAGTTTCTCCAGTCTAGTAATTTGCAAGATTGCCCAAGTTACGTTTTAATAAGTATGTTCTAAGTATTCGTGTTAAAATTGAGGCTGTGTGTCAACTGTTATTTTACATGTAATGATGTTAAATAATGTGTCTGAACTAGACTTGTTTTGTTAAAGTTATGGTCAAATGCAGCCTTATTGGCTTCTGCCAATTTTCATGTGAGATCGTTGCTAATGGTTTATCAGTTTATTAATTATTTTATGCAATGAGAGTTTCTTAAATATTTTGCCTGAGTGGCGTTTCTCCCTGTTTATGGGAGATCGTTGGTTCATGATTTATTAACTTGAATATGAATTTATGTAATGAGTTTTTCGTAAATAATCTTGCCTGAGTGGCGTCTGTCAGTTTTATGTGAGATTGTTTTTGGAATTGAAATGTTCACTTTATTGGGTCAGCCCTTCCACTCTCTTTAGATTTAAAGGTTAAACAAAGCAGGTGATAAGTAGAAAAGTTCCAATATTGTTTGTCGCCCTTTGCTTGTACACATCTGTGAAAATTGACAAAATTAAGTACTGTAATTTTCTTTTTGTGATAAACTCGTTAATTCGACTATTTGATTATTGTGTAGTGAACCGAGTATGCAGGCTTCCGAGACACCACATATTTGACGACGAGGCTGGACGAATACCAACGCGACGACCTGTTCACGTTTCGCACCTAGAGCCTGGCTACCACAACTTTGTTTTGTCGTGGGATTTTGTGCTTTGCTGGAGCCCTAATTCTACCATGTCTTTTCTTTCCGGGGGTGTGTTTACGTGTTATAACAGTGTCTCTTTTAGTGTTTTTGTTAATCAGTGTTTTCAGGTGGGCGTTGTAGAAATTTTCTATGCTTCGGTGCTTATTTTTTATTGCTTGAATTGTCTGTTTATTGCATTTGCCTTTTCTAAAAAGAGCCGCAGCCACTTCCAGTGTTCCGTGCTAAAAGCACTGTGCCCCTAACGTAAGCAGAAAACTTTAATTACCGAAGCTCACGGACGAATTGACCAACGTCAGTTGAAATTAAGTACACATTAAAATACTACTGTCCCTTTAGTGCTTTTGTTTGCTAATCAGCACGAAAGATACACTCATATTATTTGACGTTTTTGTATCCTGCTGTTAGTTGCTAGAAGATATTATTATAAAATAGGTAATGGTCCACCACAGGCCTCCGTCTTAGCCCCCTTATTATTCTATCTATATCTGCCCATTGCCAGGTCAACAAAGCTCTGCTACGTGGATGATATCGCTCTTGCTTGTAGAACCAAAGATCTCGGACAAGCAGAGACACTTCCCACAGAAGTTCTAGCCGTTATGAGCTCCTATTTCAGAAAGTGGCGACTTAAAGCCACTACAAGTAAAACTGAACAACAGACAAGCTAACACGGAGCTCAGACTAAAACTAACCGGAAACCCTCTTTGCCAAGTCTGCAGCTCGTGGTCGTGCGGTAGCGTTCTCGCTTCCCGCGCCCGGGTTCCCGGGTTCGATTCCCGGCGGGGCCAGGGATTTTCTCTGCCTCGTGATGACTCGGTGTTGTGTGATGTGCTTAGGTTAGTTAGGTTTAAGTAGTTCTAAGTTCTAGGGGACTGATGACCATAGATGTTAAGTCCCATAGTGCTCAGAGCCACCCTCTTTGCCATAACAAGTACCCTAAGGTGGTACATGTGCAGTTGCAGTGATGTGAGACCCTTGATAGTCTACATACGATTCTGACAGGTGACACACACGTACGTAAGCATCCTGTCTGATCACTTGCACCCATTCATGTCCATTCCAACGGGATTGGGCAGTTCATGTGGTGTCCTGCCCACTCGACTCTTGTGGCGTGCCTAGGATCCTGAGCTCTCGGGTAGCTAGACGACATACAAGCAAATCACATTAATGGCTTCTTATTACAATAAAGTAGAGTAACAATACTTAACTTTGGGTCGCAAGCAAATGGCGACATGCAAATAATCAGTGTCATTCGATACATATACTACCCATACAAGTAATTCACACAAGTCATATGGCTCACAAGTTACAGCTGTTCTAGTGCTTCTCTTCTAGTCCGGGTCTACTAGTGTACGTCTTCTACTGTCCGGCAGATGCTGGCAGAAGCAGGGCGGGTAGCCGCTCCTGTCGTGGTGCGGTCCTAGTCAGCGATCTATTGGCTGACGTCGTCTTATAGCCATCTCTGCTCTTGCGTTCTACATCTTCGTGCTGGAGCTTGTCGTTACGCTGGACATTTCCAGCAGGACAATGCGATACCCCACAGTCCAGAATTGCTACACAGTGGCTCCAGGAACACTCTTCTGAGTTTAAACAGTTCCGCTGGTCACCAAACTCCCCAGACATGAGCATAATGGAGCGTATCTGGGACGCCTTGCAACGTGCTGTTTAGAAGATATCTCCACCTCCTCGGACTCTTACGTATTTATGGACAGCCCTGCCGGGTTCATGGTGTCAGTTTCCTCTAGCACTACTTCAGACATTAGTCGAGTCCATGCCACGTCATGTTGCGGTACTTTTGCGTGCTCGCGGGGACCCTATACAATGTTAGACAGGTGTTCCACTTTCTTTGGCTCTTCAGTGTATGTCTTTCCCGGACGGGAATATACACAACGTACGAGTGACGTACGACGACGACATATGGAAGTTTCAGTCCGGCTGTGATTCATGCACGGCTAGCCGAATCAGTTAAGGCAACCGCTCACCTAAAGCGAGAGATCTAATCCAAGTCCAGGTTCGGCAGAGATTTTCACTGCTGTCGTTCCAATAGTCAGCCGAAGGTGGTTCATATTCGCAACTGCGAATACCTTTCCTGTACTCGAAAATATCTCGGCAACAGTTGGTTCAAATGGCTCTGAGCACTATGGGACTAAACATTTGAGGTCATCAGTCCCCTAGAATTTAGAACTACTTAAACCTAACTAACCTAAGGACACCACACACACCCATGCCCGAGGCAGGATTCGAACCTGCGATCGTAGCGGTCGCGCGGTTCCAGACTGAAGCGCCTAGAACCGCCGGCCGGCTCGGCAACAGTTAGTCGGGCAGTATCCTGCAACAAAATGACGCCTTCCGTCCACATTCCTGGGCTTATTTCAACGGTGGTAAAAGTCCATTTTCGTTTATATTGAGATACAGAGTCGTAAAGTTAAATGAGCGCTAAAAATCTGCAGTTGAGATACCAGAAATATTCAAGCATATGGCATTTCACTAGAGATGACCTTTCTTTCTGTATGTTTGGCTCATTAATTCCAGAAGCATTATAGACAGAAAAGTGCAGGTAATGGACTTGTACGACTATTGAAATAATCCCTTTATACGTAACATGCCTAATCGTTTAAATATTTAGTGGTAATGCGAAAAAGCGATATGAAATAGAAAGAGAACATAATATCCGTATTGGGAAAGGTGAATGTAAGACTTTGATTGGAAGGATTTTGGGAAAGGGCACAGACTCTAGAAATGGAAATTTTTGCAGGACGCTAGTGCGATTAATTCTGTTCCTGTTCCAGTATTTCTCAAAATAATACTCATCATAGCAGACATCGAAACAATTTAAGGACGGTGGTAAGAGGTCGGTATAGCCCACATGAATGTGTAAGAGAGATGATGGGGAACGTATTGGAGTCATTAGTAGGATGCTTTTTCATAAATGTAATGTTTTCTTTGTTATAAACGAGTAAAACATATTTTCTAACTTTTTATAACAGAATCATTGGCAATATCAAGTATATGATTTTGTATGAAGCCTGTGGTATTGTCTGAATCGTAAAAGAGACTCTTTGGAGCGCGGTAGAGACCAATGAGACACTAGCGACCATAGGGGAGACGATATTTAGCTGCAAGGGGAAAAAGAGGATATGTGTGTGTGTGGGGGGGGGGGGGGGGGAGGGGCGGGCTGGGGGGGGGGGCCTCCGTCGTAGTTCTTATTCGTGCATCAGTGCCGTGTAGCAGTGACATGCTATTTTCATGAGGCACAATCTAATGATGATTTTCGAGGAGGCTTCAGGAGGGATATAAACGAAGAATACTCTGTTAGACCAAAGTACGGATAAAAAATATTTGCAACGGGAAGATGACGCATGATCATCCTAATGGTGTCTACCGAGATAATTCGTCGTGGCAGTTCGTTCGCAGAAAATATGACTGAAGCATTTCACCCACCTTGGTGTGTAAAAGTCTTGGCTGGTCTTGAAGGATTTTTTTTATTTGGATAATACAGTACTTGTGTAAGCTTTAATCATAATTTTATAGTGGTCATTAACTCACGTCACTAACAATGGAAACAGGGTACACATCCTATTATTCTGTTAACCCATTAAATTCCGATAATCACGTTATGAATGAGAAAATATAGTATATGGATATAATTTTGCCAGACAGTACCGTTCAATATTCTCTAGAATTACAAGTTCATTTCCATATGTACAAAGATCTTGATTGTGAACTACAATTAGCGTAATTAAATTTTAAAGTAATATTTGTGATGTATCGGGAACTACTGAATCTGCCCAACTGTAAATAGTTTTACCTTCATCTCAGTTATACGGATTCCATTATCAGATTCTGATGTGTTTATGTATCGATGTCTTGTTTGCAGTATTTTTCGAGTTGCTATGTAATTATTTAGAGTCACTTCTGTGTAATTGTTACGTTCTTGAGAGCGAATTTTGAATATTTGGAAGGTGGTTAAGCCCGGGTTCCCGGGTTCGATTCCCGGCGGGGTCAGGGATTTTCTCTGCCTCGTGATCACTGGGTGTTGTGTGATGTCCTTAGGTTAGTTAGGTTTAAGTAGTTCTAAGTTCTAGGGGACTGATGACCATAGATGTTAAGTCCCATAGTGGTCAGAGCCATTTGAACCATTTGAAGGTGTTTAATCAAAGTCAGGTTATGCTCTGTAATTACACTGACGCGTAATGCAATAACTCATTGTGTTGATTTTTTCTATAATTTCTTTAAAGAACTCTTATGTTTTGAATATATAGTTGAGTTTGACTAGCTAATTTTGTGATCACTGGCCTTTGTAAATTACTTCCCACATCAATAATGAGCGTTGTCTGCCCATACACTTCCTAATCACTCTTGTTAGTGTTACATCTGTCCTAGGTATCATGCCGATGTAACATTTTCGTTATCACCCCCTGGTTTATGAGTCGTGCAGGTCTCTTCACACCATATCCCCAACTCGCCTATCGCAGCTCAATGTCCCGGGAAGATTTCTGTTTCACGGTGCAACAAACCATATCCATGAAGATCAATCGTTGCTCCCCGTAAGAGGTCGGTAACTTGATGTGGAGCCCTTCTTCGTCGCTGGCGTAGTCGTCTCTCACGCAGCATTTGCCACACAACGATGCGCTCATTGGTCGCCTTCAGCTCCTTGCTTAAAAACCTAAAAGAGCTTATTAGATGACGCTGTTCGGTCCACCTACGTGCAAAGAGGAGAGACGCAGGAACACGGTGGCTGTGAACTTAGAGTGACTAACTGATGTGATAAACGTTTAGTAAAAGGAAATTACAGATTAGATTTTCAAGACTTTTTCTATCGTAATTCCATAGGAAGGAATATTAGGTTTTATCGTCAAATTGTCGACGGTGTCATCGCAGATAAGAAAAGTCATTCGCTAGTACCGCTGTATCGGCACTCAGCATGTTGCGTATCTAAACGAAATTTGGAAGATACTGTCGGTAGTTTATTACTTTTTCTTTCTCTTAATGAGATGCATTTGTCAAATAATAATGTGCCCAGAAATGGCTTCTTTAGTACACTAAGTCAAAAAAAAATTTTATGAACTTTTTGATGCTTTTGAAGTACAGTACACAGAGCCACAGGGACAACCATAAGGCAAGTGTCATACCGGACTGAGTACTTTACTACTACATTTTTTTGAGTCTGGAACTCATTTGTTAAAATTGTAGGTTTGGTAACAATAAGAATGTGACGGCAAAAGAGATTAATCAGAAGAAAGATGTACAGATGAAGGTCCGAATTGTGTTAAGGGGGGCAAAATATTAAAAAAAAAATTTCCTCATATACTTTCCTAGGAGTGTATTTTACTAGAGAAATATGTTTGCTAAGGGCATTTTAGCTATTAAAGGCTTTAAATATTCATTTGCTTCCCCAAAGCCACTACACTGGGTTGGTGGAGTACGTGTGGCGTGCACATGGGGCTTTTTAAGTTAGAGAAATACTCCCTTGGGATCAAAGACGATTGCCTGATAAATTAGCCAGATGTCCTCAGAGAATGTTCCCCGTCGCAGATCAGTGATAGATAAGGTTAATACGATTTCAGTAAACTGCAGGATCATACAGGTTCCCACGATTAGTATTGCTTACTGAAGGCTATAAAGCACAAATAGTATTAGGCGGAAACCGGACGTTAATGAGAACGAAATCATAATTTCTGATCGGAATATTTATCGCGGGGATAGATTAGTCGCCAATTGTTGTTGTTGTGGTCTTCAGTCCTGAGACTGGTTTGATGCAGCTCTCCATGCTACTCTATCCTGTGCACGCTTTTTCATCTCCCAGTACCTACTGCAACCTACATCCTTCTGAATCTACTTAGTGTATTCATCTCTTGGTCTCCCTCTACGATTTTTACCCTCCACGCGGCCCTCCAATACTAAATTAGTGATCCCTTGATGCCTCAGAACATGTCCTACCAACCGATCCCTTCTTCTGGTCAAGTTGTACCACAAACTTCTCTTCTCCCCAATCCTATTCAATACTTCCTCATTAGTTATGTGATCTATCCATCTAATCTTCATCATTCTTCTGTAGCACCACATTTCGAAAGCTTCTATTCTCTTCTTGTCCAAACTATTTATCGTCCATGTTTCACTTCCATACATGGCTACACTCCATACAAATACTTTCAGAAATGACTTCCTGGCACTTAAATCTATACTCGATGTTAACAAATTTCTCTTCTTCAGAAACGCTTTCCTTGCCATTGCCAGCCTACATTTTATATCCTCTCCACTTCGACCATCATCAGTTATTTTGCTCCCCAAATAGCAAAACTCCTTTACTACTTTAAGTGCCTCATTTCCTAATCTAATTCCCTCAGCATCACCCGACTTAGACTACATTCCATTATCCTTGTTTTGCTTTTGTTGATGTTCATCTTATATCCTCCTTTCAAGACACTGTCCATTCCATTCAACTGCTCTTCCAAGTCCTTTGCTGTCTCTGACAGAATTACAATGTCATCGGCGAACCTCAAAGTTTTTATTTCTTCTCCATGAATTTTAATACCTACTCCGAATTTTTCTTTTGTTTCCTTTACTGCTTGCTCAATATACAGATTGAACAACATCGGGGAGAGGCTACAACCCTGTCTTACTCCCTTCCCAACCACTGCTTCCCTTTCATGTCCCTCGACTCTTATAACTGCCATCTGGTTTCTGTACAAATTGTAAATAGCCTTTCGCTCCCTGTATTTTACCCCTGCCACCTTTAGAATTTGAAAGAGAGTATTCCAGTCAACATTGTCAAAAGCTTTCTCTAAGTCTACAAATGCTAGAAACGTAGGTTTGCCTTTCCTTAATCTTTCTTCTAACTTAAGTCGTAAGGTCAGTATTGCCTCACGTGTTCCAGTGTTTCTACGGAATACAAACTGATCTTCCCCGAGGTTGGCTTCTACTAGTTTTTCCATTCGTCTGTAAAGAATTAGTGTTAGTATTTTGCAGCCGTGACTTATTAAACTGATAGTTCGGTAATTTTCACATCTGTCAACACCTGCTTTCTTTGGGATTGGAATTATTATATTCTTCTTGAAGTCTGAGAGTTTTTCGCCTGTTTCATATATCTTGCTCACCAGATGGTAGAGTTTTGTCAGGACTGGCTCTCCCAAGGCCGTCAGTAGTTCCAATGGAATGTTGTCTACTCCGGGGGCCTTGTTTCGACTCAGGTCTTTCAGTGCTCTGTCAAACTCTTCACGCAGTATCATATCTCCCATTTCATCTTCATCTACATCCTCTCCCATTTCCATAATATTGTCCTCAAGTACATCGCCCTTGTATAGGCCCTCTATATACTCCTTCCACCTTTCTGCTTTCCCTTCTTTGCTTAGAACTGGGTTTCCATCTGAGCTCTTGATATTCATACAAGTCGTTCTCTTATCTCCAAAGGTCTCTTTAATTTTGCTGTAGGCAGTATCTATCTTACCCCTAGTGAGATAGGCCTCTACATCCTTACATTTGTCCTCTAGCCATCCCTGCTTAGCCATTTTGCACTTCCTGTCGATCTCATTTTTGAGACGTTTGTATTCCTTTTTGCCTGCTTCATTTACTGCATTTTTATATTTTCTCTTTTCATCAATTAAATTCAATATTTCTTCTGTTACCCAAGGATTTCTACTAGCCCTCGTCTTTTTACCTACTTGATCCTCTGCTGCCTTCGCTACTTCATCCCTCAAAGCTACCCATTCTTCTTCTACTGTATTTCTTTCCCCCATTCCTGTCAATTGTTCCCTTATGCTCTCCCTGAAACTCTGTACAGCCTCTGGTTCTTTCAGTTTATCCAGGTCCCATCTCCTTAAATTCCCACCTTTTTGCAGTTTCTTCAGTTTTAATCTACAGGTCATAACCAATAGATTGTGGTCAGAGTCCACATCTGCCACTGGAAATGTCTTACAATTTAAAACCTGGTTCCTAAATCTCTGTCTTACCATTATATAATCTATCTGATACCTTTTAGTATCTCCAGGGTTCTTCCATGTATACAACCTTCTCTTATGATTCTTAAATCAAGTATTAGTTATGATTATGTTGTGCTCTGTGCAAAATTCTACCAGGCGGCTTCCTCTTTCATTTCTTAGCCCCAATCCATATTCACCTACTATGTTTCCTTCTCTACCGTTTCCTACACTCGAATTCCAGTCACCCATGACTACTAAATTTTCGTCTCCCTTCAAAATCTGAATAATTTCTTTTATTTCATCATACATTTCTTCAATTTCTTCGTCATCTGCAGAGCCAGTTGGCATATAAAGTTGTACTACTGTAGTAGGTGTGGGCTTCGTATCTATCTTGGCCACAATAATGCGTTCACTATGCTGTTTGTAGTAGCTTACCCGCATTCCTATTTTCCTATTCATTATTAAACCTACTCCTGCATTACCCCTATTTGATTTTGTGTTTATAACCCTGTAGTCACCTGACCGGAAGTCTTGTTCCTCCTGCCACCGAACGTCACTAATTCCCACTATATCTAACTTCAACCTATCCATTTCCCTTTTTAAATTTTCTAACCTACCTGCCCGATTAAGGGATCTGACATTCCACGCTCCGATCCGTAGAACGCCAGTTTTCTTTCTCCTGATGACGACATCCTCTTGAGCAGTCCCCGCCCGGAGATCCGAATGGGGGACTATTTTACCTCCGGAATATTTTACCCAAGAGGACGCCTTCATCATTTAATCATACAGTAAAGCTGCATGCCCTCGGGAAAAATTACGGCTGTAGTTTCCCCTTGCTTTCAGCCGTTCGCAGTACCAGCACAGCGAGGCCGTTTTGGTTATTGTTACAAGGCCAGATCAGTCAATCATCCAGACTGTTGCCCTTGCAACTACTGAAAAGGCTGCTGCCCTTCTTCAGGAACCACACGTTTGTCTGGCCTCTCAACAGATACCCCTCCGTTGTGGTTGCACCTACGGTACGGCTATCTGTATCGCTGAGGCACGCAAGCCTCCGCACCAACGGCAAGGTCCATGGTTCATTGTCGCCAATAGTGGCAGCGTATTTATTGCAGTAAACAATTCGATAAAATGTAGTGAGGTTATCGCGTATTCCAATTGTGAATCTTGGTGAAGTTAAGTATCAAAGGTCTGTCAAAAATGGTAATCGGCTGCTTTTATAGACCGTCTGGATTAGGAGCTCTAGTAGTAGAGCGTTTCAGAAAGAACTTTAAGAATATTGTTAGTAATTTTCCTGATCATGCCGATGTAATAGGGGGTGACTTGAACTTGCCAGTTATACATTGGGAATGTCATAGTATCAAAACTGGTACCAGAGACAGGGATTCGTGTGACATTGTTCTGGACGTCTTGTCCGAAAATTACTTCGAGCAGATAGAGACACAACTGGTGGGTGTAACGTCTTAGACCTCCTGGCAACAAACAGACCTGAACTTACCGAATTAGTTAACGTAAAGGAACGTATCAGTGATCATAAGACTTTGACAGCATCTATGATGACGGATCCTACAAGGAATGTTAAGAAAGGTAGGAAGATGTATTTGCTTAGCAAGAGTGACAGGATACAAATTTCGGAGTATCTGAGCAGTCAAAATGATTCAAATGGCTCGGAGTACTATGGGACTTAGCTTCTGAGGTTATCAGTCCCCTAGAACTTAGAACTATTTAAACCTAACTAACCTAAGGACATCACACATGCCCGAGGCAGGATTCGAACCTGCTACCGTAGCAATCGCGCGGTTCCAGACTGTAGCGTGTAGAACCGCTCGGCCACCCCGGCCGGCCTGGGCAGTCACATCAAATATTCAGTGATGAGGAAGAGATGCGGAAAACAAATGGAAAAAATTCAATAGAATCGTCTAATGTGCCCTGGACAAATAAGTTCCGAGCAAGGTCTTAAGGGATGGTATAATAGTCATGCTACGTAAACAAAGATAACTTCACCTCAGAATCAGGAGAAGCAAAAAACTTAACTGACAAGCAAAAACTGAACGAAGCGAAAATGGGCGTAAGGAGAACAATGAGAGAAGCGTTCAGTGACTTCGAAAATGAAACTTTGTCAACTGATCTGAGTAAAAACCCTAAAGGGTTTTGGTCGTATGTGAAATCAGCATGTGGGTCAAAAGCATCTATTCATTCACTCAGTGACCATACCGGCACCAAAACGGAAGATGACAGAGAGAAGGCCAAAATACCGAATTTGGTTATCCAAAACAGTTTCAACGCAGAAGATGTTATCACGGCCCCTCCTTTCAATCGTCGTACGAATGTCAAAATGGCAGATATTGAGAGAAGCGTTTGCGGAATGGAACAACTACTGCAATCGCGTAGTAGTGGGAAGGCGTCAGGACCAGATGAGATACCTATAAAATACAACAAAGATTGTACGAAAGAACTTACTTCCCTTCTAGCAGTAATTTATCGTAGATCGCTTGTGCAAGGAACGGTATCTAGTGACCAGAAGCAAACGCTGGTCATCCCCGTTTTTAAGAAGACCCGTAGGACAGATGCAAAAATGATAGACCTACATCATTGACTTCAATATATGTTTTTGCACTATGGAACATATTTTATGTTTAAGAATTATGACGTTCGTGGAGAAGGAAAATCTCCTCTATAAAAATGAACATGGATTTCGCAAACAGAGATGCTGCGAAACTCAGCTCTCTCTGTCCTGCAAGAGTTCCACAGCGCTGTGGACAATGGTGCCCCGGTTGATGCCGTGTTCCTTGAGTTCAGGAAGGCATATGACACCGTACCGCACAGCCGTTTGGTGAAAAAAATACGAACTTATCCGATATCGGAGCAGATTTGCGACTGGCTTGAGTACTTCCTTGCAGGCAGAACTCAACACATCGCTTTTAACGGTACAAAATCGACAGATGTAAACGTAATTTCCGGTGTACCCCAAAGAAGTGTGATAGGACCGATACTGTGTACAACATATACGAGTGATATAGAAGAAACTGTGTGATGCTCTCTAACATTGTCGCAGAGGACGTGGTTGTCTGTGACAAAACAGCAGCCCCAGAAGATAGTAACGATTTGCAGAATGACCTCCAGGGAATTGTTGAATGGCGCAGGATCTGGCAGTTGACTCTGAACGTAAAAAGATGTAACATATTGCGCAAACATAGGAAAAGAAATACACTAGTGTATAGCTACACTTAGATAACAAACCGCTGGAAACGGTATTAGCCGTGAAATATCAAGGAGTAGCTATCTGGAGCGACCTTAAGGGGAGCCGGAGGTGGTCAAATCCAAAAAAATTACGATTTTTTTTTTTTGCTGCCAAAAATTAATTGGAACATTCCTCTTTAATGTAAACTTTGAATTATTGTTCTACTCGCCCTAGAAGTGGAGTTATTACCATTTTCCCCCACGCCTGCAGAGGAAATGGGCGGCCGCTGAATGCATCTAACACCCTCTCGTGACTTCCTGGCGAATTGCTTGGGATTTTCTCGGCCTGTTACGCATACAGCTCCTTATGTTACGCATACAGCGAGTGTGCAAGGGTTGGCTACATTGTTTTCTGTGACAAATATTACCCGTATTTCCTTACAGCTTACTCCTATTTTCCTCAGAATTTCGAACATCTTGCTCCATTTAATATTGTCGTACACTTTTGTTCTGGTTACGATGCCACGTTTTAGTAACCGTGTATATAAGAAGAGGAAGAACGTAGGGAAAAGAAAATTAACACTAATACCAAGTTGCGATACTACAATGAATAAGAGCGCGGAACATCGTCTCTTTGCTGTTTACCGTTTCGAATTAGTTCAGTGTTCCGCCTGTTACTGGTAGTATTATACTTGTTGTGAAAAGTGGGTAATATGCAGTATGTACAAGAAACAGGAGGGCATAATAAAACCAATTTTTCGTGACTTAGCACAGCCAGAATTGTTACATAAATGTCTACACGGTAAGACGCAGAATCCTAATGAGAGCGTAAACAATTTGATTCCTAAAAGGGTGTTTGTAAGCATAAAGACACTGCACTTTGGCATTTATGATGCAATAGCAACCTACAACCAATGGAACAGCGTGAAGTGTGAAGTTTTGAAGGCATTAGGATTTACAGCGGGGGTGAACACTGTACGAGCACTAAGAAATATTGGCAGAGAAAGGATAAGAGGAGCAGAAAGAAGAGAAAGGCATATGAAGTATGATGGAACAACAGGCCAGAAAAGAAGACAGAAGAGGAAGTTTTTGGAGGATGAAGAAGAAGACCCTGATAATCCATCCTATAGTGCAGGAATGTATTGAGAAACTTTGATAGCCATTTCCCGTAAATTAGAATTTCTCGAATATAAGGAACATTTTCTCAAAATCCACTCAAGCTAGAGAGATGAAATTTTTATACAGCACTCCTAGTGGTCAAACTTACATTGTAACACAGCCATTTGGCAATATTTTCAGTAATTTCACTTCAGTTTAATTATAAAGCAATTATTTGTAAAAAAATTTGGGTCATTAATAAAAAAAATAATTGGAAGGAAACTAGAAAAGATATTCCAAAAAGTGCAATACTAAACCACTCTATATGGAAAAAAACTTCAAATTTTTCTATTTGGTAGTTTATTCATAAATGTTCCTCAAACTTAGTGATTTTAACATGGGCAGCATAGGCACCTCCGGCTCCCCTTAAGTGGAATGACCATATAAAACAAATAGTGGGAAAAGCATATGCCAGACTCGGATTCATAGCGAGAATCTTAAGGAAGTGTAACTCATCCACGAGGAAACCGACATAAGACGCTTGTTGGACCCATTTCTGAGTATCGTCCATCTGCCTGGGATCCCTACCAGATAGGACTCATAGAAGAGACGGAGAAGATCCAGAATGATTGCGGCACGTTTCGTCACGGGATCGTTCAGTCGGCACCAGAGCGTTACGTAGATGCTCAACGAACTCCACTGACATACGTTACAAAAGAGGCGTTGTGGTTAAAGAAGAGATTTATAATTGGACTTTCGAGAGGGCACTTTCCGGTAAGATTTGGACAACATATTGCTCCCCCCTACGTACGTCTCGCGCAATGACCATGAGGAGGAAATATGAGAAATTAGAGCCAACACAGAGGCTTACCAACAATCATTCTTTCACGCACTATTCGCAAGTGGAACAGGGCTGCAGGGCTCATTTAGAGGTAGAAAAAGTACACTCCAGCACACACTGTTAGGTGGCTTGCGGAGTATGAAGTAGATGTAGATGCGCATGTGTCCAACTTCTGTGGTTGTCGTTTTTAGAGACATCCAATCCTTTTCAACTGAATTTCCTGCTGTGTCGCAGTACCTACAGCCTTAGAGAACTTCAAACACGTCTCGCCACTTCTTAGTAGCTCAGCATCTCACTTCCTTCAAGACTGGTCCTTTCGAGCGATTTTTTAGTTTACTCTTCATCATTACTAAATAGTGATCTGAATGTGTGTATGCTCCTGGGTACGCCTCTCAACCCCTCTCTGATTTCGAAATCTCTGTCTCACCATGTTTGAATCTGGAATCTTCTCATGTGTTGAGGTCGTTTCCGAGTACAGCTCCTCCTCTCGTGGTTTTGGAACAGTGTTTCCCCATAACTAGCTAAGATCTATTTTTGAACTCAGCCTTCTTCCTTTCTCATTCCTCTTGAAAAAAGGGCGTACGGCTTATTTGGCGTAGGATCCCCTTCTGTGGGACAACGGACAATGCCAGTCCAGAGCGGAGAAAATCTCCTACGCAACCTGGAATAGGACCCGGGGCCAGGTGATCGAGAGTCATTGACACTGACCGCAGGACCACGAGCTGCAGATATATTTCCCCTTAACTCTGTTCCTTCCCCTGCTACAGCGTTCCAAACCCTCACGAGTATTAGATTTTCGTCTCCCTTTACACGTTGTATTATCCGTTCCATGCTCTCAAAAGTGGTTCAAGTGGCTCTGAGCACTATGGGACTTAACATCTGAGGTCATCAGTCCCCTAGAACTTAGAACTATTTAAACCTAACTAACCTAAGGACATCACACACATCCACGCCCGAGGCAGGATTCGAACCTGCGACTGTAGCGGTCGCGCGGTCCCAGACTGAAGTGCCTAGAACAGCTAGGCCACACCGGTGGGCTCAGTTCTCTCTAATAGTTTCACTGTGTCTTCATCTTCTGCTTCTAACGCCTGAACTGTTATTTTCACTGTTGGTTTGCTTCCCTTTTACTTTACTGGCCCAAATATATTCAGACTGAGTCTTTGAATGTCCCTTTCTTGGTTTTCTAGTTTGCCTACTATTTTCAGATTTGACATTCCACTCTCTGACTCATAGAATGTTGCTCTATCGGTGGTTATGCTCTCTTTTTCTCACGATGCAAAATCCCTTGGTAGCCCGCTAACAGAGATGAAAGAATCTTTTACCAGTGGACTGCTCATAATGATACTTCTTCATCTACAGGCCACATGCCCAGTGATTACCCATTGCCTTTTGCTTCGTCATGCCGTTTATCATTGCTGACTGCTCTATCTTGTATGGCAGTTTCGCAACACTAGGGTAAGAGAGTGCCACCAATCTCTATCCACTCTTCCCACCTCTTTGACAACACTGCTGGCTGTATGAGGGTGACTAATTATGACAGAAATCATAGCAAGCCGATGCAAACGATTTTTATTCAGAATATAAACAGAGTATGGGTTATAAGCCAGGATCCAGACTGTTCAGTTTTTAAAACCAAGTAAGCTACCCCTAGACCAGGGGGAAGACAGCCAAATACTGAAAAGCAATATCAGAAGTGGATAACATGAGGAGGAAGGGGGGGGGGGGGGGGGGACGGGTGCTGGAGTGGCCACTCTGTGATTAGCTGGCACTCCTCAGTCAGTGCTTACCTAACTGAAAGTGCCATCTGCCCACGAACCACTTTCGTGATAAAACTCCCTTCGTATGTCGTGTTGACGGCGTTCACTTCAGCTGAATACTTGGCTTGCTGCAGCTGGGAGGTAGAAGACGAGGAATGTGATTTTCGTACTGGTTCCTACCCTCAAACATTTAAACCGCAATTACATATTAATTACAGTTGTGAGAGGTTTGTGCATAGAATTACTATGAGAGAGGTGCGTGTTACACGTTGTAAAGTTTGTAATAGCTGGCCGGTGTGGCCGAGCGGTTCTAGGCGCTACAGTCTGGAACCACGCGACCGCTACAGTCGCAGGTTCGAATTCTACCTCGGGCATGGATGTGTGTGATGTCCTTAGGTTAGTTAGGTTTAAGTAGTTCTAGGTTCTAGGTGACTGATGACCTCAGATGTTAAGTCCCATAGTGCTCTGAGCCATTTGAACCATTTTGAAGTTTGTAATACCTTTTTAATGTTATGCTCACAGCGTTGGTAACATCTGATTGAAAAACATAATTATATTTAGTCACATGTTTAAATAGTGTGTTCTTAGTCCTGTCAACTCAGTTACAATGTGCGAATGCAAACAAAACTAAATAATGGTTCAAATGGCTCTGAGCACTATGGGACTTAACATCTGAGGTCATCAGTCCCCTAGAACTTAGAACTACTTAAACCTAACTAACCTATGGACAACACACAACACTCAGTCATCACGAGGCAGAGAAAATCCCTGACCCCGCCGGGAATCTAACCCGGGAACCCGGGCGTGGGAAGCGAGAACGCTACCGCACGACCACGAGCTGCGGACGCAACCCGCTTGCCAACAGCACTCGGCAGACCTTAACTATGTCCCATTCAAGAGCTAGCCAAGCCTGAGAGCGCTGAACTTTGGTGATCTGACGGGAACCGGTGTTACCACTGTGGTAAGGCCGTTGGTACAGTATGTGAATACAGGGTGGGCGAATGAAAACTGGGATGGAAGATATTTACAGTAATGCGGATGAACGTCACAGAAGAAACTGGAAATGGCCACCGTTGACGTCGATGTATTGGTGTGCTCAGTTTATCAAACTGTGACACACGTGTAGGAGCTCTGCCTGAGGGACAGCAGCAACAGCGTTTTCTGTGTTCAGCTGCAGCTCTTACAATACGTAACGATTATTTGAGAATACCTCATCCTTCAATTTACCCCAAAGGTAAAAATTACAGGGAGAGAGATTGTGCGATCGTCGTGGTCCAGTGGTTGCACAGCCACCAGTGAGTCTCCTCTGCTCACTGGACACTTCAGGCTATCGTGCCAATGTTATCAAGGTGCTGCATGCTGTTACCCGTCTTGCTGAAAACACAGCCGTTCATTTTCTGTGAGCTCATTCACATGTGAAACAAACAGTTTCTGGACGTACTGGTCGGCTTTAACCTTTTGGCGAAAGAATAGTGCTACAATGCGGACTCCAGTCGTTGCGCACCAAACGCCAATCTTGAGATTATGCAAGAGCTGTTGAAAGTACTAATGGGGTTTTCTGGCGCATAATGGCACATGTTCTGTGATTTCACACGCTCAGCCGGGATGAACCAGGCCTCATCTGAAGATAGGAAAAAGTTATGATGCAGAAGTGCTCTTCCACTTCACTCAGAAATCACCGGCACAACTCAATGCGGGGAACTTCTTTTGGACACTTTAACTCACGCATGACACTAAACTTATAAAAACAGAAACGCAGGTCCTTTTTGGTAATGTTTCGACGCGATGATCAATTCCAAGTTGCACAGATTGCTTCTAGTAAACTCCAATGGGGATATTCATCGTCCCATTGCTTACAGTCATTTCGATAGCGTCACCATCGACTTACTCATAAAACTCATCGTCACATACTTCTGGTCAGTTCCAGTGCAAGAAGCATCTCCTGTTCCTTTTGTTCGGTTTCAACGGGACGATGAATTTTATAAGCAAGTCGAAGCTGTAGCCTTAGGTAACGTATTAGGTCTTGTAACAATTAATTTTTATATGGAAAAATTAGAACAAACTGTTCCCGCATAACATCAAGCGCCGGCACGTCGGCCTGGAACGTTACAGCAGAGAGGGCCGTGAGACGGCATCAGCCAATAGTACCCTGACTACGACGACACCACGACTGGAGCGGCATCTACACGAAGAGAATACAAGCAGTGGAAGAAGAGCCGTCATACAAACGCTACAGCAGTGACATGAACTGTTTTGTTTTGCTTACATTGATATTGTATATGAAGGATCTGCGCTAGCAGAATACAAATGCGGAAAACACAAGTCAGAAAACAATTTATAGGACTCACCAAAACGAAACTATTAACAATCTCCAAAAGTACAACAGACTCGATCCCAACTGCGGATCGTCACAAATGTTGAATATGCATGTTCGGTATGGTACAAGTCCAGTCAAGTCAGGAACGTGGATGTGGCTTTAAAGGAATCTTGCCGGATTATCAGGGGTTGCTTAAGACCTACTCCTGTGGAAAACCTCCACTGCCTCGCTGGCATAGCTCCTCCTGAAATCAGACGTGAGGTAGCTGCGAGACATGAGAAAAGTAAGGCCACAACGAAGGAAGCCCATCCACTACATGGTCGTCAGCCCGCACATCTTAGTGTGAAATCAAGAAAGAGCTTCTTGACAACTACTGAGGTTTCCATCGAGAATCCACATATGCCAAGGAGCTCGCGATGGCGGGAGAAATGTCGGTATTTGGGAGAATGGATGGCTCCAAAGGAAGAACTTCCCCTGGACATTCGGAGAAGCTGTCAAATGCAGGTGTCTCAGTAGATTACGATCAAACACAACGAGATGTAACACCAATCTGCGGACTTAGGGTTTCTCTGTGGACTCAGTTCTTTGCCATTATGGCGTTGAGCAGACCAACAGCCATTTCCTTCAGTGTTCTTCATCACCAACCAACTGCACCATGCAAGACCTTATGAGAGCTACACAAAATGCACTTGAAGTGTCCAATGTTTGATCTTCTTTTGTGTAAAATTATGTCATTTTTCTGTACTTTTGACATGATAAATAAATAATCGTCACAAATGTAAAATAAAAAATAATAATAGGAAAGACCCGACCCTTCACAGGGGAGATCACAATAAAACAATTCTACAAAATGTCACGATGTTCGTCGACTTCACCAAGTCCATCTGCAAGACATCGGCCAGCTAGAAGGGGCATCTGGCCGTGGAAACCGGGATAGCAGCTGGCAGTGCGCCGCCCTGTAAAGCCCGCTTGGCTGATGTATCTGCAGGAACTATTTGCGATTACGTGTCTGGCGTATCACAGTAGTTCCTGGGCTAGCTGAGACCTCTGGTGATGCTGTTCTGCAGGCTTCACGAACGGGTAGGTGCCCCTGGCGGCGTTGGTGGAGACCTGGAGTTGTGTTGTGGCCGCTGGTAAATATTTGTGTTGACAACACAGACGATGTGGTTTTCCTGGTCAATATACGCCCTGTGATTCAGGCATCCCGTGTTGGTTGGACGTGAAGTGGGATGCCGGTGCAGCAGGCACTACGATGTATGAAGTGGATGGTGGCAGCAGTATACACCGAAGTACACTGATTATTCGCATGCCGCCAATCGCTTGCGACACACCTTTGTGAATACGCAGAGTTAACTACTGTCAATTTAACTTACTGTAATACACTCCATCAATACGATTTGATTGATGTGTTGTCTGGCAATCCGAGAAAACAACTTCCCAGGCACGCTATATTGGACGAGTGGGGAGGATACTACACAAACAGCTCTAGAGAAGAAAATAAGAAATCATATCGACGGTAACGGTTTGTCGGCGATATATCTGTTAATTTGTCACACAGTAAATAAGCTTTAGAAGAATTATTTTGTTTCCAGAATGAGATTTTCACTCTGCAGCGGAGTGTGCGCTGATATGAAACTTCCTGGCAAATTTAAACTGTGTGCCCGACCGAGACTTGGAGACTAGGAGACGAGATACTGGCAGAAGTAAAGCTGTGAGTAGCGGGAGTGAGTCGCGCTTCGGTAGCTCAGATGGTAGAGCACTTGCCCGCGAAAGGCAAAGGTCCCGAGTTCGAGTCTCGGTCGGGCACACAGTTTTAATATGCCAGGAAGTTTCAAGTTTCAATTCTTTTGTTATTTAAATAATAAATCTAAACACCCAGTTTACAGGCGAAATCGAAAATTACAGCGAAATATCCTTTTCGATATTTTAGTTATGAGACAGACTAATGGAAGTTTTGAACATAAAACTTTTCAGTAAGTCACCCACAAGGATAGAGATTTGCATAAGACCTGCAACCATCATTAACAAGAAAAGACGGGCGCCATTAAAACTCTCATTGATAGAGGCAAAAAAATTTACACACCGGAATACTTGCACTCGTAACTAAAATATCTTAGCAAGCTTTCAAGGAAAATGGCTATTAATCAAAATAAGCAAATACAGTTCTGAGACCAAATAACTGTAAACTGAAACACAAAAGTAAAACATAACATTGGAAGAACTCATTTTTCGCTCCCCTTTTTAAAGAAACGTGAAAACGTATCGGTTTTTAGAGCAATAATGGTAACAAGTCACACCCTGAAATCTGTAAAGGATGAACGCTTTCCTCTGTTAGCATGTGGGGTATATAATATTCCGTGTACGTGTTGGAACTACGAAACAGATGAGTTTCTGTGGACTTGGGAAAGTAGAAAAATCAGCTGTAGCAGAGCACGTTCTTCAGCCAGGATATTGTGAAACGAAATTTTCCGGAACCAAAATTGTATTATAGTAACGTTCTATTAGCCACTACTAAATAGAGAAGTGGAAAACACTGACAAGGAGAAGGGACCTGTTAAAACATCAGGGAAGCCTTCCATGATACTAGAGGGAGCTGTAGACGGCAAAAACTGTAGAGGCAGGCAGAGGAAGAGGTTGGCACAGGAGAGAAGACTGATGACACCCCCCCCCCCCCCCAAAAAAAAAATACAATCAACATGTATAAACATAGGAGACATTTGAACAGGGTATAAGAAACCTAGAAACTCAGTAATACACTGCTGGAAAAAAATTAATACACCAGGAAAGATAACGTCTATTTTGATCCAAAGACGGCATATGCCACATCAGAGATAGTAGATGTGCTGATAATGGTTTCAACATCGAGCGTAGTGGCATAGCTAACAGGACGCCATCTGTGTCTACCATTTAATAGACGAATCTTCACAGCCAGAAGGCTCAATGAGGTGAGAAAGAGTAAAGGAAGCAGGCAATCATGCCGCTGAGGCGCACTCGTGCTTCATCCAGCCAATTGAGAGAGTTTGAAAAGGGTCAAATGGTGGTCTTCCGAGTGGATTTACGGTCCTTCCGGAGAACTGTCACACAAATTGAACACGCTGCGTAAATTTCGCCACAGTGCACACAGTCAGTGGCCACGTGAACTTTCTCACACTTGTAGAAAAGGTTCTGGACGTCACGCAGCACAGACACCCGCCAGTATCGTCGTATTTTAAGGGCAGCAGTAGCAGATTGTACAGCTACCACAGCACAGAAAAGAGGGTTTGTGTGCCCAGACGTGTCAACACGAAGTGTTGCGAACGGGTTATTAGCATTGGCACTGTTAGCATGCGCACCTCTAGCCTGTCTTCCATTCACACCACACTATCGACGTGCACGGCTCGCTGGTCCTTTCTGAGGATCACTTGGAAGATCGAATAGAGCGCCATGGCCTGACTGGTCCTTTCTGAGGATCACTTGGAAGATGGAATAGAGCGCCATGGTCTGACTGGTCCTTTCTGAGGGTCACTTGGAAGATGGAATAGAGCGCCATGGTCTGACTGGTCCTTTCTGAGGATCACTTGGAAGATGGAATAGAGCGCCATGGTCTGACTGGTCCTTTCTGAGGATCACTTGGAAGATGGAATAGAGCGCCATGGTCTGACTGGTCCTTTCTGAGGATCACTTGGAAGATGGAATAGAGCGCCATGGTCTGACTGGTCCTTTCTGAGGATCACTTGGAAGATGGAATAGAGCGCCATGGTCTGACTGGTCCTTTCTGAGGATCACTTGGAAGAGGGAATAGAGCGCCATGGTCTGACTGGTCCTTTCTGAGGATCACTTGGAAGATGGAATAGAGCGCCATGGTCTGACTGGTCCTTTCTGAGGATCACTTGGGAGATGGAATAGAGCGCCATGGTCTGACTGGTCCTTTCTTCACATAACTGATGACCGTTGCGCGTACGACGTAGTCATGTTGAGCGCTGTCTCGTAGAGTGCATTCGTCCAAGACACGCTGAGCCCACAGCAGGCATTATGATCTGGGATACGACAAGCTGCAATTCCCGTTCACCTTTGGTGTTTCTGGAGGGGACAGTAACCAGAGCTCAGTACGTGTAGAATGTTGTCAGACACATTTTTTGCCGCTCTTGCTGTAGGAAGCTGATGTTTTTTTGCAACAGGATAATGATCGCCCACGCACTGCTCATGAAACTCAACGTGCTCTGCAAGACGTGCAGCAGTTTCTCTGGTCAGCACCGTCTCCGGACTTGTCTCCAGTCGAGCACGTGTGGGATGTGATGAGACGAGTTGTGACTCGTGCGACTCGTCAGACAACAACTCGTACAGAACTACGTCAACAGGTCGAGCAGGCGTGGCATAATGTATCCCAGGACGGTATTCACCATCTGCGCGATCGAATGGATGCCAGAGTCAGCGGATGCACTGCCGCTCGTGGAGACTGCATCACTTAATGAGCCGTGCGCGGCTCGTGTTCATGCCGTTTATTGTTTGTCATCTTCTCTTACGGTACTGCCGTCTCGTTTATTATTCCATTTATTGGCGTCACTAATTTCCTGCCATACCTGCCCGTGAGAGGCAGCAGCAGCGCTTATCGATAAGTGCATTGTCGTACCATTTCTGGAGCGACCGATAGTACTTCCGGCTCGTCGTATGTCTGAAGGACATTCCGAGACGCACCAGCAGTTCAGTTGGGACGCAGCAGCACTGAAGTTCAGTCAGGGGTGGAGCGCCAGTGAGGTGTGCACAGCCAGTGCTCGCAGACCGCTGGCGACACACATGAACTGTCCGACGGAAGGAGATTGGAGTGGGACGACCGTTGGTTGGTCGTTCGGTTGGTCGTCTCATCGGGCGTCGTGTATTGGGTCTTTTAACCGTTTCTGGGCCTCGTCAGTTGGTCAACTTGTCGGACGTGAGTCGGTTCCTTCCTTGTCCAGAGATGTCGTGGCCAGTGGGCAGGAGTTACTTGTGCATGGATGGGTCCGAGCCGGGGTGCCCGAGTCGTCGTGTCTCCGAATTCCGAACGGACATAGAGTTGGGTCGGGTTGGAGCTGCAGTCAGCTTCGGACAGCCAAGACTCGCCCCACCGTTGTCGACACACGCAACTTGAGTGGGAACGACCTGGATTGGTCGTTCGGTCGGTCGTCTCATCGGAAAACGTGTATTTGGTCGCCGACCACTTGCGGAAACTCTCTGTGTGTCCAGCTGATTCGTCCTTGTTGTTCCAAAGTGATTGCTTTTACGATTGTTCTGGTTCTTGTGCAAGTGTGTTTGCGTGGAACCGTGTGTAGCTTCTGTGATTTCCACTGAGCAGATGAATGCTATCTGCGTACTGGAGTAGTCAGTCGGTCGGTTGAAATAGAGCAGCGAGTGTGTAAGGTGGAAGGGAATTGATTAGGCTATTGGTTGGTTCTTGAGCCGTCCCTAGGTCACGTTGCCACCCGATAGTTAAGTGTTGCGGTTGGCTGCCTGTCTCACCTAAACGGTTGTTTCCTCCCCAGGCCGACCCTTGGAACACTTCTGAGCACCACTGTCTGTTGTTGGTGATTGTCATTTTGTTTGGTCGCGGGTACTGTGCCAGGCCTTCAGGCGTGAATTAATATTGTCTGTTTTAAGCGTAGTTAGTATATGGGCTTTAGCCGAACTTCATGTTAACTACTTTAAGATTATGCCTTCAGCCGTGTTTTATTTAAATTTCTTGTTGCTCTGTATTTAGACCTTCAGCCGCGTTTGTTGCAGAATCTGTGGCTTTAATGTGTAAATCCTTGTCTGTAAACTTTCTCTTTAATTATCGTGAATTCGTGAAACGGCCTTCAGCCGTGTTCTGTAAATGTTTATCTTAAGGTTGACTTTAATTATTTTTGAGTAATTGTTTGGGCCTTCAACCGACAAGATACTTCAAGTTTTCTCAAGATGTTTTTCTGTTGTACTGTGTAAAAATTTATCCTTAGAGCCTCTTTTATTATATTAAAAAAAATTTATTGGACTTTCAGCCAAAGAATTAATTTGAATTTCCCTTAATATGGCCTTTAGCCGAAATTTGTAAATGCTTGGCTTTTAAAGATTTTACTTAGCTGATCTGAAATATTACTTCGGCCTTCAGCCGAGAAGATATTGCAATTTTACTTAAGTAACGCTTTCAGGCGTTTCTCTAAATCCTGGTGTTTTATGAGGAATTATTTAAACTTATTTGGAGAAGTTACTTGGGCCCTCAGCCACGAATTCAAGTTTGTTGTTTTAAAGAGAAACTGTGCTTTGGTTTCGAGGAATAAAGTTGTGTGTTCTTGTATAACTAACAGTAATTGACCTTGGCCCCTTTCCACAACCTGATCTTCTCTGTCCTGCGAAACCAGATTTCACTTACTAATTTCTGTGTTTCAGCACGGGTCGATAGCTGTAACCTCAAAACTACTGGTGTACTCCACACGCACTGTTGCAACTATAACTAATGAATGAACTTAACCTCTAAAAGGATATACGACTTTTTTTTTGGCAGTTTGTATGGACAATAGCTCTAGAAAATCGATGCATAAGTTTTATCTTGGACAGACAATATTTTGATAGATAAGTTTTATCTCTGACAAGGATTGTTTCTGCTTGTCATGTGCAAACTACTTACACGCCCTTCTCTCGCATCATTTAAGTCGGTCTCGTACGTCGGATCCGACGGTCGGCAAGACTCAGCGGAATGGCGTTCAACTCTGAAGATATCCAGTGCAACTATGAATGAAGCGTCAGAAAGAAAAAAGTTCCTTAGGTCATGGCCATATAAGTCGGAAAATTGACCAATAGCTAAGACAATCGGTCATGAAATCATCCGTTGTACCATATTCGCAGTTCATCTGGATCAACGGTCAGTTCAGTTCATCTGCACTATTTTTCTACTCTTTATATAGAAGATAATTATTAGAATGAGATTGAAAGAAAATATTAGCCTTCCTCAAATGCATCAATTTGAGAAGTTACCAACTGTTCGATTCTTGCCTCTGGAGTTCATTAACAGTATCGAAAACACTCAAAAGGCAAATCCATAGATTTTCATACGTTGTGCCTCTTGTATCAGTCCTGAATAACACCGAAAATATTCTGAAGACTAATATTTATCTTTTCGTCTATGGGATTCATAGTTTCTTCAACTGTATCCAATTTGGAAATCACCACCGTAATTCCGAGTGCAGAAATTCTTACAAAACGAACAACAGAAATAAAATTTCCACCTATATCTACATCTGCATGATTACTCTGCAATTCACATTTAAGTGCTTGGCAGAGGGTTCATCGAACTAATATCATACTATCACTCTACCATTCCTCTCCCGAACAGCGCGCGGGAAAAACGAACACCTAAACCTTTCTGTTCGAGCTCTGATTTCTCTTATTTTATTTTGATGATCATTCCTACCTATGTAGGTTGGGCTCAACAAAATATTTTCGCATTCGGAAGAGAAAGTTGGTGACTGAAATTTCGTAAATAGGTCTCGCCGCGACGAAAAGCGTCTTTGCTTTAATGACTTCCATCCCAACTCGCGTATCATATCTGCCACACTCTCTCCCCTATTAAGTGACAATACAAAACGAGCTGTCCTTTTTTGCACCCTTCCGATGTCCTCCGTCAATCCCACCTGGTAAGGATCCCACACCGCGCAGCAATATTCTAACAGAGGACGAACGAGTGTAGTGTAAGCTGTCTCTTTAGTGGACTTGTTGCATCTTCTAAGTGTCCTGCCAATGAAACGCAACCTTTGGCTCGCCTTCCCCACAATATTATCTTTGTGGTCTTTCCAACTGAAGTTGTTCGTAATTTTAACACCCAGATACTTAGTTGAATTGACAGCCTGAGAATTGTACTATTTATCGAGTAATCGAATTCCAACGGATTTCTTTCGGAACTCATGTGGATCACCTCACACTTTTCGTTATTTAGCGTCAACTGCCACCTGCCACACCATACAGCAATCTTTTCTAAATCGCTTTGCAACTGATACTGGTCTTCGGATGACCTTACTAGACGGTAAATCACAGCATCATCTGCGAACAACCTAACAGAACTGCTCAGATTGTCACCCAGGTCATTTATATAGATCAGGAACAGCAGAGGTCCCAGGACGCTTCCCTGGGGAACACCTGATATCACTTCAGTTTTACTCGATGATTTGCCGTCTATTACTACGAACTGCGACCTTCCTGACAGGAAATCACGAATCCAGTCGCACAACTGAGACGATACCCCATAGGCCCGCAGCTTGATTAGAAGTCGCTTGTGAGGAATGGTGTCAAAAGCTTTCCGGAAATCTAGAAATACGGAATCAACTTCAGATCCCCTGTCGATAGCGGCCATTACTTCGTGCGAATAAAGAGCTAGCTGCGTTGCACAAGAACGATGTACACAGGGTGTACGGTAATTAATGGCGAAGATTAACGCGAATGACAGTCTAAGATATAGGTAAACTTTACCCTAGAGGGGCAATTGGATCCGACGGAACGCCGTGTCACCCTCCACCAGTAGCGTCATTGAATGCACTATGGAAGGGCTTATGGTCAACACACAGCTCTCCGGGTCGTTGTCGGGTTTCTTGAGCGTGGAACCGTCGAGTAGCTCCTCAGTTGGCCACACAAGGCTGAGTGCGCCCCCTATCAGTCGTCCCACCAAGTACGGGCATCGAACCTGGGTCCTCCGCATGGCAGTCAGCTGCACTGGCCACTCAGCTAATAAAGCAAAAACTTTCCCATGAATATTGGTTTGCAAACTAGGCGTTTTTGAAATAACTCTGAATGCGTAGTTTCGAGCCTTTAGTGACTTCGCTACAAAATTTAAGCTTTTCAGTTGTCCTCATCTAACAAGGCTCCAATTCCACCCATGACCCATGGTTGGGTAATGTGGTAGTTGCATGAGAAGGCACCAGCGAACTCTGCTGCTAAGGTAAGACGAAATCAAACGTGCCAGTGTAATCCAAGATTGAAAGGTCGAGCAAGGATGGTATCTTGATCTCCAGGATCTCATTGCTCGTGTTTTTTTCCCCTTGTTTTTTTCTTTTTTTTATCTCGTGTCATCTCGGAAGAGAAGTGTCCATCCGTCGTTGATTTTGTTTGTGAACTGGAGCTGCGAATTTTACACTCTTGTAAAAATTGACGTTATTAGAGTATGAAATAATTTCTAACTCACTTCACAGACGAGTGTAGTATTTGCAGTCGTAACGCTAGGACCAGTTGCGGAACACGACCTTTAATAGATACGAGTGTATGGGAATTCTGTGGAAATTCTGACTTGTTGCGTGCTGGAACAATATTGTATTTCTTGTTAAGATAGCCACGGGTGAAATGTGAACCCACTTACGTACGTGTGCAATCTAAAAGTTTAATTAAGCTCAATTAGGTCAGACTTTCACGCTGAAACCAGTCGCTGGTCGTAGCCATATATGAGCAGTTATCTCGCAAACGGTTCGCTTGTGAACGCGATGTTTACGTGAACACGTTTGCTCTGTTATCGTATATTTTCACTCGTATCGGTTTCCAGTGTTGATTACGAAACCTGATCATACCAGAACTGACGAACCGCGCTGCTGCTACGGTCGCAGGTTCGAATCCTGCCTGGGGCATGGATGTGTGTGATGTCCTTAGGTTAGTTAGATTTAAGTAGTTCTAAGTTCTAGGGGACTGATGACCTCAGATGTTAGCTCCCATAGTGCTCAGAGCCATTTGAACCATTTGAACCAGTGTCATTTGCAACGGGTTACGGCTCGTTTTCCTTCTCACCCGATATACCGGGACCACACTCGCACCTCTGCAGTTCATTTTTTGTGCAACTATTTGCGCTTTTATTTGTTGAGATATTCTGAATGTCGTCGTGTTATCCTATGAAGGTGACAGCTTTTTCTTTCGAAACGTGTCAGTTTTTTTACTACAATTGTTGCATATTATCAGTACACCAGTTTTCACTGTCAGTCATTTGTTTGTTGTAGTACTACACATTTCGATGGTTCACGCCGTTATCTTCAGCTTATGTAGTTACATTCTTTTCGGGGTAGTGCAGAGCGCATGCATCTTAACAACAGCTAAATGAATAACAGATTGCGTGTACTCTTTTGCTGGAGATAAAATGATATTTTCGGAAATAGAGGTGCTATCGTTAAAAATATAATTTATGCGAGATTTTTATTTTGTTTTAGTTTCTCTATAAGCGTACACTGCCAATGGCCTTGCCGCAGTGGTAACACTGGTTCCCGTGAGATACAAACTCGTTTTCCCGCCATGCGTCAGTTTTGGTATGATCAGGTTTTGTAATTAACACTGAAAACCGACATGAATGAAAATATACGATAACAGAGCAAACGTGTTCATGTAAAGTTAAGCGTTGTCGGACTGGGCTAGCACTTAGATGGGTGACCATCCGATCTGCCCAGCCCTGTTGGCAAGCGGGGTGCACTCAGCCCTTGTGAGCCAAACTGAGGAGCTACTTGATCGAGAAGTAGCGACTCCAGTCTCATAAACTGAGATACGCCTGGGAGGGCGGTGTGCTGACCACATGCTCCTCCATATCCGCATCCAGTGACGCCTGTGGGCTGAGGAAGGCATGGCGGCCGGTCGGTACCGTTGGGCCTTCCAAGGCCTGTTCGGAGTTTAGTTTAGTTTAGTTTAGTTTATAAGCGTACATTACTCTTGAATGACTTTCGGTTTTAACTGTACCTGTTCTTTTTATGAAAAAAACTTTTTTATCGTCAGCAAAATACGAGACGAAACCTTGGTAGGGTATGTTTGTTTCTGGACCATTAAGAGCTAGACGTTAGTATAGCGGTGCCGCGGGGGTAGCCGTCCGGCATGAGGTGCCTTGCCACGGTTCGCGAGGCTGACCCTGTAGGAGATTCGAGTCCTCCCTTGGCCATGGGTGTGTGTCTTGTCCTTAGCGTAAGTTAGTTTAAGTTAAATTAAGTAGCACGTGAGCTTAGGGTCCGATGACCTCAGCAGTTTGGTCCCATAGTAACTTACATGCCACCACCAAGATAGTGGTGCGGCCTAAAATATCGGAATATTAGGCGTAAATGAACTACATGTGCACGAATGAAATTATGGTTATGCTTGTTAATGCTTAAGTTAAGTGGCATTGTGGTATCCAAAAGGTGACTCGTTACAGTATCATATGCACACAAACTATCAATTTAAATCACAGCTGCAGTTTGTCATCCACAATGAATGAAATATTTCTTTTTCACTTGGCCTATTGCTGTGAAAAGGCGTCTGTGCTCTGCAGTTAAACAGAAAATTATGAAAACACTTATTTCTCCACGTGAATGTGACGGTGCCATCGAAACGCGTAGTGGTTAATTAAATTAGTGGCTCAGGCAGAAATCAGTATATTTATAATTAATTACCTGTAGCAGCTTTCATCTGTCCTCACCCAAACAGCATTCATGCTCACACTATCTAGGTCGTTGCTTCGACTGTGCCCATTACAGCGATTCATTCCCTTACATATGCCCTCATATTTAATTTAGCCCTTAGAGTCAGTCAACTGCAACACCTCCACAAATCTATCTCCATTGACAAGAAGTTCCCCATAATTCATTCATTTATTTCCCACGTTTTTGCTTGAAACGTTGCTACACTGTCTACAGTTGTTTTAAATAACCTAATCCACGGTTCTCATTTGTGTGTTCCATAAAACTCCACTTAATAGTTTGGTGTTTTGGCCAAGACGGTTCTTTATTTCACTTTTACTGGATCCATTTTTGTTATTAATGACTTGCAAATATTTGTTGTTATCCTAAAATCTAATATCAGGCGTTGACCCAATTCTCCAGCAAATATACTCCGTTTTCACTAAATTAATGGTTAAACCCGATTTTCGATATTCTCTGTGCAACTGTCTATCCACGTACTTCATATCACCCTCATCCTCTGAAAAAATTGCTTTATCATCAGCAAAATGCACAATGAGTAACCTGTCGTAATTATAGATACACACGTATTTCAACAGGAACGTTTCCATAATCTTAAAGCAGAATACATGTATAATTTAAATAATGTAGGTACTGTCGAGCCCCACTGCCCACTGGAATCTTCCTGACATTTTGTACCTATTTTAATTACACAAGTTTGGGTGAGGACACATGGCCTAAGAAGATGATGGAATGGATGTCAACTATTAAAAGAAGAAGGAGAAGAAGAGGAAGAAGAAAATACCTTTAAACAACATGAGAGGAGTGAGTCGGAAGATCTATGTCAGAGGCGAATTTAGGCGGAAGATTGTAAAGACAGGACACTCTGGAAGCTGCGATATGAAAAAGAACTATATTTATCCAATCGCAATAACATAGCATTCCTCATGATCCCATCCTTTATAGACGCAATAAATGTGGTTGAGTCGAATTCTTACTTTAAACTAGTTTGTTGCCCACTGCTTCGCCAGCAAACGCATATGTCACATATGATCCACACGAATATGTATTTCACATAAATTTAACATATTTTGCAGATATTTGTACACATATTTCTTCTGTATCTCTAGTGAATGTAGCTCTACAGTTTCATCTGAAGTCTGAGGAAACTTGTAGTTGACAATGAAAGATAGTCTTTTCGAGAAAAAGGATGTTGCTGGCAACTATCTGATTCTATGCTGTTTTCACCAAGCGACTTTAGCAAGGATGTTAAATTTATCTGCAATATTTTAGCAGCGTTGCATGATGTTTGGCCCCGAAACACACTGGCTATATTACTTGCTCCCTGCTGTACTCATTTTCAGGATGTGATTGATGCACTGAAGAATAGAAGTAAGACAGATTATTCTTCGTACTTTTAAATTATTCCTACTCAACCATTTACCGGAATTAAATACTGACAGGTCGTTTTCGGACGTTTATACATGCCACTACTTTTCATCGTCATCCCTAGCCCTAGCGGTAATAGAGGTCTTTCACAAGCACTCTATTTGCATAGCAATAATGTTGAAATTGGTGCAGGCGTTCCTGAGTTCGGCTTTTATATCACCCCCCTTTCATTCCTAACACTCAGCCGCAGGTCGCCAGGAGTGTGTTACGGTCAGAGCAAAAATATTGTTCAAATGGCTCTGAGCACTATGGGACTTAACTTCTGAGGTCATCAGTCCCCTAGAACTTAGAACTACTTAAACCTAACTAACCTAAGGACATCACACACATACATGCCCAAGGCAGGATTCGAACCTGCGACCGTAGCGGTCGCGCGGTTCCAGACTGTAGCGCTCGGCCACTCCGGCCGGCACGATCAGAGCAAATTTTGTAGATAGAAAGTGATATATGGCAGACATTCGTTCATGTGTTACAGAGATATGTGATATGTCATTGTCTTTGCAACAACCCCCTCACCTCACTTCAATTCCAGCTAAAACGTCATCGTGATTTTCACCAGTTAGTCTAGAGATCCAGAAAACTATGGGTTTAATACTAATATTGGTCGTTACTGAATATTTCTACAGGTTACGGCTTCTCACCTCCACGCCTGGTGCTCGCTGGGGTGAATTACCCCCAAAATATATGTAGACACATAATTATGAAAATAATATATCATGAATACAAAAACTGCTTGAAATCGCTCCAATCATTCCCGAGTTAAGCTTCTTTGTCACCCTCTTTTCACCTCTATTTATACAGGTGGTATATTTGTAGGTGAGTCTCACTCCAACAGAAACCATCGTACGCGTGAGCACAACAACTTATGAATGTTTAATCGCCATAGGATGAATGGCACAGAAAATCATGAAGACAAACAAACAAAGGGACTGTAAAAACCACAACAGTCTATGACGGCAAATATTTGTTTAATCAACGACCGGTTTCACTCTTAATGATCACCTTAAGACTGATCTAGAAAATAATGGGCATATTAATTAACAGTAGCATTATGATATATACCAGCATTATCAGTAGTAGCGTGATTCACATTGTCTGTGGAAGATCAAACAAACGTACCTCTAAATTTCGAGTTAACAAAAGAGGGTAATGAAGTATATAGCCATGACTGGCATCGTCACATGGTATAAAACATGATAAAATTATGGTAAATACTTCTGTTTTAGGTTAAAAAAATAGTTCAAATGGCTCGGAGCACTATGGGACTTTTTAACTTCTGAAGTCATCAGTCCTCTAGAACTTAGAACTAGTTAAACCTAACTAACCTAAGGACATCACACACATACATGCCCGAGGCAGCATTCGCACCTGCGACCATAGCGGTCGCGCGGTACCATACTGTAGCCACTCCGGCCGGCTGTTTCAAGTCAAACTAAAAGCTCATAATAGTAATCATCCAACAGTTATGAATTCAATAAAATATCAAATGTAAAATTGAAAGCAGGACACAATTTTCACGAAGACTTCGGAGTTAAATACAGTTGTGAATTGGGTGACTCTATTAAAGATATAATTGTGTCTAATGATGCAATTTTGGCGTGACTCAATATCACTAAACTTTACACCACTGTCACCATTAATGAAACTGTGGAGATTACAAACATCACAATCTGATGCCTCACCAGAAAATGATCAAAGCAGAAACCACGCAGCTCACAGCTTTCCTACTTCTCTTTTAATAACAAAATATATTGCCGAAAACGAGGCTTTGCAGTGGGAAGTAGCTTCGGTGGCAGACTAGGTGATATTTCTACTAATGACTTGGAAACAATTTTTTTTTATAAATTCGCAGACTTTGAAGATCAAGTCATCTACTATAAACATTATGCAGACGACATCTTGGTGATGCAAAATGGTAGAGTAAACGATATTGATTTCTTCGTGCAACGGTTTTGTTCAATGCATCCCAAAATTAAATATATCGCCGGGCTAGAACAAATAACTCTTTAACTGTTTCGCCTTAGGTATCACTAAAATTAACAATAGACAAGGTTGCAGCATGTATAGCATACTTACTTGCACAGTTAACATTATTCATATAAAATTCTACCACCCAATTCGGAATGAAAGACCTTTTCCTTTACTTTCACGGTTTCCCGACTTTTTAACATGCCATTCAATAGCCGAGAAATGTGTTGCATGCTGGTATTCCTGTTGTTTTTCGTTTATTTACGGATTGTCATTTTTATTTCTAGTTCCCCGTTTCTATTTGCGTTTACATATTGTTATTTTGTCATTTGGATATAGTGAGTGCAGCTGAGGACGCTAGAAAATGGAGTGCCATGTGGTGACATCGGAACATTTCCGACATATTCTTCTGAATGAGTTGAATAGACGGCTGGCAGCAGCGGATGCAGCCATAAATACACTACTGGCCATTAAAATTGCTACACCAAGAAGAATTGCAGATGATAAACGGGTATTCATTGGACAAATATATTATACTAGAACTGACATGTGATTACATTTTCACGCAATTAGAGTCCATAGATCCTGAGAAATCAGTACCCAGAACAACCACCTCTGGCCGTAATAACGGCCTTGATACGCCTGGGCATTGAGTCAAACAGAGCTTGGATGGAGTGTACAGGTACAGCTGCCCATGCAGCTTCAACACGATGACACAGTTCATCAAGAGTAGAGACTGGCGTATTGTGACGAGCCAGTTGCTCGGCCACCATTGACCAGACGTTTTCAATTGGTGAGAGATCTGGAGAATGTGCTAGCCAGGCCAGCAGTCGAACATCTTCTGTATCCAGAAAGGCCCGTACAGGACCTGCAACATGCTGTCGTGCATCACAACAACGTTTCACTAGGCAACGCCGGTTCAAATGGTTCAAATGGCTCTGAGCACTATGGGACTCAACTGATGTGGTCATAAGTCCCCTAGAACTTAGAACTACTTAAACCTAACTAACCTAAGGACCTCACTCACATCCATGCCCGAGGAAGGACTCGAACCTGCGACCGTAGCGGTTGTGCGGTTCCAGGCTGCAGCGCCTTTAACCGCTCGGCCACTCCGGCCGGCGCAACGCCAGTCAACTGCTGTTTGTGTATGAGAAATCGGTTGGAAACTTTCCTCATGTCAGCACGTTGTAGTTATTGCCACCGGCGCCAACCTTGTGTGAATGCTCTGAAAAGGTAATCATTTGCATATCACAGCATCTTCTGCCTGTCGGTTAAATTTCGCGTCTGTAGCACGTCATCTTCGTGGTGTAGGAATTTTAAGGTCAGTAGTGTAGTAGACCCCGGCGGGCCACTTCATCTTCCAAGTGCTGCCCTGACGGCGCCAGCTGAGACGTACACGTCGATGCTGTGGCGTTAGTGGAAGACAGGCTAGAGGTGTGCAGAGTCCCACTGCTAATAACTGCATCGCAAATGTGCGTGCTGCCACGCCTGGGCTCACAAGCCCTCTTGTCTGTGCTATGGCAACTGTACAAACTGCCACTGCCACCGTTACAGTACGACATTCCTGGTGGGTGGGTGCTGCGTGGAAGTTCAGGACCTCGTCTACGGCCGTGACACTGTCGACGTGACCACAGATACCTGTGTTGCTGTACAACTGATGTATCACGTCCTTACTTATGGCCGGCCGAAGTGGCCGTGCGGTTAAAGGCGCTGCAGTTTGGAACCGCAAGACCGCTACCGTCGCAGGTTCGAATCTTGCCTCGGGCATGGACGTTTCTGATGTCCTTAGGTTAGTTAGGTTTAACGAGTTCTACGTTCTAGGGGACTAATGACCTCAGCAGTTGAGTCCCATAGTGCTCAGAGCCATTATGAACCTTACTTATGTAGCAGTTTTCCTAAAGGGCCATCTCGCCACTCGAAAGGCCACTATTTTACCCCTTTCAAACTCGCTCATCTGGCTGTGGGGAGCAGGTGTGCGTCTACATAACATGGTTGGCTGCTTGCTTCACACACTTGCATCACATGAGACTTCTGGTTGCGACCATTCCCTATCAAAGGGCAGACACAGATGGCGCTGTGGTACCTATAGCACTACGCTGTCTATTGATAGACGATGTAGAAACGATTTTCGGTACAACTGTTATCCCCCAGGAGAGATATGCCGCCATGAGATCAAACTCGACGTCGTCTAATTTTTTTTCCTGGAGTTTGTCTTATTTTCCTCTTATTTTAATTCCAAGAAAGCAGGTTTTTTTTTGCTAGTTCCTTCTTACTGCTTCTGATGTTGATAACTTGTTGTTGTTGTTGTGGTCTTCAGTCCTGAGACTGGTTTGATGCGGCTCTCCATGCTACTCTATCCCGTGCAAGCTTCTTCATCTCCCAGTACCTACTGCAACATACATCCTTCTGAATCTGCTTGGTGTATTCATCTCTTGGTCTCCCTCTACGATTTTTACCATCCACGCTGCCCTCCAATACTAAATTGGTGATCCCTTGATGCCTCAGAACATGTTCTACCAACCGATCCCTTCTTCTAGTTAAGTTGTGCCACAAAATTCTCTTCTCCCCAATCCTATTCATTACCTCCTCATTAGTTATATGATCTACCCATCTAATCTTCAGCATTCTTCTGTAGCACCACATTTCGAAAGCTTCTATTCTCTTCTTGTCCAAACTAGTTATCGTCCATGTTTCACTTCCATACATGGCTACGCTCCATACGAATACTTTCAGAAACGACTTCCTGACACCTAAATCAATACTCGATGTTAACAAATATGTCTTCTTCAGAAAGGCTGTCCTTGCCATTGCCTGTCTACATTTTATATCCTCTCTACTTCGACCATCATCGGTTATTTTGCTCCCGAAGTAGCAAAACTCCTTTACTATTTTAAGTGTCTCATTTCCTAATCTAATTCCCGCAGCGTCACCCGACTTAATTCGACTACATTCCATTATCCTCGTTTTGCTTTTGTTGATGTTCATCTTATACCCTCCTTTCATGACACTGTCCATTCCGTTCAACTGCTCTTCCAAGTCCTTTGCTGTCTCTGACAGAATTACAATCTCATCGGCGAACCTCAAAGTTTTTATTTCTTCTCCATGAATTTTAATACCTACTCCAAATTTTTCTTTTGTTCCCTTCACTGCTTGCTCAATATACAGATTGAATAACATCGGGGAGAGGCTACAACCCCGTCTCACTCCCTTCCCAACCACTGCTTCCCTATCGTGCCCCTCGAATCTTATAACTGCCATCTGGTTTCTGTACAAATTGTAAATAGTCTTTCGCTCCCTGTATTGTACCCCTGCCACCTTCAGAATTTGAAAGAGAGTATTCCAGTCAACATTGTCAAAAGCTTTCTCTAAGTCTACAAATGCTAGAAACGTAGGTTTGCCTTACCTTAATCTAGCTTCTAAGATAAGTCGTAGGGTCAGTATTGCCTCACGTGGTCCAACATTTCTGCGGAATCCAAACTGATTTTCCCAAGGTCAGCTTCTACCAGTTTTTCCATTCGTCTGTAGAGAATACGCGTTATTATTTTGCATCCGTGACTTATTAGACTGATTTTTCGGTAATTTTCACATCTGTCAGCACCTGCTTCCTTTGGGATCGGAATTATTATATTCTTTTTGAAGTCTGAGGGTATTTCGCCTGACTCATACATCTTGACCACCAGATGGTAGAGTTTGGTCAGGACAGGCTCTCCCAAGGCCGTCAGCAGTTCTAATGGAATGTTGTCTACTCCCGGGGCCTTATTTCGACTCAGCTCTTTCAGTGCTCTGTCAAACTCTTCACGCAGTATCGTATATCCCATTTCATCTTCATCTACATCCTCTTCCATTTCCATAATATTGTCCTCAAGTACATTGCCCTTGTATAGGCCCTCTATATACTCCGTCCACCTTTCTGCTTTCCCGTCTTTGCTTAGAACTGGGTTTCCATCTGAGCTCTTGATATTCATACAAGTGGTTCTCTGTTCTCCAAAGGACTCTTTAATTTTCCTGTAGGCAGTATCTATCTTACCCCTAGTGAGATAGGCCTCTACATCCTTACATTTGTCCTCTAGCCATCCCTGCTTAGCCATTTTGCACTTCCTGTCGATATCATTTTTGAGACGTTTGTATTCCTTTTTGCCTACTTCATTTACTGCATTTTTATATTTTCTCCTTTCATCAATTAAATTCAGTATTTCTTCTGTTACCCAAGGATTTCTACTAGCCCTCGTCTTTTTACCTACTATGTCCTCTGTTGCCTTCACTACTTCATCTCTCAAAGCTACCCATTCTTCTTCTGCTGTATTCCTTTCCCCCATTCCTGTCAATTGTTCTCTTATGCTCTCCCTGAAACTCTGCACAACCTCTGGTTCTTTCAGTTTATCCAGGTTTCATCTTCTTAAATTCCCACCATTTTGCAGTTTCTTCAGTTTCAGTCTGCAGTTCATAACCAGTAGATTGTGGTCAGAATCCACATCTGCCCCTGGAAATGTCTTACAATTTAAAACCTGGTTCCTAAATCTCTGTCTTACCATTATATAATCTATCTGATACCTTTTAGTATCTCCAGGATTCTTCCAGGTCCAGGTATACAACCTTCTTTTATGATTCTTGAACCAGGTGTTAGCTATGATTAAGTTATGCTCTGTGCAAAATTCTACAAGGCGGCTTCCTCTTTCATTTCTTCCCCCCAATCCATATTCACCTACTACGTTTCCTTCTCTCCCTTTTCCTACTACCGAATTCCAGTCACCCATGACTATTAAATTTTCGTCTCCCTTCACTATCTGAATAATTTCTCTTATTTCATCATACATTTCTTCAATTACTTCGTCATCTGCAGAGCTAGTTGGCATATAAACTTGTACTACTGTAGTAGACATGGGCTTCGTGTCTATCTTGGCCACAATAATGCGTTCACTATGCTGTTTGTAGTAGCTTAACCGCACTCCTATTTTTTTATTCATTATTAAACCGACTCCTGCATTACCCCTGTTTGATAACTTATCATAATGTTATTATTGATAAATATGCACATTCTTTTTTAGAGCAATCTGTAGTTGGTCATTGCAGTTGCACCTATCATTGGATAAAACAAATACTTTTTGCTAATTGTCAAACTTAAATCGCTCTTTCCTTCAAGGTGACCACGTTACCCCTCATCAAACAAGTATTCTTCTTATGTAATTGGTGACACACGGGAGACGGACGGTTTTGAACTACGTAGTACTGAGGGCGCGATGGTGGGAGGTGGTCGTGGTGGGGATAGTTCTCATCTACACAAGATGCCATTTCATTTATTCAGTCACTGTGGAGCAGTGGGACTTGCAACGTCGAGTGTTTGTCTATGAAAAGTGACGTGTCTATTACTGCTACGCAGAAATTGTTTCGTGCGTAGTTTAATGTCGGTCGACATGGAGCAGTTCCGAGCCGTAACACAATCCTCAGATGGGTGGAAAACTTCATATCAACTGGAAACATACTGGATAAGAAGCATCCTGGGCCGAGACGCAGAGCCGGCCGGATTGGCCGAACGGTTCTAGGCGCTACAGTCTGGAACCACGCGACCGCTACGGTCGCAGGTTCGAATCTTGCCTCGGGCGTGGATGTGTGTGATGTCCTTAGGTTAGTTAAGTTCATGTAGTGCTAAGTTCTACCGTTACCGTTACCGTTACCGTTAATTCGGTTCGTTACATTCGTATGCTTGAAACATTCTTGAAAGCAGAACTAAGTAGACGACGAATCCCTATAAAATGTGTTTGGTTCCAACAGGATGGGGCAACATCGCACACCGTAAACACTTAAATGAGAGTTCTTAGACGCATGTTTCCTGGTAGGATTATCTCACGTTTTGGCAATGTTCCTTGGCCTCCCAGGTCTCCTGACTTGTCAGTATGTGACTTTTTTCTGTGGGGGCACCTTAAGAACTGTGTCTATAACCACAAACCACGAAATTTGGACTTCTTAAAGAATGCAATCGTTCAAGAGATTGCTGATATCCCTGAAGAGATTTTAGTCCGTGTGATGGAGGATTTTGAGAAGAGACTTGAGTCCTGCATTCGAAATGATGGACATCACCTTGACGACATTATTTTTCACAAATAACTTTGTTAACTAAAACGGCAAATAATGAGCTTTGATTTTGTGTAAATAAACATCTATTAGGCGCACTACGATTGTAGTCGTGTGGACATGTTGCGAATGTGGGTCTCACGGGGAACGTGTAAGGGACAAGTCCCTGCAGGCGCACTATCCTCTGTGCCTTCGGTGGCTCCGATGGATATACTATACATAAATTGCTTTGTGTTACTTTTTTAACAGTCTCCGAATTGTTACAACAATGCCGCCCGTTCAACCCCATCGAACGTAAGTATCCACAGTACGTGTGGCGACACATATGGAAGGCGCGTTTTCTCGAATCAGACGTTCAATCAGCGTGGTACATCACCGTAAATGGCAAACAAGTTAACCGAGATCGTCTGCACCGCATCCATCTCGCTGATTCATCCCCCTGCCCCCACTGTGGAGTGGATGACACGGATGTTCACCGGTTCCACTGTGGCACAGCGTTCGACGTCTGGACACTTGCGGGGCGAATTTTGGCGTTTCTTACTCGCCAGACACCAGTTCAGATCGACGTCCACATGCTTTTGTACCTCGATAAGACTTTCTACCCCTCCGCCAAAACTCACTCTGTGAATTGGATCTATGGCCACACGATCCGCTATCTTTTTACTTCTGGCGACAAGTCTACGCTAGGATATTGGACTTATCTCAACGAACGACATTGCGTCCTGATACGCAACCCACGCTATAAGCAATATTTTTCCAACTTCTTACGGAGCACCTTCGATGACCCACCTCGTAGCTGGAACGTCCAAGCCCTGAGAAGCTGAAAACTGTATTAACCGATCCGAACTGAATAGATCTGCTACCCAGAACCCACGCCTACGCAATGAGAAGACACGTTTGGACGAGCTGGCCTGCTGTAGGCGGAGACACTTCAAGCGCTCCTGTAAGAACTGGTCTTTAACTACAAGTCGCACGACGACTTTATATAATAACAATAATAATAACCTTTTCGTTACTTATTCCTCATAATCCGTTCTTAAACGAAAAAGAAATTTGATTTTGGCTTTTAGAAACGTCCCCCCCCCCCCCCCCAAAAAAAAAAGATTGCTTCTTCGCCATCAAGACGAAGGAGACTTATTTTTGTTTGCTGGAAGGAGAAACCAGTATAATTGGAGTATTTGTTTTCTTTCGCAAAAAAAAAAAAAAAAAAAAAAAAAAGGATAGAGCGTCTGCCATGTAAGCAGGAGAGTCCGGGTCGGAGCACATATTATCAACATGTCCCCAACGAAGTATATCAAGGCCTGTTTGTAGCTGTTGTTGTTGTTGTTGTTGTTGTTGTGGTCTTCAGTCCTGAGACTGGTTTGATGCAGCTCTCCATGCTACTCTATCCCGTGCAAGCTTCTTCATCTCCCAGTACCTACTGCAGCCTACATCCTTCTGAATCTGCTTAGTGTATTCATCTCTTGGTCTCCTTCTACGATTTTTACCCTCCACGCTGTCCTCCAATACTAAATTGGTGATCCCTTGATGTCTCAGAACATGTCCTACCAACCGATCTTTTCTTCTAGTCAAGTTGAGCCACAAGCTCCTCTTCTCCTCAATTCTACTCAATACCTCCTAGTTAGTTATGTGATCTACCCATCTAATCTTCAGCATTCTTCTGTAGCACCACATATCGAAAGCTTCTATTCTCTTCTTGTCTAAACTATTTCTTCCATAGATGGCTACACTCCATACAAATACTTTCAGAAACGACTTTCTGACATTTAAATCTATACTCGACGTTAACAAACATTTCTTCTTCAGAAACGTTTTCCTTGCCAATACCACTCTACATTTTATATCCTCTCTACTTCGACCATCATCAGTTATTTTGCTCCCGAAATAGCAAAACTCCTTCACTACTTTAAGTGTCTCATTTCCTAATCTAATTCCCTCAGCGTCACCCGACTTAATTCGACCACATTCCATTATCCTCGTTTGCTTTTGTTGATGTTCATCTTATACTCTCCTTTCAAGACACTTTCCATTCCGTTCAAGTGGTCTTCCAAGTCCTTTGCTGTCTCTGACATTTAAATCTATACTCGACGTTAACAAACATTTCTTCTTCAGAAACGCTTTCCTTGCCAATACCACTCTACATTTTATATCCTCTCTACTTCGACCATCATCAGTTATTTTGCTCCCGAAATAGCAAAACTCCTTCACTACTTTAAGTGTCTCATTTCCTAATCTAATTCCCTCAGCATCACCCGACATAATTCGACCACATTCCATTATCCTCGTTTGCTTTTGTTGATGTTCATCTTATACTCTCCTTTCAAGACACTTTCCATTCCGTTCAAGTGGTCTTCCAAGTCCTTTGCTGTCTCTGACAGAATTACAATATCATCGGTGAACCTCAAAGTTTTTGTTTCTTCTCCATGGATTTTTATACCTACTCCGAACTTTTCTTTTGTTTCCTTTACTGCTTGCTCAATATACAGATTGAATAACATCGGGGAGAGGCTATAACCCTGTCTCACTCCCTTCCCAACCGATGCTTCCCTTTCATGCCCCCCGACTCTTTTAAACTGCCATCTGGTTTCTGTACAAATTGTAAATAACCTTTCGCTCGCTGTATTTTACCCCTGCCACCTTCAGAATTTGAAAGAGAGTATTCCAGTCGAAAGTTTTCTCTAAGTCTACAAATGCTAGAAACGTAGGTTTGCCTTTCCTTAATCTTTCTTCTAAGATAAGTCGTAGGGTCAGTATTGCCTCACGTGTTCCAACGTTTCTACAGAATCCAAACTGATCTTCCCTGAGGTCGGCTTCTATCAGTTTTTCCATTCATCTGTAAAGAATTCACGTTAGTATTTTGCAGCTGTGACTTATTAAACTGGTAGTTCGGTAACTTTCACATCTGTCAACACCTGCCTTCTTTGGGACTGGAATTATTATATTCTTCTTGAAGTCTGAGGGGTGTTTCGCCTGTCTCATACATCTTGCTCACCAGATGGTAGAGTTTTGTCAGGACTGGCTCTCCCAAGGTTGTCAGTAGTTCTAATGGAATGTTGTCTACTCTGGGGGTCTTGTTTCGACTCAGGTCTTTCAGTGCTCTGTCAAACTCTTCACATAGTATCATATATCCCATTTCATCTTCATCTACATCCTCTTCCATTTCCATAATATTGTCCTCAACTACATCGCCCTTGTATAGACCCTCTATATACTCCTTCCACCTTTCTGCTTTCCCTCCTTTGCTTTGTTTGCAGCTAGGGTGTCCATTTAATTATCATTTAAACAAACATGCATTAATTTTAAAGTTGGCTGAGTATTATTTCATTGAAAACCGTCCGTCCCTCGTGTGTCACCTTGTATTAGAGTGAGACTGGAGCTTTTCGGACGAAAGACGCGTCTTTGGCACGTTGCCCGGTTTCGGACTCACCGGCCAGCGAGCGGTTGTAGACGCGCGGCAGCCAGGAGGAGAAGTCGGTGCGGCGCACGTGGACGCCCACGAAGGTGACGCGCGCGCGATCCGGGACGCCGCTGCGCCTGCGCAGGGCCCAGAGCGCGCGCTGGGCACCCGCCTCCAGGTCCGGTCGCAGACGGAAGTCGCCGGCCCGCAGCTCGTCGAGGCGCGCCAGCACCGGCTCCGCCAGCACGATCCAGCGGTGCAGCAGTAGCGGCCGCCCCGCGAAGGCCGGCAGCGCGCGCGACAGCGGCTGCAGGCGCCAGCGCTTCACCGGCTCTGACGCCTCCAGGCGCCGTCTGCAAGAGCGTGAAACACTTGACTTGCTGCCAGTAATTTAGTTCGAAAAACAGCCGACAGGGGCGCCACCGACAGTAATTGCTGAAAATGGCGATGAGTCAGGCAGGAAAGCCATTTTCTGCGCTATAATTTGCCCGTTACCAATCGGCAGGTAGTGTGTAAGGAGATTCATAGCACACCATCTGTTTACAACAGCTTAGTAGCATAATGAAGTGGTACAAGAAATCTGAAGAGGATGGTTGTTGGTGCGATGCAAAATGTCCTGGCAGACTGTGCGTGACAGGAAAGACGGTGGCCAGTGTGAAGGACACTGAGCCGTAGTTGTGTCTGGCTCTTCGAAAAGCGCGCCAGGTGGAGTGCTTTCGTTTCGCGTCTAGTGTTGCGGTGACGCTATTGGTTTGGTGAGCTGTTTGGATCGCTACCGCCCTCTGGCAGGGGTTGGAGCAAGTGTACGATCGCGTGACGATCGAGGAATACTTACTGGGCAGTGACCGGGAGAGGTGGTGGCACGAGTGGGTCCCTGTTGTTGGGGGTCGTCAACTACTCGCCACGTGCGTTGGCCGACCTCTTGGGACCGTATGTCTTCTTATCGGCCGTTGAAACCACTGGCAGCGGTTGGCTCTGACGAGTATAAGGAAGTGCAACATGTTCCCAGTGCTGTTGTGGAGTGTGGGAAATTGAATACTGTTTTTATGGAACTGAAGTGTATGAGTTTCTTCACCAGCGGTTTTGTTGGGATCTTCCCACTGCGGTTTTCGTTTGCCTGTCCGTGGGAATGTGGTAATTGCTTCTTGGTCGGGCCGTTTCATTCACGCCTTCATTGGTTGATTTAGGTTCGGAGTCGTGTGTCTCTGGGCTTCAGAGTCTGTACAGGCACTGCCCTTGCTACATCTCCTGGTTTTGGGTAACTCGGGGAGGTGGTAGCTTGTAATGCAAGTTTTTGGGGTTCATCTGCTGTGGCCCTGTAGACCACCAATAACTATTCCGACTTTTGTGACCTGGGCCCCTTAGGACGCGTCACTCCCTCACTGAGCTAAGGAAATTTTTTTGTAACTGCCTTTAATGTGAAGGTTTGTGTGCTGGCTTATTCACATTGATCTTGTAACAACTGACAGGTATAATATAACTTATTTAATTGGCAAGAGATAACTATTTTAATTTTAGTACAAACTAGCTACTTAAAAGTTTTTTTAAAGGAATTGTTCTCTTTTATATATATATATATATATATATATATATATATATATATATATATATATATATGATAAGTTTAAAATCTTATTATTGGGCAGTTGTTAACGTCATACCTTGCAATATCCTTTACATAGAGAAAATTTGCCAGCAATTTAAAAGAGTTTTTTTAATATTTGTCTTATATATGATGATGATGAGTCCCATACTCCTTTACAGAGCGTAGGGGAGCGACGCAGGAGATCCGCGATATATATATATATATATATATATATATATGTTGTTGTTGTTGTGGTCTTCAGTCCTGAGACTGGTTTGATGCAGCTCTCCATGCTACTCTATCATGCGCAAGCTTCTTCATCTCCCAGTACCTACTGCAACCTACATCCTTCTGAATCTGCTTAGTGTATTCATCTCTTGGTCTCCCTCTACGATTTTTACCCTCCACGCTGCCCTCCAATGCTAAATTTGTGATCCCTTGATGCCTCAAAACATGTCCTACCAACCGATCCCTTCTTCTAGTCAAGTTGTGCCACAAACTTCTCTTCTCTCCAATCCTATTCAGTACCTCCTCATTAGTTACGTGGTCTACCCACCTTATCTTCAGCATTCTTCTGTAGCACCACATTTCGAAAGCTTCTATTCTCTTCTTGTCCAAACTAGTTATCGTCAATGTTTCACTTCCATACATGGCTACACTCCATACAAATACTTTCAGAAACGACTTCCTGACACTTAAATCTATACTCGATGTTAACAAATTTCTCTTCTTCAGAATCGATTTCCTTGCCATTGCCAGTCTACATTTTATATCCTCTCTACTTCGACCATCATCAGTTATTTTACTCCCTAAATAGCCAAACTCCTTTACTACTATAAGTGTCTCATTTCCTAATCTAATTCCCTCAGCATCACCAGATTTAATTTGACTACATTCCATTATCCTCGTTTTGCTTTTGTTGATGTTCATCTTATATCCTCCTTTCAAGACACTGTCCATTCCGTTCAACTGCTCTTCCAAGTCCTTTGCTGTCTCTGATACAATTACAATGTCATCGGCAAACCTCAAAGTTATTACTTCTTCTCCATGAATTTTAATACCTACTCCGAATTTTTCTTTTGTTTCCTTTACTGCTTGCCCAATATACAGATTGAATAACATCGGGGAGAGGCTACAACCCTGTCTCACTACTTTCCCAACCACTGCTTCCCTTTCATGCCCCTCGACTCTTATAACTGCCATCTGGTTTCTGTACAAATTGTAAATAGCCTTCCGCTTCCTGTATTTACCCCTGCCAACTTCAGAATTTGAAAGAGAGTATTCCAGTTAACATTGTCAAAAGCTTTCTCTAAGTCTACAAATGCTAGAAATGCGGGTTTGCCTTTTCTTAATCTTTCTTCTAACATAAGTCGTAAGGTTAGTATTGCTTCACGTGTTCCAACATTTCTACGGAATCCAAACTGATCTTCCCCGAGGTCCGCTTCTACCAGTTTTTCCATTCGTCTGTAAAGAATTCGCGTTAGTATTTTGCAACTGTGACTTATTAAACTGATAGTTCGGTAATTTTCACATATGTCAACACCTGCTTTCTTTGGGATTGGAATTATTATATTCTTCTTGAAGTCTGACGGTATTTCGCCTGTCTCATACATCTTGCTCACCAGATGGTAGAGTTTTGTCAGGACTGGCTCTCCCAAGGCCATCAGTAGTTCTAATGGAATGTTGTCTACTCCTGGGGCCTTGTTTCGACTCAGGTCTTTCAGTGCTCTGTCAAACTCTTCACGCAGTATCTTATCTCCCATTTCGTCTTCATCTACATCCTCTTCCATTTCCATAATATTGTCCTCAAGTACATCGCCCTTGTATAAACCCTCTATATACTCCTTCCACCTTTCTGCCTTCCCTTCTTTGCTTAGAACTGGGTTGCCATCTGAGCTCTTGATATTCATACAAGTGGTTCTCTGTTCTCCAAAGGTCTCTTTTATTTTCCTGTAGGCAGTATCTATCTTACCCCTAGTGAGACAGGCCTCTACATCCTTACATTTGTCCTCTAGCCATCCCTGCTTAGCCATTTTGCACTTCCTGTCGATCTCATTTTTGAGACGTTTGTATTCCTTCTTGCCTGCTTCATTTACTGCATTTTTACATTTTCTCCTTTCATCAATAAATTCAATATTTCTTCTGTTACCCAAGGATTTCTATTAGCCCTCGTCTTTTTACCTACTTGATCGTCTGCTGCCTTCACTACTTCATCCCTCAGAGCTACCCATTCTTCTTCTACTGTATTTCTTTCCCCCATTCCTGTCAATTGTTCCCTTATGCTCTCCCTGAAACTCTCTACAACTTCTGGTTCTTTCAGTTTATCCAGGTCCCATCTCCTTAAATTCTCACCTTTTTGCAGTTTCTTCACTTTCAATCTGCAGTTCATAACCAATAGATTTTGGTCAGAATCCACATCTGCCCCTGGAAATGTCTTACAATTTAAAACCTGGTTCCTAAATCTCTGTCTTACCATTATATAATCTATCTGATACCTTTTAGTATCTCCAGGATTCTTCCAGGTATACAACCTTCTTTTATGATTCTTGAACCAAGTGTTAGCTATGATTAAGTTATGCTCTGTGCAAAATTCTACAAGGTGGCTTCCTCTTTCATTTCTTCCCCCAAATCCATATTCACCTACTATGTTTCCTTCTCTCCCTTTTCCTACTGACGAATTCCAGTCACCCATGACTATTAAATTTTCGTCTCCCTTCACTACCTGAATAATTTCTTTTATCTCATCATTTGGATTCCGTAGAAACACTGGAACACGTGAGGCAATACTGACCTTACGACTTATCTTAGAAGAAAGATTAAGGAAAGGCAAACCTACGTTTCTAGCATTTGTAGACATAGAGAAAGCTTTTGACAATGTTTACTGGAAAACTCTCTTTCAAATTCTAAAGGTTGCAGGGGTAAAATACAGGGAGCGAAAGGCTATTTACAATTTGTACAGAAACCAGATGGCAGTTATAAGAGTCGAGGGACATGAAAGGGAAGCAGTGGTTGGGAAGGGAGTAAGACAGGGTTGTAGCCTCTCCCCGATGTTGTTCAATCTGTATATTGAGCAAGCAGTAAAGGAAACAAAAGAAAAATTCGGAGTAGGTATTAAAATTTATGGAGAAGAAATAAACACTTTGAGGTTCGCCGATGACATTGTAATTCTGTCAGAGACAGCAATGGACTTGGAAGAGCAGTTGAATGGAATGGACAGTGTCTTGAAAGGAGGATATTAGATTAACATCAACAAAAGCAAAACAAGGATAATGGAATGCAGTCTAATTAAGTCGGGTGATGCTGAGGGAATTAGATTAGGAAATGAGGCACTTAAAGTAGTAAAGGAGTTTGGCTATTTGGGGAGCAAAATAACTGATGATGGTCGAAGTAGAGAGGATATAAAATGTAGGCTGGATATGGCAAGGAAAGCGTTTCTGAAGAAGAGAAATTTGTTAACATCCAGTATTGATTTAAGTGTCAGGAAGTCATTTCTGAAAGTATTTGTGTGGAGTGTAGCCATGTATGGAAGTGTAACATGGACGATAAATAGTTTGGACAAGAAGAGAATAGAAGCTTTCGAAATGTGGTGCTACAGAAGAATGCTGAAGATTAGATGGGTAGTTCACATAACTAATGAGGAAGTATTGAATAGGATTGGGGAGAAGAGAAGTTTGTGGCACAACTTGACTAGAAGAAGGGATCGGTTGGTAGCATATGTTCTGAGGCATCAAGGGATCACCAATTTAGTATTGGAGGGCAGCGTGGAGGGTAAAAATCGTAGAGGGAGACGAAGAGATGAATACACTAAGCAGATTCAGAAGGATGTAGGTTGCAGTAGGTACTGGGAGATGAAAAAGCTTGCACAGGATAGAGTAGCATGGAGAGCTGCATCAAACCAGTCTCAGGACTGAAGACCACAACAACAACAACATTTCATCAATTTCTTCATCATCTGCAGAGCTAGTTGGCATATAACTGTAGTAGGCATGGGCTTTGTGTCTATCTTGGCCACAATAATGCGTTCACTATGCTGTTTGTACTAGCTAACCCGCACTCCTATTTTTTGTTCATTATTAAACCTACTCCTGCATTACCCCTATTTGATTTTGTATTTATAACCCTGTAATCACCTGACCAAAAGTCTTGTTCCTCCTGCCACCGAACTTCATTAACTCCCACTATATCTAACTTTAACCTATCCATTTCCCTTTTTAGATTTTCTAATCTACCTGCCCGATTAAGGGATCTGACATTCCACGCTCCGATCCGTAGAACGCCAGTTTTCTTTCTCCTGATAACGACGTCCTCTTGAGTAGTCCCCGCCCGGAGATCTGAATGGGGGACTATTTTACCTCCTGAATATTTTACCCAAGAGGACGCCATCATCATTTAATCATACAGTAAAGCTGCATGTCCTCGGGAAAAATTACGGCTGTAGTTTCCCCTTGCTTTCAGCTGTTCGCAGTACCAGCACAGCAAGGCCGTTTTGGTTAATGTTACAAGGCCAGATCAGTCAATCATCCAGACTGTTGCCCCTGCAACTACTGAAAAGGCTGCTGCCCCTCTTCAGGAACCACATGTTTGTCTGGCCTCTCAACAGATACCCCTCCGTTGTGGTTGCACCTACGGTACGGCCATCTGTATCGCTGAGGCACGCAAGCCTCCCCACCAACAGCAAGGTCCATGGTTCATGGGGGGATATATATATATATATATATGTGTGTGTGTGTGTGTGTCAAGTTTAAAATCTTATTATTGGGAAGTTGTTAACGTTATATATTGCAATCCGCTTTTCATAAAGAAAATTTGTCAGCTATTGGAAATTGACAGACTTAAAAATTTATTATTGAGAAAGTCTTTTAAATAAAAAGGTATCTTTAGCAGTGTGTGTTATTTCACCAGCACCTCCTGGCCCCTACTTCCACGATAACGTTTTTGGAATAAAATGTGTACTTAAATTGTTGTTTGTGAATCGTCCTAATTGACGTTTCAGACACGATGTTGCGAAGTCTACTTATCGAGTTTGTCTGAAGCTGAACACCCCTCATACAACAGTGCGGAAAATCGTTTGTAAGCAATTAATAGAGAAATTGTACACACTACACCTGTACATTTAATATTCCGTAAATTATTTTCGATTTATATTTATATTACATCACTGTTTATGGTACACAGTTGGATTATTTATCATTTCATTGGCTGATACTGACTAGCACCACATACTAAAAATTTCTGTAATACTTTATTTCCGGGAAGTAATTAGAGCTCAGCATTGACAGAACAGGCGACGTGAGTTACACCTTCCTCAGAAATCACCATCGGCGATAAAATAGGAAATTTGTAGTAAGTTCCTATGTGACCAGACTGCTGAGGTCATCGGTCCCTAGGCTTACACACTACTTAATCTAACTTAACTAAGTTAGTTTAACTTAGCTAAGGACAACACACACACCCATGCCCAAGGGAGGACTCGAACCTCCGACGGAGAGAGCCTCGCGAAACGTGGCAACAAGGCTCAGACTATCGGCGAGAAGAGGAGCTGGGAAGAGAGCTGTCATGTTCTGCAGGGGTGGACATTTACTGCTTTATGAGAGAGCAGAGCGAGAAGGTTGCAGTATTCAGAGGTGGAAGCCACAGAACCCCTGTAGCGAGGAAATAGCATGTTAGAGGTTGCACTCCGATGGGAAGAAAAAAAAAGTATTATAGCGTACCTAGCCAAAGAGTGTCATGGATGGAACAAGGCGAAAAGACATCTTTTTAATGCAAAGAAATGCACAGTGTCACAAACGATGGATGCGAGCTGACCTCTAATGAATCTTCTCAAGGTAAATGCTAGGGCATGTTTCCCACTGAAAAGCAGAGATGCATGTTTGACGTTTGGAGTGCTAAAGATGTAGAAAATCTTCTGAAACGAGTAAGAGCTTCAGACAATTGTCTGGCAGATTCATGACCCATGTGGTGGGCTGTAATGTTTTTTGTAACAGCTGCTGGGATTCGTTGCCTGAGTGCGAAGTTAGGCGCCATGTGTACAGGAGAGGGCGCGCGTATGGTGTCTAAAGGCACTTCATTGCAGGTATCGATCGAAGGCACTTTTTTCTGGGGATTGATCGAAGACACTTCCCTCCGGGTGTTCGACCTAGAGTCCGGTGGCAAGAGCTACCCTGGAGAATCTGGCGGTTAGATATTGTTGTTTTTGCTTTCAACACTAGGAGTTCGTGAAATCGTTTCTCCGGGAACAGAATAGTTATTCTGTTTACTCAAGTGAGACTCTTAACTTCTCTGAGGAGTGTGAAACACACTGAAATACTTCTTTACTTAGAAATACCAGAGTCGGACTTACATCCCTGGCTGTGGAGCAAACAGAAATCTCGACTCGTGTTCGTCTTGTACTGAGATAATTTCAGCACTAGCAGCTTGTGGACGGCATACTGCGTCCACTTTGTAGGCAGAGAATTGCAGGTACACCACGTACATCATATGTATTGTGACCAACATCCAACGAGCAGATCATCAGTGCAATATGCTGTCCTTACTTCAGTGCGTGACACGCGCACTCTTGTTTGTTGGATAGGTAAACACTCACGGTAAATGTAATGAGTTCCATTTGTTTGACTATTGAGCTTTTACTGAAAGTGCAAGAAAGGGTCTAGATCTTCTGTTTCTCACCGCTAATCAGCCAACTTTGCGTCCGTATAATATAGGAGGGGGTGCGGTGGGGGGGGGGGGGGCGCATTCTACAGGAAGTCAAACATACGTTCTGCCCATCTCGAAATTACACTTCGGGAAGAATCTCACATTCTGCGCTACATATTTGTACAATTTTTTGCACTCTACATGTTTTTTGAGAGTAAGTCATTTACATTATCCAAGTCATGATTCATTCTAGTAACAGCCCCATAGGAATGAATTCGTTTGATGTTCTAAACTGAAGTAAAACCACAACACAATGCTTCGTTTTCTGGAAGTACCTAGGCATGTCAATGGAAGGGTCGTTATAATCATTTGTAGGTGTGAGAATTCCACTGCAGAGACAATAGGCAACCTCACATACACACACTAGACTGAAGAGCCAAAGAAATTGGTACACCTGACTAATATCGTGTAGGGCACGCAGAAGGGCCGCTACGCTACGTGGCATAGACTCGACTAAGTCTGAAGTAGTGCTGGAGGGAAGTGATACCATGAATCCTGCAGGGCTGTCCATAAATCCGTGCGAATACGAGGGGGAAGAGATCTCTTCTGAACAGCACGTTGCAAGGCATCCTAGATATACTCAATAATGTTCATGTCTGGAGAGTTTGGTGCCCAGCGAAAGGGTTTAAACTCAGAAGAGTGTTCCTGGAGCCACTCTGTAGAAATTCTGCACATGTGGCGTGCGGAATTGTCCTGCTGGAATTGCCCTAGTTCATCGGAATGCACAATGGACATGAATGGATGCAAGTGAACAGACAGGATGCCTACGTAGGTGTCACCTGTCAATGTCGTATCTAGATGGATGAGGTGTCCCATATCACTCCAACTGCAAACGCCCCCACCATTACAGAGGCTCCACCAGCTAGAACAGACCCCTGCTGTCATGCAGGGTCTATGGATTCGTGATGTTGTGTCCATACACTTCCATCCGCTCGATATAATTTGAAACGAGACTCGTCCGACCAGGCAACATGTTTCCAATCATCAACAGTACAATGGCGGTGTTGACGGGCCCAGGCGAGGCAGTGTTGTGCAGTCATCCGGGCTACACAAGTGGTTCGGTTCCGAAAATCCATATCGATGGTGTTTCATTGACTGCTCGCACGCTGACACTTGTTGATGGCCCAGCATTATAATCTGGAGCAATTTGCGGAGTGGTTGTACTTCTGTCACGTTGAACTTTTCTCTTCAGTCGTCTTTTGTCCTGTTCTTGCAAGATCTTTCTCTGGCTACAGCGATGTCGGAGATTTGGTGTTTTACCGTATTCCTGATATTCACGGTACACTCGTCAAGTGGTCGTACGGGAAAATCCGCACTTCATCAGTACCTCGGAGATGCTGTGTCCCATCGCTCGTGTATCGACTATAGCACCACGTTCAAACTCACTTAAATCTTGATAACCTGCCATTGTAGCAACAGTAACAGATGCAACAACTACGCCAGACACTTGTTGTCTTATACAGGCGTTGCCGACCGCAGCGCCGTGTTCTGCCTATTTACATATCTTTGTATTTGAATACGCATGCCTCTAGGGTGCGTCTAAAAAATTCGATGAATGGTCTCAGAAAATAAAGGGAAGCAGAGTTTCTAACGAAGTAGCTTTACTGGCCTTCAGGGTGATCAGTTTCAGCTACAACAATCTTCTGACGTCGATTGTAAGCTTATTGCAAAGCGTCAGTAACTGTGTCTATAAAACGTCGTCTGAGAAAATTTAAGTTTAATAAGACGCTGACCCCTGTTTCGATAGCAACGGTTCGAAACATCACGAATTTCTACCCGAAGGAGTCAGGGAAGACGATGAACACCATGCGTTTGCCTGTCGTTTGGTGTTCGGATCGTAGTGGCAGTACCAAGTTTCATTACCTTCAAATGTGGATATCCAACAACACGACGCTTCGAGTGATTCCACAAAAAGCGTTTTCTGACAGTTTCCAACAGCTTTAAAACCAATGTCAGAAGTGTTTTACAGTTAATGGTGATTACTTTGAAGGCCAGTAAAGGTATATTGTTTCTAATTCTTGCTTCTTTTATTTCCTGAGGCTGTTCACCGAACTTTTCAGACGCACCTTGCATACCAGTTTCTTTGGCGCTTCAGTGTATATGCTACAAATAATACGTGGGTTTGCACACATCCTACAAGCCGTAAGCCATGACGACAAATTGGGCAGTGCGCAGTTCTGCACTGATATACAGAACCGAACCATCTTGAAAATGGTGATTCCACACGAAAATTAATCTTCAGGGACGAAGCTTCCTTCAGGAAAGGTCAAACGCCACAGTAAACGCACATGGGCGACGGAGAATCCATATGCAACTGCCGAACGCGCTCGGGATTATCAGAAAGTGAACGTTATCCGTGCCGTCCCCAACAGGACAGTCTCAGAACCATTCGTCTTAGCTGAGGGGCCTGATATGTTGTAGTTACGGCTAATGCCACAACCTGAAACGGATAGCAGCGATTTCATCTTTCAACAAGATGAGACACACATTTCCGCAGTCGCGTACGAGATTACCTGAACGAGATGTTGTTAAGTCTCTGAATGGACCGCGTTGCGTTCGCTGACTAAGCACTACTCGAGTGGCTACCACGGTTGCCAGACTTGATGCCCTGCAACTTTTTCTTACATCAAGGACAGCGTTTAAGTTCCACCTCTAGTACAGAACTTCGAAGACTTGCGAACCAGCATCATTCTTATGTCATATGCTTGGTCGGGTATTGGCAGAATTGGAGTCCCGATTAGATGGGCTCCGTGTGACTAGGGATGCACTCATAGAATATTTATGATCACTGTGAAACAACTTTGGGAGATGGTCTTTCGCACATTGCATCCTTGTTACGTTAATCTTACACATTTATTCGTACCCATTTTTTGAAATGTTACATAGAATTTATAATCACCTTTACGCTTATGATTAGCACGTTTTCCGATCCTGAAACCATTCTGTAACTCGATTTTAGGGGTATCTTTTAGAGAGTTTCGTTTTTACTCTCTTCTATTTTTCTAAGACGACAGGCCTTCAAAGCTAGCCAAGCCCGACAGCGCTTAACTTCGGTGGTCTGATAGGAACCGGTGTTACCACTGCGACAAGACCGTTGGCATCTTCGTGTATTATCGTACACTATTGGCCATTAAAATTGCTACACCAAGAAGAAATGCAGATGATAAACGGGTATTCATTGCACAAATACATTATACTAGAACTAACATGTGATTACATTTTCTAGCAATTTGGGTGCATAGATACTGAAAAATCAGTACCCAGAACAACCACTTCTGGCCGTAATAACGGCCTTGATACGCCTGGACATTGAGTCAAATAGAGCTTGGATGGCGTGTACAGGTACAGCTGCCCATGCAGCTTCAACACGATACCACAGCTCATCAAGAGTAGTGACTGGCGTATTGTGACTAGCGAGTTGCTCGGCCACCATTGACCAGATGTTTTCAGTTGGTGAGAGATCCGGAAAATGTGCTGGCCAGGGCAACAGTCGAACATTTTCTGTATCCAGAAAGGCCCGTACAGGACTTGCAACATGTGGTCGTGCATTATCCTGCTGAAATGTAAGGCTTCGCATGGATCGAATGAAGGGTAGAGCCACGGGTCGTAACACATCTGAAATGTAGCGTCCACTGTTCAAAGTCCCGTCAATGCGAACCAGAGGTGACCGAGACGTTTAACCAATGGCACCCCATACCATCACGCCGGGCGATACGCCAGTATGGCGATGACGAATACACGCTTCCTATGTGCGTTCACCGCGATATCACCAAACACGGATGCGACCATCATGATGCTGCAAACAGAACCTGGATTCATCCGAAAAAATGACGTTTTGCCATTCGTGCACCCAGGTTCGTCGTTGAGTACACCATCGCAGGCGCTCCTGTCTGTGATGCAGCGTCAAGGGTAACCGCAGCCATGGTCTCCGAGCTGATAGTTCATGCTACTGCAAACTTCGTCGAACTGTTCGTACAGATGGTTGTTGTCTTACAAACGTCCCCATACGTTGACTCAGGGATCGAGACGTGGTTGCACGATCCGTTACAGCCATTCGGATAAGATGCCTGTCATCTCGACTGCTAGTGATACGAGGCCGTTGGGATCCAGCACGGCTTTCCGTATTACCCTCCTGAACCCACCGATTCCGTATTCTGCTAACAGTCATTGAATCTCGACCAACGCGAGCAGCAGTGTCGCGATTCGATAAACCGCAATCGAGATAGGTTACAATGCGACCTTTATCAAAGTCGGAAACGTGATGGTACGCATATCTCCTCCTTACACGAGGCATCATAACAACGTTTCACCAAGCAACGCCGGTCAACTGCTGTTTGTGTATGAGAAATCGGTTGGAAATATTCCTCATCTCAGCACGTTGTAGTTGTCGCCACCGGCGCGAGCCTTGTGTGAATGCTCTGAAAAGCTAATCATTTGCATATCACAGCATCTTCTTCCTGTCGGTTAAATTTCGCGTCTGTAGCACGTCATCTTCGTGGTGTAGTAGTTTTAAGGTCAGTAGTGTATTTATATTGTTATATGTGCCGCTCCCATGTACCACATTATAATTTTTTTTTAATTTTAAAAGTTGAATATACTAAGATCTTTGCAGAAAGGCCTTCGGACAACACCATTCTTATGAAAATGACCTGCGGTTGGAAGTAGTTAGGCATCACAGAGCTATCAAGACCAGCCCCTCCTCCCCTTCATCGGTGGGACGTACCTGGCGGGGCAGTCCTCCGGTAGGTCCTCGAGCGCGGGCAGCGACAGGTTGTGGAACACTTTGGAGAGCGCCCGCAGCAGCGACCGCGGCACCACCGCCGTCTTGTTGAGCTCCGGCAGGACCCTGGGGAGGGCCCAGACTGCCGCGTACTCCCACAGCTTGTTACCGAGCCGGCCTCCGTCCTGTACACTCACCAGGTCGCCGTCAGGGCACTCCAACTTCCCTTTCAGCCCCTCGTTCTTCTCCCTAATTACACCAGCTTTCTTCTGCATGACAATCTCGCTCTTCACCTTCGCGACATTTTTTGCTTCTTTATACTGAGTTGAATGTTCTTGTAATTTCACACTTTCTCCTGAAGATTTCCTTTCGTCTTGTTCTTTTATCACTGATTGTCTTTCTTCTACGTGATTCGGATTCTTATCCAGTACCTTCCCTTCCGTCTTACCTAGCTTATGGAGGCTGTCAGCTGACGTTACTTCTAAATCCTGAATAAAGACTTGTTCGTCTTTTTTCACTTCATAACTGTTGCCATTACGAGAACCGTCGTTAGTCAAACTCCTAGAAGTGACATGTAGAACGTTGTTGCCCTCATTTGACTGTGCTGCATTTTGTGATGAGGACTTGTTCTCTGTGGCATCACTTCCCTTTTGTATTGTTCCAGTATTTTCGTCATAGGTATCTGTAGGCTCGTGCGACATTGTCTCACTGACGCTTAAGTACCTGCGGCCAAACAGTTTCTGACCTCCGACCTCAGGCGTTTCTAGAGCGTTGTAGCGTTGTGCGTGCCTGCCTGTGCCCTCGTAGGAGTCTGGGTCCCATGCCGCAAATTTGCTTGGATAATTAATATTATTGCTAGCCATAGCAGGTGAACTTCGGTAGTCTCCATTTTGGTTAAACTGCTCTGGAGATCTTGAATAGTATAAAACTGGTTGTTGCATTTCTTCCCTTGTGTGAAACGAAACCTCTGGATTTTTACTTTTGGTGACTGGTGGATATTCTTGAGGATACCTCCACATCATACCTTCAGGGATATTAACAGGTCTCAGCGGTGACTGGACCTGTATTGTCCTGTGCTGAAGTCTTTGCCGTTGTGTAGGAGAATGACCGTAGGCTTCGAAGGTTCCACTGTCTCGCCATCTAGGGTCTACATTCGCACTGACATCGTTCGACGGTTGTTTGTAGCCCGTGGGTGCACCTTGGGGAGAACTCTGGACTGGCTCCATGTTACCTGGCAGCTGCGGCCCTGGCTGTAAAGGCCACCACTCAGCTGGGTAGTCATACTTTACCCCTGGTACGCCACTATTCACCGCTTGTATCACTGGTTTCGTTCCCCCAGTGGAGTCCTGTCCCACTTGGGAATCGATAGCAGTGTAATTATTTCGGCCCTGGTTCGTCAGTTCCAGTGAAACTCTGGAAGGAGCTGTCCTCTCGTGCGTCTGCTCTTCTCCAAGTACGGCAGCAGCTGCGTTGCTGTCGAGTATACCAGAACGGAGTTCGTTTGCTTCTGGTGCTTGTACATCAGCTGGACCTCCCTCTCCAGCTCCCTCTTGATCGGTTTGACGGAAGGGAGTAGCTACTGGTAGATCTGACCTTCCGAATTGTGCAGTTTGCTGAGAGTCGTCAGAGTTTTCTGATCCTTCGTCTGCTGCACCGTCGTCGCCACCCAGCTGAGACTGCTGAGGGCCTGTGGCCACCGCAATTTCCGACACGCGCGGCGGCGCCGAGCCGTACAGCTGCAGGAAGCGCTGCAGGATTGCCGCGTGGGCGGCGTCGCCGTCGGCGGCAGCGGCGTAGGTGCTCTGCAGGAGCGGCTGGGCCGATGCACCACTGGAGGCGTCACCGAGTTCCCGGGCGGAGGCCGTGGTGTCCGCGGGGCGGCCGGGAGAGAAGAAGATGCTCACCAGCCACAGGCAGCAGGCTACTGCGGCGCACCACGCCACCACGCGTTGCCAACCGCCAGTCTTCATCTTCGGCAATGTACTTGCCATACCCGGTTGACACAGGCTGGCTGTTTGTACGCAGTCAGTTGCAGCCTAAAACTGTAAAAAAGGGAGAAAGTAATCAGGACTTGAGACACAACAGACAGCGTATGTTTTCCTTTAGTTGTTATACACCTGAGACTTCAATTAGATTTTTAACACACATGTAGCGAGGCAACAGCAACTGTACGCGAAGGAACTTGCCCCCCTTCTTGTACCGTAGGTCTCTAGAAGAGCGCAGCGTTCCAAAGGATTGGAAAAGGCACAGGCCATCCCCGTTTTCAAGAAGGGACGTCGAACAGATGTGCAGAACTATAGACCTATATCTCTAACGTCGATCACTTGTAGAATTTTGGAACACGTATTATGTTCGAGTATAATGACTTTTCTGGAGACTAGAAATCTACTCTGTACGAATCAGCATGGGTTTCGAAAAAGACGATCCTGTGAAACCCAGCTCGTGCAATTCGTCCACGAGACTCAGAGGGCCATAAACACGGGTTCCCAGGTAGATGCCGTGTTTCTTGACTTCCGCAAAGCGTTCGATACAGTTCCCCACAGTCGGTTAATGAACAAAGTCAGAGCATATGGACTATCAGACCAATTGTGTGATTGGATTGAAGAGTTCCTAGATAACAGAACGCAGCATGTCATTTCAATGGAGAGAAGTCTTCCGAAGTAGGAGTGATTTCAGGTGTGCCTCAGGGGAGTGTCTTTGGAACGTTGCTATTCACAGTATACATAAATGACCTTGTGGATAACATCGGAAGTTCACTGAGGCTTTTTGCAGGCAGTGCTGTGGTATATCGAGAGGTTGTAACAATGGAAAATTGTACTGAAATGCAGGAGGATCTGCAGCGAATTGACGCATGGTTCAGGGAATGGCAATTGAATCTCATTGTAGACAAGTGTAATGTGCTGTGAATACATATAAAGAAAGACCCTTTATTATTTAGCTACAATATAGTAGGTCAGCAACTGGAAGCAGTTAATTCCATAAATTATCTGGGAGTAGGCATTAGGAGTGATTTAAAATGGAATGATCATATAAAGTTGATCGTCGGTAAAGCTGATGCCAGACTGAGATTCATTGGAAGAATCCTAAGGAAATACAATCCGAAAACAAAATAAGTAGGTTACAGTGCACTTGTTCGCCCACTTCCTGAATATTTCTCACCAGTGTGGGATCCGTACCAGATAGAAGAGATAGAGAAGATACAGCGTAGAGCAGCGCGCTTCGTTACAGGATTATTTAGTAATCGCGAAAGCGTTACGGAGGTGATAGATAAACTCCAGTGACAGACTCTGCAAGAGAGAAGCTCAGTAGCTCGGTGCGAGCTTTTGTTGAAGTTTCGAGAACATACCTTCACCGTGGAGTCAAGCAGTATATTGCTCCCTCCTACGTATATCTCGCGAAGAGACCATGAGGATAAAATCAGAGATATTGGAGCCCACACAGAGGCATACCGACAATCTTTCTTTCCACGAACAATACGAGACTGGAATAGAGGGGAGAACAGATAGAGGTACTCAAAGTACCCTCTGCTACTCAAAGTACCTTCTGCCACGCACCGTCAGGTGGCTTGCGGAGTATGGATGTAGATGTAGATGCGTCGTCAAGCCCTTACAAATAAAGAGTTCTGAACTATTCAGCTGATACAAAATGCAAGTTCAGATTCATACAATAGGAGAAATCACAAATCCAGTGACCGCAACCACAATTCGACTGCGTGCATGCTAATTGATCTGGAAAACTTAATATGCAAATTTCTCCTGTTATTGTTGTGGCGTTCAGTCCGATGATGCAGTTCTCCATAACCTGAGCAAGCCTCTTCATGTCCGAATAATTACTGAAACCTACATCCTTCTAAATCTGGTTACAGTATTCGTCTCTTGATCTCTTTCTACAATTTTTACCTCCCACACTTGCCTCCGTTACTAAATTGGTGATCCCCTGATGTCAGAATGTGTCCTATCAACTGATCCCTACTTTTAGTCAAGATGTCCCACAGATTTCTCGTCTCCCCAACTCCACGCAATACCTCGTCGCCGTCTAGGGGTGCCGGCACGGTAGCTCAGCGTGTTCGGTCGGAGGGCTGCGTGCTCTTTGTAATAAAAAAAACTGAGTCAAGGAATCAAGTATCAACTTGAAGACATTTCTTGTGACGTCCGCCCAGACCAAACGCAACGTACTACATCGAAAAAAAGGGGGTAGCGTCTTTCTACATCCACACCTACATCCATATTCCGCAAGCCACCTGACGGTGTGTGGCGGAGGGTACTTTGAGTACGTCTATCGGTTCTCCCTTCTATTCCAGTCTCGTATTGTTCGTGGAAAGAAAGATTGTCGGTATGCCTTTGTGTGGGCTGCAATATCTCTGATTTTATCCTCATGGTCTCTTCGCGAGATATACGTAGGAGGGAGCAATATACTGCTTGACTCCACGGTGAAGGTATGTTCTCGAAACTTCAACAAAAGCTCGCACCGAGCTACTGAGCGTCTCTCTTGCAGAGTCTGCCACTGGAGTTTATCTATCATCTCCGTAACGCTTTCGCGATTACTAAATAATCCTGTAACGAAGCGCGCTCCTCTCTGTTGGATCTTCTCTATCTCTTCTATCAACCCTATCTGGCAAGGATCCCACACCGGTGATCAGTATTCAAGCAGTGGGCGAACAAGTGTACTGTAACCTACTTACCTTTTCAGATTTTCTAGTATCCCTACCACGTTCAAGCTTCTGGCAGTCAGGGGTCAGTGAAGTGAAGTGGAAAGAAGACAAGGATTTCTGGTCAGATGAGTGCAGGGTAATGTCAACAGCAGCAGTATAATCAAAAAGTCTTCGGTCCCGGGTTCGAATCCCGCGCTCCTAAAATTTTGATTAATAATCAGCATTGGCGGCCGAAGACTTCTGGCTTAAGAAGTCACCCTTGTCAGAGAGGGCGGGGGAGTGGGCAGAGGTTCAGGGCCCTCTCTTGTCCTTGGGATGGGAAACTGCCCCTAAAGCCGGAAGAATCAGCAGTGATCAGCGACATGAGGGTGCAGAAGGCAATGGAAACCACTGCAGTAAAGACACGTAACGTGCATCCACAGGACATGTGGCATGTAACTGAAGAAGTGTCATGATAATCTCTCCATTGGCAAAAGTTTCCGGAATAGTCCCCCATTCGGATCTCTGTGAGGGGACTACCAAGGGGGAGGTTAACACGAGAAAAATACTGAATAGCCAACGAAAGGATAAAGTTCTAAGAGTCGGGACGTGGAATGTCAGAAGCTTGAATGCGGTAGGGATAATAGAAAATTTGGAAAGGGAAATGCAAAGGCTCAATCTAGATATAGTAGGGGTCAGTGAAGTGAAGTGGAAAGAAGACAAGGATTTCTGGTCAGATGAGTATAGGGTAATGTCAACAGCAGCAGCAAATGGTATAACGGGAGTAGGATTCGCTATGAATAGGAAAGTAGGACAGAGAATTTCTTGCTGTGAACAGTTTAGTGACAGGGTTGTTCTTATCAGAATCGAGAGCAAACAACACCGACAACGATATTTCAGCTATACTTGCCGACGTCGCAAGCTGAAGATGAACAGATACACAAAGTGTGTGAGGGTATTGAAAGGGTAATAAAGTATGTAAAGGGGGATGAAAATCTAACAGTCATGGTGGACTGGAATGCAGTTGTAGGGGAAGGACTAGAAGAAAAGGTTGCATTAGGTTGCATTAGGCTTGGGACAAGGAATGAGAGACGCAGAAGACTAATTCGGTTCTGTAACAGTTCCAGCTAGCAATAGCGAATCCTCTGTTCAAGAATCACAAGAGGAGAAGGTCTACTTGGAAAAGGCTGGTGATACGGGAAGATTTCAGTTAGATTACATCATGGTCAGACAGAGATTCCGAAATCAGATACATGATTGTAAGGCGTACCCGGGAGCAATTACAACTCAGATCGCAATATAGTAGTGATGAAGAGTAGGTTGAAGTTTAAGACATTAGTCAGGGAAAATCAATACGCAAAGAAGTGGGATACGGAAATGCTAAGGAATGACGAGTAACGGTGGAAGTTCTCTAAGGCTATACAGGGTGTTACAAAAAGGTACGGCCACACTTTCAGGAAACATTCCTCACACACAAATAAAGAAAAGATGTTATGTGGACATGTGTCCGGAAACGCTTAATTTCCATGTTAGACCTCATTTTAGTTTCGTCAGCATGTACTGTACTTCTTCGATTCACCGCCAGTTGGCCCAATTGAAGGAAGGTAATGTTGGCTTCGGTGCTTGTGTTGACAAGCGACTCATTGCTCTACAGTACTAGCATCAAGCACATCAGTACGTAGCATCAACAGGTTAATGTTCATCACGATGGTGTTTTGCAGTCAGTGCAATGTTTACAAATGCGGAGTTGGCAGATGCCCATTTTATGTATGGGGCAATAGCCGTGGCGCGGTACGTTTGTATCGAGACAGATTTCCAGAACGAAGGTGTCCCGACTGGAAGACGTTCGAAGCAATTGGTCGGCGTCTTAGGGAGCACGGAACATTCCAGCCTATGACTCGCGACTGGGGAAGACCTAGAACGACGAGAACACCTGCAATGGACGAGGCAACTCTTCGCGCAGTTGACGATAACCCTAATGTCAGCGTCAGAGAAGTTGCTGCTGTACAAGGTAACGTTGATCACGTCACTGTATGGAGAGTGCTACGGGAGAACCAGTTGTTTCCGTACCATGTATAGCGTGTGCAGGCACTATCAGCAGCTGATTGGCCTCCACGGGTACACTTCTGCGAATGGTTCATCCAACAATGTGTCAATCCTCATTTCAGTGAAAATGTTCTCTTTACGGATGAGGCTTCATTCCAACGTGATCAAATTGTAAATTTTCACAATCAACATGTGTGGGCTGACGAGAATCCGCACGCAGTTGTGCAATCACGTCATCCACATAGATTTTCTGTGAACGTTTGGGCAGGCATTGCTGGTGATGTCTTGATTGAGCCACATGTTCTTCCACCTACGCTCAATGGAGCACGTTATCATGATTTAATACGGGACACTCTACCTGTGCTGCTAGAACATGTGCCTTTGCAAGTACGACACAACATGTGGTTCATGCACGATGGAGCTCCTGCACATTTCAGTCGAAGTGTTCGTACGCTTCTCAACAACAGATTCGGTGACCGATGGATTGGTAGAGGCGGTCCAATTCCATGGCCTCCACGCTCTCCTGACCTCAATCCTCTTCACTTTCATTTATGGGAGAATTTGAAAGCTCTTGTCTACGCAACCCCGATACCAAATTTAGAGACTCTTCGTGCTCGTATTGTGGACGGCTGTGATACAATACGCCATTCTCCAGGGCTGCATCAGCGCATCAGGGATTCCATGCGACGGAGGGTGGATGCATGTATCCTCGCTAACGGAGGACATTTTGAACATTTCCTGTAACAAAGTGTTGCTGTGTGTTTCCATTCCATGATTAATGTGATTTGAAGATAAGTAATAGAATGAGCTCTAACATGGAAAGTATGCGTTTCCGGACACATGTCCACATAACAAATTTTCTTTCTTTGTGTGTGAGGAATGTTTCCTGAAAGTTTGGCCGTACCTTTTTGTAACACCCTGTATATGCAGCAATAAGGAATATCTCAGTAGACAGTACAGTTGAAGGGGGATGGACATCTCTAAAAAGGGCCATCACAGAAGTTGGGAAGGAAAACGTAGGTAGAAAGAAGGTAGCTTTGAAGAAACCATGGGTAACATAAGAAATACTTCAATTGATCGATGAAAGGAGGAAGTACAACAATGCTCCGGGAAACTCAGGAATACAGAAATACAAGTTGCTGAGGAATGAAATACATAGGAAGTGCAGGGATGCTAAGACAAAATGGCTACAGGAAAAAATGTGAAGACATCTAAATATAAATTATTATCGGAAGGACACACTCAGCATACAGGAAAGTCAAAACAACCTTCGGTAACATTAAAAGCAAGGGTGATAACATTAAGAGTTCAACGGGAATTCCACTGTTAAACGCAGAGGAGAGAGCGGATAGGTGGAAAGAATACATTGAAAGCCTTTATGAGGGCAAAGATTTGCTGATGTGATAGAAGAAGAAACAGGAGTCGATATAGAAGAGATGTGGGATCCAGTATTAGAATCAGAATTTGAAAGAGCTTTGGAGGACTTAAGATCAAATAAGGCAGAAGGGATCGATAACATTCCATCAGAATTTCTAAAATCATCGGGAGAAGTGGCAACAAAACCATTCACGTTGGTGTGTAGAATGTATGCTCCTGGCGGCATAGCATATGACTTTCGGAAGAGCATCAACCACACAACTCCTAAGACGGCAAGAGCTGACATGTGCGAGAATTACAGCACAATCAGCTTATCAGCTCATGCATCCAAGTTGCTTACAAGAATAATATACAGAAGAATGGAAAAGAATATTGAGGATGCGCTGGATGACGATCAGTTTGGCTTTAGGAAAGGTAAAGGCACGGGAGAGGCAATTCTGATCGTGCGGTTAATAATGGAAGCAAAACCAAAGAAAAATCAAAACACATTCATAGGATTTGTCGACCTGGAAAAAGCGTTCGACAATGTAAAATGCTGCAAGATGTTCGAAATTCTGAAAAAAGTAAGGTAAGCTATAGGGAGAGACGGGTCATATACAATATGTACAACAGCCAAGATGGAATAATAAGAGTGGACGACCAAGAACGCATTGCTCATATTAAAAAGGGTGTAAGACAAGGATGTAGACCTTCGCCCCGACTGTTCAATATGTACATCGAGGAAGCAATTATGGAAATAAAATAAAGCTTCAGGAGCGGAATTAAACTTCAATGAGAAAGGATATCATTGATACGATTCGCTGATGACATTGCTATCGTGACTGAAAGTGAAGAAGAATTGCATGATCTGCCGAACGGAATGAACAGTCTAATGAGTGTAGAGTATGGACTGAGAGTAAATCGAAGAAAGACGAAGATAATGAGAAGTAGTAGAAATGAGAACAGCGAGAAACTTAACACCAGGATTGATGGCGACGAAGTGCACACCAACAAGAAATGCAGATGATAAACGGGTATTCATTGTACAAGCATATTATACTACAACTGACACATGATTGCATTTTCACGCAATTTGGGTGCATAGATCCTGAGAAATCAGTACCCAGAACAACCACCTCTGGCCGTAATAACGGCCTTGATACGCCTGGGCATTGAGCCAAACAGGGCTTGGATGGCGAGTACATGTACAGCTGCCCATGCAGCTTCAACACGATACCACAGTTCATCAAGAGTAGTGACTGGCGTATTGTGACGAGCCAGTTGCTCGGCCACCATTGACCAGACGTTTTCAATTGTTGAGTGATCTGGAGAATGTGCTGGCGTTCAGTACCTGCAAAATGCGGTCGTGCGTTATACTTCTAAAATGTAGGGTTTCGCAGGCATCGAATGAAGGGTAGAGCCACGGGTCGTAACACATCTGAAATGTAGCGTCCACTGTTCAAAGTCCCGTCAATGCGAACAAGAGGTGACCGAGACGTGTAACCAATGGCACCCCATACCATCACGCCGGGTGATACGCCAGTATGGCGATGACGAATACACGCTTCTAATGTGCGTTCGCCGCGATGTCACCAAACACGGATGTGACTATCATGATGCTGTAAACAGAACCTTGATTGATCCGAAAAAATGACGTTTTGCCATTCGTGCACCCAAGTTCGTCGTTGAGTACACCATCGCAGGCGCTCCTGTCTGTGATGCAGCGTCAAAGGTAACCGCAGCTATGGTCTCCGAGCTGGTTGTCCATGCTGCTGCAAACGTCGTCGAACTGTTCGTGCAGATGGTTGTTGTCTTGCAAACGTCCCCATCTGGTGAGTCAGGGATCGAGACGTGGTTGCACGATCCGTTACAGCCATGCGGATAAGATGCCTGTCATCTAGACTGTTGGTGATACGAGGCCGTTGGATCCAGCACGGCGTTCCGTATTACCCTCCTGAACTCACCGATTCCATATTCTGCTAACAGCCATTGGATCTCGACCAACGCGGGGAGAAATGTCACGATACGATAAACCGCAATCGCGATAGGCTACAATCCTACCTTTATTAAAGTCGGGAACGTGATGGTACGCATTTCTCCTACTTACATGAGGCATCACAACAACGTTTCATCAGGCAAAGCCGGTCAACTGCTGTTCGTGTATGAGAAATCGGTTGGATACTTTCATCATGTCAGCACGTTGTAGGTGTCGCCACCGGCGCCAACCTTGTGTGAATGCTCTGAAAACCTAATCATTTGCATATCACAGCATCTTCTTCCTGTCGGTTAAATTTCGCGTCTGTAGCACGTCATCTTCGTGGTGTAGCAATTTTAGTGGCCAGTAGTGTAAATGAAGTTAAGGAATTCTGCTACTTAGGCAGTAAAATAACCAATGACGGACGGAGCAAGGAGGTCATAAAAAGCGGACTATCAATGGCAAAGAGGGCATTCCAGGGCAAGAGAAGTCTACTAATATCAAATATTGGCCTTAATTTGAGAAAAAAATATCTGAGAATGTACTTCAGGAGTACAGCAGTGTATGGTAATGAAACATCGAGTGTGCGAAAACAGGAACAGACGAGAACCGAAACATTTCCGATGTGGCGCTACAGACGAGTGTTGAAAATTAGGTGGTCTGATAAGGTAACGAATGAGGAGGTTCTGCGCGGAATCGGAGAGGAAAGGAACTTGTGGTAAGCACGGGTAAGGAGAAGGAACAGGGTGATAGGACCTGTGTTAAGACATGAGGGAACGACTTCCATGGTACTAGAGGGAGCTTTAGAGGGCAAAAACTGTAGAGGAAGACAGAGACTGGAATACATTCAGCAAGTAATTGAGGACGTAGTTTTTCAAGTGATACTCTGAGCTCTGAGGTGAAGAGGATAGCTCACGAGAGGAATTCGTGGCTGGCTCATCAAACCATCAGAAGACTGGTGACCAAAACAAAAAACTTCCTCCTCAATTAAGCGATGTACCCATCATATCTTTAGCACCAAACATGAAAAACCTCTATCCCCTTCTTGTCTAAACTGTTTATCGTCCACGTTCCACTTCGATACAGGGCTACACTTCAGACAAATATCTGAGACTTCCCACCGTTTAAACCTATATTCTATGTTAACAGATTTCTCGCCTGCAGAACACTTTTATATCCCCTTTACTTTGGGCGTCATCGCTTATTTTGTTGTGAAAATAGCAAAACTCATCCACTACTTTAAAAGTCTCGTTTCCTAAGTTAATTTCCATAGTATCACCTGATTTAATTAGACTACATTGCAATATCCTTGTCTTGATTTGGTTGATGTTTTCTTATATCCGCCTTTCATGACGCTATCCATTCCATTCAACTGCTCTTCTAGGTCTTTTGCTGTCTCTGACAGAATTACGATATGCTAGCAAACTTCAAAGTTTTTATTTCTTCTCCCTGGACTTTAATTCCTACAAATTTTCTTTATTGCTTGATCAATGTATAAACTGAATAACTTCGAAGATAGGCTTACCTGCCTCCCATCTCAACTACTGCTTCCCTTTCATTCCCTTGGACTCTTGTAAGTGCCATCTGGTTTCTGTTCAAGTTGTAAATAGCCTTTCACTTCCTGTTAACTTCCCCTATAAAATCAGTGCAGCTCTTGATTCTGGACCTACAAATCCGTTGCTGAAATGTAGGACCAGCGGACGACAAGGTCAGAATGATTTTAATAACCAACAAGCATACACTGATAGACCAAAATACACTATCGGCCATTAAAATTGCTACACCACGAAGATGACGTGCTACAGGCGCGAAATTTAACCGACAGGAAGAAGATGCTGTGATATGCAAATGATTACCTTTTCAGAGCATGCACACAAGGTTGGCGCCGGTGGCGACACCTACAATCTGCTGACACGAGGAAATTTTCCAACCGATTTCTCATACGCAAACAGCAGTTGACCGGCGTTGCCTGGTGAAACGTTCTTGTGATGCCTCGTGTAAGGAGGAGAAATGCATACAATCACGTTTACGACATTGATAAAGATCGGATTGGAGTCTATCGTGATTGCGGTTTATCGAATCGCGACATTGCTGTTCGCGTTGGTCGAGATCCAATAACTGTTAGCAGAATATGGAATCGGTGGGTTCATGAGGGTAATACGGAACGCCGTGCTGGATTCCAACGGCCTCGTACCACTAGCAGTCGAGATGACAGGTATCTTATCCGCATGGCTGTAACGGATCGTGCAGCCACGTCTCGATCCCTGAGTCAACAGATGGGGATGTTTGCAAGACAACAACCATCTGCACGAAAAGTTCGACGACGTTTACAGCAGCATGGACTTTCCGCTCGGAGATCATGTCTGCGCTTACCCTTGACACTGCATCACAGACAGGAGCGCCTGCGATGGTGTACTCAACGACGAACCTGGGTGCACGAATGGCAAAACGTCATTTTTTCGGATGAATCCAGGTTCTGTTTAAAGCATCATCATGGTTGCATCTGTGTTTGGCGACATCGCGGTGAACGCACATTGGAAGCGTGTATTCGTCGTCACCATACTGGCGTATCACCTGGTGTGATGGTATGGGGTACCATTGGTTACACGTCTCGGTTCGAGCCCTGCGAAACCGTACATTTCAGCAGCATAATGCACGACCGCATGTTGCAGGTCCTGTACGGGCCGTTCTGAATACAGAATATGTTCGACTGCTGCCCTGGCCAGCACATTTTCCAGATGTCTCACCAAATGAAAACGTCTGGTCAATGGTGGCCGAGCGACTGGGTCGTCACAATACGCCAGTCACTACTCTTGGTGAACTGCGGTATCGTGTTGAAGCTGCATGGGCAGCTGTACCTGTACACGCCATCCAAGCTCTGTTTGACTCAACGCCCAGGCGTATCAAGGCCATTATTACGGCCAGAGGTGGTTGTTCTGGGTATTGTTTTCTCAGGATCTGTGCACCCAAATTGCCTGAAAATGTAATCACATGTCAGTTCTAGTATAATATATATTGTCCAATGAATACCCGTTTATCATCTACATTTCTTCTTGGTGTAGCAATTTGAATGGCCAGTAGTGTATTATGATCATTACCCAACGCGAAGTTGGATGCCCTCTGGTAGCGCTGCGGACACGTGAAGCCGTAACAAAACTATCTAAGTGGAGCACAAACAGAAGGGGCATCTACCGTAGCGAAGATACGGACTGCAGATAGGGAAATTCACTGAGATAGGAGACTTTGACAAAGGGCAGATTACTATGACTTTGAACGAGTGTCTCGAACAGGGTGAAACTGCTCGAATGTTCATTTGTTGCTGTCTTGTGCATCTACGGAACAAGGTAGAGGACAGTGAAACTACCACTAGGTGCCAAATGGTTGGACGTCCACTACTCTTCACAGAACATGGGGTTTGGAGGCTTGTCTGTTCCGCAACGTAGGATGACGGTTATCGGTGGGGTCTTTGCCGACAGAGCACAGTGCTGCTGCACGTACAAGTGTTTCTGAGCACACAGCTCATCGTATAGTGCTGAACATGAATCTCTGCAGCGGATCACCCCTACATGTTCACATGTTGACTCAAGGACATAGTCAGCTGCGACTGCAGTGGGCACGGGACCATCGGGATTCGACCGTCGATTAATGGAAACATGTCGACTCTTCGAGTGAATCACATTTTTGCTACCCTAAGTCGCTCGTCGACTCCACAAACGCCGTCTTCGAGGTGAACAGCGGCTTGAAACGTGCAGCGTGCCATGTACGCAGGCTGGTGGAAGCAGTATTATGCTATGGGAGACTTTCTCCAGCATTGCATGGGATCTGTGATACTAATCGAAGACATATTGACAGCTGCGAACCACCTGCATCCCTTCACGAGTGATGTCTTCCCCGACGGCGACGTCATCCTTCAGCACGAGTAACATAGCGATGCTCACTTTCTAGATAAGTGATTAAAATGAACTTTCTACATAGTGAATAAAAGCTGTTACCTGAGTTTTCAAGTTCTGGTGAAAGTCAGGTTTATGAGTCGTCGTTAGAGAGATTGCAGAAAATTAGACTGCAGGCTCAACTTGTGAATACGTAAGTATACGTTCGATAGCGCTCTGTTGGTGCGATGTTATTACGTCACCAATAGCGCCGTTTGTGCCATTATATCCGGATCAGAACTGCCACCACACCAACAACCAATGAGAGAACGCACTTGGACGCACCTCCTGTTTCGTTCACCGTTGTCAAATCTCTGTGCTACTGCAGGTAGCGGCTACTGTAGCCAGTCGTAGACGACGCTCACGGCTGGTAACGTAAACAGTTGTCGTTCTATGTTTTGTTTCTCTGTGCGGCGAGTTTATTTCGCGCTACGGAATGTCTGAAGCTTTTAGCGGAAGTGTGCAAAACAAGTGTGACTCCGAAACGGGAAGTTCAGCGATCTGCTCATGTTTTGCATGGTCAGGCACGTGAATTGGTGTGCTGGGTGCGAGAATATTTCGAGAAAGAGAGAGACAATGCTGCAGCACTACTGCCTCTAACGAAGGGCAAAGTAGTCGAAAGAACTGCAGACGCCTTGAGGACAAACAAAAATAAAGTCGTCAGAATTTGTAAGGGGTAATACTGCGTGGAAGGGGAAGAGCTTGGTTCATCCAAACTGCGGACACCTGGAAACAAAAGAAGGACAGAACCACGTGTAACAAACTTGCACTCTTTTCAACAAGATGCTGTCCGTCGCCACATATATGGATGTTGTTGTTGTGGTCTTCAGTCCAGAGACTGGTTTGATGCAGCTCTCCATGCAATACATTAAAGCTGCATGCCCTCGGGAAAAATTACGGCTGTGGTTTCCCCTTGCTTTCAGCCGTTCGCAGTACCAGCACAGCAAGGCCGTCTTGGTTAGTGTTACAAGGCCAGATCAGTCAATCATCCAGACTGTTGCTCCTGCAACTACTGAAAAGGCTGCTGCCCCTCTTCAGGAACCACATGTTTGTCTGACCTCTCAACAGATACCCCTCCGTTGTGGTTGCACCTACGGTACGGCCATCTGTGTCGCTGAGGCACGCAAACCTCCCCACCAACGGCAAGGTCCATGGTTCATGGGGGGGGGGGGGGGGGGGGGAGGACATATATTACGAGAGAAAAGAACATCCAAGTATTAAAAAACTGTGCATTACTCTTAGCAAGGCAGTTATTCAATGGCACCAAAACGTCTTTGTTGATGATTGTCAGAGCCCTTCCTTTTCGGTATAAAAACATTAATGGAGGGAAAATTATAATGGAGAGAAGCGACATTGTAGTGCGGTGTTGTCGGTTTTTGAGAACTGTCGTTAAAATGCCATTTGAAGATATTGTGTGGCTTGACGAAACCGCGATAAAAGCCGGTCATTCTGTCAGAAAAGATTGGGCAGATGATAGCATATGCGGAAGTTCTGCTATTCCGATGGGAAAGAGCGCAAGAATTATTGTCTTGCGTGCTGTAACTGGTTTTGTACCTAACTGTCTCCTCGTTTACAGAGCGAGGAAAACAAACGACTACCACGTGGAAATGAACCACAATAGTTTTTTGAAGTGGTTCAAAGGGCAACTACTGGAAAACTTAAATCGGCCGTCCGTCATTGTAATAGATAAAGCCCCATACCACATAGTTATTAAAGATAAAGCTGCAACGATGGCCACGAAAAAAGCCAACATTTTTGAATGATTGAAACTCCACAAATTGAAAATTCAGGACGATTTATGTAATGCTGAGCTTATGGAAATAGTAAATAAAGATAAGCCACAGTTTCAGCAGTATATTATGGACGAGGTAGCTAAAGAACATGGCCACAGCGTTCTTAGGATTCCACCATACCAATGCCGCTTTAACGCTATTGAAATAATTTGGGCACAAATTAAAAATTACGTTGCAACGAATAACGAAAGCTTCACTGTGGCAGAAATTCAAAGGCGTTTAGAGAAAAAAGTGGCACAAATAACGTCAGAGAACTGAAGAAATGTTGTACACCACACCGAAAAGGCTGTTAAAGAAGCGTGGAAAAGTGAAGTTAATGTCGACATAATATAGAAAATATAATAGAGAAAATATAATTATATCCTTGGGAAATTCCAGTGGCTCGTCCACGGACCAGAGCTCAAATGGTTCAAATGGCTCTGAGCACTATGGGACTTAATATCTGAAGTCATCATTCCGCTAGAACTTAGAACTACTTAAACCTAAGTAACCTAAGGATATCACACACATCCATGCACGAGGCAGGGTTCGAACCTGCGACCGTAGCAGTCGCGCGGTTCTTTGAAGCGCCTAGAATCGCTCGGCCACCGCGGCCGGCACCAGAGCTCAGATAACGACAGTGTCGAGAAAGAAAGTGATTAAGAACAAAGTGACATATACCCTTTACCTTAATTTGTCATTATCTTTGTGTTCGTATTTCGTAGCTTTGACTTAATGGTGTCTACTGCAGTTGCACAATAAGTCTCATCTCATTATTAAGGAATACTCATCTGCACAAATATGACAGTCTACATGCACCCTACAGTGATTGGTAAGTAATCAAGCAGTTTATATTATTTTAGCGTTTACTGTGTTAACATGAACGATTCAGATCCATTTTAACACCCCTGCTCATTGTAAGAGCAGTGCTCTTCCTGTTGCTTTTGTTCAGATATACAAATGATATGAACAGAGTATCATTAAATAAACGGGAGTGTGTTTGTTAAACCACAAGGATATAGCGATCCTGCAAAGCGAACTCAATGCCGCACGTTAAAAGGCGGCGTGAGCAGATAGCCCAACAAGGACCCGCACAGTTGTTGCTGCCACAGCCACAATGCGCGAGCACGCACCGGCAAACCGACAACAGCACCCCCTTCCACGCTCAGCTGTGCTTCGCTGTCAACCACTTTGTTATCATGATCCGGGTGTAGGCAAGACTGGGTGGCCGCCTAGGACGGCAGAATTTTAGGGGCGGCTAAGGGAGGAATCAATTGACTTTAAATCAACCAGCTAAAAACTTGAGCAAACGAGAAAGAAATGAAAGACAGGAAAAATAAAACTCCAAATTGTTTTAGAAAGCATACGGAACAGTTATTTAATAAGCCTTTGGTGTATGTGTTGTTCTTAGCGTAAGTTATTTTAAGTATAGGGACCGATCACCTCAGCAGTTTGGTCCCTTAGGAATTCACGCACATTCAACATTCAGTAACCCTTTACTTACTTCGCGGCAGGAAATACACTGCCTCTATGTACCTATCTAACTAAAGCAGCCGCTACTAAGCAAGAAGCGGAAACAGAAATGAGCTTGATTCATGTCTGTCGAGCGCTAGTGGGGCACATGCGCTGGCTTGCCAAAGATTAGCAATGAATTTATGAATTGTATCATTCTTGTCCAATAAACCTACGATGAATCGGAGTGATACTTTTCGTGTGAAATCAGTGTAAAATAAGAGTAAATTGCTATCATTCAGAGTATTACTTCTGATAAATTTTAAATGTTATTCACAATTGGGGGGGGGGGGGGCGGCAGCATAGAAAAAAAGGATACATTTTGATTTTGTACCGTAATTTCATCGTGATTGTGTGCAAAAAAAATCTGAAGCCAGAAATTTATGGTACAGAAGAAGGAATATTCCAAGTCCAGCAGCTTTGCTTGAAGAAACAGATTAATGAAAAACTGTACTTACGAAGTTTTTTTTTAACTTAGGGTTTATCGTCCACTGTGAGCAACTCAATCGCCTATAAGCAGTCGCCAGTCCCTAATTTAGTACCACTGACTCCAGGGAAGGGAAAGAGCCAGTGCCTTTAGACAAACACAACATCCATGCTGCCAAACCCGGACCAATCTCGGATGAATGATAAGAGTCCAGACGTTTTGACCACTGCGTCACAGTGGCAGCAAATATAACTTGTACATGAGCAAACACGATTTCATCAATGTATATTAGTCATAAGCTGTTGTGTATTGTATTGCGTTTTCTTTGTCTATGTTGTACTTAGCTCTGCATAGTATCCTGTCCTGTGTGATTAGTTTGTTGATTAGTCATAAGATGAAGGCTGATTGTAATACAATGTAAATCTTTCAGGGGTGATTACCTGTTGTAATTATTCAATGTGGTTCCATGTACTTGTTTGTCGAATTTATTATGGGCTGATACTGTCATCTTGGTGCCCACTTATAAAGTCACAAAAAGTAGAAGGAAGAGCACAATGTAATGTACAGTCGATATTGAGGTCGTCAGAGATAGAGTAGAAGTTCGGAATGTTTAGAGAATGCTTTTTTTTAAGCTCTTGGAATGGATGGCACTATTGAATCGAGATTACCTCAGGGGGACAATCCCCATTGACCAATGTCGACGCAAGCAGACATTCGGATTCTGGGGGACCTGCCAGAAAGTGTAAAAGGGAAGAATTGGAGCTCCCAAGAACCTCAAAGAAGATTAAAACTAAACAGTCTTTCAGAATTGGAACCACAAACGTACAGCCAATGATTAAGACTGGTGAACTTAAACAGGTAATAGATGAGATGAAAGAGAATTGCATTGGAATACTAGTGGCGCAAGAAGCAAGATCCACTAATGAGGATACAGTGGATTCAGAAGGCTTCTTACTACTGAAAGGGAAACCAGGAGTTAGAGTGGGAAAGGAATCCGTGCACCGAGATGCTTTGGTACGGGGTTCATAGTAGACCAGAGATACGAGGATGGCATAACTGAAATAAAGAGCAGGTCAGAAAGGATATCAACACTGACATTTCAAGCAGGGAACAAAAACTTTACAATAGTAAATGGACGTGCACCTAAAATGACAAGAACGGAAAGACAAGAAAGTTGCAGACAGTTTCTGGGAGGAGCTAGATGGTACACTGGAAAACATACCATGTAGACATGTAAAGATCTTCGTAGGATATTATAATACACAGATTGAAAGAGAGAAGCAACATAAATGGTTAGTGGGCGAGTACCCTGCACACCAGCAGACAAACAAAAATGGAGAAACACTAATTGAACTGTATTGAGAACACAAAATGAAACTGATGACAACACACTTTAGGGCCAAACCGAGTAATAAAAAGACATGGGCGAACTCATGCACACGCCTTTGGATCCCAAACATGGACAGACTGCCACTAACGAATAGAAGAACTGGAAACATGAAGATAGACAATTTAAGACACAATCGATCCAGATATGGTGGAGAAACAAGGAATGTGAGGAAGCAGTAGAGACTCGCAGGAAAACCTGGAGAGACTGGAGCAGCAAGAAGGACCCGGAAAAAGCAGAAGTTTTCTTAGGAGGAAGAAAGCAAGCGGCCTGAACGATAAAATGGACCAGAAGACAGAAGATGAAGCAGAAACTGGACGAGATTGAGACCAACTTCAGGGAAAACTACAGCAGACATTTTTTTCGGGAAATTCAAAAAGAGTCCCATTTATAAGAGAATATTTATAAGAGAATATTTATAAGAGATAAGAAAGGGAAGCTGGCTGTTAGTGCGAAGGAGAATTGTAAGATTTTTGCAGAGTACTTTCGTGACCTGCTGAACTATGAACCACCTGAAGACGAGCTGGGATTGGGGACTGACACAGATGAAAGAGAGCCACGCCCTCCAACCAGGGATGAAGTCGCTCATGCCATAAGCGATCTAAAGAATGATAAGGCAACTGGAGAAGATGATATAGCAGCCGATATGATAAAGTAGCGAGGCAACAAAGCAAAATAGCAAAACAAAGCAATAGACAACATGACCAACATAATCCATCACATTTGGAGAACAAAGAAGTTACCAGAAGGGTGGAAGAATGCAATTGTAGTACCAATACATAAGAAGGGGGACAAGGGAAATGCAAACAACTACAGAGGAATATCGCTACTAGACGTCAGATACAAGGTGCTGTCAAAACTCTTGCTCAAGAGAGTAGAAGAACAGGTAGAAAGTACAGTTGTCGACTACCAAGCGGGATTCAGGAAGGGAAAAGGATGTATAGAACAGATATTTATCCTGAAGCAACTGATAGAACATAGGGCGGCAGTATTAACCTTCGTGGACTTCACAAAGGCACATGACTCCATCGACAGAGAGACTCTTGTTAGGATCCTGAAGAACTGAGGACTAGATGGAATTACACAAGAACTCATAAAAGAAATTCTGACAGAAATAAAAGCAACGGTGAGATTCAGAGGAGCACTGTAAGAAGTATTTGAGATCAAGACTGGTGTTAAACAGGTAGATGGATTGTCACCATATTTGTTCGATATAGCACTGAACGAAGTGATCAGGCAGTGGAGAGCAATAAACGAGGAAATGAGAATACCAAAGACCCATGTGGTGTCAAAAAGTACAACAAAATACTATGTCCCAAAAGAGTTGGAGAGAGATGGATGCGAAAAACTAGGGAACAACTGTACCGGGACATGAGAACAATATCTGGGGAAATCAGACTCAAAATGACAAGGTAGGCTGGACATGTAATTAGGATGTGTAGGGACAGAATGACGAAGAGAGTGTGGGAAACAACGGGGAGGACAAGGGAAAGACAGAAACCAAGTGGGTTGTTGAACTCCGGTAGGACTGATTGGATTTGGGGATCAAGTTCCAAGGAAAAGAAAATTGGAGGAACAAATATACACTGACTAATATGCCAGAGATCAACGACAGAGAATACAGGAAAAGATTAGTGTGTCATCAGTGGAGCCGACAGAGAAAAGGACACTGATGATCTTGGAAGAAGAGTGAGAGAGAAGAAGAGAAAGAAAAAAGAAGTTCTGGGAGAAGAAGAGGAAAAAGCAGTCCACGAATGGGCTACCCATGATCCTACAGAGGCCGTAACGCAAGAAGAAGAAGAAGAATGAGGAAGGAAATCGATAGTGTCTGTTTCAAACGAAGCAACCCGCCATTTGCCTGGAGCGATTTAGGGAAGTCACAAAAAACCTACATCTAGATGGCGAGGGTGGATTTGAACCATTGTCCTTTCAAATATGAGTCCATCTTGCCAACCACTGCGCCACCTTTCTCCGTGACAAGTTACCTGGGATGAGCTACATTTTGTCTTATATATATATATATATATATATATATATATATATATATATATATATATATATACTGGCTGACGAGTTTGATCGTATATATATACTATTAGCCAACAAACAGATTGTAGTAACACGTAGAAAGTGTATTTTTTGTTCAACCATACACTTCTTGGAATAATGGCTATTGACATTAACAAACTAAAAGTAGGGTAAATTAGAATGACAGTGGTGGTTGTAGCAAGATCTAGTGAGAGTCATTTACGAGATGTATTTTGAAAATTTTCTACACCAACGATTGTTTGTTCCATTCAACCTGGGTTATTACTATGTGCAATGTCGTTATATTTGATTACAGTGTACTTGCGTGTTCCTTGCTAGTTAGTGTGTGACAGTCCAAGCAGTAGGTCGTGAGTGAACGATGGTACTTTCCAATGCAGAAAAAGTCGACATGCTCAAAGTGTATGGCATGGATAGTGTAGAAAGAATGCAGCTTGTCCTCATATGGTGTATGCAGCAAGATATTCCAATAGACATCAATCATATTGGCAGTTATTTATCAACCTCTTCAACTAGTTATGTGAAAGTGGTATTGTAACTCCTAGTAAAGTAACAGAAGCAAACAAGTGACTACAGAAGAGGTGGAAATTAGTGTTCTAGCTAATGTTGCAGTTGATCTGCACATTAGCTCCATCGCAATCACACAAGGATGTGGCATGAGACAGGCATTCTTCATCAACGTAGGTTCCATCTCTCTCCATCAAGATGAAAATGGTTCAAATGGACCTGAGCACTATGGGACTTAACATCTGAGGTCATCAGTCCCCTAGAACTTAGAACTACTTAAACCTAACCAACCTAAGGACATCACACACATCAATGCCCGAGGCAGGAATCGAACCTGCGACCGTGGCGGTAGTGCGGTTCCAGACTGAAGCGCCTAGAACCACTCGGTCGCACCGGCCGGCTCCCCATCAATAGCTGCATGGAAATGATTGTGGGACTCGTGTCAACTTCTGTACATGGGCATTAAGATAACATACTCCAGATGTCTCATGTAACCTGTTTAGTGATGAAGCCACATATGTCAGTTATGTCCAGGCAAACCACCAAAACATGCTCTGTTGGTCTGCTGACAGTCCCCATTGGCTTCATCAGGTCTAGCATCAGCTTCAATGGAGGGCAAACGTGCGGCGTTGGACAGTGGATCATCAGCTCATAGGCCTACTTTTCAGTCACAGAACACTGAACGTAATAGACCACCTTGCACGAATGCTAGCAAATACCTCTGCAGACTAAGGGGAACTAGTGGTACCACACTACACGAAGTACTACAGCATGTTTCCAGATTAGTGGACTGGACGCAGAGGACCTGTACCTTGGCCAGCCCATTCCCCAGATTTGACACCTGTGGTCTTTTTCAATGGGGAAAGCTGAAAGACGGTGTCTGTGAGGACGTACAAATACACCCCATGATATGCAACGACATATTACTGCAGCCTGCTAGGATATGTCTGTTGAAATGCTAGCATGTGTACAACAGTCGTTCTATATCAGACTGGAAGCATGTATTGCTGCTGGTTGTGGTCATTTTGAACACAACTTGTGACGGCCAACTGTCGCTTTACTGCTCAGAATTCACCTGACTGGTGTATGCACTTGTGTTACTCTTCACTGTGTGCTCCCACAGGTATTGTCCAAGTGTTGGTGTGGGAACTTTTCAAAATACGATATCTCGGTAACGAGTCGCACTAGAATCTTGCAACGAACACCGTTGACATTCTAATTTACACTACTTTTAGTATGTTAATTCAATAGGCATTGTTCCGTTTAAAAAGTGAATGGGTGCACAAAAATTAAACATTCTGAATATTACTGTATTTCAGTCCTTTTATTAGCTAACAGTACGAGCCACTGACTACTAACCGATTCTGTGAAAACCGCGCATCAGTAGCACTTTCCAGTTCTGCAATATTTGCGGTACATGTTTCAGGTGATTCATCTTGTGTATACGAATGTATGTTAGAATACGTTTTATGTTTCATGTATTAAGGTTGCCCATTTTAAGCAAGAATTGTTATTTCTTTATCTGTGCAGAATATTGTTTACTTGTGTGTCAGCTAGCACAATGTCAATTTTGTTTTATGCTATAAGTTATCGTATACTGACTAATAAAAGGATATTTAATATACCCACGCTTGCACAATCTCCAGCTAGACACCACTTCATCCAAACCCTGCAATACAGCTACCATGGTTGCGATGGCTACAAATTTAACACATATACGGTTAGCTGCATACTGCTCAAAATAGCTACACCTTTCATTTTATTTGAGTCGTCTGTCTTCCGACTGGTTTGATGCGAATTCCTCTCCTGTGCTGACCTCTTTATCTCAATGAAGCACTTGCACCATACGTCCTCAATTATTTGCTGGATGTATTCCAGTCTCTGTCTTCCTCTATAGTTCTTATCCTCTACAGCTCCCTTTAGTACCAAGGAAGTTATTCTGTGATGACTTAAGCGATGTCCTACCATCCTTTCCCCTCTGCTTGTCAGTATTCTCCAAACATTCCTTTCCTCACCAATTCTACAGAGAACCTCCTCATTCCTTACCTTATCAGTCAACCCAACTTTCTACATTCGTCTGTGACTCCACATCTCAAATACTTCAATTCTCTTCTGTTCCGGTTTTCCGACAGACCCTGTTTCACCACGATACAATGCTGTGCCCCAAACGCACATTCTCAGGAATTTATTCCCCAAATTAAGGTCTATATTTGATACTAGTACACTTCTCTTGGCCAGGAATGCTGGCTAGGAATGCCTTTTCTGACAGTGCAAGTCTGCTTTTTATGCCCCCCTTGGGCTCCGTCCAACATTGATTATTTTCCAGCCTGGATAGCAGAGTTACTTGACTTCCCCTACTTTCGTGATCACAAATACTGATGTTAAGTTTCTCGATTTTTTCATTCCTACTATTTCATATTACTTTTGTGTTTCTCCGATTTACTCTCAATCCATTTTCTGTCATTAGACTGTTCATTCCATTCACCAAATCCTGTAACTATACTTCCCTTTCACTGAGAATAGTAATGCCTTCAGCGAATCTTACGATTTATATCCCTTCACCTTGAATTTTAACTCAATTCTTTAACCTTTCTCTTATTTTCGCTATTGCTTCTTCGATGTATAGAATGAACAGTAGGGGCGAAAGACTACATGCTCGTTAATTGAAAGACTTCACCTCGTGCTCTTCCAGTCTTATTGCTCCCTCTTGGATCTTGTACATACTGTATATTATCAGTCTTTCCTATATTTTCTCAGAATTTTGAATTTATTACACCATATGATATCGTCAAACGCTTTTTGTAAATGGGAAAATTATGTGAACACGTATTGATTTTTCTTTAGTCTTGCTTCGATTATCATGTGCAACGTCAGAATTGCCTTTTTTGTACCTTTACCTATCCTAAACCCAAACAGATCGCAATCTAAAACATCCTCAATTTTATTTTACATTTTTCTATATACTGTTTCATTCAGCAACTTGGATCGTGCACTGTTAAGCTGATTGTGCGACAATTCTATCACTTCTTGGCTCTTATAATCTTCTGAATTGTGTGGACGATATTTTTCCTAAAGTCAAGTGCTATATATCCAGGCACACCAACGTGAGCAGCCGTTTTGTTGCACTTCCCCCAATGATTTTAGAAATTCTAATGGAATGTTATCTGTCCCTTCTGCCTTATTCGATGTTATGCCTTCCAAAGCTCATTCCAATTTTGTTGCTACTGCTGGATCCCCTGTCTTTTCTATATCGACTCCTGTTTCTTCTTCTATCACGTCATCAGACAAAACTTTCCCGTCTTAGACACCTTAAACATACTCTTTCGATCCATACGCTCTCTCCTCTGGATTTGACAGTGGAGTTCCCACCGCACTCTTGAAGTTACTACCCTTGACTTTAATTTCACCGAAGGCTGTTCTGACTTTTCTGTATGATGAGTCAGACCTTCTGGCAAATATCTCTTTTTCGATATATTCACACATTCCATGCAGTCTTTTCGCCTTAGCTTACCGCACTTCCTATTTATTTCATCCTTAATTGTCTTGTATATCTGTATTTCTGAATTTCCCTGAACATTTTTGTGCTTCCTTCTTTCATCGATCAACTGAAGTGTTTCAGCTGTTACCCGCAGTTTCTTTGTAGTTACGTTCTTTGTAACTATGTTTTTCTTTCCAAAATCTGTGATTGCCCCTGTTTGAGTTGTCCATTCTCTTCAACTGAATTGCATTTTGAGCTATTCCTTGCCGCACTACCTATCGCCTCAGAGTACTCCAAGCTTATCTCTTCATTCCGTAGTGTTTCTGTATCCGACTTCTTTGCGCATTGATTCTCTTAAACGTCAACAAACTCTTCATCACTACCAAGTTTTGATCTGAGTCTATATCCGGTCCTAGGTACGCCGTACAACCAAGTATCCTACTCCCGTTACACTATTTTCTGGTGCTGTTGATACTACGCAATATTTACTTTGTACCTGACCAGAAACCATTGTCTTCTTTCCATTTCACTTCATTAATCCCCACTATATCTAGATTGTGCCTTACCATTCTCTATTTCAGGTTTTCTAGCTTCCCTATCTCGCTGAAACTTCTGACATTCCTCGTTCGTACTCGTAGCACGTTATTCTTTCATTTGTTTTTCAGTATTTTTCTCATGGTCACCTCCCCCTTGACAGTCCTCTCCTGGAGATCCAAATGGGAGAATAGTAAGGAATCTTTTGCCAACGGAGAGACCGTCACGACACTTTTTCCATTACAGGTCGCACTATGTGTCTTTAATGCAGTGGTTTCCATTGTCTTCTGCATCTTCATGCCGTTAATCATTGCTGACTCTTCCACCTTTAGGAGCTCTTTCTCACCCCAAGGGCAAGACAGTGTCCTGAACTTCTGTCCGCTCGTCCGCTCTCTTTTACAAGGCCGTTGGCGGAATGAAGATGACTTATTATGCCAGGAGTGTTCGTCCACCATTGTTAACGATTTTTATTCAAAATTGAAGTGGTGGTGGGGTTAGAACCCAGGATCGAGGGCGTTTTGATTACTACCCCTAGACCAAGGGGCTATTTGGCTCTATCCACAACAGAAAATCTGGCAAATTAAGCCTATAATATGCTCTCAAAACTGCTCATGTTCCATCGTTTTATGCTCCAAAATCAAAACCAACAAAAGCATACGCATCATTGCCCGAAGATTATTTGCTATAACAGATGCTGCTGTCTTCATCGCAAACAACACTATCACCAAAATTCAGCGCGTTTTACATGGAATATAGTTAAAGGAAAACTGTAGTGTGCTTGTATAAGCTTACCCACAAAATGATAAAATACGAAATGAAGCTATCTTCTGTTTGCGAAACGCACATGATAGTGCATACAGCAGCTGTATATATCACTGGATGTACATGCAAATTTATATCGTTGTACGGTACACAGTATAGAGAGACATCATAAATACTGAGTTCCGTAAAAATGAAACTGCAGGGCGAAATTCGCGAGAGATACATATGAAATGTCGAAAACAGAAAACCTGGCAAAATTATCCAATAATGTCCTTTCAAGTTGCTCTTGTTTTGTATATTATAAATCCGAAGGTTTTTGAGTGTGTGTCAGTATGTTTGTTACTTGTTCGTGCTGAAACAGCCTGACGCATATGGATGAAATTTGGCATGGAGATAGCTTATATCCTGAATTAACACATAGGCTACCTTTTTTGAGGAACTACTCATACTTCATTAGTCCATTGTTTGAGAACGAGAGCACTTAGTGTCAAACATTGCACGTAATATCAAGCCTTTACGAAACTTGTTCTTGCTGATTACCTCCCACAGAATAATGAAAGGAAAAAATTATATCGTTGAATACATTTTCGCTGTTCAGGCAGTGAACCTGCCAGACGAACCATGACGTTTTAATTTATTATGTCTTTACTACTAACTTCATTCGTGCCACTTTTTGCATGCTATGTTCACATACACCAGTGAACATACCACCAAAACTATATCATTGTACGACACATAATTCAGGATATGTGACGTCATAAACATATCTACATCTACATCTACATCCACACTCCGCAAGCCACCTGACGGTGTGTGGCGGAGGGTACCTTGAGTACCTCTATCGGTTCTCCCTTCTATTCCAGTCTCGTATTGTTCGTGGAAAGAAGGATTGTCGGTATGCCTCTGTGTGGGCTCTAATCTCTCTGATTTTATCCTCATGGTCTCTTCGCGAGATATACGTAGGAGGGAGCAATATACTGCTTGACTCTTCGGTGAAGGTATGTTCTCGAAACTTTGACAAAAGCCCGTACCGAGCTACTGAGCGTCTCTCCTGCAGAGTCTTCCACTGGAGTTTATCTATCATCTCCGTAACGCTTTCGCGATTACTAAATGATCCTGTAACGAAGCGCGCTGCTCTCCGTTGGATCTTCTCTATATCTTCTATCAACCCTATCTGGTACGGATCCCACACTGCTGAGCAGTATTCAAGCAGTGGGCGAACAAGCGTACTGTAACCTACTTCCTTTGTTTTCCGATTGCATTTCCTTAGGATTCTTCCAATGAACCTCAGTCTGGCATCTGCTTTACCGACGATCAACATTATATGATCATTCCATTTTAAATCACTCCTAATGCGTACTCCCAGATAATTTATGGTATTAACTGCTTCCAGTTGCTGACCTGCTATTTTGTAGCTAAATGATAAAGGATCTATCTTTCTGTGTATTCGCAGCACATTACACTTGTCTACATTGAGATTCAATTGCCATTCCCTGCACCATGCGTCAATTCGCTGCAGATCCTCCTGCATTTCAGTACAATTTTCCATTGTTACAACCTCTCGATACACCACAGCATCATCCGCAAAAAGCCTCAGTGAACTTCCGATGTCATCCACAAGGTCATTTATGTATACTGTGAATAGTAACGGTCCTATGACACTCCCCTGCGGCACACCTGAAATCACTCTTACTTCGGAAGACTTCTCTCCATTGAGAATGACTTGCTGCGTCCTGTTATCTAGGAACTCCTCAATCCAATCACACAATTGGTCTGATAGTCCATATGCTCTTACTTTGTTCATTAAACGACTGCGGGGAACTGTATCGAACGCCTTGCGGAAGTCAAGAAACACGGCATCTACCTGTGAACCCGTGTCTATGGCCCTCTGAGTCTCGTGGACGAATAGCGCGAGCTGGGTTTCACATGACCGTCTTTTTCGAAACCCATGCTGATTCCTACAGAGTAGATTTCTTGTCTCCAGAAAAGTCATTATACTCGAACACAATACGTGTTCCAAAATTCTACAACTGATCGACGTTAGAGATATAGGTCTATAGTTCTGCACATCTGCTCGACGTCCCTTCTTGAAAACGGGGATGACCTGTGCCCTTTTCCATTCCTTTGGAACGCTACGCTCTTCTAGAGTCCTACGGTACACCGCTGCATGAGGGTGGGCAAGTTCCTTCGTGTACTCTGTGTAAATTTGAACTGGTATCCCATCAGGTCCAGAGGCCTTTCCTCTTTTGAGCGATTTTGTTTCTCTATCCCTCTGTCGTACATTTCGATATCTACCATTTTGTCATCTGTGCGACAATCTAGAGAAGGAACCACAGTGCAGTCTTCCTCTGTGAAACAACTTTGGAAAAAGACATTTAGTATTTCGGCCTTTAGTCTGTCATCCTCTGTTTCAGTACCGTTTTGGTCACAGAGTGTCTGGACATTTTGTTTTGACCCACCTACCGCTTTGACATAAGACCAAAATTTCTTAGGATTTTCTGCCAAGTCAGTACATAGAACTTTACTTTCGAATTCATTGAACGCCTCTCGCATAGCCCTCCTCACACTACATTTCGCTTCGCGTAATTTTTGTTTGTCTGCAAGGCTTTGGCTATGTTTATGTTTGCTGTGAAGTTCCCTTTGCTTCCGCAGCAGTTTTCTAACTCGGTTGTTGTACCACGGTGGCTCTTTTCCATCTCTTACGATCTTGCTTGGCACATACTCATCTAACGGATTATGTACGACGGTTTTGAACTTTGTCCACTGATCCTCAACACTATCTGTGCTTGAGACAAAACTTTTGTGTTGAGCCAACAGGTACTCTGAAATCTGCTTTTTGTCACTTTTTCTAAACAGAAAAATCTTCCTACCCTTTTTAATATTCCTATTTACGGCTGAAATCATCGATGCCGTAACCGCTTTATGATCGCTGATTCCCTGTTCTGCGTTAACTTTTTCAAATAGTTCGGGTCTGTTTGTCACCAGAAGGTCTAATATGTTATCGCCACGAGTCGGTTCTCTGTTTAACTGCTCAAGGTAGTTTTCAGATAAAGCACTTAAAAAAATTTCACTGGATTCTTTGTCCCTGCCACCCGTTATGAACGTCTGAGTCTCCCAGTCTATATCCGGCAAATTAAAATCTCCACCCAGAACTATAACATGGTGGGGAAATCTACTCGAAATATTTTCCAAATTATCCTTCAGGTGCTCAGCGACAACAGCTGCTGAGCCAGGGGGCCTATAGAGACATCCAATTACCATGTCTGAGCCTGCTTTAACCGTGACCTTCACCCAAATCATTTCACATTTCGGATCTCCGTCAATTTCCTTCGATACTATTGCACTTCTTATCGCTATAAACACGCCTCCCCCTTCACTGTCCAGCCTGTCTCTGCGGTATACATTCCAATCTGAGTTTAGGATTTCATTACTGTTTACGTCTGGTTTCAGCCAACTTTCTGTCCCTAGTACTACATGGGCGTTGTGACCGTTTATTAATGAGAGCAGTTCTGGGACCTTTCTGTAGACGCTCCTGCAGTTTACTATTATCACATTAATATTGTTATTCCCTGTTGCATTTTGCCAACTCCTACCTTGCCGCGTCTCAGGAGGCGTCTTGTCGGGCCTAGGGAGGGAAGTATCTAACCTAAAAAAAACCATGTGCATTCCACACGTACTCCGCTACCCTTGTAGCCGCTTCCGGTGTGTAGTGCACGCCTGACCTCTTCAGGGGGACCGTACATTTCTCCACCCGATAGCGGAGGTCGAGAAATTTGCACCCCAGATCTCCGCAGAATCGTCTGAGCCTCTGGTTTAAGCCTTCCACTCGGCTCCAAACCAGAGGACCGCGATCGGTTCTGGGAACGATACTACAAATAGTTAGCTCTGATTTCACCCCGCGAGCGAGGCTTTCCGCCTTCACCAATTCCGCCAACCGCCTGTACGAACTGAGGATGACCTCTGAACCCAGACGGCAGGAGTCATTGGTGCCGACATGAGCAACAATTTGCACTCGGGTGCACCCAGTGCTCTCTATCGCCGCCGGTAGGGCCTCCTCCACATCTCGGATGAGACCCCCCGGCAAGCAGACAGAGTGAACACTGGCCTTCTTCCCCGACCTTCCCGCTATTTCCCTAAGGGGCTCCATCACCCGCCTAACGTTGGAGCTCCCAATAACTAATAAACCCCTCCCCCCGTGTGCCTGCTCGGACCTTGCTGAAGGAGCAGCCACATGTCCACTCAAAGGCAGAGCGGGCGATGCCACACGGCCAGCCTCCACATTGACCCTCCGCCTCGTGCGCCGCGAACGCCGCTGAACCCGCCACTCCCCTTGGGGAGAGGGTGGCCCAACTGCGCCCAGTACACGCGAAGATGTCTCGACAGCAGGGACAGTGGGTGAAGCATGTAACACCTGGGGTGTACCTTGCGACGCACCAGACTCCCCACTGCCGCTACACTCCGAGGCAGCAGCCTGAAGACGGCTGACCGCGGCCATCAACACGCTCAGCTGTTCGCGAACAGTGGCCAGCTCCTCCTGTGTCCGTACACAGCAGTCACACCTCCTAGCCATCCTAAGGAATCAATTTACTGAAGACAGTTAATCAACCTTTAACTAGACTGCTAATTCACTAAAGGCGGCTGTTTATTCACTAAACTATGGTTGCTAGGCACTTCTTGTTGAAAACAATGAAAATAGCACTACCTGTCTCTGGACTGTATTGAAAACAAACACCAGCACTACTGGCACTATGGTTGACTAAAGGGACTCTCTGACTGTGTTCAAAACAAACACGAAATCTATGGAACTATTAATAGCACTCGACAATTAAAGCTTCCTAAAAGCAAATACACACGGAAGAAGAAGTGACAAGTAAGAAAAATACAGTTAATACACTGAGCTGAGTGAAAAATTGCCGCATCATACTTGACGTATAAAGTATTACTTTCTCACTACACATTTCACGAACAGCTACTGTATATATCACTGGGTGTACTTGCAAATTTATATCATTGTACGGCACACAATTGATTTAGACCTCATGAACACTGAGCTGCGTGAAAATGAAGCTGCAGGGAGAAATTTGCGAGGGATATAAGTGAAATATATGTACAAATACGTGTGAAATATGTTAGATATCTGTGAAATAGGTCTGATATGTGCGTAAATGGGCAAAGCCATGGGTAAAAATCTCATGTCAAACCCTGGAACGATTTCAACCGCTTTGGTGCACATACCACAAGGGGAGGTAAAAAAATTTCCATTTGAGGGTGTTGCGGGACTCCGATGCGGGTATATAAGCATCGACATGTAGGCGAGGGATTAGTGTGGCGATCCTGTCTTTCGATGTGGTTGCGGTAAATACGGAAACGTGGGCTATGATCATGTATTACCAAATGCACCCAAACAGGACCAACGTGCTGTTATTCTTTTCTTGGCTGCCAAAAGACAAACACTAGTCGACATCCATCGGAGGATGAACAATGCGTGTGGGGCAGCACATGTACCTAAAGCGACCATTATGGAATAGTGTGTCAAGTACCGTGTTGCTTCATGAAATGTGTACCCCACATCGGAAATATCGCAACACAGAAGTTACTCCAACTGAAGTGGGAGACGCTAGAGTAACTCTCGTCGTGACCTCTCCCCATGCAATTACCACTCCTTCGGTCCCTTAAAGAAGGCCTTGATAGGTCGAAGATTCCTGTCAGACTTCTTCATGCAGCAAGATACGGTGTTTTACCAAGGTGCAGTCTTCAAAGCCGTGCATCGGTGGGATGATTGCCTCAGTGGTCACGGCGATTTTACCTTATTGGCATACTGATTCCGGAGTGTAGGCCTTCGACGAGAAACTTTTTGATCGCTCCTTGTGGTTAGGTTCTGAAAATAAATACTGTGAAGGCAACAGCCAAGAGCCTTCTATTGGGGTGGAGAGAGAATAGGGGAGGTGAGGATGACAAAGAGGGAGAAGGTTCAAATGGACACAGGTACGGGATGTAGCAGATGGACAGAGGGAGGGTGGGGGAGTAATTGAATAGAGAGAGGAGCGGGACAAAATTGACAGAGGAAGCGAACAGGAGAAGATGGACTGGGAGGAAGAAGAGGAGAAGATGGTCAGAGAAAGAAAAGAGGAGGTATGGGCAGAGAGTGAATGAGGGGTGGAGGAGGTGGCAGCAACAGAGGTCAGGAAGAGATGGACAGAGAGAGGGAGAAGGAGCAGATGCACACAGTTAAGGGAGAGTGGAAGATGGAGAGAGGGTGAAGGAGGAAGTAAACAGAGAGAGGGGCAGGAGAAAATGAACAGAGAAAAGGAAGAGGAGGAGATGGACAGTGAGAGGGTAGAGGAGAAGGTAGACAGGAAAGAGACGAAGGGGGAGGAGAAATAGATGAAGAAAGAAATAGGAAGAGGTAGAGGAGAGGGGAAAGGAGGAGATGGACAGAGAGAGAGGAGGAGGAGAAGTCGAACAAAGGAAGAGGAGAGGAGATGGACAAAGAGGGGTGGGGAGATCAACAGAGAGTGGAGTGGAGGAGATGGAAAGAGAGAGAGGGGGGGGGGGGCAGGAGGAGATGGACTAGAAGAAGATTGGGTTAAATACATACGTAGGCAACGCCGTTTACTCAGCTACCTCTCCATACATGCAGAGAACAACATGTCTCGGAACGTTGTTTACAGTGAGATATTGCAGTAGATTTCCGGCTCTTGACATACACCAAGAAAATTGTGATCCTTCCTGTACTAAACAAGTCTGTCGTGATACTACACTCCTGGAAATTGAAATAAGAACACCGTGAATTCATTGTCCCAGGAAGGGGAAACTTTGTTGACACATTCCTGGGGTCAGATACATCACATGATCACACTGACAGAACCACAGGCACATAGACACAGGCAACAGAGCATGCACAATGTCGGCACTAGTGCAGTGTATATCCACCTTTCGCAGCAATGCAGGCTGCTATTCTCCCATGGAGACGATCGTAGAGATGCTGGATGTAGTCCTGTGGAACGGCTTGCCATGCCATTTCCACCTGGCGCCTCAGTTGGACCAGCGTTCGTGCTGGACGTGCAGACCGCGTGAGACGACGCTTCATCCAGTCCCAAACATGCTCAATGGGGGACAGATTCGGAGATCTTGCTGGCCAGGGTAGTTGACTTACACCTTCTAGAGCACGTTGGGTGGCACGGGATACATGCGGACGTGCATTGTCCTGTTGGAACAGCAAGTTCCCTTGCCGGTCTAGGAATGGTAGAACGATGGGTTCGATGACGGTTTGGATGTACCGTGCACTATTCAGTGTCCCCTCGACGATCACCAGTGGTGTACGGCCAGTGTAGGAGATCGCTCCCCACACCATGATGCCGGGTGTTGGCCCTGTGTGCCTCGGTCGTATGCAGTCCTGATTGTGGCGCTCACCTGCACGGCGCCAAACACGCATACGACCATCATTGGCACCAAGGCAGAAGCGACTCTCATCGCTGAAGACGACACGTCTCCATTCGTCCCTCCATTCGCGCCTGTCGCGACACCATTGGAGGCGGGCTGCACGATGTTGGGGCGTGAGCGGAAGACGGCCTAACGGTGTGCGGGACCGTAGCCCAGCTTCATGGAGACGATTGCGAATGGTCCTCGCCGATACCCCAGGAGCAACAGTGTCCCTAATTTGCTGGGAAGTGGCGGTGCGTTCCCCCACGGCACTGCGTAGGATCCTACGGTCTTGGCGTGCATCCGTGCGTCGCTGCGGTCCGGTCCCAGGTCGACGGGCACGTGCACCTTCCGCCGACCACTGGCGACAACATCGATTTACTGTGGAGACCTCACGCCCCACGTGTTGAGCAATTCGGCGGTACTTCGACCCGGCCTCCCGCATGCCCACTATACGCCCTCGCTCAAAGTTCGTCAACTGCACATACGGTTCACGTCCACGCTGTCGCGGCATGCTACCAGTGTTAAAGACTGCGATGGAGCTCCGTATGCCACGGCAAACTGGCTGACACTGACGGCGGCGGTGCACAAATGCTGCGCAGCTAGCGCCATTCGACGGCCAACACCGCGGTTCCTGGTGTGTCCGCTGTGCCGTGCGTGTGATCATTGCTTGTACAGCCCTCTCGCAGTGTCCGGAGCAAGTATGGTGGGTCTGACACACCGGTGTCAATGTGTTCTTTTTTCCATTTCCAGGAGTGTATTTACTCCCATTTCTGGCACATTTTGTAATTCGCTACTCGTTCGCGTAAAGATGCTTTCCGTTAACATGAGTTTTGCCAACTTCCAAATTTTGTGGTTCTTTTCTTTTCTTTTCTTTTCTTTTCTTCGACGTCGCTGGATTTGCTGGGCCGCGCGTGGCTCGTGCCGCAAGAGTTCTAAGAGACAACTTATGCGATCTCCCAACGTCGGTACGCTGAACATGGTACGTGGGTAAATACGAAGTTCGCAACGAACCAACGGCGGCATGCGATTGATTTGGCAGACACTCCATTATGTTTAAGCTGTGCAACAGACACTGATGAACATCGTTTAGCATGTAGTGGGGCGGCACCGGTGTGGCACTTGGCACAACAGATATTGGCGTTTCTGTTACGCACCGCCCCACACACAAGTTCATCGGCACACTCCTCCCCCCCCCCTCCCCTCCCCCCAAGAATCTTACTTTCTGGTCCATAAAACAAATGCAGTGACATGGGTACGGGGAATGGTTGTGGGCTACGTCTACAACGAATCGCAAAAGGACGAAATGGACTTTTGGCATTTTCTCCTGGATGGACACGCGAAACTGCAACAGCATAAGAAATATAGGCACGAATTCGCTAATTATCTGTGGCGGACATTTGCCGACCCGCCGGCCAGATGGGGTGTGACGGGTGAGAGATGAGAAAGACGAAGTAACACAAGACAGACATCGATCACACTTAACGGAACCTTAGTTATTTTCGAGAAGACGACCCAGTTTTACGCCAACGTCTGGAGAACAGATCGATAGATGGCTCTTTTGCTCTATCGGCCGTCGGGTGGTGATCAGGTGTCGCCCCCGACTTGAATTTCCTTTCATTGCAAGAGGAGCATGTTTCTTTTGTATTTTTACTATCAGCGATGGCGTCATGTCATTTTCATTTGGATATTTTCAGTTTCATTCATTTCCTTAATTAATTTCTATTTAGCAACTATTTGTCAAAATATGGACATGGTAGACAAGAAAAGTTGGTAGAGCACTTGTCCGCGAAAGTTAAAAAAAGATGGTAGAGCACTTGCAACAAAAAAAGTCGGATAAGACATCTGCCATATAAGCAGGTGATCCCTGGTTCGAGTCCCGGTCGTCTTAAAAAAAAGTCGGTACAGCACTTGTCCGCGAAAGGCAAAGGTCCCGAGTTCGAGTCTCGGTCCGGTACACAGTTTTAATCTGCCAGTAAGTTTCACATCAGCACACACTCCGATGCAAAGTGAAAATCTCATTTTGGGGAAATATGCAACACAGGTACAAAGATAAATGGCTATAAAAACTCAATTTAAATGCAATTACTCTGCAAGGAGCCACCCGATATCACACGTGCCTCACAAAAATACTCAGGAAACATCCCTCAACAAACTCTCAAAGTTGGTGCATTTCGGGTTCATCCCTCCCGTGCATTCCACCCCCAGTCGTACAAACACAGGGAAGGCTACTCTTTGGATGTTCGTTTTTGTAAGGAACAACTTCCGGATCGAATAATAGACGAGGGATCGAATAATAGACGGTAATATCCATAGCTCGCTGTTTCGAATCCATCCAGCAAAAATATTTTTACTCATTTTTAAAACAAATCGACAGTCCTGCTGTATGAAAATCAAATCGCAACTACAAAACTTCATCACACCGATTAGAAACAGAATATTATTATATTTTCCTGGCGTCCAGATGCTCTTACATTTACAATAGCTGACCACACACGTACAGTTAAAAAAGATATTTCGTAGATAATTGAACACACTCTTTTTACTTTTATTAGAATTTTTTTTTTTTTTTTTTTTTTTTTTTTTTTTTTTTTTTTTTTTTTTTTTTTTTTTTTTCGTACTGTCCAGCCTTAAAGTTAAAGCTTTTGAAGCTCCATCATCTTACATACATGAAGTTAAGTTTGCTTCAGACACTGACGTTAGTTTACAATTACGAATAGCACAGCCCTTACCGTTTGCGTTATCTACATGCTGTACATGCTTTATATCTCTCCGTGCATAATACCTGCTCGTCCTACGCCTCGTTGTATTTTGAGAGTACGGTGATTTCTTCACTACTACCAAAGTTTTCCTAATCGGGTAATTGTTTGAGAGCAAAGTAAATTTATTTATTCTGAGTTGACCATTTCTCAGACTAACGTTAATGTGAAGCTGGATATAATACATCCCAACATCGCAACAACAGCTACAATGAATTCTTGCTAACGCTGTTTTCGTTGTTGGTGTAAAACTTTTAAAAATGTATGACCCTTGCAGGATGTGAACCACTGTCGTTTCTATTCGCAGTCTCAGGCGCCATGCGTTGGGCCACATACCACGTGCTACTGGGGGCACAACTGTCGAGTGTCTTGTATCGTGGAAATCAGAGCTAAGATTTGCCAAGAACAATTTTATTGTATGTAAATTGAAACGGAACTCTGCTATCAGCAGCAGCGGTATATTAAGCAGAATTAGGGGCGACGAGCGAAAATGTGTACTGGGTCAGGGTTCGAACCCAGGATTTCCTGCTTACTTGGCAGGTGCGGTAACCACTGCGCCAGCCCGGACACCGTATTACCGCAACTGCACGGACTATCTCGCTACGCCTCACGGCCGGTCCAGGCTCCAATCGAGCGCCACTTATAATACAGTTCCTGTCCATTATACTCCTGTTCGCTACTTAGAGTTTCCCACAGGATGTCAGATGTATTTGTGCATTCGCAGCGAAGAAAGTGGATCCACTGCCCAACCAGCCTTTTCAATTATTTAAATGTGTAATATCTGTCCCCTCGAAAGAACAGACACCACGCAGATCCAGCAGCCGTGAAACACTGTTTGTAGATTGAAGTTACGTACAGTGTTTCACGGCTTCTGGATCTGCGTGGTGTCTGTTATTTCGAGGGAATAGACACTACGCATTTAAATAAATAATTTTATTGTGCTTTGGGTGGCATTTCACGACTGATAGTCGACAACCTAGATATAAGATACGGACTCATTTGCTACAGTTCTCCAGTTCCTCAGGTTTTGAGCGAGTGTAATGATATTGCAGGGAAAATAATGTCCGTCCTTGCAAATATCGCCGCTCTGAGTGAGTGGAGATCGAAAGCATCAATTTTCGTAATGTTTCCACCATCAACGTTCACGAAATTCCTATTTGTTGGTATAAAAAAGTCGTTAATGCGTTTCCCATCACTAAATAGCTAATCTATTTGCAGAAAAAGTATGTAACAAGCTATTAACTTCGGCTAACACTCCTTAACACACGTATAGCCTCGTCTTACCCATAGTCTGTCGCGTCACCAGAGCTCCAGAGAATAACACAGATTTTTCGATCTCGTGACGAAATCTTGATATTAAGTGATTTTAAGCTTTAATTACATAAAAATTACAGGTTTTTGTGACAATATTGACTGTAAATGCGTGTTGAATATTATAAACACTCAGAATAACAACAGTCCCAACCATATTTTTACGATTCTAAAATAGCCTACTGCCGCTTAACTAAACATCCAATGTAGGTTTCCGTCACAAATCCACTGATGGCACCAGATGGTAGTGACATAGATCTCGCAGCGACTGAAGATGTGGTTGGATTGCCTGAACGCGAAAGTGATACTGAATGTGATCCAGTAGATGTGCATACTGTTCTGTTTCACTTTGCTTTGACTAATTGACTGAAATCCCATACCTGCACATCGAAGCCTGAACAGCTGTGCAATACTATCAGGTCAGCAGAAACAGTTAGTTGTTCGTATCGCGTAATTATTGTAAACAAAGGGAAATACTGCTGAAGTATGTCTGCTCTCTTCTGGTCCTGTTTTACAGGGTGTTTCGAAAAGGACTTTACAACTTTGAAAATTCATATAAATTGTAGTGTCAATTTGTAGGGAAATACATCAAGTTTTGTCTCACGTAGTTCGCTAGTGCTGAATCGCCCCGTAAGGAGAGCTGGCAGCAGTTGCGTTTAAGACGGCTGCCTTCACTGGACCCGAGCGTGTTAGCTGTATGTTTCGGTTTGAAGAATCGAAGTCGGCGACAACAGATCAGCGTAATTTCTACGCTAAAGATACTCCTAGTAGGCCTATAATTTATGAGTGTCAAAATGTTTTATAGATACAAGGTGTTCGGTAAGATACGGGAAATCTTCAGGTCACCCAAGCACATCTGACGACGTAGTTGAGAGAGTGAGACAACGTTTCGTGAACAGCCGTATGAAATCGACCCGGCGTGCATCTCGCAAACTGGAAATCCCAAATACGACTGTTTGGCGTGTGCTGAGAAACCGTTTGCATTTGAAACTGTACAGATTTACGATTGCACAAGCAGTAAAAGGCACTGATAAAATTTGTCGCAGGAATTTCTGTGCGGGTATGTTAAATCGATTACATGAGGATGAACATTTCTTGGACAAAATCATCTTTTCTCACAAGTGAACTTTTCAGTTGAGTGGCAGGGTTAACACACATAACTGTAGGAATTGGGGCAATGAAAATCCACATCAAACATTGCAACATGTTCGTGATAGCTCTAAACCGAACTTTTTGTGCACTGAGCAAGAACAAAGTGTATGCCCCCTTTTTTTCTTGAGAGAACCATCAATGGGATAGTATACCTACACACTTTTTGATACCACAGATCAATGAGGATAATCAAGAACGAAATGTTTACTTCATGCAAGATGGTGCACCACCCCACTACACGGCTGAAGTCAGGGTTTTTCTCAGTGACCGCTTTCAGGTCAATGGAGTGGCCTTGATGAGCCAATTGCAAGGCTCCCTCTTTCTCCAGATCTGAAACCACTCTCAACCTGAACTTAGAGCAAGAATTTACGCCACCACTGAGCAAATTACACCTGTAATGCTACAGCGAGTCTGGGAAGAATTGACTTCCGGAGGGATGTGTGCAGGATAACCAACGGAAGCCACATACGACATCTTTAGTTTAAGGTAACAAAAAAAAAAAAAAAACCTTGATGTGTTTCCCTACAATTTAACACTAAACCCAGCTCTATATCTTCTTTCAATAAATTTTGCTTCTTTGCGTTACCAAAGTTTCTCCTTTATACATTGAATAGATCATCACTCAAATGTCTCTTACGGTAAGACGCGTAGTTTTCCATTACAATGGCTCATATGATTGTTTTTGGTATTAGCGATGTATATTCTAACCACCTTTCTGTGCAGTTTTGAGCTTTCGAAGTTACGTACTTCTCTTGCATGATCAGACACACAAGTGATTCGTAAGCAGTCACATTTGTAGAATGTGGGCATTTTCCCAGAATCCTGCCAGTGAACCGACGTTGCGACCTACCTTACACATGATTAATCATTCAATTTCATATCTGTGCAAATTGTTGCATATAGTTGTTTCTACAATTCGACCAATTCCGAGCATGTAGTGTACTTCTTGACAGTTTTACATTTTCCGCATGCCGCCTTCACGGTGTCGCAGTTTCAATGGGCAGTAATGCATTTTCCAACCCAGAAAATACCAATGCGTATGTTACCTGCAATTACAAGACACAGGGTTTTGGGAACAAATATTGAAACACCGCGAGAAATGCTGGCCTGGACATAAATGCAGATGCTAGCTAAGCCTGCACGTTGTGGTTTTGTATTTTGCCACGAATGGCACCTGTCTGATCCCCTCAGTACTCTGCAAGTGTCAATTGTGGTCAGAAAAGTGTTCTGTGTATTTGTAAGTGCATTATGCCCGAGTTAGTGAATTCAGACGTCGGCAAATTGTTGGTTCTCTTATAGCAGGTGCTTCCGTAACCAAGGCAACCGAAGTGTTCGATGTTTCAAGAGGTACCGTATCGAAGATATCTACCGCTTACAGGGAAAATGGAGAAACATCATCACACTAAGTCAGGTCGCCCACGGAAGTGTGTCTTAAGTGAGCATGACAAACAATGATTGAAGAAGATTGTGACGAAAACTAAGCGGAAGACAGGTGCAAAAGTCACTGCAGAACTGAATGTTGCACACGTGAACCCTGTCAGCATCAAAAACACAAGAAGGGAGCACCGTAAGCTTGGAATTGCATGGCGAGCTCGAATAGCAAAGCAACACATCGGTGATGCAAATGCCCGTAACAGAAAAACGTGCCGCTGAAACCATAAAACCTGGACTATGGAGCAATGGAAGAATGTCATTTACTCTAATGAGTCTTATTTCACACCGTTTACAACTTCTGGCCTGTTTACGTCCGTAGAGTGAAACATGGCGTTGGTTCGGTAATGATTTGGGCAGCCACAGCGTGGTATTCCATGGGCCCCACATGTATTTCGCAAGGACGCATCACTGCCAAAGATTATTTGACCATTTTGGCTCACCAGGTCCATCCTATGGCCCAACGTCTGTTCCGCAATTGTGATGCCGAGTGTCGTCTTGGCTCAAGGCGAGATGACTCTGAAGACACAGCTCGCATCGTGAACCGACAATGAACTGCCTCATCTCCCTTGAGCACCACAACATTATTGAGCCTTTGTCACCTACTTTGGAGAGGCGGGTGAGTGATCACTGCCCACCTCTATAGTGTTACCTGAAACTGACACTGTTTTGCATACCCATCTTTATCCGTTCCAAGATGACTGGAAGCTGTTTTTAGTGCCAATGGCTTTCCTACACCGTTTTTGTTCCGGAGTAACCACGAGCGCCGGCACGAAGATGAATAATGCAAGAGGAGAGAAGGCTGTGAGAGGACGTCAGCCAATAGGACGTCACCACGACAGGAGCGGCCTCTATAAAAAGAGAATATAAGCGCTGCTCCTGTCAGACTCGACCGAACATTAAAAGACGAACATTAGCAGAGGCACTAGCAGAGAGACCTGGAAGAGCAGTGAAACACACATCAAAAACAGTTTTGCATCACCTCGGTTCCGGAACCTGTACAGAAAATTGGAATACAGATCAACACAAACATCATTTCCGCCCTTTTTATTGCTCATGAAAACCACACATCGCATGTTGTGCCATTGCCGGCCGGTGTGGCCGAGCGGTTCTAGGCGCTTCAGTCTGGAACCGCGCGACCGCTACGGTCGCAGGTTCGAATCCTGCCTTGGGCATGCATGTGTTTGTTGTCCTTAGGTTAGTTAGGTTTAAGTAGTTCTAAGTTCTAGGGGACTGATGACCTCAGATGTTAAGTCCCATAGTGCTCAGAACCATTTTTTTGTTGTACCATTGTACAGCGAGACCTTCAGAGATGGTGATCCAGATTGCTGTACACACAGGTACCTCTAATACCCATTAGCACGTCCTCTTCCACTGATGCATGCCTATATTCGTCGTGGCATACTATCTACAAGTTCATCAACGTACTGCTGGTTCCGATTGTCCCTCTCCTCAACGGCGATTCGGCGTGGATCCCTCAGAGTGCTTGATGGGTCACGTAGTCCTTAAACAGCCGTTATCAACCCATCCCAGGCATGTTCAATAGGGTCCATGTCTGGAGAACTTGCTGGCCACTCTAGTCGAGCTATGCCGTTATCCTGAAGGAAATCATTCACAAGAAGTGCACGATGAGGGCGCAAATTGTCGTCCTTGTAGACGAATGCCTCGCGAATATGCTGCTTATATGGTTGCACTATCTGTAGGAGGATGGCATTCAAATCTCGTACAGCCGTTACGCCGCCTTCCACGACCACCAGCGGCCACACATAATGCCACCCCAAAACAGCAGGGAACCTCCACCTTGCTGCACTCTCTGGACAGTGTGTCTAAGGCTTTCAACCTGACCGGGTTGCCTCCAAACACGTCTCCGACGATTGTCTGGTTGAAGGCATATCCACCACTCATCGGTGAAGAGTATGTGATGCCAATCCTGTGCGGTCCGTTCGGTATGTTGTTGGGCCCATCTGTACCGCACTGCATGGTGTCGTAGCTGCAAAGATGGACCTCGTCATGGACGTCGGGAGTGAAGTCGCGCATCATGCAGCCTACTGCACACAGTTTGAGTCGTAACACGACGTCCTGTGGCTGCACGAAAAGTATTACTCAACATGGTGGCTTGCTGTCAGGCTTCCTCTGAGCCGTAGGTAGCGGTCACCCACTGCAGTAGCAGCCCTCGGGCGGCCTGAGCGAGGCATGTCATCGACAGTTCCTGTCTCTCCGTATCTCCTCCATGTCCGAACAACATCGCTTTGGTTCACTCCGAGACGCGTGAACACTTCCCTTTTTGAGTGCCCTTCCTGGCACAAAGTAACGATGCGGTCGCGATCGAACCGCGGTGCTGACCGTCTAGGCATGGTTGAACTTAGACAACACGAGCCGTGTACCCCCTTCATGGTGGAATGACTGGAACTGATCGGCTGTCGGACCCCCTCCGTCTAATAGGCACTGCTCATCCGGGGTTGTTTACATCTTTGGGCGGGTTTAGTGACATCTCTGAACAGTCTACGGGACTGTGTCTTTGTTACAATGCCCACAGTCAACGTCTGTTTTCAGGAGTTCTGGGAACCAGGGTGATGCAAAACTTTTTTTGATGAGCAAGTGTGAACAACTTGCAAGAACATCGTATTAGCGAAGGACTTTGATTAGCTGGTTGTCACCCATCACTTGCGACACCATCGTAAATCAAAGTTAAGTATTGTCAGTTTACTTTATTGTAATAAAAACCATTAATGTGATTTACTTGAACTGTTGTATAGCTGTCCGAGAAGGCAGCATTCTTTAGGCGAATGGGAAGGTCCCCACACTTATAATTATAGTAATGTGTTGTGTTTGTGGTGTTTCTGTGGTGTCACCGCCAGACCCCACACTTGCTAGGTGGTAGCCTTTAAATCGGCCGCGGTCCGTTAGTATACGTCGGACCCGCGTGTCGCCACTAGCAGTGATTGCAGACCGAGCGCCACCACACGGCAGGTCTAGAGAGACTTCCTAGCACTCGTCCCAGTTGCACAACCGACTTTGCTAGCGATGGTTCGCTGACAAATTACGCTCTCATTTGCAGAGACGATAGTTAGCATAGCCTTCAGCTACGTCATTTGCTACGACCTAGCAAGGACCCATAATCAGTTACTATTGATATTGAATCATGTACCGTCAAGAGCGACGTTCACCATTAATGGATTAAAGTTAAGTATTCCACCAGCTACGTCCATTTTTTTCTAAATTGTAATTTCCTTGTCCTGTTCCAGACCTCACGCCAGCCTGCGTGAGCTAAAACGCGTGCCTTTCGGCTTCCTCTAGTAACACGGCGTTGGCTCTCCTGCCAACCCACAACACTTTCCATACTTTGTTCCATCCTTTGTCTGTAATGGCCTTCGTATGATAAAGCATCATAAATTATAGAACGGAAACATAATGCACGTTCGTATTACACTGTTCTGCAACTTACCGTCATCCCACGTCCCTCTGATATCTGAGAGACTGAAGTAAGCAATTGCCGCCAGTTATTGCTCGCTACTTGGTCAGCGATGGGCGACGGTATGAAGGTATTACGGAGCTCGTCAACCTCTTTCTGCCTGGTACAGTTGGGACGCAGAGCTGATGCCGGTCGGGCTTTCTTCGCGTGCGCCGCTAATCTGCATTGCGCGTGCCACGCCAGACCAGAACGGACCAGAGACCAGGCCACGCCACGAGATAAACGCCCGCGACACGCTGTGTGTGTGTGTGTGTGTGTGTGTGTGCACGCGCACCAGCCTGCCGATTTACACAGCACTAAATTCTCTGTTTGTGTTTGCCGTGCTCGCATTGTTAATGCGAGTAAACATGCCTGAAGGAATTTTATTATTTCTGCAGGAAAATACTTCAAATACAGCGCATCCCGTGTACACCGACAACGTTGACTCTGCGTCCTCGCTGAAATGCGCTTCGGGCGCTCTGCAACTCTGAGCGGAACAGATCCACTAACTCGTTACGCATCAGTTAATTTTTTGTGCGGAGAGATACCGTACAAGGAAACATCGAGAAAATTTCCGTTTTTGGTCAATACAAGTCAGCATTTTAATCGCGTATTCAGTGGTTATTCGTGCAAGTTAGAATAAAATGGGACAAGATGGCGCCGTTAAAAGGTTTAGCTGACGATAAACCAAAAGGAACCTAATCAGTTCCAATAAAATTTTTAACTAATTTTGGCTAGTGTACAACAGAGCAAGAAAGGCGTATCCATAAATTAAACTACAGTACGCACTTAGTAAAAAAGATTGCGAGTAGCGATCGCGCTCTGACGGTTCCATACAAAACTAACTACGTATATATTTCGTTCTATGAGTGAGCATACGATATAACGTCCCCTTAGAAAAATTATGAATAACTGTGATAGTAAACTCCTATGTTATTTGATACAAAGATAGCTGAGTAAAACTGAACGTACTCAGACAATTCTCTCTTTACTTATTCTGATCGTTTCTAAACTGACAAACAATATTTTAGCGCAACGTAATCGGACTTTCAATAATCCCTACAAAACAATGGCCCTGACTAACAATAACCTGTACCCTTCATGAATCACTTACCTCACAAAAATCTTCGTTACTCGAACTACTGCAACACAGCGAGCCCCAATACTGCCAGCTAAATAAAAGATTCTAACTACTGAAGGCACTAACTACTGATAGGCATAGTCAGCAAACGAAAGATTTTGATAGAGAACAAACTCCACATCCACCACTGCTGGCGGCTCACCTCCAACTGCACAACGCTACGCGCTGTTCACATCCAACCGCCCAACACTACAATAGCGAATATTCCAACAATTCCAACCAGCCACAGACTGCACACAGCACAGTCAGTGATTTTCATACAGAGCGCTACGTGGCGTTACCAACATAAAAACCTAAACAGCCTACTTACAACGAGTATCAAAATATGTGACAAAATGGGTTTATTTTTTGACCCACATGCTTAAATTTTTTACACCGCCAGAGGATCGTAGACCTCAGTATTTTAGATAAATTTCAACGTGATACCTCTACCCATTCCTGACAAAAGGTTCTTAAAGGACGACCGTATGTTTTTATTGCAATTAGTGCAGTGACTTAGAAGTTTAAATATTTCACACTTCCAAGGGACCGTAGACATTAATGTGTGACATAATTTCAACTTGATACCTCTACCCATTCCTGAAGAAAAAGGATCGGACAGACAGAAAGATGGACAACGAAGTTATCATATAAGGGTTCAGTTTTTACCGAATGAGGTCATCATCATTATCAGTTTTCTGCTATATTAGCAGGTCCTTTACCTCTCCATTTTCTGCGATCCATTGCTTACTTCTTAAGGCTGCTGTATGTTGTACCGTCCATCACGTCCTCCAGTATCTCTTCCTTCCTCGCTTCCTTTTTCCATCTACATAACGTTGTAAAACTGTTTTTGTCAGTCCATTATTCTTTCTTAATGTATGCCCAACCCAATTTCTTTTTCTTCTTTTTATTACATCTAGTAACTGTCTTTTCTCTCCCACTCTTCTCAGTACCTCTTCATTTTTACTCTGTCCATCCAACTTCTTCTTTCCATCCTCTGCCGTGTCCACATCTCAAAAGCCTCCAGTCTTTCTCTGTCTTTCTTCCTCAAAGTCCATGTTTCAGCGACATATAGAAGAACACTTCACGTTTTATGAGTCTCTTCCTCAGTTCTCTGTCCAGACCGCTGCAGAAAATTCTCCTTTTCTTATAAAATGCCTCTTTTGCCATTGCTATCCTTGTTTTAATTTCTGTGGTGCACTTCCAGTCGGTGTCTATCCTGCTTCCAAGATACTTAAAATTTTGCACCTGTTGTAGTATTTCTCCATTCAGCATAATTTTTATTTCTTTGCTTACTCCTAGTGTCAATACTTTTGTTTTCTTTGTGTTAATTTTCATAATTTTTTCCGTTAGCTTCAATGGTGTCCACCAAATTCTGTAATTCTTTTTCCCCTGTGGCTAGAAGGACCATGTCATCAGCAAACCTCAAACACCCTACTCTTCTTCCTCCAATTTCTACTCCTTTGTCATCTAATGAGCATTGGCCAATCATATTTTCCAAGTAGAGGTTCAAAAGAGTAGGTGATAGACAGCATCCTTGTCTTACTCCTTTTCCTATTCTGATCCAGTTTGTACTTTCTCCTCTCACTTTAACTGAGGCTTTTTGATTAAGATATAATGAGTTTACAAGTCTTCTGGTTTTCTAGTCCACTCTCATGTCCGTCATAGTCGCCAGCTTGCCCCAAACCACATTGTCATATGCCTTTTCTAGATTGATGAAGCACAATATAGGTCTCTTCCTTTATCAATAAACCTTTCTCCCAAGATTCGTAGGAGCCCTATTGCATCTCTGGTGCCCGTATTCTGTCTAAAGCCAAACTGCTCCTCGCCAAAATTCTCCTCCATTACTTTTTCAAGTCTTTTATTAATTATTCTTAACATCACTTTGGCTGCATGAGAAATGAGGCTGATTGTCCTGTGCTCACTGCATTTCTTGGTTCCTTGTTTTTTCCGTAATGGAATCATTACTGTTCTCAGAAAGTCCTCAGGCCATTCACCACTGCCATATATTTTATTACATAACCTCAATATTTCTCTTATTCCATCTTGGTTCAAGCATTTTAATATTCCTCCCGGTATCGTATCTGTACCTACCGCATTGCCATTTTTCATTGCAGCTATGGCAGACTTTACTTCTTCCATTATGATGGTTAGTCCTTTCTCGACATCACTTACACTGTTGTGTGATGCAAGATCCAGAGTTTCTGGCTTGCGATTTGTGTCATATAGCTCTTTCAGATATTCTTCCCATCTCTGGAGGACATCGTCATGATCTTTGTACACTACCTCTTCGTCTTTACTCAAAATTTCCATAGTAGCACTTCCTGCTCTGTTTTGTTGCCATGTCATAGTCTTTGCTCTGTTGTATCTTCCCTTCCTGTACAGTTCTTCAGTTGCATCACATTCCTCTTTTAGCCACTTTTTCCTAGCCTGCTCTGTTTCTCTTCGCAGTTCATTATTTAACCTTCGGTATATCTTTCTTGCATCTTCAGTGTTCTTGTTTTTAAATTTTCTTCTATCCTCCATCTTGCAAATAATTTCTTGTGTGACCCATGTTTTTTTTATCTTTTTCCTTTTACATATCCTATATTTTGCTGTCCTGCTTTAATGATTCCTCCTTTCAGTATATTCCAGTACTCGTTGACATTATCAGGTGGTTCTTTGTCTCGCAATGTGTTTAGAAACTCACGTGAGAGCATTTCTGTAATTTTTTCTTTGTTGGATCTTATCTTCTCTAGATCCCGCTTCTTCACCATGGTCACCTTTTTCAGTTTTTTCATTATTATTTCTGTTTCTGCTATAAGTAAGTTGTGGTCGCTATTAATATCTGCACCTGGCAATGTGTGCACCTTCTTGATTCCATTCCTGTATCTTTCTTCTACCAGTATAAAATCGATTTGGTTTCTGTTTTATCCCCTGTTGATTTCCAAGTGTAGAGCCCCCTCTTGTGCTTCCTGAACCATGTGTTTGTCCCTGTCAGCTGCCTTTCCCTGCAGAAGTCAATTAGCCATTCGTCTCTATCATTTCTCTTTCCAAGACCATGACTGACTACTGTTTCCCTCTTTCCCTTTTCCCACAACAGCGTTCCACTCTCCCATTACTATTTTGTAGCATTTTTTTTTTTTTTTCGTCCATTACTCTCTTTATTACATTGTACATTTCCTCTACAATTTGGTCATCTTGTTCTGAAGTTGGCATATACACCTGGACAATCTTTCTGTGCTCCTTTCAGCCTTACACCAATGACCCGGTCATTTGCATAGTCCACATATTCCACACATTTAGCCAATTCCTTTGAAACGTCCCCTTTGAACAATTATACATGACTGTACTTAACCTGACACACAATATTTTGTTAGCGCAACGCAATCTGACTTTCAAAATTCCCTACAAAAGAATGGCCCTGACTAACATTAAACTATACCTTTCACAAATCACTTACCTCACAAAAATCTTCGCTGCTCAAGCTACTGCAATACAGCGAGCGCCACTACTGCCAGCTAAATAAAAGATTCAAACTATGGAAAGCACTAACTACTGATAGGGATAGTTAGCAAATGAAAGATATTAATAGAGAACAAACAATGTATTTACCTTGATATCATCATATATAAATATAGCAGTTCATGACAAATTACAAATCTCCGCCATCTCTCTCCCCACATCCACCACTGCTGGCGGCTCACCTCCAACTGCGCAACGCTACGCGCTGTTCACAGCCAGCTGCCTAACACTACAATGGCGAGTATTACAACAATGCAAAGCAGACACAGACTGCCCACAGCACAGCCAGTGATTATCATACAGAGGTGGCGTTACCAATAAAAAAACCTAAACAGCCTACTTACATAGAGAAAACATAAACAGCCTACTTACATAGAGAAAACATAAACAGCCTACTTACATAGAGAAAACATAAACAGCCTACTTACACCTTTGTCATAATCATTCCTATTCCATTAATTCCTTTTACTTCTCCTCCTAAGTTGTACAATACATATTCATCTGAATGTAGCTCACCACGTCCATTCCATCTTACCTCAACAACTCCAACGAGGTCCATATGGTTCTTTTCCATCTCTCTTTTAAGGTTTTCTAGTTTTCCTGCTTGTAGCAGAGATCTAACATTCCAGGTACAAATTCTCGTTTTGATTTTTTGCCTCATTTCTAGTTGTCCCTCCTCCCCTCCCCCAGAGATCGGAATGGGGGACTATTTTACCTCTGGACACTGGTTAACATGAGAGGAAGCCATTTTTGTGCGTAAAATGGAGACTGCATTATTCAGGGAAGATAATCTGCGGTGGTATTCCGTTGCCTTCCGCAGTTCTGGAGGCCGCCCCTAAAACGGGATACGGACACCTTTCGCAGCCGCCCTCTCCGGGTCAGAAGCTGCCTGAGAAGTATAGGTTGGAAAATGAAAGACCCTTAGCCCTCGAAACCTAATAGCGTCAGGGTCGGAAAATGACAAGAGCTGGCCGAGGGTGGCCAGATAGGAAAGATAAAAGTGAGGAGCCTGCTATAAGTACGTGGAAACAATGTCAGGACTCAGCTCAGGGCCTGTGGTCGCCAGCCACGTTCTCACTAGGTGTGGGTCCCTGAGGGAACGAAATGAGGTACGGAACCTTAAAAAGGTGGTGTTCTAATATGTGGGAATGAGTCTTAAACTAAGAAAGACAAAAGAGGAATACAGTCGCCTGAAACTAAATTTTTAAGAAATGTTTAAGAATCAAATACACTCTAAGAAAAGGAGAAGAAGAAGAAATTATGCGAATGGGACGGAAATCGGTAGATGTGATGTACATGTATAGACAAACAGATAATCACAATTTCACAAACTGAGCAAGTCAAAACCCTTTGGTCAACCTCTGGTTCTTATGCAAGCAGTTGTTAGGCTTGGCATTGATCGACAGAGTTCTTGGATGTTCTCTTGAGGTATATCGTGCCAAAATCTATTCCAAGGGTGCGTTAGGTCGTCTAAATCCCGACATGGTTGGAGGTCCATGCCCATAATGTTCCAAACGTTCTCATCTGCAGAGAGATCCAGCAGGCTTGCTCGCCAAGGGAAAGTTTCGCAAGAACGAAGACAAGCAGTAGCAACTCTCACAATATGGGGACGGGCGTTATCTTGCTGAATCCTAAGCTCAGGATGGCTTGCCATGAAGGGCAACAAAACGAGACGTAGAATATCGTCGACATACCGCTGTGTTCCAAGGGTTCCACGGATGACAACCAAAGTCGTCCCGCTGTCAAATGAAATAGCACCCAGAACATCACTCCGGTTATAGGGCCGTATGGCGGGTGACAGCCAGGTTGGTATCCCACCGCTGCTGTCCAGGACGTCTGAATCCATGTTTCTGGCCTGGAATCGAATCGACTGAAGTAGAATTGTCTTCAGCGGTGAGTATGCTTCAACGTAAGCCCCAATGACCAGCAAACATATGTCAGGAGACGCCCCAGACGGCGGTGGGATGTCAACCTGACTGTCGTCCACCATACAACTCGACAACCAGGAGTAATGGTCTGGTACACTATTTCTTTTCATAGATGGATCTTTTGGTTGTCATCTGCGGCATTCTTACAGCACAGTGATACGTCACTCGTCAAGCCTAACCACACTGGGCTACATTTCAACAAGATAACGCCCGCCTGCACAGGACGAGAGTTTCTGCTGCTTGCCTTCGTGCTTGCCAAACCCTACCATGGCCGGCAAGCTCGCTGGATCTCCCTCCAACTGAGAACATTTGGAGCATTATAGGCAGTGCCCTCCAACCAGCTCGGAATTTTGATGATCTAACGCGTCAATTGGACAGAATTCGGCACGATATCCCTCATGACGACGTCCCAGAACTGTATGAATCAGTGTCAAGTCGAATAATTGCTTGCATAAGAATCAAAGGTGGATCAACACGTTATTGATTTGCACAATCTGTGAAGCTCTTCCCCTTGAATAAATCATCCAGTTTTTCTCAAATTCTAATCATTTGTTTGTCTATACATGTACATCATATCTACCGGTTTCCGTCCTATGCGGACAATACCTTCGTGGTGCATATTTTTTTCTTGTTTATTTCTTTTTGTCTTAGAGTGTGTTAATGCGACAGGTCTTCCAAAATGTGGGGATGGATAGAAGACCCAATATTCACTGTCCAAGTGATAGTAATGTGCCAAGTGAGCGCATTGTAAGCAGGCCTAAGCGTCTGACCAACTTTCTCCAAAAATCTAGTGGGAACCAGAATTCAAGAACAAGATCTCACTGTACCAAATGAGCTCCAGCAATGTTGAACAGTAAATGCTGGCTCTCCTGTCCATCACCACAGTTAGGTCTCAGATGCCTTAATTTACACACCAACTTGAAGATGTGTCTCGTTGTTGGTATGTTTAGTGAAACCGAGAATGTGAGCAACCATTATTGATGTCATTAATTATTTGTTCCATATATTCTAATTCCTGTCTTTCCGTAAAATTTTCATCCTCCGCGGTCCCTCTCGTCAGTGGAAGTTATTCCTATCCCTTCTTCTGTTATTCCATGTCCTATCACACGCACTCATTTCTATCCTATCGGTACACTAATCGTTCAGCTCCCTTCTGTACCACCCACTGTCCATGATACACTTATACACAAATCTGTTACAATGGCTTAGCGACGGGGAGAAGGACAAGGGGGTCTGTCATGCCCTGAACGTCACTTGCTAAGCTCCGACAAACAAGATTTTCCGGAAAATACACTCCTGGAAATGGAAAAAAGAACACATTGACACCGGTGTGTCAGACCCACCATACTTGCTCCGGACACTGCGAGAGGGCTGTACAAGCAATGATCACATGCACGGCACAGCAGACACACCAGGAACCACGGTGTTGGCCGTCGAATGGCGCTAGCTGCGCAGCATTTGTGCACCGCCGCCGTCAGTGTCAGCCAGTTTGCCGTGGCATACGGAGCTCCATCGCAGTCTTTAACACTGGTAGCATGCCGCGACAGCGTGGACGTGAACCGTATGTGCAGTTGACGGACTTTGAGCGAGGGCGTATAGTGGGCATGCGGGAGGCCGGGTGGACGTACCGCCGGATTGCTCAACACGTGGGGCGTGAGGTCTCCACAGTACATCGATGTTGTCGCCAGTGGTCGGCGGAAGGTGCACGTGCCCGTCGACCTGGGACCGGACCGCAGCGACGCACGGATGCACGTCAAGACCGTAGGATCCTATGCAGTGCCGTAGGGGACCGCACCGCCACTTCCCAGCAAATTAGGGACACTGTTGCTCCTGGGGTATCGGCGAGGACCATTCGCAACCGTCTCCATGAAGCTGGGCTACGGTCCCGCACACCGTTAGGCCGTCTTCCACTCACGCCCCAACATCGTGCAGCCCGCCTCCAGTGGTGTCGCGATAGGCGTGAATGGAGGGACGAATAGAGACGTGTCGTCTTCAGCGATGAGAGTCGCTTCTGCCTTGGTGTCAATGATGGTCGTATGCGTGTTTGGCGCCGTGCAGGTGAGCGCCACAATCAGGACTGCATACGACCGAGGCACACAGGGCCAACACCCGGCATCATGGTGTGGGGAGCGATCTCCTACACTGGCCGTACACCACTGGTGATCGTCGAGGGGACACTGAATAGTGCACGGTACATCCAAACCGTCATCGAACCCATCGTTCTACCATTACTAGACCGGCAAGGGAACTTGCTGTTCCAACAGGACAATGCACGTCCGCATGTATCCCGTGCCACCCAACGTGCTCTAGAAGGTGTAAGTCAACTACCCTGGCCAGCAAGATCTCCGGATCTGTCCCCCATTGAGCATGTTTGGGACTGGATGAAGCGCCGTCTCACGCGGTCTGCACGTCCAGCACGAACGCTAGTCCAACTGAGGCGCCAGGTGGAAATGGCATGGCAAGCCGTTCCACAGGACTACATCCAGCATCTCTACGATCGTCTCCATGGGAGAATAGCAGCCTGTATTGCTGCGAAAGGTGGATATACACTGTACTAGTGCCGACATTGTGCATGCTCTGTTGCCTGTGTCTATGTGCCTGTGGTTCTGTCAATGTGATCATGTGATGTATCTGACCCCAGGAATGTGTCAATAAAGTTTCCCCTTCCTGGGACAATGAATTCACGGTGTTCTTATTTCAATTTCCAGGAGTGTATGTTAACATTACAGTAAAGTCCACATATTATGTTATTATATGTGTCCTGGAGAGGGACGCCAATAAAATGTAGTGTTGTATAACGGGCGCCATGTAATGGGGGGGGGGGGGGGAGGGGGTAGCAGGCGCCAATGAAGTGTCGTGTCCCTGGCGCTAGTTACGTTCGCTTCCCCACTGTGCTGTTTTCCTAAAATTAAGACCTATGTTTCATACTACTAGACTTCTTTTATACAGGAAATCTCCTATTACCTATTCTAGTCTGCGGATTCTTCTGTCTTCGTTCCCTCGTCCATTTTTTTTATTTTGCTTCCAAGATAGTAGGATTCTTTCTCTTCGTCTGTTAATCGGCCCACAGCTTTAACGTTTCGCTTCTCGCTATCTCATTTCTCCCGCTCCTCAATACTTTCGTCTTTGTCAGTTTACTTAGAAGCGATGGTATGTTCTGAGCAGACTGCTCGTCCCTTTCAACAATGCATGCAATTCTTCCTCACTTTGACAGAGGATAACAATGTCAACAGCGCATCTTATGATTGAAATACTTTCTCTCTGAGTTTCAGCCTCACTTTTGAAACTTTCTTTTATCTTCTTCATTGATACTTTAATAGAGCAGTCCTACAGTAGAAGCCTTGCTTTGCTTTTTTTAATTCGTCTTTCGCCTTCATTGTTCCCTCTTATTGAACATTACCCGCCTTTCTCAATAGTGTACACTAATTTTTTAAGGATTCCAAACGTCTTACATAACTTTACATTGTCGAACTCTTTATGTAGGTCAACAAATACTACGGAAGTGTTTTAATTTTTCATTATTCATATTACGAAAGAAGTAGCTTACAAAACGCTTGCTCGTCCGATTCTTGAGTATTGCTCATCAGTATGGGACCCTTACCAGGTTGGATTAATAGAAGAGATAGACATGATCCAGCGAAAAGCAGCGCGATTCGTCATGGGGACATTTAGTCAGCGCGAGAGCGTTACGGAGATGCTGAACAAGCTCCAGTGGCGGACACTTCAAGAAAGGCGTTACGCAATACGGAGAGGTTTATTATCGAAATTACGAGAGAGCACATTCCGGGAAGAGATGGGCAGCATATTACTACCGCCCACATATATCTCGCGTAATGATCACAACGAAAAGATCCGAGAAATTAGAGCAAATACGGAGACTTACAAGCAGTCGTTCTTCCCACGCACAATTCGTGAATGGAACAGGGAAGGGGGGATCAGGTAGTGGTACAATAAGTACCCTCCGCCACACACCGTAAGGTGGCTCGCGGAGTATAGATGTAGATCAAGCGCAACGTCAGAACTGCCTCTCCGGTGCCTTTATCTTTTTTTATAAAATCAAACTGATCGGCACATATCAAATTCTCAATTTCATAGTCTATTCTTCCGAATATTATTTCAGTCAGTAACTGGAAAGCATGGCTGTCAAACTGATTATGCAATAATTTTTTCCGTTGCTATATCCGAAACTAAAAGGAGAAGGTAACAGAGAGGGAACAATTAGAGTGGTAGACCAGGATAGATTAAAAAGGGGCGTGAGACAAGGATTCAACCTTTCTCATCATCCACTGAGTCCCAATGTCATTACTGTAAACTATTAGTGACTGTTGTAAGAACACAAGATTTTATTACTCGGTATGAAGCCAAATACGCAGCTATTTCGTCCGCTATTGGCTGTTAATGACGTATTAAAATGTATCCCTTTCGTAATTCTTCTCTAGGGAAATCATTCGGGATGGCCGTATCGAGGTTTAATATGAGCAATAACAGCACAGCACATGCGGAATTTCGATTCATTATAACTGCATAAACAAGCATCATACGGGCAATATATCGCACCCACAGGAGTCGTTACAGAGGGGAAACAGTAGCTGCGTTGTTTCTGTTTATCTCGTATTTATTGCAATGCGATCTGTAATAGAGTCACGATAATATGTGTCATCTGAGTATATTAAACCGGCCGTTACCAATACGTTGCCGTTGTTCCTGTAGCACTGATGTATTTATCGCCCCAGGAAGCTTTCCATGAATCTCAGTTATTGTTAAACATCGTGGATGTTTGTGTTGGGCCTGGGTATTTAGTTTCGTGCTGGGCCAGAGTATTTAGTTTCTCTGTTATTGAGCTTCGGCTTTGACAGTGACACATCTCGGGTGTGTGGTCGGCAACGTTTATAGGACGTCCGGTTCACTTGGCTTGTTGTAAGACTAACAAATAGAATACGCAGTGTGTGCAATAACAGAGAGGGCACAATTAGAATGGTAGATCAAGAGAGATTAAAAAGGGCGTGATAGAAGGATGCAACCTTTCTCCTCTTCCATTCAATCCTAATGTCGAAGAAGCAACGAAGGAGATAAAAGTTCAGAAGTCAGCCTAGATTCAGAGCTAAATGATGTCGATGAGAACTTTTTCTGATGACGTTGCAGTCCTATTTGAAAGTTAGTTAGAATTACCGTATCTGTTGCGTGCGATGAACAATCAACTGAACACAGAATGATCCAAAAACTGAGAATTACGAGGCAACGTTCTGGAAACTTTGAAGCTACACCGTAACATAGAGAAACATTACAAGAAATTACGAAACCTTTTTCTTTCTAATCTGTCGGAGATTAGTTTACATACAACCAACATCTAATAATATGGATTGTACAAGTGTCGATTAGAAAAAATGGGTAACGGCATACAAAGCACATGGTAGCCTGTAAAGGATCATACTAATACGTGATGACTAGTAACAAATGCTATTTTTTGGATTATTAATGGTAAAAAAATCTGAAATCAAATTGTTACATTATCATATGGCTACAAGGTTGGTCTCTATATATACTACAAAATATGTAGGTTGGCATAACCGCCTAACAGGCAGCAAATGTGATGGTACAGCAGCTTTCTGTAGGAACGGACATCCAGTTTGGTTATAATATGTTAAGGATTCCATGATGACTCTGTAAATTATTGTAACTGCTGGTGATACTTATTAGAAACTGGTGGTTCAGTTTTCTTAATCGCTTGCACAAAGTGAGTGTCTATACTACTCCCGTGAAAACGAAGGCTAACTCAAACAATGTCTTGAAATTAATTCGTTGGACCAAGTTGGGGAATCTCTACTGTCTGACGCATTTCCTGTGGAGGTGACAAGGGAACTGTAGAAAGTTCCGTCTCTTATGATAGCTATTAGCTACCGTCTGGCTCGCGTCCATTGTGTGAACAACGACCTTCTGGAGGGTATCGATTGGTTATTATAGAGCAAGCTGACTCTGTGCTGCAATTTTTCTTCCAGCTCTTCTTTACATGTCATGTGCCCTTGCTTTTAGTTGAGGGATGTAGAAACATGGGCAACACTGTTGAAAGGACTAGATCTACTTCATGTGCAACAAAAATTAAACAATACTGAGAATCATAGAGCTACAATTCCTTAGAGGCCGATTGACACTCTTCGGGCACTGTGGCTCTTGCTGTGAACAATCAGTTACTAGATGAAATTGCTACTAGCCGCATTTGTGATTTTGACTGCTTAAATGCGCTATATTATTGTCCATCTTCCAATCACTAACACTAGCTCTGAAGCAGCTTGTAATATGGTCTGCAGCAGATGCAATAATCCTCACTTCGGGACGTTTCAAAACCTTTTATCTTAGAATCACCTGCAAAAATTTTCCAAATGAAATTCCAGCTTCTGCAGACAAGGTATCTAGCTATGTGAATGCGATCAAGTAAAATATTGATTTGGAAAATATCGTTGTATCGCAGCTTATTCTTGAGAAGTTTGAGCTCGAATAGATTTGCAAATTTCAAGAAAGCAAGCACATTTCTATGAAATAACTGAGAAATGTGCATCGCAATAACAATACTTCCTTTTACGAATGTGTGCTTGCAAAGCAGCTATTTACTTGAAAAATGGAACGTAGCCCAAATAAGCCCAGTTTGTAAGAAAGGAAATAGATGTGAATGTCATAATTGCAGCGGTGCTTCTGAACACATGTCATAAACTGCATTCTAGAAATGTAACAAAGGAACTGTCGCCAACTGCTGGAACTATATTATCAGATGCTCAACATGCTTTGTGCAAAGGAAGGTCATGCTCAGACTACACTTTCACTACGACTTGACAAGTAGAACAAAAAAATCTTGTATTCAATTTACCAACTTTTCTTCGAAGGAAACAGAAGCAAAATATGGAAATTTTTAAGAAACAGAGGGATCTCATCTCATCTTATACAGCCTGTACAGGGTTTATATGAGAATAAGAAAAAACATTAAAAATTCCGGACAGCAGACATAACATACCTGAAACAAACCAATAAGTTAGAGAATGGCATCCCCTTCACTCATTCTTCTCAATATATACATCAATTACATAACGAAAACTTGGGTCAAGACAATAATATTTCTATATTAACTATGTTTGTGACGACGAAGTAACTGTTAACTATGAAATGTCCCCTTAGAAAAATTATACATGACTGTGCTTAAACTGACACACAATATTTTTTAGCGCAACGCAGTCTGACTCTCAATAACCCCTACAAGAGAATGGCTCTGACTAAATTAACCTATACGTTTCACAAATCACTTACCTCACAAAAATCTTCATTACTCGAACTACTACAATACAGCGAGCGCTGCTACTGCCAGCATAATAGTGTTCAAAAGTCATAATATATATAGCAGTTCATGACATCCATTCTTACAAATTTACTGTTTCTGATGGACACACATCCAGATCACCCATTCTCAAAAATCCGCCATCCCACTTCCCCACATCCACCACTGCTGGCGGCTCACCTCCAACTGTGCAACGCTATGCGCTGTTAACAGCCAACTGCCCAATACCACAATAGCCAACAACAATGCAAACCATCCACAGACTGCACGCAGCACAGCCAGTGATTTTCATACAGAGCGCTACGTGGCGTTACCAATAAAAAAACCTACACAGCCTACTTACATAGCCCCCATGCTCGCCACAAAAAAACTTACAAATTGTTTTGGACAGTGGCCAATAATGATTTGTTAAATTTTTTTCACAATTACAGTAACAAAGAAATCAAATACACACACTTATTGATCAATGTTGGTCAAAAGCTAAAATTTTCTCACAGTCCATAAAGACAGTCCTGATCATTCATCACAGTAAAATTGCAGTGTTTCTCTCAAAGTCTGAGCAGTAAAAGAAAAAGCACACGGAAGTAGTGGATTTCCATGCAGTCTTATAGAAGTAGTGTTGGTCCTTCCAACGGAAAGACAGTGCTGACTCTTGACATGCAGACAGGTAACGGGCACAACAGAGCAAACCCACAGCAGAGTCAGTCGAAGTTTTGAAGAATATTGGTAGGTAGGTCATCACAGAGCAGACCCACTGTAGTCCTGGTAGAGAGTATGGTATTGGTGGGCCACCAGAGGAGCTGACCCACTGCAGTCCTTGTAGAAATAATGGTATTGGTGGGTCATCAAAGGTGCAGACCCACTACAGTCCTTGTAGAGATGACCAGCAGCCATCTGTTGCAACTGTGCAGGTGCACAATGACCATCGAAGAGTCTTGCGGACAATATAGCAAGTCCATAAACCACCACTTGTGCACTCACAAAGTTTTTGGAATTGTCCTTAGAACCAGCAATACTGTTAATCAGTCCCTTGCTGAATTATCAACACATGTGCGAACACTATCAGTCTCTACTTCTCACATATTGTCCATATACTATGACCAACAGAAACATGTGCAGTGAAATGTATGCTTACAAGTTACTTAATTTGCTGAACTGGTGTCCATTAAAATTTTATAACATGAGAATACAATTACAAAGATACAGAAAACATCATTAAAGAACATAACAATACAGATAACATTTGTAGTAGTACAGGCTTTACAAAAGAATAGAAATAAACAGATACATCAGTTTTACAGGAATTATGACGTAAGTGCATACGTAAAAGGTCAGACTAACTTTCGAAACATCAACTTCACACATGAACAATAAAACAGAACAGAATAAATAATGTTTAAATATCTTTACCAAGTAAATAACATGGTATTAGAAAAATTCTACAACATAACTCTCATCAGCTGAACACATAAAGACAGGAAGAACACAAATACACAAGGGTACACAAACACATACAGGGATAACACAAAAGGAAAGGACAGGGTTTGTTTTCAGTGTACCATTTGGTACTGCAGTCCAACCCAAAACTTCATTCCACAGATCTTTCGTCTTATTTCAACATTTGTTTACACCAAAAAAAATCCAATCCCAGAATGCTTTCTGTATTTATATGTTCACATATTTCTTACCTCATTATTTATTTTCCATTATCTTACCTCATCATTTATTTCCAAGAAAATCCTACCTTAACCTGTTGTTCCTAAACCCGACTTTTTTGTTCATATCCTCTTTCAAAGTACTTTTTTGGCCAAACCATATTTTATAGCTTCTCAATGCATTTCTCCCAATTTATCACCACTCTTTCTTTTATATAGCCTACCCCTCTTAAGATAACTTAAATCTACTGAGTTCAGATGCTAAACTAAGGGATGAGGCAATGAAGCAACACAAAACAATTAACACAAACAGCAATGACAAAAAAAATGCAAATTGGCAAAGCAAGCAGCAGTAAATGTAATAACTTATATCTAAACATGACAAAGCTCAAACAGAAAAAATATTACAGTAAAAATGGCCATGTTTAATACCTATGTCACATCTTAACACTAGAGTGATACATCATGAGAACTTACTCTAGCAGACAAGTTACCAAATCGTAAAAAAATTATTTATGCAGTTCCTGTGAAGGGAAATGATTATTTGTGTTCTCTTTTCTAAGAAAGTACATCATAAATGTATTCTTTACTGGGTCTGTAGACATAAAACAGTGATATTAGTACGTCTATTAAATTTTATTTTAACCAATGCTGCAGTGCAGTTAGAAACTAGATATCAAACGAAATGAGCAAATATATATATAAAGCAACATATGAAATGTTATTCACTAGGCAAATGGCGTCTCCAAAAGCAAAAAAAATCTCTCAACTGGAAAGACAGTAGTCATAATCAGGTGTATAGACATAAAATATTTCTTGTCATTTCATTAGCCATTTCAGTAAATGTCATAAATTAAGAGCTCCACAGTGTAATCATATGTTTTCAAGTTTGGGTGTGTCGTATTTACGACGCTTTCTACAAACAAATGTCAATAGCGATGATAATGACCTCTTTTTTTTTTCACCTAATGGCTTTCTTTTGTCAGACAACTATCTCTCAGCTAGGCGCCGAAAACACATTACGTCAAGGTCACTTACCTTTCTTACCGACATATTTACGACAGCAGTTTCTGCTACAGTGACAGTCTCAAATAAAAATTTCACAGGTCAAGAATTTGCGTTACAAATGTGTAGAAACAAAATCCTATAAATATAACAGAGTCCAAAAAATTTTCGCCGGCATTCTGATACATTCACGCATATACACACATTTCATAACTCTTATTAAAGTACGATTCTTGGTTTCCAACATTCTTTTTCACAAACCAGAGTCCCTAACCACTATTCATTGCTCCTTACCTTATTACACATATACATATTTGTCGACACATCAATCTTGCGTCGACCTTCAATATTTCATCATAGTAAATACGTATCGTAATCAGATTCGTGTATTGCATCAGCTTATTGATCATAAACATACCTCAAAAGCATAATACACATCGTTGTCATAATAATAATATCATAAAAACTCAGCCAAATCTCAAAAACATCGTAGCTTTCTGCAATAATTTTAAAACCTAAAAAAATTCTCTGCTCATTTCAATAGTATCATCTACCTCAAATGTACTTTAAAAATCATGATCCCATACCAAATACATCATTCAAAGCTCTCATAGTATCACAATGGTTCCGAAAAAATATGAACAGTTGACAAAGTACAGACAAAATACAATTTTATAGGTGTGAAGTTATCCAACTGTGTAATTGCGTAAACATCTGTCACTGACGTAGTAAAAAAAATGTTTGTCTCTCTCAGTTAAATGATCAGATAGCTGTGTAATTCAGTGTTAGATAAATATGGTACCAATGTGTAAAGTTGTATAAGCAAATACCATATTAGCTAGGGCTCCTTGTGTTTGCCAAACACATGGTACACAAAGTAAGCATGTACCCCCCTGAGGACTAATGTAATTATACACTCAGGTGTTACACATTACAGCATGGAATGAAATGTATCATGGAAAACTTTCTTTGTAATTCAAAATTCTTTAAAAATAGATGTTTTAAGTACAAAATTAATCACTCAAATACGTGTACTGTCGCGCTAAATTGTGCGTTTTGTTGTAACATAATCTCTGTCATTATTTAAGAGTAAAAAATGTGCCAAGTGTCATAACTATTGTCGTCCGTAAGCAAAGTTCTGTAGAAGTCAATGTACTTACCTCGTGATAAACGAAGTGAATTGCTATGCGTATAAATATCGTAGTTGTTACGCTTATTGCCGTGATGAAGTAAGTACTGTACTGTAACGTATTGTTGTGCTACAGAAAAGGCTGTCTCATTGTAGCTATACCACAAAAGTTACTACTAAAACATGTTTTACTTTCCAGAATAATACATAAAAACTGTGCAGATATAAAACAGATACACCGCAAAAGCAACAATGTAAATTGTGTCACACATTAGTACCATCGTGATATAATCGTGTAGCTGTCAAAGAAACTTAATACTAAGTCATCTTTAATCTTGCACAAAGTACATCAAACAAAGAATGTCTTTTCAAGTAAACCAAATTGTTGCACTAAAATCTCATTAACAGTATATGTTCTAAGTATGTAAGCCTTATAGTCGTTACATAATTGTGCAACTAACAAGCAACAATGTACACACACAATAACACTGTGACGCCTGTCCAATATAACGATGCATTCGTAATTTCTGTTTAAATAAGTTCTCTTGGTTCTTGACTGGATATTTAACTTCAAACATTGTTGCATGTTAACAGTTTCTCAGTGTGACAAATTGTACTAGTAGCGTGAAGTGAAAAATTTTATGGCAAGGACTAATTAAAAAGCAGATTATCTCTCAATAATCGGTTTTATATGAAAATGTGGTGCAATCCTTTACCCTTTCTAGTGCGCAAAGTTTCAACTTCGAAGTAATTTTCATGTTGTATACGTTGGTAAGGAATGCAAAATTTTTTCTAAGGGTTAGCGTCCATGTTATTTTTCGCTGGGTCAGCCGGCTCACGTGGCTGCCTGCGGTGCGAGTCATTGTCTGTCTCTTTGTTGGCGTGCGTCATTATTGGGATTAGGAGACCTAACTTCTACAAATTCCTCTTGTCGAGAGGGCCCTGCCCTGTTTGAATCCCACCATTTCTGGTGCAATTCAGGTCTGTCGTTACGATTATATCGTCTGTCGTCATGTCGGTAATTTCTGTAATTAATGTCTTGTTGGTCACGTGGTGGCGAATTTCTCCCTGAGTCGTAACTGCGCGGAGGACCGTTGTGTCTGAAGGTATTCTGTCTCCCTTGATAATAATTGTTTTGGTTCCCATATTGTCTGTTTCTATGGTTGTCTCTGTCACATTCATTACTATGGAAATGCGACCTTTCTCTGTAATTATTATTCTGCCAACGGTTGTCATACGGGTGGTGTCAGTTTTGTTCACGATTTGCACTGTAAGAATAGCCTTGTCGTTTCCAGTTATTATTTCTTTCCTCGCGGAATTGTGACAGATGTGACCTGTAGTTGTTGTGTTCCTGTTTTCGCGTTCCGCAATTGTCAGTGTCAATTTCTAATTCTTGTAAGAGTCCCTGAAAAGCTTCAATGTCGTCCTTGCAACGTCCTGCCAAAATAATATGTCGTAAATGTTCAGGTAATTTGATTAAGCAAATGCGGATGAGTTCTGAGGGGCTGTATGGGTTTGACAGGTACTGATTCTTGTGCAACATGTCTTCAAAATATTTCACAAGACTGGAAAATTCAGATTGTTCGAAATGTTTCATCATTATTATGCAATGTTTTACTCGGTCTTGTGTAGCGTGACACCAATATGCTGAGAGGAAGGCATGATCAAATTCTCCTTCAAATTAATGGTTCAAATGGCTCTGAGCACTATGGGACTTAACATCTATGGTCATCAGTCCCCTAGAACTTAGAACTACTTAAACCTAACTAACCTAAGGACATCACACAACACCCAGTCATCACGAGGCAGAGAAAATCCCTGACCCCGCCGATAATCGAACCCGGGAACCTGGGTGTGGGAAGCGAGAACGCTACCGCACGACCACGAGCTGCGGACAAATTCTCCTTCACTGTGGCAATCGTGAATGATCGATCGCATTCTTACAGCTGGTTCATTCGCTAAATAGCCACACATAAATTCTAATCTGTGCTCTAATGACCAGTTGGGAGGAAAACAATGATAGAATTGATGAAGCCACGCTTGTGGACGAATGTCGCTGCCGGAAATCTTAAATGTTTTGAATTTACGTGTAGTAATAAACAGCTTATAGTCAAAATCATCATGTCGGCGAGTCGCATATCGGTCATTGTTACTTCGTTTCGGCGGTTCCATCTCAAAATTCGGTGTACCTTGCCAATTGCTTTCATAATTTCCGAAGTACCCCGTGTTATTATTTTGTGGCTGTTCCGTATTTCTATGTCCCTATGTATTGGAGCGCGAGTGTCCTCTGAAATACGTAATTCTTGTATTACCAGTGTCAGCTGATCTTGTACTTCCCGGATTTCTCTTTGGTGGTGCGTATTAATTTGATTCTGATTTTGATTGAATTTCCTAATTTGTTCGCACTCTTCTGTGTCATTAAAGACTACCGGTTTTGTGTCATTCAGATTATCATCTACCTTCGTAGATAAATTATTTAGCTGATCTGAAAGTTCAACTACTTTCTCTGATAATGAACTAATTTCCTCCATGTGTCTTTCTGAACCAATTTTCAGAGTATCTACTGTGTTCTTTAAGTTTTCCTGAGTTTTTGCAAGTTGCGTAACTGAATCGGTAGATGCAACTGAGTCAATTTTAGCTTGCAAGCTCTCATGATTTTCATGAACAATAGTTTGCAGTTCTTTTATGACTGCTTCGTGATTCTGTAATGCATTTTCATGCCGCAAAAAAATAGGTTGGAAATGCTCTCAAATTTGTGTTCTTACGTCATTACAGACTTTTTGACATTTCGATCCGATTGTATGTAACTCAGTAGTTAAATCTTCACGTGTTTGTTCAAGTGTGGTGTCTAACTTTTGAAGATTTTGTTCCATTGCGTCTAACTGTTGCTGCGTTTGTCTCTGGTGTTGTTCCATTGTGTCTAACTTTTGAAGATTTTGTTCTATGGTGTCTAACTTTTGAAACTTTTGCTGTGTTTGTCTCTAATTTTGTTCCATTGTGTCTAACTTTTGAAGCTTTTGCTGTGTTTGTCTTTGATTTTGTTCCATTTGTTGCATTAATTGCAATAATAAGGTATTAGTGTCTGGAATCTGTTTCTCTATGCTTTTTGGCAGCGCATTTTCACCGGCAACATTCACATTTTGACAAGCAGAAAATGTGTCTTGACTCATTTGAGAAAACGGTGAGGACCCAAAACCTGAGTCTACAGTATTTGCAATATTGTGTTCTGTCATTTCGGATTCCTGAGGCGATCTGTTGCCGACCGATCGATCGATAATGCTTCCCTGTTCACTATTTGTTTCACTGTCTACACCATTATTTGCCGCCCGCTCCTTTTCCCTATGCACAGTTACCAAATTACTACTTCGAATGTCTGTTAAATGATTACACAGTGGTGCTGATAAGCGACGCTCGTCGTCACTATTATTTCTCAGTTTACTTTGGAGCCTAGTGTTACGTTTTTCACACGCCATTATTGTCACAATATTTCACACGATAACACAGAAAAGCACAATTTGAAGAGCAAAAATAAGAGAACACATTAACATAGGACAAAATAATATCTAGTTAATTGCAAGTGCAGCTGCGAAATACTTGGTGCAAATCTACATGCAAGCCACAACTGTTTTACTGTACAACAATGAAAGACTGCAACTACAAAGGAGATTCTCTCGACAATTACGCGCTAGCAGTAAACAAAAGCTACAATAATTATGCAAACTACAAGAAAAAATCAGATTCCAGTGAGGTATCCTCGGCTAAGGGTCGACATATGAAACGTCCCCTTAGAAAAATTATACACGACTGTGCTTAAACTGACACAATATTTTTTAGCGCAACGCAATCTGACTCTCAATAATCCCTACAAGAGAATGGCCCTGACTAAATTAACCTATACGTTTCACAGATCACTTACCTCACAAAAATCTTCGTTACTCGAACTACTGCAATACAGCGAGCGCCACTACTGCCAGCTTAATAGTGTTCAAAAGTCATAATATATATAGCAGTTCATGACATTCATTCTTACAAATTTACTGTTTCTGATGGACACACGTCCAGATCATCCGCTCTCAAAAATCCGCCATCTCACTTCCCCACATCCACCACTGCTGGCGGCTCACCTCCAACTGCGCAACGCTACGCGCTGTTAAACAGCCAACTGCCCAACACTACAATAGCCAACAACAATGCAAACCATCCACAGACTGCACGCAGCACAGCCAGTGATTTTCATACAGAGCGCTACGTTGCGTTACCAATAACAAAACCTATACAGCCTACTTACAACTAAAGGGAAAATAACCTACAAGAAGTTGTTTTAATTTAAGGAATCTAGCCAGAAATTGCAATCTGAACGCCTCCATTACTAAGACCAAAGCAACGGCGATTTTAGGACACCGGCCCATGCGAGTTAAGATTGAAATGAACAAGTAACTAACCTTAGGACATCACACACAACCATGCCCGAGGCAGGATTCGAACCTGCGACCGTAGCGGTCGTGCGGTTCCAGACTGTAGCGCCTTTAACCGCTCGGCCACTCCGGCCGGCTAATACAAACATCAAAAATCGTTTTGCATCACCCTGGTTCCCAGAACTCCTGAAGATAGACATTGACTGTGGATATTGTATCACAAAGACAGTCACTTTGACTGTTCAGAGATGTCACTAAACCCGCCCAAAGGTGTAAACAACCATTCATGAGCAGTGACTATTAGACGGAGGGGGTCCGACAGCCGATCAGTTCCAGTCATTCCACCAAGAAGGAGGTACACGGCTCGTGTTGTCTTAGTTCAACCATGCCTAGACGGTCATTACCACGGCTCGATCGCTTCCGCATTGTTACTTTGTGCCAGGAAGGGGTCTCAACAACGGAAGTGTCCTGGCGTCTCGGAGTGAACCAAACCGATGTTGTTCGGACTTTGAGGAGATACAGAGAGACAGGAACTGTCGATGGCATGCCTCGCTCAGGCCGCCCAGTGGATGATCGTTACATTCTGGACAATTCGTCCAGCGAATGATTTGGCCACCCACGTCACCCGACATGTATCCCGTCGGACACTTATGGGACATAATCAAGAGGTCACTTGTCACGCAGAATCCTGCACCGACATCACTTTCGCAATTACGGAAGACTATAGAGACAGCATGGCTCTGTATTTCTGCAGGGGACCTCCCACAAATGTTGAGTCCAAGCCACTCAAGTTGCTGTACTACGCCAGGCAAAAAGAGGTGACTTTTGTCACCTCAGTGTGTATTATTTGCTTCTTGCAGCTCTGAAACGGACTTACAGCTACGAAGGAACAAATCACCCTACTTTCACCATGAGAGACGTCACACAACATCTATTTGTTTTGTCAGTGAATTTCACTGAAAGCAGTACACGGCAGCTGCAGCGCAAGTCGAGAAGATATTATCATGCAATTTACTGCGAGAAATAGGAAACACTGTACTGGATGCGATAATTGCTGCAGTCTTCTAACAAAATACTGCAAATTAACTGTACTGCGAGATTACCTCACTTTACTACCCAATTATGAACTAGCTAACATCGCTTTACAAGATTTTATGAATAAGGATATTTGCAAATTCATAAATCTAGATGTCCGGCTTGTCTTGTATAATGAATTCCTCTCCTGTGCCAAACTTTCCATCACAGTGTAGCACCTGCAATCTTCATGTTCAATTGTTTCGTGGAGGTATCCCAATCTCTGTCTTACTCTACAATTTTTATCCCTTTACAGCTCCCTGTAGTACCATGAAAGTTATTATCTGATGTCTTAATAGATGTACTGCCATTCTGTCCCTTCTTCTTATCAGTGTTTTCTATGTATTCCTTTCCTCTCCGATTTTTTGGAGAACCTCCTCATTCCTTACCTCATCAGTCCGCCTAATTTTCAACATTCGTCTGTAGCACCACATCTCATATGCTTCGACTCTCTTCTGTTCCGATTTTCGCAAGGTCTGTGCTTCACTATCTTACAATGCTGTGGCCAGACGTACATTACCAGAAAATTCTTTCTCCAATTGAGACCTATGTTTGATACAAGCAGACTTCCCTTGGACAGAAGCGGTTTTTTGCCAGTGTTAGTCTTCTTTTCATGTCTTCCTTGCTCATTGGTTACTTTGCTGCCTAAGTAACGGAATTCCTTAACTTCATCTATTTTGTGATCGCCAATTATGGTGTTACGTTTCTCACCATTCTCATTTTTGCTATTTTTCATAACTCTCGTCTTCGATTTGCTCTCAGTTACTTTAAAATAGAGAAATGTGTGGGTTATTACGAGTAAAACTCTGCATTTGTGCGCTGTGGATGGCTGGTTCAAATGGTTCTGAGCACTATGGGACTTAACATCTGAGGTCATCAGTCCCCTAGAACTTAGAACTACGTAAACCTAACTAACCTAAGGACATCACACACAGCCATACCCGAGGCAGTATTCGAATCTGCGACCGTAGTGGTCGCGCGGTTCCAGACTGAAGAGCCTAGAACCGCTCGGCCACTCCGGCCGGCTGCGCTGTGAATGTTTGAAAATAATGGGTTGGGTTGTTTTAGGGGAAGAGATCAAACTACGAGGTCATCGGTCTCATCGGATTAGGGAAGGAAGTCGGCCGTGCCCTTTCGAAGGAACCACCACGGCATTTGCCTGGAGCGATTTAGGGAAATCACGGAAACCTAAATCAGGATGGCCGGACGCGGGATTGAACCGTCGTCCTCCCGAATGCGAGTCCAGTGTGCTAACCACTGCACCACCTAACTCGATCTGAAAATAATGAATCTACAGACTACAGCAGCACAATCCATTCAGGTAATTGTAATCACCACTTTCAAAAGAGTTATAAATGTGGTATTATTTGGCAAAAATGTAAACATTTGTTTGAATCAATGCAGTAGTTAAAGAGTCATATATCGCAAAATAGAAGTTACTGGTTTGTATGTTCTTCCCTTATCTGTTATCGAAGTTCGGGTATGGAGTCTCATTTAAATTATTATAAAACAGCTAATGGAACAGCTCGTGGTAGAAATCTGAGTAATTTGATCACTATGGCTTTCAAATTAGATATTTGCCAAATAATATCATGACTCTTGCGAACCTTGTTAACCTTTAAACATCAGTCATACACAAATGAGGATATTCGCAGTTAAATGACAATAGTGGTTTGTAGAACAGGCGTGTCTCCGTATTTTAAAATAATTCGTTTGAATTTCACCCATTCGATGTGGGATACTGAATGCAATATACACTTGCAAATACGAAGCTCATTTATTACACACTAGCCACCTAATACTTTAGATTAGGCTAATGTGAATGGAGATTTAAGGAACGTTCTTCAACTGTTTAATTCGTCATATGTAATTACTAAAGAAGAGGAAACAGTAATTCCACACTTCAGCTATACTACGTTTTGGTTGGAATGGCAGTGCTGTCAACAACACGTATTGTTGTATTAGAACAAAATAATAAAAATTGCTTTATTTTATTGAGTAACCACATATGCGAGCAAATTTTCTAAGCGCATTACACTATTCTTATTATTGGTACTGTTCGTAATTGTAGATAAACTTGAAGAATACACAGGAAAGAAGTTTCCAATAGGTAATTTAATTCTGCTGTAGTGGTAAGGTAACTGCACACTACCAAATTTCATTCACCCTACTGCATCATTCCTCATCATGAGAAGTGGAACGTTCACAAAAATTGTCACACATGCAGACAGCTCCCTTTGTTATTTGTTCTTGCTCTCTGTCATGTTAAAAAGAGCGTTGTGTCCATGCTGCAACTGTCCCTATATTGCTACTTCTTCAAGGATTTGGATCACTGGTAGCAATGTCTGGTTGAAACCATGGTCACTCTACTCGCCTCTTCTGGTGACAAGATCGTGATTTTGTTAGCACTCTCTCAGAAGGTATCAAAAGCTTGGATTTTCGCTCTCTTGCACATCGAAAGGTAAGGACGTTGGTCTCCCATCCTACTACTTCATTTACAACCATTCCATGTGTATCGTGCGTCCAAATGTTTTAACGAAGCCGAAAATGAATACGGAGCGACTCCAATGGGATTCCTTTCGACACACATGAGCTATTCTCCGTTACGGTCTTGAGAATTTCTTGCATTTCACCATTCTTGATGGGAGGACTGTGGCAAAGAAGGAGAAGAACGTTATTTACCTAAGGTGTATTGCAGATTAATCCTTTCTAAAGTTACTAACTGAATTCAAGCATTTCACACAATGCAACGTAATCAAACCAGATAAACCATGTAACAATCGCCTTAAGTACAATTTGTTTCCAGATTTATCATCGTTCTGTTTTATTTGATCACACTAACCTCAAACTAACTTAATCAACATAATCAAACCAGATAAACCACGTAACAATCGCCCTAAATACAATTTGTTTCCAGATTGATCATTAAATTTATTGTAGTTCTGTTTTGTTTGATCACACTAACCTCAAACTAACTTCATCGGGAATGTCTCAACACAAGCATTATGCAAATAAATAGACAATGGCACGTTTGTGTTGCGGATGGGCCTTTTATAAGTTCCTTAGATGTTATGTGTCTTATACATAACTATTGACAATAGACGACTACGAAATGTGCACGATCAGTGTAATTCCATGTGTTGACGATGAACATTTGACATTTGTTGCTCTACGTGAACAGACTTCCCTTGGATTGAGGCCACCGAAACGCGGTGCGTAGCGATTTATGAGCACATTGAGACAACTGCCTGAGCAATGGATGTCTGGAGTTGAACATTGTACTAACATATCACTGACAGCAACGCGACCTTTCACAGCCACCAAAAATTGCTTTACACCATCTCAGTGGCAAAAGCACCTTGGGCTGCATTTATTACGGAGGACGACGTCTACTATTTTTATAATATGAGAAGGGTGGAAGAGATAAATAAAATTTGAATGAAAACAGTGTGTTTTATTTCAGTATTAAGTAGTTGGCACCTGTCTAGATGTATATATGGCACCGATTATAAATCCGAGTTCCTGCATTCATGAAGGATAATATGCACGTATTGCGCTTCCTGTATATCGTTCAAGGAGTACATGGATACAACGTGAAAGATTAGTTCCCATACGAAAGTATTCGTGGGTTAGTAGTACTGACAATATCTGCTTTCAAAAATGGTTCAAATGGCTCTGAGCACTATGGGACTTAACATCTATGGTCATCAGTACCCTAGAACTTAGAACTACTTAAACCCAACTAACCTAAGGACATCACACAACACCCAGTCATCACGAGGCAGAGAAAATCCCTGACCCCGCCGCGAATCGAACCCGGGAACCCGGGCGCGGGAAGCGTATCTGCTTTCACCGCCACACATAACTCAACAGTATGTAGGGACAAAGTAGATGCTGACTTCTGCAACTATGTGAACTCATGATAGAATCCAAACAACATTTTCCAGAATTCTTGTAATCCAACACAATTTTGAATAACAAGGAGGAATCAGTTGCAATACTAGTACAGGGTCTATTTAGGGCTCACTTGTTCAGTAACAGTAGCAGTCACCCATGTCCACGAACAGATATTTCCCTTATTAGACAACAGAAAAATGAGTTGTTAGTGTGTCGGTTGACAGACTGCAGTGAAAAATGGTAGTGGTGATGCAAAGCGTAAGCATCGTTTCATTAAGTTGCAAAAGAAAGAGCTTTCTGATTTTTTTTTTTTTTTTTTTTGACAAAAAGCTTGTCAACAATATGCAACGCTCGGATATAGGAGCTCGAGACATTATAAAGAAACACCGCACACCTACCTCTATACAGAGTCGAACATTAGAAATCTGTTATGTTACTCCATTCCCCTTATATTCATTCCTGCTGCACTTACGCTTTTGATACAAGAGTCCGCTGAATCTTCCGTCTGACCGTTCCTAAAAGTCGAGTTCGAATCATCATCTTGCAAGTTATGTTCTTTTATTCCAGATCATATCACATATTCCAGTTACAGTGCAATCAAATCGAGTCTCAGTTTACAAACTCTGAGAACGTTAAGGAATTTTGTGCAAAATCATTATATACAATTTAGTCAGTTTATCTACAATACACTTTGCTTTCTTGGTGTAAAAATACATAAAAAAATCGTCTTCAGCCTCCTAATGCGCGTGATTTACTTTTATGAGCAGTTAGGACCCATCTCAAGATCACCATGGTCTTGCGACTTTGTAAAGCTCCTCGATGGATGGTTTTTAAATTGACATCTTATGATATTCTACATTCCGATTGCTCATAAAAAACTTATTTATATTGCCTCTTGCCATCAGTGACTAGTAACGCAGAAAAACGAGATTACTTGTCTTCTGAACACATTATGCCATCACTGGTAGTGTTGATGTAATATTTTAAGTACAAATGTGTCATAGCAAGTAACTGTGCGCAATAGAAATTGCTGACAAGTATGTTGCCATAATAAAAGCGCGAAAAAATGCCATCCAAACAGAGGTGTCAGTGCGTTTTTAATTTTTTCCTTTGGCGGATATTGTTTGATTGTTTGGTTTTAGCATACATGAGTTTGCTTCGTAGATATTAATCAGCCTATAACGCTCTATTGCAAGTTTGCGTAAAATATAACACTAACACAAACTAGCGTTACGCTCTGGGAGGATTTTTGATGTTTTGACCGTGTGTTTAGGTCTACCTAATGGACAGAGAGTATCGAACAGTAATTTCGTATATATGGCAATCAATAGAAAAACTTAACAAGCTTTATTTTGTGGGTAATGAAAGTAGAGAAGTGCATGCAAATGAAGTAACAAACGGTCGCCGCCCTAATTAGGCATAATAATTTGAAACATTATGTTCAAGGAAATTGAATACGAGTAGCTAAAGTGACATTCAGTAACACTCCCTTTGAATAGTGCACCGGATACATAAGACTACAGGGCGAACTAAGTTGTAGATAGTAATAGTTACCATTTGCACATATCAGCAATTAGAGGAAAATAAATGATACTTCCCTCTTAATAATAATAGTTACTATTGCCATCATTAATCAACACAGCACTACGATGTTACTATATGAAACACTGGACTAAAGTTGGGCATGAAAAGAGTTATGACTTAACCAACATATAAATACCACAACTGAAATTAAATAATACTACATAGACACTTTTTATACCCTCATTTATGGGAATGCATCAGATTTCTTTAGTAACAACAAATATCCCAATTATCTGTCTCTCCAGGCATCTCTGTGATTATTACAAAACCAAAGTGCAATTCACTAATATGGATTCCTAAACCCACTTAAAGTAGTTTATATTTTCATCCTTTAAATCAAATTACTCAAACACAGAGCCAATTAACCTCAACAAATAGTTCATGGTAACAACCAGTGCTAAATTAGGTTTCATAATAGTTTAATTTATTTGCTTTTTCACCACCTGTGAAGAGGTATTTTAGATAGCAACATTCACACACTGGCACTGAACTTTAGCATATTTAATACAGAAACAAGTCACCATTTAGTTAGGAACAGGATACTCGGTTTCTGCACGTTTAGGATGAGATCCTGCATTTTTTCATGATTAGGACAACTTTAAAGTTCAAAAACAGGTTTATAACACTTGAATTATTATTGAGAAACACTCACACAAATACACTGGTCCATGCTATAATTCATATCTGTGTTTCTGAAGTTGGTCGAGCAGTGGTGCAATAGTGGTGGCAAGCAATGTGGTGGCTAACTGGTCTCACACTCTTGATGTTGAATGATCTTTACAATTTCTCCTTGGCGACGAATATTTATCATTTTAGAGTCATTCTGTAATACCAAGAGCACCATGCAACAGCCGAAACCACATCTGAGGCAAATTTCCATATAACGGCTTCCAAATGCCTCACTTGGCACCCTCGATGTTTACCGTACAATGGCTAGCCACTGATTGCGTAGCATTTCACCAAGTAGCTGCCCAGATCGCCCGCCGAAACCACCTTTTACCATCTGCCAAGCCACTTCTGTAGCAGAGGGGGTTCCCTACAGCTTTTATACTTTACAATACAAATTTCCTAAGCATGAAACAGCTTCCAGTATATAGATTTTCCTTTGTGAACAGGCATATATTATAAAATTTCATTAATTTTAAACATCCTTTAGCTTTTACAATACATACATAACAGACTTTAAATTTCCTCTCACAAATTAATGACCTTAATTAGTAAAGAAAAACCACTTCATAGTCACATACACTTAGTTGCACACTACAACCTACTTACAATCGATATTGGTGTTACAACCTCATACGTCTAGCTCTTACATTTTTCTGCAAGAATAGCACTACAGGACAAAATGAAAGCTGAAAAAATAAAAGGCGGATGTCATGGATAAAGACACTTTTCTGATAATGGCCTTCCAAAGATGTATGTATCAGTAATGCCCTGTCATTATCTGCGTAGGCACCATTCGCACTGTTTACGGTCCGGGAAACTGCACAATAGTGGAGGCATTCACACCAGCACTGTAACGGGAGACTACAACTCTACCGATTCTTACCTTCATTTCCTATCTAGGTTGGCCCCCTTCCCTACATGGACCGCATTTGTAAGATGGGCAGATGTGGACCCACACAAAACTAACAATTGTTTGTGATGTGAAACGTTGAAAGAAAGCGTGTTTTCTGACACAGCACCTAAAATTAGGAGCACGTCATGGCAGTTGGATGTTTCTGTAGATTTTGGATCGCTTCTCAAGAAAAAAAAAAGAAATCATACAAAATTCCTCTCAAGAAAAGTTAACCAGAACCTACAGAAACAGCCTACTGTACTTATCTAAAATTAACTAAATTTACATTTTTTTCGTTCTATTTTTTCTTACATTACCCTATTTTAAGAAAATATAGTTTACTTAAAAATCCTCTTTTTATAAAAATAATTTTTGTTTACCTAAAATTTTCCTATTCTTTTCTTCTTTAACAGACGTGAGTTTATTACGAATTAATGATTTTTCATGTTGTTTGAGAGAATGCTTAACTGCATTTCTTCGACATTCACATGCAACTTTAATTTTATGGCATCTCAATACACATTTTTTTGATACATACTTATATGAAATTCTTCAATATTACTTTTATCTGTCACTGACTACACTTCTTTATCTGAAAGTTGTTGTTCATTTAAATGATGTAAATATTAGTTTTAAACCAAAAATTATTTTTAAACAAAAAATTCCACATCACCTTTCATACAAGTAGTAAGTGGGTACATTGATTGCACTCAAGATAAAATAATGTCCCTACTTTTGAGGACGCTACCGCAGTGGGGAGTAATAATAAAAATAGAAAGTAATAATAAAAATTGAAGATAATTTTCTTAATGAAACTAAAAATTTCAGATCATGAATTTCATTATTGTTATTTTCAAGTTTTTTCCTTCCTTTAAATTTCAGGTTTATACTTCCATCTTCAAAATATTGAAAATCCCAGCCAGTATTTAATTTATATCTGTCTGACAAAATAATTTTGGATTTGTCACTGAGCTCCATACAAATTTTCTCTTCATAGCTAGTTTTCAAATATTCACATCCTGTTATGTAATATGTTTCATTTACTTCTAGCTGACTAATTTTTTTCAACAAACTCGAATTGCTAGCATTTTTGAGCTTCTTGAGTAGAGCCTCCATTAATATAGAATACATTTTTAATATTTTATTTTTCATTCTGTATAAACAGATAAGAGATAGTAGTAATGATATATAATATGCCTGAATTAAAGTCTTTGTTTTTAAAAGAAGATTATGAATGTGAAGAGTATACTGCTGATGATAATAATAAATAATTCCCATATGGTAATGTATCCATCCTATTTTCCAGAACATATCTTTCATCATCATAAGGACTAAATGCTCTCTTGTTTACCTCAAATGTGTAAATTTCATGATGACAATTCAAATCATGTTTATCATTCTGTATTGCTCTATATTCTTGAACAAAAAATCTGTATAGTCTTCTCTATTTATTTTATTTTTAACAACACAATTCTTCACTCTTTCAGATTTTTTTCTCCTCCTTTTCATCAAATTTATAAGAATACATTTTGCTCTCAAACCACAAAATTCTTCGATCATTTTTCCATTACATTTTCTTTCATTTTTTCTAAAACTTTATTTTTGACTTGTGGAATATTGTATATATTACTGATGGACAGTCACATATGTTGATGTGATTAATCATTGATTTCATATCTTCATAAAAATCTTCAGTGAACATTTCGAAAATATATCTGTCTGTATTTTGATAACACATTTCACTATTTTCACCATATTTTGGTTTCATAATTCTATAGTGAAAATCATATATCAGTTCCTTAGATAAATCAAGTATGCTCACATCCACATAGATGGGTTTATTAAATGTAATTTTTGTCTTATTCATAAGGATGGCAACAAAATTATTATATCACACTTTTCTCCATCTGCAACTAATCTTATGTCTATTCTGTTTCTCATGTTCTCCATCATTTTGCCAAATGCAGAATTATTCATTAACTTAGAGAAATCTTTTTCAGAATCATTCTTCTCTTTCATCCTCATTTCTGTGTTCAAGTCCATAATTTGTTTAGTCAGTCTGTTTGCTTAAATTGTAAAACTGTATTTTTTTGGTTATCTTCATTCCTAGAGACAAATTTCTGTAGTGAACTATACAATTATGTTTATCATCCACAGTAGTCAACAACTTGCTTATTTTTGGGAGCTAATGGTATATCTTTGCCTAGATCATATAATTTTCTACTATGTTCTAGATCTCCTTGAAATATACATCCAATTTTAGAAGTGTCTGAAATCTCACTTGTAGAATTGAAAGATTCTGATTCATCCCATTTAAAACTACTATGTGGTAAATACTGACTCACAGCATAACCATACAGATTGTTTTCATCTAAATATGCTAAATAATTTGATATACTTTTTACATCATAATCTTCATAAATTTATTATTTGCTGTTACATATATTTTACAACACTGGGATATATCACTCATTATTCATTTTTCAACCAGAAGAACCATATCACAATCATGTAATAATTCTAATGGTTTTTCAGTCATTTTTATCATTGCATTCCAAGACAAACCTGGAGCTGTAAATTACCAACATGGATCCAGATCATACACTTTTATGAAATTTTTGTAAAATTGTCAAACATTTCCTGTAATTTTCTTTCATATTTGGCACAATAGATGTTTTATGTGTAAATACAGAACATGTATGGTGTGAACTGTAAAAGAAAAAAGGGGGAAATATCTACACTCCTGGAAATGGAAAAAAGAACACATTGACACCGGTGTGTCAGACCCACCATACTTGCTCCGGACACTGCGAGAGGGCTGTACAAGCAATGATCACACGCACGGCACAGCGGACACACCAGGAACCGCGGTGTTGGCCGTCGAATGGCGCTAGCTGCGCAGCATTTGTGCACCGCCGCCGTCAGTGTCAGCCAGTTTGCCGTGGCATACGGAGCTCCATCGCAGTCTTTAACACTGGTAGCATGCCGCGACAGCGTGGACGTGAACCGTATGTGCAGTTGACGGACTTTGAGTGAGGGCGTATAGTGGGCATGCGGGAGGCCGGGTGGACGTACCGCCGAATTGCTCAACACGTGGGGCGTGAGGTCTCCACAGTACATCGATGTTGTCGACAGTGGTCGGCGGAAGGTGCACGTGCCCGTCGACCTGGGACCGGACCGCAGTGACGCACGGATGCACGCCAAGACCGTAGGATCCTACGCAGTGCTGTAGGGGACCGCACCGCCACTTCCCAGCAAATTAGGGACACTGTTGCTCCTGGGGTATCGGCGAGGACCATTCGCAACCGTCTCCATGAAGCTGGGCTACGGTCCCGCACACCGTTAGGCCGTCTTCCGCTCACGCCCCAACATCGTGCAGCCCGCCTCCAGTGGTGTCGCGACAGGCGTGAATGGAGGGACGAATGGAGACGTGTCGTCTTCAGCGATGAGAGTCGCTTCTGCCTTGGTGCCAATGATGGTCGTATGCGTGTTTGGCGCCGTGCAGGTGAGCGCCACAATCAGGACTGCATACGACTGAGGCACACAGGGCCAACACCCGGCATCATGGTGTGGGGAGCGATCTACTACACTGGCCGTACACCACTGGTGATCGTCGAGGGGACACTGAATAGTGCACGGTACATCCAAACCGTCATCGAACCCATCGTTCTACCATTCCTAGACCGGCAAGGGAACTTGCTGTTCCAACAGGACAATGCACGTCCGCATGTATCCCGTGCCACCCAACGTGCTCTAGAAGGTGTAAGTCAACTACCCTGGCCAGCAAGATCTCCGGATCTGTCCCCCATTGAGCATGTTTGGGACTGGATGAAGCGTTGTCTCACGCGGTCTGCACGTCCAGCACGAACGCTGGTCCAACTGAGGCGCCAGGTGGAAATGGCATGGCAAGCCGTTCCACAGGACTACATCCAGCATCTCTACAATCGTCTCCATGGGAGAATAGCAGCCTGCATTGCTGCGAAAGGTGGATATACACTGTAGTAGTGCCGACATTGTGCATGCTCTGTTGCCTGTGTCTATGTGCCTGTGGTTCTGTCAGTGTGATCATGTCATGTATCTGACCCCAGGAATGTGTCAATAAAGTTTCCCCTTCCTGGGACAATGAATTCACGGTGTTCTTATTTCAATTTCCAGGAGTGTACAATATTATATCAAAATATTACAACACACTTCATAAAACAGCACAAAATTGACTGGATATCAATATTTTAGAATTTCATGTGAAATATAACAAGAACAGTCACCAGGTACAGTAACACCAAATGTTATATACACATCAGGATAATGCAGATGTACTTGAAAAAGCAAATCTTCCAAAGCACCTGCAGTAAATGTTTTAAGGAGTGATACTGGACCCTTACAATGTCCTTTCAAGTTAAATATTTCCTTGCAAGCCCAATCATCAAAAAACAATTTTTTTAAATCTTTTTGATTGCAAATCTTTCTTATCCTTTGGTAGATTGTGTCTTCTTGTTCTGGTAACTCTGGATCATGAACTGATTTTACAATAGTTGCTGCTCCACCAGCTAGTGAACTAACTGCACCTAATGCTGCTAACAGAAATGGAAAAATCCCTCCCTTCCCTCACCCCCTCTCCCATCACAAGTTGTAAGCTCTTTACCATTCTTCTTTTGTGTTAAATATTCAATAATACTTTTTTCACAATAGGAGAACAATAATGTTATCAGCAAATTTCCACCTGTCTTGTTTCTCTTTCCTTTTTGTGCACTAGTTAAACAATTATAGATGCTGTGTAATTGATCACTATTGAGCTTAATTTTAATGGCCTTAACTTTAGTTTTGCCACTAGGTAACAAAGCGTAATCAATGCTTAAATTATTCATTCAAACAGATAAAAATTTACAAGGATGAATATTTATAGATAGCACTGAAATGGCACTGCTCAAATTTTCATAAATTCCAACCATTTTCATCAGCTGCCAATTTTTCGCATAATTAAGCATCATAATCATGCATTCTTTCTTTTGTAGCTAACTGAAATTCTTTATCTTTCTTCTAAATCTCTATTACCTCTGTAGACAATATCATGTTTTTGTAAGCTTCATGTAAAAGACTTATAACAATATCACTTTGTGCTAGTCTTTCACCTAGTTCAGTGAATGGTATGGGTATCGTGGTAGATGCATCAGACATTGGCATATTATTTAAAGTGCAATTTACTAATCCTTTTACATGTTTATCAGATTTGCAAAATGTGTGCAGCAAGTTATTCAAAAATATAATCAAGTATTGTATTCCTTTTGAATTATCAACAATGAAATCACTAAATTTATTTGTCAATATCTGTCTTGTGCCAACCTTGTTCAATATGATAATATTTGTTTCCAGCTAATTCTTCTCTGTTGATTACCATTAATCTATCGATTAATTCTCTCACATCATTCATCCAAACATATTCAGTTGGTTTTTCTCTATGTTTCTTTATTAAACGTTCACCCACTTTTTCATCTGAAGAATGTAAATATGTTAATTTTGGGTTATCAATATTAAGAATTTCATTTACAGAATAATCTGATAAATTATCTGTATTTAATTGTTTTTTCTTAGGCTTGGGAAATAGACATCAACAATTCCTTTTATCAATATATTGTGTTATTAGCCTCTACTCGATTTTAATTTATTTTGAGTGTTTTCAGAATATAATGATCCTGAATAAAATAATGCATCTGCATAATTTGATAAATCAACTGAATCAAATTTTGTGCTCGTATCATCCATGGTAATTTGTTTTTCAGTTGAAAGATTCATCAGTCCGCCTGTACCTTCATATTCCCTCCCATCGATCATTAACTTATCTCCATCAAATATTGCTGGTAATTTACCTACAAATTTAAATGTGTGGACAGGTCTCAATCCAAAAGCTGTGTTTTAAGTATTGTTGATATACTGTATCATTATTTTTCTTATATTTATTTTTACAGCATTATCCTTATTAATTTTTTTGACATCACACTAAGCTTGAGCTATCTCTTTCTATCTTTAAACACTTCTCCATACTTCCTGGACGCTTCTTGTAGTTTGATTCAATTAATGTATTGTAGTACTTATTAGGATGATCATCAGACCATTCATACTTTGGACTTACATACCCTGGTACATCTCTAAATTCTTCTAACTGTTTATTATGATATGGAGCCATTTGTTTTTCAACCCCCTCTATTTTATTCAGTTGCTTTCAGAACACTGTCATCTAGTCCTTCAGTTCCTTGCTTGACCTGCTCAACTGCATCAAGTACAGGCTGATCTTATTTTTTATGTTTGTCATATTCTGTTTTTGCTTGTTTTTTTCCAAACTTGAATCTTTCTTTCAATTCTTCAGTTTTTTCTGTTCCTTTTAGCTTTTTAACAACATCTTTGTCATATTTGCCAACATTAACTAAAGAAGATCATTAATAAAATATTTGTAGCATCTTATGTTTTTGTTTAACATGGTTTTTATGCTCATAAAAATGTTTGATTTCTTTTCACTTAACTTTCTGTTATTAGCTTTCCTACTCATGTCTTCTGTAAAAAATCCAATCTGATCATCATTCCAAAATATACTACAATATTCCTTAAAATTATGAAAAGTAAATCACCACCAACAAACTCATGGTAATACGATCTAAATTTGGGTCATGTTGCCAAAAAATTTTAAAAACTTAGATTATTCTTTATTACTTGTTTAGGAATTTAGAATATGTCTGAGCTGATACAAAATTCCTTTATGTCTGTCTCTAGTAAAATATTCTGTAACTGCATCGTGATTTTCAAGAATGAATCATTAGATACTTTGCATTGATCTAGTGATATAATTTCATTGTTATTTTCGATAAACAAAGTGATCTTCTCATTATTTCTATATTCAATTTTTATGGCTTTTTATAGATTCTTGACGTTTTGGTTGATCTAAACTTTCAGAATAAATGTACAAATGATTGCTTTTATTATAATTTAACCATTCTCGAGCTAAAATACAATTATCAACCATTAATGTATTTTTACACACTGGTCCTATTATTGCACATCAAATAGAAATCAGGAAAGGCTTTCATGATTCTGTTTAGATGTCTTCTCTGGAATTCTTAGTTTTGGTTCCCATCTGTCATTTAATTAAGTAATTGTTATTAGTATTAAATGATTCATCTTTTGCAGTTGAGTGGTAAGTCATCTGTTTAAGAAAAAGAAGATTGACTGTACCTATACAAAAAGTTATAGCAATGTTGCGGTAGATGGCTTTTATAAAACATTCTAGCTCCAAATATTACATCGAAAAATAATAAACTCTATTCTGATGGAGACACAACTGAAATTCTTGTTGTTCACTATAGCTTGTAAAAACTTATTATATCAAAAAAGTATAACAATCAAACTTTAAATAGTGAAGTCACATCATATATGGATAAAAAAAGATAATATTCAAAGTGTATTAGGATTTAGTAACCAAAATGTTGAGACAAATAAAAAAGCTGTTGCCAATGATGTTCCTAAAATTATTCCATTCAGATTAAGAAATATAAATTGTAATTTGGCTGACGGCATGTTTGTGAAGCATACTGGTCATTTTCATGAAGAAATTAGTATTATTGCTTCATTCAAGCATATTGCTGAGTTTAGTGGATTGCTAACTCGTGAGTCACATTGTCCTGTATATATTCCAGTTTCTGATACTATATGGGATTCAGAAATAAGTATAATTGATGAAAATAATAATTTAATTAACTTCAATGGTGGTGCTCTAACATTTACTTTTGAAATGGTTAAGTAAATTTTGTCCTTATTAAATAATGAAAAAGATCGAGAACTATCAGTTTTACTCATTCCCTGTGAATGAGAAAAGTAAATATAACCTACATGCTCAGAATAAGGCCACTGAAATTAACATAAATATAGGAGATGGATGGCTTCATCCTCATCGTGCTCAATTGTACATAACCTTTATGATTGTTACAGCTGATGTATCAGGTTATCCAACATATGATGAAAAATTAGATAAAAATTAATTGATAATTATGTGGCAAAGCTATTTGATTTTATAACCATGAACAAAGAAAGTAAGGTTATGTCTAGAAAAGAGCATCCTTTTGATTCTTCTTCAGTTTTGTTGTATTTGACTTCATATCTTAATGATAAAATAAGTATGGAAGGACATATACTTAATAATGGTGAAGTCAAGTGTAAGAAAAGTGTGATGCTTTATCCACTACATATGCTTGTTGCATTTTTCAAAGATTATAAATAAATTTTGTTCAAAGATGGTCTTCCTGTAATTTTTAATTGGAGTTCCAGTGGTGGAGATGCTCTTAGATGGGCTGTTTGCAGGGATTGTGGAATTGAAATAGAAATAAAAAGTACTCTTCCAAAAGAAGGTAAAACTGTTATAGAATCTGGAAATTCGTGTACCTATTTGTAAGTGTGAACGAAATTGTATTTATTCATTATTATTTTTGTGGATGTCTCTTTTTATTTATTTTGTGTTAGCGTGTTTAATTTTTAAAATTGATGTCTATTTGAATTAGAAACTAACAAAAATATTTCGTCCTTTGCCCCTGCGAGTTATGCAACCCAACTTACTTCCATGTACTTCGGGTTAGCAGTTTTCGACCCTCTCCAAAAATGCAATCAGAATTCAATTATCTCTAAAAATAAAAAAAGTTATAATAAAAACAGATTTCATGCACCTGAATGTTGGAAACCCAACTTACATGAGGAATCTTTCGCTGAGCTGTAGTGCAAAAATCATGGCACTGATGTAACCTCTTTTTAAATTACTGTGAGAATGTTCTATGTTTTAAACATAAATTATTTTCTTTTTAATGTTAATTTCAGTACTGTAATTGGCATTACAAGCTGTTTGCATTTCGCCTCTTCAAATAAAATAAAATAATGTGAGGAGGATCTTACATTTATATTCAAAATAAACTGTTGAAAATACCACATTTTAGAATGAAGTTCAAACTGCTGTCACTAAGTATGTATACAACATTCGAGACTCTTTACTTCAGCCAAACTCTACTACATATGCATTACTGGAGGCTGCTATAAGGCGTTGTGCAGAGAGTGCTGCCGTTTGGCTAAAACAACCAACATCCTCGCCTCTGTACTTAATAACAACCCAAAAAATGGAGCATATAAATTTGAAGAATCTGTTGATGATTTGGAAATAGTGACCCAGAACCTTCAGAAACATCTTACTCATGGCATTGTCTCAGCTCTTCATTCTTTAATTCCTTCATTCTATTGATATTAGGGTGTGCACAGCATTCATTTTTTGGACAGATATCACACTAGACTCGAAGTGGGGTAGAAGGAATCCCAAATGAGACTACCTGAGCATTCATCTGGTAAGCATGGAAAACCTCCAGAAAAACTTAGTCGGAACTGTGGGTCATAACAATTTTAATTTACTTATTGTTCCAGCCAAAATTTAAAATACATGAATAGAGTGGGAGATTTTTTTTTTTTTTTTTTTTTTTTTACTTTTCATTCTATAGATAGAGCAGTATGTTCAAGCAATAATGCATTAGAGAATCAGGGGCTGTTCAGCTAAATAGAAGGTGATCTAGCAGTGAGTTGGAGCAAGTCCCAGTCCACACTAGTGTGCAAAACTTCCACATGATGTGTCACTGCCAAGAACACAGCTCCATGAAATTAGGGTCATACCTAGAGCTGTTGCAGTGCATCGAGGTGATAAAAGTCATGCAATAGCAATATGCTCATATATGGATGGTGGGAGTAGCACATACACAAGGAATAAAGGGGCAGTGTATTGGCAGAGCTGTCATTTGTAGTCAAGTGATCCATGTGAAAAGGTCTCCGACATGACTGTGGCTGCATGACGGAAACTAACAGACTTTGAATGTGAAATGGTAGTTGGAGCTAGACACATGGGACACTCTATTTCAGAGATTGTTAGGAATTCAACATTCTAGAATTCTGAGATCCGCATTATCAAGAGTGTTGAGAATACCAAATTACCTCTCACCATAGACAATTCAGTGGATGACGGCCTTCACTTGACAACCGAGAGCAGCTGCATTTATGTAGAGTTGTTAGTGCTAACAGAAAAACAAAATTGCATGAAATAAGAGCAGAAATCAATGTGGAAAGTATGATGAATGTAGCCATTAGAACAGTGCAGTGAAATTTCTCTTTAATGGGCTAAGGCAGCAGACAACCGACATGAGTACCTTTACTAACTACACGACATCACCTGCGTTATCTCTCCTGGACTTGTGACCATATCGGTTGGACCTTGGACTACTGGTAAATTGTGTCCTAGCCATATGGGCCCAATTTCAGTTCATAAGAGCTGATGGTAGGTTTCAAGTGTGGCGCAGAGCCCCTGAAGCCATTGACTACTGCTGTCAACTATGAACTGTGCAAGCTGGTGGTGGCTCCATAATGATGTGGACTGTGTTTACATGGAGTGGACTGGGTCCTCTGTTCCACCTGAACTGATCATTGAGTGGAAATGGTTGTGTTTGGCTACTTGGATAGCATCTGCAGTCATCCACGGATTTTATGTTCCCAAACAATGACGGAATTTTTGTGGATGATAATGCATCATATCACTGGGTCCCAACTGTTTTTGATGTTCGAATAACATTGTGGACAGTTGGAGCAAATGACTCGGCCACACAGTTCACCCTACTGACACCCAGCATGATCCATTCTTGCTGTTACTGATGCATGAAGGGATCACATTGCTAAAATGAAGTTTACAGATACCAGTGACTGTATGGTGGCCACAACTTGGGTTGTACTTGAGTCTGGATTCTTCCTATACATCGATCAGGGTGCCTGGAGATGGTATGGTGAAAAGCCAAAACTGGTTGCAAAAATAAAATAAAATTGGACATAAAGACAGCTGAAGATGTTTCTGATTTCACATTTTATATTGAACTACTGAAGTCCTGTATTGCAATGGATTACCAGAGATTTTCAACTTTCCAGAATGAAATTTTCATTCTGCAGCAGAATGTGTGCTGATATGAAACTTCCTGGCAGATTAAAACTGTGTGCCATACCGAGACTAAAACTCGGGACCTTTGCCTTTTGTGGGAAAGTGGTCCACCATCTGAGTCACTCAAGCTCAACTCACGCCCCATCCTAACAGCCTTACTTCTGCCAGTACCTTGTCTCCTCCCTTCCAAACTTCACAGAAGCTCTCCTGTGAACCTCACAGATCTAGTAATCCTGGAAGAGACGAAACTGTGGAGACATGGCTTATCCACAGCCTGAGGGATGTTTCCAAAATGAAATTTTCACTCTGCAGCAGAGTGTGGACTGATATGAAATTTCCTGGCAGATTAAACCTGTGTGCTGGACTGAGACTCAAACTCAGGACCTTTGCAAAAGCCCTGAGTTTGAGTCTAGGTTTGGCATAGAGGAAGTTTCATTCTCAAACTTGTTCTGGGCTGCTACATGTCATACAAAAAATTTAAAAGTTTAGTTTATGTGCACACAAAGTAAATTTGATGACATGCTTGAAAACTACAGTGTACTTACGTCATCTGATGATAATATCACAGTTAACAGTTATGTCATTTTTAGAAAGACTGAGAGAAAGTATAAGAACAGTCTGGGAGAGAATTTCCAGTGACACTCCAAACTTTAATTTGAAATGGGTAATAGTTACCTGAGTTGGTGTCAAAAATCAGATTTCCAGGAAAGCATGTTCATCACATTACCAAAGAAACAATTACAGAAAAATTGTTCTGATGCTTGCCAGCTGCTGAACAAATAATATACTGAAGAACAGAAAGGGAAACTGAAGATGTAGTGGAGGAAGATCAGTTTGGCATCAAGAAGTGAAAGGTCCCATAGAATACATTCCAACATTCTGCTTGGTAATGTACGGCAGACTGAAGAAAAATCAGGAAATCTTCTTCACATAGGTGGACCTAGACAAAGCTTCTGACAGTGTTAAGGTGGAGTAACTTATTCACAATGGTTAGCAGATTGTAGTTAAAGTACAGAGAGAGGCAAATACCCACATTTTGTACAAAACCCATGTGGTAGTTATAAACATGAGAAGGCAAATGAGATAAGTTAGTGTTAAGAAGGTTCTAAGGCATACCAGTGATTAGGTTTGCAGATGACTTTACACATCTAGAAGGATTCAGGGAAATGGAGTGAATGACACATTTGGTACTAAATATACAGTGAGGTGATAAAAGTCATGGGATACCTCCTGATATTATGTCTGGCTGCCTTTTTCCTTATGTAGTGCAGCAACTCAATGTGGCATGGACTCAACAAGTTGTTCATAGTCCCTGCAGAAATGTTGTACCATGCTGTCTCTATAACCATCCACGATTGCAAAAGTGTTGCAGGTGCAGGATTATGTGCACAAGCTGACTCCATGATTGAGTCCCATAAATGTTCAATGGGGTTAATGTCAGGCAATCTGGGCACCCAGATAATTCACTCAATTTGTTCAGCATGGTCTGTAAATCAGTCACAAACAACTGAGGCCCAGTGACACGTTTGGGAACATGAAGTCCATGAATGGCTGTGAATGGTCTCCAAGTCGAAGTAGGTGAACATAACCATTTTCTGACAATGATTGGTTCAGTTAGATCAGAGGACCTAGTCCATTTCATGTAAACACAGCCCATACCATTATGGAATGACTACCTCTTTTCACAGTGCTTTATTGACAACTTGCATCCACATCTTCTGTGGATTTGTGCCACACCCAAACCCTCCCATCAGCTTTTACCAACTGAAATTGGGAATCATGTGACCAGGCCACATTTTTCTAATTGTCAAGGGTCCAACCAATGTGGTTCAAGAGAGGCACTGCAGGTGAAGTCGTACTTTTAGCAAAGACAATAGCATTGATCATCTACTGCCATAGTCCATTAACACCAAATTTTGGCACACTGTTCTAGTGGATAAATTTTTCATACATCCCACATTGATTTCAACTCTTATTTCACACAGTCTTGCTTTTATGTTAGCACTGACAACTGTACATACACAACACTGCTTACGGTTGTTAAACGAGGACAGTCGGCCATTGGAATGTCCATGGTGAGAGGTAATGCCTGTAATTTGGTATTTACAGCACACTTGACACTGTGGATCTCAGGATGTGAGAATATTCAATTCCCTAATGATTTCTGTAGTGCACTGTCCCATGGTTCTAGCTCCAACTACCATTTCGTGTTGAAAATCTGTTAATTCCCATTGCACAGCCATAATCACATTGGAAACCTCTTTCACACGAATCATCTGAGTACAAATGACAGCCCTAAAAATGCACCAGTCTCTTATACCTAGTGTATGAAAAACTACCGTCATTTGCACATGTACATATCACTGTCCAGTGACTTTTGTCACCTCCATACAGATTATGTATAAACATAGCGAAGATGAAGGTGATTAAGACTAACAGAATGGAAAGTAATGAGGTGCTTACCATCAAAATTTGGCAACAAAATAATAGTAAAAAATGTAAAAGTGGACTACAGTCCACAAGGAAAAAAATAAAGAGGAAATCAGAAGCTGATTGGCAAAGAGCTCTCCCAGTGTTAGATATTGGTATAACATGGAGAGAGAAGTTCCTGAAAGCAAACACCTGGACCATGGCACCATATGGAAGTGAAATGTACACCACCAGAGATCAGGGGAAGGAAGCATTTGAAATGGGGTGCCATCTACAAATGTTAAAATTAGATGTGCAAATAAAGTATGAAATGAAGAAGTACTGAAAAACATAGGTGTGAATGGAAGTTTGTAGAAAATTCATAGCAGAAGAAGGTTGGTGGAACACCTTTTGCAGTATCCAGGATCAAGTGCTGGAAGGAACAGCACTGAGGAATAGTAGTGAAGGCAGACCTAGATTAAAATAAGCAAATAATATTATATAGGAAGCAATGTATAATACTTGTCTAGAGACGAAAATTTTGGCAGAGATTAGAAACAATTGGAGTACAGTGCCTAACCGGACAAAATACCTATGACTTTAAGAAATTCTGTTATGATGCCTCAGGTGTTTAGCAACTGCACTTCTCAGCTTTTCACTTGTAGCACCCAGAGAATCACGGAGATAGCGGACCACAAGGGCATTCATATCTGGGGGCTAGGTGGGGCCTGCTCAACCTCCTTCCTCTCAGGATGCGGAAAAAGTATGGTGTGGTCATGTGATTTTCTTTCAATAAAATGATTTAAAAGTCAATGTTACACAGGTTTTTAACAGGGAACTGAAACCTTTTTATGGCTGCTTAAAAGTTGTCATTTGTCTTCCAAAATTCTAAAAATGCTCCATACCCCAAGAGCAGCCCCCCCCCCCCTACCAGCCAACTATAACAAGGACACCTTTGGCCAATCTTTTGCTCAAATGTTAATGAACTGGTGCTGTGTTGGTGTAAGGAGCCATCAGGCACATTAGGGGAGATCCTGGCTAACAGAAGTCAGTCAGGCTCTCAGGGCCTCTTGTTCTGATTGACTGTCACTGAATGCACAGGTAAATACTTATTCTGTTTGCTGTAAGTCATGGAACTCATTGGTAGCTTACATATGAAGTTAAGTCTGTTTATTTTTAATCACATAAAAAATTTATTGCACAAGTTGGCTAAGGGAAGGATCAGTTGATTTGACAGATAATGAGGCAAGGCATCAACTGCTCTTTTATTTATTCATTTAGCCTGATTCGATTAGGGCCACCAGGTCCTCTCTTACACCAGACCTTTTCTACATCTACAGCTACATCTACATCTACATCCATACTCCACAAGCCACCTGACGGTGTGTGGCACAGGGTACTTCATATTTACTTCATAGTTACCTAATAAATAACAATTTTAAAATGAAAAACAGTATTAAAATGTTTTGAGTGTCTGAAATGGTGGTGTGAGTAAATTGTACTGACTATGAACAAATAATTTTAATGCTGATACTACTTGTACTACTGCTACAGCTGCGACAAATAGTGATAACAGTAATAATAATGATAATACCAATAATAATAATGACAATAATAACAATATTGATAGTGTCAGATATGAAAAAGGAAATTTAAGGAGACTGCCCCAGCTCAGAATACTGCAGACTGAGGAAGATCCAGCTGGAAAATTGTGTGAACAGGGGTAATGAGTGGGACAGGCACAGTGATAATAATTATTGTTGCATTTGTCCTTAAATGTCTTCCAAGTTGAGGATTTATTATTTTCAACCATATTTTGACTAATAATCAGTATGTCACTGTGAAGAGTTCACTGATAGTGTTGTTCTTATCAGAACCAACAGCAAACAAGCACCGACAATGATAGTTCAGGTATACAAGCCACCATAGCAAGCTGAAGATGAAGGGATAGATAAAATATAGTAGGATATTGAAAGAGTAATACAACACATAAAGGGAGATGAAAATCTAATAGTCATGGAGGGGCAGGAGTGCAGTTGTAGGGGAAGGAGTAGAAGATAGGTTACAGGAGAATGTGGGCTTGGGACAAGGAATGAGAGAGGAGAAAGACACATTGAGTTCTGTTATAAATTTCAACTAGTAATAATTAATACTCTGTCCATGAATTATAAGTGGAGTAGGTATACTTGGAAATAGTCAGGTGATAGAGGATTATTTCGTTTAGATTACATCATGGTCAGATAGAGAATCCAAAATCAGATACTGGTTTGTAAGGCTCACCCAGGACCGGATATAGACTCAGGTCACAGTGTAGCAGTGATGAGGAGTAGACTGACATTCAAGAGATTAGTCAGGAGGTATAAATACACAAGAAGTTGGATACAAAAGTACCAAGGAATGACAAGATATACTTGAAGTTCTCTAAGGATATAAATACAGCAATAAAGAATACCTCAGTAGGCAGTACACCTGAAGAGGAATTGACATCTCTAAAAAGGGCAATCACAGAAGCTGGAAAGAAAAACATAGGTACAAAGAAGGTAACTGCAAAAAATAAATACTTCAGTTGATTGATGAAAGAAGTAAGTACAAAAATGTTAAAGGAGATGGAGGAATACAGAAATGCAAGTTGCTGAGGAATGAAAAAAATAGGAAGCACAGGGAAACTATGACAAAATGACTGGATGAAAAATGTGAAGAAATTGAAAAGATTTACTCAGCATTTATTAAAGCCAAAATAACCTCCCATGAAATTAAAAGCATGCATGGTAACATTAAGAGTACAATGAAATTCTGCTCTTAAATGCAGAGGAGAGAGCAGACAGGTGGAAAGAGTACATTGAAGGCCTCTATGGGGGGGGGGGGGGGGGGGGTAAGATTTGTCTGATGAGGTAGAAGAAGAAACAGGATTTGATTTAGAAGAGATGGGAGATCAGAATTTAAGAGTACTCTGGAGGACTTAAGATGAAATAAGGCAGAAGGGATAGATAACATTCCATCAGAATTTCTAAAATCATTGGGGGGAGAGGCAACAAAACAACTATTCATGTTGGTATGTAGAATGTATGAGCCCGGTGACATACTATCTGACTTTAAAAAACACTTCATCCTCACAATTCAAAAGACTGGAAGAGCTGACAAGTGCAAGAACTGTCAGACAATCAGCTTAATACCTTATGTATCCAAGTTGCTGACAAGAATAATATACAGAAGAATGGAAAAGAAAATTGAGGGTGTGCTATATGATGATTAGTTTGGCTTCAGGGAAGGTAAAGGGACCAGAAAGGCAACTCTGACATTGCAGTTGATAATGGAGGCAAGGCTAAAGAAAACTCAAGACACATTCATAGGATTTATTGACTTGGGAAAAGTATTTGACAGTGTAAAAAGGTGCAAGGTGTTCGGAATTCTGAGAAAAATAGGGGTAAGCTATAGGGAGATGCAGGTAATATGCAATATGTACAAGACCCATGCAGGAGTAGATGTCCAGGAACAAAGTGCTTGGATTAAAGCAGGTATATGACAAGGATCTAATCTTTCACCCCTACTGTTCAGTCTGTACATCAAAAAAGCAATGATGGGAATAAAAGAAAGGTTCAGGAGAGGGATTAAAATTCAAGTTGAAAGGATATCAATGATATAATTCCTGAGTGAAAGTGAAGAAGAATTACATATTCTGATGAATGAAATGAACACTCTATTGAGTAGAGAATATGGACTGAGGGTAAGTTGAAGAAAGATGAAAGTAATGAGAAGTAGCAGAAATGAGAACAGCAAGAAACTTAACTTCAGGATTGATAGTTACAAAGTAGATAAAGTGAAGGAATTCTGCTCCCTAGGCAGCAAAATAACCAATGATGGACAGAGCAAGGAGCAGACAAGCACTGGCAAAAAGGGCATTTCTGGTCATGAGGAGTCTGCTACTATCAAACATAGGCCTTAATTTGAGGAAGAAATTTCTGATAATGTATGTTTGGAGCACAGCATTGTATGGTAGTGAAACATTTGAGATGTGGTGCCAATGAAGAATGATGAAAATTAAAATATGGTAGGGTAAGGAATGAGTAAGTTCTGTGCAGAATCGGAGAGGAAAGAAATATGTGGAAAACACTGACATGGAGAAGGGGTGGGATGATAGGGCATCTGTTAAGGGATGAGAGAATGATTTCCATGGTACCAAATGGAGCTATAGAGAGCAGAAGTTATAGAGGACGACAGAGACCAGAATACATCCAGGAAATAATTGAGGACATAGGTTGCAAGTGCTACTCTGAGATGAAGAGGTTGGCACAGGAGAGGAATTTGTAACAGCCCATGTAGTAATAGCAAGGAGAGATATGAGGTACTATATACTTTGATAAGACAGTAGAGAAGTCAGAGGGTATGGAAGTTTCTGCACTTGCCTGCATGGAACCAGGGTAGTTGTGTGTATGGTGGTGAAGGAGGATCAGAGAGTTGAACATCACAGATGTGACATAGGAATCCAGAGCTAGTTCCAGGCCTGTGCCCAGTTTGATAGTACACTCATATTGGTACTGTGATTCTCAATAGCTGTCTTTAGATTTATTTTATTGCACTTAGATGTAACTGGAGGTCATCAGCATGCATGTGGTATTTGCAGTAGGACAAAACTGATGACACATCATTGGCATACAATTAAAAGAGTGAAACTTCCTGGCAGATTAAAACTGTGTGCCCGACTGAGACTCGAACTCGGGACCTTTGCCTTTCGCGGGCAAGTGCTCTACCAACTGAGCTACCGAAGCACGACTCACGTCCGGTACTCACAGCTTTACTTCTGCCAGTACCTCGTCTCCTACCTTCCAAACTTTACAGAAGCTCTCCTGCGAACCTTGCAGAACTAGCACTCCTGAAAGAAAGGATATTGCGGAGACATGGCTTAGCCACAGCCTGGGGGATGTTTCCAGAATGAGATTTTCACTCTGCGGCGGAGTGTGCGCTGATATGAAACTTACTGGCAGATTAAATAATTATTATTATCACTGTGCCTGTCCCACTCATTACCCCTGTTCACACAATTTTCCAGCTGGATCTTCCTCAGTCTGCAGTATTCTGAGCTGGGGCAGTCTCCTTAAATTTCCTTTTTCATATCTGACACTATCAATATTGTTATTATTGTCATTATTATTATTGGTATTATCATTATTATTACTGTTATCACTATTTGTCGCAGCTGTAGCAGTAGTACAAGTAGTATCAGCATTAAAATTATTTGTTCATAGTCAGTACAATTTACTCACACCACCATTTCAGACACTCAAAACATTTTAATACTGTTTTTCATTTTAAAATTGTTATTTATTAGGTAACTATGAAGTAAATATGAAGTACCCTGTGCCACACACCGTCAGGTGGCTTGTGGAGTATGGATGTAGATGTAGATGTAGCTGTAGATGTAGAAAAGGTCTGGTGTAAGAGAGGACCTGGTGGCCCTAATCGAATCAGGCTAAATGAATAAATAAAAGAGCAGTTGATGCCTTGCCTCATTATCTGTCAAATCAACTGATCCTTCCCTTAGCCAACTTGTGCAATAAATTTTTTATGTGATTAGAAATAAACAGACTTAACTTCATATGTAAGCTACCAATGAGTTCCATGACTTACAGCAAACAGAATAAGTATTTACCTGTGCATTCAGTGACAGTCAATCAGAACAAGAGGCCCTGAGAGCCTGACTGACTTCTGTTAGCCAGGATCTCCCCTAATGTGCCTGATGGCTCCTTACACCAACACAGCACCAGTTCATTAACATTTGAGCAAAAGATTGGCCAAAGGTGTCCTTGTTATAGTTGGCTGGTAGGGGGGGGGGGGCTGCTCTTGGGGTATGGAGCATTTTTAGAATTTTGGAAGACAAATGACAACTTTTAAGCAGCCATAAAAAGGTTTCAGTTCCCTGTTAAAAACCTGTGTAACATTGACTTTTAAATCATTTTATTGAAAGAAAATCACATGACCACACCATACTTTTTCCGCATCCTGAGAGGAAGGAGGTTGAGCAGGCCCCACCTTGCCCCCAGATATGAATGCCCTTGTGGTCCGCTATCTCCGTGGTTCTCTGGGTGCTACAAGTGAAAAGCTGAGAAGTGCAGTTGCTAAACACCTGAGGCATCATAACAGAATTTCTTAAAGTCATAGGTATTTTGTCCGGTTAGGCACTGTACTCCAATTGTTTCTAATCTCTGCCAAAATTTTCGTCTCTAGACAAGTATTATACATTGCTTCCTATATAATATTATTTGCTTATTTTAATCTAGGTCTGCCTTCACTACTATTCCTCAGTGCTGTTCCTTCCAGCACTTGATCCTGGATACTGCAAAAGGTGTTCCACCAACCTTCTTCTGCTATGAATTTTCTACAAACTTCCATTCACACCTATGTTTTTCAGTACTTCTTCATTTCATACTTTATTTGCACATCTAATTTTAACATTTGTAGATGGCACCCCATTTCAAATGCTTCCTTCCCCTGATCTCTGGTGGTGTACATTTCACTTCCATATGGTGCCATGGTCCAGGTGTTTGCTTTCAGGAACTTCTCTCTCCATGTTATACCAATATCTAACACTGGGAGAGCTCTTTGCCAATCAGCTTCTGATTTCCTCTTTATTTTTTTCCTTGTGGACTGTAGTCCACTTTTACATTTTTTACTATTATTTTGTTGCCAAATTTTGATGGTAAGCACCTCATTACTTTCCATTCTGTTAGTCTTAATCACCTTCATCTTCGCTATGTTTATACATAATCTGTATGGAGGTGACAAAAGTCACTGGACAGTGATATGTACATGTGCAAATGACGGTAGTTTTTCATACACTAGGTATAAGAGACTGGTGCATTTTTAGGGCTGTCATTTGTACTCAGATGATTCGTGTGAAAGAGGTTTCCAATGTGATTATGGCTGTGCAATGGGAATTAACAGATTTTCAACACGAAATGGTAGTTGGAGCTAGAACCATGGGACAGTGCACTACAGAAATCATTAGGGAATTGAATATTCTCACATCCTGAGATCCACAGTGTCAAGTGTGCTGTAAATACCAAATTACAGGCATTACCTCTCACCATGGACATTCCAATGGCCGACTGTCCTCGTTTAACAACCGTAAGCAGTGTTGTGTATGTACAGTTGTCAGTGCTAACATAAAAGCAAGACTGTGTGAAATAAGAGTTGAAATCAATGTGGGATGTATGAAAAATTTATCCACTAGAACAGTGTGCCAAAATTTGGTGTTAATGGACTATGGCAGTAGATGATCAATGCTATTGTCTTTGCTAAAAGTACGACTTCACCTGCAGTGCCTCTCTTGAACCACATTGGTTGGACCCTTGACAATTAGAAAAATGTGGCCTGGTCACATGATTCCCAATTTCAGTTGGTAAAAGCTGATGGGAGGGTTTGGGTGTGGCACAAATCCACAGAAGATGTGGATGCAAGTTGTCAATAAAGCACTGTGAAAAGAGGTAGTCATTCCATAATGGTAAGGGCTGTGTTTACATGAAATGGACTAGGTCCTCTGATCTAACTGAACCAATCATTGTCAGAAAATGGTTATGTTCACCTACTTCGACTTGGAGACCATTCACAGCCATTCATGGACTTCATGTTCCCAAACGTGTCACTGGGCCTCAGTTGTTTGTGACTGATTTACAGACCATGCTGAACAAATTGAGTGAATTATCTGGGTGCCCAGATTGCCTGACATTAACCCCATTGAACATTTATGGGACTCAATCATGGAGTCAGCTTGTGCACATAATCCTGCACCTGCAACACTTTTGCAATCGTGGATGGTTATAGAGACAGCATGGTACAACATTTCTGCAGGGACTATGAACAACTTGTTGAGTCCATGCCACATTGAGTTGCTGCACTACATAAGGAAAAAGGCAGCCAGACATAATATCAGGAGGTATCCCATGACTTTTATCACCTCACTGTATATTTAGTACCAAATGTGTCATTCACTCCATTTCCCTGAATCCTTCTAGATGTGTAAAGTCATCTGCAAACCTAATCACTGGTATGCCTTAGAACCTTCTTAACACTAACTTATCTCATTTGCCTTCTCATGTTTATAACTACCACATGGGTTTTGTACAAAATGTGGGTATTTGCCTCTCTCTGTACTTTAACTACAATCTGCTAACCATTGTGAATAAGTTACTCCACCTTAACACTGTCAGAAGCTTTGTCTAGGTCCACCTATGTGAAGAAGATTTCCTGATTTTTCTTCAGTCTGCCGTACATTACCAAGCAGAATGTTGGAATGTATTCTATGGGACCTTTCACTTCTTGATGCCAAACTGATCTTCCTCCACTACATCTTCAGTTTCCCTTTCTGTTCTTCAGTATATTATTTGTTCAGCAGCTGGCAAGCATCAGAACAATTTTTCTGTAATTGTTTCTTTGGTAATGTGATGAACATGCTTTCCTGGAAATCTGATTTTTGACACCAACTCAGGTAACTATTACCCATTTCAAATTAAAGTTTGGAGTGTCACTGGAAATTCTCTCCCAGACTGTTCTTATACTTTCTCTCAGTCTTTCTAAAAATGACATAACTGTTAACTGTGATATTATCATCAGATGACGTAAGTACACTGTAGTTTTCAAGCATGTCATCAAATTTACTTTGTGTGCACATAAACTAAACTTTTAAATTTTTTGTATGACATGTAGCAGCCCAGAACAAGTTTGAGAATGAAACTTCCTCTATGCCAAACCTAGACTCAAACTCAGGGCTTTTGCAAAGGTCCTGAGTTTGAGTCTCAGTCCAGCACACAGGTTTAATCTGCCAGGAAATTTCATATCAGTCCACACTCTGCTGCAGAGTGAAAATTTCATTTTGGAAACATCCCTCAGGCTGTGGATAAGCCATGTCTCCACAGTTTCGTCTCTTCCAGGATTACTAGATCTGTGAGGTTCACAGGAGAGCTTCTGTGAAGTTTGGAAGGGAGGAGACAAGGTACTGGCAGAAGTAAGGCTGTTAGGATGGGGCGTGAGTTGAGCTTGAGTGACTCAGATGGTGGACCACTTTCCCACAAAAGGCAAAGGTCCCGAGTTTTAGTCTCGGTATGGCACACAGTTTTAATCTGCCAGGAAGTTTCATATCAGCACACATTCTGCTGCAGAATGAAAATTTCATTCTGGAAAGTTGAAAATCTCTGGTAATCCATTGCAATACAGGACTTCAGTAGTTCAATATAAAATGTGAAATCAGAAACATCTTCAGCTGTCTTTATGTCCAATTTTATTTTATTTTTGCAACCAGTTTTGGCTTTTCACCATACCATCTCCAGGCACCCTGATCGATGTATAGGAAGAATCCAGACTCAAGTACAACCCAAGTTGTGGCCACCATACAGTCACTGGTATCTGTAAACTTCATTTTAGCAATGTGATCCCTTCATGCATCAGTAACAGCAAGAATGGATCATGCTGGGTGTCAGTAGGGTGAACTGTGTGGCCGAGTCATTTGCTCCAACTGTCCACAATGTTATTCGAACATCAAAAACAGTTGGGACCCAGTGATATGATGCATTATCATCCACAAAAATTCCGTCATTGTTTGGGAACATAAAATCCGTGGATGACTGCAGATGCTATCCAAGTAGCCAAACACAACCATTTCCACTCAATGATCAGTTCAGGTGGAACAGAGGACCCAGTCCACTCCATGTAAACACAGTCCACATCATTATGGAGCCACCACCAGCTTGCACAGTTCATAGTTGACAGCAGTAGTCAATGGCTTCAGGGGCTCTGCGCCACACTTGAAACCTACCATCAGCTCTTATGAACTGAAATTGGGCCCATATGGCTAGGACACAATTTACCAGTAGTCCAAGGTCCAACCGATATGGTCACAAGTCCAGGAGAGATAACGCAGGTGATGTCGTGTAGTTAGTAAAGGTACTCATGTCGGTTGTCTGCTGCCTTAGCCCATTAAAGAGAAATTTCACTGCACTGTTCTAATGGCTACATTCATCATACTTTCCACATTGATTTCTGCTCTTATTTCATGCAATTTTGTTTTTCTGTTAGCACTAACAACTCTACATAAATGCAGCTGCTCTCGGTTGTCAAGTGAAGGCCGTCATCCACTGAATTGTCTATGGTGAGAGGTAATTTGGTATTCTCAACACTCTTGATAATGCGGATCTCAGAATTCTAGAATGTTGAATTCCTAACAATCTCTGAAATAGAGTGTCCCATGTGTCTAGCTCCAACTACCATTTCACATTCAAAGTCTGTTAGTTTCCGTCATGCAGCCACAGTCATGTCGGAGACCTTTTCACATGGATCACTTGACTACAAATGACAGCTCTGCCAATACACTGCCCCTTTATTCCTTGTGTATGTGCTACTCCCACCATCCATATATGAGCATATTGCTATTGCATGACTTTTATCACCTCGATGCACTGCAACAGCTCTAGGTATGACCCTAATTTCATGGAGCTGTGTTCTTGGCAGTGACACATCATGTGGAAGTTTTGCACACTAGTGTGGACTGGGACTTGCTCCAACTCACTGCTAGATCACCTTCTATTTAGCTGAACAGCCCCTGATTCTCTAATGCATTATTGCTTGAACATACTGCTCTATCTATAGAATGAAAAGTAAAAAAAAAAAAAAAAAAAAAAAAAAAAATCTCCCACTCTATTCATGTATTTTAAATTTTGGCTGGAACAATAAGTAAATTAAAATTGTTATGACCCACAGTTCCGACTAAGTTTTTCTGGAGGTTTTCCATGCTTACCAGATGAATGCTCAGGTAGTCTCATTTGGGATTCCTTCTACCCCACTTCGAGTCTAGTGTGATATCTGTCCAAAAAATGAATGCTGTGCACACCCTAATATCAATAGAATGAAGGAATTAAAGAATGAAGAGCTGAGACAATGCCATGAGTAAGATGTTTCTGAAGGTTCTGGGTCACTATTTCCAAATCATCAACAGATTCTTCAAATTTATATGCTCCATTTTTTGGGTTGTTATTAAGTACAGAGGCGAGGATGTTGGTTGTTTTAGCCAAACGGCAGCACTCTCTGCACAACGCCTTATAGCAGCCTCCAGTAATGCATATGTAGTAGAGTTTGGCTGAAGTAAAGAGTCTCGAATGTTGTATACATACTTAGTGACAGCAGTTTGAACTTCATTCTAAAATGTGGTATTTTCAACAGTTTATTTTGAATATAAATGTAAGATCCTCCTCACATTATTTTATTTTATTTGAAGAGGCGAAATGCAAACAGCTTGTAATGCCAATTACAGTACTGAAATTAACATTAAAAAGAAAATAATTTATGTTTAAAACATAGAACATTCTCACAGTAATTTAAAAAGAGGTTACATCAGTGCCATGATTTTTGCACTACAGCTCAGCGAAAGATTCCTCATGTAAGTTGGGTTTCCAACATTCAGGTGCATGAAATCTGTTTTTATTATAACTTTTTTTTATTTTTAGAGATAATTGAATTCTGATTGCATTTTTGGAGAGGGTCGAAAACTGCTAACCCGAAGTACATGGAAGTAAGTTGGGTTGCATAACTCGCAGGGGCAAAGGACGAAATATTTTTGTTAGTTTCTAATTCAAATAGACATCAATTTTAAAAATTAAACACGCTAACACAAAATAAATAAAAAGAGACATCCACAAAAATAATAATGAATAAATACAATTTCGTTCACACTTACAAATAGGTACACGAATTTCCAGATTCTATAACAGTTTTACCTTCTTTTGGAAGAGTACTTTTTATTTCTATTTCAATTCCACAATCCCTGCAAACAGCCCATCTAAGAGCATCTCCACCACTGGAACTCCAATTAAAAATTACAGGAAGACCATCTTTGAACAAAATTTATTTATAATCTTTGAAAAATGCAACAAGCATATGTAGTGGATAAAGCATCACACTTTTCTTACACTTGACTTCACCATTATTAAGTATATGTCCTTCCATACTTATTTTATCATTAAGATATGAAGTCAAATACAACAAAACTGAAGAAGAATCAAAAGGATGCTCTTTTCTAGACATAACCTTACTTTCTTTGTTCATGGTTATAAAATCAAATAGCTTTGCCACATAATTATCAATTAATTTTTATCTAATTTTTCATCATATGTTGGATAACCTGATACATCAGCTGTAACAATCATAAAGGTTATGTACAATTGAGCACGATGAGGATGAAGCCATCCATCTCCTATATTTATGTTAATTTCAGTGGCCTTATTCTGAGCATGTAGGTTATATTTACTTTTCTCATTCACAGGGAATGAGTAAAACTGATAGTTCTCGATCTTTTTCATTATTTAATAAGGACAAAATTTACTTAACCATTTCAAAAGTAAATGTTAGAGCACCACCATTGAAGTTAATTAAATTATTATTTTCATCAATTATACTTATTTCTGAATCCCATATAGTATCAGAAACTGGAATATATACAGGACAATGTGACTCACGAGTTAGCAATCCACTAAACTCAGCAATATGCTTGAATGAAGCAATAATACTAATTTCTTCATGAAAATGACCAGTATGCTTCACAAACATGCCGTCAGCCAAATTACAATTTATATTTCTTAATCTGAATGGAATAATTTTAGGAACATCATTGGCAACAGCTTTTTTATTTGTCTCAACATTTTGGTTACTAAATCCTAATACACTTTGAATATTATCTTTTTTTATCCATATATGATGTGACTTCACTATTTAAAGTTTGATTGTTATACTTTTTTGATATAATAAGTTTTTACAAGCTATATTGAACAACAAGAATTTCAGTTGTGTCTCCATCAGAATAGAGTTTATTATTTTTCGATGTAATATTTGGAGCTAGAATGTTTTATAAAAGCCATCTACCGCAACATTGCTATAACTTTTTGTATAGGTACAGTCAATCTTCTTTTTCTTGAACAGATGACTTACCACTCAACTGCAAAAGATGAATCATTTAATACTAATAACAATTACTTAATTAAATGACAGATGGGAACCAAAACTAAGAATTCCAGAGAAGACATCTAAACAGAATCATGAAAGCCTTTCCTGATTTCTATTTGATGTGCAATAATAGGACCAGTGTGTAAAAATACATTAATGGTTGATAATTGTATTTTAGCTCGAGAATGGTTAAATTATAATAAAAGCAATCATTTGTACATTTATTCTGAAAGTTTAGATCAACCAAAACGTCAAGAATCTATAAAAAGCCATAAAAATTGAATATAGAAATAATGAGAAGATCACTTTGTTTATCGAAAATAACAATGAAATTATATCACTAGATCAATGCAAAGTATCTAATGATTCATTCTTGAAAATCACGATGCAGTTACAGAATATTTTACTAGAGACAGACATAAAGGAATTTTGTATCAGCTCAGACATATTCTAAATTCCTAAACAAGTAATAAAGAATAATCTAAGTTTTTAAAATTTTTTGGCAACATGACCCAAATTTAGATCATATTACCATGAGTTTGTTGGTGGTGATTTACTTTTCATAATTTTAAGGAATATTGTAGTATATTTTGGAATGATGATCAGATTGGATTTTTTACAGAAGACATGAGTAGGAAAGCTAATAACAGAAAGTTAAGTGAAAAGAAATCAAACATTTTTATGAGCATAGAAACCATGTTAAACAAAAACATAAGATGCTACAAATATTTTATTAATGATCTTCTTTAGTTAATGTTGGCAAATATGACAAAGATGTTGTTAAAAAGCTAAAAGGAACAGAAAAAACTGAAGAATTGAAAGAAAGATTCAAGTTTGGAAAAAAACAAGCAAAAACAGAATATGACAAACATAAAAAATAAGATCAGCCTGTACTTGATGCAGTTGAGCAGGTCAAGCACATTATGAGAGATGGAATGGTAAGAAAGTGGGTGAGAGCATTTAAAGATGGCCGCACAAATGTGTGTTATGAACAACAGAGTGGGCATCCTTCAGTCGTTAATGAAAGTATGGTGCAGTAAGTGGACAATAAGGTGAGAGAAAACAGACTCTTTACAATTTCCTCCTTGCAGGATGACTTTCGTAATGTTTCTTGTAGTGTTTTGTATGTCACTGTGACCGAGCATTTGAATTACCAAAAATTGTGCTCACGTTGAGTACTGAAAATGTTGGCAGATGTGCACAAAACCAAACCTTTAGACAGTGCATTGACTTTCCTTGAGCGGTACTACAACAATGGTGATGATTTCTTAAGCCAAATTATTAAGGGCAATAAAACATGGGTGGCCTAAGTCACACCAGAATCAAAGCAACAGTCCATGGAAGTTGAGCAAGGGCATCATTTTGCTGCAAGACAATGCCCCATCCACATGTGGAAATCAGACCAAAGATCTCATCACATCTTTTCGATGGGAAACTGTAGATCATCCTCCGTACAACCCCAATCTTGCACCCAGCCACTAGTATCTGTTCCTGCACTTGAAGAAACAGCTGGGCAGTCAGGGTCTTCAAGATGATGACTAAGTCAAAACAGTGGTGATGCAGTGGTTAACAAGTCAGGCGGCAGACTTCTATGAGGAGGGTATTCAAAAACTGCTTCAACATTATGACAAGTGCCTCAATATTGATGGAAATTATGTAGAAAATTAGATTAAGGTACAGGCTTTCATGTAAAATTAAAATTGTTGAGATATCTTAGCACGTCTTTTTTTAATTTCAAAACCGTACTTACTTAAAAAAACACGCCTCGTATATTCTAAAAGTTATATACATTGGAACTATGTCAAATATCGTTGCCTCATCAGTAAATTTTATTGCTTTTGTGCTTTATTCATTTTCATACTTAATATTTATGTTAAATACCATACTGTCTTGTAAGTAAACTTCACCTCTCTCTCTCTGTACTTACTTAAAAAACATGCCTCGTATATTCTAAAAGATATATACATTGGAACTATGTCAAATATCGTTGCCTCATCAGTAAATTTCATTGCTTTTGTGCTTTACTCATTTTCATACTTAATGTTTATGTCAAATACCATACTGTCTTGTAAGTAAACTTCATTTCTCTCTCTCCCTCTGTACTTACTTAAAAAACTCACCTCATAAATTCTAAAAGTTATATACATTGGAACTATGTCAACTATCGTTGCCTCATCAGTAAATTTCATTGCTTTTGTGCTTTATTCATTTTCATACTTAATGTTTATGTCAAATACCATACTGTCTTGTAAGTAAACTTCATATCCCTCTCTCTCTGTTTTCATAGTCTTCTAATGTTTATGTCAAAATACTATGCTACCTCATAACCAGTGTATTTTATGTCCCCATTGTTGTCATGTACTGTAGTGCCTAGTCATAAGTAGGGTTCCTCTCTGTCTTCGTAATATGCTGTAAAGGGGCTGGGGAAGGAAAGTGATTCAAACAGAAATATTCTAAACATAAACTTTGTTCTAAAGAATATTAAATTCCAGTGTAATTAATATAATAGAGGGAAACATTCCACGTGGGAAAAATATATCTAAAAACACAGATGATGTAACTTACCAAATGAAAGCGCTGGCAGGGCGATAGACACACAAACAAACACAAACATACACACAAAATTCAAGATTTCGCAACAAACTGTTGCCTCATCAGGAAAGAGGGAAGGAGAGGGAAAGACGAAAGGATGTGGGTTTTAAGGGAGAGGGTAAGGAGTCATTCCAATCCCGGGAGCGGAAAGACTTACCTTAGGGGGAAAAAACGACGGGTATACACTCGCACACACACACATATCCATCCACACATATACAGACACAAGCAGACATATTTGGTCTTTAAATATGTCTGCTTGTGTCTGTATATGTGTGGATGGATATGTGTGTGTGTGCGAGTGTATACCCATCCTTTTTTCCCCCTAAGGTTAGTCTTCCCGCTCCCGGGATTGGAATGACTCCTTACCCTCTCCCTTAAAACCCACATCCTTTCGTCTTTCCCTCTCCTTCCCTCTTTCCTGATGAGGCAACAGTTTGTTGCGAAAGCTTGAATTTTGTGTGTATGTTTGTGTTTGTTTGTGTGTCTATTGCCCTGCCAGCGCTTTCGTTTGGTAAGCTACATCATCTTTGTTTTTAGATACAAATTCCAATGTAAATTAGATATAAGCTTGGTTGACACATTTACATACAACAAGGGATATTCAGAGTTCAAATTGAATATTTATAGTTTTTTCCATATTTTAATATGTAATTTTCACACAATGAAAATACTCTAGTTTCCTTAATATAACAGCCAATCACTTTCATACACTGTAACATAATCACTTTATATGCAGTCACACTCAGTGGAAATATACAGATCAGATTTAATACACATTATATTTCATCTTCATCAATTCCTGTTACTGTAAGCAATAGATTGTCACAATCTCAGTAAATATTTGACATACTTCGACTAGCTTGCCAAGTTTTTACAGCTTCATCTGCCTTAGTAAAACTGAAATGACACTTAATTGCATTTTATGTGCAAAATGTATACAGTATGAACAAAACATCCTTAATGTAATGGTCAACCACTTTAATATACTAAAACAGAATCACTTTATTGTAATAAATACATTCATACTTATCATAAACTTCAAAAGTAACAAAGTGGTCAGAATCTGTAAAACAATCCTTCTTGAGCGTATTATTTTCACATTCAGTTCTGAAAAAGTGTTTGGATCAAAACCATATCCAGCGACTTTATATGCAAGAACTAAACACAGCTACAAACTAATCACAGAGCCACAATAACCTTATTTCAGATCACAGATCATTAAATGATACAGTAGTATGTATCACTATTTTTTCCATCAACTATGTCTGTGATATATCATGCTGTTGAGAATACCAAGTTCATCTTCGCTAATAGCCAAGAACCTTGATGGTAGATATATTTTGTAGTCATTCAGATAGACCAAAACCGCTGTTCAAAATCTGGTGTTGACACATCTTGCTCTTAAGATTGTGGGCTACTCCAATGAAAAAAGTATTTTGATGCATGTTGCACTAACACCATCACCCAGATGCTTGAAGTTCTGTAACATGGAAACAGAATAATCTCCGTTTTTTAATTATAATTACTCCAATCAGACACATTTTTTTTGTAATTCAGTGAAGTACACTCAGAGGACAGCAGCAGCAGCAGCAGCAGCAGTGCCAGTAGCAACAATGCCAAAGACTTACTTCTCCTACTAGTTGTCGTATATTCATTTGTAATTTCATGCAGAGCCAGCAATTGCCAACAAGTTCTGACAAGCAAGTCAATATTTTTGCAATAACCAACATATCAGATTATTTCAAGCCAGGATAACTTGAGGCTTGCAAAATGCGTAATCAGTGAGTTCATGCTTGCTGATGCCTATTCAGCATGTTTGGTATATTATGTCAAACTTGTTTCAATTGCTTTTGTGTGACACACAATGAATCACCTTCAGAGTTTGTTTTCATTTTCAAATGTACACGGCAATCACAGTTAATTCTGTTCTGCAGCACAAATTGTTTGACATCTTATGCTGTCATATTCTTATTTTTCTTCAGCACTTTTCAGAATATCATCTGTGGCAAACAGGAGGCTGTTACATGAAGACACATGCATGTGCTAAGCTCTCATCTTCTGTGTATCCGGCTTTTAATATTTCCAACCACATATTCAGTTTTCCACTGAAACTGAATATGATCCTTAGCCATCTGTCCCCAAGATCAGATGCATATTGTTTGGTACATTGTAATTGTAAGGTATGTTTCCAAATCTTTTGATATTTACAAGATGCACCTGTTGTAGGTTTCTTCAATTGATGGAATGTTTTCATATGTAGCTTTCCATCCTGCAGTTGAGTCTTTCACTTTATTATTTGTGACAGACATTGTAAGCTTCAAGTGATAATCAATGCATCTTGAAGTACCTGGTTGACAGATATCTATCTATTATCATGTGAATTATTTCTTATTGCTTTCAAAGTTATTTATAAAATTAATCATTTTACTAGTTCATCTTGATTGATATCTGCCACCAATTCATTAGATGTCATCTTCCAACGATGATAATCAGCATAATATTCTTCTTCTTTCTTTCATATTCTTCTTTTCTTCTTTATCATCATCATTGTAATCAATCTCTTCCTCTTCATCATCATCCTCTTCATCCATCCTATTCTCCTCCTATATCTCCACCTCCTGCATCGTTTTCTTTGGCATCATCTCCTTTGTGTTGGTCTGTCTTCTTTCAGAACAGCTGTCCCAATCTCTGTAACAGCTGGAGAATAGGTTTAAATACATTTTCCAGGACAGTCAACTTCCACTTGCTTCTTTGTGGCAATGACAGTTCTTTGATAATTGTTATCGAGATTTCAACAAAACTTAGCGAGATTTGTTGTTTCCAGTATCAAACACAGCTGGATTAGGGCCTGAAATTGAAGATAATATAATATGTCATTAATATCTCCATTAACTAATGGTAAGAGAGCACAAAAATATTTTTCTTTTGTGTAATAACTAACAGCCTTAAGAAATGGATCCGATTTGCTTATCCAAACACACTGCAACTTCAGATGAAACAATAGAAACTCCAGGTAGGAATATCAACAATGTATGAAAAGAAAGATTGCTACTCACTATAAAGAGGACTCATTGAGTTGCAGGCAGACACAATTATGAGACAGTTCCATAAAGTTTTTCGCCACAGCCTTCATCAGTGAAAGAGAGATACACACCGCTCATACTCACAAGCAAGCACACCCCAAGCACACATGACCACCAACTCCAGCACCTCCAGCCTATGTTGTTGTAGCTTCAGATGGTTTAATATGGTGTGTGCACTACTTTTCTAAGTTCAGATTCAATTCATTTCAACTATCTACTCTGGTTTTCAGTTTACTAAAAGGTATTTTAAAATTTTAGCAGTCCTTCTAATAGATAAATCTGGTGTTTAATTTTTTAAATATTCTGTATTCCATTTTATTTTCTCTGTCTTCCTTATATATTTTCTACTTATTTCAGACATAGAAAATATAAGTATAAATGTATGATGTCAATGATTGTCAGTTTACAGGGTGATTGTCTGTGGTTTTAATCAACAATTTAAACGAAAAATAATATACCTAAAATCCTTAAAAACAACTACATTATACAAAAGTAGGCCTTACGCAATGCCATTTAATCATAAGTATGCCAGCAGAAGTGGCAAGTAATTATCACCTGCAGTATAGCTTCACTTACAGCAGAAAAACAATCTATCTCACTCAACATCCAAACAAAAATTATCTAGAAGGTCTGCACTGCGCCTCTTGAATTTACAAGATTCACCATTGCAAATGATGTTCAGTTTATAGCATGACCTCCATTGCTCTGCATATTATTTGGTAGAAGGCAATGATGCTCAGTTTATTGGGTGATCACCATCGCCCCAATCAAGGTGACTGCTATACTGAACACTGTTGGTGTGGTAATGATGGCCAGTTGACATGGTGACTGCCATTACCCCAGTCATGGTAATTATCATAATATTAACCCAATCATGGTGATCACCATTTCCCTAAACTCAATGTGGATACAATTGGGATGTAATGAGGCTCAGTTTGCCCCATACATGGTGACCATCGTTAGCTCATGTTTCATATTTGTTGCCCAAAGTCAGTTGACTGTAACTGATCCAGTCTTCATTTGGGATATTGTACATATATAGTAGATTAGTCTGACAGAAAATTTTTATACTGTCACTTTATCAACACCACATGTGGGAATCATGTACTCTGATGCCTCACAAAACTGCACCACATATCTGCATTAAGAGATTTGGAGACTTGTTGAGGAACTCTCTACTGCTATGTGAAACATCCAATAATAAATACCAAGCAAATGAATTGTGAAGTATCTCATGAATTATTAAACACTCATACACTGCAGTTTCACATTTCGCAACCTAGTACTGTTGTTTTATGCTCTAATCTGGCAGGTTCTATGTCCTTGATAATCTGTAACTGTTCCACCATTTAAAATCCAACACATCAGCAGCTTTCCCCCATCAAATAACAAGTTTGGTCATTCGAAATTAGCATATGATGCATGAGTTACCTGTGAACATTTTAGAAACCTGTTGTAGTAGAAGTAGTTATGCACTGATATTTATCCACATATGTTACAAATGACATTTATTGTCTACACGTTAACATGACATCCAACAGCCTTGCCACAGTGGTAACACCAGTTTCCGTCAGATCACCGAAGTTTAGCACTATCGGGCTGGGCTAGCACTTTGATGGGTGACCATCCGTTCTGCCAAATACTGTTGGCAAGTGGGGTGCACTCAGCCCTTGTGAGGCAAACTGAGGAGCTACTTGATTGAGAAGTAGCTGCTCCGGTTTCGGAAACTGACATACAGCCGGGAGAGCGGGTTGCTAACCACATGCCCCTCCGTATCCGCATCCAGTGATGCCTTTGGGCTGAGGATGACACAGCGGCTGGTTAGTACCATTGGGCCTTCATGGCCTGTATGGGAGGAGTTAACATGACATATGGTTAGTAACTTCTCATTGACGTGAAGCTTACAAAAGCCAGTGCCAGTTACACTCTCTCTCACGTCTCCACAGAGTCTAATTGTTTGTGATGTTCTAATGAAAATTATTCCATGTTCACTTGATGACAGAATTTGACAACATTTATATTCCAGCCTGACAGTGCAGAACATTCTTAAATACCTTACATAATTTGCTTATTGATTAAATAAGAGCTGTTGTCTGATCTGGCTTATAACAAGTCATTCCTTTCTATTTTGTTGTATCTCATTTACATAGCAAAAGGGAAATTATTAGTATGTTGCATCACATCACACAGTCTAAACATTTTAAGGTATTGCACAAATGGAAACAAAGTGAATTCAGAGCAAAATTATTGAAAAAACCTGCTCGTGTATGAACAGTCTTCTGCAAATCACCATGAGAAGAAATTACTCACCATTGGTACTGCAAGTAGACACATTGTGGGCACAGTGCTGTAGATTTAACAGATTCTGCTACTCAGTTTTCCAGAGAGAATGCTAGAACCTATGTATTACGCTATTTTTAGGTATTTGTAACACCACTGGTTTTCAAATGTGTTGTATTTTTCTGTCTTTAAGACCTCTCATATGACATCAGAGAGTGAAAGTATCAACTTGTTTTAGCTTACTAATTTCTATATCCTCAAAATTGGCATTTATTCTGATTGCAAAAGTAACTGAACTTAGCCACTTTAGGAGATCCAAATTATGAACTTTCCAGTTAAGATTCTCATCTATATGTGTATCCAAAACCTTAGTATGTTCTACCGTGGCTACTGACTTCTGCTTGATATGTTATATTTATTGAAGGAACTTTAATCCTTGCAGGAGAAAATTTGATGTACTGTGTTTCTTCAAACTTCAGAGCAAGCCCATTCACAGAAAACAGTCAATAACTTTTCCAAAGACATTATTTGTATCATTTTCTAATAGAGTTTCCTTTACTGGATTAATGATGATACTTGTATCATCAGCAAACAATCTCAGTTTAGCTTTTTGTTTCACATGAGACAGGAGGTCATTCACATATATCAAAAACAGAAGGGGACCCATGACGGAACCGGGTGTGGAACACCTAATGTAATTTCACCCCAGTTAGATGAAGTGGGAAACTACCTTCAATCACTGAAACCATATATGAAAGTTTTTGCTTTCTGTTCTGCAGATATGATTTAAACCGCTTATACGCAGTTCCATTTATACCATAGAGTTGTAACTTCCATAATATGACGTCATGGTTCACGCAATCAAATGCTTTGGATAAGTCACAGAAAATTTCTGTTGGTAGCATTTTATTATTTAAAGACCCTATTATGTGGGCAGTGAAAAATGTATATTGCTGTCTCAGTGGAACAGTATTCTTGAAATCCCAACTGTGATTTACTAAGTATCCCATTACTGTTGAGATAGCTAACCACTTGAGTACATTACTTTCTCAGAGATTTTTGAAAATGCCGTAAGTAAGGATACTGGCTGGTAAATTGAAATCAGTGATGTCTCTTTTTTGCAAGAGAGTCTTGACCTTGGCATATTTTAACCTTTGTGGGATAATATCTTGAGATAGTGATGCATTAAATATGTGACAGAACATCAACTGTACTTGCTCCACATTGTTTTAATATCCAATTACAGATGTCATCTAATCCAGTATAACATTTATTTTTTAAAGATTTAATGATTTTCCTTATTTCACAAGAGGTTGTTGGGTGAAAATTAATCTGATATTCCATGTTGATTTGATTAAATTGCCCCAGTTGTTAATTTTATCTCTAATATACATATTTCTTGATTTTATGACAGCTTTTCTCAGTATGTAACAATAACTTTTATAGTGTAAAATTACTTCTGGGTCTTTACTAATTCTTGCTTTCTCATACAGTTTTCTTTTCCTTTCGGATGACACTTTAATTCTTGTTGTAATCCAAGGTTCCTTTGAAAACTGTTTGGTGTTACATTTAGTAATTTTTTTTTCCAACAGTGTTCAGAAAAGGGCATAAAGTTATCAAGAAATAGGTTGCATTTATCATTAGCATTTGGTTCATTATATACCTATCCCCAATTAATATTTCATAAACTTTCTCTGAAGTGCTCTACAGATACTGAGTTGAGCAACCTTAGACTTTTACTTAGTGTTTCCGAATTGTACACGCTGCTAGGTTTTGTAAGTTAATTAATTGCGCATCATGGTCTGATAAGAGCCTGAAAATATTGTGTAGATTGGCAGAATACTGGCTCCGAACAAAAGTACAAAAATAACGAGGAAAAGTGTTCAGTGTGTAATAGTATCTATGTATATCGCGAGTTTTTGTGTTTTTCTTGCTGGATCATCAGAAAAGTAACGGAAAAGAACAATGAAGCCAGAAGAAGGTATGAAGAAAACTTCACACATGTAGCGCCCACATCATCATCGACGAATCAAGTGAAATAATACGTTCGGACCACTGCATCTGCGAGAAATGTGCAGCAAAAGTTGAAATGTGCGTGGTATGTAAAACTGTGTTCCATCATAAACGTGTAAATACAGATCCAAAAAGTAAGAAATGGTTCTATTCAAAATGTCTCATAGATGATTTAGATCACAATCTTAACGGAAAAGACTGTTCAAACAAAATTATCTCAGTGTTATGGGAGGAGATAAAAGTTTTAAAACACGGCTGCAACAAAGGCACACAACAGAACGCAAGTAACTAGTATGATAAATTTCACTCAGGTACAAGAACTTGGTTGATGTTGTTGTGGTCTTCAGTCTTGAGACTAGTTCGATGCAGCTCTCCATGTTGCTCTATCCTGTGCAAGCTTCTTCATCTCCCAGTACTTAATGCAACCTACATCCTTCTGAATCTGCTTAGTGTATTCATCTCTTCGTCTCCCTCTACGATTTTTACCCTCCACGCTGCCCTCCAATGCTAAATTTGTGATTCGTTGATGCCTCAGGACATGCCCTACCAACCGGTCCCTTCTTCTTGTCAAGTTGTGCCACAAACTCCTCCTCTCCCCTATTCTATTCAATACCTCCTCATTAGTTACGTGATCTACCCATCTTATCTTCATCATTCTTCTGTAGCACCACATTTTGAAAGCTTTTATTCTCTTCTTGTCCAAACTATTTATCGTCCATGTTTCACTTCCATACCTGGCTACGCTCCATACAAATACTTTCAAAAACGACTTCCTGACACTTAAATCTATACTCAATGTTAACAAATTCTTGGATCAACACTAAAACAGGTTACAGCACATGTAAAAACTGCGAGAGAGGTGGCAAAAATGGCGTCATATGCATTGTATGCGAAAGAGAGCTTCATTTAAGGTACGAAAAACTTAGTCCGTCGCAAAAAAAAGAAAAAAATTAAAATCGGAATGGAAATGTGATACCGGTAACTGCAGAGTGTTACCAAAAACCGATATGACGTCCAAAGTACAGTAGGCCCTAAGTGACGACTCTGTACCATAAAATGCTACTGCAAGCATTCAGATACCTCAACCAGCCGTTTCTGCACCCCTGAAGACTCGCAAACTACGACAACATGTACCCATGTCGCAGCGAAAAACTCGTGATCGCTTGATGAAACTTTATATTCTAGTCAATAGCCATGGACGCGGAATCGCCTCACGTGTTAATGAGACAGCAGTTGTGGAACCGCCTCACGTGTTAATGAGACAGCAATTGTGAAAGCCACGGGCTTTTCAAGCCAGGAGCGCCCATCTCAGAAATAATGAATGCTATCCATCATAAAGAAATTGTGGAGTTATCTTCAGGCGACTTTATAGCTCTGTTTGGCGGCTCAAACGATATATACAGATACAAAACATCCACAGCTTGCTCAGAATTAAGGAAACAACTGATTCATATGTCGCACACAAAAGTTCTCTTTGTGACCATTCCCCACCGCTACGACTTGCCACATTGGCCTTGTGTAAACAGGGAGATCAGAGCTGCAAACGACCTTCTTTCTAATATATGCAAGTAATTCACAACCGTTGGGGTTGTTGATATTAGCGAAATTGGGCACAGGTTTCCCACTTCACATGGCCCTCACTTAAACAGTCTAGGGAAGGAAACTGTAACCCAGAAATTACTGGAAAAAATCGAGAGGTATCTGCAGATATCTGCGACACAAACAGCAGTATCAGTAAAATCAACAAAGCCAGTTGTAGCAAGTGCAACACAAATGACAGCAGCAGCAGTATGCCTCCCCCCCCCCCCCCCACACACACACACACACACCATCAACAACAAAAACGCCAACAAAAAGAATGACAACAACAACAACAGAAAAACAGCAATAACAACTAACTTACATCAACAGCAGAAGAACCATCAGTAGCTGAGGAAAAACCATCAGTTACAACTGCAGCCCCACCTCCAGCAGAAACAGTGTCAGTAAAATAAGCAAACAGTCACTGTATGAGAAACCATGTCACCAACATCACGTACAGCAACAGCCACTGAACATCCAACAACAGTAGCAGCTGATCAACACTGCCTCACGAGGAGCTAAAGTCCAGGTACTTCACTTGACTTAGTGATGATTTTTTATGGCACCAAATGAAGAAAAGGAAGAGATTGTGACAAATCAGCCTGAAAAACAGCAGCACTTTACCAGGTATTGACAAAATAACAAATACTTGCAAAACATTCAGTGTCTCAAGAATAAAGTGTTAGAATTAGAAGTCACCATAAACTTGTATTTGTCTATCAAACCATTGGTGCAGGGTCTGAGAATTAAGCCTCATAAATATAAGCAATTTTGAATTAGCATCTCATTATTGCTGCAGTGTTTGTAAAAATGGTGGAGTATGCATACACACTAGGTCTGGGCTGCAGTATCAAGTTAGCCCTGAAACATACCATCTAAATATCAAGAAACATTTTGAATCATGTGCCATAGTGCTAAAATCTGAGGAGAAGTGTAATAAACTAATTGTCATATCAATATACAGGTCACTACTAGGTGACCAAAACATATTTTTTTTATAAATTTGGAAGCAGTGCTAAACATTTAGTATAACAATGAAGTGAACTGATTACTGTGTCAGGATTTTAACATCAACCTGTTAATTGAAAATGAAATTGAAGAGAAAAGACAGCTTTTGTGTATCCTACACAGCTTTCACATGAAACCACTCTTCACGGACCCCACTAGAACAACAAAGTCATCTTCATCCCTACTAGATAATATCTTTACAAATATCGAAAATCATGTTACTGAGGCACAAAATGTAAACTTAGGTCTTTCAGACCACAACAAACTAGTAACATGCATAAATTCTTCTGTACCTGAGGTGCTTAAGTACAAGTGGGAATGTAAAAGGCACTTCTAGCCAGAAAAGGCTAATATGTTTATTCAATCTTAACAAAAGCAACCTGGGAAGATGTATACTCAAAATCATTAATCATTCAATGCATTTTATAATACAAACATGTCCGTATTTGAGATGTGTCTTCCAAAAAAAACTGACAAGAATTATCGCCATGCCAAGGAACAGCAGCCAGTGGATAACACCTGCTATCAGAGTATCCAGTCAAAAGCTAAAACTTCTCAATCAGCTGAGAAAAGACAATGAAGATGAACACTTTGCAGAATATATTAAGACATAAAAGAAAATTTATGAGAAAGTAATAACAGCCAAGACAATGATCAATGACAAAGTAATCATAGGGACAGCAAACAAGTTGAAAGCAATATGGAATATAGTAAAAAAGGAAAGAAACAAAATTGTTAAAAAGCAAGATGACATTGTATTAAAAGATGATCGTGGTGTGTTACTCAGAAATGATACTCTAGCGAATTACATAAATTATTATTTCATAAACACTCCAGTCAATCAGAGTAAAAATTTTGCTAGTAATAGGAGTACCACAGCTCAAATAGAGCAAAGTGGTAATTCAATACTGCTATGTCCCACAAATAAATTAGAAGTTCTTAAGATAAATAAAACCAATCAAGACTAAAATGTCCTCTGGAATTGACAAGGTACCAGGTTCAGTCATAATTAAATGTGCTAGTGTAATAGCAGAACCACTGTCACATATCATAAACATATCATAAACAGCAGGGGTGTTCCCACAAAGATTAAAAATTTCAAAAATAAAACCATTCCATAAAAAGGGTTATACATATGAAGTGGGTAATTATTGACGAATAGCATTGTTATCAGATTTAGAAGGATGTAGGCTGCAGTAGGTACTGGGAGATGAAGAAGCTTGCACAGGATAGAGTAGCATGGAGAGCTGCATCAAACCAGTCACAGGACTAAAGACCACAACAACAACAGCAGCATTGTTATCTGTGTATTCAAAACTAATAGAGACTGTTATGAAAAATATTATTACAAATTACCTCAAAAAATTCAATCTTTTGTCTGTAAACCAACATGGTTTTCACAAAGGCTTGATTACAGAAACAGCAATTACCCATTCATCGAAAACATTGTTAATGGGACTTGATAGAAATAATTATCACAACTTGAGAGGCTGCCTCCAATACACAAAAAAGGCAGCCTCTCAAGTTGTGATAATTTTAGGCCTGTTTCAATTGTGCCAATCTTGTCTAAAGTGATAGAAGCTATATTAAATAATCAAATAGTAAAATACTTTGAAGAAAACAAAATCTTCACTGATAGTCAATCTGGCTTCAGAACAGGGTTAGGAACTGTTACCACAGTGTGTGAAGCAACTAGAAAGAAAGCTAGTTGTTCAGAATAAACTCTTTGATTTATCAAAAGCTTTTGACACTGTGTCTCATGAAATCTTATTGAATAAACTGCAATTCTATGGCTTTACAGGAAGTGCTCTGGAATTGATAAAATCTTATCTAAGTAATAGAATGCAGAAGGTGGTTTCTAATGGTGCAGAATCAGATTACTTACCTGTGGGCATGGGTGTCCCACAAGGTTCTGTACTTGGCCCAATTCTATTTATCACTTGTATAAATGACTTACCATGTAACATAGTTGGGCTGTCAGCTAGGACTTACTTATTTGCACATGATCTTGCAGTCTGTAAAACTGCAGAAACAGCACAGAAGGTGAAATATGAAGCAGACCAGTGCACTGTCAAAGTTGAAAATTTGTGTACAGCTAATTCCCTTTGTGTCAACCGAAAAAAATACAAGACCTGTATGTATTGTGGAATAATAACACTGAACTTGAGCGGAGCTCAAATGCTGTTAATTTCCTTGGAATCTCAATTTATTCGAAATTATCCTGGGGTAGACATATAGAAAATGTGGGAAGCAGCATTAGCAAAGGAATATTTGCTCTAAGGAAGCTGCGTCTTTGTCTAAATGTGCCAGTACTTAAAAGTGGTTTATTTTTCTTTAATACACAGTCACATGTCCTATGGTACAGTACTCTGGGGACATCAAAGCAAGGCAGCCAATGTCTTCAAACTACAAAAGAAGACAATAAGACTGATATGTAGCTTGGCACCAAGAGCTCACTGTAGGCCAAGCTTTAAAAAATTACAGATTATGACCCTGCCGTCAATATTTATACTACAGTGTGTAGTGCATATTAAGGAGAACTATCCGAGTTATCAACAGTATGATATGCGACATAATTATAACACAAGAAACAAGCAGGACCTAGTTTCTTTCCAATGTAACTATAAAAAAAAAACACAAAAGTGCTTCTTATACGAGTGCACAAATTTTTTTAATGCCGTACCCCAACATATCAGGGATCTTCCAATTCAACAATTCAAAAAAAAGTAAAAGGATTTCTTCTTGAGCTCAGCATTTATGAAACATGAATTTTTAAGGGAGGCAAAGAATATGGTGTGACTACACTTTGTGATCAGTTTTTATATGCTTCTATATATGAGTAAGTCTGTAATTGGCTAAATTTACTGTGCAATATCAATTTGTACCAGAAGTTTCTCTGTTTTGTATTTGTGTGAAGGTACCATAATTATTTGTGTAATGTTTGTATTGTGTAATATTTTCCTTTTTTTGTAATTATTTGTGTGACATTTATACTGTGTAATATTGACTTTTGTAATGCCTCAGATGATCTCTGAGGTCTCTACAACAATAAAAATCAATCTACAACAATAAAAATCAATCAATCAATCAAACAGTACAGTAAGAATAAACCTGGACTTACTGAAGGCATTCGATACTGGTGATCATGATATCTGACTAGACAAACTAGAAGCCATAGGTGTACGAGGAGTTGCATTAAAATGGTTTCAGTCATATATCCACAACAGAAAACAGGTAATAGAAATTACCTCAGTATACAATAAAAACCAAAGCTTTGTATACAGATTGGACATGCTGACTGTACCAACCAGAGTAGCTCAATTCAGCACTCTTGGACCTCTCTTATTTCTTATATATATTAATTATATCAAATTCCCAATCAGTGGTATGCCCATAACTTTGTTTGCTGATGACACAAATATTGTTTTAACAGACATAAATAGGGTATTGCCAACATCTGCAGCCAGAGTTTTGGAATACATACAAAACTGGTTTGAACCAAACAGGCTAACCTTAAATATTTCAAAAACTAATTATATACATTACAGGAAAACAAAGTCTTATCATGATATGGACCTCAAAATTCAAAATAAACAAATTGAAATGGTAGCTGCCACAAAATTATTAGGTGTGCAGGTTGATGAAAATTAAGACTGGAAAGCCCACATCCTCTACCTCACTAACAAGTTAAGCTCTGATTGCTTTGCATTACACATAATTACTACTGTATGTAGGAGAGAGTGTAGCAGAACTGTCTACTTTGCATACATCCATTCTGCTGTCACCTATGGTCTAACCTTCTGGGGTCATAATAAGGCAAACATGAAGACCATCTTCACCTTACAAAAACAAGCTGTTAGAATAATTTCTAACAGTACAAGGCAAACACCTTCCAAACAGTTATTTCAACACCTAAATATTCTGCCATTACCATGCCTCTATATAAAAAAAGTGTTTTTAATATAAAAATGCACATGGATTACTATAAAACCAACTAGATGTTCATTCCTACAATACAAGAATGTGCAATGACATCCACATAAAAAGAGTCAACAAGGTGTTAACTCAAAAACAAACCAACATTCAGGGTACTATTTTGTACAACAAACTTCCATCTCAGCTAAAATAAATAAAAATATTGTCTTCATTCAAGGAGGCAATATTTAGATTGTTAATGACCAACTGCTTGTATAGTATAAATGAATATCTGTGGTAACCTTGTTCCATGTAATTACATTCATTTACTATATGTTAATAGTACCATAAATCAGATGCCTCCTACAGCCTCTTTGTTAATTTTTCTGAACAAAAGTGTTAAATCAAATATTTATGTGTAATGTATTTCATGTAAAAGATCCCTCTCATACTTTTATATTATTTTTTATTTTTTGTTTATTTATTTATTTATTTATTCATCCGTAGACAACTTGTGTTGTATGGATGTCGTCAACTGTATACATGGAATGAGTATATACATAATAGTACTTCTGGTAGTACATATTTCTATGGTGCAACTTAATCGTTTGTACACAAAACAAATACAGACCAATCTTAGTTACAAATAAATATAAATTTACAAATGTATTCTTGCATGGATTACACAAAACAAATACATACCAATCTTAATTAAAGATAAATATAAATTTACAAAGGTACTCTTGCATGAATTGAGGTGAACACATGTCATTTACAGTATTCTTTGACAGTATAGTAACATTTATCTGCTAAATAATTTTTTGCAGCTTTCCTAAAGGCATGTATTCCAGTTTCAGCTTTGATCTCCTCTGGAAGTCTATTATACATTTTTAATCCATTAAATAATAAACTATTTTGGGTTTTTGTTTTGTTTTTTCGTATGAGATGCAAATGGTGGCAGGATCTAGTCCAGTGTTGGTGTATAGATCTGTTTTGTGTGTACTGGTCAATGTGTTTCTTTATATATATCACAGTCTGAAAGATGTATTCACATGGTACTGTCAAGATTCCCATGGTTTTGAATAAATCAGCACAGTGAGCTCTCTTGCTGCTTTTTGTTATTATTCGTACTGCCCTCTTTTGCAGCTTGAAAATTGCTTGTATGTTCTGCACATTTGTACCCCAGAAGGTTATGCCATAACTAATTATTGAATGCACATATGCAAAGTATGTCGTCTTAGCACATGAACTATTACATACTGACATAATTATCCAGAGTGTATAGCAAGCAGTAGCAATTTTCTTTTCTAGTGCTGCAATATGGTCAGTCCAGTTAAGCTGCGAGTCAACATGCATTCCTAGGAATTTTGTGTTTGTGACACAATCTATAAGTTCATCTTTAACTCTTAGGCCTATGCTATTATGTTTTTTATTTATGTGGAAATTAATACTGTTTGTTTTTTTTAATATTGAGGGTTAATTTGTCGCTTACTACCCACTTGCATACATGATCGAGAGTTTCTTCAGCTTTGTCTCTCAATTTGTCTGGTGACTCGTCACTGATAAGGATGCTGCTATCATCTGCAAATAGTATTGCTTCCCCGTATTTCACACTCTGGGGAAAATCATTGATATATATTAGGAAGAGTATTGGCCCTAACACACTTCCCTGAGGGACTCCTATGTTAATATGTTCTGGTTTGGAAATGTGTTTTGTCAATCTGCTGAACTTCGTTTGTGAGATCTCTACACACTGTACCCTATTTTCCAAGTACGATTGAAACCAATTATTTACTGTTCCCCTTATTCCTAGTGCCTCCATTTTGTTTAGTAGTATTTTGTGGTCTACCGTGTCAAATGCTTTGCTAAGGTCAAGGAATATGCCTGTTACATGTTCACCTTCGTCAAGTGCTTGTAAGACAAAGTTTGTGAAGTGAGCTACTGCTGAACCTGTGCTTCTTCCTGGCCTGAAACCAAACTGTTCTTTACACAGTAGGTTGTACTTGTTTAGGAAATCCATTAGTCTCTTTTTCATTATATTTTCTATTACCTTGGAAAAGGATGAGAGTAATGAGATGGGCCTATAGTTTTCTATATTTTCTGGATCGCCTTTCTTAAATAGAGGCAGGACTATCGCACATTTTAAGTATTCTGTGAAGCAGCCTGCAGTGAAAGATTCATTTATGATGTGTGCCAAAGGATGTTGTATGCTGTCAATGCAGTCCTTTAGTAAGCACACTGGCACTTCATCTAAACCTGCTGATGTTTTATTCTTTAGATTCTTCATAACCATCCTTACTTCTTCTGTAGAAGTCGGTAACAGTAACATTGAGTTATCCATATAGTTCAATTTTTGTTCAGGCTGTTTTTTGCCAAACTTTTGCTGTAGCTTGGTAGCAACACTGCTGAAGTACTCATTTACAGTATTTACTAGTGTATTTGGGTTATGTATAATAGCACCATTATGTTTAATTTGAATGTTTACTGTTTTTAATTTATTACCGTTTGTTTCCTGTTTGGTAACAGTCCAGGCTGCTTTAATTTTATTTTCTGCCTTTTCTATAATACTGTCATTGTGGGCTTTTTTTGCATCTCGTAATACTCTTCTGTATATTCTTTTGTATGTGTGGTAGTAGTTTAGGAAACCAGGATCACTATGGTAGTTTTTTAACCTGTTCAGTTGTTTGAGTGTTGCAGAGGATTTCCTTATTCCTTTGGTCACCCAGGTATTTCTTTTGTGTGAGTGTACTGCAGTTTGCACCTTTGGGAATGCTTCATCAAATCTGAGTTTAAATAGTGACATGAATTTAGAAAATTTCTTATTTACACTAGTTTCAGCATACACTTCTTCCCAAATTATACTGTTTATTTGCTTGGCAAATTCTGATCTGTTTGGTTTGGAGAAAACCCTTCTGTATGTGTATGTTTTAGTTGTATTGTCTATATTTATGTTTAATTTTAGGATTTGACAGGAGTGATCAGAAAGGCCAAGGTTATCTACAATAATTTCACAACTTTCTTCATCTATGTCTGTGATGATGTGATCAATTGTTGATGATGAGTTTTTGGCTATCCTCGTGGCTCTGTTAACTAATGGTGATAACTTATAACAGCGCAATATATTCAAGAATGAGTTACAGAATCTATCTGGGTTTTGTGTGTTTATATTTAAGTCTCCACAAATGAGAACCTTCCCTTTAGGATTTGAAGCCATGTCTAGAATCTGGATTAGTTTTGCAGTGAAAGTATCTATATCACCACTGGGTGAATGGTAAATACATATTATAGTTAACCTTTGTGCCTCATCTGTCTTGCTTATCTCTATGGCTGATATTTCTATATGTTTTTCCTCACTTACAGAATTAATATCATTTCTAATTTTATAGGCAATTCCTTGCTTAACATATATACATGATCCACCACCTCTAATGGTAGTTCTACTATAATGACATGCTAGTACATATAAGTTTAAATTTATTAATGTTATTTCAGTTCCTCTACACCAATGTTCAGTAATGCAAGTGACTGAACTGCTTAAAGTGTGTAGTTCCACTTGTAATTGTTGCACTTTGTTTCTGATAGATTGTATATTTTGATGAAAGACTGAGAAACGAGCACAGTAATCAAAGATCATATAAAAAATCCTTCTCATACTTTTATATTATTACAGTAATCAAAGTTGTATTGCCCAAAAATATTCTGTTGGGTACAATGAAACATTGTATTATGCAGGAAACTGTACACCCTTATCTTATTTTTGTTATACTATGTTCTTTGACAAAATCCATCCAATGTACATTGTTGCTGGATGAATAAACTACTACTATTACTAATTCATTTATTACAGGGAAAGCTTGTGTTAGTTTTACTTCCTCTTGCTGTACAACTACATTATCTATTAGAGTGCTACTGTCTTGAGCTATACATGTAGGGAACTTGAACACTGATTCTAAGTTATATGTCATTAATTACATTTCTGGTTCACTTTTCCTATCAGAAGTGCTTAGAAAGTTTACATCGAAATCACCACAGATTGATAAATTCTTCTTTGCCTCTGACTCAGAGCATACTTTCCATTTCCACAGTTACATGGTGTTCAGACAGACAAAGTGTATCCACCTCAGTCTTATTTTTGAGATCATCTAAACACACTAACAGCTCATCTACTTTATTTTTTATTCCCATGATATTTTGATGAAGTAAATTAATACTATCCTTAGCTTTATTCCTATTTATTGCACATGAACTTTCTTTTATTCTATTTTTCTCGGTTGTTATCTGTCTGGACTTTGGCTTTGACCTAAAAAAACCTGCCTGCCTCATCCCATTAACCACGGGGATCATGCCTTGTGTGACTGTGGCCTCCCTTACAGTGTCTGCTAATAGTAAAGCTAACTTATCTTCCCCTTTCTATTTAGGTGCAGGCCATGTGTAGTGTATCCCCAGCTACCAATAGCATCAACTGGAACAATGCTTATGTGAGATTTGGCCAGTGTCTGGAGCATTCTGTTGAGCTCAGTGTTAACATGCCTTACAGCAGTGTTTACCCAAGGCCAATCATGGTGACTGAAAGACCTCCACAAACCCCACATTTGTCTGCCCAGTTTCTGCTACTATTTTATCCAGGTTACTCCTAATGCTATATCTTGGATTCATAGCCAGGCTGTTTCCAGCTCCCCCAACTATAATTACCTGATCTTCCTTCTCAAAGTACCTGCATAGCTGACCTAAGTTTTTTGTCACCTGGCTAGCACTTGGTTTCATCCTGCACCCAATTTCTCCTTAAGCTGCTGGTCTACACCCCTCCCATGATTGCTAACTAGAGGTAGAATTCTTGTTTTCCTATTCAGGTTTGATCATGGCCTGCCATTTTTCTTTAAGCTAATATTCTGCTTCAACCTAAATTCAACTACATCTGGATGAGGCCCTTCCTCCAGTACTTCAGATGGCAAGTCAAACTTATTTCCTAACTGAATTTCGAAAGTTTTTTCAATAGTTTCCCTTTTTTGCCCTTTGCTTGCTACTTTTCCCCAGCACCCAGTCTCCTTTTCCTCCCTTAGCTTACATGATTCCAAATTTGCATTTATCTAATTCAGCCTTAAGGGCACAAATTTTTTCCTCCTGTTCAGCAATTTTCTGTCCTTTCTATGTAACCTACATTGCCATGGAAGAGCCTGATTATCTACCCCCATTTCCTCACCAGTACATTCGCCCCAATGAAACTATAAACTGCAATCTTCACATAACACCACCTCCTTCAGACTTCTACGACAACCACCACATTAGTCATACATTGTTTGATTGAAAAATTTACACAAAAGCAGAGAATAACTTGGCACAAGAGCACTGAGGTTTTGTAACGGTGTACTAATATGTAACTAAATGCTAATGTAAACAAACTTTTAAATTCACTTTCTAGTTTCAATTAACTACCTAAACTCTGTATGACAGAATGCAAACAAAACTATTGATTACCAGGCTTTACAAAATACTTTCTTTTCAATCTAAATTCTCTCAGAAAAGCAAAACCTTCAATACCTAGCCTAGTGGAGAAGTAAATGCACCAGTCTAAAACGTAATATTAACTAAATTAGCTCTTATTTCAATATCAATCACTTAACATAGTGAGAGCTTCATGGACATGCATCTGCCAGAGTTATTACATTGTACAATTAAGTTGAGAAGCTTTTGTACTAGGTCTACAACTTTGCTTCTGGAATTTTTTCTTGAAGTTTGAGGCTTTATTCTAAAAATGATTCAAAGTATTGGCCATTACTGGCCTCTACTTTCTCCCCTCTTTTGGGCAGGAAATGAATCCTGTGGCTGAATAACTGGTCATCTTTTGAGGATATTCATGAATTGATCCAATTTTTACTTTTTCATATGACCAGAAGTGTTGATCAGCCAGGTCAAGTGCCATTGACTGTAAAAAGTGGTAATCAGAGGGATCAATGTCTGGAAAACTCTGGCATAATACTTCCATGTCAATGTTTCAAAGTATTTTTGATAAGGTTTGTGACATAGGGTTGAGCACGGTCATGCTGTAAGATAACCTTTTCATTTCTACTGCTGTATTGTTGCTGTTTGTCTTCCTGTACTCTGCTCAAACTCATCAACTACTTTTGATAACAATCTCCTGTGATTGTTTCCATTGGTTTCAGTAGCTTCAAAAACCTTCCCTCTTCCACTGCTGCACTGGTCTTCAGTGACAAAATCACCATTCTTGAAGGGCTGAAACCATTTCCTTCACATTATTCCACTAGTAGGTGCCTCACCAACAGTCTTACTCAGGAATTTCTAACCCTCAGCTACAGAATTCTTCATGTTAAAGCAGAAAATTAAAACATCCCACAAATGACAATAACTGGGCTTGTAAGATGACATAGTGAGTCAAGAATAACTTTATGATGCAATCACAAATTGACATTTTGATGGCATTGTGTTTAAAATGCCTAAGCTTACTGTATGACACCTATGACCTACAACCTGCACTACCACTTATCATAACTGCCTTCTATTGCAAAAAAGCAGAAGCAAAGTTGTAGATCTAATAATGTTTTTTGGAGATACTGTAGTATTGGCAATGCTTTTTCTTAACATGATGCCAATTCAGGTGGAGATGTTTATGTGTTTCTTTATTGTGTAAATACTGTAATATAATTAACACACTGACTGCAGCTCAGTTAGTGATGGATGTTCCATCATCAGGGCTGCACATGCAGGAGGAGTTATGTGTGAGACTCTGCTGTGATTGCTGCTGGCCACACAGCATCAGGTGTGTGGTACTGCTGTGGTTGCCAGTGGCCACACAGTCAACATGTTTGTTGAATGTAATGCAAAAAATATTGTGCTGTTGCTGGTGTATTGTGGTTGGTTGAAAAATATTTCCCAATAACATAATCTTGCAATTTTTAATTTATAAATTCCCTGTCTCCCACCATCTTGATGATTTCAGGTGTTTGAACTCACTGATGATGTCATATGTACATGTGACATAGACATTAATGTCATGTGTTTAAGGTCACTCATCTCATTAGATGTCATCAGAGGGATGGCTTGTGATGTCATAAATGTAAAAAAATTAAAACATGTTGATCTATGAACAAAGTGCACTAGGCAGTTGCCAGTCATACTACTGTAACTGATTTTTCCACACCTACAGTGACTTGATGTGTTTAATGAATAGATGGTAATCATAGCAGTACAGTGTAACATGCACTCTGCTGGAAACAATACCTACCGTCACTTTTCTAGCCACAGTATGCCTAGACAGGAGCATGGCCTAATTTCACAAAACCCAGGATTTTTTCTATTAATATTTTAATGATATGGTGAGACAATAAAGATAATTTTACTTTTACTTCAGTTTTGATTAATACTTTATTTTTGTGTGTCTCTGATGTTCTTTCTCATGACATGTGGTTTTCATGTCTGACTGTGTAGTGATGAGAGGGGGATATGCCTTTTGCCTAATTAGCTTCCTTACGTGATTCACTGGGGGCTCTACCCATATGCCATGTTTTGTATATGAATTTTGGGCATGAATAAACTATGCATCATAATAGGAAAACGTTTGTTTTAGATGCTTCTATGGGTGATGAAACGTCTCTGCCAGTTCCAGCTGTAGTGCACTTCGAGCCATTAGTGGCACAGGCCACATAAGAAGACCTCAGTGTCGGAGATGTTTCTCATGGAATAAGTCAGGTGAGGGGTGGCTCATTAACTGATGTGGTAAATCACACCACTGGAGCACTAGGAGACATATAACGGAGTCTTCACCTGCCATTACACATCAAATCAAGCATTAATTTGTTGTACTCTAATGTCGCTTCTTTGCTAGGTGACTTACTGCCAGATCCAGTTAAGAACTACATGGCCCATATCAGCAATATGTACTCATGTTTTTTCTATATTTATTATTTTTATCTTGAGAAAGTAATATATAACAAAATTTTATCTACTAATTTTAATCATGAACGGGTATTAGGCACAATGATTTTGAACCATTATCTCAGCATTGTAATCTACATTATTCAAGACTTCTACTGACTCATTCATGCAATACCAAAAATCACTTCTTCTACTTCTTTGTCATCACCTTTTTCTGTTACTCGGGGATGGCTTTCCTAGTCATCCAGTCCCATTTATCTCTCTGGTAGTGATTATATTCACTAAGGTTTAGCTTCTATATATCACTTGGATGTTATTCATCTAGATGGTTTGAGATCTGCCTCTTCCTCTCCTGTTTGTAGCCAGAGAAAGGCATCTTTTTGCAGCCTGGTCACCAGGTCTTTGTGTTATGTGACCATACAATCTCAGCCAGGTCTGTGAGTTTTTCATTTGTGGGGATTACTTTAAATTACCTTCATCTGCATCTACATGTATACTCAGCAAATCACCTTTGGATGCATGACAGAGGGTACATTCATCTCTACCAGTTATTACAGTTTCTTCCTGTTCCTGTCACTTATGGAGCATGGGAAGTATGATTGTGTGAATTCCTCTGTGTGCAGTAATTATTCTAATCTTATCATCACAATCCCTATGTGAGTGATACATTGAGGATTGTAGAATATTCCTAGAATAATCATGTAAAGATGGTTCTTGAAAACTTGCAGTTAATAAAATATTCTCAGCTATTATGCCATGGTTGAAGAGATTTCACTTTAAAACCCAATGTTTTGTCCCCATCTACAGAGGACATTTTCAAGGGAGGATCATAGCTTTGGTGAATGTCCAATTCACACCCTGGTTCACTACTGACTTCAGCAAAATTATGCTTCTGCAAACTGCCATGTGGTGGCATGACATCACATGTTTTGAATACATGAGTGCAATTGGCCGTTAACTGCTGTTGTCTGCTGTTACTATTATCCCATGGTGGAAGACTGGTACACATCTTCTTCAGCATCAGAATCAAAATTTTGATCAATTTCACGCCCTCCTCCTTCCTATTGAAATTCCTGTGGTGTTTCACAATCTCTATGGCCTCTCTGTATAGGCTTTCATGGTATCCGCTTGTGGCTGCCAGTACTTGAGTCCTATCAAAATGAATGTGGTGGTCTCCTGGCTGTAAAGCATGTTCTGCAACAGCTGATCTGTCAGTCTCCCCTCTTCTGCAATTGCCCTTGTGCTCTTCAAGTTGTTTTCTGACAGTTCTTTTTGTAGTACCCCACATACACCTCCCCACAACTAAATGGAATCATATGAATTCCAGTTTTTTCCAGCAGCTGGTGAACATCCTTTGCCCATTTTTATGTGATCTCATATGTTCCCTGTGTGTGTGTGTGTGTGTGTGTGTGTGTGTGTGTGTGTGTGTGTGTGTGTGTGTAAATTACCGTGATGTTCCTCTTTTTCAAGATTTTTCCCATGCAGTCAGTCACAACCTTAATGAATGGCAGGAAAACTTTTGATTTCACTGGCGCTTGAGCATCACTATGATTTCTCCATGGTGGTCTTAACGCTCTTTTCACCTCAGTAAACAAATAACCTTTCTTAAGCAATGCATTGTTGAGATTTTTAAATTCTGAATCAAGGAGCTCTGGTTCACAGATTTTCCTTTTTCTGTCTGCCAACATTTTAATAATGTTATGTGGTTGATAAAGAAGTTCTCTATTGAATAGAACATTCAGAAAGATCTGTTCAATTCAGTTGCACTGGCACTGAGACTTTATGGATTACTGAAGGTGTACAAAGAACATGTTCCTCTAAGACCTATAGTAAGTGCTATTGGTTCACACACCTATTCGATTACCAAGTTCTTGACAACATTATTACAATTGTATGTGGGCTGATCGGATTCATATATCAAGAATTTGGCATATTTTATCAGTAAATTAAATGTCATAGTGGTACAGTGAGATGACATATTAGTTTGTTTTGATATGGTGTTACTACTCTTTATGGTTCCACTCAACGAAGTGTTGCAACAGCTGAATCAGATTTTCCTCCCGATGTTGCAGAACTGTTTAAATATTGCCTCACAACCACATATTTCAAATGGAACAAAGAGTTCTATGAACATATTGATGGTGTTGCTATAGGGTGCCAATTAAGCCTGATTATTGCGAACTTCTTATGGAAAAATTCAAGGAGCAGACATCGGGAACTGTGAGCAAGAAACCAAATATTTGGGTCTGTTACGTGGATGATATGTTTGTTTTGTGGCAGCATGGCAGGGAGTCACTGGATCCTTTTCACAAACACCTGAATGGGATCAGTTTGAATATTCAGTTTACCAAGTAGGAGAAGACAGGCAGAAGATTAAATTTTCTTGATGTGCTAGTTTTCAAGAAAGAAGACGATAGCTTGGTCCACAGGGTATACTGAAAACCCACACACACTGACTGTTACATATACCAGGATTTGAACCACCAACCACAACAAAAGTGATGCATCATAAAAATGTTGACGAACAGAGTGAGGAAAAACTGTGAACCAGAGCCGCTTGACACAGAATTAAAACATCTCAACAATGCATTGCTCAAGAATGATTATTCGTTCACTGATGTGAAAAGAGTGTTAAGACCAGCACGTAGAAATCATAGTGATGTTCAAGTGCTAGTGAAATTGAGTTTTCCTGCCATTCATTAAGGATGTGACTGATTGCATAGGATAAATCTTGAAAAAGCAGAACTTGATGGTAATTTACACACCCACACAGAAGATACAAGATCACCTAAAATCAGCCAAGGATGCTCGCCAACTGCTGGAAAAAACTGGAATTTATAGGATTCCATGTAGTTGTGGGGAGGTGTACAAGGGTACTACAAAAAGGACTCTCAAAAAATTACTCAAAGAGCACAAGGGCAATTGCAGAAGATGGGAGACTGACAGATCAGTTGTTGCGGAACATGCTTTACAGCCAGGAGACCACCACATTCATTTTGTTAGGACTCAAGTACTGGCAGCCACAAGCAGATACGATCCCCTTTGAAAATGTCCTCTGCAGATGGGGATGAAACGTTGGGTTTTAAAGTGAAATCCCTTCCACCACTGCATAATAGCCTGGAATATTTTATTAATTGTGACAGTTTCAGCTGTGAAATTTTACATTTTACAATCTTGAAACGCTGTTAGTAGATTTTCTCAGGACATTTTATGTCTATCTTCAAGAGTCTTTCAGTTCAACTCCTTCAGTATCTCTGTATCACTCTCCCATGGATCAAATAAATCTGTGACCATTCATGTTGCCCTTCTCTGTATATGTTCAATATCTGCTGCTATTCCTATTTGGTACAGGCCCCACACAATTGAGCAATATTCTTGGATGGGTCACACAAGTGATTTGTAAGCAATCTCTTTAGTATTTGATTGCACTTCCCTAATATTCTACCAATAAACCTTCTTTACCCATGACCGGAGCTATGTGGTCATTCCATTTCATATCCCGACGAAGTGTTACACCCAGCTATTTGTATGAGTTGGCCAATTCCAACAAAAAGTCATTGACATTGTAGTTGTGGGATACTATGTTTTTTTTCTTTTTTTTTTTTTTTTTTTTCATTTTGTGAAGTACACAATTTTACATTTCTTAACATTTATAGCAAGTTGCCAATCTCTGCACCATGTTGAAGTCTTATCAAGGTCTGACTGAATATTTATGCAGCTTCTCTCAGATAGTACATCATTACAGATAACTGCATCATCTGCAAAAAGCCCAATTTTACTATTAATATTTTTGTCAAGGTCATTAATATACAACATGAACAGCAAGGGTCCCAACACACTTCCCTGGGACGCACCTGAAGTCACTTCTACATATGGTGATGACTCTCCATCCAAGGTAACATGCTGTGTCCTCCTTACCATAAAGTCCTCTGTCCAATCACAAATTTCACTTGATACCTCATATGATCATACTTTTGGCAATAAGTGTTGGTATGGTACTGGGTCAAATGCTTCTTGGAAATCGAAAAATACTGGCTCTACCTGACTGATCTGACCAAAAGCTTTCAGTACATCATGTGAGAAAAGTGCAAGTTGGGTTTCACATGACTGATGTATTCAGAATCCATGATGGTTGGCTTTGAGGATGTCATTCTAATCAAGATACCTCATTATGTTTCAGTTCAAAATATGTTATAAGATTCTACAACAAATTGATGTCAAGGATATTGGAGAGTAGTTTTCTGGATCACTGCTACTACCCTTCTTGTAAATGGGTGTGACCTGCACTTTTTTCCAAGAACTGGGCATGGTACTTTGTTCGAGGGATCTACGATAGATTATAGTTAGAAGAGGGGCTAACTCAAATGCAAACTCAATATAGAATCTGACAGGAATTTCATTGGACTGTAGACCTTTGTACAATTTTAACAATTTCAGCTTTTCTCAATACCATTGCCACTAATACGTACTACACTCATCTTCTCAGTGGTAGGGAAATTAAACTGGGGCAATTGTTCTGAGTTTTCAAACATAAAGGAACATTTGAAAATGGAGTTAACCATTTCAGCTTGTGCTCAATTTTATTTCCTGTATCATTCACTAGGGACAGGACACTAACTTTGGTGCGACTAATAGCCTTTACCTATGACCAGAATTTCCCTGGATTTTGTGAAATATCATTTGACAATATTCTGCTACAGTAGTCGCTGAAGGCATCATGCACTGCTCCCTTGACAGCCAAACATGTTTCATTCAGCATCTCTCCATCTATAGCCCTACATGTTGTTTTACACCTGTTACATAGTAATCTTTTTTTCCTTAGAAGTTCCTTTACAATCACTCTATCCATGGAGGTTCCCTTCCATTATGAACTGTTCTACTGGGTACAAATCTATCCAGTGCATAGTCAACTGTTGTTTTGGACTTGAGCCATAGTTCATCTCTATGCTCCTTCCCTGCACTGAAAGTTTCAAGTTCCTCACAGAGATATAACACTATTGATCTTTTGTCTGGTTTACTGAACATATGTATCTTCCTGCTTGTTTTAGCCATCCTTTGTACTTTGGTAATCAATGTTGCCACAACTGTGTCATGGTCACTTTTACCAGTTTTTAAGTGGACACTCTCAAGGAGGTCAGGTCTGTTTGTTACCATTAGATCCAATACATTTCCATCATAGGTGGAGTTCCTTACTATATGTTCTAGGTAGTTTTCAGAGAAGTCACTTAGGAATGTTTCTTAGGGTGTCTTATTGCTCCCAACACTAAAAAAACTGTAATTATCCCAACTGATTGTTGAATGATTAAATTCTCCACTGATGATTACAGTGTGATTGGGGTACTTACATACAAGTGAACTGAGGTTTTCTCTAAGGTTTCTGTTTACATCAGGAGATGCATTTAGTGGGTGATAGAAAGATCCAGTTATCATTTTATGCCTATCTCTGACACTGAGTCTTGCCCAAACAATCTCACATGCAGCTTCAATTTCTATCTCAGTGTATCTGAGTTTCTTGTCTGGTGCAATAAATACACCACCTCCATTTCCCATTTGCCTGTCCTTTTTACATACGTTTAAATTCTCCTGAAAATTCTCACTGCTATCAATTCCAGGTTTCAACCAGATTTCCATACCTACTATTACAGGAGCTTCACTGCATTTAATGAAGGCTTCAAACTCAGGGACTTTGTTGTGAATGCTTCATCAGTTTAGTGTTAGATTTCAATACTCTTACCAGTGGCAGGAATTTCTTTCGATCTTACACTGATGCTTTTGGGTTTCCTACAGCTGTCGTTATCTGGATTGTATGGTGAGACACCTAATCTAAAAAACTCTTGTGTGCAACTCACACACCGTCAACTACTTGAGTAGCAGCCTCTGATGTGTTATGCACACCTGACCATTTAGGAGTGCCATACAGTTCTCAGTCCCATAGCACAAGTCCAGGAAGTCACAGCCTAGCTTTTCACAGAGCCTTCAAAGTCCGTGGCTCAGTTCTTCCACTTGACTTAAAACCAAAGGGCCATGATCTTTTCTGGCGACAATGCTGCAAATTGTGAGCTTTGTTAAAACTCCATGCTCAAGGCTGGTCTTCCCAACCATTTCTGCCAGTTGCTGGAATGACCCAAGTATGACCTTGGAGCCCAGATGAGAGCCATCATTTGTTCCAACATGCACCACGATCTGCAGTAGGTTGCACCCTGTTCTGTCAAGGGCTGCTGGATTAGCCTCTTCAATGTTGAATGAGGCTCCCAGGCATACATACTGAGTGAATATAGTGTCTTTTCTAGTCTCTTGCTGCCATTTCCCTAAGGGGTACCATAAATTGCCATACTTTTGATTTGCCCATCACTTAGGTAACGGAGACGTATAGTTTTTTTTCAGTAACTGTAAAAATTTTCCATGAGTGAGAGTGTGGGCTCTGTCATAGGTTTGTGAATAGTGGTTTATGGTGTGGGATTTGTTCAAAGTATTTTCATTGTGGAGAATGCAGTGGGGAAGCCAGTGGGCATCCTCTCCTGGGACTGCAGAACCTGTAGTATAATTAAGTTGATAGAGGAGTAGGAGCATAAGATATGTGGCCTTCATGTGCAGTTACAACACACAAAGGAGGAACTAGATAGGTTGAGGAGGGTGGAGGGTGCTGGGGAATGGGAACTGGCAGTTGGCAAGAAGGCAGCTAGGAGGAGAAGGTATTCAGACAGGTATACTTTGTGTATATGCAATAGATTTGACCAACTGTCAGAGTTGAGTGGAGAGGAGCCTCTTGTAGTTGCAGGTACAGGGAACATGCAGCAATCCTCAGCAGTTAGGAGGCCTAGGTCAGTTGCAAAGTCTAACAGAAAGAAGAAGGTTCTGCTGCTAGGTAGTTTTCATGGTAGAGGTGCGGGTCAGCAGTTGCAGGAAGTGTTGGGGAGTGAGTACCAGGTCACCAGCATTGTGAAGCATAGTGCATGGTTGGTTCAGGTGACTGACAGCATAGGGGAGTGGGTGGAGCAGGGAACAGTCTTGATAAGGTCAGGGAATATGACCTGGTAAAGAAAGCTACTCAAACTGGTGGCACCAATGTGCATTTCATGCAACTGTTTCATTGTCATCATCAGCCTCATCTTAATGCAGCTGTTAAGTGCATTAACATGCGGCTGGAGAGTGCACTGATGGCAGAGGGCATGGGTCACATTTCAGTGGTGTCACTTGAGTCTATCAGTAGATCGGGTTTCACTAGGAATGGCCTGCACCTCGATAGGTATGGGAAGGGGAGGCTGACAAAGCTTATAGGTGACAGTGTAGTGGGTGATGGTGGTGGGATCATTCATGAAAAATACCTGTAGTAGTTGGTGTTAGAGCTGCACCTTTTTTAGATTGAAGTCAGCTGGTAGGTATACCTGCTTAAAGGAAGACCCTCTAAGGGCTCACCTTCAGAGGATATCATGTTTCCAATTGGAGAAGGATTTAGCATATTTCATCAAAATATAAGAGGTATTAGACATAAAGTTAGTGAACTGCTTATAGATGTTGACTCTGAAATTATTGGTATATTGGAGTACCACTTAAATAATTTGACAATTCAGAGGCTTCCTTTACCAGGTTACAGATTAACTGGCTGTTTTTCAAGGATTTCCTTGCAGGGTGGGGGAGTGACTATGTACATAAGACACAGTACTCCATTTGAGTCCATAGATGTATCACAGCATTGCACTGAACATATATTTGAATGTTGTGCAAGGGCAATTGAATTTAGTGAAACTAAACTTGTTGTTGTTTATTGGTTCCCTAACTCAGACTTCAGAGAATTTCTGCTCAAGCTAGAGTGGTTCTTGATTCACTTTATAAGAAGTACCAGAAATTAGTTGTATGTGGTTTCTTCAATATTAATTTTGTATATGATGGTGCAAGAAAATGGATTTTGGTAACTCTCATAAATTCATATGATCTGATGCAGACTGTGTTTTTTTCCAACTAGGATGCAAGGGAACAGTAGCACAGCCATAGACAATATTTTTATTCATTGTTTATTACTAGATGGGCATCTGTTTGTAAATGGGTAAATGATTTTTCAGACCTTGACACACAAATTTTAACACTTAAAGGCTTTTGTACTCAAACAACTGTCACATATTATTACAAACTATGTAGGAAAGTTAACCCAACAGCAACAGGGTTTTTTTAAACCTCATCAAAGAACAAGGGTGACAGGATGTTCATATTCCCGATAGCATAGATGACAAATATAATGCTTTCCTTAACACATTTCTCATGCTCTTTGAGATCTACTTTCCATTAGAACGTTCTAAATGGGGTACTAACAGTAAAACGCTTCCTGAGTGGCTGACTAGTGGGATATGGATATCATGTAGAACGAAGCAAGAATTATGTCAAAATGTTAGAAGTAGTCACAGTCAAGCTACAGTAGCCCATAACAAACAGTACTGTAAGGTGCTTAAAATGTTATTAGGAAGGCAAAGAGTATGTGATATGCAAATAAAATTTGTAATTCACAGTGTTAAATTAAAACCATATTGTCAGTTGTCAATGAAGGTCTGGTCAGCAGCACCAAGTTGAAGATACAAAGTCAAGGCATAGTAGAAATTTTTTTTGATAAGTCGATGATATGAAGTCAATTCATAGTAGAAATATTTCTGTTACTGATAAATCAGATACATGCACAGTACTTAACAAGTTAATAACAACAAATGTGGGTGTTACCAGCACAACAGCTCCCCCTTCCCTGCAGAAAACTGTTCCTGTAATACTGGTATGTCAAAAGAAATAAAACTCAGTGCCAACAGTGGCAGCACCACAACCAATCATGCAATTAAAAATAAGCTCAAAATTTTTCACCAAAATATTCAAAGCCTGCTCTGTAAGTTAGACCAGTTTATTGTAAATATTGATGAACCAACAGGTGCAAATTGTGCTCATATTCTCTGTCTGACAGAACACCGTGTCACTTTTGGCATCAAAATGCTCAATATTCCAAACTATGTTTTAGCTAGCTCATTTTGTAAAAAGCATATGTGCAAAGGTTGGGCAGTTATTTATGTGAAAAACAGCCTGTCCTTTAATACGATAGATGTAGAGAATATTGTGTAGAGAAAGACTTTGAGGCATGTGTCACAGAAATAGTAGAAGCTAACAAGAAACTGGTAATCATAGCAGTATACAGGGCTCCATCTGGTAATTTTAAAGTATTCATGAAACAATTAGATTCTGTGATATTGTATCTCACAAGAAAAAATAGGGACTTTATAGTGACTGGAGATTTTAATATAGATTTCCTAGAAAGCTCATCTTCTAAGACAGAGTTTGCAAATTTAATGCATACATACAACCTCGTCTCCACTGTCAGTTCTCCCACAAGAGCTACTGCCACTTCCAGCACTCTAATAGACAATATCTTCATAGATGTGAGTAAAACTCATCACATCAAAATTGAAAAAGTCGTAAATGGTCTCTCTGATCATGATGGGCAAATACTCACAATTCACAACATTAATAGAAATCAGAACAAAGCTAGTGCACAGTGAAAAACCATTAGAAACAAGAATGAGGAAAATATTCAAAAATTCAAATTATGTGTTTGGGAGACTGACTGGAGGTATGTTTATCTTGCAAATGATGTTAATACAAAATATAATTATTTACTGATGAATTATCAGGTATATTTGAAAGTGTCTTTCCAAAAAAGGTCTGTAGACTACAGAACAGGCAATCAAGCCAAAAACCATGGCTCACCAAGAGCATAAAAATATCAAGCCAGAGAATAAGAGAACTATATATAACATCCAGACAATCCAATAATCCCCTCCAGATGAAATATTATAGGACATACTGCAAAATCTTAACTAAAGTCATTAAAAAATATAAAAAGTATGTCCATACAATATGAAATTAATTGTTCAAATAATAAAATCAGAAGGATTTGGAATGTAATAAAGAAGGAAACAGGTACTGCACCATCTGACAATGAAAAAACTGCTGTCCTAAAAATTAATGATTTGGAAATAACTGATAGTAAACAGATAGCAAACACATTTAACAACCACTTTCTAAGTGTCACCTCTCAATTAGGTTGCAGTGGTGACCTAAGGGAAGCTGCAGATATTCTGAAACTTAACCTCCCACAATGTTTTAATGATATAAATGTAACACCCATAACTGTTAATGAAATAAAAAAAATAATTCACTCATTGAAAAGTAAAGGATCTTCAGGTATTGATAACATCTCTAGTAAACTGTTGAAAGCCTGCAGTAATGATGTAAGTGTAGTACTTGCTCACATTTGCAACACGTCTCTTTATGACGGAGTTGTTCCAGAGAGAATGACATATGCCATTATGAGATCTCTTTCCAAGTCTGGTGATGTTACAGATGTCAAAAATTATCATCCTGTCTCTCTCTTAACAACATTTTCAAAGGTTCTTGAAAAGGCAGTGTATAACAGGATTGTGGCACATCTTGATAAACTTAATATTATTAACCACAGACAGTTTGGTTTTCAAAAAGGGGTTTCCACAAAGCATGCCATATATTCACTCACAAATGATGTCTTGGAGTCTATTAATAGTAAGATGTCACCAGCTGGTGTCTTCTGTGATATTTCTAAGGCCTTTGATTGTGTAAACCACAAGATACTCTTGGAGAAGGCCTATCATTATGGAATCAAACGGCCTATAGGTAACCGGCTAAAATCATATCTTGAAGACAGGAAACAAAAGGTGGTTCTAAATGGCTTCAACAAAGGATATTCTAATCTAGTTGATTCTGAATGGGGCAAAATTCAGCATGGAGTTCGCCAGTTATCTGTCCTTGGATGCTTGCTGTTTTTAATATATGTTAATGATCTACCCCTGTCCATTAGTAAAAATTGTGAATTCACAATGTTTGCTGATGATACAAGCATTGTCATAGATGGTAAGTGTACTGCTGATCTAATGCTAATGATATACTCAGAAAAGTTACAGCTTGGTTTTCAATTAATTCTCTTTCAGTTAATATTTAAAAAAACTAATTTTATACAGTTCCATACAAAAAAATTCTAGAAAATATAGTAATTGCTCATGACAACCAGGAACTAGAAAAGGTATAATCCATTAAATTCCTGGGGGTTCACATTGACAGTAGGCTCAACTGGAAACAGCATGCGTCCCTTACTCTAAAAAGGCTTTCATCAGCAACTTTTGCTCTAAGAATCCTTACTCATTTTGGGGACATCAACATTTTAAAATCATCTTACTTTTGGTACTTTCACTCATTAATGAGTTAGGGAATAATATTCTGGGGTAATTCATCAGCCTCAAAAAAAATCTTAACTGCTCAGAAGAGAGCAGTCAGAATCATGTGTGGGGTTCCTCCACGAACCTCAAGTAGAAAACTTTTCACACAGTTAGGTAGTCTCACTATAACATGTCAGTACATATACTCTCATGAATGTAGTTAATAAAGACTATTCTCAGTATGAAACAAATTTTTCACACCATAACTACAATACTAGAGGTAAAGATGATCTACATGTTGAACTAAAAAATTTATCGCTTGTACAGAAGGGAGTAAAGTATGCTGCTATAAAGACTTTTAATGCATTGCCTAATCATATTAAATGTACAAGAGAAAATGAAACACTGTTCAAAGGTACGTTAAAAAATACCTGCTTGACCATCCACTGTACTCCTTAGATGTATTCTTTTCCAGAAGTAATGCCCTCCCTTAATAACAGATGTATTTAGTCTCTTAGTTATTAGATGGATGATACAATATTATGTTAATGTTATAGTGTTAATGTTATAGTTACAATGTTATATTGTGAATTGCTATACTACTTAAATGACAGCTTGTAAATGAGAAAAAGTGATACTTATTAATATCTATATCATTGTATTATATTACTATTCTGTAGCATTAATTGTATTTGTACAGTTGTATTGACACATTCCACATCCAGGCGAATCACTTGCATGTATGGATCCATGGAATACGCATACCAAATAAAAAAAAAAATTAAACAAAATTTTCTGAGCATTGCTGGTGAATTATATAAAAATTTAGTTTCTAAGGGAATCATATTGTTGCACAGTCATGGTTTTTTATCTTCTTCTCATGTTGACTGGTGACACTTGGTTTCACAAGCGTTGCCTATGTAGTAACTGTGGCTCTATCTTTGGGGCATCATCATGGTTCTTCTCAGTGGTGTCAGTGTGCAGTTTGGTTGGGGACTCAGGAGGAGCCAGGTCCATGCAGTGCGAGAACATGTCCAGACCGCTGGTGGTGCACATGGACTGCTGGATTGAAGGCCTGTGATACGAGGTGCTCAGCTTCATCATAAACCACATCCTGCAAGCTTTAAGTTGAGTGCATTTGGATTCAAGTAGAGAAACCTTCACCATTGTGAGATCTTGCGATTCTCCCATGACTAAGTGTTCATGTTGCTGCTCATAGTGTTGCTGAGGCGAAGAGCAGTGAGTGGAGTGCTTGGGGAAGTTGGACCTGATAAGTTTGCCTGGACCTCTAATTACTATGTATTGCGTTCAGTTTGTTGCTATTTGTTAAGTTCAACCAGCGGTATTCTTCCTGCCTCATGGCCGCTAACATCCCAGTTACCTGCCCTGGGGGTTAGTGTATGTAACAGCAGTGTCCATTTCCTCGCCTTGCTGCTGCTGTCTGGTGGGGTGTGTAGTTTTGCCGGTTTTGTTGATTGTAGGTTGACTGACGATTCTTCTACTATGGTGGTAGTGATTCTTTTCTCGTTCTGGGCGCTCTAAGAAAAGTATTCTAGGGACAGAGTCCAGGCCACCGGTTCTGGCTTTGGCGTATTTTTACATCTTTGCATTTGGTTTATTGGACATCAGATAGCCTCAGCAAGATTATCATTAGTCATTCGTTAGACTGCCTCTGGTCTGAGATACCATCTTGTGAAGTGAATGCAACTCTTGGCTGCCTATCTCTTTGCTCGCAAAAGTGTTTTTTGCCAGACCCACTCAGAGTTCAGTTCTTGGGGCACTGTCTGTGACTGGCCCTTGTGTTTTATTATTGTATTTGCTGCTTTATTGTATGTTTCTAAAATTTTTTATTTAATTGTTATTCTTGGCATTACAGCAGGTTTAAATGATTGTGCTACCTAGTTTACCATCATTTTGTCTCACTCGTTTGGTGATCAGTTGCCTGTCCTTTTAAAGTAACCTTTGCTGTTGCATTGCTGTTTTACAGTGTGTTTCTTAAATTTTTTATAATTGTCATTCTTGGAGTTAAAGGCCTTCAGCTGTAACTGTGGTTACTCCCCTTAAAATTCTAATTCAGATCACACTGGCTTGTTTTTAAAACATTTACTGTGTCTGTATTTTATGTTCATTTGGTAAATTGTAACGCGCTGAAGGCACTATTAATTACACAGTTGTTTATTCTTTCATTAATAACATGTGATATCTCTATTTATTGCTGAGTCTGGAATTACTGTTTTGAAATAAATGTGTGTAATTGCAAAAGGGAACCAATAGCAACTGATTATGGCCCTGTCAACAATCATAACCGAATCCTGCCTTCCTTGACTACTAGGATTTAGCTGGTATTAGAGAGTGTGGTTACGATTGTAGTACTGCCATTTCAGTTACTGTTGGTTGATTTCGTAAACTCTGTTACTGTTGTACGATTTCTGCCTTTGGTGTTTTGTGCTGTTTTAGGTGATTGACTGTGTAATGGCGGTCAGGCTGTGCCCCAGGATCAGCCAATTGAGGAAGGACCACCTCATATATGAGCTGACAATAAGACGCCAGCCTATTGAGGGTAGTGTTCCGGACTTAGAAGCACACTTGCGTGTTACCATTGATGTCACACCAGATGTTGTGGGTGAGACAAAGGCAGGCACTCAGTTTTTGTTTAAAGCTGTTAGGAGTCTTGAGGACAATATCGGCTTTTTAGAGGGCACTCAACCTAATGGCAGGCAGTTAGACAGCGTGCGGGTGCAATTGATACCTTTAGTCAACTGGATATCTGACTTACGACCATTAAAATTAGTGGATTGTGATAAGGGATCAACTGCTGAATCAGGGTCCTTGGTTAAAAAATTGTAGTTTAAGGTCACATGATTAGAGCTCGTTGGGAAGAGGACTGGGGTGCAGGATTTGTTACCTTCTGGGTGGTGCACTAGTGAGCTCAGGAATAACGCCCCTATGTCCTCCAAGGGGTTAGTTGGGGCATCTGCTAAATTTCCTAATCCCCTGGTGCATCTGTTTCAATACATCACAGAATTAACTATAGATTGACTCGAGCAAACTGAAAGGTTGTTATGGTTGTTGGTTCTCCTTGAGCAACATGCTGATGCATTTGGTTTTTTGCATCAGGTAATTTTGTCTCTATTGCATCCTTTAACTAGAGGTGAATTAAAGACCTTGCTAACCAGAGCTACGACAGAAGAGTTTTCATTCCAGCAGTTGAGGGAGCTTGTGTACAGTGAAAAATTGACCATGGGAGTTCATAAACAGCTAAATTGGGCAGATGCAGCAAGATAGGGAGGAATTGCATCAATACGTGGAAATGGTTAAGACAGCCCTACTTGCCAGAATGGGAGTTAGTTTCAATTGTCCTGAGGGGAATGTGAGCGGATGATAAGTCACATTTTGTTGTTTGTGGTCGTCCCTCCACTTGGGAAGTACATCGTTGTTGTTGTAGTGATATCCATGTTGCTGCTCGTGGACGATAGACACTGTGAGGTTAAGATTCAGCCCATGGGTGTCACCAAGGGGATTCTGGATTACCAACATCAGCTGAGTCTACTAAAGGGGAATCACGGCATTGTTTCAGGTGTGATCAAACAGGGAATTTAGTTTGTATACCCAGCCCCGTATGTTTTTTTAAATTTTTATGTAATTCCCATTCTTGATGTTACAGCAGGTTTAAATGGTTGTGCTACTATGTTTACCATCATTTTGTCTCACCCGGTTGGTGATCAGTTGCTGGTCTTTCTAAATTAACCTTTGCTGTAGCATTGCTGTTTCACAGTGTGTTTCTTAAATTTTTTATAACTGCCATTCTTGGTGTTAAAGGCCTTCAGCCGTGACTGTGGTTACTTGCCTTAAAATTCTAATTGGGATCACACTGGCTTGTTTTTAAAACATTATTTGCTGTGTCTGTATTTTATGTTCATTTGGTAAACTGTAACGCACTGAAGGCACTATTAATTACACAGTTGTTTATTCTTTCATTAATAACATTTTCAATCGTTATTTATTGCTGCATCTGGAATTACCATTTTAAAATAAATGTGTGTAATTGTAAAAGGGAACCAATAGTAACTGATTACAGCCCTGTCCACAATTGTAACCAAATCCTGCCTCCCTTGACTACAAGGTTTCGATTGACATCTCAAATACTCCTCTGTGATACAGACAATGGGGAGATTGAGTCAATAATTAAATCACTGAAGACTAAGAACTTTCACTGATACAATGGAGTGCCTAGCAGAATATTAAAGTACTGTGCTGCAAGTGTTAGCGCTGTATTTAGCCACAGTTGTAACTTTTCCTTTAGGAATGGTCAGTTTCATGAAAGATTAAAGTACTCAGTGGTAAAGCCACTTTATAAATAGGGAGAAAGGGGTGATGTAGACAATTTTAGACCTATTTCTATGCCATTAGTGTTTGCTAAAGTTATTGAAAAGGTTGTGTATGTAAGGATAATTGATTATTTTATATCACACGATTTGCTGCCAAATGTACAGTTCGGCTTTACAAGTTGTTTAAAAACTGAAAATGCTGTATTCTCTTTTCTCTGTGAGATACTGGATGGGTTGAGCAAAAGGTTTCAAATGCTAGGCATATTTTTTGATTTAACTAAAGCATTTGATTGTGTTGATCACAAAACATTGCTCCACAAGTTGGACCATTATGAAATGTGGGGAGTAGCGCACAATTGTTCGCCTCTTACTTTAGCAACAGATAGCAAAAGGTCATTATTCACAGTGTTGAGAATGGCTGTGATGTGGGGTCTGAGTGGGGTACTGTCAAGTGTGTGTGTGTGTGGGGGGGGGGGGGGGGGGGGGGGGAGGGGATGCCCCAGGGATCAGTGTTGGGGCTACTCCTGTTTCTTATTTATATAAATGATATGTCCTCTAGTATTAAGCGTAACATTAAAAAATTTCTGTTTGCTGATGACACTACCTTGGTGGTAAAGGGTGTTGTGTGCGACAGTGGCTCAGTTTCAAATAGTGCAGTTCATGACATAAGTTCATGGCTTGTATAAAATAAACGAATGCTAAATCACAGTAAGATTCATTTTCTACAGTTTCTAACATACAATTCAACAAAACCTGTGATTTATTTCACAGAATGGGCATATGATTAGTGAAACTGAACAGTTCAGATTTCTAGGTGTTCAGATAGATAGTAAATTGTTGTGGAAAGCCCACATTCAGGAGCTTGTTCAAAGACTTAATGCTGCCAATTTTACTATTTGTATGGTATCTGAAGTGACTGATTGTTCGACACAAAAATTAGTCTACTTTGCTTATTTTCATGCACTTATGTCACTTGGTATTATATTTTGGAGTAACTGTTCCCATTATAAAAGGATATTTATGGCTCAGAAACCAGCAGTTCAGGAAATAACTATTGTAAGTTCACAAACCTCTTGTCGACCCCTGTTCACGAATCTGGGTATTTTGGCATTGACGTCTCAATACATATATTCCTTACTGAAATTTCTTGTTAACAATATTAGCTTATTCCCAAGAATAAGTAGCTTTCACACAGTCAACACTCGACTGAAATCCAACATGAATTTGGATCAGACTTCCTTAACTCTTCTGCAGAAGGGTGTGCAGTATACTGCTGCATCCATTTTCAATAAGGTACCACTAGAATTCAAAAATCTTAGCAGTAATCCATGCACTTTCAAATTGTAACTGAAGAGTTTCCTCATGGATCAATCTTTCCATTCTGTCAAGCAGTTTCTAGAAAAACTAAGCTGGTTCTTTCTGATTGCATTTACTTAAACTTGTGTCTTACCTTTTTTTTGGGTTCATAAACATTTTGTTTTTATCTGTTACTACTTTTATGTTGTAATTTCATGTACTGACATGTTCCATGACTTTGGAGATTTGCTTCTCAGTTTGATCATATGGAACTTTATGTGTTAATAAATAAAATAAATTAATTAATAGACCCCTATCCTTTTGCATTTGCTTTCCCTTGACACTCTGCAAAACAGGTTTCCCCAAAGCAGGTGAAGTGACTCCTACTGGCTTAGTTTTATTGTCAATGAAAGACAGCACCTCAGGCTTAGGGGGACTGATACAAAGCCTGAGTCCCCCCTGGTCCCCACCCACCCTGTACAGAACATGTAGGTCAACCATTGACATGTCATTTTCAGTCAAGTGGACAAGTAATGATGGATCCTGTACATTCTGCAGAGGAGACAGGATCCACAGGAGAGTATAGTAATTGACATACCAGAGGTACTGGTATCACAGGTACATGACTCTTGGGAGCTCTTCCAATACACCAATACACAGTAGCTGCCCTTCATATGACAGTAGTCAGGGCAATTTCCAGCTGCTTATGAATGTCAACCAACTCATCCTTTGTCCAAGAACAGCATTCACAGTGGGGCTGCAGTTTGCTGGTGTAATGTATTAAAAGGCAGTGAACAAAAATCTTTAAATAGAGTCCACTGATTCTTTTTTATCTGTTGAGCTAAAAAATTTGCTAATTCCCTACACGAATTGAAGCAATTGCTCAAAACTAAATTTCTGTTAATTATTATTATTGATTATTTTTATTATAAATTATGAATTCATTGAGCACTTTGTCTTTCAATGTTAATCATTTGGCCAATTGTAACAAGCACATTTCTGCTGTAAGAACTTGTGTTCATGATTCTTTTTTGATGCCCAGACATCACTTCAATAAAATAGTGCTGGTCTTACAACCATTTTATAAATTTAGCCTTTGGTTTTTATGGGCATTTTTGCATCACACAAACTGCTGAAAGCATACACCACTTATTTCAACCAGTGGAGTTATGTATGCATCATTTGATCCATCTAATGATGTTACTGATCCCAGATATTTAAAATTTCTAACAGTTGGATGTGTGATATTATCAATCTTGATATCTGTGGTAAGTGTGAGATCAGGGCTGCAGTTGTACCTCATCAGCTCTGTGTTTGTTCTATGGCTATGTAAGCCATTTGTTTGAAGGACTTGTATAAACAGGCTAAGAGATCCATTACTGTTACAGAATGACAGTGCAGAACTGTACTGAAGTAAATGGAAAGAGCATCATTGTAGATGCCTTTGTCTACCATCTTCTGGGCCTCAAGGAGGAAAGTGTGAGCCAAGTTCCGCAAGATCTCCATTTGTGTAATCCATGTTGACTTCCATGTAGGAGAATTTCATCCTCCAAGTCAAGCAGTTACTTATTTACTTCATCCATAGATAATATTCACAGAGAAATAATCCAAAAATTTAAAGTATGTTCATATGAGTACATGTTGATCAATTACATTTTTTCCCATTGGAATAACTAAGAGGTCACAGTGCGTGGGCATAAAATGTATTCCATAATTTGATAACAGACTGATGTTCCTGCATGTTGTGGTAATTGCTCTTTAGGATTGTGCATAGTAGACAAGAGGTAGTTGCTTTAGAGAAAATTGCTAGGTTATATCCCATATGCAAGTAACTACCACATGACACAACAACTCCCCTGTTGCACAGATTCTGATAACATATTGGAAAAAATTGTACATCCCAGCTGGGAAACTGCTGGGACTGCTTCACTCAAATGCATCACATGGAATGTGATGAAGGAGAGAATGATCTCTACTTGAAAGATGTTACTCCCAGAATGATAGAGATGAGAAGTGGTTCATTAAGTACTGTGGCATACCATGCTGCTAGCATGCTACAGGACACAAACTGTGGTTATCACCTGCCGTTACTCATGAAATAAATCAGTAATTTACATCCATTTCTCTGTGTAAGATTTGTGTTTCAGACAACCACTGTTGTTTGATTAACAAATCCTTTCTCATTCTTGTAGTGTAGTCCATCAAATCTGTATCTTGGCATTGAAAGACTGTATTTTTTGTAGTAAAAAAATGCATCCCCCTTTCTATGTAACCATAATTAAACAACAGAAATTTTTCAAACATCTGAATAGATTTCTTCCACAAATTTGATCTGGAGGGCATGGAACACCTCTGTACCATTGCCATATGTTCTTCATTGGACTCCTAAAGTATTAAAGTCAAATCTAATAGTGAGAATTAATAAAGGTCAGTTGTTTACAGACCTGGCCAATAGTGTATACATTCCAACAATTTGTACTTCAAATCCCTCAGCCTGTCTTTGCCAAAATACCTTTATTTGTATAGGTGTTGTATCAGCAGAACATTTCCTTTTCCTGTAACCACCTAGAACTATTCTCATGTGTTTTTTTATTCAATGGATTTAGATGATTTGCATAGTATTCATCAGCTACTGTTTTGTCCTGCAAAAGCTAAGGAAAAAGAAGAACCTTTTATTTTAATTTCTAGATCATCAGTCTTCATACTGTTTGATGTCTCACACCACAATTTCCTCTGCTTCACCAACATTTCATATCAAAACAGACCCTATGCCAAAAGTCCTCAGTAATACGCAACATATATTCCAGCCTCTGTTTTTTGCTACAGTTTTTGCTCTCTATAACCCTCCATAGAGCCATGAAAGTTATTTTCTGTTGCCTCAGTAGATGTCCAGTCACCTTGCCACTTCTTCTAGTTGTTTTCTCTGTATTCATTTCACCACTGAATCTGCAGAGAACCTCCTTATTTATTACAGTACAGTACATTAAACAATTGAAAATTCAGGATGGAATGTAACAATATTAAAAAATGGATAGTTACTGCTCACTATATAGTGGAGATGCTGAGTCACAGATAGACACAAGATAAAGGCTGAAAAAAAGTGAGCTTTTGGCCAACAAGTCCTTCTTCAAAAATAGACAACATACATACATACACACGCACGCACACACTCATGCAAATGCAACTTCCACACATATGACCAGTCTCTGGCCACTGAAGCCAGACTGTGAGCAGAAGTTCATGATAGGAGTGGCAACCAGCTGGGGGTAAGGGGGGGGGGGGGGGTAAGGAGGAGACTGGGGTGGGGAGGGGAAGGGATGTCAGGATAGTGATGAGGAACAGTGAAGTGCTGCTTTGGGGAGAGTACATGGATGAGGTGGAGGGAGGGCAGGCAGCTAGGTGCAGTCATGAGGTTAGATGGAGGGTGGGGGGAAGGAGGGGAAGCAGAAAATGAGAGAAGTAAAGAGACTGAGGCTGCATTGGTGGAATAGAGTGCTGTGTAGTGCTGGACTGGGAACAGGAAAGGGGCTGATGTATAAGGACAATGGCTAATGAAGGTTGAGGCCAGGAGGTTCATGGGAATGCAGGATATATTGCAGGGAGAGTTCCCACCTTCATATTTCAGGAAAGCTGGCGTTGATGGGAGGGATCCAGATGGCACAGGCTGTGAATTACCCATTGAAATGAAGAACCAGATGTTGGGTGGCATTCTCAGCAACAGGGTGGTCCAGCTGTTTCTTGGCCACAGTTTTTCGGTGACCATTCATGCAGACAGACAGTTCATTGGTTGTTGTGCCCGCATAGAATGCAGCTCAGTTGTTGCAGCTTACCTTGAAGATCACATGACTGGTGTCACAGGCATTCCTGTCTTTGATGGGATAGGTGACGACTGTGACCAGACTGGAGTAGGTGGTGGTGGGAAGGTGTATGGGACAGGTCTTGCATTTAGGTCTGTTACAGGGATAGGAGTCATGAGGCGAGGGTTTGGGAGCGGGGGTTGTCTAGGCATGGATGAGGGTAATGTATAGATTCAGTGGACAGTGGAATACCACTTTGGGAAGGGTCAGAAGGATAATGAGCAGGACATTCCTCATTTCAGTGCATGACGAGATGTAGTTGAAACACTGGCAGAGAATTTGATTCACGTGCTTCTGTCCTGGGTAGTACTGAGTCGTGAGGGGAATGCTCCTCTGTGGCTAGATGGTGGGACTTTGGGAGACGATGGGTACCTGAAGAGATATGGCATGGAAGATGTGTTTTTGTGCAAGGTTGCTGAGCACAATGCCCAACATGATTTTTTTTTTCATTTCAGTCACTGGTTCACAGCCTGTGCCATCTGGATCCTTCCCACCAACAGCAGCTTTCCTCAATTACACAAGTGGGAACTCTCCCTGCAATATATCCTATGTTCCTGTAACCCTCCTGGTCTCAACCTTCATTAGTCATTGTTCTTACCTGTCAGTCCCTTCCTGGTTCCCATTCCAGCACTACACAGCCCTCTATTACACCAATGTGCTCTCAGTCTCTTTGTTTCTCTTCTTTTCTGCTTCCCCTCTGTCTAATCTCCTGAATGCACCTAGGTGCCTTGCTCTCCCTCCACCTCATCACTGTACACTTCCACAAGCAGCACCTCACTGTCTCCCACCCCTACTCTGCCATCCCTCCCCCTCCATGCCCCAGTCTCCTCCTTACCCCCACCACCCAGTTGTCTCTCCCATCATGTGCTGCTGCTCACAATCTGGCTTCAGTGGCCAAGGACTGTGCTCATACGTGTGTGAGTTGTGTTTGCTTGTGTGTATATGTGTGTGTGTGTGTGTGTGTGTGTGTGTGTGTGTGTGTGTTTGTGTGTGTATGTGTGTGTTTTGCGAGTGTTGTCTTTTTTTGGAGATGGCCTCGTTGGCTGAAAGCTCACTTTCTGACAGTCTTTTTGTTTTGCCTGTCTGTGACTTTCCATCTCTGCTGTATGGTGTGTAGCAACTAACCTTTTCATAATATTGTTGCAGTAGGTACATTATTATTTAACTTTATTTTCAGGGTCCTTCTTTAATATAGCACATCAAGCTTTTCAGTTCTCTTCTTTTCCAATTTTCACTGAATCCATGATTCACTTCCATCCAATGCTGTCCTCCAGATCTACATTCTCCAAACTTTCTTTTACCAGTTTAGGCCTGTGATTGGTCTCATAGACTTCTTTTGCAATGAATCAGCTCTTTGCCTGAGCTATTGTGCTTCTTATGCCTTCCTTGTTTTGTTCCTATTATTGTCCTTCCAGGATACTGCAAATTCCTTCTCTGTACTCCAGCATGGTTCTCACTTTTATTTTGCTATTCTCATTTATACTTACAAAGCATTAAATGTAGCTTGATTCTGTAAAAATTTTGTTTAATGTAACTACATTTCATTAGATATGTAAATATTATAACTTTGAAAGTATAACAGATATAGTTTTTCAGTTTATATGAATATGAGTTGTGAATAGGTGTGTGTGTGTGTGTGTGTGTTTTCAATATCTGAAGAGGGATTTTTTTGTCCAAAAGTTCAGAGCCCTGCATGGATGACATCATGATAAGCATCCCTGGCATAGAAAAACAACTGAAAGAGTTGAAACCAAATAAGTCTGTCTAATTCGAACAGTGCAAAAATTGGCAGTTAACCCTCAATAACGAAAAGTTTGAGATCATCCACATGAGTGCTAAAAGGAACTGTTAAACTTCAGTTACACAACAAATCAGTCAAATCTAAAGGCCATAAATTCAACTATATACCTAAGAATTACAATTACGAACAATTTAAATTGGAAGGAACACACAGAAAATGTTGTGGGAAAGGCTAACCAAAGACTGCATTTTATTGGTAGGACACTTAGAAAATGTAACAGATTTACTAAGGGGACTGCCTACACTATGCTTGTCGATCCTCTTTTAGAATGCTCTGTGTGGTGTGGTATCCTTACCAGATAGGATGGACGGAGTACATGAAAAAAGTTCAAAGAAGGGCAGCACGTTTTATATTATCGCGAAATATAGGAGAGAGTGACACTGAAATGATACAGGATTTGGGCTGGACATCATTAAAAGAAAGGTGTTTTTCATTGCGACGGAATCTTCTCACAAAATTCCAATCACCAACTTTCTCCTCTGAATGTGAAAGTATTTTATTGATACTGACCTATATAGGGAGAAATGATCACCACAATAAAATAAGGAAAATCAGAGCTTGTACAGAAAGCTATAGGTGTTTGTTTTTTCCCCTCACTATATGAGATTGGAATAATAGAGAAATGTGAAGGTGGTTCAATGAACCCTCTGCCAGGCAAATTAAACTTCCTGTTTAGGTCTTATTTCACTTCATTCCACCAACTTGGAATCAAATTTGGACTAACCACAGCTGACTTATTCCAGAATGCACATTTATCTATGTTATCATCAATCTGGTCCCAAACAAACTTCAAAGGGTTTTTACCTTTATTCTCTAGGCTCACAGATAATTCACCTTTACTGTTTGGATCCTTACTCTGCATGGCATTAATGAAAAGCTGTTTTGACTTGACCTTCTCTCACCTTCAACATCACATACATCACTTACCTTACCTGTGTTGTCAACATAATTCACAAATAACTCCGCAACTTCATTATTTTTAAACTCCGCAAATACTTGATACTCATTGTTGTCATAGTCCTCTAAAATTACCTCACCAACAATATCATTAACAACACAAGTCTCATCGAGACTACAGTGATTATGCTAAAGAACTTGCCCCCTTTCTATCAGCAATTTATCGTAGATCGCTGGAAGAACGTAAAGTACCTAGCGACTGGAAGAAAGCGCAGGTCGTTCCCATTTTCAAGAAGGGTCATAAATCAGATGCGAATAATTATAGGCCTATTTCGCTTACGTCAATCTGTTGTAGAATAATGGAACATGTTTTGTGTTCTCGTATTATGACGTTCTTAGATAATACAAATCTCCTTCATCATAACCAACATGGATTCCGCAAACAGAGATCATGTGAAACTCAGCTCGCCCTATTTGCCCAAGAAATTCACAGTGCCGTAGACACTGGCGATCAGATTGATGCCATATTCCTGGACTTCAGGAAGGCATTTGATACGGTTCCGCACTTACGTTTAGTGAAAAAAATACGAGCTTACGGAATATCGGACCAGGTTTGTGATTGGATTCAGGATTTCCTAGAAGAAAGAACACAACATGTCATTCTTAACGGTTCAAAATCTGCAGATGTAGAGGTAATTTCGGGAGTACCGCAGGGAAGCGTGATAGGACCTTTATTGTTTACAATATACATAAATGACTTAGTTGACAACATCGGTAGCTCCGTGAGGCTATTTGCAGATGACACGGTTGTCTACAAGAAAGTAGCAACATCAGAAGACTCGTACGTACTCCAGGAGGACCTGCAGAGGATTAATGCATGGTGCGACAGCTGGCAGCTTTCCCTAAACGTAGATAAATGTAATATAATGCGCATACATAGGGGCAGAAATCCATTCCAGTACGATTATGCCATAGGTGGTAAATCATTGGAAGCGGTAACGACCGTAAAATACTTAGGAGTTACTATCCGGAGCGATCTGAAGTGGAATGATCACATAAAACAAATAGTGGGAAAAGCAGGCGCCAGGTTGAGATTCATAGGAAGAATTCTAAGAAAATGTGACTCATCGATGAAAGAAGTAGCTTACAAAACGCTTGTTTGTCCGATTCTTGAGTATTGCTCATCAGTATGGGACCCTTACCAGGTTGGATTAATAGAAGAGATAGACATGATCCAGCGAAAAGCAGCGCGATTCGTCATGGGGACATTTAGTCAGCGCGAGAGCGTTACGGAGATGCTGAACAAGCTCCAGTGGCGGACACTTCAAGAAAGGCGTTACGCAATACGGAGAGGTTTATTATCGAAATTACGAGAGAGCACATTCCGGGAAGAGATGGGCAACATATTACTACCGCCCACATATATCTCGCGTAATGATCACAACGAAAAGATCCGAGAAATTAGAGCAAATACAGAGACTTACAAGCAGTCGTTCTTCCCACGCACAATTCGTGAATGGAACAGGGAAGGGGGGATCAGATAGTGGTACAATAAGTACCCTCCGCCACACACCGTAAGGTGGCTCGCGGAGTATAGATGTAGATGTAGATCGCCATCAAAGTGACTTACCTCACCTACATTCATTTGCAATAAGATACCAGTCCCAGACCTACCAACCTCAGTTATTTCACAGCTCTCATTCACATCTACACCTATTTCAGATCCAATAAGTCATCACCTGATTTACATACATCAATACCATTGTTTTCTGACTAAGAGAAGACATTAGCACATACTACATCAGAAATCTCACTACTCTCACATTCTGGTTTGTGATTAGTACCTATGTCACCATAATTAAAATTAGTATCCCAAAACTTTTGATCAAAACATAAATGAGAAATCTGAGATTTCTTCTGCTCAGTTTCAGATGTAAGTGCCATATCATTAACACTGTTATTATTATCTAATTGCAAGTGCAACTTGGGGATCATCCACTTGTTGTGTTTTCTCGCCCTAAAATTGTGGACCTTCATTCAGGCAAACTGGTGTTTCCTGAGTAGTTACTTCAAAGATTGTTTCTTCTGTTAAAATCATCATGGTTAACCCATTGTTGCTATCCTGCTGATGTTCAAAATTTCTCTCTCTATTGACACTTTGATGCTGATAGAAGTTACCATTATCGCTGTTTCTGTAATTGTTCCCATTGTGATTTCTATCATTCCAATTATTGTAGTACATTCTTCTTTCTACTGCCCTATCCAGTCTGTCAACATACTGTAAAAATTGTTCAAGAGAATCGTCAGGTCTGTGTACTAAATCCCACTGCAACCTTTCTGGTAACACTAATTGGATCATATTTGACTAACAGAACTCAAGTGGTCATGGTAAATAACTGTCAATCAAATGTCCTGCCAGTAGTTAGAGGTGTGCCACATGGCTCAGTGCTTGGGCCATTCCTTTTCTGAATGTAAATGAATGACTTGCCTACTTTATGGCCTGACAAGCCAATAATATATGCTGACAACACATATAAACATGTAAACTATCAAATGTGATCAATTTTTAAGTATTTAATTGTCTATTTCAACTTATGTTGGATAATGACAATTAAATAAACAAATAAAATTAAATAAAATAATCTCCATTTAAGTGCATCAATCAAGATCATTTCATTAAAAGGTTTGTCAAGGAGTGTTAATTTTTGAAGTTGAGTCTTACAAAACTCTTTCAAAGTACCGTCCCTATTCCTATAATTAGGACCATTCAAAAATTCACTTTTAATTCTCTCCTGCTCAGCTTCCACCAAAATTTATTTAAGAAACTTTCCTCCAATCTTTGGTGCATTTCTCACTGACTTAAATTTAAATCTACCTGTGATGGAGCTTCCAATTGATGAATTGGCATGAAAATCAGACTGTTGCTATTGCTTATGGTGATTTAGATTTGTGTGAACTGAAATCTGAGGTTATAATGGATGGCTCTGAACCTGGCACTACACCCTCAGCAGCTTCTGGAAACTCCTCACCATGCATTTTTTCCCCTCCTGGTCTGCCAGCCATTATCAATAATAATAATAACAATAATAATAATAATGGTTTATTTGTCAATAATAACTTTTACAGTCATGGACATAGTCAGTCAGTACATACATGAACAATGATAATAGTTTAGTAGTAGAAATAAAGTATATACAACATTAAAAATTCTTGATGGAGTACAAACTTTTAGCAATTAACAGCTGCTTTAATTTTATTTTAAATATGTTTCCTTTTAACATTTTATGGTATTTGGCAGTCTGTTGTAAAAAAATCTTCCAGCAGAAAATGGATTGTGATTGGTTGCTTTTTTATTTCTGAATTTTATGTGGTAATCCTCTTTCGTTCTTGTATTATAACTATGGATATCACTATTTATTATACTGTGCTCCATATTTTCTTTTACAAACAGTGTAGTCCTTAGAACATATAATGAATACACTGTTAGTATATTATACTTAATGAAGTATTCTCTACAGGATTGACATTTACTAATATTCGCTATTATCCTAATTGCTCTCTTCTGGGCTCTAAAAGCCCTATCCATGTATACTGTTGGTGCGCTGCCCAAAATCTCAATACTGTATTGTAGGTGGGAGTGTATAATACCAAAATAGATTTGTCTTAAGATTGGTGATGCTATTATGCTAGAAAGTAAGCTGACCCACTTTGTAATCTACCCTCCCTCACATCATTTGTTGTGATTGTCACTGCCTTTATAGTTAACTCTTTTAGTATGTTTGAGAGGAGTAAGATTTACAATAAACATTTTACTTATCTTCTTTTCTGGTATTTGGCTCCAGTTCTTCATGTCTAGGGGCTGATTCTTGAAGCTGACATTTTTGACATTATAGGTTCTCATGGCTTCAATTGAGATAATAAGTTTGAAGTAAGCCTGCAGTGTAATTTTTTGTTTTCACGTTAATTTTATTCTCTCACATTTTTCTATATCACACTATCTTTTGAATTTTTACATTAACAAAGCTGAAATTATGTTGTTATTCCAAAATATAAAAACAGGTTCAATCACATCAGAGGCATGCCCACTGCTAACTCACTCTGCAATACTAACAATACTCCAAATGGTTCTCTTGACAATTGTATTTCTATTAATCTACAAATGAATCCAGAAATAAACAGTAGAAAGACAGTTGAGACAATATTGACCTACTCAAAATTCGAAGATATTTCTGGTACTGATTAATTCTGTTGAGGAAGAGTAATGCTAGAGGAGGGTGTTCCTTTACAACCTTAGCTCCAGGCTGCAGCGACAAGAAGAGGCCACACACCAGCCTTCAAATGACAGCTGAGTGTACAAGTGTTGCTGGTTTTGTAAAAACTTCGCCAAAGTTGCTCAATAATGTACAGAGCCATGTTTTTATCCAAACTTCCAAGACGAGTATCACTAGGTGTGCATACTCATCAACATCAGTTAAAGTGTCAACAAACCATACACAGTGGAACTTTATAGTGACAGGTTCACCGAGACTTTCAGTAAAGAACAAACATACTGGGACAATTTGTTAGTGAACTCAGGATCTAAGATTAGTGTTTACCCTAATTTGTATAATAGATTCTACTCTGGTGAGCAGGTGCCTATTCTCACTACGGCTAGTGGCTCTGACACTGGCACATTTGGAATGATGCAGTTGACTTCGGATTTCAACAATGAGTTGCAATTCACTTAGACCGTCGTTGTTGCTAGTGTCAAAGGTGCAAGTATCAGCATTGATTTTTTGCATCATTTTGCTGTTATGCCAGATTTAGAGCATCAATGTCTTCATAAGGCGCCACTCTCTCCTACTACCTCTACCATTCCAGTCTGCATTGTGAGTGAGGCCATTGGGCTCCATCACCAATAAGTATCAGGGACTTTTTATCATTTCTTTACCCATGCAGAACACACACATGTGTGTCGTATGAAAAGATACTGGATCATTCTCTACAAGCTCACTACAGTGCCAAACAGGATGCCATTAATAGCCTCTGCAAAAGTGATGCAGCACTGCATGAAAAAGTGTCTGCTGTTTTTGCAGAATAAGTGACCATTCATGCCACTCTTCATGACTGTCAGCATATGGCCAGTACAGGGGAATCTTGTCTCTTTCACCTGCTGGTGTATCAGAGGATGGTGACCTTGGCAGTCAGCTGCTGTGAGAGTATTGCGCACTTACTGACCCCTAATTCACCCCCACTACTCCCAGGCATCAGGTGGCTATGAAACTTTGATAAGTAGTAAGTAGCTAAGTCTGAGTTGAGTAAAATGCTATCAGATGGATCAGTGACTAGATCTCATAGATCATGGGCTTCTGCTTTGCACATGGTCAAGAAGAAAAATGGATCATGAGGCTGGTGTTGTGACTATCAGGCCCTCAATGCCTGATCCTTTTCTGAATGTCATGGACTTTAATATGGCAGCTGCATGTACTTTCAGTGTTGTGGACTGAGCCAAAGCTTTTACACAGATACTGATGGCAAAAATAAATAAGCATAAACCTGTCATAATAATGCCTTTGGACTCTTTGAAGACCATATGACACCATTTAGCCTTTGCAACACAGTACAAACCTGACAGCATTTTATGCATGAAGTCATGCAAGAGTTTCCATTCACATTTTGTTACATGGATGATATTCTGATTTTTTTCCAGTCTCAAACACCAGCGCTATCTATTACAACAAGTTTTCAGCAGACTCCAAAGTTTTGGAATTATGATCAATGTAGATAAATGTAGTCTAGCCAAGCAAGAGGTACAATTCCTGGGTAACAAGATCATGAAGCTCAGATTTGCATCTCTACTTGATAATGTATATGACCTCCACCTCAAACATTTGAGGCCTACACCATTTCATAGGGATGCTCCACCACTCAACCTTTTGCTGTTGGGTAAACACACCTCCAGAAACCTGTGTGTACCACGAACATCTGAAGGAATTTCTGCCTTTAATTCTATGAAATTGGCACTTGTTAATGCCTCTTTATTGGGACATTCTATTCTATCCAAGGGGCACCACTGGCTTGGATGGTTGATGCTACCCAAACTACAGTGGGAGCTGTATTACGACAACATGCGTCATCATCTTGGCAATCTCTGGCAATTTTTACCAAAAATATCTCACAGCAAAACAGCACAGGTGTGCCTTTGACAGAGAGCTGCTTGAAATTTTTCTGGCCATCAAGGATTTTAGGCCATGACTTGAAGGACTTGATTTCACAGTACTTACAGACATTAAGTGTCTAACATTCCTGATGCAACAAGTAACTGAGCTCATCTCTCCTCGCCAGTGGACTTCATAGTGCAGTTCACCACCGACATCTGCCATGTCACCAGCCATGCCACTGTCATGGTTGACTGCCTCTCACAGGATTGTGCATCACTCACCACCATAGTCTGGTGTGATGTGGTCACCAATCAGGTACCCAACCCTTTTCTCTGGCAGTGTCTTCAGGATCTGTCATCCATGGGATTACATCTCAAGCTCCTCCCTACGCAAGGTTCTCAACAAAAAGTTTGGTGTGATGCACTTTGCAATAAGATACACCCCTCACCCCTGTTCACTGGCACCACTCTATTTTCAATGTTTACCATGACCTGGCTCACCTGGGAATCGGGGCTATCACAAAACTGCTTACTGTTAAAATGGTCTGACCCAGTTTACAGCGTGATTGTCACCATTGGGTGAGATGTTGATAACACTGCCAGTCTACAAAGATTTCCCAGCATGTATCCATGGCAATATCTTCTTTACATGTCCCTTCAGGATGATTCACTCATATCCTCATGAATATCATTGGCCCTCTTCCTGTTTCACAAGGCCTCCATTTCATTGTAATTGTAGTTGACACTTTTACATGGCAGTCAAAAGCTGTACCTGTTATGGATATTTCTACTGCCTGGGGTTTGATAACTATGTGGTTTGCAAGTTTTGGCACCCCCCCCCCCCCCCCCCAGTGTTACTACGAATAGGGGTAAACGGTTTGAGAGCCAATGTCTCATGGTTGGATGCCCTCCTTCGATATTGTTTGGCCTGTACACAGCCTTGAGAGAAGATATTGGCTGTTGCCCCACCCAGCTTGTGCATAATGAACCTCTGATGATTCCAGGTGATTTTTTACTATTTCCTTTGTCCCTGACATGCACCTTGATGATTTTAAATTCTTGCAACACAATTTGCAGTTACATATGAATGCACCTACACCTTCGCAACCTGTGCATCATACTTCCAAAGCCATCTTCTGTCGCAAAGATTTGCTTTCCTGCTACTTCACAAAGAGTCAATTAAACCTCCACTCTCTCCTTTGTACAAAGGCCCCTTTAAAGTTTTGATTCACTCAGACAAAACCTTCACCCTTGAACTGAATTGACACAAGGATAATGTTACCACTGACTGCATAAAGCCAGCTTACATCAATGGGTTAGCAAATACTAACTTGAGCCCTCAATGACCACAGGTATCTCCAACTGTTTCAGTACCTTTGTCAGTGTCCTCCTCCCCCTTCCGCCAAATGGTCACATTTTCATGATCCAGTTGATAGATTAAGTGCCAGTTTCCTCATATTAATGGGACTCCAGGTTATAGTGACATGTATTACAGTGATTTGTGTGTAAGTTGCAGTGCTGCACCCTTCGATTCACAAAAATGGGGGGGGGGGGGGCGTAATGTGGTGACTATAGCAATACAATCAGCCACCAAAAAAAGACCTATTGTATAAAAATGTATCACCTTAGTATTGTCTTCTTTGATCAGGTTGGAAAATGGACACTTAAATGTGTGAATTCTCTTATGTAATGTGTTTCATTATTTGTGCATTCAGGAAGTAATAAAATGTTTCAGTCTCCTTATTTTTATGTGCATGCTTTGTAAAAATGATATACCTCAAGTAGCCACACATGTAGTGTTGAACAAGTAAATATGTTACTGATATGAAATAATAATGGAAAAAACATTAAAAGGGGCAGCAGCAGACCAGTAATTTGATTCATTCATATTACTGTGTATAATATGCAGAAGGTAATAATAATAATAGTAATAATAATAATAATAACAATAATAATGATGATCCCCGTGGAGGCCCGGGAAAAGAATAGGCCTCCGGTATGTTCTGCCAGTCGTAAAAGGCGACGAAAAGAACAAACCACTAATAGGGCTAACCCCCCTTTTAGTGTGATTAGTTGGTTCAGGACAGAACTAAAGAAGCCTCGGACAAGCGCCGTCATGGTCGGGGACGACGCTTGAAACCTATGCCCGCCCACAATGGTAACGACACTGCTAGCCAACTGGAAAATGATTTAAATCCAAATATAGGTGTTTTGCAGGATATGCTTCCTGCAACCACCCTAGAAGGAAAACAAAGACAGAGGATGAGATGGTCAGATGAAGTTAATCGACACCTCATGTTCTGTTATTACCAAGCAACAAACCAACACAACTGGATACAGATCACAAGTATACACAACATTTATTGCCAGATACCCAGAATTAAAATTTTTAACAGAACAACGACTAGCTGATCAGATCCGTGTAATAATAAAAAATAACAGGATACCCCAGTCAGAATTAGAAAACATCAAACAACAAGTACAACAAATACTGGAACAAAATAATGTGCAATCAGAAGAAGAAGAAAATACAGTAATGGACTCAAACATCCCAGAGCAAACAAACAAAGAACAACACGCACCAATTAAACAATCAGAGGAAAACGAAATCTTAAGACAGCCACCAGAACAAGCACAAATAGAACACGAAGTGACACAGATGTTAGATATAGAAGAAAAATTTCAGCTAACATATATAGAATACAAAGACACAAATACAGACATTAGACCATTCTTGCATAGACCACCAAATAACCCACAAGTCGAAACAACAATAAAAACTATCAACACAATCATACACAACAAAATAAATGAAAACACAACTATGGAAGAGTTACAACTACTGGTTTATATAGGAGCACTCACTACACTAAATATACACACTAGGCAGAGATCAGAACCAACCAACACACAGAAGAAACCCACAAAACCAGCATGGCAACACAGGCTACAGATCAAAATAGAAAAACTGAGAAAAGACATCGGACAGCTAACACAATTTATAAGAAATGAAATCTCGGAAAAAAAACGAAAAAGGTTAGGTAAAATCTCACAACAAGAAGCGACAGAGCAATTAGACGAAAAGAAGCAGAAATTACAAGCATTAGCCAAACGACTCAGAAGATACAAAAAAAGTGAAAATAGAAGGAAACAAAACCAAACATTCAACACAAACCAAAAGAAATTTTACCAGACAATAGATAACACACACATTAAAATAAACAATCCACCAAACATAACAGACATGGAACACTTCTGGAGCAACATATGGTCAAACCCGGTACAACATAACAGGCATGCACGGTGGATACAAGCAGAAACAGACACATACAAGATGATACCACAAATGCCTGAAGTGATAATTTTGCAACATGAAGTCACCCAAGCAATTAATTCTACTCACAATTGGAAAGCCCCTGGAAATGATAAAATAGCAAATTTCTGGTTAAAGAAGTTCACCTCAACACATTCACATCTAACTAAATTATTTAACAGTTTTTTTGGAAATATACAAAGTAGATCCTAAATTGATACAGTTCCTAAACATAGTAATGAAAAATTGGAAAACCACACTTAATATCCAAACAAATTCAAATAATATCACATCACAGCCAATACAGATTAAGCGTGGAATATACCAAGGAGACTCATTAAGTCCTTTCTGGTTCTGCCTTGCTCTGAACCCACTATCCAACATGCTAAATAATACAAATTATGGATACAATATTACTGGAACATACCCACACAAAATCACACATTTGCTATACATGGATGATCTAAAACTACTGGCAGCAACAAATTAACAACTCAACCAATCACTAAAGATAACAGAAGGATTCAGCAATGATATAAGTATGGCTTTTGGAACAGACAAATGTAAGAAAAATAGCACAGTCAAGGGAAAACACACTAAACAAGAAGATTACATATTGGATAGCCACAGCGACTGCATAGAAGTGATGGAAAAAATGGATGCCTATAAATATCTAGGATACAGACAAAAAATAGGAATAGATAATACAAATATTAAAGAAGAACTAAAAGAAAAATATAGACAAAGACTAACAAAAATACTGAAAACAGAATTGACAGCAAGAAACAAGAGAAAAGCTATAAATACTTATGCCATACCAATATTGACCTACTCATTTGGAGTAGTGACATGGAGTAACACAGACCTAGAAGCACTCAATACACTTACACAATCACAATGCCACAAATATAGAATACATCACATACATTCAGCAACAGAAAGATTCACATTAAGCAGAAAGGAAGGAGGAAGGGGATTTATCGACATAAAAAACCTACATTATGGACAGGTAGACAATTTAAGAAAATTCTTTCTAGAACGAGCAGAAACTAGCAAAATACACAAGGCAATCACTCATATAAATACATCGGCTACACCACTGCAATTTCATAACCACTTCTACAACCCTATAGATTACATAACATCAACAGATACGATGAAAGTAAATTGTAAAAAGAAAACACTTCATGGCAAGCACCCGTATCATCTAACATAGCCACACATCGATCAAGACGCATCCAACACATGGCTAAGAAAAGGCAATATATACTGTGAGACAGAAGGATTCATGATTGCAATACAGGATCAAACAATAAACACCAGGTATTACAGCAAGCATATTATTAAAGATCCCAATACCACAACGGATAAATGCAGACTTTGTAAACAACAAATAGAAACAGTAGATCACATCACAAGCGGATGTACAATACTAGCAAATACAGAATACCCCAGAAGACATGACAATGTCGCAAAAATAATACATCAACGGCTTGCCTTACAACATAAACTTTTAAAACAACACGTTCCTACATGCAAGTATACACCACAAAATGTACTGGAGAATGATGAATACAAATTATACTGGAACAGAACCATTATAACAGATAAAACAACGCCACATAACAAACCTGACATCATACTCACCAATAAAAAGAAGAAATTAACACAACTAATCGAAATATCCATACCCAATACAACAAATATACAAAAGAAAACAGGAGAAAAAATTGAAAAATACATCCAACTGGCTGAGGAAGTCAAGGACATGTGGCATCAGGATAAAGTTGACATCATACCAATTATACTATCAACTACAGGAGTCATACCACACAATATCCACCAGTACATCAATGCAATACAGCTACATCCAAACATATACATACAACTACAGAAATCCGTAATTATTGATACATGTTCAATTACCCGAAAGTTCCTAAATGCAATATAACACATACCGTACAGTTAAAAGGAAGTGATGCTTGATCAAGGTCCGTGTCACTCCATTTTTAACCGGACTTAACGTCTGAGAAAGTGAAGGAAATAATGATGATGATGATGGTGTTATTATTGTGGTCCTCAGTCCAGAGACTACTTTGATGAAGCTCTCTAAACTACTCTATCCTGTGCAAGCCTCTTCATCTCTGAATACCTACTGAAACATACATCCTTCTGAATCTGCTTAGTGTATTCATCTCTTGGTCCCCCTTTACAGTTTTTACCCTCCAAGCTTCCCTCCAGTACCAAATCGGTGACCCTGCTGCCTCAGAACACATCCTACCAACAGATCCCTTCTTCTTGTCAAGTTGTGCCACAAATTCCTCTTCTCCCCAATTCTATTGAGCACCTCCTCACAAATTACATGATCTTCCCATATAATCTTCAGCATTCCTCAGTAGCAGCACATTTTGAAAGCTTCTATTCTCCTCTTGTCTTAACTGTTTATCATCCATGTTTCACTTCCATGCATGGCTACACTCCATACAAATACTTTCAGAAAAGACTTCCTGACACTTAAATCTATACTTGATGCTAACAAATTTCTCTCCATCAGAAACACTTTCCTTGCCATAGCCAGTCTACATTTTATATCCTCTCTACCCCAACCATCATCAGTTATTTAGCTCCCCAAATAACAAAACTCATTTACTACTTAAAGTGTCTCATTTCCTAATCTAATACCCTCAGCATCATCTGATTTAATTCGACTACATTCCACTATCCTCGTTTTGCTTTTGTTGATGTTCATCTTATATCGTCCTTTCAAGGCACTGTCCATTCCATTCAGCTGCTCTTCCAGGTCCTTTGCTGTCTCTGATAGATAATAATAATAATAATAATAATAATGATAATAATGGTAATAATTTGTCCACAATAACTTTACAGTCTTGGCCATTATGGGTTTTTGTACATTTACAAACATATCATGCCATACAGGTATATACAACAAGCAGCACATTATGCACTGTTATATAAACATACACCATCATTAATATACTGAGGTATACAAAACTAGAATTGTGTGTGATGAACCTCAGAAGTCTAGAGGGTGCAAACATTTTTAAAGTAACAACTCTTTCAGTTTGCTTTTAAAACAATTTTCACAGAGTTGCTTTATATTATTTGGCAACCTGTTATAGAACTATCTTCCATGTTCAGGTGGACTGTGATTTGTAACTCTTTTATTAGTCAGTACAATGGCACCATACCTGGGAGCACGAGAGCAGACGGACCCCCCCCCCCCCCCCCCCCCCAACTCTCAGGGAAAGGGAAAAATATAGTATAGTCAGGCATTTATCTTTCAAAAAAATTATTTAAAAGTTGGTATTATGGAGGCTTTTAAGCATTGGAAATAGAACTTTTTATGGCTACACACAAGTTGCCATTCATCTTCCAAAGTATTAAAAATACTCCATAAACCCAGATCTTAGATTCCCTGAACAAAGTATCACATGAATGCCCTTGGGTCATGCCATATGATAATCACATCTGGCCCATGCATTGTAATTGTGAGTGTATCTATTCATTATGTTCAGTTTATCATTCTCTTTTACAAACGTAATAGTCTTGAGGACAAACAATGAACGCACAGTCAATAAATCATAATTTTTCAAGTAATCCCTACAGGACTGGCATTTACTTATACTGGAAATTATCCTAACTGCTCTCCTTCGAAGACTGAATGTCTCATCCATGTTGACTGTAGGTGTCCCACCCTGAATTTCAATCCCTTATTTACAAATGCTAGTGAGTTAAGGCATAGTACACCTGTTTAAGGACAGAAGGGTTTATTATATTTGAGAGGCAATTTAGTAAAAAAATATCACATTTGTTGCTGATATGTCTTTTCCATGTAGAATGTTCGTCAGATACAATGCCTAAAAACTTGATTTTATTGGATGTTTCAACTGTGGACAGTGATTCAGCTATGAGATTGGTTATAGGTGAACAAGACCTTCATTACAGCAGTCTTACACTTATTCCATGTAAGTTTGTTCATTGTTAGATGTTCTATGATCAGTTCAGAGTCTCCTTTATTGCTTTGTAATGCTAGCTGATTGGGATAGCCCCAGCTAATAAATGATGTACCATCAACAAAGTTCACTAGTTTTGAGTTTTGTAGGTGTGTAATGTCATTAACCCTCAAGGGGTTGCACTGCTCTTCACAACCTGGGTGGCCATGTGATGCACTTTGTACACATGTAAAGAATAGCTGTTTTGATGTTATCAAGGTAAACATGTATGTGCAAAATTCAAGTTTAATTTTAGTTTAATTAAACAACGACTAAATAATCTTACACTATATGAGAAAAATCACAGTTTAATAAAATAATAATAAAATAAATTTTCATTATATCACTCTGTTGCTGCATGCAGATGTTACCCCACAGTAAAGATGGTGCATTGATCACAAATTTTCTCGCATCTAGCTCAATGCTTATTTTATATTACTGCTGATAACTTTAGCATGTACGACGACAGAACTTATCACTGTGTTAGCTGGGGCAATAATTAAGGAATATGTCCACGCTTGAAACTGTAAAACCAAAGTGGAACAGTACAAGATGATGTTATTTGTGATTGGTGCACTTTATACATGGGTGTGCCTGCTTGAGGGTTAATATATACAAGAAACAAAAATAGCCCAAGAATACTTCCCTGGGGGACTCCACAGCTGAGATCTTTGTATGCTGACTTTACTGTTAAGATTTTACTTCCATTCTTATAACACAGTTCAGTAAACTGACTTCTACCTCAGAGAAACAAACTTAAAAACTTTAGTGTTACTCATTTTATATTGTAAGCTGTTAATATGGATAGTAGTACAGCATGATTTACAGAATCAGTGGCCTTAGATGAATCTAGAGAAGTCTCATTGAACAATAGTATGAAATGGATATAGATTGCCACTCACTACAGAAATGACACATTGAATTGTGAGCTGCAGAAAGACACAACAAAAAGACTATTACACACTCAGCTTTTGTCCATTCACTTTCTCAGAAAAGAAAACATACACACCTATACACAAGCAAGCACACTTCTCGCACATATAACTGCTGTCCCTGGCCACTCTGACCAGAATGCAAAGTTCTAATCACTTTGTTTCATTTATCCAGTCAGTTTAGCAGTTCAGGGAAACAAGTTACTTCTGTTGTTATTGTGGATCTCCCTTTTCAGAAACAGTGTAGCAAGTTGTTTAGTAGGTTGTATTTTCAGAAGAAAAATTCCATTTTGTCTAGAATTATTCTTTTAAGCAACTTGCCAAATGTAGAAGTCAATGAAACTGGCATGCAATAACTTATGTCAGTGGTCACTCCCTTTTTATGCAGGGTGGTCCATTGATCATGACCAGGCCAAATATCTCATGAAATAAGTGCCAAATGAAAAAAACTACAAAGAACGAAACTTGTCTAACTTGAAGGGGGAAACCAGATGGCGCTATGGTTGGCCCGCTAGATGGACTGCCATAGGTCAAACGGATATCAATTGCGTTTTTTCAATAGGAACACCCATTTTTTATTACATATTCATGTAGTACGCAAAGAAATAAGAATGTTTTAGTTGGACCACCTTTTTTGCTTTGTGATAGATGGCGCTGTAATAGTCACATACATATGGCTCACAATTTTAGACGAACAGTTGGTAACAGGTTGGTTTTTTAAATTAAAATACAGAACGTAGGTACGTTTGAACATTTTACACTCCTGGAAATGGAAAAAAGAACACATTGACACCGGTGTGTCAGACCCACCATACTTGCTCCGGACACTGCGAGAGGGCTGTACAAGCAATGATCACACGCACGGCACAGCGGACACACCAGGAACCGCGGTGTTGGCCGTCGAATGGCGCTAGCTGCGCAGCATTTGTGCACCGCCGCCGTCAGTGTCAGCCAGTTTGCCGTGGCATACGGAGCTCCATCGCAGTCTTTAACACTGGTAGCATGCCGCGACAGCGTGGACGTGAACCGTATGTGCAGTTGACGGACTTTGAGCGAGGGCGTATAGTGGGCATGCGGGAGGCCGGGTGGACGTACCGCCGAATTGCTCAACACGTGGGGCGTGAGGTCTCCACAGTACATCGATGTTGTCACCAGTGGTCGGCGGAAGGTGCACGTGCCCGTCGACCTGGGACCGGACCGCAGCGACGCACGGATGCACGCCAAGACCGTAGGATCCTACGCAGTGCCGTAGGGGACCGCACCGCCACTTCCCAGCAAATGAGGGACACTGTTGCTCCTGGGATATCGGCGAGGACCATTCGCAACCGTCTCCATGAAGCTGGGCTACGGTCCCGCACACCGTTAGGCCGTCTTCCGCTCACGCCCCAACATCGTGCAGCCCACCTCCAGTGGTGTCGCGACAGGCGTGAATGGAGGGACGAATGGAGACGTGTCGTCTTCAGCGATGAGAGTCGCTTCTGCCTTGGTGCCAATGATGGTCGTATGCATGTTTGGCGCCGTGCAGGTGAGCGCCACAATCAGGACTGCATACGACCGAGGCACACAGGGCCAACACCCGGCATCATGGTGTGGGGAGCGATCTCCTACACTGGCCGTACACCACTGGTGATCGTCGAGGGGACACTGAATAGTGCACGGTACATCCAAACCGTCATCGAACCCATCGTTCTACCATTCCTAGACCGGCAAGGGAACTTGCTGTTCCAACAGGGCAATGCACATCCACATGTATCCCGTGCCACCCAACGTGCTCTAGAAGGTGTAAGTCAACTACCCTGGCCAGCAAGATCTCTGGATCTGTCCCCCATTGAGCATGTTTGGGACTGGATGAAGCGTCGTCTCACGCGGTCTGCACGTCCAGCACGAACGCTGGTCCAACTGAGGCGCCAGGTGGAAATGGCATGGTAAGCCGTTCCACAGGACTACATCCAGCATCTCTACGATCGTCCCCATGGGAGAATAGCAGCCTGCATTGCTGCGAAAGGTGGATATACACTGTATTAGTGCCGACATTGTGCATGCTCTGTTGCCTGTGTCTATGTGCCTGTGGTTCTGTCAGTGTGATCATGTGATGTATCTGACCCCAGGAATGTGTCAATAAAGTTTCCCCCTCCTGGGACAATGAATTCACGGTGTTCTTATTTCAATTTCCAGGAGTGTATTTCGGTTGTTCCAATGTGATACATGTACCTTGGTGAACTTATCATTTCTGAGAATGCATGCTGTTACAGTGTGATTACCTGTAAATACCACATTATGCAATAAATGCTCAAAATGATGTCCATCAATGTCAATGCATTTGGCAATATGTGTAACGACATTCCTCTCAACAGTGACTAGTTCCCCTTCCGTAATGTTCGCACATGCATTGACAATGTGCTGGTGCATGTTGCCAGGCGTTGTCAGTGGATCACGATAGCAAATATCCTTCAACTTTCCCCACAGAAAGAAATCCGGGGCGTCAGATCTGGTGAATGTGCGGGCCATGGTATGGTGCTTTGATGACCAATCCACCTGTCATGAAATATGCTATTCAATACCGCTACAACCACATGTGAGCTATGTGTCGGACATCCATCATGTTGGAAGTACATCGCCATTCTGTCATGCAGTGAAACATCTTGTAGTAACATCAGTAGAACATTACGTAGGAAATCAGCCTACATTGCACCATTTAGATTGCCATCAATAAAATGGGGGCCAATTATCCTTCCTCCCATAATGCCACACCATACATTAACCCGCAAAGGTCGCTGATGTTCCACGTGTCGCAGCCATCATGGATTTTCCATTGCCCAATAGTGCATATTACGTCAGTTTACATTACTGCTGTTGGTGAATGATGCTTCATCACTAAATAGAACACATGGAAAAAATCTTTCATCGTCCCATAATTTCTCTTGTGCCCAGTGGCAGAACTGTACACGACGTTCAAAGTCGTGGTGCATAGAAATATGGTACGGGTGTAACCGACGTTTTTGAGATTCCCGATTCTCATGCAATTTGTCTGCTACTGATGTGTGGATTAGCCATGACAGCAGCTAAAACACCTACTTGGGCATCATCATTTGTTGCAGGTCATGGCTGACGTTTCACATGTGGCTGAACACTTCCTGTTTCCTTAAATAATGTAACTATCCGGTGAATGGTCCGGACACTTGGATGATGTTGTCCAGGATACTGAGCAGCATACATATCACATGCCCATTGGGCATTTTGATCACAATAGCCATACATCAACATGATATTGACCTTTTCCACAATTGGTAAACGGTCCATCTTAACACGGGTAATGTATCACGAAGCAAATACTGTCCACAATGCGGAATGTTACGTGATACCACGTACTTATACATTTGTGACTATCACAGCACCATCTATCACAAAGCAAAAATAGTGGTCCAACTAAAACATTCATATTTATTTATGTACTAAATGAATATGTAATAAAAAATGGGGGTTCTTATTTTTAAAAATGCAGTTGATATCCATTTGATCTATGGCAGTGCCATTTAGTGGGCCAACCATAACGCCATCTGGTTTCCCCCTTCAAGCTAGACAAGTGTTGTTCTTTGTAGTTTTTTTGTTTCATGCTTATTTCGTGAGATATGGACCTTATACTGGTGATATACTTATACTGGTCATATCTCAGTCATTTTCAAAAATTCAGGAAAGGTTCCTAGGCCAGTTGAACTATTTATTGTTATTGGTTTATAAACTCATTTTGCGTTCCTGTAGTAATATAGCCTAAGCTTCTTTTTTTTGTTTTACATTTTTTCTGTTTACACTCTTTAGAAAAATGAATTACTCATTTTGAATGAATTCATCTGTAGTGTTGGTTTAATTTGTTTTTTGCATTCCACACTAAAATGTTTTATGAAGGCCTTACATACTGTCTTTGGCTTGCTCACCAAAATTCAGCTTTCTTCTAGTGCTCTATTATTTCATTTTGGATTCTCTTTACTTTCATAATCTTTGTTTACTCTATTCCAAGTAGTTTTACTAACATTACTGGATTCAGCTTAATAGTGTGCTTTCAGGGACTTCAGGAATTCCCTGTTTGTTTTTCTGTTGTCTTTGTACTTGGTTACAAAGTACTGTATTTTATATTTCTGAACAGAACATACAAATCTTTCATATTTTCCATTAACTTGTGGATTTCTGGTGGAATTTTGAGATAATTTGTATGCTCTGATTTCCTTAGGTTTTTTTTTTTTTTTTTTTTTCTTTTAAGTTGGACATGCCTGATTAAAATTTTGGTTAAATATTTCATAGAAATTACCCCCACCTTTCATTAATATCATCTGATTTGTGTATCTTCCGTCAATCTCTGTGAGCAGTGTCCTCCTTAAGTTTATTATGGTCAGTTTTTCATTTATAAATGATTAAGTCATTATGCAGAAACTTTTTGTGGTCTTTCTTAATAATTTCTGTAGATAGAACTCTGTGGTCTGACAGATAGGTTTCAGTAGTTCTGACCACTAATTCTTCACTATTTAAATTTTTAACTACATGGTCAATGCAAGATTGTGACTCAGGTGTTATTCTGGGTGGTAACAAACGTATATTGACATGGCTGGAGCAGTGTAACAAGTCAGATAGGTAAGCTACTTCACATTATAGCTCAAAGAGTCCATCTTCACATTTCTAGTACTATAACTGTAGTGGCATGGCAAGACAGCCAAGCCACTCAGAGGTAGCCGAAAGGCGCAGATTGGCGTGAGGTCTGGAACATTACAAGGAAATGAGAACTTAGAAAAACGGACGCAGTTGCTGTAATACTTAACTTTAATCCATAATTGTAGAACATTGCTCTTGATTGTACATGCTTCATAATTTCAATATTAACTAGTAATGGCGCCTTGCTAGGTCATAGCAAATGACGTAGATGAAGGCTATGCTAACTATCGTCTCGGCAAATGAGAGCGTAGTTGTCAGTGTAGCATCGCTAGCGAAGTCGTCTGTACAACTGGGGCGAGTGCTAGGACGTCTCACTAGACCTGCCGTGTGGCGGCGCTCGGTCTGCAATCACTGACAGTGGTGACACGCGGGTCCGACGTATACTAGCGGACCGCGGCCGATTTAAAGGCTACCACCTAGCAAGTGTGGTGTCTGGCGGTGACACCACAATAACCTTTTGTTTGTTGATAGTTTTTCAGGAAGTTTTTCTAAATAGCAGAGGAAATCATCCACAAAACTATTTGGTGATGTGTATAGGCCTACAATTATTTAGCTGTTTTTGCCTTGCTTTATTTTTACTGCTACTGATTCAAGTGACATCCCCAAAGTGAGTTCACAAACTTTGTCAATGTTTTCACACTGGATGTTATTTCTAACATAGATGCCTAAATCAACATCATTACATATCTTTCTTCAATATGCACTCACAATTTTTTAACTGTTTAATTTAAAACTATGTATCTATTCAGTCTTGCACCAAAGTTCATTCATAGCATATAAGTGTGGTTTATTGTTTCCTAGAAATGCACAAACTTGTTCTATTTTATTAATGATGTACTCAACATTCTGGAACATTATTTTACATTTTTTGTGCTATTTGGGAAACTATATAGCACAAGTCCTGCTTCTTAAAATACGTTGCTGAAATGTTTTTATATTTTGAATTATGACTAACATTGTCTACTACACAATGTAAATAAATAATTTAGGAGTGAATGAAACAACTCAGCCAATAATAGAGGCATTGAATCATCAACAGGTACGTAAACAAGACTGAAAACTTCATCAATTTTTCAACATATACATTTTTGAGCTACAAACCCACCACCCACACCCCCAAACACAAACACACCTCTGTCTGGCTATGTTGTGCCAACTGTATACACTGTGCTAGGACTACAGTTCTACATTTTGATTGTCCTAATGAGTTGCATCGGGTGTAGTGGGTAAGGGGAGTAAGGAGATGGGGAGTAGGATGAAGGGCTGGGGAAGTGTGGCTGATCATTGGGCAGGAGGCAGCAGGTATACAGGATAGTGGGAGGGGTAAGAATGCAACACCTCTCTGGAAGGTCATTGCAGCATATCATGATAATGATGTGGAAGAGTGAACTGAGAGGGGATGATAGAACAGAACTGTTCTTAGAGCACGCATATAACTGTTGTTCTGTGATGGGTATCATTGTGGTAATATAGATAGTAAGCTAGCAGCAGATGACAGGTAGCAGCTATTTTATATTTCAATGGAAGCAGCAGCCTTGTTTTTTCTTCAAAGTAATACATTTACTATTAACACTTTAATAAGCACAAGTAGTTCATAGCAATTCAATGGTAATTATTTGTTAATACAGTTTCCAACAGCAGCTCACTTCTTAATATTGCCACACTGTAACCACACTGAAGTCCGAATACAAAAGAAGGGTCCTCAGTGAAGCACAAAACTTGTGAAGTACAGCACTTAGCACTGAAAACACATGTACTATGAATGCTCGCAACAGAACTTTTGTGATGGTTGACATCTGGCAATGTAGAAGCCTTTGAAGTTTCATTTTCACTCTCTATAACAACAAACAATGTGCCCAGGCCAACCACAGTGAAAAGACACTCCCAGGAGTACCTCTGTCTTCCAAGTGTCAATCTTTCTGCAAGTATTTATTCTAGATGGAACAGGTGGTTGTAGCTGCATTGGTGAGGTGTTGGGCTGTTGTTTGATGGTTGCAACATAAGCCCAAACCAGCTGAGTCCATTCTCCTTCTACATCTACATGATTATTCTGCAGTCCACAAGTAAGTGCCTGGCAGAGAGTTCATTGAACCACCTTCAAGTTATCTCTTTACCATTCCACACTCTAACAGTATGTGGGAAGAATGAAAACTTATATCTTTCTGTGCAAGCTCTGATTGCTCCTATTTTATTATGATGATGATTCCTCCCTGTATATGTGGGCACCAACAAAAAATATTTTCACAGTCTGAGGACAAAGCTGGTGATTTGAATTTTATAACTAGAGCCTGTCACAACAAAAATCGCTTCACTGGCAGAAATCGCCTCTATCGCACATGTGGCTGGTGATGGAGATTACTGCTTGAGATTTCTATACCTCTTCTTCAACATTCTCTGTTACCTCCTGAGGTGTGAGGGTGGCCCTGATGTCTGTTATCCCTTTCTTAATCGATCCAAAAATTATGGTTGCCTTAAAATGATGTGTCTCTTCTCTCACTCTGTGGTGTGTAAGAGAGGCAAGATCATGGGTTCTACCAAGACTGCCATAGGGGCCACATTTGGGAGTCAGTCATACTTCTTTCATCAGATTTTTTTTCTGTTGTCTTTCCTGGATGCACTGGCACCATGTGATGAATTCCTCCATTGTTGAGAGATACTTCGTGAGAAGAGTGTGAAACATGTCTTCTGTGATCCCTTTATTAAGTGTGAGATTTTGTTGGCCTCTGTCACATTCAGATTTACAATGTGGCATAGGGCTATAACATTTTGTATGCAGGGCTGTGTTTGTGCACCTTGATTATTTCTAAATTCCTGAAGTTTGTTTTTCATAATCAAAAGTATGAAATATAATGAAGGAATGAATTAACAAATGAACAAAAGCCAAATAAAGAGGTAGTTAATAAGTTCTACTTTAATTTTCAGTCAGTATGACATCTGGAAAATTTTGAAGTAAGTGTTGCACTTGCAAACAGGGTGCAGGAGAAACAATTGCCTGTAGGTCTTTGTATCAGTTCTCATTTCCCTTATTCTTTCCTTATGCTGCTCATGTGAGAAGAACAGTTGGGGACACTAGAATAGCTGTGCAGTCTGTTGAAAATACTGGTTCTCTAAACTTACTCAGGATATTATTTGTTTATTTCCAATTTTAGAGACTGGCATCACCAATACATATGTGAATTTATCAGGATACAGGCAAAACTTGTGACAGATGAAATGGTAGCTCAAGAATGGTCATATTTAACCAGAACAACATTTTAATAATCTTCAAGTATCGCTATTATTGCCAGAATAATTATCAGCTTTCTGATGTAAACTTTATGCCAGCTCCTTCTACATCTAAATCTACATTATACTCTGTAAGCCACTGTCCATTGGAAGGATAAGGGTATATTGTACCATTGCTAGTCATACAATTGCAAATAGCATGGAAAAACAACAGATTTCATGCCTCTGCATGAGCCCTGATCCTCCTTATTTTGTCCTTATGTAAGATGAATTTTGAACACAGTTCAACAGTTTGTTGAAAATGAAGGTTCTCTTTACTTCCTCAACAGCATTTCAGTAAATGATCATCTCCTTTCCTTCAGTGATACCCATCTAAGTTCATGGACTATTTCTATAATACATTGGAACTGATTGGATAATATGGCAATAGACATAGCAGTGTGCCTTGAACCATTTCTAGGCCTTTTTTTTAATCTGATCTGGTGGGGATCGCAAATAATAGAGCAGGTCTCAAGTATGGGTTGCACAAGAATTCTGTGAATTGTGTCCTATCTAGTGAAGTGCTGCCAATATTTTTCAGTGCTTACAGAGTGAAACAGCAGTGCTGCCATGGATGTTGCAAAAGAACCATGGAAGCCAGCAAGTACAGAGCTCATCAAAACACCATTATATCAGATGCAGCATTATCAGCAAGACCTGGGCTCTTCCACTGATGAGCTTATTGTTGATTCTGAGTCCACTCTGATGGACTTTGCACCTTAGAGTTGGTGGCCACCTTTGGGCTTACATTAGCCATAGCCAGCCTTCTGCTCTGGATGGCAGCCATTCACGATCAGGGTGGGGCACCCATTCCACTGCCTGAACTTGTGCAGGCAAACTGAAGCTGTATGCCTCCACTTGCAAGGGCAAACATCACCACGGGGGCCATCTTCAGCTAAAAAAATCACGGTGATCTTCCATGTTTGCTGGTGTGCCTTTCCCTGAGTTGCAAAGTTGTACCAAGACATTGGACCTGATGCTATGGAAGTCACACATCAGCATTCTGGCGTAGCTAGTGCTAACATGCACACATCAAGTGGATGTTACCACACTGAAGTAATGCTATGAGTGCTGTAGTTTATTTTCTAATGAAATGTGTAACTGTTAATAATGTTTTCTCAAACAACCATCAGTCAACAACCTAACAACACATTACCACAACACAACTCTGCCACTGTAGAGGCTACTCACTGCAGGCATCCATTTTGGTGTCACTATCATCTCCGATATGGACACTACAGTTAGACCTAGCATCATGTCGCAGCTGCAGTGTTTAACATCGAGAGTTACAGTGGGGTAACTGAATGAACTACTTAGCTTTTATTCTCCTACTTTTTTGTGCAGGGAAGGTGGATTCAAGACAACTTGAGAACAACATTTATGAAGCAGGAGGAACTGTCTGATTTGTCACAATTCTATGGCAATGCTAGGGAGCACTATCTGCAACCAATAAGGTGCTTGCAGTGCAACCTATTAGGGCACAATGCATCATGTGCTGAGACACTATCACAGGAATGTCTTCTGTGCCACATTATGGCTGTACTGCTTGACAGTGTACCAATTCAAAGTGGCTCATGATTGGACTCCAGGTATAGGTAGTATTCTATGATTCTGTGTGTTTATTGTACTGGCATTGTTGTTTCAGTGCACTTGGTTGTGTACTGGGGATAAAACATCCACAACAACCAAGTCCAGGAAGCAGGAAATTTCTGGACATTATATAATTCAGTTGTTAGTAAATCAAGTAGCACAATTATATTGGATGAGGCAGGGATGCATAGGCAATGTGTCAGAGCTAGGCTCTGCTTCCTGGAAGAGGATGGGTACTAGATGCTTTACCCATGGACCTGCCACCCGATACCTCTAGGAAGGTTTTCGCAGGTATCCCAAAGGACCTGAACACTACCTTTTGGAGAGCTGTGGAGAAGGAGGACATAGAGCAACAGGTGTTCACAACAGGTAAAACTGACATTAGGTGCTATAAGTGGGGACATATAGCACACGTCCAGAGACAGTGCCATTAGCCACAATGTGAGAAGTATGCTGTGTTTGGGCACCAGTGGCAGGATTGTAGAATCAAGTGGAGTAATGAACAGAGGCAGAATATGCAGGCATTAAACGTAAACAGAAATCCCAAGTCCGCATGGTACCATTCCCATTTAATTTCAGTGCTGCTGAATGATGTTCAGAGGTGGAGTGTAGTATATTAGGAGTTTTAAGGGGTAAGAAACTTATACTTTTGTTGTTTTTGTAGGTAGGAAACAGTGAAACTCACCATGCTAAAATCTTTGTGGGTTAAACCAGTTAACCTGTGGAGAAATTCACTAGGGATTAATTTGCAAAAGGCAAAGGAAATCTACTTTGTGTGAGCATGAGATCAGAAGTGCCTGTTGTACAGGTATATAAAAGAGCCACTACAAGAGAATGATACATCACAATGTTTTATACAGAGAAGTATTGTATGCATACAAGAGACAGATGTGGAGAGAGTGGTACTGGCCAATTTAGGTAACTTTGATGCCGATGAGGTGAAGCTAACCAAAGGATTATTGGTAGTGACTTTGGACAATTTGGATGGAGATGATTTGTGTACATCGTGTCTGGGCCATAATCATATACAAGCCATTCCAAATGCGTTACACGAGAAAGCTAGCACATGTAAAGGAATAGAGAGAGCGGAAATAAAGTAACTTTTAGTGGAATTCAAGGATTTATTTAATTCCCATAGCCCATTACCAACAATGTCCAACAGTAAACAAAGCATCTCTATATCAGAAAACATATTGCATGCCTCAACATTTACAGCCAGTTATCGAGGCCTTCATTTACCAACAACACAGCAGTGGCATAATAGAGAGGTGTAATATCCCTTGGGGAGCAGTAGCCAAAGAGCCAGTGGATGGAAGAAGAAAAGTATAATTTTTTGTGACTATTGGCAGTTGAATAATAAAACAGTAACAAATGAATATCCAAAACCCAATATTATGGGAACCCTTGACAACTTGAAGGAGTGTCAGTACTTCCCTACAACATATCTAAGGTGCACCGATCATCAGTTGAAGGTGTTTCTGGAGGACCTGCCAAAACCTGAGTTTTTGGTACTCTCAGGTCTTATAAGTATCAATGAATGACACTTGCACTGAAAACCAGCCATGTTTCAGCCACTGATGGACAGGGTATGAAGGGGATTGAAACCTCAGTAATATATTGTGCACCTTGGTGATATAATTGTGTTTTCAAGGGATATGAAATATCATATATGGCAGCTGAGAGAAGTGTTTAAGAGATTACATGTTGCACATCTTACAGTCTGTACATAAAAGTGTCATTTTGTTTGGAAGAAGTGAGTTATTTGGGTCATGTTTTTAGTCAGGAAGGGATAAAGGTGGACTTGAAATTAATACAGGTGGTGCAGGATTTTCTGACTCCTTGGACAAGTAAGGAGTTAAAATCATTCTTGGGGTTGAGCAATTACTACAGAAAATCATGAAGTGGTTTGCGGACATTGCACAGCCACTTGCCAAAGTTTAGTGTAAAATTTCAGTGGGCAACAGAGCATCAAGTCACAATTGAGAAGCTTGAAGAATGTTTTGCATAGAGTCTGACATTGATGTTTCTGGATTATGAAAAGCAGTTTCTACTATCATGTGACACTTCAAACCAGGCATTAGGTTGTGTTTTCAGTCAGGTAATATATGACTAGGAAAATCCAGTAGCTTACACCTCACAACAATGAAAAAAGTCAAGAGAAATTACTCCATGATGGAGAAGGAGATGTTGAAACTGATATATCGGGTTACATATTTGAGATTTATCTGTATGGTAAAATATTCAAGTAGTAAGCAGTCACACAATGTTAAAGTGGTTGTTAGGGTTGAAGCATCCTTCAAGCAGTCACAGGGTGAGCAGCAATGTGACTGAGTATCTTTGATTTTGAGGCAGGTAGCATGAAAATGTGGACAGGTTTAGCTGAAAGTTTACAATGGTGTGGACACTGCATCACTGCCTTGTGGAGTGACAGACAGTGAAGGCTGCTGATGCTGACTGCAAGCTGTTTACAATGCACCTGCTGCACGTTTTGAATGATGGATTGCTATGTAGGACAACAAAACTACTCTAGTAGTACCTGCTAAGATAAAGGAAGAAGTACTGACTGAAATGCTTGATCACATGCTATCTGGGCATGAATATTGTAGTGCAGAGGGGTCAAGGAGTGGCAGAACATTACAGGTGAAGAACAAGGAAAAGGGGCATAGAGCAGTACACAAAGAATTATGTACCATGTGCACCATACCATCAGTGAGCACTGCTATAGAGCCTTTAGAAATGACAGGAATGGACAATTTAGGACCTTTTAGCCACCAGTGGGGAATCATAACATTCCATTACTGAATTCTTCTTACGATATGTAGCAATGATCACTATTCCAGATCAGCAAACCAACAATTGGTGCAGGCCATTGTGAATAACTGGTTGCTGAAGCTTGGTGTCCCTGAAATGACAAACATGGGCCAAGATACCAACTTCATGTCAGGTTTGATGAAGCAGTTACGTCACTACTTAGAGGTGCAAAATCTAAGTTAGCTGTTTGCACCCATAAGCTAGTGGTAGAACAGAGTGCATACATTGCACTACTAGTAAGATGTTTAGTTAGAATGTCAAATCAGCCACCATACTGATTGGGATGTTTACTTGCCATTTGCCATTCCAGTATATAATTCCAAATTGAACACCAACACTGCAGTTTCTCTGTATGAGACAGTGTATGGCGGGAAAATGGCTTTACCATTTGATACAATTAAGTGAAAGATTTGGAGGAATGTATAGCCAGTTCAGAATTTCACAAAGACATTAAGGGAACTATAGAAACATATCAGAGTATAGAGTAGGGCAATGGTTATTGCTACCAAGTCCATATACCACAAAGAGTAAGATCAAGAAGTTTATTACACAATACCGGGGGCCATACCAGGTGATCGAGATGATGTCACCAGTAAATGTCAAGCTATAGTTGTCAACTTGAATGATTACAGTTTGTGATGGATGCCTACAACCATTTCAAGGTGCTCCAGATTCATTGTGCAATTTTCAGCACTGGATGCTAAGAAAAGAGCAAGGAAAGATAGAATGACAACCAAAAGGATCTTGCACCCTCTACACACAAGATAAGATATGGGTTGAGATCTCAGAAATACGAAAGAAGGATGAAGAGTCTTAGGCAATTTTGTTTAGTGTAAGAAGTGTGTAATATTATTTTGGTGTTGTAACTTTAACTAAGGCGTTCTTATTGAAGAGGTTGGGGGGGGGGGGGGGGGGGGGGGAGCGTATGTGATTTCTGTGCAGTGTGATCCCATTGCTAAAAGAAATATGGGGAGGGGGGGGGCAGGGGAGACTGTAAATGCTGTTGTTGTACTTTGGGTGTGTAGTCACCTTCAAAGGGATTTTTGTTTGTCATCAGTTCATGCAAGAAGTTATGTGGGGGACTGTCAGTACTTTCAAAAGGAGGAGGGAGAGAAATCATGGCTTCATTTTTCCAGGTTGCTACACACCAAAGCAGGTCAGGGACACTGCAATCATGATGGTGCTACACCTTCTCACTAAGGGTGGAGTAGGAGTCCTAGGGATGGATCTGCAGGTACAGACCAGGGATGTAATGGTAATCTCAGAGGATGAGAGAAGGGACATGGTAACATCAGTGCCAGAACTACATAACTATCAGAGGGAGCAAATAGCCATATGTTCAGCCTGTGTGGTCCAGACTGGCAAGGATACATGCAAGATTCAGTTTTCTGAGGCAATATGGATGGTCAGGGAAACTCGCAGAATGTCTGGAGCCACAGCACTATTTTCAGTAAGCAGCACTACTTTGTATCTACTCTGTGTACAATCTCATAGTAGTAGTAGTCAGTTACTTCAAGTCAGGGAGACTGAGTAGTAATGTCACTGGAACTGCCTAACAGTGGGCTGCTAATTAGTGGAACAACTTGTGACATAGTGGGGTTGACGTTTCACCTCTCGGTGACTGTTACAGGAATCACCAACATGAACACAACTCAGCCACAGTTCTACAGACCAGATAAACTGTTGAGACTACTTCCAGCATTAAAACTAACTTATCTCAATAGTACTCTACAATCCAACTTCATCCTCTCCCTGAACTAACTCATAATAATACAAGGGGGACGTATTTCTGCTGAACCGATGCTGAAACAGCAGATTGGACTACCTGTTGAGTGCAGAATACAGTTAAGTAAGAAATGAGGTTTCATGAGAATTTGTTCAGGGGAAAGACTTTTCCAGTGATACATTTGATTTTTCTATATTTATTGTAATTTTGTAGTAGGAATATGTATATCTATGATTAATGATATTTTACAGGTGATGCACTTCCCTTAAATGCTCTGAGGGACTGGACCTTGAGCTTTAATACACTGATGAGATTGATGATATGGCACTTGAAGCATTTTTTTGTACAGTGGTATCAAGGGATGCACAGTTAACATCATGTTGAGGAGTTGACAGGAGTATGTGGGTTAGTGGAAGTCATTGTAACTGTTGTACTTTATTTTGTGTAATTTTTAAGGGATCTGTTGAACCAATTTGTTTTAAGCAGATATGAAGGGATGTCCAATGGGAGAGAAAAGTTTGGTAAAATTTCCCTATTAGTTGAGAAGTAGTCATTTAAGAAAACTGCAGATAATGTGTAAATGGAAAGCCAGTGGGCAAATGTCATAGGTTTAATGCAGTGTCAACAAACCTTGTGGCACAAAGTGACTAGACTAAGATCAGAGATAGGGAATGGATCTACCATTGGAGGGAAGTATGTAGTGCCACCACTATTTTTCAGTACTGCAGTATGAAGTTGCAAAAGGGCCATGGATCTCAGTGTGCCCAGAGCTGACCAAAACACTTATGTCAGAAGCAGCAATACCACCAGTGTGTATGTGTACAGTGGATTGCTAGTGCCCACAATACTGACAACATAGTAGAAAGTCAGGGTGACCACTGTAACAGCAGGGCAGTTGCTACGTCTTATGTCCCCTACCTTATTTTGGTAAACATTGTTGGAAACAGTGCTTCACGTTAACAACTACACACTGAACTTGTATAAACACCCATCATTTTTAGCTAAAGTCATTTCAGTCTGACAGTACCATCTATGAAGGGAGGAATATGCCAGGCAACAGGTAAAATGGCCCTGCAAGAAGCCTCTACAAGACTTGGGCTCCACACCAATAAGCCTACTGCTGGTTCTAAGTCCACTCTTTTGGACTAGATTCCATCCACTGGTGGGCCACCTTTGGGTTCACTTCAGCCAACACCAGTCTTCTGTCCTGGAGGACAGCTGTTCATGACTGAGATGGTGCAGTCATTCCACCACCTGTACTTCTGCATGAAAACTAATGCTGTGATGCATCAGGACTGCCATGTATACTTCTGTTGTCACATGCCAAGAGAGGACTGCCATTGTGGAATGATGCTACAAGTACTGTAGCCTGTTTTCTAATAAAATGTGTGACTGTAAATGATCTTTCCTTGAGCCGTCGTAGGTCAGCCTCCTGATAACAACATGGTGCCTCAACTTAATCCTGCCACTACAGAGACCAACTACCCAGGGCCTCTGCCATGGGTGTAATATACGTTCCCAGAACTCTCCAAATAAACCTTAGGCACCCATTCATGTTCCATACAACTGACCTTACGAGCTTTTTCCACTCTGCGCCATTTTGCAGTGCTTCATCTGGATATTTAATCAATATGACTGAAGCTCTCAGCATATTATTAATAGTATATTAAAACCTTGTGGGAATGTTTGTTCTAACTGTATATATTAAATTACATTTATCCACATTAAAAGGAGACTGCTATTCATTGTACCAAACAGAAATTCTGTCAAAGTCTTCCTAAATTGCTGTACAGTCAGTCAATGATGACAATTTCCCATATACAACAGCTTCATCAGTGAAGAGCCTCATATTTCTACACACCATACCCGAAAAAATATGTACAGGGTGACAATTACTGAACTATATGAAATAAAATCATCATAACTTCTGAATGATTTGCATTAGGGTGTTCAAACTGGACAGTTGGCTGCAGGACATGATGGCAATTAGTATGTGCATGTGCATATGCCTTTCTGTTGTCATCCATCTTCATTTGGATGGGTTCATCAATAAGCAAAATTGATGTGTTTGGGGGCTGAGAACCCACACTTCATGATCGGGAAGTATCTATGTTCAACAGGTGACTGTGTGGTATGCAATGACCAGTCAAGGAATAATCGGTGTGATATTCCTTGATGGCATGGTGACTACTGAATGATATATGAAGGTTTTGGAAGATGACTGCATCCCCTTTATACATTATGACCCTGATTTCAACAAGATGTGGTTCATTTAAGATGGAACTCAATCCCATCGAAAAAGGAGATTGTTTGATGTCCTGGAGAAGCACTCTGGGGACCACATTCTAGCCCTGGGGTACTCAGAGGCCACTGGCATGGGCCTCGATTGGCCACCATATTCTTCACATCTGAACACGTCTGACTCCTTTTTGTGGGGCTATATTAAAGACAAGGTGTGCAGGAATAACCCAAAAACAATCCTGAACTGAAAACAGCCATTCAGGAGGTCATCGACAGCATCAATGTTCCGATACTTAAGCAGGTCATGCAGAATTTCACTATACATCTGCCCCACATTGTCAATAATGATGGAAGGCACATTGAACAAGTCATAACCTAAATCTGAATATCCATAGTGATGTTTACAAGTTGAATAAAGTGTGTGCACACTGTAGTTTATAACTAATATATGTTTTTCTTCCATGTTGTTCAATGATTGTAATCCTGTATGTTTGTAGGGAATAGGAGTGGACTTATCAGACAGCCCAAGGTACTCCCAGACTACATTTGTCCCTGATGACAGTCATCATTCAGGGCAACAGGATAGGTTTTATCATTCAAAAAGTCTTAAAACTAGTTGCTTATCTGGAAACAAATTATGCATAATGTGACCTCCATTAATAGTCTGCAGTATGGTATTCTGTGTAATGCTTTTTGTCAATCAAGGAATGTAGAATTTTAAACTAGCTGGCAAGTTAAAACTGTGTGCCAGACTGAGACTCAAACTGAGGACCTATGTCTTTTGCAGGCAAGTGCTCTACTGACTGAGCTACCCAAGCATGACTCACAACCCATCCTCACAGCTTTACTTCTGCCAACACCTCGTCTCCTACCTTCCAAACTTCAGAGATGTTCTCCTGTGAAACTTGCAAGACTAACATTCCTGGAAGAAAGGATATTGCAGAGACATGGCTTACATATAGCATGAAGAATGTTTCCAGCTGTGAGGATGGGTCATGGGTCACACTTCACTTGCCCCTGAAAGGCAAAGGTCCCGAGCTCATGTCTTGGCCTAGCACACAATTGTAATCTGCCAGGAAGTTTCATATTAGTGTACTCTCCACTATAGAGTTAAAATTTCATTCTGATATAGAATATGCCTGTTGGCAAGCATCATATCTCATAGGAAATAGTGCATAAAAGTAAGGGGAGCTCTGTATCACTTGAGATGATACTTTCTATGCTCACGCTGATGTTTGGACATAAGATTTTCTTTCTCTAAGAATCTCATTACATTTGAGCCAAGAATATGTTGAAGAATAGTGCAGCAGATTGATGTTAAAGACTGCCCAACCCATCAAACATGAATTGCAAGCAGTGAGGCAGCACTGAAGATATGCACGCCAGTTACCTAGGTTTTCTGGATGGCAGTCACCCACAGACTCATAGCTTGTGATGCCCCATTCTCAAGGCATGGCAATACAATTTTAATGTTCAATGAACTCTTAGAATAAAGTAGATGAGATGATCAGTATATCCTTACTAGCTGTATTTCTCAAAGACCAAATCTAATGTGACTGTATTTGATTGTTTCTGATTTCCGAGTTTTATATATTTCTGAATTTTATATATTTCTGAGTTTTATATATTTCTGAGTTTTATATATGCTCTCAATGCAATAAGGCATTGGCACATCTGTCTCAGCTGTTATATAGAAACTTTAGTAATACCTGGAATGCTTTCATTTTGTTTCATTTATGAAGGGCTCCTTTTTATGTAGTACAGACATTTTGATTTTTGGATAACACACAAGAGGATTCAGAAAACTGGTGGTTATACAGTTCTGTCTCTCCATTATACTCTGTTCTCTAAATTAGAAAGAGTTCTCTCTTTCTGGCACAGAATGCATTAATTCAGGATGTTTTCCATTGCACAGCTCTCCTTTGGCTTAAAGTTTACCTCATTTGTTTTAGGAGAGAATAGCATTTGAAGTTCTGCAGGGGTAAGTTCAAGGAAAATTTGTATTTTTACCAGTATTACCTGCTTCTAAAATTTCTTCCCAATGTTCTTCCTACAGCATTTTTTTTTTTTTTTTTATAAACATAGTGAAGAAGGCATTGGTTATGATTCTATTATGCAATGTCTCCCTTTTGTGATCAAATACTAGGTTTGAAGCATGATGTATTTTTAATATATTACCGGAATATGGTATTATAATGTCTGTATTATACTGAATTATGATGCAAGTTTGGTTCTGGCCATGAGTTGTGCATGGATAGCCAAATGGAAAGGCGACTGCTTGCGGGAAGTGGGAAATCCAAGTTTGAGTCCTGGGCCAGCACAAATTTTCATTGTCATCATTCCCTTCCAAAACTGATGGTTATCCATATTCACAAATGCAAATACATTTTCTTAATGGGTAGATAAGCCATGAACATAATTTTTTCTTTTATTCATTGAAGCCAGGCAAGGCAAGTAGTGAAAGACTGGTGATATCCATTGGCAGCTGTTATGCTTACCATAATTCCCACATCTTTTTATAATTTCTTAAAGTCGGTGAGTAGCAGTCAGTTTGAAATTGAATTAACATAAAAGAACACATATTTTTATCACTTCATTAATATCATAGCTATAGTGTATCTCAAAACAGGAAGAGATAAATAGTCTCCACTGTAGTTATCTCCTTATACATCAGAATGATTAAATAAACCTACAGAAAATTCAGGATAGAATAATGATAGTATTGTGACAAGGATAACCTGCTTCTCACCATATAGTTGAGATGATGAGTTGCAGATAGACACAACAAAAAGACTGTCAAATATGTAAGCTTTTGGCCAAGAAGCCTATTTGTGACTCAGCATCTCCACTGTATGGTGACTAGCAAACTACCATTTTAATAGTAGAATGAAGGCTTTCACGACCGGGTGACATGGCTGTTGATATACTTTCCGGGATGTGAGGTCGTGGTCCAAGAACTTTTCTGCTCCTTACGTTTCGTCCAGGACTGCGCTGGACTTCCTCAGAGGCGCTGCTCCACTGAGTCTTGCCGACTGACTCAGACCTCACATCCCGGAAAGTATATCAACAGCCATATCATTTTAATAATTTGTGAAGATGGTTAAATAACACCACAAAAGTCATTCTCTTACTCCTGTCAAACATGCGATTCCTTTATTGTTGCAAAAACTTTTTTATTGTTCAGTGCAGAAAATTTAACATTTTTTCAGTCATAGACATGCCACTCATATCACCAACACAAGTTTAGCGCACACCCCGAAGTTATAGAAATGTGCAGTACTGAAAAAAATACTTTGTGTGCATCACAAAAAGTAACCTGCATTCCTTAGCAAAAGGCCATTGATACATATTTACTCAGGTATGTGATAAAAGCTAAAATAATCTTAAGAGGATTATATGACATATAAATATTTCAGCTCAACAGTTCACATTTGTATAGAATTAAACATTTCCAATCTTCAGGATTTTACATTATAAATTGTTTTTGATACACTGATAATACACTGAAACACTGCACTGTATACACAGCTTGTGGAATTCTGCTTATAGTTGCAGTACTGGATTCATTTTGCAGTCTGTAATCTGTTACTAGCAAAACAATTACCCATATTTAGACATCGCATATCATACATACTGAGCTTCATCATGAATTTAGTAATTTTTGATACGTTTTGCCTCTTTCTGATAAAATCCAGTCAGAAATATCAGACAGTTTAAATGATATCATTGGTCTTTAGGAGAACAGATAAACTACAATGGTGGTTCCAGAGGTAACCCACAGATCATGTATAGTATTCTAATACACAAGAATCAGACATGTTTTGCAAATAAGTTTTTACATCCCTTGTGTATTTTTGTACAATTGAATAAGTATTCGTATAAGCCTAACAAAATTAGGCAAACAAACTATGTTGATAACAGGTACTTGTTGCATTAGAACATACAACATACATGTAATCAGACAGCTTAGCAAATATTTACTGTCTCACCAAATCTGATTAAAATTGCACTTGCACACTTTTTGCCACTTCAGGATTCTGTGATAAAGAAACTGTTTTTTTTTTTTCAGCTGGGGGAGGGGGTGCTTATTTACATATCCCCATATGTCAGTTACTCATCCTTCCAAGTGCTACAAGGTAGCCAGTAAAAATACTGAATAGCAGCACCTTAGTTCACAGAACCTATGTTGCTGGAGTATCCAATATTTCCCAGTCAAAGAAAAAAAAATTAAATACTGTACTCTTCTCAACTACTTTTCATCATTCGTCTTCGAAGGAAAAAATATCCAATGATCCTAAATAATAGAAAGAAGCCAACAAGAGCGGTGGCATCAACCCAGTATTGTACGTCAACCATTCCAAGCTCCTGAAGCAACTTTTTTGGTGTTCTAAGATGACAGTACACATGTTCTGGTGGACAGGGTATTGGCTTGCGATTATTACCAAAGAGTGCACAAACTAGGCCTTCAACACCATAACGCAAGAAAGAAATATCTGCCATCCATAACATCCAAGAAGGGATGTCATTCAATAAGGCCATGAATCCAGAGAACAGTATTAGATATGCTGTGTACACTGATGCAAAAAATGTTCCATTCTGTAAAATAAAAAATAAAAAAATATTAAAGGACAGCAAGAACACAGCACAAATGTTTTACTTTCAATTAATATCATGTATGTTCAAAATCTTATTTTGCATGTCTTTTGGACAGTGAGAAGAACTACTTACAACAACAACTGGGCAAACAATGCCAATAAAAATTCCAAAACTTTCTGCAACAGCTGCAACCAACATGCAAATGCAGACAAACATCACAAAGCGTGAAGGTTCCTGAGGTTGACCAGTTAGGAAATATGAAACTGTTGAATGTGCTGCTGCAAACATCATCTAAATATAAAAAACAAAAACAACAAAATGAAATATTTGACACAGGTAGCACACCACATAAATGAATGAAGAAAGTGATTAATTTCAAGTGAGTATCTTATTTCATATCTAGTACGCATAAATGAAACAATGGAAATTGAAATCCAGAATTATGCCATGTTTTAATTATGCAAAGCATGTGAAAAGATACCATGAAAATGAGATGTCTCCTCCTAGTTTATGCATTTTGCATACTAGACTCTGGCCCCTATTCTCAACTGTAGGGGAGAACACACCTGGGAATGCAAGATGAATTTTTCATTCTGCAGCAGAGTGTGTGCTGATATGAGAGTGGGAAATGTACTGGTGGAAGTAAACCTGTGAGGATGGGTTGTTGTGAGTCCTGCTTGGGTAGCACACTTGGTAGAGCACTTGCTTGCGAAAGGCAAAGGTCCCACACTTGGCTCTATGGCTGGCAAAGGGTTTTAATCCGCCAAAAAGTTTCAGGAGTACATGATGTTTCCTGGCCAGTGATTTTAAAATCACTCAAAGGATTGTATACCAGAAAGTTCAATAAGCAGTTTCCAACATTTTCTACTCTTTTTGTTGCTAAGAGGCATGAAGTTGTGTTTTATGCAGCATTTTTAACAACGGGAAAACCCCTGTTTTACACATTTTGAAGGACTGTCCCGAAAAGTGTAAAATGCATGAAAGTGTAAAATACAGGTAAACAAAGGAAACACAAAAAGGTGCAGATTTCATGTCCACTGTCCTTTGTTTACAAAGAGTGACAACTTCAGTATTTTAACCAATATTGTATTGAAAGTTTTATTTACCATAATTTTATAGTGATTATCATAATGAGTCTCACATTAAGACCAAATATCTTTTTAATGTGGTTTCACAAAAGGCTTTCGCTTCTGTGTTTTAATTACACCATTATGCATGATTGGAACGAATAAGGAAATGTGCATTTGTATGTGTTAGCACTGAGCCACTGCTTCCATGATCACAAAGGCAATGGCTAAGTGCTGACACAAACAAACATGTGCACAGGTTTTCCTCTTCAATCTGATTATGTCCAGTGGTGTAAATAAAATGTAGAAACAAAAATCTTTCATAAAACTACATTAAAAAGAGATTTGTGTTCCAATGTGAGATTCAGTATTGATAACCATTATAAAATTATAGTAAACAAAACCTTTAATTCTATATTGGTGAAAACACTAAAGCTGGCAGACTTTGTAAACAGGACAGTCGGCACAAAATCTGCAGCTTGTTGCTGACAGGGAGGTTACTTGGTCCAGGGATGTCCTAGATGAAAAAGAGGGCCAAAACTAGCTTCATGTTACACAGCACCTTGAGGAGGAATGTTTTTGTATCACATCATGTTGTACCAACCTAGGACTGCATGCCTGGTAAAGATTAATGTATTTCAAGCAGAAGTAACAACGATTTGTGAAAGCCAATTACAGCTACAAAAGCAGTATTTATTTGTATAAATGACTATGAAATTAAATTAAAGCTATGATAATACAATACAATGAGCAGAAGGAAGGTTGCTATTAGAGTCAGTAGCATCAGATCATGATTATCATTAAGACAGTGATTCAGAATACTTCCCACCCTTCCAAACACTATGAACTTACAATACAGGTGGGTGTGATCCAACATGCTGACAGTGAAAATCTTGCTTACTGCACTAATGCTGCATTACATGATCAATTTCTTTGTGTATAGTCTATTTTTTCTGCTTTGTTCTGACTTTGAGCAGGAATATGACGCACATTCTGCTGAAATCTGTATGAAAATCAATGTTACAGATCATGATAATGTCAAAGAAAACTTAAAATGTGTGGAAATGCTGCAACATAGAATTGTTAATAACAGCATAGCATTGTATTGAGAGAATATGACTTTTGCTGCGACTGACAAAAATGAATGTAAAAAGTGGGAAAATGTGAAACACAGGAATGTAAAAATGGAGTTTTACTGTATTATGGGTTCTACATATTTAAGTGGCATGTAATATATTATATATATGGTGTTTGGAGGATATTGTAAATTCTTCAGTTATGGGGTTTCATGGAGAGTAAAATTCTGTCAGTGTCTGAACAATTTTCTCAGAACTGAAAGTGGAAATTTGTGTTAGCTGACAACATCATCTACTTCAAAATATTTTTAACTTAAATTAATTTCTGATAATACTTCTTCTTAATCTGATTTCATTTGCCATTTATTGGTGTGTAGTAGAGTAATAATGTAAAACATATATTATTAAATACAGCTCTAACAAGATTTTTTTATTACACTACAATAAGATTTGAAGAGAACATTTGTTCCTAGGTACATGATCATGGTGTACCTTAGAATGTTTTTCACTTATGAAAAACCATTATTTTTCTGCAGAAATTTTTGTAATTTCCAAAATAGATTGCAGCACACAAAAAGTGAATGCTATCATTTCAAAATGGAATGAGAAAATATGTTAGAGACACAGAGGTGACAATCTGAAAAGTGTTCCAGAGTAAAACACTCCTCCCTACTAATAGATCTATGTCTGATAATTGGTCAATATATGTTAGAATGGGATAATATTAGTGTGCTGCCCAAACATCGAGTACCATTTTATATTCACTGAGGACTACAATTTTTATATTGTGGATTGGTAAGGATAAGGATTCACAAAAGGCACACAAAAATTTTTAACAGAAAACACAATGATAAAACTGTAGTCCTTTCTTGAGTCTGCTGCATAACTCAAATCATTAGCCACTGAACTCAATTAATTATTCATAACACTGACATAAAACACAGGGTGAAAAATTGGACCTTAAAAATCAGATCAATTAGAGTGACTTTGGCAGCCATTGCCCATTCCACTAAGTCACCAGCTTCGTGATCTCAACTGTTGAAAGAATTACAAAAATTTTCATGTACGTCTTTCATAAAACTTTATAGTTATCCACTTCAGCTGTATCTTTCAGTCCATGTAGCTTCCTGCAATGTTGTAATACTTCAATAGGATTCCAGTATTGGAGCCTGCAGCTTTTTCTTTTTTACTTTTGAAAATGTTCGTAATTTTCTCACTGATTATCCTGACTTCTTTAACTGTCTTCTTCATTTCTAGCATTAGGTCATTACTTCTGCAAAAGCAGATCAGCTATCCGTAATGATGAGGCATTTCTGTTTGAACTACTTATGGCTCATAGCAACATCTACTAATGTTGATAATGACGTGCATAACTGTGTGACTTAAGAGGAGTCACTCTTGTTTGTGTAGATATTGTTGCTTCACCTAATTCAGTTTTTCAAAATGGTGTCTTATTTTGATTTTGATTATTATTATTATTATTATCATTATCATTATCATTTTCCCATTTCAATATAGAAGTCTGCCATGTAAGGATGTTTATCTTCATGTTACTTCACAATAAGTTTGCAAGTTATTTCAGGTAGAAAATAGTCTTGCCACTTGGTGATGAATTTATGTGCACCACTTTGAAGTCATCTGCCATTACACTGGTGATTTGAAAGTCCTCTTCCTTAGTTATGAGTGGTCATCTGCAGAATTCTGTGGGCAAGGAACAGTGTGGCTCTGGACAAGAACCGCTCTTTCACTTAGTGTTAGTGTTGTTCTGGACCAAATAGTTTCCTTGTTAGTGAAATACACCTAGCCCAGAGACTAGAAACACTTATCTTACAGAAGATAGGAATACTCTTATTAATACTTTACTACTTGTTTAATTATCCAAAAGAGAATTAATATCTGCAGTTTCTCTCACCTGTGTAGGCAGAGTGGCAACCATTGAGGTGATGTAGTAGGTTCGAAGATTGTACCAATTATTGAACCACTCCTTTTTCATAACAGCTATTTCTGAGGGATCTGACAAGAGGAAGACTAGATTATTAACAGTGTAAAAGAATGAACAATTCTTTGAAGATCATTAGTTCATTAAATAGATAAGTTTTCAACTTCACCTAATATTGTGAAAATCATAAGCAAGAAATACTACAAGCTAAAAAGCCACGATAGAGATTACTGATGTCACTATATTGCTGTCGGGAAGAAAGCAGTTTAAGTGTCATAACATATTTGACAATAAAAAATTTGACTGGCATGCAGGATTTACCACTATTTTAATTTCTACAATTTGTAGAATTAATCACCTATTCAACTTAAATTATCAAATGAATATATTACAAAATATTTTCACACATGAACTGAAATGAAAAATATCATGAAAATTCTGAGAAGAGCACCAGATAAATTTGGGCTAAAAGCAAATACTTCAGAAACAGAGTACATGATGACAGGGAGACAAGAACAGGGAATGGAACTTCTAGAAGTAGACAGCAACAAATGTAAGTGGGTCATGGAATTCAGAGACCTGGAAACCATACTCACAAAAAACCTCAGCAAGAGAAACAGATGACTCTAAAACTTCTTTTTGATCTTTAAGAATGTCAGGCTTGGAGCACAAGAAACTGAAAACTGAAACAACTTTTTATTTTAACAGAAAGGTCCTCTGAATAGCTTATAGGCCAACTGACATAATCTAGAGAGTGAGAGTTCTTCAAAATGAAGAACAAGAGGATCTGCACAAGAATCCAAATATTGTAATGTAGCTTAAGTGAATGTTTCTATAATGGGCTGGGGAGTTTGCTAGAATGAAAAATTAACAACTGGCAAAGACTTATGGATGTGATGCCTGATGGCAGAATACTTGTGTGAAGACCAAGGAACAGAACAATAAACAGCATGAAAGAATATTTATACATGTTTGAAGAGAGGGAGAATTCAAGGATCAGAATAGAAGCCAGAATGGAGAGAAAACCCTAAGGTGTGTTGTAGTCCCCAACACTTGAACACTAAAAAAAAAAGAATAAAAGGAAGATGAAGAAGAAGAAGAAGAAGAAGAAATGATGATTATGACATGGGTGATTAATCTTCTGGTCCATCTAACTTGGTAAGTCAAGAATGTAATGAAGGTGAAATGATGAAAGAAATGAACTGAGGCTAACAAACACAGAGAAAATGCATTCTGAGTGTTTCTAATTCCTCTGTTGAAATGAATATGTATAGTGACAAAATTAAAAGACTGAAGGAAACTTTAGAAGAAATAACAAAAACGACATATGAAGCAAATGTCTGCAGCAAATGAAAGCAGCACAAATGAAGGAAAAAAGAAAGTGAATGAAGAGGAGACTTAAAGTATGCTTTAGTGAATGCTTCTGAGGTATAGCAAGTAATAAGCATATGAGTTGAACTGAGTTTTCAGATTTTTAATCATGCAGAGCAAAATAGCTTCTCAAAGATTCAATTTCTCATTTGAGCCAAATGCTTATGCAGGAAAATTTAAGACAACTGTTGAAGCTGGAATACTTCTTGAGAGATTCCACACTTGTTGAATGAAATGAGGTAGCTTATAGTAGAGGAAGTGGTGGTAATATGGAACACTTTTTTGTTTAATGCAAAATACTGAATTTAGAATGTGGCTATTTTGTCAAAAATGTCACCTGTGTTAGTTTATATATCTATTACAAAGGATGAATAACAATTTTTATGAAAAATGAACATAATAATTACATTAATATAATAGAGGGAAACATTCCACATGGGAAAAATATATCTAAAAACAAAGATGATGTAACTTATCAAATGAAAGGGCTGGCATGTTGATAGACACACAAACAAACACAAACATACACACAAAATTCAAGCTTTTGCAATGAACGGTTGCTTCATCAGGAAAGAGGGAAAGAGAGGGAAAGACGAAAGGATGTGGGTTTTAAGGGAGAGGGTAAGGAGTCATTCCAATCCCGGGAGCAGAAAGACTTACCTTAGGGGCAAAAAAGGACAGGTATACACTCGCACACACACACATATCCATCCATCCGCACGTACACAGACACAAGCAACATATGTCTGCTTGTGTCTATGTACGTGTGAATGGATATGTGTGTGTGTGTGTGTGTGTGTGTGTGTGTGTGTGTGTGTGTGTGTGTGCACGCACGAGTGTATACCTGTCCTTATTTCCCCCTAAGGTAATACTTTCCGCTCCCAGGATTGGAATGACTCCTTACCCTCTCCCTCAAAACCCACATCCTTTTGTCTTTCCCTCTCCTTCCCTCTTTCCTGATGAAGCAACCGTTGGTTGCGAAAGCTTGAATTTTGTGTGTATGTTTGTGTTTGTTTGTGTGTCTATCAACATGCCAGCGCTTTCATTTGGTAAGTTACATCATCTTTGTTTTTAGATATAATAATTACATAAGATTTTTTTCTTGTTGTAAATTATGAGTGAGCATTTTGAAGTGGGGTGGTAATATGAAACAGATTTAAAATATACATTCCCAGTTTAGATTTTTATTAATGAAATTATAAAATTGTATTTTGGCCTCACATGGAAAAAATCACAAATTACAATGTAAATCTGTAGTAAAATAGTTTTTATGAGCTATAGATAACAATTCTGGTTCACAATTTAAAGTTCTTCATGAACAAAAGTTGCAAATGAACACTGAGTATCACACCCATGCACAACATATGAGACCATTCCTGACACATGACACATTGAACCCAAAGTTCTCCAGAATTTGACTATTTAAATGCCTCACTGCAAAACAAACAGTCTGGATCATTGTTTTCAGAAACATCTTTCCCAAGAGATTCTATCAGGTTTGAACTACCAGAAGATAGTTCTATTTCCTCTTCCTTGCAACAACTTTCATCCTTACTTCTTTTTGTAGTTGAGAACAGTGTTCATTTCCCGGTGTCAACAGTCTTCACTCTTGTATGTCTGTCTGACATTTTGGCAGTTCCTGGTTGATTTGTAGGGCTATAAAAGGAAGATACCAGAATTGATGCCTTTTTGTTCTGTAGATTCAGTTCAGTATTTTGTTTCTTGTTCATGAAACACTTCAAAGTGTTTTTATAGGGCGAACCGGTTTGGACAGTAGCTGAAAGTGCTTTCTGACCTCTGTTTGATATCTTCGTTTTTGAACTTGGGACTGGAGAGATGTGTTGTGGCTTTACATAGCCCACAGATGTTGATGGACCCACTGTCTGCTCTTCCCTTCAACCCCCCATCACCTTGCTTCGAATCACCTCCAACATCTCCATTGTCACAAAGTGCTTCACCACTCTCAGAAACCTTTTATGCTTCATGTTCACCTGCAATGAAATCTGCTTCTGTAAAAATACATCTGTTTAGTGGATAAATGTTGGTACATTTGAATCCATTGACTGCTACTGCACTACTTTGGACTCTGTGGTACACTTTTCCAAACTTCTCTGCAATATCGTAGGTGTCCATACTGCCTGTTCTTAGTGCCTGCCTAATCTCTTCACAGTAGTATGTTTTTAGGGGGCCCATGAAAGTCCTATCAAGGGGCTGTAGTCTATGTGTAGTATGAGGTGGCAAGCAGAGAATGGTCACATGATTATCTTTTGCTTTTATTATGACATCTATATTCCTAGTGTGAGAATAATGTCCATCCAGTATGAGCAAGACTGGGGATTCAGCTGTAGGTTTCATATGTTCAAAGAATTGGGTAAACCATTCAGTGAGTAGATACGACTGTACCCAGCCTGACGGATGACATTTTCCAATAGCTCCAGGAGGTGCACCTTTCATTAATCTGTTTGTCCAATTGGTGCCTGGAAAAATCATCATTGGAGGCACAAAGCTGCCACCTGCACTCATGCTTGCAATGATCATCACCAGACTTCCCCTCTCTGCAGCAATGAGGGCTCCTGTCTGTTTTCTTCCCTTCATGTCAATTACACGTGGAATTTTTGTTTGGACTACACTAAGATCAGACTCATCAACAATGAAGATCTGGTCAGGAGGATAGCAATGTTTAGTGTATTCGGCTTCCAGAATATCAAAACATTTCATGACACTCTCTTAGTTAAGGCCAGTGACTCGAGCAAATGATGTTCCTTCAGGCTTTTGTACTGAATGCTGATTCTTGTGTCTGTTCATGAAGTAATCGAACCATGCCCTTCCAGCCATATCATCAGTGAAAGGATTCCTGACTCCATTTCTTACTGCCAGCTGATAAGCCATTCGCCTCACATTATTACGAGTGAGTCCAAAAAATTTCTGTTCCATCAATAGGCAATACTCAACAAGCTTCTTTTCAATTTCTTGGGAAGAATAGGTTTTCTACCTAATTTTTCATGTGTTAAAGTATTTGAATCTATATCCTTTCTAGCCACCTTTCTAAACAGAGTAGCTTTTGGTATACTGAAACATCTTGCTGCTTCATTTAGAGTTTTAGTTTCATCCCTAACAGCCATTATTGCTTGAACCACATCTTCAGTGTGTGATTTCTGTCACATTCCCATTTTTTCAGGACATAACCTGCTTCTTGGCATGGTGACACCTACAAAACATAAAAGGTGTTGTAATATGGAACAGCCTGTTTCATATTTCCACCCAAATTGATTTTCAAAACTAACCAAACAGACTACACTTTTGGTTAACAATTTCAAGTAACTACAATTATCATTTGCAGGCTTAATTCCATTACTAAATCATAATGTAGAAACAGTATGCTAACTTCTAAATAAAGGTAGCAGGAAAAATATTTGAATCTCATATTGCAAAAACTTTTGGAGGTTGGAAAACGATGTGTGTCTACTCATGGCTACAGACAATGAGATACTGACCTCTGCTGCCTCTAGTGGCTGACACCAAATGACATTACTAATCTTCAAATGCTATGGTGTTTCATATTACAAGCCTGTTTCACATTACCATCACTTCCCCTAAGGCATATTGCCAGATTCAGCAAATGGGAGACAGAAGGTACTAATGATTTTGCAGTGAAAAACAGAATATTATTAAGAAGCATTATTTTTCCTTTCTTTTTGAAGTAGAATTTTTTTAAAAGTTTTGTACATTCTACCGTTTTTACAATTTATGGATTAAAATCTTATTTCTTTGAGCCATACCTTAATTGTAAACATAAGATTCCAGTTTTGCAGTAATTGTGTGCGCACCTCTTTGAATTAAAAATTTAAAGAAGTTTACATATGCTATACTGTTAATTATTGCTTATTCCATACATTTGTCAAATATCAGAATCTGATACTACAGAACAGTTGTTGGAAAGTAATGAACCATGTTTTTTTTTCTTTTTTTCGTTTTCTTTTTTAAAAAAATCTCATAAAATATTGCAATAATGTGGGAAATGTGAATCTAGAACTATGTTCTTATCTTACTGTATTCTTTTTAGACATATCAACAAGTTCCATCAACAGATTACAGCATAGTAGCATTTATAAAAAGACTAACATTGATATGCATATTAGATAACAGGCTGTTGCATAAGTTTTGAATGCTGCATGTGAAACTCAGAATAATCTTTTGTGGGGAATGCTACATTTGACATCAGCTAAGAAGATGAAGTATTTGTCAGTTAATAGAAGCTGCAGGACATATGCAACTGCCTGGTCAAAAGTGGGGGAGACTGTGTGCCTCACTAGTGACTTCACCAAACGTCTAACACAATGGTAACACAATCTGCGCCATTCGCTTGTTAACAGGTGATGAATTGCATTGGAAATTTTCTATTGCTAAATGCAGAATACCATACTGTTATTGATAAATTAAGTCATTCAAGAGTTTGTGAACCTTGGGTACATGAATAATGATTAACCAGTAGTGAGTGGAAAGCAGTAGCATCAGCTTGGTGAACCCATTCAAATGGGAGGAGCCTGAAGCAAGCACTGTGACTATGTATGAGACATAGCATCACTTCTTTGTATTTGAGAAGTAAAGGTGGTCACTGGCATTCCGTTAAATTGCCAAAGAAATAAAGAAACAAGTTAGAATTGTCACTATATTTCTAATAGTCCCATCATCAACTTTCCATTAAATTGGAATTTTACTTATTTATTATTGTTCAGAACTCTGCAAACCACTGAGATGATGATGGCAAAAAGCTTTGGTAATGAGATAAAAAAAAAACTGCTGAGTTTTAGACAGGAGGAGAAATTAATCAGTTTGGTTCAGTATCTCAGTAACCTGAGAAAACATTATGCTCATTTACATAGAGTTCACTCTTCACAACATTTACTGATTTTTCCATGGTAATGCAAGAGCACATATATTTATGCAGACTAGAGTTGAGACTGTACAGTTTGAGTGGAGACTCTTTCCTCACCTTCCATACAGCCTAGACATAGTATCATCACACTACCATCTGTCTGAGTCACTAAACAATACAGTTTGGTTGCCACAATGAGTAATTAGAGAAGCTCTGAAATTTTAGGTTCCAGTTTCTGAGTAATAAGTTCTAGGACACCAGTTTCTGAACAAATTGAAAATAATTTCAATAAACAAGAGAAACATCTAAGGTATATTTTACTACAAGTCACGGAGCAAATATTTAGCTAGAAAAAAAAATAAATACAGGTTTCATGCTTTCTGAAGATAATGTAAGAATGATTGGGCTTATACTTACACCTCAAAACAGCTGGCATAACAGCTGTATAAGCTAGGTACAGATTGGTACAGAATAGAAAGCTGACATTGTTGAATGTTTTTGAAGCATCATTTCCAGCTCCAGTAAAATTAAGCCCAAACACAACTCCAACAAGAACATGAAGCACCAATTTGAGATGTGTGACAGTCTGTCGGAAAAGAAATATTGCAAGTATTTAAAGCTCAATGAAAGTGCTTACATTGTCAACACATTTTAATAACCACAAGTTATTAATAGCTTAAAACACTGACACAGAAAATTGATTTTGCAGGATTATTAAGGAAACATGCTATTTTATTTTATTTTTTTCATAGTTCATAAACATGCTGCATCACACATATTGAAATGAGTCTGACTTACCCAGTCTCTGTAGAGCTGCACGTAAAACCTTTGCAATAGAGTCCAGAATCTTGTAAACTCTGAAGGCTTAGCTACAAGAACTAGAGTTTTGTGTGGTACAGTGCCATCTTTCCTAGTCTCTACCACAACTGCATTACCTAGAATCAGATGAATTACAGTACTTAAAAGGTGTAGCTATCAGACCTTAAAGACTCATGCAGTTCAGGGATAAGAATGCTCCAAGTTTAGCTGATACATTAGAAAATATGTTAATCAGTTTTCTTGAATTTTTGGCTTCCACTTACTGCAATATGTTGAGATGATATGTACTACAAAGTATTGGTAGTGCACAGAAATATGAAAGCATTATGGTTTATCAAGGCTGATGAACTTAAATTTATGTAATATGACTCTTTACAAATCCTTCAGTATAATACATGGTATCACAAGATCCATCAGATGCTCTTAACCAATCTAACATATGCCTCAGGAATCAAAAGATCAGGTACAGCAATAGAGTGTTGAGATTTTATTTCTGGATGGAACAGCAAAAGGAGTGACTAATGATATTCCTATCTTTGCCACATAGTTGTTTGTGGAATGTCCAACATCCTTTTGTACATCAGCATTGTTGGTCAGCCAGGGAGTGCATTCCCCTGCCTGTTTCAAAATGATTTAGAATACATAAGACTAATTGATACACACTCTCCTTAAAAGGAACAGTATCTCATGTTTGACAATGACAAATATAACAATGTTACGAAAAGGAAAGTTGCTACTCACCATATAGCACAGATGCTGAGTCGCTGTTAGGCATCCATGACTCTGCACCTCACTATATGGTGAGTAGCAACTTTCCTTTTCGCAGTATTGTTACTATCGCAAATATGTGATAGTAACAATGTGCCTGGGCTCCTGAACAAAGTATAAGGGAGGATATTTTAATGTGTTAGAAATCACTGACAATGTTTATTAGTATGTCCACAGACAATGTTACAGTCATACATTTGAGTCCCCCTTTCTTAAGAGCATGCAATATATATATATAAAAACAAAGCCGAGCCTCAGGTACAGGGCGGGTCGCAGGTGGCGGATAGCGAACGATCCATCAGATATGGTGGACAGCTGCGAATAAGGGGAAACCCAAATAAGCAGTCCCGGACCGAGACGGCAGCATCACGAGGGTGTGGAAGGGTGACTTTTGGCAAGGGTCACACTCATTAAAAAACCACAGAACCCGAAGACGTTGCTGTATCATGGCGAGTAAGTGCCGCCATTACAATAAGCACTGTCAACACCCAAATCCAGGACGCGTCTGAAGTGGGAACCATCGGCATCCTGGTCAGCGTCTGTTCACACAATGTGCGGCTGGTCATAATGCGCCAGGAACTAACAATCCCTGGTTCTAAACACCCAGTGGAAACACTGGACCAACTTGATTACAAGCAAGTGTGACTCGTGCAAGTAATAACAACATTACCCCAGGTGGTAACCAATCCACCCATCAACAGATGGCAACCAGGAATTCGGATTCTGGGGAACCTGGACTTACACGATTACATCAGAGAAAGTCGGAGCTCTCTGGCAAACTTCCACTTAAAACACCTACATACATTGGAACCTTTAACATAAATACATTAATCCAACCAGGAAAACTTCTAAACCTTACAACAGAACTTGAAAAGCAAAAGATAGTAATACTAGCTTTACAGGAGACATGTTTTACAGATGAAGAAACATCAGATTATGGCAACTATCGCATCTTTAAGAGCAAGATGGATAAACGAATCGGAAGAGGAGCCCCCCATCTCGGGATGGCGTTTATCATACACAAGAGTGTGCTCAGCTCCATCAATGAAGTTACTCCCGTAAATAATAGGATAATGACGATGCGCTTACAATGTGCCAACAAAACATACACAATGGTTAATGTTCACGCTCCCACAAACGGAGACAACAAGAAAAACCCCATAGAAACAGAAAAGTTCTGGGAAAATTTGGAGAATATAATGGCCAAGATTCCAAAAGATGATACAAAAGTTCTACTTGGCGATTTTAATGCCCAAATTGGTAGAGAGAAAATCCACCAAAAAACTGTAGGCAAATATCCTGCACATAAATTTACCAATAAAAATGGTACAAGGCTGGTCGAACTATGTAAGCAGAATAACCTGAAGATAATGTCAACATCTCTAAGAAAATGTCCAAGAAAACAAAAGACATGGAGATCTCCTATACAACAAATTGGCGAGTTTCAAATAGATCATGAGGCGATTTCATACCCAGTACAAAAAGAAATTTACGACATCCAAGTACGCAGAGGAGCAAACATTGATTCAGACCATTACCTAACTAGAATTAAAATCAAGTTTACAGCACGAAGAAGTCATCAGAAGAAAACAGAAATACAGAAATATGACACCAAGAAGATTAAAGAATCTAAAGTAAAAGAAGAATGGGAGAAGGAAAAGGCAAACACATGGGAAGAATTTCATTCTAAAATCACGCGAATAGCTAAGGAAACTATTCCCTTGAAAAAGATATTCAAACACCCTTGGTGGGATTCAGACTGTGAAAATGCATCGGAAAGGAGAAAAAAGGCATTTCAAGAATATAACAGTAAAAAATCACAAGAAAGTCTACATTTATTTAACGAGGTTAGAAAACAGGTTTCAAAATCTATTAGGCAAGCAAAAAGGAAGTACACAAAGGCACAACTGGATGCCATAGAAGAAAATTTCCAAAACTATAATACAAGAGACTTCTACAGAGCTTTCGCAGATAAAATACGAGGATATATCCCTCAAAATTTATGTTTCAGAAAACCAGATGGTAAATTAGCCCTAACAAACCAGGAAAACTGTCAAGTATTGGCTCAATATTTTTCTAACCTACTAAATTGCCCAGAACCTAGTTTAAGGTTTCCCAAAGAAATCAGTGCCAACGCTCAACCGGATTCATTACCACCAACACAGGAAGAAATCAAATGTCACATTAAAAACTTAAAAAATAATAGAACATCTGGTGAAGATGGCATTGTTGCAGAGCTATTAAAAAACCTAGGACCAAAGACGTTGCAAGAGCTCACAAAAATAATAACAAAAATATGGGAAACAGAAAAATTACCAGAGGATTGGAAATGTGCCCTTATTCACCTGTTACATAAAAAAGGAGATAGAACAAATGTCAATAACTACAGGGGAATCTCACTTTTACAAGTCACCTACAAAATTCTCTCAACATGCCTGCTGAAAAGAACACAAGAGCAGCTGGAACGCCAAATTGGTGATTATCAAGCAGGCTTCCGCCCCGGTCGCTCATGCATAGAACAAATATTTAATTTAAAGACAATATTAAAACACAAAGCAATTAGAAATGCCCCCATAATTTGTACATTTGTAGATTTTAAGAAAGCCTATGACTCAATTGACTGGCAATCTTTGTTTAACATTTTAGAGGAACTTGGACTTGACTCCAAAACACTAAGGCTTATCAAAGAATCACTGACAGACACTGTATCTAAAGTTAAATTCAGGGGAGAAATCTCTGAACCTTTTCTCATAAAAACTGGAGTACGTCAAGGTGACGGGCTATCTCCACTTCTGTTTAATATAGTCCTGGATAAAGTCATTAAGGAATGGGAAAAAGAATTAAAAAATCAATCCTACTGGAAACCAATCCATCTTGGTAGAACCAAAGACAACGTGGAGATATCTTGTTTAGCATTCGCGGACGACTTGGCCATACTTGCAGATGATGAAGAAATCACCAGCAAACAAATAGAGATCCTTAAGGAATGCACGGATAAAGTAGGTTTACAAATTTCGTTTCAAAAGACAGAATTTTTCTGTACGAAATTCCATATACACAGTTTAAACACAAAATATGGAAAAATAAATAGAGTAAAACATTTTAAATACCTAGGTGAAATTTTGGAGCCAACCGGAGGAGAGAAAGTTGCACAGAAGATCAGACAACAGAAAATGAAGAGAGCATATGGTATGACACATGAAATACACAATAAAAAATGCATGTCCTCGAACACAAAAATCAGACACTACTGCGCAGTAATTAAGCCAGCAGCACTATATGCTAGTGAAACGCTCACACTCCACACAAAATGTGATTTAGAAAAAATACTAAAAGAAGAACGCAAAATTATGAGAAAGATTTTAGGTCCAAAATTAACAGAAGAAGGATACCGGATACAATCAAGAAGAACCACAGAAACTATATCAAACCTGGCAGTAGACATAAGAAGGCGAAGATTAAAATTTTATGGACATGTCACTAGACTTCCCCCCACACGACTCACCAACAGAATTCTCACTTACATAGAAAAAGTCAAATCAACAACACCATGGATTAGCTAAGTAAAGTTAGATTTACAAAAAGCAAATATTGAACTTAAAGATGTCAAAGATAGAAAAACTTTTAGAAATAAGGTGGAAAAGTGGATTGTATTGTCAGAGAAGGAAGCACTAAAGAGACCAGGAACAAAATGGACAGAAGAAAGAAAAAGAAAACATGGAGAACGAATGAAAGAAGTATGGAAGAAACGACATCAGAAAGCTTTGCGTGATCCTTCTGGGTCCATTCGCGATAAGTAAGTAAGTAACAAAGATGATGTGACTTACCAAATGAAAGTGCTGGCAGGTCGACAGACACACAAACGAACAGAAACAAACACACAAATTTCAAGCTTTTGCAACAAACTGTTGCCTCATCAGGAAAGAGGGAAGGAGAGGGAAAGACGAAAGGATGTGGGTTTTAAGGGAGAGGGTAAGGAGTCATTCCAATCCCGGGAGCGGAAAGACTTACTTTAGGGGGAAAAAAGGACGGGTATACACTTGCACACACACACATATCCATCCACACATATACAGACACAAGCAGACATATTTAAAGACAAAGAGTTTGAGCAGAGATGTCAGTTGAGGCAGAAGTGCAGAGGCAAAGATGATGTTGAATGACAGGTGAGGTATGAGTGGCGGCAGCTTGAAATTAGCAGAGATTGAGGCCTGGTGGATAACGGGAAGAGAGGATATATTGAAGAGCAAGTTCCCACCTCCGGAGTTCGGATAGGTTGGTGTTAGTGGGAAGTATCCAGATAACCCGAACGGTGTAACACTGTGCCAAGATGTGCTGGCCGTGCACCAAGGCATGTTTAGCCACAGGGTGATCCTCATTACCAACAAACACTGTCTGCCTGTGTCCATTCATGCGAATGGACAGTTTGTTGCTGGTCATTCCCACATAGAATGCATCACAGTGTAGGCAGGTCAGTTGGTAGATCACGTGGGTGCTTTCACATGTGGCTCTGCTTTTGATCGTGTACACCTTCCGTGTTACTGGACTGGAGTAGGTGGTGGTGGGAGGGTGCATGGGACAGGTTTTACACCGGGGGCAGTTACAAGGGTAGGAGCCAGAGAGTAGGGAAGGTGGTTTGGGGATTTCATAGGGATGAACTAAGAGGTTATGAAGGTTAGGTGGACAGCGGAAAGACACTCTTGGTGGAGTGGGGAGGATTTCATGAAGGATGGATCTCATTTCAGGGCAGGATTTGAGGAAGTTGTATCACTGCTGGAGAGCCACATTCAGAATCTGATCCAGTCTCGGAAAGTATCCTGTCACAAGTGGGGCACTTTTGTGGTTCTTCTGTGGGAGGTTCTGCGTTTGAGAGGATGAGGAAGTGGCTCTGGTTATTTGCTTCTGTACCAGGTCAGGAGGGTAGTTGCGGGATGCGAAAGCTGTTGTCAAGTTGTTGGTGTAATGCTTCAGGGATTCCGGACTGGAGCAGATTCGTTTGCCACGAAGACCCAGGCTGTAGGGAAGGGACCGTTTGATGTGAAATGGGTGGCAGCTGTCGTAATGGAGGTACCGTTGTTTGTTGGTGGGTTTGATGTGGACGGACGTGTGAAGCTGGCCATTGGACAGGTGGAGCTCAACATCAAGGAAAGTGGCATGGGATTTGGAGTAGGACCAGGTGAATCTGATGGAACCAACGGAGTTGAGGTTGGAGAGGAAATTCTGGAGTTCTTCTTCACTGTGAGTCCAGATCATAAAGATGTCATCAATAAATCTGTACCAAACTTTGGGTTGGCAGGCCTGGGTGACTAAGAAGGCTTCCTCTAAGTGATCCATGAATAGGTTGGCGTACGAAGGGGCCATCCTGGTACCCATGGCTGTTCCCTTTAATTGTTGGTATGTCTGGTCTTCAAAAGTGAAGAAGTTGTGGGTCAGGATGAAGCTGGCTAAGGTAATGAGGAAAGAGGTTTTAGGTAGGGTGGCAGGTGATCGGCGTGAAAGGAAGTGCTCCATTGCAGCGAGGCCCTGGACGTGTGGGATATTTGTGTATAAGGAAGTGGCATCAATGGTTACAAGGATGGTTTCTGGGGGTAACGGATTGGGTAAGGATTCCAGGCGTTCGAGAAAGTGGTTGGTGTCTTTGATGAAGGATGGGAGACTGAATGTAATGGGTTGAAGGTGTTGATCTACGTAGGCAGAGATACGTTCCGTGGGGGCTTGGTGACCAGCTACAATGGGGCGGCCAGGATGATTGGGTTTGTGAATTTTAGGAAGAAGGTAGAAGGTACGGGTGCGGGGTGTCGGTGGGGTCAGGAGGTTGATGGAGTCAGGTGAAAGGTTTTGTAGGGGGCCTAAGGTTCTGAGGATTCCTCGAAGCTCCGCCTGGACATCAGGAATGGGATTACCTTGGCAAACTTTGTATGTGGTGTTGTCTGAAAGCTGACGCAGTCCCTCAGCCACATACTCCCGACGATCAAGTACCACAGTCCTGGAACCCTTGTCCGTCGGAAGAATGACGATGGACCGGTCAGCCTTCAGATCACGGATAGCCTGGGCTTCAGCAGAGGTGATGTTGGGAGTAGGATTAAGGTTTTTTAAGAAGGACTGAGAGGCAAGGCTGGAAGTCAGAAATTCCTGGAAGGTTTGGTGAGGGTGATTTTGAGGAAGAGGAGGTGGGTCCCGCTGCGATGGAGGATGGAACTGTTCCAGGCAAGGTTCAATTATGATAGTGTCTTGGGGAGTTGGATCATTAGGGGTAGGATTAGGATCATTTTTCTTCGTGGCAAAGTGATTCTGCCCTGAAATGAGATCCATCCTTCATGAAATCCTCCCCACTCCACCAAGAGTGTCTTTCCGCCGTCCACCTAACCTTCGTAACCTCTTAGTTCATCCCTATGAAATCCCCAAACCACCTTCCTTACCCTCTGGCTCCTACCCTTGCAACCGCCCCCGGTGTAAAACCTGTCCCATGCACCCTCCCACCACCACCTACTCCAGTCCAGTAACCCGGAAGGTGTACACGATCAAAGGCAGAGCCACGTGTGAAAGCACCCACGTGATCTACCAACTGACCTGCCTACACTGTGATGCATTCTATGTGGGAATGACCAGCAACAAACTGACCATTCGCATGAATGGACACAGGCAGACAGTGTTTGTTGGTAATGAGGATCACCCTGTGGCTAAACATGCCTTGGTGCACGGCCAGCACATCTTGGCGCAGTGTTACACCGTTCGGGATATCTGGATACTTCCCACTAACACCAACCTATCTGAACTCCGGAGGTGGGAACTTGCTCTTCAATATATCCTCTCTTCCCGTTATCCACCAGGCCTCAATCTCCGCTAATTTCAAGTTGCCGCCACTCATACCTCACCTGTCATTCAACATCATCTTTGCCTCTGCACTTCTGCCTCGACTGACATCTCTGCCCAAACTCTTTGTCTTTAAATCTGTCTGCTTGTGTCTGTATATGTGTGGATGGATATGTGTGTGTGTGTGTGAGTGTATACCCGTCCTTTTTTCCCCCTAAGGTAAGTCTTTCCGCTCCCGGGATTGGAATGACTCCTTACCCTCTCCCTTAAAACCCACATCCATTCGTCTTTCCCTCTCCTTCCCTCTTTCCTGATGAGGCAACAGTTTGTTGCAAAAGCTTGAATTTTGTGTGTTTGTTTCTGTTCGTTTGTGTGTCTGTCGACCTGCCAGCACTTTTATTTGGTAAGTCACATCATCTTTGTTTTTAGATATATTTTTCCTACGTGCAATGTTTCCCTCTATTATAACCATATATATATATACACACACATTCATGGGTCGCTTAGAGGAAGCCTTCTTGGTTACCCAGGCCTGCCAACTCAAAGTTTGGTACAGATTTATTGATGACATCTTCATGATCTGGACTCACAGTGAAGAAGAACTCCAGAATTTCCTCTCCAACCTCAACTCCTTTGGTTCCATCAGATTCACCTGGTCCTACTCCAAATCCCATGCCACTTTCCTTGACGTTGACCTCCATCTGTCCAATGGCCAGCTTCACACATCCGTCCACATCAAACCCACCAACAAGCAACAGTACCTCCATTATGACAGCTGCCACCCATTCCACATCAAACGGTCCCTTCCCTACAGCCTAGGTCTCCGTGGCAAACGAATCTGCTCCAGTCCGGAATCCCTAAACCGTTACAACAACAACCTGAAAACAGCTTTCACATCCCACAACTACCCTCCCGACCTGGTACAGAAGCAAATAACCAGAGCCACTTCCTCGTCCCCTCAAACCCAGAACCTCCCACAGAAGAACCACAAAAGTGCGCCACTTGTGACAGGATACTTTCCGGGACTGGATCAGACTCTGAATGTGGCTCTCCAGCAGGGATACGACTTCCTCAAATCCTGCCCTAAAATGAGATCCATCCTTCATGAAACTCTCCCCACTCCACCAAGAGTGTCTTTCCACCGTCCACCTAACCTTCATAACCTCTTAGTTCGTCCCTATGAAATCCCCAAACCACCTTCCTTACCCTCTGGCTCCTACCCTTGTAACCGCCCCCAGTGTAAAACCTGTCCAATGCACCCTCCCACCACCACCTACTCCAATCCTGTAACCCGGAAGGTGTACATGATCAAAGGCAGAGCCACGTGTGAAAGCACCCACGTGATCTACCAACTGACCTGCCTACACTGTGATGCATTCTATGTGGGAATGACCAGCAACAAACTGTCCATTCGCATGAATGGACACAGGCAGACAGTGTTTGTTGGTAATGAGGATCACCCTGTGGCTAAACATGCCTTGGTGCACGGCCAGCACATCTTGGCGCAGTGTTACACCGTTCGGGATATCTGGATACTTCCCACTAACACCAACCTATCTGAACTCCGGAGGTGGGAACTTGCTCTTCAATATATCCTCTCTTCCCGTTATCCACCAGGCCTCAATCTCCGCTAATTTCAAGTTGCCGCCACTCATACCTCACCTGTCATTCAACATCATCTTTGCCTCTGCACTTCTGCCTCGACTGACATCTCTGCCCAAACTCTTTGTCTTTAAATCTGTCTGCTTGTGTCTGTATATGTGTGGATGGATATGTGTGTGTGTGCGAGTGTATACCCGTCCTTTTTTCCCCCTAAGGTAAGTCTTTCCGCTCCCGGGATTGGAATGACTCCTTACCCTCTCCCTTAAAACCCACATCCATTCGTCTTTCCCTCTCCTTCCCTCTTTCCTGATGAGGCAACAGTTTGTTGCAAAAGCTTGAATTTTGTGTGTTTGTTTCTGTTCGTTTGTGTGTCTGTCGACCTGCCAGCACTTTTATTTGGTAAGTCACATCATCTTTGTTTTTAGATATATTTTTCCTACGTGCAATGTTTCCCTCTATTATAACCATATATATATATACACACACATTCATGGGTCGCTTAGAGGAAGCCTTCTTGGTTACCCAGGCCTGCCAACCCAAAGTTTGGTACAGATTTATTGATGACATCTTCATGATCTGGACTCACAGTGAAGAAGAACTCCAGAATTTCCTCTCCAACCTCAACTCCTTTGGTTCCATCAGATTCACCTGGTCCTACTCCAAATCCCATGCCACTTTCCTTGACGTTGATCTCCATCTGTCCAATGGCCAGCTTCACACATCCGTCCACATCAAACCCACCAACAAGCAACAGTACCTCCATTATGACAGCTGCCACCCATTCCACATCAAACGGTCCCTTCCCTACAGCCTAGGTCTCCGTGGCAAACGAATCTGCTCCAGTCCGGAATCCCTAAACCGTTACAACAACAACCTGAAAACAGCTTTCACATCCCACAACTACCCTCCCGACCTGGTACAGAAGCAAATAACCAGAGCCACTTCCTCGTCCCCTCAAACCCAGAACCTCCCACAGAAGAACCACAAAAGTGCGCCACTTGTGACAGGATACTTTCCGGGACTGGATCAGACTCTGAATGTGGCTCTCCAGCAGGGATACGACTTCCTCAAATCCTGCCCTAAAATGAGATCCATCCATCATGAAACTCTCCTCACTCCACCAAGAGTGTCTTTCCACCGTCCACCTAACCTTCATAACCTCTTAGTTCGTCCCTATGAAATCCCCAAACCACCTTCCTTACCCTCTGGCTCCTACCCTTGTAACCGCCCCCAGTGTAAAACCTGTCCAATGCACCCTCCCACCACCACCTACTCCAATCCTGTAACCCGGAAGGTGTACATGATCAAAGGCAGAGCCACGTGTGAAAGCACCCACGTGATCTACCAACTGACCTGCCTACACTGTGATGCATTCTATGTGGGAATGACCAGCAACAAACTGTCCATTCGCATGAATGGACACAGGCAGACAGTGTTTGTTGGTAATGAGGATCACCCTGTGGCTAAACATGCCTTGGTGCACGGCCAGCACATCTTGGCGCAGTGTTACACCGTCCAGGTTATCTGGATACTTCCCACTAACACCAACCTGTCAGAACTCCGGAGATGGGAACTTGCCCTTCAGTATATCCTCTCTTCTTGTTATCCGCCAGGCCTCAACCTCCGCTAATTTCAAGTTGCCGCCGCTCATACCTCACCTGTCTTTCAACAACATCTTTGCCTCTGTACTTCTGCCTCAACTGACATCTCTGCCCAAACTCTTTGCCTTTACAAATGTCTGCTTGTGTCTGTGTATGTGCGGATGGATATGTGTGTGTGTGCGAGTGTATACCTGTCCTTTTTGCCCCTAAGGTAAGTCTTTCCGCTCCCGGGATAGGAATGACTCCTTACGCTCTCCCTTAAAACCCACATCCTTTCGTCTTTCCCTCTCCTTCCCTCTTTCCTGACGAAGCAACCATTGGTTGCGAAAGCAGAATTTTGTGTGTATGTATGTGTTTGTTTGTGTTTCTATCGACCTGCCAGCGCTTTCGTATGGTAAGTCACATCATCTTTGTTTATATATATATATATATATATATATATACAAAGATGATGAGACTTACCAAACAAAAGTGCTGGCAGGTCGATAGACACACAAACACAAACATACACACAAAATTCTAGGTCTCTTTTCCTTTACAAATGTCTGCTTGTGTCTGTGTATGTGCGGATGGATATGTGTGTGTGTGTGTGTGTGTGTGTGTGTGTGTGTGTGTGTGTGCGAGTGTATACCCGTCCTTTTTTCCCCATAAGGTAAGTCTTTCCGCTCCCGTGATTGGAATGACTCCTTACCCTCTCCCTTAAAATCCACATCCTTTCGTCTTTCCCTCTCCTTCCCTATTTCCTGATGAGGCAACAGTTTGTTGCGAAAGCTTCAATTTTGTGTGTACGTTTGTGTGTCTATTGACCTGCCAGCGCTTTCGTATGGTAAGTCACATCATCTTTGTTTTTAGATATATATAAAAACAAAGATGATGAGACTTACCAAACAAAAGTGCTGGCAGGTCGATAGACACACAAACACAAACATACACACAAAATTCTAGCTCTCTTTGTCTTTACAAATGTCTGCTTGTGTCTGTGTATGTGCGGATGGATATGTGTGTGTGTGTGTGTGTGTGTGTGTGTGTGTGTGTGTGTGTGTGTGTGTGTGTGTGCGAGTGTATACCCGTCCTTTTTTCCCCATAAGGTAAGTCTTTCCGCTCCCGGGATTGGAATGACTCCTTACCCTCTCCCTTAAAATCCACATCCTTTCGTCTTTCCCTCTCCTTCCCTATTTCCTGATGAGGCAACAGTTTGTTGCGAAAGCTTCAATTTTGTGTGTACGTTTGTGTGTCTATTGACCTGCCAGCGCTTTCGTTTGGTAAGTCACATCATCTTTGTTTTTAGATATATTTTTCCCACGTGGAATGTTTCCCTCTATTTTATATATATATATATATATATATATATATATATATATATATATATATATGTGTGTGTGTGTGTGTGTGTGTGTCATCTGTTCTTTTCAACTTGTCTGAAAGAAAACAAACACACACACACACACACACACACACACACACACACACACACACACACACAAATCAGTGAAATAATGATCCTTTGTTGCACCTGGACACAGTGTCACAATCAAACTTGAATGACAAGCTGGGTGTGCTGTTTTATGTTTCCTTAGGTCTTTGGAAGAATTCACATAAAGGAAGCTTGCATGAGATCTTGTATGAACAGGACAATGTACTTGCCTGCAGGGGAGTAAATCATATGCATCAATAGAGTTCCATAGCCAGACATTCAGTACCTATCTTGCAGACATGAGATCACTCTGTCAGAGGTACAATCGTTTGGCAAAATTTTTGGCAACACTCTTGATTAATCACTGCTTATGATTTGTACTCTTTTATCACAGTGCTGAATGCTATTCTCTGAGAACATATCCTAGCCCTTTTTGATTCCATGCCAAGACACATAAAGAATTTTATTGCAGTACACGTGGGTTTCAGATTATGTTGAATTCTCATGATCAGATCTCACTGTTAGTGGGAAAATCTGCTGAAAATGCTATTAACCAAATGCTTCAGCTGTTCAAGGTTTCAGAGTTCCAGTAAGCAATTGCTGTAATATTGATATATCTGGTGCCTTTCACAAACCATTGGCAGATATCTTCATTTACATAGCTGAATCACCTTACCTGGCTATTTTGGCCAGGCTACTGTGCAGATAGATGGGCTGCTTTGCTGAATCCCAACAATAATTTGGCAAAATAATCACTAAAGGTTGCCCTCAGTGCTCAGCCCTTGGACCTAAATTTTGAGATGTTAATCTTGAACCCATTCTGAAATATCTCCAATAAAAATCTGAAGCTTTGACTGTAACTACATATGCTGACAATCTCCTACTATTAAGCCAAGGTAACAGCAGACTACAGTTGGAAATGGACATGGAAGTTCTGATGGACACCATTTGTGAGTAGTGTAGAGTAAACAGACTTTTCTTTTCTCCTCAAAAGTCAACTTACACAGGGTACCACAGAAGCAATGGTCAATATTCATGGATATAAAAGGAACCATCATTTGAAGCAAGAAGGTCTAGTAAATTTGGGGTCTGAAATGCCTACCTTAGGAACTTCTGGCACTACTTCATTTTCAGTACTGTAAACAAAAACTCTTCTATTGCAAGCTCTTTGATTTCCATATTTTGAGAGGTGATATTATGGACCAAAATGAGAAAAACGTGTCCAGCAAATGCAGGCTCTAAAATGCATACTGTAAGAGCTTCCACCTGTTCAGTAGAAGAGGTGTATTTCATGGTAGTGAAGCAGAAGAAGTGCTCATAGTACTTAAGCTACAAATGTTATGGCCAATGCTTATTATACTTTTCTGATTTGAACAGTCATTCCTGTCATATTCCTGAATATTGACATGTCATCCTTGGACACCACATATAATGGTAAAAGGCAAGTCACAGGTGAAATATGGTAACCAAATGATGCGCCCATACAAAAACGTCCCACCTTAACTATCTTGGGACTCACCTAGATGAGAAATCTGATTTTCATACATAAATGCAGCCTACTGAAAGATTTGGGAATTATGAACAAAATTGTTCGCATTTTTCGACGTAGATTTGACCTCTAATATTTTTCATCTTTACCAAGAGGCAATACTAGCCACCATAGTCGTCTATGATGCTAGCATGTAGGTACAAAAATTGTTTGTGGTGTGGATGGAGTTCTACTGTGTTATGTAGGTGGTGTCTTGGTGCGGATGCAGTATGTAGCTCTACTGCATTCCTCAATTGCATTTGGCAGTACATCAGATGCATTTGACACATCATCAACTAATGCATTGGAAGTAGTGTGTAGATTTGTGTAGCATATCAGAGAATGAGTTGCTATCTACTGGATGGAGGAAACCAGGCCTCAAAGTAAATGAAGTGCTTGTGACTTGTGATGATAATCACATCAGAGACTATATTATGGATTTTTGGCAAGAGAGATGTTGCTCTCCTGCCACTGTAAGGTGTAAATATGATTCTTTGCCAAATTTCAGGGAAAGAATTCAAATGCTCACATTCAGCCAACCACTGGTTCAGTGCACTGATCCATATTACCTGTACAGAATCCAGAGAAAAAAAGAATCACAGCTATAACTGTAGAGCCATAGGTACAACTGACCTTATCCTTCTAGAATGTCCAGTTTATGAGTACTCTGATGGTAGAGAAGAGACAGCATCTTTGAGTCATTCCTGTTAGTAAGGCAGCATGTAATGAGCTGAGATATGGCATCTTGAATGAAATAGCTTCTGTCTTCTCTTGACTGATCAAAAGATGGTTTTGACTGACTTATGTGTGCTCAGTGCAAAAGGATGTGACATGTTTTGGAAGAGAGGAATAACCTGACACCTGGACAGGAATGGTTGGAAATAGGTTTAGTAAGCCATCAGTTGCTCTTGATTTCTGCAGCTGAGTTGTTGTTGGATCAAGTCAAGTCTGAAAAGGAGACTGGGTTCCCCCCCCCCCCCCCCTTCTCCCTTCTCATCTACCACACAACATGGATGGTGAAATGGGATATACAAAAATACTGTTGGCTTACTATTGGATCCATGAGGTTCCTAAAGGTAGCACAAAAATGAAACAAGATCTAGAGTTACTTTATCCCTGAAATTACTTAAGGTAACTCATAAACTGTCACAGTACTTGTTGCCTCCTCCATAAATGTTTTTGTAATAGTGAAGCATTTATTACATCTTTTCTGCTTTCTGTTCCTCTTTCCATTCCCTACCTCCCTCTATCTCTTATTATTATTATTATTATTATTATTATTATTCTTTCATAATATTAAGTGGACAGTAGTTCCCATGGCTGGTGTTAATGGATAAAGTACTAATAGTTAGTGCAGTGCAGTTGAATCAACATGGCTGGAACAGTTGTCCATTGGCAGTTAATGAGGTTGCCACTATATATCATTTACTTTTAAAAAACAACAATAGTGTATGAGGTCTGTTCAAAAAAGTCCAGAACATTGTCCACAATTTTTTCTGTGCTTACCTTTTACTTATTGTGCATGGTCTCCTTCTGAATACTCTCCTCCACAATTGATATACCACTCCCAATGCCATTTCTGCTTCTGGAAGCAGTCTTGGTATGTGTCTTTCTGGATCACACGAAGTGCTATCTGCAAATTTTCTTTTATCCCATCTATTGTTGTAAATATTTGTTCTTTCAATGGGGTTTTCAACTTTGGACATGAAAAAGAAGTCCACAGGGATCATGTCTGGAGAGTATGGAGGGTGAGGCACCAATGTGATTTCGTTTTTTGTGCAATAGTCACACAACAACATGGATGAAAATGTGGGTGTGTCATCATGGTGAAAGAGTTGTGATTTGTCTTGCCATTTTCCAGGCTGTTTCCTTCTCACATTTTCTTGTAGGCTTTCCAACATGTCCTAATAATACCAAAAATTAACCGTTTGTCTCTGTGGCACAAGTTCATGATGAATTAATCCTTCAAAGTGAAAGGAAACAGTCAGCATGGCTGTTATATTTGACCTGACCTGATGAGCTTTTTCTGGTCTTTGAGAACTTTCCACAACCCATCATGAAGATTGAACCCTGGTTTCAACATTATAACCATAGACCCACATCTCATCACCAGTTATGATTCTCTCAAGCAACATCTTGTTCTCATTTGTGCAGTCCAAAAGCTCTTCACAATTGCTAGGCAAAGGTATTTCTGGTCTTTACTCATGAGCCATGGGAAGAACTTGGCAGCAACACAAGCATTCCAAGATGCTGTATCAGGATTTCATGACATGATCCAAATGAAATGTTACATTCTTCTGCAATGACTGGGATAGTCAGTCTTGAATTGGCATTCACAATTCCACTGAGTTCCCAACATGAGCATCATTGGTAGATGTTGAAGGGAGTCCTGAATGAGGGTCATTTGTAACTTCTGTCCAGCCATTTTTAAACCATGTGAACCATTCATATCACCAAGGATGGCTCAAGTATTCATCACTGTAGGCTTCCTGCATCATTTTGTGCATCTCTGTAAAGGTTTTGTTGAGTTTCACACAAGATTTAATGCAGATGCTGAGCTTCTCTAACTCTGCCATCTCAAAATTTGTAAAATTGTGTGACAGTGTTCTACTCAATACATCTCTGAACAATAACTAACAGACATACAACAGTGAAACTTCTGGCAGTTACATGTTTAACACAGACATGTGCAGGGATGCCAACTGCATTTCATTAAAACATGCCATCAGTGCGAAATTATGAATGTTCCAGAATTTTTTAAACAGCCCTCATATATCTTGGTTTGTGACTCTTCCAGTGTAATCATGATGAAATAGTCCACCTATAAGCTATTTGATTATTTGTTTTTTGTTGAACTTGTACAATAATGCAATGTAAATAAATATGCACTTCCTTAGCTAAGTGATGGGCCATGAAAAATGGCAAAAAATATAAAAAAATGTTATTGTCAGATGTTACCACTTTTAAAGATTAATTATTTATTTACAAGAAGGTGGATTCCCAGCACCACTATTTTGTTTGCACTCTGCGCTTATATGTTTATCTTTGCTATATACATCTTATCTATGACTAGCACAGTAGTGTCGACTTCGATATCTTTTGACGCATGCGGTTTCAATCCTCAGCAGCTTTGTGTCACGCAAATGCTATGAACTCAGTCTCTGACTCGCCTTGAAGATGGCTGGGAGGTTTCTAGCCGAAATATCTCAAGAAGAATTGTCGCTGTACCGAGTGCACGCCCGAAAGATGATGGAACATGCTATTGTCAGTCCTGTAATTTTAATCATTTTTGTATTGGCATGTAGCTAACTTGTAGTGCATTATTTATTTCAGTCGTGTTTCCATACGGAGTTGTAATTTTCACAAATGAAAATGTACTTTATGGAAACTCCACTTCGTCATTTGACGGATAGTCCAGTGTGTAATATTTTTTCTGCACTTTAACAAGAAATAAAGATATTTTTCTTGCCAATTCACAGTTTGCACAAAGTTTCATAGTTAATGTTTTATCTGAATAAGAAACTGGCCCCATTGTTCACAATTATTAATATTTCATTTAAACACTGAATCCTTTCTTGTCACAAAAAAAAGGTGATTTTGAAGGAATGCATGCTAGATTCTTGTACATTGTCCTCTCTTAATAGAATTATGTGTCCTTGCGTTTCTCATTTCCAAAGGTGTGAAGAACAGTTTAGCAGAAGAGAGTGATTAAGACTATGGAAAGATTGTATGCATGCAAGACCCATAGTGACCTATGTTGGGTGATAGGAAAGGTCAGTGTTACATCAGACTTCAGTGGTTCAGGCCCCAAAACGAAGTGGAACTGTGAATGTAAGTACCAGGATGTCTTCTCAACTTCAAAGAGTGCACCATGAGATTGTGAGATGGCTACTGAATGGGTCTAGCCTGCACCTGGTTGACAATTTGTTTGTATTGGTACTCCCACAATCCCTGTTTATGTCTCATGGACTTCCAAAACACTGAACCATCTTAAGACATTTGGATGCCCAGGTTGGAGACTTAATGCTCTACTTAGTGTTTACAGTTAGAAATCTTGTACTGGTCTGTAACCTTAATCATTTGTATACTGTCATGTGACTAACTTGTACTGTCCTGTTGACAAATGGGCTGAATCATCTCATTTGGTTTTCCACTTACTCATTTCCACCATCAGTGTTTGCTGATGTGCAGATAGCCTTTCTTATCATTTTTTAGCATCCAGTGCTAAGAGTCTCATGCCTAATAAATACTTGTCCCATGCAATATACAGTAACTGGAGGAATGCATGTGATCCAGTGGCTTCTGTATCCCATAGCAAACAAATCACTGAATGAAAATGTGGCTGCTCGCTTGTTGTCATTGCTCAGCACTGAACTGCCATGTGATTTTCTGCAGTGTTGGCTGACTATCCATTGTTGTGATCCAAGACATTAGTTGATAACCCACATCGTCAAAATTTTTTACCCTAAGCAGCTGATTCAGCTGGCAGCAATTTTTCTGTAGTGGAGGTATTCATAATGCGTCCTTCACACAGTGGCACTTGGGAAGGCAAGTGCCTGCAAGACTTCAGAGATGGTATTTTTCCTTTGGCCATAAACCACAATATAGGCACAATAAAATACAATGACATCATGTATCTTACCCAATCTGTGCTTGGTTGTTACGTCTATGAGCACTACTGGATATATGACACACACTGAAATAGTCCATTGGCCATGGAAACAAGAAAGCTATCCTCAAACATAGCAGCTCTCTCTAATGAAAATACTCATGGGAATATTGCTTCTGTAGTAATATAGGAAGACATTATTGACTGTTACATCATTGCATAAGATTTGGATAAGAACTCACAGTTAAGGAAAAAAGTGGATATCTACTTCATATTTTATTTTGATCTAGCAATTTATATAACAATCTGATTGGTTGGTTGGTTGGTTTGGGGAAGGAGACCAGACAGCGTGATCATCAGTCTCATCGGATTAGGGAAGGATGGGGAAGGAAGTCGGCCATGCCCTTTCAGAGGAACCATCCCGGCATTTGCCTGGAGTGATTTAGGGAAATCACGGAAAACCTAAATCAGGATGGCCGGATGTGGGATTGAACCGTCGTCCTTCCGAGTGCGAGTCCAGTGTCTAACCACTGCGCCACCTCGCTCGGTATATAACAATCTGACACTTAAGCTCCTTCATAGTACTCAGTGTAAAACTATATGCATTTTTACTCTTATGATAGACACAATTATAGTGAGAAAATGAAATCATTAACTGTGTACTCTTACTCACATGGGCAGATGAGAGCAGACCCTCAGTCCATGAGAAATTCCTCAGCAGTATTCACACAGATAACATCAAATACCTTCATTACCCTTTGCCACCATTCTTTACATTTATTACTATGTACTGAGTCATCATCAAAATCACATCTGCATACAGAGCAACTGCATATTGTTTTGTAGAACAAATTTTCTGAGGAGCTCTGAACAACTTCCTTTCTGACCAATAATTTTTTCTATTTTAGAAAAGTGTTTTTTCTTTTCCTGTCTTTCCTTCAGCTTTCCTTCTCCTTCATATTCTTCTGTTTCTGATGGAGGACTATTCTCCAGTTATGAGAGGCTTCACAAATTTTGAACTCTTTGTTTCCTTCTGTCAACTGATGTCAGTTTTAGCAGAGGGCACATCAGAAATGGGCATATGAACCTGTACAATTGTGACCTTCATTTTGAGTACTCCCATAGAACTTTCTGTCTGGCAGAAAATGTATTCATAGTTGAAAATATGAATCTCCTTTGGCTGTGTATCAGAAAGGTGACAGTTAAAATTTGTTCTGGATGGGGACCCAAACCAACATTTCCTGCTTTACATGAGCATTCACCTTTGCTTTGGCTATCCATGCACAAATCATGGCCAGACTCTAACTTCCGTATGTCATTATCCATGTGTCACAACCTACACTCATATGTGCGTGAGTGTCTGAAGGAAATCTGCATCATGCTTCTTAATAACACAGGCACTGCTATTTTGTATTTATCTACCAATATGAGGCCTTCAACTCTCAATAAATGTATCCTTTCTGGATGCAATATGCTTAACCTGTGAGAGTAGGTTGTAATGCATGGAAAATGATGTATGGAAGTTTGAGTGTTATCGTTGTGTTCATGCTCAGATGGCCAAGGCAGTTACAATGACTGCTCATGTAAAGCAGAAAATCTGGGTTTAAGTTCTGGACTAGCACAAATTTTCATTGTTCTTATTCCAATATACAGCTGAAGGTTGTTCATATTCACAAATGTGGATACATCTCCTGTATTTCTTGATGGCTGTAGCCACTGCAGTGCCTCACACTTCTTAATAAGACAGGCACTGCTATATAATATTTTTTTCTGTCTGGATATCCTTTGCTGGACTACTGTCTCCGGTCATTTTATTATACTTGAAGACCTAAAGCGTGTTTTTTTTTTTCCTAGCGTTACACAAAAACAATAAGGAAACATTGACAAATATACATTACAACTATATGTCACTTCAAATGCTTTTGCGACCTTCTATAGTGTTGCTCTCTGATTATAGGCACTTCTGAATTAACCACTACAGTGGTAAGTATGCTTGTCTCTAAATTTACAAGTTCAGAAATGTGTTGTTGGAGCCCAATAGATGACAGACAGACCACATGCACAGGAAGAAATACCATATAGACTTCACACCTAAGGCAATATATTAAACTGCAATGGCTGGAAAAACTCCTTGAATTACAAGTTACTTTCAATCCCAATGAAAGTACTTACTTATCGTAATACAAACAAAGAACACAGGAGTAACAGAAAATGTCTGCTCTTTGTGTTATTATGCACAGCTATGATGACTAGCCAATGCCAGTTTTCCACCAAGTGCACCCAGCATAGAAAAAGTGATAATTCATAGATGATCTGAAGTATAGACTGAACTTCCCTTGTATAGAGTGATTAAGAAACTTAACTAGTAACATAAACCGATATAAATAAACACACAGGAATACTCACCATTTGTTTGGACAGGTGAACTTCGCCAACTGTTTTCTTTAACTGCTGTCACTAGGACATCAGTACAGTCTCCATATTCTCCACTGATGACTTCAAGCACTGAAAATAATATTGTTTCTATTATTTTTGCGTCCTCTCCCATGAAATCACTCAACACAATTTGTATTGAGTTTCTGCATACATTAATAAATTGCACTCCACAATTAATATTTATATGTGTTTATAATTATTTCCATACAGAATCTGCTGTGCACAAGCCTAACCTACAAGATGGGAGATGCAGCACCTCTGATGTAGAAATTTTCACCGCCGATGAGATGATAGGGCTCAGCACAACAATTTGTGCGCAAGTTTCTTCAGTTAAAATTCAAAACCCATCAGCAGTATCATAGCAGAGGCTCTTATTAACTGTGATCTGTCACTTGGTTGGGAACCCTATGCTCGGTCTGCCTTCTGGTGATATTGATAAGCTATGCTACAGTACCAGATATCATAGACAAATTGTAGTTTCCAAGCACTGATATCCTACTAATAAATCAAATCTTCCATTTGCTTTACTGGTAAACAAGTTTTTTTATCACTGCTCTTCATTAATAAAGCTGTCCTTCACTGGAATATTGGTTTCAGCATCATAGCACATTACTAATCATGATTCTATTGAGGTTACTGCTTCCTTGCCTTCCTCTGACTTGCACTCTCACTTGTCCAGTCAGTTACAGTCGATATACAGTTTAAACTGGACTGAGATCCATGGTAAAACTTAGAATCCAGAAGTCACTGAACAAATATTTAGACTGAACAAGGGGTTTATCATGTACCTTTAGAATTTTAGCTTCACAATTGTCATTCATTGTATATTTTTTAAGTTTATAAAAACAAGTAACAAGCTCAATATTACATTTCTTCAACATGTTCACTGGAACCTGTACTGCTTGATGCTGTTCAACCACAATGAAATGAATGGTAAAATGATTGAATGAAAGATCCCACAGACCCCAAATCTAGTTGCACTGAATGAATGTTTTGTTATTTAGTGAACAATGATGCTAGCTCAACATCATCATTGTATTTATACTCCAGTGTTTTTCTGCTCATGATCTGATAGTTCAAGAACTCTCCCTTCCTCTTTTCCATAACATGTAACGATTCTGGAGTGTCTGATTCTGTAATTAATTTTATTGGTGTGAAAATATGACAAGCATTTTTAAATTTATTTTTTTCTCTGTCACTTCAAAGACCCTTTCCCTAGGCATAGAGGTGTGCTCTGGTATGAGACAATGCTCAATGTCACTATCCAGACTGAAGCAATTAATATATTTTGAAGCTTGTGTTATATTTATTGTTTCCTGAATTTGAAGATAGAACCACCATCTTTTCATCATGCTTATTTTATGCTACTTTAATATGAATACATGTAGGATGCCACTTCTGAAGATCATATAGATAATGTACTTTTTGGCTATATAATTATAGCTTTATCTTGCTACTCTTCCATTTGATCTGTGTTTGCGTAGCCGGCCAGTGTGGCCGAGCGGTTCTAGGTGCTTCAGTCTGGAACCGCGCGACCGCTATGGTCGCAGGTTCGAATCCTGCCTCGGGCATGGATGTGTGTGATGTCCTTAGGTTAGTTAGGTTTAAGTAGTTCTAAGTTCTAGGGGACTGATGACCTCAGATGTTAAGTCCCATAGTGCTCAGAGCCACTTGAACCTTTTTTTTTTTTTTTTTTTTTTTTTGTGCTTGCATAGAGAAACAACAATATCAGAATTGTGAGTACACCTTGATGCAAAACACCTTACTGTTTGTTTACTTATTTATTACCCAAGCTATTTTCAGCAACAAATATCACGATCATCAGTGGGTTCTTTAAATATTATTTATTGTGTCTTATGGCATGTTTTTGAGAATTATTGTCACTGTTTACCGCATATTTTCTGTCCTTTTTTTCTGTTGCTGTTCCCCCCCTCTCCCCCCCCCCCCTTCCCCTCAGTGTACATCATGTCATCTACAATACAAGTTTGTTGGTTGGCATGTAGCTGATTCTATACACAGAACGGGACAGTTCTAGATCTAAATGCCATCCAATGAACTTACAGATGACATGCTGTACACTGTGAAAAAACAGCAACAGAAAAGAAGCACAGAAAATATGCTGGAAACAGTGACAATAATTCTTAAAAGCATGCCATAACACACAATAAATAAGATTCAGACAACCCACAGATGATAGTGATATTTGCTGCTGAAACTAGTTCAGGGAATAAAGAAGTCCTTGTAAACAAATACAAGGTGTTTTGCATCAAGGCAGACTCACGGTTCCAATGTTGTTGCTGGCTGTATAACTTATTGGCCATGTACTTATAAAGGCTAAGTCTATGTTGTATAATTGAGTGCTAAAATTGTCAATTTCTTGAAAGCATCAAAGTTTAAAGGCCAACCTCTTTCAATGTGGGATATCTTCACCTGGCATTGTGATGTCAACGTATTTTAATTGATGGTATGAGCTGTCCAAACACACAAAACCTCATTTTTTTCCAAATGTGTGAAATATCTCCCTTTGGCACTGAGCTCCACATTTGGCAACTACATAGCCTGTGGTATCAGTCTCATCAGTCTCATTTCTTTTGGTTACATCTTCATGTGAAATAGTTTCTGGTGGAGGAAAAGTACACACCTGTAGTAAATGGTACCTTCACTGCCAATGTGCTGACTGACTTAGGTGGAACTTGTCAGAAAATAAAAGAGCAAGATAGAAAAACAATTATACACTAACTAGCCCATCAAACAGCAGTGAGGTGTCAATTCTTTTGAACAGAGCAAATAGTAACATTACCCATACAAATAGGAGCAATTAATCATGTGCTATATAGACTTTGCAGAACACCTTCAAACAAAAATAACTGACAAGAAGAGCTAAACAAGCTACAAAACATCATTTAAAGGAATATACAAATAGAAATCAGCCAAAATAAGAACAATTTGGACACACTAATACATACTACACAAAGCACTCTCAAATTAGAAAGTTCATTGAACAACACAAAGAGAAAATGCACAACTTCACACACAAAAATGCAACATCTTTAAAAAAGATCACATAATCAGATTAGCCTTCAAACAAACAGGATGTTTCAAAACAAACTAAACACAAGGGCTAAAAATAATGATAGTACCATAGTTCGATAGTTCAGAGATCTACGAAATAAAATGAAATAGCTGCAACTCCAAATACACTGGTATGACTACAAGAAACATCAGAATTAAACAATGGAAAATTCAGGATGAAATAACAATAATGTTATGAAAAGGATAGATTATGTTAGAAGAATGCCTTTTGGTTGAAAGCTGTACAGCAGTCTTTTCATTGTGCCCGTTTGTGACTGAATATCAGAATTAGGTACAAATAATACATACAAACATTGGAGAGTTAGTGTACCCAGTGCTAATATGAAGGCAATTTAAGGCAAAAATATCACCACCACTACACTAGGATAAAAATGGATATAATAATCTTATGCCATAACAACAGAAGACTTAACTTATAAATCAAATAAGGTGCCCATTGAGAATTTAAAATTATATGTTTCACTCAATTTTAATGACTACTCGAGGATATCTGTCTGTTGAGATACTATTGCTGCACATGATTTTGAGCAATGTCCAAAAGTGTGTAAAATGCTTCTCTAATCTGTTTTATTTCTTACTTGTGGACAAATCATTTCACAAGACACATAGCCTTGTTTTCAGTATTTTTGTTTTCAAGTTTTGTTCTTAATTACTCTCATTACTTCGTAGCAATAATTTTTTCTTTTGCAAAAGGGACTTCACACTGGCCAATTTGATGCTCCATTTGTCCTTTTCCATTGTTCATTTGGGTATGAACATTAAGACAAAATTCTGTAGTATAATTGAAGAGTGTCTTGGTTTCTCTCTGCTGAAACCTTTGTTGACATTTAGGTAACACACCAATGTAACATTTTATGTTCTATATATGGCCAGGGAGGGAGAGAAAACTTTTGGCACTTCATTTACAGAGCAGGTAGCGGTTCTTTAAGAAACAGGTGTATCAGAAAGAATCATCCGATTTGGAAAATTTATATTTCTACAACTAATAAACGTACGCAATGAATTTATTAAAAAAGATGCTGTGACTTACCAAACTGGAAAGCGCTGGCAGATAGACAATAAAAAATGCACAAATATCAAGCTTTTGCAACCCATGGTTGCTTCATCAGGAAAGAGGGAAGGAGAGAGAAAGACGAAAGGATGTGGGTTTTAAGGGAGAGGGTAAGGAGTCATTCCAGTCCCGGGAGCGGAAAGACTTACCTTAGGGGGAAAAATGGACAGCACACGCACACAGGCGCACCCAGGCGCACACGCGCACCCAGGTGCACACTCACACACACACACACACACACACACACACACACACACACACATCCATCTGCACGTTTTTTTATGGATGGGAAACTCAAAAAGTTTTTTTTTTTTTTTCATACTTTTCAATAGGTGTTCAATATGACCCCCGTGAGTTGCATGACATAAGTCAACGTGGTATTCAAATTGTTCCCATGCTGCGGCGAACATGTCTTGAGTTACACCTTTTACAGCTCAGTTCATTCATTGTTACTGGTAATGGAGGCACATAGAAAGTGTCTTTTATAAACCCCCTAAAAGAAATAATCACATACAGTCAGGTCCACTGACCTCCCTCCCCATATTTGATTTTCACAGGCAAGTATCATTATAGAGCATGATAAGTAGAAAATTGTTTATTGTAGGCTGTCATATACAAAGTTATACTGGTTTACGTTAACAACAGGAAATTTTCTAAAAATAAGACTATTTTAATGCACCATAACATAAAAATAGCCTTGTTAACTTTGCTTATCGTAGTTCTGTTGTGTCAACATTGGAAAATGTCAGGAAGAGAGATCTTCGTCTCTTGGTGTTCTGATAGCCTACACATCAATTCTTTGTACAACATCACTGTATGGAACATCTTGGATGTTAGAAACTTGAGGAAAATGGAACAATGTCATTTTTTACCTTCCTTTTTTCTGAGAAAATACTACGATTGTCTTATGATCCCATCCATCAACGTTCCAACTGGTTAGACACTAAGTAGAGGACTGATGCTTAGAAATACTGGTGTGGGTAGCAGGAGAAATGCTTGTACCAAGTTGAACAGTTGGCTTTCTGTCTCTGCTTCTTGGTGAACCATGTGCTCTAGCTATGACAAACTTTTAAGATAAAGTATCTGTTCACATCTTCTCCGAACCTGAGTGTTAAACTTTACCTTTCACTTTTTGCTTTACAGCCAGAGGTGACAATCCTTGGTATGTTTTCAACATTCTGTAATGGTTTTCTTGGAAACTGAACCTTTGGAAGGCAAGCCTATTACAGTTCTTTTTCCAGTGAATAAAAGCAGCCCTCAATGCTGCTTTAGTGGGTCTCAATACTGCAAAATCCAGGAGTTGGGTAATAAGTGTATAATTTGGGGGTAGCATTATAATAGTAGTATTGTGATCATGACTCAGCCGTATCACTTTCTGGGAGAGATGGCTTAAAACTTCTGCCCAATAAAATCTTTTCTTCCATCAACTGTTCTTAAGCACAGCAGAACTATTTCCACAAACCGTTCTTCAAATAATAGCATGTCGGACCAACCGGATTTGCTTACTGCAGGGTGTGAGAGCTCAACACCACCTTCAGTCTGAGGTGGGTGGAAACTTGTATCCTCAATCTAAAAGGCAACAGTTTTCCAGTCCCAGATACAGTAAATATTACATTGGTTGACTGTGTGGGAACATTGAGAGCTTCAAGAGGTCAAAACTCTGACATCCCAGGGAAACGAACTTTGGATGAGAAATAGAGAGACAGGTTGTGCATTCTTGGACATGGTAATTGTGCAGAAGTTCTGTATGCTCTATGGAATAAAATGATTAATGTATAACCAAGTCCCACATCATTCAATAGTGTTTCTAGTATGCCTTAGTAGCCAACTTTCATGTTTCCTCTTAAATTTTTCATTTACCCTATTTCTGTTTCCGATATTTCTCAAGTATTGTTCTTAAGCTTCTGTCACTCTTCCTGTAGTCTACAATGGTTATTTTCATTGCATTTTTGTTATATTTGAAGAGCACAGTGTTTCCAGCAACCTTTTCCTACTTGTATCACTTCACCCCAGAAAACATCAATTATGTAAACAAATCAGTCTCATGCATAAATTAATGGCATAAATATCATGAAAATTTATGTATATATAACTTCAAAACCAGGTCTGATGGTTAGTCTGGGAACAACATTAATGTTATTCAAAGCTATGGAGGAGAGTTTTGAAGCTATCACATAGTTTTCCTTTTCCTACCTGAAAGACAAAAATATTCTGCCAATTACTTGCCTACAAAATTAACATAAAGCCCTTTATGAAAAATTGACGGACAAAACTAAGTGCAGTGACTAACTGCAGAGTGGGGCACTAGATGTCAGCAGAGATAATTGATGCCCCACTTCACCCCCACATGTCCTGCTTCAACCCACTCTGTGGTATTTGTTTCATAGAAGTAAGTGCTGAAAATTTTGAAGTGTTAATGGCAAAGACTTTGTTTTCTTTCTGATTATGGAATGAACTTCATAGCTTATTTTTACATAATCTCAACACTGGTAACAGTTTTCCCTCTGATAGCGTAGGCCTATCAAGGAATAAACGGGACACTTCCCTTGTAAAGAAATAATTTTAAGGCTGTAGAAGCCTTAACATGTTCTATTCCACTTATATAAATGAATAAAAATGAACATATGTGTTTTGGGTACAAAAAGCATTTAAAAGAAATTTTTGCCATAATATATACTATTTATTTTTGACCATTTTGTAGAACTTTGCAAATGGTGCTATTTAGGCTACTGGTTTCCTAAATTGCACAACAGGGTGCCAAAATCGCACCTGTTCCTACTATTATGGGGTTTTTGGTTGTAAATTTGTTTTTTAAATTAAAGGGTACACTCCATATAATTAATAATTTATTTCACTGAATATATCACACAAATAGCCCTTAAAATATTCGTAATTATGCTTTTCTGTTATTGAAAAAAAGAACATAAATTTATCATTGTTCAGGTACAGTGTAACTTATGTGCAAAACTCACACTGAAAGGCCATTTCATGTTTTAAAACATCAGCACATATTTTAGGAGCCTATTTTATGCAGATTGAGCATTGCACCATATCCTCTACCACACTTTCTTCACAAATGAAGAAGAACCAGTCATCTACATCAATTTCAACCTGAACAATTTCGGAGGTGATGATGATGAACAAGTGGTATTTTTTTTTTGCTGCTCTGCTTCCTTCTGCTTCTTCCTTTTGAGGGTCCAAGTCCATAAGTTGATTTCAACACTTTCTTTGCAACATGAAGTGACTTTTTGTCCCTATTATCTTGCAATGTATTCTTATATGGGCTTGAAGTCAACAGTTCAGCTTTCTGAGCACCTTTCTTTAGCCTTTTTCCTTATTTGGTAACCAGTTATGGTAAAAGACTTATTTTTTGGATGGTCACAACAAGACTTCTGGAAGGACTAATTTGAAGTGGTTGCGATACCTTTGTATTTCCCGCACTGGAGAGGCCTTCTTCAGCTTCTTGGTGCCCATTCTCAGCACTGTCATTGGGAAGAGTTAAGCACATTGGCGTCTCTTCAGGTTGATTTGTGTTGCTTTTCTGTGAATGGCTAAAGGCTGGAATAAAGTCAGCATTGGAAAAGACACTTCTGTCTATGGGCCAGATTCCAGTGGCTCTGAAACCATTCATTACATTGCTGAAGATCGCTTCTCAGCTGTACACTTCGGAAACAGAGAACAAACATCAAACTGAGTCACAGGAGGCTCATTAGCTCTCAGCCATTTGCACAATGCTTCATCATAATAGGTTTGCAACGGCTTGAGTACTGCCACATCTAGGGGCTGCAAATGGTGTGTAGTGTGCCACGGAAGTTGTAAGAGTAGAACACCATGCGAGTTTGCAAGTTTAATAGCTTCAAGACTCTTGGAGTGTGTTGAGTGTCCATCCAACACAAGAAGAACTTTTCTCTCTGCCGATGGTTTGACATAAGCAATAAAATGTTACAGCCATTTAATGAGGACCTCACCAGTGTGTGAAATTTCCACAAGAGTTCCTGGTAGAGCACCAGTTTTCAGGGAAGGATGCATCCTAAGCCTCTTAAATATTATCATGGAGGGCACATAATTACCAATAGCACTCTTACAGCTGACAATTGCAGTGTTAATTCCTCCTTCGACACTAGAAACACTACCCACTTGAAGTTTTCCCTTCTGTGACAATATCTTGGGAGATTTCTTTTGTACAGTTGAGAAACCTGATTCGTCAACACTGAAAATGGTCAGTGCATTTAGTTTATGCTCGTCTCCATTTTTTTCTGGAATATCAAAAATCTTGTTAACATTTTCTTTATTAAAACCTCTAACCCTAGCAATAGATACATTTTCAGGCTGTCATAAAGTTAGTGTCAGATGACGTTTCACAAAAGTGTTGAACCATTTCTTACCAGCCATTTTTTCTCTTTGCTGAATGGATTGTCAAGATGGGGATTAGGCACAAGTATTTGAAGAGCTAACTTCCTTACGTCAGTTATCGTAAGGCAGAACAGGTTCTCTTCGAACTCTAAAATGACATTAATAAGTTCTTTTTCTGCTGAAAGTGGTAATGCTGTTTGTCCTCTATTCACTGCCCCATTGTTGCCATGGTTGAGTCCCCCTATAACTTCACCTCGAATATGTCTTAGAAACGTTTTCTTTGGTTTTCCACATTTTCTGCGACATTCATTCATTTTTATTTACCCTCCTTTAAAATCCCCCAAACAAATATGTCATACTTTCTGCAGACCACTTCCCGTATGTCCTCCCAGCCATCATAATGGAAATCTGCAATGGAGAAGGGGAAAAAATAATATTTGTTATGAAACTTCAACTTTCACGATCACTGCGAAATTATTTATCTTAGCTTGGGAATATTACACTCCATAAATGGATTAAAAGATTTAGCCTAAATGACTTTCAATACTAAGGTTCTTAAATCGCACCAGTAAAGATTCCTAAATCCCACTGGTGCTATTTAGGCAATTATGCAGTGTTGCGATTTCGGCAACCACGCCATTTTCTGAGTTTGTCATTCTGCAAGCTAAACAATTGACTGAATGAAACTTATAAAGATGTCAAAGGGTACTTAAATATATCTTAATTATACGTAATAGATATGAATGAAAGTACACAAATCTTACATGCAAATAGTCACTTTTCTCGTAAACCAAATACAAAACATATTACCACAGCCACCGAAACCAAACTCAAACTATTGTAGCATCATGGGAGTGTTCCCTAGTTCAAACTACTCCCGCTAGGTGGTGTGTAAGCAGGACCGGTAAATCTAAAAAAGTGGTGGTGCGATTTGAGAGCTGGTGCTATATAGGCTACTTTCCCCAACTTCATATTTTAGAAATTGTTAGATGTAAGGTCCGCCAGTTTTGCAAAACACTGTGTGTTTTTTTTTTTTTTTTTTTTTTTTCAAAATTCCCAAACATGTTTCAGCACCTCTTTGCTACCATGAATGGGTTACTGTTTTATTTAATCTGGAATGAGAATATTTTTACTTACAAAATTACAGAAATATTTAGTTCAAACAACTATTTGTTTCTGTTAGTTACATTTTGTTTGCATGGTTTTGCAGGACCATTTCCGTATCGTTTCGTACAGGTAGCTTCTCATCAGGAACCAAACGATGTTGATGACAAATTTTGTTGGGAGTTAACCTATCATTTTATACTTTAAACGTAATTTGGTTTGTCGCGATGTTTCACGCATATATTCTTTTTTACTTACGTTTTTGTATGGAAAGCCCTTTTTTCTCAGCATCCTGATGAGGTGTTGTGAAGCGCACGTCAATATAACACGTATTTTCTGAAATTTGGTCATAAAAAGCACTTTACACTTCACCAAGACACACTGTAATCGTGGCAGTAGTGTGTCCCAGCCCAGTCAGTGTTCATTTGTTCACCAGTGAGTTTGGTGCCAAATTTGAATTTTGTTCACATTTTATCGGTGTGTGTGTGTGTGTGTGTGTGTGGTAACTGCTTGTGTTGTCTTTTCTGTAAATTTCCTTTACTGTTCAGAATAGTGTGCCCTTGCAGAGCACAGTGTATTGATTTATGACCTGTTTTTTTTTTCTGTTATTGCCTTTTGTACATGGAAGTTTTCCTCAATGGTCAATTTGCTGTATCGGCTGTGGCTGCATGCTGGTATTCTAAAGTCTGTTTCTGTTGTAGTTGGGTGGTGATTGTGGGCTATTAGGTGGTCAGCAAATGTACTATGGGAGCTGTTGCTTTTTTAAAAGCTCTGAGATGTTCTAAATAACTGGTTTTGAAGTTTCTGCTTTTCTGTCCTATGTATACTGACTGCAAGTGTTGCATGTGAGTTCATATATTCGTGATCTGTTAAAATTATCTATGGTGGTGGTGGTTATTGGGATGTTTATGGGGGACTAAACAGCGAAGGTCATCAGTCCCCCATTCCAAAAACAGGCGAGATATAAATTCACGAAGTAGGTAAAACCCCAAGGGGAAGGAGACTCCCCCCAGGCCCTAAAAGAACACAAATGCGGCAACTAACACTACAGACACGAAGAGTACAGATGAACACCAGACAAAAAGAAACAGAAGAAAAGAAGATGGCCGGAGACCGGTTGACTGACCACGAGAACCAAAAAGGGAAAGAGTCAACCATCTGACGACACACCAAAACAGCAACAAATATTGAGAGACGAGAGGACAAAAGACACAGAAAGGGAAAGGTGCAGGACCTCCCTAAATGGAACCATAAAAAGGACTACCACGGATAAAATTTAAAACATCGTCAGCCATGGAGGCATCGTCGCATAAAACCAAAGGCAAAGTGCCCGGGAGATTAAAAGAGTGCCAGAGGGTGCGCAGTTGGGGACACTCCAACAAAATGTGGGCGACCATCAGGCGGGACCCACACCGACACAGGGGGGGATCCTCCTGATGCAAAAGATGGCCGTGCGTCAGGTAGGTATGGACGATGCACAGTCGACACAGGATGAGAAGCCTGCAGGGAGGAGCGCCACACATCAGTCATCTCCTTGACAGCCCGCAGTTTATTCGGGGAAGTCATGCCACGCCACTCAGCAGTCCACATCCCAGGCACCTTACGGCGCAACACCAGCTGCTGATCGCGAGCCGTGAGGCCGATCTCCAAAGCTGGGGCGTCAATCGCCTCTTTGGCCAGCCTGTCAACACGTTCGTTCCCCGGGATGCCAACGTGACCTGGCGTCCAAACAAAGACCACCGAATGACCAGAACGGGTAAGGGCGGAAACAGACTCCTGAATAGAGGACACCAGAGGAGAAGAGGTATAGCAGTGGTCGATGGCCTGGAGGCTGCTCAGGGAGTCACTGCAGATGACGATGGACGTACCTGAGCAGAAACGCATATGCTCAAGAGCATATGCTCAAGAGCGCGCAATATGGCCACCAGCTCTGCAGTAAAAATACTGCAGCCAGCAGGCAAGGAGTGCTGCTCAACATGGGCAGAGTGAGCAAAAGCGTAGGCAGTGCGACCATCAACCAGGGAACCATCAGTGTAGACAGCCTCACAGCCCGAAAATGAGGCGAGGAGCGCAAGAAAACGGCGACGGAGGGCCACAGGCAGAACCGAGTCCTTGGGTCCCTGTGCCAAGTCCAGATGGACGGACGGCCGGGGCAAACACCAGGGAGGCATAGGTGCACGGACCCGGAAGGGAGGCAGAAGAGGGAAGGACCCCAGTTCCGACAGCAGGGACTGGGCGTGGACAGCTATGGAAAGCCCAGACCTAGGTCGCCTTTCGGGCAGATGGAGGACCATGGCAGGGAAAAGCAGGCGACGATTGGGATGGCCCAGCGAGCAATGCACGTGGACAGCATAGTCGGCGAGCAGTCGATGGCGGCGAATCCGCAGCGGGGGAACCCCGGCCTCCACCAGTAGACTATCCATGGGGCTCGTACGAAAAGCGCCAGTTGCAAGCCGAACCCCACAGTGGTGTATGGGGTCTAACAACGTCAACACTGAGGGTGATGCAGACCCATATGCCAGGCTCCCATAATCAAGCCTGGACTGCACAAGGGCCCTGTATAATCGCAACAGCGTGCAGCAATCCGCACCCCAAGATGTGTGGCTCAGGCAGCGGAGGGCGTTGAGGTGCCGCCAGCCCTTCTGCTTCAGCTGAGTAATATGAGGAACCCATGTGAGCCGGGCATCAAAGACGAGTACTAAGAAGCGGCAAGTGTCCACCACTTCAAGCAGGTGGCCGTCGAGGTAAAGTTCAGGATGAGGGTGGACCGTCCGACGCCTGCAGAAGTGCATAACTCGAGTCTTGGCTGCAGAGAACTGAAAACCATGAGTCAGAGCCCATGATGCTGCCTTGCGAACGGCTACTTGCGGCCTGCGTTCGGCAACTCCCGTAGTCGTGAAGTTAAATGAGATGCAGAAGTCGTCGGCATACAAAGAAGGAGACACCGACGACCCCACGGCTGCAGCCAGACCATTAATGGCCACTAGAAATAAGGAGACGCTCAACACCGAGGGACCTGCGGGACCCCATTTTCCAGTGTATAAGAGGAACTAGAGGTGGCACCGACTTGCACCCGGAAAGAGCGGCGCAATAGAAAGGTTTGAAGAAAAGCCGGGAGCCGACCACGAAGACCCCACTCATGCAACGTAGCAAGGATGTGATGCCTCCATGTGGTGTCATACGCCTTCCGCAGATCAAAAAATACAGCAACGAGATGCTGACGTCGGGCAAAGGCCATACAGATAGCAGATTCCAGCCGCACCAAATTGTCCGCTGCAGACCGGCCCCGACGGAAGCCACCCTGGGATGGAGCGAGGAGGCCGCGCGACTCAAGAACCCAACACAAACGCCGCCCCACCATACGTTCGAGCAATTTGCACAAAACGTTGGTGAGGGTAATGGGACAATAGCTGTCCACCGCCAATGGGTCCGCACCAGGCTTCAAGATGGGGACAATAAGACCCTCTCGCCATTGCAACGGGAACACGCCCTCGCTCCAAATGCGGTTAAAGATGGTGAGGATGTGTCTCTGGCAGTCCCTAGAGAGATGCTTCAGCATCTGTGCGTGGATGCAGTCTGGTCCTGGTGCTGTATCAGGGCAATCGGCGAGGGCAGCGAGGAATTCCCTCTCGCTGAAAGGAGCATTGTATTTTTCAGAACGACGCATGTGGAATGATAACGGCGTCTGCTCGGCTCGCTCCTTGAGAGAGCGAAAGGTGGGGGGATAAGTTGCAGTCGCAGAGCTCTTAGCAAAGTGCGCAGCAAGGTGTTCAGCAATGGCGGCAGCGTCCGTGCAGACAGCGCCGTCCAAGGAGATCCCAGGGACACCCATAGGGGTCTGGTATCCATAAATCCGGCGGATCCGGGACCACACGAGCGAGGGGGAGACACGGGAGCCCAAGGATGAGACATACCTCTCCCAGCACTCCTGCTTACGCCGTGCAATAAGACGACGGGCCAAGGCACAGAGCCTCTTAAAGGCGATGAGGGTCTCTAGAGACGGGTGCCACCTATGATGCTGGAGAGCCCGCCTACGGTCGCGAATAGCCTCAGCAATCTCCGGCGACCACCAGGATACAGCCTTCCTCTGAGGGAGACCAGAAGAGTGGGGGATGGCAGCCTTGGCCGCAGAAATGATTGACGTGGTCAAGACACGGACCACCTCGTCAATGTCACCCTGTGGAGGAGACTCAATGGTGGCAGCGGAAGTAAAAGCCGGCCAGTCAGCCCTGTTGAGAGCCCAGTGGGGCAGATGCCCAGAAGAATTACACTGGGGCAGTGACAAATAGATGGGACAATGGTCACTACCACACAGGTCAGGATGCACTCTCCAGTGGAGGGATGGGACAAGTCCGGGGCTGCAAAGAGATAGATCGATAGCTGAGAACGAGCCATGGGCCACACTGAAATGCGTGGGAGCACCGGTATTCAAGAGGCTAAGGTCGAGCTGAGCCAACACATGCTCCACGGCACGACCGCAGTCATCGGAGACAGTCCCACCCCATAGAGGGTTGTGGGCACTGAAATCGCCCAGAAGCAGCAATGGTGGAGGGAGTTGAGCCAGCAGTATAGCCAAGACATGTCGGGGGAGCTCCCCATCCGGAGGAATGTAAACGGAGCAAACAGTAATAGCCGGTGAGAGCTCAACCCTGACAGCGACTGCCTCTAAAGGCATCAGAAGGGGTTCGGGCGAGCTACAGACAGAGTGGTGAACAAAGAGGCAAACTCCACCTGACGCTCATTGGCAGGCAGTGCGGTTCTTATAGTAGCCTTGATAACCGCGAAGGGCGGGGGTCTGCATTGCTGGAAACCAAGTTTCCTGCAGAGCAATGGAGAGAACAGGGGAAACACTCAGCAGCATCCGGAGCTCAGGCAGGTGGCGGAAATAACCGCCGCATTTCCACTGGAGAATGGAAGCAGTAAGGGACTGGGAGGGCGTGAAGGCGACTAAGAGGCAGACGGCGCCTCAGAGCCAACTTCCGCCACCGGGGGAGAGTCATCCGTGTCCATAGGAAAGGCCCCCGAGGGTTCCGTGAGGGCGAGATCCGCAGCAGAGGCGAGGATCTCCACCTCATCCCCGGAGCCAGAACTATTTATAGCAGGCGGTACTGAAACTGCCAGAACGTCCTTCTTCTTGGACACGTTCCGTTCCTTCTTCTCGCGTCTGTCCTTAGGGTTAGAGGGCTGGGAGAGCTTCTCCAAAGGAGCGTCGGAAGCTGACAATGATGCAGAAGCCCTACGACCAGCAGGTGGCGGAACCTTCAGCCACTGGCTGACATCCGACTGGGTAGGAGAAGAAACCGAGGAAGGGTGAGCCCCGAGGGACCCCTTCCGTGAGAGAGGAACTGGCAGTGGCAACGCCGGCGGAGGTGGAGGGGGAGGGATCGAGCCCCCCGATTTTGGAGGAGATGTCACTCCCGAAGTAAGCGTGGGGGGAGCGACAGAAGAGGGTTTGCCCCCAACTGCTAATGGGGCAACAGAGGAAGGCTTGCCCCCAGACACGAGGGGGGCAGACAGAGATGCACGGCCCCGAGGGCCCACTGAAGGCGGCACAGATGAGGCGACAACCGTCGCTCGTGTGGGCGATGATAACGTGGCTGCAGCATAAGATGTTCAAATGGAAGCAGGATACAACCTTTCATATTTCTGTTTTGCCTCTCGATAAGTAAGCCGGTCCAGGGTCTTAAATTCCATTATCTTCCGCTCCTTATGAAGAATGGGGCAATCCGGCGAGCATGGAGAGTGGTGCTCCCCACAGTTGACACATACAGGCGGAGGCGCACATGGAGAATTGGGATGAGAGGGGCATCCGCTATCTCGACATGTAGCGCTGGATGGGCAACGGGAGGACATACGCCCAAACTTCCAGCGCTGGAAGCACCGCATCAGGGAAGGGACATATGGCTTGACTTCACAATGGTAAATCATTACCTTGACCTTCTCAGGCAAGACATCACCCTCAAAGGCCAAGATAAAGGCACCAGTGGCCACCCTGTTAGTCTTGGGTCTTCTATGTACACGACGGACAAAATGTACACCACGTCGTTCCAAGTCAGCTCTCAGCTCGTCATCGGATTGTAACAAGAGGTCACAATGGTAAATAATCCCCTGGACCATATTTAAGCTACTGTGGGGAGTGACGGTAACAGGGACATCACCCAGCTTATCACACAAGAGCAACGCTCGTGACTGGGCTGGGGAGGACGTCTTGAGGAGGATGGACCCATTCCTCATTTTAGACAACCCCGCCACTTCCCCAAACTTATCCTCCAGGTGTTCCACAAAAAACAGAGGCTTCATCGTAAGAAAGGAGTCACCATCAGTCCTGCTGCAGACAAGGTATTGCGGTACGTAAGGCTCCCGCTTGGCACTAGATCGGAGTCCCTCCCAGGGCGCAGCCAACGAGGGGAACGACTGAGGGTCATATTGCGCAGCATCAAACTCAACTCTGCCTCACTTAGAGACGCTGGTGGCCGGGCGACCACCAGCTTGGTGTGATTTATTGCGCTTCATTGCGCCACATCCTCCCAGATGCCACCTACTCCGAACGAGGGCTCTCCCCAAGGGCGCCACCCAGCCAAAGCAACGGGTACCTGGCCGATATCCCGTTGCCCAGAGTCCCCATGCCCCAGACAAGATGGGCACATACTCCTTGGCATGCATGGGGAGGAAACAGCTCTGGCATCTGTAGTGAGATCCCTGCGTGGTCAGGGGGCTACCACCAAGAGGGTACATGACGACCCCACCACAACGGACTGGCTACCGTGCTGGATTTTAGGTGTTGAAAGGGTCCACATGTGTCGTGGGCGCTAAGAAGGGGATTGCGCACAAGACGAGAAGGAGGAAATCCAGAAGACGGTGGGTGTAAATCGCGTCACACGACAATAGGTAACATGCAAGATGGTGGTGCATGATGGACCAATAGAAAAACACCACGTAAGGCGTCCTTCCCCAAATGGCACGCACTAACAACGGAAATTTGGAAAAAAGGAGGTCAAACCCAGGAGGGGACCATCACAGAAGGCCGAAACTTTTGAGACTCCTTTTAGTTGCCTCTTATGACAGGGAGGAATATCGCGGGCCTATTCTTAGCCCCGAACCCACAGGGGGAAAATTTATCTGTGGGTGTTTCTTATGTTCTGATCTTTTTCAGTGTTGTGTCTTTAATATGTTCCATATTCTGTGAACAATTTTGCTATTGCTGTTGAGTATGTGCCATTTAGTTTTGTATGTATACTCCAAGCAATCAACATCATCATGCAAAGATTAAAACAGCAAGGAAACACACCCGACATACACATTAATTAACTAACAACCATACTCAAAACCATAAAATCACAAAATTATTTTGTGTTTAACAAAGAATTTTATTCTCATCATGAAGGACTGCCAATGGGATCACCAATTAGTGGCATCCTAGCTAACATATTTATAAACAACCTGGAGAACATGATATTCAGACACATAATAAAACAAAAATACTACGAATTTATATGCTGGTACCGTTACGTTGATGACGTAATATGCCTGACTGATGGAACACATACACATATAGAACAGCTACACAAGAAAAAAACAACTTACCCCAAAAATTAACTTCACATTAGAAACGAAAACAAACAACACATTACATTTTCTAGATCTCACCTTACAAAAAGCAAATAACACACGACTCTACAATATTCAGGAAATGGAGAACCACAAGCACCATCATTCACAACCTGTCAAACCACTCAATGACACATAAGCAAGCAAACTTCAGATTCATGTTGCATAGATTAAACAGAGCACCTATAAGCAAACAGAACTACATACAAGAACTAAACACAATAAAAAAATAGCAGTAGAAAATGGCTATGATACCCACATGGTAGATAAATTAAACCAAAAAATATGTGAACAATACAGAAATGAACATCCCACACACGCAAGTCTTCACCCAACACAGAACAACACAAAATACAAACAAAGACCACATGCAGGACATAGCAGGGCAACAACATACATACATACAAAACGAAGTGGCACATACTCAGATGCAATAACGAAATTGTACACAGAATAGGCAAATTATTACACAAACAGGGACACCAAATAGGATATAGGATAGTACTAAAACCCAGTCACAGTCCATACAGCAAACCGACCATTGAGGCAAACTCGCTGGTGAACAGATGAACAATGACTGGGGTGGGACACACGAAAACCACGATTACAGTGTGTTTTGGTGGAGTGTAAAGTGCTTTTTACGACCAAATTTCAGAAAATGTGTTTTATACTTACGTGTGCTTCCCAACACCTCATCAGGATGCTGAACAAAAAGGGCTTGAAACACAAAAACGTAAGTAAAAACGAATATATGCGCGAAATATCGTGACAAACTAAATTACGTTTAAAGTATAAAATGATAGGTTAACTCCCAACAAAATTTCTCATGAACATCGTTTGGTTGCAGATGACGAGCTACCTGTACGAAACAATACGGAAATGGTCCTGCAAAACCATGTAAATCGATTGTAAAGGTATTAAACAGAAACAAATAGTTGTTTGAACTAAATATTTCCGTAATTTTGTAATTATTTAGTAAAAATATTCACATTACAGTTTAAATAACCAACAGAAACCAACTGATGATGGCACAGAGGTGCTGAAACATGCTTGGGAACTTCGGAAATCGGAGTTTTGCATAACTGACGTACCTTACGTCCAACAATTTTAACTGCAAACTGCAGATACAAGAGCTGCAAATCCAAAAGACGAATATTCATTTTTTTTACCCTTTCACCTGGCTAAATGTTAAAACAACAGTCATTGCATTAATAATGTGAATTTTGCAGAAACTAAATTTTCAGGTACTGCATCTGTAATACACAGTCAGAAAAAATGTGTAGCTCTGTCCAGGACTGTCTTCAAAAGAAACACAAGGTAATATGTGCATACTGAGTGGCTGTAGTGTTAGTGATTCATTTGTCATGCTCAGGTGACCAGTTGGTGCACCGGAGGCCTCTCTATGCGCTCTCTGCTTTGATTCTGCAGACAGTAACTATGTTGAGATTGGAGGTGAATAGTGTTGCAACATTCATTCTATGGTACAATCATGCCCCAATGACAAGTACGAACTCCTACTGAACAGCTTCAGCTATCTGAACAGGATCCAATTGTGGGCCCACGGGAAGCTGGATGGACGTATGGACGGGCAGCTGCACACATTGGGCACAATGTATCGGTGATGTGTTGCTGCTTACAACAGTAGTGTGTAGACCAGCTTCTGGACACATAGTACAGACAGATGTCAAGATCAGTGCACTGTGTGAGCAGCTGTCTGACCGAACATCATTCAGGTATGAAGTCCAGGTACATGCTGCCCTTTTGTTTCATCAGGGACCTTTAGGAACTGCCTGCTTGCAGCAGGATTAAGATAATGTGTGTGTCTGTTCAGGCTACTACAGACACCTGACACCACAAAGCATGGCTACTCCGGTGTTGTGAAAGGGTTGACTGAAGAGTAAAATGGCGCTCTTTTGTCTTCAGTGACGAGAGCGGTTTCTGTTTGTATGTGAGTGATTGACGGAGATATGTATAGTGTAGACCTGGCGAGCTGCCGATTCCAGAGAGCATTCGCCCATGACACAGAGGTTCCATCGCTGGTTTCATGGTGTGGGAGACCATCAGTTACCACATAGTGTTACATTTGGTGTTTCTGCAGAGTAAAGTAACCAGTGCTTGCTTCATTGCTCAGATTGCTAAACCTGTGCTACTTCCATGTTTTCGCTAGGAAGGTGATGTGCTTTTCCAACAGGACAACACATGGCCACATACAGCTGCTGTGATGCTATGTGATGTACAACAATTGGCCAGCCAGATCACCACATGTGGGATATGATGAAGTGGGAACCTTCTCGTTCTCCAGGGCCAGCAATGACCGTTGCTGAATAGCAGCTGAAGGTACAAGATGCTAAGTACAGTCCATCACAGGATTCCATTCGGCACCCTTCTATTTGTAATCGCTTGCATGCAAAAATACAGGTGTGCTGTTGGGCATCCCTTACTGTGACATGAATGCTTTATTTGGTCTGAATTCGTTACCATATACTCCGACAATGATGCCTTGCCTGTCAACTCACTTGTCAATAAAAATGACGTTTTTCCATAAGGGTCTTATCCCTCTGGCGGCATACTAATTCAGGAAGTCACCCAATTATTAAAACCCGTGCTTGATTTCAGACATAAATGAGAGAAACTGCAACTCTCAGCTCCACATTCACAGATACTCAACCTTATACCACCTGTTATCTGACTTACATGTAGGTTTCAAACCTCTACACGGCAGAGGTAAGCATATATACGGTCCATATCTACAGGGTGATCCATTGATCGTGTCTGGGCCAAATATTTCACGAAATAAGCGTCAAACGAAAACACTACAAACAACGAAACTTGGCTAGCTTGAAGGGGGAAACCAGATGGCGCTATGGTTGGCCCGCTAGATGGCGCTGCCGTAATTCAAAAGGAAATCAACTCCGTTTTTTTAATAGGAACCCCCATTTTTATTACATATTCGTGTAGTACGTAAAGAAATATGAATGTTTTAGTGGGACCACTTTTTTGGCCTTGAGATAGATGGCGCTATAGTAGTCACAAACATATGGCTCACAATTTTAGACCAACAGTTGGTAACAGGTAGGTTTTTTAAATTAAAATACAGAACGTAGGTACGTTTTAACATTTTGTTTCGGTTGTTCGAATGTGATACACTTACCTTTGTGAACTTATCGTTTCTGAGAACGCATGCTGTTACGGCGTAATTACCTGTAAATATCACATTTATGCAATAAATGCTCAAAATGACGTCCGTCAACCTCAATGCATTTGCCAATACGTGTAACGACATTTCTCTCAACAGCGCGTAGTTCGCCTTCCGTAATATTCGCACATGCATTCACAATGCGCTGACGCATGTTGTCAGGCGTTGTCGGTGGATCACGATAGCAAATATCCTTCAACTTTCCCCACAGAAAGAAATCGGGGACGTCAGATCCGGTGAACGTACGGGCCATGGTATGGTGCTTCGACGACCAATCCACTTGTCATGAAATATACTATTCAATACCGCTTCAACCGCACGCGAGCTATGTGCCGGACATCCATCATGTTGGAAGTACATCGCCATTCTGTCATGCAGTGCAACATCTTGTAGTAACATCGGTAGAACATTACGTAGGAAATCAGCATACACTGCACCATTTAGATTGCCATCGATAAAATGGGGGCCAATTATCCTTCCTCCCATAATGCCGCACCATACATTAACCCGCCAAGGTCGCTGATGTTCCAATTGTCGCAGCCATCGTGGATTTTCCTTTGCCTAATAGTGCATGTTATGCTGGTTTACGTTACCACTGTTAGTGAATGACGCTTCGTCGCTAGGTAGAAGGCGTGCTAAAAATCTGTCATCGTCCCGTAATTTTTCTTGTGCCTAGTGGCAGAACTGTACACGACGTTCAAAGTCGTCGCCATGCAATTCCTGGTGCATAGAAATATGGTACGGGTGCAATCGATGTTGATGTAGCATTCTCAACACCGACGTTTTTGAGATTCCCGATTCTCGCGCAATTTGTGTGCTACGGATGTGCGGATTAGCTGCGACAGCAGCTAAAACACCTGCTTCGGAATCATCATTTGCTGCAGGTCGTGGTTGGAGTTTCACATGTGGCTGAACACTTCCTGTTTTCTTAAATAACGTAACTATCTGGCGAACGGTCCGGACACTTGGATGATGTCGTCCAGGATACCGAGCAGCATACGTAGCACACGCCCGTTGGGCATTTTGATCACAGTAGTCATACATCAACACGATATCGACCTTTTCCGCAACTGGTACACCGTCCATTTCAACACGGGTAATGTATCACGAAGAAAATACCGCCCGCTTTGTCAGAATGTTACGTGATACCACGTACTTATACGTTTGTGACTATTACACCGCCATCTGTCACAAAGGGAAAAAAGTGGTCCAAATAAAACATTCATATTTCCTCACGTACTAGACGAATATGTAATAAAAATGGGGGTTCCTATTTAAAAAAAAAAGCGCTGTTGATATCCGCTTGACCTATGGCAGCGCCATCTACCGGGCCAACCATAGCGCTATCTGGTTTCCCCCTTCAAGCTAGACGAGTTTCGTTCTTTGTAGTTTTTTCCGTTTGGTGCTTATTTCGTGAGATATTTGGCCCCGTCTCTATCAAATGGACCACCCTGTATATATATATTGTAAGACTATTGCAGTTAGATGAAACGCGTTTGGGTAACAACCATGCTAAAAACGCAGTTGAGAAACACCAGTAAAAGTTATGTTTATATCAACAACATTCAAGCAGCAACTGAGGACAAATGGCTGTAAATATTGAATCGCTGCTTTTTTTACTATTGTTGTGGTTTTCGACTTACTGTAGTCAGCGGGGTTGTGGTACTTGGGGCACTCGAGCCCCACGGAGTTGAGGTAGGGCACGACGTTGAGGCTGGAGCCCTGGTAGACGCAGTGGCCCTGCGCCAGCACGTACACGTGGTCCAGCATGTGGAAGATGGTCGCGCTGGGCTGGTGGATGGTGCAGACGATGGTGCGGCCGCCCCGTGCCAGGGACTTGAGCATCGAGACGCACTGCAGCGACGACAGGCTGTCCAGGCCCCTGAAACGCCCAGCCGCAGCGTAGCGAATTATACAGCAGCACGCAGGAAACCAGGGACAAATCTCAGAACTTCTGTTTGAGACTTGTCAAATGGCTCTGAGCACTATGGGACTTTACTGCTGTGGTCATCAGTCCCCTATAACTTAGAACTACTTAAACCCAACTAACCTAAAGACGTACCCGTGGTCTAGGGGTAGCGTCTTTGATTCATAATCGAAACGTCTTCGGTCCCGGGTTCGATCCCCGCCACTGCCTAAATTTTGATAAATAATCAGCATTGGCGGCCGAAGACTTCCGGCATAAGAAGCCAGCCTCGTTCTGCCAACGGCCTTGTCAAAGAGGGCGGAGGAGCGCATAGAGGTTCAGGGCACTCTCTTGTCCTAGGGGTGGGAAATTGTCCCTAAAGGCGGAAGAATCAGCAATGATCAATGACATGACGATGCAGAAGGCAATGGAAACCACTGCATTAAAGACACGTAACATGTATCCACAGGACATGTGGCCTGTAACTGAAGTGTCATGATGATCTCTCCATTGGCAAAAGATTCCGTAATAGTCCCCCATTCGGATCTCCGGGAGGGGACTGCCAAGGGGGAGGTTACCATGAGAAAAAGATTGAATAATCAACGAAAGGATAACGTTCTACGAGTCAGGTCGTGGAATGTCAGAAGCTTGAACGTGGCAGGGAAACTAGAAAATCTGAAAAGGGAAATGCAAAGGCTCAATCTAGATATAGTAGGGGTCAGTGCAGTGAAGTGGAAGGAAGACAAGGATTTCTTGTCAGATGAGTATCGGGTAATATCAACAGCAGCAGAAAATGGTATAACAGGTGTAGGATTCGTTATGAACAGGAAGGTAGGGCAGAGGGTGCATTACTGTGAACAGTTCAGTGACCGGGTTATTCTAATCAGAATCGACAGCAGACCAACACCGACAACGATAGTTCAGGTATACATGCCGACGTCGCAAGCTGAGGATGAACAGATAGAGAAAGTATGAGGATATTGAAAGGGTAATGCAGTATGTAAAGGGGGGCGAAACCTAATAGTCATGGGCGACTGGAATGCAGTTGTAGGGGAAGGAGTAGAAAAAAAGGTTACAGGAGAATATGGGCTTGGGACAAGGAATGAAAGAGGAGAAAGACTAATTGAGTTCTGTAACAAGTTTCAACTAGTAATAGCGAATACCCAGTTCAAGAATCACAAGAGGAGGAGGTATACTTGGAAAACGCCGGGAGATATGGGAAGATTTCAATTAGATTACATCATGGTCAGACAGAGATTCCGAAATCAGATACTGGATTGTAAGGCGCACCCAGGAGCAGATATAGACTCAGATCACAATATAGTAGTGATGAAGAGTAGGCTGAAGTTCAAGACATTAGTCAGGAAGAATCAACACGCAAAGAAGTGGGATACGGAAGTACTAAGGAATGACGAGATACGTTTGAAGTTCTCTAACGCTATAGATACGGCAATAAGGAATAGCGCAGTAGGCAGTACAGTTGAAGAGGAATGGACATCTCTAAAAAGGGCCATCACAGAAGTTGGGAAGGAAAACATAGGTACAAAGAAGGTAGCTGCGAAGAAACCATGGGTAACAGAAGAAATACTTCAGTTGATTGATGAAAGGAGGAAGTACAAACATGTTCCGGGAAAAATCAGGAATACAGAAATACAAGTCGCTGAGGAATGAAATAAATAGAAAGTGCAGGGAAGCTAAGACGAAATGGGTGCAGGAAAAATGTGAAGACATCGAAAAAGATGTGATTGTCGGAAGGACAGACTCAGCATACAGGAAAGTCAAAACAACCTTTGGTGACATTAAAAGCAACGGTGGTAACATTAAGAGTGCAACGGGAATTCCACTGTTAAATGCAGAGGAGAGAACAGATAGGCGGAAAGAATACATTGAAAGCCTCTATGAGAGTGAAGATTTGTGTGATGTGATAGAAGAAGAAACAGGAGTCGATTTAGAAGAGATAAGGGATCCAGTATTAGAATCGGAATTTAAAAGAGCTTTGGAGGACTTACGGTCAAATAAGACAGAAGGGATAGATAACATTCCATCAGAATTTCTAAAATAATTGGGGGATGTGGCAACAAAACGACTATTCGCGTTGGTGTGTAGAATATATGAGTCTGGCGACATACCATCTGACTTTCGGAAAAGCATCATCCACACAATTCCGAAGACGGCAAGAGCTGACAAGTGCGAGAATTATCGCACAATCAGCTTAACAGCTCATGCATCGAAGCTGCTTACAAGAATAATATACAGAAGAATGGAAAAGAAAATTGAGAATGCGCTAGGTGACGATCAGTTTGGCTTTAGGAAAAGTAAAGGGACGAGAGAGGCAATTCTGACGGCTAATAATGGAAGCAAGGCTAAAGAAAAATCAAGACACTTTCATAGGATTTGTCGACCTGGAAAAAGCGTTCGACAATATAAAATGGTGCAAGCTGTTCGAGATTCTGAAAAAAGTAGGGGTAAGCTATAGGGAGAGACGGGTCATATGCAATATGTACAACAACCAAGAGGGAATAATAAGAGTGGACGATCAAGAACGAAGTGCTCGTATTAAGAAGGGTGTAAGACAAGGCTGTAGCCTTTCGCCCCTACTCTTCAATGTGTACATCGAGGAAGCAATGATGGAAATAAAAGAAAGGTTCAGGAGTGGAATTAGAATAGAAGGTGAAAGGATATCAATGATACGATTCGCTGATGACATTGCTATCCTGAGTGAAAGTGAAGAAGAATTAAATGATCTGCTGAACGGAATGAACAGTCTAATGAGTACACAGTATGGTTCGAGAGTAAATCGGAGAAAGACGAAGGTGATGAGAAGTAGTAGAAATGAGAACAGCGAGAAACTTAACATCAGGATTGATGGTCACGAAGTCAATGAAGTCAAGGAATTCTGCTACCTAGGCAGTAAAATGACCAATGACGGACGGAGCAAGGAGGACATCAAAAGCAGACTCGCTGTGGCAAAAAAGGCATTTCTGGCCAAGAGAAGTCTACTAATATCAAATACCGGCCTTAATTTGAGGAAGAAATTTCTGAGGATGTACGTCTGGAGTACAGCATTGTATGGTAGTGAAACATGGACTGTGGGAAAACCGGAACATAAGAGAATCGAAGCATTTGAGATTTGGTGCTATAGACGAATGTTGAAAATTAGGTGGACTGATAAGGTAAGGAATGAGGAGGTTCTACACAGAATCGGAGAGGAAAGGAATATGTGGAAAACACTGATAAGGAGAAGGGACAGGATGACAGGACATCTGCTAAGACATGAGGAAATGACTTCCATGGTACTAGAGGGAGCTGTAGAGGGCAAAAACTGTAGAGGAAGACAGAGATTGGAATACGCCAAGCAAATAATTGAGGACGTAGGTTGCAAGTGCTACTCTGAGATGAAGAGGTTAGCACAGGAAAGGAATTCGTGGCGGGCCGCATCAAACCAGTCAGTAGACTGATGACCAAAAAAAAACCTAAGGACATCATACACATCCATGCCCGAGGCAGGATTCGAACCTGCGACCGTAGCGGTCCCGCGGTTCCTAACTGTAGCTCCTAGAACATGTCCGAAAGAACAGATGCCATCTTAGTATATACCAACTCTCTTTGCTTCCCCTTTCGCTGTACTCTTCCGTGTACATCTGGGCCTGCCTCTTTTCCTTGTTCCGTCGGGACTCAGATCCAGTACCTTCATCGCGATTGCTGTGTGTACCGTACCCATCGTCACCTTCTCTCACCTCTCTGGTCTTCTATAAGTATATGGATTATTTTCCTACAGAGCTCTTCACTACTTGTCTTTCTGGTCACCAAATATTCATGCCGCGCGGGAAACGCCCATTTACGAAGCTGTGTAACTGTCAAATTATCATCGTGTCTACTTTCCAACTTTCACTGCTATATAGGACAGCCTCTACATTTGTATTAAAAATACAGTTTTCTGCATGTGATATTTCTGTTTCGCCATATTTTGATACAATTATATGAAGACAGCATTTGTCTTCTATATGCGGCTCTTCGTATTTGCTGCAATTCCACCATCATCTTTTACCACATTAAGCAGAGGTAAGAATAAACTGAGAATCTCCGTTTGCTGCCCCATTATGAACCAAGGCACTTCAATGTTCCCAGAAGTTATTCTCATTTTCCTTGTTTTACCCATATTTACCTTGAGGCCAGCAATCTCTGCTTCATTGTTCAGTGAGTTTAATTTAGCTTTCTTCAGCCTTTGAGGTGATAATGGTATGCCGTGTGCGAAATCCGTAAGCTCCAGACGTTCATGGTTTCTCCAATGGATTTCTCCATTGCTGCCTGCTGTTACTCTTCTCTTAACTGAAACAAGGAAAGTAGAAAAAGCGCTAGTGATATAACACATCCTTGCTGGACTTCAGGTGTTAGCTCTGTTGGCTCTGTGAGATTCCCCTTGTGGAGGACACAACATTTGTAATCATCATACATATCTTTGATGATGTTTGGCATCTACTGTGGTATACCATACTTTCACAACACCTGCCACAGCACTTCACGTTCACAGAATCGAAGGTCTTTTCAAAATCAATGAATTCTAGGTACTTTGTTGCGTGGAGTTCTTTACTTTTTCCTAATACGATGCTAGGAATATTAATAAGATCAGCACAACTGTGTCGTGCCCGAAAAGCGGGCTGATTTTTTACGCAGTCGGTTGGGGGTTTCTCTTTGAGCCAAATATGTTACAGCAAGAGGTGAAGCATTTTAACACTAGTTTCGATGTCGACTTTAGAGAGCTTCGAAGCTATGCTAACTAGGCCTGGAGCTTTTGCATGTTTTAGGCTTCTCAAAGCAATCCTAATTTTGTTCATTGTGTAACACTTCAGATTTACATCTTGGTCCGTTTCGACTTCCTCTAGAACATCTCTCTCCTGTTCCTCTTGATTGTCTTCATAATTTACCAGCCCCTTGAGATGCTTCTCTCATCTTTGTAGCAGAGGCTACTGGGTAGTTATCACCCCAGCCTTGTTCTTGATTGGTCCTTGATGTCTAAAGTTCGTCATCAGCAGCCGTTTAGTGACATTCTAGAGCTGTAGAGCTCCTTTACATTCCCCCGTCTTGCCGCCTCTTCTGCTAACAGTGTATGCTGAGCTAGCTATTTTGTTTTATCTCGCATTATCCCTATTTTCGCCTCCGTGGAGTGTTTATGCGCTTCAGTCTTCAGTGCTCTTGGATTACAAAGATTAACTTTTGTTTTAGTTCTTTCCTGCAGTTAATTTCATTGCAGGTGTCGCCGGAGATCCGTTCTATCCTTTGACGTGTCTTAAATCTTACGGTGTTTCCTCCAGAGTCTAGATAACTGTCTCTAAGAGTGGTGTCGTCCGAAGAGCGGGTTGCCATAGCAAGGTTGGCACCTCGCAATGAAACTGCAGAGAAGTACAGTCGCTGCATGCCGCAACGACGTATGAGAAACGCCAGCTTAACCACACTTGCTAGAGCTTCGCTACGCCGCCACAATCGATGGTCTCCTTACAACTCAGGTAGCTGTCTACGATGAAGTTGACAGCATTGCCTCAGCCTAGCAGTGTACTAAATGTCTTAGGAAGACTCCTGCGTGAACATAATGTGAATATTGCGTCAGCCACTATTCAAGTGAAGAGTCTTGTAAATTTGTCTCTATCGAATATACTCTAAAATTTAGAGACAGTCGTAAATACTCAGAGCATTCCCGTGGAAACTGATTATACAAAGTTAAGTAAATCTTCACATTTACATTGTAATAAAGTGAACTACTTCACATGTTATAGTTCTACTCTCTCTCCTTCCGGAACAAAACAAAGAACCCACCGTTGCACCGGCGAGAGTACTTTCGCGTGGCGACAAATTAGGGAAGCGTCAATGTGTCAATGTATACCACGCCCTCTGAACTCAAGCGGTCCAGAGAGGAGGACGGTGACTGGGACTTAAGGTTCCGTCGACGACTGCTTCATTAAAGAAAAGTACTCCACAATACAGCAGATATTTTTCGAGATTTCCGAGATAAAGTGCTAATTTACAAGGATCACTCATCAAAGAGTAAAGTATTTCAGTAAAATCAACATCTCTGATGACTGACGTGTTCTCCTTACAAATATTTTATCTTTAGAGATGATTTATAATGCAAAGTAACGGCAAGATGATGTGCAGGACAATAATATTCACGTCTTTCTCGGTAGCGAGCTACTTTTTCCATTAATGCTGACACTATCGCCGGGCCAAAGACAGGGATGTTACACAAACTGAGAAACCTGGGATTCTGCGAGATTGCAGTGCTCTTGAAATTAACAGGATAGTAATACAAAGCAGCAAAACTGAATTAAATAGAGAAATCAAAAATTTATTTTGCTTACCAGTATTACGGAAAGAAATTAAAAATTTGCCCACTAATATTAGTGTAGTATTTCACATTCCTTTACGTACATGTATACGATGAAGAATGAAACATTGAATTTGCCAACGGCTGTAAGTACCGGTTATAGTGCACTTTGGCGATCAATACACGACACACACTCAAGTTTTAGCGGTTCATGATGTCTCGAAGTGAGGGCGTTGAAGGAAGCCGAGCGTATTCATTGAGAAGTGAACAGGATGCTGAGCCGAGAATGAGGCGTGGGAACTTCATCGGTTGCTCGGGTCAGCCGCCAGTTACCCTGTGTGACGACATACCCGATGCCTCACACAGGTAATGCACAGACGCATCATGAGGGTCAAGGACTGTGACGTCTAGCGGACCTGCTAACTCTTGTCTGTCGTGTGACGTGAAATGAAATATTAAGGGCATTGACAACAACGGCTGCAAGCTCTTTCCGTAAGCAGATTTGACACTGCGGACTAAATGAGCGACTGTGTTTGGTTTCCGTTGACGGTATGTGTGTAGTGTAGAGGAACTCCGTCGCCGTCGCAACTTGACACATTAGCTGCTGCTTTTCGTTGCCGGATCTTCAGCCGACTTTTGAACAAAGATTTTTTTGACGTTCCGAGAGCACGAGTGGCTGGCATCCTCTACCAGCAATGGAGGGCGAATCTTTGACGTATTCCAGCCACTCGTGCTGGCGAAACGTCAGAAAAATCATTAACAAACGTCGTCCGAAGCTCCCAACAGACACTACGTGGCCACGAAGGTCTCAACAATTTTGAGTTTCGCAAATTATTTTCACTTTGGATGTCACTCTAAGTCAGCTCGGCGAAAAAAATGATATTACAATAACATTTCTGGGGAATGAGTTTCAAAGTTGGAATTTTTTGCTGTAAATATTAGCCAGTATTTCTCATCGGGGTTCGTACGTGTTTCATATGAATTATTCACGGGCTGTTTTAATCCTACAGTTTTGTGAGAATTTTTCGTTTTTTTTACGATGTACAGAATCCTAAAAGAGAGCTACCGTGTGCAACAGCGAAAAGTTACCATTTTCTTCTCTTGTGCTACTATCAGGAGTGGTGTAAAACGGATGAAACACCCCAGTAGATGAGAGGAGAGTGCCTATGTTTGGAAACTGGATTGATGGTGAAACAGACAATCTGTCATGGTGCCCTTATCGTTTGAAGTGTGCTTTTCTAAATACCCGAAAAACCATTAACGAATACTGACAACTTTTCTGTACTTAGTTATTCGTCTATGGATGCTTCTGTCTACTGCCAAAAGGTGTTCTGTACTTTGGTCTAATTCTGCTGAGACACCCGGGTTTTAAAGTTCAAATGGCTCTGAGCACTATGGGACTTAATTTCTGAGGTCATCAGTCCCCTAGAACTTAGAACTACTTAAACCTAACTAACCTAAGAACATCACACACATCCATGCCTGAGACAGGATTCGAACCTGCGACCGTAGCGGTCGCGCGGTTCCAGACTGTAGCGCCTAGAACCGCTCGGCCACCCCGGCCGGCCGGGTTTTAAAGTTACTGGGGCTATCAGGAGTTTGGAACCTGTGCCCTCTTCTGCGTTAAATAGGCAGAGAACACGACTTTTTGCGCTGTCTTCTACATATTGGCTTTTTGGGTTAAAAAGGTGGCGCAGAAGAGCGAAATATGCGTTTCTGGGTAATCAAGAATTTGTACAACTGCGAGAACAACCGCTGCTAACAAGCGATTAACGTCCTTTGCTCCTGGGTTGGTCTGCAGCTTTTGAAGATAAAGTCGACTTTATTCTACTAGAAACAAGTACGGGGGTGCCATAGCGCGGAATACTTACGTGGTGGGTTCATCGAGGAAGAGAACGGGAGGGTTGTCGATCAGCTCTAGCGCGATCGAGAGCCGCTTCTTCTGGCCGCCCGACAGCTTTTCGCAGCGAGTCTTGAGGCACGCTGAGAGACTCAACGTCTCCAGGATGTCGTCAATCTGCAAGACAGGAAAATGACTTCGTTAGTGCTTCTGCAGGGTATCGACATGAATAGTGAGACACAAAGGAATTCATGAAATTTGTTGCCATTGGACACCGATTTAAATCAACGGGGAAGGCTGTAAATTTGTGCCGGACCGGGACTCGAACCAGGGTCTTCTGCTTACCTGGCAGGTGAGCTGACTGCTGAGCCATCTGGACACAGAGCTCATCGCAACTGCAGGGACTACCCTAGCACGCTTTGCATCAGACCCAAACCCTCCTGCTACACACTACTGATTTAGTACCCCTGCCCATTAGCCTCATTACTCGCGGCATCTCGCCTGTTGCCATAACAATTAAGGCTTGGTGTGCATCTCCATTGAAGAGACAATTGGCCATCATGGCCTTAATTATATATGTGGTGCCACCATTTTCATCTGCAGCTATTTTCAATCAAGACGCAGATGGTGGTGGTGGTTAGTGTTTAACGTCCCGTCGACAACGAGGTCATTAGAGACGGAGCGCAAGCTCGGGTTAGGGAAGGATTGGGAAGGAAACCGGCCGGGCCCTTTTAAAGGAACCATCCCGGCATTTGCCTGAAACGATTTAGGGAAATCACGGAAAACCTAAATCAGGATGGCCGGAGACGGGATTGAACCGTCGTCCTCCCGAATGCGAGTCCAGTGTGCTAACCACTGCGCCACCTCGCTCGGTCTCAAGACGCAGAGGTATTTGGGTCTGACAAGAGGCTTGCTAGGGTAGACCATGCAGTTGTGGTGACGACTGTGTCCAGATGGCATGGTAGTCAGCGCATCTGACCAGTTACCAGGAGACCGACACAACTTTCAACTTGTCCCATTATTTTAAATAAATGTCCATTGACAGCCAATGTACACTCCTGGAAATGGAAAAAAGAACACATTGACACCGGTGTGTCAGACCCACCATACTTGCTCCGGACACTGCGAGAGGGCTGTACAAGCAATGATCACACGCATGGCACAGCGGACACAACAGGAACCGCGGTGTTGGCCGTCGAATGGCGCTAGCTGCGCAGCATTTGTGCACCGCCGCCGTCAGTGTCAGCCAGTTTGCCATGGCATACGGAGCTCCATCGCAGTCTTTAACACTGGTAGCATGCCACGACAGCGTGGACGTGAACCGTATGTGCAGTTGACGGACTTTGAGCGAGGGCGTATAGTGGGCATACGGGAGGCCGGGTGGACGTACCGCCGAATTGCTCAACACGTGGGGCGTGAGGTCTCCAGAGTACATCGATGTTGTCGCCAGTGGTCGGCGGAAGGTGCACGTGCCCGTCGACCTGGGACCGGACCGCAGCGACGCACGGATGCACGCCAAGACTGTAGGATCCTACGCAGTGCCGTAGGGGACCGCACCGCCACTTCCCAGCAAATTAGGGACACTGTTGCTCCTGGGGTATCGGCGAGGACCATTCGCAACCGTCTCCATGAAGCTGGGCTACGGTCCCGCACACCGTTAGGCCGTCTTCCGCTCACGCCCCAACATCGTGCAGCCCGCCTCCAGTGGTGTCGCGACAGGCGTGAATGGAGGGACGAATGGAGACGTGTCGTCTTCAGCGATGAAAGTCGCTTCTGCCTTGGTGCCAATGATGGTCGTATGCGTGTTTGGCGCCGTGCAGGTGAGCGCCACAATCAGGACTGCATACGACCGAGGCACACAGGGCCAACACCCGGCATCATGGTGTGGGGAGCGATCTCCTACACTGGCCGTACACCACTGGTGATCGTCGAGGGGACACTGAATAGTGCACGGTACATCCAAACCGTCATCGAACCCATCGTTCTACCATTCCTAGACCGGCAAGGGAACTTGCTGTTCCAACAGGACAATGCACGTCCGCATGTATCCCGTGCCACCCAACGTGCTCTAGAAGGTGTAAGTCAACTACTCTGGCCAGCAAGATCTCCGGATCTGTCCCCCATTGAGCATGTTTGGGACTAGATGAAGCGTCGTCTCACGCGGTCTGCACGTCCAGCACGAACGCTGGTCCAACTGAGGCGCCAGGTGGAAATGGCATGGCAAGCCGTTCCACAGGACTACATCCAGCATCTCTACGATCGTCTCCATGGGAGAATAGCAGCCTGCATTGCTGCGAAAGGTGGATATACACTGTACTAGTGCCGACATTGTGCATGCTCTGTTGCCTGTGTCTATGTGCCTGTGGTTCTGTCAGTGTGATCATGTGATGTATCTGACCCCAGGAATGTGTCAATAAAGTTTCCCCTTCCTGGGACAATGAATTCACGGTGTTCTTATTTCAATTTCCAGGAGTGTATTTCATTCCTTAGTGTCTTGATTCATAGTGGCTGCAGGATCAAAAAAAAAAAGGACATGTCCGAAAGAACAGACTGTATGTACAGGGTTTAAATTTCAAGTTGACAAACCAGAATAACTCGAAAAATAAGCTTTACATGAAAAAATGTTTAGAACCCAAAGTTGATTATTTTCGAGGGGGACATCTGCTGGTGAAAAAATTAGTACGCCACCCCAGCCCCCTGGGAGTGGGGCGGTAGGCTACTTTAAAATTTCAAATGAGAATCCCCATTTTTTATTGCAGAATTAAATCAAATGTTTATGACAAAATGTACGTAGATTTTTATGTAGAATCTGATTCTGGAATAAAAAATGGGGGTTCTCATTTGAAATTTTAAAGTAGCCTCCCGCCCCACTTCCAGGGGGCTGGGGTGGCGGACTAATTTTAGCACCAGCAGATGTCTCCCTCGAAAATAGTCAACTTTTGATTTTACACATGTTTTCGTGTGAAGCTTATTTTTCGAGTTATTCTGGTTTGTCAACTTAAAATTTACACCGTGTATATTGGGCTAAGGGTCCATTCGTGTCAGGAAATCAGTATTTTAGACGTGACCATTCACTGGTTGTAATATTCCTGGTAATCATTGACACTTCAAGGATGAACCACCTAGAGGTGCATCGTCATTTAACATAGTCTCCTACCTTCCAGATTTTACAGAAGCTCTCCTGCGAACCTTGCAGGACTAGCGCTCCTGGAAAAAAGGAGGTAGGGGACGAGGTACTGGCGGAAGTAAAGCTGTGAGGACGGGGCGTGAGTCGTGCTTGGGTAGCTCAGTTGGTAGAGCACTTGCTCACGAAAGGCAAAGGTCCCGAGTTCGAGTCTCGGTCCGGCACACAGTTTTAATCTGCCATAAAGTTTCATTCTCAGCACATGTTTGAACCATTTGCACTGTCCAGTCACATTAATGTGATTACGGCCTATGTTCGACGTCAGTGTGCGATAACCACTCACTGTCGGCACGTGGCAGAACTAGCAGCGGAGGATATATAAAGCGTGATGAGGGGACGTGAGAAACAGTTCGGTCGTTGTCATAATGCGAAAATGTCGCGATTTATCTGATGTCAAAAAGGCATGATCATTGGCTTTCTGGCCAAGGGTAGATGCATTTCCGAAACGGCTAACTTTTTGAAACGTTCGCGAGTCTCTGTGGTTAAAGAATACTGTGCATGGGAAACTGAAGCTGTCCTAAACCGGTTTTGGGCCAATCTTGTTGCACCACAGAGCGCAGATGACAGAGGTGAACGACGGTTGCAGAGATGTGTGCTGGGGAATAGACGTGCAACTGTTGAGCAACTACCAGCCCAGATGAACCAAGGGCTACCAACAGTGTAACGTTGCTGCATATGGGCCTCCACAGAAGATGCACCCACGTTGACTGCTGTTCATCAGCGACGAAGGCAGGAATTTGCACGCCAATACCACAACTACACATCCACTGAATTGGAATGTACGAGGAATTTCCTATACGACTCTGTCATTCTGCAAGACACAATGGATCAATACAAATATGCAACCATCTTTGTGGACCACGTCCACCTCGACATCCAGATTCTATTTCATCGCCACGATGGCATCTACCATCAGGACAATGCAGCATGTCAAACAGCTTGCAGTATACGCGCATGGTTCGGGGACCACCAGGATGGGTTTACCCTACTTCCCTGGCCACCAAACTCCCCGGATTTAAACTCAACCGAGAATCTGTGGGACCACCTCGATCGGCTATCGCGTCATGGATTCTCAACCGAGAAACCCGATGCAGTTGACTACGGTACGGGATTCAGCGAAGCTCCACTTTCCTGTTGGTACCTTCCAGAACCTCATCGACTCACTTCCTGCACCTCTCGCAGCGGTTGCACTGCAAAAGGCGGTTATTCAGGCTTTAGACAGACGGTCACACTAATGTGAATGGACAGTGTATATACATTTCGAACTATGATTTAGTGTTTGGAAATTTTAATGAATGTGTTACCTTTGTCCCCCGAAACATGCCCACTAGTGTAACAAATGAAGAAAATGAGGCAGTTGCCTCGCACTAAGGAAGGAGAGACTTGACCTCGGAAAACCGCACTGGTGTTTAATTTTTTTATTTGAAAAAGAAAACATGCGTTTTCTCTTTGTGAAATCGCATTTAAGCTCAATTACTACTGAGAGATGAAGACCTCTTTTTCTTTCTTTAATTGTATCACCAAAAAAGATGCCTGCGTAACGGATTAAGTTAATTTTCGTTTAGGACATCGATAACAACAGTGAGAAATATATTTATACGCGAAAAAGTTATTAAAAGAAAATATTTCTTATTGAAGATGTTTTTATAGAGAAAGTCGCACATACGAAGTCACTTTTCGTCCGGTGTGCTTGTGTGCACGACGCACACGACGAATTTCTGAAATTCTCCTTGTCTGAAGGACTTAACATTGCCCGAAGCTTTGAAATTAAATACGGTGTGACACTATTGTACATTTTGTCGAGGAAATGAGTATGTGCAGATGCGAAATCATTCCAAGTAAAAAATACATGCTCTCCAATTATCAAGGCGAATTAACTTCATTACTGAAATTGATGGCTGATGCAAAAATCGTCTTACGTAACTTAAGTGACTCTCAACGTAAAAAGTTCGCAATAGGAACAAGGTTAACCCCATGTAACGAGAAACTACCTCACAGTATGCAACTCACTTTGCTGCACTGTGCGGCGGATAGCATGCATTTACAGGCTTCGGTTATTACGCTGTGGCTCTGAAACCGTCCAAACTGCTATAAAAACGTTCTGCACCATCCTAGTGACTTGTCCTTGCACAGTATTTATTTTAGCGGGAACCTCTTTTTCAGTACTATTTTGGCCGATGTCTCTTTACATGCCTCGAAGGATTACTTAAAGCTTAGACCCGCACACATGGTCACTTTATGGCAAGGCTTGACAGCACAGAAGGTTGCTCGCCGAATTGGCGCTCACATCGTACAATTCATTCGAACATGCAGTTACTAGGAAGGAAAGATGTAATAGAAAGCCTTGAAAATTAAAAGTAATAACTGGGAGGGAAGTAAATTTACACTGATGAACAATAAATAGGCTACACAATGGACGGCGAGAATGAAAACAAACCCAAGTAAATATTTTAGAATTAGAATCAAGAATAGCTGCCAACATGAGTAACTTAGAAGTACACTCCTGGAAATTGAAATAAGAACACCGTGAATTCATTGTCCCAGGAAAGGGAAACTTTATTGACACATTCCTGGGGTCAGATACATCACATGATCACACTGACAGAACCACAGGCACATAGACACAGGCAACAGAGCATGCACAATGTCGGCACTAGTACAGTGTATATCCACTTTTCGCAGCAATGCAGGCTGCTATTCTCCCATGGAGAGGATCGTAGAGATGCTGGATGTAGTCCTGTGGAACGGCTTGCCATGCCATTTCCACCTGGCGCCTCAGTTGGACCAGCGTTCGTGCTGGACGTGCAGACCGCGTGAGACGACGCTTCATCCTGTCCCAAACATGCTCAATGGGGGACAGATCCGGAGATCTTGCTGGCCAGGGTAGTTGACTTACACCTTCTAGAGCACGTTGGGTGGCACGGGATACATGCGGACGTGCATTGTCCTGTTGGAACAGCAAGTTCCCTTGCCGGTCTAGGAATGGTAGAACGATGGGTTCGATGACGGTGTGGATGTACCGTGCACTATTCAGTGTCCCCTCGACGATCACCAGTGGTGTACGGCCAGTGTAGGAGATCGCTCCCCACACCATGATGCCGGGTGTTGGCCCTGTGTGCCTCGGTCGTATGCAGTCCTGATTGCGGCGCTCACCTGCACGGCGCCAAACACGCATACGACCATCATTGGCACCAAGGCAGAAGCGACTCTCATCGCTGAAGACGACACGTCTCCATTCGTCCCTCCATTCACGCCTGTCGCGACACCACTGGAGGCGGGCTGCACGATGTTGGGGCGTGAGCGGAAGACGGCCTAACGGTGTGCGGGACCGTACCCCAGCTTCATGGAGACGATTGCGAATGGTCCTCGCCGATACCCCAGGAGCAACAGTGTCCCTAATTTGCTGGGAAGTGGCGGTGCGGTCCCCTACGGCACTGCGTAGGATCCTACGGTCTTGGTGTGCATCCGTGCGTCGCTGCGGTCCGGTCCCAGGTCGACGGGCACGTGCACCTTCCGCCGACCACTGGCGACAACATCGATGTACTGTGGAGACCTCACGCCCCACGTGTTGAGCAATTCGGCGGTACGTCCACCCGGCCTCCCGCATGCCCACTATACGCCCTCGCTCAAAGTCCGTCAACTGCACATACGGTTCACGTCCACGCTGTCGCGGCATGCTACCAGTGTTAAAGACTGCGATGGAGCTCCGTATGCCACGGCAAACTGGCTGACACTGACGGCGGCGGTGCACAAATGCTGCGCAGCTAGCGCCATTCGACGGCCAACACCGCGGTTCCTGGTGTGTCCGCTGTGCCGTGCGTGTGATCATTGCTTGTACAGCCCTCTCGCAGTGTCCGGAGCAAGTATGGTGGGTCTGACGCACCGGTGTCAATGTGTTCTTTTTTCCATTTCCAGGAGTGTATATACACTGAAGAGCCATAGAAACTGGTGCACTTGCCTAGGGCTCCCGCGAGAACGCAGAAGTACCACAACACGACGAGGCATGGACTCAATTTCTGAAGTAGTGCTGGAGGGAAGTGATACCATGAATCCTGCAGGGCTGTCCAAAAATCGATAAGAGTACGAGGGAGAGGAGATATCTTCTGAACAGCACGTTGCAAAGCATCCCATATATGCTCAATAATGTTCACGTCTGGGGAGTTTGGTGGCCAGCAGAAGTGCTTAAACTCAGAAGAGTGTTCCTGTAGCCACTCTGTAGAAATTCTGGACGTGTGGTGTGTCCCAAGTCCGTCGGAATGCACAATGGACATGAATGGATGCAGGTGATCAGACAGGATGCTTACGTACGTGTCACCTTTCAGAGTCGTATCTAGACGTGTCAGGAGTCCCATATCACTCTGAATGCACACGCTCCATACCATTACAGATCCTCCACCAGCTCGAACAGTCCCATGCTGACATGTAGGGTCGTGGATTCATGAGGCTTTTTCCATACCGTACACGTCCTCCGCTCGATACAATTTGAAACGAGACTTGTCTGACCAGGTAACAAGTTTCCAGTAATCAACAGTTCAATGTCGGTGTTGACGGGCCCAGGCGAGGCGTAAATCTTTGTGACGTACAGTCATCATGGGTACACGAGTGGGCCTTCGGCTCCGAAAGCCCATGTCGATGATGTTTCGTTGAAGCTGACACTTGTTGATGGCCTAGCATTGACATCTGCATCAGTTTGCGGAAGGGTTGCATTTCTGACACAAGGGTTACATTTCTGACACGCTGAAAGATTCTCTTCAGTCGTCGTTAGTCCCGTTCTTGAAGGATCTTTTTCCGGCCGCAGCGACATCGGAGATCTGATGTTTTACCGGGTTCCTGATATGCATGTACACTCATGATGTACGGGAAAATCGCCACTTGATCGCTATCTCGGAAAGGCTGTGTCCCATCCCACGTGCGCCGACTATAACTTAAACCTTGATAACCTGCCATTGTTGCAACAGTAACCGATCTAACAGCTGTGCCAGACACTTTTTGTCTTATATAGGCGATGCCGACTGCTGCTCGATATTCTTCTTGTTGAAATATCTCTGTATTTGAATATGCATGCCTATACCAGTTTCTTTGGCGCTGCAGGGTAAATTCGGTGCAGTTTGTAAAGGCAGTTCTTTGGGTCTTGATTGTATACCAAATAGGTCCGTACCTAGCCATCATATACTACCACTCGCTCGAAGAAAGATCCGTACCTAAAGACTGGAAAGTTGCATAGGTCACACCACTACTCAAGAAAGGAAGTGGAAGTGGTCTGATGAATTACAGACACATATCACTGAAGTCGATTTGCAGTAGGATTACCTCGAGGAAAACGATCTGTTGACACACAGTCAGCACGGACTGAATAAATATCGTTCTTGTGAAACATAACTAGCTCTTTATTCTCATGAAGTAATGAGTGCTAACGACGGGATGTCTCAAATTGATTCCATGTTTCCAGACTCCAAGATACTTTTGACACCGTTCCTCACAAGTGGCCTGTAATGAAACTGCATGCTTGTGGGGTGTCTTCCCAGTAGTACTACTGGATTCGTAATTTCCTGTCATTAAGGCCACAGATCGTAGCAACTGACGGAAAGCCATCGAGTGAAATGAAAGTGATATGTGGCAGTCTCCGAAGAAGTATTATAGGTCCTCGCTAATGCTAATCTATGTAAACAAGTTGGCAGACAAATAAACAGTCCTCTCAGATTGTTTGCAAATGGTGATGTCATTTAACAGAAGATTCAAATCAATTGCAGAATTAATTACACAAGTTATCTTTATGATGCGAAAAGTGGCAGTTTACTCTAAATAATGAAAATTGTGAAGTCATTTACATAAGTGCTAAGCGCAATCTGCTAAATTTCAGTTACACGATAAATCACACACTTCTGAAGGCTGTAAATTCAGAGAAACAGTTAGAGATTACAATTACGAATGACTTAACCTGGAATGGGGGCTTAGAAAATGTTGTGGGGAAAGCTAACCAAAGATCAAAGATTGCATTATATTGCCAGATCACTTAGAAGATGCAGCAGGTCTACTAAGGAGACTGCCTACACCACGCTTATCCTCCCTCTTCTGGAGCATTGCTGCATTGGGCGGGATCCGCGTCCGAAAGGGCTGAAAGGGATTTTTAAAAAGTTCAGAGAAGGGCAGCCCGTTTTGTATTATAGCGAGGTAGAGGGAAGCGTGTCACGGATATAATCATTTAAAAAAATGATGTTTTTCGTTGCGGCAGGATCTTTTCGTGAAATTTCAGTCACAACTTTTTCTTCAGACTGTGAAAAGATTTTGTTGGCGCCCACCTACATAGGGATAAATGATCATCGCTATAAAATAAGAGAAATCAAAGGTCGCAAGGAAAAATTTAAATGTTTATTTCTCCCGCTCGCTGTTCGAGATTGGAACAATAGAGAAATAGCTTGAATGCGCTTCGATGAACACTCTGCAAGGTATTTGCTTGTGAACTATAGACTAGTCACGTAGATGTAGATGTGCCCGTTTATTTCCACCCCGATAAAAATTTCACGTGACAAGCACGTATGAGGGCTTGAATGGTCACCGTGAATTCCTTACACCAGGCTGTGTTTTATTTCGTAGCTACAGTTCGTTCTTCTGGACGATAATGTGTATTGTACCGATAGCTGGCGCCTGAACTCACTCCACCTTATATTTCAATTAATAAGCCGAATTTTCACCAGATGACAGGCGCATTTACATACACTGGAGTTTGTACTTGTATCGGTTTCCACTTATCCGTTCCCATTTGCGATAGGGCTAGACATTTGTATCAGTATAAATATGAATTATTTCCAGCATCACGCCGAATGAAGATACGCATTGTGCCACATCACATCAGCAAATTCTTTTCTCTCTTGTAGCTCTCTATAATCGATTTTTAGACTCTGGCGTTAAGATCTTACAGAAAAGATGTCCTTCAATACAGAAATTATTGCTTTCTTCGTTATCAGTCTACAAAAAGTATGAACAGACTTGCTAATTATAAATATCAAATAATAAATCAAATTCATAAGAAAATAATTACAGGAAGTCAATCGTAAGATGACGTACGATTACATATGATGTTTATCACTAATAGATTCACAAGTATTGAAAGAATGTTTGCATCCGATTGATGGTAATGGAGAGGAAGAAACAAAATAACTGAATCATCATTTCAAGGCCGTGTGCGTTTTATGACACTTCAGGAAAATTCACTGGCTGATCATTATTTCTGTACAGAAAACACACATGAATAACCTTCTCTGGAACTGACGTCTTCGTCGCATCACTTGTTTCCTTCATGAACTTCCATTCTGCAGCGGAGTGTGTGCTGACATAAAAATTCCTGGAGACTAAAACTGTATGCTGCACCTGGGACCTTAACCATTAGAGGCAAATGCTCTACCTACTGAGCTATCCAAGCACGACTGACGATCCGCCCTCACACCTTTACTCCCGCCAGTTCAAATGCTCAAATATGTATGAAATCTTATGGGACTTAACTGCTAAGGTCATCAGTCCCTAAGCTTACACACTGCTTAACCTAAATTATCCTAAGGACAAACACACACAACCATGCCCGAGTGAGGACTTGAACCTCCGCCGGGACCAGCCGCACAGTCCATGACTGCAGCGCCCTTGACTGCTCGGCTAATCCCACGCTGCACTCCCGCCAGTACCTCATCTCCTACCTTCCAAACTTCACAGTTCTCCATGCCTAGCAATGCCATCAGTCCTGGAAGAAAGACGTTGCCAGGTTGTTTAACAACAGCGCACACACTGCTGCAGAGTGAACATTCATTCTGGAGAGAATACCCCAGGCTGTGGCTAAACCTTATCTCCGCAATATCCTTGAGCTAGTCCTGCAAGTTTCACGGGAGAACTTCTGTGAAGTTTGGAAGGTAGGGAATGAGGTAAATCTAGGAGGACGGGTCGTGAGTCGTGTTTCGGTAGCTCAGTAGATAGAGCATTTGACCGCGAAAGGTTAAGGTCCCAGGTTCCGGTCCGACATACAGTTTCAATCCTCCAAGAAATTTTCGTGACCTGTTAGATTGTCACAATAAATCCTGAAAGTCTGCAGTGGTGATTTCGAAACGTTCTTTAGGCTAATTTGGTTTTGGGAACGAAAATTACTGCAAAGCACCTAGCGAAACAAACCTTTTACAAATGGCTGCAGTCAGAAAACGTCATGCGCTTGGCATTTTTTCTTTGATCAACTCTCCTTACTTCCTGTTCGTTCCGTTCTTTTGATCAAAGGCTACTGCGAAGTTCTTGCGGTTCCACGTGCGACTGCTGGCAAGGAGCAACGAAGGTCAAGAGCTGGTAGAACCTGTTACTGGACTGAGAAGCCAGGTGGCAGGTTTTACACAACTTGCTTGGAGAGTGGGTTGATCTCCGTTTCTGGGGGAACTACCGTGACGAGGTAGAAAACATATTTCCTACACTATGCAGTTTTATATTTGCTTCACAGACGAGCAGAAAATGTGTTGTAAAGATATGCCAGTAACTATTTGTAGTATACCACACTCACTGTGTACATGCCGCTACACGTCTCCACAGACTTGCTAATCTCTCTGGAGTTGTAACGTGTTGTATTCCACACCATCAGGAGATGTCCATGTGATAATATTTCTTGATCCTACACTACTTTAAAGGACCTCCTTTACAACATTTCAGCTTCATCACCCTTCCAGAAATGACGAAACTATACCACCTGGTGCGCAAGATATATGAAACAGGCGAAATGCCTTCATGCTTCAAGAAGAATGTAATAATTTCTATTGAAAAGAAGGATAGGGATCACAGATCTGTATATTACGGAACCATCAGTTGAATAAGTCATGGTTTCAGAAATACAGACACGAATTGTTTACAGAAGAACGTAAGAAACTGGTAGTTGCCGGTCTGTAGAGAAGATCATTTTGAGTTACATAGAACACGCGAGGGAATTCTGACCTACCACTTAGGTTGGAAGGAAAGCAAGATTGAAGAAAGGAAAACCAATTTTACAGCATTCGTAGATTTACAGAAAGCCTTTGACAATTTTGATCTGATTACACTCTTTGAAATTCTGAAGGTAGCAAGCATATAAAACAGGGAGCGAAAGGATATTTGCAAATTGTACAGAAACCAGACTGCTGCCATGAGTCGGAAGACATAACAGGGAAGCTATGGTTGAGAAAGGAATAAGGCAGTGTTGGAGCATATCCCCAATATCACAGAGTCTGCACAGTAAACAAGCAGTAACGGAAACCAAGGGTGAAAATGGAAAGGATAATAAATTACCGGAAGAAGAAATAAAAACTACGAGTTTTATCGATGCCACTACATGTCTGTAAGGCACAAAAATGACTTGTAGGAATAGTTGAACGAAATGGACAGTGTCTTGAAAAGAGGTTAAGATAAACATTAGTAAAAGTGAAACAAGGGCGACAGAATGCAGTCGAATTAAATCAGACGATGCAAAGGGAATTAGATTAGGAATAAGACACTAAATGTAGATCAGTTCTGCAATTTGAGCAACAACATAACTGATGATGGTCGAAGTAGAGAGGATACTGAATGGAGACTGACAACTGCAAGAAAATCATTTCTCAAAACGGATATTTATTTATTTTAGAGTGTAGTTTTGTACGAAAATGAAACGTGAACGAAAGCACTTCAGACAAGAGGAGAGTAGAAGCTTTAGAAATGTGGTGATACAGAATCACGGTTAAGATGCAATGCGTAGATCAAATAATTATAGATGACATACTGAATCGAATTTGGGAAAATACAGAAAAAAAATTGTAAATTTGTGGTGAGATCTTATGGGACCAAATTGCTTAGGTCATCGGTCCCTAAGCTTACACACTACTTAATCTAACTTAAACTAATTTGCGCTATGGACAACACACACACCCATGCCCGAGGGAAGACTCGAACCTCCGACAGGGTAGCCGCGCGGACCGTGTCAAGATGCCCCAGACCGCGCGGCTGCCCCGCGCTGCAAAAAAATAGATTCACAGGTAACTTCACTAAAAGAAGAGATCGATTGACAGGATACATCCTGAGGTATCGATGAATCGCCAGTTGGGTAACGGAGGGAAGTGTGAGGAGTAAAAATCGTAGAAGGAGATATAAGTATGAATACAGTAAGAAGATTCAAATGCATGTAGGTTGCAGTAGCTATTCAGAAATGAAGAAGCTTGCACAGGATAGACTAGCGTGGAGAGGGATGCACCAAACCAGTCTTCCAACTAAGGACTACAGCAACATCATCCTCCAAAGACTGTGGAGAACGTAGCAAACACTTTATATTTCGTTGTCTTAAGAAAGACAACGGTATTGGTTTGGAACTTCTGCTTACACTGAGGTCACAAAAGTAGTGGGATAGCAGTATGCACATGTACAAGTGCACCAGTATCGCATCACAAGGTATAAAATGGCAGTGGATTGGTGAAGCTATCTTTTGTGCTTAGGTGATTAATTTGATGAGGTTTCCGACGTTATTACAACGGTACGGCGGGATTTAAAAGGGTCTGACTGCGGAATGGTAGTTGGAGCTATACGCATCGGAAATTCCACTTCGGAAATCGTTAGGGAATTCAGTACTCCGAGATCAAAGATGTCAAGAGTGTACCGAGAATACAAGGCATTAGCTCTCACCTCGGAGTACACAGCGGCATTTGCTTACAGAACAGATGCGACTGCCTTTGCTAACAGTTCGACATCGCCTCTCCTGGGCAAGTGATCGTATCAGCTGGACTCTTGACGACTGAGAAACAGTCTCCTGATCAGGTTAGTCCCGATTTTAGTTGATAAGAGCTGGTGGAAAGTTTCAGTTGTAGCGCAGACCCCACGAAGCCACGGACCCAAGTTGTTAACAACGCGCTGTGCAAGCTGGAGGTGGCTCCATGAAGGAGTGGGTTGTGTTGAGATGGAATTGACTCAGTCATAGTTATACACGGCCACTTGGAAACCATTGGCAGCCAATCAAGGACCTCATGTTCCAAAAAAAACGATGGAATTCATATGGCTGACAGTGCAGCATGTTACTCGGCCACAGTTGCTCGCGACTGGTTTGAAGAACATTCTGGGCAATTCGAGCGATTGATTTGGTCATCAAGATCGTATGAATCCCATCAAACATTTATGGGACATAATAGAGACGTCAGTTCGTGCACAAATCCCTGCACCGGCAGCACATTTACGATTACGAAGGTATTAATATATAATTATAATTTCGTCCTAGATGGCTGCAGGTCATCAATGGAGTCTGTTCTTTCGGACATGTCCGAAAGAACAGACACCATATCCATGTAAGTATAAAGTTCTGGCAATACCGGCCATGACCTTCTTCTCTGCGGATGCACGCATATTACTCGAACTCTTACGGGACTTGGTAAGAATGTCTTCCACGAGTAATGAGTGTGTTGGGTAGGAACATTACGAAGGTAGTGTGTGGACATGTGAGAATGTGGGTCTCGTGGGAGGCGTGCGCGAGATTGTCCCTGCAGTCATACTATGCTCTATGGCCTCGATGGCTCAGATGGATAGAGCGCCGGCCGGTGTGGCCGTGCGGTTAAAGGCGCTTCAGTCTGGAACCGCGTGACCGCTGCGGTCGCAGGTTCGAATCCTGCCTCGGGCGTGGATGTGTGTGATGTCCTTCGGTTAGTTAGGTTTAATTAGTTCTAAGTTCTAGGCGACTGATGACCTCAGAAGTTAAGTCGCATAGTGCTCAGAGCCATTTGAACCATTTTGAACCATTTGATGGATAGAGCGTCTGCCATGTAAGCAAGAGATCCCGGGTTCGAGTCCCGGTCGGGGCACACATTTTCACCTGTTCCCGTTGTTATAATCAACGCCCTTCAGCACCTGTAGGTATTCATATATAATTCTAACAGCTATAGAAGCAGCATGTCTCAGTATTTCTGAGGCTACTTCCAGCGAATTGTTAAGTCCATATTACTTCGAGTTGTTGCACTGCGCCGACACGATATTAGGAGGCATTCCGTAACTTTTGTCACATCAGTGTATGTTAATCATAAGTAATTGTTTACTTCATAAGATGTTAGCAACATATTGATCGTTGCAGCCATCAGTTAGCAGATCTGGCTGTTTTAGCAGGAACTTAGTTTTCTACAAAGGCTTATCAGCAGAAGAAAGGAGTTTTTTGGATTATCATGCACTTGCTAAGAACATGAGTGGTTGCAGGTGTTATGAAGAGAGCTCCCAACTCAGAAAAAGCGAATTAGGTGGCCAGCAAGAAAAGCAATCGCAGAATTTCTTTGACACGTTGATGTGCTTCGTATGATATTTCAGAGGTCCCAACTGTATCCCGTATCAGTTGCAAGTTTTGCTCGCTATGACGCTTTAGCAAAGCTGTGTACCCAAAAGACTATTCGCCCCCAGTGTCTCTCATCCAATGTCATAATCCATGGATTCCCAAGACAGAAGTTATTGGAAGGTAAAAATATCAAATGTGTATATTTTACTCATGTAAAATACTCTAGAATAACATGGAACAATGAAATAGTATTATAATGCTAAGCTGGTAATCAAATGAATTACTTTTAAGTATCTATGTGAATATACTTTCAGTGGAGAAGGATTCCTCCACCAGACAATCCTTTAACTAGCGTTGAAGCTTCATTACAGTACCCACAAAATACTGTTAATGTTATCGTGGATTGTTGAATACCCGTGTACTCACGAATCTTATTCTTTTCTATGCTAACGTTGAACTGCTGAAATTTTTATAAGAATAGTTTTAGTGGCAGTATTATAAAAAATGATCCCCACTATTTTTATACACCATTGTTATAGAGAGATATTGTTAACCAAAAAGCGTTTTAGTTGACATATTTCTTGTGAAATAGCATCCAAAATAATAATTTTTTAACGAGATCTCTCCACGTTTTATAGGACGAACGAGAAATGTAATTTCTAGAGCTACTACCTGATTTCTGAAAATATCTGTAAAGAGAGTTTCTCCATACTTTGTTTGCAAAGTATTAGTGAATGAATACAGAATGAAATAAGTACACCAGTTTTAGGTCATTTGGAGGCTTAATATTGCATACTAATAATAATTCTCCACCAAGATCATTCCTGAAATGCTTGGTGTGGTTTCTCGAATTCAGTTTATGATATTTTACTCCAAAGGCCTAAATACTAATTACTTTTCCTACTTCTGTATTTCAACGGATTATAAGTACAGGTTCTGACGTTCCATAAGAGAGAATCTACAGCTGCTGCGTTTAATCTTCGTGGGAGACTTTTCAACTGTTTATGATACGCTGAACGCACAATTTCTTTTTAATCTTCCTCAATCCCGGGGAAGCTATAATGATAGATTTTTAGGACAAATTGAATCGGCATGCACTCGACGCTCTGTCTCATCCAGAACACGAAGAGCATGGTATTTTTGGGGTTTAGAGTACAAGAGTTCAACAAATTCACTTGATTTTCTTCAAATCATTACCGAATGTTGCTTGTCTTATGGCGAGAAGCAATATCTTACTGACAGAAATAGGTTCGGATACAAAACTGGTATGGAAATGAGCGTTTGGCGTCATTGGCCGGGAGGCCCCTTGCGGGGCAGGTCCGGCCGCCTTGGTGCAGGTCTTATTACATTCGACGCCACATTGGGCGACCTGCGCCCAGGATGGGGATGAAATAATGATGAAGACAGCACAACACCCAGTCCCTGAGCGGAGAAAATCCCCGACCCAGCTGAGAATCGAACCCGGGCCCGTAGGTCGGCAATTTGTCACGCTGACCACTCATCTACCGGAGCGGACATACAAAACTGGTGACAGTATGGAAAGCAACCAATTTCTAAAACGTATGCACAGACACCTAAAATCGTTTTCCAGTTGATGGTTATTAGTGATCAGTTGTAAAATAGAGAGAAGAGTCACATACCATTATACAACCTACACCCAATTTCGTTGCCGCCACAACAGCCACGTCCGAATTCCGCTCTTCTGACAAGCAGCAGGTTCGCAGTGGCTATTTAACTGCCACATTATGGATCATAGCTTCAATAACTGTTGTAGTGCGCAAGTTATTAGTTTCAGTCTCGGAATCTAATTTATGTAGCGTATTTTATTAGCCGACGTAGGTCAAAGACTTATGTGGTGATGGATTTTTAAAGCTATGGGAGCTGATTTTCATTATTTAAATTTTTAAAATACAGATAACGCAAGTAACTACTGCAGTTTGCAATTTCACATACTAATTAAAGTAATTCATTAGGAGTGCAGCATTTGAAATTAATGAATTACGCCAATCAGATGGAGCAATATAATCAAAGTGCGTAATAATGGACCTATTTCGCCCTTGTTGGATAATGAATTAGATAATCCAACTGTTTATTATATAATAGAGAAGTTAAAACAATTATCTGTGTAAGTCACAGCGGCTAGCAGAGATAATTTGTTTTGATTCATAATTATTATTGTTTCCACCAGAGTTATTTATTTTAAACCAAAATTGAATTGATGGTAGCGACCAAAATTACTTATTACCCTACTTTGGAGACTGGTACGGAGACGTCAGTGAAATACTTTTATGTTTCAAATGGCTCTGAGCACTATGGGACTTAACATCCGAGGTCATCAGTCCCCTAGACTTATCACTACTTAAACCTAACTAACCTAAGGCCATCACACACATCCATGCCCGAGGCAGGATTCGAACCTGCGACCGTAGCATTCGCGCGGTTCCGGACTGAAGCGGCTAGAACCACTCGGCCACCGCGGCCGGTTATAGTTTTATGATTATGTGAACAACACAGTTTAGATAAAGTTATTTAATTTTGGTAACCGGTTCCGGCCAAATTTGGTCATTTTCAGGTCTAAATCACGAGAGGACAACTTCTAGCACTTGCGTCAGGTGGCTCAAAATTTATCATTAACCGCGACAAGTTCATTACTTTTTGGGTTTTGCGTTTCTGAAGGTTTTCGCTGATAACGTTTCATGGTACTGCATCTTAGTTCATTTAATTTTAGCGAAAGTAGTTCTGTTGATCTATTTTAAACGTCTGTGTTAAAATACAGTGAAAATTCCGTTCGACAAACAGTGCATACCGCTCAGGTGCAGTACCCGCAGGAAAAAATACTGAGAAGACGCCTGTGGCTGGAGCTGAATTTAACAAACCACCAAAGGTTTAAAAACAACAGTTAGTCCATACAAAACACAGAGTTTAAATCGAGAAAGCTCTACTGTCTTGGTATAACAACTTCTAGAAAACAAGTATTATATCTTGAATTATTCAGGATAAAATGAAATATCCCTTTATGTAAACCTACATTACATCGAATACAGTGATTAACCGTACTGTGTAATCGTAAGCTGGCTGCGTAACAAGTCAGTTACTGCTCTTAGTGTGTCTATAAATAACACAAAGACACGGTAAGAAGAAGACAGAAGAGCGTGGATAATGAATGGTGAAGGCCGTCTAGTGAAGAAAGATTCCTACTAAAAGCTGGATTTGTTTACTCGCCTTTGCCAGGCTTTTACATAAAAAAGTAAAAAACTAGGGGTGCACTCCAGTCGGGGAACATAGCTTTACGGATTTCGTTTTTGCAGCAAAGGTGTTACGGCAACGGCTAAAGTGGTAGTGCGATGGGTGAGGAAACATTTTCTAATAATCTCACAACATCGTATTTCTGATTATTATTTTTTTTTTCAAACGAATAATTTCGTACGAAGTAATGAACAGAAATTTTACATTTTAAAGTGTCAAGAATTTGGCATACTAGGGAACTCTACAAATGGAGATCGTGGGAACAGAAACAGTTCTATTGTAACTTAGTACGGACGTCATGTAGCATTCACGGCAAGTGCAATTAACAGTGTCTGGAGAGAGGAAGATATTCGTAGGCTATGACCTAGAGTAATCGAACAGCGATTTCAGTGAGAATTACAACTGAGGTCAGACACAGTTTCGACCTTAACAGTTGACTCACTTCACTCATTATTACTTAAAACACTGTGGCCTGAAGTCGGACTGAAATAGATGCAACAAGGAAGAAACGTTGATAATGCTACGATGAACGAATACTGGGCTGAGACGAAAGCGCTCCAGCTTATTGGGTGATTTATTGTAAGCAAAAACGATAATACTAATAATAATAATAATAATAATAACTGAAGCAAATATAAGTGAAATGTGATGCATCTGCGAAAAACTGGAAATAAAATTACATTCAAAATAAATTCCTAACACCCACTGAGGTGACAAAAGCCAGTAGACACCACCTAATATCGTGTCGGGTCTCCTTTTGCACGGTGTATTGCAGCAATTCGACGTGGCATGGAGTCAAGAAGCCGTTGGAAGTCTCCTGCGGAAATATTGAGCCATACTGCCTCTATGGCCACCCACAACTGCGAAAGTGTTGCCGGTGCGGGAGTTTGCTCACGAACTGAGCACTCCCTTAAATGTTCGATGGGATTCATGTTGGGCGAGCTGGGTGGCTAAATCATTCGCTTGAAATGTCCAGAATGTTCTTCAAACCTGTCGTGAACACCGGTAGCTCAGTGACATGGTGTATTGCCATCCATAAAAATCCCATCGTTGTACGGGAACATGAAGCTCATGAATGGCTGCAAATGGTCTCCAAGTAGCCGAACACAACCATTTCAAGTCAGTGATCCCACTCCACTTCATATAAACTCAGCCCACACAATTGCGGGGACACCACCAGCTTGCACAGGACCTTGTTGGCAATTTCGGTCCATGGCTTCGTGAGGTTTGCGCCACACTGGAACACTACCATCAGCCCTTACCAACTGAAATCGTGACTCGTTTGACCAGGCCAAGGTTTTCCAGTCGCCTATGGTCCAATTGATACGGTCACAAGTCCAGGAAAGGCTCTGCAGGCTATGTCGTACTGTTACCAAAGGCACTCGCGACTGCCATCTGCTGCCACAGCCCATTAACGCCAAATTTCTCCGCATTGTCCTAACGTGTGCATGCGTCGTTCGTCCCACATCGATTTCTGCGGCTATTTCACGCAGTGCTGCTTGTTTGTTAGCACTGACAACTTTACGCAAAAGTTGTTAAGTGAAGGCCGTCGGCCGCTGCGCTGTCCGTGCTGAGTGGTAATGCCCGACATTTGTTGTTCTCAGCACACTCTTCACATTGTGGACCTCAAAATATTGAATTCCCTAACGCTTCCGAAATGGAATATTACTTGTGTCTGTTCCAACTACCATCCCGCGTTCAAAGTCTATTAATTTCCGTCGTGTGGCCACAATCACGCCAAAAACCTTTTCGTATGAATCACCACGAGCAAATGACAGCTCCACCATTTCACTGCCCTTTTCTATCTTGTGTATGCGATACTACCGCTGTGTACGTCATTATCCCATGATTTTTATCACCTTAGTGTACAACAAACCAGCCCCCATCACATCCTCCCACTCACACCCACACACGCGCCACAAACACAGAAACGAATGTACGTGGGCATACTTACAATTAGCAAATCAGGAAACGTAGAGAACCTCGTAGTCATCATCGTCATCATCACCAGCATTATCATCATCACAATCAGCAAATTCCCTCGGACGCTCATCGCAGCAATCTTAACGGAACTCAGTTACCTTTCGGTTGAACAAAATATATTTCATCTAGAGTCTATTTCAGGATCGGAAGACAATGAGCAGCTGTCACCTGAGGTATTTAAACCTAAAGTTGCGATTAGTGTCACCTCGTTTATGAGAGGTAACCTGTAAGTCATCCGAGTCTTGGGCTTAGCGAGATATATCTTATAGCTAATACTCGGTACTGCCTATGTGCCATCTATAAATTTTCCTCGACTTCGTTATGTTAGGATCGTAGTATTTCCACGTCGTGTTCAGATTATTTTCTACGTTGGTGCTGGTGGACACACTGGCTTCGTTAACTATAGAACCTTACCTGACCCTTAAATTTATATATGATGCTTTGATCTATATCTGTGGTAATCTTCCAAGGATTTACTTCGGCATGGAAGTTGTTACTTTTTTCATTCTTACGCCAATGAGCTAGGATATAAATCACCGAAACTAACAGCTTTACAGTAGGAAAAAGAAAAAACGGGGTTAAACAATTTGATTACATTCTTTGAAAAAATTATAGGATTGAAAACAAGCATCTTATACAGCAAAACAAAACAAAAAAATTAGCGTTCTAAAGTTCAACGAGAAGCTTTAGAGTGAACAACTGAAGCGAAGGAAGAAGTGTTACTTCAAGCTGGTAGTGGTACGAGTTGGAGCAGCGAACATTCCCCTGGTCTTGTCAAAGGAACCAACCCCTCGTTCCCATGAAATAATGTAGGAAAACTACAGAAAGTCTAAATTTGGGTAGACTTAGAGAGATTTGAAACCATCTTTTATAAATATGTTAAATACGCAGAACTAGCTTGGAAACAGGGATTTACATTAATTAAGCATAAAGACGAGAATTTCTTGCCGATTGCTGGAAACCGAAGAATGTGCGTTCAGGAAGAGGGGATATATACGCTCCTTTTATTATTAAAAAGTCCACAGTGCAAATGCAGAAAATTTATAGGGATACAATGAAACAGAACCACTTGCTACTGTCGGAAAGCTAGATACAGACAAAATGAAAGTATTTGACAAGCTCCGGAAGACCGTCTGAAATAAGGTAGAAAATGGAAATGTACTAAAGCGAACAGGCTCGCCAGAAAGTTCATCTAAAGCACTTAATAGAAGGAGCGGGAGTTTATAGCGATACATGCTGACGCATTCGACTTATTTGGTACTGGAAGTGGTTTGTTTCATGAATTTCCGCGACCACGTTCTGCTTCGCAGCTAGTTATGAGTGATACTGAAGATGAACGTTCTCGGTATAGCACAACTGATAGCCTTCGTCTTCTTGGTGTATGCGAGGACTGATAGATTTCTTTGGAGACACCAGTTATCTGACTGTTTGATGCGGTCCACCACGAATTCCTCTATTGTATGAACTTCAACTCAGAGTACCATTTGCATACTACGTCCTCAATTATTTATTAGATGTACGCAAATCTAGGTCTTTTTCTACAGTTTTTACCCCCCACATCTCCTTCCAGTACTATGAATGTCATTCCTTGATGTCTTAATAGATATCCTACCATCCTGTCCTTCAATGACAGCGTTTTCCATACATTCCTTCTTCTCCTATTTTGCAAGGAACCATCTCATTCCTCATGTTATTAGTTCATCTGATTTTTAACATTCCTTTTATAGCATCACCTACCAAACGCATTGGTTCTCTTCTCCTCCGGTTTCCTCTCAATCAGTGAATCAATAACATCAATGCTATGCCCCAAACGTAAGATCTCAGTATGTCTTCCGCAAACTGAGGCCTACGTTTGATAATAACGGACCAGGAATGGCCAAGAATGTTCAGTAGGCCCTTCGTCTCGTTCAACAGCTCCTGTAATTCTACCACACTGTCACTGAACAGTGTTGCAAGCAAATTTCAGCATTGATACCCTTCAACCCCGAATTCTAATCCCACTCCTGAATCTTCTGTTTTATCTGTCGTTGCTTCTTCAATGTATTAACTGAACAGTAGCAGAAAAAGACTGAATCCCTGTTTTACGCTTTTTTAATCGGAGCACTTAGTTCTTGTTCATCTATTGATAATGTACCGTCTTGGTTTTTGTACACAGAGTGTATTATTTGTCTCTCCTTATAGGTTACCTCTATTTGCAGAATTTCGAACACCTTCCATCATTTTACATTGCCGTACACTTTTTCCAGGTCGACAGATCCAAAAATTTTTCCTTCTGTGATTTTCGAAGAGTGCGTCCCTATTACTAGTTGAAATTAATTGCTGAAGTTGACTAGTCTTCCGTTCCTTTCATTCCTACTTCCAAGGCGATGTTCTCCGCTACTTCTTGATTCTGTTCCCTTGCCACGAGCATTTGATTACTATTCCCCTTTCGATACTGAATTACCCATGCAATATCCTCGAATATTTTCTCTACATCTTCGTCTTTTGCTTCTGTCGGCGGCGTTGGTTTGCTGTTGCTTCTGTTGGAAACAATCCTATCACTGAACTAGTCGCAGTAACTCATTCTCTGCCCTACATTCCTGATCCTAAGGAAGCCTTCCCCCGTTATATCATTTTGATTCGTTATGAACCCAACCCCTGTGGCAACATTTTCTACTCCTGTTGATATTATCCTATATTTATATGACCAGAAATCCTTATCTTCTTCCCATTTCACTTCACTGCCCCCCCCCCCCCCCCCCCCCGCCCCCGCTGTATCTACACCGATCCTCTGCGTTTCTCCTTTCAGATTTTCTAGCTCTCCTACCACTTTCAGGTTTCTGACATTCCATGCTCCGACTGATATAGAGTTACCATTTTTTGGTTATTGAATGTTTTTCCCGATGGTCGCCGCAGCTTTCGCAGTGCCATCCCGGAGACCCGAGCAGAGATAACGTGTAGAACGAATTATTAAGGGTTTTGGGTACTCAAAGAATTTATAATTGATATAATTACCAGATGCTGGAAAAGCGTTGGTAAAGTAAGTTAAGGCTAATTATTTTAAAAAGAAACCATGAATCCAGAGTAATTTTTTTCGAAAATACACTGACAGAAAAAAAATCGCAGCACCAAAAAATAACTAATGTAGAGTAATGTCTGAGTAGCATATTTAGGTGTTTAACATTTCAAGATCACAGGTTAATGTAAGTGCAAGATAAGCCATAGCACATGTGAAATGCTGGTACATTAGTAACAGGTGTAATCGCAAGAGTGTCGAATGCCAGCATGCAGACAAGCATGCATTGTGCTGTACAGGTGCCGGATGTCAGTTTGTGGGATGGAGTGCCTGTGGCACTTGGTCGGTCAATAGTGTGACGGTTATTGATGTTTGTGAATGACTCTGATATTGTCATCCGATTTGTCCCCATATGTGCTCGTCTGGAGACAGATCTGGTGATCGAATAGGCCAAGGCGGCATGTCGACACTCTGCAGAGCAAGTTGGGTTGCAACAGCGGTATGTGCGCGAGCGTTATCCTCTTGGAAAACGCCCTCTGGGATGCAGTAATACGAAATCGCACCCTATACGATGACTACAGGTAGGAATCCAATGTGTCTAGCAAGCAGACAGGTTGGTTGCAGGCCCCTAAACGGCCTCCTTTAACCAACACATGGCCGTCACTGGAACTGAGGTAACACCAGCTTTCATCAGAAAGCAAAAGAGACTTCCACCCTGCCTCCCTCCAATGAGCTCTCGCTTGAAATCAACAAGTCGCAAATGGCAGTGGTTTAGGATCAGTGGAATGCACGCTACATGGTTCGGAACTGTCCTTGAAGTAAACGATTTTTGACAGCCTTGTTGTGTCACTGTGGTGCCAACTGCTGCTCAGATTGCTGCTGCAGATGCAGTACGATGCGCCACAGCCATACGCCGAACATGATGGTTATCCCTCTCGGTAGTGCAACGTGGCCGTCCGGAGTTCGGTCTTCTTGTGACTGTACATTCTCGTGACAATCGCGGCCAGCAGTCGTGTGCAGTGGCTACTTTCCTGTCAACTACTGCTTTTCGTAGCCCTATTCCACGACCTCGTTCAAACTCAGTGAGGTGTCGATAATGGTGTCTTATCGCCTTAAAGGCACTCTTCACTACCATCAACTCACCGTGTCCAGTCTCAAGGGCAACTAGCCACTCCTATGCGACTGGCCTGATATGTGAATAGACATCATATTTCAGATGTAAAAACACGCCTACCAACTTTTGTTTCTGTGGCACCACTCCTTCTTGGTGTTGCGATTTTTTTTTTCCATCAGTGTATATTGCCCATGTAAAACAAGAAGGTAAAGAAACTGGCGAAATGGGAGTACGATTCGTACACTGAGGGCTGCGCTACGCTAACAGAAGTGGTAAAGGCTGCCAGTCTTGCTAGCAAGATGAAAGCAGAGCTCACCATTTGCAGCATAGTCGACAGGACCGATTGCGGACCTCTGGTACAGAGCCGAGTGGAGGGTCTGAATCAGAGGCTCGGACGGTTCTGCGATAGTGTAGGCTGCAGATTCCTCGACTTGCGCCAAAGGGTGGTTGGGTTTCGGGTTCCGCTGAATAGGTCAGGTGTCCACTATACGCAGGTGGCGGCTACACGGGTAACAGGGGCTGTGTGGCGTGGACTGGGCGGTTTTTTAGGTTATTGGGTCTCGGGAAAACACAAGAAGGGCTTCAGTCACAAACGGATCAGGCTGAACACAGGAAGAACTTATGTACAGGAACCATTGGTATAACAGTTGTAAATTGTCGTAGCTGTGTTGGGAAAGTACCAAAGCTGCAAGCGCTAATAGAAAGCACTCATGCTCAAATCGTTATAGGCACTGAAATCCTGGCTAAAGCCGGATATAAGCTCAGCCGAGAATTTTGCGAAGAACCTAACGATGTTCCGAAAAGATAGGACACTTAGAAAATGTGACAGACCTACTAAGGTGACTGCCTACACTACGCTTGTCCGTCCTCTTTTAGAATACTGCTGCGCGGTGTGGGATCCTTACCAGATAGGACTGACGGAGTACATCGAAAAAGTTCAAAGAAGGGCAGCACGTTTTGTATTATCGCGCTATATGGGAGAGTGTGTCACTGAAATGATACAGAATTTGGGCTGGAAATCGTTAAAAGAAAGGCGTTTTTCGTTGCGACGGAATCTTCTCACGAAATTCCAATCACCAACTTTCTCTTCCGCATGCGAAAATATTGTGTTGACACCGACCTGAATAGGGAGGAACGATCACCACGATAAAATAAGGGAAATCAGAGCTCGTACGGAAAGATATAGGTGTTCATTCTTTCCGCACGCTATACGAGATTGGTATAACAGAGAATTGTGAAGGTGGTTCGATGAACCCTCTACCAGGAACTTAAATGTGATTTGCAGAGTATCCATGTAGATGTAGATGTTAATTATGTATACATATAGTTAATCCATCCTGGAAATGGAGAATCTCAACGATTTTTGCCTGTTATCGATATGAATACTGGCAAGATATTGGCCGCGAGAATTCCAAGACCATACGGAAATTTCTATAGTAGACCCTCAGACTAGCCCGGACATGCAAAAGGAAGCGAGAAGGGAGACTTCAATTTACATACGTTAAGACAGAAGATTTATTAAAACATTTTTATTTAATTACTAAAACATGACTACAACTTACATTTTACGTTTGCATGGAGCAATTTTCGTCTATTATGCTTTCGACGGATGATGGCTGCAATCATACAATGTAAGCTTTCACGGCCGGTATTGTCTTCGCCGCTTTACCTCCGAGGATGTCTCCCGCAGTCGGAGACGAAACGTCAGGAGAGTGTTTTATGCTTCGACCACGACCTATCAGCCCGGAAGTTTTAAGTGGAGATGGTTGCAATGTTTGGTTGAAATGGCAAAATATATTATTCATGTGATATAATTACAGTTTTAAAAGTTCCAGCTTTTTTACTTTACTTGTACTATGAAACCTTACTTCTTGCCGAATTCCATGATTCTAGGTCGACGGGAAGTACCCTATAGGTTTTGATGAATGAGTTTCCGAGTATCAAAAAGTATGACGTAAATGACCAAATCTGACTTAGATGTTTAAATTTCTTAGGCCGCTAAGGGGATCGTAGACCTTAGTATATGACACAAATCTGAAATTTATACGTCAACCTATTACAGAGATGTAATTACAAATCAGCATTTTTCGAATTTTTTCCTTTACTTATATCGTTAAGCTTTTCTTCTTGATTCTGTGTCAACGGGAAGCATTCCATAGGTTCTTAGGAGTGAATTTCCGAGTATCAAAGTATGTGATATAAATGGCCGTAAATTTTGACTGAGGTGACTTAGGAGCTTAAAAATTGTAAGTCTGCACGGGACCAAAGACCTCAGTGTGTAACATAACTTTGAACGTGATGTATGTTGCTGAGACAAAAGGGTTCTTAACAGTCGGACACACAGATAGGCAGCAGACAAACGGACAATAAAGCGATCTTGTCAGGGTTCCGTGTTTACAGACCGAGGCAGGGAACCGTAAAAAATACTAGTATGTACCACTCCATACATGACAATGACAGGTAATTCCCAATGCGGAAAGGAGACATAAATCCACGCGATAAAGTACTTTCAGAGCTTCCTTTTTTGGTTTACGGTAGCGTCAGACGATACTGGAGCACCTCGTCTATTCTTGAACATTCCGATGTTGCATACCGTAAAAAAGACGGTTATTGACGAACTAACCTGATGTCGCCGGACACCAGAGGCTGTGTCAGAGGGCACGCTCGCTACACACGGAGCTACGATCCACTGATCACGTTGCGCGCTGACATAATTCCCTGGCACAGTAACCCACATCGGAGCGGATGCGAGATAAGAACGTGAGTCCCAGTTATTGACAGCGGTAGGTACTTTTCTGCAAATGACGAAACTTATAGCGCTGTGACGAAAGATGTCAGGTTTTTTTTCCACAAGTTGCCGGTGGTTGTCCTTGCTGTTAATCGACCGGTAAGTTGTCTCAGCGAAAAGCAAAGTAATTGACCATGTATCCTCAGCTGAGTACGCTTTTCAGTTTACTCTTTCGCACAGATACCCGTTGTGCATATTTCCTCGACGAAGATTAAGTTTGTGGCATAATATTTCCACGGCAGGGAAGTGTGCATTTTGTAAGTATCGGGGTAGGTTATCAATTTAAGTCGTTATATGATCACGACGACAAGCAGCTACTTTGTCAGACTACGTCTTTAGGTCTTGCTAGGTTAGATTCAGAGACAACAAGAACATGGTGAAGTTTAGAGTGGGGGAAACTGATGGAGGACGCTGTACCTAGCATACCCATGATGTTTCCTGTCGATGCTTCACTCTAGTGAATGTAGCATCATATGAAGAAATGCGCAGCAGAAACCGCAAAAAGCCGTTTCTGGCATTTTCTACTGCATGTATCCGTCTTTCAAGACACTGTCCATTCCGTTCAACTGCTCTTCCACGTCTTTTGCAGTCTCTGACATAATTACAGTGTCGTCGGCAAACCTCAAAGTTTTTATTTCTTCTCCATGGATTTTAATTCCTACTCCAAATTTTTCTTTTGTTTCCTTCACTGCTTGCTCAGTGTACAGATTGAACAACATTGTAGATAGGCTACAACCCTGTCTCACTCCTTTCCCCACCACCGCTTCCCTTTTCTCAATCGCTGCTTCTCTTTCATGCCCATCAACTCTTATAACTGCCATGTGGTTTCTGTACAAATTGTAAATAGCCTTTCGCTGCCCGTATTTGACCCCTGCCACGTTCAGAACTTTAAAGAGAGTATTCCAGTCAACATTGTCAAAAGCTCTAAGTCTAAAAATGCTAGAAACGTAGGTTTGTCTTTCCTTAATCTATCTTCTAAGATAAGTCGTAGGGTCAGTATTATCTCAAGTATTCCAACGTTTCTACGGAATCAGAAACGATCTTCCCCGAGGTCGGCTTCTATTAATTTTTTCCATTCGTCTGTAAGAAATTCGTGTTAGCATTTTGCAGCCATGACTTATTAAACTGATAGTTCGGTAATTTTCACACCTCTCAACACTTGCTTTCTTTGGGATTGAGTGTGTTACATATTTAAAAAAACAACGTAAATGTATAGGATAGATTGATAATTTTTAACAAGATTTATCAATATTGTATGTACGATTGCCTTCGCTGCAGGTACTGTGATATAATTCAGACTGAAAAGCAAAGCCATCGGTTACGTTCGAAAGGAATGAATTTTTGGCTGTTTCGGTTGGCATAAGTTATCTATTTTTAAAAGCTGCATCATATTTCTGGTATGTCTGCGTGTCGGCAGCATGTCACTTACGTAAGTCATAACAGAACTGGCAATAATCACTTGTCAACTGACCATAGCGTGGTCAGCTCGTTCGTGGTGACAGTACAACTTCTTTTATCGTTCATGTATGCTACTTATGCTACCCAAGCACAAACATGTCATAAATCATCTCATGTAACTTTGAAAAATGTATGGCTTATGCTAACCGCAACTGATTGTAAAACAACAGTACTATTTTTAGTATGTAATGCCACGCTTTGCAAATATGCATAGCAAAGAATATTTCATTTCATTCTGTGGAAATAAGCTGTTGATGTGGAAGGTGTAATAATAATTTGGTCTTTGTAGAAATGTAAAAATTTCGTAAAGTTCGTCTATCGTGTACCAATAATCACACAATACTAATATGAGGAGTGCAGTTATACCAAGAGATAATTTCAGTCACATCTGATCAGTGTGGAAGACAACGATACTTCCGGCACGCAAGGTATATACTTAGTACTTCTGGTTAGAGAGCAGTACTAAATGTCTGATGCTGCTGTACGTGACTACAGTATTACGTCAAAATAAACAGATGCCAAGCAGAACTTCGTTTCCACGTTCGATTCGTTACGTTGAATCGACTAATAGTACCTCAGCAGAAGGTGCATTCTTAACAAAAGCATCTTCAGGAGTGAAATACACTACTGGCCATTAAACTTGATACACCAAGAAGAAATGCAGATGATAAACGGGTATTCCTTGGACAAATATATTATACTAGAACTGACATGTGCTTACATTTTCACGCAGTTTGGGTGCCTAGATCCTGAGAAATCAGCACCCAGAACAACCACCTGTGGCCGTAATAAAGGCCTTGATACGCCTGGGCATTGAGTCAAACACAGCTTGGTTGGCGTGTACAGGTACAGATGCCCATGCAGCTTCAGCACGATACCACAGTTCATCAAGAGTAGTGACTGGCGTATTGTGACGAGCCAGTTGCTCCGCCACCATAGACCAGACAATTGGTGAGAGATCTGGGGAATGTGCTGGCTAGGGCAGAAGTCGAACATTATCTGTATCCAGTAAGGCCCGTACAGGACCTGCAACATGTGGTCGTGCATATTCTGATGAAATGTAGGGTTTCGCAGGGATCGAATGAAGGGTAGAGCTACGGGTCGTAACACATCTGAAATGTAACGTCCACTGTTCAAAGTGCCGTCAATGAGAACAAGAGGTGACCGAGACGTGTAACCAATAGCATCCCATACCATCACGCCGGGTGATACGCGAGTATGGCGATGACGAATACGCGCTTCCAATGTGCGTTCACCGCGATGTCACCAAACACGGATGCGACCTTCATGACCGAAAAAATGACGTTTTGCCATTCGTGCACCCAGGTGCGTCATTAAGTACACCATCGCAGGCGCTCCTGTCTGTGATGCAGCGTCAAGGGTAATCGCAGCCATGTTCTCCGAGTTGATAGTCCATACTGCTGCAAACGTCGTCGAACTTTTCGTGAAGATGGTTGTTGCCTTGCAAACGTCCCCATCTGTTGATTCAGGGATCGAGACGTGGCTGCACGATCCGTTACAGCCATGCGGATAAGATGCCTGTCATCTCGACTGGTAGTGATACGAGGTCGTTGGGATCCAGCACGGCGTTCCGTATTACCCTCCTGAACACAGCGATCCATATTCTGCTATCAGTCATTGGATCGTGACCAACGCGAGCAACAATGTCGCGATACGATAAACCACAATCGCGGTAGGTTACAATCAGACCTCCTTACACGAGGCATCACAACAACGTTTCACCAGGCAACGCCGGTCAACTGTTGTTTGTGTATGAGAAATCGGTTGGAAACTTTCCTCATGTCAGCACGTTGTAGGTGTCGCCACCGCCGCCAACCTTGTGTGAATGCTCTGAAAAGCTAATCATTTGCATATCACAGCATCTTCTTCCTGTCGGTTAAATTTCGCGTCTGTAGCACTTCATCTTCGTGGTGTAGCAATTTTAATGGCCAGTAGTGTATATAACAGGAAATATTGTAGGATTCGCTGTTCACAATAAAATTAAAGGGCCCCTTTTTAAAAAACCTAGTCATTTTCTCGCACTGCGGCGCAAGTGTTCTAAATTCAGCCTGAATGTCCCTACAAGCTTTCTCTATATTTGTGAAATAGCGTGGCGCCCTGTGAGTCACTCAAGGGCTCGACGGTGGTTCAAACAGAACAGGGGGTCGATAAGTGCAAAACCAAATGCCGGAGCTCAGAAGTTCATGTGAGGTGTAATCTGGACTGATGATAGCACACTGGCACCAAATTTCACCACAGATCTGCCCAACGCCACCTTGGACGTGTCACGTCATGGGTAGGTTATCACATCTGCCCTTGGTCTACCCACATACTTTGATTGATGCCTCTCTGCCGCGTATCAAATGGTTCAAATGGCTCTGAGCACTAAGGGACTTAACATCTGAGGTCATCAGTCCCCTAGAACTCAGAACTACTTAAACCTAACTAACCTAAAGACATCACACACATCCATGCCCAAGGCAGGATTCGAACCTGCGAACGCAGCGGTCGCGCGGTTCCAGACTGAAGCGCCTAGAATCGCTCGACCACACAGGCCGGCCCGCGTCTCAGAACCATGACATCCAGTGTTGGAATCAAGCACTTTTCTCATGGGTGACTGAGCCCGTGGGTGGGGTAGCTGGGCACCATGCTTTTTGCACCATTACAGAGGAATGTTGCAGGCACTTTCGAGCCAAAATCCGAGCTTCTGCATCATAATGGTAGAAAATCACTTTTTTGTCGCCCTTTAATTTTATTGCGCATCGTAGTATTTATATTTGCACCAGGTTCTATCCTCTTGAATAGGTTTATGTAGTGATTTTAACCTTGAGAAACTGCCTATTGGCATCTATCTCGGGTTCTTCGGGCGACGTTTGTTTCATGATTTTTCTGACGTTTCGTTAGCGCGGGTGACTGGCATTCTGAAATCTTCACCCACCACAGATGGTAATGGAACCCGAGACAGAAGCCATTTGTCAACAAGTGCCCACGGAAACTTTAGTAGTTAACCTTGTATGGCACTTATGTGTCTGAGCTGCTTAATAGATTCTTGGTCTGAAGGAGGAGTCGTTTGAAGGTTTTGTGCATCTGAAGAATGTGTCTACAATTACATGGAAACTCTGCAAATCACATTTAAGTGCCTGACAGAGGGTTCATCGAACCACCTTCACAATTCTCTATTATTCCAATCTCGTATAGCACGCGGAAAGAATGAACACCTATATCTTTCCATACGAGCTCTGATTTCCCTTATTTTATCTTGGTGATCGTTCCTCCCTATGTAGGTCGGTGTCAACAAAATATTTCCGCACTCGGAGGAGCGAGTTGGTGATTGGAATTTCGTGAGAAGATTCCGTCGCAACGAAAAACACCTTTATTTTAATAATGTCCAGCCCAAATCCTGTATCATTTCTGCGACACTCTCTCCCAAATTTCGTGATAATACATCACGTGCTGCCTTTCTTTGAACTTTTTCGATGTACTCCGTCAGTCCTATCTGGTAAGCATCCCACACCGTGTAGCAGTATTCTAAAAGAGGACGGACAAACGTAGTGTAGGCAGTCTCCGTAATAGGTCTGTTACATTTTCGAAGTGTCCTGCCAATAAAACGCAGTCTTTCGTTAGCCTTCCCGACAACATTTTCTATGTGTTCGTTCCAATTTAAGTTGTTCGTAATTGTAATACCTAGGTATTTAGTTGAATTTGCGGCTTTTAGATTAGACTGATTTATCGTGTAACCGAAGTTTAACGAGTTCCTTTTAGCACTCACGTGGATGACCTCACGCCTTTCGTTATTTAGGGTCAACTGCCACGTTTCGCACCATTCAGATATCTTTTCTAACTCGTTTTGCAGTTTGTTTTGGTCTTCTGATCGTGTTGTTGTGTGAAGGAAGGAGGGGCAGAAGGTTAGGATTTAACGTCCTGTCGACGATGAGTTCGTACGAGACAGAGCACTAGCTCCACCCAGTTTGCCTTAATCGATTCAGGGAAACCATCGAAAACCATAGCGTCGATGGCCAAATAATTTCAGCACTCCACGAATGCAAGTCCAGCGTCGTAACCAATGCACCACTCCTCTCGGTTGTTACTTGTACCAATTAATCACAACAGAACCACAAAGTGTGATAACAGTCGCTGCACTCCGTCTATGTTTTGTTGCCCGCTGAGATAATAGCTGGCCAAGCGGTCAAAAAGCCACTCTACTGCGTAAATATCGCATGAGTGCGAATACTATCGTGTATATTGATTTTTAGCACAGTTTATGCAATGGGTAGCATACGTAGTACAATAAAATTCAACAATGACTAAAAAGTGACAGCACATTTCTCATTCTTTAGTTTCCTAAGGCCCTAAGAGGCATGAAACGGCACTTCACAGGACAGCTTATTCTTGATTCTCCTGTAACGTGCACATGTTTACTGAAGAATGTCATTCTCCTTCCATGACAAAAAATTGCTAGCAAACACCAGCGACCTGATCTTTTGCAGGACGGCGTACATCTGTGTGCGAAGTTTTGTTTGCAACACTTTCATCCAGATCAGTGAGTGTGTAACGTAGGGAACTTGTTCGGAATGTAATACCTACATTATTTATCGTACAAAGTAAGCAACAACACCTGTAGCTGCATGAAAAACCACCCAGACGCGACAGTAAAATGACAAAGGTAATAAAACTGTTTCCAAACACAGAAGACACTAATTTCACAATAATTGTTACATCTGAACCACAAACGGCACGAATCTTCGAAATATTCGTTTCTGAAGCGGAATTTACAGAGATATTCTTATATTGGAAAGCCTAGTAACGCGTAGGAATGGGCAAATCAATAGACCCCACAAAAAAATTTTACGAGTCAGTGAAATTCCTAATAATAATAGAAATAGGCAACAACAGAAATATATGCTGCTCATGTGTGAAATACTTGTTTATATTCTCTTGCTTTCAGTAGAGTAAGCTGAATTTGTGCAGATGTTCGGAAATATTTCTTCGGGATTAAGTTGTTGTTTATGTCATTGATTCAGTGAGATTTAGCTGTTTTTACGTTATTTTACGTTAATTTATGTCTCTTGGTGGTTTAATAACGCATGGAACGCAAAACATAACAGCTATTTCGTTAATTAAGTAGAAAAATATTTAAAAACGAACTTTGTCGTTACGACGCAGTCAACAGTCACCTTTCTAACCGCTTGGAGCGCTAGTGTCGCTCCATCTGTCAAACGGTAACAACTTCGGCTCAGAGAGTATCGCGACTGGTATGTTAGACTGTGGCAGAACTTTAAGAGTGCCAAAGAAATTAAACATGAATCTAAGGGACACGGCACTGAGTGGTTCGTTTCTCGACCTAGTATAATGAACCCGACTGAGTGGGAAAGAGAAAACTACCAGCAGTCTGCTACCGGCAGGGCCATGCGAACGGATACCGCGTGTCACACTTGGACGTACGACACAATGCAGACTTCCGCTCTGGTGATATCGTGGGAGTGATTTCTGAAGTTCTGCACGCGAGAACTTCCGGTTCCACGCAACACAGGACTGCCTCAGCTGACGACGCTGCGTGGGGCGAAGCCCTCCATTTTGAACTGAGTCTATGATATCAGGACGTGGGAAACTAAAAATTACAGCATTCATTCATGTTCTGAATTTGTTGTGGAAACTCTGTCACTAAGTAGCTTTATGGCTTTGTTTTCCATTTAGCCGTGTACCCGCCAAATTGCATGAACTGTCTCACGGCATCTCAGGCAGTTCTACATTGCAACGTACATTCGCACCTCACAGAGGGAAGAAACATTGAGATGTATACTTATTTCAGCGGCAGGAACTTCACGCTCTGCGATAGAACTAGCGTCGTTTTCAGTCCACATGTATACATGGTGAAGGTGAAGCAGAATACCAGGACCTGGTGACGGAATGAACAGTCTGAACACAGGATACAGACTAAAAGTAAACTAAAGAAAGTCGGAAGTAATGAGGATTAGCAGAAATGAGAGAAGCGATGAAATTAACAGCAAAAGTGAGAACCACATAGAAGATGAAGAAAAACTGGGCCACCTTGGAAGCGAAAAAACACATAACGGACGAAGCGAGGAGGAGGTAAGAAGCTGACCAACACAAAGAGGGTATTTCTCGCTGATAGAAGTCTATTAGCATCAAGCATAGGGCATAATCGGAGACAGAAATTTCTGAGAATGAACGCGAAACACAACACTGGATGCATGATAATCATAGATTGTGAGAAAACCGGAAAAAAAGAATCTAAGCTTTCGACATGCGGTATAACACAATGATGGTGTAATTTATGTGGACTGATGGGGCAATAAATGGAGATTTTCTCAGCAGAATCGTGGCAAATGCCGAACAGAAGAAGAGACAGAATGACAGGGCATTTGTTAAGAGATCAGGGAATAACTTCATAACTTTTATGATACTAGAGGAAGTCGTAGAGAGGAAACACTGTAGGTAAAGACAGAGATTGGAACACATCCAACAAATAAAGAAAATGCTACTCAGAGATGAAGAGAGAAAGTCATGGTGAGCCGCATCGGAGTATTCACAAGCCTGATGAACGAAAAAAAAAAAAAAAAATGTGTACATAAGAGGATAATTTTTCCAAACAGCATAGCTACTGCACAGAGTACATATAAGGAATAAAAACACTGTAGATCGACCATAATACATTATTACCAACTTTTGATCCAGTTTCAACAGAATCTGTACTATCAGACTTTTAGACCAAGCTGTTGTTGAAGTACGTTTTTTTCTCCGTGTCTGATAACTTCAGAAGCGAATAAAAGAATCAGTTTGAAATTAGAGCAGACAATTAATTATAATTAGACTCAAATAACTCATAATTAATGGCACGAATATAAAACGGAACAAATTAATTAATAATGGTTTTTAAAAGCGTTCATTGGAGTGATTCATGCTGACGTTAACATCATTCAAGACTCGACATACAGATACATGAAGACTTGTATGCATGTCAGAGACGTTTTTAGATTTTGACATGTGCTAAAGTACAATTATACCACTTAACAATGGCTAATAGGCCGAAATTGCAATAGCGTAAGTAAATAATTTTTACAGACATTGGTGAACATGGTGTTTTATTTTAAAATTTTGAGATGATTAGGAGCCTTAATCAGGAGAAAATCAGGGAAGTTAAAAATTGTTTGATCAGTAAGGGAATTACTTCCACTTTTAAGTATAACCTTTAACAGGAAAGCACGGATGGTGGTGGATGGTTCTAATGGCACTGAGCACTATGGGACTTAACTTCTGAGGTCATCAGTGCCCTAGAACTTAGAACTACTTAAACCTAACTAACCTAAGGACATCACAAACATCCATGCCCGAGGCAGGATTCGAACCTGCGACCGTAGCGGTCACGCGGTTCCAGACTGTAGCGCCTAGAACCGCTCGGCCACTCCGGCCGGCGATGGTGGATGGAGAAGAGCTATGGGTGATTGATGATTTACGTCGTACCTGCCGATTTACGTTGTACGTGGACTAGGAAGAAGCCAGGAATCCTTCAGGATAAAGTAACAGTGTTCAGAAACAAGTACGAACGATGAGTTCGTCTAAAAATGCAGGACGCGCTACAGCTGTACCAGGCGACACATTCATACGATATCTGACTCACAAATTTGGTTCAAAAAGGAAACCCATGTATTACGAAGTTGTCACAAATGTTCTTTATAAACATGAGAAAAGACATGATATTGTGACGTTTGAGATAGGTGAAAAGCTGGAGAACTACAGAGGCTGGGCAAAAAGCACCGCTGTAAAGGAACACTTGAACATAAATGCAGATACAAGCCAAGCTTGCAAGTTGCGTTATTGTATTTGACAATAAAAGCACATGTGCGATGTCTTCGATAGTTTTCAAGGGTCAGACGTGGTCAAAATAGTGGTCTGTGTAATTGTGATAGTACATCAGGTCGGAGCTAACAAGGAGGCCCTCCATACTGTAAATCGCGGATTTTGATGCGCTTCAAATCTGTTGTAGAGGCACTTAGCCTGAGTATCTGACTATCGTGTTTTTCAGAGACGCGCCTTAGTTTTCGAGAAAATTGATTTTGAAGTTCTTTGCTTGCTGTCTATACCCGTAACATTACGTGTATTCCGAGTAAGTAAGCGCAGCGCAGTAGTTAAGGTGCACGGCTACCGCGCTGGAGGTACCGTGTTCGAATCCTGCTGCCATATGTTTATGTTATGTATGCAAGACCGTCCAGAAAATATGATCCTAACGTTCAAAAACGAGCAGACGAATCAACTGGGAAATACAGAAATGTAGTCGCGTCCAGCACGAAATGCGGGAAGTTCACGAAACTGGAATACGAAGAATTTATGCGTTCTGTAATTCTTCCGTACGAGGGACAGAAATTTGTTTTGTACATTATCGATTCGTAGGGAGGGCAAACCGATTCAGCTTTATACGATCATCTATTCACTGATGAAAGGAAAGCGAGCACCTGCACCCTAAAAGTGGTCCCGCCAAAGCGCACTCCTTATTGCCAGTCCTGCGATGCTTATTTTTAGCGACAGGTGAAAATTTTCACGAAAATTGTTCTGAATGGTCCCAACTTGATGGAAGACGATAGGGAGATCGCTTCTGGGGAAGATTCGATAAAATTACATTCGCTAATCCTACATCAATTCAGGGCGCTTAATTTTGAAAGCATGATTAGATACGCATGGTTCGCATCGAAATTAGTGGTTGAAAAAGAAATCTTTTTGAACGCAAAAGAATTGTGTTTCCCGGTATTGCTCATGATGAAACCGTACGCCTGCAAGACGGTTGCATTCATACAATGCGCGTGGTGCTGCGAAAATTTGTGCATTGTTTGTTTCTATGGTAAGTATCCCCCACAATGTTGTTCTGGCACATCAAGCAATGTGGACGATGAAAAATAAGACTTTGTAATATTGTATGACAGAAAAAATTAATAAAAAATATATCTTTATAATTTCGCACACCTTACACTGCTTGTAACGTTACCGGTATACAAACCACACAATGAAATTCAAAATCCATTTTCTCAAAAACCAAGGCCCGTCTCTAAAAACCGGATAATCAGATACTAAGGTAAGTGCCTCTACAACATACATGAAGCACATCAAAATCCGTGATTTACAGTATGGAGGGTCCCCTTGTAAGTAAATTTGAACGTGGGCATATTGCTGCTGCTCTTATGGGGGGTGCTTCCATAACGAAGACAGTAAAAGTACTTGGTGTTTCAATAGGCACAATATCGAAGACTTATTGCGTATATACGAAAAGCGGAAAAATATCATCGCCGAGCCACAAACCGGACGAAAGTATACTGAGCGTCCGTGACGGACGGTCAGTGAAGAGGAAAAAACCAATAGGACGAGAGCTGCAAAAGTCACTGCAAAACTGGATGTCGCAGCTGCGAACACTGGACTCGCATTCGGGAGGACGACGGTTCAAACCCCAGTCCGGCCATCCAAATTTAGGTTTTCCGTGGTTTCCCCAAATCGTGTAAGGCAAGTGGCGGGATTGTTCCTTCGAAAGGGCACGGCCAACTTCCGGCTCCATCCTTCTCTAATCCGACTTTGTGCTCCGTCTCTAATGACCTCGTTGTCGACGAGACGTTAAAAACTAATCATATCCTCCTCCTCCTCCTCCTGCCCCTCCTCGCAACTGAGAACGACGTCAGCACGAAAACAATACGAAGGGACCTCCACAATTTGCGAAGTGCAGGGCAGGCTGGAATTCCAAAACCATAGATCAGCCGGCCGCGGTGGTCTAGCGGTTCTAGGCGCTCAGTCCGGAACCGCGCGACTGCTACGGCCGCAGGTTCGAATCCTGCCTCGGGCATGGATGTGTGTGATGTCCTTAGGTTAGTTAGGTTTAAGTAGTTCTAAGTTCTAGGGGACTGATGACCACAGATGTTAAGTCCCATAGTGCTCAGAGCCATTTGCACCATAGATCAGTATTGCAAATACTTGTAACCGAAAAACGTGGTGGCTAAGCCGTAAGACCCGGACTATGGAATAATGTAAGAATGTAATTTGGTCGGATAAGTGCTACTCCACACTGTTGCCAACTTAAGGCCGGGCTCACGCCTCTAGTGTGAAACGTAGGGAGTGTTCGGTGAAGATTTGGGAGGCGGTATCGTGGTGTTTCCATGGGCCCCAGGGTTACTCTGGATGGTCACATAACTGCCTAGGATTATGTGACAAGTCTGGCTGATCAGGTCCACCTCTTGGTACGATGTTTACTCCCCAGTGGTGATGCTGTGTTCCAAGAAGACAGGGTCCCTGTTCACACGGTTACCGTCATCCAGGATTGGTTTTGTGAGCATGAGAATGAACTGTCGCACCTCTTATTTTCACCACAGTCTCCAGATCAAAAAATAATTGTCCTTCTGTGGTCTTCTTTGGAGAGAAGGATACATGATGGCTACACATCTCCATCGCCGTTACGTAAACTTGGTATAAAGTTCCCTTGAAAACTATTCAGCATTTGGAACTTCCTGGCAGATTAAAACTGTGTGCCGGACCAAGACTCGAACTCGGGACCTTTGCCTTTCGCGGGCAAGTGCTCTACAATCTGAACTACCCAAGCACAACTCACGCCCCGTTCTCACAGCTTTACTTCTACCAGTACCTCGTCTCCTACCTTCCAAACTTCACAGAAGCTCTCCTGCGAACCTGCAGAACTAGCACTTCTGGAAGAAAGGATATTGCAAAGACATGGCTTAGCCACAGCCTGGGGGACGTTTCCAAGTTTGGAAGGTAGGAGACGAGGTACTGGCAGATGTGAAGCTGTGAGGACGGCCCCGCCGTGCTTGGGTAGCTCAGATGTTATAGCAATCGCGAAAGGCAAAGGTCCCGAGTTCGCGACTCGGTTTTAATCTGCCAGGAAGTTTCATATTAGCGCACACTCCGCTGCAGTGTGAAAATCTCATTCTGGTATTAACGATTTGTATGTAGCCACTCCGGGACGACTGGAAGCTATTTTGAACGCCAACGATTTTCCTGCACCGTGTTAGGGATAATGATGTGTATTACTTTTGGGGTTTCCGTATTTTTGTGCAGGTCCCTCCTATGTGAACGGAACGATCCACATGGCAACTGTAGTATCAGACGTTTTTTGGGTATGTATGACCAACAACAAAGGAGACCAGGAAGAATTTTCTCTCAGCTTAAAGTATTTCAAGATAAACACGGTGGTAAGTCGGCCGTACCGTTGCGTGGCGTAACTGTGCATGCGACAACTAGCCAGTTGTTACTCTAAGAGTAAAAGTTTTATCACCAAGGTCTACAGCATTAGTAATAGTGGTTCAAATGGCTCTGAGCACTATGGGACTTAATTTCTGCGGTCATCAGTCCCCTAGAACTTAGAACTACTTAAACCTAACTAACCTAAGGACATCACACACACCCATGCCCGAGGCAGGATTCGAACCTGCGACCGTAGCGGTCGTGTGGTTCCAGACTGTAGCGCCTAGAACCGCTCGGGCACCCAGGCCGGCAGTAACAGTAGTGGTTGATATTGTCGCAGAAGAGGAAAGGGTTCCTGTTTTAGTGGATGCAGAATGGATAGAGAAGGACAAGCTGCTGAAGTGAAAGTAAGAAGACACTACTAACTTTTCCCACTCCATCGGGCTGGTTCGTACAGCAACCGTATAAAGGTCACTTTGAAGAATAACAGCATTGGTTTGGAAAATTGTTTTAATGTCACGTTTTGACGGTTTAGGGCATCATGAGATTTTCTAGAAAGAAGAACTAAGAAAGATATAAACAGCCAGATGCATGGTCCTATCACGCACAGCTCGAAGTGAAAATATCAACGAAGCGTCTACGAACCATCAGAAAGAAAGCTTACTTTTCCCGTTATGCTTTGAAACAAGCAAACACCAACATCGCACTAAACAGGTTGTGTACCTACCCAATAAATAAGAAGCTGTAAAAAATTAAAAAAAAAACTGAAAAGAAATACAGTAGCAGAGGCAAAACTGAAAAGTGCAAGCGTTACCTTCGATACTTATGTACAGAGAGGGGCTGTGTGGCGACAGGACCACACTTACAGGACTGCAGACATGTGGCTTCATTTGAACACAGTGTAGTGAAACTGACCGACACAGATGAAGGTGTCCACACAAGTGTACAGTTAAGGACTGGACTTTGCGCCTCATGGGGCTTAGCAGCGAAAATTCACAGAGACGGCGTGCATGAATGATTCTGGAATATAAATTTAATGAAGAGCATATAATGGGGATTAAAAATTAGGCTACTGAGCAAAATATTGTGAAGATCGAATATATTGAAATAATAAAGAAACATAATGGGGTTATCTGTATGAAAATTGGAAGATGGCTCTAAGCATTATGGGACTTAACATCTGAGGTCATCAGTCCCCTAGTCTTAGAACTACTCAATTCTTCTCGAGTGATCATCCGAAGATGATGGGTACTAAACTCATTGAAACGTTGCGACAAGACGACGCCACCACTCGGCTGATAACCCGAGAAGAATTCATCAGTGGAATACGCCGAGAAAGACTGAAATCGCATATTTTCACTGTTCTTATTTCACAGCATATAAGCAAAGGTAATAAGTTTTCTTTCTAGTGGTTCGCAAACACTTTTTTGATATTTTTATTTCGAGCCGTCCGTGATAGGACCATACCTGTGTCTATTGATATTTTCTTTTCTTCTTTTTTTTTGTAGAAAATCCGATGATGGGCTGAAAGACGAAACGCATCATTTAAACAGTAAGTTCCACAGCCGAGACTTATTTTAAATTCAAAATAAGAAGAAACTGGTTGAATGCCAGGAGGGTAGTCTAAATTGCAGCAACAGGGGAAGACTGAAAAGACGGCGCTACTCGTTCATGTGACATCGCATTAGCTAAAATCGTGAACAGAGGTTGAAAATACCGCTTCAGTTGTATGGTTCTTTTTATTTAGTACACGACCGGTTTCGGGCTCTTATACGCCCATCATCAGGTGTTATAACTTGGTGCTGTGACCTCAAGCGCCGCGGTTGAGGGGTACACCAGCGAACGCAGAGCACCCCGCGGAGCTCGGGGTTACAGCACGAAGTTGTAACACCAGATGATGGGCGTATAAGAGCCCGAAACCGGTCGTATTCTAAATAAAAAGAGCCTTACAACTGAAGCGGTATTTTCAACCTCTGCTATAATGATCAGCTGCGGATGTTCGCCCGACAGGACTGTTTGCGAAGTCGCGAGGTTTCAAAGGGCGGAGAAGTGGCGCAGAGAGAAGAGCGGGCGGCTCACCAGCAGCTTCTTGGCCTTGTCGGAGAGCGAGGAGCCGAGCTTGAGGTGGGCGGCCATCCACATGAGCTCGGAGACGCTGAACAGGCCCGGCAGGTGGTCATCCTGCTGGATGTAGCTGGCCTGCCGGCGCAGGCGGCTGTCGCCCGGCTGCAGCAGCACCTCGTCCAGCCGCAGCTCGCCGCCCATGCCACGCGTCCTGCACCCACACCAAGCACACAGTCTCAACTAACGCCGTTGCAAAGTATCGACGTATCGATATTTCGATATTTTTCCAACCAGCGTTGATATACATATCGGCTATGATTCCTTTCACCGTTATATCGATATCGAAAGGGCAATATCGAGTGCCGATATTTTTGTTTTATATACAGGGTGTTACAAAAAGGTACGGCCAAACGTTCAGGAAACATTCCTTACACACAAAGAAAGAAAATATGTTATGTGGACATGTGTCCGGTAACGCTTACTTTCCATGTTAGAGCTCATTTTATTACTTCTCTTCAAATCACATTAATCATGGAATGGAAACACACAGCAACAGAACGGACCAGCGTGACTTCAAACACTTTGTTACAGGAAATGTTCAAAATGTCCTCCGTTAGCGAGGATACATGCATCCACCCTCCGTCGCATGGAATCCCTGATGCGCTGATGCAGCCCTGGAGAATGGCGTATTGTATCACAGCTGTCCACCATACGAGCACGAAGAGTCTCTACATTTGGTACCGGGATTGCGTAGACAAGAGCTTTCAAATGCCCCCATAAATGAAAGTCAAGAGGGTTGAGGTCAGGAGAATGTGGAGGCCATGGAATTGGTCCGCCTCTACCAATCCATCGGTCGCCGAATCTGTTGTTGAGAAGCCTACGAACACTTCGACTGAAATGTGCAGGAGCTCCATCGTGCATGAACCACATGTTGAGTCGTACGTGTAAAGGCACATGTTATAGAAGTACAGGTAGAGTATCCCGTATGAAATCATGATAACGTGCTCCATTGAGCGTAGGTGGACGAAACTAAAATGAGCTATAACATGGAAATTAAGCGTTTCCGGACACATGTCCACATAACATCTTTTCTTTATTTGTGTGTGAGGAATGTTTCCTGAAAGTTTGGCCGTACCTTTCTGTAACACCCTGTATATATGAAGATAGTAAGTAGTATATATGAAGATAGTAACAGATACCATTGACGACCGTGCAGCTTCTATAGAATAAACGATAATTAATTGAAACCCTCAGCTGCCGACAGGTGTTGTTGATATACCTTGATGGGGACAACTGAAAATGTGTGCCCCGACTGGGACTCGAACCTGGGATCTCCTACTTGCATGGCAGGCGCTCTATCCATCTGAGCCACCGAGGACACAGATGACTGTAGGGCCTTATCCCTTGCACGCTTCCCGTGAGACCCACATTCCCAATTGTCCACAGTATACATACGTTCAAATGGTTCAAATGGCTCTGAGCACTATGGGACTTAATAGGTGAGGTCATCAGTCCCCCAGAACTTAGAACTACTTAAACCTAATTAACCTAAGGACATCACACACATCCACGCCCGAGGCAAGATTCGAACCTGCGACCGTAGTGGTCGCGCGGTTGCAGACTCAAGCGCCTAGAACCGCTCGGCCACTTCGGCCGGGTATACATACGTAATGTACCTAATAGATATTTGCCCATCCACTCATTACTCGTGCACACTAAGGTAACGATTCCCGTAAGAGTTCGGGCAACCTGTGCGCATTCGCACAGACGAAGGTCAATGACTGGGTAGCCTTTAACTATATATACGAAAATACTTACTGTTCTCGAAATACAATGGTATCTGTTCTTCCGAGAACAGTTACTATCTTCATATATATTAGTTAAAGGCTACCCAGCCATTGACCTTCGTCTGTGCGAATGCGCACAAGTTGCCTCACCTCTTACGGGAATTGTTACCTTAGTGTGCGTGAGTAATGTGTGGATGGGCAAAGATCTATTAGGTACATTACGTATGTAGATTGTGGACAGTTGTGAATGTGGGTCTCACGGGAAGCGTGCAAGGGATAAGACCCTGCAGTCGCTCTCTTCATATCTGTCCTCGGTGGCTCAGATGGATAGAGCGTCTGCCATGTAAGCAGGAGATCCCAGGTTCGAGTCCCAGTCGGGGCACACATTTTCAGCTGTCCCTATCGAGGTATATCATCAACACCTGTTGGTAGCTGAGGGTTTCAATTACTTATTATATATATATATATATTCACTAGAAAAAACGATAATTGATTGAAACCCTCAGCTGCCGACAGGTGTTGTTGATATACCTTGATGGGGACAACAGAAAATGTGTGCCCCGACCGGGACTCGAACCTGGGATCTCCTACTTGCATGGGAGACGCTCTATCCATCTGAGCCACCGAGGAAACAGATGACTGCAGGACCTTATCGCTTGCACGCTTCCCGTAAGACCCACATTCCCAACTGTCCACAGTATATATATATATATAATAGAGGGAAACATTCCACGTGGGAAAATATATCTAAAAACACAGATTATGTGACTTACCGAACGAAAGTGCTTGGAGGTCGATAGACACACAAACATACACACGAAATTCAAGCTTTCGCAACAAACTGCTGCCTCATCAGGAAAGAGGGAAGGAGAGGGAAAGACGAAAGGATGTGGGTTTTAAGGGAGAGGATAAGGAGTCATTCCAATCCCGGGAGCGGAAAGACTTACCTTAGGGGGAAAAAAGGTAACACAGACTGTGTATGTGCGGATGGATATGTGTGTGTGTGCGCGAGTGTATACCTGTCCTTTTTTCCCCCTAAGGTAAGTCTTTCCGCTCCCGGGATTGGAATGACTCCTTACCCTCTCCCTCAAAACCCACATCCTTTTGTCTTTCCCTCTCCTTCCCTCTTTCCTGATGAGGCAACAGTTTGTTGCGAAAGCTTGAATTCCATGAGTATGTTTGTGTTTGTTTGTGTGTCTATCGACCTGCCAGCACTTTCGTTCGGTAAGTCACATCATCTGTGTTTTTATATATATATATATATATATATATATATATATATATATATATTGCAATTTTCGGTAAATATTTGAAATTATTCTTTTGAAATTACAGTAGGACATAATTTTACTTTCACCATGTGAGGAAATCATACTACTTTTTGAGCTTTCATTATGTCCAGTCTCTGTCCTTGACTGTGTGAAGTAGGTATAGAAGGCACAAAGAAGTAGTCCGATTGCACCAGCGAAGGGTGGGGTGGGGGGGGGAGTGGTGAGGGTGGGGGGTACTGAATGAAATAACAGGATTTCCGACGTGAGAAAATAACACACCAGTTGCGTTTAAAAACAATTCTTAACACAACTTTCTTCACATCGGCATTCTTTAAAAAGTAGTTGGTGAAAATGATGAACAAAAATCTAAATGAGAAGATCGGTCTTTGCGGTGGGCAGAGACGTGTGAGGGGAAATGCTGACGTAATCGACTCTCGGCACTGCCAACAGTAACAGCAGCGTTTAACTGCACCAAGCAACTCTCGCACTTCGACTGCTAGTTGGCTGCCGTTTGCAGAAATGGAAAAACACGGAAGGCGACATGAAGACTTCTGGACAAATCCGGTATGTGACGGAATCAAACGACGAACCCAGGGGACACCTGTTATTGTGCCACTTACATGCAGTTACCGTTAGCAAAGTGGTTACCGCCAAACGTGAACGTGCATCGTTTTCCTTTCAAGTCTTGCTCTAAGGGCGATAAGCAGGCAGCTAGCTTGTTGATGTGCAGAACATCTAATAATAAATCACGTGTTTTGCAAAAATAGACATAATGTCTGCAGGGATACCGCAGTCACGTAGCATGTGAAGGTTGCTTAGTGTGGACGGGTTACTCCTGTAACCGATTTTTGCAGATGTGAAGATGGTTCTAGAGGAACCGAAACCGGAAATATACAGGTCTAAAACTGGCAGTATATTTACAATGAGAAACCGATTTTTTTGGTCGGTACGTCGATAATCTTTCCGTCGATATACCGATCTACCGGTAATTTTTTTCGTTGCAACGAGGGTCGATAATAATATTTTTTTAAATATTCATACCGGATACCCAATATTATTACAAAATACCAACAGCCTCAACACAGTCACGTGTCGAGGATGATCGGGGAGCCGAGCTTCCGGAACTCAACGTCTGGACTAAGCACTCTGTCAAAATGCTTCTGCGAGTACCAATCAGAAAGTAATGTCTCCTATTTTTTCCTCCTTCATTAAGCTGATGACAGAGCAATCATAACACAGCACTGTATAAATTTAGAAAATAACCTACGTTGATGTACATACAAGAAGATTTTCAGTGACTAAAGGTGAAACGCCTGACCACATTTATGAAACTCTGAAGAAGGAGAATGGAGATGCGACAGACATCAGCACCGTTAAGTTGGTATTACATGACACACCTACAATACAGAAGTCTACACCAGTGCTCCAGTGCACCATATTTAGTGACAGTGGCTGTGACTCAGAATCATGGAAAACCGACTGTCTGCTTCCGCACGAGCCTTTTTTTCACTTGTCTTCTGAGCCCTTATACGAGATGTATGTTGGGGGACTAGGATCGTTTTGCAGTCTGATACCGGTTCTCTTAACTTTGTCAATAAAGTTTCACAAAAATAATGTCTTCTTCCCTAGAGTATTTCAGTATCACTCGTATTTTGATCTATCCTCTTGTAACAAGTCTAGCAGCCGCCTCTGAATTGCTTTCATGTCTTCTTTTGGACTGATTGGGTGGGGGTCCCGAACACTGGAACAGTACTGAGGAATGGGTCATACAACTGTCCTGCATGTGGTCTTCATTACAGATGAGCTACACTTTCCTAGAATTGTCCCGATAAAAAGTCGACCAGTCGCCTACCCCACGACCGACCTTACGCGCTCGTTCTGTTTCATGTCGCTCTGCAACGTTACCCCATAGATATGTAACCGAAGTGACTGTGTCGAATACTATCGTAAAATATAGTCTACGTTACTGCAGGTCTCACTGATCTATCCAGTTAGAGCCAAATACTGAACGTTGTTTACTACTGGCATGTTTTGTGGCCGTTTCCCGGCCATATAAATATTGCTGCCGCAGCGGCACACCGCGAGCAGTCCAGTATCAACAAAAGCTTCATTAAGTTTGTGTTCTGCACAGCAGTAACGTGCCAAGTAGAGGCATACAACACTCTCATATGGTCAGGATAGTGGCTTTACTTTCAGCATGTCATGCACAGCAAGATGTTGCCGATCGGTTACATGTCACTCAAAGTCGTGTATCTATAGTGTGGAGGAAGTGCGGAGGGTCGGGAAGTGTGAACGATAGACCTTGCAGCGGTCGTCCTCGTATGACAACACCGATGCGTGATAGATTCCGCCAATTGTCGGCTGGCACGCGCCCAACATCAACTGCTAGAAATATTGGCGACAGACATTCGTTTCGCATAACAAACAGTGCAAAGAAGATTTCATCAGGATAGTCTTCATTCCAGAAGAATGAAAAGCTTTGCGCTCAACCAACGGAACCGAAGCAATCGAGGGACCTGGGCTTTTGCACGTCAGCACAGGACCACGAAGAATGGAGTAACTTCAGGTTTGCTGACCAGACCAGGATTGGTTTGCGGAGAAACACTGAGCGTCTTAGGGCATGGAGAAGCGCTACACGACACCAGGAACGCCGATACGTTCACCAAGTCCATCCGTTTGCAGCTGGAAGTGTAATGTTCTGGGCGGCAATAACGGCGGGACGGCGGATCCTCTGATTCCCATCTACGGCAATCTGACTGGTCCCCGATACCTCCAAGAGGTCCTACAAACGATTGTAAGGCCCTACAGACGTGATGTCGGAGACAACGTCATCCTAGTTGATGACAATGCAAGACTGCTCTGTACTTTAGCAGTGTCTCAGTATCTTCAAAGATGCAACACCAACCGAATGCATTGACCAGCACAGTCCCCAGATATGCATGCTATATAGCGTGCATGGGACCTGTTGAAGATGGACATTACACAACGTCCGAATCGACTTAACTATCTCCAGGTCCTCATTAAAGCTGTCATTGAGGAGTGGGACCTCATACTCCAAGATGAACTTGATTGCCTCATCCAGAGCGTGCAAGTGGTTCAAAATGGTTCAAATGGCTCTGATGACTATGGGACTTAACATCTGAGGTCATCAGTCCCCTAGAACTTAGAACTACTTAAACCTAACTAACCTAAGGACATCACACACATCCATGCCAGAAGGAGGATTCGAACCTGCGACCGTAGCGGTCCCGCGGTTCCAGACTGAAGCGCCTAGAACCGCTCGGCCACAGTGGCCTGCTCGCAAAGTGGAAGAATTCATCCATGTGCGGGGAGGACTACTAAAGACTGATAATAATCATCATGAGGTAAAGCTTTTTATTGTTTTTGTTTTCAAGATGTACACTTAGGAGAAAGCCTGCTTTGTTTTTTAACGATTTCCTTTAACTAGCCAAAATCGTTCTTGTTTTCAGAAGGAATTACGAGTATGTTTATTTTGATAAAATATTCTATAAACTTTAGTTTGTGTACTATAAGAAGTCATTGTACTAACTCTTTGATACTCCAAACTTTTGTTGAGGTGTCTACATGAAGAACCCGAGTGGTCCTATCATACTTCCCTGAGGCACACCTAATGATACCTTTGTGTCTGATGAACAGTCGTCATCCAGAACAAAGTGCTGGATTTTATTACTTAAAAAGTCTTCGAGTCACTCGCATATCTGAGAACCTATTCCGTACGCTCTGACCTTTGTTATCAGTTTGCAGTGTACCACTTCGTCAAACGCTTTCCGGAAAGCTAACAATATGGAATGTGCCTGTTGATGCTCAACCATGGTTCGCACGATAAAGTGAAAAGTAGCAGGATGAGTTTCGCACGAGCTATGATTTCTAAATAATTTTGGCAGATAAATACGATCGTGAGTCAGAATTAGTGTGTAAACACTTCAAACAGGATATTGGCAACAAGCTGGAAACTGACGCTCCTCCCAAAAGCCTAATGAGTACATAAACTGGAGGTATTAAATATGGGCGCATGTGACTGAAATATACAATCTTTAGGGAGGTAACAGTGGCATAAATGTATCAGAGGCCCTATTTTCGTAGCCTGGTTCAAAATGGTTCAAATGGCTCTGAGCACTATGGGACTTAACTTCTAAGGTCATCAGTCCCCTAGAACTTAGAACTACTTAAACCCAACTAACCTAAGGACATCACACACATCCATGCCCGAGGCCGGATTCGACCCTGCGACCGTAGCGGTCGCGCGGTTCCAGACTGTAGCGCCTTTAACCGCTTGGCCACCACGGCCGGCTCGTAGAATGGCATGGGAGATTTCTTGAAAACTTGAAACTGCATTATACAAATTTAGTCTTCCTGTAACAGAGACGGGCTTCAGACAAGTCGAGTCTCTTGTGGAAGGAGGGAATGTTATTTTGAGCTCAAAAGGTAATGTTTTCCCCCCTTTACTCTGGATGCTCTGTATTATGATGTAGATATTCTTGATATAATTTGGTATTTTGGGAAAAGTACAATAATTTGCTGCTTTCTTTATCTTGATCTCAGGATAAATTTACGGTACCATCTGGAATATGCACCTGCTGAAATGCACCGAGGTGGCAAAAGTAATGGGATTTCGATCTGCACAAATACATACAGATGGCCGTATTATCGCGTACACAAGGTATAAAAGGGCAATGCATTAGTGTAATTGTCATTTTTACCCAGGTGGTTCATGTGAAAATGTTTCCGATGTGATTATGGCGGCACGACGAGTTTTAAAAACTGTTGAACACCGAACAGTAGTTGCAGTTAGACAAATGGGACACACAGTTTCGAAAATCGTTAGAGAATTCAGCATTTCGAGATCCATAGTATCAAGAGTGTGCCGAGAATCCCGAATTTCAGGCGTTACCTCTCACTACGGACAACGAAGTGGCCAACGGCTATCATTTAACGACCGAGAGCAATGGCGTCTGCCTAGAGGTGTTAATGCTAACAGACGAGCAACTCTGCTTGAAATAACCGCAGAAATCAACATGGAACGTACAAGAAACGTATCCGCTAGGACATAGCGGCGGAATTTGGCGTTAATGGGCTATTTCAGTAGGCGACGGACGCGAGAGCTTCTGCTAACAGTACGACATTGCTCCAGTGCCATGTTGGTTGGACCCTGAAGGCCTGGAAAACCATGGTCTGGTCACTTGAGTCCCGAGTTCATTGGTAAGAGCTGACGGTAGTGTTCAATTGTGACACAGACAATGGACCCAAGTTGTGAATGAGGCACTGTAGAAGCTGATGGTGGCTCAGTGGTGGTCTGTGTTTACACGGAATGGAGTGGGTCCTCTGGTCCAGCTGATCCGAACACTGATCATCTGTAGCCCAAACAATGATGGAATTTTTATGAATGATAGTCCACGATGTTAGTGGGCCACAACTGTCCGCCATGTGGGTGAAGAACATTTTGGTTATTTCGAGCGAATGGTTTGGCCCTCCGCATAGCTCGATATGAGTCCCACCGAACATTTATGGTATATAATCGATTGGCCTGTTCGCGCACAACATCCTGCGCAGAGCAGTTTCGCAGTTATGGACGACATGGCTCAGTATTTCTGCAGGGGACTTCCAACAAATTGTTGAGTCCATGCCACGATGAGCCACTGCACTACGACGGGAGAAAGGAGGAATCCTATGACTTTTGTCAACTCGATGTACATCAGATAGCTGAGGAGGTACATGGGAAAACACTGGTAACTTTCCCGAAAATGTAGTATATGAACAGGAGAATATTGTGATATCTTCTCTTTTCTATCAAATGGCCCTTGGGCTGTAACATATCCCCGTATTTTCAAATGTTGTTCTAAATTCGACCCCACTGCTTATTTACATTTAGACATTAATGGTTATACGATATACGAAACCATCTATGTAAAGTCCCTTGGTGTCAATTTGCATAACAGGTTTAGATAAACTAATCAAGAAGGACGGTTCAGCGCGTTACATGCTTGCTGGCCGCTGTGCCCGAGCGGTTCTGGGCGCTTCAGTTCGGAACTGTGCTTCTGTTACGGTCGCAGCTTCGTATCCTGCCTCGGACATAGATGTGTGTGATATCCGTAGGTTAGTCAGGTTTAATTAGTTGTAAGTCTAGGGGACTGATGACCTCATATGTTAAGTCCCATAGTGCTCAGAGCCATTTTGAACCGTTACATGCTTCGAATTATCTTCATTGTGTTGCTCTGAAGACAATAGTATAGGCTTACGTTCACTTCCTGTTGTCTCGTCGAATAATGTTATAAAGTAAATAAACTGTTTATTTAACAGTAGCGAGCAGTAATAACAGTAAATTAGATAACTGTGCATCTTGCTGAAGCCCTTTTGAAGACCTGGGAATTTTTACATCGCTTCCCAATAGTTCATCCTTAATGGCTTTTGTTGTCCATAATATGACTCATTTTCATCTGAACTGCAATTTTAGTAGTACCTATTAAAGAAAATAATTTCAATAATTCGCATATTGAATTAGCCTTCTTCTGTATGGCGCAGCCTGGAGCTATGTACTCTGGTGGTAAAATATTCAACAAACTACAGTATAACAGGAAACAAGAAAGCATAATTCCTGATAACTCAAAATAAATGTAGAAAAATACTCTGTAAGAGGTCCGAGCAGATGTAATTTTATGTAAGAGGTCCGAGCAGATGTAATGCAGATGTATTGCTCATGCGCTGCCTGCGATATGCAAGGTATAAGAGAATCGCTGACCAGAGAGCAGTGTTGACTGCAGTAGGTACTATGTAGCTGTAGCAGTAAGTTGTTGCTAGTCTGCGCTAGTCTGGAGTCTGCTCTGGTCTGGTATGGTGTATCGTGTTGGCTGGCGGGTCGCGGTGCAATCCAATCCAATCCATGATCATTCCGATTGTTGCAAAAAAAAAAAAAAATAAATAAATAAAAAAAATCTGTTGCTTCCTTTCATAAATGACCAATCTATCGGCCAGCATTGCACAGAGCTGTGCCGCAAAAATTTATTGTAAGAGCAGATATATAGCGCGACTTTATTGACGTAAGAATTTTTCCTTTTTTTATTCAGAATCATCTTACAGGGCCATGACGCAGCACTGCTGTCGTCCAAAATTTACCAGGTTACTGAATTTATTTTTTTATTTATTACGAGGTTTAGGAATTTTTCTTTTTCGAGCTTACATTAAATGAGAAAAGAATTCTGTGGGTACACTAAATGGGAAAGAAAGAATTTTGTTTTGAGGTTACACTAAAATTAGAATCATTATCCATATTTATTTATATTTTTTAAATTCAGTGGGGAGGTTACACTTGGCGACAACCGGCCAGGATCGTATTTCTTTGTGAATCTCTGAGAAGTAGTCATATATCTGCTCTTATTTACTTAAATGTAGATTGCATCTGGCGCAACGCATTTACTAATTTGTCACTCTTTCTTTCACAGATCATCGGCAAATTATTGCTCTTTGTTGTAATTGTGTGTGTTCCATTTTTGCTTTGTCTTTGTTTCATTTTTGCGCTTAATTTTGATTTGTGAAAAATGCCGCGAAAAACTGTTAACAGTATATCGCGATGTGCAATGAGTGAAATAGCCGACTCGAATAATTTGTCCGATAGTACTTGCGACACTCAGTGTCTTAATGATAGTCCTCCATTTACAGACAATCAGTGTGTACCGATCACTAGTAATGATTTTAATTCTAATGATGAGCAAACAAATTCAACTATGTCCACAGTAAATGTAACAATTGATGACGCGGCACGTTCAACGCTGCTCAGTTTGTCACACCCGGTTTGCAAAATTTGAATTGTGAGCAAATAATTGTTTCTAACGAAGGTGAACAATGTACTCGAAGTACATCAAATTTATTTGATTCCGATTTAGCGACCAACAATGCACATCCGATAGGCAAACCTTTTTGTGAATCAGAGAATGACCAAATGGTTACACAAAACGTGACAAATGCAGACACATCACCACACAGCTCAGAGAAAAGAGTCGCTAATATTGGCTTGGATCAAGTTATGGCAGTATTGCTACAAATTAATGAATCGTACAAACAACGTAATAAAATTCTCGAACGGTGGAATGAAAAACTAGATAACCATTGCAAACAACTTAATGAAAGTTTCAAACAGCGGAATGAAAAATTCGACAACCATTTCAAACAACTTAAAGAAAAACCAGACAAAAATTGCAAACAGTTGAATGAAAGTTTCAAACTGTCGAATGAAAAACACGACAACCTTAACGAACAGAACAAACAACTCAGTGAACAGATTACAGCCGTTACCGTGCAACGCCATGATACTAAAGAACAATTATGTGAGGAAATTAAGGCTTGTGCTAGTAACAGTAGTGAAGAAATTAGATATGTGGCTCAAGAATTAAATAATACACATGCAGCCACAACAGAATCACTTAGAGATGAAATTAGCGCAGTCGCTAAACAATGTTCTGAAAACGCAACACAGATACGCGACGAGTTTAAATTAATGTCAGCAGAACTTTCACGCACACTGGATACGGAAGTCGATAAGAAATTTGAACAACAGATCATCTATATTGACGAACGTTTTAAAGTGACAGAAATGAATAATGTTTCAGTCACTAACACGTCACAGCATACGCCACATTCCGAACATTTGTCACACTCACACAGCCAGTGTAACTTAGGTAATTTACAGAGACCACGCGACTTACATTCCAAACAGTCACAGATAAACAGATTATCATGCAATCGTGAACCAGTTCACTCATTCAGAGAAGATAACGTTGATTATAAGCAATTTTTATCCGTAAAAAAATTTAAGGTATTTAAAAATGACAGAGCACAGGTACAAGCTTTGAACTGGATACGACAATTTGTTTTTGTACTTTCACCAGCATGGCCTGTAACGCAAAAACTAGCTTTGGACTGGATACGACAATTTACTTTTGAATTTTCACCACCATTGCCTGTAACGCAGAAACTAAAATTTATTTGCAGCGCGTAATAGACCTCAGGGGATTCATTACATTTCGATGAATATGTGCCGTAGCGTGCACAGGGCCCCGAGCCGTAGTAGTGCTATTTCATCTTTGGTTTTCCGCACTGCTGCCTTTTCTTTTACTATCCTTTATATCTATCAAAACAGCTCTTTAACTATCGGTCTATCTAGGATTAAAGATGTATAAAGAAAACCTGATATGACGAGTTTTACCTGAAAGTGACAGTTTTCATTAGACACTCTCGAGATGACGAGAACTACCAGCATAATGTTAATAAATGACAAAAATTTTAATTATCAGTATCGTGAAAATTATCAGCAACAGCAAACGCATTTTGGTAACAATAGAGGCTTTTCCCAACAACAGCAACAAAACCAACCGGTTAGCATACCTAACCAACAATGCAGTCTGCAAGGTCAACCAAGCTTTAATATTTCGCCGCCTACACGTATAGCGTCGGCCACACCAAATAGTAACGCACAGCAACAAGGAAATCAGTATGTACAGAATACACACCATTTCAACTCATATCGCAATGCACCGTATAGAAATGACTATCATGACAGACGCAAAAGTAATGAGCACAATTTTCAGCGTACGTTTAATAACAGTCGGTCTTACCAGCAGCAGAATCATCCGCAACAACAAATTATCATGAATCAACCAGACAGTAGATATCATCCCGAACGTAATACGTCAGGACGAAATAACAGAACAGTACAAACAGTCGAAATGCCACAGCATCCTCCCGCAAATAATAGCACGTCAGATAGAATTTGACTAGATACAGTACAGGTTGCATCTCCCAGCAACGTAAGCAATAGTTTTGACACATAGAATCTTGTTCACGAAAATGTTATTAGTTTTGACGACATCCGATACACACTTTTGCATGAAAGACAGAATCACAACGTATGTAGACGACATTCTTATTGCAGAAGCTAACTGGTCTGAACACAATTTGATTCTTGAACAACTGTTGCAAACTTTTCGTGCACAAAGACTCACAGTTAATCTCAGTAAATCGCACTTTGGCAAAACTTCTATAAAATTTCTTGGACATGTAATTTCAGCAGAAGGCATTGCGCCTGACCCGGAAAAACTTCAAGCTTTACGTGGCATTACTGTTCCTACGACGAAGAAACAACTACGCAGCTTTCTGGGATTAATTAACTTTTTTCGTAAATTTATTCATTACCCTGCTTTAGACGCCCCTAGATTATGTCAATTGACGGGTAAAAACACTATTTGGTCCTGGGATAGCCAAGCACATTCTGAATTTGTCAATCTGAAACAAGCTTTGTTGAATGCACCACTTTTATCACATCCAGATCTTACTAGAAATTTTTCCATTGCCACCGACGGTTCTAACACTGCTTTAGGCGTACACATTTTTCAGGAAATTGAAGGAGACGGTTGTACAGTAATTAAAAACATCGCCTTTGCGAGTCGCATTCTGTCACCTGCTGAACGTAATTATTCTGTTACACAGCTTGAAACATTATGTGTTGTATGGGCATTTACGAGATTTAGGCATTTTCTTTATGGAAGACACACTACCGTTTACACAGATCATAGAGCTATACACTTTTTACTTTCCGCTAAATTTACACACGAAAGATTAAGCAGATGGAAACTTTATTTACAGGAATTTAATTTTACAATTGTTCACATTCCAGGCACACAAAATATTGTAGCAGACGCTCTATCCCGTTCTCTCAGCAACAATCAGCAAGACATCGGAACCAACTTCTGCCAAGCAAATTTTACCGTCATGCATATTCAACAAGTTGCATTTGAAAATTTCATTTCGTCGTCATTACGAGACATAGCACAAGAGCAGAGTAAAGACAACGTATGGAAAGAAATTAAACACCTTTGGCAAGATAGGAATAATGTTACCATTAGAAACCATTACGCTCCACGCAATAATATTGTGTTTCGCCGCTCCCACCCTGACAGCAACAATTGGTTATTATGTATTCCTGACGAGCTTGTTAACAAATTAATTTGGTATACTCATTTAAGTTACGCACATTACGGAGCCAGAAAATGTTTTCTTATACTGAGACAGAACTGTTATTTTTCCAACATGGAGAAACGTATTCGACGAGTTTTGGCGTCATGTAAAATCTGCCAGAAAGCTAAGTCAGATACGACCTCACATATTCCTCCATTACATCCCATTGTACCTGTTAAATTGAGACACATGACCGCTGTAGATATTTTTGGTCCGATTCCCAGAACTAATAGAAGGTTTTGCTACATCTTTGTCGCTGTTGAACTCACTTCGAAATTTGTTACCTTTACTCTGTTACGCAAAGCTACTGCTAAATCTGTTTCGAAAGCATTTATAAAACATTTTTTATTTCATGTAGGGCATGTATTGAAAGTAATTTCCGACAATGGACCACAGTTTCGATCTGCTATATGGACACGTATGTTACGAACGAGAAACATTTCTCCGATCTAAATATCCAAGTATCATGCATCTTCGAACCCTTGTGAACGACTGATGAAAGAAATTGGTAAACTATGTAGAATATACTGTCATAAAAGACATATTGATTGGGACAGACACATACTCTCATTCCAGGATGTAATTAATTCCATACCAAATGAATCTACTATGCTATCTCCGACTGTTATACTGAAAAATGTTGAACCACCTAACAAAATTAAAGAATTAGTATCCTTTCCTACATCTCGTCAACTACGACACCATGAAACAATTGTCATTGCTCTGAACAACATCAAACGTGCCGCAGAGCGCCGCAGAAGACAGCAAAAACAGGTTTGTACACGCCGTGACTTTCACATTGGACAGAAGATATTAGTACGTACACACTATTTATCCAACAGAGGAAAGAATAGATGCAGTAAATTTGAGCTTCTATACGCAGGTCCATATCGAATTCGCAGCATTCCTCACCCCAGTGTAGTACACGTCGAAACTCTGAGAACCAGGAAAAGTAAAGGCAATCACCATGTCTCCGATATTAAACCTTTTATTGAATGAACATACTTTATGATTTATCACACTGTAATGCCATTTTCTGATTTTTATATGACCACTTAAGCTATTATATTTATGTGACTACTTACTGATGATTATCGTATTTTTTCTTGGCAAGTGCCCGGCAAGGTAAGGTCAGCAAGTTGCTTTTCTTGTCGTTATATATCAGACCGTGCACATTTTCCATTATTCGTGTATGTATGATTGTTTTCCTGTTTTGTTAGTATGCACTACGAAATCTTTAAGATACAACAAACACCAGTTGACTTTGACATTTTGCCTTATGATATCTCAACATCGTGACTATTTTACATTTTTTTTTGCTACTACATTATGATACTGTGTGTACATTTTTGCACCTTAACACTGTCTATGTTTTTGACATAATACGTTTTCTGTCATGCTATGCTGTATGCTTAATTATATCGCTAGAAACCAGTTTTTATTTAATGAGTATATGATTTAAATGCAAGATATTAATCTCTATTCATCATTTTCAGAAAGCAATAACGTGTAAAGGAAATAACTTAAACAAACCACAGTGAATTACTATGAAATGGGAATTTCACCTTCGGAATAAACGAAAGAAGATGTAATACCAAGTCATGAAGAGTAAATGGATCAGAATTAACAAGCATTAACAAGAATATACTATACACATCGTATGATAGCAGTCTTAACTAATTATTTTTCTTTCAGAATACGAGTCGACTAATGCAGGCTGTTAGACAGAACTACACATCTTAGTTTTAGTGATGAAATATGCTAGAAATAAGAAACTCCATACTATGAATAGTTGTGTGAAGTAAATGGTAATATGAATAATGAAGTGTCTTTTATGCAGATGATAATAAATGATGATGAATAGTTATATGAAGAATATGCTAATATGAATAATGAAGTTTTCTTTGCAGATGAGGATAATGATGAAGTTTATGTATTTACTATTAGTTAAGAGATGCTATGTAGTTATTTAAGTATTTGTTGTAGTTCGTTTTGCAGTATGTCTTATGTCGCATGGTATAATGACTGAATGTTTTGGAAAGGACAGCTAGAGTACATACATATTGAGTACATGTTTCATTACCTGTTAATTCGAAGTTCACTACTTTTCAGCATAAAATGCGTTTCTTCTTTCAGCTTAATAATCCATTTTGTATTTTTTCCAGGAGAAGCTATTCATGAGATTAATGTGCTATAAGCAGTTAATTATTAAACCTGTTCTAGTACTTGCATTTTTTTTACCCATTTGCGTGTGTCATTCATGAATGTGATCACATATACTGTACTTGTTTCATAACCTTGCTACAGCTGACTCATGACGAATGACGTTACTAATCTTTATTTTCAGCAATAAGTCAAAAGCAAATAATTTCATGCCCCAGCAATTAATTATCGATCCCAACGCAATGCATTGCTAAAAAAAATGTATTACCAGTCCCAAATAATGCTACCAGTTTAAGAGAGTTCTGAGTAATACTGAATGATGTTTTCTAACCACAGACCTTGAGTAATAGTTAGAGTGTGTTACATTTTAAATATGTCCTATGTCACTTGAATGATGAGTTCTGAGTAATACTGAATGATGTTTTCTAACCACAGACCTTGAGTAATAGTTACAGTGTGTTAAATTTTAAATATGTCCTATGTCACTTGAATGATGAGTTCTGAGTAATACTGAATGATGTTTTGTAACAATGTATAAATACTATGCCAATAATTTCTGTAAATAATATTTTTGTTATACTCTATAAATGCTATGCCAATAATTAACTCTCATTTTGAATGATGACTTCTGAATAATACTGAATAATGTTTTATAAAACAATATGGATACTTTGTAACTGGCCAATGAGTGCCAATAATTACTGCAATCAGATGACTTATGAATAGTGTTTTGTAATATTCAATACTTGCTACATGTTTAGTAACTGGCCAATGAGTGCCACTGTTTCTTGTATTTTAAATTTGTCTTATGTCACTTACATGATATCATATATGAATACCAGTAGCTTGATGCTACACTCATTAGCTCCTGTTTTGAATGATGACTTATGATGGTTTGTAACTGGCCAATGAATGCTAATCATTACTATAACTAGATGAATTATGTAAATGGTATGCCATTAATTAACTCTTGCTTTGAATGATTACTTTTCAATAATGCATAAAAATGGTTTGTAACTGGCCAGTGAGTGCCAATGTTCACTGTAATCAGATGACTTCTGAATAATATTCTGTAATACTTCATACATAGTACAGAAATGTTTAGTAACTAGGCAATGAGTGCCACAAATTACTCAAATCGGTTGATAGACTAGTGTAATTCTCAATGATGACTAGCATAAGATTTAATGTCCTTCACCTTCTGACCTAATTACCAGAAATTACTGCAATATCCATTTGTCCTGTCCATCCTCATGATCATGGAGCACTATATTTGGTTTTTGCACTAATTCTACGTTGGTGTATTTTACAAGAGTGTGGTGTTGACACAACATGCTGTCCACCATCCTGAACGATAGAGATGTTATTATGGTCCCACTGTTTGGTGTACCTAATGTACTACCAAAATGATAACATTGAATATTAATACGACATTTCAGTGTCTCGGCTACACTGATTAATACTTCAGGGAAGAGAACTTCAGATTGTCTCACTTGGTGTTGTGCTTCTGTAGAGAGATATGGACTTTCAGTGCAGCTACGTGCAACCTACTGTGCTACAACCATGATGCAATGCTTCCCTTTCCTATCCTAGTTCTTGTAAAATGGTAAAAATATACACAGTGCGTGTGCACTTTATGTCATTTGTTAACATGTTTTGTACTCATTGAGTATCCTAGTTCTTGTAAAATGGTAAAAATATATACAGTGCGCGTGCACTTTATGTCATTTGTTAATATGTTTTGTACTCATTGCGTATACATTTTGTGATTTCTTGATATGTTCTGTACTCAGTGCATGTGCACTCTATTTCATTTTATGTTCTGCACACACACACACACACACACACACACACACACACACACACACACACACACACACACACACACACATATATATATATATATATATACTCTGTGATTGTAAACTTAATTAATTAAGAAAAATTTGTTGCTCATGGCAAGTCCAATTGACTCACCATCGCTGCCAAATTTTTGCCCCCCCAGTGGAGGGTTATGTAAGAGGTCCGTGCAGATGTAATGCAGATGTAATTTTATGTAAGAGGTCCGAGCAGATGTAATGCAGATGTATTGCTCATGCGCTGCCTGCGATATGCAAGGTATAAGAGAATCGCTGACCAGAGAGCAGTGTTGACTGCAGTAGGTACTGTGTACCTGTAGCAGTAAATTGTTGCTAGTCTGCGCTAGTCTGGAGTCTGCTCTGGTCTGGTATGGTGTATCGTGTTGGCTGGCGGGTCGCGGTGCAGCGATGCCGGAGCCTGAGTGTTATTGTATAAGGTAAAAAGCAGCCTCGCGCATATCTAGTAATGTTATCTGAACTACCACGCAAATGTTTTAAAATGTCCTAATAATAATCTTTGTCACATAAAGTAATATTTTTAACAAGCATTCATTTCAATTTAAAGAATTTACTAATTTCTCCAATCCACGATCATTCCGATTGTTGCAAAAAAAAAAAAAAATCAGTTGCTTCCTTTCATAAATGACCAATCTATCGGCCAGCATTGCACAGAGCTGTGCCGCAAAAAATTATTGTAAGAGCAGATATATAGCGCGACTTTATTGAGGTAAGAATTTTTCCTTTTTTTATTCAGAATCACCTTACAGGGCCATGACGCAGCACTGCTGTCGTCCAAAATTTACCAGGTTACTGAATTTATTTTTTTATTTATTACGAGGTTTAGGAATTTTTCTTTTTCGAGCTTACATTAAATGAGAAAAGAATTCTGTGGGTACATTAAATGGGAAAGAAAGAATTTTGTTTTGAGGTTACACTAAAATTAGAATCATTATCCATATTTATTTATATTTTTTAAATTCAGTGGGGAGGTTACAACTCCAGTAGCCACTCTTTCTACAAATTATCTAATATCTAGACCAAGGTATTGTAAAGTTCTGTTAGCTACATCGCAAGTAGCAGTGTTCGTTATAAAGCAGCGGCACTAGTAGTAATGTACTCAAAAGAGGATTCATTCCTTAAAGATGATTTTCTTTAAATACCGTTGTAATAAAGTAAATGTGAAGCTGCGAAATGCAGATGAGTAGCAGTATAACTGAGAAGATAGCAGATTTTTTTCAGAGAACCAGTTTTCTTCCTGATCTTCTCGATCAGATTTAGCTTGAATAGTATTATAGCAATGCAGTGGAAGTTTTCTTGTTAATGGAGTATACAACTTACGTTTCTGTTATATTCTAGTCTTTCGTTAATGTATACATTGTCTTGTATCGCATGTCTGAAGATTATCTTTCTGTATCGTACATATAGAACACGAAGAAAGTATTCTGCTAATTCTGCTAAAAACTAATCTTAGAGAAGCATTCAAAGCGAAGCGGCAACAAGGCGACAATTGAAGATAAAACAGAATATTTGCAGCGTCTTCGTATAACAAAGACTCTGACACAGGAATGTAAACAAATGAGATAAGTGCTCCATGCAAGAAGAAAGTGATTTTAGCTAACTTAAATAGTGCAGTGTGTTGGTTGAGGTCTACTGACGATTAACGGGGTCAGAGTGGCTATAGTGATAAGGATTATGCGAAAAATTCCAACCAATAGTTTCAAGAATGTCACATTTAGATTAATGTAATACATTATGATAAGACACATCTTATACCGTACACTGTATCTTTGTCCTCAAAGATGTCACTGACGGTATTGTCAAATGGTTCAGATACTCACGGAGAAAACATAGGTAACTTTTATTACACAAATTAAAACCTTGATCGTGGAACTAAATGAGGATTCATTAAATCGTAAAGCAACAGATCCATGGCTACGAAAATACAGGTAGAAAGATTAAGATTTTTTTGACACTCAGTTGATCTGCAGAAGATTCGTCGTGAAGCCAAATCAACCCTAGAACCATCTATGACTCCTAAAACTGCCCTAAATAACGCTGAATTTAAGACGTTAAGAAAATTATATGTTCCCTCAAAAATAAAAGTTCATCTGAATTTTATGGAGTTTACAACAGAGTGCTAAAGATTTGTTCCCATATAATAAGTCCCGTCTTATATGAAACTTGTAATACATCAGAAGCTCAAGGCATTTTTCCAGAGAGATTGAAATATGCCATTGTTAAGCCCCTCAATAAGAAAGGTCATACGAGAGATGTCAGTAATTACTGACTAGTTTCATTACCGACATCATTTTCCAAAATTTTTGAGAAAGTGATATATTCTAGTATAGTATCCCTCCTGAGCATCAATAATGTCCTCAGCGAATCACAGTTCTAATTTATAAAGAGTTGCTCTACTGAGAATGCCTGTCACATGTTCACTCACCAAATTTTAGAAACATTAAATAAAAAATAGCTCCGGTTATTATCTTATGCGACCTAGCTAAGGCATCTGAGCCGGCCGGGGTAGCCGAGCGGTTCTAGGCGCTACAGACTGGAACCGCGCGACCGCTACGGTCGCAGGTTCGAATCCTGCCTCGGGCATGGGTGTGTGTGATGTCCTTAGGTTAGTTAGGTTTAAGTAGTTCTAAGTTCTAAGGGACTGATGACCTCAGAAGTTAAGTCCCATAGTGCTCAGAGCCATTTTAAGGCATCTGACTGTGTGAAGTATAATATTCTCTTTCATGAGATTGATGTTATAGCCAACCTCTGGGAAATTTCATATCTAACCAAAAGAATGCCGAATTTTGTAGTTAGTAATTCAACAAGTGTAGTCAGGGGAGATTACCTTGACTGGGAGAAAACATGTGTGGGCTCAATCTTAGGTCCGCTATTGCTCTTCACGCACGTAAACGGTATTCTTCTGTCTAATAGCCAACATGCAACATTTGTTGCTTTTGTCGATGACACTAGTATTCTACTCAATCCTAACTGACAGGCAGCAACAGAAGAAATAGTAACCAAAATTATTATACGTTACATTGACTTGTTTTCCGTGATTGGTCTTACTCTCAGTTTTAAAACGATACAACTTATTCAGTTCTGCACATCTAGAGGTACTACAGAAGTGGCAACTGCAACACATGGCGAGGAAATAATGCATAGAGTGCACATTTCAAAATTCTTAGATGCCCATACTGACGAGCATTTAAACTAAAAAAGGTACATTTTGGAATTCCTAAAACAGTTCAGGCACATTTGATATTTTTATTCAATGAAGTCATGTAGAATAATTATCTGGGGATAACTTACCTTCAAGAAAAAAAGTTTACATTGCTCTGAAACGTGCTGTAAGAATAATATGTCGTGCTCACCTACGATCATCTTGTAGACGTCTGTTCAAGGAGACAGTATTTTGAACACTACAGTACAGTATATTTATTCCCTCAAGAAGTTTTTTTGTAATTAATCCGCCGCAATTGAAAAGGAACAACAGTGTATACAAATGCAACACTAGAAAAAAAAATGACATTCATTAAGTCACATTATGGTTGACTTTAGCACTAAAGGGGGTGTACAATACTGCAACCAAAAATTTTTATCATTTACGCTCTGGTGTAAAATGTCTGGCAGAGAGCAATGTAAAATTTGGAGAGGAACTGAAGTACTTTCTCCCTGACAAGTCCTATTTTGCAGAAGAATTTGTATTATTGTTGCGTGTAAAAGGTGATGTTTAGGAATTACTAACTCGTATCTGTATGATTTCTTAACAAACAAAAAAGACACATGTAAATGAACAGCTTGTAGACAATATTTACAAAATAATTTGCGACGTGAATATAAAACGACTTGTTCCACATCGTTACGATTTATCGGGCTAATGATCCACGGAACATGAAACTAACTATACGACAGGGAAGCACTGAAAAGGTTTCAACTTTTATATTTATCCACGAAAACGTGCCAGCACACGCAGACCGTAAATTGTTATCAGGGAAATTACCTTTTTAATTAGTCACTCTGAAGCTCAAAAGTATCTTCGAGGTGCTGTTCGCCTTATTACTTAATTTCTATGTGGGGGTCATTTTGCGGTAATCAGTCAACTGACAACCTAGAAGCTTCCAGGAGATCCTATACAAGAGACGAGACAATGTTAATAAGGTGAAATCACTGAAGGTCATTTAGAAAAGTAGTGGCAAGCAGCAGTTTTCGTTTCGCTTCATATACGGATACTTTATTGATCGACACTCATTATCTGTGATTATTCACAGTACAAAAAGCAGTGACTGAATAGCCTATATAAGATTCTGTGCACTTACTAGTGTGTAATTCTATAAACGAGTTTCTTTTGTCTACATACTTCCGAAGTTATTACTACAGGAGATACTGGTTCTGGAGCGTACTTGTGAAAATTAATTCGTAACCTTCAGAAGTATTGCATAATATGTCTATAAAACTGCAGACAGCACTTGTCTCGAGGCTTACATCATTAATTAAAACAGGTTTTTCGTCCATATTTGGTCACAAGAACTGTGTCAGTATTATAACTGGTAGTACTTGGAGATAACGAGAAGATTAAGTAGGTTTCTGCGGGAATTAAGGCAATTTCTGACATGCGATATGTACTGCGACTACAGATGAAATGTCGGTGGAAAAGCAACACAAATTTTAACTATACGTCATCGTTTCGCTTTGTCCTTGTGGTAGGCTGGTTGTAGCAGAACGTGTAAGTCAAGACATGGCAGTACTGAAGATGAACGCTGACCTCTGTAAAAGATGTAAAAGACTAGTAAGTCAGTTCACTGCCGCTTGTAATGTTTCTAAAAATAGTATATTAAGCTCCGCTGAGATTTTTAACGCCATTGTCCAATGGGACTTCGGTCTGGTGATCCAATGGATAATAGCCCTATACGTAAGCATTCTTAAATGATAATACCGGGAGGGTGTCTAAATCATCACACCAGAAATCTTTCCAGTAATGTCTGCTTCCAAAAGCGATTCGATTATTTCCCCCTGAGGTCTTCCTTCAGCCTCTCTCAGGGCTGAGTAGAATTCTTCCGAAATTTTCAAACAAGGAAGAGTTCTTGTAGAGACCCAAGATTGAAGAGTTTTCCGAGAGGCCAATCAGAAAGATTTCCTAGTCAGTTCTGTCGGACAATAATCGCTGGTACATTCGATATGTTTGGCTTTACTTTTGTAAATCTTCCTTGTTATTACTAAAGTGGCGAAGAAAACTAAAGTCTTTCGTACGTTCAGATCTTGTCTGTGTGAACAATATTCAAAAATTACTTCACTGAGGATTTTGTCCAGCGATTGATGGATTCCAAGAAAGCCTTCAATTCAATTGATCAAATGGTTTGCTTGCTTTTTTGGTGGAAATTGGAGTGAAAATTTGAAGAACAAAGAAATAATTAAACCTTAAACCAACTCTCGTTCTAAGCTTCAAAACTGAGATTCATGGGAGAAGCCTGTGAAGAATTAATAATATAAAGCCGAGAATGGGAATCTTGCAGGAGAGGGTTTTTGAAACTACATCCATCCTCGTAGCGCGAAAACTTGCTTTCGCTGGGGGGTGTGACAATTCTCTCCAGAAACGAACAGCAAGAGAGAAAAATAAGCTATGAAAAGAACAGGCAAAAAATCCTGGACTTAGGTTTATCCAGAAAAAAATATCAATACCATGACAAATGTCAAACCAGCCCGTTTAAAAAAGAAAAAAAAGTATGTTTGGCAGTACGTATACGATAGGTAATTCCACATAGGATGAAGCATCTAAAACGTGCACCGCAAATATTGCGGAAATGGAAAGTGCTATTGAAATGCGGATTTCACGGTATGGATAGATAGTCAAGAGCTCGTATGTCAATAACCAGACTGTAATAATACTCCGAAAGTGTATTTTTTGTGCAAATATACACTTTTTTAATGTAGCAGTGTCTACTGTCATAAACAAACTAATAGTAGTGTAAATAAGAATATCAGTGGTGTTTGTTTCAGGATTCTAGTATGAGTCGTTTACGAGATATCGTGTTTTGAAAAACTAGTTTCTTTTGACAGTTGTTTGAAATACGATATCACTTGTCCACATTTTCAGGTCGTATTGGAACTCAGCGAACTGTATACCGCAGAGATCGACATGACTTATAATTACAACGATCTTACATCTGATAGGCGCGGTGTTGAATGTAAACGGCTCTGTTTGTGCCATTGATGACGCACTGATATCCCGATTACCGGTCTGGTAAATAAATGCTTCTGAAGCGCAGCTCATGGTGTAAAAAAAGTTTTTTATGAAATACATACAAGCTGAGGAATACAAGTATACATGAGTCATATTTGAGAAATGCTTCTATCAAGTGTGATATTTTCGCACTGAGTATAATGATCGTAATGTAGTACCGATACGAATATATTAATGAATGTGAATTTATTTTAGTTTCCGTGTATGTTATTTATGCCTCTCATAGTTCCTATGAGCTAACGTTGTAACTGGTGTCATAGCTGCAGCTGAAATTACATGAAATCTCTGTAATGCTAAATTCTGCTATCGTTAGATGACAATGGGGTAATGTAAGGTAATTTTTTACGGAGTAAAATTCTGTTCTTGGAGTCTTTCTCAGCTAAGTAACTTGGGGCTCAGTGATTGTTGAAAGCAATGTAAATTAATGAGCGCTGACTTCCGAAAGGTGAAATTCGGCTCTGAGGATTAGCCGGTAGATTCAAATACGAAAAATTGGCGTTTTTAAAAGTTCTGGACTTGTACTTGTGCTTAGGCTTTGATGATTTAAAGTTGTAACTGGAAGTGCAATGATAAGGTCTCACTTGTGGCAATGGCTTCAGCTATGATATTAGACTGCACCGCTTATGTTAATATTTAATATCCGAACCGTTATGTTACACAGCCAGGCAAATAGTGTTGAGATTGAAGGCGGCAAAGAAGATTTCATACAAAAATGATGACAAGAGTGGTCTCTTACAGTTTATTATGAAATAATCTTCTTCTTCTGCACTTCCCTATTAGCCCAGATGTGGCCTTTTACGGTTCGTACATTTTTCTTGGTGGGCCAGGATCTGTTCTCCCATTTGATTCGAAGTCCTTTCCCTGATGTCTTAGACTCCCTGTATCCATTTTTTGTAAGTCATTTCCTTTCTTTTTGTTTACATCTATTTTTCCTATAGATTACATATTTTCAACATCTTTCGAATTTCTTCTTTTCGTATTTTATCTATTCTTTTGCTTCTCTACGCAACTATTATAAAAGTCCTTTCTATTCGTTGTATTTTTTCTTCCTTTTCAATCTTGTATTCAATACTCAAAATTCGCTTCTATGTTACAGGGATGGCAATCTGTTTTGCAAAATTTCAGTAGGGTTTATTTTCACATTTTACATTTTAAAGTTCTATTACTTGTTCCACAGATACTTCCAAATCAGTATGTCCGCTTCGTTTTCACACAGTATTTTATATTCGAGGTTTAAAATATTTTGCCTACTGAATAGTTTTTTCATCAACTGTTATCTCAGTTATCAATGAATAGTTTACGGGAAATGTCATTGACTTAGATTTACTAGAAGGTATTTTCGTATTATATTCTGTCCAAATTCCATTTCGTCCACTAATTCCTTTTTTTAAATCGTTCTCTCGAAAAATGATTGTATAATCTTCAGCATATAGGTGTGATTTTAGCTTTATCGAATTGTTTAGCTCTACCGCACTGTTTATCAAAGAATTCTATTCGAGAACTGCATCCTCAGTGTAAATACTGAAAGCGTAAGGGATAAACTACAGCCTTGTCTCATTTAGTTTTAGCCATTCTGTTAATACGCATTTGTATCTAAAATTACTACTCTTTCTTTATACAGATTTTGATAATTGATATGAGATGTTATGTGTGATCTCTGTGCTCCATACTCCGTAACATTCCTCCAACCACTAACCGTCGCGAAATGTTTATGAGCAGAGTGTGCCTCTTTGTTAAACTTCCTCGCTTTTCGGTAATCTGTCGTACAACAGAAACTGCACATTTTGTCGATCGCTCCTTTCTAATTTCGACCTGTTGTTTCATTAATTAATAATCTGCTGTTATTTTTAGTGTTGTGTTTAAAATTCCTGTATGAAATTTATAAGCTGTGCCAAGTACTCTTGTCTCTCAAATATTTTTTCTCTGTTTTTATGTACAAATGTTATTTCTCTTTACTTTCGATTTCATTATGTTGATTTGATTATGTAGTAACGCAGACAAATTAATAGCAAATAATGCAGCCATTGCGGGAGTGTATGTGTGTTGTGCCCCCTCGATTTTAAGGTGAGACCTCTTGGTAGGTGTAGGCTCACGTGCGCGCGTGTTTGCATGTGCCCAAGAGTTGTATGTATCATTGCTGACGTAGGGTGCCGTTCTGTTACAGCATACCACTTCTAGCGCGGCGCACAATTTTTTGGGGACGGGATAACGACTTTGGCTAAATGTGATCTCGGAAAATTGTTGCCTGTCGAATTGCGTGAGTTGTAGTTTGGCAAAAGGAGAAGTGAGACAGGACGAGTTCAGCGACCGATGCAGCTACCGGAACCAGTCGCGAGCTGTTCCCGTCAGCAACTTAAGGTCACTGCCGGGCGGGACCCAATCTGCGTGTCGAGGACGAGCGTAGGCTATCGTGTTTGACAGTGCCTGTCCTAGAACATGTGCACCAGCGTATTTCATTACAGAGTTTGGAAGGAAGCACTGAGATGCTACTGGCGGAAGTGAAGTTGTGGTGGACAGGGGAAGAGAGAGGGGGCGGGGGGAGACTGGAGGGGGGGGGGGGGGGGGGAGAGCTAGAGCACTTCCCCACGAAAGGCACAGGTCTTAGGTTCAATTTACCGTCTGCCGAACAGTTTTATTCTGCTAGGAAATTTCGAACCAGCCGGCACTCCACTACAGAGCGAAAATTCATTCTATAAACAACATTATGGGCCTTGGCTAAGCCATTTCTCCCCAACGCAATGTCTTTTCTTCCAGGAGTACTTTTGTGAATTTCGGAAATTGGGAGAGAGGTTCCAGCGTAAATGAAGATTTGGGGGAGTGTCGTGAGCAGTGCTTACTTCGCTCAGTTGATAGAGAAAAATATTCGGACCCAAGATCCGAGACGGTGTCTAGGTGTGCAACATTTCAGAAGAATTTTACTCCCTGGTGGAATTTCCTATTTTGATTTGCACTGCATGTAAAATACAACACAACTTCGGTGGCTATAACGGACGAATTAACCAGGAAAATCTTCCAAATCATAAATGGGTCCAGAAAAAGGTAAGTACAATGGCTGGGAGATAGCCAGATGGATCTGAAGGCAGTCGATGTTGACCCTGTATCAGCTGCATTATCTGATCAGAAGTGTCTGAACGCTTATTAGTACACATTAATGTGGAATGTGTCCATCCCTCGCTTTTATGACGGTTTGAAAATGGAAGACACTTTCAGTGAAGCGTCCGAATGCCTGTGGATCAATGCCAACTCGTTTTTTCTCAAAAGTCGAAACCAGAGAAAGTAGCAGATATTAGGCGCTGAGGTCTGGAGCAAAGTGGACGTTGTAGCTCATCCCGATGTTTTACGTTCGGTTCAGGTCGCAAAATTGGACTGGCCGATCCATTTCAGGAAGATATTGTCCACAAACGTCTTAACGCAAGTCGCTTTGGTAGGGTGCACTGACATTCTTATAAAACCATCGTCTCTGAACCGTTCCTCTTCTGGATGCAGAACATAATCCTGTAAAATTTTTTCGTATCCTTCTGCGTTTAGAGTTTTCTAAAGCACAATAAGGGAACCACACACTAACCACGAAAGAGTTACCTATGATGGCAGGTAACATTCCACAGGCATTCACCAAACACATAAACATCCCTCTGATTGTCACAGGGTATAGCGTGATTCAACACTGCGTATCACTCGTTATCAATTATCCACTGTGCATTGGCATCGTTCTCCATACGCTGATGAGCCAAAAGCTTAATAGGTTGTTTGTCCGTCTTTGGAACGAAATACAACACTGATTCTGCGTATCAGAGATCGGACAGTTTGTTGCTAGGTTTGTGGAGGTATGTAGTATTAGTTGTCTACGCTCAGATCATGTAATTCGCGTAAATAACAGGCCACTGATTTCCGTACGCGGTGACGGCGTCAGACAGCGACTCACGTAGGTTCCATTGGATTTCCATCAGGCGAATTTCGTCGCCGAGGCATCAGCGTGAGTTCATTATAATGCTCTTCAAACCGCTGTAGCACGGGTCTGGCTCCGAGACACAGACAGTTATACAGATGAAAGATGACATGGTCGTTTGGAAGACATAAAGCGTGAAGGGATACAGGTGGCTCGTAGCTGTCAGCGTGTCTTCGATTACTACCACAGCTCCCATGGAAGCGCAGGAGAATGTCTCCAGTATCATAATATTACCTCCACTAGAGTACGTCCGTGGTGCGCTACACGTTTCGAGCCGCCATTCACCTCGACGATGGCGTTTGTGGAGACTACCAACGACCTAGTGTACCAAAAATATGATTCACCCAAAGATCGACGGTCGAATCCCGATGGTCCTGTGCTCTTTGCATTCTTAGTTGACGATGTCGTTGGGTGAACATGTGAACACTTTGGGAGTGGTCTGCATGTTCAACAACGTGCGATGAACGGTGGGTCCCGAAGTACTTGTGCGAGCCTCAGCATTGAGCTCTTTCCGCAGAGATGCCACAGATCATTTTCACTCTGCAGCGTGTGCCGGGCCTAGACAGGAACTCGGGACAAGGTCCCGAGTTCGAGTCTTGGTCCGGCACCTAGTTTTAATCTGCCAGGAAGTTTATCATCTATTTTGTGGTAAGGTCGTATGGGACCGAACTGATGAGGTCATCGATCTCTAAGCTTACACACTACTTAATCTAAACTAACGTAAGCTAAGGAAAACACAAATCCATGCCCTAGGGAGGACTCGAACCTTCATCGGGGGTAGCCGCCCGGACCGTGACAAGGCGCCGGAGACCGCGCGGCTACCCCGCGCGTCTCATCATCTGCTCTCCTTTACAGATCCGACAAGCCTCCGAACATAACGTTCTGTGAAGAGTCGTGGACGTCCAGCCATTTAGCGCTTGGTGGTAGTTTCATTGTCCTCCTATCTCTTTCCGTAAATACTCACGACAGTAGCACATGAACATCCGATCAGGTTCGGCGTTATCGAGATACTCGTTTAAGGCTATGCGTGATAATAATCTGCTCTTTGTTGAGGTCTCTTTTCTCAGTGGCTCTTTTCTCAGTTCATTTCCCCATTTCCAGCCATGTATTCGCTAGGATGATGCGCCGGTGCCTGCTACGCCTACATTTGTCGCGTGATCGCGACACCTTTATGAGTGTATTATGGCAGTGACATCCCAAGTCTAGTCCACATTAGAAGTCAGTTTCATGGTATTAGTAGTAATATTATAGTTCTTTTCTGTTTTAGAGGTCTAAAGCCTAATTGTTCTACACTGCAGCGCCGAAGAAACTACTACAGGCATGCGTATTCAAATACAGAGATATGTAAATAGGCGGAATACAGCGCTGTGCTCGGCAACGCCTATATAAGACCAAAAAAAATGTCTGGTGCAGTTGTTTGATCGGTTATTGCTGCTACAATGGCAGGTTATCAAGATTTAAGTGAGTCTGAACATAATGTTATAGTCAGCGCGTGAGCGACGGGACACATCATCTCTTCCCGTATTACCATTTTACCAGTGTACCGTGAATGTCAGGAATCCGGCAAAACATCAAATCTCCGACATCGCTGCGGTTGGAAAAAGATCCTGCAAGAACGGCAAGGGAATCGTTCAACGTCATAGAAGTGCAGCCCTTCCGCAAACTGCTGCAGATTTCAATGCTGGGCCAACAAAAAGTGTCAGCGTGCGAACCATTCAACGAAACATCATCGATATGGGCTTTCGGAGTCGAAGGCCCACTCGTGTACCCTTGATGCCTGCACGACACAAAGCTTTATGCCTCGCCTGGACCCGTCAACACCGACATTGGACTGTTGATGACTGGAAACATGTTGCCTGGTCGGACGAGTCTCGTTTCAAATTGTATCGAGCGGATGGACGTGTACGGATATTGAGACAACCTCATGAATCCATGGACCTTGCATGTCAGCAAGGCAGTGTTCAAGCTGGTGGAAGCTCTGTAATTGTGGGGAGCGTGTGGAGTTGGAGCGATATGGGACCTCTGATGCGTCTAGATACGACTCTGATAGATGACACGTACGTAAGCATCCTGTCTGATCAAATGCATCCATTCATGTCCATCGTGCATTACGACGGACTTGCGACACACCACAAATCCGGAACCCACAGAGTGGCTCCAGGTACATTCTTCTGAGTTTAAACACTTCTGCTGGCCACCAAACTCCCCATACATGAACATTATTGAGCATATCTGGGATGCCTTGCAATGTGCTGTTCAGAAGAGATCTCCACCCCCTCATACTCTTAGTGATTTATAGACAGCGCTGCAGGATTCATGGTGTCATTTCCCTCCAGCACTACTTCAGACATTAATTGAGTCCATGCTGCGACGTGTTGCGTCACAACACGATATTAGACAGGTGAACCAGTTTCTTTGGCTCTTCAGTGTATTAAACCTGTTTAAATTTGGTGGGACAAACTGTTACAACCAGTGCCGAATGTTAATATGTTCATTCCAGCTTGTGAATGAGGTTTTGCAAGATGAGGTCTTTCAGTTTTTCGTCGGATTCCGGCATGACTTTTGGTACTGTGGATTTTAGTTTGACTCTCCTTATTTTGACTCTGTCAGTTACTAAATTTTTTGATGTTATCTTATTGGCGGTCTTAAGCTACATTAATGTGTGCTATGCCTGATCTAAATACTGGTGCCTTTAACTAATTTTTTGATGCTATATTGTATGGCTGATTTGATCATTGGCACCCTTAATTTTCTTGTTTTATTTATTGTCGCTTTCACACAATTCAATAATATTAATAGTGCTTAACTTAATATAGAAATGTGCCCAAGTTACCAGTGAGTGCCTCATGTAAGTTGTTTGTGTGAAATACATTTGTTAAATTTTTTTCCTGAGTGTTGGATCAGTCGTTTATGACTCCCAGACATCCGCATTCTTATGTTACTTTAAATCCGTCTTGATTGCAATTTTTTTTTTTTGTTATTATTCATATGACCGGTTTCGGTTCATTCAGAACCATCTTCAGATCTGATATTTAAGTTACAGGAGTAACCCGTCCAATTCAGCAACTTTCACATGCTACGTGACGTAGCATGTGAAAGTTGCTGAATTGGACGGGTTACTCCTGTAACTTAAATATCAGATCTGAAGATGGTTCTGAATGAACCGAAACCGGTCATATGAATAATAACAAAAAAAAAAAATTTGCAATCAAGACGGATTTAAAGTAACATAAAATCACTGATTGCTGTTATCCCAATAGACATTATGTCTGTTTTTGCAAAATCCGCATTCTTGTTCAAAAATGTTCAAATGTGTGTGAAATCTTATAGGACTTAACTGATAAGGTCATCAGTCGCGAAGCTTACACACTACTTAACTTACATTATCCTAAGGACAAACACTTACACCCATGCCCGAGGAAGGACTCGAACCTCCGCCGGGACTAGCCACACAGCCCGTGACTGCAGCGCCTTAGACCGCTCGACTAATTCACGCCCGCATTCTTGCTAGTTGAGATTGACCTGTACACTATATGACAAGTAGTACCAAGTAATAAATATGTACAGGTCATTCCAGTTCTTAAGGAAAGTCGTGTTATGAGCTTTGTGAAGATCCAAACCCGTGGTCTAGGGGTAGCGTCTTTGATTCATAATCAGAATGTCTTCGGTCCCGGGTTCGATCCCCGCCACGGCCTAAATTTTGATAAATAATCAGCATTGGCGGCCGAAGACTTCCGGCATAAGAAGTCAGCCTCATTCTGCCAACGGCCTTGTTAAAGAGGGTGGAGGAGCGGACAGAGGTTCAGGGCACTCTCTTGTGCTGGGGGTGGGAAATTGCCCCTAAAGGCGGAAGAATCAGCAATTATCAACGACATGAGGATGCAGAAGGGAATGGAAACCACTGCATTAAAGACACGTAACATGTATCCACAGGACATGTGGCCTGTAATTGAAGAAGTGTCATGATGATCTCTCCATTGGCAAAAGATTCCGGAATAGTCCCCCATTCGGATCTCCGGGAGGGGACTGCCAAGGGGGAGGTTGCCATGAGAAAAAGATTGAATAATCAACGAAAGGATAACGTTCTACGAGTCGGGGCGTGGAACGTCAGAAGCTTGAATGTGGCAGGGAAACTAGAAAATCTGAAAAGGGAAATGCAAAGGCTCAATCTAGATATAGTAGGGGTCAGAGAAGTGAAGTGGAAGGAAGACAAGGATTTCTGGTCATATGAGTATCGGGTAATATTAACAGCAGCAGAGAATGGTATAACAGGTGTAGGATTCGTTATGAATAGGAAGGTAGGGAAGAGGGTGTGTTACTGTGAACAGTTCAGTGACCGGGTTGTTCTTATTAGAATCGACAGCAGACCGACAACGATAGTTCAGGTATACATGCCGACGTCGCAAGCTGAAGATGAACAGATAGAGAAAGTGTATGAGGATATTGAAAGGGTAATGCAGTATGTAAAGGGTGACGAAAATCTAATAGTCATGGGCGACTGGAATGCAGTTGTAGGGGAAGGAGTAGAAGAAAAGGTTACAGGAGAATATGGGCTTGGGACAAGGAATGAAAGAGGAGAAAGACTAATTGAGTTCTGTAACAATTTTCAGCTAGTAATAGCGAATACCCTGTCCAAGAATCACAAGAGGAGGAGGTATACTTGGAAAAGGCCAGGAGATACGGGAAGATTTCAATTAGATTACATCATGGTCAGACAGAGATTCCGAAATCAGATACTGGATTGTAAGGCGTACCCAGGAACAGATATAGACTCAGATCACAATATAGTAGTGATGAAGAGTAGGCTGAAGTTCAAGACATTAGTCAGGAAGAATCAATCCGCAAAGAAGTGGGATACGGAAGTACTAAGGAATGACGAGATACGTTTGAAGTTCTCTAGCGCTATAGATACAGCAATAAGGAATAGCGCAGTAGGCAGTACAGTTGAAGAGGAATGGACATCTCTAAAAAGGGCCATCACAGAAGTTGTGAAGGAAAACATAGGTACAAAGAAGGTAGCTGCGAAGAAACCATGGGTAACAGAAGAAATACTTCAGTTGATTGATGAAAGGAGGAAGTACAAACACGTTCCGGGAAAATCAGGAATACAGAAATACAAGTCGCTGAGGAATGAAATAAATAGGAAGTGCAGGGAAGCTAAGATGAAATGGCTGCAGGAAAAATGTGAAGACATCGAAAAATATAGGACTGTCGGAAGGACAGACTCAGCATACAGGAAAGTCAAAACAACCTTTGGTGACATTAAAAGCAACGGTGGTAACATTAAGAGTGCAACGGGAATTCCACTGTCAAATGCAGAGGAGAGAGCAGATAGGTGGAAAGAATACATCGAAAGCCTCTATGAGGGTGAAGATTTGTCTGATGTGATAGAAGAAGAAACAGGAGTCGATTTAGAAGAGATAGGGGATCCAGTATTAGAATCGGAATTTAAAAGAGCTTTGGAGGACTTACGGTCAAATAAGGCAGAAGGGATAGATAACATTCCATCAGAATTTATAAAATCATTGGGGGAAGTGGCAACAAAACGACTATTCACGTTGGTGTGTAGAATATATGAGTCTGGCGATATACCATTTGACTTTCGGAAAAGCATCATCCACACAATTCCGAAGACGACAAGAGCTGACAAGTGCGAGAATTATGGCACAATCAGCTTAATACCTCATGCATCGAAGCTGCTTGCACGAATAATATACAGAAGAATGGAAAAGAAAATTGAGAATGCGCTAGGTGACGATCAGTTTGGCTTTAGGAAAAGTAAAGGGACGAGAGAGGCAATTCTGACATTACGGCTAATAATGGGAGCAAGCTGTTCGAGATTCTGAAAAAAGTAGGGGTAAGCTATAGGGAGAGACGGGTCATATACAATATGTACAACAACCAAGAGGGAATAATAAGAGTGGACGATCAAGAACGAAGTGCTCGTATTAAGAAGGGTGTAAGACAAGGCTGTAGCCTTTCGCCCCTACTCTTCAATGTGTACATCGAGGAAGCAATGAAGAAAATAAAAGAAAGGTTCAGGAGTGGAATTAAAATACAAGGTGAAAGGATATCAATGATATGATTCGCTGATGACATTGCTATCCTGAGTGAAAGTGAAGAAGAATTAAATGATTTGCTGAACGGAATGAACAGTCTAATGAGTACACAGTATGGTTTGAGAGTAAATCGGAGACAGACGAAGGTAATGAGAAGTAGTAGAAATGAGAACAGTGAGAAACTTAACATCAGGATTGATGGCCACGAAGTCAATGAAGTTAAGGAATTCTGCTACCTAGGCAGTAAAATAACCAATGACGGACGGAGCAAGGATGACATCAAAAGCAGACTCGCTATGGCAAAAAAGGCATTTCTGGCCAAGAGAAGTCTACTAATATCAAATACCGGCCTTAATTTGAGGAAGAAATTTCTGAGGATGTACGCCTGGAGTACAGCATTGTATGGTAGTGAAACATGAACTGTGGGAAAACCGCAACAGAAGAGAAACGAAGCATTTGAGATGTGGTGCTATAGACGAATGTTGAAAATTAGGTGGACTGATAAGGTAAGGAATGAGGAGGTTCTACACAGAATCGGAGAGGAAAGGAATATGTGGAAAACACTGATAAGGAGAAGGGACAGGATGATAGGACATCTGCTAAGACATGAGGGAATGACTTTCATGGTACTAGAGGGAGCTGTAGAGGGCAAAAACTGTAGAGGAAGACAGAGATTGGAATACGTCAAGCAAATAATTGAGGACGTAGGTTGCAAGTGCTACTCTGAGATGAAGAGGTTAGCACAGGAAAGGAATTCGTGGCGGGCCGCATCAAACCAGTCAGTAGACTGATGACAAAAAAGATCCGAAACGAACTTCAAAAACTATTACCTTGTGAAACCTAGCTCGCTCTTTTCGCCCATGAAACCCGGAAGGTGGCAGATACTGGCAACCAAGTTGACACCGTGTTTCTCGGCTTCCGAAACGGGTTAGATAAAGCTCTACGTTGTTGCATAACGAACGAAGTACGAGGGTAAAGCAAATCAGGTCAGCTTTGTGAGTAGATTGAAGAGTTCCTTGTCAGTAAAACACGTTATACCATTTATAAGGGAGAAAAATCATCAAATTTAATTGTAACTTTGGCGTGTTCGAAGGTAATTTCCCAGGATAGTTTTTGTTTGCCGAATGTACAGGTTGACAGTTATTGAATTATATGAAATAATATCGTCATAACTTGTGAACGGTTTACATTAGGACGTTCAACGGCACTGTTGGTCGCGGGACATGATGGGAATTAGTATGCGCATGTACGGTTTGGTTTAGCGACGAAGCCCATTTTCATTTTGATGAGCTCGTGAATAAGCAAAATTGGCACATTTAGGGGACTTGAGAACCCGCATTTCTCGATCGAAAAGTCTCTTCCTGCTCAACGGGTGACTGTGGTGTGCAGTGTACGGTCACGGAATAATCGGTGCGATATTTCTTGATGGCATGGTTACTACCGTACGGTACGTGAAGGTTCTGGAAAATGATTTCATCGCCATTGTCCAAAGTGGCCCTGATTTCGACAAGACGGAGCTCGACGCCATCGAAGCAGGAGAGTGTTTTATGTCCTGGAGGAGCACTTTGGGGACAGCATTCTGGCTCTGGGGTACCCAGAGGTCACTGGCATGGGCCTCGATTGGCCACCATATGCTCGTATCTGAACAAATGCGATTCCTTTTTGTGGAGCTATATGTAAGGCAAGGTGGACAGCGTTAGTCCCAAATCCATTGCTGAGCTGAAAACAGCCATTCAGGGGTCATCTACAGCATCGGTTTTCCGACGCTTCAGGGGGTCGTTCAATAATTGGTACCCTGTATAAACGACTATGGATAACGCCGGTAGCCTGAGTCTGTTGGTGCTGATATGTATGGAAAAATAGCAGCGCTGGAAAATTGCAGCGAAGTTCGGGAAGACCAATAGAAGATCATTGCTTGGTGCAGACCGGCATTTGACAGTCACCGTAAATGTAACGTTGCTTATAAACAGAGAGAAAGACCTGTCACTTGACTATACTATTGTTCAACCATCAATGGAAGCATTCATATCCAATGTGTATGAGTATGCATACGGAGCGATTTAACGCGAGACGATCACTTAAAAGCAATCGCAACTTAGCCTAATGCCAGACTGAACTTAATTAGTAGTCCACCTGCGAAGCAGGTAAATTAACAAAAGCCAGCCTGGTTCGACCGATACTTGTCCCTCCTCAGTCTCGGATCCGTACCAGATAGGACTGATAGACAAAATAGGTTCGTTTAGTACGGGTTCGTTTAGTAAGCGCGAAAGGGTTACAGAGGCGCTGATCAAACATCAGAGGATTAAGCTGTTATAGCGGAGAAGCACATCACGAAATGGCTCCGTCAAAATCCTGGTAGCGTACGTCCCAAAAAGAATCAATGAAAATATTGCTTCCTCCTACGTACATCTCCGACATCGCCTGCAACGCCTCTCCTGGGCTCGTGACCATACTGGTTGGACCCCAGAAGACTGAAAAACCGTGGCTCTTTCAGGAGTCCCAACTTCAGTTGGTAGGAGCTGGCGGTAGGGTTCAAGTGTAGTGCAGACCCCACGAAGTCATGGACCCAAGTTGCTAACAACACCTTGTGCAAGCTGGTCCAATTAAAGTGGTCATTGACTGGAAATGGTTAAGTTCAGCTAATCGCAGACCATTTGCAGCATCATGGACTTCATGTTCCCAAACAGCGATGAAATTTTTGTGGATGACAATCCGCAATGTCCACGATTGTTCGCGATTGGTTTGAAGAACATTCTGGACAAGTAGAGCGTAAGATCTGACCACCGAGACAGATCGACATGAATTCCATAAAACGTTTATGAGACATAATCGAGAGGTCAGTTCGTGTACAAAGTCCTGCACCGGCAACACTCGCGCAATAATGGACAGCTATAGAGGCAGCGGGGCCCAATATTCCTGCAGGGATTTCCAGCGACGTGTGGAGTCCATGCCACATCGAGTTGCTGCACTGCGCCGGACGAAGGGAGGTCCAACACGATATTAGGAGGTATCCCGTAACTTCTATTACACTACTGGCCATTAAAATTGCTACACCACGAAGATGACGCGCTACAGACGCGACATTTACCGACAGGAAGAAGATGATGTGATATGCAAATGATTAGCTTTTCAGAGCATTCACACATGGTTGGCGCCGGTGGCGACACCTACAACGTGCTGAATTGAGGAAAGTTTCCAACCGATTTCTCATACACAGACAGCAGTTGACCGGCGTTGCCTGGTGAAACGTTGTTGTGATGCCTCGTGTATGGAGGAGAAATGTGTACCATCACGTTTCCGAATTTGATAAAGGTCGGATTGTAGCCTATCACGATTACGGTTTATCGTATCGCCATACTGGGGTATCATCCGGCGTGATGGTATGGGGTGCCATTGGTTACACGTCTCGGTCACCTCTTGTTCGCACTGACGACACTTTGAACAGCGGACGTTACATTTCAGATGTGTTACGACCAGTGGCTCTACCCTTCATTCGATCCCTGCGATACCCTACATTTCAGCAAGATAATGCACGACGCATGTTGCAGGTCCTGTACGGGCCTTTCCTGATACAGCAAATGTTCGACTGCTGCCCTGGCCAGCACATTCTCCAGATCTCTCACCAACTGAAGACGTCTGGTCAATGGTGGCCGAACAACTGGCTCGTCACAACACGCCAGTCACTACTCTTGATGAACTGTGGTATCGTGTTGAAGCTGCATGGTCAGCTGTACCTGTACACGCCATCCAGGCTCTGTTTGACTCAATGCCCAGACGTATCAAGGCCGTTATTACGACCAGAGGTGGTTGTTCTGGGTACAGATTTCTCAGGATCTATGCACCCAAATTGCGTGAAAATGCAGTCACATGTCAGTTCTAGTATAATATATTTGTCCAATGAATACTCGTTTATCGTCTGCATTTCTTCTTGGTGTAGCAATTTTAATGGCCGGTAGTGTACTTTGATGTAAACACCGCATGAGGAATGTGAAACGGACGACCTAACAAGGTGGTTATAGCCGAAGTGCGAGTACCCTGCTCCGTTGTTCGACTGGTCCAGAACAGAAAGTCGTCGAATAGAAGGTATTTCTCAGGCAATGCGGAGACGTGTTGGTGAGGGACAGTGTAGCCTGTTTAAGGCTAAGAGGTGGTTACTTCCGCACTCGGGTTTTCCAGTTATCGACACATGGCATGCTGTGCGAGAAACTGACTCCCCCCTGTGTCGCCTTATAGAGAACGCTTTCACTCCCAGAAGGGACGACGACGGCGGCCGAGGTGCGCCTACCGTACAGGAGGGCGCAGCAAATCCGAAGGTCAGGACAGTCGGCCAGGGCTTACAGCTGAAATAAGCCTCAGATTTATCGGTGGCAGGATGTGAGGTAGTGTCGTGAAAGCTAAACTGTACTAAGCTCAGCCATACATTGAAAGGTGGCTACACTGAACCACTGCGCCAGAGATTGGGCCAAAGAGTATTATTCAGCCGCCTCCACAGGCAGTGTTTGGGGAGAACTCGTAGTAGTCAGTGCTTGTTGAGATGTGCTAGTGAAAAGTGCTTGCTGAGATGTGGGAGTGAAGAGTGCTTGTCGAGAGGTCGTGGTGGAGAGTTGTTGTTGAGACGTGGTAGTAGAGAGTCGGTGTGGAGATATATTGTAATGATTAGAGTGATTTTCGTCAATATATGAAGGTAAAAGAAAAAATTTTTCCTTTTCTTTTTATTATCTCAATGTCTTAAATAATGTGTCATTACAGGTTCAGTCAACAAAGCATCTGGCTTGTGTTCTTGTATTAGAGTGTAATTCTGGTTTTCTTGCGCAATTATAGTATTTCTAATTTTTTTTATCACGTCAGTATAAATGGTATTTGAAATTTCTTGTCTTATTGAAGAAGAACCGTGCCAGATGTGTACGTTGAATCACACTTCCACACACAGAACAGTTACTCTTGTGCTTGTTGTTGCCTTGGTTTTGTAGTTGCTGGGGACTTAATTAATTAATTGTGTTAACGAAAATTTTCTTTCATTCTTTGTTGTTATTCTATGCAGTCAGATTGCGTACAAATACTAGTGAGGGCCAACCGTTTACGAGACACAGCGTAATCGGACATACAGCTACCAAAAATAAAAAATTATTTTCATTTATTCAGTTAAGCCCCCATGCAACATACAGCGTAAAACTGCAAGTGAAGTAGGATGTTCATGTATTTAGAAATAATCACTTTATTTCATAGTTAAGCTACTATAGTCCGATCCAGGGACGATGGTGGCCCGCGCGGTTCGAGAGACGGACGGGGTTGCGTTGTAGCCGTTTGCAAGCGATAGTTGCTGATGAAAGCGTGCGTTCTTCAAATTGTGTCGCTCACTTGTTTGTATAGAATTTGTCGGTTACCACTACCGTCTGTCATGACAACACGGAACAGATGGGATGAATATTCAATAAATGAATCGCCACGAGCATATACGAGTATAATACTTGCTTTGGTCACGACATTCATAGCAGAGCGCCCAGAACGGTACTGAATGCTTCTTGGCTGTCGGAAAATGCGTGACGTAGTTGCACCGAACAAGCCTAAACTCGACAGCCATCGTTTGTGACTAAAAAAAAATTTTCAAATGTGTGTGAAGTCTTATGGGACTTAACTGCTAAGGTCATCAGTCCCTATGCTTACACACTACTTAACCTAAATTAACCTAAGGACAAACACACACACCCATGCCCGAGGGAGGACCCGAACCTCCGCCGGGACCAGCCGCACAGTCCATGACTGCAGCGTTTTTGACTCCAACTATAGCTAATTTCTGCCTGTCGGGCATTATGAGGCTGCATCAAAGTACAAACTGTAATTCATGCAGCATGATATAATGCACATACCCATGTGGAGGAAGCAACATGTCAAGGCGTCGCTAATACCGGTTTCCCACAACAATAGTACATTATCCGATCAAAAGTATCCGGACAGCCCTTTGTATTTCGGAGTTAAGCACTAAATGTCACGAGAGGTAGACCCACCGGTATAGAAAAAATTGGCGAAGTGATCTGTTGTCAATAGAGTAGTGGTAACATCAGAATGAAGAGGTAAGGAGAGCTCGGTGATATCGAACATCGACTATTCACTGGATGTCACTTTAGTTCAGCTAGCGGAACGACTGTGTGTAGTGAGTTAAAAAGAATGGGGTATACGTCAGTGTTAAGTGACGTTTCAAGTGACGTAAAAAGCGATGCCACTTGACAGGGGACAGATGAAAACGACTGATTTGATGAAGCACGCAGTGGCCTGATAGAAGGATGTGGGTTTGACGAAAACCTGGACAACGTAACCTCCAACCATGTATAACGCCAACAGCGAAGTACAGAGAAGGTGATTAGTGTGTGGATCTCCTTGTTGCACTGAATCCTACTACGCTGTTCATTTTGCACATGCACTTAAAATGTTTGTGTCAAAAAAGCCCGGTTTTTTCTGTTTCTAGTAGATATACATTTAAGCATTTGAGTATTGATATCATAAGTTACTTTATAATTTAGATAATTTAATATGTTAATCATTCAGACTGAATGATAGAATAGCACAACAACACAATAATCGAATATTACAATTATGTGTGTGTTGATTTTACTGTACTATTACTATCTTTTACTGACATTTTTTACAGGTGTATCCAAGGTTTTTCCTCCAAGTAAATTTTTTACACTTAATACACTTAACAATACTTATCAGTTTTTCCTCATAGATGATTGGTTCAAATGGCTCTGAGCACTATGGGACTTAACTTCTGAGGTCATCAGTCCCCTAAAACTTAGAACTACTTAAACCTAACTAACCTAAGGACATCACACACATCCATGCCCGAGGCGGGATTCGAACCTGCGACCGTAGCGGTCGCGCGGTTCCAGACTGTAGCGCCTAGAACCGCTCGGCCACCCCGGCCGGCGCTCATAGATATATCTGCCCCTCTTCTTACTCCTAGGATCACTTTCTTCCGGTGTAGGGGGGTGCAGATTCATACGATGTTCTCTCTACAGCTTCTCTTGCAGCATTTCCTCTTGGAAGATGTCCTCATCGCTTCATATCCTAATCAATTAGCTGCTTGCCAAGAGTTTCGCTGTAGGTTGTTTGCTTTCCACTGGGATGGTTACCTTGTATAACACATAAGTTATATACAGACATGTCGACGTTATTTGAGAACGCAACAATAGACCATCTGTTTGTCTTCCTGTTTACTGTATATTTCACCACCATCTTTTCTAGTGTGTCCACAGCACCTTTCGTACCGTTGTATTTTTAAATAATATCACGTTTCCTTTTGGTGGCATCACTGATTTTTGCGTCGTGGTGCAGAGCGCTTTGCAAAATAACACATTTGACTTTCTTTGGATGTATGACAAAAACGTTGTGTCCTTTGTGAAAGCAGATGTTAATGTGTAATTAGGAATCCATCTGGTCTGCAGTAGATTTGGTGGGCTGGAAGGCTTGTCTTTTTCGCACAGTTCCACTGTGATATTAATCACTGTCATTTGTCGTAGCTTGTAGCAGGTGAAAAATTTAATTGTTTCATTGTCACAAAGCACTCAAAGCATGGTGCTTTACTTTTCAGTTTACTAGGCATATACTGGCTGAAAGGTCAGTTTCCCCTGAATTCAACAACTTGTCCGTCTACTGTCACAAATATACTGGGATTGTGTAATTTGGTATTATCACTCTTCCTCCCACAAATACCTTATAGATACAAACTTGTCTTCTTCATATATTTGTAGTCTAGTCTCACGGACATCAAATCGAATAATCTTTGGTATCTTTCTGAACGTTTCTAGTGACAGTGTAGCTGTGAAAAACAGGGTGACCTTTGTACTCATCCATAAACTTTCGGTGGACTAATTATGCGACTTATAAACTCCTGCTAATAAGCATCAAGGTCAAGAATATAATTTATTCCACTTATATCCATACAAATGCGTTCATTCAGAATTAGAATGAGTCATTATAGTGTTTTCTACTGATGGAGAAAGGAACAATTTGAAAGCTGAGTATTCATTTTTAAGGCGAGAAGTGGCACACCTTGTTGGCCCTGGAGTCACGTGAACTATATTATAAAAACCACATTGCGTAATTAGCATCTTAAAATCAAATTACTCTTTGTAACAAATCAGAGAACAAAGAAAAAGTGAAATATGCTCTTCTTCCCTACTATGGACAAATATCTGAGAGAATAATGCGTTTGTTCCACAACACGGCAGAGCGTATTTGTTTTCTCTCCAGCAGCTCTGTAGGTAAGGAAATCCAGCGCGCTACACGTGAACGTAAATCGTTCACCAGTTGGGGATTTGCAAAATCAGTTTTGGCACATTTGATAACTTCCACACTGGACAGAGGGGCAGATCATTTAACACGAGATTCAGGACCCACCTCCGATATACCGAGAGCAACGCTTCGTCATTGAAGTCGTGTGTATAGTGAAAGTCATGTCACAAAAGATCCTGATTAAGCACGTTTTACTCAAAACAATGTACGTTTCATGAATGTTTTGATTGTAAGAGATCGAGATTTGTAATTACTTCAATAAAAATACAGCAATTATTTTAAACGAACCGGCAGTGTTGAAAATTTCACTATTTCCAGACACCTTTTGTGCCACACTGAAACAACTGTTACTTTTATTCCGGTTTTTCCCTAAAAAAAAGAACATTTGATAAGACACAGATCATGTCATGTGCGCTTCCACTTTCATAGACTAACGTATTTTAATTTTTTGTATGGTGTCAGAGTGACAAACCTCCTATTATGGTAGCTTTTTTATTCCTGTTTTTTACCTGCTGTGATTGTACGAAACCCCTTTTTTAGGGATACCACCACAAATTACTTCCTCCACGCGGATATATGGATCACAATTTTGATTTTGATTTTCATGTAGGTTGTTAATGCCAAGGAGGCGACATCAGCTAATCGCTAAATCTAAATATATTAAAGGCAATGTCCCGATTGAGTGACTCACTCACTGAATCATTATCGTCCAAATCACTAGGAACAGAAATTTTAAATTTGGAGAGGTTTTGATCTTAATATGGGCTTTTCCGGATTTCCGCCCCCAAGGGTGTGAAACAGAGGACGAAAGGTTTTCTGAGAATTAGTCGCTGTTAAGGCAATTTTGAAGCTAGACCTACAAAGATTGGCATTTGATTTTTCGATCAGAAATAAAATTCAAATGGTTCTGAGCACTAGGGGACTTAACTTCTGAGGTCATCAGTCCCCTAAAACTTAGAACTACTTAAACCTAACTAACTCAAGGACATCACACAGATCCAAGCCCGAGGCAGGATTCGAACCTGCGACCGTAGCGGTCGCGCGGTTCCAGACTGTAGCGCCTAGAACCGCTCGGACACACCGGTTGGCGGAAATAAAGAAATCTACGTGTCAGTATTTTTGGAAATTTAACCCTAATGGCAGTGAAATAGTAGGTGATTTTTTAAAAATATAAACATTATTCCATATTTAGTTTGCAATGTCTGTGTTGGGTCTGTTTTGTCCTGTATCATCAGTTCTGTCTTTTCATACGATATTTGTAGACCTGTCTTCTCAGCGATCTCATGCAGCATTTCTATCTGAATCTTTGCTGTTTCGATGTCATCTGCCAATATTGCCATGTCATCAGCAAATGCCAGACATTCAATTTTTGTTTTATTTCTTCCTAACGTTATCCCATTTTTCACTCCAGCTTCTGCCATCTTCTTTCTCCATTCCCTGACCACTTTTTCAAGGACAATGTTAAACAACAGCGGGGAGAGCCCATCCCCTTGTCTAACACCTGTTCCAATTACAAACGGTTGTGACAATCTACCCAAAAACTTCACTTGCGATTTTGTTCCCGTAAGGGTTTCCTGGATTAGACTTTTGCTTTTATCATCAATCCCAAATTCTTCTAATGTGTTAATCAGAGTTGGTCTATCAATAGAATCATGAACAAAAAACGTCTGTTGGAGAAATTGGAAATAAAAGAGAGAAAAATACTGAGAAAGATCTTAGGACCTAAAAAGGATGGACAGGATTATAAATTGCGATCCAATAAAGAGTTATACGAGAAAATTGAAAAACTGACAACATCCTTTAAAAAGAGAAGACTGAGTTTCTATGGGCATGTCAAAAGAATGGCACCAGAAAGAACGGCAAAGAAAATCCTGGAATACATGGAAAGCAGAAAGACACAAATTAACTGGCTGAAAGAAGTTAAAGAAGACATTGCAGAAATGAACATTATACCAGAGACAGTTTACAACAGAATGGAATATAGGAATGCCATCAACAAAATACAGGGATTCAAAGACCGAACGCAATCAAAGAAGACGGGAACAACCTGGTCGCAAGAACGTAAAGAAGCCCACTCAGAAAAAATGAAGAAGTACTGGGAAGAACGCAAGAAAAAGCACAAGAAATGACTGATGCTTAGCGTAGTCCAAAGTTGACTGTAACGAATAATAATAATAATAATAAACATTATGAAAGAGCTACTGAAAGCTACAGCTATGAAATCTGGTATTTCACTTTCCGCTTACAAGTAAAAAAACATATTTCAGTATTTTTGGAAATTCAGCCCCTAAAGAGATGCCAAAAGGGGTAACTGTTTTATGAAAATGTTTCATTATGAAAGCATTTTTTAGAGCTAAGTCTACGAAAAATTGAATCTGGCTTCCTGGCTGGAAATAAAAAAATACGTACTTCACCGTTTTTGGGAATTCAACCCAAAGGGGGTGGAATAGGATCACACTGATTCACTAACGTCCTCATCCAGCCCAAACTGCTAAGGACATAAATTTGAAATTTGATCTTATACTATAAACATGGTTTAAGAAACGTTGGGGTTGTTTGGAAGAGGAAGTCGCCCATGCCTTTTCAAAGGAACCATCAAGGCATTTGCCTGGAGTGATTCAGGGAAATTACGGAAAACCTAAATCAGGATGGCCTGACGCGGGATTGAACCGTCGTCCTTCCAAATGCGAGTCAAGTGTGTTTAAGAAGGGATTGTTCTAAATGCCACTACTATAGGGATGAAATGGGGGATGAAAGGCTTTTTGAGAAATGCCGCTGTTAAAGCAATGTCTAAACTGGAAGTATGAAAACTGGTATTTGGTTTCTCACTCAGAAATAAAGAAAGAATGCGTGTTTCAGCATTTTCGGAAATTCAGTGTCTAAGTGGGTTAAATAGTGGATGAAAGTTTTTTTTGAAAATATAACATTATTACCGAACTACTAAAGCATTTTCAGAGCTGCATCTCTGAATATTGGTGTTTGACTTCTCGGATAGAAAAAAAAATAGAAATACGTTTCTAGTGTTTCCGGAAGTTGAACCTCCTAATGGAGTTAAATAAGAGATGAGAAGTTTTATGAAATTATTTCGTTATGGGAGTATTTTGAAAGGTAAATTTGTGAAAATTTGTATTCGCTTTCTTTGTTAGAAATTTAAAAAATACCTGTTTCATTGTTTTCGGAAATTCAGGCCCCAAGGAGATGAAATAGGGGATGAAAATTTGTAAGAAAATATTTCGTTATATTAAAAAAGTTTTAACGCTATGAAAACTGGTACTTCACTCCTCGGTGAGATATAAAAATGTGTTAGGGGATGAAAGTTTCAATGGAAATATCACAACAAGAACGCAAAAGGCATGATTAATGAAAACCTGCTACCAGAATCGCGTTTTGGTCAGAAAGACGCTCTGAAGTGTATATGTCGCCTGGGTAGAATGGCTCGGACACATGGAGGTGGACGGAGGAACTGTGACAGCGCAAGCAAATTCGTGACACAGAACTATACACTTTATTGCACTGCGATATGTGACTAAAGTCGTACAGCAACTTGTTGGACGTGCTTGCGGACAGATACATCTAAACAGTGGCCTGTCAATGCGTGCGTAACTGAATACAATGTCAACAAAACTATGTCCGTCCAGAGCACCACACTGTAAACACCTGTCCCTTTGCGAAGGCTATAAGCGACTCAACTTGTAGATTAAGTCTTGCAGGCTGATCTCCACCACGATCTGTAGCTACGAGCAGCAACCCTGGACTTCCCGTACTAGAACTGTCGTGCGCCAACGCCGAACATGAACCCCCAGTAGCTGCCTGTAGCCACCGCTTATCACAACGCGGAAGTCCATCTCATTGGCGGCTGTGCAGAGCTTGCTGACTGGGCCGCACTTTTGTTTGGCGGCGAACTTTAAAGCGACGCCTGTGGCGCCAGTAGGAAGCTGTCATTGGCAAGGGCACAACACATTCGGAAAGGACCATGCTTCTGTGGCCTTAATTAGCGGGAAAAGTGTAGAAGGTGTTGCAATTTGTGAACAACATAAAAATTCGATTACAGAAAAACACAAACAAACAAAAAAGCTATGCAGTCCACACAGCCTAAGCGAGCAAAGCAGCGGGCACTAAGGTAGCTACGAAATAAAACGTTTATTTCAAAATAAAACAGCAGCATTCGCAAGAAAATGATCTCCCGCAAGAAATTCACAGCCGGTGTGGACCCGCAGTACAATATTACTAATTTTAGCAGTTTCGAAGGCACATGCTTTCATCATCAGAAGTATCTTAACGTAAGATTCTTCATTGCACGGAAAGCTTTCACAAACGTCCTCAAAGTAGCGTCATTATCGTAACGTGAACACCACTCAGGGATTACGTCTTTGACATGTTCCAACTTGCCGAATGATGCCTACGAGACAGTGCGAGGCGCCATTTAGGATATTGTGGGATGTGATCAGTATGTCACCGATCCCAGCAGCCGTTAATGCCAGCAGATGAGTCGTGATGAGGCTGCGAGGACGCTACACCTGCAGCTCTACACCGTCAGCTCCTGCGAAGGCCGGCATGTCGACGGCACTTCGTACTTCGATTAGCTACGCCTCCCTACATGTCACCTGTCTCTTATTCACAGCACTCCTCACTTTCAGAAGCCCATAAAGGTACGCCATAAAGCACATTAATGCACCCAAAGCTGCCTTACATTACAAAATAGTACGTAGAGAAAGCGAAATACGTAGTGAAAGTGAAATCAGCTCGCACAGTTACTGTGATTTCATGACTCCTGTTAAACTAATTCAACTCCCCTTGTAAGACGTGTGTATTTCTATTGTCAAACCACAATTTATGAAAGATGTTTATGATTTATTAATAGGATTAGTAGGAATAATTAATATTTGTCATTTTGGAAATAATTGTAGTAGTAGGGGATGTCTGCACCAAAGTACTGTTGGCGGGAGAGACCGCACATTGATATAATTTTAAAAAGGTCGGGAGAGACCGCGTATGGATACATTTTAAGAAAAGAGCGGGAAAGACCGCCCATTGATACATTTTGTAATGGTAGCAGGGATTGTCTGCACCAGGGAGCATTTTTGGCGGGAGAGACTGCACTTTAGAGTTCGTAGGAAGTCAGTAGTAAGAGAGGTGTGAAGCGAGTCGGTAGCAGGTCCGAAGCGAGAGGTTGAGAGGAGCGGTGTGCCTGCCGGCCACCAGCTATGATTTACAAGAGATTATAAACGGATGTACAGAGACATCAGCTAACTATTATCATAAGAGGGACTAATATTATTGGATTTTTTTAATTTTTTAATTTTTTATTTTTGAGAAACTCAAGACTACTGAAGGTATGTTTGTGCAATGCTAGTTGTAAGGTTATTGTAAAAAGTAAGTCATATTTGAACGTTTGTAAAATAATTTCATTACCAACAGTAAATATCTGAAGAATCGTTTTCAGAATATAATTAATTTTTGCCAGCAATATTGCAGTACTGATTATAATCCATCTCAAAAAACCATCAACGTAAAACTTTGCAAAATTTTATTGTTGTCAAGAAAAAGTTTAACTATGAATTACGTAACTTCAGTCAAATTAATTAAAGAATAACGTCAGCTTTGCTATTAAAGAATAACGTCAGCCTTGGTAATAAATACAGCCACTTATTGGCTCAAATGGTTCAAATGGCTCTGAGCACTATGGGACTTAACATCTGAGGTCATCAGTCCCCTAGAACTTAGAACTACTTAAACCTAACTAACCTAAGGACATCACACAAATCCGTGCCCAAAGCAGGATTCGAACCTGCGACCGTAGCGGTCTCACGGTTCCAGACTGTAGCGCCTAGAGCCGCTCGGCCACCCCGGCCGGGCAGCCACTTATTATGACTGCCCACCAGCAGCTAATAGAGTATAGTAAAACAGAGTACCCCCCCCCTCCCCCCCCCCCCCCCCCCCCGCCCCAAGGAACCATGGACCTTGCCGTTGGTGGGGAGGCTTGCGTGCCTCAGCGATACAGATAGCCGTACCGTAGGTGCAACCACAACGGAGGGGTATCTGTTGAGAGGCCAGACAAACGTGTGGTTCCTGAAGAGGGGCAGCAGCCTTTTCAGTAGTTGCAGGGGCAACAGTCTGGATGATTGACCGATCTGGCCTTGTAACACTAACCAAAACAGCCTCGATGTGCTGGTACTGTGAACGGTTGAAAGCAAGGGGAAACTACAGCCGTAATTTTTCCCGAGGGCATGCAGCTTTACTGTATGGTTAATGATGATGGTGTCCTCTTGGGTAAAATATTCCGGAGGTAAAATAGTCCCCCATTCGGATCTCCGGGCGGGGACTACTCAAGAGGACGTCGTTATCAGGAGAAAGAAAACTGACGTTCTACGGATCGAAGCGTGGAATGTCAGATCCATTAATCGGGCAGGTAGGTTGGAAAATTTAAAAAGGGAAATGGATTGGTTAAGGTTATATATAGTGGAAATTAGTGAAGTTCGGTGGCAGGAGGAACAAGACTTTTGGTCAGGCGAATACAGAGTTATAAATACAAAGTCAAATAGGGGTAATGCAGGAGTAGGTTTAATAATGAATAGGAAAATAGGAATGCGGGTAAGCTACTACAAACAACATAGTGAACGCATTATTGTGGCCAAGATAGATACGAAGCCCACGCCTACTACGGTAGCACAAGTTTATATGCCAACTAGCTCTGCAGATGACGAAGAAATTGAAGAAATGTATGATGAAATAAAAGAAATTATTCAGATAGTGAAGGGAGAAGAAAATTTAATAGTCATGGGTGACTGGAATTCAGTAGTAGGAAAAGGGAGAGAAGGAAACGTAGTAGGTGAATATGGTTTGGGGGTAAGAAATGAAAGAGGAAGCCGCCTGGAAGAATTTTGCACAGAGCACAACTTGATCATAGCTAACACTTGGTTCAAGAATCATAAAAGAAGGCTGTATACATGTAAGAATCCTGGAGATACTGACGGATTTCAGATAGATTATATAATGGTAAGACAGAGATTTAGGAACCAGGTTTTAAATTGTAAGACACTTCCAGGGGCAGATGTTGACTCTGACCACAATCTATTGATTATGAACTGTAGATTAAAACTGAAAAAACTGCAAAAAGGTGGGAAGTTAAGGAGATGGGATCTGGATAAACTGACTAAACCAGAGGTTGTACAGAGTTTCAGGGAGAACGTAAGGGAACAAATGGCAGGAATGGGGGAAAGAAATACAGTAGAAGAAGAATGGGTAGCTTTGAGGCATGAAGTAGATAAGGCAGCAATAGGTGCCTATTTAATTCCTCCGTCTGTACAGGAGGACCCCTGTGTTAACTTCTTAGTAATGGTAATCACATTCTCTGGCAGGATATACTGGACCCACGAAACACTGGACAAAAGACGCGTTCTATTGACACTGCTTTATTAATTAATTATGTCTCAGGTGTTCCAAACCTGGTTAAATTCACTGATCTGTTATATCAATCAGTCGCAAGCACTTGCAAACACGAAAGATCTGTGTCACACTTGGTCAAATGAACCCAGTGTTCATGCGAGTAGTCTTTCTTGTTAGTAACATATTGCAGACGACAGAGAAATCTGGATCTGTTAAGCAACAGTGGCAACTTGCTTTAAATGCTCATGAATGCAAGGCTGCGAGCTTCACAAAACGAAAAAAAAAACCGCAACATCCAGCGATTATAGTGTCAAGAAATCAAAATAAAAACCAGTCAACTGGTACGAATACCTGTGTCTGACAGTGGGTGTGAATATCAGATGGAATGATCACTTAGATTCAGTCATAAGAAAAACAGGCGCCAGACTTCGATTCGTGGGCAGAATACTACGGAAATGCTACCAGTCCACAAAGAGCTTACGAAACACTCTTGGGACCCATATCCTAGAATACTGCTCAGACGTGCGGAAGAAGTACCAAATATGACTAACAGGGGATACTGACCGTTTAAAAACGAAGGTATTGCGAATGGTAACGGGTTTGTTTGATTAGTGGGAGAGTGTCACAGAAATGGTGAAGAAAGTGAACTGGCAGACGCTTGAAAATTAACTATCCCGAGAAAGCCTGCTTAGAAAGTCTATGTAAAAAGTTCTCCCTCTTAAGATCGGTAGTATCAGATAACAGTTCTTGAACGTTCAAGAATATTGTTTTCCTTCAATAACGAACAGATCCTGTATTCAAGTATCAGGTGATCACCCTCCTTTTTCTTCCAGTGGGTACCCTGTTCGGCATACCGTTTGGAGATACTTCTTTTGATGTTGTTAAATTAAATAAAAAAACTGATTTTGAAAAGGTAGATGACCCGGATGATTTCATTTATTACGTTCTATTTTCGAACGATTCCAGGAATCCACCATACTATCTGGTAATTTTGATTTTAGCTACCATTTCATGGCCTAAATTCCTGGACCATCTGTAGTAATACTTCGAACTTTTATTTTAAGTATTTTTAATTTCGTATCGATTCCGGTTTCTCTATCTGAGGAAATTCTATTTAATAGTGACATGTTTTCTGAGCTTATCTTTGATCTAGTGTATTTATCTTGTTTCACATTATATTTGTTCAGTAGCTTACGTTTTATTTGGCCAATGGCAGTGCCACAGATCACGAAAGATAAGCGTTGTCGGGCTTGGCTAGCACTTGGATGGGTGACCGTCGGGTTCTGCCGAGCGCTGTTGGCAAGCGGGGTGCACTCATTCCTTATGAAGCCAATCGAGGAGCTACTTGACTGAGAAGTTACGCCTCCGGTCACGAAAGCTGAAAACAGCCGGTTGAGCGGTGTGCTGACCACATGCCCCTCCACATCCACATCCAGTGCCGCCTGTCGGTGAGGATGACACGGCGGTCGGTCGTTGATATTGACCTTCCGACGCCTGTTCGAACGGAGTTATTTTTATTTTTATTTTTAGTATCCCGTCTTCCAACAGTGGTCTTCATCTACTTCACCAATGAAAGACGTATTTAGTTGCTCGCATGTTTACCTTCACGTAGTGACAGTAATATCTCTGCTTCAGGAAGGCGTATTTATGTAGAAATTCTTCTAGTCCATATGTGGCATAACAGCAAACCAGTGCTTAACAGTATTGGTCAAAAACAGTATTGGTTGCATTTTTTTTTAACGACGCGTTTCGCCTTATGTAGGCATCTTCAGGTTATCTTTTCTATTTTCTGTATTTATGTATTATATGAGCATTGTAGCTTGACGTTTCATGTGGGGATTGCTGGTAATGGAGAAATAAGGAGAGTAGCTTACATTCGCTCTCAGTTTACCTGTGAAGTCACAGTGCGCGCTTAATACAAACAGAGGCCGCTGCGTGTGACCTTGCTGTTGTTTGTAAACGGCAGGCCCGCGCATTTCCGACGGCAGAACGTCTGGTCGCACCTAGTGCTACGCCACCGTGGACAAACAAAACCCGCCCAGCCTCCGCAAATTAACGCCATTTTTAGTACTGCGTCATCTGAATGGTGTTCCCCGGTCTATAAAAACCGGTTTCAAATTAGCTGTAGAAGATGGATCCTGCTCAGCCGTGTCATTACGGCCGTATAACCCCCAATGGGTAATATCACAGTATTATGCAGAGAAATGGAAGATAGTATGCTGCTTGATATTTTATTCTAGGATATTAGCTTATTTCGGCTTTATTGCCTTCATCAGTAGACCTCCAAACAATTGTGTTTATCTATAATTTACTTAACATATGATTTTATAAAGGTTTTTGTACGTTTGTTGTTGTACTCACGTCCTGACATTGTAGATAGCCATACTTCAACTTTGAGTATACCATTGTTGTCGTTTGTAGTTGTTGGATGTAACATTTTTTAAGCAAAGTTTTAAATTGTTCGATAATTTGCTGTTGCACGTATATTATAATACGGTTTTTACTATCTGACAGATGCAGAAATTCAAGTTTGACATCTAATTGTTTACTCATATATATTATCATTGTTGTGGGTTATGTATCTATGGAATTGTTATTGATGTGTTTGTGACTCTGGTGTTTTGGTTATCCGTTATCCCTATACAAAATTGCAATAAAAAGTTTTAGAAACTGTTTGTGCTTTTATCCGTATGTTTCAAATTCCTCCCAAATATTAATAACTGGACCTTGTGGGATTTTTGGCAGGATTTGTAGTGCGTTTTCAATGTTGTCAGCTTCATGTTTTTCATTACTGAGGTGTGTAAAGAAGGTGGATTTGTTGTTACTTGTTTCTGTGGTGTGTTCTCTGAATCTAACGACGAAATTTCTTACCATTTGTCCTACATGAAATTTTGTGCAGTTAGTGCAGTTAATTGTGTAGATTCTAGAGTTCAAGTGTTTTGGGAGTATGGCTTTTCCTGAACGTGGTTTTGTGCTAATATTATTTGTCGTTCTGAAGGCTAAGTTCACGTTTGTATTTTTTAAGAGGGCGTTTATTTTATGGGTTAGTTTTTCCATATAGTTTATTGGTATGCAGTTTCTGTCATTAGTGTTAGTTTATGATTTACGGGGTCTTATTACGGTTTGTTTTATAGCTGTTGAACCACGTTAGAGTCATAATTGTTCTTGTATGCGTTGCATTGTAGTGCATTGCTTCTTTATGTACGGCCTCCTGTTGCAGTGGCAGATTTAGGATTCTGTTAATCATGGAATGAAGGAATGCGTAGTTGGGAGATTTTGGACGTGAAGATGTACGGTTATTTATTCTCTCTGTACTGGTTGGTTTCCTGTAGATCTCAAAAGTGTGTTTGTAGTTGATACTAAGAGATCTAGAAATGGAAAGCTTGGGCTAGGAGTGCTGCAGCCTGCGCTAACGCAAATTGTGGCAAGTCGTGTCAAGTAGCGTGCTTTCCGTTCGCGCATTGTTTCCTTAAATCTGCATGCGAGGTAGACAAAAGATTAGTAATGAAAATCTGTGCTCCAAGGAAGTAAAATTGCCTCTGTAGCTGCCCATAGTTACGAAAGTGGTGCTGATGCCGGATGTTGTGTACGAACTGATCTCTCGATTATGCCCTATGAACTTTCTATGAAGTTCATGTTGAAAGATCTGGGTGGCCAAAATTTCTTTATGTTAAAACATTTCAGATTGCTGATTTAAACATCGAGGTATACTACCCTCAGTAAGACCCGTTATAATTGACGAATGTGGTCATCAAACTTACTTTTGAATTGCTCCTATAGTTTAAGTAATCGACTATGAAATTGCTGGCTTTCGCTTGACACGATTTAGAGAAAGCCCTGGAAAACTGGACATCAGCTGACTGGTACTATAACGCTTTTCTTCCTGAAGATTAGTAATTTACTTTCCGTTGGGCTAGTTACTGTAGTCAACCTTTCAAGCTGAAGTACGTAACCACTTTATACACTCCTGGAAATGGAAAAAAGAACACATTGACACCGGTGTGTCAGACCCACCATACTTGCTCCGGACACTGCGAGAGAGCTGTACAAGCAATGATCACACGCACGGCACAGCGGACACACCAGGAACCGCGGTGTTGGCCGTCGAATGGCGCTAGCTGCGCAGCATTTGTGCACCGCCGCCGTCAGTGTCAGCCAGTTTGCCGTGGCATACGGAGCTCCATCGCAGTCTTTAACACTGGTAGCATGCCGCGACAGCGTGGACGTGAACCGTATGTGCAGTTGACGGACTTTGAGCGAGGGCGTATAGTGGGCATGCGGGAGGCCGGGTGGACGTACCGCCGAATTGCTCAACACGTGGGGCGTGAGGTCTCCACAGTACATCGATGTTGTCGCCAGTGGTCGGTGGAAGGTGCACGTGCCCGTCGACCTGGGACCGGACCGCAGTGACGCACGGATGCACGCCAAGACCGTAGGATCCTACGCAGTGCCGTAGGGGACCGCACCGCCACTTCCCAGCAAATTAGGGACACTGTTGCTCCTGGGGTATCGGCGAGGACCATTCGCAACCGTCTCCATGAAGCTGGGCTACGGTCCCGCACACCGTTAGGCCGTCTTCCGCTCACGCTCCAACATCGTGCAGCCCGCCTCCAGTGGTGTCGCGACAGGCGTGAATGGAGGGACGAATGGAGACGTGCCGTCTTCAGCGATGAGAGTCGCTTCTGCCTTGGTGCCAATGATGGTCGTATGCGTGTTTGGCGCCGTGCAGGTGAGCGCCACAATCAGGACTGCGTACGACCGAGGCACACAGGGCCAACACCCAGCATCATGGTGTGGGGAGCGATCTCCTACACTGGCCGTACACCACTGGTGATCGTCGAGGGGACACTGAATAGTGCACGGTACATCCAAACCGTCATCGAACCCATCGTTCTACCATTCCTAGACCGGCAAGGGAACTTGCTGTTCCAACAGGACAATGCACGTCCGCATGTATCCCGTGCCACCCAACGTGCTCTAGAAGGTGTAAGTCAACTACCCTGGCCAGCAAGATCTCCGGATCTGTCCCCCATTGAGCATGTTTGGGACTGGATGAAGCGTCGTCTCACGCGGTCTGCATGTCCAGCACGAACGCTGGTCCAACTAAGGCGCCAGGTGGAAATGGCATGGCAAGCCGTTCCACAGGACTACATCCAGCATCTCTACGATCGTCTCCATGGGAGAATAGCAGCCTGCATTGCTGCGAAAGGTGGATATACATTGTACTAGTGCCGACATTGAGCATGCTCTGTTGCCTGTGTCTATGTGCCTGTGGTTCTGTCAGTGTGATCATGTGATGTATCTGACCCCAGGAATGTGTCAATAAAGTTTCCCCTTCCTGGGACAATGAATTCACGGTGTTCTTATTTCAATTTCCAGGAGTGTAAATAACGTAGGCGGACTTGGAAACCTGTTGCAGCAAGCATTTGGGATGACGACGTGCCGCTAGTCCAACTAGCAGACCATGAACAGGCCTCATTAATCTGCTTGGCTAGGTTTCTTGTCCCTTATTGCACTTGCTAGCCTTGTCTCTCATTTTCCGAAAGCCGTTCAAACATAAGTAAAATCGTGTGCGTCTGCATATTAGCCATTTGTAGAGGCATAAATTTTCCCTGAGGCACACTGTCAGATTAGTATGTATATGTGTTACACACACACACACACACACACACACACACACACACACACACACAAAAAAAGATCTGATAAGGGAGCTGGCACCTGATAGTGTCGCAGATGTGTTCCAACGAGTACATCTACATCTACATCTACATGGTTATCCGCAAATCACAATTAAGTGCCTGGCAGAGGGTTCTTCGAACCACCTGTAAGCTACTTCTCTACCGTTCCACTCTCGAACAGTTCGCTTGAATTCATTGTCATGCTCCTCGTACGTATCGATATAGCGCCCTTTTGGCCTTGTGAGAAGGACAGTAATCCTACAGGAAGGTGTCATTGCTGTCGAGAAAGACATCTAGCATGAAGACATACTCACGTAGTTTCCAGCTGTCATGATATCATCGATTACCACCACAGGTCCCACGGAGCCCAGCTGATTGTCCCCCTAGGCGCAACGCTGCCACAACCAGCCTACATCTGTGGTGCGGTGGGTATTTCGAGCAACGGTTTGGCTAGATGAAGACGTGTACGGACGCGACCGTCAGCTTGGTTAGCAAAGCACACGAATATTTGAAGCAGCCGAAGTGTTTCCATCGATCAACTGTGCAGTATCGATTATGCCGTGTCCATGGAATCCCAAATGACGATTTCGTTGGGTCAATATACTCAAGTGACAGAAGTCATGGCACAGCGACATGCGCAAATACAGACGATGGTAATATTGCGTACACAGAGTATAGAATGCCAGTGCAATGCTGGAGCTTGTGACTTCTTCTTGTGACGCTGGGCCAAAGAAGAGGTGTACTGAACAAACCCACGCACTCTGGACGAATTAGGGGCGAGGATCACAATTGTTCTCGGAAATGTACCTGTGACTCTCCTGCAGAAGTCCGTTGATGGCATTCCTATCCGTTTACGTCGTTCGGTCGACAACACAGGAGCACGTGCGAAACTATAGTGTAGTACACATGTACTCAGAACGGACTAAAATTTGTTCCGAGTGCAAATATTTATTAATAAAAAAATTATGGACATCTAAAACTAAACTAGGGAGTGGCTTCTCACCCATCCTGTATAATTTCATTTTTCTCTTTGCTTTTTCTCTCAGTGAAAAAAAAAACCACAGAAATGAAAGGAAGCCGTAAAATACTTTTCCTGTACCACTCACGCAGCTGTTGATTCTGTTAACTGCAGTCGACTTTACGTACAACGACCTTTAATACTAATCCCCTCACTACGCAAATGTCGTAGCGACTGCGCTGGTTCTGCTGTAATTACTTTATGAGGCAAAAAAGAGCAAGCAGCGTGCCATAAAAATACTGCAAAGACTTTTATTACCTTCTGGCCTTCCAGCGTCTGGGATACAGCCCTACATTGAAAAGGTGTCGAGGCAAAACCTAGGCCATTGCCGGCATCGGCGTAATATTTAAGGCTTGATTTCTCACAAGGCACCGAGTACTGCAGCTGCAGAAGCTGAGACCAGCTTTGTCGGGGAAAAATGCATTAATTACACAGCGAAGTATAGCAGCGGAAAGGAGAAAGAGTTCAGACTCGTTTGAAAAAATAGGGAAACTTGAGATAAGAACGACATTGCTGAAATAAATCTTCCTTCTACTACGAGTCTTCTGTTTCACGTTTTAGTCATGGCATTAGTACAGTATATTACTTTAGGCATGGGAAGCGGCGTGCTGACTGCTGAGTGGCAGCATGGCGTTGCGTGATGAATAAAAAATGTGGGAAAACGAAGAAGGAAACTTCTAAAGTATTCTGAAAGAAAATTTGCAAATATTATTCTCATGGTGACAACGTCGCCGTGTGCACAAGACAAGGTCAAACACGTAAAGTGCAGTGTTTTACGGCCCTAGGTCCTGCAGTCATTGTCTTCGGTCGTGAACATGAGCGAGCAAGGTGTCGCAGCGGTTAGCACACTGGACTCGCATTCGTGAAGACGACGGTGAAGTGAGTTGCCTTTATTTGTGTGTGTGTGTGTGTGTGTTTTATCGTAAATACAAACCTGGGAATGTGGTTCAAAAATGGTTCAAATGGCTCTGAGCATTATGCTACTTAACTTCTGTGGTCATCAGTTGCCTAGAACTTAGAAGTAATTAAACCTAACTAACCTAAGGACATCACATACATCCATGCCCAAGGCAGGATTCGAACCTGCGACCGTAGCGGTCGCTCGGTTCCAGACTGTAGCGCGTAGAACCGAACGGCCTATCCGGCCGGCTGGCAATGTGGACTGAAACCCTAAGTGTGCTACTGAGCTGAAAGCCACATCACTTACAATAAATTGAAAGGGATCCTGTGTGCGCGAAAAACCGTCTCATTCATAAACATATAAATAAGCAAACCAACAATTTCACGCTCAGTAACGTGGTCAGTGCGAACTGTTTGAAAGGAACGTATCTGTATGTATAGAAAAAAAATTGTAATGTCGACCTGTATAAGAATGTAAAATGAAACACACAAAAATTTCTGCACTGACATATGGCCCTGGTAAAATAAAGAAACTGGTAGAACCAACATTGCGCAAATGAAACGAAACAATCAGCGTCTTTATGAATGTCAGCTACAGAATGAAGTACTGGCAGAAACAGCAACCCAGTAAGACTCCGCAACAGCTAAAAACATACTGCTAAAAACTAATTACAATTAGTTTAGGAAAATTGGGTTCATAATCTTGACACAGAACATCAGTGAAACACATGACACAACCTTATTACTGAAATTTCAGTTATCAAGGAACTTATTAAAGAAACAATTATAGACTCTTTCTTTCGCTTGCGCCGTTTTCCCGCAGGGACGCAGGGTCGGCATGGTTAATCGGATTTGACAACGTTAGATTAATGGGTGGCCGGATGCCCTTCCTGCCACCACCCCGTACCCCTCGGGATGGAATTAGTGTACCCCAACTGTCTGCAACTAGTGTAATCCATGGAATAATGCGGAAAGTGTTCAGGTGTCTGCGAGCCGTGTAACTGAGGCGGGATATGGGGACCAGCCCGGTATTCACCTAGCGGGATGTGGAAAACCGCCTAAAAACCACATTCAGGCTGGCCGGCACACCGACAGTGGTCGTGAATCCGCCTGGCGGATTCGATCTGCGGCCGGCGCACCTACTCGAGTCCACGAAGCAGCGCTCTCGGCTAACGTGGTGGGTAAAGAAACAATTGTAGACTCTAATACGAAAATTCATTTAATCTAGTAACTTGGTACAGTAAATTAACTCAGAAGATCAATCAATATAACAATTACGAAAAACTCGACTGTGACGAGGGTGAAGTGGACCAACAATACAAGTCTACAAAAATAAAAACAAACTTTGTAACTCATTAGATAATACCTTGTTCTTAATTTTATAACCTTTTTTATGTCCGTATGCTATCCAACCATTGTTCTGAGTGATCATTCCACCTCGTAGTAAATCTGCAATCCAGATAGTTCGTAAAGTGCGTCCATGCATTACACTGTACACTCAACGTATCCCTGCGTGCTGCATACCGCAGCTATGCACTATTTACTTAAGATGCTACGACTCTACAGTGTAGCCAACGCAGACACAGATACTCACTCTCTCTGACCGCAGTTCTTCAAACATATTTTCTTTTACAGATATTACACATCCAATATCATCATCAAAAAATAGCCATCTTACACGGATCAAACCCGCGTCCGGCCATCCCGTTTTAGGGTTCCCGTGACTTCCCGAAATCGCTGGAGGCAAATGCCGGGATGGTTCCTTTCAAAGGGCACGGCTGATTTCCATCCACATCCTTCCCTAATCCGATGGGACCGATGACCTCACTGTTTGGTCCCCTTCCCCAAATAAACCAAACAACGCGAAGATGATGGCACTTGTGTCGGTTGACTTATGTCTGGTGTAAGCTGTCAACTGACACCGTTGACATCTTTCCTGGCAATATCGGACATCTGTACGATTTTTTCGCTGAACTTCTCGTCAAGATCAGTTCCCTAGCACATGTGTAACGTCACCTGTTTGGCTAAAAAGTTCGTTAAGTACGTTTTGAAGCAGGAGATAGATTCGGGGTGAAAGACACAAGCAGACCAACAGTGTATTTATTTATGACAACTACCACAAACAGAAGACACAAAGGAATTACAAGCGGGCATTGATTGAAATCATTGGGGAATGTTGAAAATTTGTGCCGGGCCGTGATCCAAACCCGGGCCTTCTGCTTAACAGGCAGATGTTATGACCGCTGACCCATCCAGATACAAAGGTCACTGCAACCGCACGAACTGCCCTAGTACGCTTTCCGTCAGACGCAAATTCTCAACTTGGCCACACACTACAGATGTAGTGCCCCTTGCTAATTATGCTGAGTACTCGCGGCATTTCGCCGATTTCCGTAAAGGCGAGCCGGCCGGTGTGGCCGTGCGGTTCTAGGCACTTCAGTCTGGAACCGCGTGTCCGCTACGGTCGCAGGTTCGAATCCTGCCTGGGGCATCGATGTGTGTGATGTCCTTAGTTTAGTTAGGTTTAAGTAGTTCTAAGTTCTCGGGGACTGATGACCACAGATGTTAAGTCCCATAGTGCTCAGAGCCATTTGACCATTTGACCGTAAAGGCGTCGGCACACGGACCGTGCATCCGAACGTTGAGCGTGCCGAGTTTCTGACGTCATAGCGTGGAATACGAGGCCGACGATAAAGACTGGCCGCAGCGCTCACGACACGAAGGTAGGCCTGAACTCGCTCCCTCGCTCAGTTCAGCAGACAAAATGCTTTTCTAAGCCTTTGAACTCACAACTGGGCGTGTACGCACTAATGAGAATTGCATCTTCTATTGGAATCTGGTATTATGAAGTCTTATTGATTACTAATCGTACAACTAAATTTAAGATCAGTTCACGACAGAGATGGTATAACAGCTTGTTTGTAGGATTTAGTCTCTTCTGCGTAACAATGCTCATTTCATGCAAGGTGTGATGCCTTATGCAACTGATTATGATTTTGACATGATTTTTAATTTTATTGTACCCCATAACAAATTGCACAGCCGTAACAAATTGTTAGTAGGCCTATGCACTTTCTATCATGGCACATTCTGGAGTCTTTACGAACATGCAGAGCAATATCTAGCATGTCAGATACTCTGAGCGTGCGTCTGAGCATTGACCAACCAGATGGCACAACGCCACCTACGTCACACGCACGCCATCTCCCTTCAGCACAGAGCTGTGAGGCGCCATATTGGCATTCAGTGCAAGCCTATAAGTATATATCCCGTTTCTGAGCACCAGAAAATTGAGAATCACTCGAAAACCCGTTGTCAACTGAGTGATTCGTTGCAATAAAATAACGACGAACATCACATTCGTGCCAAAAGAATTATTGTTCTTGCGTATTATGAGAGCATGCCATTTAAAGGCAGCGGCACACTGAGGATCCACCAAAAACACATTGTCCTTGGTACAATTTGTTACAATTAAATTTCAGTTAGTAACATAGCTACGATTAAAGCTTTTAGCAAGTGGCAACATGTTATGATTGGCAACTAATGACTTGTCTGTTTAGTGTAGTGAGTAGAGTTCATGATCCCCAACGCCACGCGTGATATGATGATGGTTGGCGTCTCGCCACATCTAAAATTTTTTTCCCCTAACATTCGCCTTTTTAATAGGTTCCGATGCTTTATTATTAGTTAAATGCAATTTGGAAATTTGTGATAAGGTCTTCTGGGACCAAACTGCTGAGGTCATCGGTCCCTAGGCTTACACACTATTTTAATCTAACTTAAACTAACTTACGCTAAGGACGACACACACGCCCATGCCCAAGGGAGGATTCGAACCTCCGACTAGGCGAGACGCCCTAGACCGTGCGGCTACACCGCGCGCCATTTAAATGTAAGTATAACTAACTAACTTTGTTTTCTGCCTTACGGCAGGTCTAGTCATGGGGAAATCCTCGTCAGAGAGGTCCACCGCATGAGCTTCTAGGGAAGTGATTCCAGTGGTGGTTTCTCGTTGCCTTCCACTGATGATGGTGAAATGATAATGAGGACAACACAACACCCAGTCCCTGAGCTGAGAAAATCTCCGACCCAGCCGGGAATCAAACCCGGGCCCCTTGGCGTCACAGACCGCCGCGCTGACCACTCAGCTATCGGGGCGGTCTAAATGTAAGTATGTACTACAATATTTGTTGTTATGTAAATGTAAGTTCACAATTTTTTGCGGAGTGAGTTTGTTCGATTGGCTTAATCTACAGGACAACTTGCGCTACTTGTATAAAGATATTTTGTTCCTTTTTCTTTTAAGTTTCGTAATTCACACGTAAAGATTCTGCTACTGGCTAGGAACAGTGATCAAGTAAGAATGACCTTAGGGTTTTATTTGTCTTAAGACATGTACATGGATACTGAAGTTTTTATTTGTGTGTGTTAAATATCGGACAACGTCACTAGGGTATGACAGTGCAGGAAATGTGTGTTTTAACAGAGCAAATGTGGAAATTTTACGCGCGCCCGTTGAGTAAACAGTGTGATTTACGAACTAGAAACATCCCACAACTGCCGCTGAAGAGCGTTGCGATCGCGTATACCACGTTGGGACCCACGTACCGTATGCACAAGTCGCATCGTTCCTGAGCGTTGAGCAGTACGTTAAACTGAGCACGCTCAACTTTGATATTCGACAGCACGGTCCGTATGCCGACGGCTTAAGAGAGCGCGCCGGGCGTGCATTAGCACGGTACGTGCACAGCCATATCTGCACTGGAGACATCAATCTACAGTTGGTTTTGACAATGCGGAGTATACATTAAGTCGTAACCTGGTACGAAGTTACTCAGACTTGAAGGACAGATTTCTATATAAAACAAAATTTACGTCCACCGAACGATGATGCAGCAAGACTTCAGCATCAGAAATGACGTTTTCATTTATTACATCTTTAACACAACAAGACAAATATTACAGTTAGCATCTGTGTTTGTCTCGGGCCAGTGTAACTGACGGTGTGTAAATACCAGGACTTTATTCATCCAGTATTTGAGAATGAGATTAGCGACTTCCAGCAAACTTTAAGTGTAAGTTTATACCATTTCTAAACTTTTTGTAGCATAATTTCCATAATACTGTACATTAATGCACAGCATTTGTCTACCATGTTGCAATGCCTCACAGTTCAAAGAAGACTGTCCACTAAAATTGCAGAAATACATTTAAGTCGTTGGCCCACTATTAAGATAGTCATCATCAATCAAATCGGCGATCGAGGGCCCTGTAGTTCATGCGTCGACCTCACAATGCTTCTCCATACATGGCGATCTTGTCCACTTTGGATCCAGCTGTCACGGACTCCTAGCTGGCAACGATATTTCTGTAGCTCACCCTCCCATCGCTTTCTGGGTCTTCCGATTGGACGGGTACCATTAGGTCGTCACATAAGTACGGCTTTTGCCCAAGAGGTGTCTGGTATCCTAGCAATGTGGCCTGCCAAGCATATTCTCCGCGCTTTCAGTTTTTGAACGATGTTCGATTGCCTCATCAGCTCATACAGTTCTTGGTTTTTTCTACGTCTCCATGAGCTCCCTCCCTGGACAGGCCCAAAGATCCTTCTCAATTTTTCTTTCGAAGCCCCACAAGTTTTCTTCATCCTGCTTTGCTGTTCTTGGGGTTTCTGTCCCAGACGTAGCACTATCACGGCATTGTATGCTTTAAGTTTGGTCTTAATTGACAGATTCTTGAGTGCCATTATCTGCTTTAGACTGAAATAAGTTTTAGACCCATTCACGTAGACGTTAACATTAGAAAAGCTAGAATTTTCGAAGCGACTAAAACCGCCGTCTGGACGAAAACGTCCCGTCGCCAGTTGATGTGTTTACAACTTGTTCTTAATATTTTTATCTTAGGGTGTGAGTTTTAGTGTAACAAAAAAAATTCAAAATTACCCACGTGCACGAGTGACTTCCTGTTACCCGCCAGCATACATTTGAGAATTTCTTGCTCACATGGAAGTGGACAATAATTGGCCGTGGAAGATTTCGTGGACAGACGAAGCCCACTTCCATCTGAAAGGCTATATCAATACACAGAATTGTCGAATATGAGCAACGGAAAATCCACATGTAAATCAACCAATACCATTTCATCCTGTAAAGGTCACTGTGTGGTGCGCGTTTACAGCATCATTTGCCATAGGACCATATTTTTTCTAAGAGACAGGTGCTTCATGTCCTGTTACCTGTACCGTCACTGGCAAGCACTATGAGCGTCTTTTGAGCAACCACGTCATTCCAGCTCTCCAACAGCGTGCATCTGTTGCTGGGATCATTTTTATCCAAGATAGCGCACATCCGCACATTACCAATCCAGTTAAGCAGCTGCTGCAGCTGCCGTTTCGGAAATGCTGGAATTATCAGCCGCCATTTCCCTGGCGCCTGGCCGTCCCGCTCACCTGGTCTTAATCCGTGTGACTTCTGGCTGTGGGGCTATCTGAAAGATGTTGTGTTCAGTTTTCGGATTGCAAACTTAGCTGCATTGAAGGCACGCATTGCGCAACATATTCTGAACGTGACTCCCGAAACACTTCGATCAGTTGCGGAACATGCTGTTTCACGATTTCAACTTGTTGCATAAAACGGTGGACAGAGTGTTGAACATGTTTTGCGCCAGTCACAAGGAAATTAATAATCCTATTTGATTTTGATTGATGCTTTTCTTGCGGTTTTTGCCCTCTGGACAATTAAAAACCGATGTGAGTGATGCTATTTATGCGATTTTCGGCCTCAGGACAATTGAAAACCGATTTTTCCCATCCCATCTGATATGGCCTTGTCGTGGTGGATGGGCTTACGTAACAGTATCACACCTGTACATCCACACACACTGAGCACAGTTTCAATAATGGTTCAAATAGCTCTGAGCGCTATGGGACTTAACATCTGTCGTCATCAGTCCCCTAGAACTAGAACTACTTAAACCTAACTAACCTAAGGACATCATACACATCCATGCCCGAGGCAGGATTCGAACCTGCGACCGTACCGGTAGCTCGGTTCCACACTGAAGCACCTAGAACCGCTCGGCCACCACGGCCGGCTGAGTACAGTTTGTTTAACGTCAAACGTAGACCTTAGGCGTTGTTGTATGATTCAATTGTCATTTGTAGTCTACCACTATTATGATGCTTACAGCGCCATCTATTGCTACATTTTGTAACTACTTATTTTTCTTCTGTCATACGTTTTCCCGTTTCTCCGATAATATTCCGTTTTAGTTTAAAGTGATTCTAACCAGTGGTGTTATTTCTAAAGCGGTTTGAAAATTTAGTTAGAATCATCCTGTACATTAGAAGGCTGAGTAACACACATGTATCTTGATGTATCACGCAAACAACACTAAACGAAAAACTAATCTACATTAGTACTGCATCTGGTGATGCTTATTCTTATGACAGATTTCCAAAAGGAAAGCACGTTCGTTTATTGAAAATTCGGCTTCTGAAAGTGAGCATACGTACTGAAAGCCGGTGAGAATGTTGAGTAGCGAAGTCTTTCCCGCTCCTGATGGCCCCATGATGGCGGTGAGCTCTCCGGACTTGAAGAGGCCAGAGATGCCTTGTAGCACCATCTTCGTCTCTGCAAAACAAAAAAGGACTCGCTTAAGCGGACAGGTTCGAGATTCGACTCAACAGCTACACAGGTACTGTTTCCAGCCCTCTAACGACCAGTAGCGGTGCCTCAATGTCATCAGAGCCATTATCAGAGAACCGGCGTTCCAGAATATTGGGTGGCCGCCAGTGATGACGTAACGTAACTGTCTGCTTTGTTATGGATGTCAGCAGTCGTTATCAGAGTGACAGCCGAGGGTAACAGTGTTTTACGTCTGGATACAGCATACACTCCGCTACGAGACGAGAGGGAAATCCACGCATGTAGAACTTTAAATCAGTGGCACTTGTTTCCTTCCTTTATGTTAAAGCGTAAGTTTGATGCCCAACATATAGGAAATTCCTTACTTGTGCAGAATCATCATCAGACGTAAACAAAAGGCATACTATCTTGCAGGGAGCACATTGTGCTCTTGTGGGAGCGATCTAGATGCTTGTAACACAATTAACTGATAGCCAAGATCGCAGGAATTCTTTTTATTCCATGATTACCAGTTTCGGCGAAACTAAAGCCGCCATCATCGGATCTTAGGAGTCATACAGGTTACAACATCAAGGCAAACGATGATGCTATTAATGGTTGCCTATAACACGCAGGCAACTGTTAACATCATCATTGTTTGGATGGATGCATGCATGGATGATAAAGACTGAAGCAGGTGATTATAACGTCAAATCATTTGAAGGAGACGATGACGACGAGATGATGATGATGATTATTATTATTATTATTATTAATAATAATTTGTTGGCATAAAAGATGTATACGGTGCTACAAGAATTCTCACCTCAGTACTCCGTGTAATTAAGAACCAGTGCCGGCTTAACAGATACTGTTGTGTGATTGTGTAATGCGGAAAATTTTACTTACTTCGTTAATGAGTCATGAGTCGCTGTCTCAGGTAATGGTTCAGTGATTATGATGCACGCATCTAACTTAATTTAGGGGAATATTAGCGTACCCAGGACACTGCTTCGTTCACGCTAAATATCTTTGAAACTCACGGAGAAATTCTGTATCGTACACGCTGTCTTAAACGCACTGATCTACTATAACGATGTCAGCTGAGATTAAAGATGACATAACCACTTGACTACCCCAGTTCTCTCAATGTATCTTATTCTGCAGATCCTAATGTCAAATGAGAGAAAGCGAGAGACAATATCACGACCAGTTTGAGAGTCACGGAAACGAAATACGGTTCCATTCATACTCAGCGAGAAAATGTTAATTGCGTGGCAGAGGTTTCTGCAAATTATATTGTAGTATATTCCCGCACCGCTGAGTATGAGACATGGAGACAACAGCTACTTACATCGCTACATAGATTTTTGCCTTCGCGATCACAGAATAATATGGTTAAGTCCTACGTTTGTATTGTACTTTTGACACAACATACTTTCTCATGTGTACAATATTTGTAGCCGCATAAAGCTTCAGAAATTAGAATAAAGACAAGCAGTGACACGGTATTCAGAGTTCTGTCGATGAGTTAGGCCAAAAGGCAGTTTTAATGAAGATACATATATTATATCGTATAAAGACAGATATACTGTATATCGTATGAAAGTGCTCCAGTGGTCGCAGCCACTACTTGGATTTTAGTTCCACTTTAGACTAACCTTCCCTTTTGTCAAATAAACGATGACCTCTGTCAATCCCGTCTGATATGGACCGCCCTCATGTGAGCTGCATACCATCACAGACCGTGCGATGTGCTGTCTGAAGAAAGCAAGAAATTTCCATCAAACTCACAGGCCGTTCAAAGCAATATACACTGATCAACCAGAAAATTAAAATGACCATCTAATAGCTTGTATGTTCACTTCTGGCGCGGATAACAGCGGCGACGCGTCGTGGCATGGAAGAAATGTGCCCTTGGTAGGTCTGTGGACGGAGTTGGCATAATCTCTGCACACGAAGGTCACCCAAGTACCGTAAATTCAAGGGAGAGGGTCTACGACGTGTGACGCCACGTTCAATCACATACCAGATGTGTTCGATCGGATTCAGGTCTGGAGAGTGTGGGGGTCAGCACATCAACTGGATCGCCACTATGTTCCTCGACTCACTCCATCACATTCCTGGTCTTGCGACATAGAGCATTACCATGTTGAAAAATGGCACTTCTCTCGGGAAACACGATTGTCATGAAGGGGTGAACGTGTTCTGCAGCAAGTGAGCGATACTCCTTGGCTATCATGGTGCCCTGCAAGAGCTCCGCTAGGCCCATGGATGCCTTGTGAATGGTCCCCAAAGCTTAACAGAGCCGCCGCCAGCTTGTCTCCGTCCCGCAGGACGGGTGTCGAGGAGTCGTTGCCCTGGAAAGCGACGGATTCGCGCCCTCCCATAGACATGAACATATCGGGATTCATCAGACCATGCAACATTGATTAAGCACTCTTGCGAGATACCCGACTGCACTGCATGCAGACCGCTTCGCAGTATTCGCTCTGGAACTCATTCTGACGTAAACACATTCACTAGCAGCAGCAATTCCGTTCAGCTTGAAATCGATTGTCACTAGGAAGGTGTGATACGCATCTCCAGTCCCTGTCGGTTAGGATATTTTTACGACCACTTTTCTTACTCCGTGATACCTGGCTGCAGGTGGTACACCATTCCTTGAAGACGTACTGGACAGACACCAAAAAATCTGGCAACTTCATTCACTGTCATGGACATGTCCAAGGACAATAGTTCCGTCCTGTTGCATCTCCACGTCGAGTCATCAGGTTTCACGCATTTCACACACGTCAGCGGTGGAGAGTCAGGGTGTGCGACCATCTATAGCACTCCAAACTGACCATGTATTCTTGTTGTGGGGATGAGTAATATGTTGTTCGGTGAACTGAAAATTTTCAGAGGTCGTAGGCGCTTAATGAAGATACTACTCCACACGTACTTTAATCACGAGGGACAATCTGGAACCGTTACATGACAACACGATGAGCACACGTCTTAGTCCCAGACGTTAGTGCGCTGGCGGCTGTTCGTCCGTCTCCAAGACACCGACGAAGATGGCGTGGCGAATCTGAGCACGTGCGGTAGATGCATCTTGCGGACGTCGACCGACGCGCCATTCGCTGTAATCATCAGCTGATCGTGACGTTCACTCGTACGGTGCAGGAGCAGTGTAAGCACGTGCCTGCTGTGATGCGTGAAGGAAACTTCTCGTAGCGTGTGACGACTTCCCGCGTATCTCGTTTAAACCCGTATTGGACGTACACAACGTACTGTTACTTTGAAATCTAGGAGATAACATACCGCACCGTTAGGTTACAAACCTTAAAACTATAGACACTATTACATTTAATTGAGAGCGCATATAAACAATTACAGGATGCATGTTTAAAGAGCTGTACAGTCTTGGACGCAAAACAGGCTTTATTATTTTATATTTAGCTAATAACGCATTTCGCCTTGTTTAATGCATCTTCAGATTACCCTAGACAGAAAACAGAAACTTTTCTTAAAAATAGCATGATCCCGATTTAGTAAAACGTTTGACTATAACGGAAAATATTGAAACCAACTTACTGACACGACAGGTATTGAATACATAGTCTGCCGTCCATGCAAATGTGTTTTGGACTGCGCTATATAATCTACACGTTAATCTACTGCTTTCTTATTTTGCAGTACGTAGCTTAGAGGCACAAGGAAATTACTCGCCTTCAATGCCGTTTTGACTCTTTTTTGGTTCATTTTATTTTAACAGGACACTGTGTGAGGACTCTTCAAATTGGACAAGAGGAACTACCTACTGTCGTCTTTTATGTATTTTAAATTAGACTTCTCGTGTCCTCAACGCTATTTTATATCAATACATTTTTTTTAAGAAAACTTTTTCTGTTGTCCATAATGGTGTCCTTGATGGTCAAGACCAATAACTGGCTTCTAAATACTTTCTGTTATTATATTCCATTTACTTTTATTTTAGAGAGGCACCACCCAACGTTCTTAAGATATTGACAACGATGTTTGCTAAGATATATGCAGGACGCAGTCTATGTATTCAACATTTGTTGTGTCAGCAGCAATCACTACGTTTAAATAGCCACATCTTCCGAAAGACGAAAGCCGAGTTTCGAAAACCGTTTATCGCTATCATGTTTACTTGATACGGTCTGAAGCGGATTTGCTAGGTCAGTAAAAAATGGCGCCTGGAAAACAGCTGTTACAGTTTCTGATTTAGTCAACACAATCACTATCTCTCTTCAACTAGGGTCGACCGGGGTGGCCGAGCGGTTATAGGCGCTACAGTCTGGAACAGCATGAACGCTGCGGTCGCATGTTCGAATCCTGCCTCGGGCATGGGTGTGTGTGATGCCCACAGGTTAGTTAGGTTTAAGTAGTCCCAAGTGCGAGGGGACTGATGACCTCAGAAGTGAAGTCCCATAGTGCTCAGCGCCATTTGAACCATTCTTCAACTTGACTAGGCGTAAACAACTCCAGTCTAACATTTCTACTTATCCTTCACTGTACAAAAAGCCACTCCATCCATATTAGCCGAAATTTTTTAAGAACGAGACGAGACCTGACAGCCAAAGCACTTTTAAACACCTACTGCGTTTACATGGGAGCGAAAATTGAGTGCGCAATTTGAAAACCGGCAACTAGAATCGGATTTTCAGAATCGATTTTAAAGTGTTCAGATGACCATCCAGAAGCGGTATTGGGAACTCCGTTTTTTGAAATCCGGTTCTGGAGCCCTATGTAAACAGGGTGAATGTAACCAGAAGAAATAAGCGATGTATCGATTGGTTCAGGTACGCCGGCTCCGGCAGTTTACACTTTTTCGTTTCTGGGTGAGGACTAAAGCATGTGACTGAAATTAATTTCACCCTGTAATTTCTCTTTCGGGCCAGCGCATATCTGTCTGACAAGACCAGTGTGGAAAGTTCTCGACATGACAAAAAGAATGGGTTGATAATAAACTGTTCTCTTGTTGTGTAAGTATCTCATGTAAGGTGTCAACTTGTTTTCATGCTAATCACATAGTTCGTGTTTAGTTCAAATTAAATACATTGTTGGAAAATTCATTGTTTGGAACCGTTTATGGCCAGCGGAAATTAATCCAAGGGTAGCGAGAACTTGGAAGATCCTCATTTTATTTCTGGAAAGTGTCTTACTTCTCTTGAAGCTCCAACTACAGTTGAAATATTAGTGAATAATAGTGCGTGAGAAAGATGAAGGTGTAGGGGCGTCGTAAATAGTATACGTTGCGTTTTACGCAAAGAATTATTAATGAAATGTCTTTGTGCTAGTAAAATGCAAACGAGTATATTAATTCCGCAGCAATCTAAAAGGAACCTGACTTGTTTGTGCGCTGATTGGTTACCTGTGGATGAAATATTGTATCCACCATGTCACCTAAGAAACGAAAGAGCAATCAGAGCATAATTTGGAAGCCTTTGGCCATGTACTACGGAAGACGAAGTTACTTTCACCTGTTGGAAAGCGTACGTACAGTGTATTTTCGCATGCATGTGGTTGTATTATCGTTGATTATCTTGAAAAGGGCGAACAACAACTGAGATTACTACGCAGTTATTCTGATCTATACAGCGGAAGACAAATAAGACACCACCTTCATCAGAACAATAAATTGTGCTCAGGTAATAGGGAATCAAAGATTTCAAGTACCTACTGTTGTTTTTACCTTTCTTACCAAATTTAGAACACTGATTTCCAGCTGTTCCCCACGTTTGAGGCTGTAAAGCGGTCTCTCTCTACACAGACGTTATGGCAGCTGTTGGAAGGTATTTAGCAGACCTTCCAGAAACGCACTTGTTACGACATCCACTCATTGGAAAACCACTGAGCGAAGTACACGAAGCTAACATAAGGCTTTATCGAAAATTGTGCATTTGTGACTTAAGAAGCTAATAAATCTATCTGCCTAAGATACTGATCAAGAAGACATTAGAAGGTCGTTATCAGGCAGGCGTTTCACATTAGCATTTATTAACAGTTCCGCTCCAGACACTGATTGCGATATTCTGACTAGCACACTTTCCTGTGACAAAATATTCGTCCCGCCAACTAACCGAACTCTTACCGTGACGTAGAGCTCTTAGACGGCCAAACGCCCTGCCTGCAACTCTCGTAATCACGGCTGACAGTGTGCTGCTTGGTCTAATGCTTTTAGTTTCTTACAGCACTTTCACTTCTTTTGTTATCGTTACTTCTACACGTATTGCGGCATGGCTCACGATCTGTAACACCTATTAGCAGAGGGGCTGTCGGCGCAACAAAAAGAGTAAAGTAAAGAGGAAGGAAAGTTAAATTTTATTGACTCATCGCCATCGAACAGAACTGGAAAACGAAGAGCAAGGAAACGGCTGTGGCAGCAGAAGAAACCATTCGCGAATTCACCCCAGAAGAAACTCACAGCAAACTTTCGGTTGCGCCATACCTTTACTGTTGTAATTTTACGAATGATATAGAATCCTGATGTAGGTACTTCGAGATAAGGAACTACAGCCCAGAAATTAAAGTTTATTTTTTATTGACACAAACAACTTACATATTACAGCGACACCCTACGTACATAACAAATGTTCAAAGTAGGGATCGCCACTTTTTAAAATCGTGTATTACAACGGAGTTCACGTTTCTGCCTGACTAAATATCTGTCTTACTTCATATATTAACAATTTCGTGCAACGCGGCAGGGGAAGAAGCGTCCATGAGGACATAACACAGACGACTGTGTATTGTTTTCCAAAGTAACGTCACAGCCGCCGTCACAGTAGACAGTTTTTTTTTTTTATGAAACATTAGCGGTTGGTAAATACCTGAATATTTCTCAAAGGGACTGTCTTTTCAGACAGAAAAATTTATTTGCGACCATTGGCTTTTTATCTGAAAATACATAATCTAGGATCCTCTGCCTCTTATATGATTTAGACCACCAAATAACGGTCCTACTGGGATTTCAACCGCAGATCGCCCTTAGTATCCGCATTATGAAGCAGAGAACTGTGATGAATGTTTATCATTCGAAAATGCCAATTATTTCCCTTTATAAGTAATGTACGATGGTGTGATCATTTACGAGAAATTAGATCCGTGTTCAATTGCAGTGACTGAGGGGAATGAAGGAAAACTCAGGACACGCCAACACAATAAGCTTTAACAAATAAGAGAGTCTGCATTTCACTGACACGAAAGAGCTTGTTGGGCTACTGGCAAACCTTTTAACTGATGTTAGACCCTCGAATAATTAAATATTATGAAATGTTAAAAAACGGGTGCCTGTAGGCATTGAGCATCAGACACAGGTTACAAATTCAGAGCCGTTCCTGAGATTTTGCGGCGTTACAAACCATATTGTTTATCCATTATTTCGCAACTGAGCAAACGAACTCATCTTAATGAAGTTTCGTGGCACATACGTAAACATTGACTTACAACCATTCTTCTTTTCTGACGGCGTGTGTCATGTACACAAGCGCACTGTGTGTATGGCTGTGGTGTGACTGTGCTGTTTAGTGTTATACAGTATTTGTTACCGATCATTGTAGGGGAATAGATATGAAAGGGACGTAGAGACTGAAAACTGCTGCCCGTGCGCAGCTAGCTGCTCTTGAGTGTCACCAGTGGGGACGCAAAGTTTTACCAACCTCACCTCACGTAACTACGAGTCACCATCGGTTGTGTCAAATAGCTGGACTGTAGATTTGCGGCTACGTTGTTTAAGGGTTATAAGGTGACGTTGGTGTAGTAATGAAGGTGTGTGCTCCATCACTTCACTTCATTCTGCTGGCAGTATTCCGTTAAATACGACCACAAGAATTCGAATAGACTTCCTGTGACTTACGTACGTAAACTAAAACTTTGTCTAAGGACGCTCTCAATATATATGATTTTATAATAACTGTGTGAAATTTACTTAAAACGAAGAAAATTAAACTTGTTTTCCAAGAAGAAGCTATATTTGATTCTTGGAGAAAGGAAATAGCCATTAGTACGCTGGTTAGAGAACGGATTACGTGCTAGCAAGAGTGATGGGCCAATTACCTTTTTCATGGAAAAGCGACTGACGTCAGGCGGAACTAACAGCACATCATATCGAGGTGCTTATACTGTGCGGGAGTTTTTCTTTGACACTAAGGTCATTAAAATATGTTTTTTTAAAAGGGCATCATATTCGTCCTTGACTGCAGAAATTGTTTATTTCACTATTACAGTTTCGGCGTTTGGGTCATTTCTAAGTGGTACTGCAAAACATTTTGCTTCAGCAAATGTCAGAGATTAAAATCCTCTGACATGTGTATATGTCATCGTCAAAAATAGGCCTTTTCACTGCAGAAATGCAGCTACATCAGATGAATGCGAAGCTCTGTACGTCGTGCAATGACTCGAATTCTTACCAAAGTTATCACGTAAATGATGTTTGTTAGAAATTCGCCTAATTGATATCATCTCCCGAAGTACAGAGCTTCGCACTCGTCTGACGCTGCTGTATTTCTACAGTGAAAAGGCCTATTTTTGGCGATGAACTATATACATGTCGGTGAATGTTAAAGTCTGACATGTACTGAATCAAAATCTTTTTCAGTATCACTTAGAAAATGGCAATAGCGAAATAAATAATTTCTACAGTTAATGGCGAATATGGCGCCCGTTAAAAATTCTGCATGACTGAACACTGACTATGAGAAGTTACTCATTCAAAGCATTCGTGTTCAGATCGCTGCACTAGCAGTCGGTTCTTCCATCATAAGAAAATTGGCATGTACGAATACGAATGTGGTTGACATAATGCAACAGGATCGTATCCAATGGGACTGTTGTGTAAATTTCTGAAATCGTTCCGGCCGAGAGCCAAGACGTATTCTTAAACTGTGCGCAATAGCTAGTGGACTAAAATGTAAATGTCGGGTGACTAGGGCCTTCCGTCGGGTAGACCGTTCACCGGGTGTAAATCTTTCGATTTGACGCCAGTTTGGCGTCTTGCGCGTCGATGGGGATGAAATGATGATGACGATTAGGACAACACCACCCAGTTCCTGAGCGGAGAAAAATCTCCGACCCACCCGGGATTCGAACCCGTGCCTTTTTTTAAAATCTCAGTTTGATCTATATTAGTCGTTTAATTTGTTCGGGGCGGACGACCGCTGACACTCGTTTAGGTTCTACGTCGATCCATTCACTCAGTTTTCCTTTTTTTTTTTTTTTTTTTTTTTACAGAGGGTAGCTAACCCTCTGACCGAACACGCTGAGCTACCGTGACGCCTACTCCTTAGGATTGACATTCTGTCGCGCTGACCACTCAGCTACGGGGGGCGGACAGCTAGTCGACTGACCCGCCCTGACAACTGCGCGCATTAGCACGCCGCTTATGGATTTAGGGAGTCGTACCCAGTCGGCATCGAATTCACCTGGCGGATTAACAACGAGGATCTGTGTGCCGGCAGGCCTGGATGTGGTTTTCAGGTTGTTTCCCCACATCAGACTAAGTTAATACAGGGATACAGGGCTGGTACCTAGTCCCGCCTCAGTTTCAAGATTAACAAATATTTCTAAAACGTTCTCAGACTTTAACATGGGACAGCAGTAGACACAGAAAGATGGGGTACAAAAACTCTACCATAGAGTGGGATTGGTGGTGGTGGTGGTGGGGGGGGGGGGGGGGGGAGGGGGGCATCTGTCTACCCTCCACCATTAACATTGCCAAATTCAGACTGGCATGCCGGACAGGGTGAAGATGTGGTAAAAGGCCAGGAAAAAGAAGAGTACGTCGTGGACTGTCTTCAACAACTTCTTCGCCACTGACTGCCGTTATTGCCATTCTGCGTTGTCAAGTAGTGAACTGTCAGGAAGCTGAACGACCTTTTATGATATGCTGATAATTATTACTTCGAGGCCGTCTAATCGCAATGGAATAAAACACGATTTTTGTGCCATACACCTTTTCCACAACAAGAAGCTTTGGGCACTGAGACGCATATTATGTATAATAAACAGGAAACCGCTCAACAAGGGGAACTGTAAAAAAGAAACGAGTACAATCAGACAAACAACTAGCATGGCTCAAATGACTCTGAGCACTATGGGACTTAACATCCGAGGTCATCAGTCCCCTAGAACTTAGAACTACTTAAACCTAACTAACCTAAGGACATCACACACATCCATGCCCGAGGCAGGATTCGAACCTGCGACCGTAGCAGTCGCGCGGTTCCGGACTGTAGCGCCTAGAAGCGCTCGGCGACATCCGGCAGGCTAGGAACAATGAGTATTATGCCGCACCCTGGCCACGTTCATGACATTTTGTTGGTATGTTTTAAGGCACAGTATAGGAAGATTCTGTTACGAGATGCTAACGAGTAGGTGGGAGCACAAAGAAGGGTCATCGAACGACGCGCCAGATGGTCGCATGACGTGGGAACGGCCGGGCGAGCAAGAGCAGTATCGTTCTGGCAGAGAGACACAGTGGCAATACACCCTACACGTTGGGCGCCAAGAAGCACAACTTTTGTTAGTTATATTTACTGTTTAAATACTAATATACGCTCCAACCATGCTGGTGATGTTTCTTGCGCTGAGAACTTGTTAACGGTAATTTCAATATCACTCAATTCATCAGGAAATAATAAATGTAACTTTTAATTGCCGACGTAGCTTATTAGTGGAAAGGATGGACCAAACAGACTGCTAAGGTAGCCCACTAATAGTCTACGATCTGTTTTCGGGGAGGTATTATGTGAATCCGTGTATAAAATACGACCTCATATAAAAAAGGAACAGTTTGTTAAGAAAAAACTGCCTCGGATGAGGATGACGAATTTGTGCGATGTTGTATTAATCCAAGGCAGTCTATGATCAGTTTTCTAGATGGCAACAGACAAACTAATGTATGAAAAGCAGATCTGCGTAAAGTCGGAATTAATTGTTAAAGTTGCCTCGAAAAACATATCTGTACGATCTCATGTTGATTCTAAGAGGGTGTGAAGCATTTTTGCGACTTTTTCGTTGCTCGGGAACTAATAACTAATGATCGGGAATCTTATTATAAATAAGAACGATAGTCTGGCTCTAGAATCGTTATACTAATTTTTGCAATTGGTGAAATAAAATTCGTTGGCATCCTAACATTTTACGTCTCTTGTTAATGCTGAGCTTTTGAACCTGCCCACTTGTCACGTTATTACGAACTATTTTACACTATCCTTAGAGCTCACGACCGCCGGAGAAGGAACCAACTGGAGCAACATCTACGAAACGCGAGGTAAGCAAATTGACAATTCAGTTTAGGGCAGTAGGGGGCGAACGCACTATACTTTCATCTGTGAACCACACGTAGCATCGCAGTGGGTTCCCCTGTACATATTGTGGCAGTCGGTATTTCTAACATTCATTCCCCTGTCTACCGTGATAGTGTTACACTTGGCATCCACCGAGTGGGGAAAAATACCTTTAAACAACGGTTAACTGCAATAGGATACAACTACCCTCAATGAGAGTGCTATACTATTTACCCCTCTGCTTGGATGAGTGACTAAAGTGACAGGCTGCTTTTTGAATAAATGCATTTGAACCCTCATGTCATGGTGTTACGAAAACACAGACTCAGTCAAAACACTAATACAAAATAAACGTAACACATCCAATATATCCAGAACGCAGGGAAACTCGTAAGCCCCAAACTCACAAATGCACATAACACCATACACAATGACAAGAGAAAGAAGCAGATGAATTACACACATAAATTAACACACAGAGTTGTAGATATACTAAAGATACTGGGCTTCCATATAGTGTGCAACACTGTACAACTCTCCGAACAAACTTAACCCAACCAACAAACAAGAGGGATAAATTCTAGGGACGAGGAATATACAAACTTGAATGCCAAAATTGCATTAGATGTAGAATTTTAATGCAATGTGTAAAGAACACATAAAGTGTTGGCAGTATAAAATAAACCATTCCACATTTGTAGACCACCTAAACCACCACAACCAACAGTCTACAAACGTGGAACAGGATACGACAATAATCAGAATAAACAACCACAACCAATGCCTTACTCATATGCAAGAAAACAGCCGTGTTCAGAAAGCCATTTCTGACAACAAACACGTGTTGACGTCCAGACACATATCAACACTAACTCTGTATTAAACTTAATAAAAGAAAATTTTAGAAACATCTCATTTGTACATGCAAAACGCGCGGTAGTGTGTTTGCTGACGGACCAACAGTGGCAACTCTTCTAATAACTCTGCCAGCACATGTTGCAGGAATTTCAAGTATCTGAGACCCGTTAAGTGGCACGGAAAAGCGTAACGGCGCAGTAGGACGACCATCGATGGTACCAGCCCACGCACCGATCCCGAACGGTTGCTGAATTCCACGTGAATGTATGGCTTGAGGATTTTTGTCGTCCTGAAATACCGAATGTCGCTGTTACAGCCGTACAGAAAAGTCTCCCTGGTTATGTTTCGTCCGTAAAAAGAACGCGGCGGGGAAATCTGGACTTGTCGACACACTGCAGCAACGTACAGAAATCGACACGTCGTGGAAAATCTGCTGGAGTGAAAGTATGCACACACATTCTGCCGGTGACAAGCGTGGAGTTGCTGGTCATGCAGAACATCAGACTCATTTGGGTTAGGTCCACGGCGTGGGCAATGTTTCGAGAACTCTTCGTCGGTTTCCCTTCTATGTGACGATGGACGTCCTTTTCAAAGGCGAGAGTACTGCGCGTCTGCGAAGCACCACAGTCAACCCAGCTACGAGCTCTGTTCAAAAAATTGCGGAACTTTGCAAACAAACTTTTTCTACGCTTGCCTTTTACTTTTGTGGATGGTACCCTTCGAAATACTCCCCTCCACAACTGAGACACCGCTCACAACGCCGTTTACACTTCCGTAAGCAGTCTTGGTGCGCCTCTTGCTGGATCGCGTGAAGCGCCGTCTGCCAATTTTCTTTTACCTCGTCTACCGTTACAAATCTTCGTCTTTTTCAACGGCGTTTCCACCTTTGGAAATAAAAAAAAAAGTCTGCAGGGGCCAGGTCTGGAGAATACGGAGGATGAAGCAGCAATAGTTACGCACCAACACAGACGAGTCTGCGGGTGTGGTTTCATAATGCAAGAGCCATGAATTGTCTCGTCGCCTTTCAGACCACAGCCCTGTTTCACGCAGCCCCGTGGGCACGAATTCATAATGAAATAATCCTTGAAAGTCAACGAAAACTATTAGCATGGCTTTGACATTTGACCTGATCTGACGAACTATTTTTGGTCTTGGAAAACCTTTCCCGACCCATTGTGAAGATTGAACCTTGGTCTCAGCACCATAACCTTAGACCTACGTCTCATCATTAGTTATGGTTCTCTTAAGGAACATCTAGTTCTCACTTGTGCTATCGAAAAGCTCTTCACAGACTGCGATACGAAGATCTTTCTGGTCTCGACTCATGAGCGGCGGAACGAACTTGGCGGCAACAAGATGCATCCCATGATGCTGTGTCAGGATTTCATGACATGTCCCAAGTGAAATGTTTCATTCTTCTGCAATCTCTCTGACAGTCAGTCTTCGATTGGCACGCACAATTTCGTTGCCGTTCTTGAAATGAGCTTCGTCGGTAGAAGGGCGTCCTGAATAACGGTCATCTTTAACATTCGTCCTGCCAGCTGTAAAGCTTTTCTTGGGTTTCAAGCAAAATTCAATGCACCACACACGTTGCTCCTCTAACTCCGCCATCTCGAAATTCGCAAACTGTGCGACTCAGACTACGTTCTGAAAATGTGTGTGAAATCTTATCGGACTTAACTGCTAAGGTCATCAGTCCCTAAGCTTACACACTACTTAACCTAAATTATCCTGAGGACACACATACACACCCGTGCCGGAAGGAGGACTCGAACCTCCGCCGGGACCAGCCGCACAGTCCATGGCTGCAGCGCCCCAGACAGCTCGGCTAATCCCGCGCGGCACACAACGTTCTACTCAATATACTATTGAACAATAACTGATAGACATGCAACAATGAAACTCCCGGCAGTTACACATTGAACACAGGCTTGTGTAGGTATACCAAGCGCATTTCGATCCAATACACCACTGGCGCGAAATTACGAATGTTCAGGAATTTTTTGAACACTTTGTAGCTGCGAACGTGCCAGTTTCTCGCAGCTGTCGGTGCAGTCGGACGGAGGCTATCCGAAAAATGTAAAAAGTAAACTTTCACGGCAGGAATTGTCACAATTAATAAAATATTTCGGGCTATTTTGTCGTGGTATAAGCGATTTCAGTTCAAAATCCGGAGTAGCGAACCAGAGCGTGAATCGAACGATCCCCCTTGAAAATGTCCTCCGCAGATGTGGACGAAACGTCGGGTTTTGAAGCGAAATCCCTTAGATCACGGCATAACAGTCCAGAATATTTTATTAATTGTGATCCGAAAAATGTTCTTGATAAGCGCGTTGGGCGGCTTTAACATTGTGTCCAGCTTCATCGTTGATTATCAAACTCCTTGTAACCTTCAGACTCGTATTCCGCCATCCCGTCCCCTGTCTGTCGCTCTTACTACTCCATGACGCAGACAAGTGAGCATAACGCCAGTAGTGAGAGTAAACAGAGAGGACTTCACGCAGGGAACTCATCACAGTTTGTGGTTCGTGTGCGTGCCTGAAGCGAGATATTCGAAAGTGATCCGATCTTCAGACCTATTTTATATAAACTATGTATTTCCGGACACGTGTTCCTCATCAAAACTTTATCTACTAAGTCCTTTCTTCAACCAGCCTAAGTGTAAAAGGTAATTGAGTAACAACTTGTTAATACCGGTACTGTGGTTCAAGAAAGTAAAATGTTGTACTATCGCATGGGCGCAGTTGGTAATCTTTACAATAGTTCCCACTTAGTTCCCACTTAGTGTTTCCCGCAATTTGTGGGTGAGTATATTAAAAGTTTCGATCTAGCACATTTGCAGCTTCGAGTGAATGGTTCAAATGGCTCTAAGTACTATGGGACTTAACATCTGAGGTCATTAGTCCCCTAGGCTTAGAACTGCTTAAACCTAACTAACCTAAGGACATCACACATATCCATGCCCGAGGCAGGATTCGAACCTGCGACCGTAGCAGCAGCGCGGATCCGGACTGAAGCGCCTAGAACCGCTCGGTCACAGCGGACGGCTCGAGTGAATGGCATGCTATGTCATGACACTACATCTCAGTGTGTTCCTCACTTTCGTATCTCGCTCCATTTGACTCTGAAGACACGTCTACATTTACATGCTTATTACGCAAACTACCATATGGTGCGTGGCGGATAGGGATTCTGGCACCTCCGTTACTTACTCGTCTTTCCTGTTCGGTTTCTGAATGGTGCTTGGCGTGAACTATTGCCGTTAAGCCTCGTTACTGGCTCTCATTTCCCTTCCTAGCTATTTCGCAAGCTGTATGTTGTAAGGGGTCCGCAGGCCCTTACTACTAGGTTTGCACTCACACAGGTCGACAGGGCAACTATCGATTAGTGTGTCGGGTCGCGAGAGCGAGAGTTGAGTCACGTCAGTGCGTGTTGTAGGTTACCGCGAGGCGGGCTGAGCTGAGCAGAAGCCAGCAATTGATAGAAATTACCGACAAAGTGGGTGGCCATCGCCGCGGTTTAACCCCTTTTGTGTTAGAAATATACGGGAAAGTGAACAAGTATAATTACTAGTGTGATTCAGTGATATTTTTGTGCCGATATTTGTAATTACGCGTCTACCGCGCCGGCATCATTTGGATTGCAGTGTTGGATTGCAGTGTTGGATTACAATGATTGAAATTGCGTGTGACAATAATGAATAACTAAAGGGCCTGTGCTGAGATTAGCCGTTATTAATTCTGTACGATGAAGGCAGTGGCTGTCTCCTTACTTTGTGTTTTTGTGATGAATATAGGTTGTTGATTAATGAAGCTGTGTTGTCGTTCTTCTTGGCACCAGACATTTCTTTATTACAGCATTTGAGAAGGACAAAATGGAATGTAACATCTCCGTAGCAGTCCAATCCGATTGCCAGCCCATTAGGTACACGGTCACATTAATTAATACCTGTTTTGGGCTGCTATCAGATCTCGATCGAGCGGGTTAAGTCAGTAGATTAAACCGGAGTGTTACAATGTGAAAGGACGTAATTCTCATGGATTCCCACATACCATAATGGCTGAAAGAGGTGTTCCTCCGTTGTGACTTTACCAAGAAAATTTTACCCTTCGGGACTTTTTTTCGGTGAGTGTTCAATTACCTGAAGGCAACTTCCGAATCTGAGAAAATGAGAAAATTATTTCGTTTGTCACGTCTTAGCCGGCGCCACTAGTTTCATTATAGTATAGATCTGTGCAACGACTACTCTAAATTTCTTCTATAGCCGCTGCCTAAAACACTGAACGGAAAACAGCCGAGTAACCGAAAGTATTTCCTTCCTCATAGTCATCAATTTATGTACCTCGAATACACCGTGGTCCGTATACGTATCATAAAACACTAAACTAAAGACATTATCTGGAGTGCTTGTAGCCGGTGATATTAAAAGGGAACATTGGCTCAGCAGTAGGGAAGGTGAATGATTGTTATACCCCTTGGCTAAAGTAGTTGTTTGCAACACCTAGAGGAGATACCGCGAGAAACAGTATCGTTAAAGTTCAGTGAGAAGCTCTGTAGCTGTGGAGGGAGCGCGTAACACGAATCATGTCCCTGACCACTGAGATAAATTTCTTTAAAGCATTATGCTAATTCTTGCAAGCACTCTGGTCTGGCGGTAACCGCAAAAGTCTATTCTGCAGGCAGCTTTTAAGCGCGTTCTCAGATGTAAATGGGTGATACCCATTGTTTCCAAACACTTTGAGTTAGTGTCTGTTTGTGCGACGCCAATGTGAACAGTGATGTCAGACGCGCCTGTCTGAACGTAGAATATTTTACTTTTTACGGCGCTGAAGACATCAGAACCCAACAGCTGAGTCTCTGCTGCAAAAGCGCTGTGTTAATCCTTAAGTAATATCCGGCCCCAGTTGCTGAGAGGTCAGACAGAATGTCAATCCTAACGGCCCGGGTTCGATTCCCGGCTGGGTCGTAGATTTTCTCCGCTCAGGGACTGGGTGTTGTGTTGTCCTAATCATCATCATCATTTCATCCTCGTCCACGTGCAAGTCGCCGAAGTGGCATCAAATCGAAAGACTTGCACCCGGCGAACGGTCTATCCGACGGGAGGCCCTAGTCATACGACATTTATTATTTATCCTTAAGTAATAGCATTTGAGCAGTGTTTCCAAGAATTCAGTTACACACACACACACACACACACACACACACACACACACACACACACACAGAGAGAGAGAGAGAGAGAGAGAGAGAGAGAGAGAGAGAGAGAGAGAGAGAGAGAGAGAGAGCATTCGCGGTGTTTCACGAAATTTGTAACTTTTACCGTCATTTATATATTTTAGATCAAAAATGCAAAATATCAGACCACAGAAAGAACAAAAACAAGACGGGAAGTGTGTTTCTGATGTGTATACACTTCATCGCAATGTTTCAGTAATAACTAACTTTCAGAACAACACTTAATTCTTAGTAGAAGCATAGGCGTGTGGCTGGTAATGGAAATAGAGAAGGTGCAGAGGAGAACAGCGCCTTTTGCTGTAGGTTACTTTAGTATGCACAGAATCATCAAGGAGTTGGTCAACAAACTCCAGTGTCAGACCCCGCGAACCATTCGCGACTGAAAAAGGAAAGGGGAGAGGCGATACTGGCACACGAAGTACCTTTCGCTACACACCACAAGTTGACTTGCAGAATGTAGATCCATGTGTAGATGGCGTGATGAAGACGCTTTCATTACCACAGTGGCAGAATGTGGTGCCCGCATGTGTGGAGCGAGACTTTCCGCTGTACTACTACTGTGGATGATGACTAGCGTTCCCCCTGTTTATCTGCCTCATTCCGTGGATGCATTGGACCCACTGCTGTGCCATCTCTTGGGTGGTCGTCCGGCTAGTCGCTCCCAACGCGGCCGTCCATGTTTGCAAGTTTTGGCTAGTCTTGAAGGGTCCATTCTTTCCATATGGTACTTCAAATTTCTTTTCCTTATCAACATTAATTTATTTATTTATTTATATTCTGTATTCAACACTGTTTTCTTATCGACGCATTTGTGCTTCGATCCCACTTGGTTACTCCTTGGCTTCCTTGGCTCTGTCTCAGTACCTTCATTTCCATTGCTGTTAATTTTTTTTTTATCTTTTTCGTTTCTGCTCTAGTTCCTGGTGCATATGTCAAACCAGGACGCACCATTGTTTTATATATTTTTATTATCCCCTTAGTTGTCATCAATTTGTTTCTCCATACAATATTTTGCTAGCACCCTGCTACCCTTACTGCCTTGGTCACTTGATTTTTCACTTCCACGCGTGAGTCTTGACAGCTGGCGATAACAGGCCCTAGATAATATAAGATCATCAATTGTGTAATCGACACACCATCTACTCCTAATTAATATCGTACAGTTCTTTTGATATTTAGGTTTTTTAGATGAAATTTTCGTGTTATATTGCTTAGCTGTTTTATTAATTTGTGAAGTAACCTTTGTAAATTACCCTCATTACATGCTATCAGTACAGTATCATCAGCTTAACATATATTTACCATTTTATTTCCCATTTTACAGTCCAGGATCTTTCTTACACCATCAATGATGTGGCCCTTATTAGCTTCAACAGGATTGGGCTTAATGAGTCTCCTTGTCTAATTCTTTTATCTAATACAGTTTCATCTGTGAATCTTTCGTGTGTTTTAATTCTTATTTTGTTACCAGTATATATCTTATATGATTCTCACTAAACCCATTTGTTCAGTTTTGTCCCTTAAGGCTTGAATTATATCTTGTTTTCTAATCCTACTACAAGCTTTTGACAAGTCAACGAAGCACAAACAGGCTGGGTTATTAAAATCTATAAGTTTCTCCACAATCCGTCTTACAGCGAAAATAGTATGTACTGTGCTCCTATTTTTTCCTGAATCTTTGATGTTCTTCCACTGTTTCTACATAATTCTGCATTCTGTTTCTGCTTACTGATATTAACAGTTTTAAGGTGGTATCAAGCAAGATAATTCCCCAGTAATTATCTAGTACTTGCTTATCTCCTTTTTTACATATTCTAACTGTGATTCTTTCCATTCTCTAGGTATCCCACTTTCCTTAATGATACCATTAAGCAAAATACGGAAATGTTAAAACAGTGCCTGCCCCCGTATTTTATTAATTTATTATATATGGCATGTGGCCCTGGAGATTCTATTTTTAAGTCTTTTTATTGCAGTACATATTTCCTCCAATGAAAAGTCTATTTGGGTGATTTTTCCGTGCTGTGATGACAAGTTTCAATTTACACCTTTGCTACTTCCTTATACCGTAATTTAATTTCCCCACTGAATTTTGCCTATATTGTGTATATGAATGTGTCCAGTAACATCCTTTTCTTTTGGAGCATCCACTATACCTTTTCGTACATCGCTCCCAACGGTCCTCTGTTTTCCGAATGTCAGAGTTCACCGTATTACGAATGATCTTAACTCCTTACAATCGTGTTGACTTTGAATACCTTTATGTTTTAGGAATGTGTTCTTCTGAGTAGCTAATTCTTCAGTATCTTGATTAAACTATGGTGTTTTATACCTAGTACCAGCACCTTTCACATTCATTCTTTTCATACCTAATGCTGTAGTTCGTATTTTCTAGTTCAAGTATGATCTTACAAAAATTGTTCGATTTATGCACACCCCGTCTGAAATTATCGACCTATGTCCTGCAGTGGAAATTACGGTGACTGTGGTGATCTTTTGAGCTAGAACATGTAAATTCTTGTGCACATTCGCATTTGAATACTCCATTTTATTCACCAACACGTTGCTATAAACGTGTATATTGACAAAAACGCCAATGAACTGAACATTTGTAAAATCCTGTGAAGTTGCACATCCCCATATCAATAACGACGAAACCCACATTCCACGTTGCAAGTGTATCAGTCACTGCATCGTCCGTGATAGCTCTTCTGCACACTCCATAGATGTTATCTGCTCCACAATGTTATAATTTTAATTTTATTTATTGCCTAATCGGGCACTATCTTTTTCTAAATATCCGATGTATAAATATCCTATTTAGCAGTTGACTAAGTGAACCTACATTAGATTTTTTTCTTCCAATATGACTGCACACACTCGGTGATGTTCTCTTCAAGTGATTCGGAGGGCGGTGGAAGTGCTAAATTTTATCTCGACGCTTTTGAAATCATATCTGAAAGAAGTAGAGTGAAATAGGAACGGCATCCTGTAAAACTGTAACGTTTCTCTGGGTGAACAATATACTTTTCCATAAAAACGTTCACATAATTCTCTGCTTACATTCGTCATTGGACAGTAACGCTTCTAGCTATGGAACTTCTTGGAACTGTGGCCCTCATTGTCTGAAAGACTGCTGTAGCCGTCTAGAGTTAACAACTTTTATTTGTGTTACAAGAAGCGTCTGCGTGAACTTGTGAGTGAAATACTTCACGATATTTTTCCTTCTGATATTCTCTGTCACCTGCAATAGTTCTAAGTGGTAATCATCAATATTCAGGAACATGTGGAACGACGATTTTTTAATTCTTTCGTGAGTAAATTTCATTTCCTTGAAACTTTTGAAGATAATGAAATCTGTACACGAAGTATGACTTCATTTCACACGGGTGCTCATTTGTGAGAACCCAGCTAGAACGAATCAGTAATCACAAACACACGATGTAGGTATGCAGCTTTCAAGCGCATCGAAGACGTATAATTTACAGTTTTAATGCTATAGCTCAAGCCGTTCGCATCATGTTGCACATTTCAGAAATGGCTACTTTTAATTTGCTCATGGCCATATATCACAGACACTGAATTCTGGGTACAATGATTTATCTCAATTTCACGGAGAATTATCACAGCTGTAAATTAATGTACTCGTTTTGAGCTTCACAAGAAAGAATACAGGCTAAGGAAAGGCAAACCCACGTTTATAAAATTTCTAGACTTACAGAAAGCTTTTGAAAATGTTGACTGTAATATTCGAATTGAAATTCTTAAGGTCGCATTAGTAAAATACAGGGAGCGAAAGGCTGTTTACAACTTGCACAGGAAGCAGGCTGCAGTTACATTGAAGGGCCAAAGAAACTGGTATAGGCATCCATATTCAAATCAGAATACGGTGCTGCGGTCGGCAATGCCTATACCAGACAACAAGTGTCTGGCGCAGTTGTTAGATCGGTTACTGCTGCTGCAATAGCTGGTTATCAAGAGTTTCAAAGTGGTGTTATAGTCAGCGCACGAGCGATGGGACAGCATCTCCGAGGTAGTTATGAAGTGGGGACTTTCCATTAAGACCATTTCACGAGTGTACCGCGAATATCAGGAATCGGGTAAAACATCAAATCTCCGACATAGCTGCGGCCGGAAAAAGATCCTGCAACGACGACTGAAACGCTACAGAAACGCTACAGAAGTTCAACTCTTAGACAAACTGCTGCTGATTTCAACGCTGGGCCATTAACAAGTGTCAGCGTGCGAACCGTTGCTTACTGAGCCGAAGGCCCGCTCGTGTACCCTTCATGACTGCTCGACATCAAGCTTTACGCCTCGCCTGGGCTTGTCAACATCGACATCGACATTGGACTGTGTATAAGTGGAAACATGTTGCCTAGTCGGACGACTGTCGTTTCAAATCGTTTCAAACGGATGGACGTGTACGGATCTGGAGACAACCTCATGAATCCATGGAGGCGTGCATGTCAGCAGGTGACTGTTCAAACTGATGCAGGCTCTGTAATGGTGTAGGGGGTGTGCAGCTGGAGTGATATGGAACCCCTGATACGTATAGATACGACTCTAACAGTGAGAAGTGCTTAAACATCTTGTCTGATCAGCTGCATCCATTCATGACCGTTGTGCGTTCCGACGAAATTTAGCAATTCCAGCGGGACAATGCGACACCTCACACGTCAATAATTGCTACAGTGGCTGCAGGAACACGATACTGGCAGGTGCACCAGGTTCTTTGGGTCTTCCGTGTATAAGAGTCGAGAGGGATGAAAGCGAAACAGTGGCCGAGTTGAGAGTGAGACATGGTTGTAGCCTAGCCTCTGTTATTCAGTCTGTACACTGAGAAAGCAGTAAAGGAAATCAAAGAAAATTCTGGAGTAGGGGTTAAAATTCAGGGAGACGAAATAAAACTGTGATACTTGCCAATGAAATTGTAATTCTGTCAGACAGCAGAAGACTTGGAAGAGCAGTTGAACGGAATGGACGGAGTGTTAAAAGGGGGATGTACGGAGAACATTAACAAAAGCAAAACAAGGATAGAGGAATTAGTCGAATTAAATTAAGTGATGCTGTGGAAATTAGATTAGGAAACGAGACAATTAAAGCGGAAGGTGAATTATGCTGTTCGCGCAGCAAAGTAACTGATGATGGCCAAAGTAGAGACGATATAAAATGCAGACTGGCTATGCGAAGAAAAGCGTTTATGAAGAAGAGAAATTTGTTAACAAAACTTTTCTTCCTGGTTACACGTACAAATCAAAACACGTTTTGAGAATCGGCCTCTTATCTGTAACTAATGTAGAGAATGTTTTAGACGTATAACTAATCCGGAGGTTTTAAAAAATATCGGTGCATGAAGCTGAATGATTAGTTACAAGTAATCATTACAAAATGACTACAACATGAAAAAGTAATTATTACCCCTTTTTGCCACAAGGATTTTGGTTTCTATGCACGGAACATCTTAGGACACTTGTGTAGCCACGCGTTTTGAGGCGTCGTGTCAAAGACTGCGTGGGCCCCCCGGCCAAGGTTCGAGTCCTCCCTCGGGAGCGCGCGCGCGCGTGGTTGTGTGTGTATGTGTGTGTTTTGTTCTTCGCGTAAGTTAATTTAAGTAGTGTGTAAGTCTAGAGACCGATCACCTCAGCAGTTTGGTCCCTTAGGAATTCACACACATTTGAACGTTTTTGAACACTTGTGTATAACGGAGAGCTTGCGTTCGGACTTCCCCGTGCACAAATTACAACTGACTGTTAGCTCGAGGCATGCAATATGTAGTTCAAGCAGCAATCTATCTGAACCATAGGCTCAGCTTCGTTAGTACCGACGAATGCGTTCTGGCTCACGGTCGTCGAGTAGTTACGTAACAGTTTATAATTCATGATTAGACCCATGTCTGAATCTTAATCTACTCTCTGCAATGTAGCGTACGTCTCGTTCTGTGGAGTAGGTAAATGGATACATAGATGAGAATTAACTGCGATATCAAATGGATCTCCGAAGGTTTTTGGTATTTTTGGTTTACGTTAAACTGTAATCGTCTGGGACCCATATTTCCGAGCGAAAGGGTTGCTGGATGGTACTTAGGACTTGCCTCACGAGTTTCTGCTGTTAGGAAACCTATTTTATGCGTCATTCGTTGTTGGTGATTTTAACAATCTTTAATACTGAATAGGATCTCCAAAGTAAGAACAGTTAAAAGTAATACAAGCAAAGAAGCACTGTCCTTTGTCTCATGTTGACGTGTACATGTTGCACACTTCTACGATAGCTTGATGTTACTCATATTTACTATACAGTTAACCTCAAACAAAGAAATGAGTCGATTCCATCAAAGGCTTCATTGACGCACAGACGTTTTCGCTGGTCTGATTGGTCACTACCTATGCGTAGTGTAAAATCTTCAGGACTAGGTACAAGGAGTGAGTAAACCATTTCTCATCGGGTAGATAATATTGCATATTTGATTTTATAACATTTGCTCGTATAGATCCAAATAAATATGTGCTTCCAATCTGTCCCTGTCTCTCCTTAATTCCCCATTCTCTGCCAATATATAAATGTGACTTGACATGTAAATATTAACAATGGACCACACGTTTACTGGTTACGTGGTCGGTTTGGGCAACATATGAAGCCCATCAGAATGTTTAACAAAATAATTATCTTAAGATAAAATAAGAAATAATTTTAGCCGCGTATTTGAAGTACCCTCAGGAACAAAGCGTTTCAAAGACAAATTCGGCCACAAATAACGTCCAATTCCGAACAATCTCGTTTTCTAATGATTTCCAAGGCCGGAAAATGAAGATTTCTTAAATCTCAACGCATGTTAACTACTAGATTTCTGCTCCTCGTCCAAAGCCCATATGGTAATACTTGTATATTGTATGTTTTATTTTATTTTTATTTATTTATTTATTTATTGTTCCGTGGGATCAAATTAAGGAGAAGTCTCCACGGTCATGGAACGAGTCAATACATGGAATTATAACACGATAGTAGAAACATAAAATGAAACATAAGTAACATATTCAGGCGACAATTCGTTAGTTTAAATAAAGAAAATCAACAATGTAACACTGGAATTTGCTTAATTTTTCAGCTCTTCCAGGATTCCTCGACAGAATAGAATTTATGTTAACCGAGGACCTAGAAACAACGGAGTGGCTCTGTCCCCGCCGCAGCCGCAGTGGTCCACAACCCCAAGACGACTACCGCAGTCCATTTCATCCCTCGCCGCCCCACACCGAACCCAAGGTTATTGTGCCGTTCGGCCCCCGGTGGACCCCCCAGGGAACGTCTCACACCAGACAAGTGTAATCCCTGTGTTTGCGTGGTAGAGTAATGGTGGGGTAATCGTACGTGGAGAACTTTTTTGCGCATCAACGCCGACATAGCGTAACTGAGGCGGAATAAGGGAACGTCTCACACCAGACAACTGTAATCCCTGTGTTTGCGTGGTAGAGTAATGGTGGGGTAATCGTACGTGGAGAACTTTTTTGCGCATCAACGCCGACATAGCGTAACTGAGGCGGAATATGGGGAACCAGCCCGCATTCGCCGAGACAGATGGAAAACCGCCTAAAAACCATCCACAGACTGGCCGGTTCACCGGACCTCGACACAAGTCCGCCGGGCGGATTCGTGCCGGGGACCAGGCGCTCCTTACCGCCCGGAATTAGTTACATAACTCGCGGTCGACTGCTCTACAAACTGAGCTACCGAAGCACGACTCACGACCCGCCCATACAGTTCACACGTACTTCCGCCAGTATCTCATCTGCTAGTTTCCAAACTTCACAACTGGTCTCCCGCAAAACTTACGAGACCAGTACTCGTGGAAGGAGCGTGTGCGAGCGTCTGAAATAACTACAGTAACAAATGTATCCTCGCACTCATTCAATTGTTATTGCTAACGTAAGTTAAACCTGGTTTTAGAAAACTCTTAATACTAAACAAATGTTTACGTAAATTATCTTCAGTGATCCGATAATCTGGATCAGTAATATCAACACAGTCACTTCGAATAAGAATCAGTCTTCGCTGAAAGGCATCAAACGGTGACAAATAATTCGCAGTACCACTAAAATAATTTATTGCTTCGTTTGTCTAATGAATCTCCTTCGCGGTGCTCTCTGTTGCATCAGAAGTAAGGTGAAGGTGTTCTTTCGACGACAAAATAATTATTTGTATTAAATTTAAAAGACCGGTTTGTAGGACATCATCTGAGGCATCAAGGGATCACAAATTTAGCATTGGAGGGCAGCGTGGAGGGTAAAAATCAAGAGATGAATACACTAAGCAGATTCAGAAGGATGTAGGTTGCAGTAAGTACTGGGACATGAAAAAGCTTGCACAGGATAGAGTAGCATGGAGAGCTGCATCAAACCAGTCTCAGGACTGAAGACAACAACAACAACAACAAATTTAAAAGTAGATGACTATAGAAGTTGAAAGGTACAGTTTTATCATTTTCTCTTTGTTATTTGATTTTCAGTTTTCTTCGCACAGAAAATAAGTCCGAAAAAATTCACCATGGGTTTAGTTCAGCAGGAAGTGAAGAGCCTTTACGTTATGCAACGCAAGGGGATGCTTAAGGTTCTTACATGGACTTTTATAAGGGGAGAATTCTTCGTAAACACATGATATTAATCGTCCAAGAGTTGAAAAATAGTTCATCTCAAAGAAGGATATGCTTGTCCCAATCTCTATTTCGATTATTTTCGTGTGTTGTTCTCCATTTGTAACGAAAGCGGAAGACAAAAAATTTGTGAGAAGCACCGCAAATGAACAATTAGTATTTGCAGTCATTTACGCAGCTCTGTGAATCATGTCTAGGCACGATAGACAAAAATACTACTGCATCCAAGAGTCAGAAAATAACGTGGACATGAATTACAGATATGAAGCAATTACAGCAGAGCCTTTGCTAAGTTGTAGCTAGAGATGAAATATTGTGTCGGGAAAGGATTATCGATTTTCTAGAATGCCGTTGACGCTTGCAGAAATTTTAAGCCAATGGGAGTGTTTTCTGGAAGTCATCGTCTACGCTATTTGTTTTCCAGTTTTAGTCGTTACTCAGATTCACAAGGACCCACGCGTACGCAGCACAAGGGCCTATTTTTGGTTTGGAAATAGCTAGCTATACGAGAACTTACAGATTGCTACGAGATTACATTAAATAACGTGGGTCGGCGACAAGGGCTTAGCAAACTCTACTCAACGGAAGAGCGTAAGTGTGCGGTGCCTTGCAAAGTGTTTTCCTTTTCAGAAGTGTTTGGCTCGAGATTAATGGATGCTGTGTTCGCGAAGCGTGGGCTACCTATTGCGCCGGTAGCCGGACAATGACACAGAAGAACATCCTCTGCTTTTCTTTGAATTTCAGTCTTTACATTTCAAGGATGTCTTTAGGTAGTCCTGCCGTGCTGCCTAAGGTGTTTCAGGTTTTTTTTTGTTTTTAATACTCTTTTGAAGCATATGCTGAAAAGGATTTCTCAGCCATGTTTCAGTCTTTTTAAAAATATTCAGAATGATTTAGCTGCATCCTCGCAATTCAGCGATGTAGAATGAGGAAGTTTGAACTCCCGCCGGAGAGCGACATCAATGAAGAAACTGTAGATAACATTAGCGAGGTTAGACTTTCGGTCGATTATCCTCGTGCTCGTGGGAGCATGTGTAACTGTGTACTCTGGAAGAAACCTCTTGCACCGACGAATTGATGTTAGTACTATCGTAGCAAGTCACAGGATCACTTACCGATACTTAAAACGATGCAGTTCGTCCATTGTGCAAGTCTTCTCCTAGTCGTACAGCAGTACTCCCTTCCTTCTTGAGCTGTGGAAAATCTCAGAATCTAATGATGACAGAAATGCAACAAGCTTTCCAATGAAACCTCACCCACGGACCCATCAGTATAATATCCGTCTTCGGTGACGGTCTTTACTCTCAGCAATGAATCCATGAACACCTTCAGTGACACCCACTGCTTTCAACATCCGACGCAGCCTTCGTCCTAAAAATTTCGCCGGCTCCTCAACATCACCTGTTCCCTCTCCCAGCAACTGAACAAACATCACTTTACCGTCATTGTTAACCTGGACTTAAAAGACGCCTTTGTGCACGTATAGCATCAGCCTTTCCTGTTTTTCACCAACACCGTACTCTTTCAGTCAATACTGTCCACGTTATTGTCTATCTGATCGTCCTTCCTATACAGGGGGTTCCATTTATCTTTACCACCCTAAATAGCTGTTTGTCCAGATGCAAATTACATAATGTTTCAAGCAAATGTTCTTTAGCCGTCAGGGGGACATCAATCACCATGATTACCTTCGTTGTAGCTTTGTTTTTTGCGAAGATATGAACAGCGGTATGACTCTTTTATTCGGTAATTCATTTCCTCTCCTAAAGACCTGTTCAAAAATGTATGAGAGTGTACCATTCATTCACTGAAACACAACGTTATTAATTACATAACACAACAATGACTTTGAGACCTGGATCACAAACTCGCCAACTTGCTGGAGTTGTCAGAAAACAAATGAAAACCAAGTAAAAACATAACACAAAATTGACTTTGACTCTCCTGTACCATTGTCCAGGAGTAGAACATCTAAAAGTGCTCAAAGTGGTGCCCCTGGACACCGATACACTGGTGCATTCGTTGAGTGAAAGAATTATTTACTGCTTCCAGTGTTGCCTGCTGAAGAGAATTACAAGCAAGCGCGATACGTTCCCGCCTGTCTTCTGGAGTTGTTGGAATATCGCGATAGACAACGTCTTTAATGCATGCCAAGTAACTGTTCCTCCTAGACCAATCCATCTGGCAGGATACCTTCGGTTCAGAACACGACGTGCACGCAAGGCATTATGTGTTGAACATCCATCGTGTTGATACCACATAAGCATTCTCATTCTTAGCGGCACTTCATCACGAAAAGAAAGGAAGAATTCGTCTGAGGAAGTTGGCATACGCCGTGCGGTTTAGACTACCATTGATGAAACAAGGGCAAATAATTGTAGTACCAAGCGTCCCACACCAGACGTTAACACTCTATTGACGCTGATGTTCCACCTGTCTAAGCCATTTGTCGCTGGACCAATAATGCGTGTTCCTTGTATTTACCTGTCCTTTGTTTGAGAAGGAACATTCATCTGTAAATAGAACACTGGAGAAGTTCGGGTTGGCGAGGATTTGCTGCTGTGCCCACTGACAGAACTGCACACGGTTCTGGAAATCATTCCCATGCAATTCTTGATGTAGGTGTACATGGTAAGGATGGAACCGGTGACATGTAAGAATGCGATGTACACTGGTTTTAGGAATGCCAATCTCGTGTTCAAGCTGTCGTGTGCTCAGACGTGGATTCATAGCAACGGAAGCGAGAACAGTAACTTCGCCAGCTTCGTCTGTGCGAGTGCTACGACGATTGCGTTGTCGTGGGTTGAAACTTCCCGTTTCCTGTAGTGTCGCTACAAGACGAGGAAACATCCGCCGGGAAGGTGGATTCTTTTCAGGCTATCGCTCTCTGTACAGTTCCGCTGCCTGCGTAGAATTTGGCCTACCTTCAACAACAACAATAAAAGAAACGTTACGTCGATGCAGTTTGTAGGAAGGACAACCTTTCCTGTACGCCTACTCTACACAACAGTGCTTAAAAGGACTAAACCGCTGTACTAAATGTACCCGTACATGAGAAAACAGTATTGCAATTACTGTTCTGCTAAATTACATTCCCGATAGATGAGAAGCATTTCTACCTTCTTTCCGTCTGTGTACATTCTACTCACACAACTCTTGAACTGACGATGGTTGACGGAATGACGGGTCTGCATTCTACTTACGTTTACGTTTGTCCTCTGTGTGCGTCAGGATGTGTTCCGTTACCCCCAGTACCTGCACTAAGCGCTGGGAGCGTCATGGTCAATGTTGTGTTATGTAATTAATAACATAGTGTTTCAGTGAATGGTACACTGTGATACATTTTTGAATAGGTCTTTAGGAGAGGAAATAAATTAACGTATAAAAAACACAGGGTGCCATTTAAAAAGAGTCATACCGCTGTTCATATCTTCGTAAAATACAAAGGTACAACGAAGGCAATCCTTCCGATTGATGTCCCCCATGATGGACAAAGAACATTTTGTAATTTGCATCTGGACCAGCAGTTATTTAGGATGGTCAAGATAAATGGGACACCCTGTATTATTGGGATACGTACCAAAATCTGCAGCAGATTGCTAGGGATATGCCTAAGTCGCAGTATTATGTCTTCTTTGCACAGCTGTGATGCTCAGAACTCTTACTATCCACCTACTCCACCGACAACACCGCCCTCTTTTCTTTCCAAAGACCCCTCTAAATCCACTTTTATAAGCTCTGTTCGTGGTGCAACGTGTGGCACATAGCAATCAATCTCGACAAAATCCAGGCAATAATAATAGGACAAATCCCCTTCTGATTCCGCCTTCCTGACTTCCTCATAAGCATGCACGCCCCATCGTACACTTGCTGAAACTGTAATCACGATTCAGAATGCAGGAGAATGGGAAACACTTGCTCACTGAGGTTGGTGAAATAAACATTCTGGTCTCTGTTCACGATTAGCTGAATAAGATTCCGAAGTGATGGTACGAAAAACACCCATAAGGGTCACATACGCACCTCCGATCTGCACTACACCCTCCAGGTTTAATTGAGACATCGGTGAACTAGCAACCTTGCATCATTTGAAAAGAAGCAAAATAGCGACCCGTGAGACAACACTACAGTCCAGTCAGCTGCCGTACGGCCTCTGTGTTGTTTCTGACACTGAGGATGTGCAGCTTCTCTGATGTACCTGACTCCAAATGTCTATTGCAGGCTGTTCTCTTCCCAATGCTCGGTCGTAAAGTGGTTGAGCTGGATCTTAGTTCAGTGACACTGACAGTTCGCACAGGGTTTGAAACAATTGCTATTGACGAGGCGTTCCCTTATCTGTTAGGAAGTTTTTACGACCACTGTGCTTAGGTCGTGTTACGTGGTTTAGGGGTGGTAAACCATTCCTTGTAGAAATGTTGAACTGTCCGCGTTGATACGCCTACAAAACGGCAACTTCATTCACGGTATGGTCATCAGCGCGTTCAAACACATCTTTTTGTCAATCTGTACCGTCTCCACGTCGACCCAGGATACAAAAGGGAATCGTAATGTTTTAATCATCATCTCAAAATTATGAAGTTATTCTTATTTTTCTTCCTCAAGCAATATACCTGCTGATCCGTTGTGATTTCTTGATCCACGCATCTTCTCCTGGGCCTACCAGTGTTCCTTCTTCCTTTAGGGATGTACTGCAGTAGTACTGAAATTCGTTCATCAGCCATTCTTTCAATATGCTCCTTCCATTATTTTTGGTATTCCTTAATTTTTGGATTTAAGCTGTAATTTGCTACATTCTTCCGTATAGTCTCCTTCCTTTAATCTGTCTCATTTTGTTAGTCTCTGGACTGTTCTAAAAAATTTCTTCTCGTATTTTTGGATTCTACTGTGCATTATCGAAATCATACCCTACTTTTCACTTCTATATAGTTCACAGGAAACTGCCATTACTTCACAAAATTTTAACATTGTGTCCTTTCGTACTATTCCCTTGAGAGTTCTTTTGGTGGTGGTACACGTAATACTGAATCTCTCAATCCATTTTTCAATACCAACATCACCGAAATATTATAAAGCAGCCTTCTTCGGAGGATGTCAAGCTGTTCTCAGAAGTTTTGTTATATAATATTGATTTAGACCATGAAGTTACGTAGTTAATTTATTGTTTGTCAGTAGGGAGATGACAACCGTGATACCTAGTAAAAACCCCGCGCCATAGTTCCGCATCACGTTGTTGGAAGACCCAACACAAGGTGGTGTAGCGTATTTCCGCTTTATGAGTGGGCTGCGTCATCACTCCTAGCGGCGTGGTGCGGAACTATGACTCAGGGATTTTATTGCGTACCACGGTTGTAAACATCTTCCTGCACACAGCTGTATGTTTTGAGGAGATAATTAATGATTAACCTTACATTGCAATTGGCACGTAGACTTCATTTCACTGCCATGACTCGTGTCTGGTGTCGACGGTCTCTTATCTCTGTTGTCTCGCAGACTGTTTGCGAACAGCGTTACTGATGACTTAATCAACTGAGGTAGTTAACCACTCTTTCAGTACCAAACACAATAGACAGGATAAATTATTGTGTCTTTCACTTATGCTGTATTCTGTCAGCTGCCGCGGAACGCATTTAACCTATTCACCCAGCATGTCTTCGGCAGAGGAGAAACAGAAGAGTGCGATGATACGGCCTGCAACGGATCTTTAATAACCCGAGGAGGGGAAGGCCGCGCAACGTAACGGCTCCTGCACCTGACACTGGGAACACGGATGGTGCCTCAAGGAGGACTGGCCGAGAAGTGGGCCGCACTGCGAAAAGAAATACGGAGTCAGGTGCGAGTTTAACGTCCCGTCGACGCGAAGGTCTTGCGTGTCGAAGCGTACGCTGAAGCGCACAAAGATGGCCAAGCAGATCGGCCTTGTCCTGCTGAAAGGTCTGTGCTGGCGTTCTCCTGAAGTTATTTGGGGGAACTTAAGGTAAAACGTTCTAGGTTTTTAGGCCGAGTAAACGTCCTCTGCAATGGCGTTATGACCACTCTGCTATAGGATCTTTAACATGATCATCTGGTGTTCCCTATGGTCAGCTAACTGGGAAGATCCTGAAGAGAACCGAGCAGCGGAATCGAAACGTAGATTGTGTAACAAGAAACTGAACATGATGCGGACTGACAAACTGAACTATTTCATCTTTAGGGAGAACGGCTGCAAAAACCTGTAGATTTACATGATTTCGGGAGGCTGTGGAAAACCTCAGTCTGCGCTGTCGGCTGTAAGATCTCGAATAAGGTATGGCAGTCGAGGCATGTACACGGGGCGCTGTTTCCGAAGGTGTGCGGTTTTGTTACGTCGAAAAGAAAAGGGAAGAATGGTAAAATAAAACGAGAGTGAGGGAGAAGGAACTAGGAGAGAGGGGAAGAAAAACTGTCAGTAATAGTACCACAAGAACAAGAATAATACGATAAAGAAGTGTAAGTGTGGAGGGCACCAAAACGTAAGTGCGCAGAGGTATATGATTTGAATTATGAGATTCGGACTGTGTTGAGCAATACTCTCATAGTACCTACCTTTCCCTGGTGTGGAGAGACGCTTGTTTTCGGTTACCATATGGCGTCATTATCGTTACGCCAAGTAACGCAATGCAAACGAAATAATAGAGAGTGTATTTTGCGTTTTTTTATCTGTTACAGCTTTGCATTGATAAGCAGTGAAAATTTTTTTTAAAGCAATGGGACTCTGGACTGTATCTTGTTCAGTGGTTTTAAATTTTATGGTACAAAAAAGAATGACAAACGTATACATTTTACTGAATTGGGAAGTTGTGCCGGTATCTATAAACGAATAAGCGGGTTAATCGGTGATGAAAACTAAAGAGAAAACGGGGAGATGTAGGCAGAGCGGGAGGGGATGGAAAGTCTGAGTTTGCCCATTTACCCAGTTACCCTACTGTAGGTACGCCAATGCTGGCAGATCAGACTGCTTACCTCTTCTCCTCGTGAATCCGAGTAAGTTGCTTTAACCACCGCACCACCTGTCTCGGCTGTAGTTCGAGATCATCACGAGCTTTAACCGCCCCCAATGATTATCCCACACACAGAAGCTCATATCGTGGATAAAGAACGTAAACATACGTGCATAAAAGGCACGTATGAAGAGTAAGAATAAATAACTGTATTCTTAATAAAACTGTACAGCTGATTTTTTGGTAAGTCATGCCACGAAAAAATATTTTCCTTTGGTTTTGCTGCGGGCACATTGTTATCCTTTGCCACTGACTCTCGAACAAGACCACACGACACAAAGTCGTAAAGAATTGTTGGCTGGGAGGACCTGAGAACGGTATTACACTATCAAATTTCTTTGTCAAAGATTTGATCAAAGATGTGATCAAATATTCGTCAAATATATTTGACAAAGATCTCTGACGTGGCACTAAAAAGGGGTATTACACTGTCATCATGTTTTTCATCAAAGTTCAAGATGACTGACAACATCATCTTGTTATTAACCGCAGCAGTTGCATGTACCACAATTGTACTGTGTGCACATGCAGAAGAGATGTGGGGGAAAAAAGGGAAACGTACCTGGGTGAAGCCATGGGTTTTACGACGACACGATAAAAGCATTCAACGAAACTTGTTACGTGAGCTTACAGTGGAGGACGTCAAGCCGTACATCAATTACTTAAGAATGGATGAGCATTCATTTCTGTATGTGCTCAGTGAAGTGTATGCTCATATCACAAAGCGCAATACTCACTTAAGAACTGCTATATCTGCTGAAGACAGGCTGACTGTAACACTCCTATTCCTTGCTACAGGAGAGGGTTAGGTTAGGTCAGGTCTCCAATCTTCTTAATCTATTTTTGTATTCAGGGTGCCTCACGTTGCAAAGCGCTTCATCAGCTTCATACATCTTAATTTTGTAGTTGTCGGTACACAGCAATTGCATTAACCAGCAATGTTTATAGGAACACTACAGATGACAGAACGTGGTAATATGCCACATTGCAGTGAACAGAAGACAAGCGACTTCTTTGATCAAATCTACAGCGAGGACCTAGATTTGATCAAATATTTGACGACATTTGACAAAGTTCCCTATTACACCATCAAATTTCTTTGACAAAGATATTGGACAAAGGAATTTGATAATGTAAAACCGGCCTTAGGGTTAGGTTCAGCCACCTAGTCGGAATGAATTTCCTTCCGTCGCTCACAATGGCCCCTGTCCTAATGGATATATGAGTGTCTTATATGTATCTGTGGAGTGTAGCTAAGTATAATGCATCCGTGTATGGTGTGTCATGATGATGATGATGATGATGATGATGATGATGATGATGATAATGGACGACGACGACGACGACGACGACGACGACGACGACGACACGATGTGTGACATCAGTCAGCCTACTATTATCGAACAGCACAACGGGGTCCGCCGACCTTAACGCTCCCATCCAATGGACGCATCACCATTAACGGCGTCACTTGGTCCCACTTTACGAATAACCGCGGAAAGGTTTGGACTTTATTCCAAAACGTTGGCGCAATGTCTTGTGATCTGGAACTTGACGCCACCGCCTCTTCTCCCTTTTCTGGCCAAATACTTGCAGAGAAAATTTCATCAGCCACAAGGGTTCGAATCAACTCGACTCTGAATCGAGTGCCACTTCGGCTGCGGAGGTGGGTACACCACACAATAACAACAGTGGACAGCTGCGAATTTAATACCAAATGGGTCAAATGGCTCTGAGCACTATGGGACTTAACATCTGAGGTCATCAGTTCCCTAGACTTCAAACTTCTTAAACCTAACTAACCTAAGGACATCACACATATCCATGCCCGAAGCAGGATTCGAACCTGCGACCGTTGCAGCAGCGCGGTTCCGGACTGAGGCCCCTCGAACCGTTCGGCCACAACGGCCGGAAATTTAATACCCTGAGGATAAATCATTCACCAGAAACTGGACATAAACAGGGTGGTTATTATCAAACTTTTGCTACTTGAGTCAATGTAGACGGAAAACTATTTAGTGTATGGGCATCCAGTCGCATAGTAATGATATTCAGACTGTGCGCTGCAGGTTTTGCGTTGATAGTGGTGTTAGTGTCATGACTTTCCGTCAGGAGCCGATACTGGTACGGCGGCGTAGAGCTGAAACGCAAGCATCACTGTGCATTACAGTTGCAAAACGTCAGTAAGGTTCTGTACAAGGTGGGCGGGGCTTTACTCGTAAACATGTCTTATCAAAACAATAACAATAGCGCTGCTGCTCTTCTCGAGTATCGAAACATTTAAGGAATACGGAGAGGACCTCTTTTGGCATCAGGAGTGAAGGACGTGATTCGAATTTTCAGATTAACTGCCGATTTGGACCAGTTGCGCCACAAATTTTTGAAGAAGTTACTGTTGGCATGGCTGAGAATACTGCACGCAGTGTGGGATCTTTAAGTAGTGCGCGAGCTGTTTCAAGGCAGTTGAACATTCCATGGTCCACCGTTCGGGAAGTACTGCGAAAATTTGTGAAATGGAATCTCTAGCGCGGTTCGAGGCTGTCGTGGACGCACATGTTCATCACAATGAGCAACGTTTGTAACCTGGAACCTGAACATGGTACGTAGTTAGAAAATTTTACCCTGTCATGTGAAAATTGAAATGTGTTTCTTTCATTGGTTTATTCGTTATTTCTCTTCCGTGTGTCCTTAAAAATGTTTCCACAGAGTTTCATTGTCCTACGATCACTCGTTTTATATGAGCGCCCTCTCAAGCAGCGAAATATTAATTATAACCACCCCGTAGGTCAGAACTTTGTGAAGATAGAAGTCGTCCGTGTTGCTTTAGAAACATCTATCTCTGGCATTCGACTTACACGATGAAACAATAGTAAACCTACACCGAATAACCCGTTTCTCTTTGGCCCAATGGCCGAAGTAATGATATAAGAAGGGCCAGTAGGAATTTTAACTCTACTCCTCCACAAAGCCAATCCACAAGACGACGGAAGATTAGTACTTAGTGTCCCGTTGACGACTGCATTAGCGACAAAGCACTAGTTCGGATTAGAAAAAGAAGTCGGTGATGTTTCAAAGCAAACATGCCGGAATTCGCCTTACACGAATTAGAAAAATCACGTAAAACCTAAATCTTTTTGACTGCAAGGAGATTTGAGCTTTCGTCCTTAGTGTCTTATCACAACGTCATCACGCTGTAAAAAGGCAGCCCAGTAACTAATACATGATTTAAGTTGCAGCATCAGTGGTATTAACACTGCGCACAGTTGTCATGCGAATATGAAATGAGGTCGCTTCTACCTATAGAGGCGGCTAGAGGCCTTGATACCTAAATAAATCGTGGAATTCCCAGTCTTGGTCGGGTTTTTATTTCTCTGCACAAATAAACTACTTCGACTTTATATCCACTAACAGGTCTTTAAAAAATAGCTCCTCATGGAATGCTTAATTTACGACGGCGTGTGGCCTGTGCATCGCTTTTTTCTTTTCTTTTTTTTTATTTCATTTTTATCCGTGATGGCTGTAAAGCTGAAACCGGCTGTCTGTTCCAACAAAGCAAAACGTGATCAAGGATGCAGTTTATTTAGCTATCACGATACTCCAGATACTGTTATTTTCCGTGAAATATGGTGACCGTAGCAGCAAATAGTGTTCACTAGTGATGACGAGCGTTTATTTCAGCAGAAACAGTGGCCTGGAAATGTGTACAAAACGTAACAGATGGAGGTAACTTTGTACGAAAACCATCACTAACGGGAATCATCATAAGTGGTCGATTACAAGGAAAGGCCGTACTGGTTCAGTTAAAATAATGATTATGTTCCACTAATTCCAATAGGAGAAGGTGCAGCTATTTAGGCACTATATTGTTCTGGAATTGCAGTGCTTACATCCGCGTTTAACTTTGGCTATTAAGGTTTTTCATGAGTTCAGTGAATACCTCTGGGCAGCCACGAGGATGGTTTCTTTAACATGGCGACGGCCGATTTACTCCCCTTGCTTGTTCAGAAATTTTGCGACCATCGAATAACAATAACACATAACGAAGCAAGGAGGACTTGAAGATAAGCACAGGCGAAGAGATCATTCTTGGTCAAAAGGAGTCTGCTGTCATCAAATATAGGCTTCAGTCTGAGGAAGAAACTTCCAAGAATGGACGTTTGGAGCACAGGACTGTATTGCAGTGAACCGTAGACTGTGGAAGAAAAGAGAATACAAGTGTTTGAGAGACGGTACTACTGGAGGATGGTGAAAATTTGGTGCCCAGAGAAGCAGTGGAGAGGTTCTTCGAAGAATCAGAAAAGAAAGGAGCATACGGAAAACACTGAAAGGAGGTACAGGATGGTAGGACATGTGTTAAGATGATAGGAAATAACTTCCATGGCAGTAGAGGAGTGTGTGGAGGATAAAACTGCAGCGGAGGAAAGGAATTGGAATACATCCAACAAATATTTGAAGACGCACGATGCAAGAGCTACTCTGAGATGAAGAGCTTGGCACCGCTCATAAGAGAAATTCATCTCTGTGGAAGATAAAAGACCTATGAGTAAAAAGTTCTCCACCATCCAACATGGTCGAGTGATTAAAATTACATGAGCTTTTGGCCAAGCACTCATTGGCTATTGACAAGTAGTATGACTGCCAGTGGGCTGCTGCTACACCAATTATATAAACTAGCCACCGGTTGTGACGTCACTGGTGCGCACGGCACCGCCATGCACAGGCAAACATCGCATCTGCGACCAATGCACCCGCTTTAGCTGGATCTCACGCCGTGCTGAGCTGCAGGCCACCGTCTCTGATTAGCGTCTTATTAGTGATTTTTATTTCAATGGCTTACTGCTCTCACAACACCTGGGGCCTAAAAGATATTTTGCGAGTGTGGCAAGTCTTACATCAGACAAACAGTACGCACTGTAGAAGAATGAAGGAAGGAGCATGAGAGGTTTTATCGCCTATACTATCCGGAGAAATATAGCTTAGCTGAGCATGCTTTAGACAACGGGCACCGGATGAAGTCTGACGTGACATCCGGCTTCTGGGATTGTGTAATTAAAGAAGCTATTGAAATAAAAATCACCGATAGCACCGTAAATAGACAGTGGCCTGCGGAGCATAACAGCATCCTAGTGCTTGGCCGAAAGCTCGCGTTATTTTAATCATTTGGTTCAAATTACTCTGAGCACTATGGGACTTACCATCTGAAGTCATCAGTCCCCTACAACTTAGAACTACTTAAACCTAACTAACCTAACGACATCATACACACCTATGCCCGAGGCAGGATTCGAACCTGCGACCGTACCAGTCACACGGTTCCGGACCGAAGCGCATAGAACCGCTCTGCCACCGCGGCCGGCTATTTTAATCACTTGACGCGGCTGGAAACCCAAGAACATTTAATACAGTGTTACCGCCGTGGGACTACATTCTTACAAAATATTCTGTGTTTGCAGTTCGGGTCCACATCGTAGATTTTTCATGAAAAGGTTGAGACAAAACCATCACAAGCGTTATCTAATTATCAGTTCTATTTAACCCCTTAATGTGTGAATAAACTTCTAGATGAAAGATAAAAATCAAATATCGTGGTGCTTTTGAGGTACCCGAAACACTCAGAATGCAGCACTTGTTAGAAGCGATGGTAGCTTCATGAAAAATCAGCACATACCAACGTTGGCATTCAAATCAGTTAACCTTCTATTAGCACAGCACTGGTATGATGCGATTTGACGACACTCGACATTAAGATATTATTGAAATGGTTACACCAACAACATCACAGGCTACCATGGTACCGTGGCACTCAGCATCACTATACACGCACTGATGCCCTATGCGTTATCGTCGACTGGCAACAGCTCTACATTTGGTGGTGGCGATGAGCACTCGTCTGGCTGGTGCTGTTACGTTGCCACATCCCGACTGTCGCTGTCGGTTGCATCGCCGATGAGCCAGCTACATAATCGCTTTGCGCTGTTTTCCATTTTCTTTTCGACGCTGCCATATCTCCTACGTTCGCTCGGTGCTGACCTTTCCAGTTTTTTTGATTCATTTGGACGCGATCTTTCCTCTAAAGCCGGCCGGTGTGGCCGAGCGTTTCTAGGCGCTTCAGTATGGAACCGCGCGACCGCTACCGTCGCAGGTTCGAATCCTGCCTCGGGCATGGATGTGTGTGATGTCCTTAGGTTAGTTAGATTTAAGTAAGAGGGCAGTTCAATAAGTAATGCAACACATTTTTTTTCTTGGCCAATTTTGGTTGAAAAAAACGGAAATTTCTTGTGGAATATTTTCAAACATTGCCGCTTTGTCTCGTATAGTTTCATTGACTTCCGACAGGTGGCAGCGCTGTACGGAGCTGTTAAAATGGCGTCTGTAACGGATGTGCGGTGCAAACAACGGGCAGTGATCGAGTTTCTTTTGGCGGAAAACCAGGGAATCTCAGATATTCATAGGCGCTTGCAGAATGTCTACGGTGATCTGGCAGTGGACAAAAGCACGGTGAGTCGTTGGGCAAAGCGTGTGTCATCATCGCCGCAAGGTCAAGCAAGACTGTCTGATCTCCCGCTTGCGGGCCGGCCGTGCACAGCTGTGACTCCTGCAATGGCGGAGCGTGCGAACACACTCGTTCGAGATGATCGACGGATCACCATCAAACAACTCAGTGCTCAACTTGACATCTCTGTTGGTAGTGCTGTCACAATTGTTCACCAGTTGGGATATTCAAAGGTTTGTTCCCGCTGGGTCCCTCGTTGTCTAACCGAACACCATAAAGAGCAAAGGAGAACCATCTGTGCGGAATTGCTTGCTCGTCATGTGGCTGAGGGTGACAATTTCTTGTCAAAGATTGTTACAGGCGATGAAACATAGGTTCATCACTTCGAACCTGAAACAAAACGGCAATCAATGGAGTGGCGCCACACCCACTCCCCTACCAAGAAAAAGTTTAAAGCCATACCCTCAGCTGGTAAAGTCATGGTTACAGTCTTCTGGGACGCTGAAGGGGTTATTCTGTTCGATGTCCTTCCCCATGGTCAAACGATCAACTCTGAAGTGTATTGTGCTACTCTTCAGAAATTGAAGAAACGACTTCAGCGTGTTCGTAGGCACAAAAATCTGAACGAACTTCTCCTTCTTCATGACAACGCAAGACCTAAGGACTTCACACAACACCCAGTCATCACGAGGCAGAGAAGATTGGGGAATAACCTGGTGTATTTCAATGCTGAATAAAACAACCCCTGTTTCAGAAAAAAAATGTGTTGCATTACTTATTGAACCGCCCACGTAGTTCTAAATTCTAGGGGACTGATGACCTCAGATGTTAAGTCCCATAGTGTTCAGAGCCGTTTGAACCATTTTTTCCTCTAAATTGACTGTTACAGAATTCATAGCATATTTAAAAGTTATACGAGGCGACAAATTTTATTTTGTAAATTTCTATGTAATACCGATTTTCACTTATTTTCCCGCGAATATCTCTCTGTTGTCTCACATCGGATCCTAGCAGTTCTCAGTTCTTCGCAACGGCAGCCGAACCAGTGTCCTAGCTATACGCGTTTCCAGGCCAAATTCATAACTTTACACACAACTAAATCGTGGCAGACACGCGAGTGCACGTAAACTGGTGCGATGACGTCACAGGCAAAACACTGCACGACAAACACGTACAGACATGACCTATTGCTTGTGTGCTCGACAACTGTTTACGGATTGTTAGTATCGTAGTTATTAGCGATTCTGTATTGACAGTATTTTGTTACACAAGGAAGTTCGATCGATGAGCGAACAGAGGTTTTCATTTGTTCACGCCGTCACGTTTTTCGCCGTCGACGGGCGTTTAATACAGACGCCTACGATATAAAATTGTCGAGAGTATGACATAACGCGAAGAAACAGTTTATATTTTATGTTTACTGTTGTGTCTAAAAATGGTGCAAATGGCTCTGAGCACTATGCGACTTAACTTCTGAGGTCATCAGCCGCCTAGAACATAGAACTAATTAAGCCTAGCTAACCTAAGGACATCACACACATCCATGCCCGAGGCAGGATTCGAACCTGCGCCGTACTGTATTCTCTAATCAGGACGCAGAATGTTATCGGAAGTTCCGCGCTGCAGTAGACAAACGTTGATATGTAGTTATCCAAAATGGTTAAATGATTGTTGTTATTCAGCAGCAGACAGACGTTAGACGTGACAGCTAATACTGAGGGTAAATTGGACAAACAAACTGACTAGCGACGATTGTTAATCCATATACGCGGGTTGGAACTTAAATAATGTCAACTATTTATTCACAACCAACGCAAAAGAGTTACATGTTTGCAACTGTTACTGTCCTTCAAAGTAGTCACCAGCGTTGTGTAGAACCCGTTACCAGCGATGCAGAAGGCGTAGTATACCGTTAGCAGAACCTGTTCTGTTAATGGTGCGAATGGAGCGGTCTAAAGTTATGGTAATTCTCGTGTAGACTGTGATGGTGTGATCCTAACGCATTACGTTCCTCCACGGCAGACCGTCAATGCACAGTATTATTGTTCGTTTTTGGAGCATCACCTGCGATCAGCTTTGCGAAAGAAGCGGCGACACTTTTTGCGCAACCCATCCATCATTTTGTACGACAATGCGCCGGCGCATACAGCGCAAGCTATGGCTGCTCTGTTCGGTCGATGGGACTGGGAAGTACTGTACCATCCACCATACTTCCCGGAATTAAGTCCTTGTGACATTGATTTGATTCCGAAGATGAAGGAGCCACTTCGTGGCATTCGCTTCAGAACTGTTCCAGAGATTCGACAGGTAGTAGACCGCTCCATTCGCACCATCGACAGAACAGGCTCTGCTAACGGTATACTACGCCTTCCACATCATATCGCTGGCAACGGGTTCTACACAACGCTGGTGACTACCTTGAAGGAGAGTAACAGGTGCAAACATGTAACTCGTTTGTATCGGTTGTGATTAAATAGTGGTAACTATTTAAGTTCCAACCCTCGTATATTATAAAAGTGGATGGATGTATGTATGAATGAATGTTCATCTCCTCCTGGACCACTGTATCGATTTCCAAGCAAGCTTGGCAGATATGCCACTTACCGTCTGGAAAAAAACTACTGATAGAGGGTGGGGTGGGGGGTGGGGGGGGGGGGTAGAGGGAGAGAGTAAAAACAACCTGTATCTTACAGGGATGGGGATGAAAAAGAGGTGCAGCTAACAATGTGGAAATAACCAGACTATATTCATCGAGTATTTGAGAATGAGAACACTTGATGACTTGCAATAAACTTTACACAATTTCAAACCTGTACGAGACTTTTCCCGCTGACATCCCCAAACAAAATGACAAAAGGAGAAATAGTTTATCGGTTACTATATTTTCGCAGTTCATCCACTAAAAGTGCCGTATCAGGCATGACATTTTAATTTATTTCTTCTTTACTAATAACACTATCCACAACACATTTTTCAGACAGGTTTCACATATGTCACTTAATGTATATTTAAAAATATATCAGTGTGCGACACATAGTTGCCGAGATATGACGTCAAACACTGAGATGCGTGATAAATGTCGCATCATGCATGGCGTTTCAGTTTATTACTGCTTTAGTACCAACTCCGTTCCCAACACATTTCGAACACGATGTCCACTTATACCACTGGGTGTACCTACGAAATTATATCACTACACGACACACACAGTTCAAGACATACGATGTTGTAAATGTTGAGCTGCATGAAAAAGAAATTGTACCGCGAAATTCGCTAGCTTCAGGTGAAATGTGTGTACAAATATGTGTGAAATATATATGCCAGGAAAGACAGAAGGGGTAAGAACCAGCAACCTCCTATTGGGATGGGGGTGAAAATGTGGAGAGGGAAAGGGGAGGGAGAAAGACATGAACAGGCAGAGAGGCAGAAGGAGGAAACAGACACACATATGGAGGACAGGGAGAGGGACATGGAGAGGGTGAAATGGAGCTCTACGGAAGAGGATGCTGATTATGATGATTATATTTGGTTTGCGGGATGCTCAACTGCGCAGTCATCAGCGCCCGTACAAATTCCCAACCTTTGCTCAGCCCAATCTCGCCACTTTAAGGAACAATGATGAAATGATGAGGACAGCACAAACACCCAGTCATCTCGAGGCAGGTGAAAATCTCTGACCCCACTGGGAATCGAGCCCGGGACCCCCTGCTCAGGGAAGAAGAAGAGGAAGAAGAGGAGGAGGAAGAGGAGGAGGAAGAGGAGGAGGAAGAGGAGGAGGAAGAGGAGGAGGAAGAGGAGGAGGAAGAGGAGGAGGAAGGGGAGGAGGAAGGGGAGGAGGAAGGGGAGGAGGAAGGGGAGGAGGAAGGGGAGGAGGAAGGGGAGGAGGAAGGGGAGGAGGAAGGGGAGGAGGAAGGGGAGGAGGAAGGGGAGGAGGAAGGGGAGGAGGAAGGGGAGGAGGAAGGGGAGGAGGAAGGGGAGGAGGAAGGGGAGGAGGAAGAGGAGGAGGAAGAGGAGGAGGAAGAGGAGGAGGAAGAGGAGGAGGAAGAGGAGGAGGAAGAGGAGGAGGAGGAAGAGGAGGAGGAGGAAGAGGAGGAGGAGGAAGAGGAGGAGGAGGAAGAGGAGGAGGAGGAAGAGGAGGAGGAAGAGGAGGAGGAAGAGGAGGAGGAAGAGGAGGAGGAAGAGGAGGAGGAAGAGGAGGAGGAAGAGGAGGAGGAAGAAGAGGAGGAAGAAGAGGAGGAAGAGGAGTAGGAGGAAAGAGACCGAGAAAGAAAAGGAAGAGGAGATCGAGAGGAGGGAGCATGAGATGGACTGAGATAGGTTAGAGGAGGAGATGAAAGGAGACACGATAGAGGAGTAGCAGGACAGTAAAAAGAAAAACGAAGGGATGGAAAGAGAGGGTGGCCAGAAGGAGCTGGATTTAGAGGGAGGAGGAGGAAATGGACAGAGAGAATGGGGAAAGAAGATGGATTTAGAGAGAGAGGAGGAGGAGGAGGAGGAGGGATCAGATGGACAGAGAGGGAGAGAGAGAGAGAGAGAGAGAGAGAGAGAGAGAGAGAGAGAGAGAGAGAGAGAGAGAGAGAGAGAGAGAGAGAGAGAGAGAGGGGGGGGGGGGGAAGGAGCAGATTTACAGAGTGAGTGGGTATAGGAGATGGACAGAGAGAGGGGGCAGTACCAGTTGGACGGAGGGAGTGTCAGGAGCAGATGGGCAGAGTGTGGGAAGTGGGGGAGATGGGCAGAGAGAGGGGTGAGAAGGAGTTCTGCCCATTTCACCATCCCTGTCTATCTCCTCTTGCCCCTTCTCCACCTCTTATCTCAGTCCTTGTCTATCACCTCTAAGCTACGCAAGGTAGTCGGCTAGTGCGGAAATAAACTGAAATTTACGAGAAAAATCAAGTGTTTGTTTTGCACTTGTTGACTTCATATCTTTGCACTATCGAAATGGCACATTTGTTATTTTCTGAGGTTGCAAGGACTTAACTGATGAATGTTTCCGGTCAAGTTGTCGGATACTGAAATTTCTTTTTTGTCGATGAAAGTAGAAAGTCGTAGAGCTGAGTGGTGTTCCGTTTCCGTGGATTAACAGTTTCTTTTACTTACCAGTCGTTAAAATGCGTGTTACGCAGTTTGACTCTCAGGCCGTCGTTCTCTATTCCGCCTCCGGTAGCATGTGAGTCGGCAAGCGACGCCACAACATTACGCGGGATGAGAGAAGTACGTAGCTTAAGTGACTGGATTATGTATGCAAAAGAGGTGATGTGTCAGTAAAGTGGGTACTTGGATGCGGAATGCACTACCACGTATACCTGTCGCAAACAGCGATTCAGATGCGGTGACGTCACTGTCTGCTTTCCACTATCTTCAAATACGCGTCGTCATACTGCGGCGGTAAGCGGCTGCTAATACACGTAGCGGAGCGTGGTGGCGTTTACTCACGCGGGCGGAATGCCGCGGCGCACGTGGGAGGAGCGACCGCGACCGCCGTTACGCAACTCGCAGCGGTCCGCTGTTCGGGTGGAGGCCTTTTGTTCGTGGTGCCACAGTTTGCTTGTCTCCGTAGTGACGCAGCTTGTCGGGCGCCACACCGCCAGCGTTCACGAGACCGCCGTCGTGAACACAACTTTCTCTTTACCTTGGCCGCGGCGGCCTCGTCGCCCGTGACCCACACACGACCGGAGCAATGTGCGCGAGACCGCAACTGCTGCCTCTCGGAAGGTGATCGGCGGCGACAGCGTCGTAACAGCTCTCTGGGGATCACCGAATGGCTTCCTCCTGCAAAAGCATACTACTGCTCGTGTCTGCATCCCGGTCAGGCCACGGAAATTTTCGTTCTCCCCTTTACATAGCAACGACACGTGGTTAGGATTCCACGTTGAACCGTGGGACCCCCTTCCGCGGTTGTATAACAGACATAGGTTGGGGGCAACCAAGTCTTCGAAGTGGCGTCCAGCCGGAAGACTTCCACCAGGCTACTCACCCATGCGAAATCTTTAGAGCGCGGAAGAGCTGTAACAAATATGTGAGAAATGTCTGCGCACGGAATTGCTGTTCGGGAGAGCCTCCGTGCTCGGCTCCTATTTGAGCTAGGAACGTGGGGTGAAAAGTTTTTGGTTTATCGCGAACCAGCGGACATTTGTATAGCCATTCTAACATCTGTCTTAATGTAGTTATCTTACAGTATATTAAGTAAGGTTTGAACTACGAATCGGAGCTGGCGACCAGACAAATTGTGGCTGTCAAATAGTTTTGCAAAATATTGGTGTGAAATTCTCAACTAATGGCAGCACTCGTACGCGCACCGTTAGGATTTTACGTGCAAAAACAGTCATCGACAAAGAACCCCGGACTGCAACGAGACTGACGGTTCAAATTTGGTCCACCGGTATATCGGACCTTGGTCTAAGGAAGTTTTAACCGTTTAAAATACTCTTGCTTCGTTTGGATTTTACGTGCAAAAACACGTTTTTCTGGGAGGCTTTTGAAGATCGCCGCTTCTGTACTTTAAAATTGTATGAAACGATTCAAACTTTGCACGAAGGTAGATAAATGGATAAAGTCAAAACGAATTTTTTATCCAATAATCTTTATCCGTTGTCGAGATATGATAGTTGAAAGTGAAGATAAATGTAGTTCGTAAAATTCGTTCTTATTTTATCTGAATGCTCGGAAACGGTATAGTAACGGAATGTTATGATTCAGATGCTGTTTGTTTATTATATCAAAAGAGATCACGGTTCCTATGATCCGGCGTCAGTTATGAGAATTTCCCACTTTCAATCTCTTCAAACTTGGGAGGAAAGATTATGCTGTCGACGACCAAACAGCTTGGCGCTGCGGTTAGCACACTGAACTCGCAGACTGAAGGAGTGGAGTTCAGGTTTAGGTCCAGACATTCAGACACAGACTGTGGGAAATCTGGAACAGAACAGAATAGAAGCATTTGAGATGTGGTGCTACAGAAGAATGTTGGAAATTAAGTGATCGAATAAGGTAAGGTTCTCCGCAGAATCTCTGATTAAAATAATATATGTAAAACACTGACAAGAAGAAGGGACAGGATGAGAGGACATCTGTTAAGATGGCAGGGAAAAACTTCCATGGTAGAAGAGGGAACTGTTAGAGGGTAGAGACTGTAGAGGAAATCAGAGATTAGGATACGTCCAGCAAATAATTAAGGACGTAGGTTGCAACTGCTACTTTGAGATGAAAGAGTTGCCTCAGCAGAGGAGAGGATTTCGTTGCGGGCCGCATCAAACGAGTCCCAAGACTGCTGACTTAATTATTAAAAAAGAAAGAATTTAGTCTTACTTAGTTCAACTAACTAGATCAGGGACAATATCTGGAAGGTTCTTACGAATAAGTTTCCCCCGCAATTTTAACCTACGCCAGGCTGTGCTCTGTCCATTGGCAATGAGACAAACCGGAATTTTCCTTGCTTTTCTTCCTATATTAACTTAGAGTCAAGATAGAAGAGGAAATTAAAATAGCACTACGATTATGCGCATTATGGAGCGCTAGTATTTTTTAAATTTTCTTTCACGTATTTATTGCTGCACTTATAACCTGCATAGGCCACATTTTATCCTGTTTATTTAGGAATAAGATAACTTCTTTAGCGGCAGCTACATGCCCTGCACGACTAAATAATGCAAGAGAGGGACAGGATACTTAAGAGCAAAAGCAAAATAGGTACTACTCAACTCTGGAAGAAAGAAACTTACTAGCATTGGGAGGGAAAAATGACAGAACAGTCGCAAACTGAAGAAATTAGAATTTGTCACTTCACTATCGCAATAACCATCGAGTCGTGCCCTCGTGTTCCACTTATGCTAACAGGCCCTGGTACGTGGACTTAGCATTAGCATTACCATGTGGAACCTGGGCTGCGCCGATCACCACGTTCTAAACACTTTCTCCTACGTTTAGCAAAATGTTTCGAGCTCAAATAAGTGTTGTATCTTTATACTCCTCTGTTTTCAAGCTCAGTGATTCCGTTGAAAAACGCGTAAGGTAAAGCTGTCATCCACCCAAAGGTTGGTTTGAACAAAACTATGCTTAACTGGGCATGTTCCTATTGGAGGTGGTGACGAGTTGCCTTCTTTCGACCTATGAAATTACTTACCAGCCAGTTATAGGGGGATCTACGGTTTGACTTTGGTTCCGAATCACGATGCAGCTTCCCATTTCTCGCATCAACAAATACTGCCAGAGGAGAAAGAAATGTTAATTGATAGAGTAAAATTCTAGGCGCTAACCCGTGTCATTTATATTTGTGGTCTATCACTTCACCACTGAGGCTCGCTCAGTTCTATTTAAAAGACTATCTGCTTCAACGTCACCATATCTGATGTATTACGACAATCATTTCCACAATAAAATGCCTAATTCTTTATTTACTGCCGTTTATTGACAGCCTGCCACGATATTATGAATCATTTATCAAGTACTGAAGGTGTACAGTACATTATTTCGAAGTGCACGTACAAAGTGCGTTCTCAAAATCCCCTACAAACCCTTTAGGGCATCTACCCGTTTCCAAATTCCTGTTACTGACCAGCAGGACGTCACCGCACTGCTAAAAACCCTTTAAAACCTCTAGAGTATCACCAGATATCTCGCTTTTTTCTTACAAACCATCGTGGACCATCACTCCACATCTAAATTATTCTTACAAACTTGTGAAACATCGTTCTGCTTCAGTTGGGTAATTATTAAATTCGTAGCGAACTAAAATCCCTTGGCTAAGGCGTAAACGAAACACGTATTGCTTACACGTCACATATGTATGACGTTATGAGCGCTGTGGTTCTTTTTCTTATACGCATCCCGTTTCAGAACTAAATGGTGGTGAAAAATTGAGGAATTGCCTACGTAACGGTACCAGGTGGTTATAATTATATTGCAGCTGTCCACAGAGGTCCAATGTGAGCTGTAATTACCGCATGGCTGCGAAACTTGGTAGATACGCTAAAGTTTTAACGCGGATGCGATTTACGCTGGAAAAAGTATTAGTTCCCACGTTTGTGACCAGGTGCAAGTCTGGCAAGATACAACATTTCGTCGACATCTCTGTTGCTCATATTGGGCAAATTGTATAAGCGGCGGTTAGTAAAAATCATTTTGCCTTTTTCACTTGTTTGACCTTTTCTGCCCACGTCCCGTTCCGAATCCATTAGACACAGGAACTACTGTATAATTTTACTTTCATCCACAGCTCGAAATTTGCACCTGGGAGCCATAATTGGTACTAATTTATTCCACCGTAAATCGGTTCCGCATTAACGCACTAGCATATCTATGAAGCTTCGCTGCCATACGATAATTACAGCACACACTGGACCTCTGTGAGTAATTGAACTTCAGATCTACCCACAAGGTATATTTAACTGGTCAGAGCCTGAGAGTAATACGTCAAATGGTATTAATCGTTTGTCAAATTATTTCCAGACGAACTACTTCATGAAGAAAAATATGTCAGTTGCTTTAAATTATTTCTTATGACCTACAAATAAATACAGGGTTATTACAAATGATTGAAGCGATTTCACAGCTCTACAATAACTTTATTATTTGAGATTTTCACAATGCTTTGCACACACATACAAAAACTCAAAAAGTTTTTTTAGGCATTCACAAATGTTCGATATGTGTCCCTTTAGTGATTCGGCAGACATCAAGCCGATAATCAAGTTCCTCCCACACTCGGCGCAGCATGTCCATCAATGAGTTCGAAAGCATTGTTGATGCGAGCTCGCAGTTCTGGCACGTTTCTTGGTAGAGGAGGTTTAAACAATGAATCTTTCACATCACTATGCGTGAAACTTGCCCGCATGCGTTCAACCGTTTCTTCGCTCACTGCAGGCCGACACGTTGATTTCCCCTTACAGAGGCATCCAGAAGCTTTAAACTGCGCATACCATCGCCGAATGGAGTTAGCAGTTGGTGGATCTTTGTTGAACTTCGTCCTGAAGTGTCGTTGCACTGTTATGACTGACTGATGTGAGTACATTTCAAGCACGACATACACTTTCTCGGCTCCTGTCGCCATTTTGTCTCACTGCCCTCTCGAGCACTTTGGCGGCAGAAACCTGAAGTGCGGCTTCAGCCGAACAAAACTTTATGAGTTTTTCTACGTATCTGTAGTGTGTCGTGACCATATGTCAATGAATGGAGCTACAGTGAATTTATGAAATGGCTTCAATCATTTGTAATAGCTCTGTATGTTGTGGGAGGCTAGGTTTCGCAAAAGTAAGTACATGGAGAAGTAGTATGTGATGAATCAGAGAGATAAAGCGAGAATCTGTGTACACTTCGGGAATTATGTTCAGCATTACCGTAACAACACTAGGACGAGCACAAATGAATGATAAGTACTGGGTAATCAGATAATATTTGCACTGTGAATATAATGTTGACAAGCAAGACATAATACGAGACTGTGCTTGAAGTTCAACGAAATAAACTTATCGTCGCACAATATACGACAGCAACCAAGAGTCTAGGAAAGTGAGGGAAGGTTGTAAAGGGCACAGTTCTAGGCGCTCAGTCAGGAACCGCGCGACTGCTACGGTCGCAGGTTCGAATCCTGCCTCGGGTATGGATGCGTGTGATGTCCTTAGGTTAGTTAGGTTTAAGTAGTTCTAAGTTCTAGGGGACTTATGACCACAGATGTTGAGTCCCATAGTGCTCAGAGCCATTTGAACCATTTTGTAAAGGGCAGTTTAGAGCCTAAATCAAACAAGCAGTTCTAGCAACCTAAAAAGTCTTGTTAAAAACTGTTGAACGATACCTACTAAAACTTGAAAACTTGTTTATACTGCATTTAAACAAAATTTCGTACTTTATGTTTCTGCGCCTACATCAACATCATACTTCTGAAGTAACCTAACGGTATTTGGAAGAGGTTTCTTCTGGTGCCACTAAATGATCCCCCCTTCCCTGTTCCAGTCGCAGTCCAGCAGCAAAGAAAGCTAAACACAACGGTAGTAACCCATATTACGGATTCATCAACGGTAAACAGAAATATAAGCAGAAGCTATTTCATAAGGTATAGGCGATGAATTTGTACTGTTCACTCTTTCGGTGTACCTCAGTTTGATTTTCGGACTGCAAGAAGATGAGGTACGCAATGAAAGTAAACAAGATGAGGAATGATGTAAATACAATTATATACGAAGATCTAGAGGTGAAATTTTGACAGCGGCGTTATTGAACAGAATTAAGTACTTAAAGCCGAGTGCTGTTGTGGCAGTTGGAATACAAAATAAGCAACAAGCTCAGTTTACATAACAGCTTATGGCCAGAATCGTCGAGATGCTGTCGACATGTAGAGAAGAATTTATAACTGACACTATCTAGTTTCAGTACCACTGCAGTCAGCTCTTTCGAATCTTTAACTGTAGAGCTGCTACGTGAAAGTCGCGGACTGCGCTTTTATCTTCTTTGCAGTCCTTGTGAATGGCATTGTCGATGTCAGTACAAGGCGCAGCATTTTACTGAGTATTTTGGAATGTACTAAAGCCAGTAATTGTGTTGTTTCTCCTAAGTCGTATTGTCATCTGCTCAGAAACCATGAAGTCAGTTGTAGCAGGGTGGTTTGTAAAAGCATCTAGATTGCTAGACTATTTTATTGAGGAACGTGGTCATACTTTTAAGTGAGCGACGTTAATGTTAATGAGCTAGCGTACTGGTGAGAATAAACTTTTGGATGTGGGCACTTAAGGCACGTAGCGACATTCAGATATGCTGCTGAAGATAAGTAACGCGTTTAAAATCTGTTTCTTGTTATTATTAAAGAGTGACATCGTCTCAAGTGGAAGTAAATCCGCAACAACAGAATTATTATATCTTTTAGTACAACCACAGAAATTTTCCTTTCCTACGATAACTGGTTTCGTTTATGTTCCGAATGCGTTAAGTTTTGTTGTAGTTCCAGCTGCTCTGCAAGTAAATTAGATCTGAATATATCTCTTTATATCTCAAAGGCAATATCCTGACCGACTGATTCATCATCGCCCAGGCCAAACCGCTAAGGATAGAAACTTGAAATCTAATGCTGTAGGCTCCATTTAAGAAGAGATATTTCGACATTCCACCCCTAAGAGAGTGAAATAGGGGATGGAAGGTTTTTTTGAAAAATGTCGCTATTAATCCAAGTATGAAGATATAACGATGAAAATTGGTATTTAGATTCTCGGTCAGTAAAGCGGAAATACGTGTTTCAAAATGTTTGGAAACTGAAATAATGTGTGAATTTTTGTTTAAGTAAATCATTAAAGAACTACTAAAGCGTTTGTGAAGCTACATCTATGAAAATTGATATTTAACATCTCGGTTGCAAACAAAAGAACAGCGTTCCAGAGTTTTTGGAAACTGAATACCTAAGGGGGTGGAATAGGGGATGAAAATTCCTATGATAATAGTTCGTTATATTAAAACATACTGAAAACTAAATTGTGGTAACTGGTATTTGACTTCTAAAGATATATGGGTTGGAAGATAAAATTATTTATGGAAATATCTCTACCACAACTCAAAAGGCAGTCTTAACGAAGACATCCGACTCCAGCTACAGAAATCGCATTTTTCCTCAGAAGTGCATTCGGAAGACCATGCCTCTATGGCTTGATTTGCGTGAAAGTTTAGATGATGTTGCAGTTCGTGACAACATAAAAACTGTACTACATAACAACCTGTGCAGACCATGAAATTCACGCGAGCGAAGCAGCGGGCACTGAGCTAGTTAAGAGTGTGAACAGTATTGATCACTGTGACAATAAACTGTAGCACAAAATATTCCAAGATATTAATTGGCGACTTAACTGAATTATGACAGGATCCCAAGAAAAAGGTGACCGCCTCAGCAAGCGAGAAAGTTTTTGATGGAATAAACTGTGTCAGATTGAGTCATGTCTGCCATGTCATGTCTTGCCTTAGCCAACTGAATTCTGCATATGCTCACTTTAATATCTTGTTTCATATCGTCCTATAGATAAGAGAATGACAATTCCACCGACAAGGTTCGTTTCCAGAATTGCAGAATCAGCACTCAATCCTTGGATTTGGTGTGCTTATACAGTTTCCGAAAACAGTCTCCGGTTAAGGTAATGCGCCATGTGCTCACACACTTTCGGTAGACAGTTTTAATGCAACCTAATCTCAAAAGAACTAACACTCCATTGCAGTAACCGTTCGTTTCTCGTCGAGCAAATAAATGAACACATCAGGTGCCGAAATTTGAATGCACTGGTAACTTCTGGCTTCCGACTCTAGGACAAGAACGAAAAAAAAATGTGTATTTGCATTTAAATTAGGGAGGACATATAGAAACATGTTCTTACTGTGTTTTTCTGGCCCCAGAATAGCTTTCGATAATCTGCTTTCGTTTTGGACTCAATATGATTATTTTTCATGCGCTAACGCTAGTATGTGGCAAAGCCCTATTTAAAGACTGAGCTGGCATTGTTATTCAATATCACCGCCAGTATAATCCCTTCATCCGGCACTGAGATGAGCGCTCAAGACAGCCCAAGGAGGCTCGTAAACAAAAGCGGAATGCCTCGTAACTCAGGTCGAACACATGCTGGTAGCGCACACACCCTTAACACAACACTGGGCAGTTTACGTGCACGGACGAGATACGTGCCGCGAGAAAATCCTCTCTTCAAAGGTCGAGCTTGCGCAACGGCAAGATGCGGGATACTTCTTTGGGGCGGATGTAGTTGAACTCTTAGGCTTGTATAGAGCGGTGGCTTGGCTTGCAAAAACAGCGAGGTACACCAGGGTCAGACGTAATTCGAGTGACTTATAAATTATAGAGTGCAGCAATCAGTCGTCTTTTTTTTTTTTTTTTTTTTTTTTTTTTTTTTTTTTTTTAGATTTTATTACGCAAATCCAGATTTCGGCTTGTAGCTAGCCATTCTCAATGCACTATTTTCTATTCTCAATTCATGTAAGTATGCATGTGAGTGTTCAAAGAACTGTGACTGACACCCGAACAACAGGGACTTACATGCATTTAGGATAGAAAATAGTACATTGAGAATGGCTATCTACTAGCCGAAATCTGGATTTGGGAAACAAAATCTAAAAAAGAACGACTGACTGCTGCCCTCTATAATTTATAAGTCACGTAACAGTCGCTGAGTGCACCCACTTTCCGAATGGATTGCCTGATGGCAATTGGAGTGCCCTCTTACCGACAGTGGCGTGGCAACCTTACCAAAGGGGAAACGTTCATGAAAAACACACAGTATATAAAATATGCACCAAAGCACAGTTTTGAAAATATAGCAATGAAATTTTTTACCGTGCTTATAAAATTAACACATTCACTGTTAAGTTTCTTGGAATTTATACAACGTATTCACGGAATTAAAAAATATTTTCAAGAAAATAATATTTACCTTTTTATTAGAAAGCAGTTAAACGATTTCTGCAAAATTTTATCTGTTTGATCTCTTTGCATATAGCGAGATACTGTCATGAAGTGTTTTGAATATAACGAATAAGACCATTTTAAAAACGTTTTAATTATAATTCTTGAAGTATAATATAAAATTCATGCAAAATTTCAAGCACTTTGCCCCACATCTCAGCTTACCCTCATAATTTCAAAATTTTCTCTTGCGACAACATTTATTGGGTAATTATAGCCTTCATAGATTCTGAGAGAAAAATACAAAAACTTTAAAAAACATAATTTTCAGGAAGTACAATTTAAACTTCAACCTAACATTTTTTCTTACTTTACCTCTTCGGAAGGCCCCATATTTGCATTCGGGTCATCTTTCCCTTCAAGACTCTTCTTCTACTTTCTCATTTTCTGCTTTCTTTCCGTCACCTGGTCTTCAACTCATTTTTCAACTGGACAGAGGCGCTGTAAATCTTTCTCAAGATGTCTCGAGTGCCATTTACTGCGTTAAAGCCCATTCCCTCTAATACCTTCATCCTCCTTATATTTCCATAATTAAATACACTGTCGAGCTAAAGAAACTAGTATAGGCACGCGAATTCAAATACAGATATATATAGAAACAGGTAGAATACGACGCTGCGGTCGCCAAGGGCGACAGGTGTCTGACGCAGTTGTTAGATCGATCACTGCTGCTACAGTGGCAGGTTATCAAGAATTAAGTGAGTCTGAACGTGGTGTTATAGTCGGTGCACGAGGAATGGGGCACAGCATCTCCGAGGAAGCGATGAAGTGGGAATTTTCCCGTATGACCATTTCACGAGTGCACCGTGAGTATTAGGAATCCTGTAAAACATCAAATCTCCGACATCGCTGAGGCCGGAAAAGAACCGACGACGACTGAAGAGAATCGTTCAACGTGATGGAAGCGCAACCCTTCCGCAAATTGCTGCAGATTTCAGTGCTGGGTCATCAACAAGTGTCAGCGTCCGAACCATTCAACTAAACATCATCGATATGGCCCTTCTGAGCCGAAAGCCCACTCGTGTACCAGTGATGACTGTACATCACAAAGCTTTAGGCCTCGCCTGAGCCCGTCAACACCGACACTGAACTGTTGATGACTGGAAACACATTGCTTGGTCGGACGGGTCACGTTTCACATTGTATCGAGCCGATGGATGTGTACTGGTATGAAGACAACCTAATGAATCCATGGATCCTGCATGTCAGCAGATAACTGTTCAAGCACTTGGAGTCTCTGTAATGGGGTGGGGAATGTGCAGTTTGAGTGATATGGGACCCCTAATAGATTTAGATACGACTCTGACGGGTGGCACATACGGAAGCATCGTGTCTGATCGCCTGCATCCATTCATGTCGACTGTGCATTCCGACGGACTTGGGCAATTCCAGCAGGACAATGCGACGCCCCATACGTCCAGAATTGCTACATAGTGGCTCCAGGAACACTCTTCCGCTGGCCACCAAACTCCGCAGACATGAACATTATTGAGCATATCTGGGACGCCTTGCAACGTGCTGTCCAGAAGAGATCTCCGCCCCGCCGTACTCTTAACGGATTTATGGAGAGCCCTGCAGGATTCATCGTGCCAATTTCCTGCAGCCAATACTCCAGACATTAGTCGAGCCCATGATACGTCGCGTTGCGGTACTTCTTCGTGCTCGCGGGGGCCCTACACGATATTAGGGAGGTGTACCAGTTACTTTGGCTTTTCATTGTACAAAATCTGCATCATAAGTTGCATTTCTGACATATGTAGCAGATGAAAATGTGGTTTTGGTGCATCGTTTATATGCGAGTGAATTTAGCGACTAATTTGGACTCTGGGTTTTGCCATGAACACACTGTTTTAGAAGTTCAGGAGAGGACAGGAACCTGTAAGAAGGCTTGGGAACATGCTTTGCAAGGCTTTCGTTGTCAATGTGCGAGTTGCTATCCCTCTGAGCCTGTAGGTATTTACACCAGCTAATATGCCACAGATGAATCGGATGTTCATCCGTTGAGACCATGTGGAAATATTTAGCCCATACTGCACTTTTGATGTCACACGTCTGTCTCATAGCCTTCCCACAACACACTCCTAATACTCAGTGAGTACCACAGGTTAAAACGACAATTGCTTCTTCATAAACAAAGTAGCTGATTTCTTATTCTTTCTGAGATATGGAACAGAGTCACAGTTGATCTATAAAATCGGAGAGTATATATCACAACCTTCTAGATGTATCTCGTGCAAGTTTGCTTGAAAGTAATCCACGAAATCGTTGTTCACCGAGCTAGTATTAAAGTGTTGTTCCAAAAAGAGTGCGTGGCTGGAATTTCGCGTCATACATTTAATTATTATTCAGTCACTTTGGATGCGATTTTATCACAAACTCTGGAAACTTATTGCCGACAAGTTCCACCAATAAATAAAAAATAAATTGAAAATTCCCATTTTCGTTCAGTTTAATGAACGTCCCCTCGTAAAGAGGTCTCAGGTGTTTAGAAGACGATGGGCCGTCCGCCTGAGGCTGCGGCGTCACCACGGGAGCCTGCTAGCCGAAGGGGCCCGGATTCGATTCTCGGCCGGGTCGGAGATTTTCTGCGCTTGGGGACTGAGTGTAGTGTTGTCCTGACGTTCGTGCCGTCGTAAGTGTCTAAGAAAATCGTCCTGCAATACACTGTGGTATCGTCTTTCCATTACTGAGGTATCTGAATGGGCACGACCCGAAATCCAATAAATTGGAAAAGAGAAGAATGAAGGGCTGTGATCTTTCAGATGTTCTTGGCACTGTTGATCATTATTGTGAACTACTCTTGGTCTCGCGCCGTTCTTTGTAGCCCAGTTGGACTCCCGACGCCCACTACAAGCTTGTTGGAGCCCAGACAGTGAGTAAATATTACAGCACAACTCGCAGCATCTAAAGAAGACGAGCATATCGATGATCGAGAAATTGTGCATAGAATGGAAACAACAACTTGGAGGAACAGCTAGAAGCACCACACCAAATAATTAAGGGATGACTTCCAACTGAGTCAGATGCTCTTGTTTTGGCGACATAAAACATGGCGGGGCATTGATCAACTTATTTCACTGTCGTCGTGGTATTGCTTGTCTACGCTGTTCTGATTCTTTCAGGTTAAACAATCATCGCAACAGATCTATCTGACAGTGCTCCTCGAATACAGATTCTATAAATTTTCCCATCCCCGAGAATCTGTGTTATGTTTTCATATATTCTACACACACCTGTTTCGATTATCGCATGGAGATCCCTGTATTAGAGCAAGAGCTAATTTACTTCCCCAATACGTGTTCACCTGTGTTTTAGCGCTGTGGCATTGGACACCTGAGTGTCAAGAGCTATGGCAAGCAGAACCTCCCTTCAAAGACGTAATGGTTGAAAATAAGCGGAAGAAATATTAGAGGAATTCCTCTCGTTGTAGTGAAAACGCCGATATCTTGTTCAGTCTTTAAACTGCAATATGTCTTCCGTTGCACTTCGATTCTAGATGTTTACATACTATCTTTAGTGAATATCTTTTGTTTCTATTACTTTGACATTAGCATGTGAAGTGAGTTGTTAATAACGGAAAGAGAATGCCAAAAATATCTTGATATTTTATGGCACTGATTGCTGGTGGGCATGAGGGATTATTTCAGACGCCTCACCGGAAATTATTTGTCTTATCACGTACAGCGATGTCTTAGCTTCTGAAAGTGGGAGTGCTGTTACTTAACTGCATCTTTTTCGTGGTAATTGCACATTGAGATTAATGCGATATTTGAATTGGAACCTTCCTTCTCGTAGGTTTTTCGCTCCTTCTTCATTTCAGCAGCTTAATTTGCGGCAGCCGAACATGGGTAAGGGATGGTTAATAAAGGGAAAAAGCGAACTCTGATCGTGTTTACATCTTTACTTTGTCTATTAAATTCGTAAGACACACACTTCCTAACAACGCCTACACCCAACCACGCTCTAATTGACAGTCAGGTCGACATCGGATTATCTTAGACGAGACGTCTTTCATTACTAGGACGAACTAATTTTGGGGTTGCGTTATAAAAGAAGTAAAAATATCTGAAGACAGAATCAGTTAGGACGGTAGCTGGCAGCTCAGCGCGGCCTGGGACCAGGTCATAGCGAGGTTAAAGCAGGCGCGACGGACACCTCATACAAGCTTTACCACATTTGGTGACGAAGCAAACACCAGTGACGTCAGTCAGCAGTGCGGATATACAACGGCTTGGCCACGGCACCACTGGAGTGGTTTACCTCTTGACAATGGGCGACGTGAGCTCGGTCAAAAGCTCGTGGGATGTTTAACCACCTGACGCGGCTGGAAGCCCGAGAATGGTTTCGTACGTCGAACTATAGACCCACTTCCACACTGGTCTTTACCATCGTTGTGTTATCCAAATTAATCCATGACGCTATAACTATCTATGGTAGCCTTTACAACTCTTCAGATCGTATGTTCGGCCAAGGGACGCCACCGACTAAGAATAATATCGTGTATGATTACGTGCATCCTCCACGCATAAACAGAATACTTACTCACAAGAGTACCATAAATCGACGGAAAATTCCCTGACTTATGGTTCACCGCACCAGCAAACTGTTTAACTGCACACGACCGTTCCGCACGAAACCAGAACAACGACTCTGTCGTTGCATTCTGGTGTGTAACCGGTAGCTCTTGGGTATCGTTGAACGAAAACAGAAAGCCAATGCCCCCCATCGAAAAAATGCGCTCAGCCCTGAAAGTTTCAGAGAACCAGTGGTGCATAAAGGGTACGTATCACTGCGTAATAAACTGCGGATGGTAGCATTCCTTACCGTACCATTCACGTTGAGAGAGAAAGGACAGTAAGAGACCTGCACGAAGCCTACGCCGACTACGTCAGGATTTTTTATTTTATTTTTTTCCCCACCATGACCATTTGTGTGTGCTGAAATTGTCTCTTGCGGCAGATTACCCACGAAATACTTTAAGAAATTCTGCAACTAGTCACCATTTGTTTTTTAAACTACGGTTAGGAAAGCTTAATTTCTCCACATCTCAAAAAGATCACCTTCACAAATATTACGTGGCATTAGTAGCTGCCACACTGCAAAGACATATTCAATTTAACGTATAATATTCAGAAACATTTTACAACTACTGTCTGAAAAAAAGGACAGAGCACGCAGAAGGAGAGGAGAAAAGAAATGAAATTTAACGCATTAATAAAGTATGTAATCCTATTTCGGTGATTAAAAAATCGAGTCAAAGTTCCAAAGAGCGTGGCAATATATTCCATTTATCAGTATGACGTTGCAGCCCCTCTGACCTGGATGCATGCACTGACTACTTCGGTTCGGAGGGGTGCCGTTAAGCCACTGTATCCTCTTCTGAAGAAAGGTGGCTCACAATTTTTGTAACTGCTCGTTGAAATCCTTGACACTGTCGCTGGGACGGTGGAACTATGTGAGCTGTTCCCACACATGTTCTATCGGGGACAGATCTGCTGATCTTGTTGGCCACAGGAGTACGGAAACAACATACATACGGTTCACAGAAAGACGTACCATTTGTGGATGCGCATTGTTATGTTGAAAACTGGCACCACGACACTGTCGCATGAGAGGTAACACATCCGGAAGCAGGATGTCGGTGACAGTGTTGTGCCGTCAACCACTACCAGCCTGGCCTGAAGTAGTACCCGATCGCTCTATGTCAGGAGTTAAACCGCTCGGTCTCTCGAAAACACTGGAAGAGTGAGACATCAACCCAGACTGCTGTCATACTTTCTGATGAACATCATCTGGGGTTGTGCGGAACTGCGATTCCCAATTAACACAGGGCCATCAAGATACTATCGCACGAGAAGTAACACGTGAGGATGTTGCAAGTCCGTGTCGGACCATTTTATCATTAGAGTTACCTCTACCGCTGCCAGCTGAGGCCTGATATACAGGATACATCCACATAACATGACGCCAAGAGTAACATCACTGTGGCTCTGCAAAGTTTTGGAGGAATGTGATCTCTCACCACGTCGCCACGATCCTCGCTGACGGTGGTCTTCTGCATTCATCGCTGAACACAATGCGATGGCAGTCAACTGTCCATGTTTCCTGCTCACGACACCTTCCAAACGCATCTGCTTCTGTTGCGTTGTTAACAGCAGCCGATGAAAGGGACAGTAATTCCCCAACACGGCTGCTGCTAGTCTACGACCAATGGTGCGGCATGATCCGCAGTGTTTCAAGGAATCAGTTGCTTATTCTCGTATGGCAGGTACAGGCGTGGAGCAATTACGACGTGCCAGGTTCAAATGGCTCCAAGCAGTATGGGACTTAACATCTGAGGTCATCAGTCCCCTAGACTTAGAACTACTTAAACCTAACTAACCTAAGGACATCACAAACACCCATGCCCGAGGCAGGATTCGAACCTGCGGCCGCAGCAGCAGCGCTGTTCCAGACTGAAGCGCCTAGAACCGCACGGCCACATCAGCCGGCCGACGTGCCTGGTCCTCCGTTGTGATGGTTAGATGTTGTCGACCGGAACCTTGACGACAAGTATGCCTGCCTCGAGTTCCCTTGGAGTCCATCATCAGATCACTGACACATATGAATGCTCAGCAAATCTGGATACTGTATGATTCTACCAGCCAGCAAAGTGGAGACACACAACGAGGCCTGTTTCAAAAGTCCGTCAGATGCTGATTACTCTGTCTCATACGAGTACCTGGTGTTGTGACTTGGCAAGGCAGCCAAGTCATTATGAGAGAAAGCCGAAAGGCACGCGTTTAAGCTCACGCAGGCTGGCGTGAGGCTGGAACAGGTCAGGGATATGAGACTAGCAAAAATAGTACGTATCTGTTGGAATACTTAACTTTAATCCATAATTGGTGAACATCGGTCTGACGGTACATGCATCACAAGATAAATAGCAAATGATAATGGCGCCTTGCTAGGTCGTAGCAAATGACGTAGCTGAAGGCTATGCTAAATATCGTCTCGGCAAATGAGAGCGTAATTTGTCAGTGAACCATCGCTAGCAAAGTCGGCTGTACAACTGGGGCGAGTGCTAGGACGTCTCTCTAGACCTGCCGTGTGGCAGCGCTCGGTCTCCAATCACTGACAGTGGCGACACGCGGGTCCGACGTATACTAACGCACCGCGGCCGATTTAAAGGCTACCACCTAGCAAGTGTGGTGTCTGGCGGTGACACCACACCTGGCACCTCCGTTTCCTTGACAGTGATCGCTCAACACCTGACGCTCTTGACGCCGCTTATATACCACACCTGGTAACAATACTAAACACAAACTACAGTAATGCACTCCGCTGGCCGATTTATCTGTCACGGAGAATTTCAGCTCTACTAATTTACATACCTGCCGATGGTGTGTTAGTGTACGAAATCATGACATCCGACCACGTCAGGATTTTTTTATATTATTCTTTTCCGCTCCATGACCATTTGTGTGTGCTGAAATTGTCTCTCGCGGCAGATTAGCCACGAAATACTTTAAAAAATACTACAACTAGCCGCCATTTTTTTAAAAATTACAGTATTTCAAACCTCAGCCACTGAGCTCACCACCGTTATTATCCATAAAGTAAGATTACTCACGTTCTGTACATCCTACATCACGTTTCCCATGGATTGTGCAATCCCTTCAGCGAATACCACATATCGTTGATTGCGCTTCAGAAACATGAAAATAGATGAAATTTACTTTTTGGCTTTATAAGACACGAACCCCCCCCCCCCCCCCCCTAATGAACCCTGGACCTTGGTGGGGAGGCTTGCGTGCCTCAGCGATACAGATAGCCGTACCGTAGGTGCAACCACAACGGAGGGTTATCTGTTGAGAGGCCAGCCAAAGGTGTGGTTCCTGAAGAGGGGCAGCAGCCTTTTCAGTAGTTGCAGGGGCAATAGTCTGGATGATTGACTGACCTGGCCTTGTAACGCTAACCAAAGCGGTCTTGCTGTGCTGGTACTGCGAACGGTTGAAAGCAAGGGGAAACTACAGCCGTCATTTTACCCGACTGCATGCAGCTTTACTGTGTGGTTAAATGGTGATGGTGTCCTCTTGGGTAAAATATTCCGGAGGTAAAATAGTCCCCCATTCGGATCTCCGGGCGGGGACTACTCAGGAGGACGTTCTTATCACGAAAAAGAAATCTGGCGTTCTACGGATCGGAGCCTGGAATGTCAGATCCCTTAATCGGGCAGATAGGTTAGAAAATTTAGAAAGGGAAATGGATGGGCTAAAGTTAGATATAGTGGGAATTAATGAAGTTCGGTGGCAGGAGGAACAAGACTTCTGGTCAGGTGAATAGAGGGTTATAAATACAAAATCAAGTATAGGTAATGATGGAGTAGGTTAATAATGAATAGGAAAATAGGAATGCGGGTAAGCTAAAAAAACAGCATAGTGGACGCATTATTGTAGCCAAGATAGATACGAAGCCCACGCCTACCACAGTGGTACAAGTTTATATGCCAACTAGCTCCGCAGATGAAGAGATTGATGAAATGTATGGTTGGTTGGTTGGTTTGGGGGATTAAAGGGACCAGACTGCTACGGTCATCGGTCCCTTGTTCCAAACACAAAGAACACCCACAGAGAATAAAAACGAGGAACAGATCACAGACGATACAGAACTAGAGAAACTGAGACAAAGACAAGACAAAACGAACGAAAACCACACAGAGTGTGACGGTGGTTGGCCGACCATAGAAATAAAAAAGGAAAAGCCAACCACTTAGAAACACATTAAAAAGTCAGTGTAAAATCATAGGCCAAAGGCCAGAATCAACACAAAACAATAAAATAAAACAGAAACACTCAGAGTAAATGATAAAATCCCCCTGCCCGAATAAAACGTAAAACTAAGTCAGCCATAGTGGAGTCGTCTGTTAAAAGGGCAGGGAGCGTAACAGGCAGCGCAAATGTCTGCCTGACCACAGCTAAAAGGGGGCAGGTCATCAAAATGTGGGCCACTGTCAAAGCTGCCCCACAGCGACACAGAGGAGGGTCCTCCCGGCGCAGTAAATAACTGTGTGTCAGCCGGGAGTGGCCAATGCGGAGCCGGCAAAGAACTACTGAGTCCCTGCGAGTGGCTCGCAGGGATGACCGCCACACAGCCGTCGTCTCCTTGACAGCACGGAGTTTATTGCGCATTGTCAGTTCGCGCCATTCATCGTCCCATAGCGCCAAGATTTTGCGGCGGAAGACTGCCCGCAAATCAGTCTCTGGGAGGCCAACGTCCAGGGATGGCTTGCTGGTGGCCTCTTTCGCCAGGCGGTCAACTTGTTCGTTACCCGGGATACCGACATGACCGGGGGTCCACACAAAGACCACAGAGCGGCCGCAACAGGCAAGAGTATGCAGGGACTCATGGATAGCCATCACCAGACGAGAACGAGGGAAACACTGGTCGAGAGCTCGTAAACCGCTCAGGGAATCGCTACGGATGCCGAAGGACTCACCTGAGCAGGAGCGGATATACTCTAGGGCACGAAAGATGGCGACCAGTTCAGCAGTGTAAACGCTGCAGCCATCCTGCAAGGAACGTTGTTCGGAACGGTCCCCTAGAGTGAGCGCATACCCGACACGACCAGCAACCATCGAACCGTCAGTGTAAACAATACCAGAGTACTGATACGTGGCCAGGATGGTATAAAAGCGGCGGCGGAAGGCCTCTGGAGGGACTGAGTCCTTCGGGCCCTGTGCCAAGTCGAGCCGAAGGCAAGGGCGACGAACACGCCATGGGGGTGTATGCAAAGTAGCCCGGAAAGGAGGTGGAACAGTGAAAAGCTGAAGCCCAGAGAGAAGCTCTTTGACGCGGACCGCTATTGTACAACCAGACCGGGGCCGACGTTCAGGCAGACAGACGACCGATCGCGGGAACAGGAGACGATAGTTTGGATGCCCGGGCGAGCTGAGAACATGGGCTGCATAAGCGACCAGCAAACGTTGGCGTCGGAACCGCAGTGGAGGGACACCTGCCTCCACTAGTACGCTGTCCACAGGGCTGGTGCGGAAAGCACCAGTGGCAAGGCGTATCCCGCTGTGGAGAATGGGGTCCAGCACCCGTAACGCAGATGGGGATGCTGAGCCATAAGCCAGGCTCCCATAATCCAGACGGGACTGGATTAACGCCTGGTAGAGCCGCAACAGGGTAGATCGGTCGGCGCCCCAGCGGGTGTGGCTCAAGCATCGCAGAGCGTTGAGATGCCGCCAACACGTCTGTTTAAGCTGCCGGATATGAGGCAGCCAAGTCAACCGGGCATCGAAAACCACCACCAAAAACTTGTGGGTCTCCACCACAGCAAGGAGTTCGTCGGCAAGATAAAGCCGCGGCTCAGGATGGACTGTTCGGCGCCGGCAGAAATGCATAACGCGGGTCTTGGCTGCCGAAAACTGAAACCCATGCGCTACAGCCCAAGACTGCGCCTTACGGATAGCGCCCTGTAGCTGACGTTCAGCAGCTGCAACGCCAGCAGAGCTGTAGTAAAGGCAGAAGTCGTCAGCATACAGGGAAGCGGAGACAGAATTCCCCACGGCCGCAGCAAGCCCGTTAATGGCTATTAAAAACAGACACTTAAAACAGAGCCCTGTGGCACACCGTTCTCCTGGACGTGGGTGGAACTATACGAGGCCGCGACTTGCACGCGGAAGGTACGACACGACAGAAAATTGCGGATAAAAATCGGCAGAGGACCCCGAAGACCCCATCCATGAAGCGTAGAAAGGATGTGATGACGCCATGTCGTATCGTACGCCTTCCGCAAGTCGAAATAGACAGCGACCAGGTGCTGACGGCGGGCAAAGGCAGTACGGATGGCCGACTCCAGGCTCACCAGATTGTCGGTGGCGGAGCGGCCGTTACGGAACCCACCCTGAGACGGAGCCAGAAGGCCCCGAGACTCCAGTACCCAATGCAAGCGCCGGCTCACCATCCGTTCAAGCAACTTGCAAAGAACGTTGGTGAGGCTAATGGGACGGTAGCTGTCCACCTCCAGAGGGGTCTTTCCAGGGTTCAAAACGGGGATGACAATGCCTTCCCGCCATTGCGACGGAAACTCCCCCTCGACCCAAAGACGGTTGTAAAGATCGAGAAGGCGCCGCTGGGAGTCCACTGAAAGGTGTTTCAGTATCTGACAGTGGATGCCATCCGGCCCAGGAGCGGTATCAGGACAAGCATCTAGGGCACTGCGAAATTCCCACTCACTGAATGGAGCATTGTAAGATTCCGGGTAGTTGGTGCGAAACGAAAGGCTCCGACGTTCCATCCGCTCTTTAATGGAGCGGAAGGCCTGGGGGTAATTCGCAGAAGCGGAACTCATAGCAAAATGGTCTGCTAAGCGATTTGCAATGACGTCGGAGTCAGTACAAACGGCTCCATTCAGTGAGAGCGCAGGGACGCTGGCAGGGGTCAGATAGCCGTAGACGCGTCGAATCTTGGCCCAGACCTGCGAGGGAGTGACATGGAGGCCAATGGTGGACACATACCGCTCCCAGCACTCCTTCTTGCCTTGGCGGATGAGGAGGCGGGCCCGCGCACGCAGCCGTTTGAAGGCGATAAGGTGGGCTAAGGAGGGATGTCGCTTGTGACGCTGGAGCGCCCGCCGGCGATCTTTAATCGCTTCAGCGATCTCAGGCGACCACCAAGGCACAGCCCTCCGCCGAGGGGACCCAGAAGAACGGGGAATGGCAGATGCGGCGGCAGTAACGATGCCGGTGGTGACCGATTGTACCACCGCATCAATGTCATCAGTAGAGAGAGGCTCAAAAGCGGCAGTGGAGGAGAACAAGTCCCAGTCAGCCTTATTCATAGCCCATCTGCTAGGGCGCCCAGAAGAGTGACGCTGCGGTAGTGACAAAAAGAGCGGAAAGTGGTCACTACCACACAGGTCGTGATGCACACTCCATTGGACAGACGGGAAGAGGCTATGGCTACAGATGGAAAGGTCAATGGCGGAGTAGGTGCCATGCGCCACACTGAAGTGTGTGAAGGCACCATCATTTAACAGCGAGAGATCGAGCTGCGACAATAAATGCTCAACGATGGCGCCTCGACCTGTGGCCATTGACCCACCCCACAGAGGGTTATGGGCGTTGAAGTCGCCCAATAGCAAGAAAGGTGGCGGCAATTGGGAGACCAGTGCAGCCAGGACATGCTGCGAGACCTCACCATCCGGTGGAATGTAAAGACTGCAGACGGTAACAGCCTGTGGCGTCCACACGCGTACAGCGACAGCCTCTAAGGGCGTCTGGAGAGGGACAGACTCGCTGTGCAGAGTGTGAAGGACATATATGAAGACGCCACCAGACACCCTTTCATAAGCTGCTCGGTTCTTATAATAACCCCGATAGCCACGGAGGGCGGGGGTTCGCATCGCTGGAAACGAAGTTCCTGGAGAGCAATGCAGAAGAAAGGGCGAAGGCTGATAAGGTGGCGGAGCTCAGCTAAATGGTGGAAGAAACCGCTGCAGTTCCACTGGAGGATGGTATTGGCCATGGCTGGGAAAGGCGTGACGGGACGGGGAAGGCAGATTACGCCGCTGGGTCACCTGCTGCCTCCGATTGAGCACCCGTTCTAGTGCTATCCATGGCGTCTGAGGGACCGGTGAGATCGAGGTCCTCAGCGGACGCCAGGATCTCCAGCTCGTCCTCAGACGCAGAGCTGGAAGGTGGCGGTGGGGTGGCTGCCACCGCAAGTTCCTTGGGCTTAGAGCTCTTCTTCTTTGATTTCTCACGCTGCTCCTTGGGTTTAGCTGGCCGGGAGGGCTTCACCGATTCAGTCTCCGGGACTGAGAAGGATCGTGAAGCCCGTCGACCAGCTGATTGCGGGCACTTACGCCGCAGTCGGTCGTCAGCCTTCCCACTGGTGGAAACCTGTGAAGGGAGGGACCCAAGGGACCCCTTGCGAGCGTGAGAAGCCGAAGAAGTTGGACACTTCTCCGGCTTAGAAGCAGGGACGGACGTCCCTGATGGGGGGGATGGTGTTGCCCCTGAGGTAGGTGGCGCAGGAGCAACCCGGTGGGTAGAGCCCCCCACTGGCAAGGGGGCAGGAGGAGTTGTACCACTCAGCGATCCGGCCGGAAATCGCGAAACTGATGGGGTGAGCACAGGTGTTGTAGCAGTGGCGTAGGATGATGTCATTCTCACGGGATGTAATCGGTCGTATTTCCTTTTGGCCTCAGTATAAGTCAGTCGGTCCAGGGTCTTATATTCCATGATTTTGCGTTCTTTCTGGAAGATTCTGCAGTCTGGCGAGCAAGGTGAATGGTGCTCCCCGCAGTTGACACAGATGGGAGGCGGGGCACATGGAGTATCGGGATGAGACGGGCGTTCGCAATCTCGACATGTGAGGCTGGAAGTGCAGCGGGAAGACATATGGCCGAACTTCCAGCACTTGAAGCACCGCATCGGGGGAGGAATATAGGGCCTGACGTCACATCGGTAGACCATCACCTTGACCTTTTCCGGTAACGTATCACCCTCGAAGGCCAAGATGAAGGCACCGGTAGCTATCTGATTTTCCTTCGGACCCCGATGAACGCGCCGGACGAAAGGAACACCTCTGCGCTCTAAGTTGGCGCGCAGCTCGTCATCAGACTGCAAAAGAAGGTCCTTATGGTAAATAACTCCCTGGACCATATTTAAACTCTTATGCGGTGTGATCGTAACAGCAACATCCCACAACTTGTCACAAGCAAGTAACCGTCGTGACTGGGCAGAGGATGCCGTTTGGATCAGGACCGATCCAGAGCGTATTTTTGACAAGCCCTCCACCTCCCCAAACTTGTCCTCTAAATGCTCGACGAAGAACTGAGGCTTTTTGGAGAGAAAAGACTCCCCATCAGCTCTCGTACAAACCAAGAATCGGGCGAATAAGTGCTACTGCCATCCTGAGATTTACGTTCCTCCCACGGCGTGGCCAGAGAGGGGAACGTTTTCGGATTGTACTTTTCAGCATTAAATTGAGCCCGAGAACGCTTAGAGACTGCTGGCGGCTGGCCGCCAGCGAGAGATGATGTACCACGCTTCATTGCGGGTCATCCGCCCTGATGCCACCTACTCCGACCAAGGGCCCTCCCCACGGGCGCCACCCAGCCGCAGCAATAGCCACCTGGCAGGACGGCCATTGCCGGGAGTCCTGAAGCCCCAAGGAGATGGGCATCTACTCCTTCAGTAGAGCGATCCCTGTGTTGTCAGGGGGCTACAACCAATAGGGTACATGGCGGCCCCACCACAACGGGCTGGCTACCGTGCTGGATCTTAGGTGCAAAACTGTCCAAGGTCGTCGTCGCAGTTAAAAGAAACACTGCAGATTGCAGCGTGGGAATCGCACCCAGGGACGTATCCTCGCCCAAGAGATGGAAAACGAGCGGGACCCCAGTGCAACGACGAAAAAGCCGGCTAAAGGTCTCAACGCACGACGGATACAGTGCACCATGTAAGGCGCCCTTCCCCAATTGGCTCGCTCTTCGGAATAATTTAGAAAGATGGAGGTCAAACCCGAGAGGGGACCATCACATAAGGCCGAAACATTTGAGACTCCTTTTAGTCGCCTCTTACGACAGCCAGGAATACCGCGGGCCTATTCTTATCCCCGAACCCGCAGGGGGTGAAATGTATGATGAGATAAAAGAAATTATTCAGATAGCCAAGGGAGACGAAAATTTAATAGTCATGGGTGACTGGAATTTGATAGTAGGAAAAGGGAGAGAAGGAAATGTAGATGAATATGGACTGGGGGGAAGAAATGAAAGAAGAAGCCGCCTGGTAGAATTTTGCACAGAGCGTAACTTAATCATAGCTAACAGTTGCTTCAAGAATAATAAAATAAGGTTGTATACATGGAAGAAGCCTGGAGATACTGGAAGGTGTCAGACAGATGATATAATGATAAGACAGAGACTGGTTTTAAATTGTAAGACATTTCCAGGGGCAGATGTGGACTCTGACCACAATTTATTGGTTATGAACTGTAGATTAAAACTGAAGAAACTGCAAAAAAAGTGGGAAATTGAGGAGATGGGACCTGGATAAACTGAAAGAACCAGAGGTTGTAGAGAGCTTCGGGGAGAGCATTAGGGAACGATTGACAAGAAAGGAGGAAAGAAATACAGTAGAAGAATGGGTAGGTTTGAGAGACGAAATAGTGAAGGTAGCAGAGGATTAAGTACGTAAAAAGACGAGGGCTAATAGAAATCCTTGGGTAACAGAAGAGATGTTGAATTTAATTGATAAAATATAATAATGCAGTAAATGAAGCAGGCAAAAAGGAATACAAACGTCTCAAAAATGAGATCGAGAGGAAGTGCAAAATGGCTAAGCAGGAATGGCTAGAGAATTTCAAATGGTTCAAATGGGTCTGAGCACTATGGGACATAGCAGCTATGGTCATCAGTCCCCTAGAACTCAGAACTACTTAAAGCTAACTAACCTAAGGACATCACACAACACCCAGTCATCACGAGGCAGAGAAAATCCCTGACCCCGCCGGGGATCGAACCCGGGAACCCGGGCGCGGGAAGCGAGAACGCTACCGCACGACCACGAGATGCGAACGGGTAGAGGACAAATGTAAAGATGTGGAGGCACGTATCACTATGGGTAAGATAGATACTGCCTACAGGAAAATTAAAGAGACCTTTGGAGAGAAGAGAACCACTTGCATGAATATCAAGAGCTCAGATGGAGACCCAATTCTAAGCAAAGAAGGGAAAGTAGAAAGATGGAAGGAGTATATAGAGGGTCTATACAAGGGCGATGTTCTTGAGGACAATATTATAGAAATGGATGAGAATGTAGACGAAGATGAGATGGGAGATATGATACTGCGTGAAGAGTTTGACAGAGCACTGAAAGACCTATAGTCTGGGAGACGAGTCTTTGGTATTGACAGCTTGGTAGCGTCTTTCCGTTGCCTAGCGACCGCAGGCAGGCAGCCAATGACGGCCTGACTTTGAGCGGGTAGCAAGGGCCACGTTGCCGCTCTGAAACCCGGTCGCAGGCGGTGCGGTCGTTCGTCGTTTGTCTGAAGTTGAATTCGCAGTTTATTTCGTTTTTGTTGTTTTTAGTGTTTCTTTGTTTATGTTTCGTTGCAAACAATGTCTAGTGCGGCGGGTGGTACCAGCCCAACACAAGAAGTGAAACGGAGGAAGAAAAGTGTGCTACACACCCAGGCCCGTGAATTCATGTGCTCTGTGAGGGATTACTTTGAGAAAGAAAAGGACGAAGGTGGGCCCTTAATTCCTGTTGTTCAGGTTGTGAAGAGAACTGCAGCAGCATTGAAAATAAGTAAGAACACTGTTGTAAAGATAGGGAAAGAACAGTATAGTGTAGATTGTGACGGGAGTGGCACAACAAAGCTGCACACACCAGGAAAGAAGCGACCGAGAAATAAGCAGGTGACAGCTTTGGACGATTTGCAGAAAGACGCTATTCGTCGTCATATATACAGCTATTATAAGAGAAGGGAACATCCCACTCTATCTAAATTACAGGTGTCGCTTCAGAAAGACGATCTTTTTAAAGGGAGCAAATTTTCATTGCGTACAGTGTTGAAAGACATAGGCTTCAGCTATTCACTGTTTAACGGACGCAAAATATTAATGGAAAGGACAGATGTAGTTGCATGGCGGTGCAGATTTCTGCGCAGGATCATGGGTGTGGAATTCGAAAGTATAGTGTGGTTAGATGAAACTTGGGTCAATGCCAGCCATTCTTTACATAGAGGCTGGAATGATGGAACGCCCGAGGGGACAATGGCAGTGCCTGTTGGCAAAGGAGGGCGTATTATTGTCTTACATGCAGGAACATCGAAAGGTTTTGTGCCAAACTGCTTGAAAATGTTTCGGTCAAAAAAGACGGGAGATTACCATGAAGAAATGAACAGTGTAGTATTTCAAGAATGGTTCGAGACATCGCTTATGACGAATATGACAAGTCCATCAGTGATTGTTATGGACAATGCGCCTTATCATTCCGTTGTTCACGATAAGGCACCAACCTTGGCAACAAAAAAAGACGATATCATTCAGTGGTTGAAACGGCGAAAAGTAGATTTCAGAGAAGATTTGAGGAAGGCAGAACTGCTCGAAATTGTGGCACAAAAGAAACCCCAATTTCCAACATACGTAATTGACGAGATTGCTAAAAGGCACGGGCATGAAATCGTTCGGCTTCCTCCATACCACTGTCACTTCAATGCAACTGAAGGAGTGTGGGAGCAGATAAAAAATTACATTGCTGCAAACAATAAAAAATTCACGATCTCTGAAGTGGAAACTCTCCTTCCAGCAGCTATCAATAAAGTGACAAGCGAGCCGTAGGCTAAAATTGTAAACAGCACTGCAAGTGCCATCAGAGAGGCGGCCAAAACCGAAGGGGTTGTGGAAGAATGCATCGAAAATTTAATTATACATCTGGGAGAGAGCAGTGATAGTTCGAGTAGTGCTGAGGAAGACAATGTCAAATCAGATTCTGACAGTGATGTGAGTGGTGTTTTTCCATTACAGTAACTACAACTAATTCAGGAATGTAAGGAGGGAGTTTGCTATCGATCTACAACCAGATCATCATATTGTGAGTACTTTCTTCAGATTATAACTCTTAATACATGTGGTGTCACCGGCAGACACCACACTTGCTAGGTGGTAGCTTTAAATCGGCCGCGGTCCATTAGTACATGTCGGACCCGCGTGTCGCCACTGTCAGTGATCGCAGACCGAGCGCCACCACACGGCAGGTCTCGAGATACGTACTAGCACTCGCCCCAGTTGTACGGACGACTTAGGTAGCGATGCACACTGACGAAGCCTCGCTCATTTGCAGAGCAGATAGTTAGAATAGCCTTCAGCTAAGTCAATGGCTACGACCTAGCAAGGCGCCATAGCAATTGATAGTTATCGAATGAAGCATGTACATCAACAAGACCAATGTTCACCAATTGTGGTTTAAAGTTAAGTATTCCAGCAGCTACGTGCTTTTCTTTATAGCATTCATTACGTATCCTGTTTCAGACCTCACGCCAGCCTGCGTGAGTTTAAGCGCGTGCCTTTCGGTTACCCGTCACTGTGGATTGGCTGTCTTGCCAGTCCACAACAATACACTGACCAATTATTCTGTAGCTTGTAGTAGAACAAATTATAAATGCTAATACTTAACAATGGAAACCAAAACTGCTAATGTTCAACAACTTGCGAAAATAGTTTTCATTTCAGTTGTGAAGTTTAACAAATAACTTTATTATGTTTCAGCATCTTAGATACTTGTACTAAACAGCTCTTATCAGTTTTCGAGTAAATATATTTCAAGCATTAACTTTAATTAAATTCACGCGTACCAATACGACTTGTATTTCGTCTCGCTTTCATTTCTGCTGCTAGAGAATGCGTGTAGCAGACAGGGCGCCGCGTGCTATGAGCCACGTTCGCCAACAGCGCCGTCTGCCCGCCGGAACTGTCAGTACCAATCACTCGTCTCACGGACTGTAAGTCGAAACAAGGCCCCAGGAGTAGACAACATTCCATTAGAACTACTGACAGCCTTTGGAGAGCCAGGCCTAACAAATCTCTACCATCTGGTTAGCAAGATGTATGAGACAGGCGAAATTCCCTCAGACTTCAAGAAGAATATAATAATTCCAATCCCAAACACAGCAGCTGTTGACAGATGTGAAAATTAACGAACTATCAGTTTAATAAGTCACTGCTGCAAAATACTAACACGTATTCTTTACAGATGAATGGAAAAACTGGTCAAAGCCGACCTCGGGGATGATCAGTTTGGATTCCGTAGAAATGTTGGAACACGTGAGGCAATACTGACCCTACGACTTATCTTAGAAAATAGACTAAGGAAAGGTAAACCTACGTTTCTAGCATTTTTAGACTTAGAGAAAGGCCGGCCGCGGTGGTCGTGCGGTTCTAGCGCTGCAGTTCGGAACCGCGGGACTGCTACGGTCGCAGGTTCGAATCCTGCCTCGGGCATGGATGTGTGTGATGTCCTTAGGTTAGTTAGGTTTAAGTAGTTCTAAGTTCTAGGGGACTGATGACCACAGATGTTAAGTCCCATAGTGCTCAGAGTCATTTTGAACTTAGAGAAAGCTTTTGACAACGTTGACTGGAATACTCTCTTTCAAATTCTGAAGGTGGCAGGGGTAAAACACAGGGAACGAAAGGCTATTTACAATTTGTACAAAAACCAGATGGCAGTTATAAGAGTCGAGGGGCATGAAAGGGGAGCAGTGGTTGGGAAGGGAGTGAGACAGGGTTGTAGTCTCTCCCCGATGTTATTCAATCTGTATATTGAGCAAGCAGTAAAGGAAACAAAAGAAAAATTTGGAGTAGGAATTAAAATCCATGGAGAAGAAATGAAAACTTTGAGGTTCGCGGATGACATTGTAATTCTGTCAGAGACAGCAGAGGACTTGGAAGAGCAGCTGAACGGAATGGACAGGGTCTTGAAAGGAGGATGTAATATGAACATCAACAAAAGAAAAACGAGAATAATGGAATATAATCGAATTAAATCGGTTGATGCTGCAGAAATTAGATTAGGAAATGAGACGCTTAAAATAGTAAATGAGTTTTGCTGTTAGGGGAGCAAAATAACTGATGATGGTCGAAGTAGAGAGGATATAAAACGTAGACTGGCAATGACAAGGAAAGCGTTTCTGAAGAAGAGAAATTTGTTAACATCGAGTATAGATTTAAGTGTCAGGAAGTCGTTTCTGGAAGTATTTGTGTGGAGTGTAGCCGTGTATGGAAGTGAAACGTGGACGTTAAATAGTTTAGACAAGAAGAGAATAGAATCTTTCGAAATGTGGTGCTACAGAAGAATGCTGAAGATTAGATGGGTAGATCACATAACGAATGAGGAGGTACTGAATAGAATTGGAGAGAAGAGAAATTTGTGGCACAACTTGACTAGAAGAAGGAATCGGTTGGTAGGGCATATTCTGAGGCATCAAGGGATCACCAATTTAGTATCGGAGGGCAGCGTGGAGGGTAAAAATCGGAAACTAAGAGATGAATATACTAAGCAGATTCAGAAGGATGTAGGTTGTAGTAGGTACTGGTAGATGAAGCTGCTGGTACAGGATAGAGTAGCATGGAGAGCTGTATCAAACCAGTCTCTGGACTGAAGACAACAACAACAAGACACGAACTGTTACGTGCGATGAGAATCCAGGACGTGCGGCCATTACATTAACATCATTTGCAATGCAGATAGCTAAATTACAGGACGTCTCCGTCCGCAGTCAGCTGCGCGCCGGAGCGGACAGACCACGGCGCTCCTGCGTGTACTTGCTCAGAGGGACGGGAGGAGGAAGTGCTGGATGCCCGTGGTCGGCGGAGAGGCGATCTTGACCTCGGCGCTGCGCGGCTGTGCTCTGCAGGCGAAACCTGTGTGGGACGCGAGGTCCTGCCGCCAACCTGTCCAACCGGTAGGCCGGCAGCGGGCACAGTACCACCAGCCGTGTTTGCTGACTTGCCGGAGCGCAGCTTTTTAGCGGCCGTGCGGGCCCACTGTGCCGAAAGCAAGCGAGCCGGAGCTTCGAGCACCGTGCTACTTCTCTAAGACCGTCCTCTCACGGGATATCAATGGGCATGCGGATGAGGAGATGGTACCGTCACAGCGTGGAATTCCACTTCCTCTACATTGGGGAGGGTAAATTCAAAAATGTTCGAATGTGTCTGAAATCTTATGGGACTAAACTGCTAAGGTCATCAGTCCCTAAGCTTACACACTACTTAACCTAAATTATCCTAATGGCAAACACACACACCCATGCCCGAGGGAGGACTCGAACCTCCGCCGGGATCAGCCGCACAGTCCATGACTGCAGCGCCCCAGACCGCTCGGCTAATCCCGCGCGGCGGGAAGTGTAAATTGAAAATTCAGGTATGACACATTTTTGTCCCCTCGAGAGGAACGTGGCCAATAAGATGCAACTTTTTTTCACCACAGAAGCACAACTGAGGAGCCGCCATATTGTCTAAGTAGGCTGTTTAGGTTTTTATGTTGGTAACGCCACATAGCGCTCTGTATGAAAATCAGACTGTGCTGTGTGCAGTCTGTGTCTGGTTGGCATTGTTGGAATATTCACTATTGTAGTGTTGGGCAGTTGGATGTGAACAGCGTGTAGCGTTGTGCAGTTGGAGATGAGCCGCCAACAGTGGTGGATGTGGGGAGAGAGATGGTAGAGTTTTGAGAGCGGACGATCTGGATGGGTGTCAGAAGAAGGAAATTTGTAATACTAGATGTCATGAATTGACACATACAGGGTGATCAAAAAGTGAGTATAAATTTGAAAACTTAACAAACCACGGAATAATGTAGATAGAGGTAAAAATTGACACACATGCTTGGAATGACATAGGGTTTTATTAGAACCAAAAAAAAAAAAAAAATGATCGTGTGCTCAGCCGCCACTTTCGTCATGCTTGGCCTCCCAGGTCCCCAGACCTCATTCCGTGACATTGGCTTTGGGGTTACCTGAAGTCGCAAGTGTATCGTGATCGACCGACATCTCTAGGGATGCTGAAAGACATCCGACGCCAATGCCTCACCATAACTCCGGACATGCTTTACAATGCTGTTCACAACAGTATTCCTCGACTACAGCTATTGTTGAGGAATGATGGTGGACATATTGAGCATTTCCTGTAAAGAACATCATCTTTGTCTTACTTCGTTGTGCTGATTATTGCTATTCTGATCAGATGATGCGCCACCTGTCGGACATTTTTTGAACTTTTGTATTTTTTTGGTTCCAATAAAACCCGATGTCATTCCAAGCATGTGTGTCAATTTGTACCTCTCTACGTTATTCCGCGATTTATTCAGTTTTCATATTTATACTGACTTTTTGATCATCGGGTATATTATGACTTTTGAACACTATTAAGGTAAATACATTGTTTGTTCTCTATCAAAATCTTTCATTTGCTAACTATGCCTATCAGTAGTTCGTGCCTTCAGTAGTTAAGAGTCTTTTATTTAGCTGGCAGTATTGGAGCTCGCTGCATTGCAGTAGTTCGAGTAACGAAGATTTTTGTGAGGTGATTCATGAAAGGTTTAAGTCTTAGTCAGGGCCATTCTTTTGTAGAGATTATTGAAAGTCAGATTGCGTTGCGCAAAAAATATTGTGTGTCAGTTTAGTGATACACAGAATAAGCAAAGAGAAAACTGTTTGAGTACGTTGAGTTTTGCTCAGCTGTTTGAAAATCAAATAATGTAGAAGTTTACCAGCACAGTCATTCATAAATTTTCAAAGGGGACGTTAAAACTGTAATGAGTTAAACTATGTATTTTGTGGGTTTTCTCTATCACTAAGTATGTAGTATGAGTAAAGAGTGTTGAGAGCATCAGTAAATTGACGTTCTCCCGAAGCCGCGTCATTTAACTTGTTCATTGTTAAAATAAAGTCACGCGTGCAACGAGTTGACCCATGTCATGGGGATAGGGAACCGCACATATACAGATGGTGGTTGTTGTGGACTGGCAAGACAGCCAATCCACAGTGACGGGTAGCCGAAAGGCACGCGTTTAAGCTCACGCAGGCTGGCGTGAGGTCTGGAACAGGTAAAGGAGTTGAGTCTAGTAAATAAAGTACGGGGCTTCTGGAATACTTAACTTTAATCCATAATTGGTGAACATCGGTCTGACGGTACATGCATCACAAGATAAATAGCAAATGATAATGGCGCCTTGCTAGGTCGTAGCAAACGACGTAGCTGAAGGCTATGCTAACTATCGTCTCTGCAAATGAGAGCGTAATTTGTTAGTGAACCATTGCTAGCAAAGTCGGCTGTACAACTGGGACGAGTGCTAGGAAGTCTCTCTAGACCTGCCGTGTGGCGGCGCTCGGTCTGCAATCACTGACAGTGGCGACATGCGGGTCCGACGTATACTACCGGACCGCGGCCGATTTAAAGGCTACCACCTAGCAAGTGTGGTGTCCGGCGGTGACACCACAGTGGTAGTATGGCGTGCACTGCCGGATATGTCATTTGTTCTCAGGTGATTCACGTGAAACGGTTTCTGACGTATTTATGGCCGCACGACAAGAATTAACAGACTGTGAATGCGGAACGGTAGTTGGAGCTAGACGCGTGGGACATTTCACTTCGAAAAACGTTAGCGAATTCAGTATTCCGAGATCCACAACCTCAAGAATGTGCCGAGAATACCAAACTTCGGGCATTACCTCTCGCCACGGACAGTGCAGTGGCCGGTGGCCTGCACTTAACGACCGACAGCAACGGCGTTTGCGTAGAATTGTCAATGCTAACAGACTAGTAACACTGCGTGAAGTAACTGCAGAATTCAATGTGGGGCGTACGACGAACGTATCCATCAGGAAAGTGCGGCGTTAAAGGGCTATGACAGCAGACGATCGCCGGCCGCGGTGGTCTCGCGGTTCTAGGCGCGCAGTCCGGAACCTCGCGACTGCTACGGTCGCAGGTTCGAATCCTGCCTCGGGCATGGATGTGTGTGATGTCCTTAGGTTAGTTAGGTTTAACTAGTTCTAGGGGACTGATGACCACAGCTGTTAAGTCCCATAGTGCTCAGAGCCATTTGAACCATTTGAACCAGCAGACGACCGACGCGAGTGTCTTTACTAACAGCATGGCGTCACCTGCAGCGTGTCTCTCGGTTGGACCCTGGACGACTGATTTCAGTTGGTAAGAGCGGATGGTCGGGTTCGATTGCAGCGGAGACCCCGCGAAGCCATTGACCCAAGTTGTCAACAAGGCGCTCTGCAAGCTGGTGGCGGCTGCATAATGCTGTGTTTACATGGAATGCACTGGGTCCTCTGGTGGAAGTCTGAACCGATCATTATGGTTATGTTCGGCTACTTTGAGACCATTTACAAGCGTTCATTGACTCATGTTCCCAAACAACGATAGGATTGTTATGGATGACAACAGGCACTGTCAGCGGGCCACAACTGTTCTGGGCAGTTCCATCGAATACGTATTGGACAGATTCGAGATGTCAATTCGTGTAGAAAATCCTGCACCGGCAACACTTTCGCAGTTGTTGACGGCTGTAGACGCTGGGTGGGTCGATATTTCTGCAGGGGACTTCCAAAGCGTTGTTGAGTCCGTGCCACGTCAAACTGCTGCACTAAGCCGGGCAAGAGTAGGTCCAACACAATATCTGGAGGCCGTGGCGGCTGTTATGTAAGAGCACAACAGCACATCAACACCCGAACTCTTGACACGTTGCGGATTTACTGGTTATTTTTCTTCGAATGCTCTTAAACGTAGTGTAGATGCATTAATCTGAAATACACGGCACGAAATACATCGCGCTATTCTACATTGCTCCTCTAGACTCTGTGAAACTTGGCTTCAGGCTCGCAAACACGCCTTCAGTTGTGCAGGTTTTAAGGAGCTTTTGCGACGTAATTGCCTTAGTGTCAAATACATGCGGTTTTGATGAACAACATACACGTTTCACGGCGTCCGCAGTTAGTGCTTTCCACTTACCGACTAGTTTACTGGGTGGTAGCAAACTGCAGCAGACTTATCCCAACTCGCCAGGCATCCCGCTAGATGATAGTAAATCCCTTAGATATGCTAATTCAGTCAAAAATGGTTCTGAGCACTATGGGACTTAACAGCTGAGGTCATTAGTCTCCTACAACTTAGAACTACTTAAACCTAACTAACCTAAGGACATCACACACATCCATGCCTGAGGCAGGATTCTAACCTGCGACCGTAGCAGTCGTGCGGTTCCGGACTGAAGCGCCTAGAACCGCTCGGCCACCGCGGTCAGCTAATTCAGTCACTATATGGTAAAATTATATCGGACATCAGCGTATGTTATTGTTATACTAATAGAAAAACATATTTTGTGGAACTCTGAATGAGATAAGTATGTAAGTTTTGGATTTTATCATATAGCAATGCATTCGAGGCGCTGAAAACCATAAAACACATCATGGTGAATAGTGAGACTAGCATTTATTGATGCTTCTGTCCGCCCCGGTAGCTGAGTGGTCAGCGTGACGGATTGCCGTCCTACGGGCCCGGGTTCGATTCCCGGCTGGGTCGGGGATTTTCTCCGCTCAGTGTCGTGTTGTCTTCAGTATCATTTCATCCGCATCCGGCGCGCAGGTCGCCCAATGTGGCGTCGAATGTAGTAAGATCTGCACCAAGGCGGCCGGACGTGCCCCGTAAGGGGATGCTTCTGACGTTTGTTGACCTTACGGAAGGTCAGGTGTATCGGTGTTGTAGGCCCACTTTGTATATGGGAACAATCACGAAAAGCTGTCTCACTGGTTTGTCCGAGATTCACTTAAATGTGGCGTCGAAATGGTGTGCTATTCGCCCTTATGGCTCTCAGCGCCTCATTTGTATTCTAGTTCTTGTTTGTAGATAGAACTACCTGAATTTAATCATTTCCGCAAGCGGTAGTCTGTGTTTGGAGTTGACTGTTTACTGTGTAGACATCGGCTTTCCTGTGCAGCGTCAACGCGAACTCTGTTGAATCTGTTTTAAGTGCTAAAAGAAAAAAAATTACCAGGAAATGTTAGTCGGATAGGAACTAGGGCCTCCCAGAACAGATCCGTTATCTCAGAAAGTGACGAAATCAAATAAGCGTGACTACAAGCGAACATTTGACAAAGAAGTCTATAATAAGCGTAAGTTCTTGTGTGGGTGCAACGCAAGAATGTCTGATTTTCAGCCCAGTAGTTAATTCGTTAACTAATGGAGATATTACCTACCTCGTACACGTGTCCGAAAAAATAAAAGCACAATTCCCACTTGCACAACAATGCGATCTAGCAATGTTTGCAAGGAATGTTTGTCCCCAGATGGCGACGCTGTGTTTGAAGACGATTACGCCCCAGTTCACACAGCTCGAAACGTTCAAGACTTCTTTCGCGAGCACGAGCATGAATTGTCGCATCTCCCCTGACCACTACAGTCACCAGATCTCATTGTTATTGAGCCTTTGTAATCTAATTTGGAGGGAAGGGTGCGTGAACGCTATCTACCTCTACCACCGTTATTTGAATTCCCACTATTTTTTAGGAATAACGGTACACGATCCTCTTCAAACGTGTGCAGGGCCCTTATTTATTCATTCCGAGAGGACTAGAAGCTGCTTTGAAAGCCAACGGTGTTCCTACACCGTATTAGGCATGGTGTGTGTGTGGTGTTTCTAGTGTTCCCGTATGTTTGTCCTGCACTTGTATGTATGAGCGTAGTCTTTTGCAGCCATCCATTTCAATAAGATTATCCTCACGGTTGTAGAACATGTCGTTTGGGAAGTCGCAACGACAGAAAAATGTAACGAAATGCAGGAAGACCTGGAAACGACAGATATTTGGCGCACATCTGACACCGAGCCTTAAACAATGACACATATAACCTATTGTACAATACAGGTGGAAAGACCCTTTATTGTTCGATTACACAATTGGACACCGGAACTGGGAAATGCTTAAAGTGCCGAAGCTGGATGTTTTCGTTTCTTCCCCTGTAAACCGCTGAATGTGTCATGGCTAATAACTAACGTTGAAAGTACCAGAGAAGTCTCCTCGTGCAGTAAAATGACTACTAGATTTAGTGGCTTGTAAGAACTGTAAAGATGAGAAACTCGTACAGTGTAGAGGCAAACGGAAGAAGAAACAACTTAGTTGGAGACTATGGGCTGGGAAAGTCCAATGAATGAGAGAGTTTTGTGGTTTTAGGGCGCACAACTACAATGGTCTTTAGTGCCCAGACTAAGTTAGGAATGCACCTAAAAGGAACAACACTATAAAAGACATATTAACAGGCATAGGATTAAAAAAAAAAACAGCATAATCAAATTCCTTCGACAGGTTTGTCAAGTGGATAAAACGAAGAATGCGAGCAGCTGCTCCTGGGTCATCCGCTAAAATGGCATCCAGAGTACATGGCAGGCCAAGATCAACACGCAGTGTATTAAAATTCGGACAGGACGTTAAAATGTGGCGTACCGTCAGCAACTGCCCACACGGGGCAGAAAGGCGCCGGCGTAGCCGTCAGCAGATGGCGATGGCTGAACCGGCAGAGTCCAATTCGTAACCGGGCCAAAACGACCTCCTCCCGCCGAGAAGGGCGTGAAGAGGTCGTCCAAGCCGTGGGGAGAGGTTTCAAGGCCCGAAGCTTGTTGTCCGTACGTGTAGCCCAATCGGCATGCCACAGCGATAAAATGCGCTGACGAATGACCCTGCTACAATCAGATGAAGGGACACAACAAGAAGCTGTCCGAGAATGGAGGACCGCAGCCTTGGCCACGGCATCTACAGCTTCGTTCCCAGGGATACCGACATGGCCAGGAACCCACATAAAGGTAACCAGAGAACTGTCGTCCGCCAGCTGCTGAAGAGAGCGTTGCATCCGGTGCACGAAAGGGTGAACCGGATAAGGATCACTGAGGCTCTGGATGGCGCTCAGCGAATCAGAGCATACGACATAAGCAGATTGTCGGTGGCGGCAGATGTAAAGAACAGCTTGGTAGATGGCAAATAGCTCAGCTGTGAAGACCGAACAATGGCCATGGAGACGGTATTTGAAACTGTGTGCCCCGACAATAAAAGAACACCCAACACCGTCATTGGTCTTAGAGCCATCTGTATAAATGAAGATCATATTAATGAACTTCGAATGAAGTTCGACAAAACGGGAGCCGTATACCGAAGCTGGGGTAACCTCCTTTGGGAGCGAGCTGAGGTCAAGGTGAACGCCAACCTGAGCCTGGAACCAAGGTGGCGTTTGGCTCTCGCCCACTCGAAAGGTTGCAGGGAGTGAAAAATCAAGGTGCTGAAGGAGGCGACATAATGGCAATTCATCGGCTTCAGCATGAAGACTCTCGACGGTACTAGTATAGAACGCTCCGATCGCAAGACGTAAACCCCGATGATGTACAGAGTTGAGGTGGCGTAGGATGGACGGCCGTGCAGAGGAGTATACGAAGCTCCCATAATCCAGCTTTGAGCGGACGATCGACCGATATAGGCGAAGTAGGACGGTTCGATCCGCTCTCCACGACATACCGCTGGGAACACGGAGGACATTTAGAGAACGGGTACAACGGGCAGTCAAATATGACATGTAGAGACCAGCTAAGTTTCCTGTCAAATGTAAGACCTAAAAATTTTGTTGTCTCCACGAATGGGAGAGCAACGGGACCGAGTCGTAAGGACGGTGGGAGAAACTATTTGTAGCGCCAGAAGTTAATACAGACCGTCTTCTCGGCAGAAAAACGGGAGCCATTGGCGACACTCCAGGAGTAAAGACGGTCGAGACAACGCTGAAGACAGCGCTCCAGGAAAAATGTACGCTGCGCGCTGCAATAGATGGTAAAATCGTCCACGAAAAGGGAGCCTGACAAACCAGCTGGGAGGCAATCCATTATTGGATTGATCGCAGTGGCGAAGAGAGCGACGCTCAAAACTGAGCCCTGTGGCACCCCATTCTCCTGGCGAAAGGCGTCGGACAGTACAGAACCCACACGTACACTGAACTGCCGATCCATTAAAAAGAGGAAGGCGACCGCGAAGGCCCCATGTATGCATGGTGCGGAGAATGCCCGCCCTCCAACAGGTGTCGTAAGCCTTCTCCAAATCAAAGATCACAGCCGCGGTCGGGCGCTTCCGCAAGAAGTTATTCATAGTGAAAGTCGACAAGGTAACCAGATGGTCAACAGCAGAGCGGCGCCGACGAAATCCACTTTGTACATTGGTAAGTAGGCGTCGAGATTCGAGTAGCCAAACCAAACGAGAGTTAACCATTCGTTCCATCACCTTACAGACACAGCTGGTAAGGGAGATCGTTCGATAACTGGAAGGCAAGTGGTTGTCCTTTCCCGGCTTAGGAATCGGGACAATAGATTCGCGCCAGCATGTGGGAACATGACCCTCAATCCAGATGCGACTATAAGTACGAAGAAGAAAACCTTTACCCGCAGGAGAAAGGTTCTTCAGCATCTGAATATGAATAGAGTCAGGCCCTGGAGCGGAGGACCGTGACCGGGCAAGTGCATTTTCGAGTTCCCGCATGGTGAATGGGGCATTATAACTTTCACGATTCGAGGAGCGGAAGTTAGGTGGCCTTGCCTCCTCTGCCTGTTTTCGGGGGAGGAAGGCAGGGTGGTAATGAGCGGAGCTCGAAACCTCTGCGAAAAAGCGGCCGAAGGCATTGGAGACATCCTCAGGGGCCACAAGGACGTCATTCGCGACCGTCAAGCCAGAAACTGGTGAGTGGACCTTAGTGCCAGATAGCCGGCGCAGGCTACCCCAGACAACAGAAGAAGGAGTAAAACTGTTGAAGGTGCTTGTGAAAGCAGCCCAGCTGGCTTTCATGCTTTCTTTAATAACAAGACGACACTGCGCACGTAAGCGTTTATAATTGATACAATTATCCATCGTAGAGTGGCGTTTAGAGGTGCGTAAAGCACGTCGACGAGCACTTAAAGCGTCTCTACATGCTGCGGGCCACCAGGGGACCGGTACGCGACGTGGAGATGAAGTAGTGTGAGAGATGGAATATTCAGCAGCAGTGAGAATGACTTCCGTGAGGTGTGCGACCTGACTATCGCAGCCTGCGATGGTTTGATCCTGAAAGGTCGCCCTGGAAGAGAAGATCCCCCAGTCTTCTTTGGAGATGTTCCAACTAGTTGAGCACGGAGAGGGGGTATGATACAGGAGATGGATAACACAAGGGAAGTGGTCGCTCGAATACGTATCAGAAAGTGCGTACCACTGAAACCGGCGTGAAAGTTGGGTAGTACGTACAGAGAGATCTAAATGGGAACAGGGGTGAGTTGTGTCCGAAAGAAAAGTAGGGGCGCCAGTATTGAGGCAGACAAGATTGAGCTGGTTTAAAAGGTCTGCTAACAGGGAGCCTCTCGGGCAGGATGCTGGAGAGCCCCAAAGGGGATGGTGGGCATTGAAGTCTCCAGTCAACAAAAATGGTGCAGGTAGCTGAGCAATAATTTGCATCATGTCTGCCCTGGTAACTGCAGACGACGATGGAGTTTAAATGGTACAAATGGAAAATGTAAAAGTGGGGAGAGTAATTCGGACGGCAACTGCCTGCAGGCCGGTGTGCAATGTGATGGGATCGTAGTAAATATCGTCCCGGACCAGCAACATAACCCCTCCATGAGCCGGAATACCTGCCACAGGGGGTAGGTCAAAACGCACAGAGGCATAGTGTGCCAAATCAATTTGATCGCATGGACGTAGCTTCGTTTCCTGGAGAGCTACGACGAGCTGACAGTGCAAGCGTAGCAGCAACTTCAAGTCCTCTCGGTTGGAGCGAATGCCGCTAATATTCCAATGAAGAAGTGCCATCGTGAGAAGAAAAAGAAAAAGGAGAAGCAAGAACGGGTCACCTCGAAGGCCGCTGAGGGCCTGGCTTCGAGCGAGCACTGCCGACACTATCAATAGGCGGAGAGTCATCGTCCATAGGTTCAACAGGTTCGTCGGCCATCTTGTTAAGATGGCCGGGAAGGGGAGCTTCCTCTGCCGGTGAACGGCCAGATGTTCGGCTACCAGCGGTCGGCCAGGCGAAACGGATGACGGCCTGGGGCGGCAACCGCTGGGTGGCGCAGGAGAAGAAATGCGCTGTGGCGGAGAAGGGGAACTTTGCTTCCTATGAGCCTTCTTGGAAGGTCGTTTAGTGGAAGTACTAGTCAATGGCTGGGAGTTCGAGGTACGTATGAAGTCTTCTTCTTGAAGGCCTGTGCATCTGACTTCTGGGTCTTAGTCTTGGCAGAAGCTGAGTAAGGTGTGTTTTAGGGGTGACGGGACAAAGAGGGGACGTTGACCGGGCGATCTTAGCACTGGCCGAACGGACGACCGTAATGCTAAAGGTCAGATCGCATGTCTGCGTCGACACCTCCCTGGTAGTCCGAGGAGAGGCGAGGACAGTACTGTATTTCCCCGCTGGGAGCAGCGTGGGCTTCCTACTAGCAAATAGCTTGCGAGCAGTCGAGGTGGACACTCTCTCTTTGACCCGAATTTCCTGTATACAGCGTTCATCCTTGTAGATGGGACAGTCGCTGGAGGACGCTTTATGGTCACCCTGACAGTTCACGCAACGAGGAGGCGGAGGTGGACAGTCACCCTCATGGGCGTCTCTGCCACAAGTGACACATTTAGCCGCATTAGAACAAGACTGGCGAGTGTGATTAAAACGTTGACACTGGTGGCAGCGCGCAGGTGTCGGGACATAGGAGCGAACAGAAATAACCTCGTAGCCCGCTTTGATGCGCGACGGCAGTTGAACACTGTCAAAGGTCAAGAAAAGTGTCTGGGTCGGTACAAGGTCATTGTTGACCTTTTTCATTACCCTATGGACAGCCGTCACGCCCTGCTCAGCGAGGAAAGACTCAATCTCCTCGACAGTCAATCCGTCGAGTGATCTAGTATATACCACACCACGCGACGAATTCAAAGTGCGGTGAGTCTCCACCCGGACAGGGAATATGTACAGGAGTGTGGCCCGAAGCAATTTTTGTGCCTGAAAGGCGCTCTCAGTTTCTAACAACAAGGTACCGTTGCGCATCCTGGTACAAGACTTGACAGATCCGCCTATGGCATCTACGCCCTTCTGGATAACGAAAGGGTCGACAGATGAAAAATCCTTTCCGTCCTCAGATCTAGAAACTACGAGGAACTTTGGGGCAGGCGGTAGTACTTTTGTCACTGTTGGCTGGTCAAGTTTCCGTTTTTGGGCAGAAGTCGAAAGAGGAGAAGAAGAAGTCGAGAGAGAAGAAGAGAAATCCATTGCCGAGGAATCCCCCATGATTACCAGCGTCTCCGATGGCGCGCTCCTTCCCTGTGGGGAGCCTCTCAGAGGGCACTCCCGCCTAGGGACCAATCGGCATGGTCGGAAGGTGTCAGCTCAGGCAATCACCCCTCCCTGGGCCTGGCCTTTACCAGGGGTACGTGCGTGACTTACTTGTCTACCCAGGGCGGGGAATTACGCGTTACCCCGTCACCGGCTACGCGTGCGAACGCGTGGGTCGGCCTTCAGGCACGCACAGGGAGGAAAGAAGAAGAGGAAAAAAGAGGGAGAGAAAGGACAGACTGTCTCAAACGGCGAGGAGGAGAAGACGGCGAGGAGAAGACGGCGAGGAGAAGACGGCGAGGAGAAGACGGCGAGGAGAAGACGGCGAGGAGAAGACGGCGAGGAGAAGACGGCGAGGAGAAGACGGCGAGGAGAAGACGGCGAGGAGAAGACGGCGAGGAGAAGACGGCGAGGAGAAGACGGCGAGGAGAAGACGGCGAGGAGAAGACGGCGAGGAGAAGACGGCGAGGAGAAGACGGCGAGGAGAAGACGGCGAGGAGAAGACGGCGAGGAGAAGACGGCGAGGAGAAGACGGCGAGGAGAAGACGGCGAGGAGAAGACGGCGAGGAGAAGACGGCGAGGAGTAGACGGCGAGGAGTAGACGGCGAGGAGTAGACGGCGAGGAGTAGAAGGCGAGGAGTAGAAGGCGAGGAGTTGAAGGCAAGGTAAAAAGTAAGGAAGACCGTGAGAGGGAGAAGGACAAAGAAAGTAACCAAACAAAGGAAGGAAGAAACCAGAATAAGTGAAAAACCAAAATGACCACAAATATAAGTCGTGGAACCGTCCGTCTCCGGACGCAGGCGCTAACTATCCCCTTGAAGGGGGGGGGGGGGGGACTCCTTTTAGTCGCTTCTTACGACAGGCAGGCATACCTCGGGCCTATTCTAACCCTCGGACCCGCAGAGGGGGAGGGGGGGGGGGCGTGTTTTCCGTGAACGATTTCATCTTTGGATAGGTAATATGTGCATTAAGCACCATCAACGAAGATTATATACATTAAAGCTCCAGGGAGTAATGGCAAAAATCTTTCCAGTTCAAATGCCGATACAAACGATAATTTATTCGTAATAGATGTTAGGACAACATTAAAGGATATTAAGAGAAGGCAATAGACAAAGAAATGGGATGTTGGAAAATTGAACAATGAGAACTATAAGATAGTGACTGTACTCTATGTTAAAGAAAACTGAAACATATAAGGAGAAGTGCAGAAGTTATTTAAGAGTAGAATAGCATTATAATTACAATATTGAACAGATGAAAGGTACTAACTGGAGAGGTGAAAAGAGAAAGAAATGTAAAAGAGTGGATACAGGAAGTATTTTGTATAAAATGAATCAGCATATGAAAACTGAAAAATGAACTAAGAAAGATAACTGAGCAGGCTAGAGGACAGGATGAGGAAACAATGTGAGGAAATAGAAGTACTGGAAAAGAAACGAAAATTGGAAGAAATATACAGAGCAGTGAAAGCCTTGACAAGAAAAGTATGGAAAAATGAGTAAACAAGGGTTGTTCAACGAACATTGGAAGAAGGCAGTACATATAGAAGAGGAGAAAATCCGGACGGGTTATATGGAAGAGTTGTACAGTGCACAGGTAGATTACACCAGACTGGTATCGGAAAATGAAGGGAAACAGAACAAAGAAGACTGATATCCTAAGATACTGAAATGGGGATTGGAGAAAGGCATTCAGGAGCTCCAGGAAAATAAAAGCCTGGCCTGTGATGGAGTACCATCTACAGGACAAAGTCTTAGAACTAAATTCAATAGCCAGTTTGACTGAGATAGTAAACAAAATTTATGACGCAGGAATTTGGCATCAAGATCTACTTAAGACCATTCTAGTACATGTACTTAAAAAGAGAAATGCAAAACAATGCAACGACTTTACGACATTTAGTGGAATCAGCCACAAAACAAAGACTGTGACGAGTGTCATACTAAGAAGAATTGGAAAGAAAACTGCGGAAGATACTGAGGAAGACCAATGCGGTCTCAGAAAGGGTAAAGGAACAAGAGATGCTGTAGTTTGTTTGAGGGCGACCGGATGAAGAATGACAAATGGTTTATCGACTGAGAAGGCTTTCGACAGAGTCAAGTGAAGTATACTGCTGAGAATTTTAAAAGATGTTGGTATAGACAGAAAAGATTGATGATTAATAAAAGACTTACAGAGAGCAAAAAGTGACAGAAGGGAATGCACAGACTAAAACAATGAGCACTGGAAGGGGTGTAGGTCAAGGATGCTCATTATCACGAAAGCTGTTGAACGTATATGGAGAGGAACAGGTAAGTAAAGCCACAGGCCGCAAGACTAATTGTTATTGCAGGAGAAAATATGAAAACTATAAAATACGCAGATGATCAAGTGGTACGGGCAGAATCAAAAGTGGAGCTACAGAAAATGTTGAAGGCAATTGCAAGAAGGGCATGGAATGAAGATAACTATAAGAAAGACAAAGGTGATGAGAACAAACCAGAAAAAAGCTGGAGTTAACATTTTGTTAGACGGAAAAGACAGAACAAGTAATATCCTTTCTGTATCGGGGAAGTTTAATGACATGGAACGGAAGCAGTGCAGAAGAAATGAGAAGAGTGATATCTATGGAAAAAGCACATTCGAAGCAGCTATTAGCATCTAGAAGAATTCCAGTGGAGCTGATGAACAGATTTGCTAAATGGTATGTCCGCGGTGTACCGTTATACAGCAATGAATCGTGGAGAGTTAAAAAGAAATAAATATATTTAGAAAGTTTTGAAATACCTACAATAAAGTGGGCCAACCGATTTAAGGATGAAGAAATAAATGAGAAAATATGGGAAGAAAGGTGATTGTTGGAAGTGAGACGAAAGGAAAAAACCTTGGCTCGGACATGGGCTGTTTAGGAGTTGTCTGCAATCAAGAATTATAGAGCGAAAAGTAGAAGTAATAAGAGGAAGAAGTAGAAAGAGAATTGGGATGATGGACGACATTAGGCCTAGAAGAGAACGAACTAACGAACAGAAGGAGAAAGTTGCTCAGAAATGGAAGCGATGGAGAGTCTCCAATTGATTTCGTCGGAAAACAGGTATACTAAAGGAGAAGAATTACTTACAAAGTGGCAAGTGGACTTAGTTCACGATATGAGAAACACTGAATGGCCCGAGTGTGCCTGCCTGCACTGGCAAACATGTTATAATCTATTTCTCGCTCGCTTTCCTACAAACAATAAGCAACAGTACATTCTACTTCATTCTAGTTATTTTCTACATGAAACGTTCACGTTCACAGCTTTATGAGGGAAAGAAAGACAAGATTAAAAATTTAAAGAAGAATACTGAGCTTAGAAATCAAGAAAAGTTCTAATAACAAACAAAAGGACAGATTCTGTTCGAAAGGACCACCACAAGTAGAAATCATTAAAATTTAACTGTGTATTGTGCTGTATAATGAAATAAAACAAAATATCCTGTAATTCTGGGGCTCAAACGGGATAATGTTCTCTTCCTAGGAAATACTGCAGCATTAAAGCGTCGAAAGAAAGATATATCAGCCGAGGTCGATTTTTTTGAAGTGAAATACAAGTAATTTTATTTTCGTTGTCACAGTGATATCAGTATTGCTTTCTTCGTTACTACCAGAGTAAGTGAGGTGGCGCTGTGCACCTTCAGTGATTCCTTGGAAGTGAAGCATAACACTTACATAGTTACCTAAATATTCATTTTTACATTTTTTAGAATAACAAATATATTCAACTTTGGCAACAGTTTTTCCTGCAGGCATTACAAATGATGCGAAAGTTACATAATTTGCACACCATTGAATAAAATTATTTGAACTGTCAATCTGTCGTAGTTTTCTCCTGTTTTCTTGTACTTTGACGTTCAGTACTTTCATAGTTTCCCATTTTTAATCTGCAATTTATCAGTCACTACAGCTGTTTAGGCGTATACGTCATGGAACGACCACATAAAATTTGATGCCAGACAGACTCATGGGAAGCATCGTAAGGAAACATAATGCACTTAAGAAAGGACAATATTATAAAGACGTCGTTCGGTCGAATCTTCAGCTCTGCTCAACCGTCTGGAAACATCGTCAGGTTTGATTGACAGAAGATACAGAAGATCCACAAAAGAGCTACACATTTTGTCACGATTTCGTCTAGGAAGCACGAAAATTCATCACAGAGAGGTTTGCTGTTAAAATTTTTAGAGAGTACGGTTGCACAAGAGGTATTACTGCCTCCGAAATATCTCCAGCGAAACACGCGTGACACCAAAACTAGAAAAATTATATCTCACACGATTTTTCATCGACAGCCGAGTTCTGATACAAAATCAACGACTAAAATAGTAGGGAAACGATTGTGGTATCCGAAATTCTCCTGCTGTACACCCTAAAAAAATGGTTGAAATGGCTCTGAGCACTGTGGTACTTAACTTCTGAGGTCATCAGTCCCCTAGAACTTAGAACTACTTAAACCTAACTAACCTAAGGACATCACACACATCCATGCCCGAGACAGGATTCGAACCTGCGACCGTCGCGGTCGCGCGGTTCCAGACTGCAGCGCCTAGAACCGCTCGGCCACCCCGGCCGGCTGTACACCCTAACGTGGCATCTTTAATATACACTGAGGCGAGGAAAGTCGAGGGATACCTCCTAATGTTGTGTCGGACCTCCTTTTGCCCAGCTTAGTGCGGCAATGCCAAGTGGCATGGACTCAGAAGTCATTGCAAGTCCCCTACAGGATTACTGAGCCCTGATGTCTCTATAATCGTCCATACTGGCGAAATTGTAGCCGGTGTCAGATTTTGTGCACCATATGGCCTCTCGATAATGTCCCGTAAACGTTCGATGGGGTTTATGCTTGGTGATGCGGGCGAAAAATCATTTGTACGAACTGTCCAGAATGCTCTTCGAAACAATCGCGAACAGTTGTGGCCCGGTGACATGGCGCATTGCCATCCATAAAAATTCCATCGTTGTTTGGCTCCAAATGGTCTCAAAGTAGATGATCATAACCATTTCCAGTCAGTGATCAGTTCAGTTGGACCAGAGGATCGAGTCCATTCCATTTAAACACTATATGGAGCCACCACTAGCTTGCACAGTGCTTTGTTGACATATTGGGTCCATGGTCTCGCGGGATCTTCGTTACAATTGAACAATGGCTCCATGGGGCCTTCATCACACACGAATGCTGTCGTCAGCTCTTACCGTCTGACTGACGCCACGAGTGCTATCGTCAGTTCTTACCGTCTAACCAGGTCACTGTTTTCCAGTCTAGCGTCCAACTGACATGGTCACGATCACTGGTTCAAAAAAATGGCTCTAGACACTATGGGACTTAACATCTGAGGTCATCATCCCCTAGACTTAGAACTACTTAAACCTAACTAACCAAAGGTCATCACACACTTGCGTGACCGAGGCAGCATGCCAGCCTGCGATCGTAGCAGCACCGCGGTTCCGAACCGAAGCGCCTAGAACCGCTCGGCCACAGCGGCCGGCTACGATCACCGGGAGAGGCGTTGTAGGCTATGCTGGTAGCAAAGGCACTCGGGTCGGTCGTCTGCTGCCATAGCCCTTTAACGCCAAATTTCGCTGCACTGACCTAACGGATACGTTCGCCGCACGTCCCATGGTGATTTCTGCGGTTATTTCACGCAGTGTTGCCTGTCGGTTACAGTAGTACTGACAACTATACACAAACACCACTGCTCTCACTCTAAGTGAAGGCTGTCGGCCACTGAGTTGTCCATGGTGAGAGGTAATGCCTGAAATATGGTATTCTCAGGACACTGTTGACACTGTAGATCTGGAAATACTGACTTCCCTACCTATTTCAGAACTGAAATGTCGCATGTGTCTAGCTCCAACTATCATTCCAAATCCACAGTCTTAATTCCTGTCGCGCGGCTATAATCACATCGGAAACCTTTTCATATGACTCACCTGAGTACAAATGACAGCTCCGCCAATGCACTGCCCTTTTACAGTTCGTGTACGCGATACTACCGCCATCTGTGTGTGTGCATATATCGCTATCCCAAGACTTTTCGTCATCTCATTGTGATGTCTTTGTAGTCTGGATGCAGCTTACCATGAATCGATGTTGCTGTGTTACACAAGTTTGGTAAGGTCTGTCTTTATCATCCATGGTCGTTTACCTGAAACAACAGGAAAAGAAAATTAGGTATTTGACAATTTGCGAACGACCACACCTAAACGTACAACACTATCTTCCAAGCTACAATGGATTGTCCATTACGTTATGATTCAAAATTGCATCTCATACAACAGTCACACCCATAATATGTTATTCATCAGTATTTCAGTTATGATGCCTTTCAAGTCAGATATTCTCAATTGCAATTCATAGGTTTGGCTGCAATGCTGTTACATTCGTTAGGAAAAGGAACAAAATGCTATCGCTTGCACTGAGACAACTATCACTCGTGTAAATACGAGAAAGATAACGGCAGAACCTTTGTCACGAAGTGATAATCTGTATTTAAAACCAATATCATACACACACATTTTAGGGTAATGGCAAGGTTATCTTAACCTGTTAATATGTTATTGTGACATGTCTTTATTTCATTGAGTGAGTGCTTGTTCAAAGTGATGTTTATACTTTATCGTGCTGTGGACTGAGTCTTTTTCGTTTGACTGATGGCAGCAGACATTTCATTTAGCTCCCTCTCTCCCAAGTTTAAAACACGAAGATATCAGTACATTCACCGAAGTATTTTGACACCCCTTAATCAAGTATAATTTATTTTATTTTCGTTTCCTGTTGCTCAGGCCATGTCATTGTACATAGGAGAGTTCCGTGCATTATTAGACGTTTGGGTATAGAGCATACTTCCAAAGGCACAGGAACTGTTACTGTAAATGTAAAAAAAGAGCACAGTGAGAAAAATTTTCAACACAGATAAAAAAAATTGTGATACCGCAAGATGTTACAACGCTTCAATGCAGAGAAGGCGAACTCAACACCAGAATGATAAAATTTTTCACTTTAACGTACGGCCAACATCTGACATCATTACATCTGGAACTTTGAATCCGATTGAAGGAGGACTGAGAAGAGTGTCAGCTCCCGGCGTTCACATGAACTGATTGAAGAACTCACGAAAAGCCAGAACAGGGATGTCTGCAAGTGGCCCTATGACCCGCTCCTACAGAACACTTGTCTCCAGTGCCGGAAATTGTGTTGCGTATATCTCTCTCAGTTATCTCTAACTAGACTGCAACGAAACAGGCCTAGGAAGGCCCAACGGTACCCACCGACAGCCGTATCACCCTCACCGTTAGACATCACCGGATGCGAATATGGAGGAACGTATAGTCAGGGTACCGGTCTCTCGGCCGTTGTCAGTTTTCGTGGCAGGAGCCGCCACTTCTCAATCAGGTAGCTCCTTAATTGGCTTTACAAGGGCTGAATGCACCCCGCTTGCAAACAGCGGTCGTCAGATCTACGCGGTCACCCATCAAAAATCCGTCCACAGCCCGACAGCGTTTAACATTGGTGATCTGACGGGAACTAGTGTTACCACTGAGGCGAGACCTTTGGCTTCTCTTACAACTAAATTAAAATCAGGTGGTGGCCTAAACGTCACTCGACGGCTGAACACCCATTCCGTGGTCGTAGCTGACTGTTTTCCTCTTGCTGGTGGTAGCGCCTGGTCCTGTAGAGAACCAGTTTCACAAGAAGTCTCTGTGCTGACAGCCTATCGTGTTCTGTGCGTAATGCGACCATTCCGACGCAGATACTCTCGAAAACTTAAGATACCGGTCTTGGCAGCAGCCGCATTGCCTACTGAAGAACCAGTCACTGATCACATTAACCGCACACAGGACATTGTCTGGACCGTATCTCCACATTTGTTCACCAGCCATCACAGCAGTTACGTCTCGTACAAAGTTAATTTTCGCTTCCTTATCGTCACTAGAGAATAATTATTTCAGTAAAATAAAATTTTTAATACGGCACGTTTTTCAATGGGACTAAAAAGTATAAAATACTTTCACCAAGCCTCGTTTACTTTCTTTATCTCGTACACACAATCCTGGAAGTGTGTGATTCTGAATTTTTAATAAGATTTAAGATAAAAAGCGTGAATTGCATGCAACAGGTAACAGTTTTTGATGTTGCTGAGTAACAGTCACGCAGCATTTATTTAAAGGAACGGGCCGCCATCTGACTGTTTTATTGTTTATTTAAGTACAACCCTGGCTGCGCGCCCGGCTAGCCGCGCCGTCTAAAACGCGCTGCTTCCCGAGCGGGAAGGCGTGCCGGTCCCCGGCACGAATCCGCCCGCTGATTGGTGTCGAGGTCCGGTGTGCTGGCCAGTCTGTGGATGGTTTTTAAGGCGGTTTTCCATCTGCCTCGGCGAATGCGGGCTGCTTCCCCTTATTCCTCCTCAGTTACACTATGTCGGCGACTGCTGCACAACCCCTTTCTCCACGTACGCGTACACCATAATTACTCTACTACGCAAACATTGGGGTTACACTCGTCTGGTGTGAGACGTTCCAGGGTGGGGGGGGGGGGGGGGGGTCCATGGGGGCCCGAACCGCATAATAGCCCTGGGTTCTGTGTGGGGCGGTGGTGTGAGTAGACTGCTGTAGCCTGTTGTGGGGTTGTGTGCCACTGAGGGCTACTGCGGGTGCGGATACGAAGCCTCTCCGTCGTTTCTAGGTCCCCAGTTCCATAGAATACAACCCAGGTTTCGACCCTTCAAGCCATTTTGAAGTACTTGATTTTATATCTTTAACATGTTAAGTGTCCTGCAATATATATTAAAGACATAAAATCAAATACTTGAGAACGGCATGAAAGGCCGAAACCTCGATTGTACTTAAATAAACAATGAAACAGTTAAATGACGGCGTGTTCCTTTAAAAAAATAAACAATAGATAACAATAATCAGGTAAACAATTCGTGCATCAATAAGTACTCTCTCTCTCATTTATCAGATTGGCAAGAAAGGGAATTGATATTGCGTTTTTATCTACTTTGAAGCATATCTGTAACTTAGTTTAAGGCCAGTAGCAAAATTTGTATTGAAGACAGAAAGACAGACAAGAAAGCGATCCAATAAAAACGTAGTAAAAATGGTCCACCACTATTAACGCCATCGCAACTAGAGTCGCAAAGATAAAGAGCCCACGTAGCTTCTTATTAGATGACTCTTTGTATAAGGATAAAGAGGTTCACTACTGTTAAATGAGTGATTGAGTAAAAAACGTTTCTTTTTTTCTGATAATTACATGACTAAGTCGAAATGTCTTCCATTGGAAGACAAAGAACAACTAAACGAGAAACATAAAAAATGCTCTCTGCGTAACATTCCTTTTTAAAGGTAATATTTCTGAAGTACAGCTATTAGTGATAACTCACAGTGGAATACGTTTAAAAAAGTTTCCACGCTCAGTGACAGCGCGTTATTACTTCCCAAATGAAAGCGTCTTCTTGGGGTAATTCTGGCTATGTTAAAGGAATACTCTCCGGCATTTCCGCATGCTAACACTTGCTTAAATTGCTCTGGTTAGCATCCAGTTACAGATAAGTCGTAATTCTGACAATTGTTACACTTGTAACCTATTAACAGAGTAAAAAAGATGAATGATACAGCTGCTACCGAAATGATATTGTTTTGTGCAGCTCCGGCAAAGATGCGTGGACTGAAAACTGGAAGACTGGAGGCGAGAGACAGGGTTTAAAATCAGCAGATGGAAAATTGAGTTTGTATGTCCTGGCAACGAGGAAGACGACACAGTTATACGGGGAGAACCTGAACACGGTACATCGCTTCAGATACCTCGGATCACCTGTGGAAAATAATGGAAATATGGTTCTGAGACAGATCACCGAGTGCAAGCTGGATGGAGAAATTTGGAAAGGATGTCTGGAAACCTCTGTGGCAAAAATGTAAATGTCAGACTGAAGGGGAAGTCATATAAGCCAGTCTTAGGCCGGCATTTTAATAACTAGCAGAAACACAGGCAACAACAAAGAACAGTACAACAGGCTAGATGTAACTGCGATGATGTTGAGGTGGATACGTGGACTCACCAGAGCGGAACGGATTCCAAATGAGAAACTCCGAGGAACTCTAAGTTGTTGAAGTGCCCAAGAAACGGCAGGAGAGAGGACTCCGAGCGGTATTGACATATCATGAGAAGAAACCGCAACCAAAGAGAGTGAGTGATGGTAGAAGGCGCCAGGAAAAGAGGAAGGTCTAGAAAGAGCTGGGTGATCTGCATCCGGGAGGAGCAGAGGGAAAAACAACTGAAGAAGCACGACAAACAGGTCCGGAAAAAGTAGAAGAAACGTGCCAGAAACGACGACCCTGCGTAAGACAGGAAAAGAGACGAAGAAGATAAAAGTGGAGTTGACAACATACTTGGCGTACCGCATGAAGTCATCACAACACGCCACTACGTTACTGGCACCCAGCGTGAATATACAGGGTGAGTCACCTAACGTTACCGCTGGATATATTTCGTAAACCACATCAAATACTGACGAATCGATTCCACACAGCGAACGTGAGGAGAGTGGCTAGTGTAATTGGTTAATACAAACCATAAAAAAATGCACGGAAGTGTGTTTCTTAACACAAACCTCGTTTTTCTTTAAATGGAACCCCGTTAGTTTTGTTAGCACATCTGAACATATAAACAAATACGTAATCAGTGCCGTTTGTTGCATTGTAAAATTTTAATTACATCCGGAGATATTGTAACCTAAAGTTGACGCTTGAGTACCACTCCTCCGCTGTTCGATCGTGTGTATCGGAGAGCACCGAATTACGTAGGGATCCAATGGAAACGGTGATGGACTTTAGTTACAGAAGAGACTGGAACAGCACATTACGTCCACATGCTAACACCTTTTTATTGTTTTTTCACTGACGCATATGTACATTACCATGAGGGGTGAGGTAAACGTACACACGTGGTTTTCGTTTTCAATTACGAAGTCGAATAGAGTGTGCCCCACTGGAAACGCGTCGACGTATGTGGTATCAGCATGATGGTGCACCTGCACATTCCGCAATTAACACTAGGCTGACCCTTGACAGGATGTTCGACGGGCGTTTCATAGGACGTGGAGGACGCATAAATTGGCCAGCCCGTTCTCCTGATCTTACACCTCTGGACTTCTTTCTGTGGGGTACGTTAAAGGAGAACGTGTACCGTGATGTGCCTACAACCCCAGAGGATATGAAACAACGTATTGTGGCAGCCTGCGGCGACATTACACCAGATGTACTGCGGCGTGTACGACATTCATTACGCCAGGGATTGCAATTGTGTGCAGCAAATGATGGCCACCACTTTGAACATCTAATGGCCTGACATGTCGGGACACACTCTATTCCACTCCGTAATTGAAAACGGAAACCACGTGTGTACGTGTACCTCACACCTCATGGTCATGTACATGTGCGTCAGTGAAAAAGACCAATAGAAAGGTGTTAGCATGTGGACGTAATGTGCTGTTCCAGTCTCTTCTGTACCTAAGGTCCATCACCATTCCCTTTGGATCCCTACGTAATTCGATGCTCTCCGACACACACGATCGAACAGCGGAGGAGTGGTACTCAAGCGTCAACTTTAGGTTACAATATCTCCGGATGTAATTAAAATTTTACAATGCAACAAACGGCACTGGTTACGTATTTGTTTATATGTTCAGATGTGCTAACGTAACTAACGGGGTTCTATTTCAAAAACCTAGGTTTGAGTTAAAAAACATACTTCCGTGCATTTTTTATGGTTTGTATTAACCAATTACACTAGCCCCTCTCCTCACGTTCGGTCTGTGGACTCGATTCGTCAGTATTTGATGTGGTTTACGAAATATATCCAGCGGTAATGTTAGGTGACTCACCCTGTATATATATAATCGAACGGTTAGCTATGTTACATAACTCTACGTTGATACTTCGTGACGTTTTCTTCAGTGCAAATACGGTAAAACGGCAACGTAAACAATAACTGAGATTCAATCATGAATTTGCACATGACACTTATCTTGCGAAATGGAGGTACAAAGGCTTTCTCTTCACATAACGCAGCCATTCGGCACTGCGAGGTATAATAGTAAGCAAGACTTCGTGGTCAGGTGGCAAGAAATATGTCTCAGATTTGATTTACACTTGTGCGAGGAGATAAGTGTCTTACGAAACCATTGAGCCCGAGGCCGTCGGGTATGAAGGACCGAACCAGACACGTGGAATGCTGACTGCCGTCGGCACGTTTACCGTAAATGGTGAACCACCTGTTGCCAATTTAGACCTCCACGCTGAAAAATAAATAATTCTCAGTTTTATTTCTGATCGTGAAATGAGTTGATGCTTACACGAGAAACGGGCTTCAGATGATAACTACCCACTACACTAAAATTACTTCTGCCGAGCAGCGAGGCAAAATCGCAAGAACTGTTACGTACTTTTTCTTTGATGGAACTGAAAATACACTCACTTGACTTTGTAATACCAAAGTGCATTAATGCCACTATAGAGTTTATATTAAAAAGAGATCCGAAACACTGTTACTTAAAGCACCACTACTACATTCTGCTTTTTTTATTTTTGTACAAAACAAACCGTCACAAAATAATCATGGGCACTGAAGATATAAAACCAGACGAACAGCTACAAGAAAGCAGGTGGAACGTGATACTGGCACACGACATGCAAGCATGTCCGAAGGAACTTCGCATCATAATGGAGAATAACACAGGCACTGCAATATCGTATATATCCGCCAATACCGGGCAAGCGACTTGCGAGTAAAATGTCTCCCCTGTACGGGAATATACATAATGGATGTACGAGTACAGTTTGTTGTAGATTCATAGTTGACGACATATGGAAGTTTGGGTATGGCCGTGATTCGTGCTCAGATAGCCAATTGGTAAAGCGACCGCTGATAAGCAGGGAGCTCGGTTCAAGTCCCACCCGGCACGAATTTTCACTGTCGTCATTCCACTATACAGCTAATAGTTCTCCATATTCGCAACTGTGAATAAATTTAATGTAATTATACACTATGTTTGCTTGGGGCTCCCAAACTGGATGTCGTAAACCGATTTGCAAGTACTGCTTCTGGCTGGTCATGGAAACACTCCAATTTCGAGTTTCGAAATGTGGTTGTAGTAGCTCGATTTCCACTTCTACAAACAATTTACGCTCCCCCAGAAACAATTTCCGCTCCCATGTAAAAGCACAGCCATTTTTGAAACGTGCTTCGGTTGTCTTGTTAAGTCTAGTTTTAAAACATTTTCGGCTATTTTGAGGCAGTGAAGGAAAGTAAATATGCTGGACTGAAGAATGAATCTGTCTACTTCTAATATTTAACTAAAGAAAAACAGTCACTGTGATGACTAAATCAGAAACAGCAACAGTTGATTTACAGACGCCATTTGTATTAAACAAATGACGATCGCAAAATCGATATTTGAGCGGTCTAGCAAGATCGTTTCAGTCCACGTAAACATGAAGCAAAAAACAGTTTCCAAGAAAGTTGGTTTTCGTCTATCGGAAATTGTGTCGCGTACAGACGTTGTGATGGTTGGCTGGCTTCCTTTGGCATTTGACTTAGCCAGATACTGATACAGTTCTGATTATCATTTTCCCGTATTCTGTCCTGATCTTTTCGACTATCTTTCCGTTTCTGGAGCCATAGAAGAAGAAATTTGAATTGAATGACCAATTGACGTCAAGGTCATTAGAGACGGAGTGTTTGTTCCGTTGGGCAAGTATGGGGTAGAGCGTTCGGCACCGTATTTTTAAGTAACGATCCTGACAGTCTTGCTTACGTCCGTCGCGGGGAAATCTTAATCGACAAGGATTTCAACCAAAAAAAGTTCAACTTCTTTATGTACTTCGCCCTCTCTGAGTATCTTCCTGTGACATGCACCGTTGGCCACGATTTTGCTTGGTGTGGGTGAAGCGAATATTGTTAGAATTTCGCAGTAAAATTAGTTAATTCCCGTGCAGTCTTCCCTCTATGTCCCCTCTCACCCTTATTTTGTGTAGCACTACAACGAAACGGCGATAATGTAATGCAAAACACTCCAATATACCTCACTGCTTACTGATTATTAGATTGACTTTGTTAAAGAAGCGGAAGCAAGGCGACCTTGGACGAAAGTGCAGCTGCGTATCCAGCTCGTATGACAGTTGCGGGAATCATATCGATGACGATGATATGAATCTCTGGTTTATTATTGCGTAAGGCTGGTGCAGTCCTAATATCAGGCATACCGTACAAAATACTAAAAATGGAACACACAAATTCCGAAAGGATAGTGATCAGAGTTTTTACAGATTTTCACAGAGCGGTATAATTTCTTAAAACGAAGCACAGGAAAAGTAGTCGTTTTTGAAGGTGACATACTACCAAACGTTGACCGAAGTGATTCGACGCTTGTTGAGTTCCGCCTTTGTGAAAATCGTAATAAAAAGTATTCAAAACTTTTAAGTGAAATTTCCGTTCTTACATCATCTACGACAATTTATATTTGATAACAGCAACTTCAGTCGCTTTTATTCGCATGTCGGAACGGTCGATGACTACAAACCTTGTTTCTCCTTTCATCTGCGTGTTATTTGACTTCAAATTACATGTGTTGAGGAGTCTGGCGATGTTATTTCATGTCAGAAAAAGCTATTCAGGAATAACAATCAAACAATGTGTTCCGAGAGTTTTGCATCGCGCCTTAGTGGTGTTATCATTACTACATTTTAATTTGTAATACATCACCACGCCAGCTACTAACTGATACACAAACTGGTAATTGCTATCACACTAGAAAAAGGAAAAGTTCTCTTGCAATTGTGTGTGGAACACAAATCACGCTCGCAGCTGGGCATCTAGACTTAACTGATATTTCACATTCTTTATAATTTATTATCCAGAATGTTTTTTGGGCGTGTATCAGTTTCTCAAAACTCCATGAAAAAATCAGTTTCACGCAAGAAAATCACACACTGATAGCACCTTAGACTATCTCGATCTGACTATCCATTATTGGCAACAAAATAGATTTCAAAATTTTTCGGAAAGCAACCTATTCCGATATCATCATCCCAGCTGATTCCACCCATCCTCAGGCGCATAAAATGGCCTTTTTTCACTCGAGTATCCATCGAGCCCTTTCCATTCCGCTTTCGCCAGTCAACTTACAGAACGAATTAAAAGTCCTCGAAAACATCGCTCAGAATAATGGATATAATCCCAGTATAGTGAGACAGTTGTTCAACAAAAAAACATGAAAGAAGACTACCACCCTTTCCAGTTCAGGTACTCACAATCAACACCAGGCAACGAAATACATATCAGTTCCCTTTATAGGTAACACATCCTATAAGGTAGGTCGTTTATTAAAAAACCTAAGGTGTAAAGTTTCATACTCTACCACCAACAACCTCAAAAAGAATTTAGTTCATTCTCTGGATAAAGAAACTGATAAATCATCGCTGTCAGGTGTGTATAAGATCACGTGTGCTGAATGTCCCTCTTATTACATTGGCCAGACAGGCAGGGCCCTGTATGTTAGGTTTAAAGAGCATCTGCCGACAAAAAGCGGTGATGGAACACAAGGATCTACATTTGCTGAACACCTGGTCCAAAAGGCGCATGCTCCCAAGCCTCTACAAGACGCAGAGCTTTTGCATAATGAAGTTAAGGGATGTGGGCTAGACACCCTCGAAGAATTGCAAATTTTTAAACATATTATTGATAGAGACAACTTAATGATCAGCTACAACTAAAAAATAGAAGTTATTTCGAAGGATTTCAACCTTTACTCCAGTGTAGTTTACCCACAGTCCGCTTCGAATGGGCGATGCTGTTTCCCTATCTGCTTTGTCCCTTTATTATAGTGCGATTGTACATGTGTGTCTTTATATGTCGTAATATGCCTGGTAATGACATAGTTGCTAAGTCGTTTTTATGGTAAAGACATTTATGCTTAGCACGCATGGTTTCGGCCCTAAATTTTAGTTACTGTAGCAGGGCTTCGCTCTCTTGCTATAATATTTAAATGTAAAAAAAATTTATACCTTGGCTTTGTAATTTGTTCTCAGGTAAATTGTTTAATGTTGCTATACCAATTGATACGTTTGTCCATTTGTAGGACGGCTTTCAGTCACATTTTGTTTATATGTATATTTGCTCTAAGTAATCGACAGTTTGTCTCTCGCGCCTGCGCTTCGCCTGCACCCGCGCATGCGCTTGGCCGCGGCCGAGCCTCGTCGCGGAACTGTTCACGACGCCTAGTTTCAGAGCCGCTCACATGTGGTCCTTATTTCTGGCCGGCGTAGCCCCGTCTACGTTCGCCTTAATGGTTTTAATTTCGACAGACATAACCTTATGATTATGCGTCTTTATTGCTTTAATTTTTAATCTGTGACATGGCCAGTGTTTGGCTCTCAAAATAATTTAATTTTTTGTAAGTATCACGATTTCTTTATTATTCAATCTTTAGGCTGATAATGCATTTCAGTGAGTAATATATGTCCGTATGTGGTTTAATTTATAGGTTCTGAAGAAGATTCCATTACCGGAATCGAAACGAAGATAAAGGAGTAAAAACTACCTTGCAACTGAAGGCTGAAAAAATTGTTTATTTTCTGTACATTTCACAGTTCCTGACGCGCTTCAATATGTTGAAGATTTGTAAATCTTCAAGTATTGTTTAAAATTTTGAGCTGGTAAGTTAGACATTGAACTTTAACTTCTGAGTCGGCACTTCATTTACTGTACATGATTTCTAGCATGATACAAAAGCGCTTCACATGTTATTCCAACCTATGTTATTTTTAACCCTTACTGCTTAGACAAATCGTTTCAAATAACGTCTGACAGATTTTTTTTCAATTTTCAGGTTTTGTTCAGAATGGACTAAATATGGTACATTTAAATAACGATCGGTATTTTGTTATTATTATGATTGAGAGAAAGCAGCTGTTCGTGAAATCTCTCAATTTCCCCTCAAATCACTAGTTAGGCTTTTCTTAATCACCCTGATTACTTAAAAAGAATTGTTTTGCTGAACTAGACCACACGCTGGTCAATCTGATATTCAACTACCCATTTCTCACTCTTCGTTTGGCGATGAAAATTTGCTAAAAATACGTTGTGTAATTTATTGGGCGTTTTGTCTACGCTCCGCTCGAAAATTTGACAAAAAATAAAGATGTAACGCCTTTAGTACGAAAAAAAATCGTTTCGTTCAAAAGTCAGGGGATACCTTCAATTATCGTATCGGCCCGGCGCAGTGCAGCAACACGACATGTCATGGAAGCCCCGAAGCCCTCTGCAGAAGTATTAAGCCAACCTGCCTCCATAACTGCGAAAGAGTTGGCGGTGCACGATTTTCTGCACGAAATGATCTATAGCTTATGTCAACATAAATGTTCGATGGGAGTCATGTAGGGCGATCTGGGTGGCCAACTCATTCGCTCAAACTGTCCAGAATGTTCTTCAAACAAATTGTGAACAATTATGGCCCCGTGATATACCGGAATGTCATCCATAAAAATTCCATCATTGCTTCGAAACAAAGTGCATAAATGGCTGCAAATGGTCTTCAAGTAGCCGAACGTAAACATTACCAATCAATGATCGATTCACTTGGGCCAGAAGACCCGGTGACTTCCGCGTAAACACAGCCGACACTATTATTGAGCCACCAACAGTTTGCACAGTGCCTTGTTGACAAATTAGGTCTATGGATTCATGGGATCTGTGCAACACTGACCTTACTGTCAGCTCTTACCAACTTAAATACGGATTCTTCTGTCTACGCCACCGTTTTCCAATCGTCCAGGGTCCAACTGATATGGTCACGAGCCCAGGATAGGCTCTGCGGTAGATGTAATGGTTCAAATGGCTCTGAGCACTATGGGACTAACTGCTGAGGTCATCAGTCCCCTAGAACTTAGAACTACTTAAACCTAACTAACGTAAGGACGTCACACACATCCATGCCCGAGGCAAGATTCTAACCTGCGACCGTAGCAGTCGCGCAGTTCCAGACTATAGCGCCTAGAACCGCAGAAAATATGCATTTCCGGACCCCTGTTCACTGGACATATTTTTCCAGTTTGGATGAGTACTACCATCTCTCAACGTATTCCACACCTTTGTTTTGAACACCCAACGTGTGTGTGTGTGTGTGTGTGTGTGTGTGTGTGTGCGTGTGTGTGTGTGTGTGTGTGTGTGTGTGTGTGTGTGTGTGTGCGTGTGTGTGTGCGTGTGTGCGTGGACTGTATCAGCATAAACCTAAAACAAATAAATAATCAATTATTTAACAAATAGTCTCTGCCGTATGTTATTTGCATTTCATGTAATGATTGGTACTGCTGCGAAAGTAATACACTGTAAGGTTACTAGGTGTTTACTAGAACATTTTGTCACCCAAATACAAAGCTAAAAATCAGTTCACATATGTTGGCACCGAATTAGCAGTGAAGTATTTTGTCAAAAATCTGCGAACATTTGTGAATGTTATATGTCTTATAGTGACTTTTTTGCTGCCTGATATGATTCCTTTATCATTGCTGCGTATTGGATGTCAGATCAAAAGCTGACTAGAGCGAGGCAAGAACACTGTTTCACGGTAGAATACCAAACATAAGCCTTTTTGTCTTTAAGAATGCAGGGTGAGAAGAAAACATCGATGTGTTAGCAATAAGTAAATGTTGAAACTCGCCACGATTTTGCTCAGTAGATGTAATCCATCTTCAAGGACAGATGTGTAGCGAGAATTAATGAAAATTGTTATTTTCTCACCTTTGAAAGTGTTTTAGAGAAAATGTATAAACCTCGGGTTGAATGCTATTTTGTGAAAAGGATACTGGCTCCTGATTGCAGTCCAGTCTTTCTTATTTTACTTAGTTCGTCTTAATTCGAAACGTAGAAATATCGGATTTTACCTACTTTATCTAAGCACGTCTGACTTCACCTCAATGACACCATTCCATGACGTTGGACTGGAAGAGGAGAGTAGATGAACTTCATCGACGGTGGCCTCCCAGGTCTCACACCTTGTGTGTCCGTGGGGCTACGTGAAAGACGGTGTTTTTATTATTCCTGTACCTGACACTCTTGAAGGTCTGCGACATCGCATTGTTGAAGCTGCGAATTCAACAACGAGAGACCAGCTGCTTCGCGTGTTGCAGGAAATGAGGCACCGTTTTCATATTTGTCGCGTAACACATGCTACTCACATTGAATGCATAAAAATTTGAACCTTTCCAGGAACGTTAGAATTATGCTTCTATATTTTGCAATTTGAAAGCAATAAATGTTTGAAATTGTTCCTTCTTCTTGAAGAGATCCATGTGTATCAAGAGTACTCGTAGACTGTAGCGTAGGATCGGGGGGCAGTGGGGCTTGGCCTGGCGTTGTGCAAGTATTCACTTATTTTACACCATTTGTTAAACACACTACATAAAGCTCGAAGGACGTCAATAGAAATTCTCCCAAGAAATAAATCTTACCTAAAAATGGCGCAGCCTAAATAAGAACAAAAATCTTTCTCCAGACAGGTAGAATATTTTTAAACACTGATGTTATTCAGCCCCCTTTGACATACAAGCCATCATTGACCCTAAGCAATGAAGAGAAGTCGCTTTATTCACAATATCAAAAATGGTTCACATGGCTCTGAGCACTATGGGACAAACTTCTGAGGACTTCTGAGGTCTCCTGGAACTTAGAACTACTTAAACCTAACTAACCTAAGGACATCACACACGCCCATGCCCGAGGCAGGATTCGAACCTGCGACCGTAGCGGTCGCGCGGTTCCAGACTGTAGCGCCTAGAACCGCTTGGCCACTCCGGCCCGCTTCACAATATCGTTTGTAGTAATTTTGTAAGCAGGCAATCAGAATAACTCTGTATCCTAAATGAACAAATGCTACAACAAGGGCTACACTCTACCACTGTGAACTTCCACAGCTCAACTAATACTATGGACAATATGACTACAGTGAGTTTTCTGATATAATGATAACGGACAGTAGCATAATACAGAAAAACTTATGGCTCTGTACAGCGACTGAAACTAAACATCTGCGTGAATATGAAACACAATACAGAAATCACTCTCTCATACCCTCGCGGCCCCGCTGTGAAGTGTGCGTTTCACAACATGTAACGGTTGCACCACGTACCACGTTCGGTAACAACAGCAGCCTCCGGCTGCCTGCACTGTTCCCACTACCCGCCGCCGAGTAACTTCTCCCTGGCAACGCTTGACAGCTGCCCATTAGTAGATGTGGGTCATAAAAACACAAAACTAAGTGCTCAGTACAACAGTAACTTATCTGCAGAATTCCTCGTTTCTGGCTGTGGCTGCCGTCTTGTTCTGTACGCCGGGGAAAAGACAATCCACTTTCCAAGAGCGCGATGTCCTCAGGCAGTTTGGCCACGCACCCATTGACTGAAGCGACTCTCCACGTTTCAGACTGCTCCTGTTCCCATCTCGCTGGCTGCCGACCAACAAGCTCTCCTCCGAACTGCGGCCCGTTGTGACTAATGGGGCCAGTAACGTCGAACAAGTGCGGCCAGAGGGCCAAACAGAGGACGGAGCCGCTGGACACTGCGGACTGAAGTGGTGGCGCGTACGAAGCGACCGACCGACCGACAAATTGAACGAGTGAAGGCGCCAACCGACCGAGCAACTTCTCTTTTCGGGTGTTCGGTTGATACGACCACAAGAGATCCGACAACACCGCACCGTTTCACCCGAGCCCACTAGAACTTCGTCCAACAGTGTCGTGTGTAGACCTATCGTGACAACCGCCAGATGATGTTCGAATTTTGTCAGTGCGGTGCTGCAATGGATGAGTAAAGTCAGTCGGCACGTGCGTAGGCTGCTCACGAAATTGCTGCCGGTCGGTTGGTCGGTGCTTGTGTAGGGCCCTTCTTTCTTTCTTTTTTACGCTACTGCCGTTATCCCGCATTGTGCGCAGGGTCGGCAGGGTTAAGTACGGACGTGGCATGGTTAATTTTAAGGGGTGGCTAGATGTCCTTCCTGCCGCCACCCCATACCCCCCGGGACGGAATTAGTGTACCCCAGCTGTCTGCAGCTAGTGTAAATCGTGAAATAGTGTGAATGTGTTTCAAATGTCGGCGAGTCGTGTAACTGAAGCGGGACGTGGGGACCAGTCCGGTATTCACCTAGTAGGATGTGGAAAACCGCCTAAAAACCACATCCAGGCTGTCCAGCACACCGGCCGTCGTCGTTAATCCGCCGGGCGGATTCGATCCGGGGGCGGCGCGCCACCCGAGTCCAGGAAACAGCGCGTTAGCGCTCTCGGCTACCCTGGCGGGTACAAAATGTCCAATCTAAACGGGAAAAAATTGAAAGAGATTAAATAGACATTGATGAAAGGAAAAATCACTTCTGTTTGAACTTCAGATAAGAATCCCTACCATCGACGACGACTAGCCGTATATTTAACTTGGAAGAATCAATTCTGGACGCCATGAAATCCCTTCCTGCCCTGCTGCAGCAGCATCACACATGCCGAGAGACGGTCATCGCCACCAGAGGCTGACGTTCGGGAACTGTGTCTGCAGACACGAGTAGATTATTCTGCAGTGTTCCAACACCTGTGTTCTTGATTACTATATTCCACTATATTCCAACGCCAGCCATTTCGGCGTCGCTTATCTCATTCATCAGGCTCCTTATCCAAAGCCTAGTCTCCTAATTAAGGTGTTTAGCAACTACAAAATCGATCAACAATATAGCTTTTAACGGGAAATAAATTTTATGGATATAGAGAAGTGAAAAATATAACCACTTGTAACGATTACTGCAATAAGGTTATGTGCAACGCAAAGCCGGCCGCAGTGGCCGTGCGGTTCTGGCGCTGCAGTCCGGAACCGCGAGGCTGCTACGGTCGCAGGTTCGAATCCTGCCTAGGGCATGGGTGTGTGTGATGTCCTTAGGTTAGTTAGGTTTAAGTAGTTTTAAGTTCTAGGGGACTTATGACCTAAGATGTTGAGTCCCATAGTGCTCAGAGCCATTTGAACCATTTTGCAACGCAAAGCGTACTTCAATCTAGCGTTATCCGATCATGGACATACATGAACACAGTGACCATGTTGAATTGGTACGTCCATGGAAATCATTGTTCATTACACAGAGACGCAATTACTGGCTTGCATTATTCTCATCTTCTCAGGAATAAATTTTCATGATATGGTGGGAACAATACTGAAACGTACGTGTTACTGTTAAATCTGACCTGTATGGGGTTAACTGCTTATTCGACACAGAAAAAAATACTGCGATCGGGTGACAGTGAATTAATAGTTGTATGCGTATAACTTTTGCCGGCCGGAGTGGCCGAGCGGTTCTAGGCGCTTCAGTCTGGAGCCGCGCGACCGCTACGGTCGCAAGTTCAGATCCTGCCTCGGGCATGGATGTGTGTGATGTACTTAGGTTAGTTAGGTTTAAGTAGTTCTAAGTTCTAGGGGACTAATGACCTCAGATGTTAAGTCCCATAGTGCTCACAGCCATTTGAACCATTTGAAGTTACACTAAAGTAACGTTCAATTGTGAGAAGGGTAAATAACTTATAGAAGTGTTTTATACAGCGCCGAATGCAGTAGTTCTTCAATTTTTATTTCCGTCTAACACTGTCAGATCCATAGGTTCCTGACACTGTTAGTTCCCGACGTTCCCGCCAGGTGGCATGTGCGAATGAGTTATTCTAACAGTCATCATGCAGTCTTGTAACGGTGCAGAGCGTGCGCAGTGTTCTTTATGGTTTCATGAATCAAAATATCCGAAGCCACCTCCTCAAAGAAAAGCTGTTATTTATGTTACAATCGTTCCACGGAAACTTGCTGTGTATCACACAGGACGCCAGGTCAGGGTCGGTCAGCAATCTCTGACGCAGCAGTTGAACAAGTTTCGGCAGTCTTACATTCTTGGGCCGGGTACATCAACGAGACGTGCCAGCTTAGAATTTAATTGCTTAGCCGTACAGTGTGGAAGGAATTACGGAAACGCCTGTCGTTCAGGCCCAACAAACTGGAACAGGTACAAGCTTTAAGAGAAAGTGACAAAGGAAAACGAGCTACGTTTCGTGTAGAAATGTTTAACAAAATGCAGACTGAAGATGATTTTTTTTTATAAAATTGTGTTCAGCGACGTGGTCACCTTCCATTCCTGCTGTAAAGTGAATCGGCGTGATGTTCGGATGTGGTCAGCAGGAACCACATGATGTAACAGAACACGTAGGGACTCGCCTAAGGTGTTTTCTTCTTCTTTTTTTTCGCTGTAAGCTGTAACAACATTTACGGTCCACTCTTTTCTGCCGAGTCAACTGTAACTGCCATATAGTACCTGCACGTGTTTAAACAGTATCTAATGCCTCAGTTACAACACGATGTGGGCACAGAAGTTATTTTCTAGCAAGATGGCGCACCACCGTATTATTGTTGTAAAATTGTCGCGTATCTCTGCAAGAGTATGCCGACTTGGATTGGACGTGATGAAACATTATCCAGGCTACCACGATCACCTGATTTAATCCCGATAGCATTCTGTGTATTGGACTACATTAAAGACAGTGTTTGTTTCTCCGTTTCCGGGAAACGTCGACGAGCCCTGACAACTGATAACTCAAGCAGATGCCACCATACATCAACACTTGCTTCAAACGATTTGGCAGGAAACTGATTACAGATGGGACATTAGTCGTGTACCAAAAGGTAGCCACATTGAATATATTTAAATAAAACTTGAAGACATACTGCATTCAGTGCTGCATCTCATATTTCTGTAAGTTGTATGCCTTTCTCTCAATTAAATGTTTGTTTTGTACGATTAATTTATAAACACACTATAGTGTGATATGGTCGCCGTTGCTGAGAGAACAGTCAGCACAACTTCGTTGTATCTTTTTCCCTTTTGCATTTATAATTCGTTCTGTTTCATTTCACCTCATATTACTGCTCATAGCTTTTCAAACGGGAGACTACAGCTATTAGTCGGCCAGAGTGGCCGAGCGGTTCAATGCACTGCAGTCTGGAACCGCGCGACAGCTACGGTCGCAGGTTCGAATCATGCCTCGGGGATGGATGTGTGTGATGTCCTTAGGTTGGTTAGGTTTGAGTAGTTCTAAGTCCTAGGGGACTGATGACCTCAGAAGTTAAGTCCCAAAGTGCTCAGAGCTATTGGATCTACAGCTATTTACAATAATGCTGTTATTTGCTGCTTTCGGGTTGTCTCTTCGTTAATGTACAGGGTTATTACAAATGATTGAAGCGATTTCACAGCTCTACAATAACTTTATTATTTGAGATATTTTCACAATGCTTTGCACACACATACAAAAACTCAAAAAGTTTTCTTAGGCATTCACAAACGTTCGATATGTTCCCCTTTAGTGATTGGGCAGACATCAAGCCGATAATCAAGTTCCTCCCACACTCGGCGCAGCATGTCCCCATCAATGAGTTCGAAAGCATCGTTGATGCGAGCTCGCAGTTCTGGCACGTTTCTTGGTAGAGGAGGTTTAAACACTGAATCTTTCACATAACCCCACAGAAAGAAATCGCATGGGGTTAAGTCGGGAGAGCGTGGAGGCCATGACATGAATTGCTGATCATGATCTCCACCACGACCGATCTATCGGTTTTCCAATCTCCTGTTTAAGAAATGCCAAACATCATGATGGAAGTGCGGTGGAGCACCATCCTGTTGAAAGATGAAGTCGGCGCTGTCGGTCTCCAGTTGTGGCTTGAGCCAATTTTCCAGCATGTCCAGATACACGTGTCCTGTAACGTTTTTTTCGAAGAAGAAAAAGGGGCCGTAAACTTTAAACCGTGAGATTGCACAAAACACGTTAACTTTTGGTGAATTGCGAGTTTGCTGCACGAATGCGTGAGATTCGCACATTGTGTCTGTTCACTTCACCATTAATAAAAAATGTTGCTTCATCACTGAAAACAAGTTTCGCACTGAACGCATCCTCTCCCATGAGCTGTTGCAACCGCGCCGAAAATTCAAAGCGTTTGACTTTGTCATCGGGTGTCAGGGCTTGTAGCAATTGTAAACGGTAAGGCTTCTGCTTTAGCCTTTTCCGTAACATTTTCCAAACCGTCGGCTGTGGTACGTTTAGCTCCCTGCTTGCTTTATTCGTCGACTTCCCCGGGCTACGCGTGAAACTTGCCCGCACGCGTTCAACCGTTTCTTCGCTCACTGCAGGCCCACCCGTTGATTTCCCCTTACAGAGGCATCCAGAAGCTTTAAACTGCACATACCATCGCCGAATGGAGTTAGCAGTTGGTGGATCTTTGTTGAACTTCGTCCTGAAGTGTCGTTGCACTGTTATGACTGACTGATGTGAGTGCATTTCAAGCACGACATTCGCTTTCTCGGCTCCTGTCGCCATTTTGTCTCACTGCGCTCTCGAGCGCTCTGGCGGCAGAAACCTGAAGTGCGGCTTCAGCCGAACAAAACTTTATGAGTTTTTTTACGTATCTGTAGTGTGTCGTGACCATATGTCAATGAATGGAGCTACAGTGAATTTATGAAATCGCTTCAATCATTTGTAATAGCCCTCTACATCTTTTACTTTTAAGGAAATTGCTCTTCGGTAAAACTACACTGCTGATTACGTCCTTAATGTCCTTTCCTGTGGACAACAATACCGTCAATGAGTTTATTATGAGCACTGCCCCGAGAATAACTGATAAGATGATTACGTGTCATAATCGACTATTAAATGCGAAAATCCTTCGGACTAATACTTGACAGCAAATGCATCGCTGCACGTTGTTTTATTCCTTCCACAGTTCTTGTTTCGAAAGGATCCGTAACAGCGGAGCAGATGCCGCTGTCTTTAAAAAGTATCTAACCTGCACACCTGACGGCCTCATTCGCCATGTGGCTTACCTCACCGCGCTTTTTCACTCTCCTTTCTACCGTTCCACTCACTTGTTCCTATTTGATTAGGTGGTCACTCTTCCGGAATGTTTCTTTGTCACTGAGCACAGCGCTGTGTGTGAATGTCGTTAAATTGCAATAGCCATAAGAGGATCTGTAGTTGTTATTAGAAACACTTCATCTCCAAGAAAATGAACAACAACAAATTTCGTTACAGATTTAGTTTTATGCCAGCTTATTAAGCACATTATTAAGGTCGAGGTCGTTAAATGGCCTGACAAAATGTGAACCGGTTCGAGTGAGAGCTATAAAACGAGTCTTAATTGATGCTTGGTCAACAGGAGACAATGCTGGTCGTATCTCAGTGGATAGATACACATGTTCCACGAATCATTTATATTATATGTTGTTAGCGTAATTTATTTTTATATGTGGAGCGTGACGAAAATTAACAAACGCAGTAATTGAAAATACTTTATTAGACGTTCGAGAATTTCCTGAATTAAAATGTGTGCTTGTAATGCGGACAGCCATCAACAAGAAAAAGTTTTAGTTCATTTTAACGGTAATTTGTCATGTATTTCACCCCAGTGAATACAAGGTCGAAGATTTTTTTCTCACAATAATCCCCTACTTCAAAAATGATTCAAATGGCTCTGAGCACTATGGGACTTTACATCCCCTACTGTCAAAGAATAGTGAACATTAATGATGGCCATTTTTCCTTTCTTCGAGTATGAATTGTAGTCGTGATTAAGGATTTTCCAGTCTGAAGTGGGATGAATGACTTACAACAAATTTTAATACGTGCACAATGAAAGTGTAGTTAATGCCGAACTCTAATTATTGTCTCTCATTTGAACTGAAGTAAAATCCAATTTTCAGTACACCAGTTTAGAAACGAATGCAGAATTTTCATAAACTTTCCTAAGCATGCAGTAAAGGGGTAGGTTGCTACTGCTGACGATTTGTGCCACAGACGCATGTGCAAACGTGGACCAATAGTGGAGTGGAGAGGGAGTGGGCGGCGTACAGCAGCCGTACACATCCTAAATTTCGCCTAAGTTGCACACATGTGGGCTGCTGAATATTTATGTTCCACGAGGAAAAAATTCCCTTCCAATGCCTGTGACTCTAACTAGGCTGTTTAGGTTTTTGTGTTGGCAACGCCACGTAGTGCTCTGTATGAAAGTCGCTGACTGCGCTGTGTGCAGTCTGTGGCTGGTTGGACTTATTGTTGGAATATTCGCTAGTGTAGCGTTGGGCAATATATATATATATATATATATATATATATATATATATATATATATATATATTCGTGGCATCCAAGTTGACAAATTTCCTTTTTCTGACGGACACACGTCCTGATCGTCCGCCCATAGTAACATCTCAGTACTCTGGCATCTCTCTCCCCACATCCACCACTGCTAGCGGCTCACTGTTATCTATCAAAATCTTTCATTTGCTAACTATATGCCTATCAGTAGTTAGTGCCTTAAGTAGTTAGAATCTTTTATTTAGCTGGCTGTATTGGCGCTCGCTGTATTGCAGTAGTTCGAGTAACGAAGCTTTTTGTGAGGTAAGTGATTCATGAAGAGCATAGGTTATTGTTAGTCAGGGCCATTCTTTTGTAGAGATTATTGAAAGTCAGATTGCGTTGCGCTAAAAATATTGTGTGTCAGTTAAGTGATGATCAGAATAAGTAAAGAGTACGTTCAGTTTTGCTCAGCTGTTTGAAAATCAAATAACGTAAGAGTTTTTCTAGCACTGTGATTCTTTACATTCAAAGGGGGAAGTTTCATCTTTCTTTTCAATCAAAGGGGGCGTTTCACGACTAATAAATGCCCTGAATGTCGGCAAACAAAATGAACTCCTTAGAACTTCGGTTACCGTTTGCTTTGATCAACGATCATTCCTGGACATCTCTTTGCAAATCGTCACCCACTTTACCTGCATAAAAATTCGGTTGTTCACAACTTATTCTTGTTGAGACTTTCTCTCGAATATGTATGTAACTTCACGAACAAAATTGTTTTTGTCATATATCACTACAGTAGCATCTAGGTGGTATCGCAATATATTTTGTGAAGGTGGTGCAACACATCTGCTACCTATTGTAAGACCGACACATTTCAATCTCCTAGAGCTGATGAAAAATCACTTCCTATTCGCAACTCATTTCCATCTTCAGCTCGTCGTCATCAGGTATCTTAGTCATTAACGATAGCAGTAGTTTATGAGAGCTTCAATGGCTGGTTTAAAACTGGCGGCAAATAACAAATCCATCTTACGTTACTGCCGTTAACAGAAAAAAATAGATAACTGAGAAATATATGAATACTGTTAAACTTCGTCTACGTATTCCAACAGTTAGGTTGCAATTTTTAGTGTGGAGGCGCTCCACATTATGACTACATCGTGAGACGCGTATCGTATTCTTATAGCAGCAGTTCTTTTACAAGAGATTTTTCTCACAGACATTTGTGAACGATGGGGTGATAAATAGGCTCAGCCCCTGTTGTTAATAATGTAATTAATTTGATGATTAAAATTCCACTTGAGGATACCTTTTTCAGTTTCGATTCAAGAACTCCAACACTAAATGATTTTTGTAGGGTTCGTAAAGTCGTAGTTACTTCAAAATCACTACGTCTGAATAGTGAAATGCAGATTCGAACTCCTTTTATCACACATGATTCATACTGCCTCTCTCTCCCCCTTGTTATTATTGTTATTATTATTAATCTCCTCCCCCTCTGCCTCTGTCCCCCCCCCCCCTCTCTCTCTCTCTCTCTCTCTCTCTCTCTCTCTCGCTGTGTGTGTGTGTGTGTGTGTGTGTGTGTGTGTGTGTGTGTGTGTGTGTGTGTACTGGGGATAGAACGAGATGACGCCACTACAAGAGCTGTTCGTGATATTTTGTCGAAGTTTTCGATGTGGAGGGTGATTGTTATTGTTTTAAGGTTTGTAAGGTTCGTCTAGCTTCGCTAATTAGGGAAACGTGGACTATCAAAGCATGATCTGATCTACTCTTGTTAGGCCTCACTAGACAACATCTCAAAAAAGAATGCACGCCGAGGAAGGGTGAGGGCACATGTATTTCACTGTTTATAGAATTGATTTATGAACTACAATAATATCATGCGCTGTATTTCAGTAAGACCTGTGTCTGTAGTACAGTGCATGCGGTGGGATATCCGATTATCCACTTGTTAACTGCCAGACAGCCTACGGTCTCTGAGTATGGAACTGTGTTAGAAACGTGCGGATTCAGTTATTGCGTCATGTGTTGTCATCAGACGTTCGATCAGAAAACGTTGTTGTGGAGAAACTATTGTTTTCAAAATGTAACGCATGTTGAAGTAATTACCGTTATTCATCAGTGGGAAACCGCCTGTCGCCTTGACAGACCTGTCACAAGGGAAAGAAATGTTGCTAGTCTAGTAAATGACCATGGACGATGAAACATTCTGTTGCTAGTCTAGTAAATGACCACGGACTGTGGAACATTCCGTAGAAAATTACTGCAACTAGTTCGAAGGACAGATCCACAGACACACACACACACACACACACACACACACACACACACACACACACACACGAACAGAATTATACGTAACGAGCGGAGGCAGCGCTGTTTAGTTGCGACAGCCCATGTTTCCTGTTGTAAGACGAAATTATCAGAATTGAGCCACTTCTGCTTTTACAGAATCGAAGGAGTTGTTCACTGGTGATGGAAAAATATTCCTTCGTTTCTTCCTAAATGTTTACATCTCGTCTGTAATTTCAGGGATAGGGTTGCAAATTATGGAATTAATATTAAGCTATATAAATCATATTTACCGACTGATTATTATTTTTTTTATTTTTACAGTGGATGTACGCACTGAGAAGCAGAGGACGATTGTTCGATTTCCTGCTCGGCCATTTAGATTTCGAGTACGCGTCGTTTTTCTTCTGTGTGGTGTCGCAGAATGTTTAATAAACAAGTCGTGGTTTATTCATTGCATTCGTTTTACCAGACCCGAGTAAAATCCGTAATGAAGCAGATGTCAATCGGGTGCAAACTACGGTTTTTGCGTAAGAAACGTAACGAAGAATATCACAGTTGATTTCACTTAAACAGAAAGAGTGGGAGGGATGCACTTGGAGACTGAACTACATGAGTCATGAGACGTCGAAGTGTAACGTAGAAATGAATCCTTGCTGCACTGCGTGCAAATTCGGTCAAGATCTCAAGCACCGACAAATGCTTTCAGATATTATAGAAAGAGTGATGAAAATTTTGTGTTGCATTTACCGTATTGCTGAGGAACATACCACGTTCTGAAACACCAATGTTCTCATTTAGAGGCAACAGCTGAATAAATGATGGAAATTTGTGTTGTATTTATAATATTTTTTGAGTATTATATCATATTACATACTGGGTCGGTTCGAGAACATTTTATAAATAAGCGAGATATAATTTGGCACCCCCGTCCTCCTACTTCCTCTCCTAATACCTTAAAAATTATATCTAAATCTAAATATCGCATTTTAAAATAAGTACTACATAGACATTCGTCTGTAACAGAAATTCTGTGATTCCGCAGCTAAATATTGGAAGAAGAAAGAAATCATTTCTATTTAAGGCAATTCCGGAGATCAAGCAGTAAAGGATTAGTCGCTAATAATGTTCATCGCATATCCAGATTTTGGTCGCTGTGTGCCACTTTTAGTATATAGTAAATGTAAGTTAAAACTTTAAAACCGTACGTATGGACGTGGTCTCAGTTGGACTATTCATGCCAAGGCTGATGTGAACTCTACTGCCTCACATTATATGTATTCCTTCATGGAGTCTGTGGTAAATAATTGGTAAATAATCCACTGGAGTTCAAAAGGAACAATGACGTAAATAATTAAAATACTAGAAGAAAAAATGACATTCGTTACTCCTCATTCAGGTTGTCCTTAGTACAAAAATGGGTACACAATGCTGCATGTAAAATTTTTAATAACTTACACAATGATATAAAATGTCTGACAGACAGCAAGATAGAATTTGAAAACAAACTGAAAAAGCATCTACTTGACAACACATTCTATTACGTAGAACAATTTCTAATTTTGTAATGTGTAAAATGAGATGGGTAGTAATTATTAAGTCACAACAGTACTAAAAAAAGCATGTAGCTATATTTACATAGGAGTGTAAAATGAATCTATAATCCTTTGGGCCTGCTGCGTGATAAATATCGTTCAAGGACATAACAAATTTGTATTACCATTTTCGAAGCTGTGAATGTCATTTTTATTTGAACTATAGGCAATACAACCATCATCAAGTTATCTGTAATAGAACATATTATAAATTTTGCTAAATTAGTTATATTACGTGTGAGTTATTTATAAAAAATACGAATATACACACATTTTCAAGTCCTGGCTTCCATGCAATATCATTCTTTCTGTTGCTGTCTACTTGATACTGACTATATTTTACGTTAATGTAGTAATAGTAATCAGTCCTGTAGTGTGCTGCGACTTTTCGTTTAGTATCAGTAGTGGTCAGAAACAAATCTGTCTGTAATTGACATTAGCGGCAGCAGTCGACATTGCACGGAAATCGGTACTTGAAAACGTATATAAAATCATATTACTGATATGTTACTCAGTTGTAAAGCAATGAATGTACCAAAATTTATAAAATATTCTGTTACAGATAACGCGATGATGGCTGTGTAACTGAAATAGGCCTACAGTAAAAAAAAAAGTTAATACTCGTTGCAGCGTAAATGGTTGTATAAATTTATTATCTCCTTGAAAGTAAAATGAATCGCTCAACATCATTAAGATAAATCGTAGAAATGATCCACGGAACATGATACTGTGATATATGTGTCACCAGGTTTTGAGGTGAGGAAGTAGATCAAGTGGTTCAAATGGCTCTGAGCACTACGAGACTTAACATCGGAGGTCATCAGTCCCCTAGAACTTAGAACTACTTAAACCTAAGGACATCGCACACATCCATGCCCGAGGCAGGATTCGAACCTGCGACCGTAGCAGTCGAGCGGTTCCGGACTGAAGCGCCTAGAACCGCTCGGCCACCGCGGCCGGCCGGAATTAGATCACCGATTACAAAATACAGGGTGCTATTAAAAAAAGACGTATTGCTGCTCATACCTTTGTGACGAAGAAAGTTACAAGAAAGACAATCAACATTTTAAAATGGTTCATATGGCTTTGAGCATTACGGGACTTAACATCTACGGTCATCAGTCCCCTGCAACTTAGAACTACTTAAACCTAACTAACCTAAAGACATCACACAACACCCAGTCATCACGAGACAGAGAAAATCCCTGACGCCGCCGGGAATCGAACCCGAGAACCCGGGCGTGGGAAGCGAGAACGCTACCGCATGACCACGAGATGCGGACAATCAACATTTTAACCCCTATCAGCTGCCTCTGCCGTTTGGCGTCCAAACCGGCACTCTGGCTACGTATGTCTCTCCCCATAGTGCCTGCGCTGTTCAGCAGTGCCTCCTCTGATGCCGCACAAATAAAATAAGAGTTGGATAATTTTGGCTAGCCACGAATGTGACTGAACTCTGACTACTGAATGCGAACGTAATTTCTGCTACTAAGGGACTGGCGTCTCGTAGGCCCCTCGTTTCGCCACGAGGGCCGTGGAACAGTCTAGGCTGCAAGTGGTCGACCGCAGGTAACCACCGCAAACACGCAGCGGCGCTGTTGCCTCAGAAGTAATTAGAGGCGGGACTCCCGCGTCCAGGGACGCGGCGGAATTGCCGTCTGGCACGCACTGCGGCTTCGGCCTTCCACCATCCTTCGCTTCTTACTTGAAACCGCGAATGCCCAACTGTGACCTCATCCCAGAAGACATGTAGGCGCGGCGTACCAGGTTGCGTTTCCGACACTGGACAAGTTGCACTCGTAACGAGCCACTCGTTGAGAACAGTTTTACAAGTGCGAGGAAATAATCCGTCCATTTATAGGCGATAGACTGCTATCGAAACTTGTATATCCCATACAGACAGAAAAGAAGGCAACCGCAGAAGTAATTTGCCACTTTATAATTTCATGACAATAGCAACGTCTAACGACGGTTTGATGATGGTATCTGCGATATGACGCCCTTTTTTCAAAAGTCAGTTGCACTACCGACTGTTCCTTAGATAGAATGACGCGGCGTTGTGAAATTTTGACATAACATTTGAACCAAATGAGAATAGCTTTTTTAGCGAAGTCTCTTATCTCCTTCTCTTTCGCTCTCTCTCTCTCTCTCTATCTCTCTCTCCCTCTTTCTCTCTTCTCCTGTCTTGTGTAAGACGCACTCTGTGATTAGGAGGTGCGGTATTTTGTTCATGTTTGCACATTTTGCGGCATATTGAAAGGGTACAGTACCGCCAGACATTGCAAATAGGTACAACATTCTTCGTTATTCTTGTCAGAACAACATATTTTTTGTAATAATAATTTCACTTAATACACCGAAGCAGGATACCAGCGTAGGAAAGAAGGACAATTTATTTACTTAATTGATCACATGTGCACTCCCACAAAATAAATCCCTATATCCAATTTGGTGAGATCTCCGAAATGAATGAATGTATGTTCGTCTGCTAACCTCAGATAGTGAACATGCAATATATTATCATCTTTGAGACGGTCCTTTGGTCACCTTTGGTGGAACTAAAGAGATGAAATTTACCTGAGCTCTGAGCGCCTGAAATGTGGCTGACCAATGCGGTAGCAAGGTGCTCCCCCACTTCGACAGAGTGCGAGCTGACCTGAAGAACGGCCATGTTTTCAGCGACTCTGCCGCTGGATCTTGTGTTGGTAAGACCTGTCTTAGGTGTGCTCCGTAAAGACAAAAGAGTGGAGAAAATGGTATGCATGTGGAACACTTAAGAGTAGTTTGGAATAATAATTTATCTATTTCAGGAACTTTTGTGGGGAGAATTAAATGTCAGGCAGGTAATATTAAGGGGATCGTAGTAATCTTCGGAAGTGACCAACGGTCACAATGAAACCACTTGTAGCACTAAGTTGAAATACTTCCGAGTGCTTAAGTTAAGCTGAATTACTGGCGTGTGTACTATAAGTTGGAAATATTTAAGAAATGGCGTGTGCAGGACTTGAAATTAGAAACGAGTACTTCCACGTGGTGAGTACTCTGTGAGTCTCAATCTGTGCATTAGACAAAGGATAAAGAGAAGTACTCGTCCATGGTATCAGTTGAGGACTCGCGTATGTGACGAATATGTTCTTAATATTACTTTGCGTGTTATGTCTCCGTGTGACGCTTGATTCAAACTATAATATTCTGAGAGCGAAGCAAGGTGAGTCAGCCGTCTATCCAGCAACGCCACTTGGCTTGCATTGCACAGGAAGACGTGCATATATCCTCCAGAGTTCATAGTAGGAAAGAAAAGTTACGAAGTGGGGCATTGTCGTGTGAAACTGGGATGAATACTAATTGAAGTGGGAAAGCTGAAAGTGATTAATTATAACGTTGTGACTATTCCTTGTGTTGTATTCCATGTTGCCAGTGTGGTGTATTTCATGTAATTTAAGTATGTGTGGTTTGCATGGGAGAGTAGCGAGATAGGTTCAGAGGCAGTGGGTTATGCATGTTCCTTTTTGTATCGCTCGGTCTGGAGGAAATTTTCGTGATGTTGGGTGTGAGAGTCGAAGTGTGAGATACAGCAAAAGATCCACCATCCTATCCAGAAAGTGCACTGTAGTGTTAGATAATTACGAGACCATAAGATAGAGAATCACCAATGTAAAACCATGCCCACTGGGCGGAGTTTCTCATCTGCTATTGTTGTAGAAAATGTAATGGTGTGTTTAGGTTATAGATTTTATCGGAATAGAAAAGATAGTGAAAAGAAAAAGATTGGTGGACTTGTTCTTCGAATAGTGTGTAGCCATGATATCCAGAATTTATAATGTGTGCGCCATTCATATTCAGTGCGATGGCCACGTGTTGATCAAAGCCGTTGAATAAGAAAGAAAATGTGATGTTGCCAGTGCGTAGTGAGCAATCAGAGTTGTGTAAATTTTTAATAGTCAGATGTGCGTTATCCGTTTCCGTTGCGTAATATTCACACAGGAGAATAATTTGTAGCGTAATTGTGAGTACTAGAGCTCATGTTACTCGATAAATAAGAATGAATCCACTCGCTTGGCAGACCACTCATCTTGCAGGCCTGACTGCTTGATGCCACAGTATGAGCAAGGCATGTGGGTGCCTCTCAATATATATGTTTGCAACTACCTTGTCCAAACCTTTTTCTGTTTCAGCTTTAGCATGAGACAAGACAACGTGGAAGTCTTCATATGGTGATGCCATTGATCGACCGCCGTTATAGCAGTCTACATGCAAATTTTTGTATGGCCAGTCGAAGAACCTCTCTTCATTATCTTTTCATGATTTACATACTCCGATTACGATTCCTTGAATGCATTTTTATGCACGCCAGCATTGGCGATTCAAACCATTATTAGTAATTCATATCTACCATCACCCTATTAACGACAACCCGCGAAAACAGCGACGCCGATAGCTTTAGCTTTTTGTTTCAAAGTCTTGTCTTTATAATAAAATTTCTTTCTCTCAAAACAGCTTATAGAGTTCTTTTACTATCAACCAAACCAGAAACGGAAAGAATTTTTTTTATTTCTGGCACAACCGGTAGTCATTTGACAAAAGTGCAACTGCCGATTAAAACAAATGAAGCTGCTTTCTAATATCCTCGCTGTAGGGTCATGGGGTGATTATAGATAAACGAGACAACTCGTGGCTGAAGTGACGGATCACAAACTACGGTCGGCGGAAAACCTACTACCCCATCGTGTCGTAACTCCTTCCACTGACACCCCTACGTACGGTGCAGAGTGCTGACATCTAAAGAGTGGAAATGTCAAACGTTGTAAGAGCCAAATCTCTGGTTTTTCAGGAGAATAAAAAAAAAAACAATGTATTTATTTTTGTACATAACTTATTTATATCCAAAAAAAGAGAAGTCATTCTGATACCATAAAATTATCTCTGCAAAAAATAACGAGGCAGATTAGAGAATAAGAACGTTCTAGGTGCCAACCAGGGAACTGAATAGTTCTAAGTACCAACAATACAGCTTTATTTTCAGATGCCAGTAATACTGAAGCACAATGTTTTATCTGTGATAACACCAGTACAGAAATAAAGCAGTAATATTTTAACGAGTGCAACTGTAGTCGACAAAAACTATTTCTCGTATTTATTACAATTTTTACAACAGAAGTACAATATTAAATTCAAGAAAAAATCCTTCAATACTGACATCTATGTTTTTACACGACTCCTTTGTTGAGATCAAATATTATAAATTGACTGTAAAATAACATGTGCTGTTCAGGAAGAAATGGCTTTCCACTACATATCTCAGACAAATGTCGTTTTGCCTGTTCACTTCAACTTGTCGATTATTTATGAAACCTAAATTATCTCCTTCCTTTACAAAGACGTTTTATTGAGAAAACACAAGTTTACGTGCACGCCGGTTACCACAAACTATACATCAATTAGATGGAGGTGGCTTTGACGCATGGCCCTTGGAACTCCAGAGGAAACAATCGCTCGGCACAAAGACCATGCCCCATCTAACAATGAATGTTTTAAACATTTTCTTCATGACTTGCCGTTCGGAACAAATCTAGCGAAAAATGTCACTTAAATCGTTTGATGTTTCCACTCATCATCTGTGTTCCATCCACGACACTACAATACGTTGCATACCTTCTCTCTCTCCGTCCACATGTTATAAGAGTGTACACAGTCTGCACATAATAGGACTGAAGACAATTTCACTACACACTGATCTTTTCTTTTAGGTGAAGACACAACGCATCCTACGTTTACTAAAGTTATGTTCTCCCTGCAGTCTTTTGGAAATAATGTGGGGAAGGAACGGTTAGCTTGTTTGTCATTTCAATTAAAATTGTGTTTTCGCAATTCCAAAATCTTTGGCTGTGATGGGCTTGCCCATTTAATATTTCGCATCCGAGCGAAAGATTGAAGGTTTTCACTGTCTGTACGTCTCCTTTGTAGCTGCGGGGGATAGCAAAGCACAGTTTTATGCCTGTCCATGATATGTGGCGCATTTCATCGATGTATATCTGATCAGAGGAAGATGCTGCTATTATCATATTGGCAAGTGAAATAGTTTTGTGTTAATCGTGACGTCGACTTATTTTGATTAGTGAAAAATTGTGCCATTTCAGTTATAGTGATTGACAGGTATCTCTGTTACGCAGTTACAGTAGCAACACTTGATATCCACGCCTCGGGGCACAAGAAAAGAAGGGAAAAAAATCGCTCGATAATTCACTGCTGTACGCAGAAACATGTAATCAAGAACCTTGTCCTTGCTACGGACCATCATTAGCAAGTGGAAAGAACACAAACGGATCCAAGTATGAGAAAACGGCAGCGTCGACCTACATTCACTCAGCGCACTGGTTGAAGCTGAGTGGCAGCACGTAGCCAACAGCTCGCATTTGCCAGAAGTCTGTGATTGTGTGGGATGGTGGAATCTTCTCGAAAAGAATGGAAGCTGTGGAATATCAACTCTCTTCCCTCATATGCTGACGATAAAAGTTTTGCTAAAATCTGTTTTGTCGTCTGCTGCAGACCCGTGTATACAATAAGAAAATTCAGGCACTTCCATCGCTCCTGAGTACAATCTCTGCATACAGAAAACTTATCAATGAGATGAATATCATAACTTGGCTCCAAAACTCCAAATTTACCCACCATGACTACTGCATATTTCGTGGACGTTGTCAAGATGAGTGAGTGTGCCTCCAGTTCGATGATGATACGCTTTCGTGAGTCATAGGCGGTTGTTAGGTGTAATGAACGCGTGGGGCATTCCAATTTTTCTACTGTCTTGTGGAGTTTATGTTAGGACGAGTCGATATTGCAAGGGCAACAAAAGTCTGGCATATTGAGTAAGAAATGTGTTTCTGACACAAAGGCTTTACAGAAGTATAAGTTTAGTAGTGATCTATCATTGTAATGCTGAATCAGTTTCTGAGAACCAAGTGTTGATACTCCTATCATTGATACACACTGTATCTCTTATAATGTATACTGTTATGCTGAATAAAAACTACTGCCCTCTGTGAAACTCGCTGACCTAATGAAGATTCGGGCCACTGGTTCTCGAGTTAAGCAATCGTAAAGGGTGAGGGAGATAATTACTGTACTAGGTCTCGTTAAACTTAGGTCGACCACGATGAACCAGTAAATCGTCAACAGCTCTTTGAAATAAAATGTTCTACATTGCCTGACACGAATTGAGGCGACTACATAAAACCAAAATTGGGAGTAAAGTGACTAACTTTTACAAAACAACTAATGTAAGATACTACTTGCATTGCTGTGAACGATGTTAGATCAAGGCGAAATTGGAATTAAAATAGCTGGTATAAATATAAATAGCTTACGTATGCGTATGATGCCGTTCTGATGACAGAAACTGAAGAAGAGTTAAAATACTCTTACTAAAGGTGAAAGAAGGAAGTGCAAAGGCTGGACTAAAGTTCAAAGTCAAGAAAACGAAGACTACAGATACTACACCTTTCACTTCATGATATGTAGGACGATGGAGGAATTTTCTCACCTCCCAGATTTTTGTTGATGGTGACTGCTGGCATGAAATCAAGAGGCGCTTGTTATTTGGTAGAAAGACGTTACCCAACCTTGACAATGCTTTAAAGAGAGGAACAAATATCCGCACAGTAAGACGTATGGTGTTTCCAGCTGTGATGTAGACCACGGATGTGAGACCTGGGTCATAACAAAGCCTGAACGTCGCAAATAGAATCATTTGAAATGTGGTGTTGGAGGAAGTTTCTTAGAGTTCCATGGATTGCAAAGAGAACGAAAATGTTGACATTGTAGCAAACAAAACCAAATTGCTCCTTAGAAGGTCTGATACAGAAACGATAACTGACTTACTTCGGGCACTTTATGAGAAGACACGACGGGCTGGAAAAGAACTTGATACTGGGGAAGATCGAAGGCATGAGGAGGAAAGGCCCTCAAAGAATTGATGGAACCACGGAAGTAACGCTTTCGAACTTGGAAAGTCTTCAGGAGATAGTGTAGGACAGAAGAAAGTGGTATGCTTTAGTTCATGGGGTCACGGGAAGAAGGAATAGAATAGACGAACAGAGGTTGAAATAGAACAATGTGTAAGTAGTGTTGATGGATAAAAGCTGAATCCAGGCGGGAAAAATATTTTTGAGGCAGGTTTTGCTTGCCGTAATAAGAGAGTGAATGAGAAACACGAACATTCTTCAGCAGCTAAACATCGGAAGGTTTGAAGAATTTGGAGACAATAAAGACGAATGGGTGAACTAGGTGGAAAGTCAGCGATATGTAGTGTTTCCTTAAATAGTTACTATGACTCAGAAGGAAGAAGAAACGCTGGTGGAACACAAGCACAATGAACACAACACGTACTGATGTCACAGCGAGCTACAAGATCAGGTGTTTGATAGACTAAGAGATGGGGGGGGGGGGGGGGGGGGGCTTATGGAGAAGAGTAACAGTGGTTTGTACAGATGTTGGACATGAACATGGAAGTACCTTGTGAAAAGTATGCTTGAAGACAAATGCAGATGCCACCAAGCCTTCAGGTTGTGCTGTTGTCTTTGATCATAGACGGCGTCAGTGCATTATCCTCAATAAGTTGCAAGTGTCAATAGTGACCAGAACAGTGTTCTGTGTGGTAGTGTGTGCATTACGTCGTAGCTAATTGAATTCGAACGTTAGCAAATTGTAGGTGTTTGTATTGTGGATGCATCCGCCGCAAAGGTCGCCGAAGTGTTTCGTGTTTTAAGAGGCACCATATCGTCGAAGATTTATACCGCACACAGAGAAAGCGGAAAAATACCATCCTCTAAGCCACAAAGCGGACGAAATTGTGTGTTGAGTGATCGCCAAGGACCGTCATTGAAAAGGACTGTGACGAAAAATAGCAAGGCCGTCAGCTGCAAAAGTCACCGCAGAACTGGATGTCGTACTCTCGAACCGTGTCAGCACCAAAACAACACGAAGAGAACCAGAAGCAGAGAATTGCTGGGCGAGCTAGAATTACAAAACCACACAACGGTAATGGAAATGCCCACAACAGGAAAACGTGGTGCCGAAGTCATAAAACCTGGACAGCAGCTCGTGGTCGTGCGGTAGCGTTCTCGATTCCCACGCCCGGGTTCCCGGGTTCGATTCCCGGCGGGGTCGAAGATTTTCTCTACCTCGTGATGGCTGGGTGTTGTGTGCTGTCTTTAGGTTAGTTAGGTTTAAGTAGATCTAAGTTCTAGGGGACTGATGACCACAGATGTTAAGTCCCATAGTGCTCAGAGCCATTTGAACCATTTTTTTTTAACCAAAACCTGGACAACGGAGGGATGGAAGTCGTTTGACCGGACGAATCGTGTTGCACACGGTTTCCAACTACTAACCGAGTTTACATTCCGAGAGTGGAACGAGGCGGAGATTCGATGGTGATTTGAGCCGTCATACTAGGATATTCCACGGGCCCCATGGGTACTCTGCAAGTCTGCATCATGTCGAGTATTGTGTGACCATTTTCGCTGATCTGATACATCCCATGGAACAATGTTTGTTCCCCAGTTGCATGCTGTGTTCCAAGACGATAGTTCCCCTGTTCTCTCAGCTCGCATAATGCAGGACTGGTTTTATGAGCACAGTGTGAATTGTCGCATCTGTCCTGGCTACCACAGTAACAAGGGCTCAGTATTACTGAGCTTTTGTGGTTTAGTTTGGAGAGAATGGTGTGTGATTTTTATCCACTTCCATCATCATTACCTGAATTTGCAAATATGTTTTAGAAACAATGACATCAGATCCCCCTCCATAAGGGACTTGTATAAGTCATTACTAGACACTGGAAGCTGCTTTGAATGTGGCCGAGCGGTTCTAGGCGCCTCAGTCTGGAACCGCGCGACCACTACGGTCGCAGGTTCGAATCCTGCCTCGGGCATGGATGTGTGTGATGTCCTTAGGTTAGTTAGGTTTAAGTAGTTCTAAGTTCTAGGGGACTGATGACCTCAGATGTTAAGTCCCATAGTGCTCAGAGCCTTTTGAACCATTTTTTTTTTTTTCTGCTTTGAATGCCAACGGATTTTCTACGCCTTGTTAGGCAAGAGTGTGTTGTGCTTTTGGTTTTTAAATATTTCCGTGCACTTCCTGTAGGTGCACCCAATAAATGTGTGTTAAAGTGCTCTTGCCCTAAGATAGCAGTCTTAGAAGGAGATGTCCGCAGCAGTGAGATCGACCTTTTGTAACCATCTAAAGGGGGATGTATATTAAGATTCCAGGTGTCACACCCTGCACCCTTTTACCCTGGTGGACCTTCATTCACGACCAACTGACGAAATAGATTTCGAAATTTAATTTTTTGTGGCTCTTAATACAGTTAAAAATGTCCTGGTTTGGAGAATGGTTACGTCGTGTACTGGATAGCGTAAGGTATTTGTGTGCAAATGGAGGCGGGTTCGAATCTGAACAAGTATCTCAGTTTTTAAATTTTTATCGAAATTGCTTTCAGCATCATTTTTATTCAATTAATTGGTTTAAATATAATTTTTTTATTATGTTCCTTTATAACATCATTTTGATCATCATATCAACTTCTTAATTTGCTTTCATTTTTCTTCCTATCACTCTTTTTCCGCTTGAAATTATGTGAATTTAATTTTATGTATTAATTTCGATTTAATTTCTTTCATTTTAACATCCTATTTTTACCATCAATTCATTATTTTTATTCCTAATTTTGTTTGAATTTCGTTTTACTTATAGCTTCTTGCGTTTTAATCTATATCTGCGTTAATTTGTTCATAGTTCAATATGAATTCAAGTTATGTTTAAAATGGTTGTATTACGACTACAAAAAGAGCACATCTTGTAACAAAAGCACCTTTTTGACACCACTGCCCAGTCGTTACAAATATATTAGTTCGTCTTATGTTTTTAACCGATATATCGGCATTTTCAAAAATTATAATAGATAATTATAATTCAATTCACATTCACAAAAATTCCGACTGTGAAACTACTGATATAAAGAAAAAAATGAGAACAAGTGAAGAAATTGATACGAAGGTTAAAAATCGTATTACAAAGGAAAATAAATTTAAAAAAAGTACATTTAAAGCAATTAATTGAATAAAAATAATGATCAGTGTCATTTCGATAAGAAAGTAAAAATAAAAAGAAATATTTAGTAAGTACCTGACAATATTCGAACCCGCGCCTTTTTTATCGTGATGGCCTAACCCCACACGTTACACCACGTGATCAGTGTATAAAAAAGTACGTTTTCTACTTTTTTGAGCGCCATGTAAAATTCCAGTTTATTTCGTCGATTACTCGCAAATAAGGCCCCACTAGGGTGAAAGTGGGACAGTATGTGATACCTGCGATCTTAACCTACATCACCGTACAGATGGTTGCAAAAAGTCTATGCCACCGCTGGGTACCTCTCCTCGATTAACGGGCAGAGCTATAGGTAACCATTATTAAATCTATTTCGCGTGAATCAACCACGCAGGGACGCGTATTTGCAGACAACACGGTACGCTAAGAAGTCCCTGCACCAGGGTAACTCGATCGTTGCTGGCGCCGTGCGAAGCGGCCACAGCCTCCGAAGGCGGCTGCTAAGGTGCGCGCGGGTGCTGACCTTGGCGACGTCCAGAAGCTTCCGGTGGGCTGGATGTTTGAGGCGGCGCCGTGAGGTCGCCCGGACGGCTCCTCGTCTGTGCTTTTCCAGAAGGACTCCTGGCGGCCGCAAACAAGACAGGGAATCCAGCATCTATGCGTGCCTCGGGAAAACAATCCGCCCTTTGCCTTCACCGGGTCGAACCTTTGTCACACGCACACCGCTGCTAATGGCTAGGCTAGCCTAAATCGCGCACTGCCGTTCGGAGATTATTACTGGTGTCCCACCACAACAAACACGCCTCTGACGTAAGCTGTCTGTTCGAGACCGTCATTGTACCTCTTACAGTGACGTCCGTGAATGAACAAAAATCTCGAGTATTCATACGGGTGGCGCCGTTCAGATGATGCAATATTTCTGCAGGCGTTTTTGGCGCCAATAGACGTCACTCATTAAAATATTCCAGACCAATATCAACAGACACCAGTAAAACCTAAGATCGAGATCAAACAACTTCCTGTGGCGGGCAACCACAGCTCAGAGACATTATGAATAAAAATAACATCACTCAACACCCAATCGCCACTCAAATTAACATAAAAATTATAACAATTAAAAAGTCAAAGTTGATGCGGTGTTTCTAAAAGTCGCCTAAGTGTATAAGGTGCATTACTCGCAACTTCCGGTTTCACGTCAGTATAGACTAGTCTTCAGATCTATAGTGGTTACATATCCATACTGTAGATGGAGAGTTACGAGTACCAGCTTTCAGGAAGTTACCCACGTTAGGAGTCAGACCACATTAGTGGACTATCCTAATAAAATTGAGTACAACCAAAAGATTCTTGTGAAAATGTACAAAGCCTGACTGTTGAATGAGTCAGGCGGAACAACATCCGAACGATGTAAGTTCCAATAGACACCAGCTGTACCAAACAATATAAACAAAATTTAAAGTCCCTGTGATGTTTGTACTTCAGCCGTCTTGCTAGCAGTTCGATGTGGTGTAAGCAGACCGTGAGGCTAGCAATACACTGTTTCACTTATTTCATTTTATACAAGTAGATCTTACAATATATCCTTCGGGGAGTTATCTGGCCTGGCTTATTCAACAGTCACAATTTTACATTTTGAAAAGAATCTTTTGGGTGTACTCAATTTTATTGGAACAACCCACTACTGCGGTTTGACTCTCAACATGGACAGCTTCCCGAAAGCTAGGACTCGTAATTGTCCATCTCCAGTTTGGAAATGTAACCGTTATAAACCTGAAGATGCGTCTATATTGACGTGAAACTGGTAGTTTCGAATAAAGTGCCTTCGTACAGCTATGCGGCTTTTGGAATGATTTTTGAGTATTGAGTGTTGTTATTGCTAATCACAGCAAAAAATCAGAGTTAGTAACGCATAAGCGTTGCTAAGGAAGTGAAGTACGTTGTTAACAGACTAGAGATGCACCAAAAATACCACATAAACGTCCGAAGCAGTGAATTCCAATGAAAATATAAGACAGCGGTACGTCTGAGAGTTGACCAGTTGACACTGTGAGACAAGACAACTGAGTTTGTTACTTTGTTGCAATGGCGACAAGGTATTGCGGTGTTGGGTAGCTGAGACTATGAAATTGAGACGAAGGCACTGAGTTTATTAGTTTGTTGCAATAGCGACAAAGTATTGTGATGTTCACCCACGGACCTCATGTAGGCACCTATTCAAGGAGCAAAGAATTTTAACTGCGCCATCAGAATACATATTTTCACTAATGAAATTCGTCATAAATAACCCATCACAATTTGAGAAGAACAGTGATGTACATATCTACAACACTAGAGGGGAAAAAGGACCTTTATTACCCTTGTTAAAGCTGTCATTGCCTCAGAGAGGAGTTCAATATGCAGCAATAAAAATGTTTTATCATTTGCCCGACAGCACATAATGTCTGACAGACAGCAAAGCACGGTTTAAATCTAATTTAAAATCATTTCTTCTGGACAACTTCTTTTATTCCATTGACGAATTTCTGCTAAAAAATCGGAACCCAGATCAAAACCTTGCTTTTAAGTGTAACTGCGAAAAAAAAAGGTTCAAATGACTCTGAGCACTATGGGACTTAACATCTGAGGTCATCAGTCCCCTAGAACTTAGAACTACCTAAACCTAACTAACCTAAGGACATCACACACATCCAAGCCCGAGGCAGGATTCGAACCTACGACCATAGCAATCTCGAAGTTCCGGACTGTAGCGCCTATAACTGCTCGTCCACCGCGGCCAGCTTGTAGCCCCGTGAGTAAGAATAAAATGGTAATGTGTTCAGTAATGTTAACTGTAATCTGTATACATATCCCGTAAACTGAACGATTCTTTTGTCGAAATGATGTGGAACAAGTCAAATGATCTATAGAGCATGTAACTAACTATTGTTCACTAACGTTGCTGCGACAGCAAAAGGCCGAACTTGGAGAGAGCTAGGATGGAGGTAAAACTTTGGCCCTTTGTTCATGGACGATGACAACAGTAAGCGGACACAGGTTTTCTCATATATAAATTTCAAAGATGGTTGAGTGAGACGACGTGTAACGGGTGACCAACATTTGATATTTGAACCAAAAGGATAGGATCATGACCACTATCTATGATAGCACCTTGCGGCACTTGCAGTCGTATAACATCAAATGAGATTAAAGAACTTCACACAGGCGATACTCATGCGGGAGGATGCATCACCTATGATGTATTGGCCATCGTTTGTCACAGGATGGATAACGGTAGAGCAATAGATACAGTTTCAAATGAATAAATCACGAAACAACCAAATTACAATCACAATCACAGAATTCCAGCGTATTTAATTCTGGGAAGACATGAGAGCAACAGAATTAAATTATGTACACGGGTTTTCTTGCTAATTTTTCCAGAAAATATTGTCAGCCTGTCAGACGGTAATAGTTGTCTTGGGGCAACGTTTCGACAAGTGCCCTATTCATTTTCTCTTGGAAGAAATCTATCTAAATGTTGTTTCTCTGCTACACTATTAACCATCTGAGAAACCGAGAGGATTTTATCACCATTCTTGTCGTTATAAATTAGGAAAAGAGTCACGAAAACACAAATAGTTCAGGGAAATATCAAACACTTTGCACCCAAACTGAGTACGATATTACAGCTTTACATTAGCCCGAAACAACGAGAAAAAGATAACAATGGATAAAATTAAGTAATTATGCATCTTCGAAACAAGAGGTTTCGAGGTAATTCTTCACTTAAGGAACGTGATAGAGAAACGCCCATAACCTCAAATGGTGATGCTTATTTATATTGCTTTAAAGAATGGTTGCATTGGATGTGGTGTGCTCTTGCCTCAACTGGATTGCTTAACAGTGTCACCCTGTTAATAATCGTACAACTCACACTTTAACGAGGAAATTTTCACATACACAACATATTGCCAGAGGTTGAAGTCATGAAAAAGTGTTACAACTGTCTTAGGACGAACTAAGCATCAATACCTACACCCTCCATGTTCGAATTCAGCTACCTGTACATTCATTAGTGCAACAATATTTTCAGTTAAAGTGAGATGCATTTGTCTTGGATATGTCACAACTGTTCAGATTTGATTTCTGCTGCGTACAGGCACTACAGCTTAAGGTGAAGTGCAGGGGCAGTTGAAAATACCCCAAGAAAGGAACGACTAATTTGATTTTAATCTAGTCATCTTACTGTTGTATTGAAAGCAGTTGCACAGGCGCCAGGATTTCCATCTGCATGCGGTAGACGAATGAACAAGTGAAATGTAAATATTTTGTCACGCTCAAGAGATGCAGCTCTTGTAGGGCGGCCTGTTGTCGAACACTGCCACCATGTGCTGATACTATATAACAGTCATCTGAAATCAAGCAGCAAGAGGAATGGGAAAGACAAATGATTTTAACACATTTGAACACGGATAAAACATCAGGACCAGATGTCGCACATGTACTGCATTGCCCAAAATTCCTCGACTCCGATGAAATCGACTTCCCAATGATAAACTGTCAAGGTCAACAAATGTGAACGAAACGCTCCGCTGTCCTTTAGCTCGGGTTACAGCAAGACTGGATACTAGAAGCACCAGAAAAGCCATCTGGACTAAGGATCTCCCTAAACTCATTGCTACACGCCGAAGGCAGGAGAAGAGTACATCGTAAGGAAAGTGACATCTTCGAATTGCGGAAGGTCACCCTTTATGAAATGGAACAACGTGAATGGTATCTGTCTCCACACAGACAGGAACGGTTCGGTACATGTGCGCAGTGGCACATAATGGTTTCTATCGGTCCTCGGCTAACACAGGGAGATTATCTTTTAGGTGGAGTACATCACAGTGTACACAGCATGTTCACACAGAACTCCCGTGAAACTGAAATTTCGATGCTACAAGACGATTCAGTTATTAGTGAGGCCGACGGTTCTAAATTGTTTGAACAAAAGTAGACAAACACTGTTCTTAGAAGTACTGTATCATATTCAAGATTTTATGCAGGATGTGTATGCTGCTATCTTCAGTACAAGAATAAAATGGATAATTTTGTTTACTATGGTTGTGTTCAGTCTATTGTCCCCTAGACGGCCGGAGAGGAAGGGGTGGGGGTCATGTCGGTGGAAGATGTTACCAGAAAGATATGCGGCGTCAGCTCAAGAACTTTGTGTACGTCATTTATCAAGCACTTCGGAATTTTCCGTCATCCATGTACGTACACTCTTCATTCGGACTTGTGGTTAATAATACACCGTCATTCAAAAGAAACTGCCATATTCATTTTGTGAGCAGGAGATAGAATATCGATTTGTACGTGGCTAACATTTCCCTAATCATTGTACTGAATGGTGTGCACTATTCTGCGGGTTCCATTCTTAACAGACTTCTAGCTGGCCTGAAAATGCAGGAGATAAAACCTCATACCATGGATTACAAATTTTCAAGTTTCTACTGAAATAGGCTAGGATGATACGGATTGTAGACAGTGGTGGGTGATGATTAGATATTACTCCAGTACCTGTGAGTTTCTACGGTTATTGAACGGTGATATATCTGGATGAGTTTCCAGTACTTTCTGCCACAGGAAGCTGTTTCCACAACCAACCGCTTCTGCCATCATGGTGGAATCTGGTACTGAACATAACTTGCGACGCATCTGTAACGTAACATTGTACTTGAAAGTACAGCTTCTAGGATTAAAAAATCACATGATGCTTTCTTTTGAAAGTGCATTACTTCAGCACATAATATTCAGATACACCACCAAGCAATACGTGCCAAATGAAACGGTAGCTGCACTAATTCGAAGAAAGGAGAATTACTGATTGAGCTATAATAAAGCGAACAGTACAAACACTATTACTGACCAGGCATATGAAGGGAACTACCGTACAGCAGACATAATACTTTCTTATTACTATGTGCAGAGTGTAACACTATCTAATCCCACGTGTCTCAACCTTTTTTCCCTTTGGGGCACATAAAAGTGCGTTTCAAATTTTCATTACACGCCGGCTTGTGATTTTTTCCTAGACGAAAAAAAGCAAACAAATAAAGTACATACGTACATAGACTTTTTTAATTATGGAACTACTACGAGGTATATATTTAACAAATTTATTACCTCAAGATAATTCTTTTATGTTCAGAAAGGTATTATAAATCTTGCGACGTATCTGACATGTATTAGCGACACATTAATTTTGCGATACGGCGGTTGAGAAACGCTAGTCTAGTCACGCGTGACTTAGACGCGTAATTGACATAAAAGTCTCTACTACAGGCAACGTCTTGCGTAATGCTGTTTTTATTGCTGTTTACCGGTGCAAAGAGGCAGCTGTGAGATACCACGTGCAGGCAGTTACACTCGCAATTAGCAGAAACGATCTGTTTCTCATAAAAGCCCTGCTATTGGTCCTGCACACACCTTCCGGAAAATTAACTGCAGAAGAAAAAAGAAACACTTCTGCCCATACTGTAGATTGATTCTACTACATTTGAAATGAATTTACTGTTTTACCCGCTCGTAGCCTGTTAGCCTCACCATGAATCTCAAGCAATGGTCTCATTTGGCCAAATACACCAGAATTGCACCACTGATTAGTACACATTTGGGGGTAAGCTCACGAGAAACACTACTCGTCTAAATCGTACACACACACACACACACACACACACACACACACATTCAGTGTGCATCACAGCTGTGAATTTATTAAATGAAGGTGACATTTTTTCGCTTAGGCTATTAGGCTATTAGGCAATTAGGGATAGCAGAATTTTTACACTGAAACGAACGGAAGTACATTAGTAGCGTATTCACATACTGCCATACGTCTGGAACTTTGCTTCTAGCTAATTGCTCGATAATGGCTAAAAATCCGAACTAGATGCACAACAAAAAATATGGCCTTTCGGAAAAGGCCACCGTCATTCGCATAGTACTGTTTTGAAACAAAGATTTACGAATGTTGAGAAATTTGTAAAAGATTCCAGAAAATAGTCTCGAATTGGTGTTTGACGGCCAGTCGTCCATGAGGTCATTAGAAACGGGCTCTCACGTTTCAGATGGAACAGAAGGAAAAGTAAAGCGAAAGTAAGGCACGAGAAATCTAAATTCACACGCATTTGGAAAGGCTTTATTGACAACTAGTTCTAGATACGGTTACGTGCTTCGAATGTTGAAACGGCAGAAGCTAATATGACCGGAATAATGTATATATATATATATATATATATATATATATATATATATATATATATATATATATATATATTTCCGGAGTTGTGGTTTGAGAAGCACGAACGTTTAAGAGATATAATTATGTTTAATTTTTGCGTTATAATGTCCTAATGTCCAACCGAAGATTTAGAGCAGACCTATTTAGCGGATATGCTGTTTTGTCTGCTTCCTCCAAATCTATTTTTCTTATCGCTACTGCTTTCTCCTTCTTTACCTGCACAGGCTTTTCCCCCTTTCTTCTAGAAGATCTAGTGCTTCGTTTTTGCATAAACGTTTTTGTCAGTCATGAATTTAGTTCAGTCCTGCATAATGTTCGTAATCGTCTCTCTTAATTTTAGGTATCTTTTTGTTCGGTTTTCACTGAGAGCAAAAAAAAAAAAAAAAAAAAAAAAAAAAAAGACGATTCCGTTGGTAAGTCTGCAGGTGTTTATTCTGGTAATACTGACGTAAATTTTCTGCTATCGGAGATTTTGTTTGATATAAACTGTGTGATTTTCCTTTAATAAAATTGTCTTTGGAGTTCTTTCTTGATTTAATTAGCGAACTTCTTCCAGAGATAAAATTTTTCAATCCATGTTTTAAACACAATTACCGTGATTTAATGTCTTAATCTCGCCAGCACATCTATTGTGCCTTTTTTTATTCTACTTGTTACACTTGATTCTGGAGCTGGTTTGTATGTTTCATATTACCTTCATTGATCCACATTCTACTTTGTGACGTTGTGTAGCACAGCCTTATCTAACTGCTAAGTTTAATGCACTTCAGTTATATGAATTATCAGTTATATGAGAGCGCGTAACTGCTCACTTGATGTCATAATAGCTACTGGAGATTGTGAATATAGCTTAATATTTTAAGTTGCCGACAGGACATTAGGCCTTAATTTTATTCTACGATTTTATTCATAGGTCTTCTGCTCCGCATTGTGCGGAACACAGATCGATCATATCAGTTATTCGTATCATTTAAGGTGAGATGAAGTAGTGTGACTCACTTTGTCTTGGTTAGAAAGTGTGTTAAGATTCTCTATTACAGATGTTGACAACACGTGACTATTTATTCAATAAAAATACAGAAAACTGCAACCAGTTACAGTTTTGGAATACAAGTTTTTTCCATTTACTAGTCTTCGAACCTTTTTAGGGTGATCTCCTGATAATGCACGTTGAAGTTACGGTATTATTCTGGGTATTGGCTCCTTGACAAGAAGAGAGGTAAAAAGCCTATCATTTGTCGCCATGAGTAACGCCTGTACGGCGAGTTGTACCGAAAAATATCTGTGTTACTTACAGCGACAGTATGGGCGGCTTTGTAATTGGTACCCATCTGGCGGCTTCTATTGTGTTCGCCAACTGACTACGGATACACTAGGAGCATAAACGTACAGGGTAAATCACCTAAACTTTGCACCACAAATATTGTGGTAATAGAATATAGTACTGATACGTCGTTTTCACAGAATGGATTGGTAGTCTGCGGCTCGTATTGTTAGCCAACACACAGATTGTAATAATACTTGCAAAGTATATGTTTTGTGCAAACACACACTTTTTTAAGTGGAACAGTGCCTATTGACATTAACAAATTAAAAATAGGGTAAATTAGAATGTCAGTTGTGTTCTTTGAAGGATTCTAGTGCGAGTCATTCGCAAGATTTTTTTTTTCAAAAGTTTCCACACGTACATTTGTTCGTGCCATTCAACCCGTATAGTTGCTAGGTACGATGTTGTTATGTTTGCTTACCGTGTGCTTGTGTGCACTGCGACTTGTTAGTCAGTTAGTGTATGTCAGACCAAGCAGTAGGTTGAGAGTGGATATGCGGGAAAAGGTGATATGCTCATTGTATATGGGTAGTGTAGGAAGAACGCAATACGTTCTTGTATGGGTATGCTGCTCGATACAATTTGAAACGAGATCGTCCGACCAGGGAACATCTTTCGAGTCTTCAATAGTCCAATGTCATTGTCGAGAGGCCCAGGCGAGGCGTGAAGCTTTGTGTCATAATGGGTACACGAGTGGGTCTTCGGCTCCGAAAGCCCACATCGATGAACCTTCGTTGACTGGTTCGCACACTGACGCTTATTGATGGCCCAGCATCGAAATCTGCAGCAATTTGCGGAAAGGATGTATTTCTGTCACTTTGAACGATTGTCTTCAGTCACCGTTGGTCCCGTCGTTACAGGATCTTTTTTCCGGCGACAGCGATGTCGGAGAGTTGATGATGTACCAGATTCCTGATATTCACGGTATACCCGTGAAATGGTCGTACGGGCAAATTCCACTTCACCTCTACCTCGGAGATGTTGTGTCCCATCGCTCTTGCGCCGACTATAATACCATGTTCAAACTCACTTAAATTTTGATAACCTCCCATTGTAGCAGCTGTAACCTATCAAACAACTGCGCCAGACTCTTGTTGTCTTATATAAGCGTTACAGACCGTAGCGCCTTGTTCTACCTGTTTACATATCTCTGCTTCTGAATACGCATGCCTATACCAATTTCTTTGCCGCTTCAGTGTATTTAGATACTCGATAGCTCACTCATCAAACTCTGTAGGACAGTTCTCATTGACCTAGAATCATGAAATTTTGCAAGAAGCAATGTTTCACTGTAAAACTAACTAAAAATCTCGAAAACTGTTAATTTTTAGTTACATCCCATTAAAAGGACTTTTTTTTACTGTTTGTTTGTCCGTTTGTGAAGAACCCTTGTCATCAGGAATGGGTTGAGGTATTAAGCTGAAATTTATGTGAACTACTAAATCTCCGGTCCCTTGACGATGTAAAAAATTTATGCTTTGGAAGATAAGGCCATTTGCGTCACATATTTTGATGCTCGCAAACTCACTCATCAAATCCTGTAGTTGAGCTATCAGTACATACACAATTACGTTTGTATGGAACCCTCACAGGGCGAGACTTGTCGCAGGTCTCTGGTTTTTGTTATGAGAAAGCATTTTAATATCTGTGAAAATGTTTCATATATGTTACTAATGAACATGTCATGACGAACAACATTCAGTTAATAACGTGTGGAATTATCAAAATTGCGATCTCGTCATTGATACTGACAAGTTGAAAATTAAGAAATTTTAAACCGCATAGAAAGTAAATCTCCTCTTTTGAGGTGCTTTCGTTGTAAATGATATATATTTACAATTATTATATCTTTAACAATGTCAGGTCTCCCCACTGCACCACTGGCGAAGAGTCCAACTAGCGTTCTCCTGGAAGAAGTATATTCTGACATGATAATCAACTTATGCTTACTGGCCAGTCATATTAACACGGTCACCCCCCAAAAGCCCGAAAACAACTTCTTGTATTGCGGACCGCTGCGAGACGTGCAGGAAGAGAGTCAGTGATGTTATGGAAGGTAACGAATGCTGCCGGCAGAAGTGGCTGAGCGGTTCTGGGCGCTACAGTCTGGAACCGCGCGACCGCTACGGTCGCACGTTCGAATCCTGCCTCAGGCATGGATGGCGCAAACATCCCCATCGAAGTGGTCCCGCAGATTTTCTGTTGGGTGTAAAACCAGGGAGGCTGGTGGTCAGATGACTACGGTCAACTTATGCTGGTCCTGCTAGAACCATACAACCTTATCCTGGCGCCCACAGAACCTCGCAGATGCATTGCGAGCTGTGTGACTTGCCGCATTGTCTTGCTGGTAGATGCCATCGTGACGAACAAAACCAAACTGCATGAGAGGTGACATGACCCCAAGGATAGATGCTATTTGTGTCGATCCACTGCGGTAGCTTTCAGAATGACGAGATCACTCATAGAATTCCACGCCCAACATTCCCCAGACCACAACGTCCCCTCCTCCGGCCTGGGCCCTGCGACGATTATTGCAGGATGGTTAAAATCTTTTGGGGTGTTAGGCCGCGTCGTATTTCCTCTAAAATAATCGACGTTTCGACTCCTCTGCTGGCATCTTCTTCAGGATCTTCCAGTGTCCACTACTGCTAGAACACTGTCAGAGACCAGTGTCACGTTCTCTTATAAAGGGGTTTTCCCGCATTTGTGCTGGAGAAGTGAGAGTATTGGTTAAAATTCTTGTGGTTACCATTGGCGGGCCATCGTCATAGGCTAATATTCCAGCGCTGATGTACAAGAAGGGGCGTTATTGGCTAAAACTCTTGTGGATACTATTGGTGGCGCATCGTCATTGGCTAGAAAGGCACTATTCTACTCTTACGCTGGCGAAGAGTTATTGGTTGAAATTCCTGCTACTGCTATTGGTTGGCCGCCATCATTTGCTAGATGCGGAACGAACAGAGCAAGAGAGGGGGAATGTTACTCAAAATATTATTGTCCGCCCAGGTGATTTGCAGCGTGATGTTTATGTTGTTCGTACACCGCGGCCTCGTATTCACGTCCTTGATATCGGGTAGCCATGATGCCGGAAGCATATAGCCGTCCTCTCTACTGAAATTACAAGCATTCTTGGAAATTTCAACCGCCTCTCGGACCTTTCTTCTATAAATGCTTGTTTCCTTAGCCAGCACACGTACACTATTAAAATCGATATCAGACGCACAGTTCTCATGATGTTCGTCTACTGCCGATTTTACACTTTGTTTTAGCAGCGTGTGCCGTTCGTGTTCTTTAATGCGTTCTTCAACTGTTCTTCGCTTTCTCCTATATACACTTTGCCGCAGCCACATGTCACTTGATGGACGCCTGCATTGTGTAGGCAATCAGGTGCATCCGTTTTGCGTCGGAAAAAATCTTTTACTTTATGTTGACTAAACGAAGATGTCTGGATACCATTTTTCTTTAGAATTCTGCCAATGCGGTCAGTGACCCCAGAAACTAACGGTAACCTAACAATGAGAAGGCGTTTCCTCGTCATTCTTATTAGCGTGATTAATATTCCGCCAGAAAGCTCTTTCGACTGAACAAGTATCGTAGCCATTTGCCTTCAATGTCCAGTTTAAAAAATTCAACTCTGGTTCCAAGTAGTCGTCATCGCTGTTACGGAAGGCACGTGAAGACAAGACGGTTGAGCACTGCTTGCGTCTGGGCTGGGTGGTGGTGGTGCGAAGCGGCATCTACATACCTGTGAGTCGGCTTTCTATACACTCTATGAGCTACAGTGTTATCAAATCTTCTGTATACCAGTACATCCAGGAACGGAAGACTGACCTCACTCTCAACCTCCAAGGTGGATTTGATTTTGGGGTCTCTAACAGTGTTCTAGCAATAGTGGACACCGGAAGATCCTGAAGATGATCCCAACAGATGGGTCGAAACGTCGATTATTTTAGGGGAAATATAACGCCGCGTAACACCGGAGAAGATTTTAGTTTTAGTGACAAAGGCCACTAAAGCCTGGAGACTTACAATACTGCAGGATGTTCCACACCGTACACGCCAACTGCCATCTGTCCGATGGAGCATAAGCGTGATTCATCTGGAAAGGGTATGCGCAAATTCCAGCCTTCGTCGCTGATGAAAGCAATCAGCACGAGTGCACGAACTAGGCCCCTGCTCTAGAGCCCCATAGGTTCTAGGCGCTACAGTCTGGAACCGCGCGACCGCTACGGTCGCAGGTTCGAATCCTGCCTCGGGCATGGACGTGTGTGATGTCTTTAGGTTACTTAGGTTTAGCTAGTTCTAAGTTCTAGGGGACTGATGACCTCAGAAGTTAAGTCCCATAGTACTCAGAGCCATTTTGAACCAGAGCCCCATAAGCTATATTGTTCGTTGAACTGTGGTTGAGGAGACGCTCTTGGCAGCCCCTTGGTTCATCTAGGCGATCAGTTGCTCAACAGTTCCACGTCTGTTCAACCGAACACGTCTCCACAGCCGTCATTCACCGCTGTCATCTGATCTGTGGCCCCTGATATTGCCTCGGCGCCGATTTCGGATGGCGCCATTTTGGCATGAACAGTCTGCTTCAACCACAACGGCTCCCGAACAATTTACAAACTTAGCCGTTTCGGGAATGCTTCTACCTTTGTCGTGAAGGCCAATGAGTATGCCCTCTTAGACGTCAGAAACGTCATTCCGTTCCTGCATTACTACAACACCTGCACTGTTCTCTATGTCCCCCAGACTCCTTTATATACACTCCGTTGCTGGTGCTTCCCCCTGCCGTCTGTGAATGGTTTTTGCACGTTGACATCGAACGTAGATCTGGTCCCATAATGTGACTGGACCGCACATAACGCGATTGGACTATTTAATCCAGTTCGTATGGAATCCTCGAGAGAGCCGGTCCTACGCACACTTTTCCGGTGATTCTTTCATGAGAAGGCACTTCAATGTGCGTGAAATATGTTATTTTTGTTACTGATGTACCGGGTGATCAAAAAGTCAGTATAAATTTGAAAACTGAATAAATCACGGAATAATGTAGATAGAGAGGTACAAATTGACACACATGCTTGGAATGACATGGGGTTTTATTAGAACCAAAAAAATACAGAAGTTCAAAAAATGTCCGACAGATGGCGCTTCATCTGGTCAGGATAGCAATAATTAGCATAACAAAGTAAGACAAAGCAGAGATGATGTTCTTTACAGGAAATGCTCAATATGTCCACCATCATTCCTCAACAATAGCTGTAGTCGAGGAATAATGTTGTGAACAGCACTGTAAAGCATGTCCGGAGTTATAGTGAGACATTGGCGTCGGATGTTGTCTTTCAGCATCCCTAGAGATGTCGGTCGATCACGATACACTTGCGACTTCAGGTAACCCCAAAGCCAATAATCGCACGGACTGAGGTCTGGGGACCTGGGAGGCCAAGCATGACAAAAGTGGCGGCTGAGCACACGATCATCACCAAACGACGCGCGCTAGAGATCTTTCACGCGTCTAGCAATATGGGGGTGGAGCGCCATCCTGCGTAAACATCGTACGTTCCAGCACGCCTTTATCAGCCAGGCTGGGGATGATGCGATTCTGTAACATATCGGTGTACCTCTCACGCGTCACGGTAGCAGTTTTGCTGTCCAGCGCCATTTGTCGGACATTTTGTGAACTTTTTTTTTGTTCTAATAAAACCCCATGTCATTCCAAGCATGTGTGTCAAATTTTATCTCTCTATCTACATTAATCCGTGGTTTATTAGGTTTTCAAATTTATACTGACGTTTTGATCACCTGGTACATTTCAAGATAAATAAATAACATTCAGTTAACACTGTGTGGAATGTTTAACATCTAGATCTTCCTGTTAGGTTGACAAACAACGTGCGCTGAACGATGTGCTCTGAAGTACCCGCAAAAAAAATGTGTAGGCCACATCAAAGGTAACCGTCCCGGCGATAAAGAGGTTATTAGAGGCAGAACGCAGGCTCTGAAGGCTGCGGCAAATGCCTGACAGAGTTGTAAGCGTAAGAGTAAATTACAAGGCAAGACGACAAAAAAAACCTGCCTTTTGATGCTGCCACGTGCAGACAGAGATCTTCAACAGGTCTTGACATCGGGTCAAGGTGACGAGTAATGCGTTTTTGAGGGACTGCTTGTGAGGCTCAACCTCTTTTGTTCGCTGTTTGACTGTGAGACGACTAACAGTCCAGTTGATGTATGTAGGTAATGCATGCTTTATGAGAGGTCCTCATTGCAAATGCAGGAGTGTAGAAATGGCAATTAAATAAGGAGTAAAATATGTGCGAGTTTTGAGATACAGCAAAGAACCAAATCGCCGTTACCGTTTAGAAGAAAACTGATTGAGTGTAAATAGGTAAGAATTTTGCGGAGCAGGACGCCCAAATTCAGCACTGGTCAAGGACTTTTCTTTCGGTCAACAGCAAACGCTTGAAATAAGGTCATCGGACTAAATTTTCAAAAACACCACAGACTCCGTCCGAAGAGGCCTCGAAAGGCCCAATGGTACTCACCGACCGTCGTGTCGTCCTCAGCTGATAAGCGTCACTGGATGCAGATATGGAGGGGCAAGTTGTCAGCATACTGCCCTCCCGGTCGTTGACAGATTTGTGACCGGAGCCGCTGCTTCTCAGTCAAGTACCTCCTCAGTTTGCCTCACAAGGGCTGACTGCTCCTCGCTTGTCTTCAGCGTAGCAGCGTAGCCGCGCGGGGTTAGCCGAGCGGTCTGGGCACTACAGTCATGGACTGTGCGGCTGGTCCCGGCGGAGGTTCGAGTCCTCCCTCGAGCATGGATGTGTGTGTTTGTCCTTAAGATAATTTAGGTTAAGTAGTGTGTAAGCTTAGGGACTGATGACCTTAGCAGTTAAGTCCCATAAGATTTCACACACATTTGACCATTTTTTTCTTCAGCGTACGGCAGTGCTGGCCAAGCCTGATAGCGCGTAACTTCGGTGATCTGACAGTAACCTGTGTAAACCACTGCTCAAGACCGTTGGCTAGCACACTGTATATTAGTCCCCTTCAAAGAGCACATTGGTCATTTTGAAGCACTGTATAGGCGGTCATTTGCCGCTCATCCCTTCCCCCCACCCCCGACTGCTGACATACGGGAGTTGGACAGTAATATGGAAACACGGAAAACAAAACATATTACCATGACTCATACGACATAGGAAACCATTAGTATTAAAAATAGCTTGCGGTCGTCTCGGAAGGGATAAAAACATGCTCTGCATCGATTTCCAAGGTATCTTACACCATTTTTTCCTTCAAAAACAGGTAACAAGGATGGAGGTGAGTAGCGGACACACAGACTTCTCTCCAAAGTAGATTACAAAGGCTTAATGATATTGAGTTCTGTTGACTGTGGTGAGCAGCCACTAAACTAGTGCGTGCTATGAGAACAGAAACCCTGTTATCTTCGAATGTAGCAGTCACTAAGGTAGTCCTGGACGGTGCGAGCCGTGTGAACAGAAGTCCTGCCATCTTGGAACATAACATCTCCATTTGGGAACAAAAATTGTAAGCTACCATGGGACGGACCTGATCGGCCAAAATCGTCACATTCCTTGGCAATAGCGCGACCTTGCTGAACACCCATGAGACCCGTGAAATACCACGATAATGCTGCCCAAAGCATCACCTGCGACGTTTCGCTGTTGGCAGGTAAATTCGGCCGAAAGTTGGAAAACAGTGTACAGCAAAACTTATCCTACAAAATGACATTCTTCCATTGCTCCACCGACCAGATTTCAAGGCTTCGGCTGCACGATTTCCTGTTGCGCGCAATTCCCTGCTTTTGCAGTTCTACTCGTGTTGTCTTGGTGCTGACGGGATTCTGCATTGAATATTACGGCAGCGTCGTCTTTCTTTTTTCGTTACAATTCTCTTCAATAGCCACCTTTCACGATCACTCAACGCACACTTCAGTCGGCGTTGTGGCTTAGCGGATGATATTTTTCCGCTCTCGCTTAATGCTGTATAAATCTTCGATACAGAGCTTCTTGAAACACCAAACAATGCAGCTACCTTGGTTACGGCAGAACTCACCATACGAACACCAACAATCTGCCCACTTTCGCGTACACATAGCTCCGACATAATGCACTCACTACTACACAGAACATTATTCTGATCACGACTGGCCGGCCGAAGTGGCCGAGCGGTTCTAGGCACTACAGTCGGGAACCGCGCGACCGCTACGGTCGCAGGTTCTATTCCCGCCTCGGGCATGGATGTGTGTGATGTCCTGTATTTCTTTTACCAGCTGGTGATTTATTTCTTAAGGCTTTCACAATCTTCCATTCACCCATCTTTGTGTTTGTATCATTCATGTTTTCTCTTAAGTACCCACTCATTAATGGAGCGCAATTTACGTTATTTTCTAATACTTTCGCTTCTGTTTGTATCTGTCAGTTTCTTCCCTGCCTTTCTCCTCAGAATTTTCATTTCCGTGGCTTCCAAAAGTCTTCTAGGTTTTGATATTTCAGGCCTTATATTTGATCTCACTACTGTTTTGCGTACTCTTGCATCTGAACATACTAAACTCCTCCCGAAAAGGCCATGAAGGTACCAACGGTACCGGCAGGCCGCTGTGTCATCCACAGTCCATAGGAGTCACTGAATGCGGATATGAAGGGGCATGTGGTCAGCACACCGCTCTCCCGGCCGTATGTTAGTTTCCAAGAGCGGAACTGCTACCTCTCAATCAAGTAGCTCCTCAGTTTGTCTCACAAGGGCTGAGAGCACCCCGCTTGCCAACAGCGCCCGGCAGACCGGATGGTTACCTATCCAAGTGCTAGCCCAGCCCACAGCGCTTAACTTCGGTGATCTGATGGGAACCGGTGTTACCACTGCGGCAAGGCCGTTGGCTGCATTTGAACATTCTGCCACTTTATTTCGCCTACGTCATTTCCATTACTGGACAGTTCAATATCACGGTATTTAAACGTCAATACCTGTTGAATAATTGTGTTTTCTTCAACACCATTTCTTGTCACATTCGGTGCTATTTTTTGGCAAATTTCACAGTTATTTTCTGCCAGTGTTAGTGCTATTTTAGCGATATTCAGTGCTGTTTTGTTATCAAATTCGTTTCTCGCCGATTTCACTGTTTTTTATTGCAAATTTCGATGTTATTTAATTCATTAACCGTGTTAAATTTTTTACCAATTTCACTGTTATTTATTGCCAATTTCGGTGTTATTTTTTGCCAAACTCGATTATACATACCAAATTCGGCACTGGTTTTTGTGTCGAATTCGATGTTATTTTTTGTCAGATTCGGTCTTATTTTTTGTTCTTTTTGCGGATTTTTTTTGCCAATTTGGTGTTATTTTACCGTTTTCGCTGTTATTTTTTTAAAATCAATTTTGGGGTTATATCTTTCTCATTTCGGCGTTTATTTTTTTCAAATTCAGTGTCATTCTTATCCTAATTTGGTGCTACTTTTTCTGTGAGGTTTCGTATTCTTTAATGCCATATTCTACATTACGTTTATGCCAGACTAGTTTATTTTATGCCAGATTCGTTTTTAATTTTTTGCATTATTCAATATTTCTTTTGACAAATTCGAAGCAATGTTTTACCAGATTCGGTGGTTTTTGCCAATTTCGGTGTGTTTATTGCTAAAGTCGGTATATTTTTTTGTCAATGTCGACGTTTTTTGCAAATATCTGTATTATTTCTTTGCGAAATACGGTCTTTTTTTGACAAATTTGGTGCTTTGATCCAAATTTCGTTGCTATTTTTTACAGTTTTGTTGTTTATACCAATTTCGGTGCTATTTTTAAGTTGCATAGTATGTTACGCGGGAAATAAACTTAATTTAAAATTATATACGAAACTTAGTCTAAAAAAAATAAGGCAAAACACAATTTCAGCATTCAATAACTATCAGTTACGTACTTGGTTAACTGTCGTCCTCAGATTTATAACATTTTTCATACGGGAAAACGACAAATTTACGATATTTCGTAACAATCGCCGATTTCGCGTTATTTCTCGCATTATCGTTTTCGCAGAGTTTTCATGTCCCTACTGATCAACAGTGAATGGAATATCTGAAGAATCATTATCATACTAAATATAACATCAAAGTTGTAACTATTGAACAGTCATCATGAAAACTCTAGGAAACATGACATGATAAAACTTGTTAAATATAAAACTGTACGAGGAATTTTTCCTTATTTTTTTACCAGAGTTCACAGAAATTATTTGCATGTCTTTACTTTTTGAACTGCAATGAATTTATATCTGTTTCTACTTACATGTGTGCCGGCCGCAGTGTTCTAGCGGTTCTAGGCGAGCAGTCCGGAACCGCGCGACTGCTACGGTCGCAGGCTCGAATCCTGCCTCGGGCATGGATGTGTGTGATGTCCTTAGGTTAGTTAGGTTTAAGTAGTTCTAAGTTCTAGGGGACTGATGACCACAGATGTTAAGTCCCATAGTGCTCAGAGCCATTACTTACATGTGTAAGCGGAACATGCTTCTGCCCTCGCTTTGGGTGGAGTTATTACCATTTCTATTTGCCTGACATAGAAGCAGGAATAGCAGTTCGTATTATTTGACAAGTGACAGAGATGCACACTCATTGGTTGTGACACATCAGCTTTTAACAAGCTGGATGGATATATTGTTTTATTCTTTGTGAACATATCAGTTCTATGTAGTTATGCATTTTTGTCCTTCATGTTTAAGAGTTCTTCCGATGATTGCTTAGCAGTTGAAAGTTTCGATTGTATTTAGTGCAATCAAGAAAATATTAATAAATATTTCAATAAATTACATCGCGTTCTCCAAGTTTTCTTTTTTGTTGACACAGGAAATGATCACACACATATTGTCGCTTATCAAAAACTCTCTAGCTAGAATTATTTACGAAAATCTTGTTCGTATAAGACGACACTGAGCGGAGGCAGGTAAAGAAGTAAGACATGTGCTCACTCATTGTTCCCTTAATACGCACTTAACATGCAAACATCTCTTTTCGTAGACGAGATTACTCCTTAATAATAACGATGGACGCGTTATGACGCTGGCACTACAATTACAGAAATCGCATCGCTGAGGCATATCTTCCCATTCACGCGTAAATCACTTCCCCGGCGCACCTGTTAACAAAACAGGAACTAGAAAGCAGGTGTCCCAGAGTCGTTAGCAACTAATGGGACAACGTTGTGTATTAACGATTGTGGGAAACAGGTCTCATCTCAGTTGGCTTGACATCATAGGAAGTCTCAGAGAACGTACGTTACACCAGATTGCGTTAACACCGCTATTAGATGTTCGCGTGAGCTGGGGTATTCGACGTACAAACATCATTAGATGACAAGGAAATAGTTTCGTATGTGGAGGGAGACGTATGAGTCAGTTGGTGCGAAACGTCTCGTGGCGGAAGGTTAATGCCGAGAATGATTATTACGTATTTCAGGTATTAATATCAGCAAGACGCATTAAACGATGTCAGCATTCGTAGGCAATTAAGTACCCGGTACACTGATTCTACGTAAGGCCTGCAATTTCCTATCCTACTTCGCTGACTGACTGTCTCCCTCAGATACTGACAGGGATGGAATGAGTAGCGTCCACTGTCTGGACTGTAACCAAAATCTTAAATATAGCTTAATATGAGCTGTTATTTGTTCCCCAATTCGACCCCCGCTTCATTCTTTACCCTCTGATGCGAGTTTTTTCAAGGCGTCTTAGCCGGCAGTCCATAAAAGCACGTTATTAAGACATAGAAGGTCGATCAATACATTTCTGCCAGCAAACTTTTCTCCTTATTTTATATTTGTTGCGTCTTTACACAAATTACATTATTAGAAGTTCACGTTACTAGTACTCCCAGTAATTCCTTCTTATGCCACTTCATAGCACTTAATGCATCATCCAGCAGGAACTGCTAGCAGTAGAAAAAGCTAGTAGCTTGCTGTTAGCGTAAGAAATATTTTTCTGAAATTGCACTTAGCCGATTCGGATGTAATAAAATACTTAAAATAGCAAAATATCTCTCAATTTAAAGTGGTGTAATTTGCCTTCGGGGCAGAGAAATATATTGTTGTTATTGTTGTGGTCTTAGTTCAGTGACTTGACTGATGCAGCTCCCCAGTGGTGGTCTCTATATGATACTAGACTTTTACACGCAGCTTCCCCATCGTAAGCTTCGACTAAAAAGTTGCACATATCCATTCCTCCCTCCTCTCTGTGTGCAATAGTTCCTGGAAAGCTCGACATGATGCGATCGTCCATAGCTCGTGGTCTTGCGGTAGCGTTCTCGCTTCCCACGCCCGGGTTCCCGGGTTCGATTCCCGGCGGGGTCAGGGATTTTCTCTGCCTCGTGATGACTGGGTGTTGTGTGATGTCCTTAGGTTAGTTAGCTTTAAGTAGTTGTAAGTTCTAGGGGACTGATGACCATAGATGTTAAGTCCCATAGTGCTCAGAGCCATTTGAACCATTTTTGAATGACGCGATCGGTGGGCAAACTAGGGACACTCCGCATTATATTTGTGCAAAACTTCATCGGATTTTAGCTGTGGTTTTAATTTAGCAACTAATCGGACTTTGAAAATATATATATATATATATATATATATATATATATATATATATATATATATATATATATATATATCCCACGTACATCCATGTATACAGTGTGGTGATAAACAGTCTAATAAGTTCGTAAGGGCGTTGCAGGATAGGTTGCGCCGAGAAAGACTCGTTGAAAAAAATTCGATGCATTGTTTCCGAACTAATTAGAATCGAAGTTAGCCAGCCAGACCATTGCGCGGACAGATTCAAGCGGTCCGCCAGATACAATTAGTCTCATCTGTTCTCACAGCGTGGATGACAGCTCACGAGTCTGCTCAGACGTTGGCTCGGGTTTGACCATTACTGCCGTTCCATTTCCAGGTTTTCTACCGCCCTTTTGCTCGGTTTTAGCAAACCAAACGAAGAAAACGTCAGGCGACCGTCTCTGGTGGGCAGATTGAATTTGGCTCACAACGGCCTAATTGGCTAATTTCGGTGCTAATTACCTCAGAAACGGTGCAATGTATTCAATTTTTTTCTTAACAATTATTTCTCAGAAAAACATAACCTGTAACACCGTTACAAGCTTTTCGGACTGTTTCTGAGCACCCTAACGGCAATAGCCATTTGGGCGCGTAAATAATCTGCAGTTGCTCGCAGCCGCGTAGAGGGAGTTGAGTAGCAGCTGTCGGGATCCTGACTTCTGATTGTCCACACAACTTAGATGTTGCCACTTAAAGGAGGCAGCTGTAAATGGTTTGGCATTTGCGACTCAGGAAAATTAGAGTCCCATTAATACAGCGTAAGGGCTTATGTTGGGGCGGGAGCTCGATGACTGGACGTTGGAGCGACCACCTTTAAGCGCTAAAGGTGATCGCTGCTGCACCACTAACTGTATTGAATTAAAGATCACTTTGAAATTGCACCATCATTTGAACGCATTTTGATTTCACCATGTACCAAATGGCTCGCAAGTAAATCATGCTGATATTCCGTATCTTATTGAATTATTCTGGGAATTCAAAAATGGTTCAAATGGCTCTGAGCACTATGGGACTCAACTGCTGAGATCATCAGTCCCCTAGAACTTAGAACTACTTAAGCCTGCCCAAGGCAGGATTCGAACCTGCGACCATAGCGGTCGCGCAGTTCCAGACTGTAGCGCCTAGAACCCTTCGGCCACTCCGGCCGGCTCTGGGAATTGATTTTATATTGTGGGCAACCACAGCTTAAGAATGCATTCTTCCTTTAAAAGACGTTTTAATACAACTTGGCAGAGTGATGGAGGCGTCCAATAATCTCTGCGTTTCGTTGCGAATGATTTGAATATGTACCTGATGATGAACTTAGGTTACTAAACCGGTGGTACTAATAATGAGATATTCAACACCTGCTACGGTTTTGTTTAACAACAATGTGTTCTAGGAATGTTCTTAATTACTGGCAACAGTAATACATTGTTCCATAAAGAAGCTTTCCTTGTCTACATATTATTAGTTGATTCTCGTGCTCCACATTAAATACGCACAAGAGGAATTTAATGAATTAAATTTTTTTCTTGGACAATTATTCACTAGAAGCGACAATGAAGAATAGATATGGATAAAGAATCCTATAATCAAGTTAGCAATTATTTCTTCGCTCGATAGAGGTATTTACGTGTGGAGTTAGTAATATGAAGAAGAGTGCACACTGAATTGTTTTATTACAGTCTGTTTTATTTCAGTTCGTTGGCGTATCAACGCGTGCTGTCCTACGAGTCTAGATCAACGGTGTGCTCTGAATACCTCGACTTGGGGGAAAAACAACTCCTCCAATAGCGTGCACAACAACATTTTCGTGATGTTCTTTATTCTAGTGGCTTGTGGCAATCAATAGATTGACTTTCGTGCTGCATACAAGTGCTTCAGTGGCTGTGTCATAGAAAGCTACCTACTTACTATCGAATAGAAAAGCTACCACCTTAGGTGAACTTCTGCTTACCGCACGTCACAATACATGTACAGAGAGAAAAATACACCCACTGGACTCTCAAGACATGGATAGAGGCGGCTAGGACTGATTAACTGCATTACATTCTGGCACACGTGATGTTACAGGACGTCATATGCCACACGAAGAACTACATTGTTTGGTAGACAATCTTTTGTCGACCTTTTTTCGAATACCATAAATTTCCTAGAGACCTGAAAGCCTACGTCCACGAATGAGTAGGGTTTTAGAAAGCACCGCTCGTATGAAACTCAACTTGTCCTTTTCTCACATGATATACTGCGATCTGTGAATACAGAGCGACACGCACATTCCGTAATCCTAGATTTCCGAAAATCTTTGACACGGTGAAAATCTACAAACTGTTAACGCATGTACGAGTATACGGAATAAGCTCCCAATGATGTGACTGGCTAGAAGACTCCTTAAGCAATAGAAAACAGTATGTAGTCCTCGAACGTGACAGTTCATCAGAGACACGGGTATCGTGAGCAGTGCCCAAGGGAAATGTGATAGGACTGCTGTTATTTTCTGCATAAATAAATGATCCGGCGGACAGGGTAAACAGCAATCTGCAGTTGTCTGCTGAAGTTACTGTGGTAGAGAGGAAGGTGTCGAATATGAACGACTGTAGGATGTTACAAGATGACAGACAAAATTTCTTGAGGGTGCGATGAATGGCGGCTGGCTCTAAAAGTAGAAAAACGTAAATTAATGCCGATAAATAGGAAAAACAAAGCCATAATGTTCGTACACAGCACTAGTAATGTGCTGCTTGACACAGCCACGTCGTTTAAATATCTGGGCGTAACGTCGCAAAGCTATACGAATTGGAACGAGCATGTGAGAATTATGGTAGGGAAAGGTCGACTTCGGTTTATTGGGAGAATTTTAAGAAAGTGTGTTTCATCTGTAGAGGAGACCGCATATAGGACACTAGTGCGACCTATTCTTGAGTACTGCTCGGGTGTCTGGGGGCCCGTATCAGGTCGGATTAAAGGAAGATATAAAAGCAATTCAGAGGCGGGCAGCTAGAGTTGCTACGTGTAGGTTCGAATAACACGCAAGTATTACGAAGATGGTTAGAGAACTCCAATAGGAGTCCCTGGAGGCTAGGTGAAGTTCTTTTCAAGGAACAGTAATGCGAAAATTTAGAGAACCGGTATTTGAAGCTGACTGCAGAACGATCCTATTGCCGCCAACACACATTTAGCGTAAGCAAATTAGGGCTCGTACCGAGGGATATAGATAGTCTGGGTGCAATCAGATATTGGGTTGTACCCGCCCCTTCTACCCGCCATGAACAACATTAGCGCCTAACTAAACTTTAGAATGAAAAAAGAATTTTCCTTGAACGCTTTTATTTTTTAAATGATGAAAGATAAATGATATTTAGTTTTCGTAGGAGTCTTATTAATCCCGGAAGTAGTGTCGAAGAGACAATTGGTATTGCTTGATTCTAAAAAAAATTATTTATATTTATAGAAAGATAATTCTCAGTGCATCGCGAGTGCTACTTACAGCTCCTCCTCAGAAAAGAAAGCTAATCATCCACATTGATGGTAGATACTTATTAGAAAACGTGCTCCGTCTGCACCACACCTCTCCCTGGTGATATTTGCTCCTCTCACATCCTGCAACCCCATTTTTAAATCAACGAAGTCAAAAGGTTTAAACTATATCTACTGCCTGTGTATCGCTAGATTCCTGGCCCCTTATCCCTGAAATGTACAGACTGGAAGATTTTAGGCTGACAATGTTTTGCGTCTGACCACTGCCTCACAGCACTCTAGTAGCCATTACATAATTACTGGTATGTTGTGATCTCAATTAGGTCGTTTATTGTAGCGAAGTGAATAATGAAGCAATTTCTGGTCCACTGTGGGAACAACTCAGAGATTGCCCTTACATGAGATGTTTAAACATATATGTTTCAATTTTACAGTCACGGACGGATGATACAAAGTGCATGTGCCGTAGGTTGACTATGTGAGGAACAAGGAAGTCGTTGTTCACACGTTCGTTTAACAAGCTGGTACCTCCACCACACTGTATCACTCTTTAATGCTAGTATTCGAAATAAAAATGTAATTATTGCTAACTAATATAATCAGTATTACAGTTTTAGGAATAGGGATGATGATAACAACGATCTTTTGAAAATAGTTCGGTTTCGAGACCCAAACACTAGTAAAACATTTTTTACCCCTTGGAAAATTTCATTTTACCCCTCGCGGGGTAATTACCCCAGGTTGGGAACCGCTGTCTTAGGAGAAAGAAGTGATGGGATTAAGAGGGGACGACTGCGAAGCATTATTTATGAGACTAGGAAGAAGGGTAGTCGGGAGAAAAGGACCTCTGGTACGGGTGATTCTGTCTAGAACACTGTACAGATCTAGAATGGATTTCATAGAAACCTAGAGGGAGGCAGATAATGTTTCAGCAGAACAAGGTGCAGAGAGGGTGGGAGTGTAAGCTGGGAAGAGATATGGGGAAGGCTAGGTTAAGTACATCAGAGAACTTGGGAGTACTATGACGGAGATCCGGCGACCAGTTTTTGTGTATTGAGTCTTAGAAATATTCCACCTGTGATTATAAGCTGTTGGCATTCTGTTTAGTTATCGACACTGGAACGCAGATGTCGCCATCGTGAAACATCTAACCATTCTAACTGACGCAAGCCACGAATTCCTCAAGCGCTTACGCTGGCCTCCCATATCGGTCATTATTGAGAATTTTCCTACGTCCTGAACTGTTCTTAGCCACCTGCCAGCAATCGAGTCACTAATTGCCTCTTTCTGCCACGTCACAGCGAACGATTCCATTCAGCCGTATTAATTCCTACCATTACTACACAGCCCGTGGGTAGACGTACAAAACGCTAGTCGCAGACGCACTGCACTGCTGGCGGGATGCACAACCTAAGTTACATGCTGGATGAGCTATCGTATTTCGAAGTTACACTAAGTTTTAGTTGCTGTTTCACAGATAAGATAATAGCCTACGTTACCGCTCTTTGTTAGAGCTTCTAGATACTTCTGAGGCCCTTAATGTCGACAGGATTTAATGAACGAAAACCGTAATTTTGTACTGACAACCTTGGCTGCGCCACGTAAAACTCCCTCCTCTTAAATTATGTCGCTAACAGGTGGTTACAGGCGGTGTATTATTTTGCTATAGCGGTGCGACCCCTGAGAGATTCCCTGCAGGGAAGACACCTGTTCACAGCAACAGTTTTTAAAGGGGTATTAAATGCTGTGAAGGACTAAATACTTTAAATTTAACAGTATGTTTTGAATTTCGACAGAGAAAGGAGCATTGAAGCAACGTGCGAATATTAAGTTTTGATTTAAACTGGATAACAATGCGTCAGTCAATTTTGAAATGGTGCAAATTGAATAAAATTTTTCTGAGCTTGTGACCGCATTGTAAATATATAATTTTATTGAGTGTGGCAATGGCCACGAAAACCTACGTCTGTATGTTGTAAATTTTTTTTGACAGTGAAGCAGTGAGCCGTAAAAACATTTATAAATGGTATATAAGGTTTCGTGATAGTAGTGAGAGTCCAGGAGCATAACTGACAGTTCGAGTTGTAGCAAATGCTCAAAACATGGCTGAAATTCTTCGAAATCATTGTGGACCTACTAGGTTAATGGAGGAGTTAAATGGTTCAAATAGCTCTGAGCACTATGGGACTCAACTTCTGAGGTCATTAGTCCCCTAGAACTTACAACTAATTAAGCCTAACTAACCTAAGGACATCACACACATCCATGCCCGAGGCAGGATTCGAACCTGCGACCGTAGCGGTCTCGCGGTTCCAGACTGCAGCGCCCAGAACCGCACGGCCACTTCGGCCGGCAGTGGCGGAGTTAAATTAATTCCTGAAACAACTGCACATCTGATTCTAGCTGAAATTCGGAGCAAAACATTAGTTGTAGCTTTGTGCCCCTCTCAGTCACCAATGATCAGAAAAAGATTCCAGAGTTGAACACTGGAGGGACACGAAAATATCGTCCGCTAGGCCCATACCTCGCATCGCAAAAGGTGAAATAAATGCTGTTTTCATTGCAGGACACTTACAAAGCGCCAAAGCTCAGCACGGAAAGAGCCAGAATCTTCGAGGCTGAAAAAGGTGCGCATGCTGGGAATTCTTGCTCACTATTTTATTTGATTGGAAAGGAATTATACATTACTTGTTAATTATTGATTGCAGCGATCAGTCTTCCTTTTTAAATTTTATTGTGCATTTCTCGATTTCGGCTGGAAGCTAGCCATTCTCAGCGCACTATTATTTTCGCTCAATGCATGTAATGGCTGTTGGTCGGGCTTCATCCACAGTTCATTGAATACTACTGTTTCAACAGTTCATTGAATACTGCTGTTTCAACAGTAGTATTCAATGAACTGTGGATGAAGCCCGACCAACAGGCATTGCATGCATTAAGCGAAAATAATAGTGCACTGAGAATGATTAGCTTCTAGCCGAAATCGAGATCTGATCGATAAAATTAAAAAAGGACGACCGATCGCTGCAATCTAGAATTTATAAGTCAATATAACAGTCGCTGAGTGCAACAGCTTCCTGAATGGAAGGTAATCTGATGAATTATACGTTAATGATTCGCTCCACAAGGTCAAATGGTGAATGTAGATTACTGCTTGGGCGTTCTAAATCGCTTATGATCGAGTATTGTGCGGATTCGATTTGAATTCCGAAATTAAGGGATATAGTGTTCGTTACACGTCAATGCACCGGCGTATAACAGCAAGATCGTACTCGGTTTCTTGGCTCAAAAATGTATAGTGGTGCTTGGATACTTCCTGATTCGCCTGATTTGTCTCAGATTTACAGTTATTTGGAAAACTGAAAATGGCAATGAAAAAATGCGTTTCGACACGATTTCAGCTATCCAGTGACTAGGACCACATTACTGTAGACAGTTTCAAAGGTTTGGTTTGCGAACAGTTTCAAACAAATTTTCCAGCGCTCCTAATTATATACTGACTCACAGCGAGCCTATTTTGAATAAGAAGTCATGTAAACTAAAAAAAAACACCGTCTTGAATTTTATTTCATACCTGACAACTTCTCTGTGACAAGCTTTGTAAGTAGCTGAAGCCTTTTCCTGCCGCTGCAGCCCTTGGCGTCATGAGTAATCCCACTACGCGAGTAATTGCGTCACAGTCGGCTAAGGAACTGACGTCGGCAGATCCGAATCAAGTTTCTGCACTCGTATATTAGTAACACCGTATTTAATTAGAGTCATATAAATAACTTTGTCCTGTGAGGGAAGATTAGCCAGTGGAAATTCTGACACTCCTAATGATCGATTTATAGGAGTTCAATTGCACTCAAGTAGACTCCAAAATCTGACCACTGGACAGCGAAAATGCAGCGCCGATAGTCTCCATTTAACCCTCATCTGATGTCTGACAACTTGTTCGGTAACCTCCGAAAATAAAAAGTCTCGGGGTTTGACTTCGGAGACATGCGGGCACAAAATTGTCCTAAAACCTAACACTACAAATTACACGAAAACAATAGTTCATTCCGACGCGAGCTTGACACTTCTTCCATCAAGCATCGCCTTCAGCTGTTGCCTCCAAGGTTTACTGTAAGCCTACCACAGACTGATGAAAACAGTTTTGGCTTAATCAGCGGAAATTCGACTTTGAAAATCGCAACTCCTGATCACCTTCCATTTCCGGTAAAGCTGCCGTCTCAGAATCCTTCGTACCTGTGCTGCAAACAAAACTCCAGCTGTCGGCCGCGGTGGCTGCGTGGCCAGCGCAGTCGATTACTAACCGAAAGAGCCGGGTTCGATTCCCTCTCGGGTTGAATATACTTCTCCGCTCGGAATACTTCTCTACGTTCAGAAAAAAACACAACCTATTGACCGAATATAGGACGTCTATATTCGCAGGACATGTAATTTATCATGTTCCGCAGAAATGATTAGCATTTGAGTCACCTCGGTTCAGCATATGTCCTGTTGCCTAGTAGGCTCAGCATCCGCCTTGGGCCCTGATAACTTGTTCCAAGCGTGATGGCATCGACGCGTGTAAGGCGCTCGATGCAGCATTCAGTTGGTTCTAAAGTTCATCTGTGGTGGTTGGCATTGGGTCACAGCGCTGCACCCGTCGTTTCACCGTATTTCACACATTTTCGATTGGCTACAAGTCTGGTGATCTGGCGGGCCAGGGCAAAAGGCTGATATCTTGTGACACAAAGAAGGCACGTGTTCGTGCAGCAATGTGTGGTCGTGGATTGTCTTGCTGAAAAATGGCGTCTAGGGCGTTGTACAGAAAGAGTATGGCTAAGGGCCGCAGGATGTCATTCAGGCAGGTCACACCGGTTGCAGTGCCCTGGACACGCACGCTGGCGCCGTGTGTTTTGTGTGAAAGCAGACACTGTGACGCCGCTCCCCATGTCTGCGGCCATTCCTACCCCCAGTGATGTCGTTCCATATCGTTCCATACACCATTGCCGTCTAGCATGTTTCTTCACATTAGTGAAAGGTGGGCGGAGACATGGACGTAAGCCTTGCTGTAATAAACGGCCACGGACTGTCACCCCTGATAGTGTACGATATGTTACACTATTGCACCAGAGCCGAGGACGACTCAGATCTGTCATGCAATGCCATTCGGATGAGGTGTTGAGCGTCTCGGGGAATGGTCTGGCTGAAGCGAACAGACCCACCTCGTCGCGTTCTATCGCCTTCCGCGAACAATTGTGCACACACTCGTTGCACTGTCGAAACACTTCGTCCCACGCGAGCAGCGATTTCCCGGTTGGGTGCATCATATCCTCTCACGCCAATAATGCGGCCTCTTTCAAATTCGCTGATTTGACGGTACGGTTCGCGCATAAGTCTGCGAGGCGTCCTGCACCTCTGCTCAAGTCACGAGAGCCGCAGGTACCGTACATTATAGATGTAGTTGGTGTTGCGCCGCTCAAATTCTAATCATTTCTGCAGAACATACTGACGTAGATGTCCTGTGAATATGAACGTCCTATCTCTAGTCATTCAAGGTGTTCTGCTGTCGTCTGAACACGAGTGTATTTTGCAGGAACGTTCAGCAGCTTAACGTAGGAAGTCGGGTTGGTTGTCTGCTCTGTTCTCCATGTCAGTATCAGCTGGGTTTTCATTTGTGTTTCTCGATTATTCTATGTAGGAATTTGAGAGGGTTTGTCATGAAGATACAATTATCGCCTCAAAAAATCAAAGACGTACCATGTAACTTTGCGACGGTGCGAGTCATTTTGAATACAAGCACAGCCTAACAAAAAAATTCAAGCACGCACAAGAGGAAGAGTAAACGAAACTTCACGGGTTATTGCAGTGATTACAATGTCGACTCAAATTTACAAAGAACTTGGCAATATGAGTCGACTTTGTAACGTTGTACCCCCTTTGGCTTGCTTACCTGCACTGAGTCAGTGGAGAAGAGTGTCGCCGTTGTATCGTCCTCTAAGGCAAGTTGGTCCACGATTGTTCTAACTGCTCTTTGATGTTGTGTACGCTGGCATTGGGATGGACGTCGGAGCTCGTCCGACGCATTCTCTGTGGCGGACAAATCTGGAGCCACATGGGCACACCTCAACATCTCTTAGATAGTTCATAGAGAAACGAGCCATATATGGATGAGCGTGATCCTATTGAAAAATGGCACCACAGGACTGTAGCATGAGAGGTAACAAATGAGACCGAATGAGTCCATGACGTACTACTGTACTGTTAGGGCTCCCTCAGTCATCACCAGAAGTGACGTGAAGCCATCACATCAGATGGTTCTCCACACCGTTGTGCCTCTTCAAAACATTGGAAGAATCAGACCTCTCACCATGTCGCCGATGGTCATCCGCGGTAGTACAGAACCCCTTTCGTTGCTGAAGGCAAAGCCACACAATTTATCGTCAGACCGTGCTTTCCGGTCACGCTGCCACCCCAAATGCAGGCGTATGTGTTATAGTGTAAACAATAGCCTACGCAGGACCTGTAATTATCTAATCCGGCTCTTGCTAGTCTCCGACGAACTGTGTGGGAGGTACAGATTGCTGCAGGGTGGTCGTTACTAGTTCCGAAATGCCAGACGCAGATGTGTCAGACCGGAACCTCTCCCCAGGTTCGCATGCCGTCCATCAGGGGGTCACTTTCACTTTCGAATGCTTTACAAACCTCAATATTGCACGATTCGAGCTGCCAGCTAAATGGAGATAGACAATAAGACCCCTTTCAAACTGCTACGTGCCCATAAAGCTGTCTCACATGAGTACGCGGTGTCTCGTGTCTTTCACGATGATCACTCAACACATGGGGTTGTTCACACCTAGTGCCGTATACACTATCTGCCTTGGTACCAGTACTAAACTCCAACATTAAAGCACTCTTGTGGCCGTTTTCCTGAAACTGAGGATTATAGCTTTTTTAGCATCTACGTATCCTTCGCTTTGTTACATTGCCATCCGGACATGTCTTCTGGCTGCTTCATATTTTTATCAATGTATTTACCCTTTATCCTCGCAATACGAAGGATCAGTGGCGGAAGGGGGTGGTACTTTATACCCAACATTTGATGATTTTCTAATTCTTCCAGGATAAAAATCAGTTATCAGTTACAATTAAATTTTATTATGCTTTACCGGTTTCGACAAATTAATTCGTCATCTTCAGAAGTCTTCTAAATTAGGGATATAATAAATCTTTAGACCTTGTCTATACATTTGTGTGAAGTATAAAAGTATAATACAGAAACTTACTTACTATTGGTTCGGTAGACGTCAGTGTCTTCATCATAGATGCATAATGACACGGTATGTCCAGAAATGTACATACTGTGTGTGATTAATTTAAACACTGATGAACAATATGCAGGAACTGAGTCACATCTCTGTATTTGTTGTGCTAGTAGCAAGGAAAATACATAGAAACATAACCAAGATATGTGAATAAGTTATATAAAACACAACTGAAAGAACATGACACGTATTTCTAATACAGAAAAGGAATGGACTAATTTTCGCATTTTGTAAACGATGACATGCAATCAAGACAGTGTCTGCTTTTTAATGCAATTTGATCTTACAACAAATCTCTTGAATGTAGGTGAGAATGTTTATAGATTTAAAATCATTCTAAACGGTTCATTTTATATATAGCCTTGTAAAGTACAAGTAAAATTTCCATGTTAAGCAAGGATGGAGGAGCAAGTGCGTGTTTCTTTGTTTTGAGATGTCCTGCAAAAGTTAACTCCTATAAATTCTCTCCGTCATTGTTGAACAAGTGCTCACGCATACTACAGTTGCTGAAAATTACAGCCACTACTAAAATAACATTGTAATTTCGTCAGTTACTTTATATTTTAAAATTCTGAAACCTTTCTAATATTTTTAATGAATTTTTCTACCTGATCCCATAAATGTTTTAAAGTTTTCAGTTAAACTTAATCCAAATATTTAACTCTTAGTGGTAGATGTTACTTTCGACGATGAACGTCATATTGCCGGCCGCCGGTGGCCGAGCGGTTCTAGGCGCTACAGCCTGGAACCGTGCGACCGCTACGGTCGCAGGTTCGAATCCTGCCTCTGGCATGGATGTGTGTGATATCCTTAGGTTAGTTAGGTTTAAGTAGTTCTAAGTTCTAGTGGACTGATGACCTCAGAAGTTAAGTCCCATAGTGCTCAGAGCCATTTGAACCATTTTTGAACGTCATATTCAGTATTTTCAGACTCAGGCCCTTACACATCAATATCTCTTTGGAAATAGTACGTCCTGAGCAGAAGTGAGCAACAATTAACGAAATTTGCATTTTTAATATTTTTTAGGATGGACATGAAGTACCCTCACTTCTCACCCCCACCCCCACACCTTGGTAATGCGCGTTATGGAAAACGCGTTGGTACTGCCAGCGTTAAATGCGACACATTTTTCACTACGATGGTTCACGTGGTGGAGACCTTGTTATAGGAGTCTGCAGTTTGGCTGTTCAGGAATTTGCTAATGTTATTGTCATTGTCTGTCTTGTCGCACCCGTCGCTGGATACAATTCAGAGGCAAACAGTGCACTCACATTAATCAACATGTGATGTAAGTTTGTGAGTTACAATTGATATTAAATGTTATAATGATTTGTGTGAGCAGTTGTTAACGAAACCACGGGACGAGGAAGTGTTCATGTGCTTCACTTACAAGGGTCACTCAAATTGAAATATCTTGGGAACCTTGGTGTAGCGTCACAAACAGGGGAGTACCCTTCACGGGAGGAAATACCGATGCGGAGTGCTCTGGTGTGTCGTAATGAGTTCACGTAAAATATCCACGTACCAGAAACCAACCTGAATGCGTGAGTTTGCAGCGGGGCGTCTTTAATGAACAGGGATCACCGCGACAAATAATAGTGTTCTTAATGGTCAACACCTTGAAATTCCAATTACAAGAATACGCGGCGCGCTCTACTACGAGCTACCAGGATAAATCTGCCCTAGTAAATGTAAATGTCGTGTGAATAGGGCCTACGGTCGGGTAGACCGTTCGCCGGGTGCGAGCCTTTCGATTTGACGCCACTTCGGCTACTTGCGCGTCGGTAGGGATGAAATGATGATAATTAGCATAACACAACACCCAGTCCCTGAGCGGAGAAAATCTCCGACCCAGCCGGGAATCGAGCGTGGGCCATTAGGATTGACATTCTGTCGCGCTGACCACTCAATTCCCGGGGGCGGACATCTGCCCTAGTGTTCTGCCCTGACAAGTGGTATAATATGTATTGACGCCCGGCTTAAGTCAAAGGAGTAAGTTTTTAATGACTGACTTCAGTGAAATTCTCGTTTATTCTGTATTTCAGTTCAGTTGTTGAGCGTGGAATACCAATTTTCAGCTACAACTGAACAAAGGGAAACGTCTCGCTCAGAGACGCAGTATTTTTTTTAATAAGCAAATTTTTACATTATGCGAACCACCAGACCATTGTACGACGGTTGGAATTTCAATAGTGGCAACTATTTATTTATTATTTACAGCTCGTACAAAATAGATATGTGTTTCAAAGTTTTACTGATCTTCAAAGTAGTCACCAGCATTCTGTATAATCCGTTGCCAGATTAAACGAGAAATCAATAGCATGCTTCTGGTTGACTTAGAATCATGAAAATCGGCTATTAACAAGGCTTCGCAATACAAGTAAAGAAATAAATCCGAAAATTGTTAATCCGTATATTATATAACACTAAAAATGTTCCCTTTTTTCTTTTATTATCCGTCTGTGTGTCTGTCCGCCTGTTAAGACCCTTTTCCTGTCGAACAGATTGGCATATCAAGTTAGCATTTACAGTACCTATGAATGGCTCCTTGACGGTGTTGAAATTGGAGCTTCTAAATCAATGCAGTGCATTTATATCATATATTTTCACAGTCGCAAACTCACTCAACAAAAGCCATAGGATGCTTCCCGTTGACTTAAAATCATGAATTACGAATTTTGGCAGAAAACAAGGTTTGAAAAGTACAGATAAAATATAAAAACCCGAAAACTGTTAACTTGTAATTATATAATCCGAAAATATATTTTTGTAGTTTTTTATCCGTCTGTCTGTCAGTCTTAAAGACTCCCTTTTCTCTGGAACAGGTTCGCGTATCAAGTTCAGATTTATATCACATAGTAAAGTCTATGGTCCCCTTGGTGATGCAAAAAAATTTAAGGTTGTAAGTCAACGCAATCGGTCATTTGTGTCACGTATTTTGACACTTGCTCACTCATCAAAACCTATGGGGGACTTCCCGTTGACCTAGAATCACGAAATTTGTCAAGAAGCAAGATTTCACAGTACAAGTAGTGGAAAAAATTCGAAAATTGTTAATTTGTAATTATATCACATAAAATACCTTTTTGCCAATCGAACATACGTTGCCTTCATCATCCGTCAATTCGAAAATTGTTAATTTGTAATTATATCACATAAAATACCTTTTTGCCAATCGAACATACGTTGCCTGCATCATCCGTCAAAAGCATAAAAGACGAACATAACTGCATACTAACATAAAATGTAAGTGGTAGTCATGTTTCAGTAAGAACACAAAAATGTTTTATTAAATCTCCTCTCTCTACATGTATAAACTGAACTCTTCTGCTCGCTTCGTTATGTATTCTAGGTTAATCTGAGGAACTACCGTGGAGACTTTGATGTGGTCTTGGAATTTCGGGGACTAATATCTTGCCAGTTCCGATGTCAGTAACAGGCAAAAATCGTTGAGATTCTCGGTTCCCAGACTGTATGAACTATAAATATACATAATTAAGTTTGTATGGGACACTCGGTGTGCGAGTCCTATTCGCACTCGGCCCTTTTTTTTTTATTGCGGGTACAGTAAAAAATTCTTCTCCTACTAAAGTAAAACTTTTAACTCAGAATTGAAAGAAATGAATATAGTCGTTTTACGGTGTAACAATGCGCAAAATCGGCAATATTGTCGACTATAAACAGGACCTGCATACTTGTGGCGCTCACCATTTTCATAACATACACATATTACAAAAGAGAGATAAATAATATTTGTATAGGGATAATGACCTATGAATGAAGGAGAACGATGGCGGTTTTACATGTTCCTTCGCACCGGTGAAATCGCATTCAAAATTCACTCAAAACCGGAGTTTCTTCTCAGAGCATATCTGTAGTTAAGTGTGGAGAACGCAGTATTACCAAGTCGGTAGAAGGCACCGACTGGTGTTTTTACAGTCGTTCCTACTGTTCTTGCAGGAGGACCGTAATAAAACTCCTTCAAGCGTGGCCATCTCAACTGCGGGGCGTCCTTGAATAATCTGGCAAGGAGAACAGAAGAACAGCAGGACCTAAGTATAAAGCAAACGACTGAGGACCTCTTACGTACTGGGATTCTATATCACGTTACACTATTCCGAATTGTTACTTACTGTTACAAATGCATAGTTTATGCTACCCACTAATTATTTGTCTGCACACTGATCAGCTGGTGAATGATTTGTGAAAATTCTGTGATCCGTTTTACTTATCATTATCAACCATAAGGAGCGGATCCAACTGTTTTGGATCCCACCATTAATAGATTCATGGTTCTTTTTCAGCAAACTGTCGTCGAGCTGGTAGTGGAGAATGATACGAGATACGCCTTTGGACGTCAAAGAGTAGTGTGTTTACACGAAACTGTCATCAGCACAGTGTCTCTGTGGAAACACATACATCACGAAATAATATCTGGAACAAATTGTGCCCAAAATCATACAGTAACTTTAATATTCCGACACTACAGTTTTTGTTGTATACATGGAAGAATCCTGGAGAAACTAGAAAGAATCAGATAGATTATATAATGATAAGACAGAGATTTAGGAGCCAGGTTTTAAATTGTAAGACATTTCCAGGGGCAGATGTGGAATCTGACCACTATCTATTGGTTATGAATTGTAGATTAAAACTGAAGAAATTGCAAAAAGGTGGGGATTTAAGGAGATGGGACCTGGATAAACTGACTAAACCAGAGGTTGTACAGAGTTTCAGGGAGAGCATAAGGGAACAATTGACAGGTATGGGGGAAAGAAATACAGTAGAAGAAGAATGGGTAGCTCTGAGGGATGAAGTAGTGGAGGCAGCAGAGGATCAAGTAGGTAAAAAGAGGGGGGTAGGAGAAATCCTTGGGTAACAGAAGAAATATCTAATTGATGAAAGGAGAAAATATAAAAACGCATTAAATGAAGCAGGCAAAAACGAATACAAACGTCTCAAAATGGGATCGACAGGAAGTGCAAAATGGCTAAGCAGGGATGGCTAGAGGACAAATGTAAGGATATAGAGGCTTATCTCACTAGCGGTAAGATAGATACTGCCTACAGGAAAATTAAAGAGACCTTTGGAGAAAAGAGAGCCACTTGTATGAATATCAAGAATTCTGATGGGAACCCAGTTCTAAGCAAAGAAGCCAAAGCAGAAAGGTGGAAGGAGTATATAGAGGGTCTATACAAGGACGATGTACTTGAGGACAATATTATGGAAATAGAAGAGGATGTAGATGAAGATGAAATGGAAGATACGATACTGCGTGAAGAGTTTGAAAGAGCACTGAAAGACCTGAGTCGAAACAAGTCCCCGGGAGTAGAAAAATTCCATTGGAACTACTGACGACCTTGGGAGAGCCAGTCCTGACAAAACTCTAGCATCTGGTGAGCAAGATGTATGAGACAGGCAAAATACCCTCAGACTTCAAGAAGAATATAATAATTCCAATCCCAAAGAAAGCAGGTGTTGACAGATGTGAAAACCACCGGACTATCAGTTTAATAAGTCACAGCTGCAAAATACTAACGCGAATTCTTTACAGACGAATGGAAAAACTGGTAGAAGCCGACCTCGGGGAAGATCAGTTTGGATTCTATAGAAATATTGGAACACGTGGGGCAATACTGACCTTACCGCTTATCTTAGAAAATAGATTAAGGAAAGGCAAACCTACGTTTCTAGCATTTGTAGACTTAGAGAAATCTTTTGACAATGTAGACTGGAATACTCTCTTTCAAATTCTAAAGGTGGCAGGGCTAAAATACAGGGAGCGAAAGGCTATTTACAATTTGTACAGAAACCAGATGGCAGTTATGAGTCGAGGGGCATGAAAGGGAAGCAGCGGTTGGGAAGGGAGTGAGACAGGGTTGTAGCCTCTCCCCGATGTTATTCAATCTGTATATTGAGCAAGCAGTAAAGGAAACAAAAGAAAAATTCGGGGTAGGTATTAAAATCCATGGAGAAGAAATAAAAACTTTAAGGTTCGCCGATGACATTGTAATTCTGTCAGAGACAGGAAAGGACTTGTCAGAGCAGTTGAACGGAATGGATAGTGTCTTGAAAGGAGGATATAAGATGAACATCAACAAAAGCAAAACGAGGATAATGGAATGTAGTCGAATTAAGTCGGGTGATGCTGCGGGAATTAGATTAGGAAATGAGAAACTTAAAGTAGTAAAGGAGTTTTGCTATTTGGGGAGCAAAATAACTGATGATGGTCGAAGTAGAGAGGATATAAAATGTAGACTGGCAATGGCAAGTAAAGCGCTTCTGAAGAAGAGAAATTTGTTAACATCGAATATAGATTTAAGTGTCAGGAAGTCGTTTCTCAAAGTATTTGTATGGAGTGTAGCCATGTCTGGAAGTGAAACATGGACGATAAATAGTTTGGACAAGAAGAGAATGGAAGCTTTCGAAATGTGGAGCTACAGAAGAATGCTGAAGATTAGATGGGTAGATCACATAACTAATGAGGAGGTATTGAATAGAATTGGGGAGGAATTTGTGGCACAACTTAACTAGAAGAAGGGATCGGTTGGTAGGACATGTTCTGAGGCGTCAAGGGATCAGCACAGCGTGGAGGGTAAAAATCGTAGAGGGAGACCAAGAGATGAATACACTAAGCGGATTCAGAAGGATGTAGATTGCAGTAAGTACTGGGAGATGAAGAAGCTTGCACAGCGTAGAGTAGCATGGAGATCTGCATCAAACCAGTCTCAGGACTGAAGACCACAACAACAACATGGTGTTTTTACTTTGTAGCACAGTAACTTCATTCTTAACAAAACAGAGAAGAAACGTAACCAAGTACTGTATTAAGTTATATGTATCGTAAACAACAGCATGAACTTTATTATCAGAGCTCATAAAAGGTCTTTAATAACACGATTTAAATAAAACTCGATCCTACTTTCAAGTTCCTTTAATATTCGGACCCTATCATAGCTAATTATTTCAAAACAAATTTTTGTCAAATATACACGAGGGTTGGAACTTTAATAGTGGCAGCTATTTATTTACAGCTCGTACAAAATAGATAATTGTTTCAAAGTTTTATTGACTTTCAGAGTAGTCACCAGCATTGTGTATAACCAATTGTCAGCGATGTGGATGTCGTAGGATACTCTTAGTAATGCCAGTTGTGTTGACAGTTCGAGCGGCGGGGTCTGTTGCCCGACGTATTTGTAGCAGTTCTGAAGCGAATGCCGTGAAGTGTTTCCTTCAGTTTAGAAATCGAGTTGAACTCACGAGGGCTTAAGTCAGGGGAGTGCAGTTGATGGTATAGCACTTAGCAGTCCCATCAGTCAAACAGATCAGTAACAGGTTGCCCTGTACGTGCTTGAGCATTGTCCTGCAAAATGATGGTCAGTTCCTGCAGAAAGCGTCGTCACTTCTGTCTCTAAGCTGGTTGTAGGTTGTGTGCCAAAAATGAACAGCATAGAGACAGGAGTGATCACACTTTCTGCAGGACCTGACTATCATTTTTCAGGACAATGCTGAAGCATGTACAATACAAGTTGTTACTGATTTGTTTGACTGATGGGCTGCTAAGTGCTGTACCACCTACTGCACTTCCTTGACTTAAGACCTTGTGAGTTCAACTCGATTTCTAAACTGAAGGAAACACTTCACGGCATTCGCTTAAGAGTTGCTACAAATTCGTTGGGCAATAGACCGCGCCGCTCGAACTGTCAACACAACAGGCATTACTAAGAGTATCCTACGACATCCACATCGCTGGCAATTGGTTATACACAATGCTGGTGACTACTTTGAAGGTCAATAAAACTTTGAAACACTTATCTATTTTGAACGAGCTATAAATAAATAGTTGCCACTATTAAAGTTCCAACCCTGGTATGTTTCAACATCTTGTCAGGTAGCCATTCTGTTGTATCACTTCTTTCAAACGCTGTGGCATACTGCTAATGATCTTATTTAACCAGTAATACACAAATCGTCCAATTGTGCTTTTAATGTACGCTTCGTGGATTCTATATGAGAGGGGCATTTTTCTAATACTTCGCTCTCATTCTTCCCATACAGTCTCAACAGGGTTGAACTCTGATGTTTGCCTTGGTTGTTGTAAGACTTTCGGAAAACTATACAACAAATATTCTTGCACAACTCGAGCCTTGTGTTTCGAGTCATTGTCCTGGCAAAGCTTGAATGTGTTTCATATCACCATATTTCTGCAGTTCTGCGTAAATCGTTTTTTTAATGTGTTTAGAAAGACATATTTGTTCATAATACTGTCGATGAACACTAATCCGCACGGTACCTATGTGGATAAATACTGCGGTAACAAGTAGTGGGGTACCCCCTAATATCGTGTCGGACCTCCTTTTGGCAGGCGTAGTGCAGCAACCCGACGTGGCAAGGACTCAACAAGTCGTTGGAAGTCGTTGGAAGTCCCCTGCAGAAACACTGAGGCAGGCTGCCTGTACAGCCGTCCATAATTACGATTGTGTTGCCGGTGCAGGATTTGGTGCACGAACTGATCTCTCGATTATGCTCCACAAATGTTCGATGCGATTCATGTCGGGCGATCTGGGTGGCCAAATCATTCGCTCTAATTGCTCGGAATGTTTTTCAAACCGATCGCGAGCAATTATGGCCCAGTAACATCGTGCATTGTTATCCATAAAAATATAATCGTTGTATGGGAACATTAAGTTCATGACTGGCCGCAAATGGTGTTCAAGTAACCGAACATAACCATTTCCAATCAATGATCGTTTTAGTTTGATCAGAGGATCCAGTAAACACAGTTTGCAAAATGGCTCTGAGCACTATGTGATTCAACTTCTGAGGTCATTAGTCCCCTAGAACTTAGAACTAGTTAAACCTAACTAACCTAAGGACATCACACACATCAACGCCCGAGGCAGGATTCTAACCTGCGACCGTAGCGGTCTCGCGGTTCTAGACTGCAGCGCCTATAACAGCACGGCCACTTCTGCCGGCAAACAGTTTGCACAGTGTCTTGTTGACAACTCTGGTCCATGGCTTCGTGGGCTTCTGTGCCCGGTCCAAACCCTGCCATCAACTCTTCCCAACTCATATCGCTACATATGTGACCATGACACGGTTTTCCAGTCGTCTAGAGCTTAGCCGCTATGGTGACGAGCCCAGAAGAGACGCTGCGGGCGATGTGATGCTGTTAACAAAGGCACTCGCGTCGGTCGTGTGCTGCCATAGTCTATCAACATCAAACTTCGCCGCATTGTCCTTCGGGATACGTTCGTCGCACGTCCCACATGAATCTCTAGTTTACTTTACTGCAGTGATGTTTGTCTGTTAGGAGTGAAAACTCTACGCAAATGGCGCTGTTCTCGGTCTTTAAGTGGAGGCCATCGGCCCCTTTGTTCTCCGTGGTGAGAGGTAATACCTGAAATTTGGTATTTTCGTCATACTCGCGGTACTACGGATCTCCGATTATTGAACTCCCTAACGATTTCCGAAATGGACTCTCCAATGCGTCTAGCTCCTTCATGTAGGAAACCTTTTCTGATGAATCACCCGAGTATAAATGACAGGTCCGCCAATGCGCTGCCTTTTTTTATCTTGTGTACACGATATTAACGTCATTTGTATATGTGCGTATCGTTATGCCACGATATTTGTCACCACCGAGTACCTTGACGTAACCAATCAGAACAAGTGGTACAATGCCAAGTGACCGAATATTAAAGTGAAATCGAACAATTTTTTTGTTTAAATTATTTAACAACTTTTTAAGTCCATACTACTGCTTATTGGATATCTACCTTAATATACTACCTGATTATTCTGTATTTGTGTTTTGTTGAGAATAAAGATGCTACAAAGCAATAATATCATGGTGTACTTTTTTTGACGTTACTCACTGTATGTCATCTTCACGGGTAATGCATATGAACAGACAGTAACATCATCGCTAGGTAAAGCAAGTTCTCATTCGGAATAAAGTAATTTGCTGTATTGCGAGAGAATCAGTAAAGCTACGTCCTTGTTGCGTAACACAACTATAGCAATAAGACCTGACCCGAGCGCTGTTTCACGATGTAGTCGAAAGCGCGAGAAAATCTCTTTGCCTGTAGCGAAGCAACCGCCTGCTTCGCGTCTCACGAAGGTGCATGCGCACCCCTTGCCGCGCCGAATTAACAGCGATCCACGTGTGATCTGTTTCATTCGTTTGCCACCGATGCTTGCAGGCTCGGTGGTAAACGACTGATCTTATACTATGATAATTCTTATTCCAATTCCTGAGAAAAAAGAAAACTTACAGACGGACAGATAGGCAGTCGGCTAACAAATTACAAAAAAATGGTTTTTTCGTTTAATATAAGGGTCATCAAAAAGCTTCCGACCGAAGGCCGTACAGTCCAGAATCGGAATGCCGGTCAGGGAAAACTGCCGTGAGCACTGATGCAACATCCCACAGACCGGCCGTATTGAAGACAGCTGTTTGGCAAAACTCTGAGGCCTGCTGCGCGAAGAAATCACTGTCAGCTGCACATCCTCGTCCGAAATCGTTTTCAACCCTTTTTCAAGAGACTGAAGGCGTGATAATCGCTTAGAGAGGTGTCAGGACTCTACGGCGTGCGCTCTAGTACATCCCACTTGATTTCGCGTTACTTCTCCATTACATTTGCGGTATGGAGACGTGCGTTATCATGAAGCGTCAGCGTTCCTTGTCGCAGCACCATTCCACAACGGTTTTCGACAAACATGTCGCCCCATACGCACTCTTTATTCTCCGATGGATGTCTACAGGTGCTGTGTTCTTCGGCAGCCTGGAAAAGGATAACAATTCGTTGGTCCTATAACGACGCTATAGTTCACTTTTCCACTTCACCGCATCTCTTTGGAAAACACGAATATCACACTAATACAGTGCCTACAAGTCGGTGCTTATATACTCGCCTTGGAGTCAGGCTACGTTGCATATACGCTGCAGCACTACCCTCAAATGGAAACATTTTGATTGTCCCTCATATAATTACAAATTAATAATTTCCGGAATTTTTTCCTTATTTGTAACTTACTTTTTCCTAATATCTTGATTCTAGATCAACGAGGAGCATCCTACAGTTTTTGATAAGTCAATCTGCACGTATCAAAAATATGTGGCATAAATGTCAGTATCTTTTATTGCGCTGACCTAGAAGCTCAAATTTTTTTACACCTCCAGTCAGACGGACCGACAAACATACAGAAAACAAAATGATCCTATATGAGTTCCGTTTTCTCCGAGTGAGATACATAACCGTAATAAGTAGGTTGGTGGCAGTGAAACACTATAGCAAGGGAGGAACTCGGAGTGGTGAGGTGCCTGGTCACAAAAACATAACATTAAACCAGAAAAATTAATTTTACTTTTAAAAGAGTGCTCCGAATAGTTACGTGAAGTCTGATAAGCCCAATTGAATACAAACAAATGAAAATACAATGTTAGAACTAGAAATTGGATAATTTAACTTAAAATACCAAACCGTTGAGTTTCACCTCACACTGGTGGTTCAGTTCAGTACAGATTAAATGAGCTGTTAACACGTTTATGGACCATTGAAGGCCAAAGAAAACAGAAAATCCATTCTTGTCCGTTTGTGTGATCCATTAAAAGATTTGATCGAATCTATATTCATATTATAATATAAAAGTGACAATAGGTAAAATTAGCTTTCTGATTTGCCCCCACCCCCAAACCGAAAAATAATCCTCTGTGCGGGCCTGCGTATGACTCACAGTGAAAAAAGAAGCACGAAACTTAATCGGGGTCACGATGACTAAGGTGAATCTTAACCAGCTAAAGAAAAAAATCGACCCCATCTGAATCTACTCAAAAGATAGCAAACACTCGCGAGAATCCGATAATGCTTCTGACAAATTATTTTATAAAAATTATGGCAAGTACCTCTCACGAGAAACAGAGCCAAGTCCCATCCAAAATCACCTTCCAAGTGCGCACTGCAGCAACTCCAGGCCGGAGAATAGCGGTTGACTAACCCTGCACAAAATCCAACCGCTTAGCCTCTATAGACAGGGAAAGAAACTTGGAGGGGGCGAATTGATCAACTGATAAGATGAATTTCTTAATTGTACTAGGAGCCTCCCGCAATCAGAAGACTGGAGAAACAATACCTGCACCTTTATTTTCTCAGTCCACCTGACTTTCAACATTCGCCTGTAGTACAACATCTCAAATGCTTCGATTCTCTTCTTTTCCGGTTGTTACACATATCTCACTGCCATATAATACTGTGCTCCAGATGTACATTTCCCGCAATTTCTTTCTCAAATTAAGACCTATGGTTGGTACTAGTAGACTTCTCTTGGCCAGGAATGCCCTTTTTGCCAACAGTCTGCTTTTGATGTCCTCCTTGCTCCGTCCGTCATTGGTTATTTTGCTGCCAAGGAAGCAGAATTCTTTAACTTTGTCTACTTCATGACCATCAATTCTGATGTCAAGTTTCCCGCTGTTCTCATTTCTGCTACTCCTCATTACTTTAGCTTCCTTCGATTTACTCTCAATCCAAATTCCGTACTGATTAGACTGTTCATTCCCTTCAGCAGATGAAGTAATTTTTCTTCACTTTCACTGAGGATAGCAGTGTTATCAGCATATTGTATCACTGACATCATTTCACGTTGAATTTTAATTCAACTCCTGAAACTTTCTTTTACTTCTGTCATTGCTTTTTCGATGTATAGATTGAACAGTAGGGGCGAAATACTACGTTCCTGTCTTACACCCTTTTTAATCCGAGTACTTCGTTCTTGGTCTTCCACTATTATTATTTTCTCTTGGCTCCCTACAGACTACCCCCATTTTTCTCAGAATTTCGAACATCTTGCACCGTTTGTCATTGTCGTAAGCTTTTACCAGGTCGACAAATCCTATGAACGTGTCTTGATTTTTCTTCAGTCTTACTTCCATTATTGACTGCAAAGTCAGAATTGTCTCTCTGGTGACTTTACCTTTCCTAAAAGTCAAACTGATCGTCATCTAACACATCTTCAATTTTCTTTTCCATTATTCAACATATTACTCTTTTCAGAAACTTGGATGCAGGAGCTGTTAACTTCATTGTGCGATGATTCTAGCGTTTGTCAACTCTTGCAGTCTTCGGAACTGTGTGGATGACGTTTTTTTCGAAAGTCCGATGGTATATCGTCAGACCTATAAATTCTGCACACCAACGTGAATAGTCGCATTGTTGCCACTTGCCCCAGTGATTTCAAAATCCTGACGCCTGATGCCTTTACTCAAAACATCTGAACAAGCGCTTGCCTCGCGAGTAAGTCTGGGGGACCGATTGCGAGGCCGTGTGTTAAGAAAGCCACAACAGATAGACGCCCCTTCAAACTGGCACCCAAGCCAGTTTGTAAAAATTAAACTCAGCGGCCGTTCCTAGTTCATGCTGCAAATCTGAACCAAGAAACTCCACCTGAATTTACCAGTGTGCATGTGTTTGCAGTTACAACCACATTCATAAAGTCTAACAGCCACTCGTGTTTAGAAATGGTAGCTAGAGATACAGGGGGTGCTGAATATCAAACGTAATAATAATGGAAATAAAAGTCAATCGGTTCGTTTCCCAGCGTGATCTCCGCCTCTGGCATGATAAAAATATGATAAAAGGCAGGCACAGAAGAGACACTCTCAGAACTTTGTAAAACTGCAAAATCACATGACAGGTGGATTGACTTCCGCTTTTCAAACTGTCATATTTTACGGAATTAGGGGAGCCACGGAAAACCCTAATCGGAATGGTCCAACGGGGATCTGAATAGACGCCCAGGGGAATGTGAGAGCTGTGTCTTGCCACCTCGCTCGATAGCTACGACGGAGAGGCTCTCGAAATCCTCTCTGGCGTGTTTCCGACGCTGTTTCTCGGCGATGTTCAGCTTCAGTGATCCTTAAAACGGCAATAACGTGCGATAACGGAGCTTCTAAATCCTACTACTGGGTAATTCAACTGACAGTTCAGTGAAAAGGTAAACGATCTCTTATCATCTGAGTCCGTATAGTCCGGCGGGGAACGCGTCGACTTCACAGAAAGATCCTCTGTTTACTTGCATTGTCTCCAACCAAGGAGATTGAGAGTTTGAAGAGATTACGTCAGTCGACGCGGAAGTCGTCATATACTGTTGAGGCAGGATGGGTGGGGGGCGGGAGGTAGGGGAACGCAGACTGCTGTCTGGAAGACTCCTTTCATAATTTGTCAGCTGAAATGTTTACATCGTACGCCTGGCGCGCTGATGGTTCTGTAACGAGTCCATGTGAACATGGGCCGCTTACTGCTTTGCTATAAGTCGAGTAGAAGACAGATCACTTTTTCTGTTGTGTTCGTTTCTGGCTTCGACAAGGTCAGAGAATGAAATATAAGGACAATACAGTGGCACAGCAACTTCCCTGTACACAAGTACGACTTCAAAATCACATATACACGTTTCTGATAAGGACACGTTCGGTATCTTACACAGCTGGTGTTGGAGAACGTTGTCATCGCATTTCCACGAAGGAAACTTAGAGATATTTTTATACTTCCGGATAGCCAAAATTCAGATGGTTAGCAGTCCCTCGTCATGTGTGAGGCTCTGATTTCTTGAGTCCCCAGTCAGAGACATCAACTAATTTCGGCATGATATAATTCGTAGGTACCTAATCCAGTGGAGCTGATTTGGATGCATAATTTGGTAAATACAACATTTATTCATAAAAAATGGGCAAGTGTGAGGACAGCTCGCGCTCTGAGGGTTCCATAAAAACTTAATTATGTATACAGATAGTTCAACCTTCCCTGGACTCGAGAATCTCGACGGTTTCTGCCTGTTATCGATATCGAGACTGGCGAGCTATCGGTTCCGGTAATTACCCTGTAGTTTTGACGAGGGAGTTTGCGAGTAGCAACATATATGACAGAATTCGCCGTATCTTCTGATTTCACTGGATTAGATTAAAATTTTCACGCCGCCAAGCTACCGTATAACTCAGTATGCGACATAAATTTGAACGTGATACGACTATCCCTTCCTGAAAAAATGGATTCTTAACAGTCAGACAAATAGACAGACAGACAGACGGACGGACGGACAACGTAAAAGTGATCCTACAAGGGTTCCATTTGTGCCGAGTGAGGTACAGTACCCTAAATATATCAGATAAGGTGCAAATGATGAATGAATCAGTGCACCTATCTATTAATGGCTTACTCCATCACTTTTTGGTAAAAAAATTTTATACGAAGGTAATCCCAAAAGTAAGGTCTCCTATTTTTTTATAAGCACAGAACTCTGTTTGTGTGACGGTTGGTCACACTGTTATGAAGAGTGCTTCACGCACTGTGTGTAAACATGCGCACGCAGCGCTGAGGCGCTCCGTCTTGGCTTGGCAGCCGTTGAGAATGGAACTCCCGTTGGATGTTACCGCCAAGTGCGAACTGCGTCGAAAAACTCAGACACTACCACAAGGTTACAACTTTACTTATAGTCACAATCAAGAATGAATAATATTAAGAAAGTTTTTTTTTTTTTCAAAATTTTAAACATGGCTGCAACAGCAACTGTTGAAATTCTTCACGATAAAGGATGACAGCCAAAAACAGTTGCAGGATAAAATTTTTGGCGCTGTGCCTTAGTCATGTTGTACTAATGGAGAAGATGTCTCAATTATTGACGACGCCTTTGGCATAATTGTTTTATTAATCTCCATTACATGATGTAATTTCAGATTTTTTACTTCTGATGAAGGTATATTTATATGTACCGAAACCTTGGTCAAGAAATTTTAATAAAATTTTATCCTGCAAATGTTTTTGGCTGTCATCCTTTATCGTGAATATTAAGAAAGTATTTTGGTACTAGATGATTCCAATTGTGTCTAGTATAAGCCCAAACACGTTGGGGATGTAGTCCAGGTCACAAGCCAGTTTTGGATATTTATTAGAAAATCGTGGAATGACGAAATAAGTATGATCTATTTTCACTAGAATCCTACAACAAACGTCATTTCGCTGCTGATAAGAAACACCACTCTTCTTAGAAATGTACGCAAAGCACTATTGAAAATTTTTCCACAGACGATGGAATCACTGTACAAGTATCGTACAGGCTTTTGTTTGTTTGGTTAGAACAGCTCAGTGTCGGTTAGACCGTCAGTGGGAGCAGCACCGCTAGTTCCTGCTACTAATAAGGCGAGTATACTGTTAGCTTGTTGCATATTTTTACGAGCTTCAAACAGGAGTGACTGCAGTAATGGATAGGAACTGTGATTGTTGTGTACAGATGCGAGCTGAGTTAGCGACCCTTCGCTCACCGTTCCATGCTGCTTTGGCTTCCGTCACACAGCTTGAGGCTGCTGCCAAGGGGCGACACTGTGAGGGACCGAAGGGTGCTTCCGGATGCCATGAAGAGTACAGGGTGCAGCCAACTGCAGGTGGTGGTTCATGTCGGTACCAATGACGTGTGTCGCTTTGGATCGGAGCATATTCTGTCTGGTTTCGGGCGGCTAGCGGAAATGGTAAAAGACTGCCAGTCTTACTTCCGAGATTAAGGCGGAGTTCACAATCTGCAGCATCGTCGATAGAACAGACTGTGGTCCTTTGGTGGAGGGCCGAGTGGATGGTCTGAATCAGAGGCTCAGGCGGTTGTGTGACCGTGTAGGCTGCAGATTCCTTGGCTTGCGCTATTGGGTGGTGGGTTTTCGGGTTCCGCTTAATGGGTCAGGAGTCCACTACACACAGGAGGCGGCTACACGGGTAGTGGAGGCTATGTGGAAGGGACTGGGTGGTTTTTTAGGTTAGAGGGTCTCAGGGAACCACAGAAGAAACGTCCGTCTAAAAGTGGGCAGGTTAAACACAGTAAGGTAGTTGTAGAAACGATTAGTATTATAGTTGTAAATTGTCGTAGCTGTGTTGGGAAAGAACTAGAGCTCCAAGCCCTAATAGAAAGCACTGAAGCTCAAATAGTTGTAGGAAATAAGTTCAGCCGAAATTTTTTCAAACGATCTAACAGTGTTCAGAAAGGATAGATTAAATACAGTTGGTGGTGGAGTATTTATTGCTGTCAGTGGTAGTTTGCCTTGTAGCGAAATTGAAGTAGATAGTTCGTGTGAAATAGTATGGGTAGAGGTTATACCTGACAATCGGACTAAACTATTAATCAGATCGTTTTACCGAGCCCCAGACTCAGAAGATATAGTTGCTGAATAATTCAAAGAAAACTTGAGTTTCATTTCAAATAAGTACCCTGCTCATACAACTATAGTCGGTGGTGACTTTAATCTACGACATGCTGGAAAATTATACATTTAAAGCTGGCGGCAGGTATAAAACGTCATCCGAAATTGTACTGAATGCTTTCTCAGAAAATTATTTTGAACAAATAGTTCATGAGCCCACTCGAAGCGTAAATGGTTGCGAAAGCATACTTGACCTTTTAGCAACAAATAATCCTGCACAAATAGTGAGTGTTGTGACGAATACAGGGATTAGCGACCACAAGGCAGTTGCTGCTAGGCTGAATACCGTAACACCTACGACCATCAAAAAGAAACGCAAAGTATATCTATTTAATAAAAAGCTAATAACAATGCCCTTAACTTCTTTTTAAGAGACAGTCTTCACTCCTTCCGATCTGATCATGTAAGTGTAGAAAAGCTGTGGAATGTTTTCAAAGAGATAGTATCGACAGCAATTGAGAGATATATACCACATAAATTAATAAGTGATGGTACTAATCCGCCATGGTACACATATCGGGTCAGATCGTTGTTGCAGAAGCAATGAAAAAAGCATGCCAAATTTAAAAGAACGCAAAATCCCCACGATTGACAAAGTTTTACAGAAGTTTGTAATATGGCTCGCCCTTCAATGCGAAATGCTTTAATAATTTCCAAAACGAAATTCTGTCTCGAAATCTGGCAGAAAACCCAAAGAGATTCTGGTCATACATAAAGCACACCAGTGAGAAGACGCAGTCAATATCTTCACTGCGCCATAACAACGGTGAAGTCACTGATGACAGTGCCACTAAAGCAGAGCTATTAAACACGGTTTTCCGAAACTCCTTCACCAAAGAAGACGAAGTAAATATTCCTGATTTTCAATCAAAAACAACTGCTAAGATGAGAAACATAGAAGTAGATATACTCGGTGTAACAAAGCAGCTTAAATCACCGAATAAAGACAAGGCCTCCGGACCAGATTGTATACCAGTCAGGTTCCTCTCAGAGTATGCTGATAAAATAGCTCCATATTTAGCAATTATATACAACCACTCGCTCACGTAAAGACTGGAAAATTGCTCAAATCACACCAATACCAAAAAAGGGAAGTAGGAGTAATCCGCTAAATTACAAGCCTATATCACTAACGTGGATTTGCCGTAGGATTTTGGAACATATACCGTATTTCAACATTATGAAGTACCTCGAAGAAAACGATTTATTGACATATAGTCAGCACGGATTCAGAAAATATCGTTCTTGTGAAACACAACTAGCTCTTTATACTCATGAAGTAATAAGTACTATCGACAGGGATGTCAAATTGATTCCATATTTTTAGATTTCCAGAAGACTTTCGACACCATTCCTCACTAGCGTCTTCTAACAAAACTGCGTGCATGAGGAGGTGACTTCCTGTCAGAAAGGACACAGTTTGTACTAACAGACGGAAAGTCATCGAGTAAAACAGAAGTAACATCCGGCGTCCCCCAAGGAAGTGTTATAGGCGGTCTATTGTTCCCGATCTATATTAACGACATAGGAGACAATCTGAGTAGCCGTCTTAGATTGTTGTAGATGATGCTGTCATTTAGCGTCTTGTAAAGTCATCAGATGACCAAAACGACTTGCAAAATGATTTAGATAAGATATCTGTATGGTGCGAAAAGTGGCAATTGACTCTGAATAATGAAAAGTGCGAAGTTATTCACTTGAGTATTAAATGAAATCAGCTAAATTTCGATTACGCGATAAGTCATACAAATCTGAAGGCTGTAAATTCAACTAAACACTCAGGGATTACAAATAACCTAAACTGGAATGTTCACATAGATAATATTGTGGGTAGAGCAAACCAAAGACTGCGATTCATTGGCAGAACACTTAGATGATGCAAGAGGTCTGCTAAAGAGACTGCTTACACCCCGCTTATCCGCCCTATTCTGGAGTATTGCTGTGTGGTGTGGGATTCGCATCAGGTGGGACTGGCGGATGACATCGAAGAAGTACAAAGAAGGGCAGCTCGTTTTGTATTATAGCGAAATAGGGGAGATAGTGTCACAGACATGATACGTGAATTGTAGTGGCAATCATTAAAACAAAGGCGTTTTTCGTTGCGACGGGATCTTCTCATGAAATTTCAATCACCAGTTTTCTCCTCCGATTACGAAAACATTCTGTTGGCACCCACCTACATAGGGAGAAATGATCATAACGATATATCAGGGCTCGCACCAAAAAAATTTAAGTGCTCGTTTTCCCCGTGTGCCGTTCGAGAGTGGCACGGTAGTGAGACAGCTTGAAGGTGGTTCATTGAACCCTCTGCCAGGCACTTTATTGTGAATAGCAGAGTAATCACGTAGATGTAGAGATGTAGTTTTCTGTGGGCCCTTATGTGTGCCTGCTTTTCTTGCTCGCCAGTTTTACAAAATATTCACTGTTGTAGCCTGGTGTACAGATATAGCCATACGTACGTACAGATATAGACATACGTACATATGTTGTAGGATAGGCACTGGGGAGATTGTGGAGCGCCGCTGGCTCGCGGGCAGATAGTGCAGCTGACCGGTACTCGCTCTTGATAACCTGGGGGTCAACTATCTGGGTCGCGCGATAGACCACGCCAGACTCCGTTCAAGCCTGCGGCGGCTCGCCAGCGCTGCATGCCGTCTGTCAAGTCTGTCCCTACGTCAAAGGACGAGATAGGCGCTATTATATTATGTAGCACTAACTGTAGTTCCAGTTACAACACCGTAGTCCTGTGTCTCATTTATATGCCAGCTGTGAATCTAGTCGAAGTCGTCATAAAGGATCCAGCCACATTATTTATTGTTTACACTAGAAGAAACCGAAAATAAAGGGAATCGAAGTGTTTAAGATGTGTTACAAAAGGTTGCTGAACAGAAAATAGACTAGCAAGGTAACAAATGACGTTCTCAAGCGGTTCTAGGCACTTCAGTTTGGAACCGCTCGACCGCTGCGGTCGCAGGTTCGAATCCTGCCTCGGGCATGGATCTGTGTGATGTCCTTAGGTTAGTTATGTTTAAGTAGTTCTAAGTTCTAATGGACTGATGACCTCAGATGTTAAACCCCATAGTGCTCAGAGCCATTTGAACCATTTTGAAATGACGTTCTATGCAGAATCGGCAAGGAAAGGAATATTTGGAAAACACTAACTCGACGTAGCGACACTCTGTTACTGTACTGTAATCACATGGAAAAATTAAGCACACAGTAAATTTATTAACTTATGAAATTTGTCACAAAAAAATCCATCTCAGATTGAGAGCAACAGAGATACAGCACTGGGAGGAAAAATTATCTTCATTATCCTTTTTTGCACAATAAATCATTTTTGGCACAATAAAGGCGTGTGAGACATGCAGCTATAATAGGCTTTGACAGTTTACCGATGGAAGTAAAACGTGTGCCGCACAGCAAAAGTAGACTGCAGGTGTTTCTCCTTAGAAACTTCATCTTTACGATTGAGGAATTATTGAGCATAAATACTTAGCCTACAAAAAAGAACCTATAAATAGCCAGGCTGTAACCAAATAAATGTTTTTCCATTACAAAGTATCTTCTATGTTTCTTCGCTTGCCACTTTCCATATCATAATATATATCGTGAATATGATCTATGGAACACGTAACGACCTAGCTAACATTTGTTTAACATATCAAGGAATAACTTCCATGGTAAGAGAGAGATCTGCAGAGGTTAATAGTGTAGGGGAAGACAGAGATTCGAATATCTCAATATATTATAAAAATGTATGTGTGTATGTTCCATACCTCACCTGCACTGATTTTAACTAAACCAGATACACATATCTTGAAAGAAGCAGGATGGGAGTAAGAACATCATACCTCTGAAAGAAATGGAAACGGGGTTGAAACAGAAGCGTAACGAAGCGTGCGAGAATACCCATACTATAATCACACGGTATTCTAACATTAGAGCTCTCAGTGTCTTGCAACGAATTTAAAAATGCTTAAAAATAAATATTTATCAAAGTTTTTCTCGCTGACACCCCCGACAAGATGATGAAAATATTTTCGCTGCAGCTAAATTACCCATCAGGAAAACATTCTATTACTTCTCTAATGTTGAGACTATTCGCAACACATTTTACACAGTATACACAAACAGAGTGTCCCACGAGAAATGGACAGTATTCAGAGAGATGACCGAGCGAGATGGCGCAGTAATTAGCACACTGGACTCGCATTCGGAAAGGACGACGGTTCAATCCCGCGTCCGGCCATCCTGATTTAGGTTTTCCGTGATTTCCCTAAATCTCTTCAGGCAAATGCCGGGATGGTTCCTTTGAAAAGGGCACGGCCGACTTCCTTCCCTAATCCGATGAGACCGATGACCTCGCAGTTTGGTCTCCTCCCCCAACACAACCCAACCCAACTCAGAGAGATGACAAGAACTATAATTCGAAGCAAAAATGGAGTGCTATCTATCCCTTATGCCTTATTTGATCTTAAGTCCTCCAAATCTCTCTTAAATTCTGATTCTAATACTGGATTCCCTATCTCGTCTAAATCGACTCCTGTTTCCTCTTCTATCACATCAAAAAAAAAAATCTTCCCCCTCATAGAGGCTTTAAATGTATTCTTTCCACCTATCCACTCTCTCCTCTGCATTTAACAGTGGAATTCCCGTTGCACTCTTAATGTTGTCACCCTTTCTTTTCTCGCCGAAGCTTGTTTTGACTTTCCTGTATGCTGAGTCTGACGTTCCGACAATCATTTCTTTTTCGATGCCTTCACATTTTCCTTGCTGCCATTTTGTCTTAGCTTCACTGTACTTCCTATTTATTTGATTCCTCAGCAACTTGTAGTTCTCTATTCCTGAGTTTCCCGGAACATTTTTGTACTTCCTCCTATCATCGATCAATTGAAGTATTTTTTCTGTTACCCATGGTTTCTTCGCAGTTACCTTCTTTGTACCTATGTTTTCCTTCCCAGCTTCTGTGATGGCCCTTTTTTTAGAAATGTCCATTTCTCTTCAACTGCACTACTTATTGGTGTATCTATAGCCTTAGAGAACTTCAACGGTATCTCGTTATTCCTTAGTACTTCCGTATCCCACTTCTTTGCGTATTGATTCTTCCTGACTAATGTCTTGAACTTCAGCCTATTCTTCATCAAAATTATATTGTCATCTGAGTCTGTCTGCTCCTGGGTATGCCTTACAATCCAGTATCTGATTTCGGTATCTCTGTCTCACCATGAAGTAATCTGAAATCTTCCCATATCACCCGGCCTTTTCCAAGTATACCTCCTCCTTTTGCGATGCTTGAACAGTGTATTCGCTAACACTGGCTGGAACTTAGTTAAATAACTCAATTAGTATTTCTCCTCTCTCATTCCTTGTCCCAAGCCCATATTCTCCTGTAACCTTTTCTCCTACTCCTTCACCTACAACAGCATTCCAGTCTCCCATGACTATTATATTTTCCTCTCCCTTTACATTCTGCATTGCCCTTTAAATATCCTCATACACTTTCTCTATCTCTTCACCTTCATCTTGCGATGTAGAAATGTATACCTGAACTATCGTTGTCATTGTTGGTTTGCTGTCGATTCTGATAAGAACAACCCTATCACTGAACTGTTTACAGTAACACACACTCTGCCCTACCTTCCTATTCATAACGAATGATACACCCGTTATACCATTTTATGCTGCTGTTGGTATTACCCTCTACTCATCTGACCAGAAATCCTTGTCTTCTTTCCACTTCACTTCACTGACCCCTAGATTGAGCCTTTGCGTTTCCCTTTTCAGATTTTCTAGTTTCCCTACCACGTTCAAGCTTCTAAAATTTCACTCCCCGACTCGTAGAACGTTATCCTTCCGTTGATTATTCAATCTTTTTCTCATGGTAACCTCCCCCTTGGCAGTCCCCTCCCGGAGATCCGAATGGGGGACTATTCCGGAATCTTTTGCCAATGGAGAGACCATCATGACACTTCTTCAGTTACAGGTCATATATCCTGTGGATACACGTTACGTGTCTTTACTGCAGTGGTTCCCATTGCCTTCTGCATTCTCATGCCGTTGATCACTGCTGATTCTTCCGCCTTTAGGGGCAGTTTCCCTCACGAAGGACAAGAGAGTGGCCTGAACCTCTGTCCGCTCCTGCGCCCTCTCTGACAAAGCCGTTGGCAGAATAAGGGGTGACTTCTTAAGCCGGAAGTCTTCGTCCCCCAATACTGATTATTAATCAGAATTTAAGCAGTGGCGGGATTAAAACCCGGGACCGAAGAAATTTTGATTACGAATCAAAGACGCTACCCCTACACCGCTGACCAGAAGAATTCAGCAAATAAATACCCGGGCGACGCTCTATCTAAGTTAGTATCCGAGTACGATAAATGATTGAGGAGGAAAAGTGTGCTAATCTCACATGTAGTGATCCCACAGGGAAGATATCCGTGTTGGGCCGTATTACATCAAAAGACTGATGAAAAACATAGAGGTTTAGTCCTGTCTTAATTGACAAAACTAAAAAAAAAAAATATGTCCGTAGATAGCCTAAAATCCAAATGCAGACAGTCGACAGAGTTATATTCACAGCATGTATGTCAATGCCTTTGTGTGCCATGTGAAAGATGCTTTTATCAGAGGACCGGATATTAGCCGTTTTGGACGGAACAGAGCTCGTATTTGGTAGTTATTTGAGGGGGGGGGGGGGGAGAGAAAGCAAGAAATCACCTGCATCTTTTTCAAATAAAAGAGTCGGAAAATCGATTTAAACTAATAAAACCATGGAATAAACAAACTTGAATAGCCGTACACGCGAATGCGATTCTTGTGCCCCAACCAAATAGTATCTCAGACACGAAGGATAACTCTCTAGAAGGTGTTGGTATTGGTATTTTGATGGTGATGATTGGTTTGTGGGGCGCTCAACTGCGCTGTCATCAGCAACCGTACAAGGTCCCAATTTGTACACAGTCCTGTCTAGCCACTGTCATGAATGATGATGAAATGACGAGGACAACACAAACACCCGGTCCCCTGGCAGAGAAAAATCACCAACCCGTCCGGGAATCGAACCCGCTAGCCACTAGACTACGAGCTGTGGACTGGTCTTTTGAAGCAATAAAGTTCATAAACGAGAAGATCAGTAGTACATGTTGTGTCGGTAGCTGGGCCGACACCGTGAAGTTGAGATTGCTGAAAATGAACTCTAGACTAACGCTGTAGCCGATAGTGCACGCACGGCATAAAGCAGACGGGCGTGAAGTCTGGAACATGAGAACTTATAAATGAATAAGAAGAAAAGTATGTAGATGCTTATTACTTATCTTTTTATTAGTCGTTGGAATACATCTCTCTTGAATACTCGTAAGCTATAGGCACTGATACAATTTGCGCCTTGCTAGTTCGTAGCCATTAACTTAGCTGATGGCTATTCTGTCTCTCGGCTAATGAGAGAGAAAGGCTTCGTACAACTGGTCGGTAGCTAGGTTCTCGTACAACTGGGCGGTAGCTAGGTTCTCGTACAACTGGGCTGTAGCTAGGTTCTCGTACAACTGGGGTCCTCATACAACTGGGGTCCTCATACAACTGGGGTCCTCATACAACTGGGCGGTAGCTAGGTTCTCGTACAACTGGGCGGTAGCTAGGTTCTCGTACAACTGGGGTCCTCATACAACTGGGGTCCTCATACAACTGGGGTCCTCATACAACTGGGGTCCTCATACAACTGGGGTCCTCATACAACTGGGCGGTAGCTAGGTTCTCGTACAACTGGGCGGTAGCTAGGTTCTCGTACAACTGGGGTCGAGTGCTCTCTCGTATCACGAGACCTGCCTTGGTGGTGGCGCTAGGTCTGCGATCACAGTGGCGACACGCGGGTCCGACATGTACTACATGGACCGCGGCCGATTTAAGCTACCACCTAGCAAGTGTGGTGTCTGGCGGTGACACCACAGTACATAACTAACAGATTCCTAAAAAAAAAAAAAAAAAGAACACATTCTGTTTGCAGCTAGTACATGGCGACTTTGTAAATGTCCCGACATTTCACGTATACTTATATGGATGGTACTTGGCAAGAATTGCAATATCTGCACTTTCGCAGTTCTAAAATCCTGAATAGGGATGTTAGCAGACATGTCGGATTTCACTTCGATACAGTGTTCCACGTTGTTTCAAGCATTAAGCGATGTTGACAATATTTCTATGTGTCCGGATTAGACGCGGTCTCGTTAGGCCTCGGTCTGTTACCGTTTTGATCAGGAGAGTTGAGGAAAGACCCCAGTGAGTAATGCCATAAGTGTGTGCATAGGCATTGTGCTGTTAGAATTAACTGGAATAATCGTCCCACTCATTTCGAATTTTTGCGGGAACCGGCGAAAATCCGCAAGTAATGAGAATAATTGGCAAGGGGCACTACATTAGTAGTGTGTGGATAAGTTGAGAATTTTGATATGAGGAGAGAGTGCTAGGGTAGTCCATGCTCTTGCAGTGACCACTGTGTTCGAATGGCTCAGTGGTCGGAGCATCTGCCCTGTAAGCAGAAGACCCGGTTTCGAATTCCAGTCCGGCACAAACTGTCAACTTTTCAATCAATGCCCGCTAGTAGCCAATGTCTGCATATCCTCCATATCTTAACGCAGGTATATATTCCTCTGTCTGGCGTTCCCTATACAGCATAACTTTTGTCTGGTAACACTCCTAGCACACGTTCACAACATTTATTCACTGTGTAATGTGTATGAATTCACAATCTGTTTGAATATATCATTGCCCGCTTTACTTTGTTTCATGCTTGCACCGCAAGTAACGAGGGGCACCACTTGCAACTGGAAAGTAGCTGCACCTAATCGCGTGACTGGCATAGCCGGATCTACGGTTGGATTTGTCGAATGATACTAACCCAGCGCGATGCAGGAAGCAACACTCCACGCTCACAGCAAGTTGTTGTGGACGGCAGTTTCATTTAGACTACGTCCCCCTAGCACTACACACAGCACGGCGATTGAATCACTGCATCCTCTATAAAAGCACAATGAAAAATGCCAGATTATACGTTGGGGGCCTTCAACTCTCACATCACTCTCTAATACAGCAGTCATAGCGATACATTCGTTCTGGAATTTTTAAGAAGCTTCCTCCTACATCTACATCTGCATACGTACTCCGCAAGCTGCCCTAAGCTGCATGGCGTAGGGTGCAATGTACCACTACTGCGTATTTCCTTTCCTGTTCCACTCGCAAATAGAGTGACGGAAAAAATGACTATCTGTAAGCCTGTAAGAGACCTAATTTCTCTTATCTTACCACCGGCTGCTGTGGTCTAGCGGTTCTAGGCGCTCAGTACGGAGCCGCGTGACTGTTACGGTCCCAGGTTCGAATCCTGCCTCGGGCATGGATCTGTATGATGTCCTTAGGTTAGTTAGGTTTAAGTAGTTCTAAGTTCTAGGGGACTGATGTCCATAGATGTTAAGTCCCATAGTGCTCAGAGCCATTTGAACCATTTTGAACCTTACGCGAAATGTAAGTTGGCGACAGTAGAATCGTTCAGCATTCAACTTCAAGTACCAGTTCTCTAAATTTTTTGAGTAACTTTCGTCATAAAGAACATTCTTTTCCGTTCAGGAAAGCATCTAAGTAATACTCGCGTGTCAATCGAACCTACTGGCCTAGCAACACGTCTCCGGATTGCTTCGATGTCTTCCTATAATCCGACCTGATGGAGATACTGGTCAGTTTTTTTTTTTTTTTTTTTGTCAGATGACAGTCGCTAGATAGTCAGTGTTTTGTTCTTAGTTTCACCTAGTTACTCGAGTAAACATGGCTGGCGCAAGGCTTACATTCGACGAAAGGAAGTCAGTTTTGAAGTGGTATTTTAAGTACGAAAACATTAATGAGGTTCAACGGCAATGGCGAAACGAGTATCAAACAGAGCCACAGACACGTTTAACGATTCGTCGTATTCGAGACAAATTTGAAGCCGAAGGCTGTGTTAAAGATGTACACAAACAACGATCTGGACGACCTGTAGCAGTAACAAGTCCAGCTAGCTCTCGTCGTGTGCTACAAAAATTCACTCGCTCACCACAGAGGTCTGTGAGACAATGTGGCCGTGAAACTGGAGTGAGTCGCTCAAGTGTTCGGCGAATTTTGAAGAGAGCATAGTGGAAGTGCAACATCTCACGATTCCAACACGCAGTGAACGAGGACGACCCAGATTGTAGAATGGAGTACTGCGAGTGGTTTACTATCATGGTGCGCAACGATGAAGAGTTTGCAGAGATGACAGTGTGGTCTGATGAGGCACAGTTCAAACTCAATGGTACAAAAAAATGGTTCAAATAGCTCTGAGCATTATGGAACTTAACTTTTGAGGTCATCAGTCCCCTAGAACTTAGAACTACTTAAACCTAACTAACCTAAGGGCATCACACACATCCATTCCCGAGGCAAGATTCGAACCTGCGACCGTAGCGGTCGCGTGGTTCCAGACTGTAGCGCCTAGAACCGCTCGGCCACACCGGCCGGCCTCAATGGTACAGTAAATCGCCACAATTGCATCTACTAAATCCGAACGTCCAAGTAGACAAAGCCGTGAATTTGCCAGGAGTAAATGTGTGGTGTGGGTTGTCTCACCGGGGCTTGATTGGGCCATTCTTCTTTGACGGAACTGTTACCGGTGAGGTGTACCTTCAGAAGCTTCAGACATCCATATTATCTGCCATCCGAGACTTGTATGGAGACGGAAGAGTTTACTTTCAACAAGATGGTGTCCCAGCCCACTACCAAAATCGTGTTAGGGCATATCTCGGCGAAAATCTACCAGGAAGATGGATAGGCTGTAGAGGTGCTGTGGAATGTCCACCACGTTCCCCAGACCTAACTCCTCTGGACTTTTACCAGTGGGGAACACTAAAGGACGTCATTTATCTACAAAAGCCACGCACATTGGATGAACTTCGAGAATCCATCGTACATCCATGTGCTGCAGTTCGGCGGCATCGTTTGTGTGTGGATGTTAATGGTGACCATTTCGAACACCTACGGTGATATCTTTAAGTTGGACTTTAAGCTACACTTTCACAAAAAATGAGACAACTCCGTCAATTAGTTTGCAAGTTATGGACTTGTAAATAGTGGATATATTTTTTGGACCCCTCTGTACATTTTTCTATGCGTAGAAAAGATGCCATTCATTACACCAAACCAAGCGGAGTGGCGCAGCGGTTAGCAGTCTGGACTCACATTCGGGAGGAAGACGGTTCAATCCCTTCTTCGGTCATCCTGATTTAGATTTTCTTTCATTTCAGGCAAATGGCAGGATGGTTCCCTTGAAAGGAAACGGCTGATTTCCTTCTCCATCCTTCCCTAATCCGAGCTTGTGCTCCGTCTCTAATGACCTCGTTGTTGACGAGGCATTAAACACTGATCTCCTCCTCCTCCTCCTCCATCACATAAACTAGAAATTTTGTCAAAGTCGTCTTGTATCCTTGTACAGTCACTCAACGACGTCACATTCCCGTCAGTTCCAAGCAAATTGTGACTGCCGCTTCTAGCTTCAGTGGGCGCAGAGCCGCCTCACGGCGTTTGGACTGCGACAGACGCCAGCTGTTTGTGCGGCCTCTCGTCTGCTAACGGACCCGCTTATCGGCGACTGCGGTCTTTGCCTGGTCCACACGTTACGTACAGCCTTGCCGTCTACCGGGCACTTCGCTTGTGCTCGCACGCCACGCTCTCTGAGTCACTAGGTCGCCGGGGCAGCAGATGGAAGACACGTCTCGCTGCTGTAAGACCTCTGCACAGACCGTCATATTTTCCTCTCGAGAACCGCACGACGGGTATTACGTAACATCCATGGGTTAACGTGGTGGAACGCGCCGTACATATAAGACCAAAAGCAGTTTAGGAGAAGAAAGGGAAAAGTAAATGTTTCAGACTACCACATGTGATGGAAAACCGTCACGCAAAAGAAATAGCCAGTAGGACGCAGGAATACATCGGGGCTACAATGGTGGAGGTGAACTGTCCAGAAGTGCAATACGAGAAAAAGACTGGCGTAGAAGTAACAAGTCATCCAATTGTGCGATCATAGTTTGACGGAGCACAGAAAAATTTAAGCCCAAACAAAAAATTGTTCAAATGGCTCTGAGCACTATGGGACTTAATTTCCGAGGTCATCAGTCCCCTAGAACTTAGAACTACTTAAACCTAACTAACCTAAGGACATCACACACATCCATGCCCGAGGCAGGATTCGAACCTGCGACCGTAGCGGTCGCGCGGTTCCAGACTGAAGCGCCTAGAACCGCACGGCCACACCGGCCGGCCAAGCCCAAACAGATCAGTTGTTATATAGAATATAAAGTAAAGGCAGACATATTCGTTAACATTTAAATTTACAACATTTTTTCACTCTTTAATACGAAGGCATTTCATTCAGTTCTATACACAAAATAGTAACAGGATCAACTACAAATACAAATATAATAATTATTATGTTACAAGAACGAGAGGAATTTTAAATGATGATCAGGTACCACAGACATTGGTGGGTAATTTCGTGATGTGGTGAGATAATTTCGTGATATGGGCAGGTAATTTCGTTATATGGGCAGGAAATTTCATGATATGGGCAGCTAATTTCGTGACATTTGTTAGATGGTTAGTGGAGTGCAGAAGGGTCAACAATACCTGCCAACGATGGTGCTCCAAGAGACTGCATGCCGAAGTGGTGCGTTGCCTTTCCACCAGGTGTGGTCGTAGTGAGTTAACAAAAAAATATCGCGAAATTACCTTTATACAGCCAATCAGTTAAACTTAATATAGCACTTGCAGTAGCCGGCCGCTGTGGCCGAGCGGTTCTAGGCGCTTCATTCTGGAACCGCGCGACCGCTACGGTAGTAGGTTCGAATCCTGCCTCGGGCATGGAGGTGTGTGATGTCCTTAAGTTAGTTAGGTTTAAGTAGTTCAAAGTTCAAGGGGACTGATGACCTCTAAGGCGCTGCAGTCATGGACTGTGCGGCTGGTCCCGGCGGAAGTTCGAGTCCTCCCTCGGGCATGGGTGTGTGTGTGTGTTTGTCCTTAGGATAATTTAGGTTAAGTAGTATGTAAGCTTAGCAGTTAAGTCCCATAAGATTTCACACACATTTGAACATTTTTGAACTGATGACCTCAGACGTTAAGTCCCATAGTGCTCAGAGCCATTTGAACAATTTTTGAGCTACTTGCAGTACAAAGGAACCAAGCTATATTGCAAAACAGTGGACTGTGCTTAAGATACACCCTTATAAATGTTAAGAAGCTGTGAATTTTCCCTCAAAAACTTGAGCTGTAGCTTCTGTTATGTAAATAACAAAACTAAGTGCGCTAAATAACGATTTATCAACATTCTTGGCTACGAGAATGACAATGTAGGTTTTGTTCTTACTTTGATTAGTTATCTCAGCTGTTCAGAAACAGTGCGCACACTGCTACAACTATTGGATCCTAAAGACGATCAACGACTGAGCGCCTGCAATTAGGTCAACAATATCTCGTGCTGGCAATAATTATGACCCAAGGAACTACAAGGCGCACGTTGCCTCTGATAGAGGTGTGGTCGCAGTGAGTTAAATATCACGAAATTACCTACATCATGAAAATACCTTCCTTTTCCTTTACCTTATCTTAAAAGCAACGGAAAAGATTGGGAAGTGTAGAAAACTGGTCGTTATTTAATCTGTGATCAAGAACCACTGAAATATCGGAATAGTCATACGCCCAAAAGAATATTAACATCACTCTAAGACGGCGCCATCGGATACCTGTGAAAAAGATCGGACAATCGGCCTGACATCTTACGCTGCTGACTCGAACTGCGGAGACATGATTGGAAACAGAACTGAGCGGTTCGAGACAATGATTAATTTCGTATCAGAAATGGAATACACACCGGAGAAATAATTGACTTTGCGATTATTACGGGAAAGAAAGTGTAAGGAAAGTCAGGACAGATTCATAACAATCGTGAGTGGAACAAAAACTACATTGTAAGTTGTTATTAGGCGTTTTAGTCCAAAAACCTGTAATTAGGATGGAGTTCATATTCAGACACTAATTTATAACCCCTGAAATTACTAAAGGGGATTAAACAAGCGGATGTTCAAGAAAGACGAGTTCTAATCAACGCCTTGTCACTATTGTTTATCTTTCACGTTGAAAAAGCGATGAACTAAAGTAGATTTCAGACAAGGAATTAAAGTACAACAGCCAATGTTTAACATCACAAACGATGTATAACTTCCGGATGAAAGTATGGAAGATAAGCTAAGCGAAGCTTCGACCAAACTATGAGAAATAGAATGGACCCAGTTATTCAACATCAAAATTGGGGAATGCTAAGTTCTAGACAAAAATATAAGAATTCTGTTATCTAATAAGAACTTTTACACATTAATTCATCCGGGCGAATCTTTTAAACTTGAGTACACTCTTCATCACTTCTCATTTGAGATCTGAATCTATAAGTTCGATTTCAGAATTTCTGCCCAACCATGATGTATCCCAGTTTGAGTCTTCCCGTCTGCCCAGGCTGTTTCTAAGTATACCTCCTCCTCTTGTGGTTTTTGAAAAATGTGTTCCCTGTAGCTAGCTGAAACTTATTTTCAGAACTCGATTAGTACTTCTTCTGTTTATGAGCCCACATTCTTCGGTAATTATTTCTTCTATTTCGTCTCCTACTGCAGCGTTCGAGTGCACCACGGTCATAAGACTTTTACCTGTATTTAGAAACTCTATTACCTGTTCAGTGTCTTCATATTATTTCTGATCTCATCTCCTGCATGGGACATCGGCACGTAAAACTTAACTATCGTTGTTTCCTTGGGTTTGCCGTCAGTTCCGATAAGAACAAGCGTATCACTCAACTGTTCACAGTAAATCTCCGCCGCACCTATTCATGACGAATCCCACTCCTGTTACATTCCTTTTTGCTGCTGTTATTATGACCCTATTTTCGTTTGACTACAAATCCTTATCTTCTTCACATTTCATTGCACAACCCCCCCCCCCCCCCCCCCCACTATATCTAGATTGAACCTTTCCATTTCCATCAGATACTCCTTCACGTTAAAACTTCTGCCATTTTGCGGTCTGACTTGTATTATGTTACAGATTCATTGGTTATTGAGTCTTTTCTTCATGGTCACTGCCCCTCGGCAGTCTCCTCCCGGAGACCAGAATGGGAAATCTTTTGCCAATGGGAGATCATGACTCTTTTTCAGTTACAGGTCACATGTCTTTTGGATACGCACTGAGTGTTTTCAAAAAATGGTTCAAATGGCACTGAGCACTATGAGACTTAACATCTTAGGTCATCAGCCCCTAGAACTTAGAACTATTTAAACCTAACTAACCTAAGGACATAACACACATCCATGCCCGAGGCAGGATTCGAACCTGCGAGCGTAGCAGTCCCGAGGTTCCGGACTGCAGCGCCTAGAACCGCACGGCCACCGCGGCCGGCTCTGAGTGTTTTCGATGCAGTTTCCATTCCATTCTGCGTCTTCATGCCGTTGATCATTACTCTGCCAGACACTTATGTGTGATTTGCGGATTATCCGAGTAGATGTAGATGTAGATTGCTGATTCTTCCGAGTTTTAGGGGCAGATTACCACCTCAAAGGCAAGAAGTTGCTTTGAAACTGTTCACCCGTGCTTTGACAAAGTTGTTGGCAGAACGAGTATGTCTCTTTGTTGCTGCCGTTACCGATAGGTTTTGGAATTTAAGCAGTGGCTGGGATCAAACCCAGGACGCAGAACGTTTGGATTACTAGCGACAGGTAGTACCCCTTATACCATGTTAAATTCAAGTAACTCAAAACTCAGGAAATGAGCTTTAGGAACAGATGCGTGAATCCTGCACTGTTGTCCTGAGCATATACCTAGTGGAGGTAGTTTGCTGTTGCCTTTCTCCGACCTGTTATGAAGTGTCAGGTGCGTAATCTGTGTCGTGTGGATGGTGGCGACGAGTCTGTGTACAGTCGAATGTGCGTCTGCGTTGTTTTGAATTAGGGTGATGGGGTAAAACCCGGTCCGGGGACATTAACGAACGGCTCTCGAATAGCACCAAGTGGCTCATTCGTCTGACGGATCGCCGTCAGCAGTGTCGCACGTGCTAACACCATTAAACGTTGCAGAAAATTTTCTAGTGTAATCCAGCACACTGGCGAGAAGTACAGTAACGATCAAGAGCTTTATATTATGTCCTTTCCGCTTGCCGGCCAAGTACAGGAGGTGAAAGTTTCTTACATCACCACGATTCGAACACCACATTAGTGTGCGTTTGCAGCTGCGGCAGCGGAGATTAGTATACTACTCATGTACTTACATTAAATGATAACAAGTTATCATAACACTTTTTTGGGAAACTTATTTCATATCACAGGGAATGGCTATTACAGATGGTATAACGAAACTGACAACACTTCCAGAAGCGGGACACACTTTATGATCACTGAAGATGCGGGCGACTTACGTAACGCCTGCGAGACTCCCAGACACGACAGGACGAAATGTCGGAAAACCTGATTCAAGTGAGAGGCAGTTCTCAAGGTATCGTTTCGATCTTCTAAAGGCCATTCATTCCAGGGCCTGCAGGAAGCCTGATATGCAAGGACTTGGAGCTCAGGCAGGTGTCTAAGAAACTTGGAACGTATTCCGGAACCATTTAGAAAAAAATACAAATTGAATGACTGGGAAAAATGGGTTGACCTGTACTATTAAAGATACAACAGAGAGAGTACAACGAAAGTGGCGAATGCAGGAGAAGATTTTCAGCTTAGAAGAGCAGCTGCTCTTCAATAGTATTTTCATCTTTTTGGTCGGTGAGATAGTTATTCGAAAAGTAAACAAGGATTACCGAACAACTAATATCCTGTCCTTCAGTACTCGACCATGTCGACCATACGGTTTCACAGGAACATATCGTAATAGCCATATGACTAACAGTTAATATAGTATACCAGTAACTCTTATCCCCCACCTCCGCTTCTTAAAGGAATCGAACTGACATATTTGAAACAGGTCCCTTTTTTAGTTTTTCATGCATTTTAATCTTTATGATGGATGTCATATTTGCTAGTGTACTTATGGTATGTGTCGTGCAACGATAGAGTTTAGCGGGTACATGTGGATACCGTCCGCAAAATGTGTTGCGTATACTGTCGGCAGAAGAGAAGTAATTAATGAAAACGCCGTATCTGATTCTGAATTTTGATTACGTAAACAGCGAAAAACGTAGTAGGCGACAAACTTTCCTCCTTTCCTCATTTTTTGGGGATGTTTTGAGAGAAAATGTTGCTTGAAAGTTTAAAATTACGTTGCAAGTTTGTTGGCATTTGTGGGTAATTTGCGCGCCACGAGTAACGCTATCCCAGGACTTACAAGCAGTTTATAACGTTCTTTACCTTACTGCCTTATATGGTTGACGCTATTCAAGCAAGGAGGCGATGTAGAATAATATGAAATACAAAAGCAAAAATTTCAGACAGCCGAGGTCGTTAAATACGACTTTATCTTGACGACGAGTTTCGGCAATCGAAGTTGCCGTCATCGGATCTAATGCAAACATACCTTAGTGTAAAATGACTTCACATGAAGCATTTCGGCTGTTTGGCCACTCTGTGCTGCATAACATTCTTCGCAATTAACATTTTCCATGGAACACATGTCGCTCCGTCAACGCTAACAGTGTTTGTGTTGGATCGTACACATTATTGCAACAAATTTGTGGTCATGGTACCAAATGCGAAAAAGCCATATTTATCATTTGTTTTTCTTGCCAAATGATTGTGTTATCATCTCTGTGTTATTAGAAAGGGAATTTCTTTGAAAATAATTTTCATCGAAAATGTAGTATCACAGCGCCACCGGCAACGACAACGTAGGCCGTTCATTTTCGTCAGTGTAATAGTAAAAATATATTTTATAATTTTTTTCCGTCTGTTTTGCGATGGATTGAGTAAAATATATCTCTGTTGTCGACTTACTTTCACTTGTCACAAAACGACTGTAACACCACGTTCAAATTTACTTAAATCTTGATAACTTGCCATTATACCAGCAGTAACCGATCTAACAATTGCCCCAGACACTTGGTGCGTTATATTATAGGCGTTGCCAACCGCAGCGCCGTATTCTGCCTGTTTACATCTCTGTGTGTGAATACGCATGCCTATACCAGTTTGTTTGGCGCTTTAGTTTATATAAGTATATGTAGGAAGAGATGTAGATATGGCTGTGGATGTTGCTGCGGCACCCCTAGCGACCCCCACGATTCGCTCGGTGCCGTTTTATCGACACGTGCGAACGCTGAAACCTCTCCAGTACGCCGGCAAGGTCGTTAGAAACCCCAGCCGTTCTGCTACAGACCTACCGCACTTAATCCGGTCACGTTTTCTGCGGCTCACGTTTTGCTGCAATGGAATGCAACAGAGCGGATCGACATAATACAAAAAGGCCTGGGCTTGTATCACTGGTTGAGTTGTCGTTCTTGTTAACGAAGCTAACGCTGGCAAATATCAGCCTTTTATTATTCATGCATGACGGACATACTCCACTAGAACTGTGCGCTAATGGGGGAAGGTACTTCTTAACATTATTAGCCACTGGTTGTCCTATTCCACTTGAGTATTGAGCGAATATTTACCTTTGTTCCCCCTGCCTATCGTAATATTTCTACCTTATTTTCAGAAGCCATACACACGGTATACGTCAACTTCTGATACGATGCAAAGTGTACCTCAGATACGAGATCTCTCAAATCACTCAAAAGCACTGAGTAACAAACTTCTCACAGCGATGCCGTTTGTCCGTGAGCGTATATGCTGCACTTTCGAAAGGTTTTATTTGTATGTTACAGTCCTTACAACGCGTCTCTGAATTGCTTCCTCCGTAAGGACTACTTGATACCGACACCAAACACTGAACCTATACTTAAGAATCAGTCGCTCTAGTATCTCGCACGCGGTTTTCTTTACAAATGCTCCGCCATTTCCCTGGATACTCCTAAGCAATACAATCTTTAATTGCCTTTCTCCACAACGGTGTTCGTTCGGTTTCACATTGGATGGTATTATCGCCCTTAGATATGTAAAGGAAGTAGATTTTCTCTGTAGCACACTTGCAATTACGAATAGTGTCGACAGCAAATCGTTGAGCCCATCCGATAAGTTGTTTATGTACGTAGAGAATGGGAGTGGATGTTTCTCAAAGGCATCATCTGCGCCCTTGGTTATTAAAACAATTTATTCGCAAAATCCACTATCGCAGTTCCTGAGGTTTAACGTTTTCAAATGGAGTACAGGGAACTGTAAAAATAGAATATACACATAGAATTGAGGCAGTCCACTTATACAGTACATGTATACCATAGTTGAATTACAAAACAGCACATTACTGACCATTATTTTATGGAGCTTAGAATAAACTCTGTAAGCCTGCAGCAAACGAATCCTCGGGACACCGATTTTTAATTCTGTATTTACGACTTCCCCCCTTGCTATATACCGAAGTGGCCAATGCTCTTTATCAGTCACGTGGGATTATTCGCTGCATAAGAAATTCAAAATGGAAAAGAGCGATGAAAGAGACAGTTCGCAGTGTTCAATCTACTCGTAAAATCAAGTAGCAGGTGCGTCAGAGCGTGCCGATTTGTTTCAGTGTCAACCATTTGCCAGTTTGTGCACAGATACATGTCGTATGACTAGGGCCTCCCGGCGGGTAGACCGTTCGCCGGGTGCAAGTCTTTCGATTTGACGCCACTTCGGGGACCTGCGCGTCGATGGGGATGAAATGATGATGAGGACAACGCAACACCCAGTCCCTGAGAGGAGAAAATCTCCGATCCAGCCGGGAATCGAACCCAGGCCCTTAGGATTGACACTCTTTCGCGCTGACCACTCAGCTACCGGGGGGGGCGGTGGACTGTGCACAGATGAAACTTTTGTACAGTTGCAAGATCGTCATGCATTTGAAAACGCAGGATCTCGACAGCGGATCTATCCAAGCAAGACTGAACCTGTTGCCTGGTCCCTTTCCCATTCTTCACATAGGACCTGAAACCCGCTGTATTTCAATTAGAAATGTCATTAGATGCACAGATTTCGTTCAGTAACGTAAAATTATCACTTTCGATATGTTAAAAACCAACCCTTCCACGAGTCGTCAAAGGCATAATTAGCAAATGGAGAATACGGCTGTTTTTAACTGACGTCATTAAAGAAATCTTTAATGGAGATGAATACTGGTATAACGTTAGGTAATGCTAACGGAAAACCGATTCGAAAAATAAGGGAGTCTGGTAAAATGATAAATGTGATAAGCAAGGTTCACGTTTTTGTTGTTGTTGCTGCTGCATCTGGTGGGCGCTTAATATAGCGGTCATCAGCGCCAGAAGCTTCACGTAACATACTAGTTTCAACATTACTACTACCTAAACACCGGTGACAGGGTTCGTATCGAATGAGAAGAACAAGTAATTACTAGAAACAAAACAGAGTGTTGTCAGATTTGCCTCTCATATTTATCTGATTTTTGGTTACTTTGGCGAAAGTTTCCGCTCTAATCACTGGCGCGCCTTTTAGAGTGTGACAAAAATAATACTGGCTCTAAGACATCCTGTCGCTCACAAACCGCGCATGTGTAGTTCCAGCATGTTCACGCGTTTGCGAAAGCTGCTTTCACGGCAAATTATATCACTACTGGTTTCTGGTCTTTTCTCGCTGATTATATCACCTAAAATATTCTTTGGGCTAGGTGTATTTTGGTCACTTTGTTTCACTGCACGTCTCTTTCCAAGAGCTTAGAATGCGTTAAAAGAAACACAGTTTCACCTATTTTTTACTAGCTAAAAAGGTACAGATACACCGAAACCCTTAACCTTCTCAAGATATCACTAGTTAAAATCTGTATTTATAGTCTCTCGGAGAGTTCATGAGCCGGCCGGAGTGGCCGTGCGGTTCTAGGCGCTACAGTCTGGAGCCGAGCGACCGCTACGGTCGCAGGTTCGAATCCTGCCTCGGGCATGGATGTGTGTGATGTCCTTAGGTTAGTTAGGTTTAATTAGTTCTAAGTTCTAGGCGACTGATGACCTCAGAAGTTAAGTCGCATGGATGTGTGTGATGTCCTTAGGTTAGTTAGGTTCAATTAGTTCTAAGTTCTAGGCGACTGATGGCCTCAGAAGTTAAGTCGCATAGTGCTCAGAGCCATTCGTTCCTTTGCAGAATAGGAGGAACCTGTGGTACCAGCGTGATAACTGTCCAGCCCACAGTGAACGAAGTACTACAGCATGTCTTCACGAATTGTTTCCAAATCGTTGGATTAGACGCAGGGAACCTGTACCTTTACCGCCCCGTTCCTGCATTTGGCGTCTGTAAATTTTTTTCTGTGGGGAAAGCTGAAAGAAGCTATCTACAAGGGCATACCAACTACACGAGATGATATCCAACAAAGCATTACTGCAGCTTACTCGGCCATCTCCGCTGAAATGCTAGCACGTCTGCATCAGTCCAAACCAGACAAGAAGCGTGTGTTGCCGCTTCCGGTTGTCATTTTGAACACAACTTGTGATGGCAAGTGGTCTAATTACCGGCCGGAATCCACATAACTAGCGTATGCACTTGTGTTGTACAATACCTGTAGTACCACACAACTTAAGAACAAGTGTCAGTGTGGGAACTTTCGCCAGCCGCTGTGACCGAGTGGTTCTAGGCGCTTCAGTCCGGAACCGCGCTGCTGCTACGGTCGCAGGTTCGAATCCTGCCTCGGGCATGGATGCGTGTGATGTCTTTAGGTTAGTTAGGCTTAAGTAGTTCTAAGTCTAGGGGGCTGATGACCTCAGATGTTAAGTCCCATAGTGCTTAGAGCCATTTGAACCATTTTTTTTTTTTTTTTGGGAACTTTCCAGACTACGATATCTCCAAAACTACTCACACTAGTATCCTGCAACAAACACCACTAACATTCTAATTTACCACTCTTTTAATTTGTTAACGGCAATGGGCATTGTTCCATTTAAAAAGTGTATTTCTGGACAAAAACATTTTCCAATGTATGTTACAATCTGTTGATTAGATAACAGTACGAGCCCCTGACTACCAACCCATTCTGTGAAAATCGCAATCAACAGCACTTTCCGTTTCCGAAATGTTTGCGGTGCGAGGTTTGGGTATCACACTGTGTTTAGATTGTAACAGTATGTGAGATACCATGTCCTTCTAGGCACTTTTGTAACCTTTATTACACGTGTTTTACGTCCGTAGTTGTTGTTGTTGTCTTCAGTCCTGAGATTGGTTTGATGCAGCTCTCCATGCTACTCTACCCTGTGCAAGCTTCTTCATCTCTCATTACTTACTGGAACCTACATCCTTCTGAATCTGCTTACTGTATTCATCTCTTAGACTCCCTCTATGATTTTTACCCTCCACGCTGCCCTCCAATGCTAAATTTGTGATCCCTTGATGCCTCAGAACATGTCCTACCAACCGGTCCCTTCTTCTTGTCAAGTTGTGCCACAAACTCCTCTTCTCCCCAATTCTATTCAATACCTCCTCATTAGTTACGTGATCTACCCACATAATCTTCAGCATTCTTCTGTAGCACCACATTTCGAAAGCTTCTATTCTCTTCTTGTTCAAACTATTTATCGTCCATGTTTCACTTTCGTACATGGCTACACTCCATACAAATACTTTCAGAAACGACTTCCTGACACTTAAATCTATACTCGACGTTAACCAATTTCTCTTTTTTACGTCCGTTGTGTTGGTTAAACGCATCTTTTGCTTCATTAGGACTCAGCAAGTTAAGATTAATTTTTGCGAAAGTACTGTGGACAACTTAACGTACGCCTTTACTGTATGTAATGGCGCATTTGTCAGAGAGAAATTATATGACTAAACAAAAATAAACGAAGTGATCTACAGTCAAATATTTTATATAATAATGCAGAAATGAGTGGGAGAATACATAGGTATCTCTACTAGTGAATGCAATGGTGTAGATGTCACAGAGAAATCATATGACTAAACAAAAATAAACGAAATGATCTGGAGTCAAATATTTTATGTCATAATGCAGAAATGAATGACAAAAAACACAGGTATATCTACTACCGAGAATACCTCGCAATAATACATTACCTGTAAATTAGCAAGTAGTATATTTTCAGTACGGAAGTACGGTTGATGGGAAAAAGAAGTACCTGGAAAGAAAAAAAGAAAAAAAATTAGTCTCAAGTGACACGTGAAAGGATCTACATCTACATCATCTACATCTACATGGATACTCTGCAAATCACATTTTAGTGCCTGGCAGAGGGTTCATCGAACCACCTTCACAACTCTCTATTATTCCAATCTCGTATAGTGCGCGGAAAGAATGAACACCTATATCTTTCCATACGAGCTCTGATTTCCCTTATTTTATCGTAGTGATGGTACTTCCCTATGTAGGTCGGTGTCAGCAAAATATTTTCGCATTCGGAGGATTCAAAATGGTTCAAATGGCTCTGAGCACTATGGGACTTAACTGCTGAGGTCATCAGTCCCCTAGAACTTAGAACTACTTAAACCTAACTAACCTAAGGACATCACGCACATCCATGCCCGAGGCAGGATTCGAACCTGCGTTCGTAGCGGTCGCTAGGTTCCAGACTGTAACGCCTAGAACCGCTCGGCCACTTCGGCCGGTCATTCGGAGGGGAATGCCGGTGATTGGAATTTCGTCGCAATGAAAAACGCTTTTCTTTTAATGATGTCCAGCCCAAATCCTGCATCATTTCTGTGACACTATCTCCAACATTTCGCGATAATACAAAATGTGCTGCTTTTTTTTGAACTTTTTCGAGCTTTTTCAACTGCCACTTTTCGCACCGTTCAGATATCTTTTCTAAGTCGTTTTGCAGTTCGTTTTGATCTTCTGATGACTTTATTAGTCGATATACGACAGCGTCAAATGCAAACAACCGAAGACGGCTGCTCCGATTGTCTCCCAAATCGTTTATATGGATAAGGAACAGCAAATGGACTATAACACTACCTCGGGGAACGCCAGAAATCACTTCTGTTTTACTCGATGACTTTCCGTCAATTACTACAAACTGTGACCTCTCTGACAGGAAATCACAAATCCAGTCACATAACTGAGACGATATTCCATAAGCACGCAATGTCACTACGAGCCGCTTGTGTGGCACAGTGTCAAAAGCCTTCCGGAAATCCAGAAATACGGAATCGATTTGAAATCCCTTGTCAATAGCATTCAAAACTTCATGTGAATAAAGAACTAGTTGTATTTCACAGGAACAATGTTTTCTAAATCCATGTTGACTGTGTGTCAATAGACCGTTTGGCTGGTTCAAATGGCTCTGAGCACTATGGGACTTAACTTCTGAGGTCATCAGTTCCCTAGAACTTAGAACTACTTAAACCTAAGGACATCACACACATCCATGCCCGAGGCAGGAATCGAACCTGCGACCGTAGCGGTCGCGCGGTTTCAAACTGTAGCGCCTAGAACCGCTCGGCCACACCGGCCGGCAATAGACCGTTTCCTTCGAGGTAATTCATAATGTTCAGACACAATATATGTTCCAAAATCCTGCTACATATCGACGTTACCGATATGGGGCTGTAATTTAGTGGATTACTCCTACTACCTTTCTTGAATATTGGTGTGACCTGTGCATCTTTCCAGTCTTTGGGTACGGATCTTTCGTCGAGCGAACGGCTGTATATGATTGTTAAGTATGGAGCTAATGCATCAGCATACTCCGAAAGGAACCTAATTGGTATACAGTCTGGGCCAGAAGACTTTCTTTTATTAAGTGATTTAAGTTGCTTCACGACTCCGAGGATATTTACTTCTACGTTAGTCATATTGGCAGCTGTTCTCGATTCGAATTCTGGATTATTTAATTCGTCTGTTTAAGAAACGCAGCAACAGCCTGAAAGCAAGTATTTAAATGGAGTAATAGTAGAAATTTAGGCCAACGGCCTCGCAGCAGTGGTAACGCCAGTTCCCGTCAGATCACTGAAGTTAAGCGCTGTCGGGTTGGGCTAGCACTTGGATGGGTGACCATCCAGTGTGCTTAGCGCTGTTGGCAAGCGGGGTGCACTCAAACCTTATTAGGCAAACTGAGGAGCTACTTGATTGAGAAGTAGCGGCTCCGGTCTCATAAACTGACATAAGGCAGGGAGAGCGGCGTGCTGACCACATGCCCCTCCATATCCGCATCCGGTGACGCCTGTGGACTGCGGATGGCACGGCAGCCGGTCGCCACCACAGAGCCTTCCGAGGCCTGTTACGACGGAGTTTAGTTTTTAATTTTAATAGTAGGCATCTGTGACCTCTTTTCAGTGGCGCTATCCGAGATGCTGCTTTCAGTGCAAATATTAAATAATGCGCCATCCATCACCAAGAAATTGCGATTACATTAGTTGTACAAAGAGTGGATATCACATGAAAGTTAAATCGTCCGCATCTCATTGTTCTGTAGACCTCCTGTCATTTCTGAATCACGCATACTCGTTATTAAATGTCACATTTTTGTGCTAGCGTGTAGCTTCTGTCCCGAGAGACCAGATGCATATGGTATTATTGTAACAATTGACAGAGTGCAAGTACACAGCAGCTAGGGTTAGGGTTTTCAGCTTCACTGCATCAACGACAGTTGCTTATAATAAAGTGTTCGAGACGATGTTGGTCATTAATAAGTATACTAACGTCATAGATTAGGAGGCGATTCGTGTACCATGTCAGTAATACGCTCCTACCTGCCATACAAACTGCTTATTGTAGGTTGAGTTTTTCGCGTGTTAATATCATCCTGCTCACCTGCCCATACATATGCAAACACTCTGGTTTACGTGTTGTTCTCAAGGACATCAGTGCTGCATTAAGAAAATGAGAACAGCGGTGAAGCCTACACAGGTGAAATGAAGGAATATAAAGTCATGTTTTGGAGACGGAAAGTAGGAAATTTACAAAGCCACAAGACATGGAAACTCCCAGGAAGCAGTGATCCATTTCTAACCGAAGCAAAGCTACACAAAGAATGAATGAATGGCTAAATGGTTCAAATGGCTCTGAGCACTATGGGACTTAACATCTTTAGTCATCAGTCCCCTAGAATTTAGAACTACTTAAACCTAACTAACCTAAGGACAGCACACAACACCCAGTCATCACGAGGCAGAGAAAATCTCTGACCCCGCCGGGAATCTAACCCGGGAACCCGGGCGTGGGAAGCGAGAACGCTACCGCACGACCACGAGCTGCGGACAATGAATGAATGAATGAATGAATGAAGGTAAACAACTTCAATATGAGACTGAAAAAACACCACTGTGACGCGCTATACGGAGTTCATATACATAAATTAGTTCTTGTGGATCTCTTAACGGACTATGCTATTTAGTGTGAACAAAACGTAGGAGAAATGCTCCTAAAACTTAGCGCCCTCTTTTTAGGTTACATTGTCGTCGAGAAATACTTTATTAGCATGAAGAAATTATGTTAATAAAATTTTTAATCCATTATAAAAAGGTACGTCAGCTGAGGCAGTTTGCCTCAAAAAGCTTTGCACCTTCCTCTAAAGGCCTTAGGTACGAAACGGTGTTATCAAAATGCAAATAAAGGTTGGACCGGAAAGTATTTGTTAGTCGCAGTCCTCCAGAACACATCTCACGAAAAACAAGTTTTCTGTGTCGTCTATCCCGTACCTGTTCAAATCAACAGATCATTTGAAGATCTATCATTCCAAACGAGGAAAGAGCATTCCTGAATATTACGGTAAGTAGGACGAAATATATTGATATCATAGCACAAAAAGGCGAATATATCCTAGGCAGAGTTAGGGATGTAAATGAAGGGAACAATTTTTCATCTTATCTGGCAGCTTGAAAGACATTTCAGCCAAAACATCTTGACATATTAGTGTATTTTTGCTTGTTAATATTAATAACCATTTCATGTAATATGATGCATCGTGTGTACTAAGTAATATATGACGTCTTCTCGTATAACATGAGACATGCCATCATGTCATTCAACACGGAATTTATCATGTCGTGCAGTGTGATACAAGGTGGCATTAAAGCTTATGACGCATCCATCCCCAGCGTGGGATACTTCTTATTATAGAGGCACCCCTAGTCTCGGCCAGTTCCATTTGTAGGTGCATCCCATTCTCTAGAAACACACGAATCTGTGTCTATTTGTCCTCACTCGCCTCACTAAACATATGGGGTGAGTATGGGGTAGAAGTGGTCCTCTCGGGGAAAAAGTTAACTCCCTCTAAACAAAAATAAAATAAAGATTTAGCGTCCTCTTAAGGATAGATCCACCCCCGAAGTTTCTTCCCCCGGAAAAACATTTTTAGCTGTTACATGTGAGCTCTTGCGCCATACCTTATTATATATTATTTACTATGGCTGGTGAATCTTCTGGATTTTGGGCTCAGGGACTCAGCCCTATAAACTGCAATATGCAAGGGTGCCAACGCCTTGCAGCTAAGAGAGCTCACTGCGCTGGGGAGTAGGGTTAAAGGGACATTATATGTCCTACGCCACCAATGTTAAAGTATCGAATTTTATGACCCATTATCTTGGAAATGTTTTACACACTAACTTACAATTTTCCGCAAGTATTGAAGGCACCTTTCTAGATACACTGAACTAGAATTCTTACTGAAATTGTATTGTGGGGCATGTTATCTTTTTTCTTTCAGACACTCAATTTTTGACAGAATTTTGTAAATAAATGAACATAAAAAGAAAACAACTGAGGATCTTTTAATTATTCTAGTTCCATATGTGTTGAATCTCACACTTCGCATCCTGTGAAAATTTCATGTCTCTGCCATCAGTACGTTTTTACAAAACGGGTCACTTATTGCAAAAAAAGTAGTTCAGAAACCTTGAGGTTTAAAACTTTTTTATTACAAATTTTTATTCAGACTAACATTTCTGAGTCTTTTAGGCACTAGAATTGATCTGGACCTTAGTCTGTGTCTTCTTCAGCATCACAACAGTCCAGTGCTTTCCTCCTCCTTTTCTATCTCGCTTCTTTTGTCATTTGCTGGCCAGCTAACTCTGCTTCTCGTACACGCAGCTCATCCAGCCCCTGCAACCCTTTAGCTGTGTTCTGTCCAAATCTTACCCCTAACTTCTCCAGAACCTTAAGTCTTTCATAGTTCTCACCATTAAAAATTGTTATAGCATCAGACACTGCTAACGTTAGAGTCAAGAGGCCAACAAATACATTTTTAGGCACACGGCACCACACAACATTACTGAAGGACTCATTCACATTGTGGGTCTTCACATGTAAACACTTCTTTAGCAGCTCAGGATTTGCCAAATATCCGTAAATAGGTCTGATTGCCTCCATTACTGCCAAAGGAAGAGAATGTTTATGTATTAATTCATGCAGGGTGCCAGAAAATTCAGCTTGCCTATATTTACACAAAGCATGACATGAATTTTCATCGGTTGATATTCGATGAATACAGGTCTCACATATCTGTTACCCGCAAATTTGAGTTTCTTGAAGTTACTTTTACGCTTGGTTGGTTGGTGGTTGGTTTGATGCAACTCTCCATGCTACTCTATCCTGTGCAAGCTTTTTCATCTCCCAGTACCTACTGCAACCTACATCCTTCTGAATCTGCTTAGTGTAGTCATCTCTTGGTCTCCCTCTACGATTTTTACCCTCCACGCTGCCCTCCAATACTAAATTGGTGATCCCTTGATGCCTCAGAACATGTCCTACCAACCGATCCCTTCTTCTGGTCAAGTTGTGCCACAAACTTCTCTTCTCCCCAATCCTATTCAATACTTCCTCATTAGTTATGTGATCTACCCATCTAATCTTCAGCATTCTTCTGTAGCACCACATTTCGAAAGCCTCTATTCTCTTTTTGTCCAAACTAGTTATCGTCCATGTTTCACTTCCATACATGGCTACACTCCATACAAATACTTTCAGAAATTACTTCCTGATACTTAAATCTATACTCGATGTTAACAATTTTCTCTTCTTCAGAAACGCTTTCCTTGCCATTGCCAGTCTACATTTTATATCCTCTCTACTTCGACCATCATCAGTTATTTTGATCCCCAAATAGCAAAACTCCTTTACTACTTTAAGTGTCTCATTTCCTAATCTAATTCCCTCAGCATCACCTGACTTAATTAGACTACATTCCATTATCCTTGTTTTGCTTTTGTTGATGTTCATCTTATATCCTCCTTTCAAGACACTGTCCATTCCATTTAACTGCTCTTCCAAGTCCTTTGCTGTCTCTGACAGAATTACAATGTCATCGGCAAACCTCAAAGTTTTTATTTCTTCTCCATGAATTTACGCTTACTCATTTTATTTACTTATGAAAAGCAATAGGAGTTAGCTTACTACAAAAATAGCCGATAATCACACTAGTTTCAACGAAAACTAGTATCAGAAACAAAGGACTGATTTGTTTATTCGTAATGCCAACTTCTGAGAGGTAGCAGTAGGCAGAAAACAAATCAATTCACAGCCTTCTAAACTGTGTAGTTCCCAAGATATGACTGCTCAACTGAAGCAGTATATGCGTAGCTGTGAAATTTGATAGTCACACATCAACATTCAAAATATTGTATGAACGTCTCTCACAATTCTGATTTTAATGTATTACATACCAAAGTGTTCAGAAAAGTCCAAGGTACATTATGGAGTAGAAAACAGAAAATGTCAAATTTAAACGAATTACACACACAACGCTCCCTTAATTCTTTAAAAAAAAACGCGAATATGTCAATACGTTTTGATATAAATGTCTTTGAAGCTGCAATTGACTTGAAAAGCTAGTTCCCTTCTTTTACATCCTAATTCTACCCAGCACATATCTTTGTTGTGATACGACTGAAGAATTTTTAATTCTGGTTCCCATCTTTTACTCTACCATCATTTTGACATTAAACCATCCAAGCTTCGTAACCGATGCTGATTTTTGTCGACTCGGCCGATGACTGATCCGGTAGCGATTTTGTTATTGTCTTTCAAAACGTGTTGTTTATATCGTAGCAACGGATAAAGTTTTTGAAACACAGGATGATCATTAATTACACGTATCTGGCAAACTTCTTACAAATTTTGACGAATTCGAACAAGTCTGAAACACAGAAATGGAGCGCGTAAAAAAAAAGTCACAAAAGTGTTTTCTTGCACGTAAAATCCCAATGGAGATAGACATTTGAGAGAGATTATCAATTTTATCGTAAGAATGTATTTCTTTACTTATCTGCCCACTTTAAACCCTTTCCGAGCATTCAATTTTCACGTAAGGATGAATTTTTCACGTTACATTTAGCTCGACTTTTCACCAACGTACCCCTATAACGCATAAATATTTTTGAAAAAAGTTTATTTACCACTTCATCCATTTATCTACCTTCGTACAAAGTTTGAACCGATTAGTACAAGTTTAAAGTATAGAAGTGGGGCGTTTCAAAAACCTCCTATGTGGTTGATTGGTTAATTTGGGGGAAAAGGTCCAAACGGCGCGGTCATCGGTCCCATCGGATTAGGGAGGATGGGGAAGGGAGTCGACCCCTTCAAAGGAACCATCCCGGCATTTGCCTGACAGCGCTTTAGGGAAATCACTGGAAACCTAAATCAGGATGGCCGGAAGGGAGTCCAGTGTGCTAACCACAGCGCCACTTCTCTCGGTGGGGAGAAAAAAGTGTGTTCCTTGCATGTTTTTGCACGTAAAATTTGAACGGTGCACTTGCAAATGGTGTCATTGGCTGAGCATTAATTTCAGCCCAATTAAAAATCTTTTGCAAAATGATTTATTCGATTCGCACAATTTGCCTGGGCACTAATTCCGGTTCGTCGTTCAAGCGTTGATGGATATACTGTTACATAGCTACAATAAGACAGATGTTTGAATGGCTACACAAATGGCTAGTAGTCCCAGCTAAACCAAAAGCTTTTTACTCAAATAGGAACCGAGCACCAAGACCCCGCGAACGGCGATTCTGCGCGCGACCTTTTCAAACATATTTATTACAAAAAAATGGTTCAAATGGCTCTGAGCACTATGGGACTTAACATCTGTGGTCATCAGTCACCTAGAACTTAGAACTACTTAAACCTAACTAACCTAAGGACATCACACACATCCATGCCCGAGGCAGGATTCGAACCTGCGACCGTAGCAGTCGCGCGGTTCCGGACTGGGCGGCTAGAACCGCTAGACCACCGCGGCCGGCATATTTATTACACTGTTTCCGCTCTGTAACGATAACAACCTTTGATTTTTCTATTCGGCTGTCGCTGTAATACGTGGTCACATATGACATGCTGGGAGTAAGCACCATCCGACGTCATATCCCCCTCATGTCACAGTAAAGAGATAGAAAATACAGAGGGACTGTGGCACTTTATTCAGCGCTCCTTGCGGTGCCACGCGGCACTATTCGCCAACGTGTTTTGGTAAGTCATTCTGCGGTTGAAACTACCTGGAATATTAAAACTGTATGCTGGACCGATACTCGAACTCGGGATCTTTGCTTGGGTACATGATAGAGCACTTGCCCGCGAAAGGCAAATGTCCTGAGTTCGAGTCTCGGTCCGGCACACAGTTTTAATCTGCCAGGAAGCTTCATATCAGCGCACATTCCGCTGCAGAGTGATAATCTCATTCTAGCATTCTGCGGTGGTTTTGAAAGCGAGGGAGTTCCTGCGTGTTTCTGTAAGCTACACTATTGCTGAATTTCTTTTTACAATCGTCCCTGCCGTGTGCTCAGTGTATAAATGTTTTTACGTATGTTCTGTAGTTGTGCAACGTTTTGTGTAGATTGATGTATTTGTTTACTAAAGCCTGTTTCACCTCGAACGCCATGCTCTCCGCCTCGCTTGCCTCATCCGCTTGCCTTCCCCCACTAGGATCACTTACCAACTCATCAAATTCTCCTCGCTCACACTGAACACCTCCGAACAACCTACAGCATCCGTAAACTCGACTACAGCAACCCTATTGTGTCCCCTCTTCTATCCAGTCCTTGTTTGCTGCCGCGCCTCTGCCTCTACGACACACCAACCCTTCATCTGCACACAATCCACATCCTCTCCAAAGACGATTCAACCGTCTCCCTCTTCCGGACAACGAGCACCGTCCCGACATATACCCGTCCTACAAACTCTAAATCTATCCTACCCTATCCACCCCCCACCCCTCCCCAGGGGTGGGGGGGGGGGTGGATAGGGTAGGATAGATTTCCCCTTCTCTGCCACCCGCCACCCCGTTTTAATTTCCAATCTACTGCTTCTAATACTAGTTACCCCTCTCTATTTGTAACCCACAGCCATCTTCCGTGTTGCCACCCTCATCACCAGGACTCCCGTGTCTTCCTGCACACCATCCCTTCTTTCCATCTACACTCCTGGAAATGGAAAAAAGAACACATTGACACCGGTGTGTCAGACCCACCATACTTGCTCCGGACACTGCGAGAGGGCTGTACAAGCAATGATCACACGCACGGCACAGCGGACACACCAGGAACCGCGGTGTTGGCCGTCGAATGGCGCTAGCTGCGCAGCATTTGTGCACCGCCGCCGTCAGTGTCAGCCAGTTTGCCGTGGCATACGGAGCTCCATCGCAGTCTTTAACACTGGTAGCATGCCGCGACAGCGTGGACGTGAACCATATGTGCAGTTGACGGACTTTGAGCGAGGGCGTATAGTGGGCATGCGGGAGGCCGGGTGGACGCACCGCCGAATTGCTCAACACGTGGGGCGTGAGGTCTCCACAGTACATCGATGTTGTCGCCAGTGGTCGGCGGAAGGTGCACGTGCCCGTCGACCTGGGACCGGACCGCAGCGACGCACGGATGCACGCCAAGACCGTAGGATCCTACGCAGTGCCGCAGGGGACTGCACCGCCACTTCCCAGCAAATTAGGGACACTGTTGCTCCTGGGGTATCGGCGAGGACCATTCGCAACCGTCTCCATGAAGCTGGGCTACGGTCCCGCACACCGTTAGGCCGTCTTCCGCTCACGCCCCAACATCGTGCAGCCCGCCTCCAGTGGTGTCGCGACAGGCGTGAATGGAGGGACGAATGGAGACGTGTCGTCTTCAGCGATGAGAGTCGCTTCTGCCTTGGTGCCAATGATGGTCGTATGCGTGTTTGGCGCCGTGCAGGTGAGCGCCACAATCAGGACTGCATACGACCGAGGCACACAGGGCCAACACCCGGCATCATGATGTGGGGAGCGATCTCCTACACTGGCCGTACACCACTGGTGATCGTCGAGGGGACACTCAATAGTGCACGGTACATCCAAACCGTCATCGAACCCATCGTTCTACCATTCCTAGACCGACAAGGGAACTTGCTGTTCCAACAGGACAATGCACGTCCGCATGTATCCCGTGCCACCCAACGTGCTCTAGAAGGTGTAAGTCAACTACCCTGGCCAGCAAGATCTCCGGATCTGTCCCCCATTGAGCATGTTTGGGACTGGATGAAGCGTCGTCTCACGCGGTCTGCACGTCCAGCACGAACGCTGGTCCAACTGAGGCGCCAGGTGGAAATGGCATGGCAAGCCGTTCCACAGGACTACATCCAGCATCTCTACGATCGTCTCCATGGGAGAATAGCAGCCTGCATTGCTGCGAAAGGTGGATATACACTGTACTAGTGCCGACATTGTGCATGCTCTATTGCCTGTGTCTATGTGCCTGTGGTTCTGTCAGTGTGATCATGTGATGTATCTGACCCCAGGAATGTGTCAATAAAGTTTCCGCTTCCTGGGACAATGAACTCACGGTGTTCTTATTTCAATTTCTAGGAGTGTATAATCCACCGACCCAAGCCATATCCTTTCCCAGTTACAGTGAAAGTGCACAGTGCTCCGTTTTTAATGGTCAATATATCTTCTCTCATGTACAGTTTTTCCAGTGGTTTTTCAAGTGATTACCGTTCAAGTGTTTCCAAGTGTTGTATCTGTCTATATTTTTATCACTGTTTTTATACAATTCGTCCAGACAGCATTATATTATTACTTCTCTCCCATTCATGTCACCATTACATTTATTTTAAATTCGCAGTACATGTGCTTACTTGTTTTTAGCATGTAAGTTAGTCTTAAGTTCTACTGGGTGAAGGGCAGGTTATTTGTACCGCTGCCAGCCCCCCATCCCCCACCACCGCCTACGTGGGTTAGACGTTTAGCCGTATAATATTCCGAGAATTTTGTGACGGTGGAGAATCCTGACACAGGCTTGCGTCATGCTTTGTAACCCTTCCGAAATGTCAGCAGCGTAAGGTCACAAGTTTTTATTGTGACTGAAAACTTCGTTGTTGGATGGATGGTGAATTACGTCTTTCTTGTGTGCGTATTATAAAATAAATTATTCATTTTTTGACAGTTGCAATAGCCATTTCTCCATTATTGTTTTTGTTTCTTTTTGGAAATTTTAGATGTAGTATGTTTTCACATTAGAAAATATGGATTCCAGTCAAAGGAGCGTGTAATATCCTGTGAACAAATGGTTACTTGTTTTAAGTCATAACTTCTGATAACAAGAGGAGCCCTTTGTATACAAAGTTAAAAGTGTAAATTACTCTATGACACAATACGCTTTTACAGACAGGTGGTCATTTTGCAAGTTTGGGATCTCTATAATGAGCAGATGATAAACTAATTCAGGGGAAAGATAATTTTACAAGGCAGTGCTCTGAGTACAAAGCAGTGTTTTACTTATTAATTTCATACACTTGCTAAAACCCAACACTTCGTGGTATGTTCGACTGGTTAGGTGGGTTAAGTCGTAATGTACTCCATCTGTGAATTGGGGTTTAAATAGTTGATCCTTGTAAGACACTTAATTTCACTTATTTCAGATTCAAATACAAATTTAACCATTTGTTACACCCAATTTATGCAGAAGAAAGCTATTTCGAGAACGTTTTTTTCTAACTTCGTTCTCCGGAACTTGTGGGTTATACAGATCTACAATTTATTTTGCCATTTTTCTGTATTTGAGGTGTATGATGTGTCTTAGTTAAGGATGTATTAAACCATACGAAGACAGATCGTAAACTGAATTTCGCGGACCACGTTTTCTTATTATGAACGTCGCACAGTAGATCGTCTAGGTTCAAATGGTTCAAATGGCTCAGGGCGCTATGGGACTTAACTGCAGAGGTCATCTGTTCCCTAGAACTGAGAACTACTTAAACCTAACTAACCTAGGCACATCACACACATCCATGCCCGAGGCAGGATTCGAACCTGCGACCGTAGTGGTCGCGCGGACTGAAGCGCCTAGAACCGTTCGGTCACACCAGCCGGCGATCGTCTAGGACTTGAGAATTTGCGTGTATGTGTTACAGTCAATGCTGAAAGACGATGTACATCAAGTATTCGTCCGTCGTAACCAAAGGTAATTTCGCTTGATTGTAACTGCTATACATTAACAACTGGGCGTTATTTCATAGTTATTTCACACGTTATCTGCCACTATCCTATACCACGTCTATTGGTTTGGACAGCATAAAACATGGCAGATGGTTGACAATTTGCTTCACTGTCGTCACGGTGTTTTCTCTTTATGGTATTCTATCTCTCTGTTAAATAGCCTTAAGCATAATGAGCCCATGGCTCTACACCTCTAGCACTGTTTGCCAACTGTAGCACGAATTCCCATTGCTGCTTTGGAGAGAGTAACAGCTTTCTCGTATCTTCCTGTTCTGACTCCACTGGTCAGAAGCCACAGCTATAGTCACAGTTTTAAACTGCGTGGGGAACAGAAAAAAACATTTTGGTTTTAACGAATTGTAGAAGCTTTCAGCAACGAACACAGACACCAGCTCTTTTCAAGAGTACTAACACACTGATACATTATGAAAGCAACAAGCAAAACGAAAATATCTGGAAGAAGGCAAAATTTATGTAGATCAAAAGACACGCTCACATTAAATGTAACGAAATAGTCGATGACTTGGCGAAGACTGTCGCTCGAAACGGGACATCAGACCTAAAGAGTACATTATACAGAAGAACAAGTTACAAGTGGGGAGACGAATATCACTCACCAACACATCATAAAGGGAAATATTATGGAGAAATATAGGCCAATATTCACTCTAAGCCCTGATTCCACACAATAAGGCGAATAAATAGTTAAAATGTCTCGAGCCATCTTCGCTGAAAAATCCTTATTGTGAATGCGATAGAGTAACAACAGATATCAGTAACATTTTTTGCGAATGTAAACTATCTACCAACCAGCAAATTTGTGATTCTTCAGTTTCTCCCGGCGTATTTCTTGCTCGAAGATTCCACGGTTGTACTACCAGTCCATAGTGTCCAACAGGCACAATATTTCGGCGATCAGACATGTCACCATCGTCAGGTGCGCCGACGAACTGAGCTCCTGAGGGTGGGCAGCAGTCTTAAACCCCCTCCCGACGCGAGGCGTTCTATCTGTGGTCCGCGCCCGCGCGTCAGCAGTCGGTGAGACGCTGGCGTCGGCGTCTGTGGTGGCGTCTGTGTAATTGCCTCGTCCGCCCCAGTCGCCCGTTCTTTTCCTTTCCTGAGCGTCTTTTTAATTTGTCTCAATGCTGGTTCCCATGCCATGCTGAGGTTGTAGCCGCAATTTCGGTTGATGAGTCCGTCCCTGGTACGAGTTTCGATAACCTCTCTAACGACGCTGTCCCAGTATTTAGATGTCTGTATGGAGCCTGGTATGTTGGTAGTCCATTTCGTGATTTGCAGACAAACAGTACTCTGCGACCGCCGACTTGTTGGGGTACCCCGGTCGAGTGTGCCTCTGATGTTCTCGGCAACGATCTGTCTGTTCAATATGTCTTCCCACATTGACACGGAATCTGGTATATGCCAGCCTTCCGCAAACCGATATCGTCTTTGACACTTCCCAATAATGCTCGCGTTTTATTTGGTGGGCAAAAGACTGTTCCTACTCGGTGTTTCCTCAATATTCCTCCTACCTTCCCCAACAGTGCGCCAGTATATGGTATATAGGCAGTGGCTATTTCTCTGTGACTTCTTCCGTCTCCACATGCTGTACTATAGAGGCTTTGTTTCGTACTTAATTAATAAACCGGTTACAGGTCGCACAGTTGATGTGTCAAGCTTTCCAGTCCCATACTAAATGTATTCCACAGCACATTAATAACGTATGGATCCTGCAGGATACGTTTTGAAGCTAGGTTCTTATTTGTGGACCTAGATGAGCCCCGACTGTGCGCAGTGAATAGAATTCTGATGTTTGCATTTCACGCTACAAATATTCATGTGACCTTTCCATTACACGTCTGTCCACATAGTCACGATGAGGTATATGGGCTCGGTGATTCTGTAGAATTATTATTGATGCAATAGCCGGCCGGTGTGGCCGACCAGTTCTATGCGCTTCAGTCTAGAACCGCGCTATCGCTACGGTCGCAGGTTAGAATCCTGCCTCGGGCATGGATCTGTGTGATGTCCTTAGGTTGGTTAGGTTTAAGTAGTTCTAAGTTCTACGGGACGATGACCTCAGATGTTCAGTCCCACAGTGCTCACAGCCATTTGGACCATTTGATGCAATAAACATCACAGCTGACAGGCGTTGATATATGCACATTATACACTCCTGGAAATTGAAATAAGAACACCGTGAATTCATTGTCCCAGGAAGGGGAAACTTTATTGACACATTCCAGGGGTCAGATACATCACATGATCACACTGACAGAACCACAGGCACATAGACACAGGCAACAGAGCATGCACAATGTCGGCACTAGTACAGTGTATATCCACCTTTCGCAGCAATGCAGGCTGCTATTCTCCCATGGAGACGAACGTAGAGATGCTGGATGTAGTCCTGTGGAAAGGCTTGCCATGCCATTTCCACCTGGCGCCTCAGTTGGACCAGCGTTCGTGCTGGACGTGCAGACCGCGTGAGACGACGCTTCATCCAGTCCCAAACATGCTCAATGGGGGATAGATCCGGAGATCTTGCTGGCCAGAGTAGTTGACTTACACCTTCTAGAGCACGTTGGGTGGCACGGGATACATGCGGACGTGCATTGTCCTGTTGGAACAGCAAGTTCCCTTGCCGGTCTAGGAATGATAGAACGATGGGTTCGATGACGGTTTGGATGTACCATGCACTATTCAGTGTCCCCTCGACGATCACCAGTGGTGTACGGCCAGTGTAGGAGATCGCTCCCCACACCATGATGCCGGGTGTTGGCCCTGTGTGCCTCGGTCGTATGCAGTCCTGATTGTGGCGCTCACCTGCACGGCGCCAAACACGCATACGACCATCATTGGCACCAAGGCAGAAGCGACTCTCATCGCTGAAGACGACACGTCTCCATTCGTCCCTCCATTCACGCCTGTCGCGACACCACTGGAGGCGGACTGCACGATGTTGGGGCGTGAGCGGAAGACGGCCTAACGGTGTGCGGGACCGTAGCCCAGCTTCATGGAGACGGTTGCGAATGGTCCTCGCCGATACCCCAGGAGCAGCAGTGTCCCTAATTTGCTGGGAAGTGGCGGTGCGGTCCCCTACGGCACTGCGTAGGATCCTACGGTCTTGGCGTGCACCCGTGCGTCGCTGCGGTCCGGTCCCAGGTCGACGGGCACGTGCACCTTCCGCCGAGCACTGGCGACAACATCGATGTACTGTGGAGACCTCACGCCCCACGTGTTGAGCAATTCGGCGGTACGTCCACCCGGCCTCCCGCATGCCCACTATACGCCCTCGCTCAAAGTCCGTCATCTGCACATACGGTTCACGTCCACGCTGTCGCGGCATGCTACCAGTGTTAAAGACTGCGATGGAGCTCCGTATGCCACGGCAAACTGGCTGACACTGACGGCGGCGGTGCACAAATGCTGCGCAGCTAGCGCCATTCGACGGCCAACACCGCGGTTCCTGGTGTGTCCGCTGTGCCGTGCGTGTGATCATTGCTTGTACAGCCCTCTCGCAGTGTCCGGAGCAAGTATGGTGGGTCTGACACACCGGTGTCAATGTGTTCTTTTTTCCATTTCCAGGAGTGTATATGCTAAGGTTTGGATTGAGTTGTTGGTCGCCGGATCAAATGGCCCTGTGCTGTAAATTCTCTTGAAAACGTCAACAGCTCTCACACGGCTCACCTGTGCATACCATGATCGCGAACAGTCCTAGGGAGCTACTGGCATTATTTCCTCAGTCATTTAAGTACACAGTGAATAGCATATGCGCTATCGTACTTGCTCGGCATACATTTGATGTTAGTTTAGAAGGTACCGCCAGTTATCACTTCTCATCCTCCTTGACGTCACAAAGACCTCTTTGTGATAAACCAGCAGCTGCTTCACAACTTTATCAGAGATATTTTTCACCGACATAATCTAATCTATTTTGTGCGCAGTCATGATTGTGACCGATATAATCTAATGTGTTTCGCTCGAAGATAATGATCGTAGACATTCAGTTTGAACGACTCCAAGGAATCTAGGAACTGACTACAACCCTTGACCAATCACGGCAGATAGCTCCTCACCCTTAAAGAACACTTGTCGCGACATATTCCTCACCAGTCATAGGACTTGAGACTCAACAGTAGTGCGTTGATAAGCGGACATGTCTAGATGGATTTGGGTGATTGAATGTCGCGCACGAACACTTCCATCGTTTGGTTTATGCAGTAACTTTAATCATAATGGCTTTACATAGTGTAAAGTACAGCTTCTTAGTGTTGTTGGTGGGGCTTAGATATTTAATAATATTTCACAAGTTGAAGTAACTTGTTCAATTGTAAGCGTAAAATAAATTTCCAGACGCACCACTTTATCACATTCACTGGAACACACAACGCTGTTTCCCCTCCATAGACAACGGCAGCCATGAATTACTTATGCCAGTGTAGAATAAAGCTCTGATGTGATATAAATTATTTAAATAATAAATATAATCTCATGAAATATTAGAAATCAGTTGAGAAACAGTTTACACACAAGGACACAAAGTTAAAGATCATTATTTAAATGAAAATAAATGTTTACTACAATAAATTTTTACATTGGGCTAAGAAATATAAAATAATATCTCTTAGACTTAGGCAGATTTATAATCCCATACAGACGGTCCTGAAAATCTGTGAATGTGAATTTGTAATAGCTGTGAAAATATTTGCAACATTTAAAACGAAAAACTTGGGGCACATGTAACAGATAGTAGTTAGGTGGTGAACCGTTCATGCATCGATTATGTGTCGCATGCCCCCAGGCTCTCCGTAATAAATCTTACATATATTGTCATAACTATTAATTAATAGCTACTACATTTACATCTGCATACACTACTGGCCATTAAAATTGCTACACCACGAAGATGACGTGCTACAGACACGAAATTTAACCACAGGAAGAGGATGCTGTGACATGCAAATGATTAGCTTTTCAGAGAATTCACACAAGGTTGGCGCCGGTGGCGACACCTACAACGTACTCACATGAGGAAAGTTTCCAACCGATTTCTCATACACAAACAGCAGTTGACCGGCGTTGCCTAGGGATACGTTGTTGTGATGTCTCGAGTAAGGAGGAGAAATGCGTACCATCACGTTTCCGACTTTGATAAAGGTCGGATTGTAGCCTATCGCGATTGCGGTTTATCGTATCGCGACATTGCTGCTCGCGTTGGTCGAGATCCAATGACTGTTAGCAGAATATGGAATCGGTGGGTTCAGGAGGGTAATACGGAACGCCGTGCTGGATCCCAACGGCCTCGTATCACTAGCAGTCGAGATGAGAGGCATCTTATCCGTATGGCTGTAACGGATCGTGCAGCCATGTCTCGATCCCTGAGTCAACAGATTGGGACGTTTGCAAGACAACAACCATCTGCACGAACAGTTCGACGACGTTTGCAACAGCATGGACTATCAGCTCGGAGACCATGGCTGCGGTTACCGTTGTCGCTGCATCACAGACAGGACCACCTGCGATATTGTACTCAACAACGAACCTGGGTGCACGAATGGCAAAGCGTCATATTTTCGGATGAATCCAGGTTCTGTTTACAGCATCACGATGGTCGCATCCGTGTTTGGCGACATCGCGGAGAACGCACATTGGAAGCGTGTATTCGTTGTAGCCATACTGGCGTATCACCCGGCGTGATGGTATGGGGTGCCATTGGTTACGCGTCTCGGTCACCTCTTGTTCGCATTGACGGCACTTTGAACAGTGGACGTTACATTTCAGATGTGTTACGACCCGTGGCTCTACCCTTCATTCGATCCGCGCGAAACCCTACATTTGAGCAGGATAATGCACGATCGCATGTTGCAGGTCCTGTACGGGCCTTTCTGGATACAGAAAATGTTGGACTGCTGCCCTGGACAGCACATTCTCCAGATCTCTCACCAGTTGAAAAGTCTGGTCAATGGTGGCCGAGCAACTGGCTCGTCACAGTACGCCAGTCACTACTCTTGATGAACTGTGGTATCGTGTTGAAGCTGCATGGGCAGCTGTACCTGTACACGCCATCGAAGCTCTGTTTGACTCAATGCCCACGCGTATCAAGGCCGTTATTACGGCCAGAGGTGGTTGTTCTGGTTACTGATTTCTCAGGATCAATGCACCCAAATTGCGTGAAAAAGTAATCACATGTCAGTTCTAGTTCTCTAAACTATCTCAGTAGTGTTATTCGAAATGAATGTCTTCTTCCCTCCAGGGATTCCCACGTGAGCTACCAAAGCATATCCGTAACATTTGCATATTGATCGAACCTAACGGTAACAAACCTAGCAGCTCACCTCCGAATTGCTTCGATGTCTTCTTTCAATCCGACCATGTGCAGACCCCAAACACCCCAGCAGTACAGATCAACCACACTTTACTAAAATCCTCCCAATAAACCGAAGTCGCCCATTCGCCTTCCCTACCACAATGCTCACAAGCGCGTTCCATTTCATATCGCTTCACACAGTTACGCCCAGACATTTAAACGACGTGGGGGCCTATTCTCCTACTCATGCGAAAGAAACGTTTTTCTACATTAAGAGCCACCTGCCATTCCTCACAGGGACTAAATTTTTTTCTTTTTCATCTTGTATCATCCTAGAGTCGACACCTTCCTCCGGAACACAGCATTATTGGCGAAAAACCGCAGACTGCTGTGCACCTTTACGCCAGATCAATTATGTATATAGAAAGTAGCAACGGTCGTGTCACATTCCTCTGGGGCACTCCTGATGTTACCACTGTCTCCGATGAACACTCCAAGTCGAGTATAACACACTGGGTTTTATTGCTTAAGAATTTGAACCCACCACCAATCGGAGACCAGAAGCAACGGGACAGAAAATTAGCGTCACCTGCATAGGCTGTCATTAACGCTACAACACTGACCGGGAAGCATGGAACGTTGAGAATGGGATCGCACTGTGTTCAGCGGTGGACTGCTGTTGTGCACTATGCCGGATGACCATTGTCGGCGAGTATGAAGGCGACCGCAGAGTGATCCCTTTGTTTCAGTATTTTGGAAAAAAATGGTTCAGATGGCTCTGAGCACTATGGGACTTAACATCTGAGGTCATCAGTCCCCTGCACTTAGAACTACTTAAACCTAACTAACCTAAGGACAGCACACACATCCATGCCTGAGGCAGGATTCGAACCTGCGACCCTAGCAGCAGTGCGGTTCCGGACTGAAGCGCCTATAACCGCTCGGCCACAACGGCCGGCAATATTTTGGAAAGCCACAGCGGTGTTACTCCTAGTAATATTATATCGTGCGGAGATATCGAGTACAGCTTTAGGTCACAGCTGGTGACAGAGAGAATCTGTCGGCACAGCGGTACGTCACGGACATCCTGCGTTTTCATGTCTTACCACTCTTGCGGCAGCATCGCGCTGCCAAGTTTCAACAGGACAATGCTCGTCTACGCAAGGCACATGTCTATAAACTGTCTGCATGATGTTAAAGTACTTCCGTGGCCAGCAAAATCCCCAGGTCTGTTCCTGATGGAGCTGAGATGCGACCATCTTGGACGTAAACTCCGTCCCAGAATCAGGCTTCAGGACATCCAGAACAAGTTACTTTTGTGGGGAAGCTTGGCTCGTGAGAGGATACCACGGCCTTATGACACCTTTGTGAACCGTATCAGTACGTGGATCCAGGCCAGGAGGCGTTGCCTCGTCGTACTGATCGAGTTGGGTCATACTGTCCAGTTCTTTGCAAATTTGACTAAATTTTGTGACAGCTAAAATAACATTACGTATTTTCTCAACAAGTGAAGTTTCATTTCGTTACCTCCTCCCATTTTTGGTGCTTAATTTGTTTTTGTAAGCGCTCCGCAGACATGTCTGCGCACTGCACCACCATTGGGTTAAATATCGGCATAACATTTGGAAAAGAATGTAAGTGCTCCTTGTGGCGTAGTTACATCTCGCATGGTCGCTCTTCAGTTCGCCTACAGACTCAGCCGCGAGAAGCCTGATCGCTGGACAATGGCACTAGTTGAGACCGCGAGTGGTGTGTGACCTCTCCGTCGGCGCCGGCCTTGTCCCGGCCTGAGGTCGTGGCCCGGCACGCACGGGTTTCTTTCATCAGGATTCCCCTGAGCCGCCTCTCACTCCAGCGCAAAGACAACCCAACCCACTGCTATTCCTCGTGGGTTCCTTTCGACAGTGGAAATGTTTAATTTTTGCTTGTATCCCTGTGTGTTCTTCATCAAGAACAGAGGCAATTAAGTACTTTATTCCTAGTAAGTTAAATCCAATGTAAACACAAGCCCCGTCAGAACAAGCCGTGATTTTTGTCGGACACAGTGCAACTGCAGCACTGGCAATAGACCATACTTACTTACCATACAACTTCTTGTTATAGTTTCACGGCTCCGTCACAAGGAAACAAATGCGGGCCGAACATCACCAGTCACACTCGTGAGGACGAAATTCGGACCAAAGTGTTTTTCTGTCGGATGTGGCTCTATCCAATGCGTAAATTATATACACTGAAGAGCCAAAGAAACTGGGACACCTGCCTAATATCGTGTAGCGCCCCGGCGAGAACGCGGGAGTGCCGCAACACGACACGGCATGGACTCGACTAATGTCTGAAGTAGTGCTAGAGGGAAATGACACCATGAATCTTACAGAGTTGTCAATAAATCCTTAAGGGTACGAGGAGTGGAGATCTTCTGAACAACACCTGGAGGCCTTCTGAACATCCCAGATATGCTCAGCAATGTTCATGTGTGTGGGTTTGGTGGGCAGCAGAAGTGTTTCAACTCAGAAGAGTGTTCCTGGAGCCACTGTAGCAATTCCGGACATGTGGAGTGTAGCATTGTCCTGCTGGAATTGCCCAAGTCCGTCGGAATGCACAATCGACATGAGTGGATGCCCGTGAACAGATGCTTATGGACGTGTCGCCTGACAGAGTCGTATCTAGACTATCAGGGGTCCCATATCACTCCAGCTGCACATGCCCCACACCATTACAGAGTCTCCACCAACTTTAACAGTCCCCTGATGATATGTAGGGTCCATGGATTCATGAGGTTGTCTCCATACTCGTACATGTCCATCCGCTCGACACAATTTGAAACGAGACTAGTCCGACGAGGCAACATGTTTCCAGCCATCATCAGTCCAATGTCGGTGTTGACTGGCCCGGGCGAGGCGTAAAGCATTGTGCCGTGTAGTCATCAAGGGTACACGAGTGGGTCTTCGGCTCCGAAAGCCCCTGTCGATTATTTTTCGTTGAATTGTTCTCGTGGAACACTTGTTGATGGCCCAGCATTGAAATCTGCAGCAATTTGCGGGAAAGTTGCACTTCTGTTACGTTGAACGATCTCTTCAGTCGTCGTTGGTCCCGTTCTTGGAGGATTTTTTCCGGCCGCAGCGATGTCGGAGATTTGATGTTTTGCCGGGTTCCTGATATTGACGGTACACTCGTGAAATGGGGAAAATGCCCACTCCATCGCCACCGCGGAGATGCTGTGTCCCATCGCTCGTGTTCCGACTATAACACCACGTTCAAACTCACTTAAATCTTGATAACCTGCCATTGTAGTAGCAGCATCCGCAATAATAAGTGCGCCAGACAGTTGTTGTCTTATATAGACGTTGCCGACCGCAGCACCGACTTTTGTTGCCTGTTTGTAAATCGTATATCTCTGTTTTTGAAAAGCATGCCTATATCTGTTTCCTTATCGTTTCAATACATACATACATACATATATATATATATATATATATATATATATATATATATATATATATATATATATCCAGTGCCGAACTATGAAAAGCGTGGAAATTTCCTAAAACGTACTGATCCGACGACTGAAGAAAAACGTACAGGAATGTGAAAAGTTTGCGTAAAAGACGTAGTACGAAATGTAACGACGTCGGTATGCACAGACTGTTATGTGGCTTGACATCTGGCACAGTCCTTTCGGAACTACCATGCGGTGCAGGACTACTGTATAGGGAACAAGAATTAAATAATATTAACGTCTACGAGAGAACTTGAAACAAACGTGTAGCTGCATAACAGGTATCCGCATGTCGGCTTTCTTTGTGACAGTCTCGGGGATCACGCTGGCCCGTTTCGCACGCTTCGTGTCCAATCGCTTGGACAAGAACCCTTTCAAACTGAATGGTACGGCAAGTGATTAATTCTTTGTTACTCTAGCATGAATGGTACAATGAGACACGCTATATCATTAATAGTAATAACTGTTCCTGCAAGTCACACTCAATGTTATCCTCGGAAAGCTCTTGGACAGTCGTCGAGCGAGACGGCGCAATGATTAGCACACTGGATTCACATTCTGGAGGGCGAAGGTCATATCCGAGTCCGGCCATCCACAGTTAGGTTTCCAGTGATTTTGCTAAATCGCTCCAGGCAAATGCCGGGATGCTTCCTTCTCCGTCCTTGAAACTATCCGAGCTGGTGGTCCATCTCTAGCGAGTTGGATGTCGACAGGACGTAAAAGCCAAATCATTCATGCTTCCTTTCTTCTTGGACAGTCGCTTCCTCTGTCCCTTGAATAGTGCTCATGTGGTCATGTCCCCCTTATGCTTTCTGCAAATGTGTTCTATAGAGAAAGACATGGAGAAAAACCATTAACAAGCTGTAGCAAATAACTGACTGTGGTTAATGTCTTCGACAAGGTTCTGAGAAAAAATTCTGTCACTACTGATACGGCAGATTCCGGAAATAACATCTCTGCTGATCGGGTTTTCTGTGTCGAGCGCCCGCATCTCGTGGTCGTGCGGTAGCGTTCTCGCTTCCCACGCCCGGGTTCCTGGGTTCGATTCCCGGCGGGGTCAGGGATTTTCTCTGCCTAATGATGGCTGGGTGTTGTGTGCTGTCCTTAGGTTAGTTAGGTTTAAGTAGTTCTAAGTTCTAGGGGACTGATGACCGTAGATGTTAAGTCCCATAGTGCTCAGAGCCATTTGAACCATTTTTGTGTCGAGCGTATTAGTTCAAAATGGCTCTGAGCACTATGGGACTTAACTTCTGAGGTCATCAGTCCCCTAGAACGTAGAATTACTTAAACCTAACTAACCTAAGGACATCACACACATCCATGCCCGAGGCAGGATTCGAACCTGTGACCGTAGTGGTCGCGCGGTTCCAGACTGTAGGAGCGTATTAGTGCACGGAAAGAAAAGTTTAGCGTAACGCAGGTAAACTGTCCACTCTTGCAATCTTGCCAGTACGCTTGTACAACGAATATTCGGAAAGAAACGAGCTAGAAGCTGTAAATTGCAACCGCTGAAGGGATCGCAGTGTCATTGTCAACGGAAGTAGGAGCGATCCCTGTAACAGCATTAAGGCCTCAAACTCGCCGCTAGAGGGACATGAGAGCTCGCCCACGCTACGACAGAGTGAGACCGTATATGCATCGAGCGTCCACTGCACTCAGTCATGCTGCAGACGATGAAATGGAGGTTTCAAAAGAACACAAAAGGTGTGTAATTTACAGCGGAAGGACTGTGGGACATGGAAATTCATCAAAGAGTGTCACAAGTATACGAAGAGTGCTACGTTCTGACGCAATGGTCAAGGCGTGGCACAATCTATGCAGTGAAGTGTGGATGTTACTAGCCGGTGACGAACGATCTGAACGCCACATCGCATTATCGATACCGATTTCCAGCAGGGAACGCCCTCATAATTGAAGACCGGCGAGTTTCGATGGCAGCCATTGCCCGATTGAGTGTCTGAAGTTCATCAGACATACACCGCTCTCCGTACACTTGTTTCGTTCTTCGTACACTTGTGCTATTCTTCGGCGAATATCGGTTCCCCGCACTCCATCTACTGCAGCGAAACGTACTACACACCTTTCCTCTTCTCCTGAGGCTTCTATTTCTCTGCTTTCATCACTACTGAGTGCAATAGACAGTTGACGCGTGCACGTACACGCTTTGTTATGTGGTTGTGCGCCCATGTCTCTGTAGTGACGAGTGTGAGGCCTCAACACTCCTGTCACGGTCAACAACTTCTTCCGTAGACAGGCATGCCAACTACAGTACCGTAGCCAACGGCATCAGGTTTCGTGGCTGAGGATCAACGGCGCGAACAGTCCAATCGACGTCGTCGCACAAGTTCCGATCAGGTTTAAAGCCGGGGAGTTTGGTGGGCAGCGGAGTACGACAAGCTCATCCTAGTGCTTTATGAACCACACACATATAGTAAGACCTGTGTGACATGTTGCATTGTACTGTTGTTACATGCCATAGTGCCAAGGAAGAGCACACTGCATGTAGGGGTGGACAAGGTCTCCAAGAATATATGCATACTTGCAATGACCAACTGTGCAGTCCAGAGTGACGAAATCTCCCAGGAAACGCCACGAAATATTCCTCAGACCATAACGCTCTCTCCGGTCTCGAGCCCTTTGCTTTTAGAAGTTTCACGCCGTACACGACACCGGCCATCTGTCCGATCGTGCATAAAAGGGTGATTCATCTGAAAAGGCCATTTGTCGCCACTCAGTGCACGTGCAAATTCCAGCCTTCGTCGCGGATGAACAGCAGCCAGTATGGGTGCATGAAATAGGCGCCTGTTGTGGAGGCCTATACGCAGCCAAGTACGCTGAACGGTCATGAGGAGACACTGTTGGTAGCCCCTTATTTCATCTGGCTGGTCGGCTGCTCAACAGTTGTACACCTATTCGGTAATATGAATCTCCAGAGCAGTCGTTCACCATTGTCAACTATGACCTGTGGTGCAGCACAATGGCCTTGGGGCTGGTTTTAGACAGCATCATTTTGCTTTGCACGGTATACTTTAAGCACAACGGTAGCGAACAAACTTAGCCATTTCGGAAATGCTTCCAGCCTTGGCGCGAAAGCCAAAGATCATGCCTTTTTGGACGTCAGATAAATCGCTCCGTTTCCGCCTTGCGACAATGGCTGCACTGTTTTTCACCATTTCCCGACATGTAACCTGCAATGACGATGGATGGGAAGAGGGGGGGGGGGCGTTATTAGCCTTCAGTAACGTAACCAACTGACCATGACTTACTAAGGAGTTGGAACCGGTCTTGATACTATTTGTGTGGCCCAAGGCTGAGAATTGCAATAAACGAATTTCGTTATTATATGGGCACTGCAATCGCCTTAAGCAGTAAGCTTGGTCAGTCTACGACGTAGTTCCGTACGTCAAGTCAGTTCACGTACGTGTAACTTACCATTCCATCTATGACCTGGTTAAAAGAGCTATGTACAGTGAGGTGCGGTATTGTTTGTTTATAGTCAAAATCAAGCAACGCCTTTCTGTAACTGTGGTATTCTGACGGTAGAAGACACAGATCGCCTCTCGTCCTCGTGTAGCAAGGAGTTGCGAGAGGGAAAAAAATGGTTCAAATGGCTCTGAGCATATGGGACTCAACTGCTGAGGTCATTAGTCCTCTAGAACTTAGAACTAGTTAAACCTAATTAACCTAAGGACATCACAAACATCCATGCCCGAGGCAGGATTCAAACCTGCGACCGTAGGTTCCAGACTGCAGCGCCTTTAACCGCACGGCCACTTCGGCCGGCTGCGAGAGGGAATTTGATGAAATAACAGAAGAACGTTTCGATCATATTAGCAATTTTGCTGACTTTGTGAAGCCTCTACGACTCAACGAATAGGCCTGTTAATTTTCTCAGGAACGGGTAAGATATCACGTTGAAATTTATGTCAAATACTAGGGTCTACGATCCCTTCTCGGTGTAAATCATTGATGCTTCTTAGTGCAATCAGAAGATAAAGCCATTGATGGCATATATTTTGATACACTCGAAGTCACTCAACAGAAACCATACGGCAGGCCTATTTCCCTCTGAACTACAAACATGGAATTTGGCAAGAAAGATTGTTTCACAGTATAAGTAGAGGAAAACAAAAAACCGAAAATTCTTAATTTGTAATTATATTAAACAATAAATATCTTTGCCATTGTTGTCCGTGTGTCTGTCCGGCTGTCAGTACCCTTTTTTCTCATGAACGGACTGATGTATCAAGTTCATTTCAAATAGGAAAGCGTACGATTCCTTGATTAAAAGATAAGGCTAGTTATGTCACGTATTTTGATACTCGCAAACTCCTCATCAAAACCTAAATCCTTTATTTAGTTTGTACGGAACTCTCGGAAGGCGACTCCTACTCTACACAACGGTTCTATCACAACGTTCCATCAAGCCCTTTCCTCAGTTTACGACAGATGGCGTGCATGGCATCTGGTAGCGGACGCTAAACTCTACAGAATAGTAACAATAATGCTCCAATAGCTGTTATTTTTATAGTCTTTTATTTGGGCTAAATGTTTCGCCTCCTCTGCAGGGTGATATTCAGACCCTGCAGCACGAACGACAAAAAGCATCCAGTCGCACATGTGTATAACAAGGAACTTATACCTCATCCTGATTTCCGTAGAAAACTTCAAAAGCAATGTGTGCTTTTCACGTATGAAACCACAACAAATATGAGTTTTTGTTATGAGTGTGAAGAGCACACACTACTCGTGAAGCCCCAAGACTGGGGTGCCACAAGGTTCGGTCTTGGGTCCTCTGCTGTTCTTAATATATATTAATGACTTGCCATTCTATATTCACGAAGATGCAAAGATGGTACTTTTTTCCGATGATACAAGTATAGCTATCACACCCGACAGACAAGAATTAACTGGTGAAATTGTAAACGATGTTTTCCAGAAAATCATTAAGTGGTTCTCTGCAAACGGGCTCTCATTAAACTTTGACAAAACACAGTATATACAGTTCCATACAGTAAATGGAATGACCCCATTAATAAATATAGGCTTCGATCAGAAATCGGTAGCTAAGGTAGAATATTCAACATTTCTAGGTGTATGCATTGATGAGGGGTTGAACTGGAAAAAACACATTGAGGATCTGCCGAAACGTTTGAGTTCAGCTACTTATGCTATTAGGGTCATTGCAAATTTTAGCGATATACATCTGAGTAAATTAGCTTACCACGCCTATTTTCATTCTCTGCTTTCGTATGGCATCATATTCTGGGGTAACTCATAATTGAGTAAAAGAGGGTTCATTGCACAAAAGCGTGTAATCAGAATAATTGCTGGAGCTCATCCAAGATCATCCTGCAGACACTTATTTAAAGAGCTAGTAATCTTCACTGTAGCCTCACAATATGTATATTATGAAATTTGTTATTAACAATCCGAACGAATTCAAAAGTAATAGCAGTGTACATGGCTACAACACTAGGAGAAAGGATGATCTTCACTACTCAAGGTTAAATCTAACTTTGGCTCAGAAAGGGGTAAATTATGCTGCCAGAAAAGTCTTTGGTCACTTACCTAATAGCATCAAAAGTCTGACAGATTGCCATATAGCATTTAAAAGGAAATTAAAAGAATTTCTTAATGCCAAGTCCTTCTACTCATTAGATGAATTTTTGGATATAGTAAGTGGGTAATTTTCCAACCTCCACAAAAAAAAAAAAAATATTGAGTGTCATGCAATATTTTGTCTAATGTAATATCTTGTATAGACACATTTTATTAAGGGGCTCCGGAAAGGCTCAAAATCATGAAAAGTTCAATTTTTACTTTTTTGCGTTTTCTGAATCTGCAGACTATTACCTTTTAATAGATATATAATTTATTCAATTCCGAAGACTACAACAATTTTTAATTTTTTTTTGAAATGTGTTCTACATGGGCGTGACCCACTGGGGCGCTGTTAAACTGCTGTCAAATGGTGTTATTATTAACGTCCGTGTTCATCAGGTACATTTTAGTGATGTGAGATATAGTATGTGTTGTGGCTAACCTGTGATGGTTCAATATATATCAATGGTGTGATTGTCGATTGTTTCATGTTTATTTACTCTGTCGTTATCTCGAAAATATTCGTAATTAATTCTGTTTCTTGAGTCTCTGTTTTGTTGAAGTATGTTGTTGTTGTTGTGGTCTTCAGTCCTGAGACTGGTTTGATGCAGCTCTCCATGCTACTCTATCCTGTGCAAGCTTTTTCATCTCCCAGTACCTACTGCAACCTACATCCTTCTGAATCTGTTTAGTGTATTCATCTCTTGGTCTCCCTCTACGATTTTTACCCTCCACGCTGCCCTCCAATACTAAATTGGTCATCCCTTGATGCCTCAGAACATGTCCTACCAACCGATCCCTTCTTCTGGTCAAGTTGTGCCACAAACTTCTCTTCTCCCCAATCCTATTCAATACTTCCTCATTAGTTATGTGATCTACCCATCTAATCTTCAGCATTCTTCTGTACCACCACATTTCGAAAGCTTCTATTCTCTTCTTGTCCAAACTATTTATCGTCCATGTTTCACTTCCATACATGGCTACATTCCATACGAATACTTTCAGAAATGACTTCCTGACACTTAAATCAATACTGGATGTTAACAAATTTCTCTTCTTCAGAAACGCTTTCCTTGCCATTGCCAGCCTACATTTTATATCCTCTCTACTTCGACCATCATCAGTTATTTTGCTCCCCAAATAGCAAAACTCCTTTACTACTTTAAGTGCCTCATTTCCTAATCTAATTCCCTCAGCATCACCTGACATAATTAGACTACATTCCATTATCCTTGTTTTGCTTTTGTTGATATTCATCTTATATCCTCCTTTCAAGACACTGTCCATTCCATTCAACTGCTCTTCCAAGTCCTTTGCCGTCTCTGACAGAATTACAATGTCATCGGCGAACCTCAAAGTTTTTATTTCTTCTCCATGAATTTTAATACCTACTCCGAATTTTTCTTTTGTTTCCTTTACTGCTTGCTCAATATACAGATTGAACAACATCGGGGAGAGGCTACAACCCTGTCTTACTCCCTTCCCAACCTCTGCTTCCCTTTCATGTCCCTCGACTCTTATAACTGCCATCTGGTTTCTGTACAAATTGTAAATAGCCTTTCGCTCCCTGTATTTTACCCCTGCCACCTTTAGAATTTGAAAGAGAGTATTCCAGTCAACATTGTCAAAAGCTTTCTCTAAGTCTACAAATGCTAGAAACGTAGGTTTGCCTTTCCTTAATCGTTCTTCTAAGGTAAGTCGTAAGGTCAGTATTGCCTCACGTGTTCCAGTGTTTCTACGGAATCCAAACTGATCTTCCCCGAGGTTGGCTTCTACTAGTTTTTCCATTCGTCTGTAAAGAATTCGTGTTAGTATTTTGCAGCTGTGACTTATTAAGCTGATAGTTCGGTAATTTTCACATCTGTCAACACCTGCTTTCTTTGGGATTGGAATTATTATATTCTTCTTGAAGTCTGAGGGTATTTCGCCTGTTTCATACATCTTGCTCACCAGATGGTAGAGTTTTGTCAGGACTGGCTCTCCCACGGCCGTCAGTAGTTCCAATGGAATATTGTCTACTCCGGGAGCCTTGTTTCGACTCAGGTCTTTCAGTGCTCTGTCAAACTCTTCACGCAGTATCATATCTCCCGTTTCATCTTCATCTACATCCTCTTCCATTTCCATAATATTGTCCTCAAGTACATCGCCCTTGTATAGACCCTCTATATACTCCTTCCACCTTTCTGCTTTCCCTTCTTTACTTAGAACTGGGTTTCCATTTGAGCTCTTGATATTCATACAAGTCGTTCTCTTATCTCCAAAGGTCTCTTTAATTTTCCTGTAGGCGGTATCTATCTTACCCCTAGTGAGATAGGCCTCTACATCCTTACATTTGTCCTCTAGCCATCCCTGCTTAGCCATTTTGCACTTCCTGTCGATCTCATTTTTGAGACGTTTGTATTCCTTTTTGCCTGTTTCACTTACTGCATTTTTATATTTTCTCCTTTCATCAATTAAATTCAATATTTCTTCTGTTACCCAAGGATTTCTACTAGCCCTCGTCTTTTTACCTACTTGATCCTCTGCTGCCTTCACTACTTCATCCCTCAAAGATACCCATTCTTCTTCTACAGTATTTATTTCCCCCATTCCTGTCAATTGCTCCCTTATGCTCTCCCTGAATCGCTGTACAACCTCTGGTTCTTTTAGTTTATCCAGGTCCCATCTCCTTAAATTCCCACCTTTTAGCAGTTTCTTCAGTTTTAATCTACAGGTCATAACCAACAGATTGTGGTCAGAGTCCACATCTGCCCCTGGAAATGTCTTACAATTTAAAACCTGGTTCCTAAATCTCTGTCTTACCATTATATAATCTATCTGATACCTTTTAGTATCTCCAGGGTTCTTCCGTGTATACAACCTTCTTTCATGATTCTTAAACCAAGTGTTAGTTATGATTATGTTGTGCTCTGTGCAAAATTCGACCAGGCGGCTTCCTCTTTCATTTCTGTCCCCCAATCCATATTCACCTACTATGTTTCCTTCTTTCCCTTTTCCTACACTCGAATTCCAGTCACCCATGACTATTAAATTTTCGTCTCCCTTCACAATCTGAATAATTTCTTTTATTTCATCATACATTTCTTCAATTTCTTCGTCATCTGCAGAGCTAGTTGGCATATAAACTTGTACTACTGTAGTAGGCGTGGGCTTCGTATCTATCTTGGCCACAATAATGCGTTCACTATGCTGTTTGTAGTAGCTTACCCGCATTCCTATTTTCCTATTCATTATTAAACCTACTCCTGCATTACCCCTATTTGATTTTGTGTTTATAACCCTGTAGTCATCTGACCAGAAGTCTTGTTCCTCCTGCCACCGAACTTCACTAATTCCCACTATATCTAACTTCAACCTATCCATTTCCCTTTTTAAATTCTCTAACCTACCTGCCCGATTAAGGGATCTGACATTCCACGCTCCGATCCGTAGAACGCCAGTTTTCTTTCTCCTGATAACGACATCCTCCTGAGTAGTCCCCTGCCCGGAGATCCGAATGGGGGACTATTTTACCTCCGGAATATTTTACCCAAGAGGACGCCATCATCATGTAATCATACAGTAAAGCTGCATGCCCTCGGGAAAGATTACGGCTGTAGTTTCCCCTTGCTTTCAGCCGTTTGCAGTACCAGCACAGCAAGGCCGTTTTGGTTATTGTTACAAGGCCAGATCAGTCAATCATCCAGACTGTTGCCCTTGCAACTACTGAAAACGCTGCTGCCCCTCTTCAGGAACCACACGTTTGTCTGGCCTCTCAACAGATACCCCTCCGTTGTGGTTGCACCTACGGTACGGCTATCTGTATCGCTGAGGCACGCAAGCCTCCCCACCAACGGCAAGGTCCATGGTTCATGGGAGGTGTTGAAGTATAATAATGAGTAAAAGTAAAGTTATTAGGAATCCTCTGAAGGCTTTTAAGAAAAGGAGAAATGTTGGAAAGCCAAAGGTATGTGTTATTACTGTAAACAATAAAGACGATAACCAAGTGAGTGAACCTAATCTCTCAAGTACCCCTGCCCATAGCAGTCAAAGTGGGAAAGAAAATACTTCACAGAAGAAGCTTGGATCAATGAGTGAAAACTATGAATGTTTTATGGGCGAATCGGATGTGAATGAAATATTTGATAAGTCGGTTCTCAAAGGAATTTTTTCAAACTGTGTAAGATGTATTCATTGTAGTGAAGTTGGTCTGGAACTCTCCATAATAAAGCACGTAGGACTTGCAAGTGAAATACAACTGAAATGTGATAAGTGTTCATACATGACCACCTTTTGGAACAGTGTTGCAGTAACTGCAACTGAAGAAAATGGTAGCAAAAGCTACGAACACAACAACGAGCGATGCTTGCTTTAGACAAGGAACGCCTTCGGGCTGCAGACAGGGCTGTAAAGAGTCTAGAAATACAAGCAAGAGTAAACAGGAGGAGGAACAAGAGGAAGCTGGAGGAGGAGTTTGCAGAGGATGAAGATAATCCATCCTATGAACCTGGAATGCACTAAAAAGTTAATCCAATCTTTGTCGCTCGATTCCCAAAACTTTTATTTTCTCATACTAATTACATGTTGTCTAAGGATCTTCCAAACATATTTGTTTCAAACTTTCAGTAAATGTTACACAGTACCTTATGCATAATTTAACACAGCCTTTTTACAAAAAACTGTATATTTTTGAATATATAAATAAAAAATTGCAAAAAAATGTTGTGAATTTTCATTACAATTGAAAAAAAAATCATCTTTAATAACTGAACTAAAATTTCGTAAAATCCCTGTGTTAAGTTGTAGCCCATATTCCAATAAACAATCTGTAAAAAGTTCAACTTCCTACCTCAAATACATTGTGAGGAAAGATATAATTTATAAGCGTTATTTTAACATTGCAAGTATAGGGCGTTCCGGAGCCCCTTAACCTGACACATTCCACATCATTACGAAGTGTCGTATTCATGATCTATGGAATAAGTACTAATCTAATCTAATCTAATCTCATCTTTCCGGAAATCAGACGCAAGTATAGTTTCCCTGTAACATGTACGAGGGTTGGAACTTTAATAGTGGCAACTATTTATTTAGAGCTCGTACAAAATAGATACGTGTTTCGAAGCTTTACTGACCTTCAAAGTAGTCACCAGCATTGTGTATAACCCGTTGCCAGCGATGTGGAAGTCGTAGGATACTCTTAGCAGTGCCAGTTGTGTTGACAGTTCGAACGGCGCGGTCTATTGCCCGACGAATTTGTAGCAGTACTGAAGCGAATGGCGCGAATTGTTACCTGCAGTTTAGAAATCGAGTTGAGCTCACGAGGGCTTAAGACAGGGGAGTGCTGATGGTGTTATAGCACTTAGCAGCCCCATTAGTCAAACAAATCAGTAAAAGCTTCCACTCTACGTGCTTGAGCATTGCCCTGCAAAATGACGGTCAGGTCCTGCAGAAAGTGTCATCACTTCTGTCCCTAAACCTGGTCGTAGGTTGTGTTCCAAAAATGAACAGTATTATTTCAAGCGAAAATCCGGGAACTGCTTTCACACTTGCAGTTACAGCTCATTACAGCGTATACATTGTACCGTAGAGTAGAAGTTAAATCTTGTAAGCACGTTTTATCTTTCTTCGGCAGTGCAGATAGATACGGGTTCTAAAGATAAACGCTAACAGTGTATTAATCTGTATCTCCATCATCTGCAACTACTTATCACAGTGACGAGGTTGTACACTCCTGGAAATTGAAATAAGAACACCGTCAATTCATTGTCCCAGGAAGGGAAAACTTTATTGACACATTCCTGGGGTCAGATACATCACATGATCACACTGACAGAACCACACGCACATAGACACAGGCAACAGAGCATGCACAATGTCGGCACTAGTACAGTGTATATCCACCTTTCGCAGCAATGCAGGCTGCTATTCTCCCATGGAGACGATCGTAGAGATGCTGGATGTAGTCCTGTGGAACGGCTTGCCATGCCATTTCCACCTGGCGCCTCAGTTGGACCAGCGTTCGTGCTGGACGTGCAGACCGCGAGAGACGACGCTTCATCCAGTCCCAAACATGCTCAATGGGGGACAGATCCGGAGATCTTGCTGGCCAGGGTAGTTGACTTACACCTTCTAGAGCACGTTGGGTGGCACGGGATACATGCGGACGTGCATTGTCCTGTTGGAACAGCAAGTTCCCTTGCCGGTCTAGGAATGGTAGAACGATGGGTTCGATGACGGTTTGGATGTACCGTGCGTTTGTGAAAGACAGGAACATATTAACGCCAAAAACAAATTTAAGTGTCAGGACGTTTTTTGTGGAGGTATTTAATTCGAGTGTAGCCTTATATGGATGTGAAACATGGATGATAAAAAGTACAGACACGAAGAATATAGAAGCTTTAGAAATATGGTGTTACAGAATAGTGCTGAAGATTAGATATGATAACCGATGAGGTGTTAGTGAGTCGAGTCTACCATCAAGGAATCATCAGTTTAGTAATAGAGGAAAGTATAGGGGGGAGGGGCAGTACAGCTTGTAGAAGGATGCCAAGGGTTACCTGTAGTAAAGAGATTCAAATGGATGTAGGCTGCAGCATTTATGCAGAGATGCAAAGTTTTGTGCAAGAGCTGTATGAAACCAGTCTTCTGAGCACAACAACACACTAGTTTCAAAACGCATTTTGCTTTGTTTGTCACAACAGGTGTATAGTTAGTAGAGAACCAGCTCAATCCATCTCGTGTCTTTCTTTTTCGTACAGACACGCAAGGAATTAATTAACATAAACTGAATTTAAATTGGAGAGACGTTTTGTCACGTGTCACAAAAGCCAACGAGGTGCCTGTCATCGATTCGGGATTTTTAAAAGGGATACAATCAGTTCATGCGACTGTAGAAGCAAGAAAATGACATTCTGGACAACGACTTTCAACGAATTGATGACATTATCAACAAATGTAATTATCTGAAAATTGTAAACTGAAAACATGTCACTGTGCCAGCTTTCATTCAGTGACATTATAAAACGAAGAATATTTGAATATTTGTTCACATCATCTTTTAAGTGCGCATGAGAAGTCCTCCCACGTAATCCGATCAAGAATTTCTAACATTCTGTGAGTATCACAAAATGATGGGGGGGGAATTATGAACTTGCAGTGTTCATAGTCGATTGCTAACGCGATACATCGGTATACGAGTTAGTGCTTCTTTCAGCGAGATATAGTATCATTGCCGATCCATCGTGTTAAGATATGTGCTTGAGACAGTGTTGTTGCTTCGGGTATATATATATATACCCGTACAAAAAGGTACGACCAAACTTTCAGGAAACATTCCTCACACACAAAGAAAGAAAATATGTTATGTGGACATGTGTCCGGAAACGCTTACTTTCCATGTTAGAGCTCATTTTATTACTTCTCTTCAAATCACATTAATCATGGGGTGGAAACACACAGCAACAGAACGTACCAGCGTCACTTCAAACACTTTGTTACAGGAAATGTTCAAAATGTCCTCCGTTAGCGAGGATACATGCATCCACCCTCCGTCGCATGGAATCCCTGATGCGCTGATGCAGCCCTGGAGAATGGCGTAATGTATCAAAGCCGTCCACAATACGAGCACGAAGAGTCTCTACATTTGGTACCGGGGTTGCGTAGACAAGAGCTGTCAAATGCCCCCGTAAATGAAAGTCAAGAGGGTTGAGGTCAGGAGAGCGTGGAGGCCATGGAATTGGTCCGCCTCTACCAATCCACCGGTTACCGAATCTGTTGTTGAGAAGCGTACGAACACTTCGACTGAAATGTGCAGGAACTCCATCGTGCATGAACCACATGTTGTGTCGTACTTGTAAAGGCACATTTTCTAGCAACACAGGTGGAGTATCCCGTATGAAATCATGATAACGTGCTCCCTTGAGCGTAGGTGGAAGAACATGGGGCCCAATCAAGACATCACCAACAATGCCTGACCAAACGTTCACAGAAAATCTGTGTTGATGACGTGATTGCACAATTGTGTGCGGATTCTCGTCAGCCCACACATGTTGATTGTGAAAATTTACAATTTGATCACGTTGGAATGAAGCCTCATCCGTAAAGAGAACATTTGCACTGAAATGAGGATTGACACATTGTTCGATGAAACATTCGCAGAAGTGTACCCGTGGAGGCCAATCAGCTGCTGATAGTGTCTGCACACGCTGTACATGGTACGGAAACAACTGGTTCTCCCGTAGCACTCTCCATACAGTGACGTGGTCAACGTTACCTTGTACAGCAGCAACTTCTCTGACGCTGACATTAGGGTTATCGTCAACTGCACGAAGAATTGCCTCGTCCATTGCAGGTGTCCTCGTCATCTAGGTCTTCCCCAGTGGCGAGTCATAGGCTGGAATGTTCCGTGCTCCCTAAGACGGCTATCAATTGCTTCGAACGTCTTCCTGTCGGGACACCTTCGTTCTGGAAATCTGTCTCGATACAAACGTACCGCGCCACGGCTATTGCCCCGTGCTAATCCATACATCAAATGGGCATCTGCCAACTCCGCATTTGTAAACATTGCACTGACTGCAAAACCACGTTCGTGATGAACACTAACCTGTTGATGCTACGTACTGATGTGCTTGATGCTAGTACTGTAGAGCATTGAGTCGCATGTCAACACAAGCACCGAAGTCAACATTACCTTCCTTCAATTGGGCCAACTGGCGGTGAATCGAGGAAGTACAGTACATACTGACGACACTAAAATGAGCTCTGACATGGAAATTAAGCGTTACCGGACGCATGTCCACATAACATCTTTTCTTTATTTGTGTATGAGGAATGTTTCCTGAAAGTTTGGCCATACCTTTTTGTAACACCCTGTATATATATTTCAGTTTGTTCACAAACATATTGGCTAAACGATTGGACCCAATGATAGAATGTGAACTGTACTTATTTACATGGCCTGTTTGTAAGAATAACTATGCTGCAGTCAAATATTTCATTTACTTTTACGCTCAGGCGTTTAACTAAAAGTGATTTTACATATAGGTATACAGTATTTTTGCTACTGAGGACTATGAATAAACTTACGTTACAACAAAAGTAGTTATTCATTTATTTGGAATTAGCTTATGAATAGTAAACAACAGTTTAAAGATAGAAGACAGCCAAAGGGAAGGATATTTGCACATTACTGGATGGTTTTTAGGTATATAATTTTTAAGAAACAGATGCTATCGACCCACAGAACTAGCCAAGTTCGTCAAATACTTGGGTCTTCGCATCCTCTAGATGTACACTTAAGACAGAAGAACATCGCACCACAAAGGAATTATCCGAATGGGACGGTAGTCGGTATGTGTGATGTAGATGCACAGAAAAGTAAATGACTACAATTTCAAAAAAAAATGGATAAGTTATTCAAGAAAACGAGCTTCAGAATTTAAGCAACTCATGACGCGTTTGTCCACTCCTGGCAGTTATGTGAGCTCACGGTGTTGATTCATAAAGTTGTTGGATGCCCTCCTGAGGGATACCGTGCCAGATTCTGTCCATCTGGCATGCTAGATAGTCAAAATTCCATAATGATTTGAACGCCTTGTCCATAATGCTCCAAACGTTCTCAGCTGGACGAAGAAAACTGACAGAAACTGTGGCCATGTGCTGAAATGTAAGCCGAGGTTTTCTTGCCATGAAGGATAACAAAACGGAGCATAGAATATCGTCGAGGTACAGCTGTGCTGTAAGGGTGCCGCGGCTGACAACGAAAGCGATCTTGCTATGAAATGAAATGGTACTCCAGACCATTACTCCTTGTTGTGTGGCCGTACAGAGGGAGACAGGTTGGTATCATATGGGTGTCCGGGGCGTCTGCAGTCTGCCTGGAACCTCACTGACTGGAGGAGAACTGTCTTCAGGAATGAGTCCTGCTTCGAACAGAGCCCCGATGAAATGCGAAGACGTGTTGTAGACGCTCCAGACAGTTGTGGGATACCAGCTTGACTGTCGTCCGCCGTGCGCCCCGACAACCAGGAGTAATAGGGTCTGGAGTACCATTCCATTTCATAGCCGGATCCCTTTGGATATCATCAGCGCGAGCCTTACAGCACAGCGGTACGTCGACGATATTCTACACCCCGTTTTGTTACCCTTCATGGCGAACTATCCTGGCCTTGCATTTCAGCATGACAATGCTCAGTCGCACAATATGACAGTGTTTCTACTGCTTATCTTCGTGCAGGCCAAACCCTACCTCGGCCACAAAGGTCGCCGCGTCTCTTCGATATTAAGAACCTTGGGAGCATTATGGTCAGGTCCCTCCAACCACCTTGGGATCTTGACGATCTAACGCGCCAATTGGACAGAATCTGACACGATATCCCTCAGCAGAATATCAAACAACTCTATTAATGACAAGTGCTTGCATAAGGGGCAGAAGAGGACCAACGCGTTGTTGTCATGCTCAGTTTGTGAAGCTTTTTCTGTTGAACGAATCATCAAATTTTTCTGAAATTATAAACAATTCTTTGTCCGTTTACGTGTACATCACATGTACCGACGTCCGTCCCATTTCGATCATTTCTTTCTATTGCGTTGCTTCTCCTTCTTTTTTTTCTTTTTGGTGTGTTTTAGTTGGTGCTACAATATGTTACCAGCCAACGGCCTTGCCGGTTCCCGTCAGATCACCAAGTTAAGCGCTCTCAGGCTGGGCTCTAGCACTTTTATCCCATCCGGTCTGCCAAGCTGGCAAGCGGAGTGCACTCAGCAATTGAGACGCAAACTGAGGAACTACTTGATCGAGAAGTAGCGGCTCTGGTTTCGTAAACTGACATACGGCCGGGAGAGCGGGGTGCTGACCACATACCCCTCCATACTCGTATCCAGTGACGCCTGTGGGTTGAGGATGACTCGGCGGCCGGTCGGTACCGTTGGGCCTCCATGGCCTGTTCGGGCGGAGTTTAGTTTTTTACCCTATGTTACCGAATGTCCACATAATTTATTTTAGTATTACGATTAAAGCGAATTATTTATCCATAATGTTGGTGATTATTTAAGATCTCAATGCTGTTACTACCGATTTGTTTGAAACGCTATTATCTAAGTGTTGAAATTGGCAGAAATCCCAGGGATGCCTAGCTCTGCAATGTCGTCGCTTACTCTGTGTAACAGCAGTACCGGGCAATGTAGCGATGCTATGACTGGGCACTGGGAAGTCTCACGCACTATCTCTAGACAGCACCCGTCACTTTCGTCACTCGATGCCATCAGCCGACATCATGTCGATAAATATAATCTTCTTTTTCTTGTGGACAAATGGTTCAAATGGCTCTAATCACTGTGGGACTTAACATCTGGGGTCATCAGTCCTCTAGAACTTAGAACTACTTAAATCTAACTAACCTAAGGACATCACACACATCCATGCCCGAGGTAGGATTCGATCGTGCGACCGTAGCGGTCGCGTGGTTCCAGACTGAAGCGCCTAGAACCGCTCGGCCACTCTTGTGGACAGAATTGGCACAGTTATTACCAGATCTGGGGCGATGTATTCAGGTGGTGGCTGGATGCCATTCATGTCGTCTCCCATTACCCCCCCCCCCCCCCCCCCCCCTCCCAGGGACGGAAAATATGCACCCCAACTGTCTGGGTGTAGTGTTATTCCTGTGAAAGTGAGGGAAAGTTTTCTAATTATTTGAGAGTAGTGTAACTGAGGCGAGATTTGGTTACCATTCGCTGTTCACCTTGTGAGATGTGGAAAACCGCCTAAAACCCGCAGACTGCCCAGCAGAGTGAACTTCGTCATCATCCGCCGGGCCGATTCGACACGGGGGCAGCGTTCCTCCCTGTCCCGGAAGTGGCGCGTTAACATGCACGGCTATCCGAGAGCGTGCAACGATAAACAAAGTATACACATTATTTCAGATCTTCTACGCATTCGTCTCAGACACTCAGGTAGCCTTTTTGCAAAGATCTTATAGAGGATTATATTTCTTTCACTTCATATAACAGTCTGGTGATGGTGTCTTTATATATCTGTAATATGTGGTTGTGATTACCCAGTGAAAACTTTATTGCTGCATTCTAGAAGTACATGTTCTGTTGTCCCTTTTTCTCTAAAGCAGCAGCACGGATCTTTCCACTTTTAATGACCACTTCCATTGGGAATCCGTCGTTTGTTTCTACGTTTTTAGTGCAACATTCCATAAACTGGCTATTTACAGTTTTCTAATATTTATTTACTTCAAAATTAACTAAAAGTTTCACCGAAAAGTTCTTGAAGAAACTTAAAGAACCTGATCAACACGGAGTTTTAAATTTAATTTTGTGTTAGATGAGTGGTACTGGTTCTTATTTTTGCAGATATAATTAATATTGGGATTTAAGGATAAAAATTGTATTCTGAAGAAGAGTTCGGCATTAAGACACTTGAGGTATTTTCCGTCGCCACAAAAACTCTGTTCGGACATATATTATATAGTAGCAAATGGTAAAATTACCACACGGCCTTTTGCCATCATCGAGAATATTGATATTTTAAACTGCATCAGAATTCCGCTAACGGCAATTATTTAAATATTCTTATAACGAAGAATCAGATGACAGTTCAATGAAAGTCTTGTATTTTTGCTCGAGGCTAGTACACTGAGAATACGTAGTTTATCAATCCACAGTTACTTACAGTAATAAACAGCATTTGGAATACACTAATTGAAAGCTTCATTCAAAGCGCCTGAATAACTTCTTCAAGAAATGTCTCTCCTGTCTGAACCTCTTCCTCTTCTAAAACGATTTTATTATTGAGAACCTGGAACGCATGCAGCAATAATTTTTCGTGAGCAGTAAGTATGTCCATTTGTTTGACTAGAAGGGTTAACATAAATCCATTGATGTTAGTAAAAATGTTGCTCCCATAGCCAGCCGATTTCTAACAAAAAGGTGAATTTACATTTAGAAATTTTCTCTAAGATTTTTGAAGAAAAGAAAAAGGTCAAATGTTTCGTGAAATCATTTGCCTAAAAGCAAGAAGTAAAACAGATTAGAAAAACATTTGACACGCCTTTCAATAATGTTCAAAATTATTGAGACTGTACGGTCTACATGATCCACCAGATAAATATCCTCTAGAACTATTTAAAAACAAAGTTAAACATTGAAAATAAAATTCTCAGTCGACCCCTTATTTGGTGCACTTTATTTCTAGAATGATTCAAATGCGTGTCATATGTTTCATTTCTTCATTGTAGACAAATCATTTCACAAAAAATTAGGTTGAAAAAATACAACTTTTTTCATTTCAATTTTTTGGCATTTCATTTACGTAACTCTTCGTGGAAATTTAAATTTTCCCGCAAATCACTAATATTTTCTTAATTACGCATGTTGCGTTCCGGCATTTGAAGCATTTTTGCGAAACTGGACCTCATCCTGGTCATTTTTGCGTCCCTTCTGTCCATTTACCACTCTTTTTATGGCTATTAAATTTCGAGAAAAATTCATTGTGTGGTTTCTAGGGGGTCTTGTGGTCGCTCCGCTCAAACATATCACCAAAAAGAAAGCACGCACCAAGTTCTTCAGCTCAAAATTACGGGTTAATGGCTATCCTCGAGATAACCATCCGAGCTCGATATGTAAAAGTAGTATGTACGGTTTCCACGCCCTCACATGATATTTTCAATAAACTATTTTGTGGCCGAAATTTTATGAATTCAGTTAGTTTGATTAGCTCACCTTGACAATTCTTATAATTGGGGGATAATTTTTTGCATCAAGTGTCAGTCTATGTATCATGCAGTGGCTACTACCACGATTTTGGTGATATTTTCAACAACGTCATACTATCTTGCAATACACAAACTTATCTGCCACGTGGCTTACTGTATGTAAATTTCAATCTATCTCACAATTCCTCGACATTTTCCTCCGTAGGTCTGAATGTATACCGTCTACGCTTAGGAAGTTTGTAACCACCTTCTTGTTGCACGTTTTAAACAGATGAAGGCTCACTCATTGTTTCTTAACCAAAGCTTGTTTCGTGCTCACGCTAACAACATGCTTTTAACACAGGGCTTTTTCTACTTTTATACCCAAGTCTTAGTTGCTATTTAAGTAGCATACACAGGAAAAAAATGAAGTATTTTCTACAAGGGGCAGTCAAATGAAGACGATCAACTGGCTGAGACGTAGTGTCATGGCTACACGAAAACACTGACTGCCAGATGGCGCTATCATCCAACTAATTTAATTCACTCATGATGACTAATGGTTCAAATGGCTCTGAGCATTATGGGACTCAACTGCCGAGGTCATCAATCCCCTAGAACTTAGAACTACTTAAACCTAAGGACATCACACACATCCATGCCCGAGGCAGGATTCGAACCTGCGACCATAGCTGTCGCGCGGTTCCAGACTGTAGCCACTCCGGCCGGCCATGACTTTAATAAGACAAAGGATATTAATATAATAATTTTTTTTATAAATTTACGTTATATAAATGCGAGGAATTGTATTAATATCAGTACACTTGTAGTAGATAAATAATGAGTCTTATCTGTTCGTTAAATACACTGGTGTCCAAAATTCAAGCGACAAACGGGTATTTCCCCATTCTGTGTCTAATTACGATATAACCATACAAACTGTCAACAGAAGTTCGCACGATTGTGTTCTCCACGGAAGATGGCATTTCGGTCAACGGAAAACCACGCCAGCTATGACGTCAGGGCATCTATCAAACGGAGTAGTGTTTATCGGGTAGTCCCACATCCACAATCGCTGTCCACACAGAGGGTGCAGTATGGCAAAGAAATTACACCTACCAGACTCTCTGCGGTGGAAGGCTATACGAAGACAGCCGCAAATTGATGTAGCCCGATGGCTTAACGTGAATCGTTCTGTTGTTTCTCGGATGTGGCGATAGTTTATAGAGACCGAAATTGTATCACGGAGACTAGGGCAGGGTCGACCACGTGTGATATCAAAAAGAGGACCGCTATTTAGCTGTAAAGGAACGACGGTACGGTAGTCGTACTGCGTAGCAACTGGCATCGGATCTCGCAACATCCAATGGACGCGTTGTGTCGAGGAAAAAGGTGTAGAGAAGGCTTCGACAGCGTTACGTTTATTGTCGGAGACCTGCTGTATGTGCGGCTCTGACGCATCTTCACAGAGGGAACGTCTAGAGTGGAGTCGTCAACATGCCACCAGGACAGTCGAAGAGTGGTCCAATGTTCTTTTCACAGATGAATCTCGATTTGGTCTGAAGAGTTATTGTCGACGGATTCACATATGAAGAAATGTGGAACACCATTTCGAGATGCGAACGTTGTGGAAAGAGACCAATATCGAGGAGGATCGCTAATGGTGTGGGCAGGGATTATGTTAACCACTCTGAAACCTCTTCATGAAATTCTGCGGGTGAATCGGAAAGGTTTAACTGCTGCCAGGTATCGTAACGAGGTCTTGGGATCTCACGTACGGTTGGTGCGCCCATACTTCGCATTTATGGACGATAATGCTCCACCTCATAGAGCACGTTGCATCACGTCAACAGCCACAAAGCACTCTCCAAGACTTGCGAGCAGCTCTGCAGGAAGAATGGGCGTTACTGCCTCAACGTTATTCACAGCATACTCCATCGCTGTCAGACCTGTATTGCTGCCAGTGGTGGTTATACTCCATAGTGAGCACATTAACCAGTTGTTGGAACGGCTGTGCAAATCTGTTAAGCTGGAAAAAACGAAGAACATTTTCGTCTACTGTTCTGCTTGTTGCATTTGTTTACATCATGTTTCCTTTACACTGTTTCTACTTTGCTATCATCTGATTATACAGTTTTGTAGCAAAATAACGCAACCTTGCAAAATTCCAGTTTGTTCCTTAATTTTGGACACCGGTGTAATAAAAAAAAAAGAATGTCAGGAAATTACGTCCAAAGGTACGATTGGAGACAGTACATTATTTTAAATACGCCAAAAATAGAACAATATTGTTGATCACAAAGCATAAATTCGTAATACTGAACATTAGGACGAAATAATACCGTAGGTCTAGGTTCCAGATGCAATCAAATCGATCAATGTTTGTCGTAACCAAGTAGTGTATGTATGGTTAACCAACTGTAGTACAGAGTGACACAGAATAACGGGAATGTTTGAAACGAGCAGTGGCAGCCATGGGCAGGTGGCAGCACTGTGAGTTCGTGACAGTTAGCGAGTAAACAGTCCGACATTTCAGTAATCATGGATCAGTGGAACGGACAAAAGTGTACGTTAGCCATGAAAATGTGTTACAAAAACGATGATAGTTTGGTAGCGGCGCAGAGGTAGTTTCGACGATTTTATAATTTAGTACGCCATGATGCCGTTCCGTCGAAACACGTGATAAAATGTTGGATCAATAACTTTGAAGAGACTGGATCTGCCCCCAAGAGGAAACCAACCGGACTACCAAGAAGTTTGCGTTCTCCAGGGAACACTGACGTTGTACGGGAGTCTGTCTTACGAAGCCCACGGCGTTCAATTCGTAAGCACCAGCAGTGGTTGGAATGTCCCAGAAGAGTGTTCACAGAATACGTCATCTTGATTTAAAATTTTATCCGTACAAACTACGGATGGTGCAACAATTGAAGGACAACGATTACCGGTTACAATTAGGATTCTATCAACAAATGATAACAAAAGAATGAGAATGAATTTCTAAAGAAGCTGTGGATGTCAGATGAGGCACATTTTCATCTCACAGGTTATGTGAATGAACAGAACTACCCTTACTGAACAAACACATATCCTAATTACTTTCATGAGCGACCTAACGCTAGTAAAGTGACAGTATGGTGTGGCGTTTCATCAAATAGGATTATCGGACCGTATTTTATTGCAAGTGAGTAGGGAAACACAATAACTGTCAATGCCGATCGTTACGTGGAGATGTTACGAACTTTCGTTACACCTGAATTGACCAACTTTACAAACGTTCAAGAAGCCTTGTTTCAGCCGGACGGAGCGACATCACATACTGCATATGTGCGACAGTTGTTTGGCAACCGTGTGATTTCACGATTCGGTAACATTGCCTGGGACCCTAGATCGCCATATTTATCCGTTTATGATTTTTTCTTGTGGGGTTACCTCAAGAGCAAAGTCTACACGACTCGACCAAGAACCCTGGACGAGTAAAAACAAGGAATTCGGGATGCAGTTCACAGTGTCCCAGCTGAGATGTTGCAGCAGCCAATGAGGAATCTCAACAGCAGATTTCACGAATGTATTTGTACAGGAGGACGCCATGAAAAGAACGTAATTTTTAACAAAATGATAAATGCTATCAATGTTTCGTAAATGGTAAAGCTGTAACGTTTCAATTACTATGAATACAATTTCTTTCCTTCATCACTTCTGGTTTTATTGGATTGTGGAAATGTTGCCGTTTTTCTGGGTCACCCTGTACTACTGAGCCGTTGGGCGTTACAGAAGATAGAACAAATAATTTTCATAGTTATTACAAATTCACAAAGTTCCAGAACTATAGTTCATGAGCCCACACGAAGCGTAAATGGTTGCGAAAGCATACTTAACCTTTTAGCAACAAATAATCCTGGACAAATAGTGCGTGTTGCAGCGACCACAAGGCAGTTGCAGCTAGGCTGAATACCGTAACACCTACAACCATAAAAAAGAAACGCAAAGTATATCTATTTAAAAAAGCTGATACAAATGCTCTTAACGCCTTTTTAAGAGACAGTCTTCACTCCTTCCTATCTGATTATGTAAGTGTAGGAAAGTTATGGAATGTTTTCAGAGAGATATTATCAACAGCAATTGAGAGATATATACCACATAAATTAATAAGTGATAGTACTGATCCCCCATGGTACACAAAACGGGTCAGATCTTTGTTGCAGAAGCAACGAAAAAAGCATGCCAAATTTAAAAGAACGCAAAATCCCCAAGATTGGCAAAGTTTTACAGAAGTTCGAAATATGGCGCGTACTTCAATGCGAGATGCTTTTAATAATTTCCACAACGACTCTGTCTCGAAATCTGGCAGAAAACCCATAGAGAGTCTGGTCATACATAAAGCACACCAGTGGCAAGACGCAATCAATATCTTCACTGCGCGATAACAACGGTGAAGTCACTGATGACAGTGCCACTAAAGCAGAGTTATTAACCACGGTTTTCCGATACTCCTTCACCAAAGACGACGAAGTAAATACCCCTGAATTCCAACAAGACCAACTGCCAGATTAGAAACATAGAAGCAGATATCCTCGGTGTAACAAAGCAGCATAAATCACTTAATAAAGGCAAGGCCTCCGGTCCAGATTGTATTCCAGTCGTTCCTCTCAGAGTATGCTGATAAAATAGCTCCATATTTAGCAATTATGTACAACCACTCACTCACAGAAAGATAAGGACCTAAAGACTGGAAAATTATTCAAGTCACACCAATACCCAAAAAGGGAAGTAGGAGGAGGGTTGGTTGGGTTGTTGTGGGGAAGAAGACCAGACAGCGAGGTCATCGGTCTCATCAGATTAGGGAAGGACGGGGAAGGAAGTCGGCCGTGCCCTTTTGAAAGGAACCATCCCGGCATTTGCCTGGAGCGATTTAGGGAAATCACGGAAAACCTAAATCAGGACGGCCGGACGCGGGATTGAACCGTCGTCCTCCCGAATGCGAGTCCAGTATCTAACCACTGCGCCACCTCGCTCGGTCGGGGAAGTAGGACTAATCCGGTGAATTGCAGACCTATATCCCTAACGTCGATTTGCAGTAGGGTTTTAGGGCATATACTGTATTCGAACATTATGAAGTACCTCGCAGAAAACGATTTATTGAGATATAGTCATCACGGATTCAGACAATATCGTTATTGTGAAACACAACTAGCTCTTTATACTCATGAAGTAATAAATCCTATCGACAGGGGATGTCAAATTGATTCCATATTTTTAGGTTTCCAGAAGGCTTTCGACACCGTTCCTCACAAGCGTCTTCCAATCAAACTGCGTGCCTACGGAGTATCGCCTCAGTTGTGCGACTGGATTCATGATTTCCTGTGAGAAAGGTCACAGTTCGTAGTAATAGACGGAAAGTCATCGAGTAAAACAGAAGTAATATCCGGCGTTCCCCAAGGAAGTGTTGTAGGCCCTCTATTGTTCCTGATCTATATTAACGACATAGGAGACAATCTGAGTAGCGGTCTTAGATTGTTTGCAGATTATGCTGTCATTTACCGTCTTGTAAAGTCATCAGATGATCAAAGCGACTTGCAAAATGATTTAGACAAGATATCTGTATGGTGCGAAAAGTGACAATTGACCCTGAATAATGAAAAGTGCGAAGTTATTCACATGAGTACTAAAAGAAATCAGCTAAATTTCGATTACGCGGTAACTCACACAAATCTGAGGGCTGTAAATTCAACTAAATACTTAGGGATTACAATTACAAATAACCTAAATTGGAACGATCACATAGATAATATTGGGAGTAGAGCAAACGAAAGACTGCGATTCATTGGCAGAACACTTAGAAGGTGTAACAGCTCTAGCAAAGAGACTGCGTACACTACGCTTGTCCGCCCTATTCTGGAGTACTGCTGTGCGGTGTGGGATCCGCATCAGGTGGGACTGACGGATGACATCGAAAAAGTACAAAGAAGGGCAGCTCGTTTTGTATTATGGCGAAATAGGGGAGTTAGTGTCACGGACATGATACGTGAATTGGAGTGGCAATAATTAAAAACAAAGGCGTTTTTCGTTGTGACGGGATCTTCTCATGAAATTTCAATCACCAGTTTTCTCCTTCGATTGCGAAAACATTCTGTTTGCACCCACCTACATACGGAGAAATAATCATCACGATAAAATAAGAGAAATCAGGGCTCACACAGAAAAATTTAAGCGCTCGTTTTTCCCGCGTGTCGTTCGAGAGTGGAACGGTTGAGAGACAGCATGAAGGTGGTTCATTGAACCCTCTGCCAGGCACTTTGTTGAAAATAGCAGACTAATGACGTAGATGTAGATGGGTTACGAATCTGTGTGGGGCTAGAAGAAATTATTTTCTGCTTTTTAGTCTGATTTAAAAATGTGTTGTATTCAAAACTCATTTTAATTTTAATTTTAATTAAACATTTATTACAACACGTATAGATTACGAGCTGTATTCCGCGAAATCTTGCAGTTTTAATGCTGTGAGGTAGGGGACTCGTGGAACAGGTAGAGACAGACGTTCCGAGGCGGCTTACTCGCAAGCGTCCGATGCACGTGACTGCGGTAACGGGGACACTCGTGGACGCCGCGTGGCGGAAGGCCGCCGCCACTGCAGCCGGCGGGCTTCTTGTTTTTGTTTGCACGTGTCGATAACGGCCGGCATGGCGGGGTCGCGCGTCTCGCGGTGAAGGAGTCGCCTTGCGCTCGGCTATCTGCCAGGTTCGCCGGCCGCTACGAGCCGCCCAGGAAGAGAACTGCAGAATGTTATCTTTTGGCAGCCACCTTATCCTGACAACACAGGTTGCCACGCGTCTTCACATTCGCCTACAGTTGTGTTGCGCATACCACTGTTTCATACGCGGAGGTGCGAGCTTAGAGCACCGCATTTGTTTTCTACCACTCCTGTTCCATTCAGGGATACAACACCTGAGAAACGACAGCACGTTCCCCTCTAAATACACAGATGACGGAAGTCATGTCATATCAGTATTGTGTCGGACCATCTTCAGCCCGGCGTAATGCAGCAACTCGAAGTGGCATTGACTCAACAAGTCGTTGGAAGTCCCCTGCAGAAATATTGAGCAATGCTGCCTCTACAGCAGTCTATAATTGCGAAAGTGTTGTCGGCTCAGGATTTTGTGCACGAACTGACCTCTCGATTATGTCCCACAAATGTTCGAAGGGATTCATGTCGGGCGATCTGGGTGACCAAATCATTCTCTCTAATTATTTAGAATATTCTTCAAAACAATCGCGACCAACGGTGGCCTAGTCATATGGCTCGTTGTCAACAATAAAAAGTCCATTCTTGTTTGGGAACATGCATTAGTAGCTGCAAAGTATCCGAACATTACCATTTGCAGTCAACGATCGGCTCAGTTGGACCACAGACCCCAGCCCATTCCATGTAAACACAACCCAAATCATTGTGGAGCCTCCACAAGTTTGCACAGTGACTTCTTCGCAGCCTACGTCCATGGCTTCGTGGAATCTGCACCACACTCGAACCCTACCATCAGATATTACCAACTGAAACTAGGACTCATCAGGATGCCTATTCTTTATCTTTCCGCCATTGTGCTGATCGTTTCAGTACTCAAGAGAACCGAACGGTCTAGTACTCGAATTAGAGTCCCTGCGTCATTCACTTTGCATTTCGCTAGCGATACCGTTCGGGTCTAGAGAACCGAAGCGCTGTTGTCGCTTCGTGTCGCGCAAGCCAGTCAAAAGCAAAAGGTTGCAGATCCGCGCATGCGCACTGCAGCGCGCACAGCGCCACGAACACAAAGCGGCTAGCAGACGACACAGGCGCGCTATTCCTCCAAGTACCGAAAATTGCGTTTACGTTGCCATAACGCATGACGCCGCATTCCATCGAGCTGATGTCCGGCCCCAGTAGCTGAGTGGTCAGCGTGACGGAATGTCAATCCTAAGGTCCCGGGTTCGATTCCCGGCTGGGTCGGAGATTTTCTCCGCTCAGGGACTGGGTGTTGTGTTGTCCTAATCATCATCATTTCATCTTCATCGACGCGCAGGTCGCCGAAGTGGCGTCAAATCGAAAGACCTGCACCAGGCGAACGGTCTACCCGACGGGGGGCCTTAGCCACAAGACATTTCATTTTTTTCATCGAGCTGATGTGCTCGCCTTCATCGGCCTTGCCTCCTCCTTCACTGTAACTTAAAGTTGTAAAGACGTTTCGATAGTTGCTAACTAACCCATTTGTGGGAAAAAGTATACGAAGTCACTAGTAACGTCAGTTCACACTCATATAATATACGTAAGCAGAACCGATGTCTTGATATTTAATGATCTTTAATCTCTTATTTGCATAAAAATAACACGTATTTTGAGAGAATATTGACCGAAAACTTTTTTTGTTTTGTTTTTGATGTAATCATCCACAGCAACAACCTAACCTAACCATATTTCTAACAAAGGAAAATAGTCTATTATGAACTCACTTTCCAACCAGATGCGTCCTCTGGTGATTCTTTAGTAACACAATCACTAAATCCAAATCTAAAACCGTTAAATGTGTTTAAAATAACAAATTATAGGTGTACATAAACCACAACTCACCGATCGACAGGGCCAGACCGAAATCCAAAATGTCTCGGTACAATTGTCGTCAAATCGGTGCGAGGACCGTTCAGTAACAAGTCTCAGAAGCTTACTGAACAGGATATTTCGATAAAGAACCGAAAATGACGTTACTACCGAGACTAACCTACTACACCGATCGGTGTGAACGATACAGAATAGGGCCCCAGCCCACGGTTTTCCGGTCGTCCATGGTGCAGTCGATACAGTCACGAGACTCTGAGAGGCGCAGTCGTGCTGTTAGCAAAGGCACTCACGTCGGTCGTCTGTTGCCATAGCCAATTAGCGTCAAATTTCGTCGTCTTGTCCCAACAGATACGTTCATCGTACGTCCCACATTGATTTCTGCGGCTATTTCACGCCGTGTTGTTTGTACGCTATGTCTGACCACTCTATAGATGTCGGTTGTTAACCGAAGGCCACTGCGTTTTCCCTTGTGAGAGTTAATTCCCGAAATTTGGCATTCTCGGCACACCCTTGACACTGTGGATCTCGGAACATAAAATTGCCTATCAAATTCCGAATTGCACTGTCCCATACGTCGTGCGACCATGACCTTTTAACATATATCACCTGAATACAAATGACATCTTCGCCAGTGCACTGCCCTTTTACGCCTTGTGTACCCGATGCTACCGCCATCTGTAAATGTGCACATTGCTATCCCGTGCCTTTTGTCACCACAGTGTAAGCCCGATGACATGCACGTTTACCATGGTTTTTAAGCGAGTTGTATGCTAAAGTAAGTAACATGTTTCTCGGCATTTACACAGTATCAGGTAGTTCGTGAGTCCATTACATTTCATTTTTCATGCAAATCCTGTCTGACATCTCCTCCACTCATACCGTCCTTCCAATACACAGCTACACTAACAGCCAGTTTTTAAAGTACTTCAAATTCACCAATGACTGTACATCTACTAAAGTAAAAAAGTAAACTGCAGTTTCTATCTTTCGGTCATTTTCACGTGGTTACAGGTGCTGAAAATGCAGCAGTAGTCAACACATTACTATGTTCTCAGCACCTGTAACCACCTGAAATTGACGAAAAGGCGAAATCGCAATAGTGGATATTGTAATAAAAATACAGTCAGTGGCGAATATGAAGTCTTTTAAAAAAATTCTGCGAGACTGTGAGTCCACAACAAATACTACTCTGTATTATGATGGCCTTTGCCCGCCGAGATACTGAACATCGCCTGCTGGAGATTCAGCCAAATACGAGTGTAACGAAATTATATAATGGAGAATCGTTTTTGTGGAGATACGGGCAGCAATTCGGGAAATCCACTAATATAAGAAAACTTTGACAGATCGTTATGGCCTGGCGCTCGGGAACGAGCATCTCGGAAACAGTGGAGCTGCTACTGTCCGAAGCATACACGGGAAGTGACTGAAGGACGATAAACCAAGAGTTAGCGACAAGGTGTTGGAGGACCACAGCACGGAACGTGGAGGCCGGAGGCTTTCCCGTGCTGTGAAGCAGACTAGGCGGTAGTGTTGGTTACGTGCTAGTTCCTTTCGGAATTATCTCTAAAATACTCTATAAAATCTTAAAAATACGTGTATTTAGGGGTATAATTATAATAAACAGCAACATATTATTTAACGTATTTAATAACATAAAATACCTACAGTTCACTATAAAAAAACATTAAAGATTTACAGAATCAGAAGCTCAGGCATTATTTGTTCGCTGCTTTTAGCGTGGCACGATTGGAATCTAAAATTGAGCAGTTGGGTTTGCTAGCATTCCCAGTTTTGTGCGAAGCAACCCGTCACTAGTTTGTTAAATCTATTTCTTTTGCTTGTTTTGCATTCTGAGAATGCTGAATAATCTTTCTATCTTGGTATTTGGAGATCAAACTGCTAGTGAAAATGACCACTTCAAGGTTTCCGTAGATAAAATTGGCATTTTGACCTTTCAAGCGTAGTAACTTATACCAATAAATTTCAGATGGCAGTTTTTAAATTTCTTCCCCTCTTTAAATTCCAAAATGTCTTGTTTTAATGAGAGCTGGATGTCTTGAGTTATTGTCTGCTTTATGTATGTTGCTTTTTTGTCACCAAAAAATTTAAATGGCTAATCACATCTTGCACAGACTGTTTCTGCACGTTTTGTGCTACCTGGGGATATACATATTTCAATAAATCGAAAAGTTTCTCATAAAAATTGAAACACTGTAGCATCTGCAATGTTATTTCTGGATAAATCTCCATACAGCTTGTATAAAATTTGTTCATTTCAGCATTTCTTCTGTTGGAGCTTTTACCTTTAAATTCTTCCAGTACTGAATGTGCTTCCAGTCCAACAAAAATTCGTCCTTATTTAGGTGAATTTTTGTTTTAGTCACATCCAGTTTCGTAAGGCAGTTTATATGAGATCTGGCGCCCAGGTCTACTGTTTTATTACGACGTTGCCAAGAAAAGTTTGCACCATCTTCCGAACCATTTCAGGCAGTATGTACAATTATGATGATTTTGGTTGATAGAAAGTATTAAAATCATTGGATACAGAGGGATGTAACTCCTGAACAGTAATAATGCATTATTAAATGGTTTATTAAGGTTGTTCGAGAGAGAATCGTTAATATTAGAGAGATCCTCAAAAACTGCTTACGTAAGAAATGGCCGTAACTTGTTAGCCTGGATGACAAACACGGAAATATTTCCTTCTCGCGTCCCGGTACAACACGAAAGAATATCTGCTTTTCCTATGTACTGTTTTGTCAACTTTTCGTGAGAGTACTGTAAGTATAATACAACTAAGTTCGGAAGTCACCCATTCAATGACAATAGCACAAATACAGTAAGCTAAAATTATATGGATTGCATTAACCAGAGTTCGAGAGAATGTACTTTAATAAATCCATGAGGCCATAGAGTAAAGTAGTACATCCAGTAGCGCCTATCAAATATATTACGGCTACAACCTAAGTTCGATTTTACCCCAACTTTCCCTAAACCTCTGTCAAAATAAAATAACCCTAAACCACACATAACTCGTTTCGCCCTAAGAAAGGGCGAAATCCTTAAAAGTCGAAACACTGCTTGAGGCGGTCTGTGGCAGATGTGACGACAAGAAACAGTGCCATAAGGACACCGCTCAGCGCACATTGTTGAATGTTAGGCTCCACAACGGACGACTCCTGCATTTTCCTTTGTAGGCGCAACGACATCGTCAATTACAATTGAAACGGACACATGCAGTGCCAGATTAACCCTCAGAATACCAGTACTTTCTGCCTGAAACCACCATTGTATTAACTTTTTAGAAGTACCCGTGCCTTTCGCATAAAACCATCCATGCTGTTGTAAGACACAGACATTTAGTGCTACGTCTATGAATGTAGTGCATTGTAGCAGTCACTTGTTTTAGTGGTGACCAATGCTAAAACAGCAAACGGAAATTTTGCAAGGCTGCGCTTATTTTGCCACTTAACGGAAATATAAAGACTACAGAACGTATTAAGTTGAAACACAATTTCTCTCTCTCTCTTTTTTTTTTTTTTTTTGTCATCAGTCTACTGACTGGTTTGATGCGGCCCGCCACGAATTCCTTTCCTGTGCTAACCTCTTCATCTCAGAGTAGCACTTGCAACATACGTCCTCAATCTCTGTCTTCCTCTACAGCTTTTGCCCTCTACAGCTCCCTCTAGTACCATGGAAGTCATTCCCTCATGTCTTAGCAGATGTCCTATCATCTTGTCCCTTCTCCTTATCAGTGTTTTCCACATATTCCCTTCCTCTCCGATTCTGCGTAGAACCTGCTCATTCCTTACCTTATCAGTCCACCTAATTTTCAACATTCGTCTATAGCACCACATCTCAAATGCTTCGATTCTCTTCTGTTCCGGTTTTCCCACAGTCCATGTTACACTACCGTACAATGCTATACTCCAGACGTACATCCTCAGAAATTTCTTCCTCAAATTAAGGCCGGTATTTGATATTAGTAGACTTCTCTTGGCAAGAAATGCCTTTTTTGTCATAGCGAGTCTGCTTTTGATGTCCTCCTTGCTCCGCCCGTCATTGGTTATTTTACTGCCTAGGTAGCAGAATTCCTTAACTTTATTGACTTCGTGACCATCAATCCTGATGTTAAATTTCTCGCTGTTCTCATTTCTACTACTTCTCATTACCTTCGTCTTTCTCCGATTTACTCTCAAACCATACTGTGTACTCATTAGACTGTTCATTCCGTTCAGCAGATCATTTAATTCTTCTTCACTTTCACTCAGGATAGCAATGTCATCAGCGAATAGTATCATTGATATCCTTTCACGTTGTATTTTAATTCCACTCCTAAACCTTTCTTTTATTTCCATCATTGCTTCCTCGATGTACAAATTGAAGAATAGGGGCGAAAGGCTACAGCCTTGTCTTACACCCTTCTTAATACGAGCAATTCGTTCTTGATCGTCCACTCTTATTATTCCACCTTGGTTGTTGTACATATTGTATATGACCCGTCTCTCCCTATAGCTTACCCCATTTTCAGAATCTCGAACAGCTTGCACCATTTTAGATTGTCGAACGCTTTTTCCAGGTCGACAAATCCTATGAAAGTGTCTTGATTTTTCTTTAGCCTTGCTTCCATTATTAGCCGTAACGTCAGAATTGCCTCTCTCGTCCCTTTACTTTTCCTAAGGCCAAACTGATCGTCACCTAGCGCATTCTCAATTTTCTTTTCCATTCTTCTGTATATTATTCTTGTAAGCAGCTTTGATGCATGAGCTGTTCAGCTGATTGTGCGATAATTCTCGCACTTGTCAGCTCTTGCCGTCTTCGGAATTGTGTGGATGATGCTTTTCCGAAAGTCAGATGGTATATCGCCAGACACAACACGAATAACGGTAGACAAAAATGCTCTTCGTTTTTTCCAACTTAACGGATTTGCACACACATTCTGATGACTGGTTAATGTGCTCAGTATGGGGTGTGACGACCTGTGCCACCAATACAGGCCTGACAACGGCGGGGCATGCTGTGAATGATGTTATCAGTCTCATGTTGACGCAATAACGCCCATTCTTCCAGCAGAGCTACTCGGAATCTTGGTTAGTGGATGCTGATGTGATGCAACCCGTCTTTCTAGTGATCCCAGACGTGCTCTACTCACGCCATGTGTTTAGTATCTCCCGTTTTATATATATATACCGTCCGTGCTCTATGAGGTCGGGCATCAAGCATTATGACCCATCAACATGAAGACTTGCCCCACAGCAACTCGCAACAACCGCGCTTGAGATCCCAAGGTCTCCTCACGGTACCTGACAACAGTTAAATCTTGCTGATTCTGCCGTATAATTTCATGAAGAGGTGTTCGAGTGACCAACATAATCCCCCACACCATTTGGGATCCTCTTCGATGTCAGTCTCTTTCCACAATGTTTGTATTCCAGCGTAGCGACAAGTGCCGGCACGAAGAGGAACGCAAGAGCAGAGAAGGCTGTGAGACAACGTCAGTCAATAGTAAGCTAAGTAGGAGCGCTGCTCCTGCCAGCCTCGGTCGGTCAGCAGTAGATCAGCACTGGCAGACCTGAACTAGAAACCACGGAGTAGAAGAGGATACAAGAAGATCCGTCATCCTAAATGTTATACTGAGTCTTGTGCCTTATACACTACTGGCCATTAAAATTGCTACACCAAGAAGAAATACAGATGATAAACAGGTATTCATTGGACAAATATATTATGCTAGAACTGACATGTGATTACATTTTCACGCAATTTGGGTGCACATATCCTGAGAAATCAGTACCCAGAACAACCACCTCTGGTCATAATAGCAGACTTGATACGCCTGGGCGTTGAGTCAAACAGAGCGTGGATGGCGTGTACAGGAACAGCTGCCCATGCAACTTCAAAACGATACCTCAGTTCATGGAGAGTAGTGACTGGCGTATTGTGATGAGCCAATTGATCGGCCACCATTGACCAGACGTTTTCAGTTGGTGAGAGATCTGGAGAATGTGCTGACCAGAGCAGCTGTCGAACATTTTCTGTATCCAGAAAGGCTCGTACAGGACCTGCAACATGCGGTCGTGCATTATCCTGCTGAAATGTAGGCTTTCGCAGGGATCGAATAAAGGGTAGCGCCAGGGGTCAAAACACATCTGAAATGTAACGTCCACTGTTCAAAGTCCCGTCAATGCGAACAAGAGGTGACTGAGACGTGTAACCAATGGTACCCCATACTATCACGCCGGATGATACGCCAGTGTGACGATGACGAATACACGCTTTCAATGTGCGTTCACCGCGACGCCGCCAAACATGGATGCGACCATCATGATGCTGTAAACAGAATCTGGATTCATCTGAAAAAATGACGTTTTGCCATTCGTGCACCCAGGTTCATCGTTGAGTACACCATTGCACGCGCTCCTGTCTGTGATGCAGCGTCAAGGGTAACCGCAGCCACGGTCTCCGAGCTGATAGCCCATTCTGCTGCAAACGTCGTCGAACTGTTCGTGCAGATGATTGTTGTCTTGCAAACGTCCCCATCTGTTGACTCAGGGATCGAGACGTGGCTGTACGATCCGTTACAGCCATGCGGATAAGATGCCTGTCATCTCGACTGCTAGTGATATGAGGCCATTGGGATCCAGCACGGCGTTCCGTATTACCCTCGTGAACCCACCGATTCCATATTCTGCTAACAGTCATTGGATCTTGACCAATGCGAGCAGCAATGTCGCGATACGATAAACTGCATTCGCGGTAGGCTACAATCCGACCTTTATCAAAGTCGGAAACGTGATGGTACTCATTTCTCCTCCTTACACGGCGCATCACAACAACGTTTCACCAGGCAACGCCAGTCAACTGCTGTTTGCGTGTGAGAAATCAGTAGGAAACTTTCTTCATGTCAGCACGTTTTAGGTGTCGTCACCGGCACTAACCTAGTGTGAATGCTCTGAAAAGCTAGTCATTTGCATATCACAGAATCTTCTTTCTGTCCGTTACATTTCGCATCTGTAGCACATCATCTTCGTGGTGTAGCAATTTAATGGCCAGAAGTGTATTAATTGCTAGTATGGATATTGAATATCGCGAAGAACATAGACTGTTTGCATGTCGCCAATCGCTTGCGACACGTTCTTGTAAACCAAAGTTAAGTATTGCCAATCTACTTTATTGTAATAAAAGCCAGTAATGTGATCTGCTTGAATTGTTGTATAGCTATCCGAGAAAGCAGCATCCTTTAGGCACCCTATAAGAGACGAGTGGGCAGGATCCACAGTTTTGGTCCCGTAGTCGTGTTCCATGTGCCATGAAGATGCCAATCCCTTGAGAATCGCTGTCCAGATCAAGAATATTGGTCCTCCATTCGACCGGCCAGGTGGCATGCTGACGGCTCCACTCTAGACGTTCTCTTCTGTAAACACATGCCAGAGGTAAAGAGACAGCAGGTCTCCAACAACTCTGCTGAAGCCTTCCGTACACGGTTACCTCAACACAACACGTCCAGGGGATGCTGCGAGGTCCGATGTCAGTTGCAGTGGAGTAATTAGGTGGTACCGTCTTGCCCTTACAGCCAAATAACAGCCCACTCTTCCTGATGTTGCGCGTAGTCGGGCCTGTCCTGGTCTCCGGGCTACAGTTTCAGTCTCTATCGCTACGGTCGCAGGTTCGAATCCTGCCTCGGGCATGGATGTGTGTGATGTCCTTAGTTAGGTTTAAGTAATTCTAAGTTCTAGGGGACTGATGACCTCAGATGATGAGTCCCATAGTGCTCAGAGCCATTTGAACCATTTTTTTCAATCTCTATAAACTGTCGCCTCATCCGAGAAACAACAGAACGATTTACATTAAGCCATCGGACGACATCAGTTTGCGACTCTCCTGCTTCCATTGTTCATATGGCCCTCCACAGCTGAGGAGGCGTCTTCTCTGTGCCGTACTGCACAGCGAATGTGGATGTGGGACTACCCTGCAAACACTGCCCCGCTGATAAGTGCCCTGACGTCATTGCTGGTGTGGTTGTCCGTTGATCGGAATGCCATCTTCCGTGCAGAACACGATCGTAACTACATCCGTTGACAATTCGTATGATTATAATGCGAATTAGGCGCAGGACGGGGAAATAGTAGTTTTGTTGCTTTAATTTTGGACACCAGTGTATTTGGCCTTCGGAGTTAGTACTCTATTTAACCATCGAGACATACTGACGTAATCAATTCACATTACTTCTTAAATAAGTGATACAGATAAATGAAAATATGAGCCGACCGATGTGGCCGAGCGATTCTAGGCGCTTCAGTCTGGAACCGCGCGACTGCTACGGTCGCAGCTTCGAATCCAGCCTCGGGCATGGACCTGTGTGATGTCCTTAGGTTATTTAGGTTTAAGTAGCTCTGAGTTCTAGGGGACTGATGACCTCAGAAGTTAAGTCCCATAGTGCTCAGAGTCATTTGAACCACTTTGAAAATATGAATTGTAGACATTTTTCACTACATTCTTAAGAAAATTTACATACACTTTATACACAAACCAGAAGAGAAGATGCTGATTGAGGGAGAAGGTAGCCCATACTCATCAAAGTTCTCAGATATTTCGATCGTTCATTGTCAAATTTGGAACAAAAACAAGATGCGGTTTACATCAGCTTCTGACTCGGAATCACACTCACATGCAGGGGAATCGTAAATGTTGATTCTATACAGATCTAAAGGAAATGAGGCATGGTTAAAGCGGAGTCGAAAGATGGTGGAAATCACAGGTCGGTCCAAATGAGTTTTCGTGAACCATGGCCTTTTAGTAATTTGAGGTTGTAATGCCGCATAATATCAACGTTTCGTTTATTTGGGAGATGTTCCTCATGTCTTGCCATTGCTGTTTTGGGTGGCTCTTGACTTCTCGTAAGTAGTCTGTATATGTTGATTTCACATCGAGAACAGTTCCTGTAGATGTAGCTTGCTTAGCTAAGATGTCAACTTCCTCATTATAGCGGCTGCCAGGGTGTTACTACACGCATAGCAGAATGACGGTCTGCCCTCTCTGTTTACAGCGAATATATTCCAGTAAACATCCAAAATATAACGGTTGGTAGTTTCATTCCAACGTCGAATACTTTTGATAACACTCTGGGAGTCTGACACGATTCTTTAAAAAGAAAGCAGAAGATACAAACTTAATTACTTCCAAAATTGCCACGGTCTTCGTAGTAAGAGTTGAAGCACCTGATTTGCATCTGAGGGATAGAAAAGCACATCCAGTATACTCCTCTAGTGGGGTTTTGGATCCATCAGTATATATACAGGTATAACCAGGCCATGAGTTTCAGTGAGACAATTAAATCTGAAATTTTCAAAAGGCGAGGTTGTCTTATTCTAATAATAGACTGGAATATGACAGCTGAGAGTGTCAAAATCATGTTCAGATAAAGGCAAATGTGAAGAACATGGCATACAAAGTATGACAGGATAGCAAGGGTCAAAGCTTATGCAGACAGCCGGAATTTTAGTTCTTCTCTTCGTGGCATTCCGTAATTAGTAAATGCTGTCTCTACTTTATAGACAGGGCTTTCCATGAAGGCCATTCTTTGAATGAAAAATTTATCTGACAGCATTTGACGTCTAATGCTCAAGGGCATCTCTCCTGCCTCCACCAAAAGAGCATTTGTAGGCGTCCAACGTATGGCACCAAGGCAGGTAAGAACGTCTCCGAACTGAAGAGTATCTAATTTGGAGAGATAAATCTTAGGCGCATTGTGATACAGCAAACAACCATGGTCCAGTCTAGATCGAAAAATCCCTCGATAACAGAATACTTTGTTGTGCTCCCCACCATACTTGAGCGAGAAAGTGACTTACACTTAATCCTTTCTCGTATTTATCAACAATAGATTGTATGTGAGGTGCCCGACTGGGCCGAGAGTCAAATATCACGCCGAGGAATTGAGGATGAAATTTTATCTGGAAAGTATATTTTCCACATGTGGCGTGCTCAGCAATGCAAGCAGTGTTCGATTTATAAAAAGCTATGATCACCGATTTCTCATCCGAGGTCTCCAACCTATTGTTAGACAGCCATTCATCGATGTGTTCTACAGCAATGAGTAACTCATTTTAGCCGGAATATATGAGTCTGCAGTTCAGCAAACACAAACATCGTCTGCATATTGTAAAATTTTTGTCGGGAGAGTGACCGAGCGAGGTGGCGCAGTGGTTAGCACACTGGACTCGCGTTCGGGAGGACGACGGTTCAATCCCGTCTCCGGCCATCCTGATTTAGGTTTTCCGTGATTTCCCTAAATCGCTTCAGGCAAATGCCGGGATGGTTCCTTTGAAAGGACACGGCCGATTTCCTTCCCCATCGTTCCCTCACTCGAGCTTGCGCTCCGTCTCTAATGATCTCTTTGTCGACGGGACGTTACACACTAATCTCCTCCTCCTCCTCGGGAAAGTGATTATTCTTTCTAAATCATAAGTATACAGAGTATACAAGAGGGGACAGTCTCTGAAAGACAAGGAACGGATCGAGCAAGTTTCCTTTAAATCTGATATAGATTGATATAGACCAGACAACTGATGCCACGTATCATCCTCGAAGTGACTTATAATTCTAATGAATATTCCATCAAAAGTTATTCCATAATAACGGTTCTGGAAGCTCGTGCTTTTTGCTCTCAAAAGCACCACTAGATATGTTTTGAGCATCTCTGTAAACTGCGTCAGATCGTCACGTAGGCTTTCTTCCAAATCGTCTGAGTAAGCACTGACGGCAATTGGAGTTCTTTTCGAGATCTCTTCTGTTCTGAAAAACGTAAATCGCCGAAGTATAGCAAATACACTAGTCATTTGATGGCACCCTTCCATGCGTTTAGTTAATACAGACGGTAAACAGCAAAACTTCAAAATGTTGTCTTGAATTCTGTTGCTTATATTCTTCACCCAGGTCAGCACTTCGCTTTTGCTTCAGTAGCTGAAAATGCGGACCGTATTGTTTGGTTGTATCCGTGTAACGATTTACTCCGTCCAGTCACATTAATGTGATCACCGCCTATGTTCGACGTCAACGTGCAATAATCCCTCACAGATGGAAGCACTAGCTGTGGAGGGTATAGCAAGCGAGAGGGGGGAGGGGCGGGAAAAATTAGGGCAGTCGTTGTTGTAATGCGAAAACGGAGCGATCTATCTGGCGTCCAAAAGGGCGTGATCGTTCGCTTTCGGGCCAAGGGTGGAAGCATTTCCAAAACGGATATGTTTGTAAACTGTTCTCGTTCTCCGTGGTTAAAGTACACCGTGCAAGGCAAAATGGGGCTATCCAAAACAAGCGCTAATAGAAAAGTGGTTTGCAGTAATGAGTTTGTGGTTTATTGTGCAACGTAACAGCGGGACTGCTAACGAATTACTCTAACAGAAAAATATACGAAAAAGTTTAGTTTGAGGGTTTGCAAAATAAACGAACTGGTTGATGACGTAATTCCGCCTTCAAAGTTTCTTCTATTAAACATTAAGATGTTGTGCTTCAGAAATAGTAATGAAATTGTTATAAAACGCTCAGAAAACTTTAACTTAAAGAGATATTGCTTTCAGCAATAACACATGCACAATTCAACAAATAAGTAAAATAAAAAAGTTCAAACTGATTATGGTACGTTATTTACTTCATGAATATTTTCGAATACTGTTTATTATACTCAGTGGCACAAATTAAGATTGGAGATGTACCAAAACAGAATATCACTGTGATGCTGCTGCTATTGAGAGGCCCTTGCTCGGTTTTGTTTCTTTTCTTCATAGTTTTATGAGGATAAACATTACCATAATTTTTTGTTGTCTGCAAGGACTATCCAGTTTTGAAAATTTCGCAAGGGAGGAAATATGTGAAATATCTGTCTTTGGAGCCATAAGATTCGCTCCCGAGTTTCACTCACTTGTTTGCCTGAGATTACAGTAGATTGAGGCATAGCGTAAGAGATGGGTTGAGAAGAGGACAACAGGTGGCACAGTCAGTACCAGTTCCGTGAAAAAAAATTCGCCAGTTTAGTAGGAGGATAACCCGACTGGCTACCGACAGAGAAGGCAGTGAACCAAATCTGTTAGATTCATAATAATTAAGTATAATTCGGATTTTTATTGTTTGTCACAGTGAAACGCTCTCAATAGCAAGCTGTAATCCACTTATTTCGTATCTCATTTTTATTACAGTTTTTATTAACATTAGAAGAACGATATTTAGACGAAGCACTTCGTGCATCTTCGGCACCCGCCAAAAGTGCGCTCCGAAAGGAAGCGAAGTAATTCGCGTTACTGGTCGCACAATTAAGATCTCTGATGCGCGCCGCAAATAACGCGACTCGGCAAGCAAAGCAGAGACAACTAGTGTAACAGTGTATACCTTTTCTTACTATGTTTTTTACGTGACTTAATGTGAAGAATAGTGATCGATTCTAACATGGACTGTGAAACGTGTGACCTTGTAATCGGGCGTATGCAAAACGTCTTGTTGGCAGTTTATAGCGTTATCTGTTAGTGTGTCGGGAATAAAACAGAAGAGCTATTGGCATCCCTAATTAGAACGTACCTGATTATTTAATAGAATCGAGAGCCTTAGGCACATTACTAGTTGTATCACGCCCTCTCTCTGAGAACAAAGAACTCGCGACCTGAGCTCTGCATATGCGCTGGGACAACGTCACCTACACAAGATATCAAGTTAGCGAACTGTTGCAGAATTTCTATGTTCCACCTTGAATCCAGCAGAACGCGACTAGGCCCCTCGCATGTCCTGCTTTTTCACTACAAATGGAGAGAGTTGTATGTCATTCGTAGTAACAGCGGAGAGGGTTAGCAAAGGAAAAATTAATGGGGGGATTTAGCGTGGCTTTCGAAACAGGTTACTCTCTTCCTATTAGATACTTAGTAAAGTGAACATTTGACTCCCTCCCTCACCCTCGTCCTTTTTCCTTTCGCACAGCTTTACAACACTTTGCCCAGTAAACACGTGAGTTGAGTGATATGTGCATAGACGTATGGTGCCACATGCCTCCGAAAACCCAGCAAGGACTTTTTAACAATGAAATTCACCAAACAGCCGTGCATATGCGCAGGTGCATATGCAGCCTGAAGATGGCATAATGAATTGTCAAAACTGGTAGTGAAAATGAAATAAAATAACACCTCAATTGCACCCGCCTTTGGCGAATTTCAATGTTAAATATTTGACCAGCCGCTGTCCCACGTCCACAATGGATCGACAGAGACTACCAAGGACTTGTCGAAACAATGCCACGGAGAATCATTGCTGTATTGAGTACCAAAGATGGACCAACGTGGTGTTAAGCCGTTCGTCATAATATTTTCACTCATCTGTGTAACTCTGGAATGTCGTGTATTTGAACCTGAGTCCTCGCAAAATCCTCTTACGACTGTGCCTCTTCACTCATTCATTTTCTGCAGAGTACTATGGACTGTAAACAGTTTAACTTTGTAATATGTTTCTCACTTGCCCTAAGCAAAGGAACGGTCCCCTTTCTCTCTCTCTCTCTCTCTCTCTCTCTCTCTCTCCCTCTCTCTCTCTCTCTCCAGTGGTTCAAAATGGCTCTGAGTACTATGGGACTTAACATCTATGGTCATCAGTCCCCTAGAACTTAGAACTACTTAAACCTAACTAACCTAAGGACATCACACAACAACCAGTCATCACGAGGTCTCTCCAGTGCTCCAGTGTCACCACAGCACAATGCGCGACTGTCTGCCGACAGTTTGGCACACACTTGGCCTGATAGTACAGTACAATTTTGAATTACAAGTCACTTCGTTAAATCTGTCTGAACGAATATTAGGTAACTTCTGTAAAGAGTGCCTGGCGGATTGTCACGGTTCATATGACTACAATACAGCGATCGAACTCACTCACTACCCTCTGTTCACCAGTTCACTTAGATACTTCTTCTTTTTTGTTTTTAGTCATCGGTCTGACTGGGTTGATGCGGCTTAGATACTTTTACATCAAAAAGAGCATGCAACCGGAAATTTTTGGCCATATAAGAGGCGTATTCTTTAAGTAAGTATCGTTTGATTGAATCTACTTTCCTACAAAATTCCCAACACTATTTGGGGTGATTATGTTTTGTTTGTGAGTATCTGAAATTCCTCCTTCGATTGAGAATCCCGCCGACTGTCAAATACGCTGTGTGATTCGTTTTCTTAGCGCTAAAGGCGTGAAAGCGCCTGAAATTCGTCGTCAGATAAGTGTAGTTTATGGAGGAAACATTATGAGCAGTGTGATGGTACGGAAATAAGTGAGAGCATTTAAAGACGGCCGTACAAACGCACGTGATCGGGCTTTGGTGAGGAAAGTTGATGAAAATTGAGGAGGAATAGACGCTTTGCAATTTCGACGTTACCCGATGAATTTCTCCAAGTGTCAAGAAGTATGCCTTGTGCAATTGTTGTCTAATCAGGAGGCAGATTTCTACGAGGATGTTTTTTCAAAACTGTACGATACGATAGGTACCATAATATTGGTGGGAATGACGTAGAAATGTAAATTAAAGACAGGCTCTGATGTGAAAATAAAACTGCTAAGAAAACTCTTTTTTTTTCAAAAACGTACTTATTAAAAAGACACGGATCGTAATTTTCTATTTTGTGATGACGTCGAAAGCCTCGTTTCCTTTTTCATCTTGACATAGAGGTATCATTTTTCATTCTAAATAAAGATTTTAGATGGGAATGTATTGTATTGTTTAAAAGCTAAGATGTCGAACGAACTAGTGTCACACTCATATTCGCCGTTTGCCCAGATTGTGGCATACATAAAGATCTATTTTTTCAACCTGGGAGTGAGAGTGAAGCACGTCCGGTCGGGTAACTCTCACACAGACACAGCTCTATTGAAAAGGTACCAAGCGAAGTCGGATGATTTCTCTACGCTTGGGAATAGCCCTCGTCAGCATGCCCTGTTTCCACTAAGGCACATTACTTCTGTCTATCGCTGCTCCGTAACTAACCTATTCTGTCAAACTCACAGTGAAGAGTATGTGGGTAGCGTCGCTTTTTGTAAAATCTTTCTATTACTGCACTTGACTTGTCATGTAAATTTCTTTACCATAACTTATTTCAGTCTCCAGACCCCAGCTCGTAATCGCTGATCCTGCGCTCAAATATGATTATTATTACTATTATTATTGTCATGGGTTTAAGGAAACTAAATATCTGTGGTCACCATCCTCTTGTACACCCCCAAGGACGAAATCTGTGTAAGCTATCTGCCTCCTTCCAGGGTAAATCTCAAGTGCAAGAGTGGACGTTTTCTAAATGTATGCGCAGCATGTTATCTTAGGCGTTACGTGGGTACCAGCCGGGTATTTACTTAGTAGGACGTGGGGAACCCTCCAGAAACCACGACCACGCTGGCCGGCTCGCGATAATCCACGAGGCGGATGCTATCAGCAAGGTGTAATCCAGCCGGGTCAGACTCGTCTCCCCGTCCCCGGAAGCGGCGCGATAACACGCTCGGCTATCCGGACTTGTAATACAAATAACAGTAATACGGAGACATTACCTGCTACTGCAAGTGCAAACACTCAGCTGTTTAGTCACCTGGCAGAAGCGAATTAACAGGCCAAGGTCGAACAGATTTCTTACATTTGTTCCGTAAAATGAGACATTCCTAGGACTAGTATCTTAACGCTATTGTTCTCGTGAAAACTGCTGATCGATAAGACACTGTTTCAAGAGCGACATGCAGCACTTAATCTGCCTGTTGAGTTAGCTGACACACGATACTCAAGTGGCGTCGCAGCCTTAGGCAGACGTTTCGAACCCTACTGCTGCAGGAGACTTTCTCCAAGAGTATTTGACTGGGGAGAGGTTGCAGGTAGTACAGATATGATCACTAGATTTTTTATAATACTGGCATGAAACCTAAATCTCTCTCAGGCAACAGTATGAAGTGCTGCCAGCCGTGAATTCATTAGAGGTGGAGCGCCACTTTGGAATATTCAAATATGGGACAGGAAACCAGCCTCTCCTTCACAAAGGAATCGTTTGTTAACGCGTCCGAAATTGTTTATGCATGAACTGGAAAACAAAAAACTGAATCGTCGGATAGGGGTTTGTGAAGTGCAGGCAGGCGACAACATAGACGATTAGTTGGTCGTATGGGGACTCACGCCGGTCGGAGTGACCGAGAGGTTCTAGGCGCTACAGTCTGGAACCGCGCGACCGCTACGGTCGAAGGCTCGAATCCTGCCTCGGGCATGGATGTGTGTGATGTCCTTAGGTTAGTTAGGTTTAAGTAGTTCAAAGTTCTAGGGGACTGATGACCTCAGAATTTAAGTCCTATAGTTCTCAGAGCCATTTGAACCATTTTTTTGGGGACTTACAGTGATATTCAAGAGGAATAAACTCTACTTCGACACTGATTTAGTCCCAACCCTCTTCCCCCAAGCCTTTTTCGCTTCCGTTTACGTATATAAGCAATATTACACTGTACTAGCACTTCTCACAACCGATTACCTCATTGAGGAAACAAGAGAAAAACTATCTTTGGTGTCAATATTTCTTCCGAACACTAATAAAAGATTTGTAAATAATAAATTTCATCTATCAGTCGTCCTTTGGAATTCAAAAGCTGAAATCTATTATTTACAAATCAAAATAACGGTCGTTGCGTGCAACAGCCTCTGAATGGAGGGTAACCTGACTAATAAAAGAACTGAGATCACTTACAGCGAACAAAGCGTCAGATCATATTAAATCTATCATTTAACACGGTGTGGAATTAGCCAATTGCTGTCTCCTTATTTACGCAAGTATGTCTGACAGCTCTTTATAAAAATGCGAAATAAACGGATGAACAGAACTGCAGAACAATTTCTATAACGTACGTACCTTAGGAAGGAAAGGCAGCTCACTTTTTTTTCACGTAAAATACCTCACGAATAGTAAATATGGGTGAACAGGTAAAGTCCGTTTCACCATATTTCTGAAAAGTGTTTAACATTGTACGGCATCGTCAAGTGGAATCGTCAAACGATCTTGCGGGTGTCTTTACAAATACTTGACTAGCTTGAAGAACAGATACAGCTCGATGAATACAGATACAGAGTAGTACATTACACTGTACGACAAACGATTAACAAAAACGAAACTAAAGTCGCGTGCGCCACAAGGAAACGTTATAACGACCAATGGTTAAAAGGTACAAAACGAAACTTCCTGGCGCATTAAAACTGTGTGTCGGGCCAAGACTGGAACCTGGGACGTTTGCCTTTGGTGGCCAAATTCTCAGTTGGTAGAGCACATAGTTTAATTTGTCAGGAAGTCTCATATCAGCGCACACTACGCTATGGAGTGAAGCTCTCATTCAGGTACACACGATTTATCAGACTCAGCAGCCGCGCGGGATTAGCCGAGCGGTCTTAGGCGCTGCAGTCATGGACTGTGCGGCCGGGACGAGCGGAGGTTCGAGTCCTCCCTCGGGCATGGGTGTGTGTGTGTGTGTGTGTGTGTTTGTCCTTAGGATAATGTAGGTTAAGTAGAGTGTAAGCTTAGGGACCCATGACCTTAGCAGTTAAGTCCCATGAGATTTCACAGACATTTGAACATGTTTTTTCAGACTCAGCAGCACCGGCTTGTTGTTCGTTGTTGACGAGGTTGTCTACGGAAAAATATATTGGAGGATGATTGACAGAAATGCAGACCTAGAAGGTGTTTATACTTATACTGAGAGGCAGCAATTTTTAAATTCAGATAAATGAAAATTAGTGCCCATAATTGAAAGAAAGGTCCCAGTAGTACCAGGTTAAGAGAATAGTGCCTACCTTCTGATGGCTGTCGCATCGATTAAAAATCATTGGTTGAACTGAAATTTCCATTGCCTACCACTGGTGCTCCGCAAGCCCATTTAAAAGTCAGTGTTCCGGAATTTGATAATAATTAACTGCATTTTTTCAGCTAGTCATATAACTAGGTAAATGCGTAGTTATATAGTTCAAGAGATGGCAGCTTTAAAAAAAGAGGGAAAAAACATTTTTAAGTCCTACCTGACACACACTCTGTCTACAGCACAAAGACTAACTTACAACTCCGCGTCCAGACAAAAACTGTATCACTCCTGCCCGTGACAAAGATTAGGTACTTTTGGCGCTTATGACAAACGATATATTACAGCAAGAAGATCTAGATTATTTTAGAAACGGCAACGTGTCAACTTAACTTTTATACACAGTTTTTTGCATACACGAAAAAACAGTTATGAAGAAAACATGTCTCTTGAGGTAGCTAAATTTTTAAAAGTAAAAATAATTATATATTACTGAACATTATTTTGAAATAGAGTTTTTTTTAAATTACACTGTATGCCACATTGCCGAAGTAATAAACATTTCATGTTTTCGTTGGTATGACAGTTTTTGTTGTGAAAAACTAAGATAGCTTCCGAAAGATGATAACAGTTCTTGATTTAATACATAATAAAATATTATGGGAAATTTGATAATATACAGAGTGATTCAGCTGCCCTACCTATGGGTTTTATGCATCCCAAACATCTTAAAAGACCACGCACAACTTCTGTGTACTCTCATTCGCTAAGTGCAACTGTTAGCCCTACAGAAAACATAAACAGTGAATTTTTGTAGTTAATTTAATGTAGTTAAGGTTTGGGGATATGTTTCCGAATTATTCAAGAAAAACGTTCTAAAGTGACCTTTAAACGCGCTTTTTTTAACTCCAAGACCATGGCCTCCAGCGGAAACGTATCCTAGTATAAAAGATAACTTAAATTTCCTGTAGGACTAATAGCTTGCGCGTAACGAGCGACAGAATGTGAAAATGTCGCGCGTGTATTTAGAAAACACAGCGGGTTGCCTAAAGCTCATAAGTAGGGGTAGCTGAATCATGTTGTATAATTTAGAAATATATGCCCCTTACGGCCAGATAAAAAAAAATGGAATGTATACGATAAATAAAGTCTTTCAATATCAAAAATAAAACTATTGTTTCAAAGTATTATGAAATTTAAATAAATATTTCCGTACAATACAGCTATCCCATAGGTTAGCCTCTTGTACTTCAGACTTGCAATTTTAGATAAAACGTATTGTTGTTGTGGCTTTCAGTCCGAAGACAGGTTTCACGCAGTTCTTCATGCAACTCTATCCTGTGCAAGCCTCTTCACCTCCAAATAACTACTGCAACCTGCATCCTATATCTGCTTACTGTATTTATCTCTTGGTATTACTCTTCACTTTTTACCCGCACGCTTCCCGCCAATACTAAACTGGTGAGAATGTAATATCAACAGATCTCTTCTTTTAGTTAAGTTGTGCCACAAATTTCTTATCTCGCCAGTTCTATTCAGTACTTCCTCATTAGTTGTGTGATCTGCTCATCTAATCCTCAGTATTCTTGTGTAGCCCTACATTTGAAAAGCTTTTATTCTCTTCTGTTGTAAGCTGTTTATCGCCCATGCTCGCTTCCATATATGGCTACACGCCTTAGAAATACTCTCAGAAAAAACTTCCTGACACATACCTATATTCGATGTTAAATTTTTCTTCGTCAGAAACGCTTTTCTTCCTATTGCCATTCTACATTTTATATAATCTCTACTTAGACTATCATCAGTTATTTTACTGTACAAATAGCCGCACGGGGTAGCCGCGCCGTCTCAGGCACCTTGCCAAGGATCGCGCGGCTCCCCCTGTTGGAGGTTCGAGTCCTCCTTCGGGCTGGAGTGTGTGTGTTGACCTTAGTGCAAGTTAGTTGAAGGTATATTAAGTAGTGTGTAAGCCTAGGGACCGATGACCTTAGCAGTTTAGACCCATAGGAACTTACCACCACCACCATCAGCACAAATAGCAAAACTCATCTACTAAATTAAGTGCCTCGTTTCCTTCTCCAATTCGCTCTGCATCATCTGATTTAATTCGACTAAATTCTGTTATCGTTTCTTTGTTGATGTTCGTCTTATATCCTCCTTTCAGCACACCGCCCATTCCTTTCAACTTCTCTTCCAAGTCTTTTGCATTCTCTGGCAGAATTACATTGTCATCGGCAAACCTCAAGGTTTTTGTCTCTTCTCCCTAAGCTTTACTTCCTACTTCAAATTTTTCTTTTGTTTCCTTTAATGCTTGCTCAATGTACAGATTGAATAACATCGGGGATACGTTACAACCTTGCTCACTCCCTTCTCAATCGCTAGTTCCTTTTTATGCCCGTCGAATCTTATAACTGCCATCTGGTTTCTATACAAGTTGTCTTTTACTTCTGCTGTTTCACGATTTCAAAGAGTGTATACCAGTTAACACTGTCAAAAGCTTCCTCTAGCTCTAGCTGAAAAAAATAATGGAATCGTAAATTTCGTCGTACAGGCTGATGTCGAATGTGCCGGTGCGAATCTTTTAACTCTAGGGACATACCGATGTGTATGTTACTTACGGTGGCAGCAACAGCCAGGGGATACTTTGCTGAGAGCAGCAGCTTCTAATTTTGAAGGAACTGATAATCTCGTCTCAAAAAACAGCCACAAATCTTAAAATGAGAAAATGAGCCAAGTTATGGAGTGTCCTGAGGGAGTGTGAGCAAAAAAGTTGAAGATAAGGTGAAATTCATATATTTACTACAAAAGTAAACATTTATCTCCCTACATAGAAGAATCTGGAAGGAAGAATGTTTAGCTCTCACGTATCGCCTGTGAGACGTCTTAGAGACCGGTTACCGGCTCGGATGGACCAAAATGGAGCGAGAAGCGGTGGCCATTCGAAAGAAACCGTTATTGTATTCGTCAGTGATCGGGGAAACACAAACCTGGTCGTCAGGCGGAGATTTTTGAACCCTATTCCACGTGGATGTCAGATCAAAGCTTTTAGCAGTACGCAAACTCACACGATTTAAGAAGAAATACCTAGCTAACGATCAAGTGGCAGGTACCAGCGCCTTGGTTTGAAGGCAGAACGCTGGAACTGCTCTTTGGGTCTTCACGAAGTTGTTTCACAAGATGTGGTAAAGGACGTAAAGGTAAACTGTGTTGGATTTGAGCTGGTTAAAACGTTACTGTGCTGTTTACGCAAGAGAACATGCCAGTCAAATTTTACTTTCACCGACATTAATGAAGTGACGGGCACATCGCAATGAAATTCCAAACATTACACCTCTACTTAATGATCATTCACGAATAACAGGAGAAACTCACTCCGTGTGTTATATTATAAAATATAAAGCCTGAAAGCTCGATAAGAACGTATGAAAATGTTAACTGGGAATGAGGAATATGAATATGTATTCTTTGTTGTTGGTGGTGGTGGTGTGTGTGTGCGTGTGTGTGTGTGTGTGTGTGTGTGTGTGTGTAACATGGTCGTGTACTTCAGAGTAAAACTGAAAGGATAAATTTCTCTTCACTACAACTTTTTTTTAAATGCGAGATAACGAGTGTAAACATGTTAATTACATTCCGGATTTGTTTCTGAATTCGGTATACTTTTTTACGCTAGAAATGTGGTACTAACATTTTGTTCTTAAAATAACAGCTGTGTTGGATCGTTCATGTGAGGCGTTTCGGTTCGATTAGTGTCAGGAACGACAGACTATCGATGCGGCATGCCCTAGTCAATGACACCCGAAAAACGTCTACTGGGGGGAGATATCCGTGTAGCTGCAAATTTTTGTACAATGGCAGGGAGAGCGGCCTGAAAAACGTATTAAAAATAGCGACAGTTGGGTTGTGAGCTTGGGGGTGAGGGCGGTGAGAGGGTGGTAAAAAGCAACTTTTTTATGTTTTTCTTGAATAATTTGAAAATTGCGGCTCATGGTGAAAATGCTCCCCAGTACAAAATTAAATTACGAGGGTCAGTCAAAAAGTAATGCCTCCTATTTTTTTTTCTACGTTTAATTGTCAGGAAATTTAAATGCAATTACATAGGTTGAAAACCACAACATTGAGGATCATTTTGTCATTTTTCAATGTAATCTCCGCCCATCTCTACAGTTTTGGTCCATCTTTGAACAAGGGCATGTATCCCAGCACGGTAAAAATCACAGCTCTGCTTCCTAAGCCATTGACGCACGGATGTTTTGACGGCCTCCTCATCTTCAAAATTAATCCCACGATGAGCTTCTTTTAGTGGCCCGAACAGATGGAAGTCTGATGGTGCCAGGTCAGGGCTGTATGGGGGATGAGGTAAAACTTCCCATCCAATTTTGACAATCTCGTCAGAGGTGTGACGACTGGTGTGTGGTCTTGCATTGTCATGCAAAAGAAGAACATCTGCCATTGATTTTGTTGGGCGAACTCGCTGAAGACGTGCTTTAAGTTTGTTGAGGGTTGTGACGTATTGAACAGAATTTATTGTGCATCCCCGCTCCAAAAAATCAACCAGAATCACACCCTCTGTATCCCAGAAAACTGTTGCCATAACTTTCCCTGCCGATCGCACAGTTTTGAATTTTTTCTTCCTCGGCGAGCTTGTGTGACGCCACTCCATTGACTGCCTCTTTGATTCGGGTTCAAAAAAATGCACCCATGTTTCGTCCCCGGTCACAATTTTTTTCAGAAACTCATCTCCCTCCAAACGGAAGCGCTGCAAATGTTGGGAGGCTATTGTTTTCCTTGCCTCTTTATTCTGATCGGTTAACATTCTTGGAACCCACCGTGCACAAACTTTTGAGTACCCCAATTGTTTAATAATCGTGATCACACTGCCTTTACTAAGAGAAATAATGCGACACACTTCATCTGCAGTCACCCGACGGTCACCACGAATGATGTCATCAACTTGCTGAATGTTATGTGGAGTCACTGCACTCACCGGCCTGACGCTCCGCTTTTCGTCAGTCAACGGTGTTTGCCCTTCAGCTTCCTTACAACGACGAACCCATCGTCTAACAGTGCTGACATCCACTGTCACAACACCATACACCTTCTTCAGTCTTTCATGAATGCGTATGGGCGTTTCACCTTCTGCATTCAAGAATTCAATCACACAACGCTGTCTCAAACGAACATCGATGTCGGCCATCTTACAAACTTCTGCTGTGCTGCCACCTGTTGACACAGAAAGTTACTACTGCAGTGGATTGCAGAAGAAGGTTTGAGGAATGGCGCCAAATTCAAATTTTTCACTTAACTTAATTTCTTTAAGTAGAAAAAAAATGGGAGGCATTACTTTTTGACCGACCCTAGTACATTACAATTATTACAAGAAATGTTCTCTAAGGCTAATGCTTCCCACTGTGCAGCGGATCAGAAAGTCACCGATTATTAAAAATAGTGCTTTAACGATATTAAATTAATGTTCATCTTTAAATGAGGTGGGTTTTGAACAACTACTAAATTCGTGTACTACGTTTAATTGCAGAAGAGCTTTAAGAGAAAAATTGTGTTTCGGGCTGGTAACAGGATGATAGGGGGGGCTCGGGTGGAGGATAGAAGTACTAGGGAAGACAGTTCGCCTGTTGTGGTCATGCACTTCATTCTTTCACAAGTATGCGAACTGAAGAGAAAAGAGCAGGTGATTACCCGTTATGTCTACCCCACTATGTCACAAGAAGCAACTAGAGAGTGTTTCACAAAGTTATACCCATCCTCCGCAGTGCGCCTTACGGATCGCTGACGACGCAGTGCACTGACATTCCCGAGGGGTTTTTATTTTCCACAAAGTGCGTTAATACTAAGTGAAAAGCAGGTACGTGCTATTAAAAATACTAACGCAAGGAACGCATATGGACAGAATTTACGTAAATCTGTGAACACTGTCCTAGATCGCTTGAGGGGAACTTGATTCTTTGTCCTCCTACACGGGAACTACAGCGTTCTTCCGCAGAAGGCTACTTCACCCCCACCAAGAGCGCAGCTCGCTTTTCAGTTTACAGGCGGACTATACCTTCCCAGCAGTTCCTGTCCATTTCTCTTATGCGAGTAGGCAAAATGACTCCATTGAGCTCGTGTTTATGTAGTGGTGTCATTTTCAGTTTATTAAATGACTACTTGGTAAATATTGCAGATAAACACTTCAAAAAAAGTTTTGCATCACCTCGGTTCCGAGAGTTGCGGAACTGTACAGAAAATTGGATTAGAGATCAGAGTAAACATCATTTACACCCTTTTTATTGCTCATGAAAACCACCCATTGCATATTGTATCACCATACAGCGAGACCTTCCGAGGTGGTGGTCCAGATTTCTAAGAATTTTTAGCATATTGCAGCTCCGTCAGCAACTGTGATAGACTAATATTTTGAAGAATTAGCCTCAGTTGCGCAAATACCTAGTTGCCGCTGCCAGCTGACCGCGTGGTGAAGAGGTGCCGGGGCTCGACTTCAGTTAAGTAGTTTTAATTCGACATGGAACCACGGTACTACAGGTTTTAATTTTAATGTTGACTGTGCCTTACTCTGGCATGTTACAGTAATTTTATGCTTCTGAAGAAGGCTAGATTAATTTAGCCGAAACCTGGCAAAGACCAGAATATTTGCGTTTGCGCAACTGAGGCTGATTCTTCAAAATATTAGTCCAGATTTCTGTACACACCGGTACCTCTAATACCCAGTAGCACGTCCTCTTGCACTGATACATGTCTGTATTCGTTATGGCATACTATCCACAAGTTCATCAAGGCACTGTTGGTCTAGATTGCTCCACTCCTCAACGGCGATTCGGCGTAGATCCCTCAGAGTGGTTGGTGGGTCACGTTGTCCATAAACAGCCCTTTTCAATCTATCCCAGGCATTTTCGATAGGGTTATGTCTGGAGAACATGCTGGCTTCTCTAGTCGAGCGATGTCGTTATCCTGAAGGGAGTCATTCACAAGATGTCCGCGATGGGGGGGGTGAATTGTCGTCCATGGAGACGAATGCCTCGCCAGTATGCTGCCGATATGGTTGCACTATCGGTCGGAGGATGGCATTCACATATCGTGCGGCGCCTTCCATGACCACCAGCGGCGTATCTAGGCCCCACATAGTGCTACCCCAAAACAGTAGGGAACCTCCAACTTGGTGCACTCGCTGGAATCGTGTGGTTGAAGGCATATGCGACAATAATCGGTGAAGAGAACGTGATGCCAATACTGAGAGGTCCATTCGGCATGTTGTTGTTCCCATCCGTACCTCGCTGCATGGTGCCGTGGTTGCAAAGATGGACCTCGCCATGGGTGTCGGGAGTGGAGTTGCGCTCATGCAGCCTATTGCACACAGTTTGAGTCGAAACACGACGTCCTGCGGAAAAGCATTATTCAACATGGTGGCGTTGCTGTCAGGGTCCCTGCGAGCCATAATCCGTAGGTAGCGGTCATCAACTGCAGTAGTTGCCCTTGGGCGCCCTGAGCGAGGCATGCCATCGACAGTTCCTCTGTATCTCCTCCATGACCGAACAACATTGCTTTGGTTCACTCCAAGACGCCTGGACCCTTCCCTTGTTGAGAGCCCTTCCTGCCACAAAGTGACAATGCGGGCGGGATTGAACCGCGGTATTGACCGTCGAAGCATGATTGAACTTAGACAACACGAGCCGTGTACCTCATTCCCGGTGGAACGACTGGAACTGATGGTCTGTCGGACCCCCTCCGTCTAATAGGCGTTGCTCACGCGTGGTTGTTTACATCTTTGGGCGGGTTTAGTGACGTCTCTGAACCGTCAAAGGGACTGTGTCTGAGATACAATATCCACAGTCAACGTGTATCTTCAGGCGTTCTGGGAACAAGGGTGGTGCAAAACCTTTTTTGATGTGTGTATGTTCAGCACTGTCATCTGCAATAAAGGAAATCAATAAAATGGCAATGCAACTGCTTCCATGAGCAGCAAGGCAAGCTTTCAGTGGCATCATTTCCCTTCCCCACAGGAATAAATGAGACGTGTTAAAAAAAACAGAACCTTGCTGATAAAAAGCTCTGAGCATTAAGTACGCTACAAAACGTTTACTTCCTTGCCTGTTGCCTCTCGTTTCGTCATCTTCAGCCGCAAAAGGAGAACTTGAGTAACACGCACTAGGAAATATAAAAAGTTGTAATTACAGGCGTTGGCCGCAAGGGCATATGTTCGGAATAGAATCCAGAAGGTAACTTCGTAAATGTTCTTGAAATACAGGTGCTTTTAAGTATCTTCGAAGCGACTTCAGTTGAGCAACATGGAGGTGTACATTCCCGTATTCTGCATGATTACTCATCGGAAGTTATCAGCCATGAACTGGAAACCTTGTAACTTGTTCGGGCGCAACCATTTCATCGACTAAGAACTATCTGCGGGCGAATTAGCTCTTCTGGCTACACGTGACTACTTGGCCAGCACTAGAAGGCGAAGTATAGCGTATGAAAACAGCCGCTCTCCCACTACGTGGACAAAAATGAGAGGCGTATATGCGCCTTATATGAAATATAGATACATGTTCTCACCACAATCCTGATTGTACGCCCCTACTTTGCTATAAGCTTTCCTACACGAAGAGTCGACAATGTATATGAAGATGAAAAATACGACGCAGTATATGTCTGAAGTTTGAAAAAGCTAACGAACGACGCTCTCAACATTAGCATTTTTTGTGTTCTCTTGTTATTACTTTCTGCGAGAGCACGGTTGGTAATTTTCGTAATACGCTGAATATATTACATCATTTCTTGCTCCGTCGGCTGCTCAGAGTTGGCTTACCTACATTCTTTCACCTTTGACTGTTTTCACAGCGTCTTGATGTAACCTCGTCATGTAACTTAAATTTGAAATGCTGACTGGTAATTTCGGATGGGGCTATTACTATACTTCGAAACGAAGATTCATGTGAAATGTGCCCGTAATTCAGTAAAACATTTTAAAAAAGACTTGTGTTGAAGTTGTTTAAAGCTGTTCAGCGTTCACAGTCTCAGAAAAATTGTATGGAAAATTTAATGACGAATCTGTAAGAAACAGTTGTGCCCGCAGAAAAGAGTAATATAGACTAAGTTTTACTGAAGGCTAACAATTAATTATGTTCGGTTAATTGAAGTTGCGAATTGTTTTTTCCACAACTAATCCGTCAAAGTTCAGAGTGCAAACAAAAAAACTCGTGACATAGGCTAAATACTTTCGTCTCCCGTTATATGATAGTTAGTGAACAAGTGAAATTCCGTAACTGAATATTGGTATTTCAAGATCTCACTCGACATTGATATAAAGGGCCTGAGAAAAAGAAAAAAAGCACCACAACGGGAGGAGGAAACGAATAAAAATTCACGTGTTGAGAGAGTATGTGATCTTATTTCGGAGATTACAAAAAGGATACAAATTTAGAAAGAACTTGGCAATATGAGCCCACTTTCAGCATGGCTTCGCACCTTTTCTGGCCTGGGTGCTGGGCCACAACTGTCGTAACTGGCCCTTGGTATCCTGCATACTAAGACTGGGGGGGGGGGGGGGGGGGGGGCTGGAGTTGACGTCCGAGCTGGTCCTACATACAGATCTGGGGATCTTGCTGGCCACTGGAGAACCTCAACACCATGCGGACAGATCGGACAGACACATTCCATGTATTGGACGAGCACCGTCCTGTTACTGTCGGATGAGAGGTAACACACACAGAAGCAGAATTTCGGTACCGTTGCGTTGTTGCCCTCAATCACTGCTGCGTCACTCCAAAACTTTGGAAGACAGGGACATCACCCCAGGCCACTGTCATACTCACCGACGAAGGTCGTCCGTGCTAGTGCAGGACGATGACTCTTCGCTGAAGACAGTGTTACGACATTCATCAGCCGTTTATGCGTCCCGGCCATGGCATCATCCCAAACCAAACTGTGTTGTGGTGTTAAGAGCAGCCTAGGCGGGAGATGATAATTCCATAGTCCGACTGTTGCTACTCTTCGACCAATGTCGCGGGATGACAGTGTTGGAGGGAAATTGTTCTCAGATACCAGGCGCACATGTGAAGTGGTTATGATGTGATTAATGTACAATACGGCTGTCCTACCTTGTGGTTGTCAGACGGGACGAAGCTGAACCGCCGCGCGCAGTGGTCGCGCGTTTAGAGGCGCCATATCACGGACTGCGCGGCCCCTCCCGCCGGAGATTCGAGTCCTCGGGTGTGTGTGTTATTTTTAGCATAAGTTAGTTTAAGTAGGGTGTGAGCCATAGTTGTGTCCGGCTCTTCGAAAAGCGCGCCAGGCGGAGTGCTTTCGCTTCGCGTCTAGTGTTTGCGGTGGCGCTTGCGGTTTGGCGCGCTGTTTGGATCGCTACCGCCCTCTGGCGGGAGGTGGAGCAAGTGTACGGTCACGTGACGATCGAGGAGTACGTACTGGGCGGAGTCCAAGAGAGGTGGTGGCGCGAGCAGGGCTCTGTTGTTGGGGGTCGTCAACTGCTCGCCACGTGCTTTGGCCGACCTCTTGGCTGTCAGGGGCTAAGTCTGCCTTACCCGCATGTACGTGGCTTATGCAGCTTAGAAGCCGTGGTGCAGGAGGTCAGCGCGTGGGACCGTATGTCTTCTTATCGGCCGCTGAAACCACTGGCAGCGGTTGGCTCTGACGAGCATTTGAAAGTGCAACGTGCCCCCGGCGCTGTGGATGTGAAGTGTATGAGTTTCATCACCAGTGGTTTTGTTGGGGTCTTCCCACCACGGTTTTCGTTTGCCTGTCCGCGGGAATGTGGTAATTGCTTCTTGGTCGGGCTGTTTTCATTCACACCTCGATTGGGTGATTTAGGGTCGGTGTCGCGTGTCTCTGTGGTTCGGAGTCTGTGCAGGCAACGCCATTGCTACATCTTCTGGTTTTGGGTAACTCGGGGAGGTGGTGGCTTGTAATGGAAGTCTTGGGGCTGATCTGCTGTGGCCCTGTAGACCACCAATAACTATTCCGACTATTGTGATTTGGGCCCCTTTAGACGTGTCACTCCCTCACCGAGCTAAGGAATTTTTTTTTGGGAACGGCATTTAATGTGAAGGTTTGTGTGCTGGCCTATTCACATTTGTCTTGTAACGACGGGCAGGTGTAATATAAGTTATTTAACTGGTGAGAGACAACTATTTAACCTTTAGTACAAACCAGCTACTTAAAGGTGTTTTTTTTTTAAGGAATTGTTCTCTTACAGACGTAACAAGTTTAGAATGTTATTATTGGGCAGTTGTTAACGTCATACCTTGCAGTATCCTTTACATAGAGAAAATTTGACAGCTATTTAAAATTTTTCTTTAATTGTTGCCTTATACTGGGAAGTTATTAACATCATATCTGGCAATCTCCTTTTCATAAAAAAAATTTTGTCAGCTACCCGAAATTGTTTTTAAAATTGTTTTTTTTTATGCCAGACTTAAAAATTTATTATTAAGGACGCCTTTAAAATAAAAAGATAACCTTAGCAGTGTGTGTTATTTCACCAGCACCTCCTGGCCCCTACTTCCACGATAACGTTTTATGGAATAACATGTGTACTGGAGTTGTTGTTTGTGAACTGCCCTAATTGACGGTTCAGAGTGTAAGTCTAGGGACCAATGACCTAAGCAGTTTGGTCCCTTAGGAATTCACACACATTTGAACATTTGTGAACCAGAACCTTGACGACGAGAACGTTCGCCCTCACTTTCACATACAGCCCAACATGTGGCCACTGTCACATCCAAAGGAGCCACAAATCTAGATAAATGGAGACTCACCCTGGAGCCCCTTTCAATCTCTGGGAAATGCTGGTAACGCTGTCTACCACGAGTATGGGGAAATGCTGTGCCCTTGACACCGATGACTCAACATCTGACACTACTGTCGCTCCTTGTATACCCTACCATACCTGGTAACGACACTAAAGACGAACAACACTACTGCAGCCTGGTGGATGCTCTACCTGCGCAGAGAAATGCAAGTCCGATCGTTTACACAGCTGCCGATGATGTGTACATTTATGAAGTGACATTGACATTCGACCACGTCTTATGGATGTTTCTCTTCTGTTGTCAGGCAGCGTAATTCATTGACGCTACTCTTACACAATGGTGTGAAGATGTCGTCCTTGTAAAGGCTCTAAAACATGATATTCTGTAACTAGCTGCTGGCTCCTACATGTCTTCTCTGTACTGTACCCATCGAGCTCTGAATTTATCAGCGACATTCTCGCGACCTCCGAGAGCAATGAATCATTAATCTCGGAGCTCGTGAGAATGATTCATCTACACCTCAGTGGGCCAATCAGAAATCGTCTTATTTGTTGCGATTCAGGCCAGACACATTACGAGCACTGACTTGTAGTGTATGAGCCGTGGTGAGACCGGCGCCAGTAATATCTCTGACATGAGTACGATCGATGTCCTAGTACGGAGGTTTGTCTTGGAGCTCGGGCCGGCTCGGGATATAAGCGAGTGCCGACCGCGAGTAAGAGGAACAACACTTTGACAGCGGAAGGCGACGGTGCGCGAGCCGGCGAATGGCTGGCGGGCAGAAACGAAGACAGCGTGCCTGAGGCTGGGCGGCGGTTATCACGTGGTTATGCTGGAGGCGGCGGGAGTTGGCCGACGCTGTGCATTCTCTGGCAACCTCGTGAGCTGCGGATGAGCCCGCTTCCTTGCAGTGACACGCTGTTAAGGTCTTGCGAAGTGATGGTCTGACATCTTCGCAAACCGCCCCAGCATCAAGACACCCAGTTAAGTACTCTAATTACTAAGAGCGCCTAGTTAACTGCGATTGTGCTCGCTCTTGGTAGAGGAAGACGTTGCAGGACGTGTGATGTTTTGTGTGTTCGGTTTCGTTTGATGCCTCTTATTAAGCGTGCGCCCTGCTTTGCATAATATTGATGTATTTGCAGAATGTTAGTTCATTAGCTACTATTAGCAAGTGTTTAATTTGCTTACGATATCGGTTAATTCATGTCAATGTGTCCTCTGCGGGCGATCTGAGTTTTTGTTTCTAAAGGTTACCGTGTTGAGCTTTGCAAGCCCACTTACGGTGGCCAATATGTGTGTCAAGTTCTAGTGAGTGTCGGTTCTCGTGAGTCAGTTCATTTCCCACTCTTAGCGTTCGTAATCAGGTACTGTTTCACTTAAGCAAAGGACTTGCGAGTGAAATTAGTTGTTGTTTAGCCTTGATTTTATAGTGTTAATTTACTGGTCAAATTTGAATATTAAAGTTACGAAAAGTTTTTTGGCCTCCTGTTGTCGGGTGTGCTCTGTGTTTCAGTGAGCTGAGGCAGCGGACAACCGAAGCGCAGAGCTTCCCTTTAGATCACAAGTTTGGCTTACGGGCGGTGGACTTCGCCTGAGCTCGTGTGTTCTCCTTCAGTAGCGTTTGCTGGGATCACATTTCGGCGCCCCTACCAGACGTGGGGTTTCAAATGGAGTCATGTCTTGGTTCGAAGGTAAGTAGTACTTCCCTCAGTCGGTTCAACCGTTCGTGGTTAAACTTCGCCTTTACAAGCTTGGGCCTTACTTCTGTTATGACACATTTATGATTGTACAAATCTGTAACTTTCTATGCCCTAAGAGCCCATCTTACAAGCCAATGGGCATTTGAATAATTTCGGGGTTCGCTCTGCGAGGTTCTCTTGTCTAGTAATTTGCAAGATTGCCCAAGTTACGTTTTAATAAATATGTTCTAAGTATTCATGTTAAAATTGAGGCGGTGTGTCCACTGTTATTTTACATGCAATGTTAAAGTATTGGAATTGAAAGGGTCTTAAATAACGGGTCTTAACTAGAGTTGTTTTGTTAAAGTTATGGTCAAATTCAGCCTTAGTGGTTTGCGTCAATTTTTATGTGAGATCGTTGCTAATGGTTTATTAGTTTATTAATGATTTTATACAGTGAGAGAGTTTCTTAAATATTTTGCCTGAGTGGCGGTTCTCAATGTTTATGGGAGAGCGTTGGCTAATGATTTATTAACTTGTTCATGATTTTGGATAATGAGTGTTTCGTAAATTGTCTTGCCTGAGTGGCGTCTGTCAGTTTTTATGAGAGATTGTTTTTGGTAGTTAATAAACACACTGGAATTGAAATTTTCACCTTATTTGGTCAGCCCTTCCACTGCCTTTAGATCTGAAGGTTAAACAAAGCAGGCGTTAAGTAATAACGTACCAGCGTATATCCATAGAATCACTTTTATTGTAAGTAAATGAAACACCTGCTCAAGTGAACAGTTGATGGTTGGAGAGAACGACATCACAGTTAGTCTGTGTAAACCAGTTACGTTGCCCACTGATGCATCGCATATATGAATCGTGATAACGCCTTCAGCATCAACTAAGGCCTGAAGACGCTACACTGAACCGCCAAAACTGGTGACTACGCAATAAATGACATCCTATGGACGGCTGTAGGTGTTCCATTTCCTTACAATTAGTGAACGGCCGTGGTCCCCCAGACCTCCATTCAAAAGGACAGGCGTACAAAAAATTACTCTTAGTTCTCTCCAGTATAGCTCCATCAGCCTACGAGAATCTAATGGCATCTAACTTTCAAAGTTCAAAAAATGTACGAGTTTTGTAAACATTATTTTATCTGTGATCATTCCTCTCTATAAATGAACAAAATATCATCATGGCCAAACTACACTCCTGGAAATTGAATTAAGAACACCGTGAATTCATTGTCCCAGGAAGGGGAAACTTTATTGACACATTCCTGGGGTCAGATACATCACATGATCACACTGACAGACCCACAGGCACATAGACACAGGCAACAGAGCATGCACAATGACGGCACTAGTACAGTGTATATCCACCTTTCGCAGCAATGCAGGCTGCTATTCTCCCATGGAGACGATCGTAGAGATGCTGGATGTAGTCCTGTGGAACGGCTTGCCATGCCATTTCCACCTGGCGCCTCAGTTGGACCAGCGTTCGTGCTGGACGTGCAGACCGCGTGAGACGACGCTTCATCCAGTCCCAAACATGCTCAATGGGGGACAGATCCGGAGATCTTGCTGGCCAGGGTAGTTGACTTACACCTTCTAGAGCACGTTGGGTGGCACGGGATACATGCGGATGTGCATTGTCCTGTTGGAACAGCAAGTTCCCTTGCCGGTCCAGGAATGGTAGAACGATGGGTTCGATGACGGTTTGGATGTACCGTGCACTATTCAGTGTCCCCTCGACGATCACCAGTGGTGTACGGCCAGTGTAGGAGATCGCTCCCCACACCATGATGCCGGGTTTTGGCCCTGTGTGCCTCGGTCGTATGCAGTCCTGATTGTGGCGCTCACCTGCACGGCGCCAAACACGCATACGACCATCATTGGCACCAAGGCTGAAGCGACTCTCATCGCTGAAGACGACACGTCTCCATTCGTCCCTCCATTCACGCCTGTCGCGACACCACTGGAGGCGGGCTGCACGATGTTGGGGCGTGAGCGGAAGACGGCCTAACGGTGTGCGGGACCGTAGCCCAGCTTCATGGAGACGGTTGCGAATGGTCCTCACCGATACCCCAGGAGCAACAGTGTCCCTAATTTGCTGGGAAGTGGCGGTGCGGTCCCCTACGGCACTGCGTAGGATCCTACGGTCTTGGCGTGCATCCGTGCGTCGCTGCGGTCCGGTCCCAGGTCGACGGGCACGTGCACCTTCCGCCGACCACTGGCGACAACATCGATGTACTGTGGAGACCTCACGCCCCACGTGTTGAGCAATTCGGCGGTACGTCCACCCGGCCTCCCGCATGCCCACTATACGCCCTCGCTCAAAGTCCGTCAACTGCACATACGGTTCACGCCCACGCTGTCGCGGCATGCTACCAGTGTTAAAGACTGCGATGGAGCTCCGTATGCCACGGCAAACTGGCTGACACTGACGGCGGCGGTGCACAAATGCTGCGCAGCTAGCGCCATTCGACGGCCAACACCGCGGTTCCTGGTGTGTCCGCTGTGCCGTGCGTGTGATCATTGCTTGTACAGCCCTCTCGCAGTGTCCGGAGCAAGTATGGTGGGTCTGACACACCGGTGTCAATGTGTTCTTTTTTCCATTTCCAGGAGTGTATTTATATTACAGTAACTATGTACAAATTTCCTAACATTTAGATTCCTTGATGACGACATTCTAATGCTGCAATTACTACAGACAGGTACTCTGCAGTATTTCTTTTCTTTTTTTGTTTTTGTACAAAATCGCCAATCTATTAATTCAATTAACATGTATTTGTCGCATACTACGAACTATACTTATGGAATTGTTTTATCTTACAGTCACGTATTACAAAAAAAGTTGTAACTATTTGTTGCGGGCGGTGTTACGCAACAGTTTTTTCCTAATTTTCCCGTAACTGGTGTAAAACACGAAACAAAGTCAAACCAAAATGAAATAACTTAACCTCTACCAGAAAATGAAATATACACTCCTGGAAATTGAAATAAGAACACCGTGAATTCATTGTCCCAGGAAGGGGAAACTTTATTGACACATTCCTGGGGCCAGATACATCACATGATCACACTGACAGAACCACAGGCACATAGACACAGGCAACAGAGCATGCACAATGTCGGCACTAGTACAGTGTATATCCACCTTTCGCAGCAATGCAGGCTGCTATTCTCCCATGGAGACGATCGTAGAGATGCTGGATGTAGTCCTGTGGAACGGCTTGCCATGCCATTTCCACCTGGCGCCTCAGTTGGACCAGCGTTCGTGCTGGACGTGCAGACCGCGAGAGACGACGCTTCATCCAGTCCCAAACATGCTCAATGGGGGACAGATCCGGAGATCTTGCTGGCCAGGGTAGTTGACTTACACCTTCTAGAGCACGTTGGGTGGCACGGGATACATGCGGACGTGCATTGTCCTGTTGGAACAGCAAGTTCCCTTGCCGGTCTAGGAATGGTAGAACGATGGGTTCGATGACGGTTTGGATGTACCGTGCACTATTCAGTGTCCCCTCGACGATCACCAGTGGTGTACGGCCAGTGTAGGAGATTGCTCCCCACACCATGATGCCGGGTGTTGGCCCTGTGTGCCTCGGTCGTATGAAGTCCTGATTGTGGCGCACCTCCACGGCGCCAAACACGCATACGACCATCATTGGTACCAAGGCAGAAGCGACTCTCATCGCTGAAGACGATACGTCTCCATTCGTCCCTCCATTCACGCCTGTCGCGACACCACTGGAGGCGGGCTGCACGATGTTGGGGCGTGAGCGGAAGACGGCCTAACGGTGTGCGGGACCGTAGCCCAGCTTCATGGAGACGGTTGCGAATGGTCCTCGCCGATACCACAGGAGCAACAGTGTCCCTAATTTGCTGGGAAGTGGCGGTGCGGTCCCCTACGGCACTGCGTAGGATCCTACGGTCTTGGCGTGCATCCGTGCGTCGCTGCGGTCCGGTCCCAGGTCGACGGGCACGTGCACCTTCCGCCGACCACTGGCGACAACATCGATGTACTGTGGAGACCTCACGCCCCACGTGTTGAGCAATTCGGCGGTACGTCCACCCGGCCTCCCGCATGCCCACTATACGCCCTCGCTCAAAGTCCGTCAACTGCACATACGGTTCACGTCCACGCTGTCGCGGCATGCTACCAGTGTTAAAGACTGCGATGGAGCTCCGTATGCCACGGCAAACTGGCTGACACTGACGGCGGCGGTGCACAAATGCTGCGCAGCTAGCGCCATTCGACGGCCAACACCGCGGTTCCTGGTGTGTCCGCTGTGCCGTGCGTGTTATCATTGCTTGTACAGCCCTCTCGCAGTGTCCGGGGCAAGTATGGTGGGTCTGACACACCGGTGTCAATGTGTTCTTTTTTCCATTTCCAGGAGTGTATATCAGTACCAGTGGCAGCCAGTATTTAACTGTGTAGATTATAATTTGCTATACTGAGCTGCATGTATGGCTAAGTAGAAAGTCTCTGTAAAAGTAAGTAGCGCTTGGCTGTAGGCTAGGTGATGCGTCGTGGGCCGTAAACCGGCAGCGGAAACAAACTCCAGCAGAATTAGCGGAAGGCTCGCTCGTATTTGCAAGGGACTATGCCAGCTGGTAGAAGCGGACAGAGCTTTCAAAGAAGCCGCGCCGGCCGAAGTGGCCGTGCGGTTAAAGGCGCAAGACCACTACGGTCGCAGGTTCGAATCCTGCCTTGGGCATGGATGTTTGTGATGTCCTTAGGTTTAACTAGTTCTAAGTTCTAGGGGACTAATGACCTCAGCAGTTGAGTCCCATAGTGCTCAGAGCCATTTGAACCATTTTTGAAGCCGCCTTGGCACTAAGTGCCCCAAAGTCACTATGCAGACTATGTCTCCAATTTGTGTAGACAGATTGGAGGCTGTGTGTGTTCAGGGGATGCGTGGAGCTTTTGGTAGAGTTCTGAGAGAGCAGCTATAGTGCCAAGAACTGCAGGAAGTCAGAATTCGTCGAAAACACGTGGACTGTTAAGACAACATCTTACTTGAATGATAGGCCGAGCGGTTCTAGGCGCTACAGTCTGGAACCGCGCGACAGCTACGGTCGCAGGTTCGAATCCTGCCTCGGGCATGGATGTGTGTGATTCCCTTAGGTTAGTTAGGTTAAGTAGTTCTAAGTCCTAGGGGACTGATGACCTCAGAAGTTAAGTCCCATAGTGCTCAGAGCCATTTGAACCATTTTTTACTTGAATGATACACAGAAACGTTTCGGAAGTGACACCAACACTGCACTCAGGCCTCGAAAATCAAGAATGTTTAACGAAATGCAAAAATACCTAGTACTGGTTAACACATATACTCCAGAAGTGGGAGTAAAAAATGCAGCTGTGGTTGCAGAGCTGCGCTTTGGACAGACACTCAGACAGACCTTTGGACAGACAGTCAGACAGACGAATAGTGAGAGAGGGAGAGAAGTACGGGGGGAGGAGGGGGGGTGGGTGGGACAGGAGGACACAGTTTTGAAGCGCCAAATATAACGAATTTTGTGACTGGTTAACCATATGAAATGAGTTGTAGGATGTGAGGTCCGCCAGTTTTGCAAAACATCGTTTTTCTCAGTTCCCAAACATGTTTCAACACCACTGTGCCATGATCAGTGGGTTATCGTTTTTATTTATTCTAAAATGTGAACATTTTTTGTTAAACGATTCTAAAATTATTTTGAACTGAAGATGAACAAAATTTCATAATGATCTAATAAAAATGTTCACATTACAGAATAAATAAAAACGAAAACCCACTGATGATGGCACAGTGGTGCCGAAACATGTTTGGGTACTGAGAAAAAACGGTGATCTGCATAACTGGCGGACCTCACATCCAACAATTTTAACTGCAAACACGGCCAACACAGGGGGCTGCAAATCAAAATGATGAATACCTGAAATGAGAGTAAGGGAGGAAGACCAGCATCTTTTAAGGCAACTCCTAAGTATAAAAATTGAGTTCTCTCATATGAACACTTTATTTTTGCCAAGATCGTAGTTTGTAAGGTGATGACTAGTTTCGGCAAAAGTGAATTACTATTTTCAGGTCACATCAGTACAAGCAGTTGCGTCTAAAACAACAATTATAGGTAGACACTTTGTGCTAATCAAATGGTTCAAATGGCTCTAAGCACTAAGGGACTTAACATCTTAGGTCATCGGCTCCTAGACTTAGAACTACTTAAACCTAACTAACCTAAGGACATCACACATATCCACTCGGCCACAGCGGCCAGCTTGTGCTCATCGATAATAATGTTACTCACAACACAGGAATGGCAACTGAAATGTGCCGAAACGATTTATCACTGTACGAACAGTTGCGATCGTGGCAAATAAGGTGTTCGTATAAGAAGACTTCAACACTTACAATTACAGATCGCCTCCTACAAGACTGGCTATGTAAGGTGATCGAACGTCTTACTGGTCGGCACGCGCGATGTTTCTCACTCGGCCAGTCAAAATTGCGTGACAGCAGAAAATACAGAGATCAGAGTCTTCCTTGTCGGAAAAGCACTGCAGAAATTTACGTCAGATTTCAGCGTCTTGATAGATAAACTTTTCTGGCAGGTTCTCCACAGGTGGAATTTACTTCAGAGACGAGGGGTTCTCATCAGTTTGAGCTGAACATAGACACAAGTTATTGGTACAGAGCCGAAGACTGATTTTGCAGCCACTGTAACCGCCAGTTGCAGGATGTGAGTGTGGCGAGATCCAACAGCAACGGAGAAGTTGGGAAAGTGGAATCATTTTTAGCGATTGCAGTAATTTCAATCTTCATTCTTAAGGACTTCTTTGCAGTTAGGGTTTCAGCATACTGTCATCTCCGGTCACAGATGCAAACCCAGACTCTTCTTCAGTGTTTTCTGCCTTATACACAAATCTTCCGCTGTGACAGTATGATTTCCACAAATATAAATATTTTATCGAGATAAGCATTCCTTAGTGTAATACAAACATAAATATTTTATCCAGATAAGCATTCTTTAGTGTAATAAGCTGACTTTATTGACGTCTTCTTTAATTTCATAATACAGTGAACTCTTTTACCATGGTTTGATGAGTAGGCCCCAAAATGGATCTAATACAAGAACTCATTAAAAGTGCAGGAAAGGACTTGATGAAACACTTCCAGAAGATTATAGTTAAGATTTGAATAGATGAAAGTATTCCTGATGGTTGAAACGTAAGTATCAAAAAATGTTTAAATGTGTGTCAATTCCTATGGAACCAAACTGCTGAGGTCATCGGTGCCTAAGCTTACACACTACGTAATCTAACTGAAACTAACTTATACTAAGTACAACATACACACTCATGCCAGAGGGAGGACTCGAACCTCCGACGGGGGGGGGGGGGGGGGGGGGGGGCGGGGGGGGGAGTGCCCGCGAACCGTGACAAGACGCCTCTGACCGTGTGGCTACCCTGCGCGGCATAGGTATCGTATGCCTAACACACAAGAAAGGTGGTACTTTGGTGTGCTCTAACTACAGAGGAATTTACCTATTACTACAACTTATAAAATATTCTCCAACAGTTTTATAATAGTCTTACACCCTATGTTGAAAATCCTGTTGGTGACTATGAATGTGGATTTCGTCAGGGAAAATCTACTGTTGATCAGGTCTTCACAATACGGCAAATCTATAAAAATGAAAAGAATTTGGGACTGATACACGTCGCGTCTTTATAAACTTCAGATCGGCCTACGACAGTAGTGACAGAAGGGAGCTGTATACCGCAATAGAAGAGTTAGTCGTTCCTGATAAGTTGATTGCTTTATGGGAGCTGCTATGGAAAAAACCCGAAGTCAAATTAAATACAGAATACGTTATCAAGTGCAGTGGCCACAAAATTGGAGTAAGACATGCAGAAGCATTATCCAGCCTTCTGTTTAATATAGCCTTGGAAAAGGTTATAAGAGATGCGGACATCAGTAGAGGAGCGACTATCTTGTATAAATTAGTTCAGGTGCTGGGATATGCAGATGATATTGATACGATTTCAAGAACGCCAACAGCAAATAAAGAGGCCTTTACATACCTTGAAAGCGCTGCTAGAAAGATGAACCTACAGATAAATGAATTATACGCCTGTAACAAGAAAATATTATCCAAATGAGCTCCATCCATAGAAATTACTTCATATAAGTTTGATGTGCGTAGTTTCACTTACCTTGGATTATAAATAAAGTGAAAGGACAATGTCAGCTCTGAAATCCTAAAACGAATACTGTCCTCCAACAAGTGCTCCCGTGGCCTCAGAATATATCTGAAATCTAAGTTTCCGTTCAGGAAAACTAAACTTATGATGTATAAAGTTTTAGTAACACCGATGTTAACATGTGGTGCTGAAACATGGACATCAGCAAAATTTGATGAAAAGGAACTAGACGTATTGGAAAAAAAGATCTTGAGACAAAGTCTTGGGCCAGTGGAAGAAAATGGTTTGTGGAGGTGGAGATTCAACTATGAATTACATAATCTGCATACTGAACCAGGCATTGTGAGCTACATTAACATTAATGATTAAGAAGATATTCAGTATAGAGGGTTGGGTTGGGTTGTTTTGGGGAAGGAGACCAGACAGCGAGGTCATCGGTCTCAACGGATTAGGGAAGGACGGGGAAGGAAGTCGGCCGTGCCCTTTCAAAGGAACCATCCCGGCATTTGCCTGGAGCGATTTTAGGGAAATCACGGAAAACCTAAATCAGGATGGCCGGACGCGGGATTGAACCGTCGTCCTCCCGAATGCGAGTCCAGTGTCTAACCACTGCGCCACCTCGCTCGGTTTCAGTATAGAGCCTGAAGGAACCACAAGAGTAGGAGGACCGAAGGTAATGAGGTAGGAAGCTGTCAGAGAGTACGTAAAGAAATTTAGGATACAAAACTGGAGGGTTTCGGCACTAAACAGTGAACAATGGAATAATCTTCTACAGAGAGCCAAGGCCCACAGATAGCTGTTGGGCCAGTGATGATGATGATGATTCACTTATGTCAGATATACGCTTTGAACTATTATTTTGTTCTTCTTGTATTTATTTGTCGCGGAAGTAGTGGTCACGTGTGATCGGCAGAGCAGCCAACGCAGTTGTTGCAGACAAAGTATATTCGTCATCTGCCAGGCATTGCTTGAAGTGAATTAGCAGGTGCACGTCCTGTCGAAAGCCGCTATCGATCCACTCGCTGCCTTTTCTGTTGTCATCAAGCGGTAGAGCCGTTCCGTGTACTGTTGTCGAAGAGGAGACGAAGATTAACTTCACAACTGCAAAGGCTTAGCCACTGGATTACGGAACGTAATTTTATCGCCGCATTTTTTTAACATTTTGGCATAGAACACTGCTTATGTGTACTGAATATGACGTCTTTCTAAATCAGCTCTCAGCACTCGCTTACCAAGCTATTTTTCTGTTTCTGCTGCAGAAGTGTATGTGATACTGAGGATAGTTTCGTAACACATGTCCGCAGTTCGTGTGGTCTTGCGGTAGCGCTCTCGCTTCCGGCGGACGGGGTCCCGAGTTCGATTCCCGGCGAGGTCAGGGATTTTTCCTGCCTCGAGATGACTAGGTGTTGTAGTGTCGTCTTCATCATCGTCATTCATCCTCATTACAGTCGGAGGAAGGCAATGGCAAACCACCTTGGCTAGGACCTTGCCTAGTACGGCGGTGCGGGTCTCTCGCATCGTCCCCTATGCTCCTCGTAGTATGAGACCACATCATCGTAACACATATGACTTTGCTACTTGGTAAGAGAGGGCTGAGGAAAATATGTTATTCTGCGAGCTATCAGATCAGATAGTAATTCGGAGAAATAATCTTAGGCCGACGGTGTCAGCCAGCACAGATTAGATGAGATTAGATAAACTGTTTGTTTCATAGACCCATGATGGAGAGATCCTCGAGAATGTGGAAGACGTCAGAAAAACAAAATCTCAATAAAGCATTACGAACAAAAGAACTCATACGCTAATGTTCTTTCCTTAGGTAGGATCTCAGGTCCTAAGAGAGATTATCTTTAAAGATGTGGAAATGTAAAAACAATATACATTTCAATTTATACTTTAATGAAATGATTATTACAAACATTTTAATGTGGAAGTACTAATGCAATTATGAAATGGACTTTAAAAATGCTGTAAGGTTGCTCAAAAATAATCGCTAGGTTTATTGTGAATTTATTTTTGAGCAACCTTACAGCATTTTCAAAGTCTGCTTCATAATTACTGTGATAATGATTGCACTCCTTTTTAAGGATTTTCAATTCAATTTAGATGTCGGTACTAACGTGCATAAGATAATTTAGAGGCTATAGTAGTGAAGTATCGGCAGCAACAGAATTTTCAAGGCTTACTTGCACAGATTACGTTAGGGCACTGAAGCTTTGCTTCACGTAGTATTCATGTGACGTGATATAAATAATAAATACACGAACTAGTACCGTGAAGTTGACAGTAGTGTAACTAACAGAGACTAGAACGACATATTGCTAAGCTACCCTTTTACATCGTTTTACTAAGTCACAAAGACAGACGGAATATAGAGAGAACGCTATTTATTGGTACAGTAGTGATATTGAAGGGATAATAACATTAAGGAGGTTATTGAAACGTTTCACTTTTTTATTGAACCTTTCTAGCCTCCAAGATCAACTGATCTTTTTCATTGTGTGATTATAAAAATTTTCTTAGAAAAAAAGGAAAAAGGTCTTTTCGAAGAAGAGTACTTTTCTTATGTTGTATGATTTTAAGTGCAAGAACTTGTTAGTTACCAGAAAAAATAGGAGGGCGTGCGGAAGAGTAATGCCTCCGAATTTTTACTGTGAAAACTCTTAAAATTTTTTTAATAAAACAAACTTTATTAAAATTCTACTCTTCATTCTTCATGTCTACATGTTTATTTTTCGTCGCAGTCACCCTGGTGACGAACACATTTCTCTCAACGAGATATCAGTTTGTTGATAGCGTCACTATAGAATGCTTTACTTTGGTGACGGAGCCACAGCCACACTTCTGCTTACAACGCTTCGTCGCTATCAAAGTGAAGTCGTCGAAGATGTTCTGTAAGTTTTGGAAACGGATGAAAAGGGGCCAATTCGGGACTGCATGGAGAATGATCAGTGACAGTGAATCCAAGGCGTCGGATTGTAGCATATGTGGCAGTGTTCACGTATGGTCTGGAATTGTCATGTTGAACGAGATGGTGTCCACGCGAGGAAGAACGCTTCGAATTCGGAATTAAATTATAGCAGCATGCAGTTTCTCGAGCACCGACGTAGTTACGTTACACGCCGTCATGTTACACGGTACAACTCGGAGCCCTCTAGCGGCACAGGGCTGCAGGTATATGTAGACATGAACAACAAAGATGTAAAATGTTAATAACCTTCGTTGTATTGAAACAGATTTAAGAATTTTCATATAAAAAATTCAATACGCTCTCGTAATATCGACTTCGCTTTTAATGGAATAGCATCATCAGATAGATTGAAACCTGTCCTCAGAAGCATACATGCAAACAATATAAATGATGTTCTACTTATTTTAACTTATAACATTTTTCAACATATTCAAGATATTGGTGATGTGTTTTCACAGATTGATGCAGTAGGAGCTAAAATAGTGACCAATGTTTTTTTGTAACCTCGTTTGGCGCTCGAATTAAGATATCGATTCAGTTTTTCAAATGAAAATGTTTTGGTTTGTGGCTGCACCGTAGCAGTTCTCGGTGAGACAGATTTAGCAATACGACTATTTCATATATCCGACAAGATACCATGGACTAAATGTGCATTTGAAGTGAGACTTTCTATTGTTTTGCCAGCTCATTGAATGTCGTCGCATCATGCCACTGTCAAGCCATCAATGGAATACCGACGTATTCTCTGCGAAACAGCACGTGTCTCTAAGATTCGTAATGTTCTTAATTACAATAAAACAATGGCTATGGAAGCCTTTCTGAGAGATCAAATGAAGAGAATTCGAACACAGTTTTGAAATTATAAAAATAGAGCCGAGGGCTGAAAGTAAAAATTTGTTAAACAATTTGGGAATTTTAAATGCAGCGTCTGATTACATCTATTAATCCCTTGAACTCGTTAGGAAAAAAATGTGTACATGTTACAGAAACAGGTCCAACAATGATCGTGGTGCAAGAGCCAGACGTAACTTATTTTTGCCAAACAAACTTACACGTAAACCTCGTTGAAACAATATTTTCTGCCAGAAAACCAAACTGTGTAGTACGCTGCCTAACGACATAAGGAGATAACTATAACCAACATTTGTCACGCATACCTCTAGAGTAATACAGTGAGTGATTAGTCATGTAACAAAATGTAGGGGAAATTAGTTTTTCCATGAATTATGATGAGTAATACTAACCTCGTTCGATCTTCCTAAGATAAGTACTTTCTTAATTGGGGAGGAAAACCTACTGTTTTTCTAACAAACAAATAAAACCGGAGAATAATGTAATGGGAAGTGGAAAGGAAGGAAACAATAAACAGCAGAGTATCATTCCCAATAACAGGGGTCATATCTTCGTCAAAGATTATTAAGCTTATGAGTACCTATAGGTGACTATTTTATGAATCATTGAAGCGTACTGGTGTGGTTGAACTAAGGCTGGACAGAATATTATGCATAACGACCCACGAACGAAGAGGTAATTGGAGATAGAGCACTGATTGAACTATTAAGGGCAACGGAATCGCCGGAGTCCTTTACAAAGAAATCATTTTGGCGTCCACTAGAAGCAAGTACGGAAATCTCTTAAAATAACCGAGTGAAGCCTTTCACGGCTAATGTTTACTTCTCTTTACACTTCAGAGCTTAGAGGCCGTGGTTTATGAATAAATACTAATCGTATTTACTAATGTTTAGTACCCACTTGTGGGACTAATTTTCGGTGATGTAACTGGTTTTCGCCATCTATGATGATGTCTCCTGCAGAAGAGGATGCAACGTTAATGAATACTTTAATACATCGAACACGAGAATTTACAGAAGAAACCATATAAAAGCTACATATGAAGAAGCTTACGTGGATTTGAGTGATGCACTTTCCGAATGAGATTTCGTCTCCTTAACCACTGAGCCACATCGCTTGTCGACTAGAATGAAAAAAAATCCACCTTCACTTGTAACGTGTGGAAAGATATTGAGCTAAAGAGACAAGATTAACAGCTTGTACGTCACAGTGCAGCCTTGATAAAGGGAGTACGACCGAATGAGCTCCGCACTGTTTGTAGTCTAGTGGAAGAGGCACATGTCTGTTCAGACAAAGAGATAAGGTGTAGCGGGAGTCTGAGAACTGCTTAATACTCCTGAAATGATTTCGTTATTCCTATGGAGGTAGTCTGCAAAATATTCTTCGAGCTGCCCATCGTAATGGGCTTCTAGCTTGTAAGTGTGTGTGTGTGTGTGTGTGTGTGTGTGTGTGTGTGTGTGTGTGTGTGTGTGTGCGCGCATGTGTGTGTACAGGTGGAGGAGGAGTGGTCTCATGGCCTCGAGGCTTTGCGTACACACAGCTCCCGGTCAATAATTGGCTGCCGTATCCTCGAAAAATCCTGCCTCTGATAGTGTTAATTACGGCTGGCTCTTTGCTACCTTGTCCTTGGTGTGTCCTTGCGTCAGTAGCCTCTAGTCCTGGGTGTGGCCGTCTACTGAAAATGGCTGTCACGAAAAGCTGTTAATATGGTATTACGCTTGTGTCGCTGGATGAACGCTATCAAGAAGGAAAGGATAGTATTTGTTGCAGTCCCGTAGAGAAATTCAAAAGTGGTTAAAAATTCTGAGTTTTTGATTTGACTGACAGATCAAAAAACAGTACTGCTTCATATCTTACGTAAACACAAGCAATTACCTGCAAAGTGTTATGTCGGTAAAATTATATGGTGGACAATTCAGAGGTCACTTCACCATCGCCTAAAGAGAAGGCCGCAGTCCCCTCGTACGATGTAAAGCACAGTGTGTAAGTTTATACGTCAGCTGCACAATGTTTATTCTAATACACATCAAACGGAAATTCATAGCTTACCTCCAGTATGTTAGTTACATGTGAATTATCATAATGAGTATGATGATTACCGAAATGTTGGGCACTTCACCACGAAGCTGACATATAAAGCCACAATCAAAGTAAGAATACTTTTTTTAAAGAATAGCTTCTGTAAAATCGTTTGAGAAAGACTGACTACAAGGCGCCTCGATTCTGTCAGCGCAGCGCCTCGCCAACGCTTGCGCTCTGTTCGTGACGTCATACAAGGGCACGGTGGCCTTCTGTTTAAATGGTGATGTTTGGTTTAGTCTGCTTGGTCACTACATGAAATACCCGATTAGGTAATACCACGCCCGATTCTATAAACAATCGAACTTCTACGTTTATAAGAACAGCTAGTTTTTCACCTATCTCAATCTTTGTGACGTCTTATCATCTTAACTTTGCGTCGTACAATAACATAATGTTACTCGGTGCTACATGTAGAAACTTTCTGAAAAATATGTTGCGAATATAGCTAGTAATAAAGAAGTAATAAATTGAAACTTCATTCCTGATGCTGAAGGTCTAGTTCATGGGTAGTGAAAAATGTAGTAAGTGATAAACTATTCCCTTTCATAATTTTGTGTGGAGTGTCAGCACGAAAAGTTTCGAAATGGTCTGAAATTATGTTTAATGTTTGTTGGAAGAAGCTAAGTGACCTCATTTTTAAATACATGGCAGTGCAAAACCTAAGACGAATTACATAAAGTAACAACGCATTAACTACTCTGTGGAAATGAATGAAACTGTGGGAATATGTTTACCACAGATCTCTCAGTCATGCACAGAACGCTGGACGTCATATTATTTGACGTCAGCGTGACTATCCCTCCAAATGGGCGTGGTCCCACAACACGAGGCAGCTGAAGGAATGGGAAAAGACAATGTGTGTGTCGATCAGGGAGTAGTTACAGTGCATTGCAACATGGTCTGACTACAACATCTTCATGAACAAGCATGGGGAAGAATCATGTGAAACTGGACCAAGGACTAAGTGTGACGAACGTAGCCCAGGAGTCTGGTACAGATCACAGGTTTCTTTCAGGAACATGGGGAGTGTTCCGAACCACAGACACTGTTGCTGGCCGGCCGGTGTGGCCGAGCGGTTCTAGACGCTTCAATTTGGAACCGTGCGACCGCTACGGTCGCAGGTTCGAATCCTGCCTCGGGCATGGATGTGTGTGATGTCCTTAGGTTAGTTAGGTTTAAGTAGTTCTAAGTTCTAGGGGACTGATGACCTCATATGTTAAGTCCCATAGTGCTCAGAGCCATTTGAACCATTTTTGACTCTGTTGTTGATCAAGATCTATTACGGTAGCAGATGACTGCTACAGTACAACAGGCAAGAAGGAAGCCACATCACAACAATTGCAAATACACTTAACAGGACTGAAAGGCACACAGTCTCACACTGAATAGCGGCATGGTGATTGCTTGGGTGTGCTGTCTTTGCCTGACAACAATACATGGTGTTCTGTTAACACCTGCCCATCAATGGTACCGTTTGCGATAGTGTCAGGAGCATAGGGACTGGATGAGCGAGGAGTGGTGTCGCATGCTCGTACCAGATGAGAGCAAACTAAATCTGAAGTGATTCTCGAAGTACTCCCATATGGCGAGAGGTGGGAACACACAATGCACACAGGAACTGTGTTGGCATAAGCTGTTGCCAGCACAATGGTCGGCAAAGATGTAGCGCCAAATTGATACTGGGTCTGGATCAAGCACGCCTATCACGAGAGAGGCCAGAGACACGCCAACAAGCAACACACTGCCAACGCCCTCTCCACAGCATGTATTTAGGCAACCACCGCTGACCAAAGGGGCTCACTAGACTCACATTCCAGTTTGGCGTCTATCAGTTCAATCGTAGAGCGGGTTCAGTTCACATCGCAGGTTACGACAGTACATAGCGACCAGATTTATGACAATAGCAAGATTACCAGTACTGTCTGCAAGAGGGCTGTTACTGATGAGCTTGTAACATAACACATGGACTCTATTCAAGTAGCACCTTCATGTAAGTGAAGAACCGTATTAAACTACGTGTGCGTTTGTGTTGTTGAAAGAGAATACCCGCCACCCATAACAACATCATCTCCCTTGCTTCCTTGGTACAAGACTGGCCGGCCGGGGTGGCCGAGCGGTTCTAGGCGCTACAGTCTGGAACCGCGCGACCGCTACGTCGCAGGTTCGAAACCTGCTTCGGGCATGGATGTGTGTGATGTCCTTAGGTTAGTTAGGTTTAAGTAGATCTAAGTACTAGGGGACTGATGACCTCAGAAGTTAGTCCCATAGTACTCAGAGCCATTTGAACCATTTGAACAAGACTCTGCAGTGGCGACGAGGATATTTCAGGAACAGTGCCTAAGGTGATCGTTTTGGTGGTCCAAGCGTCCGATGCTGGGAGGTATGGTGTTTCATGGACGGACTGACCCCCGAATCTTTGAATATGGTCACCGGTCATCATAACTGTGACGCAATACTCTTTCTCCATGTGCATCTTTTCAGGGGTGCATTTTGCCCTGCCGTTTGAAGTTCTCTATCTCATTTCGTAAGAACAAAACCCTTACATGATCGCTTTGTTGTCCATCCTTCACTCTGCCTCTTTGTGTATTAAGATCGCTTTTTGTCAGGAACTCTTAGAGGCATCAACTTGAAATTTACGTCAACTATTGAGGACTACAGTCTCTTGGCGATGTAAAAAATTTAACAAAACTAGACATGATTGTCTTACTGGGATAGCCGCGATTCTTCTTTGAATAAAAATATGGCATTTCAGTCTTTGATCGCTACTTTTTTATTTTCAGTAACTGGTTTCAGGCTAGCTGCCTATCTTCAGATCATATATTGCAGTTACATAATAACCCATCAGTATTGTATTGACTAACAGGTTACTCTGTAACTGCAATATATGATCTGAAGATGGGCAGCTGGCCTAAAACCGGTTACTGAAAATAAAAATATAAGCGATGAAATACTGAAATGTCATATTTTTATTTAAGAATCTAAGTTTATAAGACAATGGAATGAAAAAATACTCCGTCTTCAGGCCACGAGAAGCCACCAGGACCATCCGACCGCCGTGTAATCCTCAAGAAGAGGATGCGGGTAGGAGGGGCATGGGGTCAGCACACCGCTCTCCCGGTCGTTATGATGGTATTATTGACCGAAGCCGCTACTATTAGGTCGAGAAGCTCCTCAATTGGCATCGCGAGGTTGAGTGCACCCCGAAAAATGGCAACAGAGCATGGCGGCTGAATGGTCACCCATCCAAGTGCCGGCCACGCCCAACAGCACTTAACTTCGGTGATCTCACGAGAACCGTTGTATCCACTGCGGCAAGGCCGTTGCCTCATGAAAAGATACGACGATCTATATCACATACCTAGATGCTCGCAGTCTCTCACCGTAACCCATAGATGAAATACCTATACACATAATTAAATTTGTACGGAAACTGAGAGCGCGTGTCCTGCTCTGACTTGTTGGCCTTTGTGACACTACGCGACCGCATCGAAGCTCTTGGAACGAGAGGATTAGTCTGGCCTGCACGTTGCCCCGACTTAAATCCCAAAGAACACGCCTGGGATGCCCTAGGGAAGACTACTGCACGACATCCACCTGCCAATGACTATCCAGCAGTTCCCAACCGCACCTGCGTAGGAATGGGACGTCCTGACACAAGATCTCCTTACCAACGCTGTGGCCAAATGAGAGCACGTTGAAGAGAATGCACTGTCGAGTGTGGTGATCACAGAACCATATTCCGCTATTGCCGACCGCGGTGGTCTCGCGGTTCTAGGCGCTCAGTCCGGAACTGCGCGACTACTACGGTCGTAGGTTCGAATCCTGCCTCGGGCATGGATGTGTGTGATGTCCTTAGGTTGGTTAGGTTTAAGTAGTTCTGAGTTCTAGGGGACTGATGACCACAAATGTTAAGTCCCATAGTGCTCAGAGCCATTTGAGCCATGTTCCGCTTTCTGTAATATCCAAGGGACCAACAAAAATCGCGGGAACTTCAGTGTAATTATTGTCTTTGAATAAAAATGTTATTTCTATTCGTTTAATTCTTTCAGTTGTATTGTATTAAACTGGGAACCTAGAACCGACGGAGAGGCTTCATCCCCGCCGTAGCCCTCAGTGGTTCACAACCCTACAACAGGCCACAGCAGTCCACCCACCTCACCGCTGCCCCACACCGAACCCAGGGTTATTGTGCTTTTGGAAAACAGAAACAGTAAACGTTCGTACTACAATGAATGGGTTTATACTAGAAAAATAAGGCCAATAAAGATGGATCCGGAAACGAATACTTTCCGAGATAAAAACGTGTTTATAGGAAGGGTTCTGCAATGCATGGTTTCGGATTTTAGCGCAGTCGTCGCATTGGCGCTGCGTCAAACGTGTCGGCAGGGTATTATGATGTACACTACTGGCCATTAAAATTGCTACACCACGGAGATGACGTGGTACAGACGCGAAATTTAACTGAAAGGAAGAAGATGCTGTGATATGCAAATGATTAGCTTTTCAGAGCAATCACACAAGGTTTGAGCCGGTGGCGACACCTACAACGTGCTGAAATGAGGAAAGTTTCCAACCGATTTCTCATACACAAACAGCAGTTGACCGGCATTGCCTCGTGAAACGTTGTTGTGATGCCTCGTGTAAGGAGGAGAAATGCGTACCATCACGTTTCCGACTTTGCTAACAGTCGGATTGTAGCCTATTGCGATTTCGGTTTATCGTATCGCGACATTGCTGCTCGCGTTGGTCGAGATCCAATGACTGTTAGCACAATATGAAATCGGTGGGTTCAGTAGGGTAATACGGAACGCCGTGCTGGATCTCAACGGCCTCGTATCACTAGCAGGCATCTTATCCGCAGGGCTGTAACGGATCGTGCTGCCACGTCTCGATTCCTAGTCGACAAGTGACATGGCGGATATGATAGTCTGCTATGATTCATCAAATAGACGTAGCCCCCGAGCCCGTGCCCTCTACGCTGAAAAATATCTACAGCGCAGAGTGTCCTCTGATAAGCTGTTGCACAGGCTTTTCCAGCCCCTGAGGGACACAGGTACCCTAGCACATGGGAAGAGAGATAGTGGGAGGCACAGCACAGTCAGTACGCCTGACATGGAGGAGCGTCTGCTACGTTCGATGGAAGAGACTCTTGGTGGCAGTGTACGAAAGCAGCAGCAGCAGCAGAGGGCGTACCTTACTCTCTTATCTGGGAGGGTACTTCATGAACAATTGTTGCATCCATACCATCTACAGCGCGTGCAGGCCCCAAGGTCACAGTATCGTCATGCCAGACGGCGGTTTTGTCAACGGCTGTTGCAGAAATGTGCCGCTGATCCACTGTTCACATTCAAGATTTTATTTACCGATGAGACAGGTTCACAAGAGGTGTTGTGAATTTCCATAACCAGCTTGCATAGGGAAGTGTAAACTCCCAAGCAATTCAGGAAATCGTGCATCGACACCGATTCTCAATCAACGTATGGGCAGGCGTACTTCGTGACAGACTAATGGGGCCATACGTGCTAATGCTACGCATTATCTGGACTTTCTCATTAAGCTGTTGCCTACCTTGCTGGAGGCTGGGCCATTGCCGCAACGAATACAAATGTAGTTCATGCATGATGGCGCACCAACACACTTTCGTCACAATGTGCGCGAACATCTGACGCAGACATTTCAGTACCGCTGGATTGGTCGGCTTAGTGGGGAATGGGGGGGGGGGGAGAGGGGGGAGAGAGGGCACACCTTGGCCTACTCGTTGTCCAGATGTCAATCCCCTAGAATTTTGGTTACGGGGACAATTTAAGGAATTGGTACATGCCAGGACAATCAGCGATGTGCGGACACTACAGGGTCGCATCTTCAATGCGTGCCAGCAGATACAACAACGACCAGGTATACTTCAAAAGGAACGTAATTCCTTACGGCAGAGGGCAAAGGGGTGTACTGTCATGAATGGACGCCACGTTGAACACCTTCTGTAAACACGTTTTTGTCGCACAAAGTATGCATCTCCGGAACCATATTTGTTGGACTTATTTTTCTTGTTTCTATGAGTACTACCACCCATGAAAGTATTCTTCACTTTTTTTAAAACTCTGAATAGCAACTCTCTTCGTTGACGTAGCCTAAAGATTTAAGAAGGAGGTAAAAGTATTAAAGAAAGTCTGCTGCTACAAATGCAAACAAACAGAAAAGTGGGAAAAAATACGGGTCAGATATTAGTGAAAGATGAGCTCGTTTAAAAGTGCAGACAACTCTCTGAGGAAATTCGTTATCTTGTAGAACGATTTTAGTCATCATTTTCTCTTTTATTCACTACTGCATGACAAACCCGGCTTTGTCTGGGTATTCATTTTGCCAATTTTCTGTTAGGAACAAAAACAAGAAATGAAATCTGCTTGTACTGCAATATCGAAAAAAAATCATTTCCATGAATTGGTGAAAACACATTTGAAAGTTTGTAGCAGACTCAGTGTGAGATGATCGCCGCGTGAGGTAGCCGCGCGGTCTCAGGCGTCTTCTCACGGTCCGCGCGGCTCCCCCCGTCGGAGGCTTCCCTCGGCCGTGGGTGTGAGTTGTCTTTAGCGCAAGTTAGTTTAAGTTACATTAAGTAGTGCGTACGCTTAGGGACGGATGACCTCAGCAGTTTGGTCCCATAACACCTTACCACAATTTTGAGATGATCCCGGACAGTTCCTAAAAATTGGGCGCAACTGCTTCGCGTCTTTACAGTAAGATTTCGTAAACATCTCTACGAAAACGCCTCTTCATAGCTCTATAGAAGGCTATTCAAATGGTTCAAATGGCTCTGAGCACTATGGGACTTAACATGTGAGGTCATCAGTCCCCTAAACTTAGAACTACTTAAACCTAACTAACCTAAGGACATCATACACATCCATGCCCGAGGCAGGATTCGAAACTGCGACCGTAGCGGTCGCGCGGTTCCAGACTGAAGCGCCTAGAGCCGCTCGGCCCCAGCGGCCGGCTAGAAGGCTGTCGTTTTCGTCTACAGCCCGTTTGCACTTCGTAGTTTCAAGCTGTCAAAATCGCTGCCAGCTGTCAGGGATTTCATTTCGTTGACTCGACTGTAGGACTGTCTTAGTAATAAAGAACGTATTAAAACTTGTGCATGATCGGTATTTTTTAATACATCTCTGTGTATATGATGCCATATCCCTCGAATTGTGTCGTACAATGATATACTTGTGTAGGTACATTCAGCGGCAAATGTGGATAATGTCCGCGAAATATGTTTTGAATACAGTTAGTATCAAATAAGTAATAAATTTAAACTTTGTACTTGATGCGGCGGTTTTTCACGCATTTCAATGTTTACGTCGTCATATTTCCTGATATATATATATTTTATACAATGACATAATTTTGTAGGTAGATTCAATGGCATGTGTGGATAGCGTCTGCAGAATGTGTTGTGAATAGAGTCTGTAGCAAAGAAGTTATAAATTTAAACGTCATTCACAATGCAGCAGTTTTTTCAAGCACCTCAGTATTTATGACATAATATCTACTGAACTATGTTTGGTACCATGATATGTTGTAGGTGCCTTTAGCGTCGTATGTGCATACCGTCTGCGAAATTGATTGGGAATAGAGTTAGTAGCAGAGAAGTAATAAATTTAAACGTCATGCATTATGCAGCAGTTTTTCATACATATAATTGTTTATGACGTCATATAACATTAACTTTGATAGGGAGGTGGCTCTTACCTCCTCAGCGATTGTTACCTCACAGTAAGGGATATGTGTACCAAATCTGAAATTGGTCAAGTGGTTTAGGAGAATATGTGATACGTGCATACAGACAAATACATACATTCGCTTTTATAATGTAAATGGAATTTTCTGAGGTACCCTCGTAATAGCAATATAGTAACTTTTATAGCAATGCCACTATGACCTATTTGGCTGAGGGCACACGTAAATAAGTTCTTGCATGGCTATATTCTACACTTAAAATGTGATAACCACAAATGACACATAACTAGTTACGGGTAAATACTGCATTCTCCGGTACTCACGACTTGCTGAGTGTTCTTACAGCTCGCAAACTAATCCCGTAAGAAGGAGAGTTAAGTTAATCGTTACATTCTCATAAAAATGAAATGAAATGATGGTAGGGTATTATCCGCCAGGAGATCTTCTTTAGCCGTTGTTCGGCGGCGCAGAGAAAATCTTTGTAGCACCACTTGCGCAACTTACTTGTCGATGAAAACGCCGTGAAATGATTAGGACAACACGATTATCCCACCCCGACCGAAGAAAATCTCTGACCCGCTCGGGCACAGAACCACGGACCCTGTGATCTATAGGCAACGACGCTAACCAATACACCACGAGATGCGGGTATGACACTGTCGTTGTGTATTACAATGCAAATAAAAGTAAAGCAAAGGATGAAACACGGAGTCGCAACATTCCTCCCAGCGACAGTAAGATATCCCCCCCACCGCCATGACTTTCACGACCAATGGCTGGTAACAGCGCTAAAAATTTTCGGTCGCGAACTCTCACAGCGAGCAGTTTATTGGTTCGTTGGTTAATTTGGGATAGGGGACCAAACAGCTAGGTCATCGGTCCCATCGGATTCGGGTAGAATGTGGAAGGAAGTCGGCTGTGTCCTTGCAAACGAACCATCCCGGCATTTGCCTGAAGCGGCTCAGAGAAATCGAGGAAAACCTTAATCAGGATGGCCGGACACAGGTTTGAACCGTCGTCCTCACGAGTCCAGTGTGCTAACCGCCGCGCCACCCCGCTCGGTGAGCAGCTTATGAGAAGCACCTAGCCTTTGATGTAAAAACAAGATTAACGTTTTTTGTATGACTTGACAGTCCTGATGACGCAACCTGGAGTAATTACATACGTCAGGAACGGTATACGAAAAGCTGTTGTCTAGCAAAGAATTTATTTTTATAGTCGTTTTCTGTTATAGCATCATTCTTTTCAACATTTCCGTCTTTCCATATTTATTTTTTATGGATATATGACATACAATACTGGCCATTAAAATTGCTACACTATGAAGATGACGCGCTACAGACGCGAAATTTAACCGACAGGAAGAAGATGCTGTGATATGCAAATGATTAGTTTTTCGGAGCATTCACACAAGGTTGGCGCAGGTGGCGACACTTGCAACGTGCTCACATGAGGAACGTTTCCAACCTATTTCTCATAAACAAACAGCAGTTGACTGGCGTTGCCTGATGAAACGTTGTTGTGATGCCTCGTGTAATGAGGAGAAATGCGTACCATCACGTTTCCGACTTTGATAAAGGTCTGATTGTAGCCTATCGCGATTGCGGTTCATTGTATCGCGACATTGCTGATCGCGTTGGTCGAGATACAATGACTGTTAGCAGAATATGGAATCGGTGGGTCCAGGAGGGTAATACGGAACGCCGTGCTGGATACCAACGGTCTCGTATCACTAGCAGTCGAGATGACAGGCATCTTATCCGCACGGCTGTAACGGATCGTGCAGCCACGTCTCGATCCCTGAGTCAACAGATAGGGACGTTTGCAAGGCAACAACCATCTGCACGAACAGTTCGACGACGTTTGCAGCAGTATGGACTATCTGCTCGGAGACCGTGGCTGAGCGCCTGCGATGGTGTACTCAACGACAAACCTGGGTGCACGAATGGCAAAACGTCATTTTTCCGGATGAATCCAGGTTATGTTTACACCATCACGATGGTCGCATCCGTGTTTGGCGACATCGCGGTGAACGCACTTTCGAAGCGTTTATTCGTCATCGCCATACTGGCGTATCACCCGGCGTGATGGTATGGGGTGCCATTGGTTACTCGTCTCTGTCACCTCTTGTTCGCAATGACGGCACTTTGAACAGTGGACGTCACATTTCAGATGTGTTTGCGACCCGTGGCTCTACCCTTATATTCGATCCCTGCGAAACACTACATTTCAGCAGGATAATGCACGACCGCATGTTGCAGGTCCAGTACAGGCCTTTCTGGATACAGAAAATGTTCGACTGCTGCCAGCACATTCTCCAGATCTCTCACCAATTGAAAATGTCTGGTCAATGGTGGCCGAGCAACTGGCTCGTCACAATACGCCAGTCACTATTCTTGAAGAACTGTGGTATCGTGTTGAAGCTGTATGGGCAGCTGTACCTGTACATGCCATCCAAGCTCTGTTTGACTCAATACCCAGGCATATCAAGGCCGTTATTATGGCCAGAGGTGGTTGTTCTGGGTACTGATTTCTCAGGATCTATGCGCCCAAATTGCGTGAAAATGTGATCACATGTCAGTTTTAGTATAATATATTTGCCCAATGTTCATCATCTGCATTTCTTCTTGGTGTAGCAATTTTAATGGTCAGTAGTGTAGTTTAGAAATTAGACAGTCTTCAGCACCATTGTCTTTGTATTAACTATGTTCGCTGTACCAGGGAACTGACCGTCATGGCATATTAACACCTGCATGTTTTCCGATTTTCGCCGGCCGGAGTGGCCGTGCGGTTCTAAGCGCTACAGTCTGGAACCGGGCGACCGCTACGGTCGCAGGTTCGAATCCTGCCTAGGGCATGGATGTGTGTGATATCCTGAGGTTAGCTAGGTTTAATTAGTTCTAAGTTCTAGGCGACTGATGACCTCAGAAGTTAAGTCGCATAGTGCTCACAGCCATTTGAACCATTTTTTTCCGATTTTCAAGTGTATCGTTACACTGCGCCAAGTTTCATTACAATCAATCAGTTCAGAGGAACTGGGCGAACAGTGTAGCACACACTCGCTTCTGAGTATCGGAAGGCAAAAGAGACGGAGCTACAGTGGAGTCTCAAGAAAAACAAGATGCAAAAATTTTTCTACCGGCTGAAGGGACAAATTTAGACACATGTCGCTTCGTATAGCTCCTCTTTTAAAGGCATCTACCACCAACTGGACGCACAAATTTGCAGCGTCAGATTCTCTCATTGTCTCTTACCGCATAGTGGACATCAAGATCGCAAGAACACATTCCTAAGCAAACAGCTCGGTCACTACCATTTATTTGACAGATTTGCACGAAAGTAACGCATTTCAAAATCGAAATGAAGCACTAATACGCCATGATAAAAATTTCCTCAATAATGTGATTTTTTATGCTGAATTTGTGTCTTTGTCACAAGTACTATTCTGATGACTCAAAAGATTTTCTATTCCCATTGTTATTGTCCCCTAGGAGTAACAGGTGAACAACTATTGTTTCTAGACTTTCACTGAGGCTGATTTAGAGTTTGGAAATTTGGCGTAGGCGACAACGTCCCTCGCAAGTACTATGAGCAAAGCGTGACACATATACAGCTCAGCTCAAGTAAGGAATATTAGTATGACAAAATGAATAAGAGTAAGAAGTGTCCCCTACATGTGACTGACGGCTTCACAATAGAGAACAAATATCGTTGGCTGCACGGTGCAGCTCCAGTAAGGTCATTAGGGAAGGTAAATAAACAACAGTACTGACACGTGTTCCGCGATCGTCGTCACTGGTGGTATGTGCTGGCTTACATGGACGTATGCAGAAACTGGCGTTCGAACGAGTCGTTCTCATCACATGCTACAGTTACAACCATGATTTATTTTCCTGTTTATCTGTCTCTGGAGGCTTGTTTTGACCGTCTCAGCCTACGTGGAAAGTATTTCGTAAGAGGCGTGAAGCTAAACATAGCACGTAAACTCTTTAAAGGGCCAGTCTCATAAGATGACAATTCCTAGGCGGTGCACACATCTCGAAACTGCAAAAGGCGATAAGTCTGCCATCTGCGAAATGTGCGATATTTTTTAGGCACTTTAGGAATAGCCTACGAGGAATCTTATCTGCCTTTCACTAAGGAAGTTCGATAGTGAATCGCAAGAAAACAAAGATAACATTTATCAGCACTGACCTCAGCATTGTTAGCGGACTCATTCAGCGTAAGAACACTTGAACTTCGAAAAGGGAGGTGATATCGGCTGTCTCATGACAGTGAAAAGTGAGAAGTTTGTGAATTTGTTTGAACAACATTCAGCGGAGAAAATTTTGTTTAGCATAGCGAGACCATCCATCCCAAATGTATTTATCTTACATGATGTATAGTAAAAACAAATATTAATAAGTTAGGGATAGTTTTGGTAGTAATATACCGTCTCCAGCTGCAATGTCTTTTTTTTTCCTCTTCGTGTCCAATGCGTTTCGGAGCAGTAGCTCAAATTTAAAAGACTATAAGGACGGTTTTCAGCGTTGCACTTATTTCGACTTGTAACCTTCATTTAACAAGACATTGTGCTGTGAAGACTTTCAACATATGCTTGTACACAGCAAACAGTCATGTAGACGCAGTGTCTTAATTACAATGCCACCTCTTTTCCTATCGTCTGTTGCATCGATCGTCTCGGTGTTGAGAAACAGGATATACTGACCCCGGTTTTCTTTCTCATTGCCCTTAAATCTGTGAGTAGATGGCTGGATGTGCTTCAGTGCTGACGACACGGACTTTTATTAGAATTTTTTACGGACCATTGCCTGCACCGGTAAATCATTGGTTCAAATGAAGCAAATGTATTCACGCTGCAGCCGTAGTTCATCTCCATCAGCCACGTGGCCAGTTTATTAGTGATTTTAGAAGTCAGATTATACGTTCATTCACTGATACATGAGTGCATAGGTTATTCGTATTTTTGTGAAATGTTTTAGCGGAGAGAAAACAAGATTCCGAAGAAATTACGCAATGAATTATTGTCCGAATTTTCATAGGCAAACCAAGAGTGAGAAATGAATAAATGTAAATAAACAGAGTATCACATCGACCAGCCTGAGGTCAATTTAGCAAAAAAATAAATAGTTTCATTGGTTGGAAATATCCAGAGAAATCAAGAAAAACCTAATTAGCGATTTGAGATCGAAACTAACAGTAAGGTCAGTATTGTATAAAAAAAATTAAATTGCTTTAGTGGGCTTATTTGGGCAGACGAGTTATTTCACGCGGAAAAAAACAAAATAAATACCAAATCACAGAGCGAACTGAAACTTCTCTGTTTCCTCTTGATCTACATGCTCTTAATAATAAAAGAATACCGGTCAATAATTGAATATATTTCATGACATCTGAACAAAACCTGAAAATAAAAACAATTCTAAGAAAACGGTCAGATGTTTTGTGAAATTATTTGCTTAAAAGTACGAGGTAAAACAGGTTGGAGAAACATATGCCATTTCTTAGCTTTGTGTGGCAATAGTATCTAAGGCCACAGAACAACAGAGCGCACGGTCTACCTAACACACCAGAGAAATAAATATCCTCTAGTATTCTTCAAAATTCTAGATTTAATACTGAAGTTTAAATTCTCAATCGGCACCTCATTTGTTTACATATTATCGTGCGTCAAATGTTTCTCCAATCTGTTTTGTTTCTTAGTTGTAGAAAAATCAGTTCACTAGGTATTTGACAGATTTTCTGTAAAAAAAAAAAAAAAAAAAAAAATTTGTAGTTATATTTTTGTAGAAATTAACCTGTGTTTTCAAGAAGCCACGATCTGACAATGTCTATTGTCATGGAAATACCATGATACCTAGACACACGTATTATTTAATTCGATCACTGTAGTGCAGATGAGGAGCAACGATACTTGGGATTCGAACACGCAACCTCCGCCTACGAATTAGTAACACTGCCATTGGACATCTTAGATAGGCCACTCCTGAAAGTTGGTAGTTAAAAGAGGTAGTCCACAAAATTTACGATCGATTTGGTGAGGAGTACGGTCGACTGTCGAAGTTTACGAGCTCGTGGCACGAGAGATTCGCCCCCTCTCTCCAGAGGTGAAGAATCGATCCCCCGCAGAGCGCGCGTACCTTTGCCGGTGACGCCGACGCGTACGCTGTAGGTGATGTCGGAGAAGCCTATGTCGATGGATTTGTTGCGCGGCAGGTGGACGAGGACGGCGCGGTGTGTCTTCATGGTGGTCGCGGAGTGTCGGGTCGGCGCGGGGGTCGCGGAAGCAAGACACAGCGCGGCACGACACGGCACTGTGCGGGCGGGCGGCGCGGAGTGTCAGCTGCCGTCCGGCTCGCTGGGCGATGGAGCACTGGCGGTGGCTGCGGCGGCGCGCCGCTGAGGGGCCTCCCCCACGCGCCGCGCCGTGTCCAAGGTCGCGCCGGCCGCCGAGGCGCCACAGACGCTACGTAGAGCGGGCGGCCGGGCGCAGGTGAAGGCGCAGGGCGCACAGTGCCGGCTGCAGCAGGTAGGCAGCCGCGCTCGCCAAAGCCGGCGGAACGGGGCACAGCTGGCTCCGTAGCAGTCGAGGAACAGGGTTGGGCGAGTAACTGCAATTAATCGATTAGTTCTACTTTTTACGGCAATCGATTACAAGCATACCGATATTGCTTCCATTATCCGATTATTAGAGTAGATTAGATTAGTACTTGTTCCATAGATCATGAATACGACACATCGTAATGATGTGGAACGAGTCGGGTTAATAAAAGGTGTCTATATAAGATAGCACTATATATATATATATATATATATATATATATAGGGTGTTACAAAAAGGTACGGCCAGACTTTGTTGGATATAGTAACTGGGTAATTTCCCAACCCCCACCAATATATATATATATATATATATATGGCTGTTTTTGGCTGGTTTTGGGGGAGGAGACCAGACAGCGAGGTCATCGGTCTCATCGGATTAGGAAAGGATGGGGAAGGAAGTCGGCCGTGCCCTTTCGAAGGAACCATCCCGGCATTTGCCTGGAGCGATTTAGGGAAATCACGGAAAACCTAAATCAGGATGGCCGGACGCGGGATTGAACCGTCGTCCTCCCGAATGCGAGTCTAGTGTGCTAACCACTGCGCCACCTCGCTCGGTATATATATATATATATATATATATATATATATATATATATATATATATTGGTGGGGGTTGGGAAATTACCCAGTTACTATATCCAACAATTCATCTAATCAGTAGGAGGAGGTGCCATTAAGAAATTCTTTTAATTTCCTTTTAAATGCTATATGGCTATCTGTCAGACTTTTGATGCTATTAGGTAAGTGACGAAAGACTTTTGTGGCAGCATAATTTACCCCCTTGTGAGCTACACTTAGATTTAACCTTGAGTAGTGAAGATCGTCCTTTCTCCTAGTGTTCTTGCCATGTACACTGCCATTACTTTTGAATTCGTTCGGATTCTTAACAACCAATTTCATAAGTCAATATATACAGGGTGTTACAAAAAGGTACGCCAAACTTTCAGGAAACATTCCTCACATACGAAGAAAGAAAATATGTTATGTGGACATGTGTCCGGAAACGCTTACGTTCCACGTTGGAGCTCATTTTATTACTTCTCTTCAAATGACATTAATCACGGAATGGAAACACACAGCAACAGAACGTACCAGCGTGACTTCAAACACTTTGTTACAGGAAATGTTCAACATGTCCTCCGTTAGCGAGGATACATGCATCCACCCTCCGTCGCATGGAATCCCTGATGCGCTGATGCAGCCCTGGAGAATGGCGTATTGTATCACAGCCGTCCACAATACGAGCACGAAGTGTCTCCACATTTGGTACCGGGGTTGCGTAGACAAGAGCTTTCAAATGCCCCCTTAAATGAAAGTCAAGAGGGTTGAGGTCAGGAAAGCGTGGAGGCCATGGAATTGGTCCGCCTCTACCAATCCATCGGTCACCGCATCTGTTGTTGAGAAGCGTACGAACACTTCGACTGAAATGTGTAGGAGCGCCATCGTGCATGAACCACTTGTAAAGGCACATGTTCTAGCAGCACAGGTAGAGTATACCGTATGAAATCATGGCGGTGAATCGAGGAAGTACAGTACATACTGACGAAACTGAAATGAGCTCTAACATGGAAATTAAGCGTTTCCAGACACATGTCCACATAACAACTTTTCTTTATTTGTGTGTGAGGAATGTTTCCTGAAAGTTTGGCCGTAACTTTTTGTAACACCCTGTATAAGATATTACATTACACAAAATATTACATGCCACTCAATTTTTTAATTCTTTTTTATGGGGGTTGGGAAATTACCCACTTACTATATCCAACAATTCATCTAATCAATAGAAGGAGTTGCCATTAAGAAATTCTTTCAATTTCCTTTTAAATGCTATACGGCTATCTGTCAGACTTTTGATGCTATTAGGTAAGTGACCAAAGACTTTTGTGACAGCAAAATTTATATCCTTCTGAGCCGAAGTTAGATTTAAACTTGAGTAGTGAAGATCATCCTTTCTCCTAATGTTGTAGCCATGTACACTGCTATTATTTTTGAAGTCGTTCGGATTGTTAACAACAAATTTCATAAGTGAATATATATATATATATATATTGTGAGGCTACAGTGAAGATTTCTAGCTCTTTAAATCAGTGTCTGGAGGATGGTCTTGGATGAGCTCCAGCAATTATTCTCATTACACGCTTTTGTGCAATGAACACTCTTTTACTCAATGATGAGTTACCCCAGAATATGATGCCATACGAAAGCAGAGAATGAAAATAGGTGTGGTAAGCTAATTTACTCAGATGTATATCGCCAAAATTTGCAATGACCCTAATAGCGTAAGTAGCTGAACTCAAACGTTTCAGCAGGTCCTTAGTGTGTTTTTTTCCAGTTCAACCCCTCATCAATGCATACACCTAGAAATTTTGAATATTCTGCCTTAGCTACCGATTTCTGATCGAAGTCTATATTTATTAATGGTGTCATTCCATTTACTGTGTGGAACTGTAGATACTGTGTTTTGTCAAAGTTTAATGACAGCCCATCTGCAGAGAACCACTTAATGATTTTCTGAAAAACATCATTTACAATTTCACCAGTTAATTCTTGACTGTTGGGTGTGATAGCTATACTTGTATCATCGGCGAAAAGTACCAGGTTATGATTAATTGTTTCACTTTGTGAGGGATCCACTTGTAAGTGGAGCCAGATTTTGTAATATACACTACTGGCCATTAACATTGCTTTACTAAGAAGAAATACAGATGATAAACAGGTATTCATTGGACAAATACATTATACTAGAACTGACATGTGATTACATTTTCACGCAATTTGCGTGCATAGATCCTGAGAAATCAGTACCCAGAACAACCACCTCTGGCCGTAATAACGGCCTTGATACGCCTGGGCATCGACTCAAACAGAGCTTGGATGGCGTGTACAGGTACATCTGCCCATGCAGCTTCAACACGATACCACAGTTCATCAAGAGTAGTGACTGGCGTATTGTGACGAGACAGTTGCTCGGCCACCATTGACCAGACGTTTTCAGTTGGTGAGAGATCTGGAGAATGTGCTGGCCAGGGCAGCAGTCGAACATTTTCTGTGTCCAGAAAGCCCCGTACAGGAACTACAACATGCGATCGTGCATTATCCTGCAGAAATGTAGGGTTTCGCAGGGATCGAATGAAGGGTAGAGCAACGGGTCGTAACACATCTGAAATGTAACGTCCACTGCTCAAAGTGCCGTCAATACGAACAAGAGGTGACAGAGATGTGTAACCAACGGCACCCCATACCATCACGCTGGGTGATACGCCAGCATGGCGATGACGAATACACGCTTCCAATATGCGTTCACCGCGATGTCGCCAAGCCGGCCGCGGTGGTCTAGCGGTTCTAGGCGCTCAGTCCGGAACCGCGCGACTGCTACGGTCGCAGGTTCGAATCCTGCCTCGGGCATGGATGTGTGTGATGTCCTTAGGTCAGTTAGGTTTAAGTAGTTCTAAGTTAGAGAGGACTGATGACCACAGATGTTAAGTCCCATAGTGCTCAGAGCCATTTGAACCATTTCTGATGTCGCCAAACACGGATGCGACCATCATGATGCTGTAAATAGAACCTGGATTCATCCGAAAAAATGACTTTTTGCCATTCGTGCACCCAGTTTCGAGTCGTCGCGTGGACGCCGAGCGGAGAGGACCTCGCAGCGCAGTCGCCGACCACCAGCAGCCGTAGCTCGCCCGCTACCCCCTCCAGCCGGCCGCGCGCCAGCCGGCCGCTACCAGCGCTCCGCAGCCAGTCGCCCGGCAGCGCCCGGGGAGTGCGCATCAGCCGCTACCGGCGCAGCCGTCCAGCTGCAACCGGCCGAGTGCCGAAGGGTTGAGCCTGCTCCCCTTCGACCCAACCAGTCGCGGACTGCCGCGAAAGAGCCTCGGCTCGCAGCTCCCGGTAGCCTCCGGTTACCCAACGTGATTCTCACGTTCTTTTAGGGACTCTGAGGCAGTACCAGGGCTCCTTCACGGGACCAAGCCCGCGTGCTGCAGGCCATTCTTCTCCCGCACCTCTTTTAGGTGCCGCGCTTGCACGAACAGCGCATGTTAGCATAAAGTAGGGACCACCCACTTCCATAAGGAACAAGTAACACTTCTCTCGCTTTTCGAGAAAAGTAAAATTGTCGTTTCCCCCTTCCTACCCAATAAATAATCCTAAGTGCGAGATGGCGGACGCTACTAGCACTTCCCCTGCTATCACCCGCAGCAAGACTGCAACACAAGAGGCGCGAGGTTCGACTGCACCCGCCGAAACTCGCGCCCCGCCCGCTACCGAAGGCAAGGGAGCGGCTGGCGACGCTCGACAGCTTGGCACGAAAGCGCAAAAGCAGCTCGAGTCGCGCCGGCTAATCACCGAACTTTTCGGGGCGGACGTCTCTCCCACCAAGACAACTACACTAAACATTACCTTACACTCACCTGTCACTGGACAGTCATGTACCATTCCCTCACCGGCTTCGCAGCCTCAAGAAACCGAGGCAGCGGCGGCGGATGTGGATACAGAAAACCACTACACAGAGCCCTGGCAGGTGGAGGGCCCAAAACGCAGACCCAAAAAAACACCAGCACAAACAAGCGAGCAACCAAACTCGCTAGGCAACCGAAAGGCGCTGTTGCCTACACCCACTTCATCTCAGGCTAGCAACATTAACACTAAACAAAACGCAAACACAGCTGTGGCGAACAACAACAAAGCACACAAAGCCACAGCAGTGCCCACACAACACAAGACTGGGTTCCCCCCAGTTGTTATACAAAACTACGGGAACCTTAGTGCCCTTAACACTGCATTCGCGGAGAGGCACATAAACAGCACATTACATGCAAAGTACTCGGGGGACAGGGCCTCACTGTACGTTGCCACAGACAACGAATATAAAGATCTTCTGACCTTCCTCAAAGATCGGAAGATCGAACATTACACGTACAGAACGCTGGACGAGAGAACCCAGCAGTACGTGATCAAGGGAGTGGACCCCAGCACCCCCAACGAGACAGTACATGCGGCCCTTTGTTATCTGGGATTCGACTGTAAAAGTGCCTCCCGGATGACAGGGTTCCGTACACACGCACCGCTACCACACTACATGGTTGAGTTAGCCGACACGGCTGATTCCCGCGCCATCCTGCAGATAAAGAGCTTTCTGCGGATGGACGTACGTGCAGAACTCTACGAACCACCCAACGTCCCCCAACAATGCAACAACTGCCACCGGTTCGGCCACTCGGCCCTCCGCTGCGGCCTGGCAACTCGCTGCCGCGGATGCGCTGGCAATCACAGATCCAACACATGCACACAAATACAACCAAACCAGCGACGCTGTGCCAACTGCGGTGGGCCCCATGCGGCAAGCTTCAGACAGTGCAACTCATACAAACAGGCGCTGAAGCGAAAACTAGACAAAAGCAGGGTACTGTACGACATACCACGCCCAAGGTCAGCGCCGGACCCAGTAAGGAACGGCGTAACGTTTGCCACGGTTGCACGCCCTGGCGGAACGGCACAGGCTGCGGAACCTCAGCGCCCTACACACACACGTGAAACAACCGCTGCAACAGCCACACAACAGCCACAGGCAACACCTGAAACCCAACAAGCATCGGTACCAACACCTATGCCCCCAAACAACACGACCCCACTCCCGGAAATCACGTGCTGCGAAGAAACGCACCATATACAGGAAAACACACCCACACAAGAACCCCCCGAACCCCAAGCCCAGAGGAGGAACAGACGTACACGCAAACACAGGGCGGGGAACACGAAATCACCACAACAGGCCACACAGCAACAACAGAACAGCAACACACAGGAAAACAGTCAACAAGACACTGAGACTGTAACTCACACTACCATCCCCCTCACCACAGAAGTAACACAGGCGCCACAACCTCTGTCACAAAGCACAAATGCCGCTCCTAACAACACACCAATACCCGCACAAGCGGCCGCTAACTCCACAACAGCACCTCAGGCTGCCACACCCAACACCAACAGACCACCTGGCGGAATACTGGAAACACTATTCCCCCGACACACGACCGCTCAAATCCTTACCAAGGTGCTGACGGCCGTCGCTACACTCATCACCCAGCTCATGAGCGCCGAACCCGGGCAATACTGGGCTGTCATACACACTGCCATCACAACACTCTTTCACACTCTTACATGAATAATACACCACACCCGGCCCATAACGCAGACCCGCATACACTGTCACGGATCCTGTTCTGGAATGCAGACTCGATCCACAACAAAAGGGCAGAATTTGCCGCGTTCATGGAGCGCAAGGGAATCCTTGACGCGCTACTGAGCGAGACTAAACTTAAACCGCACAAACAATTAAACTTTCCTGGCTACTGTATCTATCGTACCGACCGACCGGGCGACGCCGTGGCAGGTGGAACTGCAATCGTCATACACAAAGACATTGAGCACACAAACATAGAGCTCCCTGAACTGGAAAAAATCGAGGCTACGGCCGTCAGAGTCAAGTTCAATGGAGCCTACACCACACTGATATCGGTATACAACAGCCCTGTAGGCATCTCAACACGTGATATCAGCACATTACTCAACATTTCACCGCGAGTAATAGTCGCTGGAGATCTGAACGCAAAACACCCAGAATGGAATTCACGCATACGAAATCCCAACGGCAAAAAACTGTACGAACATTCGCTAGGTAGAAACTACATCATACTAGCGCCGACTGAACCGACGCACATTCCCTATCATAGGGGACACAGGCCAGACGTGATAGATATGGCCCTCATCAAGGGCATTACAGCGACACTCAACGTTGCCGTTGAAAACGATCTGCCCTCAAACCACCAACCTGTAATACTATACATGGAGGAAACACTGCAGCACACGGAACAACGCAAGATGTTGGACTACGGGCGTGCGAATTGGACATTGTTCAAGCAAACGCTTGATAGCCACATCCCACCTATACACGAAATTAACGAAACAGGACAAATTGACGAGGCAGTAGAAACCCTCACTAACGCCGTCCGGGACGCAATGGCAGGCACCATACCTGATCGCACCTCACAACAACGCAGTGCGGCCCTGCCCCAGGAAATCCTGGGCCTAATCTCAATGAGGAATCGCCTCAGGAGACAATGGCAGCGCACCAGGCGTCCGTACTTCAAACGGCACATTAACAGACTACAGGGCATCATACACGATAAAATACAAACACATAGAACACAACAGTAGAATCAAAACTCGAAGGGCTGGACACCGCACGACCTGGCGTGTGGCAACTAGCCCGACACTTCACCAGGGAGAAAATATACACCCCAACGCTTCAAGGGCCTGACGGACCTGCATACTCAGCGGAAGAGAAAGCAGAACTAATGGCTCGAACACTCGCAGCGTCATTCACATCGAACCTGGTACCATCAGATCCAGTGTTCACACTTGCTACTGACCAAGAGGTTACACGCATTCTAGCCCAACCATCGCGCGACGACATTCGACATGCTAGCACAGCCGAAGTCTCCTGGGCTATAATGCATTCTGCTGCTAGGAAAGCCCCTGGTCATGATGGCATTCAAAACCGTGTCCTCCAGGAGTCACGGATAAAGCAACTGAGTACCTAACACACATAACGAATGCCATACTAAAACACCAACACTTCCCCGCCTTTTGGAAGACGGCCAAGGTCCTGATGTTCAGGAAGCCGGGGAAAGACCACAGCCTCCCACAAAATTACCGACCCATCAGCCTTCTGAGTTCGCTCAGTAAGATTGTTGAGAAGGTGATTCTCAAACGCATCACTAGGCACTGCATAAAAAATGACATCCTGAGACCGGAGCAATTCGGCTTCAGGAATCACCACTCCACAACACAACAACTCCTACGGGTCGTTGAACATATAACACATGGCTTCAACATAAACAAAGCTACAGGGGCAGTGTTCCTGGACATCGAAAAGGCTTTCGACCGTCTATGACACAACGGCCTCATCCCCAAACTCAGCGACGCGGGATTCCCTGACGGGCTGCTGCGTCTATTACACTCATACCTCACAGACAGGAGTTTCAACACTGACGTGCAGGGAAAACAATCAACACGACACGGTATACACGCGGGAGTACCCCAGGGAAGCATCCTAGGGCCCCTACTGTTTAACCTCTACATAAACGATCTCCCAACCACACACAACACAATGATGGCAATCTACGCGGATGACACAGCCATCCTTGCGCAAGATTGGAAACCATCAAACGTTACGTCACGCCTACAGACTGCACTCAGAGTGGCCGAGCCTTGGTTGGAGAAATGGCGTGTTAGAGTAAACGTCGACAAGTGCGAAGCCGTTCTGTTCACTAGAAGACCGAAGCAACTGCGCAAACACCGCTACTGCAGACCAATAACTCTACATGCACGCCCAATACGTTTCCGCGAGAAAGTCAAATACCTCGGTGTCTGGCTGGACCGGAAATTACTCTGGGGGGACCACATACAACACATGACCAACCGAGCTAGCGCGAGGCTCAAACAGCTCTATCCTATGCTCAACAGGCGTAGCACACTGAACAGAAGGGTGTCGAGGTCCATGTACATGACACTTATCCGACCCCTGATGACGTACGCAGCTCCTGTCTGGGGATACGCTGCGCCTACACGCCTGCGCCGTCTGCAGCTCATACAAAACAAAGTACTCAAAATCATAAGCAATGCTCCACGATACACACGCATCGCGGACCTTCACCGGGAATACCGACTTGAGACTCTCACGGAGGTAATCCACAAACTCACCACAAGACTATACAGAAACTCCAGACATTCGCAGAACCCGTTTATTCTGAATCTGGGGAACTACGACCACAACCATAGATGGAAACATAAAAGACCAAAAGACATACTTGTAAGGACATAACCTCTGTGGCCAAGCATACGCAAACATAACGGCACAGGCGAGCCCCTGTTAATCAGACGCCATTACTGGATATCCAGCTGGAATACACTGCCGAATAACTGGCACCACACAGGGAAGCCGTACCGTACACTGCATGCAAACAAGCTCCACACATCCCCCACACAGTGAGATGATCTATGGCCGATCTCCCACTACTGTATAACGATCTTGATTGTTCCAGGGATGCAGCAGCAACTGGGACACATCGCCATCGCTTGTCATGGTAACGATGCATGATACCTATACTAACTAATCCAACCTTGCATGAGCTATCGCAGCTAGTAAGCCACTACTGCTCTTACTACCCATCCCACTGTCGCAGAGGTTTTTTTTCCCACGGCACGAGCCATGGCACTTTTTTCCCTCTGCTCTTCAAATCGCTACCCTCACTCGCGTTTCGTCCACTATCTATCACCTGATGGACCGTGTTAATGCGTAGTCTTACCCAGACGCACGGACAACATCACAGCCCAGCATCCTGTGATCCACTTACTCGACAACTAACATGTTGACGGAGGTGACAGTAGAACTTTTGGTTTGGTCACCACGTTGGTGCGGGCGTGGAGGGGCACCATCTCTAATTATATAATTAACCCAGTTTCGTCGTTGAGTACACCATCGCAGGCGCTCCTGTCTGTGATGCAGCGTCAAGGGTAAACGCAGCCGTGGTCTCCGAGCTGCAAACGTCGTCGAACTGTTCGTGCAGATGGTTGTTGTCTTGCAAACGTCCCCATCTGTTAACTCAGGGATCGAGACGTGGCTGCACGACCCGTTACAGCCATGCGGATAAGATGCCTGGCATCTCGACTGCTAGTGATACGAGTCCGTTGGGATCCAGCACGGCGTTCCGTATTACCCTCCTGAACCCACCGATTCCATATTCTGCTAACAGTTATTGGATCTGGACCAACGCGAGCAGCAATGTCCCGATACGATAAACCACGATAGGCTACAACCCGACCTTTATCAAAGTCGGAAACGTGATGGTACGCATTTCTCCTCCAGACACGAGGCATCAGAACAACGTTTCACCAGGCAACGCCGGTCATCTGTTGTTTGTGTATGAGAAATCGGTTGGATACTTTCCTCATGTCAGCACGTTATAGATATCGCCACCGGCGCCAACCTTGTGTGAATGCTCTGAAAAGCTAATCATTTCCATATCACAGACTCTTCAACCTGTCGGTTAAATTTTGCGTCTGTAGCACGTCATCTTCGTGGTGTAGCAGTTTTAATGGCCAGTAGTGTAATTCATGAAAAATGACTCGAAACGATTGACATCTGTTGTGACAGCACTGAACGGAGGTGTTGCCTGACTGTCAGAATGGATTGTAATTAGAGAAGCGTGGAGCGCAGTAGCAGTTGCCGTTGCACACTGTTATAGATAGGATGTAAGACTTAAAAGCTGGTAGCTAGCTGTGTATTTAGTTGCTGGTCTATGGACGCAGCATAATACAGTCTTTATAAAATGAAATGATGAATGATGCGGTAACTCAAAAGTAAAGCAACTGAAACAAATTTGTAAGGTAATTAAGTTTGGTATATTTAGTTTTGAGTATGCAGTAGCGCAATGAGGAGTTCGCTAATTTTACAGTGCTGACCTTAAATGTAGGAACCAAGTATTTTCCATCAGATTTAATGTATAGGTTAATCACGTATACCCGATTTGTAATATTTTGTGTGTTTGCTCATCCTGATACAGAGAAGTTACATTATGGAATCTACTTTGTCAAACGATGTCGGAATTTTTGTCATTTAACAATCCAAGTTTTTTTAATTACGACACTAAGTGAGAATTGCAGAGCAGCTGAGACGTTCACTGATTTTGAAGTTAATGTAAAATGTTTCATATCACATTTTATGAAGGAGAAACTTTATTTTGAATACAATTTTCAAACTGAAGCATTTGGTCTTAGGATATCCCCTTATCAGTATATCATCCTCTTCCATGTCGTGTATCTTTGAACTCAATGAACATTTTTTAAACGAAATCATTTTTTCAGTCAGAATCAGAAAAATATTAATGTGCCACAATCAGAAAGTATTAATTTTTGTAACAGTTTCAATGCTGGCAGCATTGCACATCACAGATAGAGATGGGGGATCCGCTCCTGAACTAATTCATAGAGTTGAATCTTTCAAAGGAGTGAACAATCAGTGATTCAGAAAAAAAGAACGGTAGCTCCAAACGTTTCCCACAGCAGAGAGAGAGAGAGAGAGAGAGAGAGAGAGAGAGAGAGAGAGTCGGAGCAGACCAGTGGGGCCTCTGCTGGTCAGAGCACACTGCACGCCACACAACACAGCCAGCGCCGGCCTCTGCCCTGCTTCTGCCTTGGCTGCCTGCATTGTGCAGTGCCCCATTGGATTTTGTGTTTCACACATGCCGTGCCGTCTCTGTGCTTCCTCTGCGGCGTGCAGTGTCTGGCGCACCTGAACTCCGTCAGCGATCGTTTCAGTCGCACGTCCTGCCCTCTGGGCAGTTGATGCGAGCAACAGAACAGAGAGCCTCCTAGCGGAGAACATAAGAACTACTTGCAACAACCTGCTCGCAAGAGAGCGGACGATTTGTCTCCTAGCGGGTGAGTGGTGGCCGTTCACCGCTCCCCCCACCCTCGGAACTCGCCTGCTCAACGCTCACCCCACCGTTCTCGACTCTGCCAGAGCGTTGAGCAAAGCAACTCAGGTGTCACTCTGGTCTCTGGGGTCTTAGCTCGCGCAGCAATACAGCTCGCGGCTCGACCTGCTTGACTCAGCGCCTCTGCATCGGAGTTCGTCTCTACTGGATAGTGTTCTTCGTAGTAATACCGTTATGTATATTACATAATTATGTTATGTATACATCATTTGTTTTTATTTTATTTTTATTTGTTTAAACTTATCAGATTAGGTTCCTGATGGCTCCTCTTACTATAGGATTTTTTATTATGGTCACTCGAATTTACACTTTAATTACGAGCGAACCGATAAACGTATAGCAAAAGTGATACACCAATTTTTCCTTGTTTTATTCTGCGGAAGGCTATATGCAGCACTTTGGTCTTACAGTCAAATTTATATATTTTTTACTTATTGTAGTACGGATTTTGCGATTTTAGGTGTCTTTGGAAGGAAATGTTCACTTTAAAAATATATGGCTTGAGATGTATTTGTACGAGGTTAATGAAATTTTAATACATTATAGCCAAATATATTGTTAATGTAAATCTCAAGTTACAACATTTTCCGATCACCCAAAAAACCACGATAGTGCAAAATAAATCAATAATCAAAAACTTTGTCCTATCGTGGAAATTTCAATAAACAATACAAAATTCTTACTCATTATCTGTGTTACTTCAAAATAGGATCAAATAAGATCAAAATACAGGTATAGTCCTGGAATAAACCAAGTTTAAAGGGCAATGTGCCTTCCATTTATTTTCTGTTGTGAATGAGTGGTGAGTCATGAAAAAGAGCTAATTCATTTCAGGGAGTGAACAGTTCTGATCCGATCTCTGAAAAGAACAGTTTTGCCCATCTCTAATCACAGAGCCAATATCGAGTATTTTCACTGAATATTTGCAAGGTTATTCATTTATCAACCAATCTTCCGATATTATTTGTTGAAGTTATTTTATTGCCAGTATTGCACTTCGCTGTGCCAAGATTGAATATTTTCTATGCCTACAGTAGCGAGAACAGAATACCAAGATTACATCCGTTGCAACTCTAGAGCTAAGGAAATTTATTTCATTGTTTATTTTCATAGCAAATTTTATCGGTTTATTGCACAGGGCCATAGAACTAGTTGTTTACGAGACTGGGTAAATTTCACAGGGATTGATTTCATTATGAACACTCTGTATTGGTTTTCTAGTTTAAGTTGAAGCACACCATCTGCTAAACAACACATCACCCAGTAAATTTGAGTAATACAAACGTTACACACTTCATATTCATTGGCAAACAAAATAAAACATTATATTTTTAAAAGAACTTTACAACTTTCTAGTTTTATTTATTTATTTATTTTAAAGCCTGTTGAGTGCTGACTTGCTGTCTATCGCTTGATGACGGAATGGGATCTGAGAGTCCCCTAGCACAGAAAAGGGCTCAAACTGGACCGCCATTTTGTTTTTGATTTTTAAAAATCAGAAAACAGTAATAAAATCTTGTTTTAAAAGCAGATAATATTTACATTTACCTTTACATTTAATCTTAGATGATATAATGAAAAGCAATTACGATAAAAATATTTTAAAAAATCTTACACGTTCCGAGTTTGAAAAATTCCTATTTTAAAAAAACGCAGTTGATATCCGTTTGACCTACGACAGCGCCATCTAGCGGGCCAACCATAGCGCCATCTGGTTTCCCCCTTCAAGCTAGACGAGTTTCGTTCTTTGCTTATTTCGTGAGATATTTGGCCCGGTCACTATCAGTGGACCACCCCGTATTTTGTTATGAGAGACCAGAATATATCGCGTTCCACCGTTGCTGCTTTAGAGGTAATACATTTTAATTTGTTTTGTGCACAGGGCCCAAGGTTATCAGTTTTGAGCAGGGTCAGAGTATTCAGTGCCTCAGGGACTGAACGTATTTTGCAGTGACTGTATTTCTTTACTGGGATTGGGAGATGCACTGCTCAATCAGTTCATATAAAGTTGGGTCTGGTTATTGTACCGCTGCTATTTAATGTAAGAAAATTTGTTCTTCTGGTAAACAGATGCGTAGTGCGGGTTGCCTTGGGTATAGAACTTCTGTGGCAGTCTTGTTCATGAATGGAGTCTTAAATATTTAAGGAGGTGCATTCTCAGAATCATTTATGTGGGTACTAGTTGGCGCATTCAGTTATACATTCAACTGACCTATGTCACTGGAATCAACTGTTTCAAATTGTGTCATCATTAATATTATTATTTATTGTGTCAAAGAATGAATTAACTATTTATGATACTGATGATCTTGTGATTTTAAAATGTTTGCTGTAGTCAGAACAGAAGTTGCTCCAAGAAACGTCACACCCACTTCCTCCCAGCCCTTCCACTCACTAGTTCTGTTACAATTTGATTTGTCTTTTTACTTTGGTTTCGTAACAGCTTTGGGACAGTTTCGCAGAAGAGCTTCTGTGACATTTGGAAGATAGGAGACGAGGTACTGGCAGAATTGAAGCTGTGAGGGCGGGTCGTGAGTCGTGCTTGGGTAGCTCAGTGGTAGAGCACTTGCCTGCCCAAGCAAAGGTCCCGAGGTAGAATCTCGGTCCAGCACACAGTTTTAATCTGCCAGGAAGTTTCAGTATTCTTGTTATGTTTATAGTCAGGTTTGTCACGATTAGCTGAATGACCGTAAATCATAGTCAGCAAGTGAACTACATATTATTTTAGAATACAGTGTGAATCACCTAAAACTTGCACCGCAGATATTGGGGAAATGGAAAGAGTTATTTATGTGGGGTTTTCACAGAATTTATTGGGAGCTAGAGTCTCGTATTGTCAGCCAATCAAATTATAAAATGTATTTTTGTGCAAACATACTCTTTTTAAATGTAACAATGCCTATTAACATTAAAAAACTAAAAGTAGGGTACATTGTAATGTCAGTGCTGTTTGTTGCAGGCTTCTACTGCAAGTCGTTTACGAGACATTGTATTTAGAAAAGCTGTCACACCGACACTTGTTTGTGCTATTCAACCTGCCTAGTTGGTAGGCACGATGCTGTTGTTATATTTGCTTAAGATGCGTCTATACTTGTGTGCGTTGCATCTCGTCGCCATGCGGCAATGGTTAGCCCAGCACGGAAGTAGAAGTGCCCTGTTTAAACACGGGCGTCAATGGAATCACTCGCACGCACATGTTAAGAACGAGATATTCATTTACCTCTGAGTGCTGCCAACGTCAAGCTGCCCCTAGATGCGAAGTAATACAAAAGGATTGCGTCCGCTAGCAAATAATTTCTGTAAACATTTGCTGAGATGTCTACACAAGAACGAAAGCTTACTGAAGTTTGCTTCAAGTCACTGGGGCAAGTTTATTTCAAGAACTCGAAGCAAGTACTTACTACAGAAGTTTATTTTGATAGTATCTATAGCCTCAGAGAACTTCAAGTGTATCTTTTCATTCCTTAATACTTCTGTGTCCCACTTCTTTGCACACTGTTTCTTCCTGGCTGATTTCTTAAACTTCGGCCTACTCTACATCATTATCAAATTTTCATATGAATCTATAACTGACCACGGGTATCCCTTACATTCCAATGTCTGATTTCGGAATCTCTGCCCGATTATGATGTAATCTAACTGAACTCTTTCCATATCTCCCAGCATTTTCCAAGTATACCTCCTCCTCTTGTGATTCTGGAACAGAGTATTCATAATTACTAGCTGAAATTTATTGCAGATCTTTCTTCCCTCTCATTCCTACGATCAAGCCCATATTCTCCCGTAACCCTTTCTTTTACTCCTTCCCGTACAACCACAATCCAATTCCCCACGACTATTAGACTTTCATCTCCCTTTACGCACGGAATTACCCGTTCAATATCCTCGTATACTTACTCTATCTCTTCATCTTCGGCTTACGACGTCGGTATGTATACTTCATGTTCTTTTTCTGTCGATTCTGATGAGAACAATCCTATCACTGAACTGTTCACCGTAACGCACTTTCTGCCCTACCTTCCTATTCATAACGAATTCTACTCCTGTTATAACTTTTTTATATTGCTGTTGATATTTCCCTATACCAGAAATCCTTGTATTTTCTCCATTTCACTTAACTCATCCCCACTATATCTAGATTGAGCCTTGGCATTTCTCTTTTCATATTTTCCAGATTCTCTACCAATTTCAAACTTCTGACATTCCACGACCTGACTCGAAGAACGTTATCCTTTACCTGGTTATTCAATCTCCCCCTTAGCAGCCCCTCCCGGAAATCTGAATGGGGGACTAGCGCGGAATCTTTTGCCAGTGACCCTTTTTTCGAATACAGACCACATGTCCTATGAATACAAATCATTCGTCTTACTGCACTGGTTTCCATTACCTTCTGCATCCACATCCCGTTCGTCACTGCTGGTTCTTCCGTCTTTAGGGGCCGTTTCCCACCCCAAAGGCAAGAGAGTGCGCCCTGACCCTCTGTCCACTCCTCCACCGACCGTTGGCTGAATGGGCGGTGGCTCCTTTTGCCGGAAGTCTTCGACCGCCACTGCTCAGGATTTTTATTCAAAAGTTAAACGGTGACGGGGTTAGAACCCACGAGCGAGGCCTTTTTGTTTACTAATCAAAGACGCTACCCTTTTTTTAACCCTAGACCACGGGTGCAATTCAGGTATGGATTTATGTGCATGTAATCATCAAGAATCGAATTTTTCCCAGTTTTATCGCACTGAAAATTTGTTACGTTCTGTTTCTATTACGCCCTGTTTAAACATTGGATTGGAGACTATGCTGCTATCCAGATTGCTGAGTGTGTACCTAATTATTTGATTTAACTAACCCTCTGACTAAGCTTTGGATCTGAGTCTGTCTTGATATTGCTGAGCATGCCTGTGAAATTATACCGGGTGACCAAAAAGTCAGTATAAATTTGAAAACTGAGCAAATCACGGAATAATGTAGATAGAGAGGTACAAATTGACAAACATGCTTGGAATGACATGGGGTTTTATTCGAACCAAAAAAATACAAACGTTCAAAAAATGTCCGACAGATGGCGCTTCATCTGATCAGAATAGCAATAATTAGCATAACAAAGTCAGACAAAATGTAGACTTTCACGGCCGGAAATATCGTGTGCATTGTAATTATCCGGGCTGTTATGCCGTGGCCGGTTGATGAAATCTGTGGTGATTCCCAACGTTTCGTCTCCGACTGCGAGAGACATCTTCAAGGGGGTCCGTAGCTCGATGGAAGGTCCAACACACCCACTGGCTCGCTACTGACTGCCGCTAAATTCCGTGTCCGCGCGCCCCCGCGCCGCGGCGTCACGTCACGTGTTTTGAAAACGTCAGTGCAATTGGCCGCTGTCCGTCGCCGTCGATCGCCGTTGCCATCACCCAGTAGTGGACGGGTGGTACACATCTTCTTTAACACCGGCATCCATATACCGTTTAATTTGACGCCCTCCTCCTTTCGGTTGAAATTATTTGGGTGTTTAGCGATTTCGATTGCCTCCCTGTAGAGCCTTTCGTAATATCCGCTCGTGGCCGCTAGTACTTGCGTCTCCTCGAAACGAATATTGTGGTTCCCTGGCTGGAAAGCATGCTCCGCAACAGCTGATCGTTCCGTTTCTCCTCTTCTACAATATCCTTTGTGCTCTTCCAAACGTTTAGACACAGTTCTTTTAGTGGTACCCACATAAACATCACCACAGCTGCATGGGATCCTATACACTCCAGATTTTTCCAATGGTTTGCGAGCGTCCTTGGCAGGCTTAAGGTATTCCTGTATCTTCCTGGTGGGCTTGTAAATTACGGTAATATTCCGCTTCGTCAAGATCCTCCCTATTCTTTCCGTTACATTTTTAACAAACGGTAGGAAGACCTTAGATTTTGCAGTAGCCTGTACGTCAGTATGATTTCTGCGTGGCTGCCTCAACGCACGTTTTATTTCGGCGGACGAATATCCGTTCTTCATTAGTGCATTGTGGAGATGTTCCATCTCAGCGTCGAGCAACTCAGGCTCACAAATATTTCTAGCTCTGTCCGCTAACGTCTTGGTAACACCCCGCTTCTGTTGTGGGTGGTGGTTCGAATCCCGGTGCAAATAACGGTCCGTGTGCGTGGGTTTGCGGTACACTGAGTGGCCCAAACTACCATTTTCGTTTCTAAAAACAAGCACATCGAGGAAATGTAATTTGCCGTCTACCTCCTCCTCCATTGTAAACTGAATTCTCTAGTTTATACTGTTCAGATGTTCGTGGAACCGGCTTAGTTCCTCCCTACCATGTCTCCACAGCACAAACGTGTCATCCACGTATCGGAACCATACATTTGGTTTCTTGCTGGCAGTACCTAAGGCCTGTTCTTCGAATTTCTCCATAAAGAAGTTTGCAATTACGGGACTTTGGGGGCTTCCCATAGCCACGCCATACGTTTGCTCATAAAACTGTTCATTCCACTTGAAGTATGTGGTCGTCAAACAACACTTAAACAGTTCTAAAATATCGGCAGGAAAAATTCAATCCAGCTGTTCCAATACATCATTAAGTGGAACCATGGTAAACAGCGATACCACATCGAAGCTGACCAATATGTCCTCCGGCTGGACCACTATGCCATTCAATCTGCTGAATAAGTGTGTCGAATCTTTATATAAGAGTCCGAACGGCCCACATGTGGTTTTAACAGCGTAGTCAAAAAACTTGGCTAACGAGTAGGTGGGCGAACCAATGGCACTTAGTATCGGTCTTAAAGGCACATTTTCTATATGAATTTTGGGCAATCCATAAAGCCTCGGTGGTAGCGCAACCCAATTGCAGAGACCTTTCTGTACACTCTCTTCAATGGAGGACTTTTTATTAACCGCGACACAGTTCTGAGAACGTTGTTAGTGGGGTCCTTATTCAGCTTCCTATATGCTTGCGGATCCAGCAGATCAGTAATTTTTCTCTGATAGTCGGCAACATCCATAACCACCGTTGCGCTTCCTTTGTCAGCTGGGAGAACCAAAATACTATCGTCGTCATTCAGGAGTTTTAAAGCTCTTCTCTCACCCACAGTTATATTACTTTTCGGCGGTTTTGCATTGGCTAATATTCTCACTGTTTCTATACGATTTCTTCAGCTGTTACAGAATCCACACTGCGAATTCCTGCTTCTACACGGGCTATAATTTCTTCCATGGGCACAAAACGCGGACTAACAGCAAAATTTCCTCCCTTGGGAAGCACAGATGTCTCATCGTCAGATAACGAACGTTTGGACAAATTGATAACGGTCCGGGAAATGTCTAAATGCCGAACAGTCTGATTAGGTAGCAAATTATCAAACTTCTTCTTCTGTCTACCAGACGTCGTCAACATACGCTTCCTCATGGTATCATGCAGTAGTCTATCAATTTTATCCCAGTCACCGCTGCACAGTTTATTACTGATCGTAATATGGAGAGACATTAACTTACAGTTTGTGCTTGCCAAGTCCCGTCGGGTCTGCTGACTGCGCCCTCGTAGTAAGGCCTCCTCAGTCCGTTTGAAAATGCATTGTGCCTTTCCCGAATAGAACAGTCGCTTTATCTTCAGAAACTTCGGTATAACGCCGACGGCTCTGCAACGGGGCCAGGAATGTGAGGGAACACAAAAGCTGCACCCTCTTCTTCTGGAGTCCTTCCAGGCGTCGCACTTCTCTTGACATCTCCTCCCCGTAGAGGCGTTTGTGCTGTGGAGACATGGTAGGGAGGAACTAAGCCGGTTCCACGAACATCTGAACAGTATAAACTCGAGAATTCAGTTTACAATGGAGGAGGAGGTAGACGGCAAATTACATTTCCTCGATGTGCTTGTTTTTAGAAACGAAAATGGTAGTTTGGGCCACTCAGTGTACCGCAAACCCATGCACACGGACCGTTATTTGCACCGGGATTCGAACCACCACCCACAACAGAAGCGGGGTGTTACCAAGACGTTAGCGGACAGAGCTAGAAATATTTGTGAGCCTGAGTTGCTCGACGCTGAGATGGAACATCTCCACAATGCACTAATGAAGAACGGATATTCGTCCACCGAAATAAAACGTGCGTTGAGGCAGCCACGCAGAAATCATACTGACGTACAGGCTACTGCAAAATCTAAGGTTTTCCTACCGTTTGTTAAAAATGTAACGGAAAGAATAGGGAGGATCTTGACGAAGCGGAATATTACCGTAATTTACAAGCCCACCAGGAAGATACAGGAATACCTTAAGCCTGCCAAGGACGCTCGCAAACCATTGGAAAAATCTGGAGTGTATAGGATCCCATGCAGCTGTGGTGATGTTTATGTGGGTACCACTAAAGAAACTGTGTCTAAACGTTTGGAAGAGCACAAGGGAAATTGTAGAAGAGGAGAAACGGAACGATCAGCTGTTGCGGAGCATGCTTTCCAGCCAGGGAACCACAATATTCGTTTCGAGGAGACGCAAGTACTAGCGGCCACGAGCGGATATTACGAAAGTCTCATCAGGGAGGCAATAGAAATCGCTAAACACCCAATAATTTCAACCGAAAGGTTGAGGGCGTCAAATTAAACGGTATATGGATGCCGGTGTTAAAGAAGATGTGTACCACCCGTCCACTACTGGGTGATGGCAACGGCGATTGACGGCGACGGACAGCGGCCAACTGCACTGACGTTTTCAAAACACGTGACGTGACGCCGCGTCGCGGGGACGCGCGGACACGGAATTTAGCGGCAGTCAGTAGCGAGCCAGTGTGTGTGTTGGACCTTCCATCAAGCTACGGACCCCTTGAAGATGTCTCCCGCAGTCGGAGACGAAACGTTAGGAATCACCACAGATTTCATCAACCGACCACGGCATAACAGCCCGGATAATTACAATGGACAAAGTAAGACAAAGCAAAGATGATGTTCTTTACAGGAAATGCTCGATATGTCCACCATCATTCCTCAACAATAGCTGTAGTCGAGGAATAATGTTGTGAACAGCACTGTAAAGCATGTCCGGAGTTCTGGTGAGGCATTGGCGTCGGATGTTGTCTTTCAGCATCCCTAGAGATGTCGGTTGATCACGATACACTTGCGACTTCAGGTAACCCCAAAGCCAATGAACGCAATGACTGAGGTCTGGGGAGATGGGAGGCCAAGCATGACGAAAGTGGCGGCTAAGCACACGATCATCACCAAACGACGCGCACAAGAGATCTTTCACGCGTCTAGCAATATGGGGTGGAGCGCCATCCTGCATAAACATCGTACATTCCTGTAGGTGCTTATCAGCCAGGCTGGGGATGATACGATTCTGTAACAAGATTGTCATGCGCAGTCACTGACGTTTTGCTGTCCAGCGCCATCTGTCGGCCATTTAGTGAACTTTGTCTTTTTTTTTTTTTTTTTTTTTTTTTTTTTTTTTTTTTTTTTTTTTTTTTTTTTTTTGTTCTAATAAAACCCCATGTCATTCCAAGCATGTGTCAATTTTTACCTCTCTATCTACATTATTCCGTGGTTTATTAGGTTTTCAAATTTATACTGACTTTTTGATCACCCGGTACTTTGCTTAATTGTTTCAAGTTTAATGCTGTTTTAATTAAATCTCTTTTTTAAACATTTTATTTGAACCTGTTTACTATTTAGACCGCTGAGCCTGCCAGTAAAATCGAATTTTTCTTGTTCGAAGTAAATTTTGCTTTAATGTCTAAATATTTGCTCTGGTTGAGTTTGTCTGTGAAAGTACAAATTGCTTAATTTTTCTATGCATGCTGCCGATGCAGAGTCTCTGAAGTCCCAGTAAATAAACGGAAAAATAATATTTTTGGTGTATCCTCGACTTGGGCTTAGTCCTACTCCAGCAGCCCGTGTCTTGCTATCCTACCAAATCATATTTAGTTATGTTGTCGTTAGCTTTGCAGTGGGTTCCTGGATTTTTAAGTCCAGTTTCTCTTAACTTACTGGGGGTGACGTTGATTTTGAAAAGTACTTCGAATACATTGTAATCTGTGCGTTGAAGTCGTTTAGGAAATTTCGTGCTGTAGTTCCTTATTGTTTCTGGTGAATTATTTCAATAAAATTTTCATTCAGTGTTTTAATTTAGTTTAGTGTTCCAGTGGCCGTTTGAATTTTTTGGTTTGAGCTAATAATTTTGTGAAGTTTTGTTTGTATTGGTATTAGCTGTGGTGTAGTGATATTAATATAAGAAGTTGCTTTCTTAGTAGACAGAAAATTTCGAGACGGGTATTGTTACTTCTTTAAATAGTTGTACTGGTGTAATTGAACTTTGGTGATGTAGACATATAGTTTTTTCGGTAACTAAAATTTTACAATGAGTGAGAGGTGTGGGCTCTGTTGTCGGTTTGTGAGTAGTGGGTTACGGTGTGGGATTTGTTCAAAGTATTTTCACTGGGGGAATGCAGTGGGGAAGCCAGTGGGCATTCTAGCGAGATCTCCTGGGAATGCAGAATCTGTAGTAGAAATAAGTTGATAGAGGAGCAGGAGCGTAAGATCTGTGCCCTTCAGGTGCAGTTCCAAAGCGCAAAGGAGGATAGGTTGAGGATGGTGAAGGGTGGTGGGGAATGGGAACAGGCAGTTAGTAAGAAGGCACCTAGGAAGAGGAGGAGGAGGAGGAGGGGGAGGAGGAGGTGTTGACACAGTTATACTTCGCGCATATGCAATATATTTGACCAGCTGTCAGAGTTGAGTGGAGGAGTCTCGTGTAGCTGTAGATGTAGGGAACATCTAGCAGTCCTCAGAAATTAGGACGCCTAGGTCTGTTGTGAAGTTTAACAGAAAGAAGGTTCTGCTGCTAGGTAGTTCTCACGGTAGAGGTGTGGGCCAGCAGTTGCAGGAAGTGTTGGGAGTGAGTACCAAGTCACCAGCATTGTGAAGCCTATTGCAGGGTTGGCTCAAGTGACTGACAGCATAGGGGAGTTATGTAGGAATTTTACGGAGGAGGATCAGGTAGTGATAGTGGGTGGAGCAGGGAACAGTCTTGATAGGGACGCGTAATATGATGTAGGTGGTGACCTGGTAAAGATAGCAACTCAAACTGGTGGCACTAATGTGCATTTCGTTCAACTGTTTCAGCGTCTTGATCGGCCTCACCTTAACGTGGCTGTTAGGCGCGTTAACGTGGGGCTGGGGAGGGCGCTGATGGCAGAGCGCATGGGTCACATCTCAGTGGTGCCAGTTGGGTCTATCAGTAGATCGGGATTCACTAGGCATGGCCTGCACCTCAATAGGTATGTGAAGGGGAGGCTGGCAAAACTTAGAGGTGACAGTGTGGTCGTGGTGGTGGTATCACTCATGGAAAAGTTCCTGTAGTAGTTGACGTTAGAGCCGCGACTTTTTTTTATTGAAATCAGCTGATAGGTATACCTGCTTAAAGGAAGTCCCTCCAACTAAGGGCTCACCTTCTGAGGATCTAATGTTTCCAAGTAAAGAATGAATTAGCATATTTCATCAAAATATAAGACGTATTAGAGATAAAGTTAGTGAATTGCTTATAGATGTTGACTCTGAAATTATTGGTATATCAGAGCACCGCTTAAATAATTTGACAGTTCAGAGGCTTCCTTTACCAGGATACAGATTAGCTGGCTGTTTTTCAAGGAGTTTCTTTCGGAGTGGGGGAGTGGCTATGTACGTGAAAAACAGTATTCCATTTGAGTCCATAGACGTATTGCGGCACTGCACTGAACAGGTATTTGAATGGTGTGCAGCAACAGTTGAATTTAGTGAAACAAAACTTATAATTGTTGTTGTTTATAGGCCCCCAAACTCCGACTTTATAGCATTTCTGCTCAAGCTATAGAGGGTTCTTGATTCACTTTGTAGGAAGTACCAGAATTTAGTTGTGTGTGGTGACTTCAATATTAATTTTGTATATGATGGTGCAACAAAAAGGATGTTGATAGATATCATAAATTCATTCGATCTCATGCAGACGGTGTTTTTTTTCAACTAGGGTGCAAGGGGACAATAGCACAGCCATAGACAATATTTTTATTCATTCTTCATTAGTAGAAGGGCATTCTGTCAGTAAAAGAGTGAATGGCCTTTCAGACCATGATGCACAAATTTTAACACTAAAAGGCTTTAGCACTCAAACAAATTTCATATTTAATTATAAATTTCGCAGGAAAGTTAATCCAACCGCAATAGTTTTTTAAACCTTGTTACGGAACAAAAGTGGCAGGATGTTTATAGTGCCGATAACACAGATGACAAATATGCTTTCTTTAACACATTTTTCAAGCTCTTTGAGAGTTGGTTTCCATTAGAACGTTCTAAACGGGGTACTAGCAGTAATAGGCAGCCCAGTGGGGTAACGATATGTTATAGAACGAAGCAGGAGTTACATCAAAATGTTAGAAGTAATCACAATCTAGCTACAGTACCACATTACAAACAGTATTGTAAGATGCTTATAAATGTTATTGGGAAGGCAAAGAGTATGTGGTAAGCAAATAGAATAGATAATTTACAGGATAAAATTAAAACGATATGGTCAGTTATGAAGGAAGTGTCTGGTCAGCAGCACAAGGTCGACTATATAGTCAGTTCATAGTAAAAATATTTCTGTTACTGATAAATCAGATACATGTACAGTATTTAACCATCATTTTGATCAGCACTGGCGAATTAAATAAAAATTTAGTTTCTACAGGGAATCATAACTTTTTTGGCAAATGCCTTTCTGAGATTGATGTCTGAAATACTCCTCTGTGATACAGACAAGAGGGAGATTGAGTCAATAATGAAATCACTGGAGACTAAAGACTCTCATAGTTATGATTGAGTGTCTAGCAGAATATTAAAGTACTGTGCTGCACATGTCAGCCCTGTATTTAGCCATATTTGTAATTTTTCCTATAGGAAGGGTCAGTTTCCTGAAGGATTAAAGTACTCAGTAGTAAAGCTGCTTTATTAAAATGGAGAAAGGGATAATGCAGATAATATTAGTCATATTTCTATGCCATCAGTGTTTGCAGAAGTTATTAAAAAGGCTGTGTATGTAAGGATAATTGATCATTTTATATAATGCGATTTGCTATCAAATGTACAGTTCAGCTTTAGCAGTCGTTTAACAACTGAAAATGCTATATCCTCTTTTCTCTGTGAGGTACTGGATGGGTTAAACAAAAGGATTCGAATACGTGGCATATTTTTGATTTAACTAAGGCATTTGATTGTGTTGATCACAAAATATTGCTCCAGAAGTTGGGTCATTACAGAATAGCTCACAATTGGTTCACCTCTTACTTTAGCAACAGACAGCAAGAGGTCATTATTCAGTGTTGAGAATGGCTGTGATGAAGGATCTGAGTGGGGTGCAGTCAATTGGGGGGGGGGGGGAGGGGTGCCCCAGGGATCAGTGTTGGGTCCATTTCTGTTCCTTACTAACATAAATGATATGCCCTCTAGTATTATGGGTAAATCTAAAATATTTGTTTTCTGATGACACTAGCTTGGTAGTAAAGGATGTTGTGTGCAACATGGGCTGTTTCAAATAGTGCAGTACGTGACCCAAGTTCATGGCTTGTAGAGAATAAACTAACGCTAAATCACAGTAAGACTCAGTTGTTACAGTTTCTAACACTCAATTCAACAAAACCCGACGTTCTAATTTCACAGAACGGGCGTATTAGTGAAACTGAACAGTTCAAATTTCTATGTGTTCAGATATATAGTAAGCTGTCGTGGAAAGCCCACGTTGAGGAACTTGGTCAAAGACTTAATGCTGCCATTTTTACTATTCGAATGGTATCTGAAATGATACGTGATCGTTCGACACGAAAATTAGTCTACTTTATTTTCATTCGCTTATGTCGTATGGTATTATATTTTGGGGTAACTCTTCCCATTCTAAAAGGATATTTTTGGCTCAGAAAGGGGCGGTTCGGGCAATAAGTGGTTCACAATCCTCTTGTCGACCCCTGTTCAAGAGTCTGGGTATTCTGACATTGGCCTCTCAATATATATATTCCGTACAGTCGTTTCTTCTTAACAATATTAGGTTGTTACCAAGAATAAGCAGCTTCCACTCGGTTAATACTCAGCAGAAATCAAACCTGCATTTGGATCGGACTTCCTTAACTCTTGTGGAGAAAGGTGTGCAGTATACTGCTGCATCCATTTTCAATAAGTTACCAGTCGAATTAAAAAATCTTAGCAGTAATCCACGCTCTTTCGAATCGAAACTGAAGAGTTTCCTCATCTGTCACTCCTTCTATTCTGTCGAGGAGTTCCTTGAAATATTAAGCTAATTCTTGTTGTATTGTTGACTGCGTTTACTTAAACTTATGGACTGACTTTTTTCGGGTTCATAAACATTCATTTTTATCTGTTTTTACTTTTTTGTTGTAATTTCGTGTACTGACACGTTCAATGACATTGGAGATTTGCTCCTCAATTTGGTCCTACGGAACTTGACGCGTAAATAAATAAATAACACATTTCTTGTAGTAGCCATTTTCGCAGCAGCTGTATATAACTTGCAGTTGTTTCAAAGAAAATGCTTGTAAAAGAGGCGAAACGCGTCTGGGTGCATAAATAAAAATAAAAATTTCGACGTGCAGCATGTAAAAAGGCAGTTTCTTTCAAGCAACTGCAATTTAAATAAATAACATATAAAGATGTTGAGGCCCGGACCTGCTTTGCGATCGCGTTAGGCATGGGCAGCAGTGCTGCCATATGTTGCAGACACATCAGAATGTATTCGTTGACGAAGAAAGCTTTTGGAGGCGACTGAGGTACCTCATGTTCTGCCTACATAAAATGATTTCCATATTTTTCACCTAAATGCGCCACTTGATTCTTATCCTAGTCTGGGCAGGCAGTAAAGAACATCTCCACGAGTTTCAGGGTGTCTACGCATGACAACCAAGAGTGCTGTAGTTCTTGTGGACGTTGACCGATGGATAAGATTGGAGATTCCAGAGTGCACTGCTGTACTGTTGGTACTAATCCAGAGTTTGTTGGGTCAGTTGTGTGTCTCTGTCATCTTGGAGTAACAAGGTGAAATCGTCTGCGTCGGTTCGGACGACTTTATCGAGGCCATATAGTTTGATGCCCATTAGTGTGCTGGAGATGTCGTAGCAAGGGTTCCATGGCGACAGCAAACAAAGTAGCGGATAAAGGGGACTACCTCCGAAGTTCTTTTAAGGAGGACGGTTTTCGTGAACTTTTCATTTATTGTTAATTTCGAGGATGTGTCGCTGGCGATCGGGTCTGTGACTGTGGTGTGGAAACCGAGAGCAGACATTGAGTACAATGGGCAACCAAAACCTGTGCGGTGGTAGGCTCTTTCCTGATCCAAAGACGCGAATTGACATTTGACTTGCTCGCTTGCCAGGGCGTGTACGTATGGTCCCTATAATAGGCTAGAATGTTCATCATCGGTCGCCTCTCAGTGACGCTGTTAGTGTGAACCAAGAAAACACCATAAAGGTGGTTTCAGTCAGTTGTTAACAGCGTGTGTCCGCAATTTCAAGTCGGAGTTTATCAACGTAATCGACCGCACAGCTATGACGGGCACAGATTTCGTCGTTTTGAGAGTGACTACTGTGATTCCCTGAGAGATATCCGCTAGTATGGTCGCACGCTAAAGCAGTTTGTTAATCAGTTTTACGAAGAAGTCACTGAAGAAATGCCAATAGCGTACATAAAACGTTGCAGAAGACCGTCCCCGCTCGGAGATTTGGGCCGTGTTGCCGTTTTGAAAGCTGACTGCAGTTCTCTTGTTACAGATCTTGCGGTTAAGGTTGTAACTTGTTCGTCATCGGTTGTTGGAACTGTTGTGGTGCTCTTAGCCATGTGTGTGACGTCTGTGATTCCTTTAGAATGCAATGCGATGTATTGCTCTGTAACGTGTGCCTTGATATCAGCCTGACAACTGTACTGGGTTCCAATGCCATGGCTGAGAGTGGACGAGCGGGGACTCTTTAATCATGTGGTGAATGGAGACCGGGAGTACGTATTATCAGCATTGTCCTGGGCACAGACTTTGAAACCAGCCCAACGTTTGATGTACCATACGTGATCTTTGCTTTGATATGCTCCGTTGCGGTTATGTACTGGATAGAATGTAAGGGTTCAGAATAAACCAGCAGCACCAGAAAATGGTCTTGAGCCGTGCACGGCTCGTGTTCATCCCATTAATTGTTTGTCATCTTCTATTACGGTAGTGCGTCACTAACTTCCTGCCTTACTTGCCCGTGAGTGTTAGGAGCAGCGCCTATCGTTAAGCTCACTGTCGTACCATCTCTGTAGCGACCGAAAGAATTTCCTGTTCGTCGTGTGTCGGGTAGTCAGTGAGTGGGAAAAGCACCAGCAGTGCAGTCGCGGACGGACCAGCAGTCCAGTCGGTCGGTTGGCGTGGAGCACCAAGAAAGTCCCCGTGCTGCGGAGTCGGGCAGGATCCTGCTGGCGGCGTGCGCGCGCGATTGGAGTGTGAGGCGCTGATTGCGAGTGCTGCGAAGTTCGTGGCCCACCGATCTTGGACATGAAGTTGAGTCCTCACTTAACCTACTATCGAGCCTCAACTGTTTACATTTCTTCGTTTGGTTGTCGCTTTTGGGACATTGCTGCGAGCAACAACGCGTGTGTATTCAACTCGGCCAAGATCCCAACCGTCTTCCTGTGGAGTTTAACTAAATCTATTCCCTGTTATTGAAGTTGACCAACGGTATCTTCTGCTGCCTTGTGGCCGCTGACGTTCCGGTTACCTGCCCTGGTCGTTGACGAAATTTTAGGTAGTGTATTTTCTCCGTCGTGTTGTTGCTGTCCAGTGCGGCGTGTAGTTCGACAGCTGAGGTGTTGTTGGTCGTTGTGGGCGCCAATATTCTGTGTGTCGTGTATTGAAATCTTGTGGTTGTTTTGCTGGTTGCGTGGAGTGGAACTGATTTGGTTGATTGGTCGATAGGTTGTCTGTCGGTTGAGTTGCCTCCAGATTAAGAAGTCGTTGGACAGGCTGCCTGTCTCACCTAAACGGGGGTTAGTGTTACAGTCCAAGGCCGACCCTTGGAAACTTCTGAACGCCGTTCCTTTTGTGTTACGTAGTAATTTCCCTGTTTGTATTTTAGTTACTTGGTTGATGCGTGGCTTTCAGCAGAGTATCAGTATCTCTCAAATTAATGTTCTTGTCTTGCCCTTAAGGCATGAGATTGTTACTCTTTATTTTATATGAAATGTTTCAAGATACGGTCGTCTGCCCTTTAAAACTGGAACTCCTCTTTCTAGAGCTTAAGACGTTATATTATTTGGGGAGCGGCCTTCAGCCGAGTTCTAATATCTCTTAAATTAATCTTCTCCTCTTGCCGTTAAGGCATAAGATTGTCATGCTTTTGAATGGGGCCTTCAGTCCAATTTGCATGAAATGTTTTAAGAAAAGGCCTTCTGCCTTGTGATCGAAACTCCTCTTATTGCTTAATATGCGACGTCCAGCTTAGTTCCATTAAAATTAAATTCCTAAGGCCTTCAGCCGATTAGATTGAAGATTTAGAAAATATTCTTGGGTGAAACCTCCAGAAGACCCTTGTATTTCAATTTTGCTTAAGCCTTGTCTTGGATTTTGAATGTGGCCTTAAAAAGTTTTGAGTGTTTTGCATCCTTTTTGTAATATTGTGTGCTTATAAATAAAGTTTGTACGTTGAGTGCAACTGACAGGAACTCATTTTGGCCCCTTTCCACAACCTAATTTGCTCTGTCCTGCTAGCCCAGGCATTTCAGACTTGTTTAGCCCCATTATTCCGTCTGACTCAATTGACCGCGTAGATTTTTAAGATTTTTTCAATGTCGCCTTAGTGTTTGGTTCATCAAGGTATGCCTGACTAAAATTTTTATCGATCAGCCAACGCTTAGTTTGCTGATAATGGGCTTCCGAGTCCTTGTGCGTTGGAAGGTAGTAGTTGAGGTGCCACAGACCTCGGCCTCTATACAGTTCCTGAGAGAGGTATACAAATACGTAACAGCCCACATCTGTCTTTTCGAGCAAAGACTCTGTCAAGATGGGTCGTTTCTGTCGCTGTGACAAATTTGTAGGTGACGGTATCCTGTTTCAATAGCCGCCAAACATTTTAGAGGTAATGGTAGCCTGAGGTCTGATTATCTTTACATACATCACACCGGAGATCTCCACCAAGAATTAGCGGCACTTGCAGTGATGTGAAAAGCTGCGTTATATGGCTGCGGTAAAAGTCACACCTTTTCACTCTGCGATTCGTTCCTGAGAAGCATAAACGTTCAACTGCAAGTCGTGCAACAGAGCGTCTGTGCCTCTCTCAAATTCCTTGCTTGAACGTGATCATAGTACCTGCGTCAGGACCAGTATTGATAATTGCGTCGTAAGTTGTCGAGAGTGCTAGTCTGCTATTGGTGCCTTCTTGAAGATGGATGATATCTGCGTCGGCAGTATACAAATGTTGATGGGAACTTAATATATTGGTATCAGACACTATCTGGTTGAGATTTAAGGTGACAAACGTGTGGGTTTCCATGCAGAGATGCAGTTAGCCAACAAAATGTTGTGGCCTGGTGTTCATTGATTCTGCTGCTGAGGGGCGTTACCGTGTATCAGTCTCATCGGTGGGGGAGACACTGTGACGCACCTCTCATGGTCTGTGTCCATTTTGCTTGAAATTACCGTTGTTCTGAGTAGGTTGTAGTGAATTTTTCTCGTATGTTTCGGGATCAGTTGCCTCTTTCGGTTTTCCAAAGACCGATCACGAGCCCTTTGTGTTTCAGAGGGTGGAATTGATGAGGGCTAGTTAGTGTTTTCTCATCTCGGCTGTCGCCGAAGCACGTGCCACAAGGTCATGCGCCTTAGAGGTCTATGTTTCGGGTGAATGTACGTATAATAAATTTATTTTATTTCGCGTCTATGGTCACAAACTTGTAGGTCCTCAGACTACCTGTTTCGGTCAGCAATCACCATCTTCAGATCTGCAGCAAAATATGGAAGAAACATAAATGCAACAAGCAGATTGTCTACAGCTTAACACAATAGAATAGACCATGATGAAATGTATTACTGCCATAAATGTGAATTTTTGCGCTGTTTTATAAAAGCATGTCCTAATACACTGGAGCCATAGTGGCATCGACTGCTATACAGAAAATCAACGCCGGCATCCTCATACATATATAAATAATAGTACAGACAAGTCATTTTGTCAGCAGCACTACTGTTCAAAACAAACCGCAGCACAGTAGCCAACAAAATGTTTGTGTTGCAAGTTCGCCAGATTTCGCTACTGTAGGCGTACACATAACACTACTTCAGACTTCACTAAGGAAAATAGTAAGGGAGTAAAAGTTGAAATTAAAATAGCATGCGAAGTGGCTAGGATGACGAAATTAGAAATTGCGGACACAGCTGTTAAGGTCAGTAAAGCTTTATCTAAAATGTCTCATAATCAAGTTAGAGAAGCAGAAAGTAATGGTCATTCGAGCTGACAAGGGGAATACGTTAGTTCTTATGCATGAAGAATTTTTTGCAGAAAACGATGTTAAAGAAATTCACAAAGATCCAACTGAGAAGTTTCAGACTTTTTTGCGTAGGAAGATAGACAGCTCCCAGTTTCTTCTTAATGATTATGGAAAGAAATCGCTTAAAATGATGAATGTTTAGTTTCCCCAGCTTAGATTTCAAGGTAAAATTCATAAAGATGGAAATCCGGTTCGTCCGATTGTGAAGAATATTTCATCATCATGCTATAAATTAAATAAGTATCTTAACAAAAACTTAAATCGATTTACACGTTGGTAATTATTTTGGGTTCAAAAACAGTTCCGACTTAGCAAGTGCAATCAAGGATATACATAAACTTCATAATGCGATATTAGCATCCTTGGAAATAAACAAAAATCTCTACCGTAATGCCCCAGTAAAAGAAAATATAGAAATTATTAGACGCAATCTTCTATCCCTTAACAAGTTGAGTACTGCAGAGTGTACAGAACTAATTGAATTTCTAGATTTTTTCGTAGTTTACAATTTTTTCTATCTTCAATGACAAAATATATCATCAAATAGATGGGCTTGGGATGAGTAATAATCTAGTTTGTACTTCAGCAGATATTTTTGTGAACAATGTAGAATGTAAATTTTTTGTCAAGTTTCCACAGCTAAAAGATGAAACGATTTATTATAAAAGTTATGTTCACGACATTTCATTACTAACGAAGGGCGGTACCAGTGAGGTGAGCAATAGGTAGCATGCACCAAAAAATAATTTCTACTGTGGAAATCGAAAAAGAGAGCTCAATTAACTACATAGACCTTACTATTAAGAAAGTTAACAACAAACATTTCGATTTTCAGAAAACTTACTTGTATAGATAGTATCATCAACGCCAGTTCATACCATTCTCCCCGATATAAAAAGACTATCTTCACCTCCATGATTCATCGGCTCCTTCGTCAACCTTTGGCCGAAATCGAAATACGTAAAGAGCTCAGCATTTTAAAGCAGATTGCTGTAGCTAACGGCTTTCCTGTAAGTGACATGACGCTGCCCTTAAAATAGGCTAAAGAAAGGTATAACAAACAGCAGTCACATACACACACATTCACCCAGAAAATAGAAACAGCAAACAACGAAAACCATTCCTATGACATTCAACAGCAAAATGGCCCTGCGAATAGAAAAATGTTTCAGGAAATCTGATGTTAGATGTGGTTCTCAGGTTGTCACCCTACAACTGCGATTAAAACATAAACTGAAAAGGACGTATGACAAATTTGATGGCTCTGGAGTATAAAGAATTGTTTGTAACAATTGGGAGAAACATTGCATCGGTCAAGGTGGCCGCTCTTTTAACGTAAGGTTTAAAGAACATTCATAGCGACGTAACAAAACTGCTTTGTGGCAGCATTTACCAGAAACCGGTAATGCTATAGGAAACATGGAGTATTCTCCACAGGATGGAAGGGGGCAGTGCTTTTGTGAGATCGAAATTTATAAAGCGGGGAAACAAAAGCCAACAAAAAAAATGGATCAAATGGCTCTGAGCACTATGGGACTTAACTGCTGAGGTCATCAGTCCCCTAGAACTTAGAACTACTTAAACCTAACTAACCTAAGGACATCACAAACATCCATGCCCGAGGCAGGATTCGAACCTGCGACAGTAGCGGCCGCGCGGTTCCAGACTGAAGCGCCTAAAACCGCTCGGCCAAACCGGCCGGCCAAAAGGCAACAAAAGTGCTTAATAGGCAGAGCGATGTAGTTCCCAATGCCTAATTTGCTTTATTTGACAATGTTGTGCTTAAACTACTGAACACCTCCATTTTATATAGCTTGCATTAGCTTCACATATTTACTTAGTTTTATTACGTTGTGCGCATGTACTCCATTAACTAGATAATCTTGCTCCTGCACTGGTACGGTGTTTTATCATTCTTTTCTTGGAATGGCGTGCCGCAGGGTACGAGGGGCTCTCTGGCGGCCATGTTCCTCTACCTACTTCTCGCCTATGCGGCGTTCTGGCGGTAGCGCAAACAGAGAGCGCTGATTATGTGCTGCAGTCTGTTTTCTTTCACTGGGCTTCTTTAGCTGTTTGTTTCGTAATTTTTATATTATTCTGCGTACTTGGAATGTTGTTTATTATTTATGTCATTATCTAAAATATCTCAACTTGAGGGTATCTCAATTCCTCTTAGCCTTTTCCTTTTCAACAATCTAACTTTTGTCGTGTTTTATTTCATTGTTTTTTTATTACTATGACTTTGACACCCTATTAGCCCACTACAGGCTCTACTGATTGTATCGCTCTTTTTATTTTACATCGTAAAATTATCATTGAAGATTATGTGTACGCCTACAGTAGCGACATCTGGCAAATTTGCAACACAAAATTTGGTTTGGCTACAGTAGTGCTGCTGACACGATGACTCTTGTGTATACTATTATTTATATGTGTGTGACGATGCTGGCGCTGATTTTGTGTTTAGCAGTCGACGATGCCACATGCTCCAGTATATTGGGACATGTTTTTATTATGTAGACAATCTGCTAGTGGCACCGGGTGATCAAAAAGTCAGTATAAATTTGAAAACTGAATAAATCACGGAATAATGTAGATAGAGAGGTACAAATTGACACACATGATGCTTGAAATGACATGGGGTTTTATTAGAACCAAAAAAATACAAAAGTTCAAAAAATGTCTGAAGGATGGCGCTTCATCTGATCAGAATAGCAATAATTAGCATAACAAAGTAACACAAAGTAAAGATGATGTTCTTCACAGGGAATGCTCAATATGTCCACCATCATTCCTCAACAATAGCTGTAGTCGAGGAATAATGTTGTGAGCAGCACTGTAAAGCATGTCCGGAGTTCTGGTGAGGCATTGGCGTCGGATGTTGCCTTTCAGCATCCCTAGAGATGTCGGTCGATCACGATACACTTGCGACTTCAGGTAACCCCAAAGCCAATAATCGCACGGACTGAGGTCTGGGGATCTGGGAGGCCATGCAAGACGAAAGTGGCGGCTGAGCAGACGATCATCACCAAACGACGAGCGCAAGAGATCTTTCACGCGTCTTGAAATATGGGGTGGAGCTCCATCCTGCATAAACATCGTACGTTCCAGTAGGTGTTTATCAGCCAAGCTGGGGATGATGCGATTCCGTAACATATCGGCGTGCCTCTCACCCGTCACGGTAGCAGTTACAAAATCAGAATCACACATTTCCTCGAAGAAAAAAGGCTCGATAACGGTAGATGTGGTACATTCAACCCATTCCGTGACTTTCTTGTCGTGCAATGGAGTTTACACGACAGTTCTAGGATTTTCGGTAGCCCAAATTCTCAAGTTGTGGGCGTTGACAGACCCTCGGAGCGTGAAATGAGCTTCGTCGGTTCACAACACGTTACTCAACCAACCGTCATCTTCCGCCATCTTTGGAAACGCCCACAACGCAAATGCCCTCCGCTTCACTAAATCGTCAGGTAACAGTTCATGATGCCGATGGATTTTGTACGGGTAGCATCGGAGGGTACGCCTAAGTGCCAACCAAACAGTAGTGTATGGAATGCTGGTGCGACGGGCGGCTGCACGAGCGCTGACTTACCCGTGCATAGACGAACCCGCTACAGTCTCCATTTCTTCCTGAACTGTCTCAGCAGCATTACGCCTTGGGCTCGGTCGGCCACTACGGGGCCTATCGTCTAAACAACCCGTGGGGTCGAACTTCGAAATCATTCTCGCCACAGCTGCATTTGTCAACGGACCTTTACCCGTTCGAATCCCCTTCCTGTGGCGAAAGGATCATAACGCTGAACTAGCACATTCCCCATCCTGATAATACAGCTTCACTAAAAGCGCCTTTTCAGGTAACGTAAACATGCTGCGACAGCTGGCGCATCTGATTCTCTCTCTCATTACAGCTCCTTTTATACGCGATTGTCATGCGCAGTCACTGACATTTTGCTGTCCAGCGCCAACTGTCGGACATTTTATGAACTTTCTTTTTGTTCTAATAAAACCCCATGTCACTCCAAGAATGTGTGACAATTTTTACCTCTTTATCTACATTATTACGTGGTTTATTAAGTTATCAAATTTATACTGACTTTTTGATCACCCGGTATTTGTGTTTTACCCCGTATTTTGCGGCAGATATGAAGTATTTGTGAATGTACGTATATTTTGGATCACTCTCTTCTCCTAGAGAAGTGGCGATGCTCGCTGATGTTGAAGGCAAAATGGCTGTTGTGCCAAGAGGAAGCTGGGTCAGTACGCATGTTGACTTGGCGCTTGGTTCGACTCCTAATGTCGTGGATGCAACCTGCTCCTGTGGGTCAACACATGGAACTATTTATTACCATTTCCTTCTGCTCTATTTGCAGAACACTTCCAAAGAGAAACAGAGGCTCTCTTAGAGCCTAATTAAATGTCTCAAAGGGCACGTTGTATAGTTTCACAGTGCATAGACCGATACCGGCGTATTCCACAGATACTTCGTACTCGTACGTCCCTTCTATGAAAGTAGAAAAACCAACGGTACCATCGAAGTGTCCTGCTGGTCTTGTACATCTCTACATTACTTTTACGGAAATCGCACAGGCGAGAAAATCGTACTGGAAGCTGTACACTTTGTTTTCGGAAAAACCGATTGTTTTGACTAACCAGCTGTCAACGACGTAGATACGGCGACATTCTTCTCGATAAGGGAATCCGAAACTAACTATGGATTTCACGATATCTGTTTACATGTTGCCTATCGTTTGCGGGACGAGTTAGCCAATGTTGACGTGGTGCTCTACAGGTTTTGTGACATCACTTCTTGCTATTCCTTGTTGAGGAGCCTCTTCGTCACGTGAAACACAAAGTTCTGCGGTATTTCGGCAGCGAGCCACGTACAATAGAATCAATAGAAAGAAAATGTCCTACATTGCAGGGAGAAAGCAAGACGCCATACTGTTTTCGTCGTGTTCACTGTAAGCCAATATTTGGTAGTGTTTATCTCATACGTTGTATTCTGTGAATACAGGGCAAAGAAAAATGCCTCACTTGGTGGTTGGCCTGCGATTTCTCATTCCAGTTCAAGACTAAACTGTATCCAGCAAAACCTAGTCCCACCAATAGGTTTAACAGAAACGTGATTTAAGAAACGAGGCTCTGGCAACGCTGTAACTGCATACTGCCTGGCCAAGAATAGGTGGCATGAACTGTGCACTCTGCCGGAGGTGTCCAGTTAGCTCAGTGGGGTGAGGCAATGCCGTAGGTAGAGGGTACGCCTACTTGCTGATGTTCGAGTCGCGCTCGCGCCAAACTTCTTTTTCTTCGTTAAAGTATCAGACTGTATCCAATTTACAACTCTATAATATGGAATCGTATGTATGTCTTTCTGTTACTGTTAGCTGTATTTATACATTAAAACACAACATGAACTTCTCACAGACGTAAGTTTGTTTCGTCCATGACAAAAAGGACTACAATAGAAAATAATAGTAGTACAGTGATATCGTCCATATCCAATGAAGTACAAAAAAACACAATACGTAAACTACACTAGATTGCATATTATGGTATGCAAAATAACTGCATTCTGTAAATTTGATGTCCAGGCATATTTTGTCAGTCAGTTTGTATACGTACGAGCAACGTCTGCTTGAGAGATGATGTTCATAACGACCATTTTGCATTTGCAAACATTTGCCACTCACTGGATTATTCTTTGATGAAACCATCACAACACACACCTGCATCCACCATTGATGAAACGGCATGCACTACAGCTATTAGATCGTCTACATCCGTGGGTGAAGTACTGCAAACTTGTTCCTTTAAATGTCCTCACAAATAAAACTCTAATGGATTAAGGTTCAGGGAACGTGGAGGTCAGAATATTTCACCTCTGCGACCAATCAATTTCCATGGGAACACCTCATTTAAATAGTTCCGCACATTCATTCCGAAGTGTGCTGGTACAACATCATGCTAAACCATTGTGGTCGCCGAACACTAAGTGGAACGTTTTTTAATGCATCAGCTAAACTATTGCGAAGAACCGGATGCTATAGGGGCGCATTAAACTTGTCTGGCAATGAGTAAGGGGCGAAAAGCACTTCCCCACGATTGTGGCCCGCAGGTTTTTGCCTGTGCCTGAAAGCCAAGTTCACGGGTGACATGTGGATTGTGTTCTGACAAATAATGGCTGTTGTGGACGTTGAAAATACCTTCACGAGTGAAGCTAGATTTGTCTGTCCATATCACCTCATTTATAAAATGTTCATTCTCTTACACTTCGTGCAAAAGCCATCACAAAATTGTACTCGTCGAATGCGGTCTTCTGGCCGCTGGTGTTGAGGAAACGTATAATGATACGTATGCATGTCTTCACCGTACACTTAAACGCGAATCATGTCCTCTGTTTGTGTAGTATGTCTAGTCCTTGGACGACCCCCGGCCGCGGTGGACGAGCGGTTCTAGGCGCTTCAGTCCGGGACCGCGCGACTGCTACGGTTGCAGGTCCGAATCCTGCCTCGGGCATGGATGTGTGTGATGTCCTTAGGTTAGTTAGGTTTAAGTAGTTCTAAGTTCTAGGGGACTAACGACCTCAGATGTCCCATAGTTTTCTGAGCAATTTGAACCATTTGAACCTTGGACGAACAACGAATATTGATTTGAGTATCAAAGTCTTTTTCTGAAAGTATTTGTACGGAGTGTAGCAACGTGTGGAAATTACAGGGACGATAATCAGTTTACTTAACCTGAGAATAGAAGCTTATGAAATGTGATCTGACAGAATTGGGGAGAAAGGAATTTGTGGTACAACCCGACTTAAAGAAGGGATCGGTTGATACTACATATTCGGAGGCATCAAGGAATCAGCAGTTTAGTATAGCAGGTAAGTGTGGGGAGTAAAAATTGCAGAGGGACACAGAGAGATGAATACAGTAAGCAGATTCAGAAGGATGTAGGTTGCAGTAGTTACTCGGAGTTGAAGAGGCTTGCACAGGACAGAGTAGGGTGGAGGGCTGCGTCAAACGAGTCTCTGGGTGACCACAACAACAACACTGAAACGTCAGCATACAACAGCAACTTCAATTTTATTTTTCGTCTTTTTGAAAAAGTAAGGCCTTCCACATTACACGAAAAACTTCATTTTTTAAAGTAATGACTTTGCTTAAGATGAAAAAGTAATAATATATCTTATAAACACTAACACTAAGGAAACAAAGCTTTTGGAAGCCAATTGAACTAGGAAGAGGTAAAGGAAAATTGAACATCCCTTATTTAGCGTTTGCAGATGACTTGGCAATTATAACTGACAGTGAAGAAACAGCAGTAAAACAAATTGAGACACTTAAAGAATGTGCTGAGAAGGTTAGCCTGCAAATCTCCTTTGAGAAGACAGAATTCATCTGCTCAAAATTAGATATTTCGAAACTAAAAACAAAGTATGGTGAAATAACTAGAGTCAAGCACTTTAAGTATCTCGGTGAAGTTATTGAACCAACAGGACTTGAGAAAATAGCACAAAAAAACCGATTACAGAAAATCAAGAAAGTATTCGGACTTATTCAAAATATATATAACAAGAAATGTCTATCAAAAGGCACTAAAATCAGACACTACAACACAGTCATCAAACCAACAGTCACATATGCAAGTGAAACACTCTCCCTGAATAGAAAATTAGATTTACACGAAATTAAGAAAGTAGAGAGAAAAATTATTAGAAAAATCCTAGGACCACGATACACACAAGATGGATACAGGCTGCAGACTACCGAGACAACCGAAAAAATATCAAACATCGAGGCAGATATCAGGAAGAGGCGGATGAAGTTTTATGGACATATAGACAGATTACCTGGAAACAGGTTAACTAAACGTCTATTGGACTATATGACATCACTTAAGGCAACAACACCCTGGGTAACTGAAGTTAAGAAGGATTTGAAAAAGGCAAAAATTGACATAACAAACACATCAGACCGGGATACATTCAGAAGAAAAATCGACAAGTGGAAGTTTACTCCAGAGACGGAATCTAAACCTTTCCGACCAAAGTGGACCGAAGAAAGGAAGAAGGCCTTTGGGGAGGCAATGAAGAAATACTGGGGAAATAAGAAGAACATTAAGAAATGTTAATCACCTGCTTATCGTTCTCCCATGGGGACATTCGCTAATAATAATAATAATAATAATAATAATAATAATAAACACTCTGCGTCACATTATTTAATGCATAATCTGTGTAAGTAATAACTGTGTAATTGACACGTCATTTCATTTTATCTGTGGTTGCGATACTCAGCTGCTACCTGGCGATAGTGTAAGAAAGTGAAAACCAGTTCGTGACAAAATAAATAATAAACTACAGAACAATTGGAAAGAGTTTCTTAACGTTGTCTTTTCCTGTCAAACGACGTCGGAAATCTCAGTTCATATTTGACGAATGCATAGTACTACAAAATGGCTCTGAGCACTATGGGACTTTTAATCTGAGGTCATCAGTCCCCTAGAACTTAGAACTACTTAAACCTAACTAACCTAAGGACATTACACACATCCATGCCCGAGGCAGGATTCGAACCTCCGACCGTAGCAGTCGCGCGGTTCCGGACTACAGCGCCTAGAACCGCATGGCCACCGCGGCCGGCGCGTAGTACTATATGTGGGCCATTTTGACAATTGATGTTAAAGTACAAAGTGACACATTATGAATTTCGGGAATAGAGTTGCATACGCTTGGCAACTTCCTGCGTAGTATACACCGTTAAATTACCAGGGATACAGAATATTTCCGCAGCACGAAATTTACTGGGATCGTATTCAGGACAAAACCACAAGACATATATTGTGAAATTTGTAAGTAATATGAAGGAAGGACATATTCTTTTTATCACTGGTCTAATGAAGCTGTACTGACCATATAGTACCCAGTTTCAGACACTTTTGCAGTCAGTGAAATGAAGTTTTTAAATATAAGTAAGTGAACCTTAATCTCGTATGGATTATCGAAAACTTTTGCCTAACAACAACACTAGAGTTCTTCATTCAGATAGGACAGAGACCACTTGCTGCTCTTTTAGAAGACATAGAAATCATCTTTGCAGTATGGAAGGACGGGGACTTCCGAAACGTCGCAGGCACACTGCCAGTAAACGCGGAAAGAAACCCAAGAAACTTTTATTGCACCGATCAGTTCTTTTACCTCAGTATAAAACTTTACTTCTTTTTCACTTAGTAATTTTTATGGTTTTGTTAACATGATGCTAAAGAGCGTACTACATTGCTATCTCTTTATCAGCTGTCCACAACGCACCAACTTATCACCCAGTTTGACAGAGAACAAAATACCCCAATTGCTATGATTTGTCTGCGACGTCGTTTCCAAGGAATGAAATAAACCACCTTCAAGCAGATTACACGATATACAAATAATATGGTCATACTAAAACCACAATTCAGATTTAGTTCAGTAAGAAATTGGCCTTTAACGTTGTTGCATCTTGTGTTTTCGTATTGGCAGGGATTTATTTATTATTCGTATTCTAAACTGCAGAATAAAACATTGGTGTTGTGTGCTTTAATGTTTGTAAGTGTTCACTGTTAATTACCAGAAATCTTTGATGCAATATACCGGGTGATCAAAACGTCAGTATAAATTTGAAAACTGAATAAATCACGGAATAATGTAGATAGAGAGGTACAAATTGACACACATCCTTGGAATGACATGGGGTTTTATTAGAACCAAAAATATACAAAAGTTCAAAAAATTTCCGACAGATGGCGCTTCATCTGGTCAGAATAGCAATAATTATCATAACAAAGTAAGACAAAGCAAAGATGATGTTCTTTACAGGAAATGTTCAATATGTCCACCATCATTCCTCAATAATAGCTGTAGTCGAGGAGTAATGTTGTGAACAGCACTGTAAAGCATGTCCGGTGTTATGATGAGGCATTGGCGTCGGATGTTGTCTTTCAGCATCCGTAGAGATGTCGGTCGATCACGATACACTTGCGACTTCAGGTAACCCCAAAGCCAATAATCGTACGGATTGAGGTCTGGGGACCTGGAAGGCCAAGCATGACGGAAGTGGCGGCTAAGCACACGATCATCACCAAACGACGCGCGCAAGAGATCTTTCACGCGTCTAGCAATATGGGGTGGTTCTAATAAACTCCATGTCATTCCAAGCATGTGTGTCAATTTTTACCTCTCTATCTACATTATTCCATGGTTTATTAAATTTTCAAATTTATACTGACTTTTTGATCACCCGGCACTTTATTGTTTTGATCGTCATTCACTCACGTTTAGGTATTGTATTTAGCCTTTCTCATGTTAATGTTACCCTAGCCTGTATATAGGTCCTGTAAACTGACACGTCTACACTATTTCGATAAAGGAATCGTTCATACGATCTGTGTACGCATTCGTTGCAGTTACCTGTGGGCACACATGACTGATCAGCTACGCAAGGCAAAGATTTTTATTCGTAAGAGAATGAAATCAAGAACGATTGACTGTTAATTCCTATCACACTGGGGAGAGCATTGTACAATTTATAATTAATGGGTTAGTCAAATCCTGCTGCGAGAGATTTTACTCTACCATCAGTGTTTGTCTATTCAAGCAAAACAGTCCAATGTCTTTGGCTTTGTACTAAAGTAGCTTTTTGTTTTCAACTACCAGAAAGTGTCACACGCTACCCACAGAAAGTTGTGCATACAAATCAGCCCTCCCTTGCTGAAACATCCACATGATGAACCAGGTTACTCCTTCAAGACACATAATGGGAAGAATAATAAATGTGACTTTTTACAGTAATTTCTATTTCCAATTGGAAACTGATTTTGCGCTATATGAACTAATTGTTGGCGGGTGACGTATCTCCATCTACAGCTAGGCTCAGCAAACATATTGTTAAATATGTGACAGTGGGTAGTTTCCATTGTAGGACGCATTAAGGCACCTTCTCGTTCCGTTCGCGTATGGAAAAACTGGAAAATAATTTCTTCAATGTCTCTGTGCAAGCTGTAACTAGCTAAATCTTGTCTTTGTGGTCACGCAAGAGCGATACGTAGGGAGCTGTCGTATATTGCTGGATTCCTCACTTAAGACTGGTACTAGAAGCATTGTAGCTAGTGTTTTTTATAGTTAGTTCTATCCTCAAACACATGCCAGCTTAGGTTTATTTGCATTTCCGTGCTACTCTCTCGCGGATCGAACAAAAATGTGATCACTGATGCTGCCCTTTCTTTGTATAAAAGTTCAGTGTCTGCCGATAGACCTTTTCGGTATGGATCTCAGACACATGAGCAGTATTGCAGAATGGGTCGCAAGAGTGCTTTCTACGCAGTCTCCTTTCTAGATTGACTGCATTTTCCCAGTATCCTATCTATGAAGCCGCCATATGCAGACAGTAATGTTTGTTGTGAGCTTACGAGATAATTTCAAGGATAAGAACTTCAAACGACACTTTTTAAACAGGTACTTATTTCAGTCTTTTGCTGACGCAAAGCTATATGGGACTAGAGGCATACAGATCATAATCACATGATGATGGAAAACATTAGGTTTAATAAATTTTGGGAATTAGTTCCTCTGTTTCACCCGGTTTGTAGTTTAACTTTTTGGATAGAAATCTCGTATATGTTCAGTGTGTGGACGCGGATTCTGTAGGCCAGAATTCGAACACTGTACTTGTTTACTTTTCCACGAAAGTGGAAAAGCGCTTCATCACTGAACGCGAAGTGTTATACATGAGTAATCACTGTCAACAGCATTTTGAAGCTCGTCAGAAAATGACACGTGTTTGTATTTGTCGTCACGACGCAGAGGCTGTATAGCGTCATAAACTACCAACGCTTCAATACAGGTCAAATTGCTGTAGACAGTTTTAACTCCCACCTGGCACGATGTTCTGAAGCGGTTTGAAATCGTGCGACATTTTCGTCAGAAAGCCGACGGCGGCCAGGACTCGTTCGCTTACATACGAGGTGCGACAATAAAGTAATGAGACCGTTGTGAAAAAAAATGTTGCTTACCGTTTCAGTCAAGTTTAGCGTTTTCTCCTTCAAAGTAGCTGCCTTCTGACTGCACACACTTTTTCCAGCGCTTATGCCATTGATGGTAACATTTCTGGAACTCATCTTCCGTAATGTCCTCAAAGACCCTCGTCACAGCTTTTTGGACATCTTGTGTTGTTTGAAAATTGTCCCTTGACCTCCGTTTTGACTCTTGGAAATAGCAAAACGTCGCACGGAGCGATATCTGTTGAATAAGGTGACTGTGGTAGTACCGAAATTTATTTCGAGGTTAAAAATTGGTGTACTGACAGAGCAGTATGGGATGGCGCATTATCGTGATACAGAATCCAATTATCAGCAATATTGGCACGGACATGAAGAACTATTTTACGAATTTTTTCTTAAATTTCTTTGTAGTAATATTGGTTAACTGTTTGTCTAGGAGGTACCCACTCTTTATGAACAATTCCCTTGGAATCAAAGAAGCACACAAGGATGCATTTCACTTTTGACTTTGACATGCGAGCGTTTTTTGGTCTGGGTGATCCCTTTGAGCACCATTGTGAACTTCAGCGTTTTGTCTCTGGATCGTACTGAAAAAACCAACTTTCATCTCCAGTGATAACACGGCTCAACAATTCTGGATTGATTTCCGTTTGCTCTAACAGATCGGCTGCCACATTTTTCCGTGTTTCGCGCTGTTGTAGTGTGTGACTTTTAGGAACCATTTTTGCACAAATCTGTCTCATACCAAGAACTTCAGTTATTGTTAGATGAACCGTTTCTCGATTGATGTTCAGTACTTCTGCAATAATTTTCACGGATAATCTTCCATCAGATCGTACGGGTTCACGCACCCTAGCCAAGTTGACATCCATCCATGTGATTGATGGTCGTCCACTGCGGTCTTCATCTTCAACATTCGTTCTGTCTCCACTAAATATTTCTTTGTAGTAATATTGGTTAACTGTTTGTCTAGGAGGTACCCACTCTTTATGAACAATTCCCTTGGAATCAAAGAAGCACACAAGGATGCATTTCACTTTTGACTTTGACATGCGAGCTTTTTTTGGTCTGGGTGATCCCTTTGAGCACCATTGTGAACTTCAGCGTTTTGTCTCTGGATCGTACTGAAAAAACCAACTTTCATCTCCAGTGATAACACGGCTCAACAATTCTGGATTGATTTCCGTTTGCTCTAACAGATCGGCTGCCACATTTTTCCGTGTTTCGCGCTGTTGTAGTGTGTGACTTTTAGGGACCATTTTTGCACAAATCTGTCTCATACCAAGAACTTCAGTTATTGTTAGATGAACCGTTTCTCGATTGATGTTCAGTACTTCTGCAATAATTTTCACGGATAATCTTCCATCAGATCGTACGGGTTCACGCACCCTAGCCAAGTTGACATCCGTCCATGTGATTGATGGTCGTCCACTGCGGTCTTCATCTTCAACATTCGTTCTGTCTCCACTAAACATTTTATGCCACCGAAAAACTTGAGCTCTTGACATAACCTCCTCTCGAAAAGCCTTCTGAAGCTTACGGAAAGCTGTCGTCGCATTCTCGCCAAATTTAACGCAAAAAGAAATGACATACCGTTGCGCAATATTATGCAGTTCCATTTCCGTGACGAGAGACATAAACACTTGTTAACTTATTACAGCACAACTCATGACTGAGCGGTTGCAAGGTTACTAAACAATAAGGTTGGGCAGTAAGCGCTCTGCTCTGCTATTGGCTGACCAAGTGACGTCAGCGTGGAAGCAAGCGCTCAGAAGCAGACGACACGGCATGCGCGTTTACTTAAAGTTTTTGGCGGAAGATTTTGTTTATACCAGAATTGAGATGTCTAAACTGCTTTTCTACTGCTAAAATATTACAGTTAAAACTGATGAGTTATATTCTTTCGCAGCTTATGCCTCACACATCGGTAAAATATCAGATCACAACCACACTGACACACACTTGAAATTCGAAACCTCGGCTCAGATGAATCGGAAACTATTCATTTAATCGCATTGAAATAAATTTAAGAGCTCGAAGTTGCACACACTTGTTTGTAAGAACAGCATTCCTTCTTTCTAAAGCCGCTATAGTATTCATCAAAGTAACTTTATCTGTGTCTGAAAAAAACTGTCATCTGTACATGTGCTCTTATTATGATGTTTCTTATTTGGTGACAGCTTTTCCAGAGTTTCCAGAGATCTCTCATGTAGTTCTCATTTCTTATACCGTCTGGTTCTGTCTTCTTGTTGCGGGTGACACATTGACAGTCGCACTACTGCACGGCAAATTGCACGAAGGAACTGCATCTGGCTTGAGCATTCTTTTTCGGGGCAAATTAAGCAATTCAGACTGTAAATACCTTAAGTAATCTGTTTCTGCGAAATGGCGAGCACACATTCGTGCATGCGCAACATTTACACTGCCTTTCCTACAACATTTCGACAACCATAGTTTTTGTAATGTTTCATTAGGCGGGAAACTGTGAGACACATTACGTCAGTTACCTTTGCGCTCCGGTTGTAGGAAAAACAGCCCGTAACAGCACAGCCTGGCAATGTAAAAATTAATTTTCTCACTCACTTATAGATTCTCCAATAAGAATTTCACAGGACGAACCATAAACTATAGAGCTGGCGAACACAATGTTGATCCCGCTGTCCACCATCGCTAACTATTTCAGTTCCGAATCAAATATCAATTACAGCAAAAACCGTTAACACTCCCGAATTTCGAATGTTTCCGCTGTTGACTGAGTACCTCAGAAGAAAGAACTCAATCAAAATACTCCTTCAAACACAAAACAACACAAGAAAAACAATCACACACAATTCGAGCTGTGTACTGTTTGGCACAGCTGCTTCCACCGTGACGTCATGCGCACAACTGAGAAAACACGTTGCTTTCTGCGCATAGCTTTCTGCGCCCCCCTGAGCGGTTGCATCGATGTGCCGCTTGTACTAGGAGCAGCTTACAGACCAAGGTCAAAGATATTGTGCCTACACAAGCTTGCAGGGTTGCCACATCTTGCAAAGAAAATGTCTCATTACTTTATTGCCGCTCCCCATACACACCCTCTGTATACAAACTGTCAATACCATCTGAGAATTTTCCATTCACTCGGAGGATTAATTTGGTACCTCGACCTGAAATGTCTTTGCACTGTAATCGCGTAATTATACTTCACAGACTCGAGAACACAAAATGATTTCTGTGGCAGAGTAGCCTCTTTGCAACATGTGACGGTGTAACCAGGCAAACAGAAGACAACCAACATCCAGTTGCAATGAATATATACAAGACAATGTATTCGGTCCACCTACAACCAAGCCGTGGTGTAGCGATCGGTAGTTTTGACGACATAATACTTCATAATATGTATACTGTTCTTAGAAACACCATATAAAATAAGCTGCAAAAATTGTTGCGACACTCACAACTGCCCACATACAGCAGTGCACGCTCCGAAACGTGCCGCCATGTTGGAAACACGGCTGATAAGGAGTTCTTGTGGTCGGGCGTTCCATTCCTCCACCAGCGTAGCTAACAACTGTTGGATGGTCACTGGTGCATGTGAAACTGAAGCAGTATGTCTTCCTAACGCATCCCACATGCCCTCTATGCGATTTAAGTCGAGGGAACATCCTCTCATTCCTAGAGTTGCTCCACCCGCACCATACGATACGGTCGCGGATTGTCATTCATAAATACGCAGTCAGAGCGGAATACACCTTGAGCAGCGTGCGGCTCGCGTTCTTGCCGTTCATACCTTGGTGTCTTGTAATAGCGGTAGTCGCGTCTCGTTTCCTTCTTGTGTTAATGACGCCACTGAGTTTGCTGGTATTGTTTGTCCGCAAGTGGCAGCAGCAGCGGTTATCGATAGCCAGTACTGTGGTACTGTCTCTGGTGCGACCGCTTGTCTCTATGGGTCGTCGTGTGTGTCAGGCAGTTCGACTCGACACCACCTAGACTACAGGCCTGCGCGCACACTTGTGACGTCACATACTGATGGCCGGGTCTGTATCGGAACGCTCCTGTTAAGCACTCTGCTGCTATACGAACTTTACGAGTTTTAGAGCTGAGACCGCCTAGGGATTCTCGTGCTTTCCTCTTCTACATGGCCTCGTAATGAAAGTATGGAAATTTATATCATTGCGTAAAGTAACTGAACAAAACTGCCCCAAGGATATTTCAAGATGTAAAATTATTTTGACGATTTGCCTTAAATACGCGTTTCTAGGCTTGAAAAAAAACTGTAATTTTAAATTCGGTCTTTCACCTCAGGAGCTACGCTTTCTTGCAGTAAAAAATCGGCAATATGCAACAACAAGCAGACGTTTTCGGTTTTAAATAAAGCAGCTGGAGCTCCTACAGAATTTAAGAATTTGTTTCCCTGGTTATTTTCGTAAATTTTCCTCTCCACTTCAAAATTTGCTGACCTCACATGAAACTCAAATCATTCGACGAAATGGAGCACCTCCTGACATAATGTTTAATGAATCAAAAAACCCGAAAAAATATTTTATTTCCCTGTTTCTCTAGAACTTAACCTTATACATGAAAAGATTGTCTCTCCTATATCCTTGACTGAAATTCGTGTCACAGAGTGCTATTAATTTAATCACAATGCAGTTACCTCGAAATTCTGCTTTCTATACTGCTTAATCTGTCGAACGCTGAATTCATTAAAACAATTTTCTAAGGTCGTTTATTCACATTGAAATTATTTCCGAATAGCTGTATATGTAAAACTGAACAAAATCATTTAGTAGCTCTTCCAAATAAAAGTACTGGAAACTTAGTAATCTGGTAGGAATGATAAGGAATACTAAACATTTTCGAGCCACACTAATTAATATGACTATTCTGCGTGACAACAGTTGCAAATATGAGAGACATTTCACTGCCAGCTTCGTATTAATCTCGCTGCAATGGTCCAGAATTAAGAAACAAATTATACTGGTACATGATACATAACTGCTTTTAAAAACAATTGGCAAATGTGGTACAATGGAAACAAATAACGCGCTATAAATTTTTTGTCATTTACTTACCATTGAACGATGCGTAACACAAATTCGTGTCTGGGAATAGCTGCAATCTGGCGATTTCTGAACTTCACACATTTGGAAAATCGAAACATGTGCACCTTGAGGCCTTTTTGTGATAATTTCCCTGGCAAAAGAAACGCAACACTTGTATCCCATACTTCGAAGAAATGTAGGCGAATACTGTATGAAATCTATATCAGTTTCACGTGGCACACACTTTGAACACAACATACACGTCAACAGGACTGGCGACTAAAGATAAGATGGCCAACGGTTTGTGACGTCACGTGCCAATATGGCCGCTGTGCGTAGACCTTGTATCTAGAAGGCTCTGTTCGACTTCGGACGGAGCTGCGAGTTGGTCCACAGCGCGAGGGGCAGGCCGGGACCGCTGGAGGCGAGCAGGCACTGTCTGATCGAGGGGCTGTAGCCGACGACCGAACCCAGGACGTCTGAAGTTGAGTGAACCTTATCCAGTAGTGAAAGCTCCACTGTTTGAGATCTCGCTGTTGTTTGCGTGTTGCTGCTCCCAAGGTCGGTGAGACCAACCGCAACATGCGGAGTCTGTCAGGTTGGCAGAAGCTATTAGCGGCATTCTGCTGCTTGAAATTAGTTTGAATTTGGTGTTATTATTGGTGAAGTGCAACCAGCCGTATCTTACTGCCTAGTGGCCGCTAACGCCACAGTTACCTGCCCTGGGAATTAGCGTAATTTGCGGCAGTGTACTTTTCCTCGTCTTGCCGACGCTGTCCGGCATGGCGTGTAATTTGACAGCTTCCTTGATTGGGGTATGGATAATTGTTTTCCTTGTTTACCTTGGTTATAGTGGTTTCTTCTGCCTTTTGGTGTTTTACGAGGTGTGGCTAGAAAAAAACCGGACTAGTACTGGTGAAACAATAAAACGAATGCAATAAGGCTGAAAGTCGCGTGGCCTGTCACGTGACTCTCGCTCCGCCTACTGCTCGAGTTTCATCTGCCTCCTGCACTCAGTCTGCCCGTGGCGTCTGTTTTAAGTAGTTGACGTTTTGTCTGTGTGTCGGAAAATGTTGAGTGTAGAGAAAGAACAGCGTGTTAACATCAAACTTTGTTTCAAACTAGGAAAATCTGCAAGTGAAACGTTTGTAATGTTACAACAAGTGTACGGCGATGATTGTTTATCGCGAACACAAGTGTTTGAGTGGTTTAAACGATTTAAAGATGGCCGCGAAGACACCAGTGATGACACTCGCACTGGCAGACCATTGTCAGCAAAAACTGATGCAAACATTGAAAAAATCGGTAAACTTGTTCGACAAGATCGCCGTTTAACAATCAGAGCAGTGTCTGAGTTAACAGGAGTTGACAAGGAAAGTGTTAGGCAGGTTCTTCATGAAAGTTTCAACATGTACAAAGTGTGTTCAAAAATGGTTCCAAAGTGTCTCACAATTGAACAGAAGGATCGCCGAAGAATGATTTGTTCTGACATCCTGGAAAACATTGAAAGTGATCCCACCTTCTTACAAAATGTTATTACTTGCGATGAATCGTGGTTTTTTACTTACGATCCCGAAACTAAACGCCAATCGATGCATTGGAAAACTCCTGGTTCTCCACGACAAAAAAAAAAGCACGAATGTCAAATTCGAAATTCAAGGCAATGATGATTGTTTTTTTTTTTTTTTTTTTTTTTTTTTTTTGACATCAAAGGGATTGTGCACATTGATTGGGTACCAGAGGGACAAACAGTGAATCAGCATTACTACATTAGCGTCCTGGCTACCCTACGTGAGCGAGTACGGAAAAAACCGAACGATTTGTGGAGAAAAAAGTCATGGATCCTTCACCAAGTCAATGCCCCAGCTCACAGTGCGTTGTCAGTGAAGACGTTTTTGGCAAAACACAACATTCCCATCTTAGATCATCCACCCTACTCACCTGATTTGGCCCCCTGTGACTTTTTTCTTCTCCCTAAAGTCAAGTCAGCTTTGAAAGGAACTAGATTTGATACTGTTGAAGCAGTAAAAGAAAAAGCGACGGAAGTAATGTATGGACTTACCGAAAATGATCTGCAGCATTGCTATGAACAGTGGAAAATTCGTATGGAGCGGTGTAGAGACCGAGGAGGAGAGTACATTGAAGGAGATAACATGAAATTGTAAATAATTGTAAATAAATGTTTTTTCCAGCATCAGTCCGGTTTTTTTCTAGCCGCACCTCGTAAACGCTGGATTTTGGAGACGCAGTGCTGTCTGCCATTTCGCTCTCGCCTGAATTATTCCAAAGTTATACTGGTTATCTGGCGTTAGGTGGATTTGGTAAGAGGGTTGGTCGGCGTTTAAACTGTCTCTGAGTTGCCCTCCTTAGGTGAACATTACTCTTGTCTGCCAGTCTCACCAATCACACATCTGTAGTGACCTTCCTCAGGTCTATCCGTGGAGCACTGTCTGTGGATCACTCCGTCTCACTTGGTCGTCATAATTGTTTAAAATATATCTTAATATATTAACGTGTAATTGCCTTCCTCACTTGTAATTCAAGCTCTCACCCGTTAATTGTTTGTAACATTGCTTGTGGTCTTAGCCGACAAATAATTTTCAAATCTTTCTTAATCACGCCTTCAGCTGTAATTGTTTGTAAAATTGCTTGTGGCTTTCAGCTGACAAATAATTTTCAATTCTGTCTTGATAAGGCCGTCAGCCGATTGTTTAAAAAAGGTTTTAGTATTTTTAACGTGTAATTGGCGTCCTCACTTGTGATTCAGGCCTTCAGCTGTTGAGTATTCTGAAGTTGCTTGTGGCCTCCAGCCGACAAATAATTTTGAATTCTTTCTTAGTAAGGCCTTCAGCCGTCAGTGTAGTAAATTCCCTTAAAATGATTGTTGAAAATTACTTCCTCAAATAAAATGCATGTGTTTACTGTAGCCAAAGGTAGCTGATTACGGCCCCATCCACAATCGTTGCCTTATCCTGTCTCTCCCTGACTACCAGGTCGCACACCCCTAAAAAGACGCACATAGCGGAAGGAATAAAGTGACGCAACAATATTGATCGGTGAGTGTATCTTGTTCAAAGACAGGTCAGTAAATTCATCCAACAGTATGCTGCCCACACTATAACTCGAAAACCAGAGTACATTACGTGCAATATTGCGAGAGGTGGAACACTAATTTGCTGTAGTTTACCCCCATTGTTAAAATTTACCAGCTCTATAACTAAACACATGCAGAACTAGGTGTTTAACGCCACGTTGACGACGAGGTGTCGACGCGAAATTTTGATACGGGCGAAGGATATCAGCCATATCCATTTCAAAGAAATCATCCCCGCATTTGTCCTAAGCCAGGGCCCGCAACTGAGTTCGGAAGAATCGTGATGTCAGCGCAGTTTACCCTTCGCCGTTTGTTAGTGGTATGAAGGACGTTTACAGGTCCAGTGACTGTTTGCACAAAAAGAGGCAGTCTAGCGATCTATCGAATACTTTAAAATGAATTGGAACGACAGAAGAGACGGATGACAATGATCAGTTCGCATAAGGGACGGGTACTACTTATTTGCTACGAAACGACGTTATAGTACCATCCAGAAAGAACTAAAATTTTAGATGATAATGAAAGAGCAAAATATTACAACGATCGACAGACAGGATTCACCCTTTTGTACAACAAGAGTAAAACTGACTTTTTAGGAAAATTTTCAGGCATTGAGCGCTTGAAGAAATTGGTGATACGGATAGTAAAATTTCTGAAGTCGCACTCATTATTCCATTTTCAGTTGCAACAGATTTGGATGGAAATGAACAAGGAGTATGGAGACTTCATACATTACTGGAAAGCGTGTTGTTTAAGTCAAGGGGCATGTCTGGAACGACTTTTCGATTTAGATCTCGCTACTTTTGAATTTATGAACGAAAAAGGAGTGCAGGAACGAAAATTAGAATATCTGGATTGGATGGATTTGACCGCACATTGAAAACAGTAAGACGTTTCAAGGTAACTTCTTTCTGGTTTTATGGGGAATCATTTAAAACGATAACCACGTTGTAGAAGGGACACATTCTGACAAAGACAGAGCGAGGTTTGAAGAATTCATTGCGGTCTTGCAAGTTTAAAGGTTTTGAGGGCACTGTCAATCTTACATCCGTTTTCTTGCTGTTTTTCGAGGCAGTTTGCTGTTTCAGTTTATAACGTTCTTAACAATAATTTTACTCTAAGATACTTAATTGAGTGTCTGTGTACATAACAAATAAAACTGGAATTACCGTGTAGCGTGTTGTAACTGCAAGTGGTGTGCTTACTTTGTGTTGTTAGCAAAACTTTATGCGAAATGATTGGGCAATGTAACTTCGAATACCAATAAAGAAATATAGTCACTGCAAAATACATTCAGCCCCTTTGATACTAAATCCTCTGACCCTGTTCAAAAATAACTTTGGTCTCTGTTGACATAACAAATACATGAAATGTTCTTACTTCTAAAGCAGCAACGGTGGAACGCGATGTATTCTGGTCTCTCACGAAAAAGAAAATAAAAATATCCCAGCTACAGGCTCAGCGGTGTGCAATGCTGCCCATAATACTTTGAAATGTACCTGAAATTCTTTTAGCTGATAAATGTTAAAATTTTTTTAAAAAAACCAACGTCTTTGAAACACACATGACCCGGACGGGGAGACGGTACTGTTTGTGTTGAATTAATAGCACTGATTTTTTAGTGACATTATATCCCAAGTTAAGTTTGGCTTTCCAAAACATCTGACAATTGAAATTATATTACTCAAAAAAATTACTTTTTCACTAATTGATTCACAAACAATGAGATTTACACAGCAAGTATTATCTAACTTCACTAAAAAAGCGCAAATATAAATCATCAAATTACATATACCTGCGTTAACAAATCTTAGAAACGATACAAAAGGGAAATATCGAAGTAGCTTTTACACCAAATAAATTTACGTCCATTCTGCGGTTACTGAACAATTACAAATTATCAGCTAAGTCAACTATACGAAAGCGCTGGCAAAACGCAAGTGACAATTATTTAATATTTTTACCTTGCTTGCGTGAAGACTTCTGTTTCCACATTCCTATTTCTCATAATTCCTACATTATAATCTAACAGTTGGTGGCTTTACAGAGCACACCACAAAAGCTGCCTATTCCATCCTCTTTCGCTCACAGCCAACTACCCAAGGTTACTAAACAATAAGGTTGGGCAGTAAGCGCTCTGCTCTGCTATTGGCTGACCAAGTGACGTCAGCGTGGAAGCAAGCGCTCAGAAGCAGACGACACGGCATGCGCGTTTACTTAAAGTTTTTGGCGGAAGATTTTGTTTATACCAGAATTGAGATGTCTAAACTGCTTTTCTACTGCTAAAATATTACAGTTAAAACTGATGAGTTATATTCTTTCGCAGCTTATGCCTCACACATCGGTAAAATATCAGATCACAACCACACTGACACACACTTGAAATTCGAAACCTCGGCTCAGATGAATCGGAAACTATTCATTTAATCGCATTGAAATAAATTTAAGAGCTCGAAGTTGCACACACTTGTTTGTAAGAACAGCATTCCTTCTTTCTAAAGCCGCTATAGTATTCATCAAAGTAACTTTATCTGTGTCTGAAAAAAACTGTCATCTGTACATGTGCTCTTATTATGATGTTTCTTATTTGGTGACAGCTTTTCCAGAGTTTCCAGAGATCTCTCATGTAGTTCTCATTTCTTATACCGTCTGGTTCTGTCTTCTTGTTGCGGGTGACACATTGACAGTCGCACTACTGCACGGCAAATTGCACGAAGGAACTGCATCTGGCTTGAGCATTCTTTTTCGGGGCAAATTAAGCAATTCAGACTGTAAATACCTTAAGTAATCTGTTTCTGCGAAATGGCGAGAACACATTCGTGCATGCGCAACATTTACACTGCCTTTCCTACAACATTTCGACAACCATAGTTTTTGTAATGTTTCATTAGGCGGGAAACTGTGAGACACATTACGTCAGTTACCTTTGCGCTCCGGTTGTAGGAAAAACAGCCCGTAACAGCACAGCCTGGCAATGTAAAAATTAATTTTCTCACTCACTTATAGATTCTCCAATAAGAATTTCACAGGACGAACCATAAACTATAGAGCTGGCGAACACAATGTTGATCCCGCTGTCCACCATCGCTAACTATTTCAGTTCCGAATCAAATATCAATTACAGCAAAAACCGTTAACACTCCCGAATTTCGAATGTTTCCGCTGTTGACTGAGTACCTCAGAAGAAAGAACTCAATCAAAATACTCCTTCAAACACAAAACAACACAAGAAAAACAATCACACACAATTCGAGCTGTGTACTGTTTGGCACAGCTGCTTCCACCGTGACGTCATGCGCACAACTGAGAAAACACGTTGCTTTCTGCGCATAGCTTTCTGCGCCCCCCTGAGCGGTTGCATCGATGTGCCGCTTGTACTAGGAGCAGCTTACAGACCAAGGTCAAAGATATTGTGCCTACACAAGCTTGCAGGGTTGCCACATCTTGCAAAGAAAATGTCTCATTACTTTATTGCCGCTCCCCATACACACCCTCTGTATACAAACTGTCAATACCATCTGAGAATTTTCCATTCACTCGGAGGATTAATTTGGTACCTCGACCTGAAATGTCTTTGCACTGTAATCGCGTAATTATACTTCACAGACTCGAGAACACAAAATGATTTCTGTGGCAGAGTAGCCTCTTTGCAACATGTGACGGTGTAACCAGGCAAACAGAAGACAACCAACATCCAGTTGCAATGAATATATACAAGACAATGTATTCGGTCCACCTACAACCAAGCCGTGGTGTAGCGATCGGTAGTTTCGACGACATAATACTTCATAATATGTATACTGTTCTTAGAAACACCATATAAAATAAGCTGCAAAAATTGTTGCGACACTCACAACTGCCCACATACAGCAGTGCACGCTCTGAAACGTGCCGCCATGTTGGAAACACGGCTGATAAGGAGTTCTTGTGGTCGGGCGTTCCATTCCTCCACCAGCGTAGCTAACAACTGTTGGATGGTCACTGGTGCATGTGAAACTGAAGCAGTATGTCTTCCTAACGCATCCCACATGCCCTCTATGCGATTTAAGTCGAGGGAACATCCTCTCATTCCTAGAGTTGCTCCACCCGCACCATACGATACGGTCGCGGATTGTCATTCATAAATACGCAGTCAGAGCGGAATACACCTTGAGCAGCGTGCGGCTCGCGTTCTTGCCGTTCATACCTTGGTGTCTTGTAATAGCGGTAGTCGCGTCTCGTTTCCTTCTTGTGTTAATGACGCCACTGAGTTTGCTGGTATTGTTTGTCCGCAAGTGGCAGCAGCAGCGGTTATCGATAGCCAGTACTGTGGTACTGTCTCTGGTGCGACCGCTTGTCTCTATGGGTCGTCGTGTGTGTCAGGCAGTTCGACTCGACACCACCTAGACTACAGGCCTGCGCGCACACTTGTGACGTCACATACTGATGGCCGGGTCTGTATCGGAACGCTCCTGTTAAGCACTCTGCTGCTATACGAACTTTACGAGTTTTAGAGCTGAGACCGCCTAGGGATTCTCGTGCTTTCCTCTTCTACATGGCCTCGTAATGAAAGTATGGAAATTTATATCATTGCGTAAAGTAACTGAACAAAACTGCCCCAAGGATATTTCAAGATGTAAAATTATTTTGACGATTTGCCTTAAATACGCGTTTCTAGGCTTGAAAAAAAACTGTAATTTTAAATTCGGTCTTTCACCTCAGGAGCTACGCTTTCTTGCAGTAAAAAATCGGCAATATGCAACAACAAGCAGACGTTTTCGGTTTTAAATAAAGCAGCTGGAGCTCCTACAGAATTTAAGAATTTGTTTCCCTGGTTATTTTCGTAAATTTTCCTCTCCACTTCAAAATTTGCTGACCTCACATGAAACTCAAATCATTCGACGAAATGGAGCACCTCCTGACATAATGTTTAATGAATCAAAAAACCCGAAAAAATATTTTATTTCCCTGTTTCTCTAGAACTTAACCTTATACATGAAAAGATTGTCTCTCCTATATCCTTGACTGAAATTCGTGTCACAGAGTGCTATTAATTTAATCACAATGCAGTTACCTCGAAATTCTGCTTTCTATACTGCTTAATCTGTCGAACGCTGAATTCATTAAAACAATTTTCTAAGGTCGTTTACTCACATTGAAATTATTTCCGAATAGCTGTATATGTAAAACTGAACAAAATCATTTAGTAGCTCTTCCAAATAAAAGTACTGGAAACTTAGTAATCTGGTAGGAATGATAAGGAATACTAAACATTTTCGAGCCACACTAATTAATATGACTATTCTGCGTGACAACAGTTGCAAATATGAGAGACATTTCACTGCCAGCTTCGTATTAATCTCGCTGCAATGGTCCAGAATTAAGAAACAAATTATACTGGTACATGATACATAACTGCTTTTAAAAACAATTGGCAAATGTGGTACAATGGAAACAAATAACGCGCTATAAATTTTTTGTCATTTACTTACCATTGAACGATGCGTAACACAAATTCGTGTCTGGGAATAGCTGCAATCTGGCGATTTCTGAACTTCACACATTTGGAAAATCGAAACATGTGCACCTTGAGGCCTTTTTGTGATAATTTCCCTGGCAAAAGAAACGCAACACTTGTATCCCATACTTCGAAGAAATGTAGGCGAATACTGTATGAAATCTATATCAGTTTCACGTGGCACACACTTTGAACACAACATACACGTCAACAGGACTGGCGACTAAAGATAAGATGGCCAACGGTTTGTGACGTCACGTGCCAATATGGCCGCTGTGCGTAGACCTTGTATCTAGAAGGCTCTGTTCGACTTCGGACGGAGCAGCGAGTTGGTCCACAGCGCGAGGGGCAGGCCGGGACCGCTGGAGGCGAGCAGGCACTGTCTGATCGAGGGGCTGTAGCCGACGACCGAACCCAGGACGTCTGAAGTTGAGTGAACCTTATCCAGTAGTGAAAGCTCCACTGTTTGAGATCTCGCTGTTGTTTGCGTGTTGCTGCTCCCAAGGTCGGTGAGACCAACCGCAACATGCGGAGTCTGTCAGGTTGGCAGAAGCTATTAGCGGCATTCTGCTGCTTGAAATTAGTTTGAATTTGGTGTTATTATTGGTGAAGTGCAACCAGCCGTATCTTACTGCCTAGTGGCCGCTAACGCCACAGTTACCTGCCCTGGGAATTAGCGTAATTTGCGGCAGTGTACTTTTCCTCGTCTTGCCGACGCTGTCCGGCATGGCGTGTAATTTGACAGCTTCCTTGATTGGGGTATGGATAATTGTTTTCCTTGTTTACCTTGGTTATAGTGGTTTCTTCTGCCTTTTGGTGTTTTACGAGGTGTGGCTAGAAAAAAACCGGACTAGTACTGGTGAAACAATAAAACGAATGCAATAAGGCTGAAAGTCGCGTGGCCTGTCACGTGACTCTCGCTCCGCCTACTGCTCGAGTTTCATCTGCCTCCTGCACTCAGTCTGCCCGTGGCGTCTGTTTTAAGTAGTTGACGTTTTGTCTCTGCGTCGGAAAATGTTGAGTGTAGAGAAAGAACAGCGTGTTAACATCAAATTTTGTTTCAAACTAGGAAAATCTGCAAGTGAAACGTTTGTAATGTTACAACAAGTGTACGGCGATGATTGTTTATCGCGAACACAAGTGTTTGAGTGGTTTAAACGATTTAAAGATGGCCGCGAAGACACCAGTGATGACACTCGCACTGGCAGACCATTGTCAGCAAAAACTGATGCAAACATTGAAAAAATCGGTAAACTTGTTCGACAAGATCGCCGTTTAACAATCAGAGCAGTGTCTGAGTTAACAGGAGTTGACAAGGAAAGTGTTAGGCAGGTTCTTCATGAAAGTTTCAACATGTACAAAGTGTGTTCAAAAATGGTTCCAAAGTGTCTCACAATTGAACAGAAGGATCGCCGAAGAATGATTTGTTCTGACATCCTGGAAAACATTGAAAGTGATCCCACCTTCTTACAAAATGTTATTACTTGCGATGAATCGTGGTTTTTTACTTACGATCCCGAAACTAAACGCCAATCGATGCATTGGAAAACTCCTGGTTCTCCACGACAAAAAAAAAGCACGAATGTCAAAATCGAAATTCAAGGCAATGATGATTGTTTTTTTTTTTTTTTTTTTTTTTTTTTGACATCAAAGGGATTGTGCACATTGATTGGGTACCAGAGGGACAAACAGTGAATCAGCATTACTACATTAGCGTCCTGGCTACCCTACGTGAGCGAGTACGGAAAAAACCGAACGATTTGTGGAGAAAAAAGTCATGGATCCTTCACCAAGTCAATGCCCCAGCTCACAGTGCGTTGTCAGTGAAGACGTTTTTGGCAAAACACAACATTCCCATCTTAGATCATCCACCCTACTCACCTGATTTGGCCCCCTGTGACTTTTTTCTTCTCCCTAAAGTCAAGTCAGCTTTGAAAGGAACTAGATTTGATACTGTTGAAGCAGTAAAAGAAAAAGCGACGGAAGTAATGTATGGACTTACCGAAAATGATCTGCAGCATTGCTATGAACAGTGGAAAATTCGTATGGAGCGGTGTAGAGACCGAGGAGGAGAGTACATTGAAGGAGATAACATGAAATTGTAAATAATTGTAAATAAATGTTTTTTCCAGCATCAGTCCGGTTTTTTTCTAGCCGCACCTCGTAAACGCTGGATTTTGGAGACGCAGTGCTGTCTGCCATTTCGCTCTCGCCTGAATTATTCCAAAGTTATACTGGTTATCTGGCGTTAGGTGGATTTGGTAAGAGGGTTGGTCGGCGTTTAAACTGTCTCTGAGTTGCCCTCCTTAGGTGAACATTACTCTTGTCTGCCAGTCTCACCAATCACACATCTGTAGTGACCTTCCTCAGGTCTATCCGTGGAGCACTGTCTGTGGATCACTCCGTCTCACTTGGTCGTCATAATTGTTTAAAATATATCTTAATATATTAACATGTAATTGCCTTCCTCACTTGTAATTCAAGCTCTCACCCGTTAATTGTTTGTAACATTGCTTGTGGTCTTAGCCGACAAATAATTTTCAAATCTTTCTTAATCACGCCTTCAGCTGTAATTGTTTGTAACATTGCTTGTGGCTTTCAGCTGACAAATAATTTTCAATTCTGTCTTGATAAGGCCGTCAGCCGATTGTTTAAAAAAGGTTTTAGTATTTTTAACGTGTAATTGCCGTCCTCACTTGTGATTCAGGCCTTCAGCTGTTGAGTATTCTGAAGTTGCTTGTGGCCTCCAGCCGACAAATAATTTTGAATTCTTTCTTAGTAAGGCCTTCAGCCGTCAGTGTAGTAAATTGACTTAAAATGATTGTTGAAAATTACTTCCTCAAATAAAATGCATGTGTTTACTGTAGCCAAAGGTAGCTGATTACGGCCCCATCCACAATCGTTGCCTTATCCTGTCTCTCCCTGACTACCAGGTCGCACACCCCTAAAAAGACGCACATAGCGGAAGGAATAAAGTGACGCAACAATATTGATCGGTGAGTGTATCTTGTTCAAAGACAGGTCAGTAAATTCATCCAACAGTATGCTGCCCACACTATAACTCGAAAACCAGAGTACATTACGTGCAATATTGCGAGAGGTGGAACACTAATTTGCTGTAGTTTACCCCCATTGTTAAAATTTACCAGCTCTATAACTAAACACATGCAGAACTAGGTGTTTAACGCCACGTTGACGACGAGGTGTCGACGCGAAATTTTGATACGGGCGAAGGATATCAGCCATATCCATTTCAAAGAAATCTTCCCCGCATTTGTCCTAAGCCAGGGCCCGCAACTGAGTTCGGAAGAATCGTGATGTCAGCGCAGTTTACCCTTCGCCGTTTGTTAGTGGTATGAAGGACGTTTACAGGTCCAGTGACTGTTTGCACAAAAAGAGGCAGTCTAGCGATCTATCGAATACTTTAAAATGAATTGGAACGACAGAAGAGACGGATGACAATGATCAGTTCGCATAAGGGACGGGTACTACTTATTTGCTACGAAACGACGTTATAGTACCATCCAGAAAGAACTAAAATTTTAGATGATAATGAAAGAGCAAAATATTACAACGATCGACAGACAGGATTCACCCTTTTGTACATCAAGAGTAAAACTGACTTTTTAGGAAAATTTTCAGGCATTGAGCGCTTGAAGAAATTGGTGATACGGATAGTAAAATTTCTGAAGTCGCACTCATTATTCCATTTTCAGTTGCAACAGATTTGGATGGAAATGAACAAGGAGTATGGAGACTTCATACATTACTGGAAAGCGTGTTGTTTAAGTCAAGGGGCATGTCTGGAACGACTTTTCGATTTAGATCTCGCTACTTTTGAATTTATGAACGAAAAAGGAGTGCAGGAACGAAAATTAGAATATCTGGATTGGATGGATTTGACCGCACATTGAAAACAGTAAGACGTTTCAAGGTAACTTCTTTCTGGTTTTATGGGGAATCATTTAAAACGATAACCACGTTGTAGAAGGGACACATTCTGACAAAGACAGAGCGAGGTTTGAAGAATTCATTGCGGTCTTGCAAGTTTAAAGGTTTTGAGGGCACTGTCAATCTTACATCCGTTTTCTTGCTGTTTTTCGAGGCAGTTTGCTGTTTCAGTTTATAACGTTCTTAACAATAATTTTACTCTAAGATACTTAATTGAGTGTCTGTGTACATAACAAATAAAACTGGAATTACCGTGTAGCGTGTTGTAACTGCAAGTGGTGTGCTTACTTTGTGTTGTTAGCAAAACTTTATGCGAAATGATTGGGCAATGTAACTTCGAATACCAATAAAGAAATATAGTCACTGCAAAATACATTCAGCCCCTTTGATACTAAATCCTCTGACCCTGTTCAAAAATAACTTTGGTCTCTGTTGACATAACAAATACATGAAATTTTCTTACGTCTAAAGCAGCAACGGTGGAACGCGATGTATTCTGGTCTCTCACGAAAAAGAAAATAAAAATATCCCAGCTACAGGCTCAGCGGTGTGCAATGCTGCCCATAATACTTTGAAATGTACCTGAAATTCTTTTAGCTGATAAATGTTAAAATTTTTTTAAAAAAACCAACGTCTTTGAAACACACATGACCCGGACGGGGAGACGGTACTGTTTGTGTTGAATTAATAGCACTGATTTTTTAGTGACATTATATCCCAAGTTAAGTTTGGCTTTCCAAAACATCTGACAATTGAAATTATATTACTCAAAAAAATTACTTTTTCACTAATTGATTCACAAACAATGAGATTTACACAGCAAGTATTATCTAACTTCACTAAAAAAAGCGCAAATATAAATCATCAAATTACATATACCTGCGTTAACAAATCTTAGAAACGATACAAAAGGGAAATATCGAAGTAGCTTTTACACCAAATAAATTTACGTCCATTCTGCGGTTCTGAACAATTACAAATTATCAGCTAAGTCAACTATACGAAAGCGCTGGCAAAACGAAAGTGACAATTATTTAATATTTTTACCTTGCTTGCGTGAAGACTTCTGTTTCCACATTCCTATTTCTCATAATTCCTACATTATAATCTAACAGTTGGTGGCTTTACAGAGCACACCACAAAAGCTGCCTATTCCATCCTCTTTCGCTCACAGCCAACTACCCAAGGTTACTAAACAATAAGGTTGGGCAGTAAGCGCTCTGCTCTGCTATTGGCTGACCAAGTGACGTCAGCGTGGAAGCAAGCGCTCAGAAGCAGACGACACGGCATGCGCGTTTACTTAAAGTTTTTGGCGGAAGATTTTGTTTATACCAGAATTGAGATGTCTAAACTGCTTTTCTACTGCTAAAATATTACAGTTAAAACTGATGAGTTATATTCTTTCGCAGCTTATGCCTCACACATCGGTAAAATATCAGATCACAACCACACTGACACACACTTGAAATTCGAAACCTCGGCTCAGATGAATCGGAAACTATTCATTTAATCGCATTGAAATAAATTTAAGAGCTCGAAGTTGCACACACTTGTTTGTAAGAACAGCATTCCTTCTTTCTAAAGCCGCTATAGTATTCATCAAAGTAACTTTATCTGTGTCTGAAAAAAAACTGTCATCTGTACATGTGCTCTTATATGATGTTTCTTATTTGGTGACAGCTTTTCCAGAGTTTCCAGAGATCTCTCATGTAGTTCTCATTTCTTATACCGTCTGGTTCTGTCTTCTTGTTGCGGGTGACACATTGACAGTCGCACTACTGCACGGCAAATTGCACGAAGGAACTGCATCTGGCTTGAGCATTCTTTTTCGGGACAAATTAAGCAATTCAGACTGTAAATACCTTAAGTAATCTGTTTCTGCGAAATGGCGAGAACACATTCGTGCATGCGCAACATTTACACTGCCTTTCTTACAACATTTCGACAACCATAGTTTTTGTAATGTTTCATTAGGCGGGAAACTGTGAGATACATTACGTCAGTTACCTTTGCGCTCCGGTTGTAGGAAAAACAGCCCGTAACAGCACAGCCTGGCAATGTAAAAATTAATTTTCTCACTCACTTATAGATTCTCCAATAAGAATTTCACAGGACGAACCATAAACTATAGAGCTGGCGAACACAATGTTGATCCCGCTGTCCACCATCGCTAACTATTTCAGTTCCGAATCAAATATCAATTACAGCAAAAACCGTTAACACTCCCGAATTCCGAATGTTTCCGCTGTTGACTGAGTACCTCAGAAGAAAGAACTCATTCAAAATACTCCTTCAAACACAAAACAACACAAGAAAAACAATCACACACAATTCGAGCTGTGTACTGTTTGGCACAGCTGCTTCCACCGTGACGTCATGCGCACAACTGAGAAAACACGTTGCTTTCTGCGCATAGCTTTCTGCGCCCCCCTGCAGCTACCCACTACAGTGCGCCAAGCGCTCTCTTATTCCAACTCTACAATCGCAGACCAGGAGCAGTATCTTTGGCTCTGCGGTCCTGCAGTCAGCGATTCGCATCATAAAGCCTATCAGAGACATACATCGCTTATATCATCATAGTTTCATTTTAGTTTACATTAGTGTTATCATTATTGGGTTCCACATACAAGTGTACCCCAGTAGACTTCTTTCAAGTTGAAAACGAGAATTGACTGACCTAGGTAATTCCAGTTTTAATTACAATTTTTTTTACGTTAAAACTGTACAGGAAGTCTACATTGCTTTTGTCAGGTAGATTTTAAGTCTCCAAAATGAGGTTAGAAAAGTGCTACAGTATTTCGATCGACATATTTGCGTGAAACACTTCTCTCGATTATGAAACTAAATAAGTCACTATTAACTCTGGGAAATCATCTGCGCCTGTCTGTATGCAGACAGTTTGTAGCAGAAAAATTTACATTATATCTTCAGGGCCTCAAAAATACTTAATTAATACTGAAATCTTGTTTTGTTTGTGATCTATGTTGGTGAGAAATGTGGTGAAATATAAAACCCCGTCATCTACAATACGATAGGCAGCGCGGCTTGGCGGTCAGGGAAATGTGAAGCGAGGCTGAGCGCTTTGGCAGTTGGGCTCGCTAATTGCCCGCGAACTGAGATGTAGGCCGCCCCTGCCCTAAGCCATGTAGGGAAGCAACTGAAGATCTAAGTTTGGATACGAGCAAGAAGATTTGAAACGTCTTCCTGCTGAATTCGAATCCAGTATGCTAAGCACTACGCCACTTTCAGTCAGCATGCAGCAAATTAAGCCAAACTGCAAACTCACTGAGCGCAGTAACGATAATATCTGCAACTTCATAAAATTAGGTTTAAATTAGTACATATTTACCTCATATAAAAGGAAGACTTGAGATGTGCATCTACAAGTGGTCCAAAAGACTGTACAACAGAGGGGTGTGATGTACTAATTAAGAAATAGCACGAAATAATTATATTAAAATGCAATTTCACACTAACGTATCTAGTGCAGTATGGGTCGATAACCTATTGAGTGACGCTGTAGTCGAGTGATGTTAGCCGCGGCAGCTTGCTAACCGAAGCAGCTCAGATTCGATTCTTGACAGGGTCAGAGATTTTCTCCACTAGAAGAATGGACGTTGTCTTGTCCTTCCGCTCGTATCTTCACAAACTGACAAGGAAATCATCTCTAATACATTGTGGTATGATCTCTTCATTATTGAGGTGGGTGAAAGGGCACGACCCGAAAGTCAACAAATTGAAATAATAATGGTAATAGTGGAAACAGGTTGAGCGGGATTGTATCAAACAGACATCAGTTCCCCAACATCGACAGAATAACAGTCAATTGCAGCTTTTCAACAACGCTACCACAGATATATGTTCATAATTCCTATCAAGAGATAAATAAAGCTGCGGAACATTAAGTGACCGACGTGCACAAGGCGTATCGGTGAGGTTGGCACAGTTACATTTGTGGTTGATGGGACAGTTCTGACGAAACCTCTGAGAATAACCGTACTACCAATATGCCATCGGTTTCTACTCACCTTCTCTCGCTTAAAAATATTCATTGGGTGTGCATGAGGAAAGTGAGATAACTCGACGAACCTAAATTTCAAGCTGGTAGTTGGGTTTGTTCTATGACTATTGGAGAAGCCTGTTCAGGTTGCTGAATGACGCCTGGAGACATACACACTAAGTGTGAAAAGTGATTCTTCGCATCTTTTGCAGACATGGGAACCCATGGGTCGTGTTACCACATCGGTGTGGTCCTCTAATGAAAGTGACCGACGTACATGGGCTATGGCAGGTTTCTGCCGTTTCACTGTCGACACTAAAAAATAGTCTGCAGTCGCTTTTAAGCACATTATGAACGCTTTCAGTCGTTTGGCTATAAGTAAACATGTATAGAAATATTCATACAGAGATAAGGCAATAACCTGTCATATGAAGCAAGTGAAGCTTATTGTAGTTCGTCTTAAAAGGAGCGTAAGACCGAAGTGCAGCTTCTACCCTCTGTTCTGTAACTTCTATGTCGAAGAAGCACTGAAGGGAACAATATAAAACAACAACAACTCAGATGAACAAACACAAATACTAAGTTTCGAGCACTAAGGTTCGCAGACGATATTGTACTTACACGTGAAAATGGGAGCGACTTAAAAGATCTTTTGAAAAGAATTGAAAGATGCGCGTCAAATTACATGAGATAAGGAGAATCGAAGCTAGGAAGATAAGGAATATGAAAAAAGAAAGTAACAACTTAATTAGCAGCAAAATTGTGAAAAGTACAGTAGCAAAACAACAGGAAGAATTTACTCATGTAGAAAGCGAAATCACACAGGATAGCTTAAGTAACGGATCTAAGGTTATCCATAACTGACGTGAAACTACATTTCTTCGATAGTGTACATTTCAAGCAGTTTTATATGGAAAGGAAATTTTGTTTGAAGGAGAACATGAATAAAAATTGAGATGACTTGAGACATGGAGTTAAAAATGAAATAAGAAACGAAGAGAAATTAGAGATAATAGGGGTGGAAAAATCGGAAAAATGTTCAGCATATCTGCTATGGGGTTCTATGAGCCTTACTGATGATCTATTTGTATTCATGTCGTATTGCTTTGCAGTAGTCAGTGTAACTCTGACATAAGAACCTGAAGCGTCTCCTTTGAAAATTGAGAATGACAGTGCTGGAAAAACTCTTAAGTTATTTGGTACAGAAACGGCTGAGTAAAACTCAATGTACTTAAGATGGTTTTCCCTTTACTTGCTCTGATCATCACCAAACTGACACACAATATTTTAGCGCAACGCAGTCTGACTTTCAATAATCTCTACAAAAGAATGGCCCTGACTAACAACATGAATCACTTACCTCACAAAAATCTTCGTTACTCGAACTACTGCAATACAGTGAGCGCCAATACTGCCAGCTAAATAAAAGATTCTAACTACTGAAGGCACTAACTATTGATAGGCACAGTTAGCAAATGAAAGATTTTGATAGAGAACAAAGAATTTATTTACCTTAACAGTGTTCAAAAATCATTTTATGGCATCCAATTAAACCAATTGCCTTTTTCTGACGGACACACGTGCAGATCGTCCGCTCAAAACTCTGGCATCTCTCACCGTACATCCATCACTGCTGGCGGCTCACCTCCAACAGCACAACGCTACGCGCTGTTCACATCCAACTGCTCCTCACTACACAAGCGAATATTCCAACAATGAGTCCAACCAGCCACAGACTGCACACAGCGCAGTCAGCGATTTTCATACAGAGCGCTACGTGGCGTTACCAACATAAAAACCTAAACAGCCTAACTACAAACCTTACAGAATACTACGAGTTCCACCGATGTTTGCTTTTAAGGAGGTGTTACTCCTCCACCATCTCCTTCCTGACATGTGACAGGCAGCGTAGGGACTACCAACATAGAGGTCAGAGTTGCGGGATTCTAATCTGAATATAATGTCTGTAACTCCTTTCTAAGCTGTGTTAGTGGCCACATTCGCCTCTAGCATCTCCCTTTCGCGGACCTTACATTTTGTTACCCAGTTTACTATGAAGTCTTCTAACCAATCGCATAATATCTCCACTATTTCGTATTTTTTCTCTACAGAATGACAAAAAAAAAATGGCTCTGAGCACTATGGGACTCAACATCTTAGGTCATAAGTCCCCTAGAACTTAGAACTGCTTAAACCTAACTAACCTAAGAACATCACACACACCCATGCCCGAGGCAGGATTCGAACCTGCGACCGTAGCAGTCCCGCGGTTCCGGACTGCAGCGCCAGAACCGCTAGACCACCGCGGCCGGCTACAGAATGACACTTAACATGCTATGAAAGTAAAGAAACAGAAATAGATTTGCGCTCCATTACCAAAGGTAGTAGCTTGAATTTTATGCGAATTATCTTGGACGTTCCACTTATTACACTATTGTCGAGGAGCCGGAGGTTGTGATGGTTAGATAGGTAAGCGATATTGCCAGTATATTCGAGGAGTGGGTGCGTGGCAGAACGTCAACAACAGGAAGAAAAATCTGGGAGCGATTGCCGTTGATAATGATATATGAAGGACGATGGTGAAGGAAGGATGCCATTCCACCGACTTAGCCAACTGGCACTGCATAGATATTTAGAATGCAGGGACCAGATTGGCACTCCTGGCTAAAGGCTTTTCGGTTATCGGAGGAAACCGAAATGGTAAGTTTTCGTTTGTTTTGCTGATAGGAGACACGGCGGTCATCTACTCAATAGTTAGGACAGAAGCCACATTGCAAGTTAGGAACGGATGGATGTATTCATATGTGTTAACAGATTCGATAACTGAAAATACTTTAAAGATTTTACTAACTATAGAGGAGCTAAAAACATCGATTGGACAAAAATATGGATTCACATGAGAAATGCATGGTGGAACATAAAAGCAGATGCTAGCTAAGGCTGCAGATTGTGTTGTTGCACGTGACCACGAACAACACCTGTGCAGTGTCCTCAGTGCAGAAATTTGGAAATTTGTGGTAAGTTCCTATGGGGCCAAACTGCTTAGGTCATCGATCCCTAAACTTACACACTACTTAAACTAACTTACTCTAAGGACAACAAGCACACCCATGCCCAAGCGAGGACTCGAACCTCCTACGGGGGGAGCTGCGCGAACCGTAGCAAGGTGCCCAAGACCGCGCGGCTCCTCAGTATGGTGCAAGTGTCAGTAATGGTCAGAGTAGTGTTGTGTGTAGTCGGTAGTGCATTACATCGGAGCTAAGTGAAGTCGAACTTGAGCAAATGGTTGGTACTCGTGGGGTGTATGATTCCGTAACAAAATAACAGAAGTGTGTGGTGTTTCGAAAGGCACAGTACTGAAGATTACGGAGCATACAGGAAAAGCGAAAAAACATCATCTGCTGGGACACAATACGGACGGAAGTGTGTGTTGAGTGATCGTGACGGACGTTTCGTTGAAAAAGGTGGTGGCGAAAAATGGGAGGATGTCAACTGCAAAAGACACTGCAGAACCCTTTCAGTCCTAATAACTGGACTATGGAACAATGGAAGAATGTCATTTGGTTAGATGAGTCTTGTTTCTTTAACTTCAGGCCGAGTTTTCGTCTCGAGAGTGAAATGGGACGGAGTTCGGTGATGATTTGGGGAGCCACATCATGGTATTCCATGGGATCCATTGTTATTCTGCGAGGCCGCGTTACTAATAAGGACTATGTGACCATTTTCGCTGATCATATCCGTCCCATGATACAGTGTTTGTTTCCCAGTGATGATGTTGTGCTCCAAGACGAAAGGGCACCTGTTCAATCAGCTCACGTCGTCCAGTACTGATGTTGTAAACACGAGGATGAATTGTCTTATCCACCCCGGCTACCACAGTCACCAGATCTCAATACTATAGAGCCTTTGTGGTCTATTTTGGAGAGAAGAGTGCACGGTAGCTGCTCACCTCCATCATCGTTATCTAAACATTTCGCTATTCCGCAAAACAGAATGGTTTAAGACTCCTTCTAAACCCATACTGGAGCTTTATTTATCCATTCCGAAATGAATGAAAGCTGTTTTGAGTGCCAACGGTTTCCCTACTCCATATTAGGCATTGTAGTGTGATGTCTTTTTGGTGTTACCATACTCTCGCCCTTCCCCTGTATGCAAAGGGTGATACTGTAGAGGATGGGAAGGTTCTTTTAGCTGTTGTAAGCGCTTTTAGTGCTGCTTCCTAAATAAACGTTGGAATCAACGTAGATGTATGAGACTCAAGTTCTGAGGTCATTAGTCCCCTAGAACTAGTTAAACGTAACTAACCTAAGGACATCACACACATCCATGCCCGAGGCAGGATTCGAACCTGCGACCGTAGCGGTCTCGCGGTTCCAGACTGCAGCGCCTAGAACTGCACGGCCACTTCGGCCGGGTCAGTGTAAATGGGCTTGATAATGTCGGGGACGGGTCATTTGTTGGTTAGCACGGAATGTCTGGATAGGCTGTTTTCGTGTTGTGTGGAATGAATTTACAGGTGCTTCGCTTAGTTTAATGCACGATATGTACCAGTCCCAACGCTGTTCAGAATTAACGCGAAATTGTCGCTGGAGAAGTCGGTTACGTGTTAGTGTGTTTCGGTCAAGAGCGCGGAAGAACTATCTGTTGTCTGTGCAGATGACGTCATTCTTGTAGTAGGTCAACACCACGTGGAGGCTTGGTGGGATGCCGCTCCGTAGACGGCCTCGTTCTTTCAAAGCCGTTCTGCCGGCTGTAACGTCGCTGAAACTCACTCCTTCGCCAAATAGAGCAATATTTAAGTACTGCGTCCGCCGCACGCGATTCATTCAGGCGGCGGCCGGATTCCACGTTGTAGTGGGCTGGAAGAGGCCGTCTTTATTTAGGGTATTTTCTTTTCTTATGCTATCTCAGAATGTTAGACATTCGTTCTGTGGCAGTGGTAAGCATCTTCTGTCACCTGGTGAATCATCTACCGCTTCAGAATATTATAAGGAAAATCCCTGACTGTCATTAAATCTATGAAACTAATAATCTCGGCTCTTGACATGGGCAGACAACGTAAATTCAAACTAATGCTTAGAATCATTACGTAGACTAAGGAAAACCATCACGACACATACATTTGTAACGGATGTGTCCATCCTCCACCTTTACAACTTGAACTCTGCAGGAGGCAGTTTCAGTTAGGTGTGTGCATTTCTGTGGAGTACTGGTAGACCATTCTTCCTAAACCAGAGACGGTAATCGACCTTCGAAAACATTCCAATCGGCTCCAGGTCGTGCCTGTGCGCAGGACAGTCCGTTCTAGGAATATTATTGGCCACAAACCAGTACCTGACACATGTTCCTTCACGACGTGGTATATTATCAAGCTGATACTCTGCTGTATGCAGTACATTATGCAGGCAAAATGTATTCACATTTCTTTCGCGTAATGAGGTAATCACATCATAACCACAAAAAATACCCAGATACCTTAAAATCATTTTCTCCGTCCTTCACTTGTAAGACGTATGCTTTGCCGGCGATGGGCGAGGCATGACAGAATCTCTAACCAGAGAGTAGTTTATCGTTAGTTGTTGCTTGTCGCTAGTCTGCGCTTGACTGCGCGTGTCGACAGTAGTAGTCGGTCGGCTTTAGTAGCGAGTGGACAGTAGTAGTAGCGAGTCAGTAGTCGACAGTAGTAGTCTGGTGTAGTCTGCGGGAGTCGGCATGCGTCGGCTGTGTGCTCTGCTCGCGACTCTGGTCAGGATTCTGGAGGATGAGTATTGTTGTAGAAGGTAAAGAAGCAGCCTTGCGCATATTTAATAATGTATGTTAATTGTAACTTAATTTGTTCAAAAAAATGCCCCAATAATAATTTTTATAATTTAAAGCAACTCTTTTAAAGAAAAGCATTCATTTCAATTTAAAGAATACTTCCAATGCATTATCATTGCTTCCAAGAATCAAAAAAATATACGCCAGCATTGCACGAAGCTGTGTCGAAAAATGACTAATTAAGAGCAGATATAATTTGCAGTTTTATTGAGGTAAGAACTTTTGCTTTTTTTATTCAGAATACAGGGCCGAAGGTCAGCGCCGCTGTCCTTATAAATTCATGAGGTTATAAAACGTTTTTAATTATTTTGGTGTTTAGGAATTTTTCTGTTTCGAACTTGACATAAAATGAGAATAGAATTTTGTGGTAACATTAAATGTGAATGAATTCCTGCGCACAGACTATAAATCAGAGCCAGTTTTGTTCGGAGGTTACAATATTATTAGAAAAATTCATTTAATTATTATTTTTTTTGTGACGAGCCTATACTTGGCTCCATTTCCATTACCATTTTTAATTATTATTTCTGCGGGGAGGTTACACTTGGCGACATCCGGACCAGGATCGTATTTCTTTGTGAATCTTCTGATAAGTAGTCATATATCTGCTCTTTATTTACTTAAACGTAGTTTGCATCTGGCGCAACGCATTTACTAATTTGTCACTCTTTCTTTCACAGATCATCGGCAATTTGTTTGCTCTTTGTTGTAATTGTGTTTGTTGCATTTTGCATTGTCTTTGTTTCATTTGTGAATAATTTTGATTTGTGAAAAATGCCGCGAAAAACTGATAATAGTACATCGCGATGTACAATGAGTGAAATAGCCGACTCAAATAACTTGACCGATAGTACTTGCGACACTCAGTGTCTTAATGACAGTCCTCCATTTACAGACAATGAGTGTGTACTGACCACTAATAATGATTTTTATCCTAATGAGGAACAAACAAATTCAATTGTGTCCTCTGTTAATTTGACGACAATTGATGACGCGGGACGTTCTGTTACAATGAACGCTGCCCAGTTCGACACGCCCGATTTACAAAATTTACGTACCAAACAGATAATTATTTCTAACGAAAATGAACAGTGTGCTCAAAATACGGCAGATTTATTAGATTCCGGTGTAGTGATTAACAGTGCACATCCGATTGGCAAACATTTTCAAGAATCACAGAATAACCAAATGGTTACACAAAACGTGACAATTGCAGGTACGCCATCAAACAGCACAGAGAATAGAGTAGGTAGTATGGCATGGATCAAGTTATGGCATTATTGGTACAATGTAGTGAAAATTTCAAACAACTTAATGAAAAAATAGACAGCAATTCCAAACAGTCGGATGAAAGACAAGACGACAACTTCAAACAACTTAGTGAACAGAACAAACAACTTAATGAAAAATTAGACAACAATTCCAGACAGCTTAGTGAACAGATTACAGCCGTTGCCGCGCAGTGTCATGATACTAAAGAACAATTACGTGAGGAAATTGAGCCTTGTGCTAGGAAAAGTAGTGAATAAATTAGATCTGTTGCTCAAGAATTAAGGGATATGCAAACAGCTACAACAGAATCACTTAGAGACGAAATTAGTGCAGTCGGTAAACAATGCTCTGAAAAAGCAACACAGTTACGCGACGAGTGTAAATTAATGACAGCAGAACTTTCGCGCACACTGGATGCCAAAGTAGACGCGAAATTCGACCAACAGAACAGTCAAATTGACGAACGTTTTAATCATCACCTACAAAACAGTGAAACGCGTTTGCGTAAATTTATACAGGAACAGACTAAAGTAAAGCGACAAGTTATGGAAACAATTACCGCACAGAGACAGGAAGATAAACGCAAATTGTTTACGAAAGCAAAAACATACGTAGATAACAATATTGCTACTGTATCAGACGAAATTAATACAACCAAACAGTTGAACACCGAATCTTAAATCAAAAACAGATAAACACACAGTAGACTTTCAGACAGTGACCGACAGGCTCGAACAATTAGAACGAACACAGGATTCCGATGTCATCAAAGCTGACGTTAAAAAATTGCGAAACCACACGTAAAATACAAAAAGAAATTAATGCTTCTGACACTAAAAACGATGATCAGGTAAAAATACTGACTGAAAAATATGATGAATTGGCCAGTCGTATTGAAGTTATTGAAAGTAATAATGACAGCAAATCAGACGATACTTCACCGATTTCGTTTAATCAAACAGCTGAATTCCAAAATCTACAGCAGACAATCAGTGAGATAGATTCGTCTAATAATACATTACGTAGAAAATTGTCAACTTTACAGCAAGAAGCGACAGAGATGAAAAATGTCTCAGTTAATAACACGTCACAGCATACGCCTCGTTGCGAGTATTTGTCACACTCACACAGCCAGTGTAACATAAGTAATTTACAGAGACTACGGGACTTAAAATCCGAAATGACACAGACAAACAAATTCTCACACAAACCTGAACGTGTTCTCAAATTCAGAGACGATAACGTTGATTACGAGCAATTTTTATCCGTAAGAAAATCTAAGGAATTTAATAATGACAGAGCACAGGTATACGCTTTGAACTGGATACGTCGATTTATTTTTGTGCTTTCACCAGCTTGGGCTGTAAGGCAGAAACTAGAATTAGCATCGATACAACAATTTGTTTTTGTACTTCCACCGCCATTACCTGTAATGCAGAAACTAGCTTTGGACTGGATACAACAATTTACTTTCGAATTTTCACCGGCATTGCCTGTAACGCAAAAGCTAAAATTTATTTGCAGCGCGTAATAAACCTCAGGGGATTCATTACACTTTAATGAATATGTGCCATAGCGTGCACAGGGCCCCGAGCCGTAGTAGTGCTGTTTCATCTTTAGTTTTCTGCACTGCTGCCTTCTCTTCTACTATCCTTTATATCTATCAAAACAGCTCTTCAACTATTGCTCTATCTAGGATTAAGAAATGAGTAAAGAAAACCCGATACGACAAGCTTTTACCGAAAGTGACAATTTTTCATTAGACGCTCCAGAAATGATAACCACAAGAACTTTAATACCAGACAAAAAATTCAATCATCAGTATGTGCAAAATTTTCAGCAGTCGCAAACACATTTTGGTAACAATACAGGTTTTTCTCCGCAACAGCATCAAAGCCAACCGGTTAGCATACCTAACCAACAATGTAATGTACAAGGTCAACCAAGCTTTAACGTTTCGCCGGGTGCACGTATAGTTTCAGCTCCAACAAATAGTAACGCACAGCAATAAGGAAATAACTACATACAGAAAACACACTATTTTAATTCCTATCGCAATGCGCCGTATATAAATGACTATCATGACAGACGTAAAAATAATGAGCACAATTTTCAGCGTACATTTAATAACAGTCTATCTTATCAGCAGCAAGAACATCAGCAACAACATACACTCCTGGAAATTGAAATAAGAACACCGTGAATTCATTGTCCCAGGAAGAGGAAACTTTATTGACACATTCCTGGGGTCAGATACATCACATGATCACACTGACAGAACCACAGGCACATAGACACAGGCAACAGAGCATTCACAATGTCGGCACTAGTTCAGTGTATGTCCACCTTTCGCAGCAATGCAGGCTGCTATTCTCCCATGGACACGATCGTAGAGATGCTGGATGTAGTCCTGTGGAACGGCTTGCCATGCCATTTCCACCTGGCGCCTCAGTTGGACCAGCGTTCGTGCTGGACGTGCAGACCGCGTGAGACGACGCTTCATCCAGTCCCAAACATGCTCAATGGGGGACAGATCCGGAGATCTTGCTGGCCAGGGTAGTTGACTTACACCTTCTAGAGCACGTTGGGTGGCACGGGATACATGCGGACGTGCATTGTCCTGTTGGAACAGCAAGTTCCCTTGCCGGTCTAGGAATGGTAGAACGATGGGTTCGATGACGGTTTGGATGTACCGTGCACTATTCAGTGTCGCCTCGACGATCACCAGTGGTGTACGGCCAGTGTAGGAGATCGCTCCCCACACCATGATGCCGGGTGTTGGCCCTGTGTGCCTCGGTCGTATGCAGTCCTGATTGTGGCGCTCACCTGCACGGCGCCAAACACGCATACGACCATCATTGGCACCAAAGCAGAAGTGACTCTCATCGCTGAAGACGACACGTCTCCATTCGTCCCTCCATTCACGCCTGTCGCGACACCACTGGAGGCGGGCTGCACGATGTTGGGGCGTGAGCGGAAGACGGCCTAACGGTGTGCGGGACCGTAGCCCAGCTTCATGGAGACGGTTGCGAATGGTCCTCGCCGATACCCCAGGAGCAACAGTGTCCCTAATTTGCTGGGAAGTGGCGGTGCGGTCCCCTACGGCACTGCGTAGGATCCTACGGTCTTGGCGTGCATCCGTGCGTCGCTGCGGTCCGGTCCCAGGTCGACGGGCACGTGCACCTTCCGCCGACCACTGGCGACAACATCGATGTACTGTGGAGACCTCATGCCCCACGTGTGAGCAATTCGGCGGTACGTCCACCCGGCCTCCCGCATGCCCACTATACGCCCTCGCTCAAAGTCCGTCAACTGCACATACGGTTCACGTCCACGCTGTCGCGGCATGCTACCAGTGTTAAAGACTGCGATGGAGCTCCGTATGCCACGGCAAACTGGCTGACACTGACGGCGGCGGTGCACAAATGCTGCGCAGCTAGCGCCATTCGACGGCCAACACCGCGGTTCCTGGTGTGTCCGCTGTGCCGTGCGTGTGATCATTGCTTGTACAGCCCTCTCGCAGTGTCCGGAGCAAGTATGGTGGGTCTGACACACCGGTGTCAATGTGTTCTTTTTTCCATTTCCAGGAGTGTATTATCATGAATGAACCAGACAGTAGGTATCATCCAGAACGTAATACGTCAGGAAGAAATAACAGATGCCACAGCATCCTCCCGAAAATAATGACACGTCAGATGGAATTTGACTAGATACAGTACAGATTGCATATTCCAGTAACCCAAGCAGTACTTTTGACACGCAGAATCTTGTTCACGAAAATGTTATTTGAAACATGCTTTGTTGAATGCACCACTTTTATCACATCCAGATCTTACTAGAAATTTTTCCATTGCTACCGACAGTTCTAGCACCGCTTTAGGCATACATATTTTTAGGAAATTGAAGAAGATGGTTGTGCAGTAATTAAAAACATCGCTTTTGCAAGTCGCATTCTGTCAGCTGCTGAACGCAATTATTCTGTTACTGAACTTGAAACATTATGTGTTGTATGGGCTTTTACCAGATTTAGGCATTTCCTTTATGGAAGGCACACCACCGTTTACACAGACCATAGAGCGATACAATTTTTACTTTCGGCTAAAGTTACACACGACAGATTAAGTAGATGGAAACTTTATTTGCAGGAGTTAAATTTTACAATTGTTCACATTCTCGGTACACAAAATATTGTAGCAGACGCACTATCCTGTTCTCTTAACAAAAATCAGCAAGACATCGCTACCAACTTCTGCAAAGCAAATTTCAGCGTCATGTACGTTCAACAAGTTGCATTTGAAAATTTCATTTCGTCGTCATTACAAGACATAGCACAAGAGCAGAGTAAAGACAACGTATGGAAAGAAATCAAACTCCTTCCGCAAGATAGGAATAATGTTACCATTAGAAACCATTACACTGTACGCAATGACATTCTGTTTCGCAGCTCTCATCCTGACAGCAACAATTGGTTATTATGCATTCCTGACGAACTTGTTAACAAATTAATCTGGTATACTCATTTAAGTTACGCACATTACGGAGCCAGAAAATGTTTTCGTATACTGAGACAGAACTGTTATTTTACCAACATGGAGAAACGTATATGACGAGTTTTAGCGTCATGTAAAATCTGCCAGAAAGCTAAATCAGACACGACTTCACATATTCCTCCATTGCATCCCATTGTGCCTGTTAAATTAAGGCATATGGCAGCTGTAGACATTTTTGGTCCGATTCCCTGAACTAATAGAGGTTTTTGATACATCTTTGTCGCTGTTGAACTCACTTCAAAATTTGTTACCTTCACTCCGTTACGCAAAGCTACTGCTAAAACTGTTTCGAAAGCATTTGTAAAACATTTTCTATTTCATGTAGGGCATGTGTTGAAAGTAATATCCGACAATGGATCACAGTTTCGATCTGCTATATGGACACGTATGTTACGAGCTAGAAACATTTCTCCGGTCTATATATCCAGCTACCATGCTTCTTCGAACCCTTGTGAACGATTAATGAAAGAAATTGTTAAACTGTGTAGCATATACTGCCATAAAAAACATATTGATTGGGGCACACACATACTCTCATTCCAAGATGTAATTAATTCCATACCAAATGAATTTACTATGTTATCTCCGTCTGTTATACTGAAAAATATTGAACCACCTAACAAAATTAAAGAATTAGTAACCTTTCCTACATCTCGTCGACTACGACACCATGAAATAATTGACATTGCGCTGAACAACATCAAACGTGCCGCAGAGCGCCGGAGAAGACAGCAAAAACAGGTTTGTACACGCCTTGACTTTCACATTGGACAGAAGATATTAGTACGTACACACTATTTATCCAACAAAAGAAAGAGTAGGTGCAGTAAATTTGAGCTTCTATACGCAGGTCCATATCGAATTCGCAGCATTCCTCACCCCAATGTAGTACACGCCGAAACTTTGAGAACCAGAAAAACCAACGGGAACCACCACAGGTCCAACATCAAACCTTTTATTGAATGAACATATTTTATGATTTATCACACTGTAATGCCATTTCCTAGTTTTTTTACGACCATTTATGCAAGTATATCCACATGAACACTTACTGATGATTATCGTGTTTTTTCTTGGCAAGTGCCCGGCAAGGTAAGGTTAGCAGGTCGCTCTTCTTATCGTTACACGTCAGACCGTGCATATTTTTCCATTTTTTATGTATGTATGATTGTTTTCCTGTTTTGTTTGTATGCACTATGAAATAGTTAAGATATAACAAACACCAGTTGACTTTGACATTTTTGCCATATGATATCTCAACATCGTGACTACTTTACTTTTTTTTTTGCTGCTACATTGTGATACACTGTATACATTTTTGCTTCTGAACACTGTCGATGTTTTTGACATATTATGTTTTCAGTCATTCTATGCTGTATGCTCAATTATGTTACTATAAACCAGTTTTTATTTGATGGGTATATGAATTAAATGCAAGACATTAATCTTTGTTCATCATTTTCAGAAAGGAATAACGTGTAAAAGAAATACATTAAACAGAAACAGAATTTCACCTTCGAAATGAACGAAAGAAAATGCAATACCTCGTGACGAAGAGTAAATGGATCAGAAATAACAAGCATTAACAAGAATATATTATACACATCGTAGAATAGCAGTCTTAACTAATTTTTTCTTTCAGAATACGAGGCAATTGATGCAGGCTGTCAGACAGAACTACACATCTTAGTTTTAGTGATGAAATTTGCTAGAAATAAGGAATAGTTGTATAATGAATAATGAAGTGATTTTTTTGCAGATGATAATGAATGGTGATGAATAATGATGAAGAATATGCTACTATGGATAATGAAGTTTTTCTTTCCAGGTGATGATAATAATGGAGTTATGGTAATATGAATAATGAAGTTTTTTCTTTACAGATGAGGATAATGATGAAGTTTATATATTTACTGTTAGTTAAAAGATGCTACGTAGTTATTTAAGTATTTTTTGCAGTTCGTTTTGACGGTATGTCTTATATCGCATGGTATGATGACTGAAGGTTTTGGAAAGGACAGCTAGAGAACATATATATTTTTTATACACATTTCACTACCTGTTAATTCGAAGTTCACTACTTTTCAGCATAATATGCGTTTCTTCTTTCAGTTTAATAATCCACTTTGTATATTTTGCAGGAGAAATTATTCATGAAATTAATGTGCTATAAGCAGTTGTTCATTAAACCTAAGTCATTTATGAATGTGATCACATATACTCTACTTGTTTCATAACCTTGCTACAGCTGACTCATAACGAATGACGTTACACATCTTCATTTGCAGCAATAACTCAAAAGCAAATATTGTTATCCCCCAGTGAGTAATCATCGATCCCAACGCAATGCATTGCTAGCACAAAAAAAAAATGTATTACCAGTCCCAAATAATGCTACCAATTTAAGAGAATTCTGAATAATACTGATCAGCTCTGAATAGCATGTCACTTCAGTAATGACTTCTGAATAATACTGAATGATGCTTTGTATTTCTGTAAATAATGTTTTTGTTATACTCTATAAATGCTATACCAATAATTAACTCATTTTGAATTATCACTTCTGAATAATGCATAAAAAAATTGTTTGTAACTGGCCAATGAATGCCACTGATTACTGTAATAAGATGACCTATGATGCCAATGATTACTATAATTAGATTAATTATGTATAAATGCTATACCAATAATAAACTCATTTTGAATGATGACTTTTGAATAATGCATAAAAAAATGCTTTGTAACTGGCCAATGAATGCCACTGATTACTGTAATAAGATGACCTATGATGCCAATGATTACTATAATTAAGTGAATTATGTTAATACTATGCCATTTATTAGTTCCTGTTTTGAATGATGATTTCTGATGGTTTGTAACTGGGCAATGAGTGCCAATAATTACTATATTCAGATAATTTATGAACATTATTCTGTAATACTACATACATGGTACAGAAATGTTCAGTAACTGGGCGATGAGTGCCACCAATTACTCAAATCAGTTGTTAGACTAGTGTAATTCTCAATGAAGACTACTATGTGACTTAATGTCCTTCACCTTCTGACCTAATTACCAGAAATTACTGCAATATCCGTTTGTCCTGTCTATCCTCATGATCATGGAGCACTATATTTGGTTTTTGCACTAATTCTACGTTGGTGTACTTTACAAGAACATGGTGTTGACACGACATGCTGTCCACCACCTTGAGCGATGGAAATGTTATTATGGTCCCACTGTTTGGTGGACCTAATGTACTATCAAAATGATAACATGGAATATTACTACTACATTTCAGTGTTTTGGCTACACTGATTAATACTTCAAGGAAAAGAACTTCAGATTGTCTCACTTGGTGTTGTGTTTCTATAGAAAGATATGGACTTTCAGTGCCGCTGCGTGCAACCTAAAGTGCTGCAACCATGACGCAATCCTTCCCATTCCTTTCCTAATTCTTCTAAAATGATAAAGATTTTTACAGTGCGTGTGCACTTCATGCCATTTGTACTCATTACGTATACATTTTGTGATTCCCAGATATGTTCTGTACTGCAGTGCGTGTGCACTTTCGTCATTTTGTTAACACGATTTGTATTCATTGCATATACATTTTTGTGATTTGCTGATATGTTCTGAACTACAGTGCGTGTGCACTTTTGTCATTTGTCAATATGATTTGTACTCATTATGTGTATTTGTTGTAAAAATGATAAAGAGTTTTACAGTGCGTGTGCACTCTATGCCATTTGTTAATATGATTTGTACTCATTACGTATACATTTTGTGATATGTTCTGTACTACAGTGCGCGTGCACTTTGTCATTTTGTTAACATGATTCTGAACTACAGTACGTATGCACTTTATGTCATTTGATTTGTACTCATTGTGTATGCATTTTGTCTTTGCTTGATATGTTCTGTACTCAGTGCGTGTGCACTATATTTTATTTCATGTTCTGTACTTATATATATATATATATATATATATATATATATATATTCTGTGATTGTAAATTTAGTTAATTAAAAAAAAAATTGTTGCTCATGGCAAGTCCAATTGACTCACTATCGCTGCCAAATTTTTGCCCCCCCCACCAGTGGAGGGTTGTGTAAGACGTATGCTTTGCCGGCGATGGGCGAGGCATGACAGAATCTCTGACCAGAGAGTAGTTTATCGTTAGTTGTTGCTTGTCGCTAGTCTGCGCTTTACTGCGCGAGTCGACAGTAGTAGTCGGTCGGCTTTAGTAGCGAGTGGACAGTAGTAGTAGCGAGTCAGTAGTCGACAGTAGTAGTCTGGTGTAGTCTGCGGGAGTCGGCATGCGTCGGCTGTGTGCTCTGCTCGCGACTCTGGTCAGGATTCTGGAGGATGAGTATTGTTGTAGAAGGTAAAGAAGCAGCCTTGCGCATATTTAATAATGTATGTTAATTGTAATTTAATTTGTTCAAAAAAATGCCCCAATAATAATTTTTGTAATATAAAGCAACTCTTTTAAAGAAAAGCATTCATTTCAATTTAAAGAATACTTCCAATGCATTATCATTGCTTCCAAGAATCAAAAGAATATACGCCAGCATTGCACGAAGCTGTGTCGAAAAATGACTAATTAAGAGCAGATATAATTTGCAGTTTTATTGAGGTAAGAACTTTTGCTTTTTTTATTCAGAATACAGGGCCGAAGGTCAGCGCCGCTGTCCTTATAAATTCATGAGGTTATAAAACTTTTTTTATTATTTTGGTGTTTAGGAATTTTTCTGTTTCGAACTTGACATAAAATGAGAATAGAATTTTGTGGTAACATTAAATGTGAATGCATTTCTGCGCACAGACTGTAAATCGGAGCCAGTTTTGTTCTAAGGTTACAATATGGAAAAATTCATTTAATTATTATTTTTTTTGTGGCGAGCCTATACGTGGCTCCATTTCCATTACCATTTTTAATTATTATTTCTGTGGGGAGGTTACACTTGGCTCCATTTTCATTTTTATTTAACATTTTCTGCGGGGAGGTTACACACTGTTGATACTATACATAGTGAGAGATAACGTTCTCCAGACCTCTATCAAACGCCAAACGTTCCATCGGATTGCCACAGGGCATAGCGTGAGTCATCACTCCAAATAACTCGTTTCCAGTCACTTATACACCACCTCAAGAGTCACTTGGCATTGACTACAGATACTTACGGCCTCTGAGGAGTGCTCTACAAGTGTACCTCCGCATTGATCGACGGTCGCTATCAGTAGATTACTTCTGCTTGATCTTTGTTGAGCTGTGGTTGTTTTTCCGCATTTCCGCTTCACAATCACACAGCCGATAGTGGACTACGACGGCTTTAGAAGCACTAACGGATTTTGTTACTCGGGTGACAACTAATGACTCACATTCGAAGTCGCCGAGCTCTCCTGACAGACCAAGTCTACTGTAGCTGCTCCTCTGCTGACAACACGATGCACCCCGTCTCTTTCTACACTGGCGTGTCCGCCTCTCGTGTCATCTGGTGGTCAACAGTGATATACATGGAGATGTCTGGATACTTCTGATCATACAATGTTAATGAAAAAACTTAATCAATAAAGTTGTAAGAGGTCCGAGCAGATGTAATTTTATGTAAGAGGTCCGAGCAGATGTAATTTCGATCTATTGCTCATGCGCTGCCTGCGATATGCAAAGTATAGGAGAATCGCTGACCAGAGAGCAGTGTTGACTGAGCAGGAACTGTGTAGCTGTAGCAGTAAGTGGTTGCTAGTCTGCTTGTCTGTGCTAGTCTGCGCTAGTCTGCTCTGGTGTGGTATAGTGTATCGTGTTGGCTGGGCCGGTCGCGGTGCAGCGATGCCGGAGCCTGAGTATTATTGTATAAGGTAAAAAGCAGCCTCGCGCATATCTAGTAATGTTATGTGAACTCCCATGTAAATCTTTTAAAAATGTCCTAATAATAATCTTAGTGATATAAAGTAATTTCTAACAAACATTCATTTCAATTTAAAGAATTTACTAATTTCTTCAATCCATGATCATTCCTATTGTTGATAAAGAAAAATCAGTTGCTTCCTTTCATAAATGACAAATCTATCGGCCAGCATTGCACAGAGCTGTGCCGGAAAAATTTTATATAAGAGCAGATATATTCGCAGTTTTTATTGAGGTAAGAATTTTTTGCTTTTTTATTCAAAATTATCTTACAGGGCCATAACGCAGCACTGCTGTCGTCCAAAATTTACCAGGTTACTGAATTTATTTTTTTATTACGAGGTTTAGGAATTTTTCTGTTTCAAGTTTACATTAGATAAGAAAAGAATTTTGTGGGTACATTAAATGTGAATGCATTTTTGTACGGAGAGTATAAATGGGAACCAATTTTGTTCTGAGGGTACACAAAAAAAATTAGAATCATATTCATATTGTTATTCATTTTACTAAAATTTTTGTGGGGAGGTTACAAAGCACAAGAGGAATTTTTTAGCTAAATAAAGTAAAATATTTATAAAGTTACTGAAAGTTACCTGTAGTACCAACTACGCAACGAGATTTGCTTATTAAGATAATAGCTAGAAGAAATACAATGAAGAGCAAAAGAAACTGGTACACCTGCCTTATATCGTGTAGGGCCCCAACGAGCACGCGGAGGTGCCGCAACAGGACGTGTCGTGGCCTCGAATAATGTCTGAAGTAGTGCTGGAGGGAACTGACACCGTGAATCCTGCAGGGCTGTCCATAAATAATTAAGGTAAGAGGTGGTGGAGATCTCTTCTGAACAGCACGTTGCACGGCATCCCAGATATGCTCAAAAACGTTAATCTCTGGGGAGTTTGGTTGCCAGCGGAAGTGTATAACTCAGAAGAGTGTTCCTGGAGCCATTCTGCAGCAGTTATGGACGTCTGGGACGTCGCATAGTCCTGCTCGAATTACCCAAGTCCGTCGCAATACACAATGGACATGAATGGATGTAGATGATCCGACAGAATGCTTCCGTACGTGTCACCCGTCAGAGTCCTATCTAGACGTCTCAGGGGTCCCATATCACTCCAACTCACAAGTGCCACAGCATTACTCAGCATCCACCAGCTTGAACAGTCCCCTGCTGGCACGCAGGGTCCATGGATTCATGAGTTTGTCGCCATACCCGTACACGTCGATCCGCTCAGTATAATCTGAAACGAGACTCGTCCGACCAGGCAACATGTTCCCAGTCATCAACATTCCAATATGGGTCCTGCAGTCATCGAGGGCCACGAGTGGCCCTTCGGCTCTGAAAGCCCATATCGATAATGTTTCGTTGAATGCCTCGAACGCTGACACTTGTTGATGGCCCAGCATTGAAATCTGCAGCTTTTTGCGGAAGGGTTGCACTTCTGTCACCTTGAAGAATTCTCTTCGGTCATCGTTGGTCTCGTTCTTGCAGAATCTTTTCCCGACCGCAGCGATGTCGGAGATTTGATGTTTTAGCGGACTCCTGATATTCACGGTACACTCGTGAAATGGTCACTCGGGAAAATCCCCACTTCATTGCTACCTCGGAGACTCTTTGTCCCAACGCTTGTGCGCCGACTATAACACCACGTTCAAAAACTCACTTAAATCTCGATAATCTGCCATCGCCGTCGCAGTAATCGATCTAACAACTGCGCCAGACGCTTGTTATTTAATACAGGCGTTGCTGACCGCAGCGCCGTATTATTTACGTGTCTCTGTATTTAAATACGCATGCCTACACCAGTTTCTTTGGCGCTTCAGTGCATATAACCGTCACCGAAGTACAGATTCACATATTCAGTAGTATTGTTGAGGATGGTGCTCCTTTCTGGTTTTGATTGACATTGGGTCCTACATGTGAAATAAACAAAAATAAAGAGAACCAATAGACATATCAAACAAGTTACGCAATTCTCTAATAAGTAAATATACTTTCTTTCTATGCAGAGCTTTTACTCTTAGTAGCACTCAACAGAAAATAATATATATGAACTGTACAATTACAGAATACAAAATCGTGAATGAGTTACGACGCTATTAGACTGTGAAGTAAAACTAACGTGAGGTGGTTTAGTTCATTTTTCACTAAATGTATGTTACATGTTATGCGCGTTCAATAATCAGTTCTGATGTTACTAGCGTTCTGCAAGAATAACACAAATTTGGCGTTACATAATGACATATGAGAACTATTGTCCTACCATAGTTCGAATACAACAGAAATTTATGTTAGTTTAGTACGTGACAGCATGTAATGACGTTTCCTTCCTTGTACCGAAACTGTGATGAATTTTAGGCAGTTATGAGACGACTGAGATAGATCAAGCCCACTTTCGACGAAAATAATGTGTTTAAAGCACGTACTGTTGCTTGCATAAGTAATTCGTCATAAATTTGTTTGTTTCATCTGTGTCCATGTACATTATAATTTTCTAAAATGATGACCTTTTTGTCTGATTTAGTTTAGTGCAATTCTCCACTCTAAAATAAATTTTCATTGTGTAATTTCAAATTCTTGCCCAGTGACTTCTAATTTTGCATCTATTTTTACTCTTACGAGTGTGATCATTTGCAATCCAAAGATAGTTTTAGTTCACCACATGCTGTAGAATTTCTTTGTTGATTGATAAAATACAAACAATTTTAGGTTTTGTTGCACTGAGTCCTTGCCAAAGCCAATTTATGTTAGTATTTCTGAAAGGATATATTATGGTCTTTGACAAATTTTGGTAACGTATGATACCTGCCAGTTCTTATATACACATAAATTTTCCCACGGCAAAGGAATTATTTTTTTGGTCCCAATTTTACATTGAAATCCGCTACGATCTTTTTTTTTTTTGTATTGGCTGTCATCTATCATGGACGTAGTGCAAGAGGGCTCGAGTGGGTCCGGAACCCCCCCCCCCCCCCCCTTATTACCTAAACGAAGTTTCCATGTAGTGTAACTGAAATATATTTTTATTTTCTGTCATACGATGAAAAAGGGATACATACTATTCGCAGTTATCAAGACTATCCACAGATATTATCTGTATATTGATAGCACTATCGGGTACCGTCCATCCCTAACTTAGCCAAGACCAGCTACTTCATATTGTTGGCCTTACTTCAGCTCAGTTGTTGTTTTGTTAATAATTTCAGTTCTTATTTGCAGTTGAATTTATTGTAAGTGCTGCTGTTTATTGTTTTTATGCCTATTGCTGTTACCATAGTTTCTATTTATGAATAAATCTGTAACAGGAAAGAAGAAGGAAATCGATTTTGATTCGTCCACTTGCATTACAATAAGTTAAAAATATGTGCTTTGTGCTAGAATAGCCGAATTACCTATCTACAGCTGTTTAATGTTAGCACTGGAGTCATTAGTTGGGGACTGGTAGAACTTTTGGATTGCTATAATTCAGTGTTTCACAGGACAGTGGAGCGGTAAATAATATTACAAGTAACATTATGTTAAAATCAGTGCATAAAAATACGATTCGATTTGCCTGTGTCGCCCAAATATCCCATTAATGAACAAAATTATTGACCAAACATCGATGGTTGCCTTTCTTTAAGAATTTGCTCAAATTTCTATCATTAGTAGCCCAAATGGCAAAATATCGCCCTATCTGTTCCAACGACTTCCGATACCGATCGATGGGGAAGGGTTTGTTGGAAAGCGGAAGGGGCATATGGTAAAAGTGCATTGTATAGTTCGTTTGTTTCTAAAAGCTTTTATCAGCGGGGTGCTTCAATTCTTTCGAGTCGATAGCGTCCTGAATCTCCCTCCACCCCTTTCGTCCAAAATCTATTTACGCTCTTATAATGCTAAAGCAACTGAAGCCATAAATTCCATTACATTAAATGTTATAATATGCGTGCATTCGTGCGCTGCCAAATGGCTAGACAAGCACATTGAAGGAAAAAAAAAAGAAATATAAGAATTCTATCTTTCGTTGCGATGCATTTTGTTTTATTTAAAACATAATGCATAACAACTAGTTTATTTCTAAATTCTCCACCGACTGGGGAAGCTCCACGCCTTGACGTACTCTGGATTAGGGAGGCGAGGTAGTTCCATGAGCCGGAAACCTTGAAAATGGGTTTCTATATTTCCCAATTTTCAGTGTAGGCGAATGCCGATGTTTGTCCCTTACTATAGGCCATAGCCAATTCCTTCCTAATTCCATTCTTTCCTGGCAGATTCTAATTATGTTAAAGATCCATTCTCTCTGCTTAAATGAAAAGAGCTGCATCAAAGGCGGAAAGAATACCTCTTCGGAGGCTCCTAGCACTGAAATTCACCGATAAATCGGTACGTGCGGAATAGTACGCACTACCTAATATGTTCCAAAACACTGCGCATAAAAACGGAATTCTTCCGTGGCTCATACCTCAGGTTTTATTGGTGACAGAATGGTAGTGTCAACTGTTGTGGATAGCCCTTAAGCTAAGAAACTATTAGTCTACCCAACAGAGCGATCGTCTTAGTATCACTATCGTTGTGTATAGAGTCAAAATATGAATACTACGCACTTACTCCTGCTCAGGCAAATGGAGCCCACCGGTTGATTGTTTTTGTATTTGATGTGCTTTACTGCAGGCCTTTAGGGGCCTATGGGGGCACCATTAATTCGTGGGTGGTTCCTTAGCAATCCCCTTAAAATAGCTTTTTACCATTTTTTTCTTACCAAAACCAAGACGCGGATTCGAAGTTGGATGTGCACGCAGACGGTTGAAATTTTTACGATATATGCTTAAGATTCCGATTTCGAACAACCTTGAAAATTTTATTGGTATCTTTATACGGTTCCGAGATACAGAAGTTCAAAGTTACCTTACATATACACGTAAAATACGCACGTAAAATCTGTGGTTAGCGAAATCTAAATAATTATTAACTGCACCAAATTGCTCAAATTTTAACTTCATATTCTCTAGACATTTATTTAGAAGTTCTGCCTTCCCGTTTTCAAAAATCCTTATCTGTTATCGAGAAACACCGCAAAAACACATTTTTTCGGTACCAAAACAGAGCCGCAGAGTGCAAGACGGTTACGCTCAGCAAAAGGGTGTAATTTTCACTGTATAATCCTAAGATACCGATCTCACACAACCTTGAAAATTTTCTTGTCATCTTTATCCGTTTGCGAGATGCAGAGGTTCAAAGTTACCGTACTTGTAGGCGAAAAATACACGCTTAAAATCCGGTGCGAGGCGGAAACGTAGTTTATAAAGTGACTATCAAGGAGACGTATGCTGTAACGTGTGTCTGTCGTCACTAGAATGGTTCTGGGAACCGCATTTCGTAGTACTTAAGCATAGGAAAAATTTTTGTTCAAGCAAAATGAGGTGTAAAATGAATTTAGCAATATTTCAGTTTCACGTAATTAAATTATCAAAATTTTAATTACCCATACAGTTTTTTTCATATCAGTGACATATCCTGCTGTAGCAGGGAGAAAAAGGCAACCAATGGAAAAAGGCTTCTCTGAGCACAAAAAAGGCGGATATGCTCCTGTTTAGAAAGACACTGACAGAAGATGGGGTACCAGCTGGCTCATTCTACCTTCCCCAGCACTTTCAAATTTTTTTCCAAAAGTTTGGTATGTGAATATATTTGCGCTTTTTTATGCTGAAAAGGAAGACAGTTGCATAGACATGGAAAAGTGATAAATACTGAAGGATAGTAGACATCGGTTATGGTATAGAAAAAGTGAAGGAGACGACGGCAGTCTGAGAGAAAGAGAGGGACATAGTAGCAGTGGAACATAGTTAATACTGAAAGAACAGTGCCAGGACGAATGGAGACACTGCCAGTGGGAGAAGAATAAAGCGACGCAGGGAGCGTAAGTGAGTGGGAGACATAAGGAGAGACAGAGTCTATAACAATGACAACGAGGAAAAGAGTCGTAATACCAGCGAGAAGGGACAGCAGCACTGGGAAGGAATAAATGAGATAGTAGTGGTGAGAGAGAACAAGAGGGAGACTGTGACAGTGAGATGAGACAATAGTGGTAGGACAGAACGAAGGAGACTGTGGGTGTGAGACGGGAGACAGTGACACAGATGACAATGACAATGAGATAGGCTGAATGAGCAAATGGGAATGGGAATTGGGAGTGGACTGTTATGAGCGACGTTGAGCGACGGACTATTGGGCGTGAACGAGTTACAGTTAGGAGTGTGAGAGTGAGAGGTGAGTTGCAGCTTAAAAAGAGTGCGAATATGTTCGCATGCCAAAGTATTTAGGAAAATTTTTAAAGGTGCTGAGGAAGGTAGAATGAAGGCAGCTGGTACCCTACTTTTCAGTCAGAATCTTTTAAAGGGAACATGTTCGTCTTTCTTCCGAGAGGGGCATTTAGGTTGATGCTTTTATCTGCAGGAAATGATATTTCTCCATTGCAAGAAGTGGTAGATGAATACTTAAATGAGGAAATTTGGGAAAGTGTAAGGTTGAATAATTCCAGATTCTTTCCATTTTCGCCAACAGAAACTGTTCCAACTTCTCTGTCTAACCCAACAATACCAGATCTGTTTATTCCAACAGTCCTGTCGGTAATAATCATGGAGCCCGATAAAATTCATATTCGCTGGTATCTGATCGCTTCCTGAACTCAAATCGAGACTGAAAGAAGAAGAGTTGTTTGCCAAAATACAGCACTTCTACGGAGCGAGATTTTACCTCTGCTTGCTGAAAACTCTGCTATCGTTGTTGAAGAAAATGGTAAGTCGTTATTTACGGAAATTCCATATTTTATGCTGAAAAATTGAGAAGACGCATTGTTACGCACAATTCTGTAATATTATGCACTAAAGGCAGGAAAATTTGATTAATATGCCGAATTAAAGTATAAAATATGTCATGTTAAGTATAAAAGAAATCAAAGTTTGCTACATGCTTGAATTTACTTCCTATAAGGTCAAAATATGCAGATATGGATGAGAAACCCCTGAGGCTGACTCTTGCAGTGATATCGTACGAATGGTAATGAACTGTTTAAAATGGCTTAAGTTTTATCCGACCCACAGAGATAGTCGCATCCGTTAGCAAGCCGCTTCCGAGTTTCGGGGAGGTGCTAGTGAACCTTGTATTAGAAGACTGAGCTGCGTTTTAATAGCAAAGAGGCAATACATTATGTTGGAATTATGATTCGTTTGGCAACGGAGTAAAGTTACCATATGGCCGATATAGAAATATGAAATCGTGCGTTTAGGTATTTTTACATACTGTTGACAGTATATTTTACACGTTCATAAGATAAGCTTGTGTAGTTTAATTTTATGTACTAATTACCATTTGTATGAAGACCTTCCGAAAGCAAATTAGATACATAACATTAAAAATAAATAAATAACCGTGTTTTCAGAATAAATGAAAAACATGAGCCCTTTTGAGGTCCTCCTCAATAAATCGGAACACCTCCTTTGACAATATCCTGGCTATGTCATTGCATCTATCAGCTTCGGCCATTCTCTGTAGAGGTCCTTTAGCTCTTCAGCATAAATTGAGCATGTTGTTGCATTATACTAGTGTGATATCGACAGACTTTCTTTTCTTTATTTTTAAAATAATTCTGACTATTCACTCCGATATTCCTTCAATATATGCAGTATTGCTTTTAATTTTCTAGTACACAATAAAACATGTTCTTTAAAATCCTCCCTGCTCATTCCTGTGTAAAAACACATGTTCCGAAGATATATCTATGTATTTCTCATCGTATTTGGGCCACACTATATCCCATTTAATGTTATTTAATCACTCTCCCAACATCACTAACATAACGTCTGTTCCTAATACCCAGCAGTTCAGATACTAACAAGAGTAAAGCACAAGAGTAAGGCATAGTAAGGAAATAAAGCAGCTATTAAAGAGAAAGTCACAGTTTTGAGCAAATTATGTTAGATGCGTGACAGAATACGCTCAATAAAACGGGATTATTCAGATGCGAAAAGTCACAGCGTAATAGTAAATAAAGAAATCGAATACATCGTGTGTACGAAGGAAATAAAACAGAAACTACGCTAAGTAGATATCACATTCCATATCACAAGGCATGGACACAAAATATGGAAACACCTTGAACACGACACATCACTATGCCTAATGTGGTGTAGGAAATCCGTTACAATACAATACAGCTTCTAGTCATCTCGGAATGGATGAGCAAAGATGCTGTGTGGTGTATCAGAGATTGTTATGCAATTCTTCTTGAAAAATATTGGCAATTTCAGGTAGCGTTAATGGAGATGGATAGTGATCACGCACCCTTCTCTTCAGAGTAGAAGCTTGTAGTTTCAAATCGAAATTTTGTTCTTCCGAATTAAGTCATAGCTACCTAACAGCACTGAATACGCGCTTCGGTGAGAACCGGTGCTTGTTCGTTCATTCCTGGGTATTTTCTTTAGACTATTAACTTATTCAACTATCATTGGGAATTAAAAATGATAGAGCAGAGCAATCAATCGTCCTTTTTTGCAGGTTTTATTTGGCAAATCTAGATTTCGGTCAGTGCCTAAACGCCCGAACAACAGAGAACTAACGTGCATTGACACTATGATATAGCGCATTGATAATGGCTAGGCACTGGCCGAAATCCAGATGTGCCAGATAAAACCTGCAAAAAAGGACGACTGACTGCTGTGCACTATCAATTGTAAATCATATCACAGTCGCTGAGTGAACCCACGTTACTGATGGAAGGTAACATGCTCATTGCGAATGTTCATGGACTCAGTTTTCGTATCATCCTATCTCAAATCTATCCTCTTGTGCCAAGCTCATTCGTACATGTTTTTGAATCCTTGTGCCCTTTTGTATTTATTTCTATTGTTCATTCAGTTATTATAAAAATATAAATGCATGTAGCAAAGAAACAGATTGTTATAGTGACTTGTAGTTTCATTTAGTACCTTGATGTAACCCTTATCAATACTTCTGAGTTGTGATACTCATATTTCATGTTCAGTTCAATTAATTATCTGGTGTGCGGTATTGCTTTTTCATTTGACATGATACCACTGGGGCAAACGGTTCACTGTATAGGTCACCAGGTTCTAACCTCATAGCATTTCAGGAGCATGCTAAATACTCAACTGACAACTCAGTGTTTTCCTGTTACGGCCATTAGAATCACTAATGAGAGGTATTGAAATTCCAGATCGGCCTGCAGTTCCGTACTTATGACCTCCCTGCATGTTATTTTGGTGCTAACAGGGTTCGTGAATGCAACATTCAGTTCGTTAGTGACTTTTGCAGCTGCTGTCCTCTTATTTTGCGTCAGAGTCCTCTTAAACAGCATTCACGATCACTCGTCTATATTATGACATAGCAGATGATGATTTTCCACTTTCCCTGGATGTCGTATACTTAGTGCCACATTTCGATATACGTAGTTTCATGTTTTGATGCCACTCCTCCGGCATCATAGCATTAGCATTAGATGCCAACAGCGGTCGCGTGGGATCTAGTGGACCCAATCATGCACTCCTGCTGTGCCACACGTCCAATGGCTCTGGACCACGAGCACCATATAGGATGGGGGCAGCAGCGACTCAGCCCCACTCACGCTCGGAGCCACTTCACGATGACACCATAGATTGTGCCTAGTACAGCCTTATCGTAGTGGATATTCTGACAGCATGACACAGCAGATGATGATTTTCCATTTTCCCTGTACGTCGTATACATAGTGCCACATTTTGGTACCAACCCATGGGCCTCATAGCTAAGGAATCGTAATTTTCCATTAGATGCCAATAACATGGGATCTGGTGGACCCAATCATGCACGCCTGCTTTGCCACACCTCCAATGACCTTGGACCACGAGCACCATATTGGATAGCGGGCGGCAGTGACTCAGCCCCACTTGCGCTCAGACCCACTTCGTGATGACACCATCGATGGTGCCTAGTACAGCCTTATCGTAGCTGGCATTGTGATAGCATCTCTACTGTTTGTATTGAGTCTTCGTTCACTTGGAGAAATACAAGTAAATCTTCTGTTTGTTGTATTAACTTGTTTGCTAATCATTTCTGCTCCTGTCCAGCTTTCCTATGACAATAGTTGCCGCTCCACTATGTATCCCAACTTTCCTTACCTTTGTGTATAAAGTCGTTCACAGCACGTTTGATACGGTGCATATTGAAACACGAAATACATTGGTTCGCTTGGTTAACCCTCCCCCCCCCCCCACCCTCCATAAGAGCACAAACATTTGCCCACATCCGAAGTCATTTAGATCCGACAAAATGCACAGAGCCTTCTTCTGTCCACGACTGATACGTGCAACGTTTTGGGGACACTGCACGGGTGTTGTTCATGGTCAAATACAACAGCGCAACCCGCACGTTTGGCTAGCATCTGCATTTATGTGCAAGTTTGCTTTTCTCGCGGTGTTTCCAAATTTTTGTCCAACATCTGTATATTCGAAGTTTTCGACTGACGCTGAGGAAAGTTATAACTGCAACACAACCTACAAATTGAGTGCCTAAATTCTTATTTCCCTATTTCATTTTCTTTACTTCGTCAAAAACCGTGCCATGCAAAATAATCCATCAATGTTTTGCATCGGTGCTCTAACTACGTAGCGTGTCGATTATTTGCATCCGGAGAAACAATAATACAGCATTCATAAGCTATACATGTGTTCTCTTCCGTTGCTTCTAGCGCAAACAATTCTACAAACAAACTGTGGAGAATTGTCTGTTCGTTGACAGACTAAATGTTTAGGGTAGTTGTCTTCACAAATAATCGATTATTGCTTGAAGTTTACAATTGCTGTCAAAAATAAAGGCTCAACGGAAGTTACATATAAGGATATTATACCAGTTGAGAAACAGCTGTAAAAAGAGCATTTTGCGGAACTGGAAACAGTGCATTTAATTATTGCACGGTTTTTTTGCAAAATGTATTAGATCTTGGGTGAGGGCTCTTTTCCCTTCTGCAGAAGAATTGCAAATATAGGCCAAGCTAGTACCACATCTGAAGAGTGTGGCAAGCAGCCGGCTGGAGTGGACGAGCGGTTCTAGGCGCTTCAGGCTGGAACCGCACGACAGCGACGGTCACAGGTTCGAATCCTGCCTCGGGCAACCAGACCTCTGACTTAACACGCAGAGCTACTGTGCGGGCTACCACTAGGCCCACAGGACTGACGTCCTTAATGATTGTTGGCTGTACATGTAAGACGATTACAACTAATGTTCTCCAGGAATTCGTCAAAGCTAAACCCCTCCATCGGATTGCTACAGGATACATCGTTGCCTAGCGGTCTAATGCGCTGCGGTCATGGAGTGTGTGGCTGGTCCCTGCGGAGGTTCGAGTCCTCCCTCGGGCATGGGTGTGTGTGTTTGTCCTTAGGATGATTTAGGTTAAGTAGTGTGTAAGCATAGGGACTGATGATTTTAGCAGTTAAGTCCCATAAGATTTTACACACTTTTTTTTTATACAGCGTTGTTCATCATTCCAAACCACTCAATTCCCGTCACCTATTGTCTAATGACGTTCCTCCTTACATCGCCTCATGCGTCACTTGGCACTAAACAGAGAAATTTGTGGCGTATGAGGAGATGCCTGACTACTATGCCCCATTTTTTAAAACTCTAAACCCAGGATCGTTGTGTTAGCTGATCTGCTGTTAGCACAGTGAAACTCATGAGTGATTCCTTCCCCTGTTTTCATGCGATTTTTTACAACAACCCTCTGCAATGCTCGATGGTCCCTGTCCATCTTCATATCAGTTTTGCCTGGTTTTGGTTTAGGTGCCGTTATTATTTCGTGTTTACACTCTTCACATCACCAACGGTCCACTTGGACAGCATTCGAAATATTTGATTTGTTCTCGGTGACAGAATTATTATTCCACATCAAAAGTCACTGATGTATTCTGCAGTTATTGCCACTCTACTGACAACACAATACGCCCTGCTTCCTTTTACAACGGCAAGTCCGCCTCTCACGACATCTACTACTCACATACGCATTACACAGGGGTGTCCGGATACGTTTCATCAGATAGTGTACAGTAACGACACATTTCAAATGTAAGTGGAAGACTGCAGATGAGACTACCCAGAAAGTTGCCTGTTTGCAAGCTCACCAACTACTTTTCTACCGCTCAGCATTCGTAGCAGGAGGGAGCGTTTGTTGTGGAAATACCAATAAGCGCAGTGGAATTCAGATCAATGGATAACCAGTTTCTTCTTTACTAGCTCTTGGTTTGTTCCTGGAAGTGACAGTAATTGTTTCGATTTGGTAAGAAAACACGATATCATGCTCCAACTCAGTTGAAAGAGATGTTTCCTGAAGACGTAACGTATAAGATCGTGTGTACTTTGTGCAGAGAACCCTTGCTGACGGAAGGGGTGATGGCTTCGTCCTGTAAGACCACTCTTTCAGCCAAACAAGGTGCACTAGGCAGAGGAATACTTTCAAAAACTAAAAGTGCCACCAGTTCTCCCCAACCTGTATCTCAGACAGCATTTTTGGAGCGAGGCCGGTACTTGGGTTGCTGCTGTCTTCCTCCACAGGGCGTTGCCACATCGAGTAAATCTTTGCGAGAAAAACTGCGTTATATTCCTACGAGGCTCGTAGGGAATGCAGGTTCCGGAATGTGCTTTATAGTCAGTCAGGGCTACACAGTACGTACGCATTTTACTTACGCTGAAATTAAGCAGACATGTTTTATTTTATCTCATACATAAAAAATTATTAGGTACTGTATCCGTATGCTTTGACCATGAGATGTAAACATCACTTTGTGTCATGGATATGCAACTTCCTGAGTTGTGTTTTTGTGATTTTACTTATATTACGGAAATAGTGGACTCTGAATTTCCACAGCCTTCATCTTTCATTTATTGTCTAACACCGACCACGAACTCGTTTATGACGCGAATCCATCTCTCAGGAGATGAATAAGTTAATTTTCGAGGTCAATTCTTGGATTATTATGTAAATTGCAGACATTTACAGATGAGTTCTTCATAGCTGCAAAAAGAGACAGAAGAACCATGCAAACCTTCGTGCCTAGCTGCGGAGATAAATATTAATGACACCTGTTGCAAGGAAGTCTGGGAAAATCACTTAAGAACATCTCTCGTTCGAGCAGTTCGGAGGAAAAAGAAGTGCATCATAAAATGATACACCGATTTTAACGGTAAGGCAACGTGACGTATTTATCATTGTCATCTAAAGGCCCTAGAAGCCGCATTCAGACGCATAATGATTCTCGATAGGGACATAAAGTAGACGTGTCAGATGCCAGGTGATAACGTAAATATAAGCTTAACTGGGTTTTAGTGAAATAAAGATTTACGATTCAAGTTGAGGACCTCTAGAGTTAGGTATGGGCACTGATAGTGACCATAATTTTGAACTTTTGAAATGACAACCGAAATCCAATAAGTTAAAGAGAATTCAATTGAAACTTTCGAACGTGGACGTGTTGGAGGAACTTAAATTCACACTGTATTGAACGTACGTGTGAAAAAATATGTAATGACGCTAAAATATTTTAATGATGTGAGAAACCAGTGGAATAGCGTTATAATAGGTGTAACAAAGACAACAGATAACGTCCTGGGATCGAAGGAGACAGCTGCGGATAACAAACGATATACTGGAATTAGTAAAGAAATGACAGAAGTCTAAAAATGCAAAAAGCGAACAGCAAGAAATAAATTTCACCAGTAGCTAGAAAAGTAAGAGAAGAAGAGCTGGAGGACAGATGATACGTCATAAACAAAAGTTCGAACATGGTAACGTGGATCCTGCACATCAACTAATAATCAATTGCTGTAGAGAGATCAACCAGATGATTAAGGATGAAAACAGTATTTGGACAAAGTAGGTAGAAATAAGGGCATACGACGAAGAAGCTTTATAGATGCTAGAAGCAAATAAGACATCTCAATATTAAAATAAAGAGGAAGAAGCTGAAAGGAGAGATTCAAGCAGGATCTCTGAATTTCAAAAACCTTTGGACGAAATCGGCAGGAGCAAATGGTATTTATAAAATATCATCGAAACTTTTACTGCCATCAGGCAAAAAAGAATGGAGACAGCACTATACTAGTTGGTTGATGAAATTTATGGAATTGGCGAAATTTCAAGGAATCTTGGTTACATTCCGGGAGAAAGCATGAGCAGATAAGTACGGAAACTGCCATACAATGATTCTGTTATCACACACTAAAAAAATACTCATAACAGTGCTTTTTCCTAAAATCGATAGGAACACTGGAAGTACATTATAACAGGTCAAGTTTGGTTTCAGTTGAAACAGGGCCACTCAAAAAGCAATTTAGCATTGCGTTATCCTCATCATTTAAGACTGATTATACTCGTACCTTTCAGCGTTCAGTCTGGAGCATAGTCCCCCTTATAAAATTCCTCCATGATCTCCTATTCAGTGCTAACACTGGTGCCTCTTCTGATGTTAAACCTATTACTTCAAAATCATTCTTAACAGAATCCAGGTACCCTCTCCTTGGTCTACCCCGACTCCTCCTACCCTCTACTGCTGAACCCATGAGTCTCTTGGGTAACCTTGCTTCTCCCATGCGTATAACATGACCCCACCATCTAAGCCTGTTCGCCCTGACTGCTACATCTATAGAAATCATCCCGAGTTTTTCTTTGATTTCCTCATTGTGGACACCCTCCTGCCATTGTTGCCACCTACTAGTACCTGCAATCATCCTAGCTACTTTCATTCCGTAACCTCAACCTTATTGTATTGCGTTATATTTGGGAAAAAAACAAAAGAAAACATAAATTGCTCTCGAAAATTTGGAAAGGATATGTGATAATGCGGGTCGGCCGGAGTGGCAGAGCGGTTCTAGATGCTACAGTCTGGAACCACGCGACCGCTACGGTCGCAGGTTCGAATCCTGCCTTGGGCATGGATTTGTGCTCAGATCCATTTGAACCATATATATATTTTTTAAATATATAATGCGGAAGACAGGCAATGAGATTGTGGAAGGTACCGACAGGGATGTAGGCCAAAGCCGAATCCAGTGCCGTGGCCAGCTGTGATAGGTTGTTTGGTTGAGGATTCACTGTGCGGAAAGCCCGGTCGCAGTGGGACCACAGATTCTCGACTGGATTTCAAATCCGTGGTGTTTGGTGGCCAGGGAAATGTGATAAACTCATCGTGGTTCTCTTCGAAGCACAAAAGTAGGCTGCGAGCTATGCAACAGATTGCAGTGTCGCACGGGTAGATGTCATCGTGCCGAGGAAAAACAAACTGCGTGTCTGCGTGAAGACGGTTCCCAAAAAGATAGCACTCTTGCATTTATCCATTGTGCCTTCCAGAATGACGAGATCACTTAGGGAATGCCACGAAAACATTTCTCAGTCTTTACAGAATGACGAGACCACTTAGGGAATGCCACGAAAACATTTCCCAGACCATACAGCTCGCTACTTGTTTACCTTCTGACGTTTCACGCCGCACACGCGAACGGCCGTAGGTCCGAGGGAGCACATAACGTAATTTATATGGAAAGGTCACCTTTGTCACTCTGTGGACGTCCGTTTGCGGTACTGGCGTGCAAATTCCAGCTTTCGTCGCCGATGAACAGCAGTCAGCGTGGGTGCGTACACTCAGTCGCAAAAGTATTCGGACAGTGGGAAGTTTCACAATGAGTACTCGAGAAATACTGACTGTGAAACCCAAACATATTTATTAGCAATATATATGCGTAACAACATTAATTACAAAAGAATTACTGTATTATTTCGTTTCCAAAACATAAATAACAGAAAAATAAACAACAAAAATGAAATATCCTGCACACCCTGCTGCTAAAAAAGTATTCGGACACTGTCCAATAGATGTTCATAAGTCGTACGACGAAAATGTCAATACCTTGTGGGTCCACCTTTCATTTTCAATACCTCCTCCAATCTACTAGGCATATTTTCCACGAGTTTTTTCGTGAAATCTGGGCCTATATTTGCCCACTCTTGGCGCAGTTTCTCTTTCAAGGTCTCCTTCGTATAGACGTTGTCCGCGCGGAGGGTCCGTTTCAATTTATCCCGCAAATGTTCGATTGGGTTAAGGTCTGGTGATTGGGGTAATTGAAGAGCAACCACATTTGTACAATATGCGCGGTATGCTTGGGATCATTATCCCGATAAAAATGAAAGTTGTTCGCCATACCTAGATGTCGTGCACTCTGCTTCAAATGTCCTCGCAGTATATTCAAATACGCTTCCTTGTTCATCGCATCATCAATGAGCACTAAATCACCCACACCATTGCCGGACATGCATCCCCACACGATGATGCTCCCACCTCCAAACTTTACTGTTGGTTTGAGGTTCCTGGGATTCAGCTCTTTTGGTCTTTCGCCACACGTTTGCCTTTCCGTCGCTTTGCCATAATGTAAATTTACATTCGTCGCAAAATATCACCCGATTCCACCAAGCCTGATCGTATTCGGCGTATTCCCTCGCAAACCGCATACGTTCCTTCTGGTTCACTGCATTTATGAATAGCTCTCGCCGTGCCACTCGACCATGGTACTGCGATCGTCGTAGTACTCTCCGCACGGTTTCGGGATGAACTTTTATACCAAGGTCGCCCTCCACCTCACTTGCGATTCGTGTGGCAGGTATTTTCGGATTCTGTTGCACCCTTCGCACAATCACACGTTCATCTCTCTGTGAAAATGTCCGTGGCCGTCCTGTACTGCAACGGAATTCCAGTCGGTCTTCTTTCTCGAACCGTTTAATAATGTCGTGAACTGTTCTTTTCTTCATGTTCACTATTGCGGCAATTTCCCTGCAGGTTTTCCCCTTCGCGTGATGATAAACGACAAGTTGCCTTTGCTCGAACGTAGAACACTTCCCTCTGCGTCCCATCGTTGACCTGCACAGGCTCGCGATACGTGTTTATCAATCATCGCTATCGTCTCCCGGAAATATCGGACACACTGCAGTCGCTTCACCCTCTGTGCGTCTCGGAATGAACTATTCTCTCACGTTTTCCGCCTTTGTCCGTTTACTTTTGTTGCACCTTCCCATGCCGTTTTCAGGAAATATTACGTAACAGACACATGTCCAACAACAATTCTTCGTATTTGACGCGTGTTTCACCTTGCGACATTGTACCCAGAATCCCAAATACATTATAAAGTGCAATTTCTGTATTTGTTCATGCGGCAAACTGCAAAAGTATGCGCCGTTACGTGCTGTCCGAATACTTTTGCGACTGAGTGTATATCACGCACCAGCTGCGGCAGCCCTTTTTTTAAGCAGCAACGATCGCTGGTCATTGAGGAGAAAATGTTAGTGGCCCCTTGGATCATCTAGGCGGATATTTCGCCCGTACACATTTCCGCAGCCGTTATTTATCCCTGTGATCTATGTCTTGTGGTGTACCACAGTATCTTCAGCGCCGGTTTTGGACAGTGCGATTTTGCCGTGCCCAGTATACTTTAACCACAGCCGTTTCAGAAATACTACCACCCTTGGCCTGACAGCCAATGGTCGCGCCCTTTTGGATGTCAGATAAATCGCTCAGTTTCTACATTATGTCAATGACTGAAATATTTTGTGCCGCTCTTCGACTTGCTTTATATTCCCTCCACTGCTAGTGCTGCCTCCTGCTGTCTGTAAGTGGTTATTGCATGCCGACGTCGAACATAGACGGTGGTCACATGAATGTGACTGAAACGTGTACCTGCGTTCCAAACAACAGTACTTTTGTACACTCTGCTTACAAATTAAATTAGTAACTAAAATATTTGTTGAACGTCAGTATTATCCTTTGATATGAGTGATGCATTCTATTGAAACAATATGTCTTCAAAACAAAAATGTCTTCGGTCCTTGGTTCGAGACCCACCACTGCTTAAATTTCGATTAATGATCAGCATTGGCGGTCGTAGGCTTCCGTCGTAAGAAGTCACCCAACGGCATTGTCAAAGGGGGTGGAGGAGCGGACAGAGATTCAGGACACATTTTTGTCCTTCAGGTGGGAAACTGCCCCTAATGATCAACGGCATGATGATACAGAAGGCAATGGAAACCACTGCATTAAAGACACATGACGTGATCGATAGGACATGAGGCCTGTAATGGAAAAAGTATCATGATGATCTCTCCATTGGCAAACGATTCCGGAACAGTCCCCCATTCGGATCTCCGGGAGGGGACTGCACGGGCGGAGGTGACCATGAGAAAATGATTGAATCATCAACGAAAGGATAACGTTCTACGAGTCTGGGCGTGGAATGTCAGACGCTTGAATGTGGTAGGCAAGCTAGAAAATCTGAAAATGGAAATACAAAGGATCAATCAAGATATAGTAGGGGTCAGTGAAGTGAAATGGAAAGAAGACAAAGATTTCTGATAGATGAGTATAGGGTAATTTCAACCTGCAGCAGAAAATGCTATAATGGAAGTAGGATTCGTTATGAATAGGAAGGTAGGGCAGAGAGAGTGTTCCTGTGAACAGTTCAGTGACAGGGTTGTTCTTATCAGAATCGACAGCAAGCTAGCCACGACAAAAATAGTTCAGGGTATACATTCCGACGACGCAAGCTGAAGATGAAGAGGTGGAGAAAGTATATGAAGATATTGAAAGGGTAATACAGAATGTAAAGGGAGATGAAAATCTAATAATCATGGGCAAGTGGAATGTAGTTGTATGGGAAGGAGCAGAAGAAATGGCTACAGGAGAATATGGGCTTCGGTCGAGGAATGACAGAGGAGAAAGACTAATTGAGTTCTGTAATAAATTTCAGCTGATAATAGCGAATACTCTGTTCAAGAACCGCAAGAGGAGGAGGTATACTTCGAAAAGGCCGGATAATCTGGGAAGATGGCAGTTAGATTACATCTTGATCAGACAGAGATTATGAAATCAGATACTGGATTGCAAGGCGTATCTAGGAGCAGATATAGACTCAGATCACAGTTAGTAGTGATAAAGAGTAGGCTATACTTTGAGACTAGTCAGGAAAAATAAATGCGCAAAGAAGTGGGATACGGAAGTGCTAAGGAATGAAGAAACACACTTGAAGTTCTCTGAAGCTGTACACTCTGCGATGATGAATAGCTCAGTAGGCAGTTCAGTTGAAGAGGACTGGACATCTCTAAACAGGGCAATCACGGAAGTTGATAAGAAAAACATAGGTAGAAAGAAGGTAACTTCGAAGAAACCATTGGTAACAGAAGAAATACTTCATTTGATCGATGAAAGATGACAGCACAAAAATGATGAGGAAAATTCAGAAATACAGAAACGCAAGTCACTGAAGAATTAAATAAATAGGAAGTTCAGTGAATCTTATACGAAACAATGTGAAGAAATATAAAAAGAAATTATTGTTGGAAGGACTGACACAGTCAAAAGGACCTTCAGTCAAATTAAAAGCAAGGGTGGTAACATTAAGCGTGCAATGGGAAATGCACTGTTAAACGTAGAGGAGAGAGCAGATAGGTGGAAAGAGTACATTTAAGGCCTCTATGAGGGGGATATTGTCTGATATGATGGAAGAAGATACAGGAGTCGATTTAGAAGAGATGGGGATCCAGTATTAGGATCAGATTTTAAAAGAGCTTTGGAGGACTTAAGATCATGTAAGGGAGAAGGGATGGATAACGTTCCATCAGAATTTTTAAAATCATTGGGGGAATCGACAACAAACAGAATATTCACGTTGGTGTGTAGAATGTGTGTGTCTGGCGACATGCCATCTGACTTTCGGAAAAATATCAAGACAATTTCGAAGACAGCAAGAGTTGCCAAGTGCGAGAATTATTGCAAATCAGCTTAACAGCTCATGCATAAAAGTTGCTGATAAGACAAAATATATAGAAGAATGGAAAATAAAACTGAGGATGTGTTAGATGACGATCAGTTTAGCTTTAGGAAAGATAAAGGCACCAGAAAAGCAATTCCGACGTTGCGGTTGATAATGGAAACAAGATTAAAGGCAAATCAAGACATTTGTCTACCTTGGAGAAGCGTTCGACAATGTCAACGGGGGGAGATGTTTGAAATTCTCAGAAAAATAGGGATAAGCTATAGGCAGAGACGGGTAATATACAATATGTACAAGAGCCAAGAGGGAATAATAAGAGTGGACGACCAAGAACGACATACTCGGACTAAAAAGTGTGTAAGACAGGGATGTAGTTAAAGAAGCAATGATGGAAATGAACGAAAGGTTCAGTAGTGGGACTAAAATTCAAGTTGAAAGGATACCAATGATACGATTTTCTGATTACATTGCTATCCTGAGTGAAAGTGAAGAAATATTACAGGATCAGCTGAATGGAATGAAGTCTAATGAGTGCAGAATATGGCTTGAGAGTAAATCGAAAGAGGTGAAAAAATGAGAACATCGAGAAACGTAACGTCAGGATTGATGGTCACGAAGTAGATGAAGTTAAGGAATTCTACTATCTAGGCAGCAAAATAACCAATGATAACATTGTGATAACGAACGTTTGGAGCACAGCATTGTATGTAGTGAAACATGGACTCTGGGGAAACAGGAACAGAAGAGTATCGAAGCGTTTGAGATGTGGTGCTACAGGCGAATGTTGGAAATTAGGTAGAGTGGTAAGGTAAGGAATGAGGAGGTTCTGTGCAGCATCGGAGAGGGAAGGAATTTGTGGAAAACACTGTCTACTAGAAGGTACAGGATGATAGGACACCTATTAAGACAGCAGGGAATAACTTCCATGGTACTAGAGGCAACTGTAGTGAGGTAAAAACTGTAGAGGAAGACAGAGATTGAAATTCGTCCTGCAGATAGTTGAGGATGTAAACTGCAAGTGTCACTCTAAGATGAAGAGGTTGGCGCAGGAGAGGAAATCGTGGCGTGCCGCATCAGATCAGTCAGAACACTGATGACTCAAAAACAAAAAGTGTGTAAATAAGCGCTGGTGGAAGAGTTTGAGTGTTGAAGCTTGATATATGTATTGAGTAGCTGGTCCGTGAGGTGGGATAGAGGTCACGGCGGTCGCATTTAACTAGCAACCGATACCTTTAATCTCTGCAAGTCACAGTCACAGACATAGGGCATAAACATCACTCTTTGTAGGGTGTGATTCTGAATATTTTCCTACTGTTTCTGAGAACCTGGTTGGGCAAATAAATTTTGTTGTTACCTACTACTTGAAGCTCACACAATAGAAGTTAGTCCATTACTTTGAGTCCAGACGTGTCTTCTGAATTACTTTCACAGAGCCATTCTAGTTATGTCATTCCTCCACCTTCTACTGACGGAATTCAACATGCTCTGAGTGCAACAGGGTAGGGGTATTGATGACTATGAATGACTTCACCTCTCTTGCAAAATTATCAGCATTTTTACTTAAGGTTGGAAACGATCAAGACCGCGGCGGCTAGTTTCATAATGTGTGTGAATTGCAGATGTCCTCGCGCTAGAAGGATTTGTATGTAGTGTGGTGCTTCAGAAGGTCTCTTAACCAATTTGCAAGGCCATTTTCCATGACCAGTAGTAATGAATATCTTTCTTCATCCAGGGAGAGTTCTGGCAGTGGCGGGTAAGCCTCTGTCCAGTCCCATTCCCTAGAGTCTGCTCTGTCGAACTGAGAAATGTGCAGTTCCATGGCTGTTTCCATGGATTGTTTCCTTGACCGAAGCCGGTTTCTTTCTGGCATAAGCGCATCTTGATGGAGAGGGAACTGCGGGTTGCCATGTATAAGTTGGCCTCAAAAACAGGTGCTTTTCGTCGAGGTCTGGTGGGGGGGGGGGGGGGGGGGGGAGGGGGGCGAAGTGGCTGAATACCGACAGCCATTTTCTTAGTGTACCACTGATAATTCGCAGTGTGTTGTTTAGCTGTGAATCGTGTGTGTGTGTGTATGTATGTGTGTGTGTGTGTGTGTGTGTGCGTGCGAGTAATAAAATGAAACCGCACACTTGCACAGCACCGTACAGCACAGTATGTTCTTTGAGCCAGTCGGTTTTAACAGAAAATCCTCATACTATTGTGTGTGATTTCTGGATGTGGGGTTACCTGAGGGACAGGGTTTGTTACCGGGACACTAACACACTTTGGAGGATGAAGATGAGCATGGCAAGGGAGGTAGCCAACATCCCACCTCAGATGTTTCTGGCAGTAGTGGAGCAATCTTTAGTGCGGTTCTCCGCTTTAGTGGCTGCCGATGGCCGTCACAATGAGCAACATTTGTAACCTGCAACGGAAACATGGAACACAGCTAACAGATGTTACTTCTCGTGTGTAAGTTAAAATGTGTTCCTCTTGTTGTATCCTGCCTACTCGTCGAATATGGGGTGCCTAGGAAACCTGCTTTCTCGGATGGCTAGACAGCAGTTCAGGCAAATCGTGTTAATAAAGTTTATTACGAAATAAAATGATTACTGTTGTGGATTGGCAAGACAGCCAACCCACTATGAGAGGAAGCCGAAAGGCACGCGTTTTAGCTCACGCAGGCTGGCGTGAGATCTGGAACAGGTCTAGGAAATGAGACTAGCAAAAAAAGACGTAGCTGTGGAATACTTAACTTTAATCCATAAATGGTGAACATCGCTCTTGACGGTACATGTTTTACAGCATCAATAGTAACTGGTAATGGCGCCTTGCTAGGTCGTAGCAAATGACGTAGCTGAAGGCTATGCTAACTATCGTCTCGGCAAATGAGAGCGTATTTTGTCAGTGAACCATCGCTAGCAAAGTCGGCTGTACAACTGGGGCGAGTGCTAGGAAGTCTCTCTAGACCTGCCGTGTGGCGGCGCTCGGTCTGCAATCACTGATAGTGGCGACACGCGGGTCCGACGTATACTAACGGACCGCGGCCGATTTAAAGGCTACCACCTAGCAAGTGTGGTGTCTGTCGGTGACACCACAATTACAATACTTAACTTTGTATTAAACAGATGTGTTGCAAGCAAAGGCCGACAGACAAATGAGACATCTCTTCAGTATAGACAATGCTACATAGCAGAAGCGAAATAATTAGTCTTGATGCTATTCTTGAATTCGCTGCTGTAGAACTCGTAGAAGCGAGCAGTGGCCAGGCGGCGCGGCGCTTATGTCCTCTTCATGTAGAGGACGCTGCCGCCGCGTTGTCCCCCTAGAGACGCGTCGGTCTGTGTGCAGCAGTTGGCTGTCGTCTTCTTCACAGTCCTCTCTCCTCTAACATTCCCGACCGGAGTGCCGCCGCTTGACTTAGCGCCGGAACACCTTCCACCGGTTAATTCGTTATTTCTCTTCCGCGAGTTCTTAAAAATATTTTCATAGTTTCATTCTCAGACGATCATTCGTTTATCGTCCGCCCCCGCTAGCTGAGTGAAGGCCGGCACGGTAGCTCAGTGTGCTTGGTCAGAGGGTTAACTACCCTCTGTAATAAAAAACTGAGTGAACGGGTCAACTAAGAACCTGAACGGCTGTCATCGGACGTCCGCCAGGAACAAATTCATCGACCAATATAGAACAAAATGAGATAAAAAAAGTGTTCAGCGCGTCAGAATGTGAATCCTAAGGGCCCTGGTTCGATTCGCGGGTGGGTCGGAGAATTTTCTCCGCTCGGGGACTGGGTGTTGTGTTGTCCTACTAGTCATCCTTTCATTTCCATCGACGCGCAATTCGCCGAAGTGGCGTCAAATCGACAGACTTGCACCCGGCGAACGGTCTACCCGACGGGAAGCCTTAGTCACACGACAACTAACTCGTTTATCGTGGGGGCCCACTCAAGTAGCGAAAGCTTAATGACGACAACACAGTACGTAACCTGATTCCGTCCAGATGTTTATTACAGTATCGCCTAAAGATCTGTAGTAAATTTGTCAAATACTTCTCGACATTGTTGCTAATAATGTTTCCCCATTATGTGTTAGCACAGATAATTCCACTCATGATATTGAAAAGATGATGAGATGTGGTTGTGATGTTGCCATCCGTCACTTTCATCTCCCGCTACTTTATTAAACTTTTATTCTTAGTTACGGATGCTGCGAGCCGGCCGCGGTGGCCGTGCGGTTCTAGGCACTTCAGTCCGGAACCGCGTGACTGCTACGGTCGCAGGTTCGAATCCTGCCTCGGGCATGGATGTGTGTGATGTCCTTAGGTTAGTTAGGTTTAAGTAGTTCTAAGTTCTAGGGGACTGATGACCTCAGATGTTGAGTCCCACAGTGCTCAGAGCCATTTGAACCATTTTTTGATGCTGCGAAACCGGCTGTCTAGGTGACTGGAGACCTCTTCCATCAATCACAAGCACAACGTTTTTTCGGTGGAGACATTTATTTTCCTTGAGTATAAAGAGGATATGTTAGTGCTTTGTGTCTTTTCTCGATTTTCTGTAAAACACCGACTAGTGTGAGAGATGATTCACCGTATACCTACGTGTATATTGAAAATGCCAAGGAAGCAAAGGTTGTTGTACTCTCGGCTCAAAAGAAACGCTCAAATGACGACAGGCAAAAATAAAGAGAAATTCATGAGTCTATGAAAGCGTCCATGCGTGAAGCCTGCAACTACGACCGTCATATCTTAACAACAAATCTTGCCAAATGCCCGAGAAAATTCTTGTCATACATAAAATAAGAGGGTAATAAGTGGCTTTAAGTCTTTTATCCAGTGACTCGCTGAGTAGTGTGGTGTGGCAGTAGAAGACAGCAAAAGCAAACTCAAAATTTTGGATGTCGCAGTTAAGAAATCGTTGGGAGACTCGTACAAACATACCGTCGTTTTACCATCGCACAGACTCCTGTATGAAGGAAATAGTAATAGTGTAGAGAATCAACTGAAAGAGTTCAAAGGAAGTAAGTCGCCAGGTACTGATGGAATCTAAGTTCGGTTCCACAAAGAGTACTTTACAGCACTGGTCCCTTATTTAGCTAGCATTTATCGCGAAACAGTGGTCCTGCGAAAATTCAGAAGAGAAAAAAACGCAAGTGGCTCCTGTATATAAAGAAGGTTTGCTGCAGAATCCTTGAACAAATCCTCAGTTCGAATACAATAAATTATCTTGAGAGGAAAAAGCTTCTGTTCGCAAATCAGCATGGTTTTAGTAAGCATCACTCGTTCGAAGCTCAGTTTGCCCTTCTCTCACATGAGGTCCTGCGAATAATGGATGAAGGACAAAAGGCAGATTCCATATTCCTAGATTTCCGTAAAGCATTAGACATAGTGCCGCATTGCCGACTGTTAACGAATATAGCAGCATACGGAATAGGATCCCAGGTATGTGAGTGGCTCGAAGACTTCTTGAGTATCATAACCCGGTAGGTTGTCCTCGACATAGAGCGTTTATCATAGGCAACAGTATCGTAAAGAGTTCCACAGGGAACTGTGATACGACTGTTGTTATTTTCTGTATACATAAATGATTTGGCGGACAGGGCAAGCAGCAGACCGCGGCTGCTTGCTAGTGATGCTGTGGTATGTGGGAAGGAATCGTCTTTGAGTAACTGTAGGAGGATACAAGATGACTTAGACAGAATTTCTAGTCTACGTGAAGAATGGCAGCTAGCTTTAAACGTAGAAAAATATAAGACAATGTAAATGAATAGGATAAACAAATCAATAATGTTCGGGTACAGCATTAAGAAAGGCAAGTCTTCCGGTCCAGATGGTATACCAATCAGGTTCCTCTCAGAGTATGCAGACACAATAGCGCCTTTCTTAGCAGTCATATACAACTCCTCACTTGACGGAAGGTCTGTTCCTAAAGACTGGAAAGTAGCACATGTCAGGCCAATATTCAAGAAAGGAAATAGGAGTAACCTATCGAATTACAGACCCATTTCACTGACCTCAATTTGCAGTAGGGTTTTGGAGCATATACTGTACTCGAACATTATGAAATACCTTGAAGAAGATGACTTATTGATACATAACCAACACGGATTCAGAAAATATCGTTCTCGCACAACACAGCTAGCTCTTTATTCCCATGAAGTAATGAGTGCTGTCGACAAGGGATCTGAGATCGATTCCATCTTCCTAGATTTATAGAAGGCTTTTGAAACCGTTCCTCACAAGCGACTGTTAATCATATTGCGTGCATATGGAGTATCGTCTCAGTTGTGTGACTGGATTTGTGATTTCCTCTCAGAGAGGTCACAGTTCGTAGTGACTGACGGTAAATCATCCAGTAGAACAGAAGTGATAGCTGGCGTTCCGCAAGGTAGTGTCACAGGCCCTCTGCTGTTCCTGATTTACATAAATGATCTAGGTGATAATCTGAGCAGCCCCCTTAGATTTTTTGCGGATGACGCTCTAATTTACCGTCTAGTAAACTCATCAGACGATCAATTCCAGTTACAAAATGATCTAGAGAGAATTTCTGTATGGGGCGAAAAGTTCCAATTAGCACTAAACAAAGAAAAGTGCGAGGTCATCCACATAGGTTCTAAAAGAAATCCGATACATTTGGGTATACGATAAATCGCACAAATCTAAGGGCTGTCAATTCTACTAAATACCTAGGAATTACAATTACGAGCAACTTAAATTGGAAAGACCACATAGATAATATTGTGGGGAAGGTGAAAAAAAAATTCGCTTTGTTGGCAGAACACTTAGAAGATGCGACAAACCCACTAAAGAGACAGCCTACATTACACTTGTCCATCCTCTGCTGGAACATTGCTGCGCGGTATGGGATCCTTACCAGGTAGGATTGACGGAGGACATCGAAAAAGTGCAAAGAAGGGCAGTTCGTTTCTTGTTATCGCGTAATAGGGGCGAGTGTCACTGATATGATACGTGAGTTGGGGTGGCAGTCACTGAAACAAAGGCGGTTTGTTGAACCCATCTACGTAGGGAGAAATGATCATCCTAATAAAATAAGAGAAATAAGAGCTCGAACGGAAAGATTTAGGTGTTCCTTTTTTCCCACGCGCCATTCGTGAGTGGAATGGTAGAGAAGTAGTATGAAAATGGTTCGAGGAACCCTGTTCCAGGCACTTAAGTGTGAATTGCAGAGTAACCATGTAGATGTAGATGTAGTAGTGTGTTGCTCGACACAGTCGCGTCGATCTAACGTTGCAGAGGAATAGGAAATGAAATGAGCATGTAAGGACAATAGTAAGGAAGACGAATGGTCGCCTTCGGTTTATCGGGAGAAAGTGTGGTTTATCTGTAAAAGAGGCCGCATATAGGACACTAGCGCGACCCATTATTGAGTAGTGCTCGAGTGTTTGGGATCCGCAGCAGGTCGAATTAAAGGAAGACATCGAAGCAATTCAGAGGTTGGCTGCTAGATTTGTTACTGATAGGTTCGAAAAACACGCATGAGTTACGGAGATGCTTGAGGAACTCAAATGGGAATCAGTGAAGGGAAGGCGACGTTTTCTCCGAATTCTGAGAAAATTTTGAGAACTGGCATTTGAGGCTGACTGCAGAGCGATTCTACTGCCACCAACGTACATTTAGTGCAAATACCATGAAGATAAGAGCAGAAAGATTAGGACTCATACGGAGGAATATAAACAGTAGTCTTTCCCTCGCTGCATTTGCGGGTGGAACAGAAAAGAAAATTACTAGTAGTGGTAGAGGGTACGATAAGTCACAACTTCCATTTCTCAAGTAGTTATAACGTCCGCCTTTTGGAAAGTGCAGCGCAAACTAAAAAAGTATTGGGTCTACTGTGACATCACGCATTACTTGTAGCGGCTTGGGAAGGCTATGTGATTGCTAAGGGCCTTTATTGTTAAGTCTGATGTTGTTATGCATAATTGCTGCTGCATATATCACCATAGGTAGGAACAAGAATAACAAAACAATTATTTTACGTTGCGCCATGAATTACGGAAAATTTCGTCCGTATCCTCTTAACCTTCACGCAGTCTGACGATACCCTACTATGCTTACTTGTATTGATATCATCATTCTTATGACTTAGTAGACCCTTAATGTCTCTTATCAATGAGAGAGTATGGGTCGTTGCTATGTTATTAAATATCTGTAACGAGCTGAAAGTCAGATATTCTAACCGAAACATCTGTCTTTCACAATCAGTGTTTTCTGAAATAAGCCATGCAGGCACATCTGTCGCGCAGGACGACAGTTACAGTTTAAAACATTCAGAGCTGCTCGGCGACAGAAGGAAGGAAATTACGTTTCAAAATCTCGTCGACAATGCTCTCAAAACAGCAGGAATTGCACATGCCTGCTACACGTACTGTGATGACGAAAATTATGAACGAAGTCACGTAATTCATAAAAAACAATAATGTGGGTCAAGTGAATCGTATGCGACGAACATATGAACTTCAATTTAGCCTTCACGAAATGCGATATTACCGTAATAAACGAATAAGAAGCCTATGGTTGTTATAGAAGTTTAGACTCATCTCACAAACAGCAACTCAACGACGCCTACTGGACAGTATCTGGTGATAAATGACAGAAATATGTCTCAAAAGGAAAACAGATGAAAAAAGCCTTAATGTTCACATTCCATAATTTATCTGCTAAGGACAGTGTGACGACCTGTTATACCTGATCAACAGGAAAACCGTAGGTAATAACGTCAGACGTTTCTTGCTCATTATTCAGATTCCCCTGTTAGGGGAGCATAATGGCATATTTCCCTATGCATGTACAATATCTTCACGCTGCAGATGTAATTTGGACGTCTCAGATATACGCCATCGTGTCCCGAACTGCTTGTAACGCTATCTGCTTCAAAAAGGGCGTGTAAATAGGACGGAAGTGACACTGGTCACCAAAAACACCATTTTTCGACTTAAGACGCAATATACAGGGGACAGGAAAAATAATTTGGACAGTGCTGGTAATGGGATGGTTATGTTTGATGGTCAACAACGCAGTCAAGGCACTGTTGCACTGGACTGTGAGTGTTCAGTACGGACTGAGCGAACAGTGCAGGTTGTCTACGATTAGCGCACACGTCGTATTTGCATTCAGAGGCCGAGGTCTATGTGCAGTGAAAGACCTAACAGAAATTTGGGGGGAGGGGGGGGGGGCGGGGACATTAGCTGGAGCATCAGTAACCAACACAGCCAGCTTATTAAGCACGTGTTTCAACTGTCATGACAGCCTACGTAAAAGATGGAAAGAAGTCATCGTGTAAACGTAGTAGTGGGCGCAGATCAAAACTACAGTAAACGACAGAGATCATCGCACGCTAACACCAATTGCGACAAAACGACACAAAACTACGGCGGCTAAAGTGACTGCAGAGCTCAGTAGCCATCTTCGAGACCCCGTATCTATCGACACTGTCCGCCGAGAACTCTATAAAGCGAATATTCATGAACGAGCTGTTATAGAGAAACCATTAGTGACGACAACCAATGCAAAGAAGCGTAAAACATGGTGTTAGGAGCATAAACCCTCGACAGCTCATCACAGGAAATATGTCATATGGTGCGACGAGTCAACGTTTTCGTTATTTCCAACATCGGGCCGTGTTGACGTCTGAAGTACGACAAAAGAAGCCTACAATCCTGACTGCTTCATTCCAACGGTTAAGCATTGAGGTGGAAGTGTGATGGTGTGGGCAGCATATCATGGTGTTCTGATGGTCCCATCATTACTCTGAAAGGCCGTGTTACAGCCGACGATTACGTGAACATTTTAGATGATCAGGTGCACCCCGTGATTCAAATGTCGTTCCTCAACTGTGATGCCGTATTTCAGGACGATAATGCACCCATTCACACAGCCAGGACAGGCTGGAGCATGCAGCACAACTGCAGCATCTTCCCTGGTCAGCCAAGTCCCCTTGTGGGCGGTATCGGAGTGCAGACTCCGGAGTAGATTTCCACCTCCCTCTGATCGAGGAGTGGCGTAACATTCCACTGGAGACTATACGATTATTATATGCTAGTATTCCAAGAAGAATCGCAGCTATATTAAGGGCTAATGGGAGTCCATTCCCTTATTAATAAACCATTCCCAAGCAGGTACGGGTGTTCACATTATTTTGCCTATCCCCTGTGCTCTGCTTCTGGAACATAATTCGCCCCGCTTTCCTGATCTAATTTCAGAATTTATGTACCGGCCTCTGTTTTCATGTAGTAATGCTTTTTGTAAATGTTTATAGTGTTGTTGTTGTTGATGCTGGTGGTGGTGGTGGTGTCTTCAGTCCGAAAACTGATTTGAAGCAGCTCTCCATGCAACTCTGTTGGGTGCAAACGTCTTCATCTCTGACTAACTACTGCAACTTACTTATCTCTATTTACTATATTCATCTCTTGGTCTCCCTCTACGATTTTTACCCCTCCCCCTCCCACACTTACCTCCAATACTAAATTGGTAATCCCTTGGCGTCTCAGAATACGGCCTATCAACCGATCCCTTCTTCTAGTCAGGTTGCGGCACAAATTACTTTCCTCCCCAGTTCTACTCAGTACCTCCTTGTTACTTAACTGATCTACCCATCTAACCTTCAAATTCTTCTGTAGCACCACATTTCAAATCTTATCGTCTAAACTGCTAATCAGCCGTGTTTTACATCCATACATAGCTACACTTCATGCAAATACGTTCAGAGAAGGCTTCCCAGCACTTAAATCTGTATTCGATGTTAACAAATTTCTCTTCTTCAGAAATGCATTTCTTGCTATTGGCAGTTATATCATCTCTACTTCGGCCATCATCAGTTATTTTTTTGCCCAAATAGGAAAACTCATCTACTTTTAGTGTTTCATTTCCTAATCTACATCCCTGATTTGTGGCCGAGCGGTACTAGGCGCTTCAGTCGCTACGGTCGCAGGTTGAAATTCTGCCTCGGGCATAGGTTAGTTAGGTTTAAGTAGCTCTAAGTTCTAGGGGACTGATGACCTCAGATGTTTAAGTCCCATAGTGCTCAGAGCCATTTGAACCATTGAACATCCCTGATCTACTTCGACTACATCCATTATCCTTGTTTTGCTGATGTTCGTCTTACTCCTCCTTTCAAGACACTGTCCATTCCAATCAAGGGCTCCACCAAGTCCTTTGCTGTGTCTGACAGAATTACAATGTCGCCGGTAAACCTAATAGTTTTTATTTCTTCTCCCTGAACTTTAATGCCTACTTCAAATTTTTCTTTGCTATCTTTTACTGTTTACTCAACGTACAGACTGAATAAAATCGGTGATAGGCTACAACTCTGTCCCGCTCCCTTCACAACCACCCCTTCCCTTTCATGGTCCTCTATTCTTTTAACTGTCGTCTGGTTTCTATACGAGTTATGAATAACCTCTCCCTCCCTGTGTTTTAAAACTGCTACCTTCCGAATTTCAAAGAGAGTATTTCAGTCAACATTGTCAAAAGCGTTTTCTAAGTCTACAAATACTATAAGAGTAGGTTTGCTTTTTTAGAACCTATCTTCTAAGATAAGTCGTAGGGTCAGTGTTACCTCACGTATTCCTACATTCCTCCCAGATCCAAACTGGTCTTCTCCAATGTCAGATTTCACCAGTTTCTCCATTTTTCTGTAAAGAATTCATGTTAGTATTTTGCAACCATGACTTATTAAAATGATAGTTTCGTAATAATTTTCACACCTGTCAGCAACTGATTTCTTTGGAATTGGAATTATTACATTATTCTTGAAATATGAAGGTATTTAGACTGTCTCATATATTTTGCACATGAGATGGAAGAGTTTTGTCGTGGATGGCTCTCCCAGGGCGATCAACAGTTCTGATAGAATGTCGCCTCCTCTGGTGGCTTTGTTGAGCCTCAGGTCTCTCAGTGCTCTGTCAAATTCTTCTCGGAGTATCGTATCTCCCATCCCATCTTTGTTTACTTCCTCTTCCGTTTCTATAATACTGTCTTCAGTGCATGTCCCTTATATAGACCTCTATATATCACATATTACTTCCATCTTTCAGCTTTGCCCACTGTCTGAGCTCTTGACAGTGATACAGCTGCTTCTCTTTTTTCCTGAAGCCTCTTTAATTTCCCTTAGTGAAATACGCTTCTAAATCCTTACCTTTGTCCTCCAGACATCCCTACTTAGGCTGAAACGCATGTACAGGTACTTATTCAAATGAAAGGACCATTTCAGAGACACTACTGGTCTCATACAGATATGATTTCATCTATGTCGACTGAAGTGGCGAGTGAAAGTTTGTACCAAGGCCGGGAATCGAATCCTGGTCTCCCGTTTACTGGGCACGTGCTTTAGCTCTAAGCTGCCTTGGCACAACGGCTCACACAACTGCAGGCTCCTTCGATGATGAAGTGCTGTTCCAGAGCATGGAGAGCCTTGGCAGTGTAAGTGAGAATTTAAAATTGACTGGTGTGACAGAATTTGGAACGAGAAGGGAGGTGTGCCAGGGTAATCCGTGCAGATGTGTGAACCGCTGTGCCAGGCTGGCTTAGTGGCTAACGCTAGTAACCAGGAGACCCGTGTTTGATTCCCGGCCTTGGTACAAATTTTGCGTCACCACTTCAGTCTATAAACGTAAAATTATTCAACTTTCGTCCTGTTTGTAAATTAGTGGTTGATGCTTTTCCGCTTCATCAGTATATGGTGTAAATATTCGATAGGGCGCCTCTTGAAACACCAAACACTTCGACTATCCTGGTTACTGAAGCACCCACTATACGACCACCAATAATTCGCCCACGTTCTGATTCACGTAGCTCTGAGATAGTGCATTCACAGCTACTGTTCTGACCACGATTGACACTCACAGCGCATTGAGGACACTGTAGAGTTGCCGTTGGTGGTGAAATACAACAGCGCAACCTATAGGCGTAAGAGGCGTTTATAGTTTTGTGTAAGCAGGTATTTCTCGCGGAGATTTTATATTTTGGTCCAACGTCTGCAAGTCGTGGCGTTCGATTGTATGCAATTAGCGCTGCAAAGAGAGGTCGACATGGAGACGTGACTAACGACAAAAAGGAGATACCGAGTTTCAGTTTGCCCGCAACAACAACGTGTATGAAGTGGACCGATTACCACACAATGCTTCGCTTGATCATTGTTTTGTCTCCTTTAATGATGTACTACTGTAATGTGGCGCTGGAATTTCAATGTGTGTCAAGGCCGTAGGAGTTGAGGCCTACCTGTAAACGCACAAAATAGTAACTGAATCGGTGATTGCAAAAAGAACTTAAGTCATATCGACCTAATTTTAACCCTTTGTTGCCTGACGGTACTTAAAAGTACCAGTAAGTTTTGACTTTCATTATTTTCTCGTGGTGCAGTTTCGTGATCTGAGAGCCTGTCGGTACGTAACAGTAACTCTGCTCTACTGTTTCATGGATGTTATTGTGCAATACATAGACCTCTCTGGCGGTCAGAGCTTGAAATTGTTTTTTCACGCGCTGCTGTGAAAGCAGAAGATTGTATGTGCTTGTTTCCATGGTGTTGCCTGAATTTGTGCGCAATTTATTGAAACTTCCGTTGAGTTTTCCATTGTATGTACTTACCTTCTTTGTTTTTTTATAATAGTTTGAAGCATTACGTTACATGTGAATGAGATAAAGTGGAAAATATAAGGCGGACTTATCAGTACCGTCAGGTTGTGTGAACACTTTATTGTAGCAACAATGCATTACCTCTCACTAGTTGTTCTGTCCACTTTTTCTCACACAGAAATCGGTAAATACATTTGCCTGTGGAACAATTAGAACAAACAGGAAAGGTTTGCCAGGGAATTTACCTAAAGAAAAATGTCTAAATCAAATCACAGAGAGTCATCTTTAGACCTAACAGTATTTCAATGGAAGGAAAATAAAGTAGTGTATTTTGCGTCGAACTTCCATGGCACTGAACAGAGCGTAGTGACAAAAAATGAGAAAGATGGAACTAAGATGACTATACCATGTCCAGTTATTGTATGTGATTACAATAAAAACATGGGTGGTGTGGATCATGCAGACAGATTACGTTCAACTTATGGTCTTGACAAGCGATGAAAGAAATGGTGGCACCGTCTCTTCTGTGGAGCAATAGAAATTGCTTTTGTCAATGCTTACGTCATTTTCAGTGATCTACATGGGGCACTGCCACTGCTGGAATTCAGGCGTGCTGTGGCACTAGGGCTAATGAATGAACAGCAAGTGCCAAATCTCAAAAAGAGAAACTCTGGTAAAGATGAAATAACTCTCCCAAAGAGAACGAAGGATAACTTTTCTGTTCCGAAGGATGTACGTCTTGGCAACCGAGGAAACCATTTTGTAGTGTTCAGTTGCAAAAGAGGACGATGCGAAATGTGTGCGAAAAGTAAAATTCAGTCGAGACCACATTCACAATGTAGTACATGTAAAGTATATTTGTGCTGCAATGAAAAAAAGAACTGTTTCCTACGATTTCATGAGGTATCACTAAATATGTGATATGTATACACTGTCAAAAATGTATAGCTAAGTTACTATGCATTGTGAAGTTGCTCTAGAATAAATTTATGCGAAATTTAAAAAAAAAATCAGAAATATCATATTTCTGTTAATTAATTTTCTAATGTAAAAATATTTAATATTTACGTGGAATAAAGTACAAGTTATAAAAGTTGGAGCATTTTTCTGTGCATGTTGTGATTCTGTCCATGGAGTCTGACGGTACTTCTGAGTACCAGGAGAGAAAAAAGTTGTGCAAAATAAAATAAAATTTTACAAAAAATTCTACCGTCATTTGAGGCCACAATAGCATAAATTCTGCAAAGAAAATGTTAAAAAGCAAATTTTTTCTTATGTCAGGAAACAAAGGGTTAAGAAAATAAGAAAAACAATATAATTACTGCATGAATTGTTAGAGCGAAGTGAAAATGAAACTGAAGATTAGGTAGCACTTCAAGTTTATTGTTACTATCTCACATGAACCTTCTAGGCCGTTTGTATTGCAAAAGTTTTTTCTGCGCTGTAGATTTAGGTTGTTTTCGCAATTAATGAATTTGTTGATTAAAAAATTGCAAGAAATACAAAAACAAATCAATTATGTTTTTTGCAGGTCTCATTGGTTTTGCAAATTAATGCTGTCTAAAGAAGGAAAAACATGCAACAAAACAAAATAGGATTCAATGTTTACAGTATAATAAAACTACCTATGCTTGTTGCATATCATCAGTAGGTCAAATTAATAATTCATTCCATAAGGATGACACACATTCACTATCAGGAACCAGTCGTATACATTTTTAATGTCTTCCCTTATTTCGCTCTTATATGTTCTTTAGCATCTTTGTAATGCTTTTAATTAGGCTACTGTGATTTCTTCCTATGATCAAATTTCAAGGGAAAGTTATTGGTCTGTGGGCCATAAATTAACTCCTTTGCTTCCAGAACTCCTTGGTTTTTAATGGTAATGATGAAATTTTGAAATGGTTAGTCGTACCCTGTCAGCCCCTGGAATATGTCTTCTCGATATCTCAACAAAAAAGCAAGTCTTCTTATAAATTGATGGCCACCACTTCTTGAAGTCTAATATTTCCTTTCCATCCACAAAGTGCACAATGAGCTTACAGTCTGCGGTTACCTTCAGCTCAATTAATTCATAGATTTTGTACATTCTCTCGATTTACTTGAATGCTCTTTAATATCGCAAATGTCCGCCCGATAGCTGAGTGGTCAGCGTGACGGATTGCCGTCCTACGGCCCAGGTTCGATTCCCGGCTGTGTCGGAGATTTTCTCCGCTGAGGGACTGGGTGTTGTGCTATCTTCATTATCATTTCATCCCCATCCGGCGCGCAGGTCGCCCACTGTGGCGTCGAATGTAGTAAGACCTGCACCAAGGCAGCTGGACCTGCCCCGCAAGGGGCCTCCTGGCCAATGACGCCAAGCGCTCATTTCCAATATCGAAAATACCCCGTCAAATGTCAGGAATGGATAAATGTGGTTAGGATTAAAATTTTCTGTCATTGCAAACCTGTTTAACTCCACAAGGCCCCCCTGCGGGTTCATGGTTAAGAATAGGCCCGAGGTAGTCCTGCCTGTTGTAAGAGGCTACTAAAAGGAGTCTCACACCTTTCGGCTTTTGTGTGACGGTCCCCTGTAGGGTTTGACTTCATTCTTCAAAGTTTTCCGAAGAGCGAGCCAATTGGGAAAGGGCGCCTTACATGGTGCATCGTGTCCATCGTGCCTTGAGATCTGTAGCCCGCTTTCTCGTCGTCGCATTGCAGTCCCCCTCATTCTCCATCTCTTGGGCGAGGACACCTTCCTGGGTGCGTTTCCCACCATGCACTATGCAGTGTCGCTTTCTGCACCGACGATTACCATGGGCTTGGTTGCACCTGATATCCAGCACAGTAGCCAGTCCATTGTGGTGGGGCGGCCATGTACCCTGTTGGCTGTAGCCCCCTGACACCACAGGGATCGCTCTGCTGATACCTGCACAATTAACTCCCCACGTATGCCATGGAGTAGGTGCCCATCCCCCTGAGAGATTGGGACTCTCAGCAATGGCCATCCTGCCAGGTGGCCTTTACTGCACCTGGGTAGCGCCCGTGGGGAGGGCTCCTGGTCGGAGTGGGTGGCATCAGGGTGGATGATACACAATGAAGTGTACAAAGTCATCACTTACTAGTGATCAAACACCGGCAGTCTCTAAGCGTTCTAAGTCTCAGTGCAATGCACGAAAGTATGACCCTAAATCATTCCCCTCCCTGGCCACACTGTGGGAGGAACACCAGGACAAGGATGACAGCGAACCTTATTCACCCCAATACCTCGTATGTATAAAAACTGGTGGGGACTCCTTTGTTTCAACGCAGCCACAGTTTTCTTGAAGACCATTTAGAGGACAAATTTGGGGAGGTGGAGGGCTTGTCCTAAATGCAGTCAGGGTCAGTCTTGGTAAGAAGGGCATCGTCTGCCCAGTCACAGGCATTACTCGCTTGTGACAAGCTGGGGGATGTTTCCTTTACCATCACGCCCCATAAAGGCTTAAGTGTGGTCCAGGGTATTATATTGCATAGGGACCTTCTTTTGCAGTCTGACGACGAGCTGCGCGCCAACTTAGAGTGACGAGGCGTTCATTTTGTCTGGCGCGTCCAGTGGGGTCCAAGGGATAATCAGGTTGCTACCTGTGCCTTGAGCATGGCCTTCGAGGGTGACATATTGCCCGAGAAGGTCAAGGTGATGGTCTACTGCTGTGATGTAAAGCTATATATCCATCCCCCTATGCAGTGCTTTAAGTGCTGGACGTTAGGCCATGTGCCTTCCTGATGTACTTCCAGCATCATACGTCGAGACTGTGGACGTCCATCACATCACAGTACTCCATGTGCCCCGCCTCCCATCTGAGTCAACTGCAGAAAGCATCATTCCCCTTTCTAGCCAGATTGCAGGATTTTACAGCACGAAGGGAAACTCATTGAATACAAGACCCTGGACGGACTGACCTACACTAAGAGGAAATTTAAGCGTCTACATCCTGTGGCTATGACCTCCTCTTATGCCACCACTGCGAGAACAGTTGTGGACCCATCCGTTCCGCGAATTCCGGTCGGCTCTCCGAGACAGAAGACTACACCTGCCCCCTTGATGGTGGAGGGGGGCGGGGGCACTTCCCTCCCTGTCGCTCCCACACAATCTACCTCGGGAGCACCGCCGCCCCTCCCCACCCATCCGGGACACCACTCCCCACTTCTCAGCCAGAGAAGCGTAAGTCCTCTTCGGTACCTCTTCTAGGAGGGGTCACTCCCTTTGCAAGTTTCTGCTAGTGGGAGAGATGATTCCCCTCAGGGGCTGAAGTGCCCAAAAGCAGTTGAGAGTAGGGCTTCACGATCATCCTCAGTCCCAGAGACTGAATACGTCAAGCCCTCCCAGCCAGAGAAACCCAAGGAGCAGTGAGAGGAATCAAAAAATAACACCTCCAAGACCAAGGGACTTGAGGTAGCAAGCACACCACCGCTACCTACAAGCTTTGCTTCTGAGGATGAGGTGGAAATTCTGGCGTCCACTGAGCACCTAGATCTCGCTGGACCCTCAGACACCAAGGATACAGATTGCTCGGGAAATAAATCGGTGGCAGCAGGTGACCCTGAGGTATACTGCCTCACTGAATGTTCCATGCCTTCCCAGCCTCACGATCACGTCATCCTCCAGTGGAATTGCGGCGGTCTTTTCCACCACCTGGCTGAGCTACAGCAACTGTTAAGCTTTACACCTGCTTTCTGCATTGCCCTCCAGGAAACCTGGTTCCTGGCAATGCGGAACCCTCCCCTCTGCAGTTATAAGGGATATTACAGGAACTGTAGGGACTATAATGAAGTGTCAGGTGGAGTTCACGTCTATGTCATGAACTCAGTATGAAGTGAACCTGTGCCCCTTCAAAATCCACTTGAAGCTATGGTTGTCAGAATAAGGACGACGCAGGAAATAACTGTCTGCAGCGTATGTCTTCCTCCAGATGGTGCAGTACCCCTGAACACATTGGCTGCACTGACTGAACACCCTAATCCTTTCCTACTTTTGGGAGATTTTAACGCTCATAACCCCTTGTGGGGTGGCACCGTGCTTACTGGCCGAGGCTGAGATGCCAAAACTTTACTGTCACAACTCGACCTCTGCCTCTTAAGTACAGGTGCAACCATACATTTCAGTGTGGCACATGGCACATATTCGGCCATTGATCTCTCGGTTTGCAGTCCTGGCCTTCTCCCATTTATCCACTGGAGAGCACATGACGACCTGTGTGGTAGTGATCACTTCCCCATCTTCCTGTCACTGCCCCGACGTCAGGCCCATGGACACCTGCCCATATGGGCTTTAAAGAAAAGTGGACTGGGAAACTTTCACCTTTGCTGTCACCATTTGTAACCTCATGTAACCTCCCCCAAAAATAAAATAATATAAATGATATTCACATTTAGTGTAACCTCCCAACATAAAAATTCCTAAACCTCCCAACAGTAAAAAATATAAGTATGTCGTTCACATTCACTATAACCTACCAACAGAAAAATTGCGTAACCTATCAATAATAAAATGTGACTAATCTCTCAATAATAAAATGTGACTCACTTATAACCTTTCAATAATTGACTGTCAATTTAACCTGGTAAATTTTGGACGTCAGCAGTGCTGCGTCATGGCCCTGAAAGATCATACTGAATAAACTGAAAATTCTTACCTCAGTCTAGTCGCCGGATAACGCATATATATCTGCTCCTATATGAAACTAAACTTTTCTGGCACAGTCCAGTGCAATGCTGGGCGATAGATTTGTCATGCATAAAAAGAAACAACTGATTTTTCTTTACAATAATCGGGATGACCATGGATTGGAGAAATTAGTCAATTCTTTAAATTGAGATGAATGATTGTCAAAAGTTACTTTTTATGAGAAAGATTATTATTAACAGATTTTTTTAAACCATTTACATGGGACTTGATATAACAATACTACATATGCGCGACTCTGCTTTTGCCTTATACTACAACGCTCAGGCTCCGCCATCGCTCCACACGACCGGCCCAGCCAACTTCACACACCAGACTGCTCGCTACTACTACTACTAACACACAGTTCCTACTGCAGTCAACACTGCTCTTTGGTCTGAGATTCTCTTATAGCTTAAATATCGCAGGCAGCGTGTGAGCAATCCATCGAAATTACATCTGCTCGAGTGCACTAGCAACAAATTCCTTAATCATGGACCTCTTACATAACCCTCCACTGCGGGGGAGGGGGGGGGCAAAAATTTGGCAGCGATGGTGAGTCAATTGGACTTGCCATGAGCAACAAATTTTTTTAATAATCTATTTAGTTACTAATTCTACAATCACAGAAGTATATACATTATTGATAAGTGCAGAACATATTAAGAAAAGACAAAATGTATACGCAATGAGTACAAAATGAATTAACAAATATCATAAAGTGCACACGCACTGTATAACTCTTTAGCATTTTTACATGAATTAGACATATAAAGGAGTGAAATAAAGTGCACAAGCACTGTAGAAGTCTTTAGCATATTTACATGAACTGAATACATTAACAAATGAAATAAAGTGCACACACACTGTAAAAGTCTTTAGCATTTTACAAGAACAGAAAACATTAACAAATGAAAGAAAGTGCACACGCACTGTAAAAGTCTTTAGCATTTTACAAGAATTTAAACGCACTGTATAAGTCTTTACCATTTTACAAGAACTGGGAAAGGAATGGGAAGGATTGCACCATAGTTGCAGCACAGTAGGTTGCACGTAGCTGCACTGAAAGTCCATATCTTTCTACAGAAGCACAACACCAAGTGTGACAATCTGAATTTCTCTTCCCTGAAGTATTTATCAGTGTAGCCAAGACACTGAAATGTTGTATTAATATTCAATGTTATCATTTTGGTAGTACATTAGGTACACCAAACAGTAGAACCATAATAACATCTCCATTGTTCAAGGTGGTGGACAGCTTGATATGTCAACACCACATTCTTTTAGAATCCATACTCTTACAGCAACGTAGAATTAGTGCAAAAACCAAATATAGTGCTCCATGATCATGAGGATGGACAGGACAAACGGATATTGCGGTAATTGCTGGTAATTAGGTCAGAAGGTGGAGGACACATTAAGTCTTATGCTAGTCATCATTCAGAATTACACTAGTGTATCAACCGATCTGAATAATTATTGGCATTCATTGGCTATTTACACAGCATTTAAGTAGTATATATATGGAGTATTACAGAACATTATTCATAAGTCATCTCATTATTGTAATCATCGGCATTCATTGGCTAGTTACTAAACATGTAGTAAGTATTGAGTATTACTAAACACTATTCATAACTCATCTCATTGCAATAATTATTGGCATTCATTTATGGAGTATAACAAAATATTATTAAGAAGTCATATCATTGCAGTAATTATTGGCATAGCATTTATGAATAAGTCATCTCATTACAGTAATCAGTGGCATTCATTGTCCACTTACAAAGCATTTTTTTATGCATTACTCAGAAGTCATCATTCAAAACAAGAGTTAATTATTGGCATAGCATTTATGCACAAGTCATCATACAGTATTACTCAGAACTCATCATTCAAGTGACAAAGGACATATTTAAAATGTAACACACTGTAACTATTACTCAAGGTCTGTAGTCCAATAATACATAGATATAATGCATTCAATACATCAGAGAAATTTGCATTATATTTAGGACTAGAAATATATCTTAAACTGGTAGCATTATTTAGTTGTATACCGGTAATAGTTGGGACTGGTAATAATTTTTTTTTTTTTTTGCTAGCAATGCATTGCGTTGGGATCGATAATTACTCGCTGGGGCATAAAAATATTTGCTTCTGACTTATTGCTGAAAATAAGGACTAATAACGTCATTCGTCATGAGTCAGCTGCAGCAGGGTTATGAAACAAAGACAGTATATGTGATCACATTCATAAATGATAGACACAACTGGGTAAAAAAGATGCAAGTACTAGAACAGATTTAATAATTAAGTGCTTATAGCGTATTAGTATCATGAAAAGCTTCTCCTGGAAAAAATACAAAGTGGATTATTGAGCTGAAAAGAAAAAAATGTATATTATGCTGAAAAGTAGTAAGCTTCGAATTAACAGGTAATGAAACGTGTACTTAATATGTATGTACTCTAGTTGTCTTTCCCAAAAACATTCAGTCATTATCCTATGTGACATAAGACGTACTGTCAAAAGGAACTGCAGCAAATACTTAAATAACTACATAACATCTCCTAACTAATACAAAATATATAAACCTCATCATTATCATCATCTGCAAAGAAAAACTTCATTATTCATTTTACCATATTCTTCATCATTATTATCATCTCCAAAGAAAAACTTCATTACTCATATTACCATAAATTCATCATTATCATCATCTGCAAAGAAAAACATCATTATTCCTATTACCATATTCTTCATACAACTATTCATCATCATTTACTATCATCTGCAAAAAAATAGACACTTCATTATTCATTATTCATATTACCATTTACTTCATACAACCATTCATAGTATAGAGTTTCTTACTTCTAGCATATTTCGTCACTAAAATTAACATGTGTAGTTCTGTCTGACAGCTTGTAATAATCGCCTCGTATTCTGAAAGAAAAGTAATTAGCCAAGACTGCTGTCATACGATGTGTATAGTATATTCTTGTTAATTCTGATCCATTTACTCTTCATGACAAGTTATTGCATTTTCTTTCGTTCATTCCGAAGGCGAAATTCCCATTTCATAGTAAACCACTGTGGTTGTATAATTTATTTCTTTTACACGTTATTGCTTTCTGAAAATGATGAATAAGGATTAATATCTTGCATTTAAATCATATACCCATTAAATGAAAACTTCTTTCTAGTGATATAACTAAGCATACAGCATAGCATGACAGAAAACATATTAGGTCAAAAACTTAGACAGTTTTCAAGTGCAAAAATGTAACACAGTATCATAATATAGTAGCAAAAAATGTAGAATAGTCAAGATATTGAGATATCATAAAGCAAAAATGTTAAAGTTAACTGGTGTTTGTTACATCTTAAAGATTTAATAGTGCATAGAAAGAAAATTTCTACTTTCGATAGGGAAACAATAACACATACACAAAAAAAAAAATGGAAAATGTGCACGGTCTGATGTCTAACGACAAGAAAAGCGATCTGCTAACCTTACCTTGCCGGGCACTTGCCAAGAAAAAAATACGATCATTATCAGTAAGTAGTCACATAAATAGAATTGCATAAGTAGTCATATAAATATCAGGAAATGACATTACAGTGTGACAAATCATAAAGTATGCTCATTCAATAAAAGGTTTAATATTGGAGACATGGTGATTGCCTTTGCTTTTCCTGGTTCTCAAAGTTTCAACATGTACTACATTGGGGTGAGGAATGTGCGAGTTCTATATGGACCTGCGTATAGAAGCTCAAATTTACTGCATCTACCTTTTCCTCTGTTGGATAGATAGTGTGTGCGTACTAATAACTTCTGTCCTATGTGAAAGTCACGGCGTGTACAAACCTGTTTTTGCTGTCTTCTCCGGCGCTCTGCGGCACGCTTGATGTTGTTGAGTGCAATGTCAATTATTTCATGGTGGCGTAGTCGACGAGATGTAGGAAAAGATACTTATTCTTTAATTTTGTTAGGTGGTTCAACATTTTTTAATATAACAGTCAGAGATAGCATAGTAGATTCATTTGGTATGGAGTTAATTACATCCTGGAATGAGAGTATGTGTGCGTCCCAATCAATATGTTTTTTTATGGCAGTATATTCTACATAGTTTACCAATTTCTTTCATCAGTCGTTCACAAGGGTTCGAAGAAGCGTGATACTTGGACATATAGATCGGAGAAATGTTTCTAGCTCGTAACATACGGGTCCATATCGCAGATCGAAATTGTGGTCCATTGTCGGAAATTACTTTCAATACGTGCCCTACATGAAATAGAAAATGTTTTACAAATGCATTCGAAACAGATTTAGCAGTAGCTTTGCGTAACGGAGTGAAGGTAACAAATTTCGAAGTAAGTTCAACAGCGACAAAGATGTAACAAAAACCTCTATTAGATCTGGGAATCGGACCAAAAATGTCTACAGCGGCCAAGTGTCTCAATTTAACGGGTACAATGGGATGTAACTGAGGAATATGTGAAGTCGTGTCTGATTTAGCTTTCTGGCAGATTTTCATAAAGAAAATGCCTAAATCTCGTAAATGCCCCTACAACACATAATGTTTCAAGTTCTGTGACAGAATAATTGCGTTCAGCAAGTGACAGAATGCGACTTACAAAGGCGATGTTTTTAATTACTGTAGCACCGTCTTCTTCAATTTCCTGAAACATGTGTACGCCTAAAGCGGTGTTAGAACTGTCGGTGGCAATGGAAAAATTTCTAGTAGGATATGGGTGTGATAAAAGTGGTGCATTCAACAAGGCATGTTTCAGATTAACAAACTCAGACTGTGCTTGGCTATTCCAGGACCAAATAGTATTTTTACCCGTCAACTGCTATAATCTAGGGGTGTCTAAAGCAGGATAATGAATAAATTTACGGAAAAAGTTCATTAATCCCAGAAAGCTGCGTAATTGTTTCTTTGTCGTTGGAACAGTAATGTCATGTAAAGCTTGAAGCTTTTCCGAGTCAGGCGCAATGCCTTCTGCTGAAATTACATGTCCAAGAAATTTTATAGAAGTCTTGCCAAAGCGTGATTTGCTAAGATTAACTGTGAGACCTTGTGCACGAAAAGTTTGCAACAGTTGTTCAAGAATCAAATTGTGTTCAGGCCAGTTAGCTTCTGCAATAAGGATGTCGTCTACATACGTTGTGATTCTGTCTTTAAGTTCTGTCGGAAGTATAGTATTCAAACCGCGAATTAATGCAGCTGAAGAAATTGTTAAACCGAACGGTAATTTGCAAAATTGATAACAGTCACCAAAACAGAGAAATGCTGTGTACTTTCTGCAGTTCGGATGGAGCTGAATTTGCCAAAATCCCGATTTCAAATCTAATGTGGAATAAATAGCAGTACCATGAAATTTCTGTAGAGGTACTTCTAGTGACTGTGGGCGATCTGTTTCATTAATAATAATGTCATTGATGTGACGCGAATCAAGTACGAGGCGAAGTGATCGAACCTTTTTCTTAACAATATGGAGCGGGTTTATGTACGGACTAACTGCCGGTTCAATAATACCTTGGTCAAGCATAGCTTGCAATTCTTTCTTAACTTGTTCTCTGTGAATATACGGAATGGAATAATGATTGGCTTTAAACGTGTCGTGCTGTTTAACTTGAAATTCATACATGAAACCGGACATAGTACCAGGGATGTTGTCAAAAACTGGAGCTTGCTGTAAAACAATATTGCGTAGTTGAGTACGTTCGACGTCTGTATTTGCACTGCTTTGTTTTACTTTATCACAAATCATCTGCATAACGTCATAGCTTCGTCTGGTGTATTATAACTGTGTTCGTACGTATCGGTGAACAATGTCGAATGACTGTCTATGTTACGCAATGTAGAAATGACCTCTGTTCGATTAATTGCCTGTTCGTCTGCAGATAAAGCGTGCTGAAATTCTAATGCCAGTTGCATTTTCATCCTTTAACATTAAATAGGAATTTCGAAAGTCAATAACTTCGTCGTGTTGTACCAAAAAACTCGTACCTAAAATAACGTCTGTTGTCAATAAGGGAACAATCCAAAAATTTGAGTGGAACGTATGACTTGCAATACAAAATGATAAGTGTGTCTGTAATTTTACATCTACTCCTTTACCAGATACTGCTCCTTTTACTTTAGTTTTGCCTAATGGTAACGTAGGATAGGTATTCTCTTTGTTACATTCGTTGAAAGTTTCCTCATTTATAACTGACATTGGTGATCCAGAATCGATTACTGCTGAAAATGTGTATGATCCAATCTTTACTTCAATGACAGGGTGGGAAATGGTTTTTTGAACAACTGGTTTTTCATGCAAAAATGTGTCTCGGATGTCGTCAAAAGTAATAACATTTTCGTGAACAAGAGTCTGTGTATCAAAAGTATTGCTTACGTTGCTGGAAGGTTCAATCTGTACTATATCTAGTCAAATTCTATCTGACGTGCTGTTATTTGCGGGAGGATGCTGTGGCATTTCGAGTATTTGTACTGTTCTGTTATTTCTTCCTGACGTATTAGGTTCGGGATGATATCTACGGTCTGGTTCATTCATGATAATCTGTTGTTGCGGATGATTCTGCTGCTGGTAAGACCGACTGTTACGCTGAAAACTGTGCTCATTACTCTTACGTCTGTCATGATAATCATTGATATACGGCGCGTTGCGATAGGAATTGAAATGGTGTGTTTTCTGTACGTAGTGGTTTCCTTGTTGCTGTGCGTTACTATTTGGCGGAGCCGACGGTGTGTGTGTAGGCGGCGAAACATTGAGACTTGATTGACCTTGCAGACTACACTGTTGGTTAGGTATGCTAACCGACTGGTTTTGTTAATGTTGTGGGGGAAAAGCCTCTATTGTTGCCAAACTGTCTTTGCTGTTGCTGATAACTATGAGGATACTGATAACTAAAATTTTGTCTGTTATTAAAGTTGTGGTGGTTGTCATTCCTGGGGCGTCTATCACCTTTGCTATTAAAATAGCGTGGTTGATCGTAATTGCCGTATGCTTGTCGGCCTTGGTCATGATGTGAAAAATTTTTGTTTATGAAAGAATAGTCTGATTGCTGAACTTCCAAAAGCTGTAGCAGATCTCTAAATGCTGAAATATTTTCTTTCTGCTGTCCTGTTAAAAGTGATACTCTTAACGATAGTGGTAATTTGGAAATTCATAATTGGATAAATGCTGATTCACTGTATGGCTCACTTAAGTATTGGTTTTGTTGGACCATGCGTTCAAAAAATTGCGTGACCGTGGGAAGATTTCAGTTCTCATAATTCGGTAAGCTAATTAATTGATCCTTGATTCCGCGCTGTGTCGTCTTCGACCAATACGCTGACAGAAAAGCATTCTGAAATTCTTCTACCGAGTAGCATTGTCTCACGATCGGTCTCATACGAGTTGCCGGTTCGCCTTCCAAAAAACTGCAAATAATTTCAAGTGTGTGTGTTACGGGCCAAGTTGGTGGAAAAGCAAAGCTAAATTGTTGTATCCACTCCAAAGGGTGAATCTGTGTTCTGTCATTTTTAAATACCTTAAATTTCCTAACAGATAGAAAGTGCTTGCAATCAAAATTATCGTCTCTGAATGTCTGAGCAGGCTCAGGATTGTATGATAATCTGATTGTCTGTGGCTGTTCGGAATCTAAGTCACGTACTCTCTGTAAATTACCTAAATTATACTCGATGTGAGAGTGTGAGAAATGTTTGGAAAGTGGTGTATGCTGTGACGTGTTAAAGGCTGTAACATTTTTCATTTCAGTCATTTCTTGCTGTAAAGATGACAATTTTCTACGTTATGTATTATTGGACGAACCTATCTCCCTGATTGTCTGCTGTAAGTTTTGGAATTCGGGTGTTTGATTGAACGAAATTGGTGACGTATCGTCTGATTTGGTGTTATTTTCGATAACATCAATACGACTGGGCAATTCATCGATTTTTTCAGTCAGTGCTTTTACCGGATCTTCATTTCCAGTGTCACAAACATTAACTTGTTTTTGGATTTTACGGGTGGTTTTGTTCAATTTCTTAACGTCTGCTTTAATGGCATCGGGATCCTGTATTAATTCCAATTGTTCGAGTTTGCTGGTCATTGTCCGAAAGTCTACTGTGTGTTTGTCTGTTTTTGTTTTAAGAGCGGAGATTTCATAATGCAATTCAGTGTTCAACTGTTTGATAGTATTAATTTCGTCTGATACTGTAGCAGTGTTGGCCGGGCGAAGTGGCCGTGCGGTTAAAGGCGCTGCAGTTTGGAACCGCAAGACCGCTACGGTCGCAGGTTCGAATCCTGCCTCGGGCATGGATGTTTGTGATGTCCTTAGGTTAGTTAGGTTTAACTAGTTCTAAGTTCTAGGGGACTAATGACCTCAGCAGTTGAGTCCCATAGTGCTCAGAGCCATTTGACCCATTTTTTTGTAGCAATGTTGTTGTCTACGTATGATTCTGCTTTCGTAAACAATTTACGCTTATCTTCCTGTCTCTGTGCAGTAATTGTTTCCATGACTTGTTTCTTTACTTTATTCTGTTCCTGTATGAATTTATGGTAACGCGTTTCACTGTTTTGTAGGTGGTGATTAAAACGTTGGTCAACTTGGCTGTTTTGTTCATCAAATTTCTTATCTACTTTCGCATCAAGTGTGCGTGAAAGTTCTGCTGACATTAATTTAAACTCGTTGCATAAACTGTGTTGCGTTTTCTGAACACTGTTTAGCAACTGCACTAATTTCATCTCTAAGTAAATTTGTTGTGTCTGCATGCGAATTATGTAATTCCTGTGCAACGGATCTAATTTCTTCACTACTATTCCTAGCACAAGCCTTAATTTCCTCACGTAATTGTTCTTTAGTATCATGACATTGCACGGCAACGGCTGCAATCTGTTCATTAATCCGTTTAAAGTTCTCATTAATTTGTTTGATCGACCTGTCGTGTTTTTCATTCAACTGTTTGAAACTTTCATTAAGTTGTTTGTTCGATTCATTAAGGTTGTCATGTTTTTCATTCAACTGTTTGAAATTTTCATTAATTTCCTGTTTGAGATTTTCATTAAGTTGATGTTTGAGATTTTCATTAAGTTGTAGCAATAATGCCATAACTTGATCCATGCCAAAATTAGCGACTCTTTTTTCTGTGCTGTGTGATGGTGTATCTGCAAGTGTTACGTTTTGTGTAACCATTTGGTCATTGTCTGATTCAGGAAAAGGTTTGCTAATTGGATGTGCACTGTTGGTCACTACATTGGAGTCAAATAAATCTGACGTACTTTGAGTACATTGTTCACCTTCGTTAGAAACAATTATTTGTTCGCTACGTAAATTTTGCAAATCAAGCGTGTCAAACTAGGCAGTGTTCATTGTAGCAGAACGTGCCGCGTCATCAATTGTTAAATTAAGTGTGGACATGACTGAATTTATTTGTTCATCATTTGAAATAAAATCATTACTAGTGGTCGGTATGCACTGATTATCTGTAATTAGAGGATTATCATTATGACACTGAGTGTCGCTAGTATTATCGGTCAAATTATTCAAGTCGGCTTTTTCATTCATTACGGATCGCGATGTACTGTTAGCAGTTTTTCGCGGCATTTTCACAACTCAAAGTTAAACATAAAATCAAACAAAGACAAATCAAAAATGGAACAAATACAATTACAACAAAGAGCAACAAATTGTCGATGATCTGTGAAAGAAAGAGTGACAAATTAGTAAATGCGATGCGCGAGATGGAAACTACATTTAACATTAAGTCAATAAGAGCAGATGTATAACTGACTACTTCTCAGAAATTCACAAAAATACGATCCTGGCCTGTTGTCGACAAGTGTAACCTCTCCAAAAAATAAAATAATATAAATAATATTCACATTTAGTGTAACCTCCCAACAGAAAAACTCCTAAACCTCCTAACAGTAAAAAATACGAGGGTTATTCCAAAAGTAAGGTCCGATTCGCCGTAACTATTGAAATTTGGCGCCAATGACAAAACACGCATGCGCGCCGACTCCCGGCAAGCCTTGCGCGTCAAACGCCGCCATTCGCTTTGTTACTGTTGCTGAGTGTAGTTCACAGTGTCACTTTACAATGTTTAAGACAATTGATCAGCCCGCCGATTGTGAAGTAAGGGCAGTGATACGGTTTTTGTCTGCAAGAAACAATTCAGCGGCGGAAATCCATCGGCAGATTACTGAAGTGTACGGTCCTAACATAATGAGCGACAGTAAAGTGCGCAAGTGGGTGCGAGCTTTTAATGAAGGACGGGATAATGTGCACGATGAACCACGGTGTGGCCGACCATCAGTGATTTCAGACGATTTGGTCAATGCGGTTGACAAAAAAATTCGTGAAGATCGCCGATTCACTATTACAGACGTAGACATGCATTTTCCGAATGTGAGTAGAACAACTTTGTACAGAATTGTGTCTGAACATTTGAAGTTTCACAAATTGTGTGCCCGTTGGGTTCCCAGGCTGCTTACTGAGCCCCAACGAATGAAAAGAATGGCTTTTGCTCTTGATTTTTGGAGCGATATCATAAGGAAGGTGACAGTCTTTTAGACAATGTTGTCACAGGGGATGAGACATGGGTTTCTCACATCACTCCAGAGTCTAAACGTCAGTCAATGCAATGGCGTCACACGTCATCGCCAGTCAATGTCAAGGCAAAGCAGACAATCTCAACACGTAAGGTTATGGCGACTGTGTTCTGGGATAGACGTGGAGTATTGTTAGTCGACTTTATGGAGAGAGGAACAACGATTAATAAAGCCGCCTACTGCGCTACCCTGACTAAACTTCGACGTGCAATCCAGAATAAGCGACGTGGTCTTTTGTCGTCTGGAATCTTGTTGTTGCATGACAATGCCAGACCCCACACTGCAAATGAAACGCAAGCTCTGATCAAGAAATTTGGATGGGAACAGATGGACCATCCTCCTTACAGTCCGGACCTGGCGCCAAGTGATTTCCACCTGTTCCGTTACTTAAAGGAGTTTCTCGGCGGCAAGCGCTTCGACACAGATGATGAAGTGAAAGAAGCAGTTAAGGACTGGTTATCGTCACAGGCGGCCGATTTCTATAACATGGGCATTCAAAAGCTTGTTGAACGATGTGACAAATGTTTAAATAAGTATGGAAGTTATGTAGAAAAATAGATAAAGATGTAAGGAATGTAAATAAAACAATTGTTTTGAAAAAACATTTTAGTTTTGATTTTTTTTTTATAACCGGACCTTACTTTTGGAATAACCCTCGTATAATTATGTCGTTCACATTCAGTATTAACCTACCAACAGAAAAATTGCGTAACCTATCAATAATAAAATGTGACTAATCTCTCAATAATAAAATGTGACTCACTTATAACCTTTCAATAATTGACTGTCAATTTATCCTGGTAAATTTTGGACGTCAGCAGTGCTGCGTCATGGCCCTGAAAGATCATACTGAATAAATTGAAAATTCTTACCTCAGTCTAGTCGCCGGATAACGCATATATATCTGCTCCTATACGAAACTAAACTTTTCTGGCACAGCCCAGTGCAATGCTGGCCGATAGATTTGTCATGTATCAAAAGAAACAACTGATTTTTCTTTACAATAATCGGGATGACCATGGACTACAAGCGACATCTCCTCGTCATTTTCAACCGGGTTTGGTGCGATGGCGGGAGAGCACCATCATTTCGGTGCTCAAACCCGGTGAAAACCCGCTTGATGTGGATAGCTATCGGCCTATTAGCTTCACCAACGTTCTTTGTAAGCTGCTGGAACGTGTGGTGGTGTGTCGGCGGTTGGGTTGGGTCCTGGAGTCACGTGGCCTATTGTCAGGGCGGCTTCCACCAGGGTCCCTCTACCACTGATAATCTTGTGTCCCTCGAGTTTGCCATCCGCACAGCCTTTTCCAGACGCTAACACCTGGTGTTCGTCTTTTTTGATTTACGTGAAGCATACGACGTGACTTAAGTCCACAAGAGCTAACTGCAGGCGGCTCATTGTGTTGTTTGTTCCGTCCCGGGCAATGAATGCAAAACAGAAGTAACTCATTCACATCTGGGGCTGTACATTCATTGACGTAGCTTAATAGAAAATTACAAACTTCACTGGGTCCTTCTTCGTGACAGAGACAAGAAAATAGTGACCTTGTTTGTAGATGATGTATATGGTTCAAATGGCTCTGAGCACTATGGGACTTAACTTCTGAGGTCATCAGTCCCCTAGAACTTAGAACTACATAAACCTAACTAACCTAAGGACATCACAAGCATCCATGCCCGAGGCAAGATTCGAACTTGCGACCGTGGCGGTCGCGCGGTTCCAGACTGTAGCGCCTAGAACCGCTCGGCTTCTCCGGTCGGCGATGGTGTGTACAAAATACTGCAAAAGTCAACTGGCGCAAATAGAACAACTGAATAGTTCTTGCACAGGGACGCGAGGAAGATGAAAGTTTTACATGTAGTCGAAATATAAAGCAATTGTTCCACGAACAGTCTCTGATTGTCTTTTCCCATTCTGTAGAATGTCATAAAACTCCTTAGATCTTCGGATACGTACAATCTTCTCCGGTACTGATGCTCGGTTTGCGACCTCAAGCCAGTGTTTTATACTTAATCTTTAACGTCAACTCTTCACAGGTGTAGCAAAGGCCTACTCTTGGTCATCCGTAAGCAAGCGGAAAGTTTTCACGAAAAATCTGATTATGCAGGATGTTTCAAAAAGAATGACCTGATTTTGGACGGTAAAAATTACGAAGCCTGGGACGTGCCGGCAAGGAAATGTGTGTTGTTTGAATGGGCACGGCCTAGAGTTTCGGAAAATCGCCATTAGGAGTCAATCAATGCGTCTTCTCAGTTTGCAGTCAGAAGTAAGATGGCGTCGGCTCAACTGAAACCGTTTTGTGTGCCGCAGTTTGCAAATAGCGAGGCGGATATTTCGGTCCAACGTGCTGTTCGTCGGCGTTTTGGTATTAATCCGCCTGCAACCAAAACCATTCGTCGTGGATATTGCTGATTGGAAGAAATAGGATACTTGGGCAAGGGTAGCTTTCCAGGTCGACCTCCCACTTTTGATGACACGATGGAAAGAATTCGGCAAACGTTTGAGCGGAGTCTACGAAAGTGTACTCGGCGGGCAAACAAAGAAATGGTAATGCCTCACACAACTGTCTGGTGAGTGCTAAAACGCCGATGTTCTATAAACCATACAGGCTACAATTAGTGCAATAGGAAACGGGTTGACCTCAACAGTGCTCTGCTAGAGTACATGGAAGACGGTAAATTTGTACCACAATTGATTTTCAGTAATGAAACAGCATTTCAGATTCATACCTCGTGACGCAGAAGAAGTGAACAACAGAATAACAGCCGCCATAACTTCTCTAAAAGTCGATACATTGTGTAAAGTTTATGGCGAATTTAGCTATCATTTAGAAGCTGTCCGTTGTGCTGCTGGTGGACACAAAGATCATTTGTAATAACATACCTAAAACTTCAAGATTTTGTGAGTATTTTGCAGCTCACCCCATGTTTGTAGTATGTTTTATCAATAAATATGAAGTTTTGAAATCAGGTCATTATTTTTGAAACACTTTACAGTACCAGTGTTTCACTTAGCAATAAAAAGTTGGTGCATTTCACAGATAGCTCACAGTGCAGGTATTGCATAATGTGGCTGCCATAATGATTTAATGTGATGTGTAAATTTGATTATCTCCCCTGATGGCGTAGCATTATCACTTTTAGGTTCCCCCTTATGTGTCTCGGTGTCTGCCCGCCACACAGCAATTTGTGAATCCTTTTAACTCCCTCATCAGTTAGTCACACATATTATGAAAATCTTTTGTACGTAGCACGAATCATTTGTCTCGAACCAGAACACAGTAACTAAAAGACTTTTCACGTCTGCATCCTTTCACATGTCTTCGGCAGTGTCTGTTTACATCATTAGCTATGAGAAGTCCTTTCAGAAAAAGGTCCTGGTCTTTTTTGCATTCCATGTTCAGAAAACGTGTAAAAGCAAGAATTCCATTGTCTTCTGCAATAATACTAAAAGATCCTCTTCGACATTTGCAGTCTTGTCACCTTTTTCGGAAATATTTTGCGTCCATAATTTACGTGATCCTCTCCAAGAATTTTAGCTTTCTGCATAATATTTCTTTGATATTCCGAACAACGTTTCATTCTTTTCTTCGCGTAGCTATTAATACCAGTCTCTTCGCCCATTTCAACAAGAATACCACCATCAACAATACCAATTTCTTCCATACAGCTGTACCACACGTAATTGTGCTGTCAACGGTTGAGAAGAAAAATAACTTGGGGTATCTTTGCGTCTAGCTCGAACTTCCTCCCTCTGTTTGCAGGGCAGGAATCGTTGACTTTGGTTGTTTTTTTGTGCGCAGTCTGGAGGAGCTGCATGCAGAGTATGGATTTTTGCATTTACCTCATTCTTCACCAAAAGTGAACTTAGAGGGTTATAGCAATCAGTGACTCAGTTACATAAATTTATTTTTTCGAGTTAATAAGTAGAACTTTGAGTACCCTTCATGCTTGTTGTAGATATTCTGATCATCCCCGAAGTTTTTGCCGGTTATACAGTGGACCTCTTCATTTCTCATATAGCAGCCTATTTAATTTTTAATAGTCTTCCGTGTCACCTCTCAAATGATTCGATTCTCTTCGTTACCACTTTTTCATGATTATCCGCGGTATAATGCTGCGGTCCTGACGTACAATCTCAGAAATTTCTTTCTCAACTTAAGGCTAATGTTTCAGGTTAACAGACTGTCTTAGCGAGACGTTCTCGTCAATAGCAGCTTGCTTCTTATGTACTAATTGCGGTCCTTCTAACACGCACTTAGGGAGAAAAATTTTACTAGATTTTATTTTTAAGTGAAGCTTCCTTTGCTGGTATATGTTTTTCATATCTTCGCAGAAATAGAACATACTATCACAGTCACTCTTTCACAACTTTTTATCGTACCTGGAGAAACGAAAGCATGTGCCCTACAAGTAATCTAGCATAAACAGAAACTATTATAGAATAAGAAAATACACTACGTTTACGCACAAATGGATCGTGTGTCTTACGACGGAATGGGTAATGCATGCCTTGATGAAAATAAGAGTTATCAGTGGACTATACACATTACCCCCTGAGAGATCTGGGTAAATAACAGAGGTAACGGTATACCACAAGAGCTTAGATTTGCTGAAAACGTAGAAGATACCGCAATCTTTGAATTATATTAAAGAATCATGTACTCAACAACACCAAAGATTACATAGTACGTCATGTAGTAGAAGAGATAGCAAAGTTAACACCGTTCTGGTAGAAAGATTATTATGAAGCGTCTCAAGGAGTTCTTGCGAGGGAAGCAATGCACAACAGAACGAAGAAACATCAGAATCTTTCATACGAGTACCTAGTCCAGCATCTACGACTGTAAGTTATAGCTGATTAGAATAACCAGCTGCGTCTGTCATGCGAATAAAAAGCAAGTAATGTAGTTCCGAATATTTAATGACTAGGAAATTTTTCGGGACATGTTCCGTCAATCTGCGGAATACCCCCTGCACGAGAAATGTTCTCAGGAGAACACCTGCAATTCATCGGAGGCTGTCCTCCTCTATCACAGTAAGAAGCTCGTATATTACAATCCCTTATGTAGTGTCAAAGTACTTAGTACAATGACGGCATAATATCTTGGTTTATTTGCATTCAATACCATCGTGCCGATAAACGAACATGATGGGGAGATCGATCTTAGTCGACCAGATGAAAATTCAACAATTCATGTAGAATCATTAAATCCCGTAAAATATCCAAAGAGTATTTAGAAGACATTAAGTTAAGTGCAGGGCTAAATCGAGAAGCTGACAAAGAATGAATTCCAAAATTAATGAGAACATAAAAACTTTATCATAAACCGAAAACTTAATATTTTTTAACGGAGTCATCAAAACAACGGTTCTTTACCATTTAAAATCAGATAAATGGTGACATATCCCAAATAAATTGCACTTAAAAGCAAGAAAGGATAATTATTAGAAATATCTTATGGTCAAAATGTAAAAATTGAATCTGGGTGAAAAAGAAATCATAGGTGATCTAACATGTCACAGAAAGATCACAGATGCTGTCAGAAACTGTTACAATTTTATAGTCATCTAAACATAGGGTGGGAAAAAGAAACGTGGCCCGGAAAACATTTCGAACACCTTAAGATTGGCAAGCTATCAACTGCACCTGGGTTCGATGATGTAAAAAGAATTAATTATCTTAAGGTGCATGAAATACTTTGAGTGCCACTTTTGTTTTGCATACTATGTGCAGTGGTCACCAATAGGCTCACAAAGGTAATTCTAAACTTAGACTAAGCCTAATCACCGTAACTTGTTACGAGAAGTTAATCAAATGCTAAAAGAAACTGAATTTCCGGGGAAATTTTTCGGAATAGAACAGAAATAAGAAATTTTAAGTTACAAACATAAATTTCCCCAGAAGGCCACCCCGACGGAGTTGAAGATGGACAGATGGAAATACTGAGAGGAAAAGAAAAAATATTACTAAGTAAGTTCAGATGCGCTCCTTAGTTGGACGCAACTAATAAAAAACGACATTTTAAATACCGTAATATAAAAATTCCGACATAATGTTAAGTACTTGTACGTGTGTCTGTGTTTGTGTGTGCACTAGTATGAGACCTCCAGTATAATTTGTTTATTATAAAACATTATTTTGATGTACCTGTGTTAGAGATTAGCTGAAGCGATCGTGTCTAGGTACCATAAATGTGTTTACATCAGTGGTAGAATTAGGTCCCAAGTGAAAGTCAATTCATTAAGAAGATACAGTTGCGGAAAAAAGTTGAATGCTAGTTTCCCACATAATTCTTGAATTATATCTGTGATAATTGAAAGAAAACGGAAGTTATTCTCATGTGCGAAAAGTCACAATATCAGTCCATCAAATGAATCACAAAAAGTTGTGTGTCGAGTGATGGGCTCTTTCTATCTACAGTGCATACGTCCACGTGCTTACGTCACTAAATCGATGTATGAATGTGGTTGTGTGCTGTGACTATTGCGTGATTAGGTTCTTTCAGCACACGGTGGCCTTTAGGTACAGCAAAAGTCGGCACTAAAGGTGGGTCTGGTCTAGCGGAGAAGGGGCGAATGAGATCGCGGATGAGTCACGTGGCAGAAATTGAATTGCATCGCTGAGTGGAGGTTGCAGTGTCTGATGATACGCTTTGCTCCATCATGGCCGTACGTGCGCTGGCGTCAGAAGGGCCATATTCTGTATTTCTCTTATTGTGCAAGTCCGCTTACTCTTTCTGAAACTCATCTAGATCATGCCTCTCGTTTCATATGAATGAGCAACAATGTCCATAAAGAGATTGAACTGAACTTAAAATAAAAATCAGAATAACTTCTCGAAAAACGAATAGGTGAATGATGTATCAGTGGGACATCAAAGCAACGCACTTTCATATGATAACTGATACAGCAAACGAGTTGGCGTAAAGTTTGCAGCTGATACGATTTTCAATGAGAACATGGCTACTTACGTACGGAATAGTCTAGCACAGCTGTTCCCATCATTTGTAGCTGTCAGGATCATGTCCTTTGGAAAAAAATCTTAGTACTGTACAAGAAGCATTGAAAAATATTTATATTTTTTATGAAGAATAAATTTGTTTTGTGTTCACGTAGCTGTCAAAGTACATGAAAACACAAAATCGAATGATACGTGTTAAAAATCGGATTTTTGACATTGTGTGTCACCTACGAGAGAATGAGTATCTGTATTGAAACTGGTTAATTTTAGCCTGAATCAGCAATTCCGACACAGGGACTGGACTGTGTGGTGTAGTGGCTAACGCCCTCGACTCGCTTTCGGGTTCAGCTCACTGGTTGGCCATCCAAGTATCAGTTTTCTGTGGTCACCCAGGTCATTCCAGCAAATGCCAGGATGATTGCTTAAAAGGGCCGTGGTTGCTTCCCTCCCCTCCAGTTGTAAAAAATCCGAGCAAAGCTCCATCTCTCATAATGTTAGCCGCGGAGAGGACGTAAAACCTGAATCGTCATTGCTTCTTCTTGAGACAGGATATTAAACGAGCAAAATCCAAGGGAGTCGTTCTTGTTAACACTTACGTCCCGAGAACGTAACAACTCGACAAATTACTATTGGATTGTGGTACGTTATGTATTTACACCATGAGCAGCCGGTCTGTTTGAGCGTACACTTCTAGCCGCCTGGTGGCACACTGTCTTGGTAATTTTCAACATGAAAAAGAAATACTGGCATTCCGCCTTAGCAGCTTCTTTTTATCCGTTGTTACCGTTAGGTTTCGACATGGCAGAATCGACGAGTCCCTTGTAAGTCTTACACTATAGCGACAGGGCTTTTCAACTCTTATTTCATTCTGTATTCGTTGACCTTGACGACTGACCGAGTGAAACCCGTCAAACTCCAGATAACTTTTACCTTGACTTGGACTCTCGGCCAGCGCTGTGCTTACGGCCCAGTGCTACGCTACCCTCGGTTCACATGTGGGCCGGTGCCCATTGTTCTGGAACCGTTGGTCTACAAGAATAACAAACCAACTATTACCTGCAGTGAATCAAATGATGGAACGTAAACAATGAACAGTAGCTAAACTGGATACAGCGTCACTCAAACCATCAAACAGTGTAAAACGAATTTGTTAACGTATCAGAAAAATAATGGGTCAAAAATCCATAACAAAATAAGCAGATAATAAAAGACAAGGAAACTATTTTCTTTTTTCTGGTTACATGCGTCACCTTACGAATTCCTCTCCTCTGCAAACCTCTACATCTCAGATCAGTATTTGCAACGTATGTCCTTGATTATTTGGGGGCTGTATTCCAATCTCTGGCTTTCCCTACAGTTTTTACGCGGTACACCTCTCTCTAGTGACAGGGAATTTATTCCACGATATCTTGACACATGTGCTATCGTCCTGTCCGTTCTTTTTATCAGTTTTCCAAATGTTTATTTCATTCTGCGGATGACCACATTATCCCCTATTTTATTAGCTCACGACATTTATAATATTTTTGCGTAGCACCCCATCTTAAGTGCTGCGTTTCTCTTGTGTTCCGGTTTTTCCGCAGTCCGTGCTTGGCTATCTTATAACCCTGAGATCCAAACGTACAGTCAATTTGATACTAGCAGACTTCTCTTCGCCATTAAAGCCCTATTTACTTGTGCTAATAAGCCTTTTATGTTCTCCTTGCTTCGTCCATAGTGTGTTTTTTTTGCTTCCAAGGGTTCTCTTTGTATAATTCGTGAGCTGTAATTTTGATGTTAAATTTACCGCTACTCTCATTTATGCTACTTTTCATTGCTTTCTTCGGATTACTCTCAATCCAGAGTTTCTACGAGTCTTCTTAGCTTTTACTGAGTTTATTAATGTTATCAGCAGCCTTATCACTAATACCTCCTCATCCATAATTTTATCTTCAGTCTTGAATATTTTATTTCCATCATCGCTTCCTCGACCGGTAGGGCTACTGTATGTACAGTAAGTGGCGTGTGCCGTCCTGCATTCTCATAGGAAAGTCTTGAGTGTTCCCTGTCGTGTTTGACGCACACGTGTACTCCACGTGAGAATCGAAGTACCAGCTCATATTTTACATGGTAAGTAAAAATTTTAATTTCCATTATATTTGAAATATGTTTGGATTGCTATTTTAGTACTAATTTATCATTATTACTTAGATACAATGGCAGATCGCACTTCTGATGAAACGATTTGGATGCAATGGCTAGAGGAAGAACTGCAGACTGATAAGCCTTCCGATTGTGATTCTGATCAATGCAACGAATATAAAAGCGAGGATGATGATCGACCAGACGAGCAAACTGGAAACAATGTTGTGGAAGAATCGGAAGAGGACAATGTGGACATGGAAGAGAGGTTCAATAAGGCAAGTGAAGAAAAATCGGGAGAAGAAAATGTCGACAGGGAAGAGAACTTCAAGAAGGCAAGTGAAGAATCTCTTTTTCCTTTTGGAAAAGGTAAAGCAAAATGGAATAAATTACCGCCTCGTCCTAATGTTAAAACGAACTCCAGCAATATCGTTCTTCGTATTCCTGGTCCAAAAGAAGAGGCAAAAAATGCTAAATCTGAAGTCGATTGCATTAACTTGATTATTGATGACAGAATAATAGAGTTGATCGTGAAAAGTACCAATATGTATATAGAAACAATCAGGCAAAAATTTTCTAGAGAACGTGGCGCAAAATTTACAGATCAGTATGAAATGCGTGCACTTCTTGGTATACTTTTTTTCACTGGTATGCTAAGATCTTAAAAGTTGAATACTTGCAAAACATGGGACACTGAGAAAGGCAGTGGTATTGAAAGAATCTGTTTGACTATGTCGAGGAATAGATTTCATTTCTTGCTTCGTTGCCTCAGATTTGATGACGTAAGCACCAGAAATGAGAGAAAAAAGATCGAAAAATTGGCACCAATACGAAAACTTATGGATTTGATATCACAAAATTTTCAGAAGTACTACACTCAGTTGATGAGTAGCTGGTTGGTTTTCGTGGAAGATGTCCATTCAGACAGTTTATACCTACTAAACCTACTCGTTATGGCCTGAAGGTGTTTGCATTAGTGCATTGTAGAATAATGTATACTGTGAATATAGAAATTTAGTGCGAAAAACAGCCGGCGGGGCCTTTTGATGTAAGCAGTGCAGGAAAGGACGGCATGAGAATTGCGAAAAAGAGAGCTTAGGCACAGGACGTAACACGACGGGCGATAATTGGTTTACTAGCTATCCTCTGCTGCAAGAACTGCTGGAGAAAAAGACAACTTGTGTTGGAACAATCAGACACAACGGAAAAGAAATACCTCAGGAATTTTTACCCAGCAAATCTCGAGAAATAAACGCTTCTACTTTCGACTTTAAACATGATGCAACACTTGTATCCTACTGCGAAAGGAAAAAGAAAGCAGTAATTTTACTTTCAAGTATGCACAATGATACAGCGATTGACGAGTCCACCAGTTCAAAAAACAAACCAGAGATCGTTACATTCTACAATCGCACAAAAGGTGGAGTCGATCAACTTTGTTCAAATTATGATACAGCAAGAACTATTAAAAGATGGCCAACAACAACTTTTTACAATATTTTAAATATCGCCGCTATCACTGCTTTATGCATTTCTTCAGCAAACAAAAACTGATTTTTCCTGACGAAATTAGTTGGCACACGGTGAAACGGCAGATTCAAGAACGCATGAAACAGTCCTTGATACCCATACAACTAAAAAAAAATGGTTCAAATGGCTCTGAGCACTATGCGACTTAACTTCTGAGGTCATCAGTCACCTAGAACTTAGAACTAATTAAACCTAACTAACCTAAGGACATCACACACATTCATGCCCGAGGCAGGATTCGAACCTGCGACCGTAGCGGTCGCTCGGCTCCAGACTGTAGCGCCTACAACCGCACGGCCACTCCGGCCGGCCAGACAACTAAAAATTCGAGGACTGATGTTGTTAGGAGAGGACACAGATGAGAAATGGAAATAGCTAAACTAAAAAATGAGTTCAAAGGACGTTGTAAAATATGTGGCAGATCAAGAAACTAGTCAACACGATGAGTGTGTGCAAAATGTAACAATTGGGTGTGTGTTGAACATTCGACAACTGGCGTTGTTTGTAAGAATTGTACTTGATTTATTATTGTACATATCTACTGTGATTACTTTTTTGTTTATTGTGAGCTTCTTCATTAAAGTTATTTTGAATAGTTTAAATACTTCTTGTGTAATGTACCATGTTGTGAGTAATAAATGGGTGGAGTGACAAAATCTCATCTCACGTTTCAAAAATCGAATGTTTAATTCCTTCCTTCGTTTAAAAAGTATTAGTAACGAATTTACTCAAGCACTGCATAGGACATAAAAAATAAAGTACTTACATAGAGAAGAAACGTATTTTAACAAAAAAAGTGGTGTCGCGAGTATCTGTGTTGGCTCTGAGCACTATGGGACTTAACAGCTGTGGTCATCAGTCCCCTAGAACTTAGAACTACTTAACCTAACTAACCTAAGGATATCACACACATCCATGCCCGAGGCAGGATTCGAACCTGCGACCGTAGCAGAGTATCTGTGTCGTCAAAACCAAAGCACGTAGCGGAAGGTTAAGTATCAAGCGCAACATCAGGACTGCCACTCTGGTGCCTGTACCATTCCTAAAGCTAAACTCATCGTCATCTAACAGATCCTCAATTTTCGTTCTTATGTATGTTATTCATTTCAGCAGTTAGGATGCGTAGCCGTTAAGCTGATTGTGTGACAGCTCATCCATGTATTTGCGTCTGCTATCTTCGGAATAATGTGGATGATACATCTCCAGTCTCACAGATTCTACACATGCATCATTTCACCCAATGATTTTAGGAATTCCGAAGGAATATTATTTATCCCTTTTGCCTTATTTGATCCGAAGTATTGCAAAGATCGGTTAAACGCTGTCTCGGATACTGGATCACCTGTGTTTTCTGCATCGACTGCTATTTCTTCTTTTATCGTGTCACCAGACAGGTGTTGCTCCCATCGTAGATGCCTTCAATGTACTCATACCTCTGCGTTTAACACTGGAGTTCCCACTGTACTATTGCCGGCCGGAGTGGCCGAGAGGTTCTAGGCGTTACAGTCTGGAACCGCGCGACCGCTACGGTCGCACGTTCGAATCCTGCCTCGGGCATGGATGTGTGTGATGTCCTTAGGTTAGTTAGGTTTAAGTAGTTCTCAGTTCTAGGGGACTGATGACCTCAGAAGTTAAGTCCCATAGTACTCAGAGCCATTTGAATCCATTGTACTATTAATATTGCCACTCTTGCTTTTAACTACACTGAAGTTTGTTTCGACTTTTCTTTCGCTGAATCAGTCCTTGCTACTACCATTTCTTTTTCGATTTCTTCACATCTTTCCTGCAGCCATTTCTTCTTGGCTTCTGTGCACTTTGTATTACTTTCATTCGTAAGTGACTTATGCATTACTTTATTTCGAGAATATTATTATGCTTCCTTCTTTCGTCAATGAACTGAAGTATTTCGTCTGCTAAGATCGGTTTCTTCGTGGTTTTTTTTCTTATAACTACAGGGTGACGTAGTTAAAAGTAGCCCGCAACCCCTTCGAATGCAAATGCAATACTTCGACTTCTGAAATAAACAGCTACAACAATGGACGGTTTTATACAACAGTCGATTGTTAGCATTCTTCTGTCAGCATTCAGTTTATATCATCAGTATAGTTAGACGTTTCTCTTTGCAGTCTGAAAAATGGCTTTCTCCATAGAAGAAAGAACTGAAATTGTGGAAATATGTGAGAAAACGGTTTCGATTAAGGAAACTCGCGAAATTTCTAGAGTCAAGTTTTCGGATAGAGGACTACCAGCAAAAAGATAAATACAGAGTCTGCATAAAAATTGGCGTATCTACGGATCTGTGCAAATGTAAAACGACAAAGTATTCAATCAGTTCGCACACCGGAAGTTATTACAGACATTCGTTGACGGTTTCAGTGCCCTAGGAAATATACACATAAATTGGCCCAACGGGCGCATGTAAGTAGGAAGGTTGCCAGTGGATATCGAAAAATCTTGATTTGAAGCCATATAGCGTGACGGTTGTGCAGCAAGTACGGCAGGATCACTGTCAGAAAGGTGTAGATTACTGCGCTTGGCGTTTGAATAGCATCAACGATGTTTTATTAGACCCTTTCCATTACATCATGAGTGTTGAAGCATGGTTTTATCTTTCCAGTCATCTGTATTCACAGGACACGAGGTACTGGGCAATGGACACTGAAACTTCCTGGCAGATTAAAACTGTGTGCCGGACCGAGTCTCGAACTCGGGACCTTTGCCTTTCGCGGGCAAGTGCTCTGCCAACTGAGCTACCAAAGCACGACTCACGCCCCCTCCTCACAGCTTTAATTCCGCCAGTACCTCGTCTCCTACCTCCCAAACTTCACAGAAGCACTCCTGCGAACCTTGCAGAACTAGCACTCCTGGAAGAAAGGATATTGCGGAGACATGGCTTAGCCATAGCCTGGGCGATGTTTCTAGAATGAAGAAAGAGTTGCATTTGGTAAAGGTTCGGCTACGTGCCGCTTTGGTTGTAAATGTGTTATTAAATTAGAAGGTGGAACTGACCCCAACCTTATTTGGCCCTTTCCACAATCCTAATTACCTGTTCTGCCCAGAGGGTTTAGCGGGCGTTCCACTCCCGTTACACCATTTTCTGGTGCTGTTATATTACCGTATATTCGTGTGACCTAATCTTCTTTCCATTTCACTTTACTGACCTCCATTGTACCCATATTGAATCTTTGTGTGAGGTTACTGCTGATGCATCAACATACACCAGTGGATGTCAGAAAGAGCTACAGCTGGACACTTTATCGATAATCAGCTCGCTCCTCAGAGAATCGATTGAACTTAGTTACAGTTGCTGCGCAGCACACAATGTAATGAACTTAATTTATTAAACAGGGGTTGCCATACCTTGAATGAAACGTGGGAGCTGTACTTCAGAAAATGGTATAATAGAGATTTCCATCAAATTACTAAATGAAACAATGACCACTATAAAACCATATCTATTATAGCTTGCTGTGCATTTCACGTTAAACACAAGTAGCAGGGACATGAAATCAGTACGTTCATTAAATCCTAATGCAAGTTACAACAGAATTAAAGAAAAACAATGCCCGCGCAAAGGTCAGCTAATGAGGTTAAGATAAAAGCATTAATGTCAACATGTTTGGGGGAATGTTTCAGTTCATGGAAGTTGTATAGTGTTTGCCGAAAGATATTAAAAATGGAAAGAAATAATTACAGAAAGAATTATGAACACATTGTCGATCTTGATTCAGAATATGTTGAGTTCGAGATTGCTAATAAGCATACCTGAATTAGATTTGTAATCGTCCTAACGTCAGTCTGAAAATACCGATTACATCTAGCCGCTTGGTTTTTGGATACTGCAGTTGCCTTCCTTGCTGAATGTTAACAGTGCTTGCTAGTAGCGCCTGTGGTCGCTGAAAATTCTAAGTGACCATGCCGGCACCGAAGGCTGCTCTCTCTCAAAGCCCTCTCGGCTGAAGCACCGCCTGATGAGTCTCAGGTGGAAGTAAGACTCACAGAGCACTCCCAGCAAGAAGCAGAAGTTTTCCCATTCTCCATGTGGGCTTTGTGAATGACACTGAGCACCAATGAGAGTCATTCTTTCAAGTGTTGACCAATCAGGTCAGTTCTAATAATGCAACCACCTCCCTTCCATACTCAGTTTAAACATAATTAACCAGTTGTGTGGGTTCTTAGCTTTGGAGTTGGGAAATAAGCAGTTTCATACTCCCACCAGCTGTTGTATTTCACGTCTTAGCAAACCAGAACTTTTCCAAGCACAAATAGCGATTTCTGTTCTCCCACTCCAGTCGTTATCTGTATTACCCAATGGTAGCAGCTCTTACTATTTCTTAACAGTATCAACAACAACAAAATTAGCTTTTATGCCAGCCTGATGGCTCCGGATTCCGTGTTCTTGGAAACAAGAGAGTCCAACTGTTTCCCGCCTCACTCCGGGGATCTATCATTGTTCGTAGCATTTCCCAGAATAGTGGGTTGCTGCGAAGGGCAGGGGATCGTGATACTGTGCTCTGTAGTGTATGCTCACGGTGCGTTCTCTTGGCGCCAGTGGACTGTCCTTGTTAGAAGAGGAGGATGAAATTATTGGTTAACGTCCCGTCGACAACGAGGTTTACATATACATCTACATCTACGTTTACACTCCGCAAGCGACCCAACGGTGTGTGGCGGAGGGCACTGTCATTACCTCCCTTTCCGGTTGCAGTCGCGTATGGTTCGCGAGAAGAACGACTGCCGGAAAGCCTCCGTGCGCTCTCGAATCTCTCTAATTTTACATTCGTGATCTCCTCGGGAGGTATAAGCAGGGGGAAGCAATATATTCGATACCTCATTAGAGACGAAACGCAAGCTAGGATTAGGAAAGGATGAGGAAGGAAATCGGTGGCACCCTTTCAAAGAAAGCATCCCGGCACTCGCCTGAAGCGATTTAGGAAAATCACGGAAAACCTACACCAGAATGGCCGGACGCAGGTTTGAACCATCGTCCTCCAGAATGCGAGTCAAGTCTACTGACCACTGAGCCACCCCTCTCGGCGTTCCTGTTAGAAACACGATATAATTACTTTCCATCGTATAGGCACAAAGTTGACTGTGCCTCTTTGACAGAATTTCATCTGCATGCGGTATACCGGTCTTACCTTCCTTTCCTTTTATTTGCCCTTTTAAAAGGCCTTCAGTCCACTCGTGATGGCCGTACATTGGTTACCTGCCCTGCTCTGTGGCTTGTGCTGAAATTGCTCCCAATAAGACTTGCAACTACAGGCCTCCAGCAGAAGACTTTAAAATGGAAATATAATAATTGAATATGGCAATCAATATGGTATACGGCCGTTTTGTTAAAAACAGACACATAGCAAATGCATTTCCTTTTTTGGATTTTTCTAGCGTCCCTACCACATTGAAACTTACATTCCACACTCCGACAAGTGGGATGTGAAGTGTTGGCAGAAGAGCCAACACCGTGTTGCTAGAGGAGGCCGAAATGCACGCTTTTAAGCTCACGCAAACTGGCGTGAGGTCTGGAACAGTTAAGGGAATTAATAGTAGCAAATAAAGTACGTAGTTGATGTAATACTTAACTTTAATCCATAAGTGGTGTACATCGGTCTGACGGTACAGGCATCACAAGTTAAATATCTATTGATAATGGCGCCTTGCTAGGTCGTAGCAAATGACGTAGCTGAAGGCTATGCTAACTATCGTCTCGGCAAATGAGAGCGTATTTGTCAGTGAACCATTGCTATTAACGTCGGCTGTACAACTGGGGCCAGTGCTAGTAAGTCTCTCTAGACCTGACGTGTGGCGGCGCTCGGTCTGCAATCACTGATAGTGGCGACACGCGGGTCCGACGAATACTAACGGACCGCGGCCGATTTAAAGGCTACCACCTAGCAAGTGTGGTGTCTGGCGGTGACACCACATTCCTCCCACGCAAATCAGCGAACGGTTGTGTTATAAGGCTTCCGCCCGCCGTGGGGAGGACCCCATGTTGACGTATGGGGCGAGGTGGGGAGCCTAACAACAGGCGAGGCTGTGTCACCCGCACCCTGCCATTCGGTCCGAGGGGAGCTAGGAAACGCCTGAAAACCTAGTCCAGGGTGCACGCAAACATGCGGTGTATGCGCCCGTAAAGAGACAGGAGGGGCCGAAGAGTCGACCTCCATCGGGGCGGGGCAGCCGACGGGCGAAGACGACATCTGATCCGGAGCGGGCAAGAGTTCCATGTCGGAGGACAGCTGGTCACGGGAAGCGAGCGGCGGCGCGTGACCCAGGGAGGCGCTTGGCGGCTGCAGCGAAGCGTCCACTGCGGGCGGCGCCGGCGGGAGAACAGGCGGCAGCGGTGTCGGCGCGTCGCCATGGGGCAAAATGGAAGGCAGCATCGGTAACACCTGGGGATGAGGCGAACCAGTAGATGGGTCCCCAGGGCGCTGACCGGACGGCACCGTCGCTGAAAGCACACGGGGAGCGGCAGAACCCGTGCGACGACAGAGGCTCAGCTGATTGAGATGCCGACGCCCCCAAAACCAGATACATAGCGCGGCCGAGGCAGCGAAGAATGCGCCCTGCGAGCCAACGCTTTGAACCTCGATAGTTGCGATAGTATACAACGTCAAAAAAAATGGCTCTGAGCACTATGGGACTCAACTGCTGTGGTCACCAGTCCCCTAGAACTTAGAACTAATTAAACCTAACTAACCTAAGGACATCACACACATCCATGCCCGAGGCAGGATTCGAACCTGCGACCATAGCAGCAGCGCGGCTCCGGACTGGAGCGCCTAGAACCGCTCGACCACCGCGGCCGGCACATATACAGCGTCGCCTGGAGCAAAAGCAGGAGTCTGCCGCTGCACAGGAACCTGATGCGGCGGATGCAGCAAAGACATCAAGGTTCGATGAGGACGACCGTGGAGCAACTCAGCCGGCGAGCGACCATCTCGGGGCTGAGAGCGATACGAGGACAAAAAGAGCAATAACGCGTCCTCCCGAGAATGCGACTCTTTCAGCTTCAACATCTGTGACTTGAAAGTCCGGACCAATCGTTCAGCGGCACCGTTTGATTGAGGCGAAAACGGCGCGGATGTCAGATGTTGAATACCATTGGCCTTGCAGAATGACTGAAATTCTGCGGAGATGAAATGTGGGCCATTGTCGGAAACAATTGTCTGTGGAAGACCTTCAATGCAAAAGGTAGAGGATAACGCTTGGATGGTGGCAGAAGACGTCGTGGAAGACATCCGGACAACAAAAGGAAAATTACTGAATGAATCTACCACAACCAACCATCGAGCATTCCAGAATGGACCAGCAAAATCGATGTGTAAGCGTTGCCAAGGGGAAGTGGCTTTCGGCCATGCAAAGAATTTCCGCAGTGGGGCGGATTGTTGTTCGGCGCACGCCATGCAAGAATATTTGTAATCGCAGCATCGATTCCGAACTAAGTACAGTGCTGACGAGCAAGTTGTTTCGTTCTCACTATACCCCAATCTCCTTGGTGGAGAAGCCGTAAGACAGAGGACTGTAACGAACGTGGGACCACGACCCTGGACTGATCATTATCAGAACACCACAGCAAAACACCACGTCGCACAAAAAGTCTCTCCTTGTGAGCAAAAAATTGGCGAACCAACGGATCCTCGATCCGCGACTTTGACAAGGGCAATTGAGTAGCAACAAAACGCAAAACGGTAGCAAGGACAGGGTCAGAAGCTGTGGCTGTAGCTACACGACGAAAATCAATCGGAAACGATTCGACCACGTCATCGGTTTCCGAATCAATGAACAGGCAAGCAAGTTCGGAAGAATCGAATGCTCTATCCTCAGCAACAGGCAAACGGGACAACGCATCAGCGTTTCCGTGCTTAGCAGTGGACCGATACAAGATATCGTAGTGGTACTGCGAGAGGAAAATAGACCAGCGAATGAATTTCTGCGCTGTACGTGGAGGTACAGGCTTGTTCGGATGAAAAAGCGATGTCAAAGGTTTGTGGTCTGTGATGATGGTAAAGTGACGACCATACAAGAAATCATGAAACTTAGTAACACGAAATACGAGAGCCAAAGCTTCTTTCTCGATCTGTGAATAATTTCTTTGCGCAGACGAGAGCAATTTGGACGCAAAGGCAATAGGGCGATCATGCGATCCATCTTTGTGCGCAAGCACAGCACCGATCCCGAAATCCGATGCATCTACCATCATCAAAAGGGGTTCCTGGGGATCGAATGGCGTAAGGCAAGTAGTGGAAAGCAACGCCGATTTCAACTGGCGAAAGGCGCGTTCGCATTCCGTCGTCCAGACGAACTGAACACCTTTACGGCGTAAGCGATGAAGCGGAGCTGAAATGGAAGAGGCGTGGCGCACATAACGATGATAATAATTAATTTTTCCCAGCACACTCTGTAGCTGCTTCAAATTCTGCGGCGAACGCAAGTATTGGCACGGAGGTGTTCTGGGCATTGAGTACATGTCCCAGATATGGCAAATCACGAGCAAAAAACACACAATTGTCCTTCCGCAAGAGAAGACCATTCTGTTGCAAGACCTGAAGTAATGTTCTGAGATTGGCAAAATGTTCTTCTTCCGTCTTTCCGGAGATCACAATATCGTCCAGATAGTTTGCTGCAGTAGGGACCGACGCACAAACAGTTTGCAGATATTGCTGAAACAATGCAGGGGCGGATGCACACCCGAATGGCGGTCTTTTGAATCGACACAAACCAAGATGCGTGTTAACCACCAAAACGCGCTGGGATTATTCGTCCATCGGTATTTGCAAGTACGCATCCGCGAGATCCAACATCGAAAAATATTTACTCGGGCACAGTTTGTCAAAAAGATCTTCCGGGCGGGGTAAAGGAAAAGTTGCAATCACTAGTTGTGGATTCACTGTAGCTTTGAAGTCCACACAAAGTCTCAATTTACCGGAAGGTTTTGGCAAAATTACTAAGGGTGATGCCCAGAGAGAAGCCTGCACACGTTCAATCACACCTTGTGATTCCAAATCGTGTAATGTTCTTGCAACCTCATCACGCAATGCGTGGGGAACATTACGCGCTCTGAAAAATTTCGGTTGCGCATTTACTTTCAGTTCCAAATGTGCTTTATAGTTCTTAGAGCAACCAAGGCCCGGTGCAAAAATGTCTGCAACTTTTTCACATAAACGAGAAACACTGTCTGAAGGCACAGTCTGGTTCACTGATAGGACCTGATTTACTATAGACAAGTTAAACAACTGAAATAAATCTAAACCAAACAAGTTCACTGCAGAAGAAGAACGAAGAACGTAAAATGACACAAGTTTTGTGTGTCCCTTGTATGTTGCAAGAAGGCTGCACTGTCCTAACACAGGTATATTCTGACCGGAATAGCTAGTTAACCTAACATTTGCGGCACGCAACTGAGGTGTGCCCAGTTGTTTGTATGTGTCTTTATTGATCAATGAAACTGCAGCTCCGGTATCGAGCTGGAATGGTATGACCTCGCCATGAATGTCCAAGTCTACAAAAAGTTTATTGTCCTGCTGACGACAAGAGCGACTGTCTCGTGCAACGTGAACCGACACTGGTACAGAAGCACTTGCTACTTGACGGGATTTCCGGCGATGTCGACGCACACTATTTGTGAGACGAACACAGTCACTGTTAGAGAGATTAGCAATGGGCGGAGTGGCATGTACTACATGAATTTCCATGGGCGAAGGTTCACGAGCCGGAGTATTCGTGGTTCGATTCCGCCGCGAAGCGAAGGGCCTGGAATGGTTGTGTGTGTCCGATCTGAGCTTTTCTGGCAAACACTCTGAACATGTCCTTTTTTATTACAGAAAAAGCAAATAGCCTGGCGTGACGGGCAATTCTCACGCGATTGTCTAGTAGCACACCGCGGGCATGACTTTAGCACTGCATTTGCATGCTGGCGTGGCACACGTAGGGGAGGGCTTGGCGGCAGCTGCGCGGATGGGCGCAAGGGCTGTTTACTGTTCCGTGCAGCTCGCCCGGCGGGCCGGTTAACGTGACACACAGCTGGCGAAGTTTCAAATGATTCCTGAGCAAAGTCAAGTGTGTCCTGCCTATCCAATATGTCCATCACTTGTTGAAGGGAGGGATTGACTAGTTTCAAAATCTGTTCCCTGATACGAACATCAGAAACGCTCTGAGCAATTGCATCACGCACCATAGTATCTGAATAAGGGAGTCCACATTCACACTCAAAAGCACAATCCCTAGTAAGGCCTTGCAAAGTTGCAACCCACTCCCTATTAGTCTGACCTGCCGTACGTTTTTTTACGAAAGAAGGTATACCTTTTTGCAACTACATTGACTGATTCTTTGAAATATGCATCTAATGCAGACAAAATTTCGTCGTAGGACAGAGTTGCTACGTCGCGTCGGGGAAATAATTTCACTATCACTCGGTACGTCTGGACGCCAACACAAGAAAGCAAAAAAGGCTGCCGCTCAATACCTTGAAATCTGTAGGCGGCGAGATGGAATCCAAATTGGCGTGACCACTCCGTCCAGCTTTCCAGTGCCGCATCAAAAGGACGAAAAGGTGGTGCAACTGCGTGTCGTGGCTGCGGTAGCGGTGGAGCGGTGGCCGCCGCATCGTTTTGCATTGCCCGTTGACCCTGGACGAGCTGTCCAAGGGCATCCAATAAGGCCTGCGTCTGCTGATTCTGCAAGCGATAAAATTCGGACAGTACATCTGGAGATTGTGGCGAAGCCATGACACAAGTAATTTAGGTAAGATCAATTGGTACAAACGCGATTTAGCTCGTCGGCATATGAAGTGTTGGCAGAAGAGCCAACACCGTGTTGCTAGAGGAGGCCGAAATGCACGCTTTTAAGCTCACGCAAACTGGCGTGAAGTCTGGAACAGTTAAGGGAATTAATAGTAGCAAATAAAGTACGTAGTTGATGTAATACTTAACTTTAATCCATAAGTGGTGTACATTGGTCTGACGGTACAGGCATCACAAGTTAAATATCTATTGATAATGGCGCCTTGCTAGGTCGTAGCAAATGACGTAGCTGAAGGCTATGCTAACTATCGTCTCGGCAAATGAGAGCGTATTTGTCAGTGAACCATTGCTATTAACGTCGGCTGTACAACTGGGGCGAGTGCTAGTAAGTCTCTCTAGACCTGCCGTGTGGCGGCGCTCGGTCTACAAACACTGACAGTGGCGACACGCGGATCCGACTTATACTAACGGACCGCGGCCGATTTAAAGGCTACCACCTAGCAAGTGTGGTGTCTGGCGGTGACACCACAGGATGTTATACTTTTGTTGGTTCCATAATTTCCTTATGCTTACCTCCCTCTTGGCGGTACTGTTCTTACGACTTTTAATCACAGTTGTCCGCCCCGACAGCTGCGTGGTCAGCGCGACGGATTGCCGTCCTACGGGCCCGGGTTCGATTCCCGGCTGGGTCGGGGATTTTCTCCGCTCAAGGACAGGGTGTTGTGCTGTCGTCATTATCATTTCATCCCCATCCGGCGCGCAGGTCGCCCGGTGTGGCGTCGAATGTAATAAGACCTGCACCAAAGCGGCCGGACCTGCCCCGCATGCGGCCTCCCGGCCAATGACGCTAAACGCTCATTTCCATTTTTCCATCACAGTTTACTACCAAAAGGGTAAGAAGTGGCCCCAAAACTGCTCCTCCTCCCTCTTTGACAATGTCGCTGGCAGAACTCCGTGTACCAGAAGTCTGCACCCACCACTGCAGCTCATTTTTATTCAAAATTTACGCTGTGTCTGGTATGCCACCCAGATATTTTACGTTATTAGTCAAGGACACCGCCTATACACATTTTTTTTCTGTGCCTCCCACTTACCGTTATTTATAGCCCACCCTGTCTCTCTGCAAAAATTCTTTCTTTGACTAGATTCTCACAGTATGTTCTGAAAACTGACTAGTCCTTTGAAATCGCCTTTCTTCCACGTAACTGAACACACTTGTGCACCGTTTGCAGGTTAAGCCACTCGTGTCAATTTAAGGAGAGTCACTGACCTGTTCATTGAGCAGTGCACAAGTTTGACAGTGATTAGGCATGGATAATTTTTCGGGCAGTATTTTTGAGGAGATGTTATTGTGCTCATCTGGGAAGCTGTTTTCCTCATGAATAGCTAAGACTGCAGTTGGGTGCAGTCTCTAGAGTAGACATCACAACAGTACTTTATTCCTGCAATTTACAGAATGTGAAGGACTGAGCTCATGTTGAATGCTATCTTAATAAACAATAATTTGACTTTCGCTATTTATTAAAGGGTTTCCTTGCTGTTAGTGTATTTTTTTTTTTAGTGGACTTGTAGTCCGGGGTGATATGTTACAATACAGCATCACCGGTCTATTGCGGTCTAACTGTGTTGGTGAGGCAGTAAATTTCCACAGGGCAGTGACTGCATCACTGCAATTCACATTGGAGGTGCGGCGGTGGGACTTGTAGCCCCGTACCACCCTCTGACGGTGATTGTACTATATGTGTCAGGCAGAAAAATCTTGCCTAACGTGGGCAGGTGCAATTAGTGTAAGCTATATGAAAACTTTTTCCACATAGAACATAAGAATTTGACTGCGAGATAATCGTCGTCACAAACTAAAGGCTATGCCTTGTCGTTTTAGCCACGTCCCTCTCTCCCCTGTCATCCTGTTCAATTCTTCATACGATTTTATCCCCACATCTCATTTGATGCTATTAAAATACGTTGCTCTTGGCCTGCCTCTTGGTTTTTCCCTAAAACTTTTCCTTCAAATACATTCTTTAGCGAGAAAGTAACTTGAAACTGCCTTTCTGGTACCCCTCCTACTTAAACATTCGTAATGACAAGTTACGAATTCAACTCTGTGAATCACTGAACTTTTAATCTGATAAAGTGGTCCTAAAAAACTCAATGTTCCCTTTTTTATTGCCTAATTTTGGCTTATCCGTTGCACTATGGAAACATCATGACACTGCTCTTGTCTTGAAAGCGTGTCGCGTTTGCTGAGCTACAACTAACTGCCGAGATGCGCCTAGTACAACGCGCTCTTTTTTTTTTAATGGGCAAAACATACTTGGTTCGTAAGAACTCTGAATAAGCACAATTGATAACTCATATTTTGGCGGGGACCGATGACCCGGAAAAATGATAACATCAAATGTAACTAGTTTTTTGGTTACGGAAGTTCTGTACTGAAAAATTCTCTCTTTCTTTGCTTCATAAACATTAATACACAAAAAATTCGAGTTCTTGAGTGGACAAACGTAAAGTAGTCTTTAACATCAAATGAGATCTTTTCAAAAATGGAACTCGTAAAAATGACGTTAAATATTCAACAGTTATACCTGCCGCCAAATTCAGCATGAAAATTATGCATGGCTGTTTATCTTTCGCCCTACTCAAGTCTCTGACTACTTAAATCAAAAATGGTAACTGCGAACTGCGGCAATAAAGTACAAAATGTGAAATCAATTATGTTAAATTAAATCCTCTTCTATTACTCATGAAGACAGTCATAATAAATTATTTTTCTCAAAATGCTTCAATCTCTCTGCTCATCTTGAATAATTAATCAGTAAATCAACATGTTTCACTTCCTTAAATTATAACTGCAGCCGTACCGCTCGGTGTATGCCATACTAACTGATCCTTGCAGAGGAGAGAGAGAATGGCACCGCTTTCGCAGATAACCGCGACGATTTTTATTCCACGGACCTTCCTAGGAATTCTGAATCGGTCCGTGATGGAAAACATATCGCTTTGGTCGCCGTAAGGGAGCGGCGTGGCTTGATATCCGTCGCACAGGCGCTCCATGAACTGCTGAATTTTTTGAGGAACATGCAGTCTCCCACAAGTGTTCCTGCATGTATGGTGGATTGTCTCTCTCGACTGGCTATCTGACTGTAAGGTCGAGATGTGTACCAGAGGGCGTCTGTTCAGTAATGCAGTAGAGAGGGGATTGGAGGAAAAGGATCTGCCCGTCTGGTGGAGGGAGGCAGTACTTGGCATTAAAAAATGTACTATTGGCGACAAACACCGCTCACGCCGGACCGTTGGTGGAATGTTCTTTTTTAAGGAACTCCACATGAAGCATTGAGTACTGAGGAACAGAGTACTAAGGACGAGTATGAGCAGTGAGTAAAGGGAAGGCGGGGGAGATCACTCCCGGAGTGAGGCCTGCAGTCAGAAGAAAGTGTAAGTGTTCTACATACAGTGTTAGGTAACTCAGGTCGATTTTTGTTTTGTTGCTGAGAGGCAAAACTGAGCGAATTTTCTTACCGAGAAGCCTTGGTATGTGTGACATAGCAACTTCGTTTCTGTTTTGTGGATACAGTTCTGGGTCCCGTATCGAGCAGAGAAAGCTGTGGTACTTTGTTCGAGTCACCGCTGTGGCGTGAAGTTGACCGCATTGCAGACTCCGAATGGTGCAAGGTAAGCATTGTGCCGCTACGGCTTGTTGGGAATATCGGAGGCGAATTGCTCACCGTTTAAGCCATTCACCTCTGGAAACAGCAGCAGTCATAGCTTCACGTACATATGGGTCAATAGCTCGTAGTTTCGCATTCAAAATCTCTGTCCAACCAGTGAATTATAATCAGATTACGTTATCAATATTCTAAGTGGAACACGTGGTGTAGGGACTCCATCCATTACCGACATTGTCAACTGCATCGCAGCCCTTCTTGCATTCATACTAATTAAGAGCCCTTCTTGCATTCATACTAATTAAGAGTTATTTACTTTAGCTCACGAATTTCATATTTCCGTTTTTCGTTAATAAATCTTTGCAATCGGACTGGGCATCTATAATATCAGTATAGATCGGACCCTACAACCCTTTTTAAATTAACTGATGAGGGAGATAAGGTAGTTAAAAGTCTGTTATATTACGTCCCCTTCAGTTTCACCATTAGGGTAGAAATATTAACTAGATTAGGATCAGATCTGCATTGCGCATAGTCTGGTAGTGGTGTAGCTGAAGGAGGTTCTCTCACGTAGAGTATTACCTCACAGATAGAAGTAAGGAGTGGTATCGCAAATTGAAAATAAACGCACACCGCCAACGTTTTGTGATTCTTCAGCGTGATGCCTTCCTTTTCCATCAACCTGCTTTTCTTTACTTAATGTTAATTCTGGACATAAAATTTCTTCGTACTGAAAACGGGGAATAATAAATAAAAAAAAATCGTCTGCTCTTCCAGATTCTGGTATTCGTTCTGACACTGCAACTACACTACTGGCCATTAAAGTTGCTACGCCACGAAGATGACGTGCCACAGACGCGATATTTAACCGACAGGAAGAAGATGCCGTGATATGCCTCGTGTAAGGAGGAGAAATGCGTACCATCACGTTTCCGACTTCGATAAAGGTCGGATTCTAGCCTATAGCGATTGCAGTTTATGGTATCGCGACATTGCTGCTCGCGTTCGTCGAGATCCAATGACTGTTAGTAGAATATGGAATCGGTGGCTTCAGGAGGGTAATACGGAACGTCGTGCTGTATCCCACCGGCCTCGTATCACTAGCAATCGATATGACAGGCATCTTATCCTCATCGCTGTAACGGATCGTGCAGAAACGTCTCGATCCCTGAGTCAACAGATGGGGACGTTTGCAAGACAACAACCATCTGCACGAACAGTTCGACGACGTTTGCACCAGGATGGACTATCACCTCGGAGACCATGGCTGCGGTTACCGTTGACGCTGCATCACAGACAGGAACGCCTGCGATGGTGTACTCAACGACGAACCTGGGTGCACGAAAGGCAAAACGTCATTTTTTCGGATGAATCTAGGTTTTGTTTACAGCATCATGATGGTCGCATCCGTGTTTGGCGACATCGCGGTGAACGCACATTCGAAGCGTGTCTTCGTCATCGCCATACTGGCGTATCCCCCGGCGTAATGGTATGGGGTGCCACTGGTTACATGTCTTGGTCACCTCTTGTTCGCACTGACGGCACTTTGAACAGTGGACGTTTCATTTCAGATGTGTTACGACCCGTGGCTCTACCCTTCATTCGATCCCTGCGAAACCCGACATTTCAGCAGGATAAAGCACGACCCCATGTTGCACGTCCTGTACGGGCCTTTGTGGATACAGAAAATGTTTGACTGCTGCCCTGGCGAGCACGTTCTCCAGATCTCTCACCAATTGTACAGGTCTGGTCAATGGTGGCCGACCAACTGGCTTGTCACAATACGCCATTCACTACTCTTGATGAACTGTGGTATCGTGTTGAAGCTGCATGGGCAGCTGTACCTGTACACGCCATCCATGCTCTGTTTGACGCAATGCCCAAGCCTATCAAGGCCGTTATTACGACCAGAGGTGGTTGTTCTGGGTACTGATTTCTCAGGATCTATGCACCCAAATTGCGTGAAAAAGTAATAACATGTCAGTCCTAGTGTAATATATTTGTCCAATGAATACCCGTTAATCATCTTCATTTCTTCTTGGTGTAGCAATTTTAATGGCCAGTAGTGTGTTATTGCCTGTAGAGCTCACCGGCCGTTTGTACTCACGATATTGTTGATAAAATTAGAATACGTGTACGTCTTGGTGGAAGACCTATTGAGCTACTTCTCCGCACCCCCCCCCCCCCTTCCCCTTCCCACAAGTCCGCTGGAGTCTACTCAATCTTTCCCCTATCTCAGTCTGATAGAAGTCACGCCTTTTGTAGTTTTCTCCTTGTTCCTGCACAAGCGAGGGACCAGATACATCCACTGTCCGCCCCACAGAGAACATGAACTATCACAGACAACGAAAAGATTTGAAATTTATTCGCAAATTGCGAATACAGTTACACATCAACTTCACAATTAACTAGAAAAACATGAAAATTTGTGCTGAACCGGTACTCGAGCCAGACTTTCCCTCTTATCGCGTGCGGTAACCATTCTGACTATCCATGCACGTCTCCAGGACCGGCTCAAACCTTGATACTTCATGGTGTCTGCCTTTCACACTGCTCGCGCATTATGTGATTGCCACACGGTTTGCCTTTTTTTTTTTTTTTTTTTGACGTGCATGCCTGTCTGAAGGTCATTTTCATCGAATTAATAGATATTGTAAAATAAAGACACAATAACTGCAAAGAAAAATTCGTACATTTCGTAATAAGTTGCACTGCCGGATAAAACTACTGTAGATGAGTAAACTCTACATTATTTTAGCTTTAAACCGTAGACTAATTTAATACGAAAAGCTCGATCAAGGTATCCTATTCCTGAAGCCTGTTTTCTGACTCATCTGTGACGAACTATCACTGTCTTTTGTTTTCGTCGTATACTGTAAACTATGCTTTGTGAAAACTAAAGACTTGAACGAAGGCAAATAATCAGTTTATGTGCAGAATATACACTGAAGCGCCAAGAAAAGTGGTATAGGCATGCATATTCCAATACAGAGATATATATGTAAAGGGGCAGAAAACGCCGCTGCAGTCGGTAACGCCTATATAAGACAAGTGTCTGGCGCAGTTGTTAGATCGGTTATTGCTGCTACAATGGCTGGTTATCAAGATTTAAGTCAGATTGAACGTGGTGTTATAATCGGCGCACGAGCGATGGGACACAGCATCTCCGAGGTAGCGATGAAGTGGGGATTTTCCCGTACCACCATTTTAAGAATGTACCGTGAATATCAGGAATCGGGTAAAACATCAAATCTCAGACACTGTTGCGCCCGGAAAAAGATCCTGCAAGAACGGGACCAACGACGACTGTAGAGAATCATTCAACATGAAAGAAGTGCAACCTTTCCGCAAATTGCTGCAGATTTCACTGCTGGGCCATGAACAAGTGCCAGTGTGTGAAACAATCAACGATACACTCTGACAGGTGACACGAACGTGAGCATCCTGTCTGTTCACATGCATTCTTTCATGTCGACTGTACATTTCGGCGGACTTGGACAATTCCAGCAGGATATAGCGAAACTCCACACGTCTAGGATTGATACACAGTGATTCCAGGATCTCGCTTGAGATTAAACACTTCCGCTGGCCTCCAAACGCCCCAGACATGAACATTATAGAGTATACCTGGGATGCCTTGCGACGTGCTGTTCAGAAGAGATCTCCACTCCCTCGTACTCTTGCGGATTTATGGATAGCCCTGCAGGATTCATGGTGTCAATTCCCTCCAGCACTACTTCAGACATTAATCGAGTCCATGCCACGTCCTGTTGCGCCACTTGAGCGTGCTCACGGGGGCGCTACACCAGTTTCTCTGGCTCTCCAGTGCATGGCAGCAGTAGGATTCTCAATGATAACAGTGATAACTGGCATGGTAACAGCCTCCACAGTCGACGTCGTAAAGTATGTACGGTACAGTTCGTTCGGAGGAATCTTGTTCGAAGCGTTGGGCTAATCAAATTTTCACCTCTGTACGTGACCGTGAAGAGGAGGAGAGCTGTCGGCGTAAAGTCCCTGATAATCAGATTACATTGTGCATAATATCTGGGAACTCTCTCCATTGTTATGAAATGAGAACATGTGTTGACTCTGATGATGATGATGCTGATATGCCTATCGGACAATGGCGCTACACTTGACACCCTCCCACTTGGTGCTATTCAGCTGGAATAGGTCATGCATCGGTAATGCGTTACGCCTTCTTTTCTATCTCATAATATTGAAAAACACAAATATAACAGTGAAGCTGCAAGTACTTTTATTAGTGCCACCTGCTCTCAGCAGTTAAATTTCACGTCTCTCATTTCTCGAATGTAAATTGTTGTCTGGCTAGAAGAAGGAAAACCTTCATATCTTCTCGACTGAACCTGTGCCTAGCTATCTTCCAGCCAACAATGCCAGACCACTTTGTTATTATTACTGGCGTAATGTATGGAATTATTTTGCGTAAAATATTCGTACATGGCCAGAGGAATATATTCTAGCACAAAATTAAATTTTCCACAACTCACAAAACTGGAAATGTTCAAGATTTGTTTCATAAGCATGGGGATGAAATGGCACTTTCTTTTTTTACCTTCTGAAGCGCTGACTTTGACTCTTAGTAGCCATTGTTTTGATTTTTGCAAGAACAATTAAAGCATCATTATATAGCCCCCGTAACTCCCAAGGAACTGGAACAATTTCTTTCCAGAGAATGGTGTGTAATACCAAGTATCGTTGGATGTGGTCGCACACATCAGTAAGTGTATTTCTAGGTATTTTGTTCATGAACTGTAAGTTCCAAAGACTGCCTACTTTGTGTGATGGTCGCAGAGAGTTTTCAGGTTGTTTGCATCTTTTAAAGTTCGCATGCTGCTTTAAACAAGCGCCGTTCACAGATCATCAGCAACCTCTTTTCCCCTGCTCTCTTCCCACCCTGCAGCTGACTAGGCAACCACAGAGTAATAATTATTTTCACCTATGTGGCTTTACAACCTGAAATGGATTGGAATAGCTTGTCGGAAGGCATGGAAACGTATTCCATCCAAACCATAGAACTAGTGCACCAGTCTAAACTGCGGCGTGTTTACCTTGCGACCGTTTGCTCGGATATATGCATAAAACGGCCGTCTGCTGTACCTAGTACGGTCTTTGCAATCTTATATTCAACTGATACATTGTGCATCATAACGTTTATCGTGAATGTTATTTACCAAATATCTAACTACGATGTACTCTGTAGGCAGACCAGTTGCTGTTAAGGAACACTGGCAACTGACCTTGGTACTTACGACGGAGAGGCAGGTGGGACGGTATGTTAAGTACACTTATTGATGCTAGCTAGTGACCGACTAGCAGTAATCGCCTGCCGCTTACGTGCAGAGCCCATGTCACCACAGCGGCTAACCTTAATAGCAGCAATAAAAGTGGGCTCAGCTGGAAGGACGCACGTCACGGGTGAGCTCGTGCGTAAGAATCTCGCTGTGTCTTACTAACATGTTTTAATGATTATCCATCTAGAATTCCACATTTAGCTCCAACACAAGTATATAACAATAAGAAAATGAATATCAAAATTACATCAAGTATTCTTCAGAAATTGTTATACATTACTGGCCATTAAAATTGCTACACCACGAAGATGACGTGCTACAGACGCGAAATTTAACCAACAGGAAGAAGATGCTTTGATATGCAAATGATTAGCTTTTCACAGCATTTACACAAGGTTGGCGCCGGTGGTGACACCTAAAACGTGCTGACATGAGGAAAGTTTACAACCAATTGCTCATACACAAACACCAGTTGACCGGCGTTGCCTGGTGAAACATTGTTGTGATGCCTCGTGTAAGGAGGAGAAATGCGTACCATCACGTTTCCGACTTTGATAGAGGTCGGATTGTAGCCTATCACGATTGCGGTTTATCGTATCGCGACATTGCTGCTCGCGTTCGTCGAGATCCAATGACTGTTAGCTGAATATGGAATCGGTGGGTTCAGGAGGGTAATACGGAACGCCGTGCTGGATCCCAACGGCAATGTATCACTAGCAATCGACATGGCAGGCATCTTACCCGCATGGCTGTAACGGATCGTGCAGCCACGTCTCGATCCCTGAGTCAACAGATGGGGACGTTTGCAAGACAACAACCATCTGCACGAACAGTTCGACGAAGTTTGCACCAGCATGGACTATCACCTCGGAGACCATGGCTGCAGTTACCCTTCACGCTGCATCACAGACAGGAGCGCCTGCGATGGTGTACTCAACGACGAACCTAGGTGCACGAACGGCAAAACGTCGTTATTTCGGATGAGTCCAGGTTTTGTTTACAGCATAATGATGGTTGCATCCATGTTTGGTGACATCGCGGTGGACGCACATTGGGAGCGTGTATTCGTCATCGCCATACTGGCGTATCACCTGGCGTGATGGTATGGGGTGCCACTGGTTACACGTCTCGGTCACCTCTTGTTCGCATTGACGGCACTTTGAACAGTGGACGTTACATTTCAGATATGTTACGACCGTGGATCTACCCTTCATTCGATCCATGCGAAACCCTACATTTCAGCAGGATAATGCACGACCGCATGCTGCAGGTCCTATACGGGCCTTTCTGGATACAGAAAGTGTTCGACTGCTGCCCTGCCCAGCACATTCTCCTCTCACCAATGGAAAACGTCTGGTCAATGGTGGCCGAGCAACTGGCTCGTCACAGTCCGCCAGTCACTATTCTTGATGAACTGTGGTGTCGTGTTGAAGCTGCATGGGCAGCTGTACCTGTACACGCCATCCATGCTCTGTTTGACTCAATGCCAAGGGCCGGCCTGTTTGGCCGAGCGATTCTAGACGCTTCAGTCTGGAACCGCACGACCGCTACGGCCGGAGTTTCGAATCCTGCCTCGGGCATGGATGTGTGTGATGTCCTTAGGTTAGTTAGGTTTAAGTAGTTCTAAGTTCTATGTGACTGATGACCTCAGATGTTAAGTCCCGTAGTGCTCAGAGCCATTTGAACATTCAATGCCCAGGCGTATCAAGGCCGTTATTGCGGCCAGAGGTGGTTGTTCTGGGTACTGATTTCTCCGGATCTATGCACCCAACTTGCGTGAAAATGTAATCACATGTCAGTTCTAGTATAATATATTTGTCCAATGAATACCAGTTTATCATCTGCATTTCTTCTTGATGTGGCAATTTTAATGACCAGTAGTGTAGTAGACTGGAAAGTAGTGTGATATCCACCGCCACCGCGCGCGCATGTTTTCATGTCAGTAGGAGCGAAACTAAGTAACTTTGTTGTATGGTTGTATGGCGGTAGCAGTCGCCACAGACCAGGGTGGTACTGGTTATTCTTCGTATTTTTAAATTCCATGTTAATAAATGCCGATAAAACTAATGTCGCACTTTATTCGTTTAAAACAGCTCTAATAAATGGGCACGTAAGATTCAGATTTTAATAATAATTTTGATTGTAACGGGCAACAAACCGACGACTTTCGTCGACATTGGGCACACCAGGAATGTCGTGATGAGCAGTATTTGTTTTGGGCCACTTCTAGCTATACATTGCTAAAACTAAATTAGAATTATCTGCCGAAACATCAGAGAATGTGCACCTGGGTCACGCACATTGTTCTGCCTCATTTTCGCATTCCTTCTGACCTTCCAAGAGCGTCTCATTTTTCCTCCACGGGGTGTCTTTCTATCTTCAGTCCACATTGTCCCTGGTTTCATTGAGAGTTCAGTCTCTGCTATCACATTTCACTTGCGTGTCTTGTTTCTATATACGTTTCTGTCTACATTGTTTGTTGTATCGATTTGTGCCTTGTCTAGGTCAAGTCTGATTGTGGTCCACGGTATGATTGACTTGACCCCTTCTATGTATGTCAGAATACTGTTGGATTAGTGTTTTTGGTGGTAGCCTACTGATGCGCCCCTTGAACTTTAACTTTCTTTTTCTAACATCAGATGCTAGGTTTGACGTTTTCTCTATGATTCTCCGAGAGTGTAATTTGTATCCATCTTCTGTCATGATTTTGAGTTCTTGCTTCAGTATGCTTTTCGTGTCGCTTTCCGTATGGAGTGTTAGTGTCTCACTTGCCTACAGTATTTCCGGCTTCATTACTGTGTTATAGTGTCTTATCTTTGTTTGAATGAACATGAATTTTTTATCACATATTTTGCTGTAAGCTCCCTTCATTTTTTGTGGTCCAGTCTTCTGTGAGACCTTTTCTCCTCCTGTAGGTTCGAGGATTTCACCTAGATGTTCGAAATATGTAGCTCTGTTTATCCTGCCGTATTTTCTGTCTAATTTTTGCATATTTCATTTTGTGCTGAAGAATTCAGTCTCCTCTAAAGGGGTTTGCCGGCCAACTTTTCCTGTACATGAGTATTTCTTTTTGTTAGGTTGCTGCTTCGTCGTTATCCGAGAATTTGACCAGGTCATCTACGAAGGCTAAGTTTGAGATTCCTTAGTCCTACTCGTGTTGGTTTTCAGAGTCCGTGGATTTTCAGTTCTTTTTACCATTCTGTCATTGGTTTGTCCTAGGACTAGACTGAACGATAGCGGGAAAATCCGTCGCCTTAGCACTCACCAGGTTTGATCACGAAGGGGTCAGCGATTTCACTCACGGATTTAACTTTCGATGTTGTGCCAGCCAATGTCTGTCTGATTCGTCGTAATGTTTTTGGGCCAGGTCCCTGTTCTACTAAGTTAATGAACAAGAACTGTCAGTGAACAGGATCGTATGCTTTCTTGGAATCTATGATATCGCAAATTGTTGGAGTATTACTGACATCTACAATGGTAAATATATATGGAAAACAAGAACTCCAACATTCAGAGGAGTATGGACCAAAACAAGAAAAAATTATACTAAATATGGGCCCTAAAATACATATCTTAATACCTACGAGCACTTGGTCATCTTTGTTGATGTGGGACACACCTCTTCTACTGTAAGCTCGTGCTTTCCAAATATTGAGAGGTGGTAGTGTGGATCAAATCAAGAAAGAAATGGATAGAAATCATAGGTTCTAAGTTGCACATCTTAAAAGCAACGGGAACTTGTTCATTTTCGCTGTTGTGAAACACATCTCTTCTATTGCCTCCAGACAAACACGAAAAGTAAAGAGCATGGAGAAAAACAGATGTGGTTCGTAGTATCGAAAATGAACAAGTGATCTCTTAAGATATGGAGTTTGGAGCCCTTGTTTGTCAGACTTTTTCTTGTTCTGGTCCGTACAATAATTTACATCGTACTACAGAAAGTACCACAAATGGAGTAAAGAAAGCCATCTAAGCTAAGGCACATGCAAAGTTCACGGTATCTTCAACATTATCTCGCCCTCTGCACGCAAACTATTGGTCCTAGAGAAAGAAATGAATACGACCATTTTGTAGGATATTTATTGTAGTTTGATTTGTACCGAAATACGTTATCGGTAGAGACCGTGGTTTTCGATCTATTCAAGAAAAACATACAAAAATTACCCCCTAAAGCACCTACCCTTCTCCCCACAATAATACCCCACTAGTCAGGATTTTCAGTATTTTGTTCGTCACACCCCTCCGACCAGTGTATAAAGATTTGTGACTGCTCGAATTATTTCCCATATTGGACCTTTTTTACTCTCAATTGACAGAGTTGTCATGCTACCCTCTTTGTCGGCTGTTTCGATGACATTTTTAATTTAAGCTTTCCCGTGAGGTTATTGAAAGAAAAAAAAAAGATTTCTGTAAACATTATGCAGAATCTAATTACGTTTATAATTCGATCTGAACTTAGCCCTTGTAGAACGGTAGTTTCGTAGTAAGAAGGCCAGAAAAACAAAATGATTTAATTATTAATTTTATGCTTCAAAATACACAAAACTGTGGAATAAAATATACACCATGTCAATTTTACAGTTCGTAAATGCTCGACTAAGCCGGTGGCGTAATAATAAGCCATTCAGTGAAGACCTAAAATGCTCAAATAATGTTAATAATTCGTTTAGTAGCAATTTATTGTGTAGTGTTAAGACAGAGTGTCATGATCAGTATACTAAAAATCCCAATACTGGGGGGGGGGGGGGAGAATGACTGTGGGGGGGTGTTTGTAGGTCACTTTTGTATGATTTTCTTGAATCACTCGAAAACTGTGGCCTCTAGCGGAGACGTATCCCAGTACAAAATTAAACTGCATTACATTTCCTATGAGAAAGCTCATATTTATTTCTTCTCTAGGACCAGCAGTTTGTGGGAAGTGAGTGAGAAGACACAAAATCATGCGCAACCAGCTTGCTCTTAACCTTTGGTGGTTTCCAGATTTAATAGGCAGCAAGTGTCCTATACAAATTTGTTTGTCTCCACTTCAGTATCACTGTAGTACGTTGTAAACAATTGTCGTTTACGGCCTGTATACAGTAAAACCTAAAACCTGTTTCACATTCCCAGATTTTACGTTTTCCCGCCATTTAAGTTATTTTGTTAGGTCTATAGCAAGTCCTATTCCCTCAATAAAACAAAAATAAAAAACACAGGCGACCCTTGTGGTCACTAAGTGACTGAGACCACTCATTTCCGAGATCTTATCAGTTCAACCTATCACATTCAAGCTATCATTTGTATCGGTATTGTTCCATTCGTGAAATATCGATATACATATATCGATTTGAAAGTTTCATCTTTGAAACTAAAGGGCAATATCCAAACACACTGAAGTTTCTTCGACAAATGTTGAAAAATTTTCTAAATACAAGCACAAGTTGTCCTCCTGCACACTGATTGTCACACACTGCAATAGCTCTATGATGCGTACAAAACGATTTTCTGGCGTTTTCGATGAATGAGATTTCTTAAAGAAAAGCATGGTGATTCTAAATTAATTTTCCTTTTGTAACTTAGTTAGAATCTCCTATAAAGTTTTTCGTTACCCTAGCTCAATTTGTTACTCACTTTATTATTTTTACCTCGATTGGGCGATATTTTCAGGTAATTTCAGTGATAGTTAGCCAGGTGCCCTGCGCTTGCAAGTCCATTATCAAACGAGGTGTGAAAACAAGTAACTAGACTTTTTTTTAATTTCGCGGGCTTTATACATCCCAACTGGTAAATTTTCTTAGCTCGTTGGTTCACATGATCCTGATGTATGTTTGAATTCTTGCCTGTTTTGGGTAATTAGTTTATTGTTGACAGCCGAAAAGGTTATAAGTGTTTTCGAGTGCTAGCCAAACTTTTACTTGCGAAAAAGTTGGAACAAAGAACCCGCATTGAATTTTGCTTGGAGAACGGAATAAAGTGCATCACTGCATTCGAAATGTTGACTGTGGCGCGTTTGCTATGAGTAAAACAAGAGTTTACTAATGGTGTAAATGTTTCAAAGAGGGTGGAGAAGACGTCGAAGATGACGACCCCTGGACGCCGTACAACATCAACTACAGATGACAATGTTGAAGAAGTAAAGAAAATGGTGCTGGAAAATCGCCGAATCACCACCAGAGAGGTCGCTGATGATATCGACGTATCCTTTGACAGTTTTTCGGATGTTTTGGCCATGAAACGTGTAGCAATGTTTGTTCGGAAATTGTTGAATTTCGACCAAAAACAACGTCGCGTGAACATCGTTCAGGAATTGCTGAATGAAATCGACAACCATCCACAACTTCTAAAAAAGGTTACGAGGGTATGACGTCGAAATTAAGGTCCAGCTATCCCACTAAAAGTTGCCTGGACAGCCAATGCCATAAAAAATTACACCAGTCCGATATACATAGGAATGTTCTTCTCAATGTTTTGTTTCTAATGCAATGGGGCAGTGCATCATGAGTTCCTGCCTTATGGTCGTACTGTCAACAAGGAAATCTACCTGGAACTTATGCGCCATCTACGTGACGAAATCTCCAGAAATCGACCAAAATTGTGCCAAAACCAATCGTTAAAACTGTATCACGCTAATGCTACCGTCCACAACTCAATGCCTGTTCGTGATTTTTTGACAGAAAGCAAAACCACTGTGTGACCTAAGCCACTGTATTCACCCTGTATGGCCCAATGGAACTTCTTTGTGTTCCCGTGCCGAAGAGAAAAATGAATGGACGTGGTTTTGGCACCATAGATGAGATAAAACACAATCGCTGAAGAAGCTGAACAACATAACGAAAAATGAGTTCCAGAAGTACTTCCAAGATTGGAAAAAAGCGCTGACTCTAGTGTATTACATCCGAGGCGGATTACTTTGATAGGGAAAAAAAATTGTTGATGAATAAATGAAGCCGGCCGGCGTGGCCGTGCGATTCTAGGCGCTACAGTCTGGAACCGAGCGACCGCTACGGTCGCAGATTCGAATCCTACCTCGGGCATGGATGTGTGTGATGTCCTTAGGTTAGTTAGGTTTAATGAGTTCTAAGTTCTAGGCGACTGATGACCTCAGAAGTTAAGTCGCATAGTGCTCAGAGCCATTTGAAGCATTTGAATAAATAACGATTCTTTGCGAAAAAACAAAAATTCCCGTTACTTTTTGATCACACCTCATATGCATAAACTAAATGTATTCTCACTAGAGGAAACTGACACCACTGTCGTCGCCCCTTCCCACCAGCGGGCGCCTCGGGTAATGGAAATGAGCGTATGGCATCGTTGGCCGGGAGGCCCCATTCGAGGAAGTTCGGCCGCCAAGTGCAAGTCTTATTTCAGTCGACGCCACATTGGGCGACTTGCGCGCCGATGATGATAGCGAAATGATGATGAGGAGCTGTCACTTAAATGTCTTTCCAGTGCTGGGGTAGCGTGCGTACGTTTGACGTAAACTCGATTAGCCCTAATTATACACTACTGGCCATTAAAATTGCTACACCAAGAAGAAATGCATATGACAAACGGGTATTCATTGGACAAATATATTATACTAGAACTGACATGTGATTACATTTTCACACAATTTGAGTGCATAGATCCGGAGAAATCAGTACCCAGAACAACCACCTCTGGCCGTAATAACGGCCTTGATACGCATGGGCGTTGAGTCAAATAGAGATTGGATGGCGTGTACATGTACAACTGCCCATGCAGCTTCAACACGATACCACAGTTCATCAAGAGTAGTGACTGGCGTATTGTGACGAGCCAGTTGCTCGGGCACCATTGACGAGACATTTTCAATTGGTGAGAGATCTGGAGAATGTGATGGCCAGGGCATCAGTCCAACATTTTCTGTATCAACAAAGGCCCGTACAGGACCTGCAACATGCGGTGGTGCATTATCCTGCTGAAACGTAGGGTTTCGCAGGGATCGAATGAAGGGTAGAGCCACGGTCGTAACACATCTGAAATGTAACGTCCACTGTTCAAAGTGCCGTCAATGCGAACAAGAGGTGACCGAGACGTGATACGCCAGTATGGCGATGACGAATACACGCTTCCAATGTGCGTTCACCGCGATGTCACCAAACACGGATGTGACCATCATAATGCTGAAAACAGAACCTGGTTTCATCCGAAAAAATGACGTTTTGCCATTCGTGCACCCAGGTTCGTCGTTGAGTACACGATCGCAGGCGTTCCAGTCTGTGATGCAGCGTCAACGGTAACCGCAGCCACGGTCTCCGAGGTGATAGTCCATGCTGGTGCAAACGTCGTCGAACTGTTCGTGCAGATGGTTGTTGTCTTGCAAACGTCCCCATCTGTTGACTCAGGGCTCGAGACGTGGCTGCACGATCCGTTACAGCCATGCCGGTAAGATACCTGTTATCTCGACCGCTAGTGATACATGGCCGTTGGGATCCAGCACGGCGTTCCGTATTACCCTCCTGAACCCACCGATTCCATATTCTGCTATCAGTCATTTGATGTCGACCAACGCGAGTAGCAATGTCGCGATACGATAAACCGTAATTGCGATAGGCTAGAATCCGACCTTTATCAAAGTCGGAAACGTTATGGTACGCATTTCTCCTCCTTACACGAAGCATCACAATAACGTTTCACCAGGCAACGCCGGTCAACTGCTGATTGTGTATGAGAAATCGGTTGGAAACTTTCCTCATGTCAGCACGTTCCAGTTGTCTCCACCGGCGCCAACCTTGTGTGAATTCTCTGAAAAGCTAATCATTTGCATAACGCAGAATATTCTTCCTGTCGGTTAAATTTCGCGTCTGTAGCACGTCATATTCGTGGTGTAGCAAGTTTAATCGCCAGTAGTGTATTTCATTAAATGAACACATAATTCCTTTAACTGAAGTTAAACAAAAGTTAATTTTAATTCTAGTTCTATCATACTTTCTCCGTGGTTAATTTGTGTATTTATATATTTATTACACTTAGTAAGCTGAGGGCCATCATGCAGTGGTGGCTCTTGCAAAATTTTACCAGTGCTCTACAATGGCGTAGCGTTTTGGCTTAAGGGTAATAATTGTAACAAAATGGAATATATTAATTTTACATATATAAACTGAATTGTGTAAATATATTAAAATTTTATAATCAACTGTTTAATGTGGTGAGGAATAAATGAAAACGAAAAGGAAGAACTGTTGGTAGCAGTGAGAAGTAGATCCGAGTCAATAAATTGCCAGTAAGTGTGCTGCCACACCGCTGCGTGAACTGCTGCTCCAAAGTCCCACACACTCTGTGTGTAAATCTCTAGAGAGCGTTTTACCTATTCCTGCGACCTATTCGGGCGAAATATTCTAGGAAATTGAACTACTCACATAGTTCGAGGCAAATCAGCGAGTCTCGTCCGTCGCCCTCCTGTTATTGGATTCAGATTTGGAATAGATCTACCTAACAATTTAAATAGTATTTCCTCTTTGAAAGATCTGCTGGAAAAGGGCCTCTTTAGGAGATCATCTACAGAAAACACTTTTAAAAAATGGTTCAAATGGGTCTGAGCACTATGGGACTTAGCATCTGAGGTCATCAGTCCCCTAGAACTTAGAACTACTTAACCTAACTAACCTAAGGACATCACACACATCCATGCCCGAGGCAGGATTCGAACCCGCTACCGTAGCGGTCGCGCGGTTCCCGACTGAAGCGCCTAGAACTGCTCGGCCACAACGGCCGGCAGAAAACACTTTCATCCAAAATTTATTCAATACTTTTTTTAATCATTGGCTATAGCCTTTTGTCTACATAGGTAGCAATCATAACTAAATTGAATATATTAATTTTAAGTAAATTAATTGAACTGTATAATTATATTTAAATTTTATAATTATTAGTTTAGAATTGTGAGGAATAAAATAAAATTAGATTTGATGGCAGTGGGAATCGAACCTGAGCCGAAGAATTGCCACTCACTGTGTGCTTGAGCTCATTTTTTTTCAATTTAACGTTGATTTCTTATACATTTGCGATTATTAATGATGTCATAGCAAAAGATAACACGAAATAGACGTGTTATAATTACAGACGAACCTCATTTCAGAACGGTTATCATAATATCAAAATAGCGGGAGTCTTCTCCAGCTGAAAAGTAACTATTCTGCAGTCCTTTTTTGTTGATTCCCACAATTACTTGTATCTCTTGCGTATTTAACCAACGCTTAGCATGAAATAAGGCTGTAATTAACTGTGTTGATACATATACATGTGACTTGCGAAGAGTTTCAGTTAAAGACAGTTACATAGGAGCGGACTTTTCACGCCGTACGTAAGCTCGCAGGTAGAAAATTGTGGAATACTTCCTACTATAGCGTTGGAACACATTTTCCCCATCGTATTGCAGCAGTTCGCTGTCATAGACTCAACAAGACGTTTGAAATCCCCTGCAGAAATATTGAGCCCTGCTGCCTCAATAGCCGCTCATAATTGCGAAAGTGTTGCCAGTACAGGGTTTTGTGCACGAATTAACCTCTCGGTTATGTCCCATAAATGTTCAATGGGATTCATCGGGGTAACCAAACCATTCGCTCGAATTGTCCAGAACGTATATCAAACCAATGGCGAACAACTGTGGGTCGGCGGTTTGGTGCACTGTCATCCATAAAATAATCCATCATTGTTTGGGAACATGACGCCGATGAATGGCTGCAAGTGGTCTACAAGTGGCCGAACATCCAGGCAACCCAGTCCATTCCATGTACGAGGTGCATTCAAGTTCTAAGGCCTCCGATTTTTTTCTCCAGACTGGAAAGAGATAGAAACATGTGCATTGTTTTAAAATGAGGCCGCGTTCATTGTCAATACATCCCAGAGATGGCAGCACCGTACGGCAGATGGAATTTTACCGGCAGTGGCGAGAATGAGAACTGTTTTAATTACTTAAAATGGCGACGTTTTCCTTACTTGAACAGTGTGCAATCATTCGTTTTCTGAATTTGCTTGGTGTGAAACCAATTGAAATTCATCGACAGCTGAAGAAGACATGTGGTGATGTGAGTTATGGATGTGTCGAAAGTGCGTTCGTGGGTGCGACAGTTTAATGAAGGCAGAACATCGTGTGACAACAAACCGAAACAACCTCGGGCTCGCACAAGCCGGTCTGACGACGTGATCGAGAAAGTGGAGAGAATTGTTTTGGGGGATCGCCGAATGACTGTTGAACAGATCGCCTCCAGAGTTGGCATTTCTGTGGGTTCTGTGCACACAATCCTGCATGACGACCTGAAAATGCGAAAAGTGTCATCCAGGTGGGTGCCACGAATGCTGACGGACGACCACATGGCTGCCCGTGTGGCATGTTGCCAAGCAATGTTGACGCACAACGACAGCATGAATGGGACTTTCTTTTCGTCGGTTGTGACAATGGATGAGACGTGGATGCCATTTTTCAATCCAGAAACAAAGCGCCAGTCAGCTCAATGGAAGCACACAGATTCACCGCCACCAAAAAAATTCCGGGTAACCGCCAGTGCTGAAAAAATGATGGTGTCCATGTTCTGGGACACGGAGGGCGTAATCCTTAACCATTGCGTTCCAAAGGTGCATCCTACGAAAATGTTTTGAAGAACAAATTCCTTCCTGCGCTGCAACAAAAACGTCCAGGAAGGGCTGCACGTGTGCTGTTTCACCAAGACAACGCACCCGCACATCGAGCTAACGTTACGCAACAGTTTCTTCGTGATAACAACTTTGAAGTGATTCCTCATGCTCCCTGCTCACCTGACCTGGCTCCTAGTGACTTGTAGCTTTTTCCAACAATGGAAGACACTCTCCGTGGCCGCACATTGACCAGCCGTGCTGCTATTGCTTCAGCGATTTTCCAGTGGTCAAAACAGACTCCTAAAGAAGCCTTCGCCGCTGCCGTGGAATCATGGCGTCAGCGTTGTGAAAAATGTGTACGTCTGCAGGGCGATTTTGTCGAGAAGTAACGCCAGTTTCATCGATTTCGGGTGAGTGGTTAATTAGAAAAAAATCGGAGGCCTTAGAATTTGAATGCACCTCATAAACACAGCCCACATCATTACAGACCCACAACCAGCTTGCTCAGTGTCTTGTTGACAACTTGAGTCCATGGCGTCATGGCATCTACGCCACACTCGTACCCTACCAACAGCTCTTTCCTTTTTTCTTTTATTTATCTGTCTTCTCAGTACTTTGATGGCGCCTGTCACGAATTGCTCTCTTAAAATAGCCTTTTCGTCTAAGAGTATCGCTTGCAACCTGTGTTCTCGACAATTATTGTTTGCTGGATGTATACCAATCTCTGCCTCACTCGACAGTCATCTGCCGTTAGCAACTGAATATGGTATTCATCTAATTCGACCACAGTTTTCCAGTCGTCTGGCGTCCCACCGATATCGTCATGAACCCAGGAAAGATGCTGCAGGCGATGTCGTGCTGTCAGCAACGGCACTCGCATCGATCGACTGCTGCCGTAGCCCATTAATGCCAAATTTCACCACAATGTCCTAACGGATACGCTCGCCATACGCCCCACATTGATTTCTGCGGTTATTTGACGCAGTGTTGCTTTTTTGTTAGCACTGACAACTCTGCACAAACGTCGCTGCTATGTGAGAAAGGTTGTCGCCACTTCGTTGTCCATGGTGAGAGTTTATGCCCCAAATTTGGTATGCCCGGCACACTGTTCGTGACATTGTGGGTCTCAGAATATTGAATTCCCTAACTATTTCCGAAATGGAATGTCCCATGCGTCTAGCTACAACTACCATTCTGCTTTCGAAGTCTGTTAATTCCTGTCGTGCCATCACAATCACGTCGGAAACCATTCCACATGAGTCACTTGAGTGCAAATTACAACTCCACCAGTGAACTGCCCTTTTATATATGGTGTGTACGTGATGCTACCGCCATCTGTATACGTTAATATCTGTATCCCATGACTTATCTCACCTCAATGTATAATAAGTAAACACTTTTCTAGTGCGGATTCTTCTTTGAGCGTAGGATGATGTCGTAAACCAGCACGTGTGGGACGTGGGACAGCATGTGAATCGCAGCTCAGTTGGTTGTACATGCCTTTCGTCCAGCTGGTTTTAGTAATGAGAATCTCAGGCTTTACCAGTCCTAGGCATATTTGCCCAGCACAGATGTTGCTCTGCCTGGTGACGAGGTTGTTGCTGGGCACTACCATCACAGTCCACACTTCATTCTTAGCAGCCGCGTACATCGCGGTTTCGCTGTTAGTTGCTGGTGTGGCTTCCCAATGACTATTGATGTGGATGATGAAGCCATCGTCGACGCTCCTGCTGATAATGGATGGCCTCCATGGTGCAGACACTCAAACCGACTATGTTCACGTTCAGCATGTCTATCCGTGACTCTGTACGCCCACTTGTCATATGAAGATCATTTATTGAAGAACTACAGTTGTTTATGAGAATGGCTGCTCCAGATAAATGTAAATTCTCCTAGAGCCACTTGAAAGCTGCAACTATGCTTTCTTCTTTACTCAGTCCTTCTTCCAGAGCGTGCGGCTTCCCAGGTGCGTCTTTCAGTTCCAGCACCTTGACCCTGTCGACCAATCTGGCTAGTCGCAAGACAGTAGCGTATCACCAGAACAGCACCTGCCTGTGGCGCGCCGTCGCCCTGATACCTCTCCAGGACCTTCTCTCACTTGAAAACTTCCACTCGGCCACGGCACCGGAATAACTACTGTTCCACTAAAACCCCTCATAATCTACACCAGCACAATACATTACACACGGTTTCAGTTCGTAATCTTGTGGGGTAAGCAACATAGCACTCATAGAGCCGGAAGGGATGACATCACATCAGTGTACCTGCATTCGAAAACAGAGCCGCGTCCCTTCTCTGAGTTGGTCACAGAGCGACTGACCATTTCAGCACTCGACACTGGTTTCTAGCTATCAGAGACAGACCACTACGAAACATGTTTCCTTCATTTCATTCCCACACAACAATGCACTGAAGACAAATGACATAATTTTAGTGTGACAGCCACATCAAGTTCAAAGATAACGTAATTTCAGAGCTATTCAAAGAGAAATTCCACAATTAGAGCGGCATATTTTCAGTGTGCTGTAGCATTTCTTTGTAGTCATCGGTTTCCTTAGTGGTTTGATGCGGCCCGCCACCAATTCTCCTGTGCCAACAGAGAAGCATTTTCAACCTACTTTCTCAACTGTTTTTTTTATGTATTCCAACATGTCTTCCTCTACATTTTTTACCCTCTACAGCTCCGTATATTACCACAGAAGTTATTCCGTGACATCTTTACGGATGTTCTTCCATCCTGTCGCTTTCCTTATCAGTGTTTTTAATATATTCCATTCCTCTCCTCATTCCTTACCTTATCAGCCCACCTAATTTTGAGCACCGTTCTGAAGCATCACATCTCAGATGCTTCGAACTTCTTATATTCCTGCCTTTTGTAGTCCATGTTTCACTATTATACAGTGCTGTGCTTCAAACGTACATTCTCAGAAACTTCTTCCTATGTTTGATACTAGTAGACTTCACTTGGTCAGGAATGCCCTTTTTGCCATTGCTAATCTGTTTTTAATGTCCTCCTTGCTCCATCCGTCATAGGTTATCTTGCTGCCTAGGTAGAACAATAAAATGGTTGAAATGGCTCTGAGCACTATGGGACTTAATATCTGAGGTCGTCAGTCCCCTAGAACTTAGAACTACGCAAAAACCTAACTAACCTAAGGACATCACACACATCCATGCCCAAGGCAAGATTCGAACTTGCGACCGTAGGAGTCGCGCGGTTCCAGACTGAAGCGCCTAGAACCGCTCGGTCACAATGGTCGGCTAGGTTGAAGAATACATTAACTTCATGTACATCGTGATCAAAAATTACGATGTTAAGTTTCTCCTTGTTCTCATTTCTGCCACGTTTCATTACTTTCATCTTTTTGCAATTTACTCTCAATATGTATTCTGTACCCAGTAGACTGTTCATTCCACTCAAGAGACCCTGTAATTGTTCTTCACTTTCACTGAGAATAACAATGCCATCATCGGATCTTATCTTTCATATCCTTTCACTTTCAATTTTAATTCTCCTCGGGAGAAAGACTACATACCTGTCTTAGACTCTTCTTAATCTGTCCACTACATTCTTGGTCTTCCACTCATATTATTCCGTCTTGGCTCTTGTACATACTGTGTATTACCAGTCTTTCCCTTGCGATGCCACTACCCGAATTTACTGTATTATTATTAGACCATGTCGCATCGGACTTCCAGAAAGCGGCGCTCGCATGTAATATGTTTGAATAGAAACCCTATGGTGATCCAATTACTACATGAAATTTTTGGGATAAATAATGATAATGGCGCGTAACAAACTTATTTTTACGTCTATATTTGATTATTAGTAGCACTGACAATCTCTTTGAAATGACTGAACAGGGAGCACTTAATTCTGTATGTTTGATATTGCCTAGCAGGAGGACATTACTTATTTAAAACAATACCACAGCCTGAAATCGTTTCAAAATACATAAACACACATGATAAACACTCAAACTTGTTTTAGGTTAATGTAAACTACACAAACTGTAATTACTGAATTTAATGTTATTGAGCTTGCATTGTGCTGAAGGCACAATGTGTACTGTGGTGGCAGCAATTTCCTTGACGCTTAGTTAAAGAACAATATAGATCTGCTTGTCAACATAGTTACTGAAAACACTAATTGAGAATCACGTTGCTCGGACGGAACCGAGTAATTTTTGACTGAAAAGCCATCACATCAAGCTGGATAGTAATTAAGGTGGAACACTACCTGTCATCTTCCATCCGTTGCATGAAGCGGCGTCTGCTGGCAATTTCGGCGTTAATTCCGACTATTTTCTCTTGTAATATAGCTACGCCGATACTCACGCACCATAACTTTTCACTGATGTTGCATCACATAGAAATCACTGGATATGGGGTAGTAATGAGCTACATCCTTTAAATAATTTATTACACTCTGTTTGACTATTACACAAACTTATTCACAAAATATAAATGTACTGGTAATGGCGTCGGTATAACGACCACCTTTCATAATAATACTCTTGTAAGATAACTTCTAGTTCGTTGCTACCGAAGTGAGCTCACTAATGGACCTCATCAGTTATTGAGATCACAATACGCCGTTGGATGAAGCTACTGGTCCCTTTACACCTCGCCGTTGGCACAAGCAACTCGTCGCAATTAACACAGCATTGCACCATGCAGTGCCATGTACCTCAGAGCGGGAAACCGTACTATTTTGCCGCTCACAGCCCATCTCCGTCGAAATACCGTGTCTTACAAGCCATAGTGGTTCAAAAATGGTTCAAATGGCTCTGAGCACTATGGTACTCAACTGCTGAGGTCATTAGTCCCGTAGAACTTAGAACTAGTTAAACCTAACTAACCTAAGGACATCACAAACATCCATGCCCGAGGCAGGATTCGAACCTGCGACCGTAGCGGTCCTGCGGTTCCAGACTGCAGCGCCTTTAACCGCACGGCCACTTCGGCCGGCCAAGCCATAGTGTCCATTTAGCTTGTAGCCATACGATAAACGAAGGCCATATGTGTTTTCAGCTGACTTCTAAATGGTCTGTTCGCAACGTTACCGTAGCACACATCGGCAGTCACTTTTACGCTACTTAACCCTTGTTCTGCCTAAGAGCTACGCCAACTTACTTCTACAGCCAATATTACGCGCCAACCTATACACTGTTCTCTTTCTCGGGGATTCCCTCCACACCTAAACATTATTTTACATTACTCCAAGTTCTCTATTTACAGTTAAACATACCATAGCATTACAATATTTAATTACAGTCATCTTCATATATTAAAGTAATATTACATTTATATTTTTACTACACGTAACAATATTATTTAGTTTAATTCTTTTGTTATTTCGCTGTCAGTGCAGCACAAGCCAGACGCTGTCTCCCGCATAGCGTTCTTTAATTTAGCTGCCACCAGGCGGAAGCACTTACGCTTTGCCTTCGATTCTGGCCCACAAATGGCATAAGCGTCCACTTTCTCTACCGTTGCGCCTTGACCATGCCTGGCATTCACTAGATGGCATGTTGTCACATTACACCCTGCATGAAAAATGCGAAGAACTCGAAAAAGGAATGCTTGTCGGAAGGACTGACTCAGCATTTAGAAAAATCAAAACAACCTTCGGTGAAATAAAAAGCAGTGGTGGTGACAGTGCAGTGGAAGTTTTGCTGTTAAACGCAAGGAGAGAGTCTATAAGTGTACAGAGTATGCTGAACTCCTCTGTAAGGAGGAACACTTGTCTGATGACGTGATAGAAAAAGAAACAGGAGTCAATAGGGAGAAGACAGGGGGTCCAGTATTAGAATCAGAATTTAAAAGGGCTTTGGAAGACTTAAGAGCGAATAAGTCAGAAGGTATAGCTAACATTCCATCAGAATTTCTTAATAATTGTATGAAGTAGCATCAAAACGACTATTCACGTTAGTGTGTAGGATGTATGGAACTGTAGATTTACCATCAGATTTTCTAAAAACATCATCTACAAAATTCCGAAGATTGCAAGAGCCGACAAATGAGACAGTTATCACACAATCACCTGAACAGTTCTGGCATCAAGTTTCTGGCAATGATAATATACAGAAGAAGGGAAAAGAAAATTAAGAAGTATAATTATAAGGGCTGACTGATACATGTAAGCTGTAAACACGAACAGTAATGAATGTCAAACAAGAGATGGTAGAAGGAAGGAAAGTGGAATGTCATTGAAGACAAGCAATGAAAAGAGGGTCAAAGAAAGTGTCATGATTGAGAAACGAAAAGAGGAGAAGCATAAATGACAGATCACAGCATTTCATTTACTGGTTCACAGAGGGAAAACGGGCACTAAATTATTTTGGGGAGATAATTGTGTGGCTGACACACAGAACTGTTTCAGAATGTTCGTGAACACAACACGGAATTTTAGTTATATGTAGAATGTAGGGTAGCTTGTTCCAGAGGGAGACGGTAGCAGTAGGTAAGGAGTTTGCGTAATTTATTGTTCTGCGGTTTGCACAGCTAGAGTACGTGAAGAGACTTTGTGTTTCAACTATCTCTAATGCAAGGCACTCTGGTGAATGCGACCTCATGAGCTCAAGGAGAAGAAACAGCGTATGATAGATATACAGTTGCCTCAGGAGTGCTATGACAGGAACGTTCATTTGAAGGATAAACTTCATATGCATATACGTTCATTTGCACATTTTTTTATTAAAGAATCTTTATTTATTCAACATCAACTATTGTTCACTTCAAAGTAATCCCCCTCAGATATAATACACTTGTGTGAGTGCTTTTTGCAATCTTGGAATCATTTCTGGAACTCACTTTTCGTTATGGTATTCATGTCCTCCAGTGATTCTGTTTTTATTCCACCAGTGGTGGCAAAACCAAGTCCTTTCATGAATCTCTTCAGCCTCGCGAATAGGAAGATGTCTGAGGGGGTCGTGTTTGGCGAATACAGTTGCTGAAGTAACATAACCGTTTTGTTCTTTGCCAAAGAACAATGAACAATCATTGAGCTTTGAGTGGGATCATTATCTTAATGCAATTTCCATGAGTGATTTTGTCACAATTCTGGGTGTTTTCTTTGGATTACTTCACGTAAACGATGCATGACTTGCAGAATTTCCTTACTGACCGTACAACCACAAGGCAGCAACTCATGATTCGCTATACCGTTGTAATCAAAGAAAACAGTGAGAAGAAGCTTCACATGTGATCGAACGTGTCGAATTTTTTTCGGTCTTGGCTCTTCAGGCAGGTTTCCATTGGGACGTTTGGGCCTTGGTTTCGACGTCATACCGACTCGATCATGTTTCATCATCTGTTATAACCATTTTTGGAAGTTCTGGACTACATTCAATAATTCCTGAGCGATGCCTACGTGACGTTGTTTTTGGTCGAATTCCAACAATTTCGGAATGAACTTTGTTGCTACACCTTTCACGCTCAAAACATCCGAAAACGCTGCTGGGCATGAGCCAAAGAATATGTCGACATCATCAGCAGCCACTCTGATGGTGAGTCGACGATTTTCCAGGACAATTTTCTTTATTTCTTCGCCATTGTCGTCAGTAATTGATGTACTAGGGCGTCCAGGGTGGTCGTTGTCTTCATCGTTTTCTCGAACCTCTTTGAAACGTTTACACAGTTCATAAACTCTTGGTTTACCCGTAATACATTTGCCAAAAGCCACATTTTCAGGACGGTGCATGAAACGTACTCTTCGAAGTTCCCATTTCTCTTCTGAACGTGTAGATCCATAACATGTGCAGGAACAGAAACACATTGTACACTCCTGGAAATGGAAAAAAGAACACATTGACACCGGTGTGTCAGACCCACCATACTTGCTCCGGACACTGCGAGAGGACTGTACAAGCAATGATCACACGCACGGCACAGCGGAAACACCAGGAACCGCAGTGTTGGCCGTCGAATTGCGCTAGCTGCGCAGCATTTGTGCACCGCCGTCGTAAGTGTCAGCCAGTTTGCCGTGGCATACGGAGCTCCATCGCAGTCTTTAACACTGGTAGCATGCCGTGAACCGTATGTGCAGTTTACGGACTTTGAGCGAGGGCATATAGTGGGCATGCGGGAGGCCGGGTGGACGTACCGCCGAATTGCTCAACACGTGGGGCGTGAGGTCTCCACAGTACATCGATGTTGTCGCCAGTGGTCGGCGGAAGGTGCACGTGCCCGTCGACCTGGGACCGGACCGCAGCGACGCACGGATGCACGCCAAGACCGTAGGATCCTACGCAGTGCCGTAGGGGACCGCACCGCCACTTCCCAGCAAATGAGGGACACTGTTGCTCCTGGGGTATCGGCGAGGACCATTCGCAACCGTCTCCATGAAGCTGGGCTACGGTCCCGCACACCGTTAGGCCGTCTTCCGCTCACGCCCCAACATCGTGCAGCCCGCCTCCAGTGGTGTCGCGACAGGCGTGAATGGAGGGACGAATGGAGACGTGTCGTCTTCAGCGATGAGAGTCGCTTCTGCCTTGGTGCCAATGATGGTCGTATGCGTGTTTGGCGCCGTGCAGGTGAGCGCCACAATCAGGACTGCATACGACCGAGACACACAGGGCCAACACCCGGCATCATGGTGTGGGGAGCGATCTCCTACACTGGCCGTACACCACTGGTGATCGTCGAGGGGACACTGAATAGTGCACGGTACATCCAAACCGTCATCGAACCCATCGTTCTACCATTCCTAGACCGGCAAGGGAACTTGCTGTTCCAACAGGACAATGCACGTCCGCATGTATCCCGTGCCACCCAACGTGCTCTAGAAGGTGTAAGTCAACTACCCTGGCCAGCAAGATCTCCGGATCTGTCCCCCATTGAGCATGTTTGGGACTGGATGAAGCGTCGTCTCACGCGGTCTGCACGTCCAGCACGAACGCTGGTCCAACTGAGGCGCCAGGTGGAAATGGCATGGCAAGCCGTTCCACAGGACTACATCCAGCATCTCTACGATCGTCTCCATGGGAGAATAGCAGCCTGCATTGCTGCGAAAGGTGGATATACACTGTACTAGTGCCGACATTGTGCATGCTCTGTTGCCTGTGTCTATGTGCCTGTGGTTCTGTCAGTGTGATCATGTGATGTATCTGACCCCAGGAATGTGTCAATAAAGTTTCCCCTTCCTGGGACAATGAATTCACGGTGTTCTTATTTCAATTTCCAGGAGTGTATTTGTGGTACGAATGCGTGCTGTCTGCTCTTTTGATGTGACTGAAATAACACTCACTACGCATCTATGTAAAAACTGCTTCACCTGAATCCACAACCTTCAATGCGGATGCACAAGATCGATCGACCTGCAGCGGGAATCTAAAAAATTGACGAGCATGGTAGACAGGAGATCTCGGCTTAGAGTACCGGGTCAGCACACATTTTTACTCGTTGCCGCTGATTCCGCATAAAATTCCGATGCACCTGATATCATTAGATCTTTCACTTCCCTTTCCTTCCAATCCCACTCTACCTTCAATTTACATAATTTCAGAAATCTTCTGTACACCATGAGCTGCTCGAGAAATGTTTATTGCCAAACCGGTTTTCGGGTTCATAACCCATCAGTGCCATCTGATACACTGAAGCAAACAAATGCATGTATACGGATTTCTACAAACCGATAACCGTGTATAGAGCAGCAGTAATGTAAGTCTACCCACATTATGTAAGTTTCACAACCATTTGTGATGTTGGTTACAGAATAACTACGTCAGTCTCTCACACTCGCTACAAGATGTGACACTGAATAATGACTGCTATCCAGAGGGTAAGTGCCTGGTATCTCTAAGAAACGGGAGAAGCTTTTTACAGTGCGCCGCTACAGTACATATTTCAGCTAAGAAGCCACGTATTATTATGCAGAAGCGCGTTTCCAACGTGTATTTCTAGCATGTTGTTCAAATACGAATAATCTTAGATTATATAAGTCAGTAATAATAACAATAAAGTCGTGTGACTAGGGCCTCCCGTTGGGTAGACCGTTCGTCAGGTGCAAGTCTTTCGATTTGACGCCACGTCGGCGACTTGCGCGTCGACAGGGATGAAATTATGATGATTAGGACAACACCCAGTCCCTAAGCGGAGAAATCTCCAACCTAGCCGGGAATCGAACCCGGGCCCTGAGGACTGACATTCTGTCACGCTGACCACTCAGCTACCGGTGCGGGACATAAAAGTCAGTGTCTTGCTCGCATCATGTGTTATTAAAACTGATTACCTGTTTCGGCTTTGGTGCCGTCATTAGATATACGAGGTGCATTCAAGTTCTAAGGCCTCCGATTATTTTTCTCCGGACTGGAAAGAGATAGAAACATGCGCATTGTTTTAAAATGAGGCCGCGTTCATTGTCAATACGTCCCAGAGATGGCAGCACCGTACGGCAGATAGAATTTTACCGCCAGCGCCGAGAATGAGAACTGTTTTAAATACTTAAAATGGCGACGTTTTCCTTACTTGAACAGCGTGAAATCATTCGTTTTCTGAATTTGCGTGGTGTGAAACCAATTGAAATTTATCGACAGTTGAAGGTGACATGTGGTGATGGAGTTATGGATGTGTCAAAAGTCCGTTCGTGGCTGCGACAGTTTAATGAAGGCAGAACATCGTGTGACAACAAACCGAAACAACCTCGGGCTCGCACAAGCCGGTCTGACGACATGATCGAGAAAGTGGAGAGGATTGTTTTGGGGGATTGCCGAATGACTGTTGAACAGATTGTCTCCAGAGTTGGCATTTCTGTGGGTTCTGTGCACACAATCCTGCATGACGACCTGAAAATGCGAAAAGTGTCATCCAGGTGGGTGCCACGAATGCTGACGGACGATCACATGGCTGCCCGTGTGGCATGTTGCCAAGCAATGTTGACATGCAACGGCAGCATGAATGGGACTTTCTTTTCGTCGGTTGTGACAATGGATGAGACGTGGATGCCATTTTTCATTCCAGAAACAAAGCGCCAATCAGCTCAATGGAAGCACACAGATTCACCGCCACCAAAAAAATTTCGGGTAACCGCCAGTGCTGAAAAAATGATGGTGTCCATGTTCTGGGACAGCGAGGGCGTAATCGTTACCCATTGCGTTCCAAAGGGCACTACGGTAACAGGTGCATCCTACGAAAATGTTTTGAAGAACAAATTCCTTCCTGCACTGCAACAAAAACGTCCGGGAAGGTCTGCGCGTGTGCTGTTTCACCAAGACAATGCACCCGCACATCGAGCTAACGTTACGCAACAGTTTCTTCGTGATAACAACTTTGAAGTGATTCCTCATGCTCCCTACTCACCCGATCTGGCTCCTAGTGACTTTTGGATTTTTCCAACAATGGAAGACACTCTCTGTGGCCGCACATTCACCAACCGTGCTGCTATTGCCTCAGCGATTTTCCAGTGGTCAAAACAGACTCCTAAAGAAGCATTCGCCGCTGCCACGGAATCATAGCGTCAGCGTTGTGAAAAATGTGTACGTCTGCAAGGCGACTACGTCGAGAAGTAACGCCAGTTTCATCGATTTAGGCTGAGTAGTTAATTACGTAGAAAAAAAAATCGGAGGCCTTAGAACTTGAATGCACCTCGTATGCACTTAGCAGGGCCACGTAGGCGCACGCAGTCATTTCATGTACTCACTATACGCCTATGTGACATGGCTAAATTTTTATATCTGATGCCTGAGAAGCCGGAACCGGTACTTAGTTTTAATAATACATGCCCAAGACACTGACTTTCGTAATCTAATCTAGCACATGTTCTTCGCAAGGAATAAACGTCTCTTGGGCCTTTTGAACAGATCTTGTTCAGTAACTCAAAGGCTCTTACCTACATTGAGGCGACAAAAGTAACGGGACAGCGATATGCACCTATACAGATGGTGGTCGCGCATACGAGGTACAAAAGGGCATTGCATTGGCAGAGCTGTCATTTGTACACAGGTGATTCATGCGAAAGGGTTTCCCACGTGATTATGGCCGCACGACGGCAATTAACAGACTTTCAGCGTAGAATGATAGTTGGAACTAGACGCATGAGACATTCCATTTAGAAAACTGTTAGAAATTTAATATTCCGAGGGCCACAGTATCAAGAGTATGCCGAGATTAGCTAACTTCAGGCATTGCCTCTCACCAACGCAGTGGCCGACGGCCCTAACTTAAAGACGAGAGCAGTAGCGTTCGCACGGAGTTGTCAGTGCCAACAGACAAGCAACGGTGCTTGAATTAACCGTAGAAATCAATGAGGGACGAACGATGAACTTATCCGTCTCGGCAGTGTGGCAAATTCTGGCGTTAATAGGCTATGGCAGCAGACGACCACCGCGAGTGCCTCAGCGAACTGCACGACGTCGCCTGAGGGCCTCTCCTGGGTTCGTGACGTATCGGTTGCACTCTAGACTACTGGAAAAACGTGGCCTGGTCCGATGAGTGCCAGTTTCTGTTAGTAAGAGCTGATGGTGGTAGGGTTTGAGTGTGGCGCATTCACTTCTGTTCCCCATCTGCCATCTCCAATTGTTGGCCATATACCAACATACAACTGCCATCTCCAGTTGTTGACCATATACCAAAATACAAGGCAGTGTACATTGACATTGTTATTGCTTTTTGTATTGTCTTTGACCTTCACATTCTTTTGTTGGGTCTTTCGAGTTCTTCTTTCTACGCTAGGTACCAGAGCGTGTGGTTAGAGACCGAACGCATTAATCCCAAATGTCCCACTACCCTAGGGTGACCAAACGTCCCGGAAAACCGGGATTGTCCCGGTTTTCATCCTAGTGTTCCGGTGTCCCGAAAATTTGATTCGGGACGCTCAAAAGTCCCGGAATTCAGTTTTTAAATACATTTCGTGAAACTTTCTCAAATTTTTGGGATTTCGCTATATTAAAGGAAATACAACACAAGAAATTAATATATTTTAGCTTATTTGTCTAAAACCTCCAGTGTCCCCTATTAGTAATCACAGTATCTGTATTGATACACTCAGGCAATAATTTACTTTGAGCGGTACTTTGGCGAACAAGTAGTAAGTTGTATTATTGTAACAGAGCTATTAAACCGTTCGATTGTCGCGTCACTTACACACTCATTGTCAGAACAGTGTAGTAGTTGATGTTTTGTCAGACAAACTGCAGTAGTTTTTTTCTCATATTAGTGGTATTATTGCAGCAGTACTGCGAAACGCAATGCCGAAACGTGCCTGCAAGTTCAGTGACTGTTATTCCAAGGAATGGAACTTCATTAAGAAAGGTCGTTTTGATTACGAAGCAGAGTGTTCCGTATGTAACTGTTTTATTAGTATAAGTCATGGTGGACGTTGACATAGTTCATCACATCAGGTCAAAGAAACACATTAACAGATACAGTGCACCGAGCTACAGTAAAACTCTACAAAATTATTTTGTGAAACATCGGTCAAGTGAAGAGACGAAAGTTCGAGCAGCCGAGCCTACACTAGCCTACCACACGGTAAAACATCACCAAACTTATAGGTCCAGTGATTGTACTAATAAGCTTAACAGCATTATGTTTGATGATTCTTCCATAGCAAAAAAAATTTGTTCAGCAAGAACTAAAGTGTCAGCCTTAGTGAAAGGAGTTATTGCTCCCCAGAGTGTAAAGGAAAGTCTTGAATACATCAAAAAGTCTTCTTTCTACGGGACATCCACTGATGCCAGCAATCATAAGGCCGCTACAAATTGGGTTCAAATGGCTCTGAGCACTATGGGACTTAACATCTGTGGTCATCAGTCCCCTAGAACTTAGAACTACTTAAACCTAACTAACCTAAGGACATCACACACATCCATGCCCGAGGCAGGATTCGAACCTGCGACCGTAGCAGTCGCGCAGTTCCGGACTGAGCGCCTAGAACCGCGAGACCACCGCGGCCGGCAGGCCGCTACAATATTTCCGTTCGTTGTTCAGTTTTTCGATATTAATCAAGGAATTCACACCAAACTTTTGAAGATGAGTTCCCTACCTAATGAAACATCTGACGAAATTTCAAGATTTTGTATGAATACTATCGAAATGTTTGATCTTGAGGAAAATAAATGTGTGGCATTTTGTGGAGACAACACCAACACAAACTTTGGTGGTTTAAAAAGACAAGGCAAATGCAACATATTTATCAAATTAAAGGCAACATTGCATGAAAACATTGAAGGCATAGGGTGCCCTGCACATGTTTTACACAATAGCGTGCTGACATCTGCTGACAGTTTAAGCTGTGATGTTGAAACTATCCTCATGAAGGTATACTCACACTTTTACATATATACTGTTAGAACAGAGGAGCTTAAGGAGTTCTGTGATTATGTGGGAACTATGTGTGTGTGTGTGTGTGTGTGTATGTGTTGGGGTTTATGGGCGCTCAACATCGAGGTCATCAGCGCCCTGACACACATTAAAAGGAACGAATGTGGACAGACCTAAGAAAACTGAAGCACACATGCAAAGAAAGAAGGAAAAGAAAGAAAATGCTACATAAGAAAGTTAAACCGAAGGAAAGGGAAAACATAGCAACAAGAACGCCACTGAAATTGTCACTGGCTGGCTACTTATATAAAATATGGGCGAGCTTGTCACACAGTGCGCAAATTAAAATACTCTCCCTAAAATCTTTGTAAAAACATTTGACAGGGCACAGAACTTTAAAACTTTAACCACATTCGTCCGAGTGTTGCCTAAAAGAGTTGGCAGGTCCGCTGGCAAGTCAGCCGCGGCCCGCTGGCCAGAAAGTAAAACGCAATCCAATAAAACGTGGCGCACAGTGACCTGGACGCCGCAAGCACCACACATTGGAGGGTCTTCTCGCCGGAGCAGGAAGCCATGCGTCATAGTGCTGTGGCCTATTCGAAGCCGAGTGAGGAGAACCTCGTCCCGTCGATGGGGCTGAAAGGAGGTACACCACACACGCGTTGTGGGCTTGACTATACGGAGCTTATTGTCAGTCACTTCCAGCCACTCATCCTCCCACCGACGCATGACTCGTGAGCTCAACAGCGAGGTGAGTGCGTGCAAGGGGATAGCACACTGAGATACTTGTGGATCGAGACACGCCTCCTTGGCTGCGAGATCTGCCCTTTCATTCCCAGCAATGCCTACATGCCCCGGAACCCAGCAGAAAGCTACAACCTTCCCCAGTCGCTGTAGTCGGAGGAGGGCATCCTGGATGGTCTGGACTATTTTATCTGCCGGATACAAATGGTGCAATGAGTGAAGGGCACTGAGTGAATCGGAACAGACAAGAAATTTAGGAGAGGAAGAATGTCGCATCTGCTCCAGCGCCCGCAAGATCGCAGACAATTCTGCATCAAAGACAGTAAAAGTCTGAGGCAGTCGGACCTTGAGGACACGATCCGGAAAAACAACTGAGCAACCAACGGAATCCCCTTGTTTCGATCCATCCGTAAAAACAGCTACATAGTCGTGGTGCTCGGATAAAATAGCAGAAAATGCTGCATTAAAAACGGTGGCAGGAGTGCAATCTCTCTTGTACTGCAATAAATCTAAAATCATTCCGGGCCTCATCAGTAACCAGGGTGGCAGGCGGTTAAAACCCTGGATTTGGGGTTGTACAGACTCCACACCGAGCGACTCTAGCACACGTTGCACACGGATCCGAAACGGCAACGTAGCCCGGGGACGGTGGGAAAAAAGGCGGTCCAGAGGTGGATGGGCAACAAGGTGGTGAGCAGGCGAGCTGGGAGCTGCAAGAAACTTACAAGCCTGGCGCACCAGCAGGAGCTGTCGCCGGATGGTAAGTGGCGGTTCGCCAGACTCAGCACAGAGGCTGGGTATGGGACTGGTCCGATAAGCACCCGTGGCCAGTCGAATCCCAGCACGGTGGACAGCGTCAAGGATCCGCAAATAAGACGGCCTTGCTGACCCATATACTGTGCACCCATAGTCCAGCCGTGAACGCACAAAAGCTCGATAAAACTGAAGGAGACGCGCCCTGTCCGCTCCCCAAGACCTGTGGCTGAGGCACTTGAGGATGTTCAGTGCCTTCAGGGTTCTGGCTTTCAAGTCACGTAGGTGTGGCAGCCATGACAACCTGGAGTCAAAAATTAGGCCCAGAAACCGCACTGTGTCTCTAAAATGTAGGACAGTATCCCCCATATGCAAGGCAGGCAAAGTAAAAAGACGACGAGAACGATTAAAATGAACACAAACACACTTATCGGCAGAAAACCGAAAACCTGTCTTTGCAGCCCAGTCCCCTAACCACCGCACTGTTAGCTGCAACTGACGGCTCACGGTCGCAATACTGGAGGAGGAACAGAAAACAGCAAAGTCGTCCACAAACAAGGAGCGCTGTACTGGACTCATCACTGTAGACGTTATACTGTTGATGGCTATGGCAAAGAGGGTAACGCTTAAAACACTTCCCTGTGGGACACCGTTCTCTTGCTCAAAGCGATCAGACAGTGTGTTACCAACGCGGGTCCGAAAAAACCGCTGAGACAGGAAAGACCGAATGAAAATGGGGAGGCGGCCACGAAAGCCCCATTGATGCAGTTGTCCAAGAATACAGTGTCTCCAAGTAGTATCATATGCCTTACTGATATCAAAGAAGATACCAACACAGTGATGCTGACGGAGGAAAGCCTGCTGAATAGCCACCTCCAGGAGGGTCAGGTTGTCGACCGTGGACCGAAATTTTCGGAATCCACACTGAAAGCGGCTAAGGAGCTGTCTAGTCTCTAACAGCCAGACCAGACGACGGTTAACCATCTGTTCCAGGGTCTTTCCGACACAGCTTGTCAAGGCGATACTACGATAACTACTGGGACATGTGCGGTCCTTTCCTGGTTTGAGGAGAGGTGGGGAACACTCCTGTCTGCCATATCAGATTAAAACATTCGAGGAGGATTTCCTTTGACGCCGCTGGCAGATGTCGAAGCGTGGAGTACCGGATGCGGTCGTAACCTGGTGCAGTGTCAGAAGTCTCAGTAAGTGCCGATTCAAGTTCCCACATGGAGAAAGGGGAATTGTAGGCCTCAGAACTGTTCGACCGAAAGTCCAAGGTCGCTCTTTCGACAGTCGCACGGTAGCGACGAAACGCTGAATCCTGATTTGCAGTGGCAGTACTTTGTGCAAAATGCTCTGCCAGCATCTGAGCAATGGCTCTGGGTGTTGTTTGGAGGCATCCCTGGTTCAGACTGCAGCTATTGGTAAACGGCTGCGTTTGCCGGAAATCCTCAGGATGGCTTCCCATACTTTTGTGGAACAAGTGGAACGGTTGATGGAGTCCACGAACTCCTGCCATGACCTTTTCTTGCTCTCTTTAATGACACGGCGTGCCCTGGCTCTCGCGATTCGAAAGGCGGTAAGATTGACCGCTGTTGGGCGGCATTTAAATCGTCGAAGAGCCGCACGCCTGTCCTGGATGGCTCAACGGCACTCTTCTGTCCACCAAGGCACAAGGCGCCGCTTAAGAGGGCCGGAAGACCGTGGTATGGACAGGTCAGCAGCATGATGGATCACAAGTGTGATGTGATCCACCCATTCCTGTACGCTGTTGTGGCGTTCAAAGACAGCCAACCGAGTGAACAGTGGCCAGTTAGCTCTGCCAATCATCCACGACGGCGGTCTCTGCTCCAGCAATACACCATCCAGGAGATGAATGCGTATGGGGAAGTGATCGCTGGAATGAAGGCCGTCAATGACCTCCCAGGGAACAGAGTCGTGGGAACCGAATATATGAATATAATGTGTCACTCGAAAACTCGCTGGTTATCACTGTTTCCAGAAGTTGAAAGAGTAATCCGCCTGTTTGAACCATTAAAAGATTTTTTCCTAAATGAAGACAAAGCCCCCGAAATATTAGTCAAGTTTTTCCGTAACGCTTTAAGCCTGCTTATGGTTAATTCACAGTCAGCTTAGCACTTTGCAGCATGGGATAAAGGAAATTGAGGGAAGCACGAAAAGTGTAATAGAGGTAAATGATGTTTTGAAAAATACTCTGTTACTAAGAGGAGAGAACAGCAGTTCATTTCTTTTAATGTTAAATCTGTCCTTACAAGAGCAGAAGTATCAGAAGCAGCGGAAAGGAGTTTTAGAGAAGAAGTTAACATGTTTTATGACAATTGTGTAGAATATCTCAGCAAGTGTAGCGTCTCATACTTACCCTCATCGCCGGTGTTTGATTGGATGTTACTGAATATAGTGTCAAAATGGGAAAGTGTTGAAGAGACAGTTTCTTATTTGAAGAGTAAAGATATTGAAATCGATGATTCCATTCTCTTTGATCAGTTCGACATACTGACAAATTTTGTTGAAGAAAATCTTCACAAGTGGAATGATGAAGAAAAAACACCATTGGAATGTCATGAGAAGTGGGTGAGTTTTTTTAAAAGCTGTGACTGTCTTCAGCATTACTCTGAGTTGGTAATAATTGCAAGGTATTTATTTGCAATCCCAGCCCATAATGCCAATATGGAAAGAATATTTTCGTTCATGAATATCCAGTGGACTGATGAAAGAAACAGAATAGAGGTAGACTCTCTTGAATCAATTCTGCAGATCCTGTACAACTACAAAATGGATTATGCCGAGTTTTATCACTGTGTCTCAAAGAACAAAGACGTGACCAAGAAGGCTGGAGGCAGTGAAAAATACCCTTTTCTCCAAGGACAGTCAATTCCATCTACAAGTGCTCAGTAATATTAAAGCTCATGTTAATATTAATTGATTAAAAGTTGAATGTGTGTAAACTTCTGTAAAATCGTAATACATTTCTTTATTACTGTATACGTTTATTAAAGGTCATTAATTATACAGATAAACTCGATTATATCGATCTTTTGTATCCTCTTATTAGTTATAATAATTGGGTTAACGATATGCATCAACAAAACATTAATATTTAAAATTAAGAAACCTAGGTACCTGCGGAATGGGGTGTCCATTGGCACTCGGGTGAATGTGTCCCGGTTTACACCGAAAATTATTTGGCCACCCAACACTACCCTGGAGACACGGTAAATGTATTACGCTTGTGTACGATTATCATTTGTATTTCATTGGCACCCGGGTGAATGTGTCCCGGTTTACACCGAAAATAATCTAGCCACCCTACACTACCCTGAAAGCACGGTATATGTACTACGTTTGGGTACAATCATTATTTGTATTTAATTGGTTCGTAGCAACATATGGAAGCATAACTTGAATTTTTTTATATAACGAAACATTTACATACGTAGCTGCGAGAGTAATTGTACTCGCGCGCCGTATTTTCTGGTTTATGACGAGAATCTTAGTTCAAAGTTCATGAATCGTATCTTTCGTATCTGTAAAATTCGGCACGTTGCTTTCTCACGTGTGGTTTTTGGAACACCACGGGATGAGAATATCTGTACTTCAACGCTCGGAACATACTTGAAGCTTTGAAAATTATGTTTCCATCGATTTGTCATGATAAGCGATGAGAATGCTATTCCACCTTTTCGCAGATTTTAGTATCTATACCACTGCTGAATCTCTGGACGACGACTAAATAGTTTTGCTTCGCAACATGGTGCCCACCAAATTGTAGAGATACCATTCCTTGTTTAAAATTACGCAGCCTCGTCTCATAAAGAGGTTAAAACAGATTATCGTGTCCCATTACAGTCAATACCGAAGAAATAACACAACCCTTCGGTATGCGCTCGCAGTCCACAATAGTTGTACATTCTTCGTTTGTCTCTGGCGTGTTTCTTGACGAACTCGTATGCAGCGATCTGCAGTATTTTACGCACATGCGCCGAATTTTATTCCATCGCTTTGGTAAAAACTGTATTTCTATTACAGCTTTCCTACAATGTCCGATGACGTTAATAATATTGCACAAAGCATGGAAAACACCCAGTCTCTTCCAATCTATTGTTACTTGCCGCCCCCCTTAATTCAATTAAGTCAATAATATTATGTTACAGATAATTCTTAAATTAATGAATATTCATAAGATGGGTTTACAACGACACACTATAAACAATATTACAATAGCTAAAAAAAAACGCCTTTAAGAAAAGAAAGTCCAAAACTACAGTATTACGGCCCGTCCCTGGCTGGAGTAGATGTACACTTCTTTTTACGAACGGTGCTAAGCATAAATTATGTTTATTGTAGGAAGTTAAGAACATTCTTTAAACAGTGGGTCTTTATGTGACATATTCCATAACAATAAAAAAGGAAAGAACACACATCCTCTGCGGAGATACAATATTAAATTTGTGTAAAAATCCTACGCCACTGTATAATGATGGGTTTAGATCTGAAACTTCTACTACTTCACAGGTGTTCATTCCGAGGAAGGCTTAACCGTCTCTTCGGCGAAGAATGCGTTAGGGAAGTTAAATCTGAGAAGAAAGCGGAATGAAATTTAGCAGTGTCGCTTTAGAAACAATTATTCCGCCACTTTCCATAATCAAATCAGGAAAATCACGAAAACCTAAATTATGATGTCTGACCGAGGATTTGGGCGTCGTCCTCCCAAATGTGATTACGGTTTCTTCAATGCGCCAGCTCACTCGGTTCGACCTCCGAATGAAATTGCGACTTGCGTTGTTCCATTATTGCAATTATAAACGGGGATATGACCGGAACTGCAGTGTTGCCGGTTCCAAGCTACAACAGCAGTATACGCATATACGTGATTTGCGCTTGAAGAAAGCGTGTATCCTGTAAATTGTGTCTCTTTCTTGATTATGTAGACTTCGTCACTTACCACCATCACCAGCGGTGTCATCCCGCAGCAGATGGAATAAAAATGCACTAAACAACTCGCTATGATCACGTTTAATGCTCGCATTGGCTACGACACCCACAGAACACTGCTGAAGGCTCACTAGCTGCCGGTGAATGAACATGCCTAAACGCGAACACCCGTACTCCTGACTCCAACTGTAGCAGCTTTCTCTCGTGATTGTCATTCCTAGAATTCCGCTCAGCTTTTTTAAATGATCACTGTTTGTATGGACTGGGCGAGTTATCATTTTCTCGCTTGTTTCTCACCGATTGTCGTGTATACGAGGTGTGGCTAGAAAAAAACCGGACTAGTACTGGTGAAACAATAAAACGAATGCAATAAGGCTGAAAGTCGCGTGGCCTGTCACGTGACTCTCGCTCCGCCTACTGCTCGAGTTTCATCTGCCTCCTGCACTCAGTCTGCCCGTGGCGTCTGTTTTAAGTAGTTGACGTTTTGTCTGTGCCTCGGAAAATGTTGAGTGTACAGAAAGAACAGCGTGTTAACATCAAATTTTGTTTCAAACTAGGAAAATCTGCAAGTAAAACGTTTGTAATGTCACAACAAGTGTACGGCGATGATTGTTTATCGTGAACACAAGTGTTTGAGTGGTTTAAATGATTTAAAGATGGCCGCGAAGACACCAGTGATGACACTCGCACTGGCAGACCATTGTCAACAAAAACTGATGCAAACATTGAAAAAATCGGTAAACTTGTTCGACAAGATCGCCGTTTAACAATCAGAGCAGTGTCTGAGTTAACAGGAGTTGACAAGGAAAGTGTTAGGCAGATTCTTCATGAAAGTTTCAACATGAACAAAGTGTGTTCAAAAATGGTTCCAAAGTGTCTCACAATTGAACAGAAGGAACGCCGAATAATGATTTGTTCTGACATCCTGGCAAACATTGAAAGTGATCCCACCTTCTTACAAAATGTTATTACTTGCGATGAATCGTGGTTTTTTACTTACGATCCCGAAACTAAACGCCAATCGATGCATTGGAAAACTCCTGGTTCTCCACGACAAAAAAAAGCACGAATGTCAAAATCGAAATTCAAGGCAATGATGATTGTTTTTTTTTTTTTGACATCAAAGGGATTGTGCACATTGATTGGGTACCAGAGGGACAAACAGTGAATCAGCATTACTACATTAGCGTCCTGGCTACCCTACGTGAGCGAGTACGGAGAAAACGGAACGATTTGTGGAGAAAAAAGTCATGGATCCTTCACCAAGTCAATGCCCCAGCTCACAGTGCGTTGTCAGTGAAGACGTTTTTGGCAAAACACAACATTCCCATCTTAGATCGTCCACCCTACTCACTTGATTTGGCCCCCTGTGACTTTTTTCTTTTCCCTAAAGTCAAGTCAGCTTTGAAAGGAACTAGATTTGAGACTGTTGACGCAGTAAAAGAAAAAGCGACGGAAGTAATGTATGGACTCACCGAAAATGATCTGCAGCATTGCTATGAACAGTGGAAAATTCGTATGGAGCGGTGTAGAGACCGAGGAGGAGAGTACATTGAAGGAGATAACATGAAATTGTAAATAATTGTAAATAAATGTTTTTTCCAGCATCAGTCCGGTTTTTTTCTAGCCGCACCTCGTACATTTTTTGGGACTTCCTGTCAGATAAAAAATGTGTGCCTGTCTCGGGCAAGTGCGCTACCTACTGAGCTAACAAGCGTTACTCATGAGCCGTCGTCACAGCTTTACTTCCACCAGTACGTTAGCACCTACCCTCTAAACTTCACAGAAGTTTTCTAGCGAAACTTGCGAGACTAACAGTCCTGAAAGAAAAAATATTACCACAGCCGAGGGGCAGGTGGGGAGGAGTGAGGTGTGTGTGTGTGTGTGTGTGTGTGTTTGTGTGTGTGTGTGTGTGCGTGTGTGAGGAGCGGGGTGGGAAGGGGGAAGGGTTGTGTCCGGAATGTATTTTTCACTTTGCAGTGGAGTGTCCTACAGCAGATCGTCGTGTAACCCAGAATTGTGGCTTGGTTGTGAAAGACTACCTCGTATTTGTGTGTTTTTATCGTGAATATATTTGCTTTCAGTTCAGTTTATCGTCTGTTACTATCTGTAATTCCCCCCGCTCTTTTCCCCTTTCGGCCGAGCGGTTCTAGGCGCTTCAGTCTGGAACCGAGCGACCGCTACGGTCGCAGGTTCGAACCCTGCCTCGGGCATGGATGTGTGTGATGTCCTTAGGTTAGTTAGGTTTAAGTAGTTCTAAGTTCTAGGGGACTGACGACCTCATATGTTAAGTCCCATAGTACTCAGAGCCATTTGAACCATTTTCTTGTCCCGTTTCCTAAATTAAGTTATTTATATAGGAAATAGGAACACTTGGTTTAGGAAAGGAAGGCTGAATGCTTCACAGTCCAGTGAACAGAAGATCAGCAAGTGACAGGGCTTTCATCTGCTGACAGGGAAACAGTGACATGCAGCACGGCTCATTTCCACCGAATCAATGAGTAACAAAACGCCGACAGCAGATTTGGTGACCGTGACAACACAAGACAATGTTTCGTCATTTACCACATTCACAAGGCAGTCCAGATCGCGAGTTGTTTACTATAGTCGCAAGTGATAGCCACATTCACAAGGCAGTCCTGAGTGCGAGTTATATACAATAGTTGCGGAACGACTAGCCCCTTGGGCCATACTTGACCGAGGGGCTTTAATGGTGATGTAGATGCAACCTGTTCCCGCTAGCTGTATCCTGTTAGTGGCGACCGTATTCTTGCTTCATTTCCTTTGAAAGGGTGTCTGGCGGTGAAGTGAAATCAGTCCCCTGAGTTTAGTAAAACCTGCAGATCAATGTTGCGAAGATACAGGAACTCTCAGTCACCCTATTATGTGCGAAAATGTTGTTACATGAGATGGGAAACGAAAATGACGCATGGAAGGGCAGACCCACCATAATAGCATCATTTTTCCTTTGAGAGGATACATTTATTTACAGAATATATTATGAGCCGTGGATATATATATATATATATATATACACTCCTGGATATGGAAAAAAGAACACATTGACACCGGTGTGTCAGACCCACCATACTTGCTCCGGACACTGCGAGAGGGCTGTACAAGCAATGATCACACGCACGGCACAGCGGACACACCAGGAACCGCGATGTTGGCCGTCGAATGGCGCTAGCTGCGCAGCATTTGTGCACCGCCGCCGTCAGTGTCAGCCAGTTTGCCGTGGCATTCGGAGCTCCATCGCAGTCTTTAACACTGGTAGCATGCCGCGACAGCGTGGACGTGAACCGTATGTGCAGTTGACGGACTTTGAGCGAGGGAGGCCGGGTGGACGTACCGCCGAATTGCTCAACACGTGGGGCGTGAGGTCTCCACAGTACATCGATGTTGTCGCCAGTGGTCGGCGGAAGGTGCACGTGCTCGTCGACCTGGGACCGGACCGCAGCGACGCACGGATGCACGCCAAGACCGTAGGATCCTACGCAGTGCCGTAGGGGACCGCACCGCCACTTCCCAGCAAATTAGGGACACTGTTGCTCCTGGGGTATCGGCGAGGACCATTCGCAACCGTCTCCATGAAGCTGGGCTACGGTCCCGCACACCGTTAGGCCGTCTTCCGCTCACGCCCCAACATCGTGCAGCCCGCCTCCAGTGGTGTCGCGACAGGCGTGAATGGAGGGACGAATGGAGACGTGTCGTCTTCAGCGATGAGAGTCGCTTCTGCCTTGGTGCCAATGATGGTCGTATGCGTGTTTGGCGCCGTGCAGGTGAGCGCCACAATCAGGACTGCATACGACCGAGGCACACAGGGCCAACACCCGGCATCATGGTGTGGGGAGCGATCTCCTACACTGGCCGTACACCACTGGTGATCGTCGAGGGGACACTGAATAGTGCACGGTACATCCAAACCGTCATCGAACCCATCGTTCTACCATTCCTAGACCGGCAAGGGAACTTGCTGTTCCAACAGGACAATGCACGTCCGCATGTATCCCGTGCCACCCAACGTGCTCTAGAAGGTGTAAGTCAACTACCCTGGCCAGCAAGATCTCCGTATCTGTCCCCCATTGAGCATGTTTGGGACTGGATGAAGCGTCGTCTCACGCGGTCTGCACGTCCAGCACGAACGCTGGTCCAACTGAGGCGCCAGGTGGAAATGGCATGGCAAGCCGTTCCACAGGACTACATCCAGCATCTCTACGATCGTCTCCATGGGAGAATAGCAGCCTGCATTGCTGCGAAAGGTGGATATACACTGTACTAGTGCCGACATTGTGCATGCTCTGTTGCCTGTGTCTATGTGCCTGTGGTTCTGTCAGTGTGATCATGTGATGTATCTGACCCCAGGAATGTGTCAATAAAGTTTCCCCTTCCTGGGACAATGAATTCACGGTGTTCTTATTTCAATTTCCAGGAGTATATATATATATATATATATATATATATATATTGGAAATTGGCAGTAGCGTCGCGACAAGAGGCGGTCACGAGGGCCGAGCGGCCGAAGGAACTAGCTGCGCGAGGACGGCCTGCGCAGAGTAAAGATACCGGAGTACTTCACCGGGGTCAGCGTCGACTACAAGCAGTAGACCGACGTACCGTCAGTTGGTTGGCAACATTTGTGTCGGACGACCGCTCGTGGCCTGCCTGCCCCCATCTACCTGGCTGACATCGGCACCACTTAGTAACCGCCGCGACGCACCGTGGATCCATGGAGCTGCTTGCTGATAAAGGGGATTAACATTCCGTAATCATCGTGATGATTGCTGTGTCTACCTGACCTAATTATTTTCTGGTTTGCACCCGAACCTGAGAGTTTTACTCGGTCGGCTCTTTGGTCGTAAATATAGACTGTAGTATTGTATTAGACACTAGTTGTCGTTTGAAAATTTGTTCTGATTTTATATTGCCCTTCCTTTCTGGTTTATACTCGATCATTAATGTTTTAATGAATCAGCTCCTGGTCGGAAATACAGTCAGAAAATTGTACCAAGGAACAGGTTACCATTACATAAACATGTTGTTTTGCATTGTTGTAATTGCATTGGAGATAATCTGTACTACCTGTTGTTCTAAGCTGTGCGTTCCAGTCTTTGAAAGACCCGGTCATTATTGGTGTATTTTTAACTGGATCTTGTGGTTCCGCCGAGTGAGTTCTCTTGCAATAAGTTCTCATACGTAACGTTTTGAAACGTTCCTTCAGAGCGGCCTTCATAACTGAGAAGCAGTTTAACTTTTGACATATTAACAGCCAACTGTCACCAGGGCTTTATCCAGAGTAAGATTGTCAAATGGGACGGGCTCGGATCCAGTCGCACCTTGGTTGCTGATTGAAATGAAAAGGTTGCTCGCTTTGATGCAAGCCTTATCCTTGTCATAATTGTTTCCAAATTTGTTTAACCTTTAAGCATAGGTGCGCATGTTAACCTTGAACCTGTCGACATACAGTTTCCAAATTTAAAAAAATAAAAATTTTACGTCATCTGTTTCAGTATTTGAAACACTCTTTTCATCAATATTACTTATGTTTTCATGTGTTGCAGAAGGGCATTTAATAAGAGAAAGTGTGTCCAGAGCGGTAGTTACCACCGCTGTTCACCCGATAATGGGCATTTTGCAGGACCGGTGGCCTTGTATTAGGGGTGTTCAAAAAGAAACGATCCCGAAGCATAATTACAGAAACCAGTACCTATGTGTTAGAAGTAATTGACCCTGGCTATTGAGAAACTTGTCCCACTGTGACACAAGGCGGTGAATGGCTGTCTCATAAAATTCCAGGGGCTGCGATGTTAAACCAGTTCCGCATATACAGCTGGAGACCTCCATACAAAAGTTTTAAATGTGTCGCGCACAGAAGATGAACACCAACAGGAACGACGAAGAGGAGAAGAAGATCAACATAGGAGCCTCTGAAGAAAAGATGTAGGCCAAGTTTAGTTAGTAAGAAAACGAGAATCACCCGTTTCAAATATGAAATGCACTACTGGCCACTAAAATTGCTACACAACGAAGATGATGTGCTACAGACGCGAAATTTAACTGACAGGAAGAAGATGCTGTGATATGCAAATGATTAGTTTTTCAGAGCATTCACACAAGGTTGGCGCAGGTGGCGACACCTACAACGTGCTGACATGAGGAAAGTTTCCAACCGATTTCTCATACACAAACAGCAGTTGACCGGCGTTGCCTGGTGAAACGTTGTTGTGATGCCTCGTGTAAGGAGGGGAAGTGCGTACCATCATGTTTCCGACTTTGATAAAGGTCGGATTGTAGCCTATCGAGATTGCGGTTTATCGTATCGCGACATTGCTAATCGCGTTGGTCGAGATCCAATCACTGTTAGCAGAATATGGAATCGGTGGGTTCAGGAGGGTAATACGGAACGCCGTGCTGAACCCCAACGGCCTCGTATCACTAGCAGTCGAGATGACAGGCATCTTACCAGCATGGCTGTAAGGGATCGTGCAGCCACGTCTCGATCCCTGAGTCAACAGATGGGGACGTTTGCAAGACAACAACCAACTGCACGAACAGGTCGACGACGTTTGCAGGAGCATGGACTATCAGCTCGGAGACCATGGTTGCAGTTACCCTTGACGCTGCATCACAAACAGGAGCTCCTGCGATGATGTACTCAACGACGAACCTGGGTGCACGAATGGCAAAACGTCATTTTTTCGGATGAATCTAGGTTCTCTTTTCAGCATCATGATGGTCGCATCCGTGTTTGGTGACACTTAAGTATATTGAGAAACCAAAATTTCAAGCATAATCCTGTATAAATTTGACGTTTGTACACGGAAAGTAAGCATCAGTATCTCGAGAAGCTATGGGAAGAAAATGTGTGTTTTGAAACATAACCTCATTTTTAAATAAATTTCTACCTTGCTTTTGTTTGTATAATACATGAATAATACCTAATATTTCTTTTATGATAAAAAAATATTTTCTGAAAAGAGAAAGTTTATTAACAACAAGTGGTACCTGCAAGATACGCGCGACCTCCCTTGTCCGACTAGAAGGCGCGCCTTTCGGAAGGTTAATTATGAAACATATGTCTATATAAAGATATAGGTTAGACAGTAAATATCATTTCTACAAAGAATGTAGTGAAGCATTTCTTGCTTACTAAAAATGTTCAGATATTTAGACAAAATACATCAAGAAGTAGAAGTTCTATTAATGTTAGAAGGATTGTTCATTGTTGGCTGAATTATCTTGTTGCCGTTTTGGGAGCCTTTTAAAGTAAGTAATTAGGCACATTTTAATATATGAAAAAATTAAACCTATAAAGTTTAGAAAATAACAAGAACAACATGTAGAGTGTTATTGTTTTGTAGAAAGGGAATGTTCACTGCACAGGGAGTTCTGTATGTTTTGCACTTTGCACAGTTGCACAAATATAAGAGGAGAAGCAATGTCGTAAACTGTGTGTAGAGGAGTGTTTAGAGTCTTTATCACTAATACCTCAGCGTAGAAATGTAGAGTGTAGTAGACTCATGCAGTAGTGTGTACAGTGCCTATCTCACTGACACCTTTTCTAGGACAAACTGCATTTTTGGTGACACAGCGGCTTGTATTGTCAGTGTCCATTCACTGAGCCAGCACTGTGTAACTGTGGCTCTCGAAGGTAATGCTCAGCATTGGTCGTTGATTGCCACTGAAGAACAGGTATTTATTGCAGACATCCTTCATTATGACAGACCTCCTTGGTTGTTGCCATCATTTGAAGTGACATCATTGTTGCAGACATCACTTGTGCATGTGCATTTTGTAATTTGTTTGTGCTCTGGCCAATCCCAGTTACTTGGTGCTCTATGGACAGAAAATAGTTGCCATTACAACTTTGCAAAATTTTTTTACATGTCCCTGTAAACATAAGAGAAAATAGTCAAGTAAGTAACTGCACATGTACTTTATATTAATGAAAGTTCGTAAATTGTTTCATATGAGAAACAAGTATATTAGCATGAATCTAAAATTATTTTACATAAAACTCATATGTGTGGCATTATGAGAGCTCTTTGATTACTAATTAAGATCTCTGCTCATGAAATTTATTAAGGTAAACATATAGAATATTAAGTAATTCTGCACAGGCAGTGTTTTTTTTACATTATAAACATCAAACAAAGTGTGCTGCATTGTTCAGTGTTGTACACAAAAATGAACAAAAAATATTATATTGCATGACAAATATGTGGACATAGGATATGGTACTTGAGGAAGCTATATGCAAGAATGCTAAAAAAAAATTGTTGTACACAGGCAGTATTTGGTGCATATTGATTAAAAATCTTAAAAATGACTGATATTAGTGTTTTACTTAAGTTACCTTAATGTCTTAGTAATCATATAATGAATAAGATAGTTGTGTTCTAGCAGTTATTTGTATGATCAGAAGTGCACTTTTGTTGGGGAATGGAAGACCTATACTACCACCACTCTAACTACCATAAAACACACAGGAGTCTATAGCACACCTAAGTTGGATCCATCTTTCTGCAGGACATGGACTGTAGTAAAGAGGGTTGATATACTTAGCTCCTTACAACTATCACTGATATGTAGGAGGGCCAATACACGCTACCACAAGAGACAGAAAATGCGTCACACATCGGAATTGTTCTAAAAAATACCACTGGAAATTGAAAGAAATCATTGTAACAACCGCAAAAACCGACCCGAAAAGGTCTCGCCAGGAGAGAGTGGTGGCAGCTGCTTGTGTGTTCACCACAATGTGTGGATACAGACTAAGCAGCTTAGAACCACTCTTTCCTCCCCTCCTACATCTCCTCTCCCTTCCCTCTCCTCCCCCCCCCCCCCCCCATTGGTAGGGATACCGCTTTTCTAGGCCTGTTCTAACCTGTCGCTGGTGGTAAACAAAGAGAGCCATTTGCTGACAATGATACACTGCTCCTGGTCTTCAGAAGTCAGTCACAAATGGACAAAGGGCAAGCCATTAAATGTATTTCTTGGAATGACTGGTTCTCTGGAACAATAGCGAAAAGCCTGACTATCCGTCCCAGATGAAGAACCGAATAGTGGCATGCTTCCAAAAGTTCCAAACGTTCTGGCTGTGGCAGCGTTGTGCACGGCTAAGTGAAATCAGTCCCATGTAGGAAAAACACTGAAATAATACGTCTTGCATAAATGAGATACATTTGGATATTTATACTTGTGTCTCTGTGCGCTGATCCGCCTGCTCTGCTCCCACCATGTGGAAAGCAGTGTCTACAGTAGCTAGCTTTCGCCGCTGCATAAGGTTATAACCAGTCATAGTTCTCGTTTATTCTACTTCTTCAGGTAAACTATCCGAAGACTGGTAGAGGTTTCAGATCGTCCACTGTACCACCTTCAGATGTCATGAGAGTGAGGGGGAGAGGGTGTGGGGGGTCCTAGATTGGGGATCCAACACACAAAATAACGTAACTGTGCACTGCTTATGTGTGAGTTTACAAAAGAATAAAGTCAACACCCTATCTCACTGAGTAATCCATTTACTTGCGTGTGTGTTTTTGCGATAGTTTGTAGATACTATGACTGGATTTGGGGGTCATGTATCGGAGTTTGATAGTATACATAGAAATAGCAAGCCACATTCGGTAAGCAATAAATGTGTATACATAATGATAGATATGGTAAAGTGTCACAAAACCAGTAAAATCCTGTTACATGCTCTTGCTGGATATCTATATTTATACTTGGAGAGTAGTGGAAATGCGTCAGTTCATAGAATAACGGTTTGGGATTTTACCCATCGTGCTGCGTGTATGGGTCTATGACCTAGTAGTGATGGGGGAGCTAAGAGCTGTGATGACGAAGGTTGATGTTTCGGAAGTAGTTTACTGCAGTTTGAACGTATTTTGATGTGACTTGGAAGCGCTTTGATACAATGTCAAACTCCCAGACATTCAAGACCGGGAAAATATGCTCTGTCTACATTCAGTTTTAATTGTCCACCTGTGAACTATGTGGGGATTCGTAACATCGACTCCAGCAAATACGATTGGAGTATTACACAGAAGGGTTACCTTAATGCAGGCGAAACATATTTTTCCCAATCCAGGACAGTGTGCTCCACCATACCATCGAATATAAATTTACCGAATTAGAGCTGGTTCTCGCAAACAATGTTTTTTCCCTAAGTATTAAGGAGGGGATCCAGTGTATCGATCAGACTTAAACCGTTACTCTTCTAAGTTAAGTTAATGTGCTATGTGTACAAAAAAGAAACCTAGAGCTATATGATATTGTGGGAAATGATATATTGTAAGTTATGGGAAATGAGGATTAGAGTTTAAAAGAGGCAAAGGACGCTGCCGAGTTGTGAGATAATGAAGTTATATGATTTTGAGTAGGATGAGAGGATGTTTAGGGAAAACCGATGATTTAAATGAGGGTTCCATGCAGCAGTGAGACTAACGTGTCACAGTTTTACGTGTCTCCAGTTACTGGCTCTGAGCATTATGGGACTTAATTGCTATGGTCATCAGTCCCGTATAACTTAGAACTACTTAACCCTAACTAATCTAAGGACATCACAAACATCCATGCCCTTTCCAGTTACTGTTAAGGTGATGTGAGCTGTCAGAGATCATAACCTAAGTGACGGAATCAGAATTAAAATAAACATTAAAAGGGAATGAATTGCAAATATGAAGTCTTGGATTGATCAGTACTTACAGAAACAGATTGTGAATAAAGATGGCACACGGTAAGAGGTAAAATAAGAATGTAAAGTGGCAAAGTAAAAGGCACAGATAAATTAAAACGATGGAAAATATCATCGTTGTGTAGGATAAAGTTTTGGTGTATGTTGTGAACAAATTGTATGTGCGCTTTCCAATGTGGAGCGACGAACAATGGACTGATAAAGATGACCGTTTCAGTTTAGTAGAATGGTAAGATCAGATAGCTCGGGAATTGTAGGTGGCCACAGCAGACCGGAGCTGACGGAACTTTGCAACTAGTGCAGGCAATAGCGAGTGTAACCACCGAGTATTACAGATTCCAACTAATAATGAACCCATGTTGAGACACAAGTGGTTTCCAAACTTAAATATTTAACTTCACACTGTGCTGACAATTTTGGACTTACGGAATATAAGTAGCACCATTTTTGTGTCAAAGAAATTATTTTGAAGGAAAAAGTAGTTTCATTGATTAAGACTTTTAATTACAAGCAGCTTCATTCCTGTGTAAAGAAAGAACTTTGAAGGAAGCAACTGAGTACATTTTGTAAAAGTGTGTTGTTTCATTTTGTTAATGAAAGAATTTTGAGCAAGGAAGCACATACTACATCGATTCTTAAAAAAAGTGGTACGTAAGTTGTATTTATGAATAATGTTTGTGAGTTGAATGACGGTAATAATCTTATTTGTCTCATCGTAAATCGTGTAACTGATTTTTGTTTGCAACTTGTTTCAAGGTTGCACAAGCCGCATGAGAACAAGAAATATGAAGGCATTCACTGATGTGAGGTGACGCAATTTCCTGGATGGGCCATGGACTGCGTGGGAGTGAAGAGTGCATACAGCACAAAACTGGGTCAGACTTTCTCAGCTGGCCTGTGGTTGCAGTCACGAGCTGCCTTTGAGATCTCCGCCCTACGCAATACAAGGGGACTCTGATTAAAATGGCTGTGGACGGCCAGACTGCCGCACCCCAAACACCTCTGTAGTCTCTGACCACTTGCCGACGTTGCAATAAGCCAGAGCGAGCAACCACTGCAAGGACTCATTGTGAGAGCAACGTCGCACTCTGATGTGCTGTCCACCTTGGGAAGTGGCGCCCTATCTAGCGTACTGACTGCCTCGTATTAGCCACGGGAGACCACATGTCATGTTGGGAGAACAATCCGACACTTCATTTCACTACCGTGAACTTATGAACTTAACGCTGTTGGATCTATTGATCTGATGTAATTACATTTTCCTGGAGACATATTAAGTCTCGTCTTTATCTTTGATAAGGATAGAAGGTGAAGTAATGAATTAAAATTTGTGCTGAAGCCAGGACTTGAACCTGGTTCTTCTGCTTACTAGCGAGATCTGTTATCCACTACACCACCCTGGCATTTCAGCTAACACAGCTGCAAATATACCAGGGTTCAAGTCCCAGCCTTGGCACAAATTTTAATTCATCACTTCAGCTTCTGTCCTTGTCACAATGTGTTATGCAGATGTACAGCTATGTTTTGCTTGAACACTGGTCATGACAACAGTGCTAAAATACTGAGTGTCATAAACGCTTCATTGATGGGGAGACAATGTGTGATGTGATCACCCCTTGCAAAACAAACTTTAATCTACCCAGTCCTGACACGAAACCGACTGAACTTGCAGAACACAATGAGGTTTACTTTCGTTTCGATAATTTAGAGTTTGAATAATAGGCGTGTGCAGAATAATTTTTTGGAGAACTGGTGCACTATGACCCACACTCCATCGTGGTTAAGTTACCTTTCTCCAGTCTGGAGATCATCCATGATGATGAGATGAATCAACTGCGAATGAACAGTGATCACTGATTTAGTGAAACCCTCTCATATTTGAACAATGACAGTGATATTTTTTGTGACGGACCAGTTGTGCCTTGAACCCATATAAATTCTTGTTTATGTTTTATATGACATCTTTTCAGGGTAAAATGTAAACAATTATGTTTCAAATTTGTTAGAATGTATGAGAATAACAATAATGTTTTATAAAGAGAGGTCAGAAAATTGTGGGTGAACTCCACTGGATAATAAACGAGTTCACAGACATGTATTTTAATCAGAACAGTAACTCGAATGTTGCCCTATAGAGATTACTACCACGCTTCGTGACGTTCTGTGCTGTTGCGTTCACTGTGAAAATATTATTTAATCTAATATTTGATTCCATGGAGTTGATTTACTAAACAGTTCACTGTGAAAATATTATGTACTATGATGACTGACTGTTATGATTGATGGTTTATAATTCTACATTTCATATTAGTTTCCTTATCTTGTGATGTATATATTTTTTATAATCTATACCTGTGAGTTGTTTATGATTTCTTGTGACCTATGATAAGATGTTGTATTTCCATAATGACCTATGATGATACTGGAAAACGTTTTGTATGTATATGGTCTATACCAGAGGTTGAAAATACAGTTACAGTTGTAAGGTTCTTTGATGGTTTCGGTCTCTTCAGCTCATCATCAGGTGTTATACTGAAAATAGCAAGAGAACGGAGATAATAGTTGTTACACGCAGTAATACATATAAAAAAGCAAAAACAAAAAATTCCATGTGACGTTTTAGAAAACACCGTTCAGGCTAGGTGCTATAAGGCCTAAGTCAATCGGAAAGCGACACAGACAGTGCTATGGACAACTGCCTGGGTAAAGAATTATACAATGAATACCAGGACACTTACACTTGGTGCTGCGACCCCGAACGCCGCGGTGGACGAATACAGGACGCGGTGTATTACCTATGGAAGCAGAGCATGGAGTAGCGTATGAGAAGGGTTAAGCAAACTGTTAAACATAGTGGCAAAAGTATGTGGGCCCACTAGCCGGCCGTTCACAATTTGAATTAATGATTTACATTTGAAATGAAAAAAAAATCATTACATAGAAAGTTACACGAAATACGTTAAAAGCGCGTTATGAGTGGTAAAGGAACATTTTGAACAGACTGTAATAAGACTGAGTGGAAGCATAGACAATGTATACAGCGTATATACAATGTACACATTGTAAAACACACTGAAAATTTTTTCACCTTTCCACGAGTGGCATGCAGGGTTTTAATATAGTGGGGATGTATATGGCAACGGGGACCAACACGCAACAGTCATCAGTTGCCACTGACGTATGCTTTAAAGCATCTAGCCCTACCGGTGTTTTCCAAAATTTTTTATGGATTTTCTTTTGCTTCTTTATGCGTCTTATTGTGTGTAAAAAACTATTATGTTCGGTTTCTTGCTAGTTTCTGTATAACACCTGATGATGGGCGTATAAGCGCCCGAAAACGATCGTGCTCTAGATAAAAGGACCTTACAATTGTAGCGGTATTTTCAAACTCTGGTATAGTGCTCAGTTGCGGATGTTTCGCCGACAGGATTGTGTGTATATGTTTTGCTGTTGCAAATTCGGATTTCTAATAGTGTTTCATAGTTAAGTAATGATCACAAGTATAACGCACTAGGTAGGACTGAATGAGTTAATCAGCAAATTGTTTCTGGTATGAATGTAGTTGGTCATTGTCTTCGTCAAAGATTGAATTTGTGAACCTATGATGCAAATCATCAGTGTGAGTGATTCAATCAAATGTCATTACTGTGGTGTCACCGCCAGACACCACACTTGCTAGGTGGTAGCCTTTAAATCGGCCGCGGTCCGTTAGTATACGTCGGACCCGCGTGTCGCCACTATCAGTGATTGCAGACCGAGCGCCGCCACACGGCAGGTCTAGAGAGACTTCCTAGCACTCGCCCCAGTTGTACAGCCGACTTTGCTAGCGTTTTGCTACGACCTAGCATGGCGCCATTATCAGTTGCTATTGATATTGTGAATCATGTACCGTCATTAATGGATTAAAGTTAAGTATTCCACCAGCTACGTCCGTTTTTCTAAATTCTGATTTCCTTGTCCTGTTCCAGACCTCACGCCAGCCTGCGTGAGCTAAAAAGCGTGAATTTCGGCCTCCTCTAGTAACACGGTGTTGGCTCTCCTGTCAACCACAACAATTACAATTGTAAAATTCTGATATGAAAGCAAATGAATTAAGATTGAATGATACAGTTTTTCTGAGTCTGAGTGATTGTAAGCTAGAAAGTTTGTGAAATGAAAAGTTCACCAGAAACGCTGGTGGATGAGCGAGCGATGGCTTGGTAGGATAAAGCACCAATAAATATATTATCTTGACAACATCCACATTCTAAACTGTCTCTTATGAGCACATATCTCTAATGCCACTTAGAAGTCAAATTTTATCGATGCATTTTCGATTTGAGCACAACTGTCTTGGCAAAAATTTTAAACTGTAAGGGAGAGGTGTTGGGATGGGACAGTTTTTCATACCTGTGACACAACGTATGCAAATTCGCAAGGATATTGGTTCATCTAAACTTCTCCCATAAGGAAAAGGAGTATGACAGAGCCGAAGGGAAGCTGTCTTATTGGCCAGGGAGAGACAGGAATGGTGAAGAACGGCTTTTTTTTAGAGGACTAGAATAGAAAGGTAAAGCATTGTCTAACCAAGTTAAACATAGCCTAGGGCATGGGACCTGCACTTTCTGAAGAGCATTTTCGTGGGTCAGAGCCGAGAAGATTCACACTCTATTGAAAAACGTGGCAAAGTGAGGCTTCCTTGTTAGACGTTCTGGCACAGAAGAGAGAACAGATAGAGACAACGAAATAGCTACCATGTGCAGATAGACTTCGCTTCAAACATGCTCTGCTGACGCTTGTGTGGGACTCAATGTTGGGTCAACCAACACCTGGCCACAGAAGAGAAGTGCTGGCGCTGAAAATGATTGAAGTTGCATTACTTCAGTCAGTGACAGCATTATAGCGAGATCGAGCTGCTACTGCACGTGTCTTAGAGAATACCAAGTCAGTTTGTAATTAAAATCTTAGAGCCTCACTCTGAAGATTTACCTTGCAAAGTCAAAGCAGTTTGCTTCCAGAATCCATGAGTGCTGTGACGAATTACCTTCAATAACCTATTCTGTTCCATGCTAACCAATGCTATTCTGTTCCATACTAACCAATTTCGCGACAGTCAGTATTTGCACGATTTATTACCAGTTTGCCCCTCAACCTTCATGTTAGATTTATCAGACTTGTGTTTGCGCAGGTTGCCAATACTATTACGTATAATGAATTAACTGTCAATGAGAAACGGTCTATCATTTTGCCGGAATAGTTCATTATCTAACTTTGATACACAAATAAACCCACTTAATTACAATCCCTATTTCTCAAAATAGAATCTCTCCTTTTCTCACAAATTTACAACCCACTTACAAGAAATGGCGAAAAGTGGTTTCCTGATACATTTTGGGCCTGCTGGATATTTGTGGTACTTCCTCCGATCCGCCGTTGTGAGACAAAGGCGCTCTTTTGTGTTTTTCTACTTGGGTTTGTCTGTTTGATTTCCTTGAACAAGTGTTCGCGATTTGTTACGAACCTGCGTGAGATTTTAAATCTTTTTGTCTGCTCACTTCATTACTGAGCAGTGTGGCTGGCTTAGTTGTGTTCGCAAGACGAACTTTCTGTCATAGCATTCTATAGTTTAGCTGCCTGATTATTTTTACATAACCATGCTTGTCAGCTTTCTTTGAAGTGTCTTGTATTTTATTAAAATAATGTTCAAGGTAGCTACTAATAAATTATCTGCTGACATATTATGTACCGCCTTGTATTTTGTGAAAACAGTGTTTATTCAGTGCTCGCCAGTCCATTGATGTTTTGGACATTTCATTGGAATAGTTTAGCGTTTAGAGCCAGGCCAATTGGCTTAATTCATTGGCGTCTTGTATTTTTTTAGAATGCTGTTTAACGATTTCAGTGCTTGTCGGACTTGCTTTATGCATTGATTTTATATTTAATTAGAACAGTGCTTAATTCTGCCTATGTGTGTGTGTTGCAGGACATTTTAGGCGATATTTAATGCATTATTTATCATGGGCCTCATTGTATGCTTTGACTGTTAGAATAGTATTTAATTCTGCCTATATGTGTTTCACAGGACACGTTGGTCATTATTTAACGTATAATTTATCAGTGACCTCACAATATGCTTTGGACAATATGCTCAGATTCACCAAAGGATTCTGTAATAAATCTGTGGAAAAGGTATCTATTTCGGTAACATAGCTGGCCAATTGATAACGTCAGGTCCACATTATTTCTAATTTATTAATTCCCGAACTAGCCGCCTTTGCGATAGTTATCTTGTCATTTGTTTATCTAGCGTTGCTACCCACCCGGCTTAGTTGATGCCGTCAGTATAATTGGTCGGCTTTTGCTGCTGTATAATTCCCTGCTCCCTCTAAAATGAAGCAGTTGTCTTGCTTTGGTGTTTTATATGTCAGTTTTATATGATTTAATGCAACTGATTTCTTCTAATCGAGTTTAAGTTCAAATGATTCAAATGGCTCTGAGCGCTATGGGACTTAACTTCTGAGGTCATCAGTCCCCTAGAACTTAGAACTACTTAAACCTAACTAACCTAAGGACATCACACACATCCATGCCCGGGGCAAGATTCGAGTTTAAGTAAGTCTAAGTGTCTGTCCTGAGGCGGCCATTATATAACTTTGTCGTGATGTTTTCCTCGACCATTGCGCTGTAAAGCTCTCTGTGTTTAAGATCATTCAAAGCAGTTACTTGTTTTTGCAAATCCTGTAGCATCTTCGCCAACTGTAAAGTTCTCACATAGCCGCCGGCCGTTGATTCTTTTATACTGTATTTATCGTAAATGCTATCAAGGTTCCATTTAGTTTAATTCTGTCCAGTTAAGTTTTGTCTGGGTTACGAGTAAACTGGTCTTTATGGGCGAAGAATCATGTTCCTTCACGAAAATTGTATGTACATTTGTATTACCAGAAATAGCTGCGCTGTTAGAGATATTTACCATTGGACCTGAAGGCGTTTGTGCGGTTGCTATTAATAATGATTGATTTTGACTTGAAACTCTTTGTTAACTCTAGTACTGCAAGTCCTTAACGCTTTAAATTACTTTGGCTTAGCCGTGGAAGACACTTCTCATTGGACCTTAAGGGGGGGACGCAGATGAAATTATGAAATTGACCAAAAATTTCAATGTCAATTTTCGATTTATTTTTTATTTCTTAGTACAACTCATGGATAATAAGTTCCCAAAGTTTTAATGTTGAAATCGCATCCGAAGTGCCTGAAAATTAATTAAAAGTAGGACGCGGCCTCCCTGCCACGCCCACGTTTTGAAGCGGCACTTCAATACCTGTTCAGTGAACAACGAGTCTGTCTATTTCTTTCAACCAAACACGTGCGGGATACATCTTGAATGCCATGACACATACTCTTTGGTTTTATAGATCATCTTTGGCCGATCCTGCACTTCTCAAAAAGTGTGTTCATGGCAAAACCCAAAATCCATATGAGTCTCTAAATTCACTCATATGGAACGATGCCCTAAAGACACATTTGCATCTGCTAAAGTTGTCAGAATTGCAACTTATGATGTTGTTATTGTATTTAATGATGGGAACGTCGGGAGGATGAAGGTATTAGAAAGAATGGGCTTCAAGATAGGAAATTTTACTCAAGATATCCTAAGAAAAATAGATTTACAGCGCGTCTCTGCAGCTGAAAAGTCAGTTGAAGACCTGGTGAAGACCTGGTAAAGGAAAGAAGACAGACAACAAAAAGCCAGAAGAGTACCCTTGAAGGGAAAGACGACCCAGAGTACAAATGTGGTGCCTTCTGAAGAAGTGACAAGGAAAAAAGTTAGGTTGAACTTAAAATTGCTTTTCCTGAAAAGTTTGTTTTTAAAGTTTATGTGCCTTTCCTCAGATTCTATTAATGCAATAATTATGAAATTTTGTGCAGATTTGTAAACGTAGTAAACGTTGTCTCAAGAGCAAATTATGAAATTCTGATTGCAAGCTGAGATATGGGGATTTTTGCTTGAATTTAAAATTGTACTTGTGCAATTCTAATTAAAATATTATGAAAATTCTCCTATTTAACCTATGCCAAAAACCTCATGAGAGGAGCTTACAACATACAGAGAGATGAAACAGAAATTTTTGTAGAAATCTCTTGAATACTTTTTGAGAAGGAACATACATTTTCTGAAAATAAACTTGAAATTTCATTAAAAAAAAGTTGAATATATATAATCAAAGGATTTTATTTGTAAATGTGGTACTTTCATCTAAAGCGTAGTATAAAATTTCATTGCCATACCTCCAAAACTGTGGATTTGGTGCAATTTTGAAATAGTGTGTGTTTTTCACCAACGCCGCCCTTAAACTTAACTGTATTCAACTGATTTTCATCAATTATGTGTTAGGAAGCAACGCCGTAGGGTGATTAACAGGGAAGCAACGGCGTAGGGCGGTTAACAGTTTGCTAGCAGCTGCTTAGTACTTGAACCATACGATAATTTCGTTTTGTTTCTCAACGGGGGGGGCCATTCGCTGTTTTTTAGTCATCACCTTACTCTTGTGCATTTCGAGGGTCATATTTAACTTTGTACTTTCTCGCTGTAGAAGGTTTAATTTTGACAGTGGTATTTTCTTATTTTAGTTCTCTTTGTTTTGTGGCCCCAGAACCTTTCCACTCCTCATCTAGCTCCCTACCGCTTCAGAATTGTAGTAGCTCGTCGAATTACGGAAAGAGTTGTATTATGTTTTGTATCAGTCCTGACGTTTCTTATGCTGAAAGTGGTGTGTGGCGGTGTGTCGCAGTGGGACTGAGGAATCAATGATTGAGTCTACAGGATTCTCTGAGCAGAGCACATGCGATGAGTGTGAGGTGGTAGAGGTTGCGTGGATAGGGATGTGAGTCGACATAGCTTGAGACAAGATTTCTTGGAGGAAGCAGGTATGTCATCAGCGTTTTCAAGGAAAACTGGACGGCTTTCAGTCTGGATATGGAACCAGTTCTGTGGAGTACGCTTCGTCAATTTTATTTATAGGCAGCGGTGAGCGGTGTACCAGAGATGATTCTCCTCATCCTGTAGAACTGGCGGCCGTGCCATGCCCTTCACAGCGCTGCTCTTAGGTGCGAGATCCAGCTGCATCGGTAGTGGTGCCTATGTATCCTCCTCAGACCTGAGGTTTATTATAATAAGCACAGTGATTTTTATCCTGCTGTAAAATATCCTGCATTCTACGATCACTTGGCGCAAGTAGCAGTTTTGTTGACAACTTGTTGCAAATTTTGGAAATTTGTGGGAAGGTCTTATGGGACCAAACTACTGAGGTCATCGGTCCCTAAACTTACGCATCTAGCTTAAACTAACTTACGATAAGAACAACAAACGCCCATACCCGATGGAGGACTCGAACCTCCGACGCGGGGGAGCTGCGCTGACCGTGACAAGGCGCCCCAGACCGCGCGGCTAACCCGCGCGGCAGCGTGTTGCCATGGTGAGTAAGTACTCCTTCGTTATTGTGTATTTTGCGAAACTTATTTCACTAAAATATGCACCTGTTATCGACAGTACCTATAAGTGTTGTTTACAAGGCCGTACTTTGTTATAAGGTTTGGTAAATGCAAATGTCGTGACTAGGGCCTCCCGTCGGGTGGACCGTTCGCCAGGTGCAAGTCTTTCGCTTTGACGCCACTTCGGCGATTTGCTCGTCAATGGGGACGAAATGATGATTAGGACAACACAACACCCAGTCACTGAGTGGAGAAAATCTCCGACCCAGCCGGGAATCCAACCCGGGCCCTTAGGATTGGCATTCTGTCGCGCTGATCACTCAGCTACGGGAGGCGGACGTAAGTTTTGGTAATACTGCATGTTTCTTTCCGGCCAGGATGGCCGAACGGTTCTAGGCGCTACAATCTGGAATCGATCGACCACTGCGGTCGCAGGTTCGAATCCTGCATCGGGCATCGATGTTTCTGATGTCCTTAGGTTAGTCAGGTTTAAGTAGTTCTAAGTTATAGGGGACCTCAGAAGTTAAGTCCCATAGTGATCAGAGCCATTTGAACCATTTTTTTTTGCATGTTTCTCTACTTACGGTTACAAAATAGTAACGTCCACTGAAATGGACGCTGGTTGGTTGGGTTGTTTTGTGGGAGGAGACCAGACAGCGAGGTCATCGGTGTCATTGGATTAGGGAAGGAAGTCGGCCGTGCCCTTTTAATGGAACCATCCCGGCATTTACCTGCTGCGATTTAGGGAAATCACGGGAAACCTAAATTAGGATGGTCCGACGTGGGATTGAACCGTCGACCTCCAGAATGCGAGTCCAGTGTGCGCCACCTTGCTCGGTTGGATGCTGGTGTTAAGTGCCACATTTTTGAACGTTAGTTCCTTGGTGTCAGTGATGGATTACCTTCGCTGATTTCCAATACATTTCCTGTTGTGATTGTTGCTAAATTACATTATCTGACGCGTTATTATTATTTTCTGTAAGCGAACTAGGTACTATTTTAACATAATCATTTTCATGAACAATGATGAAGTCAAGAATACTCAGTGCAGTCCATCTGACAAGATTCTTGCATATCAAGGACGTGGATCTGCTGAACAGACAATGAGAGAAGATATTACTTTCTATTGTAGAATATTATGAGCGAAAGCCAGCCATAACTGCATCGACCAAGATTGAGAAGCAGCCTATGGACCAATGTAACAGATGATTGAACAATGATGGGAGGCTCATTCATATCCCTCGTCTGCCAGTAATCAGCAGCTAGAATAAAATATGGGTGGCATAGAACTGATTGACAGTTATGAATCATGACAGGATTGTACCAGAACCAGAAATTGGCTCTAAAAACTAATTTTCACTTCGTAGATCTAGGAATTGAAAATGGCTGGATTCAGTACAGGATTGACTGAATTAAGAGTGATGAGCCAAAAAGAGTACCTTCAAAAGTCTTGATTTCAAACTAAGAATCGCAGGGCATTTGTTAAGAGGCCAAGTGAAACTATTTCTGAAGAATGAGATTTTCACTCTGCAGCGGAGTGTGCGCTTCTTTCAGGAGTGTTAGTTCTGCAAGGTTCGCAGGAGAGCTTCTGTAAAGTTTGGAAGGTAGGAGACGAGGTACTGGCAGAAGTAAAGCTGTGAGTACCGGGCGTGAGTCGTGCTTCGGTAGCTCAGTTGGTAGAGCACTTGCCCGCGAGCGGCAAAGGTCCCGAGTTCGAGTCTCGGTCGGGCACACGGTTTTAATATGCTAGGAAGTTTTATTTCTGAAGAAGAACATGAGCACTAGACTCCTAAAGGACGCAGACTATTCCCTTCACAATATCATGAGATGCAAGAACACTGGCTGCGCGAAAAAAACCAAAATAAAGAGTCAAGGCTATTAAGCTTTCCTTTGTCCAACATCACAGAACAACTGTTCCTCTGACTATCATCAAAAATAAAATTATCGTAATTTATTTCTTTTTTAAAATTTATAATTAGTGTATGATTAAAGTGCTATCTGTCAGATAAGACAAAATCACGATTTTGTTTTAAAAATTCTAAAATTGTCGTGAGTTCCCTTCCACTACATTCTGCTTAATAACTGCAAACATCTATTTCAAATAAACTGATGACAACTGCATAGGATGAAACCGTGGTCTAGGGGTAGCGTCTTTGAATCATAATCAAAACGTCTTCGGTCCCGGGTTCGATCCCCGCCACTGCCTAAATAATCAGCATTGGCGGCCGAAGACTTCCGGCATAAGAAGTCAGCCTTATTCTGCCAACGGCCTTGTCAAAGAGGGCGGAGGAGCGGATAGAGGATCAGGGCACTCTCTTGTCCTAGGGGTGGGAAATTGTCCCTAAAGGCGGAAGAATCAGCAATGATCAACGACGTGAGGATGCAGAAGGCAATGGAAACCACTGCATTAATGACACGTAACGTGTATCCACAGGACATGTGGCCTGTAATTGAAGAAGTGTCATGATGATCTCTCCATTGGCAAAAGATTCCGGAATAGTCCCCCATTCGGATCTCCGGGAGGGGACTGCCAAGTGGGAGGTTACCATGAGAAAACGATTGAATAATCAACGACAAGATAACGTTCTACGAGTCGGGGCGTGGAATGTCAGAAGCTTGAACGTGGTAGGGAAACTAGAAAATCTGAAAATGGAAATGCAAAGGCTCAATCTAGATATCGTAGGGGTCAGTGAAGTGAAGTGGAAGGAAGACAAGGATTTCTGGTCAGATGAGTATCGGGTAATATCAACAGCAGCAGAAAATGGTATAACAGGTGTAGGATTCGTTATGAATAGGAAGGTAGGGCAGAGGGTGTGTTACTGTGAACAGTTCAGTGACCGGGTTGTTCTAATCAGAATCGACAGCAGACCAACACCGACAACGATAGTTCAGGTATACATGCCGACGCCGCAAGCTGAAGATGAACAGATAGAGAAAGTGTATGAGGATATTGAAAGGGTAATGCAGTATGTAAAAGGGGACGAAAATCTAATAGTCATGGGCGACTGGAATGCAGTTGTAGGGGAAGGAGTAGAAGAAAAGGTTACAGGAGAATATGGGCTTGTTACAAGGAATGAAAGAGGAGAAAAACAATTGAGTTCTGTAACAAGTTTCAGCTAGCAATAGCGAATACCCTGTTCAAGAATCACAAGAGGAGGAGGTATACTTGGAAAAGGCCGGGAGATACGGGAAGATTTCAATTAGATTACATCATGCTCAGACAGATTCCGAAATCAGATACTGGGTTGTAAGGCGCACCCAGGAGCAGATATAGATTCAGATCACAATATAGTAGTGATGAAGAGTAGGCTGAAGTTCAAGACATTAGTCAGAAAGAATCAATACGCAAAGAAGTGGGATACGGAAGTACTAAGGAATGACGAGATACGTTTGAAGTTCTCTAACGCTGTAGATACAGCAATAAGGAATAGCGCAGTAGGCAGTACAGTTGAAGAGGAATGGGCATCTCGAAAAAGGGCCATCACAGAAGTTGGGAAGGAAAACATAGGTACAAAGAAGGTAGCTGCGAAGAAACCATGGGTAACAGAAGAAATACTTCAGTTGATTGATAAAAGGAGGAAGTGCAAACATGTTCCGGGAAAATCAGGAATACAGAAATACAAGTCGCTGAGGAATGAAATAAATAGGAAGTGCAGGGAAGGTAAGACGAAATGGCTGCAGGAAAAATGTGAAGACATCGAAAAAGATATGACTGTCGGAAGGACAGACTCAGCATACAGGAAAGTCAAAACAACCTTTGGTGACATTAAAAGCAACGGTGGTAACATTAAGAGTGCAACGGGAATTCCACTGTTAAATGCAGAGGAGAGAGCAGATAGGTGGAAAGAATACATTGAAAGCCTCTATGAGAGTGAAGATTTGTCTGATGTGATAGAAGAAGAAACAGGAGTCGATTTAGAAGAGATAGGGGATCCAGTATTAGAATCGGAATTTAAAAGAGCTTTGGAGGACTTACGGTCAAATAAGGCAGAAGGGATAGATAACATTCCACCAGAATTTCTAAAATCATTGGGGGAAGTGGCAACAAAACGACTATTCACGTTGGTGTGTAGAATATATGAGTCTGACGATATACCATCTGACTTTCGGAAAAGCATCATCCACACAATTCCGAAGACGGCAAGAGCTGACAAGTGCGAGAATTATCGCACAATCAGCTTAACAGCTCATGTATCGAAGCTGCTTACAAGAATAATATACAGAAGAATGGAAATGAAAATTGAGAATGCGCTAGGTGACGATCAGTTTGGCTTTAGGAAAAGTAAAGGGACGAGATAGGCAATTCTGACGTTACGGCTAATAATGGAAGCAAGGCTAAAGAGAAATCAAGACACTTTCATAGGATTTGTCGACCTGGAAAAAGCGTTCGACAATATAAAATGGTGCAAGCTGTTCGAGATTCTGAAAAAAGTTGGGGTTAGCTACAGGGAGAGACGGGTCATATACAATTTGTACAACAACCAAGAGGGAATAATAAGAGTGGACGATCAAGAACGAAAGTGCTCGTATTAAGAACGGTGTAAGACAAGGCTGTAGCCTTTCGCCCCTACTCTTCAATCTGTACATCGAGGAAGCAATGATGGAAATAAAAGAAAGGTTCAGGAGTGCAATTAAAATACAACGTGAAAGGATATCAATGATACGATTCGCTGATGACATTGCTATCCTGAGTCAAAGTGAAGAAGAATTAAATGATCTGCTGAACGGAATGAACAGTCTAATGAGTACACAGTATGGTTTGAGAGTAAATCGGAGAAAGACGAAGGTAATGAGAAGTAGTAGAAATGAGAACAGCGAGAAACTTAACATCAGGATTGATGTTCACGAAGTCAATGAAGTTAAGGAATTCTGCTACCTAGGCAGTAAAATAACCAATGACGGACGGAGCAAGGAGGACATCAAAAGCGGACTCGCTATGGCAAAAAAGGCATTTCTGGCCAAGAGAAGTCTACTAATATCAAATGCCGGCCTTAATTTGAGGAAGAAATTTCTGAGGATGTACGTCTGGAGTACAGCATTGTATGGTAGTGAAACATGGAGTGTGGGAAATCCGGAACAGAAGAGAATCGAAGCATTTGAAATGTGGTGCTATAGACGAATGTTGAAAATTAGGTGGACTGATAAGGTAAGGAATGAGAATGTTCTACGCAGAATCGGAGAGTAAAGAAATATGTGGAAAACACTGATAAGGAGAAGGGACAGGATGATAGGACATCTGTTAAGACATGAGGGAATGACTTCGATGGTACTAGAGGGAGCTGTAGAGGGCAAAAACTGTAGAGGAAGACAGAGATTGGAATACGTCAAGCAAATAACTGAGGACGTAGGTTGCAAGTGCTACTCTGAGATGAAGAGGTTAGCACAGGAAAGGAATTCGTGGCGGGCCGCATCAAACCAGTCAGTAGACTGATGACAAAAAAAAAGAAAAAAAATGCCCAGATGTGGTTCATGCGCGATGGCCCACCAGTACATCTTCACTGCAGTGTGCTATAGAACTGACAGATATTTGAGGACAACTGGATAAGTTCCGCACGTTACCCTTCTCATTCTCCAGGCCTCGGACCCTAGACATTTGGGTGTGGAGTAATTTGAACTTGTCTTCACCCCGTCATTCAACGATCTGCAGACAGTACACAATCGCGCATAAGAACAGCTGGATCAGCTTGAAAGAATCTGTCCTTACGCCGGAGGTCAGAGGGATACGAGGAGACGCTATATTGGCTTTCCGGAGCAGACTCTTGGCTAAACGACGAGACGTCGTTATGATTACGGGAAGCGAGAAGTGGGACCTGAGAACTACACATACATTGTTAATGCATACAAATTTCCAGATTCCTGTTGTTGAAGTAAATAGAATGGATTTGCTTATTAGCTACTCTCTTGTCTGGCCGTTTCATGGTGCTATGAACATCTGAGGTCATAAGTCCCCTAGACTTAGAAATACTTAAATCTAACTAACCTAAGGACGTCACACACATTTATGGCCGAGGCAGGATTCGAACCTGCAGTCGCACCAGCCGCGCGGTTTCGGACTGAAGCGCCTAGAACCGCTCGAACACAGCGGCCGGCTATGAACAAAAGTAATAATCATTGCGCTACTGCTGAACGCAAAAAATGCTTCACATACTGTACATGTCGTCTATCATCGGTCTCCGAAAGGCAAAGAACTACAACGCAAATTGGTGTCACACTCTGAAAGAGTTTACCCTGTTAATGTGACTAATAGCAGGTTACGTTCTTATGATTTCCTCCCATAATATTATGAATGGGACTTTAAAAAAATGAGCATCTGTGGTTGCCTATGGAAAGAAAGTTGAAGGATGGCGTTCCAAGCTGGCATGGGCATGTATTCGTAGTTGACGCAAGCCCCAGCAACGACAACGTACAGGTAAACTACGAGGGTTGCCCAGAAAGTAATGCATCGCACTATTCTTCTTCAACAGTTCTTTGTTGAACATAATGAGAAATACACACACGAAAGAATGGTATTTTATCTACACACCCTATTTTTCCACATAATCTCCATCCCGTTCCATGTCCTTCCTCCAATGCGAAACAAGGGCGTATATGCCCTGTCGGTACCAATCCTTGTCCTGTTAGCGGAGCCAGTGTTTCACTGTGTGAACTTCCTTTGCTGCTTGACAGATGCAGCGCCAAATGCCGAGTCATAATTCGTCTGCCCGCTGGAATGCCATCAGCTAGCTGCAACATGTCAGGTGTGACAGCCGTGGATGGTCTCCCCAACAGCTGCAAATAGTGGAGCTCGGCCGAACCACTTTGTGATGACCTGTTGTTGTTGTGTTCTTCAGTCCTGATACTGGCTTGATGCATCTCTTCATGCTACTGTATCCTGTGCAAGCTTCTTCATCTCCCAGTACTTACTGCAACCTACATCCTTCTGAATCTGCTTAGTGTATTCATCTCTTGGTCTCCCACTACGATTTTTACTCTCCACGCTGCCCTCCAATGCTAAATTTGTGATCCCTTGTTGCCTCAGAACATGTCCTACCAACCGGTCACTTCTTCTTGTCAAATTGTGCCACAAACTCCCCTTCTCCCCAATTCTATTCAATACCTCCTCATTAGCTATGTGATCTACCCATCTAATCTTCAGCATTCTTCTGTAGCACCACATTTCTAAAGCTTTTATTCTCTTCTTGTCTAAACTATTTATCGTCCACGTTTCACTTCCATACTTGGCTACACTCCAATTACTTTCAGAAACGACTTCCTGACACTTAAATCTATACTCGATGTTAACAAGTTTCTCTTCTTCAGAAACGCTTTCCTTGCCATTGCTAGTCTACATTTTATATCCTCTCTACTTCGACCATCATCGGTTATTTTGCTCCACAAATAGCAAAACTCCTTTACTACTTTAAGTGTCTCATTTCCTAATCTAATTCCCTCAGCATCACCCGACTTAATTCGACTACATTTCATTATCCTCGTTTTCCTTTTGTCGATGTTCATCTTATATCATCCTTTCCAGACACTGTCCATTCCGTTGATCTGCTCTGTCAAGTCCTTTGCTGTCTTTGACAGAATTACAATGTCATTGGCGAACATCAAAGTTTTTATTTCTTCTCCATGGATTCAATACCTACTCCGTATTATTTTTTGTTTCCTTTACTGCTTGCTCAATATACAGATTGAATAACATCGGGGAGAGGCTAAAACCCTGTCTCACACTCTGCCCAACCACTGCTTCCCTTTCATGGTCCTCGACTCTTATAACTGCCATCTGATTTCTGTACAAATTGTAAATAGCCTTTTGCTCCCTGTATTTTACCCCTGCCACCTTCAGAATTTGAGAGAGAGTATTCCAATCAACATTGTCAAAAGCATTCTCTACGTCTACAAATGCTAGAAACGTAGGTTTGCTTTTCCTTAATCCTTCTTCTAAAATAAATCGTAGGGTCAGTATTGCCCCACGTGTTCCAACATTTCTACGGAATCCAAACTGATCTTCCCCGAAGTCAGCTTCTACCAGTTTTTCCATTCGTCTGTAAAGAATTCGCGTTAGTATTTTGCAACTATGACTTATTAAACTAATAGTTCGGTAATTTTCACATCTGTCAACACCTGCTTTCTATGGAATTGGAATTATTATATTCTTCTTAAAGTCTGAGGGTATTTTTCCTGTCATACATCTTGCTCACCAGATGGTAGAGTTTTGTCAGGACTGGCTCTCCCAAGGCCGTCAGTAGTTCCAATGGAATGTTGTCTACTCCCGGGGCCTTCTTTTGACTCAGGTCTTTCAGTGCTCTGTCAAACTCTTCACGCAGTATCATATTTCCCATTTCATCTTCATCTACATCCTCTTACATTTCTATAATATTGTCCTAAAGTACATCGCTCTTGTATAGACCTTCTATATACTCCTTCCACCTTTCTGCTGTCCCTTCATTGCTTAGAACTGGGTTTCCATCTGAGCTCTTGATATTCATACAAGTGGCTCTCTTTTCTCCTAAGGTCTCTTTAATTTTCCTGTAGGCAGTATCTATCTTACCCCTAGTGAGAAAAGCCTCTACATCCTTACATTTGTCCTCTAACCATCTCTGCTTAGCCATTTTGCACTTCCTGTCGATCTCATTTCTGAGCCGTTTGTATTCATTTCTGCGTGCTTCATTTACTGCGTTTTCATATTTTCTCCTTTCATCAATTAAATTCAATATTTCTACTGTTACCCAAGGATTTCTACTAGCCCTCGTCTTTTTACCTACTTGATCCTCTGCTACCTTGACTATATCATCTCTCAAACCTACCCATTCTTCTTCTTCCGCATTTCTTTCCTCCATTCTTGTCAATCGTTCGCTAATGCTCTCCCTGAAGCTCTCTACAACCTCTTGTTCTTTCAGTTTATCCAGGTCCTATCTCCTCAAACTCGCACCTTTTTGCAGTTTCTTCAGTTTTAATCTACAGTTCATAACCAATAGATTGTGGTCAGAGTCCACATATGCCCCTGGAAATGTCTTACAATTTAAAACCTGGTTCCTGAAACTCTGTGTCACCGTTATATAATCTATCTGAGGCCTTCCAGTATCTCCAGGCTTCTTCCATGTATACAACCTTCTTTTATGATTCTTGAACCAAGTGTTAGCTATGATTAATTTATGCTCTGCACAAAATTCTACCAGGCGACTGCCCCTTTCATACCTTAATCCCATTCCATTTTCACCTACTACGTTTCCTTCTCTCCCTTTTCCTACTCTCGAATTCGAGTCCCCCGTGACTATTAAAGTTTCGTCTCCCTTCACTATCTGAATAATTTCTTTTATCTCATCATACATTTCATCAATTTGTTCATTTGCAGAGCTAGTTGGATATAAACTTGTACTATTGTAGTAGGCATGGGCTTCGTGTCTATCTTGGGCACAATAATGCGTTCGCTATGTTGTTTGTAGTAGCTTACCCGTACTCCTATATTTTTATTCATTATTAAACCTACTCCTGCATTACCCCTATTTGATTTTGTATTTATAACCTTGTATTCACCTGACCAAAAGTCTTGTTCCTCCTGCCACCGCACTTCACTAATTCCCACTATATATAACTTTAACCTATCCATTTCAATTTTTAAATTTTCTAACCTACCTGCCCGATTAAGGGATCTGACATTCCACGCTCCGATCCGTAGAACGCCAGTTTTCTTTCTCCTGATAACGACCTTTTCTTGAGTAATCCCCGCCCGGAGATCCGAATGGGGGACTACTTTACCTCCGGAATATTTTACCCAAGAGGACGCCATCATCATTTAGCCATACAGCAAAGCTGCATGCCCTCGGGAAAAATTACGGCTGTAGTTTCCCCTTGCTCTCAGCCGTTCGCAGTATCAGCACAGCAAAGCTATTTTGGTTAGTGTTACAAGGCTAGATCAATAAATCATCCAGACTGTTGCCCCTGCAACTACTGAAAAGGCTGCCCCTCTTCAGGAACCACACGTTTGTCTGGCCTCTCAACAGATACCCCTCCGCTGTGGTTGCACCTACGGTACGGCCATGTGTATCGCTGAGACACGCAAGCCTCCCCACCAACGGCAAGGACCATGGTTCATGGGGGAGGAGGGGGCGGGGGTACATCACCTACAGACGCTATTTTGAAACTGTCCTGCAGCTACGATATCAGTAGGAAGTGACGCAAACTTGGTGCCCTCACTCAGGAGATTTCAAATAATACATACTTAACGTTTTGCGTTCGTAGCATTGTTTCCGGCTGAGAAAAAAATGCTGTGCGTTTCTTCCTCGGCAACCCTGCAACCCTCGTAACTGCCAGACATTCATTCGCTTTAAAAACAGTTTTCTGTGTATTATCGGATTTGGAATTATTCACTCATTGTTTTCTAATTGCGATTACATGTGGTTAATTTCCACAACTACAACAATAATAACGCTGTTCTAAAATTGATTTAATTTATTAATAGGCAACATCAGCAAGAGATCGCTGAGGTGAGAAGTCAAGAGTTCTGAAGACAGCGCTGTCTTATTTTAGAAGATTTATCTCGGAAGAAAATTAGATTTCATCACTCAGCCAGCACAGAGGTAGTTCTTGACCTAGACGTTACCGCTAAAGAGGATGTAGACAGATTAAAACCTGAAATACAATTGCGCTTTGATAAAAAGGAACAAGGTTCTGAAGTCCAAGGGTTCGAAGTATGTTGAGGAACAAAACAGATACACTTCTTCTGCAGTGAAACAAAAAAGCCAGAGATATTGTAAATAGCATTTTGTCTTTGTGTTACATATCAGGCCGGATTCTATCTTTACCTAGTAATAACAAAAAAATCTGTTCAAATGACTCTGAGCACTATGAGACTTAACATCTGAGGTCATCAGTCCTCCAGAACTTAGAACTACTTAAACCTAACTAACCTAAGGACATCACACACATCCATTCCCGAGGCAGGATTCGAATCAGCGACCGTAGCAGTCGCGTCGTTCCAGACTGAAGGGCCTAGAACCGCTCGGCCACAGCGGCCGGCAGTAATAACTAGAGAGTGATGTTGGTTCAGTCTCAGATAATACAACGCATCTGAACTCAAAAATTAAACAGAAAATATTTAAAAAAGTTGTCCCAAGGAAAAGCCTGCAGTGGGTTGCGTCGATATCTTCCTGAGATAATGTGAGTGTTTATGAACGTAATAAACGTTCAAGCTATTAATACTACGGATTTGAAGGCTGCCATTATTAACATACAAGATTTTGTTTCTTTATTATAGATGTAAGCGGTGCCCAATAATGTGCTTCTGCACTTAACAACATACAGCCCACGAGGCTGGTTTTAAACTCTCACTCTAGAACAGTATTCCCGATGAAGCCAATAGCGCTTGCCAGTAACAGCGCGTCCCTTCGGAATGGCCTATCTCATTATTTCTAATTGCCTAGGAGGGTAGCATTGACTTAGATGAAAGGGTTTGAGATCATCTTATAAAAAAGCCCCTCCTAGGAATCCTAGAAAATGTGTGTTTTGATACCGATGTTTGATTAATGCTGCATAGGGCAAACCTTTCTTCTTAAAAGAGAGCACTGAAATGTAATTTGTTAGATTATCTGTCATACCCATATGCATAAAAACGTTTAACTAGCTATTATATATCTTTATGCTCAGAAAAATATCGACCACAATGCATTCTTTGGAAGTGCTACTCTTTTGGTCATTAATATAACCACTATCTGAATATGAGGTCGTTTATTAAAATAACAGTAGGCAGAAGAAACCAAAGATTAATTTATCGTTATCATTCGTTATTTTATATACATTGACAAAAGTACTCACAAAAATACATGCAAAATATACACACACTAAATCGTAAATCGTGAACCAAATTAGCTCTGTTGCTTAGTCCTGCTGGCGAAGGGACAAAGCTAAACTGCAAGTAGCGCGTGCTGGCTTACTGCCTTTAGATTTTCTTCGTGAGCTGCAAAATGCACACCTCCTTGGTGTACCTGCTGTAGGCATACGTTCAGTCATATTACTGAACTGCATCCCATGGACTCCCGTAGCTCTTTTCTGAAATTTTTACATACTAATTACTATTTTAGGACTGGGTATTGGTCCCATCTTCCGTTTTGAGCAGAAATTTCCAGTTAGCTTACTGGCCGGAACATTTCTAAACTTTAAATCTGACAGTGGTTTAATATTCCCAGCAAGAAAGCTAGTCGTCTTATCTCTATATGTAAAAGGCAGTATCCTGACTGACTGGCTGACTCACCGTCGCCCAGCCCAAATCGCTAAGGATAAACACTTGAAATTTGAAGAAGGTGTGGATCTTACACTGTACGCGTCGTTTAAGAAGGTTTTTTTCGAAATTCGAACCCTAAGGAGCTGAAATGGGGGATGAGATTTTTATGATAATACTTTATTGTGAAAGCATTTTTAAAGATAAATCTATGAAAATTTAAATTTGGCTTCTCAGTTAGAAAGAAAAAGAAATACGTGTTTCACTGTCTCTGGAAATTCAACACCTCGGGAGTGAAACCACGGGCATGAAAGTTTTTATTGGTGTATTTCACTATGCAAGTATTTCATTGTGCAAGCATTTTGAAGCTAAATCTACGAAAATTTGTATTTTGATTCTGTGTTAGAAATAAAACATATGAAGGGTGACTGTTTTTGGAAATTCAACCCCTAATGGGGTGAAATAGGGTCAGACTGATACACTGATTCTACATCTACATTTATACTCCGCAAGCCACCCAACGGTGTGTGGCGGAGGGCACTTTACGTGCCACTGTCATTACCTCCCTTTCCTGTTCCAGTCGCGTATGGTTCGCGGGAAGAACGACTGTCTGAAAGCCTCCGTGCGCGCTCTAATCTCTCTAATTTTACATTCGTGATCTCCTCGGGAGGTATAAGTAGGGGGAAGCAATATATTCGATATCTCATCCAGAAACGCACCCTCTCGAAACCTGGCGAGCAATCTACACCGCGATGCAGAGCGCCTCTCTTGCAGAGTCTGCCACTTGAGTTTATTAAACATCTCCGCAACGCTATCACGGTTAGCAAATAACCCTGTGACGAAACGCGCCGCTCTTCTTTGGATCTTCTCTATCTCCTCCGTGAAACCGATCTGGTACGGATCCCACAGTGATGAGCAATACTCAAGTATAGGTCGAACGAGTGTTTTGTAAGCCACCTCCTTTGTTGATGGACTACATTTTCTAAGCACTCTCCCAATGAATCTCAACCTGGTACCCGACTTACCAACAATTAATTTTATATGATCATTCCACTTCAATTCGTTCCGCACGCATACTCACAGATATTTTACAGAAGTAACTGCTACCAGTGTTTGTTCCGCTATCATATAATCATACAATAAAGGATCACCGCCCAGCCCAAACCGCTAAGGGGAGAAACTTGAAGTTTGGAGAGGGTGTGGATCTTATACTGTAGGCATCGTTTAAGCAGGGGTTGTCCAAAATTCCACTCCTAAGGGGATGAAACAGCGGACGAAAGGCTTTTTGAAACTATGTTGCTATTAAGGGAATTTTGAAGCTAGAACTATGAAAAGTGGTATTCGGTTTCTCAGTCAAAAAATAAAAAAAGTACGTGTTTCAGCATTTTTGGAAGTTCAACCACTAAGAGGGTAAAATAGTGAGTGAAAGTTTTTTTGAAAATAACTCATTACCAAAGAACTACTAAACGGTTTTTATGGTTGCATCTATGGCAATTGGTATTTGGCTTCTCTGTTAGAAATAAAAAGAAAATACGTGTTCCAGTGTTTCTGAAAATTCAGCCTCTAAGAGAGTGCCACAGCGAATGAAATTTTTTTAGAAAATGTTTCGTTACATTAAAATAAAGCTTAATGCTAAATTTATGAAAACTGGTATTTCATTCCTCGGTTAGATATAAAGAAATATTTATTAAGGGATGAAAGTTGCTGTGGAATTATCTCCACAAGAACGCAAAAGGCATGATTAACAAACCTTTGGACTCCAGCTTCAAGAATCGCTTTTTGATCAGAAGTACATTCTGAAAAGACCATGCTCTTGTGGCCTTAATTAGCGTGATAAGCTTGGAAGGTGTAGCAGTTTGTGAATAAAATAAAATTTTGAATAAATGGAAACGAAAAGATGTCTTAGTAGGTCATGCGGTCTGTGGAAGCGAAGCAACGGGCACTAGGATAGTAAGGATATACATTTACTATTGCTGCACCAACGAAGTAGTGGAATATTATTATGAGTAAATGTTTGAGTGTTGTATTGACATGGATTCATTCTGAAAGTATTTCCTTAAATTATCAAGTGTATACAGGTGTGCCACAATAATATAAAACAATTTGTGCGTATGTATTTGTTTGCAACTGAAATATTGCGATAAATCGGCGAGAAATTAAGATTATATACATATTTTTGCCGACACGAGACAAAATCTCATTTCACAGAGATTTTCACTAGATACAGCGAAACTGGAGACAGACTGCAGATTAATTTAACGAAACTTCATTACACTATAGTGGAATAATAAATCGATTTAATTTTGTAAATGTAAAGACTTACCAACAAAATTATGAAGCAGTCCATGCACTGAAAATTGAGACTGCTTTGCTGCTATTTTACCGACCACAAAATACAACGAATTCTGCCATCTGTACAAAACACTGTAAACCCATTGTGGTTGCTTCTTTGGCGGCAGATTGTTCCCATTGAAACACGTATGTTGTGTGGCGGCGATGGCGAGGCATTGCAGAATCTTTGACCAGAGAGCTATTTGTCGTGGCTAGTCTGCGCTTGACCGCGCGAGTGTTACGAGCAGTACTCTGTCGGTAGCAGTAGGCCAGTGCAGTCTGTGGGTAGTCTGTTGGCAGTAGTGGTCTAGTACAGTCGCGAGAGAGTCGCGAGCGGGACGCAGTCCGCGGGCGTCGACATGGGTCTCTGGTCAAGATGCTGAATGAGGTATATTGTTAATTAAGGTAACCAAGCTGCATTGCGCACATCGGATAATGTAAAGTTTATTTATTGTAATTAATTTTCAACAAGTGCCCCAATAATAATTTTGATTTCAAAGCAATTTTTAACAAAAGAATCACTTAATTGAACCAACGATTTCCTTCCATTTCCTTTAAAGAAAAGTTTCAGTTAAATTTCAAAAATAATACTTACAATGCATTTCCTCCAAGCCGTGGCCAACAATAATAGCAGAACTTTGACATGCAGTTTCGAATGAGGTAAGAAATTAATTATGATTTTTTGCACAGGGCCAAAGACCGATATTTCGGTTTAATTGAGTTTACATTGTCACTGAAGTCTCATTAGCATTGAATTGTTTTTCATTATTTTCGTGAGAGCTTACACCTTGAGTCAGATTGCGATTCTCATTTTTATTGTCATTAAATTTCATGCAGGGAGGTTACGCTAGGCTCCCATTTATTAATTTTAAGTCATTCATTTTTCGGCGGGGAGGTTACACCATGTAGCACCAGGTTGCGGAGATTTTCAATCTTACGTGGTGTGTTTAAAATATTGACCACAAACCTATAAAGGTTTAACTTGTTTTCCTTCTTTCGATAAGTATTTAGTTACAGACTCCACTTTGCTGTCCCGAGGGCCTTGCAAGGCTGAGCAGCTGAAGGGTCGCTTCTGCCAGTCGTGATACAGAGTTTTGGTATGGAGCAGCATGGTTTCACCAAACCGTTGTAAGTTTTCCAGACCTAATACAAGTTTTATTTATCCGTGGATCACTTTTGCAAGGATTTTGACGGTGGCCTTATTTTAGAAACCATCCCGCCATGTGCCTGAACTAATTTAGGAAAATCACGAAAAACCTAAATCAGGATAGATGGATGAACACAGGAGTCACCACCCTCCTGAATACGAGGTGTCTGCTTAAAAAAGAGCTTTCTCATTCGGTTTTCTCTAGTGTACAATACTATTTTACAAAGAAGTTATTTAATAATGTAAAAGACTAGAGCTACACAGTTCATTCCCCTTCCGCTCCCAGAAGTAGCTCGTAATTTGTCTTCACCAGGCAGACTGTACACAGTCCCATTTCTCCTACAAAGAAATAATATGTGACAGTACCGGGAGCTGAAACCAGGTCTTCCGCATGGCGCCCAGACACGCTCAGCTATGGAGACGAACCAATGAGCACTATCATCTATCAAAACTATTAGACACATTTTCGTGCCACCATGTGTAGATATCACAAAGTATGCATCTACAATGAAGAGCCAAAGAAACTGGTACACCTGCCTAATAACGCAACACGACGTAGCATAGATTCGATTAAAGTCTGAAAAAGCGCTGGACACCATGAATCCTGCAGGTCTGTCCATACATCAGTAGGAGTACGTTTAGGTGGAAATCTCTCCTCAACAGCACGTCGCAAGGCATCCCAGATATGCTAAATGATGTTCTTGCCTGGAGAGTTTGGTGGCCAGCGGAAGTGTTTAAACTCAGGAGAGTGTTCCTGGAGCCACTCTGTAGCAATTCTCGACATGTGGGGAGTCGCATTGTCCTGCTGGAATTGCCCAAGTCCATCGGAATCGGCAATGGCAGGGATTCATGCAGGTGATCAGACAATATGCATACGTGCGTGTCAGTTGTCAGACTCGTATCTAGACGTATTACGGGTCCCACATCACTCCAACTGCGGACGCCCCACACCATTACAGAGCCTCCACCAGCTTGAACAGTCCCCTCCTGACCTGACGGTCCATGGCCTCATGAAGTTGTCTCCATACCCGTGCACGTCAATACGCTCGATACAATTTTAAACGAGACTCGACCCACCACGCAACATGTTTTCAGTCATCAATAGCCCAATGTCGGTGTTGAACGGCCCAGGGGAGCGTAAAGCTTTCTTTCGTGCAGTCATCAAGGGTACATGAGCGGGCCTTCGGCTCTGAAATCGCATATCGATGATGTTTCGTTGAATGGTTCTCACACTGACACTTCTTGATGGCCCAACATTGAAATCGGCAGTCGCCATTGGTCCCGTTCTTGTAGGACCTCTTTCCGGGCGCAGCGATGTCGGAGATGATGTTTTACCGGATTCCTGATTGTCACGGTGCACTCGTGAAATGGTCGTACGGGAAAATCTCCACTTCATCGCTACCTGGGAGGTGCTGTGTCCTATCGCTCGTGTGCCGATTATAACAACACGTTCAAACTCACTTAAATCTTGATGACCTGCCCTTGGAGCAGCGGTAACCAATCGAACGATTGGACCAGACGCTTGTTTTATATAGGTGTTGCCGACCTGCTTACATATCTCTGTATATGCATATGCATGCCTATACCAGTTCCTTTGGTGCTTCAGTGTATGTTGAAATCTCGACTCTTACGTGTTTACCCGTTGAATCCTGGATGCTGTAGGGGACAGTCAAATAAAAAGGAGACACATGGGGAAAAAGTGATAAAACAATCCCACTGCGAGAAGACGGTCGATATATTTAAAAAGTGTGCGTTTGCCTACGGAACTATGATTGTACCGCACTCAAAAGTTCGTGGTGCCCTCCATTGGTAATGCTGGAGTTCAATATCGTGTTGGCCCACCCTTAGCCTTGATGACAGCTTCTAGTCTCGCAGGCATACGTTCAATCAGGTGCTGGAAAGTTTCTTGGGCAATAGGAGCCCATTCTTCACGCAGTGCTACACTGAGGAGAGGTATCGATGTCGGTCGGTGAGGCCTGGCACGAAGTCGGCGTTCCAAAAATCGCAACGGTGTTCCATAGGATAGAGGTCACGACTCTGAGCAGACCAGTCCATTACAGGGATGTTATTGTCGTGTAACCACTCCGCCTCAGGGCGTGCATTTTGAACAGGTGCTCAATTGTGCTGAAAGATGCTATCGCAATCCCCGAATTGTTCTTCAACTGTGGGAAGCAAGAAAGTGCTTAAAACATCAATGAAGGGCTGTGCTGCGATAGTGCCACGCAAAACAAGAAGGGGTGCAGGCCACCTCCACGAAAAACACGACCACACCATAACACCACCGCCTCCAAATTTTACTGTCGGCACTACCCACGCTGGCAGATGACGTTCACCTGGCATTCGCCATACCCACACCCTGCCATCTGATCGCCACATTGCGTACCGTGATTCGTCATCCCAAACAACGTTTTTCCACAGTTCAATCGTCCAATATTTACGCTCCTTACACAAAGCGAGGAGTCGTTCGGTATTTACCGGCGTGAGGTGTAGCTTATGAGTAGTCGCTCGACCATGAAATCCAAGTTTTCTCACCTCCTGCCTATCATAGTACTTGCAGTGGATCCTGATGCGGTTTAAAATTCCTGTGTGACGGTCTGCCTATTACATTTTACGGCCCTCTTCAATTGTCGGCGGTCTCTGTCAGTCAAGAGAGAGGTCGGTCTGTACGCTTTTGTGCTGTACGTGTCCCTTCACGGTTCCACTTCACTATGACATCGTAAACAGTGGACCTAGAGATGTTTAGGAGTGCGAACAGACATATGACGCAAGTGACACCTTATCACCTGACCACTTTCGAAGGCTGTCAGTCCCGCGGAGCGCCCCATTCTGCTCTCTGTCTAATGACTACTGAGGTCGCTGATATGGAGTACCTGACAGTAGGTGGCAGCAGAAATCACCTAATATGAAAAACGCACCTTTTTGGAGGTGTCCGGATACTTTTGACCTCATAGTGTATCAACGGCCAGAGCGGGCTAGAATTTTCGGTGAGAAGCCCACACACATCTTCTTCACAGTCTCGATGTCTGCCCATGCAATTTCTATATTTTTGGAGACCTGAAGAAAGCCATTCGTGACTGTTGCTTTCCTTCAGACGAAATGGTGCACACGTTAGTACAGTCATGGTTCCACAGGCAACCGCAAACATTTTTTCATGATAGTCTGGACCGTCTTGTCACACAATAGGTTAAATGTATTTACAGTTATGGCGATTATTTCTGAAATAATAAACAGTTTACTTACTTTTTAGGGTTTCGAGCCTCAACATGTTAAGATGCAACTCTTTTCGAATCACTCTGTTGTCCATCTGTCGGTATATCTTTCCGACCGACTGTTAAGAACCTTTTTCTCAGTAACAAGTAGACGCATCAAGTTCTAAATTATGTTACATATTACAGTCTACGGCCTCTTGGAGATGCGAAAATCTTAAGCTTCTAAGCTACTTCAGTCAATAGATATGCCCATTTTTGTCACCTATTTTGCTATCCAAAAACTCACTCATCGAAACCTAGAATCAAGAAGCAAGGTTGCACAGTACAATCAAAGGAAAGCTCCGAAAATTGTTGATCTGAAATTTTATCACACGAAAAACTATTTTTTTTCTCATTTTTTATACATCTCCCTATTCCTCCGTCAATTATGACCCTTTGTTCTCTGGAACTTGGCGTACCAAGTTCATATTTATGTGACGTACTGAAATCTACTATCCCTTGGCCGTGTAAAAAATTTCAGATTCTAAGTGAATGCAGTCAAAAGATTCGGTCATTTATGTCACATATTTTGATACTCGCAAAGTCATTCATTCGTCAAAACCTATGAGGTACCTCCCGTTGACCTAAAATCATAAAACTCGTCAAGAAGCAAGGCCTCACAATACAAGTAATGTATAGAATCTGAACCTTGATAAATTGTAACTGTGTCACATAACAAATGTCTTTTGCGCCGGCCGCGGTGGTCTAGCGGTTCAGACGCTCAGTCCCGAACCGCGCGACTGCTACGGTCGCAGGTTCGAATCCTGCCTCAGGCATGGATGTGTGTGATGTCCTTAAGTTAGTTAGGTTTAAGTAGTTCTAAGTTCTAGGGGACTGATGACCAGAGATGTTAAGTCCCATAGTGCTCAGAGCCATTTGAACCATTTTTTTGTCTTTTGCGATTGCAACGTACACTGTGTTCATCATCTGTCAAAATCATAATAGACGATCATTACTGCATGTAAACATAAAATGTAAATTGTAGTCATAGTCATGTTTTAGTAAGTAAATAAAAGTTTTTTATTAAATCTTCTCTCTCAACATACATAAACTGAAAACCTCTGCCCGCTTCTTTTAGCGTTTCCCGGCTACTCTGAGGATCTACGGTGAAGACTTTGATTTTGGCCTTGGAATTTCCGTGACTAATATATTGTCACTATCGATATCGGTAACAGGCAAAAATTCTGGATTCCCAGGATGCATGAACTAATATATATGTAAGGAACACTGCCCCCCACCCTATCTCCACGACTCCTACTCGCAATCGGCCAATTTTTTTGACTGCCCCTTACACTTGTGACTACCCTTTGACGAATTCATTTTAAACTTCAGTCAAGGGAACCTTTACAGAGTTTCTGATCCTCGCCATAATTTCTTTAGCTTTTATTCATGAGCTTATATTCATGAGCAGTTGAATTAAAGGGCGCTGCTGTATACGTAACAGAGCGCTTGGGTCACCGAACAGTTCGCTTCGTCGCGTAACAGAGAGGTCGTGTAATCTTGTACTGGCCTTCAGCGTCACAATTGAGATCAGGATGGTTAAGTTGCCTGACGTTTGCACATTCGATCGCTGCTTTGACTGTAAATATATGCCGACCACGTACATCCTTAGCTCTAGGGAGCTGACTGTATTAAAAAAATAAAAAAAAATCATACGACGGAATAAGGCCGAGCCACTGTCATTAAGCGCTATTCGAAGTGGAACAGGCAGTTTTGCCCATTAGGGCTGAATCGAGAACTGGTTTCAACAAGTGTGCGTCTGTATTAGTATTAAGCAGTATCCCCATTCCCCGCTCCGCCCCCCTCCCATACTACCAAGTCTTTAAAGAATCAAACTAACATAAAGCTAGCTTTTCACGTGTCTTTATGTCGTATCTCCGGTACGATGTGCCATACAATAATACAATTTTGCGGGTACATTCAGTTGCATCAGTAGACACCGTCTACAAAATGTGTTGCTAATAGTAGAAGAGAAGTAATAAATAGAAACGTTGTGTCTGGTGCTGAAGTTCTAGTGCGAGAACAGCGAAAATAAAGTAAGCGATAAACGTATTCCTTACATCAGTGTGTGAAGGCTTGTCAGCCGGGAAGTTTTTGGAAAACATTTGAAGCATCGTGTAAATTTTATTGTAAGTCGAATATGCTCTTTCTCAAATACTGGACGACTGCAGCTGTATAAACTGCGTGCCGCTAGTTACATGGCCTTAAGATGAAAACATATTCTAACTTTAATACGCAAAAGGTAATGGAAACCACTGCATTAGAGACATATAATGTGTATCCACAGGATGTGTGGCCTGTAGCTGATATGTGTCATGATGATTTCGCGACTGGTAGAAGATTGCGGACTATTTCCCTATTCAGATCTCCGTTAGGGAGACTGCCAATGGGGAGGTGACAATAAGAGTAACACTGAATAACCAACGAAAGGGTAACGGTCTACGATTCTGGGCGTGGAATGTTAGAAGTTGGAACATGGTTGGGAAGCTGAACAATCTGAAAAGGGAAATACTAAAGCTCAACTTAGAAATAGTGACGGATCAGTGAAGTGATATGGAAAGAAGACAAGGATTTCAGGTCAGATGAGTATAGGGTAATATTAACAGCAGCAGAAAATGGTATAGCGAGAGTAGAATTCTTTGTAAACAGGAAAGTAGGGCAGAGAGCAAGTTCCTAGGCAAAGTTAAATTATTGGGTTCTTATCAGCATCAACAGCAAACCTTCAGCAACAACAATAGTTCAGGTATACATGCCGACGTCCCTAGATGAAGATGAAGAGATAGAGAAAGTTTATGAAGATATAGACAGCATAATAAAGCACGTAAAGGGAGTTGAAAATCTAACAGTAATGGGCGACTGGAATGCAGTTGCAGGGAAAGGAGCAGAAGAAATAGTTACGGCAGAATATAGGCTTGGGACAAGAAATGACAGACGAGAAAGACTAATTGAGTTCTGTAGTAAATTTCAGATTGTAATAGCGAATATTCTCTTCAAGAACCACAAGAGGAGGAGGCATACTTATAAAGGGCCGGGAGATACGTGAAGATTCCATTTAGAGTATATCATGTACAATGTACAAGGAAGGTAACTTCGAAGGAACCATGCGTAACAGAAAAAAATACTTCAGTCGATCACCGAAAGAAGGAAATACAAAAATGTACAGGGAAATTGAGGAATAAAGAAACACAGGTAACTTACGAACGAAATAGGCAGAAGCGCAGGGAATCTAAGACGAAATGGGCCCGGGAATGATGTGACGAAGTCCAGAAAGAAATGATTATCAGTAAGACTGATTCAGTATGCAGAAAAGTCAAGACAAGCTTCGGTGAAATAAAAAGCAAGCGCGGTAGCATTAAAACTGAAACGTAAATTACACTGTTAAATTTATAGGAGAGAGCGTATGGGTAGAAAGAGTACATTGAAGGCCTCTGTGAGGGGGAGAACTTATTTGATGACGTGATGGAAGAAGAAATAGAAGTCTATAGGGAAGGGAGAGGGGATCCAGTATGAGAATCAAATTTAAAAGAGCTTTGGAACTTCTGAACTCATTTGGGAAAGTGGAAACAAAACGACTATTCACGTTGGAGTGTAGAATGTATGAGACTGGCGAAATGCCATCAGACTTTCGGAAAAACATCACCCACATAACTATGACGACTGCAAGAGCTGTCAAGTGTGAGAATTATCGCACAATCAGCTTAACAGCTCAAACGTCCAAGTTGCTGACATGAATAATATACAGAAGCAGAGAAAATTAAATTAAGGATCGGTTAGACGAGTATCAGCTTGGCTTTATGGAAGCTAAACTCTGCAGAGAGGCGGTCCTGACGTTGATAACAGAAGCAAGACTGAAGAAAAGTCAAGACATGTTCATGGGATTTGCCGACCTGGAAAAAGCGCCTGACAATGTAAAATAACGCAAGATATTCGAAATTCTGAAAAAAATAAAGCTGTAGAGAAAGACGGGTAATATACAATATTGTAAAGAACTAAGAGGGAACGATAAGAGCGGAAGACCAAAAACGGAGTACTCGGATAAAAATGGGTGTAAACCAGGGATGTAGTCTTTCGTCCCTACTGTTCATTCTATATATCGAAAAAACGATGACGGAAGTATAAGGAAAGGCTCAAAAGTGGGAGTAAAGCTCAAGGCGAAAGATATATATGGTAAAAACGCTGATGACAATGCGGTCCTCAGTGAAAGCGAAGAATTACAGGACCTGTCGAACGGTATAAACAGTCAAATGAGAACAGAATATGGACCGAGAATAAACCGGAAAAGAACAAAAGTAATGAGAAGTTTCAAAAACTGGAATAGCGAGAAGTTTGCCATCAGACTTCGTACTCAGGTAGTGGACGAAGTTAGAATTCTTCTACCTTGGATTCAAAATTACTCATGATGGACGAAGCAAGGACAACATAAAAAGCAGACCAGCGCAGACAAAGAGAGCGTTCCTGGCCAAGAGAAGTCTACTTGTACGGAACATAGGCATTATTTTGAGGAATAAATTTCTGAGAAAGTAAGCTGGGAGCACAGCATTGTTTAGTAGTGAAGAATGGGCTGTGAGAAAACCGGAATACAAGAAGATCGAAGCATTTGAGATGTACTGCTACACAAAAATACTGAAAATTAGATTGACCGAAAATGTAAGGAACGGGGAGGTTCTTCGCAGAATTGGTGAGGAAAGGAATACATGGAAAACACTGAGAAGAAGAAGAGACAGGATAACAGAACATCTGTTAAGGCATCACTGAATAACTTGCATGGCACTAGAGAGAACTGTAGAGGATAAAAAGGTAGGGAAAGACAGAGATTGGGATACGTCCAGCAAATAATGCAGAATACAGACTAACGACACAAAAGAACGAAAAGAAAAAGAAAAAAAAAACAGAAAAATGTTTTCACAGAGAATAATAGTGTCACTTAATCTTACCACTTATATGTTTCTTTAACCCCGAATTTCATCCCACTCCTGTAGCTTTCTTACATTTTCCTCACTGCGTGTTCGGTGTACAGGTTGAGCAGTAGGAGAGAAATACTTTATCGGTGATTTATCGCGTTTTTATTATCCCAGCACTTCTCTCTTGATCTTCGATTGTAATGTTCCCTCTTGGTTTCTTTACATAAAGCAAAGTGCCCGTCTTTTGCTGTAGCCTACATTTTTTTAACTTGTTTTGATCTTGCACCGTTTTACTTTGCCGAGGGCATTTTTTGCGTTGACAGATTCTGTGATAGTGCACTGTTACCTACATTACAGTATCCTCCCTAAAGCCAAACTGATCGTTTTTTAACTTATCGTGGATTTTCTTCTCCAGTCTTCTTTGTATTATGTACATCTCCCTAGTTTCAAAGTTCACCATTGACAGTGTCTAGACAAATCACTTTTCTGTCATTTCAGTTATTGGTATCGTCTTTCTCTTCCAAATGTGATATAATGACTTACCTTTGGTAGCCTGCCGGAGTGGCCGTGTGGTTCTAGGCGCTACAGTCTGGAACCGAGCGACCGCTACGGTCGCAGGTTCGAATCCTGCCTCGGGCATGGATGTGTGTGATGTCCTTAGGTTAGTTAGGTTTAAGTAGTTCTAAGTTCTAGGCGACTGATGACCTCAGAAGTTGAGTCGCATAGTGCTCAGAGCCATTTGAACCATTTTGAACTTACCTTTGGTAGCGAAACTTCCTGCTTCCTCGGCGAATTCAGAGTTGTGTCAGAATTATTTTTTTATCTCACTTCGTATAACGTTTATCACAGCCTTGCCTTTGTCCTTTTAGTGTTTATACTACCTGTTATATCAGGTACAAATATGACCTTGATATCGAGCACGCAAAGAGAATGAATGAAAGTCGAGGACCATACTTAGGTAGAAGTGTGCACGGTCGGAGTGATACAGTGCTGTAGCCTCTAAAAAGAAGTTGGACTGTTGATCTGGGACAGGCCTTAACGATAACTGATACCGGTGAAGCAAAGGATTTTATAAATCATGTGAGAATATAATTGACTCTAACTCAAATTTTTCATTGTGGAAGTTCGTTATTTTTTCCATGAATCATACGTGTAATGTACTTCATTACCAATAACGCAACATTTGGGTACAAGTTACATCCTTATTTCTTAAATATGCGTGTTTCATGGGGTTCCTAGGCCGAATGAATATGAGCCAGGCGTTTGATTCCTGCCATGCTGTAAGATAGTGCTGTCACTGATCTATTCTGACGCCTCTGACAACGTTTTTTGTATGCAGAAGCGTCAAGTATAGGTCCATAAACTGAAGTATCAGTCAACTCATAAATCAGGGTAAGTCGAAGCCATGCCGTCTGCGTTAGAACCAAGCTAGTATGGCACCTGAGTGATTAAACAAGTCTATCTGTAGAGGTCACTTCATGAGTGCTCATTCGATTCTGATTTTCATCCATTATATGCATCTGGTAACTCGCATATGATGCTGTAGAAGAAACACTGAAAACCAAAAATATATAGTTTACGTCTATTTATGTTGTTTTCCATCCTGTAACCAACAAACCGGAACGGAAATCACGTGGTCCCTCACTGGGAGCCAAAAATTTACATGACTAAAGCATTGAATGGGTCTAATTAAATTTAAATGTATTATTATGGATATTGTTCTTCTCTTTGTCTCTCATAGCTGTAGCGTTGTATGTCATGGCTAGCTGAAGGGATGGCTGGATGCCCTCCCTGGCACCATTGGGCTAATCCGACACCTGTGACGGAATGCATGTACACCAACTGCCTCCGTGCTGTGTTATTCATGTGAAACTGAGCGAAAGTTTTCTAAATGTTTGTGTATCGTGTAACTTTAAGGGACATAGATACCAGCTCGACAGTCATATGTTGGGATTTGGGAAACCGCTTAAAAACCACATCTTGGCCGCCAGCACACTGATCCTCGCCGTAGAACTCGAGCAGAATAAGTTTCTGAAGTTTCAAGGATGAAATCGTTTCGAAGTACCGGAAAAAATAATGAAATGTGTGAACCGACCTCCCTGCCACATCCACTTCTTGAAGCAACACTCAATATCCACAGGCTCAGAGGGATAACAACCCCTACATTCACAAGGAGAGGCTTCCGAATTGTACCCTGAACGTTTTCAAGCCCACTTACGGGTTTCTGGCCGATCCTGAACTTCTAAAAATGTGTACCCATGGTGAAACCCAGGATCCAAATGAGTCTCTAAATTCGCTCGTATGGAAACAATTCACTAAAACCGCATTTTCATCTGCTACAGTAGCCAGAATTACAACTTATAATGCAGTTCTTGCAGTTAATGGTTGGAACGTAGGGAGAGTAAAGGTATCAGAGAGAATACACTTTAAAATAGGAAATTTCACTCGAGACATCTTGAGAAAAATACATTTGCGGCGGCCCTTTGCAGCTGAAAAGTCAGTTGAAGACCTGGTAAAAGAAAAAAGGCAGAAAACAAGAAGCCATGAGAGGAGCCTTCAAGGGAAGTAGGACCCTCAGTACAATTCTTGGACCTTCTGAAGAGGTGACGTAAGAAAATTACCTTACCTACTATGTTTTTTTATGTTTATGCACCTTTTTCTAAGAATCTATGAAGGTTAGAGTTATGAAATTTAGTACACTTATTTCTATAAACGCAATAAATGTCGCAAGAGTAAATTTTGAAATTCTGACTGTAAGCTGAGGTATGCGGCAAAGTGCTTGGAATTTTGCATTAAATTATATTACAGTTAGAATTATAATTAAAAGTTGTTGCAATCCTCCTATTCGGTATATTCAGAAAAACCTCATGGGAGAAGCTTATTATATAAAAGCGATTAAACACAGAAAATTTTGTAGAAAGGACTTGAATAGTTTCTGAGGAAGAGGTACATATATTAGTTTTTGAAAATAAATTTTTTTAAATTCCATCGAAGTAACTTAAGAGTGAACTCGTTATTTCATGCGAAGCATGGTACAACATTTCATTGCCGTATCTTCAAAATTGTGGATTTGTTGCATCTTTTAAGTACTGTGTGTTTTCATGCCCCTTAAGGCAAATGGCTGTAGGATAGCGACTATTCATCAAAGGAAGGGTTGCGTCATGACTGCTCCAGGGAAGTGTGATAAGACGGCCGTTATTTTCTATACACGTAAATGATCTGGCGGACAGGGTAAGCAGCAGCCTGAGGCTGTTGTCTGATGATGCTGTGGTGAATGGGAAGGTGTCGTCGTAGAGTGACTAGAAGAGGATACAATATTATTTAGAAAAAAAAAAATTCTATTTGGTGTGAAGAATAGCAGATAGCTGTAAATGCAGCAAAATGTAAGTTAATGCTGACGAGCAGGAAAAACAAACCGTAAGTTCAAGTACAGCATTAGCAGTGTGCTGCTTGACAAAGTCACGTCGTTTAAATACCTGCGCGTAATGCTGCAAAGTGACTTCGGTTTACTGCGAGAATTCAAGGAACGTGTGTTTCATGGTTCAAATGGCTCTAAGCACTATGGGACTTAACATCTGAGGTCATCAGTCCCCTAGACTTATAACTACTTAAACCTAACTAACCTAAGGACATAGCATACATCCATGCCCGAGGCAGGATTCGAACCTGCGACCGCAGCAGCCGCGTGGTTCCGGACTGAAGCGCCTAGAACAGCTCGACCACACCGGCCAGCAGTGTGTTTCATCTGAAAAGGAGGACGCATATAGGACGCTAGTCCGACCTATTCTTGAGTACTGCTCAAGTGTTTGCGATCCGTACCAGGTCGGATTAAAGGAAGACATCGCAGCAAATCAGAAGCGCGCTGTTATATATGTTACGAATATGCTTCGGGTACTCAATATGAATCCCTGGAGGGAAGGCGACGTTCTTTTCGAAGAACACTACTTACAAAATTTAGAGAACCGGCATTTGAAGCTGATCGCACGATTCTGTTGCCTCCAACAAACATTGCTTGTAAGAACCACGAGGGTAATCCCAAAAGTAAGGTCTCCTATTTTTTTTATAAGTACATAGACCTGTTTATTTGTACAATGGTTTACATCAGTTTACAGCTTGAACATTTAATTATTTATCTACATAATTACCATATCTGTCGATGCATTTTCGTAGATGCTATGGCAGTTTTTGTATGCCCATGCCATACCAGCTCGCCGCCATGCTGTTCAGAAAGTTATGAACCTCTTCTTTCACCTCGTCATCGGAGCTGAATCGCTGGGACCACAATCAACGCTGACAGCTACTGTGAGACTCTGAAAAACTCAAACGGGCAATTCAGAACCGGGGAAGAGGAATGTTGGGCAAGGGCGTACACATTCTCCATGACAACGCTCGCCCACACATCGTTCGGCAAACCGTTGCTCTCCTGCAACAGTTTCAGTGGAACGTAATCACCCACCCATCCTATAGTGATGATTTGGCGCCCAGTGACTATGACCTGTTCCCTAGATTAAAAGAACATTTGGCCGGAAAGCGATTCAGCTCCTACGACGAGGTGAAAGAAGAGGTTCATAACTTTCTGAACAGCATGGCGGCGAGCTAGTATGACATGGGCATACAAAAACTGCCACAGCCTCTACAAAAATGCATCGACAGAAATGGTGATTATGTCGAAAAATAGGTAAATGTTCAAGCTGTAAACTGACGTAAACCACTGTAGAAATAAACAGGTCTGTGTACTTACAAAAAATAGGAGACCTTACTTCTGGGATTACCCTCATAGAAAGTAGTTTTCCCCTCTCTTTATTTGTGGGTGGAACAGGAAGGGAAATAACTAGTAGTGGTCCAGAGTTCTCTCCGCCACGCACAATACGGTTGCCTGCGAAGTATTTATGTAGATCTGCATGTAGAGTCTTCCTTAAAGGGGAGGAATTACTTTGGGTGTACTCTTCATGATTGTCCCACGTAGGACACAGTTGTTTCTCCTGCCTTCCTGATTAATTTTAGCGGAGTGTCACACTGGCGCCGAGGTGGAGTAGGCCTACGGCGCTCACACGTGATTTCCACGAACGCCGACTCGGCCGAACTGGTCTGAACTACAGACTGGCGTAGTTAGTCAGCTGCAGCCAGTGGAATCAGCAGCATCCTCAGGAGGTCAAGGCAGAAGCGGCGAAGAAGTCTGCGGTGCGTCGCTAGGTGCCAGACTGGCGTGGCGTTCAAGGTTTCCAGACCGGCGGGATGGTCCTGAAGGTGTTGCACGGAAAGGAACGAGCCAGTCATTCACAGAGCCGAGAGAGAGAAGGCCTCGAGGAACTGGTGTGCTGCGGCACTGTCAGACGGACAGTCTGCGCGGGGCGTTGCCACTGTGTGCACTCGAAAGCCTTGATGACCGGTTGGTGTCTTTTTCCCTGCCTGGCGGGTAGCGATCCCACTGAAGGTAAAGACAGTCTGGAACCGCGCGACCGCTACGGTCGCAGGTTCGAATCCTGCCTCGAGCATGGGTGTGTGTGATGTCCTTACGTTAGTCAGGTTTAAGTAGTTCTTAGTTCTAGGGGACAGATGACCTCAGAAGTTAAGTCCCATAGTGCTCAGAGCCATTTGAACCATTTTTTTTAATGCTGGACCGAGACTCGATCTCGGAACTTTTGCCTTTAGCGGGCAAGTGCTCTACTATCTGAGCTACGCAAGCGCGAGTCATGCCCCGTTCTCACAGCTTCACTTCCGCCAGTACCATGTCTCCTACCTTCCAAACTTCACAGAAGCTCTCTCGCGAACCCCATAGATCTCTTACTGCAACTGACATGCGCACGTTAGTGGCTGTACAATGCGGTAACCAAAGTCACGGGATAACGATGTGCACATGTACAGATGGCGGTAGTATCGAGTACACAAGGCATAAAATTGCAGTGCATTGGTGGAGCTGTCATTTGTACTCAGGTGACCCTCGTAAAATTGTTTCCCACGTGATTATGGCCGCGCGACGGGAATTATACTTTCAACGCGGATTGGTAGCTGGAGCTCGAAGCATAGGACATTCCATTTCGGAAACCGTGAGGGAATTCCATATTCCGAGATCCACAGTCTCAAGAGTGTGCCCAGAACACCACATTCCAGGAATTACTTCTCACAACGGACAACGCAGTAGCTGATGGCTTTCGCTTAACGACCAAGGGCACTGGCATTTGCCTAGAATCGTCAGTGCTAAAAGACAAGCAATGATGCATGAAATAGCCGCAGAAACCAATGTGGGACACACGACGAACATATCCGTTAGGACAGTGCGGCGGAATGTGACGTTAACGAGCTGTAGCAGCAGGCAACAGACGCGATTGCCTTTGACCACAGCACGACATAGCCTGCAGCGACTCTCCCGACTTCATGTCGATATTGGTTGGACGCTAGACGACTCGAAAGCTGTGGGTTGGTAAGATGATTCCCGTTTTTAGTTGGTAAGTGCTGATGGTAGGGTTCGACGAATCCATGGAAGGTTCTCAATAGGTACTCTGCAAGCTGGTACTAGCTCCATAATGGTGTGAGTTGTGTTTACATGGAATGGACTGTCTTCTGGTCCAACTGAACCGATGATTGACAAGAAATGGTTATGTTGCACTACGTGGAGACTATTTGTAGCCATTTGTGGACTTTATTTTCTCAAACAACAATGTCATGTCACCGGGCTACAGTTGTTTGCAAGTGGTTTGAAGAACATTCTGGACGATTCGAGCGAACGATTTGGTCACCGATAAAGCCCGACGTGAACCGCACGAAACATTTGTGGAACATAGTCGAGAGGTATTCCGTGGTCTAAGGCTGGCGTCTTTGTTTAGGAATCGAAAGCTTCTTGGTCCCTGCTTCGAAACCCACCAACACTTAAATTCTGAATAAAAATCATCAACTTTGGTGGCCGAAGACTTCCGGCATAAGAAGTAACCCTCATTCTGCCAACGACTTTGTCAAAGGGAGCGGAAGAGCCTACAGAGGTCCAAGGCACTCTCTTGCCCTTAGGATGGGAAACTGCCCCTAAAGGTGGAAGAATTAGATATGATCAACGGTATGAGTATGCAGAAGGCAACGTAAACCACTGCATTTAAGACACGTAATGTGTATCCATCGTACTTGTGGCTTTTAGGACCTAACTGAAAAAGTGTCATGGTGATCTCTCCATTGCCAAAAGAGTCCTCAATAGTCCCAGTTTCGGATCTCCGGGAGGGGACAGCCAAGGGGGAGGTGACCCTGACAAAAAGACTGAATAAACAACGAGAGGATAATGTTCTACGCGTCGGGCGTGGAATGTCAGAAGTTGGAACGTGGTAGGGAAGCTAGCAAATCTGAAAAGAGGAATACTAAGGCTCAATCTAGATTTAGTGGGGCCAGTGAAGTGAAATGGAAAGAAGACAGGGATTTCTATTCAGATGATATAGGGTAACATCAAGAGCAGGAGAGGATTGTGTAAAGGGAATAGGATTAATTATGTATAAGAAGGTACGACAAAGATTGTATTACTGTGAGCAGTTATTTGATATGGTTGTTCTAATCGGTATCGACAGCAAACCGACACAAACAACAGTCCAGGCATACATGTCGACGCCGCAACCTGAAGATAAAGAGATGCAGAATGTATATGAGGATACTGAACAGGTAATTCAATACGTAAATGGAAATGAAAAACAAATCAAAAGCTGCTATGGTGGCAGGTTCGAATCCTGCCTCGGGCATGGATGTGTGTGATGTCCTTAGGTCAGTTAGGTTTAAGTAGTTCGAAGTCTAGGGGACTGATGACCTCAGATATTAAGTCCCATAGTGCTCCGAGCCATTTTTTTTTCGAAGTCTTCCATAAATAAATTGGCGACTATCGGTGATAAAGGACTACCAATAGTCACTCCGTAATTCTGTTCAAAAATGTTGCCGTTAAATAAAAAATACGTGGATGTCACCACATGACGGCTAAGCTTCACCAACTTTTCATCCAGTTTTTCACTAATCAAACTAAGGGACTCTTTCAGAGGGACTCGTGTAAACAGAGATGCCACATCAGAACTCACTAATAGATCTGAGGGATCTATTTCAGGGTCTGATGTCATTTCTGCATCAGCATGCTCATTCGACTTTACTAAACTAAAGTGTGCGAAGGTTGATCTATTTCAGGGTCTGATGCAATGTCTGCATCAGCATGCTCATTCGACTTTACTAGCTTCTTTGGTCTAATAACAATAACAATATTTCCCACAAAATACCTTCCAGCTAACACATACACAAATAACAATAGCAAAATGGGTGAAATGCGTGCACAAAATATCTACAAGACAAATATACTTGAAAATATTACATTCGCAGCTTGAATACTGAAGCACTGCTACTTTAGGCTGCTGTCCTGTAATTGAACTGTTGCTATTTTTGAGAGCGCACACGCAACCGAGGTCAGCGCACACGCAACCAAGGTCAATTGCGCGCATGTGCGTGTATGTAAGCTACAAACATGAACATCTGTTCCTAGTTGTCGGTGTATAGCACAGCTCAATTGTTCTTAGTCGTTTCTCGCATCAAACAAAAAAAAAAAAAATTGTTCAAGTGCGTGTGAAATCTTATGGGGCTTAACTGCTAAGGTCATCAGTCCCCAAGCTTACACAGTACTTAACCTAATTTATCCGAAGGACAAACACACACACCCATGCCCGAGGAAGGACTCGAACCTCCGCTGGAATCAGCCGCACAGTCCGTGACTGCAGCGCCTGAGACCACTCGGCTAATCCCGCGCGGCTTCTCGCGTCATTTCGGATGACATTTCTCCCGTGTCGGACTGATACATGAAAAGAAAATAACATAAATATTAATATTTTGTTATGGCACACTATATCTGTAAAGAGTTACAATATTACAATAATGTGTATCGAGCCCCACGTGGGCGCAAATGTGGCGTGCAGTGGTATTGGTGTTTTCCAACTTTGGGCAGGACTACAGCAAAGCCAATTACTTATTATTAGTAGCGTAATATGAGGTCTCATTTAATCGCTGCTTCTCCCGGCTAAATGTAGTTATTATGTTATAGAAATCTCTACCTGGGAACGTGTATAATGGTTACTCGAGGTGGCAACACTTTTCTTAAAGCAAAGTGAACCGTTTTTACACACAATACCATTCGCGCACAACACTAACGTATTCTTTCCTGTCAAAAATATTTCATGAAAGTTCTTACGAAATACTCAGGCTTCAAACATTAGCCGAGAACAATTTTTATCACGTAAGATGCTATTTGCATTATATCTAAAGATTATTCACAACCTAAGTGGGCTTTATTACCTCTGAGTGGATTCTGGGCCACCAATACACAGTTATTAAACCAATAATTGACCATCAAGAAATATGTCTGTTTAAAAATTCAATCTAAAACTGCCGCTGAAATACTTCACTATGATGGCAGCTAACTTAAGAGAATCACTTATCGAACCTGGTTCAGGTATTGTTTTACTATTAACAAACAATATATATTAAATCTTTTCTGTACCTGTACTATATGCATTCACATTTAGAAGTATTTCTCAATGTTAATCACTTATCATTCAGCAATTTACCCGTACGCCGTCCTACAGATCAATAGCGATAATGGCTGCGCTCCATTACAGCTGAACAGAAAACCTAACATTTATATAGGACGATAATCATATTAAAATAAAAGTACAAACACATGAATTGTTTTCAATGACACAGAAACTCTATTTTTCAAATATTACGTAACAACATAATACAGTTTTTACAGACCTCAGTGCTATAAGACATCAATCACGTCCGATCAGTACAACAGTTCGAACAAGAAGAAGAATTATTCTAGAAACATTATAGAAAACAAAAGACTGCGAATTTCATTATCGTTTTCCATAGGTATTGTCTGTGACACAGGTTTTTACAGAATATTAAATTACGTCACTGACAATAAATATTTATTATTTTAGTAATTATGAAGTCCTTTTTTATTAATATCACGAGAATGTTTATTAAGATTCAAATGGTTCAAATGGCTCTGAGGACTATGGGACTTAACATCTATGGTCATCAGTCCCCTAGAACTTAGAACTACTTAAACCTAACTAACCTAAGGACAGCACACACATCCATGCCCGAGGCAGGATTCGAACCTGCGACCGTAGCAGTCGCGCGGCTCCGGACTGAGCGCCTAGAACCGCTAGACCACCGCGGCCGGCTATTAAGATTCCACACACAATGATGTCGTAAATAATTTCCTGAATAAAATATATTGTACCAGTCAGGCTGAACGTCTTAGATACACTGTTCAGCGAGTGCAGCAAGGTGGAGGTTCCCTGCTGTCTTGGGGTGGCATTATGTGGGGCCGACGTACGCCACTGGTAGTCATGGAAGGCGCCGTAACGGCTGTACGATACGTGAATGCCATCCTCCGACCAACGGTGCAACCATATCGGCAGCATATTGGCGAGGCATTCGTGTTCATGGATGACAATTCGCGCCCCCATCGTGCACATCTTGTGAATGCCTTCCTTCAGGATAACGACATCGCTCGACTAGAGTGGCCAGCATGTTCTCCAGACTTGAACCCTATCAAACATGGATGGGATAAATTGAAAGGGGCTGTTTATGGACGATGTGACCAACCAACCACTCTGAGGGATCTACGCAGAATCCCCGTTCAGGAGTGGGACAATCTGGACCAACAGTGCCTTGATGAACTTGTGGATAGTATGCCACGACGAATACAGTCATGCATCAGTGCAAAAGGACATGCTACTGGGTATTAGAGGTACCTGTGTGTACAGCAATCTGGATACCACCTCTGAAGGTCACGCTGTATGGTGGTACAACAAGCAATGTGTGGTGTTCATGAGCAATAAAAAGGCCGGAAATGTTGTTTATGTTGATCTCTATTCCAATTATCTGTATAGGTTCCGGAACTCTCGCAACCGAGGTGATGCAAAATTTTTTTGATGTGTGCAGTAGAAACACTTTCCTACAATTCTCCCAGTAAATCGAAGTCGACTATTCGATTTTCCTACCACTGTTCTCACATGCTCATTCGATCTCATATACACTCCTGGAAATGGAAAAAAGAACACATTGACACCGGTGTGTCAGACCCACCATACTTGCTCCGGACACTGCGAGAGGGCTGTACAAGCAATGATCACACGCATGGCACAGCGGACACACCAGGAACCGGGTGTTGGCCGTCGAATGGCGCAGCACTTGTGCACCGCCGCCGTCAGTGTCAGCCAGTTTGCCGTGGCATACGGAGCTCCATCGCAGTCTTTAACACTGGTAGCATGCCGCGACAGCGTGGACGTGAACCGTATGTGCAGTTGACGGACTTTGAGCGAGGGCGTATAGTGGGCATGCGGGAGTCCGGGTGGACGTACCGCCGAATTGCTCAACACGTGGGGCGTGAGGTCTCCACAGTACATCGATGTTGTCGCCAGTGGTCGGCGGAAGGTGCACGTGTCCGTCGACCTGGGACCGGACCGCAGCGACGCACGGATGCACGCCAAGACCGTCGGATCCTACGCAGTGCCGTAGGGGACCGCACCGCCACTTCCCAGCAAATTAGGGACACTGTTGCTCCTGCGGTATCGGCGAGGACCATTCGCAACCGTCTCCATGAAGCTGGGCTACGGTCCCGCACACCGTTAGGCCGTCTTCCGCTCACGCCCCAACATCGTGCAGCCCGCCTCCAGTGGTGTCGCGACAGGCGTGAATGGAGGGACGAATGGATACGTGTTGTCTTCAGCGATGAGAGTCGCTTCTGCCTTGGTGCCAATGATGGTCGTATGCGTGTTTGGCGCCGTGCAGGTGAGCGCCACAATCAGGACTGCATACGACCGAGGCACACAGGGCCAACACCCGGCATCATGGTGTGGGGAGCGATCTCCTACACTGGCCGTACACCACTGGTGATCGTCGAGGGGACACTGAATAGTGCACGGTACATCCAAACCGTCATCGAACCCATCGTTCTACCATTCCTAGACCGGCAAGGGAACTTGCTGTTCCAACAGGACAATGCACGTCCGCATGTATCCCGTGCCACCCAACGTGCTCTAGAAGGTGTAAGTCAACTACCCTGGCCAGCAAGATCTCCGGATCTGTCCCCCATTGAGCATGTTTGGGACTGGATGAAGCGTCGTCTCACGCGGTCTGCACGTCCAGCACGAACGCTGGTCCAACTGAGGCGCCAGGTGGAAATGGCATGGCAAGCCGTTCCACAGGACTACATCCAGCATCTCTACGATCGTCTCCATGGGAGAATAGCAGCCTGCATTGCTGCGAAAGGTGGATATACACTGTACTAGTGCCGACATTGTGCATGCTCTGTTGCCTGTGTCTATGTGCCTGTGGTTCTGTCAGTGTGATCATGTGATGTATCTGACCCCAGGAATGTGTCAATAAAGTTTCCCCTTCCTGGGACAATGAATTCACGGTGTTCTTATTTCAATTTCCAGGAGTGTAGCTTAAACTATGTGACTGTGTCAAACAGAAAACTACTAATGCTGCACCAGAACATGACGGGCTTGTTTTTCCTGGTCATCCGCATTAACTTAGATTTTTCTACATTTAGAGCTAGCTGCCATTATCACACCATCCACAAATGTTGTCTAAGTCATCCTGCATCCTCCTACAATCACTCATAGTCGACACCTTACCGTACACCACAGCATCATCAACAAATAACCGCAGACTGCTACCCACCATGTCCTCCAAATCATATATATATGAAGAGAATAACAGCCCTCTTATCACACTTCCCGGAGGCACTCCTGATGATACCCTTGTCTCCGATGAACACTCGCTTTCGAGGACAACATATTGGGTTCTATAACTTTAGAAGTCTTCGAACTCCTCACATATCTGTGAACTTATTCCATATCATCGAACGTTTTTTAATAGGCTCCAGTGAGGCATCCTGTCAAGCACTTTCCGGAAGAAGAGAACAGTCACCCGTCATTAACGTCGTTACTCATTGTCTGAGCAATTATCCTCGTTATTGATGTAATATTTGGTAAATCGCAAGAGGAAAGGAAATAAGCTTGAACTTTAATGAGACCTGTAGAGACGAAGCACAAGGTCTGATTTGGAAAGAATATGGAAGCAAATTGTCCGTATCCTTTTCAAAATAATCGTCAGGGCAAACTGGCTTAGCGATTATTTGAACCGCCGTCCTCTCGAATGTGAGTCCAGTATGTAAAGACTGGGCTCTGTATAAGAAAGGAATATTTTGTAAATTTGAAACATGTTTCAAACTTTGTATGAATTTAAGTTTCCATGTTTTAATTATCTTGCGTCATCTGCTAATGTTTTGGCAAACACACTTTACTTTCGAGTTATACAGGGTGATCCATTGATATGACCAGGCCAAATATCTCACGAAATAAGCATCAACCGAAAAAACTACAAAGAACGAAACTGGTCTAGCTTGAATGGGGAAACCAGATGGCGCTATTGTTGGCCCGCTAGATGGCGCTGTCATGGGTCAAACGGATATTAACTACGTTTTTTTAAAATAGTAACCCTCATTTTTATTGCATATTCGTGTAGTACGAAAAGAAATATGAATGTTTTAGTTGGACCACATTTTTCGCTTTGTGATAGATGGCGCTGTTATAGTCACAAACGTATAAATACGTGGTATCATGTAACATTCCGCCAGTGCGAACGGTATTTGCTTCGTGATACATTACCCGTGTTAAAATGGATCGTTTACCAATTTCGGAAAAGGTCGATATCGTGTTGATGTATGGCTATTGTGATCAAAATGCCCAACGGGCGTGCGCTATGTATGCTGCTCGGTATCCTGGACGACACCATCCATGTGTCCGGACCGTTCGCCGGATAGTTACGTTATTTAAGGAAACAGGAAGTGTTCAGCCACATGTGAAACGTCAACCACGACCTGCAACAAATGATGATGCCCAAGTAGGTGTTTTAGCTGCTGTGGAGACTATTCCGCACATCAGTAGCAGACAAATTGCGCGGGAATCGGGAATCTCAAAAACGTCGGTGTTGAGAAAGCTACATCAACATCGATTGCACCCGTACCATATTCCTATGTACCAGGAATTGCATGGCGACGACTTTGAACGTCGTGTACAGTTCTGCAACTGAGCACAAGAGAAATTACGGGACGATGACAGATTTTTTGCAGTCGTTCTATTTAGCGACGAAGCGTCATTCACCAAAAGCGGACGTAAACCGGCATGGCTGCGACAAGGGGAACATCAGCGACCTTGGCGGGTTAATGTATGGTGCGGCATTGTGGGAGGAACGATAATTGGCCATAATTTTATCGATGGCAATCTAAATGGTGCAATGTATGCTGATTTCCTACGTAATGTTCTACCGATGTTACTACAAGATGTTTCAATGCATGACAGAATGATGATGTACTTCCAACGTGATGGATGTGGGGCACATAGCTCACATACGGTTGAAGCGGTATTGAATATCATATTTCATGACAAGTGGATTGGTCGTCGAAGCACCATACCATGGCCCGCACGTTCACCGGATCTGACGTCCCCGGACTTCTTTCTGTGGGGAAAGTTGAAGGATATATGCTATCGTGATGCACTGACAAAGCCTGACAACATGCATCAGCGCATTGTCAATGCATGTGCGAACATTACGGAAGGCGAACTACTCGCTGTTGAGAGGAATGTCGTTACATGTATTGCCAAATGCATTGAGGTTGACTGACATCATTTTGAGTATTTATTGCATTAATGTGGTATTTACAGGTAATCACGCTGTAACAGCATGCGTTCTCAGAAATAAGTTCACAAAGGTACTTGTATCTCATTGGAACAACCGAAATAAAATGTTCAAACGTGTCTACGTTCTGTATTTTAATTTAAAAAACCTACCTGTTACCAAGTGTTCGTCTAAAATTGTGAGCCATATGTTTGTGACTATTACAGCGCCATCTATCACAAGGCGAAAAATGTCGTCCAACTAAAACATTCGTATTTCTTTACGTACTACACAAATATGTAGTAAGGAATGGGGGTTGCTATATAAAGATATCCGTTTGACCTATAGCAGCACCATCTAGCGGGGTAACCATAGCGCCATCTGGTTTCCCCCTGCAAGCTAGACAAATTTCGTTCTTGGTAGTTTTTTCGTTTGACGCTTATTTCGTGAGATATTTGGCCCGGTCACGATCCATGGACCACCCTGTATACTGGAAGACGAAAAGTGCGTTAGATAGTCAAAATCGCATGATGGAGGATAACCCTGTCCATAATGCTCCAGACGTTCTCAGTTGGGGGAAGATCCGGCGACCTTGTTGGATAAGGTAGGGTTTGGGGTTTGGCAAGAACGAAGACAATTCTCGTTACATGCGTGAAGGCATGATCTTCCTATAACGTAAGCCCAGGATGGCTTGCCGTGAAGGGCAACTAAACGTGGCGCAGAGTATCGTCGGCAGACCGCTGTGCTGTAAGGGTGCGCCAGATGACAAGCAAAGGGCTCTTGCTGTGAAGGGAAATGACACCCTGGAACATCACTCCTGATTGTCGGTCCGTATGGTGGGCGACAGTCAGGTAGGTATTTCATTGCTGTTTAGGGAGTCTCCAGACACGTTTTGGACCGCCGATCTTATTGGTCGGAATAGAACTAAAAATGGTTCAAATGGCTCTGAGCACTGTGGGACATAACATCTGAGGTCATCAGTCCCATAGACTTAGAATACTTAAACCTAACTAACCTAAGGACAGCACACACATCCATGCTCGAGGCAGGATTCGAACCTGAGACCGTAGCTGTCTCGCGGTTCCGGACTGAAGCGCTCAGAACCGCTAGGCCACCGCGGCCGGCGGAGTAGAACTGCCTTCAGTGATGAGTCCTGCTTCGAACTGGGCCCAGCGACATGTTCAGTTTGTGAAGCTCTTTCTTTTGAAAAAATAATCAATTTTTCATGAAACTGATAAACTATTCCATGAATATCAAAGAAGGAGATGACCATAACTTTCCCAGCAGAAGCAACCACTTTTGCTTTTTTGGGGCTGGCCGGCCGAAGTGGCCAAGTGGTTCTGGGCGCTTCAGTCTGGAACCGCGAGACCGCTACAGTCGGAGGTTCGAATCCTGCCTCGGGCATGGATGTGTCTGTGATGTCCTTAGGTTAGTTAGGTTTAAGTAGTTCTAAGTTCTAGGGGACTGATGACCTCAGACGTCAAGTCCCATAGTGCTCAGAGCCATTTGAACCATTTTTGAACCATTTTTTGCCGTAGAAAGTAGTTTTTATGATTTATTTTACTATGATTTATCGAAGTCAGTGCATAATGTTGCATTTGACGCTGGCAATATTATTTTCATTTCAACTGCCATTAATGTTTTACTACGGGCTTTAAATCAACGAGGAAGCAAAGTATGCGAAACAGTTACGGACTATTAGGACTCAGTTGGCCGAGAAATGGGTCCGCACGGTTTTGCCTCCAAAGTATATCATCTGTGATTGGTACCATATAAGAGTGATTGGATTTATGTAAACAGTAAAAGAGCACAGGTTGCCGGAGTCCATTTCAATAAAATGCTTAGATATGTATATGAAAGTGTCACCTTTCTATTTCCATATTTATAAAAATCATTGTATGTATGAGTGTACGGGCGTTCCACACCTCAGCTAATCCACTGCATCGATTTAAACCAAAACTGGTATATGTATCATTTACAATGTGGAAAAAAGCCCTTTCGTTATACGAACCATCCACCTACTGCAGGATGGGGTCGAAAAGAGCGTCACTTAAAAACATAACTCGGGAACATTTTGAGCAATTTCAACCAAATCTTGTATACACATGACTCATTATTTGCGTTATTTGTATAAATGTATGTAAAAAATACTGTGGGGATACTATTTCCTTACTATTACTAGGGACATGGAAGGCGATTTAAAAGGGTAACATAAAAGCATAACTCAGGATTGCATGGAGTAATTTCAAGCAAATTTTATATACATGACTCATTTGCAAAAAAATACTGTGCAATTAAGATATCCCTACCACTCCTAGGGGTGAAGGAGAGGGCAAGAAGTGGTGTGGTGACTTGAAAAACTGTTCAGGGTCAAATGTACTACAAGGCGGGCTGCGCCCCGCCCTTCCCCCTTACCAAATGAAAACTTCAAGTTTTTACAAATATAGTTATGAAACCCCCCCCCCCCTCCCCATGAACCATGGACCTTGCCGTTGGTGTGGGGGGGGGGGGGGGGGGGCGCTAGCGTTCCTCAGCGAAACAGATAGCCTTACCATAGGTGCAACCACAATGGAGGGGTATCTGTTGAGAGGCCAGACAAACGTGTGGTTCCTGAAGAGGGGCAGCAGCCTTTTCAGTAGTTGCAGGGGCAACAGTCTGGATGATTGACTGATCGGGCCTTGTAACACTAACCAAAACGGCCTTGCTGTGCTGCTACTGCGAACGGCTGAAAGCAAGGGGAAACTATAGCCGTCATTTTTCCCGAGGGGATGCAGCTTTACTGTATGGTTAAATGATGATGGCGTCCTCTTGGGTAAAATATTCCGGAGGTAAAGTAGTCCCCCATTCGGATCTCTCTGCGGGGACTACTCAAGACGACGTCGTTATCAGGAGAAAGAAAACTGGTGTTCTACGGATCGGAGCGTGGAATGTCAGATCCCTTAATCGGGCAGGTAGGTTAGAAAATTTAAAAAGGGAAATGGATAGGTTAAGGTTAGATATAGTGGGAATTAGTGAAGTTCGGTGGCAGGAGGAACAAGACTTTTGGTCAGGTGAATACAGGGTTATAAATATAAAATCAAATAGGGGTAATGCTGGTTTAGGTTTAATGATGAATAAAAAATAGGAGTGCGGGTAAGCTACTACAAACAGCATAGTTAACGCATTATTGTGGCCAAGATAGACACAAAGCCCACGCCTACTACAGTAGTACAAGTTTATATGCCAACTAGCTCTGCAGATGACAAAGAAATTGAAGAAATGTACGATGAAATAAAAGACATTATTCAGATACTGAAGGGAGAAGAAAATTTAATAGTCATGGGTGACTGGAATTCGGTAGTAGGGAAAGGGAGAGAAGGAAACGTAGTAGGTGAACATGGATAGGGGGTAAGAAATGAAAGAGGAAGCCGTCTGGTAGAATTTTGCACAGAGTATAACTTAATCATAGTTAACACTTGCTTCAAGAATCATGAAAGAAGGTTGTATACGTGGAAGAATCCTGGAGATACTAGAAGGTATCAGATAGATTATATAATGGTAAGAAGGTGATTTAGGAACCAGGTTTTAAATTGTAAGACATTTCCAGGGGCAGATGTGGACTCTGACCACAATCTATTGGTTATGAACTGTAGATTAAAACTGAAGAAACTGCAAAAAGGTGGGAATGTAAGGAGATGGGACCTTGATAAACTGACTAAACCAGAGGTTGTACAGAGTTTCAGGTAGAGCATAAGGGAACAATTGACAGGAGTGGGGGAAAGAAATACAGTAGAAGAAGAATGGGTAGCTCTGAGGGATGAAGTAGTGAAGTCAGCAGAGGATCAAGTAGGTAAAAAGACAAGGGTTAGTAGAAATCCTTGGGTAACAGAAGAAACATTGAATTTAATTGATGAAAGGAGAAAATATAGTAAATGAAGCAGGCAAAAAGGAATACAAACGTCTCAAAAATGAGATCGACAGGACGTGCAAAATGGCTAAGCAGGGGTGGTTAGAGGACAAATGTAAAGCTGTAGAGGCTTATCTCACTAAGGGTAAGATAGATACTGCCTACAGGAAAATTAAAGAGACCTTTGGAGAAAAGAGAACCACTTGCACGAATATAAAGAGCTCAGATGGAAACCCAGTACTAAGCAAAGAAGGAAAAGCAGAAAGGTGGAAGGAGTATATAGAGGGTCTATACAAGGGCGATGTACTTGAGGACAATATTATGGAAATGGATGTAGATGAAGATGAAATGGGAGATATGATACTGCGTGAAGAGTTTAACGCAGTACTGAAAGACCTGATTCGAAACAAGGCCCCGGGAGTAGACAACATTCCATTAGAACTTCTGACGGCCTTGGGAGACCCAGTCGTGGCAAAACTCTACCATCTGGTGAGCAAGATGTAGAAGACAGGCGAAATACCATCACACTTCAAGAAGAATATAATAATTCCAATTCCAAAGAAAGCAGGTGTTGACAGATGTGAAAATTACCGAACTAACAGTTTAATAAATTACAATTGCAAAATACTAGCGCGAATTCTTTATAGACGAATGGAAAAACTGGTAGAAGCCGACCTCGGGGAAGATCAGTTTGGATTCTGTAGAAATATTGGAACACGTGAGGCAATACTGGCTCTACGACTTATCTTAGAAGAAAGATTAAAGAAAGGCAAACCTACGTTTCTAGCATTTGTAGACCTAGAGAATGCTTTTGACAATGTTGATTGGAATACTCTCTTTCAAACTCTGACGGTGGCAGAGGTAAAATACAGAGAGCGAAAGGCTATTTACAATTTGTACAGAAATCAGATGGCAGTTATAAGAGTCGAGGGGCACGAAAGGGAAGCAGTGGTTGGGAAAGGAGTGAGACAGGGTTGCAGCCTCTCCCCGATGTTATTCAATCTGTATATTGAGCAAGCAGTGAAGGAAACAAAAGAAAAGTTGGGAGTAGGTATTAAAATCCATGGTGAAGAAATAAAAACTTTGAGGTTCGCCGATGACATTGTAATTGTGTCAGAGACAGCAAAGGACTTGGAAGAGCAGTTGAACAGAATGGACAGTGTCTTGAAAGGAGGATATAAGATGATCATCAACAAAAGCAAAACGAGGATAATGGAATGTAGTCGAATTAAGTCGGGTGATGCTGAGGGAAATAGATTAGGAAATGAGACACTTAAAGTAGTAAAGGAGTTTTGCTATTTGGGGAGCAAAATAACTGATGATGGTCGAAGTAGAGAGGATATAAAATGGCAAGGAAAGCGTTTCTGAAGAAGAAAAATTTGTTACCATCGAGTATAGATTTAAGTGTCAGGAAGTCGTTTCTTAAAGCATTTGCGTGGAGTGTAGCCATGTATGGAAGTGAAACATGGTCTATAAACAGTTTGGACAAGAAGAGAATAGAAGCTTTCGAAATTGGTGCTACAGAAGAATGCTGAAGATTAGATGGGTAGATTACATAACTAATGAGGGGGTATTGAATAGAATTCGGGAGAAGGGGAGTTTGTGGCACAACCTGACTAGAAGAAGGGATCGGTTGGTAGGACATGTCCTGAGGCATCAAGGGATCACAAATTTAGCATTGGAGGGCAGCGTGGAGGGTAAAAATCGTAGAGGGAGACCAAGAGATGAATACACTAAGCGGATTCAGAAGGATGTAGGTTGCAGTAAGTACTGGGAGATGAAGAAGCTTGCACAGGATAGAGTAGCTTGGAGAGCTGCATCAAACCAGTCTCAGGACTGAAGAGAACAACAACAACAACAACAACAGTTATGAAAAATGAAGACCTGAGTGACTATAAGGCCCTGAACTTTCGAAGACTGTTTCACGAACACGGTGAGGTCATTTGGTTTTGGAATACTCACCTGAATACTGGTTTTGTAATACTGAGCTGAATACTGGTTTTGGAATACTGAGCTGAAATGAATGTAGCTTTCGGAACCACTCGATTTTTTATTTCCTCTCAGATTCTTTCGATAAAAGATCTGAAACGAAGAGAAGGAATGTGAGTGAATGTTAAGAAATCCTTTCCTTACCATAAATGTAAAAAGGGACTGCTTTTATCTGACACCTTAAAATTGAACCATTGTCCATGACTTTTTGCATACTACTTAACCAGGTAGAATTCAGGATCCAGATCAAATTGCAGGTTGAAATTCATTACAGATACAGATAAAATGTCTGTACAAATACGTAAGAAGTAAGTTGAATATTTATGACGCATACAGGTTGTTTCTTTCAACTTGGAGCAACTGAATATCTCCAAAAACACAAATCGTATGAAGAAAATATTCCAGATGAAAAGTTAATATTTTCAAGACGGACATCTGTCTCTTGGATTTTTATTTGTAATGAAAACGCCAACTTCTTTGTGCTAAAAAATTGATATTTTTGTTAAAAATTTAATATTTTTGCTAATGTGATTGTACAGTAAAACTTACTTGTTTAGGCATTTTTAAGTCTGGCAGATTAACTACGTTTAGCGTAAGGTAGTTTTATGTTCCCTTCGGGGTCGATTTGAGTGAGTCCCCGCAACATCGGGAAGGTTAATTTCGGTGCGTCCCCTCGAATCTCTCCATCAAGGTAAAAGATTTCGGTGTGTCCTTCGATCTAACCGTCAAAACGTTCACATCGACCGCTACGTTATACAGTAAATTTTATATGAAATTTAGGTATCTTGTCCACATTTAATTCTCAACATTGTGGCAACTAAAATCGACCATACGGAAAGTATACGCTATGGACTTCTACCTCTGCAAACTCTTCAAAATTTCGTGCAATGGTTTACTACATTTAATGCTGCATAATAACTGCGTTGAACATAGAAACAAAATTAAGTCATTTATGGGGGGAAGGTATCAGTCAAGAAGACGTGTAAAAATCAAATTTTTGGGCCAAATAGTTTTTGTGAAATCGAATGATAAGTGTGTCAAAGCAGTGGGAACACCATGTGTCTGCACAGGCGAGCAGTGCAGTGATGACAAAATCGCACACAGCGTGGAATGCGGCGAGCACGTGTCTGCAGCAGCGAAAGGGTTAATGAAGAGACAAAGCACTAGAAATTTCAAAAATATGCATTCAAACGAATATAATTCGTTAAGTAAGGCACTTTGATATTGTTTTTAAATAATGAAAATATTAAACATCCCACAAGCTTTGAATTCAGAACCTTTCGCGTAGCAGCCCAACACGTTAACCGTTATGCTAACGCACCTCGTTTGACTACATAATGCCATAAAGACTATAACACGTCACGCAAAATACTGACAAACGCTGTTGGTATGACTATGAATTACTCACGCTTCGTCGAAGTACAATAGGAAATAAACAATTACCGCTGTTCTTTATTGCGAAAAAGCGATTCGTGAGAGTGATACAAACACCTTTCCTTGCCATCGCCTGAATTAGGAGCCTTATTGCTTGTTTGGTTTAATTAATTAATAGAATATGAAGCAATTGGTAGAAAGAATGCTTTTTCCAAACTTTCTATAAAGGAATGTCTGCTATCAAGACATTGCTTTTGTTCTATCACTTTATTCATGACTGAACGTTTCTAAAACTGAAGACACTCGTCCATGCTCTGCACTGCAGTCGAGATGTGGCAACGTCGTTCTCTGTTCATTGGCTGACTGTGTTTTGTGACGTCAGATGCGCAGAAAGAACCTAAACTCGGCCGCCAACATAAATGACGCGCGCTTTACTGTATGGAGCCTTCTCTGGTACATATGAAGTAATAGATGTTTTTTTTTGGTAGAAGAGAAAATCGAAATTATTTCAGTTTGTAGAAGGGCTGCAAGGAATTTGAATGCTGCTATTGCTCTTAAAGCCGAACTTTTTGGTGATAGGCCACGATCTCGTGACACTATGTATGATGTTGTCTAAGAATTTACCACTGAAGGAAGTGTGACGCCTAGGAGAACTAATACAGCAACTGTTACTGTGAACAGCAACAGCGAAAATGCAGTGTAATTGCTATACAACCAAATCTGGAAATCAAAATTAAAATTTTAACAAAAATGTCAACCTATTAGAATATAAGAGTGCACACTTTAATCGCGGATGTAGTGTAGAATCAAATGAGTGGATTCTTAATTCCAAAACATTCAGTTTTGTCGATTATAGCGCCATTTACCAGAAAAGAAAGAAAGTTTCATTTCAACCCTACGTATTTTTTGGCGTAGAATGCTAATATGCACTAAAAATAAGTTTCTCCCATTTGAAGATGAATCGATAATTTCCAACCGTGGGGGAGGGGGGGAGGGGTTGGCCAATTTTAACGAAGACAGATGACCCCTTATAAAATATTAACTTTTCATCTGGGAAATTTTTTTCGTGCGATGCGCATTTTTCGAGATATTTGGATATTTGTGTCGAATATGTGTGGCATGTGCATATTCGGTTGAAATTGCGGTCATAAAGTTAGTGTGTAACAAAACTATCAACGTGTCGGCTACTATTTCAGACAGCTCCGATAAAGTGCGTAATATCAGCCAAAACTTCGGTAGATTTGTTATTACATATGACACGGCCACACAAACACATAACGAATTTTATTGAAAAAAGTATGTTTCACAAACCATATGTCAATGGTCGAATCATTTGTCTGTGTTGATCAAGGATTCGAACTCTACGAGAAAACTCCAAGGAAGAGGGTCATATATTTCGAAAAACGGCAGATGCTTTTTACTTCTCCAGAAAGGTTCGATGGCTGAGTACAGTTCTTTAAATAAATTATATATCCCGTCGTAATGGAGTATTCATCTCTTGATTTGCTACTTAGCAATGATGACACATTTATATCTAATTTCTTAGCTGCCGTCCTTTTATATTCATCGCTCTGTAGGTAATTAACAAACGTAGTCAGTACCACATGAGGTAGTGCTGTGATAAGAACGAAGATCTCGGTTTTGGGTAAGACTGCGGTCCCAGTCCATGTCTGGCCGTAAATGTTTATGTTTATCGTCGTTTCCATTGACGGGTTGAAGCAAGTTCCAGTGTGTGCTTTTGAAAGGGGGATAGACGATTTTCGTCCTCATTTGCTCTCCGCTTCTAGTCTACGACGGGATGTACATTTCGTTGATTCACACACGTCAAAAGTGAAGTGGCTGTAGTATATTTACCTATTTAAAAATCAGATTCGTCACGGACTCTTTGGTTCAAACTCATGAACCACTCTGGATGGGTTTTGATACTATACAGTCAGTGTTAGTTATAATGCGAAGCATGCAATAATGTGGTACTTTTCCATGTTGGTTTTAAAAGTGCTTGACAGTGACAAGTAGTCGAAATTAGCTAATCGTACGATTAAATAAAATCACCTTATAGCCTTCTACGGACCAAGGTTACCTTTGTTATATAATATGCAAATATCCTGATGATTACAGAGTGTTGCACCACGATCGCGAGTTTTCAAAAATTGCAAACTTCCTAATGTGCCTGGAGTATAATTCGTGGAGGTATTCATAGCAGTGATCTGAAACCTTTTTAGAGAATAACAAATCGTGCTCTTACAAAATAATTTGTCACTGAAGAGTGTGAATCAGTACAAAGAACTGTAATACAACTAGGAAACATGCCAACAGAACGTCTTATTCTCGTTCAATCGTTAGGAAGCATGATGTCCAACCACGGTGCTCATTATTGCGGCCATTGTCAACTGTACCTGCTCTACGTTGACGGGAATGCATTCTTAGACATTCTGAAGGTAGCAAGGATGAAATATAAGGAGCGAAAGGCTATGTACAACTCCTACAGAAACCTGATCGCGGTTATAAAAGTCGAAGGACACGAAACGGAATGAGCACTTGAGAAGGTAGTGACGGGGTTGTAGTCTGTAGTCTACTCCAGATATTATTAGGTCTGAACACTGAGCAAGCTACGAAGAATTTGGAAAGGAAATTAAATTTCAGGGAGAAGATATAAGAAGTTAGAGGTTTCCCGAAGAAATTAAAATTCTTTCAGAGAGTGCATACGACGAGAAAGAGCACTTGAAGGGAACTGAGAGGGTATTGGAAAGAGCGTATAAGATCATCAGCAAAAGTAAAGGTAATGGAATGTAGCAGAATTAAATCAGGCCATGATGAGAGAAATGTATTACGAAATGAGACACTAAAATTAGTCAATGAGTTTTGGTGTATGGGCAGAAAAACAACTGATGACGGCCGAAGAGGTGAGGATGGTAAACGTAGACTATCGGTAGCAAGAAAAGCATTTCTAAAATAGATGAATTTATTAATGTGAATACATATTGTAAATTAAAGTCCTCCGTCACGTTTATCTGCCTGTGTGTGAAGCCCAGCCTTAAGAACTAGCTTGAGGATTTTGATATTCACGAGGAAGCTTTGTGTATATAATTTACTGTCGTTACGCCAGATAAGCCACCTGGCCGTACATACGGTACAAAGCCGGTACAGGTCGCCAGCTGAATATAAATTTAAATGTTAGCTAGTCTCTTCTGACGGAATTTATGTGTGGTATAGCCTTACGCGGACGTGAAACGTTGACGATGCACTGTTGAGAAGAGAAGAGAATAGAAGCTCTTGAAATGTGTTGCTACGGAACGTTGAAGATTAGACGGGTAGATTGCGAAGCTAACGAGGAGATACTGAACTCAACTGGGGATAAAAAAAGATTTATGGCATAATCTGAATGAAATAAGGTATCAGTTTCGTAAAGGAGACAGTATGGGAGGGGTAGGAGAGACGTAAAAACTGTACAGCGAGGCCACAGTTCGAATTTAAGAACCAGGTTCAAATGGATGTACGCCACCTGATGAAAAGTACCTAGACCTCTATTAGTCAGCATTAATATGGAGTTTGACCATTCTTCGCGTTTATCACGGCTTGAACTGTTCTGACGAAACTTTCAACGATGTGTCTGAATGACCATGAAAGAATGGCAGACCACTCTTCCTCAAGAGCCGAAGCAAGAGAGGATAGTGATGTTTGATGCTGGCATCTCTAGTGAACTCGACGTCGCAACTCATCCCAAAGGTGCTTGTCCACAAACTATTACGTCACAGGTGCGATTTTCTTACAGGGTGCATTGTCATGCTGATGAGAACAATTACTATTCCCCAATTGTTCTTCTACTGTACGCAGTACCGAATGTTGTAAAATATCTTTCTAACCTTCTGCATTTAGCGTTTTCTTAAGCACAATAAGGGGACCACACCCACACCACGGAAAACACTCTCCTCCGTACATCAGGAGGAGGAGGAGGAGATAAATGTTGAAAGTCCCGTCGACGACGAGGTCATTAGAGACGGAGCACAAGCTCGGATTAGGGAATGATTGGGAAGGAAGTCGGACGTGCTCTTCCAAAGGAACCATCCCGGCATTTGCCTGAAGCGATTTAGGGAAATTACGGAAAATCTAAATGGGATTGATCGGATGCTCGTTTGAACCGTCTTCCTCCCGATTGCGAGTTCAATGTCCTAACCCCGGCGCCACTTCTACTGTTGGTACTAAAGGCGATGGCAGGTAACATTCTCTAAGCATTCGCCATACCCGCACACCCGGACCCATTCAGTTCGTTGCTGCATAGTACTCCCGATTCACCATTTCTCGGTTCCATTCATCAACAGTTCAGTGACGTTGCCACCTCAAGCGTCAGCATTAGCTACAGATATTTGTGGCTTATTAGGACGAGCTCGAACGTGCTAACTGCAGCTGGTAACATTTCTGAATTGACGAGTATCCCTTCCGCTGCTTTCAGACGTTTTTTTAACGCCACTTTCCGTAAAACTCGATGAGTCGTTTTTAATCAGTAAAAGAAGTCCGTCTTGTCTTGGTTTAGCTGTGTGCCGTTCCGTCGCATATCCAGTTCTCATTCACATCACTAAACAGTCGGCTTGGGCAGTTTTAGAAGGGCTGAAACGTCCCTGACGGACTCAGAACTCAGATGACATCCAGTGACTGGTCCACCTTCGAAATCGCTGAGCTCTCCTGACCTCCTATTCTGGTGTTAGCACTTCTCTACTGACAACAGAGCAATCTCCGCTTCCTATTATACTGGCGGATCCGCCTCTCGTGACACGTAGTGGTCAATTACGCATTACATAGCTATGTCCGGTTACTTTTCATCATTTAGTGTAAGTTGCAGAAGTTATGAAGAAATAGAGAGGCTGGTACAGGACTAGCGTGGAGGTCTGCATCAAATTAGGCTTCGGATATTAACGATATCAACAACAAGATCTTAGCAACTGTAAGTGTAATATCATGCATTTGAAAAACGTCGTCACTAAGAAGAGAGCCGGAACGATGAAAATGACGAAATTCACGTTTTTTGGTTTTTTTCATTATAAAATTATTTGGAGTTTTCTGAATAAAACAAATCAAGTTTCACCCTTCTAAGTGAATTCTAAGTGTGTTTTTTATCGCTGCAAAGATGATACGCCGCGTAAACGGTTGTAGCGACTTGGTGTGTCACCTCTGACGGCGCCGCTCGCTGGCTGCAAGCAGGGTATCTTTGCGGAATTAAACAGTGTTTTGTTTTCCAACGTTGTATGGATTTATCTCTGTGACAAGTGACTGTTCATATCGCCAAACATAAACGCAATACCGTGTGTGTTGACTTGTGGAGTTTGCTTTGTGTTGTTTAGCTGTTCAGTTTTGCGTATTTCACGAACTTTGCTCGTACCTGTTTTACGTATTTGGTTTGTGGATATCAATATGCCCCGTTTCAACAATCGAGTGTTTAAGAAAAGGCACAATGAGTGGAAGAAGAAATCTTTTGTTGTTTCGAAGGGATATGCTGCTCAGACTGCTTCACGACTACTCCAGATGAATGTGATAGAACTACTTCCAGCAAGAAACTTTGTGACGGGAAAGAAAAATTTGAAAACTATGAAAGTGACAGTAATGATGTGAATGAAATAATTAACGTTTCCTTGCTCTCTAATATTTTGAAACATAACATATTATGCCAATTTTGCAAAGAAAGAGGACTGGAATTGAAAATAACTTCACACATTGGTTTGGCATGTAAAATGTTATTGAAGTGTAACAAATGTGCTGCAGGAGTTTCGTTTTCTAATTCTAACAGTATTCCTCGTAGTGGTAATAGTGGAAAGAAGGTGTATGATATAAATGTTAGGCTAGTGTATGGCTTGCGTTGCATTGGCAAGGGCAGTGTTGCAGGGACAATGTTATGTGGAATTATGAACTTGCCAAAACCACCAACCAAGTTTGGATTTTATAATGAATTGGTGTGTTCTTCTGCTGAAGATATTACTCAAGCAACAATGAAGAAAGCAATTGAAGAAGCTGTGACAGATAATGGGAATTGTAGAGATTTAACTTTTACTTTAAATCGATCATGGCAACGTAGAGGTCATAAATTTCTAAATAGAGTTGTGACAGCTGCCAGTGGAGACAGTTGCAAAGAAATTGATGTTGCTATTCGCTCAAAACATTGTAGATGTCAGGTCAACACCAAGGACGAACATACTGAAAGTTGTGAAGCAAATTTTCACTGCACGATTGGAGCGATGGATGTAGAGGGAGTGAAAGCAATTTTTTCCAGATCACAGGAGTGGTATAATGTACGATACACTAACTATCTAGGAGATGGTGATTCTAAGGGATATAAAGCTGCAGAGGAACTGAAAACTTATGGCAATGAAATTCACATTAAAAAACAGGAGTGCATTGGACATGGGTAGAAGGAAAGGAATATGCCCATAAAAACAGTATGCCAAATGCTGTAATTTATGTAATTAAGCCCATATTCAGAGATTTATCACAGCCAAGTTTATAGGAAAAGTGTTTACCTGGAAAAACACAAAATCCAAATGAAAGTGTAAATAATTTAATTTGGATTAGGATTCCCAAAAGCGCATTTCTACAGATAAAAACATTGCATTTTGGAGTGTATGATGCAGTGGCAACATACAGTGAAGGAAACATTATCAAATCTGATGTGCTGAAACGTTTAGGTTTCCAACCAGGACACAACACCATTTCCACAATGCCCCCAATTGATGAAGAAAGACTAAGAGGTGCAGGAAGAAGAGACAAAAGGCTAAAACATGCAACAAAAGGGAAGTAAAGACCAGTGAAAAGGAAACTAATACTGGAAAAAGAAGAGAATGCTGATAATCCATCATATGGGGCAGGAATGTATCAAAAAACTTCGGAAGCCATTTCCCGTAATTTTAAAATTTTCATCTTTGAGGAACATTTTCTCAAAAACTAAAATTAACATGGAGGAGATGGATCGTTCTGGCTCCCATTAAAGGAAGTCGTCACTTAATATCAGCAGATATCAGTCTCATCTTCTCTTGAGTTCTACAATTTGCACGAGAGGTGGTAAACGTTGTTACACTGATGACAATTTTTATAATTCAAAGTTAATTCATCACTTCTGTCACTCATTCATTCCTTCGTACATTATTAGAGAAGAATAAGCCCACAATCACTTTATAATACTTATTCACAGATAGTCACTGGTCACCAGCTTTCGCGTTCGTAAGTAAACATTTTCAGACACACGACGTACCGCGTTTACACAACTGCCGGTTCCTCTGCAGCCACGGAATTTCACGACTATTAAATACACTCTCTCTGAAAGCGCGGAAGAATCTATTGTCGTCACATGTCGACCAAAGATGTTACCATTTTACAGTACTTTTGAAAGTCTTATATGACAAAGATTATCGTTACCACATGCTACGTTCGTATTGTAACGAGACATCCTCCTCTAGCATTATCTTTCCTCAACAGTAGTTGCCGATACCAGAATTATTTTTCTTATTTTGGACGGGTCAGTATTATCTCAGTTGCTTTTCTGAAAACTTTCATATAATTTTCTTCACAGTATGATATATTTCAAGTCAAAATTTATAAAAAGGAATTACTTTATAAAATATTTTAGTCTCGATGTTATAATCGATAAGTACTAGTTCTGAATGTACAGTTAAAACATTTTCTTTCTAAACATTTGAAATTACGATTTACTGGCACACTTGAAATTTCTATTACTAGTTACGCGATACTGTACTCTTTACTGAGTTTATTTCTGGATTAATTTATGAAATAATAATCGAAATTAATAATGTAATGGAAACTAGTAGAAATTCATTTCTTAAGAAAAAATTGTAAACCCTTTGGAATATTGTTTTTTCCGCAGAGAGTGGGAGTCCTAAGCGTGCTTCTGATGTGATCGGACGTATTTTTGTGTTAACAATGTAGTTTCTTTGTTAATGTGTAAAATCAAAATACTGTATGATATACTAGTATGTGAGAAAATGTATTTACGTAAAAAAATGCTAAATGCGTGTGAAATCATATGGGACTTAACTGCTAAGGTCATCAGTCCCTAAGCTTACACACTACTTAACCTAAATTATCCTAAGGACAAACCCACACGCCCATGCCCGAGGGAGTACTCGAACCTCCACCGGGACCAGCTACACTGTCCATGACTGCAGCGCCTAACACCACTCGGCTAATCCCGCGCGGCATGAATCAGACCCCTAGACAAGAAGAACTGGAGCCATCTCAATATGAGAAACTAAGTAAACTTGCAAGTTTATTATAAAGACTCTGCTTATTAATTTCTTGGACTGGACATTGTTTAATGCTGACAATAGATGAAAGACAGGAAGGAGGGGGGAGATTACTATTTCAATGTAACACCTTGTACGAATTTAGTATGCAAGATAAGTCCACCGGTATTCGACACGAAAATTCGTAATTGCCCATTTTGGGACAGAGGAAGTTTTTTGCTTGTTTTGCATTTACTCAGTAAAATTTAGAGCTAAGTAAATCTCACAGAGCTTTCAGCTTTATTTGTATTACACAAACAACTGAACAATATAGTGTACGATTTGTTTCTTTTATTCCAATCAACGACCAACAAAAATTTGTCCTCAGGTTGTCGATTACGGTCAGTGGTTGACCATATTCAGATTTCTGCTTCAGTTCACAGAGCCTTTTGACTTCGTCGTAAGCCAGATATGGCACTAGTTTAACAGTCTGCGATATAAGCGCAATAAGAACAGTACCAAGATCTGAAGGTGGTCACCACTGACCGTAATCGACAACCTGAGGACAAATTTCCTAGCGTCATACCTCACTGCGTGCTTTGCATTCCACACATATTTCGTTTGCACATTAAAGTATAATATATCACTTGACGGTAATGTGATTCAGTTCCTTACGTGCGATCAAGTATTCTAGCAACACTCTTTGTATCTTCAGATTGGAATCTTGTTTGCAGAAACAAGTTCCTCGCTTGCTCAATCGATATTCCAGAGCCTTAGTTCCCTCACAACACGTCGCTCATATAACAACGTCTGGCAGTCATTTCTTATACGCTTCAGTTGTTTCTATTTTGCAACCTTCGTTCACTGTTTATGTAAATAACGCAGCCTTCTTGCTGGATGACGGACGCAAAGAGCAGTTTGTAAAAAGAAAGTGATATATTCATTCTGCAAACCTTTTAAAGTTCAGTATGCGAAATGTTCAAAATCAGGATTGTAAGGATAGGATAGTACATCACTTTGATACCATTACCTGAAAGCCGCTAGTTTTAATACACGAGACGTTTCAATTTGTTCGTCTCTCTGGAACGCGAAAAGCGCGGTTTAAAGTCCAGGCGAGACAGAGTCGGTAGGGATTGAGAACTACCTAGGTTTCCAGACCGAATCTTCTACTCAGTAGCGGAGTGTGTCGGATTCTGAAATTTTGTGGCAGATTAAAACTGTGTGCCGGGCCGGAAATCGTATCAGAACTTTGACTTTCACGGGAAATACTCCCCCTGCTGAGCAGTCCCGACACTTTTTAGAAACCATCCTCACATTTGCATTTCTGCCAGTTCCTCTCCTTGTCTCAAAGTACCACAAAAGGTTCTAGGTAAAAGTAATGGTTCGGCATACGATTTTAATCTCCCAGGAAGTTAAAATCAGCGTAATCCCCACTGCAAGTGGAAAACTCAGTTTTGGTCTAGACAATCAGGAGGGAGTAGCAGTCAGCAGCACCAACAATTTATTGCTTTCCCCACGAGGTTCTGACAAGAAGTCGAAAGCTGAGCGTTAAATCGCCGCCCCCCCCTTTCAATGCTCAATATTCCCTTTTCTTCGTTGTATTTACCCCACTAAATAGTTATTACAAGCATTACTGCAAAGATTTCCCTGTACATCGACTACAAACGCTGGCTACTTTTCTCTATGACGTCTGCGAAAAGCATAATCGGGTACTTCCGGGTGACCCAATGTTTTCGCTTTGGGGCGTGCTGTGATCAGGAAAGAACATGGTTTCGTGTTGAATGCGCAGATAGCTGACTTGCTATTTGTTGAGATGGATCATATTATTGGGGCTATCGATACGTATTGGTATCTCCAATATTATTCGCCAATCGTTTTTGAGGTACTAACATTCCAAGACTAAATTTTCACAGATTCACGCTGCATAAATGAACTTTAGTTTGAGGTTCCGTTACTAAATTTTTTCTTTGTGAGGTCAATAGCTACGATGCATTCTACAGAATCTGATTTCAGTCAAGTTGGAGATATTACAGTCAATTCAGTCACTATTCCCTTTAGTTTAGCTCCCTAAATGATCTTAGACATGTTGGGAAAATTTATTCATGTGTAGATAATGTATTTCATTTGTACTTACCACGTGTTGTTCGTGTACCAATAGGAAATGTGTTACTCTGTTCACTTGCTTTCTTAAGTCTGATATCTGAAGTGATACCAAATATTATCTCTTATTTGGTATTCCTTGGTCATTTATTTGTTATTTAAATGCATTAGCGCGGCTATACTCGGCAGCCATTCTACGATCATACAATCCGTTGAAATACGCAATCTTTGGCTAGAGTAGCTGGTACATTCCTCTATTTTTCACATGCTGTTTCATATCAAAGACAGCATCCACTATTCTGAATATTATGTATCCCACTCTTTGCAGGCATCTCACAGCAAATTATATAAGTAATGTCGGCGTTGGTGCAGCTTTCAGAGGTGCTGTACTTGATTCTGCAGATGTGAATATGTTCGATATTTCATATTTCACTGTCATAATTATCAAATCCCCAGTGCCCAGTAGCTGACTACTGACTGTGTTGTCACGATGTATTCCGCAATGTCCTTCACACATGCATGTCGGGTCCGACCCACTGTATATTTCATACAGCTGTCGATCGCAGAAATGGCTGCCCTTCAGACGTCCATTCATGTCGGTAGGACAGTGCAGAGTGCATCGTAAAACCATAGGAGCTACAATATAATGTTTCATGGTAACACAAGGCCGCGACAGTAATCATAAGGCTCTCCCTGTGCGGGAATCACAGCAGCTGTGAGGGTACAGGACGTAGACACACGGTGGCGTATGAAAATCTGAGGCTGTCCTGGAGGCGTAGTCCGATGGCCAAGACGACCGCTCGGGGTAGAGCGAAAAATCCGGGTTCGAGCCCAGTCTGGTACAATTTTCATTGTCACCGATTTATTGTGCAGCTGGGGTCTGGCCATATACGCAATTGCTAATATGTTTCTGACATTCTGTGTTACCGAAATGCTACAGATAAATTTTTATATTCGCTAAAGTTCAGTTTACATATGCTACGCCGGCTTTTACCAATGCCCTCTTAAAGTAGGTGTGAACTCCTCAGGTCACTTCAGTTTGTCATGTTGTAGCCAGACTGCATTCATGAATTAATTGAGCAGGTCATAACTTGGTCTATGACAGGTCATAGCTTTTCAGATCAGGGCATGCTACTTGCACTAGTAATCCAACTTTAAACCCGGCAGTCACCATACAAAGTGAATATTAAGTGCCAGTACAACGAAAAAGCAGCCCAAGGTTGCAAATTTCACTTTTTTTTATTCACTCAGTGACTAGTTTTGGGCCGGGACTCATTTTCAAATCATCTAACATAGTCAAAATGATATTTTCGAAAATGCAAAAAATGCAAAAACGAACAGTTGCAGCGCATACATATAACTAGTTATCTGTATGCTCTGTAACCACATGAAAGCGCCAAAGAAAGTGGTATAGGTATGTGTATTCAAATACAGAGATATTTAAGCAGGAAGAATACGGAGCTGCGGTCGGGCAACACCTATATAAGACAAGTGTCTGGCGCAGTTGTTAGATCGGTTACTGCTGCTGCAATGGTAGCTCATCAAGATTTGAGTTTGAACGTGGTGTTATAGTCGGCGCACGAGCGATGGGACGCAGCATGTCCGAGATAGCGACACAGTGGGGATTTTTCCCCGTACGACCATTTCACGAGTTTACCGTTAATATCAGGAATCATCGATACGGGCTTTCGGAGCCAAACGCCGCTTGTGAAGCGTTGATAACAGCACTACACAAAGCTTTACGCCTCGCATGCGCCAATCAACACCGTCATTGGATTGTTGATGACGAAACACATTGCTGCCCGGACGAGTCTCGTTTCAGATTGTATCGAGCGGATGAACGTGTACTGGTATGGAGACAACCTCAGGAATCAATGGACCCTGCGTGTCAGCAGGGGACTGTTCAAGCTGGTGGAGGCTCTGTTGAAGTGACATGGGACCCCTGATACGTCTAAATACAACTCTGAGAGGTGACACGTGCATAAGCATCCTGTCTGATCACCTGCATCCATTGATGTCCATAGTGCATTCCGACGGACTTGAGCAATTCCAGCTGGACAATGCGACACCCCAACACGTTCAGAATTGCTACAGAGTGGCTCCAGGAACAATATTCCGAATTTGAATACTTTCGCTGGCCACCAGACTCCCCAGACATGAACATTATCGGGCGTATCTGGGATGCCTTGCAACATGCTGTTCGGAAGAGATCACCACCCCCTCGTACTCCTACGGATTTATGGACAACCCTGCATGATTCATGGTGTCAGTTCCCTTAAGCACTTCTTCCGACATTTGTCGAGTTCATGCCTCGTCGTGTTGCGGCACTTCTGTGTGCTGGTGGGGGCCCTACAAGATATTAGGCAGGTGTACCAGTTTCTTTGGCTGTCCATGTAGTTATCTGTTGAAACACGTATGTAACGCAGCAGCGATGGCGAGGCATTGTAGCATCTGTGACCAGAGAGTATGCGCTTGACCGCGCGAGTGTTGCGAGCGGTTCTCAGTCAGTAGTAGTCTTTGCGAGTTAGTTGTCGCTATGCAGAGTAGCAGTCAGTCAGTCGTTGCGAGTCTGTAGCTCTGTCTAGTTGAGAGCAGTACTGAGTCTGTAGTCATCATGCAGAGCGGTCGGTCAGTAGTAGCAGCCCAGTGCGGTTGTGTGATGTAGGCGGTCGGCAACAATGGTCAAGATGAGGAATAAGGTATACTGTTAATTAATATAATCATTAGATAATGAAAAATTTTATTTATTGTAATTATTCTCCAACAAGTCTCCCAATAATAATTTTTTATTTCAAAAGCATTTTCTCAAAAGTTTAATTTTTTTTGAACTAAAGATCTCGTTGCACTTCCCATTTCATTCCACTTCTTTTTGAAGAAAAATTTCACTAGAATTACAAAAAAAAGGAGAATATTATTATTTGCAATGTAGTTCCTCCAAGTGGTGCGCAACAACAAGAGCAGATATGTGACATCCATTTATTCTGAGGTAAGACTTTAATTCTGATTGTTTTTACACAGGGCCAAAGACCGATATTTCGGTTTAATTGAATTTTCTTGTCACTGAATGGACTTTAATTTTTTGAAGGATTTATAATTGAGTCAGATTGCGAATTTCACATTTGTTGCCATTGTCAGTACATTTGATTCTGGGCAGGTTACGCATAGAGCAATGTCCATTAGCATCCCTAAATAATATTGTCAATTATTATAAATTTTGCGGGGAGGTTACACTCGGCCCCCATTTCTATTAAGTATTGTCCATTCTCTTTCTTTTAAAAATTACGGTGGGAAGGTTACACTTGGCGACACCCAGTCCAGGATCGAATTTCGTTGAGAGTCTTTTGAGCGACAGTCAGATATCTGCTCTTGTTTGCTTAGATATAATTAGGATTTAGCGCAACGCTTTTAATAATATTGTGACTTTCTCTCTACAGGTCAACGGCAATTTGTTGCTTTGTTGTATTTGTGTGTTGCTTTTGCATTGTGTTGATTTGTTTTGTGAAAAATTTTGACTATTGTAAAAATGCCGCGAAAGACTGTGAATAGTGTATCGCGAAGTATTGTGAATGAAATTACCGACTTAAACAACGTGACCGATAGTAATTGTGATACGCAACGTAATGATGACAATCCTGCGTTCACTAACAATCAGTGCATTCCAACCACTAATGATGACTTTCACCTTAATGCTGAACAAACGAACTCAATTGTCTCGTCTGTTAACTTGACGACAATTGATGACGCAGAACGCTCTATTGTAATGAGCGCTGCAGAGCTTAACACACCCGATTTGGAAAACCCAAGTAACGAACAGACAAATTTGTCTAATGAATATGAACAGATCACACAAAGTACGATGGATCTATTTAATTCCGAAATAGTGACCGACAGTATACATACGGCTGATAAACCTTTTTGTAAATTACAGAATGACCAAATGGTCATACAAAACGCGACAATTGTAGAAATACCATCAAACAGTACTGAGAATAGAGTAGGTAATGTCACCTTGGAGCAATTTATGGCAATATTGATAGATATCAAACAACAGAATGAGAAAACAGACAACAATTTCAAACAACTTAGGGAAGATAACAAACACTTAAATGAGAAACTTGACAATAATGACGAAAATCTCAAACAACTTAGGGAAGATAACAAACAACAAAATGAAAACCTCAAGCAACTTAGTGAACAGGTCAGACAACAAAATGAAAAATTTGACGACAATTCGAGGCAGCTTAGTGAACAAATTAAAGCTGTTGCCGCGCAGTGTCATGACACTAAGGAACAGTTGCGCGTGGAAATTGAGGCTTGTTCACAAAAAAATAGCGAAGAAATAAAGTCAGTTGCACAAGAATTAAGGGAAATGCAAACAGCCGCAACAAATACACTCAGAGACGAAATTAGCGGAGTCGCCAAACAGTGCTCTGAAAAAGCTACACAATTACGGGACGAGTTTAGAGCAATGACGATAGAACTTTCGCGCACTATGGACGCAAAGATAGACGCGAAATTCAAACAGCAGAACACTCAGATTAACGAGCGCTTTAATCAGCACATACAGAACAGTGATACGCGTTTCCGCAGATTTATTCAGGATCAAAACAAAGTAAAACGACAAGTCATGGAAACAATCACTGCACAAAGACAAGAGGACAAACGTAAAATATTCGCGAAAGCGAAGACGTATGTAGACAATAATATTACTACAGTGTCCGACAAAATTAATACCATAGAACAATTGAACGCGGAATTACGGGATGAAATTTCTAACCTTAAATCAAAAACAGATACACACACAGTAAATATTCAAACAGTGACAGATAGATTCGAACAATTAGATCTAACACAGGATTGTGATGTTATCAAAGGTGATGTTAAAAAACTGAGCGAAACTACGCGCAAGTTGCAAAAACAGATTAATGCGTCTGATTCTAAAACCGATGATCAGGTTAAAATACTGACTGAAAAATGTGATGAATTGGCCAGTCGTATTGATGTTATCGAAAATACTAATGACAATAAATCAGACGATACTGCACCGGTTTCTTTTATCCAAACACCTGAATTTCAAAATTTACAGCTGACAATTAATGAAATCGATTCATTTAACAACACGTTACGTCGGAAGTTATCAAATTTACAACAAGAAGTAACAGAGATGAAAAACATGTCAGTTAATAACATACCACAACAGACGCCACTTTATGAACATGTGTCAGAGTCACGCAGCGTGTATAATGTGAGCAATTTACAGCAACTACGCGACTTAAAATCCGAAAAGCCACGCGACTTAAAATCTGAAAAGCTACGCAACTTGAAATCCGAAATGACACAGACGAACAGATTCACACACAAACCTGAACGTGTTATCAAACTGAGTGACGAGAACGTAGATTTCGAGCAATTTGCATTTGTAAGCAAATGTAAAGAATTTAATAATGACAGAACACAGATACACGATTTGCACTGTATACGACAATTTATCTTTGTACATTCACCGCTATTATCGGTAATGGAGAAACTAGCTTTGAACCAGATGCGACAATTTATTTTTGTATTTACAACAGCATTGCCTGTAATGAAGAAATTTGAATTAGCACGAATACAACAATTTGCCTTTGAAATTTTACCGCTATTGCCTGTAACACAAAAGCTAAAATTTATTTGCAGTGCGTAAATGACCTCAGGGGATTCATTACGCTTTAATGAATATGTGCCGTAGCGAGCATAGGGCCCCGAGCTGTAGTAGTGCTGTTTCATCTTTAGTTTTCTGCACTGCTGCCTTTTCTTCTACTATCCTTTATATCTATCCAAACTGCTCTTTAACTATTGCTCTACCTAGTATTAAGAAACGTATGTAATGAAAACCGGATACGACAAATCTTTTACCGAATGTGACAATTTTCAGTAGGCACTCCAGTACCGCCGTAATTTTAATTACAGATAAAATCGTAATCATCAGTATGTATAAAATTTTGAGCAGTCGGAACCATATTTTTGGTAACAATAGACGTTTTCCACCACAATAGCATGAAAGTCAACCGCTTAGCATACCTAACCAACAATGCAGTCTACAAGGTCAACCAAACTTTAATGTTTCGCCGCGTGCACGTATAGTCCCAGATCCAACAAATAGTAACGCATGGCAGCAAAGAAATAACTACGTACAGACAACACACTATTTCAACTCGCATAGCAATACGCCGTATAGAAATTACTATCATGACAGACGTAAAAATAACGAGCACAATTTTCAGCGTACATTTTAATAACAGTCGATCTTATGAGCAGCAACAACATCAGCAACAACAAATAATCATGAATGAAACAGACAATAGGTGTCATCCATAGCGTAACACGTCAGTACGAAATAACAGAACAGTTCATATAGTGGATATGCCACAACATTCTCCAGTAAATAACAACACGTACGATAGATTTTAACCAGATACAGCACAGACTGAATATTCCAGTAACGTAAGCAATAATTTAGACACGCAGAATTTTGTTCACGAAAATGTTATTAATTTTGACGCCATCCGACACACGTTTGCATTAAAGACAAAATTACGACGTGTGTAGACGATATTCTTGTTGCAGAAGCTAACTGGTCTGAACACAATATGATTCTTGAACAACTGTTACAAACTTTTCATGCACAAGGACTCACAGTTAACCTCAGTAAATCGCACTTTGGCAAAACTTCTATAAAATTTCTTGGACACGTAATTTCAGCAGAAGGCATTGCACCTGATCCGGAAAAACTTCAAGCTCTACGTGACATTACTGTTCCTACGACGAAGAAGCAATTACGCAGTTTTTTGGGCTTAATTAACTTTTTTCGTAAATTTATTCATCACTCTGCTTTAGACACACCCAGATTATGCCAATTAACAGGTAAAAACACTATTTGGTCTTGGGATAAGCAAGCACACTCTGAATTCATGAACCTGAAACATGCTTTGTTGAATGCACCACTGTTATCGCACCCAGATCTTACCAGAAATTTTTCCATTGCCACCGACAGTTCCAACACCGCCTTGGGCGTACATATTTTCCAGGAAATTGAAGAAGATGGTTCAATAGTAATCAAAAACATCGCATTTGCAAGCCGCATTCTGTCACCTGCTGAACGAAATTATTCTATTACAGAACTTGAAACATTATGTGTTGTATGGGCTTTTATGAGATTTAGGCACTTTCTTTATGGCAGACATACCACAGTTTACACAGATCACAGAGCGATACAATTTTTACTTTCGGCCAAATTCACGCACGACAGATTAAGCAGATGGAAACTTTATTTACAGGAATTTAATTTTACAATAGTTCACATTCCCGGTACGCAAAATGTTATAGCAGACGCACTATCGCGTTCTCTCGGCAACAATCAGCAAGACGTAGCAACCAACTTCTGCAAAACAAATTTCAGTGTCATGTACATTCAGCAAGTTGCATTTGAAAACTTTATTTCATCGTCATTACAGGACATAGCACAAGAACAAAATAAGGACAATGTGTGGAAAGAAATTAAACACCTTTGGCAAGATAGGAAAAATGTTACGATTAGGAACCACTACACTGTACGCAATGACATTCTGTTTCGCCGCTCTCATCCTGACAGCAACATTTGGTTATTATGCATTCCTGACGAACTGGTTAACAAACTAATTTGGTACACTCATTTAAATTACGCACATTACGGAGCACGAAAATGTTTTCTTATACTGAGATAGAACTGTTATTTTACCAACATGGAAAAACGTATACGACGAGTTTTAGCGTCTTGTAAAATTTGCCAGAAAGCTAAATCAGACACCACTTCACATATTCCTCCTTTATATCCCATTATACCTGTGAAATTAAGACACATGGCCGCAGTAGATATTTTTGGTCCGATTCTGAGAACTAACAGAGGTTTTTGCTACATTTTTGTCGCTGTTGAGCTCACTTCAAAATTTGTTACTTTCACTCCGTTACGCAAAGCTACTGCTAAAACTGTTTCGAAAGCATTTGTAAAACATTTTCTATTTCATGTAGGGCATGTAATGAAAGTAATTTCTGATAATGGATCTCAATTTCGTAGTAGTGTATGGACACGCATGTTACGAGCTAGAAACATTTCTCCGATCTATATATCCAAGTACCACGCTTCTTCGAACCCTTGTGAAAGATTAATGAAGGAAATTGGTAAGCTGTGCAGAATATACTGCCACAAAAGACATATTGATTGGGATACACACATACTGTCATTCCAAGATGTAATTAATTCCATTCCAAATGAATCCACTATGCTATCTCCGACTGTTATACTGAAAAACGTTGAACCACCGAACAAAATTAAAGAATTAATAGAATTCCCCAAAAATCGTCGCCTACGACACCACGAAATAATTGACATTGCGCTGAACAACATCAAACGTGCCGCAGAGCGCCGGAGAAGACAGCAAAAACAGGTTTGTACACGCCGCGACTTTCACGTTGGACAGAAGATATTAGTACGTACACACTATTTATCCAGCAAATTAAAAGGTAAGTGCAGTAAATTTGAACTTCTATACGCAGGTCCGTATCGGATTCGCAGCATCCCTCACCCCAATGTTGTACACGTCGAAACTTTGAGAACCAGAAAATCGAAAGGCAATCACCATATCTCAAACATTAAACCGTTTATTGAGTGAAACCACTGTATGATTCAACACACTATGATGCCATTTACTAATGCAATTAATTCACCTGACTAATTATTGATGATTATCGTATTTTTTTTCTTGGCAAGTGCCCGGCAAGGTAAGGTTAGCAGGTCGCTTTTCTTGTCGTTACACATCAGACCGTGCACATTTTCCATTTTTTTGTGTATATGACTGTACTCCAGTTTTGTTTGTATGCACTATGAAATAGTTAAGATATAACACACACCAGTCGACTTTGACATTTTTTTTTTTTGCCTTATGACATCTCAACATCGTGACTGTTTCACATTTTTTTTGCTACTGCATTGTATTATTCTGTGTACATTTTTTCGCATCCGAACACTGTCAATGTCTTGGACATATTACGTTTTCTGTCATGTTATGCTGTATGGTTAATTGTGTCACCATAAACCAGTCATTATTTAGTGGGTATAGGATTTAAATGCAAGACATTAATCTTTGTTCATCAATTTCAGAAAGGAATGATGATTCTAAGAAATAAATTTAACATAAATGGGAATTTCACCTACGGAATAAACGAAAGGAGATGCAATAACTTTATGAGGAAGAGTAAAGGGATCAGGATTAACAAGCATTAACAAGACTATACTATACTCATCACAGAATAGCAGTCTTAACTAATTTTTTCTTTCAGAATACAAGGTGATTGATGCAGGCTGTCAGACTGAACTACACATCTTAGTTTTAGTGATGAAATATGCTAGAGATAAGGAATAGTTATGTAATGAGTAATGAAGTGATTTTTTGCAGATGATAATGAATACTGATGAATAATGATGAAGGAAATGGTATTATGAATAATGAAGTTTTTCTTTACAGGTGGTGATAATAATGAAGTTATGATAATATGGATAATGAAGTGATGGATAATGAAGTTTTTTTCTTTACAGATGAGGATAATGTTGAAGTTATGTATTTATGCTAAGTAGTTATTTAAGTATTTGTTGCGGTTTGCTTTGACAGCAGGTGTTACATTGCATAGTAGGATGACTGAAAGTTTTGGAAAGGACAGCTATGGAACACATTTTTATACACACTTCACTGCCTGTTAATTCGAAGTTCACTTCTTTTCAGCATAGTGTGCGTTTCTTCTTTCAGGTCAATAATCCGTTTTTGTATTTTTTCCAGGAGAAGTTTTTCATGACACTTACTAAACCTGTTACTTATTATACCTGTTCTAGTACTTGCATTTTTACATTTTTTACCCATTTGTGTTTATCATTTATAAATGTGATCACATGTACTGCCTTGTTACATAATCTTGCTACAGCTGACTCATGACGAATGACGTTACCTATCCTCATTTGCAGCAATAGGTCAAAAGCAAAAAGTATTATGCCTCAGCAATTAATTATCGATCCCAACGCAATGCATTGCTACCAAAAAAATGTATTACCAGTCCCACAGAATGTCACTAGTTTATGATAATTCTGAATAATACTGATCAACTCTGAATAGCATGTCACTCGAGTAATGACCTCTTAATGAGACTATATTCAAAATAATGCTTTGTCACTAGCTAATAACTGCCACTGTTTATTGTAATGCCTGTGATTACTAATGATTTGACTGTAATTAACTGATTTTTAATAATGACTTTGTAATGATCTGAATAATACTGAATGATGAACTATGTTTTATTCTATTCAATACTTGATGGCCACTGAGTGCCAATAATTAATGTCAATCAACGAAATTGTTATTAATTATGCCATTAATTAACTCTTGTTTTCAATGTTCATACTTTGTAATTGGAAATAAATGTGATTGTTTAATAATGCTTTGTAATTAGGAAAAGACTAATGATTCTTAATAGATTGGAATGACACATAATTAATTAACTATGGTACTGTTTAATAATGCTTTGTAATTAATTAAGGCTAATAATTCTTAGTATATTGAAATGACAAATGATTAATTAATTAACTGTAATTAGACAAATGATTAATTAACGACAAATGATTAATTAACTGTAATTAGACAAATGATTAATTAACGACAAATGATTAATTAACTGTAATTAGACAAATGATTAATTAAAGACAAATGATTAATTAACTGTAATTAGGAGAAGGTTAATGATTCTTGATTATACTCTGTAACTGAAAAGAATGCGATTATTTCATAATATTTTGTAACCAGGAAAAGAAGGCTACTGATTCTATGTAAAACAATTAATGAACATTTTTCTGTAATACTACATACTTGGTACAGAAATGTTCAATAACTGGGCTATGAATGCCACGAACTATCAATGAAGACTGTAATTGTCAATATTATGTGACTTGATGTCCTTCACCTCATAAGCTGACTACCCTGAATTACTGCAATGTCCATTTGTCCTGTTTATCCCAGTGATCATGGAGCACTATATTTGGTTTTGCACTAATTCTACGTTGGTGTGCCTTGTAAGAGTGTGGTGTTGACACGACATGCTGTCCACCACCATGAGCGATGAAGACATTATTATGGTCCCACTGTTTGGTGTACCTAATGTACTGCCAAAATGAAAACATGGAACATTACTACGACAGTTCAGTGTCTTGGCTACACTGATAAATTCTGATGGGAAAAGAACTTCAAGTTGTGTCACTTGGTGTTGTACTACTGTGGAAAGATATGGACTTCCAGAGCAGCTGTGTGCAATCTAAAGTGCTACAACCATGATGCAATCCTTCCCTTTCCTATCCTGATTCTTGTCACATAAAGAAAAATTTTTTTTTGGTAACATCATTTATGTTCATAGGTTATACATTTTTCGATTCGCTAAACTCCAGTGTGAGTACACTTATGTCACTGGTCGACATGATGTTTGCCATTATGTTTATTTGTTGTGAAAATACTAAAGACATTTTTCAGTGCATGTGCACTTTGGACATGAATTTTTTTTTTGCCATTATGTTTATTTGTTGTGAAAATGCTAAAGACATTTTTCAGTGCATGTACACTTGTCAACATAATATTTTTTGCCAGTCTGTTTATTTGTTCTGAATATGCTAAAAAGAATTTTTTCAGTGCCTGTGCACTTTGTTATCTGTCAAAAAGTTTGTATATACTTTTTTCTGATTTGCTACTATGTTTAGTATTCACATTTTGTCTTTGTCTGATATATTTTGTACTTAGTGCGTGTGCACAACATTTACTTTATGTACTACATCTAATTATTCTTGCCAGTCTGTTTATTTGTTCTGCATATGCTAAAGAATTTTCAGTGCCTGTGCACTTTATCTGTCAAAAAGTTTGTATATACTTTTTTCTGATTTGCTACTATGTTTAGTATTCACATTTTGTCTTTGTCTGATATATTTTGTACTTAGTGCGTGTGCACAACATTTACTTTATGTACTACATCTAATTATTCTTGCCAGTCTGTTTATTTGTTCTGCATATGCTAAAGAATTTTCAGTGCCTGTGCACTTTATCTGTCAAAAAGTTTGTATATACTTTTTTCCGATTTGCTACTATGTTTAGTATTCACATTTTGTCCTTGTCTGATATATTTTGTACTTAGTGCGTGTGCACAACATTTAAATATTCTGTAAGTTGTAGGATTTTGTTAATTAAAGAAAAATTTTGCCGCGCTTGGCAAGTCCAAATGACTCACCATCGCTGCCAAATTTTTACCCCCCGAGTGGAGGGTTATGAAACACGTATGTAACGCAGCAGCGATGGCGAGGCATTGTAGCATCTGTGACCAGAGAGTATGCGCTTGACCGCGCGAGTGTTGCGAGCGGTTCTCAGTCAGTAGTAGTCTTTGCGAGTTAGTTGTCGCTATGCAGAGTAGCAGTCAGTCAGTCGTTGCGAGTCTGTAGCTCTGTCTAGTTGAGAGCAGTACTGAGTCTGTAGTCATCATGCAGAGCGGTCGGTCAGTAGTAGCAGCCCAGTGCGGTTGTGTGATGTAGGCGGTCGGCAACAATGGTCAAGATGAGGAATGAGGTATACTGTTAATTAATATAATCATTAGATAATGAAAAATTTTATTTATTGTAATTATTCTCCAACAAGTCTCCCAATAATAATTTTTTATTTCAAAAGCATTTTCTCAAAAGTTTAATTTTTTTTGAACTAAAGATCTCGTTGCACTTCCCATTTCATTCCACTTCTTTTTGAAGAAAAATTTCACTAGAATTACAAAAAAAAGGAGAATATTATTATTTGCAATGTAGTTCCTCCAAGTGGTGCGCAACAACAAGAGCAGATATGTGACATCCATTTATTCTGAGGTAAGACTTTAATTCTGATTGTTTTTACACAGGGCCAAAGACCGATATTTCGGTTTAATTGAATTTTCTTGTCACTGAATGGACTTTAATTTTTTGAAGGATTTATAATTGAGTCAGATTGCGAATTTCACATTTGTTGCCATTGTCAGTACATTTGATTGTGGGCAGGTTACGCATAGAGCCATGTCCATCAGCATTTCTAATTAGTATCGTTATTTTCTTTTAAAATTTTTGTGGGGAGGTTACACTTGGCTCCCATTTCTATTAAGTATTGCTATATTTTCTTTCTTTAAAAAATTGCGGTGGGGAGGTTACACTGTATGCGCTGTAGCTGTTCGTTTGCACACTTTTTATATGTTTTTGCATTTTGGAAGATACCGTTTTTGACTATGTTACGATGATTTGAAAATGGGTTCCGGCCCGAAACTACTCATCGAGCGAATAAAGAAAGTGAAATTTGCAACTTTGGACTCATTATCAGAAGCTGATGACCCACGGCTATTCGTTCGTAAATATTATCTGTGTTGACACAGGATTATTTACAGTTGCTAAGAGTTCGCGTATTGTTTTCGTGCAATAGTTTTTGTCTGAGCTGACATTCCATTCACAAATAACTCAATATCTGTTTTCAGTAGTGTAATTTACTTTTAAGCGCTTGCGGGATTTGCGATCTTAGAGTAGTGTGATACCTTTGTATATTATTCATTATTGTTTTTTTATTGTTCTCGTTTATATTGTATGAGTATCTCAACTTTAATAGCGCCACAATTGGTTAATTTCCTCTCTTGCCAACGTCCGTTTTTTTCTCTATCATCTCCTTCTGATTGCTTCTTTGGCAATTTTATTAGATTCTGTATACCTTTTTATACGGTGCAAAATTAACAGGTGCTGTGCCTCTGTGTTGCGCAAGGAGAACTGGTCACTGTCTGCAAAAAGCTGGAAGCTGCACTGGCCAAGGTCGATCAGCTTCAGGCTACTCAGAGCTGCAACGTCGTTGGGACATCAGTGGCGAAGTCTGTGATACCTTTGGTGGCGTTGTTGTCCTCTGGCAACCACATTTATTAGATTCTGTATACCTTTTTATACGGTGCAAAATTAACAGGAGCTGTGCCTCTGTGTTGCGCATGGAGAACTGGTCACTTTCTGCAAAAAGCTGGAAGCTGCACTGGCCAAGGTCGATCAGCTTCAGGCTACTCAGAGCTGCAACGTCGTTGGGGCATCAGTGGCGAAGCCTGTGATACCTTTGGTGGCGTTGTTGTCCTCTGGCTACCACATTGTCAGTGTGTCTTCAGATATGCAACATCTGATTAGTCTCTCTTCACTCGGTAGTGGGCGGCGGACAGTGGCTGGTTCGCGTACTTCTGGGCAGAGGGCGCAAGTGGGAACAGGCCGCACCCTTGGCCAATTACGCCTTAGCCACAGGTACGAGGCTCTACCCAGTGATGACAACACGTCTGAGCCAACATGGGATGTCTCTCCAGTTGGGGCAGTGGCCGATATTTCTGCACAGTCAGGACAAGTGCACAAGGCGGTTATGCTAGTAATTGAAATCTCCAACGTTAGGCAGGTAACGGAGACCCTCAGGAAAACAGCACATAGATCAGAAAATAACTCCGCAAGTTTGCCTGGACGTCTCGTCTGAAATGTGGAGCAGGTTTTGCTGGCGGCTATAGAACGCAATGCGTGGGAGCAACAGGCTGCAACCGGCTGCAAATTTCGACTCAACAGGTCAGGCCTGCACTATACTCTGGAAATGTCTGCTGGCGTAGCGGAGTACAATGTGTTTTTATGTTAAAGGAAACCATCCTCATTCTTGGTATCAGTGATAATTTGCTTACCGAAATCGAGGACACACCAGCCACATTATTCTCCTCGCAGATCGGAGACAGAAAACGTTAGTATGATATTAGTAAACTGCAGCAGCATCGATGATGAGGTCCGAAGAATTACTAGCGCTTATTAAAAGTGATAAAGCTTTTGGCAATGTTAACTGTAATACTCTCTTTCAAATTCTGAAGGTGGCAGGGGTAAAATACAGGGAGCGGAAGGCTATTTACAATTTGAACAGAAACCAGATGGCAGTTATAAGAGTCGAGGGGCATGAAAGGGAAGCAGTGGTTGAGAAAGGAGTGAGACAGGGTTGTAGCCTTTCCCCGATGTTATTCAATCTGTATATTGAGCAAGCAGTAAAGGACACAAAAGAAAAATTCGGAGTAGGTATTAAAATTCATGGAGAAGTAAAAACTTTGAGGTTCGCCGATGACATTGTAATTCTGTCAGAGACAGCAAAGGACTTGGAAGAGCAGTTGAACGGAATGGACAATGTCTTGAAAGGAGGAGGATATAAGATGAACATCAACAAAAGCAAAACGAGGATAATGGAATGTAGTCAAATTAAGTCGGGTGATGCTGAGGGAATTAGATTAGGAAATGAGACACTTAAAGTAGTAAAGGAGTTTTGCTATTTAGGGAGTAAAATAACCGATGATGGTCGAAGTAGAGAGGATATAAAATGTAGACTAGCAATGGCAAGGAAAGCGTTTCTGAAGAAGAGAAATTTGTTAACATCGAGAGTAGATTTAAGTGTCAGGAAGTCGTTTCTGAAAGTATTTGTATGGAGTGTAGCCATGTATGGAAGTGAAACATGGACGATAACTAGTTTGGACAAGAAGAGAATAGAAGCTTTCGAAATGTGGTGCTACAGAAGAATGCTGAAGATAAGGTGGGTAGATCACGTAAGTAATGAGGAGGTATTGAATAGGATGGGGGAGAAGAGAAGTTTGTGGCACAACTTGACTAGAAGAAGGGATCAGTTGGTAGGACATGTTTTGAGGCATCGAGGGATCACAAATTTAGCATTGGAGGGCACCGTGGAGGGTAAAAATCGTAGAGGGAGACCAAGAGATGAATACAGTAAGCAGATTCAGAAGGATGTAGGCTACAGTAGGTACTGGGAGATGAAGAAGCTTGCACGGGATAGAGTAGCATGGAGAGCTGCATCAAACCAGTCTCAGGACTGAAGACCACAACAACAACAACAATGCCCAGTGGTTCCAGAAACAGAAAAATGGTTGCAACCGGAAGTGAATGGCAACGAAATCTTAAATCAGATTCGAATATCGTAAGGATGGGTTAGACGCCAACGGTGCCAACGTATTTATTGCAGTAAGGAATTTGATACCACCTTGTGCAGTTTATGACTTCGATAATGGGTGAAGTTAAGCATCTAAGGTGGGTCAAATATGTTGGGAGATATTTTGGCAGGACGCTTCAGAGAGAACTTGCAGAATTACATGAAAAAGTTCCTTATCACGCTTTTGTAATAGGAGGATTCTCCAGTTTGTCTGCTATAGAATGTTAATGTGAAACGAAAGACATTATTTGTGAGATAATATACTCCGAGCAGATATTTAGAGAACCGACTCGAGAGAGTACCGTGTCTGACTTCATAGCGACAGACAGACCTGAGCTCTGCGAATCAGTTAACTCGTAGCAGGGCATCAGTTATCGTAGTATCATGGCTGTGCGAATTGTAACGATTACTAAGAAATGTAGGAAAATATTTTTGATAAGAGTGACGGGGTATTAACGGCAGAATATCTTAGACAGCGTCTAATATTCAGGACTGAGGGTGAAGATACGGTCCACGAACGAATAAAATTCAAAGGCTCGTTAAATACGCGTTAGACCAGCATGTTCCGCGCAAGGTTTTAAGGGATAGGAAATATCTACCGGTTTACAAAGTTGCCAGGTAAGCAAAGAGAGCTCTATTACAGAGCAATACAAGAATTAAAACCTACCGTGCAAAGAAAAGCTGAACGTAGGGAAAATTAGTGCGAGGAGAGCAATGAGAGAAGCCTTCTGCGATTTTGGCAGCAAAGTTTTGCCAGATGATCTGACTCATTACACTAACTTTTGGTCTTACGTAAAATCAGTAATCGTATTAAAATCATCTGTCACTAAGTGACCACAGAAGCGGAAGATGACAGAAAGACAGCCGAAATACTGAATTTGGTCTTTAGTAACCGATTCACCGCGGAATGCAGTAATACGGTACCTCCCTTGAATCAACGCACGAAAGCGGAAATGGCAAATATTGAGATATGTGTCTGAGGAATAGAAAAGCAATAACAGTCGCTTAGTAGTGGAGAGGCAGTAGGACCAGATGAGATACCGTCAAGAGTCTATAGGGTGTTTGTAAGTACGCTATTTAGGTTTTCATGTTGGTAACGGCACGTAGCGCTCTGTATGAAAATCACTGGCTGGTTGCCATTAATGGAAATTTTGCTATTGTAGTGTTGGGCAGTTGTATGTGAACAGCGCGTAGCGCTGCGCAGTTGGAGGTGAGCCACCAGCAGTGGTGGATATGGGGAGAGAGATGGCGGAGTTTTGAGAGCGGATGATCTGGACGTGTGTTCATCAGAGAGAGTAAATTTGTAAGACTGGATGTCATGATATATATATATATATATATAATGACTTTTGAACACTATTAAGGTAAATACATTGTTTGTTCTCTATCAAAATCTCTCATTCGCTAACTATGCCTATCAGTAGTTAGTGCCTTCAGTAGTTAGAATCTTTTATTTATCTGGCAGTATTGGCGCCCGCTGTATTGCAGTAGTTCGAGTAACGAAGATTTTTGTGAGGTAAGTGGTTCATGAAAGGTATAAGTTATTGTTAGTCAGGGCCATTCTTTTGTAGGGATTATTGAAAGTCAGATTGCGTTTCGCTGAAAATTTTGTGTCAGTTTAGTGATGATCAGAATAAGTAAAGAGAGAAGTGTCTGAGTACGTTCAGTTTTGCTCAGCTGTTTGAAAATCAAATAACGTAAGGGGTTTACCAACACAGTAATTCATTAATTTTTCTAAGGGGACGTTTCAGGTTATGTGAGAAAACATTTATATCTATAGTTTATCGTAGGTCGCTGAAGAAGCGAAGGGTACCGAGCGAGTGGAAAAAAAGCTGGTCTTTCCCGTTTTCAAGCAGTGCCTGATAACAGTCTGCAGTGTAATTACAGAGCGTATTTCATTACTTACGTACTATGACTTTTTTATATAATGTAAATGTCCCCCACAAAAATAAACATGGATTCCCCTAACAAATCTTGCGAAAATCATCTGGTTCTGTTCGTCCATGTGATACAGAACGCAATACAGTGATCAGCCAGAACATTATCATCACCAACCTGCTGTAGATATAAACCCGTCCAGTCGATAGTAGCGTCACTTGGTGAGGAATGACTACTAGTCAGACACACGAAAGGTGCATGTAATTTCCGTGTGTAGAATGGGAAGACGCGCCATCTATCTGAATTTGACCGAGGACAGATCATGATGACACGGAGGCTCGGCACCAGCATTTCGGAAACTGCAAGTCCTGTCGCGTTTTTGAGGAGTGCTGTGACGAGTGTCTTCAACACGTGGCAAGACCAAGGTGAAACCGCGTCCAGACGTCGTGGGGTTGGGCGGCCACACTTTACTGCAGATGTCGGACGTCATAGGGTGCCCAGACTGATAAAACAGCAGAGAACTGTGACGGAAACTAACATAAGACTTTAATGCTGGGCAGAGTACAACTATGTCTGAACACACAGTGCCCCGAACAGTCCTATCGATTGGCCTCCGCAGCTGCCGACCCACGGATGCGCCAATGTTAACACCACGACATCGGCAACTTCGGCTGAAATGAGCACGTGACCATCGGCTCTGGTCATTGGCGTAGTGGCAGAGCTCTGCATGGTCTGATGAATCGCGACATCTCCCTCATCATGCCGATGGGAGGGGCGAATCCGTCGTCTTCCAGGGGAACAGCTCCTTAACGCCTGTACAGTGGGATGGAGAAAAGCTGGCGACAACTCCACCATGCTCTGAGGTACATTCACGCGAGCATCCATGGGTTTTGTAGAGCTCGTGCAAAGCACCATAACGACCAAGGAGTTTTGTGCACTGGTTGCAGACCACGTACACAACTTCATGGCTATCATGTTCTCTGAAAGTATTTTTCAGTAGGATGATGCACCATCTCGCAAGATCAAAATGTGATGGAGTGGCTACTGGAACACAGTGGCGAGTTCCAATTGATGTGCTGCTCCCCAAGCTCGCCAGACCTGAACCCGGTCGAATACATTTGGAATGTGATTGAACGTAGCGTCAGAGCGCATCTCTCCCTGTCTGGAATTTACGGGAGTTAAGTGAGTTGTGTGTGCATGTGTGATGCCAACTCCCTCCAGCTTCCTACCAAGGCTTCATTGCTTCCATGCCACGACGCTTCGCCGCTGTTATCCGTGCCAGAGTTGAACATACTTGCAATTAGATGTTGTTGTTCTGGTCTTCAGTTCTGAGACTGGTTTGATGCAGCTCTCCATGCTACTCTATCCAGTGCAAGCTTTTTCATCTCCCAGTACTTACTGCAACCTACATCCTTCTGAATCTGCTTAGTGTATTCATCTCTTCGTCTGTACAATTTTTACCCTCCACGCTGCCGTGCAATACTAAATTTGTGATCCCTTCATGCCTCAGAACATGTCCTACCAACCGGTCCCTTCTTCTCGCCAAGTTGTGCCACAAACTCCTCTTCTCCCTAATTTTGTTCAATACCTCCTCATACTACAGCAATACAGGTTTATATGCCAACTAGCTCTGCAGATGATGAATAAATTGATGAAATGTATGATGAGATAAAAGAAATTATTCAGGTAGTGAAGGGAGACGAAAATTTAATAGTGATGGGTGACTGGAATTCGAGAGTAGGAAAAGGGAGTGAAGGACACATAGTAGGTGAATCTGGATTGGGGCTAAGAAATGAAAGAGGAAGCCGCCTGGTAGAGTTTTGCACAGAGCATAACTTAATCATAGCTAACACTTGGTTCAAGAATCATGAAAGAAGGTTGTATACGTGGAAGAATCCTGGAGAGACTAGATCATATAGATTATATAATGGTAAGACAGAGATTTAGGAACCAGGTTTTAAATTGTAAGACATTTCCAGGGGCAGATGTGGACTCTGACCACAATCTATTGGTTATGAACTGTAGGTTAAAACTGAAGAAACTGCAAAAAGGTGGGAATTTAAGGAGATGGGACCTGGATAAACTGAAAGAACCAGGGGTTGTACAGCGTTTCAAGGAGAGCATAAGAGAACAATTGATAGGAATGGGGGAAAGAAGTACAGTAGAAGAAGAATGGGTAGCTCTGAAGGATGAAGTAGTGAAGGCAGCAAAGGATCAAGTAGGTAAAAAGACGAGGGCTAGTAGAACTCCTTGGGTAACAGAAGAAATATTGAATTTAATTGATGAAAGGAGGAAATATAAAAATACAGTAATTGAAGCAGGCAAAAAGGAATACAGACGTCTCAAAAATGAAATCGACAGGAAGTGCAAAATGGCTAAGCAGGGATGGCTAGAGGACAAATGTAAGGATGTAGCGGCTTATCTCACTAGGGGTCAGATAGATACTGCCTACAGGAAAATTGAAGAGACCTTTGGAGAAAAGAGAACCACTTGTATGACTATCAAGAGCTCAGATGGAAACCCTGTTCTAAGCAAAGAAGGGAAAGCAGAAAGGTGGAAGGAGTATATAGAGGGCCTATACAAGGGCGATGTACTTGAGGACAATATTATGGAAATGGAAGAGGATGTAGATGAAGATGAAATGGGAGATACGATACTACGTGAAGAGTTTGACAGAGCACTGAAAGACCTGAGCCGAAAGAAGGCCCCGGGAGTAGACAACATTCCATTAAAACTACTGATGGCCTTGGGAGAGCCAGTCCTGACAAAACTCTACCATCTGGTGAGCAAGATGTATGGGACAGGCGAGAGATCCTCAGACTTCAAGAAGAATATAATAATGCCAATCCCAAAGAAAGCAGATGTTGACATGTGAAAATTATCGAACTATCAGTTTAATAAGTTACAGCTGCAAAATACTAACACGAATTCTTTACAGACGAATGGAAAAACTGGTAGAAGCCGACCTCGGGGAAGATCAGTTTGGACCCCGTAGAAGTGCTGGAACACGTGAGGCAATACTGACCTTACGCCTTATCTTAGAAGAAAGATTAAGGAAAGGCAAACCTACGTTTCTAGCATTTGTAGACTTAGAGAAAGCTTTTGGCAATGTTGACTGGAATACTCTCTTTCAAATTTTAAAGGTGGCAGGGGTAAAATACTGGGAGCGAAAGGCTATTTACAATTTGTACAGAAACCAGATGGTAGTTATAAGAGCCGAGGGGCATGAAAGGCTAGCAGTGGTTGGGAAGGGAGTGAGACAGGGTTGTAGCCGCTCCCCAATGTTATTCTATCTGTATATTGAGCAAGCAGTAAAGGAAACAAAAGAAAAATTCGGAGTAGGTATTAAAATCCATGGAGAAGAAATAAAAAACTTTGTGGTTCGCCGATGACTTTGTAATTCTATCAGAGACAGCAAAGAACTTGGAAAAGCAGTACAACGGAATGGAAAGTGTTTTGAAATGAGGGTATAAGATGAACATCAACAAAAGCAAAACGAGGATAATGGAATGTAGTCGAATTAAATCATGTCCTGCTGAGGGTATTAGATTAGGAAATGAGACGCTTAAAGTAGTAAAGGAGTTTTGCTATTTGGGGAGCAAAATAACTGATGATGGTCGAAGTAGAGAAGATATAAAATGTAGTCTGGCAATGGCAAGGAAAGCGTTTCTGAAGAAGAGAAATTTGTTAACATCGAGTATAGATTTAAGTGTCAGGAAGTCGTTTCTGAAAGTATTTGTATGGAGTGTAGCCATGTATGGAAGTGAAACATGGACGATAACTAGTTTGGACAAGAAGAGAATAGAAGCTTTCGAAATGTGGTGCTACAGAAGAATGCTGAAGATAAGGTGGGTAGATCACGTAACTAATGAGGAGGTATTGAATAGGATGGGGGAGAAGAGAAGTTTGTGGCACAACTTGACTAGAAGAAGGGATCGGTTGGTAGGACATGTTTTGAGGCATCGAGGGATCACAAATTTAGCATTGGAGGGCACCGTGGAGGGTAAAAATCGTAGAGGGAGACCAAGAGATGAATACAGTAAGCAGATTCAGAAGGATGTAGGCTACAGTAGGTACTGGGAGATGAAGAAGCTTGCACGGGATAGAGTAGCATGGAGAGCTGCATCAAACCAGTCTCAGGACTGAAGACCACAACAACAACAACAATGCCCAGTGGTTCCAGAAACAGAAAAATGGTTGCAACCGGAAGTGAATGGCAACGAAATCTTAAATCAGATTCGAATATCGTAAGGATGGGTTAGACGCCAACGGTGCCAACGTATTTATTGCAATAAGGAATTTGATACCATCTCGTGCAGTTTATGACTTCGAGAATGGGTGAAGTTAAGCATCTAAAGTGGGTCAAATATGTTGAGAGATATTTTGGCAGGGCGCTTCAGAGAGAACTTGCAGAATTACATGAAAAAGTTCCTTATCACGCTTTTGTAATAGGAGGATTCTCCAGTTTGTCTGCTATAGAATGTTAATGTGAAACGAAAGACATTATTTGTGAGATAATATACTCCGAGCAGATATTTAGAGAACCGACTCGAGAGAGTACCGTGTCTGACTTCATAGCGACAGACAGACCTGAGCTCTGCGAATCAGTTAACTCGTAGCAGGGCATCAGTTATCGTAGTATCATGGCTGTGCGAATTGTAACGATTACTAAGAAATGTAGGAAAATATTTTTGATAAGAGTGACGGGGTATTAACGGCAGAATATCTTAGACAGCGTCTAATATTCAGGACTGAGGGTGAAGATACGGTCCACGAACGAATAAAATTCAAAGGCTCGTTAAATACGCGTTAGACCAGCATGTTCCGCGCAAGGTTTTAAGGGATAGGAAATATCTACCGGTTTACAAAGTTGCCAGGTAAGCAAAGAGAGCTCTATTACAGAGCAATACAAGAGTTAAAACCTACCGTGCAAAGAAAAGCTGAACGTAGGGAAAATTAGTGCGAGGAGAGCAATGAGAGAAGCCTTCTGCGATTTTGGCAGCAAAGTTTTGCCAGATGATCTGACTCATTACACTAACTTTTGGTCTTACGTAAAATCAGTAATCGTATTAAAATCATCTGTCACTAAGTGACCACGGAAACGGAAGATGACAGAAAGACAGCCGAAATACTGAATTTGGTCTTTAGTAACCTATTCACCGCGGAATGCAGTAATACGGTACCTCCCTTGAATCAACGCACGAAAACGGAAATGGCAAATATTGAGATATGTGTCTGAGGAACAGTCGCTTAGTAGTGGAGAGGCAGTAGGACCAGATGAGATACCGTCAAGAGTCTATAGCGTGTTTGTAAGTAGGCTGTTTAGGTTTTTATGTTGGTAACGGCGCGTAGCGCTCTGTATGAAAATCACTGGCTGGTTGCCATTGTTCGAAATTTTGCTATTGTAGTGTTGGGCAGTTGTATGTGAACAGCGCGTAGCGCTGCGCAGTTGGAGGTGAGCCACCAGCAGTGGTGGATATGGGGAGAGAGATGGCGGAGTTTTGAGAGCGGATGATCTGGACGTGTGTCCATCAGAGAGAGAGTAAATTTGTAAGACTGGATGTCATGATATATATATATATATATATATATATATATATATATATATATATATATATATATATAATGACTTTTGAACACTATTAAGGTAAATACATTGTTTGTTCTCTATCAAAATCTCTCATTCGCTAACTATGCCTATCAGTAGTTAGTGCCTTTAGTAGTTAGAATCTTTTATTTAGCTGGCAGTATTGGCGCTCGCTGTATTGCCGTAATTCGAGTAACGAAGATTTTTGTGAGGTAAGTGATTCATGAAAGGTATAAGTTATTGTTAGTCAGGGCCATTCTTTTGTAGGGTTTATTGAAAGTCAGATTGCGTTGCGCTAAAAATATTGTGTCAGTTCAGTGATGATCAGAATAAGTAAAGAGAGAAATGTCTGAGTACGTTCAGTTTTGCTCAGCTGTTTGAAAATCAAATAACGTAAGGGGTTTACCAGCACAGTAATTCATTAATTTTTCTAATGGGACGTTTCAGGTTATGTAAGAAAACATTTTTATCTATAGTTTATCGTAGGTCGCTGAAGAAGCGAAGGGTACCGAGCGAGTGGAAAAGAAGCTGGTCTTTCCCGTTTTCAAGCAGTGCCTGATAACAGTCTGCAGTGTAATTATGGAGCGTACTTCATTACTTACGTACTATGACTTTTTTATATAATGTAAATGTCCCCCACAAAAATAAACATGGATTCCCCAAACAAATCTTGCGAAAATCATCTGGTTCTGTTCGCCATGTGATACAGAACGCAATACACTGATCAGCCAGAACATTATCATCACCGACCTGCTGTCGATATAAACCCGTCCAGTCGATAGTAGCGTCACTTGGTGAGGAATGACTACTAGTCAGACACACGAAAGGTGCATGTAATTTCCGTGTGTAGAATGGGAAGACGCGCCATCTATCTGAATTTGACCGAGGACAGATCATGATGACACGGAGGCTCGGCACCAGCATTTCGGAAACTGCAAGTCCTGTCGCGTTTTTGAGGAGTGCTGTGACGAGTGTCTTCAACACGTGGCAAGACCAAGGTGAAACCGCGTCCAGACGTCGTGGGGTTGGGCGGCCACACTTTACTGCAGATGTCGGACGTCATAGGGTGCCCAGACTGATAAAACAGCAGAGAACTGTGACGGAAACTAACATAAGACTTTAATGTTGGGCAGAGTACAACTATGTCTGAACACACAGTGCCCCGAACTGAATCCTATCGATGGGCCTCCGCAGCTGACGACCCACGGATGTAGCCAATGTTAACACCACGACATCGGCCACTTCGGCTAAAATGAGCACGTGACCATTGGCTCTGGTCATTGGCGTAGTGGCAGAGCGTTGCATGGTCTGATGAATCGCGACATCTCCCCCATCATGCCGATGGGAGGGGCGAATCCGTCGTCTTTCAGGGGAACAGCTCCTCAACGCCTGTACAGTGGGATGGAGAAAAGCTGGCGACAACTCCACCATGCTCTGAGGTACATTCACGCGAGCATCCATGGGTTTTGTAGAGCTCGTGCAAAGCACCATAACGACCAAGGAGTTTTGTGCACTGGTTGCAGACCACGTACACAACTTCATGGCTATCATGTTTCCCGAAGGTATTTTTCAGTAGGATGATGCACCATCTCGCAAGATCAAAATGTGATGGAGTGGTTACTGGAACACAGTGGCGAGTTCCAATTGATGTGTTGCCCCCCAAGCTCGCCAGACCTGAACCCGGTCGAATACATTTGGAATGTGATTGAACGTATCGTCAGAGCGCATCTCTCCCTGCCTGGAATTTACGGGAGTTAAGTGAGTTGTGTGTGCATGTGTGATGCCAACTCCCTCCAGCTTCCTACCAAGGCCTCATTGCTTCCATGCCACGACGCTTCGCCGCTGTTATCCGTGCCAGAGTTGAACATACTTGCAATTAGATGTTGTTGTTCTGGTCTTCAGTTCTGAGACTGGTTTGATGCAGCTCTCCATGCTACTCTATCCAGTGCAAGCTTTTTCATCTCCCAGTACTTACTGCAACCTACATCCTTCTGAATCTGCTTAGTGTATTCATCTCTTCGTCTGTACAATTTTTACCCTCCACGCTGCCGTGCAATACTAAATTTGTGATCCCTTCATGCCTCAGAACATGTCCTACCAACCGGTCCCTTCTTCTCGCCAAGTTGTGCCACAAACTCCTCTTCTCCCTAATTTTGTTCAATACCTCCTCATACTACAGCAATACAGGTTTATATGCCAACTAGCTCTGCAGATGATGAATAAATTGATGAAATGTATGATGAGATAAAAGAAATTATTCAGGTAGTGAAGGGAGACGAAAATTTAATAGTGATGGGTGACTGGAATTCGAGAGTAGGAAAAGGGAGTGAAGGACACATAGTAGGTGAATCTGGATTGGGGCTAAGAAATGAAAGAGGAAGCCGCCTGGTAGAGTTTTGCACAGAGCATAACTTAATCATAGCTAACACTTGGTTCAAGAATCATGAAAGAAGGTTGTATACGTGGAAGAATCCTGGAGAGACTAGATCATATAGATTATATAATGGTAAGACAGAGATTTAGGAACCAGGTTTTAAATTGTAAGACATTTCCAGGGGCAGATGTGGACTCTGACCACAATCTATTGGTTATGAACTGTAGGTTAAAACTGAAGAAACTGCAAAAAGGTGGGAATTTAAGGAGATGGGACCTGGATAAACTGAAAGAACCAGGGGTTGTACAGCGTTTCAAGGAGAGCATAAGAGAACAATTGATAGGAATGGGGGAAAGAAGTACAGTAGAAGAAGAATGGGTAGCTCTGAAGGATGAAGTAGTGAAGGCAGCAAAGGATCAAGTAGGTAAAAAGACGAGGGCTAGTAGAACTCCTTGGGTAACAGAAGAAATATTGAATTTAATTGATGAAAGGAGGAAATATAAAAATACAGTAAATGAAGCAGGCAAAAAGAAATACAGACGTCTCAAAAATGAGATCGACAGGAAGTGCAAAATGGCTAAGCAGGGATGGCTAGAGGACAAATGTAAGGATGTAGAGGCTTATCTCACTAGGGGTCAGATTGATACTGCCTACAGGAAAATTGAAGAGACCTTTGGAGAAAAGAGAACCACTTGTATGACTATCAAGAGCTCAGATGGAAACCCTGTTCTAAGCAAAGAAGGGAAAGCAGAAAGGTGGAAGGAGTATATAGAGGCTCTATACAAGGGCGATGTACTTGAGGACAATATTATGGAAATGGAAGAGGATGTAGATGAAGATAAAATGGGAAATACGATACTACGTGAAGAGTTTGACAGAGCACTGAAAGACCTGAGTCGAAAAAAGGCCCCGGGAGTATACAACATTCCATTAGAACTACTGATGGCCTTGGGAGAGCCAGTCCTGACAAAACTCTACCATCTGGTGAGCAAGATGTATGAGACAGGCGAAATACCCTCAGACTTCAAGAAGAATATAATAATTCCAATCGCAAAGAAAGCAGGTGTTGGCAGATGTGAAAATTACGGAACTATCAGTTTAATAAGTTACAATTGCAAAATACTAACACGAATTCTTAACAGACGAATGGAAAAACTGGTAGAAGCCGACCTCGGGGAAGATCAGTTTGGACTCGGTAGAAGTGCTGGAACACGTGAGGCAATACTGACCTTACGCCTTATCTTAGAAGAAAGATTAAGGAAAGGCAAACCTACGTTTCTAGCATTTGTAGACTTAGAGAAAGCTTTTGGCAATGTTGACTGGAATACTCTCTTTCAAATTGTAAAGGTGGCAGGGGTAAAATACTGGGAGCGAAAGGCTATTTACAATTTGTACAGAAACCAGATAGCAGTTATAAGAGTCGAGGGCCATGAAAGGCAAGCAGTGGTTGGGAAGGGGGTGAGACAGGGTTGTAGCCTCTCCCCGATGTTATTCTATCTGTATATTGAGCAAGCAGTAAAGGAAACAAAAGAAAAATTCGGAGTAGGTATTAAAATCCATGGAGAAGAAATAAAAAACTTTGAGGTTCGCCGATGACTTTGTAATTCTATCAGAGACAGCAAAGGACTTGGAAGAGCAGTTCAACGGAATGGAAAGTGTCTTGAAATGAGGGTATAAGATGAACATCAACAAAAGCAAAACGAGGATAATGGAATGTAGTTGAATTAAATCTTACAAGGTAGGACTGATAGAAGAAATAGAGAAGATCCAAAGAAAAGTGGTGCGATTCGTCACGGCTTACGCTACAAGATAGGCGTTGTCTATCACGGAGAGGTTTACTATTGAAATTTCGATAGAGCACGTACCGGTAAGAGTCGGACAGCATATTACTTCCTCACACATGCGTCTCACGAAGTGACCACAAGAGTAAAATTCGAGAAATTTGAGCTAATACGGAATTAACCGACAATGATTCTTTCCACGCAACGTTCATGAATACAACATGAAAGGGATCGGATAGTGGTACCGGAAACATCCTCCGACACATGCGTAGGTTAAACGAAAGTGCGATAAATGAAAACAGGCTATTTGTATTTGCAGCGAATCTAATAAGAGAGAGAGAGAGAGAGAGAGAGAGAGAGAGAGAGTGAGAGAGAGATTGTGTTAGAAAGCAGTATTAGCGATTCATCTTCTCTAAATATCCCCTCTTTTCCAATGCCTGCTCTAATCACATCACGCACAGCAAATAAACACAAAGAAAAGACGACTGAAGGAATCACAGCAGCAGTAAATAATACTATACCCAGTGAACACACCTATTAAAAGAGGAGTAGTGAGAAAGACAATACCTATTTTTGAATTTACATACAGATCTTAATAAGTGGTCTTTCTACGCTGTCCGGGACAATAAAATATAGTTTCACCGCGATAAAAACTTGCCATAAGAACCGCATAAAATCGTAAGTGGAACAAAAAATTGTTAAAGCTACGAGTAACATCTACAAGAAACTGCCGGCAGCACTTCCCGCATACAAGTTAAGCTGGAAAGTTTCCTGGTTTCCAAAGAATAATTCCTGTGTAAATTCGAGACATCGTAAAAGAAACACCTCGGTAGCTCACTTCCTCCTATCCCCTCCTCCCCGCTCCTAAAAAATTCTACAAGAATTTGGGAGATAGCTGTGGAATAATCGAAAGGTGATTGTTCGTCATTATCGCTTAGAAAGAATGTCGTCCGAGGTTCCACTAGGGACCAAAACCAGAAGCACCTTTATTTACAACATGAAGCTTTACAGGCACGTAGATGTAAAAATTAAAAAGAATCTAACATACTTTTCTTACTTTCATTGTACCATATCAAACGAGACATTACAGATGGGTAAATCATCGAAGGTAGGTAAAGTTTTACGAGTCCAATATAATTTTTGGTATGAAGCTGAGAGCGTCTATTAGAAACCTGTACAAACAACTGGCTTTACTAGCTACCGTTTTTCACTGTATTTATTCCTTAAATGAGTTTTGTTGTAAATAATACATCTCTCTGTTGAACCAACAGTACAAACCACACAATAAATCAGACGAATAGGAACAATATACAAAAGTACTTAGTCACTTATTCCAGTCCAAAAAGGCGTAAGATTCTCGCGAACTATTTAAAAAGACCCTAAAGAACATATTGATAGCCAACTCCACCCACTCCATTGACAACACTCTTAGGAAAACGAATTGACGGATACAATGCACATTGTGTGTACAGTATCAGACAGACCTCTTCATATTTCGATACAGTGATCTGCTCTATTTACAGACTCATTGTGAACACTTTTGTTGTGACAATAGATTGCTACAACGGGAAGGCATTATTTCATGGCCGTTAATGCATAAAAGACTTTGTGAGGTCTTTCGGTTACACAACATTATTGGACTTCGAAATACCTCCTCACCATTCCTATACCCCAGATTTCAATCCATTTGACTTCTTTACGTTTCATAATGTCAGAAGGGAAGAAATTTTCATGAATGGAGAACTTATCTGTGCTCTGAGTTAGTTTATTCGAAAGGTGGAAACAACTTTACACTTTGGAGGAAGAAAAAACTGGACATTCGTTGGACTGAATTCATTGATCATAACAGGAAAAATGCTGCATTGTCCTAAGATGATCCTAACTCCATCTTTTGTGTATCAAATTTATTAGTCCACTCTTGCGTAGTTCGTTTCGCGCTTTGGGCTTAGGCTTCCCTCACGAGGGCGGGGTACTCCAGTATTTTGCTGTACAGGATGAGTCAAAAAGAAACAACACGTTTCAGTTGTTGTACAGCTAGATAGTTCGCACGGTTGAGGTGTGCACCAGCAGTTGCAGGAAGTGTTGAGGAGTGGGTAACAGGTCACCAGCATTGTGAAGCCGAGTGCAGGGTTGGCTCAGGTGACTGACAGCATAAGGGAGTTATGTAGCAAATTTACGAATGAGGATCAGGTAGTGACAGTGGGTGGAGCAGGGAACAGTCTTTATAGGGACGGGGAATATGATGAAGGTGGTGACTTGGTAAAGATAGCTACTGAAACTGGTGGCACTAATGTGCATTTCGTACAGCTGTTTCAGCGTCATGATCGGCCTCACCTTAATGCGGCTGTTAGGCGCCTTAAGATGCGGCTGGAGAGGCCGCTGATGATATAGAGCATGGGTCGCATTTCGTTGGTGCCAGTTGGGTCTATCAGTAGATTTCACTGACCACCTCAATAGCTGTGGGAAGAGGAGGCTGGCAAAGCTTGTAGGTTACAGTGTAGTGGGTGGTGTTGGGCTCACTCATGGAAAAGTTCCTGTAATAGTTGGTGTTAGAGCTGCACCTTTTTTATATTGAAGTCAGCTGATAGGGATACCTGCTCAAAGGAAGTCCCTCTGACTAAGGGCTCACCTTCAGAGGATGTAATGTTTCCAAGTAGAGAAGGAATTAGCATATTTCATCAAAATACAAGAGGTATTAGAGATAAAGTTAGTGAACTGCTTATAGATGTTGACTCTGAAATTATTGGTATGTTGGAGCACCACTTAAATAATTTGACAATTCAGAGGCTTCCTATTCCAGGATACATATTAGCTGACTGTTTTTCAAGGAGTTCCTTACGGGATAGGGGAGTGGCTATGTACATAAAAAATAATATTTCATTTCAGTCCATAGACGTGTCACGGCAATGCACTGAACAGATACTTGAATGTTGTGGAGGGGCAGTGGAATTTAGTGAAACTAAACTTCTAATTGTTGTTGTTTATAGGTCCCATAACTCCGACATCAGAGCATTTCTGCTCAAGCAAGAGAGGGTTCTTGATTTACTTTGTAGGAAGTACCAGAAATTAGTTATATGTGGTGACTTCAATATAAATTTTGTACATGATAGTACAAGAAAAAGGATGTTGGTATATCTCCTAAACTCATATGATATGATGCAGACTGTGTTTTTTCTAACTAGAGTTCAGGGAAACAGTAGCACAGCCATAGACAATATTTTTATTCATTCTTGATTACTAGATGGGCATTCTGTCAGTAAATGGGTGAAAGCCCTTTCGCACCATGATGTACAAGTTTTAACACTAAAAGGTTTTTGTACTCAAACAAATGTCACATTTAATTACAAACTATGTAGGAAAGTTAGTCCAACAGCAATAGAGAGTTGTTTAAACCTGGTCAAGGAACAAGACTGGCAGGATGTCTATAGTGCTCATAACATAGATGATAAATATAATGCTTTCCTTAACACATTTCGCATGCTCTTTGAGAGTTGCTTTCCATTAGAACGTTCTAAACGGGATACTAGCAGTAACAGGCAGCCCGGCTGGCTGACTAGTGGGATAAGGATATCTTGTAGAACAAAGCGGGAATTATATCAAAATGTTAGAAGTAGTCACAGTCAAGCTACAGTAGCCCATTACAAACAGTATTGTAAGGTGCTTAAAAGTGTTATTAAGAAGGAAAAGAGTATCTGGTTTGCAAATAGAATTGCTAATTCACAGGATAAAATTAAAACCATATGGTCAGTTTTGAAGGAAGTGTCTGGTCAGCAGCACAAGGTCGACTATATAGAGTCAGTTCGCAGTAAAAATATTTCTTTTACTGATAAATCAGATAAATGTACAGTATTTAACACTCATTTTCTGAGCAGTGCTGGTGAATTAAAGAAAAATTTAGTTTCTACAGGGAATCATATAACTTTTCTGGCAAATGCCTTTCTGAGATTGATGTCTGAAATACTCCTCTGTGATACAGACAAGAGGGAGATTGAGTCAATAAGTAAATCAGTGAAGATTAAGGACTCTCATGGTTATGATGGAGTGTCTAGCAGAATTTTAAAGTACTGTGCTGCAAATCTTGGCCCTGTATTTACCCATATTTGTAATTTTTTCTTTGGGAATGGTCAGTTTCCTGCACGATTAAAGTACTCAGTAGTAAAGCCGCTTTATGAAAAGGGAGAAAGGGATAATTTAGATAGTTTTAGACCTATTTCCATGCCATCAGTGTTTGCAACAGTTATTGGAAAAGCTGTGTATGTATGGATAATTGATCATTTTATATCACGCGATTTACTTTCAAATATACAGATCGGCTTTAGAAGTCGTTTAACAACTGAAAATGCTAAATTCTCTTTTCTCTGTGAGGCGCTGGATGGGTTAAACAAAAGGTTTCGAACGCTTGGTATATTTTCGATTTAGCTAAGGCATTTGATTGTGTTGATCACAAAATATTGCTCCAGAAGTTGGACCAATATGAAACACGGGGAGTAGTTAAAAATTGGTTCACCTCTTAGTTTAGCAACAGACAGAAAAAGGTCATTATTCACAATGTTGAGAATGGCTGTGATGTGGGGTCTGAGTGGGCGATAGTCAAGAGGGGAGAGGGTGCCCTAGGGATCAATGATCAATGTTGGGGCCACTTCTGTTCCTTATTTATATAAGTGATAGGCCCTCTAGTATTATGTGTAACTCTAAAATATTTCTGTTTGCTGATGACACTAGCTTGGTAGTAAAGGATGTTGTGTGCAACTGTGGCTCGGTTTCGAATAGTGCAGTGGATGACCTAAGTTCATGGTTTGTAGAAAATAAACTAATGCTAGATCACAGTAAGAATCAGTTTTTGCAGTTTCTAACACACAATTGAACAAAATCTGACGTTTTAATTTCACAGAATGGGCATATTACTATTGAAACTGAACATTTCAAATTGCTAGGTGTTCGGACAGATAGTAAGCTGTTGTGGAAAGCCACGTTCAGGATCTTGTTGAAAGACTTAATGCTGCCATTTTTACTATTCGAACGGTATCTGAAGAGAGTGATCGTTCGACACGAAAATTAGTCTACTTTGCTTATTTTCATTCACTTTCGTCGCATGGTACTATATTTTGGGGTAAGTCTCCCCATTCTAAAAGGATATCTTTAGCTCAGAAACGGGCGGTTCGGGCAATAAGTGGTGTAAGTTCACGAACCTCTTGTCGATTCCTATTCAGGAGTCTGGGTATTTTGACATTGGCATTTCAATACACATATTCCTTACTGTCGTTTCTTGTTAACAGTATTAGCTTCTTCCCAAGAATAAGAAGCTTTCACTCAGTTAATACTCGGCAGAAATCAAACATGCATTTGGATCGGAATTCCTTAACTCTTATGCAAAAAGGCGTGCAGTATACTGCTGCATCCATTTTCAATAAGCTACTCTCGAATTAAAAAATCTTAGCAGTAATCCACGCGCTTTCAAATTTTAACTGAAGAGTTTCCTCATGGGCCACTCCTATTCTGTCGAGGAGTTCCTTGAGAAATTAAGCTGATTCTTCTTGTATTGTTGATTGCGTTAACTTAAACTTATGGACTGACTTTTTTCGGGTTCATGAACATGTTCTTCTTCTTCTTCGCGGATGGATCACTTAGGACCACGCGTAATCAACATTTGTTGGCCTTCCTTTTCGCCCAGTATTCCTTCATAAACAACGAATGGGCTAGCTTTCGTTGCGTAGACCATGTATGTCGGTTAGTTTTTCTCTCTTCTTCCTCAAAACCCCGTGTGTTTGTGATTTTTCTGATTTCATTTCTATCATGTAGATTTGGAGACCCTAATTCTCTCAGGTCTTTTTCCGTCTGTTTGTACCAGTTCGGTCTTGTAGTTTTGTACTTTAAAAATGTATGAATTTTGTGCGTTAACCTGTTTGAGTCCATGAATTGGATTCTTCTCATGCGCATTGTGTCTGTTATTTTGGAGACATTTTTATATATTTCTGCATTGGGTTTTGGATAATGTACCCCATCTTTAGTTCTTGGTCCTAGGATTTTCCTCATTATCTTACGTTCTTTCACTTCTAATTCCCCTTTTAGTGTTCTGTGTTGATGGTTTAGTGTCTCAGATGCGTAGAGAGCTTCGGGTCTAATTACTGTTGTGTAGTGTCGTATTTTGCAGTTCCACGAGAGACTCTTTTTGGTGTAAATGTTTTTTGTTAACTGAAACGCCGTCTCCATTTTCTGGACTCTTGATCTGACAGATTTCTTTTCATTACAATTTTCTGCAATCCATTCACCTAAATATTTAAATTCTTTTACTCGAGAGATGTAGTTATTACCAATTTTGAGATCAGAAGGTGCATCTTTGACGTCAGTCATAAATTTTGTTTTTTCAAATGAAATTTGTAATCCTATTTTAGCTGCCTGTTCTTGTAATAATTCTACCTGTTTCTGTGCATCAGTAATGTCTTGTGCGATCAGTGCCATGTCATCAGCAAATGCTAAACAGTGTAATTCTATGCCCTTATGTCTTGGTCCCAGTCTGTGTGCTGGTGCACCTGCTTTTTTCCATTCTCTAACAACTTTTTCAAGAGCACAATTGAAGAGCACTGGGGACAGTACATCCCCTTGTCGTACTCCTGTGTCTATTTCAAATTCTGTGCTCAATTCTCCCATAAATTTTACTTTGGATTTGGTCTCCGTGAGTGTTTCTTTTATGATGTTTGTTGTCTTTTGATCTAGTCCAAATTCTGCTAATACTTCAAAAAGAGATTCTCGGTCTATACTGTCATATGCTTTTTTAAAGTCGACAAACGTGATGACATAACTTTTGTTTGAAGTACTATGTAAATATTTCACTGAGTTTTTCAAGTTAAGGATTTGTTCTACGCAAGATCGTCCTTTTCTGAACCCACCTTGGTATTCGCCTAGTTTTGAATCCAGCTGAGGTTCTGCGCGGTTTAGTAGGGCTGTAGACAGAATTTTGTATGTTATTGACAATAAAGAGATTCCACGATAGTTGTTGGGGTCTGTTTTACTTCCTTTTTTGTACAGAGGATGTATGATTGCAGTCTTCCAATCTGTGGGAATTTTTCAGTTTTCCAGATTTCATCTATAATTTCTTTGAGTTTTGCAATAAGATTTCCTCCTGTATTTTTCCATAATTCTGCGATGATTTGGTCTTCTCCTGATGCTTTGTTATTTTTCAGTGACTGAATTATTTCTTTATTCTCTTGTAAACTTGGTGGCTTTGAGTCTGGGTTTCGTTGTGTACGATGGAACTCAAATTTTTCTGCAGGCTTTTCACAATTCAGTAATTTAGAAAAGTATTTTGCAAGAATTTCACAGTTTTCGGTGTTGGTATGAGCAATTTCCCCATGGTCATTTTTGAACTGGAGTGATGGAGGAGAGTACTTTGTTAATTTTTGTTTGAATACTCTGTAGAAATTTCGGGAATTGTTTTTCTTGAAATCATTTTCTATGTCTTGCAATTTTTTGTCTTCATGTTGTTTACGGACTGTTCGTATTGCTTTTGTGACTGTTTTCCTGGTATCTTTGAGATCTTCCAGGGCCTTTTGATTTTTGTTGCACAACCAATTTTGCCACGCCTGTTGTCTGAGATTTATCAGTTGGTCACACTCATCTGTCCACCATGGGTGTTTACGTGATCTTGTTTGCGGTGCTACAGTTTCAGCTGCATTTAAAACTCCTGCTTTCAGTTGTTGCCAATTTTGTGGTTTTAAATTTTGCGTTTCTTTTGTAAATAGTTCATTGCCATTTATCTTTTGTACATCATATTTACGGTGTGAAGATTTCTTAGTGAATTTTCTTTTTTCTGGAATGACATTTAGGGAGAATTTTGTTGGGTAATGGTCGGAATCTAGGTCTAGTCCATTAAGGACTTTAAGTTTCATGATTTCTACTGTATTTACGCGGGAGATCATTACATGATCCAACTGATATTCACCTAGTAATGGACATGAACATGTTATTTTTATCTGTTATTACTTTTTTTGTTGTCATTCCATGTACTGACGTGTTCCACGACCTTGGAGATTGGCCCCTCAATTTGGTCCTACGGAACTTGACGTGTAAATAAATAAATAAATAAATAAATGTCACTGGATAGAGGAAGGTTCAAAGTTTTATGTTCCCAAAGACACTACACCATACATTCAATATGAGCCACACGCGTTGCTGGAGAAGAATCGGAACGGTAGTCCATTTCATTCCACATACGAGTCAACGGGTCCGTGTATACTGAAGCGACAGCTTCAGAAACTCTGTTTCTCAGAGCTTGAAAAGTAGCTACCACAGGTGGGACAAATACTGTCGTTTGTGTGCCCCCACAGAAAAAAATCGCAAGGCGTGAGATCTGGTGACCTGGGAGGCCGAAAGCAATGAACAAGATCTTGTTGTCCACCTCTTCCAATCCAGTGTTGTGGTGTGCTGTTGTTAAGATAAGCCCGTACCACAAGGTGAAAGTGAGTGGAGCACCGTCATCCATAAAAGAGAAATTTTCAAGCATGTCCAGGTATGATATTCCTGCCACAGTGTCCACTGCGAAAAAGGAAGATCCATAAACTTCCTGAACATAAACGTCACAGAACACATTCAGTTTCAGTGGGCCTCTTTCATGCTTTACGGCGACACCGGGATTTCCTGATCCTCAAATACATACATTATGTCGCTTGACTTCATCTGACAGATGAAACGTCGATTCGTCCGAAAAGATGAGTCGTTAGGAAATAGCGGCCGGGACGCAGTTGCTGCAGTAACCACAATTTGTAAGACTTCAAATGTAGGCGTCGTTTCAGAACACGTCACATCGTTGTTTGAGGAAGCTGAAATTCCTGGCCTACCAGTCTTACAGATTTCCGAGAGCTCCATGTGAACTCACTCGGATACGCTCGACGGTTTCGTCAGACGTGCTTGGCCGATCAGTGTTTTTCGCTTTGCATATGCGACTAGTTTTCGAATTTTGTATGGCAGTCATAAATATGCTTGTGCAGAGGCAGATTCTTGCTGAATCGTTGCATTTGAATAACGGATTGACTTCAGGAAGATAAAGCCGCTGCTGCGTAACTACACTGCTGATGACAAACTGCTGGAAAGAGTATCTACAGTGAAATGTCCAGGAGAGCTATCCAGAGCGACCTTGATACTTGGAGAGGAACATTTTTTTACAGCACTTTCTCGGGATCATCCATCTGGGAGGCGGATAGGGATTCCCAGAAACAGAATCTCGGACGAATATCGCTCTTTCTGAAATACACTCCTGGAAATGGAAAAAAGAACACATTGACACCGGTGTGTCAGACCCACCATACTTGCTCCGGACACTGCGAGAGGGCTGTACAAGCAATGATCACACGCACGGCACAGCGGACACACCAGGAACCGCGGTGTTGGCCGTCGAATGGCGCTAGCTGCGCAGCATTTGTGCACCGCCGCCGTCAGTGTCAGCCAGTTTGCCGTGGCATACGGAGCTCCATCGCAGTCTTTAACACTGGTAGCATGCCGCGACAGCGTGGAGGTGAACCGTATGTGCAGTTGACGGACTTTGAGCGAGGGCGTATAGTGGGCATGCGGGAGGCCGGCTGGACGTACCGCCGAATTGCTCAACACGTGGGGCGTGAGGTCTCCACAGTACATCGATGTTGTCGCCAGTGGTCGGCGGAAGGTGCACGTGCCCGTCGACCTGGGACCGGACCGCAGCGACGCACGGATGCACGCCAAGACCGTAGGATCCTACGCAGTGCCGTAGGGGACCGCACCGCCACTTCCCAGCAAATTAGGGACACTGTTGCTCCTGGGGTATCGGCGAGGACCATTCGCAACCGTCTCCATGAAGCTGGGCTACGGTCCCGCACACCGTTAGGCCGTCTTCCGCTCACGCCCCAACATCGTGCAGCCCGCCTCCAGTGGTGTCGCGACAGGCGTGAATGGAGGGACGAATGGAGACGTGTCGTCTTCAGCGATGAGAGTCGCTTCTGCCTTGGTGCCAATGATGGTCGTATGCGTGTTTGGCGCCGTGCAGGTGAGCGCCACAATCAGGACTGCATACGACCGAGGCACACAGGGCCAACACCCGGCATCATGGTGTGGGGAGCGATCTCCTACACTGGCCGTACACCACTGGTGATCGTCGAGGGGACACTGAATAGTGCACGGTACATCCAAACCGTCATCGAACCCATCGTTCTACCATTCCTAGACCGGCAAGGGAACTTGCTGTTCCAACAGGACAATGCACGTCCGCATGTATCCCGTGCCACCCAACGTGCTCTAGAAGGTGTAAGTCAACTACCCTGGCCAGCAAGATCTCCGGATCTGTCCCCCATTGAGCATGTTTGGGACTGGATGAAGCGTCGTCTCACGCGGTCTGCACGTCCAGCACGAACGCTGGTCCAACTGAGGCGCCAGGTGGAAATGGCATGGCAAGCCGTTCCACAGGACTACATCCAGCATCTCTACGATCGTCTCCATGGGAGAATAGCAGCCTGCATTGCTGCGAAAGGTGGATATACACTGTACTAGTGCCGACATTGTGCATGCTCTGTTGCCTGTGTCTATGTGCCTATGGTTCTGTCAGTGTGATCATGTGATGTATCTGACCCCAGAATGTGTCAATAAAGTTTCCCCTTCCTGGGACAATGAATTCACGGTGTTCTTATTTCAATTTCCAGGAGTGTATATTAAGCCATTGTTGAATATAAAGATTTATCTAAAAATTTAAAGTGAATAAAGTGGTGAAATTCGAAGACTTTGATTTTTTATTCAATTTCAGAAAGAAAATCGTTAGTCTCAAACAAACTTTTGTCAGTCTCGTAAAATACTGTAGCTACACAGAAATAACGAACTAAGTCACATACATAGTCGTGAGATAAACAAACAGAGGAAGTTAGAACTCGTGAATATGTAGGGTCACTTTCAATGTTTGTTGTATCTTTGACTTTGTGATCAAAATTGAGATTGTTCACTTTTCATGTGGGTAATGCTGATCGGTCTTAGTAGTAATAGTTGCATTCTCTTCATAGAAAATATTCTGACAGAGTTCGTTTTCGGACATTTCTGAGCCTTAGTCGTGTTCTACCGTTGCTTCTTCAGGAAGATATGAATCACCAGAGTCGGCTTCAGAGTCCTCAGAAAACCTTTCATCCGTCATCTGCATAATTTTTCAGTTTCGGTTAGGCACATTTGCAGGTGTTTTTTCCAGCCATTGCACTCTAAAGAAACTTGAGCTAGGAACGAATATATGCTAGGACGTCCTTGTTGAAAGTAATTAATGAAAAGAGTAGAGTAGCAAACAACCAATAAAAGGTGGTAAAATGAATTAGCCATAATAAATGAAATCAAAATTGATACTGAGTAAAGTACATATCTAACTTCAGAAAATATTCTGAAAGATTAAAATTGTAGTTTATGGACAAAGAGAACCACCGAAAAGCAAACTGAAACCATGCTTAAAAACAAGTAATTTGTCAGTTGCGATATTACGAACAAATATATCCACTCCAAATTCCTCTAAGCAGACTCACTAAAACATAATTTAAACTGTATCGTAGTCAATTAACTAGAAATGTCCTGTGAGAGAACTTAGAAGAGGAACAAATGTGCGAGTTCACAAACATGTCTGTGTTGCGGGTGAATATTTCGTCCTACATGGAAAGTCCGCCTATGAGGCGATGGGAGTCTAGAATGGAAGCAAGTTTTGCTGGGTGAATCGGCAAGACGAGGCACGTGACCATTACTGCACTACGTCTAAATACCAAATGAGACTCTCTTAGCCTGCTAGAACCGTAGGGGGATTTCCATCGTCTCTAGCAGAAGAAACGTAAACCATATCCGCCTCTTAGACGGATCTTCCTTTCGTTGTAAGTGAATGAACACACAAAACAAACAGAAAATAAAGCAGACCCCAGGCTGAAATTCATAGGAAGAAACAACTTCTTAAAATGCTCTTGTTAGACAGATTCTTGAGTATTGTTCATCGATATGGGATCCTTTAGAGGTAGGACTGATAGAAGAGATCGTTAAGATCCAACGAAGAGCGGCGCGTTTCGTCACGGGACCGTGTAGTCGATGCGAGAGAGTTGCAGAGATGCTTACAAATTCCGGTGGCAGACGCTATAAGAAACCCGTTGTGCATCAGAGGTGTTTACTACTGAAATTTTGAGAGAGCACTCTCCGCAAGAGTCGGACAGCATATTACTTCCTCCCATATACATCTCGTGAAATAACGACGATGAGAAAATTCCAGAAATTAGAGCTAATACAGAGGCTTACCGACAGTTATTCTTCCCGAGCGCCATTCGCGAGTGGAAGAGGGACTGATGAACCACTCAGTGGTACCAGAAGTGCTCTCCGCCACACAACGTTAGCCGGTTTGCGGAGTATCATGCAGTTTAAAAAGAATACAATCACAAACACCGTTACGATAATGAGTACGAAGTAAAATTTGAATGTCTTGTGGGTGATTTACAGAAAAATAAAATTAATGCCCTTAAATCGCGGGTAAAGAAACAATAAATTGTTGTTAAGGGTCAAGTTCAAAGTAACCAGTCGATTATACGTACGAGATTAAGAGTAGCCGAAATATTTGAGAAGTCTGGACTGCCGTTTACTGATAGCGTACTAGTAAAACGACGTGTCTTAGTTGTGACTGAATAGGATACGCAGATCAAAAACTAAACAAACATTCCAGAAATAGCCTGTTAAATACAACCTCAAAATTCACATTTCAGATTGATTCGACTCGGATGTATGACTAATTCTGTTTTCTTTTGCTTTGTTTGTTTTTTACATTTTCTTTTTGTCATTGTCCCTAATTATTAATAATGTTGTTGTTGTTGTTGTTGTCTTCAGTCCTGAGACTGGTTTGATGCAGCTCTCCATGCTGCTCTATCCTGTGCAAGCTTCTTCATCTCCCAGTACCTACTGCAACATACATCCTTCTGAATCTGTTTAGTGTATTCATCTCTTGGTCTGCCCTCCAGTACTGAATTTGTGATCCCTTGATGCCTCAGAACATGTCCTACCAACCGATCCCTTCTTCTAGTCAGGTTGTGCCACAAACTCCTCTTCTCCCCAATCCTATTCAATACCTCCACATTAGTTATGTGATCTACCCATCTAATCGTCAGCATTCTTCTGTAGCACCACATTTCGAAAGCTTCTATCCTCTTCTTGTCCAAACTACTTATCGTCCATGTTTCACTTCCATACATGGCTACGCTCCATACAGGTACTTTCAGAAACGACTTCCTGACACGTAAATCTATATTCCATGTTAGCAAATTTCTCTTCTTCAGAAACGCTTTCCTTGCATCCTCTCTCCTTCGACCATCATCAGTTATTTTGCTCCTTTACTACTTTAAGTGTCTCATTTCCTAATCTAATTCCTTCAGCATCACCCGACTTAATTCGACTACATTCCATTATCCTCGTTTTGCTTTTGTTGATGTTCATCTTATACCCTCCTTTCATGACACTGCCCATTCCGTTCAACTACTCTTCCAAGTCCTTTCCTGTCTCTGACAGAATTACAATGTCATCGGTGAACCTCAAAGTTTTTATTTCTTCTCCATTGATTTTAATACCTACTCCGAATTTTTCTTTTGTTTCCTTCACTGCTTGCTCAATATACAGATTGAATAACATCGGGGATAGTCTACAACCCTGTCTCACTCCCTTCCCAACCACTGCTTCTCTTTCATGGCCCTCGACTCTTATAACTGCTATCTGGTTTCTGTACAAATTGTAAATAGCCTTTCGCTCCCTGTATTTTACCCCTGCCACCTTCAGAATTTGAAAATATGATCACGAATAAAATTTGAAAGCAAATATTTGTATTACTGCATTTTTAATATCGTCTACATGTAACAGTTACAAATACAGCGCATTTTTGATATCATCGACATACACAGAATTACTAACAAGTGCCCTTATCTCATTTTGCCACTATATGATCCCTGGCTGTTAGACGTTGCCGACCGCTGCCATAGAGTGTAAGACGTATGGACGGAGTGAGTTTGAACAATGTTCGGTATACGGAGTGATTGCAATTAATCTTTCGCTACTTGAGAGGGCCCCTTGAAAGACAAGTGGTCTTAGGACAATAAAGCTTCGGGGAAACATTTTTAATGAATTGCGGAAGAGAAATAACAAACTGTTGAAAGAAACGTATTTCAATTTCCACTTGAAAGAGTAACATTTGTCTATTGTGTACCAAGTATGCGTTCCACGGTACAGACTTTGCTCAGTGTCACGACCATCTGCATCAACGATAGCCTGGAACAGCACTAGAGACTGCTCTACTACTGCCCGAAACGTCTATGTCCGTTGCTACACTGATCTTCAACTTCCAACATGTGTTAGTGAGTCGTTGATAAGCCCTGTCCTTCAAGGAAACCCACATTCAGAAACCCCACAGTTTCAAATCTGGTGAGCTTCGTGGCCACGCAGTTTTGATCGATCGGCCAATAACTCAGTTTCCTCCAACTTGAGGGAAGAAGAGCTCTCCGTGTCCCTTTCATACGTCGATACTCGCGAATAGTACTATTGCTGTTGTTCTGATGTAACAGCTTTACGAATAAAGCCCCCCTGCTGACCTTGTAGAGTTCCTTGTTGATTGTCTGCAACTGTAATGCTCAAAGATTCATATGTTTCAACCCTTCGTCGCCGTATCAGTAATGCCGCGTAATGGAAACTCATGACACTAACCGTACTAACAAAGCAAATCCTGCAGCACACAGTCTGAACATCATTCCTACAAAGTTAGATACCCATGCCATAAATAGTTTTCCGCCTACACTGTCTTAAGTAGCGAAAGTTTACTTATAGCCACCCTGTGCATATGAGAGCAGCTTTTCCTGCCATTAGCAGTAGCTACACTATGTGATCAAAATTATCCAGACACCTGGCTGAAAATGACTTACCCAAGTTCGTGGCGTCCTCCATCGGGAATGCTGCAATTCAATATGGAGTTGGCCCAGCATTAGCCTTGACGACAGCTTCCACTCTCGCAGGCATACATTCAATGAAGTGCTGGAAGGTTTCTTGGGGAATGGCAGGCCATTCTTCACGGAGTGCTGCACTGAGGAGAGGTATCGATGTTGGTGGGTGAGGCCTGGCACGAAGTCGACGTACCAAAATACCCCAAAGGTGTTCTACAGGTTTCACGTCAGGACTCTGTGCAGGCCTGTCCATTGCCGTGTAACCACTCTGCCACAGGCCGTGCATTATGAACAGGTGCCCGATCGTGTTGAAAGATTCAGTCCCCATCCCCGAATTGCTCTTCAGCAGTGGGAAGCGACAAAGTGCTTAAAACATCAATGTAGGCCTGTGCTGTGATAGTGCAAGCGAAACAACAAGGGTGCAAGTCCCCTCCAAGAAAAACATGATCACACCATAACAACACATCCTCCGAATTTTACTGCTGGCACTACACACGCTGGCAGATGACGTTCACCGGGCATTCGCCATACCCACACCCTGCCAAAGGATCGCCACATTGTGTACCGTGATTCGTCACTCTACACAGCGTTCTTCTACTGTTCAATCGTGCAATGTTTACGCTCATTACACCAAGCGAGGCGTTATTTGGCATTTACGGGCGTAATGTGTGGCTTATAAGCAGCCGCTCGACCATGAAATCCAATTTTTCTCACTTCCCGTCTAACTGTCATAATACTTGCAGTAGGTCCTGATGCAGTTTGGAATTCCTGTGTGGTGTTGTGGATAGATGTCTGACTATTACACATTATGACCCTCTTCAACATTCGGCGGTCTCTGTCAATCAACAGTCGAGGTCGGAATGTACGCTTTTGTGCTGTAAGTGTCCATTCACGTTTCCAGTTCACTAACACACCGGAAACAGTGGACCTAGGTATGTTTAGAAGCGTGGAAATCTCGCGTAGAGACGTATGACATGTTCGAAGTCCGTGAGTGCCATGGAGCCTCCAATTCTGCTCTCTCACGATGTCTAATGACTACTGAGGGCGCTGATATGGAGCACCTGGCAGTAGGTGGCAGCACAATGCACTTAATATGTAAAAATTTACGTTTTTGTGTGTGTCAGGATACTTTTAATCACATAGTGCGTGTTTGTGTTCTTTATACCGTATCAGCGTGACAGGGTTACATATGGCCATGTTTCGCATTGACGGCTTAGGAAATTGGCTGTATTGTATATGGCACTGGGTGATTCAGAAAGAAAGAAGAGATTTCTGTTGTTTATTACGATCTTTAAACGACAGAAAAACATTGTACATGTCATTGGCTAGTAGAGATTCAAAGTTTGGACGCAGCTGCGATGTCGTTTGTTTGTACCAGCACGTGACGACAACACAACAGAAATCATTTTGCGTGTTGGAATTTGCGTGAAGTCAATCCATTGTTCAAGAAGATTGACATACATGATGTGTATTTGTTTATGTTCAGGGTCAACTGACAAAGCCTGCACCATTCATCAGCGCTCTGCAGCTCATTTTTGCAAACTGCCATCGCTATTTTCTTACAGAGAACCGTATCATCTGCGAACAGTCTTAAGAAGCTTGCAACGCTTTTTAAAAGAACATTCATATACATTGTAAACACTAACAGTTGTATCTCACTTCCTTGAGGTGGTCATATAAATTACCTTCACATCAATCGATTCTGTGCCGTAGAGAGCGACCTGTTAAGTTCTGCCTGTAAGGAAGTCTTGAATCCAGTGGCAGATCTGGTTCGATACTCGGTAAGCTTGTATTTTTTTTTTCACTAAACAGCAGTGCGGAACGGTATGAAATGTCTCTGAAGTCAAGGAACACGGCAACATACTGGGCGACATTATCTACAGCGCTATGGATTTCAGGGAAACAGAGCGAGCTGAGTTTCGCAAGATATTTGTGTTTGGAATCTATATTGATTTTTAGAGAAGACTTTGTTCTCCAAAAACGTCGTATTCCTGGGCATAAAACATGTTCCATAACTCTACAATAGATTGTCGTCAACGATATAGGCCTATAATTGTGTGCATATGTCTTACGACCGTTCTTGAAAACAGAATGACCATTCTTCCAGTCGCTGGATACCCTTTTTTGATCCAGTGGTCTAAACTGCTGCTAGAAGGAGAGCAAGCTCTTTCGCACAATGTTTTTAGAATCTTATAGGTATCTCATCTGATCCTGATGTCTTTTCGCTACTAAGCCACTGTAGTAGCTTTTCAAATCCACGATCACTTGTCTCAATATTTGCCATTTCGAAGTCCACACAGTGACTGAAAGGAGGGACCATGTTACGATCTTCCGCGGTGAAACAGTTTCGGAAGACCGAATTCAGTATTTAGGCTTTCCCTCTGTTACCTTCTGTTTCGGTACCAGAGTGGTTATTGAGTAAATGAATAGAGGATTTGGGACCGATGACCGTAGCAGTCTGGTCCCTTTAATCCCAACCAACCAATAGAGGATTTCGTAACGCTTGCTGATTTTACGTAAGACCAAAACCTCTTAGCGTTTTTACTGAAATCGGTTGACAAAGATTCACTTTCAAAGCCATTAAAAGCTTCTCTCATTGCTTCCCTTACCTTCATTTTCACTTCTTTCAGCTGCTGTCTGTCAGCTAGGTTTATATTACTTTTCTTGAATCTGTGGTGCTCTCTTCGTTCAGGCAGCGGTTTTCTAATGCGGCCATTAAACCACGGTGGGTTTTTCCAATTCTTTAAGACCTTACTACTGCTTTAAGACACAGTGAACGATGTTTTTGAATTTTTCCGATTTGTGCTCCACATCTTCGTCCTCATCACCCAATATTTTATGCAGCTACTGTGACACTCTGCAATTTGTATCCTGTCATTCTTGCTAAGCAACAAAATTTTCCTACCTTTCTTAACATTCCCCTGTAAAACCTTTTTCTTATAGTTGTTATCACAGGCGTATTATCACCAATACCTTATTCTGCATTAACTGATTCGATAAATTCACGTCTGTTCATTGCTAGGAGGTCTAAGACAGTACCCTCACGAGTTGGTTCTCTAGTTTACTGCTCGAATTAATATTCGGCCAAGATATTCAGAGCAATGTCGAAAGAATCCCTGTTTCTGTTAACAACTGATAAAAAAAATGGTTCAAATGGCTCTGAGCACTATGGGACTTAACATCTATGGTCAGCAGTCCCCTAGAACTACTTAAACCTAACTAACCTAACAACTGATAACATGACTCTCCCAATCTGTACCGGGTCAGATAAAGTCATCCCCTAGTACAATGGCATGATCTGGAAAATTGCTAACGATATTCCGCAAGTTCCCTCTGTAGCGCTCCACCACTACAGCTCCTGATCTAGGCGGTCTATAAAAGCACCCAATTACCATTTTTGACCAACCTTTGATGCTTTCCTTCACCCAGATTAATTCAAATTCGGAATCCGAGATAACTTCACTGTATATTATCGAAATCTTCACTGCGATCACTATGCCGTCACCACTGGCGACTAACCTATCCTTAAAATAAATATCCCAATCTAAAATTAGGATTTCGTTGCTATTCATTTCTGGTTTCAACCTTCTGTTCCTGCTACTATCTGAGCATTGTAACTTTCAACAAGCATTAGTAATTCTGGCATCTTTCCTTCGCTGACCTTACCTTCGATTTTTCTGCTGTTTGCTAATGTCGTATTAACCTATTCTATATCCGACCTGAGAGGGCGAGCATTGTCTGAGAACATTGGGACTGATGTAATTTCGAATTTGGCGGGCAATCCACCTCTCAGTTTCTTGAACTCTAATAGATTTTTGACATGTTCAGCATGGGACTTCTCCTTTACAATAAATAAAAAAGTATAAACCTGTCCATGCATCGTTAAACATTGTATTTTCTACCAGTAACTTTTGCTTAAACCATCAGTGAAAGTTGTTAAGCCCACAACACGGAGCAAAACACAACAATTGAACAATTATTATGCTATATACACACTAGTTAACTTTGTGAACTCATGTGTGTCAAATAACGCGTACCGAAATTCAAACACAAAATAGTTTCAAACATCGCTGTGGATGCACATCAACACATTTCACTCGATCTGGAGGCACGCGTAGAGCAATTGGTGTTGTTGAGGCCGGCGTTTCGTTCCGTCGTCATTGTATCTCAGTAGTTTTAGCGCACAATTAAAAGAATTTGGATTCCTTTATTTCTAAAACACTCGCATAGCCCCAAAGAGAGCGCATGCGGCCCGCGGGTTGCGGCTTGTCGACCGCTGCTCTGCTATAATATTTTGGAAGTTTATGTCGGTTGTGTGCTTCCGGTATGATCTTTCCACCTTCACAAACAGTAGTGTAGGTGTACATTTCCAGTCACTGAAGGAGAGTACAAGAGATACTGTGGTAGCGAGTGTGGCATTCGTATCTGTAGATATTTAAAGCTGTATTAGAACCACGGGATTTGAGCGGGAGGAAGTTTAAGTATTATGCGCCACGAAGCGAATTTCCATCGTGGGACTTGTGTCCCTGATTTTTTCTGCCTAACGCCTGATACCTGAGCCACTCTCCCACACGTGCCCACTACGAAGGCCACAGCTTCTAGCCGTTCCGGTTTTTCTGAAAGGAAGGCAAGCGGGAAGTGGCGTTGTATGTTGTGCACCACCGCGACCTTGTCCCACGGTTGTCGGAATCAAGTGGCCTTCCTACAACTTTGGTTGTGAAAAGTAAGCCACCGAAACAGGCGTGCCTTACTTCACTTTATCATTCCTTCTAAGGGTACACCGCTCTCATTCGACCACGGATCTCCGTATCCTTACTGTTTCAGTGTCTTTTTATATTGTCTGGTTAGAGCTATCCTTTCTCTTTCGCTCTCTATGTTTCTCATACACCTAACATCTCCAGTAATCTATATGAATCTTATAACCCTTGTTAACCCTATACATTTCGCCTCTGACAGTCTTTCTATTGAAGAGTTCAACATTTCAGTAAATCCTATCGTTTTAATTATTACCTGCGTTTAAGTTTAAATTACCTTCACATAATCACATTTCAAATGTTTCCAATGTTTCGTCCTGGGTTTTCTCGTAGTCCTCGTGACACTTCGTAATAGGACGTCTCTTTTCCTTTGCAATACCTGTAGTTGCCATCATTTTTTAGGTACACACGTCACGAAAAATATTTTGCCAGGAGTAATCTGTGTATTTGATAAACACTGCGGTCAGAACTCTCGCTTTAACATTAATCCCACCACTAATAAGGCCCGTAATTTTATAAATGCGTTCGGACTGAGTGCAGCTGGGAATGACTATTTGGGACAAAAAGACAGTAAAACATGCGGTAAGTTCCCACGAGCTGCTAGACATACATTTTATAAACGTAGTGGAGAAAAGTGAAACACTCCAAGAACAAATAGAAATTACAGAAGATTTTCAGAAAGACACTGAATCAAGAATCACAGAATCTTGGTATGAACAGTGCTTCTGCCTTCCGAGAATTGTCAAACAATTTTTATTTTTAGTAAAAACTAGTCTGGATTTCAGTCTTTTGATGAAAGGCAATTAATTTACCTTGTTCTTGTTACCTCATTTATACGCAGAGTAACATTTCTTTTTGCAATATCGATGTTCTAACACCGTCTTCTGGCGTACAAATGTAGTTCCTTGTTGTTACTTTGGGTTTGGTAGTTTGACATGCGACCTATAAATGCCGACAGTGCGTTCTATCTGAACACTCGGTCGCACTACTCGTCGTGAAAAGTAGTCAGATTTTTATCTCATAGGTTGAAAGAAAAGAAAAATTATAGCAACACGTAATACGGTAGGAAGTTTTAACTCGTTACGTTGTTACTACCAAATTGCGATAATTACGCCTTGTCAAGTTGGTGTACAATACAGTGACAAGCAAAACAAGCACAGTAATCAAACTAGTGAATTGTTGAAAGCGTAATCTGTGAAACATGTTTACAGCTGTAGCTTTCCGAACTGTCTCTATGTCAACGAAAGAAGAAAGAATTTTAAGGTAAAAACATATTTTTAAAAGTGGTGCCTTTGCAGTTGTTAATGAATGGAGAAGACACTTTAGATCAAAACCACCGGCTAGACAAACAGTGTACGACGTACAAGATAGATCTGAAGAAGATGGATTTGTTACCGATGCACCAAGACTTGTCACGGTCAGTGTGGCTCCCGCCGACGGAGGTTCGAGTCGTCTTTCGGGCATGGGTGTTTGTGTTGTCAATAGCGTAAGTAGGTTTAAGTTAGCTTAAGTAGCGTGTAGGCGTAGGGACCGATGACCTAAGTAGTTTGGTCCCATAAGACCTTACCACAAATTTCCAGTCCACCAAGATCTGGGCGCCTGCAACAGTCACAACTGAGGAAAATGAATTACGGTATGTTTAGCTGTAGTCCAAAATCCGCGAAAATTAACCAGGCGATTAGCATCTGAGCTAGATTCATCATGAAGATCGGTGCAATTTTAAGTTACGCGGACAAATTAACAGACATAACTGCACTTACTGGTATACTAACAATCACAATCTTTTGTTAGAACAACCACTAAATCATACTGGCGTGAATGTGGGAGGGGGGAGGGGAGGGGGGAGGGGTGGCAATATCATCATTTGGCGTTCTTGGACTATATTTTTCGAAGGAACAGTGACAGGAGATGGATAGGCTTCAGAACTGTGTGGTGTCAGGACTTACGAGGTGCACTGAAAATTTTCAAGAAATTTACTTTCAACTCGGTGGCGTTCGAATACATTATTCCACTGTTGTTCGCTATTATTCGAACGAAACTTTCCAAAGAAGTGATTGGTCGAAGGGCAGATATTGACATGCCTCCACGTTCACAAGATATCACGCCCATTGATTTTCTTCCGGTGGTGTGCCGTCAAGGATTCTGTTTATTCCCAAAAGCCTCAGACCGTTGGTAAACTAGAAGACTACATACACGACACATTTCGTGATTTGGACAGTGATACCACACTATGAGTATAGAGTATGTAACAGTGTGCCGAAAAGACTTCAAAGATGTCTTATTGAAGATGGAAAACAGTTTGAGCTCAAAAAATTTTAAGTTTTGTTTGTGTTTGTAATGAAAGATAAATCCAATCTTTTATTTAACTCAGTGCCCAGCGTCCAGTGATTTTTGCGCCATCCTGTATAGTGTGTTGTACAGAGATCACGTTGCCACACCTAAATTGTCAACGTGAATCGAAACCACAGATATCAGCGAGGCCTTGCTGCAATAAGCAACGACGTTTGGGAGGTGTTCCTGAAGACCATGCCTCTCTCGGTATTTCAGAGCTCTCACTCTGAGGTCAATATAGTGTAGAATTAGGAACAGCTCTGCCCAGTTCGTGATATCATCTGAAGGAGTTAGCTTCATAGTATAAGAGCAACTAGAGAGCTAAAATTTCTGATGGACTTCTTCATTTACATGTGGGACATTGTAATGCAAGAGTTTGTTAATCAGTACGTGAATTGAGACTGAGAGTCAATAACAGTTATAACTTATCAAGCAATCCTGTGGAAAAGAATTATACTAAAATTAACAAAATCTTCATTCATGTATGTAATAAAGAGAAATAATATTTCACGTGTTCTAGTGTGTCGAGCCTTCTCCCAGAGCGAACAAGGAACCCACAGTTCTGGCCAGCGAAGTAGCTTCGCCTGGTCACAACATACATTAACTCATCAATCTGCTGGCTAGTTTGATGCGGCCCATCAAGAATTCATCTCCTGCGCCAACCACTTAATTCCACAGTTATTTGATGGATGTACTCCAGTCTCTGTCTTCCACTATAGTTTTTATCCTCTACAGCTCCCTATAGTCCCGTGGAGGTTACTCTCTGATACCTTTGCACGTGTCATACCAGCCCGTCCATATGTTCCTTTCTTCGTCGATTTCGCAAACAACCTTATCTTATCAGCCCACCGGCTTTTCAACATTCATCTGCAACACCACATTTCAAACGATTCGATTCTGTTCCGTTACATTTTTTTCCAGAGTCCATGGTTCACTATCACACAATGCTGTGCTACAAACGTACGTTCTCAGAAATTTCATTCTGAAATTAAGTCCTATACCTGATTCTAGTAGACTTATCTGCACTAGGAAAGCCCCCTCTGCTGTGTTAGTCTGCTTTTTATATCCTGCTTGCTTCCTCCGTCATGGGTTATTTTTATTCCAATGTAGCAGAATTGCTTAACTTCGATTGCTTCATGATCACGTATTTTGCTGATACGTTTCTCAGCGTTCTCATATCTGCTACTTCTCAATACTCCTTTCCAAGTTCGCTCAATCCATATTCTGTACTCATTACTCTTCATTCCATTCAACATACCATGTCATTCTTTTTCACTTTCACTGATTCACTGGGATACCAGTGTCATCAGCGAATATTGTCATTGACGTCCTTTCACTCTGAATTTCAACTCGACTCTTGCAACTTTCTTCTACTTCTGTTATTGCCTCTTCGGTGTATAGAGTGAACAGTATGAGCGGATTCGTGCATCACTGATGTTTTAATCCACGCACTGGGTTCCTGGTCTTGCAATCTTATTGTTCTCTCTTGGTTATATTCAAGCATAATACGACACATCGCACTGACTTCGCTCTTTTATACACGGAGTTATCCGTCATTCTCCCCCCTGTTACGATTTTGAATAAATATTTATTCTTTAATACCGTCTCTGTTCCATTATATTCGACCAAATACAAAAGTCGGATTGAAAACGGTCTGCTGGAACTGCTTGGTATTGTTTCACACGCAAGGACTTCAAGATATCCGGAAATCAGAAGAATAAATATGTGATCACGTTAGACTAGCACAGATCAATTACCCCCTTGGATAGAGAAAAGTGATCGCTTTGTAAGGCTTCAAAAAATTCATGTATTTCCTATATGTTATTTTCCTTTCCACTTAAAAAATATTTGATATGATTCAAGACGCGTACGACGCAAACTCCTATGAATAACCATGTTTCCATGAAAATTCACTTTACCCGATAGTGAGATGTTTACGCACCTTCCCCTACACCATGGATCTTAACCACAGAGCATTGGGGTAGCTTTGTCAGGGATTGGAGGAAGCCATTAGTAGAAAGTCAAATTAATGATGGCGTTATGTTATTTTACGAAGGGAAAACCTACTAGTAGACTATCTAACTGTTTTTTCTGACTCAAACAGCCAATAGACAGACAGAGTTGCTGAAAGAATATGTTGAAAACGCAAGCTTGTAAATATTCTTTGAAATAACCAAATTTGAGACATACATTAAGGCAACTCTAAGATAATGAAGACTAAATACGGTAAATTTGAGTCAACTAACAAATTTTGGTATCGGGGAGAAGTAGCTGATCAAGATATTTAGTAGAAAACAGTCACTCAAACAAGAGCTGATGACATGAAACCAGCAAACCAGCTCACAAAGCACGCGTATTATAAGAAATCAATAACCCTCAACGGTAAAATTTGACACTATTCTACAGTAATCCGTCCAGAAGCACTTGGTGCAGAAGAAAAAACATGCTACGAGGGAAATAACGGTAATCGTAGAAAGAAAAATACCAAGAAAAATTTTTAGCCCACTAACAGACCAAACAGAATTCAGAAGATGTAATAATAGTGATCTTCACACACACACATATTGCAAAAATTACAGAGATGATCAGAAAAAGAAAAATAGATTTCTATAAGCTGAATCCCAACAGACTAACAGAGAGACTCTTTGCTTATTTCAGTAGATTAAAAACGGATAACACACATTGCAAAGAATTTGTAAGAGGCTTGGACGAACTACGAATTCCTCCGCAAGATATTGGGAAACGACTGTGTCTCAGAAAGAAATCTGGAGGTGTTAAAGGTTCCCATAAAAAAATTCAAGAAGAATACTGTAGTCATACAGAAAAAAAAGCGAGAAACTTCGAGAAATGAAATATGAAAGAAAATAAACGAGAAACAGTTGAAATAACTGTAGTCCATAGTGGCTCATACGTAAAAGAAGAGTAACTGATACCGTCGTTACACTGTTGATTTAATACTACTGTCTCAACCATACTCTTTATATATAATACTTTGTTCCATGTCAGTGTTTGACACCAGTTGATATCTTTTGTTGAGGAGAGTTTCCCACGCTTTTACTAATCTATTTCTGTTTCTTTCCTCGCTACAGACTTCCTGTGCAGCCTTTTCTCCTACTCGCGCCCTTTCTCTGGTGATAATGTGTCTTTGCAAAATTTGAATCGAACGAATTACTATCGTGGATTATGCTGCTGCGCTATGCTTCGGAACTCAAAGGGGAATCCCTGGAGGAAAGATGGCGTTCTTTTCAAGGAGCACTATCGATAAAATTCAGAGACCCGGCGTTTGATGCTGACTGCATAACGATTCTACTGCCCAAACGTTCATATCGCGTAAGGACCACAAAGATAAGAGACATTAGGGCTTGTACGAAGGTATCTAGGTAATCGTTTTTCGCTCGCTGTATTTGCGAGTGTGACAGGAAAGGTAATGGCTAGTAGTGGTTCAAGTACTTAAGCCAAGCGCCATACGCTAGGGTGCGAAATATGTATGTATATGTAAATGTATTCTTCGTCAAGGATTCTGCTCCAACGGTTCTTACGATGATTTTCTTTCTTACGGCCAGAAATTTTGTATTCCATTTCTAAAACTTAATCTCTCCTCCTTCATCACTTCATCGATACGAATGTTACACATAATGGTGACAAACTACACCACGGAATTCTTTTCCTTCAACTTCATCTCAACAGTTACAGCAATATGGCGTAGTGAGACATTCAACCCGTGATACTACACTGACTTTTTAGTCTCCAGTGTCCAGATAAATGGCACTACTGGAAACAACTACAGCAGTGTACCAGACTAAATCTTCCACTCTGCCTGAATGATTCTTCTAGGGAAACTTACTGAAACGTTAAAACTGTGGGCGGGGCTCCGTCCTGGGACAGGAACTGACTCAAGACTTCTATCAGATTTCCTGTCGTGAATATAGCTCTTGTTACTCGTAGGGTTCTTATCAGTTCGTCTTCTTGTACACCAATTCTGGAAACATATTTGCTAAGAAGTTGCATCTTCTACTTCCCAGCCACCAATGTCATTTGTACTGTTTGTTGGCAACATCAACTTACTCTTTAAAGGAGTCATTTTGCTGCGTTTTGGACTTTTTCAGACTTTGTATGTCTTTAACACAAAGTCCATTCTTAGGTGATCTTGCTAATGTTGTTTGAATTTCTACTCTTTCCAATCCGTCCCCGATCTTGAAATTCATGCTATCCACCTCGCATTTCGCATCGCCCTACACATCTCTACACATATCTCTGTCCCGTCACGAAGCCATGCAAAATTGTCAGAAATATTACACATGGTGAATCACCTACATCTTGCAATGAAAATACTGCGGAAGTGGAAATTTCTACTGATTTGTGGTTTTCACAGAATAGATTAGTAGGCAGATGCTCTTATTGTTGGCTAATAAATAGATTTTAATAATACTTATAAAGCGTATTTTTGTGCAAGCATACACTTTTTTCAGTGGAACAATGTCTATTGAAATTAACAAACGTAGGCCGGCCGGTGTGGCCGAGCGGTTCTAGGCGCTTCAGTCTGGAACCGCGCGACCGCTACGGTCTCAGGTTCGAATCCTGCCTCGGGCATGGATGTGTGTGGTGTCCTTCGGTTTATTAAGTTTAAGTAGTTCTAAGTCTAGGGGACTGATGACCCCAGATGTTAAGTCCCATAGTGCTCAGAGCCATTTGAACCATTTTGAACTTACCTCGGAGTAAAACTCGACCGCACACTTACTTCAGTGAGCATGGCGAGAAAATGAAGCTCGAAGTCTGCAGCCAAAAGAATATTATACACAAGTTTACTATCAACACGTGGGGGGCACAACCAAACGTACGTCTGCTCTAGCTCTATGTTTCTCTACGGCGGAATATGCTGCACCAGTCTGGCAGAAGTCTACGTAAACGAGACGGGCCGCGTTATTGCTGGTTGCCTCGGACCAACTCCAGTTGACAAAATCTGTCACCTTATAGACATAGCATCCCTGCATATTAAATGAAGAACAGCAACAGAGGTTGGGAAGAAAAATAAGAAAAGATTCCAGGGCTCCCATGCTTGGTAGCAAAGTATCATGTCCTAGGGTGAAGTCGAGAAAGAATTTTCTTCCAACAACGGAAGCTATTAACTAATCACCTTCCTTTCACCGAATAGAATTGGTGCGAAACAATATATATATATATATATATATATATATATATATATATATATATATATATATATATATAACTCCGCCTAAGCCGGTCCCAAGCCCGGTTGTAAAAGGAGGAGGGGGAGGAGTAACACCTCGTAAAAAAACCTTGGTTCACCTGGCCCGGGTGATAGTACCTTGTGAGGGTCCCTTGCCAGGGATACGGCGAAGACCTCAACGGTAGTGAAGACGGAGATGAAGATCATCGGTACGGCGGAACTGGCGGAAGAGGCAAGCATTATCAACAAGATAAAGCATATTGAAAAGCCCAGACACGTCTGTGTGGCAACCACCGGTACTCTGGCCAGCGTCTGTTCACCATGTGAGGTGCGGCTGAACACCAAGCTCCAGGAACTAACAATCCCTGGTTCTAACTACCCAGCATTAGCTGGAACTTAATTACAAGCAGTATGATTCGTACAAGTAAAATTAATATTACCCCAGGTGGCCAATCCACTCGCCCTGTGGCGACAACCAAGCTATCGGATTCTGGGGAGCTTGGGCTCGTACGACAGAGAAAGTCGGAGTTCTCTAGTAAACGTCCACGAAAGTCCCATACATTTATTGGCACTTTTAACATTCAGACACTAATTCAGACAGGCAAACTTCATAATCTTACAACAGAACTCAACAAACAGAAAATTCAAATCCTTGCTCTCCAAGAGACCAGATTCACTGATTCAGAAACAATAGACTACAACAATTACCGTATCTTTAAAAGTAAAACAGACAAGAAAATTGGCAAAGGAGCTGCAATATTTGGCATGGCTTTTATTGTAAATAAGGACACCCTTGACTCTGTTATAGACATGAATCAAATCAGTAACAGACTAATGACCATGCGAATCAAGCACACCAACAAAATATATACATTTATTAATGTTCATGCACCTACCAACATTGCCAACAAAAAAGAACCGGAGAAGACAGAAAAATTTTGGGAAAAACTCGAAACTGAAATGTCCAAAATTCCAAAGGAGGATGTAAAAATTCTTCTAGGGGATTTCAACGCGCAAATTGGCAAAGAGAGGAAATATAAAAAAACAGTCGGTAATTACCCTGCACACAAATTCACAAACAAGAACGGCATGAGACTCATCGAGTTATGTCAGCAAAACAACCTAAAAATCGTGACAACATCACTTCGAAAAGACCCCAAGAAACAAAAAACATGGAGATCACCAAACCTTCAGCTTGGTGAATTTCAAATAGACCATGTTGCGATCTCCTATGACTTCCAGAAAGAAATACACGACGTTCAAGTCCGCAGAGGGGCAAATATAGATTCTGACCACTACCTTACCAGAGTTAAAATTAAATTCACTCCAAAAAGGAAACGCCAAAGGAAATCACCACTAATTCCCAAATTTGACTTGAAAAATATCAAGGAATCAGAAATTACAGAAGCATGGGATAAACAACCAACAAACAACTGGAAAGATTTCCGAACGAAAATTATACAGAAAGCAAGAGATTTGATTCCGTTAAAGAAAATATCCAAGCATCCATGGTGGAATTCGAATTGTGATAACGCATTAGAAGAGAGACAACAAGCCTTTTTAAATTACAATTGTGACAAATCAGAAACCACACAACAAACATTTTTCAAAGTGAGAAAACAAACAGCTAAAATACTTAGACAAACTAAAAGAAAATACCTTAATGAACAGCTAAACACAATTGAAGAAAACTTTAAGAACCACAACACTCAAGATTTTTATAAAATATTCGCAAATCAAATCAAAGGATACACTCCACAAAATCTCTGCTTCCGGAAACAGAATGGAAAATTGGCACTAACTAACAAAGAAAATTGCCAAGAACTAGCTAAATATTTCTCACAACTCCTAAATTGCCCACAACCAAGTACAAGATTCCCCAGATTACAACCAGAACACACGAATGAGACTTCACTACCACCATCTCAAGAAGAAATTTATAGTCACATTAGAAAACTCAAAAATAATAAATCATCGGGAGAAGATGGAATTGTAGCTGAACTACTGAAAAACCTTGGTCCAAATTCGTTAAAAGAGATCACTAGCATCATCAAAGAAATTTGGCAGACAGAAAATATCCCAGAGGAGTGGAAGTGTGCACTAATTCACCCATTGCACAAAAAGGGAGAAAGATCAGACGTAAACAACTACAGAGGCATTTCACTTTTACCAGTTACCTACAAAATTCTATCTGCATGTCTCCTAAAGAGGGCACAAGAACAACTAGAACATACAATTTCAGACTACCAAGCAGGCTTTCGTCCTAATAGATCATGCCCGGAACAGATATTCAACCTTAAAACTATTTTAAAGATTAAAGCAATCAGGTCAAAACCAATAATCTGCACATTCGTTGATTTCAAAAAGGCATACGATTCCATAGACAGACAGTCTCTATGTCACATTCTCGAAGAACGAGGCCTAGACACTAAAACCCGAAAACTAATTGAACAAACACTAACAGAAACCAAATCAAAAATTAAATTCAGAGGGGAAATTTCGGAACCATTCTCAATTAAAACAGGAGTAAGACAAGGAGATGGGATCTCACCACTATTATTCAATATAGTTTTGGACAAAGTTATGAAAGAGTGGGAAGTAACACTAAGGAAACAAAGCTTTTGGAAGCCAATTGAACTAGGAAGAGGTAAAGGAAAATTGAACATCCCTTATTTAGCGTTTGCAGATGACTTGGCAATTATAACTGACAGTGAAGAAACAGCAGTAAAACAAATTGAGACACTTAAAGAATGTGCTGAGAAGGTTGGCCTGCAAATCTCCTTTGAGAAGACAGAATTCATCTGCTCAAAATTAGATATTTCGAAACTAAAAACAAAGTATGGTGAAATAACTAGAGTCAAGCACTTTAAGTATCTCGGTGAAGTTATTGAACCAACAGGACTTGAGAAAATAGCACAAAAAAACCGATTACAGAAAATCAAGAAAGTATTCGGACTTATTCAAAATATATATAACAAGAAATGTCTATCAAAAGGCACTAAAATCAGACACTACAACACAGTCATCAAACCAACAGTCACATATGCAAGTGAAACACTCTCCCTGAATAGAAAATTAGATTTACACGAAATTAAGAAAGTAGAGAGAAAAATTATTAGAAAAATCCTAGGACCACGATACACACAAGATGGATACAGGCTGCAGACTACCGAGACAACCGAAAAAATATCAAACATCGAGGCAGATATCAGGAAGAGGCGGATGAAGTTTCATGGACATATAGACAGATTACCTGGAAACAGGTTAACTAAACGTCTATTGGACTATATGACATCACTTAAGGCAACAATACCCTGGGTAACTGAAGTTAAGAAGGATTTGAAAAAGGCAAAAATTGACATAACAAACACATCAGACCGGGATACATTCAGAAGAAAAATCGACAAGTGGAAGTTTACTCCAGAGACGGAATCTAAACCTTTCCGACCAAAGTGGACCGAAGAAAGGAAGAAGGCCTTTGGGGAGGCAATGAAGAAATACTGGGGAAATAAGAAGAACATTAAGAAATGTTAATCACCTGCTTATCGTTCTCCCATGGGGACATTCGCTAATAATAATAATAATAATAATAATAATATATATATATATATATATATATATATATATATATATATATATATATATATATATATATATGACTTAGTAGATAGTGTCGGAAGTTCTATGCGGCTTTTCGCGGATGATGCTGTAGTATACAGAGAAGTTGCTGCATTAGAAAATTGTAGCGAAATACAGGAAGATCTGCAGCGGATAGGCACTTGGTGCAGGGAGTGGCAACTGACCCTTAACATAGACAAATGTAATGTATTGCGAATACATAGAAAGAAGGATCCTTTATTGTATGATTATATGATAGCGGAACAAACACTGGTAGCAGTTACTTCTGTAAAATATCTGGGAGTATGCGTACGGAACGATTTGAAGTGGAATGATCATATAAAACTAATTGTTGGTAAGGCGGGTACCAGGTTGAGATTCATTGGGAGAGTGCTTAGAAAATGTAGTCCATCAACAAAGGAGGTGGCTTACAAAACACTCGTTCGACCTATACTTGAGTATTGCTCATCAGTGTGGGATCCGTACCAGGTCGGGTTGACGGAGGAGATAGAGAAGATCCAAAGAAGAGCGGCGCGTTTCGTCACTGGGTTATTTGGTAACCGTGATAGCGTTACGGAGATGTTTAATAAACTCAAGTGGCAGACTCTGCAAGAGAGGCGCTCTGCATCGCGATGTAGCTCGCTCGCCAGGTTTCGAGAGGGTGCGTTTCTGGATGAGGTATCGAATATATTGCTTCCCCCTACTTATACTTCCCGAGGAGATCACGAATGTAAAATTAGAGAGATTAGAGCGCGCACGGAGGCTTTCAGACAGTCGTTCTTCCCGCGAACCATACGCGACTGGAACAGGAAAGGGAGGTAATGACAGTGGCACGTAAAGTGCCCTCCGCCACACACCGTTGGGTGGCTTGCGGAGTATCAATGTAGATGTAGATGTAGATGTAGAAGGTAACTGGAAGTAATAACCGTAACATAATGGAAGAGCCCGTTGCTGATTTCCAACAACGCTATCAGACTTGGGAGACTTTGAACAGATTACGAGCTGGAGGGACGCGGGGCAGACAAAACGTAAAGCGATGGGGCTGTATTACTGCAGATGCAGCCTGAGAATGTGGAGAAGAGCTTCAGGATGTTGAACATCTCTTGATCTGCCCGAAGTTTCCTGAGGTCTGGACACTGGAGGACTTGGTTTCAGCAAGTTTTCCTGCAATGGAGACTGACGGTTTTTGGGGCTCAAGAATTGTTTGACATGTACAAAGTATTTTACAAATTAAATGACACACAACTTCAGAGACTTTACTGGTTCTCATACAGATATGATTTTATGCATACAGACTGAAGCGGTTTAAGTGTGTGTATATAAAATCATATCTGTTCGAGACCAGTAAAATCTCTGAAACTGTGCCATTTCATTTATGTAAGAGCGTGTTTCAGGCTGGATTCCTCATTTACGTTCGACGCTGAGGTGCTGTTCCAGAACATGGAGAGCCTCGGCAATTCTGTTCTTGTGTAAGGGGGAATTTAAAGTAGTCTGGGGCGGCAGTGAGGATCTGGATCGAGGGAAAAGGCGTGCCAGGGTGAGCTGCTGTGCCAAGGTGACTGAGCAGCGTTGGCACTGTAGCTCAGCATGTTCGATCAGAGGTCTGACTGCTTTCTGTAATAAAAAAAACTGAGTGAAAGGTCCTGTGATGAACTTGAACGGGGGTCATGCGGCGTCCGCGCAGACAAAACGCAACGACCAATGACGAACAAAATGAAGAGGAAAAAATGTGGCTAACGCACCTGCCTAGTAAGCAGGAGACCTGGGTTCGATTCCCAGCCGTGGTACAAATTTTCACTCGCCGTTTCAGTCTATATATATAAAATATACAAAGTCTTGCGTACAAATTGTAGATGTGTTTTGAATTTGTAAATAAGTGTACTTTACTGCCTAACCACTCGTTATAAATCTGATCTTTTTGAAACTAAATATTTTTTCGAACTGGCCGTGCAAAATTTCCATATTTCATATAAAATCGCGAATTCCTATTTTAAAGTAGAGAAAATTAAATAAAAGAACAAGAGCTAATGGAGTAGAGTATTATATACAATGTAGCAAAGGGCTTTATTCAAAGAGTTTCTAACGTATGTCCCTTTTGTCTGCTATATAAGCCCAATACAAGTACAGTTAACGTCTTTGCCGGCCACTGTGGCCGAGCGGTTCTAGGCGCTTTAGTCCGGAACCGCGCTGCTGCTACGGTCGCAAGCTCGAATCCTGCATCGGGCATGGCTGTGTGTGATGTTCTTAGATTAGTTACGTTTAAGTAGTTCTAAGTCTAGGCGACTGATAACCACAGATGTTAAAGTCCCATAGTGCTTAGAGACATTTGAACCATTTGAATTTTTGAAGTTAACATATTTAGCGCCTGATTTGGGATTTTCTAGCATCTAGGAATCTTTGTGTTCGAGATTTTAGTGTCCGAACTTTTAATATTTGAGTTCTGAGTGGTCGCGTCTCTTAAGTTCATGCGCCACTGCGTGACATAGTTAACTTCATTGCAATCCGGCTAGTAACAAGCAAATTTCTGTTCGCTTAATTTATTGCCAAAAGAACGAAAAGTGAGAGAACTGTGATAACGCTAACATCCAGCGAACATCTCAATCGAAAAAAGGCGGCTACCATTAATTCCAATTTAAGAACTTCAGTTGTGGCGGAAGCTATTATTCAAACATCGCGTCGCAAGATGGCTTTCAATTACAGACCCCGTTTGGACACTTATTATCGGGCTAAAATGTGACCTTTCGTAGTAGTGAATCATATCAAAGAAACTGTGTTAATAAAACCGAGTTAGGAAAAACCTATAGTCCCCTACGATTTCGAACAGAGTGTCACGATAAGTGAACGGTGGAATGCATTATCTCTGAACAACAACAACAATAATAATAATAGTTTATTCCACGTTAATATTAAAGAGAATGTTTTTCAACGGACAAATCATTGTGCGGTGTTAAATGAAAGCTGCAACTTTCAAAGGAATTAATTCGATGTACATGTTCTACGCAAATCAAAGATATCAATTAATTTTGAAACGCGAATCAACCGCCTAGTGACTGTTAGTGAGCATCTTTGGCGGCAATCGCTAAACAACGGAGCTGGCCGATAGTAATAATTTCAATCTAAATTAATTAACGAAAGAATATGACTCAGATTAGTGCAAAGCTCGGAAATAATCAGCAAGTATTGACTGCAATAACAGATAGTGTTTCCGCGCTTTCACGAATCTCGACGAGGTGAAGAATACTGGCTGGACACAGAAAAAGGACGTCACACTTTCGCTGATCGTGGAAGTGCCAGTAGGCAGCAATATGAGGTGTCACAACTCTCCTGGATACGAAAACAATAACATAATAATATTCTGCATTGGCACGTACAAGAAAAGATACTTAACACACTCAAAAGCGTACGAAGTTCAGTAACTAATTACTAAGCAATTCGCATATGAGAAGACAAGAACTATTACTCAGATGTTTGTCGACACACATGAGGCGGTCGTTTTATCCGCAAACGGCCTTTAACTTGCTCTGGTACTTAATGTTTGCCGTGGGAGCGATTGTCAGCGCAATAATGAGCTAATACTTCTGACATTTTCTGCGCTAGAGCATGTTAATTGATACCTTGATTGATTACTCGGGAAGACTGAGAAACTTGCTCACCGTGGACGGTGAACGCCTAATGTTTTGCATTAAAGTGCACTTGATTATCCATGTATGTACTCAAAATACCCACCAGCGAATGCCGCAAACTCTCTACTGGACTCAAAGTGTTATCTAGCTACAAATTTCTTCATGTCGTTCGTGTTAGGAGGATATTAGCTGGTACATAACATGGTAGCTGGCGAGGATCTTCCAACAATTCACATCTGAAAAAACCCCAGTTTTACGATTTCCAAATCATCTACCTTTGTTCTGATGCAAGATTATTCTTTTCCTTTCATAACACCCCAACGACCCCCTTAAAGTCAATTAAGACTGAATATCATAATATGAAGTAGGGAAGAGTCATCTTGGCAAATGCGACATCTTTGCCGATAAGCTAACACCAAGAAGTTATGATAACAACAACATTATCCATCACTGAGAGTTTTTGTTATAAAAAGAGGAAGAAGAAACCTCAGATTTAGTTAATGAACAAATATTCAAGTGATAATTGCAATTAATATCTTGAAATCTAAGTCCAAGGTGATGTTAATCAGAGATAGCTTTTATGTGGAAGAGAGTTGTAAGCGCAACGAAGACATTCAATGCGCCTACAATACTCTTTCACAGAAGAAGTCGCTTGCTGGCTCTCGTCCTGTAAAGACGTGCGAGAACAATTCTTGTCTTAGTTATTGGGAGTACGGAACGCGACGAGATTGTTTTGCGTTCAGAAGTGTTTCTTGCGTGACGTGATTCACGAACTTCGGAAACTGATTTTCTAAGCAGAGACTGTGACTGATAGACGCGTTTAACCGTGCTTAACGGGTTAATTGAACTTTATTGACGAAACTAGTGAATATTGGACTTGACTTTCAAATAGTTGGAACTAAAAGAAGAGTGGATAGTATATCAAAGGACTACACTCAATTAGTCTCGAGTAGGACACAATTACACGACTTCACGAAGATAATAGAATTACGCTGAAGAGTCACGTTGTCGTAATTCTCAAGAGACTTAATTTTAATAGAACTGACTTCACCAACCAACTGCATGTGCATGTGGTGCGAAAGTTATAAAGTATTTAGTGCCCATGGAACAATCAACTGTTCGTTCCAAGTGAAATATCAAGCGTGGACTACATTATTAAGTGATTTAATCAATGATAGTTAACCAACGACTGTTCAGGAGGGACAATTTCATCTGAATATCAAAATACCTACTTTATTAATTGAAAAGAGAACTTTTGAACATTTTTTTAACATTATGGCGTAGGTTCATTCAGACGTGATCAAAGTGTATCTGTGGATCTCGCTTCATACATGCTCTACAACTCCATACCAACGAGCCAACAACGTACGAGAAGACTGATAATTACAATGTTTCCTCGCAACTGGAGGTGTGCACGATGCGGATGAGATAAGATTTAACAACTACTGCATATTCGGGCAATGAATCATTCAATCTCAAATCAGAAGAAGCATCCATCGTACGAGTTCGCATTTCTGTCTCCCGTTCACCTACGGGGAACTACGTCATCACGCATCGTGTCTCAACTCCACTGCGAGAGCTGTGGCAGTAGCAGCTCTACGGCGTCGACAATATCATCACGCCCTTGGAGTGCGGGGACACCACACTTTGTAGTTCAAGGCCGTGTCTCGTAAATTTTTGCGTGACGTTGATCCTGAACAGTTACTATTTTACTTAGCATTACCATTCCGCGCATAGACTTACGATAACACCAGAAATTGCTGCTTTTGTAGAGGTGGCATGACCGGGAAGCATGGACTGCCGAGTAATGACGTCACATTGTGTTCAGAGATGGTTGGTTGGTTGGTTGGTTTGGGGAAGGAGACCAGACAGCGAGGTCATCAGTCTCATCGGATTAGGGAAGGACGGGGAAGGAAGTTGGCCGTGCCCTTTGAAAGGAACCATCCCGGCATTTGACTGGAGCGATTTAGGGAAATCACGGAAAACCTAAATCAGGATAGCCGGACGCGGGATTGAACCGTCGTCCTCCCGAATGCGAGTCCAGTGTCTAACCACTGCGCCACCTCGCTCGGTGTTCAGAGATGTATCACGGTTCTGCAGAACTCCAGACTACCTTTGACTCCAGATTACCTTTGTCGGTGAGTATGGCGGCTATCTGGGGAGAGGCGCTCTCGCAGCAACCCTGACAGCACTCTGATTCCTCACGCACATTCTGCGTACGTATGTGTTACCTGTCATGCGACAGTATCGTGGTGCAGCTTATCAGTAGGACAATGGTCGACCACACATTTCATGTGTGTCTATGGACTATCTGTGTGATGTTGAGGTAGTCCCGTGGCCGCCAAGGTCTCCAAATCAGCCGCCAATAATACATGTGTGGGTCCAGCTTTGATGTCCCAATGCCAGTTTCCAGGTTGCCAAGGATCAGTTATAATATTTGGGCATCATCTTGCCACAGGTGAGTATGCGACGTTTTTATGATGCCCGTTCCAGCTGAACCAATACATGCGTCCACGACAGAGAGGGTGCGACATCATATTGGTAAGAGGGCTCATAACTCCAACTTGTTTGTAACTTTGGCTCTATTTTGTAATCACATATCCCTTTAAACCGCCTCCCCTTCCACAAGTTTCACTTCGTTTCCTCCTCTCATCGCGGTTGCTTCTTTTTTTTCCCCCCTCGAGGTGATACATACAGCGTGTTACAAAAAGGTACGGCCGGAAATGCTTACTTTCCATGTTAGAGCTCATTAATCATGGAATGCAAACACACAGCAACAGAAGGTACCAGCGTGACTTCAAACACTTTGTTACAGGAAATGTTCAAAATGTACTCCGTTAGCGAGGATACATGCATCCACCCGCCGTCGCATGGAATCCCTGATGCGCTGATGCAGCCCTGGAGAATGGCGTATTGTATCACAGCCGTCCACAATACGAGCACGAAGAGTCTCTACATTTGGTACCGGGGTTGCGTAGACAAGAGCTTTCAAATGCCCCCATAAATGAAAGTCAAGAGGGTTCAGGTCAGAAGAGCGTGGAGGCCATGGAAATGGTCCGCCTCTACCAATCCATCGGTCACCGAATCTGTTGTTGAGAAGCGTACGAACACTTCGACTGAAATGTGCAGGAGCTCCATCGTGCATGAACCACATGTTGTGTCGTACTTGTAAAGACACATGTTCTAGCAGCACAGGTAGAGTATCCCGTATGAAATCATGATAACGTGCTCCATTGAGCGTAGGTGGAAGAACGTGGGGCCCAATCAAGACATCACCAACAATGCCTGCCCAAGCGTTCACAGAAAATCTGTGTTGATGACGTGATTGCACAATTGCGTGCGGATTCTCTTCAGCCCACACATGTTGATTGTGAAAATTTACAATTTGATCACGTTAGAATGAAGCCTCATCCGTAAAGAGAACATTTGCACTGAAATGAGGATTGACACATTGTTGGATGAACCATTCGCAGAAGTGTACCCGTGGAGGCCAATCAGCTGCTGATAGTGCCTGCACACGCTGTACATGGTACAGAAACAACTGGTTCTCCCGTAGCACTCTCCATACAGTGACGTGGTCAACGTTACCTTGTACAGCAGCAACTTCTCTGACGCTGACATTAGGATTATCGTCAACTGCACGAAGAATTGCCTCGTCCATTGCAGGTGTCCTCGTCGTTCTAGGTCTTCCCCAGTCGCGAGTCATAAGCTGGAATGTTCCGTGCTCCCTAAAACGCCGATCAATTGCTTCGAACGTCTTCCTGTCGGGACACCTTCGTTCTGGAAATCAGTCTCGATACAAACGTACCGCGCCACGGCTATTGCCCCATGCTAATCCATACATCAAATGGGCATGTGCCAACTCCGCATTTGTTAACATTGCACTGACTGCAAAACCACGTTCGTGATGAACACTAACCTGTTGATGCTACGTACTTATGTGCTTGATGCTAGTACTGTAGAGCAATGAGTCGCATGTCAACACAAGCACCGAAGTCAACATTACCTTCCTCCAATTGGGCCAACTGGCGGTGAATCGAGGAAGTACAGTCCATACTTACGAAACTAAAATGAGCTCTAACATGGAAATGAAGCGTTTCCGGACACATGTCCACATAACATCTGTTCTTTATTTGTGTGTGAGGAATGTTTCCTGAAAGTTTGGCCGTACCTTATGGTAACACCCTGTATAAGATAGACCCGTAATCCCGAAACGCTCTCACAGTTCATAAATTTACAAACGGCATCTACAAATGTATTATCTGTTCATATCAAGTATAGGAACTGGTGTCGTGTCCTGACACAGGTGGGAGAGGGAAAAAGGGGTTGCTGGTCACACTGCGCTCTCGAGCGGTACAGAGCAGAAGGCAGAAGGACAATTCAAGTGAAGGCATTTGATTGTTTTCTTCTATCTGAGCCAACACTGGTACAGGCATTTACTAGAAATGCAGGTGGTGAGACTCGATAGGGAACTCGTTGTGGAGACTCTTGAACAAACAGGGTTTAGAATAGTTGTTTATTCCAGACAGGACTAACTAATACACTGGAGGCTAGTTCTAGGGTTAGAAAAATCATGAATAACACTGTTACAACAGAAGCCAGTGCAGAATTCCCAGGAGTGATGCTAATCACAGTAGCAAACACTAGCAGCGTCTTAAGGCAACAACTTAGTTGCAGAACAAAACATAATGAATGGGACACTGTTCATTGAGGCACTCCAAGAGACAGTGTGTGAGAGAGAGAGAGAGAGAGAGAGAGAGAGAGAGAGAGAGAGCAGACTTACGCGGAGCTGGACCGAGGCTGGAGTCGACGGACGTGGATTCTGCGCCCTGATCGGCTGACTGAGAACTGCCAAAATGCGGAATCTAGGGGTTTTAAAGAGTCGCGTGAGGGCACTGCTTTTCCCACTTAAAGCCACCCAGCCAATCCCGTAGGTCTAGCAAGAGGTCCATGATTAAGGAATTTGTTGCTAGCGCACTCGAGCAGATGTAATTTCGATGGATTGCTCACGCGCCGCCTGCGATATGTAAGCTATACGAGAATCTCAGACCAGAGAGCAGTGTTGTATGCAGTAAGAGCAGTGTCTGTAGCAGTAGTAGTGGTAGTAGCGAGCAGTCGTGTGTATCGAGTTGGCTGGGCCGGTAGTGGGGAGCGATAACGGTGCCTGAGCGATGTAGTATAAGGTAAAAGCGGCCTCGGGCATATGTAGTATTGTTATATCAAGTCCCATGCAAACGTTTTTTTAAAAAATCTCTTAATAATAATCTTTCTTATAAAAATTAACTTTCGACAATCATTCATCTCAAATTTAAAGAATATCTAATTTCTCCAATCCATGGATATCCCGATTATTGCAAAGAAAAATCAGTTGTTTATTTTTATATATGACAAATATATCGGCTAGCATTGCACTGGGCTATGCCAGAAAAATTTCTTGTAGGAGCAGATACATATGCGTTATCCGGCGACCTTATTGAGGTAAGAATTTTCAGTTTATTCAGTATGATCTTCCAGGGCCATCACGCAGCACTACTGACGTCCAAAATTTACCAGGTTAAATTGACAGTCAGTTATTGAAAGGTTATGAGTGAGCCACAATTTATTGAGAGATTAGTCACATTTTTAATATTGGTAGGTTACGGAATTTCAATTCTGTTAAGAGATTAGTCACATTTTTATTATTGGTAGGTTACGGAATTTATCTGTTGGTAGGTTACGCTGAATGTGAATGCTATAATTATATTTCTGTACTGTCGGGAGGTTATTATAAATATTTTTTATCTGTGGAGATGATACACTAAAAGTAAATGCCATATATATATATATATATATATATATATATATATATATATATATATATATGTAATCTGTTGGGAGGTTACAGTCTCTTGCAGGTGCCTGCCAATCATGGTTTAGTTAGGTCCCCTCTACTGATCCTAAAGCGGAGATGTTAATGCAGTTGCACTAAGTCCGTATTTGGTATCAACATTGTTCAGCTGAAAGCTAAACGTAATTGCTCTGCCAAATAAGGCTTGCAGCATTATTGTTATAAGTCATTTAGTCGCGCCCCTCGGGCTCCCTGGTGTAGGGACTGCTAGGTCAATAGTTTTTGGCATTTTCGCTCTCTTTCTAATCCTTGTGAGGCTACTGACGTCGCTGTTCTCAGGGCTGGTATCAAGCTGGCTTTATACACTAGTACGTGCCTGTTGGTATCAAAGTTCTACGGTGACAACCTATTACAGCGTCTGGACGACATGTGAAGTTACATGTTAATTCCTTGAAGAGTAACTAACGCCCTGGGACCGCGTCTGGGGGCGTCTGCATTTTCGCAAGGCTCTCCCCTAACCGTTTACTTCATGTAACAATATCTCTCCTAGTTTCGTCTGCTCTCAGCATCGTCTCTGCTTCCGCACCTTGGAACGCCTGTCCTTTCTCATAGCTTCAAGAGAACACTACAGTAGCAAGAAACAATCAATATATTATACTGGGAAAGGTGAAGTTTGTGACACAGGACATTTGTATGAAAATAATGACGTTTTAAGGGCATTCATACATAAATTGTGTATTACTTTGCAGAGTGTTTATATTAAAGAACTTGAAAATGTTGTTTCCTAGAAATTCTACCTATAACAGTCTTATAAATTTTGCACTTTATTGTGTACTGTATTACAATTTATCACAATTAAACGTATCCTGGCACCCATTTATAAGTTGCGACATCACTACAGTCTGTAACGTATGTTCTCCATGTCTACAATCACGGTTCCTTGCAGGCATAATTTTGCGAACCAATTATGAGGTCCTCACAATCAAATCACGGAAATTTTATCCCGTGACTTTTTTCTCTGCTGAGAGAACCGAGAACGTGACAGTAATACTGCGATGAAAAGGATTTTTTTTACTTTTATTTATTTATTTATTTTTCGCAGCGTATGTTTCCACTCCAGTGGTGATATCTCGGAATTACCTTGGGCCACGCTAACTGTCACAAGGCAGTGATTATCTGCGTCACCAAAGATTGCTAATCATGTCCCGTGGGGTAAAGTATGATAGCGACTACGTATAAAAACAGTTTACTTACATAAAAGTGCAGAAAGTCGATCCAGGTTCTCCCGTTAACTGGTCGTATGCCAACAGTGCTACTATGACATGTGTAGAGGTATCCCTTGTGTTTCAAAGACCTAGAGCAGATGGACTGAAGGTAGAAGTGTTTTTGCTGCTCCCCGTATCTACAGAAGAAGAGGATTTCTGTATATTAACAATATTTTAATTTTAATACTCACACTGACTTCAATACGCCTATCAAGACGGTAATAATATTAAGTAACAAATTTCTCTAAAGACAATTTTCGTTTAAGGTTACTGATAATCTTTGGTACAGACAAATAGGTAGAATTTTTCGCATGACACATTTTGTTTGACGTCGATGCCAGGACTACTCCGATGTGACAGGTACTAGATCCCAAAGTTTCTTGCACCCAACGACTCGCTTGGACATCCGTTCCTCAAAAACACTGCACTGCTATCCAATTTCATTTCTGTCTCGACTATCTTTCTAGATCTCTGTCTTCGGAACTGCTTGTGCCATAATGTGCAAACATATTAATTGTTCGAACTTCTGACCATCCGCATTAGGGCTGTAGTCGGAAATGTATAAGATCTGATACCCCTCAGCTGGCGTTTCCTGAACGTGATGACGTTCGCTTCACTGCAAAGGCTACACTTGACCCTGACTTCGTTTATGAACTGGTGAGTAACGGTAATGATTATAAGAAAATGAGGATCTACTTCTCAGTAAAGAACACTTCAAGAGAATTTAAGGGATGCATTGTGTTATTCTGTGTTTTAAGTGTTGCCATACATCTTTATCAACAAATGATTACACAATTTGTCGCACGTTTAAACTGCTGACACACAAATCCAGTGATGCTTGATAAAACTTTCTCATAAATATTCCGAGCAGTAAACCAAGTTATGCACACTTCCGCTCATACAAAACTTTTCATTTGCGACGGTAATTGGCTTCAGACTTCACATACGCATTTGTTCTCGACAACAGCCCGCACACAACTCTAATAATGTGCCCTTATATTACAATTAACACTCTGAATGATAATTAACTAACATACGCCATTGCAAATGACTACGTCCGTTACATACATGCTCATTCAATTTGGCTGTCGCCACCCACCTCTGACAGTGCAATACTTTGTCATAGTGACGTTATACGTGCGGCTGCACTCGGCAGATGCCACCACTCAACTCTCACAATAATGCAGTTGTATCGCACTAGTGCCTATGGCCACCATACGCACGACAATTCCTATTGGCCGTCGCCACCACATTGTATCCAGCACTGTCAACGGAGCTGCTGTCTCAAAACTTTTGGCCAGGCATGGTCCACCTTATATTGGTTGACTTCCCTCAGCCAACAGGAAGCGACCATTCTGTCTTCAGGTGTGTTATGATACCGCAACGCGCCACCATGAAGCCTCCACCTAGTAGTAAGCTCCTCAACAGCAGGGCTTGCTACATACTACATAATATTTCAGCTTTATGGATAGCGTTCGGAATAAATGTTGCACATTCCGCCCCTCCTCCCCTTCCCCAACTTTTTTTCTGGAATGAGAAATTCTCACAGAAAACAACAATTTTGGAAAAAACCAGCCAGACACTACTTCGCACATTTCTTAATTTTTGATCATGATGTGTCTCCTCATTTGGTAATGAGTTTAAGTGAGATTGATAAACTTCAATACTGTTGGGATCTTAAATAATAATGTTGCTTATTCTAAGAATATTTAGCTTATCTTTCATAAATAGTTATCCTACTAATGTCAGCACAGTGCTGTCCATTTTGTACCTATTACATCATAAATTTTCGTTTCTCAAAGCTTAGTCGTCCTATTTATAAGAACACAAAGCAAAACTAAGTTTCCATCTCTTGGCACTTTTCCGTCTTCTCGACTTACCGGAAGTCTCTTCAGTACAGCGTATAAGATGGTTCCAGTTGAGGGTTAATACTGGGAAATCTCAGTGATCATATTTTCTCAATCTCTCTCTTCAAGTCCCACCAGGTGAACCAGTATTATATCATGCAACAGAAGAGATTAATTAGTTACAAGTCATATTTAGTTAAACCTGGAAGATATTAACGACTTCAGCAATTATCTATTATATAGTTTAATACTATCCTAGTATTTAATTAGACTTTCTGCACCTGAGCTCTGTACTCAGTTACTGTGCATGCTACTGTAATGATTTTATACATCGTCGAAAGTCTCTGACATGGCACACAAGCAGCCAGCTGTAATCTTGACCTATATTCTCTCTTTCTCGTTTTTTTGCAAGCTTCGCCTCCAGTCGTCCTTATACGGGTTCGGATGCCCTGGTGTGAGCAAGCTATCAGGTTGCTAAATCCTTCAGCACTTTTTTCGTTAGTCAGTTCCAGTACTATAAATGCTGCTTTGGTTTTACATATTACAAAGTTATTACGTTTAGAATGTACATCCTACTGTATGTTTTGGTGCAATTGTTAAAGCGCTATCTCCTGTTACGGGCCTTCTCATTTAACGCAACAAGCGCTGGTGTCACTCGTTTTTCGGTAGGAGTGCGTTATTCTATATTTGCATAGAACTGTGAAAATAATATTCCAACAGCTGTTATTTTTATAGCTTTCTGTTTAGGCATCCAGTTTCAGCTCCTCAGTAGAGTCATCTTTAGGCCTTATACAGTAAAAACTACAAGATATCAGACAAATACTTAATAAGATGACATACATAGTATTATATAAACGAAACAGAGGATACATGGTATTATATATAAGTAAAAGGAAACCAGTAATGCAGTAATGCAATCAGGGTACAGTCAACGAAATACTACGAACATATGACATAGTTTGCAAACATGGTGCAAGACAAAAGCCACCTATCAGAAATAATTCATGAAAACAGGTAGCGTTACTGCACGCAAACATTAATCCTATATGGTCATTTTCCAGAAATTTCTAATAAATATATGCGACAAGGGTTTCTCTCTGATGCAGACAGTATGATCGTGGCATTTGCTGTAAGCACTTCATTATTGCGATAGCCATAACCTTCTAAAGAAGGGTACTAACTGCCCGAAACCGGTAAATAAATTAAATTTCTTTTCTGCAATTGGTTGATTATTATTTCGTTATATCAATTATGTGACTCTGCAGATAAGAAAACTCACGAGGACGATGTGATGCACTAGCCCAAATGTAACAGTTACAATCTAGGAAAGCGTCAACAAGATACTCGTACCTTGATACGAAGGTTAATCAACAACGACGGACTATGAAATATGGACATACAGGAACATTCCAGGAACGGCCTGTATTTGGAAAAGTATGCCACAGAATTGGATCGGCAAGGACGGCAAAAAGCTGTAATGCTCTAAGTCACCAGGTCGTCTATGAAATGAAGGCAGCGTAAACGAAGAATCATATGTAAAGCAGGACCAGCGTATTGTAAACTGCGAGGACTGTAGCTATAGATGGTATCTTCGCTAATGAGGAACCGATCTAATAACGATTATGACCAATAATGCCAACCGTATTTACTAGGCACAGAAAGAATGACGGTAAAGAGAAAATACCATAAAGAGCACTAAAACAAGAAGGTATAAACATGTGAAACAATTCTGCATAAAAGAATTAGCACTAGACCTGTAAATATCCTGTGAAAATTAGGTGACTATAGATAAAAAAAAGTGAGGAGAAATGTAGAAGTAACCTAAAAACAGCACTTGTAGCCTGCTAAACAGTTTTCTTAAAACTTCAACAAAGACGAAAATATGAAATACGAAGAAGCAGAATATCTGCAGTAATGGACGGTATATAGGAAAAGTGAAACGTTCGCGTGACTGACTGTGAAAGTTTAAAAACTATCAGGTTGACTAGTAAAAAGAAAGAAGATAAAACACTGAAACAGTATATTAAGACGACAACAGTATATGCTAAAAAATGAGGAATCAACATCGGAAACTGACAATGTACGGAATAAATCAGGGGACAGTTACGTGCGTCAGGAAAGCAATATCACCAAATTCGTGCCAAATATCAAATTACAAAAGCTAGATACGTCGAATGCACTGCAATACCAAAATTACGTTAAACATACTAGATGTCCGCGATAAGACGCATGATGAGGTCCAATGATCAGCCAATTACGAAGCTATCACCGTTAAGATACAACTAAGAAGCAAATATCATAGTATGAACATAAACTAAAGAACAATAGGGACCGGTGGTGAAAATTAACAATGAACCTATGTAGTAAAAAATTATGAGAATAAGTACTGAGGAAACTGTGGTGTCACCGCCAGACACCACACTTGCTAGGTGGTAGCTTTAAATCGGCCGCGGTCCATTAGTACATGTCGGACCCGCGTGTCGCCACTGTGTGATCGCAGACCGAGCGCCACCACAAGGCAGGCCTCGAGATACGGACTAGCACTCGCCCCAGTTGTACGGACGACATTGCTAGCGACTACACTGACGAAGCATCGCTCATTAGCCGAGCAGATAGTTAGAATAGCCTTCAGCTAAGTCCATGGCTACGACCTAGCAAGGCGCCATTAGCCTTACATAGCAATTGATAATTATCGTCTAAAGCATGTCTCAACAAGAACGATGTATACAACAAGGATGGATTAAAGTTAAGTATTCGAAAAGCAACGTACTTTTCTTTGTAGCAATTCATTGAGCGTCCTGTTTCAGACTTCAAGATATTCTGCTTGAGCTTATAGCGTGCATTTCGGCCCCCTCAAAATGACACTGTGTCAGCACTTCTGTCGACACATCACATGGCTACGAGTCAACGGAAAGGGTCTTGTTCTTTCTAATTGCTTACATTTACTTGTGTCATGGCTTCACCAGATGTACTGTCCGAATTTTATCTCTTGCAGAATCAACAGACGCAGGCGTTATTGGATGCCCTTGGACAGCTCGTCCAGGGTCAACGTGCACTGCAACACGATGCGGCAGCCGCCGCTTCACCGCTACCGCAGCCACAACTAGCAGTTGCACCGCCTTTTAGGCCCTACGACCCAGCTCAAGAGACATGGACTGAGTGGTCACGCCAATTTGGATTTCATCTCGCCGCCTACAGAATTCAAGGTAATGAGCGGCAGCCTCATTTATTGTCGTGTGTAGGGGTGCAAACGTACCGTGTGATAGTGAAATTATTTCCCCGACACGACGTAGCAACTCTGTCCTACGAAGAAATTTTGTCGGCATTGGACGCCTAGTTCAAAGAAACAGTTAATGTAGTTGCAAAAAGGTATACTTTCTTTCGTACAAAACGTACGGCCAGTCAAACTAATCGGAAGTGGGTTGCAACATTGCAAGGCCTTACAAGGGATTGTGCTTTTGAGTGTGAATGTGGACTCCCTTGTTCAGATACAATGGTACGTGATGCAATAGCACAGAACGTTTCTGATGTTCGCATACGGGAACAGATTTTGAAACTAGTTAATCCCTCCCTTCAGCAAGTGATAGACATATTGGATAGGCAGGACACGCTTGACTTTGCACAGGACTCATTTGCAACGTCGCCAGCCGTGTGTAACATTAACCGGCCCGCCGGGCGCACGGCCCGGTAAACTGCCCTCGCACACGTCCGCGCAGCTGCCGCCACGCTCTAAACCAGGTGTGCCGCGCCGGCACACAAATGCAGTGAAATCATGCCCGCGGTATGCAACTAGACATTCGCGTGACAATTGCCCGTCACGCCAAGCTATTTGCTTTTTCTGTAATAGGAAAGGACATGTTCAAGTGTTTGCCAGAAAAAGCTCAGATCAGACACTCTTAATCATTCCAGGCCCTTTGCTTCGCGCCGGAATCGAACCAAGAATACTCAGGCTCGTGAACCTTCGCCCATGGACATTCATGTAGTTAATTCCACTTCGTCCGGTGCCACTTTCTCTAACAGTGACTGTGTTCGTCCCACAAAAACTGTGCGTCGACGTCGCCGGAAATCACGTCAATTAGCAAGTGATGCTGTACCTGTATCAGTTCAAATTGCACGAGACAGTCGCTCTTGTCACCAGCAGGACAATAAACTTTTTGTAGATTTGGACTTTAATGGCAAGGTCATCCCATTCCAGCTCGATACCGGAGCTGCAGTTTCATTGCTCAATCACGACACGTACACACAACTGGGCAAACCTCCGTTGCGTGCCGCAAATGTTCAGTTAAATAGTTATTCAGGACAGCTTATCCCTGTGTTAGGACAGTGCACTCTTCTTGCAACATACAAGGGACAAACAAAACTTGTGTCATTTTACGTTCTTCATTCTTCTTCTGCAGTGAACTTGTTTGGTTTAGATTTATTTCAATTGTTTAACATGTCTATAGTAAATCAGGTCCTATCAGTAAATCAGACTGTGCCTTCAGACAGTGTTTCTCGTCTGTGTGAAGAATTTGCAGATATTTTGCACCGGGCTTAGGTTGCGCTAAAAACTATGAAGCACATTTGGAACTGAAAGTAAACGCGCAACCGAAATTTTTCAGAGCGCGCAATGTTCCCCACGCATTGCGTGATGAGGTCGCAAGAACATTAAACGATTTAGAATCACAGGGTGAAATTGAACGTGTGCAAGCTTCTCTCTGGGCCTCACCCTTAGTAATTTTGCCAAAACCTTCCGGAAAACTGAGACTTTGTGTGGACTTCAAGGCAACAGTGAATCCACAACTCGTGATTGCATCTTTTCCCTTACCCCGCCCGGAAGATCTTTTTGATAAACTGTGCCCGGGTAAATACCTTTTCCAAGTTGGACCTAGCAGATGCGTACTTGCAAATCCCAGTGGACGCCGAATCCCAGCGCGTCTTGGTGGTTAACACGCATCTTGGTTTGTACCTCTTCAAAAGACTGCCATTCGGGTGTGCATCCGCCCCTGCATTGTTTCAGCAATATTTACAAACTGTTTGTGCGTCGGTCCCTACTGCTGCGAACTATCTGGACGATATTGTGATGTCCGGACAGACAGCCAACGAGCATTTAGCACACCTACGAACATTATTTCAGGTATTGCGACAAAATGGTCTTCGCTTGCGGAAGGACAAATGTGTGTTTTTTGCTCGTGACTTACCGTACCTGGGACATGTACTCAATGCCCAAGGCATACATCCGAGTCCAGAGCACCTCCGTGCCATACAAGATTTGCCTTCGCCACAGAATGTGAAGCAGCTACAGAGTGTGTTGGGTAAAATTAACTATTATCATCGCTTTCTGCGCAATGCCTCTTCCATTTCAGCTCCGCTTCATAGCTTACGCCGTAAGGGTGTTCCGTTCGTCTGGACGACGGAATGCGAACGCGCCTTTCGCCAGTTGAAATCGGCGTTGCTTTCTAATACTTGCCTTACGCCATTCGATCCCCAGAAACCCCTTTTGTTGATGGTAGATGCATCGGATTTCAGGATCGGTGCTGTGCTTGCGCACAAAGATGGATCACATGATCGCCCTATTGCCTTTGCGTCCAAATTGCTCTCGTCTGCGCAAAGAAATTATTCACAGATAGAGAAAGAAGCTTTGGCTCTCGTGTTTGGTGTTACTAAGTTCCATGATTCCTTGTATGGTCGTCACTTTACCATCATCACAGACCACAAACCTTTGATGTCGCTTTTTCATCCGAACAAGCCTGTACCTCCGCGTACAGCGCAGAAATTCATTCGCTGGTCTATTTTCCTCTCGCAGTACCGCTACGATATCTTGTATCGGTCCACTGCTAAGCACGGAAACGCTGATGCGTTGTCCCGTTTGCCTGTTGCTGAGGATAGAGCATTCGATTCTTCCGAACTTGCTTGCATGTTCATTGATTCGGAAACCGATGAAGTGGTCGAATCGTTTCCAATTGATTTTCGTCGTGTAGCTACAGCCACAGCTGCTGACCCGGTCCTTGCTAACGTTTTGCGTTTTGTTGCTATGCAATGGCCTTTGTCAAAGTCTCGGATCGAGGATCCGTTGGTTCGCCGATTTTTTGCTCACAAGGAGAGACTTTTTGTTCGACGTGGTGTTTTGTTGTTGCGTTCTGATAATGATCAGTCCAGAGTCGTGGTCCCACGTTCGTTACAGTCCTCTGTTTTACGGCTTCTTCACCAAGGACATTGGGGTATAGTGCAAACGAAACAACTTGCTCATCAGCACTGTACTTGGTTCGGTATCGATGCTGCGATTACGAATATGTGTTCTTCTTGCATGGCGTGTGCCGAACAACAATCCGCACCGCCGCGGAAAGTCTTTGCATGGCCAAAAGCCACTTCCCCTTGGCAACGCTTGCACATCGATTTTGCTGGTCCATTCTGGAATGCTCGATGGTTGGTTCTGGTAGATGCCTTCAGTAATTTTCCTTTTGTTGTCCGGATGTCTTCCACGACGTCCTCCGCCACCATCCAAGCGTTGTCTGCTAACTTTTGCATTGAAGATCTTCCGCAGACTATTGTTTCCGTCAATGGCCCACAATTCATGTCCGCAGAATTTCAGTCATTCTGCCAGGCCAATGGTATTCAACATCTGAAATCCGCGCCGTTTTCACCTCAGTCAAACGGTGCCACTGAACGATTGGTCCGGACTTCCAAGTCACAGATGTTGAAGTTGAAAGAGTCGCATTCTCGGGAGGACGCGTTGTTGCTCTTTTTGTCATCGTATCGCTCTCAGCCCCGAGATGGTCGCTCGCCGGCTGAGTTGCTCCGCGGTCGTCCTCATCGAACCTTGATGTCTTTGCTGCATCCGCCGCATCAGGTTCCAGTGCAGCGGCAGACTTCTGCTTTTGCTCCAGGCGACGTTGTATTCTATCGCAACTATCGAGGTTCACGGCGTTGGCTCGCAGGGCGCATTCTTCGCTGTCTCGGCCTGCGCTATGTATTTGGTTTTGGGGGCCTCTGGTGAGGTGCGTCGGCATCTCAATCAGCTGCGCCTCTGTCGTCGCACGGGTTCTGCCGCTCCCCTTCTGCTTTCAGCGACGGTGCCGTCCGGTCAGCGCCCTGGGGACCCATCTACTGGCTCGCCTCACCCCCAGGTGTTACCGACGATGGCTTCCATTTTGCCCCATGGCGACGCGCCGCCGCAGCCGCCGCCGCCGCCGCCTGTTCTCCCGCCGGCGCTGCCCGCATTCGACGCTTCGCTGCAGCCGCCAAGCGCCTCCCTGGGTCACGCGCCGCCGATCGCTCCCGTGACCAGCTGTCCTCCGCCATGGAACTCTTGCCCGCTCCGGACCACATGACGTCATCGCGCGTCGGATACCCCGACGCAATGGAGGTCGACCCTTCGGCCCCTCCTGTCTCTTTACGGGCGCATACACCGCATGTTGACGTGCACCCTGGACTAGGTTTTCAGGCGTTTCCTAGCTCCCCGCGGACCGAATGGCCGGGTGCGGGTGGCACAGCCTCGCCTGTTGTTAGGCTCCCCACCTCATCGCATACGTCAACATGGGGTCCTCCCCACGGCGGGCGGAAGCCTTATAACACGACCGTTCGCCGATTTGCAGGGGAGGAATGTGGTGTCACCGCCAGACACCACACTTGCTAGGTGGTAGCTTTAAATCGGCCGCGGTCCATTAGTACACGTCGGACCCGCGTGTCGCCACTGTGTGATCGCAGACCGAGCGCCACCACAAGGCAGGTCTCGAGATACGGACTAGCACTCGCCCCAGTTGTACGGACGACATTGCTAGCGACTACACTGACGCAGCATCGCTCATTAGCCGAGCAGACAGTTAGAATAGCCTTCAGCTAAGTCCATGGCTACGACCTAGCAAGGCGCCATTAGCCTTACATAGCAATTGATAATTATCGTCTAAAGCATGTCTCAACAAGAACGATGTATACAACAAGGATGGATTAAAGTTAAGTATTCGAAAAGCAACGTACTTTTCTTGATAGCAATTCATTGAGCGTCCTGTTTCAGACTTCAAGATATTCTGCTTGAGCTTGTAGCGTGCATTTCGGCCCCCTCAAAATGACACTGTGTCGGCACTTCTGTCGACACATCAGAAACCTAGTAAATTCGAGTGTCTAAGGCAGATTGATACTGTATTAGAGAGTAAAATCTGTTATATACCTAGGTTCACACAACAGTAACCAATGTGAGATACGCCAAAAGACCACAATCAGAAAAACTATGTAAGCTGAGTAGAATAGGTGAACTAATGTGTGCGCTAATGGGAGATAAAAGAAACTATAAATGGCTATGTCTGAATTCGTAAAAAGGATCATTAAAAAATTTAAAAAAACCGAGGTGGAGTATGTTACATCTGAATAAGGTGGTAGAAATGTCGCTAGCTTTACAACAGAGCTTGTACTATAAACTTTGTGTAACAACACCTTACAGATGTTGGGGGACCAAGATTGATTTCCGAGAAGGATGTCCCGGATAATATAACACTAGAAAGTATCGTATGTAGAAAACCATAACGTACAGTAGACTCACTACAGAGGGCTATGACAGATATACAAGTATGCATGTACACAATTTAACTATGTTTGTGGAGCGTATCCCAGAAAAGCCATTAAGATCTATTATGTGCAAACGACAAATAACATCACAAACCAAAAATCAAAAACCACTCGACATTGTACGTCCTACAGAGTGCGACGCAAATGCTGTAACAATGAAGAATCAACGTACGTTTTTACATCGAAATGAACCTGTATGCACGGATGTGTTATAAAATAGCCCTGGTAAACGCGACAGAATGGATGACTGCAACCTCCAAAAACCCTTGCACCTGTTAGTGTTAACGATGAACTGAATAAATATAACAGGTCAAGCGTGAGCAACCAGGCTATGATGAAATCAGGAAGGACTAAAACACTATGAGAAATAAGACAAACGCGAAATAATTCAGGATCTATCTTTTATATGTGAGTTGTGTAAGGTAAAATATTTCGGATCAGAATAGGTAGAAAACAAATATGACTACGGTAGCACATTCATTATACTACAGCTAATCAAATAATCGTAAATCAACTAGGAGGAATACATTCATCCCTAGCATGAACGATAAAAAGCATCCAGTAGTACATGTACATGAGAGAAGTCAAAATGAGTAATAGAACAACAAAAAATATATCAAAGAATAGGCGTGACAGACAGGTATCTTCACGAGCAGTGCGTGCTCTCCACAGATGTAAAAACAAATGTTAAACGGAACACCCAGAATGATCAGTCAAATATGACAATACAAGACGTTACTAGAAACCTCGCTAGATGAGGCGATACATCGCAGTGCAGTCAAAACTAAATGGACAATGAAACTAGGCATAGTAACATGATGACAAATGAAAATGAAAAGGAAAACAAACAAAGAAATAATGTAACGATTAAAACAGATGATTAAATAAAACACGATCACCGGGAACAGAATCGCTGAATCGAAAAAAATCGCGAAAAGTTATGCGACAATACTCTCTTACAGTTAACGCTACTGTACGACAGAGGGGGTCAGGAGTAAAATATGAATTACATTAAAGCAAGTCCTATGATCGCTAGAATTATAAGAAGTCTCGGAACATTTCAAAGAAATATTTGTTTTTATAATCCACCAGCTCATTTAAAAGACCCTCAGCCTTATATTCCACATGGGTAAAACTCGCTATGTTTCCAAGTAGATCCACCGTTTCCCTCTTAGCTGACAAGTGCAAAATATTTAAATTCTAATCGATATATGTTACAGAATGCTTAGTGGTCTTCAGCTGCTCTTTAAACGTTGAATGTTTTATTATGTCTAGGGACGTGCGTTTATGGAACGTTCCCTAAATGATCTACTGTTCTGGCCAATGTAATCTGTATTACAATCACTACGTCTAGTTGTAAAAATGCCAGCCTTCAGTAGGGCGTCGGTGTGTTCAGCACTATGCGTTAGTACTTTAAGTGTTTTTGCTACTGAAACCTATACTGGCATTAAAGCTCTTAAAAGCACTTGCGATCTACTTAACCCACCGGACCCGTATACCCCATACTTGAATACATTTTACGAACAGAGCTATGACGACAAAGAGTATTCCTACTTAACAGTTTCGAATTCTTCCTTATTAATTTAGTGTGAATGTGATCTACGATACCAGGTGAGAAGCCATTATTCACTGCAATGACCTCGAGTATATTTTTTTCTCTTTCTAATTTCTCATCTGTCAAGCGGAGTTTTAGTTTGTTTAACGAGGCCGTAGAAAAACGACATTTTGTACCGATTAAAATGCGATGAGATAAACTGATTAACAGCAGTTGACTTGGATTGTTTCCTACACAGTGAAAATTTATGCGTACCATTGTTATTTATGACAGAGACATCTAATAATTTAATTTTTTTATCCATCTGATGTGAGCTGGCAAAGATCTCTAGTATCATATCCAACCCTACATTGTCGTTATTGTATAATAAAATTGTGTCATCTACATACCAGTAATAATAGAGTACAATATCCTTCAGTTGTGGGTTCTCTTCAAACATGGTGTACTCAAGGTGTTTTAGAAACACATTGGCCGGGGTTCCAGATAAACTACACACCATAGCCAAACCATCTCGTTGCCTACATGTGGTGTGACTGAAACTGAAGTAGTATGTGAAAGGACAGGCTCGAGCAACTGTGTGAATTCTTCTACTTTACCTATAGAGAGCCTTTTATACTTGATGAAATTATTCTTTACAATATCAATAGCTTCATTGACCGGTACATTGGTGTATACGATCGTTACATATAGGACATACATTTGTACCCAACAGGTATTTCAGTGTCTTTTATATTTGCGACCAGTTCTTAGGTGTTCCTTACTAAAAATGTGGAACAAATACATAATTGTCATTAAGAATCGTATTCAGCCTACTATATAACTTATAATCACAGCCTGCATAGTGCCTCGCCTTTCAACACACTCTCCATTGCTACTTCAACATGGGTGGCGAAAATAGGCAGCAACTCTTACAACTTCTAGCGACCTACTATCGATTATACTGCGAAATTCGCTCAGGCAAAATGAAGTTCGCTTTCAGGAACATCGCTAACTTCTGAAAGAGTCACAGAAAGCTCTTTTGCTTCACCTACTTATCTCCTTACTAGCAGATACTTTTTCTGAAATAGCATCTTCAGGGCAAACTGAGGTTTCTAAAGGAATTCCCTCTTCACAATTATTGACCCTCTTTCCATGAGAAGCTCTATTCTCTATTTTTTGAAATGATACTGTTGTAACTACGACTAAAATGTAGTCACTACTGCCATTTATAAGCGTGCATTCTGCTCTTCGCCGCGCTTTGGGGCTTGCCATATGTGCTCCTAGGCTTTTAAGATACAGAGGTCAGACAGTCCTAAAACAAAATGTCCTACGGACTTACTCGGACTGCCACCTCTACCTCTAAGTCGATATCCGATCAGTACACATGACAATGGGTAAGGTCTTGGTTCTCCCCGACATCGTTTAGTGCGAGCAGAAGACTCTATGGGCGAAGTGATGTCGGTTTGGCGACTCTGCAATCCAAATTTGTGTTGTCTGGCTGTCAGTTGTCGATGACTGCTCTTTTCTCACGAACGCTTTCCAGCTTACATTTCCTGATGATCAGTGAATTGAATCTGGTATTATTCCATTAGTGAAAAAATCAAAAGTGGATTAGAATTCTCTCGTTTTGCCTTAGCAGCAATGCTTCACAGTGAAAATGGTGTAAAAGGGCCCATTTGAAGTAAAAATTAGTAGAGATCTGTGCAAAAGAAAATGTAATAATAATGCAAAACATACTGGGCACAGCTTACTGGGAAAGACAGCCATATAATGAGGCTTTTCAGGGGAACAGAAAAAAATATAGATAGACAAGCAGTAGCTATACAACGTTTTTATGAAATAAAGTTAATGATAGATGCAGTTGATAAAATAAATCAGAAACTTGATGAACAAATATCAGACATTGTCTTAATTAGTTATTTACTGAATTATATATCACCTAATACACTTTCCTATATCTTAACTGCTTGTAATGGTCAAGTTACTTGTCGTGCTCTGAATAATCTGTGCACAAAATCTCACTATAAGGTAGTGTACCGTTTGTCACTTACTTTCTTTACTCTCATCTACTTCTTATTATTGTGTTTACTAATCTGACTGAATGACCTACGGTTTTCACATTCTGAGATCTTGTACATTATTTCATTAACCATTTCAAAACGCTCATTAATGGTGTCTGACAGATGTATGTGTTCATTCTTCTCTGGTTACGTCGTCATGTTTATTGTAATGTTAATCACAGTTAGTTCAGATGGCTCAAATGGCTATGAGCACTATGGAATTTATCATCTGAGGTCATCAGTCCCCTAGAAACTAGAACTACTTAAACCTAACTAATCTAAGGAAATCACACACATCCATGCCCAAGGCAGGATTCGAACCTACGACCGTAGCGGTCGTGCGGTTCCAGACTGAAGTGACTAGAACCGCTCGGCCACACCGGCCGGCATAGTTAGTTCATAGCTTGTTTCCAGTAGGTTAAGATACTTGTTTATGGTCTGCTACGTGCACTGTTCACTCTATGAGTTATTCTTTGCACCTATGCGGCTTACTTTTATGCCTTTGCTCTGCAGCTGTCAAGTTTGACAATTGTATGTTTCTTTCAATATTCACTCTTTTCTCTCAAGCGCTGAGTTACCCTTAGTTTTTTTAGAGACAGGGATAAAGAAATATGAGCTCTACACTTCGAAAGACCTATAAATTGGTATAAGATTGCCTGGAGGCACATAAAACGAAATAGAAGGAATTTCACCAATAAATCAGGACCTTGCAGGCGTCTGGTATATAGTTTGTAAAGTACAATTTTATTGTTTACAATACGTAACCTACAAGTCTCCTATTATGACCTTTCTTCTCATTGAAACGTAACGCATGCTGACGTCGCGTCGTGTTTCGGTATCAGAGCGTTATTCCCTGTTTGCATAGCACCCCGCCTTTCAACAAACCCTCTACTGCTACTTCAATATAGCTGGCGGAAATAGCATCTTCAGGGCAAACTTAGGTTTCTAGAGGGATACTTTTCGTCCCAATTCATGACTCTGTTTCCTCGTGAGAAGCTTTAATGTCTCACGTATGGTCCTGAAGTCTCTTATTTATTTTGTCAATTGAATACGTGCAGTTTTCAAATAAAGAATCAATTCTTAACTTTATGTTTTCGTAAAAACCTTGTATAGCTGCTGCTTGTCTATCGAATTCTTTTTCTAATTTCAAGAGAAGCATCGTTATCTGCTTATCATTTCTAGCAGATTTGCCGCAGTACTTTATTATTTTTATAAAATGTTGCTGATACTAACTACAACTAAAGTATAGTATTCATGCTACCATTTCTAAGATTGCGTACTGTTGTGTACTTGCCAGTTATGCTCCTGGGCTATTAAGAAAGAGAGATTGGGAAATCCTACTATGTAATTTATGGTGCTTCTTTATCAGTTGTCGAGACTTGACGACCTCCCTCCGCTGCCATTCGAGACATTCAGTTTCTGCGGCGGCTCGCTCCTCTGTCTGCGAGGAAGTGATGCCTGCTCCCGAGTTTCCGGCTACTTGCTGCTACACGCCGTGACGTCACCACAGCTGCCGTGTTGCCATCCGACACATGGCGTCGTAAACATTTCCTAAAGTCTTCTTTTCTTGACGTCACTCTTTTATGTAGCATTTAGCCTCAAAATCTGTTGCACGCATTGTGTTGATCTATGCATCACCCATTGTCGTTGAATCAACTGTCACTGAAATGTTTGCACCTTTCTTCTTCGCAGGTTCATGAGTACACAATGTCCTACTGTTTCCGGCCGGAGTGGCCGAGCGGTTCTAGGCGCTACAGTCTGGAACCCGCGCGACCGCTACGGTCGCAGGTTCGAATCCTGCCTCGGGCATGGATGTGTGTAATGTCCTTAGGTTAGTTAGGTTGAAGTAGTTATAAGTTCTAGGGGACTGATAACCTCAGAAGTTAAGCCCCATAGTGCTCACAGCCATTTGAACTATTTTTGTCCTACTGTTCTCAACATGTGTGCTCTTTACAAAAATTACTGAAAGTCACTCTCCAGCCTATCGAAGTCACTATTCAACTCTTAAAGCCTCTGTTACTGCTCACTCACTATTCATTTTTAATAGAATCCTTCACCATCTCAGTCACTTAAATTCGTCCTCAAGGGTTGCCATATGTTGTAATTAATCTTTCGCTATTTGAGCCAGTATAGGTGAAAAACTATTTACCGGATGAGTAACCAACTTCATAGAAATGATGTTAGGACTGTGTGCTGTAGGATTTACATTATTAGTTGCGTGTCATGTCTAGCCGGTACGCGCCAGCACTGGTACGGCGCCTTAGGTTTGGGACACAAGCATCAGTGTGCATTAGAGCTGCAGACAGTCAATACTGTTCTGGACAAGGTGAGCAGGGAATTATTCATAAAGCTTTTTTTGTCAAAGCAACATTGTGGCTGCTCTTCGCAAGTATCGACGCATTAAATGAATACGGAGAGGTCCTCTTTCCGCACCGAGGTTGAAGATCGTGATTCGTAAGTTCGAGTCACCTAGCGACTTGGGAATTTCTCCTGGATGAGCACAAATTTGTGAAGAAGTTATCATTGCCCTGGCTGCGTATGCTGGACGCCGTGTGCAATCTTCAAGCAGTGCGTGAGTTGTGTCACGACAACTGAACATTCCATGGTCCACCGTACAAACTTCACATTATTCACCGTCATTTGCCACGGGACGTAGCCATTCGAGTACACTTTCTCGTACGTTTCTTGCCATATTACACTCTCATGTAAAACTGAAATGTATATCTTTCAGTGGTTTGTTCCTTATTTCTCTCCCGCATGTCCTTACAAATGATTCCACGCAGTGTCATTATGTGGCCACTCGTTTTTCATGGTGGTCTTCTCAAGTAGTGAAAGTTTAATTACAACCACTCTGTACAACACCTCCATCGTTTTCAAATACTGTTCTCAGGAGTTGGTTGCATCAGCCTGCAGGCACATGCGGGGGCTGTAAGTGGAAACGTACAATCTCAAGTACAGCTCGCAATGTTTCTGTCTCTCACCTGACGTCTTCTACAGATGATGGCATGCACTTTGTTGCAGAAGATACATTCGGCCGTGGCTTCGTTTAGAATTGTTACTGTAACGTTTATGATTAGAGGAAAATGAGGATCTACTTCTCAGTAAAGAGCACCTCAACACAATTTAAGGAGCGCCTTGTGAGCCGTGATTAAAATTGCTGTTTTTTTTTAGCGCGCCGCAGTGCTTAGTGTCGGAAGTTCCATGCGGCTTTTCGCGGATGATGCTGTAGTATACAGAGAAGTTGCAGCATTAGAAAATTGTAGCGAAATGCAGGAAGATCTGCAGCGGATAGGCACTTGGTGCAGGGAGTGGCAACTGACCCTTAACATAGACAAATGTAATGTATTGCGAATACATAGAAAGAAGGACCCTTTATTGTATGATTATATGATAGCGGAACAAATATTGGTAACAGTTACTTCTGTAAAATATCTGGGAGTATGCGTGCGGAACGATTTGAAGTGGAATGATCATATAAAATTAATTGTTGGTAAGGCGGGTACCAGGTTGAGATTCATTGGGAGAGTGCTTAGAAAATGTAGTCCATCAACAAAGGAGGTGGCTTACAAAACACTCGTTCTACCTATACTTGAGTATTGCTCATCAGTGTGGGATCCGTACCAGATCGGTCTGACGGAGGAGATAGAGAAGATCCAAAGAAGAGCGGCGCGTTTCGTCACAGGGTTATTTGGTAACCGTGATAGCGTTACGGAGATGTTTAATAAACTCAAGTGGCAGACTCTGCAAGAGAGGCGCTCTGCATCGCGGTGTAGCTTGCTCGCCAGGTTTCGAGAGGGTGCGTTTCTGGATGAGGTATCGAATATATTGCTTCCCCCTACTTATACCTCCCGAGGAGATCACGAATGTAAAATTAGAGAGATTAGAGCGCGCACGGAGGCTTTCAGACAGTCGTTCTTCTCGCGAACCATACGCGACTGGAACAGGAAAGGGAGGTAATGACAGTGGCACGTAAAGTGCCCTCCACCACACACCGTTGGGTGGCTTGCGGAGTATAAATGTAGATGTAGAAGCAGTCGCCCTCCGTTTCTGGCGGTGGCGCCGCTGTGGCAATCGCAGCTTTGGTGCCTCCCTCTGGTGGGAAAGGGGAAAGGTAGCTTGTTCACGTGCATTTAAGGGGCGATATGTGCTCGCCAGACGGTCAGTCTGGGTCAGTCTCTCGTCCCAAGCTTGCTAGTCTGCCTCTCGTTCGCATTTGTTAGGCAGTTAGTGTCTGTTGTTCGGAGTGCTAGTATGTCTGTCGTTCGTATCAACCTTTAAAGCCGGCAAAATGAGAGTCTTTCCACTCCGCCAGTAAGAGAACTCAGCGATTGGTCGCCCGGTCGGGGCTTAGTTCCTGCATCTGAGTCTGGGCGTTAGGCCGTCAGTCTGCTCGAGTTTGCCCAGGCAATGGTCATTGGCGGTTGGATCGATCGGTTGGTCGGTCGCGCACTGAGACACGATATGACTTGTCCGTCTTGAGTGTCGGCGCATGTGAGGTCGAGACACGAGTCCAGTGGGCCGTATAGCGAGGGTTAGTAACTTCGCGGTCGACACGAGAGCAACAGGAGTCAACCGACGACATCAATCTGGCCGGTGCGAGCTGCGACGCCGTGAGACGGGAGATCGGCGCGGCTTCCTGCATCCGTTGAAGTGGCTGGCAGCGGACGGTTCGGGAGAGCGATTTAGGGGGTGTTGGGCCAGGTCTTCTCGTGAAATCGCAGTTTATTAGAAGTTAAGTGATTGGTGATATGTTGTTTGATTTACTTTTGTTAAATTCTACTTGTTTTCTTGGTGAGGTCACCAGCCATTTTGCTTTGGAGTCATTCTTCTCCGTTTGCCCACCTGCGGGAAGGTGGTTGTTTATAAACTGGGTGGTCCGTTTTTCCATTGCGTAGTAGGGGGTGGGGGGTGGGGGGGTGGGGGGGGGGGGGGTGCCGCGCGGGATTAACCGTGCGGTCAAGGTCGCTGGAGTCATGGACTGTGCAGTTGGTCCCGGCGGAGGTTCGAGTCCTCCCTTGGGCATGGGTGTGTGTGTTTGTCCTTATGATAATTTAGGTTAAGTAGTGTGTAAGCTTAGGGACTGATGACCTTAGCAGTTAAGTCCCGTAAGATTTCACACACATTTGAACATTTTTGAACACTAGGGGTGGGTTAGAGCAACCTGCGGTTCGGGTTGTTCGGTAATCTCCCTATCAATCTACCGTATGTTAGTAGCTGCCTCTGTCATGTTTGTCGGATTTGGTGTGTTAACGAATTTATTGCTTGAGGTGTAGCAGCCTAATACCTAAAATATGTTTTGATCTTTGGAAACTTTGATATTATTGCCAATGATCTTGAGAGGCAGTATCTGTGTACTGTAGAGCATCTTAACTTTAGTTTGGCTAACCTTGTAGAATTTTATATAAGATTGCATTTCATGGGCTTTTATTTAAATGAACTTTTTAGCATATAAAGTTGCCACTCTTTCACCGTAAAACTTTTCTTAGAAGTTAAAATCAAGTTGCACCTTTTGTGGCAAGGTTAATATTTTAATTGTTACTGTTTTGTAGCATTTGCATCCCTCCTACGGGGGGTGCATAGTTTGTGTGCTTGTGTAAATTGTTAAAACTCTTAGTTTAAAGTTATCTGGTGTGTTGCATATTTGCACCAGTGTAGTCTTTCAGAGGCTGTTGTGAGCTGTCATAACTATGGCCGTGTCAAAAGGGAGCGGCAAGGTTCTCTGCCTGAAAGCTCATACAGTCAGAACTTGTTTCTTTCTGCCTCTGAATAAATTGTAACTTTGATATTTAGAGGGTGCTTTCTGATTATAATTTTAAATCTGTTTCTTTAAAAAATGCTTTTAGGCACTATTAAAGTGAATAAAATCCCCATTTGTTAAAAGGAATTTGGTTATGATTTCATCAGTTACTCCCTGGCAACGACTTCCATGCTCACATATTGTATTAAATGTGTTAATGTTCTTGATGAATCGCTAGTAAATAAAATAAATTCTTAAGAATGTTCTTTGAAAACTAATCACGGCTCAATTTGTTTTATTCAGTGCTGTAAATCTTACCACTGCATTTATACCATGACGCCATTACACCAAATGATTACACAGTCTGTCACACACATAAATTGCCGACACGCAAGTAAAATAATGCTTTATAACACTTTATTATACATACTCCGAGCAGTAAACCAAGTTATAATGCCACCTGTACTATTAACAAAACTTTGCACTTGCAACCGTAATTGGCGTCACAGTCACCTACACAGCCATCCTCGACAACGGCCCGCACATAATTTTGACAATGCACGTTCATGATGTAACCAACATTTTGAAAGAAAGTAAAGTAACATATGCGGCCGAAATTGACTACGTCTGTCATATACGCCACCAGTCACACTGGTAGTCACCACTCATCTCTAATGATGCAATACATCAGAGATGGGTCGTTCGAGAATGAACGGATCCAAAGGTACGGTCCACTAAAGACCGAGGAACGACTTCTAAGGAACGGTCGTTCACCATTCACTTTGATCGCGGTCTGTCTCGCTCCCAGGGACCGTCGTTCACAGTTCATTGCAGCTGCGGTCGGACTCATTCCTGGGAACCGTCGTTCCCAGTTCACTTCGGCCGGTGTAGCTCCTGCATTCTCTGCTCCTGCCTCGATCTCTTTCTGCCGGTTGAGTTCTTTTTTCTGTAGTTGCTTGTTCCTTTCATCATTTTTACAGTTACACAATACGTTGCATGTAATGCATACATATTTTTCAGGCAACAAAAAGAGAAGTCTGCTTGATCAACTATACAACACATTTTTATCACAAGGCAATTTTTTTTGACCAATTGAACGAACAGTGATCTCTTTTTTGTTTGTGGATTAAGTTTCGTCTGATTGATTTAATGACTAACTTAAGACAAATTTTAATACTTTTTTACTGTAGTGCAAGGAAGTTTACATAAAACTTGGGATTTTCACATTTCTTCCAAAAATAAAACATGACACTTATGGAGGCCCTTGTCTTTCAGGTTTGGTTTTCTTCTTTGTGGTATTTTCTGGTTTGGTTTCTTTGCTGAAGAGAGTAGCTGAGCAAGATTTCGGCTCAGTGGGAAAAGGGGAATCGGTGTCTCTCCATTTAAAAATCGTATTTAGTTTTTACCTCAAAAAATATTTTTCAGTAATAGTTTTCTAACAAAATACACTGCTGGCCACCGTAAATGCAACACCAAGAAAGACAAGAGGTGGCACAACAAAATTTATTTTGTAGATAACATGTTGACCAAGTATCAAATGATTACGTTTACAGACGTCTGTGGCATGTGGTTCCTGCCAGAATCAATAGCCAGAGTTGCCGCCATTATTGGAGGGCACCGCTGCCACACGTCTCGGAATTGAGTCAAAGAGACGTTGGATGTGTTCCTGAGGTACAGCAGCCCAGGCAGCTTCCACACGTTGCCAAAGATCATCTGGTGTGGCAGCTGGGGATGTAATGTGGGTCACTCGTTGAGCAACCATGGACCACATGTTTTCTATCGGCGAAATATCCGGAGAGAGAGCCGGCCAGGGAAGCAATTCAATCTGGTTATTGACGAAGAACCTTTGGACAATGCGTGCCACGTGTGGTAGCGCATTATCCTGTTGAAATATGGCTGTGGCCGAGCCCTGAAGGTAAGGAAGGACAACTGGCTCCAGCACCTCGGATATGTAGCGCCGGCTATTTAAAGTACCGGCAATGCGTACTAGAGGCGTGCGAGAGTAATATCCAATACCGCCCCATACCATAATACCCGGTGCAAGACCAGTGTGGCGGTGCATGATGCAGCTGTCCAGCATCCTCTCTCCACGGTGTCTCCACACTCGAATCCGACCATCGTGGTGCTGCAGACAGAAGCGTGCCTCGTCAGTAAAGACAACGTCATTCCATTCTGCCGTCCACATCCGTCTGTCATCACACCATTGGCGACGGAGACGTCTGTGGTTCTGCGTCAATGGTAGTCGAAGCAATGGACGTCTTGCGGACAGACCACTCTGCTGTAAACGGCGTCGAATGGTAAGCGCAGACACTGGATGATGCGTTACAGACGCAATGTGCTGTGCTATGGTTCGGGATGTCACTGAGCGATGCGTCACTGCCATGCCCACAAATTGCCTATCAGCACGTGCAGTGGTGCACTGAGGTGAATGCGATAGACCACGTCGATCCGTCGTACCCTCCTGCATCCAGCGATCACATATCCGCATTACAGTTGTTTGGTTTCGTCCAACACGACTAGCGATTTCTCTGTATGATAATCCACAATCTCGGTAAGCCACTATCCTTCCTCTGTCGAACTAGGATCCTTGATCAAACGATGTTCGCTGTTGTCTACGAGGCATAACTGATCGTCTTGTGAAACAACCACAAGGTAAACACACGTGCCGAACGTACACTCGTCGAAATCGCCAAGCCTTAAATGGCGCTATGAGGTGGCGCCACAGGCGCGCGTGATTTGTGTCTGCGCTGAAATTCTAATCAGTTGCATATCTCATCGCTACAAACCCATGGTGTAAATTTCACTTGATTCGGATGCTTCCTTCGGGGTGTTGCATTTACGGTGGCCAGCAGTGTATATTATGCAAGCGGGCCCGGTATCGATTCCCGGCCGGGTTGGAGATTTTCTCCGCTCGGGGACTGGGTGTTGTGTTGTGCTCATCATCATTTCATCCTCGTTACCGGCGCGCAGGTCACCCAGTGTTGCGTCGACTGAAATAAGACTTCGGCCTAACTTCCCCGGATGGGGCCTCCCGGCCAACGATGCCATACACTCATTTCATTTTTTTCCCTTAGTTTTTAATATCGTATTGCTGAATCAACTTTAGTTATACACTAACCGTGTGAGGAAGATATGACGAGAAAGTCACATTTTATTTTAGGATACTTATTGTTTGATAAAGTCTCCGTTTTCCTCTGGAAACTTATGGGGATACTCAGACAAAACCTAAATTATGTATGGTTTCTGTTCCACGTCCTTTTGTAAATTATTTATTACAGTGTTCCACGAGCTTAGCGCCTGTCTGAATCCGGTAATTTACAGCCTTTAGTTTAGTAACTAGGTGCAGAGTGTTGATGACATCTTCATTTTCATGCCACTGTCAATACTCTATCTTAAGTAACTTGTTGCTCAAATCAAATGTGTGTAAAGATACTCTTATTTTATTAGAAAGGAACTGTTCAGTCGCATGCCATAATTTTTTGGATTCGATCGGATCCTACTTTAATCCTGTTATGTTTTCGTCTTTTGGTTCTGCTTAACGATTCAGTGTGGTGACTATTTTCTTTGGTTTCAGAAAATTAAGGCGACAGAACAGAACACAGGAACCGTAAACAAATTTTCAGTTTTTGTGAATCCACACGCGGCGTATCACTACCGACGGTCTGATATACATCTAAAAAATTCTGTAAGAAATCAAATCAAAATATAGTGCTTTGGGTTCTGAAATGGGCAGGAAATCATGCTTCGACTTACATAGTGGTAAGGAAAATAGGAATAGAACGAAGTACAATCTCATCGTGCGGGGATAATTCAACTTCATCACAGAAAATGAACTTTTTCAACAGATGTATGGCTTTCGCCATCCCCCTTTCTTGAAGGACCCGCATGGGGCACTGAATAACAGTCCTTGAAATGGTTAATCGAGATGAGAGCTTGGAGTTAATTTTGAAAAAAACTGTCAATATAACCATCTCACACATCTTATACTTACAAGATACATACAAGAGACATTTTTCAAAAATGTTTTTTGTCAGAACACTCGTAACTCTAAAAGTCGTTGTACTTTATGATGCTGTGAAAGAACCTAATTATTTAACCAAAACGTTATTCAGCGCTAGATTCGTGCACATCCTTTTCCTGCTCTTTTCTGTAGTAAGTTAGGTACGAAATATGCTTAATATTGTCAGCATGGAACTAGTAACGAACTTTAATTTTCTTTTACTTTCAAATACATTTGTGTGTAAAATTTATATTTCAAGTACGTTATTACGTATTTAATCAATTCTTGAATTTTGAATTCGTTTCATTCTTGTCTGTTCATGGCCGCCTGCACACGGTCAGAAGTGCTTTTTCTTAAATAACGGATGATCCATTCCCTGAATGAACCTTGGTGCTCCTTTCAGCTAGTGACTGATCAAAAGTTGGTTATCTTTTTCGACTGTAAAGGTTTTCCAAGCAATGATGTGTGCTTTGTGGCCAAGTTTTTTATTTAAAAGAAACAAAAAATCTTGTTTGTTTCATTTAGGAACTTTTACGACCTCCGAACATAATTAGGTAGTGTTCCCCGTTTCTGATACAAATTTTTTAATTTTGATGAACAGTTTCTCTGCTCCTGTGCCAGAAGTGGTGATTTTCCCAGCCGGCCGCTGTGGCCGAGCGGTTCTAGGCCCTTCAGTTCGGAACAGCGCTACTGCTACGGTCGCAGGCTCTAATCCTGCTTCGAGCATGGATGTGTGTGATGTCCTTAGATTAGTTAGGTTTAAGTAGTTCTAAGTCAAGGGGACTGATGACCTCAGATGTTAAATCCAACAGTGCTTGGAGCCCTTTGAACCATTTTAATTTGATTGTTCCAAATAAATCTTCATTTCTACCACAGTATGACACTTTGATACGTAGTTAATGCACACTCCCACACATTTTATAAGGAAACTATTAACGTTGAATTGACAGATGACAATTTACTTTCAGTTATTTCATGCCAGTAGAGCGGACGTGCATACAAATTACGTACAGAAAATAACGAACGGAAAACACCGGACTTGGTACGATTATGAGCTTGTCTCGAAAGTGAATAGCGGCTGTGGTGGTCTGCTGGGGTTTGGACAGGTTCCGTAATCCTGCTTCCGTTCAACCTGCTACGGCCTCTCTTTACTCGCTTGCGGTCACTGGTTCGTGGCTTCAGCCGACCGGTGCGGTGCACACTAGGCCAACGAAGACGAACGAAAGACAAAGACTCAATTCGACCGAACTTTGGTTGCATTGGCGTTTGGCTTCTCTACCGCACAAATGGTAGGTCTTGAGGCCAACGGATTCGGGCATGTGGAATCACAGTTTGCTCTGGTAATTGGCCGACATTGCTCTCCCGTTTTGTTATTGTTATAAACTAGCCTTTTAATTGCAATTTCACGGGCCGGTATTATGAAGGAATAAGAGGAGTTAGCAGTCGTCGCAAATGCAGCATTTATTTTACTGCAAGAAGCTGATCACCTGTAAAAGAAGAAGGAGAAACGACGCTAGTGGACGATCTCTCTTTTAAAAAGTAGGGACCCGCGTGGTGGGACAAAATTAACGTCTGCCTTAAAGCTGAATTGAAATATGGGATGTTTCATAACTTTTGTGAATGAGAGCTGCAGATTTAGAAATGTTATTGAATCATGTACGTCCTAAAATTTGGGAGGATGATACCTCTTTTAGGAGAGCTTGACCTGCAGCAAAAAGTTAAGTCACTCCCAGTTTGGTTCGTTTCTCTTTGTCGTTCACGGCAAAAAGATGTCAATAAAGACACCATTTTATTTTTTCACACCATGCATATCACTTTCTAATAGCTGAGTTCTTTTCTTTACAAGCGCATAGGGACCAAAGCTATCAGTTATGAACGGGGCCAGAGAATTCAGTGCCTAAGGGGCTGAATGTATTTTACTGTGACTGTATTTGTTTTTCGATATTGGGAGTTGCATTGCCCAATTACTTCGTATACAGTTTTGCTAAAAATAACACAGCGTAAGTACACCACTTGCAGTTACAACACGCTACAAGATAAATCGAGTTCTGTATCCGGTCTTCAGTCACACATTCATTCAACGTAAGCAGAAGAAATGTAATTAAATGAAAGTTACAGCCCATCATCTTATCTGTAACGCTATATGTGTGTGCACACTGGCCATCCCCACCACATTTTAACCAGCACGGAGAATGGTGTTTCTCCCTGAAAACCATTCGACCAATCAGGAGCCAGGAAGATCCTTGCTACCTTATGAGGATTGATTTCCTTCAGGGAATATGAAGCAACCGTGTAGTCTCCAGGTTTATTTGACGTCGTACTCACCACCACGATGTCTACAGCTCATAATATTATCCCCAGTGGTAGTGATGACTTCATACTGCGAAATATTTCAGTCTGATACAAAGTCGTGCTGAAATGTAATGCCTCCGAATATTTTTTGTGAAAATTTTTAAGCCTTGTAAATAATGCAAAATTTATTAACATTCTGCATCTTTATTCATAGATATTCATGTGTCATAAATGTTACAGTTCCTCATTATTTTTCCAGAAGCTTCATTTGTTACACGACTTCTGTCACTGCTCTCATCTTTGAATAACTGGATGGGTTATGGAATTTCCTGGCAGCACTAAACAATGTGCCGTGTTTTTGCTCGACTCCCTACCCTTGCCTGTCATGGTCAGTGTGCCTACCTGCTGAGCTATCCATGGACGTCTCACGGCACGCATCAGACTTCGAATTCCAGCCGGCCCATAGTACAATCTGCAGGAAAATTTTAAAACAGTGCATATTTCCGTGCAATGTTAAAAATTAACCTTTGTAAACAATTCTGTAGGCTAAGGTTAAGATATTTCTCTGTAATTTTTTCTATGAAGTCCAACGCCAGCACTTAGGCGGGAAACAGCTATGAGGTTTGTAACGTAGATGGAAAACTGTGAGAGTGCAACGTGTCTGAACAGTTCAATGAATAGGACACTGTTCTCCAATGGCGTCGAGTCCCGACTAGCTACACAGGTTCAATCTGACAAAAAGTTTCTAAACAGCACACTTTCGTTGCACAGACAAGTATTGATTATGGAAAGAATGGATTTGGTTCGTTTCCGAAAATAATATGTAGTATTCCTGTTCATGGTTTGATACTGATGACCTGATATGATTTATTTATAACGTTTACATAATGTTCGATGACAAAATGAAATCTCTGTGACTAGTGTTATTTGTGCTGCATTCAGTCTACTATACTTACGACTTACGTCTCTCTCAGTCTTACTAGTGAAGTCAGTTCCAGTGACTTCCTCATCACGCTGAAGAACCTCTAATGTTAAGCAGCTGAAGGTGGTCAGTTCAGTATTGCAGGGTTAGAGAGTTTTCTGTCATTATCCAAGTAGACATACACTGGAACGACAAAAGTCGTAGGGTAGCGACATACACATATACAGATGGTGGTAGTATCGCGTACTCGAGGTATAAAAGGGCAGTGCATTCGCGAAACTCATTTCTATTCGGGTGACTCAGGTGAAAAGATTTCCGACATCATTATGGACGCACGACGCGAATTAACAGGCTTGGAAAAGGGAGTGGTGGTTGGAGCTAGATGCATGGGACACTCCCTTTCTGAAATCGTTAGGAAATTCAATATTCCGCGATCCACAATATGCCGGCCGTTGTGACCGAGCGGTTGTAGGCGCTTCAGTCTGGAACTGTGTGACCGCTACGGTCGCAGGTTCGAATCCTGCCTCGGGCATGGATGTGTGTGATGTCCTTAGGTTAGTTAGGTTTAAGTAGTTCTAAGTTCTAGGGGACTGATGACCTCAGATGTTAAGTCCCTTTTTTTTTTTTTTTTTTGAGCAATGTGTAACATACGACGAATGTATGCATTAGGAAAGTGCGGCAAAATTTGGCATCAGTGGGCTATGCCAGCAGATGAGCAACGCGAGTGCCTTTGCTAACAGCACCACATCGTCTGCAGAGTCTCTCCTGGGCTCGTGACCACACCAGCTAGACCCTCGACGACTGGGAAGCCGTGTCCTGCGCCGCTGAGACCCAGTTTCAGTTATTAAAAGCTGATGTTAGAGTTCGCATGTGGCGAAGCCATGGGCCCAAGTTGTCAACAAGGCACTGTGCAAGTTGGTGGTGAATGGTGTAGGCTGTGTTTACATGGAATTGTCTGGCTTCTCTGATCCAACTGAACAGATCATGAACTGGAAATAGTAGTGTTCGGCTACTTGGAGACCATTTACAGCCATTCATGGACTTAATGTTCTCGAACAATGACGTCATGTAAGCGGCCCACTGTTGTTCGCAATTGGTTAGAAGAACATGCTGGTTATTTCGAGTGAGTGATTTGGCCACCCAGATCGCCCGACAATAATCCCATCGAACATTTATGGGTAAGCAGGAGGTTAGTTCGTGCATATCCTGCACCAGAAAATTTTTCGCAATTATGGACGGCTGTAGAGGTATCATGGCATCTAACGACTTGTTGAGTTCATGCCTCGTCGAGCTGCTGTAGTATCCGGACAAAAGGAGGTCCGACACGATTTTAGGAGGTATCCCATGACTTTTTCACCACAGTGGAGGGGGTATAGGACGCAGTAGTGGTAGTAGTAGTAGTTGAACTAGCAGTAGTAGTAGGACGGTTGTATTAGTAGCAGTAGAAGTATTTATTTTTTTATTTATTTAATTTTATGGCCACTTTAGTCAAAAATACAAAGTTGTACACAAGTTGTTATACAGGGGTACAATTTGGCTCAACAATAACTTAATATGATATTAAGGTAATATAATTATTAGAGTCTATTCTTATATGAAAGGTGTTTTGCTCTTCTGTCTGCCCAATATTTCTTCATTCTTTCAGATATTTTCTTTCTTTCTTCATCTGAGACCACCCTTCCTGTACTCCTTTTATTGATTTTCATTTGTAGTCTGGTTTGCGGGTCTTGCAGTATTCTGATTTGCTCTGTCTTGTTTTTTAGGTCATCTACTGTAATTTGGAGTTCTTTTATATCTTCCTTAATTTCTGTGATCCATTTAATGTCGCTCTTGCTATTCCACAATTTTTGTATTATTTTTTTTACAAATTCTGTTTTCTGGAGTTCTCATCAGATGTCCAAAGAATGAGATGCGTTTCTTCCTGATCGTGCTCATGACTGGTCCTATTTTCTTATATACTGTTTCATTTGATGCTATTCTCCAATGTCCATTTATTTTATACTGTTTATTTTGACATGTCCTAATTATTCTTCTTTCTGTTTTTAGTATTCTGTCAATTTCTGCTGTATTAGTTGTTTTGAAGATAGTTTGAGCTGCATACGTTATTTCTGGTTGTGTAACTGTTTTATAGTGTTTTAATTTTGCATCTATAGATAGGGTTTTTTGTTGTATGTAGTTTTGGTAATGTAATTTGCGTAGTTCAGTTTTTTTTTATTCTATTCTGCCATGATGGCTTCTCATTAGTTTGTATGTTATTATTTCACCTAAATATTTAAATTTATCAACAATTTTGATTTCCTGTTCTCCTATTGTAATTTTGTTTGCAAATGGTGGATCAGTTAGCATAGTTTTTGCAAATGATATTCTAAGGCCTACTTTCTCTGCTATTTCTTGTAGTGATTTCACTTGTTGCCTGGCTTCGTGAACGGTGTTGGCTAGGAGAGCAAGATCATCAGTGAATCCCAAGCATTTTAAGTTAATATCATCTTTTGCACTTCCAATTCTTATCATCTTTGGATTGTCCTTGTACCATTCTCTCATTATGTACTCCAGTGCACAGTTGAACAGTAATGGTCATAGGCAGTCACCTTGTCTTAAGCCTGTTTTTATGAGGAATGGTTCCGAAATTTCACTCTAAACTTCACTTTTGATTTGGTGTTGGTTAGAGTGAGTTGTATTATTTTAATTAGTTTTGGATGGAGTCCTAAATTTCTTAAAATTTTTAATACTGAAGGTCTGTGGAGACAGTCATATGCCTTCTTAAAATGTACAAATGTTATTGCCATAGGTTTGTTCCGTTTCTTGTAGTATGCCATAATCAATTTTAAACTAATTATCTGCTCTGCACAGCTTCTCCATGGTCTGAAACCTCCCTGATATTCCCCTAACTCCTGTTCTAATTGCTCCTTGATTCTTTCATTTATGTTTACTAAAAAACCCTGTTCCAAACTGGGGACATTGTTTCATTGCCCTCGGTCCTGGTTTCCCATTATAAATTCTGTATCCTTGTGATTCGAATGGCTCCTCTGTGGTGTTTCTCATTTCTTGGATCCCTGTTATTAAAATGTTTTGTTTATTTGGTTCATCTGTGAGCTTCTTGACTTTTCCGGTCTGAAGTAGTGAGTTTATGTTGTGTATTGCTATATAATTTATTTGCTCATGTTTAATCTTCTTTTATTGTTTTAGTGTGCATTTGGATGGTTGCAAACGCTCCGATTCGTTGGTGTCTTCTAGTTGACTACCCACCGTATCCGATGTAGCCTTTTCCTGCCTTTTTGAGCAGGACGGTGGAATTTTTTTCCTAAAGGACCTTTCCATTTTTTACTTTCGAAGGTTGTCAACCTTAGTTGGAGCAAGCTCCGATTTACAACTACGGTTGCTAACCGCAGAGGCTGTGTTTGGTCCACGATAGCTATTTTATTTCACTCAAGTCCGCCGGTAAACCCCCTGAGGACTTCCCTATCCGCCACCTGGGACGTGCCACGTAGGAGTATCATCTCTCCTCCTACTATGACAGCATATTATTTATAGTACTATACTGTTTCATTTTTGATCACAGAAATTATTAATTAACCCGCAGTGAACGTGGAAAGACAACTCTAGACAGGAAATGTGCCCATGTGTAGAATAACAGGTAAAGGACTGTAATGTAGATGAAATAAATATATCTTCTTCTTCTTGACAATGTCCACATTTTGAGCCAATACTGTAAAATATCCATCAAGTCTTGGGTTGGGAATTCCCCGTTAATGATATGTTCAGCTCTGAATCCCCCACTTGCTATAAAATATGCTTCTTCAGGTAATGAGTCAAACATGTCCATTATTTCGGGGACGTGCAAGAAGTTAACAGCATGAAAAACTTTACAACCTCACTTCTAAATGAAATATCATCACATTATTTAACCTTCAAGAAAATAAATTATGGAATGGTATTCTGTCTGAATGACTGCGTTGTTCTATGCCGTAACTCAGGTATGCACTTAGAGATCTGTGGAGAAAAATAAGGATCAGTATATTCTAAAGCGAAGGTGACACAGGCAAATATCAGATATTATCCGACTCGTCTTCTGTCACAAACAGTACTCGTATCTGAAAGATTCTAACATCACCCCTTCCATACCATCATCAACTTCCTGCCATCGAGTTTGGTTGAGTCAGAGGATGCGATAAAACTAAGCCAATCTTCTCTACGCTATTAAGAAGCTGCTCATACTTTTTGTCTCATCGAAATAGTTGACTCTAACGCCGGCGACGGTTCTCGAAGTACGCGCGGTTCGCCCTTGACACGTCGCCACGTGAAAAGAATCCAGTCAGTCTCCTTGCAGGTGACGTGTTACACCGGTCGGGCACCAGCTATTCGTCCGCGATCAGATCAGTAGATAGCACGCGTCATGCAAATGCTGCCGTCCATCGTCACTCAGGCCATCGTTAAAAGGACTGACGTCACTGTCGTGTTGAGAACCAAGTTACTCCATTCACCATCGCGACAGGCTAGGGTTCTTTCTTCGTGCACTGCTAACATGTTCAACTCAGATTCTAATGTGTGCGTATATCAAGGCGTTCTAGGTTAAAACATTTTACCATTACTAATACGAACATGAAAATTTCCGAGTTCATCTGTTCTCATACACCCATTGTAAGGAGGTAAAATGAAACATAAATTGCATGGAATCTGCAAGTCTTAAGTATGCAGTTCGGTTACTGTATGGGCAGTATCAAATGCATAAACAGCGTTGTTTATAACTGTGCCTTTCTGTGATGTAACAGTCGCTCTGTACACCCATCAACATCTGACTTGTGCCAGTGCTCATACCCAAGATAAAGTCGCATCTTTCCTTGAGACAAACTGTTAAGTAAATTATCACTTACTTTGAAGATCGCGTGTAACGCAGCAAATAGCATGATAGGAAAAGTATGACTTGTCCACAACAGACGTTGTGTATTGTTTGTGTGTGTGTGTGTAGATGCGGTCGCGCACGCTTGCGTGGTACTTACAGATGCGATACCTGTTATCATACACAAAGCTTAAGTCAATGCAACGGCCAGGCGATGTGGACACTCCTCAGAGCCAATATCAGCTAAGTTAACTAAATTATGTGATTATCAAATCCACTTTCATTAACAGTTTTTCACCATCAAATTCCAATAATAGAGGGGCATGGGTACACGGAAGTGATCATTAGTTGAATAAAGAAGAATATTTTGAGAAACTGCTTTGCAAATTTGTTTCATCATCACAAGGAGAAAACGTCCCATCTAAAATACTAGGCTACTACTGGAAGGTACAGCGAAAAAGAAAGCAGAAGAAACAGAGAGAGGGAGAGAGAGAGAGAGAGAAGGACAGAAAGAAAGTCAAAGTTTTTCGTAACGGGGAATATTAACAATCCTTCACCTGGCTAGCGCCTTCCAGATTTGATAATCTGTAATACATAAAGCGTTGTCATTTTAGAAATAGTCTTTCCTTAAAAAACACGTGGTTACTTCAGACTTAGTTCTCTCTCTGCGTGCGTGAATAAGTGCCGAAGTACAAATCCTAGCATTTTTCTCCGACTTTTCGATTATGTCCACTCTGCCAATCATTTGTTAACGCGGAAAATCTCAAACTGCACTGTAGCTCGGAATTTTCGTTCAGCAGTGGAATCCCAATGACCGAGTGGGCCAGTCAGTTCAAAGGTAGCAGGAAGAAAATGGCATACCGCTCCCAATAGCACAATGCCTAATAACGCTCGGTGCTGTTACAACCAACCACATGAATAATGACGGCTTTGTCTTTATTAAAATAAAAAAGCGGAACTGGCTGGAGCTTGTGTAGAAGCAATATTCCCACAAAGTTCTCAGTTTCATTTTTAGAGATAGCCCATAACAGTAGAAATGGAGATTATAAATGGTAATGTTTCGCCTGCGTATTGTTTTTACAGCGCAGACATGTTGCCATGTCGATAGACCAATTGCCACGGAGTAACCTTTCCGTCTTAAACTTGAGTCTGCAAGAACCGGTATATCGGCTTTCGTGTACCTTGAGCAAAAAACGCATTTTAAATGCAGTCTGACTAATATCAAGAGAAAAAAATTCATATTTTAAATGTCATGCATGGATTTGCAACAGATTTGTACAAGCGAGTTTGAAGCCTACCTTCAAGGCGAACGCCTCAGGAACACGTGAGTCTCGCCCTCGTGTCCTACCAGACGAGATTACACGCCTCAAGGGCGTATCTAAAGAGCCAGGTGACCACTGCAACTGGTTCTTGGAGGTCGATATCAAGACGCTTCGTATTTTTGTTGACATTGGGAAGCGCTATAATTTATAATTGAGACTCCTGCATCTGTATCGAATAATAGCGACTTACCTTTTCAGTTCTAAACGATTCGATGTTTGACATTATTATTTCAAAATCCAATATGCCGGTGGTGTGTAAGTAACAAAAAAATTCAAAATGGCTTTGGCGGGGAATTTTCTTTCTTGTATTCGTTGAAATGAAACAGCCATTGGCACCGCAGATTTTTTTTTACCTAAAATGAAACTGGCCAGCCAGTATGAATAGCCTGTCATGTTCAAATTTGATTTTTGTTTGCGTCATATTCAAAAGTACCCGGTTATACTACAGTATTCCCACATCAAACAAACCTGAAATGGCTCCACGTTCAAAAGTATCCGCTTATTTATCAAAATTACACTTGCACACATACACACAATAACGCACGAACACACGCACACACACACACACACACACACACACACACACACACACACACACACACACAATCAAATATTTATACCAAATATTGTAGCCTCATTAGTAAATTGGATTGCTTTCAATCTTTACTCTTTCAATGACAACCTTTAAATGTGTGTGATATTTTACACAGGTTAGCTCAAGTCTTTCAGAGTGATTCACAGTATAATGTGGCAGGTTAATACACATCGTCCTATTAAACTGATGGAAGTTTCAGATAATATAGATGAAATTGATGTATTTCACTTCTCACGCAATAAATTAGCTACATATCATATTTAATATTTTTGCGCTATCACACATAAACGAAACTGACACGTACCTTTCTCTTGCAGTACAAACCAAATTTTAAACTTACATACATACGTAATGAACTCAGTCATTATCATTATTTCTTCAGGCGGTAGTAACTCTGAGCTGAACTATTCAGTTTATCTGTAAGTGCAAAACGTTTATCATCTGGTGCTGAAAGACTTAGCTTGTGCGGTTTATCAGGAGGAACCACATCGCGATGGGCCTGAATAACAGACTGCGCAGTTGTTTTAATGTCAGAATTCAACACGCATTGCGTAGTGGCATGTGCAGTACAGTATTCTCGCTCGATATGTATTCCTAGTGGACATACCACATCTATGTGATTTCGTTATTTCATTTCTGAATTAAACACTCTACCTCGGCTGATGGTACATCATCACAGCTGAGACCCCAGTAGGTTACACCCTTCACAATGCATCCCATTCAAACAGAGCAGTAAGAAAAGGATCGCAACTGAACCTTCAGTAGTAGATACACTCCAAAATGCATTTAGTTTGCACGTAGCGTTAAACCACTGAACTAAATGTATCAGAATGGAAGGAACAGTGTGGAATAGAACATATCCAGTTGGAATGGATGAGAACAGAATGGATCGGAACGCAAGGAACACGGTAGAACAGAATAGGTCGGTATGGATGCCAACACAGCGGTTCGCAACGGAATAGATCGGAACAGAATGAAATAATTCAGAATGGAACAACTCGTAACTGAAGGGGTCGGATCAGTATGGAACGGACTGGATGGAAATGGTAAGGGTTAGAAGAGAACGGAATGAAACGAGTCAGATTGGAATGGACTGAAATGGAGCAGAACAGTGGGTTGGAAGAGGACAGTTCGGAAGTGAATGGAACAGAATGGTTGACCTTCATTGTCCCATCTTTCCTTTTTTTTCAGCGTTCTGTTCGTTCTGATCCTTTGTCATTTGTAAATGGTCTATGTATTCTGACGCAGCCTATGTTTTTAAGCCGTGTGTGTTGTGCCCTGTTCCTTTGTTTACAAAAGGTATGTGTGAATGAAATTCAGACCAGATGCGTCTCTTAAATGGTCTGGGTCAATGACACCACTTGAATTCTGATAGTTGTATTTGTATTTGACACCATCGTCTACATGCGAGCAGTTCCATACTGTTCCATAAACTGAAACTTTGTTTGTAATCGGTTCAGATGTTGATTGAACATCGCAGTTTTCAACATGCCCCCCAATTCCACTGCACAAAATACCAGTCTTAAAAGTCGGGTGTAGAAATCTTGATGAAACATTTGCAAGAAACTGCCGTTGCTGCAAAAAAGACAAGCTGAAACTGACACTATACTGCCAATTTTATTCAGACTCGTTTATGAGTTGCTAGTTGCTACAGAGATTTCAACGTGAGAGACTTAACTGTACTGTAGAAAGTTTATCTCTTGTGCATATACAGCTATCTCTAGAATTTTCGTTCTTCTATTGTTCTAAAATGCAAAAACGATGTACCAGCTTACAACTGACTCTTGTTTCTGTTTCTCTTAGATCTTCCACACTAGAAACTTTGGCGTTTTATCATAATTACCAATGAAATAGTAATGAAATAGGCTACTTAAAAATGCATTATATTTTATTTAAAGTACTGTAATCTGAACCATGCTCCACTAATCAAAATCTTTTATGCATTTTCGCCCGTTAATTACTTGTAATTGATCGGTTTGCAGACGCAAAGATCGTAAGCCATAAGCACTTCATAGTTTCCAAATTTCAACGTACATCATTCGAGCCTGCAGTTTATAATGATAACGAAGTCCGATAGTTATTACTATTATCATGCAAATCATTCTTTGCATTGAAACATAACTTAAAACTCGGTTTTGTATCATCAGACTTTTCCATTCCCCAACAACGACTTCTGTGGCTAATGATTCAGTTTTACAAATGTAACAGGTATTTGCTCAGTTCAAGATATTAGATGAAGCGGGAGGATTCTACTTCACCTCAATAATTCTAAAGCCTGTATTTTCAGGATTTTATTATTCTCTTGCTGTCGTCAGTGTGCTGCAACATTGTTTTGCGAACATTTTACTTATGATTCTAAAACATTTAAGAAATGCATACTAGCAGGAACTATTAAGCCAAAAAAAGGCAATTTATTAATGAAAGCAGGAGGCCGAGATTTTGAAGGAGAAGGAAGAGAAGAATACGATGTGTAAGATGAAGATGATGCTGCTGATGACGATGATGATGGAGGTGAAGCAGAATCCTAAAAGAAGATTATATTGGAGACAGGGAGTAAAGTGGCAGCGTTGTTTCTTATTGGTCCAACAGGGAAAACGTGTGATGCTGTATACGGAATCAGATATCAAAAATGTGGATGATCAGTGATTCATCGGTAGATGATGATGGAGATGACAATCAAGGATACCGGTACACCATAGTATTCATAATTTACTGTTTAAAATTAATCCTTCCAAAAAGAGTTATACAACAAAAGAGCTTCATACGTTCAGGGCACCAGAGCTCATAATTAAAGATATATCTCCAGAATGAGATCTTCACTCTGCAGCAGAGTGTGCGCTGATATGAAAATTTCTGACTGATTAAAACTGTGTCCCGGGCCGAGACGAACTCGGGACCTTTGCCTTTCGCGGGCAACTGTTCTACCATCTGAGCTACCGAAGCACGACTCACGCCCGGTCCTCACAGCTTTACTTCTGCCAGTATCTCGTCTCCTACCTTCCAAACATCACAGAAGCTCTCCTGCGAACCTTGCAGAACAAGCACTCCTGAAAGAATGGATGTTGCGGAGAGATGGCTTAGCCACAGCCTGGGGGTTGTTTCTGGAATGAAATTTTCACTCTACAGCTGAGTGTGCGCTGTGATGAAACTTCCTGGCAGATTAAAACTGTATGCCGGACCGAGACTCAAACTCGGGACTTTTGTCTTTCGCGGGCATGTGTTCTACCAGCTGAGCTACCCAAGCACGACTCATGATCCGTCCTCCAGCTTCAGTATCTACCAGTACCTCGTCTCCTACCTTCCAAACTTCACAGAAGCTCTTCTGCAAACCTTGCAGAACTAGCTCTCCTGGAAAAAAGGATATTGCAGAGACATGGCTTAGCCTCAGCCTGGGGGATGTTTCCAGAATGATATTTTCACTCTGCATGGGGGTGTGCGCTGATATGAAACTTCCTGGCAGATTAAAACTGTGTGCCGGATCGAGACTCGAACTGGGAGCTTTGCCATTCGCGGGCAAGTGCTTCTTAAATGTGTAACTCGTATACACAATTCCCACATAGGCCATACATATATGCGTTTTCGGAAGTGAAGGTGTAGTGTCAGGATGGGAGACAACTTCATTTCAGACCCTAATCCACCTTTTCCTAACGTTGGCTACGTGATATATTGCCAGGTTTTGTCAGAGGAGATTATGTGATTCAAGCGTGCACTGTAGCTTCCAAAAAGACCTGTTTCTCAACTACTACACAAACTGGTTCATGAAGGACAGCTGTTCTGAAAGGAGAAGAAGAAAGACTACGATGGAGAAGATAATGGTGCTAAAGTAAAATAAAACAATGTATTTATGAAAGCAGAAGGTGGAGGTACTGGAGGAAAAAAACTACAATGAGGAAGTTGATGATGATGATCTTGATGATGATGAAGAGGAAGAGGAAGAAGAAGATCTTCACAATGAGGAAGATAGTGAAGATGACAATTAAGAAGCAGAAGGAGAGGATTACAGCAATGAGGGAGTAGATATTCATGATTGAAAGAAGGCCTGAAACACATTACCATCGCATATCGATTTTGTTTACCTGAATTACCTAAATGAATTGGTAGAATAATTAGTTTTCTTTCTGACTTTGGAGGCAATGGCAATAATTCTCGTGTTAATGAGATAATATCTACCGAACAGGAACTTCAAGCAGAATCAATTCTTGCTTGATGTTTGCAATCCCTGTCGAAAATAATAAAGCGAAACACTCAACTGCAGAATGGGAAGTTAAGTATAAGAACATCCCATCAATTGACAGACATCCATAAAAAGTGCATTTTGTAAATTTGGAAGACTTCAAAACAGTTCATGTAACTATTGTGTGGGAATTAATTTATCATAGCTTGCAATGGGCCTTTGGAACAGCTGGTGAGAGATGATATTTGATGTTATAGGAGAATCGAGAACATAGAATGGTGACAATATTGTAAGTCTGTGAAAATACGGTAAATATGAATTGTAATGTACTGCATGTAAAAACAATGTACAGTTTTGAATCTGAACATTCCTCATCATAGCTAGACTGTCTGCAACTATGCTTGATCAGGATTGGCTTATACAGTGTCCAGTAAACCAAGTGTGAATCTAACATTATCTGGAGTACATTTTTTATTATGTATATGTGTGTCAAAAAATGTAAAACAATAAAGGTGTGAAACTCTAACAACATTTTACAGTTTCGACTCTGCATATCCTTTGACATAGCTAGACTTCACATCCAACATTCCACTGGAATGTAATACACTCCTGGAAATTGAAATAAGAACACCGTGAATTCATTGTCCCAGGAAGGGGAAACTTTATTGACACATTCCTGGGGTCAGATACATCACATGATCACACTGACAGAACCACAGGCACATAGACACAGGCAACAGAGCATGCACAATGTCGGCACTAGTACAGTGTATATCCACCTTTCGCAGCAATGCAGGCTGCTATTCTCCCATGGAGACGATCGTAGAGATGCTGGATGTAGTCCTGTGGAACGGCTTGCCATGCCATTTCCACCTGGCGCCTCAGTTGGACCAGCGTTCGTGCTGGACGTGCAGACCGCGTGAGACGACGCTTCATCCAGTCCCAAACATGCTCAATGGGGGACAGATCCGGAGATCTTGCTGGCCAGGGTAGTTGACTTACGCCTTCTAGAGCACGTTGTGTGGCACGGGATACATGCGAACGTGCACTGTCCTGTTGGAACAGCAAGTTCCCTTGCCGGTCTAGGAATGGTAGAACGATGGGTTCGATGACGGTTTGGATGTACCGTGCACTATTCAGTGTCCCCTCGACGATCACCAGTGGTGTACGGCCAGTGTAGGAAATCGCTCCCCACACCATGATGCCGGGTGTTGGCCCTGTGTGCCTCGGTCGTATGCAGTCCTGATTGTGGCGCTCACCTGCACGGCGCCAAACACGTGTACGACCATCATTGGCACCAAGGCAGAAGCGACTCACATCGCTGAAGACGACACGTCTCCATTCGTCCCTCCATTCACGCCTGTCGCGACACCACTGGAGGCGGGCTGCACGATGTTGGGGCGTGAGCGGAAGACGGCCTAACGATGTGCGGGACCGTAGCCCAGCTTCATGGAGACGGTTGCGAATGGTCCTCGCCGATACCCCAGGAGCAACAGCGTCCCTAATTTGCTGGGAAGTGGCGGTGCGGTCCCCTACGGCACTGCGAAGGATCCTACGGGCTTGGTGTGCATCCGTGCGTCGCTGCGGTCCGGTCCCAGGTCGACGGGCACGTGCACCTTCCGCCGACCACTGGCGACAACATCGATGTACTGTGGAGACCTCACGCCCCACGTGTTGAGCAATTCGGCGGTACGTCCACCCGGCCTCCCGCATGCCCACTATACGCCCTCGCTCAAAGTCCGTCAACTGCACATACGGTTCACGTCCACGCTGTCGCGGCATGCTACCAGTGTTAAAGACTGCGATGTAGCTCCGTATGCCACGGCAAACTGGCTGACACTGACGGCGGTGGTGCACAAATGCTGCGCAGCTAGCGCCATTCGACGGCCAACACCGCGGTTCCTGGTGTGTCCGCTGTGCCGTGCCTGTGATCATTGCTTGTACAGCCCTCTCGCAGTGTCCGGAACAAGTATGGTGGGTCTGACACACCGGTGTCATTGTGTTCTTTTTTCCATTTCCAGGAGTGTATTTCTATAGTAAAATTTTTAGATAGAGTACTTCTGTCTGAGTTCCCTAATAGCCCCTTCTGTAACATATAGCAAAGGGAGAGACGAAATTCACTAATGCGACAAAATTTGAGGTGCTTATGATTTTTTTTTCTTTTGACATTGGAAAATATGTTAAAGAGTATACTTTCAGACACGTCAAAAAATTCAGGTGTGTGCGTGTGTGTGTGTTACCGTGTGTGTGTGTGTGTGTGTGTGTGTGTGTGTGTGTGTGTGTGTGTGTGTGTGTGTGTGCTTATGAAATTTTTGATATATAATCGAATACTTGTGAATGTAGTGCCCGGATCAGATGAAGAAGCCTGTGGATGCAAATGGTGTAAAAGCAAACATCAGTCACTTTTGAATTAGGCGGGCAATACCTACTGATTGGCGAAACGCATAGCTCTTCAATGGCTGTTTTAGTATCATCTTGCATTCTTTTAAGTTCCCCAACGCTACCCTCTCGCATTTTAAATTTCCAATTATCACCATATTGCGTTTCTTAAATTTTCAATATAAGCATAAGCTCGAATTACCTGGTTTTACCATTATGGAAATTTTATGTGTGAAAGTTTACGTGTACAGGTTTCCAGTGCTGACATATATGTGAGCAATTACTGTTAACCTACTTAGTCACATTTGGCGACACATTAGAGACGGCCCATTCCCTCTTGCATTGATTCACAGAGCCGTATCCTTCTAAGAAGTGTGTGATTCGGAAAAATGCAGCACTAGCTCTTCTGATCCAAAACGTTTCTCTGTTGACGCGAGTACAGTAGAATGAAGATTCTACAACAGGCTTCTCTTATCACACGTCACATCACATGCTGAAAGAATCGTTTCCCTAGCTGCAAAAAACGTGCAGCAGACCAAGTTCCTGTATCAATTTGAGTGTCCCACCAATATGTGCATCTTTTCTTAACCCTGAAATAAACAGAAAACTAAAAAGTATCAGTTTCTTAGAACACTGCGTTAACATAGATATCGGCTTAGTGATTTACTTTTAAATTCCAGGATTGACGTTTGTGTAAATTTTTCCTCCCAGTTTTGAGAATTTAAACAGAATAAAATTAACGGTTTTTGTTTTTGTATGGGCTCCTCACTACAATACTACTGTGCTTGAAATTGTAGTCCAGTCAATAAGCCCAAAAATGTCGAATGTGGGTAATAATTCAAGTAGTCGCACGTTTTGCACAGTGGTAGGAAGGAGTACCACAAAAAAATCCTGCTTGATGGGGGATGAGTGTGTGAGTAAGAGTGCATTTCGAGGTCATTTCTGTACGTTTTTCTTGAAATTCTCAAAACACGTGCTCTCTATCGGAAACCTAAGTACAAAAAAAATTACACTGAATTTCCTACAAAGAATGACGCAATCGTTTTTACTCTGGATCTAATAGTTAGCGCAAAGAGAGCAAGATAATATTAAAATCTCTCACGAATAGCGAGCACTGTAGTTTCGTAACTTTTGTAGGCCAGTTTGAGGTAGTTTACCGATTTGATTGGACCACAAGAGTTCATCAGGACCTCCTCTACACAACTGTGAAATGTTGTATGCAGTTAAATTTACACCCTGCATTTCTGTTCTTGATTTAAAAATAACATTTTCTTGACTCGGCATCCGTAAGTCTCATTCAGGCTCTACTGCTCATTATAATAAAACCAGTGTGTATTCACATAATTGTTTTATGTGGATGATAGTGATCGAATACATTGTTTATGTTTATTTTTTATTTATTTGTTTAACATAATCAGATGAATTCCTTCAGAGTCCTTATATCAGACTTTTTACGTTGTTGTTATTGTTGTTGTTGTGGTCTTCAGTCCTGAGACTGGTTTGATGCAGCTCTCCATGCTACTCTATCCTGTACAAGCTTCTTCATCTCCCAGTACCTACTGCAACCTACATCCTTCTGAATCTGCTTAGTGTATTCATCTCTTGGTCTCCCTCTTCGATTTTTACCCTCCACGCTGCCCTCCAATACTAAATTGGTGATCACTCGATGTCTCAGAACATGTCCTACCAACCGATCCCTACTTCTAGTCAAGTTGTGCCACAAGCTCTTCTTCTCCCCAATTCTATTCAATACCTCCTCATTAGTTATGTGATCTACCCATCTAATCTTCAGCATTCTTCTGTAACACCAAATTTCGAAAGCTTCTATTCTCTTCTCTTCTAAACTATTTATCGTCCACGTTTCAGTTCCATACATGGCTACACTCCATACAAATACTTTAAGAAACGACTTCCTGACATTTAAATATATACTAGATCTTAACACATTTTTCTTCTTCAGAACCGCTTTCCTTGCCATTGCTAGTCTACATTTTATATCCTCTCTACTTCGACCATCATCAGTTATTTTGCTCCCCAAATAGCAAAACTCCTTTACTACTTTAAGTTTCTCATTTCCTAATCTAATTCCCTCAGCGTCACCCGACTTAATTCGACTACATTCCATTATCCTCGTTTTGCTTTTGTTGATGTTCATCTTACACCCTCCTTTCAAGACACTATCCATTCCGTTCAGCTGCTCTTCCAAGCTCCTTGCTGTCTCTGATAGAATTACAAAGTCATCAGCGAACCTCAAAGTTTTTATTTCTTCTCCATAGATTTTAATACCTATTCCGAACTTTCCTTTTGTTTCTTTCATTGCTTGCTCAATGTACAGATTGAATAACATCGGGGAGAGGCTACAAGCCTGTCTCACTCCCTTCCCAACCACTGCTTCCCTTTCATACCCCTCGACTCTTATAACTGCCATCTGGTTTCTGTACAAATTGTAAATAGCCTTTCATTCCCTGTATTTTACTCCTGCCACCTTCAGAATTTGAAAGAGAGTATTCCAATCAACATTGTCAAAAGCTATCTCTAAGTTTACAAATGCTAGGAATGTAGGTTTGCCTTTCTTTAATCTTTCTTCTAAGATAAGTCGTAGGGTTAGTATTGCCTCACGTGTTCCAACATTTCTACGGAATCCAAACTGATCTTCCCCGAGGTCGGCTTCTACCAGTTTTTCCATTCGTCTATAAAGAATTCGCGTTAGTATTTTGCAGCTGTGACTTATTAAACTGATAGTTCGGTAATTTTCACATCTGTCAACACCTGCTTTCTTTGGGATAGGAATTATTATATTCTTCTTGAAGTCTGAGGGTATTTCGCCTGTCTCATACATCTTGCTCACCAGACGGTAGAGTTTTGTCAGGACTGGCTCTCCCAAGGCTGTCAGTAGTTCTAATGGAATGTTGTCTACTCCCGGAGATTTGTTGCGACTCAGGTCTTTCAGTGCTCTGTCAAACTCTTCACGCAGTATCATATCTCCTATTTCATCTTCATCTACATCCTCTTCCATTTCCATAATATTGTCCCCAAGTACATCGCACTTGTATAGACCTTCTATATACTCCTTCCACCTTTCTGCTTTCCCTTCTTTGCTTAGAACTGGGTTTCGATCTGAGCTCTTGCTATTCTTACCAGTGCTTCTCCTTTCTCCAAAGGTCTCTTTAATATTCCTGTAGGCAGTATCTGTCTTACCCCTAGTGAGATAAGCCTCTACATCCTTACATTTGTCCTCTAGTGATGCCTGCATAGGTATTTTGCACTTCCTGTCGACCTCATTTTTGAGACGTTTGTATTCCTTTTTGCCTGCTTCATTTGCCGCATTTTTATATTTTCTCCTTTCATCAATTAAATTCAATATTTTTTCTGTTACCCAAGGGTTTCTACTAGCCCTCGTCTTTTTACTTATTTGATCCTCTGCTGCCTTCACTATTTCATCCCTCAAAGCTACCCATTCCTCTTCTACTGTATTTCTTTCCCCCATTCCTGTGAATTGTTCCCTTATGGTCTCCCTGAAACTCTGTACAACTTCTGGTTCTTTTAGTTTATCGAGGTCCCATCTCCTTAAATTCCCCCCTTACGTTACAGTTACTTAAAAATCGTAATATTTGTAGTATGAGACATCTTGTTTCTGCATTTGTTAGGCACTTTCCTGTTATCCCGTCTTGTTTGAAAATATTACTATTTGCACCTTTTCCTAGACCTTTCTAAAGGTCTTCATGTCACGGGACGATAATTCATCATGAATTCTGGTATTCTGTCATCTTCCATCCTCGTGACACTGACAGAGAAGCACTGGGAGTGGAAAGCTTAGATGAGCAACTTAAGGAAAATAGACAGTCCTAAGGAGAGCTTCTCTGTCGTGATACTGACAGAGAAGCACTGGGAGTGGAAAGCTTAGATGAGCAACTTAAGGAAAATAGGCAGTCCTAAGGAGAGCTGATTGGGCAGTATCACAAGGATGGAAGATGACAGAATACCAGAATTAATGATGAATTACTATCCCGTGGCCTGCTTTAGGAAGACCAAGGTAAAAGTGGAAAGATCAATATTTTCAAACAAGACGGGATAAGAGGAAAATGCCTAACAAATGCAGAAACAAGTAGACCTCTCATGTTAAAAAATATAGTGATTTTTAAGTAACTGTAACTTAATAAGACTGATGTAAGAAGGGTCTGAAGGAATTAATTTGACTATGTTAAACAAATCAATAAAAAATAAATTATTTCATGCTTAGTCGAAGCCGTTACAGTTCCCACTGCTGTTATTTGAATCATCAGCTCTTTTAACTGTACCTAGATAGTGTCAAGGACTGAAGATCTCTTCTGGTTTCCAAAGCAGAATTTATTGTACAAAGGTAGTTCTAGTAACTAGTAAATTCTTTCTACACTAACATGATAAGCACTACTTTCAAACATTTTGGTTGAAGTTTATATTCTGAGCCGTTTCGATTTGTGTCATTTCGTATGTTCCAATTCCAGCTCCTTTGGAATGTCGAAGGTACAGTCTTGTTAGCACAATTTCATTCCTCTATTAACATTTTCTTGTATATGTAAATTACAATACCCAGAGGGTATCCACCAAAACGTGGTCACCCGCAATTCAGTGATAAATGCGATCGATACGTAGGTAAGCAGAAACATACAAAAAATTAAGCGTGCGCGTTATCAAAATCAGTAGCAATGTGCCGCTGAATGAAGTTTATCCTACTAGCTGATCCGGGCCAGCGGGTTTGCCCACGATGGACCACATCGTGTCCATAGACGAAAATATCTCCGCTGGATACGGCGCAAACTGAAAGTCCGAAATGTAGATTTCCCCAAAGACTCTCCTCAAAGTTTTGCGAATACGTTCTGCTGAAATCGCTGTAAAATATATCTTGTTTTAAATAGTGTGTACGGCAAGGTAACTAACGTACAGTACAATGGATTAAAAATTCAAAAAACAATGTGTTAAGTTTCGAATTTCAGAACTTAATGAATGACAGTGGGTTTTGGACGATGGATATACTGGCCACTGAGTATACAGTCGCTTTCCGGATATCAGAAATTGTAAATGTAATAGCGCTAAAATTCATTTTATGATAGCATCAGCATTGTGTGTTACTGTGGTGGTTTAGAATTCACTGATCATGTTCTTTTTGTATGTCCTCTCCAAATGGAAGCTATCAGGCATGAAACTTCTCAAGAAGGGATGCAGTTGTTAACTGGAAATACAGATATTTTTACGTTACTGAACCTTATAACAAATATGAATGTAGGAGTGAACTAAGCGCTTTCAGCGTACATGGTAACGTTACAGACAGAAACACAAGTCGGAGAGGTATTACGAAAGGAAAGGAGGGAGTGAGAATGAAGAGGTCAAAGACGGATGGGAAGCGAATAGGTATCACTATTGGCGATTGTGATTAAGCAAGCGTCGTGATGTGGTATGCAAATGAGTGAATTCACGAATACCTGAATGTAAGTGAAAAACTAATGTATAAACAGTATGAAATGAGCCAAGTGGTGTGTCCGCTATAGTAACGTATGTAACTGTAAGTTACTTAACTGGACTCGAAAAATAAATAAATAAATTACTAAAATTGTATGATTATGAGGGTAGCTGTAATATGGACATTCCTATAATCAACTTCTGCCCTGGAATATTTTACGGCACAGAACCAGCCTTCAGCTACATCACTGTCAACCTGAACGCCACGGAATATTCGTACGGAACTGACTGATTTGGGACCCTATCAGTAACACTGCAGTTGACACTATGTATGACATCCCAAAATATTTCCTGTTGTCTCCCAAATAAATGACCAAAATTAATAAATAATCATGGGATAGTATCCTTTCGGCATAAGAAGTCAGCCTCATTCTGCCAACGACCTTGTCAAAGAGGGCGGAGGAGCGGATAGAGGATCAGGGCACTCTCTTGTCCTAGGGGTGGGAAATTGCCCCTAAAGGCGGAAGAATCAGCAATGATCAACGACATGAGGATGCAGAAGGCAATCGAAACCACTGCATTAAAGACACGTAAAGTGTACCCACAGGACATGTGGCCTGTAATTGAAGAAGTGTCATGATGATCTCTCCATTGACAAAAGATTCCGAAATAGTCCCCCATTCGGATCTCCAGGAGGGGACTGCCAAGGGGGAGGTTACCATGAGAAAAAGGTTGAATAATCAACCAAAGGATAACGTTCTACGAGTCGGGGCGTGAAATGTCAGAAGCTTGAACGTGGTAGGGAAACTAGAAAATCTGAAAAGGGAAATGCAAAGGCTCAATCTAGATACAGTAGGGGTCAGTGAAGTGAAGTGGAAAGAAGACAAGAATTTCTGGTCAGATGAGTATCGGGTAATATCAACAGCAGGAGAAAATGGTATATCACGTGTAGGATGCGTTATGAATAGGAAGGTAGGGAAGAGAGTGTGTTACTGTGAACAGTTCAGTGACCGGGATGTTCTAATCAGAATCGACAGCAGACCAACACCGACAACGATAGTTCAGGTATACATGCCGACGTCTCAAGCTGAAGATGAACACATCGAGAAAGTGTATGAGGATATTGAAAGGGTAATGCAGTATGTAAACGGGGACGAAAATCTAATAGTCATGGGCGACTGGAATGCAGTTGCAGGGGGAGGAGTAGAAGAAAAGGTTACAGGAGAATATGAGCTTGGGACTAGGAATGAAAGAGGAGAAAGACTAATTGAGTTCTGTAACAAGTTTCAGCTAGTAATAGCGAATACCCTGTTCAAGAATCACAACAGTAGGAGGTAGACTTGGAAAAGGCCGGGAGATACGGGAAGATTTCAATTAGATTACATCATGGTCAGACAGAGATTCCGAAATCAGATACTGGATTGTAAGACGCACCCAGGAGCAGATATAGACTCAGATCACAATATAGTAGTGATGAAAAGTAGGCTGAAGTTCAAGACATTAGTCAGGAAGAATCAATACGCAAAGAAGTGGGATACGGAAGTACTAAGGAATGGCGAGATACGTTTGAAGTTCTCTAACGCTATAGATACAGCAATAAGGAATAGCGCAGTAGGCAGTACAGTTGAAGAGGAATGGACATCTCTAAAAAGGGCCATCACAGAAGTTGGGATGGAAAACATAGGTACAAAGAAGGTAGCTGCGAAGAAGCCATGGGTAACAGAAGAAATACTTCAGTTGATTGATGAAAGGAGGAAGTACAAACATGTTCCGGGAAAATCAGGAATACAGAAATACAAGTCGCTGAGGAATGAAATAAATAGGAAGTGCAGGGCAGCTAAGACGAAATGACTGCAGGAAAAATGTGAAGACATCGAAAAAGATATGATTGTCCGAAGGACAGACTCAGCATACAGGAAAGTCAAAACAACCTTTGGTGACATTAAAAGCAACGGTGGTAACATTAAGAGTGCAACGGGAATTCCACTGTTAAATGCAGAGGAGAGAGCAGATAGGTGGAAAGAATACATTGAAAGCCTCTATGAGGGTGAAGATTTATCTGATGTGGTAGAAGAAGAAACAGGAGTAGATTTAGAAGAGATAGGGGATCCAGTATTGGAATATAAAAGAGCTTTGGAGGACTTACGGTCAAATACGGCAGGAGGGATAGATAACATTCCATCAGAAGGTGAAAAGATATCAATGATACGATTCGCTGATGACATTGCTATCCTGAGTGAAAGTGAAGAAGAAGTAAATGATCTGCTGAACGGAATGAACAGTCTAATGAGTACACAGTATGGTTTGAGAGTAAATCGGCGAAAGACGAAGGTAATGAGAAGTGGTAGAAATGAGAACAGCGAGAAACTTAACATCAGGATTGATGGTCACGAAGTCAATGAAGTTAAGGAATTCTGCTACCTAGGCAGTAAAATAACGAATGACGGGCGGAGCAAGGAGGACATCAAAAGCAGACTCGCTATGGCAAAAAAGGTTGGTTGGTTGTTTCGGGGAAGGAGACCAGACATCGGATTAGGGAAGGACGGGGAAGGAAGTCGGCCGTGCCCTTTGAAAGGAACCATCCTGGCATTTGCCTGGAACGATTTAGGGAAATCACGGAAAACCTAAATCAGAATGGCCGGACGTGGGATTGAACCGTCGTCCTCCCGAATGCGAGTCCAGTGTCTAACCACTGCGCCACCTCGCTCGGTAGGCAAAAAAGGCATTTCTGGCCAAGAGAAGTCTACTAATATCAAATACCGGCCTTAATTTGAGGAAGAAATTTCTGAGGATGTACGCCTGGAGTACGGAATTGTATGGTAGTGAAACATGGACTGTGGGAAAACCGGAACAGTAGAGAATCGAAACATTTGAGATGTGGTCCTGTAGACGAATGTTTAAAATTAGGCGGACTGATAAGGTAAGGAATGAGGAGGTTCTACGCAGAATCGGAGAGGAAAGGAATATGTGGAAAACACTGATAGGGAGAAGGGACAGGATGATAGGACATCTGCTAAGACATGAGGGAATGACTTCCATGGCACTAGAGGGAGCTGTAGAGGGCAAAAACTGTAGAGGAAGACAGAGATTGGAATACGTCAAGGAAATAATTGAGGACGTAGGTTGCAAGTGCTACTCTGAGATGAAGAGGTTAGCACAGGAAAGGAATTCGTGGCGGGCCGCATCAAACCAGTCAGTAGACTGATGACAAAAAAAAAAAAAAGTATCCTTTGGAACAAGAGATGACATTCCAGACAGCGGTAGATTTATTACACAAAGATCAAGAGTGACTTCGAACATAAACCGAAATAAACAAACATTAATTCAATTCGACACCAAAAGTACGTACTGAGGTACGGTTCACAAATTTGGGCCTCCTACTCTAAGTATGGATACCATGATTGGACTGAATCCAATTGACAGTGATTGTGAAGTACAAAGCTGCAAGCTAGCACTATATGCAAACACTGAACAGTGACTGCTGCTGTTTGAAAGAGCATGCCAAGGCAGTGAGAATTCATCCTAAAGGTTCCCAATGCACCTGAGTTGCAAAATGTTCACCATACATATGCAGGAGTCTGCAGTGCTGTGACCAGCGTGCCCCTGTAACGACTTGAATGGCGCCCCCCAGTCGCCTTCTCTCCTCCCCAGACCTGTGACCACACATCCAAATCAAAGGCGAAGCCACGATCTAACGTGAAATCCAGGTTGTCATCCCAATATACGATCCGACTTGCTTCACCTAAACCTTCTTCTCAGTCGTTTCACTATCATTTGCTAAAACGCTCCACTTGAAGTACTCTCCAAATACTAAAACTAACAATCGAAATGCGGCTGTGTAGAAATCATTGTGTTTTCTTACAGCGCATTGGAATAATTTCTGAAAAAATTCTTTTTTTGATATTTTTCTTTGCTGTTTTAATTACCGTGCTGCGCAACACAGTGAATAGCAAGTTGCGTCGCAATCATTCTCAGACAGTCAATATGCAAAACTGAAGTGACAACAACACCTTAACTTCAGACGAGTCACTCATTAATGCTACAAGACCAGATCGGACACAACAGTGCACGAAGTAAATGCTTCCCTCCCATATCGTCAGGTTGCGAGGAATACAGACATTACACAGATTTAAGATGACAACATTTTTGCGAAATAAATAATTTCTTTTGGTGATGAGACGCGATACTCCAGATTAAAAGTCTTAGATTTCGAGCAGTAAGACGATATCACCACTCAGACGACGTAATTTTTTTTTCTGAAAACGCTGCTGTGAATGAAAACACGAACACAACCGTTATCACGAATTGTTTGAAGAAAAACGAACTTGCTCTTAGGCTTCAGCATTTATTACAAGAAAGTAACAAAATATTAACAAATCAGTTATCAAGTCACCTTGAAACAAAATTACAAGAACATAACAAAATACTTGAAACAAAACAAAGGGAAACCAATGATTCAATCGTAAAGAATTTGATGTCAGGTATGAAAACGAAATCAAACCAAATCGATAGAAGGACAGAAGAAATTGCAGAAACAAAGACATAATTACAACGTCAGTTATCTCAGGTATGAAAACGAAATCAAACCAAATCGATAGAAGGACAGAAGAAATTGCAGAAACAAAGACATAATTACAACGTCAGTTATCTCAGAGAGTGGCTGAAATTGAAACAAAGTTTAAAGACATTACAGATTCATCCGAAAAGAGAAAGTTCCAATTACTGAAAAAATTAAGAAAATAGTTCCTACTGTCGCGGTCGCAAAATTGCGGTGCAGATCACGAAAACATTCGCAACAGATATGGTATTTGGAAACAGAAACAAAGAAAATTGACACCATTGCAAAATAATAATTTAAAACACTGAAAGGACAGACTGACGAATTTTCAAACAAAATTGAGCAAATCGAAGTAAATACAGACAATTAATCAGCACACACGCAACGAATAAAGTTTAAAGGAACCGAATAATTCCAATAATTTCAGCGTTTTAAGGAAGGTCAAATGACGGCAAACAAACAGTACAAACAAAAAATCGGTAGATTACCCACTCGTCTAGCTGGCACTGAAAAGCATTTGAGACAAGAACAAGACACTCGTGATTGCAGTGAATGCTGTCACGGGCAAAAAAGATTTCGTGCAATAACGACATTTTGGCCAACTTAAACGTAATAAAGACGTGGGAAATGAACGTGAACATTCACATATGTTTTTCAACCGACATAACTTCAATGAGTTGACAAGACTACAAAGATTTTTTATCAGTTAGGTAGTTTGAAGTTTTCGCAATGGCATCAACGATTTGCATCCTTTAGGTTGGATTCAAGAGTTTTAGTTTTTCTTTACCGCCAGCCCGGCCACTGACACACATGTTAGAACTTAATTGCAGTCATTTGGAAGGTGAACCAGCTGTGCGGACAGTGACAGCATAGCAAGATATTTCCTTTGTTTAGAGAAATTTCAAAATGCTTTTCTTGCAGCAAACTGGTCGGAGGCTATACAGAGTGTAGTTAAGGACAAACTCATCAGTGTGCCAAATTTTGAAAATTCGTTACTTGCAACCTTATTCAAGCGCGTGGTACAAGAGAACCAGCATTTAATAGAACCGTACAGCCAATCTACTTTAATCCAGCTTTGTATTTCTACACTTCCAAGATCTTTACCTGTTTCTTTGCTGACTGGACATCAGAAAGAAATCATGAACGCGTTCTGAAATTGCTTAAATTTCAGGAGTCCGACCATATGACCAAAAATAGAAACTTTTTATCAGAAGAACAGCAATTAACAATGACGATACGAATAGAGGGCATTTCAGATAATTCAGTGACAACGGCGGCAGTAGATACGGGAATAACCAACAGTAGCGAAAACAATATCAGGGACAAAACAATTTTAATAGACCCACCACACTACGACCGGTAACAAAATCCGAATTTTTGTCACAACAACTAGCACTTTCATAGTTTAAAGGGCAACATAAACAGTCCTCCATAGCAACATCGCTACTTTGCAAAAACTTACGTACAAAGAAATACAATTTGCACATGCATAGTCAGCAACAATACAATCGCAAGTATTATGACGAATGACAACAAAACCACGATTTACGAAAAAATGACAGATATAGGAATAAGTGAAATGAAAGTTACAGACAACAGGAAAATTTTGCTTTCAATGAATCGGATAGTCGTTTTCACCTACGACAACTTAATTCCAATAATGCAAAACCAAGACGATTTGTACAAATAGTTGAAGTTTCGCAGCCTACTTCACAGCTACGTGACATTGGCGGAGAACAATGACTAGAGGAACAGACCACAAAAGATTACACGCAGACACAACACTATGTATTACCGATACCACAAACATTATACTGAAAATATAAGTTGTTTCGAAGACTTCAGGGACACGTTATTACAAGAAAAAGCGTAACCTCAAAAACAAATTTACCATCCAGTCTTCAACATGCAAATAGGCAAACATACTTTAAACGCTGTTTTAGATTCAAGCTCTCCAGTTTCAGTAATTAGTGATGCAGCATTCCATAAACTTAAGTCAGATTAAACTTGCCCTACTTTACCATTACACAGAATAAAAGTTAGAGGAGCTGATTCAGGGAAAAATATCGATGTAAAATCAGAAACACATTTACAATTTACAGTACACACTCATATTTTCTTTTCAAACTTCTGGATGGTTCCACTGCCAACAACAGAGATTATAGTTGTCATGGAATTCTTATAGAGACAAAAAGCAGTACTGGCCCTTCAGAATTAGTGTATTTCGCTAAAAACAATGACACGCAGGTTACCTTGCATTTTGAGAGGAGTTTTTCAGTGGAAGAAAGCAGATTAACAGGCTGCAGATTTTCCTGTCAACCAAAAACATGAATTGGGACGCATTATTATTCACTGTTCCAGAATTTCCTATTATTAATGAAAATAAAGTATCAAATTTAGACGTTGCTCAATACAAGCAGAAATAGGCAGGTGTGAAGCTGCAACAGACAGGGATAGGAAACAATTATAAGTATTCCAAAGAGACTCACATTCAAATTTTTTTACGACGTTCCCGGAACTATGCGCGATTTGTTTACGAATTTCAAGTGATACATCGCAATGCTTTTGTTTCTATAACAGTCCGTTATGCGCTGGTACAAGAAAGGATGGTTCTCTCACACTTGTTTCAAATTAGAGACTAATTAATAATATCATAGTAACAGAAACAGATAGATCGTTGCTCTAAAAATTTCATAGAGTCGCTATATTTTCGACACCCGATTTACAATATGGATTCTCGTAGATCTAATTACCCCCTCCCCCCCCCCCCCCCAACTGTCGCAAGTATGCAGACTTTTCATGCTTCACTTCGAAGCTCTCTACACCCCAATGTTATGTCAGTTAAGTGATAAAAATTCAATTTCGTTTTGCGACGAACAAGCACAAAAGAAATTTGATAAATTGAAAGAAGCTATACTAAATGCACCTTCACTATCTCATCTAGACCTTTCTCTTGGTTTTTGCTTCGCGGCTGACCAGTCCCAAGACAGTCCTTGGCGTTCATGTGTTTCATGAGATAGAGAAAAATGGTTTCATTGTTACTAACAACATTGCAATTGCCAGCCGTGATCTCTCTGCTTCTGAACGAAATTATTCAGTTGCAGAATTTGAGGCACTAGATGTCGTTTGAGCCTTTAATTTCGTTATTTTTTTTATTTGACAAACATACAAAGTATACCCAGATCACTGTGTGTCACAATTTCTAATGACCGCCAAACGTTCTCAAAATTGCTTGGGGATATGGGCATTATCTTTACAGGATTTTCATTTCACTGTTATACACGCTCCTGGGAAAGAGAAAATTGTTACTGACAGTTTGGTGGCTCATCATTTGGTTTCTCCACAGAATTCTGACAGTCTAATTTTAACCTCCTAAGTATCAAGAGGTTGCTTTCGAAACATGTTTCTTCTGCTTTAAGGAATATTGCGAAAGGACAAGTTTAAGCCCCATCTGGCAGAATATCAAACGGCTGTGGCGAGACACTAAGAACTCTAGAGTTAGACATTACTATTTGGTTAGAAACAACATTCTCTTCAAACGCATGAAATCCGAAAGCGATACGTGGCTTGTTTACATTACATCTGATTTGGTCAACAAGTTAGTTTGGTATATTCATCTTAGTTATGCACACTATGGAGCAAAAAAATGTTTTTACATACTTCGTCAGACCTCTTATTTTCTCAACATGGAAAAACGCATCTGACGTGTTCTGACCAAATGTAAACCCAGTCAAAAACCTAAAACATCCACCATGTCATATTTTGCTCACCTGTTTCCCATCATTCCAGTTAAATTATAGCATTTAGCAGCCATAGACCTGCGTGGGCACCTTCCAATGAGCACACAACGTTTTCCCTGCATTTTTGTGATCATAGAACTCAAATCAGAATTTGTCTGTTTTACACCACTTCGGGAAGAGACTGAGACAACTTTTTCTGCAGCACTTGTCAAGGACTGTTAAGAGAAGGTGGACATGTCGACAGAGTTACCTCTGACAGTGGACCTCATTTTTGTTCTGCTCTTTGGATACATACGTTGAAAAATAGTAAAATTACATCAGTTTTCATTTCTCGCTACCATGCTTCTTCCAACCCCTGTGAAAGAAACATGAACAAGAAAACAGAAAATTACGCAGATTGTACTGTCACAAAAAACCGACAGAATGGGATAGGTGTATTTAAATCTTTCAGGACATCATAAATTCTATCTAATGATTCACCTTCACTCCCTCCACATTTGGTGCTGAAAAATAAACTCCCACCTAAAAAAATAGGAGACATGTACCTTCTCCAAGGTCACGATGCTTGAGACATCATGATACCATTGCAACAGTACTTGAAAATATGAAACTGGCAGCGGAGAAGAGAAAACAGCTTCAGAAGAGGAGATGCACCAATAAAGTCTTCAGAGTAGGTCGAAAGGTGTTACTTTGTTCCCACTAGATGCCATGCAAATCAAAGAACAAGTTTCAAAAATTCTTCTTAATCTACAGTGGACTGTTCTGTATTCACCGAACAGCTCACCCGAAAGAAACTGAAGCCGAAACATTGTGCACAAAAAAAATCGCGTGGTCTACATCCAAATTCCAATGTAAAATATTTTTAAAGTATTCTGTAGAAATTAATCTTTTCGGTAGTTAGTACACATTTCTTAACATAGTAACGTTGTGCTAAAAATGACTTTTTCATTGATGGGGTTGTTGCAAAAATGTAAAGTCATAAGTCAATTCATCTTATGTATGTGTAGGTCGTAATTTTTTTCGCTTATATGAGGTAGAAGAGGTTGACCATTCCTTTGTATTTCATTCACTTTATGTATTTCTGTTGACATAATGTACTTTACTATGACAGATATAAGTTAGAGTCCCACTAATAATGAAACTTTCTAGCGGTATGTGCCATGCAAAGATTCGGGCTAAAATGCATTCCAAATAAAGAAGCAGAAACTTTTAGTCGAGTTGAAATGTGTAATAACACAAAACCGTGAGTATTGGATGGTAACATGAAGTACTGCGTACAGTAATAGAAATTTTCTTACAGGCTGACACACCGAATTATGCCACAATTTGGCGAGCGTTGTACAATACGCAATTGTGGAACTTTATGTCTTCTACACATACAGTCCTTTTTTTCATGTTTCCTTATCTAGAATACTGCATACATTTCATGTAAATGTTTATATGCAACCTTTACGCTGATTTGTCAACTTCAGCTGTGTGTTGTGGACTGGTCTTGAATGCCACTAACAAGAGTCTTTCTCATCTTGAGGTTCACGCTCTTTCGTCTATGTTTGCTTTAACAATACATATATTTTTGGAAGGGTCCGCCTTTAGTAAAAAACATTTTTTTCCCAAACCATGTGGTACGAAGGTAAGAATATATAATTTTATGTGCTTTTCAGAAATCTGTAATTACGCTTTAAAAACTAATATGTACGTGTATATAAACAGTACATTCCTTATGTTTAACAGCCATAACATTAAAAACCCTCTGATGATGCTGCAACTGCAGTGAAACATGTTTGGGATAAAAAAATGGTGTTTTGCTAAAGGTGTCCCATGCAGAAATATATGTAAACTCTTTCTCTTTTGGGAACTTTCTTTAGATACTTGTTTGTATTGCCATGTGGTAACACACATTTCAGTTTTTTTCTAGGATATGTATTTACTCATTTGTAATAGAATGAGAACATTCATGGGTAAATTTAGGCATATTGTTCCGCAGTATGCGTCACTTATGTGGTGTTTGGACGTATTATTACAACAACGATATCTTAGTTAACTTCAACTGGATTTGTGCAATTATTTCACAGAAATTTGGTGAAAAAATGCTACGTTTCTGCGTTACTATGGCGTTTCACCGTGGTGTTGTGAGAGACTTGGCTCTGAGTTGTCAGTGGAATACAAAGAGCTCCTGGTTTCCTCACAAATAAACCAATCCAGTGATGTAAATGTTTTTGCACGGAGTCGCCGACAAAACATGGTTACCTCAGAACACATTTTAGTGGTCTACTGGGCACACTCAATTTAAAGACGATTTTCAATGAATAAATAAATTCAACGATGGCAACGTAGATGGCAGCGGTGCAAGAATAACTGCGACTTTACTATATTTGTTTTCTTACTGATACTTTGAACACGGTAATGTTTACAGACTGTTGTAGCGCCTGTGCACGACATGAAGCAGTTTGCCATGGACTGTTTATGCACCCGTGCACGATTATTTGAACCTACAAGTATTTGTTATGGATTGTTTATGCGCCTGTCCACGATTATTTGAACCTATTTGTCATGGACTGTTTATGGGCCTGTACACAGTGATTTAAACCAGTTTGTTATGGACTGTTTGTGCACCTGTACTCAATGATTTAAAACAATTTGTCAAAGACGACTAGTCCACCTACGCACGACAACAGAGACGATTAGTAAATTACGAATCCTGTTATATTTTTATACTCTTTTCGGTTATCATTTCTTTATTTCTATTTATGCACTTCGTGTTTTAACTTCATTTGCGAATTTTGCAGTCTAATCCTTGTTAATTACAAATATCATCCTGCAAAATTCTGGCCGGAGAGGTCGAGGGATAGTAAAAGCCCTGTGTGTTAATTTTTGCAGGAATATATCTTGCTTTGGATGTCTGAAAACGCGCTCGGAAGATTTGAATTGCTTACATTTGCGCACGCTGTCTCGACACAGATGCTATGCCGTACAGGGGTGAGTCAGAGGTGATCTTTGCTCTGCCAATATGCGCGCCAGATTTATCTGTTGATCGCTAGGAAAGGAGAGGAGACTGTCAGCTGAGCTTTGATGTTAGATGTGAACAGCAAGGGACAAACATTTTGGAATATTATTATGAATCAATAGAAGACTTATTCTGAAGAAAAAAAAGAATTGATTTCTACATTGGTATGATGATATTTATGAAGAATGGATCACAGGTAACGATAAGTTCGTTTTATATGCGGTGGCGGTTTGATAATTCGTATTATTGGTTCGTCACACTTCCAGATCAGGAATCTTTTTGCTCTTCATGTTTTGTTAGGATTTATTAATCATTGAGAGAGAAATGAATTTAAGAATTAGATTTTCAAATTGTGTTTAAGGAGAGATTATACATATGAAGTTCAGTTTCTGTAAGTTCAAATTTTGTGTTTCGTGGATTATTGTTGCATGATTTCAGTGAAAGTTAAAGTATTCTTGAACTTTCATTAAATACATTTAAGTCTAAGGAAACGACACTGTAATTTAGTTCATGAAAACGAGAGTCATTGTCAACATTCCAAGAATCTTTCCATTTTCAATTATTTAAAAACTATTATCGAAAAATTATGAACCAAGAATGATAGCAATACTTTTAGAGTATGCATCGCAGCTCTGTGTACCTCTGTAATTACTTTCTGCAGCTCTGTTATCGAGATCCGCTGTAGCTATGAGAGTAGTTTGCGCCCAGTTAAGATTAATTGTGTAGAGAACAGATTTTTTCTTTAGTTAAATTTCACAGGCACCAACTTTACTTTCAAGATAATCAGCTTTTCTTTATCAAAGTTCATAGTCAGCTATTGCGATTACAGTAAGTTTCAGACAGGCATGATTTCCTTGAGATTCTCGCAGTTAGATTGATTTATGCATTCTCGCAGTTGAATTTTGTGTCCAAAAGTTGCCGTTAATTTACCTGCAGATTCAGATTCACCGACTTTGTTTCACTTACTGGTCGAACCAAAACGCTAGTGAATAATGAATTTGTGTTTTATTAAAGTACAAGAGGAATCTTGAATGATAAATGGCATAGAACAGCTGTGTATAGCGAAGTTCAGAAAACTGCCACTGAATGTTATAAAACGCAATTATTACGAAAGATAAATTTGACATTCTATTAAATAGCATCCATTAAAACGAAAATATATAGTATTAGTGTTTCGCAATAATATTTACTTCCTATTTCACTATGAACCAGTGTTCAGCTTTCCAGGCCATCATCAGACAACTTAAGACTAAACAGACAGTCCACACATCATCAGAGAAAGATTCTGTCTGTACAAAGATCGTGATTTTCAAAGGTATGTAAACATATTACAGCTATTTACCTACACGAAAATCACACATTGCACTGTTTTAGTTTGACACGGGCACAAAACCAGAAATATTCTGATGTGATGTACTGAATGTTTTGTATCCATATCAAATTCAAATATGGCAATACGTGTTTTTCCTGTATATATATTCGTAATATTGTGACATACATTTGAAAATAACCATCTTTGTACAAATAGAATCTCTCCCTGACGTCGTGTGGACTATCTATTTAGTCATAAGTTATCTGGTGATGAACTAGAAAGCCAAAATGTGGTCCACAACAGAACTTTAAGTAAATGTTTTGTGGGACTGTTTATTTCACTTTTGATATGTCTCTGCCCTTGCAAGTGCCAACGGAATATCCCGTAAAATATCATCTAAATGAAAAGAAAATCCGCCATAGTTTCTGGGCAGTGAGCGTGTATGGTCTTCAGGTGGAGGTACACTGTTTGTTTACATTCCTCGGTTCATCTATCTTCGTTCACTTATATTAGTGACGACGACTGCTGACGTAAAGGAGAACGGGTTACTCGGATTTGGGAAGGCTGGGAAACATGCTGCTAAGCACGAGTCCTTCTATGCCGATGGTCTTTGCAAAGTATGACACAATCTTCGGTCCTCTGGACCCGATTCTGTTGTTGATAAGGAAAAAACTACCAAGAATTGCATAAGCAGGACAGTTTCTAAGAGAGAGATACACTGTCAGCCTATCATACTTAAGACAGTACATTCACGCTAACAGTGGTTCTGCTGGCTCGATCAACATGCGAGTATTACGGAAAAGCTGCGTGAATTCTAATGGGAATCCCTCGCGGGAAGAAGACGTTCTCTTCGAGAAACGCTAATGAGAACCAGCATTTGCGACAGACTGCGGAGCTATTCTATTGCCACTAACCTAGCTCTCTCGTAAGGACCGTGAAGACAAGATAAGAGAAATCGAGGCTCGTACGAAATGATACATGCAGTCGACTTTCCTCGCTCCATTTGCGAGTAGAACAGTAAAGGGAATGACCAGCAGTGGCACATATAGCCGTCCGCCGTGCACCGTATGTGGTCTGTGGAGCATATATGTAGATGCAGATTTAATGGAGCTAGTAAATTACAAGTTCATAAGGTCTAAGGTCTGCTATTGAGAGTGTACTGTAGCCTACGAACTTTGTTTTGTTGCCAACTATAAAACAAACTAGAGTTTAATAATCACTCAACGATAATTTCAACTGAAAGTATCCGCAAATTGTCTTATATTAAGTGTATAAGACATGGATGGACATGTGAAAAGGCCATTCATGGTAACCTTGCAGGTGTTGAAACTCGTATTGGTAACAAAAATCGTTTCGATCTCTCCAAAAAGAAATTAACAGGCACAAGTATGTGTGCACAAACACACACACACACACACACACAAACACACACACACACACACACACACACACATACACAATCTCTCTCCCACTCTCTCTCTCTCTCTCTCTCTCTCTCTCTCTCTCTCTCTATCGCTCTCTCTCTGTCACGAGCACTGCTATTACAACTACTTCCTGCTGTGTTTCACAAACATAAATTTCAGTTTTAATTTACTGTAGACCTTGTAATAGAAAACAATCTGTCATTACGTGTTCTCTACCTGTAAGTGTTCTTAACATACATTAGGTACAGTTGCTAGAGCAAACGAGCATATTTATCGTCTGAAATACCGTGTTTGACAAAGCCCTGATATATTTAATAGTTCTTTGAAGTGCAGTATTTGAAAATACATATGTGTTTGAGGCAGACTGATGGTGCATATCAACGTTTTGCTTCCACCATTGTCGGCATATCATGTCACTATGAATTACTGCGTCATAGTAGATACAGTGCTAAAAATATTTAATTTCCAATGGGATATATCACAAATTATTATCGTTTTGTAAAATGTGTGAATAAGCAAGCCACCACAATAAATTCAGATAACTTCTCCTCACGTCAGGTTAGCAGACCGTAGTTCCTATGAGGGGTTTTCGCTAGTAAACATCCACTGAACCACTGGAGTAATTTATCTATCGTACCATAATTTAGTTTGATCATTTATGGGCGAATCAATTGTTGTGTTGAAAGGGTACAGTACCGCCCAACATTGAAAATAGGTACGAAATTCTTGTCAGAACAACACATTTTTTTGTGTAAAAGTAACTCAATTTCAATTAATACAGCGTAGCCGGACACCAGTGTGGGAAAGAATGACAATTTATTTATTTAATTGATCACATGTGCACTCCCTCAAAATAAATCCCTACATCCAGTTTGGTGAGATCTGTGAAAGGAATGAATGTATGGTCGTCTGCTAACCACAGATAGTGAATCGGAATATATGATCATCTTTGAGTCGATCCTTTGGCTACCTTTGGTGAGACCAAAGAGATGGAAGTTACCAGAGCTTTGAGCGTCTGAAATGTGGCTGACCAATAAGGTAGCAGGGTGCTTCTCCCACTTCGAGAGAGGTGCGAGAGAATCAGAATACGGCCATGTTTCAGCACTCTGCCGCTGAACCTTCTGCTGTAAAGACCGTTTTTTTTTGTTGTGCTCCGTGATGAAAGAGTGGAGGCATGGTATGGATGTGGAATATTTAAGAGTAGTTAGAATTAATAATTTCTCTTTCACAGGACCTTTTGTGGGGAAAATTACAAAGTGAGGCAGGTAATTTTAAGGGGATTGTAGTAAACCAACGGTCACAAAGAGCCCACGTGTAGTTATAAGTTGAGATACTTCCGTGAGCTTAAGCTGAAATATTTAAGAATTAATAGCGTGTGTACAATAAGCTGAAATATTTAAGAATTAATAGCGTGTGTACAATAAGCTGAAATATTTAAGAAATAGCGTGTGTATCATAAGTTGAAGTATTTAAGAAATATCATTCCGTGTGACGCTAAATTTAAACTCTGAGAGAGAATCAAGGTGAGTCGGCCGTTTTTCCAGCAACGCCACTTGGCTTGCATTGCACAGGAAGACGTGCGTTTATCTCCAGAGTTCACAGTAGGAAAGTAGAAATTACAAAGTGGGGCAGTGTCGTGTGAAACTGGGATAAATATTGATTGAAGTGGGAAAGCGGAAAGTGATGAAGTTGTAACCGTTCTTTGTGTAATATTTCATATTGTTGTGTTGTGTATGTCGTGTAATTTGGGTATGTGTGTTTTGCATGGGAGTAGCAAGGTAGTTTCGAAAGATTTGTGGGTATGCCTGTTCCTTCTGTATCGCTCGATCTGGAGGAAAGTTTCGTGAGGATTATTGTGAGAGGCGAAGTGTGAGGTATAATAAAAGATCCACCATCCGATCCAGGGAGTGCACTGTTGCGGTAAATAGATTACGAGACCATAGTATAGAGATTCACTAACGTAAAGCCATGCCCACTGGGCGGAATTTCTCATGTGATTTTGTTGTAGGTTGTAGAATTTGTGTGTTTAGGAATAAATCAAATAGTGAAAAGAAAGAGACTGGTGGCCTTCTTCATTAAATTGTATGTTATCGTAATGTCCCGAATTTATATAAAAGCCGTTAAATCAAAGACAAAAGGTAAATGTGGTATTGCCAGAGCGTAGTGTACAGTCAGAGTTCTATAAATCACTGATAGTCAGATGCGTGTTTCCGTTGCGTATTATTCATACAGGAGAGTAATTTGTAACTAAATAGTAAGATACGAGAATTCATGTTACTCGATAAATTAAGGAAGAATCCACTCGCTTGGCAAACCACTCATCTTGCAGGCCTGACTGCTTGATGCCACATTATGAGCAAGGCAAGTGGGTGCCTCTCATAATTTCGACCCTGCCAGGATTCCGTTTTTTTTGCCGCGATAATTTTGTTACCTGGGTATTTAATTTGTTGCCAGTATTCCATTTTTTGCCACGATAATTTTACCTGGATATTTAATTTGTTGCCAGGATTCCGTTTTTTGCCACGATAATTTTGTTACCAGGATATTTAATTTGTTGCCAGGATTCCGTTTTTTGCCACGATAATTTTGTTACCTGGATATTTAATTTGTTGCCAGGATTCCTTTGCCAGGATCGTTTTTGTTAGGATATTTTGTTGTTAGGGTTTGCTGTTAAGATTTTTTTTATGGAATGTATTGTGATAGCGTTAAGAAGTAAATTTTTTTCTGTTTGCAAATTCTTTCTGGATTGGTGAGGATCTTTTATTTTATTTTATGTAATTAATTGCTATATCGCACAAGGCTGGAAGATCGTTTCATAATTTTTTTTTTGCGTAATGTCCGTAGTAACTAGGTCGCAGTCGAAAAGTGTAGCCACCATGGAGAATAGCGATTCTGGGGTGGACGTAGCAGTGCAGCAGGAAGTAGCTGTTGACCATGGGTTAATGAGCGAGAAAGACAAACGCTCCGAAGGGGCTGTATTGTTCAGTGGACCGCTGCAAGGGGAACCTTTATGCGGCGGGCTTTGTCCACAAACGCGGGCTTTTCCCGACGACGCGGGCTCGGGACTAGGTCAGGTATTCAGTGAAAGTGCAGCTACCCTTAGCGAAGCTACGGTTTCTCAGGCGAACGAGGTGAGCGCGTCGAAAGTAGGAAATAACGATGTGATACTGCAGTTTTTACAAGCGATGAGTAGGGAGACTAAGGAAAGATTTGAAGCAACTAACGAAAGATTAGAAGCAATCAATAGAGATAATAAGGAGAGAGATAGGGAGAATAAGGAGAGAGATAGGGAGGCTAAGGAGAGATTGGAAGCAATGGATAGGGAGACTAAGGAGAGATTGGAAGCAAATAAGGAAAGATTGGAGGCAATTGATAAGGGAAATAAAGAGGCAATGAGGAAGCTACACACAGTTATCGATGAGCGTCTGTCCGCAGTTAATAATCGGTTAGATGAGGGGGAGAAGAATCTGGATGCGGTGCAGCAAGAATGTGATGCTGTGAAAGAAAAAGCCAATAATTTGGAGGTACGAATAAGTGCAATAGAAAGCGATATTACAGAACATAGGGGCGTGTGGCCGGATGAGCGAATCAAAGAGATAGTGGGGGACTTACTGGCAGATAAACAAGGGGCATTAGACAGCGTGGAAGCTCAAGTCACACGGCAGGAAATGGCGCTAAATAAACACAGGGATGAAGTTGCGGAGGTAGTGGTCAGAATGAATACGATTAGCGCAGATGTAGAAAAGATCAGTATAAGAGGCGAAACAGGCTCTGACAGTACGCAGCGAGAGGTTTATGCCGACCAGGAGGAGATACAATCACTATTACAGTTTAAAGAGGCACAATTAGAAACAAATAGGAAACATAGGGAAGAACTAGCACAGTTGCAATTAGCGTGCAGAAGCGAAGGTGAAACACCACCAGGTAGATTGCAGAGGGAGAGTGAGATAAACTCAAAAAGCGAAAATAGGCAGAAAGAGCAAGACGAATTCAGAGAGTCAGAAGAACAGTTGTGTCGGATAAAACAGGTGGCAAACCCAACTGGGTATAGCCCAAGGTCGGAAAACATAAATGCGGAAGAAGAATGTAGGAGACACTTCGTGTCGGTACAAACGTACACTTGTTTTCCGGATCCTGATAATTACCAACATCCATGCCTGTGGCTGTCTCAATTTCAAGATTCATTACCTTCATCGTGGGGACCGCTCCTAAAAATGAAGTTTGTGTGTAACCATTTGAGGGACGAGGCTAGAGCGAAAATGCAGGAAGTTATTAAAGACTGTAGTAGCTACAAGATGTTTTGTGACAAATTTTTAAATGAATTCTGGTCGAAAAGTAAGCAGGACCAGGTTAAGCAAAGCATATTGATGATGCCAAATTGTAACGAAGGTGGTATAAGAGATCCAGTGTCGTGCTATCAGAAAATCCTGAGAGGAAATAGGTATTTGGATGTGACATACGAACCTGGGGAGCTCATTAGGATCTGTAGAGCGAAGTTGCCAGTGAAATTGCGCAGAGATATAGTGATAGCAGGCAGAGGCTTAGACGATTCTGCGTCATTTCAGCACTTGTTACAAGAATTGGGTAATGAGAGCAATATCGTGAACGGAGACACGACTCATAGGTCAGACAGAGTCGAGGATAGGAACGGCAGAAACTATCAGAATGACAGGAGAGCATGGAATCCTGGTATTTCTTTCTTGTCGTAATAGATTGATGGATAGGAGAAACAAATCCAACATATCAGCCCTTAGCATCTTGCCTTAAAACACATGCGGCTGGCACTGAAAATTGTCTATGTAGCGGACATACTCTACTGATATGTAGGAGTGCAAATACCATACTTCTGATCAGAGAATAAACCACCAGTAATGGAATCTGTTAGGCTGGTCTCTCAGAGCAAAATTTGCAAATTTTTATTTCGAAGAGTAATGTAAAAAGGACTGTTTTCTCAAAGAAACCAGTTGCTAAAAGGTTATGTAATAATGCCAATAAGTCCAGTTTAATTAGTGCGATTTGACTATTGCAGGTACTTAACACGTAATGTAAAAAGTAAACATTGTGGTCTGTATGGAATAGGGTACGTTTATACTGCTGTTACAGGTCACATCAGTAATGTGATCGAAGTTTTTAAATTAGATGCCATCTGATCTATAGTATGTCATAGTCGTAGCGACAGTTATGAGGTGCTGCGTATGGATGTTCGGAGTCTGGTGTTAGGGAAAGAGGCCACTAGCACCAAAGTTACTAACACTTGGGCTGCCCATCTCTCCCAGCTTGTAGATTCTCTGCACACATTTAATTTTCATGTAAGCTTAGATTCCTAACTAGCAAATTCTTTACTGTGTACAGTGGACCATTCAGAGTGAGGCGGATTGTCCATGAAAATGCTGTACTGATTGAGACGATCAAGGGAAAACAATCTCGTGGGCTTCATCACATTTCTAACATCAAATTATGGAAAAGTTAAGGATAGATCTAAAGTAGGCAATTTATGGTAGATAGTCAGTGTATTTATTTGTGGTGTGTAACGTTGTGCAGGGTCAAAATCGAACATAAGAATTTTCAGGCGGGATGTCAGGAAGTATGACGGAATAGACTGGTCGAATGAGTCATGAACAGGAGTCGATAGGGTGGTGTATGTACGTATTTTTTGTCATATGAATAAGGATCAAGCAGAAACGACGTGATGATTAAGTGGATAAAGATGGTAGATAGAGAAGCGACGTGATAAATAGTAGTAGATAAAGGTGATATTTAAGGAGAGAAGCGACGTGAAGCAGTGTGATTAATAAAGAAAGATTCGACGTGATGAAACAGTGGTAAATAAAGGTGAGTAGAATTAATAATGTGGAGATGTCTTAGATGTATGTTACAGAGAGGCCTGTGTATGCTGCAATAGAGATTGATGCCAATGATGAAGGAAGACCAGGAAATGATGGAGTAATGGACGGACGGAGAGCCGAAATACGAATGAAGAGATGAGGACAACTGCACAATGTGAAAGGACGTAAAGGGAGTATGAGACCCAGATGGTGAACGTTGTGGAATACTGACGTAAGATGTAATATAAGTGTAAGATCTAATTCTTAGCATAACATTTGCGATTTGGCAAAAATAATATTTATTGTTGTTGTTGTTGAAGCCTGGTACCAGGATAACTAATCAAAACGGTACCAAGAATGTGTACAGTTATTTTGCAGGTTGAATAATTTGTGTATTTTTGTTTCTTGGATGAAATGTCGCAATTCTAAGTTGATATTTAGCATGAAGTGAATGCGGAGGTAAGCCGATGGAGAGAGGTGCCAGAGTGAAAGGACGAATTCGGAGACTGGAAAGCTATCTCCGGAACAGCTTCATGTGTTATGTGGTTGAGTATAAGGGAGCAAAGGTATGGTATGTTGTCGTGAGTGTGGTGGTGTTAAGGTTAACTGACTTCTAGACCTATTCTGTTAGTGTATTAATGGATTGAATGAGAAGGAAAATGTGATGTCTGGTGAGTGAGAGTCGTAGAGTAGTGTGATCAATGCGCCCACTCCTGTAAAGGGGATCCTACCGATCTGTAACTAAAACATTATTGTGTATTGTTTGATTTGGATGAACCTCGATGGGAGGTCAGGATCTGACATCATGTGGATGGTTCATACATGTCCTAGAAATGTTGTTATATATAATAAAAAGGTAAAATATATAGAAAGATACTAATTTCAGTCTGTCACAAGCACAAAGGTGCATTGTATGTTGTATATTTAGAGTCATCAGTTTCTAAAATGTTTGTTGTGTTAGGATGTTAAAGTAGTTTAGTATTTAATAACATGTGGTAGGTAATTGTGAGCTATGTAGATTATTCTTATTTTTTGTTAGAACACTTTCAAGGGGTATTAATTTCAGTGTGTCACAAGCACAAAAGTTCATTGTATATTGTAGTTTTAGGATAAAGTTTCTAATACTTTCACTGTAATAGGATGTTAGAGTAGCCTACTATTTGATATTGTAATTATGAGCTGTATAGATTGTTTATTATTCCTTTTGTTTTTTTTTTACACTTTCATGTTTTGAATGAGGGACGACAGGTACAATGAATAGCACGAGTATGGGCTGTCTATAGAAAAGAGATAAATGTTGATGTTGTATGTGTAGAAAACTAGGGTGTATAATTTTAATGTAAGAATTTCCTTTTGTCTGTAATGTTGCGAGATGCACGGAAGGCTAACTGATTGGGTGTCGTAACGCCCATACCGCTAGCGGGCCGAGCTGACGTAGCCATGGCGACGGGCGACAGAGCCGCGGCACTCCCCACTCCACTGCCGGACGGGGTACACTCCACGCGCCCGCTACAGCAGGTCAACGGCCTGGGGCGACACGCACGTACCACTGGCCATTCATGAGTTCCGCCACCCTTACGACTGGGGAAGGTATCCCGCGGAGGCAACAGCGGGTGGTTTCTTCTGCTCAACGGCGCGCGCAGCGGCGCTACTGCAGAATGGACGAGGCGCGGCAGAGCCCGGCGAGCATTTTTTTTTACCAGCAGCTAATAACTAGTACTGGACTGTGGAGCCGTGAAACAGGATGACTGCGACTTTACATAATGTGGAAAGTGAAGGACTGGTGTTTCCACGTTGTGAGTGGTGGAAAAGATTTTGTCTTTAGCAGACAGGACGATCGTTTTGTTTTGTCTTGACCACTGAATGGTGGGATCCATAAACTTTTGGCAGTGACTTGTTAAGTGTGCTTTGTGAATTGCATGTGGGACACTTGGTATACTTAGAGTACAGTTGTCGTTTGGTGAACAATTATTGTATGAAGGCAAGAAACTAGAGTGGGACATTGACATTTGCGTCTGTAGTAGGAGACATTTCTTGAACTGGTGCGGGAATAAGTGCTGTTTGTTGAAACTTACGACTTTTAATTACACCATGAACTGAAAGGACAGAACCGTGGGTAATAGTAGTTGTAGGGCCATTTTTTTGGACGAACAGATTCGTGTGGATGGTACTCTGACAGTGACTATGACATTTGTGTTTAATGTGAGATACAGTTTACTGTTCAGTGCGTGTTCAAAATGCCGATTTGAGTGACTCAAAGACTTTCGTCCGGGTAACCATGGGAGAGCTTTGACACCGAGACAGTGGTTCTAGGAAAACTATCAGCAACTTTTTGACCCCAAGAAAATCACAGAATGAAAGGTTTCCGTGTGACTCGCAAGATAGGGAATAATGTATTTGTAATTGTGTAAATGTTTTTTTTATGTGTTTCATTCCTGAAGGGACAGCAAGTGTAATTGTATTTCATCAACATTTGTGTTTAGAATAGTTAGTGTTTGTTTTTTGTCTGTTCTGGGTTATCAAGTTCACGTAGCATGTTTATTAGAATATTTCGTACAATGATGCTCTAATTATAAGCCAGTGGCGTAATACTAACGTAGCGGTTCATGTAGCATTGATCAGTAAGATTGTCACAGGGGACAAGAGTTTGCATTGCACAACAAATATCGGAATTAACTGATGTATTTTGATGTCGTCCATAGTAATAATCTTGTTGGTGTTTTGACTGAAGCCACTTATTTTTATTATCACAGTGGTGACATTTCACATTAAAGTGTAACGAAGGCTAGTCGAAATGCAAGTTCTTGTCGTCTATATGTGTGACAACAGAGAAAGTATTTTTTATTTGTTTTAGAATTATTGAAATTTGGATTACTCATAAAAATAACGAAGATCCCAGTAACTAAAGCAAAATTTTATCTCAAGATTATTTTTTCATTTCTATGTGATGTTTTATTTGTCATGTATATTGTTGTAAATTTGTATGTGTACGCTACTCCGGATTGTGGAGAGTACAATAATGCAACAACTGCCAATTTGGTAAAGTAACAACATTTGGTCGTCAATTTGAGGTCACCAGGGGCTAAGGTCTCCTCCTGGTTATTTTGATGAATTGCTACGTTTGTTTTAATACAGTTTTCTTAAAAAAATGTTCGGAACTACCCTCGCATTGCAAGGATAGTACCGTGCCATTTTTTTTCTGCATGGGTAGCCGGTGGTGAAAGGGTACAGTACCGCCCAACATTGAAAATAGGTACGATATTCTTGTCAGAACAACACATTTTTTTGTGTAAAAGTAACTCAATTTCAATTAATACAGCGTAGCCGGACACCAGTGTGGGAAAGAATGACAATTTATTTATTTAATTGATCACATGTGCACTCCCTCAAAATAAATCCCTACATCCAGTTTGGTGAGATCTGTGAAAGGAATGAATGTATGGTCGTCTGCTAACCACAGATAGTGAATCGGAATATATGATCATCTTTGAGTCGATCCTTTGGCTACCTTTGGTGAGACCAAAGAGATGGAAGTTACCAGAGCTTTGAGCGTCTGAAATGTGGCTGACCAATAAGGTAGCAGGGTGCTTCTCCCACTTCGAGAGAGGTGCGAGAGAATCAGAATACGGCCATGTTTCAGCACTCTGCCGCTGAACCTTCTGCTGTAAAGACCGTTTTTTTTTTGTTGTGCTCCGTGATGAAAGAGTGGAGGCATGGTATGGATGTGGAATATTTAAGAGTAGTTAGAATTAATAATTTCTCTTTCACAGGACCTTTTGTGGGGAAAATTACAAAGTGAGGCAGGTAATTTTAAGGGGATTGTAGTAAACCAACGGTCACAAAGAGCCCACGTGTAGTTATAAGTTGAGATACTTCCGTGAGCTTAAGCTGAAATATTTAAGAATTAATAGCGTGTGTACAATAAGCTGAAATATTTAAGAATTAATAGCGTGTGTACAATAAGCTGAAATATTTAAGAAATAGCGTGTGTATCATAAGTTGAAGTATTTAAGAAATATCATTCCGTGTGACGCTAAATTTAAACTCTGAGAGAGAATCAAGGTGAGTCGGCCGTTTTTCCAGCAACGCCACTTGGCTTGCATTGCACAGGAAGACGTGCGTTTATCTCCAGAGTTCACAGTAGGAAAGTAGAAATTACAAAGTGGGGCAGTGTCGTGTGAAACTGGGATAAATATTGATTGAAGTGGGAAAGCGGAAAGTGATGAAGTTGTAACCGTTCTTTGTGTAATATTTCATATTGTTGTGTTGTGTATGTCGTGTAATTTGGGTATGTGTGTTTTGCATGGGAGTAGCAAGGTAGTTTCGAAAGATTTGTGGGTATGCCTGTTCCTTCTGTATCGCTCGATCTGGAGGAAAGTTTCGTGAGGATTATTGTGAGAGGCGAAGTGTGAGGTATAATAAAAGATCCACCATCCGATCCAGGGAGTGCACTGTTGCGGTAAATAGATTACGAGACCATAGTATAGAGATTCACTAACGTAAAGCCATGCCCACTGGGCGGAATTTCTCATGTGATTTTGTTGTAGGTTGTAGAATTTGTGTGTTTAGGAATAAATCAAATAGTGAAAAGAAAGAGACTGGTGGCCTTCTTCATTAAATTGTATGTTATCGTAATGTCCCGAATTTATATAAAAGCCGTTAAATCAAAGACAAAAGGTAAATGTGGTATTGCCAGAGCGTAGTGTACAGTCAGAGTTCTATAAATCACTGATAGTCAGATGCGTGTTTCCGTTGCGTATTATTCATACAGGAGAGTAATTTGTAACTAAATAGTAAGATACGAGAATTCATGTTACTCGATAAATTAAGGAAGAATCCACTCGCTTGGCAAACCACTCATCTTGCAGGCCTGACTGCTTGATGCCACATTATGAGCAAGGCAAGTGGGTGCCTCTCAGTGTTGTTTCAAATGACTGACGTAATTTCAAGAATATACCACAGTAGTGATTTTAGACATCATAATGCGGAGAATGGACGAATGGAAAAACTGGTAGAAGCCGACCGCGGGGAAGATCAGTTTGGATTCCATAGAAATGTTGGAACACGCGAGGCAATACTGACCCTACGACTTATCTTAGAAAATAGATTCAGAAAAGGCAAACCTACGTTTCTAGCATTTGTAAACTTGGAGAAGGCTTTTGACAAAGTTGACTGTAATACTCTCTTTCAAATCCTGAAGATGGCAGGGGTAAAATACAGGGAGCGAAAGGCTATTTACAGTTTGTACAGAAACCATATGACAGTTGTAATAGTCGAGTAGCATGAAAGGGAAGCAGTGGTTTGGAAGGGTGTGAGACAGGGTTGTTGCCTATCACCGATGTTATTCAATCTGTATATTGAGCAAGCAGTAAAGGAAACAAAACAAAAATTCGGAGTAGGAATTAAAATCCACAGAGAAGAAATAAAAACTTTGAGGCTCGCCGATGACATTGTAATTCTGTCAGAGCCAGCAAAGGACCTGGAAGAGCATCTGAACGGAATGGACAGTGTCTTGAAAGGAGGATATAAGATGAACATCAACAAAAGCAAAACGAGGAATGGAATGTAGTCGAATTAAATCGGGTGATGCTGTGGGAATTAGATTAGGAAATGAGACGTTTAAAGTAATAAATGAGTCTTGCTATTTGGGGAGCAAAATAACTGATAATGGTCGAAGTAGAGAGGATATAAAATGTAGACTGGCAATGGCAAGGAAAGCGTTTCTGAATAAGACAAATTTGTTAACATCGAGTATGGATTGACGTGTCAGGAAGTCGTTTCTGAAAGTATTTGTATGGAGTGTAGCCATGAATGGAAGTGAAACGTGGACGATAAATAGTTTAGACGAGAAGAGAATAGAAGCTTACGAAATGTGGGGCTACACAAGAATGCTGAAGATTAGATGGGTAGATCACATAACTAATGAGGAGGTATTGAACAGAATTGGAGAGAGGAGAAATTTGTGAGACAACTTGACTAGAAGAAGGGATGGCTTGGTAGGGCATATTCTGAGGTATCAAGGGAATACCAATTTAGTATTGGAGGGCAGCGTGGAGGGTAAAAATCGTAGAGGCATACCAACAGATGAATACACTAAGCAGGTTCAGAAGGATGTAGGTTGCAGTAGGAACGGGAGATGAAGGAGCTTGCACAGGATAGAGTCGCATGGAGAGCTGCATCAAACGAATCTCTGCACTGAAGACCACAATAACAACAACAACAAAGCGGAGCTTTGCACTCATACAAGATAACTGCTGAGGTTTTGTTACCATTCATCAAAATATTTCCTTTCTTGGTGACTTTATAGTTGTCAAGTGTGCTAAGCTGCCGCAGTTTGACTTGATGCTGGTGACGTGTGAACTCTTCACCCTGGCAAAGATAGAAGGCATAGGATACTGGTATTTTAGATCTAAATAACCGGCATTCATAGAATTTGTTTGGTCTCGATTATAATTGGTTTCTTTGATTTTTCACTATTAACCGGGTAAATAACCGGCGTAAAAATTTGCCAAAGCCACTGTGATAATTTCTTTATTTTGTTTTCTAATAAAACTTTTTTAAGGCGAGTAATGTTTATTCGTAAAATTTCTATTGCTTCAGAGTATCGGGTTATTATCGAGTACTGGAAAAATGATGAATGCTATTTTAAGAACAATGCCGACAGTTAGAAATGCGCAGCAAACACATGACATAAGAATTGGTAAGGCCTTGCTGAGACGATAACTTTCCTGTTGCTGTGTGACGTAGTCTATCACACGGTAAGCGTGTACGTGCAGCTTACAACCCTTGCCCGCTATCTGGTCTATATGGTAGTTTCTCAGTGTCGTCCTGGGACATCTTTTGTATTGCAGAATGGTACTATTTCTAGCTTGGAAGTATTCTGCTAAGGGCGATAGCAATATAGTGCAGCACTCCATTTGGTTTAAAAGATTAAAAACGGTAGCAGGCACAACAAACTTGCGACATCGTACAAGGAGAAAACATCCGCAGTTTTCCTTGTAAGAGAAGTGTAAGAGAAGGTAAATTTGATTGATATACCTACAACTTTATAGGCGTGCAATAAACTTGGGGTAATAATTAGACCCTTAATTTTATGATAGCTTCAGGGTGACTTACAGATACCACACAAAAGTGACTCTACAGGGAAGACATCAACTTGTAAGCGTTCGTTCTACTGTCGCCGCGTCCTTCTGCTGCAACTCGAACCACATGTTTATGTTGATCTTTTACATCTGCACCTTCATTAGAATTTTTCAGTGTTTGTTCGGAGTCTACATAAACTATTGGATGCAATAGCAGCAAGAAACCGAGAATCGGTTATTTCGGAAACCGGTTGCTTGTGATCAGCTTTAAAAGTCAAGTTAGACTATAGACTAATAATAACGGGTGTCACCGAAAACCGGTTGTTTCAGCGATAATCGCATTTGCAGTAGGACAGCCAGAGCGTCTGTCTTATTTGATGCGTGGAGCATCATGTATTGCAAATGTTGCAGGTAGTCCTTCAACTATGATTTTTTCTGTGGTGGACGTGATGTGTCTGATACCCGGGAGTTTGAAAAACGCTTCCATCACATGAATCCTAGGAGTCTACAGCGTACCGTATTTACTCGAATCTAAGCCGCACTCGAATCTAAGCCGCACCTGAAAAATTAGACTCGAAATCAAGAAAAAAAATTTTCCCGAATCTAAGCCGCACCTGAAATTTGAGACTCGAAATTCAAGGGGAGAGAAAAGTTTTAGGCCGCACCTCCAAATCGAAACAAAGTTGGTCCATTGTAATATGAGACACAATTTAGGTCGAATGAATGACGATACAGCTACAGTAGGCTCGAGTCGTAAGCTTAGCAGTTAAGCTTTACTAGGTAGCCATTGCTATGCGTCACGCGCTCCGTCCGTATATATGCGGGTACCTTTCCTTTTGCACGTGCTTCGTCTGGTTTGAATTAATTGCTTATTTTGCTTTGATCTGGTAAGTGCCGTTCTGTTTGTTATAGGTGTTTACGTCACTCTAAGCTGAAAATGCATTACTGTACTGTGTCATGAATTGTTTGTCGCATTCTGATAATGAGTGTTTACGGCCTGTCCCTGCTCGCGGCATGGCTTGTTTTCGTGCGCGCTACCGCCGCTTACAGTTAAAAAAGACAGGAATTGTTTCATTAGCAAAACAATGGCAAGAGACTGCTATATGTTGTTACTTACACTGCTGCTTTCTTTGATAATGATCAACAAGAACCAAATAATATATTGCTTTTGATAGAAGACGTTCTGAACGAGAGTTTAGCGAAAATTTTTCTCCGTTTGAAAATCTTTGCAGACGCCTCTTTAGTACATTACATTTTGCACAGAAATTAGAGTCATCTTAGATTTAAAAATCTAGTCAATTGTCGTGCTTCATTTCTGCCTGTATCAGTATTAGGCATTAGAATAATACGAATATAAACATGACATGATATGTATATTCTTCCGCGTTTGCTGTTATCTCACCCTAGTTTCGTAGTTTATTCGGCAGATAGGATTTAAATGAGATAGCAGCAAACACGAAAGAATACACGGCAAAATGTTTCTTATGGCGAAGAGAAAACTGTATGTGATTCACAATTCATAAAAGTTCCTATTAGCAACCATCTCTTCTCACAGGTAGGAATAAATTCAGAACGTAATGTTGGCCATATTGACAAACATCCCAAACAGTCTTGCCAGTCGGATTTTCGTACTACATTGAAATGCTGCTACATTCGAAGATGAACAATAAGGAATTTGTATTTACTTCGTTGGATAATGTATAAAATGCAGTGGTCGAAACTCGGGGCGGAGAAGAAGGCTTGTCTTCCACCCTTTTTTTTTTAAATTTATTTACTGACGCGGAGATTTTGGCGCTAGTATTTATCTTTGTGCCTGCAAAGCATGCCTATGCAGCGCTACATATATTCGACGGCAGAAGTCATTTGTGGCGGCACCTACCAACATTTTTCAGAACTTCCGCTTACTTTGCACTCGATTCTAAGCCGCAGGCGGTTTTTTGGATTACAAAAACCGGAAAAAAGTGCGGCTTAGATTCGAGTAAATACGGTAACCGATGTGAAGTCGTCTTGAGGGTGCTCCATCGTCGACCATAATGCTGCGAGAGTTCAGCTTAGGACAGCACTAGAGACGTAGTAGGACTGCCACCTCTGACACTACATCGACGTCCGCCCAGTACAGGTAATAAGGGGTAACTATATTTCTCCTTGACATCGTTGAGTACGATTCGAAGACTTGTGCGTAATGTTTGTCGGTTTGGCGACTCGGAATCCAAATTAACCGCGGTTAGCGGGCGGACAACTAATAACGTCAGGTCGCTCGTACAACATACGTGTGGAGTTCAGTACACTTTCTAAGTGCTAGACCATCCTCACTGAACGTTTCACGAGACCTGAATATTTAAAAGCAGCGCCATTTACCTCACATCAGAGAATGACAGAAAAATTCTCGTTTCAGATCTTCGTCTACTATAAGAACTGAGATCCGTACACAAGACCATTCGAGGACATCCTAAAGCGTCTGCATCTGCATTCTATGCCATGCGTCGACGTCTCTTAGTGGAGTCGTTGCGCCACTTTCTCTGGAAGCTGTGCGCTTAGATCTGAAGACAGGGAGCAACAATTTACGGCCGCCGGCCGCTGGTGGCCGAGCGGTTCTAGGCGCTACAGTCTGGAACCGCGCGACCGCTACGGTCGCAGGTTCGAATCCTGCCTCGGGCATGGATGTGTGTGTTGTCCTTAGGTTAGTTAGGTTTAAGTAGTTCTAAGTTCTAGGGGACTTATGACCTCAGCGGTTGAATCCCATAGTGCTCAGAGCCATTTGAAGCAATTTACGGCCCACTACAGCATAAATTTGGTACTATATAAAATCATGCGAAATATCCTGACACCATTTAGTATGTCTTACTAGTGTCTCTGTGTGTAATTCATCTGGGCTGGATTTTAGAAGCTCTGTTACAAGGTGTAAGGTACCATGTGAATTGAGAAGGAGCAAAGAACCCCAATACCGCGTTGCTACGCTTTTGTTGCCTACCCCACATCTGCTGTGTGAAAATGTAGTAACATATGGGGCAGATTTCAAACGTGCCCTCAGCTTTATTGACGTTTTTTGACAGGGAGGAGTTCACTGAAAAGAAGCCCCCTTTCAACGGGTTAAAAGGGTGTGGTTTTTTGGATGCATTTAGCTTAAACTCTCTTAACGATTTCTTATCCCAAGCTGTAGCTCCTAGAGGTTCACTGAAAAAGTCTATTGCCTCAACGCCTTTCTTCCTCAGTAGTGTTTCAAGTGTGCCACTCTGAGTCCGAAAAAAATTATATTCACGGAAGTTACTCTTGAGACCATTGTTTTGAAGAGTGTGAAACAGCATTCTTAGGAGTTTCATTGCTGTTCACTCGTGGATTCAGTGAAGTGCACACTACATAATGGCCTGAAGTAATTGTACCAAATAATGTTGGAAGATTGCACAACGCGAGCCATCCTGAGTGGACAGTTGTAGCGAATCAAGACCAGACGACGGGCCCGCATCTCGTGGTCGTGCGGTAGCGTTCTCGCTTCCCACGCCCGGGTTCCCGGGTTCGATTCCCGGCGGGGTCGGGGATTTTCTCTGCCTCGTGATGGCTGGGTGTTGTGTGCTGTCCTTAGGTTAGTTAGGTTTAAGTAGTTCTAAGTTCTAGGGGACTGATGACCTTAGATGTTAGGTCCCATAGTGCTCAGAGCCATTTTTGAACCAGACGACGTATATCCATCGGTCACGGCCCAATCTAGATTATCCCATGCCCACTGTAATCGCAACTGTCATTTCGTTGGGTCAACATGGGAACGTGCAAGAGTCATCTGCCACGGAACCTCATGTTCAGCGATGTGCACTGAATTGTACTCTGCTGTCAGATTGGCCACAGATCGTCGCCGATGGTGCTTTCACAGCAGGAAGCCGCCGAAGTCCACTTTATGTGATGAGAATGGACGTCCAACATCTTGTCAACTAGTCATGGTTTCACCGTCGTTCAAGCACTTGAGTTAGATTGAATGTCTTGTGTTTTGGCGCGAACAGCTTCCATCCTTGTATTCGTTCGCGCTACCACTTTCCACAGATTGAAAGGCGTCCTAATTGGCGTAAACGACATTTTGGCTAGAAGTGTAAAACCAAAAAGTTGACGAATCGGAAATAATTGCAACAAAGGTGTTATTGTCTTAATGGTTTCATTTATGGTCCAATATGACTATCCTAAGTTACCCCCTTCGGCGGAGTTGTGCATAAGTTGTGGGTGGTGAAGATGTACGCCGAAAGCGGTATTTTTGTTGTTTTACGGTTATATCTCGTGAAGGGCTCACAATTTAGAAAGTTATAGGGCATTAAATTCTGCATTTAGTGAGACGCGACACTTATTTGTTGGCCTACCCGTTTCCATAAGTGCTCATCAGAGTTGCACAGAGTTTACGTATTTATGAAAAATTATCGTTTTAACTTCCAACTTTTGGTAATATCATCTAAACAAACCAATCTATCAATAAAGTAGTCCATACAAAAGTTATAGAGAAATAAATTCTGCCTTAGATGAGATAAAAGTGAGTTTTGGACCACCCGTTTCCATATAGCTCCGCCGTAATGCTGGACCATTTCTCAATGACGACTTTTTAAACTACAGTTCTGCAGTAAATGTTATTTATACTATATTAAAAGTCGTAATATAGCACTATATTTTACCGGTCCCGTACTTAGTAAATGTAATAATACAATGAAGTATTGAAATGGTATTATAAAATAAATAAAATAAAATATTAATTATTAATTGTGTATGATAGTGATTGGATGTAATTAATATTTGCTTATCTGGAACGTGGACGCTTAATTATTCGGTATCAGACGCTTGACAATGGCTTTTTCGTAAATGTAATGTTATTCGTAGTTGACCGTGAAATAAGACTCAAATAATCGGACTTCGTATTTAAATCGTTTCCAAAGACTGCTGCGGTAGGTGCGGACTCAAATCTAAATCTCAATATTAGAATAATTTGCCAGCCATGTCAATACGTCGTACAGAGGTGACTGTCTACTAAACATAAAAAGTTTACACAGTTAGTTAAATCAGATATATTCAACGAATAAGCCTACAGTTAAATAATTCTACTTACTTTCATAAATATAAATTCTTTACAGAATCGAGTGCCTAGTAAGATTGCAACTCGCAGTGTTCTTACATAACATCAAATATGGCGGTGTGCCAATTAATAAAATATACGTGCTTCCAGCCTCAGATATTCTCCTCGACCTCCTTCTTCTTAATCAAACATAAGAGTATCGTAATTGTGTTTTTGTTTTATCAGCGACACAGCGCTGCAGTTCTGTGCCATAGGCTTTATTTATTTGTCACAGATTAATTATTTAATTAAGGTTTCGCGTTTCCGAGGAAACTCACGCACGGCATGCAAATGTGCCTTTATATTGCCCCCTGAATTGCGAGGCGAAAGGACACACCTGTAGGCGAGCAATTCACCTAAAGGCACAAGAAAATCTAAGTTATCTACAACTATTTACATGACTTACATTATACTGTATATTATATACAAAATTTGAATGACGCGCGTGCGCCGTAAAAGTTTTTATGTTGGCAAAATAGATTGCGCGCATGCGCAGAAGCGTCTGTGTGACTCCGGCACTGCCGTTATATCGTAAATTTAGATCACGCGGCACAGCATTGCAGTTCATATTGTTCGTGTGCGCGCGCATTTCTTAGTCATTGCACAAAGAAAATATTCCACCAAGGTTACATATGAAGACTACATTCTATGACAGGTAACTTAGTTTTAAAATTACAATATTTGTTACAATACAATACAACTTTAGATTGTTGAATGTTCTTAGTTACATAGTATTGCATTGAAATGCTTCAAAGAAAAATGTCTTTTTGTTTCAGGTGCGTTGACCTATACACATCGTGTCGTTATTACAGTTTATATTCATCTGCTGCACAATAATTTTTCACAGGTTAGTGTCGTCGGGGTAAGGTTTTTTTTTTTTTTTTTTTTGATCTCTGTAACATCGCTGTATAACAACGTGATTGATGCATAAGCATGTCCATTTCCTATTTCCATTATAGTCGTTGTGATGCAGTTCGTTGTGACAAAAAGCATTGTTTATTACAGATAAGACGTGACCCGTCGAGTAATTGGTCCATATGCAGTTCGTTTTCGATATTCCGTGGAAGCTTGGTTGCAGAACCTCGGATGGCACATAGCTGGCGTCGATCCTTGGACAGTCCAGGTAAGTGCGTCCGTCACATTTCGAGAACATTCCATTCCCTGAAGTTCCAACCAAAATTCTTCCACTCGTCGTGTTGTTTTCTGGACAGGCACGTTGTGACCATTTAATCCAGTTAACATCTTGAAGTTAGATACTGTAGTAATGTCACTAGACGATGCACCAATTACGCACTTCACATTTTCAGTTTTTTGCTAAATATAGCTCACCTAAATGTTCGTAGTTACTTATCAAAGAAATTGTTCATCGCGTTTACAAAGGTACGATGCATGATGAATGTCATTAACAGTTTCTTTCACATAGGTTTCTGCGTAGTTGCAGACTTAGTAATGTACGTTAATGTCCGTGAACAGTGGTTCACTACGCAATTTTTTTTTTTTTTTTTTTTTTTTTTACATTTTGGCACTCGTTATCGTTCAAATTTTCACATAGTAACAGTTACATTATACATCAGTTAAAAAAAAAAAACATAAGTAATCATACATATACACGTCACATATTTTCTTAGCATAAACATAATACAGTTACACATAAACATGTTTACATCATCATTACATAGCTATAAATTATTACATTGTGTCACATTTGATTACATGAATTGCAGATATTTACGTCCTCTTTAATGGTTTTGCTGGGATTTTATCGATGTTTTTTGTGATGTCATCTGAAATTAAGATAGGTTAGACACAACATTCATTACATCAGTAGGCAAGACTAGGCGTTTTCACTACTCAATAAATATTCAAAATAATAAGAGACGGAAAACTGTTCGATTCCTCGCGTTTTGTGCGTGTGTGTATAGTGTCTGTGTGGCCTTGGCTACTGGTAGATGCTTTTCTTGCTGAGAGATGTGCGTCTAATCTATTTCTCAAAGTAAAAGATCGCTTCGCAGATGACGTCTGTCGGTTCGTCAGGTGTCATACCAAGTCAGTGGTACCTACAGTCACAAATGTTCCGTGAAAAATTAATATATCATTCACTGCTACGTAATCATAAATTTTACTTTAATATTCAGTCTTCTCGGTAGTGCCGCGGCGTTGAAAGAAAAGTTCTTCTGTCTTCAACTGCGTCACTGGAACCGCTGAAATGAAAATTTCTATACTACTTATTATCTGTGTTGTAGCAAACAGAGTTTTGCGAGTTGCTTAGCAATGTTTTCATGGGTATGACTTTGACATTATTTAGCATGAAATGCTCTAAGATCTCGGTGTGCGTATAGCCCAATAATTTTGTTAGTTCTAGGATGTTGTAACAGACACGCACCAGGATGCGGTATGTTAACAATTATATAAGGTCCTTCTTATAGCAGACGCCACTTAGCATTGCGTCGTTTGAGTGCTACAGATTTATGATGAGTACGAAGTAGTACAAGCATTCCTACCTTGAATTTTTGTTTTATTTTTATTATGTTTATGTGATGTTTGTTTCGTATCTGTGCGTGATGTGTCAGTGTAGTCAATACTTCTTTTATTTTCTGTTCAGGTGTGATTTCCTTGTCTGACAACATAGGCAATGGTTCTATCCATTGATCGTTCTGTTTCCAATTGAACATGATCTCGTTAGGTGTGTAATATTTAAGTTATTGTGTACGTCTTCGAAAAGACTTAGGTAGGACACCCAATTAGTATGTTTTGATGAAATATAGGTCCTCATGAATCGGTTTAGTTCTCGGAAAAGTCTCTCAGTCGCGTTACATTTTGGACTAAACCTTGAAATAAATATACTTTTAATGTTATTGTCCTTCAAGAAATTTCTCCATTTGTACCCAGAGTAGTATGCTGCATTATCTGACAGAATTGCTTTAGGTTTTCCCACGTGCGTCAGGTAATCACTTGAGAATCTTCGTATTATAGCATTTGCAGTGGCGGATTTTAAAGCATAAAGTTTTACATGTTTAGAAAATACATCGTAAAAAGCTAAGATATATTTGACGCCTCCAGAGCTTGCTGGATGCGGTCCACTGATGTCAGTACACAGAATTTTCAGGGGTTTACTCGGTAAAATAGAATGTAAATCTGTTTTTGTGGATAAATTCTGAGGTTTAGATTTTTGACATATGACACATGTTTTCAGTTCCCTGTAAATTTTTCTTCTCATATTGCTAAAATAACAGTATGTGCTGAGCTTTACCAAACACTTTTTCGTCCCATAATGACCCCAAACTAAGTGTGTGTGCCAAATCAAATTACGTTCAGACTCGTTGGGAATGCATACACACCAGTTAGTAGCATTTGGATGTCGGCGATAAAATAACACATCATTGTGTAACTTGTAATACCTAGTCAAAGGATGATTGTGTTTTTCTACCAGTAATGTTATTATCTTATACCAGTGAGGATCAGATTTTTGTAACTTAGCCATGTTTCTGCACATATCAATATAATATTGGTGATACTGCTTGTCTTGCATTAAGAGAATTCTGTAGTCATTTATATTTTCTAAGTCACTGTTGGTTTCATTCATACCTTGTGGAAGTCTAGACAAAGCGTCGGCAATGGTGTTGTCCTTACCTTTTATGTACTTAATTTCAAAAGAGTAGTTCTGAAGAGTAACTGCCCATCGTGATAGTCTAGGATGTACAAGTTTACAAGTTAACAAAAATTTCAGGGCCTGGTGATCGGTATAAATTACTGTATGTTTTCCAAATAAATAATAATTGAATTTCTTGAATTCCCAGACTATGGAAAGTGTTTCTAACTCAGTAGTAGAGTATGTACGCTCACATTCAGTTTGAGTACGACTTGCAAACCCAATAATTCTTATCTGTTCCTTTTCTTTATTCTTTACAACTTGAAAGAAGCAACAGCCCAAGCCAGTACGTGAAGCGTCACAAGTCATACAAAAATCTAAATTGAAATCTGGATGGCTCAATATGTTTGCATTCACTAAAGCATGTTTAATTGTATTAAAGTCATTCTGGCACTGTTCCGACCAGATCCAAACTTGATTCTTTCTGAGTAGATTTAGCAGATGTTTACTGTTCAAAAGTGGTTGTGATAGAAAACGTCTGAAAAATGAACATAGCCCAAGGAATGATTTTAACTGCTTTTTAGTTCGAGGGCTAGGAAAGTTTCTGATAGCATCTAATTTACTGGGATCAGGACGTATGCCCTGTGAATTAATGATATGTCCTAAATATTTTATCTCACTGCAACCAAATTTTGATTTTCTAAGATTGGCTGTGACTCCCGCTTGTGCAAATTTTTCTAAAATTCTTTGAAGTGTGTCAACGTGTTCATTCCAAGACTGTGTAGCTATCAGTATATCATCTACATAGTGTGTGACTGTCTCAACTAAATCATCGCCAAGCACGGTATCCAGGGCTGTAATGAATACCCCAGAACTGACATTCAATCCGAAGGGTAGAACACAAAACTGATAGGTTCGCCCTCCGAACATAAATGCAGTATATTTCCGAGAATCAGGAGTGATACCTACTTGCCAAAATGAATTAGCGAGATCTATTGTGGAAAAATATTTTGCATCTAGAATAATTTCTGTAATTGCTCTTCTAAATTTTCGGATTTTGTGTGAACCGGTAAAATTATTTCATTAATTGCTCGTGCGTCTAACACTAGCCTAATGCTACCATTTGCTTTTTTGACAACAAGTAGAGGACTACAGTAAGGTGAGGTGGATGGTTCAATGACCTTCCAGTCTAACATTTGCTTTAATTCTTGCCACACAGCAGGTCGTTGAGATAACGGTACGTTATATGTCTTGTGGTAGATGATCTTGTGAGGCTTAACTTCAATCTTGTACACATATGTGTTGATAACACCTAATCGTTTGGTAAAAACTTGTAAATATTTGGATAACACTTCCTGTAGTTTTATACGTTCATGTACACTGAGAGCTGTAGCTTCATTTACCTTATGATCAAGCAATGTTTTCAAGTCCATTAGCTCTGTGTCAGATGAGTGTGTTTGCATGTCTTGAATTTCATTGTCAAGTACTAACTGAACCTTGTATCCTGTACAGTGTTTGTCATGCTTTAGAGTTCTCCTGTCCAAATCAATAATAATTACACTGCCTTTATCATTTAAAATACATTTACCTTTGGAGAAGTCTATAATGCAGTCCTTCTCGCTCATAATATCTATTCCTAATATGCAATTTGTCACAAGGTTTTGTACAACCAGGAATGGCCATTGTACGGTTCCATTACCTATTTTAATGTTTACAAAAACTTGCTTCGTAACCCTACATGACTTATTACCTAGAGCAGTAGTTATTTTACAGTTTTGGGCGGGAAACTCAGGCACAGGCTCCAATTCACACATCTTTCTATAGAAATTAAAAGACAAAACGCTCACAGCTGGACCTGTATCTAAGATAATAGTAGTTGGAATCCCACCTACTACACCAGTAGTAGATGCTAAAACAATTTCATTTGTGTTTGAACGACATTGTGTACTGTCTTGCAAAAGTTCATCTGATATATTGTCATTGTGGTTGTATCTTATAAATAAAACAGGTAGTTTTTGTTTGGAATTATTAGGCATATCAATATTTTGTTGTTCAATTGTGGTGTCAAATAACTGATTAACATTGAAGTCGCCCCCCAAGAATTCTTCAGCCACGACCCGGGGCATAGAAGTGACTGTTTCTGGTTTGTTGGATTAGCATTTGTATTAGGTACTGACACAGATTGAGGTTGTGTATCAGGTGTCATTTCTATTATATTCACATTCGGATATTGCCTGTTGTGATCTCCAAACTTTTGCGGTTGTTGTTGCTGTTGCGCATTATAACTTACCTGTCGGTCGTAAGGTATGCTCCAATTTTGTCCTGGTGACTGCTGTGGTAAAGCTGTGTTTGAATGAAAGTATTGATCGCTACGAGTCCAGCCTTGATGCTGTCTTGGCTCGTAGTTATTATTATTTCTATTTCTGTTTGTGTTTTTGTTGTTACATTTGTATCCGTTGTTACCGTTGTTGTTATTACCGCGGTGCCTTTTGTATGGATTGTCGCATGGAGTGTTATTACTGTTGTAACTGTTGTTTGTATTGGAATACGCGTGTTGATTTTGATTTCCGTATTGAGACGGCATGTGAGTTTGCTGTTTTTGCTGTACCGCGTATCCAACTGTGGGCGCGCCAGAATTGAGTTGGCAAGTCTGCATGTTTTGCATACCACTAGTATAAACATTGTGGCTGCTGTTTTGCCGCGCGAAGCGCTTATCTTCTAGTAACATGTCAACCGAATCTAAAGCTGTTAAAAAATAATCTGGATCGTCATCCGGAATATGTAAGAGTTTTTCTTTAATGTTGAAAGGCAATTTGGCCTTCAACGCACGGAGTATATCACGTGTTGCGACTGGTTCGTCCAAAAAATGTCCCATGTTCAAGTATTTTTCAAAATATCTGCGTAAGTTACTATTTTTACTGTTAAAAGTTTCAGGTTCTAAAATTTGTCTTCTGAGTCGCTCCTGGACGGATTGCGACCAGAATTTGTTCAGAAAGGCACGCTCAAACTCACTGTACGTGGTACATACGTCAGCTTGACTGTATGCCCAGACAGCTGCATCGCCTTGGATGTAACCGACAATATATGAAATCTTTTTCCGGTCACTCCAAGTGCGTGGAAATGCGTTACTAAAAGATTTAAGAAAAATCACCGGATGAATGGTTCGTTTTTCTGGGATAAAAGTCTGAAATTGCCTGTGTTTTATTAGGCTTTCTTCCTCCTTTGCAATATGATATGGATTTGTTCCACTGTAATTACTGCAATGTTCAGATGGCGAGTAATTACGATAATGTTGCTGTGGTTTACCATGATAATAGCTTGTGTTTGTGTTTGCACGTCGTGGTATGTGTTGTAGTCGTGGTGTATTTTGTTCTTGTGTGTTTGTCGTGTGCGGTATGTGTGCGTCATACTCGAATGTATATTGGTTTCTGAACTGTACATTTTGACTGATATTTTCGATACATTCAGACTGTGGTTGATCGGTGAATTGTCTCATGGGTGCAGTGACGGATTGTACTGCGTCACTAATCAGCTGTTTGTTATTAGTGATGTATTCCGCTACGGAGTCGTGCACAATTGTTGGTAAATTTTCACGTATGCATCTATCAAAATGTTTGTCTTTGTTCTCTACCCAATCATGAAATTCTTTATTAATATTTTGAAAATGAGCTGTGGCATCAGATTGTAAGATGTCAGTCAGGTGTTGTTCAACATCGTCAGATTTATTTTGCACGTCAGTAATTCGTTTTTCAAGGTTGTCGTGTACTGAAGGATATGTTTGAATTTGTTCAGTAAGAGCTTCACACGTGACATTAAGGTTTTTTAATTGTGTCTGTAAAAGTGCTACGTCATTTGCAGTCTTTTCTTGTATCGTATTAAGCTTGGAAAATTTCGTACTGAGCTCAGTCATCTGTTTGGTCAGTGTGGCGTCTATAAATTCCACACGTTTACATAAAGTGTCACTACCTGTCTTGATTGCAATGAGATCAGATTTAATTTCGTCATTTTGTGTCTTTAACTGTTCATTTTGTGTCTTTAACTGTTCATTTTGTGTCTTTAACTGTTCATTTTGTGTCTTTAAGGTTGCCATGTTTTCCGCGCTCTGCGTCCTTAAGGTTGCCATATTTTCTGCGTTTTGTTTCATTAGCATTTGTAACATGTTGGCAATGTTTACTGTTTGCAAGGTCTCTGCCCCCGCCGCGACATTAGACGTGACGTCATGTATTAACATGGGCTCTGACTGAGACTTTGAAATTTTTGTGGTGGACGGCCTATCGTCAAAATTTCCGTTAACACTTGCGTCAATATTTTATGAATCGTCACTACCGGTTGCTGTCGTAAAGTCATTTTCTAACATTTGTCGCTCGTCCGAGTCGGATTGCGTCTGAATAGTATGTCTTTGCTGTTCCGTCTTTGCGTATTGCTTTCTAGTTATGACCATGCCACAGGTATGGTATGCTTCAAAAGTTTGACACTGGTTTTAAAATAAAAGGCAGGTGAACATGAATCGCTCGTAGCAACAATGGCTGTTTGTTAATTTAAAAATGTAAACTGAATATCGGATTATTCTTAATGGCTGCTGGCCATGTTACAACGTATCGTACAGAAGTCGGCCATATTGTACACTCGTGTATTGGTATTGTTGCAGAAGTTATTGTTTAAGGGAAAGCACTGAGAATGAAATTTATCACTGAAAACTGCTACGCGCGAAAGAAATACTACAGAATCTACTGAAGAGCTAATACACTGAATTATGCGCCTGATCAAGCCTGCCAATGCAAAGATGCTGCGTCTTACCTTATTTTGCTGGAAGCTTCATTGCGTCTTCCCGCAAAATTTTAGAATTGGAAAATATCTTCAGATTTTTGTTATTTCTCATACATTCACGTCCAGGTCCAGAAAGTTGATTTTTCACATGAAACAAAGAGAACAATGTAACAAATGACAAAATAACAAGTCCGACACGCAGTCGCCAATATAAAATAAATAAAATAAAATATTAATTATTAATTGTGTATGATAGTGATTGGATGTAATTAATATTTGCTTATCTGGATCGTGGACGTTTAATTATCCGGTATCAGACGCTTGACAATGGCTTTTTCGTAAATGTAATGTTATTCGTAGTTGACCGTGAAATAAGACTCAAATAATCGGACTTCGTATTTAAATCGTTTCCAAAGACTGCTGCGGTAGGTGCGGACTCAAATCTAAATCTCAATATTAGAATAATTTGCCAGCCATGTCAATACGTCGTACAGAGGTGACTGTCTACTAAACATAAAAAGTTTACACAGTTAGTTAAATCAGATATATTCAACGAATAAGCCTACAGTTAAATAATTCTACTTACTTTCATAAATATAAATTCTTTACAGAATCGAGTGCCTAGTAAGATTGCAACTCGCAGTGTTCTTACATAACATCAAATATGGCGGTGTGCCAGTTAATAAAATATACGTTCTTCCAGCCTCAGATATTCTCCTCGACCTCCTTCTTCTTAATCAAACATAAGAGTATCGTAATTGTGTTTTTGTTTTATCAGCGACACAGCGCTGCAGTTCTGTGCCATAGGCTTTATTTATTTGTCACAGATTAATTATTTAATTAAGGTTTCGCGTTTCCGAGGAAACTCACGCACGGCATGCAAATGTGCCTTTATAGTATAATATATAAAAAGATAATATTAAAAAATAATTTCATATAGAATATAATGAAATCTACTCAACTGGTACGAAGATAGGGGCAGGATAAGAAACAGGGCTCTTGAAATCATTTAGTGATGATTGTATTTCATGATAACAAAAATTGTAGTTAAATGTATGAAGATGAAAAGGGGAAAAAATAGTAGGTATACAAATTTCACAGACGTCGGTGTCTGACAGTCGTTTGGCCACTTTGCTCCTCAAATTCTGCAATTTCCAATTTTGAGTCCGTCGCCTCATTACTCGGCTCCTCAGAGTCTATAATTTTTTTCGCCCCTTATGTTCAATACAGCTCTTCGTCAACCTCTCATTTGTCAATTTCATTTGGTTGGAGAGAGATAGTGAAAGATTCGTCTCACAGTTGGCACCACTCAATGAGCACATAAACCCAGCCTTCCGACACCCAAAACCACCTGTAAACACCTTGTTGCATTTGCAGAAAATTGTGGAGAAAAGAGACTGTGGAGCTGGTTCCTTGGAGGTAGGAACGGGGGTCAGAACCAAACTCTGAAGCTTGCCATCCTAACAGCATCGGATCTACCTGGTGTCCTAACCATATCTGTACTTGTAGCTAAGTTCTCAAGCAATGTTGCGGGCTGCTTCGGATGTTGCTGGTAGGGGTGACAGACTGAATTTGAATTTCTCGAGGGCTTTGGAAAACAGGTCGAAGATTTTGAAGCCAGTATTGCGAAAGGAGAGTACTGTCTCTCAGTGCTGACCAACTGATATGACGATGTCAATCGCATGCTGGTTCAAATGGCTCTAAGCACTATGGGACTTAACATCTGAGGTCATCAGCCCCTAGACATAGAACTACTTAAACCTAACTAACCTAAGGACATCACACACATCCATGCCCGAGGCAGGATTCGAACCTGCGACGGTAGCAGCAGCGCGGTTGCGGCCTTAAGCGTCTAGAACCGCTCGGCACAGCGGCCGGCAATCCCATACTGGTCTTGCAGCCTTTTCTTCAGAGATTTCTCACTTACCTTTGGGCCAGGGAATTCTGTCAGGTCCTCTTTGTAAAGAAAACTGGCACTTATCTTCCATGCTCTCAATGTACTTGCAAACATATCGTAAATAGGTAGTGACGTCTTCATTCTGGGGTCTACCTTTGATGTTTGTTGAACGTGCAGATAAGAAAAATTTTCTCATGCGGTTCTAATTGTATCTCCTATGGTCAGCAATCGAATCATTATCCAGTCGGGATGTGACTTCTCCCTCCCACTATTCTCCCAAGCTAGGAGCAGTTTTCAAGACACTGTTCTAGTGGTTACGGTACTGGCAGCAAACAGCCGACAGATATTCAGTCTCAGACGTCTGGAAATTAACTCATCACTGGCATCCGTGTTTTTTTATGTTGTTTTAAAACTGAACACTAGCTGATCTGATTGGACTCGAAGTGCAGCCCCACTTCCACTGGCTTTCTCTGCAGCAACCGCATTTTTCTCCTAGGTGTAAGATTTATGACACAAGACTTGACGTTTTGCGGTATCACGTGTTTTATAAAGAGAATCCTTTCCATTACGGCTCTTCTTACTGCACTCCAACAAAATTTTGATTCCTCTTGCATTCACAGCCATTGCGTCATTCTTCTCTATTGCCTTTTAACACACAGGAAACAGATCCGTCAAATTTTCATCTGCTTGTTTTCAATAGACAACAAAATTAATTTTAATTTCGAATTTTAGTTACGTAATATATAACTATATTTATAAATACAAGACTAACACTGGAGTGCCGTAGCACTATGTTTTATCCTTTACCTAAATTCAATTCGAAATAGGTTGCAACCAAAATATTTCCTACTCTTCCCTACAATCAATCTGAGTTGGTCCAAATTTAAGGTGGAGCTGTACGGAAACGAGTGGCCAAATAAATTCACTTTTAGCCTCATCGAATGCAGAGTATATTCCTCTATAACTTTTGGATGGACCACTTTATGAATAGATGGGTTAATTCAGATGATATTACCAAAAAGTAGAAGTTAAAGCCAAATTGTTTTCTTAAAGACGTGATATTTGTCCAACCTTGACGATCACTAGTATGAAAAAGGGTGGTGCAAAAAATATGTATCCGGCCTCAATCAATGCAGAATTCAGTGCCCTACTACTTCTAGTAGGACCGTGTCTTCGATACTGTGAGACCTTTATGAGATATAACTGCAAAAGCGCAAAACTATCCATTTTGGAGGTACATTTTTATCCTCCACCACTTAAGCCCAACTCCGCCGAGGGTGAACACCCAGGATAGTCGTTTTGGACCACAAATGAAGCCATTAAAACAATAAGAACTCTTGCAGCAATTATTACCGATTTGGATTTTAAGCTTACTGTGGCCTATTTCATCAGTGTACTAGTGCACACTACGACAGCCACTTGTCAGCCTTATACATCTGCAGTCACCTGTCTGTCTGCTAGCGTGGTGCAGCTTCGGGTAGGAACTAGAGATGGGCAAACTCGTTCATCCTTGGGAACTAGTTCACTGCTGATCGTTCATTTTTGGGAACCGTTCATTTTTACTCGTTCACCGTTCATTTGTGCTTGGTATATGGTTCTTATGAAAAACTGAAAGCTAGTAGTGTAGGTGACTGAAGGATGGAGGGCACCAAGAGGGGGCACTTGCCTCCCCCCTGAAGTATAGAGTTTTCATTCATTACAGAATTCTTACACGCTTTTAGAAGTAATATCTGTGATTCTGCAGAACCTCTCGTTTAGCCAACTGTAGCGTTGTGTGGCTGATCGCAGGGAAATAATATAGGGTGGCGCACGGAAAACCGGCCCCGAGTACAGACTGCTTGCCAATTACGGACGATGTGTTGCCTGTTACGACCAGATACAGCAAACAGACAAAATGTAATAATTAGGCAGTGAAGAAATAACAAGCTAATGTAAGCAACAACGGCGAAACAATCGATGACGATATGTAGAGAGCTGGAGAAGAGAACACGAAAATCTCACGCGGCTCGCATGGGCTATAGCACATGTAGTCTTGTAAACCTGTTGGTGGCTGTTTCCCAACTTAATAGACCACAAATGTCTTGTATAAAATTCTTCGTTTCGACTTCCATTACATAGCTATGCTACGTTGCAAACAATAATCGTTTACACCCTATATATAGGCGAAGTAGACTTTATGGAAGCATAAAATAAAATGTGGTTTTCTCATCATACTTGCGTCTCATGCTTAGTAAAAATTAGGTTTTTATGTTGCATTATTAAAGTTAATGCAGCAATAATAATAATAATAAAGTTCGCAGTAATAAAGTTTATGGTTTGAAAGCTCCTTCTGAACAAATGTTTTTGAGATAATAAGTAAATACGATTTTATGGCAATCTATGTCTTTTCAAATGGAGAGGCACCGCTTTTCCTACTGAGCCAAAATGACCCACAACCCAATTTTTTTTTCAAAGAAACCAAACTAGCAGGTAATGTGAATTGTAAACAACCAAACTTAAATATAATTAGAGCCTTCCTAAATGTAATGTTTTGTATATGAAAGATATACGAAAATCGTTACATATGAATTTTCTTACACTAAAAATTAAGCAAATTATTGAAAGTCAGTTGCTAAATCAAGTCGATGAAACCAAACAATATATGAATAACAAAAAAACTTGCCTTGTTATGTCTTCTGCTGTTCATCGATATAATGAAGTGAGCTGATATGCCCTTTTGTTACCTGAAAAGACGTACCCATTACATACAACGTAATTTTTATGTAATTTACGTAACTATAAAATACTTTTTGATTACCAGTCGTGGACGCTGAAGAATAGTTTGGAACACATGTAACATGGGTGAGCGCAGTGAACGACACGAACAACTGGATACTGAACTAACTAGGAGCAGTCGGCAGTGGAACTGAGACAGGAGGTCATGCGAAGAACGATGAGTGCGGCCGAGGGAGACCTAGACTGAGACGAGCACGCGACCGAGGATGGAAAGAGAACTGCCGAAGTGACCGCCGCGACCGAAGTGAACTAGTGAACTATGAACCGATCGTTCCTCTTCCCGGGAACTATAAGTAGACCGCCGCGAACGAAGTGAACTATGAACCGATCGTTCCTCGTTCGCGGGAATTGTAAGTAGACCGCTGCGACCGAAGTGAACTATGAACCGATCGTTCCTTGGAATTCGTTCCTCGGTCCTTTCGTTCATCTTGGTGAACCGTTCCTTTGCACCCTTTCGTTCGCGAACTACACATCTCTAGTAGGAACTGCAAGGCATATATCGACGGGACGAGCGCACTTCGTCAGGCTACAGCCAATTACAGTGTCAGAGAGTGAGTATATTTCGGTTTAGAAGCCGCGTGGTCACAGCACAAAGGGGCAGTCTGCTGTTGATCCTGCTGCTGTGACGACTGGTCGTGGCGTTTCGCCACGTAGCAAAGACGCTTTCTCTTGTGATAATGAAGTGAGCCTATTCGACCGATTTCTTTCGGGATTATAGTGAAATCGTTGCTGCCTTTGGTCATTTGTTCTGCATTTACGTTCTTGCAAATACGTGGCCTTTTCGATCATAGATAATCATACTTCCTCCCCCGCACATTTTGCGGTCGTATTTGGCGTGGGGAATGGTACAACTTTGTTCATGCCTTCAACTTCTTTTGAACACTTGGTGATCGATGTACACTTCTAACTTAACAATCCAAACTCTTAAATGACTTATCGCAATGCTCTTCCACTTGTAAGACGATGTATCAGGAAATAATAACAATAAAAATATTTTCTAATATCCTCTTTCCTATCGTTTCGAGTGGGGACGTACACGCCCAAGTCTGTTGAATTGTATTTATCCGTGAAGGTTGTTAGCCTACATACGAATGTTGATCGTTGTAGTGGAATCTTACGAATTTATCGTCCTCCTCCAAGGTATCCATTTAATGAGTCTTCCCACGTGTTTTTCTGTGCTCACTCAAAAGCTACGTTTTCGAAATGTACTCCATTCGTTTTTAATTTTATGTAAATCTAGGATAAAGCAGCTTACCTTAAGTTGTGATCATAACTGTATTATGTACGATTTCTGAAATATATTGGGAAGTATACCAACGTGGAACTTCTATCACATGCTGGTGAGACGTAGTAATCGAGATACTCTGTGCTACCACATGAATTTAGAGATTTTCATATTATTAGATAGCGTTTATCAAAAATTGCAAAAAAAGCATTGCACAGATTGTGTCTATAAGATACAATTTATTTACATAAACATTCAGTAGAGCTATAAGTTCAACGGCAGGAATCTGACTTCCAGTTCTCTTTTTCTTAACTCTGATTAACGCCCATTTTTCTTTCGTTACCATTTGCGAAAGTCTTTGCACCCCCAAAACTTCAGTTATCACAGTCATTGTGCTTACTTACATGTGGGCCAGATTTCATATGAAGGTATAACTCAAGACAGTCGACCAGCTTTGCCGTTTCCGATGTACTCGTTCTCCGGCACCAGGCCGTAACAACCTGGCGTTTGTCAACGTCGCTTGTGTGAGTGGATTTCCTCATCTGCTGTCCATATCGTCGCTAAAATGATTCCCCACTCGCCCGCGCTCCGCTTACGTGGTTTCCTTATAGCCTCACTTGCCTGCATAGAGGTCAGATAACATTCAGTCTCGCGGTGGAAGGTGGACTTAATTTTGGACGCAACACCGTAATTACTCCGCATCTATTTTTCTGTATTGGTCCCCCTGTTTCTCCTATCAGTTTCCAAAATGTATCGCTCCGGTTTTAATAATTTTCGCTTTAAAAAGTGATGGTTCAAAATATCAAATCTGGTAGTACGTATTAAGTGGAAGACTTTTTGTTTTAGATATACCTGGTGCTTATTTTCTACAAAACTGAAGAATATTCCTTTTGTTATGAAAAGACAACAGAAGAACAAATTGGGTTCGATATGGAAGATATAGCAGATCTACGTTTAGAGTTAGAATTTAAAAGAGCTTTGGAAGACTTGATGTCAAATAAGACAAGAGGGATGTATAACGTTCCATCGTTTGAGGAAGGAGAAACTAAACGACAATTCAAGGTGGTGTGTGGGTTCTATGAGGCAGGCTATATACATCAGACGTTCACGAAAAATATCATCCACATAACTCCGAAGATAGCAAGAGCAGATAAGTGCGAGAACTATCGCACAGTCAACTTAACAGCTCATGCATCCAAGTTGCTGACAAGAATAATGTACAGGACAATGGAAAAGAAAGTTGAGAATTTTTTAGATGGCGATCAGTTTGGCATTACGAAAGGTAAAGGCACGAGAGAGGCACTCCTGACGTTGCGCTTGATAATGGAAGCAAAACCGAAGAAAAATCAAAACACATACATAGGATTCGCCGACCTGGAAAAAGATATCTGAAATCCTGAGAAAAAAGGGATAAGCTGTACGGAAAGACGGTTAATGCACAAGAATAGCAAGATTGGAAGACCTAGAACGAAGTTCTGACGATGACATGAGTACATGTCGGATAATTTTAAAGTCTAACATGTGCTGAAGCAAAATCTTTTATAGTACCACTTGATAATAGTCCAAAGGCCGAAATTGCAATACGAGTGAAAGAAATAATTTCTACAATCAATAGCGAACATTAGGACTTAAAAAAGAATTGAGAACGAAGTGCTGGGATTGAAAAGGATGCAAAGCAGGGACGCAGTCTTTCTCCTTACCGTTCAGTCTATACATCTAAGAAGAAATTACAGAAGCAAAAGAAACGTTCAAGAGTGGGATTATAATTCAGGGAGGAAGGATATCAATGATATGGTTTGCTGACGTCATTGCTTTCCTCAGTGAAGGTGGAGAATTACAGGAAATGTTTAATGGAATGAACAGTCTAATGAATAAGAATATGGACGGAGAGAAAAAGTGAATAATGAAATGAAAGAAATGAATGAAAACTTTACGAACAAAAAGTCAGAAGTTGAAAATATTTTTAATAATCATTTTCTAAATGTTGTGGATATAGTAGGATCCAGGTGTTCATTAGAAGATGCTAGGCTGTTAATGGAAGAGGCCATACCTATGCAATTTGATACAACTGAAATCTCACCCACTTCTCCCTCTGAAATTAGAAAAATAATAAACTTGCTTAAAAGCAAAAACTCACATGGAATTGATGGCATTTCCAGCAAAATACTAAAAGCTTGTTCTCAACAGATAAGTAAGATTCTCAGCCACCTGTGTAATAGCTCTCTGGACAGGGCATTTTCCCTGATAGACTGAAATATGCTATTGTCATACCTTTGCATAAAAAGGGGGATGGATCTGATGTCAACAATTACCGTCCAATCTCACTTCTAACAGCTTTATCCAAAATTTTTGAGAAAGTAATGTATTCAAGAGTAGCTTCAAATATCTGTAAAAATGAAGTACTAACAAAATGTCAGTTTGGTTTCCAGAAAGGTTTTTCAACAGAAAATGCCATATAAGCTTTCACCAGTCAAATTTTGAATGATCTGAATAACCGAACACCACCCATTGGGATTTTTTGTGATCTCTCAAAGGCTTTTGATTGTGTAAATCATGAAATTCTGCTAGAGAAGCTCAAGTATTGTGGCATGAGTGGGACAGTGCACAAATGGTTTAATTCGTACCTAACTGGAAGAGTGCAGAAAGTTGAAATAAGTAGTTCTCGTAACATGCAAAGATCAGCACATTCCTCAAACTGGGGAACTATCAAGAATGGGGTTCCACAAGGGTCAGTCTTGGGTCCTTTGTTGTTCTTATTATATATTAATGACTTGCCATTCTATATTCATGAAGAGGCAAAGTTAGTTCTCTTTGCTGATGATACAAGTATAGTGATCACGCCTGACAAACAAGAATTAACTGATGAAATTGTCAATACTGTCTTTCAGAAAATTACTAAGTGGTTCCTTGTAAACGGACTCTCACTGAATTTTGATAAGACACAGTACATACAGTTCCGCACAGTGAATGGTACGACGCCATTAATAAATATAGACCTTAATCAGAAGCATATAGCTAAGGTAGAATATTCCAAATTTTTAGGTGTGTCCATTGATGAGAGATTAAATTGAAAGAAACACATTGATGATCTGCTGAAACGTTTGAGTTCAGCTACTTATGCAATAAGGGTCATTGCAAATTTTGGTGATAAACATCTTAGTAAATTAGCTTACTACGCCTATTTTCACTCATTGCTTTCATATGGGATCATATTTTGGGGGAATTCATCACTGAGGAATAAAGTATTTATTGCACAAAAGCGTGTAATCAGAATAATAGCTGGAGTCCACCCAAGATCATCCTGCAGACATTTATTTAAGGATCTAGGGATATTCACAGTAGCTTCTCAGTATATATACTCTCTTATGAAATTTGTTATTGACAACCAAACCCAATTCAAAAGTAATAGCAGTGTGCATAACTACAATACTAGGAGAAAGGATGATCTTCACTATTCAAGATTAAATCTAACTTTGGCACAGAAAGGGGTGAATTATACTGGCACTAAGGTCTTTGGTCACTTACCAAATAGTATCAAAAGTCTGACAGATAACCAACAAGTATTTAAGAAGAAATTAAAAGAATTTCTGAATGACAACTCCTTCTACTCCATAGAGGAATTTTTAGATATAAATTAAGAAAAAAAAGAAAAAAATATAAAAAAAATAAAGAAAATAAAAAAAATAAAGTTGTTATAGTAATTTAAGTATGTTGTAAAATTAACCTAATTATGTCATGTATTGGAAAATTTGACTCGTTCCACATCATTACGAAATATCGTATTCATGATCCATGGAACTAGTATTAATCTAATCTAATCTGAGAGTAGCGAGTAGCTTAGCATCAAAATCAGTGATTACGAATTAGTTGAAGTTAGGGAATTCTGCTACCCTGGAAACAAAATAATCCATCAAGGACGACGCAAGGAGGACGTAGAACGCAGACTAGTACATGCAAAGACCGCATTCCTGGCCAAAAGAAGCCTACTAACATCAAACATGGGCCGTTTTCTGAGGAAAAAATTTCTGAATATATACTTTGGTGCACAGCATTGTATGGTAGTGAATCATGGATTGTAGTAACGGCGGAAACGTAGAGAATCGAAGCGTTTGAAATACAGTGCTACCGTGGGATGTTGAAAAACAGGTGGACTGGTAAGGTAAGGAATGAGAAGGTTCTCCGCAGATTTCCAGAAAAAAGGAACATATGGAAAACACCGACAAACGGAAGAGACAGGATGATTGGACAAGTGTCAAGGCATCTGGGATTAACTTCCATGGTACTAGAGAGTGCTGTAAAAGATAAAAATTGTAGAGACAGACAAAGATTGGAATACATCCAACAAATAATTGAGGATATTGGGTGCCACTGCTATCCTGAGATGAAGAGGTTGGCACGGGATTATATACATGGGCTGTAAAAACGTTACAATCTGAAATCCCTGATACTGCCGTCCACTGTCGAATGCTGTTTGTATCACCGTTTATTTCATTTTTAATGCAGATATCAGCGTAATATGGACGCCGTGTAAATCAATAATTTAAATCAGTTTAGGGTGTTACATCTTCTGTACATTATATCCAGATTAATCGCCATGGTGTGAAAATTGTCATGTTAACGAAGTTTACACATTTTTCATAAGAAAACATATCTATTCTTCTGAATGCTCCATATCTGCACAATTTGTCATTGAGTACGAAGATCTATTCAAAAATTCTTTTATCGAACAGATATATCTTTGAGAGATAAATACTTATACTTTATATTTGAAGCTACTATTGGTATCTGTGAGAAATTTTGTTTCAATAGGTAGATGGTCAGAGATTTTATGAATTTGTATTTGAGTTCTTTCCGTTGGTAAGGTAGATTCACAAGAACGCTGTGTACGTCTTCTTCCTTTTAATATTGCTTTCGCAAGTAATCTATTATTAGATACATTTCGCGTGATTTATGATAATATATTTTCTCTTTCTTTTTATATGAATGTCTTTATTACGTGGTGGGCTTTTCTCAAAATTGATTGCTAATTTGGTTATTAGTTTCATTTTGATATTTTCTTTGATCTCAATTAAATTGCTTTTTGTAAGACTATTTGTTCAATGAAAGTTAATCCTTAGCAGAGTCATTAATAACGTTAATGTTTGTAAGACACACTGATCTTGTAACACGTTACATATGACATCTCTTATTATTGTTTGCATTTGCCCACACACGCGCGAGAGAATAATTTCTTACCATTTTCTTTTGTAATGCATTGTAGGCTCTGGATCTCCGCTGTTAAACTGAAAATAAAAATCTTAAAGCAATGTCTTCCGTTGCAGCGCCTGGCGGCTGTGAAAAAAACGTGTATTATAATTGAAGCGGGCGAAAAATTTGCTTCCGTTAATTTCATAAATTAAAATTGCCACGTAATGGCGGCTGTGGCTGCAACGACGGTTGAATTACTGACATTCAAAGCAAGCGGGCATGATATAGGGTTCACCTCTTACAATTAAAAGTGAATAACAGCATGAAACCAATATATTGTCGGATTACAAGTACAATAATGCTTGCATTCAACAGCACTCGCCAAGATGTCCGACTGCTCACATCGAAGACAAGAGAGAGAGTGATACCGGATAAAAGATGACAAAAGATGGTTCCTTTTCCATCTACGTGGTCCATTATTGAAACTTCCTGGCAGATTAAAACTGGGTGCCCGACCGAGACTCGAACTCGGGACCTTTGCCTTTCGCGGGCAAGTGCTCTACCAACTGAGCTACCGAAGCACGACTCACGCACGGTACTCACAGTTTTACATCTGCCAGAAAGTTTGGAAGGTAGGAGACGAGGTACTGGCAGGAAGGAGTAAAGCTGTGAGTACCGGGCCTGAGTCGTGCTTCGGTAGCTCAGTTGGTAGAGCATTTGCCCGCGAAAGGCAAAGGTCCCGAGTTCGAGTCTCGGTCGGGCACACAGTTTTAATCTGCCAGGAAGTTTCATATCAGCGCACACTCCGCTGCAGAGTGAAAATCTCATTCTGCTCCATTATTGTCAGAGCGTATCGTTTTTATTCTTTGCACTCAAAATTGACGCACACAATTTTATATGATAATAATAATAATACACATGAGAGAAAATTACATATCGCCTGAGCGGTTAATGTTCACGTATAATCCAATACTAATTTTTTTTTCAAATACCACTTTCAAGTTTTTGTAATATTTCTACTGGGGACGGTACAATGCCCCCCCCCCCCCCCCCGAAATGTTTATGACACAAAATGTACGTATTAGTTCTTTTTTGTCATTAATATTTCCTACTTTATGTCCACAGTTGCACACACACAGCTTTTACAGGTTACATTTCACGTCGGTCACATTTTATCATCCCCCCCATGAACCATGGACCTTACCGTTGGTGGGGAGGCTTGCGTGCCTCAGCGATACAGACAGCCGTACCGTAGGTGCAACCACAACGGAGGGGTATCTGTTGAGAGGTCAGACAAACGTGTGGTTCCTGAAGAGGGGCAGCAGTCTTTTCAGTTGTTGCAGGGGCAAAAGTCTGGATGATTGACTGATCTGGCCTTGTAACACTAACCAAAACGGCCTTGCTGTGCTGGTATTGCGTACGGCTGAAAGCAAGGGGAAATTACAGCCGTAATTTTTCCCGAGTGCATGCAGCTTTACTGTATGATTAAATGATGATGGCGTCCTCTTGGGTAAAATATTCCGGAGGTAAATTAGTCCCTCATTCGGATCTCCGGGCGGGGACTACTCATGAGGATGTCGTTATCAGGAGAAAGAAAACTGGCGTTCTACGGATCGGAGCGTGGAATGTCAGATCCCTTAATCGGGCAGGTAGGTTAGAAAATTTAAAAAGGGAAATGGATAGGTTAAAGTTAGATATAGTGGGAATTAGTGAAGTTCGAAGGCAGGAGGAAGAAGACTTCTGGTCAGGTGACTACAGGGTTATAAACACAAAATCAAATAGGGGTCATGCAGGAGTAGGTTTAATAATGAATAGGAAAATAGGAATGCGGGTAAGCTACTACAAACAGCATAGTGAACGCATTATTGTGGCCAAGATAGATACGAAGCCCACACCTACTACAGTAGTACAAGTTTATATGCCTACTAGCTCTGCAGATGACGAAGAAATTGAAGAAATGTATGATGAAATAAAAGAAATTATTCAGATAGTGAAGGGTGATGAAAATTTAATAGTCATGGATGACTGGAATTCGGAAGTAGGAAAAGGGAGAGAAGGAAACGTAGTAGGTGAATATGGATTGGTGCTAAGAAATGAAAGAAAGCCGCCTGGTAGAATTTTGCACAGAGCACAACTTAATCATAGCTAACATTTGGTTTAAGAATCATGAAAGAAGGTTGTATACATGGAAGAACCCTGGAGATATTGAAAGGTATCAGATAGATTATATAATGGTAAGACAGAGATTTAGGAACCAAGTTCTAAATTGTAAGACATTTCCAGGGGCAGATGTGGTCTCTGACCGCAATCTATTGGTAATGACCTGTAGATTAAAACTGAAAAAACTGCAAAAAGGTGGGAATTTAAGGATATGGGACCTGGATAAACTGAAAGAACCAGAGGTTGTACAGAGTTTCAGGGAGAGCATAAGGGAACAATTGACAGGAATGGGGGAAAGAAATACAGTAGAAGAAGAATGGGATGAAGTAGTGAAGGCAGCAGAGGATCAAGTAGGTAATAAGACGAGGGCTAGTAGAAATCCTTGGGTAACAGAATAAATATTGAATTTAATTGATGAAAGGAGAAAACATAAAAATGCGGCAAATGAAGCAGGCAAAAAGGAATACAAACGTCTCAAAAATGAGGTCGACAGGAAGTGCAAAATAGCTAAGCAGGCATCACTAGAGGACAAATGTAAGGATGTAGAGGCTTATCTCGCCAGGGGTAAGATAGATACTGCCTACAGGAAAATTAAAGAGACCTTTGGAGAAAGGAGAAGCACTGGTAAGAATATCAAGAGCTCAGATCGAAACCCAGTTCTAAGCAAAGAATGGAAAGCAGAAAGGTGGAAGGAGTATATAGAGGGTCTATACAAGTGCGATGTACTTGAGGACAATACTGTGGAAATGGAAGAGGATGTAGACGAAGATGAAATGGGAGATATGATACTGCGTGAAGAGTTTGACAGAGCACTGAAAGACCTGAGTCGCAACAAAGCTCCGGGAGTAGACAACATTCCATTAGAACTATTGACAGCCTTGGGAGAGCCAGTCCTGACAAAACTCTACCATCTGGTGAGCAAGATGTATGACAGAGGCGAAATACCCTCAGACTTCAAGAAGAATACAATAATTCCAATCTCAAAGGAAGCATGTGTTGACAGATGTGAAAATTACCGAACTATCAGTTTAATAAGTCACGGCTGCAAAATACTAACACGAATTCTTTACAGACGAATGGAAAAACTAGTAGAAGCCGACCTCGGGGAAGTTCGGTTTGGATTCCGTAGAAATATTGGAACAAGTGAGGCAATACTGACCCTACGACTTATCTTAGAATCTAGATTAAGGAAAGGCAAACCCACGTTCCTAGCATTGTAGACTTAGAGAAAGATTTTGGCAATGTTGACCGGAATACTCTCTTTCAAATTCTGAAGGTGGCAAGGGTAAAATACAGGGAACGAAAAGCTATTTACAATTTGTACAGAAACCAGATGGCAGTTATAAGAGTCGAGGGACATCAAAGGGAAGCAGCGGTTGGGAAGGGAGTGAGACAGGGTTGTAGCCTATCCTCGATGTTGTTCAATCTCTATATTGAGAAAGCAGTAAAGGTAACAAAAGAAAAATTCGGAGTAGGAATTAAAATCCATGGAGAAGAAATAAAACCTTTGAGGTTTGCCGATGACATTGTAATTCTGTCAGAGACAGCAAAGGACTTGGAAGAAAAGTTGAACGGAATAGATAGTGTCTTGAAAGGAGGATATAAGATGAACATCAACAAAAGCAAAACAAGGATAATGGAATGTAGTCGAATTAAGTCGGGTGATGCCGAGGGAATTAGATTAGGAAATGAGACACTTAAAGTAGTGAAGGAGTTCTGCTATTTGGGGAGCAAAATAACTGATAATGGTCTAAGTAGAGAGTATATAAAATGTAGACTGGCAATGGCAAGGAAAGCATTTCTGAAGAAGAGAAATTTGTTAACATCGAGTATAGGTTTAAGTGTCAGGATGTCGATTCTGAAAGTAATTTTATGGCGTGTAGCCATGTATGGAAGTGAAACATGAACGATAAATAGTTTGGACAAGAAGAGAATAGAAGTTTTTGAAACATGGTGCTACAGAATAATGCTGAAGATTAGATGGGTAGATCACATAACTAATGAGGAAGTATTGAATAGGATTGGAGAGAAGAGGAGTTTGTGGCACAACTTGACAAGAAGAAGGGATCGATTGGTAGGACATGTTTTGAGGCATCAAGGGATCACCAGTTTAGTATTGGAGGGCAGCGTGGAGGGTAAAAATCGTAGAGGGAGACCAAGAGATGAACACACTAAGCAGATTCAGAAGGATGTAGGTTGCAGTAGGTACTGGGAGATGAAGAAGCTTGCACAGGATAGAGTACCATGGAGAGCTGCAGCAAACCAGTCTTAGGACTGAACACCACAACAACAACAATGCTTACATTCAACAGCACTCGCTAAGATGTCCGACTACTCGCATAGAAGGCAAGAGAGAGAGTTGTAACGGATAAAAGATGACAAAAGATGGTTGCTTTTCCATCTACGAGATCCATTATTGTCAGAGTGCATCTTTTTTATTCTTTGCACCCAAAAATGACGCACAGAATTTTATATGATAATAATAATGATGATAATACACATGAGAGAAAATTACATATCGTCTGAGCGGTTAATGTTCACGTATAATCCAATATTACATGTTCTTTTCAAATACCACTTTCAAGTCAATATTTCTACTTGGATATACATTAAAACTTTCAGTGTATCCTACCTCCGTAAAGAGCGCGTTATTTTACCCACGACTGCAGTGTCATTCCATATTCTGATATCAAGAAGCTCTTTTTATTCAGTTCACTACCAACACAGAAGATAAGTTGACTAAGAGGGGAATCATTTGTTGTACTGAAAGTGCTTCCAAATTCGTGGGGGATATATTAGTTAAACATATTAGTCTAATGGTTGCCTTTAACAAATGGTGATATCAGATCCGTCGTTAACAGACAGCAAGTAAGCCAATTAGAATTTTGGTGTTCACTGCCAGATTATATTTACATTCAATTTGCGTTGAAAACAATGGTACGAAAGACGTGTTTCGGTTGAAACAGTGGAATCCATAGGTCCGATTTTTGATTCAAAATGATGGTTTATCTACAAATGTTAGCTCCCGGTAGTTAATTATGCCTTGCAAGTTCCACATGCATCTCGCTCAAGACAGTTTCGAAATAATCACTTCACATGCGCGAAAGTGTTGCAAGTGTTAACCGCACTTCATTAGTGCTGTTTTTACAATTCTTATATCTCGCTCGTTGTTTTTATTAGTTGAGCTTGCGTAGCCAGCATGGACCGGTTGAGTCTATAATTAGCAGTTCCTCAAACATCTTGCTCGTGCTGTTGTAATAACATCTGTCTATGCTCTTCGTTTTCCCTAGGACATGCAGAACGTCCTAGGGATGTCACTCCCTCCAGTTATCTTTTTCTTCAACCAGTTACCAAATCAAGCTGACATATGTACTGTACTCGAAATATCTTCTTGCATGCTGCAAAATATTTTAATCCTTCATTCAGCAATTTTCATAAATGACCATCAATAATTATTTTCATATGAAAGAAAAGTGTTTATTTCACTTTTTTTTTAAAAATAACTTTTTGGTAACTTAGCGTATCTGCAAAACTGCATATACTTGGCCACATTTACAAATATCCGTTAAGAGCTTTACCAGCTCAAATAAACAAAGCAGTCCGCAATGCTAAACTGTGACTGACAGCAGAAAAAAAACAGTTCAAACTCTGATCTGCAGAGGCGCAAAGCAGTGGGATGAATGGTTAAGCAAGTTTCCCACTTCCTTCTCAGTACACTTTCAGATAACTGTACGCCTTAAAGAGCAAATGTGTTTTTGGACAAGACGATATTAAATAAAAATTGATAAAATATGTGTCTTCAAGGCTATGGTATACATACATGTGGTTTTATTAGTGGTAAAACAACTACTGAAACTTGAGAAATACCTTACAAAATGTTCTGCACATTATCCTTTGCTATCATGGACCTCTGACACCAAAATCAGAGTCACATATAGATAGTGGAATAAGAATTGTTACTTGGTTCTCACCATGGAATTTGAAATTCACTGACGGTATTGGTAAGTAATAATTATTTCCATGTGAAAGAAAAATGTTTAAATAAATATTTCACTTCTTTTTTTAAAAAAAAATTTTTTAGTAACTAAAAATATCTGCAAAATTGCGTGTCTGTGGCCACATTTACCAATATCTGATAGAGGTACGCCAATTCAAATAAGCAAAGAAAAACCAGTTCAGACTCATCCATGCGGAAGTGCAAACCAGCGCAATGAATGGTTAAGCAAGTATCCCACTTGCTTCGTCAGAACACCTTCAGGTAAATGTAGACATTCAAGAGCAAATGTATATTTGGATAAGATTATATTAAATAAAAAATAGATAAAATACATCTGTTCACGGATATGGCCAATTTGTGATTTCATTAGTGGTAAGGCAATTGCTTAAACTTGAGAAATGCTTTCCAAATCATTCAGCGCACACTCGTTTGTCTCTCATACAGCCCAGTGAAAAGGGCCAGATGGTTTCCGAAGCCCATTGGGTTAGAGAATTATAAATGAAACGTCCAGCAAAAACCTAAAAAAAAAGAGCTCGCTACACGTCATCGTTTGCGACTTTACCTTATCATTAACCTCCGCTTCACATCAAAATTAGAGCCACATACAGATACTTGATTATGTACTGTTATTGGGTATTCACCATGGCAAGTATTAAACCATGTACACGTCGGTCGAAAGCCACCAAACTGATACTCCAGCAACTCCATGCCTGTGCATTTGCTAGATTTCCAAAATGCGGTCCAGTGTCCTGCAGGCTTAAGGAGTGAGAAAGGACGGCGGCCGTCCTGCACAAGTTGAGTAACTTCCGTGATGTCCCTACTTCTCGCTCTTCCCCCTTCCCCTCCCTCTCCAGTGGGATTTATGCAGCCAGCACTCATAACTAATAGCAGCTGTTTAAGAGTCATTTGGTTAAAAACTGATCAATGAGTTCTGGCTAACCATACATGCCTATTCAGTGAATGTTATTTATTTTTAATATTTTATATTTTTCTGTCTTCTGAACGACAGTGGGTTCATAATTAATAATAGCTGTTTAATAATCATTTGCTTAAAATATGATCAGTAAATTCTGGTTAACCGTAGCTGACTATTCAGTGATGCTTAATTTTTTTTTTTTAATTCTGTGCCTTGTGTGTGTCCTGAATGACAGTGCACTCACCATTGATAGCAGCTGTTTAAAAATTATTTGCTTAAAATCCGCTCAATGAATTTTGGTTAACTAGAGATGGCTATTCAGACTGTTAAATGTTTTTATAACTCTGTACTTTGTGTGTGTACTGAATGACAGAGGATTCATAATTCATGGTAATTGTTTATAAGTCATTGTTCAGTGAATTTTGGCTAACTGTAACTGCTTATTCATTGACTGTTATCTTTTTTTTTAGATTCTATATTTTGCTGTTTACTGAATGACGGTGGATTCATTATTAAGAGCAGGTGCTTAAAGATCATTTGTTTAAAATTTGACAAGTGAATTTTGGCTAACTGTAGGTGCTTATTCAGTAACTGATAATTTCTTTCAGTTCTGTTTTGCTGTCTACTGATTGACGGTGGGGTCATTACTAATAACAGCTGTTTAAAAGTCATTTCCTTAAAATCTGAATAGAGAATTTTGGTTAACTGTACCTAACTATTTAGTGATTGTTAATTGTTTTAAAAAATCTGTACCTTTGCTGTTTACCGTGTGACAGTGGCTTCATAAGTAATGATAGCTGTTTAAAGGTCATTTACTTAAAAAAACTGCTCAGTGAATTTTTGTAACTGTTGTTCATTGTTTTTAAAGTTCTGTACTTTTGATGTATAGTTAATGGCTGGTGCCTCATGATTAATGGCAACTGTTAAAAAGCCATTTTTCTAAATTCCGCTCAGTCAGTTTCACTGTAGATTGTTTTTAAGATTCGTTTGACTTTAATGAAGGCAATTTATGTATTAAAGATGATGAAAGCTGAAGGAGTTATGTGGGATTCCCAGTTCTTCAAATAGGGTGACCCGATCCCAAATCTTCCGCCTGAATTCCCAGTTATCACATAGCTTATGATTAGTAGTGAGAATTGTAACCTTGTCTCATGCGTCAAAGCTGGCGATCTGGATTTTTACTGATTTTACACGTGTAGCCATGCAGTGAAATAATCTGGGTCCGTCAATAAACGCTTCCGATTAAATCCGCTTCGCAGCGCATCGCGTAATTTGTCTTTCAGGATTCGACAAAAATCGAATCACTGGTAGGACGAAGTTGGGAGTGTAACACAGACAGACAGCACAGCCGGTTTGGCTGTAGTGTAATGGCTTCAATAAGGTGATGAAGAGATGGGCTCCAGACTACACTGTGGCAACAAAAGTATGCGCAAACTTTTGCAGGACTACGTCACGAGACGGTTATAGGATTTTTCGACTGGCTCTGACGAACAGACGAATGGCAGACGTTGTACGCAGAGTGTCACCATGACACGTCGCGAACAGATCACTGGCAATTGGGTTGAGATCTGGAGTTCATATGTATTGTTCATTAGGGACATCAAACCACACACAGCGGAGACACGCGCGGTGTAGAGCAAGACTCAAATGGGACAATGAGTAGCATTCCTTGGTGTTCAGCTATTGGTCCCGCATCTGTTTGCGGTGGGCAGATCAACACCAATGTGTTCGTAGACGACTTGCTGAAAGGTTATGGGAAGCATCTAATCTCCAACTCCTGCTATTATGTTGTGGTGCGCTACTGGATGTGACAACAGGACTGATTTGGTAACTGGCAACGGGAAATTGAACCCTCACCGAAATCTAAGAAGAATGTTAAGCCCTGTTGCCATACCTTTCATGATCAGGGTACCAAATGTTACCATCTAGCAGGATAATGCAAGACTCCACTCTACTGTTAACACCACAAATGCCTAGAGGAATCTGCAGATCCGTTACTGCCTTGTCCAGTCGCGTGATTTGTTACCCACAGTTAATGCGTGGGATGCAATTTGAAGACATATGTTTTCATGTAGTCCTGTCGACAAGGAACAGGTAAACCTTTATCACTTGATGGGTGTATGTAACCTACCCACCGTAATCGTTTCGTAAAACGTTATAGCAAGTAAAATCTGTAATAAATGCCAATCTTAATAATGCCAGTCCTAATAATGCCAAAGCACTTTGAAGGCGACCAGGAAAAACCTAACGTGAAGTGTGATCATGTGGCTGCCGTTTATTTTTCCAGATAGCTTCGAAGACGCCTTCTTTTCCAGCATTTCTTGTTTTTTCCCCTCATTTTTCTTTTATCTAATTTTGCTTTGTAAATGATGGACTTGTAAAGTGGATTTGCAGCAATCCGGCCTGTGAGGATAATGATAGGACCAGCTGAATACTTCGATATAGCTGCCCATCTCGTAACGGAACCTCCCGAATGCTTGACTGTAGGAAGCAGGCAGGCCAGATCGTAGTCTTCTTTTGAGGGTCTCCATACATAAGTCCGACCGTTTGTAGGCAAAAATCTAAACAAAGATTCATCGGACCACACTCAAATTTTCCAGTCATGAAATGTCCAGGTCTTATCATTATGGCACCCACTCTCTCGCTGCTTTGAGTCGGCATTCTTTATTAAGGGTTTGACAACTGTAATCCTTCATTGAATGTTAGCCTTGTGGAGCTCCCGCCGTGTTTTCTTTTTTCCCTTCTTTCTTTTATTTTTCGAGAAAGTGTTACTCAAATGATTGCTGGTTTCCGCAGTCATTTTTGCCACGGTAGTTTATGTTGTCTGACCACAAACCTTTTCAATACTTGTTGGTCTTTGTCAGTTAACTTCCAGTTTCGGCAACCATTCCAATTCGCCGATGATGTTTAACCAAGTTTTTTGTATACTGTCATACAGTGAAAACCATCGCTCGTGAAACGTTAAACAGTTCAACCGTTTTCGTCACGGTTGCTCCCGCTAACCGCGCACTAACGAGTTGCCGTTGTTTGAAGTCTGAAAGATGATATATTTCGCTGATCGCTTGTGATAGCCGTCTCAGAACAAATCGTATAATACACTGAAATATTATCTGCAACACGTGGCACATCAGCTGTGCAATTCAGCTGCATCGTAGTATTTCTAGGTACTCATTTGTGCCAACTTGCAACACGATGTAATATGTTCGTATTATTTTTCCACTCCTTGTACATGCAGTGTCATTTTATGGAGATTGCTGGCTGAAGTATGGTATGGATTCAACTCATATGTGCTCTACGGGTGACAAATTGGGGAACCATGCCAGTCAAGGACCCACACTTTCCTCGAGGCTTTATGGTGCGAACTGCAGTGTGGAGTCGCGGATTATCTGTCAGGTTATATTATATAGTAATCTGATCATTAAACGTATGGCAACAGCATTTACCATCCTTGCCACTTACTGCATTCCATTAAGCCTCCCTCTAGCCAATGCCCCGACACTATGTCCAATAGATCCCCACATCAAGATTCCAGGAGTTGGGATGGTATGCGTCTCGAGAAGCTCTGCTTCCCGTGGGGTTTTAGCAGGTTTTCTACAGACACTTTGGCGTCGATCAGACTCACACAGACAGAAGCGAGACATTGCTGAACACCACGAACGTCGCCCACCTGACTCTGGATCTACACCACAAAAATCTGTGTTGTCTATGCTATGGTGTCAGCGATGAAAGATTAATGGCGTCTCGAGATCCGAAATCAGCTTCCAACTGTCTGTTCCCAGTGGTTCGTAGAAAAAAACTGCCGTTAACTCCTGCTGGATTTCAGTCTTGTCATCCGTCTATTCGCCGGAGCCAGTCGGTTTTCTCGTGTTGAGGTCCATCTGAAAGGACACGTGCCTATTCCTCATGGAACACTGGCTTCTTCGCCATCGCTATGCAGTCTTGGTACTAAGGAGCTCCCTGGCTGTGACATTCCGAAAGATCGTGAAAGTTGCACGTCTGCCCTTTTGCTTTGTCGTGATCTCCTTGTCAAATGCTCCAGTAACCTAAAACACACCAATAGCGGCTAAGTACTCACATCACTGTACGAATCGTCTTTCTGTGCACTAAAAAACTGGATGTTACCGCACATAGAGATGAAATTTTAATCAACATGTCTTACATTATGGAAATAATGGATTATCAGTTTAGTAGTGATCGGTCAGCTGATACTTGATATAATAGTTTCGAGTTCCGTTAGCGTATCTAGGACTAGCGTACGGTACCATAATTAATTTTACTGGATTCGACTAACGGTTTGTTCTTTAGACTAGAGTTCAACCAACGCAGAAATCAGTTACTCAAAGGGGCCGTTTGATATTTTTGAATTCGTTAGGCGAAAACAGCGCACTTACATCGTCGATAGCTTGACACTCAACTCCCCTCTCCGCCTCACAGTAGCATTATTAAAATGCTACGGTCACGGATGACCTGCGCCTGCATAACAACGGTGATGTATTGTATCAAATGGTTCAAATGGCTCTGAGCACTATGGGACTTAACATCTATGGTCATCAGTCCCCTAGAACTTAGAACTACTTAAACCTAACTAACCTAAGGACATCACACACATCCATGCCCGAGGCAGGACTCGAACCTGCGACCGTAGCAGTCGCGCGGTTCCAGACTGAGCGCCTAGAACCGCTAGACCACCGCGGCCGGCTGTATTGTATCAAGTATAAATTACTTCAGGAGGAAGATGAGCGGATAAGATGACAAGTATTTGATATTGTCGCTGATACATATAACACATAGCACTTCGTTCGCTGGATAATGACAGTTTCACATCAGAGTACAACTGTCTATAACCTGATATAAAATTTTAAATAACTGTCGTATTATCATGCAGCCAGATCCGTGCTAAAAAAAGAACTCTGACAAGTAGTCACTGATTACATAGAGACTGGCTGAGCGGCACTGCGCTCCTTCATAAGTAACTTTGCGGTAGCGTAAGGAACCACATAGGGGTGTCCGCGTCGACGTCTTCGATTCGTTGACGCGCCTCGGCAGTGACTGTCTTAACCTGTGGTGCCGTCGCGAGTAGCCAAATTTTGGGTGAGACCTCGTTCTGAGAACAAGAAGATAGTAGCTGCTGCCAATGTAATGCTTTTAGTAATACGCTGACGGAAAGAAAATCGCAACACCAAGAAGAAGTACGAGTTGGTCGACATACACTAAAGTTGGTAGGCGTGTTTCTATATCTGAAAGATGATGTCTATTCAAATTTTGCGCAGGTCGCATTGGAGCGATGCTAAGAACGTCACTATGAGGATTTAAATACACTCTGAGAGAGTCGAGAGCCGTACTTACGTTTGAGACTGGACGAGGTGAATTGGTGTTTGTCAAGAAGGCCTTTAAGCTGACAAAGACACCATTATCAACACCTCACTGACTTTGAACGAGGTAGTGTAAAATAGGGCTACGAGAAGTTGGCTGTTCCTTCTACCATATTGCAGAAAGACTTAGCAGGAAGTGGATAGCGTACATGGTTGCTGGCTATGGTACTCACAAGAATGTACGGTCGCAAGAAGACCGAGTTCCGGACGGCCACACGACACTACCTAGAGGGAAGGCAATTGTGTCTGGTGTATGACTCTGGTGCATCGTACTGCATCTGCAGCACCAATTCGTGCAGCAGTTAGCACCACAGTGAGACGGCGAACTGTTACAAATCGGTTAGTCAACGACAGCTCCGAGCCAGAGGCCCTTCACCGGGCGTTCCACGGACCCAAATCGTTCAAATGGCTCTGAGCACTATGGGACTTAACATCTGAGGTCATCAGTCCCCTAGACTTAGAACTACTTAAACCTAACTAACCTATGGACATCACACACATCCATGTCCGAGACAGGATTCGAACCTGTGGCCTGTGAAGTGAAACTGACCGCCACCTTATTTGGCCCTTTCCACAATCCTAATCACCTTTCTACCCTGCGGGTTTAGCGGGCGTACCGTTCTTACAAAGTGCAGTTAACGTCAGACAGCCAGTAAAGTTATCACTTCATCCTAGCCTCATTTGATGCGTTGACTGCATCCTCTTCCATCTCGTCTTCCAAATTCCTGTCTCCTGTTCGTCTGCGTTGTCTTGCCCTAGTTGCAGAGTCTGTAACAGCTCTCCGCCTGAACCCATCTTTATCTAAATTTAATATTGTTTTCATTGTGAAACGACCAGCAGTTTGTAACATTCTTTTCAGGGATTCACACCTTGCAACATTTCCTCCATTGAATGTCACCACTGCATCAAAGACTGCAAAATGTAGTGTAATAATCGACACAAACACCGTGTTGGGCATTTTGGCCCAGATATGCTGCTGATGGGCTCGTTAGGGTTCTAAGTGCGGCCATGGAGACATATCTTCAAGAGTCTTATACCTTAACAACTCGCAAATCTTCGAAAGTTTCTTTCAAAACCCCCATTATGGCAAAAAGGATACCTGGTTTGTGAATAAATTTCTCACCATTTTGTTGTGCTCTGTTGTATCTGCACTATGAATTACTTCGTGGAGGACATAGACCATGAATGTGTCTATCGTCTGTTGAAGAGAGGTGAAACAGTACTCCCCATGCAGTCTTTCTCTTAGCTTCTAACATTTTGCCTCATGGACGCGCCATAGTACATTCGAATTTCATTTATGGCAGATACTGTGGGTCTATTGTTACCACCTTATCCTCTACCATCATTCTATTTCTTTCCTTTGAATGCAGTTTTGAGTCGTCGCACCTCGTACACATTCGTCTTTGCTCAGGACCTTCTAACAACCCTACCACAACAAAGGTCAAAAGTTTAATTATAATTGTGGTATTGCTCACGCTGCTAAATATTGCAGCAACATAGTTATTATGTGGCAGGTGTCATTAGAGCACAGTTAATAAAGTCATTTCATGTAATAATGAACTAGGGACTCATCTTTTCGTGTTTCCCACGCTAGTCTCGTTGTAAAATCATGGCTCAATCGTCGAAAATCTAGGTGGTGATGATTCCAAGCTATTATGTGGCAGGTGTCATTAGAGCACAGTTAATAAAGTCATTTCATGTAATAATGAATAAACTAGGGACTCATCTTTTCGTGTTTCCCACGCTAGTCTCGTTGTAAAATCATGGCTCAATCGTCGAAAATCTAGGTGGTGATGATTCCAAGCTCGAATGCAAAGAGGCCTAGGTTTTATTATGCGATATTCAAAAGTTTTATATATGTGTTTCACAAACCATTCTTGAAGATTAAACCTTTGAAAGTTAGCACAATGGTGATGTAAAAAAATAATCATCACTCCGAATTTAAGTTACACTTCCCTTTTATTGCTTTTGTAGCAATATCACGTAACACACAAAACATCACTTCACAATACAAAACATACTTGAAAACATCTTCCTCACTGTTAAAGTTCACATTTTATAAGCTGATTACTTTATTCGTCTTTCCAACATGACGTCCATGACTTGACTTTTTCAAGGTCCGACTCTCTAATCACCGCTTACGTGCCCAGAAATCAAGAGTTACAAGTACGTCAAAGATCATAGTGACAAAAGAAAGAATACACATAAGAATAATATCATTGCAATATAAACATATCGATGTATCAAAGTACCTCTACATTAATGAAATCAAATCTGAATGTTGTCTCAGAAATATGTTAACTACTTTACAGAAACACAGTAGAATATTGCTGGTATCGAGAGGTTGAGTTGAGGTGCCGTAATGGTTACGTAATTGAAGTACCATTACAACCTGTGCATTCCAGTTTAGTGACAGTTCGCATTTTCTTCACGTGGCTTCTCGTCCTTAACTGCTTTGAGCGCTTTCGAATCCCTGTCTCCTAAATAACTGCCATCGGAGGTGGGTAATATAAAAAAATCAAATTTCAGTCTGAGAACTGTGAAATGTACATGGCACATCCATACAGTGTTGTGTTTAAATGAATGAATAAACTAGAAACAAGATAATAATATACACACATCAAAAAAAGTTTAGCATCACCTCTGTTCCGAAAGTTCCGTAACTTGTACAGAAAATTGGAATAGAGATCAACATAAACGTCATTTACGCCCTTTTTATTGCTCATGAAAACCACACATTGCATGTTGTACCTCCATACAGCGAGACTTTCAGAGGTGGTGCTCGAGATTGCTATACACACCGGAACCTCTAATACACAGTAGCATGTCCTCTTTCACTGATGCATGCCTGTATTTCTCGTGGCATACTATCCACAAGTTTATTAAGGCACTGTTGGTCCAGACTGTCCCACTCCTCAACGGCTATTCGGCGTTGATCGCCCAGAGTGGTTGGTTGGTCACGTCGACCATAAACAGCCCTGTTCAATCTATCCTATGCATGTTCGATAGGGTTCATGTCTGGAGAACATGCTGGCCACTCTAGTCGACCGATGTCGTTATCCTGATGGAAGTCATTCACAAGATGTGCACGGTGGGGGCGAGAATTGTCGTCCATGAAGACGATTGCCTCGCCAATACGCTGCTGATATGGTTGCACTATTGGTCGGAGGATGGCATCCACGGTATCGTACAGCCGTTACAGCGCCTTCCATGACCAGCAGCGGCATACGTCGGCCCCACATAATGCCACCCCAAAACAGCAGGGAACCTCCTCCTTGCTGCACTCGCTGGACAGTGTGTAAGGCGTTCAGCCTGACCGGGTTGCCTCCAAGCCCGTATCCGACGACTGTCTGGTTGAAGGCATTTGCGACACTCATCGGTGAAGAGAACGTGATGCCAGTCCTGAGTGGTCTATTCGGCATGTTGTTGGGCCCATCTGTATCACGCTACACGGTGTCGTGGTTGCAAAAGTGGACCTCGCCATGGACGTCGGGAGTGAAGTTGCGCATCATGCAGCCTATTGCGCACATCCTGTGACTGCACGAGATTTGGAATTTAATCGGGATACTGGCGCAAAGACTGTTGATCAGGAACTCTATGCTACTATCTCTCCTCGCCTTGTCAACAAATGCTTGTCGTGAAAATTTCATCAACCACCAGCAATCAAATTGGTTACTTCCGAGTCGAGCGCCGTTGCTCAGCGACATCGGATACGTAAGTGTGCAAAATCCTAGCAGCAACTAACAATGCAGTAGAACATGTAACTGCAGCACGTAATTTCCTCCGTGCAAGTATGTTTTGTAATTACTGGTCGCAGTTTACAGTTGCAAGGCCATCACTAGAATGCACATTGTAATCTCTGCAGCCGAGAACATGTCGCTTACGCTCAAAATAAGTCAATGAAGAACACTTATTAAAAAAAAATCTGCTTCTTTTCTTAACCCTTTTACCTCTTCTAAAGACCTCCGCTGCTCGAGGTCTCTCAAAAAAAGTAAGAAGAGACTCTCAGCTCATTTACCTTCCTCCATAAGTATTAGGATTACCTTGGCAGTGGCAGCTTATGATGTATACTCTGCAACTCGGCTGAAACGTCTTACGTCCGACATTTGGGGCCCCTTACATTTGTTAAAACAGCCCATCAAGCCATTTATCGACTTAACTGTCCTTCAGCAACATGCAAAGCGTCTTGCAGTTCCGTTTGAGAAGGTGAGCTTCCTTACGTATTGCGACGTTGCTGCTCGGCAGTCGCCATTCATTATCTCACTTAAAGCAAGGTCTTTTCAGTTACCCACTCAACGTTTCTGAACAGTGGAAGACAAACTCTTCATACATCGGGCGAGAGCGGTCACAGTTGAAATATGAAGTGCGAGGTTAAAAACATTTACTGATGTTGCAAATGATAAATTCCAATGTGACTTTTCATGCTTTCCCGACGGATCTGTTGCAAATATGCTTCTCGGGTTTGCCGCCGGATCGGATTGTGTAAATCGTACAATATTTCTTCGAGGCAACTGCTCGACATCATCAGGTGGTGGTAGCTGCTGCTGTCACTGCTACAAGGCGCGACTGATGATAATCGCGCGGCGGCGTCGGAATTTATCATGACGGGAGCAGGCAATACGCGTGCGCGAGAAGGCGCTCATAGTTGGAGAAAGCGGCGCTCCTGGTGCCCCCTACTGGGAGCTGCAGAGAGGCCATCCACGCGTGCGCTTTGGGCAATAACTGTGCTGCCGGACGCCCTTGCGGATAAAATTTGAACTAAATCTCAGCTACGCGTTGAGTCACTTGAGGAAACGGAAGTTCTTATTTTCTCTGTTTTTGATTTAATGGCAGCCAGTGCTGGATTCCAGGCGGCGCTCAGTTGAAAACCTGCATCCCTGTTGATTAGATTGTCCGCCGTGCGAATATATATGGCCTCCTTAATAACACAGTCCCAGAAAGATGACGCTGGGGATAAAATTTCCGTCTGTTCGTAAAGCATACGATGTCCCGTGTCCAGGCAATGTTCCGCTACCGCTGATTTATCAGGTTGCCCCAGGCGTGTAAGACGATGATGTTCGACGCAGCGTTCTTGCACGGTTCGGCATGTCTGTCCAATATAAGATTTTCCACATTGGCATGGGATTTTGTACACGCCACGTTTTCTGAGGCCAAGATCGTCTTTGACAGAGCACAATAAATTCCTCAATTTTGCTGGTGGCCGAAAAACACACTTGACGTCGTGCTTTTTGAGGATTCTTTCTATTCTCGAAGACATGCCACCAAAATAGGGCAAGAACGCTGTTGCAGTGGGTGCCTCCGCATCTTCATATACATCCCTGTTTCGAGTTTGCTGAGAACGGAATGCATGGCATATCTGCCTTTCGGAATAGCCATTCTGTTGGAATACCGTTCTCAGGTGTTGTAGCTCACCAGGCAGGCTGTCGGCATCTGAGACTACACGTGCTCTATGCACCAAAGAGCATAGTACACTACCGCGTTGAGCAGGATGATGGCAACTTGTGGCCTGCAAATATAGCTCTGTATGAGTTGATTTGCGATAGACGCTGTGTCCCAGTGTACCGTCAGCTCTTCTTCTGACTAAGACGTCCAGGAATGGTGAGAGGCCATCTTTTTCCACTTCCATAGTGAACTGTATATTGGGATGTAGCGAGTTCAGATGTCCGAGAAGCACAGGTAATGTCTCTACTCCGTGGGGCCACACCACAAAGGTATCGTCTACATACCGCCAAAAATAAGAAGGTTTGAGACTTGCTGACTGCAGTGCTTTTTCCTCAAAGTCTTCCATAAAATAGTTGGCCACCATGGGAGACAGAGGACTTCCCATGGCGACACCGTCCACTTGTTCAAAATACTGGTCATTAAATAAGAAATAAGTAGAGGTAAGCACATGTTTAAACAACGCCACAACGTCTCTCTCAAACTGACTGCTGATAGGCTCTAACGAGTCCTGCAGAGGTAATTTCGTAAACAAAGATATAACGTCAAAACTAACTAAAATATCCGACGCTTGTAACTTAAGTGTCTTCAGGCGTCCTACGAAGTCCTCTGAATTCTGGATATGGTGATCACACTTGCCTGTGAGAGGTCCCAACAGTGTAGTAAGATATTTGGCCAGAAAATAAGTAGCAGCTCCGATGTTGCTCACTATTGGGCGAAGAGGTGTCCCATCCTTGTGAATATTGGGTAGGCCGTAAAGTCTTGGGGGAACTGCAGCCTGTTGGCGTAGCCCCTTGGTCACTTTAGAAGGAATAGAACTCTTCTTGAGGAGATCTAATGTTTTTCTCTGTATTTTGCCAGTCGGATCCTCTCTTAGCTTGCGATAGGCAGGATCGTCGAGCAGTGCCTCCATCTTGCTGTTGTATTCAACTCGTGAGAGAAGGACGGTGGCGTTCCCCTTGTCGGCAAGTAAATTGACGAGGTCTTTGTCTGATATCAAGTCTCGCAGGGCCTTCCTTTCTGCTGAGCTGATGTTGTACTTGCTCTGTGGGGGTCGTGTTAAAATTCGGCAGGTGTCCCTCCTGATCTCTTCTGCAACGTCACTGGGAAGCTTCAAAATTGCCTGTTCTATGCCAGCAATGACATCTCGGATTGGAGCTGTCCGTGGTGTTGGTGCATAGTTCAAACCTTTCTCGAGCACTGCAACAGCTGCGTCGTCCAGGATTCTACCCGTGAAATTAAACACGGTGCGTCGACGTGGTGCATTCCCTTCTTGCTGTTGGGCCTCAAGACGAGAATACTTGGACATTTGGCGGGCCTTGGCTTGTTGTTTTGACCTTTGTGGTGTGGCCCCACGGAGTAGAGACATTACCTGTGCTTCTCGGACATCTGAACTCGCTACATCCCAATATACAGTTCACTATGGAAGTGGAAAAAGATGGCCTCTCACCATTCCTGGACGTCTTAGTCAGAAGAAGAGCTGACGGTACACTGGGACACAGCGTCTATCGCAAATCAACTCATACAGAGCTATATTTGCAGGCCACAAGTTGCCATCATCCTGCTCAACGCGGTAGTGTACTATGCTCTTTGGTGCATAGAGCACATGTAGTCTCAGATGCCGACAGCCTGCCTGGTGAGCTACAACACCTGAGAACGGTATTCCAACAGAATGGTTATTCCGAAAGGCAAATATGCCATGCATTCCGTTCTCAGCAAACTCGACGCAGGGATGTATATGAAGATGCGGAGGCACCCACTGCAACAGCGTTCTTGCCCTATTTTGGTGGCATGTCTTCGAGAATAGAAAGAATCCTCAAAAAGCACGACGTCAAGTGTGTTTTTCGGCCACCAGCAAAATTGAGGAATTTATTGTGCTCTGTCAAAGACGATCTTGGCCTCAGAAAACGTGGCGTGTACAAAATCCCATGCCAATGTGGAAAATCTTATATTGGACAGACATGCCGAACCGTGCAAGAACGCTGCGTCGAACATCATCGTCATACACGCCTGGGGCAACCTGATAAATCAGCGGTAGCGGAACATTGCCTGGACACGGGACATCGTATGCTTTACGAACAGACGGAAATTTTATCCCCAGCTTCATCTTTCTGGGACTGTGTTATTAAGGAGGCCATATATATTCGCACGGCGGACAATCTAATCAACAGGGATGCAGGTTTTCAACTGAGCGCCGCCTGGAATCCAGCACTGGCTGCCATTAAATCAAAAACAGGGAAAATAAGAACTTCCGTTTCCTCAAGTGACTCAACGCGTAGCTGAGATTTAGTTCAAATTTTATCCGCAAGGGCGTCCGGCAGCACAGTTATTGCCCAAAGCGCGCGCGTGGATGGCCTCTCTGCAGCTCCCAGTAGTGGGCACCAGGAGCGCCGCTTTCTCCAACTACACTCCTGGAAATGGAAAAAAGAACACATTGACACCGGTGTGTCAGACCCACCATACTTGCTCCGGACACTGCGAGAGGGCTGTACAAGCAATGATCACACGCACGGCACAGCGGACACACCAGGAACCGCGGTGTTGGCCGTCGAATGGCGCTAGCTGCGCAGCATTTGTGCACCGCCGCCGTCAGTGTCAGCCAGTTTGCCGTGGCATACGGAGCTCCATCGCAGTCTTTAACACTGGTAGCATGCCGCGACAGCGTGGACGTGAACCGTATGTGCAGTTGACGGACTTTGAGCGAGGGCGTGTAGTGGGCAAGCGGGAGGCCGGGTGGACGTACCGCCGAATTGCTCAACACGTGGGGCGTGAGGTCTCCACAGTACATCGATGTTGTCGCCAGTGGTCGGCGGAAGGTGCACGTGCCCGTCGACCTGGGACCGGACCGCAGCGACGCACGCATGCACGCCAAGACCGTAGGATCCTACGCAGTGCCGTAGGGGACCGCACCGCCACTTCCCAGCAAATCAGGGACACTGTTGCTCCTGGGGTATCGGCGAGGACCATTCGCAACCGTCTCCATGAAGCTGGGCTACGGTCCCGCACACCGTTAGGCCGTCTTCCGCTCACGCCCCAACATCGTGCAGCCCGCCTCCAGTGGTGTCGCGACAGGCGTGAATGGACGGACGAATGGAGACGTGTCGTCTTCAGCGATGAGAGTCGCTTCTGCCTTGGTGCCAATGATGGTCGTATGCGTGTTTGGCGCCGTGCAGGTGAGCGCCACAATCAGGACTGCATACGACCGAGGCACACAGGGCCAACACCCGGCATCATGGTGTGGGGAGCGATCTCCTACACTGGCCGTACACCACTGGTGATCGTCGAGGGGACACTGAATAGTGCACGGTACATCCAAACCGTCATCGAACCCATCGTTCTACCATTCCTAGACCGGCAAGGGAACTTGCTGTTCCAACAGGACAATGCACGTCCGCATGTATCCCGTGCCACCCAACGTGCTCTAGAAGGTGTAAGTCAACTACCCTGGCCAGCAAGATCTCCGGATCTGTCCCCCATTGAGCATGTTTGGGACTGGATGAAGCGTCGTCTCACGCGGTCTGCACGTCCAGCACGAACGCTGGTCCAACTGAGGCGCCAGGTGGAAATGGCATGGCAAGCCGTTCCACAGGACTACATCCAGCATCTCTACGATCGTCTCCATGGGAGAATAGCAGCCTGCATTGCTGCGAAAGGTGGATATACACTGTACTAGTGCCGACATTGTGCATGCTCTGTTGCCCGTGTCTATGTGCCTGTGGTTCTGTCACTGTGATCATGTGATGTATCTGACCCCAGGAATGTGTCAATAAAGTTTCCCCTTCCTGGGACAATGAATTCACGGTGTTCTTATTTCAATTTCCAGGAGTGTATGAGCGCCTTCTCGCGCACGCGTATTGCCTGCTCCCGTCTACATCTACATCTACATCCATACTCCGCAAGCCACCTGACGGTGTGTGGCGGAGGGTACCTTGAGTACCTCCATCGGTTCTCCCTTCTATTCCATTCTCGTATTGTTCGTGGAAAGAGGGATTGTCGGTATGCCTCTGTGTGGGCTCTAATCTCTCTGATTTTATCCTCATGGTCTCTTCGCGAGATATACGTAGGAGGGAGCAATATACTGCTTGACTCTTCGGTGAAGGTATGTTCTCGAAACTTTGACAAAAGCCCGTACCGAGCTACTGAGCGTCTCTCCTGCAGAGTCTTCCACTGGATTTTATCTATCATCTCCGTAACGCTTTCGCGATTACTAAATGATCCTGTAACGAAGCGTGCTGCTCTCCGTTGGATCTTCTCTATATCTTCTATCAACCCTATCTGGTACGGATCCCACACTGCTGAGCAGTATTCAAGCAGTGGGCGAACAAGCGTACTGTAACCTACTTCCTTTGTTTTCGGATTGCATTTCCTTAGGATTCTTCCAATGAATCTCAGTCTGGCATCTGCTTTACCGACGATCAACATTATATGATCATTCCATTTTAAATCACTCCTAATGCGTACTCCCAGATAATTTATGGTATTAACTGCTTCCAGTTGCTGACCTGCTATTTTGTAGCTAAATGATAAACGATCTATCTTTCTGTGTATTCGCAGCACATTACACTTGTCTACATTGAGATTCAATTGCCATTCCCTGCACCATGCGTCAATTCGCTGCAGATCCTCCTGCATTTCAGTACAATTTTCCATTGTTACAACCTCTCGGTACACCACAGCATCATCCGCAAAAAGCCTCATTGAACTTCCGATGTCATCCACAAGGTCATTTATGTATATTGTGAATAGCAACGGTCCTATGACACTCCCCTGCGGCACACCTGAAATCACTCTTACTTCGGAAGACTTCTCTCCATTGAGAATGACATGCTGCGTCCTGTTATCTAGGAACTCCTCAATCCAATCACACAATTGGTCTGATAGTCCATATGCTCTTACTTTGTTCATTAAACGACTGTGGGGAACTGTGTCGAACGCCTTGCGGAAGTCAAGAAACACGGCATCTACCTGTGAACCCGTATCTATGGCCCTCTGAGTCTCGTGGACGAATAGCGCGAGCTGGGTTTCACATGACCGTCTTTTTCGAAACCCATGCTGATTCCTACAGAGCAGATTTCTAGTCTCCAGAAAAGTCATTATACTCGAACACAATACGTGTTCCAAAATTCTACAACTGATCGACGTTAGAGAAATAGGTCTATAGTTCTGCACATCTGCTCGACGTCCCTTCTTGAAAACGGGGATAACCTGTGCCCTTTTCCAATCCTTTGGAACGCTACGCTCTTCTAGAGACCTACGGTACACCGCTGCAAGAAGGGGGGCAAGTTCCTTCGCGTACTCTGTGTAAAATTGAACTGGTATCCCACCAGGTCCAGAGGCCTTTCCTCTTTTGAGCGATTTTAATTGTTTCTCTATCCCTCTGTCGTCTATTTCGATATCTACCATTTTGTCATCTGTGCGACAATCTAGAGAAGGAACTACAGTGCAATCTTCCTCTGTGAAACAACTTTGGAAAAAGACATTTAGTATTTCGGCCTTTAGTCTGTCATCCTCTGTTTCAGTACCATTTTGGTCACAGAGTGTCTGGACATTTTGTTTTGATCCACCTACCGCTTTGACATAAGACCAAAATTTCTTAGGATTTTCTGCCAAGTCAGTACATAGAACTTTACTTTCGAATTCATTGAACGCCTCTCGCATAGCCCTCCTCACACTACATTTCGCTTCGCGTAATTTTTGTTTGTCTGCAAGGCTTTGGCTATGTTTATGTTTGCTGTGAAGTTCCCTTTGCTTCCGCAGCAGTTTTCTAACTCGGTTGTTGTACCACGGTGGCTCTTTTCCATCTCTTACGATCTTGCTTGGCACATACTCATCTAACGCATTATGTACGACCGTTTTGAACTTTGCCCACTGATCCTCAACACTATCTGTACTTGAGACAAAACTTTTGTGTTGAGCCAACAGGTACTCTGAAATCTGCTTTTTGTCACTTTTTCTGAACAGAAAAATCTTCCTACCCTTTTTAATATTCCTATTTACGGCTGAAATCATCGATGCCGTAACCACTTCATGATCGCTGATTCCCTGTTCTGCGTTAACTTTTTCAAATAGTTCGGGTCTGTTTGTCACCAGAAGGTCTAATATGTTATCGCCACGAGTCGGTTCTCTGTTTAACTGCTCAAGGTAGTTCTCAGATAAAGCACTTAAAAAAATTTCACTGGATTCTTTGTCCCTGCCACCTGTTATGAACGTCTGAGTCTCCAAGTCTATATCCGGCAAATTAAAATCTCCACCCAGAACTATAACATGGTGGGGAAATCTACTCGAAATATTTTCCAAATTATCCTTCAGGTGCTCAGCCACAACAGCTGCTGAGCCAGGGGGCCTATTGAGACATCCAATTACCATGTCTGAGCCTGCTTTAACCGTGACCTTCACCCAAATCATTTCACATTTCGGATCTCCGTCAATTTCCTTCGATACTATTGCACTTCTTATCGCTATAAACACGCCTCCCCCTTCACTGTCCAGCCTGTCTCTGCGGTATACATTCCAATCTGAGTTTAGGATTTCATTACTATTTACATCTGGTTTCAGCCAACTTTCTGTCCCTAGTACTATATGGGCGTTGTGACCGTTTATTAATGACAGCAGTTCTGGGACCTTTCTGTAGACTCTCCTGCAGTTTACTATTAGCACATTAATATTGTTATTCCCTGTTGCATTTTGCCTACTCCTACCTTGCTGCGTCTCAGGAGGCGTCTTGCCGGGCCTAGGGAGGGGATTCTCTAACCTAAAAAACCCCCATGTGCACTCCACACGTACTCCGCTACCCTTGTAGCCGCTTCCGGCGTGTAGTGCACGCCTGACCTATTCAGGGGGACCCTACATTTCTCCACCCGATAGCGGAGGTCGAGAAATTTGCACCCCAGATCTCCGCAGAATCGTCTGAGCCTCTGGTTTAAGCCTTCCACTCGTCTCCAAATCAGAGGACCGCGATCGGTTCTGGGAACGATACTACAAATAGTTAGCTCTGATTTCACCCCGCGAGCGAGGCTTTCCGGCTTCACCAATTCCGCCAACCGCCTGTACGATCTGAGGATGACCTCTGAACCCAGACGGCAGGAGTCATTGGTGCCGACATGAGCAACAATTTGCAGTCGGGTGCACCCAGTGCTCTCTATCGCCGCCGGCAGAGCCTCCTCCACATCTCGGATGAGACCCCCTGGCAAGCAGACAGAGTGAACACTGGCCTTCTTCCCCGACCTTCCCGCTATTTCCCTAAGGGGCTCCATCACCCGCCTAACGTTGGAGTTCCCAATAACTAATAAACCCCTCCCCCCGTGTGCCTGCTCGGACCTTGCTGAAGGAGCAGCCACAAGTCCACTCACAGGCAGAGCGGGCGATGCCACACGGCCAGCCTCCACATTGACCCTCAGCCTCGTGCGCCGCGAACGCCGCTGAACCCGCCACTCCCCTTGGGGAGAGGGTGGCCCAACCGCGCCCAGTACACGCGAAGATGTCTCGACAGCAGGGACAGTGGGTGAAGCATGTAACACCTGGGGTGTACCATGCGACGCACCAGACTCCCCAAATTCCGACGCCGCCGCGCGATTATCATCAGTCGCGCCTTGTAGCAGTGACAGCAGCAGGTACCACCACCTGATGATGTCGAGCAGTTGCCTCGAAGAAATATTGTACGATTTACACAATACGATCCGGCGCAAACCCGAGAAGCCTATTTGCGATAAATTCCAAGTTATCTCTACATCTATACTGCGAAAGACATATCGAATTTCATTCTCAACTCCTCCCATTCGTGGTTCGTTCACGAATGGTGTGCTTAATAACAATTATAGGGTCTTAAAAATATTCCAAAAATGCAAAAGATTAAGGTTCAGGGTGCGATCTGGCAAACATATAGGACATCCTCGACTAATCGATTGCCCGTGAAATGTCTGTTGGGGTTTTCTAGTACAGTTGGGGAAAATGTGAGGTGTTTCTCTTATTTAATGGCTGAAATGACTTAAATAAATGTTTTCTCAGTTCATCACGGCAGAAATAGAACTTTCTTACAACCACAATACCCTGACAAGGAACATAAACCCCCCAATGACAATGAACCAGATGCAAATTTTTAGGTAGAAGGAAATCGTAAATGCTGTGGAAATTCTTCATAATATGCGTCAGTGTGTAATTTCCTTTCACTGTTTATATTATCTCGTGGGGGTGGAGACATCAAGCCAATGAAGCAACTCACGATGTTATTGTTCAGTGCTAATTGACCAGTCAACCTAACGAAATTCTTACTCAAAAATGTACATAAAAACTGAAAGAAATGATTCGTAAATCGATCTCAGCGTGGTTCTGCTTACCGATGATGAACAAATAACGAATGAACTCGTAACGTGTCTGATCGTCATACCATCAAACAATTCATCCTCAAACTTTTCTTTACGTCCTTTTAAAAAATGCAAAAGTATTTTAAAAAATTACCTTTTTCAATATGGGAAACAAACAGGTTAAATATTACGAAATAGATGCAATAGACTTAGAAATTACAATATATTGTATTTATGCCCAGTATCTACAAAATGAAAAATACTCGTACATGCTTACGGCACAAGAGCAGGTCGAGAGAGGTGCAAAAGAATAGCAAGAAAAATGGGGAAAATGAAGTACAGTTTTCCTCTGTTAAAGCAAATAGCTACTCCGAATTCGTTACGCTTCTAAAAGCGTAATCTGGTAGCGAGAATCTCTGGTGATAAAACTTTATTTTTACTCAACAACATGAAGCATTTTACGTATAAATCAGAAAAGAAATTTGGATAGCATTTCACTAATTATACACTCTATACTAGCGCATAAAGACAACTCGTAGTTTAACGTTGCTACCAAAAAGATTAGCAAAACTCTCAGAAAGTTTCTGACCTATTCGCTTCAGACTTTTTCATGATGCTATAAAAAACGTTCGAGCATATGTAGGCTACATGTCTTTTAAAATATATGATATTTAAACAAATATGCACTGTATAAAGGGGAAAGGCATTTACCAAAAAACTCGAAACGTCACCAGCAGATTTACTTCAGAATTTTACATGATACTCTAATAAACGTTCGGATGAAGAAATGAACACATTTTTAAGATGTAGAAGGTGCTTAAAACATCAATGTAGGCCTGTGCTGTGATAGTGCCACGGAAGGTGCAAGCCCCCTCCATGAAGAACACGACCACGCCATAAAACCACCGCCTCCGAATTTTACTGTTGGCACTACACACACTGGCAGATGACGTTCACCAGGCACTCGTCATACCCACACCCCGCCATCGGATCGCCACATTGTGTTCCGTGATTCGTTATTCCACACAACGTTTTTCCACCGTTCAGTCGTCAAATGTTTACGCTCCTTACACCAAGCTAGGCGTCGTTTGGCATTACCGGCGTGATGTGTGGCTTATGAGCAGCCGCTTGACCATGAAATCCAAGTTCTCTCACCTCCCGCCTAACTGTCACAGTACTTGCAGTGGATTCTGTTGCAGTTTGGAATAACTGTGCGACGGTCTGGATAGATGTCTGCCTATTACACATTTCGACCCCCTTCTACTGTCGGCGGTCTCTGTCAGTCAACAGGCGAGGTCGGCCTGTACGCTTTTGTGCTGTACGTGTCCCTTCACGTTTCCACTTCACTATATCAGATCAGAAACAGTGGACCTAGGGATGTTTAGGATTGTGGAAATCTCGCGTACAGACTTATGACACAAGTGACACGCAAATCACCTGACCACGTTCGAAGTCCGTGAGTTACGCGGAGCGCCCCATTCTACACTCTTACGATGTCTAATGACTACTGAGGTCGCTGATATGGAGTACCTGGCAGTAGGTGGCAGCACAATGCACCTAAAATGACAAACGTATGCTTATGTGGGTGTCCGGACACTTTTGATCAGATAAAATATATATATATATATATATATATATATATATATATATATATATATATATATAGGCAAATGTGTTCAGCAAAAATATTGAAAGGTTCTGTACCGATTCACTTGAAGTTTTTGCGCAGTACAGTCAGATGGACATGTACTATTTATTTTAAACAACATTGCACAGGTTTTCAGTTGAAATGGCTTGCGAGAGAAAAATGCTGTGTTTTGCTGTGAAATATATGGTTTAGATTACTTTCTTGCTGACAGTTTTAATTATGGTATCACGGCAATTGAAGCATTAGACAAATTCCTCCGGTTTTGGAACAAAATTTGTATAGTACATACTGTTTCGTTTTATTTATAACACAAAAGGGGGAAGTTGTGTTTAAGGCTTACGGCTTACGATTTGAACACTACCATCAATCCAAATCGTCCGAGAATTTGCAGTCCTACCCATTCACAGACTAAAACCATGCAACATATTGTCATTGAAGCTACTATACTCACAAATCCAGCACTTGGTGATGTCTGTCTCATACCGTGTATACCAATGATCCCAACAAAATTTTCACGTTCACTTAAAGTGACTTCAGCTCCCTATCAAGATTTCCTCTGCAACACCAATAAACAAGGCTCGAAGTCAGAGAGAGGGGGAACAAAGAGGTGGACAGAGAAGAGTCAGAAATAAACATAGAGAGGGGGAAGGAGGAAGTGGACTACGAGAGAGGGAAGGAAGAACTGGACAGAGAAGAGGGAGGAAAATGATATGCAGAAGGTGGGAGGAGGGTATGGACAGAGATATGAGGGAGGAGGAAGTGGTTAGAGAGAGTGTGGGGAAAAATATGTACGAGGAGGTAGGGAATGGTGATGGGTAGAGGTAGGGGGAGGAGGAGAGATGGCCAAAGAGAGAGGAAGGAGGAGCGATATAGAGAGAAAGGGGGGGGAGGAAGGAGATTAAAATGTATGCCCAATTCAAATACATATTATGCAATTGCGAAGCATTGGCGGGTTCGGGGCGTTCAATAAGTAATGCAACAATTTTTTTTTCTCGGCGAATTTCCGTTGAAAAAATTTGGAATTTGATGTGAGACATCGTGGGATATTCGTGCTTCAACCCCTATACTTCCATGAAGTTTGTGACGGTGTAATTCTTCCTCTCCTATCTACGTAATTCTGTAGCTCTCAATTCGTTCGAGCAATCAATCATTCATGATAGGAAATACAGTCATAGCTCAGTCACTCAAAATGATTCTGAAATTTTACTTGTTAGAATGAAATCAGGCGATGATTCTTCTTCTCTGCAGGCTCGTGCTTTGCGGCAGTCTGCTAATCTGCACAAATAAAATGCCTCGTAATTTTGGGAGCGTTGTATAATCAGTCGGGAAACCTCAGATCAAGCGGATATTTGGCTTTGATGAAGTTCAACCTTCCGAAGAAGCAATGGAGCTCTTGGATTATTAAGTGCAGGTTCGTATCCAGTCTTTCGGAAGTCCCTTCTGATTAACAACTACGCAATATATCGATAAATATCATTAATTCTCAAATTTAAAATACACACCATTTACTTGAAGGAGCCATCTATATATATTTCCATTTAATCGTACAGTTCGTATCAGTTATCTTCTGTAATAAATCTCAATAATCAGATTACAGTTCTTCCAAACCAAGCACAGGCTAATCGGCACGAAGACAATCTCCGAAGCTCTCCTTCTTTTTTTTCTAACAACCACCAGAGAGAGTACTACAAAGAATACTTATGCGCTCATGGCATAGCTATTGTATGAGCTACTTTTCGCATGGATTCTGCGAGTATGAAGATAGAAAATTAGTAAACGGCATTCAAGGGTAGAATTGTATCTGAATAATTCATCGAATATAAAGAGATATTACAATTGCCCCTCGCAGCGAGCAAAGTTAATGGTAATACACTTTGTGAGCTAACAGAAAAAATTTGTTGGGTTGTTTATTCAAAAGAGGAATATTTTGAATTAGTAGAATTTTACTGTAGAGAGTATGGGTAACATGTTAAGACAATAAGTTACGAGAATACCTAAGCTGTAGCTTTCACATGTACCGGGGTATATCCGCATCCCGAGTACATAACCAGGGAAGATGTAGATTGGTGTAATTACGAAAAAGGTCTACCCATTTGGGAACTGGCCTTCACAGGGAAACCCTGGAAAACCCGGAAGAATAGACCCCAGCTCAGGTATTAAAGAAGATAGGAAAGCCTAAATCCAGTAATTTTGAAATATATAGAAGTTCTATAGATTAGATCGAAGGAAAAGTGCCTCATAGCCAAAAAAAATTTACAATATTGCTCAAAAAAAATTTTCAAAATTCTTCTTTCGACGATGTAGCCGGCGATCTCGTTGTGAAGTCGATGGAACAGGAACACTGGGTACGGACACCGGGTAGGCGACGTACAGCGTTTGGTGGACGCGGCACGGAGGACAGGCGATGGCTTATGGTACAGGATAGAAGCTGGTAACGTGCCGTAGAAACAGGAAGATGATCTCAGGAACAGATGGTCAGGGACGTGAACATGAAACAGGTTTAAAGTGGAATAAGAAAAGGTTCTGACTGAATAAATCCCTGGAAGAGAGTGGATTAAGGCAACGAAGTCCATATTTCATCGTTGAACTCAAAATCGGAGTGGACCCCTATATTCTTCCATCTGTACTAGACTGGAATATCCATCAGTCCTGACAATCACGAATTTTTTTGTAGTCCTCAATACCAAAGTTGTTTTGCATTACAACTGCTGATTGTCCCAAACATTGCCAAATAGACTGTGGGCATTAAAATTTTGTTGTAGCTCATATCGAATGTATTCCTCTCAAAAAAAATTTTAATCAAATCTTCGTTTTGTTATAGTGCAGGTGGAAGTAGAGCATTGAATCTGTCCGAGGTTTGCTTTCAATTAAGAAATTATGGATAAATTTAAGTTTACACCTGATGAAAAATTTTAAACATAGGCATATGACACTGACTCCACAAAAGGAATAATTTGAAAAATTTTCATTATTCTTATAATTAATTGATTTATAGATCCACTTGCAAATAAATATCATTAATGATGACGTATGTTCATTTAACAAACCATCCACTCGCAGAATCTTCTTCATCCTCTCATGAACATTTATGGAGATATATTTCAACAATTATGTGCATAATATGAAACACACAAACTGCTATTCTTAAAATGTTAATTAAAATTCTTAAATTAATTCTCCTGGTAAAGAAGGCATAATGAAAAATCTAAAAATTATAATAATTTTCTCTCGCGCAACCAGAGAGTTTCTTCAGTGGTTTGCAACAGTGACATTATCGACTGTTGCTTCATTTCACAGTTCGTTTGTTTTCTTGCGCGAACAGCGCACATCATACACACACCGTATTTACCTACACATCTCACACTGTTCAAGTTTCACACGCAATTCTCACATAAGTGCCGTGTCTTGAGGAAATGTAGATGCACTTTCATTGTATATCACTGTGGCTTCTGCTCATAGTCCACACTTACAAACACTAGTAATTAACAAATTCTTCTACCTATCTTAAAAATTTTGTGCTAAACTATCACAGGAGTAATCTCACTGTCTCTTAACCTATCACAGGAGTAATCTCACTGTCTCTTAACCTATCACAGGAGTAATCTCACTGTCTCTTAACCTATCACAGGAGTAATTTCACTGTCTCTTAACCTAGCACAGGAGTAGTCTCACTGTCTCTTAACCTCTAGACAACATAAACTTCTTGATATTTATATACACATTCGACTCATAGTCAAATTCCACACTAAATTCTTCTCCATATTTGGTATCACAGATCTACGATCCTTCACTAAATTTCTTAATATCATTATGCGGGAATAATCCCTTTATCCTTTTCGATTCGGGATATGCCAACAAGTATGATCCAGGATTTGGTATATTTACAATAACATATGGTCCAGTATAAATAAGATTCCATTTCTTTATGTTCTTCATCAGTTTCGAGGAATGGATGTGTCGCCTCAATAAAACCTTTTCTCCAAGATGAAACGTCTGAATCCGGTGAATCCGTTTATCATATGTCAATTTCCGTTGTATTGCCTTTTTAGTTAAATTGACAAGTGCGAGTCGAATCTTTTCCTCCCATTTTAAATTCTGGTCTTCATACTTTGGTAGATGGTTTATCCAGAAGTTCTTTTCAGTCTGACTAAACATAAGCTCTGTTGGAGTAAAGTTAGTTGAGGTATGTGTCAGATTATTAAATATTTGTTCAAATTCTGACAAATAATCAGCCCATGATGTTTGTTTACTGTGACAGTATGTACGCATAAATCGGTTTAATTCTCGAAAAACTCGTTCTATTGGACTACCTTGTGGATGGTAACATGATGTAAAAATTTGTTGAATACCAAGTTGTGTTAGTGTTTGCTTCCATTTAAATCCAGTAAAAATTCTGGCATTATCTGTAATTATGGATTTCGGTAAACCTACATGCGGAAGATAGTCACGCACCAATCTCACTACAACAGCTCTGGCAGTAGCACACTTTAATGGATATAGTTTTACATATTTTGTAAAGACGTCAAAGAATCCAACAATGAATTTTACTCCTCCTCTTGATCGTGGGAGAGGGCCGCAGATATCACACGAAATTAACGCCCTTGGCTCTCGTGGAATAATTGAATGCAGAACATGCTTACTACCTCTATTATCCGGTTTTGCCTTTTGACAGAGTAAACAGTTTTGTATTGTTTGGTGCACTTTTCTCCGAATATTCGGAAAATAACAGTATGCTCCTATTTTATTGGCACATTTAATTACACCAAAATGTCCCCATGATAAGTGGGTAAACCAAATTAATTATTCCTCATATTCCTTTGGGATACATACACACCACCGTGGATTGTTGTCCTTCCCACGTCTGAAGAATAACACTCCATTTACTAATTTGTAATGATCTAATCTAGCCCTTGAATTTTGTTGTTCCTTTAGCTGAATTATCTTCTTCCATCGAGGGTCTTTTCGTTGTAAATTTCCCATATCTCTACAAAGATGTACATAATAAGTCTTGGAGATATTGTCCTGTAACAGTAATACTGGAAAATCCGAAGTATTTACTGATTCTATTTCCGGCGTTAAACCTTCTGGGGATCTTGACAGCGCATCCGCAATAATATTTTCTTTGCCAGACACATGAATAATTTTAAATTGGTACTGTTGTAGTGTCATTGTCCAACGTGACAATCTAGGATGTAATAATTTACATGTTTGCAAAAAGGTTAGTGATTGATGGTCACAATACACAATCGTTTTCGAACCATATAAATAATAGTTAAACTTCTTGAATGCCCAGATAACCGCAAGTGCTTCAAGTTCTGTGGTCGTATAAGCTCTTTCACAGGGCGATAACACTCGACTAGCAAATGCTATCGGACAGAATGTTGGTCCCCCTTTTATTTTCCTTATTTGGAAGAGACAAGCACCTAATCCAACATCCGATGAATCCGTGGACAGACAGAACTCACAATTCATATCAGGGTGATATAATAAGGATGCGTTAACGAGTTTGTCTTTAATGTCTCGAAAAGCTAGTTCACATTCTTCAGTCCATTGCCATGGCACATCCTTCCGTAGAAGCCGGTTTAATGCCTCAGAATTCATGGCTTGAGTCTTTATGAAACGACGGAAGAACGATGCCATACCTATAAATCCCTTCAGCTGTCTTTTATTCCGTGGTGATGGAAAATTGCGAATTGCACTTATCTTCTTCTCGGTAGGCAGGATACCTTTCGCATCTATCATATGTCCTAAGAACTTGATTTGTGGTAAAGCAAATTGAGACTTTTGTAAGTTTACTGTAATTCCGGTTTTCTTGAAAACAGCAAAAATCCTTTCCAAAATATGCAAATGCTCTTCCCATGTTTTCGTGGCTATTAATAAGTCGTCAACAAACACAGTTATACGACTACGCAATTCTGGTCCAAGAACATAATCCAACGCTAAAATAAATATTCCGGCACTAATATTAAGTCCGAACGGGACAACTCTAAATTGGTAACTTCTCCCAGCATAGATAAATGCGGTATATTTCCTAGATTCTTCATCCATTTGGACCTGCCAGTATGAACTTCTCAAATCAACACTAGTTAAGTACGAAACATCCTGGAAATTTTGAATTAATTCATCTATATTTTCCGGATGAGTTCTCACAGGTACTATTATTTTATTAATCTCTCTCGCATCCAGAACTAATCTAACGTTACCTCCAGGTTTTGGGACGACTAAGAGCGGAGAACAATATGGACTAGTTGATGGCTCAATCAAGTTCCATTCTAACATTCTATTTATCTCCCTTTGAACAGATTGTTTTAAACGCCAGGGGATCGGGTAGTGCGTGTAACAGTAAGTCTGATGTGGCTTCACTTGTAGGTGACAAACATACCCTTTAATAATTCCTGGTTTCTCATCAGAAATCTCTTCATATGCCTCTAACAAATAATGAAGCTGCTGCCTTTGTTCTCCGGTAAGCTGATTTGATTCACTAGCTTTTATCATTGTTGTTTGGTTAAAGTCCTCTTGTTGTATCAAATCCTTTGAAAGCTCATTCCAACGACCGTTTGTAGTGTCAATTAATTGAATTATGGCACCGCGACAATATTTCTCATGCACTGTTTCCTTTCTATTTAAATCCAGTGCTATCTCTTCTCCATTTAATCTAAATTTAACTATTCCTTCCAAAAAATCTATCTGACAATCGTACTCCTGCATACTCCCAATACCAAGAATACAGTCCACTAATAACTTCTCCACTACAAGGAACGTGCATTTTATTGCTACATTTCCCATTTTCATCTCTAATTGTGTTTGTATTTTGACATTGGGAGAGCGTGCTCCAACAGCTCCGATGATTTTGCAGTTCTGTACTGGCAAAATTGGTACCTTCTTCTTCCTAATAATTCTCCGAAAAAGAGCGCCTGAGATGACATTGGCGGAAGCGGCGGTGTCCAATATCACATTCGTTGGAACTTCCTCTATTTCAACACATACTTCCGATACCGGAACACTCGATCTGTCATTATGACACGTTATTAAATCCTTTGTTAACTCTTCAGTCAACAGCTCACCATCATTATATCTTAACAATTGTAATTTTACTGTTTCGCCCCTAACAGATCCCCTGACCGCTCCTCCGGGGCGTGATGCGGTCATGTTTAGTTTGACTGATTATTGGTCCGATTGGTATTTATCTCTTCAGCTACTTCAGTGATTATTGGTTGTTGTGGTGCATTCGGTCTACATTGTCTTGCTTGATTTGTGTAATTATTGTTGTTGTTCTGCTGGTGTTGGTAGAACTGTCCTGTGTTGCCATACATTGGATCATATCGATTAAAATTCCTACTGTTCCTAAAATAGCCCCTCGCTGCACCATTACTAAAATTTTCATTATGGTAATAATTATTGTTTGCATTTTGTCCATTTCTAAGTCTCCTCGGAGAGTGTAGTTGGTTATGATTATTGTTACTGCTACCATTACTGCCATTCCCATTGGAGTTGCAACTCGGATTCGCTTCTATTACTCTTCTTTGATATGACATTTCTCTTGCCCTTTTATTGTCCTCCTCAATTATATCAATATGATCAAGCGTAGTCATAAATGAGTCTATATCCTTATCATTTGTATATAACAGCTGATTCCTTATACTGGTGGGTAGTCTGGACTTGAGTAGTCTAAGTATATCCGGCAAAGGAATCGGTACATCCCAATACAAAGATTTATTAATGTATTTCTCAAAATATCTCTTTAGAGATCCTCTAGAAAACGAGAAAGGCTCAGGATATAATACTTCCTGCCTAAGTCTTTCTTGTATTCCAGCAGACCAATATTTTGCTAGAAAAGCCTGCTCAAATTCTTTGTAACATTTACAAGAAGATGTTTGTTCGGATGCCCACAATGCTCCTGTTCCTTGTATATATCCAGATACAAAACTAATCTTTTGCCATTCTGTCCAAGATCGTGGAAATAGACCATTGAAACTTCGAATAAAGACTACAGGATGAACATTCTTTTGGTCAGGGTTAAAGATTTGAAATTGTCTCTGTTTAATCATCTTCTCCTCAACGCTACTACGATTCCAAAAATCATCCTGTTCGTACTTTTCCCTGTGGCTATCCGTTATATCGAATCTTACTTGTGACGTTCCAGTTCTGTCTACATCGGATCTTGACGTGGACGGAATGTCACGCACAGATTGAGAGTTTTGTTTCCTACTTCTCGGTGTTTCTAAATCCTCCTGCGAGAGATTTAGTGATCTTTCGATATTTTCTTTCCAACGCGAGAAATCTGCGCCAAGTTGTTCTCGAACTTCCTTTAACCCTTTGTTAAAAAAATTATCCTCGGAACTCTCTGAAATGGACTGTAAAGCTACTTTCACAGCTTCTTCTATGGTTTCCGAAGGAGAATTTTGCCGCTCTAATGTCATTTCTGAAAACTTTCCCGCAAGTACATTCATTCTATGTTCCACTGTCTCCTGTTTTTCCTTCACTTCGTCAAATTGCTTCTTTAGATTATCTTGGGATTCTGTTATTTCTGGTATCATGGCTACGAAACACTGTATGTCCTCTTGAGCTTGTATTACTTGAGGAAACAGTGCTACTTGTTTTTGTATCGTGTCAATTTTGACGGATACATATTCGGTTAGTTCCGCTTTTAATTTACTATTGTTTTCTTGGCATTGTTGGCGGACCTGCTCAATTCGAGCAATAAGATTCTGTTCGGTCTTTTCTGCCTGTTCCTTTATTTCCTGTGTCTGGGTATTTAATCTCTGATCTAATTCGGTTAAGGTTGCTCTTAACTGATTTTGTAATTCTGTTTGATTTTCGGCTAGTTGATTTTTGAATTCATTTTGTATAACGGATAAGTCTCGTTTCACCTCCGCTTGGCCTTCGGCTAATAGAGACAACTGTTGCATAATAACAACTAATGTGTCAACAACAGTCTGATCAGCTGTTGTATGAATGTTTTCTGAACCAGCGGGATTATTTATATTGCTACCGCTAGCCACAACAGTCTCTGAATTGCTATCCGTGGCCTCTGCTTCTGTGCAAACAGCTGAAGGCTGTTGCACGTCTCGTTGCTGATTCAATGACATTTTAAATGCCGCTCTAGTCAATACCATTAAATAACTGTCAATATCAGGTTCCAGTCACTAAATACAGTTTCAAATTTACTGTCGTAGACACACTTAACTTTCTAATTACTTCACAGATGGTATAAAGTTCACTGCTCAGATACGAAAATCACACAATATACAGTTCTACAATCTAACTACTATCTGCAAAAAATTCTTTCTAAATTGATTTCAAACTATTTTAACTACAGGATAAAAAAATTAGATTTCTCTGGCCTTGTTCTGTAGTCTCGGTGTTGTCCAATAGTTGAAATCGTTTCTTGGTATCAGCAATCTTTTACTATGGGCACTGAATCTCTCTTCAGATTAGTTACCTCTCGTTCTCGTTGGTTTTCATGAAACAAAAAATACATATATTATATAACAATCCAAGAGAGTCCTGTCACACTGGCGCCACTGTAATTCTTCCTCTCCTATCTACGTGATTATGTAGCTCTCAATTCGTTCGAGCAATCAATCATTCATGATAGGAAATACAGTCATAGCTCAGTCACTCAAAATGATTCTGAAATTTTACTTGTTAGAATGAAATCAGGCGATGATTCTTCTTCTCTGCAGGCTCGTGCTTTGCGGCAGTCTGCTAATCTGCACAAATAAAATGCCTCGTAATTTTGGGAGCGTTGTATAATCAGTCGGGAAACCTCAGATCAAGCAGATATTTGGCTTTGATGAAGTTCAACTTTCCGAAGAAGCAATGGAGCTCTTGGATTATTAAGTGCAGGTTCGTATCCAGTCTTTCGGAAGTCCCTTCTGATTAACAACTACGCAATATATCGATAAATATCATTAATTCTCAAATTTAAAATACACACCACTTACTTGAAGGAGCCATCTATATATATTTCCATTTAATCGTACAGTTCATATCAGTTATCTTCTGTAATAAATCTCAATAATCAGATTACAGTTCTTCCAAACCAAGCACAGGCTAATCGGCACGAAGACAATCTTCGAAGCTCTCCTTCTTTTTTTTCTAACAACCACCAGAGAGAGTACTACAAAGAATACTTATGCGCTCATGGCATAGCTATTGTATGAGCTACTTTTCGCATGGATTCTGCGAGTATGAAGATAGAAAATTAGTAAACGGCATTCAAGGGTAGAATTGTATCTGAATAATTCATCGAATATAAAGAGATATTACAACGGTACGTCACATAAATATTGACATTTTTATCGGCTGTAAACCGTAATTATTTTATGAATATAATTAGTGTAAAAGATATAGTTAATGTTCTTGAAACAACTGATATGCAGCGATACCATCTTTATTTAATGTCTATGAAAATAAAAAAGGATCGATAGAGTCGGGATTGTACGGCCGAGGAGGAAGGACGTATTTTGTGGTACACACACTGTTTTGTTTCGCTATACGGAAGGCAGCCATTGAGCGGTTACACATATTTTATGTAAGTTACTCCTATTTATTGCTAAAATAAACTTGTTATTATTATTACAAAATGAATTTGTTTGTAATAGTTGTTACCTCAAATGCTCGCAGTGGCTAGTTATTTTTAATAAGCGTTTTTTCAGTAATTTGCGCTGCGAGAAGATCATCTTCCAATGCAGCCTCTGGTCGGCCATTACGCGCCGAAGTATTAATTAATTTTTAAGCGTTAACAGTAACTGTAAATGCGAGAGATTTCGTTATAAGAACATTTTTAAATTGCAACAGATAATTAATTTACGTTAAAGTTCATGTTTTTAAACTATACAGATTCCATGAGTCCAGTAAGTTTTATTTTGGCCGCTTCACGGCAACAATCGAAATACTCTCAAGCCTTGCTTTGCAATCAATAAATAGAAATTAACAAAATTACATTCGATTCAGTTAACGGCAACTATATTTTAGTCATCAGGTTCAAAATCTAAAGTTGGTACATGAGTAACTGAGGCCCTTCAAGAATTCGTTTCATATTTACTTATGCACGTAAGTAAAAGTGATAAGAAAAGGCAATATCCCTGAGAGAAAGAAGCATGCTAATAAAATAAAAATATATAAAATATATATGTAATTTCTTTTGTATATGACGTAACGAATCACAACGGACGTCACAAGTTCCTACTGGTGACGGCGCTACACGTAGCTTTCAAAATGGAGTCCGTAAGGCCGGTATTACACTATCAAATTTCTTTGTCAAAGATTTGATCAAAGATGTGATCCAATATTCCGTCCAATATATTTGACAAAGATCTTTGACGTAGCGCTAGAAGGGGCATTACACTGTCATCAAATTTTTCGTCAAAGTTCAAGATGGCTGACAACAACTTGTTATTAACCGCAGCAGTTCTACGTACTCCAATTGCATTGTGTGCACATGCGGAAAAGAAGTGGGGGGAAAAAATGGAACCATACATACGAGGTTGACAGTCTTAAAAGTCCCGGGATTACAACTTGATAATAAATTCAGTTGGGAGGAGCACACCACAGAACTGCAGAAAGGCCTTAACAAATCTGTATTTGCAATTCGAGTGTTAGCAGACATAGGCAACATAAAAATGAAAAAGCTTGCATACTTTCATTCCATAATGTCATATGGGATAATATTTTGGGGGTAAATCTTGAAGTCAAACAAAAGTTTTCAAGGTCCAAAAGCGTGTAATACGTATTATTTGTGGAGTAAATTCACGGACGTCCTCCAGAAACCTCTTCAAAGAACTGGGTATACTAACTACTGCCTCTCAGTATATTTACTTCTTAATGAAATTTGTCGTAAATAATATATCTCTTTTTCCAACAGACAACTCAGTTCATACATACAATACCAGGAACAAAAATGATCTGCACAAGGACTTAAAAGCGCACTTACTTTAGTTCAAAAAGGGGTCCACTACTCAGGAACACTCATCTTCAATAATTTGCCAGCAAACATAAAAAAATTAGTTACAAATAAAGATCAGTTTAAAAGGAGCCTAAAAGACTTACTACTGGCCAACTCCTTCTACTCCATTGGCGAAATTTTTAATAAAAACAAATGATGTATTGTATTTATTCATACTATTTGTATTGTTATTTCAGCTTAAAAAAATCGACATGTTCCACATCCACGAGGATCTCCTCAGCACGGATCTATGGAACGAAAAACTAATCTAATCTGGGTGAAGCCGTGGGTTTTACGACGACACGATAAAAGCATTCAACAAAACTTGTTACGTGAGCTTACAGTGGAACACGTCAAGTCGTACATCAATTACTTAAGAATGGATGAGCATAAATTTCTGTATGTGCTCAATGAAGTGTATCCTCATATCACAAAGCACAATATTCACTTAAGAACTGCTACATCTTCAGAAGACAGGCTCACTATAACACTCCGATTCCTTGCTACAGGAGAGGGTTATGTTAGGTTAGGTTAGGTCAGGTTAGGTCTCCAATCTTCTTAATCTATCTTTGTATTCAGGGTGCCTCACGTTGTAAAGCGCCTCATCAGCTTCAGACATCTCTATTAATTTTGTAGTTGTCGGCACACACCAATTGTATTTACCGGCAATGGTTTTAAAAACACTACAGACGACAGAACGCTGCAGCGATGCTAGCGCTCCATGTGGTAACATGTAACATTGCAGTGAACAGAAGACAAGCGGTTTCTTTGATCAAATATCCAGCGAGGCCCTAGATTTGATCAAATATTGGACGACATTTGACAAAGTCCCTATTACACTATCAAATATCTTTGACAAAGATTTTGGACAAAGATTTTGGACAAAGAAATTTGATAGTGTAATACCGGCCTAACGGAGGTGCGTTCCAAGCAGAGAGCTGTGATTAAGTTTCTTTTGGCGGAAAACCAGAGAATCGCTGATATTCATAGGAGCTTTCAGAATGTCTGCGGAGATCTGGAAATGAACAAAAGAACGGCGAGTCGATGAGCGAGGCGTCTGCCATCATAAAAAAACCTAGATTCCCTGTGTGCCGGGTGGCTGGACACAGGTGTGGCTCCTCAAATGATGTGTCGTGTGGACACTCTCATTCGAGGTGATCGACGAATCACAAACAAACGCCTTGCTGCTCAACTGGACGACTCAGTCGGTAGTGCTGACACACATGTCCACCAGCTGGGGTACTCAAAGGTGTGTGCCCGCTGGGTTGCTGGCCACTTAACAAAAGCCAATAAAGAGCAACGAACGACCGTCTGTACAGAATTGCTTGCACGCTAAAAGGGAGGTACTGATGCAGCAAGATGTTGGCTCCGACGTAGACCAGCTGTGGAGCGGCAAGTTACTTCACTGGTTTAAAGTTTTGATGCTGTCTTTAATCACGTGAGCCTGGCAACTAAATTGGTGGTCAGCCAGAAAGCGAAGGGAAACATACTGACCTTAGTTTCCAGTCTGCACGGCCACATTCCTGTCCAACCCACTGAAAGAAAAGTGTCTATTTCCCATTTCTTTGCGGGATCAGGACTATGACTTCAGTAAAAGTTTAAAGTTCCAATCAAGATTTAATTTAATTAAAGTTTCTCGCAAACAACACTTAAAATTGCGTTATGTTCAACTGAAAACATGTCTTTCTAATCTAACAGCACCTGTATCAGTTCAGAGGTGACCTCTACGGTAACTTCCACCAGATTGTTTTTCGCCCTGACTAACATCACTCAATTGAAAGTTCGCAATAAATGTTCAAAAATTAATGCTCGCCATAAAAGTGGAAATAAATTCACCACTCGCCACGTGGAATTGAATTTCACACGGACGGCACACTAACAGTTATGTTACCGAATTCTAAACGATCCAGGACGGTGTACAGTCCTCGCGAGTTCACTATCCGTTTTCACTGCCAAATACGCGCTTGTCACATCTCGGCTCTGACGTCATCCGAGGCAGAGCGCGACCACACGTTTAACTGGCGTGGACTTCACAGTGTCTGAGAGCGAAGTGAACCTTTCTACTGCTTCAGGGGCTGTATTTACAAGGTGCCGGTGCGGACTGCCGAGAAAACATCTGTTGTCTGTCTATTTGCATACGGCGGCAGTCTGCAAACGACCGCTATCTCGGACACATAATCTTTAATAATATAGTTACCAATTACTTCAGAAACTTCTCAATTTTTGTTGGTATGCAGATAAGCAGTTTGAAAGCTCGTAGAAAGTTTCAGATTGCTAGAATGAAAACTTTGCTTAATAGAATTTATTTAGTGGAATTAACGGTAGATTGTTACCTCTGAACCATGCCTTTGCTAAGACTTGTATCAGTTGCTGTTTATGTTACAAGTCTGAAACTTGGTGTAGCTCTATTATTTGATATATTTGATCACGTGGTTTAATCAAAATCCTTTATCATTAAACTTTCAAGTACTTAATCTACAACACTTAGGTACGTTTTAGTTACAAAATTAGTTTTTATTTAATTACTCAAAAACTATAAGAGGTAGATTAACGTGGACTCTCTCTTATTATTTTTGGGGTGTACTGAAGCATAAAACAAATTTTCAAGTTTCTAAGTCCATTATTTAGCGCCTCTTATTTTTCCGAAAAACGTGGATTCCGGTGTTAATTTTTGTTTTATGGTTTTGGAAACCAGCATCACTTATTTATAACTTCTAACTGCACCTTCTGACCAAATTCTGGCTTCCTAGCGTCATTATTTAGCGCATTTGATTTTTCTCTTAAAACGGCATTTTTCCGTAAACTATTAAGTTTAGAACATCAAGACTTGGTATTTGGAACATTATTACACTACACTATAATTTAACAAAGTTTTAAACATAAATTTTGATTTTTAGTTTCATACTAAATTGTGGTGCAATACTTGTGCGCCACATGCAGACGCGTTAAGGTGACGTGGCGCTACTAGCAGTGAACTGGGGTTAAGTCCCGGCGCACTCGCTCGCCTCTGTATCTCACACCTGATACAGCGCTTGCTTTGCTTCACAGTCGAGTGGTACCATGCGGGCAAACAGGCCCTCCCTGTGAAGTGCCGTAAGGTCATGTTTTGTCGCCAAAAGAGTAGGGAATAATGAGGTGTATTGAAATCCAGAAAAAATCTGTCTGTTTTCAGAAAAGAAGTATTAGTACGGGCCATGTAGTCGAACGGCTTGCACACGTTGCATTAAGTTTCGGTGTCCCGGGGTGGAGGGAGGAAATGTTACAGTCCAAACAAATTAGTGACACACTCGTATACACTTCACTGCTCTGAGATACTTAACTATAGTTATACAGCGCCGGCCGGGGTGGCCGAGCGGTTCTAGGCGCTACAGTCTGGAACCGCGCGACCGCTACGGTCGCTGGTTCGAATCCTGCCTCGGGCATGGATGTGTGTGATGTCCTTAGGTGAGTTAGGTTTAAGTAGTTCTAAGTTCTAGGGGACTGATGACCTCAGAAGTTAAGTCCCATAGTGCTCAGAGCTGTTTTAACCATTTTTATACAGCAAATTGTTGGATGTGCTTGCGGACAGATACAACTAAGCAGTGGCCTGTCAAGGCGTGCATGACTAAATACAACATCAACAACACTAGGTCCATCCTGGACGCCAAACTGTCAATCACAGTAGTAAACACCTTGTCCCTATGCAAAGGCTATAGGCGATTCCACTTGTAGACTAAGTCTCGCAAGCTGAACTCCGCTACAATCTTAGCTACAAACTGTAACTCCATGCTAGAACTATCGTACACCAATGCCGAACATGATCAGACCATCGGAGAGTGTGGCCGCGGCATACCACAAAGCAAAAGTCCATCTCATTCGCAGTGGCGCGGAGTTTCTGACAGGACCACGTTTGTGGTTGCTGACGAATTTCAAAGCCCCGGCAGTGGAACTAGTCGGAAACTGTCTCAGTTGGCCTGCGGCGGTTGCGTCCACTGGGGAGGACACAACACATTATTTACTGAGCGCCCCTCATAAAAATGCAGGGTAACTCTAGAGGAATGTCACATAATTTGTGAGCTGACTCAAAATGTGAAAATAAGCCGAAAAGGTCCTGTAAGCAAGCGTCCGATTTTCGCTCGTTACAGAACTGGAGCAGATTGAAGACTACACACGTCCATGAATGATGAAGAAGACATATGCGAATATTAATTACCGAAATGCTGTGTTGGTGATACGGTGGACAGAATAATGCTGGGACAAATGATCAACTCTATAAGAGGTGTTCAAAAAGACCCCCACCCACCTCAGTTCACTTGTTAATGCGTTGGAGGGTGTGTTGTGATGCATATCGAACACCATCTCGGCGGACTTTAGTGCGGGCAACATCGTTGGTGATGTTAGCGACAAGTTCTTTACGTGTACCCACTCTCGTAGCGTGCACATCCCCCATTATCCAGGCCCATAAACTGAAGTCTAATTGGGTTAGGTCGGATGATCTGGCAGTCCAGTTAATGGGTTCGCCATGGTCAATCCACCATTGAGGAAATTGGTTATTGAGATACTGGGATAATTTTCTGGTACAGTGAATCAGTGGTCCATCACGTTGCAGGTACATTTGCTGTCGTGGATCTAATATCACCTCTTCCAAAGTGCATATAAGTCTTCTATCAGGAAATATGCATATGCTGCGGTTATCAACGAATTTGGCAAGAACTCAGGCCCCATCACCAGGTCATGAAACATACCACCCCACACGTTCACTGAGAACCCAACTTGGAATTTTGTTGCCGGCCGTGGTGGCCGAGTGGTTCTAGGCGCTACAGTTTGGAACCGCGCGACCGCTACGGTCGCAGGTTCGAATCCTGCCTCGGGCATGGATGTGTGTGATGTCCTTAGGTTAGTTAGGTTTAAGTAGTTCTAAGTTCTAGGGGACTGATGACCTCAGACGTTAAGTCCCATTGTGCTCAGAGCCATTTGAACCATTTTGGAATTTTGTTTCCCTAGTGTGATGTGGGTTCTCCATTATCCATGTATGAGAATTGCAGTTGTTCATAATAGCGTGTAAGTGTAGCCTCATCTATATGTAAAGTGTATTGTACGATGTCTCTGTGTAGGGCCAACCATTCACATATTGTTGACTACTTCGTGAGTAACATGGTTGCCGTTATTGCACGGGCTGCACATGTAATGGGTAAAAGCCCTCAGAATGTAACAAACGCCACACTCGCATTTGTTGAATATCGAGCCGACGGCTGTTTCACCGTGTACTGTGGTGGGACTCCGTTGTGCCATTGGAATTATGTCGTCCCTTTCCTCAACTGACTGGCCGACCTTACATTCTGATGTTACGGGTACACTGGCTAGTGTTCCGGATTCCCGTAATGTTTGAAAACCCCTGGAAAATATCCTGGCACAGGGGGTTAGTTGATCAGGGAAACAACATTCAAATACGACATGCACACATGATCCAGTTCATTATTGCATACTGGGTATACATGCAGCGACGTGACGGTGGCGCCATTTGTTGAAGAACCCCAACATCTCTTGTAGGATGCATCAGTTATCTGTCTCACTTTAGAGTCCAACACAGCGCCAACATAGCATTTCGGTAAGTAATATTCACGCCTGTCTTCGTATCCACTCATGGATGGATGTAGTCTTTAAACTGCTTTGTGGATATAAATAGCGACTGGTATCAGTAAACTTATTGTTTCATTCTTTATCGATAATGTTTCAGTCGTCGTTACGCAGCGCGTTCAGGAACGCGATACTGCACCCTGGCCACCGACATCGTCAAATTCTCTTGCTGCATGAGTGCAATGACTCCATCGCGAATAGCCTGTTAGTGATGAGTGAGGATTGGCACATGAATAGTATGATTCCGCAGAGAGCGATGTGGTGTAGGTATTTGCCTTTTCTAGTGTACTGTCTCTGGCTATTGCAAAACGGATGGTGTGCTTGCAGAGACAGACTGACAACGTGGTACGTATAATATTAAGGAAATTTTGTGAATAATTCTTACATATTTTGTCAGACTGAAATGTCAAATTTAACTTTTCAGCTGTTTGGAGATCAGAAGCGACTCTCGTTGATTTACATCCAAGATTCTGTCGCATCTTCTCTAGGAAACTAGTTGCACATCAACGATATGTTTTCATATAATACAATAATAAGCTGCTGAGCCAGAAAAATGTTCTCCTTACGGCATATATCAGAACACATGGATTAGAACATGCGACGCGTTACATGTAGTGACTGTCCGTTGTTTATTCAGCAGTAGTGACCATTTATGAACTTATATCTGTATAGTTATCATGCACTAAATATATAGGTATTATCAGGATATTCTAAGGAGAAAATATTTTGGGCCTTCTTGGAATACATTTGGGATACTGACAAGTAGTACTTCCTTTTCTGAACGTTACTAGGCTATGGAACACAAGGCCAGAGAAGCAGTGGTACCCATCATTCTTCGAAGGAGGCTTGCACATCGTGACCGAGCATTGTCCGACTGGAATATGGCTGCGGAATGGTCAGTATCTCAAGCTCAATAGCTCCCTTATGAAGCGGTTGCTGTTGCTGTTCACAGTGGACTCCATACGTATAAGACAAGATCGTATGATATAGTCCATGGCGCCTCAGATCACTACATTTTTCGCACGTCCACATGACGCTCAACAAACCAGTCTCCTGGTCCCGGCGGAGGTTCGAGTCCTCCCTCGGGCATGGCTGTGTATGTTTGTCCTTAGGATAATTTAGGTTAAGTAGTGTGTGAGCTTAGGGACTGATGACCTCAGCAGTTAAGTCCCATAAGATTTCACACACATTTGATTTGATCAAACCAGTCTCACCAGCAGCGTTCAGCAGGGTAGTGTCCAACACGTACAAGCCAGCATTGTTGGGTAAGGAGGGATTCGTTCAAAACACTAAATTTTGCTAATCAGCTCTCCACTGGCTGTGTTCTCGAGCCCACTGCAGCCTGAGGCGCTGGTGCTCTTTTGGTCAATGGAAGACGACATAGTGCTATGCGTGGCACCAGTATAATATTCACAAATGGTGTCGCACTGTCGAGGCAGACACGTCCACACTCGCTGCTGTGCTCCAAGTCAAGCCAACATTGTGGACGAAGCTGTTCTGTCGGTTATGGCTATGTGCATAGGATCCCACGCTGTGATTACAATGCTTGGGCACACCCGCTCGTCGCTGAGTACGATAATCTTCTATCCACCGGTCCTGCATGTGCATCAAAGTCGTAGTTATGTTTCCTGTACAAACCACGATGTCACGGTACGACAAACCCGTTTTCCAGTGGCCAAACATTCTGTGTCCCGATCGAACTGACTGAAATGCTCGTATCGCGCCCTTTGATGTGGACTCGCGCTTTCTAACACGTGTCCATTTCGTTTGAAGGCTCAGTACCAACCAGTCCAGTTACACGGAAAAAGAAGCTGTTGGGCATACAAGCACGCCATCTCTCTGCAGTCTTAATCGCTTATTATTGTTCCTTCGTTCTACACATTATCCAATTTTGGAGTGGTTCTGACTATTTCTTCTGCATGTTGCCATTTTCACAAACAGTAGTCCACCATCAGAACGGTAGCAACATATTTGTTCACGTGGTGGGTTCATCGCCCAGCCTTTAGTACATACTTGCCCCCGACCACGTAGTTCCCTTTCTAAGTCCGAAATACTTTTATCGAAACCTCGATTTCCTTAGAAGTATCTAACAAAGTTCTAGATGTAGAAACGATTATTTATATTATGAAGATGTTGGCTTCCTGAAACGAACGAGAATCGACATGAAATAGTTGCGTTTGATAAACAGATATCATGAAATAATTTAATAAAGTACTGGAATATGTTCCAGAATGGAAAATATAATTATAAGTACCTATGAAACGTTTCTATATTTATTTTCACATTGTCATTGGAACACCCACAGACAAAAGTAATTAACATTTCTTCTCTCGGGGTATCCGTGTTGCATGTCGGGCCTGTAGCGTTTCTTTGACACTACAAGATTCCGTAGGGAAAATATGTTTGACCATATAACATGTAGTGATAAGCGGCGCTACGTTCCAGGTCCTTTTACCAAACACTAGTTGTAGATACTTGTTTATCCAACGAAGGGGACAGGCCAGTTCTGGTGGAAGTAGAATGTTGATTTTAAGTTCATAAATCGTCCCTTTCAGTTACAACTACAGTTTATGAATGACTCTACCTTACTAAAAAATGCGCTGAAGGTGGTTCTCTAAAGTGTCTTGGAAAAATGTATTTCTTCCCTGCTACTTAGCTTCCTGAAAAAACATCACGGTTGTATTGGTTAGTTATTTATAAATAAAATGTTGGTAACATTTATAAACTTTGAAGGAAACTGTCGTCACTACAACGCGTGCACGTTGCTTTTCGGAAGTCGAATAGGAATTTCCCAGGTTTCGCGTGGCGTGTAGACCAGTAAACAACGAGTTTTTATGCAGACAACTTTAACGTTATCTAACCACACTACGTATTTCTTCCAGCCAAGTATGATTTTCTGCTGCATTTAGTCTGTGTAATATCCAGCCGTGCTTGTCAGATTAGTCAATGTCTATTATGATTTTCCACTTCGCTTTACTCACTAGGAATTCATTATCGTTTTTCCTTCTGACTGGTAATGGGCTTGGAAGCAAGTGTTGTTTTTGTCGCCAACTACTACAGCGAAACATTCGACTGATTCAGTGGCTATTATTATTAATTTTGATCAACTATGCCCTTAAAAAAGACTGAATAATTAGATGTGCTGATATAGAATTTACTCATTACGCAGGATTTTTTTTCTCTCTACCAAGGATCAAATCTAAATTTCAATAAATGCTAAAGTTCCTATTAAATTCTGTATTACAAATGACGGTTTAATTTTTTTTTCAGCTGCACAATTTCAACACGTTACCATCGAACTCCAGTGTGCTGATAATGAATTTTTTCTGCTTGATGTACAACTAAAGACTCTTCCATCTGTTGGGAGGTTATTTTAACTCTTTTCCTCTCTCCATCATTATTTCACAACACTCTGTTTATTTTCGGAAGTAAACTTTTTTCATTTTCTTTATTTTGTTGACATTACTTTTTAAAACAAAAGAATGTCGGACTTTTTGATATAATAACAACGGATGAAGGTGAGTAATACGTACATTTCTTTACATACTTGTCAACTAGTTTCGGGAATGATGTCATCTTTAGCAGCATGATTAAAAGCATTAAAATCGTATTAAAAATAAAGCACATAAATTAATATTATTAGTTCGGTAAAGCTGCAACTAAATTTTTATATTATGCATCGTCATTCGTTGTTATTATATCAGAAATTATCATTGGCGAAAAATCGTAAGATCTGCTCCACGTTCTTTGAATACCCATGTAATTATTTCACGAATTCCTCTTATTGTTCGTTGATAAACGCGAAGTAAAGCACGTAACTACGGTTTCTGTTCCGTGCTCTGTGCGCGTTCCAGATCTAGGTAGGCTACCATTACCTTATCTAAACAATGAAGTAAAAAAGTATTAAATATAGTTTTTATTTAGAACAAATTACTTTGAACTTCCGAGTCACGCTTAGTTTCCAAAAACCTTTTCAGATACACGCATTCCTGAAAACAATTTTCCCCTGAAATATTCACACTATTTTTAGTCAGGTATATAATAGTGTTTTCAATCAGCATCAAATCTGGCATTTCAGATAGCTCATCCAATCAAATACTTGATACTCATTGAAATACGTAGCCCATTTCTCTAAGTAATCAAATGGTATTGTGTAGAAACCCATCGTCTCTTCCTTAAATTTCTAAATCAAATTAATTATTATTTTTACGGTTCCCATTATTTAATTTGTTCAAATTCATCTTGGTTTGTATGTCAGTTAAACTTAGATCCTTCCTTTCGTTCAGACGTCTTTGAGCGTCGATTAATATGTTTCTTATTTCAGTTACCGAGACTTTATTCTTCCCCATGCTTTTTACATATTTTTTCAAAAAGAGCGAAGATTGAATGCAGAAACATGAAGTAAATTTCACTGATCGGACTACTGAAAAAATCTGAAATTATTTTAGGTGCCTTGCCTTCAGCGTCAAAAAATTATTATAGTGGAATGCAAATCTTAAGACTTCTCTATTGCGTGCGTTAACGACAGCTATCGTGTTCTTGAATGAGACACAAGAATCTGATGATTGCATCAGTGTATAACTCTTTCAGTTTCTCTGTCGTTACAGTTTATATTGAAAAATAATTACATATTTTCATGATGATTATTTCCAAGTTAACGGATAAGACACCATCAGCACTTGAATTAGTATTATGGAGATACAAGCAGAGCGTTCAATTCCTTCTAATTTTTTTCCTAATTCTGCTTTAATTTGGTAAAACACATTCCTTTGGCCGCGTCTATGAATCCCTCTGAAATTGGTATCGTCTCCACAAAAGCGATTAACTTATGTAGTGGAATTTGCAGTTGTCTTAAAGCGTCTAGACAAAATTTTGCAGCTGTCTCCCATGATTTGTTATTCAGTGTATCAAACTTCAACAGCTTCCTTTGGATTCCGTCAGGTTCAATAAAGTATTGAACAACTAAAGGAAACGTCTTTTCAGCCTTGTGGTTAGCTGAGTCGGTGTCTATGCCATAAAATGAAACTTCTTGCAGTTCTTTTATGCATTCGGACACGGAGTGTGGTGAGAGAATATTTTTAACAATGGCTATAGCTTTGGTTCTGGCTGCAGACTGCTTTGCGTTTACTTTGGGGCCAGGCATCAGTTTTACGATACAGTCAAGTGAACTGAAGGAATGATGCTGCTTGACAACTTTATAAGCTGCTGTTAGTTCTGCAGCAGCAACGAGCAATTCTTCCTGAGTACCTTCTATAATCATGAATGTTGAAATAGGCTTTGATGTCGATGATACCCCGAATCGTATGATTCTTCGTAGAAATGTGACGCCTCACATCTGCCTTAGTCGGCGAGTTGCTGAGATAAAACAGCCACAAATCTCACACAACGTTTCCTAATACGTAAGTTCTTTCTTGACAAAAGATCTCTCTTTTGTGTAACCGTCCGAAAAGTGACACTTCTCTTTCCATCCTTAGGCATTTTCATAAACTATGATAAGTTTATTAGACAGTAAATAGTCGACAATGACACTGTAGTCGTCGAAGTACACGTCACTACACACTTCACACCCTGTATTTCCGTCGTAAACACTTCAAACACAACTATCTTGCACCCGTTGTTCGTATTATAAAGTCAGATCGCTGTTCAAATGGGAACTGTCCGATTCTTCCGCGTGGTGCTGTTCAAATAGTTCCAACCCCGTGCCACGGGAGAGCTCTCGTATTTTGTCGAACGATGCGCTAGATCTAGAAGGTGCTTGCATCGTCGACACAGGATATGCAATATGCAGTGCTATCTGTGAGACGACCTTCTCAACACAAACCTGTTGACATAAATAAAACCAACTGAGGCTGCATTTATATGTTGCGTTCATAGATGCCGTTCCTTCAGTATCTGAGCCAAGCTCGTAAAAGTATTTTGCAAAATCAGGGCTTGGCGGGACAAGAAGGTCCATAACGGTGATGGATTCCTATATATCAACACCGATGGCAACCTTAAGGTAGCCAGATTTCTGCGTGTGGGGCTTTCCAGCGAAGCTGCAGTCAGAAAGGGTTTTTTGGTAAATTCCCGTTTCCAGTATGTCTTTTATAGCAAGTCAAGTCTGTCGACACACGGGATTGTGCAGTCAAGCACATAACCTAAACTGTGGTTGTTGTAGTTGTGGTATTCAGTCCAGAGATTGGTTTGATGCAGCTCTCATTGCTACTCCGTTCTGTGCAAGCCTCTTCATCTCCCAATAGCTACTGCAACCTACATCCTTCTGAATCTGCTTACTGTATTCGTCTCTTGGTCTCCCTCTACGATGTTTACTCTCCACGCTTCCCTCCAGTACTAAATTCATGATCCATTGACGCCTCAGAATGTCTCCTACCCTTCTTATGACTAAGTTGTGCCACAAACTCCTCTTATCTCCAATTCAATTCAATACATCCCCTTTTGTTACGTGATCTATCCATCTAATCTTCAGCATTCTTCTGTAGCACCACATTACGAAACCCTCTATTCTCTTCTTGTCTAAACTGTTTATTGTCCATGTTTCACTTCCATACATGGGTACACTCCATACAAATACTTTCAGAAAAGACTTCCTAACACTTGAAACCATACACGATATTAACACTCTTCTTCAAAAACGCTTTCCTTGCCATAGCCAGTCTAAATATTACATCCTCTCTACTTTGACCATCATCAGTTATTTTACTCCCCAAATAGCAAAACTCATTTACTACTTTATTTCCTGATCTACTACCCTCAGCAGACTACATTCCATTATCCTCGTGTTGGTTTCGTTGATGTTGATCTTATATCCCCCTTTCAAGACCTGTCCATTCCGTTCAGCTGCTCTTCCAGATCCTTTGCTGCCTCTGACAGAACTACAATCGGAAAACCTCAAAGTTTTTAATTCTTCTCCATGGATTTTAATTCCTACCACAAGTTTTCTTTTGTTTCCTTTATTGCTTGGTCAATATGCAGATTGAATAACATTGGGGATAGGCTACAACCCAGTCTCACTCCCCTCTCAATCACTGCTTTTCTTTCGTGCCCCTCGACGCTTATAATTGCCATCTGGTTTCCGTACAAATGGTACATAGCCTTTCGCTACCTGTATTTTACCCCTGCCACCTTCAGAATTTGAAAGAGAATATTCCAGTTGGCATTGTCAAAAGTTTTCTCTAAGTCTGCAAATGCTACAAACATAGGTTTTCCCTTCCTTAATCTATCCTCTAAAAGAAGGCGTAGGGTCAGTATTACCTCGCGTGTTCCAACATTTCTACGGAATACAACTGATCTTCCTCGAAGTCTACTCTCACCAGTTTTTCCATTTGTCTGTAAAGATATGGCGCTAGTATTTTGCAGCCGTGACTTATTAAACTGATAGTTCGGTAATTTTCACACCTGTCAACACCTGCTTTCTTTGGGATTGGAATTATTATATTCAAGTCTGAGGGTATTTCCCCTGTCTCATACGCCTTGCTCACCAGATGGAAGAGTTTCGTCAGGACTGGCTCTCCCAAGGCCTGTCAGTAGTTCTATCTGTAGTTCTAACGGACCTTACTTCGACTTAGGTATTTCAGTGCTCTGTCAAATTCTTCACGGAGTATCGTATCTCCCAATTCATCTTCATCTACATCATCTTCCATTTCCATAATATTGTCCTCAAGTACATCGCCCTTGTATCGACACTCTATACTCTCCTTCCACCTTTCTGCTTTCTCTTCTTTGCTTAGGACGGGTTTTCCATCTGAGTTCTCGATATTCATACAAGTGGAAGCCATCAGTGCTTAGTCAATTTGCACTTCCTGACGATCTCATTTTTAAGACGTTTGTATTCCTTTTTGCCTGCTTCATTTATAGCATTTTTGTATTTTCTCCTTTCATCAATTAAATTCAATATATCTTATGTTACCTACGGATATCTAGTAGCCCTCGCCCCTTTACCAACTTGATATTCTGCTGCCTTCACTAATTCGTCTTTAAAGCTATCTATCCTTCTTCTACTGTATTTCTTTCCCCTGTTATTGTCAATCGTTCCTTAATATCTGTCTCCTTAAATTACTACCTTTTGCAGTTTCTTCAGTTTTAATCTACAGTTCATAACCAATGAATTGTGATCAGGGTCCACATCTGCCCCTGGAAATGTTTTACAGTTTATAACCTGGTTCCTAAATCTCTGTCTTACCATTACACAATCTATCTGAAACCTTCCAGTGTCTCCAGGCCTCTTCCATGTATACAACCTTCTTTCGTGATTTTTAAGCCAAGTGTTAGCTACGATTAAATCATGCTGTGTGCAAAATTTTACCAGGTGGCTTCCCCTTCCATTCCTTACCCCCAGTCCATATTCACCTACTACTTCTCCTTCTCTTTCTTATTACAATCGAATTCCAGTCCCCAATCACTGTCAAATTTTCGTTTCCCTTAACTTTCTGAATAATTTCTTTTATCGCACCATACATTTCTTGACTCTCTTTATCATCTGCGGAGTTAGTTGGCATATAAGCTTGAACTACAGTGGTAAGCGTGGGCTTCTTGTCTATGGCTACAATAGTGAGGTCACTATGCTGTTCGTAGTAGCTTATCCGCAATCCTATTTATTTTATTCATTATTAAACATACGCCTGCATTACCGTTATTTGATTTTGTATTTATAACCCTGATTTCACCTGACCAGAAGTCTTGTTCTTCCTGCCACCGAACCTCACTAATTCCCAGTATACAGCATCTAACTTGAACCTATCCATTTGCCTTTTTAAATTTTCTAACCTACCTGCCCGATTAAGGGATCTGACATTCCATGCTCCTATCGGTGGAGTGCCAGTTTTGGCCGGAGATCCGAATGGAGGACCGTTTGCCAGGCGGGCGCCACAATCGTTTTGCCATACAGCAGGGATGCAGGAACCCCACGTTTGTCAGGCCTCCTAACATTACACTACCAAGGCTTAAAGTAATCTCACTACCTGCAAGAGAACGCGAAACAAATGATATTTTTTTAGTTTTCCTCTGATGGTGGAGGACTGCACTCGTCCCAAATAACCAATCAGCCTTTTTATTTTATTTTATTTATTTTTGCTAGCATTACAAAACGATTGTGACGCAATGATAATAACATTTTAAGAGACTTTGTCCGTTAAAGCCGGTCTTTGTTGCCGAGCGGTTCTAGGCGCTTCAGTCCGGAACCGCGCTGCTGCTGCGGCCGCAGATTCGAATCCTGTCTCGGGCATGGATGTGTGTGATGTCTTTAGGTTAGTTAGGTCTAAGTAGTTCTAAGTCCATGGTACTGATGACCTCAGATAGTCCTATAATGCTTAGAGCCATTTGAATCATTTGTCGCCGTATGGGATTAGCCGAGCGGTCTTAGGCGCTGCAGTCATGGACTGTGCGGCTGGTCCCAGCGGAAGTTCGAGTCCTCCCTCGGGCATGGGTGTGTGTGTTTGTCCTTCGGATAATTTAGGTTAAGTAGTGTGTAAGCTTAGGGACTGATGACCTTAGCAGTTAATCTTTATGATGGGTAAAGGCAGTCACATAATGTTGGTTAATGTTTGCTGTGAATCTCAACAAAAATATTGTTAGCATATAATTGTAAATGACTTACGCTGGCCAACAGTGAAAAATTTTCAAGAATGGAAATGGGTGTTCCTTATACATTTTGACACCCCCCCCCCTCTTCCCCCCAAGCATGAATGTGCTATTTTTCTGTAGCGCCTTTAGTTTTAAAAATACTTTATCTCATAAGAATGGTTATAAAAAGCAAATAGGTATATTTCTTAAGAAATGAAATCTATTAAGGCCGCCCTCATGACGGTACTATCGGGAAGTTTTTTATAATTGATCTTAACAACACGGTAACAGTGTGTGTGACTCATTATCTGTTGCTACTGAGCACCATGTTCATAGCAGTTGTGAGGAAATGCTTCCTATGTTTAGCTGTGCATTCACGAACGTGAATACTGTGATCTAATATACCTTGTGCTGAGTGTTTCGTTTTGTTTTAGTCGTGCATTTGTGTTAGTGTCTGTAAAATGTCACTGGTATGTTTAAGCAACTCAAATAACTTTCGCTACCTCTGTGGGGCGTACACTCTTAAACCATGCAGATGACGTGTGAGACCCGTACTGAAGGCATTGTATGATCTTTATTAGGGGTGCAAGTTAGGTGATGAGAACTGAACAGGGGTAAAAGATATTGTCCGTGTGAACTGCTCGTTTCGTGAGGTCAGAGCAGATGTAATTTCGTTGTATTGCTCACGCGCTGCCTGCGATATGTAAGGTATAAGAGAATCTCAGACCAGAGAGCAGTGTTGACTGCAGTAGGAACTGTGTAGCTGTAGCAGTAAGTTGTTGATGGCGAGCAGTCTGGTCTGGTCTATCGTGTTGGCTGGGCCGGTCGCGGTGCAGCGATGCCGGAGCCTGAGTATTATTGTATAAGGTAAAAGGCAGCCTCGCGCATATGTAGTAATGTTATCTCAAGTCCCATGTAAATGTTCTAAAAATCTCCTACGCAGCACTGCTGACGTCCAAAATTTACCAGGTTAAATTCACAGTCAATTATTGAAAAATTATAAGTGAGCGACAATTTAATTGAGAGGCTAGTTACATTGTATTATCACCAGGTTACTGAATTTATTTTTTGTTGGGACGTTACACTGAATGTGAACGACATAATTATATTTTTTACAGTTGAGAGGTTTAGGAATTTTTCTGTTTTGAGGTCACACTAAATGAGAAAGAATTTTGTGGGGAGGTTACACTTGGCGACAACCGGCCTGGCTCGTATTTCTTTGTGAATTTCTGAGAAGTAGTCAGTTATATATCTGCTCTTATTTACTTAATTTTAAATGTAGTTTGCATCTGGCGCAACGCATTTACTAACTTGTCACTCTTTCTTTCACAGGTCATCGGCGATTTATTGCTTTTTGTTGTAATTGTATTTGTTCCATTTTTGCTTTGACTTTGATTGATTTTGTGTTTAATTTTGAATTGTGAAAATGCCGCGAAAAACTGTTAACAGTACATCGCGATGTGCAATGAGTGAAATAGCCGACTCGAATAATTTGACCGATAATACTAGCGACACTCAGTGCAATAGTGATAATCGTCTAGTTACAGCTAATCAGTGCCTGCCGATCACTAGTATTGAGTTAAATCCTAATGATGGGCAAACAAATTCAATTATGTCCACAGTAAATTTAACAATTGATGACGCGGCGCGTTCCGATACAATGAACGCTGCCCAGTTTGACACACCCGGTTTGCAAAATTTGCGTAGTAAACAGATAAATTTTTCTCACGAAGATGAACAATGTAGTCAAAGTACGTCAGAGTTATTTGATTCCGAGGTAGTGACCCACAGTGCACATCCAATTGGCGAACCTTTTCCAGAATCAGAGAATGACCAAATGGTTACACAAAACATGACAATTGCAGGTACTCCATCAAACAGCACAGAGAATAGAGTAGGTAATTTTGGCATGGATCAAGTTGTAGCATTATTACTACAATTCAAGAAAGAACAAGACGACAGTATCAGACAACTTAATGAAAAACAAGATAACAATTCCAAACAGTTGAATGAAAAACTAGATAACAATTCCAAACAGCTTAGTGAACAGATTACAGCCGTTGCCGCGCAATGTCATGATACTAAAGAACAATTACGTGCGGAAATTAAGGCTTGTGCTAGGAACAGTAGTGAAGAAATTAGATCTGTGGCACAAGAATTAAATAATACATATGCAGCCACAACTAAATTACTTAGAGATGAAATCAGTGCAGTCGCTAAACAATCTTCTGAAAAAGCAACACAGTTACGCGGCGAGTTTAAATTAATATCAGCGGAACTTTCACGCACACTGGATGCGAAAGTAGACACGAAATTTGACCAACAGAACAGCCAAATTGACGAACGTTTTAATCACCACCTACAAAATAGTGAAACGCGTTACCGTAAATTTATACGGGAACAGAATAAAGTAAAGCAACAAGTCATAGAAACAATTACTGCACAGAGACAGGAAGATAAGCGTAAATTGTTTACGAAAGCAAAAACATACGTAGACAACAATACTGCTACAGTATCAGACGAAATCAAACAGTTGAACACCGAATTGCATGTTGAAATCTCCGATCTTAAAACAAAAACAGACACACACACATTAGACTTTCAGACAATGACCAACAGACTTGAAAAGTTGGAACTAATACAGGGTCCCGATGCCATCAAAGCAGACGTTAAAAAATTGAACAAAACCACACGTAAAATACAAAAACAAATTAATGCTTGTGATACTAAAAACGATGATCAGGTAAAAGCACTGACTGAAAAATATGATGAAGTGGCCAGTCGCATTGATGTTATCGAAAATAATAATGACACCAAATCAGACGATACGTCACCAGTTTCGCTTAATCAAACACCCGAATTCCAAAATTTACAGAAGACGATCAGAGAGATAGGTTCGTCCAATAATACATTACGTAGAAAATTGTCATCTTTACAGCACGAATTGACGGAGATGAAAAATATTTCAGTCTCTAACACGTCACAGCATACGCCACATTCCGAACATTTGTCACACTCACACAGCCATTGTATCTTAGGTAATTTACAGAGACTACGTGACTTAGAATCCGAACAGACACAGATAAATAGATTCTCATGCAATCCTGAACCTGCTCAGACATACAGAGACGATAATTTTTATTACAAACACTTTCTATCTGTTAGGAAATTTAAAGTGCTTAATAATGACAGAACACAGATTCACGCTTTGGACTGGATACGACAATTTACTTTTGAATTTTCACCGCCATTGCCTGTGACGCAGAAACTAAAATTTATTTGCAGCGCGTAAATGACCTCAGGGGATTCATTACACTTCGATGAATATGTGCTGTAGCGTGCACAGGGCCCCGAGCCCCAGTAGTGCTATTTCATCTTTAGTTTTCTGCACTGCTGCCTTCTCTTTTACTATCTGCAGTCTGGAACCGCAAGACCGCTACGGTCGCAGGTTCGAATACTGCCTCGGGCATGGATGTTTGTGATGTCCTTAGGTTAGTTAGGTTTAACTAGTTCTAAGTTCTAGGGGACTAATAACCTCAGCAGTTGAGTCCCATAGTGCTCAGAGCCATCTTTTACCATCCTTTACATCTATCACAACAGCTCTTCAACTATCGATCTATCTAGGCTTAAGGATGAGTAAAGAAACCTGATATGACAAGTTTTACCGAAAGCGACAATTTTCATTAGACACTCCCGAACTGCCAGTATAATTTTAATAAGACAAAATTTTAATCATCAGTATGTGCAAAATTTTCAGCAACCGCAAACACAGTTTGGTAACAATAGACGTTTTTCCACACAACAGCAAGAAACCAGCCGGTTAGCATACCTAACCAACAATGTAATGTGCAAGGTCAACCAAGCTTTAATGTTTCGCCACCTACACGTATAACGTCGGCTCCGCCAAATAGTAACGCACAGCAACAAGGAAATAACTACGTACAGAAAACACATCATTTCAATTCCTATCGCAACGCGCCGTATAGCAATGATTATTATGACAGACGTAAAAGTAATGTGCACAGTTTTCAGCGTAACAGTCGGTCCTATCAGCGGCAGAATCATCCGCAACAACAGATTATCATGAATGAACCAGACAGTAGGTATCATCCCGAACCTAATACGTCAGGAAGAAATAACAGAACAGTACAAATAGTCGAGATGCCACAGCATCCTCCGCAAATAACAGTACGTCAGAAAGAATTTGACTAGATACAGTAGAAACTGAATCTTCCAGCAACGTAAGCCATACTTTTGACACACAGAATCTTGTTCACGAAAATGTTATAAGTTTTGACGACATCCGATACACGACATCCGATACACACATGAAAGACAGAATCACAACGTATGTAGACGACATTCTTATTGCAGAAGCTAACTGGTCTCAACACAATCTGATTCTTGAACAACTGTTGCAAACTTTTCGTGCACAAGGACTCACAGTTAATCTTAGCAAATCACACTTTGGCAAAACTTCCATAAAATTTCTTGGACATGTAATTTCAGCAGGAGGTATTGCGCCTGACTCGGAAAAACTTCAAGCTTTACGTGACATTACTGTTCCAACGACGAAGAAACAACTACGCAGCTTTTTGGGATTAATTAACTTTTTCCGTAAATTTATTCATTACTCTGCTTTAGACACTCCTAGATTATGTCAATTGACGGGTAAAACCACTATTTGGTTCTGGGATAGCCAAGCACAGTCTGAATTTGCTAATCTGAAACATGCTTTGTTGAACGCACCTCTTTTATCACACCCAGATCTAACTAGAAATTTTTCCATTGCCACCGACAGTTCTAACACCGCTTTAGGCGTACATATTTTTCAGGAAATTGAAGAAGACGGTACTACAGTAATTAGAAACATCGCCTTTACGAGTCGCATTCTGTCACCTTTAGTATTGACGACATCCGATACACACGTTTGCATGAAAGACAGAATCAGAACGTATGTAGACAACGTCATTATCGCATAAGATAACTGGTCTGAACACAATTTGATTCTTGAACAACTGTTACAAACTTTTCGTGCACAAGGACTCACAGTTAATCTTAGCAAACTGCACTTTGGCAAAACTTCTATAAAATTTCTTGGACATGTAATTTCAGCAGAAGGTATTGTGCCTGATCCGGAAAAACTTCAAGCTATATGTGACATTACTCTTCCAACGACGAAGAAACAACTACGCAGCTTTCTGGGTTTAATTAACTTTTTCCGTAAATTTATTCATTACTCTGCTTTAGACACCCCTAGATTATGCCAACTGACGGGTAAAAATGCTATTTGGTCCTGGGATAGGCAAGCACAGTCTGAATTTGCTAATCTGAAACATGTTTTGTTGAATGCACCACTTTTATCACACCCAGATCTTACTAGAAATTTTTCCATTGCCACCGACAGTTCTAACACCGCTTTAGGCGCACACATTTTTCAGGAAATTGAAGAAAATGGCACTACAGTAATTAAAAACATCGCCTTTGCAAGTCGCATTCTCTCACCTGCTGAACGCAATTATTCTGTCACGGAACTTGAAACATTATGTGTTGTATGGGCATTTACGAGATTTAGGCATTTTCTAAATGGAAGACATACTACCGTTTACACAGATCATAGAGTTATCCAGTTTTTACTTTCAGCAAAATTTACACATGACAGATTAAGCAGATGGAAACTTTATTTACAGGAATTTAATTTTACCATTTTTCACATTCCCGGTACACAAAATATTGTAGCAGACGCACTATCCCGTTCTCTCAGCAACAATCAGCAAGACATCGCAACCAACTTCTGCCAAGCAAATTCTAGCGTCATGTATATTCAGCAAGTCGCATTCGAAAATTTTATTTCGGGATCATTACGAGACATAGCACAAGAGCGGAGAAAAGACAACGTACGGAAAGAAATTAAACGCCTTTGGGAAGATAGGATTAATGTTACCATCAGAAACCATTACACTGTACGCAATGACATTATGTTTCGCCGCTCTCACCCTGACAGCAACAATTGGTTATTATGTATTCCCGACGAGCTTGTTAACAAATTAATTTGGTATACTCATTTAAGTTACGCACATTATGGAGCCAGAAAATGTTTTCTTATACTGAGACAGAACTGTTATTTTGCGAATATGGAGAAACGTATTCGACGAGTTTTAGCGTCATGTAAAATCCTCCAGAAAGCTAAATCAGACACGACTTCACATATTCCTCCGTTACATCCCATTGTACCTGTTAAATTGAGACACATGGCCGCTGTAGACATTTTTGGACCGATTCCCAGAACTAATAGAGGTTTTTGCTACATCTTTGTCGCCTTCACTCCGTTACGCAAAGCTACTGCTAAAACTATTTCGAATGCATTTGTAAAACATTTTTTATTTCATGTAGGGCATGTATTGAAAGTAATTTCCGACAATGGACCACAATTTCGATCTGTGATATGGACACGTATGTCACGAGCTAGAAACATTTCGCCGATCTATACAGGGCGTTTCAAAAAGAAAGAGCAGATTTCAAACATTTATTTCTCAAAAACTACAAATGATAGAAACACAATTCAAACGTTTCTTGTCAGAGAAAGGTTCAAAGTTTTTCAATGGTCCGCGCAGAAGTTCCATGCAAATCCGCAGTGGCGCTGGCGTTTGTTCGTAGGAAAATGGCGACGACACCACAGGAACGATCATTTTGTGTGCTGCAATTTGCAAAGTTAGAGTCCATTGTTGGTGTGCAACGTGCATTCCGCCGTCAATTCAACAAACAGCCGCCTCGTCATAAGCAAATTTATGAGTGGCATCACAGATTCGTAGAAGATGGTTGCATCTGCAAGCGAAAAAGCACGGGTCGTCCACGCACATCGGATGAAAATGTCGAGCGTGTCCGTGCAGCTTACGAAAGGAGCCCTAGAAAATCCACGGCACGGGCAAGTCACGAACTAAACATGTCTAAAACAACGGTATGGCGCGTTCTGAGTAACCGTCTGCACATGAAGCCGTACAAACTGCAGTTATTGCAAGCATTGCGTCCTGACGACCACAACAAAAGGTTCGAATTTTCAACTGCAATTCTACAGGACATGGAAGAGGACAATTTTGCCGAACGATTAATTTTTTCAGATGAATCAACGTTTCACATTTCTGGTAAAGTTAATCGGCATAACGTACGAATTTGGGCGAGTGAAACTCCGAGGGACGTTATTCAACATGAAAGAGACTCACCAAAGGTTAACGTCTTTTGTGCAATTTCGGTAAACAAAGTTTATGGACCTTTCTTTTTCATGGAGAAAACTATCACAGGAACCATTTACCTGGACATGTTAGAAAACTGGCTATTTCCTCAACTTCAGGAAGATTCAAATCACTTCATCTTCATGCAAGATGGCGCCCCACCACACTTCTCTGAACCTGTACGACGGTACCTAAATAACACCATTCCAGGACGGTGGATTGGAAGAGCAGGAGCACAAGATCAATGTCATCGTCTGTGGCCTCCCAGGTCACCAGACCTTACTCCCTGCGATTTTTATTTGTGGGGGTACATAAAGGACTGTGTTTATGTCCCACCTATGCCCGCTACTCTTCAAGAGGTACGACATCGAATTGTTGCGGCCGTGAATTCGGTAACTAAAGACCAGTTGCGTCGTGTGTGGCAAGAAATGAGATACCGGTTTGATATTTGTCGTGTAACAAATGGTGCTCATATTGAGGTACAGTTTTGATATTTGTTGTGTAACATTTGGTACTCATATTGAGTGAAGGACCGTTGGAATTGTGTTTCTATCATTTGTAGTTTTTGAGAAATAAATGTTTGAAATCTGCTCTTTCTTTTTGAAACGCCCTGTATATCCAATTATCACGCTTCTTCGAACCCTTTTGAACGATTAATGAAAGAAATTGGTAAACTATGTAGAATATACTGCCATAAAAAACATATTGATTGGGATACATACATACTGTCATTCCGTCATTCCAGGATGTAATTAACTCCATACCAAATGAATCTACTATGCTATCTCCGACTGTTATATTGAAAAATGTTGAACCACACAACAAAATTAAAGAATTAGTATATTTTCCTACATCTCGTCGACTACGTCACCATAAAATAATTGAGATTGCGCTCAACAACATCAAACGTGCCGCAGAGCGCCGGAGAAGACAGCAAAAACAGGTTTGTACACGCCGTGACTTTCACATAGGACAGAAGATATTAGTACGCACACACTATTTATCCAACAGAGGAAAGAGTAGATGCAGTAAATTTGAGCTTCTATACGCAGGTCCATATCGAATTCGCAGCATTCCTCACCCCAATGTAGTACACGTCGAAACTTTGAGAACCAGAAAAAGCAAGGGCAATCACCATGTCTCCAATATTAAACCCTTTATTGAATGAATATACTTTATGATTTATCACACCGTAATGCCATTTGCAGATAATTATATGAACAATTACTGATGATTATCGTATTTTTTCTTGGCAAGTGCCCGGCGGGGTAAGGTTAGCATGTCGCTTTTCTTGTCGTTATATATCAGACCGTGCACATTTTCCATTTTTTGTGTATGTATGATTGTTTTCCTATCGAAAGTAGAATTTTTGTCTGTATGCACTATGTAATCTTTAAGATATAACAAACACCAGTTGACTTTGATATTTTTCTTATGATATCTCAATATCTTGACTATTCTACACCATTTGCCACTACGTTATGATACTGTGTGTACATTTTTTGCACTTGAAAACTGTCTATGTTTTTGACATAATACGTTTTCTGTCATGCTATGCTGTATGCTTAGTTGTATGACTAGAAACAAGTTTTTATCTAACGGGTATATGATTTAAATGCAAGATATTAATCCTTATTCATTATTTTCAGAAAGGAATACCATGTAAAAAGAGATAAATTAAACAACCACAGTGGTTTACTATGAAATGGAAATTTTACCATCGGACTGAACGAAAGAAAATGTAATATCTTGTCATGATGAGTAAATGTATCAGAATTAACAAGCATTAACCAGAATATACTATACACATCGTATGATAGCAGTCTTGACTAATTATTTTTCTTTCAGAATGCGAAGCGATTGATGCAGGCTGTCAGACAGAACTACACATCTTAGTTTTAGTGATGAAATATGCTAGAAATAAGAAACACTATAGTATGAACAGTTGTATGAAGTAAATGGTAATATGAATAATGAAGTGTCCTTTTTTGTAGATGATAATAAATGTTGATGAATAATTATATGAGGAATATGCTAATATGAATATTGAGGTTTTTCTCTGCAGATGATGATAATGATGAAGTTATGGTAATATTAATAATGAAGTTTTTATTTGCAGATGAGGATAATGATGACGTTTTTATATTTACTATTAGTTAAGAGATGCTATGTAGTTATTTAAGTATTTGTTGCAGTTCGTTTTGACAGTATGTCTTATGTCGCATGGTATAATGACTGAATGTTTTGGAAAGGACAGCTAGAGTACATACATATTGAGTACACGTTTCATTACCTGTTAATTCGAAGTTCACTACTTTTCAGCATAATATGCGTTTCTTCTTTCAGCTCAATAATCCATTTTGTATTTTTTCCAGGAGAAACTATTCATGAAATTAATGTGCTATGAGAAGTTAGTCATTAAACCTGTTCTAGTACTTGCATTTTTTTTACCCATTTGTGTGTATCATTCATGAATGTGATCACATATACTCTACTTGTTTCATAACCTTGCTACAGCTGACTCATGACGTTATTAATCCTTATTTCCAGCAATAAGTCAAAAGCAAATATTTTCATGCCCCAGCAATTAATTATCGATCCCAATGCAATGCATTGCTAGCAAAAAAAAATTATTACCAGTCCCAACTATTACCAGTATACAACCAAACAATGCTACCAGTTTAAGATATATTTCTAGTTCTAAATATAATGCAAATTTCTCAGATGTACTGAATCCATTATATCTATGTATTATTGGACCACAGACCTTGAGTAATAGTTGCAGTGTGTTACATTTTAAATATGTCCTATGTCACTTGAATGATGAGTTCTGAGTAATACTGAAAGATGTTTTGTAATAAAGCATAAATGCTGTGCCAATAATTTCTATAAATAATATTTTTGTTATACTCTATAAATGCTATGCCAATAATTAACTCTCATTTTGAATGATGACTTGTGAATAATACTGAATAATGTTTCATAAAACAATACTTTGTAACTGGCCAATGAGTGCCAATAATTACTATATTGAGATGACTTATGAATAATGTTCTTTAATACTCCATATATAGTACAGAAGTGTTTAGTAACTAGGCAATGAGTGCCAACAATTACTCAAATCGGTTGATAGACTAGTGTAATTCTCAATGATGACCAGCATAAGACTTAATGTCCTTCACCTTCTGACCTAATTAGCAGAAATTTCTGCAATATCCGTTTGTCCTGTCCATCTTCATGATCATGGAGCACTATATTTTGTTTTTGCACTAATTCTACGTTGATGTGAGAGTATGGATTCTACAAGAATGTGGTGTTGACATATCAGGCAGTCCACCACCTTGAACGATGGAGATGTCATTATGGTCCTACTGTTTGGTGTACCTAATGTACTACCAAAATGATAACATTGAATATTAATACAACATTTCAGTGTCTTGGCTACACTGATAAATACTTCAGGGAAGAGAACTTCAGATTGTCTCACTTGGTGTTGTGCTTCTGTAGAAAGATATGGACTTTCAGTGCAGCTACGCGCAACCTACTGTGTTATAACCATGATGCAATCCTTCCCATTCCTTTCCTAGTCCTGGTAAAATGGTAAAGACTTATACAGTGTGTTTAAATTCTTGTAAAATGATAAAGACATATACAGTGTGTGCACTTAATTTCATTTGTTAATATGATCCGTCGTCCTAAATATGCTAAAGACCTCTACAGTGCGTGTACACTTTATTTCACTCCATGATATGTTGTAAATATGCTAAAGACTTCTACAGTGCGTGTGCACTTTATTTCATTTCATGATATGTTATGTAAAAATGCTAAAGACTTATACAGTGCGTGTGCACTTTGTCATTTGTTAATATACTTTGTACTCATTGCATATACATTTTATCATTTCTTGGTATGTTCCGTACTCAGTGCATGTGCACTCTATTTCATTTCATGTTCTGCACTTATATATATGTATATACTCTGTGACTGTAGACTTAGTTAATTAATTAGATTATAGAAAAATTTGTTGCTCATGGCAAGACCACTTGACTCACCATCGCTGCCAAATTTTTGCCCCCCCAGTGGAGGGTTATGTAAGAGGTCCGAGCAGATGTAATTTCGATGTATTGCTCACGCGCTGCCTGCGATATGTAAGGTATAGGAGAATCTCAGACCAGAGAGCAGTGTTGACTGCAGTAGGAGCTGTGTAGCTGTAGCAGTAAGTTGTTGCTAGCAAGTAGTCTGGTCTGGTGTAACGTGTTGGCTGTGCCAGTCGCGGTGCAGCGATGCCGGAGCCTGAGCATTATTGTAGAAAGTAAAGAGCAGCCTCGCGCATATTTAGTAATGTTATCTCAAGTCGCATGTAAATGTTCTAAAAATCTCCTAATAATAATCTTTCTCATAAAAAGTAACTTTTAACAATCATTCATTTCAATTTAAAGAATTTACTAATTTCTCCAATCCATGATCATCCCGATTATTGCAAAAGAAAAATCTGTTATTTCCTTTCATAAATGACAAATCTATCGGCCAGCATTGCACAGGGCTGTGCCAGAAAATTTTTTTGTAAGAGCAGATATATATGCGTTATCCGGCGACTTCATTGAGGTAAGAATTTTCTTTTTTTATTCAGAATGATCTTTCAGGACCATGACGCAGCACTGCTGACGTCCAAAATTTACCAGGTTAAATTCACAGACAATTACTGAAAAATTATATGTGAGCAACAATTTACTTAAGAGGTTAGTTACATTGTATTATCACCAGGTTACTGAATTTATTTTTTGTTGGGACGTTACACTGAATGTGAACGACATAATTATATTTTTTACAGTTGAGAGGTTTAGGAATTTTTCTGTTTTGAGGTTACACTAAAATGTGAAAGAATTTTGTGGGGAGGTTACAATGGTTGGGCGAAGAGTAAAGGTAAAAGTTATAATTCCTTTTGTTATTCCGATGATATGGAGGGAACCGACGGATCAGGTAGATGATTGCTGTTTCTGCATGTTTAAAATAGCAGGGATGAAGATCAAGGATAGAAAGACGATCAAGTATCGGTCCATCAAGTCAGTCGTTCGACTCGTACCGCACCGTTCTTCCTTAGCTGTCCCTGACCCTCTAAATACATCGTCACTGAATCTTGGAACTCAGGTCGAATCTAGTACAGACGCGGAAAGTACAAGCTCTGATTTCGATTACGAAGAAAGTACGCCACATCACCTGACACAAAATGATTTGAATGACCGTGTTTGGGACATAAATCTTTCTAATGCACAAGTTGAACTTTTGGGTTTGCGTCTTAAGCAGTGGAATTTACTGGACATAGGTGCTAGGGTTTGTGTCTTTCGACATCGTCATGTTGTCTTTGCACCATTGTTTGACATGGAAGACTTACTCTGTTACTGCAATGACGTGAATGGTCTTATTAATGCTGTGGGAATTAAACATATCAGCGGAATGGAGACTATTCGTTGATGGTTCGTAAACTAGCCGCAGAGTGGTAGTCCTTCACATTAACAATGTTATCCTTCTGTTCCCGTAGCAAATGAAGGAAGCATACTGCAGTAAGGAACATCTGTTGAATAAAATTCAATGTAACAGCCAAAAGTGACAAATCTGTGCGCACTCCAAAACAATTGGGATACTTACAGGATTACAATCTGGGAATTCAAAGCATTACTGTTTTATTCGCGAATGAGACAGCCGCGATCGGAGGAGTCATTACGACAGACGGATTTGGCTGCCCTACAGAAATGGAAACTGGTTGGAAGAATGTATCAGATGTATCACTGGTGAATTTGAAAGACATTTTGTTACCAGACTTGGCTTTATGAAGTCCTTCGTTGTCGCAAAGGACAAAAGTGGACCTGGTTTTATGTACTTACGTCAGGAATTCCCTGCATTGAGTGACGCCAAAGAGAAAGCAAGTGCTTGTGTTGTCCCACAAAACAGACAGCTTATTCAAGATCCTGATTTTGTCACAACTTTGAACCTTCTTGAACTGATATGCTGAAATTCTTTTAACAAACGGTTTTCTGATTTTTTTTGAAGAGCACATAGCAGTGATGTGTTACTCAACGAACTACTACACTGTTACTGTAATGTCGGTTGTAACATGTCGCTAGAAGCGTACGTTCTTTACTCACACTTGTATTCTTTTCTGCTGGTGGTCTTGGACAAGTCTCCGATGAATATGGGGAAAGATTTCACCAAAACACACCTACACTGCAGCAACACTAGCATGGACAATGTGCAACAAGTGCATTATGGATTCCAGCAAGATAGGAGGGTGGACACCGCTTGATGCTTTTTGCCTAAGTGCATTTAATTCAATTTGGAAGTTGTCTTCACTCATTGGAATGGTTTTTAGAGGATGTACCATTGAATGAGAGGAAGCATGTTTATGGGTCAGTGGGTGTTAAGAGTTGGCAGATGTTGCTATATTTGTTGTGGTAGGTTCCCTATAGATATTGAAAGTATGAATATAATCAATGATGTCAATAGTTAGAGCTATATAATTCAAGCAGTTATACTCAAACTCCATTGTGAATTTTATACTGTATTGTTTGGAATTTAGCCGTGTGAGGAATTTCTGAAGTTGTCTGGTAGTATCTGTCCACAAGCACGTCCTCAACATACCTACCGCAGTATCCAACTTTGGAAGAACGGCGTTATTTTCCAAAATCTGTTTTTCAGAATTGTCCATAAAGATTTCGGCAAGGACTGGAGTGAGTGGGACTCCATAGAAAGACCATACAACTGTCTGTATATCCAGCCGTTGAAACGGCAAAAATTTTGTTGGTGGGCGAGTTCGTGTAGCTAGTCTTACTCCATCTGTGACAACTGGATTAATTCCTAACTCTGTGAGAATGTTTAGATACTCCTGAACAGGGATAGATTAGTGAATAAGTTGCTGACATTAAAAGAAACTGGCATGGAACTATGGGGGAGTTGCATGTCTTAACTTGTTCACTAAGTCAACTGAATTAAGAATATTATGAATAGATTTATTTGATCTTCATCATGTCATTTAATTCTCAGGTTAATTTGTAACATGGAGATGACAATGAAAACACAGCAAGGCGACAGCGATATTGTCTTTATGGAGTTTAGGGGGTCATACAGTTAGACAGTCAGAAACCTACAGGATTCATGTTGGTGAGGAAGTAGGTGCCGCAGTCTAATATTACACTTTTACAGTTTAATAACACTTTCAATTTTGTCTTTCTAGGATAATGTGGGTACTTACTGCATCCGTTGGTCGATCGGAGACTTTAGGAAATTTTCGACTTTGGTAACATAGTCATCTTTATTCATTAAGAAAACATTATATCCTTTGTCTGATCTGATTTCTGTTACATCTTTTTCACACATTTCAGTCTTGAAATTGATTAAAACATGCCATTCTTAGCTGGTGGAAAATTAAGAACAGGGCTAGGTGTTTTCAGTTGGCGGTACACGAGATAGTTAGTGAAGATGTCATCACTTAATGCACATTCCAGATCTACGTTTATAATTTCCATTTGATTATCGGAAATTTTTTATGTCGGAACACACTTGAAGCCTTTTCCGAATACATTAAGTTTTTGGATGGTCGCTTTTACCAAGGTCAACTACTGCAGTGGATGACCGCTAGCTACGGATTATGGCTCGGAGGAACCCTAACAGCAACGCCACCATGCTGAATAATGCTTTTCGTGTAGACACAGGACGTCGTGTTACGATTCAAACTGGGCGCAATAGGCTGCATGAAGCGCAACTTTGCTCCCGACGTCCATGGCGAGGTCCATCTTTGCTACCACGACACCATGTAGCACGGTACAGATGGGCCCAACAACATCCCGAATGGACCACTCAGGATTGGCATCAAGTATTCTTCACCGATGAGTGTCGCCTATGCTTTCAACCAGACAATCGTCGAAGACGTGTTTGGAGGCAACCCGTTCAGGCTGTACGCCTTAGACACAATGTCAAGCGAGTGCAGCATGGTGGAGGTTCCCTGTTGTTTTCGGGTGGCATTACGTAGAGCAACGTACGCCTCTGGTGGTCATGGAAGGCGCCGTAATGGCTGTACGATACGTGAATGCCATCCTCCGACCGATAGTGCAATCATATAGGCAGCATACTGGCGAGGCAGTCGTCTTCATGGACGACAATTCCCGCCCCCATCGTGCACATCTTGCGAATGACTTCCTTCAGGATACCGACATCGCTCGACTAGATTGGCCAGCATGTTCTCCAGACGTGAACCCTATCGAACATGCCTGGGTTAGATTGAATAGGTCTGTTTATGGACGACGTGACCCACAAACCACTCTGAGGGATCTACGCCGAATCGCCAATGAGGAATGGGACCAACGATGCCTTGATGAACTTGTGGATAGTATGCGACGACGAATACAGGCATGCATCAATGCAAGAAATCAAATGTTCAAATGTGCGTGAAACCTTATGGGACTTAACTGCTAAGGTCATCAGTCCCTAAGCTTACACACTACTTAACCTAAATTATCCTAAGGACAAACACACACACCCATGCCCGAGGGAGGACTCGAACCTCCGCCGGGACCAGCCGCACAGCCCATGACTGCAGCGCCCAAGACCGCTCGGCTGGTCCCGAGTGGCATCAATGAAAGAGGACGTGCTAGTGGGTATTAGAGGTACCGGTGTTTACTGTCATCTGGGCCACCACATCTGAAGGTCTCGCTGTATGGTGGTACAACATGCAATATGTGGTTTTCATGGGCAATAAAAAGGGCGGATATGATGTTTATGTTGATCGTTATTCCAATATTCTGTACAGGTTCCGGAACTCGCGGAATCGAGGTGAAGCAGAACTTTTTTTTGATGTGTGCATTAGTACAAGATCTGCAAACCTTAACTTTTGAATTGGTATGGCAACTTCTTTGCTACTCAATAGTGAACTCATTTTATTTTTCTGATTTTTCACGGATGGCACGCACGATGTCGTGATCTTTCTGTCTCATTTCCCTGTCCAATACATGGAACTCAACTGGGTGTAAAAGTGCCGAAATTTACATGTGCGATAATTTCAAGTGTGTGCTGACGTGTCACGAATGTTGTACCACAATTTCGTTTCTTCTTTAATGTATGTTTCTTGTGCAACGTCTGTTGCCCTCTTAGAAACAGCAGTATTAGATTTTAGTCTTACACAGGCATATTTCGGAACGATATTCTTCTGAACACGTTTACTGTTGAACCAAATATGATGTCCAGCTTTTGCGTTTTGTTTTATTAACCTCTAGTAAATGACTGATAATTGTGCTGCGTTGGCACATTGAATTGCATTGATTGACTGTTCCGTCGGTTCCTGGTAGAATAATTTATATATTACGAATGAAATCACACACGACAGTGTAATACTCTGCAAAGTTTATTATTTGTATCTCAAACCGGTTCTCAGAAGTTACGCAATCGTCAGGTACAAAGATATATCGGGGAGTGCAGTGGAACTGTTGTAGGATCAAAGATTTCAGACTAGTGCATCTACAGAGTATCTCTATTTCCGAAGATGAAAATGTTAGATTTAGGAATAAAACAACATGAATTACTTCAGTGAAAACGCAATGTAAGATTATTTAACTAAGGTAAAATATGTGACACATTAACTAATGAGCTATACAACAAATTACAACTGTTTTTAGAAGAAAATGAACTGAACAGTAAACTTTTATAGCATGTTCCAAGGGAGTGGCTGAACAAAATAGTATAGTCTTTAATAAGTACTAAATTACAAACAGATAAGATATTGTTTGGTTTCAAATATTGTTTCCTGTGAACACTTCCATGCTATCTTATTTACTATACGTCACAGCACGGTTTTATGATTGTTGCCGCTATTTCCGGCATATTTTCTGTGTCTTACTGTTGCCTTTCTTCTCGGCATACCCCATGTCTTCTGCTACTGTATGAGTGGCTGTTAGTAAACAAATAGAAAAATGTGAACCTATGTATGCCAGCGTTATATAATTTAGACTGCAGTAGTGTTGTGGATACAGTTTTGGTGTGTACTAGGTTGTTACGTAGTTTGTCATGTTCTCTCGTTCGTTGGACGGCTTGCAGCTACTTTTACACACAGAATAGCTTAACTTTCGCACCTCGATCATTAACCAAAACATTACGCCATGTTACTGTTCGCGTATCGCATATTGCAGAAGGTTATGAAAATTGTAGCGACTTCCTTTCCTTATTTATGTCTATAGTGTGATGGTGGAGTGTTTCTTTTGCGCGTGTTAGTTTTCTTTCTGTGTCCCGTGTCAGTTCTCTTAGAGCGGTAAAGAGTATGTTTTTGCAAAGTATTGTGTTTTCGTTTATTACTTTTCTTTCTTCCACTACAGCCTGTTGTATGTAATAATTTTCATCTATTGTTAGTTGTCTGTATAAATTGTTGCTGTTTTTCAGGATGTGTGGATCGCTTTTGATAATAGTGGGGTTACAGTAATACTTTTAAATATGGTTTTTTGACTTACCGTCCAATTTTATTGTTGTATCTCCATCAAAACTCTCCAGCTATTCCAGGCGGTGTAGGGGCACAAAAGCATAAACCACACACACAGTAACATTGGATTTTCAGTGTCAGGGAATAATCTATAGACATTAATAGTCACCAGCCACCGTGCCAGCGTTGTCTGCATTGCCACCCACGTATACCATACTAAAAATGTTAATAATATTTAAAATGATGAAACTTTCTAAAGTAGCCCATTGTCGTCCTCATTGTTGTTGGTATTTGCATACCAAAAAGAACATCGAAATCGATTCAGAGGTAGAGTCGTGAAAACCTAACGGAGTGAGTTACTTTCGCAATTGTTAATACTGGTGTTGGTATGGAAGTATGGATTGAAAAGACTGACAATTGGATAAGCATTGAATTGATTAAGTTGAATAACATTATGTGGAACGTATCAACCAACAAAAGCATTTTCACAAATATGGAAAAGTTTAAAAGTAAAAGAGTAAATAGCTTTTTCAAAGAGTAAACATTTTTCCTTAATCTGTGTAATATTCTTCAAATCAATAACTATCTTGTACTACACAATTTGTAAAGTAGCCTGTCTTCTTCACCAGGGTTCAAGCTGCCTCACGTCAAATTTCGTCGCTAGCAGTTCTGCGGTTTAGTCGTGAAAACATAACAGATTGAGCTGATTTCTATTTATAATATTAGTACGGAAGTACGGATTGGCATGGATTAAACACGTTGAGGATTGTATAAGCATTGTATTCTAGCTGTTGCCCATGGCTGCACTTGCGTATCAGTAAAATGAAACGAAAAGTGCATATGGCTTTGTTGGAAAGGAGACCCTTGTTGGGATGTTCGGGAGCTTGATGCAAGTCTTTATTTGAGGCCACTTCTGTAATCTGCAAACTGCAAATCGATGATGACAAAATGATGATGAGAACAACGCACACATCCAGACGTGAGCACAAGGAAAGCCGACCTAGGCGGCGATTGAACCCGAGAACCTATGATCGTGAAACAGGAAACGCCGACAGCAATACCAGCAGGAGGCGCTCACGGAAAAAAAAAAGTTATGAGATTATGAGACGCGTAATGTTCAGAGAGTACAATGCGACGGGATTGCGACTGATGTTGGGTGGCAATATGGATTAAACACGAAGGGGACTGTGTAGACATTACATTCATTACGTTGAATCATATTATAAAGAACATATCAAACCATAGAAGCATTTTCACAAATACGAAAAAGTTCAAAAGTCAAAGAGTACACAGCTTTTGCAAAGAGTAATTATTGTTCCATATTTCACGCTATGTCATTCAAATCAATAAGCATGTCGTACTGCACACTTTCTAAAGCAGCCTATGTTCTTCCTCAGCGTTGAAGCTATATCCATTTTGTCAAAATCGGATGGGCGGGTTAGTCGTGAAAGCGTAATAGATAGATTTACTTTCGCATTTATAATATTAGTATAGATATGGATATAGGCCTGTATAGGAGTGCCTAACATTGTCGCAGGCTTACTAGATAAATCGGAAGCTAACCCGGTTGTGAAAGACAAACTACACAAACTTGCCACATACCTCCGGATACCTATGAAGAAGTCGTTGTATCGATTCCACGCAGATTCGCTGTTTTTTTGAGTTCCAAAGGTTTCTTAATACACTTTTGTTCAGTAATAAAATATTTTGTAAATTATTCGTCTCCTTTGCAGTATTAAGTCTCAATTCATAGTGCCAAAAATAGAGACAAAAGTCAGTAATTACTAGAAGGTGCTTCCTTGCTATTGTTCAGAACTGCAAGATTTTAGTAAATTTCTAGCAACCCGAAAAAGTTCAGTTACTGCTACTTTAGGGGAGCAGAAAGATTTAGTTCGTAACCAACTATTTCTACCTGAGTCATTAACTTCTACGCAAAATTTCTTGTTTTTTTGTGTGTGTGTGTGTGTGTGTGTGTGTGTGTGTGTGTGTGTGCGTGTGTGTACTGACGTCACCAAAGGGGACCTCTGTATAGTATTAGTTTTATAGATTCCTTCAGTGGGGTAATTTTTTTTAGTGTAAGTGAATTTTGTAAATATATTTTGACGTTGATTTGGTACATTGCCTTGGAACTGTTTTATATATAAAGAGTATTCAAAAGAAAAGGTACGAAATGTCGTAACAACCAAACCGGTTGAAATTTCCCTATGTCGCTTTCGGATAACGAAGTGAGACATCTAAGGTCGCTAATGAAGTGTCCGCCGTGGAAGCATGCGTCGTCACCCCCTTCCCCCCCCCCCCCCCCCCCAAAAAAAAAAAATTCAATGCTGTGCCCTCAGTAGGCAAGGTAATGTTCACCATCTATTTGGCCGTCCGAGGTCCGACAACCAAATTCCTCGAGCACGGGAAAATCATTAAAACTGACGTGTGGTGTGAGACATAAGTCCGTCAACAGCGAACGACCTGGACTGCTCATAGATGAAGTGATACTGCTCCACACATCTCCAAGGTGACACGAAGTGTAATGGCCAAGTTCAAGTGCAGCTTGAGCATCATAGTCGTTCTCAGGCCTCTGGAAATTACTTTTAAACAACGACTTCAATTGTACCTACAGTGTTGTTTCGTACCTTTCCTTTTGAACACCCCTCACGTTTTAATGTGTACAAATTGTAAGCGTTTATGGTAAACATATAGTGTTATTAGGTAAATGAAAATCTGCTTCAGTCCGTTTTACTTGTTCTTGGAGATCATTTGGCATAGAACCCGTAAAATGAACTTTAAATATGATCATTCAAATTTTTGTATTAAGTATATCTTTTCGTTGAGGTTTGGAATAAATTTGCCTGTGCCCCATCCTCAGAAGCACGTGGTATATCTAGATATAATCAGGTGCAGCTGCGTATAGGGTTGGTTGCCCTATAGTCCACCATGAGACGGTAAAAGGAAAATGGAGATCATTTTTACAGCCAAGACAAATGTATTCCTATTCTCAACTAATCTTACGGCTGCGATCCATCGACGATGGAAAGTTTAAATAACTTTATTTTTCGAATTGTTTCTTTGACTTTTCCACATTCTCAGGGATTCCTACGGTTTCTATAGAAGAAATACTGCACAGGCAACCATTACAAGTGTACTGGTGAGAAGCGAACTGTCCTACTTTTTTCATCGTTGTAACTACTAGAAATAAACGGCTCCTCTCAATAACGTTTTTTTTTTAGGCGAAGAGACAAACATAGCACTCTGGAGAACGAGAAATCGAAAAGCAAAAAACACAAGAACCACTGTTCTGACTGACAAGAGAATTGTCCCATCTGTCTCTGCGACGTACGTTTTGCAACTGTATGAGGTGAATGGCCAAATACATTCACGCTGTCCGCTGAAAGCGTTTCAGGCTGCGTGAGTTCACACAAAGATTACAGGGCTCGGCCTCGGCCATCACATGTCTGCAACCGGTCCAGGCCTCATCGACGTCGTCGTGCACAGAAAGCAGGGCAGTGGAATGCCTTCAGGCATAACGCAACTGCAATTTGCCTTCTCTCTCCTCTCAGTTGCAATCTCGAATTGCATATTGAAACCTTGTTCCACATACAGCAAAATCACTTGAATAAGGCGGCATGTGTCACTCACTTCTTGTCCCTATTTACACTTTTTTCTTTCTCTCTCTGTACCGTCGTGTTTCTTGACACGCTGCTAAGTGTTAACCGAAGGTCAAGTGGGATGATGTGACAAATGTTTTGGGGCACTATTTCCTGGAGAGTTGAGTGACGTTAGGTTTGTTTGTGTTATTTATAAGCGATGCATTAATGTTCAGATTGATAAAGTAAACTACGTAATTGTGTTACTTTTGTCTGTTGCATGCCACCGAGCGAGAGTAGAGGAGACCAGCGTGCTATACATCCTGTGTGACTGGTTTGTTCAGCTCCGGTCGCGAAAAACCTGCCAGCCGACGAACCAGCCAATGAAGGAAGATGACGCTTAACTCACCTACGTCGTCAATATTTGATTATTCTCTATTGTCATGGAAAAAGGAAATGTACTGTGTGTCGGTTCGAGACGAGTCAATTCACTATGAGCAGCTCATGTGAGTATACGTACACTTTTTATGTGATGCGTGTAAGTATATCCGAGAAGTTAATAAATTTCAGTAAAGGCTGTGGACATCTTAGCTGAATAAGAGGAAAAGAAAAATTTTAGTGAAAGAGTTTTCCTCTTGCTAACTTAATTCTACGAGAAACTAAGAAGAATGGGTAAAGAGTATAGGTCACAAATATAGTTATCCAGAAAGAGAGAAAATTTGTCCTCGGTCGCAGATGGCCACCTTCAAATCTTTTCAGATCATATGGTAATATACCAAAGATAGTTAGACATCGTCAAGAGCTACAAAAAAATCATATTCACAATGACATTCCGACTTTTATGTGGTATAATGTATTATAGACAGATCTGAAGATAGCAATCGCTGGCCGAAATTTTTTGTGATCATACTGCAACAGAAATTCGACACTTCCTCGATTACATCTTTTATTCGTGAGTATGTTGCGGCTTGTGGAAACTCCATGAATAGTGATAACTTCGATCAGCGCCATGAACACAACGAGTGTTTGCAGCCACTCCCACTGCATTCGCCAGCTTATTGCTACTGTACTGTGGAGGAACCTGATGGCAAACTAGAACTCCCTATCGTAGGACAAGTTTACGTTACTAAAAATTTGTGAAATATTTGAGGAGTAAAAGCGTCAGTTATTCGTGAAGCTATCTCCGTCGCAGATAAAAAAAAAACCTTAATTCAAAGCACATCTAATGGGCAGTTTATAGGACACAAAAACAGTCAATAACGAAGTGTCTCTTCTTCTTTTGACCTCTGGCGATATAAAGTGCGGTCCTAAGCGCTACAGTCTGGAACCGCGCGACTACTACGGGCGCAGGTTCGAATCCTGCCTCGGGCATGGATGTGCGTGATGTCCTTAGGTTAGTTAGGTTTAAGTAGTTCTAAGTTCTATGGGACTGATGACCGCAGATGTTAAGTCCCATAGTGCTCAGAGCCACTTGAACCATTTTTTTTTATATAATGTGCTGTAGATATTGTTGCATATTGATGCGATATGCAGGATGAGGCAGCAAATCAGGCACAATGCTGCCTTCTGCAACACATCACGATAGTAAAATACTGTTGGTCTGTGGATTCTCTGTGCATCGTATGTCAAGCGACTTGAATTCACCGATGGTCGTACCAACAACTGACTCTAATGCTAAGCCGTGGAGGCTTTGCTTGCCCCTCAGCAGGGAAATCACTATAAATCAATCTGCAGGTAAAAATCCGTGAGTAAGCGACGCTGAATAGATACCAAATGGCCGAGTAGGCGTAATACTATGCCAACGAGATTTTCTCCTCGATGTACAGGGCGTTGAATCCCTCATGCTCCTTGTTCTGCACCCTCTGAGACTCTTAAAAATTACATTGCTAATTCAGTTACACATAGGATAGATAATTTTTCTGCCTGATTACCAAAAAATTCATATCCGCAATATTTAATACATTTTGTTTACGATATTACCAGTGTTCATGATACCGCTACTTTGTTGTCTTTTTTTTAATTTTTGGTCTACTGGGAAAGAAAGTGTGATAAGTACGTATGTGCATGTGTTATAGTTTCTTCTTATAATAGTGTCAATATCTAGAGAGTAATTGTACGAAAGACAGTTCATTATATTTCTGATGTTTGGTTTGTGGAACAAAATTTCGTGAGAGATGATTTAATACCCCAGATCACACTCGCGTCACTACAGGAAGCATTACGTTTTAGTGACATATGAAAAAAACTGTGGTTGCCTTTCCAGGTCTTAGTGAAAGGAACCCCTATTTGTAACAGCAATAAAAGACCTGATCCGTCTTCATCAGTATGCTCTTCTCGCATTACAAAGACGAGCGCAGTACCCCAGTAACAGGAGATTCATATTATCGTTAACAAATTTTTAACTAAATGGCATTACTACTGTACCGAATAAGCTAACTTTTCATTTCTCTGAATGAGGCTTATGAAAACTATCAGACGGTGCTAAATGTTTATGGTTTATGTATCTTTAACAAACTACGGAAAAATAAACTTCGCAATGTTTATCATTTGCCAGTTGAAAAGCAACGCTGGTTGAGAGAAGTGGATAAAAAACGACTTCTGTTTATCAGTCTGTGGTGTGGGTTTTCCTAGAAATTGGTCCCTGTTTTATTGAAAGAATTCAGCATTGATGCATGTATTTACATATCCTAACAGACGTGCTGCCGCGATTGGCAAACGTCCCACTGAAGAAGACGCAATCCATGTGCTGCCAACATGACAAATGCCCCGCGCATTCTTCCCAGATAACTACAGGCTTCAAAAGAACACTCGGGTTTCGTTGGGTCGGTCATTTAGGAGACAAATAATGGCCTGCACGCACACGAAATTTACCACCTTAGTACTTCTGTCTACGGGGGAAAGTTAAAACAAGTGGTCAGCAAGGAGACACCGACGACTCGCGAACGCATTAAATACCGTATAACACGAGCCTGTTATGGGATAAGTCCGTATGAAAATCAGAGTGCAGGTTTGTATGTACAAAACCCCATTTATAACACGTAACAATGCTCTATCGCAACATACTGGGCACTTGAAATATAAAATAATAAACACACGATCCGCAACTGGTATGTGTTTACCTACCTTTGGAGCAATAGGGCAGACGTTCGTGACACCACTTCTCTTAATGGTGAGACAGTGAACTTCGTAGCTATTATCTTGTTATCTTCCACATGTGTGATGTCTAAGTCCTCTCCGAAGGCTATTTGCAGTATATATCTTATTTAAAAAAAGACTGGCACAATTCTGCGGCTATAAACGTACATGTACGAGGGTGGTTTAGGTTAGATGGCCTCGGGCATGTACAGAAAGGGCAACAGCCTCAAAGGGTGCGGGGCAAAGTCAGGACATGCGGGGACCAAGCAGCAGTCGGTATGGTAGTTGTAAACTGTCGAAGCTGTGTTGGTAATGTACCGGAACTTCAAGCGCTGATAGAAAGCACCGAAGCTGAAATCGTTGTAGGTACGGAAAGCTGGTTGAAGCCAGAGAAAAATTCTGCCGAAATTTTTACAAACGCACAGACGGTGTTTAGAAAGGACAGATTGCATGCAACCGGTGGAGGCGTGTTTGTCGCTGTTAGTAGTAGTTTATACTGTAGTGAAATAGAAGTGGATACTTCGTGTGAATTATTATGGGTGGCGCTCAGTCCGGAACCGCGCGACTGCTACGGTCGCAGGTTCGAATCCTGCCTAGGGCATGGATGTGTGTGATGTCCTTAGGTTAGTTCGGTTTAAGTAGTTCTAAGTTCTAGGGGACTGATGACAACAGATGTTAAGTCCCATAGTGCTCAGAGCCATTTGAACCATTTATTATGGGTGGAGGTTATACTCAACAACCGAGCTAGGTTAATAATTGGCTCCTTTTACCGACCTCCCGACTCAGCAGCATTAGTGGCAGAACAACTGAGAGAAAATCTGGAATACATTTCACATAAATTTCCTCAGCAGATTATAGTCTTAAGTGGAGATTTCAATTTACCAGATATAGATTGGGCACTCAGATGTTTAGGACGGGTGATAGGGACAGATAATCGAGTGACATTATACTGAGTGCACTATCCGAAAATTACCTCGAGCAATTAAACAGAGAACCGACTCGTGGAGATAACATCTAGGACCTACTGATAATAAACAGACCCCAACTTTTCGACTCTGTAGGCGCAGAACAGGGAATCAGTGATCGTAAGGCCGTTGCAGCATCCCTGAATATGGAAGTAAATAGGATTATGAAAAAAGGGAGGAAGGTTTATCTGTTTAGCAAGAGTAATAGGAGGCAGATTTCAGACTACCTAACAGATCAAAACGAAAATTTCTGTTCCGACACTGACAATGTTGAGTGTTCATGGAAAAAGTTCAAGGCAATCGTAAAATGCGTTTTAGACAGGTACGTGCCGAGTAAAACTGTGAGGGACGGGAAAAACCCACCGTGGTTCAACAACAAAGTTAGGAAACTACTGCGAAAGCAAAGATAGCTTCACTGCAAGTTTAAACGCAGCCAAAACCTCTCAGACAAACAGAAGCTAAACGATGTCAAAGTTAGCGTAAGGAGGGCTATGCGTTCAGTGAATTCGAAAGTAAAATTCTATGTACCGACTTGACAGAAAATTCTACGAAGTTCTGGTCTTATGTTAAATCAGTAAGTGGATTGAAACAGCGTATCGAGAAACTCTGGGATGATGATGATGGCACTAAAACAGAAGATGACACACGTAAAGCTGAAATACTAAGGAGCTTTTTCCAAAGCTGTTTCACAAAGGAAGACCGCACTGCAGTTCCTTCTCTAAATCACTGCACGAACGGAAAAAATGGCTGACATCGAAATAAGTGTCAAAGGAATAGAAAAGCAACTCGAATCACTCAACAGAGGAAAGTCCACTGGGCTTGACGGGATACCAATTCGGTTCTACACAGAGCACGCGAAAGAACTTGCCCCCCTTCTAACAGCCGTGTATCGCAAGTCTCTAGAGGAACGGAAGGTTCCAAATGATTGGAAAAGAGCACAAGTAGTCCCAGTTTTCAAGAAGGGTCGTCGAGCAGATACGCAAAACTACAGGCCTATATCTCTGGCATCGATCTGTTGCAGAATTTTAGAACATGTTTTTTGCTCGCGTATCATGACATTTCCGGAAACCCAGAATCTACTCTGTAGGAATCAACATGGATTCCGGAAACAGCGATCGTGTGAGACCCAACTCGCTTTATTTGTTCATGAGACGCAGAAAAAATTAGATACAGGCTCCCAGGTAGATGTCTTTTTCCTTGACGTCCGGAAGGCGTTCGATACAGTTCCGCACTGTTGCCTGATAAACAAAGTAAGAGCCTAAGAAATATCAGACCAGCTGTGTGGCTGGATTGAAGAGTTTTTAGCAAACAGAACACAGCATGTTGTTCTCGACGGAGAGACGTCTACAGACGTTAAAGTAACCTCTGGCGTGCCACAGGGGAGTGTTATGGGACCATTGCTTTTTACAATATATGTAAATGACCTAGTGGATAGTGTCGGAAGTTCCATGCGGCTTTTCGCGGATGATGCTGTAGTATACAGAGAAGTTGCAGCATTAGAAAATTGCAGAGAAGTGCAGGAAGATCTGCAGCCGATAGGCACTTGGTGCAGGGAGTGGCAACTGACCCATAACATAGACAAATGTAATGTATTACGAATACATAGAAAGAAGGATCCTTTATTGTATTATTGTATGATAGCGGAACAAACACTGGTAGCAGTTACTTTTGTAAAATATCTGGGAGTATGCGTACGGAACGATTTGAAGTGGGATGATCATATAAAATCAATTGTTGGTAAGACGGGTGCCAGGTTGAGATTCATTGGGAAAGTCCTTAGAAAATGTAGTCCATCAACAAATGAGGTGGCTTACAAAATACTCGTTCGACCTATACTTGAGTATTGCTGATCCTTACCAGGTCGGGTTGACAGAGGAGACAGAGAAGATCCAAAGAAGAGCGGCGCGTTTCGTCACATGGTTATTTGGTAAGCTTGATAGCGTTACGGAGATGTTTAGCAAACTCAAGTGGCAGACTCTGCAAGAGAGGCGTTCTGCATCGCGGTGTAGCTTGTAGGTTTCGAGAGGGTGCGTTTCTGGATGAGGTATCGAATATATTGCTTCCCCCCACGTATACCTCCCGAGAAGATCACGAATGTAAAATTAGAGAGATTCGAGCACGTACCGAGGCTTTCCGGCAGTCGTTCTTCCCGCGAACCATACGCGACTGGAACAGGAAAGGGAGGTAATGACAGTGGCACGTAAAGTGCCCTACGCCACACACCGTTCGGTGGCTTGCGGAGTATAAATGTAGATGTAGATAATACAACTCATTTTTTATCGCCCAATTTCGGTTGAAAAAAATACGAAATTTGTTTTGGGACATCGTGGAATATTCCCGTTTCGACCTCTATAGTTTCATTAATTCCGATAGGTGGCGGTGCTGTTGGTACCCTTCAAAGTGGCGTCTGTAACGGAAGTGCGTTCCAAGCTGGCAACTGTGACTGAATTTCTGTTGGCGGAAAACCAGAGCATCGTAGATATTCATCGGCGCTTGCAGAATGTCAACGGAGACCTGGCAGTTAACAAAAGCGCGGTGAGTCGTTGGTCTAGGCGTCTTTTACCATCACAGTCAGACACCTCGCTACACAACTGGTTGGTAGTGCTGACAGATTCGTCCGCCAAATGGGGTACTCAGTATGTGCCCGGTGTGCTTCTCGATGCGCAACAGAAGATCATCAAGAGCAAAGAACGGCATTTGTATGGAACTGTTTGCGCTTTACGAGGCTGATCGTGACAATTTTTTGGCGAATATGGTCACAGGTGCTGAAACATGGGTTCTTCACTTCGAATCGGAAATGAAACGGCAATCCATGGTGTGGCGACACACATCTACATCTACATCTAGAAAGATACATCGCAAGCCACCAAACGGTGCGTGGCGGAGGGTACTCTGTACCACACCAGTCAATTCCTTTCCTGTTACACTCGCAAAATGAGCGAGGGAAAACCGCTGTGTATATACCTCCGTATGTGCCCTGATTTGTAGTATCTTATCTTCTTGGCCCTTATTCGCAATGTATGTTGGCGACGGTAGAATCGTTTGCAGTCAGCTTCAAATTCCGGTTCTCTAATTTTTTTCATAATGTGTATCTCCTAAAGAACGTCGTCCTCCCCCCAGGGATTCCCATTCGAGTTCCCGAAGCATCTCCATAACACGTGTTGTTCGATCCTACCGGTAACAAACCTAGAAGTCCGCCTCTGGATTGCTTCGATGTCTACATTCAGTCCTACCTGTCACGGGTCCCAAACACTGAAGCAGCACCAGCGTCCTGTATGCCTTCTCGTTTACAGGTGAACCTCTCTTTGCTAAAATTCTGCCAATACACTGAAGTCAACCATTCACCTTCCCTACCACTCTTCTCACATGATCGTTCCACCTCATATCAATTTGCAGTGTTATTCCTAGATATTTAAACGACTTGACTGTGTCAAGCAGGGCACTAGTAATACTGTAGCCGATCATTACAGGTTTGTTCTTCCTACTCATCCGCATTAACTTACATTTTTCCACGTTTAGAGCTAGCTGCCACTCATCGCACCAACAGGTAATTCGTCTGTCGTATCTTCCTACAATCACTCAACTCCGACACCTCACCGTAAACCACAGCACCATAAGCAATCAATGTTAGATTGCTGCCCAGCCTGTCCGCCAAATCATCTATGTATAGAGATAACAGTAGCGATCCTATGACACATCCCTGGGGCACTCCTGACGATACCCTTGTCTCTGATAGACACTCGCCGTCGAGGACAACGTACTGGGTTTTATTACTTAACGAGTCTAGGTGCGACTCACACATCTGTGAACTTACTCCATATGCTCGTCCTTTCGTTATCAGCCTACACTGGGACATCGCGTCAAATGCTTTCCGGAAATCTGGAAATATGGAATCAGCTTGTTGCCCTTCATCCATAGTTCGCAGTATAGTATGTCAGAAAAGGGCAAGCTGAGTTTCGCACGAACGATGCTTTCTAAAACCATGCCGATTCGTGGACATAAGCTTCTCGGTCTCAAGAAAGTTCGGTACGTGTGAACTGAGAATACGATCAAAGATTCTCCAGCAAACCGAAGTTAGGGACATAGGTCTGTAATTTTGTTGGTCCGTACATTTACGCTTCGGATATACTGGAATCCCCTTTGCATTTATTCAGTCACTTGGGCCTTGGTTTTGGGCGACAGGTTAACAATAAATGCAGGCTAGGTAGGGGCCAGTGCCGCAGAGTGCCCTTTGTAAAACCGAACTGGGATTCCATCAGGACCTGGTGATATACTTGGTTTCAGATCTTTCAGTTGTTTCTCTACGCCAGGGATGCTCATTACGCCGAGCGGAGTGGCCGCGCCGTTTGAGGCACCATGTCTCGGATTCGCGAGGCCCCTCCCGCCGGAGGTTCGCGTCCTCTCTCGGTCATGGGTGTGTGTTGTTCTTAGCATAAGTTAGTTTAAGTAGTGTGTAAGTCTAGCAACTTGGCCCCTTAGAAATTCAAACACATTTGAACATTTTTTTGATGCTCATTACTATGTCATCCACATGGTGAAAAGACGATACTCATGTGTGAACGATTTCTTGAACTTTGGCCTTCGTTTTGTTATCTTCAACTCTCACACCAAACTGGTCAACAGAGGACTGAATGGATGACTTAGACACGCTTGGAGATCTTACGTAAGACCAGAATTTTCTCGGGTGGTTTGCCACTTTCGCTAAGGTGCGACTGTGATAGTTGTATACTTCGCTCATAAATCTTTTCGCAGACCCACGAATCTCTACTAACCTTCGCTTGTCGTCATCTGTGCGTTCACGTCTAACCCAGAGTGCAAGAGCCTCTGGTTCCTCCCAATTTCTTTATTAAAACATGGTGGATCTTTCCCATCCGTCATCCACTAACTAGGCACATAACTTGAAACGCGTATGTATTCAGTACCAGCGATGGCGAGGCATGACAGAATCTCTGACCAGAGAGTTGTTTATCGTTGCTAGTCTGCGTTTGACCGCGCGAGTGTTCACTTGCGAGTTGTCAGTTGCGAGTTGGACTCAGTCGGAAGTTGTGTGTGAGGAGTCGGCGGGCGTCGACATGGGTCTCTGGTCAAGATTCGGGACGAGGTATATTGTTAAATAAGGTAATGAAGCAGCATTGCGCACATCTGATAATGTAATGTATGTTAATTGTGATTAATTTGTTCAAGAAATGCCCCAATAATAATTTTGTTTTCAAAGCAATCATTTTTAAGAAAAGAATCATTCCAATTGAAACAATATCTCCTATGCTTTTCCTCCCAGAATCAATTTATCAGATTAATTATTGCACAGGGCCTAAGGTCAGCGATGCTGCCCTATTATTGTGGGTTTAATGATTAATCTTCATTTCTCAATTTTTGTGTCGAGTTTACATTTAGGTCATTATTATTCTATAATTTTTGTGGGGACCAAACATTTGGCTCGTTTTCATTGTCATAAACTTTTCTTTTATTTCTGCTGGGAGGTTACGTTTAGCACGATGTCCATTAACATTATCAAATTTTGCAGGGAGGTTACAAACTCTCCAGATAACGATTTACAATCTGCTTACACTTTGCCCATAATTCCCCTACATCTATCTTACTGGAACTAAGTGATATCAGTTTGCTGTGTAAGTGAGATGCTAACAAATTCTTATCTGCTCTATCTAGCAGAAACACTCTACTAGATTTATTGTCTGATTTATTGACTTTCGTAATCATAGTATAATGACATAATTATCGCTAATCCCCGTTTCTATACTGACACTGTCAATAAGGTCCTACCTCTTTGCAGCTACAATATCTAAGATATTTCCATGTTGTGTGGTCTTCCGAGCTAGCTGCTCAAGACAGTATTCGCATGACTGTTTATCCGTACCCCACACGATGAATCCATAGACATCCTAGCCTATATCCGGTAGGTTAAAGTCGGCTCCAACTGATATTGCATAATCTGGGTATTTACGAGCTACTGACCGCAGGCTTCCTTTGGATAACTCTAGAACTGTCACAGTGGGATCGGGTGGCCAGTAAAAATATCACCTAAACCTGCTATATGCGACCAGATAACGTCACAGTCACACTCAGCTTCGACCTCAATAGAGACAATATATATGTCTCTACTCTGTTTTTCTGACATACTTTCCACGACTCGCTAAATATCTCAGAGCTTTCCACTTTGGGTTTCAATCAGCTCTCGGTCCCAATAATAATTTGAGCGCGAGTTCTTGGAGAGCAGTAAATTATGGAACTTTATTAGAAATACTTCGACAGTTTACTGACTGAAATTTTGACAGTCGACTTGTCTTTATTCTGAACGCCGTTTGACTTCCCTTGCTGCATGTGGACTGACGAGTGTTCATCAGAGCACCTCAAACTACCGCCTAGCCTAAAAACCCTCATGAGCACTCGACAAGTACTCTGCTCTCCGAGTAGCTGCTTTTTTTGTGTGGTGCACCCCTGTCCTAACAAGGGGATTCCTACAAACCCCCGTACGATAACGCAGTTCTGTAAATCTGCAGCCAAGACCATGACGGAGTCGACGAAGCCTTTCGTTGAGACCGTCCACTCGGCACCAAGTCAAAGGACCCTCATCAACTCTGGGAACAACGCTGCAAACTGCGAGTTGTGCTCGCATCCCGCGTGCTAGACCAGCAATCTTCACCGCCTCCGTCAGCCGCCTGAAGATTGCCTCAGAACCCTTGCGACAGGCGTTGCTGGTGCCGATATGATTCACAACTTGCAGAGGACTGCACCCCTGCATGCCCGATAGCCGCAAGCAAGGCTACCTCCAAATCTCGTATGAGGCCCCCCCGGCAGACATGCCGAGTGCACATAGACTTTCCACAAAAAGTTCAAAGCCACACCCTCAGTCGGTAATATCATAGTCTTCTCGGACTCTGAAGGGTTATTCTGTATGATATCCTCATTCATGGTGGCACAACAGTCAATTCTGGTGTGTACTGGGCTACTCTTAGGAAACTGAAGAAACGACAAGCCGGCTGCGGTGGCCGAGCGGTTCTAGGCGCTTCAGTCCGGAACCGCGCGACTGCTACGGTCGCAGGTTCGAATCCTGCCTCGCGCATAGATGTGTGTGATGTCCTTAGGTTAGTTAGGTTTAAGTAGTTCTAAGTTCTAGGGGACTGATGACCTCCGATGTTAAGTCTCATAGTGCTCAAAGCCCTTTTGCACCATTTTTTGAAGATACGACATCAGTATGTTCGTCGCCACAAACGAAATTCGCCTTCTCCACGACAACGAAAGGCCTCACACAAGTATGTGCACCCAGGAGGAACTCACAGAACTTCACTGAACAGTTCTCCCTTGTTCGCCCTACAGCCCAGCTCTCGTCGCAGCGTCCATCTCTTTGGCTCAATGAAGGATGTACTCCGCGGGAAGTGGTATGTAGATGACTGGGAGGTTATTGATGGAGCAAGGCGTTGGCTCCGACGTCGACCAGTAGAGTGGTATGCCATGCGGTCACACAGGACTTTCCAGTAAGATGGTGTGAGACCCTCACATTTAACAGAGGTAATAAAAGAAAAAGAAACTGTAAGCTCGGAAATTAACCTAATTAATGAATTTTTTCCGAGCTTACATGAAAACTTGTGCAGCGAGGAATGGTTACGTGAAAGACTTATGTTGGCGCCTAAGAATGAATCGATGGCAAACAACAATAAAACAAATTAATGCTCAGGTACCTGGTGAGGCGACCACCTACATGTGAATCGATACAGTGATGACTAGAGTTAACGCAACTTCATACCCTGCAGAGCTAAACTCATTAGAGCTGTCGGGGGTGCCGTCCCACAAGTTGGAGCTGAAGGTGGGTGTGGCTGTCTTATTGATGCGTACCCTGGATGCACCATGATTGTGCACTGGCACCAGGTTACGAATCACGGACCTGAGAAGATATATCCTGCAGGCCTTCATCATCACCGGCGGAACCAAGGGAGAGTATCATGAAATCCTATCATTCCAACAAACTTCTCACTCCAGTTTAAACGCCTGCAATTCCCATTGAAAATGGCTTTCTCGACCGCTATAAAAAGAGACCAAGGTCAAAAGTGGCAGGTGTTCATCTGGTCACCAAATGTATCTCGCACGGACAGCTATACGTTGGCTGTTTGCGTTTATCGAAAGCCAGAGATCTCTAAATATACACGGAAAACAAGAAGTATCGCAACGTTGTTTACAAAAACGTATTGCAGTAGATTTCTGGCTCTCTAATCATACCAAGATAATTACATATTCCTTTCTATGTATGTCGCAAACAGTCGAGCAGTTATTTACCCTCTTTTCTGGCATAGTTTTTACTTTGCTACTCCATCGCGTACAATTTTTTACCTTAAGTAAAACAGTGAGTTTAGTCCGCAGCTCGTGGTCGTGCGGTAGCGTTCTCGCTTCCCACGCCCGGGTTCCCGGGTTCGATTCCCGGCGGGGTCAGGGATTTTCTCTGCCTCGTGATGACTGGGTGTTGTGTGATGTCCTTAGGTTAGTTAGGTTTAAGTAGTTCTAAGTTCTAGGGGACTGATGACCATAGATGTTAAGTCCCATAGTGCTCAGACCCATTTGAACCATTTGAACCAAAAGAGTGAGCTTTGAGGGACCGTTGTTCTGCCACTGTTTCGCTGGCCGCACGCGGCTTACGTAGCAGTACCTCCAAGAAAACGTTCGTGATGACGAATAGGCATGGGTAATAAGTTTCAACGTTAACGTTACCTTACAATTGACTGTTTAACCGCGGGTAACACTGCGGGGCGCAGCTAGTCCGTAACATGCGTTCTCTGTGTGGAAAAAAATCAAACTCCATCAGCACAAAAAGATGGGAGACCAATTTTTTTTCCTGGCCTATAAAGCATGTACGTGTAGTAACTATGGTGTGGAGGATATTCTTAACAGCGAGCTCCCTGGCAGCATGGGCTAGAGGGCGAGTTATAGGGTCTAAAATGTCTTGCCGTTTCGGGCCGTTTCCGACGCATAGCACACTGTCATGTCGCGCCTACGGTCTTAGTAGAGGACAGTATCGAGATGGAGTCGAGCGAACATCTCTTGAAAGAGTGGATGGGTGAGATAAGTGAAATTAAAATGAAAAGTGTTTCATAGGCGTATTTAATTGATATAGAAACGTGGAACAGTCGATGCGTTTACAGAGTAAATCATTTTTGTCTTCGTTTGTGTCATCAAAGTGACTGTGCGAGAAGTGGTTACGCCTGTTTCTCTTGTAAGTTATATAAATTACGTTAAAGAAAATCGACTTAAATTCCAGAAGAGCCTAACAATCGTTTATGGTTAATTTGGCAGTAGACACGTCACGCACAGTTAGATTGCAGTTTAATGTGATCGTGGCTATTGTAAGTCTCTCCCTAAAGCATTTTATAGCAAACCCTTATAGTAGTTCACTTAAAATTACAGGAGACGTGGCAGCTTAAACTAACAGTTGTAGACGGCAGGTGCGCATTCGATCAGTCAGCTGTGAGCACGTAGCGGACTTGCGGCCGTATACTGAGGTGACGAAAAGCCATGGGATATCGATATGCACATATACAGATGGTGGTACTATCGCGTACACAGGGTATAAAAGGCGGTGTATTGGTTGTGCTGTCATCTGTACTCAGGTGATTCATGTGAAAAGGTTTCCGACGTCATTATGACCGCAGAGCGTGAATAAACAGCCTTTGAACGCAGAATGGTGGTTGGGACTACACACATGGGGTATTCGATTTCGGAAAATGTTTCGGAATTCAGTATTCCGAGATCCACAGTGGTAGGGGTGTCACGAGTCAATCAAATTTCAGGCATTAAGTTCTGCCACGGACAACGCAGTGGCCGACGGCCTTCACGTAACAGCCGAGAGCAACGGAGTTTGCGTTGAGTTGTCAGTGACAACAGACAAGCAACAATGCATGAACTGCCCAAATCAATGTGGACGTACGACGAATGTTTTCTTTTGCAAAGTGCTGCGAAATTTGGTCTTAATAGGCTATGGCGGCAGAGGACCGACTCGAGTGTCTTTGCTAAGAGCACGACATCACTTGCAGCGCCTCTCCTGGTCTCTTGACCATATAGGTTGGACCCTAGCCGACTGGAAAACCGTGCCCTGGTCAGATGAGTGCCGATTTCAGTTGGTAAGAGCTGCCGGCAGGGTTCGAATGTGCCGCGGACCCCATGAAGCCATGGACTCAGGTTGTCAATAAGGTGGTGGTGGTTCCATAATGGTGTAGACTGTGTTTACATGGAACTGAACCGTTCATTGATTGGAAACTGTTATGTTCGTCTACTTGGAGACTATTTGCAGCCATTCGTGGACTTTATGTTCCAAAATATAGTTGAAATTTTTATGGATGACTCTGCACCATGTCATCGGACCACAGTTGTTCACGATTGGTTTGAAGAATATTCCAGACGATTCTAGCGAATGATTTGGTCACCCAGATGACCCGACGCGAATCACATCGAATATTTATGGGACGTATTGGAGAGGTCAGTTCGTGAACAAAATTTTGCGCCGGCAACACGTTCGCCGTTATGAACGATTATAGAGGTAGCATGGCTCAGTGATTCTGCAGGGGAATTCCAGCGAGTTGTTGAGTCCATGCCACGTCGTGTTGCTGCATTACACCGGATAAAGGAGCTCCGAGACGATATTCGGAAGTATTGCATGACTTTTGTCACCTCAGAGTAGTTATCAAAGTTGTTCAGTCACAAAACGACAACGGAGCAACATCTCTAAATGATGTGTTCGAGACATTCTCCAGATTACTTTGAAGAAGAGAAAAATGTCTGTAAAGTTTGTTCCTCACGCACTGATCTCTGAAAGTGACAAGGGCGCGGAGGTTCCGAGCGATGAAATGCGAAATGCCTACAATTTTTTTCTCCAAAACATCATCATAGGCGACGGAACTTGTTGTTGTCGACTTACCACAAAACGAAAATGTGCGGACAATCTCATGAAGGGTCAACACTTTGACGACGTAACCGACATTCAAGCCAATGTGACCCGCGAGATGAACAAATTTCCAAACTAGGACTTTTCAGACAGTTCCGTATCGTTGTATGACTGTAAGGATGTTCCTCTGCGTTGCACTTAAGTTTCAGGAGAGTACGCAGAATTCCTGAAGCATTAAAACTACCATCTTAACTATTCTCAATTTTTTGTTAAACAAGTTTCAAAATATTCTAGAATGATCGATATTATTAAGGTGCTGATCTTCAGTGTAGCGCACCTTTTAAGTTCCAGTTAAATAACTACATATTTTTGCAACACATTTACGAGTAACAAGGAGGAAGCGTTTTGGTGGACGGTGAATGATTTGGTGATTTAATAATACAAGGGGTTCCATGAGAAACTTTCGTACTTTTATAGTTTATAAGTAAGTACTTGGAATAAGTATAGTCGTTGGGATAATGGCGTTGTAGGAATGAGGAAAAACATCTTTACAAATGAACCGAGCAACGTGAAATAACAGTCCTTAATTTTTGTATATACATTTCCATGTGTTTTGCATTTGGAATGTCTGTCGCGAGTTGTGCGGCAGACAGTGAATGGGTGGGTGGGGGGGGGGGGGGGGGCGATCAGCAGGGCTACAAAACCTATAACTTTACTTTAAGTCGACAAACATTTTCAGTTAGAGTAATCACGCAAGGCAGTGGTAATAATAGGTAATTCACAATTCTAGATGACAATGACAAATATGTTTGTCGTTTCGGGCATAGATAATGGACTACTGCAGTGGTCACGGTTATTATCTATGACAATGCTGTATATAAATTATCCAGTTAGTATACACTTTATAACAAATAAAACACTATCTGTAATAAGATAATTTGAAAAGGGAGTCTCTTACTCGTGATTAATAAGTTAGCTTTGTAAAATATAGGTATGAAGTTGTGCACCTAAGATGTCCTTTTACCTAAGTTAAAAGACTCTTTCTTGTTAAACTGTTTTACAAATAGAAAGTTTTACCTCAAAATCGGTATACAGTGTCAGAACCCGACTAAAAATATTATTAATGATACCTCATTCAACCCTGTACGATTAGTATGTGTTGAGAAAAAGAAATGTTGGCTTGAGAAATAATACAAAAAAACGTACAGAGTTTCCTGCATTTTCACTGGCCACCTGTGTGTGCTAATATTATTATTATTATTATTATTTATCAGAGAGGCGAGGCTGTTTGGATGGAAAGGGCTCAGCAGAGAGTCAACCTATGTACAACCACTGTTCCGGAAAAGATCTCGAAACAATTTACGCCCTTTACGTATCGTATCCGACAAATTAAGCGTGAAGAAATGTCCGTTCTACAATAGTTATTAGATGGATATTGAAGAGCTGGTGATGCGTCAGAAGAATGCTTGAACAGCGTTATGAATGTGATATCAGGCACACTACCGCAAAAAATGTTCACAGTTGTTGTATAAATGAAATACGTTCTGTGAGCATGACAAAGAGAGAGGCTGCTTATCATCGGCTTAGGTTTATGTTGTTGTAGGACCGCAGCAGAAGCCTATTTCTCCTTTATGTTTTATACATTCCTTAACTGCACCTGGTTAAGGGAAAAAAATCATGATATGAGAGGGTGTAGAGTTTTTGTTTACATTTCGAATTGAGATGGAACGTCTAAGGACGGTAACCTGGGGCCATTATGTCAGCTCTGTTTGGTTCCTATATCGGTTGCATTTATCGCTTCATTTGTTAAAAAAAAAAAAAAAAAAAAAGACATTTCGGCTTTACTAAACAAAATGATGATAAGCTATTGATGAGTTCACATGTTCCTTGTGGTTATTAGGCTTCCATTATTCTTCTCTGTGAAATTGTCTAATAGGCTCCAACCACGTACATTTATAGACGACTGCTGCTTACTGAGGAAGCGCTGTAATATAAACTAAAGTTTTAAAGTAAATAAGTTACTGTGTGTGCTGTTGAGGACGGGGAGGAGAAGATTAGTGTTTAACGTCACGTCGACATCGAGGTTATTAGAGACGAAGCACAAGCTCGGATTAGGGAGTGAAGGTGAAGGAAATCGGACGTACCCTTTCAAACGAACCATCCCGGAATTTGCCTCGAGCGATTTAGATGAATGTCGGGAAACCTAAATCAGGATTGCGGAATGCGGGTTTGAACCGTCGTCCTCCCGAATGCGAGTCCAGTGTGCAAACTACTGCGCCACCTCGCTCGGTGTTTGCTATTGAAAGATCAGTAGTAAACATTTGTTCCTATTAGAATAGCTAGTCTTAATTTCAGATCTGTGACTCCAAAACTGTGCAAAGTTGTAACAATAGGCACACCAAAGCCACTCGCTTCCAGACTAATACATTTCGTTGCAATCGAAAATGCTTCAAATGGCTCTAAGCACTATGGGACTTAACATCTGAGGTCATCAGTCCCCTAGACGTACAACTACTTAAACCTAAGTAAGCTAAGGACATCACACACATACGTTCCCGAGGCAGGATTCGAACCTGCGACCGTAGTAGCAGCACGGTTCCGGACTGAAGCGCCTAGAACCGCTCGGCCACAGCGGCCGGCTCGTTGCAATAGTCAACTGCTACTCTTGTATTTTATCACTACTACCGCATAGCCGCCCTCATCACGTAAGCGCTTATCATTGCTGTAGGATCTTTACTGGCGGGACTCCCCGCCTTTTTAAACCTTCAAGGAGAGTCAGCAGTCACCACAATTCCCGCGCGCAACTCCGCTCACGCTCGAACCAGTTCTTGTCAGATTCGTTCCCGCGGCTGAGATAGCTACGGTATGTCGTAAACCTCAACTACGAAGCGACCGCAAGGTCAGCATCTCTCTGATCCCGTCCCTGAACGCATTTATGACCTCTGCCAAGGATATTCAGTTCACCTTTTGGTACTGCTTACAGAAGATAGGATACTGAAGTTTATTACAGGAAGCAGATCACCATTTGTCTTATACGACACCTCCAATTGTTCAATTTAATCTACTCTAACAAGCAGTAGATTGCCACTCCCTCACTAATGGCATACGTGCAAGTATGTGATAAACACGTTGAGTATCACTACAACTGATTTAAACGGAGCTGTTTATAGCAGCCTCGGGCCATTAATGAACGCACTGAAAGATACATGCCAAAACCTTCGAACTTCCCCGAAGTGTACTACATGTTTGGATGTGTGACTGATGAGTATCTCAGTGCAGCCACACAGAATAAATAGGAGTGGCTCCATATACTTGGTCCCCCTTTCAAATGACACATATTTCAAAGACCCAGGAGCCGGCCGCGGTGGTCTTGCGGTTAAGGCGCTCAGTCCGGAACCGCGCGACTGCTACGGTCGCAGGTTCGAATCCTGCCTCGGGCATGGATGTGTGTGATGTCCTTAGGTTAGTTAGGTTTAAGTAGTTCTAAGTTCTAGGGGACTGATGACCACAGATGTTAAGTCCCATAGTGCTCAGAGCCATCTGAACCATCATCAAAGACCCAGGAAAAAAGCTGCAGTAGATACGACAATTTAGTTGCACCATATACTACGCATCTCAAAGTATTTATATTCCCGCGTCAGACGTGCTATTGTCGCCAAAGAGCAGAGTGATAGCATGAAGTTGTAGCCTCCCTACACGAATTTATTAATGAAAATGGACCATGAACCATGAGTAACCTCCCCACAAAATATCTTAAATTTATATTATGAACCATGAGCCATGAACCCCCCCACAGAAATATTTAAATGAGAAACCATTAACCAAGCGTAACCTCAGCACAAAAAATAATAATTATATGAATTTTTTAAAGTATTGTAACCTCTGAACAAAATTAATTTTAATGTAACCTCTGAACAAAATTTGCTCCCATTTATGATCTCTATGCAGAAATGCATACACATTTAATGTAACCACAAAATTCAATTCCTAAACCCGGAAATATAATAAAAAATTCAGTAACCTGGTAAATTTTATGAGGACAGCAGCGCTGCCCTTCGGCCCTGTATTCTAAATAAAAAAACAAAAATTCTTACCTCCATAAAAAAACTGCAAATATATCTGCTCTTATGCAGAAATTTTTTGACACAGCTTCGTGCAATGCCGGCGTATATTTTTTTTTTTATTCTTGGAAGGAATGATCATGCATTGGAAATATGCTTTAAATTGAAATGAATGATTTTCTTTAAAAAAGTTACTTTATATTGTAAAAATTATTATTGGGGCATTTTTTTGGAACAAATTAAATGACAATTAACATACATTATTAGATATGCGCAGGGCTGCTTCTTTACCTTCTACAACAATACTCATCCTGCAGAGTCCCGACCAGAGCAGACTGCCTAAACACGCAGGCACGCGCCGTCCGCCGACTACTGTCGACTGACACCGACTAACTACTAAAACCGACTGACGACTAACGCAGACTGACTACTACTGTCGACTGACTACATACTACTCTCTGGTCAGAGACTTTGCCATGCCTCGCCCATCGCCGGCAATGCATACGTCTTACATAACCCTCCACTGGGGGTGTCAAAAATTTGGCAGCGATGGTGAGTCAATTGGACTTGCCACGAGCAACAAATTTTTCTTAATTAACTAAGTTTTCAATCACAGAATATATAATATATAAAAGTGCAGAACATGAAATAAAATATAGTGCACATGCACTGAGTACAGAACATACCAAGCAATGACAAAATGTATACACAATGAGCACAAAACATATTAACAAATGGCAAAAGTGCACACGCACTGTAGTAGAGAACATATCAGGAAATCACAAAATGTATAAGCAACGAGTACAAATCATATTAACAAATGGCATAAAGTGCACATTCACTGTAGTTCAGAATATATCAGCAAATCACAAAATGTATACGCAATGAATACAAATCATATTAACAAATGACAAAAGTGCACACGCACTATAGTAGAGAACATATCAGCAAATCACAAATGTATAGGCAATGAGTACAAATCATATTAACAAATGACAAAAGTGCACACGCACTGTAGAAGTCTTAAACATTTTTTACAACAAATAAACATATCAAGGAGTGAAATAAAGCGCACATGCACTGTAGAAGTCTTTAGCCTATTTAGGACAACTGATCTTGTTAACAAATGAAATGAAGTGCACACGCACTGTATATGTCATTATCATTTTACAAGAACTAGGAAAGGAAAGGGAAAGATTGCATCATGGTTGTAGCACTTTAGGTTGCACGCAGCTGCACTGAAAGTCCATATCTTTCTACAGAAGCACAACACCAAGTGAGACAATCTGAAGTTCTCTTCCCTGAAGTATTAATCAGTGTAGCCAAGACACTGACATGTCGTATTAAAATTCCATGTTATCATTTTGGTAGTACATTAGGTACACCAAACAGTGGGACCATAATAATATCTCCATTGCTCAAGGTGGTGGACGGCATGTCGTGTCAACACCACGATCTTGTAAGGTACACCAACGTAGAATTAGTGCAGAAACCAAATATAGTGCTCCATGAGCATGAGGATAGACAGGAAAACGGATATTGCAGTAATTTCTGGTAATTAGGTCAGAAGGTGAAGGACATTAAATCTTATGCCAGTCATCATTGATAATTACACTAGTCGATTAATTGATTTTTAAGTAATTCGAGGCACTCATCGCCCAGTTACTGAACATTTCTGTACCATGTATGAAGTATTACAGAATAATGTTCATAAATTATCTGTTTACAGAGAACATTGGCACTCATTGGCCAGATACAAATCATCAGAAGTCATCATTCAAAACAGGAGCTAATTCATATATATAGCATGAAAGTGACGTAATATAAATTTAAAGTATAAGAAACAGTGGCATTCGTTGGTCAGCTAGTATTAATTATTAGAAAACATTTTTCATCCTTCAAGTGACATCTGACATATTTAAAAAATAATTATTGGCACTCTTTTGCCAGTTACTCAGTATTCTTATATTTTTATAAAACCTTATTCAGTATTATTCAGAAGTCATCATTCAAAACATGAGTTAATTATTGGAATAGCATTAATGCATAAGTCATCATTCAGTATTACTCAGAACTCATCGTTCAAGTGACATAGGACATATTTAATATGTAACACACTGTAACTATTACTCAAGGTCTGTGATTAGAAAAACATCATTCAGTATTACTCAGAATTCTCTTAAACTGGTAGCATTATTTGGGACTGGTAATATATATATATATATATATATATATATATATATATATATATATATATATATATATATTTGTGCTAGCAATCCATTGCGTTGGGATCGATAATTAATTACTGGGGCATAACAATATATGCATTTGGCTTATTGCTGCAAATGAGGATAGGTAACGTCATTCGTCATGAGTCAGCTGTAGCAAGATTATGAAACAAGTGGAGTATACATGATCACATTTATGAATGACACACACAAATGCGTAAAAAAAATGCAAGTACTAGAACAGGTTTAATGACCAACTGCTTATAGCACATTAATTTCGTGAATAATTTCGCCTGAAAAAAAAAATACAAACTGGACTATTAAGCTGAAAGAAGAAACGCATATTATGCTGAAAAGTAGTGAACTTCGAATTAACAGGTAATGAAATGTGTATTAAATATATGTTCTCCAGCTGTCCTTTCCAAAACCTTCAGTCATCATACCATGCAACACAAGACATACTGTCAAAACGAACTGCAACAAATACCTAAATAACAACATAGCATTTCTTAACTAACAGTAAATATATAAACTTCATCATTATTTTCATCTGCAAAGAAAAACTTCATTATCATCACCTGTAAAGAAAGACTTCATTATCCATATCATCATAATTCCATTATTATCATCACCTGTAAAGAAAAGCTTCATTATCCATATTAAAATATTCTTCATCATTATTCATCACCATTCATTATCATCTGCAAAAAAAAGTCACTTCATTATTTATTATACAACTATTCGTAGTATAGAGTTCCTTATTTCTAGCATATTTCATCACTAAAACTAAGATGTGTAGTTCTGTCTGACAGCCTGCGTCAATCGCCTCATATTCTGAAAGTAAGAATTAGTTAAGACTGCTATCATAGGATGTGTATAGTATATTCTTGTTAATGCTTGTTAATTCTGATCCATTTACTCTTCGTGACGAGGTATTTCATCTTCTTTCGTTCACTTCGAATGTGAAATTCCCAATTCTGTTTAATTTATTTCTTTTACACGTTATTTCTTTCTGAAAATGATGAACAATAATTAATGTCTTGCATTTAAATCATATACCCATTATATAAATCTGGTTTCTAGTGACATAATTGAGCATACAGCATAGCATGACAGAAAACGTAATATGTCAAAAACATAGATAGTGTTCAGATGCAAAAAAGTACACAGAGTATCACAATGTAACAGCAAAAAAAAAAAAAATGTAAAATAGTCACGATGTTGAGATATCATAAGGCAAATGTCAAAGTCAACTGGTGTTTGTTATATCTCAAATATTTCATAGCACATACAAACAAAATAGGAAAACAATCATACCGGCCACTTGCCTAGAAAGAATACGATAATCATCAGTAAGTAGACACATAAATATAATTGCGTAAGTGGTCATAAAATGTTTAAGTCCATCTGGAAAAATTTGCACGGTCTGATGTGTAACGACAAGAAGAGCGACCTGCGAACCTTACCTTGCCTGGCACTTGCCAAGAAAAAATACGATAATCATCAGTAAGTGTTTATGTGAATATAATTGCATAAGTAGTCATAAAAAATCACCAAATGGCATTACAGTGTGATAAATCATAAAATATGTTCATTCAATGAAAGGTTTGACGTTGGAGACGTGGTGGTTCCCTTTGGTTTTTCTGGTTCTCAAAGATTCGACGTGTACTACTTTGGGGTGAGGAATGCTGCGAATTCGATATGGACCTGCGCATAGAAGCTCAAATTTACTACATCTACTTTTTCCTTTGTTAGATAAATAATGTGTGCGTACTAATATCTTCTGTCCAATGCGAAAATCACGGCGTGTACAAACCTGTTGTTGCTGTCTTCTCTGGCGCTCTGCGGCACGTTTGATGTTGTTCAGCGCAATATCAGTTATTTCATGGTGTCGTAGTCGACGAGATGTAGGAAAGGTTACTAATTCTTTAATTTTGTTAGGTGGTTCAACATTTTTCAGTATAACAGTCGGAGATAGCATAGTAGATCCATTTGGTATGGAATTAATTACATCTTGGAATGAGGGTATGTGTGTGTCCCAATTAATATGTCTTTTATGGCAGTATATTCTACACAGTTTACCAATTTCTTTCATTAATCGTTCACAAGGGTTCGAAGAAGCATGGTACCTGGATATATAGATCGGAGAAATATTCCTAGCTCGTAACATATGTGTCCATATAGCAGATCGAAAATGTGGTCCATTGTCGGAAATTACTTTCAATACATGCCCTACATGAAATACAAAATGTTTTACAAACGCTTTCGAAACAGTTTTAGCAGTAGCTTTGCGTAACGGAGTGAATGTAACAAATTTTGAAGTGAGTTCAACAGCGACAAAAATGTAGCAAAAACCTCTATTAGTTCTGGGAATCGGACCAAAAATGTCTACACCGGCCGTGTGCCTCAATTTAACAGGTACAATGGGATGTAAGGGAGGAATATGTGAAGTCGTGTCTGATTTAGCTTTCTGGCAGATTTTACATGACGCTAAAACTCCTCGAACACGTTTCTCCATGTTGGTAAAATAACGGTTCTGTCTCAGTATAAGAAAACATTTTCTGGCTTCGTGCAATGCTGGCGTATATTTTTTTTTATTCTTGGAAGGAATGATCATGCTCTGGAAATATTCTTTAAATTGGAATGAATGCTTTTCTTTAAAAACAGTTACTTTATATTGTAAAAATTATTATTGGGGCATTTTTTTGGAAAAAATTAAATGACAATTAACATACATTATTAGATATGCGCAGGGCTGCTTCTTTACCTTCTACAACAATACTCATCCTGCAGAGTCCCGACCAGAGCAGACTGCCGACACGCGCAGGCACGCGCCGACTGCCGACTACTGTCGACTGACACCGACTAACTACTAAAACCGACTGACGACTAACGCAGACTGACTACATACTACTCTCTGGTCAGAGACTTTGCCATGCCTCGCCCATCGCCGGCAATGCATACGTCTTACAAAGTGATAATGGCCACTCCGCAGTTGCGTTCGAAAGCGGTCGCATGATTTCCGAAAATAAAATTGCCAGTCACAGTGCAAAGAAGTTTTCATAGTCATCGAAGTCTTCCGCGACGGAGTATGAGGATGTGGAAGGGTAATTCGGTTCGTAAGGGGAGATGAAAATCTAATAGTAATGGGAGGCTGGATTGATGTTGCAGGGGGAGGAGTAGAAGAAAGGCATTGGGGAAATATGGGCTTCGTACTAGGAATGAGTTCTTCAATAAATTTCTGCTAGTAAGTGAAATTCCTGGGCTAGCAGGCCAGAGCGGGTTAAGTTGTGGAAAGGGGCCAAAATGAGTTCCTGTCAGTTGCACTCAACGTACACTTCATTTGTCCCCACAAAATATTACACAAGGATGCAAAACACTCAGAGTTTTAATCGATATCCTTTGATTAAATTTAGATCGGCTGAAGGCCACATTCAAAATCCAAGGCGCAAGGCCTAAGCAAGAAATTGACATACAAGTTTCTTCTGGAGGTGACACTCAAAAATATTTTCCAAATCTTGAATCTAAGTAGGCTGAAGGCCTCAGCACTTTAATTTTAATGGAACTAGGCTGGAGGTCGCATATTAAGCAATAAGAAAAGTTTCACTCAAAAGGCAGAAGGCCTTATTTTAAAACAATTGAAGCAAATTCGGCTGAAGGCCCCCATACAAAACATCAGAATCGAATCCCTTAAGGGCAAAGCAAGAACATTAATTTACGAGATATTAAAACTCGGCTGAAGGCCACACATCAACACAATAACTTAACGGCTTAAGGCCTTAAAGATTTGATGTAAAATTCGGCTGAAGGCCCGTATAAGAACAACTATCTTATGCCTTAAGGGCAAGACAAGAACATTAGTTCAGGATATATAAAACTCGGCAAAAGGCCACACGTCAACCAAATAACTAAAACTCAAACAGGGAAGTTACTATGTAACAGGCACGGGAAAGCCCTAAGAAGTTCCAAGGGTTGGCCTGGAATTGTAACACTAACACCCGTTTAGGCGAGACAGGCAGCCTGACCAACTACCTCTTAATCGGAAGGCAACTCAACCGACAGACAGCCGACGAATTAACCAAATACCTGATTTCGTTACCAGACCAAAAACACTACAACGAAAATGCCAGCGAAGCGAAGAGACGAGTAAGATTCGATTTCTAATATTGGTTTGTTAATACGTCAAGGCACAATAACTACTGACATACATGAACATCGCAACGGCTGTGGAACTACACGCCGTGGCGGACAGCATCAACACTCACTCGCTGCTCTGTCGCAGCCGACCAGCTGGCTACTGCAGTACGCAAACAGCATTACAACATTTAAAGCACTGCTCAGTCGAACTGACACAGAGTACACGGTGTTGCACGAAACACTGCCACAAGAAACTCAAACACTCGTAAAACGAATCACTGATGAGCGAATAGAACAAATCACCGGCGGACACACACACAAACCCGAAGGACGGTCGGTGACAAAACACACTTCGTCTTATCAGACGACCGACCAACAACCAACCAAGGTCGTTGTCACTCAAACCACGAGCGTCTGCTGTCCGTCGGGAACTGGGAGACACGGCGATCCGGGCACACTGGCTCGGACCCAATCATGCAGAGGCAACTCTTGCCCACTGGCCACAACGTCTGCGCCCAAGAAGGAACCGAGCCACGTCCAGCAGGATGACCCTGTGACGAGGCCCAGAAACGGTCAAAAGATCGAACACACGCCGCCCAAAGAGGCGACCAACTGCCCGACCGACCAACGGTCGATCCCGCTGCCATCTCCGTCCGTCGGACAGTTCATCCTGCGTCGCGAGCGGTCGGCGAGTACTGGCTGTCCGCGCCTCCCTAGCTCTCCGTCCCCGACTGCTGCTTCGTCCCGACTGCACTTCTGCCGCGTTCCAACTCCACGACTACTCCAGGTCCGAACTCCAACTGAACTGACTTCCTTCGGACGGACGACGTCCCGGAGACACTGGCTCGGACCCAACCATGCAGATGAACACAACCGACATCTCTGCACAGGAAGGAACCGACCCTAATACGCGTCGTCGATGAGGCGAGCGGCCGAACAACCAACCAGCGGTGGTCCCCGCCGGTACTGGCCTTGCGGACCTCACTGGGGCTCCGGCCCCGACTGCACTCCTGGTGCGTCTCCAACTAAACGACTGCCAGGTGCGATCTCCCTTCACGACACACGACGACCGGGAAGTAATAGCCGTCCAGCTAAGATAATACGGCAGGGCTAATATCGATAGGCGCTGCTGCTGCCACTCGCGGGCAGGCAAGACAGCAATTCAGTGACACCAGTACCTTAAATAAAAATAACGAGGCGGCGGAACGGTAACACAAGATGTTACATAATAGATGGCACGAACATGAGCCACGCACGGCTCAGTAAGACCAAACACTCTATTTAAGAATCACAAGAGGAGAAGGTATACTTGGAAAAGGCCGACAGATACGAGAAGATTTCGGTTAATTACGTGACGGTCAGGGAGATAGTCCGAAATCGGGTACTGGATTGTAGGCGTACCCAGTAGCAGATATAGGCTCAGATCACAATTTAGCAGTGATGATGAGTAGGCTGAAGTTTTAGAGACTACACAAGAAGCATCAAAGACCAAAAAGTGGAATACGGAAGTACTAAGGAATGATACTGGGACAAGGAATAGCTCAGCAAGCAATTAAGTTGAACAGAAACGGACATTGTTGAAAAGGACACCCACAGAAGTTGGGAAAAACATAGGTACAATGAAGATAATTGCGAAGAAACAAGGGATACCAAAAGAAATACTTCAGTTAATCGACGATGAATGAACTACAAATATGTTCAGGGAAACTCAGAAATACAAGACGCTGAGGAATAATATAAACGGGAAGTGCAGACAAGCTACAGCGAAATGGCTTCATGAAAGATGTGAAGAAATCGAAAAGGAAAAGATTTTCGGAAGAACCGACTCAGTGTACAGAAAATTCAAAACAACCTTCGGTGATAACATTAAGAGTGGGATGGGAGTTCCACTGTTAAATGCACAGGAGAGAGCGGATAGGTGGAAAACTTGCCTGATGTGATAGAAGAAGAAACAGGAACTGATATAGATGAATTAGGGGATCCAGTGCTAGAATCCGAATTTAAAAGAGTTTTGAAGATCACGGTCGCAGGTTCGAATCCTGCCTCCGGCATGGATGTGTGTGATGTCCTTAGGTTAGTTAGGTTTAAGTAGTTCTAAGTTCTAGGGGACTGATGACCTCAGATTTTAAGGCCCATAGTGCTCAGAGCCATTTGAACTATCTGAACTAAAGATCAAACAAGGCAACTGGGATAGTTAATCTTCCACCAGAATTTCTCTAATCATTGGGGGACGTGGCAACAAAACGACTGTTCTGGTTGGTGTGTAGAATGCATTAGTCTGGCAATATACCATCTGACTTTCGGAAAAACATGACCCATACAATTCCGAAGATTACAAGAATCGACAATTGTGAGAATTATGACACAATCAGCTTAACAGCTCATGCATCCAAGTTGCTGACAAGAATAATGTACAAGGAATGGAAAAGAAAACTGAGGATGTTTTAGATGGCGATGAGTTTGGCATTAGGAAACGTTAAGGCTCCAGAGAGGCAATTCTGATGTTACAGTTGATAGTGGAATGAAGACATTTGTCAACAGTGTCAAATTATGCAAAATGTTCTGCTTCAGTCTGGAACAGCATGACCGCTACGGTCGCAGGTTCGAATCCTGCCTCGGGCATGGATGTGTGTGATGTCCTTAGGTTAGTTAGGTTTAATTACTTCTAAGTTCTAGGCGACAGATGACCTCAGAAGTTAAGTCGCATAGTGCTCAGAGCCATTTGAACCATTTTTTTGCAAAATGTTCGAAATTCTGAGGAAAATAGTGGTAAGGTGTAGGGAGAGACCGGTAACATACAAAATGTGCAAGAGGCATGAAGGAATAGCAAGAGTGGAATACCAAGAATGTAGAGCTCGGATTAAAAATGGTGTAACACAAGGATGTAGTCTTTCGCCCCTACTGTTCAATCTATACATAGAAGAAGCAAGGATGGAAATAAAGTTTCGAGAGTGGAATTAAAGTTCAAGGTGAAAGGATATCAATGATAAGATTTGCTTATGACATTGGTATCCTGAGTGAAAGAGAAGAAGAATTACAGGATATGCTGAATTTAGTGAACAGTCTACTGAGTACAGTATATGGATTGAGAGTATATCGAAGATAGACGAAAGTAATGGGAAGTAGCAGAAATGAGAACAGCGAGAAACTTAACATCGGAATTTATGGTCACGAAGTAGATGAAGTTAAAGAATTCAGCTACTTAGGAAAATAATCTACTACAGACGGAGCAAAGAGGACATCAAAAGCAAATTAGCACTGGCAAAAAGGGCTCTCATGCCCAAGACAACTCTACTACTGTCAAACATAGACCTTAATTTGGGGCAGAAATTTCTGAGAATGTACGCCTGGAGCACAGGATCATATGGTAGTGAAACATGAACTGTTAGAAAAGCAAAAAATAATAGAAATGAAGCATTTGAAATGTGGTGTAATAGTCAGGTTCAAATAGTTCAAATGGCTCTGAGCACTATGTGACTTAACTTCTGAGGTCATCAGTCGCCTAAACTTGGAACTACCTAAACCGAAGTAACCTAAGGACATCACACACATCCATGCCCGAGGCAGGATTCGAACCTGCGACCGTAGCGGTCGCGCGGTTCCAGATTGTAGCACCTAGAACCACTCGGCCACTCCGGCCGTCTATAGTCAAGTGTTGAAAATTTGCTTAAGTTAAGAAATGAGGAGGTTCTGTGCAGAATCGGTGCAGAAAAGAAGATATGGGAAACCTTGACAATAAGAAGGGAAGGCTGACAGGCCATCTGATAAGATATCAGGGAATAACATCCATAGTAATAGAGGGAGCTATAGGCGGTAAAACTATAGAGGAAGACAGAGATTGGAGTACATCCAGAAAGTAACTGAGGGCGTAGATTCGAAGTGCTACTCTGAGCTGAAGAGGTTGGCACAGGAGAGGAGTTCGTGGTGGGTCGCATCAAACCAGTTGGAAGAGTAATGACTCAAAAAATTTATCAGTAATGATTACTAATGGTTAGTCTAGACGTTGTGTCACTATTTACGAGCCGGCCGGGGTGGCCGAACGGTTCTAGGCGCTACAGTCTGGAACCGCGTGACCGCTACGGTCGCAGGTTCGAATCCTGCCTCGGGCATGGATGTGTATGATGTCCTTAGGTTAGTTAGGTTTAAGTAGTACTAAGTTCTAGGGGACTGATGACCTCAGAAGTTAAATCCCACAATGCTCAGAGCCATTTGAACCATTCTGAACTACACTCCTGGAAATGGAAAAAAGAACACATTGACACCGGTGTGTCAGACCCACCATACTTGCTCCGGACACTGCGAGACGGCTGTACAAGCAATGATCACACGCACGGCACAGCGGACACACCAGGAACCGCGGTGTTGGCCGTCGAATGGCGCTAGCTGCGCAGCATTTGTGCACCGCCGCCGTCAGTGTCAGCCAGTTTGCCGTGGCATACGGAGCTCCATCGCAGTCTTTAACACTGGTAGCATGCCGCGACAGCGTGGACGTGAACCGTATGTGCAGTTGACGGACTTTGAGCGAGGGCGTATAGTGGGCATGCGGGAGGCCGGGTGGACGTACCGCCGAATTGCTCAACACGTGGGGCGTGAGGTCTCCACAGTACATCGATGTTGTCGCCAGTGGTCGGCGGAAGGTGCACGTGCCCGTCGACCTGGGACCGGACCGCAGCGACGCACGGATGCACGCCAAGACCGTAGGATCCTACGCAGTGCCATAGGGGACCGCACCGCCACTCCCCAGCAAATTAGGGACACTGTTGCTCCTGGGGTATCGGCGAGGACCATTCGCAACCGTCTCCATGAAGCTGGGCTACGGTCCCGCACACCGTTAGGCCGTCTTCCGCTCACGCCCCAACATCGTGCAGCCCGCCTCCAGTGGTGTCGCGACAGGCGTGAATGGAGGGACGAATGGAGACGTGTCGTCTTCAGCGATGAGAGTCGCTTCTGCCTTGGTGCCAATGATGGTCGTATGCGTGTTTGGCGCCGTGCAGGTGAGCGCCACAATCAGGACTGCATACGACCGAGGCACACAGGGCCAACACCCGGCATCATTGTGTGGGGAGCGATCTCCTACACTGGCCGTACACCACTGGTGATCGTGGAGGGGACACTGAATAGTGCACAGTACATCCAAACCGTCATCGAACCCATCGTTCTACCATTCCTAGACCGGCAAGGGAACTTGCTGTTCCAACAGGACAATGCACGTCCGCATGTATCCCGTGCCACCCAACGTGCTCTAGAAGGTGTAAGTCAACTACCCTGGCCAGCAAGATCTGTCCCCCTTGAGCATGTTTGGGACTGGATGAAGCGTCGTCTCACGCGGTCTGCACGTCCAGCACGAACGCTGGTCCAACTGAGGCGCCAGGTTGAAATGGCATGGCAAGCCGTTCCACAGGACTACATCCAGCATCTCTACGATCGTCTCCATGGGAGAATAGCAGCCTGCGTTGCTGCGAAAGGTGGATATACACTGTACTAGTGCCGACATTGTGCATGCTCTGTTGCCTGTGTCTATGTGCCTGTGGTTCTGTCAGTGTGATCATGTGATGTATCTGACCCCAGGAATGTGTCAATAAAGTTTCCCCTTCCTGGGACAATGAATTCACGGTGTTCTTATTTCAATTTCCAGGAGTGTATTTACGAGGGTGCCAGTGCGACACATGCTGGACGTTTTAACCGAACAGAAGCCCACGTAAGTCAGTTCGGCAGGCATACAGGCAACTTAGTTTATCCCGAGCAACATTACATCGTGTAGTACACTCCATCTTCGTTTGTATCTGTACAAAGTGCATATTCTGTAACATCTAATGGCGAACGACAAGCTGCGCCAAAAACAATTAGCTACGGATATGATATAGGGTACTGACATGAATGCTTCCTGAAAATACCTGGCGCCTGTAACTGGAGTGCAGATACTCACAGAAATGCAGTGTGGTCTGTAATTATGGTATGGCAGCGGAACGTGACAGATATACTAGTGTGTTAATGCGAAACCTATCTACGCCGGAAAAAGTGAGTTTTAATTTTGGCCACCATGTGCAAATCCTGCGTTGTACACTTAAGTGTGTTAATGCGAAACCTATCTACGCCGGAAAAAGCGAGTTCTAATGTTGGCCACCATGGGCAAATCCTGCGTTGTACACTTATGACGGTATGACATCCACGCTGTTATTTGATAAGCCTTAACGTGAATGAATAGTATGGCTACCGAGTAGAGAGACCGTTCGCCGTAGTGAAAGTGTTTTACGTGAACGGCAGCATTACAGTGCTGCAATGAGATAGTATTGCCGACTCAAAGGTGTGACGAGAGCCCGTTGTCGTTTAGTGGTTTAAAGAAGATGATAATGAAACTCGAAATCACTGGTGCGCTTTTGTGGCACCTGGAAAAGGAAGGCGTCCGATCTCGGTGGAAGCTATAGGCGAGGTTGCTCTTGCTGTATCTTACCATGCATCAGGCACCCCGGGTAGTGCTAATGCCCCTGGAGTGCTACGAGAATTGTCCATCCTTTCGTCAACAGTACGGAAAGTTTTGCGGTCTATTTCACATTTGTACCCGTACGAGACCCGGACGGTGCAGAAACTGAAACCTCACGGTCCACAGCAACGTTCTGAATTTGCTCTTCGGTTTCTGGCACGGATGGAAGTTGATTGCATGTGGCCGGGAAGTACTCTATGGAGTGACGAGAGACATTTTACGTTACACGGTGCAGTGAACACACAGAACTGCCGATTTTGGGGTCCTGTTAAATCGCATGTTGTGCACGAAGAGCCACTGTACTCACCGTCTGTGACCGTGTGGTGCCGATTCACAAGCACCTTTATTCTCAGTCCGTTCTTATTTGAAGAGAATACTTCCAGAGGGCCAATCGGGTGTACCATGATGTCTGCACGTTATCGAGACCTCTTTTACAGCTTGTTATTCCCGCACATCTGAGTGGAAACCACTGTTCTCATTCAAGATAGGGCATGTCGCATGTCCAGTGAAAGAATTGCTTAACGGAACCCTCCACGATCGTTTTATCTTCAGAGGTTTTTCGGATGAATGGCCCCCATGATCACCTGAATTGATGTGACTTTTGGCTCTGGGAATGTGTAAAAGAAAGCGTTTACCAAGTACACATTCGGTCTCTACGTAATATGAAGTTCAGTATACAGGAACACGTTATTCAGATTCCACCAGAACTGGTGCGAGTAACTGTTGATCACGTCGTTTCATAGCTGCAGCATCTCATCTCCGGCGCTCCTATTGAACAAACTGTGTAAGCAGAGGCAAATAACAAAATCAGCATTATATCTTTCGCACTTATTTCATTTTTTCTGTCCATGTCCCGCCATTCGCGTTTCTAATCCATTTTATATGGACACATTTCTATACGTCTGTCTAGCATTCACAGTGCCATATTTGCTACAGCTAGTCTAAATGGGAAACAATTTTCTTTAAGCGTAAATCTGTTCCAGTTAGAACTATAGGATATCTACCAAGTTTCACTGCCATACTGCAACTGTAGCCAACACTGGACCACTGTGAGTAGGTGCACTTTAACTATAACCACCCGGTATTCTTATTCTCACACGGGGCAATATTTCATGCATTACGAACAGTTCATTGGCTCAATATTTGGATTTGGGGCTTGCACGTGATCATTAGATATGTTCGTGATAGCCAAAAACTGAACGACAGTTCTTCATTGTGGAAAACGTTTTGAATGGATCAGTGTTCAAATGGTTCAAATGGCTCTGATCACTATGGGACTCAACTTCTGAGGTCATTAGTCCGCTAGAACTCAGAACTAGTTAAACCTAACTAACCTAAGGACATCACACACATCCATGCCCGAGGCAGGATTCGAACCTGCGACCGTAGCGGTTTCGCGGTTCCAGACTGCAGCGCCAGAACCGGATGGCCACTTCGGCCGGCAATGGATCAGTGTTCCTGGGCATGATGGAGCAATTTGTATATCCTCATACACAACACTGGCAACAAGATGGAGCTCCGCCGCATTGTCGACGCCTGTTCGTAGGTTCCTCGATAAGAAATTTCCCAATCGCTGGAACGAACGTGGAGAACCTATTTCCAGGCCATCACGTTCCCCCGACATTACTTCCCTGGATTTCTTCTTGTGGGGATTCATGAAGGACCGCGTGTGTGTGACAACATGGACAATATTTCTTTATTAAGATGTTCTGTGGCATACAAAGGTATAAAAATATAGTGTACTCAGGTGAATCATGTGAAAAGGTTTCCGACGTGATTATGGCCACAAGACGGGAATTAATAGCCTTGGAAGAGGAATGGGAGTTAGTCACCTGGCATATTCCATTTAGGAAATAGTTAGGGAATTCAATATTCCAAAACCCATAGTGTCAAAAGTGTGCCGATAATAACTAATTTCAGGCATTACCTCTCACCCCGAACAACGCAGTGGCCGATGGAAGTGGCGTTTGCGTAGAGTTGCCAGTGCTGATAGACGAGTAACACATCAATTTGAGACCTATGACGAACGTATCCGATAGGACAGTACGGCTATATTTGGGGTTAATAAACTATGACGGCAGACGACTGACGCGAGTGCCTTTACTAATAGCACGATATCGCCTGCAGCGCTCCTCCTGGTCTGGTGACCATATCGGTTGGCCCCCAAACGACTGGAAAACCGTTGCCTGCTCGGATTAGCCCCGATTTCATTTGGTTAGATGTGCTGGTAGGGTTCGAGTGTGACGCAGATACTGACCCAGGTTGTCAATGAGATTCTCTGCCTGCTAGTGGTGGCTCGATACTGGTGTGAGCTGCGTTTACATGGGATGGAATGGGTCATCTGGTCCAACTGAACCGATCGTTGACTGGAAATGGTTATGTTCGGCTACCTGGAGACCATTTTCAGCCATTCAGGGAGTTCATGTGGCCAAACAAGGATGGAATTGTAATGGATGACAATGTGTCACTTCACCGGGCCATAGTTGCTCGTGACTGGTTTGAAGAACATTCAAGACAATTCGAGTGAATCATCTGGCGAATCTAAGAAGGTGGAAAGAGTACATTCAAGACATCTATAAGGGAAAGACTTGTTTGATACTGTGACAAAAGACGAAACAGAATCTTACAGCGAAGAAATAGGGGTTCCAGTATTAGAATCAGAATATAAAAGTGCTTTGTATGTCTTAAGATCAAATAAACTGGAAGGAATGATAACTTTCCGTTGAAATTTCTAAAATCATTCGGGGAACCGGCAAATAAAACGACTATTCAGGTTGGTCGGTACAGTGAACGAGACCGGCGATATATGATGAATGTCGCACAAACATATCATCCACAGAGTTACGAGGATTACAAGAAACGACAGCTGCGAGGATTACTGCACAATCAGCTTCACAGCTCATTCATCCACGTTGCTGACAGGAATAATATACAGAACAGAAAAGAAAATTGAGAATTTATTAGACGTTGGCCTTAGGAAAGGTAAAGGCACAAGAGAGACGTTTTTGACGTTGTAGTTGACAATGGAAGTAAGACTGAAGAAAAATCAAGACACGTTCATAGGATTTGTCGACCAGGAAAAATCGTACGAATACGTAAAAACGTGCAAGATGTTCGAAATTCTGAGAGAAATAGGGGTAAGCTACAGAGAAAGACGGGCAATATAGATTAAGGACAAAAATGGAGTAAGACGTGAAAACCAAGAACAGGTGTGTACGGATTAATGAGGGTGTAAGACAGAGATGTAGTCTTTCGCCCCCTGCTGTTAATATACGTCGAAGAAGGAATGACGCAAGTAAAGGAAATGTTCAAGAAGGGGATTAAAATTCAAGGTGAAGGAATATCAATAATAAGATTCGCCGATAACATTTGTGCCCTCAGTGGAAGAAGAATTACAGGATGTGTTGAATGGAAAGAATAGTCTAACAGGGACAGAATGTAGATTGAGAGATTAATGAGGAGTAGCAGCAATGAGAACGAGAAACTTAACGTCAGAACTGGGAATCACAAAGTAGACAAAGGTAAGGAATTGTGCCACCTAGGCAACAAAACAAGCCATGTTGGACGGAGCAAAGAGAACGTAACCAAGCAGGCTAGCATTGGCAAAAAGGGGATTCCTGGCCACGCCAAATTTGCTAGTATCAAATGTAGGTCTCAATTTGAGGAAGAAATTTTTCATAACGCACGTTTGGAACACAGCGTTGTATGTTATGAAACATGGACTATGGGAAACCTGAAAGGAAGAGAATCGAAGCATTTTGTATGTGGTGCTACAGAAGAATGTTGGAAATTAGGTGGACTGGTAAGGTAGGGAATAACGAGTTTCTTCTTCACACAATCGGTGGGGAGAGAAATATATGGAAACACTGACAAGAAGAAGGGACATGATAATAGGACATCTGTTGAGAAATCAGGAAATGACTTCCATAAGGGAGCTGTAGAGAGCAAAAACTGTAGAGGAAGACAGAGATTGGAAGGCATCCACCAAATAATTGAGGACATAGGTTGCAATAACTTCGTATACGTTTACACAATGAGCAGGTTCCCTTCGTAAGAAGTGATTAAGAAAAGTCAGCAAAATCCATAACTAGGACTGCCAGAAACTGTTGCCATAACTCTTTACTGGAATCGGTACCTTTTTAAGGTCAAAATTTTCGTTAAACTGGGTAATACGTGAAAGAAAGAGGGGGTAAATGAGGTGAACAGCATCAGTGCTCCAACAGTTTCGTTTTTCAGGTGCATACATTGAGGTGTCAAAACTCCTAATATCGTATTGGACCTCCTTTCGCTTTGCATAGTGGAGCAACTCGACTTGGCATTGACTCCAAAATTCGTTGGAAGTCTCCTGCAGAAATATTGAGCCATGCTGCCTCTACAGCCGTCCACAATTGCGAAAGTATTTCGGTGCAGCGTTTTGTGCACAAACTGACCTCTCGATTGTGTCCCCTGAATGTTCGGTGAGATTCATTTCGGGCGATCAGGATGGCCAAACCTTTCGCTTGACTTGTCCGCAGAAAGTTCTTCAGACAAATCGCGAACACTAGTGGCCCAGTAACATGGCGCATTGTTGTCCACAAAAATTCCATCGTTGTTTGGCTGCAAATGGTCTCCAAGTAGCCGAACGTAACCAATCCAGTCAATGATCAGTTGTGTTGGATCAGAGGACCCAGTCCATTCCCTGTAAACAGAGCCTGTACTATTACGGAGACACCAGCAGCGACCACTAGCTTGAACAGCACTTTGTTGACAACTTGTGTCCATGACTTCGTGGGGACTGCACCACACTCGAATCTTGGCATCAGTTCTTACTAATTGAAAGATTCATCTGGCCAGACCACGGTGTTCCAGTTGTCTGGAGTCCAACCGGTATGGTTACCAGCCCAGGAGAGCCGCTGCAGGCAATGTCCTGCTGTTAGCAAAGACACCCGCTTCAGTCGTCTGCTGCCGTAGCCCATTAATGCCAAATTTTGCCGCACTGTCTTAGTGGATACGTTCGTCGTGCTTTCCATATTGATTTCTGCGGTTATTTCGCCCAGTGCTGCTTTTCTGTTAGCAATGACAATTCTACACAAACGCTGCTATTCTCGGTCATTAAGTGAAGGCAGTCGGCCATTGTCTTTTTCCATGGTGAGAGGTAACGCCAGAAATTAGGTGTTCCGGGCACACTCTGGACACTATAGATCTCGGAATACTGAAATCTATAAGGATTGCTGTGCTGGTACTGCGAACGGCTGAAAGCAAGGGAAATTACAGCAGTAATTTTTCCCGAGGGCATGCAGCTTTACTGTATGGTTTAAATGATGATGGTGTCCTCTTGGGTAAAATATTCCGGAGGTAAAATAGTCCCCCATTCGGATATCCGGGCGGGTACTACTCAGGAGGACGTCGTTATCAAAAGAAAGAAAACTGGTGTTCCAAGGATCGGGGCGTGGAATGTCAGGTACCTTAATCGGGCAAGTAGGTTAGAAAATTTAAAAATGGAAATGGATAGGTTAAAGTTAGATATAGTGGGAATTAGTGAAGTTCGGTGGCAGGAGCAACAAGACTTCTGATCAGGTGAAATCAGGGTTATAAATACAAAATCAAAAAGGGGTAATGCAGGAGTAGGTTTAATAATGAATAAAAATGCGGGTAAGGTACTACAATAGTGAATGTATTTTTGTGACCAAGATAGATACGAAGCTAACGCCTACCAGAGTACTAAAAGATTATATGCCGACTAGCTCCGCAGATGACGAAGTGATCGATGAAATGTATGAGGAGATAAAAGAAGTTATTCAGATAGTGAAGGGAGACAAAAATTTAACAGTCATGGGTGACTGGAATTCGGTAGTAGGAAAAGGAAAAGAAGGAAACGTAGTAGGTGAATATGGAATGCGGGTAAGGAATGAAAGATGAAGCTGCCTGGTAGAATTTTGTACAGAGCATAACTTAATCATACCTGATACTTGGTTCATGAATCATGAAAGACGGTTGTAAACATGGAAGAGACCTGGAGATATTGGAATGTTTCAGATGGATTATATAATGATAAGACAGAGATTTAGGAACCAGGTTTTAAATTTTAAGACATTTCCAGGAGCAGATGTGGCCTCTGACCATAATCTATTCGTTATGAACTGTAGATTAAAATTGAAGGAACTGCAAAAAGGTGGGAATTTAAGGAGATGGGACCTGGATAAACTGAAAGAACCAGACGTTGTAGAGAGCTTCAGGGAGAGCATTAGAGAACGATTGACAAGAATGGGGGCCGGCCGGAGTGGCCGAGCGGTTCTAGGCACTTCAGTTCGGAATCGCGCTGCTGCTACGGTCGCAGGTTCGAATCCTGCCTCGGGCATGGATGTGTGTGCTGTCCTTAGGTTGGTTAGGTTTAATTGTTTCAAAGTTCTAGGAGACTGATGACCTCAGATATTAAGTCCCATTGTTCTTAGAGCCATTTGAACCTTTGAACAAGAATGGGGGAAAGAAATACAGTAGAAGAAGAATGGGTAGCTTTGAGAGATGAAATAGTGAAGGTAGCATAGGATCAAGCAGGTAAAAAGACGAGGGCTAGTAGAAATCCTTCGGCAACAGAAGATATACTGAATATAACTGATGAAAGGAAAAATTATAAAAATGCAGTAAATGAAGCAGGCAAAAAGGAATACAAACGTCTCTAAAATGAGATCGACAGGAAGTGCAAAATGGCTAAACAGGAATGGCTAGAGGACAAATGTAAGGATGTAGAGGCATATATCACTAGGGGTAGGATAGATACTGCCTACAGGAAAATTAAAGAGACCTTTGAAGAACAGAGAACCACTTGCATAAATAGCAAGAGCTCAGATGGAAACCCAGTTCTAAACAAAGAAGGGAAAGCAGAAAGGTGGAAGGAGTACATAGAGGGTCTATACAAGGCGATGTACTTGAGGACAATATTGTGGAAATGGAAGAGGATGTAGATGAAGATGAAATGGGAGATTTGATACTGCGTGAAGAGTTTGACAGAGCACTGAAAGACCTAAGTCGAAACAAGGCCCCGGGAATGGACAACATTCCATTAGAACTAGTGATAGCCTTGGGAGAGCCAGCCCTGACAAAACTCATTTGGTGAGCAAGATGTATGGGACAGACGAAATACCCTCACACTTCAAAGAGAATATAATAATTCCAACCCCAAAGATACTAGGTGTTGACAGGTGTAAAAATTACCGAACTATCAGTCTAACAAGTCACGACTGGAAAATACTAACACGAATTATTTACAGACGAATGGAAAAAGCTGGTAGAAGCCGACCTCAGGAAAGATCTGTTTGGATTCCGTAGAAATGTTGGAACACGTGAGGCAATACTGACCCTACGACTTATGTTAGAAGAAAGATTAAGGAAAGGCAAACCTACGTTTCTAGCATTTGTACACTTAGAGAAAGCTTTTGACAATGTTGACTGGAATACCCCAAATTCTGAAGGTGGCAGGGGTAAAATACAGGGAGTGAAAAGCTATTTACAATTTATACAGAAACCAGATGGCAGTTATAATAGTCGAGGGTCATGAAAGGGAAGCAGTGGTTGGGAAGGGAGTGAGACAGGGTTGTAGCCGATGTTATTCAATCTGTATATTGAGCAAGCAGTAAAGGAAATAAAAGAAAAATTCCGAGTAGAAATTAAACTCCATGGAGAAGAAAAAAAAACTTTGAGGTTCGCCGACGACATTGTAATTCTGTCAGAGGCAGCAAAAGACCTGGAAGAGCAGTTGAATGGAATGGACAGTGTCTTGAAAAGATGAACATCAAGAAAAGCAAAACGAGGATAATGGAATATAGTCGAATTAAGTCCGGAGATGCTGAGGGAATTAGATTAGGAAATGAGACACTTAAAGTAGTAAATGAATTTTTCTATTTGGGAAACAAAATAAGTGATGGTGGTCGAAGTAGAGAGGATATCAAATGTAGACTGGCAATGGCAAGGAAAGTGTTTCTGAAGAAGAGAAATTTGTTAACATCGAGTTTAGATTTAAGTGTCAGGAAGTTGTTTCTGAAAGTATTTGTATGGAGTGTAGCCATGTATGGAAGTGAAACGTGGACGATAAATAGTTTAGACAAGAAGAGAATAGAAGCTTTCGAAATGTGGTGCTACAGAAGAATGCTGAAGAGTAGATGGGTAGATCGTATAACTAATGAGGAGTTATTGAACAGAATTGGTGAGAAGAGAAATTTGTTGCACAACTTGACTAGAAGAAGGGATCCGTTGATAGGACAAGTCCTGAGGCATGAAGGGATCACCAATTTAGTATTGGAGGGCAGCGTGGAGGGTAACAATCGTAGAGGGAGATCAAGAGATGAATACACTAAGGAGATTCAGAAGGATGTAGGTTGCAGTAGGTACTGGGAGATGAAGAAGCTTGCACAGGATAGAGTAGCATGGAGAGCTGCATCAAACCAGTCTCTGGACTGAAGACCACAACAACAACAACAACAACAAGGATTATCGAAGTGGTATGTGCCATGCGTGTACCTCCAGTGTACATTTCGCTTTCAAAGTCTGTTAGTTCCCGTCGTGCGGACATAGTCACGTCGGAAACATTTTCACACGAATCACCTGAGTGCAATTGAAAACTCCACCAGTGCACCGACCTTTTATACCAGTGTAAGCGATACTACCGCCATCTGCATATGTGCTTATCACTACCCCATATCCTTTGTCCACTCAGAGTATGTATAAATAATGACTAAATATCTATTTCAATTTTATGTGCGACACTTCCCCCATTAATAAATGAATATTCTATTATCTCCTTTTCAAAAAATGGTTCAAATGGCTCTGAGCACTATGGGACTCAACTCCTGTGGTCGTAAGTCCCCTAGAACTTAGAACTACTTAAACCTAACTAACCTAAGGACATCACACACATCCATGCCCGAGCCAGGATTCGAACCTGCGACCATAGCGGTCGTGCGGTTCCAGACTGTAGCGCCTTTAACCGCTCGGCCACTCTGGCCGGCCCAATCTCCTTTTCCATTTGTTATTTATTTGGGCTGCAACCCCACAACTGCCTCATGTATTTTGAGGTAGTCTCTTCCATATTTTTGTATAGTAATCAAATTCTTTTGTAGCTTTTAACTTCCTTTTTGTTTTTGTTATAATAGCTGCATTAATTTGTTTAGCTCTTAATTTATGATCTAGCTCCATTTACTTGTATCCATTACGTTTTAAGATGTAGCTACTTTTATCCTATCGGTGACACCTAATCGTTCATTCTTGACTTCTGAACGACCCCGGGTGTGACTTGATAAATGGGTATCAGTTAATCTGTGGTAGCTTTCTTTATTATTAACAAGACTCAGCTGTGGAACCGAAGATGATCAATATTAGTGTACATATCCCTCCGCAGAAGGAATCGGACTTCTCTGAAGTAAGCGTTAGGAAACCGCACAGGCTTTGGCGCAACAGACCTTTCTATATTTAATTGCGACTGCTTATGAAACCTCATACTGTTTTCCCCACTTTTTTAAAGCTAATTCCTGTTTCCGTCTTCAATTTAACTTGGAAAATTTCAGATTAGCTTTACCGTTCAAATGGCATTGCACGTGGCATGCAACGCTACGTCTGCAATAAAGACGATACTTAATGGACCAAATAATATGAATACGCTGGTGTAAACACCTAATTTTCAAGTAAACTTTCTTGCTTATTGCAACGAACTGATGTCTTTTGGTTTTCACGCGTATTGTAGCGTTCCTGGAAGTGTCTTGAGTCGACGATACGGCTGTGATAGTTCTCACCTACTCGTACAGTCATGTCTGACCTTTACTGACTCTCACTGTCTCATTATCTGAGGAGTCTGTAGCAGTAGTGATAGATCTACCTGAGTCTACTGCCACGACAGCATTCAGAGCTCATGGCAAAACGTCATCTGGTGACATAATAGTGGACGGTAAGAGTGAGGTATTGGAGGGGGCTGTCAGAGGCTTTGTGACTCGTGCTTGGGTAGCTCAGTCGATACGGCACTTCCAAGCGAAAGGCAAAGACCCTTTCCAGACACGGTCCAACACACAGTTTTAACCTTCGAGGAAGTTTCGTACTACGTACATGAAAGGAGAAGGCTACAGAGACGCAAGGCGCAAGTAACATTGACTGTCGACAGTTATATAAATGTTGTGTGGGCCGAAGTGTCTGTTTTTGCCGGCCACTGTGACCGAGCGGTTCTAGGCGCTTCAGTCCGGAGCCGCGCGACTGCTACAGTCACAGGTTCGAATCCTGCCTCGGCCATTGATGTGTGGGATGTCCTTAGGTTAGTTAGGTTTAAGTAGTTCTAAGTTCTAGGGGACTGATGACATCGGATGTTAAGTCCCAAAGTGCTCAGAGCCATTTGAACCATTTTTTTGTCTATTTTTATCTATCTGCACTGATGGTGGGAATTCTGCAACCCATGCAACTCTTTATTTATACTTAAAGCACCGAAAGATTCTCAACAGTACATATTTTAGGTGATTTGCTGGCAAGGGGAGGTATTGATATGAACTAACATTTTCATCCACTTATTTCTGGACAGCATTAAGAATGTGAACTGGGACATTATCATTTTAGACCACAGGCTTTTGATAATGTATGGGATCTGTGAATTGGATGGATGGATCTGGAATTTTCACTTTATCGTTCTTATTATTTCTGGGACTTTAAAGACAAGTCAAACAAACAAACTTAATATTTGTAATGAAGAATATCCTGGAAAATTTTCATGTTGTCTTATTGTCGGTCGATGATGTAGGATGATTCAGAAAAGACCGTGAGGCTTTCCTGGAGAAGTAAGAATCCAAAAAACGACAATAACACCTAAAGAAACGAGACATTAAATCGAAGAAGAACTTCGTCTACGAAAACCATCTGCCTGTATATTACAGATTGGGGACGAAATATGAATAGCGACAAATTACCTTAGTTCATATTTATTATCCTTACACTAAATACTCAAGGAAATAGCAATGTAAGTCACCAAGTGCAATGGAGTTTTGTAACAAGGTTTCTATTTATGTATGTAAATACAAACAAATTACGGAAATAGAACAATACGAATCGTGTGGCTAGGTTTGGTGGACGTTGATGAAAACAAGATAAAATCTATATCTACATCTACATCTACATTGATACTCCGCAAGCCACCCAACGGCGTGTGGCGGAGGGCACTTTACGTGCCACTGTCATTACCTCCCTTTCCTGCTCCAGTCGCGTATGGTTCGCGGGGAGAACGACTGTCTGAAAGCCTCCGTGCGCGCTCTAATCTCTCTAATTTTACATTCGTGATCTCCTCGGGAGGTATAAGTAGGGGGAAGCAATATATTCGATACCTCATCCAGAAACGCACCCTCTCAAAACCTGGCGAGCAAGCTACACCGCGATGCAGAGCGCCTCTCTTGCAGAGTCTGCCACTTGAGTTTATTAAACATCTCCGTAACGCTATCACGGTTACCAAATAACCCTGTGACGAAACGCGCCGCTCTTCTTTGGATCTTCTCTATCTCCTCCGTCAGACCGATCTGGTACGGATCCCACACTGATGAGCAATACTCAAGTATAGGTCGAACGAGTGTTTTGTAAGCCACCTCATTTGTTGATGGACTACATTTTCTAAGCACTCTCCCAATGAATCTCAACCTGGTACCCGCCTTACCAACAATTAATTTTATATGATCATTCCACTTCAAATCGTTCCGCACGCATACTCCCAGATATTTTACAGAAGTAACTGCTACCAGTGTTTGTTCCGCTATCATATAATCATACAATAAAGGATCCTTCTTTCTATGTATTCGCAATACATTACATTTGCCTATGTTAAGGGTCAGTTGCCACTCCCTGCACCAAGTGCCTATCCGCTGCAGATCTTCCTGCATTTCGCTACAATTTTCTAATGCTGCAACTTCTCTGTATACTACAGCATCATCCGCGAAAAGCCGCATGGAACTTCCGACACTATCTACTAGGTCATTTATATATATTGTGAAAAGCAATGGTGCCATAACACTCCCCTGTGGCACGCCAGAGGTTACTTTAACGTCTGTAGACGTCTCTCCATTGATAACAACATGCTGTGTTCTGTTTGCTAAAAACTCTTCAATCCAGTCACACAGCTGGTCTGATATTCCGTAGGCTCTTACTTTATCAGGCGACAGTGCGGAACTGTATCGAACGCCTTCCGGAAGTCAAGAAAAATAGCATCTACCTGGGAGCCTGTATCTAATATTTTCTGGGTCTCATGAACAAATAAAGCGACTTGGGTCTCACACGATCGCAGTTTCCGGAATCCATGTTGATTCCTACATAGTAGATTCTGGGTTTCCAGAAATGACATGATACGCGAGCAAAAAACATTTTCTAAAATTCTACAAGAGATCGACGTCAGAGATATAGGTCTATAGTTTTGCGCATTTGCTCGACGACCCTTCTTGAAGACTGGGACTATCTGTGCTCTTTTCCAATCATTTGGAACCCTCCGTTCCTCTAGAGACTTGCGGTACACGGCTGTTAGAAGGGGGGCAAGTTCTTTCGCGTACTCTGTGTAGAATCGAATTGGTATCCCGTCAGGTCCAGTGGACTTTCCTCTATTGAGTGATTCCAGTTGCTTTTCTATTCCTTGGACACTTATTTCGATGTCAGCCATTTTTTCGTTTGTGCGAGGATTTAGAGAAGGAACTGCAGTGCGGTCTTCCTCTGTGAAGCAGCTTTGGAAAAAGGTGTTTAGTATTTCAGCTTTACGCGTGTCATCCTCTGTTTCAATGCCATCATCATCCCGTAGTGTCTGGATATGCTGTTTCGAGCCACTTACTGATTTAACGTAAGACCAGAACTTCCTAGGATTTTCTGTCGCCGGTACATAGAATTTTACTTTCGAATTCAATGAACGCTTCACGCATAGCCCTCCTTACGCTAACTTTGACATCGTTTAGCTTCTGTTTGTCTGAGAGGTTTTGGCTGCGTTTAAATTTGGAGTGGAGCTCTCTTTGCTTTCGCAGTAGTTTCCTAACTTTGTTGTTGTACTACGGTGGGGTTTTCCCGTCCCTCACAGTTTTACTCGGCACGTACCTGTCTAAAACGCATTTTACGATTGCCTTGGACTTTTTCCATAAACACTCAACATTGTCAGTGTCGGAACAGAAATTTTCGTTTTGATCTGTTAGGTAGTCTGAAATCTGCCTTCTATTACTCTTGCTAAACAGATAAACCTTCCTCCCTTTTTTTATATTCCTATTAACTTCCATATTCAGGGATGCTGCAACGGCCTATGATCACTGATTCCCTGTTCTGTACATACAGAGTCGAAAAGTTCGGGTCTGTTTGTTATCAGTAGGTCCAAGATGTTATCTCCACGAGTCGGTTCTCTGTTTCATTGCTCGAGGTAATTTGCGGATAGTGCACTCAGTATAATGTCACTCGATGCTCTGTCCCTACCACCCGTCCTAAACATCTGAGTGTCCCAGTCTATATCTGGCGGCTGTGGTTGCCATTGGTCGGACATATTTGCTACCTACACTGTTCTTGGCACTTTCAAAGGACTTGACACGTTAGAAGCTGTAGCAAACCCTGCTTTCTGATGCGCTGTAACACAACCACCAGCTCTCGGTAAAAAATGACCGACCCAGCTGTCTTGTGACAGCCAGAGCGAGAGCACCAGCAGCAGCGAGTACTGTTTGTATAAAGCGTTTATTTTGCATTTTGTTTACGACCTTCCACTAAGGAAGGGATTCTATTTGTGTTTATCTGCTCTGCATAGTAACTAACAGTTCTTGATAAAACTTTACGTAGTTTTCGTGTTAGATTTCTTAGTGTTTTCTTGATCGTTTAGAACAGAAAGCGCCCTAAAACCGTCTTTTGTTTGTTTCGCGTCCGTTAGCCACTAGTCACTTGAATCAGCAGTTGTCTTGTGACAGCCAGAGCGACAGCAGCAGCGAGTACTGTTTGTATAAAGCGTTTTTGTACTTATTTGCTGCGCTTAGCCTTTAAATAGTTTTTCTGGGAAAACCTAGCATAGTTTTCGCGTCTCGTATTTCAGTGAGTGTTTCTTGATTATCAGAGTAGCTCATCAGAAGATTATCTTGGGAATTTGTCACCGTATAGAGTAGGGTAAACATAGTCATGTGTAGGGACTGTGGTTGTTGTGAGCGGACGCAAGGAGAATTGGCCACTCTTCGGGGGCAGGTGGAGGCTTTGTCTGTTAGGCTCATCGAGCTCGAGGCGCAGGCGTCGGCTCGTAGTGGCGTTGGGGCAACTGTGGTGAGACCTATGCCTACTTCGGTGGCCTTGGAATCACATGGAACCCCTGATGTCGCTGCGTCTTCCGGCAGTGAGCATCTTACCGGTCAGCCATCACTCCAGGGTGAATGGCGGACAGTGGTGGGCTCGCGCGTGCCTGGCCGAAAGGCGAAGGTGGGATCTGGCCGCGTGGCAGCTGCCTTACCCCTTTCCAACAGGTACGGGGTGCTTCCTAGTGGTGATGACATCGTTTCCGAGCCACCACAGGATGCCTCGCCTGTTGGGCCAGTGGCCGATTCTCCGGCAAGGTCCCGACAGTCACAGAGGGCGGGCCTATTAGTTATAGGGAGCTCCAACGTTAGGCGGGTTATGGAGCCCCTCAGGAAAATAGCGGGTAGGTCGGGGAAGAATGCCAGTGTGCACTCGGTGTGCTTGCCGGGGGGTCTCGTCCGTAATGTGGAGGAGGCCCTTCCGGCAGCTATTGAACGCACTGGGTGTGACCGGCTGCAGATAGTAGCACATGTCGGAACGAATGACGCCTGCCGCTTGGGTTCTGAGGCCATCCTTGGTTCCTTCCGGCGGCTGGCTGATTTGGTGAAGACAACCAGCATCGCACGCGGAGTGCAAGCTGAGCTTAATATCTGCAGCATAGTGCCCAGAGTCGATCGCGGTCCTCTGGTTTGGAGCCGTGTGGAGGGTCTAAACCAGAGGCTCAGACGACTCTGCGACTATAATGGTTGCAAATTCATCGACCTCCGTTATTGGGTGGAGAACTGTAGGGCCCCCCTAGACAGGTCAGGCGTGCACTACACACCGGAAGCAGCTACTAGGGTAGCAGAGTACGTGTGGCGTGCACACGGGGGTTTTTTAGGTTAGAGGGACCCCCCCTTGGGCGAAACGATACAATACCTGACGGCTTACCAGAGAGGACATTATCATCGTTGATAAAGAACGTCCGTCCTCAGAGACCAAAAACAGGAAAAGTCAACGTAATATTGGTAAACTGCAGGAGTATCCAGGGCAAGGTTCCTGAATTAGTATCTCTTATTGAAGGAAATAGTGCGCATATAGTATTAGGAACGGAAAGTTGGTTAAAACCGGAAGTGAACAGTAACGAAATCCTAGACACAGAATGGAATATATACCGCAAGGATAGGATAAACGCCAATGGTGGAGGAGTATTTATAGCAGTAAAGAATTCAATAATATCCAGTGAAGTTACTAGCGAATGCGAATGTGAAATAATCTGGGTTAAGTATCAAAGGTGGGTCAGATATGATAGTCGGATGCTTCTATAGACCACCTGCATCAGCAACCGTAGTAGTTGAGCGCCTCAGAGAGAACCTGCAGAACGTCGTGAAGAAGTTTCGTGATCATACTATTGTAACAGGGGGAGACTTCAATCTACCAGGTATAGAATGGGATAGTCACACAATCAGAACTGGAGCCAGGGACAGAGACTCTTGTGACATTATCCTGACTGCCTTGTCCGAGAATTACTTCGAGCAGATAGTTAGAGAACCAACTCGTGAAGCTAACGTTTTAGACCTCATAGCAAGAAATAGACCGGAACTTTTCGACTCCGTGAATGTAGAAGAGGGTATCAGTGATCATAAGTCAGTGGTTGCATCAATGACTACAAGTGTAATAAGAAATGCCAAGAAAGGAAGGAAAATATATTTGCTTAACAAGAGTGATAGGGCACAAATCGCAGAATATCTGAGTGACCACCATCAAACGTTCATTTCTGAGGAAGAGGATGTGGAACAAAAATGGAAAAAATTCAGAAACATCGTCCAGTACGCCTTAGATAAGTTCGTACCGACTAAGGTCCAAAGCGAGGGGAAAGATCCACCGTGGTATAACAATCATGTACGAAAGGTACTACGGAAACAAAGAAAGCTTCATCATAGGTTTAAGAGTAGTCGAATCATAGCTGATAAGGAAAAGCTGAACGAAGCGAAAAAGAGCGTAAAGAGAGCAATGAGAGAAGCATTCAACGAATTCGAACATAAAACATTGGCAAACAATCTAAACAAGAACCCTAAAAAGTTTTGGTCATATGTAAAATCGGTAAGCGGATCTAAATCCCCTATTCAGTCACTCGTTGACCACGATGGCACCGAAACAGAGGACGACCGAAGAAAGGCAGAAATACTGAATTCAGTGTTCCGAAACTGTTTCACTGCGGAAAATCGTAACACGGTCCCTGACTTCAGCCGTCGCACGGACGCCAAAATGGAAAATATTGAAATAAACGATATCGGAATTGAAAAACAACTGCTATCACTTAGTAGCGGAAAAGCATCCGGACCAGACGAGATACCCTTAAGATTCTACAGTGATTATGCTAAAGAACTTGCCCCCTTTCTATCAGCAATTTATCGTAGATCGCTGGAAGAACGTAAAGTACCTAGCGACTGGAAGAAAGCGCAGGTCGTTCCCATTTTCAAGAAGGGTCATAAATCAGATACGAATAATTATAGGCCTATTTCGCTTACGTCAATCTGTTGTAGAATAATGGAACATGTTTTGTGTTCTCGTATTATGACGTTCTTAGATAATACAAATCTCCTTCATCATAACCAACATGGATTCCGCAAACAGAGATCATGTGAAACTCAGCTCGCCCTATTTGCCCAAGAAATTCACAGTGCCGTAGACACTGGCGAGCAGATTGATGCCGTATTCCTGGACTTCAGGAAGGCATTTGATACGGTTCCGCACTTACGTTTAGTGAAAAAATACGAGCTTACGGAATATCGGACCAGGTTTGTGATTGGATTCAGGATTTCCTAGAAGAAAGAACACAACATGTCATTCTTAACGGTTCAAAATCTGCAGATGTAGAGGTAATTTCGGGAGTACCGCAGGGAAGCGTGATAGGACCTTTATTGTTTACAATATACATAAATGACTTAGTTGACAACATCGGTAGCTCCGTGAGGCTATTTGCAGATGACACGGTTGTCTACAAGAAAGTAGCAACATCAGAAGACTCGTACGTACTCCAGGAGGACCTGCAGAGGATTAATGCATGGTGCGACAGCTGGCAGCTTTCCCTAAACGTAGATAAATGTAATATAATGCGCATACATAGGGGCAGAAATCCATTCCAGTACGATTATGCCATAGGTGGTAAATCATTGGAAGCGGTAACGACCGTAAAATACTTAGGAGTTACTATCCGGAGCGATCTGAAGTGGAATGATCACATAAAACAAATAGTGGGAAAAGCAGGCGCCAGGTTGAGATTCATAGGAAGAATTCTAAGAAAATGTGACTCATCGACGAAAGAAGTAGCTTACAAAACGCTTGTTCGTCCGATTCTTGAGTATTGCTCATCAGTATGGGACCCTTACCAGGTTGGATTAATAGAAGAGATAGACATGATCCAGCGAAAAGCAGCGCGATTCGTCATGGGGACATTTAGTCAGCGCGAGAGCGTTACGGAGATGCTGAACAAGCTCCAGTGGCGGACACTTCAAGAAAGGCGTTACGCAATACGGAGAGGTTTATTATCGAAATTACGAGAGAGAACATTCCGGGAAGAGATGGGCAACATATTACTACCGCCCACATATATCTCGCGTAATGATCACAACGAAAAGATCCGAGAAATTAGAGCAAATACGGAGACTTACAAGCAGTCGTTCTTCCCACGCACAATTCGTGAATGGAACAGGGAAGGGGGGATCAGATAGTGGTACAATAAGTACCCTCCGCCACACACTGTAAGGTGGCTCGCGGAGTACAGATGTAGATGTAGATGTAACGGTCTGGTTTGTTCTGACATCATCTCTCAAAGTTAGAAAGGACAAACAATACGAGTAAAATAAGCAATGAGTACTGAAGATCTGAGGAATTATGAGATGCGTTTGAAGTTCTCTAAAGCTGTACTTACCTCGGTAATAAATATCGCACTAGGCAGTTTCGTTGAAGAGAAAAAGGGCACTTACAGAGGGTATACTGACAAATGTGGGTGCAAGGAAAGCAGCTGCGAGTAAACATAGGAAGCCGGAAGAAATACGTACTTAAGCTGAACAGCGAAAGAACGAAGTACCAAAACGCCGAGGGAAAGACACGAATATATTAAAAGAAGCCACTTATGAATGATATAAAAGCTACAGAATGACGGTGAAGAAATCGAAAAAGAAAATGTCGTCAGATGGACTGAATTAGCAAACAGAAAAGTCAATGCAACCTTCGGTGTGATTAAAATCAAAGGCGTCAATACTGTTAAACTCAGAGGACAGAGCGCGTAGTCGGAAGACTACACTGAAGTCTTCAATGTGAGGGAAGATTCTTCTGATGTAGTACAAGACAGTATTGGAGTCGATACGGCAGACATAGGAGGTGCCAGTATTAGACCCAGAGTGTATATGGGCTTAGGAGGGCTTGCGATCAAATAATGCAGAAGTCATTAACAGTCCTTCGAAGGTTCTAAAAAATTTGGAGTGTAAAATCAATGAGTCTAGAGACATACCACAAGATTTGAGCAAAAATATCTTCGATACAGTTGCGAAACAGAGACAGCAGATAAGTGAGAGAACTGTTGCAAAATCACCTTAACTGCTCGTTTATATATGTGGTGTCACCGCCAGACACCACGCTTGCTAGGTGGTAGCTTAAATCGGCCGCGGTCCATTTAGTACATGTCGGACCCGCGTGTCGCCACTGTGTGATCGCAGACTGAGTCGCCACTACAAGGCAGGTCTCGAGATGCGGACTAGCACTCGCCCCAGTTGTACGACGACTTTGCTAGCGACTACACTGACGAAGCCTTTCTCTCATTTGCCGAGAGACAGTTAGAATAGCCTTCAGCTAAGTCCATGACTACGACCTAGCAAGGTGCCATTAACCGTATCTGAAGACAGTCTTATTTGTATTATCAAGAGCGATGTACCACAAGGACTATATAAAAGTTAAGTATTCCCAAAGCAACGTACTTTTCTTGCTACCATTCACTACTTATCCTTTTCGAGAATTCACGCCCGTCTGCGTTAGATAGCGTGCATTTCGGCCACCTCTATCTACAAGGTGTTCGCACATTTGCCAACACATCATTGGCGACGAGAAAAACGTGTTCTTTCTAATTGCTTACATTTACTTGTGTCATGGCTTCGCCAGATGTACTGTCCGAATTTTATCGCTTGCAGAATCAGCAGACGCAGGCGTTATTGGATGCCCTTGGACAGCTCGTCCAGGGTCAACGTGCCATTCACACAGATGCGGCGGCCGCCGCTTCACCGATACCGCAGCCACAACATGCAGTTGCACCGCCGTTTCGCAACTTTCATGAGGCCCTCGAGACATGGACTGAGTGGTCACGCCAGTTTGGATTCCATCTCGCCGCCTACGGAATTCAAGGTAACGAGCGGCAGCCTCATTTATTGTCGTGTGTAGGGGTACAAACGTACCGTGTGATAGTGAAATTGTTTCCCCGACGCGACGTAGCAACTCTGTCCTACGAGGAAATTTTGTCGGCATTCGACGCCTATTTCAAGGAAACATTTAATGTAGTTGCAAAAAGGTATACGTTTTTTCGTACAAAATGTACGGCCGGTCAAACTAATAGGGAGTGGGTTGCAACTTTGCAAGGCCTTACTAGTGATTGTGCATTTGAATGTGACTGTGGCCTTCCTTATTCAGATACAATGGTACGTGATGCAATTGCACAGAACGTTTCTGATGTTCGTATACGGGAGCAAATTTTGAAACTAGTTAATCCCTCCCTTCAACAAGTGATAGACATATTGGATAGACAAGACACACTTGACTTTGCTCAGGAATCATTTGAAACTTCGCCAGCAGTGTGTAACGTTAACCGGCCCGCCGGGCGCGCTGCGCGGCCCGGTAAACTGCCCTCGCACACGTCCGAGCAGCTGCCGCCACGCTCTAAACCACGTGTCCCGCGAAAGCGAGCAAATGCAGTGCTGAAATCATGCCCGTGGTGTGCAACTAGACATTCGCGTGAAAATTGCCCGTCACGCCAGGCTATTTGCTTTTTCTGTAATAAGAAAGGACATGTTCAAAGTGTTTGCCAGAAAAAGCTCCGATCAGACAATCACAATCATTCCCGGCCTTTTGCTTCGCGCCGGAATCGAACCAAGGACACTCAGGCTCGTGGACCTTCCCCCATGGACATTCATGTAGTTAATTCCACTTCGTCCAGTGCCACTTTCTCAAACATTGACTGTGTTCGTCCCACAAATACTGTGCGTCGACGTCGCCGGAAATCACGTCAATTAGCAAGTGATGCTGTACCTGTATCAGTTCAAATTTCACGAGACAGTCGCTCTTGTCGTCAGCAGGACAATAAACTTTTTGTAGATTTGGACTTTAATGGCACGGTCATACCATTCCAGCTCGATACCGGAGCTGCAGTTTCATTGCTCAATCATGACACGTAGAAACAACTGGGCAAACCTCCGTTGCGTGCCGCAAATGTTCAGTTAAAAAGTTATTCAGGACAGCAGATCCCTGTGTTAGGACAGTGCACTCTTCTTGCAACATACAAGGGACAAACAAAACTTGTCATTTTACGTACTTCGTTCTTCTACTGCAGTGAACTTGTTTGGTTTAGATTTATCTCAGTTGTTTAACATGTCTATAGTAAATCAGGTCCTATCAGTGAATCACACTGTGCCTTCAGACAGTGTTTCTCGTCTGTGTGAAGAATTTGCAGACATTTTTGCACCAGGCCTTGGTTGTGCTAAGAACTATGAAGCACACTTGGAACTGAAAGTAAACGCGCAACCGAAATTTTTCCGAGCGCGCAATGTTCCTCACGCATTGCGTGATGAGGTCGCAAGAACATTAAACGATTTAGAATCACGAGGTGTGAGTGAATGTGCGCAATGCCTCTTCTATTTCAGCTCCGCTTCATCGCGTACGCCGTATAGGTGTTCCGTTCGTCTGGACGACGGAATGCGAACGCGCCTTTCGCCAGTTGAAATCGGCGTTGCTTTCTAATACTTGCCTTACACATTCGATCCCCAGAAACCCCTTTTGTTGATGGTAGATGCATCGGATTTCGGGATCGGTGCTGTGCTTGCGCACAATGTTGGCTCGCATGATCGCCCTATTGCCTTTGCGTCCAAATTGCTCTCATCTGCGCAAAGAAATTATTCACAGATAGAGAAAGAAGCTTTGGCTCTCGTGTTTGGTGTTACTAAGTTCCATGATTTCTTGTATGGTCGTCACTTTACCATCATCACAGACCACAAACCTTTGACATCGCTTTTTCATCCGAACAAGCCTGTACCTCCACGTACAGCGCAGAAATTCATTCGCTGGTCTATTTTCCTCTCGCAGTACCGCTACGATATCTTGTATCGGTCCACTGCTAAGCACAGCAACGCCGATGCGTTGTCCCGTTTGCCTGTTGCTGAGGATAAAGCGTTCGATTCTTCCGAACTTGCTTGCATGTTCATTGATTCAGAAACCGATGAAGTGGTCGAATCGTTTCCGATTGATTTTCGTCGTGTAGCTACAGCCACAGCTGCTGACCCTGTCCTTGCTACCGTTTTGTGTTTTGTTGCTACGCAATGGCCTTTGTCAAAGTCTCGGATCGAGGATCCGTTGGTTCGCCGATTTTTTGCTCACAAGGAGAGACTTTTTGTTCGACGTGGTGTTTTGTTGTTGCGTTCTGATAATGATCAGTCCAGAGTCGTGGTCCCACGTTCGTTACAGTCCTCTGTTTTACGGCTTCTTCACCAAGGACATTGGGGTATAGTGCGAACGAAACAACTTGCTCGTCAGCACTGTACTTGGTTCGGAATCGATGCTGCGATTACGAATATGTGTTCTTCTTGCATGGCGTGTGCCGAACAACAATCCGCACCGCCGCGGAAAGTCTTTGCATGGCCAAAAGCCACTTCCCCTTGGCAACGCTTACACATCGATTTTGCTGGTCCATTCTGGAATGCTCGATGGTTGGTTCTGGTCGATGCCTTCAGTAATTTTCCTTTTGTTGTCCGGATGTCTTCCACGACGGCCTCCGCCACCATCCAAGCGTTGTCTGCTATCTTTTGCATTGAAGGTCTTCCGCAGACTATTGTTTCCGACAATGGCCCACAATTCATGTCCGCAGAATTTGTCATTCTGCCAGGCCAATGGTATTCAACATCTGACATCCGCGCCGTTTTCGCCTCAGTCAAACGGTGCCACTGAACGATTGATCTGGACTTTCAAGTCACACATGTTAAAGTTGAAAGAGTCGCATTCTCGGGAGGACGCATTGTTGCTCTTTTTGTCTTCGTATCGCTCTCAGCCCCGAGATGGTCGCTCGCCGACTGAGTTGCTCCACGGTCGTCCTCATCGAACCTTGATGTCTTTGCTGCACCCGCCGCATCAGGTTCCTGTGCAGCGGCAGACTTCTGCTTTTGCTCCAGGCGACGTTGTATTCTATCGCAACTTTCGCGGTTCACGGCGTTGGCTCGCAGGGCGCATTCTTCGCTGCCTCGGCCGCGCGATGTATTTGGTTTTGGGGGCCTCTGGTGAGGTGCGTCGGCATCTCAAGCAGCTGTGCCTCTGTCGTCGCACGGGTTCTGCCGCTCCCCGTCTGCTTTCAGCGACGGTGCCGTCCGGTCAGCGCCCTGGGGACCCATCTACTGGCTCGCCTCATTCCCAGGTGTTACCGACGATGCCTTCCATTTTGCCCCATGGCGACGCGCCGCTGCCGCCTCCGCCGCCGCCGCCGCCTGTCCTCCCGCCGGCGCCGCCCGCAGTGGACGTCACGCTGCAGCCGCCTAGCGCCTCCCTGGGTCACGCGCCGCCGATCGCTTCCCGTGACCAGCTGTCCTCCGCCATGGAACTCCCGACCGCTCCGGACCACGTGACGTCATCGCGCGTCGGCTACCCCGACGCAATGGAGGTCGACACTTCGGCCCCTCATGTTTCTTTACGGGCGCATACACCGCATGTTGACGTGCACCCTGGACTAGCTTTTCAGGCGTTTCCTAGCTCCCCTCGGACCGAATGGCCGGGTGCGGGTGGCACGGCCTCGCCTGTTGTTAGGCTCCCCACCTCATCGCATACGTCCACATGGGGTCCTCCCCACGGCGGGCGGAAGTCTTATCACGCGACCGTTCGCCGATTTGCGGGGGAGGAATGTGGTGTCACCGCCAGACACCACGCTTGCTAGGTGGTAGCTTAAATCGGCCGCGGTCCATTTAGTACATGTCGGACCCGCGTGTCGCCACTGTGTGATTGCAGACCGAGCGCCACCACAAGGCAGGTCTCGAGATACGGACTAGCACTCGCCCCAGTTGTACGACGACTTTGCTAGCGACTACACTGACGAAGCCTTTCCCTCATTTGCAGAGAGACATTTGGAATAGCCTCCAGCTAAGTCCATGACTATGACCTAGCAAGGCGCCATTAACCGTATCTGAAGATAGTCTTATTTGTATTGTCAAGAGCGATGTACCACAAGGACTATATAAAAGTTAAGTATTCCCAAAGCAACGTACTTTTCTTGCTACCATTCACTACTTATCCTTTTCCAGAATTCACGCCCGTCTGCGTTAGATAGCGTGCATTTCGGCCTCCTCCATCTACAAGGTGTTGGCACATTTGCCAATACATCAGTATATGCTGCCGATGATAATAATACACACAAGCAAGGGGAAAAAATCGAGCCCATAGGTGTCGATCAGTTTGGTTTTAAAACTGATGTAGGCACCAGACTGGCAGTTTTGACGTTTCATAAGGAAAACGATTCTTAACATCATCCAACACACGGTGATAGGATCTGCCTACACAGAAAAAGCGTTAGTGTAAAATGGTGCAAGGTTTTCGAAATTCTAATACAGATAGGAGTAAGTTACAGGAAAAGACAGGTGGTCTATACTACCGCATAAGGACAATATGCTGTTCAAAATTGTCAAGAAAACCTCGAGAAGTATCTGACCAATTTACTTCACGATTTTAAACAATTCTTTAATGAACGTTCTGACGCACATAGGCTACATCTTTTTTAATATATATAATACATAAATATATTTGTAGTATATAAAACGAAAAGGTTGTTACCCAAAATATGAAAAATTTTTGACCGATTTTCTTTAGACTTTTAGATGATACTCTAATGATCATTCATACGTACTTAGGTTATATATTTTTAATATGTACAGTATATAAATAAATATGTAATATACAAATGTGAAATGTTGTTACCACAAATCTCGTAAAGTTCATGTTTGGTTTACTTCACATTTTCTCATGATACACTAATGAGCAGTCAGAAAACAACAGTCTATATGTATTTTTAATGTATATAGTATGTAAATACAAATGAAATATATCAACAGGGTGATTGTTACCAAGAAATTCGAAAAGTTGCTGACCGATTTACTTCAGATTTTTACACGATGCTCTAATGAACATTCGGATGGACGTAGGCTATATATTTTCTTAATATATGTAAAATATAAATATTTATGTATTATATGAAGGGCTTATTTCAGTAGTGGTACAAGTCCATTACCTCCACTTTTCTGTCTATAAAGCTTCTGAAATAAATGAGCCAAACAAACAGAAAGAAAGGTTCATCTCTAGCAAGAAGCCATATGCTTGAATATTTCTGGTATCTCAACTGCAGATTTTTCAGCCCTCATTTAACTTTATGACTATTTATCTCAATATGAACAAAAATGGACTTGTACCACTATTGAAATAAGCCCTTCATATAAAGGGTAAATGTTGTTACCAAAGCCTCAAAACATGCTTCACCGATTTGCTGCAAATTTTTACACAATACTCTACTGAATATTGGGACTGATGCAAACTACATTTTTTGAAGTATGTGTGTAATATATGGAGGAAGAGATACATATGTGGACTAGGGGTATTGAATATGAAATACTATGGTTTCTCGCCTTCTAAGCGCTGTACTTTCCTGAGCTGCTTGAAAACTACGTTCACCAACTGTAGATTGTTTTGGGGATTCATTCATACTACAGTTGACAATTATTGCGAGTGAGCAAAGTTTTTTTGACGAATTCACCACGAGGAGTAATTGTGGCATATTCGGGTGTTCAGTTTCATGCTTGTCATAATACATAAATCTTTAATATATTTTGTTCAAATGGCTCTGAACACTATGCGACTTAACTTCTGAGGTCATCAGTCGCCTATAACTTAGAACTAATTAAACCTAACTAACCTAAGGACATCACACACATCCATGCCCGAGGCAGGATTCGAACCTGCGACCGTAGCGGTCGCTCGGTTCCAGACTGTAGCGCCTAGAACTGCACGCCCACTCCGGCCGAATATATTTTGTAAACAGACTTTTAGCTAATACATTAAGTCGTAAAATGGCTTGTTTTTTGCCTATTTAAATTTAATTTTCGATTTTATTTGCTTTTCTGAATTTCAGGATGGCTGTGTCACTAATATGGAATACTAGTATTCCATATTTATACCGTGGTATTTCATATTTGTGTCGTACTTTCACACCCTGTTTTACGTCTAGGAATGTCTTCATAAATCACTTCAAGAGCTTAAAGGCAGCGGAATGAATCTGCTACGCAAATAGCAATTAAAATGTTAGAGATAAGAAAATGGACCATTCTAGAAATCTGGATGTCAGAAATCTCGCGTGCCAAACCATTTCAATATCTTATTCTGCTTCTCCACGCTTCCCACAAGACGTAACCGCCGGATAGAATTCATGAGCCCTTTGAAAGCCTGTTATACTGAGCAGGTATACGCATAGAAGAGGGAAAATGCACGTAGAGCAACAAACATATACATGGCCGAACTGAATGGGATGGCCAATCTCAAGTGCCAATCACGGAAGAGAGCAGTCAGTGGGTTTAGGGTGACAGAAGTATACCCGTTAAAACCTCATAAGTTCACGGATGCAGATTTCATTGCCAGCAATGAAGGAAGAATTGAGGATTTACCCAAAGATCCAGTCAATGAACCATCGGCAGGAGTTGTGTCTTCTGAAAGTGAGAAGGGTAATACTGAAGTCGAGGGAAGAACATCTGCCGCTTCAGCTGAAATTACGCCTTGGCAGATCTCGTCTGTTGCACAAAGGAGAAGGAAGACACCACGCTCGAGTGGAAGAAAACCAGGTCCTTCAGCAGTCCTAACCTTATCTGCATACGAGAGCGCTCTTGAAGTGTTGACGGCAGCAACAAATAAGCCGGAGACAAAGGAGCAGAGGCCACCAAAGCGTAGGAACCAAGAATCATCCGATTCTGAGGTTGATGTTTTCAGTGTGAGGGATGATTCCTCCGCCCTCAGTAGCGTTCTGGACAACAGTGTACCCACTGATGAAGATGGCAGTTGTCTACTTTGCTCAGGTAAATTTTCGCAGGACGAGGCAGGCGAAGAATGGGTAACGTGCCTAACGTACCAAATGTGGGCGCACTCTGAATGTGCTGTTTACGGTAAAGGACGATACGTGTAAGTGAAATTACTGGGAGTAAGGAATTTAATAACGGAAAAGGATATATTTCTTGTGTTTTTCTATTATGTTATTATATTTTAAAGTGTTTACTTTGACAAATAATTATTAGAGTTTCCATTATTTGTTTTAACTTTAAAAAATTTGAAAGGGATGGACTATTTCACATTTGTACCATATAATCTGAAGTGTCAAAAATGTCAAACGTTGTTTTAAGCATAATTTAGAAATGTTCCTAACTTAGTATGATTTCGAAAATATAGGAAATATTCAAATGTATCCAAAGTATGTGCTATAGATATGTTGTTTGCTTAATGAGAAAACAAAATGGTATTCCATATTTTTACTACTTCTTCTAAATATAATTAATTAATACGTAAATTCCAAACTTGTTACCAAAATACACAAAAACTTCTTGACCAATTAACATCAAATTTTTACACAATATTTTAATGAACATCTGAACTGAAAATGGTTTAATATCTTTTCAACACATATCTGTGTAATATATATGTGGTACACGTTGATACCAAAAATCTCGAAAAGTCATTCAAAAATTTACTTCAGTTTTCACATGATATTGTAATGAACATGTGAATGGAGATGGGCTACGTGTTTTTTCGATATATACGCTACATAATTAAGTATGTAAGTATATAAAGGGGAAGCATTGTTAACAAAAATCTAGAAAAGTTCTTGACCGATTTACTTCAAATTTTCATGCAACACTCTAATGAAAATTTGGGAAGATATAGGCTATACGTTTTATGTGACTTACGCAATACTTAAACATAACTGAATTACATAAATGGGACACTGAGTTACCAAAAGTCTTGAAAAGTGGTTCATACATTTACTACAAATTTTTACATGATATTTTGATGAGCATTTGGGTTACATAGGCCACTTTCTTTTTAATATGTATGTTTCGTGTTTTTGTTGCGGTCAGTTTCAGTTACAATAACGAGGCATGTGAACCATTAGACATATTGTCTCGCCATCTGTGTTCTTTTTCTTGACATATAATTTCAAACAGGAATTGCATACACAAGAATGTGCTGTTTTGCTCTCATCCTTGCCGACTGCTTCACAGAAAACAGATGCAGTGTATTAATATCTTAACACCTTTTGATTTGTTAAGTCCCATAGTGCTCAGAGCCATTTGAACCATTTGAACCTTATGATTAGAATCCTACTGTTTTATCTGAATCTTTCAAAAAGTTGTCATCCTATACTTTTGCAGATTAAAATTATACGAAATACTGTCATTGAAGGTAATATCCTCACAGATCGTGAGCTGGAGAGGTCTCCCTTATACCCCTATACCAATGATTCCTAAGTTAAAAGGACTTCAATTCTCGATGAAGGATTCGTTTGAAATAACAGAAAACGAGGCTATAGATCAGAAACTTGGACAGGACAAGAGGGGGGCGGGTGGCAGAAGAGAGGAGATGTACATAGAGAGCGGGGAGAACGAGAGAGAGAGGGGCGGGGGTGGGGTGGGGGAAGGAGGCCCAGATAGGCAAAGGGAGAACGGAGGATGAGATGGACGTGCTGTATACCCAATTCTCACACGGATTTAGCAATTGGGAAGCAATGCTGGGTTCGCTGGTACGTAATCTGAACAAGTTAGAAGCGGGAATGAGCAGAATGGAAGACCAAGAGGAGCTAGGACTGAAAAGGATGTAAGACAGGGATGCAGCCTCTGATGTTAAATCTAGAGAACGAAGATTCAATAGAGGGAGTAAAATAAAAGTCCAATAATGGGATTAAAATTCAAGCTGAAAGGACAGCAATGATAAGATTCGCTGATAGTATTGCTATCCTCAGTGGAAATGAAGAAGAATTACAAAACCTGTTGAACAGCATGAATAGTCCAATGAGTACGGTATATAGATTTAAAGTAAACCGAAGTAACAAAATAATGAGGAGTTGCACAGATAACTACAGAGAGAAACTTACCATCAGAATTGTTGACCATGTAGCAGATGAAGTTAAGAGAGTTCTACGACCTTGGAAGCAAAATAACACATGACGGACGAGGCAAAGAAGACGCAAAATGCAGAATAGCACAGGCGAAGAGGATATTTATGGCGGAGAGAAGCATACTGATATCGAACATAGGTCTTAATTTGAGGAATAAATTTGTGGGATTACATGTTTGGAGCGTAGCATTGTATGGTAATGAAACACGGACTGTGGAAAAGCTGTAACACAAGAGAATCGAAGCATTTGAGATGTGGTGCTACGGAAGAATGTTGAAAATTAGATGGACTGACGAGGTGAGGAATAAGGAAGTTCTCCACAGAATCAATGAGGGAAAGAGAACACGGAAAACACTGACATGAAGAAGAGACAGGATGATATGACATGTGTTTAGATATAGGGGAATAATTTTCGTGGTTCCAGAGGCACCTGTCGAGCTTAAAAACAGTATAGGAAAGCAGGGACCGTTGTGTACCCAGTAAATAATTGAGGACGTATGGTGCAAGTGCTACTCTGAGATGAAGAGGTTGTCACAAGAGAGGAATTAGTGACGGGCCAGATCAAACAAGTAACAACAGTAAGGATTAATTAAAAAAAAAAAAAACTCTGACAGTTTTAGAAATATGGCCAATGGAGTCAAACTGTGTCTTACTGTCATTGCAATTACATTTTTCTTGGAATACTCTTAAATGTTAGACTCCCTTGATACTTTCTGGCTGATTAAAGTTGTGCTACGCACTACGACACGATCGTCGAACTGTTTCTTTCGCGAATAATGCGTTTACCGAATGATTTATCCATAGATGCCTCTACCCCATCCCCTTCCTCCCCTTACTTTATCTTCACTTCTACCAGTTCCTCTCATGCTTTCTAAACTTCGCAGAAGCACTTCTGACTACGTGACTTGATTAGCAGTCCTGTTTGAAAATAACTGCGTTAGTCAAAGCCTAAGCATTGTTTCTAGATTGAATCTTTCAATCTGCATTGCTGCGTCACGCTTTCGGAACTTCTACATCTACATCTACATGACTACTCTGCAATTCACATTTAAGTGCTTGGCAGAGGGTTCATCGAACCACAATCATACTATCTCTCTACCATTCCACTCCCGAACAGCGGGCGGGAAAAACGAACACCTAAACGTTTCTGTTCGAGCTCTGGTTTCTCTTATTTTATTTTGATGATCATTCCTACCTATGTAGGTTGGGCTCAACAAAATATTTTCGCATTCGGAAGAGAAAGTTGGTGACTGAAATTTCGTAAACAGATCTCGCCGCGACGAAAAACGTCTTTGCTTTAATGACTTCCATCCCAACTCGCGTATCATATATGCCACACTCTCTCCTCTATTACTTGATAATACAAAACGAGCTGTCCTTTTTAGCATCCTTTCGATGTCCTCCGTCAATCCCACCTGGTAAGGACCCCACACCGCGCAGCAATATTCTAACAGAGGACGAACGAGTGTAGTGTAAGCTGTCTCTTTAGTGAACTTGTTGCATCTTCTAAGTGTCCTGCCAATGAAACGCAACCTTTGGCTCGCGTTCCCCACAGTATTATCTATGTGGTCTTTCCAACTGAAGTTGTTCGTAATTTTAACACCCAGTTACTTAATTGGATTGACAGTCTTGAGAATTGTACTATTTATCGAGTAATCGAATTCCAACGGATTTCTTTTGGAACTCATGTGGATCACCTCACACTTTTCGTTATTTAGCGTCAACTGCCACACCATACAGTAATCTTTTCTAAATCGCTTTGCAACTGATACTGGTCTTCGGATGACGTTACTAGACGGTAAATTACAGCATCATCTGCGAACAACCTAAGAGAACTGTTCAGATTGTCACCCAGGTCATTTACATAGATCAGGAACAGCAGAGGTCCCAGGACGCTTCCCTGGGGAACACCTGATATTACTTCAATTTTGCTCGATGATTTGCCGTCTATTACTACGAACTGCGACCTTCCTGGCAGGAAATCACGAATCCTGTCGCACAACTGAGACGATACCCCATAGGCCCCCAGCTTGATTAGAAGTCGCTTGTGAGGAACGGTGTCAAAAGCTTTCCGGAAATCTAGAAATACGGAATCAACTTCCTCAACGATTATGTACCTTTAGTAACGAACGTACCAGTTAAATTCAGTAACCACAATAAAAAAAAACATGGTTCAATTTCGTCATTTCTCAAACAGATAAGATTGCAAGATTAATATGTGACTGTCTCATACAGCGCGTTTCCGTTCGAGCGTCCAAACATTTAACAGGGCATAGAGGACGCACCACTGAACAACATGAGGTAGGGAACCTGGGGTCGAAGAAGGCAGCCTAAGGAGGTCATAGGAATAAAATGACATTACGACTTTTCTATTGACGAGTATATTAGTTATAGTTAACTACAAACACCATCATTGACACAAAAAAACGTACCATTTGTACTGTATCTTACAAAATGTGCTAAAGCTGACGGCCATCTACCTCAATGCAAGCAAGACATCGACGAACAAGATTCTGACGCACCCTGGCAAATGTCCCTTGTGTTTCGAATCACATTACAAGCATCTACATCTACATCTACATCCATACTCCGCAAGCCACCTGACGGTCTGTGGCGGAGGGTACCCTGAGGACCTCTATCAGTTCTCCCTTCTATTCCAGTCTCGTATTGTTCATGGAAAGAAGGATTGTCGGTATGCTTCTGTGTGGGCTCTAATCTCTCTGATTTTATCCTCATGGTCTCTTCGCGAGATATACGTAGGAGGGAGCAATATACTGCTTGACTCTTCGGTGAAGGTATGTTCTCGAAACTTTAACAAAAGCCCGTACCGAGCTACTGAGCGTCTCTCCTGCAGAGTCTTCCACTGGAGTTTATCTATGATCTCCGTAACGCTTTCGCGATTACTAAATGATCCTGTAACGAAGCGCGCTGCTCTCCGTTGGATCTTCTCTGTCTCTTCTATCAACCCTATCTGGTACGGATCCCACACTGCTGAGCAATATTCAAGCAGTGGGCGAACAAGCGTACTGTAACCTACTTCCTTTGTTTTCGGATTGCATTTCCTCAGGATTCTTCCAATGAATCTGTCTGGTATCTGCTTTACCGACGATCAACTCTATATGATCATTCCATTTTAAATCACTCCTAATCCGTACTCCCAGATAATTTATGGAATTAACTGCTTCCAGTTGCTGACCTGCTATATTGTAGCTAAATGATAAGGGATCTATCTTTCTATGTATTCGCAGCACATTACACTTGTCTACATTGAGATTCAATTGCCATTCCCTGCACCATGCGTCAATTCGCTGCATATCCTCCTGCATTTCAGTGCAATTTTCCATTGTTACAACCTCTCGATACACCACAGCATCATCTGCAAAAAGCCTCAGTGAACTTCCGATGTCGTCCACAAGGTCATTTATGTATATTGTGAATAGCAACGGTCCTATGACACTCCCCTGCGGCACACCTGAAATCACTCTTACTTCGGAAGACTTCTTTCCATTGAGAATGACATGCTGCGTTCTGTTATCTAGGGACTCTTCAATCCAATCACACAATTGGTCTGATAGTCCATATGCTCTTACTTTGTTCATTAAACGTCTGTGGGAAACTGTATCAAACGCCTTGCGGAAGGAACACGGCATCTACCTGTGAACCCGTGTCTATGGCCCTCTGAGTCTCGTGGACGAATAGCGCGAACTGAGTTTCACACAACCGTCTTTTTCGAAACCCATGCAGATTCCTACAGAGTAGATTTCTAGTCTCCAGAAAAGTCATTATACTCGAACATAATACGTGTTCCAAAATTCTACAACTGATCGACGTTAGAGATATAGGTCTATAGTTCTGCACATCTTTTCGACGTCCCTTCTTGAAAACGGGGATGACCTGTGCCCTTTTCCAATCCTTTGGAACGCTACGCTCTTCTGGAGACCTACGGTACACCGCTGCAAGAAGGGGGCAAGTTCATTCGCGTACTCTGTGTAAAATCGAACTGGTATCCCATCAGGTCCAGCGGCCTTTCCTCTTATGAGCGATTTTAATTGTTCCTCTATCCCTCTGTCGTCTGTTTCGATATCTACCATTTTGTCATCTGTACGATAATCTAGAGAAGGAACTACAGTGCAGTCTTCCTCTGTGAAACAGCTTTGGAAAAAGACATTTAGTATTTCGGCCTTTAGTCTGTCATCCTCTGTTTCAGTACCATTTTGGCCACAGAGTGTCTGGACATTTTGTTTTGATCCACCTACTGCTTTGACATAAGACCAAAACTTGTTAGGATTTTCTGCCAAGTCAGTACATAGAACTTTACTTTCGAATTCATTGAACGCCTCTCGCATAGCCCTCTTCACACTACATTTCGCTTCGCGTAATTTTTGTTTGTCTGCAAGGTTTTGGCTATGTTTATGTTTGCTGTGATGTTCCCTTTGCTTCGGCAGCAGTTTTCTAACTCGGTTGCTGTACCACGGTGTGTCTTTTCCATCTCTTACGATCTTGTTTGGCACATACTCATCTAACGCATATTGCACGATGGTTTTGAACTTTGTCCACCGATCCTCAACGCTATCTGTACTCGAGACAAAACTTTTGTGTTGAGCCGTCAGGTACTCTGTAATCTGCTTGTAAGTAGGCTGTTTAGGTTTTTTTATTGGTAACACCACCTCTGTACGAAAAGCACTGGCTGTGCTGTGTGCAGTCTGCGGCTGCTTTGCATTGTTGTAATACTCGCCATTGTAATGTTAGGCAGCTGGCTGTGAACAGCGCGTAGCGTTGCGCAGTTGAAGGTGAGCCGCCAGCAGTGGTGGATGTGGGGAGAGAGATGGCGGAGTTTTGTAATTTGTCATGAACTGCTATATATATTATGACTATCAACGTAAATACATTGTTTGTTCTCTATTAATATCTTTCATTTGCTAACTATCCCTATCAGTAGTTAGTGCCTTCCGTAGTTTGAATCTTTTATTTAGCTGGCAGTAGTGGCGCTCGCTGTACTGCAGTAGTTCGAGTAATGAAGATTTTTGTGAGGTAAGTGATTTCTGAAAGGTATAGTTTAATGTTACTCAGGGCCATTCTTTGCAGGGATTTTTGAAAGTCAGATTGCGTTGCGCTAAAAATATTGTATGTCAGTTTAAGCACAGTCTTGTATAAATTGTTCAAAGGGGACGTTTCAGGCCAGCTAAATAAAAGATTCAAACTATGGAAGGCACTAACTACTGATAGGGATAGTTAGCAAATGAAAGATATTAATAGAGAACAAACAATGTATTTACCTTGATAGTCATAATATATATAGCAGTTCATGACAAATTACAAAACTCCGCCATCTCTCTCCCCACATCCACCACTGCTGGCGGCTCACCTCCAACTGCGCAACACTACGCGCTGTTCACAGCCAGCTGCCTAACACTACAATGGCGAGTATTACAACAATGCAAAGCAGCCGCAGACTGCACACAGCACAGCCAGTGATTTTCATACAGAGGTAGTGTTACCAATAAAAAAACCACATTTATGAAATTGTATTTTGTCTGTACTTCGTGAATTGTTCATATTTTTTCGGAACCATTGTGATACTATAAGAGCTTTGAATGATATATTTGGTATGGGATCACGATTTTTAAAGTACGTTTGAGGTAGATGACACTTTTGACATGAGCAGAGAATTTTTTTAGGTTTTGAAATTATTGAAGGAAGCTACGACGATTTTGAGATTTGGCTGAGGTTTTATGATGTTATGATAACGATGTGTATTACGCTGTTGCGGTATGTTTATGATCAATAAGCTGATGCTGTATGAGTTATTTTATTATGCTACGTATCTGTGATGATGAAATATTGAAGAAGCGTCGACGAATAAGGTAAGAAATCATGAGTAGTGGTTAGGGACGCCGATTTGTGAAAAAGGTTGCTGGAAACCAAGAATCGTACTTTAAGAGTTATGAAATGTGTATAAATGCATGAATGTATTACAATGCCGACGAAAACGTTTTGAACACTGTTATATTCGTAGGATTTTGTATCTACACATTTGCAACGAGAATTCTCGACTTCAGAAATTTTTTATATGAGACTGCCACTGTAGCGGAAAGTGCTGTCGTAAATATTTCCGTAAGAAAGTTAAGTAACCACCCGCACGTAATGCGTTTTGGCTGCCCAGCTGAGAGGTAGACGTCTGACAAAAGAAAGCCATTAGGTGCAAAAAAAAAAAAAGGGGGAGGCCATTATCCTCGCTATTGACATTCCTTTGTAGAAAGCATCGCCAATACGACACTCTCACACTTGATAACATATGATTACACTGTGGAACTCTTAATTTATGATATTTACTGAAATGCCTAATGAAATGACGAGAAATATTTTTATGTCTATACACCTGATTATGACTACTGTTTCTCTAGTTGAGAGATTTTTCTACTAACTTATGAAATGCCTCATGACTACTGAATGATGTTCTTATGCTTTACTTTGTACATAATTGCTCATTGTGTTTAATATCTAGTTTCTAGCTGCACTGCAGCATTGGTTAAAATAAAATTTTATAGATGTACTAATATAAATATTTTCTGTCTACAGATCGAGTAAATAATAATTTTTTCAAAAAAATGAGGGAGCGTAAAAAGACATTTCCCTTCACAGGAATTGCATACGGAATTTTCTTTTCAACTACTTGGTAATTTTTTTGGTTGAATAACTTCTTGTGGTGCACCACTTTAATGACATAGATATTAAGATGTGAATAGACATTTCCCTTATCTGCGTTGTTCTCTTTAGTGTACTATTTTTTCTGCTTGAGTTTTGTCATGTATAGGGATAAGTTTTTGCTTTTGCTTCTGCTGTTTGCCAGGCATAGTGCTACTAAATTTCACTTTACATTACTCTGTTAAGCCAGTTTTACTACTGATTTATTTTTCTTGTTTGCTGCGCATTGCCTCATATTAGTTGTAATGTTGAATTGCTTGGTAATTTAGATTTACTGTAGCTTGCTTTGCAAATTTCCATTTTTTTTTCATTGCTGTTTGTGTTCATTGTTTTGTGCTGCTGCATTGCCTCGTCCCTTAGTTTAGCATCTGAGCTCAGTAGATTTAAGTTAGCTTAAGAGGGGGTAGACTATAGAAGAGAATGAGTTGCGATGAATTTGAAGAAATGCACTGAGAGGCTATACGAGAAAAGTACAGAAAGCAGGTATAGATAGGACTTTTTGGGAATAATGACGAATGAAGGGAGATCTCCGAGAAGTAAAGAAAGTTTTGTTTGCAAAATACTGCAGTAAAAGAAACCCAGTCCTTTCCTTGTGTTATCCCACTATGTGTTTGTGTTCCCTTATGTATTTGTGTTTTTCCTGTCTTTAAGTGTTTAGCTAATAAGATTTATGTTGTAGAATTTTTCAAATACTATGTTATTTTCTTCATAAAGGTGTTTAGACATTATTTATTCTGTTTTGTTTTAATGCTCATGTGTAAAGTTGATGTTCCAAAAGTTATTCTGATATTTTACGTATCTACTTATCTCATAATTCCTGTAACATTGATGTATATGTTTATTTCTATTCTTTTGTAAAGCCCCTATTATCTACAAATGTTACCTGTATTATTATGTTTTAATAATGTTTTCTGTATCTTTGTAATTGTATTCTCATGTTATAAAATTGTACTTGACACCAGTTCATCAAATTAAGTAACTTGTGAGTTACATTTCACTGCACACGTTTCTGTTGGTCATAGTAAATGGACAATATGTGAGAAGTAGGGACTGATAGTGTTTGCACGTGTGTTAAAAATTCAGCAAGGGACTGGATAACAGCACTGCTGGTTCTAAGGACATTTCAAAAAAAAATTTTTTTGTGAGTGCACGAGTGGTGGTTTATGGACTTGCTATCTTCTGTGCAAGACTCTTCGATGGTGATTGTGCACCTGCACAGTCGCAATAGATAGCTGCTGGCCGTCTATACAAGGACTATAATGGGTCTGCATCTTTGATGGCCGACCAATACCACAATCTCTACCAGGACTACAGTGGGTCTGCTCTGTGATGACCTACCTACCAATATTCTTCAAAACTTTGAATGACTCTGTTGTGGGTTTGCTCTGTTGTGACCCATTACCTGTCTGCATGTCGAGAGTCAGCGCTGTCTTTCCATTGGAAGGACAACACTACTTCTTCAAGACTGCATGGAAATCCACTACTTCTGTTTGCAATTTCTTTTACTAATGAGACTTTGCGAAAAAAACTGTAATTACTATTATGATGAATGATCAGGACTGTCTTTATGGACTGTGACAAAATTTTAGCTTTTGACCAACATTGTATCAATAAGTGTGTGCATTTGATTTCTTTGTTATTGTAATTATGAAAAAAATTTTCAAATCATTATTGGCCACTGCCCAAAACAATTTGTAAAATTTTTTGTGGGGAGCATGGGGTATGTAAGTAGGCTGTTTAGGTTTTTTTATTGGTAACGCCACGTCTGTATGAAAATCACTGGCTGTGCTGTGTGCAATCTGTGGCTGCTTTGCATTGTTGTAATACTCGACATTGTAGTGTTAGGCAGCTGGCTGTGAACAGCGCATAGCGTTGCGCAGTTGGAGGTGAGCCGCCAGCAGTGGTGGATGTGGGGAGAGAGATGGCGGAGTTTTGTAATTTGTCATGAACTGCTATTTATATTATGACTATCAAGGTAAATACATTGTTTGTTCTCTATTAATATCTTTCATTTGCTAACTATCCCTATCAGTAGTTAGTGTCTTCCGTAGTTTGAATCTTTTATTTAGCTGGCAGTAGTGGCGCTCGCTGTACTGCAGTAGTTCGAGTAATGAAGATTTTTGTGAGGTAAATGATTTGTGAAAGGTATAGTTTAATGTTACTCAGGGCCATTCTTTTGCAGGGATTTTTGAAAGTCAGATTGCGTTGCGCTAAAAGTATTGTATGTCAGATTAAGCACAGTCTTGTATAAATTGTTCAAAGGGGACGTTTCATGCTTTTTGTCACTTTTGCTAAACAGAAAAATCTTCCTACCTTTTTTAATATTTCTATTTACGGCTGAAATTATTGATTCCGTAACCGCTTTATGATCGCTGATTCCCTGTTCTATGTTAACTGTTTCAAATAGTTCGGGTCTGTTTGTCACCAGAAGGTCTAATATGTTATCGCCACGAGTCAGTTCTCTGTTTAACTGCTCAAGGTACTTTTCAGATAAAGCACTTAAAAAAATTTCACTGGATTCTTTGTCCCTGCCACCCGTTATGAACGTTTGAGTCTCCCAGTCTATATCCGGCAAATTAAAATCTCCACCCAGAACTATAACATGGTGGGGAAATCTACTCGAAATATTTTCCAAATTATCCTTCAGGTGCTCAGCCACAACAGCTGCTGAGCCAGGGAGCCTGTAGAGACATCCAATTACCATGTCTGAGCCTGCTTTAACCGTGACCTTCACCCAAATTATTTCACATTTCGGATCTCCGTCAATTTCCTTCGATACTATTGCACTTCTTATCGCTAAAAACACGCCTCCACCTTCACTGTGCAGCCTGTCTCTGCGGTATACATTCCAATCTGAGTTTAGGATTTCATTACTGTTTACGTCTGGTTTCAGCCAACTTTCTGTCCCTAGTACTATATGGGCGTTGTGACCATTTATTAATGAGAGCAGTTCTGGGACCTTTCTATAGACGCTCCTGCAGTTTACTATTAGCACATTAATATTGTTATTCCCTGTTGCATTTTGCCTACTCCTACCTTGCCGCGTCTCAGGAGGCGTCTTGTCGGGCCTAGGGAGGGAATTCTCCAACCTAAAAAACCCCCATGAGCACTCCACACGTACTCCGCTACCCTTGTAGCCGCTTCCGGCGTGTAGTGCATGCCTGACCTATCCAGGTGGACCCTACATTTCTCCACCCGATAGCGGAGGTCGAGAAATTTGCACCCCAGATCTCCGCAGAATCGTCTGAGCCTCTGGTTTAAGCCTTCCACTCGGCTCCAAACCAGAGGACCGCGATCGGTTCTGGGAACAATACTACAAATAGTTAGCTCTGATTCGACCCCGTGAGCGAGGCTTTCCGCCTACACCAATTCCGCCAACCACCTGTACGAACTGAGGTTGACCTCTGAACCCAGACAGCAGGAGTCATTGGTGCCGACATGAGCAACAATTTGCAGTCGAGTGCACCCAGTGCTCTCTATCGCCGCCGGCAGGGCCTCCTCCACATCTCAGATGAGACCCCCCCGGCAAGCAGACAGAGTGAACACTGGCCTTCTTCCCCGACCTTTCCGCTATTTCCCTAAGGGGCTCCATCACCCGCCTAACGTTGGAGCTCCCAATAGCTAATAAACCCCTCCCCCCGTGTGCCTGCTCGGACCTTGCTGAAGGAGCAGCCACATGTCCACTCACAGGCAGAGCGGGCGATGCCACACGGCCAGCCTCCACATTTACCCTCCGCCTTGTGCGCCGCGAACGCCGCTGAACCCGCCACTCCCCTTGGGGAGAGGGTGGCCCAACCGCGCCGGGTACCCGCGAAGATGTCTCGACAGTAGAGACAGTGGGTGAAGCATGTAACACCTGGGGTGTACCATGCGACGCACCAGACTCCCCACTGCCGCTACACTCCGAGGCAGCAGCCTGAAGACGACTGACCGCGGCCATCAACATGCTCAGCTGTTCTCGATCAGTGGCCAGCTCCTCCTGCGTCCGTACACAGCAATCACACATCCTATCCATCCTAAGGAATCAATTTACTGTAGAGAGTTAATCAACTTTTAACTAGACTGCTAATTCACTAAAGGCGGCTGATTGTTGACTAAACTGTGATTGCTAGCCACTTCTTGTAGAAAACAATGAAAATAGCACTACCTGTCTCTGGACTGTATTCAAAACAAACACTAGCACTACTGGCACTGTGGCTGACTAAAGGCTCTCTCTCTGACTGTATTCAAAACAAACACGAAATCTATGGAACACTATTACTAACACTCGACAATTAAAGCTTCCTAAAAGCAAAAACACACGGAAGAAGAAGTGACAAGTAAGAAAAATACATTTAATACTTAAATTAAGATAGCTCGCTGCACAGCAGACGTGAAGCAGACGGCAGTTACGACGACACAGCTACAATTCTCGCAACTAATTCCGTGTCCGTATCAAATGTATGTGAAATCTTATGGGACTTAACTACTAAGGTCATCAGTCCCTAAGCTTACACACTACTTAACCTAAATTATCCTAAGGACAAACACACACACCCATGCCCGAGGGAGGACTCGAACCTCCACCGGGACCAGCAGTGTGTCCGTATCCACTGGGGTGTCATAGCAAGTGACTTTAGAGCTCCCCATAGGAAATAATCAAGGGGTTCAGGTCATGTGACCTCGCAGGCCATGGAACAGGACTTTCGCTTTCAATCCAGCGATCACGAAATGCAGCATTGAGATGGTTGCGGACATCCATACTGAAGTGAGGCTGCACACTGTCATGGTGTTCCCAAATCCTCTCACGAAGAGCCAGGATACGTTCCCCAACAACTCGGGTAGAACTCTTTGCAGGAACCTCAAGAATATATGGCCCAATGAGATCGTTGTCTACAATGCCGACCCAGATATTCACAGCAAAACGTACTTGATGGTCCGACTATACTAGAGTGTGAGGGATTTCCTCATCCCGCACATGGCTATTCCTGCTGTTAGAAATACCATCACAATCAAATGAGGCCTCGTCACAACGTAGCACGATTTGGAGGACATCAGGACGATCAATCCATTGTTGGAGCAACCACTACCACATTGCGAGCCACATCGCGAAATCAGTCTAAATTATTCCATGGACTGATTTTGGATGACCTTTTTTTCTTTTTTTTTTTTTTTGGTCATCTGTCTACTGACTTGTTTGATGCGGCCGCCTGCCACAAATTCCTTTCCTGTGCTAACCTCTTCATCTCAAAGTAGCACTTGCAACCTACGTCCTCAATTATTTGCTTGACATATTCCAATCTCTGTCTTCCTCTACAGTTTTTGCCCTCTACAGCTCCTTCTAGTACCATGGAAGTCATTCCCTCATGTCTTAGCAGATGTCCTATCATCCTGTCCCTTCTCGTTATCAGTGTTTTCCACATATTCCTTTCCTCTCTGATTCTGCGTAGAACCTCCTCACTCTTTACCTTATCAGTCCACCTAATTTTCAACATTCGTCTATAGCACCACATCTCAAATGCTTCGATTCTCTTCTGTTCCAGTTTTCCTGTTGTGTCTAGACAAGACAGTCTAGACACAATGAGAGAATGCCGAAAGGCACGCGCTACGCTAAAGCAGGATGGGCGTGAAGTCTGAAACAGGATACATAATGAATTCTATAAAGAAAAGTACGTAGCTTCTGGAATACTTAACTTTAATCCATCCTTGTGCTACATCTGGAGATTGTGGCGATACAAGTGAGACTCCATAAATACATGCAATGTTACTAATGGCGCCTTGCTAGGTCGTAGCCATTGACTTAGCTGAAGGCTATTCTAACTATCTGCTCGGCAAAGGAGCGAGGCTTCGTCAGTGTGCATCGCTAGCTACGTCGTCCGTACAACTGGGGTGAGTGTTAGTCCGTATCTCGAGACCTGCCTTGTGGTGGCGCTCGGTCTGCGATCACACAGTGGCGACACGCAGGTCCGATATGTACTAATGGACCACGGCCGATTTAAAACTACCACCTAGCAAGTGTGGTGTCTGGCGGTGACACCACATTCCTCCCCCACAAATCGGCGAACGGTCGTGTTATAAGGCTTCCGCCCGCCGTGGGGAGGACCCCATGTTGACGTATGCGATGAGGTGGGGAGCCTAACAACAGGCGAGGCTGTGCCACCCGCACCCGGCCATTCGGTCCGAGGGGAGCTAGGAAACGCCTGAAAACCTAGTCCAGGGTGCACGTCAACATGCGGTGTATGCGCCTGTAAAGGTACAGGAGGGGCCGAAGTGTCGACCTCCATTGCGTCGGGGTATCCGACGCGCGAAGACGCCATGTGGTCCGGAGTGGGCAAGAGTTCCATGGCGGAGGACGGCTGGTCATGGGAAGCGATCGGCGGCGTGTGACCCAGGGAGGCGCTTGGCGGCTGCAGCGAAGCGTCCACTGCGGGCGGCGCTGGCTGGAGGACAGGCGGCGGCGGCGGAGGCGGCAGCGGCGCGTCGCCATGGGGCAAAATGGAAGGCAGCGTCGGTAACACCTGGGGATGAGGCGAGCCAGTAGATGGGTCCCCAGGGCGCTGACCGGACGGCACCGTCGCTGAAAGCAGACGGGGAGCGGCAGAACCCGTGCGACGACAGAGGCGCAGCTGATTGAGATGCCGACGCACCTCACCAGAGGCCCCCAAAACCAAATACATCGCGCGGCTGAGGCAGCGAAGAATGCGCCCTGCGAGCCAACGCCGTGAACCGCGAAAGTTGCGATAGAATACAACGTCGCCTGGAGCAAAAGCAGAAGTCTGCCGCTGCACAGGAACGTGATGTGGCGGGTGCAGCAAAGACATCAAGGTTCGATGAGGACGACCGTGGAGCACTCAGCCGGCGAGCGACCATCTCGGGGCTGAGAGCGATACGATGACAAAAAGAGCAACAACGCGTCCTCCCGAGAATGCGACTCTTTCAACTTCAACATCTGTGACTTGAAAGTCCGGACCAATCGTTCAGCGGCACCGTTTGACTGAGGCGAAAACGGCGCGGACGGCAGATGTTGAATACCATTGGCCTTGCAGAATGACTGAAATTCTGCGGACATGAATTGTGGGCCATTGTCGGAAACAATGCAGGGGTGGATGCACACCCGAAAGGCAGTCTTTTGAATCGGTACAAACCAAGATGCATGTTAACCACCAAGCCGCGCTGGGATTCGGCGTCCACTGGAATTTGCAAGTACGCATCTGCTAAGTCCGACTTCGAAAAGTATTTACCCGGGCACAATTTATCAAAAAGATCTTCCGGGCGGGGTAAGGGAAAAGTTGCAGTCACTAGTTGTGGATTCACTGTTGCCTTGAAGTCCACACAAAGTCTCAGTTTTCCGGAAGGTTTCGGCAAAATTACTTAGGATGAGGCCCAAAGAGAAGCTTGCACACGTTCAATTACACCTTGTGATTCTAAATCGTGTAATGTTCTTGCGACCTCATCACGCAATGCGTGAGGAACATTGCGCGCTCTGAAAAATTTCGGTTGCGCGTTGACTTTCAGTTCCAATAGTGCTTCATAGTCCTTAGCACAACCTAAGCCCGGTGCAAAAATGTCTGCAAATTCTTCACACAGACGAGAAACACTGTCTGAAGGCACAGTCGGATTCACAGATAGGACCTGATTTACGATAGACATGTTAAACAACTGAAATAAATCGAAACCAAACAAGTTCACTGCAGTAGAAGAACGAAGAACGTAAAATGACACAAGTTTTGTTTGTCCCTTGTATGTTGCAAGAAGAGTGCACTGTCCTAACACAGGGATATTCTGACCTGAATAACTATTTAACTTAACATTTGTGGCACGCAACGGAGGTTTGCCCAGTTGTTTGTACGTGTCGTGATTGATCAATGAAACTGCAGTTCCGGTATCGAGCTGGAATGGGATCACTTTGCCATTAAAGTCCAAATCTACAAAAAGTTTATTGTCCTGCTGACGACAAGAGCGACTGTCTCGTGCAATTTGAACTGATACAGGTACAGCATCACTTGCTAATTGACGTGATTTCCGGCGACGTGGACGCACACTTTGTGTGGGACGAACACGGTCACTGTTAGAGACAGTGGCACTGGACGAAGTGGAATTAACTACATGAATGTCCATGGGCGAAGGTTCACGAGCCTGAATGTCCTTGGTTCGATTCCGGCGCGAAGCAGAGGGCCTGGAACGATTAAGAGTGTCTGATCTGAGCTTTTTCTGGCAAACACTTTGAACATGTCCTTTCTTACTACAGAAAAAGCAAATAGCTTGGCGTGACGGGCAATTTTCACGCGAATGTCTAGTAGCACACCGCGGGCATGATTTCACTGCATTTGTATGCTGGCGCGGCACACCTGATTTAGAGCGTGGCGGCAGCTGCATGGACGTGCGCGAGTGCAGTTTACAGGTCCGTGCAGCACACCCGGCGGGCCGGTTAATGTGACACACGGCCGGCGAAGTTTCAAATGATTCCTGTGCAAAGTCAAGCGTGTCTTGTCTATCCCATATGTCTATCACTTGTTGAAGGGAGGGATTGATGAGTTTCAAAATCTGTTCCCGTATACGAACATCAGAAACGTTCTGTGCTATTGCATCACGTACCATAGTATCTGAATAAGGGAGGCCACATTCACACTCAAAAGCACAATCCCATGTAAGGCCTTGCAATGTTGCAACCCACTCCCTATTAGTTTGACCGGCCGTACGTTTTGTACGAAAGAAAGTATACCTTTTTGCAACTACATTAACTGTTTCCTTGAAATAGGCATCTAAAGCAGACAAAATTTCTTCGTAGGACAGAGTTGCTACGTCGCGTCGGGGAAACAATTTCACTATCACACGGTAGGTGGACACACCGACACAGGATAATAAGTGTGTCTGCCGCTCATTACCTTGAATTCTGTAGGCGGCGAGATGGAATCCAAATTGGCGTGACCACTCCGTCCAGGATTCCACGTCTGCTTGAAAATTACGGAATGGTGGTGCAACTGCATGTTGTGGCTGCGGTAGCGGTGAAGCGGCGGCTGCTGCATCGTGTTGCAGTGCACATTGACCCTGGACGAACTGTCCAAGGGCATCCAATAATGCCTGCGTCTGCTGATTCTGCAAGCAGTAAAATCGGACAGTACATCTGGCGAAGCCATGACACAAGTAAATGTAAGCAATTAGAAAGAACAAGACCCTTTCCGTTGACTCGTCGCCAAAAATGTTGTGTCTAGACAAGACAGCCTAGACACAATGAGAGGAAGCCGAAAGGCACGTGCTACGCTAAAGCAGGATGGGCGTGAAGTCTGATACAGGATACGTAATGAATGCTATAAAGAAAAGTCCGTAGCTTCAGGAATACTTAACTTTAATCCATCCTTGTGGTACATCTGGAGATTGTGGCGATACAAGTGAGACTCCATAGATACATGCAATGTTACTAATGGCGCCTTGCTAGGTCGTAGCCATTGACTTAGCTGAAGGCTATTCTAACTATCTGCTCGGCAAAGGAGCGAGGCTTCGTCAGTGTGCATCGCTAGCTACGTCGCCTGTACAACTGGGGCGAGTGCTAGTTCGTATCTCAAGACCTGCCTTGTGGTGGCGCTCGGTCTGCGATCACACAGTGGCGACACGTGGGTCCGATATGTACTAATGGACCGTGGCCGATTTAAAACTACCATCTAGCAAGTGTGGTGTCTGGCGGTGACACCACATTTCCCACAGTCCATGTTTCACTACCATACAATGCTGTACTCCAGACGTACATCCTCAAAAATTTCTTCCTCAAATTAAGGCTAGTATCTGATATTAGTAGACTTCTCTTGGCCAGAAATTCCTTTTTTGCCATAGCGAGTCTGCTTTTGATGTCCTCCTTGCTCCATCCGTCATTGGATATTTTACTGCCTAGGAAGCAGAATTCCTTAACTTCATTGACTTCGTGACCATCAATCCTGATGTTAAGTTTCTCGCTCTTCTCATTTCTACTACTTCTCATTACCTTCGTCTTTCTCTGATTTACTCTCAAACCATACTGTGTACTCATTAGGCTGTTCATTCCGTTCAGCAGATCATTTAATTCTTCTTCACTTTCGCTCAGGATAGCAATGTCATCAGCGAATCGTATCATTGATATCGATTCACCTTGTATTTTAATTCCACTCCTGAACCTTTCTTTTATTTCCATCATTGCTCCCTCGATGTACAGATTGAAGAGTAGGGGCGAAAGGCTACAGCCTTGTCTTACACCCTTCTTAATACGAGCACTTCGTTCTTGATCGTCCACTCTTATTATTCCCTCTTGGTTGTTGTACATATTGTATATGACCAGTCTCTCCCTATAGCTTACCACTACTTTTTTTCAGAATCTCGAACAGCTTGCACCATTTTATATTGTCGAACGCTTTTTCCAGGTCGACAAATCCTATGAAAGTGTCTTGATTTTTATTTAGCCTTGCTTCCATTATTAGCCGTAATGTCAGAATTGCCTCTCTCGTCCCTTTGCTTTTCCTAAAGCCAAACTGATCGTCAGCTAGCGCATTCTCAATTTTCTTTTCCATTCTTCTGTATATTATTCTTGTAAGCAGCTTCGATGCATGAGCTGTTAAGCTCATTGTGCGATAATTCTCACACTTGTCAGCTCTTGCCGTTTTCGGAGTTGTGTGGATGATATGGGTGTAATAGTTGTTGCTGGCTGGAGTGGCCGAGCGGTTTTAGGCGCTACAGTCTGGAGCTGCGCGACCGATAGAGTCGCAGGTTCGAATCCTGCCTCGGGCATGGATGTGTTGATATCCTTAGGTTATTTAGGTTTAAGTAGTTCTAAGTTCTAGGGGACTGATGACCTCAGAAGTTAAGTTCCATAGTGCTCAGAGCCATTTGTAATAGTTGTTCGGAGAGTACTCACTACATCAATAGTATGTGAAGCGCCCATTTCACGTGCAATACGATGCGTACTTGTAGTGCGGCGCACTGCAACACGTTCCATCACCTCCGCTTGAAAATCTGGTATGCGAGTGGTCCTCATGTTGGCAAGTCCCTCGTTTCTTCTCTCCAATGAACCAGACATTCGTCGATCGAGAGAAGTAAACACTCATCGTGACGGATGATGACTGTTAGTAAATTGTTCCCTGTACAGCCTTTCAGCAGCGAGAGCGTTGCAAGGAACTTCCCCATACACCAGGTCCATGTCAGCGAGTTCTGCGAAACTCTACCGGTGTTGCTCCATCGTATTGCACTGCAAGTCACTGAATAACACTGTGTAATAATTGGGTTTGTTGTTGATTCTCTCGTGGGACAACGGAAATACGATACAATAGAACCACCTTATGAGCAAGTAAAGTACGAATAAACTAAAGCTGTGTCTCTCTCCAGGAAATAAAGAATGTACATGTAAATAAACAGCACAGTACGAGTGAACTTGTAAGCTTGTTAGTTGTAAATAAGGTGGGAAACAGTAAGGCTAGACAAACCAGTAGACTAGTTTACTTCCATATCTCTTTAAGCTGGCTTCTCCAACTCAAATTGTCCAGTGGAGCACTCTCTATGTCCTGTTACATTTTTGCACGCTCTGTATGTGTAGTACCATCCCTTACAGCAGTTGCACATTATCATTCCTCTTTGTACACAAGTAACAGTTAAAAATGATATTCAGAATAAATCAACATCTTCTTTAGGATTTGACGAATCAATATAACTTTGAGATCTCTATTTTCGGAGCCAGACGGCGTGGCCGTTCTGTTCTAGGCGCTTCAGTCTGGAACCGCGGGACCGCTACGGTCGCAGATTCGAATCCTGCCTCGGGCATGGATGTGTGTGATGTCCTTAGGTTAGTTGGGTTTACAGGGTGTGGTAGATAAGTAATGAGACTCAGTCAAAGAAACAAATTTATTGATCCAATTTGTACAAAACGTTAATATTCTTCAAAGTACTCGCCTTGGGCGTCGACACAACGTTGCCAGCGCGTTTTCCAAGCTTCATAAGCCCCACTGTAGTCCATTTGAGTTACCCCAGTTAGTGCCTTCGTGACAGCACGTTGGATGTTCGGAATATCGTCGAAACGATTGACCCTTCAGGCATCTTTTGACCTTCGGAAATAGGAAGAAATCAGGAGGACTCAAGTCAGGGCTGTATGGTGGCTGTGACAAAACTTCAACTCCAATTCGGGTCAAGTAGGAGGTCACGAGGAACGCTGTGTGCACCGGAGCGTTGTCGTGGTGGAGACGCCAGCGTTGAGCAAGGTCCTGTCGCTTCCGTTTGACGGCTCTGTGCAATCGCTGAAGGACTTCTTTGTAGAATTCGGCACTGACAGTCTTCCCCTGAGGGACAAACTCTTTGTGAATTAACCCCCGCTTGTCGAAAAACACAATCAGCATTGTCTTGATGCAGGACTTTGACATTCTTGCTTTCTTCGGCCGCGGGGATGCCGGTGTGTGCCACTCCGAGCTCTGGGCTTTCATCTCCGGGTCGTACTGGAATGTCCACGATTCGTCGCCTGTTACTACGTTGTCTAAAAAGTGTGGATTATTTTCCAAATCATTCAACATCTCACGGCAAACGTCCACACGTTGTTGCTTTTGTTCGGCGGTGAGCACTCGGGGAACCAATTTTGCGCAAACTTTCCTCATCATCAAATCTTGCGTAACAATTTGGTGAACCGTAAATTTATTCACGGAGACCTCATCGGCTATCATTTTGAGACTTAAACGACGGTCGGAGTCCAGGAGTTCTTTCACTTTGGCCACCGTTTCATCCACATGACTCGTTGAAGGGCGTCCAGATCGTTCCATGCCTTCAACGGATTCCCTCCCGTTTCTAAATTCATTAAACCACCGGAACACTTGAGCTCTTGATAGGGAGTCTTCTTTGTAGGCCTCCGTAGTCATAGCAAAAGTTTCCGAAGCAGTTTTGCCCAAGCGAAAGCAAAATTTGATTGCATACCGCTGTTCTATCGAGCGATCCATCTTCAGCGTTTTCACAAGTGTCACGGGCACACAAACAACGTAATACGCGAAGCTCGACCCTCACTGCACCAGAGCTCCGACGCGACTGCGAACCGGTTCTATTGTTAGCTCAGATCCCCCACCATGTGACGTACAGGTGGAGACCGCCCTGCGAGCGAATGAGGCGCCGCGCGGCGGCCAGTCTCATTACTTATCTACCACACCCTGTAAGTATTTCTATGTTCTAAGGGACTGATGACCTCAGATGTTAAGTCCCATAGTGCTCAGAGCCATTTGAACCATCTATTTTCGGACTGAAAGCAAATAGTCCTTATCATAAGATTACATAAAATCTCAATAATGAGGAATTATTCGCAGTAGTTTTCTTTAACAACTTCAGTTTATTGCTGGTACATGTTCTCACTGTCATTTACGTGGTTTTTTCTGCTACCAGAGGCGAGCACTTCAGCCGCGTATTTTCGATTTCTGCAGCCAGTTTCGAACTATGTTTGTAGGAAACTGTTGTCGTAGATCCATTAATATTTCCCTGGTTCTGGGGTCTGTGTGACGGTTCGTTTCAATATAACTCTATTCTGATCGCCAGTGTCCGTTCACTAGTAATCGTCAGTAATTCTGGATTGTCATGAGCCGTGCATGCAGTCGTCATGTAAGTGCTTGTTGCTTTCGGCGCACACACCTGATTTACATTATACTGTTTTTAACTAAAATATAGATTGGCCTCTCATTGTGCCTCACAATTTTTTTTGTAACAACTGCAATTATGAATCTACCACGGGTTAATGGATACACCACACACCACTTAATTCCAGTAATGTTCCTGTGTAAGCAGAGAATTATTTCGGCGGTGTCTGTCCAATTGTTCGTTGCGACTTGTTCGTTGTATGCGATTTAGCGATAACACAATAGTGACTAATGACATTTGAGAGTCTAAAGCGGGAACAACTGGTTCGTTTCGGATTATTTTGCTCGACAGCATTAAAACGACGTTATGTAAATTCGAATCTGACGCTAGGAAAAATTCATTCAGCAAGCTGTGAATGGCTACTGCATAACCATGTTGAAGAGACCTCTTGGGTTTTCCGACCATGTCGTTCACAAGATACCAAACGTGTTCTAGGTGAACGATGCTTCTCACCATTTGGCGGAAACTTGTCTAGTAACATTATGTTTGATGACAAAATTTTTTTCTTTTTCTCGAAATATGTGAAATAATGTAAGCCGAAGCTGAAGGTGTTAGGAATGAGGTTCTACGTAATTTACAGAATATTGACCAAAAATTTCAAAATAAAAAAGAAAACAAAAAACAGGAAAACGAAACGTATTCTACTGTTCAGTGTTCTCTAGTTAAATGCAACGGTTTCGTTTGAGTGAGTCCATGCTATTAACCAAAACATCCAAGAGATATGTGTGCGTGTCTTCGGAGACCACAGAGAACGACCGGTATGAAGTTCATGCAGTCACCGCAGATTTCAGACTTGCCTTATCATGACTATGAATAATATTTGTCAACGCAAAGAGATGTCTCAAAATATTATACCACAAGAGAAAATTGAGAGAGTTAGTGAAATAAACAGGCTGTTGTCTTTCATTTGCGTTTGAGTCACAAGTTATTCTTGTAGTGAAGATAGAAGCAATATGGTCGTGACCAACATCTGAATGTGACACTTCCTCCAAAGCGTCTCATTTACTTTGAGTTGTGATTACTTAAAGTGCTGGACGTCACTCCTTTATTTCGTCACTTGCTGAGTACCCGGCTTTGCCCAGGTATGTATTTATTTCAGTCTTCTATTTGTCCATTTTCTCCTTCCCTCCGCCACCCCCACCCCCTTCTTTGTCAATCGCCTTGTCTACCTTTCCTCTCCAGATCTTGTTAGGTCTTACGCCCACAGTAATTATTTCCAACTGGTAAGTGGTATTTGGCTGAAATCTACCCAGAGTTTTAGGAGGAGCTTTTTACCCTTGGCTTTGCCTACATACGCACACGTCACATATACTTCACATATATCTAATATACAACCATACATTTGCACACATACGACTTGTTTCTTTCTCTATAAATCTAGCGAATTATAAATCTACCACTGGTTAATGCATACACCACACACCACTTAATTCAGACAATTTCAAGTAATGCTCCTGTGTAAGTAGAGAATTATTTCCGCGGTGTCTGTCCACTTGTGCGTCTCGACTTGTTCGTTGTATGCGACTTCACCCTGTAATTTCTGTTTCACGCAGCTCAACGTCTATGACGTTACATCTCCTGAACTACGTGTTTTACAATGAACTAATCTTGTAGGTGGATTCAGCGGCATATGAGAATACTGTCCGCGGAATTTGTTGCGAATACAGTTAGTAGAAAATAAATAATAAATTTAAACGTCATGCATGATGGGACAGTTTTTCAGGCATCTCACTGTTTACGACAAGATATCTTCTAAATTACGAGTCGTATAATTACATAATTTTGTAGGTACAATCCACGGAATATGTAGGTAATGGCTGCGAAATATGCTGCAAATAGACTTAGTAGCAAAGAAGTATTAAATTTAAAAGTCATGCATGATGCCGCAATTTTTCTCGCATCTAAGTGTTTACGATTTCATATCTCCTGAATTACATGTGTAACAATGATAATTTTGTGCGTACATTCAGTGATATATGTGAAGACTGTCTGAAAATGTGTCGCGAATACAATTAGCACGAAAGAAGTAATAAATTAAAACACCATGACTGATGCGGCAGTTTTACTGGATGACAAGCGAAAATGTAGTAAGCGATAAACTTTTTTCGTTTCGTCATTTTGTTGGGGTTGTTAGCGAGAAAAAGTTTCGTAAAGGTTTTAAATTATATGTAAAGGTTGTTGCAAGTCCCTAACTGATGTCACTCTCAAGTAAAGGGTAAATGAAATCTGGGTACCCGCACGTCTTGGGCTACACCACTTTTCCGCCACCACCCTTTCCCCTTCCACAAGTAGGTGGCCCTTGCCCTCACACCTATTCTTTCCAGATATTTTGGCTGGAGAAGGCTATCTTCTGTCACGTGTAGTGCCAACAGCGAAGGGTAGAGGAGGTAACGTTAGGGTACTGGGGTGTTTCTCGAGGTTAGGGCGTAGCTCTCCTATAGCGCTTAAGAAAACGTTAAATTCGGGTGGATATGAACAATTTTAAAGCACAGTGTACTGCATGGAGCGAGGGAACTGTTCGGAGACAGTCACTGTTAATTTCAGGATGATATCGCGCCATGTCATAAAGTATCATCTGTGACACAATGGTTTGTGAACAAGTGTTGTCAACATGTTATTTGTACACCACGTCCTAAGTTTACTTCCTATTCTGTTCCCTAAATCGTTACCACTGTGTTCCATGTGGTTAACAGTGAAGTGTGTCGTATGTTAGGAATTGCAACACATAATAACGTCCACTACCCTGACTCAAAAAAGAAGCCTGCTGGAATTACTAAGGAAATATTTGTCATACTGCAGAACTGTTTTTCCATATTGATCTATTTCCATGCGATGAAGCAAGTTCAATAAAAAAATCAGTCAATCCTATAGCAGCGAAAGAGAAATGCACTACAGACTTGGATTTACACCCAGTCAACAAAATTTCATTTTCGAGGTGTGGAAAAAAGATCACTGCTGCAAATTTATGTTCCTGCAAAATATGTTCCTTTAACGATTGTCAGTTTCGAGTTGTTGCCAATTCAAATCCAGCAATGGTGGTAATTTCTTGCTCTGGTCAAAATATTTCTGCAGGTCGTTTTCGGTGATGTAGAGAAGACCTACTAGTGAGTTGCTTTGCTTGTAGTTACTAATGGCAAAGAGTAATGCTACTTCTGGCGTTCTTGCGTCTTTGGGAATCTATTAATAGCGACAGACGAAAAGCTTAAAACTGCGTTAAACGCTTAAACATTACTGTGGCCTAGACTGTATACTGAGGTGAGAAAAGTCATGGGATAGCGAGATGCACATCCACAGATAGAGGTTATTTGTACTCAGGAGATTCGTACGAAAAGGTTGTCGACGTGATTATAGCCGCTCGAGAGGAATTAACAGACTTTAAATTTGAAATGGTAGTTGGAGATAGACGCAAGGGCCATTACATTACGGAAATCGTTAGGGAATTCAATATGATGGGATCTACAGTGTCAAGGGTGTGCCGAAAATATCAAATTTCAGGCATTACCTCTCACCATGGACAACGCAGTGGCCTTCACTTAACGGCCAACAGTAGCGGCGTTTGCCTAGAGTTGTCAGTGCTAGCAGACAAGAAACACTACGTGAAACAATAGCAGAAATGACTGAAGAACGTACGACGAACGTATCCGTTAGGACAGTGCTGCGAAATTTGGCGTCAATGGGCTAAGGCTGCAGAGGACCGACGCGAGTGCCTTCGCTAACAGCACGACATCGCCTGCCGCGCCTCTCCTGGGCTTGTGACCGTATCAGTTGGTCCCTAGACGATTGGTAAACCGTAGTCTGGCCAGATGAGTTCAGTAGGTAAGATCGTCGAGCAGATGCCACGAAGCCATGGAACCAAGTTCTTAACAAGACATCGTGTAAGCTGGTATGGCCTATGTTCGCATGGAATGGATTGGATGCTCTGATCCAACTGCACCGGTCACTCCACCGAACATTTATGGGACATAAGCGAGAGGTCGATTGGTGCACAAAATAGGCTCTTTTTTCCAGTGGACTTCCAACGACTTCCTAACTACACGCCACGTAGAGTTACAGCAATACACCAGGCAGAAAAAGGTCCTAAAAAGAAGGTCCTACACGATATACGATATTAGGAGGCATGCTATGACTTTTCTTACGTCAGTGTATTTTCACTTTACTTTAAGTGCTACTGTGATCGTTCATCTCCTGAAATTTATGTTCTACCTTGTTTCATATAAATGGAGGGCTACGTTTACCCTTAAAATTCCCTCATGTAGCAGTTTAACGGGAGGATTTTTCCTTCTCGCCTCAACATCTAAGGCCGGGGTGGCCGAGCGGTTCTAGGCGCTACAGTCTGGAACCATGCGACCACTACGGTCGCAGGTTCGAATCCTGCCTCGGGCATGGATGTGTGTTATGTCCTTAGGTTAGTTAGATTTAAATAGTTCTAAGTTCTAGTGCACTGATGTCCTCAGAAGTTAAGTCCCATAGTGCTCAGACCCATTTGAACCATCAACGTCTAAATCGCACAAGCACCATGACAGTAGTCAGCATGCGTATAGCAAGACGGAGGGCCTGTACCATTCATTTCAGGTAATATTACTAATCGGACAGGAATGTTGGTATTAAGTCCTACTGCGAGCATATCTACGCCCTATTTGTACGGCAGCCTGCATGTTTAGATTCCTTCATGTAATCATTATGTTTCACACATTCCAGCATTAAAGAGGATATTCAGGAACGTAGAACGGGTGGTAACGTTAATGGAGCTGTCATTGAGTGAGTCTGTAATTTGCATTAATAAATAGCACTCAACGTATAACTACATTCCGTTTGTTGTTACGCATAAAACGAACCTAGAGTGATGAACCTAAACTGTCAAATGTCACGCCGGGTGGACCCAAAGTAAAAATTAAGTGCGCTGATGACATGGCTTCAATGGTAATTGCTACATGACGTTCTGTGTTCTGCTATGCAAATGACGAAAGCACCTGTCTTATTAAGCACAAGGAATATGTAAACGCGGTTGTAATCAGGATTATTTTCTCTTTAAAGGAATGATTATGCTTTGACGCAATTCATAATGAGCCATCACTTGAGAATGGAATTATAGACCGTAACTGCTATTTTGAATATACGCAGTTAAAAAGAGTACATGAGGAAAATGTTGACATTTCTAAAATAAACACACGCTAGCCATCGTTCTGCATATATTACAATCAATAACAAGCAGAAATTTCTTAAGGTCTGTGCAAAATGGATCCGAAACAACGCAATAAAGGGCACAATCCCAAACGTGTGAGAATCTGTCAGGAACCATTGGATCGTGCTAAGAAAGATGAAATAATTTTGTAACGATTCATTTCTGGTGCTGAAACGTGGACCAGAGGCTAAACACCAGAGCGCGGAAGATCTCCAGTAAAAATAAAGTTCAAGGGTCAACCACCTGTAGAAAACGTGACGTTCAATAGTTGTTGTAATGCGCAAAAGCTAGTTATGGAACATTACTCGGAAGAAGTGTCAATCGTAAACAGCCAACGTTATATTGATATACTTTGCAGACAGGTGAATTTTCCAGTTCGAAACAAACGCATAGGGAATGTTGAAAAACGGCGTTCTTCTTCTTTTGATAGCGTAACATGTCCCCATACAGCCTCTTCAGAACATGCAATTCGAAGTATTGGAGCCTCAATTATACAGTTCGCTCCATCGAATTTCCATTTGAAATAAATGGCTGGAATTCCGTCGAAAGTCTCATTTCCATTTATTTGGTCCACTTAAAGAGTCCGTTTATTCATTTCCGATAAAGAACTAAAAGATGTGGGGCTTACGTGGGCTGGTGCTCAACCGAAAAACTTCTTTTCTGGGCGTAATGGAGAGCTTGTGCAGTGATGGCAATCTAAATTTTAACGTTTTTAATGTTGTTCTAATATACTAGAAAAATTCATTTTGACTTGACGTCGTACTCCCAAGATGATTTTTATCCTCTGTCTCTTGTTAGTCAGCAGCAGAAATTAGGAATACACCGCTAGATAAAGACCACTTCCCAATCTTACTGCGTTCACAACGTTCCTGTATGCTTTCTAAAGGCTTTTGCTGGGTCTTCGTCTCTGTTTTCATAATTTCTTGAAACCAAGCAGAGAAAGCTCTTGGCCCATCTACCACTTTTTCCCTGGATCCGCGTTATGGCAAGCTTCAGTAAATTTTCATTACACCAATAATTACGTTTTACACTCCAGCGTGTATCCTGACCTATAAGATTGTCCTGCCTCTGCCACAAATTTCCAGTACTCGGAGATTCCTTGCTGGTAACATATAGGTTGTTTCTCGCATTAAAGTTGAATGTCTCTGTCAAAACTTAAAAACTGTAGTATATACTTATACCATGACATGTTCACCTTTCTGTTTCTTTTACCGTTCTGTCGTTTTCAATGAAGACGCTCTAAAAAATTTTCTAGCAAAAGAGGCTGTAATGTATTGGCCAGACGAGCTCAGCCCGCGGCCCAGAGACAATAGCAGCATGAGAATGGGTCCGGCAAACACGTTGCAATTTGGCGAGGGACAAAGCCGGGACGTTCACCCAGCCGCCATTGTATGTCAGAGTAAATAGTGGGGCATTTGCTTATACAAACACATGTTGCCAAGCTGGGGAGAAAGTACTAGACATCTGCAAGTACAAAGACAGAGAGGACAAATGCACATATCCAAGGGACACTGAACGCCAATTCTTAGCGGACGACATGCAGTTTTCCATTCGAGGGAACCACTTGTACGTATCGCTTCCTCGGTGCTTTTGTGTGGTCTTACTGCCGTGAGCATTGTGGGTGGTACGAGATAGTGGAAAGGGTGTTGTAAAGTAATTTGACTGTCCAGAAGAAGAACATGAATTGATCAGTCTGGTACATAGCAACACCCACAGAGAAAGGTCTGCAGAACGTCAGGAAATCATCATTGTGTGAGTGTCTTGACTTGGGGACACCAAGGAACCGCTTCCGAAGATACACAGGAGTAGAGACGTCAGCTGGAGACACCATAGAGACACTCTGATGAAATCGTTCGTAAGACTCGTCTTCTGAGCATCACTGCCACTCGTGCCAATATTCAGTTTTAGCCACAGGTCTACAACACGCACCACCCGATGCATCCACACCGCTGGTGTAAGACACTGCGAGTCGATTCCAACGCGCATCCAACTGCACCACCAGTGGCGCGACCATAGCTCAGTAAATGACCTGCACTACAATATGCCCTTCAAAGTCGGGATGCCAGTTCCGTTTATCTCTCAGTAGACATTATTAAAACCCTGGAAACGATTCTGAGAGCTATTTTTATTGATAATTGGGCATATTAAAATTTTAAATATGGTTAAATGACGATGGCGTCCTCTTGGGTAAAATACTCCGGAGGTAAAATAGTCCCCCATTCGGATCTCCGGGCTGGGATTACTCAGGAGGACGTTTTTATCAGGAGAAAGAAAACTGGCGTTCTACGGATTGGGGCGTCGAATGTCAGATCCCTTAATCGAGCAGGTAGGTTAGAAAATTTAAAAAGGGAAATGGATAGGTTAAAGTTAGATATTGTTAAGTTCGCTGGCAGGAGGAACAAGACTTTAGGTCAGGTGCATACTGGGTTATAAATACAAGATCAAATAGGGTGACGCAGGAGAAGGTTTAATAATGAATAAAAAATTAGGAGTGGGAGTAAGCTACTACAAACAGCATATGAACGCATTATTGTGGCCAAGATAGACACGAAACCCACGCCTACTACAGTAGTACAAGTTTAGATGCCAACTAGCTCTGCAGATGACGAAGAATTGAAGAAAAGTATGATGAAATAAAAGAAATTATTCAGATACTGAAGGGAGACGAAAATTTAATAGTCATGGGTGACTGGAATTCGGTAGTAGGAAAAGGGAGAGAAGGAAACGTAGTAGGTGAATATGGATTGGGGCTAAGAAATGAAAGAAGAAGCCGCCTGATAGAATTTTGCACAGAGCACAACTTAATCATAACTAACACTTGGTTCAAGAATCATAAAAGAAGGTTGTATACATAGAAGAAGCCTGGAGATACTGACAGGTTTCAGATAGCTTATATAATGGTAAGACAGAGATTTAGGAACCAGGTTTTAAATTGTACGACATTTCCAGGGGGCAGATGTGGACTCTGACCACAATCTATTGGTTATGAACTGTAGATTAAAACTGAAGAAACTGCAGAAAGGTGGGAATTTAAGGAGATGGGACCTGGATAAACTGACTAAACCAGAGGTTGTACAGAGTTTCAGGGAGAGCATGAGGGAACAATTGACAGGAATGGGGGAAAGAAATACTGTAGAAGAAGAATGGGTAGCTTTGAGAGATGAAGAATTGAAGGCAGCAGAGGATCTAGTAGGTAAAAAGACGAGGGCTAGTAGAAATCCTTGGGTAACAGAAGAAATATTGAATTTAATTGATGAAAGGAGAAAATATAAAAATGCAGTAAATGAAGCATTAAAAATGAATACAAACGTCTCAAAAATGAGATCGACAGGAAGTGCAAAATGGCTAAGCAGAGATGGCTAGAGGACAAATGTAAGGATGTAGAGGCTTGTCTCACTAGGGGTAAGATAGATACTGCCTACAGGAAAATTAAAGAGACCTTTGGAGAGAAGAGAACCACTTGTATGAAAATCAAGAGCTCAAATGGAAACTCAGTTCTAAGCAAAGAAGGGAAAGCAGAAAGGTGGAAGGAGTATATAGAGGGTCTATTCACGGGCAATGTACTTGAGGACAATATTATGGAAACGGAAGATGATGTAGATGAAGATGAAATGGGAAATACGATACTGCGTGAAGAATTTGACAGAGTATTGAAAGACCTGACTCGAAAGAAGGCCTCGGGAGTAGACAACATTCCATTAGAACTGCTGACAGCCTTGGGACAGCCAGTCCTGACAAAACTCTACCATCTGGTGAGCAAGATGTATGAGACAGGTGAAATACCCTCAGACTTCAAGAAGAATATAATAATTCCAATCCCAAAGAAAGCAGGTGCTGACAGATGTGAAAATTTCCGAACAATCAGTTTAATAAGTCACGGATGCAAAATACTAACGCGAATTCTTTACAGACGAATGGAAAACCGGTAGAAGCAGACTTCACGGAAGATCAGTTTGGATTCCTTAGAAATACTGGAACACGTGAGGCAATACTGACCCTACGACTTATTTTAGAAGCCAGATTAAGGAAAGGCAAACCTACGTTTCTAGCATTTGTAGACTTAGAGAAAGCTTTGGCAATGTAGACTGGAATACTCTCTTTCAAATTCTGAAGGTGGCATGGGTCAAAAACTGGGAGCGAAGGGCTATTTACAATTTGTACAGAAACCAGATGGCAGTTATAAGAGTCGAGGGGCATGAAAGGGATGCAGTGGTTGGGAAGGGAGTGAGACAGAGTTGTAGCCTATCCCCGATGTTATTCAATCTGTATATTGAGCAAGCAGTGAAGGAAACAAAAGAAAAATTCGGAGTAGGTATTAAAATCCATGGAGAAGAAATAAAAACTTTGAGGTCCGCCGATGACATTGTAATTCTGTCAGAGACAGCAAAGGACTTGGAAGAGCAGTTGAACGGAATGGACAGTGTCTTGAAGGGAGGATATAAGACGAACATCAACAAAAGCAAATCGAGGATAATGGAATGTAGTCGAATTAAGTCGGGTGATGCTGAGGGAATTAGATTAGGAAATGAGACATTTAAAGTAGTAAATGAGTTTTGCTATTTGGGGAGCAAAACAACTGATGATGGTCGAAGTACAGAGGATATCAAATGTAGACTGGCAATGGCAAGGAAAGCGTTTCTGAAGCAGAGAAATTTGTTAACATCGAGTATAGATTTAAGTGTCAGGAAGTCGTTTCTGAAAGTATTTGTATGCAGCGTCGCCATGTATGGAAGTGAAACATGGACGATAACTAGTTTGGACAAGAAGAGAATAGAAGCTTTCCAAATGTGGTGCTACAGAAGAATGCTGAAGATTAGATTGGTAGATCATATAACTAATGAGGAGGTATTGAATAGGATTGGGAAGAAGAGAAGTTTGTGGCACAACTTGACTAGTAGAAGGGATCGGTTGGTAGGACATGTTTTGATGCATCAAGGGATCACAAATTTAGTACTGGAGGGCAGCGTTGAGGGTAAAAATCGTAGATGGAGACCAAGTGATGTATACACTAAACAGATGCAGAAGGATGTAGGTTGCAGTAGGTACTGGGAGATGAAGAAGCTTGCACAGGATAGAGTAGCATGGAGAGCTGCATCAAGCTGTCTCAGGACTGAAGACCACAACAACATAACACAATATTTTATTCGACTAGTAATAGTCATTTGTAATACATATATGGACGTCTGTGATTCAGAAACCATTTTTTTTTTTTAAATGAATGTTTTCGACGAATCTAAATATATTCTTGGCTCTCCCGATTGTATTTAGTACGCAAAGGCCACATTGAAAAACAAATTCCACTATTATAATGTTTCCGTTTCTAGAAGCCACAGTTTCACATTTTATTTACTTTGTTGTGTATTGTTCCGTCGTCCTTAGTACGGGTAGGAATTCTGATTGCTACGTCCAAATGCTACCTGAATTGGTGACCCTTCGCTCACGTCTCCAGGTGGTTCTGGCTATGGTCACACAGCTTGAGGCTGTTGACAATGAACGTCACTCTATGTGTGTATGTGTGTGTGTGTGTGTGTGTGTGTGTGTGTGTGTGTGTGTATGTGTGTGTGAGGAGGGGGCGGGGGTGGGAAGAGGGGATTGACCGAATGTGGAGATCCAAGGGATGTCCAGCATGTCCCACGTATGCTCCGATTGGCCTGCCACTGGGATGGCCCGGTTACTGCCCCCATTGAGGAAGGTCCCTCACCCATAGTCGAGCGGGAGGTCGCTTCAAGCTGTGGCAGTCGCCGAAAACCTTCTGGGAGGCCGATAGATTGGCCTCCCCAGTAACAAAAAGGTTTCAGGCTCTATTTGTGGCTGATAAAGATCCAGAGTCAGATGCAGTCACCTGCCCTGTTTCAAAAGAAGTTTCTGTGCTCGCAAGATTTGGGCATTCACAGTGTGACCTCCCCTTCTCTCTTTGCTGCGTTTCTTTTGCTGATCTTTCCTCTTCTTTCTTCCTTCTTCGTACCGCGGCTATATCTCAGGGTTTTCAATGCAGAAATGTAGTGAGAGGGGGGCACATGCGTATGGTGGTTCACGACGTCGTAGTGTTATGAGAGAACGTCACTCATGCCTCTGGTTTGAGAATACTGACGACTGAAGTACGAGCATTTCTCAAAAGGAAAACAGGTATGTGCTCTCTTTTCTTTTAAAACTATAAATAATAGCGTCGCTGATACTATCTATCGTTCTACTACACCGAATGAGCGCGACACCATTGATGAATTTCCAACCTCGAATGAAATTTATTAATACCAATTAACTGAAATAAAAAAACTCATCCAATACAGAAGTCACTCACAGAGTAATTAGTTTCTGATGTGTGTTTAGTGGTCATTGATACTTAAAAGATCGTTTCGATAATTCTATCACTGTCCGTTTATGAGTTGCTAAGCTACGTATCAACAAGCTGACTATGCAATGATTAATATTTGTCGTATCCCGACAGTAAATCGCTTCTCGCTTGCTTTAGGCATGAAGACGATTACTATGCCGCTCATATAAGTCTTTGATAGTTATTATCAAGCTAATGACCGTAAATTGCGGTTAATGTTATTGAATCATACACGCGACGATAACGCCCGATATCCAGCCGAGTATCTTAAACTCCGCACCGAAATTTGAGAATTCGCGCTCGATTTGTTTGCACCAAAGTCGGGCCGTGGTTCCCTAAAATAATTTTTAATCAACTGTGGGTTTTAAATTAACAATTCTATGCTCATTCATGAAAGTCACAGCAGATCCGTACTCGACGACTACTTGAACGCGCACTCGAGCAACGAGGAAGTTTTTGTTCTTACAAAGAGAAAACATATCACGCATAATGCAACAAGGTTATTTGCTATGTCAAAACATATTTGTATCTATCTCATTAAAACTCATTATCTATTAAATGTTGTACATAATTAAATTATTTGCTCTGTAAATAATCAATAAAATTTAGAAATGAATTACATGTATAAAAAGCTATCTCAAGTTGATATGACGTCATGAGTCACTACTTGTTTCGACTCCCATACATTCATGTGACGCAAAGTAGATCCGACTATATTGGACATACGCCTAGTACTTGCGAGCTCCAATGTCAGACACGTAAAGGTGACGCTTAGGGATATGGCTGCCAGCGATAGGAAGAAATCCAGTGTGCACTCTGTGTGCATACCAGAAGGAACCATTCTTCATGTGGAACACATGATTCTGGTAGCCATGAAAAATACGTGGTGCAGCCAGTTGCAGGTTGTGACTCATGGAGGAAGTGATGATGTCTGTCACTTTGGGTCGGAAGAGATTCTTACCTGATTGTCGGCAGCTATTGGTAACGACTGCCAGTCATGCTTGCGAGATGAAGCCAGAGCTCGCCATCTGTAGCGTCGTTCACAGGGCTGGTTGCGGACCTTTGGTATGCAGCCGAGTGGAGCGTCTGAATCTGAGGCTCAAATAGGTCTGTGACATTTTCGGCTGCATATTCCTTCGCCGGCCGCGGTGGTCTAGCGGTTCTAGGCGCTCAGTCCGGAACCGCGAGACTGCTACGGTCTCAGGTCCGAATCCTGCCTCGGGCATGGATGTGTGTGATGTCCTTAGGTTAGTTAGGTTTAAGTAGTTCTAAGTTCTTGGGGACTGATGACCACAGATGTTAAGTCCCATAGTGCTCAGAGCCATTTTGCATATTCCTTCACTTGGCCCATCGGATGGTGAGATTTCAGGTGCTTCTTAACATGTCAAGAGTCCACACACCTCATTCCCAGAAACAAGTTCTTTTTCGATTCTTCCGTCCATAGAGCTGTTTCTAATCTTTTAGCTCTTGAAAATCTCGATACTGAGATTAATTTGATTAAAACTACGGCGTCCAACAATGGATACGAACCTACCACAGCGTCTAAGACTTCCAAAAACAAAACTAATAATAGAACAACAGCCTTAGCACTTCTCCTGAAAATGGAAGTAGTGAAAAAAAAATCTATACCGTTCCCAGATCTCGATCCTTGCAGGATTCGTTGTCTACTCCAAAAGAAATACGTCTGTAAAACAGCATTTTCTACTGATAATCACTTGAAAAATAATCTTATTCACAATTTTAAACCAATGCATTCTCCCTTACAAAACTTGGGTCATAAAATAAGTTGTGTCACATGTCCAGCCTGTTACCCTCATATGGCGGAAGGTGGGAACACGTAAAGCACCAACGACAAATTGTCAAACATAATTGTTTTCGTGATGCAGGTGTTATGATGGCCATAGTGCTGCATGGGCATACAGACTTCCAAATTGCAAATTCAATGGAAACCACGGTATGAAAGCAATGGAAACCACGGTATGAAAGACACATAAAGACATGTGACCAGTAATTGTAGACTCCCAGTCCGATCACCAGGGAGGCGTGGGGGGGGGGGGGGGGGGGGGGGGGGAGGAGAACTACCAACGTGAAGTGACCATGTGAAAAAAAGTGAATAAGCAACGAAAGGAAACGTTCTAAAAATGTCAGAAGTCTGAATGTGGTAGGGCAGCTAGAAAATCCGAAAATGCAAATGCTAAAGAGCTCGGTATAGATACGGTGGTCGTCAGTGAAATGAACTAGAAAGAAGACGGGAACTGGTCAGATGACTATAGGATAATATCAACAGCAGCAGAAAACTGTATAACGAACAAGAATTACGTTACGAATAGGAAAGTAGGGCAGATGGTAAATTACTGTGAACAGTTCAGGGATAGGGTTGTTCTCATCAGAATCCACAACAAACCAAAACCGACAACGATGGTTCAGGTATACATGCCGACGTCACAAGCTGGACAGACGAGATAGAGAAAGTGTGTGAGAATACTGAACGGGTTGTTAAGTACGTAAAGGAAGATGAAAATCAAGTCATGAGGGACAGAAATGCAGTTGTAGAGTAAAATGTAGAAGAGAGGGTTACCGGAGAACATAGGGCTTGTAGTAGGATTGAGACAGGACGAAGACTAATTCAGCATTAATTTTCAGCTGGTAATAGTGAATACTCCGTTCAAGAATCACAAGTGGAGGAGGTGTATTTGGAAAAGACCGGGTGATACGGAATGATTTCTGTTAGATTACATCACGGTCAGGTAGAGAATCTGAAATCAGATATTGGATTGTAAGATGTGCTCAGGAGCAGATACATGCTCCGTGATTTAGTAGTGACGAAGATTACGCTGACGTTTAAGAGACTAGTCAGTAAGAATCAGTGTGCAAAGAAGCGGAATACAGAAGTACTAAGTTTATCAGGAGAAAGAAAACTGGCGTTCTACGGATCGGTGCGTAGAATGTCAGATCCCTTAATCGGGCAGGTAGGTTACAAAATTTAAATAGGGAAATGGATAGGTTAATGTTAGATATAGTGGGAATTAGTGACGTTCGGTGGCAGGAGGAACAAGACTTTTGGTCAGGTGAATACAAGGTTATAAATACAAATTCAAATAGGGGTAATGCAGGAGTAGGTTTAATAATGAATAAAAAAATAGGAGTGCGGGTAAGCTACTACAAACAGCATAGTGAACGCATTATTGTGGCCAAGATAGACACGAAACCCACGTCTACTACAGTAGTACAAGTTTATATGCCAACTAGCTCTGCAGATGATGAAGAAATTGATGAAATGTATGATGAGATAAAAGAAATTATTCAGGTAGTGAAGGGAGACGAAAATTTAATAGACATTGGTGACTGGATTTCGTCAGTAGGAAAAGGGAGAGAAGGAAGCATAGTAGGTGAATATGGATTGGGGGGAAGAAATGAAAGAGGAAGCCGTCTGGTAGAATTTTGCACAGAGCATAACTTAATCATAGCTAATACTTGGTTCAAGAATCATAAAAGAAGGTTGTATACATGGAAGAATAATGGAGATACTAAAAGGTATCAGATAGATTATATAATGGTGAGACAGAGATTTAGGAATCAGGTTTTAAATTGTAAGACATTTCCAGGGGCAGATGTGGACTATGACCACAATCTATTGGTTATGAACTGTAGATTAAAACTGAAGAAACTACAAAAAGGTGCTAATTTAAGGAGATGGGACCTGGATAAACTGAAAGAACCAGAGGTTATAGAGAGCTTCAGGGAGAGCATTAGGGAACGATTGAGAAGGATGGGGGAAAGAAATACAGTAGAAGAAGAATGGGTAGCTCTGAGGGATGAAGTAGTGAAGGCAGCAGACGATCAAGTAGGTAAAAAGACGAGGGCTAATAGAAATCCTTGGATAACAGAAGAGATATTGAATTTAGTTGATGAAAGGAGAAAATATAAAAATGCGGTAAATGAAGCAGGCAAAAAGTAATACGAACGTCTCAAAAATGAGATCGACAGGAAGTGCAAAATGGCTAAGCAGGGATGGCTAGAGGACAAATGTAAGGATTTAGAGGCTTATCTCACTAGGGGTAAGATAGATACTGCCTACAGGAAAATTAAAGAGACCTTTGGAGAGAAGAGAACCACTTGTATGAATATCAAGAGCTCAGATGGAAACCCAGTTCTAAGCGAAGAAGGGAAGGCGGAAAGGTGGAAGGAGTATATAGAGGGTTTATACAAGGGCGATGTACTTGAGGACAATATTATGGAAATGGAAGAGAATGTAGATGAAGACGAAATGGGAGATAAGATACTGCGTGAAGAGTTTGACAGAGCACTGAAAGACCTGAGTCGAAACAAGGCCCCGGGAGTAGACAACATTCCATTAGAACTACTGACGGCCTTGGGAGAGCCAGTCATAACAAAACTCTACCATCTGATGAGCAAGATGTATGAGACAGGCGAAATACCCTCAGACTTCAAGAAGAATATAATAATTCCAATCCCAAAGAAAGCAGGTGTTTACAGATGTGAAAATTACCGAAATATCAATTTAATAAGTCATAGCTGCAAAATACTAACGCGAATTCTTTACAGACGAATGAAAAAACTGGTAGAAGCGGACCTCGGGGAAGATCAGTTTGGATTCCGTAGAAATGTTGGAACGACTTATCTTAGAAGAAAGATTAAGAAAAGGCAAACCTACGTTTCTAGCATTTGTAGACTTAGAGAAAGCTTTTGACAATGTTAACTGGAATACTCTCTTTCAAATTTTGAAGGTGGCAGGGGTCAAATACAGGGAGCGTAAGGCTATTCACAATTTGTACAGAAACCAGATGGTAGTTATAAGAGTCGAGGGGCACGAAAGGGAAGCAGTGGTTGGGAAGGGAGTGAGACAGGGTTGTAGCCGATGTTATTCAATCTGTATATTGAGCAAGCAGTAAAGGAAACAAAAGAAAAATTCGGAGTAGGTATTAAAATCAATGGAGAAGAAATAAAAACATTGAGGTTCGCCGATGACATTGTAATTCTGTCAGAGACAGCAAAGGACTTGGAAGAGCACTTGAACGGAATGAACAGTGTCTTGAAAGGAGGATAGAAGATGAACATCAACAAAAGCAAAACGATAATAATGGAATGTAGTCGAGTTAACTCGGGTGATGCTGAGTGAGTTAGATTAGGAAATGAGACACTTAAAGTAGTAAAGGAGTTTTCATATTTGGGGAGCAACATAGCAGATGATGGTCGAAGTAGAGAGGATATCAAATGTAGACTGGCAATGATAAGGAAAGCGTTTCTGAAGAAGAGAAATTTGTTAACATCGAGTATAGATTTAAGTGTCAGGAAGTCGTTTCTGAAAGTATTTGTATGGAGCGTAGTCTTGTATGGAAGTGAAACGTGGACAATAACTAGTTTGGACAAGAAGAGAATAGAAGCTTTCGAAATGTGGTGCTACAGAAGAATGCTGAAGACTAGATTCGTAGATCACATAACTAATGAGGAGGTACTGAATAGAATTGGGGAAAAGAGGAAGTTGTGGCACAACTTGACTCGAAGGAGGGATCGGTTGGTAGGACATGTTCTGAAGCATCAAGAGATCACCGATTTAGTACTGGAGGGAAACGTGGAGGGTAAAAATCGTAAAGGGAGACCTAGAGATGAATACACTAAGCAGATTCAAAAGGATGTAGGTTGCCGTAGTTACTCAGAGATGAAGAAGCTTGCACAGGATAGAGTAGCATGGAGAGCTGTATCAAACCAGTCTCTGGACTGAAGACCACAACAACAACAACAGAAGAGCCAAGAGGGAATAATAAGATTGGTTTACCAACAACAAAATTTTGAATTAGAAAGATGTTGTCTTTCGCCCTTAGTGTTCAGGCTACACATTGAAAAAGCAGTGACAGAATAAAACGAGAGCGCAAGAGTGAAACTAAAATTCATGTTGAAAGAAAGTCAGTAATTAGATTTGCTGATGAAATGGCCTCTTCAGTGAAAGCGAATGAGAACAGATAAATTTAAAGTCAGAACTTGTTATAACGAAGTAGATGATGTTAAGGAATTCTGCTATCTAGGAAGTAAAATAACACATGACGGTCGGAAAAAGTACATAAAAGGCAGACAAGCAATAGCAAAAAAGTATTCCTGTCCAAGAGAAGTCTACTGGTGTTAGACATAGGCTTTATCTTGTGGAAGAACTTTCTGAGAATTTACGTTTCGCGCAAAGCATTGTATGCTAGTGGTACACTGACTGCAGGAAAATCGGAACAGAAGAGAATCGAAGCAATTTGGATGTTGTACTATAGAAGAATGTTCAAAATTAGGTGGACTGATAAGGTAACGAATGCAGAATTCTCCGGATAATCGGCGAACATTTAATAGACGAAGGGACAGGACGGTAGGACATTTGTTAAGACATCACGGAATAACTTCCGTTGTATTGGAGGGAACTGTAGAGCGTAAAAAGTGTAGAAGAAGACAGAGATTAGAATACATCCAGCAAATAATTGAGGACGTAGGTTGCAAGTGCTACTCTCTCCCTCCCTCTCTCTCTATCTCTCTCTCTCTCTATATATATATATATATATAAGACGAAATCTCCTCCTCTATCAACGTGTTTTCAGTGGTGCATTCGATGGATGACAATGCACGACTGCTTCGAACAGCGCTCACGGAGGATGTCTCGGAACGAGAGGATGTTCTGAGAGTGGGTTTGCCTGTCCGTTCCCCCGACTTAAATACGATCGAACACGTGTATGATGCGTTAGGGGGACAAATTATGTCATTACATGCAACAAACATCCATCAATTATCAACAGCGCTAATGGAGAAATGGAACGCCCTACTACAAAAAGTCTGGAGAGTAGAAATCTATTCTGTGGGAATCAGCATGGGTTTCGAAATAGGCGATCGTGTGAAACCCAGCTCGCGCTATTCGTCCACGAGACTCAGAGGGCCTTAGATGCGGGTTCCCAGGTAGATGCCGTGTTTCTTGACTTTCGCAAGGCGTTCGATACAGTTCCCCACAGTCTTTTAATGAACAAAGTAAGAGCATATGGACTATCAGACCAATTGTATCATTGGATTGAAGAGTTCCCAGATAACAGAACGCAGCAAGTCTTCCGAAGTAAGCGTGATTATAGGTGTGCCGCAGGGAAGTGTCGTAGGACCGTTGCTATTCACAATACACATAAATGACCTAGTGGATGACATCGAAAGTTCATTGAGGCTTTTTGCGGATGATGCTGTGGTATATCGAGAGGTTGTAACAATGGAAAATTGTACTGAAATGCAGGAGGATCTGCAGCGAATTGACGCCTGGTGCAGGGAATGGCAATTGAATCTCAATGTAGACAAGTGTAATGTGCTGCGAATACATAGAAAGATAGATCCCTTATCATTTGGCTACAAAATAGCAGGTCAGCAACTGGAAGCAGTTAATTCCATAAATTATCTGTGAGTACGCATTAGGAGTGATTTAAAATGGAATGATCATATAAAGTTGATCGTCGGTAAAGCAGATGCCAGACTGAGATTCATTGGAAGAATCTTAAGGAAATGCAATCCGAAAACAAAGGAAGTAGGTTACAGTACGCTTGTTCGCCCACTGCTTGAATACTGGTCAGCAGTGTGGGATCCGTACCAGATACGGTTGATAGAAGAGATAGAGAAGATCCAACGGAGAGCAGCGCGCTTCGTTACAGGATCATTTAGCAATCGCGAAAGCGTTACGGAGATGATAGATTAACTCCAGTGGAAGACTCTGCAGGAGAGACGCTCAGTAGCTCGGTACGGGCTTTTGTTGAAGTTTCGAGAACATACCTTCACCGAGGAGTCAAGCAGTATATTGCTCCCTCCTCCGTATATCTCGCGAAGAGGCCATGAGGATAAATCAGAGAGATTAGAGCCCACACAGAGGCATATCGACAATCCTTCTTTCCACGAACAATACGAGACTGGAATAGTACCCTCCGCCACACACCGTCAGGTAGCTTGCGGAGTGTGGATGTAGATGTAGATTATCAAACTTTTGGTCAGCATGGCAACACGTTGTAGAGCGCACAGCGCAGTCTGCGGGGATTGCACACTCTATTAAGAAACGTGTTCCACCTTTTGTAGTATCGAGATGATCGTTAATGAATCGCGATTACTTCGGCAGCAGTCCTTTCCATGTGTGATCTAACTTACTTGGCACTGACACATCATGCGAAAGTTACTTTCTTCCTTATGTTTGACACTCCAGTGTACTAAGAAGCGACGTGAAGTGGGATTGTCATGTGAAAGCAATAACAGGAAAGATGAATGGAGTACTATCCGTCAGTGGCTAGCGGAGTATATATATAGTTGTATACAAGCAGCAGTTGTTAACTCGTACTCATTGCGTTTCCCTGGGAGGAATATATCAAAAAGTCCAAAGAAGTTTCGGAACTCACGGCTGCAGTGTAATATATGTTGATACTCTTTGCTCTCTGCTCTCGAGCTGGGTCACTGTGTCACTAAGGCAAGAAGAGCGTGTCAGTTCTACAGATACGGCTCGCAAAGTAGGTCATCCGGCATTTGCCACTGTTGTGTGTTTATTTCCATCAGGATTCGAGCTAGTTTCCCACGAATGAAAGTGCGTTATTCAAGCAATGGGTTCTTCTCATTTCCATCAGCTGCAGACTGATATCTCTTCAAAGTAATTTCGTGTTGTGTCAAGTATTATTGCAAATATTGCCTGAACTTTGGCGTCCATTGTTGGGATTGTCGCTTTCTCAAGATATAACCTGTCACTTTTATTGTTGTTTTAGATCATTGTGTTTGTGATATGTCACTTATGAAGTAACTGTACTGTCCGTTCCCCCAACTCAAATACCATCGAGCACGTGTGTGGTCCGTTAGGGGGACGAATTACGTCATTACATGTTTACCAACTCTCTATAGCGCATTGTGAAATGGGCGTACTCTTCTATCAGTACTATAATGCTTTCCTGGTTTTTGTTTAGAGTTGAATAACTAGTACCATGTTGTTTCTTCTACTGATTTTTATTTATTTCAAACTAGTTTTCAGCTTACTGGGCCATCTTCAGAAAACAAGTGACTAGCGCCTGGAAGTGACATTAGTTCTTAGGTAACCAAACATTATAAGCTAAACTGTTCATTTGCATAGAGTATTGTGCTTCAGACTTATTTCATAACGTTGAAATTACAGCTCGCTGTGCAAGCGGACCGTACTTCCCTTATAATGTTTGGTTACCTAATAACTTGTATCCCTTCCAGACGCTAGTCAATTGTTTCCTGACGATGGCCCAATAAGCCGAAAACTAAGTAAACAAACCTCAGGAGAACAAAGCAGTGTACTTGTTATTAACCGTAAGTATGGAATTGCTCTATCAAAAAGTAACGGAAGAACCCATAAATAACATTTTTCTGCCTTTCAGTCATTTATTAAATGTAAAACAATTGGCGACACACTGTAACAGGAACACTCGACTGTAACCAATTTTAACGCAAACTGTTTCTCCTATGTGATTGCTTGTTGAGATTTTATGCCCGCCATTAAGGCGTTTTTTGCAAATGGGACCATCAAATGAATGGACAATTTAACAATGAAATCTTCTCACTTTCTCTGTAGTATCTTATTAGTTCCACCGTACAGTTCAAAGCACCACTTCATCTTAAGGCTTGTAGCTGCCTCTTGAAGGACTTTCATTTCACTGACAACTGGACTGAAACAAATAATTGTGACTGATGCTGCTCCGTTTCATAACATAGAGCAGTACTGTTTCTTTCTCATGTTCTTTATCTTTATGACCGTTTTGTGTACTTTGAAACATTTACTGTAGGTAAAGTTCGGAAAATGAAACTGTGCTCCATAATGTGTCTTGATTAATAAAATAACGTTTTATAAGGATAGCCGGCCGGGGTGGCAGAGCGGTTCTGGCCGCTACAGTCTGGAACCACGCGACCGCTGCGTGTCGCAGGTTCGAATCCTGCCTCGGGCATGGATGTGTGTGATGTCCGTAGGTTAGTTAAGTTTACGTAGTTCTAAGTTCTAGGGAACTGATGACCTTAGAAGTTAAGTCCCATAGTGCTCAGAGCCATTTGAACCATTTTTTTATAAGGATAGGATTACATCAGTATTTTTATGTCTTTCTTAAATTGAACCTAAGAAGGTTAGCGTTCGTTATCTATTCAGAGAATATTCACTATTTTCCATAACAATTCTTGATTGCAAAAAAAAAGTTATTTACTTTGCATGAACGAAGAGATATTAACTTTGATTTGTATGGTCAGTTCCTCTTTTGTCATATTGAATTGTGCAATTTAATATGTCGATTTTCTTTAAAGTAATAGTGACGAAGCATGAAAAGTATCTACAAAGACACAGAATGGTGAAAGCAGAAACAAAGTCAGGGTAATTTTATAATTCAAGTTGACACCAGCGGTAGCCTGCTGTGGTTGTGACGTAGTTTAACCGAAAAACGAACACTCAAGACAACTGTATGTCACAGTACACCGAAAGATCTTTCACAAAAGCTAAATGACTTCTCATCACAAGTAAAGATTATTAGTGGCAACAAAGTGTCCAGGTTCTAGCAAATGTCACAGCAACAGATGTTGAGGCTAACAAAGAAAAAGCCGAAATCTTAAACTCCAATATCTGATGTTTCTTTACTAACTAAGAGTGCTGTCCCAGCTTAATTCTAGCACCGTGGTAAAAATGAGTGAGACAGGGTGTTTCAGAATTCCTATTACAGGCTTCTAGGCATTGCAGAGAGTACCTAGAAGATAAAGTTTTCGTGAGGAACCCTATGTAAGGAAACGTAATGTTTGCATATGAAATAAGTTTGAAGATTGGATATCTTTCAAATCTCCCGCGTCACGGTACACAAACAAACTAACTAACAACATCCATGCCCGAGGCAGGATTCGAACCTGCGACCGTAGCAGCAGCGCGGTTCCGGACTGAAGCTCCTAGAACCACTCGGCCACAGCGGCTGGCTGGGCGTCGTCGGTCGCTGTTGTAATTATGATATTACACGCGATTTTCGGCCGGCTACTACGACTGCGAAAAATTGGTCCGTTCGCAGCTAGGAGTACTGCCTATGCACAGTAAATGGAAGAAGCCACAGATCACATTTGTCTGCAGGAAATAGCCTAGAAGCGATCCATGACACAATCACCCAATTTCATTTACCATCGTTTGCCGAATTTGAGAACTTATTCTGAGATCAAGCATACTGTGGAACTACGTCTAGAACTATGCCCGACCTTCTGGAAACATCGCTCATGTAAAACCCAATTCGCTAACTTTCACACTGGACGTACAGTGTCTTGGCTTTCGTAAACAGCTTCACTCAGTCGTACACTAACACTTATTAATGAAACTATGATCTTGTGCGGAATCGAACAAATTTTGTGAGAGGACTGAGAATTTCTTGGTAGAGAGAACCCAATATGGTGGACGGACAGTTATCTATAGACAAAGAAGTAACTTATGGTTGGCCTTGCGAATGTGTGTTGGGACCCATGCTTTTAATGTTGTATGGTAATGACCCTGTTGACCGTATTAATAGCAACCTCTAATATTTTGCAAAAAAATGGCTCTGAGCACTATGGGACTTAACATCTATGACCATCAGTCCCCTAGAACTTGGAACTACTTAAACCTAACTAACCTAAGGACATCACACAACACCCAGTCATCACGAGGCAGAGAAAATCCCTGACCTCGCCGGGAATCGAACCCGGGAACCCGGGCGTGGGAAGCGAGAACGCTACCGCACGACCACGAGCTGCGAACAATGTTTTGCAGGTAATGCAGTTATCTGCTATAAAGTATTACCTCAAAAAAGTTGCACAAATGCCCAGTCAGATATTGATAAGTTTTGAAAATGGCGCAAAGATTCGCAACTAGAATTTATGTACAGAAATTAAAATAGTGAACGTCATAAAACGCTGAAACATATTACATGGTGTCCAGAAATTTTGTAGAAAACTGTAGTGTTGGGCCACGACGTATACACTAGGGCTCTGCAGATGCATTGTAGTTGCAAAAATTGTAGTCGACACTGACAACGATGGATTGGTTTCATGGTAACCGTTAAACAATTTTTCTGTTGCTGTAGCTACTTGTACAAGCGTGATGTTAACTGCACAGGATAGGATAGCTTTTGTGACGCGGAGGTTGCTGAGGTTATTTTGTGATGAAATTCGGACGAGATTTGATCGTCGATTCCATAAACCTGCAGCTACTGATAAGGCAGTTCAACAGTTAGTCAACAAGCTTAAGCGCACTGGTACCGTTAAGAGCGATCCCGGACAACCTCTGCTGACCTAATTGCAGACATTAGAACATTCATTGAATGCAGTCCAAAGCCGGTGCAGTGATTACACTAATCTGTATTTTAAAATTTTTCGTGAGATGATTTCTTGAAAGTAAGTATCCTTGAATCACATTTTACTCTGATTCGAGGGTTAGCCGCCAGGTCTGAGACACCAAGAGTGCTTGGCGTGGCTTACCCCGTCGGAGGTTCGAGTCCTTCCTCGGGCCTGGGTGTGTGTGTGTTGTCCTTAGCATGAGTTAGTAGTGTGTAAGCCTAGGGACCGATGACCTTAGCAGTTTGGTCCGATAGGAAGTTACCAACACCACCTTCTAGAAATAACTGCCGTTTTGTCTATCACGTCTGCTTTTTTCACAAAATAAGAAGTGATATTTTGACGATTTTATATTATGAGCCCACAAATGTTTCAAAACACCATTTCATAAAAGGTGAATTAGTCAAAATACATTTAAAAAATAAAATACATTTAAAAAGATAATCTACAGAAATTCCCTAATTTATTTCGCGAGTACCTTGTATAAAAACAAGAAGCCAATTAAGTTTTATTAATTTTTAAACTTTCTCCTCTTTGACTTCTTACAGATCCTTGTTTAAGACGACTGTCCAGTTCAACTTCCAACAACAGTCGGCCCTCATAGTTGAATTTCAGTTCCCATGATACCTCCTTTCCATCTCCTTAAGGGGAGGTATACTATCTTTGGCCCGAAAAAAGCATGTTATTTGAGAACTTTTTCTCGGGATGTGTTACAGACATCAATGTCAAATTTGGTCAAAATGTTTATTGATATTTCCTCTACAAACTGGAATTTTTTCGACCGGAAATGTTGAAGAGCAAAGGTGGAAGTGCCATCGGAACGAAACCAAAATTTCGATGTAGACCTCCACGCGCGGTATGTCACAGGTCAGTCGGCTCGTCTGAAATCAAGATTGAGTCGACGTTAGCGAAGTATGTAAGACTGTGTAGGAGTTGTACCTCGCTTAAGTTATTTGGACCATAGGAAACAAAATGGTGGCCATTTGAAAAAAAATTGTTTTTTTTTTTTTGATCGATTTTTCAGCTTCGTCGGCCAAGTAAAAATATTTATGGTTGATCGATTGGAATAAAAGTGGTACAACTCCTAGACAATTTAGTTAGCTTCGTCGGAAACAAAGAATCATGCCAATCGGTTCAGTAGATTTGAAGTTACCATACGGCGCGGTAAAAAAAAAAAAAAAGTCATTTCGAGAAAAACGCGTTTGAAGTTTTGACTACATATAAATGCACTATTATGCAACGTACGTTCAGTCTGCTATTCCGGGTCCATAAACTAGTCCCTCCTCTTCCTCACATAGGGCGTTATGCTCAATCTGGGCCATCCTGCGCTTCTCCAGAGCCTCTCCTACGGCCGGTGACAAGCAGTTTTCGGCCGCTTCAATCTGGTGGTCGTCCGAATGCTGGGTGAACTGCGTCGAATAGAGTACCAGGATGACGTCCATCGTTGTCATGGACTTCAGAATTGCTGAATACCCTTCGTTGAAGCTGCTCACTGGCAGGAAAATCGCAATTTCCACAGTCTTCGCACCAGAATGCAAATGCTTGGGGACTAACTTCCAAACACACGTGTTCAAACTTCCATTTGAATTGTGTGTGTTTCCTCCCAAGCACTGGTACAATAACTCGTCCTCCGAAAGAAAAAAAACTGGTGCCTGAAAAAGGCCGATTTCAGTCAGGTGCATTTATTTGTTCAACCTCGAATAACAAACATTTCCGTTCCGTGTTCGGAAAAACCGTTTCAGGGGAGGATTCTGAACACTTTTATGGATCCAAAAGTGCAATTTAAAGAAATCGATTTTTTGGACCAAGAGATAGTAAACCTCCCCTTAATGTGTTTGTGCAAACGTTAAACCTGCTCTTCATTACAATGTCCCAAATGTTCCTGAAAGTATGGAACTTCTTAGTGTTTACTTATTTTTATCATTTCAAACACTGATCTACAGAATTTTCGCTGACAAAGACAACTCAAATTTAACCTACTCATTTATTACCCACAATATACAAGCCTAACGCAATCTGACTGCTATACAATGATAACATGGCTTCAAATAATTAACACAAAAGAATGGCCCTGAACTGGAAGAAATCCTAACAATATCCCATACTTTTCATAAGCCACTTACCTCACAGAAAATGTTCATAACACGAACTACAGCATTTGCAGCAAGCAGCAACTACAGCCAGCTAAATATATGGATTCTAACTGCTATAGGCTATAGCTAGTAGGAGGCATATGATTAGCAAAAGAAAGATTCTGTTGAAGTGCAAACAATGTATTTAGCAGATTTTACCTTATTCATGTGACAACCAGTTCCAAAAATTATACACTTGTCAATAATTCCACTACCCAAACATTGCCAACTACATCCATTCTCATTTTACAACACATGTCCTACCAACACTGAGTCTCCATGGTCACATGTCCAAGCCGTCCACTCGCTAATTGCTAACTGCTAGTCCATCCAACCACAGTCTCTTACCAAGGGCGCAGAGTGCTGCCAACATACAAACATATAAATGAGCTAAATATAAGTACTTGATATGTGAGTGCAGAAAGTGGACATTCACACTCATGTTACACCCCACCTTCTTGAAATTTTGTACCATGTTTTCAACAATGGCGTTGTACTTAGCAATACTATTATTCCCTAAAAAGTTCTCAGTAACTGATCGGAAGGTGGTCAATGTGTCTTTTTCTCTCTTCTTCATTGTCTTATCAGAATCTTCGTCCTTCATCAATTTCTTTATTTGAGGACCAACAAAAAGTCCAACTTTCAGTTGGTCTTGTGTTGCAAGGCATCTGGATTTTAAGAGACCTTACATGACCTTTATCCATTATGATAGTACGATACAGTATGAGATCATCAGAAAATAATAATTAAATTATATAAACAAAATCCAATTGCAGTTAATCTCATCTACCCAAAAACTAACAAAACAATCTCTATCTATATATGTACAGTGACGTGGAAAAAAAAACAAGTTAAAGTGAAACGCATTTTGGAGACAAACCTAGCAGGTAATGATATCGTAAAACTACCATTAGCAATAGAACGACGAGCTTCAGCGGAGAAAGGGATAAGGCCAGAACAATACATTTTTCCTTTTAGCGTAAATAAGGCTGGGACCAAGGGTAAGTGGCTGCAGGTCATTAACGGGGATAGAAAGAAAAATAATAATGTTTATTGACCTCTAGCGAGACGGTGATTGGCTGAAGCCATACTTGGCGACGCAGACGTGATATGGTGGGGAGACACCTGTTATATAAAAGTATTTTGAGACCTAAAATGAGAGGTCTCTCTCTCTCTCTCTCTCTCTCTTTCTCTCTCTCTGTTTCATCTCGCTGCAGACCGCCCAAGTGTGTGGAAATATGTGAAGACATTGAGAGTTTGCTTTCTGCAAAGTGAAGATGATACACTTCACGTATTCTGGCGACAGATAGCAAAGCGGTAGTTAAATATTCCAGAGGGAATTTTTATGGTCAAAGAAATTGTGCACATCGCTCCAACTCATAGCGAGTGTACAATAGCCATTATTTCGACTAGGGAAAGATTAACGTTCTACGGAACACAGGAAAGTTGCGACTGAGTGAATTCAGTCAAGGCCAGAGTAGGGGATTTGCGTTTCAGATCCAGCACGGAGACAACGCCGTTGCAGATGCCGCCTGGTAAAGTATCATTGCACATTATGCCACAGTAAATGTTGAGTCTAGATTTTGCTCACTCCAACTTGGGTATGCTTTGACCATTGAATATCAAAAGTTAGGTACTAACCTACCCTCATATTGAGTAGATGAGAGTTTTTTCATTGGTTCAAAAACTAAATTTATTCTCCACCAACTTGGTGTACTGACCAGCTACGACAACATAGATTTAAATGAGGTGATGAGGATTTTTAATATTCATTCTTTCCTGTGATAAAAAATTTTCATGTTTAGAGAAAACAATTTTAATAATCGTCATTTCAATATGCCCAAGAATTAAATATTTTGTTACTGATTATCAAAAGTAATCGAACATGATTGTTGTTCATCAATTAACACCTGAAAGCAACAGTTGATAAATTATATGTAGAATAAAAAAGAGAGTATATGTTTCGTCTTTCTAGAATATATACCAAACTTTCACTTTTATTAATTCATGCATTCTAGGTACCTGACAGCAGCGTTTCTAATGATTTTGTAGCAATCCGCACCTGGTATCAGCTGCCTAACAGGGACAGGGTCATGTTTGTTTAGAACGTCTTTTTGATACCCTGGGCTAGAGAAGACAGTTCAGAGGTTTTGTCCATTTGCGCCCTAGGTTGTAAGCTAAGTTTGCACACAATCGTACACTCACTGTGCAGATACAAAGGTCGGACATACGACAGTGTGATAAAGGGAAATTTCTTGGGAAGATACTTGAAACAGGGACCATTCTGTGGGAGAGCCTTTACAAACTGCTTCATCAAGCCGAATTTCACGTGTAGTGGTGGAAGCAAGACATTTTTGGTTCTACAAAGTGGTTCATGCATGATATTTTTAGTTCCAGGCACAAAATTTCTCCACCCAGGCCAAACACTCAGACTCTAACGTCTTTACCTTGCCCAACTGTCTCACTTCCAAAGAAAGCAAGGCATTTTTGTGAACCCAGATTGTTGTCCTAACAGTATTCCGATAACCTTGAAGTCACTGCAGATAAGGCATTTGTGTTCCTCATATTGGATACTTGATAAGATTATCTTCACGTTCTTATATGTCTCTTTCATTTGAATGGAATGGGTCACAGGAATGAATTCATACACTTTCCCATTATGCAGTAAAACACCTTTCAGACTCCATTGAGTAGGGCCCTGTTCAGTGCCATAGAACTGCATTGACTAGTTTATGTTACTGTATTAAACCAAGGAGTCGTTCTGTGAGAATAAAGGAACTACAACTTTCACTCTGTGGCACCATAAGTAATGTGTTCCTACTTCCAGAAGCTCTTACTTTTTAACTGGGAGCCAAATAATTCTGCAGATTCCTTAGGTAAAATCAAATCTCATGTGAGATCATTAAGTTCACTCTGAGAGAACAGTTGTAGAGTAAAGTCGCATCACTATCGTCATTTTTATCATCATCTTCTGCCACACTGCCAAAAACAGCCAGAGGACGAGTAGCAATCAGATCTTCTCGATGCGCAACTGGCCTAATATGGACGGAATGGGAAACGACAGCCAGGTGGTATCACATAAATTCTGCAGCTGAAATACCTGGAAGAAGAGAAGCGTTTCTGTCTGGCTACACCTGGATCTGCAACTAGTTTTACGGTACGTTCTTTAGAGCCAAAGTGTAGAGCTTGGTAAACTCCACCACCTGTTATTCGCCCATTGTATTCCTGTCTTAAAACTCTGTGTTTATTGTGGAGACTCGAACATTATTCCATATAACTTAGTAATGATGGTCGCGGGCGACGCCTTCTTGAGTGTGTAATTAGTCATTCAGTAGTAGCTGTTGCCACTTGCATTCTGTTGGCATTTTGTGCAAGGGCTTAAGAAGGGGGGGGGGGGGAGTAGGGGTATGACATCAAACGGGCCGACTTCGAGCACGAGAGGCACCACAGGACATTTTAATTTCCATTGTCTATACTTTTACAAATAAATTCATAAAACTTTGTCTGCATCAGCAGGAAGGATTCAGAATTCACACTCATAGCAGTGGAAGCTCGAAAACATAACGAAATAATTTTCTTTGAATGTGACAATTCATCATTTTTTTCACTTACTAATGGCAGCATTTGTTGCTGTAGGTACACTTTTCTTCATAAGTAAGAGAGATTCTTCGATGAATTTTGCACAGCATACAAACCATACTTAAAGGTGTATGAAACTCTAGAATTTCCACATCTATTAAAACCTGTGGTAAAAATTCAGGTAATTAACTATAAAATTTGTGTTTCTTCTAAACATGAAGTTTAAAATATAACAGCTCACTCGTTTTTTCATAAATTAAATAAATTCTAGAGTTTCATACACCTGTAAGTATGGTACGTATGCTGTGCAAAATTCATCGAAGAATCTCTCTAACTTGTGAAGGAAAGTGTACCTATAGCAACAAATGCAGCCATAAGTAAGTGAAAAAATGATGAAATTTCACAAGTAAAAAAATTATTTTTTTATGTTTTCGAACTTCGACTGAAATGAGTGTGAATCCTGAATCCTTCCTGGTGATGCTGACAAAGTTTTATGACTTTATTTGTAAAAGTATGGACAGTGGAAATTAAAATGTCCTGTGATGCCTCTCCTGCTCCAAGTCGGCCCGTTTGACGTCCTACCCCCCTTAAGACCAATTAATATTATGTTGTATGAGGCTCTTGAAACTCTGAAACATAAGATTACAGTGTGTCTTATTAACGTGCAACCATTTCTAGAACTAAAAAGTTTCTTTACAGATTGTGTGAGCCCAATTACTGCACCACTTAAGGCGATCGTGCCCATATGAACAGCAAACAGAGTCGCAGTGACGTAGTCCACTTGAATATTGCACCGTCCTGTAACGTGCACAATGTGTACACTGATACGTGGGATTAACGTTCTTGGAGTTGGAACATCTGATGAATATATTGTTGTTACTGTCATTCATCTTAGTCGCTGGATTACGCTTTTGCCAGCTACTTAATTTGTTGCTCAATGTCAACTCAATTATTATTTATTAGCGTATGATCTTCCATGTGATGATTCTGGAGTTAAGTTTTGTTAAATTAAATCGAGTTTCTGTTCTTAAACCTTTCTGACTCTGGATTATTCTGCGGAATTAGTTTCTATAAGACCATAAATTAATTGGTATGTGCAGCCGCTAATTCCCTTTTAATCTTTTAATTCGAATGTGTAATTTTGTTTTAACTGTCTGTTTTGGGTACTCAGTGAAGTACCAGCTAAATTACGGCCCTATTAAATTCAGTGTCCCTTAAGTGGCTTAATCTTCAATTAACTTTCATCATTGGTGGTTTATCATTATTAATCTGTTGAAAATACTTGTGTGTTTTCACCTTGTCTTAGACTTCAGTGAAGCCTTCAGCTGCAGTACCCCTCTACTTAAATTAGCTCTTTGGGGGGCCGTTGAGATAGGATTTAGTGATAAAAAGCTTTAATCATTTTTAAAGAGTTGCTTTGGTAATTTAACACGCGTTGATTAAGAAAGAGGGTATGTAATGTTAGTTGTGATCACTAATGCAATGTACATTGCAAATATCTTGGTTTTAATCTGTCAAAGTGTTACTCTGTTCCTCATCCGTGCTACCCTCGCTCCAAACACCTGTGTGTGGTACACTATCTTAATTACCAAACTGTAGAGGTGCCTCTACAGCTCTTGCCTTTCAATACCCTTTCAACTACAATCTCAGCAATGACTCGTGTTTCACTATGTGCCCAATCATTATATCTCTCCCATTCATTGCGGTATTTATTGGGCATTATATGTCGTTGACTCTTTGCGGGGCTTCTTAATTCTCTAATCGATAAATCCACTAATCTTCAACAGCCTTCTAGTAACACGCATTTCGTGTCCTCTGGTCGTTCCATTCTTTGCCTTCCCTTTATATTGTGCATCACATGATTTTGGACTCCGTCCACATCTTTTTTCATGAGATATTTTCTGCTCTCGTCGTGTATATTGTGTTGTGGCTGTTGAGCAGCTTACCATACTGCTGAGATGCTACAGATTCTACACCCAGAGAGTTCCAGAGATAGAAAGCTCCACACAAGATCATGCGAATTAAAAGAAAACAAGGCCGCACAACAGGTAACGGGTTACCTACTGAAATTAGTAGCGGTGGCCCCTGTTGAGCACGAAAGTGTGTATATGTCAACTACCAAGGGACTATTATTAATGAGATCCATCAAACTATAGAAGGAAACTAAGGGTCACTATAACAATCTAATTCACTGCTAATAGACATGAAAAATAGTTTATCCACTGAATCAATGATACACTACTCAACAAAAGTTTTGAATACTATTGTTATTTATCTACACTCGTGCTCATAAATTAAGGATAATTGCAGAATGTGGTGCAACACAACGTGGCACTACACAAAACTGGTGCTAATAGCATAGGCACATAGAGAACACACACGACACAGATCTGTAAGTTCACGGTATTGGTGAAGTTGAGAAAACAGTCCCAAAACACCTGTTCAACAAAACGCCACTGTTTCCTGCACATGTACCCCGACATCAATATGGGATATGATCACCATGCACATGTACACAGGCCGCACAACGGGTTGGCATACTCTGGATCAGGCGGTCAAACAGCTGCTGGGGTATAGCCTCCCATTCTTGCACCAATGCCTGTCGGAGCTCCTGAAGTGTCGTAGGGGTTTGAAGACGTGCAGCGATACGTCGACCAAGAGTATCCCAGACGTGCTCGATGGGGTTTAGGTCTGGAGAACAGGCAGGCCACTCCATTCGTCTTATATATTCTGTTTCAAGGTACTCCTCCATGATGGCAGCTCGATGGGGCAGTGCGTTATCATCCATCAGGAGAAAGGTGCTACCCGCTGCACCCCTGAAAAGGCGGACATACTGGTGCAAAATGACGTTCCGATACACCTGATCTGTTACAGTTTCTCTGTCAAAGACGTGCACGGGTGTACGTGCACCAATCATAATCCCACCCCACACCATCAAACCACGACCTCCATACAGGTCACTTTCAAGGATATTAGGGGGTTGGTATCAGTTCCTGGTTCATGCCAGATGAAAACCCGACGAGAATCACTGTTCTCACTGATCAGACTATACCTGGACTAGTCCGTGAACATAACCTGGGACCACTGTTCCAATGACCATGTACTGTCTTCTTGACAGCAAGCTTTACGGGCTCTCCTCGACCAGGGGTCAGTGGAATGCACCTTGCAGGTCTCCAGGCGAATAAACCATGTCTGCTCAGTCGTCTGTAGACTGTGTGTCTGGAGAAAACTGTTCCAGTGGCTGCAGTAAGGTCCCGAGCAAGGCTCCCTGCAGTACTCCGTGGCCGTCTGCAGGCATTGATGGTGAGATATCGATCCTCTTGTGGTGTACACAGAGTATGGTGCAGCGAGTAAGTGTGCGGACGTTTTCGACGTGCTAATGGTGACTGTGTGTTGAAAATGGCTCAAAGAACACATATCGATACATTATGAGGGGTAGAAAACTAGGACGACTGTAGGCTGCTCAAACACAGCAGGTCGTAGCATGGGCCCTCTGTGTGCCACAAAGTGTGATCTCAAGATTACAGCAACGATACCAGCAGACAGGAAACGTGTCCAGGCACTACAGTACGGAATGGCTGAGCGAAAACAATATCGTTCCGCTTTTACTCGGAAAGTTTGCACGTACATACAGTCTTTTTTTTCGTAGTCTGTTATCTATAGCAGTGGGGAATTGGTAACCTATAAAATTATATTTTTTATAAGTACTATTCATCTACGACCAGAGCTGTGGGACATCGAAAGCAGTGTCTACAAAGATCGCAATGTGGAAACGGACACTTGGGAAAGTGTGGGCGATCAGTTAGAAATCGCGGTTGACGAAACAGACAAAAAACGTTTCCAAGTCTTCGACCCCGGGCCAAATGCGGGGCAAAAAAGTTGCGTAAGACGAACGGAAGCGCAAGTACTTCTACAAGATTTGCACTTGATTCCATGAGTTTCGTACTGTCTCGAGAAGTATCTGAAGCAGGAACTGATAATGTAAACAGTGACTGTGCTGATGAACAAAAATAAATTAAAAATTGAATTCCTATTTCAAATAGGAAAAAAAAGTACATCAGACTTGTATCTAATCACCAGTAGCTAAACACCGAAGTGTGATCGCGCGTCGTGTTGTAACTCGTATACAGTCTCTTAGGTTTGTATTTATTGGTTTTAGTGATTCTCAGATCAATTCCTTCTGTCATTTGAAAGCAGTCGAATTCACTTCTGCTAGCTCGCTTTCGTCTATTTCGTGGCCCCGTTCAAACAATTCTGGCCTTGAAACGTACTGCCGCAAACATTGTTATGTGACAGTTGCTGTTGTGTTATCGTACATGTGCAATTCGTGTGGTCATAATGTTGTCCGGTATAAACTGACGGCAATGTGCAACTTTTATGGCTCATCTAAATGTTCCTTAAGATCAATCATATTGCCTCAATGATTTCCTTCCGGGAAGTGTGTTCCCGCTCTCTTCTATTAAATTTAGCTAGTTCTGCCTGCGTTGGAATCTCGACTGTCAGTTGCAACACACCTTGTGAGTTCTGACCGATAATTTAATACGCAGGTTAACAAATTTTCCTCTCTTTTGGATTTTGCGTTAGTCAACAAACGAAAAATATTTCTGCATTGGCATATGTAAGACGGCAGAAAATCTGCTTCCTTACGTAGCATATTTATAGTTAAGGCCAACAAAAAGACTTAAACATTCACACACACAGGAATTCCCCACTACCAAAATAATTAGTGTGAGCCAATCATAGAACTCTTTACTAAATTTTGAATAAACATTCCAGCTGGCCTCCTCTGGACCTAAAGGCTGTTTCCATGCTTGTGGGCCGCGAGGGATTAGACGGGCGGTCTAAGGCGCTGCAGTCATGGATTGTGCGGCTGGTCCCGGCGGAGGTTCGAGTCCTCCCTCGGGCATGGGTGTGTGTGTTCATACTTAGGATAATTTAGGTTAAGTGGTGTGTAAGCTTAGGGACTGGTTACCTCAGCAGTTAAGTCCCATAATATTTCACACACATTTGAACATTTGAACATGCTTGTGGCGACATGTTTTTTTTCTGTCCTTCACATTCGTATCTCTGTTAAATGAGATTCCTTTAGCGTCAGAATGAAGCGTTTATATGAGCTGCCCCGCCTCGCTGGGCACCCCTGCTGCGCTCTGTCGGCAGACCATTCTCCTCTGCATTTTACCTGCACACGACTCTGGCTTTCAGCAGGAACATCTTTACATCTCATGTAGTTCCCCCCCTAGTAACTCTTTCATTTTACTATCCAGCTAAAAGCTCCAAAAAACAGTCCATTCGAATTGTATTACTGACAGTAGTTATTATTGCTTGGAGTCTGTATGTACTTATAAGGAGTCCTACTGACTTGTGGAATCCTTGGTACTCTACATTAGCTGCATTTTCTTTGTTCAATTATGCTGCTACCATGGTCGCAAAATTTGTCTAGAAGGTCCTGTTCAAGACTGCGTTTAGGAGATCCAGCAAGGCCATGTTTGTGCATACCACATTAGCTTTTTAAACCTGTTGTATTTCAACCACTAAGCGCTGCTAACGGTTATTTATTCACAACCAGTTTAGACCATTAGATAAGATTCTTAAAGTCATCTATTACGTAGCAATATGAGAACTCAGGCATCAAATACCACAATTTCCAGCCTAAGACAATATTATTTTATTTGACATTATGGTTTTAATATTCGCACGTAAGCTATTAGAAATAATTATAAGTAGCTCTTGTCGTTGAAATATGACGTTTTTCATATTTTTACAAACTGTGGAGCACTATTTCCACAAAAAATGTTATATTATTTTCTTTTTGTTTCTACGCTTATTACAGCCAATTATGCAAGAGAACTTTCTTTTTAAAAATGATACTTAAAATATAATTTTTTTTTGAATTCTAGCTTCCAATGTCGTCTATGTTCGCAACCTTCCGACAGCAAGTTAGTCCCTGACATAGCTCTTCTGACTCTCTCCTCCCATGTTATTTTCGGGCGTCCTCTTCTTCTTTATTAGCTGAATCGATCCAATCACCTTCTTAGGCCATTTATTTTTAACCAAAACGGCATTCATTCCCATGCCTTCTCAATCGTTTTGCTTCGATTGTATATATTACAGTGGTGCTCAGGTTCATTCTCTTGCTTATGTCTTCAGTATTCAGAAACACCTCCACAATCCCTTCCCCACTAAGTTCCTGTTAATACACACATCAAAAAAAGGTTTGCATCACCCCGGTTCCCAGAACTCCTGAAGATAGACATTGACTGTGGATATTGTATCACAGACACAGTCCCTTTGACTGCTCAGACATGTCACTAAACCCGCCCAAAGATGTAAACAACCATGCATGAGCAGCGCCTATTAGAGCGATCGGGTCCGCCAGTGGATCAGTTCCAGTCATTCCACCAGGAAGGAGGTACACAGCTCGTGTTGCCCGTAGTTCAACCATGCCTAGACGGTCAATACCGCGGTTGGATGGCGTCCGCATAGTTACTTTGTGCCAGGAAGGGCTCTCAACAAAAGAAGTGCCCAGGCGTCTCGGAGTGAACCAAAGCGATGTTGTTCGGACATGGAGGAGATACAGAGAGATAGGCCTCCCAAGGGCTACTACTGAAGTGGATGACCGCTACCTACGGATTGTGGCTCGGAGGAACCCTGACAGCAACGCCACCAGGTTGAATAATGCTTTTCGTGCAGCCACAGGACGTCGTGTTACGACTCAAACTGTGCGCTATAGGCTGCATGACGCGTAACTTCACTCCCGACGGCCGTGGCGAGATCCATCTTTGCAACCACATCATGCAGCGCGGTACAGATGAGCCCAACAGCATGCCAAATGGAACGCTCAGGATTGGCATCACGTTCTCTTCTCCGATGAGTGTCGCAAATGCCTTCAACCAGACAATCGTCGGAGACGTGTTTGGAGTCAACCCGGTCAGGCTGAACGCCTTAGACACACTGTCCAGCGAGTACAGCAAAGTGGAGGTTCCCTGCTGTTTTCGGGGGCATTATGTGGGGCGGACGTACGCCGCTGGTGGTCATGGAAGGCGCCGTAACGGGTGTACGATATGTGAATGCCATCCTCCGACCGATAGTGCAACCATATCGACAGCATATTGGCGAAGCATTCGTCTTCATGGACGACAATTCGCGCCCCCATCGTGCGCATCTTGTGAATGACTTCTTTCCGGACATCGACATCGCTCGACTAGAGTGGCCAGCATGTTCTACAGACATGAACCCTATCGAACATGACTGGGAGAGATTGAAAAGGGCTGTTTATGGACGGCGTGACCCACCAACCAGTATGAGGGATCTACGCGGAATCGCCGTTGAGGAATGGGACCAACAGTGCCTTGATGAACTTGTGGATAGTATTCCACGACGAATACAGGCGTGCATAAATGCAAGAGGCCATGCTACTGGGTATCAGAGGGTCCGGTGTGTACAGAAATCTGGACCACCACATCTAATGGTCTCGCTGCATGGTGGTACAACATACAATGTGTGGTTTTCATGAGCAACAAAAAGAGTGGAAGTCATGTTTATGTCGATCTCTGCTCCAATCATCTGTACAGGTTCCGGAATTCTCGGAACCGACGTGATGCAAAACGTTTTTTGATGTGTGTACTTTTAGTTATTTTCCATGTGTCTGCTTTACAAGTTGCTGTACTTGCTACAATACTTTTAAACATCCAAATCTTCGTTTCTGCTCTAACATGTATGCTCCATTCAACTCCATTTGTTTGATTGCTTCTCTACCTTGGACAATGCGGATTTGAATTCAACTTTTACTGAAGCTGTCTTTGGTGACAACTCAGAAACATTTCTAAGAGCCTGCAAACCATACTACACCGAAATCTAGTCAGGTCTTCACCCACTCCTCCAGCAACCAAATTCTCCATTTTCTGTAAATTAGCAGTTAAGCCCCTTGTCGAAACTGGACAACGGTGCCGCGGTGGCAGGGGAGGGGAAGAGGATGCAGGTTGACAGGTGATGCAGGACAGTCTCCCCCTTCTCCCCTCCCCCCCCCAAACCCTCAACTCACGGCAAACGCCGCCTGGTGGCCTCAATTTATCTTTGCGATTAGGCCATGTCCATCCTGGACAATTCAAAGGCTATTGTTCGGTACATTACACCAACAACCGTGTAGCTTCGATCAGCCTTCTGAAGTGGTATTGCATAAAATATTACAACATGGAGTGATATGCAAATTTCACACAAATGTTATGAGTGGTATTTTTTTAGTACCAGTATCACGATATTATTTGAGTACTCAGCTGGACTAATGAACAGGCGTTACCAAAATATTGCTACTGGTGATGGGTTTGTTGAATTTTAATTGTTCACTCTGGAAGCTTGTCATCAGGAATTTTTAATGTTTACGGATGTTCATGTTTCTCTTTACTGATAGTTGATTTTGTTTTCTATAAATGTGTTTGGAAACCATATTTGGAAGATCTTATCTTTCTGTTACGCAAATTATGTAATTTGTTTAGTTATGGACTTGATTGTCTAATTGTGTATGTACCTGCATAACTAAATAAAAGAATCTGTGGTTTGGCTGTACATTACGAGCTGTGTAATAATGTAAATCAGAGCCCGCTCCAGTAGTAAGTACTTATAATACTATTAGAGTCTTGCAAATTGTTGTTTGGGAGTGTTCTGTGTGTTCTCATTTTTAATTTAATTTAATTCTTCAGGTTGCATAGCGTCGTAGGACCCAAAGCTGTGTGATTATAGAGCAAGCAACTGTGTATGTCACAGAACGGTAACGTAAGTAAATTTCAAATAAAGAACAGAGGACTATGAAAATAACAAAATAACCAAAGAAAAGATTTGCAACATTACAAACAATAAAGAATATGTTGGAGTGCATAGTAGGTCCCTGTAGACATGTGGCCCACCTGGTTGGTCAGCATGCAGTTGCGCTATGTGTGAGAGCGAGCCAGAATACACCTCACTCACCATTGTGGAAGTTGTCGAAGATGACCGATACTACCTCGCCTAATGATGCAACTGGAGCTCGATGAATGGATTCCTAACCGTTTCATTTTCATAGTTAAAAATAAATGAGGTATAAGTCACTTTCTGACTATATGTTTTACTAGAAGTAAAAGCACTGCCAAACGATCCCACTTATACACTTAAACCTATGATACTAAATCAGAAAGCAATTCAGTCGTAATTAAGTTGTAATACTACTCTATAGATAACTGCTTCTTCGCAGGCGTTTGCCCCTGTCGCGAATGTGAAATTTATATGTGTATTTTATTTATATCAGTTCCATGCAGATGAGAAAGTAACTCGGCTCCGTCCTGCTAGTACACGGCTAATATCGTTTGGTGTACGCTGCATTTGCCAGCAGTCATCACTGACACAGTGGCAGAATTCGCTCTCATCATTAAATACAGTTCTAGAGTATTAGTCTCTCAGCCTGCGTCTGAGCTGCACGTCGGTCAGTTGTGATAGGAAGCCCGATGTCGCCACCGTCCTGATCCTGATGATCCTAGATAAAACTCGGTATAATCTAATTACTAGAGTTACGCTCTACCTAAACTACCCTTCGGAAGTTTTGGTATAGTGCATAAATGGCGTAGTAAGTAGTAGGATTACTGTATTATTGGTAACATTGTTACAGAAGGAAACAAGAATTGAAGTGGACTGACAAGGCAGCCAGTCCACAGTGACGGGTAGCCGAAAGAAAGGAAGGCACGCGTACACACTCACGCCGACGGGCGTCAATTCTGGAACAGGATAACTATTGAATGGTAGCAAGAAAAGTACGTAGCTGCTTTATACTTAACTTTATTAGTTGATGACTACAGCATTCTTCTTGAGACATTTATACTATCTCTCAAAGTAGGTAAGGCTAATGGCGCCTTGCTAGGTCGTAGCCATGGACTTAGCAGAAGGCTATTCTAACTGGCTCTCGGCAAATGAGAGGAAGGCTTCGTCCGTATGGTCGCTAGCAATCTCCTCGTACAACTGGGGCGAGTGCTATATCGTCTCTCGAGACCTGCCTTGTGGTGGCGCTAGGTCTGCGATCACACAGTGGCGACACGCGGGTCCGACATGTACTAAATGGACCGCGGCCGATTTAAGCTACCACCTAGCAAGTGTGGTGTCTGGCGGTGACACCACATTCCTCCCCCGCAAATCGGCGAACGGTCGTGAGATAAGGCTTCCGCCCGCCGTGGGGAGGACCCCATGTTGACGTATGCGATGAGGTGGGGAGCCTAACAACAGGCGCGGCTGTGCCACCCGCACCCGGCCATTCGGTCCGAGGGGAGCTAGGAAACGCCTGAAAAGCTAGTCCAGGGTGCACGTCAACATGCGGTGTATGCGCCCGTAAAGAAACATGAGGGGCCGAAGTGTCGACCTCCATTGCGTCGGGGTAGCCGACGCGCGATGACGTCACGTGGTCCGGAGCGGTCGGGAGTTCCATGGCGGAGGACAGCTGGTCACGGGAAGCGATCGGCGGCGCGTGACCCTGGGAGGCGCTTGGCGGCTGCAGCGAAGCGTCGAATGCGGGCGGCGCCGGCGGAAGAACAGGCGGCGGCGGCGGCGGCGGCGGCGGCGGCTGCGGCTGCGGCTGCGGCGGCGCGTCGCCATGGGGCAAAATGGAAGGCATCGTCGGTAACACCTGGGGATGAGGCGAGCCAGTAGATGGGTCCCCAGGGCGCTGACCGGACGGCACCGTCGCTGAAAGCAGACGGGGAGCGGCAGAACCCGTGCGACGACAGAGGCGCAGCTGATTGAGATGCCGACGCACCTCACCAGAGGCCCCCAAAACCAAATACATCGCGCGGCCGAGGCAGCGAAGAATGCGCCCTGCGAGCCAACGCCGTGAACCGCGATAGTTGCGATAAAATACAACGTCGCCTGGAGCAAAAGCAGGAGTCTGCCGCTGCAAAGGAACCTGATGCGGCGGATGCAGCAAAGACATCAAGGTGCGATGAGGACGACCGTGGAGCAACTCAGCCGGCGAGCGACCATCTCGGGGCTGAGAGCGACAATGCGCCCTCCCGAGAATGCGACTCTTTCAATTTCAACATCTGTGACTTGAAAGTCCGGACCAATCGTTCAGCGGCACCGTTTGACTGAGGCGAAAACGGCGCGGATGTCAGATGTTGAATACCATTGGCCTGGCAGAATGACTGAAATTCTGCGGACATGAATTGTGGGCCATTGTCGGAAACAATAGTCTGCGGAAGACCTTCAATGCAAAAGATAGCAGACAACGCTTGGATGGTGGCGGAGGCCGTCGTGGAAGACATCCGGACAACAAAAGGAAAATTACTGAAGGCATCGACCAGAACCAACCATCGAGCATTCCAGAATGGACCAGCAAAATCAATGTGCAAGCGTTGCCAAGGGGAAGTGGCTTTTGGCCATGCAAAGACTTTCCGCGGCGGTGCGGATTGTTGTTCGGCACACGCCATGCAAGAAGAACACATATTCGTAATCGCAGCATCGATTCCGAACCAAGTACAGTGCTGACGAGCAAGTTGTTTCGTTCGCACTATACCCCAATGTCCTTGGTGAAGAAGCCGTAAAACAGAGGACTGTAACGAACCTGGGACCACGACCCTGGACTGATCATTATCAGAACGCAACAACAAAACACCACGTCGAACAAAAAGGCTCTCCTTGGGAGCAAAAAATCGGCGAACCAACGGATCCTCGATCCGAGACTTTGACAAAGGCCATTGCGTAGCAACAAAACGCAAAACAGTAGCAAGGACAGGATCAGCAGCTGTGGCTGTAGCTACACGACGAAAATCAATCGGAAACGATTCGACCACTTCATCGGTTTCCGAATCAATGAACATGCAAGCAAGTTCGGAAGAATCGAATGCTTTATCCTCAGCAAAAGGCAAACGGGACAACGCATCGGCGTTTCCGTGCTTAGCAGTGGACCGATACAATACATCGTAGCGGTACTGCGAGAGGAAAATAGACCAGCGAATAAATTTCTGCGCTGTACGTGGAGGTACAGGCTTGGTCGGATGAAAAAGCGATGTCAAAGGTTTGTGGTCTGTGATGATGGTAAAATGACGACCATACAAGAAATCATGGAACTTAGTAACACCAAACACGAGAGCCAAAGCTTCTTTCTCTATCTGCGAGTAATTTCTTTGTGCAGACGAGAGCAATTTGGACGCAAAGGCAATAGGGCGATCATGGGAGCCAACTTTGTGCGCAAGCACTGCACCGATCCCGAAATCCGATGCATCTACCATCAACAAAAGGGGTTTCTGGGGATCGAAAGGCGTGAGACAAGTATTAGAAAGCAACGCCGATTTCAACTGGCGAAAGGCGCGTTCGCATTCCGTCGTCCAGACGAACGGAACACCTTTACGGCGTAAGCGATGAAGCGGAGCTGAAATGGAAGAGGCATTGCGCACATATTTATTGTAATAGTTAATTTTACCCAACACACTCTGTAGCTGTTTCACATTGCAAGGGGAAGGTAAATCTTGTATGGCACGGAGGTGCTCTGGACTCGGATGTATGCCTTGGGCATTGATGACATGGCCCAGGTATGGTAAGTCACGAGCAAAAAACACACATTTGTCCTTCCTCAAGCGAAGACCATTTTGTCGCAAGACCTGAAATAATGTTCATAAGTTCGCAAGATGATCTTCTTCTGTCTGTCCGGAGATCACTATATCGTCCAGATAGTTTGCTGCAGTAGGGACCGACGCACAAATAGTTTGTAAATATTGCTGAAACAATGCAGGGGCGGATGCACACCCGAATGGCAGTCTTTTGAACCTGTACAATCCAAGATGCGTGTTAACCACCAATACGCGCTGGGATTCGTCGTCCACCGGTATTTGCAAGTACGCATCGGCTAGGTCCAACTTTGAAAAATATTTTCCCGGGCACAGTTTAGCAAAAAGATCTTCCGGGCGGGGCAAAGGAAAAGTAGCAGTCACTAGTTGTGGATTGACTGTGGCCTTGAAGTCCATGCAAAGTCTCAATGTGCCGGAAGGTTTTGGCAAAATTACTAAGGGTGAGGCCCAGAGAGAAGCTTGCACACGTTCAATTACACCCTGTGATTCTAGATCGTTTAATGTTCTTGCGACCTCATCACGCAAGGCGTGGGGAACATTGCGCGCTCTGAAAAATTTCGGTTGCGCGTTTACTTTCAGTTCCAAATGTGCTTCATAGTTTTTAGCGCAACCTAAGCCAGGTGCAAAAATGTCTGCAAATTCGTCACATAAGCGAGAAACACTGTCTGAAGGCATAGTCTGATTCACTGAGAGGACCTGATTTACAATAGACATGTTAAACAACTGAAATAAATCTAAGCCAAACAAGTTCACTGCCGTAGAAGAACGAAGAACGTAAAATGACACCAGTTTTGTTTGTCCCTTGTATGTGGCAAGAAGGCTGCACTGTCCTAACACAGGTATTGTCTGTCCTGAATATGTGGTTAGCTTAACATTTGCGGAACGCAACGGAGGTTTGCCCAGTTGTTTGTACGTGTCCTGATTGAGCAATGAAACTGCAGCTCCGGTATCGAGCTGGAATGGTATCACTTTGCCTTCAAAGTCTAAGTCCACAAAAAGTTTATTGTCCTGCTGACGACAAGAGCGACTGTTTTGTGCAATTGGAACAGACACATGTACAGAATCACTTGCTAATTGACGTGATTTCCGGCGACGTCGACGCACAGTTTTTGTGGGACGAACACAGTCACTGTTAGAGAAAGTGTCACTGGACGAAGTGGAATTAACGACATGAATGTCCATGGGCGAAGGTCCACAAGCCTGAGTGTCCTTGGTTCGATTCCGGCGCGAAGCAAAGGGCCTGGAATGGTTGTGATTGTCTGAACGGAGCTTTTTCTGGCAAACACTTTGAACATGTCCTTTCTTATTGCAGAAAAAGCAAATAGCTTGGCGTGACGGGCAATGTGCACGCGAATGTCTAGTAGCACACCGCGGGCATGATTTCACTGCATTTGTGTGCTGGCGCGGCACACCTGGCTTAGCGCGCGGCGGCAGCTGTGCGGACGTATGCGAGGGCAGTTGACTGGGCCGCGCAGCTCGAGAGCGCCCGGCGGGCCGGTTAATGTTACACACAGCTGGCGAAGTTTCAAAAGATTCCTGAGCACAGTCAAGTGTGTCCTGTCTATCCAATATGTCTATCACTTGTTGAAGGGAGGGATTAACTAGTTTCAAAATTTGCTCCCGTATGCGAACATCAGAAACGTTCTGTGCAATTGAATCACACACCATTGTATCTGAATAAGAAAGACCACAGTCACAGTCAAAGGCACAGTCCCTAGTAAGTCCTTGCAATGTTGCTACCCACTCCCTATTAGTTTGACCGGCCGTACGTTTTGTACGAAAAAACGTATACCGTTTTGCAACCACATTAACTGTTTCTTTGAAATAGACATCTAATGCAGACAAAATTTCCTCGTACGACAGAGTTGCTACGTCTCGTCGGGGAAACAATTTCACTATCACACGGTAGGTGGACACACCGACACAAGAAAGCAAAAACGGCTGCCGCTCATTACCTTGAATTCTGTAGGCGGCGAGGTGGAAGGCGAACTGTCGGGACCATTCCTGCCACGTCTCTTGGTGCGGGTCATAGTGCCTAAAAGGCGGTGCAACGGCAGGTTGTGGCTGCGGTAGCGGTGAAGCGGCGGCGGCCGCATCGGTGTGCAGCGCACGTTGACCCTGGACGAGCTGTCCAAGGGCATCCAATAACGCCTGCGTCTGCTGACTCTGCAAGCGATAAAATTCGGACAGTACATCTGGCGAAGCCATGACACAAATAAATTAGGGCAAAGCAAAACACAAGATCCTTTGTAGACTCGTCGCCAATGAAGTGGACTGACAAGGCAGCCAGTCCACAGTGATGGGTAGCCGATAGAAAGGCACGCGTACACACTCACGCCGACGGGCGTCAATTCTGGAAGAGGATAACTATTGAATGGTAGCAAGAAAAGTACGTAGCTGCTTTATACTTAACTTTATTAGTTGATGACTACAGCATTCTTCTTGAGACATTTATACTATCTCTCAAAGTAGGTAAGGCTAATGGCGCCTTGCTAGGTCGTAGCCATGGTCTTAGCAGAAGGCTATTCTAACTGGCTCTCGGCAAATGAGAGGAAGGCTTCGTCCGTATGGTCGCTAGCAATCTCCTCGTACAACTGGGGCGAGTGCTATATCGTCTCTCGAGACCTGCCTTGTGGTGGCGCTAGGTCTGCGATCACACAGTGGCGACACGCGGGTCTGACATGTACTAAATGGACCGCGGCCGATTTAAGCTACCACCTAGCAAGTGTGGTGTCTGGCGGTGACACCACAAGAATGAATGTCTGAGAGATAAACTGGGATCCGAAGATTTCTCTTTGTTTTTTGTTTCTTTGTTTGCTTGTTTCGCACGTAATTAGAAATGCAGACCGTTCAGTATTAGTCCACTGTGTGTTTCAGTGCTTTTATGCAATCAAAGCAGTTACTTTTGGCACGAGTACAGTTTACATGCACGATCATAAAGAAATCAATTTAATTATTTTTTTATTTTTGCTCAATAGAAAGTTGTTTATAGTGATCAGACGCAAGAGTGTCCTGTTTTTATTAATAAGTGCGAAAGATGTTTATGAATAACAGAAACATGTTTTATATATGTCTGATTTTTTTTCAATTTTTCTTTTTTTCGAGTAAATTGCGTTATCTAGGCTAGATGATAAATCTCTAAATTTATTTTTATTTATTTTTTTTATTTTCACTAAAAAATCCCTCCGTTTCACGTTACAAATTAACAATTTTCGAATAAAATTTGACTTAAATAGACGATTTCAGTCTTGCTATAAATATTGTACATTTTTAAGTGACTGACAAAAATATGCCGGCCGGGGTGACCGTGCGGTTCTAGGCGCTACAGTCTAGAACAGCAGGTTCGAATCCTGCCCCGGGACTGGATGTGTGTGATGTCCTTAGGTTAGTTAGGTTTAAGTAGTTCTAAGTCCTAGGTGACTGATGACCTTAGAAATGAAGTCCCATAGTGCTCAGAGCCATTTGAACCATTTTTTTTACAAAAATGTTACGTAGGTTACGCAGCCCTTTATATAACCTCACACAGTTTTCAGACGGATCACATAACATTTTGCGTTCAATGTGAAGTGTAATTCTCCAGTAGGAGCGTTCTACCACAGATATTTCCACGGTTTAATCTTCAGTAACTCAGTAAATTCCACAATTTATTCTTGCTGTTGACCTCCTGACCCGCATACAATCAGTAAAATCACAACACACGGACGGTGATCAAAACAACAGACCACCAAATTAGTACGTGAGATGCATTGGTTAAGCACTGGCTGTTTTTGACGTGAAAACTTCTATCCGCTCGTCCATCGAACCTTCTTACGTTAGAAAATAACAACAAATTTGAGCTCACGGATAGATCATATCTGTGCATGTTGATAACACATTATTCATTTTGGTTGTGACGTCATCGTACCAGCGTACGAGCATGCGCGAGTGTTACGTATTAGCTTTGTGTATAGTTGTTAAGTTGGTGTACCATGGCAAACCATTTAGCTGATTGGGGTGTTACTGTGAAGAGCTAGCGGAGCACTGCTAGGGCCCAAAATGGGACACAAAAATATTCGCCTGAATACATGCGAAAATCGTTGTTATACTGAAAATTACAAAACAATGAAGGACGTCGTCTCACACGACTAGTAAATATGCTCGGAATTATAAAGAGCGCAAGTCAGAGGAAAATTCCTGTCCAGAGGAATCCAAAGAGCCTGGAAGGTGAGTTTCCAAGAGTATGGCAGCTGCGGCAGCGTCGAAAAGGAAACGACGACACGGCGAAAAATGATTACACTGCTGCCCACAGGTTGTTCAAACATGGCTCTGAGTACTATGCGACTTAACTTCTGAGGTCAACAGTCACCTAGAACTTAGAACTACTTAAACCTAACTAACCTAAGGACATCACACACATCCATGCCCGAGCAGGATTCGAACCTGCGACCGTAGCAACAGCGCGTTTCCGGACTGAAGCGCCTAGAACCGCTCGGCCACAGCGGCCGGCTCTGTGTTAGGAGTAAAATTTTCTAACCGCCGACTGGTTCTTAGGGAAGTAACTTTATTTTACGAAATTTATAAATCAGCTTTACAGTAAGTTAAATGTACACTGGAGCTCCAAAATAACTGGTATAGCCATGAACATTCAAATACGGAGATAAGGAAACAGGCAGAATACGGCCCTGCGGTCGGCAACGCCTATATAAGACAAGTGTCTGGTGCGTTTGTTACAGCGCTTGCTGCTGCTGCAATGACAGGTTACCAAGATTTAAGTGAGTCTGAATGTGGTGTTATAGTCGGCGCAAGAGCGATGCGACACAGCATCTCCGAGGTAGCGATGAAGTGGGGATTTTCCCGTACGACCGTTTCACGAGTGTACCGTGAATATCAGGAATCCGGCAAAACATCAAATCTCCGACATCGCTGGGGGCGGAAAACGATCCTGCAAGAACGGGACCAACGATGCCTGAGGAGAATCGTTCAACGTGACAAAAGTGCAGCCCCTCAGCAAATTGCTGTAGATTTCAGTGCTGGGCCATCAACAAGAGTCAGCGTGCGAAATGTTTAACGAGACATCATCGACATGGGCTTTCGGAGCCCACTAGTGTAGTCTTGATGACTGCACGACACAAAGCCTTCCACCTCGCCTGGTCCAGTGAGTACCGACATTGGGCTGTTGATGACTGGAAATATGTTTGTCTGGTCGGACGAGTCTCGTTTCAGATTTTATCGAGCGGATGGACGTGTACGGGAATGGTGACAACCTCGTCAATCCATGGACGCTGCATGTCAGCAGGGTACTGTTCAAGCTGGTGGAGGCTCTGTAACGGGCGCGTGCCGTTGGAGTGAAATGTGACCCCTGATACGTCTAGATACGACTCTGTCAGGTGACTCGTACTTAAGCGTCTTGTCTGATCACCTGCATCCATTCATGTCCATTGCGCATTCCGACGAAATTGAGCAATTCCAGCAGGATAATGCGACACCCCACACGTCCAGAATTGTTATAGAACAGCTCCAGGAACGCTTTTCTGAGTTAAACACTTCCATTGGCCACCAAACTCCCCAGACATGAACGTTATTGAGCGTATCTGGGATGCCTTGCAACCTGCTGATCAAAAGAGACCTCCACCCCCTCATACTCTTCACGGATTTATGGACAGACCTACAGGATTCGTGGTGTCAGTTCCCTCCAGAACTGAGATTAATCGAGTCCATGGCACGTCGTGCTGCGGCACTTCTGAGTACTCGTGAGGACCCTACACGATATTAGACAGGTGTATCAATTTTTTTGGCTCTTTAGTGCATATTATAATAATTACCATACATTTTACGTCAAAATACTACGAAAAACTAATGAAAATGTTTTTAAGATTCCTATTGCCTTCCGCTCACCATGAAAGTTGGAACGCTTACTAGTGGGTAGTAGGGACAAGGCTGACTGCCACTGCCTTGTAGCATCACTTTGAGGCCTGCTTTCCCTTGAGAATGTGAAAAATTTAGGCTTATAAGTCAACGGAATCAAAAGATAACGGCCATTTACGTCACATATTTCGATACTTGGAAACTCACTCATCAAATTTCCTTCCCTTTGACATACAATCCTGAAATTTGACAAGAAGCAATGTTTCACCAGTAAAAGTAAAGTAAAAAATCTGAAAATTGTTAATTTGCCATTGTCTCACATAAAAAAATCCTTTTTTTTTTCAATTTGTTGTCTTGCTGTCTGTCCGTCTGTTGAGACACCCTTCTCTCAGAAACAAGTAGAAGTATCAAGATGAAATCTATGTCAAATACACTTGGCGGTGCAAATATTTACGCTTCTAAGTCAATGCAGGTAAAAGATACGACCATATATGTCACGTACCTTAATAGTTACACACTTATTCATCAAAACCTCACGTGTCGGTCTAGTGGACTTGCGATAAAACGCATGCTTTGCAATCGAGAGTGCTCTGGATCCAACACTGGGCAACCCAAGGACTTCGTTTTTAACCTAGCCTTCACCTGTCAACGATGTGAGTAGTCGTTAGAAAGAACTCGTAATACGGATTCGACGTTACACTGTATGTCCCCGGTTGGGTAACTGGAGCAGGTTAGGAACACAAAACTCGTCTAAAGTGCGTCCAATAGAAATTACTATCGTTATCTATATGTACATAATTAAGTTTGTAGGGAATCCTGAGGGCTAGCACTTGCACGATTTTTTAAAATTGTATACTATCTTGAAGGTATTCTCAAGTTTGACTGCCGGTGATGCAGCAGTTAAGTTCTGGTCCTGCTTTTTACTTCGTATATATTCGGTCCTTTATGGTAACTGGTCACCCAGTACATGTAGCGATGAGGTAAAAGGAAAGGACTGCTTGCAGACTACAGCTGCGGTTATTGCAACGTGTCCTTGGAAACGCCGCCCAAGTAATATACACCTCCACGCTGGAGTAGTAATTTCACGTGCTTCTTATAGACATTACATTACATCGACCGAAATAACAGACGACCTCTCCACGCAAGAGACTTCGAATTACGACTGCTGTTAATATTTCTTGCTCAGCCTGGAATCATTGTTGCACACACAGCCTTGTGACATATTCTACGCCTGTAAAGGTACAAATGCGTTTCAGTTCGTTAGAAAAAATTTAGTTTTATTTAGTTCTAAGGACCATCAGGACGGTTTTAACACACGTCTTAAAGGCAGATGCTGTGTTTAGTGGCAGAGTGGTTTAGAAATTGGACATTGACAATCGTTAGGTCACGATATCGTAGAGAAGCCGCCAAAAGTCATTGGAATGTGACGTTTTCCTGTTGGAGAAAAAAGGCACGTTCTACAGTCAAACTAAAATAGGGACATGGAGCGACCAGCTCTGAACAATATGAGAACTTAATAGACGCGACAAAATTCGGGAAAGTGTTTTTGAGTGGTTGTCTGTCGATGTTTTGATTCTGAACGATAAATATGTCATTTCACTGCGACATTAGTTTATGACAGTGGTAACTTATAGTTTTGTGAATAAAATGAACGGTGGCAACCCCATGTCTCTTGAACGTGATACTCATTATCCTCATCTGAGCTCCAGCACCGTAACCATGCAACGGAGTCTACCTACTACGGACACTTCACATGATCGCCACCTGAAGAGCCTGCTTTTTGTACGCGTTACTCCTGCGGCATTTCATAAACCAAAATCAAATTCAGTCCCCTCCCCTATTCTTCTCCATCGGAGCAACTGTTGAGCTTCTAGTGGCATCGACGTCGAACTATAACACTCAGACCTTTAAGAAGGTAAAAGCTTACCACTCCATCTACATCTACATCTACATGATAACTCTGCAATTCACATAAGTGCTCGGCAGAGGGTTCATCGAACCACAATCATACTATCTTCTACCATCCCACTCCCGAACAGCGGGCGGGAAAAACGAACACCTAAACCTTTCTGTTCGAGCTCGGATTCCTCTTATTTTATTTTGATGATCATTCCTACCTCTGTAGGTTGGGCTCAACAAAATGTTTTCGCATTCGGAAGAGAAAGTTGGTGACTGAAATTTCGTAAATAGATCTCGCCGCGACGAAAAACGTCTTTGCTTTAATGACTTCCATCCCAACTCGCGTATCATATCTGCCACACTCTCTCCCCTATTACGTGATAATACAAATTTCAATATAATTTATTCGCAATCCATAATAGAAAATCTGAATTTAATGCTGTGAGTCAAAACGACTTGCTTTTAACCAGCACAGCCACTCGTAAGTTCAGTTTTCAGTTACATTTCAGAGCTATGATCGAAGGTCTCGATGAAACTGAGTAGCATCGTCGAGCTCTGCATAAGGAAATGTGCTAATCCTTCATTTCTTACCCAAATCACTATGCAAATGTCAGTAAAGCACAAATAATCCTCAAAAGCAACTTGTGGATTTGACCAGCGTAACGAAATGGATTTAACGGCTGCAGTCGATTTTAGGTTTCGAAGCTCACTGTGCTGTCAGGTTCCGTAACTATGTGCAATGCAAATGTTGATCAATAACACGTCTTCATAGCGCAACATTTATTGTGTAAGTAACAGACAGAAGTCGCTCATGACTGACATCGGACACATTTATACACTGTTGCTAACTTATGTTTCGGTGGCGTTCATTAAAACTGAAAGTGATGGAGGTGTACATGACCTTCTCGACATCGTATCTCACTTTAAATTCAAGTTTGGTATCTACCCAAAGCGTAATTAAAGACGTCCTTCTACCCACAATTTAAAGGATGAATTGCCACTAGACCAATGCTTGCCAACCTTTCTTATCCCAGAGTGCAATCAGTTTGGCGTGTAACTATAGAATGAAGCACAATTCTTTTGAAGACTTTTATTTTTAAAATGAAGGAGGATAATTGATATTCAGCTTTTGTAGTGATCTATTAAGCCATGAACTGATAAGTCAACGAGACAAATGATTCTGCTAATGTCTAACAACCTTTATCAGATTTGAGTGGTTCTCAGTCAGAGCGTATCATAAATCATGCTCAAAATCTATTCAGTTCCTTGTTTTTTTTTATTTTCATTGCTATCATAGTCAAAGATCTACTTTCACATCTATAAATATTGAATGCCACACTTCTTTCCAGTTGTTGTATTCGGTTAGTGTGCGGGTGTGTGTGCGGCCACAGTGAGGGTAGCCACTTGCTACAAAACATGCTTCCGCTGTACTTCTCGTCTCCCTAGCGGCACCTGCTTCAACTGCATCCCATTTCAAGTGAACCTTGTTAAAATATGTGCCCTATACTTGCTGTCTGTAAGTTACTTGATTGCTGTATTCCTTATTTCTGAACTGAAAGAACTGAGAGACTTGAGGCTGCCCTTTATGCTTTTTGACTGACCACTCTAGTAGCAACAACAGCAATAGTGACAATACTGTGTGCAGCACAATACGAGCCCCTATGTAATTACTTTTGTGGTGTGCAGTCAATTAGTTCATTAATGTGTTTCGAAGTGAGTAGTGAACCAACTTGTCCCCTATTACCGAAACTACTTACAAACTGGAGAAGACATTTTCACGAGACATGTAGTGTTTGTTATGTATACAATGAGGTGACAGAAGTCATGGAATAATGATAAAGACGTACACAGATAGTGGTAGTAAAAATAAGGTGTAAAAGGGCAGTGCACTGACGGAGCAGTTATTTCTACTGGATGATTCATGTGAAAAGGTTTCCGACGTGATTATAGCCGCACAGTGGGAATTAACAGACTTTGTGCCTTGTGGTAGTTGCAGCTAGACGAATGGCACATTCAATTTCGGATATCGTTAGGGAACTCAATATTCCGAGTTCCACAGTGTCAAGAGTGTGCCGAGAATCCCAGATTGCAAGCATGACCTCTCACAACGGACAACACAGTGGCCGACATCATTCACTTAACGACCGAGAGGAGTGGCGTTTCTGTAGAGCAATCAGTGCTAACGGACAAGGAACACTGCGTGAAATAACCACAGAAATCAATGTGGGGTGCACGACAATCGTATCCGTTAGGACAGCGCTGCGAAATTCGGCGTCAATGGGCTACGGCAACAGAAGACCGAGCGAGTGTCTGCTAACAGCACAACCTCGTGTAATGACACATTACGACGCATAATAAAATGCTGCAACTAAGAATAAAGTAAGAGGAATGTAAAAATTAATCTCTGTAATGTTAATATCTGATTCACTTTTGTTTTCATACTCCAAGGAGTTAAGATAACCTCTCGCTTGTTACCTTGTATGGGATGGACGCAATTTTTGGTGCGTCCTGAAAGGCAGCCATCTTATGGCTTGTTAGTATTTATGATTTGTGCAACGACCATGGCAAGTCTTATTGTCTTGTGAATAAAAAATAGTGAAAAGTATCAAAGTTTTACGAGAATTATTTACATCGACGTAGCATTCTATTCCTTTGTTTCCACCTTCTTCGTGAAGGAAACCGGTGGCGACTTAGGAAGATACGCACAGTCAACAAATAGAAGAACATCGATGGTGACTAATGAATTAATATTGTGTCAGAAGGACTAATTCTACGTTTAAGGTGAGAACTCTGAATAAATCAACAATGACGTAAAATTCAAAAATTTATTAATCGGAATTGTAAATTATACTACAGGCAAATTTCACGCAGCAGCCGGCCGCGGTGGCCGTGCGGTTCTGGCGCTGCAGTCCGGAACCGCCGGACTGCTACGGTCGCAGGTTAGAATCCTGCCTCGGGCATGGGTGTGTGTGATGTCCTTAGGTTAGTTAGGTTTAAGTAGTTCTAAGTTCTAGGGGACTTATGACCTAAGATGTTGAGTCCCATAGTGCTCAGAGCCATTTGAACCATTTGAGCCATTTCACGCAGCACTGAATTTGTCCACATTCAAGCCGGTCAATACAGTCCGTAAAAAAGACTTTCAAAAAACCAGTTATTTTATCTCAACAACAAAAAGTCCCAAAATTAAAATATTATTATTAGGCTATTAATATTTTTTACTATTTTATTTCGCCACAATCGCCTGCAGCGCCTCTCCTGCCCTCATGACCATATCTGTTGGAAAACGGTGTCCTGGTCAGAAGAGTTCCGAGTTTAGTTAAGAAGAACTAATGGTAGGATTAGAGTTTGGCCCAGACCCCACGAAGCCTTGGATCCAGGTTGTCAACATCTGAGCAAGCTGTTGGTGGCTCGATAATTGTACGGGCTGCTTTTATATGGAATGGACTGTGTCCTCTGTCCAACTGCACCGATCATTGACTGGAAATGGTAGTGTTCGGCTTCTTGGAGATCATTTGCAACCATTCATGTAATTCATGTTCCCAAACAACGATGGAATACTTATGGATGACAATGCGCCATATCACCAGGCCACAAATGTTCGCGACTGGATTGAAGAACATTCTGGAAATTCGAGCTAACGATTTGGCCATCCTCATCACCCAACATGAATCACATCGGACATTTATGGGACGTGATCGAGAGTTCAGTTCATGAATGAAATCCAGCGTCGGCAACACTTTCGCAATTGTGGACGCTATAGAGGCAGCATGGCTCAATATTTCTGGAGGGGATTGCCATGTCTTGTTGAATCCATGCGAAGTCAAGCTGCTGCACTACACCGGGCAAAAGGCATCACGACTTTTGTTCAAAATGGTTCAAATGGCTCTGAGCACTATGGGATTTAACATCTGAGGTCAGCAGTACCCTAGACTTAGAACTGCTTAAACCCAACTAACCTATGGACATCACACACACCCATGCCCAAGGCAGGATTCGAACCTGCGACCATAGCAGCAGCAGCACGGTTCCAGACTGAAATGCCTAGAACTGCTCGGCCACAACGGCCGGCAAGACTTTTGTCACCCGGGTGTGTGTCTCACTTTCACCATTTATGTATGGCACAAAGCACAAAGTATTTGTGTAGTGGATGGACAATGTGAGAAACGTGTAACTTCCACTACATAGTGTCATTAATGCTAGTACTATGAGAAAAAAGTAAATATTGATAACTTATTTAGTCAATGTTACTAATAACATAAACGATCCTTTAAAAATAATTTAGTTTCAGAACTGTAGCACAGTCAAATCTTTTTAGCTGTTACTGTTCAGAAAATCTTATTTTATCCCTCAGGGGGTAATTACCGCCAGACTGGGAACCACTGTACTAGCCAAAAGATAAAATTGTGTTTAGTAATAAATTGAACTGTGCTGTGGCCTTCTCCACCAGACATCACGGCGCCTAGAGTATCAGCAACCAAACTGACAGCCTGCAGCCGCGGGTTGCCCGCCTCGCAGGCACACCGATGCACTACACAACCGACAGGCAATATTGATGAACGGCCACAACAACAACAACAACAACAACAACACAGCAAAGGCAGCAGCGGCCACCAGAGGCCACTACCGGCCCACATAAACATAAGGAAGAGGTCACTGCAGATCCCGGAACTATTTTCACAAGTCAAACCATGTGAAGGAAAATAATTCTTCTGTTTACGCAGACATAACAACTGCCTGACGGCTACCTCTACTTTCTTTTATTTGGCATTAATTTTAAAATGAACAAACTGGATATCAAGTTGGCCAGGTTGAGAACTTATTTTGCAAAAAATACGTAATTGCTTGAAAGGAAGCAGAATAACTGAGGAAAAAACTTAAGGATGAATATAATTTTGAAACAAATACGGTCAAATGGTTTGTTAAATGATTTGCCTAAAAGTAACAAAATAGAGATCAGATTACGTACCTCTCAGTGACGCTCGAAATTATGTGGAACAAAACGAGGTGGCGATTGCGAATGTAAAGACAATACGTCAGGGCCACGCAACAATAGACAACACGGTCTACATAATCCATCAGAAAAATATCCTCTAATACTCTTTAAAATTGTAAGTGAAACGTTGAATTTTGAAATCTCAATCGGCACCTTATTCGCCGTTCATAGTTTCCAGCATAATTGAAAGGCACGTAAAATGTTTCTTAACCTATTTTATTGCTTCATTTTAGTCAAATAATTTGAAAAATCATTTTACCGTTTTTTTCTCAAAAAACTGTCTTTATGCTTGATAGTGGGTTGTAACTTAGACATAAGCCGTATCTCTGGTGTTCATTAGGAGTTAGTTTCATTACGAGCAACGTCCACTGCCGTATATAGGGCTCCTAATTTTCAGCTACACGCATCCACGTTTTCTATTGTCATACGCCTCCTGTTATCGTCTCTGCCTTTCCTTCTTGATTCCTGCGAATGCGCGGCACAGATAGTATGTATCAGTCCGTCTGGCACATGACATCGATGGCTATGGAGGGTGATCACAGAAGAAAGTTATCCGTTGAGTTCTTTATGTTAAACTTGTTATCGTAGTTTGGATCTCTCTGAAAACTGGCGTTGATCGTTTACTTTTCTGCTTGCCATGGTTAATACCTTACCGGTCTGTATATGACTACCATTTAAATTTTATTGTTAGTGATAACATTTTACCGATATTTTCTGTATAACGCTTATTTTCCTCTGGTCGGTGCTAACAGTTGAGTACCTTGTTTACTGGTGTTAACTTACTATCTTAGGTTCTGCCTGTAATAACCACTGCCTTTTTTTTACCTTGCGTTATTGTGATAATTCAGAGGGTGCCAAAACTCGACATCGTTCTAGCGTCACTTAGCCACAACTACTTTTTATTCATAATCGGATATAACCTTTTAAATGTTTTCAACCTGTATCTGGCATGTTAAGCCCTATGTTGTTTAAGAAAATAGTTTTTGATGCTTCTGAGCAACGGTCATAGAATAATTTTTAAATGAACACGATGCCATTTGACTCTATTGTTATTTATTTAATTACGACCCTGATCCCGGGCCGGCCGGAGTGGCCAAGCGGTTCTAGGCGCTACAGTCTGGAATCGCGCGACCGCTACGGTCGCAGGTTCGAATCCTGCCTTGGGCATGGATGTGTGTGATGTCCTTAGGTTAGTTAGGTTTAAGTAGTTCTAAGTTCTAGGGGACTGATGACCACAGCAGTTAAGTCCCATAGTGATCAGAGCCATTTGATCCCGGCCTTTTATACGATTTTCAAGTGATGGAGTTGTGAGTGTGTGGGTGCTATCCTGTCATTCTGCGCAACGGATTAATCTGAGATGTGCCCTTTTCCCTGTGGCTCCTGCAACACGCAATTTCCACCCCCACACTACTACAGAAGTCAGACAGACGCTCCTAACGTTCTAAAGAGAAATGCCTGAGAAACTTTCAGCAATAAATATCTTCTTGAGTCGTCCGCTGTAAAGAAATGACACAAAAATTCACAAAATTTCTCACGTAGCTAGTGGGATACTTGGGTACTGGAGTAGTGCTAGTTAGTGTAAGAAAAACATGAAACTAACGAAAATTATTATTTATTTTTGCAAAAATTCTGAGAAATCACAATGGCACTTTTGGTTATGAACTGAGCATGTTATTTCCAGGTTCTTTTCGGAATGTGAAGTTACCACTTAAGGATAGGATTCGCTAATGAAATTTCTATACAAAGTTTAAGATTGTTATTGACTTAGCAGAATGGCTGAGAGCTGCGCCTACTCAACTTGAATAATTATCTGTTAAAATGTTGCTAGGTGCGGTCGAGGTTGTCGCGTGTGAAATGCAGTGATGTGTACTGTTGTGGAGGAAGTATGGGGCTCGCAAGAGCTGTAGCCCACAATACCATAAGCTGCGATGACTGCTGTCTGCGCCGCTCGCTGCTGACAAATAAGATAACTGGTTCAAATGGCTCTGAGCACTATGGGACTTAACATCTGAGGTCATCAGTCCCCTAGAACTTAGAACTACTTAAAGCTAACTAACCTAAGGACATCACACAACACCCAGAATAAGATAACTCTCGTTCTATCTGGATTGACCTTCGCCAATCAAACTCTCCATACACCTTGATGAAGTCAAGGACTCCTATTCGCCCCTAGTCTAACTATTGGCGTGGTACACCGGTCAGATAACCAGTCCACAGCGATGTCACTCAAAAATTCGCTTGCAAGCGTTTAACTATCACTCTGTCCGTTCACACCGCGCAATAATTGTCGCGGCCAACACAGTGAACAACGCTTAATCGCAAGAACTCAATATAGAGTCACACTCTGATTCGCTCTCGACAGAGGTGCTCTCCAGTGAAGTACTGAGGAGAGACTTGTTCCTTGCTCTTTGAGTACACGTACGAGCGCGCACGCTCTTGTTACGTATTCTCGCTCCAAGAGAGACAATGGAACGGCCCCTCTCCACGCCAGACGTGAAGGAGTATATCTTTCACTCTCTTCCATTACTCTTTCAGCTCAAGACGTCAGAAATATCGTCTGCCAATCAGCATTGCTCTTCTAAAATGAGAGGATGACATTTCGTTTAATGCGAGCAATCCAGAAATCTGCAGCATCGGCGTTTGGCGTTTGCTGTCTCCCTGTGAAAATCTCTGAAACTGCATGCTATGTTGTAAAGAGTGCGCAGGTTGGGCGCTCCCACAAAATGTAGCAGAATTTGCTTTTAAGCCGAACACGGGGTCATTCCCCCTTTCACTCGGGCACATGCTGTCCGCTCCACGGTCGGCCGCCGGCCGACGTAGATAGCTCCCTGTGAAAACCTCTGAAGGGACCGGCGTCCTGGCGTGAGGTGTTTGCCTCTCCCTAACTAAAAGCTCCTGTGATCGTCGTGTCTTGAATGTGTGTGTGTACGCCAGCCTCGAGTATTTCAACCATGGTGCGCACTTGCAATTTATTAGTTATTTGCATATCGTTTACATGAATTCATACAACATTGATTTTATCTTATCGAGTTTTGGTTCGAATGAAGTGTCTTGATGTGCGGAATATGATTGTGAGGGCAGAATATGTAAGCAATGAAGGTGAGGAGACCACGATGTCTTACAGGGTGTATGTCACTAATATATACTGCAGGACATTAAGCTCAAAACTGGCCATAAATTAAGAAAAATATTCGCTCCACACGAAATTCCAGATGTAAAATCATCATTTTGTAAATATATCAATAAATAGTAGTGGGAGCACGTCATATATGCCGGCCGAAGTGGCCGTGCGGTTAAAGGCGCTGCAGTCTGGAACCGCAAGACCGCTACGGTCGCAGGTTCGAATCCTGCCTCGGGCATGGATGTTTGTGATGTCCTTAGGTTAGTTAGGTTTAACTAGTTCTAAGTTCTCGGGGACTAATGACCTCAGCGGTTGAGTCCCATAGTGCTCAGAGCCATTTGAACGTCATATATGACAAATGACGTCATGTATGACAAATGACGTACAGACATGCTGAAAGGATTTGAAATGGTGTATTCCATTCTTCATATAAACAAATACTTATAATGTTCAAATGTATGTGAATTCCTAAGGGACGAAACTGCTGAGGTCATTGGTCCCTAGACTTACACACTACTTAAATTAACTTACGCTAAGAGCAACACACACACTCATGCCTGAGGGAGGACTCAAAACCTCTGGCGGGAGGGGCCGCGCAGTCCGTGACATAATGCCTCAAACCGCGCGGCCATTCCGTGTGGCACTTATAATGCTATTGTTATATTTCTTCAGCTAACAAATGACCCTTCAGAATAATAGAAGATTAATTCATACTTAAAATTATCACGTTACAAATATCTCATAAACCTGCTTCATCCAAACGAAGCACGTTGGTCGCAAGATGCATGACAAGTTACAGTAGTACCACTCGAAGGAGGATCGTACTCTTGGGTAACAACGTACTGGCTCTAAGCTTGGCTGGCACCGCTTCCTGTCAAATGCCGTAGGGCATGTGTGGCTTACTTCACACATTATGTATGACCTGCATGACATCAACACGAAACGTAAAGGCTGTCGGTCGACTGTTTCTGCCACAACTGATTTCTTGAGCGGACTGATGACCATAGATGTTAAGTCCCATAGTGCTCAGAGCCATTTTTTTGTAAACTATCTATCGTTAGGCATATAATACACAGACGTTGCTTACCTACTGAATAAACTTATTATTTATGGGCTACAAGACATATTCTTTCACAAAGTTAGCTGTATGATTTATCGTCATATGGCCAACGAAGTGAATACTCTATAACAGAATATGTGTACCTATACTCCGTCATACCTTCTTCTGTCGTAACGAATTGTCAGGGACGAATTTTGCCATTAGAGGGTTTTTTTTAGTGTAGTACTGATAACACCAAGTCTTGTCACCCGTGATGATATTTTCCGGAAATTGTCCGTGTTTTCCTTTTCTTGGCAGGCGTCCACGTGCCGGTGGTTTTCTTCGGGGGCAAGATGTGTAGGATATCTTTGCACACCTTTTTCTCTTCCTCAAAACATTCTGGCAAATTTCTTAAACTCTTGATTTAGAGATGTTCCGTTTCTTGCTCCACTGCGACTTGTGACACAACGACGTTGACACAAAGGTTGCACGTCCATGTGCTCACAACTGGCTGGTCGAATGTACATCTACAGGTGATTGTTGTTTGTTCAAGCTGCTGTTGTACTTGGCTCCCCGACTTTTTTTTGTATGCCAGGAAATAAATCAGTCTCCCTACTTTTATATCGGTGATGTATACCTTAGAATCAATTTGAGACAAAAAAAAAGGCCACTAGAAAAAATTTAGGTCACATAACTCAATCACTTTATGTGTTACTAATTGCATGGCCATTAGAATATATTTTTCTATATTACACAAATCATGCATAAAGGATTTTGTGGCAGAGCTAACTACTTAAATATTCTTACCCAAAATAGGAGCAGGATGCATGCTGGTACGATTCTGATACTGCACTAAAATATGTGTGACAGTTTGAATAAGGGCGTAATGGCCCGGAACGGGACACGGCAATAAAAGAAAAAAGACAAATCTTCTGAAAAATGTCTATTGTTAGCAGCGTTTCTCCTGCGACAATACTTAAATATATTTCACTGTTTACAATACCGTTTGCCGTGAATACATTAAGCATGCATATCTCATGCATATTGTTCACAGAGTCTCTTCGTGGAATTTATGAATCTCGTCAGATCACAGAGAATTAATGAAATAATCCAAACCAGATGTAAACAACATGTTTTATTTCCTGATACAGACCTAGCCTGAGCACTGGTAGGACAATGAAATTATTTTAATACAGCCAAGAGGTGTTTAGTAAGTCCTGAGATCTTCAGGTGATGGAGACAAACGATCTCATGTATTTCTAAAACTTTTTAAAAAATTTCGTATAAAATCTCGCAATTGTCTTGATCGCATTAATACGTTACTTCATAATGGATTGCTAGTTTTGCCTGCTAAACAGCCAGTTTTAGATCAGTAAAAGTAACAAGACACAATTTTCTTCAGATTAAAATGACATCTGAACACTTCAAGAACATATATTATTTCAAAATAATGACTTTTACGTAGCGAAAACATATCACTCAGGATAGAGACGGCGTCTATGTACACTGTAGGCCAGAATACTGTCATCTGGCAGTGTACGTCGGAACTATGTACACAAATGGAAAATATATATCATGTCAATGTCAACAGTTAACAACTTTTACGACATGCTTTATTTAAATAGGTGTCAGAACGCAAACAGAATTAATAAATAACATAACACGCACGTTAAGGGAGCAAGATTCCAATACACTTTTGGCTGCACCAAGGAAGTTAACAAGTGCAGTTCAGAAGCCTCATGACAAAAAAAAAAAAAAAAAATTCTGTCGACATATCCTCGTTACGAATTCTAATACGTCAATGACAAAAATTTAAAATAAAAAAAAATGTAAAACTAACACAGAGCATGTTGACAACCCATTGAAATCATCAGAACACGAACTGTCGAGTGTGCTTGCGGTGCATCCCAAAATTGGCCTGTGACTACTGACAGGTGGTACGGAAGTAAGTACAGTTACAGTTCCTAGAATAAGTAGAATAATTATTAATAATATGATAATAAATACAAATTCTGAAATAAGTACGAAAACGTACGCTACGTCATTAAAAGTATACGGACATCCCCAAAAAAAAACGTTTTTCATATTAGGTGCATCGTGTTGGCATCTACTCCATTTCAGCGATCTTAGTAGTCGATAGACATCATGAGGGAGCAGAATGGGGCGCTCCGCGGAACTCACATACTTCGAACGCGGTCAGGTGACTGGGTGTCACTTGTGTCACACGTCTGAAGGCGAGATTTCCACACTCCTAAACATCCCTAGGTCCACTGCTTCCGATGTGATAGTGAAGTGGAAACGTGAGGGGACACGTGGAGCACAAAACCGTACAGGCCGACCTCGCCTGTTGACTGCCAGAGACCGCAGACAGTTTAAGAGGGTCGTAATATGTAGATCTCTACACCCGTGGTCTAGGGGTAGCGTCTTTGATTCATAATCAAAACGTCTTCGGCCTTCTGGTTCGATTCCCGCCACTGCCTATATTTTGATAAATAATCAGCATTGGCGGCCGAAGACTTCCGGCATAAGAAGTCAGCCTCATTCTGCCAATGGCCTTGTCAAAGAGGGCGGAGGAGCGGATAGAGGTTCAGGGCACTCTCTTGTCCTAGGGGTGGGAAATTGCCCCTAAAGGCGGAAGAATCAGCAATGATCAACGACATGAGGATGCAGAAGGCAATGGAAACCATTGCATTAAACATACGTAACGTGTATCCACAGGACATGTGGCCTGTAATTAAAGAAGTGTCATGATGATCTCTCTATCGGCAAAAGATTCCGGAATAGTCCCCCATTCGGATCTCCGGTAGGGGACTGCCAAGGGGGAGGTTACCGTGAGAAAAATATTGAATAATCAACCAAAGGATAACGTTCTACAAGTCGGGGTGTGGAATGTCAGAAGCTTAACGTGGTAGGGAAACTAGAAAATCTGAAAAGGGAAATGCAAAGGCTCAATCTAGATATAGTAGGAGTCAGTGAAGTGCAGTGGAAGAAAGACAAGAATTTCTGGTCAGATGAGTATCGGGTAATATCAACAGCAGCAGAAAATGGTATAACAGTTGTAGGATTCGTTATGAATAGCAAGGTAGGGCAGAGGGTGTGTTACTGTGAACAGTTCAGTGACAGGGTTGTTTTAATCAGAATCGACAGCAGACCAACACCGACAACGATAGTTCAGGTATACATGCCGACGTCGCAAGCTGAAGATGAACAGATAGAGAAAGTGTATGAGGATATTGAAAGGGTAATGCAGTATGTAAAGGGGGACGAAAATCTCATAGTCATGGGCGACTGGAATGCAGTTGTAGGGGAAGGAGTAGAAGAAAAGGTTACAGGAGAATATGGGCTTGGGACGAGGAATGAAAGAGGAGAAAGATTAATTGAGTTCTGCAACAAGTTTCAGCTAGTATTAGCGAATACCCTGTTCAAGAATCACAAGAGGAGGAGGTATACATGGAAAAGGCCGGGAGATACGGGAAGATTTCAGTTAGATTACATCATGATCAGACAGAGATTCCGAAATCAGATACTGGATTGTAAGGCGTACCCAGGAGCAGATATAGACTCAGATCACAATATAGTAGTGATGAAGAGTAGGCTGAAGTTCAAGACATTAGTCAGGAAGAATCAATACGCAAAGAAGTGGGATACGGAAGTACTAAGGAATGACGAGATACGTTTGAAGTTCTCTAACGCTATAGATACAGCAATAAGGAATAGCGCAGTAGGCAGTACAGTTGAAGAGGAATGGACAACTCTAAAAAGGGCCATCACAGAAGTTGGGAAGGAAAACATAGGTACAAAGAAGGTAGCTGCGAAGATACCATGGGTAACAGAAGAAATACTTCAGTTGATTGATGAAAGGAGGAAGTACAAACATGTTCCGGGAAAATAAGGAATACAGAAATACAAGTCGCTGAGGAATGAAATAAATAGGAAGTGCAGGGAAGCTAAGACGAAATGGCTGCAGGAAAAATGTGAAGACATCGAAAAAGATATGATTGCCGGAAGGACAGACTCAGCATACAGGAAAGTCAAAACAGCCTTTGGTGACATTAAAAGCAACGGTGGTAACATTAAGAGTGCAACGGGAAATCCACTGTTAAACGCAGAGAAGAGAGCAGATAGGTGGAAAGAATACATTGAAAGCCTCTATGAGGGTGAAGATTTGTCTGATGTGATAGAAGAAGAAACAGGAGTCGATTTAGAAGAGATACGGGATCCAGTATTAGAATCGGAATTTAAAAGAGCTTTGGAGGACTTACGGTCAAATCAGGCAGAAGGGATACATAACATTCCATCAGAATTTCTAAAATCATTGGGGGGAAGTGGCAACAAAACGACTATTCACGTTGGTGTGTAGAATATATGAGTCTGGCGACATACCATCTGACCTTCGGAAAAGCATCATCCACACAATTCCGAAGACGGCAAGAGCTGACAAGTGCGAGAATTATCGCACAATCAGCTTAACAGCTGCTTACAAGAATAATATACAGAAGAATGGAAAAGAAAATTGAGAATGCGCTAGCTGACGATCAGTTTGGCTTTAGGAAAAGTAAAGCGACGAGAGAGGCAATTCTGACGTTACGGCTAATAATGGAAGCAAGGCTAAAGAAAATTCAAGACACTTTTATAGGATCTGTCGACCTGGAAAAAGCGTTCGAGAATATAAAATGGTGCAAGCTGTTCGAGATTCTGAAAAAAGTAGGGGTAAGCTATAGGGAGAGACGGGTCATATACAATACGTACAACAACCAAGAGGGAATAATAAGAGTGGACGATCAAGAACGAAGTGCTCGTATTAAGAAGGGTGCAAGACAAGGCTGTAGCCTTTTGCCCCTACTCTTCAACCTGTACATCGAGGAAGCAATGATGGAAATAAAAGAATGGTTCAGGAGTGGAATTAAAATACAAGGTGAAAGGATATCAATGATACGATTGGCTGATGACATTGCTATCCTGAGTGAAAGTGAAGAAGAATTAAATGATCTGCTGAACGGAATGGTCTAATGAGTACACAGTATGGTTTTAGAGTAAATCGGAGAAAGACGAAGGTAATGAGAAGTAGTAGAAATGAGAACAGCGAGAAACTTAACATCACGATTGATGGTCACGAAGTCAGTGAAGTTAAGAAATTCTGCTACCTAGGCAGTAAAATAACAAATGACGGACGGAGCAAGGAGGACATCAAAAGCAGACTCGCTATGGCAAAAAAAGCATTCCTGGCCAAGAGAAGTCTACTAATATCAAATACCGGCCTTAATTTGAGGAAGAAATTTCTGAGGATGTACGTCTGGAGTACAGCATTGTATGGTAGTGAAACATGGACTGTGGGAAAACCGGAACAGAAGAGAATCGAAGCATTTGAGACGTGGTGCTATAGACGAATGTTGAAAATTAGGTGGACTGATAAGGTGAGGAATGAGGAGGTTCTACGCAGAATCGGAGAGGAAAGGAATATGTGGAAAACACTGATAAGGAGAAGGGACAGGATGATAGGACATCTGCTAAGACATGAGGGAGTGACTTCCATGGTACTAGAGGGAGCTGTAGAGGGCAAAACCTGTAGAGGAAGACAGGTATTGGAATACGTCAAGCAAATAATTGAGGACGTAGGTTGCAAGTGCTACTCTGAGATGAAGAGGTTAGCACAGGAAAGGAATTCGTGGCGGGCCGCATCAAACCAGTCAGTAGACTGATGACAAAAAAAAAAAAATCTACCAGCATTTCACATTTGCAGTGGCTTCATTTCATGCTTGCATTACACTGTGATCTTGTAGTGGCTATCACTTACATATTATGTTATCTAGCCAAAAGCATTTCCGAAATTTCATTACTCTACATTACTTTTTTTTTGGTGTTGTGATTTCTTTCTGTCAGTGTAGATATTCTGCAAGTCTTCAGGCTCTCGTGAACGTCGTGATTGAAAGTAAAACCTCCTACATTGTTAGGCCGCATCATGTTCCTCTTCAATTTGTTCTACACGATCAATATTTCAACCCCTCTTCTGGAAACTTCTTCAGGATATAACGCTTTTGTCCTGGTTAACTGACCATGCCATGTGTAACACGCAACACATTCTTGCAGGCAAAATAATAAAAGACGTTTTTCCTACTGGTCGCCCTTCTAGAATCACTCAGTAACCGTTTAAACCTCATGATCTTCCGTTTTACGTATCAAATTAATACTTATGGTAGCAACAAAGTAAACATACAGAACAGCGTTGTTACATCACTGATATAACGTCATGCGCTATAAATGAATGTCCCGTCTTCTGCAGATTAATGAAAAATAAAAGCCGGCCGCGGTGGTCTCGCGGTTCTAGGCGCGCAGTCCGGAACCGTGCGACTGCTACGGTCACAGGCTCGAATCCTGCCTCGGGCATGGATGTGTGTGATGTCCTTAGGTTAGTTAGGTTTAAGTAGTTCTAAGTTCTAGGGGACTGATGACCACAGCAGTTTAGTCCCATAGTGCTCAGAGCCATTTTTGAAAAATAAAAATAGTGATTGTATTTAAATGGTTGGTACTATGTCATCAATAGCAACTAATCGCTTGTGACAGAAAATCGTTACAACTGAATTTAAATAATAGTGTTCGGGCAAATCGACTATAAATCATGACAGACGGCACTAGTTCAACCAGTGGCTTACAAACTGTAAAACTTCTATAAAAATTGAGGCAAAGGGTGATTCTTCTATATATCTCTGAGAATTTTTTATTGTCTAATTTTATTATCACGTTCTCTACTACAGCAAGACGTATGAGAGGCAGGAAAGGGGGACAGGGGGGGGGGGGGGTGATGAATATTTGTAGACTTGTAGATTCTACCCTGAAAGCTATCTCTTGGGAAATTATTGGTAGTTTTAGCCAGGTACACTTGTCGATCTTCGAGTGTCGTCTTGTTGGAACGCTTTGACATTTCAGTTGCAGTTCCTCGCGAATAAAAATAGCTTGTGAACATTTGCACCCCCGTTCTTTCTGCGTAAACGATGTCTCCTGTTACTTGAGATTAGTATGGATCCCACACGCATAGATATTTCTCCAATTGGACCATACAAGTCTAGTGTAAGCAATATCTACCGCAGACAAATTACGGTCTGCCAGTATCCTAGTATATATCAAAGGCTGCATTGCCTTCACCTACTACTGGGCCTATGTGATCGTTCCACTTCATATTTCTAAACATTTTCATTTTCAGTTATTTGACGCCATTTGATATTAATTAATTATTTAGTCAAACCGTATCACATTCAGTCTTTCCATATGAGATACTACTGCAAAAAGATAGCTGCAATCTATGAACACGGTCGATATTTTGTCCACGGTTCATTGATGTAATATCGGCGAGCACTTCCTCTAAAACTGGATCGAGTATTATTTGATGAATCAATAGTTTGGACCAAAACCATTTCCCTGGATATAGGTTGAACAACTATGTTATTGTTAGATAGAGATCCACGATAAACTGCTACGTTCTGTTTATCAAAAATTAAATAAAGTTTATACATCTAAGTGTCCAGATTCCATACTAACAAAATTTACCAGGAGCAGCCATTATTGAGATTCTTCTATAAGCTCCAGCACGCGTAAATAACGGCCCGCTAGTTTGCGTACCCTGTGATGGCATCCTATGGGTTCCATAGGATATACGTCAGGCGAATTTGGTCGTCGAGACGTCATCGTGAGTTTATTATTATTATTATTTACTTTTTATGGCCTTCATTGGACCACTCCAGCCAACTTTATACAAAGAATTATTCAATTTCCTGACAGCCAAATACTTCTTCATTCTCTCGGATCTCATCCTTCTTTCTTCATCGGAAATCACTCTTCCTATTGTCTGTTTGTTGATTCTCGTTTGCAGTCTGGTTTGTGTGTCTGTGAGTTTCCTGATTCTGTCAGTTTTGTTTCTTAGGTCTTCCAGTGTAATCTGAAGCTCATCCATATCTTCCTTGATTTCTGTAATCCACTTAATGTCGCACTTACTATTCCACAGTTTTTCTATTACTCTCCTGATAATTCTATTCTCCGGTGTTCTGATTAGAAGTCCGAAAAATGAAATGCGTTTCTTCCTGATTGTACTCATTACCGGTTCTATTTCCTTGTAGACTGTTTCATTAGTAGCTACTCTCCAGTGTGCCTCTTTCTGGTACGATTTGTTGATGCACGTTCTGATGATTCTTCTCTCTATTTTGGTTATTTTGTCTATTTGTGCACTTTTAGTTGTTTTGAAGAAGATTTCACTTGCGTGTGTTATTTCTGGTTGAGTAGCTGTGTCTTCATTTTGTTGCTATTGACAGGCCCTTTTTGTTGTTGGTGTTCTTGGTGATATATTGTGCTCTAGTCAGTTTGTTTATTCTGTTATGCTATGTTGGCTTTTCATTGAGGTTAAATGCTATGATTTCTCCCAGATATTTAAATTTATTTACAATTTTAATTTCTTGGTTTCCTATGGCAATTTTGTTTATGATTGGTGGGTCAGTTAACATGATGACTGTCTTTTTCAAAGAATATCCCAAGACCAATTTTCTGGGCCATATCCTGTAGTGAGATAAATTGTTGTTTGGTTTCCTGAATACTGTTGGACAAGAAAGCAAGGTCATGAGCAAATCCTAGACAATTTAAACTTATGTTGTCTTTGGGTCTTCCAATTTGGATGTTCTTTGGATTAGTCTTGTACCATTCCCTCATTATGTATTCTAAAGCACAGTTGACCAGCAGGGGTGTCAAGCAATCTCCTTGTCTTAAACCTGTTTTTATGATGAACGGCTCAGAGAGTTCCCCTCTGAACTTGACTTTTGATACAGTGTTGGTTAAGGTGAGTTCTATCAATTTGATTAATTTTGTTTGGAGCCCGAAATTTCTTAAGATTTTTTACGTTGAAGGCCTATGGATACAATCATACGCTTTTTTAAAGTTCACGAAGGTTATTACAAGAGGTTTATATCGTTTTTTGTAATATGCTGTTGAAGTGTTGGCAGAAGAGCCACCACTGTGTTGCTAGAGGAGGCCGAAATGCACGCGTTTAATTACACGCTGACTGGCGCGAGGCCTGGAACAGTTAAGGGAATTAATAGTAGCAAATAAAGTACGTAGTTGATATAATAGTTAACTTTAATCCACAATTGGTGTGTATCGCTCTTGTTTAGACATTAATATCAAATGCTATGGCGCCTTGCTAGGTCGTAGCAAATGACGTAGCTGAAGGCTATGCTAACTATCGTCTCGGCAAGTGAGAGCGTAATTGTCAGTGATCCATCTCTGGCAAAGTCAGCTGTACAACTGGGGCGAGTGCTAGGAAGGCTCTCTAGACCTGCCGTGTGGTGGCGCTCGGTCTGCAATCACTGACAGTGGCGACACGCGGGTCCGACGTATACTAGCGGACCGCGACCGATTTAAAGGCTACCACCTAGCAAGTGTGGTGTCTCGCGGTGACATCACAGCTGTGACTAATTTTAAAGTGATGATCTATTCTGCACAGCTCCTCCGAAGTCTGTAGCCTCCTTGGTATTCACCTAATTCTTCCTCTAGTTGTTCTGTGATCCTATTATAGCCAGCCGTTGTGATCGAGCGGTTCTAGACGCTTCAGTCTGGAACCGCGCGATCGCTACGGTCGCAGGTTAGAATCCTGACTCGGGCATGGATGTGTGTGATGTCCTTAGGTTAGTTAGGTTTAAGTAGTTCTAAGTTCTAGGAGACTGATGACCTCAGATGTTAAGTCCCATAGTGCTCACAGCCTTTGCTACTATTATATAAGATTCTGGAGAAAATCTTGTATGGGCAGTCTGAGAGAGAGATACCTCTGTTATTATCGCGGTTGCTTTTATCTCCTTTTTAGAGGAGTGGGTGGATTATGGCTGTGGTCCAATGTTCGGGGAACTTTTCTGTTATCCAGATTTTTGTTAGGGTTATGTGTAAAAATGTTCGAATTGTATCACTGGCATTTTTCCACATTCCTGCAAAAACTTGTTCTTCTCCACATACTTTATAAATTTTCATCCTTCTTAGTGCCGTTTCCACCCCTTGAATTGTTGGAGGATTTATGAGATCAGGTGGAGTCTTGATGGGTGTGACTGTATTAATTGCTAAAGTTTCCTGGGGTTCTTCACAAAAAAAATGGTTCAAATGGCTCTGAGCACTATGGGACTTAACTGCTGAGATCATCAGTCCCCTAGAACCTAGAGCTACTTAAACCTAACTAACATAAGGACATCACACACATCCATGCCCGAGGCATGATTCGAACCTGCGACCGTAGTGGTCGCGCGGATCCACACTGTAGCGCCTAGAACCGCTCGGCCACCCCGGCGGGTGGTTCTTCACAATTCAAAAGTTTACTAAACGCTTTCGCCACGATTTCGGCATTTTCCTTGTCATTATGTGCCATTTTTCCATCTTCCCCTTTCAGCATTAACGTAGGAGGGGCGAATTTTTGTCATGGTCTTCCAAATATTTTGTAAAAGTCTGCGGAATTGCTTTTGTGGTAATTTTCTTCTATTGAGTCGATTAGATCTTTATGTGATTGTCTCTTGATTTGCCTGATAATTTGTGTGAACTTTTTCCTGATATTTTTGAGGTTGGTTGCATTTTCTTCTGTTCTGTGTGTTTGAAATTTTAACCCAGCACGATGTCTTTCTTCATGAATTTCGTCACATTCTGAGTTCCACCAGACATGTCTGTAGCACAGTTCTGGCTGCGGGACACGAACAACTATACTACTGAAAGATGACATCACCGTCAGCAAGGACATCAAGCATGAAGGGATGCAGGGAGTTCGCAGCTGCTAGCGTGACTTCGATTACTGCCACAGGTCCCATGCAGGCGCAGGAGAACGTCTCCCATAGTATAATACTTCTCCCACTAGGTATCGTCCGTGGCGCACTGCACTTTTCGAGCCACCTTTCACATCGATGACGGTGTTTGTGTAGACGACCAGCGACCCAGTGTAGCAAAAATGTGGTTCACCTGAAGAGCCGACACTTTTCCATTGATTGACGGTGGAATCCCGATGATCCCCTTATAACGGTACTTTCCGGGCAGACGTGTCAATTAGCATCATATTAATTATAATCGGGGATAAATAGACTTTATTTTGGAAGAATTAAAAAGGGGAAAGTAATACGAAACTTTAATAACTGCACAGTATTACTAAGACGCACTATAATGAAAAGTAATAAAAAAGTAAGTAGCAAAGACCAAGCGGGGCAGAAAGATATACACGCGCGTTAGTTTTTTAATACATGTAAAAGTACATGTAAAACATTATTGAGCTCTCTACCTTCAGTTATCGCGATCGGGCTAGTCGATGAAAAAGTGGTACGCGACTGCGAAATTCGTTAAGGAGATTATTTGAAGACTTTTCAAGCACGTTTAAAATTCATTACGTGTGACTAAATGATCAGAGACGTTTATTGTCGGGTGAAGTGAAAATGATTCCGACAACATAATTCGAACTTCGTGTTAGCTGGGAAAAATATTCTTGGGAAACTATTATGGTTTTGGAACCCACGAAAGTTGTACGCAACGGAAAGCTATAGTTTACGTAATTCTGCATTTTATAAAATTGTGAAACGCGTATTCGCGGAACATTAAGAGAATCTTATCCTTGGACGGTTGCGGGGGTAACTGATACAAACAACGCGCCAGCATAAAAATAGTTCGCTTATTAACTACCACATATTAATTTACGGGGAACTAAAAACAGTGCATACAACGTTAAATTGAACCCTGCGTGTGAGAGACAAGCACACCGAACATTTCGAGAGCGAAGAATAGACATTTAAGGGCAGAATTGAGAGCCTGGGTCGTGTCGATATTTGGACATTATATGACACGCGTTATTCAGAACACGATATCGACCATTCTAATACTGAAAAGAAGGATAGGATCATAACCTCCAATCCCGATTCATATTTCATATTTAGTTAGTGAAAAGAAAAGTGATAATAAACAAACTACATTTCAATTTTATCCACGATTTTGGCTTCATTATGTAGTCTTGACTACATGATAAAGAATATCTGCGGAAGCTGTATACAACGTATCGTCATAATATTTAGCCAACCAATATTACGGGAAACCAAAAAATATAAATGCATGAAATTGTTCTTACAGCGGATGTATAATGTGTGAGTGCGACGAACTATATTGAGATACTGAACATCCATTACGTACTTGCATGTTTATCTGCGAAAATGGTCCTTATCGATACATCAGCATAGAGTTCGAATAGAATCGCTGGAATATTGCAAACCATTCAGATTAGTCGAATCTAAATACGCATAATGCTGGTATCACTAGGATGTGTTCTTTCTCCTCACCCCCGTGCCAGTAATTGAATTAAGAGTCAGCCGGGAATAACATTTAAATCAATTGACGACCATTGAGCTAGAGTCACGAATTTTCGAACATCCACTGCCATGTATGAAGGCGAGTGACACCACGAGTGCTAACGTCGATCGAGGGGTGTCGTCGTGGTCGTATTGAATGACATTGAGCGCTCACACCTTGCAGTGGCAACCGTATTGATGATGTCGTTGGGTCAACATGTGAACACGTAGCAGTGGTCTGCTGCAGAGCTCCGTGTTCGACAGTATTTGATGAATGGTGCGCTCCGAAAAACGTGTACCAGCATTGCGCTCTTTCGGCAGAGATGCCACAAATCGCCATCTATCCTACTATATAGCGCCACATTATATGGAGAGTGCATATAAGTTATCTTAGCTAATGGGCCTAATAAGGACAATATTCCATGGCTCGGAAGGTCATGCCTAAGGATGGAATGCCTTGCCCTTTAAGCCTACTAGATTTAGCGACACATGGAAGGAGACTAATTGGCATGCCAAGACAGAGACAGATCGAAGGAATGCAGGGTTTTGACTGACGACACCTGAGCCTAGTCACGGAATACTGATGACGGTGATGCAGAGCTATTGTACACATTAGGTCGATTCTTCATCGTCAAGTAACGTATAATTAATTTTTACTTACAAAAGCGTGGTTCTTTTCACAAAAAGCGGCGGTTTTTTATTTATTCAATTCGACGGACAAACACTGCAACAAATATTACGCAGCACAACATAGCAGAGCTCTAACCACGCTCCTGACCTTCGTTTCTTGTGGAAATTTTTTTGAAACGAAACTAGATTCTAAGAGAAGGTGCCCTTGGAAGAGACGGACTCTCTTAAACTTGCCCTCCCAGTCGGGTGGTTAAAACGTAGCTCTAGGAAGTGGAACCGGTCTGTAGCAAAGACTAGCGCAAAGATTAGAGACTGTCACCTGACTGCTTCCTTCTCTTCTTTCCCAAGAGGTCAGCGGCAGAACAACACTCCTGGCAAATGAAACTGACCTCAGAGAAAATCGACGAAGCGCCATTATTGTTATATTGGATCGAGAACAGCCAAACTGTCTAGTTGTTACATAACCAAACAACCAAAATGTTAAAAGTATTTTTGATACTGAAATGTAGAACAAGGCTCTCTAACCAACCAACAGTATTTTGTTTAATAACAGTTCTAACAATTATGTACATTTTTCCTTCGGATGCTCTTCTAGCTGTCATAAGAATATTTGATTTGATGCTAGTGCTATAATAATTGCGTTTGTCTGGTGGACTACGGCAAAATTCCGCAACTTGTAGCAGTGAAAAAAAAAACACTAATGAAGCTGCAATTATCTGCTTTGAGAATAGTATATAACTGCAACTCCTATGAACTTTTCACTGTATGAAATTATAAATGATTACTACCAATGTCACTGATATAAAATATCAGTATCTCCTTCCAAGAATTAGGTGTTACAGTATCAATTCCTATCTCTATCATTCACCCACCGCTTATGAGGTCCACCTGGTTCCCGTTTCCAGTCGACAGAATGAGTAACACGTTTTCCATCAACATGGTCCTTTAGTTTAATTCTGTTCTCTTCTACTTCTCATTAACTGAAAATATTTTTATATCTGATCTCACTGTTGTCTTTCTTATTTTACTAAATCAATTACAGCGCTTGAATAGTAAAAAAATCGTTGTTCGTCCCTCCTTAAATGGTTCTTGATTGGATCGTTTTCTGTCTTGACTCTATCAAAAATGTAGGAAGATAGTATGTTTCCAAAGACAATCGCGATATATGGTATATATATTAACATACAATGATGTAGGGTTGCGCCGTCCGGACCTAAAAACTACAATTCTCACCTATGTAGGTGGTCGTGAAGTTATCAAGCGTTGTTCAAATACCTTAGAACACACAATAATAATAATCCTAATTGGCCGATACTCACTCCGTATTCCTTTAAACCCACTATTATATCAGTTGTGTCACCCCCTATGGTGCACGCGATCAATACTCCAAATACCCAAAATATTGTATGGTTAACTGATGAGTTTTCCAACATTCACATAAAACCCTAACCATAGAAAAGAAACCTCCACAACATCTAATTGCCGGTACGACCAACTACTCGTCAAAATTCATCAACAGATCTGCCATATAATCGCGTACGGTACTTCCGTACTGATTATCCACAGTGCGTAGCGTTGCACCACCTAGCTATCTTCCGAATCTAAATTCCCATGCGCTTGTATAGCAATCACGCTGAGCTGCCACGTAGACACCAACACTTCTCAGTACTAAACCAATCGATTAAACTCCCGACATCAGTACTGGCTGCCGAATCTTGAACAAATTAATTTCAATTAACTTGTCGGAGTATATCATTACTGATGACGAACGAGAATTGAGAATCAAACTATGACACGTCCGTGTCTTGTTATACATCACTACGACCGACCGTTACCCGTCCGCGTCATGACAGCGACTACTGACTCTACGTTCATTCTTAGTGGCCTTCGGTAACGTTTCTGGTGGCCAGCTGCAGTAGTTGTAGCGTCGCTGACTCGCGCAGCTACCCACTCGCTCTGGTGATGGAGCATCTCTGACTGCTCCCTCCTTTTCGTTAGCTTTTCCTCTCGGGCTTTAGATACAACATACCAAAGGAATACAAATTAAAAAAATATATCTTTTACAAAGATAAAACATGTATTTTTCTTGTGAGACCAAGTTGAATCGGCTCTTACGTAATGCAAAACGAAAGAATCGTAACAAAAATTTTGGTGCATTACATTGTCCATCTGATAGGAAAACACGAGCAGTGACCCAAGGGGACAAAATACTCTGGATAGGGTGTGAACCAAACTCACATGTACCACAGTGGCGGCTTCAACTGTAGCAGATCAGCGCTCATGAAGCACCTTCCAAAGCAGTGGGTGGGTAACCCACCATACTCCCAGTCACTGGCCTGTGCTCAGGGCCTCTGAATGCGTCAGAGTCAATTCAGCTTACGAAGCCAGCAGTCGCTGCAGAAGACACGGGGACAAAATGTATTTGAGGGAATAAAACAAGTCGTATTTAATGTTGTTTTATAGCCACACAAGTTTCTCAGGTTCCATCCTGACGAAACTTAAGGGGTTTACAGCACGGGAGTGGGGACCGTACATTCACAAGAACGTATGATAAAATTTGTAGATGACTAGGAAAGTGTGCATGGCGAAAAATTTATTTCAATGAGCTTCAACCTCTGGCTGCAAGAAAGGCACAGAATCGGTTGGGCATGAAGTCAAACTGAGGCTTTATGCGCTTGGGGACAGGGTGTTGTATCGTCCACATCACAATTCCATCATCACTGACATGCAACTCACCGAAGTGGTGCTAAACAACAATAAATGAACTTGGAGGCCAAACAACCCCAATTGAGGTTCCCCATTTAATAATGCCATATGAACAAAATTTAATTTCCATTTCGAAGGCAGGTGAAAGCAAGTCGCTCCATGCTGCTTCAAATCTGGGCCAAGAAGTTCACCAATCGAAGTGGCTGGCGTGCGGTGATCTGCCAGTGTTCCGGCAACACACGAGCAGATGTTTTCAGTGGCGGAGAGATTTGTAGAACACGCTAGCAAGAGCTTCAGGCGAACTCTCTACGTATCGAGATAGGGCAGGACAGCACAGGCAACATGCGAGTGGCACATTCTTTGTCCGTTTTGGAGAGCTATCACAAGGATGGTGATGAGTTCTTGAGACACATTGAGGCCGGTGACGTAACGTGGATTGTGCATTACATTCCAAAGAACAAACGTCAATCCAGTGAGTGGCATCATTCAAACGCCACGACGAAACCAGGAAAATTTAAACAAGAATGTTCAACACGGACAATCATGCCCACAGTTTTCTGTGACCAGAAAGGCATTGTTCTGTTAGACATTTTGCCAAGAGGAATGATGATAAATGCTGCGGCGCGGAATTCAAAGTCGCCGGCGGGGACTGCTCTCTAGAGGCGTCGTTCAGCTTCACGACAATGTTCGGCCTCACGCTGCGGCAAGAACAGAGACGCAACTGGACAAGTTCCATTGGGAATTACTGGATCATCCACCATTCGGCCCTGAGTTGGCACCATCAGACTACCATCTGTTTGCAAAACGGAAGGAAATTCTTGGGAAAAGTGCTTGGAAAATAGTGACATGCTGAAAGAGACTAATTGGTTTAAAAGGCCAGGCGGCAGAGTTGTTTGATGCTGGGATCCAAAAGCTGGTACCACGACTTGAAAATATTTAAATATTCATGGCGACTATGCTGAAAACTGAAAAAATGTGCACATTGTATTTTGTGATATAATAAAGTTTCATAAACAAAGTTTCTTTTACTCCATTACAAATCAGTTCTTACTTTAAAAATAACCTACGTACAATTCCGTGCAGTTACAGACAAGTGTATATTCGAACCACGAAAAGAAGTGTCAACACCTGTGTAGCTAAACATACAAGGAACTGTCGTCTGGGAAATACAGGAAAATCATCCGGTAGCAGAATATGTCTTTCGAGATAGGAACCACGAATTAAAATTCAGTGAGACAAGTGTTTTAGTGAAAACATAGCATTATCTTGCATGAATATATAGAGAAGCGACAGAGATTTTCTTTTCAGTCATCATTCTTCTGACTGGTTTGATGCGGCCTCCCACAGATTCCTCTTCTGTGCCAACCTCTTCATATCAGAGTAGCACTTGTACCTAACGTCTTCAGTTACTTGCTGGATGTATTCCAATACCTGTCTTCCTCTACAGTTTTTGTACTCTACAGCTACCTCCAGTATCATGGTAGTTATTGCCTGATGCCTCAACAGATGTCCTATCATCCTGTTCCTTCTTCTTGTCGGTGTTTTCCATATATACTTCTCCTCGCCGATCCTATGCAGAACCTCATCATTCCTTATCTTAGCAATCAACTGGATATTTAACATTCGTCTGTAAAACCACATCTCAAATGCCTCGATTCTCTTCTGTTACGGTTTCCCCACAATCCTCGTTTCACTACATCTCAGTGCTGTGTTCCAAACGAACACTCTCAGAAATTTCTTCCTCAAATTTTGGACTATTTTTTATACTAGTAGACCTATCGCGGACAGGAATGCCGTTTATGGCAATGCTAGACCGCTTTTGATGTCATCCTTGCTCGATCCGTCATGTGATATTTTATTGCCTAGCTAGCAGAATTCCTTAACTTCGTCTGCTTCGTGACCATCAATCATGATGTTAAGTTTCTTCCTATTCCCATTTCAGCTACTTTCGTCTTTCTTAGATTTACTCTCTGTCCGTAATCTGTACTCATTCCACTGTTATTCCATTCAGCAGATCGTATAAATCTTCTTCACTTTCAATGAGGACAGCAGTGTCATCTGCGAATCTTGTCTTTGATATCCTTTCCCTTGACTTTTGAATACACTCTTGAATCTTTGTTTTATTTCCATCATTGCTTCTTCGATGTATAGATGGAACTGTAGGGGTGAAACAATACGTCCCCGTCTTACATCCTTTTTAATCCGAGCACTTCGTTCTTGGTGGCTCTACTGTTGTTATATATTAGCCGTCTCTCCCTATTGCTTACCTCTATTTTTCTAACATTTTTCAACATCTTGAACCATTTGACACTGTAGAACGCTTTTTGAAGGTCGATGATAAATCCTGTGAACGCGTCTCGATTTCCCTTTAGTCTTTTTTCCATTATCAACGACAACGTAAGAACTGCCTTTGTGGCGGCTTTACCTTTCCTTAAGCCAAATTATCGTCATATAACAGACTCTCAATTTTGTTTTCCACTCTTCTGTATATTATTCTTCTCAGCAACTTACATGCATGAGCTGTTAAGCTGATTCTCCAGTAATTGTCGCACTTGTCTGCTATTGCAGTCTCGGAGTTGTGTGGATGGTATTTTTCCAAAAGTCGATGGTATAGCGCCATTCTCAAACATTCTACACACCAACTAAACAATCGTTTTGTTGCCACTTTCCACCATGATTGCAGAAATTCTGATGGAATGTTGTTCATCCCTTCTCCCTTACTTGATCTTCAGTCTTCCAAAGCTCTTTTATATTATAGTTCTAATACTGAATCCCCTATCTCTTGCATGTCGACTCCTGTTTCTTCTTCTACCACGTCATCAAGTAAGTCCTCTCATTTAAAGAGGCCCTTAATGCACTCTTTCCACCTACCCACTCTCACCTCTGTATCTATAACAGAGGACTACCCACCCACTCTTAATGTTAGCATCCATGCTTTACAGTATATTCCTTATTATGTTTGTGTACATTATTTCATTATTTTATGTATGTGCAGTTAATCGTGAAAGAAAAGTTAAACTTGAGTTAATCGTAACCTAAAGGTAATAGATATTAATCAGTGTTTGAATCTGTTGCTACTGCTATATGCCAAGAAAGTTTGTAAATTTTAGCTTTTAATACCATCGAATATCGTTATGACTTCTCTATATGTTGAGTGGTACCTTTCGGCAACCATTTTTATTTCGATTCCTTCCCATTTTTTGTGCAACCATTTCACCCTTACTTGGCTGCACTTTTTCTATTGATTTCATCCCTAATTGATTTGTATCTCTGTATTCTTGAATCTCCCTGAACACCGTTGTACTTACTTCTTTTACATGTCAGCTGAAGTTTTTCTTCTGTTACCTTTGGTTTCTTCGCAGTTAAATTCCTTATACAAATATTTTTTTCAACTTCTGTGCCCTTTTTAGATATGTCCATTGCTATTCAGTTGAACTGCCTACTGAGTTATTCATCACCGCAGTATCTATAGCCTTCGCGAACTTTAAGCGTATCTCTTCGTTCCGCAGCACTTCCGTATCCCACTTCTTAGTGGACTGCTTCTTCTTGAATAGTCTCTTGAACTTCAGGCTATTCTACATAAATAGTAAATTGTGATCGGAGCCTATATCTGCTCCTGGATACGTCTTACAATCCAATATCTGATTTTCGAAACTCATTTTGACGTTGATGAAATCTAACTGAAATTATCCCGTGTCTCCCGGCCTTTTCGAAGTATACCTTTCTAAACAGAACATTCACTGTTAATAGCTGAAATATATTGCAGAACTCAATCAGTCTTTCTCCTCTCTCATCTCTACCGCCAATCCAATATTCTCCCGTAACTATTTCTTCTACACGCTCTCCTTTACACGCATTCCAGTCCTCTGTAACTATTAGATGTTCATTTTCCCTTACTTACTGAATTACCCTTTCAGTATCCTCGTACACTTTGTCTCTCCATCTTCTCATTCCGACGACGGGATGTATAGTTCAGTTATCGTTGTCGGTGTTCGTTTGGTGTCAATTTTGATGAGAACAGCCCTATCACTGAGCAGGTCACAGTAACACTCTCTCCGTCGTACCTTCCTATTCATAACGGATCGTGCTCCTGTCATTCCATTTTATATTGCTGTTGATATTACCCAGTACTCATTTCACCAGAAATAGTTGTCTTCTTTGCATTTCACTTCACTGGCCCGCACTATCTCTAAATTGAGCCTTTACACTTCCCTTTTCAGATTTTCTATCTTCCCTACCACGTTCAAAGTTTTGAAATTCCAAGCCGCGACTCGTAGAACGTTAGCCTGTCGTTGGTTATTCAATCTTTTTCTCATAATCGCCTCCCTCTTCCCAATCCCCTCCCGGAGATCCGAATCCAGAACTATTCCTGGATCTGTTGCCACTGAGACCATCATGACACTTTTTCAATGACAGCCCACATTTCCTATGGACACACATCATTTGTCTTTAATGCAGTGGTTTCCCTTGCCTTCTGCATCCTCATACCGCTGATCATTGCTGATTCTACCGCCTTCAGGGGCAGTTTCCCAACCCGGACAAGAGCGTGCCTTGAACCTCTGTCCGGTCCTCCATCTCTTTGAAAAAGCCTCTGGAAAAATGAGAATGACTTCTTATGTCGGAAGTCTTCAGCTGACACTGCTAATGATTCTAATTCAAAATTTAAAAGGTGGTCGGGTAGAACCGAGGACGTTTTGAATGGTAATCAAAGACATTACCCCTAGACCAAGGGTACTGTAAAATTGTGAGTCATAAACACCATAATAACTTTTCTAAAAAAGAATGCGCTCTATATGCGAGAGCTCCTCAGCCATTAGTGGCAGTAGCCATTTTACCTCTGAAGTTGTCTCTCACGGTTAGCGACGAAACGGAAGGTAGCAGTTTTATACATCGACCACGGCCTTTGAGTTCGGAAGTTTTAACTGAACATGCAAATGGATTTGCGATTAAAAAACCACCTGCGTAATCTGTTGCCACATATAGAGAAGACAGGTGGCGTTACTGCCACATAATTTGTACAGGTGCCCTGCAATGCCACTCATTTGCATATCCAAGCATCTAGTTCAGTTCATGCAATTTTGACGTTTGTTGCATATCACCCTCATTTCGTTGCAGTTTTAATGATCACCACTGTACTACCAAGTTCACGTTAGTTTATTAGAACGAAGGTTTCCATTTAAGACGAGATACTGATGCTGTAGCTAATCTACTTTGGCCACATTATGAGAATTTTCCACAAAGAGAACGTCACTCGAATTGAGAACGGGAAGACCACTAGGTACGAATGATCGCTTTGAATAGACAGAAGCAAAATAGGTATTCACATGGAATTTCCTGAACTGATACGTACGTGAAATAAGTATGTTGATTCGGAAGCCAGAGAATGACTGAAAGCAGTTTTCTACTATTCTTTTTTTAATCATGGGTCCCACGGATCGTGAAATTTTTCTGTCCCCGAGACAGTTTACATGACCATTACGTAATTTATTTTCATTTATATCTAAGTAGTGTCTAATCTGTTGTTCAACTGACTACTGGAAACAGTGCATATCGCATTAGCAGAGCAACGGAAAGGTATGAGAGAAAGCGGAATATCTTCAAAGAATCTGTGGGCTGAGGGAAAGTCTTTGACACTTTGACAACGTGAAGTGAAGCACTGAGCATGGAATTTCGGAAAGAGTTGCGATCAAGGGCGAAGACAGAGGAGTATATTAGAATATCAGCGAAAACAGTAACGTTACAGAAGTTCAACTTAAAGACAGGATGCTCCCATTGTTTGAGACATTAATGCAATTAATCAGAACTGGCGTACGGGGTGTAGCATAAAAAATGTCGTAAATACATACAGTCGGATGTACACGACTCTAATAGCGAAATATGTCTCACCAAACATGTGCTCTAAGTCACATACCTTAAGAGCTGTGATGACTTGTTCATCTTCGATAGCATGAACCAAATCTCTTCTGCTGCAAAATCCCTTATTTCCATATTTTTATAGGTGGTAGCATGGACCAAAAATAGAAGAAAAGTCCAGTAAATGTGGGCTCTAAGTGCATGATGAGCTCTTCATCTACGCTGCTTGACCCGCATCTCTTCTACCAAACAAGTGCTCACAGCTCTTAAGCTATGCAGATTAGAGCCCATATTTACCGGACATATTTTTCTTGTTTTGATCCGCGCTTCCTCCTCTCTACTTATGGAAAGCAAAAATATTACAGTGAAAGAGATTTGTTTCACAGTACAGAAGCTGAACAAGTGCTAATAGTTCTTAAAGTATGCGTTTTAGATCGTATGTTTATTGGCACTTTTTTGCTTCTAGTGTCGTGTATTTTCTACTTGATGCGCTTGCTCTTTAGTTATTATGCACCGCCTTTGAACTTAACCTTGGCGTGATAATACTATGGAAGAAGTCAATAATAAGCACGAAGATGTACACTGAGGTGAAAAATGTCATGGGATACGCCCCAGCATAGTGTCGGATCTCCGTTTGTCCGGAGAAGTGTAGTAAGTCAATGTGGCATAGACTCACCATGTCCTTGGGTGCTGCAACTATAGCCTTCCATAATTGCAAAAATGTTGTCGGCGCAGGAATTTGTGCACGAACAAATCTCTCGACTGTGTCCCATAAATGTTCGATGGCACTCACGTCTGGTGATATGGGTGGTCGAATCACTCGCTCGAATTGTCCATAATGTTCTTCAAACCAATCGCAGGCAACTGTAACATGCCGCATTGTCATCCATAAAAAGTCCATCGTTGTTTGGAAACATGAAGTCCATGAATGGCTGCAAATGATCTCCAAGTAGCAGAACATAAACATTTCTAGTTGCACCAGACGACCCAGTCCATTCCATGTAGACACAGCCGACACCTGGAACCCCACCAGCTTGCACAGTGCCTTGTTGGCAACTTGGGTAGACAGCTTCGTGGGGTCTGCGCGATTCTCGAACCCTATCCTCAGCTCTTACCAACTGAAATCGGGACTCGTCTCACCAGGCCACTGTTTGCCAGTCGTCTTGGGTCCAACCGACATGATCGCGTGCCTAGGAGGGACGCTGCAGGAGATGTGCTGTTAGCAAAGGCACTCGCGTCGGTCGTCTCCTGCCGTAACATATCAACGCCAAATTTCGCCGCACTGTACTAACGTGTACGTCTGGCCCACGCCACACATTGGTTTCTGCGGTTCTTTATCGCAATGTTGCCTATCTGTTAGCACTGACAACTTCGCACAGAAGTCGCTGTTCTCGATGGCTAAGTGAGGGTCGTCGGCCACTGCGTTGTCCGTGATGAGAAGTAATGCCTGAAATCTGGTATTCTCGGCACACTCTTGACACTGGGTCTCGGAATACTGAATCCCCTGATGAATCATAAGTGGAAACTCGCATGTGTCTAGCTCCAACTACCATTCCACGTTCAAAGTCTCTTAACTGCTGTCGTGCGGCCACAATCACGCCGGAAATCTTTTCACATAAATCGCCTGAGTACAAAAGACAGCACCACCAGTGCACAGCCATTTTATATCTTGTGTACGCCATACTACCGCCTTCTATATACATGCAAATCGCTATCCAATGACTTACATCAAGTCAGAGTAAAGTGAAGAGAAACGTATAGCAATTATAATGTTTTCAAATGAAATTATTGCTGAAGGACAACTGTATCATGACAACTATTGAAATTACGAACTTGTCATTTGTAACTAAAATCAATTAAAACATAGAAGCGTAGCATATTAAAACAGTAACTATGATATCAGCACTAGAAAATGTAAGTGAAAGAATTCAGCTGTGGAGAAAGCAACCTTGTGTTACGTGTCAGACTTTGAGAAGAAGTGTGTACACGATTAGCACAGGTGAAGTTTTGTTTTTCAAGGATGAAGAAAAGAGGTAGAGAAACATTTACGAAACTGGGTGCCGGGAGCAAAGTAGACAGTGGGTAATCCTGAAACAGAACAGGGAACTGAATATATCAGAAGTGTACAACAAACTGAAGCTAAAATTTAAATGCGCAGATGAAAACTGAATGGAGAGATATTAGAATAAATGTTATGGGAAATAGCTATACAGCAAAATATTCACCAGATGAGAGTATAAAAAGGAATGTTCATTTGTGTTTAAAGTACCGTTGAAGAGAAAATTGTTAAAGATGGAGCACAATCTTGGACTGGTTTAGGATAATGTAGAAAATAAGCCGAGGGATTTTCAAGGTAAGCTTTCGGGCATTTACCTGCCCACGAGGTTAGCGTACTTTTCCGGCGGTGTCGTGTTGATGCTGTCTGACACGGCGTGTATTACGACTGCCTCTGGTATTGCACTGTGCATATTTTTGGGAGGTCTACCTTGGTTCTAGTGTTTCCTTCGGCATTGGGTATTTTCTGAAGACGCAGTGCTGTCTGTCTCTTCACCCTTGCCTAAAAATATTCCATCATTGTACCGGTGATCGGACGTTAAGCGGACTGGTTAGTCGGTGGGTCGGCGCTTAAGCTGCCCCTAGTTTGAGTTGTCATCCTGTTAAGTGACTACAACTCTTGGGTGCCTGTCTCACCTTACCTTATGTTTGAGTTACCTTCCCAGGCCGACCCTTGGAACACTTGCTGAGAACCGCTTGTCGTGATGCCTTAGATTGTGATGTTTGCTTTAAGGATATTTGTAATTTTCTAATTATTGTTGGTGTGGCCATCAGACGAGCAATAACCTCACTTCTTTGGTGACAAGGCCTTCAGCCGTGTTACAGTTTGTTTTAATACGAAGTATTTATCTTAATACGTGCTATTTGGAATTGTTTTTCTGGCTTCTAATTCAGCCCCTCAGCCATTTGTTGTTTAAGATTATTGTTGGTGGCCTACGGCCCTAAAATTGTGGATTTTTTTTGTGATAAGGCCTTCAGCCGTTTAAAACAAACTGGGAAATCATGGTTGGATGGCTAGACAAGGGTTAGAACGGCAGTCCTCCCAAGTCCGAGTCCACGCTATACCGTAGCGCCAACTTCCTCGGTTTGAGGGCACAGCATTGTGGGATAGGGGCTTGTAGAAAATCGATACGTTGTATATCAACACGATTAACGAAAGCTGTTATTCATCATAATTATTATTTAGTGACTCGTGAGCAACGAAATACACTATAAGACGAAGAAAGGAATGATGCATCTCGAAAGAATTATTCGAAAAGGGCGGAAATCAGTAGATGTTATGTACATGAACAGACAAACAAATGGTTGCAGTTTCAGAAAAATTGGACTACGTATTGAAAACAAGAGTTTCAGAAATTGAGCAAGTCAACGACGCGTTGGTCCACCTCTGGCCTTTATGAAAGCAGTTATTCGACATGGCATTGACTGATGTTATTGGACGTCTTCCTGAGGGACTTTGTATCAGATTCTGTCCAGCGGGCGAGTTAGATCATCAAAATCCCCAGCTACTGAGGTCCCGGTCAATGGTGCTCCAAACACTATCAATTGAGGAGAGACCAATGTAATGTAATGTTTGGCAAGCGCGAAGACAAGCGGTAGATACTCTCGCAGTGTACGGGCGGGCCTTACCTTCCTCAAATGTAACCCCACTTTGACTTCCTATGAAGAGAAAAAAAAAAGTGGTTCTGCTTTGAAATGAAATCGCCCTCCAGACAGTCAGGTATGTCCCAGCACTGTCTGGGAATCTCCAAAGGCATTTTCGCTAGGCATCGGGGCTCAGTTCGGAGCGTGATTCATCGCTGTAGAGCTGGAGACAATGCTACACCAGTCAGTGAGATTCCAGGCCAAACGTGCCTGACACCGCTGCAAACGGGCTGGTTGGTGTACAGAAGTCAATGGTAGTCAGGGCAAGGGGCGCCATGAACTCGGCGCCCTTACTGTGAGTCACCTGTTAATTGTCCTGGTGGTCATTGAAGCGTCAGTTGCACGTCGGAGCCATGACAATGATGAATTACTACCGTACCTTCCTCTGTGGAGTACTACCGGAAATGTTGCCGAATGTCCCTCTAGCAGTCGGGCAACGAGTATGGTTTCAGCACTACATAGCCCCATCATGGTTTGCCGTTGATGTCAAAAAAATTTTAGACAGGGTTTTTCCCAATTTCAGGATTGAGAGGAATGGTCCATAATTTTCTCCTGAGCATACTGCTATGGATTTCATTTCAATGAGGGGCATGAAGCCCTTTTCGTATGAAACACCTATATACAGCTTAGGAGAGCTGGTTGTCCATTTGGATGAAGCCGCAGGTATTCTTCGTGAAACACCTCATTGTTTTGAGCGTGTTATACAATGATTACCGATCAGATGCCAGTTGTACTTTAATGTAAACGGACGATATTTTCAGTAACGTCTCTAAAATGCAGTTTTAACATCGTCTCTGAACATCACAAGCGTCAAAACCATCACCGGCCACATGCGGGGACGGTGCACATGTTGATATTTTCGTAATTTTAAACAGAATTTCTTTTTATCCCCTCTAAACACTCTAAAATTGTCCGTAAGTAGTTAATCAGACGACACTAATCAAAGTTCAGGTTTATGATTTATTTTACCACTTTGTGTCCTTCTCTCACAAGAGTGTCATGCCATATTGTGAAAATAATGTTTTTCATCCGTATCTTAGCAATTGTCAGGAAATATACGCAACTGTCATTATAATACAGAATCGTCCTGGGAAGGACAGTGAAAACAGACACTCGGTACGTCTTATGAGGATTTGTGTGTCGGATATCTTACATATATTGTAAGGACAGTACTACGGAACATCTCTCAGCAACACAAGGACGCGGTGGGGAAGGCAGCAAACAGACGTTACTTGTTTGCTATGTCTATTCTGACACTTTCCGAAAAAAAAATGATGAGGTATGGAAGAAGGACTTGTACGACTGGAAAATAAATGCTAACTGAAATAGTTCAAACAGATATGCACACGCTATTCCATCAAAGCATAGATGTGAAAAGGTGGTACAGAACATTTTGCACCTTGACTTTTACTGGTTGTGACCTGTTGTGAAGGCCGCCATTCAAGTCCCACAGGATGCATGCCTGTGGAACAAACATGCAAGTCTTGTCGATCGTGCGTCACAGGCTTGCTTTGTGTTACAAGGACAACTATTTGTAAGTGGCCACCTCTGCAAACAGATTGTTTGCGTCTCATTAACGTATGAACCTTGTCTGCACTTTCCCGTTTATCTGTGACACGTTGCAGCACGGTCTCGAGCGGCTTGAGTACATATAACTGACTTGTGAAAGATAGTATTTGAGTCAGATTTAACTCTGCTCAGTATAGTAGTACTAGAGAAAAAAAGACCTGAAGCAGATGGGTAAAATTTATCTTTTCTCTCAGCTGGTTTATCGTTGGTATCTTCACTACACCACCGACGGAGTAATCTAAAATAAATAGGCATGTACACTTGTAAGGTGGTCACGACATTTTTATTTTTGTATGTTATCGATGTGCTCGTCAGAAAGAGAGAGAGAGAGTGAGAGAGAGAGAGAGCGAGAGCAAGTTACGTTACGGTTAAACAATCTTTGGTTTTGTTGTGGCACAGTCTTTGCCTCTGTGTTGTCTGATACATTCTTAGTCGAAGTGTGGTAGGTGATGGCTATATACGGTAGTGATGTGTTGACTTGTGATTGTATCTATTAGATGAAAATAGATTTATTGTAAAGAACAGAAAGGACGAGTGGGAAGCAAAAATAATGTAAATTTTGAATGATGTTATTATTTTTTTAAGCGAAGAAGTTGTAGGTAAGATTGCAGCACTGAGCAGCTAGGAATGATTATTGTCAACTAGTTAACTACCCAGAGCTCGGAGGCAGAACACCCCGCTTCCCTGAGTCATGTCTTTAGATATCAAGCTGTTCGGTTTTTACAGAAATTCTCTATTAACATTGTACCCTTTTCAAATCATTTCTCACTTTGTTAAGCATGGTATTGTTCAGACCAATGTTATGTGTGAAAATCATGCGAAGTTTTACTCTGTCGTTTTGAATACATACTTCATTCTAAAGTCGTTGTCTCGGGATATCATTTCATAGGAATAGTTACTCTCCCCATCCCGCTGTTTAAAGATTTATTATATGCATTACTACATTTCAGCATGTGGTATGCACCAGTCTGAATATAGTTTGGAAGTTTTATTTGGAAATAGAAATCTAGCTTAGCCACTGCCTGCTTGCTGTTTGCTGTTGTGCTATCGAGAAATCCACGACAACGTTGTCAAGACGCGCTGTAAGTGGAAATTTTGATTAGGGCCAGATATCTGTTTTACTTCAATTGCGGATTTAATATAAAGACAAGTTGTATTCAGACCAATTACAGTTCAGTTCAAATTAGGTTCTGTATAGCCAAAGGTTAGCATACAAGTGTAAGTTGGATAACGGATTGTGGGTACATGTTTTGATAATAGGTTGATTTTTTTAATGAATTTGAAGGTAAAGTTGGACTAAATTACATATAGAAACACATATATTGGGGAGATTAAACGTTATCTAATGGAAAGTAGCCGGACACCCATTAGCGGACGTGGGGATGGGTTCACCCTACACTTTTACGAAGGCATGAACTCTGTTGGGGACACTTTCCAAGAATTTGCTGAATGCCTGTGGAGGAATGGCAGCCCATTCTTCCCCTAGAGTCGTATCCGGAAGAGGTAGCGATGTTGGACGCTGGGGCTGGAGCGAAGTCAAAGGTGTTACGTAGAGTTCAGGTGAGGGAATCTGGGTATGCCAGCTCAATCCAAGAGTGTTGTTGTTCACAAACGAGTGACTGACTTGACAATTACTTTGGCCGCTATGGACGCACACAAATTCCTGGAGAACTCATCATCCATGTCCGTCTTTGCCGTTTCCAGTTCCGCCCAGTTCTCGCCAACCCTCCTTGCTTCGCCTTCCACCATCCTCTTACACATACACCCAGGCCTGCCTCTCCTTGTTATATCTACAGGCTAGTTTATTCCATTATTTTTCATTCCTGATGTAAGCTAGTAGGGAGAAGCTTTATTTTCGAACAGAAACGCAACACTGGAGTCACGAAACAAGCGAGATAATTTGTTTTGCGCATGTGCCACGAGCGAAAACGGACCAGTCGATCACCTCGGAGACATTTGAGCATTCCCACGACCGAACATATAAAATAACAGTAGTTCAAAAGATACTAACATATAACATCAATTATGATGTGGGCAGTGTGCAAGGATTGAAATACCGTATTTTATTTTAAGATCAAAATTGTATATTACATTTTTTGCGCCTCTAGGACTCAGATACTGTGAACTGTGTATATCACGTTGCACTCAGATTTTATTTTTACATGTTCACTTTAGCAGAAGGTGGGACATTAGCTTAAATTTTTCTGTTCGCATTCGAAAACCATCACTGTGTTTAGTGGCCGGAAATATACAAGTAACAGAATTAAAAATAGTAGTTTCTCAGTTGATATCACGCCATTCTGTTGTTGCTACATGCCAGTCCCTCGGAGCACTAACATCGCTGCAGCTGTCGAATGGTTGCACTCTTTTTCCCTATAGAGTTTCGCGACTCTTTGTTGTGAAATTAAAAATTTTCCCGGTGAATTAAATCTTCGAAGAGATTTCGGGATTGCAGCCGGTCATCGTAAACTTCGCTCCATGATATTTCGACTGCACGCCTGCCTATCATCTACAGGTGAACCATCGAAGACCGACGAAGACGTTCTCCGCTCCGCCCTATACAGGGCGAGTCACTAACTATTGCCACTAAGAATAACTCCGAAAGTATGATAGGAGCTGAAAAGTTTGTGCCACAAAAGTTGCATTTGGGGGGGGGGGGGGGGGGGGGAGAGGGGGGGGTATAATATGACGTTGCTTTTTTGTTGCTACTTGGGATCGCTTCAGAGATATGAAGGTCAACTTTGTTTCTTTAAATGGGATGCTGTAGTTTGGTACTTATTTCTGATAGCGGCTATCGAGATGAATCCAATGATGTATAACAGTAAGGTCTTTGAAAGTCAAAGGAGGTCACAAAGGTGGCATGAACTCCATTTACAGAAGGAGTTCGAAGTGATGACCACTGGTATCAGTGCAGTGCTGCAATCTTCTTATCGTGGATTGAGTGATATTCCTTATCACATCGGCACTTACCGATGCACATGCTTTGACAATTCTCTCTTGCATATCTTCAGGTGTAGTTGGAACGTCTTTATAAAAAATGACATTTACGAATCCCCACAAGAAAAAAATCCAGAGGCGTCATGTCTCGCGAAGGAGTCGGCCACGACACATCTCCTCCGCGTTCAATCCAACGATATGAGAATTGTCTCTGAAACTCATTCTAGTCATCAGCGAAAAATGTGCCGGACACCCATCGTGTGGATACCACATTCTGTTCTTTGCTCCTAAATGTATTTCTTCCAATAACAGAACTAATGTTTCTTGGAGGAATGTGGTGTACTTCCTACCATTAAGATCGGTGAAATAGGGGTCTATTATTCTGTCCTCCAGAATCCCACACCATGCATTCACCGACCACGGTTTTTGGTGTGAAACTTGCCACAGCCAACATGGATTTTCAGTTGGCCAATAATGCATATTATGCAAATTAACATTTCCATGGTTCGTGAATGTAGCCTCGTCAGTAAATAAAATCAAATTAATGAATGTGTCATTCCTCTGAATCTGAAGTTGAGCCCATCGGCAGAATTCAGTGCGACGCATACAACCCGTAGATCTCGAACCACAGTGGCAAGAGTACCAATTTCCGTTCCCTCGTTAGTAATTTTCCTTTCCCGGGTACGTTTCCGATGCGTTAAAGATCCAGTTGTTCTCAATTTATCATACACATATTTAAATGTTCGACGTGAAGGGTGAGTAGGTTGAGGATATCTTTTAGCGTACAAGACTCTATCTCTCACCGAATTTCGTTGTCACTTTCCGTAAACGAGGAGCATATCGACTTGTTCTTCGAAGAAATACATCATTCACATTCGCTTGAATCGACGATACTCGTCTCACCGTTCCTGTTAGTGTTGTATTACGAAATCGTCGAATGCTGTTTACATGTAAATGGTACTTTAGATGGATATGCCGTATTCGGCGAATATTTACTATATTATGATATATGTGAGGGAATAGTCAGAGCATGTGCTTCGATAAGTGCCGAAGTGATAAGGAATACCACTAAATCCATGATAAGAAGATTGCAGCACTGCAATGATATCAATGGTCATCACTTCTAACACCTTATGTAAATGGACGTCGTGCCTCCTTTTTGACCTTCGTTGACCTTCAAAGATCTTACTGTTACACATCACTGGATTCGCTTCGATAGCCGCTAGCAGAAAATAAGTACCAAACTATAGCTTCCAATCCAAAAAAAAGTTAACCTTCATATCTCTGACGCGACTCCAACTAGCAACAAAAAACCAACGACATATTATGGCCCCCCGTTGGGCCATACAACATTTGTCCCACAAACTTTTCAGCTACTAACACACTTTCTGAGTTATTATAGGTGGCAGTAATTAGTGACCCACCCCGTATAGCCGCTCAGAATATTGCCGCGTATGCGTCAGAGCCACAGTGACAGGTGGAGCACACCACCCGAGAGCGCCCTCGCTGATGAACTGCAAGGCTCAGCTGTCATCGGCGCTGCCGTTCGTCGCAGCATCAGAGCATTCTGGCTTCTTCGTCAGGAGCAAATCTCGCAGATGACGACATTCCAAGCATTACACAGCTGGTAGCGGCTGTCACGGTTCATTAGATTTTCGGCAGTGCATATTTCAAGGGACTCTTTTATAATGGAGTCCCAAACAGATGTTGCTGTTGCCAAAATTAATGTTTTGTAGCACTCCATCGAATGTCAGTTGGAGATACAATGTTCCGCAATTGAATACTAGCTGGTTCTTTGTCCTATGTAGCCCATACCACACTGGCAAAGTATTTTGAAAATTCCCGCCTACCGCAATAACATGTTATCTTTCACTGATCCCAGCAGATCCAAAATATCTGTAGATGGTTGCCGGAAAATCACTTTTACCTCAAAATTACTAAGGTTTCTTGCTGTTTTGAAGGAAAAATTTCCAACGAAGAGAAGAAAAGCTAGGGACTTTACTGACGCGTACTCCTCTTTATCCACCTTCCGGTTCTTTGTTTTAGGTGAGAATGCCCTGTTAATTTGCAGGGCACACTATCCATTGTCGCTGAACACTGTCTTTAAATTTACAAGCTCTGTAGACAAACTGTCTGCATCCGACAGTGTATGGTTTTTAAGCCACTCATGGTTTGGAATGGGTGATGACAACTTGAAAAGCGTAGGTACAACTCAAATTGAGTTGGCTTACAATAAACAGTGTCCCAAGAGCCGTCACTCTTTCGTCTAACCGAAACATCCAGGAATGGGAGATAACCATCTTTCCTTAATTCCGTAGTAAACCGAATGTACTCATGTAGATTTGGTGCAGATTGTGACACCACTACGAAATAAGTTACCTTGTTTGTTTGTTTATCAACGCGTACTTTCCAACACGTCTGCAAGGAGTGGTGTAATACTCGCGTCCACGACATGAGAACACTGGTCGTGGTAAGACGCTCACCGATATGCATCAGAGACAACTTTTACGAGTTGTCGATAGTGGGTTTAAGAATTCGACAGAAGTTACTGCTGTTAGTGAATTCTGGTCAATTCAGAGTGAACATTGTGGAGGTAACTTTGCAGTGGACATTCGGAGACCGATAACCCGCAAAATGCCATTGCTCACAGTGGCACATGAAGCTTCACGTATTCAGTGGAAGAAACAACACAGAAACAGTACAGCAGCTGACAGGAGGCGTACAGTGTGGCCCAACGAGTTATCGTTTTACCTATTTTCGAATGATGGAAGGCATCGAGTACATAAGGAGACGTTTAGCTTTCAGCGTGTGGAGAGTATATTTCAGGATGGCGGTGGTATTGTGATGTTTCCTGTATGTTTTCTGTGCCATGAGTATGGACCACCTTTTCATGTTGGAGTTAACATGAACCAATATATTTATTTGAACATTCTCGGTCGCCAAGAGTAGCCCGTTCTTCTCTGTTTCCATGATAAGCGTGCTGTGGGTACTCCCGTCTTACAAGAAGACAAAAGCCGTGTTCATAGGCTTTATTTACAGGCCACGAAATTGTCAGATCTGTACATATTGTTTTAAGACGCAGTTCCTGACTGGAATCAGGATCATCTGAGGACAGCAACAAGTTAGAACGCCGAAACATCGCACCATCTGGGTGACACCACCCAGCTGAATACCTGAGAACACTTCAAAATAATAATATACTGGTAATATCTGAGCTGGAGGTATTATTCAAGTTCCACACATCGAAATAATTTTATGAAAGATATCGTTTTGTACTGCTAACATAAATTATATTATAAAGTTTGATATTAATTTTAGGAGTGTCTACGAACATTTGAATAGAAGGAGCTGCTTAATTGAAGTGCTTCAACTCATTTTTAAACTCCACTACACATCAACGAGGTATTTAATGTACTCTGGCAGGTTGTTAAATTCGTGTGACGAGATGAAGGACGAAAGATTAGGGTTTACCATTCCTTCAATGATGGGATTATTAAAGACAGAAAACATCACAGAATGGGAGAAGAACTGGGAAGGAAATTCGCAGTGTATTTTTCACATGAACTATCCTGGTATTTTCCTTGAGTGATTAAAATGTAGCCGCACGGGATTAGCCGAGCGGTCTTGGGCGCTGCAGTCATGGACTGTGAGGCAGGTCCCGGCGGAGGTTCGAGTCCTCCCTCGGGCATGGGTGTGTGTGTTTGTCTTAAGGATAATTTAGGTTAAGTAGTGTGTAAGCTTAGGGACTGATGACCTTATCATTTATGTCCCATAAGATTTCACACACATTTGAACATTTGATTAAAACGTAAATCCTATTGACTGAATGGAAATTTGCACCACCTTTCTCCAGAATATCTGTCCATAACTGATGAAAGAATAGGACCCCTCCCCAAGTGGTCCCCATACTCCCTAATGGTGATAATACGGGGTAGTGCGTAACCATTATTTGTCGCTGAACAGAACGCGACGCCATTGATCGCCAGTCCATGCTTTCGCTCACGGCACCCTCCAAAAGCAGCTGTTTGTGTTGCAATGTTGACGGCGGTCGGTAATTTCCTAGTTCGGTAGCTGCAATGGTGCGATATGGCACTGAATGCCGCAAGGAGTCCATTACTTTTTCTCGTATGGCAGGCGTAAATGTGAAGGTTACGATGAGCGTGGTGCACAATACGGTGATCCTCCCTTCCGTGCTCAGACGTGGTCGACGAAAATCTTTATGACGAGTAGGGCTGCCTTCATGTTCACATGGAGTCGAACAACGTGCCAATGTCACATCCGAATGTTCCAAAAATCTGGATATTGCATGATTCGGCCAGCTGGCCAAATGGAGACTTACGATGAGGCCTCTTTCGAACAATGGCAGGTGCTGAAAATGCTGTGTCACACGAGTATGCGACGTCTCCGTGTCTTTCACAGTGATCAGCCATCATCCGAAGCCTCCACGCCACTTATATATTCTGCAACACTAAACACGACGAACACTAACGCACTCTGGTGGCCGTTCTACACTGTGCGACAGAATTACAGAATCACTTTTTCGAAACGCTGCAATCGTCGCGCATTCCAACGTATAAACTTGGAATTTGGCTCAAAGGTGGCCCTGCAATGTCATCCTCGTGATAGACGACACTTCAAACAACAAGGTGTCGACAGATACGGAAGAAAAGGCCAGAGCCCAGAAGTTAATCTGACACATAAAGTGGGTCACTAATGTCATATTGGCACCAAATTTCGCCACTATTCTGCTCAACGCTACCGTAAGCTTGTCACACTATCAGAACATCGCCACAGCCCCTTTTACCCTAATCATCATCATCTCATCCCCATCGACGCGTAAGTCGCCGAAGTGGCGCCAAATCGAAAGACTTGCACCCAGCGAAAGGTCTACCCGACGGGAGGCCATAGTCACACGACATTTAGCCGGACGTGGTGGCCGAGTGGTTCTAGGCGCTTCAGTACGGAAACACGCGACTCCTGCGGTCGCAGGTTCGAATGCTGCCTCGGGCCTGGATGTGTGTGATGTCCTTAGTTAGGTTTAAGTAGTTCTAAGTTCTAGGGGACTGATGACCTCAGATGTTAAGTCATACAGTGTCCAGAGCCATTTGAACCATTTGAACCCCTCACCCATATTACACTCTGCTTTTGACGCCTTAGCTGTGGAGGCCAAAGAAGCATTGACATCACGCGGTTTTCTTGTGGATGCCCTTGGAAAACATTTCAGACGCACTGCCGCTCAGAATCAAACCAAAAAGCCTCAAGGGGTGACATAAAGGGCGTCAGTCATGCAACCCCTTACTTTGGGATATTGATTCACACACATTTCGCGGACGAAACCAACAGTTCGCAGTGCTATGAGGAAAAGGACGATGTTCTTGACAACTTTTGGCACTGTTCATACACTCTGGACGATTGTATCCTTCTCCACTAAAAGGGATCTCATCTCTTTGCAGTGCATTGCTATGGCAACTTTAGTTCTCGTGTGCAGGGTTGAACTAGTAGAGACCTTTCAAAATTATTCGACGAAATTTGAACGTGATCTGAAGCAGCAAATGATACTTACGCTGTTTCATTGCTCCTGTTACACGCCTTCCTGTGACGTGATCGTGGAGGTATGGGACATTGACATATCTGAAAATAAAAAGGTAAAGCGTCCCTTATGACACCCAGTTCGGCAAAACTCTCGTTGGCATCCGCTTCGTTGACTGAGGATTTTAAAACTGTACTTCTATACAGAAAATCTGCAAACTAGTCAGAGGTGACCGAATGTAGGCGACCACATAACGCACATCTGAAATCGGTCGCCAACATGCAGGCGCCTTGGGCTATTTCGCCAGTTTTCTCTGTAAAGGAACACGTATAAAATAATAAACATGGTAGGCTCTACCAAAGTAGGGGTCTTATAGGTGCCCTTCGCAGTTTTATTCGCACATGTTTCCGTGTCACTCCCTTTCATGGTCACGAAACAAGAGGGCGTGAAACAGGCGCACTGAAAAAACACATGGACCATCTTCTGCTACATACAACGCTCCTATTTGGTCGAGAAGGTTCAAAGATTCCTTATGGTTCCACTCTGCACTCCAGAGCAAAAATTGCGGTAGCGCTCCATTCCAAAGGGCGAGATCAGGTTCAGTGGTGTTTGCAGCTCCGTAATGTCAGTCGAGAAGGACAAATCGCTCAGTGGTTACTAACAGTGCCAAAAGTTGTCAAGAACATCGCAGCGTTCTGTGGCTCGTCGTACAGAGAACTGTCGTTTTCGACTCCCAAATATACTATTGGCCATTAAAATTGCCGCACCACGAACATGACGTGCTATAGACGCGAAATTTAAAGTACAGGAACAAGATGCTGTGATATGCAAATGATTAGCTTTTCAGAGCATTCACACAATGTTGGCGCCGGTAGTGACACCTACAACGTGCTGAGATGAGGAAAGTTTCCAACAGATTTCTCATACACAAACAGCAGTTGACCGGCGTTGCCAGGTGAAACGTTGTTGTGATGCCTCGTGTAAGGAGGAGAAATGCGTACCATCACGTTTCCGACTTTGATAAAGGTCGGATTGTAGTCTATCGCGATTGCAGTTTATCGCATCGCGACATTGCTGCTCGCGTTGGTCGAGATCCAATGACTGTTAGCAGAATATGGAATCGCTGGGTTCAGGAGGTTAATACGGAACGCCGTGCTGGATCCCAACGGCCTCGTATCACTAGCAGTAGAGATGATAGGCATCTTATCCGCATGGCTGAAACGGATCGTGCAGGTACGTCTCGGTCCCTGAGTCAACCTATGGGGACGTTTGTAAGACAACAACCATCTGCACGAACAGTTCGACGACGTTTGCAGCAGCATGGACTATCAGCTCGGAGACCATGGCTGCGATTACCCTTGAGGCTGCATCACGGACAGGAGCGCCTGCGATGGTGTACTCAACGACGAACCTGGGTACACGAATGGCAAAAGGTCGTTTTTTTGGATGAATCCAGGTTCTGTTTACAGCATCACGATGGTCGCATCCGTGTTTGGCTACATCGAGTTGAACGCACGTTCGAAGCGTATATTCGTCATCGCCATACTGGCGTATCACCCGGCGTGATGGTATGGGGTGTCATTGGTTACACGTCTCGGTCACCTCTTGTTCGCACTGACAGCACTTTGAACAGTGGGCGTTACATTTCAGATGTGTTACGATCCGTGACGCTACCCTTCATTCGATCCCTGCGAAACCCTACATTTAAGCAGGATAATGCACAACCGCTTGTTGTAGGTCCTGTACGGGCCTTTCTGGATACAGAAAATGTTCGACTGCTGCCCTGGTCAGCACATTCTCCAAATCTGTCAGCAACTGAAAACGTCTGGTCAATGGTGGCCGAGCAACTGGCTCGTCACAATACGCCAGTCACTACTCTTGATGAACTGTGGTATCGTGTTGAAGCTGCATGGGCAGCTGTACCTGTACACGCCATCCAAGCTCTGTTTGACATGCCCAGGCGTAACAAGGCCGTTATTACGGCCAGAGGTGGTTGTTCTGGGTACTGATTTCTCAGGATCTATGCCCCCAAATTGCGTGAAAATGTAATCACATGTCAGTTCTAGTATAATATATTTGTCCAATGAATACCGCTTTATCATCTGCATTTCTTCTTGGTGTAGCAATTTTAATGTCCAGTAGTGTCTGTGGGAATCAACGTCCCAGGAAAGGGGTGGTTTCATTAAGTCCCTTTGTGCCACCAATTGAAGCTCTCTCGTTTAGATTCTCAGCGGCAGTGGTGTGGCCGTGCGTTTCTAGGCGCTTCAGTCTGGAACCGCGTGACCGCTACGGTCGCAGGTTCGAATCCTGCCTCGGGCATGGATGTGTGTGATGTCCTTAGGTTAGTTAGGTTTACGTAGTTCTAAGTTCTAGGGGACTGATGACCTCCGAAGTTAAGTCCCATAGTGCTCAGAGCCATTTGAACCATTTTTTCTCAGCGGCAGAGTCTGAAATGTTTTCTCCGCCACACATAAGAAAAGCACGTGATTTCAACGGTGGGCGTCGCTGTTCTGACCTCCACAGCAGAGACAAGAGAAGTATGAAACGTGGGTAAGAGGGGCTGTGACGAACTTCCTATTGTGTGACACGTCTACCGTGGCGTCGGGGAAAAATTGCGGTTTAATTTGGTGCCAATATGACATCAGTAACCCATTTTACACGTCTCATGAACTACTGAGTTGTAACCTTTTTTCCGCTTGTGTCGGCACCTTGTTGTTTAAAGCATCGTCGAAAGCGAGGGTAGCGACGTAGGTTAGTTAGGTTTAAGTAGTTCTAAGTCGAGGGGACTGATGACCTCCGATGTTAAGTCCAATAGTGCTTAAAGCCATTTTTTGAACCCTGGCATAAGAGGCTGTCCGAGAAATCTAAGTTCTGCCGAAAAAGTTCGACTAAGTCGCTAGATCGTCCGACTCTGATGAAGATCAGATCCCGAATCCCTGCGTACGCACAATGCTACAGTGAAGCCAGCATCGCTCAATTCCCTACTAACCTCGAAAACCGTGAATCAGCATTCAGTGCTGATTCCAAAATTCCTCCACACTGGCTGAGAATATCATTCGCGCCAATAGCGATCGTTCCCTCTCATTTAGAGCAGGGCTTTATGACGTCAACTAACCTCAGTTTAAGTTGACCAATTATGCTTCTGCTATTCAGCTGAGGGCCACTGAACTTGCCATTTGACCGGATATGAAAACAATATGCCTAGACCACCGGTCATCCGGCGCCAGACAGTGGTACCCAGCAGCGCACAGTCCGTAAGTATTCTCGGAATCATGAGGACAATGCACTTCAGTCGCTGCCAGCAGTCTTCGTTCCGGACGCGCCGGAACGGTAATCACATAAACTGTGGCGACACTCAGACGTCTCGCAGGTCGGTTCGCCCTCCATACAACAGGCGAAAGTCGACTGACGTCAGTCGTCCCGCCAGGCGCTTAAGTTCATTGATAAACGACCCTCTCAGTACTCAGGAAAGTGCAGCCCCCAACTGGAAACGCAGTGTGCTGTGTCCTCCAGTGCACGCCTCGCACAGACCACCTAGAGAAGTAACCCAACATGCATAGGAATCAATTGAATGGTATTTTGAGCTCTCAGTACAGATACTCTCATTACAATAACCTTATTCGGCCTGTTACCACCGTGCAATGACATAAAACATGAATAAAATTGATGGAAACGAGAGATTACATGCAAAAGAGGGCATGGAGCCTCTCAAGGTACGAGCACTTGTTCGGTAGGAGAGATGTGTTTCACAACAGCGAAGATGAACAAGAGCGCATAGCTCTTAGGCATGCATTTTAGAGTCCATACCTGCTACAAAATTTTTTTCTTGTTCTGGCACATACTAAATTCTCCCAAAATATGAAAAGCAAAGAGCCTATGTTTACAGACTTTTTTTGTCCTTGCTTTGACATAAAGAACCTCTCCTCAAAGTGTGTAAGGGAAAATTAGTTACGCACTGTGTGACTGGAAACATATCTTTACCAAAGAGATTCTCCTTGGCAACGACCTGAATTTAGAACATAATTGGGTGTCATTTAACCTTTTAATTGTGATTAATTCCTTCTTTTAAGAACGCTTTGGCAATTCCCTTGTCCAGTTATAAAGTTGTATTTTTTCTCTCCTGAAAATACGTCGCTGGTTGCAATTTGAAGTGGTTAACCTAGAATCCATATCGCTATGGTTCAGCATTGTCACAGAGTGATGTACTTCTCGCAAGTGAGAGACTGTTTGTTTACTCTTAGGACAATGTATCTTTGACTTGTATATTGTATGTTCTGTGACTATGGAATAAAGTGTTGTTGGACTGCTAATCGCTGCTCTATTGTGATTCACGACGTAACAATTTGGTGCCGAAACCCGGGAAAGACTTTGCCCGAGACAATTCCACGATTGTTGTAGTGCACGGAATTCTGGACGCACGTCACGCGGCAATACTACGACGGGGTTTACTGCAGCGATTTGTTACACCACGCAACAAGCTCTTCGACGACAACCGCCATCATACACAGCTAAGTTCAATTGAATTATCACGCAACATGTTTTGTAATGCCATTTGTAAAGGCCACTGATTACATTAATGCCGCTGTGTACTGCTATTGTAGCTGTTCGATTAGCGATTTAACGAATTATCAGATCCTACGCTACGCCTGTAGATTGTTTATGACTAGTGCTGCCATCTAGCGACCATCAATTGAACTACTTCGACTAGCGATCCAAAGATAACGCCTTACTAGGACCAGCTGATCGCTAGCCGACACTGCTTTAAACTTTCGAGTAATCGGACGGAATGGACGTGCCAGACCACAAACCAGAAGCGCAATTACACTCTCTAAAGAGAAAACGTATGAGAGAAAGAGCAAACATTACGCGACTCGTGGCGGAAGTTGCAAGGTTGCCCGACACATCGGAAATCGCGGATTATAAATATTACAATGACAGACTGGGAAGCGTTCTGGACCGCCTCGTTAAATTAGATGAGGATATTCACGAGTTGTTAGACGATGGCGAATACGAAGAAGATGTTCCTAAATGCGAAGATTATATAGACACCGCGAAACTCACAATTTCCCGATTGTCTCACGAAATAGAGAAACAGCTTGCGAAATCGGTAGCAGACATAAAGATTCCCGACAATCCGCCGGCACAATCTGTAACAATGAGTGTTCCCACAGCTTCAGTAAAACTTCCGCCGATCAAACTTGAGCCTTTTTCAGGCGATATTGAGACATGGGCGCGATTCTGGGAGCAGTTTGAGCAGTCGGTTGACAAAGATCCGACGGTAACTACAATCAATAAACACATTTTTCTTCGCGGCTATCTCTCGGGAGAACCAAAGCATTTAGTGGACGGTATTGCGGTGACGGCCGAGACGTACGCAGAAACGAAGAGGATTCTCCGAGCGCGTTATGGCAACAAGGATCGAATAATTCAAGCCCACTTAGATTATCTCGAAGCCATAAAACCAATTAAGCTGTCCACCCCAGAGGAACTTAATTCAACATTCATTGAATGCCAGCGACGTATTCAAGCTCTCCGGGCACTTGGGGAAGACGTGAACGGATACGGCCGTGTCCTTGCGCCGAAAATTTTACGCGCTTTTCCGGATGATATATGCCGCCGCTGGATAATTCACGCCAAGCGTACAGGAATATCCGAAGGGGACATTTTGCAACTGATGGAGTTTCTGAACGAGGAAGTCGACGGGGCGCTTACCACGCAGAAGATACGCGGTGAATTTTCAAGCACTTCTAATAACCTTCCCACAGCGTCCACACTTCACGTACACGCGAAATCTAAAAGATCGACTCCGAAGGATACCAGCGTAAAGGAACCATTCTGCGTCTTTTGTGAATCTGACGGTCATTGGGCGCAAGACTGTAAGAAGATCGTACGCGTTAATGATCGAATAGATAAATTGAAACTAGCAAACAGATGCTTTCTTTGTCTTCAACGTGGGCACAAAGTGTCAAATTGCAAAAAGAAAGAAAAGGCTCGGTGTGTTAACTGTAAAAGACTGCATCATAAGTCCATTTGTGAGGAACGAAAGGATATTAGGAGCCCTGCGGGTCAGACAAACGTTACTTCCGTTGGAAAGGTATCTGTCGCTCCCCACGGTTACACGTACCTTCAGACAGCCCAAGTATGCGTCTCAGGACCTACAGGATTGAGCAGGACAACGCGATGTCTACTGGATGCAGGCAGTCAGTCCAGCTTCATAGCAAAATCGCTGATTGATGATCTCAAACTGGAAACGATAGATCGACAAGAACTAACTGTTTGTTCCTTTGAATCAAACCCTACACGCTCACGCCACCGCAGGCTTGTTCAGTTTAGTATGAAGGGGCTTTGGCAGAATTCTTCAGTGCCACTTACTGCCTTCGAAAGTACTCACGTTATTTCTCACCAGCCTTCAGTTCCACAACATATAAAGAGTTTACCAGATGCCCGTAAGATTACGCTAGCAGATCCGAAAACCGATTCAACAGAAGATCTTCCCGTGGAGATTCTTGTAGGAGGCGATTTTTATTGGAAGATAGTGAAGCACAATTCGCCCATACGCATCTCTGAAACCTTAGTGTTAGTTCCTTCTCTGTTTGGCTGGATACTTAGTGGTAACAAGTCACAAGCCTGTGTGCATGCAACCGTGGTAAATTTTGCTCAGACTGACCGATCTCCTCTGCACTCTGACAATGATTTCAGACGCTTTTGGGACTTGGAAACTATAGGGATTACTGCCGATCAGGATCTACCTGTGAACAACAAGGATACGAGACTTCTTGAAGAGTTTAGAGCATCTTTCTCTATAAAGGATCATCGAGCAGTCGTTACACTTCCCAAAATGCAACATAAAGTGCTTTCGAGTAACAGACCTATCGCGGAAAAACGATTCAAGCACCTCAGGGAAAGATTTCAACGTCAAGAGAATTTAAGCAATTGTATTTCGATCTTATGCTAGACTACATTACGAAGGGGCAAGTAGAGGTCGCTCCCACCCTACTCTCAGGAAAGGAGCTATTTTATCTCCCTCATCATGCAGTGAGGAAGGAGAAATACGGAACCACTAAGTGGAGAATAGTCTTTGACGCCTCATCTCACGAAAACAATGCACCTTCTCTGAATGAGGTATTGGAAGCAGGACCGAGCCTATTACCAGAGATTCTGGAAATTTTACTGCGTTTCAGATTATATTCTACGGCTATCGTCGCGGACATCACACAAGCTTTCCTTCAATTAACCTTGAACGAAAAGGACAAAGACTTGACCAGATTTTTCTGGTTCAAGATTAGCCAGGATCAAACAGGAAATCTTCAAACGACGGACGAACTAACAGAATACCGTTTTAACAGACTCCCATTCGGCCTGACCTGCAGCCCATTTTTACTTTCTGCAACACTAAGAGAACTTGCCGACAAGTGTATGACAGCATTTCCCACCGTAGCGCCACTTATAAACAAGACTGCATACATGGACGACTTTGTGATCTCAGTAGAAGGTGATAATTTGGTGATAACTATATACTATGAACTTGTAACCCTAATGAAATTGATCAGTCTACCCTTATCAAAATGGGCTACCAACTGTGAACAACTCCACACTATCTGGAGGGCAGAAGGGCGAGAACTCCACACCCAGACTCAAGTTTTAGGTGTAGACTGGAACACCGCAGGTGACTACTTCTGCATCGATCCTAGCGAAATCATTAGAAGGTCGTCAGAAGAGCCAGCCACCAAACGACTTCTCTTACAATGTACGGCTAAATTCTATGACCCACTCGGACTGTTTTCCCCAGTTTCTCTTGTTGGGAAATTGCTATTCCAGGACACATGGTGCCGAGGAATTGGCTGGGATGAACTTATGCCCTGGGACTTAGGGGCACGATGGCGCGCTTGGATATCTAGCTTACCTTCATTGTCACATATACGTGTCCCTAGATGGATTGCTACAGCTCATGGAAGAGACTCTCAGCTGCACGTATTCTGTGACGCCTCGGAAAAGGCATATGGAGCAGCCTTGTACATTCGTACTGTCTTAGATGATGACGTCGTAACCCATTTAGTCTGTAGCAAGAACAGACTTGCTCCTATTAAGAAGGTGACATTGCCTCGACTCGAACTTTTAGCGGCAGTAGTTGGGACCAGACTATTGTGTTACTTTTGCCGTGCAACAGACTTTAAAATTGCCCATGCGATATTGTGGACGGATTCTACAATAACACTAAGTTGGATTCGCTGTGATCCTAACAGATGGAAGACCTTCGTTTGTAATCGTGTAACTGAGGTACAAACACACACGACTCCCACGCAATGGAAACACTGCCCAGGACCAGACAATCCTGCTGACCACCTCTCACGTGGACTCCTCGGCTACCAAATGAATTCTCTGGATATTTGGTGGCATGGGCCGCCTTGGCTTACACGCCCTCCTGAATGCTGGCCAAACAACGATACTCCAACGATGGTACGACTTCCTCCCGAAGAAAAGAGGAAGAAAACCCAGAGCCAAGTTTTGTCGATATCTACGCCAACCGGCCTTTTGAACTTACTTAAATTCAGCTCGTACTGGAAGCTCATTCGTATCACAGTATGGACTCTCCGTTTCCTACACAACATTCGTCAGAAGAATAAATCTTCAGGAGAACTTACAGCCACCGAATTATCAGCTGCCAAAATGTATTGGATTCGAGTGGGCCAGAGAGATTCCTTCCCCAACGAATTACATGCACTTCAGAATAACTTACCACTGCCAAGAGAGTCAAAAATCGCACGATACAATCCTTTCCTAGAAGATGGACTGATACGTCTAGGAGGTCGACTGCAGTGCACTAGCCTAAATAGGGAACAAAAACATCCTGTACTCCTTGACGGTTCCCACCACTTCACACAATTGGTTATTCGAGAGACACACATCCGCCTTCATCACTTTGGTGTTCGTTCTGTACTATCCGAGCTGCGAACCGAATTTTGGATCCTTAGAGCTCGTCAGGCCATCAAAAGAATCCTATACTCATGCCTCGCATGCAAGATCTTGAAGAATCCACGAGGGCAACAGATCGAAGCACCGCTGCCACCTGAACGAGTTTCACCTGCCAAACCATTTGCTGTAACCGGAATAGACTTTGCTGGCCCACTATTCATCAAAGTGGGGAAGGAAACGCACAAGTCATATATCACTCTTTTCACATGTGCTACCACACGAGCTGTCCACCTCGAACTCTGTACAGACTTGTCAACGGACAAGTTTCTTATGGCACTTCAGCGATTCGCCGGAAGACGCGGACTACCCCACACGATATATACAGATAACGCGAAAACATTCCACGCCACGAATATGGAACTAGCCCAACTTTGGAAGGCATTAACCACCACAAAATCTTATCAGTTCCTCGCCCACCACGGTATTACTTGGAAATTCATTGTCTCCCGTGCGGCTTGGTGGGGAGGATGGTGGGAAAGAATGGTGGGCACTATAAAGCGTTGCCTACGGAAGGTATTGGGACTCGCAAAGCTCACTGAGGAACAACTGAACACCACCTTGATCAGTATTGAAGCCGCGGTGAACTCCAGGCCCATCACACCAGGAGATGATTGTGATGCACTCACACCATCCCATTTTCTGACGGGAGAAAAACTTACGACAATTCCGACGGGACCAGAGCCTTCAGCGAGCACGAATTTAACAAAGGAATTCCGACTGAGACAGCAACTCTGTGACAGTTTTTGGAACCGTTGGGTTAAAGAATACCTATTGGAGCTCCGGAACTACCATGAAGTTAAACGCCCATCGGGACGAGTCATCCCCTTTCGCCCTGGCGACATCGTGCTGATCCAAGAGGACCTTCGTCCGCGACATATGTGGAAGAAGGCCAGGATAGAAAAGGTACTACCAGGAAGAGACGGCAGGGTAAGGACGATAATACTCCGGACACCAGAAGGTCACATCATTAGTCGTCCTGTGCAGCTGGCCGTACCTTTGGAGGTCGACCAGGGTGGGGAGGATGTCACAGAGTGATGTACTTCTCGCAAGTGAGAGACTGTTTGTTTACTCTTAGGACAATGTATCTTTGACTTGTATATTGTATGTTCTGTGACTATGGAATAAAGTGTTGTTGGACTGCTAATCGCTGCTCTATTGTGATTCACGACGTAACAAGCATAAACGTAAATTTGTTATTACAGTATGGATCTGGTGAACCATCCTATTACGTTGCCTAATTAAAAATACCATAAGAAAAGTATTTTCCTAATCATTATAACTGGGGACCTAGATTAGTATCTGACTGTATGTATCAAAATGTTATGCCCCTCTGGCGCCGCGAACAGAACAAATGATTTAAGAAAAATATTTACATGGAATAAATATTCATTGAATCTCCATGCAGTGATTTAAAAACTGCACACCATGCAAATGGATGGAAAATAAAATGTACACATTTTCATTTCAGTTCTCTCTGTAATCGAACCACCGATCCCTGAATGAAAAATATGTGTAAATAAACCCACAAAAAAAATCGCAAAACAAATAAGGAGTTGTTCGACATAATCGAAAATTAGTAGGCGTGTTTCTACGTCTGGAACATTCTATCTATTAATATTTCCCGCTAATCTCATAAGACAGGCGCTAGAATCACCACTATGACGATACAACTTAGCAGATTTGACTTAAATACGCGCCGTAACGGTCTTGAACGTTGGTAACCTTTACTATGGGACGTGATGAGTTGATGTTAGTCAAGAATGCCTTCAAGGCGACAGAGACGCCATTTTCAAAACCCCACTGATTTTGAACGAGGTCGTGTAATAGGGGTACGAAAAGCTGAATGTCCCTCATGCGATATTCTAGGTAGATATGGCAAGAATGTACACTCAAGCTCATAAATTAAGGATAATTGCAGAATGTTGTGCCACACAACGTGCCTCTACACAAAACTGGCTCTAATAGCACAGGCACATAGGGAACACACACGACACAGATCTGTAAGTCCCGAAACACATGTGCTACAAAACGCCACTGCGCATGTACCCGGACATCAATATGGGATATGATCACCTTGCACACGTACACAGGCCGCACAACGGGTTGGCATCATGTGGATCAGGTGGTGTAGCAGCTGCTGTGGTATAGCCTCTCACTCTTGCACCAGTGCCCTAGGGGTTTGAAGACGTGCAGCGATAGGTCGACCAAGAGCATTCCAGACCTCCTCGATGGGGCTTAGGTCTGGAGAACAGGCAGGCCACTTCATTCGCCTGATGTCTTCTGTTTCAGGGTACTCCTCCATGATGGCAGCTCGGTGGGGCCGTGCGTTATCATCCATCAGGAGGAAGGTGGGACCCACTGCACCCCTGAAAAGGCGGACCTGTTACAGCTCCTCTGTCAAAGACACGCAGTGGTGTACGTGCACCACTCATGACCCAACACACACCATCAAACCACGACCTCCATACAGGTCCCTTTCAAGGACATTAAGGGTTTGGTATCAGGTTCCTGGTTCACGCCAAATGAAAACCCGGCGAGAAACACTGTTCAGACTACACCTGGACTCACCCGAGAACATAACCTGGGACCACTGTTCCAATGACCATGTACTGTGTTCTTGACACCAGGCTTTACGGGCTCTCCTGTGACCAGGGGTCAGTGGAATGCACCTTGCAGGTCTCCGGGCGAATAAAGTATGTCTGTTCATTCGTCTGTAGACTGTGTGTCTGGAGACAACTGTTCCAGTGGCTGCAGTAAGGTCCCAAGCAAGGCTACCTGCAGTACTCCGTGGCCGTCTGCGGGCACTGATGGTGAGGTATTGGTCTACTTGTGGTGTTGTACACTGTGGACGTCCCGTGCTGTAGCGCCTGGACACGTTTCCTCTCTGCTGGAATCGTTGCCTTAATCTTGAGATCACACTTTGTGGTACACAAAGTTTGACCAGCCTCCAGTCGCCCTAGTATTCTAGCCCTCATAACGTCATCAATATGCGTTCTTTGAGCCATTTTCAACACAGTCACCATCAGCAAGTCTGAAAACGTCTGCACACTTACTCGCAGCACCGTACTCTGACATGTACCAACACACCTCTGCATAAGTGGACTGCTGCCAGCACCCTGTGTGTTGCGACCGCAGGTCAAATGCACCGCATGGTCAAACCCCGAGGTGATTTAAACCCGCAAACCGCCCGCCAGAGCGTTGTTTCACCATGTATCATCATTATCCTTAATTTATGAGCATGAGTGTAGTTACCGTATATGATTGCTGGCACCGATGCTCAAGAGAATATGCAATCGCAAGAAGACCGGCCGCCAGACAGTAACTCGGCACCACTGAGAGGGAATACTACCGTGTTCGGCATATGGCCCTGGCGCATCGTAATGCATCGGAAGCAACAGTTTTAGCAGCAGTTGGCATCACAGTGCCATAGCGAACTGTTACCAGTCGGCTAATTCAAAGACAGCTCCGAGCCAAACGCACTTCAGCGTTACGGTATATTGATAATTTTTACTTATGGACCGTCTGACAGCAACTGAATAAAACACTAATGCCATAAGCGTTTCGCCTTTATTTTCTGCAAGACATCATCAGTGGCCTGGAATATATACATATGTTAGCTATTTAATTTACTTTTTTGTCACTGTGCCTATAGGTGTTAAGCAGTTCTGGCGATTGGTATTTCCTATTAAGTATTAATGTTTTGAACTGTACTTACAGGTTGCGTGGACAATTTCTTACATATTACGCTCATGTTGCATTTTTGGTGTTGTTCTTCTTATGAATGCCAATTCGCGGTTTTTTTCCCACATTCCACAGCACTATGTACTGAACGCTTGTTTCAATGCAATGTTTTGGTTTCTGTTGCCCACTGTCAAATGTTTTTGCCAAAGATCGAATGTTATTGCCAAACTTTCCAGTGTAATTATTGAAGTATCTGTGATCTATTCGTGTACGCATTTGTATGTGCGTTTGTGTATGTGTATGTGTGTGTGTGTGTGTGTGTGTGAGTGTGTGTGTGTGTGTGTGTGTATGTGTTTTGATGTTTTTTTTCTTATTTGTGTGTGTGTATGGGTATTTTGGTGTGGTATTTTCTTTTTTTTGTGGTCTGTGTGTGTATATGTGTGTGTGTGTGTGTGTCCAGATGGTGTGGGGAAGAGATTTTTTTGTTTTATGTCATCATTTCATTTATTAAGTGTAGTAGGGAGCCTGTGCTGATGTGTGTTTGTTCATTTATCACATGTTTGTTTTCTGCTATGGCTTTCTGGATGTGGAAGTTTTCTTGCGTTTGTATACGACGTTTGTCATGGTTGCTTATTCTCGTTATTTTCATTTCTTGTTCCACTTCAGCGTGCTTTCCACCGACCCCAAACCGCCATTTGCGAGTTCAGTACAGTCAAGCAAGGGCTCATTGGAGGTCAGGGTGGATATCCGTTACGTTTTTTGATGAAAGCTGGTTCTGCCTCGGTGCCAGTGACGGCCGTGTGTTGGTTGGAAGGCGGCCAACTGAAGGCCTGAACCCAACCTGTCTGCACACTAGACACACTTGACCTACACCTGGAGTTATGATTTGGGATGCGATGTCGTATGACAGCAGGAGCAATGTGGTGGTTATTCCACGCACCCTGACTGCAAATTTGTACGTCAGTGTCGTGCGTCAACCTGTTATGCTGCCATTCATGAACAGCATTCCAGTGGATGCTTCCAACAGGATAACGCCCGCCCTCATACCGCTGTTGTAACCCAACATGATTTGCAGAGTGTTGACAAGTTGCCTTGGCTTGCTCTGTCACTTATGTGCCTCCAGTCGAGCACATATGGGGCATCATCGGACGACATCTTCAGCGTCATCCAGAAACAGAATTAACCATTCCTGTTTTGACCGACCAAGCGCAACACGATGAAACTCTATCCAACAAACTGACATCTGGCAGCTCTACAACACAATGCTGCACGTATGGATGCATACATTCAACATTCTGGCGGTTATACCGGTTATTAATCTACCCGTGGTCTACAGTCCGCCTTTAGCCGCGGAGCTCCTCGGACTTGTTTACGTCCCGGCTGCGAACGTTCGCGGAAGAAGCGGTGTTTACACCGTCGTCACTCGCGTGTGTTACTGTTTGAATCGAACGCAATGGCACACAATTTTCGAAAAACCGCGATACAGTTCACGTTCTGTAACGAGTATGCAAGACCGAAGGCTTTCGAAATCGAACGTTTCTTGAGGGACGAAGTGCAACTTAATTACACGGAGATTATTGGAATTCATTTATCAATCGTGAGCGGCACTCTTTACGTGAAGATGATTGACGACGCAGCATGCGATAGGATCATTGAAGCCGCCAAACGAGGATTCCAGTTCCGACACTCCGATGGTCATATTGGCGATGTTTTAGTCGCTCATTCGGGCCTTGGCGTGCATACGATTCGAGTCTTCGAGCTGCCTTTCGAGGTACCAGAATCATTGGTCACTGAATCGCTCCAGCCATATTGCAATCAGTCATACGGCCGAACGTTGGGCAAGTTTTAGCACGTATCCAGTGCTCAATGGTGTTCGACAGGTGCGAATTCCCCTTACGAAACATGTGCCATCGTACATCAACATCGGCGGCTGTCGAGCTATTGTCATCTATGATGGACAGCCCGGGACATGCTCCGGGTGTGGTGGTGAAGGACATCTTCGATCTGCGTGTATGCAGAGGAGACTCATGCAACTCCCCAGTGGAGACCTCCAGAATCCGACTACACCAACGTCACTGCCGATGACTTACGTGGCGGCGCTTCGCGGGGAGGTGACGCCGAGGTCGGAGCGCACTATCGAACCGACGCCGCAGTTGATTGAGGCGCCTTCGGACCCCACTGAAGAAGGAATGGCTCCGACCAACCTCCAATCCCAGACATTACAGGTGGTACAGAAAGAGGATGACAGCATCACAACAGGCATGGCAGCTGAAGTGGAACGGCCCCAGGGCGTTGTGGCGGCGGCGAGAACGCAGGTGATGCAAGATTCGCCAACACCAGAGGCCGAGGTTAGGGCCCGCAAACAACGCTCGCCAAAGCGCCGCAAGAAGCGCCGACTAAACTCTGCGGAGACGCTCCCTTCTCTTCTTGGGAGCCCAGATGAGTCTAACACTATGGATCTGTCTGACTTGGAACTACAAGCTTCGGATGTCGCAGACCATATGAATTCGGACAGTGAAAAGATGTCATGTCGTTCAGACGACGCATCCGCTCAGGGGCCTGCTACCCCTTCGGCGGTGGAGTCTACAGCTGCGAAAGAACAGTTGTCACACATCAATGCCGCACAGGAAAATTTGGAGCACCCCAATAATATCAGCTGGTATGAGCAGGTCGACGAAATCACCGATGCGGACCACTCTACTGGTGGGGACTCGCATCCGTCCGCATCTCAACAAACCTAATGCCGCAGGGACACGTCCGTCGGGCGACCCTCTGCGGATGTGCAAAGGGACTATCGATACGGTGAAACTTTGTCATTTTAACATCATGTGGAGATGACAGCTACTCGACCCCAGGCATACAGAATAGGGGCTGTGAATGTAAATACCATTAGATCGCCCGTGAAACAGCAGTTGTTTAGGGACATGATATACGCGTCGGATGTGGATATACTGATAGTACAGGAAACTTACATTCCTGCGTTCCAGGAAGTCAATGGATACAGCTCCTACACCTCGCCGCACTCTTAACAACGACAGTGGAACGGCAATATTGGTCCGGGACGGGATTCCGGTTCGCGACCTGGCTTATCTACTTTCGGCACGAGGACTGGCGATAACTGTTAATGGAATTCGCATTCTCAATGTTTACGCCCCTTCCGGCACAGACAACAGACGGGCGCGTGCGAGATATTATTCGGAAGAGATTGTGCCCTTATTTACCGGCAGATTCGATCATTTCATTATAGGTGGTGACTTCAATTGTGTTTAAGCCCAAAAAGACCAGACTCCACATTACAATACCTGTCGTGAATTGCACGTGCTATGCCGGGGTCTGGAGTTAAGCGACACCTGGGACATGATTCATAGGAACCGTTAGGGATATACTTTTTATACCAGTCACTCGGCGAGCAGACTCGATCGAATATATGTTTCGGTTGGCCTACAGGATAAGGTGGTCGACGCGGAACGATGGCCTGCGGCATTTACTGATCATCTGGCTTACATTTTTACCATATCACTCCCTAGGCAAAGTGTGTGGAGAAGCCGCGGGACATGGAAGCTCAATTCGTCACTTTTGGCGGACCCTGAATGTCGTCAGAGAGTCGAGGAGGTATGGGCCACATGTCAACGCCGTCTACCAACATATACCTCCGTGCTTCAATGGTGGCTCGAGTGTACTAAGCCGGTAATAAGAAGAGGTCTCATACAGTATGGTCGGGATAAGACGAGATGGCAAAGAGACACTCTTGATTATTATTACACCATGCTTCGTGAGCTGTCCTTCCAGGTGCCGTCTGCAGAACATCATGCGGAAGTTCATCGTGTCAAGGCACAAATCCTATCGGTCACGCGGCGACGACTGGGTGGCATCCCAATACGGGCAAGATGTCTCGACACCATCACTGGGGAACGTACCTCGATGCACCATATGTCGCGGGAACATAAACGTTACCGCCGGGCATTGGTGACAGTGCTCCACGGTTTAGATGGCCGTCTACTGACAACACAACAGGACATTGCAAATGAATTTTTAGAGCATTTCCGCCACCTCTATGCCGGTACACCGACGGACCGTCTGGTGGGGGAAGAGATACTGCAACATCTGCAAACGACACTGACAGAGACGGAAAAGGCAGCGCTCATGGAGCCCCTCACAGAAGACGATATAAAGGTGGCACTCACAAAAGGAGCGGCCCATAAATCACTAGGGCCAGATGGGATTACGCTAGAGTTTTATCGAGAATTCGTGGACATGATGATGCCACAGTTGGTGTCGATGTACGATGAAGCGATGCGTCCGGACATGCGCCTACCGTCGGGTTTTGTGACGGGCTTTCTTCTTCCCATCCCGAAGATGGCGGGGAGTCGCAGTGTTAATCAATATCGGCCTCTCACTATGCTAAATACCGACTATAAAATCTTTGCACGACTACTAACGTCTCGTCTCAAGCTGGCGATATCCAGGACAATATCCCCTGATCAGGCTTGCCTAGGGGTGCGAAGCAACATCTCCTCGACGTTAAGTGAATACCGTGACGTTATCGCCCTTGCGGAAACGTGTAAAATGCGAGCAGCGATGATATCTGTGGACTTCGATCGTGCGTTCGACAGGATAAACCATGACTTGTTGGCGTCAGTCATGAGCCGAATGGCGATTCCACCAGTTTTCATCTCCATCGTTATGAGGCTAATACGAGGGGCTACATCGAAGGTGATTGTAAACGGTCGGGAAGCAGGCTCGATTCCTATTAACAGCTCAGTCCGACAAGGGTGCCCACTCTCCATGATGCTGTTTGCGATAGCGCTTGAGCCGCTGATGGGTGTTATGAGGCGCTCACTTACTGGGATAGCACTTAATGAGAACTTTTTCGTTTGTCGCGCATATGCGGACGACATGATCCTTCTTGTCAGATCAAGACATGAAGTGCGTCAGGCTGTTGAACATCTAGACTCTTACGGGACGGTGGCAGGCAGTGTCGTTAACATGACGAAATCCAAAATTATGCACATTGGACGGGGTCTGGAAGACGTACCGGGACCGTTTCAGATAGTGGAATCGCTGAGATGTCTGGGGATTACATTTACCCGTTCACTACGGTGGTCAGCGGCGGCGAGTTCCCGGCGAGTTCTGCAGAATGTTCGTCTGACGATACGCAACAACTCACTGAGAGCCTTTGACTTGATCCAACGTGTGGCATACACCAACGTTCACATAGCGTCACGACTGCCCCATTTAGCGCAGATCCTACCAATACCGAAGGGTATTGCAGACCGCCTCATGGCTGCCTTTGGTTACTATGTTAGTACTTGGATGTTATTTAAGATCAAATATGATACGTTAACGCTACAGATCGGGAACGGTGGCCTCAACGTCACAAACGTGCGAAACAAAGCTCTGGCGCTTTACATGCGAGCGATGATACGAAATTGGCGACAAAGAAAGCATACCATAACGTCAGCTCTGATAGAAGTACTTGTTCCGCCTTCGTACGAGCCCCCTATTGCGGTGGGCAATATTTCGCCTTCTCTTGCACACATTGCCTCATTTCTTGTTGATTACAGTTATGTTCGTCTGAAAGTACCTTCGACGAGAATACCCACGACTCGGGAGATCTATAGATGCTTGATGGCTCACCATGGCCGCAACATAATGGAATTCAAATGCCCGTCGAGAACGTGTAACCACATTTGGTGTGCAGTGCATACTCCATTACTGTCAACAGCAGCGAGATCGATGTGATATATTCTTATAAACCGTAAACTTGTGACCAGGAGTCGGTTACATACAATTCATATGGTCGATTCTCCTCTTTGCACAAACTGTGGGCTGGTAGCAACGGAAGAACATGGTTTAGAGTGTGGCGCAGCGAGGGACGTCTGGACGCTGACGCGTCGAATACTGGCCTTCCTTCGGTGCACCAACTACACAGAAATCACATCGAATGTACTTTTTCTACCGGACAAGACCTTTTTTCCCCAAACAAAAGACGTATGCGGTCAACTGGATCGCTGGACATGCGACGAAATATTTGTATTCGTACGATATTAAGTCCGTGATGGATTATTCGATGTATTTACAAGAACAACACGAGCTCATACGGAGTCATACGAAATACAGGATTTACTTTTCGAATTTTTTAGGAAGTGTTTTTCACAATCCGCCCGACAGCTGGGGTGTCCCAGAACTGAGAAGACTCCTGCAGCAGAACGACTAGAGACATTACTGCGCGGTTCAATTATATTGGCATATAGCACACTGAGAAGAAAACTGGCCCCTACCTGTTGGCGCCAGTTATGACTGGATTATGCTAACATGAAAAAAAAAAAAAACACAACGATGGTAAACACCGAAACCGCCTCAGATAATGGTCCTTCGAATGGTCGACGCAGGAGAAATACATATCGCCCACACTGGCAGAAATGGTTAAGATTATATGGCTTTCTGCCAGGTTTATAATGCGACACAGCGTGCTGCAGGGATTGTGCTGCAGATGATAACTTCATTTTCACTCCCGCCCGTGACTAGGATTGTCATTTACTTTATTCCTGTTACAAAAACAAAAAAAGAATAAAAAAGAGGGCGGCCTTTGCGTTGATTTTGTGGTTTCCAAATTGTTTTTGCTGTCTCGATACTTTTCATATCTCTAGGACAGCACAATTGTACGAATAAAGATTGTTTGTTTACCGTGCCTTCCTGTTCCCAAAAAGCAGAAGTGGTCACGTTGATGGACCGTAAAGCGGAGGAACCGCGATGTTATTTTTATTTATTTTTTCTTACACAAAAAGAAAAAAAGGACAAAAAAAAGTTAGTAGAGCACTTGCCCGCGTAAGGCAAAGGTCCCGAGTCAAAAAAAAAAAAAAAAGTAGCACAATGGTAAGTGTCGTGACCCGTAGATAAAATGTCGTGAGTTCGAGTACGTACATTGCTACATTTTTTTAAAATGCAGTTCTTCTGTCTGATGAAGTTATCACTGTAATGGAACTTGCAACATAATTCCCTTCACTTCTCAACCCAAAATAGTCGCATGTGGAAAAAGGGCTAACTTCTGCGACATTTTGTTCTTTTCAGGTTTAATAGACAGCCAGGCAGCAGATGCATCTCGAAAAAAAAATAGAAAAAAGGGTAGCGTCTTTGATTCATAATCAAAAAACGTCTTCGGTCCCGGGTTCGATCCCCGCCACTGCCTAAATTTTGATAAATAATCAGCATTGGCGGCCGAAGACTTCCGGCATAAGAAGTCACCTTCATTCTGCCAACGGCCTTGTCAAAGAGGGCGGAGGAGCAGATACAGGTTCAGGGCACTCTCTTGTCCTAGGGGTGGGAAATTGCCCCTAAAGGCGAAAGAATCAGCAATGTTCAATGACATGAGGATGCAGAAGGCAATGGAAACCACTACATTAAAGACATGTAACGTGTATCCACAGGACATGTGGCCTGTATTTGAAGAAGTGTCATGATGATCTCTCCATTGGCAAAGGATTCCGGAATAGTCCCCCATTCGGATCTCCGGGAGGGGACTGCCAAGGGGGACGTTACCATGAGAAAAAGATTGAATAATCAACCAAAGGATAACGTTCTACGAGTCGGGGTGTGGAATGTCAGAAGCTTAACGTGGTAGGGAAACTAGAAAATCTGAAAAGGGAAATGCAAAGGCTCAATCTAGATATAGTAGGAGTCAGTGAAGTGAAGTGGAAGAAAGACAAGGATTTCTGGTCAGATGAGTATCGGGTAATATCAACAGCAGCAGAAAATGGTATAACAGGTGTAGGATTCGTTATGAACAGGAAGGTAGGGCAGAGGGTGTGTTACTGTGAACAGTTCAGTGACTGGGTTGTTCTTATCAGAATCGACAGCAGACCAACACCGACAACGATAGTTCAGGTATACATGCCGACGTCGCAAGCTGAAGATGAACAGATAGAGAAAGTGTATGAGGATATTGAAACGGTAATGCAGTATGTAGAGGGGGACGAAAATTTAATAGTCATTGGCGACTGGAATGCAGTTGTAGGGGAAGGAGTAAAAGAAAAGGTTACAGGAGAATATGGGCTTGGGACAAGGAATGAAAGAGGAGAAAGACTAATTGAGTTCTGTAACAAGTTTCAGCTAGTAATAGCGAATACCCTGTTCAAGAATCACAAGAGGAGGAGGTATATTTGGAAAAGGCAGGGAGATACGGGAAGATTTCAATTAGATTACATCATGGTCAGACAGAGATTCCGAAATCAGATACTGGATTGTAAGGCGTACCCAGGAGCAGATATAGACTCAGATCACAATATACACTCCTGGAAATTGAAATAAGAACACCGTGAATTCATTGTCCCAGGAAGGGGAAACTTTATTGACACATTCCTGGGGTCACATACATCACATGATCACACTGACAGAACCACAGGCACATAGACACAGGCAACAGAGCATGCACAATGTCGGCACTAGTACAGTGTATATCCACCTTTCGCAACAATGCAGGCTGCTATTCTCCCATGGAGACGATCGTAGAGATGCTGGATGTAGTCCTGTGGAACGGCTTGCCATGCCATTTCCACCTGGCGCCTCAGTTGGACCAGCGTTCGTGCTGGACGTGCAGACCGCGTGAGACGACGCTTCATCCAGTCCCAAACATGATCAATGGGGGACAGATCCGGAGATCTTGCTGGCCAGGGTAGTTGACTTACACCTTCTAGAGCACGTTGGGTGGCACGGGATACATGCGGACGTGCATTGTCCTGTTGGAACAGCAAGTTCCCTTGCCGGTCTAGGAATGGTAGAACGATGGGTTCGATGACGGTTTGGATGTACCGTGCACTATTCAGTGTCCCCTCGACGATCACCAGTGGTGTACGGCCAGTGTAGGAGATCGCTCCCCACACCATGATGCCGGGTGTTGGTCCTGTGTGCCTCGGTCGTATGCAGTCCTGATTGTGGCGCTCACCTGCACGGCGCCAAACATGCATACGACCATCATTGGCACCAAGGCAGAAGCGACTCTCATCGCTGAAGACGACACGTCTCCATTCGTCCCTCCATTCACGCCTGTCGCGACACCACTGGAGGCGGGCTGCACGATGTTGGGGCGTGAGCGGAAGACGGCCTAATGGTGTGCGGGACCGTAGCCCAGCTTCATGGAGACGGTTGCGAATGGTCTTCGCCGATACCCCAGGAGCAACAGTGTCCCTAATTTGCTGGGAAGTGGCGGTGCGGTCCCCTACGGCACTGCGTAGGATCCTACGGTCTTGGCGTGCATCCGTGCGTCGCTGCGGTCCGGTCCCAGGTCGACGGGCACGTGCACCTTCCGCCGACCACTGGCGACAACATCGATGTACTGTGGAGACTTCACGCCCCACGTGTTGAGCAATTCGGCGGTACGTCCACCCGGCCTCCCGCATGCCCACTATACGCCCTCGCTCAAAGTCCGTCAGCTGCACATACGGTTCACGTCCACGCTGTCGCGGCATGCTACCAGTGTTAAAGACTGCGATGGAGCTCCGTATGCCACGGCAAACTGGCTGACACTGACGGCGGCGGTGCACAAATGCTGCGCAGCTAGCGCCATTCGACGGCCAACACCGCGGTTCCTGGTGTGTCCGCTGTGCCGTGCGTGTGATCATTGCTTGTACAGCCCTCTCGCAGTGTCCGGAGCAAGTATGATGGGTCTGACACACCGCTGTCAATGTGTTCTTTTTTCCATTTCCAGGAGTGTAGTAGTGATGAAGAGTAGGCTGAAGTTCAAGACATTAGTCAGGAAGAATCAATACGCAAAGAAGTGGGATACGGAAGTACTAAGGAATGACGAGATACGTTTGAAGTTCTCTAACGCTATAGATAGTGCAATAAGTAATAGCGCAGTAGGCAGTACAGTTGAAGAGGAATGGACAACTCTACAAAGGGCCATCACAGAACTTGGGAAGGAAAACATAGGCACAAAGAAGGTAGCTGCGAAGAAACCGTGGGTAACAGAAGAAATACTTCAGTTGATTGATGAAAGGAGGAAGTACAAACATGTTCCGGGAAAATCAGGAATACAGAAATACAAGTTGCTGAGGAATGAAATAAATAGGAAGTGCAGGGAAGCTAAGACGAAATGGCTGCAGGAAAAATGTGAAGACATCGAAAAAGATATGATTGTCGGAAGGACAGACTCAGCATACAAGAAAGTCAAAACAACCTTTGGTGACATTAAAAGCAACGGTGGTAACATCAAGAATGCGACGGGAATTCCACTGCTAAATGCAGAGGAGAGAGCAGATAGATGGAAAGAATACACTGAAAGCCTCTATGAGGGTGAAGATTTGTCTGATGTGATAGAAGAAGAAACAGGAGTCGATTTAGAAGAGATAGGGGATCCAGTATTAGAATCGGAATTTAAAAGAGCTTTGGAGGACTTACAGTCAAATAAGGCAGAAGGGATACACAACATTCCATCAGAATTTCTAAAATCATTGGGGCAAGTGGCAACAAAACGACTATTCACGTTGGTGTGTAGAATATATGAGACTGGTGATATACCATCTGACTTTCGGAAAAGCATCGTCCACACAATTCCGAAGACGGCAAGAGCTGACAAGTGCGAGAATTATCGCACAATCAGCTTAACAGCTCATGCATCGAAGCTGCTTACAAGAATAATATACAGAAGAATGGAGAAGAAAATTGAGAATGCGCTAGGAGACGATCAGTTTGGCTTTAGGAAAAGTAAAGGGACGAGAGAGGCAATTCTGACGTTACGGCTAAGAATGGAAGCAAGGCTAAAGAAAAATCAAGACACTTTCATAGGATTTGTCGACCTGGAAAAAGCGTTCGAGTATATAAAATGGTGCAAGCTGTTCGAGATTCTGAAAATAGTAGGGGTAAGCTATAGGGAGAGACGGGTCATATACAATTTGTACAACAACCAAGAGGGAATAATAAGAGTGGACGATCAAGAACGAAGTGCTCGTATTAAGAAGGGTGTAAGACAACGCTGTAGCCTTTCGCCCCTACTCTTCAACCTGTACATCGAGGAAGCAATGATGGAAATAAAAGAAAGGTTCAGGAGTGGAATTAAAATACAAGGTGAAAGGATATCAGAGAAACGATTCACTGATGACATTGCTATCCTGAGTGAAAGTGAAGAAGAATTAAATGATCTGCTGAACGGAATGGTCTAATGAGTACACAGTATGGTTTGAGAGTAAATCGGAGAAAGACAAAGGTAATGAGAAGTAGTAGAAATGAGAACAGCGAGAAACTTAACATCAAGATTGATGGTCACGAAGTCAATGAAGTTAAGAAATTCCGCTACCTAGGCAGTAAAATAACTAATGACGGACGGAGCAAGGAGGACATCAAAAGCAGACTCGCTATGGCAAAAAAAGCATTCCTGGCCAAGAGAAGTCTACTAATATCAAATACCGGCCTTAATTTGAGGAAGAAATTTCTGAGGATGTACGTCTGGAGTACAGCATTGTATGGTAGTGAAACATGGACTGTGGGAAAACCGGAACAGAAGAGAATCGAAGCATTTGAGATGTGGTGCTGTAGACGAATGTTGAAAAGTAGGTGGACTGATAAGGTAAGGAATGGGGAGGTTCTACGCAGAATCGGAGAGGAAAGGAATATGTGGAAAACACTGATAAGGAGAAGGGACAGGATGATAGGACATCTGCTAAGACATGAGGGAGTGACTTCCATGGTACTAGAGGGAGCTGTAGAGGGAAAAACGTGTAGAAGAAGACAGAGATTGGAATACGTCAAGCAAATAATTGAGGACGTAGGTTGCAAGTGCTACTCTGAGATGAAGAGGTTAGCACAGGAAAGGAATTCGTGGCGGACCGCATCAAACCAATCAGTAGACTGATGACAAAAAAAAAAAGTGTAATAGGCAGACATCTATCCAGACCCTCACACAGGAATTCCATACTGCATCAGAATCCACTGCAAGTACTATGACAGTTAGGCGGGAGGTGAGAAAACTTGGATTTCATGGTCGAGCGGCTGATCATAAGCCACGCATGACACCGATAAATGCCAAACGACGCCTCTCTTGGTGTAATGAGGGCAAACATTGGACGATTGAACAGTAGAAGAACGTTGTGTGGAGTGACGGTACACAATGTGGCGATCCTATGGCAGGCTGTGGGTATGGTGAATGCCCGATGAACGTCATCGAGCAGCACGTGTAGTGCCAACAGTAAAATTCGGAGGCGGTGGTGTTATGGTGTGCTCGTGTTTTTCAAGAAGGGGGTTTTCATCCCTCGTCGTTTTGCTTGGCACTAACAGAGCACGGGTCTACATTGATGTTTTAAGCACCTTCTTGCTTCCCACTGTTGAAGAGCAATTCGGGGAGGGCGATTGCATCTTTCAATACGATCGAGCACCTGTTCATAATGCACGGCCTGTGGCGGAGTGGTTACACGTCAATAACATCCCTGTAATGGATTAACTTGCACAGAGTCCTGAACTGAATCCTATAGAACACCTTTGGGATGTTTCGGTACGCCGTCTTCTTGCCAGGCCTCACCGACCGACATCGATACCTATCCTCAGCGTAGCACTCCGAGAAGAATGGGCTGCCATTCACCAAGTAACCTTCCAGCACCTGACTGAACGTATCCTTGCGAGAGTGAAAGCTGCGCCAAGGCTAAGGGTGGGCGAACACCATATTGAATTCCAGCATTACCAATGGAAGGCGCCACGAACATGTAAGTCATTTTCATCCAGGTGTCCGGATACTTTTTATCACATGTTATTATTTTTGTGGTCTTCAGTCCTGAGACTGGTTTGATGCAGCTCTCCATGCTACTCTATCCTGTGCAAGCTTCTTCATCTCCCAGTACCTACTGCAACCTACATCCTTCTGAATCTGCTTAGTGTATTCATCTCTTGGTCTCCCTCTACGATTTTTACCCTCCACGCCGCCCTCCAATACCAAATTGGTGATCCCTTTGAGCCTCAGAACATGTCCTACCAACCGATCCCTTCTTCTAGTCAAGTTATGCCACAAACTTCTCTTCTCCCCAATCCTATTCAATACCGCCTCATTAGTTATGTAATCTACCCATCTAATCTTCAGCATTCTTCTGTAGCACCACATTTCGAAAGCTTCTATTCTCTTTTTGTCCAAACTATTTATCGTCCATGTTTCACTTCCATACATGGCTACACTCCATACAAATACTTTCAGAAACGACTTCCTGACACTTAAATCTATACTCGATGTTAACAAATTTCTCTTCTTCAGAAAGGCCTTCCTTGCCATTGCCAGTCTACATTTTATACCCTCTCTACTTCGACCATTATCAGTTACTTTGCTCCCCAAATACCAAAACTCCTTTACTACTTTAAATGTCTCATTTCCTAATCTAATTCCCTCAGCATCACCCGACTTAATTCGACTACATTCCATTATCCTCGATTTGCTTTTGTTGATGTTCATCTTATATCCTCCTTTCAAGACACTGTCCATTCCGTTCAACTGCTCTCCCAAGTCCTCAAAGTTTTTATTTCTTCTCCATGGATTTTAATTCCTACTCCGAATTTTTCTTTTGTTTCCTTCACTGCTTGCTCAATATACAGATTGAATAACATCGGGGAGAGGCTACAACCCTGTCTCACTCCCTTCCCAACCACTGCTTCCCTTTCATGTCCCTCGACTGTTATAACTGCCATCTGATTTCTGTACAAATTGTAAATAGCCTTTCGCTCCCTGTATTTTACCCCTGCCACCTTCAGAATTTGAAAGAGAGTATTCCAGTCAACATTGTCAAAAGCTTTCTCTAAGTCTACAAATGCTATAACCCTGTATTCACCTGACCAAAACTCCTGTTCCTCCCGCCACCGAACTTCACTAATTCCCACTATATCTAACTTTAACCTATCCATTTCCCTTTTTAAATTTTCTAACCTACCTGCCCGATTAAGGGATCTGACATTCCACGCTCCGATCCGTTGAACGCCAGTTTTCTTTCTCCTGATAACGACGTCCCCTTGAGTAGTCCCCGCCCGGAGATCCGAATCGGGGACTATTTTACCTCCGGAATATTTTACCCAAGAGGCCGCCATCATCATTTAACCGTACAGTAAAGCTGCATGCCCTCGGGAAAAATTACGGCTGTAGTTTCCCCTTGCTTTCAACCGTTCGCAGTACCAGCACAGCAAGGCCGTTTTGGTTTGTGTTACAAGGCCAGATCAGTCAATCATCCAGACTGTTGCCCCTGCAACAACTGAAAAGGCTGCTGCCCCTCTTCAGGAACAACACGTTTGTCTGGCCTCTCAACAGATACCCCTCCCTTGTGGTTGCACCTACGGTACGGCTATCTGCGTCGCTGAGACACGCAAGCCTCCCCACCAACGGCAAGGTCCATGGTTCATGGATCACATAGTGTGCATGAAAGTTGGGACTCACAATAGAAGTTTCAAATTCGACTAGCTGTGCCAAGAACACTTAAGAGCAATCGAAAGACATGCATTTAAACAAGAGATGAAACGTAAAATGAATTTTTGAACCAAATGAGTACAGAAAAATTGTATGTACATACAAAATCGACTATCCCGGAGCACAGTATCAGTTGCAGGTTGCCTATCTTACGGATTCCAGGGGCATCAAAAATTTGATTTTCAGTGTCTCGGATAGTTGTTGGCCACTTTATAAAAATTAAATTATATCGTAAATTACTCATTGAGAGGCATAATCTTATATTAGAAGTTTAAAATTAGATAAGTATTACATTTAGAAACTGTGTATTTCTCTTGAGACAGCGTAACTGACAGGCTTTATTCATCCAGTATTTGAGAATGAGAGCACTTAACGATCAAACATACACATAATTTCAAACATTTTCGAAAGTTTTTCTCGCTGATACTCCCCTCAAACCCTCCCATCCTCACCCACCTCCCCCCCCTCCCCCCCCCCCCCCCAGTCCAACACAGACAAAACCATGAAAGGAAAAATGTTTACCGCTCACTAGATTTTCGCTGTTCATCAGCAGGATCAGTGAGTGGACAGCCAACAAGGACTACGAAGCCAGCTGAGAAGCGGTGCATTGAGTTGCCAGGACTGGGACTCCTCGCTTTCCTATTACAAGCGGTGCACTAACATTGTCCGTTAGTTACCAACAACCGGTTGAATGATTCAAGCTGTGTTCAACGTACAGTGAAGGGTGGAAGCGGTGCACACTGGGCGTAACGGTTTCTCAGTCATCTTATACACGAGAGGTGCCGTGTGATGTGTTGTAGTTACTGTGTTTGCTTGGTTGCTGGGCGTGCGTTTGTTTTCTCGAGACGAGAGCCGTTAATCTCGCCTGTTATTATACACTGTGAGTCTAACCAGAAACATATCTGCAGAGAACTGTAGTTGCTAATTTAGTGGATGTAGTATTTTAGTTGATTGCTAGTAATGTTGCTCGTACACTGAGGTGATAAAAGTCGTGGGACTTCCCAGCGAAGTGCAACAACTACTTTTAAGTCGCCTGCAGAAATACTGAGTCATGTTGCCTCTATAGCAGACTATAATTGTGGAAGTGGTGCAGGGTTTTGTACCCCAACTGACCACTCGATCATATCCCATAAATGTTCGATGGGATTCTTGCTGGGTACCCTTGGGTGCCAAATGATTCTCTAGAATTGTCCACAATGTTCTTCGAACCAGTCGCGAACAATTGTGGCGCCGTGACGCCGTGCATTGTCATCTACAAAACTTCCCCTATTGTTTGGGAACATCGAGTGCATTAATGGCGGCAGATGGTCACCAGGTAGCTGAAAGTAACCATTTCCAGTCAATGATCGGTTTAGTTGGACCGAAGGACCCAGTCCATCCCACACCATTATGGATCCACCACCAGGTTGCACAGTGCCTAGTTGACAACTTGGGTAGATGGTTGCGAAACACTCGAACGCAACCATCAGCTCTTACCAACAGAAGTCGGGACTCATATCACGAGGCCACGCTTTTCAAGCGTCTAATGTTCAACGGTTGTGGTCACGAGCACAGGAGAACCGCTCCAGACAATAGCTTCCTGTTAGCAAAGCCATTCGCTTCAGTCGTCTGCTACCATAGCCCATTGACTCCACATTCGCCACACTGTCCAAACGGATAAATGGTTCAAATGGCTCTGAGCACTATGGGACTTAACATCTGAGGTCATCAGTCCCCTAGAACTTAGAACTACTTAAATCTAACTAACCTATGGACATCACACACATCCATGCCCAAGGCAGAATTCGAACCTGCGACCGTGGCGTCCAAACGGATACATTTCTCGTTAAGTCCTATAGTGGTTTCTGCGGTTATTTCATGCGATGTTGCTTGTATGTTATCGCTGCTCTGGGTCATTACGTAAAGGCCATAGGCCGCTGCATTGTCGGTGTGAGAGGTTGTGCAAGAAATTATGTATTCCCGGCACACTGTTGACACTGTGGATTCCGCAATATTGAATTCCCTAACGATTTGCGAAATGGAATTTCCAATGCGTCTAGCTCTAACTACCAATCCGCTTTCAGAATGACTTAAGGGGCTCCGGAACGCCCTATACTTGCAATGTTAAAATAACGCTTATAAATTACATCTTTCCTCACAAAGTATTTGAGGTAGGAAGTTGAACTTTTTACAGATTATTTTTTGGAATATGGGCTACAACTTAACACAGGGATTTTACAAAATTTTAGTTCAGTTATTAAAGATGATTTTTTTTCAATTGTAATGAAAATTCACAACATTTTTTTGCAATTTTTTATTTATATATTCAAAAATATACAGTTTTTTGGAAAAAGGCTGTGTTAAATTATGCAGAAGGTACTGTGTAACATTTACTGAAAGTTTGAAACAAATATGTTTGGAAGATCCTTAGAAAACATGTAATTAGTATGAGAAAATAAAAGTTTTGGGAATCGAGCGACAACGATTGGATTAACTTTTTAGTGCATTCCCGGTCCATAGGATGGATTATCTTCATCCTCTGCAAACTCCTGCTCCAGCTTCCTCTTGTTCCTCCTCCTGTTTACTCTTGCTTGTATTTCTAGACTCTTTACAGCCCTGTCTGCAGCCCGAAGGCGTTCCTTGTCTAAAGCAAGCATCGCTCGTTGTTGTGTTCGTAGATTTTGCTTCCATTTTCTTCAGTTGCAGTTACTGCAACACTGTTCCAAAAGGTGGTCATGTATGAACACTTATCACATTTCAGTTGCATTTCACTAGCAAGTCCTACGTGCTTTATTATGGAGAGTTCCAGACCAACTTCACTACAATGAATACAACTTACACAGTTTGAAAAAATTCCTTTGAGAACCGACATATCAAATATTTCATTCACATCCGATTCGCCCATAAAACATTCATAGTTTTCACTCATTGAACCAAGCTTCTTCTGTGAAGTATTTTCTTTCCCACTTTGACTACTATGGGCAGGTGTACTTGAGAGGTTAGGTTCACTCACTTGGTTATCGTCTTTATTGTTTACAGTAATAACACATACCTTTGGCTTTCCAACATTTCTCCTTTTCTTAAAAGTCTTCAGAGGATTTCTAATAACTTTACTTTTACTCATTATTATACTTCAACAAAACAGAGACTCAAGAAACAGAATTAATTACGAATATTTTCGAGATAACGACAGAGTAAATAAACATGAAACAATCGACAATCACACCAGCGATATATATTGAACCATCACAGGTTAGCCACAACACATACTTTATCTCACATCACTAAAATTTACCTGATGAACACGGACGTTAATAATAACACCATTTGACAGCAGTTTAACAGCGCCACAGTGGGTCACGCCCATGTAGAACACGTTTCAAAAAAAATTTAAAAATAGTTGTAGTCTTCGGAATTGAATAAATTATATATCTATTAAAAGGTAATAGTTTGCAGATTCAGAAAACGCAAAAAAGTAAAAATTGAACTTTTCATGATTTTGAGCCTTTCCGGAGCCCCTTAATTCCCACCGTACGGCAATGAACACATCGGAAACCCTTTCACGTGAATCACCTCATTACTAATGACAGCTCCACAAATGCATTCCCCTTTTATACCTTGTATACGCGATACTACCGCCAGCTGTACATGTGCTTATAAGTATTTAGTGTATTTAGTGTAAATGTATGAAGGCCCAATTAAATCTGAAGGCTGCTTTTCCGATACATTGTTTGTATTACTTGTTCCATGTGGAAGCTATTTTCGTTTTCTGAATAATGTAATTTTTTGTTCAAGAGGCCAAGTATTATGTAGTGTTTGTGTTTTTTTCGTGTCCTCCAATTTTAGTGCTACTGTGACGGTGTTAATTTCAAACTGTTTTATTACTGGACTGAACAAATTTCAATTCGGTTATTGTGTTGTTATATTGCCCATGCTTAAGGAACTTTAACTGGGACACATGCTTAAATACAGTTTCTGAAATTGCTGTTCTGTTAAGAGTCGAGAAAGATATTTTTGGTTTGTTACAGTAAGTCCATACCAGCCGGGCGCGGTGGCCGAGCGGTTCTAGTCGCTTCAGTCCGGAACCGCGCGACTGCTACGGTCGCAGGTTCGAATACTGCCACGGGCATGGGTGTGGGTGATGTCCTTAGGTTAGTTAGGTTTAAGTAGTTCTAAGTTCTCGTGGACTGATGACTTCAGATGTCAAGTCCAATAGTGCTCAGAGCCATTCGAACCATTTAGGTCCATACCTCAACACCCCCAGCCCGGATCCCACTCCTTTCAAATCCTGCGCTAGAACTAGTTTAAAGAACAATAAGTTAAGAAAGGAGAACTACATTATCGCAGATTCTCGGGGATTTCACGTGCAGCATTTATGTAGATAGAAAAACATAATTACAATATAAAGACTAAACACGGCGTCAGACTAGTTTAAACAGTGACAACAAATGTCTGGTGCAGTTGTTAGATCGGTTACTGCTGCTACAATGGCAGGTTATCAAAATTTAAGTGAGTTTAAACATGGTGTTAGCGTCGGCGCACTTGCGATGGAACACAGCATCTCCGAGGTAGCGATGAAGTAGGAAATTTCCCGTGTGACCATTTCGCGAGTATACCGTGAATATCGGGAATCCGGTAAAATATCATGTCTCCGACATCACTGCGGCTGGAAAAAAATCCTGTAAGAACGGAAACAACGATGCCTGAAGAGAATCGTTCAACGTGACAGAAGTGCAACGCTAGCGCAAATTGCTGCAGATTTCTATGCTGGGCCAACAACAAGAGTCAGCGTGCGAACCATTCAACGAAATATCATCGATATGGGCTTCCGGAGCCAAAGTCCCACTCGTGTACCCTTGATGACTCCACCACACAAAGTTTTACACCTCGCCTGGGACCGTCAACACCGACAATGGACAGCTGATGGCTGGAAACATGTTGCCTGCTCTGACGAATCTCGTTTCAAATTGTATCGAGCGGATGGACGTGTACGGGTACGGAGACATCCTCATGAATCCGCAGACCCTGCATGTCAGCAAGGGACTGTTCAAGCTGGTGGAGGCCTTCTAACGGTGTTGGGTTCAAAATGGTTCAAATGGCTCTGAGCACTATGGGACTTAACATCGGAGGTCATCACTCCCCTAGACTTAGAACTACTTAAACCTACCTGGCAGATTAAAACTGTGTGTCGGACCGAGACTCGAACTCGGGACCTATGCCTTTCGCGGGCAAGTGCTCTACCAACTGAGCTACCCAAGCACGACTCACGCCCCGTCCTCAGAGCTTTACCTCTGCCAGGACCTCGTCTCCTGCCTTCCAAGCTTGGGTAGCCCAGTTGGTAGAGCACTTGCCCGCGAAAGGCAAAGGTCCCGAGTTTGAGTCTCGGTCCGGCACACAGTTTTAATCTGCCACAAAGTTTCATCACAGCGCACACTCCGCTTCAGAGCGAAAATCTCAGTCTGGAAACACCCCCCATGCTGTGGCTAAGCCATGTCTCCGCAATATCCTTTCTTTCAGGAGTGCTAGTTCTGCAAGGTTCGCAGAAGAGCTTCTGTTAAGTTTGGAAGGTAGGGGACGAGGTACTGGCAGAGGTAAAGCTGTGAGGACGGGGCGTGAGTCGTGCTTGGGTAGCTCAGTTGGTAGAGCACTTGCCCGCGAAAGGCAAAGGTCCCGAGTTCGAGTCTCTGCCGGCACACAGTTTTAATCTGCCAGGAAGTTTCATATCAGCGCACACTCCGCTGCAGAGTGAAAATCTCATTCCACTTAAACCTAACTAACCTAAGGACATCACACACATCCATACCCGAGACAGGATTCGAACCTGCGATCGTAGCAGCAGCGCGGTTTCGGACTGAAGCGCCTAGAACCGTTCGGTCACAACAGCCGGCTAACGGTGTTGAGCGACTGCAGTTGGAGTGATATGGGACCCCTGATACGTCTGCGTACGATTCTGACGGGTGACACGTGCGTAAGCATCCTGTCTGATCATCTGCATTCATTCATGTCCATTGTGCATTCCGTCGGACTTGGACAATTGCAGCAGGGCAGTGCGACACACCACGCGTTCAGAATTGCTGCAGAGTGGCTCCAGGAACACTCTTCTGTGTTTAAATACTTCCTCTTGCTACCAAACTCGCCAGACATGAACATTATTTAGCATACCTTGAAACGTGCTGTTCAGAAGATATCTCCACCCTTTCGAATTCTTACGGATTTATGGACAGCCATGCGGGATTCATTGTGTCAATTTCATCCTGCACTACTTCAGACATTAGTCCAGTCCACGCCACGTTGTGCTGCCGGCACTTCTGCGTGCTCGCGGGGCCCTGCTCGGTATGAAGCAGGTGTACTAGTTTCTTTGGCTCTTCAGTGTATTTGGACGTGGCCTAGTTGTTGTTAACAAACTGCAAGCTATTTGTCTTTCAATTGCTCGTGCCGACACGGTCATTAAACTCGGGGACTTTCTCTCGAAGAGGTAGCGTCCTTGTGTGATCACGTGCGTGTGTACGTTGACTGGTGAAACAACTGCGGCCTTCGGAATACTGTGCGTCACGTAGGCAGTCATTTAGCCGACAAATGGGGACGTAATGACGTCACGTCGTGCACTCATTGCTAACCTGCCACACCAGATACTCGGGCCGGTTTTTGGTTAACTGACTGCTTGCATGCACATGTCGTAGCCAAGTTTCTGATACTAGTTTTTGAAAAGTTGGTTCTCATCACATAAAAGAATACGCAAAATGTCAACAGGTTCGGAAGTCGTGTTGTAACTTGGCGTTCGTTCACGTCATTCTTTATTTTTGAAAGGAAATGGACACGGGTAGAATATTAACAACGTGTTGCTTCACGTAGTCACAAACAGAAGTAGAGTGGCTGATAATGCATTCAGCTTCCTTTGTTGTAAATTTTAGACAGATTTAAAGGTAGAGATATTGAAGCCGTGCGAAAGTAGCTCAGTATCTTTTTTAACACCAGCAATGCCAACACATTCTCCACAACGCGTAATACCAAGGGGTGTACTTTGTGCCTACCACAAAAAAGGTGTAAATAAATACGAACTTTGTTTAATGTTTTTAACTTTTATTAGCAACATACTTTATAAATAAGAAGTGATGAATAATTAAGGTACAGAATCTGAAAACACCTTTTGGCGTGATCTCGGCACCGCCAACGCATTTTCCGTAATGTTCCGTATTGCTTACACCAAGTGGAGGCGCACTTTATAACAACGACAAAAAATTTTGAAAAATACAAATATTGTTAACTGTCGTAGAGTTTCATTCACAAGATAGATTTTAAAGTTATATATATATGTTGGTCCTGAACCTGAAAATGTGAATGACATTTGTTGCCAAATGACACGTTCAAAGCTAAGAGTTAAATTTTTGCGTAAATTTTTATTGAAAAATTTGAGACAGGTATGGAACCTGATATTCAAAACAATACTTTTTTCAAAATCATAAAATATGGTGTACCACACTGGACTACGATATTTGAAATGGTGGACACAAAGTAGTCCTGCCCCCCCGCCTCCTTGGTGTTGCTAGTGTTAAAATAAGTTTTATTCGCTTCCCAGAAGGGCAGAACTGCCCACTGAAGATCTAAGCGAATGTCGAGTCAGGTCTTTTTCTGGTACCGCGCGCCGCGGAATTTGAATCCGCGCCAGACGTCATGGACGTCCAAGACCCCGAGAGGTCCCTGCACCATCGCGCCGTAAGCTGTGACGGCGCGCACCTCCTGGCCCGTTTTTAGTGTGAGGGCGCCACCGTGGAACACGTGTTTGCAGCGGCCAATAGCGGCGTTTCCGATAGTGTACTTACGCACCTGCCTCTCGCTCAGCCGGCCAGTCTAATCTTGCGTACGTCTTTGGACCAATCGCCTCGCGTTAGACAGCTTACTTACTTTCTTGTTCAGTGGTTGTTAGCTTTCCTTGTTACTCCGTTGTGTCGATCTTGTTGTTGTTGTTCGTTTTGTCCTTCATTGGTCGTGTCCGTCCTCTCGTGTTGTGTTGTTATTCGCGGGCCGCTCCGCAGGCCCCGCCGCGCTTTACTTAACTTCAACCCCGCGATCGTTCCGGTTGCAGTTAAAACACTTCTCACGCAAATACCAGGTTCACTAGTAATGGAGTCCGAATTAGGGATCTTCTGAAGCCGTTTTAGTTATTTCCTTATTCTTCATTCGCTAGCTACAAAAATGTTCAAATGTGTGTGAAATCTTATGGGACTTGACTGCTAAGGTCATCAGTCCGTAAGCTTACATACTACTTAACCTACATCGACATCTACATCTACATGACTACTCTGCAATTCACATTTAAGTGCTTGGCAGAGGGTTCATCGAACCACAACCATACTATCTCTCAACCATTCCAGTCCCGAACGGCGCGCGGGAAATATGAACACCTAAACCTTTCTGTTCGACCTCTGATTTCTCTTATTTCATTTTGATGATCATTCCTACGTATGTAGGTTGGGCTCAACAAAATATTTTCGCATTCGGAAGAGGAAGTTGGTGACTGAAATTTTGTAAATAGATCTCGCCGCGACGAAAAGCGTCTTTGCTTTAATGACTTCCATCCCAATTCGCGTATCATATCTGCCACACTCTCTCCTCTATCACGTGATAATACAAAACGAGCTGCCCTTTTTTGCATCCTTTCGATGTCCTCCGTCAATCCCACCTGGTAAGGATCCCACACCGCGCAGCAATATTCTAACAGAGGACGAACGAGTGTAGTGTAAGCTGTCTCTTTAATGGACTTGTTGCATCTTCTAAGTGTCCTGCCAATGAAACGCAACCTTTGGCTCGCCTTCCCCACAATATTATCTATGTGGTCTTTCCAACTGAAGTTGTTCGTAATTTTAACACCCAGGTACATAGTTGAATTGACAGCCTTGAGAATTGTACTATTTATCGAGTAATCGAATTCCAACGGATTTCTTTTGGAACTCATGTGGATCACCTCACACTTTTCGTTATTTAGCGTCAACTGCCACCTGCCACATCATACAGCAATTTTTTCTAAATCGCTTTGCAATTGATACTGGTCTTCGGATGACCTTACTAGACGGTAAATTACAGCATCATCTGCGAACAACCTAAGAGAACTGCTCAGATTGTCACCCAAATCATTTATATAGATCAGGAACAGCAGAGGTCCCAGGACGCTTCCCTGGGGAGCACCTGATATCACTTCAGTTTTACTCGATGATTTGCCGTCTATTACTACGAACTGCGACCTTCCTGACAGGAAATCACGAATCCAGTCGCACAACTGAGACGATACCCCATAGGCCCGCAGCTTGATTAGAAGTCGCTTGTGAGGAGCGGTGTCAAAAGCTTTCCGGAAATCTAGAAATAAGGAATCAGCTTGAGATCCCCTGTCGATAGCGGCCATTACTTCGTGCGAATAAAGAGCTAGCTGCGTTGCACAAGAACGATGTTTTCTGAAACCATGCTGATTACGTATCAATAGATAGTTCCCTTCGAGGTGATTCATAATGTTTGAATACAGTATATGCTCCAAAACCCTACTGCAAACCGACGTCAAGGATATAGGTTTGTAGTTCGATGGATTACTCCTACTATCCTTCTTAAAGAATGGTGCGACCTGCGCAATTTTCCAATCTGTAGGTACAGATCTATCGGTGAGCGAGCGATTGTATATGATTGCTAAGTAGGGAGCTATTGTATCAGCGTAATCTGAAAGGAACCTAATCGGTATACAATCTGGACCTGAAGACTTGCCCGTATCAAGCGATTTCAGTTGCTTCGCAACTCCTAAGGTATCTACTTCTAAGAAACTCATGCTAGCAGCTGTTCGTGTTTCAAATTCCGAAATATTCCATTCGTCTTCCCTGGTGAAGGAATTTCGGAAAACTGCGTTCAATAACTCCGCTTTAGCGGCACAGTCGTCGGTAACAGTAGCATCGGCACTGCGCAGCGAAGGCACTGACTGCGTCGTGCCGCTTGTGTACTTTACATACGACCAGAATTTCTTCGGATTTTCTACCAAATTTCGAGACAATGTTTCGTTGTGGAACCTATTAAAGATATCTCGCATTGAAGTCCGTGCCAAATTTCGCGCGTCTGTAAATTTTAGCCAATCTTCTGGTTTTTGCGTTCTTCTGAACTTCGCATGCTTTTTCCGTTGCCTCTGCAACAGCATCCGGACCTGTTTTGTGTACCATGGGGGATCAGTTCCATCTCTTACCAATTTATGGGGTATGAATCTCTCAATTGCTGTTGCTGCTATATCTTTGAATTTGAGCCACATCTCGTCTACATTTGCATAGTCAGTTCGGAAGGAATGGAGATTGTCTCTTAGGAAGGCTTCTAGTGACACTTTATCCGCATTTTTAAACAAAATTATTTTACGTTTGTTTCTGGTGGATTTGGAAGAAACGGTACTGAGCCTAGCTACAACGACCTTGTGATCACTAATCGCTGTATCAGTCATGAAGCTATCAGCTCAGGATTGTTTGTGGCTAAGAGGTCAAGTGTGTTTTCGCAACCATTTACAATTCACGTGGGTTTGAGGACTAACTGCTCGAAATAATTTTCGGAGAAAGCATTTAGGACAATCTCGGAAGATGTTTTCTGCCTACCACCGGTCTTGAACAAGTATTTTTGCCAACATATCGAGGGAAGGTTGAAGTGCCCACCAACTATAACCGTATGAGTGGGTATTTATTTGTTACGAGACTCAAATTTTCTCTGAACTGTTCCGCAACTATATCATCGGAGTCTAGGGGTCGGTAGAAGGAGCCAATTATTATCTTACTTCGGCTGTTAAGTATAACCTCCACCCATACCAATTCGCACGGAGTATCTACTTCGACTTGACTACAAGATAAACCACTACTGACAGAAACAAACACTCCACCACCAATTCTGCCTAATCTATCTTTCCTGAAAACCGCCTCAGACTTCGTAAAAATTTCTGCACGACTTATTTCAGGCTTTAGCCAGCTTTCTGTACCTATAACGATTTCAGCTTCTGTGCTTTCTATTAGCGCTTGAAGCTCAGGGACTTTCCCAGCACAACTACAACAATTTACAACTACAATTCCGACTGTTCCTTGATCCAAGCACGTCCTGTATTTGCCATGCACCCTTTGAGATTGCAGCTCACCCCGTACTTTCCTGAGGCCTTCTAACCTGAAAAACCGCCCAGTCCACGCCACACAGCCTCCGCTATCCGTGTAGCCGCCAGCTGAGTGTAGTGAACACCTGACCTATTCAGCGAAACCCGAAACCCCACCACCCTATGGTGCAAGTCAAGGACTCTGCACCCAACACGGTCGCAAAACAGTCTGAGCCTCTGATTCAGACCCTCCACCCGGCTCTGTACCAAAGGTCCGCAGTCGGTTTTGTCAACGATGCTGCAGATGGTGAGCTCTGCCTTCATCTCGTAAGCAAGACCGGCAGCCTTCACCAAATCAGATAGCCGCTGGAATCCAGAGATTATCAAGCTCTTCAGTGCAGCCTTAATTTCTCCCTACAATTTTTGTTGTCCTCCCCGCACAAGCACACACACTTCGCTCCATTACCAAATTAGCTATTCTTTTCATACCTCACCTTATATTCTGTCAACCGATCATTTCTTCTAGTCGTGTTCTGCCAGACATTTCTTTTTGCCCTCATTAGGTTCAGTATCTCTTTGCTACCGATCTGATCTTCAGTGTTCGTCTACATTACCACATTACAGAATATTATATTCTCTCCTTGTACGACGGGCGTTCAGTAAGTTTCTTTTCCTCGGCCAATTTCTGCTGAAAAAGTGCGAACCAGAAACAAAAGAGCAATCCATGGTGTGGCGACACACCACCTCTCCTGCGAAGAAAACGATACAACATAGTGACGGTCTTCTGGGACTCTGCAGGGGTTATTCTGTTTGACGTACCCTCTCACGGCGCAACGATCAAATCTGAAGTGTACAAAGTCTTAAATCTCTGAAGTGTATTGTACTACCGTGGGTAAGTTGAAGAAATGACTTCAGCTTGTTCGCTGCCACAAAAATTCAAACGAAATTCTCCTTCTCCATGACAACCTAAGACCGGACAGAAGACTGTGCACCCGAGACTAGCTCACAAATCTTCTTTGGATTGTTCTTCATCATCCATTTTACATCCCGGATCTCGCTGCTTCTGCCGTCCACGTGTTCGGCCCAATGAAGGATCATGCCACGGTAAGCAATATGTTATTGACGTGGAGGTTATGGAAGCAACAAAGCGTTTGATCCGACGTCGACAAGTAGAGTGGTGCCTTCTGAGCACAGAGGCCCTCCCACTAAGGTGGCGTAAGGCTGTCGCGTTGATCGGAGTTAATGTTGAAGAATATGCTTTTTTAGTCCGAATAGCGGGAAGTAATATCGTGTACTGGACTTCTGAACAAAATCACAAAAAAATATGTTGCATTTCCTATTGAACGTCCCTCGTAAGTACTGTTTATCGTCGACTTCTAATTTCCATTTAAGACTAGAATGCAGACAAAGACTTCCAGAAACGCCTTTCTAACACTACAATTTATTTTAGATGCTAAAAAATTTCTCTTCTTGTCTCTGCAGTCTGATTTCTAGATCTTCTTTGCTTCAGCAATCACCAACAATTTTACTGGGAAAATAGAAAAACTCATCTACTACTTTTAGCATTTCTTTTCTTAATCATTCCTTCAGCGTCACCTGATTGAAATCGAGTAGAAACCATTTGCTTTGCTTTAGTGTCACTGATATCGTTGCAGCGGGTCGGGGTTTAATTTCTCGTGTCTATCCGTCGTTGTCACTGTGCAGGCTGCATATTAAAATTCACCTACCTCAGAACGGCGACTGCTCAATGTCCTTTCACTCAGCAATGTAGACACTTGCAAGATGATGTAAAAGCAGTGTTGATAAAAAACAACACCTAGTATCTACAATTACTGAGGCCGCGGAACTCTGGTTATGAAAGAAAGTTCTGTGGAAATACTGTCTTCCAGTTATATCAGGCAGTAAGAAAATGGATTGGGGGCTGGAAAATAATGTCCGAAATTTCCACACAATAATGTTTATTTTGTCCTTTATAACCAAAGAAAACGTACTATTCCGCCCAAATTTAAACTATTGGCTATTTTCTTCCAGTTGACGACTCATAAACACATTTCACACGCACAGCAGGCAGAAATCTGTCCAAACCCGACCCAAATCAAACAACGTTTTCACAGTCATTAATTTCACCACTAACATGAGTTACTACATTCGGTCCTTCTTGTGGATTTCTGCTCGCCAAAAAAGCTCTGTAGTTGAATACTGAAACATGGCAATCAGATTCTATGAAGGCCAATATTTCACACGCGAATATCTGTCCAACAGATTTAGCCATAATCTCCGAAATTTCGCCAATCAGTCCTCAACAACAACTACTATCGAATTAGCTCATCAATAAATCAAACACTAACTAAGTCTTCATCTTACACATTATTTTTACTGGCACTAGTAACATGACCGCCCAGTTCAAAGCTAGCGAGCGACTCCCTTCTTCCAGCCTCACTCCCTGTATAACTATCAGGTAACGAGTGGGAACTGTCTCAATTCTGACTGGCTGACGATACTGATTGCCAATTAGAATACTCACTCGTGATCATACTCGCACCAAAACTGGTCTGCAATTATCCTTACATTCAGACGCATTAGCGTCAGTCTGATATACAAATACTATAGTAATGTTTAATAAACGAAAACGAAAAGACAATAATTCTGGAAATATTCTTTAGATACAGATTTTACTCCAGCTGAATTTCTGGCTGCTCTGTTACAATAGCAGCCACACCTAGACACACGTCATCAGCAAAGTGGATAAGTCCCCTAGGATCATTTTCCCACGACAGGCTTGTCTAACTCTTGCACGTTACTTAAGACGGTATATAATGCAATATTGGAATTTGACGAATGTCCCACATACACATTCTCATTTACTCACAAGCTCACACAACAAATAATAAAATAAATATAGATTTTAATAGTTCTTTTAGAAGTTATTCTAGATTTCATACTATGAAAATTGTAAGGTATTTGAAATTTTTAAATTAAATTTCAATTAAGTAATTCTATACCCTGATACTTCAGGTGAGTATTTCAATTGACAACCAGAAACAAGTCATAAGTGTTCCCACGTGAATTTCCCTTTCTTAAGTGTAGTTTTTCTAACTTTAAAGTAAATTTTTCTATCACCGAAAATATGCCCGCTAGAAAGCTGAGATTTTCACAGCACCTTTCTATTAATAACAAAGTACAGTATACAAATTTTGAAAGCGATAGAGCAAGCTATATTAAAACAAACGTTCGATCGGAACAACTTGTGTCTTGTAACCTCTTTTCTGTGCATGTCTTATGCAGAGTTTTAATTCTTTTTTTTCTCTCTCTCTTCTTTTTTTATTTTTTTTATTTTTTTTTGTTTCTCCTTGTTCACTGCACTGGACTCGCATTCGGGAGGGCGACGGTTCAATCCCGCGTCCGGCCATCCTGATTTAGGTTTTCCATGATTTCCCTAAATCGCTCCAGGCAAATGCCGGGATGAGTCCTCTGAAAGGGCACTGCCGACTTCCTTCCCCGTCCCTCCATAATCTGATGAGACCGATGACCTCGCTGTCTGGTCTCCTCCCCCAAACAATTCAATCCAATCTCCTCGTTTTCGTTTACTAAGTGCTCTACGTCCAGACTGAGTAATGTAGGGAATATGCTTCAGCTCTCACTTTTTTCTCAATTACTGCCTCCACTTAACATCCTTCGACTCTTTATCTGCGGTCTTACTTCTCTACAAGCTGTGAGAATCCTGTTTTCTCCCCGTATTTTCTTTAGCAAATTTTGAATGCTTAACTATTTGAAATGTTTCATGTTCGTATGATGTTTGCAGTCAGGCCACTCAGAGTCATGAGATGCTTCTTCTGTTATTTTTATCATGATGAATATTTTCTTGGTTCTTTCTTTGACTATATGTCTTTTTACAAAAATCTGGAAAACACGGTAGCATTATGCTGTTCAGCATGCTGTTGTAATGTATCACCAACTGTATCACAAAACACCATTAATTTGTTGTATCTCATGATGCCGCGCAAATGGTACGCAACTCTTCTGGAATAAATGTTCCACACTGAGCTCAACAGCCATTTACTTAAATTAATGGAAAACATTTTCAGTTTCGTACAAGACTTTCAAGGTACTCGATTCTGTACCTCAATCTCTGCCGACCAGCTGTGTTTGTGGGTAATGATTAACTGACATTAGCTACTGGTGTAACGATGGCAGTATTGCACTATGAATGGAATACGTAGCAGGAGTGAGTTGGTGAAAGTGTGTTAAATACGCTGCATTATTACGGAAAGTATTATGAATCACGAGTGGCGGTTAACGATTATCGACAGTTATTGATGTCAAGGAAAGTGTCTGGTAATGAAGTCTCTGTTGTAATTTTCTGAGAACAGTACAGGTTAGTATATTGCGACGAGAACGAAAAATTTCACGTTTTCGACGAAGTTCGTGATAGATTCTCCGATAACGAGAACTTTATGTATGTGCACATCCACTGCATTCCTCGATTTTTCGATGTCAAATAATAAAATAAGTAACGCAGAAGCAACTGAGAACATTGCAACTACGACGAGCGATGACCGGGCCCAATCGGCTTATATTACACAATACAAGCTAACTGGGCGATGATGGAAGTCTCTTTGCGTTTCACTCAGCACCAAAAAAGTTAAAAACAAGCGATAGAAAGGGCCGACAGCGTCAAACGATAGGCCCTAATAAGCTGTAGTTCGGTAAGATGAAGCATTGACTCCAAGCCAGTTTTGATGCAGCCATCGACCAGGCAGTGTTTATGGGCAAACGATAATGACTAGACAGTTGAAACCACAATAGCCAGTTGATAATTTTGCTAACGTTGGCCGAATGAAACTCTATGGCGAAAAGTAAAGTGCTCGCTGATACTGCCAGTTAGTACCATGGCAAATATGTTGCTAAGAATACACCCACTAGGAACTGAATTGCACCCACATAGTACCATCTCCGTTTCGCAGCCTCTCGTCTCGTGGACCTCACAAAACATTGACAACATTTGCAAGCCATCGTGATGTACAGTCACTCAACCGGAGCTTGTAAGTCAAGCAGATTTTTCAGAACTGGGTCCGAGGAATGGTGCACATGTTCACTGATGGCGTTTTTGGGGTCAGGTGACGAGGGGCATACAGACATTTTTATGTCTGTCCGATGTTCAGACTACTTTCATGCGTTGTGGGTGCTAGGTAAGGTTGGTTGGTTTGTGGGATTAAAGGGACCAGACTGGGTGCTAGGTAAATGTGCATTACCTTACTGAAGTTACACTTAGCTTGTTTGTTGCCAGCTGAGTAATGGATGCAAACGACTGAACTTGAGCTTACTGTAGGGATCGACGCGACAGCAGGTGGTAGACTTATCAGTGACCCAATTATGTGAAATTTAAACATCCCACAAACACGGATACTGTCGAAAATCACGCTGCCTGCAGTCAGCAGCTACATTTAGTTGCTATTAGTGCTGGTAGTGTTGACTGTTAATAACCATCATCAGACAAAGAAGATTCGTACACAGAGATACCGTAACAGAAAATCTTTTTTTTTTTTTTTTTTTTTTTTGCATTGTCATTAGACCCAGCTAAAAATGCTAGCAGTAATGAAGATCTTCATAGCAGCTACAGCGGTACATGAGTTCGGCAAGTATCAGAGGCTGCGGTTCTCCAACTGCAGAAAATATTTCACCGTTTCGATACCTACAAGTTCTGACTGAAAAGCGTTAGGCTGGTAGGCGTCACTACCTTTCTATTTCGACAAACTCACACTCTGCTGTCTACAAGTACCGCTGACATTAGACCACGTGAGCTATTTCCATCCTTAGAGTGTTCAACAACAGCGTTTCTCCTCCTTTGTTACCGTCTGTGGCCTTAGACGTGCAGTGACTTCTTTATCCTGCAGCGAGGAAGTTATTCTGAACAACAGACTTTGACATCGGACTGAGGTTCATTGTCATATACTAATAGCGTTAGTTAATGGCAGCTTTTGTAATAAACACTTTATTGTTTATTCGAGTCGAGGCAAACATGGCACGATGGCAGGTGAAACGTTAGAGTCTGCATTATTTAACGTATTCCTTTTAGCACTCATGTGGATGGCCTCACACTTTTCATTATTTAGCGTCAATTGCTGATTTTCGCACCATACAGATATCTTTTCTAAATTGCTTTGCAATTTGTTTTATCTTCTGATGACTTTGCTACACGATAAACGACAGCATCGTCTGCAAACAACCTAAGGTGTCTGCTCAGATTTTCTCCTAACTCGTTTATATAGCTAAGGAACAATATAGAGCCTATAACACTACCCCGTGGAACTTCAGAAACCACTTCTGTCTTACTCGATGACTTTCCGTCAATTACTACGAACTGTGACCAGTGACTCCAGTCGCGCAATTGAGACGAGTGTAGCAAAATGGTTCAAATGGCTCTGAGCACTATGGGACTTAACATCTCAGGTCATCAGTCCCCTAGAAGTTAGAACTACTTAAACCTAACTAACCTAAGGACATCACACACATCCATGCTCGAGGCAGGATTCGAAGCTGCGACCGTAGCGGTCGCGCGGTTCCAGACTGAAGCGCCTACAACCGCTCGGCCACCAGCGGCCGGCACGAGTGTAGCCCCAATGTTTTGGGTGGTAGAGTAATTATGGCGTACGCGTACGTGGAGACAGCAATCGCCGACATAGTGTAACTGAGGCGGAATAAGGGGAACCAGTCAGCATTCGCCGAGGCAGATGGAAAACCGCCTTAAAAACCATCTACAGACTGGCCGGCACACCGGACCTCGACACTAATCCTCTGGGCGGATTCGTGCCGCAGACCGGCACGCCTTCCCGCCCGGAAGCAGTGCATTAGACCGCACGGCTAGTTTAAATTTCGCATTTTTCGTTATTTCTCCAATAGTCTTCTGACTCGTTTCGTGTACCAACGAGGATCAGCTCCATCGTTTGTTTATTTATTTGGTATAAATCTCTCAATTTCTATCGATACTATTTCTTTGAATTTAAGCCACATATGGGCTATGCTTACGTTGTTAATTTAGGAATGGAGATTCTTTCTCAGGAAGACTTAAGAGAATTTTTATCTCCTTCTTTGAATAGGTATTCTTTTCGTTTATTTTAGAGTATTTGGGAGTTACGATGTTCAGTCTTGCTACGACAGCCCTAAGTTCACTAACCCTCAGTGAACGCGTTCAGCACAATTTCAGATGATGTTTTATGTGTACTTCCGGATTTGAACACATTGAGGGTAAAGTGAAGTCACCACAAACTGTAATTGTATGATTCGTGTTCGTGTTTGGAAACAGACTCAAGATTTCTTTGAACCTTTCTACAAGGGCATCATCTGAGCTGGGAGGTCGATAAAAGGATCCAATCGTTACTTCATTCATGTTAAGAATAGTCTCTACCCATACTAACTCACAGCAGTTATCTTTTTCAATTTCGCTACAAGATGAACTACTTCTAATAGCGACAAACACGCCACCGGCAACTGTATTTAGCCTGTTCTTTCTGAACACCGTTAAGTCTCCGGCCTTACCCAGCATTTAGTACTGCAACGATTTGAGAATCAGTGTTTTCTATTAGCGCTTGGAACTCTGGTACTTTCCCAACACAGCTATGACAATTTATATCTGTTGTACCGATGATTCCTACATTCTTCATGTGTTCGACCAGCACTCTTTGTGTTTCCCCGTGACTCTCTAACCTAAAATACCACCCAGTCCATGCCAAACAGCCCCAGGTACCGGTGTAACCGCCTCCTGCGTGTAATGGTCGCCTATTTAGCGGAACCCGAAACCCCATCACCCTATGGCGAAAGTGGAATCTGCAGCCTGCACGGTCGCAGACCCGTCTGAACTTCTGATTTAGACCCTCCACTCAGCTCTGTACCAGAAGTCTGCAATAGAGTATACTGCAAATGGTGAGCTCTGCATTCCTAACGGATAGAGGGAATCGAATATGAATTTCTTAAGGGTGGTAATTAGTAGAAATCAGAAAGACTGTAATTTTGAAAATAATCAAAGTACACAAAATTTACGTCAATGAAAAAAAAAAGGTCGCCAGAATAGTTAGGCATAATAATGTGCGAACATTATTCTCAATGGGTTTCTGTATACTCTTGCAAAAGTAACTTCCGTAAATTCTTTCTTAGTAAAGTGCAATGAACACCTACAACAACCAGACGAACTACCCTATGGGTGACAGTAATTGTCAACAGCATAGGTTAGTAGTCACAGAAATGTAAACTAGACTTTACCCCTGTTAATTACAATCATCACTTTAAGTAATTCAGCACAGAAATTGTTCCCAAGGAAACACGAGACATAGTGGCACCTGACAAGAGTTCAAGTTTGAATTACGCCCATATACACACCACAAATGCAATAACATAACACTGAAATAAAACATTTCATATTCATTCGACAGTGATAATGTTTCAGATTCATGAGAAAAAAAAAAAAAAAAAAGATTCAAATTAACTTTCTTCTGCTGGCATAAATTAAAGTGGGGCCCTTAAACTGTTTCTTCCTTTATCATCAACTAAGCACACCTTACAGAAACACTTTTCATTACAATCAAGTTAGAGGTAAATTTCAAATAGGATCAAAATGAAGTGCCTTATAATACCACCTGTGAAGCAAGTGATTTTAACTAGCCACATTTATGTTCATTAGTACTAAAACTTTAGCACTTTCAAAGTAAAAGCAGTTCATAGCAAATTAAAACTTTTCGTAAGTTTAATATTATGTGCCTCTTTTACTACTTGGGAAGCAATTGTACCTCTTTTACTACTTGTGAGGCAAGCAGTTTTAACTAACGACATTTATTATCTTTAGCACTAAAACTTAGACACATTTAAATTAAAAACAAATTATTAGTTCCTTACAAACAGGATACTCGGTCTTTAGCACTTTTACGATAGGGTCCTACTTGGTATCATGAAGTGGACAATTTCAATGGTCAAACACAAATTTTGCAACACTTGAATTATTATTGCAACAAACACACACAAGCACACTGGTTCATACTGGTACACATATCTGTTCTACAAAGTTGTTGAAACAGTTGTGCAATAGTGGTGGCAAGCACGTGGTGGTTATTTCGTCTCAACCCTGGCGGTTTAATACTCTGTTTCATTTCTTTTTGACGGCGAGTTAATCATTTTCAGAGCAATTCCAAATACGAGAGCACCAGTTTACTGCCCGACCACATCCGAGGCCATTCCATCATAGAGTTGGATTCAGAATGCCTCACTTAGCACCTGTGGTGTTGATTGCACAACTGCTGGCCACTGGCTACCTAACGTGCTCTCTTTCTTGCCTCCCAGATTGACCGCCACTTCCGCCTTTTCTTCCACACCAAGCCCCTTCCGCGATGGAGGAGGTTGCCTAACGCCTTTTAAGTTACAACATATAATTTCCCTAAGTAAGAACCAGTTTTGTGTGGCTGTGTGTGTGTGTGTGTGTGTGTGTGTGTGTGTGTGTGTGTGAAATTTTATGGGACTTAACCGCTAAGGTCATCAGTCCCTAAGCTTACACACTACTTATCCTAAATTATCCTAAGGACACACACACACCCATGGCCGAGGGAGGACTCGAACCTCCACCGGGACCAGCCGCACAGTTCATGACTTCAGCGCCTAAGACCGCTCGGCTAATCCCGCGCGGCTAAGAACCAGTTATTTACATACAATTGTGTTTTGACAAACAGGCGTATTTAATACAGTTTCATTATTTAAGCACACTGGTAAGTTAAAAAAATTATACATCATAAAGTTCCATTTCCCTCCAACAATTCAAAGATCTTAACTCGTAAAGAATAAATACTCCATAATTACATACAATTAATTACACTGTACCAATTATTCACAGTCGAAAATGGTGTTACACATGCCCCATGTTTCATTGAGGTTTCCCAACAGGGATACATCAATGAAACATCAATAACACCTATGCGGTGACGAGCGATTCAAAAAGAAAAAGTATATCCATTCAGTAATAAAAGTTTTACTACATAAAACAGTGAAACTGATCAGAAATAAAATCTGAATTTTATTACTTTGGTCTATATACAAGAAACTCACAATAGAAATAAACCAAATACAGCTGACATATACACACATTAGACATCAACCCCTACAAACCACACGTTCAACACAATGAACACGCCCACTGCAGCGGCTTATTACGCAGTACTGCGCTTTAAGTCATTACTGCCCAGACACAACTCGAGCACATCGTGCAGCAGTATTTGATGGCTAATCAAAGATTAAAGTAAAGGTATTCTAAAGGATTCTTGCCTAACAGCCTTGCTTCTGATTTAAATTATCGGAAATAAAAAAAAAAAACATAAATTAACGTGGTGCACCACTTCTTTAAGTAGGTGGCCCTTTGATGCACTAGTGTTTATAACTTTTATATATTGACCAGCAGCGAAATAACACTCAGGCAAACCATTGCTTAACGCCTCTGTTTTAGTTAGAACGATACGGAACCCCTCCACCATACTCTTAATGTTTAATTGCTATAATCCTTACGGAATGTAACAGTTTAACCAATGTCATGACTACAAAGAAAACTTTCACTGCACCGCCCATGTGGGGACAGAAGAAAACTCTTCAATAATGTAGCAAAATTGGATAGCGCATTGCACAGATAACACACACTGGGAAGATATGATATGAGCAACCCCGTTCCCATGTAAGGGCACAGCAACACTGCCAGTCCTTACCGTACTGAGCAAAATAGAAAAAATTAAACAAACCACAACTTTCCGTAACTTTGGCAAAGCAGACCAGTAGCAGCAAGTGACACGACAACGACGGGACAGCTAAAAGGGCCACACTTCGAGATATCACTTCGCACCAGACTCCACACTAACCTTGTTCCGCGCCGATTGGTGCTGCACAGGAAACCAGTAGCAGCCAGCAGTATTTGTTCTGGAGTGCTGACTGTCCAGCAGCTCACGCAGTTCCCGACGTTGACTGTCGGTAATACAATCAGACCATCGTGCACAACCGATCCAGGTTCTACATCAAAAGTGAATCGTCGGAGACATAGTGAAATTAAGAGCTTCAGTAACGGATCCTATTTAGTAAATACATCCGTATGTATCACCCAGTATCACCTTAGAAGGCGTGCCTGGACAAATCCGACCGATTGCTACAACTACGTAGAGAACTCTCGCTAACAAACAATATAAATCACCAGTCAACTACAACATTAAAAAACAACCTTTTTTCGACACGTAATGTCCGCTTTTGCATTATCGGTACCATAGGCATAATAAAACAATTCCTTCAGCTGGATAGTTCAAACACTAGGTGGAATCCGCAGTTCATTATTGCCGTCCAACTCTGTGTTCCCAAAAGAGAAACATATAAAACTCCGTACTACCGTACACCACGTCAGCGGCTCAGAAACAGGAGACGTTTCTGTAAGTAATAGCCACACCAAATTGCCGCTATTGGTTGCCCGAAGTAATCCAGGCTTCTCACAGAGGACGCTTCGCTGACAACGTAGAGGCAAATTGCAGGCCAGAGTCACCCAAGTTAGCCGAAGGGCTGACGGGTGAAAGAATCCAAACCGCCGGAACGATTAACATCCGATACAGTAGAACTGAACTTACTTTAACCCTGAATGCAAAATGAATTACACAAAACGGGCACAAGTAATAATGGTAATGTTCATAAATTACCAACAGGGCTCAAACCCAATAGATAGCAATAACTGTGCCATAAACTACGTAAGCTACCCAAGTGGGAACCGGTAAATCTGGAAATAAAATCTGGCTTAAGTCAAACTTGAAACAATACTGCACACATAGTACGAAGGACTCTGTGGCACAGGAGATTGCTCCGAATAACTGTTCTACAGTCTACACACCAAGGTGCTCACCAGCAAGTACAACAAGTGCCGATAACTACAGCTCAGTAACCCCACAGTGAACATGAATTCTGTAGACACAAAGAGCAGACGAAGCTCTAAGCTCGCCTTCCATCAGCTCCATGTGACATGTAAGTTGGTAGAATAGTGATTATAGAGCCACTCAAAAGTGAAATTCAGTATTGACAAATGCTCATAGCGTCCATGTCCCACATTTAAAGCACTCCGTCTTCAGGCCACGAGTGGCCTACCGGGACCATCCGACCGCCGTGTCATCCTCGGTGTAGGATGCGGGCAAGGAGGGGCGTGGGGTCAACACACCGCTCTCCCGGTCGTAAGATGGTATTCTTGACCGAAGCCGCTACTATTCGGTCAAGTAGCTCCTCAATTGGCATCACGAGGCTGAATGCACCCCGAAAATGTCCCACATTACTCACAGCAATTGTCTTTGGATGACCAACCTGCAGAAACTGGTGGAAAATAATCGAGAGCGGGCTCGTGCAAGTCGCCATTGAGTCGGCATGGTCGAGAGCGCACGTGCCCCCCTACACAGACAAAAGACATTACATCAAGCAAGCATTCGATTACGTATCGAAGCACTTTCCCGGCCAGTTCTCCCTACCCCCACCCCACCCTCACACTCCCCCAACCCCAAAAAGACAATCCTGGAGGAGGGACTTGAGTGGTTTCCTCTTCTTTTTGATTTAGCTCTGTTGGTCTCATAATCATTAGAAGGAAAACAACCAACCCGACGAAGATGAACCCAATGGTGTTTACCAATACCCAAATTTGTAAATATGGGACTGACTGGCTACTTGCTTCCCACTGTAGAGCTGACCCTTAATACTCCAGACTGTTTCGTCCTGATCTTGCTGCTACTTCAGATTCTTGAAAAGAACAGAATCCCTGTTAGTATTGCTGCATCACACTGAAGATTATCACCTTGATTGCATGGTGTCAGCAGACTCCTGATTCCCACTAAACTCACGACGCAGCACATCGCCCAGCTGGTTGCCAGGACCATTTACGTCTTTTTTCTTTCTTTTTTTTTACGGAAAACTAGAAAGCCGAAATTCCAACTGCATGGTCTGCTACCCTACCAATCTTAAGTGGCCTTGACAGTACCCAGCTTAGCGCCTGGTTGACTGCTTCTCATAAGAATTGTCTGTCATATAAGCAGTAAATTCAGGAAAAATGAGACTACTAATGCTCCCAACTCTCCTGCCGAGAGAGTCCTCTATGCATACGTGACCAGTTAATGATCTCGTTCTAGTTCTTGTAACAGGACTACAGTGACTCCAGAATTAGAGGCATCTTCTGGGGACTAAATTGACGCTATAAATTTGCAACGGCTAGCATGGAATATTGCTGACAGCCTGCCTCGGACATGTAAAGCCGACTGCTGGGTATTCTATCAATGAAGTGGATCCCCCTTACGACAAAGTTGGTTTAAGGGAATAAATATTTGCGTGAAGTTCAGAATGAACTTAGTAAAAAAGTTTACCAATCTGATAACCAGTGCAACACCCTTTTTATCACAGAGGGGTGATAGGGCAGAAAATTACATATGATCTTTGTGTGTCCGTTATCAGTTTCAGGGGCACTGTTTGAAACTAGATGATCCAAAAACAACAGTCAGCACATGCCAAATTAATCTTAGTATGTTTCACCGTTAATCCACGTCCCTATAATTGGTCAACATTGAATTTGCTCTCGAAAGGACTTGCTATAAACAATCTCATCATTGAGGTAATTATACAGACAATGAAACTTCGAAACTTCAGCTCACTCGAAACGTAAAGTAGTAGATGTGATAGAAGTGCTGCATAAGTTTACAATCCAAAGGGATCTACTGAACTCAAGCAGTCAGAGGCTTAGACTGTTCATCTAGAGTTATTCGATAGTAGGCTTGGTTCAGGCCCAAAACCATGAAGCAGCAGGATTCAGAAAAGTAAGTAAAGCACATGTAAAGATCAGGCACTGACTTGAAAACTACCTTCTGGTCTACGATGGGCCTCCAACCTTCACCATTGCCTTTGGAAATCAAAGACATTGGTGAGGTATACGGAAAAGTAACGAGGCCATTCGTGAACAATTTACCATTAATCCGCCTAACTATTGCATTTTTAATGGAAATAATAAGGAGAGTTGCAAACAGGGATCTTGTCGTTGAATTGGACCTGATATTTGTCTTTGTTGGTTACACACTGTAAAACATTCGGAAATTCACTTCATAAACTTAATAGCATTTCAGGTTCACCATTCCCAAAACGTCAGACATCAAACTGGAAATCACTCGAATCAGGAGTTTTAACTGAAGGAAGTTGACCATGACTACATAACTGATAGCACTTACCCCTGGAAGAAGTTTATAGTGAAACCTGTTTCCAAAGCAGTCTCAGAAATGACCTGTTTGGTTTATGAAATAGCACCCTATAGCAAACCAGCAGACAATTATTCCGCAACGAAAATTGTAACAGGTCACGAGATTAGTTTCCAAATTAACTCGTATCTCTCCCAACAAAGGTAATGACAGACCATTAGTAGTCTAATTGTTGAGTTACCAAGCACAATTAAACAAGGAATTATTGATGTTGGAATACAACAATTCACAGACCAGTTCACGGTTAAGGGCAGTACTGACAAAGGGTAGGGAGGACTTGCTGATTACGCTTAATTGGTGACACCCTTCACCTCCTGGATGGCCACCTTGTTCGTCTCCGCCAGTCCCATTTACGCAAAGGTTGGGTGTCACTTCATTTTCAGGTCTGTCCTTACAATCCCTATCGAAATGTCCCGGATTATTATACCTAAAATAATTTCCACTATCTCCTCCGCGTTGGTTACTCTCGTGGTATCATGGGGAAGAGATTCCGGGCAAATTAGTCTCTTGCTCGACGCTTGTGGTTTTCTGGTGAGCAAAATTTATGCTCACTATATTCCGCGAAACTTGATCAAAGTCAAGGAAACTACACGGCCCATTAGCAAAAACCACCCATAAATGGTTTTCCGATTTCACGCATTCGAGTATGTTACAAACGATCTTATTTTCGCTGATCTCAACAAATAATGATAATTCGGCCCGTTACTCTCAATATGATTAACAAAGATTGCTCATTGCCCTTCCTCTAGGAGATGACGTTTGTTACTAATTTGTTCCTCAGTCTATCTGACAAACCTTGGCGAACAATCCTACCACGCAAGTAACTGAGGGTAGACATCGAATAACCTGACCCATAATACTAACCAACCGACCATCAATCAGTGGGTAAATGATCTGAAAACGATAAAATTGGAAGTCTGCACAGCATTAGACTGTAGCTGTAATTCAACTCGCGATTGCAAAAATTACACACTTTGTTCACTAGTTTCCATTGTAACTTTAGTAATGTCTTGTGCACTGGCGGAAAAAAATCGCAGCAGCAAAAAATAATTACAGAGTAATGAAATTTCGGGAATACGTTTTTCTACGTAACATACACTAATGGCCATTAAAATTGCTACACCACGAAGATGTGCTACAGACGCGAAATTTAACCGACAGGAAAAAGATGCTGTGATATGCAAATGATTAGCTTCTCAGAGCATTCACACAATGTTGGCGCCGGTGGCGACACCTACAACGTGCTGACATGAGGAAAGTTTCCAACCGATTTCTCATACACAAACAGCACTTGACCGGCGTTGCCTGGTGAAACGTTGTTGTGATGCCTCGTGTAAGGAGGAGAAATGCGTATCATCACGTTTCCGACTTTGATAAAGGTCGGATTGTAGCCTATCGCGATTGCGGTTTATCGTATCGCGACGTTGCTACTCGCGTTGGTCGAGACCCAATGACTGTTAGCAGGATATGGAACCGGTGTCTTCAGGAGGGTAATACGGAACGTCGTGCTGGATCCCAACGGCCTCGTATCACTAGCAGTCGAGATGACAGGCATCTCATCCGGATGGCTGTAACGGATCGTGCAGCCACGTATCGATCCCTGAGTCAACAGATGGGGACGTTTGCAAGACAACAACCATCTGCACGAACAGGTCGACGACGTTTGCAGCAGCATGGACTACCAGCTCAGAGACCAAAGCTGCGGTTACCCTTGGCGCTGCATCACAGACAGGAGCGCCTGCGACGAACCTGGGTGCACGAATGGCAAACCGTCATTTCTTCGGATGAGTCCAGGTTCTGTTCACAGCATTATGATGGTCGCATCCGTGTTTGGCGACATCGCGGTGAACGCACATTGGGAGCGTGTATTCGTCATCGCCATACTGGCGTATCACCTGGCGTGATGGTATGGGGTGCCATTGGTTACACGTCTCGGTCACCTCTTGTTCGCATTGACGGCACTCTGTACAGTGGACGTTACATTTCAGATGTATTACGGCCCGTGGCTCTACCCTTCATTCGATCCCTGCGAAACCCTACATTTCAGCAGGACAATGCAGTACCGCATGTTGCAGGTCCTGCACGAGCCTTTCTGGATACACAAAATGTTCGACTGCTGCCCTGGCCAGCACATTCTCCAGATCTTTCACAAACTGAAAACGTCTGGTCAATGGTGGTCGAGCAACTGGCTCGTCACAATGCGCCAGTCACTACTCTTGAACTGTGGTATCGTGTTGAAGCTGCATGGGCACGCAAATTTCGTGAAAATGTAATCACATGTCAGTTCTAGTATAATATATTTCTCCAATGAATATCCGTTTATCATCTGCATTTCTTCTTGGTGTAGCAATTTTCATGGCCAGTAACGTATTTAAGTGATTAACACTGCAAGATCACAGGTTAATGTTAGGACGAGGTAAGCCATTCCAAATGTAATTTCGTATGCGATTACGTATGACAGCAGGAGTACTGTTGTGGTTATCTTGCGGACATTGACTGCAAATTTGTACGTTTGTACGTCAGTCTGGTGGTTCGACCTGTTGTGTTGACATTCCTTATCAGCATCCCAGGGGGTGCTTTCCAACAGAATATCGGTCGTCCACATACGACTGTTGCAACCCAACATGCACTACAGGGTGTCGACATGTTGCCTTGGCCTGTTCGGTCAGCAGATCTGTCTCCAGTCGAGCTCATATGGGACTTCATCGGAGAAAAACTCCAGCGTCATCCGCTAACAACCTTAACTCTCCCTGTATTGACCAATCGCAACAATAATGGAACTCCATCCCACAAACTGTTATCCGGCACCTGTACAAGACAATGAATACACGTTTCCATGCTTGCATTCAACTTTCTGGCGGTTACAAAGGTTATTAATGTACCAGCATTTCCCACTGCAACGGCTTTTCTCGCTCTTGCGTTAATCTTTGATATTGCAACGTAAATCACTGAAATACGTTATCTAGATAAATTTATTCCCGAAAATTCATTACTCTACATTAATTAGTTTTTGGTGTTGCGATTTTCTTCCGCCAGTGTATAAAGTACCTCAGCGCACAGCAGACTGCTTTGAATAAACTTTCCGTGCACTCTACACACCAAGGTGTTAGCTAAACAAGTCCAACAAGCACCATGGCTCAGTAGCCCCACCTTGTACCTGAATGCTGTAGATACCAATAGCAGACGTATTTCCAAGGCCCTCTTCCATCAAATCGGAGCGAAGTGCTTCTTGGGCCTGTAAGGTGGTAGAATAGAGAATCATACAGCCGATCAAAAGTGATACTCAGCTTTGTCAAATGTTCATAGCGTCTATGTTCCATATGACTCGCAGCGCTTGTCCTTGGATGGCAATGCTGCAGTTGACAGTAAAAAACGACTGTGGGACAGACCAAGGAGATCGCCGTTATGTCAGCGTGGGATGCGAAGGAGGGCTTACCTATCTACAAAGAGGTTGTATCACGCTTCTCATTTCATATCGAAGCACTGCAGGGTCAGCAACATTCTCCAATGGCGCCGGCGGTACTCCACCTGCTAATCTGTTTCGTAAAGTGTATGACAATATACTTCCGTCACCGACAATCCCTGCTCTTTCCATCAATATTGAAGCCAGCCTGTTGCCTGACCTCCATGATTGCTCAAGGATTTGCGCCTGCACACATGTGCATTTTGTAGTAATTCACTATGCCATCACTTATGAATCCTGCCTCATCTGTAAATAGCACGAGGGACGTTCAATAAGTAATGCAAAACATTTCTTTCTGAAAACAGTTGGTTTTATTCAGGATTACAACACACAGTATTAGTCCCCACTCTTCTGGCTCAATAACCCCATATTTGTACACAATCCTCTTTTAGTACGGTGGCCTTCCGCCACCTTAATGACAGGGCGTGTATGCCAGCATTGTACCGCTCTACCGGTCAACGTGGGAGCCAAGTTCTTGCTGCATCGAGAGTGTTTGAGGAAGAGTATTTCAATGAGGTTTTGTGAGTTCCTCTCTGGTGCGCATATCTGTGTGAGACCTTGTGTTTTCATGGAGAAGGAGAAATTCGTTCGCATTTTTATGGCGAAGAATACGCTGAAGTCTTTTGTTCAGTTTCCTGAGAGTAAAGTTGATCGTTGCACCACGAGGGAGGACATCAAAAAGAAATAACACTTTCGGAGCCCTTGCCTCAGGGTGTGACTTTGAACTTTTCGGAGGTGAGGTGTGCCGCCACTCCATGGATTGCCGTTTTGCTATCGGTTAGAAGTGATAAAACCATGTTTCATCGCTTGTGACGGTGTTCGACAAACAGTTGTCACAATCAGCCTCGTGACGTGCAAGCAACTCTGCACAGATGGTCCTTCGTCGCTCTTTATTGTATTCTCCTAGGCTGCGAGGAAACCAGGGGACACGAAACCAGGGGGAACACATCTTTGAGTAATCTGACTGGTGGACAGCTGTTCCTGATTTACATAAATGATCTAGGTGATAATCTGAGCAGCCCCCCTTAGACTGTTTGCAGAGGACGCTGTAATTTACCGTCTAGTAAAATCATCAGACGATCAATTCCAATTAAATGATACAGAGATAATTTCTGTATGGTGCGAAAAGCGGAAATTGGCACTATACAAAGGAAAGTCCGAGGTCATCCACATGGGTACTAAAAGAAATCCGATAAATTTTGGGTACACGATAAATCGCACAAATCTAAGGGCTGTCAGTTCGACTAAATACCTAGGAATTACAATTACGAGCAACTTAAATTGGAAAGACCACGTAGATAATATTGTGGGGAAGGCGAAACAATGACTGCGCTTTGTTGGCAGAACACTTAGAAGGTGCGACAAACCCACTAAAGACACAGCCTACATTACACTTGTCCATCCTCTACTGGAATACTGCTGTAGGGTGTGGGATCCTTACCAGGTAGGATTGACGGAGGACTTCGAAAAAGTGAAAAACAGGCAGCTCGTTTCGTGTTAACGCGCAATAGGGGTGAGAGTGTCACTGATATAATACGCGAGTTGGGGTGGCAGTCACTGAAACAAAGGCGGTTTTGTTTGCGGCGAGATCTATTTACGAAATTTCAATCACTAACTTTCTCTTCCGAATGCGAAAATATTTTGTTGACACCCACCTACGTAGGGAGAAATGATCATCTTAATAAAACAAGAGAAATCAGAGCTCGAACGGAAAGATTTAGGTGTTCCTTTTCGCCACGCGCCTTTCGAGAGCGGAAAGGTAGAGAAGTAGTGTGAAAATAGTTCGATGAACAATGTGCGAGGCACTTGAGTGTGACTCGCAGAGTAACCATGTAGATGTAGATGTAAAGTAGTGGACAAAACGAGCGAGACCCCCCGCCCCGCCCCCCCCCCCCCGTCTTTTCGTTATGCTGATCCGCACAGCTTTAAAGTCTGCTACACAACATAACAGGCAAGGCGACGAAGTGCTACCAACATACTATGCACAGGCGTGAAATCGGAAATCTATCCAAACTTGTCAGACTGTTTTCTATCATGTGTAATACTATATTAATGCTGATTAATGTGTTAAACACAACACGTAAATATAACATATAAATGAAAGAAGATACGCTAATTAGTATGAACTGTACTAATAAAAATGAATTTCAGCTTATCGAGATAACATAACTGTTTTAGTAAGACAAAGTACTCCAGATCGTTAGGAATTAGCAAAATATTACTCGTATTCGGTTGCGAAACGATCTGTGTCAACGTTCAGACGAGTTATACTGGATTACCCTTGCTGATCTACCATGAAAGTGTGCAAATTTGACAATTCATAGCGAAATTCAGTTAAAAATCATTCAGTGCCACACTTAAGTCAATTAAATTATTGACAGAAGCAGAAAAGTAGGCAGTAACAAGTATGGAATTGTACAAGAGTTTCATATTGACAGCCACAATGCGCCGGTACAGAATAAAGGTAGCAATAAAAGGTATTGGGGGCGCGAGAATTTCTTAAAATTGCTTTACTGAAAGTCTATCAGACTCCATCGAGATTAGAACCGAAAACAAACCAGACCTCCCTGGCAGTAGCGAACACCTTTCACTACGCTAGCAGATAACCCAGGCAAACAGCCCTCTATTATTACCCCAGACATGAATAAGCCGGCAATTTCGCAATGAAAGTGGCAAAATGATCTGCAGTTTCTGTTGCATAGTGTTTCTGGACTCAAAAACATGAATTTTTTACCTTTATGTCACCGCTTATGTGACAATCATTCGGGATGTTTATCGAAATAACAAAATACTTTTATAAGCGAGTAAATTTAGTAGGATAATTCTGCACCACCGCAGGAAATAAAGGGGGACATAGCAGCCAAACGTATTCTAAAATGTTTCGAATTCTCCATTAGACTCGCCACAGCCAGAAAACGTTCATTAGCCGAACTGTTTCATAAGGTAGCTAGCAATGAGAATGCTCGCACTTCTAAAACGCAGTGGCATTAATACTGGTATCTGAATTACCACGTGTGTGGGCAAATGGATTTTATTTGTATTCCTGTAAACGTGATTTGGATCGAGAGCGTAGCTACGATTAATATGCTGATGTATCGACTGCAAGTAAAACATTTCGAATAGAGAGTAGGGGGAATTATTTATGCGTCCCTCATCGTCAGTAACTGTCGCAGCTATTTTCGTTGTTAGGATTTCGTCACCTAAATCTGTAAAAATGGAACCCTACTAGTCTCACTTTCTTAACCGTCTGTCTGTCTACCCAACCATTAAAACCCGTTCACCTCGTGTACGGGTAGACATAATAAGCGGAAATGTATCGCAGTTACTACGGTATACGGTCCCTTGGTGGTGTAAAAAAGTGAGCTTCTATGTCAACGCAAAGAAAATTTATGCGAAAGGGAAAAAAATGACTCTACGAGCTATGTGACGAAACTGCTTAGGTCATCAGTCCCCTAGACCTAGAACTACTTAAACCTGCCTAACCTAAGGACATCACACACATCCATGTTCGGGGAAGAATTCGAACTGACAGCGCAAGCAGCCGCGTGGTCCGTGATATGACGGCGTTGAACGCACGGCTAAGCAGCGCCGCAAGCTGTTAATATCATCTGGTGTTGGTAAAAAGTTATTCACTTCAGTTCATTTAAGATAGAATAATAAAATAATAAAATGTGGCGATTTTGGAGCGCGAGCTTCGCTCAGAACATCTGCTGAGCGAACGTTTTCTTCCTGCTGCTAATCTAATGGACAATGGCAACACCGTAGAAAACGTTTGACAACTATGTGACCATCGATTTACATATTGATTGGTTCATAATTATGTTAGTTAATCCACTCGATATTTTTATGTCCTTTAAATTACATTTGCTACATGATACGCACTGAAGATGTAGGAAATGTATGTTATTTGATCCAGGAAGCACGTTCCAACAGAAATTGCTGCTTACATTGACATTTATGTTGCGAATTATTCGTCTTATCCATCACATGGACAACGAGGATGCTCTATTTTGCTACAGTTGTTTCATAGCTTAGTGGTATTGTGAGTTGATGGCGTTTCTTCTTTCATTTATGTGTTATATTTACGTGTTGTGTTTAACACTATAATCACCATTAGTATAGTCTTACACATGATTGAAAACAGTCTGACAAATTTCGGATAGTTTTTCAATTTCACGCCTGTGCATAGTATGTTGGTAGCACTTCGTTGCCTTGCCTGTTATGCTGTGTAGCAGACTTTAAAGCTGTGCGGATAAGCATAACGAAAAGGCGAGGGATCTCGCTAGTTTTGTCCACGACTGTACATGTGGACGAGTGTGTCAGCACTACCAACAGAGACGTCCAGTTGTACAGTGAGGTGTTTGATTGTGATCCGTCGATCACCGTACGTTCAGCATTCGGTAGGCACAGCTGGATCACTTCATCCGCGTGGCGAATCTACGTGTGTAGCGTTCGCCTACATCACTCGCTGTGCACGCGCTCGTGGAAGCACGCGGCTGGCAGTTCACTCACTTGGATTTACCCTGCACTCATTCACGGTGTGACGAGCAACAGCCGCGTGTCCTTGTCACGCTGCTAAGGAAACATGTACTCTACCTATACAGCTTCGAAACAACGTAGCGGCAGTAATGGGCCCGGAAAGCGTTCAATTGCGTTCGGAATTATAATTTATTTTCAGCTGTCGATTTTTCATATTTTCTATGGAACAGATTTCTCAAGTACTACCACAGTATAACGAAAATTAAAGTGATAACCGAATATTGAAATGAAATGTTCATGAAGGTCATTCTCTCAGTTACGGAAATGTACAGTTCCACAAAATAATATCTGATGAATTAATGCCCGTTTTTAGCCAGCTGGAAAAATCGCACTGGCATTTAGACATATTTTGAACAGAACAAATTAAAAAGATTTACATTGAGGAGTGTGATAACAGACTATATTGCTAACTTTGTTTATAACAACAACAAAAATTCATCCCAGGAACACCGTTGGCTTTCACGAGCAAATCAAGCAAATGATCTGGTAGGACTCGTTCCATATCTACTAAAGAGAAAGGAAGTGTAAGATGTAGTGGTGAAAAGAGATGAGTGTTCTTGGAATAGATAGCTACACTGTAATCAAAAGTACCCAGATACTTGGCTGAAAATGACTTACTAGTTCGTGACGCCGTCCATCGGTAATGCTATAATTCAGTATGGTGTTGGCTCACCCTAAGCCTTCCACTCTCGCAGGCGCTGGAAAGTTTCTTTGAGAATGGCAGCCCATTCTTCTCGGAGTGCTGCACTGAGGAGAGGCAGTGATGTCGGTCGGTGAGGCCTGGCACGAAGTCAGCGTTCCAAATCATCCAAAGGTGTTCTATAGGATTCAGGTCGGGACTCTGTGCAGGCCAGCCCATTACAGGGATGTTATTGACGTGTAACCACTCCGTTACAGGCCGTGCATTATGAACAGGTGCTCGATCATGTTGAAAGATGCAATCGCCATCCCCAAATCGCTCTTCCACATTGGGAAGCAAGAAGGTGCTTAAAACATCAGTGTAGGCCTGTGCTGAGATAGTGCCACGCAAAACAACGAGGTGTGCAAGCCCCCTCCTTGAAAAACACGACCACACCATAACACCACCGCCTCCGAATTTTACTGTTGGCACCACACACGCTGGCAGATGACGTTTTCCGGGCATTCGCCATACTCGCATCCTGCCATCGGATCACCACATTGTGTACCGTGATTCGTCACTTCACACAACGTTCTTCCATTGTTCAATCGTCCAATGTTTACGCTCCTGACACAAAGCGAGGCGTCGTTTGGCATTTACCTGCGTGATATTTGGCTTACGAGCACCCGCTCTACTATGAAATCCAAGTTTTCTCACCTCCTGCCTAACTGACATAGTACTTGCTGTGGATTCTGATGCAGTCTGGAATTCCTGTGTGATCGTCTGGATAGATGTCTGCCTATTATACATTGCGACCCTCTTCAACTTTCGGCGGTCTCTGTCAGTCAACAGGCGAGGTCGGCCTGTACGCTTTTGTGCTGTACGTGTCCGTTCACGTTTCCGCTTCACTATCATATCGGAAACAGTAGACCTAGAGATGTTTAGGAGTGCGGAAATGTCACGTACAGACGCATGACATAAGTGACACCCAGTCAGCTGACCACGTTCGAAGTCCGTGAGTTCCGCGGAGCGCCACATTCTGCTATCTCACGATGTCTAATGACTACTGAGGTCGTTTATATGGAGTACCTGGCAGTAGGTGGCACCATAATGCACCGAATATGAAAAAGTATGTTTTTGGGGGTGTCCGGATACCTTTGATCACATAGTGTATGTGGATAATTATTAGAATAAGTAGATCATTCAGACAAAGTCATCCCTCTATAAATTATCTGTAAATTAAATAATGAATAAGATGTAATGCTACCATATTTTCTTTGTTCACTCCTTGTACAGATTAGTTTTTTTTCTCTTGGCTCAGTGCAGTTTCTGTTTGATAAATAACTTATTAACAAGTTGTCCAGAAATGTGCGTTTGTGGATCAGTGGCTTCAGTTCCAGACTAAAAAACTTAGGGTTAGGGTTCGATCACCACTTGGTCATACGTTTTATCTGTTCTTATCGCTTCTTTCACCTATGCTGTTGACAATAGCGCCACGTCAAGTTGCACCGTATTTTGGGGTCCGTGTTGAAATGTAGATCACACTCTAACTGGCTGTGTAGATCTATTCGGAGGTGGGAGGAAGTCAAGGGCACACCGGCAATGCCTAGTAAAGCACTTCAGTGCTGAAAACAATCCTTTGAGTTGAGCACAGCTTTATTTGATTTACAATGTAACGAATGAAACATAAAAATGCTTACAGGAAGTCCGCTTCAGCAGTTTCTGCTATAACGCAGTGGAACGTTGAGCAGCCAATTTCGTCAGGCAGCTGGCGGTAAGTCGTGACCGATCGGCCGAGGGAGATGGATTTTTAATATGTGACCACAATCTATTGGTTATGAACTGTAGATTAAAACTGAAGAAACTGCAAAAAGGTGGGAATTTAAGGAGATAGGATCTGGACATCGAGTATAGATTTAAGTGTCAGGAAGTCGTTTCTGAAAGTATTTGTATGGAGTGTAGCCACGTATGGAAGTGAAACATGGACGATAACTAGTATGGACAAGAAGAGAATAGAAGCTTTCGAAATGTGGTGCTACAGAAGAATGCTGAAGATAAGGTGGATAGATCACGTAACTAATGAGGAGGTATTGAATAGGATTGGGGAGAAGAGAAGTTTGTGGCACAACTTGACTAGAAGAAGGGATCGGTTGGTAGGACATGTTTTGAGGCATCAAGGGATCACAAATTTAGCATTGGAGGGCAGTGTGGAGGGTAAAAATCGTAGAGGGAGAGCAAGAGATGAATACACTAAGCAGATTCAGAAGGATATAGGTTGCAGTAGGTACTGGGAGATGAAGAAGCTTGCACAGGATAGAGTAGCATGGAGAGCTGCATTAAACCAGTCTCAGGACTGAAGACCACAACAACAACAACAACAACAACAGGATCTGGACAAACTGATTAAACCAGAGGTTGTACAGAGTTTCAGGGAGAGCATAATGGAACAATTGACGGCAGTGGGGGAAAGAAGTACAGTAGAAGAAGAATGGGTAGCTCTGAGGGATAAAGTGGTGAAGGCAGCAGAGGATCAAGTAGGTAAAAAGACGAGGACTAGTAGAAATCCTTGGGTAACAGAATAAATATTGAATTTAATTGATGAAAGGAGAAAAATATAGTAAATGAAGCAGGCAAAAAGGAATACAAACGTCTCAAAAATGAGATCGACAGGAAGTGCAAAATGGCTAAGCAAGAATGGCTAGAAAACAAATGTAAGGATGTAGAGGCTTATCTCACTAGGGGTAAGACAGATACTGCCTACAGCAAAATTAAAGACACCTTTGGAGAAAAGAGAACCAGTTGTATGAATATCAAGAGCTCAGATGGAAACCCAGTTCTAAGCCAAGAAGGGAAAGCAGAAAGGTGGAAGGAGTATATAGAGGGTCTATAGAGGGGCGACGTACTTGAGGACAATATTATGGAAATAGAAGAGGATGTAGATGAATATGAAATGGGAGATATAATACTGCATGAAGAGTTTGACAGAGCACTGAAAGACCTGAGTCGAAACAAGGCCCCGGGAGCAGACAACATTCCATTAGAACTTCTGACAGCCTCGGGAAAGCCAGTCCTGACAGAACTCTACCATCTGGTGAGCAAGATGTATGAGACAGGCGAAATACCCTCAGATTTCAAGAAGAATATAATAATTCCAATCCCAAAGAAAGCAGGTGTTGACACATGTGAAAATCACCGAACAATCAATTTAATAAGCCACAGCTGCAAAATACTAACGCGAATTCTTTACAAACGAATGGAAAAACTAGTAGAAGCCAACCTTGGGGAAGATCAGTTTGGATTCCGTAGAAATATTGGAACACGTGAGGCAATACTGACCTTACGACTTCTCTTAGAAGAAAGATTACGGAAAGGCAAACCCACGTTTCTAGCATTTGTAGACTTAGAGAAAGCTTTTGACAATGTTAACTGGAATACTCTCTTTCAAATTCTGAAGGTGGCAGGGCTAAAATACAGGGAGCGAAAGGATATTTACAATTTGCATAGAAACCAGATGGCAGTTATAAGAGTCGAGGGACATGAAAGGGAAGCAGCGGTTGGGAAGGGAGTGAGACAGGGTTGTAGCCTCTCCCCAATGTTATTCAATCTGTATATTGAGCAAGCAGTAAAGGAAACAAAAGAAAAATTCGGAGTAGGTATTAAAATCCATGGAGAACAAATAAAAACTTGGAGGTTCGCCGATGACATTGTAATTCTGTCAGATACAGCAAAGGACTTGGAAGAGCAGTTGAATGGAATGGGCAGTGTCTTGAAGGGAGGATATAAGATGAACATCAACAAAAGCAATACGAGGATAATGGAATGTAGTCGAATTAAGTCGGGTGATGCTGAGGGAATTAGATTAGGAAATGAGGCACTTAAAGTAGTAAAGGAGTTTTGCTATTTGGGGAGCAAAATAACTGATGATGGTCGAAGTAGAGAGGATATAAAATTTAGACTGGCAATGGCAAGAAAAGCGATTCTGAAGAAGAGAAATTTGTTAACACCGTGTATAGATTTAAGTGTCAGGAAGTCGTTTCTGAAAGTATTTGTATGGAGTGTAGCCATGTATGGAAGTGAAGCATGGACGATAAATAGTTTAGACAAGAAGAGAATAGAAGCTTTCGAAATGTGGTGCTACAGAAGAATGCTGAAGATTAGATGGGTAGCTCACATAACTAATGAGGAGGTATTGAATAGAATTGGGGAGAAGAGGAGTTTGTGGCACAACTTGACAAGAAGAAGGGACCGGTTGGTAGGACATGTTTTGAGGCATTAAGGGATCACAAATTTAGCATTGGAGGGCAGTGTGGAGAGTAAAAATCATAGAGGGAGACCAAGAGATGAATACACTAAGCAGATTCAGAAGGACGTAGGTTGCAGTAAGTACTGGGAGATGAAGAAGCTTGCACAGGATAGAGTAGCATGGAGAGCTGCATCAAACGAGTCTCAAGACTGAAGGCCACAAGAACAACAACATGCCTTTTTTTGTAACAAATCTACTTTACTATAATTATAAAATTTATTTCGCCGTCGTTTTACTTGCTTTATTCCCTGTATATTATAAGTTCACTTGCGTACATGTAGGAGCATACGGAAAGTATAGTGACGTCTGTTTTTATGCAATCAATTTACTGTAAATCTTGTCAGTAAAAATTTACGAATATGGGAGAAAAGCCCCATAACAAATAGGGGGAGGACCGATGACAGTTGTCATTTTCAGAGACTAAACATTCGGTATATCTGAAAATTTAATGCGTCCGCAGGGGGGAAGGAGTTTACAAACAACAGGAGAAGCTTTAAAAGCCGACTATCTCGGACTACGCAGTTTATAGAATGCACTTTTGGCACTTTAGCAAATAAACGGAGAACGGAGAATTTTTCATTCCTCCACGAATGTTCGAGAAGAATTTGCAATTGTCATAATAAAGGTATGTTGTGTTTTACAAAATTATGCGCCAGAAAGACATAGATACAAATTTGATGACATATTGTTCATCCCTTCAGAACTGGAAATACTCCCAGGATCTACCTGTCAAAAGTCATCTTGAAATTTGTTCCAGGATGCAAGCAACGTCTGGCTGCTTCGACAAGTGCACGGAGACTGAAGACGGCCACTTCTGTTTCGAGACAACCTGCTCACAACTGGCAACGCGGAACCACGAAATCACAGCGACCCAGGGTGGGGGCTACAGTGTATGTCATTCTTTTATTGGCTACCGTACACAGCCTACCAAACGCCTTACAGCCCTTACGCTACTCACTGAACCCCCTCCAACTGTCTCTGCACCGCCGGCCTCGGTGACCGAGTGGTTCTAGGCGCTTCAGTCCGGAACCGCGCGACTGCTACGGTCGCAAGTTCGAATCCTCCTTCGGGCATGGATGTGTGTGTTGTCGTTAGGTTAGTTAGGTTTAAGTAGTTCTAAGTTCTAGGGGACTGATGACCTCAGATGTTAAATCCCATGGTGCTCAGGACCATTTGTCTCTGCACCTGCCAATATGTTTCCCCTCCCATTGCTAACATGGCGCAAGAACTCTACGTAAGCAGCCTACGAAGAGAAAGCAGCTGACAAAAACTCACTCTTCAACACATTTTTTAGATTGCTAACAATATGGGATATGTGTTTCTCCTTTATATAAATACACTTTTCGTGGCTGTTGTGCTACAAAACGAGTAAACCAAGTAAGAATTCAGTGTTTCATAACGATTAACATCACCAGATTGTTTATCTAAAGTTTCCTAAATCCTTAGTGGAACGCTGCTGAACGTCCAAAATCATTCAAAGTGTTTTAGGTTTAACTCTGAGTAATTTTACCATTAGAATATCGAATAATTTCTCGATTAGACTTCCGCCTACGACATTACATAGACCTTTGCGATTCAAAAATTTCGGAGGAGACATTCGGGTCGAGTACATAAAAGAGTTCGTAATATTGCAGCGCACTTGCAACTCTCGTATCATGAAAGGGTCAAGAGACGCTTGGAAGACGTTTCTCCAGTTTCTTTACAAATTGCAGTTGTTGCAGCAAAGTCTTACACACTATTTCAAAACAGGTAATCCACCTGTATTGCTCACCATGATCAGGAGAGGCTTACAACAAACTTCAGATATATAATAGCCAAAGAAATGTCAATGAAATCACGTCACGGGTTTCGGATTACGTTATGACGTAAACAGAAGATTTGATTTGCAGTGTGATTTGAGAATTGAAGTCAGTGGAATTACAACGAATTATTAACCAAAAACTACAGTGGAATTGATGATTTCTCAATTTTTTTTCTGTAGAAGGTTGTGAGCTGAAAGTCATACTTTGAAATCATGATTGAAGACGAATTAGGAGTGCATTGCATGTGTAGAAAGCAATTTCCTTAGCACCACCACGGTAAATCTCCGTAAACCAAAGTTTCTGACTAGACGTTTCAGAATAAGAGTTGTTCTGAAAACCAATTTAAAATGGTTCAAATGGCTCTCAGCACTATGAGACTTAACATCTATGGTCATCAGTCCCCTAGAACTTAGAACTACTTAAACCTAACTAACCTAAGGACAGCACATAACACCCAGCCATCACGAGGCAGAGAAAATCCCTGACCCCGCCGGGAATCGAACCCGGGAGCCCGGGCGTGGGAAGCGAGAACGCTACCGCACGACCACGAGATGCGGGCTGGGACTCAACATCTGAGGTCATCGGTCCCCTAGAACTTAGAACTACTTAAACCTAACTAACGTAAGGACATCACACAAATCCATGCCCGAGGCAGGATTCGAACCTGCGACCGTAGCGGTCGTGCGGTTCCACACTGAAGCGCCTAGAACCGCTCGGCCACTTCGGCCGGCCCCAATTTAAAAGAAAGGAAAAATACATTAGTTCAATAAATGACAAAGAATTGGAGCAATAAATTCAATTGGATTTGAAATTTATCTGTTATTCACAGATGACAAATAAATGATTTTATTCGAGTAAGTGAATAATGTTTCGAATGATATCTGCAATTCGCGAATAACAAATGTTAACTCTTATCTCTATTCGTCATTCGCATAAACTTCCCCCCAGGTCTGGTGCTGGCGAAGAGCATCGCGCATGTGCACTCTGCAGATTCGCAGCGACTAAAGGCGCGTGAAAGCAGTGTGACCGTGGATAAATCCCCAGGCGGCTGTGCTAGTCGCAAGGCCGGTGCACATGCTCTCACGCGGCTGTCATAAGCATCGGTAATCTTCGGCAACTTCCGCCAACGTTCGCGAAGTGTATTCGGGCTCTTACATATCGCAGGTGCTTGCGCGCCACGCGGACAGGAAGCACGTTTGCAAGGCAATGGTAAGAGCTGCGTGCAGCGGGCCGGCACGTGGGCGATCGGACAGGTTTTTCGTGACCTTGTGATAATGACAGACGCCTGGCAACAACTTCCCTTGCTTTTGTTCCCTGCCAGGTCACCGTGCGCATTGTGCAAGCGCTTATGAAAATCTGCGATGTTTTTCCGCCAAAAGAAAGTGAATGACAGCTTCCGCTTCCAACGCGCCTCAGTTGCAGACGCTATTTTGAAAGCTACGTTCAAAAAATGGCTCTGAGCACTATGGGACTTAACTTCTGTGGTCATCAGTCCCCTAGAACTTAGAACTACTTAAACCTAACTAACCTAAGGACATCACACACATCCATGCCCGAGGCAGGATTCGAACCTGCGACCGCAGCAGTCCCGCGGTTCCGGACTGCGCGCCTAGAATTGAAAGCTACGTATTGCGACCTATTGCGACTTCATAAAACTAAAGGGGCTGAAAGGTGAATATTCTTCGATGTTCACAACAACTTAAGCATTTTTCTCACCCGAAATTGCCCGAGGAAAAAAAACAAAAAAAAAAAAAGATGTGGCATTACTTACTGAACGCTCGTCAAACGCATTACTTAACTAAAATATCGCTTTATAACAACAGATGTTGGTTTCCAGACAGACCGAAGGATCATTTATTCTAGTTTTGACCGATAGTACCTCCTGAATGAAAATCTAAAACTCTCTTTCAAAACGCCCTGTATCTGTCTCACCAGTCGAACACGCTTTTCTAACTTTTTTGAGTGCAAATGGCTCAAATGGCTCTTAGCACTATGGGACTTAACATCTGGCCATCAGCCCACTAGAACTTAGAACTACTTAAACCTAAGGACATCACACACATCCATGCCCGAGGCAGGATTCGAATCTCCGACCGTAGCGGTCGCACGGTTCCAGACCTTTTCTGAGTAAATTATTACATAAATGACAATTTAGTCTTTCCACTCCCATTCTTTCATTGTACAATTAGCATACTCTAGTTTTCCTTGAGCTCTTATGAAGAGGCGCTGGAGTGCAGCGAGCTACTTCTTCCTCTTTCTTTGGAAGAGGGAACTCGTACGTGGCAGACATTTGTAGACAGATGCTGAGGTGATTTTCGACGTGGAACGTTACCGGACAGTCTAAACGCAATCTTCTACAAACAACATCTCCGCCATGTCATCCATCGTTGGGAACGTTGTCTCACATTGAAGAGCGAATGTGCAGAGGACGAATAATACTAGCATCATGGTTCATGGTCGCAAATGGATTTTTTCGTGGTGATAATTAAAACTTTATAAATAATCCACCGACATATACCTCCAGAGAAATCTGTGAAGATAAAACCGAACAGATTAGAGCTCACGCAGCAGCTCACCAAGAGATGTTATTCTGAACACCATTTTGTTTGTGACTGATGTATGCTGGTGGCTACTTTTCACATCCTGTTATTGTATTTCGTTCTTTTATAAAAACTATTGGTTAACAATATTTCTTGGTCTCAGTCTAGTTTTTACTGTCGATTGTCTCCTCGCCTTGATTATTCTGTGTTCATGTGCACCTCACTATATTGGGTTTTCCTCCTTAAATGTACTATCTCGGAAAATTCGGCATCTGAGCAAACATTTATTGTGTATTCTGTGTCTAACTCCCTCAAATTATCCCTAGCATTCTTGGTTATTTAGAGTACACCCTACTGATCACTGCTTATACAGGGTGAACTACATGAAACCTACACCACAAGTATTGCGGCAATGGAAAGCGCTATTGGCGTGCGGTTTTCACAGACTGTCAGCGGCTCGTATTGTTAGGCAATCAAAAGCTTGTAATATTACTTACAAAGTTATTTTTGTCCAAAGTACATCTTTTAAATCGAACAATACCTATTCAAGGCAACAAACTAAAAGCATGGTAAATTAGAATGTTAGTGATACTTACTGCAGGATTCTAGTGCGAGTCATTCAGGAAATATCGTATTTTGAAAAGTTCCCACACTGTCACCTGTACAACATCTAAAGAATAACAACACAAATGCCTACACTAGCTATGTAGATTCTGAAAAGTAACAAGGCAACTGATCATCAGAGATTACGTTCAAATTGGCCACCGGCAGCTGAAATACACGCTTCCAGTCTGGTATGGAACGACTTTTGCAGACTTGCTAGCATTTCAGCGGAGTTGTCACGGTAGGCTGCAGTAATGCGTCGTTGCATATCATCGGGTGTAGTTGTTATGTCTTCGTAGACAGCGTCTTTCAGCTTTCCCCAGAGAGAAAAAGTCTATGGACTTCAAATCCAACGAATTGGAAACAATTCATGAAGACATGCTATCGTGCTCTGTGGGCTGGACAGCAATCATATTGGTACCACAGGTTCCTCCTGGTATGCAGAGGAACATCTTCTGGAATCCATGGAAAATGGTCTGTTAGGAGGCTGCAGCACTTGTGCTCGTTCAGTGTTCCGTCTATGAAAAATGGGCCTTCGAGCTGATTATTCGCTATCCCACTCCACGCGTTAACAGTTCATGGACGCTAAAGTTCCGCCTGAAGAAGCCAACGGGGAGTAGTAGCAGACCAACAGCACACGTTTCGGCGGTGTGGCTTCATCACTGCACATGAAACATCAGGAGTATTCTGCCTCAATGCCAAGTTAACACGATTCTCGTAATTTTTTCCATGCAGCACTTGACAGAAGAGAAGCGACAGGGATGAAACCTATATCGATGGAGAATGCCTAGGACACTTGCCTGACACATACAATTTCCTCGTGCGACTGCACTAACATGCGGGTCAACTGAAACATCAGCAACCATTCTGTCGAGATGCTTGACGTCTGGTGGGATATCTTGCCGCATAAACCGTACAAGAACGAAGTGCCATTCCTCCTACACTCCTCATACACCATGAGCATGTCCGCTTTTTCTGCATAAGGAAATTCCATCGTTCACTCACGACATACTGTTTGGACTGTCACATACTAACTGAGAAGCAAGTCGTAATGAACTCCAGGAATATCCATCACATTGTAAGCAAACGTAACAACATCGTATCTAGCTACTACACAGGTTGAATGGCACAAACAAGTGTTGGTGTAGATTCAAATGGCTCTAAGCACTATGGGCCTTAACATCTGAGGTCTTTAGTCCCCTAGAACTTAGAGCTACTTAAACCTAACTAACCTAAGGACATCACACACGTCCATGCCCGAGCCAGGATTCGAACCTGCGACCGTAGCGGTCGCGCGGTTCCAGACTGAAGCGCCTAGCTAGAACCGCTTGGCCACACCAGCCACATCAAAATATGATATTCCGCAACCGACTCCCACTATAATCCTGCAAGAAACATCACTCTGCTTTTAGACTGTTAATGTCAATAGGCATTGTTCCATTTTAAAAAGTGTATGTTTGCACAAAAAATACACTAAGCATTATTACAATCTATTTATTGGCTGACAATACGAGACCCTGACCACCAATCCATTCTGTGAAAACTGCACATCAGTTTTCTATTCCGCAATATTTGCCGGGAAAGTCGTAAGTGATTCACCCAGTATAATTACAAGCAGCATGGTACACTTAGCAGTTCACAATAATGATTCAAATGCAGCCCCAATTTTGTTACATAATGCATGCATGTACTTGACAAAATTAATTCTGTATCATGCAGGAAATTTATATGTGCTGAGGGTATCAGAAAGATGCGTCAGGTGGAGACGGATCTCGTATTTTCTCCTTGTTTGAGTAATATTGTGACGGTACGTCGCATAAATGGACATTTGGAGAAAGGGAAAAGAAGTTTTTGTTATGCGACGTGCGAACCATACATTATCTAAAGACTAAGTACGTCTGCGCGATGTATAACAAATAGTAAAGACTGTAAATTATTATTATCGATGTAATTAACAAAACACAATTTTTTTGGTATAATCTCTGTGTAACATAGGCCATGAAGATCATAGACAATGCTTTGATTGAACTCTCTCTCCTCTTTTTGTTTCATCTAGCGCTAGGCCGCCATTCTAGCGTTGGACGATAATTAATGTAAGTTTTTTTCTGTATTTTTGCAAAATATAATAATTGTCATTAGAAAGTGTGTATTACTGACTTAGTTGTCCATGATCGCAATCATTAATTCTCATTAACCAAATTTTTACAGAACTTTTTAGTGCAGGGAACTCATCTCCCCTAACAGGATTTAGTCGGCCATTACGCTGACTGTATTATTTAATTAAAATTTCATGTCATAATATTAAATGTAAAGTTGAGAGGTTTCTCTACCTTGATCTTACAATAGTTTCAGAGTTACCAGAGTAAAAATAGATTTCGTTCATTAATATTTAGAATAATGAATGAGGTCAGTATGTTTCGAGTTTGGCCGCCTAACGGCAGATGAGATTCTCTCCAGTTTTGCCTTGCCAATAATGAACAAGAAATATTGAAAATCATTCCATTAAATAAGCTCCGCTATATCTCAGTTAATCTTTGTGGAATTTGGTACATAAATAACCAGTACCCCCTGAGAATCACATTAATGATTAGAGTTTGCGTAAGAATACGCATATTTCCTTTTCTCAATAGCAGCGCTCCCGCAAACTATTTATTAGAAGGCGGTGAGTCGTGCGTTGTGTTTAAAAAATATTATATCGTACGTATTCAGGGACAGCCGATGTCCATACGAGTGTTACCGCGGTATAAGTTGATTAAAAGTCTCACGCTAGCCCACAATATTAAAAGACACCCCAACCAAAACCATAAAATATAATTATAAAAATAAAAAATATTTAATTATCCCTTGATAAATGCACCCAAACATACACAGCTATACCGTGATAATATTACGTAATTTTTCCTATAAAAGGAAGCAGCAGTATGAAGGTAAGGCTTGGTGCCGATTTGGTAATAGTTAAATAAATCTTTAAATTTTTGAAAGTGTAACCAGGTACTGTGTCTTCTTGTCTTCATTTTACCCGCACATTTCGTAGTTTCATTTCTTGCTTTACACATAATTTTAAAATTATCGTATGCCATGAGGCCACGGTCAGGTGCTTTGAGCTTGCAGTACCTGTAAATGTCAACTTGGACGAGTGTGAGACATGTGAAGTAGATTTGTGGCCACTGACGAGGGCATCCGTTTTACAACCTGGCCTACAAGTGCCCTGTAATGCAGCCTTGAACCTGGCTCTCAGACGCTCAGGGAAAATCGAGCTGAACAAGTTGGCTCAGGGTCAGTTAAGGCCAGCAGGATTCGTTGCTAGCCTGCGTTTGTCAGCAGCTGAGCTACGAGGCGAAAAGAACAACTTTACCATTCCGATGGCAGATGAAAATTGACGCATGCGCTAGAACTTAGCTTCATAAACCCTAGGCGTTATGAGATATTAAAAGGTGAGTAAAGTGCTAGTGGCAGGTTTTTGGCGACAACAGTTTATTTCCCCATAAATGATATGAGATGGCATTTTGCTCTACATTATGGATGTGACTGTCGTCGCAATTCTCCCGACTATTAAGAAAGAATTATTAAGTTACTAAATAATTACACACAGACTTTTTCCATTTTGACCCAAGATATATTGCTTGGATAATGTGTCGTCGTCTGTGAGTAGAATGAAAGTTTAGAGGAGATAGCAAAGGGAATGAACAAAGTGTTATCCATGTACCAGTATAAAGAAGTCCAACATAAAGAAAAAGTATACTTATTGGGCATGGTGTGAGTTCTTTCGGAATGTAACAGACACCGTATCCATATAAGCATATAGTTCTAGCGATACCGGTCATTATCTTCTTCTTCTATGCAGATGCACACATATTACTCGAACTCTTACGGGACTTGGTAAGAATGCCTTCCACGCGTAATGAGTGTGTTGGGCAGGGACACTACGAACGTAGAGTGTGGACGTACAAGGTGAGTATGTGGGTCTCGCGGGAGGCATGCGCGAGATGGTCCCTGTAGTCGCACTCTCCTCTATGCCCTCGGTGGCTCAGTGGATCGTGTTCGGTCAGAGAGCCCGTAGGCTTTTGTAATAAAAAACTGAGTGGAGGGATTAACAAACGAACTTGAAAGGATGTCATGTGACGTTCGCAACGACCAAACACAACGATTAAAAAAAAGATCGATAGAGTGTCTGCCATGTAAGCAGGAGATCCCGGGTTCGAGTCCCGGTCGGAGCACACATTTTTACCTGTCCCCGTTGATATACATCAACGCCCGTCAGCAGCTGAAGATATTAATATACAATTCTAATTTCGTAAAGAAAAAGTGGTGAATAATACGAAATGAAAGTTCTCGATGGCAAAAATTTTATTATTTTTAATATGGTTAGTGTTATGTGTGCATATTTTGTTGGAGTGAGAATGGAATATGTATATGAATCTATTTCGTTGTTGCTCAGTGAAGGTATATAACATTTATTACGACGTATATACTAGCACTCGTAATCTTGGATGTAAATTTCACCATATTAAATGACGGAGTCAACACCAGGGTGACTTGAGTAAAGATCTTAAGCTTGGCCCAGTATTTCAAATAACAAGTAACTGAGGAATAATACTTTATTTCAACTGTCATCTAACCAGATGATCTATCTAGGCAGTTTTAAGAAATTACAGGGAAAAGTTAAGCTTAATACTATATTAGAGAATGATCATAAAGAATGACAAAGATGAAAGATTACAAAGTGATGGTGAGACTCACGGAACTAGGTGATTAAACCACAGATCCTAATTCTGTGACATGTGGTGCTAAATAATGACGATACAAATCTATTGATGTTACAATATCTGAGGAAAGGTTCTGAGGTTGAAACGTCCCCTTAGAAAAATTATGAATGACTGTGCTTCTACGTTATTTGATACAAAGACAGCTGAGTAACACTCAACGTGCTCAGTTTTCTCTTTACTTATTCTGATCATTACTAAACTGACACACAATATTTTTAGCGCAACGCAATCTGACTTTCAAAAATCACTACAAAGGAATGGCCCTGACTAACAATAACCTATACCTTTCATGAATCACTTACGTCACAAAAATCTTTGTTACTGGAACTACTGCAATACAGCGAGCGCCAATACTGCCAGGTAAATAAGAGATTCTAGCTACTGAAGGCACTAACTACGGATAGGCACAGTTAGCAAATGAAAGATTTTGATAGAGAACAAACAATGTATTTACCCTAATAGTGTTCAAAAGTCATCATATATATGTCTCTCAATTCATAACATCCATCTTTACAAATCTCCTTTTTCGGGCGGACACACGTCCAGATCGTCCGCTCATAGCACCCTCTCAAAACTCTGGCATCTCTCTCTACACATCCACCACTGCTGGCGGCTCACCTCCAACTGCCCAACGCTATGCGCTGTTCACACGAGATGTATGTAGGAGGAAGCTGTGGTGTCTAGGAATCCTGCATACTAGATTCGCTAGACAAACAATCAAACAAGTCGCATTAATGAGTTTTATTACAATAAGAAAGCTGGCCGGTGTGGCCGAGCGGTTCTAGGCGCTTCAGTTTGGAACTGCACGACCGCTACGGTAGCAGGTTCGAATCCTGCCTCAGGCATGGATGTGTGTGATGTCTTTAGGCTAGTTAGGTTTAAGTAGTTCTAAGTTGTAGTGGACGGATGACCTCAGATGTTAAGTCCCATAGCGCTCAGAGCCATTTGAACCATTTTTTACAATAAGAAAACTACAATAATTAACTTTGGCAATTACACAGATGTTTCGCAACCAAAGGGCGACATACGAAATAATCTGTCTTTGCGGTGACTTCTGATCTCTAAATGACAAAAGTCATTCCTGTACTGCTGTCGAAGTAGAGATGGATCGAACTCGTTCATTCCCGTGAACTACTTCATTCATTTCACTCTTTGCCATGAAGCGTTCAAATGAAGTAGTTCACTCATGAAGTAAGGAAGCCTGGTGAAGTTGCCCAGTTCGCCGCTCAGCCGCCTCTACGTTCGCTTCGCCTCGCTCGTACAAGAAAGCTTCGTAATAATAATAATTTTACCAACAGATGGCCGAACTATGCAGTACCGTGCACGCAACGTTTTATGCTCTTACAGCGTCTAACTTAAATAGAGCATGGTCGAAGGGGACAAAGGAAAGATAAACAGAGAAGCCTGTCACATATAAAGAAGGTATTACATTTAATCTTGCTCGACGTTTTCTCATGAAGCCCCCAAGATAGTCTTTACCTGCCAAATGAAACATTATTTGTTGTATTCATGGACTGAAAACTAGGGCTACCAACGAAATGCAGTCAAATTTTATGTTCCTTTTAAAATTTAATCCAAAATAGGATGAGTATGTTTACCACTGTCACAAAGTCTGTATACCTACGTTAAGTAATTATTCAGAAGTTTTCCTGTAGATTTTATTTTTGTTCAGAATAATAACCCTCCAGATTCAAAACGTAAACTGTCACCTGTAGTCACTGGTGTACGGTTTCAGGGAAAATCCCTCTTTAAGTGTTATTAAGAAACCTTTTATATTCATGTTGGCTGTGCGTGCTCACCCAGCCAGCCTCTTCATTTGTATCTTTAATATTCATTTGTCTGCAAGCGTTGCCAACGATAGGCTACCCGTGGGCGCGAAGCTTAACTGCACAAATAGTCACGGGTAATGATGTCAGCACGGCAGGAAGCAGCTGACGCTGCCTTCCCCTCGCCCCACACCGCCCAATCCCCTCGTAAACCTTTCGTTCCCCACAAACACCGCGCGATTTGTCGACAGGCAGTAGAGGGAGGAATGAAGTGAATGGAGGATGAGTGGCGTAGCGCCGGTGTAATGGGAGAGGGAGAGGGGAAGAGATTGAGTGAACTAGAAAAAAGTGTGAAGTGTGCTATCTGTGAAGAGTTTGAAGTACCAGTTCATTGAAATTGAGTGGTTAGTTCACACTTCACTGGAGTGAAGCGTTCATTTGAACGACTCATTCACGAGCTCCCCATCACTATGTCGAAGTGTCTAACATAGACGCTGCTATCCAAGTCGCTAACATAGAAGCTGCTATACAAGTGGCTAATCTCGAAGCTGCTGTTGACGTGGGGCCCACCAGTCGGGCGCGGCGCTTATGTCCTCTTCACGTAGGGGTCGCTGCTGTCGCGTTGTCGTCCTGGAAGGGAGATCGATCAGCATACGATTGGCTGACTTCTTCTCACAGCCATCTCTTTCTTGCCCTTCCCCACTGGCGTGCCGTAACAGAAGTAATAAACACTGACAGATAAAAAAATCACAACACAAAAAATAATTAATGCAGAGTAATGAAAATTTGTGAATACGTTGTCTAGGTAACTTATTTAAGTGATTAAGATTGCAAGACTATACACAACAGCGGTATGTGGGCCAGGGTTATCCTGTTGGAAACACCCCTGGAGTGCTGATAATTAATGGCAACAGAACGGATCGAATCACCAGACTGACGTCCAAATCTGCAGTCAATGTGCGTGGGATATCTACATCCATACTCCGCAAGCCACCTGTTGGTGTGTGGCGGAGGATACTTTGAGTACCTCTATTGGTTCTCCCTTCTATTCCAGTCTCGTATTGTTCGTGGAAAGAAAGATTGCCGGTATGCCTCTGTGTGAGTTTTAATCTCTCTGATTTTATCCTCATGGTCTCTTCGCGAGATATACGTAGGAGGGAGCAATATACTGCTTGACTCCTCGGTGAAGGTATGTTCTCGAAACTTCAACAAAAGCCTGTGCCGAGCTACTGAGCGTCTCTCTTGCAGAGTCTTCCACTGGAGTTTATCTATCATCTCCGTAACGCTTTCGCGATTACTAAATGATCCTGTAAAGAAGCGCGCTGCTCTCCATTGGATCTTCTCTCTCTCTTGTATCAACCCTATCTGGTACGGATCCCACACCGGTGAGCAGTGTTCATGCAGTGGGCGAACAAGTGTAGTGTAATCTACTTCCTTTGTTTTCGGATTGCATTTCCTTAGGATTCTTCCAATGAGTCTCAGTCTGGCAGTGCTCCTAAATCGTACGAAATCGTACCCCACGCCATAGTGCCAGATGTAAGCCCACTACGTCAAGCACGCAGAGAGATTGGTTGCAGCCCTTCAAAAAATGTTCAAATGTGTGTTAAATCTTATGGGACTTAACTGCTAAGGTCATCAGTCCCTAAGCTTACAGACTACTTAACCTAAATTATCCTAAGGACAAACACACACCCATGCCCGAGGGAGGACTCGAACCTCCGCCGGGGCCAGCCGCACAGTCCAGGACTGCAGCGCCTGAGACCACTCGGCTAATCCCGCGAGGCTTGCAGCCCTTCAGTGCCCTCCTTGTAAATAACACACGGTCCTCATTCGCACCGAGGCACAACTAGCTTCCATTAGAAAACACAACAGACCACCACTTGCCCTCGAAAGAGCTCTCGCCTAACACCACTGAAGTCACAAATGGCGGCGGTTTGGGATCAGTGGAATACACGCCACAGACCGTCCTAGCTCGGAGCAGTCCTCGACATAATCGATTTGTAACAGTTCGCCGTGTCACTGTGGCGCCAACTTCTGTGCGAATTGCTGCTGCAGACGATGCGGCAGAGCCATACCCCGAAAGCGATAGTCTTCTCTCTCGATAGTGCCACGTGGCCGACTGGAACCTGGTCTTCTTGCGACCGTAGTTTCTCGTGACCACCGCTGCCAGCAGTCATGCAGCAGCCTTACAGCCACTACATACAGTGGCTATATTCATGCTAAGTCTTCCTGCACTATAGCAGAAGGAAAATTCGGATTCTCATAGCCTTATTATTGGACCTCGTTCACATTCATTGAGGTGTTGATAATGACGTCTTTGTCGCCTTAAAGGCATTCTTGACTTACATCAACTCACCACGTCCAGTCTCAAAGGTCACTCACGCTCACGACCATTACAACGTGTCTTCAAAGCAAACCTGATTCGTATCTTCATAGTGCGCTACTAACGCCACTCTTCTGCGACTGGCGAGAAATTAGAATACATATCATCTTTCAAACGTAATAACAGACCTACCAACTTTCGTTTATGTCACACAACTCCTTCCTGGTGTTCTGAGAATTTTTCCGTCAGTGTATTAGTTGGTTTTTCTAGGAACGTACGCTGTCACAACTTTAACAGTAAACCACGCAACATCTCTTGCAACGTCCACTGCTATGGTTCTGTGAGCGTCTCTGTGACGTATTCGCTCTCGCTCGGGAATCCCGTGTAGAAAAACGCTGCTCCTCTCTCGATCTTCTATATTTCCTCTATCAATACTACTTCATCTGGGTCCTATATAGGAAAGCAATACTCCAATATCGGTCGAACGAAGGTTTTGCAAGCCACCTTCTGCTTGGATGGACTACACTTCCTGAGAATTCTCGGTCTGGAATCTGCCTTTTCTACGATTATTTGTACGTGGTCGTTCCACTTTGGATCATCTTTGCCCATACTCACATGTGTTTAACGAAAACGGCTATTTACAGTGACTGTTTAGCAACGGTGTAGTGAAACAATAGTAAGGCCTCCCACCCATTTATGATTAATGCGTTACATTTGTTTATCCTGACCGTCATCTGCCAATCCCGGCACCAAGCGTCGATCGTCTACCGGTCATTTTCGGTTATGTAGTGTTTCTTCCAGTTTTGTCCCATTTTTCCCACATAAAACCATATACTGGTTTTAATCACCTGTTGTAGCACAAAATTACCACATTATTATCCAGCTGTTGACCATCGCATTCAAATGATCGATAAAGCTGTACTTGACTACATAATATTAAGTGCTCGCATATTTTCAGATAATATTCTTCTATGTCCTGTGTGGGTCAGTTAATTAAAAAAAAAAAGAATGAAGCACTGTAGTGAAACTGTGGTGTCACCGCCAGACACCACACTTGCTAGGTGGTAGCCTTTAAATCGGCCGCGGTCCGTCAGTATACGTCCGACCCGCGTGTCGCCACTATCAGTTTGCAGACCGAGCGCCGCCACACGGCAGGTCTAGAGAGACTTCCTAGCACTCGCCCCAGTAGTACAACCGACTTTGCTAGCGATGGTTCACTGACAAAATACGCACTCATTTGCCGAGACGATAGTTAGCATAGCCTTCTGCTACGTCATTTGTTACGACCTAGCAAGGCGCCAGTACCAGTTACTATTGATACTGTAATAATGTACCGTCAAGACCGACGTTCAGCATTAATGGATTAAAGTTAAGTATTCCACCAGCTACGTCCGTTTTTTCTAAATTCTGATTTCCTTGTCCTGTTCCAGACCTCACGCCAGCCTGCGTGAGCTAAAACGCGTGCCTTTTGGCCTCCTCTAGTAACCCGGTGTTGGCTCTCCTGCCAACCAAAACAGAAACAAAAAATACGAATGTATACGCTAAAAAATGAGCGCGACTACAACTGGGAAAGTAAAGCCTTTGAAAAAGATGATGTCCCATACTCCTTGACAGAGCGTAGGGGAACGATGCGGGAGACCCGCACCGCCTTACTAGGCAAGGTCCTAGTGGAGGTAGTTTGCCATTGCCTTCCTCCGACCGTAATGAGGATGAAAGATGATGATGACACGACAAGAACAGTCATCTCCAGGCGGGTGAAAATCCCTGACCCCGCCTGGAATCGAACCCGGGACCCCGTGCTTTTTTTAAAATTCTCATTTTGTTCGTTTTTGATCATTGTATCTGCTCGGGGCGGACGTCGCAATACGCCCATTTCAGTTCGTCGTTGATCCATTAACTCAGTATTTTTATTACAGAGAGCAGCTAACCCTCCGACCGAACACGCTGAGTTACCGTGCCGGCTCGCTCGGGAAGCGAAAACGCTACCGCGAGACCACGAGCTGTGGGCTCGAAAAAGAAAGTGAAGGCAAAATACTTGCAAATGGTTGACTTTGATGCGTGAGTAAGTAAACGTTCCTTGCGAACAAAAAGATTTATGTCGAAATTATTGAGCTGCTAAAAAGTTAAAGTAATTTTGAAATGAGAAGAAGATAATGAATTGCCTCGAGAAACAGGAAATATCTCAGGACATATGTTTAACATATGTAATATCATTAAGAAATACATGGTGTTTCAAAAAGAATATACGTATTACAAAGTACTATTTTGTCCAATCTATCGATCGCTGCGCCTCGGCTCGGTTATTGGAGAAACAAATACATAGCCTAGTTTATATTAATATCCGCTAGACGTCTGTTGTCTTCTGTTTTGCTTGGTCACCGTCATATGTTTAAAATGGCTACTCCGCAGCAGGAATCATTTTGTGTTCTCGAGTTTGCGAAATGCAATTCCGTGATTACAGCAGTGCAAAGACATTTCAGGTTGAGGTACTAAATTGATCCTCCGAATTCGTGGAACATTCGCAGGTGGTATCGACAGTTTATAGATACAGAATGTGGATGTAAAGGAAGGAGTCCTGGCCGCCCTCGTGTTGCTGAAGAAAATGTTGCACGAATTCAAACTGCTTTCCAGCGTTCTTGTTCTTGTGGTCTTCAGTCCTGAGAGTGGTTTGATGCAGCTCTCCATGCTACTCTATCCTGTGCAAACTTCTTCATCTCCCAGTACCTACTGCAGCCTACATCCTTCTGAATCTGCTTAATGTATTCATCTCTTGGTCTCCCTCTACGGTTTTTACTCTCCACGCTGCCCTCCAATACTAAACTGGTGATCCCTTGACGCCTCAGAACATGTCCTACCAACCGATCCCTTGTTCTAGTCAAGTTGTGCCGCAAACTTCTCTTCTCCCCAATCCTATTCAATGCTTCCTCATTAGTTATGTGATCTACCCATCTAATTTTCAGCATTCTTCTGTAGCACCACATTTCGAAAACTTCTATTCTATTTTTGTCCAAACTATTTATCTTCCATATTTCACTTCCATACATGGCTACACTCCATACAAATACTTTCAGAAGCGACTTCCTGACACTTAAACCTATACCCGATGCTTTCCAGCGTAGTCCTTAAAATATAACTCGTCGTGCCAATCGGAAGTTCTAACTGCCTACAACCACAATTTGGCGTGTTTTGAGACATCAGTTGGTTATGAAGCCGTACAAGTTACAGCTGCTATAAGTCCTGCGCTCTGATAGCAAACGAAAAACTGTGGCATTTTGTAACTAGATTCTTGATACTATTCACAATGAGAACACTTTCGCACAACGCATCGTGTTCAGTGATGAAGCGACTTTCCATGTTAGTGGTCGGGTAAACAAACACAATGTCCGAATTTGGAGACTACAGAATCCATATGCAGCCATTGAATTTGTTTTGTGCGATATCCAGATCATCTGTTTACGACCAATTCTTCTTGGATGGAAATACGGTTGACGGTCAGCAGTATCTTGCTATGTTACAAAACTGGTTGTTTCCGAGGCTGCATGAAGACAACTTCATTTATCAACAAGATGAGGCAACACCTCACTGGAGTCGCCAAGTGCGTGAATATCTGAATAAAACTCTACCGAACCGTTGGTTTGGTCGTCAAGGAGCTGCCGACTTAGTATGTCTCAGCTGGGCTCCACAGTCAGCGAATTTGACACCCTCTGACTTCTTTCCGTGGGGTTTCGTCAAAGACAACGTTTATCTACCACCACTCCCACAGAACCTGAAAGAGTTGAATAACTGGATCTGTACTGGCATAACATCAGTGACGAAGGACATGCTTGCCTGAGCATGGGAGGAATTTTAGTATCGATGTGATATAGTTAGTGACGGTGATGGAGGACACATTGAACATCTGTAATCTGAACTTGAGAGGTTCGTAAATACGTCTGTAAAGCTTCATATTCGTATGTCTTAAAGTTTAATAAATACTTGCATTCGAAATACGTATATTCTTTCTCAAACACCTTGTACATGGCAGAAAATCAAAAATAAAATGCTTTGCTCACCCGCGAGAAATGAATTTCACTAAAGGCACTGTTCAAAAAGAAATAAAGCAGATAATAGCAATCAGCAAAAAGAGATTTTTTAGAAACTGTGCTACTAATATACTGATCTACATTTCTTAACGCCACTTACCGCTCAAATTGGAAATCTGCTAATGTAACTGGCATGGGAAGATGGATTTGCAGGGACGCCTGTTGCGAGGATTACAGTCATTTGTCACATTGTCTTTTTATTTATTTTCGAAGTCTCAGTGTAGATAAACTTTATTGATATCTCTGCAGGCATCTCCGCCATTAGTAAGTTGTAATTACCTATAATCCATCTTCTTCTGGCGTCAGTATGTTACATAACCAACTGGTAGCGCTTTCCTCTGCGAAACTCAAGTGTTCAAATCAAAGTAGACTTTCTGATGCACACTTGATGTTGGCTGACCACTAAAATAAATAGTACTTTGTTAAAAATTTACGACTATTACAGAACAAATGTTTGGATGATACAGGGTAATATTGTGTAATGGTATTAATAAGGGATTGATCACGTCAATACATATAAATCTTCCGATCGTGTTCCAGATATCTGTTATTAGATTCCTTCCACTACTTAGACTTTTTTGATTAATTATGATATAAAATTAACGCCTGTACAAAAGAAAGAGTGAGAATTCGATATTTAACTAATCGTTTTTGAGAATGGAGTAGGCGAACAGAAACACTCAGGATGCTGCAGCGTTCACCTTTACCGATGGAAATTAACCTGTCAGACTGATTGTACTCTAGGGGGCAGATTTACATATTTACATTAAGTGCCGATGACTAACTTCGACCATACACAAAGACCTGAAATGCTCTCCCTCCACCCCCCCCCCTCTCTCTTTCTCTCTGAGATTATTCTGCATAGAAATGGTTCTGTACACTTCTTGAAGCAGAAAGTTTTTTTTTTCTTCACTGTTAGGTTTTCGTTTCGATTTACATTGATTACAATTTGCAGTCTAAGATGATTTTCCAGAGAAGACTTTCTCTTCTTCAAACATGGCAATAAATTTAAAAATCACCAACTTTTACATATGAATGAGCTCGTATATTTGCAATAGAAAGCATTACTACCGTCTAAACTTCAGTTGCTGTAAGTAGCTTGTTTATATGTTTGTATGTTGGCAGCGCTTTAGGCTGCATTAATATCACTGGCAGCACTGTGCGGCCACTGTAAGAGACTCTGGAGCTGGAAGGATTCACATTTAGAGGTTAATAGTTAGCAGTGATGGACGTTAGGAGTATTAGTAGTGTGAGCGGATGGTCTGGATGTGCGTCTGTCATGGAGATTTAGTGTTGGTTGGAAATGGATTGTAAAATGATAATGGAATTATGGACTATTATATAAATTTTGGAACTGGATGTCACATGATTAAGGTAAAATCTGCTAAATACATTGTTTGCTCTGCAACAAAATCTTTCTTCTGATAACCTTATGCCTATTAGTAGTTACAGCATACAGTAGTTAGAAGCCTTTTATTTAGCTGGCTGTACACTTGCTGTAGTTTGTGTCATGAAGATTTTCTGTGAGGTAAGTTCAAATGGTTCAAATGGCTCTGAGCACCATGGGACTTAACTTCTGAGGTCCTCAGTTCCCTAGAACTTAGAACTACTTAAACCTAACTAACCGAAGGACATCACACACATCCATGCCCGAAGCAGGATTCGAACCTGCGACCATAGCGGTCTCGCAGTTCCAGACTGTAGCGTCTAGAACCGCTCGCCCACTCCAGCCGGCTGTGAGGTAAGTGACTTATGAAATGTATGGGTTATTGTTAGGATTTCTTCTAATTCAGGGACTTTCTTTTGTGTTAATTAATAGTCAGATAGTGTTGTATTTGTATATTGTGGGTCATAAGTGAATAGAATAAGTTTGAGCTCTATTTGTCAGGGAAAATTCTGTAGGTCAGTGCTGAAACGATGAAGACAAGCAAAGTGCCAGTACGTTCAGTTTCACTCAGTGGTTTTAGTAGGTTCAGTTTCAATCAGCAGTTTAAATAAAAACATATTAAGAAGTTTCACCTGACGACCCCGCCAGGATACCTCGGTGGAATCTTATTTTCTGGTAGTTAGAATAATTAGTGCATGATTAGAAATTAGTTATTGTTTACTGCTAGCACTTAATTGTATATGGAATTTCCTTTGTAGTTGTAGTTTCTTATTGTTGTACTGTATTGTAATGCATAAAGCAGTTGTGGCAGCATGTGGATTTGTACTAAGTGTCTCGCAGTCAATTTTGCAACTAATTATATATTGATTATTTTCAGTGCTATTTTAGTGTGTCTTCTTATTTTTGTTTTTCAAATTGTTTTTCGTGTGTTGTCATGTGAAATAGAGTGACAATCATGGTGTGTGAAAGCACAAAACTAGGCTGTAAAGCAAACTGAGAAATGACAGTGAGGATGAGTGTAGCTTGTAAGCACCACTTTGTAATGAAGTGGCAAATGTTTGAGACAATAATTTGGTAACAGTGCATAGGGACATGGACCAGACAGTAAATAATGGCGTAGACATTGAAACAATTAGTGAACAGGGAAGTATTTTCGATTGAACGGTCAGTAACTGTTCGGCTCAGGAATGCGAAATAACAGAACAAAATCTTGCAAATATCGTAGGTTCAGGTTTTGCGTCATTACACTTTTCTCAATTAAGTGAAGATGCAAACTCTACTCTTCATAATACGAATATTGCTGATGCAAATGCGCTGCTGAAAAGCACAAAGCAACATGTTTCATTCACTAATACATTGTTATTGCAATTAATGCAACAAATGGAATAAAATCAGAAACTAACACAGCAACAACTCCAAAAATAGACATAACTGAGCAAACGCTGGAACAAACACGTGAAGGTTTAACCGCTGTGTTACTTAAAATCGAATAGAAATGTCAAAAAATTTGCAAAGATGTAAAAACACAAATTTGTGAGCATTTTCAGCCTCTTTTTACGCGACTTGAAAACACATTACAGAATCATGAAGCAGCCGTAAAAGAACTGCAGATCATTGTACACGAAAATCACGACACCTCGGAGGATAAAACTGTCTCTGTTGCATCTTCCGATATGGTCGTGCAACTTGTAAAAGATCAGGAAAACTTAAGGGACACAGTAGATACGATTACGACACAAATGGGCACTGTAAAATTTGGTTCAGAAAAACACATGGAGGAAATCAGCACATTATCGGAAAAAGTAGCCGAAATTTCGGATCAGTTAACAAATTTATCTTCAAAGGTAGATGATAATTTGAACGATACAAGACCGGTAGCCTTTACTGACACAGATGCGTACGAGGAAATTAGGAAAGTTAAACAAAGTCAGAATCAAATTAATACCCAACACAAAAGAGAAATGAGGGAAGTACAAGATCAGTTGTCACAGGTGATACAAGAACTGCATATTTCAGAGTATAATCTCGCTCCGACACGGGAAATGGGATCTAGAAATATGGAAAAGTCACAAAGCAATAACACAGGGTATTTCGGAGATTTTGAAAGGTGTTGGCAAGGCGCACTGAATCTTGAGATGGAGCCGCCGACACGACGTAAGAATGACCGATTCACGACTCGGCGACATGATGACCTTGACTAGCAGCTCTCCATGACAACACGCTAATTTAACACATTCAAGAACTCCAGTAACGATATACATCCACAAGCTTGGCTTCATCAATTTTCTCATTGCTTTTCCTCCTAATTGGTCATTAGAGCACAGATTAGAATTTATGTGTGGCTATCTAGAAAATGAACCAGCTGTAAGAAAGCGATCAGTTATTCGCGACTGTCACAGAGAAGGAGATTTTTATCATGCCTTCCTTTCTGCTTATTAGTCTCACGCTACTCAAGATCGAGTAAAACACGACATTATAATGATGAAACATTTCTGACAATTTTAATTTTCCAGCCCTGTAAAATATTTTGAGATATGTTGCACAAATATCAGTATTTGTCAAACCCGTACAGCCCTTCAGAACTCACCCGCACTCACTTAATTAAATTGCCTGAACATTTAAGACACATTATTTTGGCAGAACGCTGTAAAGATGATATCGAAGCTTTTCAGGAACTTTTGCAAGAACTGGAAATCGACACAGACAATCGGATGATGTGAAAACAGGAAAATGACATCAGTTACAGGTCACATCCATCACAATTACGTGACGACAGAAGTAATAACCAGACACGACAAGGCTACTCTTATAACGCAAATCGTGATCAAAACAGACACCACTCATATGACAACCATTACTACTACTACTACTACTACTACTACTACGTGATCAGGCCCAATGGACCGCTCGCATCTACAAGTTTCCTCCTCCACTGTATTCTGTCCATTGCTGCTATCCGCCATCCGTCCACATCTATTGACTCTTGGTTTAAATGTTCATGGAGTCCATCCCTCCAACGCTTCTTGGGTCTCCCTGGCGGTCTCTTTCCTGTAGGTGTGAAATCCAGGTGCTTCCGAGGCCATCTGTGATCCTCCATCCGGGGCATATGGCCGGCCCACTGCATTCGTTTGGCTTTGACAGTTCCTGCTATGTTGGGCTGCTGGTATAGTTCCTAAAGTTCTTGGTTGTATCTGATCCTCCATTCCCCTGTATCTGCATCCAGAACCGAACCGAAGATCTTCCGAAGCACTTTTCCCTCAACAACAAGGAGCTTATGGAAGTCCTGTTTCCGGATACTCCATGTCTTACAGCCATATAGAACAACAGGCTGGATCAGGGTTTTGTACAGTCGAATCTTGAACTACCTGGAGAGATATTTGGACCGCAGCAGTTGCGTTAGGCTGTGGTAAGATCGGTTTCCTGCTTGTATTCTGGCATTGATCTCTGCTTCACATGACGAGTTCTCAGTGAAAAGAGCCCCAAGGTATTTGAATTCTTGCACTCTCTTGTAGGAATGATCCCCAACCTGCAGTGATTGTAGATGATCACACGCGTCATAACGAGGTACTCTGTCTTGGCTTCGTTTATGTTTAACCCAAATTTGCTGGCAGCCTCCTTTAGTGCTGTGGTCATTTGCTCCAACTCCTCTTCCGACCTAGAGAGTAAACAGATGTCGTCTGCATAGGCTAAGTATGCCAGTCTCTTTCCTTCGATTTCAATCGCTTCGTTCTCTTGGAAGGTCTCGCGTACGATCTTCTCGTGGGCAAAGTTGAACAGGATAGGGGACAACCCATCTCCTTGCCTGAGTCCTGTCACAATTTCAAACTCCTCAGTTATGCGATTTCCCATCTTCAGCCATTGGCAGAATAATAATAGTTACAGAGAAACGCAACAGCCCACCTCGTAATTACGATTATGGACGAGATTCTCCACCACATGATCGACAAGAAAGAAATTTCAGAAATTACAGACATGACGACAGACGCTATAGTCTCGACGACAGACCTGAATTTAATCAGAACTGGAGTGTTTCAAATAGGGCAGGGTCCTGTCGACAAGCTGACATTGTAGAAATTGGACTTCCAAAACCCAGTATCGATGCGTGAAAGCAAAGAGATAACAGACAATGACTCACACCGCGGGCAGCCACAAAAATTTCCTATGCAACTGACGACGTAGCTGGCCTGCATATCAACTAATAGAGTAATTTTACGAGGTCACTTTTATAGGGAATAGAAGATACAGTCGTATTGTGTGTACATTTCTGCTTGTTAGTTGCACGATTATGTCACGACTATAAAGACCACATTCTTGGAACACATACTGCCAATGAAGTTTTACTGCAACATTTTGGTTTAGCTGAAAAAAAATTTTGTATTTAAAGTAATTTCTGGGGAATCACAGATGAGACAGTACTTGATTTGTTTTTGATAGCTACACGATTATGATACGACGCTACTTAGGAGTGATACAATCTTCATTATTGCTTTTGCGCTGTATCTGTTTATTGTCTGCATAGTTTTTCTGCATTCTTCTCAAAAGTAAAACGTATTTTGGTAATGACTTTTGTGGTGTAGCTACAATGAGACAGGAATTTTTCGTAACACAACAACACATTACAGTACACTACTGTCAAGGTCACGGCAATGAACGTAATAACTATGACATTTCTACAGATAGAACTTTAATTTTGTATGTGACAAAGGTAAGTTCATTGATTTGTGGAGAACTTCGCTTATGAACGATGATAACTACGACATTTGGTACATTTTTACCGTTAGCCAATGACAGAAATTGTTTTACAGCAAGAAGCATAGTTTAGCACTACATGACACGCATTTGAGTGCTCACTTTTTCTACTTGGAACATTTTTAGAAATACTTTAAACTGCAATGATACAGAGAAGATTTTCGGAGATACATTTCATTCCGCAGTTTTAATCTGTAACATCTGAGGTATAATTACATTATCCTTCATGGGGGTGCGCCTACTTTGTGTACGATGTGTGTGGCAAGTGCAAGGAGGCGTAGCTAATATGGTATTTGCTTATACAATTTTACACATTGGTAACATATTTCTCTAACACAGAATTACACATCTATCTGGTCATTTAACTGAGAGAAATAAACATTTTTTTTACTACGTCTCTGACACATGTCTACGTTATTACACAGTGGGATTACTTTGCATTTAAGAAAGTTTACTTTGTATGCATTTTGTGAACAGTTTACATGTATTTTTGGAACCTCTCCTCTGTGATACGGCGAGAGCTTTGAGTGATGTATATCGTGTGGGATCATTATTTTTGATGTACGTTTGAGGTATATGACACTATTGAAACGAGCAAGAGAGCATTTTTTTTAGAGATTTTGCGATTATTGAAGGAAGCTAATACGATTTTGAGATTTGATTGATCTGTTATGATGATGTTATTCTTACAGCGATGTGTATTGCGATGTTGAGATATCTTTGTAATAACTGAGGTGATGCCGTATGAGGGATTTGATTATGCTATGTGTTTATTATGATGAAATATTGATGAAGTATAGATGCATATGTACATGAATAATGGGTAGTGGTTAGAGACTCTGGTTTGTGGAAAAGGAAGTTGCAACCAAGAATCGTACTTTAAGAGTTGCGAAAAATGAGTATATATGTGAATGTGAGTACCACATGCCGACGGAATTTTTGGAAACTTATTTATGAGATTTCGTCTCTATACACTTCCAATGTAAATTTTCAACCTGTGAAAGTTCTTATTTGTATGAAATTGTAATTGTAGCTCAAACTGCTGTCGTAAATATTTCGGTGAAGTGTGTACGTGAGCTTGACGTAATGCTCTGTTACGCCCAGCTGCGTGCTAGCCACCTGAAAAAACCCTTTGTTGTGTTGCCTTTCAACTTTACTGGTGCCGATTAAACTTTCTACACGTGACTGTGATTCTGTGAATCTCTCTTCGTAGAAGAGTGGCAAAAAATATATTTAAGAACTAGATTGCGATATCTGCGTGAGATAAAATGTTCTCATGCTTACAGCCGCATCTACCCTTCCGCCGAAAGTTCTTTAACTCTTAGCTGATTTCATTGCCTAATTGATGAGTTTCTCATTGTGAGTATGGGCATGGAGGAGAGGATTATTACAGTGAAGGTGGAAAAATGGTGTGCAACATTTTCTTTGACGTCCATGTGCACCATAAATACAAATGATGCCTCAGCCGCAGATAAAACAAACGCTTACGAAACTATATCTGAGTGTTCCGAAATTAATTAGCGGATTCCATAATTCCTTTACATCAGTTGCATTACGTATAGATTTACCACCTATAGTGACATGTGATAATATGCGCTCGATAGGGACTCGAATCCTGATTTCTCATGCGTCGTGAGTGGTCAGCTTAACTATTTAGGCTACCTATGCACGCTCTTCGGACTGACCCAAACTTCCATATGTCGTTTGTCTACATTATGATATCGTAGCCCACTGAATTCATCACGTAATACTCGCACCATTACTTTGATTCCCGCAACAAGGAGAATGAGACAATGAGGAATCAAGACCAGTGTTGTTATTCTCATGCATCCACCTTCAAAAAATGGTTCATATGGCTCTGAGCACTATGGGACTTCTGAGGTCATCAGTCGCCTAGAACTACTTAAACCTAACTAACCTAAGGACATCACGTACATCAACACGCGAGGCAGGATTCGAACCCGCGACCGTAGCGGTCGGGCGGTTCCAGACTGTAGCGCCTAGAACCGCTCGGCCACTCCGGCCGGCCATCCACTTTCGAATTAATTTCAAAGTATTTTGTAGAGCTGTGGACCGTCAACAGTGTCTGTTCTTTAAGATAAGCTTAGGGTTAACTGAGTGCCCTCAACTGTTACATACAATACTGAAGCTGATTGTTCTGAGGATTCTAGTGCATCAAGCTACATTGAACTGAACTTACACTACTGGCCATTAAAATTGCTACACCTAGAAGAAATGCAGATGATAAACGGGTATTCATTGGACAAATATATTATACTAGAACTGACATGTGATTACATTTTCACGCAGTTTGGGTGCATAGATCCTGAGTAATCAGTACCCAGGACAACCACCTCTGTCCGTAATAACGGCCTTGATACGGCTGGACATTGAGTCAAACAGAACTTGGATGGCGTGTGCAGGTACAGCTGCCCATGCAGCTTCAACACGATTCCACAGTTCATCAAAAGTAGTGACTGGCGTATTGTAACGAGCCAGTTGCTCGGCCCCCATTGACCAGACGTTTTCAATTGGTGACAGATCCGGAGAATGTGCTGGCCAGGGCAGCAGTCGAACATTTTCTGTATCCAAAAAGGCCTGTACAGGACCTGCAACATGCGGTCGTTGCTGAAATGTAGGGTTTCGCAGGGATCGAATGAAGGGTAGAGCCACGGGTCGTAACACATCTGAAATGTAACGTCCACTGTTCAAAGTGCCGTCAGTGCGAACAAGAGGTGACCGAGACGTGTAACCAATGGCACCCCACACCATCACGACTGGTGACACGCTTGTACAGTATGGCGATGACGAATATACGCTTCCAATGTGCGTTCTCCGCGATGTAGCCAAACACGGATGCGACCATCATGATGCTGTAAACTGAACTTGGATTCATGCGAAGAAATGACGTTTTGCCATTCGTCCACCCAGGTTCGTCGTTGAGTACACCATCGCAGGCGCTCCTGTCTATGATGCAGCGTCAAGGGTAACCACAGCCATGGTCTCTGCGCTGGTAGTCCATGCCGCTGCAAACGTCGTCGAACTGTTAGTGCAGATGGTTGTTGTCTTGACTCAGTGATCGAGACGTGGCTGCACGATCCGTTACAGCCATGCGGATAAGATGCTTGTCATCTCGACTGCTAGTGATAGAGGCCGCTTGGATTCAGCACGGCGGTCCTTATTACCCTCCTGAACCCACCGATTCCATATTCTGCTAACAGGCTTTGGATCTAGACCAACGCGAGCAGTAGTGTCACGATACGAAAAAACTGCAATCGCGAAAAGCTACAGTCCGACGTTTATTGAAGTCGCAAACGTGATGGTACGCATTCCTCCTCCTTACACGAGGCATCACGACAAAGTTTCACCAGGCAACGCCGGTCAACTGCTGTTTGTGGCCGGCCGAAGTGGCCGTGCGGTTAAAGGCGCTGCAGTCTGGAACCGCAAGACCGCTACGGTCGCAGGTTCGAATCCTGCCTCGGGCATGGATGTTTGTGATGTCCTTTGGTTAGTTAGGTTTAACTAGTTCTAAGTTCTAGGGGACTAATGACCTCAGCAGTTGAGTCCCATAGTGCTCAGAGCCATTCGAACCATTTTTTTTGCTGTTTGTGTATGAGAAGTCGGTTTGAAGCGTTCCTTATGTCAGCACGTTGTAGGTGTCGCCACCGGCGCCAACCTTGTGTGAATGCTCTGAAAGCTAATCATTTGCATATCACAGCATCGTCGTCCTGTCGGTTAAATTTCGCCTCTGTAGCACGTCATCTTCGTGGTGTAGCAATTTTAATGGCCAGTAGTGTACATCCAGTATGTGGATGAGGGAGCGCACCTGTCATATCAGCGAATGGAAAAGTTCGAAGTTCCACAAGAATGGGATGGTGTCAGATACTGTACTGCCCGTCGACATTACTTCCAGGCAGTCTTTGGGCAAGACACACCATATCAGTATATTTTCTCTAGCCAGACAGAGAGTGCCAACCGTACCCAAGATCCTCCACCCTGGAGGTCTCGCTGAGAGTAGGACTGGCGCAGAGTAACGCTGCCCCTGCACTGAAACATGTTCTCTTTCTAAGTGGTGGCGGATTTCTCCCTTCGTTCAGAATGGCAGTAGGAACGCTATTGACTAAGCTATATTTTTACCCCACTTTTGTTTTGAGAGTACCTGTTGGCAGTGTGTGGTAGTACTTCTTTTGCTTTAGCTGGCCCTTTGTTCATGTGATTACTCCGTTTTGGTATTCTAGTGAGAAACTATAGTCTCTGAACGGCTATATTTGCCTAATCTTTCGTCATAGTGATATAACCTTTAATATTATTTCTTGCAAACCTACTGACTGCTCTTTACAATACATATGCTTGCACTGTCGATCTACACCACCCCTTCTGCGAGGCGGCCGTTCACACTGGAGCCATCACCACTACCATCGTCCACGCTTTTCTATCCTCTTGTACAGGAACGAGACTCGCTGAAGTGAGACATACATTTTGTGACAACAACTCCTCTAAGTCCGAACGGGCCACGAAAGCCCAAGAGTACTGACTGGCCGCCGTGTCATTCTCAGGCCACAGCCTTCACTGGATGCGGATACAGAGGGGCATGTGGTCAGCACACCTCTCTCCCAGCCGTACGTCACTCTACGAGACCGGAGGCGCTCCTACTTCTCAGTCAAGTAGATCCTCAGTTTGCCTCACAAGGGCTAAGTGCACCCCGCTTGCCAGCAGTGCTCGGCCGACCAAATGGTCACCCATCCAAGTGCTATCCGAGCCCGACAGCTCTTCAGTGATCCGAAGCGAACCGGTGTTACCACTGTGGCAAGGCTGTTGGCGTTTATTACAAGCTCTAAGCTATGTACAACCTCTGAGAATGTCTACGAAACTTGAAAACAGCATTGTATTGAGGAGCAAGGAAGATTAACAACGACACAGTCCCACGAGGCTGGTAACTCGTAGGCGTCTCCTGACGAGCAGCAGGTGCTATGACGTCACGGTCTTATGAGGCTGGGAGCTTGTAGGCAGTCTAGAGGTAACGAAACGGTCCACAGCGCGATGCGCACGCGAGCAGTCACAACGAATACAGCGAAGCAGTGTCTTCGGAGCAGCTGGTGGAAGTGTAGAGTCGGGCGTGGCTCAGGATGAGGGCTGCACTGCACCTTGGTGGGCAGCGAAGTGACAGCAGTATGCGGTGTCCGTAGCGGAGACTTGAGGCGGTTGTTGGTTGCTCAGAGCTTGGGAGGTAAGTGGCTCTCCGACTTAAGTACACGCCAGAGGAAGGATATATAAGTAGTCTTTCTTTCTTTCTTTCAGTGGTGCCATGTCCTGTGCTGACACAGGGTCGGCATTGTTAGGAACGGATTTGGCAAGTTCCTTTCTGCTGCCACCTCGTAAACCCCCCCCCCCCCCCGCCCCCCCAGGACGGAATTCGTGTACCCATGCTGTCTGCATCTAGTGTAATTCATAGAATAATGCGAACGTGTGCAGATGACTGCGAGTCGTGGAACTGAGGCGGGACGTGGGGATCAGCCCGGTATTCACCTAGCGGGATGTGGAAAACCGCCTAAAAACCACATCCAGGTTGGCCAGCACACCGACCGACGTCGGTAATCCACCAGGCGGATTCGATCCGGGGCCCGTGCGCCTACCCGAGTCCAGGAAGCAGCGCAATAGCGCTCTCGGCTAACCTGGCGGTTTGAAGGACATATGTGTAGTATCACGTCAGAATGTGACCGTGTAGACATTAGCACCCATGACTGCAGTGCTGTGTGCTGAGATTCGCACATCACTTAGTGGCGACGCTGTAGTGACAGACAGCGGCTTGACTGTGCACAGTACCACGCCTCTTCTGTATACACATAACCTTCTACGTGAGATAGGGGTCGCACCTGGCCTTCTAAACATACACTTAAATGTGGCAGACGAAATATGCAAGGGGTAGCCCTACACACTCAAAACCCTCCCCTGCAACGTCCTCTTCACAGTGCATGGGGGCTTAATTATATAAATATGAAATGCAAATACTTTTTCATTAACTTTTTTTTTAGTAGCTGTAAGTCCGATTACGAAGTCTCGTAAACGGTTGGCCCTGACTAGTTTTAGTACGCAATCTGACTGCATAGAATAACAACAAAGAATGAAAGAAAATTTCCGTTAACACAATTAATTAATTAAGTCCCCAGCAACTATAAAACCTACGAAACCAAAGCACAAGTGTAACTGTTCTGTGTGTGGAAGTGTGATTCAACGTACACATCTGACAAGGTTCTTCTTCAATAAGACAAGAAATTTTAAATACCATTTATACTGAAGTAATTAAAAAAATAGAAATACTATAATTGCTCAAGAAAATCAGAATTACACTCTAATACAAGGACACTAGCCAGATGCTTTGTTGACTGAACCTGTGACAAGACATTGTTTAAGACATAATGAAAAAAAAGGAATTTTTTTTACCTTCATATATATTGACGAAAAGCACTCTGATCATTACAATATCTCCATTCAAACAACATCTGCTGTCTAGCCCATCAAACAACTGCATACAACATAGCCACAAATAGCACAGCTATCAATATCCTCTCAGCAAGATCTGCACAAGTACTCACTACGACGACATCTCAACAACGACTTGACTCCTACTACTTCTCAACAAGCACTGCCTACTGCCACATCTCTACAAGCACTGCCAGTGGAGGCGGCGGAATAAAACTCTTTGACGCAATCTCTGGCGCTGTGGCTCAGTGTAGCCACCTTTCATATGCCCTTCCTCCACGGGCCAGAATTTGATGGTATTTTTGCCAGCATTGGTGGTGAAAATACCACCAAATTTGTCTACAAAAATACAGACAAAAATAAAAGATAATATTAATACGTAAATATCACATAATTAGATAAAAGTTTGGCTTTGCACTGACCTTTCAATAACCTAATACGAGGGCAGTTCAATAAGTAATGCAACACATTTTTTTTCTGAAACAGGGGTTGTTTTATTCAGCATTGAAATACACCAGGTTATTCCCCAATCTTTTAGCTACACAACACTATTTTTCAACGTAATCTCCATTCAATGCTACGGCCTTACGCCACCTTGAAATGAGGGCCTGTATGCCTGCACGGTACCATTCCACTGGTCGATGTCGGAGCCAACGTCGTACTGCATCAATGACTTCTTCATCATCCGCGTAGTGCCTCCCACGGATTGCGTCCTTCATTGGGCCAAATATATGGAAATCCGACGGTGCGAGATCGGGGCTGTAGGGTGCATGAGGAAGAACAGTCCACTGAAGTTTTGTGAGCTCCTCTCGGGTGCGAAGACTTGTGTGAGGTCTTGCGTTGTCATGAAGAAGGAGAAGTTCGTTCAGATTTTTGTGCCTACGAACACGCTGAAGTCGTTTCTTCAATTTCTGAAGAGTAGCACAATACACTTCAGAGTTGATCGTTTGACCATGGGGAAGGACATCGAACAGAATAACCCCTTCAGCGTCCCAGAAGACTGTAACCATGACTTTACCGTCTGAGGGTATGGCTTTAAACTTTTTCTTGGTAGGGGAGTGGGTGTGGCGCCACCCCATTGATTGCCGTTTTGTTTCAGGTTCGAAGTGATGAACCCATGTTTCATCGCCTGTAACAATCTTTGACAAGAAATTGTCACCCTCAGCCACATGACGAGCAAGCAATTCCGCACAGATGGTTCTCCTTTGCTCTTTATGGTGTTCGGTTAGACAACGAGGGACCCAGCGGGAACAAACCTTTGAATATCCCAACTGGTGAACAATTGTGACAGCACTACCAACAGAGATGTCAAGTTGAGCACTGAGTTGTTTGATGGCGATCCGTCGATCATCTCGAACGAGTGTGTTCGCACACTCCGCCATTGCAGGAGTCACAGCTGTGCACGGCCGGCCCGCACGCGGAAGATCAGTCTGTCTTGCTTGACTTGCGGCGATGATGACACACGCTTTGCCCAACGACTCACCGTGCATTTGTCCACTGCCAGATCACCATAGACAATCTGCAAGCGCCTATGAATATCTGAGATGCCCTGGTTTTCCGCCAAAAGAAACTCGATCACTGCCCGTTGTTTGTAACGCACATCCGTTACAGACGCCATTTTAACAGCTCCGTACAGCGCTGCCACCTGTCGGAAGTCAATGAAACTATACGAGACGAAGCTGGAATGTTTGAAAATATTCCACAAGAAATTTCCGGTCTTTTCAACCAAAATTGGCCGAGAAAAAAATGTGTTGCATTACTTATTGAACTGCCCTCGTATATAAAATACAGTAAGCAATACAAATTCTTTCATACATGTGACTTTACATAATAGTTTACACAACACACAAAAAATCAGTTTATACAAATGTTCACATAAAATGCTTTCAATGATTCAAAAAACAAGTAGTTGATAGTTCCAGCAGTAGCACCCAGCAATGGTCAACAGGTGCAAACAACAAGAAGTAACATCATTTCAGTAGAAACAGTTCCAACAGTGGCACCCAGCGATGTTGAGCAGGTGCAGACACCAACAATGACATCATTTCAGTAGAAGCAGTTCCATCAGTGGCACCCAGCAATGTTAAGCAGGTGCAGACAGCAGTCCGTAATATTCACTATCACTAATCACACTGTTCATCAGAGTTTATCAGCAGAAATTAAACATGTCCTAGTGGCACGAATCATGTAGAAAAAGTGCAAGTAATAGTCCATAATATTCACTATCACTAATCACACAGTTCATCAGAGTTTATCAGCAGAAATTAAACATGTCCTAGTGGCACCAATCATGTAGAAAAGGTGCAAGTAACAGTCCATAATATTATAATATTCACTATCACTAATCACACAGTTCATCAGCAGAAATTAAACATTTCTAAGTGTCACACATCAATGTTGAACAGCTGCAGGTGAGAACAACAGTTTGAATGCACACACAATTGCTTTTACAAAATTATTATCAATGCTCTTACACTAAACATACAAATTATAATAAACACACAAATGATATCAGATAATTGTCATATTAACTATTACAAATACACAAATATCAGTAAACCTATAATATTTATGGGTGTCAGTGCAAGCCACAACAAGATGGCCGCCGAGTAAGTGACGCCAGAAACCATTTCCAGAAAGTTAAGTGATTTAGACAGGAATATAATTTAGTTTAACGCCGCCAACAAATTAAATACGTGCATTAGTGTATCGTTTAGTCTTGCCGTTAAAGGTTTGACTTTTCTTTGCGTATTTTTTCAGAAAACACGAAAAGATCGTAACTTCGCGAAGTCGCGCTTAGGCTTAAATTTTGTAAACGTGTTTGTTTCTTGTTTCACGGTAATTTAACTAGTTTCTCGGTAACAAATAAGTAAACTACCGTAAATAGCGTATAACTTCATTGTTTTAATACAGATTTCAGAAAAACAGCGTAACTTTATATCAGAAACTTGCCTATATACATTTGTTTATAGGCCTAATTCTCGTAACGTTTTTGGAGAATCAAAGTTAAAGTATCTCGTTTAATTGTCCTTTTTTCATTCCATCGAGTGAAATATATAATAAATAGCGTATACCTTCGTTGTTTTAATACAGATCTCAGAGAAACAGCGGAATTTTAAATCAGAAACTTGCTTATATACATTTGTGAATAGGCTTAATTCTTGTAACGTCTTTTTTGATTTTCGGTAATTTAATTGATTTATTCTAGCTAAAGTATTATTCTTGCCATGAGTGAGAAGTGCCTGACTTGCCGTAGAATTGTTAGTTCCGGGGTTTGGTGTGATGGATGCAGTAGTTTTTTTCACTGGGGGGACTGCAGTGGCGTGGGTGTTGGGAAAGTGGATCAGGCTCATCAGTGGTTATGCAGGATTTGCAGCAGAGATAGGAAGATAGTGGAACAGGAGGGGAAAATTGCTGCCCTTCAGGCTGAGCTAGATCAGGCTAGGGAAGATCTGGACAGGTTAAGGAGGGAGAAGGGCAAAGAGAGGTGGGAAGTGGCAACAGGTAGCAGAAGGAACAGGCCTAGAACTAAGTCTGACAGTTTTGTGGTGAATGTCAAAAATAAGTTTGACCTGTTGCTTCAGTTAGAAACTGATGAGCCTCAAGCAGAGGTAGGTGTAGACAGGACACAACAAACTTTCAATAGGAAATTGAAAAAGAATGTAGGAAAGTCATCGAAAAGGAAGAAAGTTTTGTTGTTAGGCAGTTCTCATGCCAGAGGTGTAGGCCAACTTCTGCAGGAGGAATTAGGACCAGAATACCAGGTCACAAATTTTTTCAAACCAAGTGCTAGTCTGGATCAGGTGACAGAGGATTTAGGTTCACTCTGTAGAGGATTTACCAGGGAAGACACCGTGGTTATTGTGGGAGGGCCAGGGAACAGCATCGCCAGAGATCCTGGGTACAGTATAGAGTGTGACCTGGTAAAGATTGCGTCAGCATCGAGACACACCAATGTTGAATTTGTATCTGTCCTGAGACGCCATGACCGGCCTCATTTGAACTCTTCTGTTGGGAGAGTTAATTTGGAGTTGGAACGGCTGCTTGGATCGGGTGCGGGGGCTCATATTGGTGTGGTTCCTGTTGATTATCTCAGTAGATGGGACTATACCAGGCACGGCCTACATCTCAACAGGAAAGGGAAGGGGAAACTGGCTGGGGTAATAGCAGGAAATTTAAGGGGGGGAGGCACTGCCATGAATGGTAAAATACCAGTGGTTACAGGTGTTGGAGCAGCACCTTTTTTAGGATAGGTAAGACAGAAAGATGTCAAGTTCTACGAGAGGTCAGGATTGAAACAAATCTTCAGTTTAGGAAAGAAATTAAACAGCACAATTCTAGCACATTGGATCACCAATCACAGCTATCAATTATAAATTTTCACCAATCACCAGAAATTTTATCTCCACCAAGTTGTATCTCAGTCCTAGGTAATTCCATTGATGAATTAAAGTCACCCAACCCAGTTGACATAATCTGCCTCTCTGAACAGCATGTGACCACTGGTATAGGAACTAGGCCTAAGCACAATGAGAAACTCAGACAGGAAAGTACTGCAAATGTTAGAATAAGGAAAGGTTCTCATAAAAGTATAATTAAAAATAATGTAAGTATATTTCATCAAAATATTGGGAGTTTAAAGAATAAAGTAGATGAGCTTCTGGTTTGTTTAGAAGATTTAGAAGCTGAGAATGAAATAGATATACTATGCCTGTCTGAGCATCACATTGTTACTGATATGGATAAGGTAAATGTAAGTGGTTATAAGCTCTCTGCACATGTAATGAGAGAAAATATGGAGAAAGGAGGAGTTGCCATATATGTCAAAAGTTATCATTGTGCAAAAAGTATAGAAACAAAAAAGTTTTGTGTAGAGAAACATATAGAAGCATGTGCCTGTGAGCTTAAATTAAATAAAGGCACATTTATAATTGTAACTGTATATAGGTCCCCATCAGGAAATTTTCATCTATTTCTGAAAAATTTGGACTCCTTGTTGTGCTATCTGTCAGACAGGGGGAAGCAAATTATTATTTGTGGGGACTTCAATGTAGATTCTCTGAAAGAGGGTAATAGGAAAAATGACCTTGAAGTATTACTTGGTTCTATCAATTTGACACCCGATATTGATTTTCCTACTTAGGTGGTAAAGGATAGCAGCTCACTGATAGATAACTTCTTTATAGACCAAGATAAGTTTAACCAGATAAATGCTCAGCCTGTTGAGAATGGTCTTTCTGATCATGGTGCACAGCTGGTTACAATATATGACATAGCTCCATTCAGCAATACTAAACAGTCCTCCAAAGTAGTACGTTCAGTCAACGATTTAACAATTGCAAATTTCAGGGAAAGCCTACAGCAGTTAGACTGGGATGAGGTGTACCGTGAACCTGATGCCAATTTAAAATATAATTTATTTCATGACATTTTTGTAAATGCATTTGAAAACTGCTTCCCCAAGAAAATAGTTAAATATACTCGTAAGAAACCTTGTAACAAACCATGGCTTACTAAGGGTATAAAAATATCTTGTAACCGGAAAAGGGAAATGCATTTGACAGCAAGAAAGAGTAGTGACCCAGAAACTATCAAAAATTATAAAAACTACTGTGTTATATTAAGAAAAGTTATTAAAAAATCCAGGAGTATGTGTATCATGTCTGAAATCAGCAACTCTGATAATAAAATTAAAACAATTGGGAATATTATTAAAAGAGAAACAGGTCAACCAAGAGCAGAGGAAGACAGTATTACCATCAAATTGAATGAAAACTTTACGAACAAAAAGTCAGAAGTTGAAAATATTTTTAATAATCATTTTCTAAATGTTGTGGATATAGTAGGATCCAGGTGTTCATTAGAAGATGCTATGCTGTTAATGGAAGAGGCCATACCTATGCAATCTCATACAATTGAAATCTCACCCACTTCTCCCTCTGAAATTAGGAAAATAATAAACTTGCTTAAAAGCAAAAACTCACATGGAATTGATGGCATTTCCAGCAAAATACTGAAAGCTTGTTCTCAACAGATAAGTAAGATTCTCAGCCCCCTGTGTAATAGCTCTCTGGAACAGGGCATTTTCCCTGATAGACTGAAATATGCTATTGTTATACCTTTGCATAAAAAGGGGGATAGATCTGATGTCAACAATTACCGTCCAATCTCCCTTCTAACAGCTTTATCCAAAATTTTTGAGAAAGTAATGTATTCAAGAGTAGCTTCACATATCTGTAAAAATGAAATACTAACAAAATGTCAGTTTGGTTTCCAGAAAGGTTTTTCAACAGAAAATGCCATATATGCTTTCACCAGTCAAATTTTGAATGATCTGAATAACCGAACACCTCCCATTGGGATTTTTTGTGATCTCTCAAAGGCTTTTGATTGTGTAAATCATGAAATTCTGCTAGACAAGCTCAAGTATTGTGGCATGAGTGGGACAGTGCACAAATGGTTTAATTCGTACCTAACTGGAAGAGTGCAGAAAGTTGAAATAAGTAGTTCTCGTAACATGCAAAGATCAGCACATTCCTCAAACTGGGGAATAATCAAGAATGGGGTTCCACAAGGGTCAGTCTTGGGTCCTTTGTTGTTCTTATTATATATTAATGACTTGCCATTCTATATTCATGAAGAGGCAAAGTTAGTTCTCTTTGCTGATGATACAAGTATAGTAATCACACCTGAGAAACAATAATTAACTGATGAAATTGTCAATACTGTCTTTCAGAAAATTACTAAGTGGTTCCTTGTAAACGGACTCTCACTGAATTTTGATAAGACACAGTACATACAGTTCCGTACAGTGAATGGTATGACGCCAGTAATAAATATAGACCTTAATCAGAAGCATATAGCTAAGATAGAATATTCCAAATTTTTAGGTATGTCCATTGATGAGAGACTAAATTGGAAGAAACACATTGATGATCTGCTGAAACGTTTGAGTTCAGCTACTTATGCAATAAGGGTCATTGCAAATTTTGGTGATAAACATCTTAGTAAATTAGCTTACTACGCATATTATCACTCATTGCTTTCATATGGCATCATATTTTGGGGTAATTCATCACTGAGGAATAAAGTATTTATTGCACAGAAGCGTGTAATCAGAATAATAGCTGGAGTCCACCCAAGATCATCCTGCAGACATTTATTTAAGGATCTAGGGATATTCACAGTAGCTTCTCAGTATATATACTCTCTTATGAAATTTGTTATTAACAACCAAACCCAATTCAAAAGTAATAGCAGTGTGCATAACTACAATACTAGGAGAAAGGACGATCTTCACTATTCAAGATTAAATCTAACTTTGGCACAGAAAGGGGTGAATTATACTGGCACTAAAGTCTTTGGTCACTTACCAAATAGTATCAAAAGTCTGACAGATAACCAACAAGTATTTAAGAAGAAATTAAAAGAATTTCTGAATGACAACTCCTTCTACTCCATAGAGGAATTTTTAGATATAAATTAAGAAAAAAATATTAAAAAAATAAAAAAAATAAAAAAATAAAAATAAAAAAACACAAAAAAGTAGTTATATTAACTTAAGTATGTTGTTAAATTAACCTAATTATGTCATGTATTGGAAAATTCGACTCGTTCCACATCATTACGAAATATCGTATTCATGATCCATGGAACTAGAATTAATCTAATCTAATCTAATCTAATCTAAACAAACAAGTAAAATAATATTTAGGAGATAGGTCGATACCAATTATATGGGATTAGGAAGGGAAAACACACAAAACACACTCACTAATCTTTCGTCCACATTAGTGCTACTGTGTAATTGAATAGTGTTAACTGTGTGAATGCAATTCTGTCAAAATTTGATGTTCATCATGTGTATCAAGTAGTAGTGGCAGCAATGTATAACAGTCAATAATAGTTAGTCAATGTCATAGTCATCATGTCAAGACCAATGTTTGCCAAGCCAAATCAAAATGTACGGTTGCTGAACAACTGTACCAAGATATGCAAATACTTCCTCTCTCCAAAAAAAAGTATATACTGCTTAGTGATTTAACAAAGTGTGTGTGTAGACAATCTTCCTTCTACTTGAGTGTTCTAGTCTGCCATCTTCATCCTCCTTGTTCCATATAGACCAACAAAAAAAAAAAAAAAATGCTCCTCACTTACTTGACCTCTTATCCATCAAAACTCCAATAATCATCAGCATCACATAATCTCAATACTTCAATAATACCTCTTACGTCGATACATATAAACCTTATCATCAATATCATTTACCTTACCTCTTGTCCACCAAAACACCAATAATCATCAACTTCACACAATCTCAACTATACACAATCTCAATACCTCAATAATACCTCTTCAATACGTCGACACATATAAACCTTATCGCCAATATCATTTACCTTACCTCTTGTCCACCAAAACTCCAATAATCATCAACTTCACACAATCTCAATACCTCAACAATACCTCTTCAATACGTCGATACATATAAACCTTATTACCAATATCATTTCACTTCCATAACAACTCTTTCTTCTAGTCAGTCTCCTCGAGCAAGTACAGATAAAATCCTAGTGCAAACTTCATCATCCCATACAGTCCGTAAACACAATGTGTTATATCCTAGCCAGTAATTCCACCCGAGCCCGCTGCCAAAAGGTTGGCAGCATCAAAGTCCGGACGCCGTCCGCATAAGCAGCGCCAGCGAGACAGGAAATCGCCGCAAGTCTGCGCGCGCCACCGCTGGCTTCTGGCTTCTTAAGCGCTGGAGTCGCGAGCGCTAGGACAGTTCTGTATTCGCCGCTCAGTTGTATACTCGCCACCGAATTGTGTACTTGCTAGTCAGTTGTGTGTTCATCGCAGCAGAGTTGTTGTTTGTCGTCAGCCGACGCTGACCTAGCCGCTCCGACTCGAACTAGACAGATCTCTGTAGACACGGAGTCACTACTGTGTTTCCGTATCTTCGTTAATAAAGATAAGTACCGACTTTTATTTAATCAGAGTGTTTGGGTTTTCATCTTTCTGTTCACTGTTCCAGCGGACCGGTCGGCCCGCTATTAAAAGTGTGGCGGTGACTTCGTAAGCCGTTTCTACAGCGAATTGCTTTGTCGCTACGAACACCGCCACAAAACTGGCGACGAGGACTTCCGAACTCGTGTGCAGGGCTGGTTCAACTTGTTTCTGGTTAAACTAATTATAGCGATAAAATTTTGGGGGCTGGTTTAATTTGTGTTCACTATGTCTGCCGAATTACAACAGTTGATCTTGTTACATAGTCAGCAAATACAAAGTTTGGTGGAAGCAATCGCCAAACAAGCGGCTAATCCTCCAACACAAAAGGAACAAGCACAGGCAGCACCACCTTTCCGTGCTTTTGATGCATCACGAGAAGAATGGCGAGAATATTTCGCGCAGTTGCAGGCGCACATGACAGTCTACAAAATCACAGGTACTGAGCGGCAGCTTTATTTAATTTCCACTGCAGGCGTGGAAGTCTATCGACTACTTTGTAAGTTATTCCCGGAATCCAAGCCAGAAGCTTTAGACTATGACGTTGTTGTTAACAAGCTTGCTGAGTATTTCGAGTCGCGAGTTCATGTGGCAGCAGCCAGATTCAAGTTCTTCAGATTAAAGAAACTGCCACATCAATCTAATAAACAGTGGTTAACAGATTTACGGGGCCTCACCCGTCAGTGCCGATTTAATTGTGTGTGTGGAGTGATGTCATGTTACGAGACGCTATTACTCAAAACATTGCAGATTCTCGTATTCGAGCTGCTATCTTAAAGTTGCCTGACCCGTCATTAGAGACTGTGATGAACATCATTGAAGCCCAAGATACTTTTGACTATGCTGAGTGTGAGCTAGATCAGCCATGTATTTCTCAAATTGCCTGTGCTAAGCAAGTTATGTCACGCCCGCGGCCCCACCGGCAGAGTCAGACTGTAAACACTAGCCGGCCGCGTCACGTTAAACACATTCATCAGCCGCGTGTGCAAAATGATAGAGTTAAGTCTTGCCCTAAGTGTGTTCTTGCTCATCCTCGTGAACGTTGCCCGTTACGAAACGCGGTTTGTCACTTTTGTCAAAGGAAAGGACACATCCAGACTGTTTGTTTGCGTAAACGCAAGAACAATTCTAGTGCTGCCCAGCCCATGGATATTCATGTTCTTCAAAGTCAGCCCGCCCAGAAGGTCGCGTTTAAAGACTCTTCCACGGTTCGTGTGGGTAATAAACTTGTTCGCAATAAGCCACCCACCCAGCCCTCTGCTATGCGACCCAAGCGTAATTCAAACGCTGTAAACCGTAATGTGCAGACTGCAAGTGAAGCGGGAGTTGTTGTTCCACCCGCCCAACCCACGAGTTGTCGTAAGCAGCGAACGCGCGCTAAACGTGCTGATTTTGTGTCTTCCGCCTCCACTGCACCGATCCAGAGACGGTGTAATAAACTATTTGTGAAGCTACGCATCCAGGATAAGACCTTCAATTTTCAATTAGACACTGGTGCGTCTGTGACTCTCATAAATAGTGCTACGTATGCGGCTATCGGCCGCCCTAAACTTTCAGCGGCAAAACATTCTTTGGCTACTTATAGTGGAGAACAAATTCCTGTGTTAGGTGTATGTAGCGTGCCAGCCACATTCCGTGGCAATACAAAAACAGTTTCATTCACAGTGCTCCGCGCTACAGACAGTGTAAACATTTTCGGATTAGACTGTTTTGACTTGTTTGGCCTGTCTATCCAAGACAATGTGTTGCAAATTAATTCTGTTGTTGTTCCTCAAGACAGACAGCATAACCGATTTGTGTAAACGATACAGTGACATATTTAAAGACGAACTAGGTTGTGCTGCGAACTTTGCCGCTCATATTACGTTAAAAGATAATGCTCAGCCTCGATTTTGTCGTGCTCGTCCAGTGCCTCACGCCCTCCGGGCACCTGTAGAAGATGAACTTCGTCGTTGGCAAAACAACGGTGTTATTCAACCCGTTTCAGCGAGCCAGTGGGCTTCTCCCTTAGTTATTATAAAGAAACCGTCTGGCAAGTTACGTTTGTGTGCTGATTTTAAGTCGACAGTTAATCCTCAGACTGTCATTGATTCTTTTCCTTTGCCTAGACCGGACGAGCTGATGGATAAGTTAGGGGAAGCTCGTTTCTTTTCCAAAATTGATCTCCGTGAAGCATATTTGCAATTGCCCCTCGACGAGCAATCACAACAGTATTTTGTCATAAACACGTCGTTGGGGTTGTTCCGTTTTCTGCGTTTGCCTTTTGGTTGTGCGTCAGCTCCAGCTGTTTTTCAGCGTTTTTTGTCACAACTTCTGGCTAATGTGCCATCGTGTTGCAACTATTTAGACGATATTGTTGTGTCCGGTCGGACGCCTGCTGAACATTTCCGTAATTTGGAGTGTTTGTTTAAAGTGTTGTCTCAGGCAGGCCTCCGTTGCAACATCGATAAATGTTCATTTTTCCTTACGGAGCTGGAGTATCTGGGACATGTTATTAATGCTCAAGGCATTCATCCCTCCCAGTCACATTTCGCAGCTATTCGTGATTTGCCCGCCCCTCGCAATCTGCATGAATTGCAAGCAGTTCTTGGCAAATTGACATACTATATTAGGTTTATACCTAATGCATCACAGATTGCTGCACCGTTGCATCGTCTCCGCCGTAAGAATGTTCCGTTTGTGTGGTCAGCAGATTGCCAATCAGCCTTTCAGCAGCTTAAAGAGGCTTTATTGAATGATCGTTGTCTGGTCCATTACGACCCTAACAAGCCTCTGGTGTTAGCTTGTGATGCCTCTTCTTTCGGCCTCGGTGCTGTGTTGTCTCACCGAGTCGGTAACACCGAACGTCCTATTGCGTTCGCATCTAAATTGCTAAACAAAGCTCAGTGTAATTATAGCCAATTGGACAAGGAAGCGTTGGCTATTGTGTTCGGTGTCACAAAGTTCCATCACTACCTCTATGGTAGACCATTCTATTTAGTAACAGATCATAAGCCCCTGACGTCACTGTTTCATCCGTCTAAACCAGTTCCTCAGCGGACAGCTCAGAGACTACAACGTTGGGCTCTTTTGTTATCACAATACCAGTATGAGATATTGTATCGCCCTACAGCTCAGCATGCAAACGCTGACGCGCTTTCTAGATTGCCGATTGCTGCGGATGATGTCTTCGATTCCTCTCACGACTCTTGCCATCAGATTGACGCCGATGAGCATCAATCCCTCCGGGATTTTCCGATTGATTATCGTCAGGTGGCACGTGAGACAGCTACGGATCCTCATCTGGGTTTACTATTACGTTTTGTTCAACGTGGTTGGCCGTCCAAGGCAAAGGACATATCGGATCCTGTGGTTCGTCGCTATCATCCGCAACGTCATCTGTTGTCTGTTTCGCACGGAGTTTTGCTGTTCCGCACCGAGAATGACCAGCTTCGTGTAGTGGTTCCCCAAGTGCTCCAATCCAAGGTCCTCGACTTGTTGCATCAAGGTCATTGGGGAGTGGTCCGCACCAAGCAGCTTGCCCGCCGTCATTGTACATGGATCGGCATTGATAAGCAGATTACACAGATGTCTACAGATTGTTCGACGTGTGCCGAACACCAAGCTGCTCCGCCTCAACGCTATTTTGAGTGGGCACGCCCTGCCGGTCCCTGGCAGCGAGTACATATTGATTTCGCTGGTCCATATTGGAATTCTCGTTGGCTCATCGTGATAGATGCATTTAGTAATTTTCCGTTTGTTGTGCCCATGCAGTCTACAACGTCTGCACAAACTATACAGGCGTTGACTTCAATTTTTTGTATTGAGGGTCTTCCAGAAGTTTTAGTGTCTGACAATGGTCCACAATTTACCTCTGCTGAATTTGAAAGTTTTTGTTCTGCCAATGGCATTCGCCATGTTCTTACTCCGCCGTTCCACCCTCAATCGAATGGTGCAGCGGAACGTTTTGTACGCACATTCAAGGATCATATGGACCGCCTTCGTGCTACGCACTCTCGTCAGCAGGCCCTCATCACGTTCCTGTCGTCGTACCGGACCACGCCACGCGACGGCCCTTCGCCTGCGGAGCTTCTCCACGGCCGTCGTCATCGCACCCTACTGCGGTTGTTGCACCCCCCGGATCGACCCGCCGCTTCTGAGCATCGCACGCGTTTTCAGCGCGACGACGCCGTTTTTTTCAGAGTTTATCACGGTCGCCGTCGTTGGGAACGTGGTACCGTGATAAGTGTCCAGGGTCGCGGTTTTTATACTGTTCAAGGTGCTACTGGGGTGCACAGGAGGCATCAGAACCAGTTGCGCCGCGCTGGCCGCCCGGATTCTGCCGCTCGTTCTTTGTCCACAGATTTGGTCCACGGCGGGTTCCGCCCCCAGGGCAGCAGCAGCAGCCGTCGCCGCTACCACGCCGACAGCCCGTCCCGTTGATGCCTCCCGCGCAGCTTCATCCGGGAGCGCCCCCAGTGGTCGCTCCGGCGCCTGCGGTCCCTCTTCAGTCGCCACCGCCTTCGGAGCTGATGGACGTCGACCCCTCAGCCGGGCCGCCTTCCCAAGCGGTGGCTGTGCAGCCTGTCCTGCAGCCGCTTTCCTTGGGCACCCCCAAGGAGTCTTGACACCGCCGCGCCTTGTCCGGCGCCCACTCAGCAGCCGTCGACGCAGCGTCAGGAGACGCTGCCTCTCTTCGTGGGTCCCGACGCCCCGTCGCGTCCAGTACCAGAAGCTGCGCCCGTGGTCACAGGCGTGCACCCTGACCTCGGTTTTCAGTCGGTGTTTCCCGAGGCCTCGCGCAGCCAATGCTGGGGTGCGGACCGGGGACTGCCACCGACAACAGTCTCCGCCCCGGTCTCTTCTGCTACGCCTGCGGCCAGACCCCTCCCCCGCCGTCGACGCTCGCCACGTCATTATTCAACGGCGGTGCGGCGATTGGGGGGGGGGGGGGGGAGGAGTGTTATATCCTAGCCAGTAATGCCACCCGAGCCCGCTGCCAAAAGGTTGGCAGCATCAAAGTCCGGACGCCGTCCGCATAAGCAGCGCCAGCGAGACAGGAAATCGCCGCAAGTCTGCGCGCGCCACCGCTGGCTTCTGGCTTCTTAAGCGCTGGAGTCGCGAGCGCTAGGACAGTTCTGTATTCGCCGCTCAGTTGTATACTCGCCACCGAATTGTATACTTGCTAGTCAGTTGTGTGTTCATCGCAGCAGAGTTGTTGTTTGTCGTCAGCCGACGCTGACCTAGCCGCTTCGACTCGAACTAGACAGATCTCTGTAGACACGGAGTCACTACTGTGTTTCTGTATCTTCGTTAATAAAGATAAGTACCGACTTTTATTTAATCAGAGTGTTTGGGTTTTCATCTTTCTGTTCACTGTTCCAGCGGACCGGTCGGCCCGCTATTAAAAGTGTGGCGGTGACTTCGTAAGCCGTTTCTACAGCGAATTGCTTTGTCGCTACGAACACCGCCACAAAACAATGTCCACACACAACCTCTGTGTAATCCATCTGACCCATATCTTCTACTCATTATGAATTATAAAATACATTTTGGTTACCTTGTCCATCATTAAATAAGAGAAATGCATACATGACTTCTAACAGACTTTAGTTCGAATAACTCTCAGTAATTAAGTACGATTACGGAGTGTGAATGATCATAATATTTCACAGTGTGTACACCACTTCAAGAATCATGGCAGAAGCAAACATGTGGAGTATTTTTTTGTGTCAAGTGTCACTTACTATTTTAATTGCTCACGAAGAATGCAGTGTAATAACTGTCAATGGTCTAAACCTAGTGTTGGTATGTCATGTCGTTAGATTCCTTCCTATTAGCATAAATTTATACAGCTTTCATAAAACCTCCAGCTCATGTGACTTCAATGAAGTTTCTTGTACCAATGTTGTTCGTCGAATTATAGCAGTTCATTTTCTTATCTTAAAATATAAAGCACTGAGCGTAAGCAAAACATGCAATAGCGAGACAATATACCAGTAGAGAACATAATGTCAACAAGTGGATGCAGCACAATCCCTACAACGAGGCTCTGCCAAGCGAACAATCTATAATTAATACCACAGTGTAACCTAAACTCCATGTTCGTACACCTCATATCAGCATTTCTATATACCAAATTAAAGAGTAGTTATGACAACAAAACAGAAATGTGTAAATATGCAATCCATACGCAAAGCAGCAAATATATATCTTACATAATAAACAGGTCATTAGCATCATATCAGCATAAGCAAATAAATGTTCATATGTAATCTTAATAAGTAAAAATGAAGGCGCAAGCTGATAAATCACAAAGTATAACTTACATACATAACCACAGTCAGCACAATTAATCAGGTGACAATTATAATTTAAATAAATAAGCACAGCAGGCACATAATAAAAAAAATATGACGTCAGTGAAAAAGCAGTGCAGCCAAGCGATGCATAATATACACAAGTAACAACCCTGTTCATTAATCAATCATTGTCAAAATCACTTAACACGCAAGCACGTCGCTTCACAAGGAAATTCATAGAACATGAAATTTAGCACAAAGTATGAATCACGTAATTGCGAGCAGAAAATTACGTCTAAAGTACGTACCTAAGTGGAAATATGTTACCTGAAAAATAAACTCAATTAACAGTTACCTTTTTAGTTTATTAGTTTCTTCTTCGAAATTGCATTCTTCCTGAAATTTTCTCCATAGCAAGTCGTCTTAACGTCGGACACACACAGAATTTACCTGAAGTTCTTAAATATTTTATAGAACCGTATCCTGAAAAATACTGAACGTTAATAACATAATTCATCAAGTCACTCTAGCTTTATACTGAATTTAATCGGAGAAATTTGACTGTGTATTTGTTTACGGCTGTCAGTGCATTCGCACTGACCGCTCGATCAGCTGTAGGCGCGTGACGTAGGAATTGATTGTTTGCGGTCAACGACTGCCTTGTGCGGCGCGCAGACTTGACTGTTGCTTTGAATATGTGCCGCCGCCGGAACACGGCGCGGTATCCCTGCATTCTCCGTGTGTTTACGTATAACTGTTGGTTTCTCAAAAGTATGTCATTCCACAAAAATTTTAACGTTCGATATGTGATGTATTCCCTTAGAGCGCCGAGATTTAAGAGTTTCTACTTCGACAGTGTTATCATGAATAATTTTGCGAATTCTATATGGACCGTTATAAAGCAGAAAAAATTTGCGACACAAGCCCTTTCCTTTGTGAGACAAACGATGAGACTTAATTAACACCTTTTGAGCAACTAACAAGATTTTTAAACGACCAGGATGTTCAGCTGATTTCTCTCTTCTAGCAGCTGCAGATGCAATATTTCGTGGAGCCAAGTTCACAACTTCAGAATGCCGCAGTTTCCGTGTAGGCGGAAAAGGAACTATTTCAGAAATGCGATTTGTCGGTGCTTTATTTTTTAATATCAATATAGGCGGTAAAGAAGTGGAATCATTAGGAAGTTCATTCAGAATGTTTTGAAAAATATGAAGGTACTGATCCCATGTTCTGTGATTATGATGACAATACAGTCGACACAATTTATTGATTTCCTTCATCCATCTCTCTGAAGCGTTAGATTGGAGGTGAAAACGTGAAATGAAAATTGGTTTAATCTTATGACGCCTTAGAGTACGAAGCCAAATTTTGGAGCGAAACTGTGATCCATTATCTGATATAACCTTATCAACATGACCCACTTCTTTAAGAAAATGTTTGATGAAAGCATCAGATACTGAACGAGCTGTTGCTTTGCGTAAAGGTGTAAAACACACATATTCTGATGTCAATTCCACTGCTACGAAAAAGTACGCAAAACCATTACTAGAACGAACCACTGGACCGAACAAATCGACTGCAGCTATGTCCTTTAATCTTGCTGGAATGATAGGAAACAACGGTGCTCTGTGAGAAATAGTTGGCGGCTTAGCCTTTTGACATAATTTGCATTTAGCAAGAAGAGATCGAATACGTTTTTCCATATTACTAAAGTAGCAATTTTCTCGTAATTTGTGAAAGCATTTTCTGGGACGAAAGTGTGCATAACTGAAATGTGTGTACCAAATCAATTTATTAACCCACTCATCAGGAATACAAACTAACCAAACAGAGTTGTCGACCGATGTTAGTTTAAAAAGAATATCATGGCGAACTAAATAATACTGTCTAATCGCTACGCTTTCCTTTCTCCTCCACTTCTCCTTAATGTCCTTCCAGATTGGATCCTTATTTTGCTCCTTAGCGATGTCCTGGAGCGAAGACGAAATAAAATTCTCAAATGCAACACCTTGAATATACATCAAACAATAATTGTTTTCTTTGCAGTCCTCCTCAGCACTTTGTTTCAAACGCATAGGTGCACGTGATAAAGCATCAGCAACAATATTTGAAGAAACCTGTATGTAAACAATACTAAAATCAAATTCCTGTAGATACAACGCCCATCGTGACAATCTTCCATGAGTTAATTTTGTCGACATAAGAAATTCCAGAGCTCGATGATCGGTGTAAACCTTAGTATGTCTGCCGTACAAAAATGTGCGAAATTTTGTGAAAGCCCAAACAACAGCCGAAGCTTCAAGTTCCGTAATCGAATAATTCTTTTCTGATTTAGAGAGAACACGACTTCCAAATGCAATATTATTCTGTACTACAACGCCGTTTTCTTCTATCTCTTGAAATAAATGTGCACCCAGGCCTTTGTATGATGAGTCCGTCGCCAAACAAAAATCTTTAGATAAATCCGGGTGTGAAAGAAGTGGAGCAGCAACTAAAGCATCACGAAGTTGTTCAAATTCTGACTGAGCTTCCTCATCCCAACACCAATTAGAGTTCTTTCCAGATAGTTCATATAAATGAGGTGTGGCCAAATTGTCCAATCTAACAAAGCGTCTATGAAAATTACAGACACCAAGGAAACTACGAACATCACGTTTTGTGGTAGGAACAGCATAATTACGAATAGCGTCTAGTTTCTCTGGATCAGGAAGAATACCTTCTGTAGAAATAATGTGACCGAGAAATTTCACCTGAGAACGACCAAATTCAGATTTTTCCAAGTTCACAGTAATGCCAACTCTTGCAAAGATAATAATGAATCCAAAATTTTGTTATGCTCACTCCAAGAACGTTTAGCAATAAGAATATCGTCAACATATGAAGTAATATTGTCACGAAGATAAACAGGTAAGATTTCGAAACTTCCTGGTAGATTAAAACTGTGAGCCCGACCGAGACTCGAACTCGGGACCTTTGCCTTCCGCGGGCAAGTGCTCTACCAACTGAGCTACCGAAGCACGACTCACGTCCGGTACTCACAGCTTTACTTATCGCAGTACCTCGTCTCCTACCTTCCAAACTTTACAGAAGCTCTCCTGCGAACCTTGCAGAACTAGCACTCCTGAAAGAAAGGCTATTGCGGAGACATGGCTTAGCCACAGCCTGGGGGATGTTTCCAGAATGAGATTTTCACTCTGCAGCGGAGTGTGCGCTGATATGAAACTTCCTGGCAGATTAAAACTGTGAGCCCGACCGAGACTCGAACTCGGGACGTGAGTCGTGCTTCGGTAGCTCAGTTGGTAGAGCACTTGCCCGCGAAAGGCAAAGGTCCCGAGTTCGAGTCTCGGTCGGGCTCACAGTTTTAATCTGCCAGGAAGTTTCATATCAGCGCACACTCCGCTGCAGAGTGAAAATCTCATTCTGGAAACATCCCCCAGGCTGTGGCTAAGCCATGTCTCCGCAATATCCTTTCTTTCAGGAGTGCTAGTTCTGCAAGGTTCGCAGGAGAGCTTCTGTAAAGTTTGGAAGGTAGGAGACGAGGTACTGGCAGAAGTAAAGCTGTGAGTACCGGATGTGAGTCGTGCTTCGGTAGCTCAGTTGGTAGAGCACTTGCCCGCGAAAGGCATAGGTCCCGAGTTCGAGTCTCGGTCGGGCTCACAGTTTTAATCTGCCAGGAAGTTTCATATCAGCGCACACTCCGCTGCAGAGTGAAAATCTCATTCAGGTAAGATTTCGTTTAAACTACGAATGAATGCTGCTGAAGATACAGTAAGTCCAAACGGTAATTTCCGAAACTGGTAACAGTTACCAAAGGCTAAAATGGCAGTATATTTTCTACAATCAGGGTCAAACTTGCGCGCATATCAATCGTGGATAAAACTTTAATTCCATGGAAATGTTGAGGTTCATCTAAATTTTATGGACGGTCAGTTTCAGGAATGATGATATTACTTATCTGCCTGGAATCCAGAACCAAACGAATTGACCCATCCTTTTTAAGAACGACGTGTAATGGACTGGTATAAGGACTGACGGCTGGCTCAATAATGCCTTGATCTAACATGTATTGAAGTTCACTCTTAACCTTGTCTCTGTAAGCCAAAGGAATAGCGTACGTTTTCCCCCGAAATGGTGTGTGTTCTTTTACTTTAAATAAATATTGTAAGCCTTGTATCGTTCCTGTGTGATGACTAAATACTGTAGCATGTGAAGTCAAAATTTGGTGCAGTTCTTCTCTTGCAACGTCATCTGGCACTTCAGCTTTCTTAACCTTTTCATTAATTAATTCTTCGCTATTAATTATATCATCCATCGCGTCTCTGTATCTATTGTCATTGTCATGAATGAACACATTGTCGTCATAATGCTCAACGAAAACATCAGAAGTAAGAAACCTTAAACATTTTGTATCTGATTCAGATCTGGTTAAACACTCGAAAAATTTCAAACATTTCGGCATTCCGGCGACAGTCAAATTCACACTTCCTTCTTTAAAGTTCAAAATTGCCTTATGTGTGTTAAGAAACTCCATACCTAATATAATTTGTGTACTGAGTAATGGAACAATAATAAAATTAGCAGAAAATTCGTATCCTTGACAAATGAAATTTAGGTTGGTCTGTTGTTTGACTTCCACACTTTTTCCAGAAATAGCTCCTCGAATTGTAGTTTTAGAAACAGGTAACACAGGACAAGCAATAGTTCTTGCACATATACGAAAAACTGATTCACTAATGACATTCATTGGGCTCCCAGAATCTAAAACTGCAGTGAACTTATTCTTACCCACACATACTTCAATAACAGGATGTAAAAATGCGTCTACATTATTTTCCTTTTCGTCTAGCAAAATGTCTCTCATGTCTTCCATGCGTACGTAGTGTAAAGTCGTAGTGTCATTACTTTCTGAACCGTCTATCTTGCTGCCAGAAGCCGAAGCTACGAGTCATTGTCGATTGTTCGCGTCACGTCTTTGATTATTTCCGTCATTTCGCGGATCAATTTCTACTATTTGCACTTGTCTCTCTGAATTTCTGCCACGTGGAGCATGCCAATTAGGTCCCTCCTGTCTGTTAGATGCAAATTCTTGGTTGTGTCTGTTATTAAAACTTCTATTTTCCTGTCTGTCTGCATGACTACTTCTTGTGTAATTTCGACTGTCACTTCTGAAATTATTGTTGTATCTACTACCCTGGTTATTTCTGTAGTAAGAATTTCTGTTACTGTATAAATAATTTCTGTCTTGATGATACCGATTACTGTTTCCGTATGATTGATCATTCCGGTAGGAATTTCCGTTATTATAACTGTCTGTGTAATTTCTGTTAGAACGTCTGTTATTGTCAAAAGGCTGGTATCTATTGTCCTGTCTGTTTCGTCTGTCATTCTCAAAATTACCGCTATAACGTCCGTTCCGATCACTATCCCTTTTCTCTGACAATCTATTGTAATTATTGTTACTGAAAAAATTACAAGAAGTCCCGTCGTCGTTGTCATACTCAAGTTCTTGTAGCAAAGTCTTAAAAGTCTCAATGTCGTCTGTACATCTTCCAGCTAAAGCAATTTGTCTTATGGATTGTGGCAGCTTAGTTAAACAAATGCGAATTAATTCAGTCGGGCTATAAGGGCTGGAAAGGAACTGATTCTTTCGAATCATGTCTTCAAAGTATTCTGCTGGCGTGCGGAACTCAGACTGTTTAAAATTACGCTGCATAATAGGGTAAGACTATGTTTGACTCCGTCTTGTGTGTTTTCGGACCAATATGCCGATAGAAATGAATGATAAAAATCATTTAAATTATTACAATCTCTAATAAGTGCGCGCATGCGCGTCGCTAGTTCGTTTTCTAAATATCCACACATAAATTCCAGTTTGTGACTTAGTGGCCAATTTGGTGGAAGTGCGTACATAAATTTATCTAACCATGAACATGGATGTATGTCATTCTTGGAATTGCGAAAGATCTTAAATTTCCGAACAGTCAAAAAGTGTTTATAGTCAAAGTTTTCGCCTCGTGGCGACAAAGACCTACCACGTCTGTCCCAGTCCGAATGTCGATTATTGTCAAGTTCGCGCGCCTGGCGCTCTCTTGTTGCTTCTCGTAAATGAAATAAACTACTTTCTTCAAACCCCTCTGCTATCTGTGATTCTAAATTTCTTTTGCTGTCTTTTCCTACGATTTCGCCTTCAATTTGTTTGACTTGCTTTTGTAATGCCTCAAATTCCCTTTTAACGCGTTCATTAAATTTTCCCTGATTTTCAACATGCTTATTTATGTTCTGGTACTCTTCGGTTTCTGCAAATGGCAATGGAGCTGTATCATATGAATCTCTGTCCCCATTTAAACTAAGACTTGTCAGTTTATCTGAAATCTCATCAACTCTTTCCGATAAGTCACCTATTTTTTCTTTCTGTTTATTTACGTCTTCTGTAAGTGTCGCGACTCGGGTTTCAGTATTGACACATTTAGTAGTTAACTGTTCATATTGTTGTGTTAGGTTATTTTTTCTGTCATTTGGTACGGATTCCTCGATTCTCTCAAATATTTCTTCCTTATCGTGCGCACGTTGTAAATTTAACTCTGAAAATTTCTGTGCTATCACGCGATCTCTTTCCTCCTGTTCTCTATCCTGTTCCTTTTGTCTGATTTCTATTGAAATTAATCTATTATTGTGAGCATTCAAAATCGGTTGTACTTCTTCTCTAATTTCTTTCTTTAATTCATCTTTCATGTTTTTGAAACATGTCCCTATTCGTGAGTCTAACCGTGTTTCCATTGTTTCCATCTCTGTTTTAATTGTTCCTATTTGTGATCCCAGTGAGTCTAACCGTGTTTCCATTGTTCCCATATCAGTTTTAATTTCAGATCGTAACTGTGATCTCACTGTTTTTAATTCAGATCTTAAGTGTGTTTCCATTGTTCCCATATCAGTTTTTAATTCAGATCCCAAAGTTCCCATCTCTGTTTTAATTGTTCCTATTTGTGATCCCAAATTTAATATTGCACCCATCAACTGCTCCATGTTAACTGGTTCAAAATTCTTTTCGCTCCTAACATTTCCCGTAAAACTAACTTCCTTCGGCATAGCTGTAAAGCTATCTGTGTTCGATACTATTCCAGAGTCTTCTATCGTTAATCTCGTATTCTGAAAATGTTGTGATTGTGAAAAATTTTGAATTGGTTCCGGACTATTTTCCCTGCTTATTAAATTATTTTCTACTTCATTATTCATCATACTGTTCTCCTGTGTTGGCGAGTTCGCCATGTTAACAATTTCGTCATTCTCACTATTCATCATTTTCGCCTTTTTCATCGATCGCGTAATCATTTACAAAACATACAAAACTCGTCACAAAACGAAAATTACAGAGAATATAACACGTTATCGCCAACAATACCATTCACACGAAATGCTTCCCTCAAACACGATTAACGAACAATTGAAATCTTCATAATTGCACAAAATTGTCAAACCCGTATACAAGACAACAAGAATTAAATTCTGCAAAAAATACCATTAGAAGAATGACAATTACCAAATCTACACATGCAATATAGACTACAATTACTAAACAACGAATTACTACAACAATACTACTGTCTGCTATTTATCAAATCAGAAGAATTCCAAGGGACGATCCGAAGCAGCGGTCGCCATGTGCATGGGGGCTTAATTATAAATTTAATGCAAATATTTTTTAATTTTTAGTAGCTGACTGTCCGGTTACGAAGTCTCGTAAACGGTTGGCCCTGACTAGTTTTAGTAAGCAATCTGGCTGCATAGAATAACAACAAAGAATGAAAGAAAATTTCCGTTAACACGATTAATTAATTAAGTCCCCAGCAACTATAAAACCTACGAAACCAAAGCACAAGTGTAACTGTTCTGTGTGTGGATGTGTGATTCAACGTACACATCTGACATGGTTCTTCTTCAATAAGACAAGAAATTTTAAATACCATTTATACTGAAGTAATTAAAAAAAATAGAAATATTATAATTGCGCAAGAAAACCAGAATTACACCCTAATACAAGAACACGAGCCAGATGCTTTGTTGACTGAACCTGTTACAAGGCATTGTTTAAGACATAATGAAAAAAAAAAGAATTTTTTTTTACCTTCATATATATTGACGAAAAGCACTCTGATCACTGCAATATCTCCATTCAAACAACATCTGCTGTCTAGCCCATCAAACAACTGCATACAACATAGCCACAAATAGCACAGCTATCAATATCCTCTCAGCAAGATCTGCACAAGCACTCACTACGACGACATCTCAACAACGACTTGACTCCTACTACTTCTCAACAAGCACTGCCTACTGCCACATCTCGACAAGCACTGCCAGTGGAGGCGGCGGAATAAAACTCTTTGGCGCAATCTCTGGCGCTGTGGCTCAGTGTAGCTACCTTTCAACAGTTAGCTGCCGAAGTTATTTTGTGCACACTGCACCTCGATTATCTGTTGCTGGCAGATGTCTTTGTATGTCAGACCTGGCCAAACACAGAGCTGTGTTCGCTAGCATTCCAGCGACCCTCCATCTGCGCCCCTGCCTAGCTAGCGCTCCGAGTGCAGTGGCATGTGGCTCTGAGGCAGGTGAGAAAGAAGTGGAAAATGAAGGCACCAGCCGGGTGATGCTAGAGCACTGCGGTCGCGTTTGCAAACACCAAGCAATTAGATGACAATACTGTTTGCGTTGTACTAAATTTACGTTCTGCTAGGAGTACTATGGCGTCTGCGCACTTGCCCAAAACAGAAAAAATGGAGAAGTCACATTGTTCTGTGCCGAACAGGAACTGCCTTAGTTTTCGTATCATTTGAAGGTCGTTTAAGTGCTTAATGTGCTATCTCATTATCATGAGCCAGGAAAGCGCTTATTGGAACCTCGTTATCTCGTTAGTGACACCAGCCACAGAGACGATATGAAGCATCTGTTGCCTGACCAGCGACACGGTATGCCAGCTGCACTGAAGGCAGCATCTGGAAAAAAACTTCAGTTTATGGTAAACAGACCAGTAACAAAACATTTTTCGGTTACTTGAATCCACCTGCCCTGCTAGTCACGTGATCTAACGCGCTGCTTCCGGAGTGGGAAGTTCCACTGGGGACCAAACTACACAATAACCCTGGGTTCGATGTGGGGCAGCGATATGGTGGGTGGACTGTTGTGGCCTGGTTTAGGGTTGTGAACCACTGAGAGCTGTGGTGGGAAGAAGCATTTCTGTCTTTTCTAGGTCAATGGTTTAATACATACATACATACATACATACATACACATACATAATTGAATCCATTAAGCGCCTTAATACAAGGGAAAGATCATTTGGTAGAAAATATGGCGGGCAATACTGATTCTACCAAACAGAAACCAATCATTTTCTAAAATGCAAGGCAGTCATGTGTTGACCGAACGTGACTGACAACGTTTCAGTACTTGAAACCTTTCATCATTAGTTCTCAAAGAGTTGCTAAGACAGTGCACGAGCGAGCGAGGTGGAGCAGTGGTTAGCACACTGGACTCGCATTCGGGAGGACGACGGTTCAAACCTGCGACCAGCTATCCTGATATAGGTTTCCTATGATTTCCCTAAATCAGATGAGGCAAATGCCGGGATGGTTCCTGTGAAAAGGCACCTGAGAAAGGTCTGTTGAGTGCTCACTGTCGGAGACTGCATAGGAGCACAGAAAGGAAAAGGCCTCGATGCCAGAGAAAGTGGTCCTTTGAGCGCTAACCACCAGAGCGTGCTTAGGAATGTGTAAGGGAAAAGGCAGGCCTTTGGTAAGGGATGAGGAATAAAGGTTTCCATAGAGCTGAGGAAGCTGGCTGCAGACCTGTGAAGCTGGAGGTAGTGGACCCTTAGAGCTCGAGAGTGATGTATCCTTGGAGCCTTGGAGCCTTGGAGGCAGCTGTGTTTGGAAGCAGTTGTCCCTGAAGGCTGGTTGACCCTGGAAGCCGATTGTCCCTGGAGACCGATTTGACCCTGCAGGTCAGTTGACCCTGGAGACCAGTTGACTGTGAAGGGATGTCATAATTAGGAGAGAGCCAGCAGACACAAGAGAATGCAGAATCGGGTGTGGAGGGTGGGCCATGGATACAACGTGCAGAATAGGGAAGAAGCAAGCATAGAGCTCAGTGCAAAGATAGGGCATGTAGTCAAAATGGCGCTGGATCCATGGAGCACACCAAGTCAGCAAGTAAAATCATTCTCAAAGCACGACTGGTGGCGAGAAAGTAGGATCTCGTTGCCAGGTCCTTTGTCCAAAGCAGAACCAATGGAAGAGAACCTACCAAGGCTGCAAATTAGAAACATTATTAGGCAGTGGGAGGGTCGGTGGTCGTCAGAAGTTGGCCCACCTACGAGTAAAGGGCCTGCCATGGTTGCAGCGCACAGATATGACAGGAAACAACATCGTGTGGCTGTGATAGGTCAGCAGCCGAAAGTCTGATGAGGCTGGAAAGCAATGATCGTCGCGGTTCTGAAGGAGGGACGAGAAACAGTGCAATGAAATTGGATACCTCGGTGCCTAGGGATGAAATGGAGATGGCTGTGAGGCCAAAGCTATCCTCAACACCAATCTGTTATGTACTAGATTTTGGTAAACACAAATAAAAGAGTAGACGAGTAGACTGGAAGTAATAACAAATTTATTCAGCTTACAGTTACAGGAAGAAGTAGCACTATGAAGCAACTGTACTATTTATGTGGGTTGCAGGAAGACATAACACTTAACAAGTAACCACAGACGGATTGACTAGAGAAGGTAACAGCAGTTAGGTAACTCCACTGAAGATGCGTGATAGAGATTTAACAGTGAGATATAGTCTTAGGTCTGCGAGTTGGTGTCCACCGAGGAAAGACTCATCATATCAGTAGAAGTCGTCTTGTCTGCAGTAACTCCAAATGAAGAAATTTTTGGTGATGGTAAGTCCCTATTGGACCAAACTGCTGAAGTCATCCGTCCCTAGGCCTACACACTACTTAAACAAACTTATGCTAAGATCAGCACACACACACACACACACACACACACACACACACACACACACACACGCGCGCAGACACACACACACACACACACACACACACACACGTATACACACCCATGCCCGAGGGAGGACTCGAACCTCCGACGGGGGGAGATGCGTGAACCGTGGCAAAGCGCCTGAGACCGCGCAGCTACTTTGCGTGACCCAGATGAGGAAATGCGAAGCAGTTGGTGCAGCTGCCCAGTGTAATTTCTTAGGTGGAAATATGTAGGGTGGATTATTTTCAGGCAGGTGACTTGCAGAGGAAAATAGCGCATACCACAGCAAGACATGCAGTAAGAATGCAACGAGGTGCTGGAAGGTACTGACAGGAATGTAAAGCCATGCCGATTCCAGTGCCATGAGCAGCTGCTCTAGGTTTCTAGGTTGAGGGTCCATGGCACGAACTGCCAAACTGAGGTGGTCCGACAGCTTCTCGATTGTATCTAAATAGGAGTAGTTTGGTGGCTAGGGGCTTTGTGATGATTTCTCTTAAGATCATCAAATATGGCTGCTCCTCCTTCATTAAATTTGGTAGGTAAATCGAGATTATTAAATAGAATTATGTCTTGATCTTCTTGTAGATTTTTGGTTCTAATTTTTTTTTCTTTCCTTAGAGCTGTATATACTTAATACATATATTCCTATTCTCAGCATGGTAATTACTATTCTGGGGTTTATGCGTGTTCTCTTGGTTATTTTTGGGAGTATCACCTTTTACTTTTACACTGCTTGCACCACTATTGCCTCAGTGCTGGTTTTGGATAGCACCATTTTACCATGCACGGTGTACAAACTTAGGTATTTTGGAAATGCTTCCATTCTTGGTCCGAAAACCAACGATCATACCATTCTGGCCGTCCAATAAATCGCAGCATAGCATTACGACAAGGACTGTACTCTTATTCCGCATTCCCCCCCCCCGACACATTTTATATACCCGTCACTGATAGTGCTATCATATGTCATCTGTGAGTGGTCATTGCACTTTGACGTCGAACATTAGCGGGTGGTCACATTAATGAGACTGGACGATGTATTTGTTGTTCTTGCGCTGGCTTGCTAACCTAAGCTGACTTGCAGACGCCTGTGCAGTATGTAGACGATGCCTGAAGCGTAGCTCACCAACGGAACGAGGGTGTGTGTGCAGCTGAATTCGGTCAGAGTGTAGGTGCGTATAGCGCAACATGTATTTGAAATGAGAACCTTTAGATCAAGACCCCATGGAACCTGGCTCAAATTTCAACCAAGGCTTGCCTTAAATAAGAAATAGGAGTGGAAGCCCAAGAACTAAGTGCTCGGATTAAAATGAGTTAGACAGGGGTGTTGTCTTTTGACCCTGCTGTTCAAACTATACATCTAAGAAGCAATGATACAAATAAATGAAAGGTTGAAGAGTGGAATTAAAATTCAGGGTGAAAGGAAATCAATGATAAGATTCACTGATGACATTACTGTCCTCAGTGATAGCGAAGAAATCTTACAGGATCTTGTGAATGGAATGAACAATCTAATGAGTACAAGTATGGACTGAGAGTAAATCGAAAAGAGACGAAAGAAATGAGAACAGCGAGAAACTTGACAACAGGATTGGTGATCACGAAGCAGATCAAGTTAAGGAATTCTGCTGCCTTGGAAGCAAAATAACACGTTATGGGGGCAGCAAGGAGGACATCAAAAGCAGACTAGCACTGACAAAAACGGCGTCCCTGTCCAAGAGAAGGCAACAAGTACCAAACATAGACCTTAATCTGAGGAAGAAAATTTCTGAGAATGTACGTTTGGAGCACAGCATTGTAAGGTAGTGAAACATGGATTGTGAGAAAACGAGAACAGAAGAGAATCGAAGCATTTGAGCTGTGTTACTACAGAAGAATGTTGATAATTAAGTGAACGGATAAGGTAAGGAACGAGGAATTTCTCTGCAGAATCGGCGAGGAAAGGAATATTTGGAAAATACTGAGGCGAAGGGGGAGAGGATGGTAGGGCATCTTTTAAGACATTACGGAATAACTTGCAGAATGCTAGCGGGAGCTGCAGAGAGTAAAAACTATAGAAGAAGACAGAGATTGGAAAGCATCGTGCCAATAATTGTGGATGTAGGTTGCAAGCACTACTTGAGATGAAGAGGTTGGCACAGAAAAGGAACTTTTGGGGGGCCACATCTGACCAGTCAGAAGACAGATGACTCACAAAGAAAAGGACAAAAATTCGGGAACACCAAGAACACAACACGTTACCCTTTCTAATACGGTGCAGGAAAATCGTTGACATTCAAAACAACTTCCATTGGTCTCAGACTGCATAAATATAGGTGCTGTACAGTTTTCAAGGGAATCACATACCACACTTACTGCAAAACAGTGGTAGGTGTAGATGATTATGATAAAGGAGGCTAGCGTTCAAGCAACCGTCTGTCCAAAATAGACCACAAAGAATCGACGCCCTTAAGATTTTGGATGCAGACAGCAGGTGCTATCGCCCGCATCACGTGGGATGGCGCTTCTGCACATAGAGGCGGAGTGATAGGGAAGCGTGGAGGGGAACAGGTTTGCGCATGTATGGCGTCTGATAGCGGGCAAACCACGACCGTGTTTTGCCAGACTGTGTTGTTGTGGGCAACAACCAGGTTCATCTGCCTTTGGTACAGTGTATTATACGTTCGAATATGAGGGGAATAATACATTTTAAAACAGATTTCGATCAATCATTTACATGAGAGAATTCTTACTTCACGTCTTTACGCTGCGTCCACTCCTCCGCAGCAATTGTCTGTGTGATGTCAAAAGACGAGAACAGCTGACGCAGATTTGTGAAGAGGTCAAGAATAATTTTTCTCAGAATGACGATTTCTAACGACAATACATCGGAAATGGTTGCAATAATTGCCGTTGATTGCGATTTGAACAGTATTATGAGTAAAAATGTATTACGCAACAAAATTAACTTCAAACGCAAACTGAAATCATTATATTTGCTTGACAACTGCTTCTACTCCATGTAATTTTTTAAGAGATTTATAATGCGCGTATGTCTGTGTCTGTGACTCTAGTTCACTGTAAATCACTATGTGTAAAAACAGAATTACTTGTAGGAAAGACTAATGAAAAAGACTGTTGCAAAAATTATCAGTATGTTATCATATTTTTTGGTGTCAATATGCATTATGAGCTTAACTTGTTCGACTTTACAGTGAGACACCGCATGTGATTCTGGCGTTAGGAACTTGCTTATTCTGGATAAGAAATAGTAGTAAATAATAATAGTGATGCTGTCACTGTTGCTTGGTAGTGTTTACTGGCAAAATGCCACCTAACACCAGACTGCGTACTTACGGCTATCGTGTGTGGCCGTTTTTAGTACTACTTTAAAAGAGAGATTATTAATTGATCACCGATGCGTCGGTTCTCGACTGTGTTCAGGAGCCGTACGGATTGATTAGGCGAATAATTGACCTCTTGACCCGTATTGCCTTCACGCAATCAGAATCTTCGATGAAAATACCTAAGGGACCTGTTTGAATATAAAAATGGAAATGAAAGCAAATTAGTGGAATTTCGTAAGAGAAAGATTAACAGATCGGAAGTTGAACGCATTAGTGGTCTCCCAAATACAAACGAGACATCGCGATAAAGAGCGAACGTGTAACAAAGCTAATATACAATTTGAACATCATATTTGGTTAGTGAAAGAAAGGAATAAGAAAATTGCTGCATCGTAAAATATTAATATATTTTGAAAAAATTAGCATTAAACTCCTAAACATTGACAAATACACAATAAATGCATGACTTGCATCTGATATTTATTTTGTGCATGGCGCAGTCCAATAATCGCTGCTTTCTCAGTCCGTTCCTTCATAAAAATTAAATGTCCTTGCGTGTGCTAAGTACATTGTATCCACACCCGAGTTACCGAAATGTTTGTTCGTCATTTCACATAGTTTTTACAGAAAATAAAAATACAACTTGTGGCAATGCTATGTAGTACGTCTTAACATGTCGGCGACCAAAAGTACAAGGGTAATGAAGTCTCTAGAATATTTCTTAGCAAAAGATAGGTTGTTCTTTCTTCTGTTTCGCAGCTTCTTGCTATCAAGCGCTGCTGCAGTGATTTTAAATGTCTGCGCCGAGCGGGTCATAGTGTTTATTTAGAGTATTTAAACGCTGGACCCGCGTCTTGATATAAGCGCTGTGATGCTAGCATTTTTACCAACTACAGCTCGTTCGCTGCCCTTTTCTTTTACGACAAATATGTCATATGCAAAGTATTTGAAATCCAATAATATTACATTGCTTCCCGCTGGAGGAGCGATGACTCCGCGAGGATCATAGCGACTCACACGTAGTCGTAATACTATCGCTTTCGTGAATCAAGTTAGTATATCTTGCTAAAATTCTTCACAATAGATTTCATATGTGACATTAGACAAAGTGGTTGACATAAAGAATAACAGGAAAATATATTCGTACGACTGAAATTGGTGGTAACTTGTTCATAGGGTAATTACATGACAATTGAGCCGTACTCTTACTAATGCATTATACAAAGATAACAAATGTTCATTTCTCGGTAAGAAACAATGAAATCAGGATAAAGATACACATACATAGATACATTATACATGGCATAATAAATATTAAAAAATAACAAAGAAATGAATTATTTGACTTCGCAGGAAGTCTGGGTGCAGTGTGCACTCTTGGAAAAATATATTACAAAGAATTGACATTCTTGTTTTACAATGACATATTACAGGAATATTTTTTTACCGTGGTTTTGACGAGGATTTCTTGTAGTAAACACGTAGCACTTTATTGATTTGTGGCTTTCATAACTTGCAAATGTTTCACTACACTTAGGTAGCTATGACTTGCACTGGGAGCGGTAGAACTTCGGGTGTAAATGGTAGCATTGCACTTGTGTGAGGGAAATTGATTGCACTTTCACAGTGGAGGAAAAGTAGGGCATAACTTTCACTGTGGAGGTTGAAGTGGTTGTCTGGATGTGATGGTGCGTTGGAAATGCGTCGTGGATCAGGAACTGGAAGACTGGTTCTGCAACGTGTTGAGCCGTTTGGTGGCGGTCTCTATTTCACGTGACACATGTTCGAACTTCCATTCATGTTCTCGTACATGAAAAATACAGAGAAAATCTGTATTAGAATGTGCTTACTTTCTAATAACTTAGTCTAAAAGGAAATTGGATTAGCTGAGGATAACAATTGTTTATGTACATAAGGTCTCATTCTCTTAGGAGTACTCAGTTCTCGTATTTATTTATTTTTCTGGTTTTATTTGGATCGACACGTTTTCATCATTAATTGGCCTGGTCTATAAATTCGGTAGCAGTTGTCAAAGTCGAGTTTAAGACTTTTCAGATTAGTGTCTTGGTGATTTTATAAGGTACATAAGGTACATAAGTCATTACTTGGCCTGGTCTATAAATTCGGTAGCAGTTGTCAAAGTCGAGTTTAAGACTTTTCAGATTAGTGTCTTGGTGAATTTATAAGGTACATAAGTGCTTAACTCATTGTTTTATCCGATCTTATATTGAAAGTATTTCAAACACATTTGGCGCCCGCGCTCTTTGTGCAAGGGAATCTGGATTGTTGAGCGCGCAGCGTACTCTGTGTTACGTCCGTTTGTCATAGTCACGTGATAGTAACTTGATGGCTTCACAACGCTAGCAGCAGTGTTATGCGAAAGGCAGAACTTTTGGTGTCTACTGGCTGTGTTGTGACTTTTTACAGTTTTTCATCGACTCGGAATTACGGAAGCAGCCAGACGCGGCGACTCCCGCAGCCGTGTCGAAGAACGTGTCCGTGGCAAGGCGTACAGTACCGGTTACGGTAAGTACAACACTTCTTCACTTACACAATTCGGCTTTCTACAACGTGGTTTCGTGGTACAAGTACTTATAACATTACTTCACAGGCGGAATTTCACACGTGCCCATAAAGTTATCACCCTTTCAGTTCACTCGTAATGATTATTTCGTGTCCATACGTATTTGGTCGTCATGTTAAAGTTCACACGCACCACTTTTATACGTGTCCGTTTATTGCTTGTCTACAGTCGGTTCACACGCAGCAGCACATACGTGTCCATAAATTTATGACTGCATTATCACTACAAAGTACAGTTAACATTCGGTGTACACATTATGTCTAAAAATTATTTAGAAAGAAAATTTAGTCTCTGTGACTACAAGGTCTGACGAAAATCACGTGTCTCTTATTCATAGTTTGTGCTTCCAAGGCACTTTACGTTTACATCTTGTTCGAAATCTAGTTATTCTTTTCTTTTTACAATAATTACTCTTTTCTCAAGTTCAGCTCTTTTATTTTCTCTCTGTTAATTACGTCGTTAGTTTGAAGACATAGTCAATGTGGCTTTATTGACGTGATGAACAGTCCATGTTCAAGTTTCCACCAGGGAAATTAGGGAAGCTTGGTATTCCCTATCGTGCAATTGCACACAACAAATCTTAATTGAATTCGCAGTTCACGGAAAATAAGCATAGCCTGTCAACAACCAATGTGTCACGACCATCCACACGTACAGTCTGTACGTATCAAGCATGCAGTCAGTCCGTAAAATTCAGTTCTCTACCGGGTTGGGTTGGGAGGTAAGGATACTGATTAGAGGAAAACACAATAGACTTTTTTTGGAGTGAAGAGATTTGAAGATACAATGTTAATGCCGTATGAAATGATGAGCCTAACATAAATTGTGCATTATCACCCTAGTTGTTCATGAGAAGTAGTTAGCGTAATTAAATCTATATAGTAGTCTCAGTATCGTCTGACCCAGCTCTCTAACATTTCTCTATACATATCTAAAATTGCCTACACCATGCATTAGCAGTGAACAGAGTCTGATAGCTATCTTCTGTTCTGAAAAAAAAGAAACAGTCGTCGTATCTCGAGGACCTGAAATAGATGCTTCTGGTACTAAAATAGTTTATTTATAAATAATCTTTGTAGATATTTCAGCTGCACTGTGCCGTAAAATTTTTATGAACGCATACGGTTTTCTCGGTACTATAATAAAAAATAATTGAGCAGCGCACTTCTGTCCTGCAACGTGGATCGTTATTGATTTACTTGATTCTTATATGCTAAGCTGCTGCCTTTGTCTTCTGCTTTTCACAGGTGGTCTCAAAAATTTTTGTCAAACACTCCTTATACATAACATAACATTTACCTCGTAAGAGTAAGCGACCTTGATCAACTTTTATTTACGAGCAATCATTCTGGTCCGAATGATCATTTTAATTTATTTCATTCAAGAGGAGAGAGCTTTGCTGTACTTAAAACTAGTGGTAGCAGGTGGCACTTAGCACGTCCCTACTATATTATTTATTCGTCTGCTCTTTGGCTGTGGCCGTTCATGGCTCAAATAACTTAAAACTGATTTACATCTAAGGTAAATCGTGCTGTCCTACAATAAATGTATTTTTATTTCAGGTGCTCACATAAATTACTTCTCTTGTGGAGGCAGGTCGACAGGATTTTAGTCCTGTGCATTATTCTTATGTACGCTTATACTTCACACATAGTATGACAACTTATAATTAGGTATATATATATATATATATATATATATATATATATATATATATATATATATATATATTTAGTAGCTTAACTTATCAGATATCTTCAGTGGTTGACTCTGTATTTCTTTAAGTCTGCGTGATGAAACAATCCTTTTATTCGTCCAGATTCAGGGTCAGCTAATAGATAGCAAGCAATGTGCGGTTTTCTTAGCATAATAAATGGTCCTTCATACAAGTGCTGCCACCTGCGATTCTTATGATGAATCAAAGGTGGGTTGAAGTGGGTCTTTAATAGCTCTTGTTCATTTATATGATACCATAAGACTTTGCTAATGTTTTTGTCATGTGTCTTTTTCTTAGGTTAGCATGAGTGGTTAAAATTATGAGAGCTTGTCTTAATTTGTCTAATGTTACTTCAGGGTGTTGTAATTTTCTTCCGCATCTTCCCCGTGGAGGCATAAAGAAGCTGCTAATGGTTTTCCTACTTGGATGGAGTTGAAATGTCAATTATATTTATTTGATTAGTATTTTGTTCCATACCAGGCTGAAAACTTGCGTTCGTATCCCATAGGAACTGTGCATCACTTAATTGCGTGTCATTTGACATCGCATTTGATGCTAGGTTCGCCTCTGTGTAAAAAATTGTCGGGTTGTAAGTAGGCTGTTTATGTTTTCTCTATGTAAGTAGGCTGTTTATGTTTTCTTATTGGCAACGTTACAAGTAGGCTGTTTATGTTTTCTTATTGGCAACGTTACGTAGCGCTCAATATGAAAATCACTGGCTGTGCTGTGTGCAGTCTGTGGCTAGTTTGCATTGTTGTCTGCCATTGTAGTGTTGGGCAGCGGCAGCTGGATGTGAACAGCGCGTAGCGTTGCGCAGTTGGAGGTGAGCCGCCAGCAGTGGTGGATGTGGGGAGAGAGATGGCGGAGGTTTGTAATTTGTCATGAACTGATATATATATTATGACTTGTGATGATATTAAGGTAAATACATTGTTTGCTCTCTATTAATATCTTTCATTTGCTAACTATCCCTATCAGTAGTTAGTGCCTTCAGTAGTTTGAATCTTCTATTTAGCTGGCAGTAGTGGCGCTCGCTGTACTGCAGTAGCTTGAGCAGCGAAGATTTTTGTGAGGTAAGTGATTTGTGAAAGGTATAGTTTAATGTTTGTCAGGGCCATTCTTTAGTAGGGAATTTTGAAAGTCAGATTGCGTTGCGCTAAAAATATTGTGTGTCAGGTTAAGCACAGTCATGTAAAATTGTTGAAAGGGGACGTTACATATGTCGACCCTTAGCCTAGGATACCTCACTGGAATCTTCTGATTTTTTCTTGTAGTTTGTGTAATTAGTGTAGCTTTTGTTTATTGCTAGCGCGTAATTGTAGAGAGAATCTCCTTTGTAGTTGCAGCCTTTCATTGTTGTATAGTAAAACAGTTGTGGCATGCATGTAGATTTGCACCAAGTATTTCGCAGCTGCGCTTGCAAGTAACTAGATATTATTTTCAGTGCTATGTTAATGTGTTCTCTTATTTTTGATCTTCAAATTGTGTTTTTCTGTGTTGTCGTGTGAAATATTGTGACAATAATGGCGTGTGAAAAACGTAATACTAGGCTCCAAAGTAAACTGAGAAATGACAGTGAAGACGAAAGCAGTGTGTTAGCGCCACCGAGTAGTGAATTAACTGATGTTCAAAGTAGTAATTTGGTAATTGTGAATAGGGAAATGGCATGGACAGTGAAACAATTAGTGAAGAGGGAAGCATTATCGATCGATCGGTCGGCAACAGCTCGTCTCAGGAATCGGGAATGACAGAACACAATATTGCAAATACTGAAGACTCAGGTTTTGGGTTCTCACCGTATTCTCAAATGAGTCAAGACACATTTTCCGCTTGTCAAAATGTGAATGTAGCCGGTGCAAATTCACTGCCGAAAAGCACTGAGAAACATATTTCAGACACCAGTGCATTGTTATTACAGTTAATGCAACAAATGGGATAAAGGCTACAAAAATTAGACACAATGGAACAAAATCTTCAAAAGTTAGACACACTGGAACAAAATCAGAGACAAACACAGCAACAGTTAGACACACTGGAACAAAATCAGAGACAAACACAGCAACAGCTTCAAAAGTTAGACTCGTTGGAACAAACTCTTGAACAATCGCGTGAAGATTTAACTACTGAGTTACATAACATTGAATCGAAATGTCAAAAAGCCTGTAATGACGTAAAAACTCAAATTTGTGAGCATATTCAACCTATTTTTTCGCGGCATGAAAATGCATTACAGAATCACGAAGCAGCCATAAAAGAACTGCAAACTATTGTTCATGAAAATCATGAGACCTTGCAAGCTAAATTTGACTCAGTTGCATCTACCGATTCGGTTGCGCAACTTGCAAAAACTCAGGAAAACTTTAAGGACACAGTCGATACTCTGAAACTTGGTTCAGAAAAACACACTGAAGAAATAAGTACACTATCGGAGAAAGTAGCCGAACTTTCGGATCAGGTCACTAACTTATCTACAAAGGTAGATGATGATCTGAATGACACAAGACCCGTAGCCTTCACTGACACAGAAGAGTATGAACAAATCAGAAAATTCAAACAAAATCAGAATCAAATTAATACACAACACCAAAGAGAAATCCGGGATGTACAAGATCAGCTGACGCAGGTAATACAAGAATTACGTATTTCAGAGGACACTCGCGCTCCAACACTGGAAGAGGGACTTAGAAATACGGAACAACCACAAAATAATAACACAGGACACTTCGGAAGTTATGAAAGAAATTGGCAAGGTGCACCGAATTTTGAAATGGAACCGCCGAAACGACATAACAATGACCGATATGCGACTCGCCGACATGATGACTTTGACTATAAGCTGTTCATTACTACACGTAAATTCAAAACATTTAAGAATTCTGGCAACGACATTCATCCACAAGCGTGGCTCCATCAATTCTCTCATTGTTTCCCTCCCAACTGGTCATTGGAACACAGATTAGAATTTATGTGTGGCTACTTGGAGAATGAACCAGCTGTAAGAATGCGATCGGTAATTCACGATTGCCACAGTGAAGGAGAATTTTACCATGCCTTCCTCTCAGCGTATTGGTCTCAAGCTACACAAGACCGTGTAAAACATAGCATCATGATGATGAAACACTTTGAACAATCTGAATTTTCCAGTCTTGTCAAATATTTTGAAGACATGTTGCATAAGAATCAATATCTTTCAAACCCATACAGCCCCTCAGAACTCATCCGCATTTGCTTAATCAAACTGCCTGAACATTTACGACATATTATTTTGGCAGGACGTTGCAAAGACGACATTGAAGCATTTCAGGGACTCTTACAAGAATTAGAAATTGACACTGACAATCGCGGAACGCGAAACCAGGAACACAACAATTACAGGTCACATCCGTCGCAATTCCGCGATGAAAGAAGTAATAACTTGACACGACAAGGCTATTCTCACAACACAAATCGTGACCAAACCAGACACCACCCGTATGACAACCGTTGGCAGAGTAATAATAGTTACAGAGAAAGATCGCATTTCCGTAGTAACAACCACAGAAACAGACAATATGGGAACCAAAACAATTATTATCAAGGGAAGCAGAATAACTTCAGACGCAACAGTTCGGCGCACAGTTACGATTCAGGGAGCAATTCTCCACCACGTGACCGACAAGAAAGGAACTATGGAATCTACCGACATGACGAAAGACGATATGATCGTAACGACAGACCTGAATTGCATCAGAACTGGCGGGATTCAAACAGAGCAGGGCACTTTCGACAAGGTGAATTTCTAGAAGCTAGGTCTCCTAATCCCAATAACGGCGCGCGCCAACAAAGAGACAGACAATGACTCGCACAGCAGGCAGCCGCGTGCGCCCGCTGGCTCCGAGAAAAATAACATAAGACGCTAGCCTTGAGAAAAAATTTAGCATTCTTTACCGATGTATACAACATGATAATTGCTTTGAAGTTGAAAGTCTGCGTACTAGGAAGAGTAAAGGTTTACACCACATTTCACTTGTAAAACCGTTTATTGAAAGATAATCTGCTTTTTAACTTTGCCTTTGCCATAAAACGTTTCACTTCACGTTACTAGTATGCTTTAGAAACTGTTACCATGCAACAATGTTTGAAGTTAAATATCCAGTCTAGAACCTAGGGAACATTTTTAAACAGAAATTACGAATGCATTGTTATAGTGAACAGACGACACAATGTTGTATTTGTACATTCTTGCTTGTTAGTTGCACAATTACGTAACGACTATAAGGCTTACATACTTAGAACATTTACCAGTACTGCTAATGAAATTTTAATGCAACATTTTGGTTTACTTGAAAATACATTCTGTATTTAAAGTACCTTCTGTGAGATACCAGATGACACAGTGGTTAGTTTATGTGACAGCTACACGATTTTTATCACGACGCTACTAATGAGTGACAATTTACAATGTTGATTTTGCGGTGTTTCTGTTTTATATCTGCACAGTTTTTCTGTATTATTCTGGAAAGTAAAACATGTTTTAGTAGTAACTTTTATGGTATAGCTACAAGGAGACAGACTTTTTCGTGGCACAACATTACGTTACTGTACAGTACTTTCTTCATCACGCCAATAAGCATAATAACTACGACATCTATACGCAAAGCATTTCACTTTTGTTTATCATGTGGTAAGTACATTGACTTCTGCAGAACTTAGCTTTCGGAGGACGATAACTACGACACTTCCACAGAGATTATGTTGCGACAAGATGCACAGTTTAGCGCTACAGTACACGCATTTGAGTGATTAATCTTATACTTAAAACACTTATTTTTAAAGATTTTTTTTAATTACAAAGAAAGTTTTCCGTGATACATTTCATTCCATTGCGGTAATTTGTAACACCTGGGAGTATAATTACATTAATCCTCAGGGGGGTACACGCCTACTTTGTGTACCATGTATGTGGCAACCACAAGGAACCCTAGCTAATATGGTATTTGCTTATACAACTTTACACATCGGTACCATATTTCTCTAACACACAAATTACACAGCTATCTGATTATTTAACTGAGAGAGACAAACATTTATTTTACTACATCAGTGACACATGTTTACGCAATTATACAGTTGGATAACTTCACACTTATGAAACTGTATTTTGTCTGTACTTTGTAAACTGTTCATATTTTTTCGGAACCATTGTGATACTATGAGAGCTTTGAATGATGTATTTGGTATGGATTCATGATTTTTAAAGTACGTTTGAGGCAGATGACACTTTTGACATGAGCAGAGAATTATTTTAGGCTTAGAAATTATTGGAGGAAGTTACGACGATTTTGAGATTTGACTGAAGTGTTATGATGTTATTATTACGACGACGATGTGTATTATGTTGTTGAGGAATGTTTATTATGCTACGTATTTCTCACGATGAAATATTGAAGAAGTGTCGACGAATATGTATATGTATAATGAGGTAAGGAGTAATGAATAGTGGGTAGGGACTCTTGTCTTGTGAAAAAGGATGTTGGAAACCAAGAATCGTACTTTAAGAGTTATGACATGTGTGAATCATGTGTGAATGTATCACAATGCCACTGAACATTTTTTGGACACTGTTATATTCATAGGATTTTGTTTCTACAGATTTGCAACGCTAATTCTTGACCTGTCAAGTATTTTTATGTGAGACTGTCACTTTAGCGAAAATTGCTGTCGTAAATATTTCCGTACGAAAGTTAAGTGACCACCTGCACGTAATGCGTCGCGGGCACCCAGCTGTATCAGACGCCTGGAGAAAAAGTCATTAGCGCGTGCCTTTCAGAGCACAGGAAGAAAAAAAAAAGAAAGGAAGGCCATTATCCTGGCCATTGTCATTCCTTTAGAGAAAGCATTGCAAAAACGACACGGTCGAACTTGAAAACATATGATTACACTAGCTCTTAATTTACGATATTTACTGAAATGCCTAATAAAATGACAAGAAATATTTTTACATCTGCACACCTGATTATGACAAGCGTCTTTCTATAAGAGTTGAGAGAATTTCTACTAACTTACGAAATGTCACATGACTATTGAATGATATTTTTATGCTTTGGTTTGCGTAATTGCTTATTTCACTTGATATCTGGTTTCCAGCTGTGTTGCAGCATTGCTTTTATAAAATAAATTGCATTTGCTAATGTGAACACTTTCTGTCAACAGATCTATTAAATAATTATTTTATGATCCACATTCTTTAAAAAAGGAGCACTTGGAAAGGAAAGAACAATAAGAAGGAACTAGTAACTGCATACATAATATTCTTTTCAAGTACATGGTAATATTTCTTTTACAATAAGTTGTTGTGGTGCACCACTTTAATTACATAGATATTAAGATGTGAATATACATTTCCCTTATCTGCATTGTTGTTTTTACTGTATTATTTTTTCTGCTTGAGCTATGTCATGTTTAGATATAAGTTATTGCATTTGCTGTTGCTGTTTGCCAGGCATAGTGCTACTAAATTTCACATTACATTACTCTGCTAAGCCAATTTTACTACTCATTGATTTTTCATGTTGCTGCACATTGGCTCATATTAGTTGTAATTTTGCATTTTATCTGTAAATTAGATTTACTGCTGCTTGCTTTGCACTCTGCATTTTTTTGGTCATTGCTGTTTGTGTTACATGTTTTGTGCTGCTGCATTGCCTCGTCCCTTAGTTTAGCATCTGAGCTCAGTAGATTTAAGTTAGCTTAAGAGGGGGTAGCCTCTAAGAGAATGAGTTGCGATGAGTTGGAAGAAATGCATTGAGAAAACAGGTTTAGGTAGGATTTTCTTGGAAATAAATGTTGAGGTAAGAAATGTGTGAACATATAAATACAGAAAGCATGCTTAGATAGAATTTTTTTGGTGGAAACAAAGGATGAAATAAGAGGAAAGATATATGAAGTTTTGGGTTGGACTGCAGTACCAAATGTTACACTGAAAACGAACCCTGTCCTTTCCTATTGGTGTTATCCCACTATGTGTTTGTGTACCCTTGAGTATTTGTTTTCTTCCTGTCTCTGTGTACTGTTTCATAGAATTTTTTCTCTCTTCTAATACTAAGCTATATTCACTATGAGGAGGAATACTGTTATCCTCAAATACAAGTTGCATTAATAATATGTTATTTTCTTTGTAAAGTTGTTTACAATTCTGTTCTGTTTCAATGTTCATGTGTGAAATTAATGTTTCGAAAACTATTCTCATTATTTTATGTATGTACTTATGTCACTATTTTTGTAACACTCATGTATATGTTTATTTCTATTTTTTTGTAAAGCCTGTACTACAAATGTTATCTGTATTATTATGTTTTTAATGATGTATTTTGTACCTTTGTTATTGTATTCTTATGTTATAAAATTGTAATTGTCACCAGTTCATGATATTATTAACTTGTTAGTTACATTTCACTGCACACGTTTCTGTTGGTCATAGTATATGGACAATATGTGAGAAGTAGGGACTGTTAGTGTTTGCAAGTGTGTTAATAATTCAGCAAGGGACTGGATAACAGCATTGCTGGTTCTAAGGACAATTCCAAAAACTTTGTGAGTGCACAAGTGGTGGTTTATGGACTTGCTATATTCTCCGCAAGACTCTTCAGTGGTGATTGTGCACCTGCACAGTCACAACAGATGGCTGCTGGCTATCTCTACAAGGACTACAGTGGGTCTGCATCTATGATGACCCACCAACGCCATTATTTCTACAAGGACTACAGTGGGTCTGCATCTTTGATGACCCACCAATACCATTATTTCTACAAGGACTGCAGTGGGTCTGCACCTCTGGTGGCCCACCAATACCGTAATCTCTACCAGGACTACAGTGGGTCTGCTCTGTGATGACCTACCTACCAATACTCTTCAAAATTTCGACTGACTCTGCTGTGGGTTTGCTCTGTTGTGGCCCATTACCTGTATGCATATCAAGAGTCAGCACTGTCTTTCCATTGGAAGGACAACACTACTTCTTCAAGACTGCATGGAAATCCACTACTTCCGTGTGCATTTTCTTTTACTGCTCAGACTTTGAGAAAAAACACTGCTATTCTACTCTTATGTACGATTAGGACTGTCTTTATGGACTGTGAGAAAATTTTAGCTTTTGACCAACATTGTATCAATAAGTGTGTGCATTTGACATGTTTGTTATTGTAATTATGAAAAATTTTATCAAATCATTATTGGCCACTGCCCAAAAAATATTTTGTAAAATTTTTGTGGGGAGCATGGGGGCTATGTAAGTAGGCTGTTTATGTTTTCTCTATGTAAGTAGGCTGTTTATGTTTTCTTATTGGCAACGTTACAAGTAGGCTGTTTATGTTTTCTTATTGGCAACGTTACGTAGCGCTCAATATGAAAATCACTGGCTGTGCTGTGTGCAGTCTGTGGCTAGTTTGCATTGTTGTCTGCCATTGTAGTGTTGGGCAGCGGCAGCTGGATGTGAACAGCGCGTAGCGTTGCGCAGTTGGAGGTGAGCCGCCAGCAGTGGTGGATGTGGGGAGAGAGATGGCGGAGGTTTGTAATTTGTCATGAACTGATATATATATTATGACTTGTGATGATATTAAGGTAAATACATTGTTTGCTCTCTATTAATATCTTTCATTTGCTAACTATCCCTATCAGTAGTTAGTGCCTTCAGTAGTTTGAATCTTCTATTTAGCTGGCAGTAGTGGCGCTCGCTGTACTGCAGTAGCTTGAGCAGCGAAGATTTTTGTGAGGTAAGTGATTTGTGAAATGTATAGTTTAATGTTTGTCAGGGCCATTCTTTAGTAGGGAATTTTGAAAGTCAGATTGCGTTGCGCTAAAAATATTGTGTGTCAGTTTAAGCACAGTCGTGTAAAATTGTTGAAAGGGGACGTTTCAGGGTTTCCTTGGCTATTATGACTGGCGGTGTTAAGAAAAGCATGCAGCGGATTGTCCTGATTATTGTTCCTGAACTATTGGTTGAGTTGGTGAGAAAAGATGGCATTTTGAGGCAGTAAAGAATTCATTTGATGTGAGGGAGTGAATTGACTTGGCTGACTGTACTGTTGTGGCCCGTTATAATTGTTCCATTTCTTTCCCTTGTGACGATTTCCTTTATATTTCCTGTTGTTCGAATGCTTGTAATTACCGTTGTGATTTATTGGTGAGTTACCGTATTGTCGCCTTGTGTTTTGATAAATCGTGTTGTAACTATTCTGGTTTGGGTATTTACTAGGGTTATATGGTTTTCCACTGCGGCGGTTGAAATCATTATGATTGCTGTAAGACTGAGCGTTTGGTTGTCCCGTGGTATGTTGGTACGACATTCCGTTGACACAGTCTGCTACGTGCTGTCGCGAAGCGGGCGGTCCATTATTGTAATTATTCCGCGCATCCTACGCACGTCCTCATAGATCGTATCCAAATTGCCAAGAATGGAAAGAAAGGCTTCGTGGCCCTCTTTACTCACATGAACTAATTTTTCCCTCATTGACACAGGAAGTTTTGACTTTAAGATCATGATGACATCTTTGATTGAAATGGGCGTGTCCCAATACTGAATTTTACGTAGATATTTTTCGAAATAACGCCTCAAACCTCCTCCCTTGGTGTTGTAAGGTTCGGCGTTGTAGACCTCCTTTTCGGAGTCTTTGTTGTATACCTGTACTCCAGAATTTAGGCCTATTCAAAAAATGCCTTTCGAAATCTGCGTAGGTGTGACATTTGTCTATTATTTCAGTACCCCAAATTGATCCTTCGCCCTGTACTTATCCTAATATAAACTGTATTCGCTGTCTGTTGTTCCATGATTCTGGAAAAGCACCTGTGAATGATTTTATAAATATCATGGATGTATATTTCGTTTTTCAGGTATAAAAAGTTGGAAAAGTCTGTTTCAGCACACTCTCATCTCGCAATAGTTCAATGAGTGTCAGTTAATCGGTATGACTACGTGACGTTGAAGCTTTATCACGCGTATTATTTACAGTTGGTGATAATTGTACTTGATACTCGGGTTATTGCCGAGTATCTTGTTCTGGCGGTAGTGAATAATCGCTTTGACTGTCATCTTGCAATTCTATAACTTGCCTTTTCAGCTGATCTATGTCATTGGTCAGCCGTTGCTTCCAGTCCGGCAGATCGTGGCTGAAGGCTCGTCTGATTTCGCCTAATTCACTAGTTAAAGTGTCACCAGAAGTACCGGAAGCGGTTAGGATTTCTACTGTGACTGATTTAACTGCACCTTTTAGATCAGAGTGTACCTTATATTCAATGTACTGTTCATTGGACTGTATCCACTTCTCAAATTCCCTATTAACTGTGGTGCTTATTCCTGCGGTGACATCTTTGATCCTTTTGTCAATATTGACATCGGATATTCGCTTAGCAAGGTTTTCTGCTCGCTCGCCAATGTGACTGACACCTTCTGTCAATTGGCCCACTCTTTTTGAAACATAATTGTAATGTTTCGAAGAGTCACACGCTGTTGATTTACACACATCGACTTGAGTCTGCAAATCTGTTAACTTTCTACCAATGTTGGTATCGGCGGAATCCACCATGGAAACGTGACCGCTACGGTCGCAGGTTCGAATCCTGCCTCGGCCATGGATGTGTGTGATGTCCTTAGTTTAGTTAGGTTTAATTAGTTCTAAGTTCTAGGCGACAGATGACCTCAGAAGTTAAGTCGCATAGTGCTCAGAGCCGTTTGAGCCGTCCACCATGGAAAGAACGCTGTCTATTTTTGCATGTACGCTTGCGTTTAGCTCGCTTGCGTTAGCAGTGGTAATGGCTTTAATGTTTTCCTCCATGTTGACATTCGAACTTTTGATTTGTGTTTGGATTTTTTTTTTTTTGTGGTTTTAGGGCGCACAACTTCAACGGTCATTAGCGCCCAGACTACGTTAGGAATACACCGCGAGTCACAAGTTTAAAACAGCAACGAAACGGAAAACACGATAAAAGACAGACTGACAGGCATAGGATTAAAAAAGAAAACAGCATAATCAAATGTCCTTAGAGAGGGTCGTCAAATTGATAAAATGAAGAACGCGAGCAGCTGCTCGTGGGTCATCCGCTAAAATGGCTAAAATGGCTTCTTTGTTAAAATCCGGACAGGACGTTAAAATGTGGCGGGCCGTCAGCAATTGCCCACATGGGCAGAACGGCGCCGGTACAGCCATCAGCAGATGGCGATGGCTGAACCGGCAGTGTCCGATTCGTAACCGGGCCAAAACTACCTCCTCCCGCCGAGAAGGGCGTGAGGAGGACGTCCAAGCCACGGGAAGAGGTTTCAAGGCCCGAAGCTTGTTGTCTGTAAGTGCAGCCCAATCGGCATGCCACAGCGAGAAAATGCGCCGACAAATGACCCTGCTACAATCTGACGAAGGGACACAACAAGAAGCTGTCTGAGGCTGGAGGACCGCAGCCTTGGCCGCGGCATCTGCAGCTTCGTTCCCAGGGATACCGACATGGCCAGGAACCCACATAAAGCTAAGTGGAGAACCGACGTCCACCAGCTGCTGAAGAGAGCGTTGGATCCGGTGCACGAAAGGGTGAACCGGGTACGGATCACTGAGGCTCTGGATAGCGTTCAGGGAATCGGAGCAGATGACATATGCAGAATGTCGGTGGCGGCAGATGTAAAGAACAGCCTGGTAGAGGGCAAAGAGCTCAGCTGTGAAGACCGAACAATGGCCATGGAGCCGGTATTTGAAACTTTGTGCCCCGACAATAAAAGAACACCCGACCCCGTCATTCGTCTTAGAGCCATCTGTATAAATGAAGGTCATATTAATGAACTTCGAACGAAGTTCGACGAAACGGGAGTGGTAGACTGAACCGGGGGTAACCTCCTTCGGGAGCGAGCAGAGGTCAAGGTGGACGCGAACCTGAGCCTGGAGCCAAGGTGGCGTGTGGCTCTCGCCCACTCGAAAGGTTGCAGGGAGTGAAAAATTAAGGTGTTGAAGGAGGCGACGAAAGCGAACTCCAGGGGGTAGCAGGGCAGAGACATACAACCTGTATTGACGGTCGAGAGAGTCATCAAAAAAGGATGGTCGGGCATTGCCAGTAGCCGACAGGCATACCGACAAGGCAGTATATCGCGCCGGTAGGTGAGTGGCAACTCACCAGCGTCAGCATGAAGACTCTCGACGGAACTAGTTTAAAACGCTCCGATCGCAAGTCGTAAACCCCGATGTTGTATGGAGTTGAGGCGGCGTAAGATGGATGGCCGTGCAGAGGAGTATACGAAGCTCCCATAATCCAGCTTGGAGCGGACGATCGACCGATATAGGTGAAGTAGGACGGTTCGATCCGCTCCCCACGACATACCGCTGAGAACACGGAGGACATTTAGAGAACGGGTACAACGGGCAGCCAAATATGACACATGTGGAGACCAACTAAGTTTCCTGTCAAATGTAAGACCTAAAAATTTTGTTGTCTCCACGAATGGGAGAGCAACGGGACCGAGTCGTAAGGACGGTGGGAGAAACTCTTTGTAGCGCCAGAAGTTAACACAGACCGTCTTCTCGGCAGAAAAACGGAAGCCATTGGCGACACTCCAGGTGTAAAGACGGTCAAGAGAACGCTGAAGACAGCGCTCCAGGAAACATGTACGCTGCGCGCTGCAATAGATGGTAAAATCGTCCACGAAAAGGGAGCCTGACACATCAGCTGGGAGGCAATCCATTATTGGATTGATCGCTATGGCGAAGAGAGCGACGCTCAAAACTGAGCCCTGTGGCACCCCATTCTCCTGGCGAAAGGTGTCTGACAGGACAGAACCCACACGTACCCTGAACTGTCGATCCATTAAAAAGGAATGAATAAAAAGAGGGAGGCGACCGCGAAGGCCCCATGTATGCATGGTGCGGAGAATGCCCGCCCTCCAACAGGTGTCGTAAGCCTTCTCCAAATCAAAGAACACAGCCGCGGTCGGGCGCTTCCGCAAGAAGTTATTCATAATGAAGGTCGACAAGGTAACCAGATGGTCAACAGCAGAGCGGCGCCTACGAAATCCACATTGTACACTGGTAAGTAGGCGTCGAGACTCGACCAGCCAAACCAATCGAGAGTTAACCATTCGCTCCATCACTTTACAGACACAGCTGGTAAGCGAGATGGGTCGATAACTGGAAGGCAAGTGCTTGTCCTTCCCCGGCTTAGGAATCGGGACAACAATAGACTCGCGCCAGCATGCGGGAATATGTCCCTCAATCCAGATGCGATTGTAAGTACGAAGAAGAAAACCTTTACCCGCAGGAGAAAGGTTCTTCAGCATCTGAGTATGAATAGAATCAGGCGGAGGACCGTGATCGGCCAAGTGCGTTTTCGAGTTCCCGCATAATGAATGGGGCATTATAACTTTCACGATTCGAGGAGCAGAAGTTAGGTGGCCTAGCCTCCTCTGCCTGTTTGCGGGGGAGGAAGGCAGGGTGGTAATGAGCGGAGCTCGAAACCTCTGCGAAAAAGCGGCCGAAGGCATTGGAGACAGCCTCAGGGGCCACAAGGACGTCATTCGCGACCGTCAAGCCAGAAACTGGTGAGTGGACCTTAGTTCCAGATAGCCGGCGCAGGCCACCCCAGACAACAGAAGAAGGAGTAAAACTGTTGAAGGTGCTTGTGAAAGCAGCCCAGCTGGCTTTCTTGCTTTCTTTAATAATACGACGACACTGTGCACGTAATCATTTATAATTGATACAATTCGCCACTGTAGGGTGGCGTTTAAAGGTGCGTAAAGCACGTTGACGAGCCCGTAAAGCGTCTCTACATGCTGCGGTCCACCAGGGGACCGGTACGCGACGTGGAGAAGAAGTAGGGTGAGGGATGGAATATTCAGCAGCAGCGAGAATGACTTCCGTGAGGTGTGCGACCTGACGATCGCAGCTTGTGAAGGTTTGATCCTGAAAGGTCGCCCTGGAAGAGAAGAGCCCCCAGTCTGCTTTGGAGATGGTCCAACTAGATGAGCACGGAGAGGGGGTATGCTGCAGGAGATGGATAACACACGGGAAGTGGTCGCTCGAATATGTATCAGAAAGTGCATTCCACTCAAACCGGCGAGCAAGTTGGGGAGTACATATAGAGAGGTCTAAATGGGAATAGGTGTGAGATGTGTCCGAAAGAAAAGTAGGTGCGCCAGTATTGAGGCAGACAAGATTGAGCTGGTTGAAAAGGTCTGCTAACAGGGAGCCCCTCGGGCAGGATGCTGGAGAGCCCCAAAGGGGATGATGGGCATTGAAGTCTCCAGTTAACAAAAATGGTGCAGGTAGCTGAGCAATAAGTTGCATCATGTCTGCCCTGGTAACGGCAGATGATGATGGAGTGTAAACGGTACAAATGGAAAATGTAAAAGTGGGGAGAGTAATGCGGATGGCAACTGCCTGCAGGCCAGTGTGCAACGTGATGGGATCGTAGTAAATATCATCCCGGACCAGCAACATAACCCCTCCATGAGCCGGAATACCTACCACAGGGGGTAGGTCAAAACGCAAAGAGGTGTAGTGTGCCAAGGCAATTTGATCGCATGGGCGTAGCTTCGTTTCCTGGGGGGGCTACGACGAGCGGACGGTGCAAGCGGAGCAGCAACTTCAAGTCCTCTCGGTTGGAGCGAATGCTGCGAATATTCCAGTGAATAAGTGCCATCGTAAGAAGAAAAGGAAGATGAAAGAAGGGGTCACCTCGAAGGCCGCTGAGGGCCTGGCTTCGAGCGAGCACTGCCGCCGCTATCAGTAGGCAGACAGTCATGGTCCATTGGGTCTATAGGTTCATCGGCCATCTTGGGAAGATGGCCGGGAGGGGGAGCTTCCTCCGCCGGTGAACGGCCAGATGTTCGGCTACCAGCGGTGCGGCCAGGCGAAACGGATGACGGCCTGGGGCGGCAACCGCTGGGTGGCGCAGGAGAAGAAATGCGCCGTGGCGGAGAAGGAGAACTGTGCTTCCTATGAGCCTTCTTGGAAGGTCGTTTGGTGGAAGTACCGGTCGAAGGCTGGGAGGTCGAGGTACGTAAGAAGTCTGCACGGGACGGTTCCTTCTTGAAGGCCCGTGCATCTGACTTCGGGGTCTTCATCTTAACAGAAGCTGATGAAGGGGCTGGTGTCTGTGGGGTGATGGGAGGAAGAGGAGACGTCGACCGCGCGATCTTAGCACTGGCCGAACGGACGACCGTGGTGCTGAAGGTCAGATCGCATGTCTGGGTTGCCACCTCCCTGGTAGTCCGAGGAGAGGCGAGGACAGTACTGTATTTCCCCGCTGGGAGCAGCGTGGGCTTCCTACTAGCCAATAGCTTGCGAGCAGCCGAGGTGGACACTTTCTCTTTGACCCGAATTTCTTGGATACAGCGTTCTTCCTTATAGACAGGACAGTCGCGGAAGGATGCGGCATGGTCACCCTGACAGTTCACACAATGAGGAGACGAAGGTGGACAGTCACCCTCATGGGCATCCCTGCCACAAGTGACACATTTAGCCGCATTGGAACAAGACTGTCGAGTGTGATTGAAACGCTGACACTGGTAGCAGCGTGTAGGTGCCGGGACATAAGGGCGAACAGAAATAACCTCGTAGCCCGCCTTGATGCGCGATGGCAGCTTAACACTATCAAAGGTCAAGAAAAGTGTCTGGGTCGGTACAAGGTCATTGTTGACCTTTTTCATGACCCTATGGACAGCCGTCACGCCCTGCTCAGCGAGGAAAGATTGAATCTCCTCGTCAGTCAATCCGTCGAGGGATCTAGTATAGACCACACCACGAGACGAATTCAAAGGTCGGTGAGCCTCCACCCGGACAGGGAACGTGTACAGGAGTGTGGCCTGAAGCAGTTTTTGTGCCTGAAAGGCGCTCTCAGTTTCTAGTAATAAGGTACCGTTACGCAACCTGGTACAAGATTTGACAGATCCGGCTATGGCATCTACGCCCTTCTGGATAACGAAAGGGTTGACAGAGGAAAAATCCTTTCTGTCCTCAGATCGAGAAACGACGAGGAACTGTGGGGCAGGCGGTAGTACTTTTGTCACTGGTGGCTGGTCATGTTTCCGTTTTTGGGCAGAAGTCGAGAGAGATGGAGTGAAATACATTGCGGAGGAATCCCCCATGATTGCCAGCGTCTCCGATGGCGCGCTCCTTCCTTGTGGGGACCCTCTCAGAGGGCACTCCCGCCCTAGGTGAATGTTTACACCTCAGGTCACACCTCCCGAGAAACAGACGGAGGGACCAATCGGCATGGTCAGAAGGTATCAGCTCAGGCAATCACCCCTCCCTGGGCCTGGCCTTTACCAGGGGGTATGTGCGTGCCTTACATGTCTACCAAGGGCGGGGAATTACGCGTTACCCCGTCACCGGCTACGTGTGCGAACGCGTGGGTCGGCCTTCAGGCGCGCACAGGGAGGAAGGAAGAAGAGGAAAAAGGAGAGAGAGAGGGAGAGAGAGGACAGACTGTCTCAAACGCCGAGGCGGAGACCAGAGAAGGCAAGGAGAAGAAGGCAATGAGAAGGCAAGGAGAAGAAGGCAATGAGAAGGCTAGGAGAAGAAGACAAGGGAAAGAGTAAGGAAGACAGTGAGGTGGAGAAGAGCAAAGAAAGGAACCAACCAAAGGAAGGAAGAAACGAGAAGTGAAAAAGCAAAATGACCGCAAATAGAGGTCGTGGAACCGTCCGTCTCCGGACGCAGGCGCTAACTACCCCCTTGAGGGGGAGGGACTCCTTTTAGTCGTCTCTTACGACAGGCAGGAATACCTCGGGCCTATTCTAATCCCCGGACCCGCAGGGGGACTGTGTTTGGATGTCGGTAATAACAGAATTTATATTGGTCATTCGCACTTGAGTTTCCTCTATCCTCAATTCTAAACTGTTGAACCTGCTGTCTACAGCTCTGTTCTGTTCCTGTAATCTGGCATCAACATCCGCTATTTGGCTTCTAAGATTACCCATGAGAACTTCAATGTCGTCACTTCTTTGTGTTAACTGTCCCATTTGTGCCTCAAAACTGGTTGTCATATCAGCAAACAATATTAGTACATCTGCAACGGGTATTCACGCCGTTGCGACGCGGACTGTGGCACCGATACCTCGCGTGTCGCTTCGTCGTCTGTTGTACCTTCACTACGAGATTCAAGTTTGTTTACACCAGCGTGCAGTCTAAGTTTTTTGGGTTGCTCATCTACCATCTTAAATTTAGCGTAGTTACACCACACGAGCCAGAAAAGAGAATTTATAATTATGATTTTCACTTGTCAGGCCAATGATTTCGCGTTCTAATTTCTTAGATATTGCTTACGCGTTATGAACAATTGAAACTCTAGCACGCGAAGATGCCAATAAATAAATAAATGAAAAACACTTATACAGCACTGAATCTGGTGTAGATAGCGGCCATTTTGATCGACTAAAATTTACAACAATGGAAATTGTGATTATTTCTAACTACTTTAAGCGAAATAATGTGGAAGAAGCGGATCTAACAGCAAAAAGAAGCAGAAATTTGGGAAATTAGATAGAGTGAAGAAAAGGAAAGAAACGTAGAGAGTGAATGTTCACTAGCCGATTTAATGCTCGGTACGCAAAACTTCACACGTAATGAAAAGTCGTACTGACTTTAGTTGTCTTGCGCGCTGCTATTTACTGCTGTTGTGGATTCGTACTGCGGTTTTCTGCACATACATCCTTTTTTACTGGTTTCTTTTCCGTGCGCTTCCAAATTTCGTCCAGATGGTAGCATAAAAAATAAAAAGAACAGATTAGTTTTTAGTCATATCCCTGTTCGGGCGCCACATCTGGCGTTAGGAACTTGCTTCTTCTGTATGAGAAATAGTAGTAGATAATATTAGTGATGCTGTAACTGTTGGTCGGTAATATTTACTGGCAAAATGCAACCTAACACCAGATTGCGTACTTACGGCTATCCTTTGTTGCCGTTTTTCAGTACGACTTAAAAAGAGAGAGAGGTTTTTAATTGATCACCGATGCGTCGGTTCTCGATTGTGTTCAGGAGAAGTACGGATTGATTACGCGAAGGGGTTTCCTTAATTGACCTTTTGACCCGGACTGCCTTCACGCAATCAGAATCTTCGATGAAAATACCTAAGGGACCTATTTGAGTATAAAAATGGAAATGAAAGCAAATTAGTGGAATTTCGTAAGAGAAAGATTAACAGATCGGAAGTTGAACACATTGGTGGTCTCCCAAATACAATCGAGACACCGCAATGAAGAGCGAACCTGTAACAAAGCTCATATACAATTTGAACATCATTTTTGGCTAGTGAAAGAAAAGAATAAGAAAATTACGGCATCGTAAAATATTAATATATTTTGAACAAATTGGCTTTAAACTACTAGACATTGACAAATGCACAATAAATGCATGACTTACATCTGATATTTATTTTGTGCATGGCGCAGTCCAATAATAGCTGCTTTGTCAGCCCGTTCCTTCATAAAAATTAAATGTCCCTGCGTGTGCGTAAGTACATTCTATCCTCACCCGGGTTACCGAAATGTTTGTTCGGCGTTTCACATAGTTTTTACGCAAAAGAAAAATACAACTTGTAGCAAGACTATGTAGTGTGTCTTAACATGTCGGCGTAATGAAGTCTCTAGAATATTTCTTAACAAAAGATAGATTGTTCTTTCTTCTGTTTCGCAGCTTCTTGCTATCAAGCGCTGCAGCAATGATTTTAAATATCTGCGCCCAGCAGGTCATACTGTTTATTTAGAGTATTTAAACGCTGGTATAAGCGCACATTAAAAAAGAATATTTCGTCTCTTTACTCTCGCTCTGTAATGCTTAGCATTTTTACGAACTACAGCTCGTTGGCTGTCCTTTTCGTTTATGACAAATATCTCATATGCAAAGTATCTGAAATCCAATAATATTACACGATTCATTGAACGAACCATCTCCTGCGAATAAGTCGTTGTAATGTGGATTGATAGCGTCGAAAACCACCGATATCTCGAGTGCTAACCCTTCCTTTTCATTGTAAGGCATTTTCCAATTCATGACTTGAGAATGACAGGGATTTACTTGTCGAAATGTTTGAGTTTTTGTCGAATTTATACGGGCGCATTCTCGCGAGTAAATGCAGCATGGAACAAGCTGGAAGAAACTTGACTTTTCCTTGGGCAATATGTTGAACGTTGCAGTCTGAATACTTTAGGCTACAAATTCCTAATCAGTAAAGGCTAGGAAGTTCTCATACACAATTTATATGCAATTCATATGGTGGCAAACATATTTTTTAAACCACGAATACTTAAAAGCAGGGAATACTATTACTTTTCTTTGTTTCAAATTGTACATCGTAATTGTCACTGCTATCAGAGTATATGTCTGAACCATTTGGTTGTAAATTTTAATGACAGATTCAAGCTTTGTATCCACCTTCACCTGCCAATCAAAGTCTTCCTTCTGGGACTTCTCAGCGTTCCGCACACAGTTTGCCCACGCTGAAAGGGGAAGTTGTCTATTGCTTCATGAACAGGCGTTTTATTTCAGTGTCGGTTACCGTCAACGTTTTGGTGTTGATTTTTCCCGCATAGCTTTTAACCTGTGCCTAAATTAATTAATTATATCGGATTGTAGTGACAGTGACACGTGGGTAAACGCAAAACTGAGTTACCACATTCTCATGCAAGAAAGTCAAATTAATATGTTCTGTCGCGTGACTTATATAAATTAACGAGCCTCAGGAGCTTCGCCTACGCTGTCCAGTATGTTTCTATTTTTCAGCCACAGCACGATATCCCCTTTCCTGGTGCTTATTCTCGTTGTTTTACTGTAACAGCTGAATAGTTCTTGGCATGGTAATTACAATGACCGAATTCGAAGCAAAGTATGGCAAGAATTGTTCAGTGAACCACTTCTTGAAAGTGACTGAAATCAATACGCAGTAATAAACGGCCTATGCTGGAATTTCCCTTTTTTGCAATACTTCTTGTGTGGTCGTGGTGAACAAACGTCTTAATGCAATTAAAGAAAAAAAATTATTTCACTCATATTTTCAATGGTACGAAGATTAAATTGTGACCTTTCTCCTGGGTTTTCTTTTTCAAAGGAATGTTTTGTAATGGAGGAAGCATTTCAGCTTTTAGTTTGCTGTCCCCAGCTTTAGTTTCTATCTCATTTGCAAGTGACTGGACTAATGCCACTAACGGCCGTTACGCAGGGTTAGAATTTCTTCCGGTTCTGTGAAAGATAATTTGACGATATTCTTTTACGGTGCTACGATAGTCACTGAAGACTTCACGCTTTGTTCTCTTGGCAGCCAAACACGTTTCGCTCTATCTCTCTATATACAGTCTTATGCTTTGTTTTACAACTATTACGCGGTAGTCACTGTTTGTTTAGAAGTATCTTTACAGTGACTATATATCGTGGAGGATCTTCGTATTATGAATTGTTCTACTGGGTAAATATCTATCCGGTGCATGTTGAGCTATTCATTGGAATCTGAGCCTTAGTTCCTCTACGTGCTCCTGTCCTCTGTTGCAAGTTTCAAGTTTCAGTTTTAGGTATGACTCCGCTGCTTTTTCATCTAGTTTACTGAACAGTTATGTCTTTCTACTTGTAGTTTTCCTTTGTATTTTGGTAATCATTTTGCCATAACCACCTCATGGTCGCTGTTATTAGTTTCGATGTGGACATCCTAGAGGTCACGTCTATTTGTTACAGTTGTTTGTAATACATTTCGATCTCGAGCGGGATTACGAACTGTCTGTTCTGGGCAGTTTTCAGAGAAGGCGTTCAGTAATGTTTCACAGGATGTCTCGTCATGCCCACCACTAACAAAGTTATATCGTAGTTATCACAGTTGATTGTTGGATGATTGAAGTCTGCACGAACTTTTATAGGATGACTCCCCAGTCATACTATAACTTAACAAATTAGATAACTGAGGTTTCCTCTATGGTTTTCAGTGACATCACGTGGTGAGTCCGGGGGTCAGTAGAAGGATCCAGTCATCGGTTTGTGCCCACTCCTGATAATGAGTCTTACCTAAACGATCTCGCATGCACCTCCAATTTCTATCTTGGTGGATATGCGCCTCTTGTCTCCTGTGACAAACACGCCACCTCCATTTCCCATTAACCTAAACTTTCGATATACAGTTTAATTTTCCCCAGTATTGACACTGTTAATAATTTCAGATTTCAACCGTTTTTTCACTGCGCGCTTCAAACTCTGAGACTTCCCTGCGAATGCTTCGGCCGTCGACTGTTAGGATGTTAGTACTCTTGCCTATAGGGGCCATTCTTTCAGATCTCACACTTATACTTTTTGGCTGCATATCGGTACGTTTTATGGAACATCTTCATGAAAGTTTGCAAAGACCTGATCACGAGTTACAGAAAACAAAACGGTAGCAAAACTGAGAGTGCCATTTAAGATGCAACTTAAAAACTTCTCAGCTGAACCAGGTTCATAATATGCTCTTCAGGGAACCAGTATGAAAATATCCTATAAAATTTAAAATAAAATAATCTAACAAAGAAAATTTAAGTTTTAATGATCATTCTGATGCTAAATTGAAGCAACCGCAATTTAACAGCAAAGCTTTTAGGCTTGACATTATATAAAACCAAACCATGATTACCTATGTTTGAATTTTACAAAAAAGCTGGTTGTACAAAAAAAGACAACTATTTAAAAGGATCGGTTAACGAATTTATTTAACAGTAATGGATGGCCCATGAGGAACTCTCAAAAACTGAAGTAAAACAGTGAACATTGATACTTCACATTAAGAACTAACACACAGTGAAGTGAATCAGCTGTTCATTGATGAAGCTGGTTACTTACGGGGTGACAATTATTGAACTATAAGCAATAAAACCGTCATAACTTCTGAAAGGTTTGCGTTAGTACGTTCACACTGCACGGTTGGCTCCGGTGCATGATGGGAATTTGTATGTGAATATTATCTGGTTCAGCGACGAAGCTCACTTTCATCTCGTTGGGTTCATCAATAAGCAAAATTGGCGCACTCAGGGGACTGAGAAACTTAGTGATCGAGTAGTCTTTTCATCCCCAACGGGTGACTGTGTGGTGTACTATGTCCTGCCACGGAACAATCGGTGCGATATTCCTTGATAGCACGGTGACTACCGAAAGGTATGTGAAGGATTTGGAAGATGATTTCATCCCCATTGTCCAAAGAGGCCCTAATTTCGACAACATGTGGTTTAGGCAAGACAGAGCTCGACCCATCGAAGCGGGAGAGTGCTTGAAGTCCTCGAGGAGTTTTTTGGGAATCGCATTCTGGCCGTGGGTTACCCAGAGGCCACTGGCAAGGGCCTCGATTGGCCGCCATATTGTCCGGATCTGAACACATGCGACTCCTTCTTGTGGGGTTGTATTAAAGACAAGGTGTAGAGCAATAATCCCAAAACCATTGCTCGGCTGAAAACGGCCATTCAGAGGGTCATTGACAGCATCGATGTTCAGACACGTCAATGGGTCATGCAGAATTTCGCTATTCGTCTGCGCCACCTCATCGTCAATGATGGCAGGCACATCGAACAAGTCATAACCTAAATCAAAATATCTATAGTAACGTTTAAATGTTGAATAAAGTGTGTGCACGCCGTAGTTTGTAAGTAATATACGTGTTTTTTCATATAATTCAATAATTGTCATCCTGTAACTGTATACAGCGCAAAACTGCGATAACATTTGGATGAAAATGACTATTAATCAAACGTGAAATAACAATAGACTTGCATAGATCTATATATACTAAACAACAGTGAATGCAAAGACATTGTCATTCGTATAAGGTGTAGGAAAACTGATAATCATAATCGAATGCCTGTCCTGAATTGGTTCATTAACCAAAAATCATCTTATAAGTTATGAAAATCCCTCTTATATAGTAAAAGATGAAAAAATCATATATGTACTCAGGGGATGGGTTTCATGGCAGTGGGAATGAAAAACCAATAGTACAAGGCACGAAGCAAATGGTACTACATAAATAATGTTCAGAAAAAGTATTAACAACAGATTGAAACTAACATTAACGGTGAATAATTTATTTCCTTGTGACGTAACGCGTGTATGTTCAGTATTATTCAGAAAATATCATGTTTCCACAAAGAACAAGTTACATATCTCCTTTTTTCATCAGTTATTAACATAATTTAGAAAACGTAGTAACAAATGAATACAAAATTTTGCAGATTAATCTTTTAAGGTATGATTCCAGCTACAACATTTTACATGAAACTGTATCTGTTCTGTAATTAGAAAATCTGTACCACTAATACTATGAAATTACTTTGTTCCAGAACCGGAGGAGTAGTGTTCTCAGACGTTATGGTGACATTGCTTTATACCATTAAACAGTCAACCATACGAATGGGCCACATTAATTTGTTTGTTTCTTGGGCAATGATACCTCAGAGGATACAATGTGTTATTGAAATGTCTTGAAGTTTTCAAGACCTCACGTTTGACCTTGCCCTGCTGTACTGTCATACTGTGACATGCCCCAATCGATTCAGGCTTGATGCTGTATGTGGGAAGAAACCTCTTTATATTTGCACCATTATGCAGTTATGGGCGCACATGATCTATGGGTGGTAATAAAAACGTCCTCGGTCCCAAGTTCGAAACCCATCATCGCTTAAAATTTGATTAATAGTGAGCATTGGTGGCCGAGGACTTCCCGTATAAGAAGTCACTCTCATTCTCCCAAAGGCCATGTCAAAGAGGATGGAGGAGCGGACAGAGAGTCAGGGTGGGAAACTACCCCTAAAGACGGGAGAATCAGCAATGATCTACGGAATGATGATGTAGAAGGCAATGGAAACCACTGCATTAAAGACACATACCGTGTATACACAGGACATGTGCCCTGTAATTGAAAAAGTCTCATGATGATCCCTCCATTGGAAAAAGATTCCAGAATAGCCGGTTCTCTAGGAGGGGACTCCCAAGGGGAAGGTGACTATGAGAAAAAGTTTGAATAATCACCGAAAGGAAACGTTCTACGAGTCGGGACTTGGAATGCCAGAAGCTTGAATGCGGTATGGAAACTAGAAAATCTGGAAATGGAAATGCAAATGCTCAATCTAGATATAGCAGGGGTCAGTGAAGTGAAATGGAAAGAAGACAAGGATTTCTGGTTATATGAATATAGGCTAATATCAACAGCAGCATAAAATGGTATAACGGGAGTAGGATTCGTTACGAATAGAAAGATAGGGCAAAGAATGTGTTACAGTGAAAAGTACAGTGATAGAGTTGTTCTTGTCAGAATGAACAGCAAACCAACACCGACCGTGATAGTTCAGGTAAACTGAAGACGAAGAGATAAACTATATGAGGATGTTGAAACGTAATACAGTACATAAAGGAAGATGAAAATCTAATAGTGGCGGGGGATAGGAATGCAATAGTAGAGGAGGAGTAAAAGAAAAGATTGAAGTTGAATATGGGCTTGGGACAAGAAATGAGAGAGGAGAAAGACTAACTGAGTTCTGCAATAAATTTCAGCTGGTAATAGCGAATATTCTGTTCAATAATCACAAGAGGAGGAGATATACTTGCAAAATACCGGGTGATACGGTAAGATTTCAGTCAGATTACGTGCCGGCCGAAGTGGCCGTGCGGTTAAAGGCGCTGCAGTCTGGAACCGCAAGACCGCTACGGTCGCAGGTTCGAATCCTGCCTCGGGCATGGATGTTTGTGATGTCCTTAGGTTAGTTAGGTTTAACTAGTTCTAAGTTCTAGGGGACTAATGACCTCAGCAGTTGAGTCCCATAGTGCTCAGAGCCATTTGAACCATTTTTTCAGATTACGTCATGGTTACATAGAGATACCGAAATCAGATACTGGATTGTAAGGCATTCCCAGGAGCAGATAAAGTCTCAGATCTCAATGTAGAAGTGACGAAGAGTAGGCTGAAATTCAAGAGAGTAGTCAGGGAAGAAGCAATATACAAAAAAGTTGGGTACAGAACTACTAAAGGATGACGAAACATGCTTGAAGTTCTCTAAGGCTGTAAATAAAGCAATAAGGAAGAGCTCAGTTGGCTGTACTGTTGAAGACGAATGGACAACTCTAAAAAGGGGCATCACAAAAACTGGAAAGAAAAACATAGGTACAAAAATAACTGGGAAGGAACCATGGGTAACAGAAGAAAATAGTTCAGTTAATCGATGAAAGAAGAAAGTACAAAAATGTTCAGGGATATCCAGGAACGCAGAAATACATGTCACTGAGGAGTGAAATAAATACAAAATGCAGGGAAGCTCAGAAGAAATGGCTGCATGAAATATGTGAAGAAATCTATAAACAAATGATTGTCGGAATGACTGTCTCACCATACAGGAAAGTCAAAAACATTAAAAGTATAGGTGATAACATCAAGAGTGCAATGGGATTTCCACTACTAAATGCAGAGGAGAGAGAGTGGATAGATGGAAAAACTACATTGAAGGCCTCTATGACGGCGAAGATTTGTCTGATGTGATACAAGAAGCAACAGGAGTCGATTTAGAAGAGATGGGGGATCCAGTATTAGAATCGGAAGTTAAGAGAGTTTTGGAGGACTTAAGATCAAGTAAGTTAGAAAGGATAGACAACATTCAATCAGAATTCCTAAAATCGTTGGGGAAGTGGCATCAAAACGACTAGTATATGAGTCTGGCAACATACCATCTGACTTTCGGAAGAATATCTTCCGCACAATTGCGAAGACTACAAGAGCCGACAAGTGGGATAATTATCGCACAATCAGCTTAAGAGCTCAAGCATCCAAGTTACTGACAAGAATAATATACAGAAGAATGGAAAAGAAGGCTGAGGATGTGTTAGATGACGATCAGTTTGGCTTTAAAACAAATAAAGGCACCAAAGAGGCAATTTTGACGATGCAGTAGATAATGGAAGCAAGACTAAAGAAAAATCAAGACACGTTCATAGGATTTGGCGACCTAGAAAAAGCGTTAGACAACGTAAAATGATGCAAGATGTTCGAAATTATGAGAAAAATAGGGGTAAGCTATAGAGAGTTAATACACAATAAAAATAGACAGGTACTATACAATATGCAGAGAGCCAAGAGGGAATAATAAGAATGGTCAACCAAGCATGAAGCGTTCGAATTTAAAAGGGTGTAAGACAGGGATGTAGTCTCTCTCCTCACTATTCAACCTGTACATCGAAGAAGCAATGATGTAAATAAAAAAAAGCTTCAGGAGTGGAATTAAAATACAAGGTGAAAGGATATCAGTGATACGATTCGCTAATGACGTTACTATTCTGAGTGACAGCAAGGAAGAATTACATGAAATTCTGAGTGGAATGAACAGTCTAATGAGAACAGAATACGGATTGAGAGTAAACCGAAGAAAGACGGAAGTAATGGGAAGTAGCAGAACTGATTACATCGATAAACTAACATCAGGATTGATGGTCACGAAATAGATAAAGTTAAGGAATTCTGCTACCTAGACAGCAAAAGAACCAATGATAGACGAAGCAAGGAGGACATCAAAAGCTGGCTAGCACTGGTAAAAAGGGCGTTCCTGTCCAAGAGAAGTCTACCAGTATCAAACATCTGCCTTAATTTCAGGAAGAAACTTCTGAGAATGTACGTCTGGACCACAGCATTGTATGGTAGTGAAACATGGGCTTTGGGAAAACTGGAACAGAAGAGAATCGAAGCATTTGATATTTGGCGCTACAGACGAATATTGAAAATTGGGTGGACTGTTAAGGTAAGGAACGAGAAGGTTCTTGCGCAGAATCGGAAAGGAAAGGAATATGTGGTAAACTGACAAGGAGGAGGGACAGGATGATAGGACATCTGTTAAGACATCAGAGATTGACTTCCATGGTACTAGAGTGAGCTCTAGAAGGCAAAACTGTAGAGGAAGACAGAAATTGGAATACATCCGACAAATAATTGAGAACGTAGGTTGCAAGTGCTACTCTGAGGTGGAGGTTGGCACAGGAGAGGAATTCGTGGCGGGCAGCATCAAACCAGTCAGAAGACTGACGGTAAAAAAATAAAAAAATAAAAATGTAGTTATCATCTCACCCAGACTGGTAAGTGCTCCCAGCACTGGAGGTGGAGGAGTGTTATTCCGGTGAGAAGGTGAGCAGGTTCGCAGAGGCCTGTGTATCTCCCATCGGAAAAAATGTTCTCTCTCGAGGCCCAGTTACCACACGCCTCGACCTTCAGTATGTCAATCTCATTTGTTTCCCCTGTTTCTCACCAAATATGCGAAGTGTGACAAAAGATTTAATTTTAAGTCTAATACAGCATTTCCACGTATGCACAGAATATATATCTGACGACACACAATAATTTGAACTAACAGACTCTTCCCTTGCCAACTTTTTTAAATGATCTTGTAGTCTCAGTTAATCAGTAGACATTTGACAAGTTTCATTATTACCGTGGACTAAACAAAATGTACACAGCAAATGGCTGTAATTGAAATATAAACAAATACACGAATGTCACATTCGGTGTCATCAAGTAAATTCTGTAATAAGAATGGAGTTTTGCGTGGATCCCCATTTATGATGACCACACACATGAATAATTCTCAAAAAAAAAAAAAAAAAAAAAAAAAAAAAAAAAAAAAAAAAAAAAAAAAAAATTGTCTAAGCATGTTCTAATAAAGCAGCGTTCATTTCAAAACTACACTTCTACACCAAATGCCACTACTTTCTGTTGCTCTCAGTGCTACAAGCAATCCATCCACTACGTTTCAAATGGATCTGAGCACTATGGGACTTAACATCTGAGGTCATCAGTCCCCTAGAACTTAGAACTACTTGAACCTAACTAACCTAAGGACATCACACACATCCATGTCCGAGGCAGGATTCGAACTTGCGACCATAGCGGTTGCGCGGCTCCAGACTGAAGCGCCAAGAGCAGCTCGGCCACAGCGGCCGACCGCTACATTTCGGTGGGCACCTTTTGTCTGATGGATCACTTATACGCATTACATATTAACACTTCACAACGCGTACTACAGTCCTAAATGTCTTAACAATATATAAAGAGTAAAATAGTGTTGTTTATCCCAGTTGTAGGTAGTGTTGGCACTTCCACATAGTTTACAGGGAGATAATTAAAACTGTAGACATCCAAATGCCTGCGAACAACCTGCATCAGCATCTACTCACATAATCTGCAAATCACTGTGTACTTACGACGGAGGGATGTGTCGTAACAGTATTACCAGTTTTCTTTTCTTTTCCACACGCGAACTGGTAGAGAAAGTAATCATTGCTTGCTCACATGCAATGGCCCACTGTTTTTCCACTAGCAGTTCTACATATAGCCCCTTCTGTCAGATATGAATCTGTTCCATGAATCTCCTCGCCTTGCTACCTAGGAATGCGATTCCATCACGATGCAACGTCACCACCCATCTGAGAGAAAGCCAACTTGACTCTCGACCTACCACTGGCTGTGTGGACTGATATCACAACGAGAAGGACGCGACCGATTTGTGTCTCAACCCCTAGCTAATCCACATCTGCGGTCCCTATATTGTTTACAGTAGACAATGTCCTGCTTGTGACGATTTGCCTTTACAAGGGCTTCACGGAAAATGTGAGATGTGACACCCAAGCTCACCACCTCACCATGTTTGGTGCGGAGGACTACATCTGTTCCTGCTCCATTCACGTCGAAATGTAAGTATTTGCTTGCAAATCTGCAATATTGCGCTCTCTTCCAACGTGGTGCACTGTGTGGCCAACATTGTGCAAACACTATCTGACCAAAGGTATCTGGACGCCTAACAGTGGACATAAATACGAGATAATTTAACCGGTCGAAACGCAGACCGTGTCCTGGTCGAAATGTCGTTAGTAAACCTCTGTATGAACTGTAATTTCGTGTTGTAGTGATTACACGAGATGTATACGGGGAAGTGATATGTTACTTCGAATGTACACTCTCGAATATTCAACAGTAATCGTGCAGTGGTAGGTGCCACCTTCCCTGCAGCGACTGCTACTGAAGTTTCTCCACTATAGGGTCTGTGAATGTATACCTCTAACGCAGTGTAAACTGCACAGAATATCCCTAATATCTGCTTACCTTCCATGTCTCCTACTAGTTTGTATTCTATGAACTTAAAGTGTTTTGTGTAGTGTAATATTCTCTGGAACTCCGATCACGGTGCTACATCACAATCCCTTAGGGTAAAAAGAGTATGACGTTGGGTGTAAGTGCTGCTCAGGGATGAAGAGGTTAGCGCAGGACAATAAGTCGTAGCGAGCCATATGAAACAAGTCAGATGACTGATGATGCAGAAAAGCGTCTCTATTTACATATCATTTTCTTCATAGAGACAGTCAAGCAATTTCTCATTCCCATTTAAAGAGAGATATCTTCCTCCCGAGAAGGATGTGTCTCTGAGAACTGGTCCCCACATCATTCTTAAATATTATCATGATGAGGCCGTCATTGCCTATCACATCACAACATATTCTCATAATAAATATCCCTATTTGAGTCTTTTAAAACGTATTTTAAGTGGAAAGAATCAGCGATAGATATGTGGAGATGAAGTTCAGCGGTCAATAGTTTATGCACTTCGGTGGCTGGAAAATTTTTATTCAGTTCATAAGTTGAGACAATAGTAGTTTTAGAAACTAACACATCATTTACTGTTTTGTGACTGGTTTAATGCGTTCCGCGTAGTATTTGAGTTAAAGATATGGGAAGAGGTTGATTACCTCAAGAGCCAGGAGTCAGGGACTCGAGTGACGAAACGCAAGGAGCACGCACTTAACGAGTATGAGCTAGGTGCTAAAACTCTAGTTCTTCATTTTGAATTCCTTGAACCTGAACCCAGTATTACCTGCGCGAAAACAGTTAGCTTTAGCAAACGCAGCGTGAAATGAGCAGCTGATGGAAGTGCTGAAATGTCACGCGCGTATTTCATCACATGTCATCCGTAGAAGTTCTTCACCTGTCTCTGTCTTCGATTGAAGCTAAGACAACACTTTTAAATTATCAGTGGGGGGTGTAGGAGAAAAAAACAAATGATTGCTAACATAACGTAACTTTCTAGGCGAAATATCGCAGTAAGTTAAATATGAAAATACTTTCTATTTCAAAATGTGATGTTTGTGAAGAAATGACCTATATACAATATAGAATTTTGATCTCACCAGTCGCTCATTGATCTACACAGCTAGACTTTTTAAGAGTACCGTTACTGCGGTTTTAACCACATGTGCAGCCTATAAGGGTGGTCCATTGATCCTGACTGGGCCAAATATCTCACGAAATAAGCGTCAAACGAAAAAACTACAAAAAACGAAACTTGTCTAGCTTGAAGGGGGAAACCAGATGGCGCTATGGTTGGCCCGCTAGATGGCGCTGCCATAGGTCAAACAGATATCAGTTGGATTTTTTAAAAATAGGAACACCCTTTTTTTTATTACATATTCGTGTAGTACGTAAAGAAATATGAATGTTTTAGTTGGACCACTTTTTTCGCTTTGTGAGAGATTGCGCTGTAATAGTCACAAACATGTGGCTGACAATTTTAGACGAACAGTTGGTAACAGGTAGGTTTTTTAAATTAAAGTACAGAACATAGGTACGTTTGATCATTTTATTTCGATTGTTCTAATATGATACATGTACCTTTGTGAACTTATCCTTTCTGAGAACGCATGCTATTACAGCTCGATTACCTGTAAATACCACATTAATGCAATAAATGCTCAAAACGATGTCGTGAACCTCAATGCATTTGGCAATACGTGTAACGACATTCCTCTCAACAGCGAGTAGTTCGCCTTCCCTAATGTCCGCACATGCATTGACATTGCGCTGACGCATGTTGTCAGGCGTTGTGGGTGGCAAATATCCTTCAACTTTCCCCAAAGAAAGAAATCCGGGGACGTCAGATCCGGTGAACGTGCGGGCCATGGTATGGTGCTTCGGTGACCAATCCACCTGTCATGAAATATGCTATTCAATACCGCTTCAACCGCACGCGAGCTATGTGCCGGACATCCATCATGTTGGAAGTACATCGCCATTCTGCCATGCAGTGAAACATCTTGTAGTAACAACGGTGGAACATTACGTAGGAAATCAGCATACATTGCACCATTAAGATTGCCAATTATCATTCCTCCCATAATGCCGTCAAGGTCGCTGATGTTCCACTTGTCGCAGCCATCGTGGATTTTCCGTTACCGAATAGTGCATATTATGCCGCTTTACGTTGCCGCTGTTCGTGAATGACGCTTCGTCGCTGAATAGAACACGTGCAAAAAATCTGTTATCGTCCCGTAATTTTTCTTGTGCCCAGTGGCAGAACTGTACACGACGTTCAAAGTCGTCGCCATGCAATTCCTGGTGCATGCAAATATGGTACGGGTGCAATCGATGTTGATGTAGCACTCTCAACACCGTGTTTGAGATGCCCGATTCTCGCGCAGTTTGTCTGCTACTGATGTGCGGATTAGCCGCGACAGCAGCTAAAACACCTACTTGGGCATCATAATTTGTTGCAGGTCGTAGTTGCAAGGACGCCCTCACCTCCTCGTTCAAAGCGCCGAAGAAGTTCTTCACAAGCATCAACACGTCGTTCTCTCATTTCAGGAGTCAGCTGCTGTGGCATCCATCTTGCAGACACTTTGTGAAACTGGAGCACACCATGCACAATGTGGTGTGCTGACCCATGACTAATGTGTAAATATGCAGTAATCTCATTCAGTGTCCCTCGGCGGTTTTCCCTCGCTATGGCTTGAATTGCTGCAATGCTCTGTGGAGTCACAACTCGTTGTGCCTGACCTGGATGAGGAGCATCTCCCACTGAGTCACACCATTTGCGAACTTCCAATTCCATTCGAAGACTTGCTGCTGTGACAAACATGCATCACCGTACTGAACCTTCATTCTTTGATGAATTTCAATAGGTTTCACACCTTCACTACTCAAAAACCTAATAACAGAAGGCTGTTCTTCCCTGGTGCAAGTCGCAAGTGGGGCGGCCATCTGCGACGGGTTATGTGCATCTGCACTATGCTGCCATCTACAGGCCATTCTGCATGCTGTTTGTAGCACGATTACCAACTTACAGAATAACGGCGTGAAATTTCGATTTGTTACCACAAGTTTAAGGTTTTCATTTGACTCATCCTCGTATGTAGCAGAAAATGGTCCATATGCTTTTTCAAAAATGGTTCAAATGGCTCTGAGCACTATGGGACTTAACTGCTGTGGTCATCAGTCCCCTAGAACTTAGAACTAGTTAAACCTAACTAACCTAAGGACATCACAAACATCCATGCCCGAGGCAGGATTCGAACCTGCGACCGTAGCGGTCTTGCGGTTCCAGACTGCAGCGCCTTTAACCGCACGGCCACTTCGGCCGGCTATGCTTTTTCAGTGCGCCTGTTTCACGACCTCCTGTCTCATGACCATGGAAGGGAGTGACACTAAAACGTGTGCGAATAAAACTGCGAGGGGTCCCTATAAGACCACTAGTTTAGTAGAACCTACCATGTTTATTGTTTTAAAAGGGTGCCTTTACAGAGAAATAGCCCAAGGCTCCTGCATGTTAGCGACTGATTTTATATGTGTGTTATGTGGTTGCCTACATGCGGTCACCTTGGGCTAGTTTGCAGGTTTTCTCTATAAAAGTACAGTTTCAAAATTCTCAGTCAATATGCGCTGGTGTCAACGAGAGTTTTGCCGAACTGGGGGTCTTAAAGGAACCCTTTACCTTTTTATTTTCACATGTGTCAATGTCGCACCCCTCCACGATCACGTCACAAGAAGGCGTGAAACAGGGGCAACAAAATAGCATAAGTATTATTTGCTGCTTCAGATTACATTCAAATTCCGTCGAATAATTTTGAAAGGTCTCTACTAGTTCAACCCTGCACACCAGAACAAAAGTTGCCATAGCAATGCGTTGCAAAGGAATGAGATCACTTTCAGTGGAGAAGGATACAATCGTCCAGGGTGTGCGAACAGTGCCAAAAGTTGTCAAGAACATCGTCCTTTTCCTCATAGCACTGCGAACTGTTGGTTTCGACCGTGAAATGTGTGGGTATCAACATCACAAAGGAAGTGGTTGCATCACTGACGCCCTTTATGTCACCACTTGAGGCTTTTTAGTTTTGATTCTGAGCGGCAGTGCGTCTGAAATGTTTTCCAAGGACATTCACAAGAAAACCGCGTGATTTCAATGCTGGTCTGGCCTCCACAAATTGTTCAAATGGCTCTGAGCACTATGGGACTTAACTTCTGAGGTCATCAGTCCCCTAGAACTTATAACTACTTAAACCTAACTAACCTAAGGACGTCACACACATCCATGCCCGAGGCAGGATTCGAACCTGCGACCGTAGCAGCTGCTTGGTTCCGGACTGAAGCGGCTAGAACGGCTCGGACACCGCGGCCGGCTTCAGTATGTGTCGACACCTTGTTGTTTGAAGCGTCGTCTATCACGAGGATGACGTTGCAGGGCGCCGCGCTTTTGCACCATTTCTGAAGAAGGTTGTAGGCCTCCTTGATCCAAATTCCAAGTTTATGCGTTGGAATGGGTGGCGATTGCAGGGTTTCGAAAAAGTGGTCCTTTAATTCTGTCGCACAGTGTAGAACGGCCACCAGAGTGCATTAGTGTTCGTTGTGTTTAGAGTTGAAACCAAAGCTTGCAGAATATATCAGTGGCGTGGAGGCGTCAGATAATGGCTAATCACTGTGAAAGACACGGAGACGTCGCATACTCGCGTGACACAGCTATTTCAGCACCTGCCATTGTTCGAAAGAGGCCTCATCGTGGGTCTCCATTTGGCCAGCTGGCCGAATCATGCAATATCCAGATTTTTGGAACATTCGGATGTGACATTGGCACGTTGTTAGACTCCATGTGAACATGAAGGCAGCCCTACTCGTCATAAAGATTTTCGTCGACCACGTCTGAGCACGGAAGGGAGGATCACCGTATTGTGCACCACGCTCATCGTAACCTTCACATTTACGCCTGCCATACGAGAAAAAGTAATGGACTCCTTGCGGCATTCAGTGTCATATCGCACCATTGCAGCTACCGAACTAGGAAATTACCGACCGCCGTCAACATTGCAACACAAACAGCTGCGTTTGGAGGGTGCCGTGAGCGAAAGCATGGACTGGCGATCAATGGCTTCGCGTTCTGTTCAGCGACAAATAATGGTTACGCACTACCCCGTATTATCACCATTAGGGAGTATGGGGACTACCTGGGGAGGGGTCCTATTCTTTCAGAAGTTATGGACAGATATTCTAGAGAAATATAGTGCATATTTCCATTCAGTCAATCGGATTTACGTTTTAATCAGTCAAGGCAAATACCAAGATAGTTCATGTGAAAAATACACTGCAAATTTCCTTCCCAGTTCTTTTCCCATTCTGTGAAGGTGTCTGTCTTTAATAATCCCATCATTGAAGGGATGGTAAACCCTAATCTTCCGTCCTTCTTCTCTTCATACGAATTTAACAACCTGCCAGAGTACATTAAATACCTTGTTGATGTGTAGTGGAGTTTAAAAACGAGTTGAAGCACTTCAGTTAAGCAGCTCCTTCTATTCAAATGTTCGTAGAACCTCCTAAAATTAATATCAAAGGTTATAATATAATTTATATTAGCAGTACAGAACGATATCTTTCATAAAATTATTTCGATGTATGCAACTTGAATATCATCTCCACCTCACATATTCCCAGTATATTATTATTTTGAAGTGTTCTCAGGTATTCAGCCGAGTGGTGTCATCCAGATGGTGCGATGTTTCGGCAGTCTAACCTGTTGCTGTCCTCAGGTGATCCTAATTCCAGTCTCGAACTGCGTCTTAAAACAATCTGTACAGATCTGGCAATATGGTGGCCTGTAAATAAAGCCAATGAACACGACTGTTGTCTTCTTGTAAGACGGGAGTATCCACAGCAAGCTTATCATGGAAATAGAGAAGAACGGGTGACTCTTGGTGACCGAGAATGTTGAAATAAACACATTGGTTCATGTTAACATCAACATGAAAACGTGGGCCATGCTCATAGCACAGAAAACACACAGGGAACATCACAGTACCACCGCCAGTCTGAAATACACTCTCCACACGCTGTAAGCTAAACGTCTCATTATGCACTCGATGCCTTCCATCATTCGAAAATAGGTAAAACGATAACTCGTTGGGCCACATTGTACGCCTCCTGTCAGCTGCTGTACTGTTTCTGTGTTGTTTGCTCCACTGAATACGTGAAGCTTCATGTGCCACTGTGAGCAATGGCATTTTTCGCCTTATCGGTCTCCGAATGTCCACTGCAAAGTTACCTCCACAATGTTCTCTCTGAATTGACCAGAATTCACTAACAGCAGTAACTTCTGTCGAATTCTAAACCCATTATCGACAAGTCGTAGAAGTTGTCTCTGATGCATATCGGTTAGCATCTTACCACGACCAGTGTTCTCATGTCGTGGACGCGAGTATTACACCACCCCTTGCAGACGCGTTGGAAAGTACGCGTTGATAAACAAACAAACAAGGTAACTTATTTCGTGGTGGTGTCACAAAAAATTGTTCAAATGGCTCTGAGCACTATGCAACTTAACATCTGCGGTCATCAGTCCTCTCGAACTTAGAACTACTTAAACCTAAATAATCTAAGGTGATCACACACATCCATGCCCAAGGCAGGATTCGAACCTGCGACCGTAGCAGTTGCGCGGTTCCGGACTGAAGCGCCTTGAACCGCTTGGCCAAAGAGGCCGGCGGTGGTGTCACAATCTACAACAAATCTACATGAATACATTCGATTTACTATGGAATTAGGGAAAGATGGTTGTCTCCCATTCCTGGATGTTTTGGTTAGACGGAAGAGTGACGGCTCTTGGGACATTCTGTCTACTGTAAGCCAACTCACTTTGAGTTGAACGTAGACTCTTCAAATTGTCATCACCCATTCCAAACCATGAGTGAGTTAAAAACCATACACTGTCGGATGCAGACAGTTTGTCTACAGAGCTTGCACATTTAAAGACAGTGTTAAGCGACAATGGATAGTTTGCCCTGCAAACTAACAGGGCATTCTCATCTTAAACCAAGAACCGTAAGGTGGATAAAGATGAGAACGCGCCAGCAAAGTCCCTAGCTTTTCTTCCCTTAGTTGGAAATATTCCCTTCAAAACAGCAAAAATCCTTAGCAATTTTCAGGTGAAAGTGAATCTGCGGCAACCATCTAGAGAGATTTTGGACCTGCTGGGATCAGTGAAAGATAACTTGTTATTGCGGTAGGCGGGAATTTGAGAAATACTTTGCCAGTGTGGCATGGCCTACATAGGACAAAGAACACGCACAGTGGAAGAACACTACACAGAACATAAGCGTTGCAGTCGCCTTCTGCAACCCAGCTAGTATGCCATTACGGTACATTGTATCTCCAACTGACATTCAATGGACTATTACAAAACATTAATTTTGGCAACAGCAACATCTTTTTTGAGACTCCATTATTAAAGAGTTCGTTGAAATATGCACTGGAGAAAATCTAATGAACCATGACAGCGGCTACCAGCTTGATAATGCTTGGAATAACGTCATCTCCGAGATGTTCTCCATACGAAGAAGCCAGAATGCTCTGATGCTGCGGCGAGTGGCAGCGCCGAAAACAGCTGATCCTTGCAGTTCATCAGCGAGGGCGCTGCCGGGTGGTGTGGTCCATCTGTCACTGTGGTTCTAACGCATGCGCGGCAATACTCTGAGCGGCTATACAGCGTGAGTCACTAATTATTGCCACCTACAATAACTCCGAAAGTATGTCAGTAGCTGAAAAGTTTGTGAGACAAATGTTTCATGGGACAACGGGGGCCATAATACGTCGTTGGTTTGTTGTTGCTAGGTGGGGTCACGTCATAGATATGAAGGTCAACTTTGTTTTTTTTTTTTCTTTTTAAATTGGATGCTATAGTTTGGTACTTATTTTCTGATAGCGGCTGTCGAGACGAATCCAATGATGTGTAACAGTAAGCTCTTTGAAGGTCAACGAAGGTCAAAAAGGTGGCACGAATGTCCATTTACATAAGGTGTTCGAAGTGATGACCATTGCTATCAATGCAGTGCTGAAATCTTCTTATCATGGATTGAGTGGTATTCCTTATCACTTCGGCACTTATCGAAGCACATGCTCTGAGAATTCTCTCTCTTATAACGTAATACAGTAAATATTCGCCGAATACGACATGTCCATCTAACGTGCCACTGACATGTAAACAGCATTCGACGGTTTCGCAATACAACAGTAATAGGAACGGTAAGACTAGTATCGTCGATTCAAGCGAATGTGAGTGATGTATTCCTTCGCAGAACAAGTCGATATGCTTCTCATTTACGGAGACTGCAAACGAAATTCAATGAGAGCTAAAGACTTATACGCTGAAAGATATCCTCAACGTACTCACCCTTCAAGTCGACATTTAAATATGTGTATGAAAAATTGAGAACAACTAGATTTTTAACGCATCGGAAACATATCCGGCAGAGGAAACTTACTAACGAGAAAACTGAAATTGGTACTCTTGCCACTGTGGTTCGAGATCCTTGTGTTACTTCGCGTCAAAACGCAAAGGAAACTGGCATGAGCCAGAATAGTTTTGTTGGTGTTCTGCATCGCCATAAATATCAGACTTACCGTATCAGTTTCCACCAAGAATTAACTGATACGGATTGCATGCGTCGCAATTGAATTCTGCCGATGGGCTCAACTTCAGATTCAGGGGGAGGACACATTTATTAATTTGATTTTATTTATTGACGAGGCTACATTCACGAACCATGGAAATGTTAATCTCCACAACATGCATTATTTGGCAACTGAAAATCCATGTTGGCAGCGGAAAGTTGCACAGCAAAAACCTGGTCGGTGAATGCATGATGTGGGATTCTGGAGGACAGAACAATAGGCCCCTATTTCGTCGAAGGAAATCTTAATGGTAGGAAGTACAACACATTCATGCAAGAAACATTAGGTCTGTTATTGGAAGAAATACCTTTAGGAACAAGGAACAGAATGTGGTGTCAACACGATGGATGTCCAGCACATTTTTAGCTGATAGCTAGAAATGAGTTCCAGAGACAATTCCCAAATCGTTGGATTGGAAGCGGAGGAGATGTGTCGTGGCCGCCTCGTTCGTCAGGCTTGACGCCTCTGGATTTTTTTCTTGTGGCGATTTGTAAAAGACATTGTTTATAAAGATGTTCCAACTATACCTGAAGATTCGCGAGAGAGAATTGCCAGAGCATGTGCTTCGATAAGTCCCGATGTGATAAGGAATACCACTCAATCCATGATAAGAAGATTGCAGCACTGCATTGACACCTTCTGTAAATGAACATTCAAGCCACCTTTGTGACCTCCTTTGACATTCAAAGATCTGACTGTTACACATCATTGAATTCGTCTCGATAGCCGCTATCGGAAAACAAGTACCAAAGTATAGTATTCAATTAAAAAAAAAAAAACAAAGTTGACCTTCATCTCTCTGACGCCACCCCACCTAGCAACAAAAAACCAACGTCATATTATGGCCCCCATTTTCCCATGCAACCTTTGTCGCACAAACTTTTCTGCTCTTATCATACTTTCGTAGTTATTCTTGGTGGCAATAGTTAGTTAGCGGAGAACGTCTTCGTCAGTCTTCGATTGGTCACCTGTAGATGACAGACAGGTGTCCAGTCGAAATATCACAGAGTGAAGTTTATGACGACCGGCTGCAGTCCCGAAATCTCTTCGAACATTTAATTCGCCGGACAAAGTTTAAATTTCACAACAAAGAGTCGCGAAACTCAATAGGGAAAAAGAGTGCAACCATCCGACAGCTGCAGCGATGTTAGTGCTACAGGGGACTGGCATGTAGTAACGAAAGAATGGCGTGATATCAACTGAGAAATTGCTATTTTTAATTCTGTTTCTTGTATATTTCCGGTCACTAAAACACAGTGATGGTTTTCCAATGTGAACAGGTAAATTTAAACTAATGTCCCACCTTCTGCTAAAGTGAACATGTAAAAATAAAATCTGAGTGCAACGTAATATAAACAGTTCACAGTAGCTAAGTCCTACAGGGGCAAAAATTGTAATATACAATTTTGATCATAAACTAAAATACGATGTTTCAATGCGTACATGGTTCAAATGGCTCTGAGCACTATGGGACTTAACATCTGTGGTCATCAGTCCCCTAAAACTTAGAACTACTTAAACCTAACTAACCTAAGGACATCACACACATCCATGCCCGAGTCAGGATTCGAACTGCGACCGTAGCGGTCACGCGGTTCCAGACTGAAGCGCCTAGAACCGCACGGCCACACCGGCCGGCTAATGCTTACATATTTTTGGCTCTAAGCACTGTGGGACTTCACATCTGAGATCATCAGTCCCCTAGACTTAGAACTACTTAAACCCTTCTAATCCAAGGACATCACACACATCCATGCCCGAGGCAGGATTCGAACCTGCGACCGTAGCAGCAGCGCGGTTCCGTTCTGAAGCCCCTAGAACCGCTCGGCCACAATGGCCGGCTTCAATCCTTACACACTGTCCACATTATAATTGATGTGTCATGTTAATATCTTTTGAACTACTATTATTTTATATGTTCAGTCGTGGGAGTGGTAAAATGTCGACTGGCCAGTTTTCGCTCGTGGCACATGCGCAAAAGAAGTGATCTCGCTTGCTTCGGGACTCCTGTTCGAAAATAAAGGTTCTCCCTAGTAGCTTACATCAGGACTGAAAAATACTGGAATAAAGTAGCCTTTAGATATAACGAGGAGAGGCAGGCCTAGGTGTATGTGTAAGAGGATGGTGGAAGGGGAAGCAAGAAGGGTTGGCAAGAACGGGGCGGAACAGGAAATGGCAAAGACGGACATGGATGATGAGTTCTCCAGGAATTTGCGTGCGTCCATAGGGGCCAAAGTAATTGTCAAGTAAGTCACTCGTTTGTGAACAACAATACTCCTGGAATGAGCTGGCATACCCATATTCCCTTACCTGAACTGAACGTAACATCTTTGAGATGAGTTAGAACGTCGACTTCGCTCCAGCCCCAGCGTCCAACATGGCTACCTCTTCCGGATACGATCTAGAGAAAGAATGGGCTGCCATTCCTCCAAGGCATTCAGCAAACTCTTGGAAAGTGTCCCCAACCGAGTTCATGCCTTCGTAAAAGTGAAGGGTGAACCCATACCATATTAACGCCCGATAATGGGTGTCCGGCTACTTTTCCTTAGCTAACGTTTAATCTCCCCAATATACGTGTTTCTGCATGTACTTTAGTCAACTTTACCTCCAACTTCGTAAAAAAATCAACCTATTACCAAAACATGTACCCACAAACTTGCATCCAATCGAAACTCGTGTGCTAAGCTTTGGCTATACAGAATTTAATCTGAACTGAACTGTAATTGGTCTGAACACAATTTGTCTTTATATTAAATGCGCAATTGAAGTAAAACAGTTATCTGGCCCTAATCAAAATTTCCACTTACAGAGCGTCTTGACAACATTGTTGCAGATTTCTCGATAGCACAACAGCAAACAGCAAGCAGGCAGTGGCTAAGCTATATTTCTATTTCCAAATAAAACTTCCAAACTATATTCAAACTGGTGCATACCACATGCTGAAATGTAGTAATGCATATAATAAATCTTTAAACAGTGGGATGGAGAGAGTAACAATTCCTATGAAATGATATCCCGAGACAACGATTTTAGAATGAAGCATGTATTCAAAAAGACAGAGTAAAAATTCGCATGATTTTCACACATAACATTGGTCTGAACAATACCATGCTTAACAAAGTGAACAATGATTTGAAAAGGGTACACTGTAAACAGAGAATTTTTATAAAAATCGAACAGCTTGAAATCTTAAGGCATGACTCAGGGAAGCGGGGTGTTCTGCCTCCGAGCTCTGGGTAGTTAACTAGTTGACACTAATCATTCCTAGCTGCGCAGTGCTGCAGTCTTACCTCAAACTTCTTCGCTTAAAAAATAATAACATTATTTAAAATTTAAATTATTTTCGCTTCCCACATTCGTCCTTTCTGTTCTTAACAATAAATAGGTTTTCATCTAACAGATACAATCGTGGCCGAGCGGTTCTAGGCGCTTCAGTCCGAAACCGCGCTGCTGCTACGGTCGCAGGTTCGAATCCTGCCTCGGGCTTGAATGTGTGTGATGTCCTTAGGTTAGTTAGGTTTAAGTAGTTCTAAGTCTAGGGGACTGATGATCTCAGAAGTTAAGTCCCATGGTGCTTAGAGCCATTTGAACCATCTGAACAGATACAATCACAAGTCAACACAGCACTACTGCACACATCCATAACCTACCACACTTCAACTAAGAATGTATCAGACTGCGCAGAGGCAAAGACCAAAGGTTTTTTGACAGTACCGTAACTTGCCCTCTCTCTCTCTGACGAGCACATCGATAACATACATAAATAAAAATGACATGACCACCTTACAAGTATAATTGCCTGTTTACTTTAGATTACACCGTCGGTGATGTAGTGAAGCTACCGACGATAAACCAGCTGAGAGAAAAGATAAATTTTGCCCATCTTTTTTCTCTAGTACTACTATGCTGAGCAGAGTTAAATCTCACTCAAATAGTATCTTTCACAAGTCATTTACATGTACTCAAGCCGCTCGAGACCGTGCTGCAACGTGTCGCAGGTAAACGGGAAAGTGCAGACAAGGTTCATACGTTAATGAGACGCAAACAATCTGTTTGCAGAGGTGGCCACTTACAAATCGCTGTCCTTGTAACACAAAGCAAGCCTGTGACGCACGATCGACAAGACTTGCATGTTTGTTCCACAGACATGCATCCTGTGGGACTTGAATGGCGGCCTTCACAACAGGTCACAGCCAATAAAAGTCAAGGTGCAAAATGTTCTGTACCACCTTTTCACATCTATGCTTTGATGGAATAGCGTGTGCATACTTGTTTCGACAATTTCAGTTGCAGTTTATTTTCAGTCGTATAAGTCCTTCTTCCATACCTCATCATTTTTTTTTTGTCGGAAAGAGAGTAGACATAGCAAACAAGTAACGTCTGTTTGCTGCCTTCCCCACACCGTCCTTCTGTTGCTGAGAGATGTTCCATAGCACTGTGCTTACAATATATGTAAGATATCCGACACACAAATCCCCACAAGACGTACCGAGCGTCTGTTTTCACTGTCCTTCCCGGAACGATCCTGTATAATAATGACAGTTGCGCACATTGCCTGACAATTGCTAAGATACGGATGAAAAACATTATTTTCACAATATGGCTGAAATTCTTGTGACAGAAGGAGACAAAGTGGTAAGAGAAATCATAAACCTGAACTCTGAATAGTGTCGTCTGATTAACTACTTACGGACAATTTTAGAGTTTTTATAGGGGCTAAAAAGAAATTCTGTTTAAAATGACGAAATTATCCACATGTGCACCGTCCCCGCCTGAGGTCGGTGATGGTTTTGACGCTTGTGATGCTCAGAGACGATGTTAAAACTGTATCTTAGAGACGTTACTGAAAATATCGTCCGTTTACATTAAAGTACAACTGGCTTCTGCTCGATAATCGTTGTATAACACGCTCAAATCAAAAAAATGGTTCAAATTGGATTGGCGGTAGAGATGAGAGAGGAGAAAGACTGATTGAGTTCTGCAATATATTTCAGCTATTAACAGTGAATGTTCTGTTTAGAAATCACAAGAAGAGAAGGTATACTTCGAAAAGGCCGGGAGAGACGGGAAAATTTCAGTTAGATTTCATCAACGTCAAAATGAGATTCGAAAATCAGATATTGGATTGTAAGACGTATCCAGAAGCAGATATACGCTCCGATCACAATTTACTATTTATGTAGAATAGCCTGAAGTTCAAGAGACTGTTAAAGAAGAATCAGTCCGCTAAGAAGTGGGATACGGAAGTGTTGTGCAACGAAGAGATACGCTTAAAGTTCGCGGAGGCTATAGATACTGCGGTAATCAATAACTCAGTAGACAGTTCAACTGAATAGCAATGGACATATCTAAAAAGGACACAGAAGTTGGAAAAAATATAGATATAAGGAATTTAACTGAGAAGAAACGAAAGGTAACAGAAGAAAAACTTCAGCTGACGTGTTAAAGTAGTAAGTACAACGATGTTCAGGGAGATTCAGGAATACAGAGATACAAATCAATTAGGGATGAAATCAACAGAAAAAGTGCAGCCAAGTAAAGGTGAAATGGCTGCACAAAAAAATGTGAAGGAATCGAAAAGAAAATGGTTGCCGAAAGGTACCACTCAACATATAGAGAAGTCATAACGATATTCGATGGTATTAAAAGCTAAAATTTACGAACTTTCTCGACATGGAGCAGTAGACACAGATTCAAACACTGATGTGTATCTATTACCTTTAAGTTACGATTAACTCAAGTTTAACTTTTTCTTTCACGATTAACTGCACCTTCAGTACAACACATCTGCACATACATAAAATAATGTACACAAACATAATAAGGAATATACTGTAGCGCATGGGCGCTAACATTAAGAGTGGAGTGGGAAGTTCTCTGTTATAGATACAGAGGTGAGAGCGGGTAGGTGGAAACAGTGCATTGAGGGCCTCTTTAAATGAGAGGACTTACTTGATGACGTGGTGGAAGAGGAAACAGGAGTCGACATGCAAGAGATAGGGGATTCAGTATTAGAACTATAATATAAAAGAGCTTTGGAAGACTTAAGATCAAGTAAGGCAGAAGGGATGAACAACATTCCATCAGAATTTCTGCAATCATAGGGGGAAGTGGCAACAAAACGATTGTTTAGTTGGCGTGTAGAATGTTTGAGAATGGCGCTATATGATCTGACTTTTGGAAAAATACCATCCACACAACTGCAATAGCAGACAAGTGCGACAATTACTGCAGAATCAGCTTAACACCTCATGCATCCAAGTTGCTGAGAAGAATAATATACAGAAGAGTGGAAAACAATATTGAGAGTCTGTTAGATGACGATCAATTTGGCTTAAGGAAAGGTAAAGCCGCCACACAGGCAGTTCTTACATTGTCGCTGATAATGGAAGAAAGACTAAAGGGAAATCAAGAAACGTTCATAGGATTTATCGACCTTCAAAAAGCGTTCTACAATGTCAAATGGTTCAAGATGTTGAAAAATGTTAGAAAAATAGAGGTAAGCAATAGGGAGAGACGGCTAATACTCGTATATAACATGTACTAGAGGCACCAAGAACGAAGTGCTCGGATTAAAAAGGGTATCAGACGGGGATGTACTCTTTCGCCCCTACAGTTCCATCTATATATCGGAGAAGCAATGGTGGAAATAAAAGAAAGATTCAAGAGTGGATTCAAAAGTCAAGGGAAAGGATATCAAAGATAAGATTCGCAGATGACACTGCTGTCCTCATTGAAATTGAAGAAGATTTACACGACCTGCTGAATGGAATAACAGTGGAATGAGTACAGATTACGGACAGAGAGTAAATCTAAGAAAGACGAAAGTAGTGAAAAGTAGCTGAAATGGGAACAGCGAGAAACTTAACATCATGATTGATGGCCACGAAGTTATGGAATTCTGCTAGCTAGGCAACAAAATAACACATGACGGATCGAGCAAGGAGGACATCAAAAGCGGTCTAGCACTGCCATAAACGGCATTCCTGTCCGCGATAGGTGTACTAGTGTAAAAAATAGTCCACAATTTGAGGAAGAACTTTCTGAGAATGTTCGTTTAGAACACAGCATTGACACGTAGTGAAACGAGGATTGTGGGAAAAGCGGAACAGAAGAGAATCGAGGCATTTGAGATGTGGTTTTACAGACGAATGTTAAATATCCAGTTGATTGCTAAGATAAGGAATGATGAGGTTCTGCATAGGGTCGGCGAGGATAGGTATATATGGGAAACACCGACAAGAAGAAGGAACAGGATGATAGGACATCTGTTAAGGCATCAGGCAATAACTTTCACGATACTGGAGGTAGCTGTAGAGTAGAAAAATACATCCAGCAAATAACTGAGGACGTAAGTTGCAAGTGCTACTCTGATAGACACAGGTTGGCACAGGAGAGGGATCTGTGGCAGGCCGCATCAAACCGTCAGAAGAATGATGACTGAAAAATAAATCTCTATCGTTTCTCTTTATATTGCCTCACTGAATTTTATTTCATGGGTCCCATCTCAAAAAACATATTCTGCTACCGGCCGATTTTCCGGTATTTCCCCGACGACAGTTCCTTGTGTGTTTGGCTGCACGGATGTTGACACTTCTTTTCGTGGTTTGAATTTACACATGTCTGTAAATGCACGGAATTTTAAGAGGGTTATTTTTAAAGTAATAACCGATTTGTAATGGAGCAGAAGAAACTTTATTTATGAATGTAAATTGTAACACAAAATACAATATACACATCTTTTCAGTTTTCAGCATAGTCGCCATGAATATTTAAATATTTCTCAAACCGTGGCACCAGCTTTTGGATCCCAGCATCAATGAACTCTGCCGCCTGGCCGTTAAACCAATTAGTAACAGTTTATTTCAAGATGCCATCATTATCCAAGTGCTTTTCACCAAGAAATTCTTTGCGTTTTGCAAAGAGATGATAGTCTCATGGTGCCAACTCGGGGCTGTATGGTGATGGATGATCCTGTAATTCCCAATGAAACTAGTCCAGTTGTGTCCCTGTTCTTGCCGCAGCGTGAGGCCGAACATTGTCGTAAAGCAGAACGACGCCTCTAGAGAGCAGTCCCCGTCGTGCCTAAGTTTTAACAATGTTTCACAGTAGTTCTCAGCATTTATTACCATTCCTCTTGGCAAAAAGTCTTACAGAACAATGCCTTTCCGGTCACAGAAAACTGTGGCCATGATTGTCCGTGTTGAACGTTCTTGTTTAAATTTTCCTGATTTCGTCGGGGAGTTTGAATGATGCCACTCACTGGATTGACGTTTGTTCTTTGGAATGTAATGCACAATCCACGTTACGTCACCGGCCTCAATGTGTCTCAAGAACCCATCACCATCCTTGTGATAGCTCTCCAAATCGGACAAGGAATGTACCATTCGCTGTGTTTTGTGTCCTTCTGTCAACATTTTCACCACCCACATCCGCCACATTCTTTTGCAGTGAATTTTGTCACTAACAATGTGAAAAACTCAGTCTTGAAACTTACGGAAATTTTCTGATGCAGCTAGTCAATAATAAAGCTCCTGTTTTGGTGAGTTGCCTCATCAACTTATTGTATGAAGTCCTTATTCATAACAGTGGGCCGTCCAGATCGTTCTTCATCATAAACATTTGTCCTTCCTTCATTAAATGGTCAACACCATTTACGCACATTCCCATCATTCATTACACCTGCACCATAAACTTTAGCAAGCTACCAGTGAGTTTTAGAAGCACGAAGTTGTTTTGTTTTTGAAGACTCGAATAGCCGAGTACATTTCACAATTGGTGGGATTACTGATGGACATGGCGACAAACGTAATAGCTGCATAGTGAGAGACTGGCCAAGAGTGGCCGACGGTGAACGGACGTCATGTGACAGGATGCGTGGACACGGTGCGTTGTCGGCTCTTACTTTAAAAATGGCACTCGTACATACCCCAGCTGTTGCTGGGGGTGCCGTTCGTCATTTGCAGTTCTTAAATGTTCATTAATCTTCTTGGTGGGTCTAAATGCCGTTCCAACCACGTACCTGGCCAGACCACTCACGATGTAGTCCGTAATTTTATTAATGAGCGGGAGAAAAACTTGGCGGCTGTTGTTACTCAGTACTTCCGGCTTCTTTTCTTTTTTGGCGGAGTACTCGATCAATCTCGTTACTACCATATTCATTTTTCTTGCAGGGTGATCGTAAGTGATTTAATTGATCCTGCAAATAAACCGGCTCGCGGGTTTTGTTTTCTCTGTCCATCAAGGTTTTAATGACATCTATTTTTTTTTGGTCTAGGATCGTGGTTTGATTTCTTGTGGGGGTATCTATCAGTGTGTGTGTGTGTCCATTCTGTATACCTCATGGCCCAGAGGACCGTCCAACCGTTTAATTACAGAAACATCCAAAAAATTTAACTATCATCCGTATCTTTCTCCATCGTAAACTATATCTTTTGTTTAATACCACTGAGATGCACCAAGAAGGCATCTAATTCCTTTTCACCATGAGTCAATACTACAAGGTATCGCCCACATAGCGGTACCATTTAGCTGGTCTTTTACTGTCCGTCTGCAGCGCCTACTGTTCGAAGAACTCGAACTCCATAAATATATTAGAAACAGCTGGACTAAGAAAGCCGCCCACAGCCACCCCGCCTATTTGTTCATAAAATTCAGTGTATGTTGTTTATTCCTTAGAAGATGATGTTATACCTGATCTCTCTCTCTCTCTATCTCTCTCTCTCTCTCTGTCGTATGACAGCTCGCCACCGGGCACGAGGCTTTTTAGATGACGCCATTTAGGCGGCTTGCGTGTCAGTGATGATGGAACGATGATGGGACAACAGAACACCCATTCCCGAGCGGACAAACTCCATGATCCAGATAGGAATGGAACACGGACGTCTTGTTTTGGCACGCAGCCACACTGACCCCACAGCTACGAAGGCGGACATTATAATTGGTGTAATAAGGAGAAACGTCTGCCAGCACATGCTGGATTTCGCGGATTTCGACACTGGCAGGATGAGGCCCCGCCCAGACTGGGGATTATCGTTCCCTGAAATTGTTCCTCGCGTTGGCTGGTATCCCGCGAATGTTAAACCAACATGGAATCAATCAGTCTAGGAGAGCCACAGCACCGTGCTCGGCAGTACAGCAGTGTAGTTCAGTCACGCCACGTACCCTGTCTGCAGCAAGACGAGTATCGATAAGGACAGGGGAACTATGCCTGGGGCAACAGGAAGAGAGACTCCCTTGCCAGAACGAGATGGCAACAGTACGGTAGATTCGGCGTACCAATCATAAAAAAATGGATTGTGTCCAAAACACGGTGGTCTGTTTTAAAGTGGGACTCCAGCCGGCATCCACAGCAACATGAGACGCTAGCCTTACCATAAGAGGCGCAAGCTTTGAAACCAGCAGAGTACGCATCGCTCACAAAAAAAAAAAAAAAAAAAAAAAAAAAAAGGTTCAAATGGCTCTGAGCACTATGGGACTTAACAGCTATGATCATCAGTCCCCTAGAACTTAGAACTACTTAAAGCTAACTAACCTAAGGACATCACACAACACCCAGTCATCACGAGGCAGAGAAAACCCCTGACCCCGCCGGGAATCGAACCCAGGAACCCGGGCGCGGGAAGCGAGAACGCTACCGCACGACCACGAGCTGCGGACGCATCGCTTACAACAGCATCACAATCGGAAGCACTACTTTGTCTTCGCTTATCATGCGCCATCCAGCCATCGAACAGATATCACTCCACCGGCCGTATCTATAAAAGGTTGCACAACTGCTCTCTGCCAGTTTAGCTGGCTGAGCCACTGCAAGCAATTTTGAAGCATAGCGACCACCAGGATCTACACCTCGAGGCTCTGGAAAGAGTATGATTGGGAATATACTGCACCACAGCCACTACGAGCAACCGACTGTCGCCCAGGAAGCTTGGTCTCCTCAGACTTGCTCCGAGACTGGTATCCTCGTGTGGAACTTAGACTGTCAGCTGTGCTCAGTAGCTGCCGTCACTAAATTAACCAACAGACTTTGACTTCGTCGCACTTCCTAATAGGGGCCACCGCTAATTGGGTGTAACACTTATCCCCATCATAAACTAGTCCAGTGACTACCATCGTCGTGATTCCTCCTATGGGATTTACATACTTTCAAGCACTTTCAGGGACAGTCATTAATTTTTGGTGAAGTGTAGTTGGCGTACTAAGTCGTTGCTGAACAAGTTTCTTTATGTTTTGTGTTTCAGTGTCTAATGGAAATAAATCCTAGTTAACTATGACCTGCGCCAATCAGTGATGGAGAGGGTGCTACCACGTCGGACATACCAAGCACGCCCACCACTGCTGCAGCTTCCCTGGGAGACGTGCACTGACACTTGACACAGGCGAAGCGGCAATCTTCTTTTCAGATGACTGCTGCTTCTGCGTATAGACTCAAAATGGACGTATCTGTGTGTGAGGACATTTTTCGTCATCGTACTGGTCTTGCACATAGCATGATGGTATAGCGTCCCATTTGGTAGACATTCCTATTTCTTCTGTTTCACATAGGCAGTAATATGAACTGCGGCCGTTACATTTCTGAGGCGTCATGGCCAAAAGCTGTGCACCGTCTTCAAGATCTCCATGATATTATCTTTCAACAACATAACACCAGATAGCATGTTGCCTGTGCTGCCTAGCCCATCTCGATACACAGGGAGTTCGCCTGTAGCTCTTGCCAGCATACTCTACAAATCTCTCAGCCACTGAAAACATCTGCTCATGTGTTGTCGGAAGACTGGCGGGCCACCACACGCCTGCCACTTCAAATTGGTGAACTTCGTGGCCCAGGTTTGAAGCAGCATGGAGTGACTTACCTTCACCTGCCTTCGAAATAGAAATTAAATTTTGTTCATATGGCATTATTAACTGGGAAATCTCAACTGGGGTTGTTTGTCCTGCAAGTTCATTTATTGTTGTTTGGCACCACTTCGGTGAGTTGCATGTCAATGATGATGGAATTGTGATGTGGACGATACAACACCCAGTCCCCAAGTGCATAAAGCCTCAGTTTGACTTCCATGTCCAACCGATTCTGCGCCTTTCTGCAGCCAGAGGTGGTAGCTCTTTGAAATAAATTTCTCGCCGTGCACACTTCCCTAGCCATCTACAAATTTTATCATATGTTCTTGTGAATGTAGGGGTCACCCACTCCCGGGCTGTTTCGTCAGGATGTAACCTGAGAAACCTGTGTGGCGTTGTCAGATGCTATAAAACAACATTAAATACGACTTGTTTTATTCCCTCAATTACATTTTGTCCCCGTGTCTTCTGCAGCGAGTGCTGGCTTCGTAAGGTGGAGTTGACTCTGACGAATCCAGAGGCCCTGAGCACAGGTCAGTGACTGGGAGTATGGTGGGTCATCTACCCATTGGCTTTGGAATGTGCTTAATGATGGCTGGTCTGCTACAGTTGAAGCCGCCACTGTGGTACATGTGAGTTTGGCTCACACACTGTCCAGTATACTTTGTCCCCTTGGTCTCTGCCCGTGTTGTCCACTTAGATGGACAGCGTAATGCGCCAAAAAAATTTTGTTACGATTTTTTCGTTTTGAATTATGTAATACAGCCGACCCAGCTTAAACGCGAGAAGAAAATGAATGTTTAAACTTAGTAAAAGCTACGTTTTGTAATGTGTATTCCTTTGGCATGTTATAGTACCTAAAGGTCGAGAGAAAAAGCTGACGAAAAGCAGGTCGCAGTCAGAGATGCTCCATCACCAGAGTGAGTGGGTAGCAGCGCGAGTCAGCGACGCTACAACTACTTCAGCTGGCCACGAGAAATGTTACCGAAGGCCACGAAGAATGAACATAACATATACAAGGGATAATAACCGTTCTAAGATTGTTCGAAAAATGGTTCTTAGTTCGATCCTCGAGAGGGAAGAGTGAGTAGTCGCTGTTATAACGCGGATGGGTAATAGTCGGTCGTTGTGACGTATAACAGGACACGGATGTGTCACAGTTTGATACTGAATTCTCGTTCGTCATGAGTAATGATATACTCCGACAAGTTAATTTAAATGAATTTGTTCAAGATTCAGCAGCCAGTATTGAGGTCGGGAGTTTAATCGATTGGCTTAGTACTGAGAAATGTTGGTGTCTACGTGGCAGCTCAGCGTGATTGCTATACAAGCGCATGGTAATTTAGATTCGGAAGATAGCTACGTGGGCGTCCGTGTAACGCTACGCACTGTGGATAATGAGTACTCAAGTACCGTACGCGATTGTATGGCAGATCTGTTGATGAATTTTGAAGAGTAGTTGGTCATACCGGCAGTTAGATGTTGTGGAGGTTTCTTTTTTACGGTTAAGGATTTATGTGAATGTTGGAAAACTCATCCGTTAACCATCCAATATTTTGGGTATTTGGAGTATTGATCGCGTGCACCATAGGGGGTGACACAACTGATAGAATAGTGGGTGTAAAGGAATACGGAGTGAGTATCGGCCAATTAGGATTATTATTATTGTGTGTTCTAAGGTATTTGAACAACGCTTGAGAACCTCACGACCACCTACATAGGTGAGAATTGTAGTTTTTAGGTCCGGACGGCGCAACCCTACATCATTGTATGTTAATATATATACCATATATCGCGATTGTCTTTGGAAACATACTATCTTCCTACATTTTTGATAGAGTCAAGACAGAAAACGATCCAATCAAGAACCATTTAAGGAGGGACGAACAACGACTTTTTTTTACTATTCAAGCGCTGTAATTGACTTAGTAAAATAAGAAAGACAACAGTAATATCAGATATAAAAATATTTTCAGTTAATGAGAAGTAGAAGAGAACAGAATTAAACTAAAGGACCATGTTGATGGAAAACGTATTACTCATTCTGTCGACTGGAAACGGGAACTAGGTGGACCTCATAAGCGGTGGGTGAATGATAGAGATAGGAATTGATACTGTAACACCTAATTCTTGGAAGGAGATACTGATATTATATATCAGTGACATTGGTAGTAATCATTTATAATTTCATACAGTGAAAAGTTCATAGAAGTTGCAGTTATATAGTAGTCTCAAAGCAGATAATTGCAGCTTCATTAGTGTTTTTTTTTCACTGCTACAAGTTGCGGAATTTTGCCGTAGTCCACCAGACAAACGCAAATATTATAGCACTAGCATCAAATCAAATATTCTTATGACAGCTAAAGAGCACCCGAAGGAAAAATGTACATAATTGTTAGAACTGTTATTAAACAAAGTACTGTTGGTTGGTTAGAGAGCCTTGTTCTACATTTCAGTATCAAAAATACTTTTAACATTTTGGTTGTTTGGTTAGGTAACAACTAGACAGTTTGGCTGTTCCCGATCCAAAAAAAAATGGTTCAAATGGCTCTGAGCACTATGAGACTCAACATCTTAGGTCATAAGTCCCCTAGAACTTAGAACTACTTAAACCTAACTAACCTAAGGACATCACACACACCCATGCCCGAGGCAGGATTCGAACCTGCGACCGTAGCAGTCCCGCGGTTCCGGACAGCAGCGCCATAACCGCTAGACCGATCCAATATAACAATAATGGCGCTTCGTCGATTTTCTCTGAGGTCAGTTTCATTTGCCAGGAGTGTTGTTCTGCCGCTGACCTCTTGGGAAAGAGGAGAAGGAAGCAGTCAGGTGACAGTCAGTCTCTAATCTTTGCGCTAGTCTTTACTACAGACCGGTTCTACTTCCTAGAGCTACGTTTTAACCACCCGACTGGAAGGGCAAGTTTAAGAGAGGCCGTCTCCTCCAAGGGCACCTTCTCTTAGAATCTAGTTTCGTTTCACAAAAATTTCCACAAGAAACGAAGGTCAGGAGCGTGGTTAGAGCTGTGCTATGTTGTGCTGCGTAATATTTGTCGCAGTGTTTCTCCGTCGAATTGTATAAACGAAAAACCGCCGCTTTTTGTGAAAAGAACCACAATTTTGTAGGGAAAAGTAATTATACGTTAATTGACGATGAAGAATCGACCTAATGTGTACAATAGCTCTGCATCACCGTCTTCAGTATTCCGTGACTAGGCTCAGGTGTCGTCAGTCAAATCCCTGCATTCCTTCGATCCGTCTCTGTCTTGGCATGCCAATTAGTCTCCTTCCATGTGTCACTAAATCTAGTAGGCTTAAAGGGCAAGGCATTTCATCCATAGGCAGGACCTTCCGAGCCATGGAATATTGTCCTTATTAGGCCCATTAGGAAAGATAACTTATATCCACTCTCCATATAATGTGGCGCTGTATAGTAGGATAGATGGCGATTTGTGGCATCTCTGCCGAAACAGCGCAATGCTGGTACACGTTTTTCGGAGCACACCATTCATTAAATATTGTCGAACACGGAGCTCTGCAGCAGACCACTGCTACGTGTTCACATGTTGACCCAACGACATCATCAATACGGTTGCCACTGCAAGGTGTGAACGCTCAGTGTCATTCAATACGATCGCGACAACAGCCCTCGATCGACGTTAGCACTCGTGGTGTCACTCGCCTTCATACATGGCAGTGGACGTTTGAAAATTCGTGACGCTAGCTCAATGGTCGTCAATTGATTTAAATGTTATTCCCCGCTGACTCTTAATTCAATTACTGGCACGGGGGTGAGGAGAAAGAACACATCCTGGTGATACCAGCATTATGCGTATTTAGATTCGACTAATCTGAATGGTTTGCAATGTTCCAGCGATTCTATTCGAACTCTATGCTGATGTATCGATAAGGACCATTTTCGCAAATAAACATGCAAGTACGTAATGGATGTTCAGTTTCTCAATATAGTTCGTCGCACTCACACATTATACATCCGCTGTAAGAACAATTTCGTGCATTTATATTTTTTGGTTTCCCATAATATTGGTTGACTAAATATTATGACGATGCGTTGTATACAACTTCCACAGATATTGTTTATCATGTAGTCAAGACTACGCAGTGAAGCCAAAATCGTGGATAAGATTGAAATGTAGTTTGTTTATTATCACTTTTCTTTTCACTAACTAAATGTGAAATATGAATCGGGATTGGAGGTTATGATCCTATCTTTCTTTTCAGTATTAGAATGGACGATATCGTGTTCTGAATAACGCGTGTCATATAATGTCCAAATATCGACACGACCCAGGCTCTCAATTCGGCACTTAAATGTCTATTCTTCGCTCTCGAAATGTTCGGTGTGCTTGTCTCTCACACGCAGGGTTCAATTTAACGTTGTATGCACTATTTTTAGTTCCCCGTAAATTAATATGTGATAATAAGCGAACTATTTTCATGCTGGCGCATTGTTTGTATCAGTTACTCCCGCAACCGTCCAAGGATAAGATTCTCTTAATGTTCCGCGCATACGCGTTTCACAATTTTATAAAATGCAGAATTACGTAAACTATAGCTTTCCGTTGCGTACAACTTTCGTGGGTTCCACAACCATAATAGTTTCCCAAGAGTATTTTTCCCAGCTAACACAAAGTTCGAATTATGTTGTCGGAATCATTTTCACTTCACCCGACAATAAACGTCTCTGATCACTTCGTCGCACGTAATGTATTTTAAACGTGCTTGAAGAGTCTTTAAATAATCTCCTTAACGAATTTCGCAGTCGCGTACCACTGTTTCATCGACTAGCCCGATCGCGATAACTGAAGGTAGAGAGCTCAATAATGTTTTACATGTTCTTTTATATGTATTAAAAAAGAAACGCGCGCCATATCTTTCTGCCCCGCTTGGTCTTTGCTACTTTCTTTTTTATTACTTTTCATTATATTGCTTCTTAGTAATACTGTGCAGTTATTAAAGTTTCTTATTACTTTCCCCTTTTTAATTCTTCCAAAATAAAGTCTATTTATCCCCGATTTTGATTAATATGATGCTAATTGACACGCCTGCCCGCAAAGTACCGTTATAAGGGCATCATCGGGATTCCACCGTCAATCAATGGACAAGTGGCGGCTCTTCGGGTGAACCACATTTTTGCTACACTAGGTCGCTGGTCGTCTCCACAAACACCGCCATCGATGTGAAAGGTGGCTCGAAACGTGCAGCCCGCCACGGGCGATACCTAGTGGGAGAAGTATTATACTCGTACTATGGGAGACATTCTCCTACGCCTGCACGGGACCTGTGGCAGTAATCGAAGTCGCGCTAGCAGCTGCAAACCACCTGCATCCCTTCATGCTTGATGTCCTTCCTGACGGCGATGTCATCTTTCAGTAGTATAGTTGTTCGCGTCTCGGAGCCAGAACTGTGCTACAGCGGTAGCCTTAACCATTGAACCCACGTAAAAGACATGTCTGGTGGAACTTAGAATGTGACAAAATTCATGAAGAAAGGCATAGTGCAGGGTTAAAATCTCAAACACACAGAACAGAAGAAAATGCAACCAACCTCAAAAATATCGGGAAAAAGTTTACACAAATTATAAGCCAAATCAAGAGACAATCACATAAAGATCTAATCGACTCAATAGAAGAAAATTATCACAAAAGCAATTCCAGAGACTTTTACAAAATGTTTGGAAAACCATTACAAAAATTCGCCCCTCCCACGTTAATGCTGAAAGGGGAAGATGGAAAAATGGCACATAATGACAAGGAAAATGCCGAAATCGTGGCAAAAGCGTTTAGTAAACTTTTGAATTGTGAAGAACCACCGGCCGGGGTGGCCGAGCGGTTCTAGGCGCTACAGTGTGGATCCGCGCGACCACTACGGTCGCAGGTTCGAATCCTGCCTCGGGCATGGATGTGTGTGATGTCCTTAGGTTAGTTAGGTTTAAGTAGTTCTAAGTTCTAGGGGACTGATGACCTCAGCAGTTAACTCCCATAGTGCTCAGAGCCATTTGAACCATTTTCTTGTGAAGAACCCCAGGAAACTTTAGCAATTAATACAGTCACACCCATCAAGACTCCACCTGATCTCATAAATCCTCCAACAATTCAAAAGGTGGAAACGGCACTAAGAGGGATGAAAAATTATAAAGCATGCGGAGAAGAACAAGTTTTTGCAGGAATGTGCAAAAATGCCAGTGATACAATTCGAACATCCTTACACATAACCCTAACAAAAATCTGGATAACAGAAAAGTTCCCCGAACATTGGACCACAGCCATAATCCACCCACTCCTCAAAAAAGGAGATAAAAGCAACCCAGATAATAACAGAGGTATCTCTCTCTCAGACTGCCGATACAAGATTTTCTCCAGAATCTTATATAATAGGATCAAAGGCTCTGAGCACTATGGGACTTAACATCTGAGGTCACCAGTCCCCTAGAACTTAGAACTACTTAAACCTAACTAACCTAAGGACATCACACACATCAATGCCCGAGTCAGGATTCGAACCTGCGACCGTAGCGATCGCGCGGTTCCAGATTGAAGCGCATAGAACCGCTCGATCACAACGGCTGGCTGTAACAGGATCACAGAACAACTAGAGGAAGAATTAGGTGAATACCAAGGAGGCTTCAGACTTCGGAGAAGCTGTGCAGAATAGATCATCACTTTAAAATTAGTCACAGCATATTACAAAAAACGAAATAAACCTCTTGTAATAATCTTCGTGAACTTTGGAAAAGCGTATGACTGTATCCATAGACCTTCAACGAAAAAAATCTTAAGAAATTTCGGGCTCCAAACAAAATTAATCAAATTGATAGAACTCACCTTAACCAACACTGTATCAAAAGTCAAGTTCAGGGGGGAACTCTCTGAGCCGTTCATCATAAATCAGGTTTAAGACAAGGAGATTGCTTGACACCTCTGCTGTTCAACTGTGCTTTAGAATACATAATGAGGGAATGGTACATAACTAATCCAAAGAAAATCCAAATTGGAAGACTCAAAGACAACATAAGTTTAAATTGTCTAGGATTTGCTGATGGCCTTGCTATCTTGTCCAACAGTATTCAGGAAACGAAACAACAAGTTATCTCGCTACAGGAAATAGCACAGAAAATTGGTCTTGGGATATTCTTCGAAAAAAACAATCATCATGTTAACTGACCCACCAATCATAAACAAAATTGCCATAGGAAACCAAGAAATTAAAATTGTAAATAAATTTAAATATCTGGGAGAAATCATAACATTTAACCTCAATGAAAAGCCAACATAGCATAACAGAATAAACAAACTGACTAGAGCACAATATATCACCAAGAACACCAACAACAAAAAGGGCCTGTCAATAGCAACAAAATTAAGACACAGCTACTCAACCAGAAATAACACACGCAAGTGAAATCTCCTTCAAAACAACTAAAAGTGCACAAATAGACAAAATAACCAAAATAGAGAGAAGAATCATCAGAACGTGCATCAACAAATCGTACTAGAAAGAGGGACACTGGAGAGTAGCTACTAATGAAACAGTCTACAAGGAAAGAGAACCGGTAATGAGTACAATCAGGAAGAAACGCATTTCATTTTTCGGACTTCTAATCAGAACACCAGAGAACAGAATTATCAGGAGAGTAATAGAAAAACTGTGGAATAGTAAGTGCGACATTAAGTGGATTACAGAAATCAAGGAAGATATCGATGAGCTTCAGATTACACTGGAAGACCTAAGAAACAAAACTGACAGAATCAGGAGACTCACAGACACACAAACCAGACTGCAAACGAGAATCAACAAACAGACAATAGGAAGGGTAATTTCCGATGAAGAAAGAAGGATGAGATCCGAGAGAATGAAGAAGTACTGGGCTGTCAGGAAACTGAATAATTCTTCGTATAACGTTGGCTGGAGTGGTCCAACGAAGGCCATAAAAAGTAAATAATAATAATAATAAACTCACGATGACGTCTCGACGACCAAATTCGCCTGACGTAAATCCTATGGAACCCATAGGATGCCATCATAGCGTACGCAAACTAGCGGGCCGTTATTTACGCGTGCTGGAGCTTATAGAAGAATCTCAATAATGGCTGCTCCTGGTAAATTTTGTTAGCATGGAATCAGGACACTTAGATGAATAAACTTTATTGAATTTTTGATAAACAGAACGTAGCAGTTTATCGTGGATCTCTATCTACCAATAACATAGTTGTTCAACCTATAGCCAGGGAAATGGTTTTGGTCCAAACTATTGATTCATCAAATAATACTCGATCCAGTTTTAGAGGAAGTGCTCGCCGATATTACATCAATGAACCGTGGACAAAATATCGACCTTGTTCATAGATTGCAGCTATCTTTTTGCAGTAGTATCTCATATGGAAAGGCTGAATGTGATACGGTTTGACTAAATAATTAATTAATATCAAATGGCGTCAAATAACTGAAAATGAAAATGTTTAGAAATATGAAGTGGAACGATTACATAGGCCCAGTAGTAGGTGAAGGTAATGCAGCCTTTGATATATACTAGGATACTGGCAGACTGTAATTTGTCTGCGGTAGATATTGCTTACACTAGACTTGTATGGTCCAATTGGAGAAATATCTACGCGTGTGGGATCCATACTAATCTCAAGTATCAGGAGACATCGTTTACGCAGAAAGAACGGGGGTGCAAATGTTCACAAGCTATTTTTATGCGCGAGGAACTGCAACTGAAATGTCAAAGCGTTCCAACAAGATGACACTAGAAGATCGACAAGTGTACCTGGCTAAAACTACCAATAATTTCCCAAGAGATGGCTTTCAGGGTAGACTCTACAAATCTACAAATATCCCCCCCCCCCGGTCCCCCTTTCCTGCCTCTCACACGTCTTGCTGTAGTAGAGGATGTGATGATAAAATTAGACAATAAAAAATTCTCAGAGATATATAGAAGAATCACCCTTTGCCTCAATTTTTATAGAAGTTTTACAGTTTGGAAGCCACTGGTTGAACTAGTGTCGTCTGTCATGATTTATAGTCGATTTGCCCGAACACTATTATTTAAATTCAGTTGTAATGATTTTCTGTCACACGCGATTAGTTGCTATTGATGACATAGTACCAACCATTTAAATACAATCACTATTTTTATTTTTCATTAATCTGCAGAAGACGGGACATTCATTTATAGCGCATGATGTTATATCAGTGATGTAACAACGCTGTTCTGTATGTTTTCTTTGTAGCTACCATAAGTATCAATTTGAAACGTAAAACGGAAGATCATGAGGTTTAAACGGTTACTGAGTGATTGTTGAAGGGCGACCAGTAGGAAAAACGTCTTTTATTATTTTGTCTGCAAGAATGTGTTGCGTGTTACACATGGCATGGTCAGTTAACCAGGACAAAAACGTTATATCCTGAAGAAGTTTCTAGAAGAGGGGTTGAAATATTGATCGCGTAGAACAAATTGAAGAGGAACATGATGCGGCCTAACAATGTAGAAGGTTTTACTTTCAATCACGACGTTCACGAGAGCCTGAAGACTTGCAGAATATCTACACTGACAGAAAGAAATCACAACACCAAAAAAAAAAGTAATGTAGAGTAATGAAATTTCGGAAATGCTTTGGTCTAGATAACATAATACGTAAGTGATAGCCACTACAAGATCACAGTTTAATGCAAGCATGAAATAAAGCCACTGCAAATGTGAAATGCTGGTAGATTAATAACCGGTATAACCGCCAGAATGTTGAATGTATGCATCCATATGTGCAGCATTGTGTTGTACAGCTGCCAGATGTCAGTTTGTTGGATAGAGTTCCATCGTATTGCCCTTGGTCGGTCAAAACAGGGACGGTTAATTCTGTTTCTGGATGACGCTGAAGATATCGTCCGATTATGCCCCATATGTGCTCGACTGGAGGCACATCAAGTGACAGAGCAAGCCAAGGCAACTTGTCAACACTCTGCACATCATGTTGGGTTACAACAGCGGTATGAGGGCGAGCGTTATCCTGTTGGAAGCATCCACTGGAATGCTGTTCATGAATGGCAGCATAACAGGTTGACGCACGAGACTGACGTACAAATTTGCAGTCAGGGTGCGTGGAATAACCACCACATTGCTCCTGCTGTCATACGACATCGCATCCCAAATCATAACTCCAGGTGTAGGTCAAGTGTGTCTAGTACGCAGACAGGTTGGGTTCAGGCCCTCAGTTGGCCACCTTCCAACCAACACACGGCCGTCACTGGCACCGAGGCAGAACCAGCTTTCATCAAAAAACGTAACGGATATCCACCCTGACCTGACCTCCAATGACTCTACTGAAGGCACAAATGGCGGTTTGGGCTCGCTGGAAAGCATGCTGAAGTGGAACAAGAAATGAAAATAATGAGAATAAGCAACCATGACAAACGTCGTATACAAACGCAAGAAAACTTCCACATCCAGAAAGCCATAGCAGAAAACAAACATGTCATAAATGAACAAACAAACATCAGCACAAGCTCCCTACTACACTTAATAAAGGAAATGATGACATAAAACAAAAAATCTCTTCCCCACACCATCTGGACACACACACACACACACACACACACACACACACACACACACACACACACACACACACAGACCTCAAAAAAAAAAAAAGAAAATACCACACCAAAATATACATACACACACACAAATAAGAAAAAACCACCATAAAACACACACACACACACACACACACACACACACACACAAACGCACATACAAATGGGTACACGAATAGATCACAGATACTTCAATAATTACACTGGAAAGTTTGGTCATAACATTCGATCTTTGGCAAAAACATTTGACAGTCGGCAAAAGAAACCAAAACATTGCATTGAAACAAGCGCTCAGTACATAGTGCTGTGGAATGTGGGAAGAAAACCGCAAATTGGCATTCATAAGAAGAAGAACACCAAAAATGCAACATGAGCGTAATATGTAAGAAATTGTCCACGCAACCTGTAAGTACAGTTCAAAACATTAATACTTAATAGGAAATACCAATCGCCAGAACTGCTTAACACCTACAGGCACAGTGACAAAAAAGTAAATTAAATAGCTAACATATGTATATATTCCAGGCCACTGATGATGCCTTGCAGAAAATAAAGGAGAAACGCGTATGGCATTAGTGTTTTATTCAGTTGCTGTCAGACGGTCCATAAGTAAAAATTATCAATATACCGTAACGCTGAAGTGCGTTTGGCTCGGAGCTGTCTTTGAATTAGCTGACTGGTAACAGTTCGCTATGGCACTGTGATGCCAACTGCTGCTAAAGCTTTTGCTTCATATGCATTACGGTGCGCCAGGGCCATATGCCGAACACAGTAGTGTTCCCTCTCAGTAGTGCCGAGTTACTGTCTGGCGGCCGGTCTTCTTGCGATTGCATATTCTCTTGACCATCGGTGCCAGCAATCATATACGGTAACTACACTCATGCTCATAAATTAAGGATAATGATGATACATCGTGAAACAACGCTCTGGCGGGCGGTTTGCGGGTTTAAATCACCTCGGGGTATGACCATGCGGTGCATTTGACCTGCGGTCGTCACACAGTGGTGCTGGCAGCAGTCCACTTATGCAGAGGTGTGTTGGTACATGTCAGAGTACGGTGCTGCGAGTAAGTGTGCAGACGTTTTCAGACTTGCTGATGGTGACTGTGTTGAAATTGGCTCAAAGAACGCATATTGATGACGTTATGAGGGCTAGAATACTAGGGCGACTGGAAGCTGCTCAAACTTTGCGTACCACAAAGTGTGATCTCAAGATTAAGGCAACGATTCCAGCAGACAGGAAACGTGTCCAGGCGCTACAGCACGGGACGTCCACAGTGTACAACACCACAAGTAGACCAATACCTCACCATCAGTGTCCGCAGACGGCCACGGAGTACTGCAGGTAGCCTTGCTTGGGACCTTACCGCAGCCACTGGAACAGTTGTCTCCAGACACAGTCTACAGAAGAGTGAACAGACATACTTTATTCGCCCGGAGACCTGAAAGGTGCATTCCACTGACCCCTGGTCACAGGAGAGCCCGTAAAGCCTGGTGTCAAGAACACAGTACATGGTCATTGGAACAGTGGTCCCAGGTTATGTTCACGGACGAGTCCAGGCATAGGATGAACAGTGATTCTCGGCGGGTTTTCATCTGGCGTGAACCAGGAACCAGATACCAACCCGTTAATGTCCTTGATGTCGTAGTTTGTTGGTGTGGGGTGGGATTATGATTGGTGCACGTACACCCCTACATGTCTTTGACAGAGGAACTGTAACAGGTCAGCTGTATCAGGACGTCATTTTGCAGCAATATGTCAGCCTTTACGGGGGTGCAGTGGGTCTCACCTTCCTCCTGATGGAAGACAACGCACGGCCCCACGAGCTGCCATTCTTGAAATAGAAGATATCAGGCGAATGGAGGGCCTGCCTGTTCTCCAGACCTAAACCCCATCTAGCACGTCTAGGATGCTCTCAGTCGACGTATCGCTGCACGTCTCCAAACCTCTAGGACACTTCAGGAGCTCCGACAGGTACTGGTGCAAGAATGGAAGGCTATACCCCAGCAGCTGCTCGCCCACCTGATCCAGAGTATGCCAACCCATTGTGCGGCCTGTGTACGTGTGCATGGTGATCATATTCCATATTGCGCAGGAAACTGGTGGTTTGTAGCACATGTGTTTCGGGAAGGTTTTCTCAACTTATCACCAATACCGTGGACTTACAAATCTGTGTCGTGTGTGTTCCCTATGTGCCTATGCTATTAGCGCCAGTTTTGTGTAGTGGCACGTTTTGTGACACTTCTCGTATACCTATTACACGGCCTAGTTCAAAATCAGTGGGGTTCAGAAAATGGCGTCTCTTTCGCTTTGAAGGCATTCTTGACTACCATCAAGTCATCACGTCCAATAGTAAAGGTAACCAACGTTCAAGACTGTTACAGAGCGTATTTAAGGGAAATCTGTTTTGTATCTTCACAGTGGCGCTACTAGCGCCAGTCTTATGAGATTAGCGCGAAATATTAATGGATACAATGTTCCAGACGTAGAAACACGTCTACTAACTTTAGATTACGTCGAACAACTCCTTCTTTGTGTTGCGATTTTTTTTTTTTTTCGTTCGCTTATTTACACATATTTTTCATTCACTTATCGGTGGTTCGATTACAGAGAGAATTGAAAGTGTGTACATTCTATTTTCCATCCATTTGCATGGTCTGCAGTTTTTAAATCACTGCATGCAGATTCAATGAATATTTATTCCATGTAAATGTTTTTCTTAAATCATTCGTTCCGTTCGCGGCGCCAGAGGGGCATAACGTTTTGATACATACAGTCAGATACTAATCTAGGGCCCCAGTTATGATGATTAGCAAAATACTCTTCTTAGGGTGTTTTTAATTAGGCAACTTAATGGGATGGTCCATCTGACCCAGACTGTAGAAACAAATTTACGTTTATTCTGAACCGTAGCGATATGGATTCTAGGTTAATCACTTCAACTTGAAACCAGCAACGTATCTTTAGGAGGGAAAGACTACAGCTCTATAACTGGGCAAGGGAATTGCAAAAGCATTCTTAAAAGAAGGAATTAATCGCAATTAAAATGTTAAAATACACCCAATTATGTTCTAAATTCAAGTCCGTACCAAGGAGCATCTCTCTGGTAAAGATATGTTTCCAGTCACAGAGTGCATAACTAATTTTACTTTACACACTTTGAGGAGAGGTTCCTTACGCCAAAGCAAGGCGAAAAAAACGTTTGTAAACGTAGGCTCTAAAGTGCATATCTTGCGAATTACGTACCCTTATTCATCTTCGACACTGTGAAACTCATCTTCTACTGTAAGCTCTTCGCTTTGCATCTTTTGGGAGAAAGTAGAATGTCCCAGAACAAGAAAAAATTTCTAGTAGGTATGGACTCTAAAATGCATGCCTAAGAGCTATGAGCACTTGTTCATCTTCGCTGTTGTGAAACACATTTCTCCTACCGAACAAGTACTCCTACTTTTAGAGGTTCCATGTCCTCTTTTGCATGTCACTTCTCATTTTCATCAATTTTATTAATTTTTATGTCATTGCACGATGGTAACAGGCCGAATAAGTTTATTGTAATGAGAGTATTTGTACTGAGAGTTCAAAATACTTTTCACCTGATTCCTATGCGTGCTGGGTTACTTCCCTGGGTGGCCTGTGCGAGGCAAGCATCGGAGGACGCGGCACACTGCGTTTCCGGTTGGGGGCTGCACTTTCCTGAGTACTGAGACGGTCGTACATCAATGGGCTTAAGCGCCTATTGTATGCAGGGCGAAACGACCTGCGAGACGTCTGAGTGTCGCCGCAGTTTATGTGTTTACCGTTCCGGGGCGTCTGGAAGGAAGACTGCTGGCGACGACTGACAGCATTGTCATGATTCTGAGAATACTTGTGGACCGTGCCCTGCTGGGCGCGACTGTCTGGCGCCGGATGGCCGGTGGTCTAGCCAATTTGTTTTCATAGCCGGTCAAAGGGCTAGTTCAGTGCCCTCAGCTGAATAGCAGAGGCATGATTGGTCTACTTAAACTGAGGCTAGTTGACGTGATAAAACCCTGATCGAAACTGGAGGGAACGGTCGCTATTGGCGGGAATGATGTTCTGAGACAGTGTGGGGGAATTTTGGAATCAGCACCGAATGCTGATTGGCGGTTTTCGAGGGTAGTAGGAAGTTGAACAGTGTTGGCTTCGCTCTTGCGTTGTGCGGGCGCAGGGATTCGGGATTTGATCTTGCGGCTTAGTCGCACTTTTTCAGCAGAACTTAGAATTCTCGGCCAGCCTTCGAGGTCAGAGGCTGAAACAGAGTTGCTGCACAGCAGAAATCGGCGCCTACTTCATCAGAACGCTCCCTACCGACGACGTGCTGCAGATTTCTGGACTGGTAAAGTATTTTGCGGCTCCAGCGTTATAGGACCTATCATTTTTATACTGAATCCCTCAGCAGCACACGGACTCACTTTGCTACAAGTCCACCTTGCTTGTTTCTCGATGTGACCCCATTTGAGCTCTCACTACTAATCGCAATACTGCATTATAGTCTGGGGAGTAATATTTGATTCATACGACCTCCAGTCACTATTGTCAATCTATTGCATCACAGCGAGTAGGAGCCCCTTCTTCTCGAGCCAACTCTTATTCTCATAATAGTTCTGTATAGCCTACCCTATAGCCTACTGCTTGTACTGACAATCAAGTACTTTGTGCTCTGATTTATAATAAATCACATTGTAATATTTAATCTGCATATCATTTCATAGATAGATGCAGAATCCCATTTCCCTCTCGTTTATTATGATAAAATTTCGCTTTTTCTTCACTGAGTAGGTAATGATTTTTATTAAATTACTGTGAGTGTGCATTCCTTATTTTACCAATTAACAGGGTCCACCATCAATTCCTTTCGTTACCGTTGCGCTCATAATCAATTAGGTGGTAGGTAAGGAGGGGGTCGAGTGCACGTCCAGTTCTCATGCAAAATTCGACAGAATTAAAGAAGTACAAACTCTTCTCCATCCCGGCACCTCATATAGTAAGGCGACCCTTGCCTTGGTTCTTTCCTGTGACTGCTGAGATGCTGTCAGGATTTGTTAGGTAAATTTTCTGACATCATAATTAAAAGAAAAACGCCATAATTAATTTTCGTTCCTGTAATTAGATTTCGCGGTAGAAATATTTTGCGGTGCGCATTTATTTAGTAATTTCCTGTTGTTTTGTTTTGTGTGTGTTGGTTGATGTGTGTGGGTTCTGTACCACATCATATTCCATTGAAACTGTCAGCGTTGCTTCAGCGTTGAAATTTATTTGGAGAGGTTGTCTTATCGACCTTTGTGAGTTATATTATTATTTTTTTTAGTTTTAGGAGTGGATTAGTGCAATTTTTGTGTCAAGTGGTATATTGTGTTCTCTGTTATATTTCTTGTTTTTTTTAAATTTTATTTATTTATTTACTGTCTAACATTCTGCGTGGTGTCTGTTTGTTCTATATCGTGTCTCCCTACCACTTTCGCGCAACGACGCTCTGAGCGTGGTTTTTAGGGAATTGACTAGTTTGAACCTGGGACCTGTTGCTGGTAAGGAGACGCCAGACCACACATGACATGTAGAATTCAGAAGAGTTCAGTGAGACTAGCGATGATATAACCAAATACTTAATGATTTTAGCGTCAGCTCCACTGCACTCCCTGTAAAAGAATCTTAATACTAACTAAATTTAGTGGAAGGGGTTCAAGGCTTTCCTATTTTTAGTTAGCTGGTAAAATAACTTCGAAAAAGTAGTTAAGTTTACCATTGGAAATTTTATTCTACTCACAAAACATTGTTTGTAAATTGCACTATTGATAAAAGGAAATGTTTTAATACAGGATGGTAAAAACCAACTGCGTTCAACAAAAATGTGAACGAATATTCCCTGAATGGGTTTCCAAGTTCTACAATGGATTGAAGGATGACCTATGCCATATCCCATCTATAATCCAGGTTTAAATTAAGTTTCACAAAAGAGAAAACTATCAAAATGGTCTACAGTGACCCTCAATTATCTTTAATTATTTATCTAACTTGTCGTAAATTACAGTGGCTGATGTGGCTTCTCAGTAACTATATAACAGAAAAATCATTGTCTTTCAGATTTTTGCTTCAAGTGGCAAATGTGAACACCATGAGCTTTAATTGACGATCGACACTAGTATTACGCAAAAAGGGGGTGTAACAGATGAGACTTCTGCAGTTCTCAGTGAAGCTTTATGCGCTGTTATGGGGCATCGCGTGCGTTCATTACCTTGTCGGTGTTTGTCAGGGGGCGGCGGGCAGCACAGGTCCGCTCACCTCGCCGTCTCGGAATGAACTCTGCCCTAACTTCTCCTTACTACAATTTACCGAAGTTGGTTTGAAAAAAGACTATCTGGCTGTGTTTTTATCTGTCCAATCAGGGTCTCAATGTTAACCTTAAGCTCTGCCTACAAAAATTCTGTCTATCCAATGAGAAACGTTATACTTTCGTGGTGGGGCAATGTTTTTAAAGTTTGCAACGTAACAGGGACGCGAAAAAGTCTCACGCTAAAACTTGCAGCTGGTGTGGTCCTTTTAGCGTTATCGTAAGATCTATACTGTTCTTCTGGAGGGCTCTATCTTTTAACATGGGCTGGGGGGTGGTCCTGATGTAACAGAGACGCAAAAAAGTTTCACGCTAAAACTTGCGGGTGGTGTGGCCCTTTTTGTGTTATCGTAAGATCTATACTGTTCTTCTGGAGGGCTCTAGCTTTTAACATGGGCTGGGGGTTGGTCCTAACGTAACAGAGACGCGAAAAAGTCTCACGCTAAAACTTGCAGGTGGTGTGTGGTCCTAGCGGTTAGCTGGCTACGTGGGTGACCAGTCCGTCCCTTATCGTAGGGCCTTCTAGCTTAACACCGTTCTGCTCTCGGCTTCTGTTCTCGTTTCTCCCCTCGGAACTGCGTCTGTCTCACGGTGAGAAGGTTTGACATGCATTTAGGCATTCTTGTGTTAGTCTATGGTATTCCATTTGCTAACTCGTTACTCGTATTACACTCCTGGAAATGGAAAAAAGAACACATTGACACCGGTGTGTCAGACCCACCATACTTGCTCCGGACACTGTGAGAGGGCTGTACAAGCAATGATCACACGCACGGCACAGTGGACACACCAGGAACCGCGGTGTTGGCCGTCGAATGGCGCTAGCTGCGCAGCATTTGTGCACCGCCGCCGTCAGTGTCAGCCAGTTTGCCGTGGCATACGGAGCTCCATCGCAGTCTTTAACACTGGTAGCATGCCACGACAGCGTGGACGTGAACCGTATGTGCAGTTGACTGACTTTGAGCGAGGGCGTATAGTGGGCATGCGGGAGGCCGGGTGGACGTACCGCCGAATTGCTCAACACGTGGGGCGTGAGGTCTCCACAGTACATCGATGTTGTCGCCAGTGGTCGGCGGAAGGTGCACGTGCCCGTCGACCTGGGACCGGACCGCAGCGACGTACGGATGCACGCCAAGACCGTAGGATCCTACGCAGTGCCGTAGGGGACCGCACCGCCACTTCCCAGCAAATTAGGGACACTGTTGCTCCTGGGGTATCGGCGAGGACCATTCGCAACCGTCTCCATGAAGCTGGGCTACGGTCCCGCACACCGTTAGGCCGTCTTCCGCTCACGCCCCAACATCGTGCAGCCCGCCTCCAGTGGTGTCGCGACAGGCGTGAATGGAGGGACGAATGGAGACGTGTCGTCTTCAGCGATGAGAGTCGCCTTGGTGCCAAAGATGGTCGTATGCGTGTTTGGCGCCGTGCAGGTGAGCGCCACAATCAGGACTGCATACGACCGAGGCACACAGGGCCAACACCGGGCATCATGGTGTGGGGAGCGATCTCCTACACTGGCCGTACACCACTGGTGATCGTCGAGGGGACACTGAATAGTGCACGGTACATCCAAACCGTCATCGAACCCATCGTTCTACCATTCCTAGACCGGCAAGGGAACTTGCTGTTCCAACAGGACAATGCACGTCCGCATGTATCCCGTTCCACCCAACGTGCTCTAGAAGGTGTAAGTCAACTACCCTGGCCAGCAAGATCTCCGGATCTGTCCCCCATTGAGCATGTTTGGGACTGGATGAAGCGTCGTCTCACGCGGTCTGCACGTCCAGCACGAACGCTGGTCCAACTGAGGCGCCAGGTGGAAATGGCATGGCAAGCCGTTCCACAGGACTACATCCAGCATCTCTACGATCGTCTCCATGGGAGAATAGCAGCCTGCATTGCTGCGAAAGGTGGATATACACTGTACTAGTGCCGACATTGTGCATGCTCTGTTGCCTGTGTCTATGTGCCTGTGGTTCTGCCAGTGTGATCATGTGATGTATCTGACCCCAGGAATGTGTCAATAAAGTTTCCCCTTCCTGGGACAATGAATTCACGGTGTTCTTATTTCAATTTCCGGGAGTGTACTTTGATTAATTTAATGTCACGATTTATTCGGAGCTATGTGACATACTACTGGATTTGCTTATCATGTCAGGGATGTCATGGAAGGTGTTGGATTTGCCTGACACCTTACAATTGATGATGTTTCGTGAATGAATTTTCAGTCGTAGCAGGGCGCTACTGCACACGATGGAGTTGTACCACATGAAGAAATGATGAGTATTCCTACGGGACGGGAGGCGTGGAACACAGACGATAGTGGCGAATCGGAGGCAGACCCTAAGCAGGGGGAAAAGAGCGGTGAAATCGGTTAGAAAGAAGGGGAGGTAGAGGTGAATAAGCATGTGGAGGATTTTCTTTATATAAATAAGATCACAGATGAGAACACACCGAAGTAAATTCGACCTCCACAGTATAACAGTGCTCAACTTTCTAGAGTAACATCACCAACTGGTGAAGACGGGCCTTGTCAGTCGGAGAATTTATTATTAGAGATTTTGGGGGCGGTAAAGGACAAAAAGCAGAACCTAGAAAAGAGAATGTATGAGTATGAAGTAGAGAATAAGGCACTTACGGTTGTGAACGAAGTCAAGAGTGAAATAGGGGTGGTCGGTAAGACGAGTGTCGAGACGAAGAAAAGGGCCGTCTAAGCCAAGAAAGATGCCGAGTTAGCAAGGGTAGAAGCAGCTGGCGACAAAAAATTGGCAAAAATCGCAAATAACGGTCAAGATTCGGCAGGCGAATTGTACACGTCAATGCGGTAGGAATTGATGCAATAAAAGCCCAGGGGAAAGAAACGTTTGCGAGTACGACGCAAAGAATGGAAAGCGTTGAAGAATGCGTTGCGGATACCACCCAAAGATGCGAAGTGTAGAAGAACGTGTAGCACGCCTGGAACGGAAAGTACGAATTGGTACATCACGTCCAGAGGCGACGACCGGCAGACATAGAAGTGTGGCGCCGGACGGCGGCCCACCGTGCACCAGCTCGGCGCAAGGTAGTGGACTACGAAGCGCGCATAGCAGCCCAGTGAGCGAACGGACGCAAAATGACAGCCCTATCGGAGCAACTAACGCTCAGTTCCAGTATCATTATGGGGCAGGACTCTGTGGTCACAGCACGCACCAGGAGATGTCAACTCGCGTCGAACAGACGGTTGCGTTTGGTACTAGATTACAAAAACCAATAGAAATGTGCAAGAGGGATTGATTACAAACACTTTTTATCGGTCCTCAAATTCCAAAATTTCCAGGAAAATGGAGGCCCACTTCACCCAATAATTTGGCTACCTCAATTTTCTAACACGCTACCAATATCTTGGCCACTGACGGAAAAATTAGAATTTATCTGCTGGCACATCGAGGGCACGATAGCTGAGAAAATGCGCGGTGTTGCGGATACACGCCGAACGTACCAAGAATTCACCGACGCGTTTCTTGGAACGTATTGTTCGCGCAAAATGCAAGACCCAATAAAACAATAAATCATTTTGTGTCCAGATCTGGAGGCGTCAGAATACAAGAGCCCCACGAAGCTCTTTGAGGCTTTAATTAAAAAGAGTTTCTTGATGTGCCACGTAGTGATGGTGAAAAAACTAAGTTCTGTTTCGCGAAACCGCCAAGCAGCTACCAGCAAGCGCTTGTAGGAAAGTACGGATCGAATAGTGGAACATTCAGAAGCTTTATGCGCGAGTTGGAGTTAATTTTTGAAAAAGAAGCAGTGCAAGACAGAAGGAAAGGGCGATATAACCATTACAATGGCGACTTTCGTGGAGCACCGCGCAATTACAACAATGACAGGAGGAATGAGCGTGATGGAACATCCGGGAGGCAGGACTACGGGAGACAAAATTCAGGACGGCAGAGTAACTTGCAGAGAAAAAACAATACCCGCCAGTACGACACTAGCTGAAGGCGCAGAGATTCAGATGAACAGCGGGATGAGTCAATCGAAATACGTGGTCCTAAACCGAGTTCCAATCACCGAAACAGAAATGGAGGGCGAGATTGAAACCAGCACCGTGCGGATTCGGCTCGCGGAAAATCTGCACAAGTACTCGGACAGAGCCATGTACATATTTTGAAATACAAGGAGCGCGCGAAAGTAGTTTTTGCAGATGGCAAAAAGTGTTGGTTAAATATTTACGGCTTTCGAATAGACAAAAACAGATGTGCCAAAAGTTTTTCTCGGTGTACAATGGGACCTACAGAGTTAAAAGATTCGCCCACCAGAACGCGTACGAACTGCAGACACTGAAGGACAAGAAATCCTTTGGTATTCACCACATATCCTACATTAAGCCACTTGTGGAACAAGTCCTGTGTGTGAAAGAAAAGGGAATAATTTTAAAATAGACTGAGTTAGAAAACATCTTTCTGTTGTGTTCATCTTAGACGTTAAGTGTGGTAATTTGTTTTTATTTATATTCCTTAACATGTACGTGTGTAGCTTGTAGGGGCTACGAAGCGACATATGATCTTGCTCGATCTTAGTTGATTCTGAAAGCGAAGTGTCGGTTTATCTCACTTTTCCGGACTTTCCGTTACATGGGGGAGCCACCACTCATCTCAGTGAGTGGTAACACAGAATCGATTTTCATGCGTGTTTTGTCTTTACACCACACCTATTACTGTGTCTTTGTTGAGTAAAGCTACTGGCTGCATATCGACAGTGTTCTGGGCACGCCTTACAGCGTTGCACCATTTGTTTGTTTTAGCGGTATTTGTCACTGGTGTTATGGACACATTATTACAGTGTTGCACCTATTTTCAGGGAGGGTTTTTTTTTCGTTGGCGTGTTGGGCGCGCCACAGCGTGTTGCACCATTCTCTTAGGGTTTGGAGGCGGATATACAAAGGTGGCCATTGTGACCGCCCATGCTGCTGCAGCTGGGCGTAACCTTTCTGGACTGTGGCGAGTTTCTCGTACGATGGTACGTCACGTCTCTCAACGTGTGCTGTCGTCGGGATTTATTGCATGAGTGGTGTAATGCAGAAGGTATGGAATTCCTCAACAAGTCGGGTAATTGGTGTCAGGCCTAGCACACAAGAGAAGTCCGAAAGGATGATATTTAGAAGAACTTGTTTACAGAGGTAGAGTCTTTGCATTGTAACTCGCGACGTCTGCCGTGTTTTTCTTTTGTGTAAATTTTCGGCCGTAAGTTTCATTACATCCAGTTCCATCTCAGATGAGCAGCGACCAACTCAGTGTATCGGCCATGTCAGAGACAGCAACATCCTTCGAGTTGTCTCAGCGGGGCAGGACAGGAGCGTATGTATGGCAAATTGGTGTAACCGATAAGTTACACATAGTATCTTTATTAATTGCCATTACTAAGGCATTTGCAGCTAATTTTATCTCGTCTAATATGTGTTCATTGTGTATTTGTGTGCGGCCACCATGTCTTGAGCAGTTCAGGGATCCATCGAGGCCTCTGGGATCAGAGACGGCGAGGGACGTGCAGTGGTGCCTGTAGATAGCGTAGTTAGCGAAGTAAAAGAGTCACCAGTAGTTGTGAACATGCTCCAGTGACGGGTAGGCCATAGTTTGGATTACATATAATAGTTTAGGGATATGGGCTTTTCTTTATCTTAGTGAGTCAAGAATTACACATACTCCATTATTAACAATGGGCCCATAGGTTAAGTCACTATTCTTTACATGTAATACTATGGTAAATATTGTCAGCAGAGTATAAGACATTTTATATTGAATTAGTGTAACAGTTCTATTCATGTAAATATTCATTTCTATTAACTTTTTTTATTGAATGTACAGAATACTATCTGAGACGACTGTAAGGAATTCTTAATGCTGTATTTGTAAAAAGTTTTGGGGAGGCACACTTTATAGAATGATTTAAGTATTGTGCAGGTACTGGGAACAGCGAGTAACTGCTGGACGAGAACTGACGCTACAAGGTGGTCAGTGTGGAGTAAATGGGCCCGAGCGGCAGGGAGAAGCCTGAGGGAGGCAGCTGTCAGTCACGACACATCCCCCTTCCATCAGATGGCTCAGAGGCGCATGCCACCTACCTGTTCAGCGGAATGAAAGTAAGGCGGCGGCTCACCTGATGGACAGCCCTGGGTCAGGAAGGACACAACCCTCGGAATCCCACCGGGATGGGCGAAGCCGTTAGCAGATGGCCGAGGAGACAGCACGGCGCCGCTCAGTGGTGACACCGAAATGGGGATTCCACTGTAGAAGAGGTGCCAGACGACGAAGGCGTGCTCTAATAATGGCGGCACGAAGCCTCAGAGAGAAAATCTCTTAAGCCTTACTTATGAGAGATGCTGTTTACAGTTCCTGCATGAGTTCGCATACCTCACTATAATAGGCCAGACTACATGCCCAAAGTAGATCCGTGGTGGGTATTGCTGGACTGCAGTTTGACGTGATTATCTCCTCTCCTACAGAGAGCAGTTCCAAGCAGTCGTATACATTGATCGATCTGCTATCCTAGTTTCAACCTCCGTCCGATGGACTCCACGAGTGTTGGTTCACTCTAAGAGTAGTACCCTGTATTGCCAATTTTTTCATCTAGATAAGATCAAGTGTTACTGTCTTCAGACAGCCAACTACCTGTACTATGGATCTGTCCCGGATCTTGCACTCCTCAATGACAATCAGAGCCTGTACATGTGCTTGCCATCATACCGCACAGTACTGCAAATCAACAACAGGCTGTCCTACCACCCTACTAGCTTCCTGTCGACTGAAAACGCCTCTACAGAGAGGGAAGGACGACTGGAGACACTTCCGGATGCTATTTCCGCACCTGGTTCTGAGAAACATTGGATTGGTGGCCCACACCACTTGTCGCACTCCTTTCTTCACGCCAGGAGGCACCACCCCACTCGACAGACGAGTGTGGTGATGTCCGTGTGTTGAGTGATTCATTGTGTGACGTTAGCGTGTAAAGGATGTTATGGTCAACTTCCTTTTTTCGCTCAGACAACGTCATGAACACAGTAAAATTCGTGCCCCTAGTGAAAACATTGTTTCCTGTTTGCCCCCCAAACTTTATTTCAGAGACTATAAACTGGAAATACAATGCCAACTTCATGTATATTGTTTCGTTTTATAGCTTCCAGTCTTCTTTTTTTATATAAATGTTCATGTTCAAGATATCCTGGTTCCCTATCACCATGTCAGTTTGGAACAAGTTCTTCTTTGTGATGCACACTTTTGTTACATAATCTTCGATCACACAGGTATACTTACAAAATTTCTGCCTTTTTTGTGTACACTATATCTCTATATGGCAACGGCCTTGCCGCAGTGGAGACACTGGTTCCCGTGAGATCACCGAAGTTAAGCGCTGTTAGGCATGGCCGGCACTTGGATGGGTGACTACCCAGCCGCCATGCGCTGTTACCATTTTTCTGGGTGCACTCAGCCTCGTGATGCCGATTGAGGAGCTACTCGACCGAATAGTAGCGGCTCCGGTCAAGAATACCATCATAACGACCGGGAGAGCAGTGCGCTGACCCCACGCCCCTCCTATCCGCATCCTCCTCTGAGGATGACACGGCGGTCGGATGGTCGCATTAGGCCATTCGCGGCCTGAAGACGGAGTGTATATCTCTTTATCTCACTTATGTTGATGCCTGTCAATTGTCACTATGGGTACAAATTTCTTGTGTATGTGCCAATAGTTACAAAATGTTATACACAGTAATATTCCACAGTTACACAAGAGTATTTTTGTTTGTGTATGTGAGTGGGATATATGCGGATACAATTCTGGTAAGTGTTGAATGGACCATCAGTCAATCAATCACTGTGAAAAATTATCATCCTTTCTGTTCAGCAAAACGGTGTGAGAGTGGTTAAATGTTTCAGCCATGAAGCATAGAAATATTGGACTGTAGGCTTTCCCGGCGTAAACCGTTGATGAAGGTTTGTCTGGCCTCCAGCCAGGTGTTAGCATTGATATTTCGTGACGTTTCAGGAAGTGGCATACTTATCATCTTCTGGCGAAGTGTCGAGATGCGTGGAGAGCGGGCTATTTATTTGCGCGGTCACCTCCCTCTATTAGACCTCGGGTGGCTGTGGTGGACCAGCGGCGTGTTCGCGGTAGTGGGGATAGCGGTTGCCCCTGGTGGCCAGGTTCGGTTCTCGGTGTAAGCATTCTATCTGCTTCCGCAGCAGGGGTCGTTGATAGGCGCGCTCCCGACGGATTGCCGCTATCACAGGGTTCCATGCTGCGCTGAGTTGGTATCCCCCATCTCTGTTGACCAGATTGTCGTGAATCCTTATTTCTATGGATTCTTTGATAACACTTTCCCAGAAGCCAGATGCTTGGCACAGTACCTTTCGAAGTTGAAGGTGTGTTCTTCATTTATGTTAAGTTCTGCTATGGCTGATTTTTCTATGTGACCTAGTCACACACATCTGATATGTTCTTTGCATCGTTTAGATATACAGTGCTGTGTTTACCCAATGTATTGTTTACCACATTTGCATGGTATGCTGTATACTCCTGGAGTGTTAAGGTTCAGTTCTTGTTTGGCGGAACTTAGGAGCTCCCTCGTCTTTGGTGGTGGTCGGAGAACGGTTTTGATACTGTATTTTTCCAGAAGATGTGCAGTTTTGGCCGAGAACGGACCCACATACGGAAGGAACGTGAGTCGTCCGTCTTCTTCATCTTCTTCTGGGGTTCTCAATGCTTCATTCTTCCTTTTAAGTGCTCTGTTGATCTGCATTTCACTGTAGCCATTTTTGTGGAAGATTTCCCTCAGGTGTTGCAGCTCAGATGGTAGGCTGTCTTTGTCGCAGATGGCATGCGCCCTATGTACCAGGATGGTAAGTACTGTTTGTCTTTGTGCTAGATGGTGGCATCTTGCATGGCCTAGTGAACCATCTGCCATGCAGTACATAGGAAGAAGACACACACAGACCTATACCTTCATGCAACAAGCGGACCGACTGTTAGGTAGGTTGTCATAATGTTTCGGCTGGTCAGTGGATTTAAAAGTGTTAGTGTATTTGAAACGAATTGCAGGAGTCAATTGTTCACTATCGATTATAAATCAAACAGATTATTTATTTTGATTCAACTAACCTTGAAGATTTCCTCACTCTGTGGGCATTTGTTGTGAATTATTAATTTTATGCAACTTAAAGTAAAGTGATTATGGTTTTATCTATACCTGGGATTCTTTTCTGGTGCTGTAAATCTGTGTAAGGTTCATCACATTTTAGGACTTTTTAGACTTAATGACTTCTTTTTATTTCCTGCATCTATTCATTCCATACTATCTTCTACCAATTTTTCGTGTACAATGGATGCATAAAGTTCTTTTCTAATATTTTCTGCCTCTGTATGACCTTTTACATGCCTTATTAGCTCTTCATATCTGCAAATTGAAGTTTTCCTTATGTAGGGGGACAAGGGGGGGAGGGTGCAGCCAGAAAATACTGTTATCGAAGAATGCGGCTGTAATGTCAACAAGATGGCGGCTGTGACGTCAGTTGTTGACACAAGTACCGTTATCCAAGATGGTGGCTTTTGGCAGGAAGTTTGAATTTTGGCAGGTACAAAACACATGCTCTGATATGCTTGGGGGCACGCCACACAGCCTACAGACCTTCAAACTACTCGTAAATTACCGAAATAAGGCATGTTAAACGCTCTGTAGACACACAAACAACTCCAAAATTGTCGAAATAATGCACTACACAGCACACAGACATGCAAACTACTCGTAAGTAATGCAGTACACTGATTTGCAGACATGAAATCAACTCGTAAATAGTCCAAATAGTGCAGTACACAGCATACAGACCTGCAAACTACTCCTAAATCACCGAAATAATGTGGTACACTGATGTGCAAACCTGCAAACTACTCGTATATCACTAAATAATTCATACATAACGTTCTGACAACACGCTCACAATGCTTAAACAGCCGGAAAAAATGTAGTGGACAAACAGACATTGCACATAAAAACGTTTATGCGCTATCGTTAACGTATCAGAGGCTCCAAAAGTGCATGTGTCGATGCTGCCGTGAGCCAGGACACAAGCTAGCACGAGCAATCACTCTCATGCTGCTGCCACCTACACCAAGCAGGTGAAAGTCACGTCTGTTTTTGGGGATACAATTAGTGTTCTTCGAGTGTTATACTGATGTCACAGAACTCCAAGTCTTGCTGACACCGGTCCCATACTTGAAACGCCTCTGGGCAGCACGTGTGTTTACCATTGCTGACACTATGCCTGTGGATACTGACATCACAGATAATGCTATAGAAATCTGTTAGAGAATAGCACACACTGCTTTCTCCCTAGCGATCCTAATGGGACATATGAGCTGCGTCTAGCCATGCACGCATACCCAGCATGGCTGACGCATCACCGCAAAATGTCCGCGTGGTGACTCACCATCTAAAAGGTTCTCAATGCTATACTGCTGTCACATGGCTATGTAAAATAAGAGCCAAGTCGACCTCTCGGAAATTGTATAGTGTCCCAGAAATAGTTAACGTTCGCTTTTGTAGGAGCTTTAATGATGTCTCAGACAGTCTGCATGGAAATTCTTGTCCTAACAGAAACTGTTTACGAATATAGCGAGAATAACGCCGAATGCATTCCTCCTGATGGTCCTAACATCGCACCCCAGCCATCACTTGTTAGCCTTCCTGGAAATTGTTAAGTCCTGCTTCCAACAAACATCTCTGAAACGCAAACACTCTCACTGCTATGTAGAGACTCCTATGTCCCGGCACAAAGGATGTCTTGTCAAATGAATGGAGCATTATGATTGGTTCTTATTGAATTTACCCGCCAAATTGCTGATGCCACTGGTGTGGAAGCACCATACCCCTTTCTTTTTTTTTCTTTCTGCAGACGAGACTTTCAGCAGCAAAAAACTATTTTGCACAAATCACCATATTGCACAGACAATTAAACCTTGCAAAGTGTCCTACAGATCGTCAAATATGGAAAGACACTTACTAAATTACAGTGCTCTACCACTGAGGACAGGAGTTTGAATATTAGAGCTTGAAACCGAGGAATTTGAACTTCCCACCATTTGCTGGGGAAGGGGAGGGGGTTACGTTAGTGAAGGTACCCCAATTAACTATCTTCACGCAAAAATTCAAACTTCCCTCCAAAAGCCGACATCTTGGATAGCAGTACTTGCGTCATCAGCTGACGTCACAGCCACCATCTTGGATAACTGTACTGTGGGGCCGCACCCCCCTTTGTCCCCCTACTTCCTTATTCTTTCCTATGTAACAAATCTGACTCAATTCCCCACAGCAACAGTGTGACAATATCCCACCAATTATTCTTAAAAAAAGTTTTCGCTACGTTCACATCATCTTTTATATTAAAGCGCTAACAACTTACCTCTTTTTTCGTGTTTTTGATTGAGACAGCGACTTTACTATACAGGAGCCACCTTTATCAAATACGGTGTTACTATTTTTTAATTTCTGTGGAAAAAAACTTTCGTTTTACAGCGTTTCTGGTCGTGGCAGACCGATGTATAAACCAGTACGACGCATCGATGTTTTTGTAAAGTTTGTTTAATCAGCGTTGTCGGAGGCCGAAATTGAATCGAATATTTCATTAACGCATTTATATAAATGAAGTTACGGGAAAAAAGGTGCGATTTAGCGTCTCGTCGATACAGAGCTCCCAGTTGACTGAGCATTATCTCACTTCGACTAGAATGGATCAGAGAAATTAATCCGTGAAAGCTAATCATCCAGTCCGGTGCGTAATTGATTATACTTTCTTTTCAGTTCCTCTTGTGTAAATAGAATCCTTCTTTATTTGCTTTTGTCTTGTTACGGTGACATTCAGCAATTAACGCTTTTCGTATTACACTACTACCGATCACCAGACTCTGTTACCTTCTTTACTGCATTTCAAGCTGTATAAATAGATAACAGTCACGCAATAAGGATGATGCTCCACCTGAGTTGCAAAGCGTATGTAATTACTTCAGCCTAACATGACTACCCTTGGGAACTGACTTACGAACTGACAATTGCAGACATCAGCTCGTTTTGTTGGTCGTTGTATAATCTAAATGTGTCCAACGCGCACTTACGCGGCGAGTAATTACGCGAATCACGAATAGTTACCCATTAATCACGCGAGTACATGTATTAGTGACCGGAAGAGAGGTTTGCGAAGAGCTGTGCTTACCTCACAATTTTACACTTTCGTAATACCTTTGTGGTTATCATACACTTTGCTTCTTAGTTTGTCCCCTTAAATAACATCACAGGACGTTAAGTCCGGTGACCTTGATGGCCAGAGGCCTCTATTGACAAGTCTGTCTTCAGGGAACGCGTTAGTGATGTGTACCATACTTTGGTTGGATGTGTGAGCGGTTGCTATATCTTGCTGGAGTACTGCATACAGCTTCTCTGCATCTGTTAATTGTGCATATGAAGAGTCAGAGATCTTTAGATATCTAGCACTGTTTAAGGCGTAACTTAAAAAAAGGGTCTAACTAACACATGCCGGACAATGCACAAGAAACTCGTATCTTCTCCGAATGGAGAGGTTCTTCATGCAGAGTATATGGGTTGTCCTGTGACCAAAATCTACAATTCCGGTAGTTTGCATAACCTGACAAATGGAATCAGGCCTCATCTGACATGAAGTTAAGCAAGGGGACCAAGTAACCGTCAGCAGTTGATGTTACCAGCCAGTTAAGATAACGAACACTTTTTTACCTGATCCTCAGATTTCAACTCTTGCACTGCACTCTCACGACAAGCTTTTAATTTGATATCATTTAGTACAAAGTGACACGATGTACGAGGCACACCAACCTGCTGCGGTAAACTCCCTACCGAATTGCGGGAACTTCCCGTAATATCTATAAAAATTATGTCTACACACCAGGAGTCCTCAGTGTCAGTCGCCTATTCCTCTGCACATTCTGAACGGATCTTGCAGGCCTCCATTTCTTGTGTAGTGCTGGTCGTGGGGAGTTTCCTACAAGAATACTTCGCTTGAAACATTTCTTTACTTTCCTTGATGGAGCTTTTCTTTATGTAGCGTTTCACAATATCATTTCGCTGTTCTAATGCAAACTGCCGCATTTCTGTAACAACTCAACAATACGAGCTTCTCTCAACAACTGACGCAGGAACACACAGCTGTTTTAAGCTTTCTGACGAGAGGCGATTAACCCGAACATGAGGCGTACCAGCTTTATGTGGGGCACCATTTACAAGACAGCTACAATGACAATAATGCGAGGGTGGCATAGTCTGTCTGTAACAACTCAACAATACGAGCTTCTCTCAACAACTGACGCAGGAACACACAGCTGTTTTAAGCTTTCTGACGAGAGGCGATTAACCCGAACATGAGGCGTACCAGCTTTATGTGGGGCACCATTTACAAGACAGCTACAATGACAATAATGCGAGGGTGGCATAGTCTGTCTGTAAACTGAACAGCAGGCTCCAGAGTTCCCAGTCCCTCTACCCAGCTACTGTATCATAAGTAACACATGCACGCTCACTGCTCCACAAAGTTATAACGACGCTTTTGCAGCGGGCTTGTCAAATCAGTGGCGACAAATCACGCTGACACATTTGGAGAGTGTTAATTTGACGCTAAAAGCTTAACAATATACGAAATACAGTAATTAGTAACTCATGTAAATAGCGCAATAAACATACACGAACAGAATTTAGTTAAATCACCGATCACTGCACTGACCTGCTACACATGTAAGGAATTAGTAGCCGCCGATCTTCCCGAACCACCACGTAGGGATAACCACAAGAGTGCTCCTACTGTCATAGGAAATCACCAGATCATAACACCAGTTGTAGATCCAGTCCATCTGCACTACTGGCCATTAAAATTGCTACACTAAGAAGAAAGGCAGATGATAAACGCGTATTAATTGGACAAATGTATTATACTAGAGCTGACATGTGATTACATTTTCACGCAATTTGGGTGCATAGACCCTGAGAAATCAGTACACAGAACAACCACCTCTGGCCGTAATAACGGCCTTTATAGGCCTGGGCATTGATTCAAACAGAGCTTCGATGGCGTGGACAGGTACAGCTGCCCATGCATCTTCAACACGATACCACAGTTCATCAAGAGTAGTGACTGGCGGATTGTGACGAGCCAGTTGCTCGGCCACCATTGACCAGACATTTTCAATTGGCCACAGATCAGGAGAATGTGTTGACCAGGGCAGCAGTCGAACATTTTTTGTATCCAGAAAGGCCGGTACAGCTTCTGCAACATGCGATCGTGCATTATCCTGCTGAAATGTAGGGTTTCGCAGGGATCGAATGAAGGGAAGAGGTACGGGTCGTAACACATCTGAAATGTAACGTCCACTGTTCAAAGTGCCGTCGATGCGAACAAGAGGTGACCGATACGTGTAAGCAATGGCACCCCATACCATCACGCCGGGTGATACGCCAGTATGGCGATGACGAATAAACGCTTCCAATGTGCGTTCACCGCGATGTCGCCAAACACGGATGCGACCATCATAATGCTGTAAACAGAGCTTGGATTCATCCGACAAAATGACGGTTTGCCATTCGTGCACCCAGGTTCGTCGTTGAGTACACCATCGCAGGCGCTCCTGTCTGTGATGCAGTGTCAAGAGTAACCGCATGCATGGTCTCCGAGCTGACAGTCCATGCTGCTGCAATCGTCGTCGAACTGTTCGTGCAGATGGTTCTTGTCTTGCAAACGTCCCCATCTGTTGACTTAGTGATCGAGACGTGGCTGCACGATCCGTTACAGCCATGCGGACAAGATTGCCTGCCACCTCGAGTGCTAGTGATACGAGGCCGTTGGGATCCAGCACGGCGTTCCGTATTACCCTGCTGAACCCACCGATTCCATATTCTGCTAACAGTCATTGGATCTCGAGCAACAATGTCGCGATACGATAAATCGCAATCGCGATAGGCTACAACCCGACCTCGATCAAAGTCGGAAACGTGATGATACGCATTTCTCCTCCTTACACGATGCATCACAACAACGTTTCACCAGCCAACGCCGGTCAACTGCTGTTTGTGTATGAAAAATCGGTTGGAAACTTTCCTGATGTCAGCACGTTGTAGGTGTCGCCACCGGCGCCAACCTTGTGTGAATGCTCTGAAAAGCTAATCATTTTCATATCACAGCATCTTCTTCCTGTCGGTTAAATTTCGCGTCTGTAGCACGTCATCTTCGTGGTGTAGCAGTTTTTATGGCCAGTAGTGTAGCACTCACGCAGGCAGGTTGGTTGCAGGCTATCAACTGGCCAAATTTTAATCAACCCAGGGTCCTCACTGGCACTGTGGCAGAACCAGGTTTCATCAGAAAACAGAAATAGACCTCCACCCTGCAATTCGGCGAGCTTTGGCTTTACACCACTGAAGTAGCAAATTGCGATGGTTTGTGGTTAGTGGAATGCATGCTACGTGGCGTCTGGCTCTGAGCTGTCCTTGAAGTAATCGATTTTAAACCGTTCGTTGTGTCACTGTGGTGCCAAATACAGCTCGCACTGCTGCCGCAGTCATCGTTTGATGAGCCAGAACCATACGCCGAAAGCGATGGTCTTCCCACTCGGTACTGTCGCTTCGCAGTCCGCAGCCCGGTTTTCTTGAGACCATACATTTGAATGACCACCACAGCTAGTTGTCATGTACAGTGCCTACATTCCTGCCAAGTGCTTCTGTAATATCGCAGAAGAAACATCACGATTCTCGTAGCCCTACTACATGATCTCGTTCAAACTCAGTGAGACGTTGATAATGGTGTCTTTGTGGCCTTAAATGCATTCTTGACCAACATCACCTCACCACGTCCAATCTCAAAGGTAGATAACAACGTGTATGGTTCAAATGGCTCTGAGCACTATGGGACTCAACTGCTGTGGTCACAAGTCCCCTAGAACTTAGAACTACTTAAACCTAACTAACCTAAGGACAGCACACAACACCCAGCCATCACGAGGCAGAGAAAATCCCTGACCCCGCCGGGAATCGAACCCGGGAACCCGTGCGTGGGAAGCGAGAACGCTACCGCACGACCACGAGATGCGGGCTAACAACGTGTATTTAAAGCAAACCTGATTTGCATCCTCATAGTGGTTCTACTAACACCTCTCTTATACGGCTGGTACGAAATTCGAACAGACCTCATTTTTCAGATATAGAAACACATCTACCAACTTTCGTTAATGTTGCATAACTCATTCTTGGTGTTGCGATTTTTTTTTTCGTTCAGTGTATTCAGTGCTAAGGAATCCTGTTGCTCAAGGATACGAGGGTCATTCCAAAAGAATTGCACACTAGTTTTGTAAAAATACAGTTTTCATTCTGCATGTGTGAAAGTCTTACAGTGTGTAGATGCATCCTTCCTGCTTGTTTTAAAACTTAGTTCAACCTGTTCCCGTGAGTGGCGCCATCACAGCATGTCTTCAAGATGGCTGCTACACTTGACGTCCGTCAGAAGCAACGTGCTTTCATAGAATTCCTGCGCTGTGAAAACGAGACAGTGGGAAACATCCACAAGAGGTTGAAAAAGATCTGTGGAGATGCTGCTGTCGATCGCAGTACAGTTAGTCGGTGGGCAAGCAGGTTACGGGATGAAAGCGGACACGGAAATATTGAGGATTGTCCTCGCAGCGGCAAGCCTCGTACTGCACACTCTCCAGACAATGTGCAGAGAGTTAACGAATTGGTGACTGCTGACAGACGCATCACAGCGAACGAATTGTCACGCTACGTTGGGATAGGGGAAGGAAGTGTTTGCAAAATACTGAAAGTGTTGGCGTTGAAAAAGGAAAGGTTTGTGCCAGGTGGATTCCCAGGATGTTGACAGTGGCTCACAAAGAAACAAGAGAAACGGTATACAGCGATTTTTAGGAACAGTACGAGAATGGTGGAGATGAATTTCTTGGAAGAATTGTGACAGGTGATGAAACATGGCTCCATCATTTTTCACCATAGACGAAGAGGCAATCAGTGGAGTGGCATCATGCAAATTCACCCAAGAAAAAAAAATTCAAAACCACTCCTTCTGCTGGAAAAGTTATGGCTACAGTGTTTTTCGATTCCGAAGGACTCTTGCTTGTGGACATCATGCCAGGTGGAACCACCATAAATTCTGATGCATATGTGACGACACTGAAGAAACTTCAAGCTCGACTGAGTCGTGTTCGACCACATCGGCAAAAGCAGGATGTTTTGCTGTTGCATGACAATGCACGGCCACATGTCAGTCAAAAAACCATGGAAGCGATCACAAAACTCGGATGGACAACACTGAAACACTCGCCTTACAGTCCTGACCTGGCTCCATGTGACTATCATCTGTTTGGGAAACTGAAAGACTCTCTTCGTGGAACAAGGTTTGAAGTTGATGACTCCCTTGTGCACGCTGCAAAACATTGGCTCCAACAGGCTGCTCCAGCATTTTACTGTGCGGGTATACAGGCGCTGGTTCCAAGATGGCGTAAGTCAGTTGAGAGGGATGGAAATTATGTGGAGAAATGAAAATATTGTTCCTAAAGGATGTATGTACACACTGTAAAACTTTCAAACAGGTAGAATAAAAGACAGATTCTAAAAAAATAGTGTGCATTTCTTTTGGAGTGACCCTCGTATTTAAGAAAAAGAGCACTACAGCCTTATTGAGCAGATCAACGTCAAAAATTATGAAAAAATATCCTTTTGATCCAATATGGAACTCTCAAACCCGAGTACTCTAAAGCAAAGCTGTACTCACTGAACTGACTGCGCAGTACACCCGGAGAGTAATGAAAGAAGACACTCCTCGTACATGTTACTACAATGTTGCCAAATTGCTTTTATTTGGCATCCAATTTTTACTGAAAACATGGTTTGGGGTGAAATGTTACATTTTTGTGTTGTTAGTGTGCACAAAATTTTGCTTCAACCTGTATACCACTTTTTTTTCTCTTTATTGTAATTTTAAGCACCTCATACAGGCAGGCTGTCAGCAGAATATTATGCCGCTCTTCAGCCTTGTTGTTGTTGTTGTGGTCTTCAGCCCTGAGACTGGTTTGATGCAGCTCTCCATGCTACTCTATCCTGTGCAAGCTTCTTCATCTCCCAGTACCTACTGCAACCTACATCCTTCTGAATCTGCTTAGTGTATTCATCTCTTGGTCTCCCTCTGCGATTTTTACCCTCCATGCTGCCCTCCAATGCTAAATTTGTGAGCCCTTGATGCCTCAAAACATGTCCTACCAACCGATCCCTTCTTCTAGTCAAGTTGTGCCACAAACTTCTCTTCTCCCCAATCCTATTCAATACCTCCTCATTAGTTACGTGATCTACCCGCCTTATCTTCAGCATTCTTCTGTAGCACCACATTTCGAAAGCTTCTATTCTCTTCTTGTCCAAACTAGTTATCGTCCATGTTTCACTTCCATACATGGCTACACTCCATACAAATACTTTCAGAAACGACTTCCTGACACTTAAATCTATATTCGATGTTAACAAATTTCTCTTTTTCAGAAACGATTTCCTTGCCATTGCCAGTCTACATTTTATATCCTCTCTACTTCGACCATCATCAGTTATTTTACTCCCTAAATAGCAAAACTCCTTTACTACTTTAAGTGTCTCATTTCCTAATCTAATTCCCTCAGCATCACCCGATTTAATTTGACTACATTCCATTATCCGCGTTTTGCTTTTGTTGATGTTCATCTTATATCCTCCTTTCAAGACACTGTCCATTCCGTTCAACTGCTCTTCCAAGTCCTTTGCTGTCTCTGACAGAATTACAATGTCATCGGCGAACCTCAAAGTTTTTATTTCTTCTCCATGGATTTTAATACCTACACCAAATTTTTCTTTTGTTTCCTTTACTGCTTGCTCAATATACAGATTGAATAACATCGGGGAGAGGCTACAACCCTGTCTCACTCCTTTCCCAACCACTGCTTCCCTTTCATGCCCCTCGACTCTTATAACTGCCATCTGATTTCTGTACAAATTGTAAATAGCCTTTCGCTCCCTGTATTTTATACCTGCCACCTTCAGAATTTGAAAGAGAGTATTCCAGTTAACATTGTCAAAAGCTTTCTCTAAGTCTACAAATGCTAGAAACGTAGGTTTGCCTTTTCTTAATCTTTCTTCTAAGATAAGTCGTAAGGTTAGTATTGCCTCACGTGTTCCAACATTTCTACGGAATCCAAACTGATCTTCCCCGAGGTCTGTTTCTACCAGTTTTTCCATTCGTCTGTAAAGAATTCGCGTTAGTATTTTGCAGCTGTGACTTATTAAACTGATAGTTCGGAAATTTTCACATCTGTCAACACCTGCTTTCTTTGGGACTCTTCAGCCTTAAGTGGTACAATTATATGACATATAGGTGACACAGACAATACAATGAAAATGGCAGGCAAAAGAAGTAGATACAAAAAACAATAAACACTAACACTTGTTGACACGGCGCACATAACATGGAGGACTGCGACGGCACACGTGAACAGTGGAGGCGAAAGAACACTAAACACAAAACAAAGGCACACACACGAAACACTGATGGCGATGATCTCCGGCGCGCGAAAGTCCACTGGGCGAGTACAAGTCCGGGGACCTGCCAAGAGAGGAGGAGGGGGGGTGTAAGAGGGAGAGGAGAGAGCAGAGATGTCATGGGCAGAGGAGATAGGGGGAAGGGAGGAAGGGGGAGGGGAAGCCCGGGGGAAGAGGGGTGGAGGAAGGGGGATGGGTGGAAAAAGAAAGAGAAGGGAGGGTAAGGGAGGGAGGTTGCCTAAAGGAAAGGACACAGGAAGTTGATAGGAGGGGTAGATGGAGGAGAGGAGGACATCATCAGGGAGGGGGAGCTGGCGGAAGCCACCTTGGGAGAGGGTAAGGAGGGTGGAGAGATGGAGACCGGGTGGGACGTGGGAATACAGGTGCGGCAGCGGGTGGGGGCGGGAGAGGATGGGCGAGACCAGCGGGTGAGGAGGATCGAGTTTTCGAGAGGTGTACAGGATCCGTATCCTTTCAAGGAAGAGGAGGAGGTGGGGGAACGGAAAGAGATCGTACAGGATCCACGTGGGGGAGGGGAGACGGATGCGATAGGCGAGGTGGAGAGCATGGCATTCAAGGATTTGAAGGGATTTATAAAAGGAAGGGGGGGGGGCTGAGATCCAGGCCAGATGGGCGTAAAAAAGGATAGGGCGGATGAGGATTTATAGGTGTGGAGTATGGTGGAGGGGTCCAGACCCCGCGTACGGCTGGAAAGGAGCTTGAGGAGACAGAGTCGGGAGCGTGCCTTGGCTTGGATTGTCCAGGGATGGGGGGTCCAGGAGAGGCGACGGTCGAGGGTGACGCCAAGGTACTTAAGGGCGATAGGACGGCCATAGATGGTGAGATAGAAATCAAGGAGGCGGAAGGAAAGTGTGGTTTTGCCTACAATGATCGCCTGGGTTTTGGAGGGATTGACCTTGAGCAACCACTGGTTGCACCAAGCGGTGAACCGGTCAAGATGGGATTGGAGAAGATGTTGGGAGCGCTGCAGGGTGGGGGCAAGGGCAAGGAAGGCGATGTCATTGGCACAACCGAGAAGGTGGATGGGGGTGACGGAGGTGGTATGTCCACCGTATATAAAAGGTACAGAAGGGGGGAGAGGACGGAGCCTTGAGGCACACCGGCGGAGGGAAAAAGGTGTAGGAATCCGTGTTATGGATGGTGACGTTGGAAGGACGGTGGGAGAGAAAGGAGCCGATCAGACGGACGTAGTTAATGGGAAGAGGATAGTAGGGGGAGGGTTTAGTTCCGGTAAGGCGAAGGAAGGCTGACCAGAACTTGGACGAGTTTATAGGTAGGGTAGTATTTAAATGGGTGCAAGTCCCAGCGTTTCTTTGCCGCGAGCAAATTTCGAATGTGTCGCTGGAGTTGCCAGTGTCATTGGAGTGTGTCCGGGTGACGCATGCGGGGGTTGGGGTTGGCGGGTAGAAGATGGATAAGGAGCAGGGGTGACAGAGGCGTTGGGACCAAAACGGGTGATGGGGAGGCGGGAGAGGATGTCAGTATGGAGGGTTGGGCTGGTGGAGGAGATGAAAACAGAATTCCGTCTGGGAGTGAGGAGAGAGATGGGGTCACCAGGGAAGTGTTGGCGGAGGAGGAGGGAGAGATTCCGGGCCTCGAGAAGGAAAGGATCGGGACGGGAGAGGAGGTATTTGTATAAAGAGGGGGGGGGAGGAGGAGGAGGAGGAGGAGGAGGAGGAGGAGGAGAAGGCGGAGGGAGCAGGGCCAGGTGGGGAGACATCCATGGCATCCTGGGGGGGGAAGGAGGACGGGGCGGGGCCTTTTTGGGAGCGGAGGAAGTGGTGGTGCCACTAGGGCGTTTAATGGTGGCAGAAATAGACCTCCACCCTGCAATTCGGGTGGTGACATGCGGGACGGGAGCTATAGGGAGGTAACGGGAAGGGGCAGGTCCCGGCGTGGACGCAGCAGTCGGCGCCGGAGATGGTGATGGTGAAGGCGACGGCGCCGGCGACGGTGGTGGTGAAGGCGATGGGGAGAGTTAGGCATGGGCAGTGGCCCGACGGGCCACCACCCCAGCTGGAGCTGCAGTGACAGGCTGGGGGAGTGGGGGGAAAGGATCAGAGGGAGAGGAGCGGGAGGAAGAAGCTGGAGAGGGGGCGACAAAGGGCGAGGTTGAAGGGAGAGTGAGAAGAGGATGGATGGAGAGAGGGGGGTGTGACTGGGCACACCATGTAATGGTGGTAGTGGCAGTGAAGGGGGAAGTATAAACTATGGCTGTGGTGGTAGTGGTGGTGGGGGCTGACATGACGACAGGGAGAAACAAAAATGCATAGGAAGAAAAGGAAAGGAAAAAACCGGGGATAGACGAAGACGGACGAAGACGAAGACGAAGGCGGACGAAGACGGAAGCGGACGAAGACCAGAGTTCCACGCTGCTGGTGCTGGTGCTAACGCTGACGATGGCTGGCAGGAATGCTGCGGCTGCTGCTGCTGCCGCGGACGGGAAAGAGGCCGCTGCTGCTGCTGCTGCTGCCACTGCTGTTGCTGCTGCTGCTGGAAGGCTGGCCGGCTGGCTGGCTGGACTGCTGCTGCTGCTGCTGCTGCTGGAGGGCTGGCTGGCTGCACCGCTGCTGCTGTAGGGCTGGCTGGCTGCTGCCGGCTGGACCGCTGCTGCTGGTTGGGACCGCTGCTGCTGGCCGGGACCTCTGCTGCTGCTGCTGCTGCTGCTGTTGCTGCTGCTCGGCTGGACCGCTGCTGCTCGGCTGGCTGGCTGGCACCCGAAAACCTAGCGCTTCGATTAGTGCTGGAATGGCACAATCGAAGGGCGGTATCCTTTCGGAGTACCGCCGGAGATCCCTGTATACCACCAAAAATCAAAAATTTATTTAGCTGCAACTAGCATTTGCTAAACAGTCGAAAATCATCGTGACAAAAGATTTGCAATAAATTTTCGGCATTATACAGGGTGGTCCACTGATAGTGACCAGGCCAAATATCTCACGAAATAAGCGTCAAACGAAAAAACTACAAAGAACGAAACTCGTCTAGCTTGAAGGGTGATACCAGATGGCGCTATGGTTGGCCCGCTAGTTGGTGCTGTGGTTGGCCCGCTAGATGGCGCCGCCATGGGTCAAACTGATATCAACTGCGTTTTTTTTAAATAGGAATCCCCATTTTTTATTACATATTCGTGTAGTACGTAAAGAAATATAAATGTTTCAGTTGGACCATTTTTTTCGCTTTGTGACACATGCCACTGTAATAGTTACAAACGTATAAGTACGTGTTATCACGTAACATTCCGCCAGTGCGGGCGGTATTTGCTTAGTGATACATAACCCTGTTAAAATGGACCGTTTGACTATTGCGGAGAAGATGTATATCGTGTTGATGTATGGCTATTGTGATCAAAATTCGCAACGCATCCTAGTGTCCGGACCGTTCGCCGGATAGTTACGTTATTTAAGCAAACAGGAAGTGTTCAGCCACATGTGAAACGTCAACCAGTACCTGCAACTAATGATGATGCCCAAATAGGTATTTTAGCTGCTGTTGTGGCTAATCCGCACATCAGTAGTAGACAAATTGCGCGAGAATCGGGAATCTCAAAAACGTCGGTGCTGAGAATGCTACATCAACATCTATTGCACCCGTACAATATTTCTATGCACCAGGAATTACATGGCGACGACTCTGAACGTCGTGTACAGCTCTGCCACTGGGCACAGGGACGATGACCGATGACAGATTGTTTGTACGCGTTCTACTTAGCGACGAAGCGTCATTCACCAACAGCGATAACGTAAACCGGCATAACATGCACTATTGGGCAACGGAAAATCCAAGATGACTGCGACAAGTGGAACATCAGCGACCTTGGCGGATTAATGTATGGTGCGGCATTATGGAAGGAAGGATAACTGGCCCCCATTTTATCGATTGCAATCTAAATGGTGCAATGCATGCTGATTTCCTACGAAATGGCTCTGAGCACTATGGGACTTAACTACTGTGGTCATACGTCCCCTAGAACTTAGAACTACTTAAACCTAACTAACCTAAGGACATCACACACATCCACGCCCGAGGCAGGATTCGAACTTGCGACCGTAGCGGTCACGCGGTTCCAGACTGTATCGCCCAGAACCGCACGGCCACTCCGGCCGGCCCCTACGAAATGTTCTACCGATGTTACAACAAGATGTTTCACTGCATGACAGAATGACGATGTATTTCCAACATGATGGATGTTCGGCACATAGCTCGCGTGCGGTTGAAGCGGTATTAAATAGCATATTTCATGACAGGTGGATTGGTTGTCGAGGCACCATACCATGGCCCGCACGTTTACGGGATCTGACGTCCAGGATTTCTTTCTGTGGAGAAAGTTGAAGGATATTTGCTATCGTGATCCACAGACGACGCCTGTCAACATGCGTCAGCGCATTTTCAATGCATGTGCGAACATTACGGAAAGCGAACTACTCGCTGTTGAGAGGAATGTCGTTACACGTATTGCCAAATTCATTGAGGTTGACGGACATCATTTTGAGCATTTATTGCATTAATGTGGTATTTACAGGTAATCACGCTGTAACACCATGCGTTCTCAGAAATGATAAGTTCACAAAGGTACACGTATCGCATTGGAACAATCGAAATAAAATGATCAAACATACCTATATTCTGTATTTTAATTTAAAAAATCTACCTGTTACCAACTGTTCGTCTAAAATTGTGAGCCATATGTTTTTGACTATTACAGCGCCATTTGTTACAAAGCGAACAAAGTGGTCCAACTAAAACACTCATATTTCTTTACGTACTACATGAATATGTAATAAAAAGCGGGGGTTCCTATTTAAAAAACGCAGTTGATATCCGTTTGACCTATGGCAGCGTCATCTAACGGGCCAACCATAGCACCATCTGGTTTCCCCCTTCAAGCTAGACAAGTTTCGTTCTTTGTAGTTTTTTCGTTTGACGCTCATTTCGTGAGATATTTGGCCCGGTCACGATCAATGGACCACCCTGTATATGCGCGTTTGTGGTACAACACAATCGCAATTGCAGTCCTCATCGTGAGTCGTATTACAAAAGCTGTGCCTGGCGCATAAACATCTCCCAGCATTTGGGCCATTAATGTTTGTGCGCTGATGTCGTCGCCTTGGAGTTCCACGAAACTCCCAGCGAGATCTAAAAATAAAACAAAAGCTCCCGAACTAACCAAACAAACGTAATTCACTGATTTCGTTAACGTCTATTGTCGTGTAAGATCTCTCGACATGTTGTTAACAGCTTCTCGTTGATGGGTTTGTGTAATAGCCTATGGGCTTATTCAATACCTATGCCAATTAAAGGAAGCGACTCGCAGCTGTTACGATATTTTAAAATGGATATCTGCATCATGCTTTCAAGTAGTTAAATTCTATAAATACGGGCACAATATTTATTAAGATCACTTCGCGAGTTGGGCATTCAACAGATAGCACATAACCTCCGATACGCGAGTGTGTTTTTACTTAAATGAACACGACGGTTTGGTCTCGCTTTACGCATTCGTTGTATACTCTACGGATTTGCAAGGTGTATTTCTTTCTGCTCATTATCTACTGAGTGTTAGATATAGATTCCACACCACTTCTATGGTCGGATGGTATTAAGCAGCAGTTGGAAGTAGCTTTTGGCAGTGTTTAATGGTCCTCGTGACAGAAACAGTCTCTGCAAGGAAAACAGACCTATCAAATAAGGCAAGAGCTGTACTAGCTAAAGTGAACCACTTCCTCGCAAAAGGCAAGGATACAGTAACACTTAGGCCCTCAATGACAACAGTTGCAATAGTCTGGACTGCAAAAACATTGTGGAGATACAATACGCTTCGTAAGTAACTTAATGTGGGCACCAAGGTACATGATTTTACACTTCATTATACAAGTACATTGCTTCGTAATTATACTCTTCAGATAGCAAGCAGAAACTAGCAGAACAGCATTTATGAGGTCGTACCAGTTAGTGAAAATAAACTGTATCCCCTTGGCGCAGCGAGCTACAATCTTCAAGGAGAACCTCCTTACGATAGCTGAGTGAGAGCGAAATTCCTTGTGTATTAATGAAGAATTTGAAGGCATAGAAACGCTAATGAAAAGAACAAAGAAAATGGTCACGCCGTATATACGGTAAGAGGAAGCATATGTAAAACGACAAAAGCGGTTCTATCGTATTTCTGTTTTATACAAAATAATGCAAAAGTGTAGAAATATTACGGCTTGAAATGTAGCTTGGTATGTTTTCTAATCTTGATTGCAAATGCAAAGCCAACAGATAAATAAAGAACGATTTGGTACTAAACGCTAGAAAAGTTTATTCTTTACAGAACAATGTCGTGTAATTTTTAAAGGAACGTTAGAAGTAGACATTTAGCAACTAAGGCAATTATTTTTGGGACAGAAGCTGCAGACACTTTCCATAACGAGGAGAAAGGCACTAGTATTTGAGACACTATGTATAAGTTTTGTTTGTATCTTTTCACTGTAATTTTTTTAGGCTGCGCTAATGTATCTACTTGTTAGAAAAAAAGTTCAGTCATTCATTAAAAGAAGAAAGAATGGAAGTCATAAGTACTCCAGATTTTGAGGACAGGATGTCTTCAAACCACAGTTTTAACGATCCCTCGACTACACAGTCTTTCACACTTCCGTTTGTTCGTCTTGCGACGGCCCTTCATCTGGATATCGCAAAGACGAATAGCGTTGCCCCATTGAGCATCCCAAAGTGCCACAGAGACCATCCCAGAGAATACCGGAGTCCCCAGAGAGCATCCCAGAGTGCCCCAGAGAGCATCCCAGAGTGCCCCAGTGAGCTGAAACACTAAGAAGAATCGCTTCTCGGCTTTTGGCAAGATCAATGTGTAGAAGTCTGTATGAGATAACAAAGTAATAAACAACGTGGGGAACGGACACAGCTGCGATGCGAGATAGTTCTCGCCAGCAGACCTTGGGCCAGTGTCCTGGGTTCATTTCCAAGCAGCAGTGTCATATGGTGTGAAGGCATCTGAAGCGGTTGATGGTGACATGTACATCGTACATTTCAATGTACGATCGTCTTGTGTGCGTCTCCTACATATGTGTGTCTTTTGGAGATTATTTATTGTAAGAGAGAGTGTGTGTGAATTCCTAAGGGACCAAACTGCTTAGGTCATCGGTCCCTAGACTTACACATTACTTAAACCAACTTAAAGCTAACTTATGTTAAGAAGAACACACACACTCATGCCCGAGGGAGGACTCGAAGTTCCGGCGAGAAGCCACGCAGTCCGTGGCATGATGCCTCAAACCACGCGACCACACCGCGCGGCTATTGTAAGAGAAGCTATGTTATTCTACCTTCTTGGAAGAAGTTGTTCACTTCAAACGTTGTAATGACGAGTTGGTTATTCTTTTTTTTTTTTTTTTTTTTTGGCTTGATAATGCTCTTCTGATCGAAACCTGTAGTATTGAGCACAAAAATAAACAGATATTGGTCATTTACAGTGATGTTGCTTAATTATTTTAGAGCTGTAAACCCCCACCTCACCATAGATCTAAGATATAGAGGCCAGCTCTCAGTGTCAACAAGGATGAGAGTCTCTGCACTGTGTATTAACAATCTCCATCTGCATCCATATTGTGCAAGCTACCTGACGGTGTGTGGAGGTGGGTACCTTGAGTACCTCTATCGGTTCTCCCTTGTATTCCAGTCCCGTATTATTCGTGGAGAGAAAGATTGTCGGTATGCCTCTGTGTGGGCTCTAATCTCTCTGATTTTATCCTCGTCGTCTCTTCGCGAGATATACGTAGGAGGGAGCAATATACTGCTTGACTCGTCGATGAAGGTATGTTCTCGAAACTTCAACAAAAGCCCGTACCGAGCTACTGAGAGTCTCTCTTGCAGAGTCTTTCACTGGAGTTTATCATCTCCGTAACGCTTTCACGATTACATAAATGATCCTGTAACGAAGCGCGCTGCTCTCCATTGGATCTTCTCTATCTCTTCAATGAACCCTATCTGGCACGGATCCCACACCGGTAAGCAGTATTCAAGCAGTGGGCGAACAAGTGTACTGTAACCTACTTCCTTTGTTATCGGACTGCATTTCCTTAGGATTCTTCCAATGAATCTCAGTCTGGCATCTGCTTTACCGACGGTTAGTTTTATATGGTCATTCCATTTTAAATCACTGCTAATGCCTACTCCCAGATAACTTATGGACCTAACTGCTTCCAGTTGCTGACCGGGTATATTGTAGATAAATGATAAAGGATCTTTCCTTCTATGTATTCGCAGCACATTACACTTGTCTACATTAAGATTCAATTGCCATTCCCTGCACCATGCCTCAATCCGTTGCAGATCCTCCTGCATTTCAGTGCAATTTTCCATTGTTACAACCTCTCGATATACTACAGCATCATCCGCAAAAAGCCTCACTGAACTTCCGATGTTATCCACAAGGTCATTTATATATATTGTGAATAGCAACGGTCCTACGACACTCTCCTGCGGCACACCTGAAATCACTCTTACTTCGGAAGACTTCCCTCCATTGAGAATGACATGGTGCTTTCTGTTATCTAGGAACTCTTCAATCCAATCACACAATTGGTCTGATAGCCCATATGCTCTTACTTTGTTCATTAAACGACTGTCGGAGCCACGACTAGGCGGCGTCTGTATCTCGTAGCGAAGAGACTGTAAGTGCGAGCGGCCTCTTTGGCTGCCGCCAACCGTCCTATACTGTGGCGACAGAGGGCCCTCATGGAAGACTAGCTCAGCAGGTGTGCTCCTCTGCATCCGCCAGATCCCACGCAACTGTTACAGGCATCTGACGCAAACCTGCAATTCTGCTGCCAACTTTGATGCCCGTGGATTGGTATCGGTACGTGATACCACTTCCCTTTCCTGCCCCTCTTTCCCGCTCCTCCAAAATGTCTCCCCATCTTAGTTGTGTAGTGTAGATAAGCGAAATGTGATTTGGGGGGCGGGGGCGAGTGGTAGAGCTAGATGCAGGTTGCAATGAGGAGACGGGAGCCGAAACGGAGGCCAGTGCCGAGCTCCCGTCCACGCCCCAGAACACACCCTGAGCCCTCCCGCGAACACCAGCGGAAAAACCGGACAGAGGGTGCGCATCCCCTCTCCAGAGGCTGAGCAAACAAACGAAGATGGGAGCGTCTCGACACCCGCAAAGGGACCCGACGCGGCACGTGGGGCAGCCGCCGGGAAGAGAGTCCCATCCCCAGTCAACGGTGGCTGTCGATACGGCGATGACCGTGAAATGGCCTCGATGAGACACTGAACTTACATCTATATTCCCTTGGTCTGCCAGTATCCCTTTTGCTGTATCAGATACTCCGTCCACCAGCAACACAGGCATGTCTGTTGGTTTGTATTAGCGCTGGCCCTGCAGGCAATGTTACTTCGGTAAACAAATGTAAACTTTCTACGTTTGTTTTCGTGTACAATTCCAGCTAACATTGCACTACTTGCTTTCACCTTGTCACGTGCTAACAAGTAGACCACATCCTGCCTGTCCGCCTGAGCCGTATTCAGGCAGCGTTCTAGCCATGAAGACAGCAGTTTTGGCTGCCACACCAAATTGGACGTGACGCCTCAGGGGTCACTACGAGCAGCCAGTCATCGTCTCGAGCCTCCGCTTCTCCAGCGTTGGCCTCCCATGGGCTCTGGCCATCAGGACTCTATATCTGCCTCTGTGGTTGTGTACAAAGACTGCCTTTTAAGATATGGCCTGTCTGGACTTACACTTGTACTACTGAAAATTCTGCAGTGACTGATGTCCATCCCGGACATATGCCGGTCAGCCAGAACACTAAGACCACCGACCTACTGTCGATATAAACACGTCCAGGCGAAAGCAGCGTCAGTTGGTGAAGAAGGAATGCTAGTCAGACACACGCACGTTGCGTTTAGTTCCAGTGAACGTGCTGTCTTGTGTAGAATCTCTCCGAGTTTGACCGAGGACAAATTGTGATGGCCCGGAAGCTCGGCACAAGGATTTCGGAAACTGCTCTACTTTTCGGGTGTGACTGATGTGAGTGACCTCAACTCGTGGGGAAACCAACGTGAAACCACGTCCAGACGTCGTGGGGACGTCAAGGACGGCCGCCGACGGAGCGGGGCCTGCGAGATCCGGATGCAGCGAGGGCTTCTGCGTCCAGGCAGGCACAGAATCTGAAAGGACAAAGTCTGCGACAGGATCACATGGACGGATTTGATTCTGGGGGCGCCTCAGCAAACTTCTCGGTCCCTGCAATAGAAACAGAGAACATCCAAGAAAACGTGCAACTGTGTCTCGCTCCCGTACCTCCGTCCGCCATTCAATTTGTAAAAGCCCGAATCGTTGCTGTGATACTTTGCCTGTCTGGACGGAGTTGGCGTCGTCTGCCGTGAAAGGTGCGGCACCTGAAGTAAGGTGCGGTGGCGCCGTCCATGTAACAACTCCGCCGGCGACTGTTGCTTGAAAATGGTTCAAATGGCTCTGAGCACTATGGGACTTAACTTCTGGAACAGCTGAGTAAAACTGAACGTACTGAGCCTATTGTCTCTTTACTTTTTCTTATCATGTTAACACTGATCCACAACATTCTAGTTGGCTGGTTCAAATGGCTCTGAGCACTATGGGACTTAACATCTATGGTCATCAGTCCCCTAGAACTTAGAACTACTTAAACCTAACTAACCTAAGGACAGCACACAACACCCAACCATCACGAGCCAGAGAAAATCCCTGACCCCGAACATTCTAGTGCAACGCAATCTGACAGCTCAAAAACATTACAACCTGAGTTCAAATAATTAATTCAAAAGAATGGCGCTGACTAAAAAGAAATCTTAACAATAACCTATACATTTGATTAAGCACTTACCTCACAAAAATCTTCATTACGCGAACCACTGCAATACAGCGAGCGTCAATACTACCAGCTAAATAAAAGATTCTAACTAGTAAAGCCACTAACTACTAATAGGCAGGTGGTTAGAAAAGAGATCTTGTTGCAAACCAAATAATGTATTTTTTGCCTTAATAATGTGACATCCAGTTCTAACACGAATATAAATCGTCATTGACATCTAGTACAAAGGTATATAATCATGAATAATATTCAATCTCCAAGTCGAACATGTACAGATCGTTAGCCTACGCTAACACTTCAGACGTCTACCCTCCATCAATGCTAAATTCTCACATCCAACATCCGTCACTGCTGGCTGTTCACCTCCAACTGCCCAACAGTACTTTTCCATCACTGCTGGTGACCAACTTCCAACTGCCAAACACTACTGGCGATTAACTTCCAACAACGAGTCCAACCAGCCACACAGCTACACAGAGCTGCCAACACAGAAGCAGCCCACTTACACTGTGTCGCTTGGCTGTGAGCGAAAGCAACAGAACCTGGTCTCTTCTGTGGGAGGCACGCCTATGGACTGTTGGCGGACCGGTACACTCGTGGTGTGGTTGTTGTCGCAGGTGGTGGAAAATTGTTCAAATTCTATTGCAATAAATTGAGGTCCGTTGACAGTCACAATCGCTTCAGACAGATGCTCTTAGCAAAACTCCGATGACAAGGCCTATATTGTGGAACGAATGCAGAGGAACCACGAAGGGGAATTTGCTGAAAGTGTCAACATCAATGAGCCAGCGTGTATTCCGGTAAGCACCCACCAAATCTATGTGCAAACGTTGCCAAAGTGCTTGAGGTTTGGCCCGTGCAAAGAACTGCTGAGGCGGGGCTAACTGATATTCAGCGCAGGCCTGGCACTGAAAAGTCGACTGTTGAATTTGCGCATCCAGACAGTGCCAAGTGCAAAGACGTCGTGCCGACAGCTTGGTGCAGCAAACGAAGCACGTCAGGTTGGAGGGCCTGGGGAACCACTACAAACATGACTGGTCATCATTGGTGCGAACCAAAATGATACGTTGGTGAACTGCAAGGGTGTGCCGACAGGCAAAATACCGGCGAACCACAGAGCTACGAAACTGTCTCGCTGAACGCGGCCAACCAGTGCGGGTGTAGTGCAACAGAAACTGCAGATACATGGCTGTGGCCTGGACGTCTTTCCGATGGTTAAGCGAAAAGCTATGCGAAGCATCTATGTGTTGTGCATCAATGTAGCAACAAGGTACAGAGGTGTGATCGAATGCTGAACCTGGGCATACAGGGAGGCGAGAGAGAGCGTCTGCGTTGCCATGCTTAGAAGTGGGCCGATACACAATTTCATAGTGGTAATTTGACAAAAGAAGAGCCCACCGTTGCAGCTTCTGCGCGATGCGAGTTGGGACTGGCTGCGAAGGGCTTAACAAAGATTTCAGAGTATTATGGTCAGTCAACAAGTAAATATTTCTGCGTAAATGACACTGGTGAAAATGACACAGACTGTGGTGAGAGCCTCCTTTTTAATTGGCGAATAATTACTTTGAGCTTTGTTCAACAACTTCTCAGTAAAGGCAATCCGCATGTCGAGAGCACCAACTTTTTGTGACAAAATTGCACCGACGCCATAACAGGAAGCATCCACATCCAAGACCACATGTTTGGCTGAATAAAATTCAGCAAGGCATCGACCACTAACAAGGGGAGGCCGCCAATTGTGAAATTCAGATTCGATTCATACTGCGCGTAATAAAAGCTCATGGCCAGAAGTGTAATGTGGCAAAGCACCAAGATGCACTTCTCAGCCGTTGTCGAGAAAATCGACAGTTAAAAGAAACCGTTGCGGTGAAATACTCTCTACGATTAACAGTTTTTTAAAGCGTCGTGGCGCAGCGGTAAGCGCTCGGGTTCGTAATCCGAAGGTCGCCGGATCGAATCTCGCACCATGCAACTTTTTTTAGTATTTGTTTTTTGTAATTCAGATGTGTATATATATATATATATATATATATATATATATATATATATATATATATATATTTCCCGGCAATCAGTTGCAACAATTATGCATATAATAAGTTGTTGAAAGTCGTTTGTCGTGGAAAAACTGGCGACGTCGAACATCATTATGTTTTCCGCAAACAAAGTTGTATTTCACAAATGTTATTAATTGTCTTCATAATGTTAACCACGTATAGTTAACGGAAGACGTAGAAACGATATTCTGAAACGAATACGTATAACGTAAGTCAAACGTTCGAATTAGAATAGAGACCCCACGAACACAAATTCGCTGTGGCAGGTATGAAATGTAAACTCCGTTACTCGCTCGTTACACTTGATGGACAGATGTTGAATAGGCCGAAACGAGCCGCCGCATAACAGCGTAGTTGCCTGCTAACTTCGAAAGAAGGTAGATGCGGTCCCTAGCGCAACTTATAACATCGTCGAAAATCAGTGCGGACGGGAGAGTTTTGGTACACCCTGTTAAAAAAACGGAAAAATGGAGGCGGTACAATTGGAGAGCGATCCGCCTTCACCAACATGCATAAGCAATTCATTAATAGTTTATATATACATATATATATATATATATATATATATATATATATATATATATATATTTGAATTACAAAAGACTAATAATAAAAAAAATTGCATGGCGCGTGATTACGAACCCGAGCGCTTATCGCTGCGCCACGGCGCTGTAGAAAACTGTTAATCGTAGAGAGTATTTCACGGCAACGGTTTCTTTTAACTGTCGATTTTCTCGACAACGGCTGAGGAGAGCATCTTGGTGCTTTGCCACATTACACCTCTGGCCATGAGCTTTTATTATGCGCAGTATGAATCGAATCTGAATTTCACAATTGGCGGCCTCCCCTTGTATGCAAAGCATTTTGAAACTTCTGGAAAGCAGGGTAAGCGAGGCAAGGGAGCCGCTATTTGAGCGGCGTTAGGAATAAATTGGATATAATACGTGAGCTTCCCTAACACAGACTGCAGTTCCCGCACATTGAGTGGGGATGGAAGGTCACGGATAGCAAGCAAATGTGATTGCAATGGGTGTAATCACTGGCTGCTACTGGCATGTCTTAGTACTCAGTCTGAAAAAACACACATTTTTATCTGTTACATTCGACACAAGCTGCAGACAATACTTGAAACAGAGTGTGAAGATTGCTAACATGTTGTTCAGGAGTGCGACATGAGACGACAATGTCATCTAAATAGTTCGAGCAAAGAGGAACTCCTGCAGTCAGGTGCGCCAGAAAGCGCTGAAAACTGGCGGGTGCAGAAGTACCGCCAAACGACAATCTCAAGAATCTGAGGAGACCTTGATGAGTGTTAGCGACAAAGTCGTGTTGCGACTGCTCATCCAGAGGTATTTCTAAGTAAGCGTCGCGCAAGTCAGTTTTTGGAAAAGTAATGATCTGCATCCCGTTCAGCCATCAATTCTTCCAGGTGTGGAGACGGATAACTGTCAGTGGCTGTTTTAGGATTCAGTTTTCTTAAAATCGGCGCACAACCAGAGTCTGGCGGACGGCTTCTTTAGTGTAACAAGAAGGGACTTGCACTGACTGGCAGTAATGGCTGCTACGACCCCAATTTATAGCAAAACAGTAAGTTCCTGAGTCACGTCTCGAAGAGCCTGAGGGACAGGACCAGCTCTAACAAAACGTGGTTCTGCATCATCCTTCATTGTGACATGGGCAACAAAATATTGTCTTTGCCTAAATCCTCAGAAGATAAATCCTGAAACTCTGCACATAACTTAGCAACACTGTCCCGCAGATCAAAGGAAGAAACAGAAAACACATTTCCTGAATGATTAACAAACAAAGAGAGACTAGACCAAAAATATTAGCACTCTCTTGTATGGAAAGAAGTGTCTTCGTCGGATTTCGGAAAGTCGCAGGCACGCTACAAGTACCTCAGAGAGGAATGTCTTGGTAGCTATACGCCACCAGCATATGGCGCGATGTGCACAACTTTGGTTTGCCAATCAATAAGTAAGGGCTACGGTTGAGCAAAGTCACTAAAGCTCCAGTGTCAAGTTGAAAATGGACTGATTCTCCAGCAACAGTAAGAGACACAAAAAGTTTGTTGTCTTCACGTAGCACTGCAAATGTTCTTTTGCACTAACGACATTGTGCAGCTTTACAACACGGTACACACTGTTGATGAAGAAGTAGCAGAAGGGGGTGTCATACGTTTCTGTACGAACACAGATCGTACATGTCGCTATTTGCCACAAAAAAGCAAATCACTTCACATGAGGGGGCGAGATCGGGGAGCATGTACTGTACTACAGCAAGGGCACGATTTCACACATTGTGCCAGACGCGACATGTGTTTATGTGAGCAGTTTAGCCGTAGCCGGCTGGACCGCTACTTGCAAGCTGTTTGGGAAGCCTGTTTACTGTACCTATCTACAGATCAAACAGGCGGTACCTCAAAAGCCTCTGCCGCGCTTTCGCAGAAATCCTTATAGTGTAAAGACAGCAGAAGGTGTTGGAAGGAAAGTTGTGAGTATTTCAGAATCTGTTCCTGAATTCAAGATTGTGATGTCATCAAGAGTCATTGCATCACTGTTCTATTTGCCATAGTCACATTTGAATCTACATCGTCGAGTAAGGCATTGCAGTTCAGTCACCCACTGACGGTATATCTGTCCTTGTTGCTTACGCAACCTTAACGATTTGTACCGGTCAGCCGCCACTTGTACTCTGCTACTACTCGGTATGCGCTTGCAGAAGGTCCTCATATTGTCCTAGTTCAGGGCGGGATGTGGGAAACAACCGCCATGTCCAAGAAATCAGACAGCCGAGTGGTTCTAGGCGCTACAGTCTGGAACCGCGCGACCGCTACGGTCGCAGGTTCGAATCCTGTCTCGGGCATGGGTGTGTGTGATGTCCTTAGGTTAGTTAGGTTTAAGTAGTTCTAAGTTCTAGGGGACTTATGACCCCATAAGTTAAGTCTCATAGGGCTCAGAGCCATTTTAACCAAGAAATCAGAACGTTTGTTGAGCCTTGGCTCGCTCATGCTAGGCGTTGGATTAAACCTTAGTTGCTATTCTGTGTTTAGTCTCCCGCGGTTATCGCGATTATGCTGTTATCCTCTCTTTCCGCGGGTGGCAGCAGCGGTGTGTGTCGATATTCGCACCTTGGACTGTCTTTGGCCTGGCGCTTATAGTTTCCGGCTGGGCTGTATGTGGGGAATTGGTCGGTTGGCGTGGAGCAGCGAGGAAATCTCCGTGGCGCTTAGTTTGGCCAAGCCCGCTGGCGGCCTCTATGCGATGTCGGAATGTGTGGGGCTCTTCCGATTGCTACGATGTTCGTGGCTCACCGATCCTGGACTTGAAAGTTGAGTTTTGACTTAATCTACCAGCAGGTCACGACTGGTCACATCGTGTCGTTTGGAGTTCGTTGTCGGCTGTTGGGATATTCTCACGAGGAACAACATGCGTTTTCAAGTTGGCAAATTTTAGCCACCCTCCGGTGGAGTTTAACTGTGCTTGTTTATTTGAATTGAAGTGCACGAGCGGAATCTTGTGCCTTATGGCAATTAACTTTCCAGTTACCTGCCCTGGGCGTTGACGTAAATTCAGTGTTTGAATTCCACGCCGACCCTCAGAACTTCTGAGCGCACTTGGGTGTACTGCCTTTTCTTGTTTGTTCTTGTTGTTTGTACTTGTATGGCATCTAGCCCATTTTTAGATTAAGGTTGTTTTGCCCTTAAGGCATCGCCGGCCGGTGTGGCCGTGCGGTTCTAGGGGCTTCAGTCTGGGACCGCGTGACCGCTACGGTCGCAGGTTCGAATCCTGCCTCGGGCATGGATGTGTGTGATGTCCTTAGGTTAGTTAGGTTTAAGTAGTTCTAAGTTCTAGGGGACTGATGGCCACAGATGTTAAGTCCCATAGTGCTCAGAGCCATTTGAACCTTACGCCATCAGATGGTTTGGGCCTTCAGACTAATTTAAGAACAGTTTTTCGTAAAGCCTTTGCCATTTTTAAAATTAATTTTATTGAGTCTTAAGTTTTGGGTCTTCAGCCGATTTTTAATTTAAGTTGTTTGCTCTTAAAGTGTCAGATTCTTTGGGCCTCCAGCCTAATTAAAGAACTGTTTTAAGATAAGGCTTTACCTTTTAAATTTCTGATTTTGGTTGAGCTTTAAGTTATTGGCTTTCAGCCGTTTTTAAATTAGAGTGGTTTTGCCCTTAAGGCATGAGATTGTACGTCGCATTCAGCCACTAATTAAGTTCCACAACTAAAGCTGTGTTTTTTTTTTTCTTGGCTCTTGTAATGTTTGATCAAATATAAGGTTGCATGTTCGAGTGTAACTGACAGCAGCTTATTTTGGCCCCTTTCCACAACTTAAACTACGTGTCCTTCGCCTGCGGGTTTAGCAGGGCGTCTCATTTGTCACTACGTTTATGTAATGCACTGTGATGTGTGCGCTGAACTTTTCGAGCTACTCTGTCCAGGCTACCTTCACCTCGTCAGACTCACGAAGAGGCGACACGTACGTAGGTGGTGCAGGCATTGGCGCTGCCGTTGGGTAAGGAGTCTTGTGTGAAGTCGTCTGCGCCGCCGTGAAGCGAATCGTCAGAAAAGTTCACGATAGCGCTGTGCTACCGTCATACACAATTTTATAAAGGAAGGCACCGCCGTTTGACAATATTAGTGTATTTTTCTTATGTACAATCTAAATTTCGGGTTTAACAGCATTATCGAGTACAACGCTTCTAGACTGTTAACATCATTTCCCTGTGTACTGTGCAAGATGACAAATACACACTTCAACTCACTGACTTAAAACTGATATAAATGATACAAAATTATCGTCTTCTACGCATGCAGGAGATTATTGTACGAGGACGTCATATCTGTTAATGTCAGTCGAAAGCATGCAAGTAGTTGCTCCATTTGTTGACTCTGATATTGAATAAATAGTTAAATCAACAACAGGCGGCGCAACAGGGATTGTATCGTAGTAGCCATTATCAGTTGAGGAATGCTCAAAATAACAAGAGGGGGGGAAGCACAGGAAAGCAAAAATGGTTGCAAAAGCAGCCATATCAGAACCTAGATTGAGATAAACACTGGGGACACAAAACACAAGCAACAAAGAGAAAACAACCATAAAGACGACAGAACAGGAAGAAGAAACTGTTTGCCACACAGAGGTACGATGACTCATTGCCAGGTATGTTATGTGCAACATCGTACACAGAGTGGTGCAGCAACTGACATTGTATGAAAGCTGAACAGGAGCAGAAATGATTAGCAAACAAGTTAACAAACAGCAGACTTATTTAACTTGTATTTCTCCAAGCGTATGAAGACATTACAAATAATGTAGCAAGATCCAGAGACCTGCACTCAATTCAACAAGGATGAGTGTCTCTATGCTAAGATGAATGATGGAGGTGGAGCTGTGGCTAGGCAGCATCCGAATCTCATATTGAAGAAGCTCCAAGTGAGAGCGGCCTGTCAGGCTGCAGCAGAGGGAACTCGTGGTGCGGAAGCACTGGGGGTGTGGCTCAGTGGACATGCTCCATTGCTTCCGTCGGATTGCGCACGACCGACATCGGCGTCTGACGGAAATTTGCAGTCCGTTGCCAACTTTAACACATGTGGGGTAGTATCGATACGTGATACCATAGAAAGGACAGGGCAGATTGGACGCAAAATCTTAGACTTCTATACTTACCCTAACAATTCTGACTCTGCCATGTGTCGTTCTCATTACTAGGTAACTGTTTGTTCTACAAAAACTGCTTTGGGTAGGAAGTTTCAGGGACAGGAAGTTTCAGAGACTTTAAGTTCGCGAGAGACACAAGTGACCGATTGCTTAAACGTAATCAAACGATAGTATTTCATTTCGTCTTTTTTTGTGCAACATTACATTTTTGTTTAAAGTCGACTTTAACCTTTGTGCAAGGCGATGCTCATTTGTGATGCTTAAACTTCCTGGTACACTATGTGTATCCGGACACCTGGCTGAAAATGACTTAAAAGTTCGTGGCACCCTCCATCGGTAATGCTGGACTTCAATATGGTGTTGGCCCACCCTTAGCCTTGATGACAGCTTCCACTCTCGCAGGCATACGTTCAATCAGGTGCTGGAAGGTTTCTTGGGGAATGGCAGCCCATTCTTCACGGAGTGCTGCACTGAGAAGAGGTATCGATGTCGGTCGGTGAGGCGTGGCACGAAGTCGGCCTTCCAAAACATCTCAAAGGTGTTCTATAGGATTCACCCTTTTATCTTTAAAGCCAGTACCGCCATTAGACTGTTGTTTATTTACAGTGCTACATTTACACATACACAATCATGATTTGGGGCATCTTAGTCAATTTATAACACTTAACACACTTGATATTGGCACTTTGAAGCCGAAATCATGATTGTGTAAGTGTAAATGTAACACTGTAAACAAACAACATTCTAATGGCGGTACTGACTTTAAAGAAATATATTATGACTGTAGCCCCACATTATGAAAAAGTTACTATAGGATCCAGGTCAGGACTCTGTGCAGGCCAGTCCATTACAGGGAAGTTATTGTCGTGTAACCACTCCGCCACAGGCCGTGCATTTTGAACAGGTGCTCGATCGTTTTGAAAGACGCAATCGCCATACCTGAATTGCTCTTCAACAGTGGGAAGCAAGAAGGTGCTTAAAACATCAGTGTAGGCCTGTGCTGTGATAGTGCCACGCAAAACAACAAGGGGTGCAAGCCCCATCCATGAAAAACACGACGACACCATAACATCACCGCCTCCGAATTTTACTGTTGGCACTACACACGCTGGCAGAAGACGTTCACCGGGCATTTGCCATACCCACACCCTGCCATCGGATCGCCACATTGTGTACCATGAATCGTCACTCCACAAAACGTTTTTCCACTGTTCAATCGCCCAATGTTTACGCTCCTTGCACCAGGCGAGGCGTCGTTTGGCATTTACCAGCGTGATTTGTGGCTTATGAGTAGCCGCTCGACCTTGAAATCCAAGTTTTCTCACCTCCCGCCTAGCTGTCGTAGTATCTGCACATACTGCTGCAGTTTCGAATTCCTGTGTGATAGTCTGGATAGATGTCTGCCTATTAGACATTACGACCCTCTTCAACGGCGGCGGTCTCTGTCAGTCAACAGACGAGGTCGGCCTGTACGCTTTTGTGCTGTATGTGTTCCTTCACGTTTCCACTTCACTATCACATCGGAAACAGTGGACCTAAGGATGTTTAGGAGTGTGGAAAAATCTCGCGTACAGACGTATGACACAAGTGACACCCAATCACCTGACCATGTTCGAAGTCTGTGAGTTCTGCTGAGCACCCCATTCTGATCTCTCACGATGTCTAATGACTACTGCGGTCGCTGATATGGACTACCTGGCAGTAGGTGGCAGCACAATGCTTCTAATATGAATAACTTATGTATTTGTGGATGTGTGGTTACTTTTGATCACTTAGTGTATATCATAACTGAGCTGTTCTACTCCATCGCCTTGGCTTTTAGGTATTTAACCTTTATCGGTATGTAGATGCCCGATGAGGACTGTAAACTGTCATTTGTTGCCCAAGGATTTTTTATTAACGCTAAATTATGGCCATACAGACTTAAAAAGGATGGTGGAATAGTGAAACTGCATTCTAATTGCATTCTAATTTTGTGGTTAAGTGAAATACGTTTGAAATCAACGTCAAAGTTGCCATAAATTCTATTGCTTAATATAAATATTCACATAAACAAATGCAGGATGAGCTGTGTATGGCTCGCCGTCCTACCATTTGGTATTTTACATCCTGTTTTAACGTATTTCCATCTCACCACGTTGATTCAAATTACTGGCGTTACTGAGTTGGGGTTTTGCCTGACCGTCATCGGCACTAGTAGCGCGTATCGATATATCCCCTCTGATAGGATCTTTGCTCGGCTGCTATTATTGCCCGATTGTCATCTGTCGTGAGGTCAGTCGGAACGTGCGAGGAGGCTTCACGGCGGCAGTTCGGGTCGTGAGCTGGGCCCTGCCAGGGAGCTGTAATGCGTCTGGAGAGCAGCCCGGGCCAGCCAGTCGCCGGCTTGCAGCAGCAGTGAGCCCTGCGTGGACATCGCCAGCCCGACCGTTGCCGTCACGCATCACTTAAGCCGGGCATGACGTTTGGTGGATTGTTGGTCGGTCGGTTCGTCCGAGGACATCTCCGTGCGGCGTCGTCGACTGGGCCGCTGGAGGTCTCTGGGCTGTGTCAGAGTCTGTCTGGAGCTGTCCGATCGGTATGAGCATCGTCGTTCGCCGACCCAGGACGTGAAGGTTGAGTGGTTCCGGCGTTGCTGTTGTGGAGGTTTTCCTGTGAGCAACAACGAGTGAAGTGTTCGAGATAGCCGCCGTCCGGTGGAATTGATCAAATTAATTTATCCATAGTCAAGTGCATCAGCGGAATTTTCTGCCTTGTGGCCGTTAGTGTTCTGGTTACCCGCCCTGGCCGCTAACGTAGTTTTTAAGTAGTGTCTTTTCCTTACCTGTTGTTGCTGCCCAACAAGTGTGTAGTTTTGGCAGCTCAGTTCACATACGCGTTTGTTTGGGGATGGTGAAACTTGTAATTTTATTGGGGGCATTGAATTCTCGTGTATTCCGTCGTGGCAAGAAAGCGGGTGGTCGGTCGGTCCGGGACTGTCCCTTGGTTGGGTTCGCACGAATTAAGTGTAGTTGGACTCATCACCTGTCTCGCCTAAGTAAACGAGGGCAGACCGATCCACTGGAGACTCCTGAGTGCCGTTCTCTTAATTATCTTTTTGGCAGTGTTAATGTTGTTGTAATTTAACTGTATTTCATATTTTTAATTTGGCAAGGTTAGTTGTGGGCCTTTAGCCCTGGAAACATGCTCTCAGGGTTTCGTTCAAGTCCAAACATTATTGCGTTCTGCTCTTGAAAGGCTATTGTAATTTCCTCTGAAAGATTTTACAAGTTACTGTGGGCCTTCCGCTGTTGGTGTTGCAAAAAGGAAATTTTTAAACTTAATGCATTGTTTTACCGATTGTGGCAATATATATTTTTCCTTAATTTGCAGAATTTAACTTTGCGGTCTTCAGCCATCTTATTGCGTTTGTTAATCTCCTTCCGTGCACCTTGGGGGCCATTAGCCCTGTTAGCATCTTAAAACATCGTGGCCTTCTACCTTCAGTAATCATCATAGTATATTTGGAATTCTGAAGATTTAATCCGGCGGCCTTCAGCAGCTCCGCATGCTGATCTCCTATATGTAAACGATTTATCTTATTCGTAAATTTAACTTTTTGTCATGTCTTTTCAAAACTGAACTAATTCTAATGCATCTGTTTGGAGGCCTTCAGCCGCGAAGCAAATTTAATTCTTTCAAAAGTGTATTTGTGAACTAAATGATAATAAATTGCAATTGTGAAATGAATCAGACCACAAATCCCTTGGCCCTTTCCACAATCCTAATTACCTGTTAGCCCTGCGCGATTTAGTTTCACAGGAACGTGTTTAATAAGATTCAGCTAACTGACAAATTATCACAAGAACATGAAACATTTACAAGGATCTAAGATTGGCGGAGGTTCAAGACAAGGAACCGATAGGTAGGTTAGTACATAATTGGCATATTTATCCGTTTCCGCGATCTGACGACAGTGATTGCCAAATTTGAGTTCGTAAATATTACGCATGCCAGAAGGGCGTTTCCTCCCTACTCATTATCGCTCTAATGTTTACTTAGTACATTGCGACCTACACGCGCCGCAGCCGGTTGCAATGTTACCTTTTTTTTTTAGCAGCGGCTTTTTCGTGTTGTTTGCCAGTGCTGCTGTCGGACGCCACTGCGTTGTACCACGGCTGTGAATCCCTGAAAGCCACTTTGAAAGGAGCCTACTGGGGCACACTTGTATGTGGCACCCGAAAACGATAATAATATTAATGTTAACTAAAATGAAACTAGTATACTATAAACGATGTATGCGTGTGATAGGCTTTATAATGCGGACCGCTGACTGTGGACGACCGCAGAACCAAAGATACTGCTTCTGGTCTGTGACTTACAGTAAGAGAGCAATGCGTGCACAGTTGTAGGCAGCTGTCTGTGAGCGAAAGACGTTGGAGTAGGCAGTTTTTGTGGTCTGCTGTGTGAAGCCACCAACTATTAGATTAATGTAGGAATTACGACAACATTTAAGCGGGAGTGTTTCCACAAGCAAGGTAAGGATGTTAAATAATGATGATTTTTGTTTTGTCAACGCGTTAGTATAGATGAGTTGGCTGATAATTTGTAATTGTTGATTCGATTAAAAAAAAGCTGTTTAAATATTTCAGGCCGGCCGGAGTGGCCGAGCGATTCTAGGCGCTACAGTGTGGAGCCGAGCGACCGCTCCGGTCGCAGGTTCGAATCCTGCCTCGGGCATGGATGTGTGTGATGTCCTTAGGTTAGTTAAGTTTAATTAGTTCTAAGTTCTAGGCGACTGATGACCTCCGAAGTTAAGTCGCATAGTGCTCAGAGCTACTTGGACCATTTTTTTTAGATATTTCAGTTTTGTAATGTTTCTATGATTCGTTTACAGATCTATATGTAAATTGATGATTTGCATTTATGCTGGTTTAGTGAGGTTACATAATACTTGCTGTATACATCTCATTGCTTGTGGATCAATTAGTAAATATGATACATTATTCTAACCAATGTAACTTCAGTTGTAGATGGTTTTGAAAAGACGAACTTAACTTGCAATATAATATTACAGCTAGCATTGCTCACCGCTGAGCTTGTAGCTAGTATATATATATATATATATATATATATATATATATATATATATATATATATATATATATAGAGAGAGAGAGAGAGAGAGAGAGAGAGAGAGAGAGAGAGCAGACTATATCGCGTTCCACCGTGGCTCTGTTGCTGCTTTAGAGGTAAAACAACTTAATTTATTTATTATGTGCACATGGACCAAAGTTATCAGTGTTGAACAGGGCCAGAGGATTCAGTGCCTAAGAGGCTGAATGTATTTTGCAGTGACTGTACTTCTTTATTGGTTTTGGGAGTTTCACTGCGAAAGTTTTGCTAACAATACACAGAGTAAGCACACCACTTGCGCTTACAGCACGCTACACGATAATTAGAGTTTGTGTGCATTCACCATCATTCAATGTATTCCATACAGAGCAGAATAATTTTAATGAGTATCCGATAGATTTTATTTATTTAAAAGGAAGTTATAACCTAGTGCAAACCTTACATCATGCTGCTGTTGGGTCCGAAAAGTGAAATGACTACTTCTCACAACGAGTTCTGCTTGCATAAATCGAAGTTATTCCCTCACTAGCAGTAGGCGAAGTGCCACTTTAGTTCCTCCTGTCTTCCCTTGTAACATTCGTCCCTTCTTCGAAAGCCAATCCTAGCCTCTCACGGGCAGACATCCAGTCACAAGACTCAAATCTCGTGGAGCGTCCCGCTTCTCAGTAAAAAAACTACCACCTGAGACCAGACTGGCCAATGAAATTCCCTCGTTTCCTTTCACAGAGGCCTACAGCTACAGAAAGGAATATGTTTTGACTTTCCAGAATGAGATTTTCACTCTGCAGTGGAGTGTGCGGTAATATGGAACTTCCTGGCAGATTAAAACTGTGTGCCAGACCGAGACTCGAACTCGGGACCTTTGGCTTTCGTGGGCAAGTGCTCTACCAACTGAGCTACCCAAGCACGCCCTGCCCTGACAGTTTTACTTCTGCTAGTACCTCGTCTCCTACCTTCCAACGAGAGCTTCTGTAAAAGGGGGGGGGGGGGCTTGTGCCGTGCTTGGGTAGCTCAGTTGGTAGAGCACTTGCCCGCGAAAGGCGAAGGTCCCGAGTTCGAGAGTCGGTCCGGCACATAGTTTTAATCTGCCAGGAAGTTCCATGTTTTGACTTTGTCTTGTCGGTGCTTCAAAGGAGCGCATTAGCATGTTGTTTCCCATGACCCTCAAAGATTCTTATCTGTTTTACACGTGTGATGACCAAACTACAGGTACTTTTGAGACGAGCAAGTTGCAGTCTCACGCTCATAGAATCATCACACCTTGCCTGCCGTGTTCTGCCGCGAGCATTGCGCCATAAATACCAGTAGCTTTCACAGAGGAGCCTGCGTGGTATCCACCGGAGTATATGAAGAAATCGAAAAAGAGGTGACTGTCGGAAGGCCTTACTCAGTATACAGGAATGTCAAAACAACCTTCGATAAAATTAAAATCAAGGGTGGTAATATTTTGGAATTCCAGTGCCAAATATAGAGGAGAGAATGTATATGTGGAAAGAGTACATTGAAGGCCACTATGAGAGTGAAGACTTCTCTGATTATGTGATAGAAGAAGAAGCCTGAGTCCATATAGGAGAGATAGCGGATCAAGCACTATAATCAGGATTGAGAAGAGCTTCGGAAGACTTAAGATCGTATAAGAGTATAAGGATACATAACATTTCATCACAATTCTAAAATAAATGGGGAAGGTGCCAACAAACGACTATTCGCGATGGAATCTAAATTGTATGAGTCTGGCGATATACCATTTGACTTTTGGAAAAGCATCAAACACGTAATTCCAAAGGTTACATGAGCGGAAATGTGCGAGAATTATCGTACAATCAGTTTAACAGGTCATGCGTCCAAGTTACCCACAAGGTTAATGGACAAAAGAATGGCAAAGAAAAGTGACGACGTCTTAGATGACAATCAGTTTCCCCTTAGGAAAGAGGAAGTCACCAGAGAGGCAATTTCAGCTATACTGTTGATGATGGAAGAAGACTACAGAAAAGTCTAGACACGTCCACGGAAAAAGCGTTCGACCATATCAAAGAGTGCAAGATGTTCGAAATTCTAAGCAAAATAGTGGTGGTAAGCTATAGAGGAAAACCCGTAGTATACAATATATACAAGAACCAAGAGGTAACAATAAGAGTATATCATCAAGAACGATGTGTTCGGATTAAAAATGGCGTATGGTAGGGATGTAGTCTTTCACCCCTACTGTTCAATCTATATAACGAAGAAGCAACGACGGAAATAAAGTTTCAAGAGTGGAATTAAAATTCAAAGTGAAAGGATATCAGTAATAATATACGCTGATGACATTGCTATCTTCAGTGAAATTGAAGAAGAAGAGGAGGAGGTCAGTGTTTAACGTCACGTCGACAACGAGGTCATTAGAGACGGGGCACTAGCTCGAGTTAAGGAAGGATGGGGAAGGAAGCCCGCCGTCCTCTTTCAAAGGAACCATTCCGGCATTTGCCTGAAACGATTTAGGAAAATCACGGAAAACCTAAATCAGGATGGCCGGATACGGGTTTGAACCGTCGTCCTTCCGAATGTGAGTCCAGTGAGCTAACCACTGCGCCACCTCGCTCGGTAAAATTAAGAAGAATCACAGGATTTGCTGAATAGAATGAATAGTCTAATAACAATATAATATGGATTGAGAGTAAATCGAAGAAAGGGAATTTACTAGTATCAGACATACGCTTAAATTTGAGGAACAAATTTCTGAGAACGTACGTTAGGAGCAGAGTGCTGCACAGTAGTGAAACGTGGACTGTGGGGAAACCGGAACGGAAGATCATCGAAGCACTTGAGATGTGATGCTGTAGAAGTATGTTGAAAATAAGGTGGACTGATAAGATAAGGAATGAGGAGGTTCCCCCCACAATCGTCGAGGAAAGGAATGTGTGGAAAACACTGACAAGGAGAAGGGACAAGATGATAGGACATCTGTTAAGACATCAGGGAATGACTTCCATGGTACTAGAGGGGGCTATAGAGGGTGAAAACTGTAGAGGAAGACAGGCATTGGAACACATCCAACGAACAATTGAGAACGTAGATTGCAAGTGCTGCTCCGAGATGAAAAGGTTGGAACAGTTGAGAATTTCGTGGCTGGCTACAAAAACCAGTGAGAAGACTGATGACTAAAAAAAAAGAAAAAAGCCTTAATCTGGTTTTAAGGCGTAAGCGGATGGGTGTGCGATCAGTAACCATTTTCCAATGACGCTTCGAATGAATTATTTATACGGGTCTTCTTTCGTAGTAGCATCCTGAAATTGTCATGGAAGCATGTTGGTTCCTTCTCATCCTTCCCTATCTGCAGTTTGTCTAACACATGACCAACGATTTGCGAATTTGTAAGGTGTCCTCCTCATTTTCGTCTTCAGAATTTATTTTTCGTTTGTGACTGCTCAGATAGTTTCCAATCACAAAGTGCCATCAGTGGTTTGTTACCCAGTGAATGGAGCGTTTATGGTGTAATGTAGAAACATCGTTGCTCGGCACACAGATAGTTTTGTGAAGGTCCTTCTCACGCCTTGTGAAAGATGGTTGCTGTTTGTGAAAATTATTAAATGTGGTGGCTCTTCAGAGCTGACCGTTTATTATTAACTGCTCAGATATTTTATATCTTCACTGATATGTGACGTATTGATTGAAGAGTTTATTGTGTAACGTATGAAGGTTTTTTACTTGACACCTAGATATTTTAGTGTAGGTCTACCTTATGCCTGGCGAAAGATTTTTATTGCTTGTGAAGATTATTAAAGGTCGGTGATGGCATGAGGCATGAGACATGAGACATGAGGCATGAGGCATGGATTATTTTGTACTCCTTTGAAAAAAGCTAGGTAGATATGCAATACTGCACTGTGTAAAGTGCTGATCGGGTCATCTAGTATTTTCTGATGAGCTAAAGCATCGGATATGCGCTACATCTCGTCGGTCAAGAATGCGGTAATAACTGTTAACATGTTTTTGGATGACCATAGTCTAAGTGTTCGACTTACAATAGCTGATTACAGAGGTAGTAGTTCGATGGTTTGTGTTGACAGCGCAGTGTCAGGATCATTTGCAAGTAGAATGTGAGCTCCAAGAGTCCATAAACCAACTCTTCAATATTTAACTAAGCACTTTAGTTGTCACTCGGGGATGGCTCGTAAGTCATATTTTAGTACATCACGGTGTCGACAGGGTCACGTTCGCGCTGTTTAGATATATCGCGACAGCTACCTCTTCACGCTTATGCAACTGTCGTATAACGTCACCATTGCGCGTTGTTTATGATGGTACGTACATTACAATACAACCTCTCAATTAACACTTGCGGACGTAGCAGTAACTTTTTAAGGTTTTTAAAAATAAACGGCTATCTCTGCAGGATACATCTCTGTGCAAGCAGCAACACGGTCTACTTCACTTTCGGATACGATATTGTTTGGCTCCTTCTCTATCGTTTATTCGTACCACTCTGTAATAGAAATAGTGCATACAAGCACTTGGAATGAAAGATAATTTGCGACCGAGGGAGCGTCAAGATAGTTCCGAATGGACAGAATCCACGGAGTAGCCAGTGACCCGAAAATGAACGCCTGAGCTCAGCAAATGACGTTCATACGCAATGCGTGCACGCACCAATAGCAATCCAACAGTTCAGTTACACACCAAGGCCGAGCATACGAAGGTCAATATAAGACGAAGCTATGGGCTTCATACGGCGCAGTGAAGTGTACTGCCCGCTTCCTGATGACATATTTAAAGCCATTTATTCGCCAGCGGACATGCTCATGTCACATAGCGCGTGCGCTCCTATGTTTCTGATTCAGGGTTGGTATCGATAATCGTAGTGGAATGGGTAGAGACACTGTGCTGCGCCCTTATAAAAAAACGCCTCTGGAATTCCAAACATGAATGGTGCTTTAACTTCGTGAGTGATTAGTAGCGTCTTCTGGATACGAATTTAAATGGTTCTTGCACATTTTCCTACCACCCTATTACCACCAGACACACCTGACGACCTAATTCAAAGCCTGAAATCGAACTCTATCTATAGCTACATATGCAGCCATACTCTGTAAGTCAGTGTGAACTGCATGAGAGAGGATACTTCCTGTGGTACAATATACAGGGTGAGTAACTAACTATTGTCACCAAGAATAACTACGAAAGTATGATAGGAGCTGAAATGTTTGTAGGACCAAGTTTGCATGGGACAACGGGGGCCATAATATGACGGTTTTTTGTTGCTAGGTGTGGTCGCTTCAGAGATATGAAGGTCAACTTTGTTTTTTTAAATGGGATGCTGTAGTTTGGTACTTATTTTCTGATAATTACTATCGAGACGAATCCAATGATGTTTAACAGTAAGGTCTTTGAAGGTCAACGAAGGCCGCAAAAGTGGCATGAACGTCCATTTACAGAAGGTGTACGAAGTGATGACCATTGGTATCAATGCAGTGCTGCAATCTTCTTATCATGGACTGTGTGGTATTTCTTATCACTTCAGCACTTATCTAAGCATATCCTCTGACAATTCTATCTCGCATATTGCGCAAATAGTAAATATTCGCTGAAGACGGCGTATCCTTCAAACGCGCCGTTGACATGTAAACACCATTCGACGGTTTCACAATACAACAATAATAGGAACGGTAAGAATAGTATCGTCGAATCAAGCGAATGTGAATGATGCATTGCTACGAAGAACAAGTCGATATGCTTCTCATTTACGGAGAATGCCAACGAAATTCAGTGAGAGTTAGAGACTTATATGCTGAAAGATATCCTCAACGTACTCACCCAACACGTCGTACATTTAAAAATGTGTGTGATAAATTGAGAACAACTGGATCTTTAACGCATCGGAAACATACCAGGCAAAGGAAAGCTACTAACGAGGAAACGGAAATTGGTACTCTTGCCATTGTGTCCGGCCGCTGTGACCGAGCGCTGCTGTTACGGTCGCAGGTTCGAATCCTGCCTCGGGCATGGATGTGTGTGATGTCCTTAGGTTAGTTAGGTTTAAGTAGTTCTTAGTCTAGGGGACTGATTACCTCAGATGTTAAGTCCCATAGTGCTTAGAGCCATTTGAACCATTTCGTGCCACTGTGTTTCGAGATCCTTGTATTAGTTCGCATCAAATCGCATCGGAATCTGGCATGAGCCAGAGTAATGTTGTTCGTGTTCTGCATCGCCATTAATATCATCCTTACCATATTAGTCTCCACCAAGAATTAACTGGTACGGATTGTATGCGTCGCATTGAATTCTGCCGATGGGCTCAACTTCAGATTGAGAGGGATGACACATTTATTAATTTGATTTTATTTACTGACGAGGCTACATTCACGAACCATGGAAATCTTAATTTGCATAACATGCATTATTGGGCAACTGAAAATCCATGTTGGCTTCAGCAAGTTACACACCAAAAACAGTGGTCGGTGTATTTATGGTGTGGGATTCAGGAGGAGAGAATTATAGGCCCTTATTTCATCGACGGAAATCCTAATGGTAGGAAGTGCACCACATTCCTGTAAGAAACATTAGATCTGTTATCGGAAGAAACACCTTTAGGAACAGGGAACAGAATGTGGTATCAACATGACGCCTGTCCGGCACATTTTTCGCTGATGGCTAGAAATGAGTTGCAGAGACAACTCCCAAATCGTTGGATTGGACGCGGAGGAGATTTGTCGTGGCCGACTCGTTCGCCTGACTTGAAGCCTCTGGATTTTTTCTTGTGGGGGATTCGTAAAGAACATTGTTTATAAAGAAGTTCCGACTACACCTGAAGATGTGCGAGAAAGAATTGGCTCTGAGCACTTTGGGACATAACTTCTGAGATAATCACCCCTCTAGAACTTAGAACTACTTAAACCTAACTAACCTAAGGACACCATACACATCCATGCCCGAGGCAGGATTCGAAGCTACGACCGTAGCGGTCGCGCGGTTCCAGACTGTAGCGCCTAGAACTGCTCCTCCACTGCGGCCGGCCAGAGAAGAAATTTTCTGAGCATGTGCTTCGATAAGTGCCGATGGGATAAGGAATACCACTCAATCTACGATAAGAAGTTTGCAGCGCTGCATTGAAACCAGTGGTCATCACTTCGAACCGCCTCTGTAAATGGACGTTCATGCCACCTTTGTGACCTCCTTTGACCTTCTGTTATACATCACTGGATTAGTCTCGATAGCCGCTATCAGAAAATAAGTACCAAACTATAGCATTCCATTAAAAAAACAAAAAGAAAAACAGAGTTGACTTCATATCTGTGAAGTGACCCTATCTGGCAACAAAAAACCAATGTCATATTATGGTCCCCGTTGTCGCATGCAACTTTTGTCCCACAAGCTTTTCAGCTCCTATCATACTTTCGTAGTTATTGTTGGTAGCAGTAGTTAGTGACTCACCCTGTACACTGCCTGACAAAAAAGTCACGAAGCTACGAGATGAAACTTGTAGTGTTGAAAAGATATATGGTGTTATTTCAGTGATTAACAAACCGAGTCATATCTACAAAGATCTGGACAGATGAGCCATCTTATCAGTGAGACGTTGCGCCCTCTCTGTCATGGATGATTGCTTTGCTTCGCTTGGTGAGGAGTCAAAAAGCCATTGTATCCTCTCCAGAGAGAAGGTGGCCAACAACTGTTGTTACTGGTCCTTGACATCGCGATTACTGCCACTGAGACGCCGTTGCTGTCCAACTTGGTTCCATATATGTTCTGTCGGGGGCAGATCTGGGGATGTTGCTGTTCACGTGAGTACCTCAACATCAATCAGACTGTTCATGCACACAAGAGCCATGTGCCGGCGACAAGTGTCCTGTTAAAAATGGCATTACGATACTGTTGCATGAGAGGTAGTTCATGAGGACGCCAATGTCCGTGATGTTACTTTGCGCCACTGGAATCCTTCAATCGCTGCCCGGTGGCTCGCCACACAGCGACGCCAAAGTAATACAAGTATTCTCTGCAAAGCACTGCAAAATGGAACCTCTCCCCAGGTCGCCAAAATACTGACTGAAGATCGTCACTCGTGGTAACGAAGAACGACGAGTCATCGCTGAACACAGTGCGAAGCCTTTCATGAGCAGTCCATGTTTCCCATGAGCACCAGAACTTAAACGCAGTGAGACGTTAATTGCAGGCAACACATGAAACGGTATTTCCCAAGACTTGCTGATGTTAGTCTCCGACCAACGGTTCAGAATGACACAAAATGTTGCAGGAAGTCCATTACTTCTTCTCGGATGGCAGGCACAGATGTGAAGGTGTCACTTGTGTTTGGTGCACAGTACGGAGATCTTCCCTTGCGGTGGTCAGAAGTCTTGTACCAGAAGAGTGACTACGAGCACATCAGCCCTCACGTTCCCAAGCAGTCCAACTACGGGGCACTGCTACACAACTCTGGTTATTGCACTTTTTGACCATCCTGTCAAATAGAAAGGAAGAGGTGGGGAAGGGGATGAGATCGTACAGGATCCGCGTGGGGGAGGGGAGACGGGTGCAATAGGCAAGGCGGAGAGCATGGCGTTCAAGGATTTGGAGGGATTTATAAAAGGTAGGGGGGGGGGGGCGGAGATCCAGGCCAGATGGGCGTAACAAAGGATAGGGCGGATGAGGGATTTATAGGTGTGGAGGATGGTGGAGGGGTCCAGACCCAGCGTACGGCTGGAAAGAAGCTTGAGGAGACGGAGTCGGGAGCATGCCTTGGCTTGGATTGTCCAGAGATGGGGAGTCCAGGAGAGGCGACAGTCGAGGGTGACGCCAAAGTACTTAAGGGTGGGAGTGAGAGCGATTGGACGGACATAGATGGTAAGATAGAAATAAAGGCGGAAGGAAGGGGTGGTTTTGCCTACAATGATCGCCTGGGTTTTGGAGGGATTGACCTTGAGCAACCACTGGTTGCACCAAGCAGTAAACCGCTCAAGATTGGATTGGAGAAGGTGTTGGGAGCGCTGCAGGGTGGGAGCAAGGGCAAGGAAGGCAGTGTCATCAACTGGAGGAGGTGGACGGAGGGTGACGGCGGCGGCATGTCTGCTGTATACAAAAGGTACAGAAGGGGGCAGAGGACAGAGCCTTGGGGCACACCGGCGGAGGGGAAAAAGGTGTAGGAGTCAGTGTTATGGATGGTGACGTAGGAAGGACGGTGGGAGAGAAAGGAGCCGATCAGACGGACGTAATTAATGGGAAGGGCGAAGGTTTGAAGCTTGAAGAGGAGACCGGAATGCCATACACGGTCATAAGCTCGTTCGAGGTCCAGGGAGAGGAAGGTTGCGGAGCGACGGGAATTAAGCTGGTCGGAAAGGAGATCAGTGAGGTGAAGGAGAAGATCGTCGGAAGAGAAGGACGGCCGAAAGCCACACTGGGTAACAGGAAGGAGGCGGTGCTGGCGGAGATGCTGGTGGATGCGGTGGGTGAGGATAGATTCCAGGACCTTGCTGAAGACCAAGGTAAGGCTGATGGGACAGGAGGAGGAGACGGCGGATGGCGGTTTGCCAGGTTTAAGGAACATCAGGATATGGGAGGTTTTCCACAGGTCGGGGTAGTAACCGGTGGACAGGACTACATTGTAGAGCCTGGCCAGGGTGGAGAGGAAAGAGACAGGAGCTTCACAAAGGTGACGGTAGGTAACACGATCGTGACCAGGAGCGGTGTTGCGTTGTGTGCGGAGTGTAGCAATGAGATCCTGTGTAGTGATAGGGGCATTGAGTTCCGTGTGTGCAAGTACTGGAAACCAAGAGCGAGGGGAGGGACAGAGGTGTCAGTTCGATAGCGGACATCCGGGAAGAGGGAGTAATCGAACTGGGGATCATCGGGGATGGAAAAGACATCGAAGCGGTAAGATGCAAAGTGATTTGCCGTACTAAGGGAGTCAGGGAAGGGGTGATCATCATGAAGAAGAGGATAGTAGGGGAGGGTTTACTTCCGGTAAGACGACAGAAGGCTGACCAGAACTTGGACGAGTTGATGGGTAGGGTAGCATTTAAACGGGTGCATGTCTGTCGCCAGTCCCAGCGTTTCTTAGCCGCGAGCAAATTACGAATGTGTCGCTGGAGTTGCCGGTGGTGTCGGAGTGTGTCCGGGTCACGTGTGCAGAGGAAGGCACGGTAGAGACGGCGGGATTCACGGAGGAGGAGGACGGCATGTGGGGGTAAGGTAGGATGGTGGGGGTGGACGGCGACAGTAGGGACATGGGCCTCCACGGCCTCAAACAAGGGCTGCTGGAGAAAGGAGGCGGCATGGGTTACATCAACAGGGTGGTGGTAGGTGAAGGGGTGGCTATCGACCTGGGTGGAAATGGTATCCCAGTAGGCATTGCAGTTGTCATGGGAATAGTCATGGATGTACTTAGGGGGAGGGTCACGACGAGGGTCAGGGCGGGGTGACGACCGTCTGAAACGGTAAGGAGGACAGGGAGATGGTCGCTACCAATAGGCTCCAGGACATCCACCGTTATGCGGCCAAGGAGGTTGGGGAAGGAAAGGATTACATCGGGAGTGGAGTTGGATTCGGGACGGGTGTGCTGGGGGATGGGGATGAGGTCGCCTTGAAGAAAGGAGAGGAACTGATGCCACCGCCATAACTGGGCGGCGGAACGACTATGGATGTTGAGGTCGGAGGCGATCATGTAGGAGGAGAAGGTACGGTCAATGTGGGAGGGGAAGTCGAAGGGAATAGGGGCATTAGGGCGGACATAGATGGTGGCGCAGGTAACGGTAAGGCCGGGGAAGAAGAGACTAAGGATCAGGTGTTGGTGGGGTTGGGAAGGAGAGGTTGGAGCCGAACGGGGATCTGGTGGTGGTGCCCAATGGCAACTCCGCCACGCGCAATCGGGATTATCGGAGCGGTGGAGGAGGTAGGGTGAAGTGTGGATGGTGTGGTGGGGTTGGAGGAAGGTTTCATTGAGGAGGAAGGCATCCACGTGGTGGGTGGCAAGGGTGTGCAGGAAGAGGTTCTAGTTGGCGGGAAGGGAGCGGATGTTGTTGAAAAGAATACGGTGCTGGGCCTGAAGCTCCGCCAACACCTCCTCCTCCATGATCGTCGGACTAAGCCAAGTGATCACGGAGGTGAGGGTCAGCGGGTGACGCGGGAGTTTGGGTTGGCGGGAGAGAGGCGGGGAAGGAGCAGGGGTGAGGGAGGTGTTAGGGCCAAAGTGGGTGACAGGGATGCGGGAAAGGAGGTCTGTGTGGAGGGTAGGGCTGGGGGAGGAGATGAGCACCGAATCACGGCGAGGAGTGAGGAGGGAGATGGGGGCACCAGGAAAATTCTGGCGAAGGAAGAGGATGAGGTTCTGGGCTTCAAGAAGGGAGGGATCAGGACGGGAGAGGAGGTAGCGGTAGGAGGAGGGGGTGGAGGAGGAGGAGTAGGGGGAGGAGGAGGAGGGGGCAGGAACAGGCGGGGAGACATCCATGGCATCATGGGTGGGGGAAGGGGGATGAGACGGAGCCTTTTTGGGAGTAGAGGAGGCAGGGGTGCCACTGGGCCGCTTGACGGCGACGGAGGAGTTGTGGGGGATGGGAGCGACTTGAAGGTGGTGGGGAGTGGCAGGTCCCGGTGCTGGAGGCGGCGCCGGAGATGGTGAGGACGATGGCGAAGGCGACGGTGAAGACGATGACGATGAAGACGAAGGGGAAGCGGAGAGTGGAGCGTGGGCCGTAGCCCTCTGGGAGACCACCCTAGCGGGGGCCGCAGAAATGGAAGGAGCAAAGGGAGGGAGTGGAGGGAAGGGATCAGAGGAGGCACAGGAGGGAGGAACCGGGAATGGGGCGACAAATAATGAGGGAGATGGGAGAGTGAGGAGTGGGGGGATGGACTGAGGGGGGAGTGATGCGGCACACCACGTGATAGTGGTGGTGGCGGTGGAGGGGTATGTGTATATGATGGCAGTGGTGGTGGCAGTAGTGGCGGTGGTGGGGGTCGACATTACGAGAAGGGGAAAAGCACAGGACAGGACAAAGAAGGTGATGAGAAACACAGAGGAGAAGGGAAGGAGAAACTATGTAGGAGACTGGGGCCGAAGCCTCACTCTGCTGCTGCTGGCAGGGGAGGCGACCTGGCTGGCCGGTCGGTGGTGACGCTAATGCTGCTGCTGCTTCTGCTGCTGCTGCTGCTGCTGGACGCTGGCTGGGACCGCAGCTGGACGCTGGCTGCTGGCTGGGACCGCAGCTGGACGCTGGCTGCTGGCTGGGACCGCAGCTGGACGCTGGCTGCTGGCTGGGACCGCTGCTGGACGCTGGCTGCTGGCAGGAACCGCTGCTGGACGCTGGCAGGAACCGTGGCTGGCCGCTGGACGCTGGCTGCAGGCTGCTGGCTGCTGGCAGGAACTGCTGCTGGCTGCTGGCAGGAACCGCTGCAGGCTGCTGGTGAGGACCGATGCTGGCTGGACTGCTGCACGTAGACGGGCTGGCTGGCGCCTGTAACACCTATCGCTTCGACTGGTACCGTAAGAACACAATCGAAGGGCGGTATTCAAACGAAATACCGCCGGAGATGTTTTTGTGAGACAATGGATTAGGGTTTGTTGGTATTCTATTCGCGCATGGAGCATGGGTAGAATGATTGATTAGAGGGATCCATGCGCGTTGTAATGTCCTAGCCTTCTCCTGACGACCAAAAGGGAGTGTTGCCCAGAAAGTAATGCACCACATGTTTTCTCTCAGCCGAAAACAATGTTACGAACGCAAAACGTTGCGTATGTATTACTTGAAGTCTCCTAAGTGAGAACGCCAAGTTTCCGTCACTTCCGAGAGATGGCATAGCTGCAGGAGCGTTTCAAAATAGCCTCTATAGGTGATATACGTTACAAGAAACGTGCCGTCTTTGAATTTCTCACTGCAGACAACGAAACTGTGGAGAATATTCACAAACGGTTGTGCAAAGTCTATGGAGAATCTGCTGTCGACAGAAGTACAGTTAGTCGCTGGGCACGGAGGGTGAGGTCATTAGAAGGCGGTTCGGTGGAGCTCCACGATTTGCAGCGATCGGGGAGACCGCCCGCAGAAGTCACACCTGACATGCTACAGCGAGCTGATGTTGTCATTTGCGAGGACAGACGCTTTACGACTCGAGAAGAGATTTTGAGGACGATGAAGAGGTGATTCACACAGTGAAGCACTGGCTCCGCCACCAGGACAAGGATTGGTACCGACAGGTCATACACGCCCTTGTTTCGCGCTGAAGGAAGGTCATAGAACTGGGTTGAGATTACGTGGAAAAATAGGGTGTGTAGATAAAACACCAATCTTTCGTGTGTATTATATTATACAGTGTTCGGGCGTAACCAACAGGTAAGTGCTTTGTTCTGATCGGTTGAGGACCGCTGCCTGTGCATTATTTGAAATTGACAGCTGCTTTCAAGTATTAAGCGAGTTGCATGGCTTAGAGGTGTGGTCACATTTCGAGTGCACTTCTGGGAGCATGCGTACTTATTATTCAATAACATTGGTACCATATATGCGTAAAAACCATTTTAATGGCAGAAAATGATGTTTCTTTCATTGTTTGGATCCTTGGATCGTTTGTATGTTTTAGCAAAAAAATTATATGATAACTATTTGATTTATTTTGAATTGCACGGTGAATTTAACATTCTTTTTAGCTGATAATCCCATAGGCGGTATTAATCACGCTACACCAACACACATGTGTTCAGAAATTTGATTATGACCGGGTCTACAGCCTTCATGATATTTTTAAATGAGATCATTCCGCTTTAGGCTGTTAAAACTTTGTTTATTGTGATTGCAGTTTCGACACGTGGTCATTTTCAAGCATTCTCAAAGCAGTTAGAGGTCAAATATAATTCATGTAAATCTGAAACTGACAAACATTGTAAATGAAAATTTCAAATCAACTTATGTGGAATGTTGTAGCCCACTCAATTATATAAAGCTATGACATGAAGTGCATTAATATATTATTGTTATTACTATTACTAGTTAGTTAATTAAAAATATTCTTTATTTATTATTATAAATAAATATTATTTATGAGTGCTTTTCTTTTAATTATTGGTTTAGTTATTGGTTTTAGTTGGTGAAGCTTTGTTCCTTATTTTCTTTTGTCTTTACTCTCCTGAAAACCTGGAAAATATAAACAATTAGTTTTAAGTACCACCGGAGAACAAGAGATGTATTCTGCATTGGCTATCTCGCGGAAATTCCTCGTCGTTATCTGCGCCATCTGAAATCTCTAAAACCTTTACTCGCTACGCAGATCGTTCGGCACAACTGTAGGCTATGTTGTTTGATGAGTCTGGGTGATAGGTCCAACAATTTATCAAGTTAAAGTGTATTAAGTTGGAGGTAATCTCTCGACGAATTCTCACCGTGGGAAATGCAGGTTCGTACTATCGTTCCAAACTTCACATCCGAGCGATCTACGTCTTGTAATATCTGTACCGTGATAATTAACTAATTTCGGTATGGAGATATACACACCTTGAATACTTGATGTTTGGTATTGGATTTTATTTTGTGCAAAAAACTTTTATGAACATCTACTATATACCATAATGCCCTCTCACAACAATACAATCTCTTTCCTCCTCTCACACGTCCGATTTTCTTCACAAAGAGTCTCTAAAACAAAATCTGTTGTTCGGTAAGACACAGAGATTCGTTCGTAGCACGGAACGTCCGATTCTCGCTGTTACTTCTACGTTCTTACACATATTGTATATTACGCGTCTTTCCCTATAGCTTACATCAATTATTGTGAGAATGTCGAACGACTTGTACCATTTCACAGTATCGAACACTGTTTCTACATCGACACATCCTGTGATGGTGTCTTATTTTTAGTAAGTCTTGCTTCCATTATGAAGTGCAACGTCAGAACGGCCTCTCTGGTTGCTTGCCTTTTCTAAAGCCAAGCTGATCGTCACCTAAGGATACTTCAGTTTTCATTTCCGTTCTTCTGTATATTATTGCTGTCAACAGTTATATGGATGAGCTGTTAGGCTGGTTATGCAATAATTCTCGCACATGCCTTCCCTTGGTGTCTTCGGAATTATGTGGATGATATTTTTTTTTCAAAAGTATGATTTTGTGTCTTCCGTCTCCTATATTGTACACTCTAGTTAGAATACTCGTTTGGATGCCATTTACTCAATGATTTTAGAAATTCCGAAGGAGTTTTACCTATTCCTTCTGCCTTATCGCTAGTCTTCCAGAGCTCTGACAAAGTTTGATTCTCATCTCTCTATCAGGCCATGAGACAGTTCATCCCCCTCGTAAGGCCCTCTGTGTACTCTTTCCATCTATCCGTTCTCTCTCCTGTGTTTAACAGTGGAATTCCCATGGCTCTCTTAATATTGATGCCATTGCTTTTAATTAGACCGGGCATAATTTCGACTTTTCTAACACTCAATCAGTGCTCCCGAGAGTAATGCCTTTTTCGATTTCTTCACATTTTTCTTGCAGGCATTTATCTTAGGCTCACTACACTTTCTATTTATTTCATTCCAAAGTTACTTATATTGCTATGTTCTCTCTTCCGTTGAACATTCCTTCTTTTGTCGTTCACTTGAGGTATTTCTTCCGTTAGCCATTGTTTCTTCGCAGTTATCTTCCTTGTACTTATATTTGTAATTCTATGGTTGCCCTTTTTAGAGGTGTCCATTCCTCTTCTATTCAACTGCAGTATCTGTAACCTCAGAGAACTTCAAATGCATGTCACCATTCCTCAGCACTATTGCATTCGCCGTCAATCCCCGTTCATTTTTCCTGACGATTATCTGAAACTCCAACCTACTCTTCTTCCTGACTAAATTGTGGTCTCATTCTATATCTGCTCCTGGCAATACCGTACAGCCCAATACTTGTTTTCGGAATCTGTCTGACTATGACGTAATCTAGCTGGAATCTTGAGACCACAACCTCCTTTCGTTAGGAAAGGAAACATGTCGATACTGATTATTAGAACAGTTTGTGTGTTTGATCTTAAAAAAAGGAAGGGCTTTTCCTAGTATACATATTCCTCTGTAATTTTTGAACAGTGTATTTGCTGTACTAGCTCCAGTTTATTTGCAAAACTCAATTAGTCTTTTTCTTCCCTTATTTCTACTACCGAGTTCTTTAAGCTATCGTATTATATGTTATTAACAGTGCTGCTAGCATTACTGCTGTCTCCCAGTGGACGGTGTTACCGGAATTCTCCAGTAAAATCCCAGTTTTCTGTCTCGTTGCTCATATATTTCTTGTGAAGGAGCACAGTACATTCTCTGCGAGGAGGACAGCAGGAACTCGGGGCCAGGAGCGAAGGCCACACACTGGCTGTTGGTACACAGGGACTAGTTGCACGTGCAAGGACTTTCGCTGCAGCACAGTAGGTCCCTGACTCCAGCGAGTACCTCCACTAGGTGCTAATGCGTACAGTCTGTTACTCTGAGCGAAAGCTGTTTCAAGGTGCACCTCTTCTGTCGGAAGGTGGAAGTTCAGTTGAAAACTAACACGTGATATAAAGATACGTACAGTAAAATATTAATGTGTATAATGTATAGACGGGGCCGTCTGGTGTACTTCCTTATGCCCGAGACATGACAACTTTTTGCGGTAAAGAAACGAAGGGAAAACCACCAAATACATCCACGTAATGAACAGGTCCACCCTCAACGTGGAGCACTGATTCATTTCTTCTGGGTATCGATGTATTAATATTCCGTAAGCGGGCAACAGAATTTTACACCTTTCGTCACAACGAAGCTGTTCAAATTATTTGAGGTGTGCTAGAGTAAAAGGACATTAATCAACGTGCACTAGTGAAAACAAAAATAACTCTCAAAGGCAAATTTCACAGAAATTTCAGAAACAGAAACACCGAAAATACGTTTGATTCTAAAGAAATAATGACAAAAAATTTGCAGTAAAACTGGAAACTAACAGTAAACTCTCAGGATTTTGTTTTCTGTAATTTATCTTTTTACATAAGACATTCAGCTTTCCCACGCCATGGAATTCATCCATTGAACATTGTAGTAACCACTCTCGATTAGATCCCTCATTACGACTTCAGCCATTCAACATGAAACATTGATAACACATTGTTCTATAATGATACTGTGACTATACTCTTAACATAACATTAGAACATTAAAGTTTATTCATGTCTGCATAAAAAGGAATTAAGCAAGCTCAAAGTCATTAGTCACGTTCGAGACTCTAATAAATTTGTATTTCGACATCAGGAAACTGACCGCCGGTCCAATAAATATCTCTTTTTCGTGATCCTGTGTGGTCCATTGTAGAGCAGATCAAAGCTGAAACCTTGAAGGCTGTGAGAAAACTGGTCTTGTCCCAGTTACAGTCATTGCCTGATTATGTCTTTGTCACGGTCGAACGCAATTATGGCTACGAATAGCATGAACCTCATGGGCCTTCACTGAATCAAAACTACTTCAATTAGAAGGAAGATCTTGAAATTTTCTTTCCTCAATTTCTAAGTTATAACTTTTGAGAGTTCGAAAAACTCGACGGCAATTATGTGCTCCATTCTGTCATGATCAAGTTTCCAGATGCCCCATCGTCTTCTCTATTAAGTCCCAATTAGGGGGCAGAATGCGCCGGAACATTACAACTTCTGGTGAAATACTTATAGTCAAACACTAGCAAAAAATTGTATTCGAAAACGTAACTTGTATCCATCCCAACACACAGACAGACAAATCAATTCAACGTCAGACTGACGAGAACCAGAACACGTAATGGACATTGACTCACAGTCAGCTGTCATGAAATCTCAAACTACTTCACCGTTCACCACCATTATCTTGCAAATTAAAATAGTGCCAGAGTGCTTTCGGGTCTAAAATACGGTGGTAACTGTTCTTTCGAAATGTGGAATTCCAGAAGTCTGAATGTGTTGGAAAGCTAGAAAATCTGGAAAGGGATACGCTTAGGCTCCGTCTAGATACAGTTGCGATCAGTGAAGTTAAACGGAAAAAACACAAAACTTTCTGGTCAGACGAGTACGGAACAGTATCGCCTGCAGCAGAAGATGATATAATGGGAGCACGATTCGTTAAGAATATGAGGGTAGGACAAAGAGCGAGTTTCTGTCAGTAGTTCATTAATAGGGTTGCTCTCACCAGAAACGACGGCAAACCAACGCCACAACAATAATTTCAGGTATGCATGCCGACGGCATTTTGCCAGTATTAGAATCAGAATTTTAAAGAGCTTTGGTCGACTTAAGATCAAATAAGGCCATAGGGATGGATAACATTCCATCGGGATTGCTAAAATCACTGGGGAAGTGGCAACAAAACGACCATTTACATTGGTGTGTAAGGGCATGAGAGTGGCGATATACCGTTAGACTTCCGGAACAATGTCATCCCCACAATCCCGAAGATATCAAGAGCCTAAAAGTACTAGAATTATCGCACAATGAACTTAACAACACGTACATACAAGCTGCTGATAAGAACAATACGCGGAAGAATGGAAAACAAAATTGAAGATCTATTACATGAAGATCAGAAAGGCAGTTCTAATGTCGAGGTTGACAATCAAAGCAAGACTAAAGAAATTCAAGGTACGCTCATGGGATTTGTCGAACAGGAAAAAGCGTTCGATAGTGTAAAATGGTGCACGGTGTTCGAGATTTTGAGAAAGATAGGTGTAAGCTGGATTGAAAGACGTGTAATTTACGCTGTGTACAAGAATAAACAAGGAAGAATAAGACAGCAGGACTAAGAAAGAAGTAAGGCAGGGATGTAGTCCTTCGCCTCTAATGTTCAATCTACACGTCGAGTAGGCAATGAGGAAAAGAAAAAAAAGTGTAAGGGTGGAATTAAAACTGACGGTGAAAGGATATCAGTGACAAGATTCACTGATGACATTGCTTTCCTCAGTCAAAGTGAAGGAAATTATTGGATCTGTTGAATGGAACAGTCTACTGATACAGAATATGGACTGAGAGTAAATCGAAGAAAGACGAAAGTAATGCTAAGCAGCAGAAATGAGAACAGTGAGAAACTAAACATCAGAATTGGGATTCACGAAGTAGACGAAGTAAAGTGATTCTGCTATCTAGGCAGCATTATAACCCGTGATGGGCGGAGCAAACAAACTAACACTGGCAAAAAGGACATTCCTGGCCAAGAGAAGTCTAGTACCATCAAACGTATGTCTCAATTCTAGGAAGAAATTTCTGTGAATGTACAGGGGACAGGCAAAATAGTGTGAATGCCTGTAGTTACTGGGGAATGGTTTATTAATAACGGGTTGGACCCCTATTTGCACGTAATACAGCTGCTATTCTTCTTCGAATACTGGCATATGATGATTGTATAGTCTCTAGTGAAATGTTATGCCACTCTTCGATGACAACCTTTCCTAGCGTCTGTAGTGACGAGGGAGGCGGAAATCTGCTCCAATACAACCCACAAGGGTTCGATAATGTTCAAGTCCAGGGTCTGTGGTGGGCAGGGAAGCCGCTGCAGTTCAGTTGCATGCTCCTAATACCACGATTGTAGCGTCCTGGCTGTCTGAATGGGTGCATTATCGTCCGGAAACATGGCATCATTGTTGGGGAACAACATTTTAGTCATGGGGTGCATATGAGTACCTAAAATGTTCACATAATCGTTGACTGTAACACGGCTTCTGAATTGAAGGGACCAACAGAACACCATGATATAGCTGCCGACACCGTCACATTTCCCAGTCATGGACTGTGTGCTGTCACCGCCAGACACCACACTTGCTAGGTGGTAGCTTAAATCGGCCGCGGTCCATTTAGTACATGTCGGACCCGCGTGTCGCCACTGTGTGATCGCAGACCGAGCGCCACCACAAGGCAGGTCTCGAGATACGGAATAGCACTCGCCCCAGTTGTACGACGACTTTGCTAGCGACTACACTGACGAAGCCTTTCTCTCATTTGCCGAGAGACAGTTAGAATAGCCTTTAGCTAAGTGAATGGCTACGACCTAGCAAGGCGCCATTAACCATTAACTTGTATCATCAAGGAATGCTGTATTCACATGAATGATTAAAAGTTAAGTATTAAAGCAGCTACGTACTTTTCTTGCTACCATTCATTACGTATCATGTTTCAGACCTCTATCTAGCCTACGTGATATTAACGCGTGCCTTTCGGCTACTTCAGTGTGGCGTAGCTGTCTTGTTACGCCACAACAGACTGTGCGGCTGATCCTGGCGGAGGTTCGAGTCCTCCCTCGGGCATGGGTGTGTGTGTTTGTCCTTTGGATAAGTTAGGTTAAGTAGTGTGTAAGCCTGGGGACTGATGATCTTAGCAGTTAAGTCACATAAGATTTCACACACACACACGTCACACTAACGCCTTCATGCTTAAACGTTGGAATCAAGCATCAGGAATGTGGGCCTCTTTTGGCGTTCTCCAGACGTAAATCCGCCCCGATCGTTAGGAAATATCGAAAACGTTGACTCGTCGGACCATATGACGTGTTTTCCATGATCAGCCGTCTAGGATTTTTGAACCTGACACCAAGTTTTACGCTTCTTTGCGTTGGTTGTCGTCACTAATGGTTTCGGCATAGCAGCTCGTTCATGAATACTCGCTTTACGGAATTCTTGGCGGACAGTGTCGGTAGACAGGGGGTCTCGAAGATGGCTATTGAGCTCTGCAGTCACTTTAGCCGCCGCAGTTTTGTGTTGTTTGGCCACACTTCGTGTTAGTGCGCTACGATCTCTGTCATTTAGTTTTGATCTGCGCCCACTGTAAGACGTGCATATTTCTATTGTCTATTGTCAAATCACAATGTATGAAAGATGTTTATATTTTATTAATATGATTAAGTAGGAATAATTAATATTTGTCATGTTGGAAATAATTGTGGTATCAGGGATTGTCTGCACCAGAAAGTACTGTTGAAAAGAGAGACCGCAAATTGACATAATTTTAAAAAGGGCCGGAGAGACCGCGTATGGATACATTTTAAGAAAAGAGCGGGAAAGACCGCGCATTGATACATTTTGTAATGGTAGCAGGGATTGCCTGCACCAGAAAGCATTGTTGGCAGGAGAGACCGTACTTTAGCGTTCGTAGGAAGTCAGTAGTAAGCGAGAAGTGAAGCGAATCGGTAGCAGGTCTGAAGCGAGAAGTTGAGAGGAGCGGTGTGCCTGCCAGCCACCAGCTATGATGATGATGAGCGTTTGGCGTCATTGGCCGGGAGGCCCCTCGCGGGGCAGGTCCGGCCGCCATATCGAAGGTCTTATTACATTCGGCGCCACATTGGGCGACCTGCACGCCGGATGGGGATGAAATGATGATGAACACAACACAACACCCAGTCCCTGAGCGGAGAAAATCTCCGACCCAGCCGGGAATCGAACCCGGGCCCAGAGGACGGCAATCCGTCACGCTGACCACTCAGCTACTGGGGCGGACGCCACCAGCTATGATTTGCAAGAGATTATAAACGGATGTACAAAGACATCAGCTAACTATTATAATGAGAGGAACTAATATTATTGAATTAATTTTTTGAGAAAACTCAAGACTACTGAAGGTATGTTTGCGCATTGCTAGTTGTAAGATTATTGTAAAAAGTAAGTCCCATTTGAACGTTTGTAAAATCATTTCATTCGGAGTATAATTAACTTTTGCCAGCAATATTCCATTTCTAATTATGATCCATCCCAAAAACCATCAACGTAAAACTTTGCAAAATGTTATTGTTGTCAAGAAAAAGTTTAACTATGAATTACGTAACTTCAATCAAATTAATTAAAGAATAACGTCAGCTTTGGTAATAAATACAGCCACTTATTACGAAAGCCCACCAGCAGCTAATAAAGTATAGTAAAACAGAGTAAGTATATTCACGTCGCAGTTCGATGTAGCAGTCAGATGGCGATCCAGTAACAGTAAAAAAGGTAAGGAACAGTTCTGGGTTATTGCAGATAACGACTGAGGGCCACAGACGACGACACATTCTATGTTTTGTCGAAATAATCCGAAAATCACTTTTAATAAGCAGCAATTAAATTTGTATGCGAAGATTGAGAAAGAGAATAAATTTCATAGGGAAGATTTCATTTGTTATTATTAAGCAAGAGAAAGAAATCCTAAGGGAAGGTTACATAGGTTATTGTAAAAGGGAAGGATATCATTAATAAAAGAGGTATAGAGGAGACGGGAAGGTTTCACCACTATTACATTTGCACGATGATGTCTTTCCATGTTTTGTGTAGGCTGTCATAACTGTTGAAACAGTTGCTCTTGAAACATTTGGCTGTCTTGGTTGCTGATGCTCCAGATAACCGTGCGGCCACAACTTGGGAGCTCTTTAGGTCTTACATTGCAGGTCGATCTCGGCCTCTGAATGCAAATACGAAGTGTGCACTACTCGTAAACAACCTGCACTGTTGCCCAGTCCGTCCTGAACACGAACAGTCCAGCGCGAGACGTGCCTTACCTATGTTGTTGACCGTCAAACACAACCATTCAGTTACTACCACTGTTCACATTTTTTTGCGTATCCCTTGTACGTTCGCACCACAGCATTGTATGGTAATGAAACATTGACAGTGGGGAAGCCTGGTCAGAATGCCGAAATGCTCAGTGGTGTGGAAATTGAAATCATATGACTGGATTAAAAATGATCTAGAAGATAAATTTAATGTTATTTACAGTGTTCTACAAGGATGATTCATACTATGAAAGAAACGAACGGATGGTGCGAGTAGGTCTCGTGCTCTGATGTTTCCATACAAATTTAATGCATACTTCTATACTACTATATAAACACAACTGGTTGTTGCCAAAAATCTCGAAAAGTTCTTGACTGCTTTGTTTGAAATTTTTACGAGATGCTCTAAACATTCAGACATACATAGACAGCATTTTAACAATTTTCAGGCTATCTGTTAAAACCAACTGCGAGAAAGAATATTCTGAGGTGTGCTGTCAAAATGTGCAGTCTCTATTTCTTTCTCGCAGTCAGTTTCAGGTACAATAGCAAGTCATGTAAAACATTAGTCAGATCGTTCTAACGTACACAGCGTGATTCAGTTGACCCTACTGATGGCCTTTGTGTAACCCGCAACACCTTCAAAAACCATGCACGAGATTTTCATGTTCTGCCTCTCGCTAGCGCAAACTAATACCCCTACGGAATAAATGTGACAACCTCTTCGTAGCAAGTTTGATACATTTAAATCTTGTACTGGAATACTTTTCACTGGAGGCCACGGTTATTATTAAAGAAAAACGCATTTCAAAGTCACTTTTGCGCATTCGTCTCGAATAATTAGGAAACTACAGCCTCTAGCGAAAATGTATGCCAGTACAAAATTTAGCTACATTAAATTTCTTACAAAATGGTCTTTTCATATTTTCTGTAGTACTAACAGTCTGCTCGTAGCGAATGAGAGAACATGAGAACACCATGAGTGGTATTTAAAGTGTTATTGCTTCTGTGAAACGCATGAGTAGGATCAGCTGAATCTCTCTGTACGTTCTTTCTCCTTGTATCTAAGTTTCAAACAAAAATTGTATACATAGAAATATGCTGTTCCGTTTTCTTCCTCGCTGGATGTTTTATAGAAAACAGAAACGTATTATTTGTGGTTTGTCAGCCTATGATTAGAGTACTGCTACGGAATCTAAATTGTCCATTCACAGATCAGAAGTATGAGAAATACTGTCACTGAAGATACTATGCTCACACATCCAGCAGCTGGATCTCAATTTCCAATCAAGGTTTCTTTTGCAATAACAATTTACAACGCTCTAGATCAAAGACAGGGGTAAGGGAACAGAAAATGTGTTGAGGACATTTTAGGAAGTTATGTTCGATCAGATAGTGACAAAAGAATTGAAAGTGAACGTAATATAGGATAGGAACTGTGAGAGAGTGAAGACGGCTTTGCTTTGGCTCCTGTGGATTCCTTGAATGAAATAAGTGATCAAAGTGATGAAGGCAGAAGTGTAGAGACTGAATTCTTCGGTGAAGGTGCTGCTAGAATTATATTGGGTCGAACAAATATGGCTGGTCGTCGAAGCCTCTTCCAACGATGGCCAGTGGCATCTTTTTGCGTGTTGGTCGTAAGTGGGGTGAATAGTTTGTCCTTCACAATTCCTACAAAGACAGTACTCGTCGGTGACAAAGCGAGACAAATAGTGTCACTTACCCTGTGAACTTCTTGCATCCTCCACTGTGTTTTGGGCATAGCGGACCCAAGAGATCAAGTCGTTGTGGAACGATTGGAACAACGCAAAAGACGTTCCACCTGTGATACAAAAAAGAAGAGAAAGTCGTCTTATACGAGGGTTGGCCGTACGGAGTGGCCGTGCGGTTCTATGCGCTACAATCTGGAGCCGAGCGACCGCTGCGGTCGCAGGTTCGAATCCTGCCTCGGGCATTGATGTGTGTGGTGTCCTTAGGTTAGTTAGGTTTAATTAGTTCTAAGTTCTAGGCGACTGATGACCTCAGAAGTTAAGTCGCATAGTGCTCAGAGCCATTATACGAGTGTTGTCCAGAAAGTAAGTTCCGATCGGTCGCGACATGGAAACCACTGGGAAACTCCGGTTAACCATTGCACAGATGTGTTGGGCAGTATCTCTAGTATGCCCGTCGATCGCGTCGCGTCGCTCTTTTTAGTTTTGAGAGAATAGTGAGCACGTAAAGATGCGTAGGGAATAGCGTCTCCCGCAAAGTACGAGGGCCTGGTTAGAGATTTCGCCTGTGTCGTGCAGCCCACATAACACAACTGTCGGGCAGTTCCTTCTTCATGCCAATTCTCGGCCGCATACTGCAGGGACAATGAAGGCGGTCCTGCAGCGTTTCTGATGGGAAGTATTTGATCACCCACAGTACAGTCCGTAACTGGCTCCCCCTGAGTCTCATCTCTGCTCACAAGACCTGCTTGCTATGAATACAAAATTTTTTCACAGACAACGAACTGCAGACGAGTGCAGATAACTGGCGGAAAGCACAGGCGGCTGCTTTCTATGACGAGGATATTGGAAAGTTGATGCAACACTACGGCAGAACTCTAAGTTGGAGCGGCGACTACGTAGAGAAGTAGGTGGAAGGTGTACCTAACTGTTGCAAATAAAACGTTTCTGGTTTTCACTGTGGTTTCCATTTCGCGACCGATCGGAACTTACTTTCTGGACAACCCTCGTATTTGCTATTGTTGCAAGGAAGCAATCTGACTTCAAATCTGTACAAAAATTTCCAGTGAGTGCAAAGAAAACCGCTCAGTAGAAAATGAAACACCTAGAAAGTACTAGTGTAATTTTCATTTTTTAAATGTTTGGTGTTAGTATGTTTATGTTATTACATGAAGAATAAATAATAAAAGTATAGCAAAAAGTAAAATTTGGAGTGCCAAGTATTTGAGTTTCCATAGCATTAACGTTATTATGTAATATTACGTTAATTCGTACAGTTTTTCAATTAAACGGTTTTTTTGTAGAAATTAACTTTAAAATTTATTTGAACGTTTTTTGTGTGGTATTAATGCAACATTTTACATAAAATCTGAACTGATTCATTGAAATTTCTGAATGAAATTTTCATGACTATTTAAATACAGTGGTCACTCAGACCGCAACTGGGATAGTATATGACAAAAAATGACCTGGGAAGATAGGGGTTCATCCGGTTTTATTATGTATCCAATTAATTATCCTATGCCTTGTCGCAACGGTTTCAATCATGACTCAAACGAATCTATTTACAAAAGCTTGAGGCGCTACGACCGCCATTGATGAACAAGTATTGGTTTTACTGCAGTATCATTTTTAGCATGTCGATGCACATCGTTTGTGAGAAAAATAATCTACGAATATAGTACTACACGAGGACAATAGTCACCCAATCCCTGTTATCTGCCTAACGACTTCCAGTTCCAGTTATTTGTATAGGTACTGACCAAATTTGAAAATGAACTCATTATGTCAAAATATGTTCATTATGAGACATTACACTAAATTTTTAACACTGTAAGTAAAATGTTAACGTTGGAAACTCAATCTACGTCTTGAGATAGTGTTAACTCACAGCAGCCTAAGTACGCAGACTATATTCATCCAGTATTAGAAAATGAGAGCACTTCCATAAAACTTGACATATAATTTCAAACCTTTTCGGAACGTTTTTTCACTGAACGTAATAATGAAAGGAAAAAAGTTGATCGGTTGTCGTATTTTCACTGTTCATGCTATAAAACTTCAACATCAAGAATGGCCATTTAATTTATCACTTATTTTTTGCTAAATCTACTTGCAATACGTTTTGCAAACTGTACCCACATGTACCACTGAATGTACCTGCAACATTATGTAATTGTACGACGCCTGTTTAAGGAGGTAGGATGACATTGCCATTCACATACGTGGAAAACTAGGTTTTCTCAAAACGGAGCGCAGGTTACCCAGATTATAGTCATCCAGTGTTTGCTAATGACAGCACTTGGGAACTTCCGACAAGTTTATTTGAGAGTATTTCTTTAATCTCTGGGAAAGTAGTCCAGAACTAATGACACCAAGATAATTAGGGTTTTATGTCTTCAGTAATAAAGGTTTTTCATGGTTAACATCAAATAGTTAACACAATGACTCATTTTTAGTCATATATTGCAATCTGTTTTGTACGCTACATGTTAGTCTGAATCTTTAAAGAATGGGGCGTACGAGGCTTACTGGTTTACAGTATTCGATGACGTTTGCTGAAGATTTATTTACGCTACATAAATTTAGATCTTAATAACTAATTGGAATAATTATAAGCAGCAATGTTCCGTATGACAGAATCGAAAGACAACACTGTGAATATTTAAGCCCAGCACAAATTCAATGCTGTTCAGATCTGTGTCTGCGGCTTTATATGTCGTTACAAATGAGCAATCTTAGTGTCAATTCAACGTGTTACTTTTCTTCACGGAGCTAACAAAAACTGCGTATTTAGTGCGTAAACTGCAGCACCGTTGGGCGCTCGTACGAAGGAAACAGTGGAAGAAGAGTTCGTTAAAAAGGAATTCATTTTTCTTTCAAGAGAGAATGCGTTGTTAGCAGCATGGAAATATTTTTCTGTTGTGCACTGTGCACAGTCGAACCAATATGTGCAGTGAAATTCGCGTTGTTTTATTTACTGCTTCAGTAGAGAGTCGTCGACGTCGACTTTAATCCTAAAGGTGCGGTCACGTTGGGAGCCCCTCCTCCCGTGATGAGCTACGTACAGAAGCACGCCGAGTACCCGCAAGGAGCACAGGTGTAAATGCACCTACGGGATGTACTGTATGTGTCCCACGATAGGCTGTCGGGAAACCAAGTGGATTTTGTTGCATGTTATTGCTATAAGTAACACACTGGTAAAGGGAGGCCTCCTATTGGTTAGAAGAAATTTTTATAATTACAGATTGCACCTGTAGGTTCTGCTTTCCCAAGTTCCGTGATTAACCCTAGTCGCCGTATTGTCACAGCGATTAGGTTCGCACCTGCAGATAGGCAACCCAAGTACCAGGTTCACAAAGCGGGCTGCCTTCGAGCCTTGCCAGACACTTCGCTTCAACGACTTGCACCCACGAACTGACGTTTGTCACTTCGCAAACGAAGCCCATATTGAGGACCTGCAGAAGAGTTACAAACTTGGAGATATTCTCTTTGTGCTCTGATGTCTGTCTGTTGTAAGTTATTCTTGTACGTTTTGTATAGTCGTCTTCTGGAAACCAGGAATACCTCTTGGAAAATGAAACGGCAAGAGATATTCTTTTCATACTTTTACTTCTAACTAAGTCGTTAATTAAAATAACCGTAAGTTGACGTTTTTGAAATAAAATTCTGTGTCAAGGAGTTAATGAGTCACAAGTGCGATAAAAGAGGGAAATTCTTGAGAAATGGAGACAGCCCTCCATTTAATTTCATCATGAACAAAATACACACTATTTACCTATAATATCTTTAAACGTGAAGGTAGCAGAAACTTACGCCTGAACCTTTTGAGACAGGTGCACAGAAAACGAAATCTGGCCACATAAATGTCAACGATTTCATGTGACGTTTTTGCGGAAGCTGAAACAAAATCAAAGCATACAATCTAAGTTTTCTTAGGAGCCTATACATATGCTTTTGAAATGAATTTATGGTGCGATAAATAACAAACTGAGTATGTTACTGTTGCTGGTTACGATATAATAGAATAATACATTTTATGCACGGTGGTGTTTTCTGATTAAGATGTTAAATCAGGTTTCTATATTTGGAGATAAATTTTGCCCGGGTTAGAAATTTGGTATATTCCACGCGGCCGATATAAAGGCGGCGCTTTCGCCTTTTATGAGGTTCCCCTATATAGCTCGTTGCATTGCCAGATTTCACGTGAATTGAACAGAATCATATGCACTGGGCCAAAATGCACATGAAAACGGTTGTGGATGACAGGTTACGTTCGAGGCCTGAAGATGGCACCATGTGGTGTCGGTACTGGTAGCATGTGTTACAAAGAATAAACTATGTTAGATTCAAATACAGCCGTTGGTTTTGTTGTCATTATTCATGTACTACATGTCCGACAAGTACTATGGGTCTGGTAGAAGTCCCACCTTCCTTGGTGGATTACCAGAGACATTACAGAATTTGTTTACTCTATGTATCTTCTCATAATTACGCGTCTTCTAAATAGCACAAATTAGACATAGGTTGGCGTGATTGTGGGGCTTGCATTCTTGTATGTAGTAATTACTAATAATCACTATATAGGCATCCACTTTTGCATAGAATAATTTTGCAGGTTCACACAGTGTTACAGGTGAAAACCGTCAGGAAAATTGGTTACGAATAGAGTTATTAGTTAAGAAGTAATAAATTAAAACGTCACACCTGAAACTGAAGTTTTACTGCATGAGCAGCGAAAATGTAGCAACCGATAAACTTTTCTTCCTTTATTTGTCTGGGCGTATTGTCCGTAGTTGCTTTACAGTTCTTGAGGGTATTTCAGTTTTGATGCAACTACAAAAAAATACGAGTTTTTTTCACTAGATTCGTTTCTCCTTATTGAGGTAAAGCATCCTTAGTAGTCTGGAATTAAGTTATATATATTTCGATTTGCTTTCAGATCGAAAAATAGTTCGTTAACAATATACTGGTTTTTACTTATGGTGATTATCACTTGATTTCTCGCCTACTTCGGGAAATGGTCTCTGCTAGCACATGTTTGATGTTTTTCTTCTTTCGACGATGACACCACCTCCCTTTCCAAGAAAATTTCCAGATACAGAAAGGATTGACAAAAAATAAACAGTTGCTCAATGCCCAAGTAAATATTGGGAACCAGACTATACAAAAAATAATTGATGAAATTATATGAAACAGGAGAAGAACCTTTTCCACCCTTCACTCTCTCCCATTTTCCCACCCATTCTCTCCCCCCCCCCCCCCCCTCTCATTTCACTTCTTGCTCCTTGCCTTCTCCTATAACTCACACTCCATCACACTGCTATACAATTATGTCCGCCGATCATGCCTTCCCCCATCCCAAAAATACCCTCCATCACTATTCCTTCCCTACTCTTACACGGTATGCAGGGTGTTACAAAAAGGTACGGCCAAACTTTCAGGAAACGTTCCTCACACACAAATAAAGAAAATATGTTATGTGGACATGTGTCCGGAAAAGCTTACTTTCCATGTTAGAGCTCATTTTATTACTTCTCTTCAAATCACATTAATCATGGAATGGAAACACACAGCAACAGAACGTACCAGCGTGACTTCAAACACTTTGTTACAGGAAATGTTCAAAATGTCCTCCGTTAGCGAGGATACATGCAGCCACCTTCCGTCGCATGGAATCCCTGATGCGCTGATGCAGCCCTGGAGAATGGCGTATTGTATCACAGCCGTTCACAATACGAGCACGAAGTGTCTCCACATTTGGTACCGGGTTTGCGTAGACAAGAGCTGTCAAATGCCCCCACAAATTAAAGTCAAGAGGGTTGAGGTCAGGAGAGCGCGGAGCCATGGAATTGGTCCGCCTCTACCAATCCATCGGTCGCCGAATGTGTTGTTGAGAGCCGCGCGGGATTAGCCGAGCGGTCTAGGCGCTGCAGTCATGGACTGTGCAGCTGGTCCAGGCGGAGGTTCGAGTCCTCCCTCGGGCATGGGTGTGTGTGTTTGTCCTTAGGATAATTTAGGTTAAGTAGTGTGTACGCTTAGGGACTGATGACCTTAGCAGTTAAGTCTCATAACATTTCACACACATTTTTGTTGTTGAGAAGTGTACGAACACTTCGACTGAAATGTGCAGGAGCTCCATCATGCATGAACCACATGTTGTGTCGTACTTGTAAAGACCCATGTTCTAGCAGCACAGGTAGAGTATCCCGTATGAAATCATGATAACGTGCTCCATTGAGCGTAGGTGGAAGAACATGAGGCCCAATCAAGACATCACCAACAATGCCTGCCCAAACGTTCACAGAAAATCTGTGTTGACGACGTGATTGCACAATTGCGTGCGCATTCTCGTCAGCCCACACATGTTGATTGCGAAAATTTACAATTTGATCACGTTGGAATGAAGCCTCATCCATAAAGAGAACATTTGCAATGAAATGAGGATTGACACATTGTTGGATGAACCATTCGCAAAGTGTACCCGTGGAGGCCAATCAGCTGCTGATAGTGCCTGCACACGCTGTAAATGGTACGGAAACAACTGGTTCTCCCGTAGCACTCTCCATACAGTGACGTGGTCAACGTTACCTTGTGCAGCAGCAACTTCTCTGACGCTGACATTGGGGTTATCGTCAACTGCACGAAGAATTGCCTCGTCCATTGCAGGTGTCCTCGTCGTTCTAGGTCTTCCCCAGTCGCGAGTCATAGGCTGGAATGTTCCGTGCTCCCTAAGACGCCGATCAATTGCTTCGAACGTCTTCCTGTCGGGACACCTTCGTTCTGGAAATCTGTCGACACAAACGTACCGCGCCACGGCTATTGCCCCTTGCTAATCCATACATCAAATGGGCATCTGCCAACTCCGCTTTTGTAAACATTGCACTGACTGCAAAACTACGTTCGTGATGAACACTAACCTGTTGATGCTACGTACTGATGTGCTTGATGCTAGTACTGTAGAGCAATGAGTCGCATGTCAACACTAGCACCGAAGTCAACAATACCTTCCTTCAATTTGGCCAATTGGCGGTGAATCGAGGAAGTACAGTATATACTGACGAAACTAAAATGAGCTCTAACATGGAAATTAAGCGTTTCCGGACACATGTCCACATAACATCTTTTCTTTATTTGTATGTGAGGGATGTTTCCTGAAAGTTTGGCCGTACCTTTTTGTAGCACCCTGTATAAATACTAACTACATAGCAACATAATTAAATAGAATTCCACACCTAAAAAAAGTGTATAGGTCAAATACAACCTAATGGCAAGGTTATGTTGGCAACACTACAGAACACAAAACACAATACGTACTTAGAAGCATAAAAACAAACAGAAAACAGTGGTGCGAAAATCAAAAAAATGCATAGTGCAGAACATTTAAAAATATACCACAATTACATGCGTCTAAAGAAGAAAAACGTCAACGATGTGCTGACACACTCTGTGCCCAATGTAGGCGAGAAATCAACCGGAAATCACCGTAAGCAAAAGCCTACATGTTGTTAACGAACTATTTTTAGATCTTAAAGCAAATCAGAATGTAAATAGCTTCATTATAGGCCACTGATGATGCTTTACCTCAATAAAACGAAACGCGTCTGGTGAAAAATAACACGCATTTTTTGTAGTTGCAACGACAGAACGAAAATATCCTCAAGAATTTTCAGCCTTTCATTGTTCAAAGAGGGTGTCAGCGAGAAAAAAAATTAAAAGGTTTGAAATTACGTGCAAATTTTGTTGAAAGTCGTCAAGGGCTCTCATTCTCAAATGTTGGTGGAAACGATCTGGCTAACCTGCGTCTCATGAGCAACGCTGCTAGCCCGGTGTCTCGGCAAGGCGGCCTGTACTAAGCCCAGTGAAGCAGGCTTGTTAGCTCCTACGGGCTACCAAGCAAGCTGAAAGCGGCAGCGGGACTGCAGTTACTGGAGACACAAAATACTGAACACCCGTCTAGTAGTGGTCACTCTTTCTTTGTTTTGTTTTAGGGCGCAAAAACAACTAGGGTCATACGCGCCCATGTCAAAATTGTGAAACACGAACACGGAGGAGTTAAAAACGACTACGTGTCAATCCCAATCGCCGGAAGAGAACACAGCCAAAAACAGGGAAGCGGAGAAAGGTCTATAACATACGCCATAGAGAAACGGAGGTCCAGTGTGGACACTCTTTGCCAACGAAACTTCCTGGCAGATTAAAACTGTGTACCCGACCGAGACTCGAACTCGTGACCTTTTCTTTTCGCGGGCAAGTGCTCTACCAACTGAGCTACCGAAGCACGACTCACGCCCGGTAATTACAGCTTTACTTCTGCCAGTACCTCGTCTCCTACCTTCCACACTTAACAGAAAGAAAAGTTTGGAAGGTAGGAGACGAGGTACTGGCAGAAGTAAAGCTGTGAGTACCGGGCGTGAGTCGTGCTTTGGTAGCTCAGTTGGTAGAGCACTTGCCCGCGAAAAGAAAAGGTCCTGAGTTCGAGTCTCGGTCGGGCACGCAGTTTTAATCTGCCAGGAAGTTTCATATCAGCGCACACTCCGTTGCAGAGTGAAAATCTCATTCTACTCTTTGCCAACAACGCCACCTGATGCCCTCCACTTAAGAAGTGTGTCTCGTTGGTACCCCAAACTGAACTGCGTGTGCGCTTATTGAAAGTAGCTGGGAGGGCTGGGATGATAAGCTGCAGTCGCCGCTCGGTCAGTTTAGCCTCTTTATGTTCATTACCAACAATAGGTCAAACAATGCAGCTACATGCCCGGAGTGGAATCAGGATCAGTAGCATCGGATTCTTTTCACTGACAAGTGCAGGATTTTTCTGGTTCCTGATGATCAGCTGAGAGTGGAGGGTTGCAGGTACTAATGTATGCCACAGGGATTCAATCCTTCGGCTTCATCAGGTTGCCGGGCAAGTCATATATGTGGCTGGCAATTACATCTAAGTCTATATGATTACTGCACCACTCACAGTTAAGTGCCTGGTAGAAGGTTTATCGAAACACCATCAAGCTATTTCTCTACAGTTCCACTCTCGAAGAGGGTGCGGGAAAAACGAACACTTAAATCTTTCAGTGCAAGGTCTTATTTCTATTATTTCATTACGATGGTCATTTCTCCCCATGTAGGTGGGCGCCCACAACATATTTTCCCGTTCGGAGGAGAAATTGCTAATCGAAATTTCATGAGGAGATCCTACCGCAACGAAAACGGCCTTTAATGATTGTCCCGCCAATTCGCTATTTCTCTACCGCTCATATCTTCAACGGTGACCAAACCTATAACTCTTCCCGTGAGAGCTCTGATATCTCTTATTTTATTACGATGATCGTTTCTCCCTTTGTTGGTGGGTGTCAACAAATTATTTTCGCATTCGGAGAAGAGAGCTACTGATTCGAATTTTATGTCAAGATCTCGCAGCAATGAATAATGCCTTCTTTTTAATGATTGTCACCCCAACTAGCGTATAGTATCCTTGATACACTCTTCCTTATTTCGCGATAATAGGAAACGGGCTGTCTTTCTTTGAACTTTTCAGTTTTCTATGTCATTCCTATCTGATGCGGATGCCATGCCATGCAGCAGCACTCCAGGAGAATACGGAAAAGCGTAGTGTGGGCAGTCTTTTTAGTAGACCTGTTCTGCCAATAAATCGCACTCTTCGTTTCTCTTTGCCCAGAACATTATGTCTGGCGTCGCTCCAATTTAAGTTATTCGTAACTGTTGCCCTCAAGTTCGTAGTTACGTTCACAACCTCTAGATTAGTGTCTTTTATAGTGTCACTGAAATTTTTCGGATTCCTTTTAATACTCATGTGAATGACTTCACAGTTATCATTAGTTTGGGTCGAATTCAAGACGCACCGTACAGACATCTTGTCCAAATAATTTTTCAGTTGGTTTTGATAATCTGATCACTTTACATGATGGTAGAGGACGGCATCTAAGAAGGCTGTCCAAATTGTCTCCTAAATTGTTTATGAACATCAGGAACAACCGGGGGCCTTTAACACATCCTAGAGGAACGCCAGATATTACTTCTGTTCTACTCGATGATTTTCCGTCAATTCCTACCAATTGTGACCTTTCTGACAAGAAATAACGAATCTAGTCACACAACTAGGACGGTACTCCATAGGTACGCAATGTGATTAGAAGTCGCTTATGAGAAACGATGTCAAAAGCCATTTGGAAATCTAAATATATGAAATCAACTTCACACCTCCGCTCGATAGCATTCATTGCTTCGTGAGAGAAGAGAGCTAGTTGTATTTCATAAGAATGTTGGCTTCTTTAGTAAGTTGTTTCCTTCGAGATAGTTTATGTTGTTGGAACACAGTATATGTTCCAAAATTCTACTGATATGATCTATGGTGTCTTGTCATGGTACGCGCGGCTCCCCCCCCTCGGAGGTTCGAGTCTTCCCTCGGGCGTGGGTGTGTGTGTCGTCCTTAGCGTAGCTTAGTTAGGTTAAATAGTATGTAAGGTTAGGGACTGATGACCTCAACAGTTTGGTCCCATAAGCCCTTACCAAAAATTTCCAAAAAAATTTGATATGGTCCTGAAATTCAGCGGGTTACTCCTATTTCTTTCTTGGGTATAAGTGTGAACTGAGGAACTTTTCAGTCCTTAGATACGGATATTTCGACTAAATGCTAAGTATGGAGCTAATGTATCACCGTCTTCTGAAAGGAAGCCAACAGGTATGCAATCTGGACTCGGGGTCTTGCTTTTATTAAGTGGTTTAAACTGCTTGGCTACACAGATGATGTCTACGTCTAAGTTACTGGTATTGGCAGCTGTTCTTGTTTCGAATTTTGAAATGTCTATTCATCTTATTTGGTGAAGAAATTTCGGCAAACAGTGTTTAGTAACCCTTCTTTAGTGGCACTGTCATACCATTTTTCCGTTGGTATAACGCAGTGAATGAACTGACTGCGTCTTCCCGTTTTTGCATACAACCAGAATATTTTTGGGTTTTGTGTCAGATTTCGAGATAGAGTTTCATTGTGGAAATTATTCGCATTGAAGGTCACGCTAAATTTCGAGCTTCTGTGAAAGATCGCCCATCTTGGGAGTTTTGCGTTCTTTTGAATTTGACATGCTTTTTTGTTGCTTCTACAACAATGTTCTTACTTGCTTTGTGTACCATGGGGGACCAGTGCCATCCTTCATTGCTTTATTTGGTGTATATCTATCAACTGCCGTCGATACTATTTCGTTGAGTTTAAACCACATCTGGTCAGCGCTTATAGACTCAGACTGGAAAGAGGGGAGACTACCTCTTAATAAGGCGTCAATCAAATTTTTATCTGCTTTTTTAAGTTGATATGCTTTGTGTTTATTTTTGGTGGGTTTGGATGTTACGGTATTGAGTCTCGCTACAACAGCCTAGTGATCACCAGTCCCTGTATCAGTTATGACGATCTCTATTTGCTCAGGATTATTTGTCGCTAAAAGAGCAAGTATGTTTTCGTGACAATTTAAATTTCGAATGGGCTCCTCAATTAATTATTTAAGATAATTTTCTGAGAAAACATCCATTATGATTTCGGACGAAGCTTTGTGCCTACCACCGACTTTCAACAAGTATTTTCGCCAATATATAGACGGTAGAATGAAGTTAACACCACCTATAGTTGTATGAGTGGTATACTTATTTGCAATGAGGTTCAAGTTTTCTTTGAATTGTTCAGCATCTGTATCATCTGAGTCATGTGGTCGGTAAAAGGAACCACTTAAAACCTATTCCGGTTGTCAAGCGTAAACTCTACCCATACTAACTCATAGGAACTATCTACTTCAGTTTCTCTACAAGATAAAGTATTTCCGACAACAATAAAGTCTCCACTGGGAGATGTGGCATAACGCAGAATACTGTATGGTCAGTTCGATGTCTGCGTTATACAGCTGTGCATCACCTCAACCATTAGTATAGTATTGAAAAACACCTCACAAGACGTCAGACAGGGATGTACTTTATCGCCCATATTATGTGACAAATATGTAAACAACAATACCAAAAAGTACCGAAAGAAAATGGAAGATTCCTGCCACGGAGATTCCGTATTTAACTCTCTCCTTTTGACAGATGACTAGGTTATAACGAAGGATACTGAGGACAACCTACAAAGAGCTATATGATTCTTACACACAATGCAGAACAATACAGATTAATCGTATTCACAAAGAAAACTAAGATTTGGCATTTTATGGAAAAGAACATCGTAGAGCTAAAATCGTAATCAATAATAACATGCTAGAATAAGTCCATCTATTCAACCACATTGGCTGTGGTATCTCTTATGCTTATAATAATGATATTGGAACGAAACTGCAAAGGTACTTACACATATATGATTAAGAGAAGGCTACTGATCAAAAACCAGGAAAGAGACAGTACCTAATTCTATAGTAAATTCAGTGTACCTTCACTGCTGTAAGAATCCGAAGTATGGGACTAACGATCAAATAGTAGCAGAGAATTGAACCATCAGAAACGAGAATTCTAAGACCTTTTTCTGGGAATAGTAGAAAAGATCTAACAATATAGGAAGGCCATCTACTAAGTATGGATCAAGGCTGGATACCAAGCAAAACCTATGACTCCAGGTCCAAGGTTGGAGGAGCGATAGGACGACCACTAAAAATCATTACTTGGTTTCAGAATGTGCAAAGATGTATCATCCGAAAATATACATCAACGTGAAGGATTAATTGATTACGTTCCTTGTAAGTGCTACTGCAAAATGAAAAGGTTGGCACGTGAGAGGGCTGCATTCAACCAGTCAGAAGACTGGCGACACCAAAAAAATACCATGTGGATGTAAGGCTCCTCTTATCAACGCTGAGAGTAATTTGAGGCCGATGCCGTATTGGGACAGGGCCATCCAGTCTACTGTCCAGCTCTACAGTCAATATTTGAGCGATGGGCTTGTCTTTCAAGAAACTGAAGGGTACACAGAGACCACATTGTGAGCGCTAGATGGAACAGCCTGCAGAGTCATTTGACATGCTGACATGAACCCAACCGCACATAGAAAGGACGAGCTGAAAGTTGCATTGCGTCATCTCAGGAAACTTTCTCACGCAGCGTATGATCTCAGGAGGCCCGTCTACAAGAATGGGGCAGTTTCAGCAGCAAAGTCTCGACGTCCTTTGTCAGTGCATCAAAAACGGTTTGAGCATTTTTACAGTACACAAGGTGGAGCAATAGGGCATTGCACAGAATCAGATTTTGATTCGAGAGGTATGGGATCCTTACCAGGTAGGACTGACGAAGAACATCGAAAAACTTCAAGACTGGCAGTCAGTTTCGTATTCTCACGGTTATGAAAAGGGAGTTCCAGCGGCAACCATTAAAACATTGGTTTTTTTTACGGCGCAGCGAGGTATATTACGAAATAAAAACCACTAACTTTCTACTCAAAATGCTGAAACATCTTGTTTACTCACATATACATAGGTAGAAATGACCAGTTTATTAAAATTAGAGAAATGGAGCTGACACTGGAAGGTAGACGTAAATTTCTCCCGCGTCTTGTTGGAGAAAGGAAAGGCAAAGAAGTAGCGGAAAACACCTAAGTGTGAATTGCAAAGTAATGATATACACTCACGTAAAAAAAACGCAACACTAAGACGGAGTTGTGCGATCAACGAAAGTTAGTATGCGTGTTTCCACTTACGAAAGATGATATCTATTCATATTTCGTGACAATCGCGTAATAGTGATGCTACTAGCGCCAAATGAGGATGCAAATTGGATTTGCTTTAAGCACACTCTGTAACGACGGTGAGCGTTACCTTTGAGACTGGACATGGTGAGTTGATGATAATCAAGAATGCCTTTAAGGAGATAAAGATGAGAGTTGGCAATACTCTTTCGGGATTTAAAGGTTGGCTACAGCGCGCATACACAAGCTCTGGAATCTAAGATATTGTTGTCGCGCTTCGCAGCGCACGAATTAATTAGTGGATGTTAGGAAGCTAGCGTAGGAGCCCGCCTGGTGTGGTGTGCACGTGTGTTGGGCGAGGGGTCGTCGCCGAGCTGCCGTACTGCCGTGTCCGCCAGCAGCGACACAAGATTTGGTATTGAGTTGATATTTTTTATAATTTGCAGCGCGCTTATTAATTTAAAGAAAAGGGTTTGTGTATGTGCGTAGCAGCAGACGGTAATTTTGATAATGATAGAAGTTGAATTATTAAGGGAAACCATGGTTAGGCGAATAGATTAAGTATTGATTTTTGTCATTGATTTCTTTTGTAATTGTCAGGTAATTGTTTCACTATGTATTTAATTGAGAAATATTTCAGTCTGTCTCAAGTGTTTGATTAATTTGTACTATTGCTTTAATGCCACTGGAGGCAGATTTACATACGAAGCGATTGTTCAAAGAGCTTCTAGCGTTTTGTTAATTGAATGAGAAAGAATCGCTTTCAGAATATAGTTTTTGAAAAAAGAAATTACTTGTTTGGGTTATCATTTATCGAGTTTAGATTTGACCAAACCCTTTCTCTTGAATTATATGTAGTTGCAGTAAGCAGCAGCAGCCGCAGCAACAGCAGGAGCCACCATACAGAACATGCATTGCACTCAGCATGAATAATAGTTTTTTTATGTTTTTGTTAAATAATGGAATGCAGCAGATCAAGCAGTGGCAGCAGAAAGACCAAGTAAGTTTTTGTTGCGCACAGGACCAATTTTAAAATAATAAAGTTTAGGCGATCTCTGTAATAATAAAGTTAACAAGAGTACAAGCACGAGATTTTCAGTACAAAACACGAGATAATAAGATAGAGCTCGCGACTTTCAAAGACCCCATTATCAGGACCGCAGTGGGTTTGAATGAGGTCGTGTAACAGGGCTACGAGAAGCTGGGTGTTCCTTCTGCGATATTCCAGAAAGACCTGGTAAGAGTACAGGCACTGTACATGATGGCTGGTAGCTGTGGTCACGAGAATGTACAGTCACAAGAAGAGAGGAATCCGGACGGCCACGTAGCTCTAACGAGAGCGAAGACTCTCTTGTTTGGCGTACGGCTCTGGCGCATCGTACAGCATCTGCAGCAGCAATTCGAGCAGCAGTTGGCAAAACAGAAACACAACGAACTGTTACAAACCGGTTACCACAAGGACAGCTTTAAGCCACACGGCCTGCAGCGTCGATTCCACTGACCCAAAACCATCACCATTTACGACATCAGTGATGTCAAGCGAGAGCTCATTTGGAGGGCAGGGTCGACGTCTGTTGTGATTCCTGGTGACAGCTGGTTTAGTCTCGGTGCCAGTGATGGTCGTGTGTCGGTGAGAAAGAGACCAGTTCCGGACCTGCTACCAGCCTGTCTGCGTGCCAGACACACTGGACCTATACCTGGGGTCCTGGTCTGGGGTGCGACTTCTCATGACAGCAGGAGCACTCTCGCACCCCAATCGCAAAAATATACGCCAGTCTAGTGAATCGACCTGTTGTGCTGAACAGCATTCCAGGGAGTGTTTTCCAACAGGATAACTGAGCCGTGCGCGTCTCGTGTTCATGCCATTTATTGTTTGTCATTTTCTTTTACGGTACTGCCACCTCGTTTTCTTATTCTATTTACTGGCGTCACTAACTTCTGTCTTACTTGCCCGTGAGTGGCAGCAGCAGCGCTTATCGATAAGTGCACTTTTGTACCATCTCTGGAGCAACCGATAGTATTCCTAAGTCGTCGTGTGTCTGGAAGTCAGTTGGAGACAGACCATCAGTGAAGTCGGGGGCATGGCAGCAGTGAGGTTCGGACAGCCGTGATTCGCCCGACCATTGCCGACACACATGACTTGAGTGACGATGGCCTTGCTTAGCCATTCGGTCCGTCGTCTGATCGGACGACATGTATTTGGTCGCCGACCGCCTATCGGTTCCCTGTGTGTGTCGACTTGTGATTAGTCTTTCTTGTTGTTCAGTGATTGATTTTACGATTGTCCGAATTCCCTGTGGAAGTGTTTTTGTGGAACTATGTGTAGCTTGTGTCAAGTCCACTGAGTAGTTACTGAAATGCTGTCTGCGCACTGCAGTCGGTCGGTTGGGGCAGAGCAGCGAGGAAGTCTCCATGGTGTGTAGTCGGGCCAGAGCCGCTGGCGGCGTGCACGCCCGGTTGGAGTTGTGAGGCGCTCCTTGCGATGGTTACGAAGTTCGCCGCCCACCGATCCTGGACACTAAGGTTGAGTGTTCAGTTTGTGGTGTCACCGCCAGACACCACACTTGCTAGGTGGTAGCTTTAAATCGGCCGCGGTCCATTAGTACATGTCGGACCCGCGTGTCGCCACTGTCAGTGATCGCAGACCGAGCGCCACCACACGGCAGGTCTAGAGAGACTTACTATCATTCGCCCCAGTTGTACGGACGACGTAGCTAGCGATGCACACTGACGAAGCCTCGCTCATTTGCAGAGCAGATAGTTAGAATAGCCTTCAGCTAAGTCAATGACTACGACCTAGCAAGGCGCCATAGCAATTGATAGTTATCGTATGAAGCATGTCTCATCAAGAACGATGTACCACAATGATGGATTAAAGTTAAGTATTCCAGCAGCTACGTACTTTTCTTTATAGCACTCATTACGTATCCTGTTTCAGACCTCACGCCCATCTGCGTGAGCTTAGCGCGTGCCTTTCGGCTACTTCAGAGTGGCGTGGCTGTCTTGTTACGCCACAACACAGTTAACCTACTATCAAGCCTCACATCTCTTCGTTTGATCCTCATTGTCACTTTCTGGGAGATTCCCACGAGCAACAACGTGTGTACATTGAAGTCGGCTAGAATTGCAGCCGCCTTCCTGTGTGGTGTTTAACTTAATTGAATTCATTCCTTCATTAATGAGATGAACCAGCGGTATCTTCCGCCTTGTGGCAGTTGACGTTCCGGTGACCTGCCCTAGTCGTTGACGTAGTTTTCGGCAGTGTATTTTCCTCGTCGTGTTGATGCTGTCCAACATGGCGTGTAGTTCGACAGCTGAGGTGTTGTTGGTAGTTTTGGGCTTTTACTCTGACTTGGCTGGATTGGGCACCAGTATCCAGAACCTCGTGCCACTGACATTTTGTTGTCGTTTTGCTGGTCGGGTGAAGCAGAACTGATTTTGTTGGTTGGTTCGTCGGTTGGCTTTCGGTTGGGCTGCCTTCCGATTAACAGGTTGTCGGTCTGGCTGCCTGTCTCACCTAAACGTGCGTTAGTGTTACCTACCTAGGCTGATCCTTGGAACCTTCTGAGCGCCGCTCCTTGTGTTTTGTATAGTGATTTCCTTTTTAGTCTTAAGTACTCTCTGTGACCTTCAGCCGAGATTTTGCTTATTAAAATTGCAAGGATTTCTTCTTAGGCCTTAAGCCATAAAAAAAAAAGTTTCTTGTTTGGTATGTGGCCTTCAGCCGAGTTTCAGCGTTTTCAAATCAAAAGTTGAAAAATGTTTGTTTAGGAGTTAAGCTGTAAGAAATATTTTCTAGTTTCTATGTGGCCTTCAGCCGAGTTTTCCAGCTTAAATTAAAAGTCGGAGATTTCTTTGTCTTGGCTTTAAGCCGTGATATTATTTGGTTTCGTATGTGGCCTTCAGCCAAGAGTTATGTGAAGCATTTTAGGATAAAGCCTTTACCCTATTTTAGTTGAAATTTAGAAGCTCTTCCCTTCAGGCCTTAAGCTGTAAAATTATTTTCTGGCCTTCAGCCAAATTTTAATCTCTCTTAAATTAAAAATTAAAAATCCTTGACTTGCCCTTAAGTCTTCTTTAGTATGAGACCTTCAGCCGAGTATGACACGAAATATTTTAAGATAAGGCCTTCAACCTTTTCAAATTGAAAGCTCTTCTTCCTAGGCCTTAAGCCGTTAAATTGTTTTGTTGATATGCGGCCTTCAGCCGAGTTTTCAGCCTATTTAGATTAAACATTGAAAATCTTTGCCTCGGCCTTAAGCCGTAGCACTGTTCTATATTAATGTGAGGCCTTCAGCCGTGTTCTATGGAAAAAATTTAAGCTAAGGCTTTCAGCCTATTTATATTGAAGATAAAAAAAAAAATTTTTCTAAAGGAGTGAAACCTGTACCTCAGTTCCTTGCTTAGGCCTTGTGCCTTGGATTTTCGATGTGGCCTTCAGCCGGTATAAATTAAATCAAAGGAGGTCTTTCGTTAAAACCTTGAGAGTTTTTGATTCTTGCTTGTGTGAGTGTCTGTTTTAAGAAATAAAGTTTATATGTTGGGTGCAACTGACAGTAACTTATTTTGGCCCTTTCCACAAATGTAACCTCATCCGCTCTGTCCTGCTAGCCCAGGGATTTCAATAACGCTCGCCCACATACCGCTATTGTAACCCAACATGCTCTCCATATTGTCAACATATTGCCTTGAGCTGCTCGATTACCATGTCTGTCTCCATCCGAGCACAGATGGGACATCATCGGACAACACCGTCCACAGGAGCGTTAACCTCCCCTGTACTGACCGACCAAGTTCAACAGACACGGAACTCCATCTCACAAACTGACATCCGGCACCTGTAAAACTAGACATACACGTTTACATGCTTTCATTCAACATTCTGGCGGCTACACCGGTTATTAATGTACGAGCATTTCACATTTGCAAAGGCTTATCTCACGCTTACGTTAGCCTGCGATCTTGTAATTTTAAGCACTTAAATATGTAACCTCGACAAATGTATTCCCGAAATTTCGTTACTCTACATTCATTATTTTTTGGTGTTGCTGGTTTTTTTTCCTCAGTGTCTATGCAGAAGTAGATATGCAGTCTCGAACAGACTGACTTTATTTTCGTTATTGTTTCGTTTCTATTTCACATACCGTTAATTTTCCAATTGCAACGTGAAGCCCACCTTTATAGCCCAGTGGCCAGCATCTCTGGTCGCTATGCAGAGGACTCGTGTTCGCTTCCCGGGACTGTCAGGAAAGCGCTGTGCTGACACCGCACCCGATCATATTTGCTCCAATGACGGCATTTGTCGAGAAGGACTTGGCGGTCAGTAGGTCCCGATTGACACGTCATTGCCAGAATGCGGTACTTTGCTTGCTTTACATACATCTGCATTCGCCAAATTATATTTCCTACAGGACAGTTTCAGTTTAATATTCCTGTTAACAGATACATCAGTTTAATTTTTAATCTAAGTAACAGAAGCAAAAGAATTAATTTAGTGTAATTGGGGTGCAGTGATCTTACTATTGAACAATATTTCTTATTTGTGATAGTTGGGAAGAGAACATTTTTACGTAGGATAAAAACGTTAATGTTTAGAAATGTGGACTTGCTTTTCTGAGTCTGCGTTATCTGTTAGCGCACTGTTTGCACAGTTCACGTAAGTGAATGCATAAACGCAAGACAGACTAATACGTGAACCTACATAAATACTTAATGAGAGTTTGTTTTATGCGTTACCTGCTACTTGACCTTTTCCTAGCACTTAGATGTGACCGTACATTTTCTTGAACCACTTATTTTCCCCATCACGACCCGAACCCAAGTGTCTGATGCAGTACAACCAGCGAGCCACAGAATTCCCTCTGTCTTCCGTGAGCGACTGAAATACACAGGCAAACAAGCGTACTCCCACACACAGTTCCACCCACTTCACAAGCGCACGCGGACACATAACGAAACACACACACACACACACACACACACACACACACACACACTTCCTGGAAATGGGCGGTTCCTAGTCGTGCACGCCAACTCTGTTTCCCATCGGGCGGGATGTAAAGACCTCTACACAAAGGTCTCTGGTCTCCGTACAACGGAACTCTTGTTTTCATACATAACTTGTGTTTTTCTACTTGATACGCCTTCTACAAAGGTCAAAACGCTGGCGAAACAGTGAATACTGTGTAGCTTCTCGGTTGTATCCTAATGTACTGAATTTACAATTTCATTTTTCAGAGGTCACATATCGCGCTTATAATGTGGTACACGGTATTGTATAAAAATTGCAGCTGTGTATAAAACACAAGTTGCATCTCCATTTGCGAAATTCTTGTATTAGCGCACGTATTTGTTTTATTTATCGCGTGCTTCTTTGTGAGAAACTATAAGAACTACACCTCAGTGCCAGTCAAGCACTGCTGCTATAATTTGATAGCGATAGCTTAACTCAAACTGAATTGAGCTATACATTCTTAAATGTGGAACATTATTCATTATTTATTACAATCATAATTCGCCAGTAATATATCTTCCTTACTATAGTATTTTCCGCTCACCATCGTATTTTTATGCTCAAATTGTTGCTAACCTTAATACTATATTGTTCTTAGGCTTTATTACTTTTTTACTTCTACTCGTCAAGCTGGTAAGGTAAATATGTATTTTTCATTTGACTAAATCAAACTGAAATTAGCACTGATTTGTTAAATTCACCGTAAGTTATAAAGTCAAAACCAATTCTAATAATTTTGTTTCCTTCATGTTTTTTACTTCATGTAATAGGCGTATGCTTGTGGTCGTATCGTCGTTACCTCGGCCTAGATTTCTTAGTCATCTGGATTTATAGTAGTTTTGGTGCAGAAAAGAGGGGGCGGGGGAGAGGAGAGAACACCTCGTCAAAAACCTTAGTTCACCTGGCCTCGGTGACAGTACTTTGTAAGGACCTCCTGTCAAGCTTACGACGAAGATAATAGCTACGACGTCGTTAGAGAAAAACTTCGATACAGCGGTGCACGAAACTCTGAGGCTATGGGGGAAGTAACACTTCTAGGGGAAGGAAACCTCTAACGAAATGTGGACCTCTAACGAAAACCTGCATGGCCGTGAGGACTCAAGGCGGCAGCCGCAACACACATTCTGCTAAAGGTTGGTAAAATACAGAGGACATCCACATCTGCTCGTAAACTTCACATACGGAGAAAGCTGGAAATATTTGAAAGGCGACGGATTGGGCAAGAAAAGCACAATAGATTTGGCATTTCACAAACAACTGAGATTGCTACTTGAAATGTAGGAGAGCTAAACAGGAAACGGAACAGCCATTGTGAGTAAACCACAAAGGGCAGAATAAAAAGAAAAGAAAAGGAAGGAGGATTTTTGAGAGACAGTCTTTTGCATTTTATCCTTCCTACACGCTCATTTCAGTTTCTGCTGATATCTCCAAATTTCTTAGTTCAAATGGCTCTGAGCGCTATGGGACTTAACTTCTGAGGTCATCAGTCCCCTAGAACGTAGGACTACTTAAACCTAACTAACATCACACACATCCATGCCCGAGACAGGATTCAAACCTGCGACCGTAGCGTTCGCGCGGTTCGAGACTGCAGCGCCTAGAACCGTTCGCCACCCCGGCCGGCCAAAATTTTCTTCCACGGCTGTAGATACCGAGCTCTTTCCTCCATTTTTCTGTTTGAGGGTCTTTCATATCCTTTTACCATTCTCAAACACAGCGTTTAAGATGCCTAGATATGGTAGTCTTCTTGTTTGCTTGCGGTCCATAAATCGGCTCCATATTATAATGCTGGGTTGCCACTGCTTTGTAAAACTTCTTCCTTATTTGCCTGAGTTTCGTTTCTTTAAGTATATAGCAGTTGTTCTAGTGTATTCCCCAACACTGACAACATTTTGGTTAAATCTGTATCATAGTCGTAGCTCTTGTTATTATTTAAATAATTAAAATAATTTAATTGCTCTGTTATTTAAGTTATTTCACGACATACACTGTCCAGTCTCATTAACGTGATAACCACCAAAACCCAAATAACCAATTCTTACAGCGCGGACCTCTGCGAGACGAACAGGATGGGAGTCAGTGAGGTTCTGGAAGGTGCCGACATTGAAGTGAAACCATACCGAGTCCTGCGCCGTGGCTCCAGGTTTCTGGGTTGAGCATCCAGAACGCGAACAGCCCGATCGAGGTGGTCAACCGATTCTCGATAGGGATTTCAAAAATGTGTGAAATCTTACGGGACTTAACTGCTAAGGTCATCAGTCCCTAAGCTTACACACTACTTAACCTAAATTATCCTAAGGACAAACACACACATCCATACACGAGGGAGGACTCGATCCTCCCCCGGGACCAGCCGCACAGCCCATGACTGCAGCGCCTTAGACCGCTCGGATAAGATTGGGATTTAGTACGGGGAATATGATAGCCGGGGGATTGTGGTAAACTCATACTGGTCCTCTTTGAACCACGCACGTACACTGCGAGCTATGTGTCTCGATGCATTGTCCTACTGGTAGATGCCACCTTGCCGAGGATAAAAAAACTACATGTAGAGGTGGGCACTGTCCCCAAGGACACATACGTTCTTGTGTTGATCAGCTATCCCTTCCAGACTGACAAGATCACACAGGGAACGGCACGAAAACATTTCCCAGACCCTAACACTCCGTCCTCCCACCTGGACCCTTACGACGATTGTTGTAGCGTGTTTGCCTTCAGGTGTTTCTGGCCAATGGGGACTAAAACGTAGTCCATATGATAAGACCACCTGCCTCCAGTCAGTGGACGTCCAGTTGCGGCACTGTTGTGCAGATTCCAGCCTTCGCCGCCGATGAACACTACAGAAGTCATCATGGGCGTATGAACCAGGCGCCAGCTGCGGAGGCCCATATGCGGCAACGTTCTCTGAACCGTCGTTGAGGTATCACCATTGGGAGCCACTTCGTTCATCTAGGCGGTCAGCTGCCTTACAGTTAACAGGCATAGCCGTTTCGGAAATGCTTCCACTCTTGGCCCAAACGCCAATGATCATGCCCTTTTGGAGATTAGATTACTCGCTCCGTTTCTGCATTACAACGACTGCACAGTTTTCCGAGACTCGCCCAGAATGCTTTATACACACTCCACTCCTAGTTGTGCCACCTGCCGTCTGCGAGTGGGTATTGCACGTCTATGTCAAACATGGACGATAGTCACATTAATGTGACTGGATCGTGTATAATTTTCCTATCGAGTGTAACAGCCACAATTTCATTGAAAGGTAATTCCAGTTTGCACTTTGACTACTATACAATCATTGTCATTTACATTACATAACCAGCTGGTTTCGGTACTGTGTTATTTTCAAGTGTTTAAGTAACGTACATTGTATGGGTAAGTAACTGTAAATGGCACATCATTGAAATCTGATGATCATGTAATATAAGTGTACACACATCCAAAAAAGTTTTGTACCACCTCATTTCCGAGAGTTCCGGAACCTGTACAGAAAATTGGAATAGAGACCAACATAAACATCATTTCCGCCCTTTCAATTGCTTATGAAAACCTCACACTGCATGTTGTACCACCTTGCATCGAGACCTCTAGAGGTGGTGGTTCAGACTGCTGTACACACCGGAACCTCTGATACCCAGTAGAACGTCCTCTTGCATTGATGCATCATTGTATTCGCTTTGGCATACTATCCACAAGTTCATCAAGGCACTGTTGGTCCAGATTGTCCCACTCCTCAACTGCGATTCGGCGTAGATCTCTCAGAGTGGTTGGTGTATCATGTCGTCCATAAACAGCCCTTGTCAATCTATGGTTCAAATGGCTCTGAGCACTATGGGACAACATCGGAGGTCATCTGTCCCCTAGAACTTAGAACTACTTAAACCTAACTAACCTAAGGACATCACACACATCCATGTCCGAGGCAGGATTAGAACCTGTGACCGTAGCGGTCGCGCGGCTCAAGACTGGAGCACCTAGAACCGCTCGGCCACACCGGCCGGCCTTTTCAATCTATCCCAGGCATGGTCGATAGGGTTCATGTCTGGAGAACATGCTGGCCACTCTAGTCGAGCGATGTCATTATCCTGAAGAAAGTCATTCACAAGATATGCACGATGGGGGCGCGGATTGTCGTCCACGAAGACGAATGCCTATCCAATATGCTGCCGATATGGTTGCACTATTGGTTGCCTCCTTCCATGACCACCAGCGGCGTACGTCGGTCCCACATAATGCCACCCCAAAACAGCAGGGAATCTCCACCTTGCTGCACTCGCTGGAAGGTGCATATGGCGTTCAGCCTGACCGGGTTGCCTCCAAACACGCCTCCGACGATTGTCTGGTTGAAGGCATACGCGACACTCATCGGTGAAGAGAAGATGCCAAGCCTGAACGGTCCATTCGGTACGTTGTTGGGCCTATCTGTACCACGGTGCATGATGTCGTAGTTGCAAAGATGGACCTCACGTAGGGAATGAATCTGCGCATCATGCAGACTATTGCGCATAGTTTGAGTGTACCACGTCGTCCTGTAGCTTCACAAAGAGCATTATTCAACATGGTGGCGTTGCTGTCAGGGTTCCTCCGAGCCATAATCAGTAGGTAGCGGCCATCCGCTACAGTAGTAGCCCTTGGAAGGCCTGAGCGAGGCATGTCATCGACAGTTCCTGTCTCTCTGTATCTCCTCCATGTACGAACAACATCGCTTTGGATCACTCCGAGACGCCTGGACACTTCCCTTGTTGAGAACCCTTCCTGGCACAAAGTAACCATGCGGATGCGATCTAACCGCAGTACTGATCGTCGAGGCGTGGCTGAACTTCAGACAACACGAGCCGTGTATCTCCTTCGCGGTGGAATGACTGGAACTGATCGGCTGGTCGGACCCCTCCGTCTAATAGGTGCTGCTCATCCATGGTTGTTTACATCTTTGGACGGGTTCAAAATGGCTCTGAGCACTATGCGACTTAACTTCTGAGGTCATCAGTCGCCTATAACTTAGAACTAATTAAACCTAACTAACCTAAGGCCATCACACACATCCATGCCCGAGGCAGGATTCGATCCTGCTACCGTAGCGGTCGCTCGGTTCCATACTGTAGCGCCTAGAACCGCACGGCCACTTCGGCCGGCTCTTTGGACGGGTTTAGTGTCATCTCTGAACAGTCAATGGGACTGTGTCTTTGACGCAATATCCACAGTCAACGTCTGTCTTCATGAGTTCTGTGAACCACGGTGACGCAAAACTTTTTTATGTGTGTATAACACCCCAGCTGGGAACTGGAACTGACGTCGCGTTTATTTCACATCACTTTACCTCTCCTGAAAAATTTTCCAGTAACGCCGTAATTTTAGTTTCCTTCTGTGATCCTAGTTTTTTTCTGTGATCCGTGAATACATTTAATTACACAAACTTCACTTTGAACTTGAGCAACTGCTTAAAATTTACGGTAATATTACTCATACACTAAATTACACTGAGGTGACAAAAGGCCCACACCATTATGAAGTCTTCACCAACATTCACAGTGCCTTGTTAACTAGTTGGGTCCATGGCTTCGTGGGTTCTGCGCCACATTCGAATTCTATGATCAGTTCTTACCAACGGAAACCGGTACTTACCTGACCAGGTCACGGTTGTACAGTCTAGGGTCCAACCGATATGGTCACGACCCCAGGAGAAGCGTTGCATGCGATGTCGTGCTGTTAGCTAAGAAAGTCGCTTCGGTCGGCTGCTGCTATAGCCCGTTAACGCCACATTTCACCGCTCTGTCCCAACGGTTAAGTTCTTCGTACATCCCACATTGATTTCTATGGTTTTTTACGCGATGTTACTTGTCTGTTAGCACTGTAAACTCTACACAAAAGCCGTTGCTCTCCGTCGTTAGGTGAAGGCCGTCGGTCACAGCGTTGTCCGTAGTGAGAGGTAATGTCTGAAATTTGATATTCTCGCCACGCTCTTGACGCTGTGCATCTCGGAATGTTGAATTCCATAACGACTTCCTAAACGGAACGTCGCATGCATCTAGCTCCAACTGCCATTACGAGTTCAAAGACTGTTAATTCGACTCGTGCGACCACAATCACGTCGGAAACCTTTTCACAGGGATCACCACAGTACAAATGACAGCTCCGACAAATCACTGACATTTTCTAACCTGTATACACGATACTACCGCCAACTGTATATGTCCTTATCGCTATCGCATTACTTCTGTCACCTGGTTGTGTGTCTGTACGGTGACAGCATAGAGGACAGTATTTTGCCCTAGAAACATCGCAAATAATGTCTCTGGATTGTAACATATGAACGTAAATGACCTAATACTTCAGATCTTCTCTTGTGTAAGTTTGTTTCTCGACAGCTTCACAGTGCGGGGTAAGTTAGCCTTCTGATATCTGTTTACTGCAACGTGGGATTAGCCGAGCGGTCTTAGGCGCTGCAGTCATGGACTTTGCGGCTGGTTCCGGCGGAGGTTCGAGTCCTCCCTCGGGCATGGGTTTGTGTGTTTGTCCTTAGGATAATTTAGGTTCAGTAGTGTGTAAGCTTAGGGACTGATGACCTTAGCAGTTAAGTCCCATAACATTTCACACACATTTGAACATTTTGAACATCTGTTTACTTATGAGTTGCTTGCCTACGAAAATTGAGAATTCAAAGACTATTCAAATACATCTGATATTTTATCACATATTCATACTCATTTGTGAGGTTGATAAAACCATAAATGTATCCAGCAATAGTGGTATAGCAGTCAATTACTAGGCAATATAGATTATGAGGACTACTATTTTGCACATGCGAGAAAACTCTGAAACAGGGGCCGTATCCATAAGTACAGTAATAATCTTGCCATTGAACACAATACGAAGCATACAACCTATGAGATCACCAGTTCGGAAAGCTTAAATTTCGAACTTAACATAGATTGACTTAGTACGACGTTTCGCGAGTTAACGTACACATGGAGGGAAGTTTATAGAGCATCATGGGAAGGTGTCTCTCAAAATTAAAATGGTTAATATCGTGAAACACAGTTATCTTTTTACGTTGTATCAGAAGGCACATCACTATGAATGCAGCTATATTTCTGCAGACTCTAACGCTGCCAGCTTCGTAGTCTTCGTATTTCAGAACAACTATCATTTACATGTACGAAGCATATTCTTACGCGAATTCCTTTCTTTCTGGTATGTTACTTTCTGCTCATATCATCGTTATGCTGCGTGGTCAAAAAATGTTTGCAGCATTTCTTGGCAACGTGGTCTACGCGTCCAACAAGTAATCTGTGCGAGTGCTGCACTCGTGGTTAACGATCAGGTGAAACGGACACAGAGTGCAGCAAAAGCTAGAACAGCACGTGTCCATTACCGAGCGTGGCGCGAAAACATATTTACGGAAGTCATGCGGTCGCCTGTTTGCGAAAGATAAATAAATTGGCAAAACGACAAGGAAAATTTGCAATGCAAAATGTAGTGGTACACTGAAGAGAAACGGGATTTGCATTAACAACAAATCCGCAATTTATGAAATGAGACAGTAGAAAGCGTTCAGGGAAGACCAGCAAAACTGCAGAACGCCGGTTACTTGTGTAAGTGTAAATGTAAATAGGACGATTAGAAACCTTTAAAGCGTGGTATTATAAGAGACTGCTGAAGACCAGTTGAGGAATGAGGATGCCTGCATCAATTCACCGAGGAATAATACATAAGAAAGAGCGTAATCAAATGAAGAAATACATTGTTTGGCCACACATAACGAAGAGCCAAAATAACCAGACCACTTCCCACCCTGGGAACGAACGCCGCCTACAGGCGTTGGATGACAGAGTCGCGTTTACGAAAATACAGTGGTTGGACAAAAATGTGGAAACTCTGCGAAAAATGCATGACTGAACATACATGGTGACAGTTAGTGAACTACATTGGAAAAAACCTAAATTAGTTACAAAGTACGGCGTGCACACACTTTACTCACCATGTAAACGTCACTAAAGACATTCAGATTTAGGTTATGACATGTTCGATATGAAGGGCTTACTTCAATAGTGGTACAACTCCATTACCACCACTTTTCTATCTATAATGCTTCTGAAATTAATGAGCCAAACAAACGGAAAGAAACGTTCATCTTTAGCAAGATGCCATATGCTTGAATATTTCTGGTATCTCAACTGCAGATTTTTCAGCGCTCATTTAACTTCAGGACTGTGTATCTCAATATGAACAAAAATGGACTTGCACCACTATTGAAATAAACCCTTCATACGTCTGTCATCCTTGGCGATGATGTGGCGCAGGCGAATACCGAAATTCTACATGACCCGCTGAAGTGCCGGTACATCGATGGTGTCGTTGAACTCCTGAATGGCTGTTTTCAGGTCAGCTATAGTTGTGGGGCTATAGCTGTACGCCTTGTCCTTAATACTAGGTGAGTCACTAACTATTGCAACCTCGAATAACTCCGAAAGTATGATAGAAGCTGAAACGTTTGTGGGACAAATATTGCATTGGACAACGGGGGGCATAATATGACGTTGGTTTTTTGGTTCAAATGGCTCTGGGCACTATGGGACTTAACATCTGAGGTCATCAGTCCCGTAGAACTTACAACTACTTAAACCTAACTAACCTAAGGACATCACACACATCCATGCCCGAGGCAGGATTCGAACCTGCGACCGTAGCAGTCGCGCGGCTCCGGACTGAATCGCCTAGAACCGCTCGGTCACCGCGGCCGGCATGGTTTTTTTGTTGCTAGGTGGGGTCGCGTCAGAGATATGAAGGTTAGCTTTGTTTTCTTAAATGGGATACTATAGTTTGGTACTTATTTTCTGATAGCAGCTATCGAGACGAATCTAATGATGTGTAACAGTAAGGCCTCTGAAGGTCAACGAAGGTAAGAAGGTGGTATCGACGTCCATTTACAGAAGGTGTTCGAAGTGATGACCTTCGATGCACTGCTGCAATCTTCTTATCATGGATTGAGTGGTATTCCTTATCACTTCGGCACTTATCTAAGCACATGCCCTGACAATCCTCTCTCGTATATCGTGCAAATAGTAAATATTCGCCGAATACGGCGTATCCATCTAGCGTGCCATTGACATGTGAACACCACTCGACGGTTTCGCAATACAGGACTAATAGGAACGGTAAGACTAGTATCGTCGAATCAAGCGAATGCGAATGAAGCATTCCCTCGAAGAACAAGCCGATATGCTTCTAATTTACAGAGAATGACAACCAAATTTAGTGAGAGCTAGAGACTTTTACGCTGAAATATATCCTCAACGCACTCATCTTACACGTCGTATATTTAAATAAGTGTATGATAAATTGAGAACAACTGGATCCTTAACGCATCTGAAACATATCAGGAAAGGAAAGTTACTAACGAGGAAACGGAAATTGGTACTCTTGCCACTGTGGTTCGAGATCCTTGTGTTAGTTCGCGCCCGAAAGGAAGGGAATCTGGCATGAGGCAGAGTAGTATTGTTCGTGTTCTGCATCCCCATAAACATCATCATTACCATATCAGTCTCCAACAAGAATTAACTGGTACGGATTGTATGCGTCGCAGCCGGCCGAAGTGGCCGTGCGGTTAAAGGCGCTGCAGTCTGGAACCGCGAGACCGCTACGGTCGCAGGTTCGAATCCTGCCTCGGGCATGGATGTTTGTGATGTCCTTAGGTTAGTTAGGTTTAACTAGTTCTAAGTACTAGGGGACTAATGACCTCAGCAGTTGAGTCCCATAGTGCTCAGAGCCATTTGAACCATTTTTTTGTATGCGTCGCACTGAATTGTGCCGATAGACTCAACTTCAGAGGGATGACACATTTATTCAAAAATGGCTCTAAGCACTATGGGACTTAACATCTGAGGTCATCAGTCCCCTAGAACTTAGAACTACTTAAACCTAACTAACCTAAAGACATCACGCACATCAATGCCCGAGGGTGGATTCGAACCTGCGACCGTAGCAGTCGCGCAGTTCCTGACTGAAGCGCCTAGAACCGCTCGGCCACTGCGGCCGGCTGACACATTTATTAATTTGATTGTATTTACTGACGAGGCTACATTCGCGAACCATGGAAATGTGTATTTGCATAACATGCATTATTGGGCAACTCAAAATCCATGTTGGCTGCGGCAAGTTACATATCAAAAACCGTAGTCGGTGAATGTATTGTGTGGGATTCTGGAGGACAGAATTATAGGCCCCTATTTCATCGAAGAAATCTTAATGGTAGGAAGTACACCACATTCCTGCAAGAAACATTAGGTATGTTATTGGAAGACATACCTTTAGGAACAAGGAACAGAATGTGGTGCAAACACGATGGGTGTCCGGTACATTTTTCGCTGACGGCTAGAAATTAGTTCCGGATACAATGCCCAAATCGTTGGACTGGACGTGGAGGAGATGTGTCGTGGCCGGCTCGTTCGCCAGACTTGACCCCTCTGGATATTTTCTTGTGGGGAATCGTAAAAGACACTCATTATAAAGACGTTCCAGCTACACTTGAAGATATGCGAGTGAGAATTGTCAGAGCATGTGCATTAATAAGTACCGATGTGATAAGGAATACCACTCAGTCCATGATAAGCAAATTGCAGCAATCCATTGATACCAATGGTCATCACTTTGAACACCTTCTGTAAATGGACGTTCATGCCATCTTCTTGACCTTCGTTGACCTTCAGAGACCTTACTGTTACACATCAATGGATTCATCTCGATAACCGCTGTCAGAAAATAAGTATCAAACGATAGCATCTCACTAAAAAAACAAAATTGACCTTCATATCTCTGAAGCGAACCCATTTAGCGACAAAAAACCGAAGTCATATTATGGCCCCCGTTGTCCCATGCAACATTTGACGCACAAACTTTTCAGCTCGTATCATACTTCCGGAGTTATTCGAGGTGGCAATAGTTAGTGACTCAACCCGTATAGCACCAGAAAAAGGAGCCACATGTTTTTAGATCCGGAGAATATGGCGGCCAATCGAGCCCTATGCCAGTGGCCTCTGCGTATCCCAGAACCAGAATGCGGTCCCCAAAGTGCTCCTCCAGGACATCAAACTCTCTCCTGTTTCGACGGGCTCGAGCTCCGTCTTGCGTGAATCACATCTTGTCGAAATCATGGTCACTTTGGATAATGGTGATTAAATCATCTTCAAAAACCTTCATGTTCCGTTCGGTAGTCGCCTTGCCATCATGGAATATCGCACCGATTATTCCGTGACTGGGCACTGCACACCACACAGTCACCCGTTGAGGATGAAGAGATTTCTTGATTGCAAAATGCGGATTCTCAGTCCCCCAAATGCCAATTTTGCTTATTGGCGAACCAGTCCTAATGAAAGTGGGCTTCGTCGCTAAACCACTATACTAATTCCCATAAAGTTCCACGACCAACGGTGGAGTTTGAACCTCCAAGCGCAAACAGTTTAGAAGTTATGATGATTTTATTTCATACAGTTTAATAATTGTCATCCCTTCAATACAGATGCTAGCTAAGCCTGTAGATTGCGCTGTTGTATTTGATCACGAACGGTAGCGGTGCAGTCCCTCAATACAGTGTAAGTGTCGGTCATCGTCAGAAGAGTGTTCTGTATAGCTGTGAGAGTATTATGTTGTAGGTAGGTGAAGCCCAACGTGAGCAGATTGTTGGTGCTTGCACCGCGGGTGGTTCCGTAACCGAGGCAGCCTACGTGTCTGGTGTTTCAAGAGGCACCATATCGCAGACTTATACCGCATACAGGAAAAGCTGAAAAACATCGTTCCCTACGACACAACGCCTACGAAAGTGTATGATGAGCTATCGTGACAGTCGGTCGTTGAAGGGACTGTGATGAACAATAATAGGACGACTACTCTAAAAGTTACTGCAGAACTGAATGTCGCAATCGCAAAGCCTGTCAGCAACAAAATCGCGTTAAAGGAACTCCATTAGCAGTGAACTGCAGGGCGAGCTCTAATTCCAGAGCAAATGCTCGTAACAGGAGAACGTAGTGTGTAAGCTATAAAAGCTGGACTATGAAGCAATGGAAGAAAGTCACTTGCTTGAGTGAGTTTGTTATACACTGTCTCCAAGTTGGGGTCGAGGTTACGTACCAGGAGTAAAAGATAGCCGGGAGTTCTGTGATGATTTGGGCGCCCAAATCGTAGTATTCCATGAATAATGGCTCTGAGCACTATGGGACTCAACTGCTGAGGTCATCAGTCCCCTAGAACTTGGAACTAGTTAAACCTAACTAACCTAAGGACATCACAAACATCCATGCCCGAGGCAGGATTCGAACCTGCGACCGTAGCGGTCTTGCGGTTCCAGACTGCAGCGCCTTTAACCGCACGGCCACTTCGGCCGGCCTCCATGAATAATGCACAGTCACATTGCTCCTAATATTAGGTGGCTATTTTGGCTGATCGGATGTATTCCGTGGTACAATATTTGTACTCCAGTGGTGATGTAGCGTTCCAAGATGGCGAGGCCCCTATTCACACAGCTCGCATTACCTGGGACTGATTTTGTAAACAAAATAATGAATTGTTGCATCTCCCTTGGTAACCACAGTCATCAGATCTCATTATTATCGAGCATGTGTGGTCTATTGCCAACGGCCCTGCCGGTTCCCGTCAGATCACCGATGTTAAGCGCTGTCGGGCTTTGCTAGCGCTTGGATGGGTGACCGTCCGGTCTACCTAGGGCTGTTGGTAAGCGGGGTGCACTCAGCCCTGGTGAGGCAAACTGAGGAGCTACTTGATTGAGAAGTGGCGGCTCCGGTCTCGTAAACTGACATACGGTGGGGAGAGCGGTGTGCTGACTACATGTCCTCTCATGCCCGCGTCCAGTGACGCCTGTGGTCTTGGAAGGGGTTTATTTCAATAAATGGTGATGAAGGATCCTAGGCGAATCCGCCAAATGTTGGGGGGTTTTAACAAGAATGCTTTTACTTGTTCACTTTCCCTACTGGATCGGGACGTTGGCTCTGGCTGAAGGCCTGTTATGAGACCCAACCTGTTAATTAAAACTGCCCTTTTACTAATTTTGATTAATATTTAATAACTAAATAGTGTTCAGGGAGCTGATCACTACTAAACAAACAAGGATGGTATTGAACACATTTATCGAACAATAATCGTCCTAACATCAAACTGAACAATTACATACATTTATAAGTGATGAAATCAAGCTAGTAATGGCAATGGCCCTTAAATTCCAAAGCTAACTCTTAAGGTCGGATAACGCATCTGTAAATGTTATTTTCTACTCTCTCCCCTTGTCAGACGGCATAAAATACGTCAGACAAACCTACTTAAATTACCAAATTCTCAATAAGAGCGTGGCGGGAAAACTGAGCTCTGGTAATCACAGGCGTGCGTAATATAGGATGAAATGCCGAAGCTGAGCATCACGTTACCAAATGCAGTGTTGTGGACAGGTCAGCAAGCTGCCGGTGGTGTCTGCGTCGTCGAGGAGCCTCAATTGTAACAAAAATGAACTTATTTTCGCGAACAAACTTCCTGTTCGTATAACTCCTATTCAAAAGCTAATTCTGCTTTCTTTCCAATCGTCTCGCACTCGTTAAGACGGGACTCACCAGCCCAAAGGCGGAATCCAGTAACGTCTTTAATAAAGTGTGACTCAAGGAAATTGCTCTGCTCCTGTCTGCTTCCTGTGAGACAGTATTCCCAACCGTAACTAGCGGAATCAGCCTGTCTGTAACAGTAAAACATGACAGTTCCCCTAACTGAATACTAGTTTCAGTTGCAGCTGGCAGACTTATTCAAAGTCCTGCACAGCACGCTGAAAAGAATTTACTCTCCTACAGCAGAGCCGAAAGCACGACGTCCGCTCGCTACAGGAGCTAAGACGGTTCTCCCCGATAACAGCTCCAAAAGCTTCCCCCACGCTATTTTTCGAGCTGGCCAATCCCGTGGCTCTAGACCAGCACAGTTCGCTCCCACAATTATTTCCTGGCTTCCTCCAGTCAATCAAAACAATCCGCACCTTACTGCGCCTAGAATGTTCTGGAACAAACTGAAACTCCGTTCAAAATTGAACCCACCAATCGTGTCTCTCTGTTCGCCCTCGCGCAGGAAAAGGTTTCTTAGAAAGCCCCAGAAAACGTTAAGACTCGTGCGAAGGCTCCCTTAGACGCCAGCTCATCTCGACATAGTGGCGTCGGCGTAACGCCCAGCGCCAACGAGGCGCCGTCCCTCGAAGGCCTGCCTCTGTTGTCCGCGCAATGGGTGCCTACCCGCTCCGGCGGCGCGTCTCCCCCAGTGGGACCCTTTCGCATGCCGACTCGTAATGGTCGATTAATGGTTCTGACCACTATGGGACTTAACATCTGAGGTCATCAGTCCCCTAGACTTAGAACTACACAAACCTAACTAACCTAAGGACATCACACACATCCATGCCCGAGGCAGGATTCGAACCTGCTGCCGTAGCAGTCGCGTGGTTCCGGACTGAAGCGCCTAGAACCGCTCGGCCACAATGGCCGGCTAATGGTCTATTATAAACATCCCTCTGCCCTGCCTTTGAGCAGTGCCGCTCGTCCGCTCCAGCCAAACTCCGTGAAAATATCACCAGAACCCCGACTTCATGCAATATGTGAATTTATTAAAGTTAATACGCGTCTAATGCCGTCTGATACTCCGTATATTAATTTCAATAGGCTGATTGCCTGATAAATAACATACTAACCGACATCTAACTCGTCTTTGCAACAATTATTATATTACAGTAAGGTGCAAAATACTGCTACCTTACAGTCTGAGGATGACATGTCGTCCAGTCGGTGCCCGTTGGGCCACCGAAGGCCTGTTCAGACGGAGTTTAGTTTAGTTTTCGTTTGTGGTCTATTGGGAAAAATGGTGTATGATCGTTGTCCACCTCCATCATCGTTACGAAACCTTTTCACTACTTTAGAGGACGAAAGTTGTACAGTGAGATGACAAAAGTCATGGGATAACTATATGTAGATATACAGATGGCGGCAGTAACGCGTACACAAGAGGTAAAAAGGCAGCGCACCTGGCGGAGCTGTCATTTATACTCAAGAGATTCATGTGAAAAGGTTTCCGACGTGATTATGGCTGCATGGCGAGAATTACCAGAGTCGGAACCCGGAACGGTAGACGGAGCTAGACACATGGACGTTCCATTTCGGAAATCGTTAGGGAATTCAGTATTCCTATACCCAAAGTGTCAAGAGTCAGCCGAGAATACCAAATTTCAGGCATTACCTCTCATCACCGACAATGCAGTGGCCGACGGCCTTTACTTAACGACAGAGAGCAGCGGCCTTTGCGTAGAGTTGTCAGTGCTAGCAGACAAGCAACACTGCGTGAAATTACAAAATGGTTCAGATGGCTCTGAGCACTATGGGACTTAACATCTGAGGTCATAAGTCCCCTAGAATTTATAACTACTTAAACCTAACTAACCTAAGGACATCACACACATCCATGCCCGAGGCAGGATTCGAACCTGCAACCGTAGCAGCCGCGTGGTTTCGGACTTAATAAAGGCCGGCCGTGAAATTATAGCAGAAGTCAATATGGGACATACGAATAGCGTATCCGTTACGACAGTGCGACGAAATTTGGCGTTAATGGGCTATGGCAGCAGACTACCGACGCGAGTGCCTTTGCTAACAGCGCCTGCAGTGCTCCTCCTAATCTCGTGACCTTATCGGTTGGACCCTAGACAACTGGAACCCCGTGACCTGTTCAGATAAGTCCCGAATTCATTTGGTAAGAGATGATTGTAGGGTTCGTGTGGCGCAGACCCCACGAAGCCACAGACTTGGGTTGTCAACAAGGCACTGTGCAAACTGTTTGATACGTGGCACCAGTCGCTTCTCTGTGTTCATGTAAGATCTCTACTATCGACTCTGTATCGTGTGGATGCGGTTTTCCTCTTTGGTCGCTTTTCGGCTGTTTAAGCGCACGACGCTGTGGGGGAAGGGCTAGTTTTTAGATCGGCTGGTTGGCCCTCCGGTGAGCAGTCTGGTTGTCGGCGGTCGCTCTTTGCGCATGCTCTGCCTCTTTCTGTCACGTGGGCAGTGGCGCTGCGTACGGAAGTGCTTTAGGTCGTCGAGTGTGTACTGCGTCTAGTGAGAGGACGACAGTCTCGTCTGGGCGGCTAAACGATGTGAACATGTGAAAGTGACTGAGGAATGTAACAGTCTGCAACACTACAGAATCAAGCGGTGGGAGTCGTTCAGGTTCTTAACGTCCTGCTGTATGTATCTATATCGAATTTCGTGCTGTTTGCAGCTAACGGCTCTCCCAGTGTTTAGACGCCCGTGTTATCTGTTTCGTATTGCTCACTCATGCACAATTTATTGAACAGTGGTTACCTGTGTGAATGAGGTTTGCCTGTTTTGGACGCACTTGAGATACGGGCAAGGATTGTATATCGAAGTGCGTGCTTGTGCACTCCGAAATAACCACAGGTTCGATTTTCTAACTGTCTGCCAGTATTTAGGTAATGTGTTCAGAGATAGACAAGCAGGGGCTTAATGATGAATAAGTATATTATCAATTCCTACTCCAGCAGTAATAAGCCTGCCAGCACATATTATTGACAAAGTAATGTAGATATTTAAAGTGGTTGCCGCGCGGGATTAGCCGAGCGGTCCCAGACGCTGCAGACGTGGACTGTGCGGCTGATCCCGGCGGATGTTCGAGTCCTCCCTCGGGCATGGGTGTGTGTGTTTGTCCTTAGGATAATTTAGGTTAAGTAGTGTGTAAGCTTAGGGACTGATGACCTTAGCAGTTAAGTCCCATAAGATTTCACACACATTTGAATATTTTTTTAAAGTGGTTGATTCTGAATGTGAATGACTTGTGGATCCCTTGTGACCGTGTTCCTGTTTTGAAATTTTTCTAATGTTTTAAGGATTGTGTTATTCTGGATACTGATCAGTTGCTGTGTGGTTTTATGTTATTGTTTCAGTGGTGTAATCAGCGGTGTGCGTCTTCCGTTGTAGTCGGTCTTTTAACTGGGGGGACGACGCCTTGGCGGCGGCCAGTTTGAATTGTAACCGATAGCGCGGTCGCTGTGTTTATCAATAGAGTCCAGCTCTTCGGCGAATTTGAGTAGAATATTTTATTATTTGTTCGTGGTAACACCGAGGCGTCCGTCCTTCCTTCTTCACCGTTCCTTTCGGCTTTAATTCAGGCTCGACCTGAATTGCAGTTTCCGCGCACCTCTGATGTGCCATTACTTGTCACTGAAATTTTGTAATACTTGAAAGATGCCTTTCATTGTACAGGGTTTTTAATAACTTAGTCAGAAAGAGTAGTTGTGAGTTGTTTCTGTTGTTATATCTTAAAAGGCGTCCTGCTTCTGTGGAAGTTTTTCTGAGTAAATCATTTATTGTTTGCATGGTTCTTAAGATTTGTGTACAGAGGGTTTTTAAAATTATTTATCGTTGGGGTGGGCTTTGACGCCTGTAGACATTTTTTCTGTTTAGTAATGTTTCAAATTCTACAGCAGTTATGGCTGGCTGGTTCAAATGGCTCTGAGCACTATGTGACTTAACTTCTGAGGTCATCAGTCGCCTAGAACTTAGAACTAATTAAACCTAACTAACCTAAGGACATTACACACATCCATGCCCGAGGCAGGATTCGAACCTGCGACCGTAGCGGTCGCTCGGCTCCAGACTGTAGTGCCTAGAACCGCACGGCCACTCCGGCCGGCCAGCAATTATGTATGTTATTCTGAGGTAACAGCAGTTCGCTGTTTTCATGCTACTGTTAAATAAAATCTGTTGGAAATTACAAGCCAGAGTTTGTATTTGATTGGTAATTAGTGCCTTGTCTTTATTGAGTTGAACTATCCTTGATTATCCCGCGTCCGGCCATCCTGATTTAGGTTTTCCGTGATTTCCCTAAATCACTCCAGGCAAATGCCGGGATGGTTTCTCTGAAAGGGCACGGCCGACTTCCTTCCCAATCCTTCCCTAATCCGATGAGACTGATGACCACGCTGTCTGGTCTCCTTCCCCAAACCAACCAACCTATCCTTGATTGTGTGTCCCATATATCACTGTTGGTGGCTCGTGTTACGTCTGCCACAGACGGCCCCTGCCAGGCAGACTACACTCATGACAGCCTTGTGTACGATATAACATACACAAGCACTTGCAGGCACAACCAAGAGGAAAACAATTCTTCAAAACAAACAGAACTTGCTAGAGACTAATGCGAACCTTATTCTGCAGAGGTCACTTCACAGATACGGGAAAAGTTGGAGTACTCCGCCGACCTCCGCCGGCTTTATAAGGCCAGCGCAGCAGCAGTACAGCCAGTTTCATGCCGAGCTAGGACCAGCTCCGACGGACCTCACCGACGCTCTCGATGAATGGTCGTCTAAAAGTTATTTGTTTTTGTGTGTATAAAGTGACTGTTCGAGAAGCGTAGTTCAGTTTCAATAAACGACATTATACTGAGTGTTCTACAACACTGAGTATTCTCCAGCACCATAATGCTGTAGGCTGTATTTACATGGAATGGACTGAATCCTCTCGTCCAATTGAACCGATCGTTGAACTGAAATGGTTTTGTTCGGCTCCTTGGAGTCCATTTACAGCTATTCTTGTATTTCATGTTCCCAAACAACGTTGGAATTTTTATGGATGACAATCCACTATATCATCGGGTCACAGTTGTTTGCAGTTGTTTTGAAGAACGCTCTGGACAATTCGAGCGAATGACTTGGCTACCTAGATCACTCGACAAGAATGCCAACGAACGTTTACGGAACATAATCTAGAGGTCAGTTCGAGCACAAAATCCTGCGCTGGAAACTCGTAATTATGGACGGCTATTGAGGCAGGATGACTCAATATTTCTGCAGGGGCTTACAAGGACTTCTTGAATCCACACCACGTCTAGTTACTGCAGTACACCAGGCAAAATGAGATCCGTCACACTAATATGAGGTAACCCATGACTTGTGACTTCAGTGTAAGAGTCCATTGACAACCATACAGGATCTGCATTTATCCATTCAGAGATGATTGGAAGCTATTTTGAATACCAATAGGTTCTCCACACGGTATATATTGTGTGTGTTTTTGTCTTTACCTGTAGGTAAATGGGGAAGAGACGAATGGGGAACCATTGTAGAAATGATACAGACCACAAGAGTGGGAAACTACAGATATAAGCGACTCTGACAGATTATTACGACCTGGGGCCTGGAAACAGGCATATCGGAAACGGTAAAAGCTAGTCGGCTGTGCACGTATTGTTGTCTTGGAATGTGGTTAATGAGGGTGGAATAACAAGTAGGCGAGAAGGTGCCAGACGTCTACGCTTCATCGCAGAACGTGACGGTAGCTCTGGAAAATACGACAGACCACCACCTATGTGTGCCAGATCTGGTGCTGGTAAATTACGGTACACACTGTTCATCACGCGTTGTTGGAGTTCCCTACCAGATGGACCCTACGTGTTTCCATGTTAGCTCAACAATATTGTCAATTAAAATCGCAGTGGGCACGGAATAGTCGAGATTGAACCACAGATCAATGGAAACGTGTCACCTGGCGAAATGAATCAAATTTCATGTTACACTAGTCGATGACAGTCTCTGGGTACGCCGTCATCCGAGCGAACTATGGCTCGAAACACGCACAGAACCACGAATGGAAACGATTGGATCAATGTGGTAGTAATCAATGGTCTCATGACGGTTTTGGGCAACGAGAACATTACTGTGGACTACCTGCTTCTTCCTTTATGTATTCCCTGACAGCGATGGCATCCAGCTGCAGCATTACTGTCCATATCACAAGGTCAGAATCTGGTTGCAATAGTTTGAGGAGTACAGTAGTGAACTCACGTTGATAACTTAGGCACCCAAATCGCCTCCTCCGAAGTGATGGAAACATTACTAGGACAGTATCGGGACGCTAGCTCCGCAACCACGAACCACCAGCCGTGTCGACTTCACCACAGAGCAGCGCTGCTGTATTGTGTTCCAAAGGTGTACCAGCACATAAGTGGCAGTCAAATGAAAAAACACAATGTTAATTATAATTCGTTTTGATTGCAAAAATGTTTATTCACATGACCGGTTTCGGTTCCTCTAGAACCATCTTCAGATCTGCAGTTTCGGTTACAGGAATAACCCGTCCACATACAGCAACCTTCACATGCTGCGTCACATGCCTGCTGTGTCACATGCTGTGAAAACACGATTGGACCCAGCCGTGCACTTCTTCGTCACATGTGACGCAGCATGTGAAGGTTGCTGTGTGTGGACGGGTTACTCCTGTAACCAAAACTGCAGATCTGAAGATGGCTCTAGAGGAACCGAAGCCGGTCATGTGAATAACATTTTTGCAATCAAGACGGATTATAACTGTGGTGTCACAGCCAGACACCACACTTGCTAGGTGGTAGCCTTTAAATCGGCCGCGGTCCGGCAGTATACGTCGGACCCGCGTATCGCCACTGTCAGTGATTGCAGACCGAGCGCCGCCACACGGCAGGTCTAGAGAGACTTCCTAGCACTCGTCCCAGTTGTACAGCCGACTTTGCTAGCGAAGGTTCACTGACAAATTACGCTCTCATTTGCCGAGACGATAGTTAGCATAGCCTTCAGCTACGTCATTTGTTACGACCTAGCAAGGCGCCATTATCATTTGCTATTTATCTTGTGATGCATGTACCGTCAGACCGATGTTCACCAATTATGGATTAACGTTAAGTATTCCAGAAGCTACGTACTATTTTTGCTACTACAATACCTTGACCTGTTCCAGACCTCACGCCAGCCTGCGTGAGCTTAAACGAGTGCCTTTTGGCTTCCTCCTAGTGGCTTGGCTGTCTTGCCAAGTCACAACAGTTTGGCGCCGAGGATTGGCGACGAGCCAATTCGCGTTTGTACAAATACAGACTGATTTACTTGTGTAATGGCTTCGCCACCATCTCCAGATGTACTGTCCGAATTTTATCGCTTACAGAACCAGCAGATGCAGGCCTTACTGGATGCCCTTGGACAGCTCGTCCAGGGTCAACGTGCAATGCAAAACGATGCAGCGGCAGCCGCCCCACCGCTACCGCAGCCACAACACGCAGTTGCACCGCCTTTTCGTCCTTTTGATGCGGCACTGGAAAGCTGGACGGAGTGGTCACGCCAATTTGGATTCCATCTCGCCGCCTACAGAATTCAAGGTAACGAGTGGCAGCCTTTCTCATTATTGTGCGTCGGCGTGGCCACATACCGTGTGATAGTGAAATTATTTCCCCAACGCGACGTAGCAACTCTGTCCTGCGACGAAATTTTGTCTGCATTAGATGCATATTTCAAAGAATCAGTCAATGTAGTTGCAAAAAGGTATACGTTCTTTCGTACAAAACGTACGGCCGGCCAGACTAATAGGGAGTGGGTTGCAACCTTGCAAGGCCTTACTTGGGATTGTGCTTTTGAGTGTGAATGTGGACTCCCTTATTCAGATACTATGGTACGTGATGCAATTGCACAGAACGTTTCTGATTTTCGTATATGGGAACAGATTTTGAAACTAGTCAATCCCTCCCTTCAACAAGTGATGGACATATTGGATCGGCAGGACACACTTGACTTTGCTCAGGAATCATTTGCAACTTCGCCACCCGTGTGTCACGTTAACCGGCCCGCAGGGCGAGCTTCACGGAACAGTAAATAGCCCTCGCGCCCATCCGCGCAGCTGCCGCCAAGCTCTCCGCCAGATGTGCCGCGCCAGCAAGCCAATGCAGTGCTAAAATCATGCCTGCGGTGTGCTACTAGACATTCACGTCAGAACTGCCCGTCACGCCAAGCTATTTGCTTTTTCTGTAATAAAAAAAAAGACATGTTCAGAGTGTTTGCCAGAAAAAGCTCAGAACGGACACTCACACCCATTCCAGGCCCTTTGCTTCGCGCCGGAATCGGAATCGAACCGAGAATACTCAGGCTCGTGAACCTTCGCCATGGAAATTCATGTCGTTCATTCCACTCCGACCAGTGACACTCTCTCTAACAGTGAACGTGTTCGTCCCACAAATAGTGTGCGTCGACATCGACGGAAATCCCATCATGTTGCAAGTGATTCTGTACCAGTGTCAGTTCATGTTGCACGAGACGGTCACTCTTGTCGTCAGCAGGACAATAAACTTTTTGTAGATTTGGTCATTACCAGCAAAGTGATACCATTCCAGCTCGATACCGGAGCTGCAGTTTCACTGATCAATCACGACACGTACAAACAGCTGGGCACACCTCCGTTGCATGCCGCAAATGTTAAGCTCAGTAGCTATTCCGGTCAGCATATCCCTGTGTTAGGACAGTGCAGCCTTCTTGCAACATACAAGGGACTTACCCTACCTGGGCCATGTAATCAATGCCCAAGGCATACATCCCAGTCCAGAGCACCTCCGTGCCATACAAGACTTGCCTTCGCCGCAGAATTTCAATCATTCTGCAAGGCCAATGGTATTCAACATCTGACGTCCGCGCCGTTTTCGCCACAGTCAAACGGTGCCGCTGAACGATTGGTCCGGATTTTCAAGTCACAGATGTTGAAGTTAAAAGAGTCGCATTCTCGGGAGGACGTGTTATTGCTCTTTTTGTCCTCGTATCGCTCTCAGCCCCGAGATGGTCGCTCGCCGGCTGAGTTGCTCCACGGTCGTCCTCATCGAACCTTGATGTCTTTGCTAGATCCGCCGCATCAGGTTCCTGTGCAGCGGCAGACACTTGCTTTTGCCCCAGGCGACGTTGTATACTATCGCAACTATCGAGGTTCACGGCGTTGGCTCGCAGGGCGCATTCTTCGCTGCCTCGGCCGCGCTATGTATCTGGTTTTGGGGGCCTCTGGTGAGGTGCGTCGGCATCTCATTCAGCTGCGCCTCTGTTGTCGCCCGGGATCTGCCGCTCCCCGTCTGCTTTCAGCGACGGTGCCGTCCGGTCAGCGCCCTGGGGACCCATCTATTGGCTCGCCTCAGCCCCAGGTGTTATCAACGCTGCCTTCCATTTTGGCAGGAGGTCGACCCTTCGGCCCCTCCTGTCTCTTTACGGGCGCATACACCGCATGTTGGCGTGCACCCTGGACTAGGTTTTCAGGCGTTTCCTAGCTCCCCTCGGACTGAATGGCAGGGTGCGGGTGGCACAGCCTCGCCTGTTGTTAGGCTCCCCACCTCGTCGCATACGTCAACATGGGGTCCTCCCCACGGCGGGCGGAACCCTTATAACACAATCGTACGCCGATTTGCGGGGGAGGAATGTGGTGTCACCGCGAGACACCACACTTGCTAGGTGGTAGCCTTTAAATCGGCCGCGGTCCGGTAGTATACGTCGGAACCGCGTGTCGCCACTGTCAGTGATTGCAGACCGAGCGCCGCCACACGGCAGGTCTAGAGAGACTTCCTAGCACTCGCCCCAGTTGTACAGCGGACTTTGCTAGCGATGGTTCACTGACAAATTACGCTCTCATTTGCCGAGACGATAGTTAGCATAGCCTTCAGCTACGTCATTTGCTACGAGCTAGCAAGGCGCCATTATCATTTGCTATTTATCTTGTGATGCATGTACTGTCAGACCGATGTTCACCAATTATGGATTAAAGTTAAGTATTCCAGAAGCTACGTACTATTTTTGCTACTATAAGACCTTGACCTGTTCCAGACCTCACGCCAGCCTGCGTGAGCTTAAATGCGTGCCTTTCGGCTTCCTCCTAGTGGCTTGGCTGTCTTGCCAAGTCACAACAATAACTAACATTGTATAACCAGTGATTACAGTATCCCATCAGACATTATGTCTGTTTTTGCAAAATTGAAAACGACACAGGTGGAAAAAGTATCTAAAGCGTTTATGATTTCAAAAGTAATCACTTTAAGCTGTTGATACATTTATACTACTACGACATAAAACGGTTAGTTCCTTCATGGAAAAATGTCTGCGGTTGCCTGTGGAAGCATGATTTGACCCAGGCGTGCACTTCTTCGTCCGAAGCAAATCGAAGGTCACGAAAGTCTTTCTTCAGGGCTCCAAAAATTTGGAATTACAATGAGGAGAGGTAGGGACTGTATGGAGGATGTGTAAAGAGTTCTCAGCGAAACATCCGCAGACTAGTCGAAACAACCTTGGCAACTTGTGGGCGAGCAGTTTGTTGTAAAGTTGTTTAGACTGGGCTGCAAAAGATTTACTGGGAAGCGTTTACACATCCTCCACATAATCCTGATCCCTTCACATTCGATTTAAATATTCATGGAATCCTGAAGAAAGACATTGGTGGCCATTGATTTGTTTCGGACGAAGAGCTGCACGGCTGGGTGCAATCATGGTTGCATAGTGTAACAACCCTAGGATAATTTTCTCTCTTCCAAATTGACTCTACCAATACTGCTCTCACTGATAATGAATCGCACGATACCACTTTTTGTCAATGTTTTCGTAACTCTCAGCTTGTGCTGGGGTACTACTTTTTCCTATTTTATTCATTATTCTTATTCCTGTGCCCTTGTGGACAGTTGCTGAAGTGTTTTCTGTGCCCTTTGTATTAGACTATGTGCATTCTGAAGAACTAGTCATGCCGGTGCTTTTAGTTTCAACTAAACTAAGTCTCAAATAACAATAGCCAGGATGGCTGGCACCCTCGGGATGATGTGAAGATGAAAGGCACCCTCTCTGTCCTGCTGGTGGAATTCTGAATTTCGGTCGAATCTAAAGGAGACATCCAGCAGGACCAGCTGGCGAGACATGACCCTGGCCAAAACGGCAACACGATGTGGCAGGACCCCTGAAACTCCCACCTAAATGACTACTTTCGTCCTTCAAGTCACTTAGTACACACTAAGTATACGGAATCCTGCCCACTCGTCTCTTATAGGGTGCCTAGGAAGTTGTTTTTACGGATAACTAGAATTGACAATACTTCCGTTTGTACATGATGGGTCGCAAGCAACTGACGACATGCAAATAATCAATACCCTTTGGTAGATACAGTTTCCTTGCAAGCTAATCACACAAGTTCATAAGTCACTTCTATCGTTAATATCACTGCGGCTCTTCTAGTGTGACTCTCCTAGTCCTCTCTTCTAGTGCGACTCTCCTAGTGTCCGGGTCTACTAGTGCGGCCGAGGCTAGGTGGCATGTCGCTTTTATTCCATTCGTGCTTTTGGTGTGCGGTGTCAACGCCAGAAACCCAACAGCTTAACAATGCTCTATGTTTATGTATCATAGACCTCAAGAGCAGCAAGCAACTTAAATACTACGGCTAAATTTTATCAATGAAACAAGTTAAATTGCAGGAGATGCAGAGCTAAAGTTTTACCAACAAAACTTTTAAAATTTGCTATGCACTAACAAAGGCTTAGGTTTGGCTAAGCTCATAAATGCTCTGCTCAAATGCAAATAAGTTAATGTTGCGCAGGATCACAAAATCAGTTACAGATGCTGACAGACTTAACCGTAACTGGACGTGGCCGCTCAGACAAGGGCAAACACGGGACAGGATTTAGCACAACCGACTCTAGAGCGTCGTCAAAAAGGACAGTGCGACGGTACCTAGATTAGTACTTAGTGCAAAGCACCCTTAATTAAAATAACTGACTTCTGTGCTGTACCACCTTTCTACACAAGCGAAGCGCAGTGCTTCACACGATCGTACTCCGCAATAACAACCACCACAATTGGCGAGAAAAACAACACTACAAAACCCTGTAAATCAGTTCAACCAAATCAACACCAATGACAAGATAAATGATCTCACAGCGCCCTGCACTGTCGGGAACAGCCGACCAATAGACACTCCAAGTTTCACTGCTCTGGAAACCATACCAAGGCGGCAGCCCGTAAGTTCTTCCCTGTTCGATTAATCCGTTAACTACAACAAGGCAGAGAAAATCGAAGCGTATCACTGAAACGTGGGACATAGAGAAAACAGGAAAAGGTGTGGACGGGGCCTAATCAGCTACCGTTGGTTGCTCAGTAACCACACACACTTTATTTAAGGAAATATGTTTTTTTAAGACAATCATTTGAAAAAAATTGACTCCAACACAAGCTACACTGAAGGCTGAAGGCCTTATTAAGAAAGAATTAAAATTATTTGTCGGCTGAAGGTCACAAGCAATACCACAGAACGATTAACAGCTGAACGCCTAAGTTACAAATCTGGAAGACAATTACACGCTGAAAATATTAAAATAAATTTTAAAACAATCAAAAAATTACTGACTGTAACATTAGCTACACTGACGGCTGATGGCCTTATTAAGAAAGAATTCAGTTACTTGTCGGCTGAAGGCCACGAGCAATACTTCAGAACAATTAACGGCCGAAGGCCTGAATTACAAATGAGGAAGACAATTAAACATTGAAAATACCAAAATCATTTTTTAAAACAATCATATTAAAAAATTGACTGTAACACAAGCGACACTGTCGGCTGAAGGCCTAATTAAGTAGAATTCAAATTATTTGTTGGCTGAAGGCCACAAACAATAGGAAAAATTTAATAAAAATATTACGTTTAAACAATTGACACAATCAGACCAAATAAAGAAGGGAGTGATCCGCAGACAGTGATCCAAGGATCGACCTGGGAAAGTCCCTCAAACGTAAGTAAGGTGAGACATGCACCCCAGTGTTATACTCACTTAACAAGATGGCAACTCAAACCAGTCACAGTTTAAACGCAAGACCAACACTCTCGCAAAATCTACCTAACGTCCGATGCCCAATACAATGATGGAATAACCCGTGCCATGCAGACGGGCAGACTACACTCTTGACATCGTAAAACGACAAACATTATACAAGAGAACATGTTCAAACGCATGAGTGATCCGAGGTAATCACAACAAGTTGCCTCCACGTAACCAGTACGCTGACAGCGATAAAAAGACTACTCATTCAAAACCACACTAGATGCACACGGATCCGCGAAAACAATACCACAAACAACTCAAACAATACTAAAACCAGTCACTGTGGAGCAACCACGTCGACACAAACACAGAGAACCCAGAGGTGGTCGGAAGACCAAATACACGTCGTCCGTTGAGACTACCGACCGAGCGACCAACCAACGGTCGCTCTCGATCAAGTCAGGCAGGGCAAACATCCCAGTATGAATAGTCGACTGACAGCTTATTCCATGAAGTCACTTCGACGAACAGTCACACACACACACACACACACACACACACACACACACACACCAGTGAAGGTTGCACTACTCGAATATAACGATCCACTCAACTTAAACTCGCTGCATTCGGCCCTCGACGTGGTCTTGCACTCTCGCCACCACATCCTTCCTTTGGGCAGTGCATGTTATCGCCAGCTGTCCCGTCTAGCACTGGCGCTGTGCGGACTTCACTGCTGCTCCGTCCCAACTCAACTGAACTCCCACACACGACTAACGCAACGTTGCGGTCACTTTCAGACGGCAGGAGCGCGTTATAACACTCCTTTGCAGATAATACATTTAAACAACCAACTTTTCTGTCGCAGCCAGTCCTTACAGTAATCCACAATGGCAGCGCCACACACATCTTCCTATCGGCTTCGTTCCGTATCGGCGTTTTCCTCTTATAATTTAAAGTAAAGCCTTTAGAGTAGTCTTTCACAGCCTTAAGGCACAGTTACCTTGCTGACAACGGTGAAGCTACATACAACAAACAGCGAGCTGTCACTCAATAATCACCATTCTTAGCTAAAAATTATGCAAGCCTTTACCCTGAAAGTGGCCAGTATACACTACTGGCCATTAAAATTGCTACACCAAGAAGAAATGCAGATGATAAACGGGTATTCATTGGACAAGTATATTATACTAGAACTGACATGTGATTACATTTTCACGCAATTTGGGTGCATAAATCCTGAAAAATCATTACCCAGAACAACCACCTCTGGCCGTAATAACGGCCTTGATACGCCCGGGCACTGAGTCAAACAGAGCTTGGATGGCGTGTACAGGTACAGCTGCCCATCCAGCTTCAACACGATACCACAGTTCATCAAGAGTAATGACTGGCGTATTCTGACGAGCCAGTTGCTCGGCCACCGTTGACCAGACGTTTTCAATTGGTGAGAGATCTGGAGAATGTGCCAGCCAGGGCAGCAGTCGAACATTTTCTGTATCCGGAAAGGCCCGTACAGGATCTGCAACATGCGCTAGTGCATTATCCCGCTGAAATGTAGGGTTTCGCAGGTTTTAACCGACAGGAAGAAGATACGGTGATATGCAAATCAATAGATTTTCAGAGCATTCACACAAGGTTGCCGCCGGTGACGACACCTGCAACGTGCTGACATGAGGAAAGTTTCCAACCGATTTCTCATACACAAACAGCAGTTGACCGGCGTTGCATGGTGGAACGTTGTTGTGATGCCTCGTGTAAGGAGGAGAAATGCGTACCATCACGTTTCCGGCTTTGATAAAGGTCGAATTGTAGCCTATCGCGATTGCGGTTTATCGTATCGCGACATTGCTGCTCGCGTATTCAAGATCCAATGACTGTTAGCAGAATATGCAATCGGTGGGTTCAGAAGGCTAATACTGAACGCCGTGCTGGATCCCAACGGCCTCGTATCACTAGCAGTCGAGATGACAGGCATCTTATCCGCATGGCTGTAACGGATCGTGCAGCCACGTCTCGATCCCTGAGTCAACACATGGGGACGTTTGCAAAACAACAACCATCTGCACGAACAGTTCGACGACGTTGGCAGCAGCACGGACTATGAGCTCAGAGACCATGGCTGCTGTTACCCTTGACGCTGCATCACAGACAGGAGCGTCTCCCATGGTGTACTCAACGACGAACCTGGGTGCACGAATGGCAGAACATCATTTTTTCGGATGAATCCAGGTTCTGTTACAGCATCATTATGGTCGCATCCGTGTCTGGCGACATCGCGGTGGACGCACATTGGAAGCGTGTATTCGACATCGCCATACTGGCATATCACCCGGCGTGATGTTATGGGGTGCCATTGGTTATACGTCTCGGTCACCTCTTTTTCGCATTGACGGCACTTTGAACAGTGGACGTTACATTTCAGATGTGTTTCGACCCGTGGATCTACCCTTCATTCGATCCCTGCGAAACCCTACATTTCAGCAGGATAATGTACGACCGCATGTTGCAGGTCCTGTACGGGCCTTTCTGGATACAGAAAACGTTCGACTGCTGCCCTGGCCACCACATTCTCCAGATCTCTCACCAACTGAAAACATCTGGTCAATGGTGGCCGAGCAACTGGCTCGTCACAATACGCCAGTCACTACTCCTGATGAACTGTGGCATCGTGTTGAATCCGCATGGGCAGCTGCATCTGTACACGCCATTCAAGCTCTGACTCAATGCCCAGGCGTATCAGGGCCGTTATTACGGCCAGAGGTGGTTGTTCTGGGTACTGATTTCTCAGGATCTATGCACCCAAATTGCGTGAAAATTTAATCACGTGTCAATCCTAGTATAATATATTTTTCCAATGAACACCCGTTTATCACCTGCATTACTTCTTGGTGTAGCAATTTTAATGGCCAGTATAGTACTTTCTCCCACTTGATACTGTTAGATGACGACCATGAAAAAATTCCAGAAATTAGAGGTCATACAGAGGCTTATCAACAATTGTTCTTCCCACGTGCCATTCGGCAGTCTAACAGGGAAGGGGTGATCAGTTATTGCTATCAGAAGTATCTTCCGCCACACACCGTCAGGTGGCTATGGAGTATTAACATTGATGCTGGTACGCGATGAGCATGGATTGGTCAGTGGGAGGTGAGTTATGATAGGAGAAAAATATGACGGTTCAAATGCCTCTGAGCACTATGGGATTTAACTGTTGTGGTCATCAGTCCCCTATAACTTAGAACTACTTAAACCTAACTAAGCTAAGGACATCACACACATCCTTGCCCGAGGCATGATTCGAACCTGTGACCGTAGCGGTCGCGCGGTTCCAGACTGTAAGCAAAATAGGACGGTTGAGTGATCCCACACTCAGGGAATGAGTGTAGGAGAGCAAATGCAGGAATACTGCACCTCCACTCCTGGCTAGTGGAGGTGGTTAGCAATTGCCTTCTTCCGACATGTTATGTAGTGTCAGGTGTGATCTCCTGGCTTGTGCATGACTGTGATCAATGCTTGTACAGTACAGAGTTGGAAATTTGTGGTAAGTTCCAATGGGACCAAACTGCTGAGATCAGCGGTCCCTAGGCTTACACACCAACTTAAACTAACGTACACTAAGGACAACACACACACCCATGCCCCAGGGAGGACTCGAGCTCCCGAAGGGGGGAGCCGCGTGAACCGTGGCAAGGCGCCTTATACCGCGCGGCTACAGTGTTGAGTTTTTGTTGTTATGGATGACAGAAAGGGAGAGTGTGGAAGTCGGTGCTTCAACACAGCCTCCTCCTTTCGTATATCACCTACGGTGTCACCGAGCAACGTCCCCATCCAACGGATTGATCACCATCAACAGTGTCATATACCCTAAATTAATGAGACACTGCAGAAAGGTTTAGAATTTAGCCCAGGAATCTGGGGCAACAACTGCTGATTAGGAGCTTTACGCCACCGCCTCTTCTCCCCTTGCCGGTCGAACACTGGCAGTGAAAATTTTCTTCCACCAGTCTTCTAAGTGTCTTAGCTCCGAGGCGAGCGCTACCACACAGGCGTGTATTAGTCACCACGCATACGGAGGCAGGTTCGGAAGTATAATTAGTAGTTTTGAAAAATAAAAAAGAAATTAAGTATGAATTCTGTCACAACATCATATCAAAGTTTAACGTTTAATAGAGGTTAAAGTAACGTCTAAATTAGTGTCTGTCGCAATGTGTGTAATTACGGAACACATCACAACGGCTGGCCTCTGGTAAGAAACGGAGGTGACAGACTCTTGCATGGAGTCTCGACTCGCGGCTGTCGTGGTAACGTGTCTCGTGGTACGGAAATAGCTGTTAAAATTCAATTATCCTTCAGGAATTTAATTAATTCTAAAGTTACGCCGGCTGGTGTGGCCGTGCGGTTCTAGGTGCTTCAATGGGGAACCGCGTGACCGCTACGGTCGCAGGTTCGAATCCTGCCTCGGACATGGATGTGTGTAATGTCCTTATGTTAGTTAGGTTTAAGTAGTTCTAAGTTCTAGGGGACTGATGACGACAGATGTTAAGTCCCATAGTGCTCAGAGCCATTTGAATCATTTTTTTCTAAAGTTAACTTTAAACAACACAAATACATATAGAAATATGAAAATTCCCTTTTTTTCCAGAGAAAGTGCGTACATCTACTGCATGTGCATTGAAGAGCCAAAGAAACTGCACTGATTGCAATAAACTGTCCATTGGTCAGACTGGCCAGACCATATCAACAAGGGTGACTGAACATGAACGCAGCTGGAGATTAAATAAAACACACTCCACCTTTGCTGAACATTTGCTCAAAGAAGGACACAATTATCTAACATACACCAAGTGCTACATATAGCCAACAAAGAGATCGTATGTAAGTGCGTTGTAACTTAGTCCAGAATGTTTGGTTCGAAGAACAAAAATGGCTCTGAGCACTATGGGACTTAACTTCTGAGGTCATCAGTCCCGTAGAACTTAGAACTACATAAACCGAACTAACCTAAGGAGAGCACACACATCCAGGCCCGAGGCAATATTCGAACCTGCGACCGTATAGGTCGCGCGGTTCCAGACTGTAGCGCCTAGAACCGCTCGGCCACTCCGGCTGCCTCGAAGAATACACGCTCCTTGTAAACAATAGCCAGTAGTTACCTCAAGATGGCCTAATAAGCCGAAAACTAGTTCATACAAATAAAAATCCGTAGAACAAAAAACCGCCTAACTGTTATTCAACCCTCAATCTGGTACACCTGTCTAATATCGTGTAGGGCCCCCACGAGCACGCAGAAGTGCTGCAACGTGACGTGGCATGGACTCAACTATTGTCTGAGGTAGTGCTCGAGGGAACTGACACCATGAATTCTGTAGAGGCGTCCATACGTCCCTAAGAGTGCGAGGGAGTGGAGATTTCTTCTGAACAGCACGCTGCAAGGCATTCCAAATATGTTCAATAATGTTCTTGCCTGGGGAGTTTAAAGTCAGAAGAATGCTCCTGTAGCAATCCTGGACGTCTGGGATGTGGCATTGTCACGCAAGAACTGCCCAAGTCCGTCGAAATCCACAATGACATGAATAGATGCACGTGATCAGACTGGATGCTTACGCACGTGTTACCTGTCAGAGTCGTATCTAGACCTATCAGGCTCCGATATCAAACCAACTGCACACGCCCCACACCATTACAGAGCCTCAACCAGCTTGAACAGTCACCTGCAGGTACCATGGATTCATGAGGTTGTCACCATAGCCGTACACGTCGATCTGTTCGATACAATTTCAAAGGAGACTCAACCAATTAGGCAACATGTTTCCAGTCATCAACAGCCCAATGTCGGTGTTGACGGATCTAGGCGAGGCGTAAAGCTTTGTGTCGTGCAGTCATCAAGGGCAAGTAAGAGGGCCTTCGACTCCGAAAGACCAGATCGATGATGTTTCGTTGAATGGTTCGCACGTTGAAACTTGTTGATGGCCCAGCATTGAAACCTGCAGCAATTTGCGAAAGGGTTGCACTTCTGCCACGTTCAACGATTTTCTTCAGCCGTCGTTGGTCCCGCTCTTGCAGGATGTTTTCCCGACCCCAGCGATGTCGGAGATTACATGTTTTATCGTATTCCTGATCTTCACGGTACACTCGTGAAATGGTCGTACGGGAAAAACGCCACTTCATCGTTACCACGGCAATGTTGTGTCCCATCGCTCTTGCGCCAACTATAACACCACATTCAAATTCACTTAAATCTTGGACAGTGTCTTGAAAGGAGGCTATAAGATGAACATCAACAAAAGCAAAACGAGGATAATGGAATGCAGTCGAATTAAGTCGGGTGATGCTGAGGGAATTAGATTAGGAAGTGAAACCCTTAAACTAGTAAAGGAGTTTTGCTATTTGGGGAGCAAAATAACTGATGAAGGTCGAAGTAGAGAGGATATAAAATGTAGACTGGCAATGGCAAGGAAGCGTATCTGAAGAAGAGGAATGTGTTAACATCGAGTATAGATTTAAGTGTCAGGAAGTAGTTTCTGAAAGTATTTTCATGGAGAGTAGACATGTGTGGAAGTGAAACATGGACAATAAATAGTTTGGACAAGAAGAGAATAGAAGCTTTCGAAATCTGGTGCTACAGAAGAATGCTGAAGATTAGATGGGTAGATCACGTAACTAATGAGGAGGTATTGAATAGAATTGGGGAGGAGTTTGTGGCACGACTTGACTAGAAGAAGGGGTCGGTTGGTAGGACATGTTCTGAGGCATCAAGGGATCACCAATTTAGTATTAGAGGGCAGCGTGGAGGGTAAAAATCATAGAGGGAGACCAAGAGATGAATACACCAAGCAGATTCAGAAGGATGCAGGCTGCAGTACCTACTGGGAGATGAAGCAGCTTGCACAGGATAGAGCAGCATGGAGATCTGTATCAAACTAGTCTCAGGACTGAAGACCACAACAACAATAACAACAACCTGCCACTGTAGCAGCAGTAACCGATCTAACAATGGCGCCAGACACTTGTCTTATATAGACGTTACCGACCGCAGCTCCGCCTTCTGCGTGTTTACATTTCTCTGCATTTGTATAGGCATGCCTGTACCAGTATCATTGGCGCATCAGTGAGTACTTCAGGGTCATTTCCTCATCAAAGGATCATGTCTCAGCGAGTGACTCAGAACTCATCTACAATCGCCACCAAGCAGAGCCGAACATAATACTATACCAGTGATGTTAGTTACCGTTCACTGGCTCTTGTACTAGACACGGTTTGAAGATAGATCAGTGCAAGTAAAGATTCATTTATGTTACCACACATTAAGTCCACACACGTGTTAAGTACTGTATAGCGGATCTGCTATCACTCCGACCGCACGGGCCTCGGAACACCCATCGGTACCGACCAACCGCCGTGTCATCGTCAGACGTGTAATGTCCCTACAAAACGTAGTTTCTTTTTTTTTTTTGGTCATCAGTCTACTGTCTGGTTTGATGCGGCCCGCCACGAATTCCTTTCCGTTGCTAACCTCTTCATCTCAGAGTAACGCTTGCAACCTACGTCCTCAATTATTTGCTTGACGTATTCCAATCTCTGTCTTCCTCTACAGTTTTTGCCCTCTACAGCTCCCTCTAGTACCAAGGAAGTCATTCCCTCATGTCTTAGCAGATGTCCTATCATCCTGTCCCTTCTCCTTATCAGTGTTTTCCACATATTCATTTCCTCTCCGATTCTGCGTAGAACCTCCTCATTCCTTACCTTATCAGTCCACCTAATTTTCAACATTCGTCTATAGCACCACATCTCAAATGCTTCGATTCTCTTCTGTTCCGGTTTCCCCACAGTCCATGTTTCACTACCATACAATGCTGTACTCCAGACGTACATCCTCAGAAATTTCTTCCTCAAATCAAGGCCGGTATTTGATATTCGTAGACTTCTCTTGTCCAGAAATGCCTTTTTTGCCATAGCGAGTCTGCTTTTGATGTCCTCCTTGCTCCGTCCGTCATTGGTTATTTTACTGCCTAGGTGGCAGAATTCCTTAACTTCATTGACTTCGTGACCATCAATCCTGATGTTAAGTTTCTCGCTGTCCTCATTTCTACTACTTCTCATTACCTTCGACTTTCTCCGATTTACTCTCAAACCATACTGTGTACTTATTAGACTGTTCATTCCGTTCAGCAGATCATTTAATTCTTCTTCACTTTCACTCAGGATAGCAATGTCATCAGCGAATCGTATCATTGATATCCTTTCACCTTGTAGTTTAATTCCACTCCTGAACCTTTCTTTTATTTCCATCATTGCTTCCTCGACGTACAGATTGAAGAGTAGGGGCGAAAGGCTACAGCCTTGTCTTACACCCTTCTTAATACGAGCACTTCGTTCTTGATCGTCCACTCTTATTATTCCCTCTTAGTTGTTGTACATATTGTATATGACCCGTCTCTCCCTATAGCTTACCCCTACTTTTTTCAGAATCTCGAACAGCTTGCACCATTTTATATTGTCGAACGCTTTTTCCAGGTCGACAAATCCTATGAAAGTGTCTTGATTTTTCTTTAGCCTTGCTTCCATTATTAGCCGTAACGTCAGAATTGCCTCTCTCGTCCCTTTACTTTTCCTAAAGCCAAACTGATCGTCACCTAGCGCATTCTCAATTTTCTTTTCCATTGTTCTGTATATTATTCTTGTCAGCATCTTCGATGCATGAGCTGTTTAGCTGATTGTGCGATAATTCTCGCACTTGTCAGCTCTTGCCGTCTTCGGAATTGTGTGGATGATGCTTTTCCGAAAGTCAGATGGTATGTCGCCAGGCTCATATATTCTACACACCAACGTGAATAGTCGTTTTGTTGCCACTTCCCCCAATGATTTTAGAAATTCTGATGGAATGTTATGTATCCCTTCTGCCTTATTTGACCGTAAGTCCGCCAAAGCTCTTTTAAATTCCCATTCTAATACTGGATCCCCTATCTCTTCTAAATCGACTCCTGTTTCTTCTTCTATCACATCAGACAAATCTTCACCCTCATAGAGGCTTTCAATGTATTCTTTCCACCTATCTGCTCTCTCCTCTGCATTTAACAGTGGAATTCCCGCTGCACTCTTAATGTTACCACCGTTGCTTTTAATGTCACCAAAGGTTGTTTTGACTTTCCTGTATGCTGAGTCTGTCCTCCGACAATCATATCTTTTTCGATGTCTTCACATTTTTCCTGCAGCCATGTCGTCTTAGCTTCCCTGCATTTCCTATTTATTTCATTCCTCAGCGACTTGTACCTGTGTATTCCTGATTTTCCCGGAACATGTTGTACTTCCTCCTTTCATCAATCAACTGAAGTATACGATTGTAATATTCCGGCTGCGAGTATCAGCGATGATGCGCTTCCGTAATTTGATACGACAACTCTCTTTGCTTTGACGAGAACGCTCTTTGCTGAAAAATAAGAGGAGCATCATGTTTTCTTGTAATTGTTGGAGATAAGAAATGCCAATTGGACATTGTGCTTTTTTTGAGGTAAGGTAAGTTTGCATACTGAAGTAATTTGAAGTGCAGAGGTCAACAGGTAATAGGGATTTTCAAGAATAAAAAATTGAATTTGTGGAAAAAAAGAAGGTAAATATCTTTACGAACGTTCGATGTTGGATCCTCGGACCTATTAGTGTGTTTAGCAATACAATGCGTTGTGATTTCTTCGCGAATTAACAATACTGGGCGAATCTGCTACTATCACGGTCCGAACGACGCTCAATATTTTTCCGTCAGCTTGTGTGTTCAAGACGTTCCCTAAGCGACCAGTTTGTTAGTCAGAAGATATCATACTGCCACTGTTGTTCAACCTTATCATTCTGAAACTGTTCCCAGTAGAGAAAATCTTATGGCGACTGTGAATATTGTAGCTGCTAAGGGAGACGGCGTCTTCATCGCAAGTTGTAGCAGTTTTCTCCGAATTTGCCTGGCGTTCTCTGAGAACCGGAGAAACAGGAACCTCCGACCGCCAACTCATCCAGTACCTAAGCCGTTCTCTCTTACAACAGCCACGAAGAAAACACACTCATCTATAGTCAAATTTTTCTCAGATTGTCTGTGTTACACAGGTAAAAATTTTATAATGTATGCATCTAGGCAAAAAATTCGAAAGAGAATTTTTTAATACAGTACCTGTCTTATCTTTGTCAAAGACAAAAAAATCAAAGAGTAATTTAGTTAATTAATTAATAATCTTTGTTTTGTGTAGCAGTTTCATTTCACCCCATAGGCTTCACTGGATGCCGATATGGAGGAGCATGTGGTGAGCACACCGCTCGCCCGGCCGCTGTCAGCGTTCGTAACAGGAGCCGCTGCTTCTCAGTCAAGTAGCTCCTCAAATGACCTCGCAACGGCTGAGTGCACCCCAGCCCAGACGGTCATCCACCCAAGCGTTAGCCAAGCCCGACGGCGCTTAACTTCGATGATTTGGCGGGAATTGGCAAAATCTGTTAAATGTAATTGGAATTGTTGCTTACCTTTGTTGCGAGATATCTTTTATACAATAGTTGTTGCCTAATCCTATGGGCCTATGAAAAAACTCTAAAGTTGCTACGTGCAAACAGGCCACCTGTAACTTCAGCAACTTTCGGTGGTAAGGGTCCTCTTCCTGCAACACTTTTGTGTCTGAAGTCAAGTGCTTTGGTTCAAAAATGGTTGAAATGGCTCTGAGCACTATGGGACTTAACATCTGTGGTCATCAGTCCCCTAGAACTTAGAACTACTTAAACCTAACTAACCTAAGGACATAACACACATCCATGCCCGAGGCAGGATTCGAACCTGCGACCGTAGCAGTCGCGCGGTTCCGGACTGAGCGCCTAGAACCGCTAGACCACCGCGGCCGGCTTCAAGTGCTTTGGTGAATACAACATTACCTACGTGAAATGATTTTTTTCTTACAGTTTACGCAGAATTCTGAAAATTGTACTGGTTTCTTTTTAAAGATTCAAGTAACAGAAAAACATGGTTTCATTCTTTATGGCTTGCATTTTCATGAGCGACTATTAATGCTCACTTTTAAAGTTTTATGTGTTCCACGGATTCCGTAACATAGAGTAAAATTCGTAGGGGAGGTGTGTTCTGACTTTATGGAGCTCCATGATAGCGCTTTCTGATATCTCGAAAGATGTATTTGAAATCTGGTTTCGCAGGTCAGAGCGGATCACGCTGTGGAAAGGGGCCAAAGTCAATTACTATTAGCTCAAGAAGACACACAACTTTATTGCTCAAACCAATGCACAGTTTTCTCTTTAAAACAAAAAATATCAACTCACGGCTGTGGGCCCAAGTAATTTCTCCAGAATAAGTTTAAATGATTGCTTTTCAAACACCAGCATTAAGAGTAACGGCTGAAGGCCTTACTTAAGTAAAATCACAATATCTTCTCGGCTAAAGGCCGAAATAATATTTCAGATCAGCTAAGGAAACTCTTTAAAAGCTAAGCATTTACAAATTCCGACTAAAGGACATATTACGAAAAATTCAAGTTAATTCTTGGGCTGAAAGCCCAATTAAAAAATTTTCTTTACATAATAAAAGAGAGGCTTTAAAGATAAGCTTTTACGCACTAAAACAGAAAAACATCTTAGGAAAACTTGAAATATCTAGTCGGCTGAAGGCCCAAACAATTACTCAAGAATAATGAAAGACAACCTTAAGATAAACATTTACAGAACACGGCTGATGGCCGTTTCAAGAATTCAAGATAATTAAAGAGAAACCTTACAGACAAGGATTTACATATTAAAGCCACATTCTGAAACAAACGCGGCTGAAAGAATAAATACACAGTAACATGAATTTTAAATGAAACACGGCTCAAGGCCTAATCTTAAAGTTGTTATGAAGTTCGGCTGAACGCCATATATTAAACATAAATCCGACAATATTAATATACGGCTGAAGGCCTGGCACAGTACCTGCGACCAAATAAAATGACAAACACCGACAACACACATTGGTGCTCAGAAGCGTTGCAAGGGTCGGCCTGGGGAGGAAACTCTAAGCACAGTTTAGATGAGACAGACAGCCAAGCGTAACACTAAACAATCGCGTTGCAGCACGATCTACAGACGGCTGACAAACCAACCAACCGCCTAATCAATTCCCTTGCACCCGACCAACAGCATGACAACCACAGATATCAGCGAAGACGAAGATCGCAGCAATATCATGTTTTAATAATCGGCGTATAAACGCAGTCAAGGCACAATAAACACTCGAAGAGAAAAAGAGAACCACCAAGCCGTCGAACTACACGTCGTGCCGGACAGCATCAAGACGGCGAGGAAAACACACTGCCACAAAGCTACCCTTACGACCAGGGCAGGTAACCGGATCATTAACGGACACAAGGCAGAAGATACCGCTGGTGCACTTCACTAATAAATTATAATCATTTCGCCGGCCGCGGTGGCCGTGCGGTTCTAGGTGCTTCAGTCCGGAACCGCGAGACTGCTACGGTCGCAGGTTCGAATCTGCCTCGGGCATGGATGTGTGTGATGTCCTTAGATTAGTTAGGTTTAAGTAGTTCCAAATTCTAGGGGACTGATGACCTCAGATGTTAAGTCCCATAGTGCTCAGAGCCACTTGAACCATTTTTATAATCATTTCAAAGGTTAAACACCATACAGGGAGACAGCTGCAAAATTTTGCCGACTCCAACACACCATCACGTTGCTGCTTGCAGGGACAGCCCAGGATGCAACAACCAGCAATCAACGAAGAGATGTCACAACGGTAGAGCTTTCCTGACAGGTTCACTGATTACTCAACTCCAGTATGCAGGTGCGCTGGGCGACAAACTTGGCAGTTCTCGCAGCTAGTGCCACACAATTCCGACACCGCGCGCACGCCGCCAGCGGCCCCAGCCTGATCACACGCCGCACAGACTTCCTCGCTGTTCGCCGCAACCGACCAACTGCCCACACCCGGAAACGGTCAAAAGATGAAATACACGTCGGTCTACGAGACGACCGACCAAACGACCAACCAACGGTCGTTCCTGCTCCAGTCTTCTTCAGTCGGAATGGTGCACGTGTGTCGCCAGCGGTCCGCAAGTACTGGCTGTCCGCACCTCACTGCCGCACCGTGCCCGACACTCTTTCGTCCCTGATCGCTGCCCCGTGCCAGACTGCTGCTCCGTGCTCCACTGACTTCCAGACACACCACGACCAGGAGATACTATCTGTCGCTCCAGAGACAGTACGACAGAGCACGTATCGATAAGCGCCGCTGCTGCCACTTATTGGCAGGTACGGCAGGAAGTTAGTGATGCCAGTAAGTGGAATAAGAAAACGAGGCGGCAGTATGGTAAGTGAAAATAAACGGAATGAACACGAGCCACGGATGGCTCACTACCGGTGAGCCTAAAGATTCTTTTCCACTTGTTTAATAGCTCGTTGGTTCCCCCTGGAAGAGAGTACAACCGCGATCTGCGTGGTATGGATTTAACAAGCCCTTTGAAGGTTTCTGGAGATACAGGGCGGCAGATCTCTACGCAGTTCTCGTAAAAGTGTGTGAGGTTGGAGGGGGAGGGGGGGGGGGGGGGGGGAGCTGGCGCTAGACAACATCCCAGACGTCTTGCATCCATCGGCTTCAAATCAGGCGAATCTGGTGACCAAGGAGAGTTAGTTAACACACTCCTGAAACAACTGTAGTACTATTCCGCACTTGAGATTCGGATAGTTATCCTGCTGAAAGATGCCTTCGCTTTTGGGAAAGACCTCAAACATGAAGACATGCAGGTGGTAGTTGATAATCTTCATGGTCTTGGATTACAACCCTAAGGTCAATGGAAGGCCAGGCTGTCGCTCTTATAACACTGCCTCCACAGGCCTGAATATATGTCGTGGTTTCGAGCAGCTGTTCGCATGTATGAATGCAGCCACAGCCATCGACTTAGTGTAACAAGAAACATGATTCTTCCGACTAGGCGACACATATCCGCTGTCTGATCTCGATGACCTCGTGCCCATTGCAGTCATAACTGATACTTTCGTGTTCCTATGTAGAGGTCACCTGCTACGCAGCCCCATGTTTAACAGCATGTGCTGAATCACATGCTCTAAAACTTGCCAGCGCCAGCGTTATATCGTGTTGTCAGATCTGGTACCGTCTCTTGCTTTACAGACGGCAAGCTTCAGACCCCCACGTTGTGTGATATGGCGCGGACATTCAACACCTTCGCCGTTTCCGAGATGCTTGTTTGCAGGCGCCAGGCCAAGAAAGTCTGTCTTCTGTTATGTCTGAAAGAACAGACACCATGCATGCTTATAATGGATTCGCCTCTATAGAGAATGAATTCACAACCTTCAGTGTGAATGCGCATTTTCGTTCGACCTCCAGCGGGACCTAAAATTAGCGAGCATGCAGGACATGGACGGGGACTTTGGATAGGTGGAGCTAGGGCTAAATTGTGAGTCGGCCGGAGGGCATACAGAGATAGTAATCGCAATTGCGACGAACACTGTGCGGTCGGCCCAGTAATTAACCCAACTGTCTAGTTAGGAAGAGGTCCTAGATTTGAGTCCCAGTCCAGCACACATTTTTACTCGTCGCCATTCATTCCGCATACAGTCCCAGTGCAGTTGATTTCATTACTTGCTTCCCTTTCCTGTCCTTTCACTCCCTTCACCTTCAGTTTATTTAAAATCGTCCCCTGTCAAGATCGTTTGTGTAAGTGGATTTCCCATTTTGTGGACCATATTGCAGTTATAAAGCTTCCTGATTCGTCTCTACCCCACTTATACACTTTCATTACCACCTCATGTGGTCTCAGCACGACTAGGCAACTTTTAGTGTCGCGGTGGGCAATAGTCGTAATGTCTGACTCATCGCTGTCTGCCAGGGATGGAAAGTGGAAGTCACCACGTCCCGATAACAAACACTTGTTATACCATTCTTGGCCCTGTATTTGCTTGTATTCTTAATAAATCAGTGTCACGTCCCGTTTTTCTCATAGCTTTTCAACTTCCTACAGTTACATCAAGCCGCCATCAAATTGTAAGCAGTTTTCCTGTGTTAAGTTATGGCGGATTTCACATCGGCGGATGAAGTGTGTAATGTGATGTGAGTCTTCTTCAGCCGGACAGTCCATGTGTGTCGGCAGCGGTCGGAAAGTACTGGCTGTCCGCACTCCACTGGCGCTCCGTGCCCGACGCTCCTTCGTCCCCGACCGATGCTCCGTGCCCGACTGCTGCTCCGTGCCCCACTGACTTCCAGACACACCACGACCCGGAAATACTATCGATCGCTCCAGAGATAGTCCGACAGAGCACTTATCGATAAGCACTGCTGCTGCCACTTACGGGCACGTAAGGCAGGAAGTTAGTGACACCAGAAAATGGAATAAGAAAACAAGGCGGCAGTACGGTAAGAGAAGATGACAAACAATAAACGGAATGAACAAGAGCCATGCGGTGGTCGTGCGGTTCTAGGCGCTTCAGTCCGGAACCGCGGACTGTTTAAGTAGTTCTAAGTTCTAGGGGACTGATAACCTAGGATGTTAAGTCCCATAGTGCTCAGAGCCATTTGACACTTTTTTTTTGTGTACAAGAGCCATGCACTTGTTTAATAGCTCGTAGGTCACCCCTTAGATAAGAATACAACCGCGATCTGCGTGGTATGGATTTAACAAGCCGTTTGAAGAAGCACTTGCCCGCGAAAGGCAAAGGTCCCGAGTTCGAGTCTCGGTCGGGCACACAGTTATAATCTGCCAGGAAGTTTCAAGCCCTTTGAAGGTTTCCGGAGATACAGGGCGGCAGATCTCTACGGAGAGGTCATGAGTTCTCTTAAAACTGGGGGGAGGTGGGGGAAGGTTTGGGGGTGGGTGGGGGGTGGGGGGTGGGGGGGAGCTGGCGCTAGACAACATCGCAGATGTCTTGCATCGTCTTCAAATCAGGCGAATCTGATGTCCAAGGAGAGTTAGTTAACATACTCCTGAAACGACTTTAGTACTATTCCGCCCTTGAGACTCGGATAGTTATCCTGCTGAAAGATGCCTTCGCTTTTGGGGAAGACGTCAAACATGAAGACATGCAGGTGGTAGTTGATAATCTTCATGGTCTTGGATTACAACCGTAAGGTCAATGGAAGGCCAGGCTGTCGCTCTTATAACACTGCCTCCACAGGCCTGAATATATGTCGTGGTTTCGAGCAGCTGTTCGCATGTATGAATGCAGCCACAGCCATCGACTTAGTGTAGCAAGAAACATGATTCTTCCGACTAGGCGACACATATCCGCTGTCTGATCTCGATGACCTCGTGCCCATTGCAGTCGTAACTGATACTTTCGTGTTCCTATGTAGAGGTCACCTGCTACGCAGCCCCATGTTTAACAGCATGTGCTGAATCACATGCTCTAAAACTTGCCAGCGCCAGCATTATATCGTGTTGTCAGATCTGGTACCGTCTCTTGCTTTACAGACCGCAAGTTTCAGACCCCCACGTTGTGTGATATGGCGCGGACATTCAACACCTTCGCCGTTTCCGAGATGCTTGTTCGCAGGCACCAGGCCAAGAAAGTCTGCCTTCTGTTATGTCCGAAAGAACAGACACCATGCATTCTTGGATTCGTCTCTATAGAGAATGAATTCAGAATGTTCAGTGTGGATGCGCATTTACGTTCGACCTCCAGCGGGATCTAAAATTAACGAGCATAGAGGACATGGACGGGGGCTTTGGATAGGTGGAGCTAGGTCGAAATGAAGTTCGGCCGGGGACCATGCTGAGACAGTACGCGCAGTTGCGACGAATACTGTGCGGTCGACCCAGAAATTAATCCAACTGTCTAGTAAGGAAGAGGTCCTAGATTTGAGTCCCAATCCGGTATACATTTTTACTCGTCGCCATTCATTTCGCATACTGTCCCAGTGCAGTTGATTTCATTAGTTGCTTCCCTTTCCTTTCCTTTCTCTCCCTCCAACTTACGTAAAATCTTCCCCCCATCAAGGTCGTTCGTGTAAGTGGATTTCCCTTTTTGTGGACCGTATTGAAGTATAACGCTTCCTGATCCGTCTCTACACTACTTATACACTTTCATTACCACCTCATGTGGTCTCAGCACGACTAGGCAACATTTAGTGCCGCGGTGGGCAATAGTCGTAATGTCTGACTCATCGCTGTGTGCCGGGGATGGAAAGTGGAAGTCACCACGTCCCGATAACAAACACTTTTTATACCATTTTTGGCCCTGTATATGCTTGTATTCTTAATAAATCCGTCTCACGTCCCGTTTTTTCTCATAGCTTTTCAACTTTCTACAGTTACAATAAGCCGCCATCAAATTGTAAGCAGTTTTCCTGTGTTAAGTTAAGGCGGATTTCACATCAGCGGATGAAGTGTGTAATGTGAAGTAAGTCACTATGCTATCGACGGTCGTTTGAGGCTGACTCGTGGAGCCAGTCCTGTTTCAAGCTATGGCGGATTTCACATCGGCGGATGAAGTGTGTAATGTGAAGTAAGTCACTATGCTATCGACGTTCGTTTGAGGGTGACTCGTGGAACCAGATGGAAAGATAGCGTGTTTCACTGCCGTTACGGTTCAGGTCGGTTTGACTCACGTCTGCTACGGAAAACGAGGCCCTGTTGCAGGCGCTGGCCGCGTCAAATATGACGCTCTGGTTCGTCGTTCAATTACATTTGGAACTTCTTTATTTAAATTAGTGTGTCTGTACTTAAATTGCTGAATGACTGAGACCCATAATATCCTAGCGCAACGCAATCTGACTGATCAAAAAGAAAGACAACCTGACTTCAAATAATTAATTCAAAAGAATGGCCATGACTAAAAAGAAATCCTAACAATAAGCTATACATTTCATTAAGCACTTACCTCACAAAAATCGTCATTACGCGAACTACTGCAATGCAGCGAGCGTCAGTACTGCCAGCTACATAAAAGATACTACCTACTAAAGCCACTAACTACTAATAGGCATGTGGTTAGCAAAGGAAAGATTTTGTTGCAAACCAAATTATGCATTTTTTACCTTAATAATGTGACAACCAGTTCAAACACGAGTATAAAGCGTCATTGACATCCAGTACAAAGATATATAATCATGAATAATTTTCAATCCCCAGAACGTTAGCCTACGCTAACAGTTCGGACCTCTACCCTCCATCAATGCTAACTTCTCACATTTAACATCCATCACTGCTGGCTGTTCACCTGCAACTGCCCAACAGTACCTCCATCACAGCTGGCGACTACCTTCCAACTGCCCAACACTACTGGCGATTAACTTCCAACAACGAGTCCAACAAGCCACAGAGTCTCTTACAAAGGAAGAGCAGTAAGAGATCCAATGCAAAGGGCTACACAGCGCTGCCAACACAGAAGCAGCCCACTTAACACATTTCCAGGTGTCGACCCCTAACGTTAACCTGTTCCTCAAGGTATACTGGAGTAATTCCTCGCTTAGACAAAAAGTATTCATTGCTCTAAAGAAAGCAATTAGAATTATGTGTGGAACTGACATTCGTATAAGTGTGGAGTCCACATTCGTACATCCTGCAGGTATCATGTTATAAAATTGGGAGTATAAACCGCAGTCACACAGAACATTTATTCACGTATGAGATTTGTTATCACCTACCCAACTAAATCTATGGGTAACAGCGTTACTCACGAGTGCAACAATAGGAGAAAAAATGATCTGCAGTACTATTTAATGAATCTTTCGTAGAGAAACGGGTGAATACTATAAAACACTTTGGCACTTCACCCGTGGAAATAAAATGTCTGAGAGATAGCGGAAGTGCTTTAAATGTAGATTAAAGATGTTTCTCCTTAAAACCACCTATACCGCAGAGGAATTATTTAGTACAAATAATTAGTAAAAAAAATTGTAAATGGCTTGCATGTACCTATGTATTTTTTTCTTCGTATCTTAAACCCCTCCCTAACCTTACTCTCAGTCCTGGCCTTTCATACGTAAACTGAGAGAAAATATCAAAGTTACACAAAGGTTGTACAGGAATGCAAGACGTTAAATGTAACACAAACAGACAGGTACGGAAATAAAGTGTTATAAACGAAATAAGAATAAACGATGTGTTCGACAGCTACATCTGTAAAACGGAAATGTGCAGAACATATCATAAGAAGATAACACAACAAAATTATGAAATGAGGTACAGAATGGCTACCGGTAGAAGAAAAATGGAGGAGAGGGAGCAGAAAATGGTGAGATAAACTGCGATCATATGGAGCACCATTCACGACGAAATAGCGGGAGAGAGATCAGTGGGATACGACACTAGAAATCTACTGGCCGACAACGAAGAAATAGGCAAAAAAACAAGTAACTGCAAGCAGACCATTCTCGTTTTGACTTTGATACCAGAAAAACTCGAGTTATTCACTATAGTTCGATGTGTGTAAAAACTGGATCATTTAAAACTCGCACCGCAAATTTTGCAACGATGGAAAGTGCTGTTGACGTGTGGTTTCCACATAATGGATTGTTGATTAATCGCTTGTATTGTTAGGCAATAAACAGATTGTAATAATACCTAGACATTATATTTTTTCTGCAAACATACATTTTTTAAATGGAACGTGCTTATTGACATAACAAACTAAATGTAGGGTAAATTAGGCTGTCGTTGTGTTCGTAGCAGGATTCTAGTGTGAGTCGTTTACGTGATATCACATTTTGAAAAGTTTCCACACCAGCACTTGCACAGTACCTGGGGTAACACACACTAAATAACAACACAACTACATACACTCTGGCCAGTAACGAGACAACTAACAATCACAAGCTGTGCCGATAGCGGCAAAATATCAGTCCTGAATGGCTGCTGTACACGTGCTTGCATTTCAGCGGTGATGTCCGAGCAGGCTGCGGGAATACGTCGTTGCATATCATCGGCTGTAGTTGGTATATCCTTGTAGACAGCGCCTTTCAGCTTTCCCCACAGAAAAAATCACAAGTGTCAAATCCGAAGAAATGGGCCGGCCAAAGTACAGGCCCTATGCGTCCAATCCAAAAATTTGGAAACAATTCGTGAAGACATGCTGCAGTACCTTGTGCACTATGGGCTGGACAGCCATCATACTGGTACCACAGGTTCCTCCTAGTCTAGCATCTGTGGAAGATGGTCCGTTAGGAGATTGTGATACTTGTGAATGTCCAGTGTTCCGTCTATGAAACACGGGCCTGTGAGCTGATAGATCACTATAACACTTTAACAGTCTATGGACGCTGACATTCCGCCTGACGATACCAATGGGAATTGTCAACAGACCAACAGTGCATGTTCGGAGGTTTACCTTGCCATGATAGATAGAAGTGGCTTCATCAGTAAACGAGATGCACGATACCTCTCTACAGAAGTTAACACGATTCTCCTAATCGTTTCCGTGCAGCTCTTGATGGAGAAAGATGAGATAGGGGTGGAACCTAAGTCGATGGAGAACGCGCAGGGCACTTGCCTGACTTATGCCACTCCCTCGTGTGATTGCGCTGGAGCTAACGTGCGGACCAACTGGAACAGCAGCAAGAACGCTACTTTCTCCCTCTCCTGTCCTCAATTTTTTCCTTCCGTTACGTTGTTTGGGTAATACACTACCACTCTCACGTACAGGGTTATTACAAATGATTGAAGCGATTTCACAGCTCTACAATAACTTTATTATTTGAGATATTTTCGCAATGCTTTGCACACACATACAAAAACTCAAAAAGTTTTTTTAGGCATTCACAAATGTTCGATATGTGCCCCTTTAGTGATTCGGCAGACATCAAGCCGATAATCAAGTTCCTCCCACACTCGGCGCAGCATGTCCCCATCAATGAGTTCGAAAGCATCGTTGATGCGAGCTCGCAGTTCTGGCACGTTTCTTGGTAGAGGAGGTTTAAACACTGAATCTTTCACATAACCCAACAGAAAGAAATCGCATGGGGTTAAGTCGGGAGAGCGTGGAGGCCATGACGTGAATTGCTGATCATGATCTCCACCACGACCGATCCATCGGTTTTCCAGTCTCCTTTTTAAGAAATGCCGAACATCATGATGGAAGGGCGGTGGAGCACCATCCTGTTGAAAGATGAAGTCGGCGCTGTCGCTCTCCAGTTGTGGCATGAGCCAATTTTCCAGCATGTCCAGATACACGTGTCCTGTACCGTTTTTTTCGCAGAAGAAAACGGGGCCGTAAACTTTAAACCGTGAGATTGCACAAAACACGTTAACTTTTGGTGAATTGCGAATTTGTTGCACGAATGCGTGAGGATTCGCTACCGCCCAGATTCGCACATTGTGTCTGTTCACTTCACCATTAAGAAAAAATATTGCTTCATCACTGAAAACAAGTTTCGCACTGAACCCATCCTCTTCCATGAGCTGTTGCAACCGCTCCGAAAATTCAAAGCGTTTGACTTTGTCATCGGGTGTCAGGGCTTGTAGCAATTGTAAACGGCAAGGCTTCTGCTTTAGCCTTTTCCGTAAGATTTTCCAAACCGTCGGCTGTGGTACGTTTAGCTCCCTGCTTGCTTTATTCGTCGACTTCCGCGGGCTACGCGTGAAACTTGCACGCACGCCTTCAACAGTTTCTTCGCTCACTGCAGGCCGACCCGTTGATTTCCCCTTACAGAGGCATCCAGAAGCTTTAAACTGCGCATACCATCGCCGAATGGAGTTAGCAGTTGGTGGATCTTTGTTGAACTTCGTCCTGAAGTGTCGTTGCACTGTTATGACTGACTGATGTGAGTGCATTTCAAGCACGACATACGCTTTCTCGGCTCCTGTCGCCATTTTGTCTCACTGCGCTCTCGAGCGCTCTGGCGGCAGAAACCTAAAGTGCGGCTTCAGCCGAACAAAACTTTATGAGTTTTTCTACGTATCTGTAGTGTGTCGTGACCATATGTCAATGAATGGAGCTACAGTGAATTTATGAAATCGCTTCAATCATTTGTAATAGCCCTATAACTGCTTGAGGAGATTGGTAAACAACTGCCGAGATGGTTGGCGTCTATTGGGATATGTTGATGCATACATCGTACAAAAACGAATTGCATTATTCCTACACTCTCCATAGCCATGATCATATCGGCTTTTTCTGTATTGGTAAATCCCTTCGTCCATTCACGCTCTTCTTCTAGGACTGTCATACACTAACTAACAAACAAGTCGGCTTGCCGCGGTGGACGAGCGGTTCTAGGCGCTTCAGTCCGGAACCGCGAAACTGCTACGGTCGCAGGTTCGAATCCTGCCTCGAGCATGGATGTGTGTGATGTCCATAGGTTAGTTAGGTTTAAATAGTTCAAAGTTCTAGAGGACTGATGACCTGCTCAGAGCCATTTGAACCATTTGAACTAACAAGTCGCAAAGCAGTCAAGAAAAACACAGACACACTGTAAGCAAACATAACATCGTACGTAGCAACTGCGAAGGTTGAATGGCAGAAACAAGTATTAGCGTGAAAACTTTTCAAAATACAATAGCTCGTAAACGACTCGCACTAGAATCATACAACATACACCACTGTCATTCTGATTTACCCTACTTTTAGTTTGTTGATATCACTAGCATCATTGCTCTATTTAAAAAATCGTATGTCTGAAAAAAAAACTCTTTCCAAGTGTTATAACAATCTGTTTATCGGCCAACAATACGAGCCCCTCACTACCACTCCATGCTGTGAAAACCGCACATCAATAGAACTTCCATTTCTGCAATATTTGCAGTGTAAGCTTCAGTTGATTCTGTGGTGTCACCGCCAGACACCACACTTGCTAGGTGGTAGCCTTTAAATCGTTAGTATACGTCGGACCCGCGTGTCGCCACTATCAGTGATTGCAGACCGAGCGCCGCCACACGGCAGGTCTAGTCTAGAGACTCCCTAGCACTCGCCCCACTTGTACAGCCGACTTTGCTAGCGATGGCTCACTGTCTACATACGCTCTCATTTGCCGAGACGACGGTTTAGCATAGCCTCCAGCTACGTCATTTGCTACGCCCTAGCAAGGCGCCATATTCAGTTACTTCAAGAATGTATTCTGAACGGATAATATTGTGAATCATGTACCGTCAAGAGCGACGTTCATCATTAATGGATTAAAGTTAAGTATCAAACTAATTACGTCCGCTTTCTGAATTCTAATTCCTTGTCATGTTCCAGACCTCACGTCAGTATAGTTCTTCCCTCCTCACGCCAGCCTGCGTGAGTTAAAACGCGTGCATTTCGGCCTCCACTAGTAACACGGTGTTGGCTCTTCTGTCAACACAAGAGATTCACCCTGCATAAGTCTGTTTCTCCGTGAACATGAGTCCAGTGTCAATAATTGCTCAACCCAGACAGCAGGATACTTTTTGTAACTGTTTTTCGTTAATCTTTTTGCTAGTTGGTGCAAAGAATGCAGTTTGATTCCCCAAAGAACGTGTATTCCTGGAGCGAAAATGGCGCCATTCCTTCGGCATCCCGTCGAGCGACCGCTGGAACAAGTCTGACGGGTGTTCGGCCAGGATCTGCGCAGCGCCCTGTTCACCTTCCCACGTCTTTCGCTCCCGGCTGTTCGCGTAGGTCGATGACATAATTTCAGACATATGCTCTTTTTTTTGGTCTTATCTTGAGCAAAGGGGCTGCTGAGCGGCAACTAAAGCTACACGGTGATCGACATTATTATGGACGAAGTACGTGGCTACTCTTCTTTGAGGTGTTCAACAACAGTGTCACCATCGTCAAGAATATAACCTACTTCTGGAGAAAAAGGCTCCACCAGGATTTTCCATGCATTATAGCTTTCTGCCAGCCTCACCCATGTCGCTTCTGTATTCTGATGGGTTGTGACAACCATTATAGCCCATTTTTCTCTGTCTCGTATTATCTCTTGAGATCCAGCAGAGTACTCATTTGGTCTGTCGACCATCCATTCGTCCTACCCATCTCCATTTCCATGATTTATTTCGTCTTCCAATACAAACTGTTCTCTGACGTATGTATTAATTTCCTGTCTTTCCTACTAGTAATAAATGCTGTCATGTGTATCAATATTCTGATCAGTCCTTGGATACTGAATGGGTTTCCTAGTCTATATCCCATTAATAAAGCTAAACGCGCTACTGAGCTAACTGCACATAGAGTACAACCATTCTTTGCCGCAGCATTACGAGGGGGAGCGTGGCGGGCCCATCGCCCTGGTCGCCTTTTTACCTTCATGAAAGGTTCCCGGTACTCATTTGATACCAGGCTAGTCGACCTGGGGTCGCCATAAGGGACTGGAACGAGGAAATATAGTCCCCCCTCCCCCTCCCATTCAGCACTGAACTTGGGATCTCCAGCGCTGGAGTCTATTTCTCTATCCCCTAGACCACCACGTCCAACCAATATCTCACTACCATGTCAAAGCCAACATTAGGAACTGACTTCAGAGAAATCTCAAGGCTAGAAATTACTTTGTGGTCATATCTTTTAATAAATAATCTTCTCTGGAAATGAGCCTTAAGATTTTATGTAAGGGTAGGTTTCTGCGACTACTGTGACTGTCGGAGAATTTTGTGTATTGACAATATGCTCACATACGCCGAAAAATTTTATTGACAGTTTATGATTTTAGTGTGCCAAAAATTATTGTGCCTGCTCATTTGCAGCATTTCAGGTGGCCTCTACAGAGTGTACCACAATTCCTTTTACACGCTTTTATGTTTAACAGATGAAGTTTTGATACGAAACTCATGTCCAGAAATATGCCGTTTGGATACAAAATGAGTATGAGAATCTTATCACTTTCAAATCTTCCGCTTCACGGTTCACAAACGGCGCAGATCTGTATGTACTACATAAGCCCATGGCGAGGACAGAGTTTCGACTCAGTGAATCCTCCTAGTTGCCATAGCTTCAATTTCTTGCAGGCCTTGTTAGACTAGGATAAACATGGTATGTGACACCATAATTACAACAAGGCATGCCACAGCGCTCTCTTAATTTTTGTGCTTAACAGGTAGCAGGAGGTCTGAAAGTGATTCCATCTTTAAACTCATCTTATATCCAGATGGTACGATTCCGAACAAGGCTTATTTATCAGAACTTATTTACTACGTCCCTTTCACAATTCCTAGTAGCCTGTAATAGGATTTGTTAAACATCCTACATATAGCACCCTAAGCTCTCAGAGTCAAAGAGAGATAAATGGTAGAGGGCACTAAACTAAGTGACACAAATTGCTATCTCTTTCTTGTTGGCACAAAATTGTGGTTTGCCTTCCAAAACTCTCATGTGCTCTATGTGGCGATCGCCCATCTCGATCCACGTGTCATATCACTGAAAGAACTGAAGTACGGATTCAAAGTGGTTTTGCCTCATGACTTGTACACGTTGTTCATGATAGGTGCCTATGTTTTCCCCCATCAATACTCACCTTACAGTATTGTTCCAAGCGTTCATTTCGTGGCCATCTAGACGGATGATTGTCGATTAATCTCTTGAAATCCAACTGTGCCATCAATTATTTGTCGAAACCCTTGGCGAGACGTCGGTTTACGACCCATTTTCTTGTAATATTCTACGCACAGCAATCAGTTACAGAGCAGCCAAAATAAAACTGGCCTAGAAATTATTTCATACGCCTTAAGATAGGCCAAACAACTTACACCACACCAGAAGAGCAAAGTGTTCTACGCATCTTAAGATAGGCAACCCAACTTACATCATCCACGTGAAGTAGAGGATATTGGGTTGCCTAATTTCAGGAGCATGAAATATTTTACAGGCCACGTTTTATCTGCTCAACCTATCCTTACAATTGATATGATGTTTGCTGTAAAATGTTTCTCTGTAAACATATTAAACTTCAGAGGCAATCCATCCTGTTGCATCGCACATCAAATGCAAGTTCGTATAACGCACAATATATCACCTTCAGCACCAGCAGCAGCGAGTACTGTTTGTATAAAGCGTTTATTTTGCATTTTGTTTACGACCTTCCACTAAGAAAGGGATTCTATTTGTGTTTATCTGCTCTGCATAGTAACTAACAGTTCTTGATAAAACTTTACGTAGTTTTCGTGTTAGATTTCTTAGTGTTTTCTTGATCGTTTAGAACAGAAAGCGCCCTAAAACCGTCTTTTGTTTGTTTCGCGGCCGTTAGCCACTAGTCACTTGAATCAGCAGTTGTCTTGTGACAGCCAGAGCGAGAGCACCAGCAGCAGCGAGTACTGTTTGTATAAAGCGTTTATTTTGCATTTTGTTTACGACCTTCCACTAAGGAAGGGATTCTATTTGTGTTTATCTGCTCTGCATAGTAACTAACAGTTCTTGATAAAACTTTACGTAGTTTTCGTGTTAGATTTCTTAGTGTTTTCTTGATCGTTTAGAACAGAAAGCGCCCTAAAACCGTCTTTTGTTTGTTTCGCGGCCGTTAGCCACTAGTCACTTGAATCAGCAGTTGTCTTGTGACAGCCAGAGCGAGAGCACCAGCAGCAGCGAGTACTGTTTGTATAAAGCGTTTATTTTGCATTTTGTTTACGACCTTCCACTAAGGAAGGGATTCTATTTGTGTTTATCTGCTCTGCATAGTAACTAACAGTTCTTGATAAAACTTTACGTAGTTTTCGTGTTAGATTTCTTAGTGTTTTCTTGATCGTTTAGAACAGAAAGCGCCCTAAAACCGTCTTTTGTTTGTTTCGCGGCCGTTAGCCACTAGTCACTTGAATCAGCAGTTGTCTTGTGACAGCCAGAGCGAGAGCACCAGCAGCAGCGAGTACTGTTTGTATAAAGCGTTTATTTTGCATTTTGTTTACGACCTTCCACTAAGGAAGGGATTCTATTTGTGTTTATCTGCTCTGCATAGTAACTAACAGTTCTTGATAAAACTTTACGTAGTTTTCGTGTTAGATTTCTTAGTGTTTTCTTGATCGTTTAGAACAGAAAGCGCCCTAAAACCGTCTTTTGTTTGTTTCGCGGCCGTTAGCCACTAGTCACTTGAATCAGCAGTTGTCTTGTGACAGCCAGAGCGAGAGCACCAGCAGCAGCGAGTACTGTTTGTATAAAGCGTTTATTTTGCATTTTGTTTACGACCTTCCACTAAGGAAGGGATTCTATTTGTGTTTATCTGCTCTGCATAGTAACTAACAGTTCTTGATAAAACTTTACGTAGTTTTCGTGTTAGATTTCTTAGTGTTTTCTTGATCGTTTAGAACAGAAAGCGCCCTAAAACCGTCTTTTGTTTGTTTCGCGGCCGTTAGCCACTAGTCACTTGAATCAGCAGTTGTCTTGTGACAGCCAGAGCGAGAGCACCAGCAGCAGCGAGTACTGTTTGTATAAAGCGTTTATTTTGCATTTTGTTTACGACCTTCCACTAAGGAAGGGATTCTATTTGTGTTTATCTGCTCTGCATAGTAACTAACAGTTCTTGATAAAACTTTACGTAGTTTTCGTGTTAGATTTCTTAGTGTTTTCTTGATCGTTTAGAACAGAAAGCGCCCTAAAACCGTCTTTTGTTTGTTTCGCGGCCGTTAGCCACTAGTCACTTGAATCAGCAGTTGTCTTGTGACAGCCAGAGCGAGAGCACCAGCAGCAGCGAGTACTGTTTGTATAAAGCATTTTTGTACTTATTTGCTGCGCTTAGCTTTTAAATAGTTTTTCTGGGAAAACCTAGCGTAGTTTTCGCGTCTCGTATTTCAGTGAGTGTTTCTTGATTATCAGAGTAGCTCATCAGAAGATTATCTTGGGAATTTGTCACCGTATAGAGTAGGGTAAACATAGTCATGTGTAGGGACTGTGGTTGTTGTGAGCGGACGCAAGGAGAATTGGCCACTCTTCGGGGGCAGGTGGAGGCTTTGTCTGTTAGGCTCATCGAGCTCGAGGCGCAGGCGTCGGCTCGTAGTGGCGTTGGGGCAACTGTGGTGAGACCTATGCCTACTTCGGTGGCCTTGGAATCACATGGAACCCCTGATGTCGCTGCGTCTTCCGGCAGTGAACATCTTACCGGTCAGCCATCACTCCAGGGTGAATGGCGGACAGTGGTGGGCTCGCGCGTGCCTGACCGAAAGGCGAAGGTGGGATCTGGCCGCGTGGCAGCTGCCTTACCCCTTTCCAACAGGTACGGGGTGCTTCCTAGTGGTGATGACATCGTTTCCGAGCCACCACAGGATGCCTCGCCTGTTGGGCCAGTGGCCGATTCTCCGGCAAGGTCCCGACAGTCACAGAGGGCGGGCCTATTAGTTATAGGGAGCTCCAACGTTAGGCGGGTTATGGAGCCCCTCAGAAAAATAGCGGGTAGGTCGGGGAAGAATGCCAGTGTGCACTCGGTGTGCTTGCCGGGGGGTCTCGTCCGTAATGTGGAGGAGGCCCTTCCGGCAGCTATTGAACGCACTGGGTGTGACCGGTTGCAGATAGTAGCACATGTCGGAACGAATGACGCCTGCCGCTTGGGTTCTGAGGCCATCCTTGGTTCCTTCCGGCGGCTGGCTGATTTGGTGAAGACAACCAGCATCGCACGCGGAGTGCAAGCTGAGCTTAATATCTGCAGCATAGTGCCCAGAGTCGATCGCGGTCCTCTGGTTTGGAGCCGTGTGGAGGGTCTAAACCAGAGGCTCAGACGACTCTGCGACTATAATGGTTGCAAATTCATCGACCTCCGTTATTGGGTGGAGAACTGTAGGGCCCCCCTAGACAGGTCAGGCGTGCACTACACACCGGAAGCAGCTACTAGGGTAGCAGAGTACGTGTGGCGTGCACACGGGGGTTTTTTAGGTTAGAGGGACCCCCCCTTGGGCGAAACGATAAAATACCTGACGGCTTACCAGAGAGGACATTATCATCGTTGATAAAGAACGTCCGTCCTCAGAGACCAAAAACAGGAAAAGTTAACGTAATATTGGTAAACTGCAGGAGTATCCAGGGCAAGGTTCCTGAATTAGTATCTCTTATTGAAGGAAATAGTGCGCATATAGTATTAGGAACGGAAAGTTGGTTAAAACCGGAAGTGAACAGTAACGAAATCCTAGACACAGAATGGAATATATACCGCAAGGATAGGATAAACGCCAATGGTGGAGGAGTATTTATAGCAGTAAAGAATTCAATAATATCCAGTGAAGTTATTAGCGAATGCGAATGTGAAATAATCTGGGTTAAGTTAACTATCAAAGGTGGGTCAGATATGATAGTCGGATGCTTCTATAGACCACCTGCATCAGCAACAGTTGTAGTTGAGCGCCTCAGAGAGAACCTGCAGAACGTCGTGAAGAAGTTTCGTGAGCATACTATTGTAATAGGGGGAGACTTCAATCTACCAGGTATAGAATGGGATAGTCACACAATCAGAACTGGAGCCAGGGACAGAGACTCTTGTGACATTATCCTGACTGCCTTGTCTGAGAATTACTTCGAGCAGATTGAAGCTAACGTTTTAGACCTCATAGCAACAAATAGACCGGAACTTTTCGACTCCGTGAATGTAGAAGAGGGTATCAGTGATCATAAGTCAGTGGTTGCATCAATGACTACAAGTGTAATAAGAAATGCCAAGAAAGGAAGGAAAATATATTTGCTTAACAAGAGTGATAGGGCACAAATCGCAGAATATCTGAGTGACCACCATCAAACGTTCACTTCTGAGGAAGAGGATGTGGAACAAAAATGGAAAAAATTCAGAAACATCGTCCAGTACGCCTTAGATAAGTTCGTACCGACTAAGGTCCAAAGCGAGGGGAAAGATCCACCGTGGTATAACAATCATGTACGAAAGGTACTACGGAAACAAAGAAAGCTTCATCATAGGTTTAAGAGTAGTCGAATCATAGCTGATAAGGAAAAGCTGAACGAAGCGAAAAAGAGCGTAAAGAGAGCAATGAGAGAAGCATTCAACGAATTCGAACATAAAACATTGGCAAACAATCTAAACAAGAACCCTAAAAAGTTTTGGTCATATGTAAAATCGGTAAGCGGATCTAAACCCCCTATTCAGTCACTCGTTGACCACGATGGCACCGAAACAGAGGACGACCGAAGAAAGGCAGAAATACTGAATTCAGTGTTCCGAAAATGTTTCACTGCGGAAAATCGTAACACGGTCCCTGACTTCAGCCGTCGCACGGACGCCAAAATGGAAAATATTGAAATAAACGATATCGGAATTGAAAAACAACTGCTATCACTTAGTAGCGGAAAAGCATCCGGACCAGACGAGATACCCTTAAGATTCTACAGTGATTATGCTAAAGAACTTGCCCCCTTTTTATCAGCAATCTATCGTAGATCGCTGGAAGAACGTAAAGTACCTAGCGACTGGAAGAAAGCGCAGGTCGTTCCCATTTTCAAGAAGGGTCATAAATCAGATGCGAATAATTATAGGCCTATTTCGCTTACGTCAATCTGTTGTAGAATAATGGAACATGTTTTGTGTTCTCGTATTATGACGTTCTTAGATAATACAAATCTCCTTCATCATAACCAACATGGATTCCGCAAACAGAGATCATGTGAAACTCAGCTCGCCCTATTTGCCCAAGAAATTCACAGTGTCGTAGACACTGGCGAGCAGATTGATGCCGTATTCCTGGACTTCAGGAAGGCATTTGATACGGTTCCGCACTTACGTTTAGTGAAAAAAATACGAGCTTACGGAATATCGGACCAGGTTTGTAATTGGATTCAGGATTTCCTAGAAGAAAGAACACAACATGTCATTCTTAACGGTTCAAAATCTGCAGATGTAGAGGTAATTTCGGGAGTACCGCAGGGAAGCGTGATAGGACCTTTATTGTTTACAATATACATAAATGACTTAGTTGACAACATCGGTAGCTCCGTGAGGCTATTTGCAGATGACACGGTTGTCTACAAGAAAGTAGCAGCATCAGAAGACTCGTACGTACTCCAGGAGGACCTGCAGAGGATTAATGCATGGTGCGACAGCTGGCAGCTTTCCCTAAACGTAGATAAATGTAATATAATGCGCATACATAGGGGCAGAAATCCATTCCAGTACGATTATGCCATAGGTGGTAAATCATTGGAAGCGGTAACGACCGTAAAATACTTAGGAGTTACTATCCGGAGCGATCTGAAGTGGAATGATCACATAAAACAAATAGTGGGAAAAGCAGGCGCCAGGTTGAGATTCATAGGAAGAATTCTAAGAAAATGTGACTCATCGACGAAAGAAGTAGCTTACAAAACGCTTGTTCGTCCGATTCTTGAGTATTGCTCATCAGTATGGGACCCTTACCAGGTTGGATTAATAGAAGAGATAGACATGATCCAGCGAAAAGCAGCGCGATTCGTCATGGGGACATTTAGTCAGCGCGAGAGCGTTACGGAGATGCTGAACAAGCTCCAGTGGCGGACACTTCAAGAAAGGCGTTACGCAATACGGAGAGGTTTATTATCGAAATTACGAGAGAGCACATTCCGGGAAGAGATGGGCAACATATTACTACCGCCCACATATATCTCGCGTAATGATCACAACGAAAAGATCCGAGAAATTAGAGTAAATACGGAGACTTACAAGCAGTCGTTCTTCCCACGCACAATTCGTGAATGGAACAGGGAAGGGGGGATCAGATAGTGGTACAATAAGTACCCTCCGCCACACACCGTAAGGTGGCTCGCGGAGTATAGATGTAGATGTAGATGTAGATGTAGAAATGTAAAAATTTACTGTGGAGACACTACTTTCGATTCATGTCGTTTTTAATGGGGTCGCCAGCAGTGCTTTCACGTATTTAGGACCTTACTGATCTCCTAGCGGGTGGATGATACGTTTCTGAAATTGATTTAGCTGATGCTTACCATCAGCGTCCGTTGGACGAGGAAACGAAAAAATTGCGTTGGTCGAAACGTAAATTGGAACGCGCCAAAACCAGCGCCTCCCTTCGGAAGCACATCTGCTAGTCCATTATTTCAAACGCTCTCTTGAATAAATGGCGTTCAAACTATTTCTATGACACAACTGTGTCCGGGCAAACAATGGAACAGCATCTCAAAAATTTAGAATGTTGGTTTCAAGTTTTAACCTAGGAATGGCTTCTGTGTAATTTACAGAAATGTTCATTTTTCAGTAATGAAACTGAATATTTGGAACATCTCATCGACGCCCACGGATCTCACCCCTCGACAAAGCATTTAGCGGCCATCTAAAGATTACCTTCTCCAAAAATCAATGACAAACTACAGGCTGTTCTTGTAGACTGACCTACTATATCAAATTTAATCTGAACACGGCGCTAATTGCTGCTCTTTTGCATCGCCTCTGGGGTGAAAATGTTCCTTTCCAACTGAATGGAGAATGAGAAACAATCATTTCAAAAGTTGAAAAAATGCATTGCTCAGTCGACCATGCCTTGTCCATTTCGATTCTCAAAAGCCAGTAGTGCTTGCAGATGACACATTAATACATGGAATAGTGGTAGTTTTATCTCATAAAGTTGGCAACACTGAAAGCCCATTGACTTACACATCTAAGACGCTGAACAAGGGTCAAGTTAACTACTGTAAGCTGGAAAACGAAGCCTTAGCATTTTCTACAATGTCACGAAATTTCATCAATGTCTACACGGTAGAATATTTTTTCTCGTGATGGATCACAAACCATTGAATGCCCTCTGTTATGCATGTGCAAATAGCCAAGCAGCGCTGTGCCAGGAGTTCAATTGGCCTCGGCCTGACGGTCCTTGGCAACGCATCCATATTGATTTTGGTGGTCCTTATGGAGACAGGTGGTGGCTGATTATCGTTGCTGCCCACAGTAGATAGCCATTAGTCATATCAATAACTATCGTTTCAAAAAGTGGTCCGCAATTTCATGTGACGTGTAAAGTGGGTTAGTAATGTCCCATTGACAGCAAATTTCTGTTATGTCTCCATGCTAGTCGTCAAATATGTGGAGTCTAGGAATCCTACGTACTCGATTCGCGAGACAAACAACTCAAACAAATCGTATTAACGAGTTTTATTACAAAAAAGTAAATGACAATACTTAACTCTGACAACTACACAGATGTGTCGCAAGAAAAAGGGCGACATACGAAATAATCAAACTTCTTCAGTGTAAACAAATGGTTCAAATGGCTCTGAGTACTGTGGGACTTAACATCTGAGGTCATCAGTCCCCTAGAACTTAAAACTACTTAAACCTAACTAACCTAAGGACATCACACACACCCATGCCCGAGGTGGGATTCGAACCTTCGACCATAGCAGTCACAGGGTTCCAGACTGAAGCGCCTAGAACCGCTCGGCCACCACGGCCGGCTCAATGTAAACAATCAAAAGTCAGTGTTACATAGACAGTACAAGAGAAGTAACTAGGGTTGACGCTTCTACAGAACTCGTTAACCTTGAAGCTGATGTGCAACTGGGGGGTCGCCAGTCGGGCGTGGTGCTTACTGTTGCGTCGTCGTCCTGGAGAGGGGTCGGTCAGCGTGCGATTGGCTGACGTCTTCTCACAGACATCTCTTCTCTATCGTTCCCTACTGTCGTGCCGGGGCTTTACTTTACGCCGTAGCATTCGTCTTCTCACAGCCATCTCTTCCCTATCGTTCCCTACTGGAGTGCCGGGGCTTGACTTTACGCCATAGCATTCCTCCCCACCAATTCGACCGACCTTCGTCGTATATGGAGAACGTCAACGGCGGCGAAGGCAGGAGCGTGGTCGCTCTGATGGACCTGGAAGCTGTGGCTGCGGCGGATGTAAGACTTCCAGTCATGCCCCACCATCCGGCCATCGCTCTGGTGGACACGTTCCCCGGAAAACGCCCATTAGGGTACGGATCCGCCTCCTGAGGCCCAAACCAAGTAGTCGAAGGCGTCAGCTTCCGTGGCATGGGCGGGTCCAGCTCCATCGGTAGGATGAGAGGAGGCGGAGGAGGCGAAGGCTCCGTCTCCATAAGGTCGTCGTCCCGCGGTGTCGTGATGACACCCTCTGGCGGCTGATGTGGCCGCGCTGTCCTGGGGATACGTGAATCTGGGGGAAGAGATACAGAAGGTTCATCGTGCGCATGACAGTGGCGAATTTGATTGTGATGTCGGCGCTGCAATCCGTTTGGGCTTGAAATGAGATACATGCATGCGCCAAGTCGACGAAGGATGTCGCCACGCTCAACGTCTGCAGCCGCTAAAAAGCCTGAAAAACACAATATCATGCGGCGCGAAGCGATAGTTGCGGCCTTCCTTCGGCGCCGTATGCTGTGGAGGGTGGAGCACGTGGAGCAGTGTCCGATGGCGGCGGCCGTGAAGCAATTCGGCCGGCGATGGTCCGTCTCGTGATTGCGAACGATAGGAGGCGAGAAATAGTAGATTGATCCCTGGTGTGTTGGCCATCTGCTGCTTGGAGGTTTTGACAAAACTTCGCCGTTTTACTGTGGATGGAACGGTGCACTAGTTAGATGCTGTATTCCATTTGCGTTCACAGAATGTTTCAAATTCATTTGATGTGAACTGAGGGCCGTTGTCCGACACTATGACTCCAGGCAAACGTTAGAGGCAAAAATTAGATGAAACGGCAGAATTGTGCTAAGTGACTTTGTCGAGTTAGCTGGCAGAGCAAAAGAAAACTTTCTATAAGAGTCTACCACAATCAGTCACTGAGTGTTCCAAAAAGGTCCCGCAAAGTCTATGAGCACACGTTGCCATGGTGATTGCGACTTAGGCCAAGCAGAGCATTTTTGTGGTGGAGAGGACTGATTTTTCGCACATGCGTGACACTATGACGTCATCTGTTCTATTTTGGTGTCCATACCATGCAAGGTACAGTGTCGACGCGCTATCTGTTACGTACGAACAGTCCTCCAGTGTCCTAGGTGAAGTAACTGCAAAATCTTTGGGGATCAACACACGTGACTGTCCTCTGTCATTTTGAACAAGAATCACACCTTGCTGTATAGCGAGGCTATGCCGACGGGCAAAGCATCGGCGCGCGACCGAGTTCTTGATGCTATGCAATAAGCAAGGTTAAGAAGCGTGAATATATTTTAGCAGAATGTCCATATCTGAATTAGCTTCCGTGGCCTGTGCAATTTTCCTGATTGAAACAATTCAGAGTCCTGAGCATCGATGTGACAACAAGATGCAGCGGAAACGTCGGAGCCTGTATCAGGGCCAATAGGAAGACATGAAAGTGCGTCGGCATTTCGGACGATACACAATCTCGTACTAGTATTGAGACAACAACGAAGCCCATATTTGCAATTTTTGGACAATTCGTACAGGAACCGGCGTCATTGGATGAAACAAGGACTGCTATGGCTTGTGATCCGTTACTAAGTAGAATTTTCTTCCATACAAATTTGTGGTGGAATTTGGTGACACCATACACAATACGCAATGCCTCTTTCTCTACTTGTGAATAGTTACACTGAGGTTCGGACAACACTTTTGATGCAAAATCCGTAGGGCTGTCTTTATCACCAAATCTGTGAGAAAGCACTGCACCGATTCGGTAAGAGGAAGAGTCAACTTGCAACACAACTGGTTTATCAGGATCTACGTGAACCAAGCATGTATCACTGAATATTGCATGTGATGCGTGGGGAAACGGCACGTTGTACCAAAGTAGAGATAGTGGAGGCCTTCTTGTAGCGCCATAAAACTGAATAATTGTAACAGTCGATTGACCAGTCGATTATTTTTCGTTCAGTCGTTTTTTTCCGGCGAATGAGAAAACCGAATGTAACTAGTCTCTGCGGTTATGCCAACTATATGAAAATATATCACTCAGTCTCCGGATTTTAGTGATTGCATTTACAGACTTTTTCAGTCTTTTCTGTTACACGTCAACCATCCATCACTAGGATTGACAACTTTTTTTAGAAACAAATAACGTATCTTAAATCAAGGAGTGATGAATAAAACGCACACTTCTAAAAATTAGTACGTTGAAAATTTATGAGTTTATTTACTTAAATAGTAATTTTTATGCTTTTAATACTGCTAGCATTAAACATGTACGTTTGGATTTTTTAAAAGGGTAATAACTGGTGCTTCATCATAAATTTATGTTTAACTAAACTAACATTACATTTTTATTCAAATTTTTAAAGTTTCTGGCTCTCTCTCCTCGCTGGTTTGCACCGATGGTTGAATATTTTGGTGAACACTGAGGTGACATGGACAGAAATCATGTAAGTTGCAATTTTTTAAAAACTGTTTGGTGGGTTAATCAGTTTCTTTTTAAGCATATACCGTCATTGTCTTTTTTTCTGACATATATCTCACCATTCGTTAATTTTCTTTGAGTTTTTTAATGTTTTCATAATATGAACCTTCTTGCAAGTATTGTATATTGCACTGAATTTTTCTTCACTTTTAACCAGTCCCTCGACTTCCTTCATTCCCACACTACTGAGCGTATCGGGATCTTTATCCAAACACAAAGTACAAAATTAAGAAAACAAGTATTCATTGACGATGTCAACGCCTTGCCGCAGTGGTAACACCAGTTCCCGTCGGATCACCGAAGTTAAGAGCTGTCGAGCTCGGCTAGCACTGATCTGCCGAGTGCTGTCGGCAAGTGCGATGCACTCAGCGCTTGTGAGGCGAAACTGAGGAGCTACTTCATTGAGAAATAGTGGCTTCAGTCTCGGAAACTGACATATGGCCGGGAGAGCGGTGTGCTGACCACATGCCTCTCCGCATCTGCATCTGGTGACGCCTATGGGCTGAAGATGACACGGCCGTACCGTTGGGTTTTTAAGGCCTGTTCGGACGGCGATTTTTTTTTTATTCTTTAACAGGGACGCAAAACTAAACTAGATGTCATTTATGGATTCTCAATGAAAATCAAATATCACAACGATAATTACAATGATGACAAATAACAGAATGTAGTCAACAATAACGATTTAACAATAGCAAAACCATCGAATATCTCCGCTCAGAGCCGAATGCACCGGAACGTGTCGATTTTTATTCTATTGCTTCTACAGACTGGTTTCACCGAAAAGAAATGAATGAATAATAATCCAACGGATACGTAAAACTACAACCGACTGAATCGACTGTTTTAATTCGGTTGCTGCTTACAGACCGGTTTCACTCAAAAGAATCAAAGAATAATTCAGCCGATGCGTTAATCTACAAACGAGTGAGCGACTGAATCGGTTGTTCTCATTCGTTTGATTCCCTCCACTATCTTCTTGACAGCTGCATCGGCCATTTCGCTTACCTCAACTCCTACATGCACTGCAACCCAAGAGAACAGGTTCCAGGCCTGGAAAGAACTCGGAAGACTGGTTTCTCTGCTGGGTGCACGTAATGCATGGCTTAAAGCGCTCATGGAGCAGGTGCACGTTTCATATGAAGCTGAGTCAGCCGTTAAAAAAAGAAACTAAACTCCTCCCGAACAGGCCATGAAGGCCCAACGGTACCGACCGGCAGCCGTGTCGTCCTCAGACCATAGGCGTTACTGGATGCGGATATGGAGGGGCATGTGGTCAGCACAACGCTCTCCTGCCCGTATGTCAGTTTTCGAGACCGGAGCCGCTACTTTTCAATTAAGTAGCTCCTCAGTTTGCCTCACAAGGGCTGAGTGCACCCTGCTTGCCAACAGCTCTCGGCAGACAAGATGGTCGCCCATCCAAGTGCTAGCTCAGCCCGACAGCGCTTAACTTCGGTGATCTGACAGGACCCGGTGTTACCACTGCTACAAGGCCGTTGGCAGTCAGCCATCAAAGTTTAGTAAAAATTGCACCAGCAGCCTACTAGTAAGAAATATCGTAATAATTCATCCAGTGTTGGCCTGGTTATAGCATTGTACAGATTCAAAAACAACGGCGCGGAGCGATTTGTTATTCACTTTCTGTGTAGTGAAGATGTTGAATTACTATATTTCATCGTCGATTGAAGAACCAGTGAGAATATCTATCCAATGATCTATGGTAGAGAACCAGCTCACGTAGAGTCAGGATTTGCGTCATATGCTATCTGTCTGGAATGTAAAATTCTTTGATTTGTGTGAAACCCACAACAGTCCGGACCCTAAAATCACAGCATGTTCAGCTCAGAATACCTGTTTACAGGCAAAAACGATAAGGTGACTGCATGATGGTGTTTCTTGATAGGGTCATTGCATATTGTTCAGTAGATGGGAGATACGGTAGTGAATGAATAGGCAGTGGTGGAAGCTGGAAGCAGCAAGAATAAAATCTGAAACATGGTGAAATATTCCTAAACTATGTATCCATAGCGCTACTTTTGTTAATACTAAGTTGGGTAACTAATTGTATGGTAATGAATTAATCTATTGTCCAGTTTGAGATATTAGTTTATAGTACGTACATTTCTTGATTCTAAACACCGCTCTCAACTGCATTTCTAATGAATAAAAGTAAGCAGATCAAGCACTTCAGGCACAGCAATGCAATTGGAAGACGTTATAATTGTTTTTATTTCTGCAAAATTCATCTGTTGTCGACCATAGCTAAACTGAATTTAGTTACCCTACCCATAGTTGCTTAACAGCTTATTCTACAGCAGATAACATATTTTCGTCACACAAAGATCGAAAGGAAAATAATGCTGTGCCTATTCTGTTAATGATAATCTCAGGGTTTATTTCGTGATTGTTGATAATTTACTTCCCAAGTAGCCAAACATTCACAGTAGATGTTTTACGGGTGCGACGTGCTGTAGACGACGTTTGGGCAATTTGCTGGCGTAGAGTGGCTTCACTCTCTGAGCACAATATAGTCAAATGGTTCAAATGGCTCTGAGCACTATGGGACTTAACTTCTAAGGTCATCAGACCCCTAGAACTTAGAACTACTTAAACCTAACTAACCTAAGGACATCACACACATCCATGCCCGAGGCAGGATTCGAACCTGCGACCGTAGCGGTCACGCGATTCCAGACTGTAGCGCCTTTAACCGCTTGGCCACCCTGGTCGGCGAGCACAAGATAGTCGCTAGATATGAAGTCAACAAGATATAGAAGTACTGGAACGTGTCACAATCGTTGATGAAATACGAATTTAAGTACATGACGTCGAAACCATTGTTAAATCGTCCAAATGGAAGAATCTGGATCAGAAAGACTGAAAAAACTGGACAGATGAGGTTGAATGTGAAGGTTACGCTCACAGTGGTCTTCCATTTTAATAGTATACTGTATGTCACAAAGTCAAACGATCAATAAGGAGTACTATTTAACAATTTAACATCGCTAGTGAAAGGCAATTCCAAGAATATCTGGATGATTTTTGGTGAAATAATTCATGGTTTTTGTTCCACTATCGTGCATCGGCTTACACTTCGTTGCTTGTTCGTGAAGTTCGCCATAATCATCACCATGTGACTTTCTTCCTCTTCTTCTTGCTGGATTAACTATGGCTGGCGCCGCGTCTCCGCCCCCTTCTCCCCCCCCCCCCTACCCCCCCACCACAGTCGCTATCTCCTTCTGCCTTGACTTTCCTCAAAGTTTATATTCCTTGCCTGCATTGCCAGTTGCGTCATGGGCGACCCCTTTTCTTCTCTGGAATAATATCCATCGCAGTATCCTGTTTAATATCCTTTCTTCATTCACCCTATTCACACGACGAAGCGACATCAGCTGTTTTTGTTGGCTGCCATCAGAGATGTCCCTATTCATTTCCCATCCTCTATCGGATTACGTCATTTCTTATTCTGTTCATCACAATACAGCCTTAGCTTCGTCTTATGTAATCTATCTCAGTGGCAAGCAGCGTATTCTTAATTTTTCTCCTAAATTGCCAGATATACTCAGTACAAAACTACACTCTGGAGTATAGTCTTATACATTCTCTTTTTCGCTCTACTTATTTTTATTGTCCGACAGAACAGCGTTCAATGTCCTTGTTACATCTCGTCCTTTATATATATACACTCCTGGAAATGGAAAAAAGAACGCATTGACACCGGTGTGTCAGACCCACCATACTTGCTCCGGACACTGCGAGAGGGCTGTACAAGCAATGATCACACGCACGGCACAGCGGACACACCAGGAACCGCGGTGTTGGCCGTCGAATGGCGCTAGCTGCGCAGCATTTATGCACCGCCGCCGTCAGTGTCAGCCAGTTTGCCGTGGCATACGGAGCTCCATCGCAGTCTTTAACACAGGTAGCATGCCGCGACAGCGTGGACGTGAACCGTATGTGCAGTTGACGGACTTTGAGCGAGGGCGTATAGTGGGCATGCGGGAGGCCGGGTGGACGTACCGCCGTATTGCTCAACACGTGGGGCGTGCTGGGATACGGTCCCGCACACCGTTAGGCCGTCTTCCGCTCACGCCCCAACATCGTGCAGCCCGCCTCCAGTGGTGTCGCGACAGGCGTGAATGGAGGGACGAATGGAGACGTGTCGTCTTCAGCGATGAGAGTCGCTTCTGCCTTGGTGCCAATGATGGTCGTATGCGTGTTTGGCGCCGTGCAGGTGAGCGCCACAATCAGGACTGCATACGACCGAGGCACACAGGGCCAACACCCGGCATCATGGTGTGGGGAGCGATCTCCTACACTGGCCGTACACCACTGGTGATCGTCGAGGGGACACTGAATAGTGCACGGTACATCCAAACCGTCATCGAACCCATCGTTCTACCATTCCTAGACCGGCAAGGGAACTTGCTGTTCCAACAGGACAATGCACGTCCGCATGTATCCCGTGCCACCCAACGTGCTCTAGAAGGTGTAAGTCAACTACCCTGGCCAGCAAGATCTCCGGATCTGTCCCCCATTGAGCATGTTTGGGACTGGATGAAGCGTCGTCTCACGCGGTCTGCACGTACAGCACGAACGCCGGTCCAACTGAGGCGCCAGGTGGAAATGGCATGGCAAGCCGTTCCACAGGACTACATCCAGCATCTCTACGATCGTCTCCATGGGAGAATAGCAGCCTGCATTGCTGCGAAAGGTGGATATACACTGTACTAGTGCCGACATTGTGCATGCTCTGTTGCCTGTGTCTATGTGCCTGTGGTTCTGTCAGTGTGATCATGTGATGTATCTGACCCCAGGAATGTGTCAATAAAGCTTCCCCTTCCTGGGACAATGAATTCACGGTGTTCTTATTTCAATTTCCAGGAGTGTATTATCGTTAATTCCCCATTAAGGAGAGCGTTAAAACACATTCAATATTCAAAATGACAATATGGTACATAAATTGGTACATTTCAAATTCATGGCACTTTTTTCTGTCTCTTTCTTTTCTCTTCCCAAAAACCTCTCATAAATTCACTGTGTTTCTTCTTCCTCTCTTCTGTCCACTTCTTTCCTGATGTCTTCTCTTTTGGTGTTTCTTCGAATTTCTGTTTGTTGATTTTTTTCTCTGTATTTTCCTCTGTTTGATATTTCTTCTGTGGAGATGTTTAGATTTTTGAATCTTCCATGGTTTCCTTTACCCAGTTAGTTTTCACCTTATTCGTCACCACTATGTTAAAAATCTTCTTGGTCAGCCTATTTTCATTCATCCTATGAATATGCCCATAGAATTTTGCCCTTCTTTTTCTGATATTGTCTGTAATTGTCTCTGCCTGTTTGTACAATTCCTTTGTTGGTCTCTTTATCCAGATCCCCTGTCTCTGAACTGGCCCATATATCTTTCTCAGAATTTTCCTCTCTTGCTTTTCCATTTCCTTGATTTCAGTTCTTCCTCTGATTACTGTTGTTTCAGAGGAAGAACGTCCTTTACTAATCCTACTAGTGATTTCATCATTGCTTCAGCCTTGCTTATAAAATAATACTCTAAGGTTTTTTGCTTTTTCGCCACCTACAATTACGTCTCCCTCTACCTCCAAATTACTTACTTTTTCCTTTCCAGCAATCAAGTACTCATCTTTCATCTTCAGGCCAGCCTTACTGTATTCCTCTTTAAGCTCTCTTGTCATATAGCTCAGATTATCTTCTGTGAGCACAGTCCAATCACCAGTAAAATACGGGCTAAATACCCTCTACTGTCACTCCTATAACCTGACATTTTCTATGCCAAGTATGTAGGATCGCTTCTAGATGCAGCTGAAAGACGGTCTGTAACAGCCCACTTCCCTCACATCCCTGTCGCAGTCCCTTATTCACCTCGAATTCTTCTGTTCAGCTGTTCCCAATCCTTACTCTCGCTGTGTTATTTTCATGTAATTTCGTAACATTATTTAGCAGTTTTGGACTAACTCCGTCTCTTTCTAGTCTTCCCATAGTTTCTTGGTGGATATATTGTCGTGTGCTTTCTCTAGGTTAATCAATGAAACATGCGCCTCCAGTTCAACTTTTGGGCTATCTTCGCATATTAGTTTCATCATGAAAATGTTGTCTATTACCGATCTTCCAGCTCGGAACCCTGCTTGCTCTTTCTGCTGATTGTGACTTGTTCCTTCTCTACTATATCTTTCAGTCCCTTCGAGTACAGTCTTCTAACATTTTTCAGTTCCTAAAAATTTAAACAAAAACCTTAAAGAGCCCCACTGGCACGTCGCATCTGTGACACACTAACGAACCTAGTTAGCGATTTGTGGGGCGCTCCACTACATGGTCATCAGCGCCCGTACAAGTTCCCAATCTTTACTCAGTACAATCTCCCCACTTTCATGGATGATGATGAAATGACGAGTACAACACAAACACCCAGTCCCCGGGCGGAGGAAAACCCCAACCCCGCCGGGAATCGAACCCGGGACTGTGTGATCCAGAGGCAGCAACGCTAGTCACTCGACCACAAGCTACAGACAAGCTACTTGGCGAGAGAGATTAAGCTGGATGGGCTGTTCATTTAAAACCGACATTGCGGTTATATTCATGGCTTGTGTAATTGCTCGAATACTCGGGTTCTCTCCAATGAAGTATGTAATCTACAGAGTTAACATTGCAACGATTCCTCGAAACACCATAGTTTGCCTTGTTGACACTGTAGTCACCATTCACCTCAGTAACTGTTCTCCTTTGGCAATGAAAAAGACAAAGAAACAAGAGGTAGTATACAGTATCACACTAAGCGGATAGCACTGTCTATACAGAAGTTGATTCAGCAACTACTATATCGAAGTATAGCCGTAAATTTAAAACATCTCTGAGTAATCTCATCATGTCTACTTGAGCATAGTAACTGCAATTCCAAACTGTGGTGTCACCGCCAGACACCACACTTGCTAGGTGGTAGCCTTTAAATCGGCCGCGGTCCGTTGGTATACGTCGGACCCGCGTGTCGCCACTATCAGTGATTGCAGACCGAGCGCCGCCACAGGGCAGGTCTAGAGAGACTTCCTAGCATTCGCTCCAGTTGTACAGCCGACTTTGCTAGCGATGGTTCACTGCCTACTTACGTTCTCATTTGCAGAGACGATAGTTTAGCATAGCCTCCAGCTACGTCATTTGCTACGACCTAGCAAGGCGCCATTATCAGTTACTATTGATATTGTGAATCATGTACCGTCTAGACCGACGTTCATCGTTAATGGATTAAAGTTAAGTATTCCACCAGCTACGTCCGTTTTTTCTAAGTTCTAATTTCCTTGTCCTGTTCCAGGCCTCACGCCAGCCTGCGTGAACTAAAACACGTGCCTTTCGGCCTCCTCTAGTAACACGGTGTTGGCTCTCCTGCCAACCACAACACAAACTATCATCGAATGTGACTGAATGGCAAGTGATGATAGAACTTAAGTTGTAAAGGAACGTACCACCTCTCTACACTGCACATGCACTTAACAGCAATTGCATAGACGTTGATGTTGACGGTAAGAGGCAGGAAGATGTTCCATCTTTCATGAAGAAGCCTACTACTTCTCTACCTCTCTCACCATTGAGCTAGGCATCCCCTTGGATACCATAATCCCTTGACACAAGACACAAACACAATCATAAGAGCTCCTAAAAATGAACTCAGTCCGAACAGACCTCCAAAGACCCAAAAGACCGACCGAACGCCGTGTCATCCTCTGCTGATAGGCGTCTTTGAATGCGAATATGGAGGGGCATGTGGTCAGCACACCACTCTCCTCACCGTTGTCAGTTTTCATGACCATTCACGTAGCCCCTCAATTGGCCTCGGGCTGAGTGAATCCCGCTTGCCAACAGCGCTTGGTAGACCCGAATGGTCACCCGTCCAAGTACTGGCAAGCCCGACAATGCTTAACTGTGGTGATCTGACGACTGTTACCACTGCGGCAAGGCTGTTGGTAGTAAGAGCTCCTATCCAACTGAAAACCCTCAGCGGCTCGACATGCATCCAAATTCCATTGCAACGTGCGAGATCCCTGCCCATATTTTCAGCCGAGATAGCGTGGTCGTAGAGTTGGTTAATCTCTCTCTATCTCTGAAATAGACATAATGTTCCATGTCATAATTACGTGCATGTTCCCGTAACTCACGCACATGGTGCTCATTCGGGTGCGACTTGCTGTACCACTTAGTGACTCTTGCTGCTAACTATCGATTCTGAAACAAAAAAGTTTGCCCAGAAACTTAGCAAAGATTTTTGTTTTCTATAGCATAGTTACATCTCTCTCAACCGACAGCAAGGTCGATATCCCGCGAAGTCTGCTAGCAACAAATCCTCTGCCGGCCTGTAAAGAGTGCCAGTAGGCTGCCACATGTTTCTGAATGCTGACGTTACGGCAGAGATAAAACTGAGGTGCTCAGTGGCTTGAAGACACTTAAATCATGCTGTGCTGTGATTACACTGTAGTTCTGTGACCTGGCTACTTGAGAAATTTCACCTGGAATCGGTACTGGATTGCTATGGAACTTGAAATCATGCTGTGCTGTGCTAAAGTGTTACCTTTGTGACCTGTCTGCTTAAGGAATTTCAGCTGGACTAGGTATTAGATTGCTTTCCTATGGATTATTGACGGATTTGCTTGCCTCTTGAAATGTGGCAGGCAAATTTGCATGTCCTTTTCATTTACTATGAGAGTGATTCTGCAATTAGAGGTTGATAGCTGTTCAGGTTTCACTGAAAACTTTTCTTTATTGAAGTGTATCACATCACAGTGTCTGTTCCTGCGCATTTATTTACTTTCATTTAACGTGGTGGTGGACTCAGTTGCTCCCTGAAATGACTTTTTTGCTCATGGAAATACACAGCATATTACACTCCTGGAAATTGAAATAAGAACACCGTGAATTCATTGTCCCAGGAAGGGGAAACTTTATTGACACATTCCTGGGGTCAGATACATCCCATGATCACACTGACAGAACCACAGGCACATAGACACAGGCAACAGAGCATGCACAATGTCGGCACTAGTACAGTGTATACCCACCTTTCGCAGCAATGCAGGCTGCTATTCTCCCATGGAGACGATCGTAAAGATGCTCGATTTAGTCCTGTGGAACGGCTTGCCATGCCATTTCCACCTGGCGCCTCAGTTGGACCAGCGTTCGTGCTGGACGTGCAGACCGCGTGAGACGACGCTTCATCCAGTCCCAAACATGCTCAATGGGGGACAGATCCGGAGATCTTGCTGGCCAGGGTAGTTGACTTACACCTTCTAGAGCACGTTGGGTGGCACGGGATACATGCGGACGTGCATTGTCCTGTTGGAACAGCAAGTTCCCTTGCTGGTCTAGGAATGGTAGAACGATGGGTTCGATGACGGTTTGGATGTACCGTGCACTATTCAGTGTCCCCTCGACGATCACCAGTGGTGTACGGCCAGTGTAGGAGATCGCTCCCCACACCATGATGCCGGGTGTTGGGCCTGTGTGCCTCGGTCGTATGCAGTCCTGATTGTGGCACTCACCTGCACGGCGCCAAACACGCATACGACCATCATTGGCACCAAGGCAGAAGCGACTCTCATCGCTGAAGACGACACGTCTCCATTCGTCCCTCCATTCACGCCTGTCGCGACACCACTGGAGGCGGGCTGCACGATGTTGGGGCGTGAGCGAAAGACGGCCTAACGGTGTGCGGGACCGTATCCCAGCTTGATGGAGACGGTTGCGAATGGTCCTCGCCGATACCCCAGGAGCAACAGTGTCCCTAATTTGCTGGGAAGTGGCGGTGCGGTCCTCTATGGCACTGCGTAGGATCCTACGGTCTTGGCGTGCATCCGTGCGTCGCTGCGGTCCGGTCCCAGGTCGACGGGCACGTGCACCTTCCGCCGACCACTGGCGACAACATCGATGTACTGTGGAGACCTCACGCCCCACGTGTTGAGCAATACGGCGGTACGTCCACCCGGCCTCCCGCATGCCCACTATACGCCCTCGCTCAAAGTCCGTCAACTGCACATACGGTTCACGTCCACGCTGTCGCGGCATGCTACCAGTGTTAAAGACTGCGATGGAGCTCCGTATGCCACGGCAAACTGGCTGACACTGACGGCGGCGGTGCACAAATGCTGCGCAGCTAGCGCCATTCGACGGCCAACACCGCGGTTCCTGGTGTGTCCGCTGTGCCGTGCGTGTGATCATTGCTTGTACAGCCCTCTCGCAGTGTCCGGAGCAAGTATGGTGGGTCTGACACACCGGTGTCAATGTGTTCTTTTTTCCATTTCCAGGAGTGTAGATTTGAGATGGAACAGGCAGAGAATGCAATGGAAGAAAGGAGCGGCCCTTAGCCAGCAGCGCAGACCGGAGGCCCAGGTGTTGTCTTTGTGGAAGCAGGGACGCCAGGGAGCGACCCAGACTGTAGCGGGCTATTCTTTAGTTTTATACCCCAGTGCAGCCCAGCGGCAGATCTGCTGCCGGGCTGCTATGCAACCAGCAGAAGATCGCCGCTTTCTCATGTTTTGTAGAGAACCTTTCTTCAAGATAATCATCAGTCACTTATCTAATGAAACACGGCATGCAGTAAATATTAACCTAATCTCATGAACTACTTTTCAGTTTCAGAAGACATCTGATGAGAGGCTAGTTTCTGATATGAGGAGGCGTCGTTGGTAATATGGTCAGTGACAATATAGAGATGGAACTGAAGTGGCTGTCTTTTAGAACTGGAAGGGCGTTTTTTCATTTGATTGTAGTTTTAACAATAAGCTTTGTCTTGGCGAGATTTTGTGGTTGAAGGAACCCGCTTTCGGGCCGCCATGTTTTGCATTTTCCACTATTAGCGGACAGGCACTGAGTGGCGGGGAACTATAGGAGGACATACTATAACAATATAGCTCCGCTCGTTATACCAGCATGCAGTTTACCTAGTGACAACAAGGTTTCTTTTGTCAGAAGGCAGCCACGTATAACACCACAACGGTAGTAAATGTGCCAAATATGGCCTAAACTTGCTGTAAATGTTACCCCCTGAGAGGAATTTAGAAATATGACCGAGTTTACCTAACGGAAAATTGGAATCGAATTTTAATTTCGTAAGAATAGCTGTAGGTAGATGATGGAAAGTAATAATTTTGCAAGGAGTAATTCTAACTGATTACTGTTAAATGATATAGTGATACGGTCGCCAGCCTAATTACGCGTAATAATGTAAAAGCATTATTCATCAAGAACTTATTTTTACTGCTTCAAAGCGAACTTTCATTAAATACTGTTCTATGAAATGCAATAAACACACCCAAACATCTACATCTACATCCATACTCCGCAAGCCACCTGACGGTGTGTGGCGGAGGGTACCCTGAGTACCTCTATCGCTTCTCCCTTCTCGTATTGTTCGTGGAAAGAAGGATTGTCGGTATGCTTCTGTGTGGGCTCTAATCTCTCTGATTTTATCCTCATAGTCTCTTCGCGAGATATACGTAGGAGGGAGCAATATACTGCTTGACTCTTCGGTGAAGGTATGTTCTCGAAACTTTAACAAAAGTCCGTACCGAGCTACCGAGCGTCTTTCCTGCAGAGTTTTCCACTGGAGTTTATCTATCATCTCCGTAACGCTTTCGCGATTACTAAATGATCCTGTGACGAAGCGCGCTGCTCTCCGTTGGATCTTCTCTATCTATTCTATCAACCCTATCTGGTACGGATCCCACACTGCTGGGCAGTATTCAAGCAGTGGGCGAACAAGCGTACTGTAACCTACTTCCTTTGTTTTCGGATTGCATTTCCTTAGGATTCTTCCAATGAATCACTCCCAATGCGTACTCCCAGATAATTTATGGAATTAACTGCTGCCAGTTGCTGTCCTGCTATATTGTAGCTAAATGATAAGGGATCTATCTTTCTATGTATTCGCAGCATATTACTCTTGTCTACATTGAGATTCAATTGCCATTCCCTGCACCATGCATCAATTCGCTGCAGATCCTTCTGCATATCAGTACAATTTTCCATTGTTACAACCTCTCGATACACCACAGCATCATCTGCAAAAAGCCTCAGTGAACTTCCGATGTCATCCACAAGGTCATTTACGTATATTGTGAATAGCAACGGTCCTATGACACTCCCCTGCGGCACACCTAAAATCACTGTTACTTCGGAAGACTTCTCTCCATTGAGAATGACATACTGCGTTCTGCTATCTAGGAACTCTTCAATCCAATCACACAATTGGTCTGACAGTCCATATACTCTTACTTTGTTCATTAAACGACTGTGAGGAACTGTATCGAACGCCTTGCGGAAGTCAAGAAACACGACATCTACCTGTGAACCCGTGTCTATGTCCCTCTGAGTCTCGTGGACGAATAGCGCGAGCTGGGTTTCACACGACCGTCTTTTTCGAAACCCATGCTGATTCCTACAGAGTAGATTTCTAGTCTCCAGAAAAGTCATACTCGAACATAATACGTGTTCCAAAATTCTACAACTGATCGACGTTAGAGATATAGGTCTATAGTTCTGCACATCTGTTCGACGTCCCTTCTTGAAAACGGGGATGACCTGCGCCCCCTTCCAATGCTTTGGAGCGCTACGCTCTTCTAGAGACCTACGGTACACTGCTGCAAGAAGGGGGGCATGTTCCTTCGCGTACTCTGTGTAAAATCGAACTGGTATCCCATCAGGTCCAGCGGCCTTTCCTCTTTTGAGCGATTTTAATTGTTTCTCTATCCCTCTGTCGTCTATTACGATATCTACCATTTTGTCATCTGTGCGACAATCTAGAGAAGGAACTACAGTGCAGTCTTCTTCTGTGAAACAGCTTTGGAAAAAGACATTTAGTGTATATATGGTTCTCGGGCGAGACGTCGGATGTCATAGTGAAGACTCCACAATATTTCGTCAGCGCAACTCGCCGACATCTTCAGGTGCGACGAACACACTGGTAAGGCAGGTTTTTTTTTCTTCATTGTGATTTTAATACCAGTATAACAGGTAGGCTGGCAGCAGCACAATACGCCGCTCTTCAGCCAAAGATAGTACAATGATAAAACAGAGAAGACACATGGGTTGGAACAAAACGGCGGGAGAAAAACAGTAGACACATGAACATAAAAAAACATGAGGCCGTTCACACTCGAAGACAATGCACACTACAAACTGTTGACACGAGGCACAAACACTGAAGATGTCGATGGCACTGGTGAACGATGGAGTGTGACGGTGAACACTGAACACTAAACATGACGGCACACACGAAACACTGATGGCGGTGATCTCCGGCGCGCGAATGTCCACTTAGCGTGTGCGAGTCCAGGGACCTGCCAAGAGGGGAACAGCGGTGAGGTGGGGTAGAGGGGAGAAAAAGGATGCCAATGGTTGAGGATACGGGAGCAGGAGGAGGGGGACAGGGGAGGGGAGGCCCGGAGGAGGAGGGGGGAGAAAGGAGGAGGGAGGGAAAAGGTAGAGAAGGGAGGGAGGGTGCCCAGAGGAGCAAGTACAGGAGGAGGGCGGGAGGATCAAAGTTGGTAGGAGGGGTAGATGGAGGGGAGGAGGGCATCATCAGGGAGGGGGAGCTGGCGGAAGCCACCTTGGGAGAGGGTAAGGAGGGTGGAGAGATGGAGACCGTGTGGGACGTGTGAATATAGGCGCGGCAGCGGGCGGGGGGGGGGGGGGGGAGGATCAGGGAGACGAGCGGGTGAGGAGGATCGAGTTTGCGGGAGGTGTACAGGATCCGTATCCTTTCAAGGAAAAGGAGGAGGTGGGGGAAGGGGATGAGATCGTACAGGATCTGCGAGGGGGAGGGGAGACGGATGCGATAGGCGAAGCGGAGAGCATGACGTTCAAGGATTTGGAGGGATTTATAAAAGGTAGGGGGGGGCGGAGATCCAAGCCGGATGGGCATAACAAAGGATAGGGCGGATGAGGGATTTATAGGTGTGGAGGATGGTGGAGGGGTCCAGACCCCATGTACGGCCGGAGAGGAGCTTGAGGAGACTGATTTGGGAGCATGCCTTGGCTTGGATTGTCCGGAGGTGGGGAGTCCAGGAGAGGCGACGGTCGAGGGTGACGCCAAGGTACTTAAGGGTGGGAGTGAGGGCGATAGGACGGCCATAGATGGTGAGATAGAAATCAAGGAGGTGGAAGGAAGGGATGGTTTTGCCTACAATGATCGCCTGGGTTTTGGAGGGATTGACCTTGAGCAACCACTGGTTGCACCAAGCAGTGAACCGGTCAAGATGGGATTGGAGAAGGTGTTGGGAGCGCTGTAGGGTGGGGGCAAGGGCAAGGAAGGCGGTGTCATTGGCAAACTGGAGAAGGTGGACGGGGGGTGACGGCGGCGGCATGTCCGCCGTGTACAAAAGGTACAGAAGGGGGGAGAGGACGGAGCCTTGGGGCACACCGGTAGAGGGGAAAAAGGTGTAGGAATCTGTGTTATGGATGGTGACATAGGAAGGACGGCGGGAGAGAAAGGAGCCGATCAGACGGACGTAGTTAATGGGAAGGGCGAAGGTTTGGAGCTTGAAGAGGAGACCGGAATGCCATACGTGGTCATAAGCACGTTCGAGGTCCAGGGAGAGGAAGATGGCGGAGCGACGGGAATTAAGCTGTTCGGAAAGGAGATGAGTGAGGTGAAGGAGAAGGTCGTCGGAAGAGAAGGACGGCCGAAAGCCACACTGGGTAACGGGAAGGAGGCGGTGCTGGCGGAGATGCTGGTGGATGCATCGGGTGAGGATAGACTCCAGGACCTTGCTGAAGACTGAGGTAAGGCTGATGGGACGGTAGGAGGAGACGGCGGACGGCGGTTTGCCAGGTTTAATGAACATGAGGATACAGGAGGTTTTCCACAGGTCGGGGTAGTAACCGGTGGACAGGACTACATTGTAGAGCCTGGCCAGGGTGGAGAGGAAAGAGACAGGAGCTTCACGAAGGTGATGGTAGGTGACACGATCGTGACCAGGAGCGGTGTTGCGTTTTGTGCGGAGTGTATCAATGAGATCCTGTGTAGTGATAGGGGCATTGAGTTCCGTGTGTGGAATGTTGTCCAAGTACTGGAAACCAGGAGCGAGGGGAGGGACAGAGGTGTCAGTTCGATCGCGGATATCCGGGAAGAGGGAGTAATCGAACTGGGGATCATCGGGGATGGAAAATACATCGGAGAGGTGGGAGGCAAAGTGAGTGGCCTTACTAAGGGTGTCAGGGAAAGGGTGATCATCATGGAGAAGAGGATAATACGGGGAGGGTTTAGTTCCGGTAAGGTGACGGAAGGCCGACCAGATCTTGGACGAGTTGATTGGTAGGGTAGCATTTAAACGGGTGCACGTCTCTCGCCAGTCCCGGCGTTTCTTAGCTGCGAGCAAATTACGAATGTGTCGCTGGAGTTGCCGGTGGCGTCATAGTGTGTCCGGGTCACGCGTGCAGAGGAAGGCACGGTAGAGACGACGGGATTCACGGAGGAGGAGGATGGCCTGTCGGGGTAAGGTAGGACGGTGGGGGTGGACGGCGATAGTAGGGACGTGGGCCTCCATGGCCTCAGACAAGGTCTGCTGGAGAAAGGAGGCGGCATGGGTGACATCGTCAGGGTGGTGGTAGGTGAAGGGGTGGCTATCAACCTGGGTGGAAAGGGTATCCCGGTAGGCATTCCAGTTGGCATGGGAATAGTCATGGACGTACTTAGGGGGAGGGTCATTACAAGGGTCGGGGCGGGCGCGACGACTGTCTGAGACGGTGAGGAGGACAGGGAGATGGTCACTACCAATAGGCTCCAGGACATCCACCGTTATGCGGCCAAGGAGGTTGGGGGAGGAGAGGATAACATCAGGAGTGGAGTTGGATTTGGACGGGTGTGCTGCGAGATGGGGATGAGGTCACCTTGAAGGGAGGAGAGGAACTGATGCCACCGCCATAACTGGGCAGCGGAACAACTATGGATGTTGAGGTCAGCGGCGATCACATAAGAGGAGAAGGTACGGTCAATGTGGGAGAGGAAGTCGAAAGGAATAGGGACGTTGGGGCGGACATAGATGGTGGCGCAGGTAATGGTAAGGCCGGGGAAGAAGAGACTAAGGATCAGGTGTTCAGTTGGGTCGGGAAGGAGAGGTTGGAGCCGAAAGGGGATCTGGCGGTGGTGACCAATGGCAACTCCGCCACGCGCAATTGGAAGGGGATTATCGGAGCGGTGGAGGAGATAGGGTGAGGTGTGGATGGAGTGGTGGGGTTGGAGGAAGGTTTCATTGAGGAGGGAGGCATCCACGTGGTGGGTGGCAAGGGTGTGCAGGAAGAGGTTCTTGTTGGCGGGAAGGGAGCAGATATTGTTGAAAAGGATACGTTGCTGTCGCGCCATGACAGGGATTTAGACGAGAGTGTCAAGACGGGAGAAGGTGTAATGGCCTGGTTGTTGGAGTAGGTGGCGTACATTTTGAGTTGGAAAATGGAACAGGCAGCGAGGGAGATCTGTTGGAGGGTGTGGGGGCGCTGAAAGGGATGGACATTCTGAAGGACGATGGTGAGGAACCTGATGATGTCCTCAACGGTGGGGGGGGGGGGGGGACGAAGGGAATTGCCAGGAGGGGTGGGGGCGTCCAGAGGACGGACAGGGACGGTGAGTTCGGGAGTGGTCGGAGGGGGTCGAGCTTTACACTTTTGGGAGTAGGTGGGATGGGGGAGATTGCAGGTATTGCAAGAGGGAGGGGATTGAAGGTTAGGTCACTGCCAGAGGAAGTGCGCTTGCCTATAATGCGGGCAGGTGGGGGCCTCGCGGCACTCAGCTGTTGGGTGTGCGTTATAGTGCAGACACCTCTGGCAGCGCAGGGATTGAGGAGGGGAACGGGAGGGTCGACCTTGTAGCGCTGGTTGAAGAGGAGGGCACCCTCCTTCAGGAGACGGTCAATGGAGGGGGCGTCCTCGGAGAAAACCCGCATAAGGCGAGTGGGGCCGGCCGAGTTGAAAATGCGGCGGACCGCCCGCACCTCCAGCGTGGGATGCGCCTTGAGCTCTGCCAACACCTCCTCCTCCGTGATCGACGGACTGAGCCGAGTGATTACGGCGGTGAGGGTCGGCGGGCGACGCGGGGGTTGGGGTTGGCGGGTAGGAGACGGAGAAGGAGCAGGGGTGAGGGAGGCATTGGGGCCAAAACGGGTGATGGGGAGGCGGGAGAGGATGTCAGTATGGAGGGTGGGGCTGGGGGAGGAGATGAGAACAGAATCCCGTCTGGGAGTGAGGAGAGAGATGGGGGTACCAGGGAAGTGTTGGCGGAGGAGGAGGGAGAGATTCCGGGCCTCGAGAAGGGAAGGATCGGGACGGGAGAGGAGATATTTGTATAAAGTGGCGTACTGAGGACGTTGGTCCACAGAGCACGGCCCATATCAGACTCAGACAGCTTATCCAATGAGCTACTCCATCTGCGTACCATTTTCCAACAAAATGGATACTCCGAACGGGAGATTCGCCGTACCTTACAACCAAAGCGGGTTACCCAACGTGAGGAAGTGGAAGAAGGCGAAGAACAAAGGGGAATGGTCATCTTGCCATACATCGGCGGTGTCTCTTCAAAAATAGGAAGACTATTGAAGAGGCATAAAGTTAAATGTGTTTTTCGTCCGCCGGCAAAACTCAGAGCTCTCTTGGGCTCATCTAAGGACAGCCTTGGCCTAAGAAGACCCGGTGTTTACGAGATTCCTTGTAGCTGCGGCATGTCGTACATCGGACAAACTTGTCGCACTGTAGAAGAGAGATGCACTGAACACCGACGCTACACTCATCTGGAGCAACCAGAAAAGTCTGCAGTGGTCGAGCATTGTCTCATTACAGGCCATTCTATGAATTACCTACATACAAAAATTCTCGCATCGACGAGTTCGTACTGGGACAGTGTTATTAAGGAAGCAGTGGAAATACGTAGCTCGACGAATCTTGTAAACAGAGACAAGGGCTTTCAGCTTAGTTCAGCATGGGATCCTGCACTGGCCATATTGAAGTCGCTTCGAGCAGAGAGGAATACTTTTGGTCATAAAACGGACGACGATTCGCCAGCAACATAAATATTCTGTTGACAACGGGAGGATAATCAAGGCGCCTACGTGGACGCGCAGTACTGCTTGCGGCTTCCGGCAGAGGTCGCTGGGGCTGCCGATGGCAGCGCAGAGCAGCGGCGGCAGCCTCCGCGCGTGCGCCGAAGTCTTTGGTTCTTCATCCTGTAGGTGGCGTTATTGTCCTTCCAGCTATCAGTTGATATCGTCGCTATTGGCCATCGAATTTGGCGCCTCCACGCATGCGCACTTCCTGCCTAAAACTGGCATGAATGGGGAGCCCTGGCCCTGCCTTAGCAGTGTGTTCGTCGCACCTGAAGATGTCGGCCAGTTGCGCTGACGAAATATTGTGGAGTCTTCACTATGACATCCGACGTCTCGCCCGAGAACCATATATACAACATGTCCGTCGGGAAAGCCTCAAGCAACACAAGACATTTAGTATTTCGGCATTTAGTCTGTCATCCTCTGTTTCAGTACCATTTTGGTCACAGAGTGTCTGGACATTTTGTTTTGTTCCACCTACCGCTTTGACATAAGACCAAAATTTCTTAGGATTTTCTGCCAAGTCAGTACATAGAACTTTACTTTCGAATTCATTGAACGCCTCTCGCATAGCGCTCATCACACTACATTTCGCTTCGCGTAATTTTTGTTTGTCTGCAAGGCCTTGGCTATGTTTATGTTTGCTGTGAAGTTCCCTTTGCTTCCGTAGCAGTTTTCTAACTCTGTTGTTGTACCACAGTGGCTCTTTTCCATTTCTTACGATCTTGCTTGGCACACACTCATCTAACGCATATTGTACGACGGTTTTGAACTTTGTCCACTGATCCTCAACACTATCTGCACTTGAGACAAAACTTTTGTGTTGAGCCGTCAGGTACTCTGTAACCTGCTTTTTGTCACTTTTGCTAAACAGAAAAATCTCCCTACCTTTTTTAATGTTTCTATTTACGGCTGAAATCATCGATGCAGTAACCGCTTTATGATCGCTGATTCCCTGTTCTGCGTTAACTGTTTCAAGTAGTTCGTGTCTGTTTGTCACCAGAAGGTCTAATATGTTATCGCCACGAGTCGGTTCTCTGTTTAACTGCTCAAGGTAGTTTTCAGATAAAGCACTTTAAAAATTTCACTGGATTCTTTGTCCCTGCCACCCGTTATGAACGTTTGAGTCTCCCAGTCTATATCCGGCAAATTAAAATCTCCACCCGGAACTATAACATGGTGGGGAAATCTACTCGAAATATTTTCCAAATTATCCTTCAGGTGCTCAGCCACAACAGCTGCTGAGCCAGGGGGCCTATGGAGACATCCAATTACCATGTCTGAGCCTGCTTTAACCGTGACCTTCACCCAAATTATTTCACATTTCGGATGTCCGTCAGTTTCCTTCGATACTATTGCACTTCTTCTTATCGCTATAAACACGCCTCCCCCTTCACTGCCCAGCCTGTCTCTGCGGTATTCATTCCAATCTGAGTTTAGGATTTCATTACTGTTTACGTCTGGTTTCAGCCAACTTTCTGTCCCTAGTACTATATGAGCATTGTGACCGTTTATTAATGAGAGCAGTTCCGGGACCTTTCTATAGACGCTCCTGCAGTTTACTATTAGCACATTAATATTGTTATTCCCTGTTGCATTTTGCCTACTCCTACCTTGCCGCGTCTCAGGAGGCGTCTTGTCGGGCCTAGGGAGGGAATTCTCTAACCTAAGAAACCCACATATGCACTCCACACGTGCTCCGCTACCCTTGTAGCCGCTTCCGGCGTGTAGTGCCGGACAAATTACACAGTGGGTAGCAGTAGTTGTCACTTTAGTAGTTAAGTTGTCACTAGATTTCCAAATGAGCCCTTCTCTTGTTTACTTTAATCATTACTTTTGTCTTTAACTATTATTGCTTAAACCTGCCCTTCACTAACCACACAAGACCAGATAGCACATAATAGTAGTCACGTACAATTAATACACACGTTCACTATACAGAAGCGAAAAAAACACAAAGTATACAAACCTGCTATCTTTGTTTCTCAGTGATTACTTCAAGAATCATTAGCTAGAAATCTACTAAGCTGATTTATTCTTTTTATTATGATGGAAAAGAAATGTGATCCCACAAACTAGCCCTTTCATTGTAACAACAAAATCATATACACTTTCAAATTTATGTATCATTAAGGTAGGATTGGATTACTCTTTCAATTTGAGATCATTAAGTTTGTACTATTTTAACATTCTTTACCAAGACAATAACCTCTACAAAACAGAGACAATCTCCAGTAAAATTTTACTTCAAAACAACCTCTAGACAAAATGTTTATAGTATCAGTTGTGAAACAAGTAAGTTTTGAAAGCAGTTTTAAATGAGTAAATATTAGTACTCTCTTTCCCAAGTAATACTCTTTGCTAAACTGATTTTTCAGTTCGTTTTCTAGTTAAGTTTCAAAACATTCAAACATGGAAATTCACTGTTATATGTATGAGGAACAAGAAATTCTTGTCCAGCACATGAAGTGTACTGACATAAAAGTTTGCCACACCTAAAAAAAACACCATAGAATTGTTAATGCTTTTTATGCAAAAGACATTCTCGGATTTCATTACTTAATGGAGAGGATCCTACTTGGAAAAGTGCATAGGATGGACACTTTTTTCGAACACATTTTCCAACATTAGGATTATATTTCCATAGAACCAAACATAACATTACTGGTTCACACATTAATACATTTCTGACCTTTCGTGAGTGTGACAAAGTGGTTGCGTAATCGAGGTGGCGAGTTGTGGCGGCTAGGTGGTCTTTCCATTGGCAATAATAAGCTCTATTTACCTCTTCTTGGCGTTGGCGTTGTTAATAATAATTTTAGAGCTTTTCCCAAATCGAGAGCACCATTTCACAGCCGCATATTAAATCCGAGGCGTTTCCATTCCACTTGTAATACTATAACCCTAACTCGGCACCTGCGCTGTTTGCTAGTCAGCTACTTGCTGTCGACTGCCTACTGTGCTCTCTCGTTTGGCGCCCAGACTAGCGTCACATCCATCTTTTCCTAGCACGCCAACTCGCTTCCGTTGCATAGGGGAACTACATTGGGTTTTTCTTTATGTAATACAAAGTCCTTACGTATGAACGAGTTAAAATGTAGTTACCAACCAACATATATTTAAAAAATCTCATCGTTTAAGCATATTAAGAAGTCAACACAAATAAACATAATTAAATGCTACTCTCCTCCACATAATACAAAGAACTTGACTTGCAAAGAGTAAACATGTTACAAAACATTTGCATTTCTTTAAAGTAGATCAAAGACATTACATATTAAAGAATATATGGTTAACATTACTCATAATACACTCCTGGAAATGGAAAAAAGAACACATTGACACCGGTGTGTCAGACCCACCATATTTGCTCCGGACACTGCGAGAGGGCTGTACAAGCAATGATCACACGCACAGCACAGCGGACACACCAGGAACCGCGGTGTTGGCCGTCGAATGGCGCTAGCTGTGCAGCATTTGTGCACCGCCGCCGTCAGTGTCAGCCAGTTTGCCGTGGCTTACGGAGCTCCATCGCAGTCTTTAACACTGGTAGCATGCCGCGACAGCGTGGACGTGAACCGTATGTGCAGTTGACGGACTTTGAGCGAGGGCGTATAGTGGGCATGCGGGAGGCCGGGTGGACGTACCGCCGAATTGCTCAACACGTGGGGCGTGAGGTCTCCACAGTACATCGATGTTGTCGCCAGTGGTCGGCGGAAGGTGCACGTGCCCGTCGACCTGGGACCGGACCGCAGCGACGCACGGATGCACGCCAAGACCGTAGGATCCTACGCAGTGCCGTAGGGGACCGCACCGCCACTTCCCAGCAAATTAGGGACACTGTTGCTCCTGGGGTATCGGCGAGGACCATTCGCAACCGTCTCCATGAAGCTGGGCTACGGTCCCGCACACCGTTAGGCCGTCTTCCGCTCACGCCCCAACATCGTGCAGCCCGCCTCCAGTGGTGTCGCGACAGGCGTGAATGGAGGGACGAATGGAGACGTGTCGTCTTCAGCGATGAGAGTCGCTTCTGCCTTGGTGCCAGTGATGGTCGTATGCGTGTTTGGCGCCGTGCAGGTGAGCGCCACAGTCAGGACTGCATACGACCGAGGCACACAGGGCCAACACCCGGCATCATGGTGTGGGAAGCGATCTCCTACACTGGCCGTACACCACTGGTGATCGTCGAGGGGACACTGAATAGTGCACGGTACATCCAAACCGTCATTGAACCCATCGTTCTACCATTCCTAGACCGGCAAGGGAACTTGCTGTTCCAACAGGACAATGCACGTCCGCATGTATCCCGTGCCACCCAACGTGCTCTAGAAGGTGTAAGCCAACTACCCTGGCCAGCAAGATCTCCGGATCTGTCCCCCATTGAGCATGTTTGGGACTGGATGAAGCGTCGTCTCACGCGGTCTGCACGTCCAGCACGAACGCTGGTCCAACTGAGGCGCCAGGTGGAAATGGCATGGCAAGCCGTTGTACAGGACTACATCCAGCATCTCTACGATCGTCTCCATGGGAGAACAGCAGCCTGCATTGCTGCGAAAGGTGGATATACACTGTACTAGTGCCGACATTGTGCATGCTCTGTTGCCTGTGTCTATGTGCCTGTGGTTCTGTCAGTGTGATCATGTGATGTATCTGACCCCAGGAATGTGTCAATAAAGTTTCCCCTTCCTGGGACAATGAATTCACGGTGCTCTTATTTCAATTTCCAGGAGTGTAGATCAATACAAATTATTTGCAGTATTAAACTGTGGTGTTACAATACGAATCAGCTAAAATTCTCGCAGTTGGTGGTTATGTCCGGAGGTGAGCGAATCGACGACGTCCATATGGAGCTGTAAAAGAGTCTACGCCAGAAGAGTTCGTGGGAATACGTGGCAGATAGCGCACTTTAGCGGACGACTGCGTACGGGAGTTGCGGCATAATCGCGACCTCGTCCAAAATTGGAAAGCCATTCACCAAACTGCAGCCGTCATCATGGAAGTCAGTGAATAATTTCCGGTGAGCATAATTAGTAGCACCAGCGTGATAGCACATTGTTGGTCCGTACTTGCAGAATTCTGTACCATCACCTGTCACAAGTCCAGCTTTGCTGAACTGAGTATACGAGCTTCTTCATTTCCCTGAATGTTTGAAGTCTCTGTTTTTCGTTTGTGGTTAACAAGGCTTGAGATTGATAGAATGTTTTAACTATTCCTCAGTCTTTCTGATCTATTCATATTAAATATGTCCTCATTGAATAAATTATTGTGTTAAATGAAAGATCGTTTCTATGAGACACCTTCCATTCACATTAAAAAACTTTTTTTGCGAATTTCCACTTTAGGATCTATGGCTAGGGCCTTAAACAATCACGTTATCCATTAATGTTTTGTATACTAAATTTATAGCTTGGATCTTAAAGGCATGGCCGGCTCATAATTAATTTTCTGGGACGGGAAATTTTTTAAAACGCAGAGATTTCGCACTTTGCGGTAGTTGGATTTTTTTCTTGGTGTGTTATACAATTTACGACGATGCGGCGCATGTCGGAATTGCGAACTATCAAGTGATTACGATGTATCAATATTTTTCATGTAACAAAGAGCGTGTAACCCCATAGCATTTGTAATATAAAAAGGAGATTCAAAATGGCCAAGAGCAAGTTTCTAAACTAAATAATTTTCAAAACCCTCCTTCCTTATCAGTTAGAAGCAGAAAATTTGGAGTCGGTGTCTATGGTAAGAGATGTTACTTCTGAAAAATGATAAGGAGACTCAGTCTCTTAATGAAAGAACCATTAAAAACTGACAGTTACTCAGTGAGCAGTGGGAGGATTCATCCTGGAAATTATTTGGAGATGTAAGGGTCTTTCAAAACGAAACTAGGTGGTGGCTGTAAAATAACTACTGAAGAGGGTGTATTGCCGTTGCCTACGAAAGAAGATGTCGAGCTATAAAAGCGCTGAGGACGCAAACTCGTCGCTAGAGGGACACTGACGAACATCCACGTGACGACAGAGAGAGCACCCGCACGCGTCAACCTTCCACTGTACTCAGTTGTGCTGAAAACAGAGAAATGGGGCTTCAACAGAAGAGCGTTTCCATACAGCGAAATGAGTGCGGGGAACGGAAGTCCACCAAACAACTACACAAGTATGTGTAGAGCACTGCACGTCCGTCGCAAGGGTCAAGGAGTGGTACAGTCGATTGCAGGCAGGTCGGATGCCGCTGGTCAATGACGCACGATTTGGACGCAAGGTGACAAGTCATGGTGAACCTCCTAATATCGTGCCGGATTTCCTTTTGCCCGTGGTAGTGCAGCAACTCTACCTGGCGTGACTCAGCAAGTCGTTGGAGGTCTCTTGCAGGACTACTGAGCCATGCTGTCAGCATAGCCGTCATAATTGCGAAATTTATGCTTGTGAAGGATATTGTGCACGAACTGACCTCGAGGTAATCTTCCACAAATGTTCGATGGGATTTATTCTCGTCGGTCTGAGTGTACAACCCATTCGCTCAAATTGTCCAAAATGTCCTTACCAGTCGTGAACAACTGAGGCCTGTTGACATGGCGCATTGTCACCCATGTAAATTCCATCGTTGTTTGGGAGCATTGATACGCCCGCTAAACCCGCTGGGCAAGACAGGTAATTAGTATTGTGGAAAGGGCCAAATAAGGTTGGGGTCAGTTTCACTTTCTAATTGTAATTTAATAACACTTCTTACAACCAAAGCGGCACATAGCCGGACCTTTACCAAATGCAACTCTTTCACGGCTGAAGGCCACCAAACAAGAAATCGTAACAAATCAACAAGATAAAAATCCAAATAAGACAGCAATAAAAAAATTAAAAAAACATCACAGCAAAGTAGATAGAACAAACAGATGCAAGGTGCAATACCAAAGGCTGAAGGCCACAATTAAGTTTCAAACTTTTAGAATATATTACCATAGACTTTTAAAGGCAGAAGGCCACAATGTTTAAAAACAAGAAATCTTAAAACCCAACAAGATAAAAATGCAATTAAAAGACAAATAAAATATATAAATGAAACATATCACGGCTAAGTGGAAAGCGTCAAGGCAAAGCAGGTAGCACAAACATCTGCAAGGTGCAATACAAATGGCTGAAGGCCACAATTAAATTTCAAAATTTTAAAATATATTACCATAATCTTTTAAAGACAGAATGCCGCAATGTTTAAGTTTGAAAGACATTTTTAAGAATACGGTTGCAAGGCTGAAAGCTCACAGTTAATTTTCCAAAATTTTTAAAAAATATAACCATAAGCCTTAAATTTTCAACAGCTAAAAATAGATAATTTAAACACCGGTAGCGCTCAAAAGCTCCAGGGAGGTCGGTCTGCCCTCGCTCACTTAGGCGAGACAGGTGGTGAGCCCAAGTACACTTGATCCGTCGGAACCCAACCAGGGGACAGCGACGGACCAACCGACACGACTTGCTTCCCATCAATCAGTACATGAGAACTCAAAGCGGAAAGGTTACAAACGCGATAATCCACAATGGAGTATGTATTTTTTTTTTGGTCATCAGTCTACTGACTGGTTTGATGCGGCCCGCCACGAATTCCTTTCTTGTGCTAAGCTCTTCATCTCAGAGTAGCGCTTGCAACCTACGTCCTCAATTATTTACTTGACGTATTCCAATCTCTGTCTTCCTCTACAGTTTTTGCCCTCTACAGCTCCCTCTAGTACCATGGAAGTCATTCCCTCATGTCTTAGCAGATGTCCTATCATCCTGTCCCTTCTCCTTATCAGTGTTTTCCACATATTCCTTTCCTCTCCGATTCTGCGTAGAACCCCCTCATTCCTTACCTTATCAGTCCACCTAATTTTCAACATTCGTCTATAGCACCACATCTCAAATGCTTCGATTCTCTTCTGTTCCGGTTTTCCCACAGTCCATGTTTCACTACCATACAATGTTGTACTCCAGACGTACATCCTCAGAAATTTCTTCCTCAAATTAAGGCCGGTATTTGATATTAGTAGACTTCTCTTGGCCAGAAATGCCTTTTTTGCCATAGCGAGTCTGCTTTTGATGTCCTCCTTGCTCCGTCCGCCATTGGTTATTTTACTGCCTAGGTAGCAGAATTCCTTAACTTCATTGACTTCGTGACCATCAATCTTGATGTTAAGTTTCTCGCTGTTCTCATTTCTACTACTTCTCATTACCTTCGTCTTTCTCCGATTTGCTCTCAAACCATATGTGTACTCATTAGACTTCATTCCGTTCAGCAGATCGTTTAATTCTTCTTCACTTTCACTCAGGATAACAATGTCATCAGCGAATCGTATCATTGATATCCTTTCACCTCGTATTTTAATTCCACTCCTGAACCTTTATTTTATTTCCATCATTGCTTCCTCGATGTACAGATTGAAGAGTAGGGGCGGAAGGCTACAGCCTTGTCTTACACCCTTCTTAATACGAGCACTTCGTTCTTGATCATCCACTCTTATTATTCCCTCTTGGTTGTTGTACATATTGTATATGACCCGTCTCTCCCTATAGCTTACCCCTACTTTTTTCAGAATCTCGAACAGCTTGCAGCATTTTATATTGTCGAACGCTTTTTCCAGGTCGACAAATCCTATGAAAGTGTATTGATTTTTCTTTAGCCTTGCTTCCATTACTAGCCGTAACGTCAGAATTGCCTCTCTCGTCCGTTTACTTTTCCTAAAGCCAAACTGATCGTCACCAAGCGCATTCTCAATTTTCTTTTCCATTCTTCTGTATATTCTTCTTGTAAGCAGCTTCGTTGCATGAGCTGTTAAGCTGATTGTGCGATAATTCCCGCACTTGTCAGCTCTTGCCGTCTTCGGAATTGTGTGGATGATGCTTTTCCGAAAGTCAGATGGTATATCGCCAGACTCATATATTCCAAACACCAACGTGAATAGTCGTTTTTTTGTCACTTCCCTCAATGATTTTAGAAATTCTGATGGAATGTTATCCATCCCTACTGCCTTATTTGACCGTAAGTCCTCCAAAGCTCTTTTAAATTCCGATTCCAATACTAGAGTCCCTATCTCTTCTAAATCGACTCCTGTTTCTTCTGCTATCACATCAGACAAATCTTCACCCTCATAGAGGCTTTCAATGTATTCTTTCCACCTATCTGCTCTCTCCTCTGCATTTAACAGTGGAATTCCCGTTGCACTCTTAAAGTTACCACCGTTGCTTTTAATGTCACCAATGGATGTTTTGACTTTTCTGTATGCTGAGTCTGTCCTTCCGACAATCATATCTTTTTCGATGTCTTCACATTTTTCCTGCAGCCATTTCGTCTTAGCTTCCCTGCATTTCCTATTTATTTCATTCCTCAGCGACTTGTACTTCTGTATTCCTGATTTTCCCGGAACATGTTTATACTTCCTCCTTTCATCAATCAACTGAAGTATTTCTTCTGTTACCCATGGTTTCTTCGCAGCTAGCTTCTTTGTACCTATGTTTCCCTTCCCAACTTCTGTGATGGCCCTTTTTAGAGATGTTCATTCATCTTCAACTGTACTGCCTACTGCGCTATTCCTTATTGCTGTATCTATAGCGTTAGAGAACTTCAAACGTTATCTCGTCATTCCTTAGTACTTCCGTATCCCTGCCTCGAGATGACTGGGTGTTGTGGTGTCGTCTTCATCATCATCATTCATCCCCATTACGGTCGGAGGAAGGCAACGGCAAACCACCTCCATTACGACCTTGCCTAGTAAGGCGGTGCGGGTCTCCCGCATCGTTCCCCTACGCTCTGTAAAAAGAAGCATGGGACTTCATTTTCATTTCATCCCACTTCTTTGCGTATTGATTCTTCCTGACTAGTGTCTTGAACTTCAGCTTACTCTTCATCACTACTATTTTGTGATCTGAGTCTATATCTGCTCCTGGGTACGCCTTACAATCCAGTATCTGATTTAGGAATCTCTGTCTGACCATGATGTAATCTAATTGAAATCTTCCCGTATCTCCCGACCTTTTCCAAGTATACCTCCTCCTCTTGTGATTCTTGAACAGGGTATTCGCTACTACTAGCTGAAACTTGTTACAGAACTCAATTAGTCTTTCTCCTCTTTCATTCCTTGTCCAAAGCCCATATTCTTCTGTAATCTTTTCTTCTACTCCTTCCCCTACAACTGCATTCCAATCGCCCATGACTATCAGATTTTCGTGCCCCTTTACATACTGCATTACCCTTTCAATATCCTCATACACTTTCTCTATCTGTTCATCTTCAGCTTGCGACGTCGGCATGTATACCTGAACTATCGTTGTCGGTGTTGATCTGCTGTCGATTCTGATTAGAACAACCCGATCACTGAACTGTTCACAGTAACACACCCTCTGCTCTACCTTCCTATTCATAACGAATCCTACACCTGTTATACCATTTTCTGCTGCTGTTGATATTACCTGATACTCATCTGAACAGAAATCCTTGTCTTCCTTCCACTTCACTTCACTGACCCCTACTATATCTAGATTGAGCCTTTGCTTTTCCCTTTTCAGATTTTCTAGTTTCCCTACCACGTTCAAGCTTCTGACATTCCACGCCCCGACTCGTAGAACGTTATCCTTTCGTTGATTATTCAAAATTACACACCATGATCGACAGCGACGACGAGTGAGGAAAGGACGCTGCCTGCAATTACGTTAGTGGCCTGGGCAGGTAACCGGAACAATAACGGCCACTAGGCAGAAAAATTCCGCTGGTACACTTTAATTTGAAAGACGGTAATATAGTTAACTTCACCCAAAAGAATACTGCCGCAATTTACGTCAGTGCCTAGAGCAGGTAACCAAAACACTAACGGCCACAAGGCAGAAAATTGCACAGGTGCACTCGAATAGTAGTCAAACAAAATAGTTAATTGCACCGCATGGCGGCTAAATTTCAGCAGTAGAAGTACTCGGTGTTGCTCACAGGAAAACCTCCCCAACAGAAAACCACCGAAACGAACCACCACAACATAAAAGGACGTGGCCTGGGTAGTTGAAACCACTACTCAACTTTCATGTCGTGGGTCGATGAACCACGAAGCTCGTAGCGATCGGACAGCTCCACAGACGCTCCGACACTGCGCAGCGGCTGCCAACGGAACCAGCCGACTGCACCGCGCGGAGATACTTGTAACTTCCCTCGTCCGCAACGACCGACCGACTGCCCCCAGACCCCCTAGCCGGAAACTATATGCACCAACCCAAAGGTGGTACACGGGGCAAATATCGATACACATCACTGCTGCCACACGTAGAAGGAAGAAGAACCACGACGTGACCGCAACACGGACGGGAATCCAAACACAGATAGACAGCAAAGTTCACGAAAACACATAGTTGGGAGTGAACACGGTTAACGCATAAAGTCCATGAATGGCTGTAAATGGTCTCCAAGTAGCCAAACTGTAGCGTGCGTACTGTAAGACCTTCGGTACACACACCAGAGTATTTGAGTTGTCGCTCTAGCGAAGTAGGCGGGTGTCAGCTATATGTCTCGTGATCCTATAGTGGCGTGTTTATCTTCTGCCGTTAGGTCAGACGATAGAAATGCCACTTGCACGCTTAGAGTAGCAGATTGACGGTGACCAACTTTAAACAGAACTTGATTAATTTTCACATACATTTATTAAAATAGTAACAAGCATAAAAATAACTTAACTTGGTTCTGGATGCTATTTACAATTGACAATCTGAAGTTCCTTTGGTCTTGGTACGTTAATCTTATTCTCACATATCTCTGATACTTGACAAAGTGTCTATTCATTTATCTTCATGGCTATGTACAGGAATATGGTAATCTTATTAGGCACAGACTGAAACTTGACTACAGACTAATGCAGACTAATGCAGACATGTACAGACTGACTAATCAGAGGTCTGTACACTCGTTATAATACCTCGCGCGTTCAGGTATCACTGCGCGAGTGTGATCCGCGAGGAGAAAAGGTTCTACGTTAGCAGCAATCTCATTGGCTGCGTTACATATTAATACGCGGATCGGCGGAAGCAGAATTTGGTCCGTCGCAAAGACAGCGCCATCTCGTAGTGCGGAGACGGACGAGCGCTGCGCCTGCGCTGTTGTGCTTAGCGCGGCGCGCTCTATTGGGGAAGTTGTGTACGCGCTGACTACGCGGAACTATGTACACAACACAAACAAACCATTTACAGTCAGTGTACGGTACAACTGGACCAGAGAACCCAGTCCATCCCATGCAAACACAGTCCACACCATTATTGAACCACTACCACGTTGACAACTTGGGTCCATGGCTTCGTGGTGTCTATGCCATATTCGAACCCTACCATCACCTGTTACCAACTGAAATCGGTACTCACCTGACCAGCCCACGGTTTCCTGGTTGCCTAGGGTTCAACTGGTACTGTCACGAGGCCAGGAGAGGAGCTGCAGGCGATGTCGTGCTGGTAGCAAAGGCACTCGCGTCAGTCGGCTGCTGCCATAACCCATTAACGCCAAAGCTCACCACACTGTGCTAACGGATACGTTCCTCGTACTTCCTACTTGAATTCTACATTTATTACAGGGAGTGATGCTTGTCTGTTAGCACTGACAACTGTACAAAAACGCGGCTGCTCTCGGTCGTTGAGAGAAGGCTGTCGAACACTGCGTTATCCCTGGTGAGACGTAATGCCTGACATGTCGCACTACCGGTACGCTTATCACACTATGGATCTCGCAATATTGAATTCCCTAACGATTTCCGAAATGGAATGCCCCATTCGTCTAGCTCCAGCTACTAATCCTCTTTCAAAGTCTATTAATTACTGTCGTACGGCCATACCTTTTCACATAGATCACCTGAGTACGAAAGACAGACCTGCTAGTGAATTGTCCTTTTAAACCTTGCGTACACGATACTACCACCATTTGTATATGTCCACATCGCCAGCCCATCACTTTTTGACCTCTCAGTGTATTAACAACACCTCTTTTCAGCAGATGGATGTCCTCTATATTAATGACCGGCTAGATACCGTGGCAGCCATTCTCCCAGAGGTCGGACTAAGCGTCGGAATTGCAAACGACATGCAGTGTTCTCCGCACACTTGCGTGATTCTTCATTGAAATCAGTTCCTCGCACCACGCACTCTTTCCTTTGTAAAGAAGTTCACTAGATCCCTTCGCTCTTCTTCTGAATCCTCAATTTGTCTATTTACAGTACTACTGAGCTCAGTGGACGGTCGAAGCCTGCACGTTCTCGCTCCTTCGTCAAATCCGTGTTTTGCCATGTCCCACTAGCGGAAAATTTGGGTCCTCGGCGCTATTATGATGACGATACCTGCTTCGGTAGGCAGTGACAGTATGATTCCCTCGACAGTTTTCATTCTACAGCCCCCAGCGGGTTTGTTTTCGAATCCACCTTAAGCAAGCAAATGATCTGTGAATAGAATGTAATGAAAGACGTGACCGTAATGGAAATGAAATGGAGGTGGGTGGGGCATGTAACCAGTAGCAAGAATCAAGGAATTTCTTTCCTGGATTCCGAGATATAAGAAACGGCCGAGAAGGTGACTTAATAGAAGATGGGTAGCTGACATTAGAAACATGAAAGTGGAATATGGATGTGTCTAGCTGAATAAATTAAAGTGTAAATGGAGCAATTTAAAAGAATGGTTCATATGGCTCTGAGCACTATGAGACTTAACATCTGAGGTTATCAGTCCCCTAGACTTGAACCTAACTAACCCAAGGACATCACACACATCCATGTCCGAGGCAGGGTTCAAACCTACGACCGTAGCAGCAGCGCGGTTCCGCACTGAAGCGCCTAGCCGGAGCAATTTATCCAGCAATGTATGTCAGATGCGTGATGAGGGTGGTAGTGTGTGTGTGTGTGTGTGTGTGTGTGTGTGTGTGTGTGTGTAATGAATCTTCTGAGGGATGTTTCTGATCCAGTGTATAACTTAAAATTTACACAGTATGTAAAAGAATTACGAATACAAATGTTTACAGGATGATGAAAAGAAACACATCATTTTCATGAGACAAAAATGTGTCAGGTCTTCCGTTTCCCCGCTAGAGGTTCATGAACAACACTAGTGACGTTCAGAGACGGTGTTTAAAACTTAGTATGATGAATATTGTTTTAGAGGTGTCGTTGAAAATGTCGTCCGTTGATATCCATGCATAACTGGCGTCTGCATTCTAATGATTGTCTAATGCGTTGAAAACAACCAGGTGTTCACGAATAATGGCTACATAGTAAAATGAGCAGCCGGCTATTCTCGACTGTCTCTCGGTATCTAGCACACCAAATGCTTCCTCTCATCCCATACAAATAAATACATCGGTGATCAACAAAGTCTCTGAAACAGAATTCATCACACAGCAGTGTCATCATTGCTGTATCCTCGCCAATGGACAGCGAGCTGAGACAGAGCACAGGTGGTGCTTTCAAGTTCGCCACCAACTACAAGCGCTGCCTATCAGCAACCCCGCGCCGCAGTCAGTGAGATGAACTTCCACATTATGATAAGCGGCAGCTAGAGGCATTATCGGAGTTCATGTTCGGCGTTGGCGTACGGCAATTGTAATACGGAGTTCCAGGGTTGTGTTTCGTAGCTACACTTCGTAGTGGAGGTCAGCCTGCCAGACTTGGTCTAAAAGTGGAGTCGCCTACAGCCTTCGCATAGTAACACGTGTTTACTGCAGTGGTTGACAGTGTAGCGCCCAGAACTGACATGTTGTTGTTGATATTGTATTCAGAACGCACTCCTTGACAGGCCACTGCTGGTTGAACCTGTCCGCAAGCACACACAACGAGTTGCTGTACAACTTAAGTTGTAAGTAGGCTCTTTAGGTTTTTATTTTGGTAACGCCACGTAGCGCTCTGTATGAAAATCACTGACTGTGCTGTGTGCAGTCTATGGCTGGTTTGCATTGTTGGAATATTTGCTATTGTAGTGTTGGGCAGTTGGATGTGAACAGCGCTACGTTGCGCAGTTGGAGGTGAGCCGCCAGCCGTGGTGGATGTGGGGAGAGAGATGACAGAATTTTGAGATCGGACGATATGGACGTGTGTCCATCAGAAAGAGTAAATTTGTAATACTATATATCATGAACTGATATATATATATATATATATATATATATATATATATATATATATATATATATGATGACTTTTGAATATTATTAAGGTAAATACATTGTTTGTTCTCTATCAAAATCATTTGCTAACTATGCCTATCAGTAGTCAGTGCCTTCAGTAGTTAGAATCTTTTATTTAGCTGGCAGCATTGGCGCTCGCTGTATTGCAGTAGTTCGAGTAACGAAGAGTTTTGTGAGGTAAGTGATTCATGAAAGGTATAGGTTATTGTTAGTCAGGGCCATTCTTTTGTAGGGATTATTGAAAGTCAGACTGCGTTGCGCTAAAAATATTGTGTGTCAGTTTAGTGTTGATCAGAATAAGTAAAGAGAGAAATGTCTGAGTACTTTCAGTTGTGCTCAGCTGTTTGAAAATCAAATAACGTAAGAGGTTTATCAGCACAGTAATTCATCAATTTTTCTAAGGGGATGTTTCAAAGTACCACAGGGTAAAAACTGTAAATTTGTGTGGCACTAGTTTATTTACATTGTCACAGTTCCTCCATTCGCCTTGGAGCACCTGAACCTAAACCCTTACACTTTTAACATCATCTGTGAACATCACTGGCAGGGAAGTGGTACACCTGTGTCACTTCTGTCACATTAAGAAATTTTGTCTGTTTATCTCCCCTAAACATTCTAAATTTTTGTTACATAGATTTTTTACACCCTGTAGACTATGATATCCATGCATTTTCCAAAAATTTGGAGGTCTTCTTTATTCGTGAGTCTATGAAATGTAATGCTTGTTTTTTTTCTTCTTAAACTGGAAATTATATATATATATATATATATATATATATATATATATATATATATATATATATATATATGATGTTGACATTTCGTTGTTACACTGCGTCGTCTATCAACAAATTACGTCACCTTTGTATGAGTACTAGGACAGAATTATGTAGCGTTTTCTTTGGATTAGCATATTGTTCATGATGATTCTGTGTGGTTAATGAATACAGGATCGTCTTTAGGTGTTGAACCACTCTTTTAAATCAAAATAAGATGAATAAACAGAAGTTTGAAGTTAAGTAGTATGAATAAGTAAGAAGTAGGAGTGGAGGGAGGGAGGTGGGGACGTGTAAGATTATGTTCTATAAATGGGCCTTTTTGGAAGCCGATATCTTGAATGTAATTCTTAGGTTTCAAGTGGAAAACTGACATATCAGAGGAATACCCACATGATGAGAACAATGGTGCATTTCATTAGGACGTAATTATTCCTCACAGCTAATGTGAAAGCCGATGGCGTTTCCACATGTGATGATAGCATTTGTGAATTGGGTGCCATGTTTATGTTCCAGGTTACAAATGTTCCTCAGTGTGGCCACCATCTGCATACACGGCAGACTGGACCCGTGCTGCCGATGTCATTTCACAACTGTTCGCAATACTTTTCCAATGGTGGACCATGGAATGTTCAGCTGTCGTGACACATTTCGTGCGCTACTTGAAGATCGCTCACTGCGTCCAGCAAATTCAGCCATGACAACAATAACTTCTTCAACAATTTTTGACGAAATTGGACGTCGGCCTCTCCCAGAAGCAATTACTGATCGAAATCCTGGATCATGTTATTCAACCCCGGTGTGGAAAGAGGGCCTGTCTGTATTCTTTCAATGCGTCGATACTTGAGGTGAGCAGCAACATAAATCCTATTGTTTTGCAAAAAGAGCTTTACGAGCAAAGAAAGCACTGCTTACCCTGTCCAGACCCATGTTGACTGTCTGCACCTGTGATGCACGCTGATGCTTTTGTTTTAACCCTACGTCGTCGTACCAGCACCGGCGCCTATTGGCACCTCATGACACTAACACTACCAACCACTACAAAATTCGGTACTCATACGGCAAATAGTTTTCCGTCCACAGTGACGCAAGTAGAGAAAGTTTAATGAAAAACACCCTGTATATGTCAGTATGCAGCGTACTGAAAGCCGTGCATCATCCATATAGCTGGGAGCATATCTGTATGAATAACAATTTCAGTAAAAACTGAATAATCCAACAAGGTGCAACCGACTAGTTCAAACAATGCTTAATGAGATTACAGTCAATTATACATTTTATAATTATGTTATATACACGACACAGGATTTTCAATACGCTATATGCTGACATGAACACTGAACAATCAAAAAAACTGGTATAGGCATGTGTATTCAAATACAGAGATATGTAAACAGGCAGAAAAAAAAAATGGTTCAAATGGCTCTGAGTACTATGGGACTTAACATCTGAGATCATCAGTCCTCTAGAACTTAGAACTACTTAAACCCAACTAACCTAAGGACATCACACACATCCATGCTCGAGGCAGGATTCGAACCTGCGACCGTAGCGGTCGCGCGATTCCAGACTGAAGCGCCTAGAACCGCTCGGCCACAATGGCCGGCAAACAGGCAGAAGACGGCGCTGCGGTCAGCAACGCCCTTATAAGACAAGTGTCTGGCGCAGTTGTTAGATCGGTTACTGCTGCTACAATGGCGTATGGTAAAGAGTAAGGGAGCTTGATCGTGGTGTATTGTCGGCGCACGAGCGATGAGACGCAGCATCTCCGAGGTAGCGATGAAGTGGGAATTCTCCCGTACAACCACTTAAGGAGTGTAACCGTGAATATCAAGAATCAGGTAAAACATCAAATCTCCAACATCGCTGCGGCCGGAAAAAGATCCTGCAAGATCGGGACCAACGACGACTGAAGAGAATCGTTCAACGCGGCAGAAGTGCAACTCTTCCGCAAATTTCTGCAGATTTCAATGCTGACAAGGGAGATTTCCACACCCTTGTACTCTTATGGATTTATGGACAGCCCTGCAGGATTCATGGTGACAGTTCTCTCCCACACTGCTTCAGACATTAGTCGAGTCCATGCCACGTCGTGTTACGGAACTTTTGCGTGTTCGCGGAGTCCATACACGATAGCGCTACAGCCTGGAACCGCGCGACCGCTACGGTCGCAGGTTCGAATCCTGCCTCGGGCATGGATGTGTGTGATGTCCTTAGGTTAGTTAGGTTTAAGTAGTTCTAAGTTCTAGGGGACTGATGACCTGAGATGGTAAGTCCCATAGTGCCCAGAGCCATTTGAGCCTACACGATATTAGACAGGTGTACTAGTTTCTTTGGCTCTTCGGTGTATATTTTCATGAGTGATAGGAAGATAGTTGCTTAGTCAACTCAAACTAGTCGTTACATTTTAATGTTTTATAATGTACGCGATCTAGGAAATGATAAAAAATTTAGGAAACTTATATTTCATTAGTTTCTTCTTTTCTGGATGTCAAATACGCCTAATTAAAATTTCAGCCACACATAATGCAAGAACACTCGAGAATGAATAAAGCTATGCCCAAATGAAAGAAAAAACTGTTTCTCTCGTCTAATTCTCCAACTGTCTGACATGACACTTGACCCCTTTCCAATTGAAACTTGGGCGGTTCATTTAGGATGGCGGCCTGCAAATTGGTTATTAATATAGTCTCTTAGTGTTCCTCATCTCCCCTCTTACACTAACTGACTTAAAATGTCTGTTTTTCCACGTGTTTTTGTTGCAGATGGGAGTTCCACGTCTATGATCAACCCTGTACGTAGACTGGTTTTTCTGTTTGGAGCAATTCATTTCAGTACACTCGTTAGAGGGGATAGAGCCTCACACCTTATGAACTGTACTACTCATCTGATTGTGTATGGAACCATTAAATCTGACAAATTAATAGTTTAAGCAAAATGCACTCTACAATTTAATACAAGGCTTTGTCGAGCCTACAGCTTCACTTCTCATCAGTCGAATGGTATGAATTAAAAATATCGCAGTGCTGTAAATGTAGATTTACGCTCAATAACGATACATCGGTTTCAGGATAATCAGTCTCGTATAGTTAAATAGTCTCATGTTCCACCCATATTTTATACAGTTAATAGTAAAGATGTGGAGCGAGTAATTTTACATTTATATGATAGATTCATGTGTAAGTATGACTATACGCTTAAAATTTATATGTATTGCAGATGTTACTTATCAGTTCCTACCCACTACCCTTTTGATATTAGTTAAATACTAAAATATCTTCCCAGAATAGAAAGAGTTGTCAAGAAGGAACTCTCTCGGTTTGTTTTAAAATTTAAATTTGCTTGCTATTAAGCGTTTTTAGCACTGGGTATGAGGAAAAACACTTTAGTGGTTGCAGTTTTCGGCCAAAGTCTACCTCAATGTGGGATAGTGTCATTTTCTTTTTTGGTATTGTAATAATGGACATCGTTATTCCCTTTCAACTGCAGTCGGTTATTTATAACAAAAGTTTTCAGTGAAAACATTTACTGTGAAGCAGTTGTCAAAATGCAGAACTCAAACAACTAAATTCCATCTGGCGCCCTACCCCATAGAACACAGGATTACATATGAAGACCTCATTATCTGCGGCAGTCAAGGTAGAATGCAGTGCAGTGCAGATGGCTTGCGAGGAATTATTATGCGAGAACTCTGACTTCCGATATAAGGAGCTCACCCTGCAAAGTGCCAACGACGTCCTTATAGCATGGATGAATGGACAGAGGACTGCAGTGTCTAATCCTGAGTTGTGGCACAACCTAGCGGGGCTCCTTTTAGGCTCCTTTTCTGTCTATGTGGTGAGAAAAGGGAAGCTACCACACTACTGTTACCTTGGACGTGCCTCATTTATAAGGAAGTCCAAAGTCAAAATTTCCCCACACTCAGATCGCTTGGAAGGCAATACGTCGAGTGAAGAGGGCGAATGTTCGAAGTTGAGTATAAGGAGGCAAGGCAAACCATGTGGGTTGCTACATGAAATGGTCTGACAGTTCTACAGTAAGGAAAATTAGAAACTTCGATTCACGAAATGATCAGAAACACATCTGCATAAATGATATCAGTGAAGCTGGATGGGAAAGGAGTGGAGAGGTAACTGAGGTTATAGAAAGCACTACTCAGTGTAAGAGACAGCTGGTAATTATTGAATCGGAATATTAATAACCAATAGATTGAAAGTAAAAGTTAAAAACTAAGGTATATAGTTGATGGACTGATGATAATAGACTGAAAGGAAAAATTAGCCAACAACCCTAGGAAGAGTTGATGGATTACTGTCAGAACATAGAAAAGTAAGAGGAGAGAAGGGATTTGTGCGTTATATTTATGGGAGATCAAAAATGGTTCAAATGGCTCTGAGCACTATAGGACTCAACATCTGAGGTCAACAGTCCCCTAGAACTTAGAACTACTTAAACCTAACTAACCTAAAGACATCACACACATCCATGCCCGAGGTAGGATTCGAACCTGCGACCGTAGGAGTCACGCGGTTCCGGACTGAAGTGCCTAGAACCGCACGGCCACCGCGGCCGGCAACTATTATGGGAGATGCTTATTTGGTTTTGTAACAGGCATAAAACTAAACTGGGAAATGCAGAATGCTACCCGCAGCTTAGATCACAATTTAACTGGACTGCTATGTAATAAACTAAAGGACATGTCGAAAAGTGCGAAAAGAGGGATGCTAGATTTACAAACATCAATAAAGAGTGAAACTGAAACAAGTAGAACACTTTCTAGTAAAATTCAGGATGAGTGCGGTATGTAACATCAATGAAAGGTAGATACATGACTAAATTATCAATAAAATTGTAGTGTCCTTGTGGTGTCACCGCCAGACACCACACTTGCTAGGTGGAAGCCTTTAAATCGGCCGCGGTCCATTAGTATACGCCGGACCCGCGTGTCGCCACTGTCAGTGATTGCAGACCGAGCGCCACCACACGGCAGGTCTAGAGAGACTTACTAGCACTCGTCCCAGTTGTACAGCCGACTTCGCTAGCGATGCTACACTGACAAATACGCTCTCATTTGCCGAAACGATAGTTAGCATAGCCTTCAGCTACGTCATTTGCTACGACCTAGCAAGGCGCCATTATCAATAGATATTTAACTTGTGATGCCTGTACCGTCAGACCGATGTACACCACTTATGGATTAAAGTTAAGTATTACATCAACTACGTACTTTATTTGCTACTATTAATTCCCTTAACTGTTCCAGACCTCGCGCCAGCCTGCGTGAGCTTAAGCGCGTGCCTTTCGGCTTCCTCTCATAGTGACTTGGCTGTCTTGCCAAGTCACAACAGTCCTCATTGACACTAGAGTACCATAAGAATCAAGGGAGAGGCTGTTGTCTGGTGGCCGGTATCCACTTTCTATAACACAACTGCGAACAGTATTAACAGGGTTCTTTATTTACATAAACAGGAAGCTACTTATGTTTAAGAGAGTCCAGGAGTTGTGGTACAAGCTCTTCCATAATAGACCACGTTAGCCTCAATGCTGATGAAGTACAAGTCCGCTATGAACACTATGCTGGTTGCAATGTACTGATAGATACCAACCTGGAGTGCGAATTAGTGGGCCAGTGACAGAGCAGCTGAGCTAGTGACTGAGAGACTGAACTAGTGACTGGGACTGAGAGTCTGAGACTGTCCAGCCAGCGGCGGCGATCTGAATACTTGAAGTAGAGAGGGCGTTGGAGGCGTGTTGCTTGCGAGTCTGTCTTTGGCATCTCTCCTGATAGGCATGCTTTATCCAGCGCCTCCTATCGATCTTCTTGCTACGTCTTTGCCGACCAGTGTGCTGGCGACAGCTTACGCCAGCACAAAAATGGAAGAAAGAGGGAAGTGGATATTCGAAAGCACAGATGGCAGACACAATACACCTGAGTTTAAATAATGAATTTAGAAAGGAAACAGTTCCAACGAAAAAGGTGGATGTAATAGCATCGAATGGCTAGAGAGAGGCGACAGTGATGAGTTAATACACACAGAAGCAAAGGGGCTGATGTTTGAGAAGGAGCGAAGAATGAGTATCGTGAAGACAGATGTGGAGGACGGAAGAACAGTGAACGACACCCAGGAGATGGAAGGAAAGTTGCACAAGATGGGAAGAAGACAAGAGACCAAATAAGCTGAACTGGAAATAGAAACTGAAGTGAAATAAGAGAAGGTCTACAAAATTCTAAAGGGTCAACTTTTGATTAGGTAATTTAAATACTTAGATAATTTATCTAAACTATGTGATTGTTGACCTTCGACTTTATATCAAACTTTTAAGTCCATTTTAGCCTGCAAAATGGTTTTAGCATAGATCTCTAGTCAGTTACGATCTGTTGTATTCGCAACATGTAAACCACAGTGTTCTGATATATGTTTGTATCCTGTTATAATGTAACATTCTTTCACAACTATGGTATGTTGTGTTTTAAGGAAAATTTTCTTTGATTTCAAATGTAGCCATGTTCAATGCTACCTTGCTTTTAGTTTGAAGGCTACTTACTATATATTTTCATATACTGGAACATATTAACATAATAAGTTGTTCCTATACCCATAAGCATTACCGTTTCTAGCTACCATCATAAAACAAATATTTTCCTTTATTATTCGATAAATTGCTGCTGTAAGCACATAACCTTATGCAGCACATTAGTGGATGTGTATTAAGATGTATTGATACCTTATGTTGGTTGGTTGTCCTTTACACTTAATTCAGGGCCTCCATTGTTTGAAGCACCTAGAATATGAATTGTTACTACAGGCTTACGCATGTAACAAGTAGATCTTGAGCTACATTTGGATGGTTATCTGTCATTTGTTTTTATGTCTCCCAGATCTTACCTTATCTTCAGGATTGTTACTATGTATTATCCTTCAGCTAACGATCAATTGGTAAAAATTTTTTTCTTTATATAATACACTAATATAAAGCTACATATGATTGAAATTTATATTCAAGGTTTTTAGTGCCGTTTACATGTCTGGTTTTCTAATTATTGGTGTTCGTTAAAGGGCTTGTATGGCACCATTTATACTTAGCAACCAGACCTTAAGTTACATTATGCTATTCACTGCTTTTATATGACGCAGTACGTTATACAGTGTGCAGTGTATGAAACGTGTAGACCTACATAGATTGCATACTGTGTAACGTACTTCAAGAATTTATGCGTTATATAAAAGCAGTGATTAGATGTGCGCCATATATGTATTTTATGGCTTCTGGGTTTTGGTCTTTCATTGTGATTAACTTCACGAACATACTAAAAGTTAACAGGAATATTACACATTAGTCATCACCTTATCGAATGGTTGCATATGGCACCTAGATCTCTGGTTTTGTTTCGTCCTAATATTTACTTTTTCTGATCAGTGACGTTATTACAGTTTCATATATGTAAAATAATACACTGTCTCCAATCGTACCTTTGGACATACAGGGTAATTCCCTGACATTTAGTACTTCCTCTTTCTTATTTTTTATTAATTTACGAACATGTAATAATCATCGTTTATTTATTACAAACATACTGATATGAATATAATTTGTCTCATGTATATAACATAAATGCATAACAAAATTTCATTACATTAACATCCTTTGTCTTTTTTAGAGTCACATCTGTATTAAATTAGATGAATGATAGTGCCATCCAGCAGTCAGTGTTATCATGTAGCCATCATGCTACACCTTAGCCAGTTGGCTAACTGAGCCATGCTGCCGCTCGCGTTGGTGTTGTTTATACACTCCTGGAAATTGAAATAAGAACACCGTGAATTCATTGTCCCAGGAAGGGGAAACTTTATTGACACATTCCTGGGGTCAGATACATCACATGATCACACTGACAGAACCACAGGCACATAGACACAGGCAACAGAGCATGCACAATGTCGGCACTAGTACAGTGTATATCCACCTTTCGCAGCAATGCAGGCTGCTATTCTCCCATGGACACGATCGTAGAGATGCTGGATGTAGTCCTGTGGAACGGCTTGCCATGCCATTTCCACCTGGCGCCTCAGTTGGACCGGCGTTCGTGCTGGACGTGCAGACCGCGTGAGACGACGCTTCATCCAGTCCCAAACATGCTCAATGGGGGACAGATCCGGAGATGTTGCTGGCCAGGGTAGTTGACTTACACCTTCTAGAGCACGTTGGGTGGCACGGGATACATGCGGACGTGCATTGTCCTGTTGGAACAGCAAGTTCCCTTGCCGGTCTAGGAATGGTAGAACGATGGGTTCGATGACGGTTTGGATGTACCGTGCACTATTCAGTGTCCCCTCGACGATCACCAGTGGTGTACGGCCAGTGTAGGAGATCGCTCCCCACACCATGATGCCGGGTGTTGGCCCTGTGTGCCTCGGTCGTATGCAGTCCTGATTGTGGTGCTCACCTGCACGGCGCCAAACACGCATACGACCATCATTGGCACCAAGGCAGAAGCGACTCTCATCGCTGAAGACGACACGTCTCCATTCGTCCCTCCATTCACGCCTGTCGCGACACCACTGGAGGCGGGCTGCACGATGTTGGGGCGTGAGCGGAAGACGGCCTAACGGTGTGCGGGACCGTAGCCCAGCTTCATGGAGACGGTTGCGAATGGTCCTCGCCGATACCCCAGGAGCAACAGTGTCCCTAATTTGCTGGGAAGTGGCGGTGCGGTCCCCTACGGCACTGCGTAGGATCCTACGGTCTTGGCGTGCATCCGTGCGTCGCTGCGGTCCGGTCCCAGGTCGACGGGCACGTGCACCTTCCGCCGACCACTGGCGACAACATCAATGTGCTGTGGAGACCTCACGCCCCACGTGTTGAGCAATTCGGCGGTACGTCCACCCGGCCTCCCGCATGCCCACTATACGCCCTCGCTCAAAGTCCGTCAACTGCACATACGGTTCACGTCCACGCTGTCGCGGCATGCTACCAGTGTTAAAGACTGCGATGGAGCTCCGTATGCCACGGCAAACTGGCTGACACTGACGGCGGCGGTGCACAAATGCTGCGCAGCTAGCGCCATTCGACGGCCAACACCGCGGTTCCTGGTGTGTCCGCTGTGCCGTGCGTGTGATCATTGCTCGTACAGCCCTCTCGCAGTGTCCGGAGCAAGTATGGTGGGTCTGACACACCGGTGTCAATGTGTTCTTTTTTCCATTTCCAGGAGTGTAGGTTTCCGTCCTCTGTTGGGGGCCAGACACTATCGTTTAGTTGACATGGTTGCGGTTCTTCTCGTGTTGACTGGCGCCACTTGGTTTCCCAATCGTTGCCTGTCGGCTAGTGGCAGCAGCGGTGGTTATCGATATGTAGTAATTGTGGCCCTATCTTTGGGGCGACGTCGTGGTTCTTCCGGGTCGTGCCAGTATGCAGTTCGTTGGGGACTCAGTAGGAGCCAGGTCTGCGTAGTGCGATAACACGCCAGGACTGCTGGCGGCGCGCATGGACTGCCGGATGGAAGGGCTGTGGTCACGAGGGTGCACGACCTCATCGTAAACCAGATCCTGCAGCCTTTAAGTTGAGTGCATTTCGATTCAAGTAGAGGAACCGCCACCATTGTGAGATGTTGCGATTCTCCAGTGACTTGGGTTCGTGTTGCAGCTCGTAGTGTTGGCTCAAAATGGCTCTGAGCACTATGGGACTCAACTGCTGAGGTCATTAGTCCCCTAGAACTTAGAACTAGTTAAACCTAACTAACCTAAGGACATCACACACATCCATGCCCGAGGCAGGATTCGAACCTGCGACCGTAGCGGTCTCGCGGTTCCAGACTGCAGCGCCAGAACCGCGCGGCCACTTCGGCCGGCCTCGTAGTGTTGTCGAGGTGAAGCGCAGCGAGTGAAGTGCTTGGGGAAGGCGGATCTGATTAGCTTTCCTGGACTTCTAATTGCGTTCAGTTTGTTACTATTTGTTAAGTTCAACCAGCGGTATTTTTCCTGTCTTGTGGCCGCTAACACCCCAGTTACCCGCCCTGGGGGTTAGTGTATGTAACGGCAGTGTACGTTTCCTCGCCTTGCCGCTGCTGTCCAGTGAGGCGTGTAGTTTTGACAGCTTTCTTGATTGTAGGCTGGTTGTCGATTCTTCTACTCTGGTGGTAGTGATTCCTTTCTCGTTCTGGGCGCTCTAAGTACACTATTCTGCAGACGGAGTCCAGACTGCCGGTTCCGGATATGGCGTATTTTTACATCTTGCATTTGGTTTATTGGACGTCAGGTAGCCTCAGTAAGATTATTATTAGCCATTCGTTAGACTACCACAAGTCTGAGTTACCATCCTGTGAAGTGAATGTAACTCTTGGCTGCCTATCTCATCATCTAATTCAGAGGTCGATTCCTGGTGCACTGACTGTGACTGGCCCTTGCGTTTTATTATTATATTTGCTTTTTTACTGTATATTTTTAAAATTTCTTATATAATTACTATTCTTGGCGTTACAGCAGGTTTAAATGATTGTCCTATCAAGTTTACCATCATTTTGTCTTACCTCTTTGATCAGTTGCTTGTCCTTTTGAATTAACCTTTGCTGTTGTATTTGCTGTTTTACAGTGTGTTTGTTAAATTTTTTATAATTGCCGTTCTTGGCATTAAAGGCCTTCAGCCGTGACTGGTTATTTGCCTTAAAATTCTAACTCAGATCACATTGGCTTGTTTTTAAAACATTATTTGCTGTGTCTGTATTTTATGATCATTTGGTAAATTGTAACGCACTGAAAGCGCTATTAATTACACAGTTGTTTATTCTTTCATCAATAACGTGTTATATCTTTATTTATTGTTGAGTCTGGAATTACCGTTTAAAATAAAAGTGTGTAATTGCAAAAGGAAACCAATAGTAACTGATTACGGCCCCGTCCAATATCGTAACCAAATCCTGCCTTCCTTGACTACCAGGTTTCGCTAACAGCCTTCACACAGACATTTCTTTGTCCTGTTACGAATATTAGAAGTGATGTCTTGTTCCCATCCACTCACAGACGGTGCAACTGTCATCGCTGTCCATAGTTTGCATATATATGTGTGGGTATATGGGCACTGTAGTCATATTTAATTAGTGATCAAAGTCGCCAGTTTACATAACCGACCACGATTTTTCATTTTAGGTAAGGTATTTCATATCAGTCGGAACATAATTTTGTATGTTTTTATTGTGTTACGTTTTCATATTTTTCGTATTATGCCTACACGAATTTTTTTTATTTAACTAGGGCGACTAAGCTCTAAGAATACGACTATGTGTAATGATTGTCACACACAGAAAAAAAATGCGGTCTTGACGTAGATTTTTATCCACAAATGTTTTAAATAAACAGATCGAATACCTTCCCCTTGAAAGTCTCAAAGAATAACAACTACTGATGATTTTGGCTATTGTTATCATTAGATCAAAACTTAGAACACGTTAAAAATCATCTGTGTCGGTTTCAATACAATCTACGTCTATGCGGGGCGTCGCTTGCTGGAGCAGGCAGCTGACACACTGCTAAGACTTAGCTTTTGCTGCAAATAACATAGGTAACTGCTCTGATAATAGAGGTAGTCGAAACGTCATTATTACTGAAGAAAGCGAGCCAAACAGTTTTGCTCACAACGAATCCACAGTGATCACAAACTCGTTTAGTAAATTTATTTCCTTTATTAATAACATTTTGGTAGTGTTTCTTCCATCCTCCGATTTGGTTGCGCCAAGAATAATCTGCGTGGGTAATTCAAAAAGAAAACACTTAGCCTCGTAGAAATGCCGTGAATAAGGTTATTGGTCTACCATCACTGATGTTCTTTTATTGATATAAAAGAAATTAGATGCGTATGTAATTTTCAGATACTGACTTTACATTCATTCTCTGAAACATTGAGTCCGGTTTGGTAATTAAAATAACTCTTATTCACTATCATTTTCCCTTGTCCGTCCGTTGCTTCTTCATTTGTTTAATATGTCGCGGCATTCATTCTCTGTGCTTTCTTTTTTCCGCAGATTTACTGCAAGATCTTCTCTCCAAGAGCTTAGACTGCCGTGCTCCATCTGCCACGCTGGTCTTGTTGCCCTGCATGTTTACCAAACCTACCGTCACCTTCGTACAGACGTCGAATATTTTCCCTGCACTGGATAAATTCTCCGTGTAATCGCTGGTCACGTTTGCCGCCGGTATTCGTGGACAATTACTGCCGGTGGTCGCAACATCAACGTGCCACGCAAAGCCAGGTCACCTTGCTCTCGCCGGCGGCTCCATGCGTTTCCTGTTCTGTTCCTGCGCTGCTTCCTCGTCCTCTGATAGGCTGCAAGCTGCAAGCGTTCCTTTTCCTTCAGAACAGGTTCTGGTGTCTCTTTCTTGACGGAACATCATCACTATAGCTCGTGACCTCTCTTGGCAGACAGCCGTGGCAACTCGTTCATCATGATTACACATCACCTGCACTGATATACAGGGTGGTCCACTGATAGTGACCGGGCCAAATATCTCACGAAATAAGCATCAAACTTAAAAACTTCAAACAACGAAACTCGTCTAGCTTGAAGGGGGAAACCAGATGGCTCTATGGTTGGCCCGCTAGATGGCGCTGCCATAGGTCAAACGGATATCAACTGCGTTTTTTTTTAAATAGGAACCCCCATTTTTTTATTACATATTCGTGTAGTACGTAAAGACATATGAATGTTTTTGTTGGACCACTATTTTCGCTTTATGATAGATGGCGCTGTATTAGTCACAAACGTATAAGTCCGTGATATCACGTAACATTCCGCCAGTGCGGACGGTATTTGCTTCGTGATACATTACCCGTGTTAAAATGGACCGTCTACCAATTGCGGAAAAGGTCGATATCGTGTTGATGTATGACAATTGCGACCAAAATGCCCAAAAGGCCATGTGCTATGTATGCTGCTCGGTATCCTGGACGACATCATCCAAGTGTTCGGACCGTTCGCCGGATAGTTACGTTATTTAAGAAAACAGGAAGTGTTCAGCAACATGTGAAACGTCAACCACGACCTGCAGCAAATGATGACGCCCAAGTAGGTGTTTTAGCTGCTGTCGCCGCTAATCCGAAGATGAGTAGCAGACAAATTGCGCGAGAATTGGGAATTTCGAAACGTCGGTGTTGAGAATGCTACATCAACATCGATTGCACCCGTACCATATTTCTATGCACCAGGAATTGCATGGCGACGACTTTGAACGTCGTGTACAGTTGCCACTGAGCACAAGATAAATTACGGGCCGATGACAGATGTTTTGCACGTATTCTATTTAGCGACGAAGCGTCATTCATCAACAGCAGTAACGGAAACCGGCATAATATGCACTACTGGGCAACGGAAAATCCACGAAGGCTGCGACAAGTGGAACATCAGCGACCTTGGCGGGTTAATGCATGATGCATCGTTATGCAAGGAAGGATAATTGGCCCTTATTTTATCGATGGTAATGTAAATGGTGCAATTTATGCTGATTTCCTACGTAATGTTCTACCGATGTTACTACAAGATGTTTCACTGCGTGACAGAATGGCGATGTACTTCCAAAATGATCGATGTCCGGCACATAGTTCGCGTGCTGTTGAAGCGGTATTGAATAGCATATTTCATGACAGGTGGATTGGTCGTCGAAGCACCATACCATGGCCCACACGTTCACCGGATCTGACGTCCCCCGGATTTCTTTCTACAGGGAAAGTTGAAGAATATTTGCTATCGTGATCCACCGAAAACGCCTGACAACATGCGTCAGCGCATTGTCAATGCATGTACGAACATTACAGAAGGCGAACTACTCGCTGTTGAGAGGAATGTCGTTAAACGATTGCCAAATGCATTGAGGTTGACGGACATCATTTTGTGCATTAATTGCATTAATGTGGTATTTACAGGTAATCACGCTGTAACAGCATGCTTTCTCAGAAATGATAAGTTCACAAAGGTACATGTATTACATTGGAACAACAGAAATAGAATGTTCAAACTTACCTACGTTCTGTATTTTAATTTAGAAAACCTACCTTTTACCAACTGTTCGTCTAAAATTGTGAGCCATATGTCTGTGACTATTACAGCTCCATCTATCACAGAGAAAAAAGTGGTCCAACTGAAACATTCATACTTCTTTACGTACTACACGAATATGTAATAAAAATGGAGGTTCCTATATTAAAAAACGCAGTTGATATCCGTCTGACCTACGGCAGCGCCATCTAGAAGACCAACCACAGCGCCATCTGGTTTCCCCCTTGAAGCTAGACAAGTTTCGTTCTTTGTAGTTTTTTCGTTTGACGCTTATTTCGTGAGATATTTGGCTGTATAGATCACCTGGAACCTGGACTGATGAGTCACAATAAAGGCTGGACAGAAAGCGATGCGGAGTAAAACGATTTGTGTGTTTGAAACAGGACTAATGGAATGCTTGACAGTGCCCGTCATATGAAGCATGAGAAAGACGCCTTGTGTCAGCTAAAGAACCCCAGTTTGCCGACAAAAGACTCATACATTCAACACAAATCAGATTCGAAGGTACTAATGCTCCCCCCTCCCTCCCCAAGGTCGTACGAGCCACTGAATATGAACCGCTCTCGAAGGCGCTGAATAACTTCCACATACTGTTTAATATCTGATAGGACATCACATAAAAACATTTCTAAAAATTTCCGGAATGTCCTACCGATACCGTCATCAGTCAACCTAATGTCCTCGAAAATATTTTCACCGCCATCTCAAACCCTAGTCCAATGTCACAGAAACTAGTATTTCATCCATGCAGTAAAAACTGTCTGTGCCAAGTTTGAAGCTACCCTAAAGGATACAAATTTTCCACATTACCCTCATCACTTGAAGTTCTATAGGTCTCCTGCCTCCGCCGTAATGGTTTTGAATAGTAAATCATATGTGTACTCTGTTGAAACGAAAATGCCCCAGGGCTGATGCTCATCTATACTAGACAATGTAATTGTCCGTCTGTATCGCTAGTTACACTACTGGCCATTAAAATTGCTAAACCAATGAGATATGCAGATGATAAACGGGTATTCATTGCACTATTATATTATACTAGAACTGATATGTGATTACATTTTCACGCAATTCGGGTGCATAGATCCTGAGAAATCAGTACCCAGAACAACCACCTCTGGCTGTAGTTACGGCCTTGATACGCCTGGGCATTGAGTCAGAGGTTGGATGGCGTGTACAGGTACAGCTGCCCATGTAGCTTCAACACGATACCAAAATTATCAAGAGTAGTGAGTGGCGTATTGTGACGAGCCACTTGCTCGGCCACCATTGACCAGACGTGTTCAATTGGTGAGAGATCTGGAGAATGTGCTGGCCAGGGCAGCAGTCGAACATTTTCTGTATCCAGAAAGGCCCGTACAGTACCTGCAACATGCGGTCGTGCATTAACCTGCTGAAATGTAGGGTTTCGCAGGGATCGAATGAAGGGTAGAGTCACGAGTCGTAACACATCTGAAATGTAACGTCCACTGTTCAAAGTGTCGTCATTGCGAACAAGAGGTGACCTAGACGTGTAACGAATGGCACCCCATACCATCACGACGAGTGATACGCCAGTACGGCGATGACGAATACACGCTTCCAATGTGCGTTCACCGCGATGTCGCCAAACATGGATGCGACCATCATGATACTGTAAACAGAACCTGGATTCATCCGAAAAAATGACGTTTTGCCATTCGTGCACCCAGGTTCGTCGTTGAGTACACTACCGCAGGCGCTCCTGTCTGTGATGCAGCGTCAAGGGTAACCGCAGCCATGATCTCTGAGCTGATAGTCCATGCTGCTGCAATCGTCGTCGAACTGCTCGTGCAGATGTTTGTTGTCTTTCAAACGTCCCCATCTGTTGAGTCAGGGATCGAGACGTGGCTGCACGATCCGTTACAGCCATGCGGGTAAGATGCCTGTCATCTCGACTGCTAGTGATACGAGGCCGTTGGGATCCAGCACGACGTTCCGTATTACCCTCCTGAACCCACCGATTCCATATTCTGCTAACAGTCATTGGATCTCGATCAACGCGAGCAGCAATGTCGCGATACGATAAACCGCAATCGCGATAGGCTACAATTCGACCTTTATCAAAGTCAGAAACTTGATGGTACACATGTCTCCTCCTTACACGAGGTATCACAACAACGTTTCACCAGGAAACGCCGGTCAACTACTGTTTGTGTATGAGAAATCGGTTGGAACCTTTCCTCATGTCAGCACCTTGTCTGAATGCTCTGAAAAGCTAATCATTTGTATATCACAGCATCTTCTTCCTGTCGGTTAAATTTCGCGTCTTTAGCACGTCATCTTCGTGGTGTAGCAATTTTAATGGCCAGTAGTGTATATTTTTATTTTTTAAATATATAAGTCATAAAACATTTCGCCCACAGCCTTCTTCAGAATCTTTTAGAGAAACAGACCAAATGTGAAGCAATATTTCTAGAGAAATGAAATACCAAAGGGGCGATCAAAACGTTTCAGTTTGAAGGTCATACTAAGGCCTTGGCTGCATATCGGTGCTTACATACCCGCATGGCAGTCGCGCTGTGTTGCATACGCTGCAGCAAGGCATTCAAACGGAAACTTTTTGACTACTCCGTACAAGCCGCATAGAATAGAACGAAGGCGTGCCACATTTAAAACCTCCATACACTGTATCTCGTGAATTCCCTTGTATACCTTCACCATGACTAGTACTGTTTAGTGAGGCAGCACAGTTTGTGTACTAATCTGCGGCCGTTATATGGCGTTAAATGCTGTTGGACTTGTCAAACAAAATTCAAATTAATGTCTAAAAATTAAGCGTATAGTAATTTCCAGTTAGTGTACAAGTTTGTAGCGATTTTGTATTTAGAAGAGTGACGTCAGGAAGCTCGAACGATAGTGTCCTTGATGGTGTGAGTGTTCCTGAACACATGAAGTCAGGTAACAGCTTTCTCGTCTCTTGTAGGATCATTTTAACGTGAATTATTTTCCACATTCAGAAAGCTGAACGGCTGTAGCTATGTCACATAAGGGATACAGTGTTAGTCTCTCAAAAGACTGGAACCTAGAACCAACGCAACTGCAGATTCACAGTGCGACCACGTTTCCATTAACTTAGCGATCAACTACAGCATTCACTGTTCCCTCACAGTCCTAGTGATAGATAAGAGAGATAATTCGCAATGAACATGAAATTAGTTGTAGTTCCTGCGTGAATTGACCTTCCTAGTCTAAAAACATGCATTTCATAATTATGTGATACACCGTAAGTGTAAATAGTTCAGAATATTTAATTAAAGAACCAATACAATATCAAGAGAACTTAGCGGAATAATTCTGAGTCACTCCAGGAAATATCTCGTTTACTACAGTATCGTCAAACTTAATCTACAACGTTGCCAAGTCCCAGTCATCCTCGCAGCAGGAAGGAATAGGTTTCCACAGCCGATGTGTTTTCTGAGAGACTAGTAATCCAGGAGTAAAGCTTGCGCTTCAGAGACGCAGCGGAAAGAGCCACCAGTTTCACAGATACCTGAAATATGATAGCTGTTAGCGAATGTGTAACATAAAGAGCAGAGTGGATGAAGTGGATGACCTTTCTCCCCGTGCGTTGAGTGTTAATAAGAAAAGTATAGTGCTTATTCTAACGAAGGGCTCAATGTCAGCAAGTCCATACATAACATTAAGTTTAAAAAGGTAGCCTGGAGTAACGTTTAGACACAGCGACCCACAACAACATCTGGGAATACAAATGGGACGGTATAGAGGGGCGGACGGTGCCGAAAGTGTTACAGACCATTCAGAAGCTGTAGATTTATTATATTAAATTACCAAGATTCATTAAGAGTGTTCGTTGTCGAACAGAGTGTTACTCAAACTTCCTGAACAACTTGAACGGCCTCAACACACCTCAGTCCCATCTTATGATGGTTAAAACTGAGAACGTCTTTTTTTTTGCTGCTATATTCGGTAGCTAATGATAGCGATCTATTTATTGTTAAAAGATAGTTTGTTTACGCATTAGGGGCGTAGCCCATCATCACAACATCATATAAGACTTCATTCGTAGTATTTTATTTGGTGGTGACAGCAGCCGAAAAGAGGTGATGGGTAATGACACATACGAGGGATAAACAATAATTAAAGAGACAACCTGTGTAGAAACGAAATAGTTTGTAGAGGGAATTATGTACTTTCATGACTTTCGGTTGTGTTACCGGGCAAGTTGACAATAGACGACAGATAAAAATTGTTTTGTTTATTACCTCAATGTTGTATTGAACTATGTCGACGGCGCTTTTCTTCTGAAGGTGAAAAACCTGCTAAAAGCCTTTCCTCCACTGACTTTACATTGTGGTGAAAGTTGTAACTTGACAGAACAGTTCAAAAGCGGTCGAATCTCGGAGACAGAAGACCAATGTTCTGGCCCGCCAGCACTGACGACATTATTCGTGATGGCCGACGTATTACAGTTGTTGTTGTTGTGGTCTTCAGTCCTGAGACTGGTTTGATGCAGTTCTCCATGCTACTCTATCCTGTGCAAGCTTCTTCATCTCCCAGTACCTGCTGCACCCTACATCCTTCTGAATCTGCTTAGTGTATTCATTTCTTGGTCTCCCTCTACGATTTTTACCCTCCACACTGCCCTCCAACACTAAACTGGTGATCCATCGATGTCTCAGAACATGTCCTACCAACCGATCCCTTCTTCTAGTCAAGTTGTGCCACAAGCTCCTCTTCTCCCCAATTCTATTCGATACCTCCTCATTAGTTATCTGATCTACCCATCTAATCTTTAGGATTCTTCAGTAGCACCACATTTCGAAAGCTTCTTTTCTCTTCTTGTATAAACTATTTATCGTCCACGTTTCACTTCCATACATGGCTACACTGCATACAAATACTTTCAGAAACGACTTCTTGACATTTAAATCAATACTCGATGTTAACAAATTTTTCTTCTTCAGAAACGCTTTCCTTGCCATTGCCAGTCTACATTTTATATCCTCTCTACTTCGACCATCATCAGTTATTTTGCTTCCCAAATAGCAAAACTCCTTTGCTACTTTAAGGGTTTCATTTCCTAATCTAATTCCCTCAGCATCACCCGACTTAATTCGACTGCATTCGATTATCCTCGTTTTGATATTGTTGATGTTCATCTTATACCCTCCTTTCAAGACACTGTCCATTCCGTTCAACTGCTCTTCCAAGTCCTTTGCTGTCTCTGACAGAATTACAATGTCATCGGCGAATCTCCAAGTTTTTATTTCTTCTCCATGGATTTTAATACCTACTCCGAACTTTTCTTTTGTTTCCTTTATTGCTTGCTCAATATACAGATTGAATAACATCGGGGATAGGCTACAAACCTGTCTCACTCCCTTCCCAACCACTGCTTCCCTTTCATACCCATCGACTCTTATAACTGCCATCTGATTTCTGTACAAATTGTAAATAGCCTTTCGCTCTCTGTATTTTACCCCTGCCACCTTCAGAATTTGAAAGAGAGTATTCCAGTCAACATTGTCAAAAGCTTTCTCTAAGTCTACAAATGCTAGAAACGTAGGTTTGCCTTTGCATAATCTATCTTCTAAGATAAGTCGTAGGGTCAGTACTGCCTCACATGGGATAGTAGAGTGGGATAAGAGACATTCAAAAATAGGTTCCCGCGGTTAGAAAAGCTGAGACTAGGAGATATTACAGAATTTGTTCGACAACTCTGTGATCGGCGGCTTCCTTTCGGAACTAGAGCTGAATTATCATTCCAGAATCATTGTTTTTTTTCCTTGTAATTTTCATGATGTATTCTGAACATTTCTTACATAATAAGTTGCATGGGGGCTTAATTAAATATTTGATTGAAAATATTTTTTTTAGTTTTTTAGTATGTCCGATTACGCAAGTCTCGTAATCGGTTGGCCCTGACTAGAATTGTTACGCAATCTGACTGCAACAAACAATGTACGAAAATTTTCGTGAACACAGTTAATTAATTAAGTCCCCAGCAACTATAAAATCTACGAAACCAATAAGCACAAAAGTAACTGTTCTGTATGTGGGAGTGTGACTCAACGTACGCATCTGGCATGGTTCTTCTTCAATAACACAAGAATTTTTAATTAACATTTATACTGAATTAATTAAAGAAAGTAAAAATACCATAGTTACTCAAGAGAATCACAATTACACTGTAATCCAAGAACACAAGCCAGATGCTTTCTTGACTGAACCTGTAATGACGCATTATTTCAGATACACAAATAATAAAAGAACATTGTGGTTTTTACCTTCATATATATTCACGAAATGCACTCTGATCATTACAACAACATCTGTTATCTCTCACATCCAAATAACTGCATAAAACATGGAACAACACTCTCCACTACAACATATCGCTCCGACTTCACGACAAGCAGTGCCCACTAGCACATCTCGGCACGACTCTTAACACGCACTGTCCTCTACGAGCTCTCTGCTAGCACTGACTGCTACGAACTCTCGACAACCACTGACCTCTACAATCTCATAACAAGCACTGACTGCTACGAACTCTTAACACACACTGAGGAGGCGGCTTAATAGTACTCTTTGGCGCAATCTCTGGCGCAGTGGCACAGTGTAGCCACCTTTCATATGCCCCTCCTCCACAGGCCAGAATTTGATGGTATTTTTGCCAGCATTGGTGGTGAAAATACCACCAAATTCGTCCAGAAAAATACAGACAAAAATAAAAGATAATATTAATACCTAAATATCACATAATTAGTTAAAATTTTGGCTTTGCACTGACCTTTTACTAACCTAATATATAAAGTACAGTAGGCAATACAAATTCTTTTCATACACGTGGCTTTACATAATAGTTTACACAATATACAAAAAAATCAGTTTATACAAATGTTCACATAAAATGCTTTCAATGATTAGTTTATACAAAAAAAAGATACTAACAGGTGACATCTTTTCAGTAGAAGCAGTTCATCAGTTGCACCCAGTAAAGTTTAGCAGGTACACCCAGCAACAAGTCACATTAGTTCAGTAGAACCAGTCCATCAGAGGTACCCAGCAATGTTGAGTAGGTGCAGACAGCAACAAGTGACTTCATTTCAGTAGAAACAGTCCATCAGAGGCACCCAGCAATGTTGAGTAGGCGCAGACAGCAACAAGTGACTTCATTTCAGTAAAAACAGTCCATCAGTTGCACCCAGCAATGTTGAGAGCAGGTGCAGACACCAACAAGTGACACCATTCAGTAGAAGCAGTCCATCAGTGGCACCCAGCAATATTGAGAGCAGGTGCAGACACCAACAAGTGACATCATTTCAGTAGAAACAGTTCATCAGTTGCACCCAGCAATGTTGAGTGCAGGTGCAGACACCAACAAGTGACACCATTTCAGTAGAAGCAGTCCATTAGTGGCATCAGCAATGTTGATCAGGTGCACACAGCAACAGGGGACATCTTTTCAGTAGAAGCAGTCCATTAGTTGCACCCAGCAATGTTGAGAGCAGGTGCAGACACCAACAAGTGACATCATTTCAGTAGAAGCACTTCCATCTGTGGCACCCAGTAAAGTTGCAGAGGTACACACAGCAACAAGTCACATTAGTTCAGTAGAAGCAGTTCATCAGTGGCACCCAGTAATGTTGAGCATGTGCAGACAGCAAAAAGTCACATCTCTCAGCAGAAGCAGTTCCATCAAACTCACTAGCACTGATCACACTGTTCATCAGAGTTTATGAGCACAAATTAAACATGTCCTAGTGGCACCAATCATGTAGAAAAGGTACAGGTAACAGTCCATAATTTTTTTTACAATCACTGATCACACAGTTCATCAGCAGAAATTAAACACGACCAAATGTCACACATCATGTTGAAAAGTGCAGGTAACAGTTCAGAATATTTATCTTCACTAATCAGACAGTTCAGGCATAAACAATAGTTTGAATACACATACAAATGCTTTTACAGTAACATACAAATCATAACAAACTCACAAATGATATCAGATAATTGTCCTATTAACTATTACAATACACAAATACCAGTAAACCTATAATATTCATGGGTGTCAGTGCAAGCCACTACCAACAAATAAAATAATATTTAGGAGATAGGTGGGTAGGATTAGTAAAGGAAAACACACAGAACACACTCACTCATCTCTCATCCACATTAAGTACTACTGTGTAACTGAATAGTGTTAATTGTGTAAATGTAATTCTGTCAAAATCTGATGTTCATCATGTGTATCAAGTAGTACTGGCAGCAATGTATAACAGTCAATAATAGTTAAGTCAACGTCATAGTCATCATGTCAAGACCAATGTTTGCCAAGCCAGATCAAAATGTACTGTTGTTGAACAACTGTCAGTGAGCCAAGATATGCAATTACTTCCTCTCTCCAAAAAAAAGTATATACTGCTTAGTGATTTAACAAAGTGTGTGTATAGACTATCTTCCTTCTATTTTAGTGTTCTAGTCTGGTATCTTCATCCTCCTTGTTCCATAAGACCAACAAAAAAAATATGCTCCTCACTTACTTTACCTCTTATACACCAAAACTCCAATAATCATCAACTTAATCTCAATACGTCACTAATACTTCTTCAATACGTCGATACATATAACTCTTATCATCAATATCATTTACCTTACCTCTTGTCCACAAAAACTCCAATAATCATCTACTTCATATAATCTCTATACCTCAATAATACGTCGATAAATATAAACCTCAGCACCAATATCATTTCACTTCCATAACAACTCTTTCCTCTAGTCAGTCTCCTCGAACAAGTACAGATAAAATCCTAGTGCAACTTCAATTCAGCATCCCATACAATCCGAAGACACAGTGTCCACACACAACCTCTGTGTAATCCATCTGACCCAAATTTTCTACTCATTATAAATTATAAGATACATTTTGGTTCCTTGTCCATCATTAAATAAAAGAAATGCATACCTGACCTCTAACAGACTTAGTTCGAATAACTCTCAGTAATTAAGTAAGATTACGGAGTGTGAATAATCATAATGTTTCACAGTGTGTACACCACTTCAAGAATCATAGCAGAAGCAAACATGTGGAGTATTTTTTGTGTCAAGTGTCACTTCCTATTTCAATTGCTCACGAAAATGCAGTGTAATACTGTCAATGGTCTAAACCTAGTTTCGGTCTGTCATGTCGTTAGCCTCCTTCCTATTAGCATAAATTTATACAGCTTCCATAAAACTTTAGCTCATGTGACTTCAATGACTTTCTTGTACTAATGTCGTTCGTCGAATTATAGCAGTTAATTTTCTTATCTTAAAAATATAAGGCACTGAGCGTAAGCAAAACATGCAATAGCGAGTAAATATACCAGTAGAGAACAGAATGTCAACAAGTGGATGCAGCACAATTCCTACAACGAGGCTCTGCCAAGCGAACAATCTATAATTAATACAGTAGTGTGACCTAAATTCTATGTTCATACACAGTATATCAGCATTTCTATACACCAAATTAAAGAGCAGTTATGGCAACAAAACAGAAATGTGTAAATATGTAATCCATGCAAAAAGCAGCAAACATATATCTTACGTAATAAACAAGTCATTAGCATCATATCAGCCTGAGCAAATAAATGTTCATATGTCATCTTAGCAAGTAAACATGGATGCGCAAGCAGATAAATCCAAAAAGTATAACTTACATACATAATCACAGTCAGCACAATTAATCAGGTTACAATTATAATCCATACGTAAAGCAGTAAACATGTCATTAGCATCATATCAGCAAAAGCAAATAAATGTTCATATGTCATCTTAATAAGTAAACATGAAGGCGCAAGCAGATAAATCACAAAGTATAACTTACATACCTAATCACAGTCAGCACAATAAATCAGGTTACAATTATAATTTAAATAAATAAGCACAGCAGGCACATAATTAAAAAATATGACATCAGTGAAAAAGCATAGCAGCCAAGCGATGCATAATATACACAAATAACAATCCTGTTCATTAATCAATAATTGTCAAAATCAGTAAATGTACACAAGCATGTCGCTTCACAAGTAAATTCATAGAACATGAAATTAGCACAAAGTATGAATCACGTAATCGCGAGCAGCAAATTACGTCTAAAGTACGTACCTAAGTGGAAATATGTTACCTGAAAAATGAACTCAATTAACAGTTACCTTTTTTAGTTTATTAGTTTCTTCTTCGAAATTACATTCTTCCTGAAATTTTCTCGATAGCAGGTCGTCTTAACGTCGGACACGCACAGAATTTCCTGAAGTTCTTAAATACTTTATACAACCGTATCCTGCAAAATACTGAATGTTAATAACACAATTCAACAAGTCCTTATAGCTTTATACAGAATTTAGTCGGAGAAATTAGACTGTGTATTTGTTTACGGCTGTCAGTGCATTCGCACTGAGCGCTCGATCAGCTGTAGGCGCGTGACGTAGGAAGCAATTGTTTGCGGTCAACGACTGCCTTGTGCGGCGCGCAGACTTGACTGTTGCTTTGAGTATGTGCCGCCGCCAAAACACAGCGTGGTATCCTTGTACTCTCCGCATGTTTACATGTAGCTGTTAGTTTCTCACAAGTATGTCATTCCACAAAAATTTTTACGTTAGATATATGATGTATTCCTTTAGAGCGTCGAGATTTAAGAGTTTCTACTTCAACAGTGTTATCATGAATAATTTTACGAATTCTATATGGACCGTTATAAAGCAGAAAAAATTTGCGACACAAGCCTTTTCCTTTATGAGACAAACGATGGGACTTAATTAATACCTTTTGACCTACTGACAAGATTTTTAAACGACCAGGACGTTTAGCTGATTTCTCTCTTCTAGCAGCCGCAGACGCAATATTTTGTAGAGCCAGGTTGACAACTTCAGAATGCCGCAGTTTCCGTGAAGGCGGAAAAGGAACGATTTCAGAAATGCGATTTGTTGGTACTTTATTTTTTAATATCAATAGAGGCGGTAAAGAAGTTGAGTCATTAGGAAGTTCATTCAGAATGTTTTGAAAAATATGAAGGTACTGATCCCAAGTTCTGTGATTCTGATGACAATAAAGACGGCACAATTTATTGATTTCCTTCATCCATCTCTCTGAAGCGTTAGATTGAGGGTGAAAAAGTGAAATGAAAATTGGTTTAATTTTACGACGCTGTAGAGTACGAAGCCAAATTTTAGAACGAAACTGTGATCCATTATCTGATATAACCTTATCAACGTGACCGACTTCTTTAAGAAAATGTTTGATAAAAGCGTTGGATACTGAACGAGCTGTTGCTTTGCGTAAAGGTGTAAAACACACATATTTTGATGTCAACTCCACTGCTACAAAAATGTACGCAAAACCATTAGTAGAACGAACCACTGGACCGAACAAATCGACTGCAGCCATCTCCTTTAATTTCGCTGGAATGACAGGAAACAACGGTGCTCTGTGAGAAATCGTTGGAGGCTTAGCCATTTGACATAATTTGCATTTGGCAAGAACAGATCGAATACGTTTTTCCATATTACTGAAATAGCAATTTTCTCGTAATTTATGAAAGCATTTTCGGGGACCAAAGTGTGCATAACTGAAATGCGTATACCAAATCAATTTATTGACCCACTCATCAGGAATACACACTAACCAAACGGAGTTGTCGACCGATTTTCGTTTACAAAGAATGTCAATGCGAACTGAATAGCATCTAGTTTCTCTGGATCAGGAAGAATACCTTCTGTAGAAATAATGTGACCGAGAAATTTCACCTGAGAACGACCAAATTCAGATTTTTCCAAGTTCACTGTAATGCCAACTCGTGCAAAAATACGTAATAATGAATCCAAAATTTTGTTGTGCTCACTCCAAGAACGTTTAACAATAAGAATGTCGTCAACATATGAAATAATATTGTCACGAATATAAACAGGTAAAATTTCGTTTAAACTAGGAATGAATGCTGCAGAAAACATAGTAAGTCCAAATGGTAATTTCAAAGTCACTTTTGGGTAAAACAGTCATATCCGGTTATTGTTCACTTACTCACTAGATAGATTGATAGTCGAAGAGCTGGTTTGACAGATGCAAAGAATAGTAAAAGAGTAGGCAGCGGTACAGAAAACTAAAAGAGAAATAGCACCACTACAGCTCGGGGCCCTATGCTCGCTACGGCACATATTCACTTAGAGTAGTGAATCCCCTGAGGACTTTAATAGCTGCACATAATTTCCAGTTTGTGTCTTAGTGGCAAATTTGGCGGAAGTGCGTACATAATTTGATCTAACCATGCACATGGATGTATGTCGTTCTTCGAATTGCGGAAGATCTTAAATTTCCGAACAGTCAAAAAGTGTTTATAGTCAAAGTTTTCGCCTCGTGGCGACAAAGACCTACCGCGTCTGTCCCAGTCACAATAACGATTATTGTTAAATTCACGCGCCTGGCGCTCTCTTGTTGCATTCCGTAAATGAAACAAACTATTTTCTTCAAACCCTTCTGCTAAACTAACACTTGTCAATTTATCTGATATTTCCTCAACTCTTTCCGATAAGTCACCTATTTTTTCTTTCTGTTTGTTTACGTCTTCCGTAAGTGTCGCGACTCGGGTTTCAGTATTGACACATTTGGTAGTTAACTGTTCATATTGTCGTGTTAGATTATTTATTCTGTCATTTGGTACGGATTCCTCGATTCTTTCAAATATTTCTTTCTTATCGTTTGCACGTTGTAAATTTAACTCTGAAAATTTTTGTACTATCACGCGATCTCTTTCTTCCTGTTCTCTATACTGTTCCCTTTGTCTGATTTCTACTGCAATTAATCTATTATTGTGAGAATTCAGAATCGGTTGTACTTCTTCCCTGATTTCTTTCTTTAATTCATCTTTCATATTTTTGAAACATGTCCCTATTCGTGAATCTATCCGTGTTTCCAAAGTTCCCATCTCTGTTTTAAATTCAGATCCTAACCGAGTTTCCATTGTTCCCATATCAGTTTTTAATTCAGATCGTAAAGTTCCCATCTCTGTTTTAATTGTTCCTATCTCTGTTTTTAATTCAGATCCTAATCGTTTTTCCATTGTTCCCATTTGTGTTTCCATATCTGTTTTTAATTCAGATCGTAACTGTGATCCCACATTTAATATAGCACTCATCAACTGCTCCATAGTAACTTTTTCGAAATTCCTTTCGCCCCTAACATTTCCCACAAAACTAACTTCCTTCGTCACAGCTGTAAGGCTATCTGTGTTCGATACTATTTCAGAATCTTCTGTCGTTAATCTCGGATTCTGTGAATTTTCTGATTGAGAAAAATTTTGAAATGGTTCTGGACTATTTTCCCGACTTATTACATTGTTTTCAACTCCATTATCCACCATACTGTTGTCCTGTGTTGGCGAGTTCGCCATGTCAACAATTTCGTTATTCTGACTATTCATCATTTTCGCCTTTTTCATTGATCGCGTAATCATTTGCAAAACATACAAAAAATTCGTCACTGTACGAAAATTACACACGGTGACTCTTTATCTCAACAATACCATTCAAATGCAATGACTCCCTCAAACACGATTGATCGAACAATTGAAATAATTGCACTAGATTGTCAAACGCGTAAACAAGACAACAAATCAAATTCTGAGAAAAAAAAATATCATTAGAAGAATGCCAATTACCAAATCTACACATGCAATATAACCTACAATTACTAAACTACAAATTACTACAACAATACTACAGTCTACAATTTTCACAATCAGAAGAATCCAAGGGACGATCCGAAGCAGCGGTCGCCACGTGCATGGGGGCTTATTTAAATACACGATTGAAAATATTTTTTTTAGTTTTTTAGTATGTCCGATTACGCAAGTCTCGTAATCGGTTGGCCCTGACTAGAATTGTTACGCAATCTGACTGCAACAAACAATGTACGAAAATTTTCGTCAACACAGTTAATTAATTAAGTCCCCAGCAACTATAAAATCTACGAAACCAATAAGCACAAAAGTAACTGTTCTGTATGTGGGAGTGTGACTCAACGTACGCATCTGGCATGGTTCTTCTTCAATAACACAAGAATTTTTAATTAACATTTATACTGAATTAATTAAAGAAAGTAAAAATACCATAGTTACTCAAGAGAATCACAAGTACACTCTAATCCAAGAACACAAGCCAGATGCTTTCTTGACTGAACCTGTAATGACGCATTATTTCAGATACACAAATAATAAAAGAACATTGTGGTTTTTACCTTCATATATATTCACGAAATGCACTCTGATCATTACAACAACATCTGTTATCTCTCACATCCAAATAACTGCATAAAACATGGAACAACACTCTCCACTACAACATATCGCTCCGACTTCACGACAAGCAGTGCCCACTAGCACATCTCGGCACGACTCTTAACACGCACTGTCCTCTACGAGCTCTCTGCTAGCACTGACTGCTACGAACTCTCGACAACCACTGACCTCTACAATCTCATAACAAGCACTGACTGCTACGAACTCTTAACACACACTGAGGAGGCGGCTTAATAGTACTCTTTGGCGCAATCTCTGGCGCAGTGGCACAGTGTAGCCACCTTTCAAGTGTCGATGACGAAATTTAACTTTGTGAGCAGTAAGCTGTTTCTTCTGCCTTAAATAGTTCTGCAATAGTCAGAGAATGTTCTCAGTATAGGCTCTTGATTAGCTCTGTGATTTAGCGCTTGTTTACTGACGCGAAGCACTGGATGTTCATCTCATGCGATATTCTCCTTCACCTTTGCTATTTTCTTAATTTCCAAAGTAAACATGGAACACCCACTCATAAAAACTTATAATAAGGAGCCGGTAGTATAAGTATAAATGTACAAGCATTTCTAGTGATTTATCACAGTAACGATGAACTAATTCACGTCGGAGCATATTCATCTACTATATAATAAATAAATGCACTGAAAATACCGGAAAGCCACGAATTCAGGGTCCATATTCGCCTGGAAAGGATTTCTGTTGTTTCATTATTGACTATACTGAATTATCCGAGAATGGCAGAGATTGCTCCATGGCAATGAGACTCTGATGCATTTGTAGTGAAGTATGAAATGTTTGAAATACTGGGTTATTGTTATTTTTGGCTCGAAGTCCCATAGTTATTTACTAACTGTTACTTGTATGACATGTTGTTGTGGTTTTCAGTCTAGAGACTGGTCTGATGCAGCTCTCCGTTCTACTCTATCCTGTGCAAGCTTCTTCCTCTCCAAGTAACCACTGCAACCTACATACTTCTTAATCTACATAATGTATTCATCTGTTGGTCTCCCTCTACAATTTTTACCCCACACGCTGTCCTCCAGTACTAAACTGGTGAATTCTTGATGCCGCAGAACATGTCCTACCAACGGATTCCTTCTTCTAGTCATGTTGTGCAACAGATTCCTCTTCTCTCCAGTTCTGTTCAGTACCTCCTCATTAGTTACGTGAGCTACCCATCTAATCTTCAGCATTCTTCTGTAGCACCATATTTCGAAAGCCTCTAGTCTCTTCTGGTCTAAACTATCTATCGTCCATTTTTCACTTCCATACATGGCTACACTCCATACAAATACTTTCAGAAACGACTTCCTGACACTTAAATCTAAACTCGATGTTAACAAATTTCTCTTTTTCAGAAACGCTATTCTTGCCATTGCCAGTCTACATTTTATATCCTCTCTACTTCGACCATCATCAGTTATTTTGCTTCCCAAATAGCAAAACTCATTCACTACTTTAAGCGTCTCATTTCCTAATGTAATACCCTCAGCATCACCCGATTTAATTCGACTACATTTTATTTTCCTCGTTTTGCTTTTGTTGATGTTCATCTTATATCCTCCTTTCAAGACACTGTCCATTCCGTTCAACTGCTCTTCCCGGTCCTTTGCTGACAAAATTACAATGTCATCGGCAAACCTCAAAGTTTTTATTTCTTCTCCATGGATTTTAATTCCTACTCCAAATTTTTCTTACGTTCCCTTTACTGCTTGCTCATTACACAGATTGAATAACGTCGGTGATAGGCTACAGCCGTGTCTCACTCCCTTGCCAACCACTGCTTCCCTTTCATGCGCCTCGACTCTTATAACTGCCATCAGGTTTTTGTACAAATCGTAAATAGCCTTTCACTCCCTGTATTTTACCCCTGAAAGAGAGTATTCCAGTCAACATTGTCAAAAGCTTTCTCTAAGTCTACAAGTGCTAGAAACGTAGGTTTGCCTTTCCTTAATCTATCTTTTAAGATAATTCGTAGGGGCAGTATTGCCTCACGTGTTCCAACATTTCTACGGAATCCAAACTGATCTTCCCCGCGGTCGGCTTCAACCAGTTTTTCCATTCGTCTGTAAAGAATTAGTGTTAATGGAACTTCCTGGCAGATTAAAACTGTGTGCCGGACCGAGACTCGAACTCGGGACCTTTGCCTTTGGCGAGCAAGTGCTCTACCAACTGAGCTACACAAGCATGACTCAAGGTCCCTCCACACAGCTTCAATTCTGCCCTGCCAGTACCTCGTCTCCTACCTTCAAAACTTCACAGAAGCTCTCCTGCGAACCTTGCAGACCTAGCACTTCTGGAAGAAAGGATATTGCGGAGACATGGCTTAGCCACAGCCTAGCGGATGTTTCCAGAATGAAATTTTCACTCCACTGCAGAGTGAAAATTTCATTCTGGAATTCGTGTTAGTATTTTGCAGCCGTAATTTGTTAAACTGATAGTTCGGTAATTTTCACACCTGTCAACACCTTCTTTCTTTGGGATTGGAATTATTATATTCTTCTTGAAGTCTAATAGTATTTCATTGAGTCATACAACTTGCTCACTATATGGCAGAGTTTTGTCAGGGCTGGCTCTCCCAAGGCTATCAGTAGTTCTAATCAAATGCTCTCTACTCTTTGGGCCTTGTTTCGAATTAGGTCTTTCAGTACTCTGTCAAATTCTTCACGCAGTATCATATCTCCCATTTCATCTTTATCTACGTCCTCTTCCATTCCCATAATATTGCCGTCAAGTACATCGCCGTTTTATAGTCCCTCTATTACTTCCTCCACCTTTCTGCTTTCGCTTCTTTGCTTGGAACTGGTTTCCCTTCTGAGCTGTTGATATTCATACAAGTGTTTCTCTTTTCTCCAAAGGTCTCTTTAATTTCCCTGTAGGCAGTATCTATCTCACCCCCAGTTATATATGCCTCTATATCCTTATATTTGTGCTCTAGCCATCCCTGCTTAGCCTTTTTGCACTTCCTGTCGATTTCATTTTTGGGACGTTTGTATTCCGTTTTGCCCTCTTCATTTACTGCATTTTTATATTTTCTCCTTTCATCAATTAAATTCAATATCTCTTCATTTACCCAAGGATTTCTACTGGCCCTCGTCTTTTTACCTACTTGATCCTCTGCTGCCTTGACTATTTCATCTTCATAGCTACCCTTTCTTCTTCTATTGTATTTCTTTCCTCAGTCGGTCCCTAATGCTCTCCCTGAAACTCTCTACAACCTCTGGTTCTTGCAGTTTATCCGGGTCCCATCTCCTTAAATTCCCACCTTTTTGCAGTTTCTTCAATTTTAATCTACAGTTCATATCCAATATATCGTGGTCAGAGTGCACATCTACCCCTGGAAATGTCTTACAATTTAAAACCTGGTTCCTAAATCTCACTCTTACCATTATATAATCTATATGAAACCTTCCAGTGTCTCCAGGCTTCTTCCACGTATACAGCCTTCTTTCATGATTCTTAAGCCAATTGTTAGCTATGATTAAGTTATTTTCTGTGCAAAATTCTACCAGGCGGCTTCCTCTTTCATTCCTTACCCTCATTCCATACTCCCCTACTACTTTTCCTTCTCTTCCTTTTCCTACTATCGAATTCCAATGCCCCATGACTATTAAATTTTCGTCCCCCTTCACTATCTGAATAATTTAACTTGTACGACTTATGATAGTGAAAATAATTCGAAGGTCCCCTGGCAACCTTGATTAAGACTGTTGTGTGTGCTTTGGGTATAAGCAGCTGCTTTGTAAAATTTCATCTACAAGCCTGTAGGCCCAAGCTGGTGGAGGAGAAGCTCTTATCGATCAGTTCGTTGCTCGTAGTTGAAAAGAGATTTCGCTTAACAAAGGAACGACCTGCGAGAGCTTCATTGGAGTAAACGAGCTAGCAGCTGTGGGTACGCAACATGGATGCATCCATCTGTAATCTACATTTGTGTCCCGTTGTCTAGTTTATGTGAGAGTTTCCCTTGAACTATTGGAATAGTCATGGTGTTGGAGTTATTTGAACTTTAAAGAGTATACCAGTAAAACCCTTACCCTTAGCGCTGACTGTTGAAAATGAAGAGATTTATTAAAAAAATTCAGGGGTCGTTTTGAACACGCGGAATTAAAGAAGAGAGATCCTCGCTCCCAGGAGACGCAGGACATGATAATTATGATTGGTAGTATACCAATTTCGGCCAACGGCCTTACCGCAGTGGTAACACCGGTTCCCATCTGATCACCGAAGTTAAGCGCTGTCGGGCTGGGCTAGCACTTCGATAGGTGACCATCCGGTATGCCGATCGCTGTTGGCAAGCGGGATGCACTCAGTCCTTGTGAGGCGAACTGAGGAGTTACTTGATCGAGAAGTAACGGCTCCGGTCTCGTAAACTGACATACGGCCTGGAGAGCGGTGTGCTGATCACATGCCCCACCATATCCGCACCCAGTGACGCCTGAGGTCTGAAGATGACACGGCGACCGGTCGATACCGTTGGGCCTTCATGGCCTGTTCGGACTGAGTTTATTTTAGTTTAGTATACGAATTTCATAAGACAGAAACATGGCATCCGAAGGGAATTGCCAAACTTATTTCATGTGCGTAAGGATAACAAGTGTTTGTTATCAGAATGAGATTTTCACTCTGCAGCGGAGTGTGCGCTGATATGAAACTTCCTGGCAGATTAAAACTGTGTGCCCGACCGAGACTCGAACTCGGGACCTTTACCTTTCGCAGGAGAGCTTCTGTAAAGTTTGGAAGGTAGGAGACGAGGTACTGGCAGAAGTAAAGCTGTGAGTACCGGCCGTGAGTCGTGCTTCGGTAGCTCAGTTGGTAGAGCACTTGCCCGCGAAAGGCAAAGATCCCGAGTTCGAGTCTCGGTCGGGCACACAGTTTTAATCTGCCAGGAAGTTTCAAGTGTTTGTTATGTTTCTGTGTGTGGAATTTTAATTTATGAGAGATCCGCTTCGGAGCGTAGAGGTGGCGGACTACTGGGGATGTATGAGGTGTCTGATAGTGTGATAGCCTGTTACTCTTATTTATCACTTTCAAAACGAGGTATCTGTCTGCTACGAGTAAATGAAATCGTTTAGAGCTGTGGTTGCTAACAGGTGGTCGGCGGACCCCCAGGGGTCCGCGAGCTACGCCAGAGGGGTCCGCAAGATGCTATTAAAATAAAAAAATGCATTAAATATATATCTTATGATAACAGATTTTTTGTTTCGGCCGCTTCCTGCATGAGCAGAGCTTTAGCGAACGCTGACTTCTGCGCCTAGCGTCTTCCTAGAGCCAACTGACACTAGCACACTCTAGCGCAAAACTAGAATTAGATAGAGGCAAATAGTTCTAATGTATGCCGTTAGACTGCGCGCGCTGCCTCTTTGCAGCTGACAACTGACAGTCACTTTACACAGAAACTCGCATTTCAGACGACAATCGGCCATTGTTGATTTATTGCCAGTTCTTTCACAGACCGTGTTGTTTACATATTCAATATTCTGTATTAAAACAGTAGTGTTTGTAAAGCGTCGTTTTCCGCGGAAGCTACCGTTCGCGTAGTTAAAAATGGACCGTTGGTTAAAAAGTGGTTCGTTAAAACGAGAAAGGCTTACACATGAAGAGGAAGATAATGCATTTGATGTTCAAGCAAGTAAGTCAGTGACTCTCGAACCGAAGTTGTCAATGTCCATTGAACTTAAATCGTCGGCGTCCCTTGAACCTAACCCTTCCAAGATCAGTGTTAAACTTATTGGAAAAATTAGAAAATGTAACTCTGATTACTTGGAAATCGGTTTTACGTTCACTGGACCTGAGCAACAGCCTAAACCTCAATGTGTAAGCTGCTATGAAAGCCTTTCGAATGAAACCAGCATAACTCCGGCGGTATCTTGAAACAAAGCACACCAGAGTACAAAAGTAAGTCATTAGATTTTTTTCAAAAATAAATTAGGAGAGTTGAAAACATCTCGTAAAACAATTACCAAACACTTTGCTGAAAATGTAAATGAAAATGCAATCCTTGCGTCTTACGAGGTGGCTCAGCTTGTTGCTAAATGTGGGAAAATCCACACAATTGCTGAGGAACTTATACTGCCATCAGCAATAACACTTTGCAAGAGAATATTAGGTGATGCAGCTGCTAAGGTAATAGGAACTATCCCACTCTCAAATAAAACTGTTCAAAGACGAATTACTGATATGGCAGTTAACATCTAAGAAACATTGCTGGCTTGACTTTGCATGAGTGATATGAACGCTCTACAATTGGATGAAAGCACAGACATATCACAAAAAGCTACAATGTTAGTTTTCGCACGATTCTTATGGGAGGACTAAGTGTTCGAAGATTTTTCTTTTTTCATGCGAACTACTGCATACAACAGCAGATGATATTTGTACAGCATTAAGTATTTATCTCAATGAAGACGATGTCACCCGGAAAAAATGTGTAGGCTTGTTGACGGATGCAGCAAAGTCAATAGCTGGCAAAAAACAGGATTTCTAGTTCTATCAAAGCAGTGAAATGGACTCACTGTTGTATCCATCGTGAAGCCTTAGTAGCCAAAAGATTGCCTGAACCTTTGCAAAAGATACTTAACGAAGTAGTTCAAATCATCAATTACATTAAAACTCGACATCTGCAATCCAGATTATTTTCTTTGTTGTGTAAAGAGATCGGCAGTGAGCATGAGCATCTTCTTATTTATACGGAAGTAACATGGTTTTCTCGAGGTAGGATCTCGTCAAGATTTTTTGAATTTAGAGACGAGGTTCGTGTCTTCCTTCTTGACACAAAGTACGATGATTTTCTCACTAACTTATCTTGGCTTCGCTCAGTTGTGTACTTAGCTGATGTGTTTGAACACTTGAAGGTGTTAAACTTGAGTTTACAATGAAAAAAATCTAGCCATGTTCAAAGTTGAGGATAAGATTAGTGCTATGGTCAAAAAGTGTCAGATCTGGGCGTTAAGGATAGAAAACGAGTCACTAACTAACTTTTCTACTTTAAAACAGTTCTTGGAGTCATCAGAGGAGAGTCTGTCTGACCAGATCAAGATCAATGTAGCCGAGCATCTACGCAGCCTAGCCACCAGTTTTAGAGAGTATCTCCATGAACCTTACCCTGACGATAGATGGATTCGAAGTCCCTTCAGCTGTGAAGAAATAGACAAAATCCAAGGCATCACTGAAGAAGAGCAAGATCAACTTGTGGATCTATCCAGCTGTGATACGATGATAAACATTTTCATCGGTGATAAAATTACAGACTTCTGGGCATCAGCACTCAAGGACTACAAGAAACTTGGAGATAAGGCAATGAAAAAGATCTTTCCATTTGCAACCACATATCGGTGTGAGCAAGCATTTTCTTCCATGTGTTTCATGAAAAACAAATATAGGAATCGGCTCGACATGCTGTCGGATTTTAGAGTGAAAGTTACAAGTTTGGAACCTAATATTTCAGAAATAATGGACTCAAAGGTCAGATTGAACTCATTTCATTAAGAACTGAAAATTAAAATTAACTGTATACTGATGGAGGACTCTGTTGTAACTGTATTTTTTCAAATAAGTAATACCTTGTATGAGATTAGTGCTTTCTTATTTTTCATACATGTCTACTCAAGCCGGTCTGGTGGCCGAGGGGTTCTAGGCGCTTCAGTCCGGAGCCGCGCTGCTGCTACGGTCGCAGGTTCGAATCCTGCCTCGGGCATGGATGTGTGTGATGTCCTTAGGTTAGTTAGGTTTAAGTAGTTCTAAGTCTAGGGGACTGATGACGTCAGACGTTTAGTCCTATAGTGCTCGCTCAGAGCCATTTGAACCATTTTTGTCTACTCAATGCAATCTCAAGTGTAGTACACTTGAAATACCAATACACTCAGTTTTAATTTTATTCTGTCATTTTCAGTTCATACTCAATTTTTATTTTTTAAGGAATTTGTTATACTAAACACCCAGATTTGAAGACAAAAAATTTGAGAAATAATCAAAAATTGAACAATAACAATGATGGCTAAATTGAAAAAGTTTTAAGCTCAATATTTTTTCGATAATGAATACGTCAGTGTTTCTTCTAAGTACCAAAAATAGAAAACGTATAAAAAGACTCTTAATTTGGCTTTTTTAGGTACTTGATACTGTGATATGACAAGGTACCAATCATTCTCGGTGAGGGGGTCCTCGAGAAAACTTTGTTGGGAACCCCTGGTCTAGAGATAGGTGTAAACATAGGACGTATAGCTCTGATTAACTAGAATGTGAGAGGGTTGTTCTGTATTTGGATACAAAGGTGTTGATGCTGTTCAGAAACTGTCGACAAGTTTTTTCAATGGTAGAATTTAAGTATGGGTTATAATCCGGCTGACAACGGGCACCGTTAAATAATGTTGATAGTTTTACTTGCTGAATCAACAGCACTTGGATACTCTGTACACATTCCTGCACCGTCTGCCTATCTACACCATCGCATTCGTCTCCCCAGATGTTGCTGTGAGTCGCTGTGTTTGAACGCCACTCCAGGCTACTTTTTAAATTTCTTATTATGTAGAGAAATGCTGACATAGAGTCCTACATTCGAATGAGTGCTAAATTATTTTCTCATTAGCACTTAACGTAACGGTCTGTTCTAACAATTACTCCTCGATAATTCTCAAATGAATATTCTCATAACCTAGAGATTAAACAGGAATAAAATTACAGCAATGTCGAGGAAGGCCAACCACTTAATTTCCCCTGCTCATCATTTATGATGCTTCTGTAGAGTTATACACATCTGCTTACACCTGTATCGTTTCAGGTATATGCCGGCTGTTTGCGCTGCGTCTCTGAAGCGCAAGCTCTACTCCTGGATGACTTGTCTGCTCAAGAAACGCTTCGTCTATGAGAACGTATTCTTTCCTAGTGCAAGGGTGATTGGGACTTGATAACATTGCAGACTGAGTATGGCAACATTGTGATAGTCGAGATACATCCTAGGGTGACAAAGAATTATCCCACTATATTTACTTGATGTTGTCTTCGTATTTCAATTAAATATTCTGAATGATTTTCACTTGTGGTGTGTCACCTATCAAACGCATGTCATTCCACGCAGAAACTACAACTAATTTCGTATTTAATGCGAATTATGAGTTAGCCATTGCTACGATTCTGAGGGAACATTGACTACTACCGCCTTCTGACCTACTTCTGCTTCGGATTATAATGAATAAACGGTCAGTTCTGATAATCGTGTCAATGAATTTCCCCCTCTGCCTCCGCGACAAGTTCAGAATCCTATTGGCCCCAGAACAGAATCTGTAACGGCGACAAACAAGCGACGTCGCACTCAGGGTGGTGTTGATGAGGATTTGGCTGTGCCTTCTGCGTCAACCTTCTCCGCATCGATTGTGTCCCCTGCTCCTCTTGATGCTACGATACCTCCCGTCCGGTGGTACGGTGAGTGGCGAAGAAGTTATCTCCAGCATCCCTCCTGCTCGCGAGATGGCTCCTTCTGAGCTGCTTGTGTGTGGAGAGGAAGCAGAGTCCCCCCCCCCCCCCCCTCCTTCGTATTTGTGTCCTCCGTTACAGTCTGAGACGATGCAATTTCCTTCTGCTCCTTCGTCTTCACCCGCCGACCGTTTCCTGCATTTGCCGACTACAGCAACTCCCGAAAAGGATAAAATTAGCGACCAAGTATCACCTTTTGCATCAGCAGTTCCACAGAAAGCTTCCGCCTTAGTGACTGGAACTGCATTACATGACCCTAGTTCTGAGGGGCAGGAAGCTGTGACTATGACCCCTCCCACACCTTCGCCTGCAGAGGCCGCCATCCCACGTAACCGACAGAAACAGCGTATACAAGCTGACCGTGCGGTGGCACGTAAGAAATCTAAGAAAAAAGGTTGCGATGATGGGGGTTCTGGTCCTCCGATGTCTGATTCCTCTGTGGATTCCGCAATGGATATTGACTCTCAGCTGTCTACCTAATTCTACCCGGACGTTCCGTACATCCCTGTATAGCTGTGATCAATGCCCCAAGACCACACGTTCATTTCCTTAGACGTTAATCGTCTTGAATCAGAATTGCGATTGGCTCGCTACGTCAGTTCATTTATGACTCATGTGCGGACATAGTCTTCTTACAGGAGGTGCTATTTAGGCATTTCTCCTTACCTGGTTTTTGTGTGATCTTTAATGTAGCACCCGAATATTCTACGGGGAGCATCTTATTCTTTCGCGAAGACATTCCTATTGCTGGAGTGGAAATGTTGGATTCTGGCAGGGGCATAGGTTGTCAACTTTTTAATCTTACCTTTGTTCTTTTATATGCTCCTCCTGGCACTGGTCGCGCAGTGGATCGTTCACGTTTTTATAAATAGGATATTGTTTATCTGTTGAGTAAGAGTCCTCTGGGTATTCTGTTCGGTAGTGATTTTAACTGTGTGATGCGTCCTGCAGATCAATATCCCCTTTTTTAAATTCTGCCGCGAATTACATGAATTGGTCCGCTCCTTACGCCTGCAAGACGCCTGGTTATTAAATACCCGACGTTAGTTAAATTTACTCACTTTACTGCAACTTCTAGTAGCCGGTTAGATAGATTTTACTTATCAGACAGCCTGCGTCATTTCATTCTTAATGTTGAAGTCATCCCAGCTTCCTACGCTGATGACTGTGCTCTGACTACAGCCGCAATCTAGAACGGCAACCAGTCAAATTGTTTCGCACTCCGTGGATGTTAAACGTCGCTCACCTGACTGACCCCTCTCTCGATGACGTGATGCGAGCCGTGTGGCAGCGTACCCTACGATCCACTGGTAAGTACTCTTCCATCCTTGACCGGTGAACACAGCTGTCAAAACCGAGGATCGGGCAATCTTTGATACTTTTCTGTGCTGCCAAAGAGCGAGACTTTCGGAGAGCTTACGAATATTACCATTCCATCCTGCGTGAACTTTAGGATGCTTCGGATCACGCCCCTCTGCGAATAGCGAATCTTAGGTATAAAGATAAAATTGTTGACTTTGAAAAGAATACAAATGGAAGGGTTGAAAATGCTATCCATGCCACGATCTTTGGTGACGGAAGAACTGGCTTCCTTATATCGTTTGCTTCGGCATCAGACGCATCGCCGACGCGCTTGTATTCATTCTCTCACGATAAATAATGGGCATATCGTATCGGAGCAAGCTGGTATAGTGCGGGTCTTACACCAGTACTATGTAGACATCTACGACATCGATGAGTCCAGGCCAACGCCTTATGACCCTCTAGTCACCATCTGCGATACGACAATTACACCTGAACATAATGAAACGTTCTTAGCTGCATTTCAGCCTGAGGAAGTTTACAAACTTATTGTGAGATCGCCTTCTTAAAAATCTCCGGGTCTGGATGGACTTCCCAAGGAACTTTACGTTCGCTTTTGGCCGCTGTTGGGTGCTACCTTTAACTCTCTTTTGAATGAAGTGTTACAGGGTAGAGTAGCGCCGACCTCGTTCGAAGTGGGGAAAATGTTTTAATCCCGAAACGCCCTGGTCCGGCTTCCCCTGAGAGCTTTCGCCCAATTACGTTGTTCAACTTTGATTATAAGACTGTGACGAGGGCAGTTTATAGTAGGATGTCGGCTCTGATGGAGATGATTGTTGCCAAACATCAAAGCTGCGTACCTGGTCGTACCATTGTTAATCCTATAGTCGAGTGTCGTGACGTGGTTTCGGTTGCTGCTGTAACGTCCGTCCCTTGTGCCCTTGCTTTCCTAGATTTTGATAAGACATTTGATCGTGTTAATAACGACTTCTTGCTTCGGATTCTGGAGGCAGTTGGTTTTGCTGCTGATACACGACGAGTGCTCTCAAACTTGTTTACGGGTATTTCAGCTTTGGTGGTTGTTAATGGCCAACTGACGCCCCCGATAAATATCCGTCGGGGTATGGCTCAAGGAAGCCCGCTGTCAATGACTTTGTTTGTGTTGTCTCTGGAGCCCATACTTCTGATACTAACATCCCAGATGGAAGGTTGGACGCTTTCCGGAGGGACTATAGCTGTTCGTGCATACGCGGATGATGTGGTGGTTGTACTCCGCAATTCTGCGGAGATACCTCGACTGAAGGCTGTAATCGATAATTATTGTCGAGTTCAGGTGCACTACTTGATGAAGGTAAATGCAGGTTTCTTACTTTGCGAGGTTTTGAAGACGCAGTTGTTCCGTGGGCTACTGTGGTGGATCGGCATACGTCTCTCAGTATCATCATTGATCGTTGTCCACTCAAAATGGCGACGCTCAACTGGAAGTCTGTTACAGAAAAAATTCAGGGAGCGATACTAGAATATGAAAGGCGTTCTCTTGCTCTGCTCCAGAAAGTCCGAGTATTGGATACGTAGGTTTTATGCAAAGCTTATTATGTGACGCAAGTTTATCCGCTTCCCTCCATGATGGCGAAGAAACTACAGCAACTGTCTGGTCGTTTCTTATGGAAAAGACATATATTTCACTTACGGTGTGAGGTGGTTACTGTGGTGTCACCGCCAGACACCACACTTGCTAGGTGGTAGCTTAAATCGGCCGCGGTCCATGTAGTACATGTCGGACCCGCGTGTCGCCACTGTGATCGCAGACCTAGCGCCACCACCAAGGCAGGTCTCGTGATACGAGAGAGGACTCGGCCCCCAGTTGTACGAGAATCTAGCTACCGCCCAGTGGTACGAGAACCAAGCTACCGCCCAGTTGTACGCGAACCTAGCTATCGCCCAGTTGTACGAAGCCTTTCTCTCTCATTAGCCGAGAGACAGAATAGCCATCAGAAGTTAAGGGCTACGAACTAGCAAGGAGCCATTTGTATCAGTGCCTATAGCTTACGAGTAATCAAGAGAGATGTATTCCAAGGAATTATTAAAAGTTAAGTAAAAAGCATCTACATACTTTTCTTCTTATTCATTCATAAGTTTTTATGTTCCAGACTTCACGCCCGTATGCTTATTGCCATTCGTGCACTATCGGCCACAGCGTTAGTTTAGCATTCCTTTTCAGCAATCAACATCACGGTGTCGGTCCAGCTACCGACACAACATTTATTGGCGACGAGAAAAAGAGTTTGTATTACTTCGTTTGTTTGCTTCATTGGCGCCGTTTTTAAAGTGTTCTGATTGCTTACATTTAATTGTGTCATGGCTTCGCCACATTCTCCAGATGTACTGTCCGAATTTTATCGCTTGCAGACTCAGCAGACGCAGGCGTTACTGGATGCTCTTGGACAGCTCGTCCAGGGTCAACGTGCGCTGCACACCGATGCGGCCGCAGCCGCTTCACCGCTACCGCAGCCACAACCTGCCGTTGCACCGCCTTTTAGGCACTACGACCCGAACCAAGAGACCTGGCAAGAGTGGTCCCGCCAGTTCAACTTCCACCTCGCTGCCTACAGAATTCAAGGTAATGAGCGGCAGCCGTTTTTGCTTTCTTGTGTCGGTGTGTCCACATACCGTGTGATAGTGAAATTGTTTCCCCGACGAGACGTAGCAACTCTGTCCTACGAGGAAATTTTGTCTGCATTAGATGCCTATTTCAAAGAAACAGTTAATGTGGTTGCAAAACGGTATACGTTTTTTCGTACAAAACGTACGGCCGGTCAAACTAATAGGGAGTGGGTAGCAACATTGCAAGGACTTACTAGGGACTGTGCCTTTGAATGTGACTGTGGTCTTTCTTATTCAGATACAATGGTGCGTGTTGCAATTGCACAGAACGTTTCTGATGTTCGCATACGGGAGCAAATTTTGAAACTGGTTAATCCCTCCCTTCAACAAGTGATAGACATATTGGATAGACAGGACACACTGGACTGTGCTCAGGAATCTTTTGAAACTTCGCCAGCCGTGTGTAACATTAACCGGCCCGCTGGACGCGCTGCGCGGCCCGGTAACCGGGCCTCGCGCACGGCGACACAGCGACCGCCGCGTGCTAACCCAGGGGTGCCGCGCCAGCCCGCAAATGCAGTGAAATCATGCCCGCGGTGTGCTACTAGACATTCGCGTGAACATTCCCGTCACGCCAAGCTATTTGCTTTTTCTGCAATAAGAAAGGACATGTTCAAAGTGTTTGCCAGAAAATCTCAGATCAGACAATCACAATCATTCCAGGCCCTTTGCTTCGCGCCGGAATCGAACCAAGGACTCTCAGGCTCGTGGACCTTCGCCTATGGACATTCATGTCGTTAATTCCACTTCGTCCAGTGACACTTTCTCTAACAGTGACTGTGTTCGTCCCACAAAAACTGTGCGTCGACGTCGCCGGAAATCACGTCAATTAGCAAGTGATTCTGTACCAGTGTCTGTTCCAATTGCACAAAACAGTCGCTCTTGTCGTCAGCAGGACAATAAACTTTTTGTGGACTTAGACTTTGACGGCCAAGTGATACCATTCCAGCTCGATACCGGAGCTGCAGTTTCATTGCTCAATCACGACACGTACAAACAACTGGGCGCACCTCCGTTGCGTTCCGCAAATGTTAAGCTAACTACATATTCCGGACAGACAATTCCTGTGTTAGGACAGTGCAGCCTTCTTGCAACATACAAGGGACAAACAAAACTTGTGTCATTTTACGTTCTTCGTTCTTCTTCTGCAGTGAATTTGTTTGGTCTAGATTTATTTAAGTTGTTTAACATGTCTATTGTCAATCAGGTCCTATCAGTGAATCAGACAGTGCCTACAGACAGTGTTTCTCGGCTGTGTGACGAATTTGCAGACATTTTTGCACCGGGCTTAGGTTGCGCTAAAAACTATGAAGCACATTTAGAACTGAAGGTAAACGCGCAACCGAAATTTTTCAGGGCGCGCAATGTTCCCCACGCATTGCGTGATGAGGTCGCAAGAACGTTACACGATCTCGAATCACAGGGTGTAATTGAACGTGTGCAAGCTTCTCTCTGGGCCTCACCCTTAGTAATTTTGCCAAAACCTTCCGGAAAATTGAGACTTTGCGTGGACTTCAAGGCCACAGTGAATCCACAGCTAGTGACTGCTACTTTTCCTTTGCCCCGCCCGGAAGATCTTTTTGCTAAACTGTGCCCGGGAAAATATTTTTCAAAGTTGGACCTAGCCGATGCGTACTTGCAAATACCGGTGGACGACGAATCCCAGCGCGTATTAGTGGTTAACACGCATCTTGGATTGTACCGCTTCAAAAGACTGCCTTTCGGGTGTGCATCCGCCCCTGCCTTGTTTCAGCAATATTTACAAACTATTTGTGCGTCGGTCCCTACTGCAGCAAACTATCTGGACGATATAGTGATCTCCGGACAGACAGAAGAAGATCATCTTGCGAATTTACGAACATTATTTCAGGTCTTGCGGCAAAATGGTCTTCGCTTGAGGAAGGACAAATGTGTGTTTTTTGCTCGTGACTTACCATACCTGGGACATGTCATTAATGCCCAAGGCATACATCCAAGTCCAGAGCACCTCCGTGCCATACAAGAATTGCCTTCCCCTCAAAATGTGAAACAGCTACAGAGTGTGTTGGGTAAAATTAACTATTATCATAAATATGTGTGCAATGCCTCTTCCATTTCAGCTCCGCTTCATCGCTTACGCCGTAAAGGTGTTCCGTTCGTCTGGACGACGGAATGTGAACGCGCCTTTCGCCAGTTGAAATCGGCGTTGCTTTCTAATACTTGCCTTACGCCATTCGATCCCCAGAAACCCCTTTTGTTGATGGTAGATGCTTCGGATTTCGGGATCGGTGCTGTGCTTGCGCACAAAGTTGGCTCTCATGATCGCCCTATTGCCTTTGCGTCCAAATTGCTCTCGTCTGCGCAAAGAAATTATTCACAGATAGAGAAAGAAGCTTTGGCTCTCGTGTTTGGTGTTACTAAGTTCCATGATTTCTTGTATGGTCGTCACTTTACCATCATCACAGACCACAAACCTTTGACATCGCTTTTTCATCCGACCAAGCCTGTACCTCCACGTACAGCGCAGAAATTCATTCGCTGGTCTATTTTCCTCTCGCAGTACCGCTACGATATCTTGTATCGGTCCACTGCTACGCACGGAAACGCCGATGCGTTGTCCCGTTTGCCTGTTGCTGAGAATAAAGCATTCGATTCTTCCGAACTTGCTTGCATGTTCATTGATTCGGAAACCGATGAAGTGGTCGAATCGTTTCCGATTGATTTTCGTCGTGTCGCTACAGCCACAGCTGCTGACCCTGTCCTTGCTACTGTTTTACGTTTTGTTGCTACGCAATGGCCTTTGTCAAAGTCTCGGATCGAGGATCCGTTGGTTCGCCGATTTTTTGCTCACAAGGAGAGACTTTTTGTTCGACGTGGTGTTTTGTTGTTGCGTTCTGATAATGATCAGTCCAGAGTCGTGGTCCCACGTTCGTTACAGTCCTCTGTTTTACGGCTTCTTCACCAAGGACATTGGGGTATAGTGCGAACGAAACAACTTGCTCGTCAGCACTGTACTTGGTTCGGAATCGATGCTGCGATTACGACTATGTGTTCTTCGTGCCCGGCGTGTGCCGAACAACAGTCCGCACCGCCGCGGAAAGTCTTTGCGTGGCCAAAAGCCACTTCCCCTTGGCAACGCTTGCACATTGATTTTGCTGGTCCATTCTGGAATGCTCGATGGTTGGTTCTGGTCGACGCCTTCAGTAATTTTCCTTTTGTTGTCCGGATGTCTTCCACGACGTCCTCCGCCACCATCCAAGCGTTGTCTGCTATCTTTTGCATTGAAGGTCTTCCGCAGACTATTGTTTCCGACAATGGCCCACAATTCATGTCCGCAGAATTTCAGTCATTCTGCCAGGCCAATGGTATTCAACATCTGACATCCGCGCCGTTTTCGCCTCAGTCCAACGGTGCCGCTGAACGATTGGTCCGGACTTTCAAGTCACAGATGTTGAAATTGAAAGAGTCGCATTCTCGGGAGGACGCATTGTTGCTCTTTTTGTCTTCGTATCGCTCTCAGCCCCGAGATGGTCGCTCGCTGGCTGAGTTGCTCCACGGTCGTCCTCATCGCACCTTGATGTCTTTGCTGCATCCGCCGCATCAGGTTCCTGTGCAGCGGCAGACTCCTGCTTTTGCTCCAGGCGACGTTGTATTTTATCGCAACTATCGCGGTTCACGGCGTTGGCTCGCAGGGCGCATTCTTAGCTGCCTCGGCCGCGCGATGTATTCGGTTTTGGGGGCCTCTGGTGAGGTGCGTCGGCATCTCAATCAGCTGCGCCTCTGTCGTCGCTCGGGTTCTGCCGCTCCCCGTCTGCTTTCAGCGACGGTGCCGTCCGGTCAGCGCCCTGGGGACCCATCTACTGGCTCGCCTCATCCCCAGGTGTTACCGACGATGCCTTCCATTTTGCCCCATGGCGACGCGCCGCCGCCGCCGCCGCAGCAGCAGCCGCCGCCGCCGCCGCCGCTTGTTCTCCCGCCGGCGCCGCCCGCGTTCGACGCTTCGTTGCAGCCGCCAAGCGCCTCCCAGGGTCACGCGCCGCCGGTCGCTTCCCGTGACCAGCTGTCCTCCGCCATGGAACTCCCGCCCGCTCCGGACCACATGACGTCATCGCGCGTCGGCTACCCCGACGCCATGGAAATCGACCCTTCGGTCCCTCCTGTCTTATTACGGGCGCATACACCGCATGTTGACGTGCACCCTGGACTAGTTTTGCAGGCGTTTCCTAGCTCCCCTCGGACCGGATGGCCGGGTGCGGGTGGCACAGCCTCGCCTGTTGTTAGGCTCCCCACCTCATCGCATACGTCAACATGTGGTCCTCCCCACGGCGGGCGGAAGCCTTATCTCACGACCGTTCGCCGATTTGCGGGGGAGGAATGTGGTGTCACCGCCAGACACCACACTTGCTAGGTGGTAGCTTAAATCGGCCGCGGTCCATGTAGTACATGTCGGACCCGCGTGTCGCCACTGTGATCGCAGACCTAGCGCCACCACCAAGGCAGGTCTCGTGATACGAGAGAGGACTCGGCCCCCAGTTGTACGAGAATCTAGCTACCGCCCAGTGGTACGAGAACCAAGCTACCGCCCAGTTGTACGCGAACCTAGCTATCGCCCAGTTGTACGAAGCCTTTCTCTCTCATTAGCCGAGAGACAGAATAGCCATCAGAAGTTAAGGGCTACGAACTAGCAAGGAGCCATTTGTATCAGTGCCTATAGCTTACGAGTAATCAAGAGAGATGTATTCCAAGGAATTATTAAAAGTTAAGTAAAAAGCATCTACATACTTTTCTTCTTATTCATTCATAAGTTTTTATGTTCCAGACTTCACGCCCGTATGCTTATTGCCATTCGTGCACTATCGGCCACAGCGTTAGTTTAGCATTCCTTTTCAGCAATCAACATCACGGTGTCGGTCCAGCTACCGACACAACAGTTACAAAGCTTCGTTCCATTCGGGGGTTGGGCCTGGCTGACAAAGGAAGACGCGGATGCTACACTCCTGGAAATTGAAATAAGAACACCGTGAATTCATTGTCCCAGGAAGGGGAAACTTTATTGACACATTCCAAGGGTCAGATACATCACATGATCACACTGACAGAACCACAGGCACATAGACACAGGCAACAGAGCATGCACAATGTCGGCACTAGTACAGTGTATATCCACCTTTCGCAGCAATGCAGGCTGCTATTCTCCCATGGAGACGATCGTAGAGATGCTGGATGTAGTCCTGTGGAACGGCTTGCCATGCCACTTCCACCTGGCGCCTCAGTTGGACCAGCGTTCGTGCTGGACGTGCAGACCGCGTGAGACGACGCTTCATCCAGTCCCAAACATGCTCAATGGGGGACAGATCCGGAGATCTTGCTGGCCAGGGTAGTTGACTTACACCTTCTAGAGCACGTTGGGTGGCACGGGATACATGCGGACGTGCATTGTCCTGTTGGAACAGCAAGTTCCCTTGCCGGTCTAGGAATGGTAGAACGATGGGTTCGATGACGGTTTGGATGTACCGTGCACTATTCAGTGTCCCCTCGACGATCACCAGTGGTGTACGGCCAGTGTAGGAGATCGCTCCCCACACCATGATGCCGGGTGTTGGCCCTGTGTGCCTCGGTCGTATGCAGTCCTGATTGTGGCGCTCACCTGCACGGCGCCAAACACGCATACGACCATCATTGGCACCAAGGCAGAAGCGACTCTCATCGCTGAAGACGACACGTCTCCATTCGTCCCTCCATTCACGCCTGTCGCGACACCACTGGAGGCGGGCTGCACGATGTTGGGGGCGTGAGCGGAAGACGGCCTAACGGTGTGCGGGACCGTAGCCCAGCTTCATGGAGACGGTTGCGAATGGTCCTCGCCGATACCCCAGGAGCAACAGTGTCCCTAATTTGCTGGGAAGTGGCGGTGCGGTCCCCTACGGCACTACGTAGGATCCTACGGCCTTGGCGTGCATCCGTGCGTCGCTGCGGTCCGGTCCCAGGTCGACGGGGACGTGCACCTTCCGCCGACCACTGGCGACAACATCGATGTACTGTGGAGACCTCACGCCCCACGTGTTGAGCAATTCGGCGGTACGTCCACCCGGCCTCCCGCATGCCCACTATACGCCCTCGCTCAAAGTCCGTCAACTGCACATACGGTTCACGTCCACGCTGTCGCGGCATGCTACCAGTGTTAAAGACTGCGATGGAGCTCCGTATGCCACGGCAAACTGGCTGACACTGACGGCGGCGGTGCACAAATGCTGCGCAGCTAGCGCCATTCGACGGCCAACACCGCGGTTCCTGGTGTGTCCGCTGTGCCGTGCGTTTGATCATTGCTTGTACAGCCCTCTCGCAGTGTCCGGAGCAAGTATGGTGGGTCTGACACACCGGTGTCAATGTGTTCTTTTTTCCATTTCCAGGAGTGTATATGTGCGACGTACTGTTTTGATAATAACTCAAGGAAGTCACACACTGACGTCTCGTTTATTTCTCTGTGTCCGCCCAGCTAGTCTTGAACCCCCTATTGATATTGGTAGCATAAATTATAAGTTAAAACACATTCGTGATTTCTATCTTGCGGCGAGCTATTGAGGGGCTGACATTTTATGGAGACCCTTCCTCACCATGTAATTCCTACAGGTTCGTTGGAAAGCAGTTCCTTGCCCGAACCTCGTTGAAAGAGGATCGCCGAAAACAAGCTGGGCGACAGTTTGGTGTAATATCAGTCTTCCGATATTGCCGATGCGCGCAGCCTCCTCTTGGTATAAGGTACTAAATAACTTGATTCCATTGAACGAGCGAATTTTCCGTATTGGGCTTAGCGACACGGATTTATGTAGTCGTTGTACGTCCTCAGATACGATACAAAATCGTTTTGCTTGTGGAGGTCATATGGAAAATTGGTCTTGGATTAGGACGCTCTGTGTCCGCCCAGCTAGTCTTGAACCCCCTATTGATATTGGTAGCATAAATTATAAGTTAAAACACATTCGTGATTTCTATCTTGCGGCGAGCTATTGAGGGGCTGACATTTTATGGAGACCCTTCCTCACCATGTAATTCCTACAGGTTCGTTGGAAAGCAACTGGCCTTCCTTACTCGATCTTCTGAGACTTTACAGACTACGGACATCATATTGCGACTGGATTCTTCCTTCTTTCCACGGTCGAAAACCCATATCGTTACGTGGTTACTGGGACACTTCGTTCATTATGTCGTAGAAAGCGAGGGGGAGGATCACATGAACTTCATGCAGCACTTAGTAACGGATTATTGGACATGCTTTAGAATGCCTCGATATCGAGACCTCTTCTCCAACATGTTGAATCTTGTTTTCCGTCGGTAAAGTGTTGGTTATTTCATTTTTCTGATGATATGTGTTTCCCTTGTTATATATGTTTTCAATGTGATTTGCTTCGGTTTATTCTCTCCTAGTTTCCCTGTAAAATGTTTATAGATGAAGTATATATAGACATGAGCGTATACAATCCTTGGAATCATATCGAAATTTTTCTTTGTTTCCAATGTAGAATATGATCTGATTCGTTTTCTTTCTGCTTTTAGATTCTGTGTAATACAAAATAAATAAAAAATTTAAAATACTATTGTTTATACACATCATGAGAGCTTGGTGGTGGTTTTCGGCTATGTTCTCGGTTTTTTTTTCATTCGCCTTTTGTTATTGTTATGTTATCATAATTAATTTGTTCTCCCATTCGCAGCTTATTTTTTTACATGATGATCTGACAGTGGTCTACTTTATTTATTTAATCGTATGGTGATTTTATACAATATACAGTTGATATAAGGCAAATGATTTTATACAATATACATATGATATAAGACAAGATTAAACCTTAAAGTCCGTGTTTTTCAACCAGTTAATTAAGCTGAGTGTGAGAGTGAACAAGTCATCGGGAATTGCAGGGTATGAATGACGTAGACAGCATTGGACTAAATGTTCAATTGTCTGCTCTTCTTGATTACATTCACACATTGGTGAACTGATCCAGCCCCATTTGTAACTGAAGTAGCTACAACAACCATGTCCAGTCCTTATCCTGTTGAGGCGGCACCAGCGTTTCCTCGGTAGGTCAAAAGCTTTTGGCTTCTTTGTGAGATCAAGGTGATGGGCTCTTGTTCCCAATGTTTTTGTTGACCATTCATGCTTCCAGCTTTCATTTAGATCAAAACCATCCGCGATGAGTTGTCCTGCAGTAACACTTGCTGGTCTTCTTGATCGCAATCGTTGCTGTGGCGGATGACAGAATTCCTGGTGAAGTGGTAGAGAAGGTGATGCAGAGATTTTCTTGGCCTCCCTCAGTAGAGCTTGATGTGGAGGGATGTGACTCAGTACAGGTGACCAGTGGCATGGGATTGATTTGATGGAACCAGTAATGCAGCGCATTGTGTCGTTAAAGCCGGCCTCGGTAGCCGAGCGGTTCTAGGCGCTTCAGTCCGGAACCGCGCTGCTGCTACTGTCGCAGGTTCAAATCCTGCCTCGGGCATGGATGTGTGTGATGCCCTTAGGTTAGTTAGGTTTAAGTGGTTCTAAGTCTAGGGGACTGATGACCTCAGATGTTAAGTCCCATAGAGCTCAGAGCCATGGTGTCGTTAAGTTTTGTGTCTACCTTCTTCACATGTACACTTTCCAGCCAGACAGGTGCACAGTACTCGGAGCAGAGTACACAAGACTGATGCCAGTTAAAAGCAGACAGTCAGCAGAGGTTCCCCAGGTGGTACCACTGAACTTATGTAGTATGTTGTTCCTTGCAGCAACTTAATGAGAAAGCTTGGTGATGTGCTCTTTGTATCTCAGGATTCTATCTAGAGTGATTCCGAGATATTTTGGAAAGGATTGTACCTCAACGTTTGTCCATTGAGCAGAACTCTTGGTTTGTAGTTCGCAGCACGATTCGCTAGATGGAAACAAGAGACATCAGTTTTTGATGTGCTTGGGATCAATCTCCAGGTCTTAAAGAAAGTTGACATCTTCTTCCGATCCTTCGTAAGAATTCCTTCACCATCTTCGAAATTACTGCTCTGTGCTACCAGTGCAATGTCATACAGCATAGATGAATTTAGTTGATACTGTGGTTGGTAAATCATTAATGTATAAATTGAATTGTGATGGGGCTAAAACAGATCCCTGTGGTAGTCCATTATTTAGTTTCCGTTTGTGACTTTTAGAGCTGCCTAGAAACACTACTAATTGTCTGTCACTAAGCATGCTGAAGTTTCATGATAGTACCAAGTCACGCTGATAATTTAAAAAAAACTGTAGTTGGTCGCTACATCAGGGAAACATCGTAGCGCTGTGCAGCTTTAGTTATGTTAGTTGTATTTCTAATCTCACAGGAGACTTATGTTTTACCTCTCATGTGACAGAGCTACAGCCGTTCCGCTTCCTGAATGTGGCAAATCATTCAAGTTTAAACGATCCTATGTCAGACGAGAACCTTATTTGAGTTGGCTTCTTCAATAACACTCACCCCAGACAAGGTCAGATGTTAGAGCTGCCTGCCTTCAACCTTCTATTAAATCCAAAATCATCACAATCCTATGCATCAATCTCCTTTTTTTAGGTAAATTTTGCCGCAGTGGTAAATTGTCATATGCTGCGACAATACTGCTTGTAATGCTGTAGTTATTGCGTGTTGAACACGACATTTATAGAAAGTGTTTTACGCTGAAAAGGAAAAAAGCTACAGTGTTAAATAATCTTATGCTTGCCAATGCGAGTAATGAAACTCCCGCTTTAGATCAGACGTTCAAGGCGCGATCTGTGGCAACCAACTCGGCTGTCGCCGGCAAGCGTCAAGCGACAGTCGACCTGTGGAGCAGAAATTGCTCTCTTGAGGACAGGCAGCCGTGGAAACGTTTCTCAAGGACTTGTTGTAACTGCCGGGTTATTTCCGAGCCTCCAATAGATTAACGCTGTTAACAGACGTACGAGTTGTGGTTTACTAAATTACGGAAGAATCTGGTTCTATAACACAGATTTTTTTTCACACTACGTGACGTTTACCATGAACGGACAGTGCAGCAGAGTAGCGCAGGTGGCAGCCAATACTTCCTGTGAAAACTTCCGCGCCCTACAGTGTTGGCAGTTTGTGTAGGAGGCCGTTACGTGATTTTATTTCAGTGATTACAAAAGCAAGTTGAATGTACGCATTGAGTAGCTGAGGCAGCTGGTTAATGGCGATTCGATCGAGCAGGAAATGAATGTATTGAACAGACTATATTCCACTCCATAGAGTCAGGAAATGAAAATTTTCATACAGTGTAGCGCCCCTTTACTACGACAAAATCATGACCCAGTCATATGTGTTCAGCAGTCTGGGTGCTTGATGCTAGGTTGGTATACGTAGGCTCAAGGATCGATTTCCTGTTCGGTCGACGGGTTTTAATAGGCACTGGTAGGTTGTATTTATTCCTCGCTATGCAAAATGAAAAACGTACGATTCCACTATGGTCCAAAATTCGCATTAAACTTGGTCCCTTCACTGTCGACTACTGTTCAGGGTGGGCCATGACAGAGGCGTTAGTGGCAGCATGTGGAAGCTCTGTCACCAGAAATCTTTCTTTCACTAGTATTTTTATTTTAGTTAAAGAACCAGACACCTCGTAAGGTCTGAAACCTTCCCGTCTCCTCTACATATCTCTTTTGTTACGCAACCTTCCCTTTTACAATAACCTGTGAAACCTTCCCTTAGGATTTCTATATCTTGCTTAATAATAACAAATAAAATCTTCCCTTTGATATTAATTCTCTTTCTCAATCTTCGCATACAAATTTAAATGCTGTTTATTAAAAGTGATTTTCTGATTATTTCGACGAAACATAGAATGTGTCGTCGTCGTGGCCCTCAGTCGTTATCTGCAATAACCCAAAACTGTTCCTTACCTTTTCTACTCTTACTGGATCGTCATCGAACTGCGACATGAATATACTTACTATGTTTTACTATACTTTATTAGCTGCTAGTGGGCTATCATAATAAGTGGCTGTATTTATTAGCAAAGCTGACGTCATTCTTTGATAGCAAAGCTGACGATATTCTTTAATTAATTTGACTGAAGTTACGTAATTCATAGATAAACTTTTTATTGACAACAATAAAATTTTGCAAAGTTTTACGTTGATGGGTTTTGGGATGGATTATAATCAGTAATGCAATATTGCTGGCAAAAATTAATTATATTCTGAGTGAAATGATTTTACAAACGTTGAAATGGGACTTACTTTTTACAATAATCTTACAACTAGCATTGCGCAAACATACCTTCAGTAGTCTTGAGTTTCTCAAAAAAATAATTCAATAACATTAGTTCCTCTTACGATAATAGTTAGCTGATGTCTCTGTACATCCGTTTATAATTTCTTGTAAATCGTAGCTGGTGGTTGGCAGGCACACCGCTCCTCTTCAACTTCTCGCTTCAGACCCGCTACCGACTCCCTTCACATCTCGCTTACTACTGACTTCCTACGAACGCTAAAGTGCGGTCACTCCCGCCAACAATGCTTTCTGGTGCAGACAATCCTTGCTACCATTACAAAATGTATCAATGCGCGATCTTCCCCGCTCTTTTCTTAAAATGTATCCATACGCGGTATCCCCCGCCCTTTTTAAAATTATATAAATGTGCGGTCTCTCCTGCCAACTATACTTTGGTGCAGACAATTCCCTGCTACCACAATTATTTCCAACATGACAGATATTAATTACTCCTACTTAATTCTATTAATGAAATATAAACATCTTTCATAAATTGTGGTTTGACAATAGACAATAGAAATATGCACGTCTTACAGGTCACCTATTCTATCTTTACTTCAGCTTGAGATGTTGGATATGTTGGTTCTGGATTGGGAGTCGAACTTGGATCTTCCCTCTAGCACAATTTGATGCCGTCAGCAATCCGTTGTTTGCTTAAGACTCCAAATTCCTCAAGTTCTCCACGTAAGAAATGTGTCAGCGTTCGAATCATGGTTTATGACAGAAATTTTCACATTTTTGCCACAAAGGAATTACAGAATTGACTGCAAATTGTCATTGATTGAAATCAGTATGGAAAGTTGATAATTTGTGCCAGGCCGGGATTCGAGCTCCGGCGTCCTTCTTTTAGGCAGATGCCATGACCAGAAGGCCGTCCAAACACAGTACTTGCTACACACACAACACGAACGTACAGTGCTACCTCTGCTGCCTTCACCCCTCTATTAAATCCAAAGCGAACAATATGACGCAAATTTAGACATTTTCCCACTAGCGACTATAATTCATCACACTTGAACAGCGTTCGTAAGTTTCAGGCATGCAAAATCCAAATCTTAATTGCGAGATAAATATGACAACTTGAAATAAGAAAATGACCGTTCATAAATACACTCATAGCTCCGCGCCACGTTCACCTGGCCGGAGGCGTCTGACGTCGGACGGCGTGTGGCTGGTAGCCGGCATCTGCTGTGGACCAGGGAAACTCTCGAGCGTAAACTTATTTGATCTTGGCGCAGCCACTTGCTGTTCGGTGGAAATGTTCCCGGAACTTTGTACTATTACAGGTGGATTAGAAAATGAAACGAATCATGTTTGAGGTTCCCCACCACACTAATAACTTTAACATATATCCGATTTAAAGAATCTAGGGAATGGCGTGGACACGAACACGCACTATTATGTTTACAGAGCTCGGAGTTTACCATTTTTATTTGGCCTCCAATCTCCCCTTACAGCCCAACCACACTCTCACCTTCTCTCCCTTCGTCACCGAGCTTCTTAGCTTTAGTTTCTGTCGTTGCTATGGGTATCATTACGTATAGCAGAGAGTTCTCTCATTTACATTTGTATTCCAGCTTACGGACTGCTTCAGAGTTCGTCTTCTCGGAGGTTTCGTTCAATTTGTCCACAACCTTTTCATGATTGTATTGTCCTTCCATTTATCTGGTGTGTTTCATAAGTGCGGCTTCTCAAAACCCTCAAAGCACCAGAAGAGAACAGAGCCCTTGTTTCTTTATTATTTTATGTAATTAGTATTTCTGTGTCTCTTTTCTAATGATGTATCCATCGTTCTCGACATTTCTGCGAACTGATTAAGTTTCCTCTTAGAAAAAAATTTTAGAGTACAGAAGCGTATAATAAGAGTAATGTGTAGTGTAAATCCAACAACATCATGCCGAAACCTATTCAAAGAATTGGGCATACTAACCACAGCTTCTCAGTATGTTTATTCCTTAATGAAGTTTGTTGTAAATAATACATCTCTTTTTCCAATTAACTGCTTAGTACACAGTATCAATACTAGGAAAAAGAACAATATACATAAAGATTTAAAATCACTTACTCTTACCCAGAAAGGAGTCCAGTATTCAGCAACGCATATTTTCAATAAGTTACTAGCAACCATTAAGAGTTTAGTTTCAGATAAGGCACAATTTAAACATAATTTAAAAGAATTTTTGGTGGCCAGCTCCTTCTATTCCATCCATGAATTTCTCAACAAGTCCAGTAGATCATTTTAATGAAAATTTATTATACTTTAGTTTTTGACAATACTTGGTTGTAACAGCCAAGTAACTACTTACTGTGTGAATGATGGATGTATGGAAAGCAGATGTAAGTCTTAAGTCTGTAAATAGTGGAAGTTTAATTTTAAATATTGTACATAATTTGACTGTTCTTAAATGAGTATCATTGAAATGAATTGTTTACTTTAATTTTTGATAATACTTGGTTGTAATAGCCAAGTAACTAGCTACTGTGTGAATGATGGATTTAATGAGAGCAGATGTAAGTATTAAAACTGTAAATATTAGAAGTTTAATTTTAATTCATGTACATAATTTTACTGTTTGACTGAGGATCATTAAAATTAATGAAACTCAAGTTTTTCTAAATGCATTTTTGTAATGTGTTTATCTGACATGTTCCACACCCAGGAGAATCCCCTCTTTTGTGGGTCTATGGAATGAATAATTAATTTAATCTAATCTAATCTAAAGGAATACACAAAGGAATTATATAGACAAAGCAATAACTTAAAGCAGGCAGAAAGGGAAAAATAATAACAAAAATCTATTCTCTGGGAAAATGAAAACGGGGACAATTTGATTCTGATTTCATTTCTTGCTTTAATTCTTAATTCTTGATTCAAATAGAATCTTGTTACCTTAAAGTTGCTTCTAGGAATCAGGCATAGTTTTTCGCGTAAGTTCTTGCTTTGAAAGTAGATGAAGCTGGGATGCAATATACATAAAGAACTCGCCCCTACTTTTGGTAGTGTCTGACATGAAATACTGGACTGAATATCCCTTCAGCCAGATAACGGAATTCCGTTTTGTGTTAGGATACGGAACTGGGCCCGGGTACAAAAAGTCACCAGGAGTAACGGAATTCGGGGGAGTCCTTGTGATGGTCGCCATCTTGTGTCGAATGACACTGGTATACACATTATCTATTAAGTTGCACGTTGTGCACTGGGGTGAGTCCGCCAAACGTATGGCATGAAGCTCGGAGCTGGTGTGTATTTTTCTGTTAACTACTCGGTACCAAGACGCTTTCGCTGTCGTTGGCACATAACGGGAGTGTATATTGTTCCAGGTAACTAGCCGTCTGTAGTTTAGGTAGTTTCGTACGAGCCCCTTTTTTGGGATATTTGCTCTGATTTAACTTAGCTGAATTAAAAAGATTTTGAGATGAAACAGTTCATTCGGAATATGGTGTACATTAATGGGAGGCTGCAAACCGGTCGGCGCTATTTCATTTAACAAGTGTGCTGCTCAACTGATAGATTGGGCCCTCCACTGTCTGTATGTGTAACACACATTTAACACGTATGACATGTTTTTAACATTATTTAGGCTTAAACCTCAGTCTCCTGCGGCCAGGGATAGCGTACTCTACTTTAAATATATACCCACGAGTGACAAAGTGGCTTATAGCTGACATGATTCGTTTCGTCATCTCCTGTGGCATAGGCAGCACTTGTGCTACATAGTTGATCTTTGACGTTACGCAAACGTCGGCAAGGTTGCACTCTGCATTTCATCAAGCATCCTAATAGAGTGGGTCTGTATATAGGCACGCGTACCTACAAGAAGAATCCTGTAGTTAAAAGCGATCGTGTGCCTTATATTACTCCCGTATTCAATGCCTAGGCATTTCAACTTAGAGAGTGGTGTCGGCTGATCGTGTTGACGTAGAGACAGGCCACGTCCTATATTCGTAATGCCAGACTTCTTTTATTCAGATTCGTTCCTGAGGTAAGTTTGTATTTATTAACGATCTGACGGGCTTCCTCTACTTCGTGATCTCCCGCAACTAGTGAAGCTACGTCGTATGCATAGGCATTACAAAGACTCTTGTTTCCATTGATGATTAAGTCTCGCGAACATTGGGTCAAAGTGGTAAGTAAAGATTCAGTGGCAATGGCAACAGTGTCATCGTCATCGGACAACTCTGTCTGACCGAGCTATTTATTTCAATTGCTTTAGTCAAGTGCCCATTAATCATTAGTAACTCCTTTACTACGAATTTAACGTATGAAGTTAGTAAACTGTAGTGGAAATCCTATTGCATGAATGGTGCTTATTGGTGGTTAACTCTGTCGAATGCCTTTGCAAAACCAAGTCATACTAAAGCACACTTAATCTTGCAAGCATCTGCAGTGGCAATGACATCTCAGTACTCACATAAGTTGTGGAACAACTTCCTGTCAGTACCAACGCTTGTCTGGTAACGACCGATGGTTGTATGTATCAACGTTTTAAGTCTGTGGGAAATGATCCGTGCCATGATTTTATAGTCACTAATCAGTAACGTCCCCCTAAAATCATCAATAAAACTGCTTCCTGGGTGTTTAGGGATTAATACAGCGATACCTGCCCCGAGTTCTCTGGGGTCACGAAAATAATTCATTATACATACATAATAACGTAGGCTTCAGCTGAACATGGTAAAACTCTGCAGTGAGGTCATCAGATTCTGTTGATTTACTGCTAGAGCTCCGTGACATAGCATACTCAAGTTCCTCTTCATCGATTTCTTGCAAGAGGTTTTCGACTACAGTAGCACTTAATTATCTGTGGAGCTTTTGTAGAAATTCTTTCTGTATTCCAGCGTCGTTGACCTTCGCCGCCAGCAGCTCTTCCAGGTGTTTATGGATTGCGGATTTGATTTCGTTTCGCTGCAGGAGTGTCGTGCCAGCACGTAGCTTGATGTGTGTTATGATCTTCCTCCTCGCTGTCTTATTTTCACGGATTACGCGGTACACTAACGGTTATTCTTGTTCTATCACATCCTGCGACCTAGACCTTATTTTGTAGCCTTCCGACTGCTGTCGCTTGAGTTTTAAATCTTCTGCTTAATTTTTTTATCTGTACGTAATCGTCTTTTACCGAGGCTTCTAATTTGTGTAGATCTCTGAGACAAGTAAAATAAAATTCAGTTGTGCTCTTTTGCCGTGAAGTAAGTTGCGTAAGTTTGAAACGTTTTCGTTAGTTTTCGTTTGGCGTGCTTTAGCACCGAGCTGTATTGGGAGGCTTTCCTTTTGCATTCCATCCACGTGTCTTTATAGGCTCGCCGACATTTCACATCTTTGATATGGCTGTTGTTAAGTTTCCATGCACCTTTCCCTCGGAGTGTTTCTTGTTTATGTATGTTAATATTGCATATGTATGTGACATTATCAGAAAAAATTGTCGGCCCAACTTTGGAGTGCAGGATTTGGGTTGTTTGTTATTCCAGAACATAAATTCTGTACATCCGACTGGCAGAGTGGCTTGTTACATGTGTGAAACCTGGGACGTACCGTGCATGTGTTCCCAGGTATCAGTTAAACGCATTTCGTGAGCTATACGTTGCAGGTCTACAGATTTATTGAGGTCAGGTGTTTGGTCTTTTGGGCTTGTCACGCAGTTGAAATCACCTGACAATATTAGATGATGGTGGTTCCTCCCAAAAAGTGGGATTATTTCGCTCTTAAAAAGGTCTGCCACCATGAATACAGCGAAATTACTAGTAATTTCCACGGAGTTATCGCCATACAGAGCAGTGTTTTCTAGTGGTCAATAATGATAAACATTTTATGTAGTCAAGCGACTATACTGTAAAGATATCAGAGGAACTGCAAAACACTTACGTTATGTGGGTTGCATGCAAATCAAGCCGAACGCAGTTCAGGTCGTTGGAATACTTCTGAGCATGATAGTACGTCTGGAGCATAGAATTATGTTGTAGTGAATCATGGACTGTGAGGAAACCGGAAGAGAATCGAATCGTTCGAGACGTTGTTCTATGCAAGGATGTTGAAAATTAGGGGCAATGGAAAACAATGAGGAGGATTTCCGCGGAATTGGCGGAGAAAGGAACATATGGAAAACTGCGACAAGAAAAAGTATCACGATCATAGGACATGTGTCAAAACATCAGAGAACTTCCATGGCAGTAGAGGGCGCTGTAGAGGGTAAAATATGTAGGGAAAAAACAGAGATTGGAATACATCCAACTGCAGACTTTACGACCTCTATAAACTGCCCTGTCATATAACAGGCTGCTGGCGAGCGTAATTTCCCGCAGAAACGACTTTTTCGCACTTCCTGTACACGACCGAGTGTAATTGTGGACTGTAAAAATAGAATTCCAAGCCACAAGAAACATGTTTCATGCTGCACACCTTACTGTAACACAAAAATAAAATTACACAGAGTGTCACCCGTGGCGTTGCGGGAAAACAAAGCACTTATGAGGGTGGGGATGGGGGGTAGAGAAGGGGAAACTCTTATTGGCTATAATTTAGTGCCAGTTTCTATCGACATTTTAACAATTTAGCAACAGCGAAAGTTGACTGCAGATAATATTACAGAAAAATTCAGCTGTGGTCTAGTCAGCGTCTTCAACTAGAGTCCGGTTAAAATTACTTGACAACTGACGTCGGTCACTTGTTGCTACAGCATTGCCACATCTGCTGCCGGGTGCTTTTAATTTGTAACGCTGAGCAATGCTGAAAGCGGCCGCCGCCAAGTGTGACAGAAATGGAAGACGCTTTGTCTACAGCTGATTTTAAGTCACCAGTGACTGAACTGCGGAAGACGACGCCTTTTATAAGGTTCAAATGGCTCTGAGCACTATGGGACTCAACATCTTAGGTCATAAGTCGCCTAGAACTTAGAACTACTTAAACCTAACTAACCTAAGGACATCACACACACCCATGCCCGAAGCAGGATTCGAACCTGCGACCGTAGCAGTCCCGCGGTTCCGGACTGCAGCGCCAGAACCGCACGGCCACCGCGGCCGGCACGCCTTTTATAGCCTTGAAGTTTAACTCATGTCCCAACCTAAACGCAGCCCGATGATATACAGGGTGTCCGAAAAGTCTTTCCCTGATTGCATAAATTGATAACTCAGGCTAGAAGTAAGATACAAATATGAAACTGGTGTCTAATTGTTTACAAACTATCAAATTTTTATTCACACATCAGTAAACTTCCACATGAGCACCCTTGGTAGCACGTAGCACATCTAGGCGATATTCAATTTCCGTCCACCCATTAGCCAACATCACTGGAGGGATCAAATCAACGACTGTGGTTACCCATTGCCGCAGAATTACAAGATCTGGTACACGTGTTCGGTAGACCTCGTCCTGGACATAACTGTGCAAGCTGTTACTGATTTGTTTGACTGGTGGGTCTGCTAAGTGCTATACCATCTACTGCACTCCCCTGACTTTAGCCCTCGTGAGTTCAACTCGGTTTCTAAACTGAAGGAAACACTTCACGGCATTGGCTTCAAAACTGTTACAAATTCGTCGGGCAATAGACGGCGCGCTCGAACTGTCAACACAACTGGCACTGCTAAGAGTATCCTACGACTTCCAAATCGATGGCAACGGGCTATATACAATGCTGGTGACTACTATGAAGGTCAGTAAAACTTTGAAACATGTATCTGTTTTTTTTCCAAGCTGTAAATAAATAGTTGCTGGTAATCCACAGATTACCAACCATGTGCGAACAAAATTTTTATTAGGTGGAGCAAGGCCACCGCTTAATTTTACAAAAAGATAAACTTTCTTCGAAAACAAAAGGCTTCTTCTCCTACCAAAATTTTTTAACAAGCCAAAGAATATGCCACCTTATTGAATTGAAATATTAGCAACTGAACTGAATTTACGTTCCTTTGTCGGGTTTTCTCTCGACGGTTTCTGGAGGATGCCGAGGGAGTAGACGGGCGCAGAGTCCGGGGTTGATGGCCGGCGTAGCGAAGATGTGGTTTCTGGACGTTCCGGCCGTGTCGAAGTATCTCCCGGGAGGCAGTCTGTGGCGGGTCGAAAGACGCCTGCTTCCCTTTCTTCCGGCTATTTAACACGGGGGCTCCAGTTTTCGTCCGCTGATTCCGGAGTGACGATTGGCGGCCGATGGCGATCCCTGACTGGTGGATGGTGATATCATAGTGTGACCAACCGCGCCGGAAAAACGCTCGGGCGCGTGCGAAGTTCGCGGCTGATTGAGTGTTTGGCGGGAACGCCTCTAGCGCTGGCTGGCGGAACGCGCCGGCACTAAGTTGCAGGCTCCGCGCCGCGCCGCCTTGCGCCGCTTTAACTCTGCCGCGGTTGCCGACCGTTGCGTTTGTGTGGCTGTGCGCGCCACGGCAATTGCCACTATTAAAGCTCCAAACCTCGTTTGTGTAATGACTATGGAACAGATTCCCACCGATCAGTCCACAATATCGTAGAAAGAACATATTCTACAGAAAGTGAGAATTAGATACAGCGAAATGATCAGATCATCAATTACCTCAACCTGTAGGTTCGCATTGAATCAGTGTTCATTGCTTCTAATCGATTACAAACACGAATATTGTCGTTCGCTCATACATAAGCTTCTGACGTGTTTAAATTCGCGTGTCGAGTGAATCTGCGCTGAGTTGTACAGGTGGCAAGTGTGGTGACCTCTGCGGTAGGTGGTGGAGGAGACGATGTTCTGGTTTACAGGATGGCGTTCGGATCTTCCATCTGGACACTGTGTATTTGATGGGCTTGTGGCGACTACAGGAATCCGTCGGAGGTGAAGGTAGCTGCAGCAAGGCAGATAGCACTCAGAAAACTTCTCATTCTTCATGAGCTAGATCAGAACATTTGCACGCCCTCGTCCAATGTCGAAGCCTGGCGTTGACCCACAGGTCTTTTTGTCAGGGAAACGGCGACGGACGTCCTTCGAGTTCAAGCGCGATGTTGGGAGACTGCGAGTTGACAAGACCCTGAGTGGCCCAAGCGGCGGACAGCTGCTGCTGGCGCTGCTTTCCTCGAGGCCGTTTCTGGTGGTGTAGGTGAGGACTATGGGGTGGTGGTGGGGCAGCACAGTGACCCTAACTCCGAACTTCAAAGTAGGGTTGGTAGGCTAGTTACATTTGAGATCGGACATGGCGTTTCGATGTTAGTCAAGAAGGCCTTTAAGGCAACAAAGACGCCATTATCAACACCTCACTGCGTTTGAACGAGGCCCTGTAATAGGGTTACGAAAAGCTGGATGTCCCATCTGGTGTATTGCAGAAAGACTTGGCAGAAATGTAGGCACTGTACATGACTCCTGGCAGCAGCGGTCACGAGAATGTATGGTCGCAAGACGACCGGGCTCCGGACGGACACGTGGCTCGACCGAGAGGGAAGACAATCGTGTTCGGCAATGGCTCTCGCGCACCTTACTGCATCTGCAGCTCCACAGTGAGAAAACGGTTTCAAATCGGTTATTCAAGGACAGCTCCGAGCCAGACGTCCTTCAGCGCGCTTTACATTGACCCCAAATCACTGCCATTTGCGACTTCATGGGTGTCAGGCGAGAGCTCATTGGAAGGCATAGCGGAAGTCTGTTGTGTTTGCTGATGAAAGCTGGTTCTGCTTCAGTGGAAGTCATGGCCGTGTGCAGGTTAGAAGGAGGCCGGCTGAGGACCTGCAGCTGACCTGTCTACCTGACAGACACACTGGACCTACATCTGACATCTGGAGTTATGATCTGGGTGAGATTTCGTATGACGGCGGGAGCACTCTCGTGGTCATCCCACGAACCCTGACTGCAAAATTTTACATAAATCTGGTGATTCAACCTTTTCTGCCGTCATTCATGAACAGCTTCCCAGGGGGGTGTTTTCCAGCAGGATAACGCTCACCCACATAACGCTGTTGCAACCCAACATGCTCTACAGAGCGTCGACATGTTGCCTCGGCCTGCTCCATCACCGTATCTGTCTCCAGCCAAGCACATATGGGACATCATCAGATGACAACTCTAGCGTCATTCACAAACAGCATTAACCGTCCCTGTACTTAACGACCGAGTGCAGCTCGCATTAGAACTCCATCCCAAACACTGACATCCGGCCCCTGTATAACACAATGCATGTGACAGGGGCTTGACGACCGTTTGTGGTGTCAAATAAACTTTACAATGCACGCACGTTTGCATGCGTGCATTCAACATTCTGGCAGTTACACCAGTTATTAATGTACCAGTATTTCACGTTTGCTGTATCTTATCTCGTGCTTACTTTAACCTGTGACCTTGCAAAGTTAATCGTTTAAATATGTTATCTAGACAAATGTATTCCCGAAATTTCGTTACTCTACACCAAATATTTTTTCCCGCCAGTGCATAATGCCCTAGCCAGTGTTTGGCTTTCTGGGGCTAACGAGTGTACCGCTGATCGGCCGAATGCTGTGTCGACGGGTCGTTACAAGAGACTTGCCACACACTGTTCGTCACGTATGGGTCATTTTGCAGATCGGCTGAGTCGTCAACCGTGTGTCCGCTGGAAGATAATTGGAACTCTATGTCTCGAGTTTCTTTGCATCAGGGCACTCCGCACGTACCGCAGCACAATGGCAAGCAGCACCAAATTAGGAAATATTGGCTGGGGTACACAGTGCTGTAATTAAGGGGGATAGGACGTCAAACGGGCCGACTTGGACCAGGAGAGGCACCACAGGACATTTTATTTTCTAATGTCTATACTTTTACAAATAAATTCATAAAACTTTGTCACCATGACCAGGAAGGATTCAGGATACACAGTAATAGCAGTGGAAGTGCAAAAACATAACAAAATAAATTTTTTTTAGATATGAAATTTCATCATTTTTTCACTTACTGTTGGCTCCATTTGTTGCTATAGGTACATTTTTCTTCACAAGTAAGAGAGATTCTTTGATGAATTTTGCACAGCACACAAACCATACTTACAGGCGTATGAAACTCTAGAATTTTCCCAACCTATTAAAAACTGTGGTAAAAATTGAGATAATTAACTACAACATTCGATTTTTTCCTAAACATAAAGTTTAAAACGTAACAGCTCATTCATTTTTTCATATATTAAATAGAGTCTAGAGTTTCAGACACCTGTAAGTATGGTTTGTATGCTGTACAAAATTCATCGAACAGTCTCTCTTATTTATGAAGAAAAGTGTACCTATAGCAACAAATGCAGCCAATAGTAAGTGAAAAAATTATGAAATTTCACATGTAAAAAAAATTATTTTGTTATGTTTTTTGAACTTCCGCTGGTGCGAGTGTGAATCCTGAAACCTTCATGGTCATGCTGACAAAGTTTTATGAGTTTACTTGTAAAAGTATAGACAGTGGAAATTAAAATGTCCTGTAGTGCCTCTCCTGCTTCAAGCCGGCCCGTTTGACGTTCTACCCTCCTTAATATTGCACAGATTATGTTTATCGTGTCTATTCCTCTACTAATACTGCCTCCACTTCGTGTAGACGGAGTGAGTGTAGCATCCGTTCACGTGCAACACTACACGTGTTAGCATGGCACGTGGACAGTGCTTGTGCCACTTGACGAGTGCTGAAGGACGGTTCCTCTTCGCAGTACCTCATACATTTCTAAAAGAAAAGTGTCCGAATCGAATGTAGATGGCTGACATCCGTATTTGACACCTAATACCAGTAGAAGTTCAGAATACTTGGCACATTATTCAGAAGGTCTATGATAAGTACAGTAAAAATCTCGATACCACCCATTACTATTGCGCCTTCAGTAAAACGTAACAAGAACGATAACGCAGATACGCTTAAGTACATGTTTCAAGTTTGGAAACGTTCCGGACGGTAAGTAAGGTATCTCATTGCAAGTTTCCAGATTCCGCTAGTGTTCTTTCTGTTGTTGTGATCATCGTATGGTGCAAAGAATTCTTGTTGTGAAACCTTTCCGCATACAGTATTGCATCAGCTTTGCCGTATGCAATCACCTTGTTAAGGTTGTCCTGGTGAATGTTGTAATTCTGTCAGTAACGTTACCGCACTGGTACACAACAAAACTAGACATAAATGATGGACAATGGAAAGCCGCAGCACACGTCTGCGAAGGCTGTTGACTGCTGCGTATCCACCACTATCCGCTAGTAAGTTCCATAATTATTTAGGACACCGAACACAACACGTAAAAACAGTGACAATACTGTTCCCAAACGTCGGCGCCCATCAAGGTGCAAACAATGCGTTTCTCGAAAAATGGTTTTTCTATAATCACCTGTAGATAGTTTGGGCCATAATGACAACGGAAGCGGTTCAACGAGAGCTCAGGACACCATGTTTCTATCTTTCTCGTGTTTACCCCAGTCTCTTAGAGAGTTTGTCAGTGTCATAATTTTTAACCGCTTCCGTGGTGAATGCTGTGGACATCGGCAGTTAACAGGAAGGAGTCAGTAGTGGGAGCGCCTCATCAAAACCAACTAATCATCCTTCCTCTCCGATGTAAGGATTTTTTGCTGTTATTTGACAATAACAATATTTCTTGAAGTTGATGTTTCTACTTTACATGTTGTCAACGATACAACAAAAGACGTCGTTTGGCAACAGTCGCCATAGAGCACTGTTGGTGCTACGCATATCGTTCATAGTAATTATTTGCTGAATAACACACCATGGTTCGTGAGTAATTAGCACTCCGTCTTCAGGCCACAAGTGGCCCATCGGGACCACCCGACCGCCGTGGCATCCTAAGTTGAGGATGTGAATAGGAGAGGCGTGTGGTCAGCACACCGCTCTCCCAGTCGACATGATGGTTTCTTTTGACGCGAGCCGCTACTATTCGGTCGAGTAGCCCCTCAATTGGCATCACGAGGCTGAGTGCACCCCGAAAAATGGCAACAGCGTATGGCCGCTGGATGGTCACCCATTCGAGTGCCGGCCACTCCCAACAGCGCTTAACTTCGGTGATCTCACGGGAACTGGTGTATCCACTGCGGCAAGGCCGTTGCCTATTCGTAAATTATTAACGCTGTTTCAATTGTATGTTTTATTAGTTCTAAATAACGGCACCAGATAACTTTTTTCCAACCTCCGCAGTACAACACATGTGTCGTTCACTGAGACTAATCGACAATACTCTCTGCTTTGACTTAAAACATTAAAGTGAGACAAAATGAAATTGGTTCAAACTGTTAGAAACAAAGCAAATGAAACTCCTATGTCGTGGTGAGTTTTGTTACCAACGTCCTAATCTACAGCTAATTTTCATTGTTCCTACTGTCGTCGAATATATCCAGTACGTCACGACAGACACGGAAATGGAACAGAAAGCAGATGAGTACAAGATATGGAAGTGTGACGAGAATTTTACGGAGTATTGAAACACTTAGGTCAAAACAAAGCTCCTGGGGTAGACATTCCCTCACAATTATTGAGGCTCTTGGGAGAAAATACCGTTGCAATTACTGTCACAGTCAATGTATCTTCTGTTGGAATGGCATTTCATGTAATCAAATGTTGCTGTTGTTCCCTACACTTTCTTTGCATTGCCCTTCAATACATCCTTCCGTCTTCCCGCCTTCTCTTTTCTGCTTATTACAAGTTTTCCAGCTGAACTGTTACAGTTTACACAGCTGTTTTCTTTCCTCCGAAGGTTGCTTTAATTATCCTGTAGGAGTCATCTATCTTTTCTGTAGTCATGCGTGCTTTTACAGTTTCGCATTTCTCCCATAACCGTTATTGCTTTCTCATCTTGCCCGTCCACTCAACGTCGATTTTTTCGATATCTATCTGTTGATTTTTTTCATATATTTTCCGATTTCGTCAATTTCAGTCTATGTCTAGAGCGTTATACAACTATTTCTACTGGCTTCGTCTCTTTGCCTCATTTTCATCTTCTGTCTTTACTATACCATCTCTCAGAGCTTTCAACTCGTCTTCTAGCGTATTCCTTTGACATGTTTCGGTTACCTAATGCCCCAGCTGAAACTCTCAACAACTTCTGTGATTCAACATATCCAGGACAAGTCATTTCAATTTTGACCTCTTTGTACCCTTCCTTTCTTCAGTTTTAGTTTCCCGTTCATAACCAACAAATTATCGTAGGAGTCCACATCTATCCCTGAAAGTTGGTTCAAATGGCTCTGAGCACTATGGGACTCAACTGCTGAGGTCATTAGTCCCCTAGAACTAAGAACTAGTTAAACCTAACTAACCTAAGGACATCACAAACATCCATGAACGAGGCAGGATTCGAACCCGCGACCGTAGCGGTCTTGCGGTTCCAGACTGCAGCGCCTTTAACCGCACGGCCACTTCGGCCGGCTCCCTGAAAGTGCTAGGCATCTTAAAACATTGTTTCGAAATCACTGTCTTATCATTATACAATACAATGAGGTGGCAAAAGTCAAGCGATACCTCCTGATATCATGTTGAACGTCCTACTTCCAAGCGTAGAGCGGCAACTCGACGTGGTGTAGACTCAAAAAGTCGGAAGTCCCCTGACAAATATTGAGTCATGCTCTCTGTATCCGTCCAAAACTGGACAAATACTGCCAGTACACGATTTTATGCACGAACTGACATCCCGATTATGTTGCGTAAATGTTAGGCGGGATTCATTTTGGGAGATCTGAGTGGTCAAATCTTTCGATCAAATTCTCCAGAATGTTCTTCAAATTGTGGTCTGGTAAAATGGCGCACTGACAGCCATAAGAATTCAATCGTTCTTTGGGACCATGAACTCCATGAATGGCTGCAAATCTAGCTGCCGATTACAACCTTTACCAGTCACTGATGGCTTCAGCGGAACCAGATGACCCCGTGCATTCCATGTGCACACGGCTCACACCATTATGGCGCCACCACAAGCTCCCACAGGGCCTTGAAGACTAGTTGGGTCAATGGCTTCGTTGAGTCTGGGCTACTCTCGATGGTAATCAGCTCTTACCAACTGAAATCAGAACTCGTCTGACCAGAACAAGGTTTCCCCGTCGTCTAGGGTGCAATCGGTATGTTCACGAGCCCACTAGTGTTGCCGGGAATGTCGTGCTGTTTCCAAAGGAACTCTCGTCGATCGTCTGCTGTCATAACCATTTCCAAATGGAATGTCCCATGCACCTAGCTCCAATTACTATTCCGCGTCCAAAGTCTGTTGAATCCCGTCGTGTGGTCATAATCACGTCGGAAACCTTTCCACAAGAATCACAGTACAAATGACAGCTCTCCCTATGCACCACCCTCTTATACGTTCTGTACGCGATACTATTGCCATATCTATATGTACATATTGCTATCCTATGACATTTGTTGCCTCAGTGTACGCTGCCTTCCGTAAGTTTGGAAACACCATGTAGCGTATTACAACGCAGCAAGATGGAAGTGATCTATGTGAGTTATTGGTTAGAATGCAGAATAGCAAGCTCAAATAAATTATTGTACATACACATACATATTGAAACATACTAGTCTTGCTCCGTCTTATGTAAACCGACGTTACCTGTCCAAGCACTTCTACTAAACACGCCAGGTGACGCGAGTAGACCGCATGGCGACGTAGAGGTACGATGTTTACATTTCTGTTCACTTGTAGTTGCGTTTGCATAAAGGTATAACACGCCGCGAAAGTAATTCAAAATTGCCCCAAAGTACCATATTCCCTATGAATCACGGGTAATGATAATCACTTTGCACCAAGAAGGCAATAGTGTCCGACAAATAGCAAAGAAACTGATGATTTCCATCAGCGGAGTTGTCAAAATCATACACCGAGAAACAGGCTCCTGTGGAGATGGTCCTCGCTCAGGAGCACCCAGGAAAATATCAGAACGCCAGGTTCAAAATGGTTCAAATGGCTCTGAGCACTATGGGACTTAACTTCTATGGTCATCAGTGCCCTAGAACTTAGAACTACTTAAACCTAACTAACCTAAGGACATCACATAACACCCAGTCATCACGAGGCAGAGAAAATCCTGACCCAGCCGGGAATCGAACCCGGGAACCCAGAACGCCAGGAAAAGTATTTGTAGTGACCAGTATTTGGTAGTGACCAGATTAAAAACTGACCGTGAATTGACTACTGAACTAAACGCAACGAGGGATACACCGGTGAGTGAGTCAACAGTGGGACGACGCTTGGCAGACAACCTCCGGCGTTGTGTAGCAACAAGGAAACCACTGCTGCGCCCTGTTAACAAGAAGAAAAGGCTTCAGTGAGCTAATTCACACCAACACTGGACAGCGGGGGATTGAGAAAGAGTCTTAGTCACTGATGAATCCAAGTTCGAAATATTTTGAAGTAAACGCAGTCAATTTGTACGCCGTTTATCCATGAAAGCTTGAACCCTCAGTGCGTAATTCCAACTGTAAAGCGTGGAGGGGGTTCTGTGATGTTATGGGGATCATTTGGAGGGAATAAAGTCGGAGATTTAGTGAAAATGGATGGAAAACTGAACCAAAAGGATTATCATGCCATTCTCCAGCGACATGCTAAGACATCTGGTTAGCGTCTGATTGGGAAAGGGTTTGTCTTGCAGCAAGACAACGGCCCGAAACATACGTCTCGCTTGTGTCAGAACTATGTTAAGTCTCTAGAGATTCGTAAAGTACTGAAAAACGTGGAATGGCCACCCCAATCTCCTCACTGTAACCCAATCGAGCTGCTATGGAAAGAATTGGGCAGGAGGATCCGGAAATGGGAAATCACGAGTGGGTCACGATTGTGAGAGGTCCTGAAGCAAGAATAGATTAACTCCATATGAAACCTTGGCAAAACTGAGGCGGCGCATGCCGAGAGTGTGCAAGGCAGTGATGAAGGCAAAGGGTGGCTATTTTGAGGAATCGAAAATTTAATTGTTGCCTCTTCCTGTGTATTATTTGAGCTTAATAAACATTTGGAAAATAACAAAATGCATTTTTATACTGTATTTCCTTTTCATTGCCTATAATTACTAAGTTTTTCCAAACTCATGGAGGGTCGTGAATGTCCGATAAAATCTGGTGTTTCCATCTCTCTTCCAAGTACACAAATCCCGTGATTCTTAAGCCCAATGTTAACAATGATTAAATTGTGCTCTGGGTAAAAGTGTTCCAGATGGCATCCCGTTTAACTCTTTTCCCCCAGTTTTTATTCCCCTTCTATTTTTCCTTCTCTTCCGTTTCTATAATATAATTATAATCCCACTTCATAATTGTTTGTTAGTCTCCCTTAGCGATGTGAATATTTTTTGGTCATCACACATTATTTTAATCTCTTCATCTACAAGTTAGTAGGCATGTCAACTTGTGCTGCTATGGTGGGCGTAAGCTTCGAGTGCATCTCGGCTGTGTTAATGGTTTCACGTTCCTGTTTATAATAGGGCATCTGCATAGCTATTTCCTTATTCATTAATAGAACTACTCCTGTATTTCCCGTATTTGATTTTGTGTTGATAATCTCGTTCTCATCTGACAAGAGGCCTTTTGATCCTGGCACCGCACCTAACTAAGTCCTACTATATCCTCCATTAACCCTACCATTACTCTCTTTATATTCTGTGATTTTTTTTTCGGTCGTCAGTCTTCTTAGTGGTTTGTGGTTTGCTAAAGCCCGCTACGGATTTCTCTCCTGTGCCACACTCTTCATCTCAAAGTAGAACTAGCAACGTATGTCCTCAATTATTTGCTGTATATCGTCCAACCCCTGTCTTCCTCTGCAGTTTTTGTCCTCTACAAGTCCCTCTGGTACCATGGAAGTCATGCTTTGTTGTCTTAGCAGATGTCCTATCATCCTGTCTCTTCTCCTTGTCAGTGTTTTCCATCTACTCCTTTCTCGCCGATTCTGCGAAGAAGCTGCTCATTGCATAGCTTATTAGCCCACCTAATTTTCAACATTCGTCTGTAGCATCACATCTCAAATGCTCCGAGTCTCTTCTGTTCTGGTTTCCCCACAGTCCACGTTTCACTACCACACTATACTGTGCTCTAAATGTACATTCTGAGAAAGTGCTTCCTTAAACTAAGGCCTGTGTTCGTTAAGTTTCTCGCTGTTCTCATTTCTGCTGCTTCTCATTACTTTCGCCTTCGATTTATTCTCAATCCATATTCTGTGTTCATCAGACTGTTCATTCCATTCAGCAGATCCTGTAATTCGTGTTCACATTTACTGAGGATAGCAATATCATCAGCGAATCTTATCATTGAGATCCTTTCACCCTGAATTTTAATTCCACTCTTGAATCTTTCTTTTATTTCCGTCATTGTTTCTGCGATGCATAGGCTGAACACTAGTGGCGAAAGACTACATCCCTGTCTCACATCCTTTTGAATCCGAGCACTTCGTTCTTGGGCTTCTCTAACCTACCTTCCCGATTAAGGAATTCAACATTCTACGCTCCGATCCATACAACACCCAACATGTTATTTCAGCCAACATCAGTTATTTTATAGACTGCAGAAACAACATGTTGCACGTCATGGTCAGTGTTAATTAGGTCATTATTGTTACTCACGATAGAGGAATGAGGATTTGAATAATTGCAAGCTTCGATCAGCCACACCAGAATTTCGAACATCTTGTACAATTTTACTTTGTCGAACTCTTTTTCCTCGATCGACAAATTGAATGAGCTTATCTTGAGTTTGGTTATGTTTCCAATATCAAGCGTAATGTTAGATTACCTCTCTGGCGCCTTTATCTCTTCTAAAGCCAGACAGTCATCTAACACACCCTCAATTTTCTTTTCCATTCTGAATATTATTCTTGTCAGCAGCTTGGATGCATAAGACATTAAGCTGATTGTGCGATAGTTTTCGCACCTATCTCTCATTGCTATTTTCGGTATTGTGAGGACGATATTTTTCCGGAAGTTTGATGGTATATCGCCAGTCTCATAATTCAACACATCAACTTGCCATTTCCCCCAATGATTTTAAGAACACCGGTGAATCGTTATCTGCCGGCTTCTGTGGCCGAGCGGTTCTAGGCGCTTCTGTCCGGAACAGCGCTGCTGCTGCGGTCGCAGATTCGAATCCTGCCTCGGGCATATATGTATGTGATGTCCTTAGGTTAGTTAGGTTTAAGTAGTTCTAAGTCTAGGGGACTGATGACCTCAGATGTTAAGTCCCATAGTGCATAGAGCCAGTTTGAATCGTTTTCTATTCTGCTTTATTTGATCTCAGGTCTTCCAGAACTTTCCAAAATTCTTTCTCTAATACTGGATCTCAATGTCTTCCCTATTGACTCTAGTTTCTCCTTCTATCAAGTCGTAGACTAGTCCTCTCCCTCATCGAAGCCCTCACTGTACTCTTCGCACATAACGGTCTCTTCTCTGCGTTTAACAGCGCAATTCCCATTGAACTCTTAATGTTACGACCTTTGCTTTTAATTTCACCAAACACTGTTTTAACTTTACTATATGCTGAGTCTGTTCCTTCTTTTTTTACTTCTCCACATTTCTCCCGCAGCCACATCGACTTGACTGCCCTGTACTTCCATTTTATTTCATTCCTAAATGACTTATATTTTTGTATTCCTGTATTTCCCTGATCTTTTTTTTTATTCCCTCCTTTCATCGATCAGCCATGTTTCTCTGCTACCCACGCTTCCTTCGCTGTTAACCTTCCTTGTACCTATGTCAAATCGTCCAACATTTACGACTGCCTTTTTTTAAAGATGTTCCTTCTCGTCAACTGAACTGTCTACTTAGCGCAGAATCCACATCCTCTGTGAACTATAAATGCTTCCTCATTACTTCAGTACCCCACTTCCTTCCATAATTCTTCCGTGCGATTCTCTTAAACCTCAACTTTTCGTCATTACTAAATTATGGTAGGAATCTATCTCTGCTCCTTGGTAAGCCTTGCAATTAATTTCAGAATCTCTGTCTCACCATTATGTAATCCTGCTGCAATCTTCCTGTGCCTGTGGGATTTTTCCTAGTATACCATCTTCTCTCGAATAGAATATTTTCTATTACTATCTGAAATTTATTGCAGAACACAACTAGACTTTCTGTGCTCTCGTTCCTAATGCCTATACCACATTATCCCGTAATTCTTTCTTCTGTTCGTTCCTCTACAACCGAATTCCAATCCCCCTAGTTACTAGTTTTTCATCTCCCTTTACATGCTGAATTAACCGTTCAATATCCTTATGTACAGTAGTTGCTCTATCTCTTCTTCCTCTGTTTGCGACGTCGTCATGTCTACTTGAACCATTAGCCAGTGTTGGTTTCCAGGCGAACCTTATAAGATCAACCCTATCATTGAACTGTTCACGGTAGCTCATTCCCTCCTCTACCTTCCCATTCGTAACGAATCCTACTCCCGTAATTCCATTTCCCAATGTTGATATTACCCTATATTCGTGAGACCATAAATTCTTATCTTCATTCCACTTCATTGTCCCCCATTATATCTCGATTGTGCCATTGCGTTTATCTTTTCAGATTTTGTAGCTTGTCCACCACAATCGTAGTTCTGACTGTTCTCTCCCCTACTTGTAGAATGTTACCCTTTCGTTATTTATTCAATTTTTTTCGCATGTTTACCCTCCCGCCGGGCAATCCCTCTCGGAGATTCGAATGGAGGACTGGTCTGGAGTCATCAAGACACATTTTCACTTACAGGCCACTTGTCCTGTGACTTCACATTGCGTGTCTTTGAAGTAGTCGTTACCATTGCCTTCTACATCCTCGTTCCGTTTGTCATTTCGGATTCTTTGCCTTTTTTGAGGCAGTTTTCCACCCCAGGGGCAAAAGAGTGCCCTGATCCTCTGTCCACTCCTCCGCTGTCTTTGACAAGGCCGTTGGCAGAACGAGGGTCAAATCTTAAGCTGAAAATATTCAGTCATCATTGCTGATGATTTTTATTCAAAACGTAAGCAATGACTGGGTTCGAACATTGGACTCATGGATGACAATCGAAATAGTGATAGGATACCAGTAGTCGAATGCTGGAGCATTATCTGAAATAAATGTAATTGGTCGATATGGTCTTGGTTGTAGATATGCACGAGGTGAGTGGATGATTGACATTTGCTAAGGAAGACATCCTAAGGGCGGAAATTCAAGGTTTAAAATCACAAAAAGGCTACATACTTGAAAAAATGATGAAATCGTATTAAAAAAAATGGCTCTGAACACTATTGGACTGAACTGCTGAGGTCATTAGTCCCCTAGAACTTAGAACTAGTTAAACCTAACGAACCTAAGGACATCACAAACATCCATGCCCGAGGCAGGATTCGAACCTGCGACCGTAGCGGTCTTGCGGTTCCAGACTGCAGCGCCCTTAACCGCACGGCCACTTCGGCCGGCCGTATTCAAAGGTACAAAAATGGAATAATGAAACTTTACAGTTTACCTCTTGTGGACTCTCCTAATGATGAAAATTGAGTTGAAAATGAAAAAGGTACACAGAGTACAGACTGTGAAAAAATAGAACAATTAAAAGTGAGATAACCAGTATACTTACAGAAACATAAAGTCTTGGAAATCTTAGGGAATACTGGAATATGCTTACGGCTGCTGCAATAACTCTTGGAAAGAAATCTTTGGCATACGTAAATAGCCGTATCTTTTAATTTCATTGACTTAGAACATTAATTTTTTATACCGCCAAGGGATCGTAGACCTTACGTGACACAAAAATTCAACTTGGCATATCCACCTGTTCCTGAGAAAACGGGTTATTAACAGTTGGACAGACATACAGACAGAAAGGAAAGGGATCCTATAAGGCAGGGGTAACCAAGGATTCGACTCGCGTATCTTGCCCTGGCACGGGTGCCATAGCGCTCATCCTGGCTGGCACTTTTCCCCCACTGCCACGTCACATCGTCTGAGCATGAGGAGGGAAAACTGCGAAAGAACCTCATTTAAGTGGAAATTCTGTCCCACTTTGTACAACTCGGCTTTAAATTTCACATTTCGCAACTACATAGTTAAAAAACATATTTGCAGTATTATTCAACTATTTTTGTAATGCTGAAGATGTAACTTTTCTCTGGTACAAACTGCCGGCAAGCACACAGACGCATACAAATTTAACAAATTTTCGCACTCACGTTGCCACGTAATCGTGTCTTATTTACATTCATAATAGGAAAAACGTCTTTCACACACATATGTCGGTCTAGCACTATTATGGAGATGTGGAAAGCAGTGTAGACGTGCTGGACAATTTAATGTTAAAGGGATTTCTCTTTGAAAAGGGAATTACCTCGGAGTTCAGTCAGTCACATCTGCACATGCACAAGGGCACTTTCAACTGAAACAGCAAACGGTCCCGGAAACAACTCGAAAACAGATATAAGATTGGCAACGTAAACAAAACGTTTCAGAAACTATCTTTGTAATTGTTTCAAGTGCACAAAGAATTCTTTAGACCTCGCGTTTTCTTTAGTGCCAGTAAGTTTAGGGAACTGGACTTTCCCCACGCATTCCGTCCTGTTAATCTCACGAAATTGTCAATCACTGTATTTGAACTGTTCAACTTCTTGGGTATTTGACAATTAGGGAGTCCCATTTCCTGGTACTCACCGATTTTTGCTTTTCCATCTCACGATAACTGTTTTCTGCATGGCATTGTCGCAATCGTAGTTTATATACACAACGCGCGCTGTTACTAATGGTGTGTGTTTCCTATCTACAGTCAATGCACTTACGCACTTTCTTAACACAATACAAAGCCGACTGGCTTTAGACGATAACATATTATACCTTCTGATGACAATGAAACAGTTAACGCAGAACAGGGAATCAGCGATCATAAAGCGGTTACTGCATCGATGATTTCAGCCGCAAAGAGAAATATTAAAAAAGGTAGGAAGATTTTTCTGTTTAGCGAAAGTGACAAAAAGCGGCTTCCAGAGTGCTTGACGGCTCAACAATAAAGTTTTGTCTCAAGTACAGAAAGTGTTGAGGATCAGTGGACAAAGCTCAAAACCATTGTACAATATACATTAGATGAGCATGTGCCAAGCAAGATCGTAAGAGATCAAAAAGAGCCACCGTGGTACAACAACCGAGGTAGAACACTGATGTGGAAGCAAAGGGAACTTCACAGCAAACATAAGCATAGCCAAAGCCTTGCAGACAAACAAAAATTACGCGAGGCGAAATGTAGTGTGAGGAGGGCTATGGAAGAGGCGTTCAATAAATTCGAAAGTAAAGTTCTATGTACTGACTTGGCAGAAAATCCTTAGAAATTTTGGTCTTATGTCAAAGCGGTGGGTGGATCAAAACAAAATGTCCAGACACTCTGTGACCAAAATGGTACTGAAACAGAAGATGACAGACTAAAGGCCGAAATACTAAAAGTCTTTTTCCAACGCTGTTTCATTGAGGAAGACTGCACTGTAGTTCCTTCTCTAGATTGTCGCACAGATGACAAATTGGTAGATATCGAAATATATGACAGAGGGATATAAAAACAATTAAAATCGCTCAAAAGAGGAAAGGTCGCTGGACCTGATGGGATACCAGTTCGATTTTACACAGTGTACGTGAAGGAACGTGCCCCCCTTGTTGCAGCGGTGTACCGTAGGTCTCTAGAAGAGCATAGCGTTCCAAAGGATTGGAAAAGGCCACAGGCCATCGTCGTTTTCGAGAAGGGACGTCGAACATATGTGCAGAACTATAGACCTATATCTCTAACGTCAATCAGTTGTAGAATTTTGGAACACGTATTATGTTCGAGTATAATGACTTTACTGGAGACTGGAAATCTACTCTGTAGGAATTAGCGTGGGTTTCGAGAAAGACGATCGTGTGAAACCCAGCTCGCGCTATTCGTCCACGAGACTCAGAGGGCCATAGACACGGGTTCCCAGGTAGATGCCGTGTTTCTTGACTTCCGCAAGGCGTTCGATACAGTTCCCCACAGTCGTTTAATGAACAAAGTAAGAGCATATGGACTATCAGACCAATTGTGTGATTGGATTGAAGAGTTCCTAGATAACAAAACGCAGCATGTCATTCTCAATGAAGAGAAGTCTTCCGAACTAAGAGTGATTTCAGGTGTGCCGCAGGGGAGTGTCGTAGGACCGTTGCTATTCACAATATACATAAATGACCCTTTGGATAACATCGGAAGTGCACTGAGACTTTTTGCGGATGATGCTGTAGAATATCGAGAGGTTGAACAATGGAAAATTGTACTAAAATGCAGGAGGATCTGCAAAGAATTGACGCATGGTGCAGGGAATGGTAATTGAATCTCAATGTAGGCAAGTGTAATGTGCTGCGAATACTTAGAAAGAAAGATCCTGTACAATTTAGCTACAATATAGCAGGTCACCAACTGGAAACAGTTAATTCCGTAAATTATATTGGAGTAGGCATTAGGAGTGATTTAAAATGGAATGATAATATAAAGTTGATGGTCGGTAAAGCAGATGCCAGACTGAGATTCATTGGAAGAACCCTAAGGAAATGCAATCCGAAAACAAAAGAAGTACGTAACAGTACACTTGTTCGCCCACTTCTTGAATATTGCTCGCCAGTGTGGGATCCGTACCAGATAGGGTTGATAGAAGAGATAGAGAAGATCCAACGGGGAGCAGCGCGGTTCGTTACAGGATGATTTAGTTATTTCGAAAGCGTTACTGAGATGATAGATAAACTCCAGTGGAAGACTCCGCAGGAGAGACGCTCAGTAGCTCTGTACGGGCTTTTGTTGAAGTTTCGAGAACACACCTTCACCGAGGAGTCAAGCAGCATATTGTTCCTTCTTACGCATATCTCGCAAAGAGACCACGAGGATAAAACCAGAGAGATTAGAGCCCACAAAGAGGCATACTGACAATCTTTATTTCCACGAACACACGAAAAATACGAGACTGGAACAGAAGGGAGAACCGATAGAGGTACTAAAAGTACCCTCCGCCACACAGTCAGGTGGCTTGCGGAGTATGGATGTAGATGTAGATGTAGACAGAGTTTCACCCTGTACCAGCAGATTCGTTGTTGTATTGTTATATACAGTGCTACTGACCTCAAATCCGGTACCATATGACTGCATTTGTCGCTATACGGGATCTCATACTATTGCATACTCTTCCAAACGAGAATGTTAATTTTTCTACAAATGCCCAAACCTTTATACTGATTTCCACTACTGGTGACGACCAGACCTTATGCACCATGATACTGACACAACTTAGCGCCCTGATGAGGTTCCAAAAGAAACAAAGTGTGACAATAAATGTTTATTAATGCAGCTGTGGTGGCATCCTGAAAAGTGTTCTCGTTGGTGCTGAGTGTGGGCTATAGTAATGCATTTAAATGCCACCATAGGCATCACAGAAATATGGAGCTTAAGGTCACGTGAACGGGAAAGCCGTGTTACTGGACATCCTACATCGATCAGTCGCACTATCGCACGAGAGTGCATAGAGAGCCTTCTGAAACCTGGTAGTCAAGGAAGGCAGGGTTCGGTTACGATTGTGGATGGGGCCGTAATCAGTTACCATTGGTTCCCTTTCGCAATTACACACATTTATTTTAAAACGGTAATTCCAGACTCAGCAGTAAATAAAAATATGACACGTTATTAATGAAAGAATAAACAACTGTGTAATTAATAGCGCTTTCAGTGCGTTACAATTTACCAAGTAATCATAAAATACAGACACAGTAAATAATGTTTTTAAAACAAGCCAATGTGATCCCAATTAGAATTTTAAGGCAAGTAGCCACAGTCACGACTGAAGGCCTTTAACGCCCAGAACGGCAATTATAAAAAATTTAGCAAATATACTGTAAAACAGCAGTGCAATAGCAGAGGTTAATTTACAAAATCAGGCAACTGATCACAAAACGGGTGAGACAAAATGATCGTAAACTTGGTAGCACAACCATTTAAACCTGCTGTAATGCCAAGAATGGCAATTATATAAAACATTTTAGTAACATACAATAAAACAGCAAATACAATATTAAAACATGAGGGCCAGTCACAGACAGTGCACCAGGAATCGACCTCTGAGCAGGTCCAGCAGAAAACACTTTCGCAAGCGATGAAACAGGCAGCCGAGAGTTGCATTCACTTCACAAGATGGTAACTCAGACTAGTGGCAGTCTAACGAATGACTAATAATAATCTTGCTGAAGCTCCCTGACGTCCAATAAACCAAATTCGAAGATGAAAAAATGTACGCCAAAGCCAGAACCGGCGGTCTGGACTCCGGCCGCAGAATATTGTGCTTAGAGCGCCCGGAAAGGAATCACTACCACCAGAGTAGAAGAATCGCCAACCAACCTACAATCAAGGAGGATGAAGAGAGTTGTGCCGACCGATGCCACACCACAGTATTCAATCAAGTGAGAAGAAGACAAACAACTGCAACCATGTCAACTAAACTATACGGTCTGGCCTCCAACAGAGGACGGAAACCTACAAACAAAACACCAACGCAAGCCGCAGCATGGCTCAGTTAGCCAACTGGCTAAGGTGTAGCATGGTGTCTACATGATAGCACTGACTGCTGGATGGCACTATCGCCTCATCGGACAGTAGCGGCAAGGCGAGGAAACGAACACTGCCGTTACGTACACTAACCCCAGGGTAGGTAACTGGAGCGTTAGCGTTACTAACAAACAGAACACAATAAATAGTAATTAGAAGTCCAGGAAAGCTAAACAGATCCGCCTTCCCCAAACACTCCACTCGCTGTTCTTCGCCTCGGCAACACTACGAGCAGTGACATTAACCCAAGTCGCTGGAGAACCGCAAGATCTCACAATGGTGGAGGTTTCTCTACTTGAATCCAAATGAACTCAACTTAAAGCTTGCAGGATCCGGTTTACGACAAGGTCGTGCACCCTCGTGACCGCAGGCATTCCATCCGTCAGTCCATGCGCGCCGCCATCGGTCCCAGCGTGTTGTCGCACTGCAGAGACCTGGCTCCTCCTGAGTCCCCAACTGACTGCCACTCACACGACCCGGAAGAACAACGACAATGCCCAAAATATAGGGCCACAGTTACTACATATCGATAACCGCCGCTGCTGCCACTAGGGGACAGGCAACGCTTGCGAAACCAAGTGGCGCCACTCAACACGGGAAGAAGACAAACACCTGCAACCATGTCAACTAAACTATACGGTCTGGTCTCCAACAGAGGACGGAAACCTACAAACAACACCAACGCAAGCCGCAGCATGGCTCAGTTAGCCAGCTGGCTAAGGTGTAGCATGGTGTCTACATGATAACACTGACTGCTGGATGGCACTATCATTCATCTTCTTTGTTCACTCATTACAACATTAAGACCTCTACACATTGTTACTCCTTCTTCATTGTTCAGGTTTTTCAGCTCTGTTCTACCCTCTATTTTGATTAGTTCTTCTGTCACACACGATTTCTTGGATCTTTTCTAGGGTTCTTTACCTCAGTCGGTAAAAATGGAACGTTTTGTAGCAGGTCCGGACAAGTGTGCAAAGCTTTACTCGTGCAGGATGTGCTGGCCGCGGACGGACCAAGGCCTGGCGTGTTTAGGCCCTTCTCGGAAGCACCCGGTACAACGGGCAGACACTTGATTGAGTCCTGTGGTGTGGCATCGGTCGGCATAACTCTTTTCATTTCGGTAGAATCCCAACTGGTGCAGTGCTTAGCAGACTGGAATTACATTCGGGAGGACGACGGTTCAAACACGCGTCCGTCCATCCTGCTTTAGGTTTTCCGTGGTTTCCCTGAATCGCTTCAGGCAAATCCTGGGATGGCTCCTCTGAAACGGCACGGCCGACTTCCTTCCCAAAACTTCCCCAATCCGATGTGTCTGACGACCTCGCTGTTTGGTCAACTCCAACGGAATCAACTAAACAACCAATCAGTTCGCTAGAACTGTAATGTCCGCGCTGTTTACCATCCGCCACTTGTGCGCGGTACAGAGGACGTTCACGGGTTCAGTGATTGCCTAGAAAGAGTCAGCTTTTAAAAACGAATTGGAATGACATACACTGAAGCGCTAAGGAAACTGATGTATGCAAGCAGATTCAAATACAGAGATATGTGAACGGACAGAATACGGCAATGCGGTCGCTAACGCTTATGTACGACAACCAGTATATGGTGCAATTTTTAGAACTGTTGTTGCTTCTACAATGGTAGGTTATCAAGATGTAGTGAGCTTGAATCTGTGTTATAGTCGGCACACACGAGCGATGGAACACAGCATCTCCGAGGTCGCGATGACGTGGGTATTTACCTGTGCGACCATTTCAGGGGTGTACCGTGCATATCAGGAGTCCGGTAAAACATTAAATGTCCGACATCGCTGCGGTCACAGAAAGATCCTACAAGAACGGGACTAACGACGACTGAAGAGGATCGTTCATCATAACAAAATTGCGACCCTTCTGCAAATTGCTGCAGATTCCGATTCTGGGTCATCAACAAGTGTCAGCGTGCGAACCATTCAACGAAACATCACCGATGTGGGCTTTCAGAGCCGAAGGCCCACTCGCGTTCGCTTAATAACTGCACGACACAAGGCTTTACGCATCGCCTAGGCCCGTCAACACCGACATTGAACTGTTGATGACTGGAAACGTGTTGCCTGGTCGGACGAGTCTCGTTTTAAATTCTATCGAGCGGACGGACTTGTACGGATATGGAGACAACCTCATGAATCCACGGACCCTGCATGTCAGCAGGGGACCGTTCAAGCTTGTGGAGGCTCTGTAATGGTATGGGGTGTATGCAGTTAGTGATTTGGGCGACGCATATATCTAGATACGAATCTGACAATCTGACAGGTGATCCCATCTGATCACCTGCATCCATTCATGTCCATTGTACATTCCGACGGACTTGGGCAATTCCAGCAGGACAATACGACACCCCACACGTCCAGAATTCCTTCAGAGTTGCTCCAGGAAACCTCTTCTGAGTTTAAACGCTTCCGCTGGGCACCAGATTCCCCAGACATTAACATTAATGAGCATATCAGGGATGCCTTGCAACGTGCTGTTCAGAAGAGATATCCACCCCGTGGTACTCTTACGGATTTATGGACAGTCCGCAGAATTCATGGTGTCAATTCCCTCCAGCATTACTTCAGATATTAGTCGAATCCATGCCACGTCGTTTTGCTCACGGGGGCTCTACACGATACTAGGCAGGTGTATCAGTTTCTTTGGCTCTTCAGTGTAAGAGAGATGAGAATTCTCAATAAATATTATGCAGTCGCATGAGCATGGCGTGCCGCAAGTTTGCTATAAGACGACATTACTATCCTATGCAGAAAGAATTTAAATATTTTGTTGGCAGTGAAATAGCGTATATTAGAACGATCGACAGGCGGGGTTCATTGTTCTATACATCATCAAGAAGCACTTCGTGCTAAATCTGCAGGTATGGAGTACGGCAAGAGACTGGTGGTACGAATAGTAAAATTTCTGACGTCGTACGCATTATTCCTCTGTCAGTTGCAACAGTTATCGATGGAATTGAAAGAAGAGTGTGGAGATTTTATACATTGCTGCTAAGTATGTTGGTTAAGCCAAGGGACATGCCTGGGACAATTTTTCACTATTCTTGTATTTATGACGGAAAAACGAGTGCAGGAATGAAAATTAGAACATCCGGAATGGAGTGTTGACCTTGCGTTTTAAGTGCAGTCGACTGCACGCTGCCCACAGTAACACACTCCATGCAGAGAAATAACTTATTACTGATTTCACGAGGGTGCATTTAGAAAGAAAATCGCGTTGTAGAAGGGACATGTTCTGACAGTGTGTGCTGTGTGCTTAAACTATGGTTCTGACAATGACACGCAGAAAACAATTATCGAGAGACGAAAAAGCAATAATCGAGTGCGTACAAGGAAATCGCACTCTCTAATCGTCAAATCACCAAGAGAATGAACCGTTCAAGTACAGTGATTGATAATTTCATTAGATTGGGCGCACGATATGGACAGAACGAAAAATACGGGTAAAGTAGAAAATGATCTGAGGAATCGAAAGAGCTACTTTCGCGCAAAGAAAGGGACACAAACGGTTATTCTTCTCAACTTGTTGCTGAGTTACAGTTGCCAGTAACTGCCAGACATGCATGACAAATTTTGTCAAATCAAGGACACCTTGCAGTCAAGAAACGACTGCACCAACCTACTCTAACACCAAACATAAACAGGCTAATTAAAACTGTGTGCCCGACCGAGACTCGAACTCGGGACCTTTGCCTTTCGCGGGCAAGTGCTCTATTGGCAGAAGTAAAGCTGTGGGTACCGGCCGTGAGTCGTGCTTCGGTAGCTCAGATGGTAGAGCACTTGCCCGCGAAGGGCAAAGGTCCCGAGTTCGAATCTCGGTCGGGCACACAGTTTTAATCTGCCAGGAAGTTTCTTATCAGCGCACACTCCGCTGCAGAGTGAAAATCTCATTCTGTAAACAGGCTAGATTAGAGTTTGCTGAAAAACATATGCCATAGACTTCAGCTGGGATAATGTGATCTTCACTGACGAGAAAAAGTTGAAATTAGATTGACCAGATGCATTTCAGTGTTACTCGTATGATCTGAAAACATAGCAACGAGTAAGAATGAGCAGAAATTTTGATGGTGGAAGTGTTATGACTTGGGCAGCATTCTGTGCTAAAGGTAACTCATCCATTGCGTGGCTGAACACTAGAATGAACCTAACGGGTACTCTGAGATGCTAGACACAGAACTGATTAGAACTTATGAGGACATAGTGAACGAAAGATTGATGTTTCCATGTCTGTCCATGTTTCTGCTACAGTCAAAAAGAAGTTTGAAAATAAGATATTAATGTCTTGCCCTGCCCTACACGTAGCCTGTGCGTGAACCCCGTGGAAAAACCATTGCGGAATACTTGTCTATCGCAAAGAAAGGCAATTTGAGGCAGTATGTGAGCTGAAAAGTAATACGAGAAAGTGGGTGGCATTCTCACTGCAAGAATAACAAACCCTAAAAAAAAAATCAGAATTTTTTAGGCAGTTAGGATAAACGGAGGTTGAGCAAAGTATTAAAGATGCGATAACACAACAGGACGGAGAGTGCCTGTATCCAGGAAACGCAAACGCCTTATTTTGTTAATCGTATTATGAAAGAAACTATGTAATTGCATCGTGACTGTTTATTTATCTCCTACTTTCATAATAAATTCGATACAGTATGCTGCGAACATTCTGCTAATTCTTTCCTAGGAACCTAGTCTTTATACTGATTCCTACGGCTGTGTGCAATGTTGGAATCATTTCGAAACGAACATCATTCTGCCGGATGCATGGAGAGCGGTAGGCTAAGGTAACTGGATGCGACACGGCACGCTGTATACAGTACCACGGACCGCCAGGCGGTTGCCAGGATGTTTATGTGATCGTCGTTTCCAGATGTTTTCTCTAATGTTACATGTGCGACCGGACCTTCCACTCAGTATCGTGATATTGGCGCAGCTCAGTAACCTGATGTTGTTCTAAAAGGACGAAACCGGTCGTGGCACAATAAATGCATATCAACACAGATGTCGTGGTTTACACTTATCATTAGCATTAATTTAAAAAGAAACCTGTTCCATATAATAAGAGACTATACTGGGCAAAGCATGAAAAATGTAAAAACGAATGTCTGCAAACAAATACTTGTTGAGGTACAGGCCATTCTGTCTTATTATAGGCAACTGTCTGACACTTAGTGATTGTACCTATTAATTTCTTATGACTGATTACACCTTGAGATATCTGCGATATGAACAAGCTCTGGTTTTTAGTAGTAAATGGAAGGTGATTTAGATATGCGAGAATTAATAGTCGATTTACAATAGATTTTATGGAACGTCATAAAGAATTTTTCTTAGGTGAGTAAAATTCCACTTTCTACATGTGAGGAGCCCACGGAAAAAATGGGGTAAGTCACATTTTGCACATTTCGCAGCAGAGGAGATTTAAACTTCCATGACTAGAAAAAAATAAGCAAAACACTTTAATCGAGTGTGAGTAATACAATTATGATGCCAAATTTAATGACTGTACAGGACGTATCACAAAAAAATTACAGTTGAAATTATATGATAAAAAAGACAGTAAATGCAACGGAAGTACAACTTTGCCATAAACTCGTAGGAAGTCAACCACTTTTTGGTAAGCTTTCGTCGCTTCATGGGGTTGTTTAGCACTGGCAGTTATTTTTTGTTAATCTTGGATTTTGGTTCGTTATGTGTACCATGGAACAGATATTTCTTGCGCCTTGACCACAAAGCTGTTTGAGTTCTTGAAAGTTTGCGTGTTTTTCATACGGAATTGGCAGAAGCTCTGAAAATATACCCACAGAATTAGTTATTCGCAAAACAATCGAGATTTACCTTTCAAAAAGTTTCAGATCACAAAACACTTCTCATTATACACTCCTGGAAATTGAAATAAGAACACCGTGAATTCATTGTCCCAGGAAGGGGAAACTTTATTGACACATTCCTGGGGTCAGATACATCACATGATCACACTGACAGAACCACAGGCACATAGACACAGGCAACAGAGCATGCACAATGTCGGCACTAGTACAGTGTATATCCACCTTTCGCAGCAATGCAGGCTGCTATTCTCCCATGGAGACGATCGTAGAGATGCTGGATGAAGTCCTGTGGAACGGCTTGCCATGCCATTTCCACCTGGCGCCTCAGTTGGACCAGCGTTCGTGCTGGACGTGCAGACCGCGTGAGACGACGCTTCATCCAGTCCCAAACATGCTCAATGGGGGACAGATCCGGAGATCTTGCTGGCCAGGGTAGTTGACTTACACCTTCTAGAGCACGTTGAGTGGCACGGGATACATGCGGACGTGCATTGTCCTGTTGGAACAGCAAGTTCCCTTGCCGGTCTAGGAATGGTAGAACGATGGGTTCGATGACGGTTTGGATGTACCGTGCACTATTCAGTGTCCCCTCGACGATCACCAGTGGTGTACGGCCAGTGTAGGAGATCGCTCCCCACACCATGATGCCGGGTGTTGGCCCTGTGTGCCTCGGTCGTATGCAGTCCTGATTGTGGCGCTCACCTGCACGGCGCCAAACACGCATACGACCATCATTGGCACCAAGGCAGAAGCGACTCTCATCGCTGAAGACGACACGTCTCCATTCGTCCCTCCATTCACGCCTGTCGCGACACCACTGGAGGCGGGCTGCACGATGTTGGGGCGTGAGCGGAAGACGGCCTAACGGTGTGCGGGACCGTAGACCAGCTTCATGGAGACGGTTGCGAATGGTCCTCGCCGATACCCCAGGAGCAACAGTGTCCCTAATTTGCTGGGAAGTGGCAGTGCGGTCCCCTACGGCACTGCGTAGGATCCTACGGTCTTGGCATGCATCCGTGCGTCGCTGCGGTCCAGTCCCAGGTTGACGGGCACGTGCACCTTCCGCCGACCACTGGCGACAACATCGATGTACTGTGGAGACCTCACGCCCCACGTGTTGAGCAATTCGGCGGTACGTCCACCCAGCCTCCCGCATGCCCACTATACGACCTCGCTCAAAGTCCGTCAACTGCACATACGGTTCACGTCCACGCTGTCGCGGCATGCTACCAGTGTTAAAGACTGCGATGGAGCTCCGTATGCCACGGCAAACTGGCTGACACTGACGGCGGCGGTGCACAAATGCTGCGCAGCTAGCGCCATTCGACGGCCAACACCGCGGTTCCTGGTGTGTCCGCTGTGCCGTGCGTGTGATCATTGCTTGTACAGCCCTCTCGCAGTGTCCGGAGCAAGTATGGTGAGTCTGACACACCGGTGTCAATGTGTTCTTTTTTCCGTTTCCAGGAGTGTATGTTCGTTGAGGCTGTAAGAAGTTGCGAAGTCCCTGTGGTTGATACAAAGGCTCGACGTCTACTTGTAGACCAATAGAATGTGCCATACATACTGGTGTTCAAGCTCCATTGTAAGTAATCCTGCATTTCATTATTGTATTATTATTGTATTCCTTCACAACCAAAGCTTCTCTGAGCTGTCGTATCTTGAGAGAACACTTCAGTTTGCAACTTGCTTTTAGAAAGGTCCTTCAACCTCGTACAGTCCCTTGCTGGACGGCAATGACTTTGTAGTACCTTGGATTTACTCTTGCGGTTTTAAAAGCATTAATGCCGGTCATCTGGTAACTCTCCAATAACTTTCTTATCGAGAGTTTCCTCTTATTGGAAATATTATTTTGACACTATCTAATCTGTTCAAAAATGGCTCTGAGCACTATGGGACTTAACATCTGTGGTCATCAGTCCCCTAGAAATTAGAACTACTTAAACCTAACTAACCTAAGGACATCACATACATCCATGCCCAAGGCAGGATTCGAACCTGCGACCGTAGCAGTCGCGCGGTTCCGGACTGAGTGCGTTAACCGCGAGACCACCGCGGCCGGCTATCTAATCTGTTAATGGTATAAACGAAACAGTGACGGTATATGAACACTGCATGGTTCTTATTCTGGAATGAGCACAAATCACTGAATATTGCAAGAATCCTTACTGTTGGAGCCCGGATTTCACTCATATAACTATGCAAAAACTAACAGCTTAATTCATCCCTTTATTCTCAAAATCTTCAATGTAAGTATAAAATATTGGGGTATAAAATATTGCATCCCGCCGCGCGAGATTAGACGAGCGGTCTCAGAAGCTGCAGTCATGGACTGTGCGACTGGTCCCGGCGGAAGTTCGAGTCCTTCCTCGGGCATGGGTGTCTGTGTTTGTCCTTAGGATAATTTAGGTTAAGTAGTGTGTAAGCTTAGGGAGATGACCTTAGCAGTTAAGTCCCATAAGATTTCACATACATTTGAACACTTTCTTATTGCATCTCTGTTAGACATTTGATGAATGCTGAACTAGTAAAACGATAATTCCATGCAAATAAATGAAGAGCTTTTGTCAAACAGGAATTTCAATCATGGTATCATTTCGTTTGATTCTTACGACGAGTTGTAATGAGCAATCTCTGGCATTGGAGTCGTCCTGTCTATGCCTTCTACGAGCAATTAATGCCACAGAAATTAGGCCGGTTGAATAGGCAAATTTGTCATTCCAGTCACCTAACAAATTAAAGTTCTTCATAAGTTGTTCACTTTCGTGGGGTTTGATTTGTTTGAAACACTCGAACAATGTCTAACTCATGAGACATTGCCCTAAGGTCCCTAGAAACATTAGCCATTCTGGCAAAACTATTTCTCATCTTAGTTGTTTAGTTAACAGATGACTTGTCTCTTTCAGCTTGTGATAATCCACACATTTCAAAGATCCTAAGAGGACGACACTACTATCACGCTTCAAACTAATCACTACTACCATAAGGAAACAACACAGAGTAAAAAAACTCAACCGATCATGTTTGTAGCCGCAACCCAAATGACGAAAAACGTCTGTTGCAAATAGTTGAGTCAAAACTTGGACTTGCCCCATTCTTGCCGTGAAAAAATCGAATCAGAACGGTCTTTTCTTTACCACTAAAGGTAAAACCGTTTCTATCTTGGTAAGTCATTTTAACTCCCTTCTAGTACCGACGGCTGGTCATCAGAATGTGCAGTAAACTCATTTCCTGGTTAAATGGACTTGCCGCGTTTTCTTCGTGGGGGTCTTCACTTGTCAGATAATGGAGAATAAAATAAGTGTGCAGAATTCCAAGGGAAGCGCCGGTTTCAAGAGAATTCTTTTGAGCAGTAGGTTGCTTAATTCTGCGTCTTTCTCCCTAAGTTTACAGGCGGCGTGGCCTAAAACACAAAAAGGTTTTATTCAGATACATTATACAACTGCCTGCAATCTTGCCCTGGTAGAGTACGCCGTTTATTTGTTATCATTTGCATACTTCCACCCTGTTGCGGTTATTTTTTTCTTTTTATTTCTCAACCAGTGAGCAAGTCCTGCGCCAACAAGCTATTGACCGTAGTCTGACGAGCCGGCAGCACCTGCTCGACTGGCGACAGAGTTGGGAGGCAGGCACTCGCCTCACGTACGTGCCATTCATTAAGCTGTCCCATCCGGTTACCTCGATAAGCGAACGGTTACGAGGAACACGAAAAACGGGTTTCAATTCTGCATCAGAGTAACCCTGACATTATTTCAGATTCGACAGACACAATGGCAAGAGCTGCGACCTGCAAAAGCCCGTTTCAGGCGTCGTAAAAGGTACAACTCCACACACGCTCCAACCGAGCGCCAAACTACCGTCTCCCACCCTTTCCCCTTTCCACTTTCTCTTGTCTACCACCTGAATTGTGCGAATGCCCTACTTGCGCTCTCCAGTGCGAACTGGCGTCAGCTCGCTTCGGCAGAAGCACCCCTGCGTTTGTCACCTAACGGCTGTCCGTTCTAGTAGCCTTCAGGACACGTTATGACCGTACATAATGTAGCGGTTCCCACCTGGAGATAATGGTAAAATGAAATTTTATGAACATTAAAAGCAAAGCAGTTTCGACTATGATTCAAACATAATTTTACTACGTATCACAAAAAAAGAAAAAAGCTTCTGTTATCGATGTTTAGTAAGAGTTCAGTATTCAAAAACTGAAATACACAGTATTGATGTTCCACGATAATATTTATTACATAATTCGGCTCCTGGCCTTTCTGACCATCCTCAGATGACTTTAGTAGTGAATGGCCTAAAAAGCCGAAAGCCGGTCCACTATTAATGTGTATAAATAAAAATGTAAATGTTCGTTTGTTCAAAATCGTGTATCTCCAACGTTCTTGATAGAGTGCTTTGACATTTTGACACAATGTTACATTCTAATAAAGGCGACTTTTTAGGCACCCATCCCTCTCTCTCTCTCTCTCTCTCTTTCTCTGTCTCTAACACTTTTTGAGATTTTTGGTAACAGCGTTTCCCAATTATCAAATTTATAAAAAACTGTATATCTGAAATATTTAAAGATTGGTCTATAAAAAAACGCGCCTATTCCCAGGGCAACTTGTGTCAGAATTTTAATGCATTCACTCAAAAGCTTTCAGAGATGTGCAATTAGGAACATTTACAATGTCTACATAAGTACAAAAGTAGATGCTCATTTCTTCAAAATCTTAGTTTTCCGAAAGTTCTTCGCGGACTGCTTAAAAATTTTGATACAACACTGCATTCGAATACTCACGTCTTTTTATATACCTACCGGAACGCCATATGGTATCTGTGTGATACAAGGGGAAACGTTATAAAAAATGTAAATGTTGATTTGTCTCTGAAAGTTCCCGACCGATTGCTTCGAAATTTTGACACAACGTTGAATTCTTATTCGGGCGAGTTTTTAGGTGGTGCATGGGGGCTTAATTAAAAAGAAAAGACTAATATTAATGAATAAATGCAATAATTTTACTAGCTGTGTGACCGGTTACGAAGTCCCGAAACCGGTTGGCCCTGACTATTATTAGCACGCAATCTGACTACATAAAATAACAATAAAGAATGACAAGGAATTTCCATTAACACAAATGATTAATTAAGTCCGCTGCAACTGTAAAAGCTACGAACAACAAAGCACAAGTGTAACTGTTCCGTGTGTGGTAGTGTGACTCAACGTACATGTATCTGGCCCGATTCTTTCTCAAAACGACACAATATTTTAAACACCATTTACAATGAACTAATTGAAAAACCAGAAATACTATAATTGCACATAGAAACCAGAATTAAAAGTGTAATAAATGAACACGAGCCAGATGCTTTGTTGACTGTACCTGTGAGCAAGAGGGATTGTTATTAAAGAAAACTGTAATACCTTTTTACCTCATTATATATTGACGAAAATATTTCATTACACCAGCATCATAAATCAAAAGCCCATCTCCTTTCTCAAATATATTCTGGCAATTGCATCTTCTTCCATCTATACATTACACCAACCGAACAGTACAACATTTCAGTTAACACTCAGATCGTCTACTCTCTCGCCCCACAGAACGACGACTGCTCTCGACATCCTCTGATCTACTACTGCCAGTGGAGGAGGCGGAATAATAATCTTTTGAGTCCGCAGCTCGTGGTCGTGCGGTAGCGTTCTCGCTTCCCACGCCCGGGTTCCCGGGTTCGATTCCCGGCGGGGTCAGGGATTTTCTCTGCCTCGTGATGACTGTGTGTTGTGTGCTGTCCTTAGGTTAGTTAGGTTTAAGTAGTTCTAAGTTCTAGGGGACTGATGACCATAGATGTTAAGTCCCATAGTGCTCAGAGTCATTTGAACCATTTGAATTATCTTTGGCGCAATCTCTGGCGCTGTGTCTCAGTGTAGCCACCTTTTAGTAGTTAATTCCTTAATACATGTATATTTTCAATATATATATATATATATATATATATATATATATATATATATATATATATATGTGTGTGTGTGTGTGTGTGTGTGTGTGTGTGTGTGTGTGTGTGTGGAACATATAAAGGCATAGCTATTGATACCTAAATGTACGTTTGAGATTTATATCAAATTTATCACATTTTTACAAGTTACTGTGATAAACGTTTAGACACATAAAACCTATAAACGTCTTAAAGTGAAACATTATTTGCAAATAGGGAAAGTTGTATTTAGGGCTACAGAATCTGACTTTTCAATAACGATAAACAAGGTTCAAGGTCAGAGAGAGGGGACAAGAGAAGATAGACAAAGGTGTGGGAGGAAATGGACATAGAAAACTGGAAGGAGGCGGTAGGCAGAGACGGTGGGAGGAGGAGGAGGTCATGAAGAGAGAGAGAGTGGAGGAGGAGGTGATGGACAAAGAAAGGAGGAGGAAAAGATGACAGGAGGACACAGAAAGAGAGAGGGGAGAGGAGAAGATGGACAGAGAGAGAGAGAGAAGAGGAGGTGATGGACAGAGAGATGGGGAAGGAGGAGGAAATGGAGAAAGAGAGGGGGAGTGTGTGACGGGCAGAGACAGGTGAGAGAATGAGATTAGGATGTATTTCGAATTCCTACACATCTTAGAAACGTATGGTTTCCCTTTTCTTTCTTTCCCATTTAAGCGGAATAAGATACAGCAAAGTGTGGCCGGGTACAGCTAGATATATAATAAATATTACTGTGAAACATCAGTATTGTGTATTTTATTTTTTAACACCTCTGTTCCTCCAAGTACTGACAGAATATTCCATAAATGACACAGTATTTGTTACAGAAATAGACCTGACATTTTTAGATACTACCATTAAAGAGTAATACTGTGGGACTGATACCACAGCTTGTGACAGGTATACGTGGCCCTCGGTACCGAAGCTAGGTAAATATGATTAGGCCGATTTACGCTGGGAAACAAACTGCTTCCAGTTGTGGCCACCAGGTGCAAATCTGGCGCTGTGCACTGTTTGTATGACGGCATGACATCCCCACTGTCATCTGGCAAGACGTAACGTGAGTGGACAGTAAGGCTATCAATAACAGAGACCGTGTACTATTAGTGATACTGTTTTATGTGAACTGCAGCAATTACAGTGTCGCGTTGAGAGTATCAACGACTGTAAGGTCTGAGCAGCGACCCGATATCATTAACTGATTTAAAGAAGATAATAATGACATTCGAAAGCACTGCTGAGCTTAGCGTGGCACTTGCAAGAGGTATGCGTCCTACCCTGTTGGAAGGTACAGACGAGGTTGCTGTTGCTGTATCTGACCATGCTGCACTTGGCCCGGGTAGTGTTAGCGCTTGCGCAGTGTCACGACAGAAGTCCATCCCGTGGTCAACATTAGGGAAAGATTTGCAGTCTGTTTTACGTTGTTACCCGTACAATATCCAGAAACTACAGCAACTAAAACCTCATGATCCGCAGCAATGTTCAGAGTTTGTTCTTTGGTTTCTAGCACGTATCAAAGTTGATGACATGTGGCCAGGCAATATGATATTTCACACTACAGGGCGTACTGAATACACAGAACTGCGGAATTCGGGGTATTGTTCAAACACGTCTTGTGCACGAAGAATTATTGCAATCGCAGTACGCGTCTGTGCGGTGTGGATTCACAAGAACCTTTATTGTCGGTCCGTTCGGTTTTGAAGAGAACACACACATATGGTCTGTCAGGTGTACCGTGATATAAGCACGTTATCGAGCCCATCTTGTACAGCATGTACGGGCGTTTCAAAAATGACCGGTATATTTGAAACGGCAATAAAAACTAAACGAGCAGCGATAGAAATATACCGTTTGTTGCAATATGCTTGGGACAACAGTACATTTTCAGGCGGACAAACTTTCGAAATTACAGTAGTTACAATTTTCAACAACAGATGGCGCTGCGGTCTGGGAAACTCTATAGTACGATATTTTCCACATATCCACCATGCGTAGCAATAATATGGCGTAGTCTCTGAATGAAATTACCCGAAACCATTGACAACGTGTCTGGCGGAATGGCTTCACATGCAGATGAGATGTACTGCTTCAGCTGTTCAATTGTTTCTGGATTCTGGCGGTACACCTGGTCTTTCAAGTGTCCCCACAGAAAGAAGTCACAGGGTTTCATGTCTGGCGAATAGGGAGGCCAATCCACGCCGCCTCCTGTATGTTTCGGATAGCCCAAAGCAATCACACGATCATCGAAATATTCATTCAGGAAATTAAAGACGTCGGCCGTGCGATGTGGCCGGGCACCATCTTGCATAAACCACGAGGTGTTCGCAGTGTCGTCTAAGGCAGTTTGTACCGCCACAAATTCACGAAGAATGTCCAGATAGCGTGATGCAGTAATCGTTTCGGATCTGAAAAATGGGCCAATGATTCCTTTGGAAGAAATGGTGGCCCAGACCAGTACTTTTTGAGGATGCAGGGACGATGGGACTGCAACATGGGGCTTTTCGGTTCCCCATATGCGCCAGTTCTGTTTATTGACGAAGCCGTCCAGGTAAAAATAAGCTTCGTCAGTAAACCAAATGCTGCCCACATGCATATCGCCGTCACCAATCCTGTGCACTATATCGTTAGCGAATGTCTCTCGTGCAGCAATGGTAGCGGCGCTGAGGGGTTGCCGCGTTTGAATTTTGTATGGATAGAGGTGTAAACTCTGGTGCATGAGACGATACGTGGACGTTGGCGTCATTTGGACTGCAGCTGCAACACGGCGAACGGAAACCCAAGGCCGCTGTTCGATCACCTGCTGCACTAGCTGCGCGTTGCCCTCTGTGGTTGCCGTACGCGGTCGCCCTACCTTTCCAGCACGTTCATCCGTCACGTTCCCAGTCTGTTGAAATTTTTCAAACAGATCCTTTATTGTATCGCTTTTCGGTCCTTTGGTTACATTAAACCTCCGTTGAATACTTCGTCTTGTTGCAACAACACTGTGTTCTAGGCGGTGGAATTCCAACACCAGAAAAATCCTCTATTCTAAGGAATAAACCATGTTGTCTACAGCGCACTTGCACGTTGTGAACAGCACACGCTTACAGCAGAAAGACGATGTACAGAATGGCGCACCCACAGGTTGCGTTGTCTTCTATATCTTTCACATCACTTGCAGCGCCATCTGTTGTTGAAAATTGTAACTACTGTAATTTCGAAAGTTTGTCCACCTGAAAATGTACTGTTGTCCCAAGCATATTGCAACAAACGGTGTATTTCTATCGCTGCTCGTTTAGTTTTTGTTGCCGTTTCAAATATACCGGTCATTTTTGAAACACCCTGTAAATGCTGCTTTGGAAGAGAGCAGCTTTGTAGAAACTACTGTTTACAAAAAAGGTGGCCGGAGCCTCATGTAGCTCACCCAGTGAAAGATCTCTTTAATGCAACATTCCACTGAAGTGTTATCTCCAGAGGTTTTCCAGTTGCGTAGCCAGCAAGATAACCTAATCTGAATCCATGTGACTTTGGATTTTACCTTGAATACATTTGGTCTCTACCTGATCTGAAGGCCAGTATACAGGAACACGTAGCTCAGATTTACGGATGCAGCATCTCGTCGAGGTCTCCAGTGCTCATACTTAACAAATTATGTAAGGAGCGGTTAAAGATAAAAAAATATTATGCTTTTCTCACTCGTCTGGTCTTCTCTGCCCACGTCCTGTTCCTAATCCACTACATATGGAAACATTTCTAAACGTTTTTCTTGCATTCAGAGCTCCAGATATGGACCTGGTGGCCAAATTTAGAACTACATTTCTTTTTCAACGTATATCGGCTCCGCATTAACGTATTAAAATATGTACGACGTTTCGCTGTCACACGATAATTACAGCCCACACTGCAACTCTGTAAGTAGCCACACTTTTTTTATAACCACCCGTTACTTAATGTTTGCGTTTAGTGTTTTGCCTGAGTTATAGCCCCACTTGTTCAATGTTTCGGCAGTCAGCTGTTCGCTCACTGAAACATTATGCATTTGTTTTCAGATTGGCTTGCCTTTATTTGGTGATATGAGTATGCCTAACCTCGCCTTTTAAGGAAATATAGTGAATATTTTTAACAGCACAAGATACGAGTCTCAATTTTCTTCGCAAATTGGAGCTCTACCAACGTAACGCTGGAGTTTAGGAAATTATGAAATCCCTCCACAACTGACAGTGATGCTCAACACAGTACACGTACAACACTTTCTCACAGATCAAATAAGACAGCAGCTGAGACGGGTAGTAAACACTGTTAGTCACAATATTACTTATTTGCCAAATCGGCCAGTAGTGTCTTGACTGTAAAACCATTTTCAGTGAATAAAGGAATGTTTTCAGAGCTGAAATGCAATGCCTCTGAATTTTTTAAGTGGAACTTCTTAGAGCTTTTTAAGTAAAACAGACGTTATTAACATTCTGCATCGTAATTCTTCTTTTCTGTATATTTATTATTGGACATAGCCATTACTCCCATTGAGAGTCCAGTTCGTTATACTGACACTATTGCATGTTTGACTTTGTTGACGATGCCACAATCTCACCTCTGCCTGCACCGCTTCAAAAAAATGGCTCTGAGCACCATGGGACTTAGCAGCTGAGGTAGGTCATCAGTCCCTTAGAACTCCTAAAACCTAACTAACCTAAGGACAACACACACATCCATGCCCGAGGCAGGATTCGAACCTGCGACCTTAGTGGTCACGCGGTTCTGAACTGAAGCGCCTAGAACTGCTCGGCCACAGAAGCCGGCTTGGCTCACTCACATAGAAAGTCGACTATCAAGATCAGCTCCAATACTGGATTCGCATGACCCAAAGCTTTCGAAATTGAACGATTCGCATGGGAAGAGATCAAAATAGATCCACGGGACCTGACAGGCATCCATCTCTCTATTACGAGTAACGTGATTTACCTTAAACTGATTGGGGTGTTGTCCCTAACGACACGCCGAAATTACAATCGAAATCAGTTGTTATTGCCACATACTTCTTTATTGCAAATACATTGCTCATAATACATTCACAATAACCACAATTTCATCAAAGTTCGTCTTATAGAACACAAACATCTTATAGAACACAAAAATCTTTTAATATATCTTCCACATATCGTTTTCTTTCAACCACTTACATTAATTCAAACCATGTACATGGACCCATAGTTAATTCAATATGACTAACAAATAAATCACACCTACTTCATCACTTTTCATAGGAACACTTTTACCTATCTTTTCATCACATCCAAGTTCGGAATTCAACAGACAGTAATGTTTTAAGGCTTCCTTGGCCAACTTTTCATAATTCAAACACAATGATCATAAAAGCATGCTCGTAAAATATGACTAATATAAATATCCCAGTTAAACGTTCTGAGCTCAACAAGCCCCAAAATTTTTAAAGTTTACTCATCCAACCTCAGATAAATTAGAACAGTACTACTTTCACATGCCAGGTTCGTATGATTTCAGTACCTGACTATAACGAGATTTTCCCAAGAAAAACTTAACAAGGGCCGCTTCCACTCTGTATGAGAATTAGTGATGGACACGAGCACACCAAAAGATTTTAACCAATACAAGAAATCCACGGGACAGGAAATGAAATAAAAAGGTACTCAACTTTGCACTGCAATTGAGCTTCAGAAACAATAACTCTCCACCAAAAGGATGGGATTACAGGACACTAACAACATAACCTGGGATGAGGGAGGGGGCAGGGCGGGCCAGGGCCTTAAATATCACTCTGTCACCGTGGTAGACCAATCCCAGTTTCCTCGCATCAACCACTGAAAATTATCTGCAACATAAAATACATCAGCGGCAGGCAATATTCTGAGGGATGAGATACACAATCCTAACTGCACAACTAGTTATCAGTATCTTTCAATGATATACTCCACAAATGAAACCAACAGAATTAACCTTGGGCAGTCACGGCTCTTAAAATTTGATTAGCCAATCCCTTAAAACCATCACTAAAATAATGGCATAAAAGTTAGAATAGCAAGAATAATCTCGGCGCACATTTAAAGGCCAGACTAAACTATAACATGACATAACAGGTAGAATGGGAAGAATATTTCACCACAGCTTAAAACCCCAAACACAGACTTACGCACTACTTAGTTACACTTCTAGCTATGTGTTTAGCCATGCTTCGTGTCTGTTTGGTGGGCGTCGTTACACTTCCGTAACTGCCGTCAAGGTATCGAGTGACGACACCAAATTCAGTGATAAGCCACTGGAACAGCTCCAAATAGTTTTTAGTACACTGGAATATCTAGTTAATGTGAACACCACCCACCGAAGCAACTCGACGACTCCGGTTCATTCGGCCTGTGTAACTTGTAACCAACTCGACGTAACTTGTCCTTCCAACCTCGAGGAAGTCCCCATCACCATGGACTGAAGATTCACATTGTAACGGTTAAACTCGCAATAGCGGCTGCCCACGTTCCTTCATCATGCCGACTCGGCATCTCGTCGTGCTGCATACAAACACAGTCCCACGTCACTCCAGCTCACACGACAGATACTCGCACACCAGCCACCAGTGCGTGCACTGCCAAAGATGTGAAGAAGACAAATAGGCATCGAAGTCGACTCAACGATGAAAAGACAATCGATGGAAACTGGCGCCAGCAACGCACCAGCTCATTGATCAACGACACAGTATATGATAGAACTGCACAAGGCAATAAGAATGGGCGGAATTTCAAACCGGGTCGGTGACAATAGATCAAGCGGGATTCATACTCCACATTATTAGAATTTTTCACTTTCTTTTGAGGTTCCGGAAGACGTCATGGTCAATGAGTTACAGTCATATGGTCACGTATTTATCCATATCGTAGAAAAATGGACCAGTTTCACGACATACCTCGTTCTTAATGGGGTGACGCAAGTTCGGATCTAGATTACACCGCATGTTCTGTCTCATCGCCTTACTTGTGGCTGTAGAGCGATGATTCCTTACGACGGACAGCCAAGGCGCGCTCGGGTCGTGGCAAGGAGGGCAACGTACGTCAGAGTGAATTCAAAGGATGGTAATTAAAGTACCGATGGATGAAACTATACTCGCACCTATGACAGCATCCATGCCTCTTATGTACGCTGCCGCCTTCCGAAAGGATTCCCCCTTGCACTTTATACCAAATTACGGACGATCCTATGGCACGATCAACACAGGTGGATGACAATGCATCCAAGATGTTAGACGAGAAATTCCCCACTAAGCAGCTGCAACAGAAGACAAATGTCGCAGTAACGGAGACGAACATCGAAATTGTCCGGCTGGTTATACCGAAGGTCACTTTTGTCCTCGACATCCAAGAAGACTGAGCTTCCAAACAACATTCTGGTATGGATGTGGAAGTACGACATCGCAAACAGAGGTAACTAAAACGGACGTTGCACATCATCGAATGATTGCTTTCTTCAACAGAAAAGATGAACGTGAACAGGCAGGCGATGACGATGCCACAATAGAGAGTTTTGGGGTCTCCAACGACCATGGCTGTTAACACCACTGGCTGCGGTGGCCTTCTCTACTTCCAACGAGACCTTTAAGGCAGATCCCAAGGAAGCCCCAGAACTCCGCACAGTAGAAGAAAACAGGGCCATAAAAGCTGAGGCTGAGAAGGTCCGGCAACAGGATTGATCTTAGCGGAACTACCCGATGACAATGAGGAAATCCAGCCGCCTGCAACCAAGGATATCACTGTTAAGACGACACCTTACACAGATTCCACATTATAACTGACGATAGCCGATTCACTGACGCCACCGACAGGGACCGCAAAGGTCAGGACAATGTGTGTCTAACATGCATGTGCCACAACACTTATGACATCAGCAGGTGTTCCGCCTCGCATCCATTAATACTAATACCATGATCATAGATCAAGAGGAACTTACTCAAAGGTATGCTACAGGCAATGGCTATTATATCGCTCTTTTACGGGAAGTATACGTCGACAAATTCCCGTCTGTCTATGGTTACAACAACTTGATATCACCAGCTTAAGAAACCAGTAGTGGCATATTGATACTCTTTAAGGAAGGCATCGTAGTGAAGGACCTTACCTATCTACCATCGGCACGCGGAATGGCTGTAACAATACCTGGAGTGCAGCTTATCAAAATCTCTGCAACGTTAGGCACGGACAAAGGAAGAGAACAGTCATGTTTCTTCACGGAAGAAATAACCTCGCTATTTCTGGGACGTAACACTCATTTCATCCTCGGTGGCGACTTCAGTTGTGTGCTGGAGCCAAACGATCAATTCCCACTTTATACCACGTGCTCAGAATTGAGAACATTGGTACAATATCTTCAGTTGACAGATTCGTTGGAACACATACATGCAGACCGAACCGAATATACTATACATCCCGCCACTCCGCCAGCCCCATCGATCATATCTACGTCTAGCGCCGCCTACATTTAGCGACACATCACACAGAACTATGGTCAGTAGCCTTCACCAGCCACTCGGTGTCTATCTGCACAATCGCTCTCCAAATATAGAAGGTGCAGCAAAGCCGTGTCCTATGGAAAATGAGTGTGACCCACTTTAAAGCCCTGGAGTGTTCCAAGTTATTGTAGAATGATGGTGAAGGACGTCGACGGATATACCCTACAACATTACGTTGATGGTTCGAATGCACCAAACTAGCAATACGGCGTGCACTGATAGCTCTCAGGCACGAATGTTCGCAGTGGATGGCTCAAATGGCTCTGAGCACTGTGGGACTTAACATTTGAGGTCATCAGTCCGCTGGAACGTAGAACCACTTAAACTACTAAAACCATTTGGCGGATCAAGTTTCCATAATTCTTGTGGAAAAACTTCATTTCCTCCATTTTAACACTGATATTTTGTATTTTTACATGATCGAATATAAAAGAATCAAGCAACTGATTATTTATTCATTTAGTTTGAAAAACAGCGAAAATAAATTAGGGCACGTCAAATTTTGTTGTATTACACTAATTAGTAATATCTAGTTCCAAATTTCTTCTTTTCTGTAAACCAGCAAATTCAATTGTCTGGGGTTCAAAGAAAGAAATAGGAATTTTGGTGATTTTTAAGCTTTCTTGTTCTAGTTCAAGTAAAAATTCTGGTTCTTATTTAACAACAGGGACACAAATTGCCATAACTTTTACAACAATTTTACATTCTTTTAGACGTGTAGTATTATCATTATCAGTAGTCCAATGAAGAATAGAATCTTCTTGATCTTTTCTCGAACTCCAAGTAAAAATTACAGTTAAATCATCTTCGAACATGATTTCTTTATAATCTTTAAAAAATCCACCAAATAATTATAGTGAATAAAGAACTTAATTTTCTTTAGTTTTAATTTCTCCTTTTTTTAAGAATATTTCCTTCAATAGCCAATTCATTCAAAAGAGAAGCTAAGCAAGTAAGGACTGAGGAAGAAATAAAAGGCTGTTCAATTCGAGATAAAATATGATGTCCTTTTTTAATTGTCATAACACCAAACAACTATAGGACATAATTATCAATCAGTTTAGTATTTGATTTTCCATCATAGTCAGAAAAATCAGTTCCATCAGTGTGAATAACATCAAAGGTCATATAAAGTTGCAAGCAATTAGGATGGACCAAGATATTACTATTATTAATATTGATTACTGTCTCCTTTTCCTTAATGAAAATGATCTGTATGTTTAACAAGCATTCCATCAGCCAAATTAATATTTATATTTTTAAACTCAAAAGGAAGAATTTTAGGAACATCTTTAGAAACAGTATTTTGTCTAGGTTCAACAATTTGAGTATTAAATCCTAGCACACTTTGCAATATTACTTTTTCTTATATCTATGTATTTTTTAAATCATTTTCAATGATGATCCAGTTTAAAATATCATCTGCTGTAATGAGAATATTTGGATTTCTGGAATGAGCAAGTTTTTCTAAATTTTTCAAACTATATTGGCCAAAAGGAATTTCTATAGTTTCTCCATTGCCTTCAAGTTTATTAGTTCCTGATCTTATGTTTTCAGTTAAAATTTGAGTAAAAACCAACAAGTGAAAGAGTTTTTAAATTTCTTATTGGAACAGTTAGTTGTTTCTTCATAACAGAAGAACTATCACTCAAAATAATCTACTGTTTTATGTCAGTAAAAATTATGCAAATAAATGACATACTTGGAGCCAAAACTAAGAATTCAAGAAAAGATATTAAAAAGCAAACATGATAAACTTTGATCAAATTCAGTCCAGTGTGTAATAATTGGACGAAGCAGATGTGGAGAAACAAGATTAATGATTGATAATTAAATTTTAGCACCAGGATAATTAAACTGGAAAATATATTTATCACTTGTCATTTATTCAAAAAGTTTAGATCAACCAAATTACCAAGTATTTATTAAATTATGTGAAAAAATTGAAGATAATTTAAAGAAAAAATTGTTTCTTTTATTGGAAATAATGATTAATTTATACCATTAGAGGAATGTGAAGAAAATTTACTTGTTGGATTTGATGACTTCATTGTTGAGAACCAGGATATAGTTAGAGAATACTTTACTATAGAAGGATATAAAGAAATAGATTGTTTTTATTTAAGTCAAACATATTCAAAATGCCAAAAAATTAGTTAAAGGTTATCTGAATTTTCTAAATATTTTTAGACAAGATGACACAAATTTAAATTACATCTATCATGAGTTTGTTGGGGGAGATTTGAAGTTTGATAAATTTAAAGAATTATGCAGTAAACTTTGGAATAAAGATAAATTCTGTTTTGTCATGATTGCTATGTCAAGAAAAATTAATGAAGGTAAATACAGAGAAAAGATTAAGAATTGTTTGAACACTGAACATAAACATTAGACATAAAACAATGAATACAAATTATATGTATAATCATAGAACGATAAACATAACTATTGAACAATAAATTTTAAACATTAAATATAAATTAAAAAACCATTATCATAATTTTATTTGCAATAAATGTTCGCAAAATGCGATTCAGAAAGTGTTAAAACAAGCCAAACGAAATAGAAGTGTGAAAGAACAATTAAAAGGAGAGTTTAAGATATGAAAAAAATCCAAGAACAAAGTATGAAAAATTTAAAAAAGAAGATTAACCAGTTGTAGACACAAATGATAAAGTTAACCAAGGAATTGAGGGAACATGACAAAAAGTTTTTAAAGCAATTGAAGAACATAAAGAAGTTGAAAAAAAAAATGGTTCCTTATAACCAGCATTATTTAGAAGAATTTCATGGTATTCTAACAATTAAATAATATGATAGAGATTTCACATTAAACGAATCAGAGATAAATTATTTGTTACAGAATTATGAAGAAGAAAGAAATTTAAAAAATGAAGATGGTGAAAAAACAATTATGACTGAAATAATTTTAGAATTTATCAACAGAAATGAAGATCATGTTTTTGTATTAAGGCCTGTGGGCACCGTTAAATATATGGGAAAATTACCAGTCGAATTCAATGGTGATAAATTAAAAATTGGTAAAAAATAATACGAAGGAACAGATGGATTAATCGAACTTTTACCTATAAAACAAATAACTACAGACGATTTAGGAACAGAATTTGATTCGAGTGACTTACAAAATTATGTGAGATTTTTATTTGACTCAAATGTGGTATATAACGAATGCAATCCAAATAAAATAAAAATTAGAACACATTAATTTGATTTTTTAGAAAGTCATCTTAACGATTCATTTGCAAAAGTTAGTGATGGCTTAGTTAAAAATATACAGAGAACACAGTTGAATATATTTAGATGAATGATGTTCAACAATTGATTGACAGATTAGCAGTTATTCATGGTGAAGAATTAGCAGGAAATACAAATTATCATAATGAAAAAGTTGGCATGACAAAAATGTTCTCAAACAAATTTAGTGATTTCATTATCAACAATCCAAAAGGTATTTCATTATTAATCAGATTTTTGAATAATTTACCACATACATTTTGGAAAGATTTAAAACATGGTAAAAGAGTAGTCAATTGGGCTTTTAACAATTTACCAATGACAAAGATGCATCTACCAGGATATTTGTACTGTGAGCCTTTTACTAAGCTAGAAGAATGGTTAGATGGTGGTGATCCAGGAATAAATAAATTAGATGAAGCTTGTAAAAAATATGAAACTGCCTATCGAGATCATAGAGATTCAGATAAAAGACATGAAGGACATAAAGGACTTCAGTTAGCTTCAGAAGAAAGAACACATGCAAGTGATTCTTCAGTTCAAGAAAAATCAGCAGCAACAGCAGTTAGAGGCATTATAACGGGACAAGAAAATTAGGAACAGGCTTAGAAGTTGATAAAAATGGATGGGAATTATAAAATTATTTATTAAATTTTAATCTATATAAATGAACAACTTTTGTATTGATTTTAATTTGTTGCATAGTGGCAGAACTAAGTGAAAATCAGTTAAACTTAAAATCAATAATGAACAATTAAATGTTATTGAGCTATTTTTAATTGTTGTTCAAATAAGAAATAAAGATAAGAAAACTGGCAGAAATTGGCTTGTTTCTTTAACTATTCCTGTTGTGAAGAAAATTATTGAATATCTAACAAAAAAGAAAGAAAGTATGGGTCTAACAAAACATGAGGGTGGATTTCTTCCATTACTTTTTTTTACTTTTGGCCTCTACCTTATCTAACAACTATTGGTTCATTAGATGGTGGATCTGCAGAAATTCCAAATTCAAATGAGAATATAGGTGATACACAACTATAAGAACAGAAGAGACATAATTTAGTGATGGATAAGAAAGCTGGCACTGGAGTAAAAAAATTCAAAGAAATGATTAAATCATTTAACAGCCCTTTATCCAGTTTTGACATAAAAGGTTTACTTAAACAATTAAAAACTAAAAATTTATGTAGCCTTTTTTGGATTGATAAATTAGCAAATGAACCAAAAAATTTAGAATGTGGAATATTAAATTATAATTGTACAGTACAGCTGATCATATTGGACTCTCTGGATATGTTACTATAAAAATAAGGACAACAATTTGTTTATGACTCATGTGGAGTAAATATTTGTAAGCTATTAGTAAATTATCTCAGTTCAAATGAGCTGTATTATAATAATCAATGATTTCGAAATTTTGATGATGTAATTTGTGGTCATTTATGTTTGTTTGTATTAAAACTATTATGTATGAATTACAAGTTTAATGATATTTTAAATTTGGTAAATGGACATTTTTGGAAATAATTTGAAGCCTGAAGACTGCCAGATAAATAAACAAATTTATATAGATGCCAAAATCAATTCAAAAATAGCTAATATTATTACACAATTTCAGAAAGAATTAAATAAAATTTTTAAAGTTACTAAAAATTATATTCATTGTAAAAGTAGAAGAATTGTTAACATTAACGTTCCACTTGACGATTTGGATGCGATTAGTAAAAGATACTTGGAAACAAGGCTTTTAGAAGCTAAACAACAATATGTGTTAACTATGCTTCAGAATTTTTATTATAAGTAAGATATTCAGAAAATTTTACCAGATTACTTTTCAAAAGGCGATTTAACTGCATATTTTAATGAATGAAGTAATCGTAAAGATAATTTTAGTATTTATGATAGTATCATAGAACATCATATGAAAGAAAGAAATAAAAACAAAGACAGGATTATTTTGGTCGAAAATGTGCTTAAATCTATAGTTTAAAATTTGAATGGAAAAGTCGGTAAAGATTTCGAAATACTTAAGTCGTTAGACTCAAACAATTAATTAATTTTTTTTATTCTATGTAAATGAAGAATGATATTCTCATCTACAGACTGAAGTGCGAAAATTTTACTGCACATATTACACATAGATTGGAAAACACATAGATTGGAAAACAAAGAATCGAAGGCCTTTGTTCAATCTGTAAAACGAAAAAGAGGAAATTAGTTTAAACAAATTTGTAGGTAATGGTCTAAATATTTGTGAGCAAATAATTAATGAAATACAAAAGCCATTGAGCAAAAATTTTGAAAGATGAAACGTAAGTTATTTGGAATAGTTGATCTCTGACAAGATGATTTAGTCGAAAAGGACTCTGTGAAAATTAAAGGAATTTCGAAGGTAAATAGAGGATATAAATATTTATTGAATGGTTTTGTTCAAAATTTGCTTGGGCTATTCCAGTTAAAGATAAAACAGGCAAGAATGTAGTTGCTTTCGAAAAAATATTCATTGCTCGACCACCAAAAAATTTGCCTACCGATAAAGGAAAAGTATTTTATAAGAAAGAATTTAAAGAATTGATGAAAAAATTTAATATTAATCATTATTCAAATTATAGTGAATTAAAAACATGTGTTGATGACTGATTTAACAGAACACTGAAAGGAAAAATGTGGAAGAAATTTAGTCTTCAAGGAAATTATAAATGGATTATCTTTGTCCCTAAAGTAGTTGATGTATACAACACATGACATTCATCTATAAAAATGGAGACAAAAGACGTAAATAAAGACACTGAAATAGTTTTATTGAAAACTGTTTACATAAAAAATTTTCTAGGTGCTGAGCCTTCTCTAATCACATTTGAGTAACCATTTTCTTTACAATAATTTTCTAAATCCCTTAAATCCAATCCATACTTTCCTTTACAATAATTTTCTAGGCTCTCAAACAGCTCAGCTGTGTTTGCCTTTTTTCTGTATTATTTATAGGGGAGGAAATTTGATTTTTTTATTTAATCGTTTTCAGTTAAAATGCGCCTTTGTGATTTGAGGTTTGGTTGTTCACATTTATAGAGAACAAACTTTAACAGTTTTAAAGTTTATAAAATGAGAAAAAAGATAACTTAATTTTCTCGAGATGAGCAAGTGTGGTTTGGCAGCTCTGATGTATAGGGAACAAAATTTAACACTTTTAAAATACTTAAAATGATAAAACTGAATATTTTTTTCGAGATAGGCAAATGAGATTTTTTGGTTGGGGGGCGGGGGAGGACTGAGAAATTGAATTCTTGATTTGCAAAGTGTAAATATGACTTGGAGATGTTCTTTGGTCCAGAATTGGCATAGTTAGACTACTACTATAGTACCACTACGTCTTGCCCTGCGGATCGACATGCAGCGTGGTAAGCTGTTTAGGCAGACCGCTGTTACTCTTATCATAAGCGTGACTCATGGTTGCTTCTTCTATTGTAGTGATCCCATTATTTCGTTTCAGTGTTGGTACCTATTATGAAGACAGTTTTATTGTGTCCTGCAGGTGGTCTATTACCCGCCGAGCAGCTATATTCTGTGAGTGATAAATTATGGAAACTTTTGAGTAGGCTACCTCTCATTTATGTGTTCATTTTTTAATACATGTTGTGTTTTATTTCATGCAGAAAATGGTAATTTTGGTACTATTTTGTATGTCACGCGGATAAGTAACGCGTCAATAGCATCTGAGCAATAGTGGGCAATGTCTCTGCCAAAGAGGTTGTACTGCGAGAGACTATTAGTAGGACCATTGCCTGTGAGTGAGGTGCAGTCTTGGAGGGAGATAGAGAAGACAGAGAGAGAAGTATCTCATGATGGAGAAAGATTTGTTTACGCTGTGCTGTTCGCACACAATAATTTTGTTATATTATTTTTAATTTATGAAGACTTCAAAATGTACTGTAATAGCACATTTTCCGAGACGTTCAAGCATAGTAATTAATTTGCTCAGGGATTTAGAATTGGACATTTTTGTGATAACATAACAATGTGTGATTTACTGATTTTTCTTCAAAGATGGATAGCATACATATTTGTAAGATAGTAAAGAGAATCTGTGCAGCTTTTTCCACCATTAATGCAAAGGGAATTTTTAGTATTTCACATGTTAAAATATTTCGTCTTAGTAATGTAAAGTTTTGTTTATACAATTACTTTATTGTTTTTCCATCAAACAGCATTTATCTCTCTATTTCAAGTCACACATATATAATTCTGTTTCCTGAGCTTCTCAGTAGCAGAACTCTCATTGACAATTATCATTGCAGAAATGAGATTTATTGGCACATAAGTTTTGTGGATGTCTCTGAAGTTTAAAGCACGCATTGCACATCACATTGCTAGTAGTTTGAATTTTTATTTTTTAACTAGCATGGCAGCAGCAACCGCAGTAGTTTTAGCAGCAGCACAGCATTCATTCATTGAACAAACGTGAAGGCCATTTATAATTTTTGTTTGATGCAAATAATATTTCAACACTGACATACTTTTCAGAGAGGGCATGTTTGATAGTTATTTAATTTTCATATTTTTTCGCAGTCAGATTGCTTGTGTTACGCTAGCTGGACAGTTTTTTCTTAAATTAGACAGAACAGTCTGTACTCTTGCCACGAGCTTTGCAGTACACAGTCTAACGTTGCATTTATGATTAACTTTCGCATTTCTGATCACTTTTCCAGAAGTACGAGATTAGTTACAAACTTAAATACGAGCTCAACTGTTTCTCTATCTCGAGTTCAACTTCACATTACCACATAGACGGAATACCAGTGAATATAACTCACACATTACCATACAACAAAAACTAATGAGCCACTTTCAGTGTTTCTCCAGATTATGCCGACTTTCACAGTCAGTAGCATCCCTAATGCCCCTTTCGCAAATAAATTCCTCATTAAGCGTTGAAGTACCTGCTGTAAGAAACGAAGACCGATGCGTGGGGCAGAATGTCCGTAGGTGACTGATCTGCTGGGGATCAAGGTGAGTCGGTGTTTCTTTGCTAATCTGATACAGTTACAACTACTAACGCCCAAAGGCTACAATGCTCAATAAATTACAGTGGGAGGATCTACAAGAGAGGCGACGTGCCTCACAGAGAGATCTGTTGTTAAAATTTCGAGAACTTACATTCCGAGAAGAGCCAGACACCATGTTACATCACCCACGTACATCTCGTGAAATGATGGCGACGAGAAAATTAGAGAAATTAGACATCATACAGAGCTTTAGCGACAGCTGTTTTCCCTACAAGCCATACTTCAATGAAACAGGAATGCGGAGAAAAAAATACTAGTATCAGAAGTACCTTCCGCCACACGCTGTAAGATGCCTTGCGGAATATAGTTGTAGATGTACAAAGCACTGACAACTTCATATGTAACACGTATGACACACATCATGTGTCAAAGCTAAGGGTCGCAACGTCAGAGTTCTTGCCTCAAGCGAGCTATACGTCTGAAGTATTTCTCAACACGTTGTTGATTTAGCAAGGAAGCCAATTTAATGTTCAGTTCTTATATTCTGTGGAAGAAAAAACCATCAAAGATTGTCATTGCGTCATACACATAAATCACGTTTGTAAGACACTAGCTGTTACCCACGGCTGCTCTTGCACATCGTAATGAAATGGAGCCTCATAAAAAGACTCCCATGTTCTGCCCCTAGGGGCGTGGCGTCTTTCTGGTTATCGTACAGCATTTAAATGAATGTCGTTGTGGGTTTACAAATATCTCAGAAGCTATAAGAGAAGCATGACACTCAGCGGCTAAAATGCGTCAGGCTTATGACTAACATAAGTATGGATTAAACACGCTGTGGATTGCTTAAGCATCGTATTTGCTAGGTTCAATAGTATTATGTAGAACATATCAACTAATAAAAGCATTTTTGCAAATATGAAAATTTCAAAAGTCAAAGAGAAAATAACTATTTTAAACAGTAAAATATTTTTCCATCTTTCGAATTATATTCTTCAAATCAGTAACTGCCTTCTACAACACACTTTCTAAAGCAGTCTATATCCTTACTCAGCGTTGAAGCTACCTACATACCAAATTCCATCAAATTCCGTCCAGCAGTTTAGACTTGAAAACGTAAAAGACAGAGTTACTTTCATGTTTGTAATGTTAGTGTGGATTTATTGAAGTGTTTTTACACAAGAGTAGTAATTACAGAAATAAAAATAAAATGACATAATATTACCAAAATCAAAATTAAATCAAATTTCATTGTAATACATATCAAATGACAGTAGCTGATCTGTGCTGTAATGATCTTGAAGCATATATTGTATGGGAAAACATACATGAAATGTAAGCCGTGTTTTATACCGTTATTTTTATCAGTTCAGATCAATGAAAATATTGACGGTGCAATCCACTACCACCGACTATATTACTGTTTTGCAGTAATCAATTCGGGAGTGGGATTATGGCCTGAGCTGGCGAAGATGACGTAAGCTACGTAATTTCTCTATACGTGAAATACTAAACAGAGTTTTTAAAAGACTTTCTCCTCTTGTAACAATCCGTATTAACTGATGAGCTTTACTGCCTGTTGGTTAGCCCTGTATCGCCCTTGTGAATAGTGTCGTGAAACAAAACTTTAATCATAGAGAAATGCTGTGTTTGAAATAATGAAAATGAATGTAATTAAATCCCAACATAAACTAATTGTATACTCGGTGAAAACTATTTAACTGATACTCAATACTGAAGTAGGTTATGGAAGTTACGTAACATTAAGTGCAATGCCTGACTTTAAATATCCACAAAGTAAAATACTGCTCAACTCGGAAGAAAATAACTATTCAAGACTATCTTCACTGTTCACTGTAAATTAATCTGCTTGCTTAGCACAACATTTGAAAATTCTGACTACGTACTGTTTGCTCACAATACTGCAAGGTAAGATCAGCCCTGAAAGAAAAATAATTTACATCATGTCCAGCATGCTATTTTGTGTCTGGTGTACTGGCGTTCTCGAAAGCAAATTGGAATCAGCAAGTGCAGTATCTACAGAAAAATGATTTACTCACTACTAAATTTTCCTTTGCTTGCCAGAAACAGTCTATGGCAGCATGTGGCGTAAGGTGTAATGAACACACAACAAAATATTTAAAACTTTACGAAGGATGATGGAGGAGGGTTTTACATTAAAGAAAAGCGTTCTTGTAAAGCCTGTCAAAACAGGCTGTGCAACATAAGAAGAATCTAACAATTACGAAATTCGCTCATTATCAAATTACGGACATTTAAACAAATTGTGTTATTTGTGACATAATGAAAACAAAGAGATCAAATTAAGACTAATCATGAATATTATTTGTTCTCTAAGGAACAAAGTTGTTCTGACGAACAAACATTTCATTCTTGTGCGTGGATTGGTTATTTTGAAATATTCCTCCAAAAATTTTCTCCATCCAAACAGTCAAGAATATATCTTTATAAACAAGTTTTCGTCTCCATAAGAAGGTATTCCAGATAATTTCTTCCAGATTCGTAAATATCAGCTTTCAATCTGTAAAACCCAACTGCTCGCTGCTATGCCGCTAATAAGAACGTCCTAACGCTGCACAATTGGCTAGCGACCAAGCACACCACATATTACATTAAACACAGACTTAAGGATCTTATCCACTATTCGTGCAGCGCTCTCATTCATCTTTGTCTCGGTACAGTAAAGGTTGACTTTTTTTAAATGGCAGAACACATACGAAAACCTTACAGTGGTTGTGTGATAAACTAGATGTCGAAATCGATGTCTTTTGATCTCCTTCGACTAAGCCAGCTTATCTCAGAAAGTTCATGCTGACTGAAGTTGTCTTGCACAAAGCTAGTTATCTCATTGGTAAATAAAATTGGTAAATAAATTGAATGTCAAGGCCACCCATTCTTAGGAAAGGCGTCCGAAAAAATGTATTAATTCACTGGCTGGCCTCCGTTCGTCTCATAAGCTTTGTGCTCTATGGACTAAGCCATTACGAGCAACATAAATTCAGCCGGCGCGAGGTTAAAGCCTGTGAGTGGAACAATTCCACACACATGCATACATCAATACACAATCGACGTAGACATTTTGCTCCTTCAACTTTGCTATTTATTCATCCGTCGCTCGCATAGCGGCGGATGCATTCCCTCTGGCAGGTATTTCCGGCATTATGCGCTTCTCATTAGCCTAACCGCAAGTGTTCCGTCCCACTTCCCGATGCTTTTGTTATCATCTGCTATACAGTGAGGTGACAAAAGTCATGAGATACCTCTTAATATCGGGCCGGGCCTCCTTTTACCTGACGTAGTGCAGACTCGACATGACATGGACTCAAATTGTCGTTGGAAGTCCCCTGCAGAAATACTGAGCCTCTATAGTTCACCATAAATTCGGAAGTATTGCCGGTGCAGGATATTGTGCACGAACTGACCTCTCGATTACGTATCATTAATTCGATGGGATTCATGGCTGGCGATCTGGGTGGCTAAACCGTGCCCAGAATTTTCGTTAAACCAGTCATGAACAACTGTACCTCAGCGACATGGCGCACTGTCAAGCACAAAAATTCCATCGTTGTATGGAAGCATGAAGGCTGCATATTGTCTACAAGTAGCCAAACATAAACATTTCAAGTCAATGAGGGGTTCAGTTGGACCAGAGAACCCAGTCCATTGAATGTAAAGACAGCGCACACCATTATGGGGCCACCATCAACTTGCACAGTTACTCGAGTCCATGGCGTCGGTGGGTCTGCGACACACTCGTACCCTACCATCAGCTCTTACCAACTAACATCGGGACACATCGGACCAGGCAACGGTTTGCCAGTCTTCTAGGGTCGTCTGGTGCCATGGCCCATTAGTTCTAAATTTCGCCGCACCGTCCTAACGGATACGTTTGTCGTACGCCCCACGTTGATTTCTGCGGTTACTTCTCGCAGTGTTGCTTGTCTGTTAGCACTGACAACTATACACAAACGCTGCTGCTCTCGGTCGTTAAGTGAAGGCCGTCGGCCAATGCGTTGTCCATAGTGAGAGGTAATGCCTGAAATTTTGTATTCTTGGGTTTTTCGGAAAATTGAATTCCTTAGCAATTTCTTAGATGGAACGTCCCATAGGGAGTTAAGGAAAACGGGAAGGATTGGGCCCACAAATCAACTGGTCATTATTTCATGCAAATAACGATTTATTGATAAGTTAAAATTTAACTTAAAATCAAAGAAATAAATAATCCAATTTAAATCTAGGCCACATTGTAAAGGAAATATAACATGCTTTTAATAATAGCAAGAAAAGAAAAGAAAGTAGAAGTTTAGATGAAATTTGCAATTTAAGTCTTAAAGGCACAATTTGGTGAAACAGGACTGTAAGGTTACTCTTTTCAGATTACTGTAGTCAAACGAAGCCAAACTTAATACTCATTTTGTGTAAGGTGTCGGTGTTGCATGGATGCAAGACGTGCCTTTAGATGGTAATTTTTAAACAAACAGTCGGATGGCGTCTCCGGCAGATCGGTCCAGGGTGAAGTAGACGAACCAGGCCGCGAGCAACTTGAAGCGGCAGTCCAGACAACCCGATGAATTGCGGTGTCACTATCCAACGATCGGACGCCACAAAGTTGCCCCTTTCCACAGCTGGAGGCCCAAACTTGCTGGCGGAAGCGACGGAGGCAGACCTCACCAACCGACCGACACGACGCACACAACACTCGCCCAACTGCCAATTTCCTGTGTCGGATGTATGCGGCTTTTGCAGACCAACTTGGCTCAAACAGCCCAGCTCAGCTCTCACAGAGGAACCCGGTGTCACAAACAACCCAGCACTAACCGTACAACTCCACTGTCGCAGACCAACTGTCTTCCCACCCAGAGGCACACCACATAGCCAGCACTTCCTCCTAGACCGACTTTTGACCAAAGGTGCTTACTGAACAATAAGTAAATCGATAGCAAACTCGAGCCAGTGGCGCCAGACAAGACCCAGCGAAGTATAATGTGGCGCCACAGCTCACCAACTACCATTCCGCTTTGGCAGTCTGTTACTTCCCGCCGTGTGACCATAATCAAACTGGAAACCTTTTCACGTGAATCACCTGGGTATAAAAGACACCTCCGTTAATGCACTGTCGTTTTATACCTTGTGTACGCGATACTATCGCCATCTGTAATGCTCATATAGCTAGCCAATGCCTTTTTTCACTGAGTGTATTTTCATTTGTATCCGTTCTTCCTTACGGTTCCCTGACTTATAGTTCTATCTAGCCGTAAATATCCGAGTTAGGACCACTCATTCCATTGCGGTGCCCCTAACTATGATCCCACCTTCCTTGACAGACGTTCTGTCACGTCGCTCACTACACTCACAACCTCGAATGGTGTTTATAAAAACTGACTGTCCTCCAATTACTTCTTCAATATTTCCGTAAAAAAAAAATGGTTCAAATGGCTCTGAGCACTATGGGACTTAACAGCTGAGGTCATCAGTCCCCTAAAACTTAGAACTACTTAAACCTAACTAACCTAAGGACATCACACACATCCATGACCGAGGCAGGATTCGAACCTGCGACCGTAGCGGTCTACATCTACATCTACATCTACATCCATACTCCGCAAGGCACCTGATGGTGTGTGGCGGAGGGTACCCTGAGTACCTCTATCGGTTCTCCCTTCTATTCCAGTCTCGTATTGTTCGTGGAAAGAAGGATTGTCGGTATGCTTCTGTGTGGGCTCTAATCTCTCTGATTTTATCCTCATGGTCTCTTCGCGAGATATACGTAGGAGGGAGCAATATACTGCTTGACTCTTCGGTGAAGGTATGTTCTCGAAACTTTAACAAAAGCCCGTACCGAGCTACTGAGCGTCCCTCCTGGAGAGTCTTCCACTGGAGTTTATCTATCATCTCAGTAACGCTTTCGCGATTACTAAATGATCCTGTAACGAAGCGCGCTGCTCTCCGTTCGATCTTCTCTATCTCTTCTATCAACCGTATCTGGTACGGATCCCACACTTCTGAGCAGTATTCAAGCAGTGGGCGAACAAGCGTACTGTACCCTACTTTCTTTGTTTTCGGATTGCATTTCCTTAGGATTCTTCCAATGAATCTCAGTCTGGCATCTGCTTTACTGACGATCAACTTTATATGATCATTCCATTTTAAATCACTCCTAATGCGTACTCCTAGATAATTTATGGAATTAACTGCTTCCAGTTGCCGACCTGCTATTTTGTAGCTAAATGATAAGGGAGCTATCTTTTTATGTATTCGCAGCACATTACACTTGTCTACATTGAGATTCAATTGCCATTCCCCGCACCATGCGTCAATTCGCTGCAGATCCTCTTGCATTTCAGTACAATTTTCCGTTGTTACAACCTCTCGATACACCACAGCAGCATCTGCAAAAAGCCTCAGTGAATTTCCGATGTCATCCACCAGGTTATTTATGTATATTGTGAATAGCAACGGTCCTACGACACTCCCCTGCGGCACACCTGAAATCACTCTTAGTTCGGAAGACTTCTCTCCATTGAGAATGACATGCTGCGTTCTGTTATCTAGGAACTCTTCAATCCAATCACACAATTGGTCTGGTAGTCCATATGCTCTTACTTTGTTCATTAAACGACTGTGGGGAACTGTATCGAACGCCTTGCGAAAGTCAAGAAACACGGCATCTACCTGGGAACCCGTGTCTATGGCCCTCTGAGTCTCGTGGACGAATAGCGCGAGCTGGGTTTCACATGACCGTCTTTTTGTAAAACCCATGCTGATTCCTACAGAGTAGATTTCTAGTCTCCAGAAAAGTCGCGCGGTTCTAGACTGTAGCGCCGCCGGCCGCGGTGGTCTCGCGGTTCTAGGCGCGCAGTCCGGAACCGTGCGACCGCTACGGTCGCAGGTTCGAATCCTGCCTCGGGCATGGATGTGTGTGATGTCCTTAGGTTAGTTAGGTTTAAGTAGTTCTAAGTTCTAGGGGACTGATGACCAGAGCAGTTGAATCCCATAGTGCTCAGAGCCATTTGAACCATTTTTGAACCACTCGGCCACCCCGGCCGGCTTTTCCGTAAAACTGCTCCACGGCACTGCCTATTACAAAGAAGTTTCAAAATTATTCCCAAAATAGACTAAAAACATCAGGTAATGCGCGCTAGAAATTTCGAATTGAAGCTGTCGTCAGGTTCAATTTTTTTAAACTGGCTTCTCACAAATTTTAACTGGACTCATACTGCCTGATTTGTTCGATGTTTTCAGAAATTTTGTTATTGTCTGGTGCTGGTATTCCTTCACCATATCTTCGTGGGTTTTTTTTGGGTGGGGGGGGGGGGGGGAGGGGGGGGACAGGGGAGTGCGAGTGGATGAGTTTTCTGATTTGATGCAGACTGCCACGAATTTTTCTCCTGTGCTACCATCTTAATCTCAGAGTAGCACCTAACGTCTCAGTTATTTGTTGAATACATACAAATCTCAATTTTACCCTACACAGCTCCTTTAGGTACGATGTAAGTTACTACTTGACGACATAACATGTATACTACCGTCCAGTCCCTTCGTCTTGTCAGTATTTTCCACATGTTCCTTTCCTCGCCGCTTCTGCAGAGAACCTCACTCCTTATCTTATCAGTAAATTTGGAAATTTGTGGTAAGGTCTTGTGGGACCAAACTGCTGAGGTCATCAGTCCCTAAGCCTACACACTACTTAAGCTAACTTAAACTAACTTACGCTATGGACAATACACACACCCATGCCCGAGGGAGGACTCGAACCTCCGACGGGGGGAGCCGCACAGACCGTGACAAGGCGCCCCAGACTGTGCGGCTACCCCGCGCAGCTATCTTATCAGGCTACCTAATTTTCAACGTTCTACTACAGCAGTACGCTTCGATTCTCTTATTTTCCGATTTATATCAGTTTTATCAGTATCAGTTTGAATCTGATGATTCTGCAAAACATCCGCTGTTTGTACAATGTCGGCAGTGTGCATCTCTGGTGCTGACACTCGTGATTCTACATTTTCTGCTTTCGCGTGTAGTTATATTTGTAGTTGGCTTCTTTCTAGCATATAGATTCTTGCTGTGATCGTCGCTTGTTTGTTCAATCTTATCGAAACGATCATGTACGAACATTCTGTGTTTTGGTGCCAACTCGCTCCTTCTAGACAGTTGAGTTACTGTGTTCTAGTTTGTTACGGTTTCTTCTTGTACTTCTCGCAACTGTTTAGAGTCAGTGTACTTTTTCTAATTTTTTCACGGTCGCATTCCGACACAGAACGAGCGCTCTTACCGTCCTTATCGCCCTGGCAATGAATTCCATATGATTCACCAATCTGGCCTTCGGTTGTCAGTCCTACACTTCTACTTTTACTCATTCCTGATCCTCGGTCTGATGTTCTCGCCAACGGGTCCTTAATACTTTGTAACCGCTGTATAACCCTCAGTTAGAATTCGTGCTCATTTTTGCAGTTTGAGCCTTTATCTGCGGTTCTGTTTTACCCGCCCGGTTTTCTGGCACACCACACAATGAAGATACAACATCACTGCCAACAAAAGCAACATCATCACTAGATATTTGTTTCATTCACGAGTAAAAAAAATTATACGCCTAGGCCTAATCGCGTCACAAAAAAATTATACTACGCTGTTGCTTCCTTACCTCCTGCTCACTTTACGACATATTTTTTTCGAGCATCTCAGATACTACCTTCTTAGAGATGTAAAAATACCGTAAACGGTTTAATTGCATTGGACATTGTTGTAAACAATTATACAACAGGTTTTCTTGGTTGCTTCAGTTGCTGAAACCTGAAAGAATGATGGATCTTTGGGTAGGGAAACACTCGTTAGAGGAACTACAAGAGTTTTATTTTGCTTGAGGTAAATATTCGATCCAATGACTCGCTTGTTAGCTCGTTGCGCGGTCGTACAGGGTGGTCCATTGATCGTGACCGGGCCAAATATGTCACGAAATAAGCGTCAAACGAAAAAACTACGCAGAATGAAACTTGTCTAGCTTGAAGGGGGAAACCAGATGGCGCTATGGTTGGCCCGCGGAATAGCGCTGTCATAGGTCAAACGGATAACCACTGCGTTTTTTTTAAATAGAAACCCCCATTTTTTATTGCATATTCCTGTAGTATGTAAAGAAATATGAATGTTTTTGTTGGACAACTTTATTCGCTTTGTGATAGATGGTGCTGTAATAGTCACAAACATATGGCTCACAATTTTAGACGAACGGTTGGTAACAGGTAGGTTTCTTAAATTAAAATACAGAACGCAGGTACGTTTGAACATTTTATTTCGGTTGTTCCAATGTGATACATGTACATTTGTGAACTTAACATTTCTGAGAACGCATCCTGTTACAGGGCGATTACCTGTAAATACGACATTAATCCAATAAATGCTCAAAATGATGTCCGTCAACTTCAATGCATTTGGCAATACGTGTAACGATATTCCTCTCAACAGCGAGTAGTTCGCCTTCCGTAATGTTCGCACATGCACTGACAATGCGCTGACGCATGTTGTCAGGTGGATCACGATAGCAAATATCCTTCAACTTTCCCCACGGAAAGAAATCCGGGGTCGTCAGATGCGGTGAACGTGCGGGCCATGGTATGGTGCTTCGACGACCAATCCACCTGTCATGAAATGTGCTATTCAATACCGCTTCAACCGCACGCGAGCTGTGTGCCGGACATCCATCATGTTGGAAGTACATCGCCATACTGTCATGCAGTGAAACATCTTGTAGTAACATCGGTAGAACATTACGTAGGAAATCAGCATACAATGCACCATTTAGGTTGCCACCGATAAAATGGGGGCCAGTTATCCCTCCTCCCATAATGCCGCACCATACATTAACCAGCCAAGGTCGCTGATGTTCCACTTGTGGCACCCATTGTGGATTTTCCGTTGCCCAGTAGTGCATATTATGCTGGTTTACGTTACCACTGTTGGTGAATGACGCTTCGTCCCTAAATAGAACGCGTGCAAAAAATCTGTCATCGTCCCGTAATTTCTCTTGTGCCCAGTGGCAGAACTGTACACGACGTTCCAAGTCGTCGCCATGCAATTCCTGGTGCGTAGAAATATGGTACGGGTGCAATCGATGTAGCATTCTCAACAACGATGTTTTTGACATTCTCTATTCTCGCGCAATTTGTGTGCTACTGATGTGCGGATTAGCGGCGACAGCAGCTAAAATACCTACCTACTTGGGCATCATCATTTGTTGCAGGTCGTGGTTGACATTTCAAATGTGGCTGAACAGTTCCTGTTTCCTTAAATAACGTAACTATCCGGCGAACGGTCCGGACACTTGGATGATGTCGTCCAGGATACCGAGCAGCAAACATAGCACACGCCCATTGGGTACTTTTATCACAATAGCCATGTTGTTGTCGTTGTGGTCTTCAGTCCAGAGACTGGTTTGATGCAGCTCTCCATGCTACTCTATCCTTTGCAAGCTTCTTCATCTCCCAGTACTTACTGCAACCTACATCCTTCTCAATCTGCTTAGCGTATTCATCTCTTGGTCTCCCTCTAAGATTTTTACCCTCCACGCTGCCCTCCAATGCTAAATTTGTGATCCCCTGATGCCTCAGAACATGTCCTACCAACCGGTCCCTTATTCTTGTCAAGTTGTGCCACAAACTCCTCTTCTCCCCAATTCTATTCAATATCTCCTCATTAGTTATGTGATCTACCCATCTAATCTTCAGAATTCTTCTGAAGCACCACATTTCGAAAGCTTCTATTCTCTTCTTGTCCAAACTATTTATCGCCCATGCTTCACTTCCATACAAATACTTTCAGAAACGACTTCCTGACACTTAAATCTATACTCGATGTTAACAAATTTCTCTTCTTCAGAAACGCTTTCCTTGCCATTGCCAGTCTACATTTTATATCCTCTCTACTTCGACCATAATCAGTTCACCAATAGCCATACATCAACACGATATCGACCTTTTTCGCAATTGGTAAACGGTCCACTTTAACACGGGTAATGTATCAAGAAGCAAATACCGTGCGCACTGGCGGAATGTTACGTGATACTACGTACTTTTACGTTTGTGACTATTACAGCGCCATCTATCACAAAGGAAAAAAGTGGTCAACTAAAGCATTCATATTTCTTTACGTAATACACGAGTGTGTAATAAAAAATGGGGTTTCCTATTTAAAAAACGCAGTTGATATCCGTTTGACCTATGGCAGCGCCATCTAGCGGGCCAACCATAGCGCCATCAGGTTTTCCCCCTTTAAGCTAGACGAGTTTCGTTCTTTGTAGTTTTTTTCGTTTGACGCTTATTTCGTGAGATATTTGGCCCGTTCACTATCAGTGGACCACGCTGTATAAATCCGTAGAACTTGTGGCGATTATGCCACATTTCGGCCTGCGTTCTATAACATACTGCCTTACGGCTTACGCCGCTGTAATTTTGCGAGCTATCAAAACGGGAGAGTACCAATTACACTAAGGTGCATCTACACGCTCTATCTTTTCCGTTCAACTTTGCGCTAGCACAACTACGCAAGCGCATTTGTGCATGCCTCAGTTCCTCGAGATGGAAGTCGTGTGTGAAAGCGCATTGCGTCCCGGGTTCGGTGTATATCTCTTGCTCTGTTTAGCAGACTACAAGCAGCTGGTTTCCATGTGTGTTCTGTAGCGTGGTGTATTGAGGTTATCCGTTAATGCAATATTTGTGTAATAATGTACGTTGACTCCAGAGAAAGCACGCTGAAATGTGGAGATTATTACGGAAAAGAGATGTCATATGAAATGTTGCTTTAAATATTATATGAACAATAAAAATGAAAAATAAATATTTGAGGTGTAACGATTAAATGTCGAAGTAGGAAATCATAGAAGAAACAGCCTGTAAATTTATGAAAATTCTGTATGACTACTTTGGACGAATATTAATGTTATGGTGACTTAAATGCACATTTGAAGCGCCTGACATGTGAACAGAAGAAAACAACGGATAGGTGGAGCTCCTCAACAAGCTGCAATACTGGTACTGCAGATAGAAATGAAGGGCACTGACGATGTAACAAAATAGAAAATTGGATAACACAACCTCCGTCTAGTGGACTGCGGTGTCTACGGCATTAGCGAATTTGCCGAGTACGAGGATATTAACCTACACATAATCTCTCTTGAGTGAAGTTGTCTACACAACTTTTTTACAACATCAAAACAACGTATTAATAGTTAATTAACTTTTACAGAATGACTAAGAACCTCCCTTAAGTCGGTATAGTATTGTATTTCTCAGTTTCAGAAATAACAGCTGAAACACATTGTTTTGAAATGCGAAACAAATCGCTCAAACTGGTATGTGGGTCGCCGGCTGCCAGTTAACGAAATGTTATTGCTAGCCTTATCGCTACATTTTCCTACGCAGAAATTCTTAAATCTCGCTACGACCAAGTTTCCTGGAAATACGCAAACACATCGTTGGCGTCGCTTTGTATTTCTCGTACCTCTGCTGTTTGGATACTATTTTACTCCTGTCATCTTTTGTTTACTTTTTAGTCACCTTTGTAGCAATAAACACAGCACAAATCGCCGACAAAGTAATAATTTCACAGCAGACCGCTTGCGCAATGAGGGAACGTCCGGACACGAGAACACGCATGGCTACGTGTGTTCTTTCTACTAACTTTTGAGGGTGCCCTTTTGTTCCTGTGCGTCAGCGCTTGCGCACGAGGAAAGGAATATAGTGTGGACATGCCTCTAGTAACAGATGTTTAGCGAGCGTGACGAAAGAGTGAGAATATGCGGCATTATGCTTAAGCACTGAGAGAGAACAGTGAACCCCTGTTAAACCTGCCGCCAAGACGAGTAACTTAGTATTTGTACTGACTGTTTAATTTTTGTATTACCATATATTGGTAACAATACTAGAGCTCTTATCCAGTCTGACAGATTTCTACATACAGTTTCAATCATTCAAAATTTACTTGCGACGATTAATTTAAGAATTTTTTTTAATGTTACAAGTGACTGGAGAATTAGACCTACCAATCACGAAAGCGCCCCAGCAGACCAGTGTGAAAGAGTTAGGAATTCACTGTGTGCTGATCTCATGTTACAGACTGCCAGTAGATGATGGTCTTGTGGTTGGCGTTGCTGCCTCTTGAACGCGGGGCTTCGGGTTCGAGTCCCGGCTGGGCCGGGGACTTTCTCCACTCGAGACTCTCTCTCTCTCTGTGTGTGTGTGTGTGTGTGTGTGTGTGTGTGTGTTGTTCTCATTATCGTTTCATCATCATTGACACACAAGTCGCCGACATGCTGTCAAACAAAAAGACTTGCATATGGCGGCCGAATTCCCCAGAAGAGAGACCCCGGCCATAAACTCCTTACACACATTCATTTTCATGTTAAAGGCCAACGGAGAAGAAATCCAATGGGGACACGGAGAAAATTTTAGAAGAGACGAGGTAAGTAAACAAGCTGCTGATGAGGTAGGGAAGAATCAGGTGAAAATTAACAGACCTCTTCCTTCCGCATTGATCAACGTAGCTTTCCACATGCAACCATTCGCAAACTACAACTTTCGCACTTAGAATCTCTGACGCAGTTATGTGTCTCGGAACGAACAATCACCTCTTTTCAAAGAAATTTGTAGAGGTCGGATCGTTACAACGTGTCTGCAGCCCTAGTAGTTCTCAAATCTTCTGCATGATGTGGCCACTTTATGGTATGCAATCAGTGTGGAACTTGGACGTAGAACAGCAAAAGCTGGTGTCACGACTGCGCCAGCATCTCACTGAATGTCAGGTAAGTCTACAATCTATTTTGCACACCGTTTCGGCACAACCGACGACAAGGAAAAAAACAGAGGCATTGAAAGAAGTATTACTGAGCCTCCAGCTTCTACATCAGCGAACACGTCGTGGTCTTCAAAGGCATCTAAGGCTGTTGTAACTTTGTCCTTCGCGTCACCTGCAGTTCTATCTACCACTGTCGCACACGAAATGGTTACGAAAGTATTCCTAGAGTAGCGTGTGCGACAGGTATACCGCTTTCATTGTTAGAATCAAAATGCTGGCAAGATGCTTTCCAGAGGATATTAGCATGGTGCATGAGTTCTTAGCGGTTTTGTTTTGCGTGTTGGTATTGCGGTTGCTATGGGTTTATTTATCGATTGTCATTTTTCAGTTGTAGTTCACTGTGCTAGTTGAGTTTACATGTCGTCATTTTGTCATTTGGAGATAGTGAGTGGAGCTGTGGACTCTACAAAATGGACGGCCGTGGTGGCGGAGCGGTTCTAGGCTCTCAGCCCAGAACCACGAGACTGCTACTGTCGCAGGTTCGAATCCTGCCTCGGGAATGGATGTGTGTGATGTTCTTAGTTTAGTTAGGTTGAAACGCCCCCTTAGAAAAATTATACATGACTGTGCTTAAACTTATACACAATATTTTTAGCGCAACGCAATCTGACTTTCAATAATCTCTACAAAAGAATGGCCCTGACTAACATTAACCTATACCTTTCACAAATCACTTACCTCACAAAAATCTTCGTTACTCGAACTACTGCAGTACAGCGAGCGCCACTGCTGCCAGCTAAATAAAAGATTCAAACTACTGAAGGCACTAACTACTGATAGGCATAGTTAGCAAATGAAAGATTTTGATAGAGAACAAACAATGTATTTACCTTAATAGTGTTCAAAAGTCATAATATATATAGCAGTTCATGACATCCATTCTTACAAATGTACTGTTTCTGATGGACGTACGTCCAGATCATCCGCTCTCAAAAATCCGCAATCTCACTTCCCCACATCCACCACTGCTGGCGGCTCACCTCCAACTGCGCAACGCTACGCGCTGTTAACAGCCAACAGCCCAATACTACAATAGCGAATATTACAACAATGCCACCCAGCCACAGACTGCACACAGCACAGCCAGTGATTTTCATACAGAGCGCTACGTGGCGGTGGCGTTACCAATATAACAACCTAAACAGCCTATTTACAAGGTTTAAGTAGTTCTAGGTTCTAGGGGACTGATGACCTCAGATGTTAGGTCCCATAGTGCTCAGATCCATCTGAACCATTTTTTCTAAAAAATGGAGTGCCAGGCGTATAAAATCGGAATATTTCTGACATCCTACTGTTTGAGTGCAACAGATGGGTGAAAGCAGAGGAGGAAGCCAGACAAGTTTGCACCATGTATGGCGATAATGTGATTGGATAGAGCACGCAAGAAAATGGTTTTCTCGTTTTGACATTAGTGACTCTGCGTTCAGGAACACCTTCGTGGTTTCATGAAGATCGTTTAATCGCATTAACCCACCGTCATCCACGTTAATGTACCCGAGAACTGGAAAATGTGATGAACTGTGATCATTCCACCATCGTGCAACATTTGAATGCAATGGGGAAGGTTAAAAATTGGGTGTATGGGTACTGCATACTCTAAGCAAAAAAATGGGTGCCAATACCTACATCTCTGTTTTCTCGCCATCAACCGACTCGTAAACAACACCGACCATTCCTGTCCTGCTTCGTTAAAGCTGAAGACAAATGGTGTCTTAATGCTAACATATGGAAAAGAAAACAATGTTTGAGCCCAAACGAAGCATAAACTCCCGTAGAAAGACCTGCGAGCATCCACAAAAGATAACGTTACACATCTGGTGGAAAACGGACGGGGTGGAGTGTTACGAGCTGCTTCCGCGAGGAGCAACCATCACCGTTGACATTTACTGTCAACAGCTGAGACGTCTTGCAGGCGCAATTCAAGAACAACGACCAGGAAGGCTTCGTGAAGTGATTGTACACCACCATAATGCCCGTCCACATTCTGTTAGACTGACAGAAAACATTATACTGAAGCTGGGTTGAGAAGTTATTCCGCATCCACATTATTCAGCTAATCTTGCCGGCTCTGATTTTCAACTTTTCCGCTCTCTATCAAACTACCTTCAACGAACTTGCTTTCCAGATGAAAATACGCTCCGATCATGCCTCGGCGAGTTTCTCGCCTCAAAAATGTGCAGTGCTGTAAAGGAGAATATATTATTGATGACTATAGTCTCTGTTCATGTTAATTTTATCTGTTGTGTTTATTAAACTTATGGAAAAAAGCTACGAACTTAGGCAACAATCCAGTACAACCTCATCATGAGTCATCTATGCCGCATGCGCTTGGAGGAGGCCTTCTAGACTCTTAATACTTGACACGTGCGGACAGCTGTTATGCAATAAGATCCGGAGGTCACATTCACTTGCATTAATTGTGAATTGCTGGAAGCATGTTGCAGGCCGCAGTGTGGTTAATTTCGTAACAAGCACTACGCGTCCATTATTTTGCAACAGCATTCGTTATAAGAGCAAAATAAAACTGCTAAATGCTGTGCGGGTACTATCACGGACGTCATGGCTCAGATTGGCATTGAATAGGTCGTTGCTACTGTAATATACATTGCTCGACATACGCTGATTGCAGGCACCATTTTACATCTACGATGTCTATATATCGTCAGGATAGGCTGCGCAACTCGCCCTACTTGTAAAAGGTGTTACAGCGACTGAAGTACTTCATGTGCTTAATACTACAGCAAAAAGATAATTCAATCTTTGAAATACATTCAGTCTTTGAAATACCGCCTTGTTCCCAATGCAATATTGGAGGCTAAGAGGAAAGAGATATACGGCACAGCATCTGTCACACACAAATATCACTCTCAGACATTTTGGATTGCTGTACAAATGTTTTGATAGCTTGTCAAAGAACAGGGAAGCTATCCTGGGAACAAGTGCTTGTTCCCATGTGCGATTAGACAAAGGTGTGTAGACTACCATGACAGAGGATGAGACATGACAGGACACGGCTTTGCGAGTGCTGAAACTCATGCATGACGTTATGACGTGAACGGATGCAGACAATACTGTTTTGTTGGATGTATAAAAGATTTTTTGTATGATTTCAGCTAACGTATAAACAGTGCTGATGGAGACTAATCTCTTACAAAAACTGCCGTGAAACGTGCAAAATGAGGCGAACAGTAGCAAACATTTCGGACCCACGGTATAGGGAAATAACTCTTAATGTAAATGACGAATGTGAAGCAATGGAGTATGAAAGCACTCCGTCTTCAGGCCACGAGTGGCCTACCGGGACCATCCGACCGCCGTGTCAATCTCTGCGGAGAATGCGGATAGGAGGGGCGTGGGGTCAGCACGCCGCTCTCCCGGTCGTTATGATGGTATTATTGACCGAAGCCGCTACTATTCGGTCGAGTAGATCCTCAATTGGCATCTCTTTAGTCCTAGGTGGAATCAAGACATGAAGTTATAACTACAGTATCCAAACAAAAAAATTAAACCTGCAATATTATTAGTATTTGCGACATTACTGTAAGTATTGTTTACTGACTACAGGAAATTCGAGTATACTCATCGCTATTAACGTAATTTTGACTGGTCCATGGAATCCCAAAGACACTAGCTGCGCTGCTAGCACACTGCAACATTAATAAAAAATTATTACTACGAAAAGCTTATCTGAACATCAACAATAAGTGACATCACACGTATATGCTTCAATAGTGGAAAGCAAAACATTACTACTAATCTGGCACAACACAACATTTATGCAAATAACGCCGCGCGGGATTAGCCGAGCGGTCTAGGGCGCTGCAGTCATGGACTGTGCGGCTGGTCACGGCGGAGGGTTTCGAGTCCTCCTTCGAGCATGGGTGTGTATGCGTGTCCTTAGGATAATTTAGATTAAGTAGTGTGTAAGCTTAGGGACTGATGACCTTAGCAGTTAAGTCCCATAAGATTTCACACACATTTGAACATTTTTTTGCAAATAATCCCTGCAATGTTATTATTTTGCAGCAGTCCTGTAGACTCTTAACTACAATCCTGTAAACACACCGACTGTAGGTGAAATCTGCCAGGACTTCCAAAGCAGAATAATGTAGCTCACGCAATAATAGTGTACGACATCATTGTAAGACTTGTTAATAGATACGTAGTAAAAGAATACGTTCCCGCCCCCCCTCCCCCCCAGCACCCATATAAGACAATGGCCACAGTGGAGCAAAATAAACTATTTCTACACACTCACTCGTAGGCTAACGGAGGTCACAGAACCTCTCTTGCTATACAATAAAATGCGACCTTAGAGAGAGGTGAAGAGTTCGCACACTGTCTGTCGATAAGCCGATTCTCCAAAGATGAACAATTAACCTACCAGCATCAACGGGATTCAACTTGCGAGAAATACACATGCAGTACCTGCTGGAAGAAAACGACTTGCAGACGCCTGATAACACCAGAATTACCACCATTTCTTCATGATTGCTGCGACCATCGCAAGGCTCGAGGTAGTTCACAGATCTCGTTACAATGGCACTCGCTACAAAAATGTAATGATAACCCAGGGCAAGAAGCACTGTGGCCTCAATATGCAGACGTTGGATGCACTAACCGCTGAAAATCTTCCTATGCGTATGGGGAATCCCCATCTGAGAATCCCCATCCCGTTACCATTTCTGGCAATGGTCGAACTCCTTCCCCACGCATGTTAATTTCCAATGCACCATCCGGAGGCTGCTGTGCGACCAGTAAAGAAGCAGTAGCTGAGGGCTACCGGTGCACTAGCGACGCCCTCTCTAGTGATTGACAGGAAAGAAATGGTGGGTCACCTGTCGAAGACTCGAAGCAGCCAGCAGGTGCTGTATGAACAAAAAGGCTATTTTTTGTTATCCATCTCTCTAAATGCTGCGAATAATTCCAGTAATGACGTACTATTATTGGTAGCAGAGTATACTACGCAGAGAAAATTTATTAAGTCGACTGTACTAAGATAAAAGTTCTGAGACAGCTATGCAGTAACTCTTCAGGCTTTCCCGGCGAGATCTTGACATGTGGAATAATCGGGACTACTGTCGGATGTTTGTGTCGCTCTGGCGCGATATTTCGGCCACGTAACTCGTTGCCTTCTTCAGGTGCTACCTGAGACTGCCGTATTGGAGGATTTTGTCCAGGCAGCACCAGGCGGGCGCGGACGGCAGAGAGAGCACCCAGCGCCCTCTGGACATAAATACTGGACAAGATCCTCCAATACGGCAGTCTCAGGTAGCACCTGAAGAAGGCAACGACTTACGTGGCCGAAATATTGTGCCAGAGCCACACAAACATCCGGCAGTAGTCCCGACTATTCCACATGTCAGCTATGCAGTAACTTGTGGCTTACTAACCGTCGTGATGGGACTATTAAATGCGCATTTTGGTTACGTATGCATTTGAAGATTTCTGTCAACGTATCAGAAGTTGGGTTCGCATTATACTTCAGAAAAGCAGAAAAGAACCATAATCGAAAAAACAAAAGAATTATCATTAACCCAAGTGTTTAATAAGGTTGCTGGCCACACTTCGTAGCAGCGTATATATTGTGGAAACAATATTCCAACAGCCGTTATTTTTAAATAGCTTTTTATTTAGGCTACCAGTTTCGCCTAAACAGTAAAAATTACATCAGACAAATACACAATAAGATGTCTTAAATAGTATTATATAAATGAACAAAGGATACCTATTATTATATACAAATAAAAAGAAACCAAACTCTTCCAAACACAGATTATATCTCGAATATTTCCTGTATGTGCATAATTCATATTTTATCTATATTGTTTGACCTTCATGTTTCATTGGCGCTCGCCAGGTAACTACAGAATATGGATGTCTTGCTGAAGCTTTTCCAAACTGTTACTTTTAGGCTAGTGCACCGCATTGCCCTCGTGAGTTTTCTTATTTGTAGATTCACATAATGCTCATAGGATATCTACATGCTCAGTATCTTACCTGCTTCACTTTCATTTAAAGTTGGATCACGTTTCTTATACTTCTTTGCCCTTATACTATTCTGATGGTTAATAACACTAATGCCTATTTTATTTAATTACTCATGTTATATAATCCTGACACCTTTACCTCACAACGTTTGTCGGGTAACTATCATTGTTACCTTCCTAATACGACTAAGTATTAAACATTTATCGTCTCTTACAATTACACATTAGTTACCTGATGCTATTCCTGAGTTTATTTATTTCAAAATAGGATCTTGTAGCTTATATTCTTACATATGTTTTTGACAATGAACGTATAGGATTAATGTTTGCACTGTAATAACACTACTGTCCTTATGAATTACTTCCGGTAGGTGATTTGTGTCTTGTACTATGTGTACAGCCTACGTTATATATTCATAGTATATCCTTGATGCTTGAAAGGTGGCTACACTGTGCCACTGCGCCAGAGATTGCGCCAAAGAGTACTATTAAGCCGCCTCCACAGTGCGTGTTAAGAGTTCGTAGCAGTCAGTGCTTGTTGAGAGTTCGTGGCAGTCAGTGCTACCAGAGAGCTCGTAGAGGACAGGGTGTGTTAAGAGTTCGTACTGAGATGTACTAGTGGGCACTGCTTGTCGTGAAGTCGGAGTAAGATGTTGTAGTAAAGAGTGTTGTTCCATGTTTTATGCAGTTATTTGATGGGAGAGATAGCAGATGTTATTGTAATGAGTGCATTTCGTCAATATATATGAAGGTAAAATTTATAATGTTCCTTTATTAGTTGTGTATCTGAAATAATGTGTCACTACAGGTTCAGTCAACAAAGCATCTGGCTCGTGTTCTTGTATTAGAGTGAATTTTGGTTTTCTTGCGTAATTATAGCTTTTCTAAATTTCTTTTGTCACGTCAGTATAATTGGTATCAAAATTCTTGTCTTGTTGGAAAAGAACCGTGCCAGATGTGGACGTTGAGTCACACTCCCACATACAGAACAGTGACTCTTGTGCTTATTGGTCTTGTTGGTTTTCTTTTTTTTTAGTTGCTGGGGACTTAATTAATTAACTGTGTTTACAGAAATTTTCTTACATTGTTCTTTGCAGTCAGATAGCGTAATAATACTAGTCAGGGCCAACCGATTACGAGACTTACGTAATCGGACATACAGCTACTAATACTAAAAATCATTTTCAATCATATATATTTAATTAAGCCCCCATGCACGTGGCGACCGCTGCTTCGGATCGTCCCTTGGATTCTTCTGATTGTGAAAATTGTAGACTGTAGTATTGTTGTAGTAATTTGTAGTATAGTAATTGTAGTCTATTTTGCATGTGTAGATTTGGTAATTGGCATTCTTCTAATGATATTTTTCAAAATTTAATTTTTATTGCCTTGTATACGCGTTTGACAATCTTGTGCAATTATTTCAATTGTTCGATTGATCGTGTTTGAGGGAGACATTGCGTGTGAATAGTATTGTTGGAGATAAGGGGTCATTGTGTGTGATTTTCGTACAGTGACGAATCTTTCGTATATTTTGTAAATGATTACGCGATCAATGAAAAAGGCAAAAATGATGAATAGTGAGAATGACGAAATTGTTCACATGGCGAACTCGCCAACAGAGGAAAACAGTATGGTGGATAATGAGGTGGAAAACAATGTGATAAGTCGGGAAAATAGTCCGGAACCATTTCAAAATTTTTCTCAATCAGAAAATTCACAGAATACGAGATCAACGATAGAAGATTCTGGAATAGTATCGAACACAGATAGCTTTATAGCCATGCAGAAGGAAGCTGGTTTTGTGGGAAATGTGAGGGGTGAAAAGAATTTTGAAACAGTTACTATGGAGCAGTTGATGAGTGCTATATTAAATGTGGGATCACAGTTACGATCTGAATTAAAAACAGATATGGAAACACAAATAGGAACAATTAAAACACAAATAGGGACAATGGAAACACGAATGGAAACTTTAGGATCTGAATTTAAAACAGAGATAGGAACGATTAAAACAGAGATGGGAACAATGGAAACACGGTTAGATTCAAGAATAGGGACATGTTTCAAAAATATGAAAGATGAATTAAAGAAAGAAATCAGAGAGGAAGTACAACCAATTTTGAATGCTCACAATAATAGATTAATTGCAGTAGAAATCAGACAAAGGGAACAGGATAGAGAACAGGAAGAAAGAGATCGCGTGATAGTACAAAAATTTTCAGAGTTAAATTTACAACGTGCAAAGGATAAGGAAGAAATATTTGAAAGGATCGAGGAATCCGTACCAAATGACAGAATAAATAATCTAACACGACAATATGAACAGTTAACTACCAAATGTGTCAATACTGAAACGCGAGTCGCGACACTTACGGAAGATGTAAACAAACAGAAAGAAAAAATAGGCGACTTATCGGAAAGAGTTGAGGAAATTTCAGATAAATTGACAAATCTTAGTTTACATGGGGACAGAGATTCGGATGATACAGCCCCATTACCATTTGCAGAAACCGAAGAGTATCAGAACATAAATAAGCATGTTGAAAATCAGGGAAAATTTAATGAACGCGTTAAAAGGGAAGTTGAGGCATTACGAAAGCAAGTCAAACAGATCGAAGGCGAAATTGTAGGAAAAGACAGCAGAAGAAATTTCGAATCACAGACAGCAGAGGGGTTTGAAGAAAATAATTTGTTTCATTTACGGGATGCAACAAGAGAGCGCCAGGCGCGCGAACTTTACAATAATCGACATTCGGACTGGGACAGACGCGGTAGGTCTTTGTCGCCACGAGGCGAAAACTTTGATTATAAACACTTTTTGACTGTCCGGAAATTTAAGATCTTCCGCAATTCTAAGAATGACATACATCCATGTGCATGGCTAGATCAATTTATGTACGCACTTCCACCAAATTGGCCACTAAGTCACAAACTAGAATTCATGTGTGGATATTTAGAAAACGAACCGGCGACGCGGATGCGCGCACTCATTAGAGATTGCAATAATTTAAATGATTTTTATCATGCATTTCTATCGGCATATTGGTCCGAAAACACACAAGACAGAGTCCAACATAGTCTGATTATGCAGCGTAATTTTAAACTGTCTGAGTTCCGCACGCCGGCAGAGTACTTTGAAGATATGATTCGAAAGAATCAGTTCCTGTCCAACCCGTATAGCCCGACTGAATTAATTCGCATTTGTTTAACTAAGCTGCCACAATCAATAAGACAAATTGCTTTAGCTGGAAGATGTAAGGACGACATCGAGACTTTTAAGACTTTGTTGCAAGAACTTGAGTATGACAACGATGACGGGATCTCTTGTAACTTTTTCTGTAACAGTAATTATAATAGATTTTCAGAGAAAATTGATAGTGGTCGGAACGGACGTTATAGCGGTAATTTTGAGAACGATAGACGTAACAGACAGGACAATAGATACCAGCCCTATGACAATAACAGACGTTCTAACAGAAATTACACAGATAACAACGGTAATTCGTATCGGAATGATCAATCATACGGAAACAGTAATCGGTATTATCAAGACAGAAATTATTCAAACAGTAATAGAAATTCTTACTACAGAAACAATCAGGGTAGTAGATACAACAATAATTTCAGAAGTGACAGTCGAAATTATACAAGAAGTAGTTATGCAGACAGACAGGAAAGTAGAAATTTTAATAACAGACACAACCCAGACTTTGCATCTAGCAGACAGGAGGGACCTAATTGGCATCCTCCACGTGACAGAACTTCTGAGAGACAAGTGCAAATCGTAGAAATTGATCCGCGAAATGATGCGAATACTCAAAGACGTGACGCAAACAATCGACAATGACTTGCAGCTTCGGCTTCTGGCAGCAATATAGACGGTTCAGAAAGTAATGACACTACGACTTTACACTACGTACGCCTGGAAGACATGAGAGACATTTTATTAGACGAAAAGGAAAATAAGGTAGACGCATTTTTACATCCTGTTATTGAAGTATGTGTGGGTAAGAATAAGTTCACTGCAGTTTTAGATTCTGGGAGCCCACTGAATGTCATTAGTGAATCAGTTTTTCGTATATGTGAAAGAACTATTGCCTGTCCTGTGTTACCTATTTCTAAAACTACAATTCGAGGTGCGATTTCTGGAAAAAGTGTGGAGGTCAGACAACAGACCAGTTTAAATTTCATTTGTCAAGGATACGAATTTTCTGCTAATTTTATTATTGTTCCATTACTCAGTACACAAATTATTTTAGGTATGGAGTTTCTTAACGCACATAAGGCAATTTTGAACTTTAAAGAAGGAAGCGTAAATTTGACTGTTGCTGGAATGCCGAAATGTCTAAAATTCTTCGAGTGTTTAACAAGATCTGAGTCAGATACAAAATGTTTAAGGTTTCTTACTTCTGATGTTTTCGTTGAGCATTATGACGACAATGTGTTTATTCATGATAATGACAATAGATACAGAGACGCGATGGATGAGATAATTAATAGCGAAGAGTTAATTAAAGAGAAGGTTAAGAAAGCTGAAGTGCCAGATGACGTTGCAAGAGAAGAGCTGCACCACATTTTGACTTCACATGCTACAGTGTTTAGTCATCACACAGGAACTATACAAGGCCTACAATATTTATTTAAAGTGAAAGAACACACACCATTTCGCGGGAAAACGTACGCTATTCCTTTGGCTTACAGAGACAAGGTTAAGAATGAACTTCAGTACATGTTAGATCAGGGCATTATTGAGCCTGCAGTCAGTCCTTATACTAGCCCATTACACGTTGTTCTTAAAAAGGATGGATCAATTCGTCTGGTTCTGGATTCCAGACAGATAAACAATATCATTATTCCTGAAACTGACCGCCCACAAAATTTAGATGAACTTCTTCAACATTTCCATGGAATTAAAGTTTTGTCCACGATTGACATGCGCGCAAGTTTTTGGCAAATAGAACTCCACCCTGATTGTAGAAAATATACTGCCTTTTTAGCTTTTGGTAACTGTTACCAATTTCGGAAATTACCGTTTGGACTTACTGTATCTTCAGCAGCATTCATTCGTAGCTTAAATGAAATTTTACCTGTTTATCTTCGTGACAATATTACTTCTTATGTTGACGACATTCTTATTGCTAAACGTTCTTGGAGTGAGCACAACAAAATTTTGGACTCATTATTACGTATCTTTGCAAAAGTTGGCATGACAGTGAACTTGGAAAAATCTGAATTTGGTCGTTCTCAGGTGAAATTTCTCGGCCACATTATTTCTACAGAAGGTATTCTTCCTGATCCAGAGAAATTAGACGCTATTCGTAACTATGCTGTTCCTACCACAAAACGTGAGGTTCGTAGTTTCCAAAATTTTTGTGGAACGATATACTTTTGAAAAATTTTTGTGGAATGACATACTTTTGAGAAACCAACAGCTAGATGTAAACATGCGGAGAGTACAAGGATACCGCGCTGTGTTTTGGCGGCGGCACATACTCAAAGCAACACTGAAGTCTGCGCGCCGCACAAGGCAGTCGTTGACCGCGAACAATAGCTTCCTACGTCACGCGCCCACAGCTGATCGAGCGCTCAGTGCGAATGCACTGACAGCCGTAAACAAATACACAGTCTAATTTCTCCGACTAAATTCTGTATAAAGCTATAAGGACTTGTTGAATTGTGTTATTAACATTCAGTATTTTGCAGGATTCGGTGTATAAAGTATTTAAGACCTTCAGGTAAATTCTGTGCGTGTCCGACGTTAAGACGACCTGCTATCGAGAAATTTTCAGGAAGAATGTAATTTCGAAGAAGAAACTAATAAACTAAAAAAGGTAACTGTTAATTGAGTTTATTTTTCAAGTAACATATTTCCACTTAGGTACGTACTTTAGACGTAATTTGCTGCTCGCGATTACGTGATTCATACTTTGTGCTAATTTCATGTTCTATGAATTTACGTGTAAAGCGACGTGCTTGCGTACGTTAACTGAATTTGACAATGATTATTAATGAACTGGGTTGTGACTTGTATATATTATGCATCGCTTGGCTGCTATGCTTTTTCACTGACTGATTTTGACAATTATTGATTAATGAACAGGGTTGTTATTTGTATATATTATGCATCGCTTGGCTGCTATGCTTTTTCACTGACTGATTTTGACAATTATTGATTAATGAACTGGGTTGTGACTTGTATAGATTATGCATCGCTTGGGTGCTATGCTTTTTCACTGATGTCATATTTTTTTTATTATGTGCCTGCTGTGCTTATTTATTTGAATTATAATTGTAACCTGATTTATTGTGCTGATGAGTTTAGTTATGTAAGTTATACTTTGTGATTTATCTGCTTGTGCCTTCATGTTTGCTTATTAAGATGACATATGAATATTTATTTGCTTATGCTGATATGATGCTAATGACCTGTTTATTACGTAAGATATATGTTTACTGCTATGCGTATGGATTACATATTTACACATTTCTGTTTTGTTGCCATAACTGCTCTTTAATTTGGTGTATAGAAATGCTGATATACTGTGTATAAACATAGAGTTTAGGTTACACTGTGGTATTAATTATAGATTGTTCGGTTGGCAGAGCCTCGTTGTAGGAATTGTGCTGCATCCACTTGTTGACATTTTGTTCTCTACTGGTATATTTACTCGCTATTGCAAGTTTTGCTTACGCTCAGTGCCATATATTTTTAAGATAAGAAAATTAACTGCTATAATTCGACGAACGACATTAGTACAAGAAAGTCATAGAAGTCACATGAGCTGGAGGTTTTATGGAAGCTGTATAAATTTATGCTAATAGGAAGGAGGCTAACGACATGACAGACCAAAACTAGGTTTAGACCATTAACAGTTATTACACTGCATTTTCGTGAGCAATTGAAATAGGAAGTGACACTTGACACAAAAAATACTCCACATGTTTGCTTCTGTTTGTCATAATTCTTGAAGTGGTGTACACACTGTGAAATATTATGATCATTCACACTCCGTAATCGTATTTAATTACTGAGAGTTATTCGAACTAAGTCTGTTAGAGGTCAGGTATGCATTTCTTTTATTTAATGATGGACAAGGAACCAAAATGTATCTTATAATTTATAATGAGTAGAAAATTTGGGTCAGATGGATTGCACAGAGGTTGTGTGTGGACACTGTGTCTTCGGATTGTATGGGATGCTGAATTGAAGTTGCATTAGGATTTTATCTGTACTTGTTCAAGGAGACTGACTAGAGGAAAGAGTTGTGTTGGAAGTGAGATGATATGGGCAATGAGGTTTATATTTATCGACGTATTATTGAGGTATTATTGAGATTATGTGATGCTGATGATTATTGGAGTTTTGGTGGATAAGAGGTAAAGTAAGTGAGGAGCATATTTTTTTTTTTTTTTTGTTGTTGGTCTTATGGAACAAGGAGGATGAAGATAGCAGACTAGAACATTAAAATAGAAGGAAGATAGTCTATACACACACTTTGTTAAATCACTAAGCAGTATATACTTTTTTTTGAAGAGAGGAAGTAATTGCACATATTGGCTCACTGACAGTTGTTCAACAACAGTACATTTTAATCTGGCTTGGCAAACATTGGTCTTGACATGATGACTATGACGTTGACTAACTATTATTGACTATTATACATTGCTGCCAGTACTACTTGATACACATGATGAACATCAGATTTAGACAGAATTTCATTTACACAATTAACACTATTCAATTACACAGTAGTACTTAATGTGGATGAAGGATGAGTGAGTGTGTTTTGTGTGTTTTCCTTTACTAATCCTAACCACCTATCTCCTAAATATTATTTTATTTGTTTGTAGTGGCTTGCACTGACACCCATGAATATTATAGGTTTACTGGTATTTGTGTATTGTAATAGTTAATAGGACAATTATCTGATATCATTTGTGTGTTTGTTATGATTTGTATGTTACTGTAAAAGCATCTGTATGTGCATTCAAACTATTGTTCATGCCTGAACTGTCTGATTAGTGAAGATAAATATTCTGAACTGTTACCTGCACTTTTCAACATGATGTGTGACATTTGGTCGTGTTTAATTTCTGCTGATGAACTGTGTGATCAGTGCTAGTGAGCTTGATGGAACTGCTTCTGCTGAGAGATGTGACTTTTTGCTGTCTGCACCTACTCAATATTGCTGGGTGCCACTGATAGACTGCGTCTACTGAAGAGATGTCCCCTGTTGCTGTGTGCACCTGATCAACATTGCTGGGTGCAACTGATGAACTGTTTTTACTGAAATAATGTCACTTGTTGCTGTCTGCACCTGCTCAACATTGCTGGGTGCCTCTGATGGACTGCTTCTACTGAAAAGATGTCCCCTGTTGCTGTGTGCACCTGCTCTCAACATTGCTGGGTGCAACTGATGGACTACTCCTACTGAAATGATATCACTTGTTGGTGTCTGCACCTGCTCTCAACATTGCTGGGTGCAACTGATAGACTGTTTTTACTGAAATGAAGTCACTTGTTGCTGTCTGCACCTACTCAACATTGCTGGGTGCAACTGATGAACTGTTTCTACTGAAATGAAGTCACTTGTTGCTGTCTGCACCTGCTCAACATTGCTGGGTGCAACTGATGGACTGCTTCTGAAATGATGTCACTTGTTGGTGTCTGCACCTACTCAACATGGCTGGGTGCAACTGATGAACTGTTTTTACTGAAATGAAGTCACTGGTTGCTGTCTGCACCTACTCAACATTGCTGGGTGCCACTGATGAACTACTTCTACTGAATTAATGTGACTTGTTGCTGGGTATACCTGCTAAACTTTACTGGGTGCAACTGATGGACTGCTTCTACTGAAATGATGGTCACTTGTTGGTGTCTGCACCTGCTCTCAACATTGCTGGGTGCAACTGATGGACTGCTTCTACTGAAATGATGTCATTTGTTGGTGTCTGCACCTACTCAACATTGCTGGGTGCCACTAATGGACTGCTTCTACTGAAATGGTGTCACTTGTTGGTCTCTGCACCTGCTCTCAATATTGCTGGGTGCAACTGATGGACTACTCTTACTGAAATGGTGTCACTTGTTGGTGTTTGCACCAACTCAACATTGCTGGGTGCCACTGATGAACTGCTTCTACTGAACTAATGTGACTTGTTGCTGTGTGTACCTCTGCAACTTTACTGGGTGCCACAGATGGAACTGCTTCTGCTGAGAGATGTTACTTTTTGCTGTCTGCACCTGCTCAACATTGCTGGGTGCAACTGATGGACTGCTTCTACTGAAAAGATGTCCCCTGTTGCTGTGTGCACGTGATCAACATTGCTGATGCCACTAATGGACTGTTTTTACTGAAATGGTGTCACTTGTTGGTGTTTGCACCTACTCAACATTGCTGGGTGCAACTGATGGACTGTTTTTACTGAAATAATGTCACTTGTTGCTGTCTGCACCTGCTTAACATTACTGGGTGCAACTGATGGACTGCTTCTACTGAAAAGATGTCACCTGTTAGTATCTTTTTTTTTTGTATAAACTAATCATTGAAGGCATTTTATGTGAACATTTGTATAAACTGATTTTTTGTATATTGTGTAAACTATTATGTAAAGCCACATTTATGAAAAGAAGTTGTATTGCTTACTGTATTTCATATGTTAGGTTAGTGAAAGGTCAGTGCAAAGCCAAAATTTTTAACTAATTATGTGATATTTAGGTATTAATATTATCTTTTATTTTTGTCTGTATTTTTCTGGACGAATTTGGTGGTATTTTCACCACCAATGCTGGCAAAAATACCATCAAATTCTGGCCTGTGGAGGAGGGGCATATGAAAGGTGGCTACACTGTGCCACTGCGCCAGAGATTGCGCCAAAGAGTACTATTAAGCCGCCTCCACAATGCGTGTTAAGAGTTCGTAGCAGTCAGTGCTTGTTGAGAGTTCGTGGCAGTCAGTGCTACCAGAGAGCTCGTAGAGGACAGGGTGTGTTAAGAGTTCGTACTGAGATGTACTAGTGGGCACTGCTTGTCGTGAAGTCGGAGTAAGATGTTGTAGTAAAGAGTGTTGTTCCATGTTTTATGCAGTTATTTGATGGGAGAGATAGCAGATGTTATTGTAATGAGTGCATTTCGTCAATATATATGAAGGTAAAATTTATAATGTTCCTTTATTAGTTGTGTATCTGAAATAATGTGTCACTACAGGTTCAGTCAACAAAGCATCTGGCTCGTGTTCTTGTATTAGAGTGAATTTTGGTTTTCTTGCGTAATTATAGTTTTTCTAAATTTCTTTTGTCACGTCAGTATAATTGGTATCAAAATTCTTGTCTTGTTGGAAAAGAACCGTGCCAGATGTGGACGTTGAGTCACACTCCCACATACAGAACAGTGACTCTTGTGCTTATTGGTCTTGTTGGTTTTCTTTTTTTTTAGTTGCTGGGGACTTAATTAATTAACTGTGTTTACAGAAATTTTCTTACATTGTTCTTTGCAGTCAGATAGCGTAATAATACTAGTCAGGGCCAACCGATTACGAGACTTACGTAATCGGACATACAGCAATCAAAATCATTTTCATTATATTTAATTAAGCCCCCATGCATGCTACTCTGAATGTATTGCTTAGTTACCGGTTCCATTTTCTTTATACACACTGAAGAGCCAAAGAAACTGGTACACCTGCTTAATATCGTGTGAGACCCTGCGAGCAATCAGAAGTGCCGCAACACTACAAGGCATGGACTCGAATAACGTCTGAAGTAGTGCTGGAGGGAATTGACACCATGAATCCTGCAGGGATGTTCATAAATCTGTAACAATACGAGGGGATGGAGATCTCTTCTGAACAGCACGTCGCAAGGCATCCCAGATACGCTCAACAATGTTCATGTCTGGAGACTCTGGTGGCCAGCGGAAATGTTTAAACTCAGAAGAGCGTTCCTTGCGCCATTCTGTAGCAATTATGGACGTGTGGGGTGTCGCATTGTCCTGCTGGAATTGCAGTATGCACAATAGATGAATGGATGAAGGTGATCAGAAAGGATGCTTACGAACGTGTCACCTGCCAGAGTCGTATCTAGACGTATGAGAGATCCCATATCACTTCAACTGCGCAAATGCCCGCACCATTACAGAGCCTCCACCAGCTTGAACAGTCCCCTGCTGACAAGCAGGGTCCATGGATTCATGAGATTGTCTGCATACCCGTATATGTCCATCCGCTCGATACAATTTGAAATGAGACTCGTACGACCAGGCAACATGTTTCCAGTCATCAACAGTCCAATGTCGGTGTTGACTGGGACAGGCGAGGTGTAAAGCTTTGTGTCGTGCAGTCATCAAGGGTACACGAGCGGGCCTTCGGCTCCGAAAACCCATATCGATGATGTTCCGTTGAATGGTTCGCACGTTGAAACTTGTTGATGGCCCAGCACTGAAATCTGCAGCAATTTGCGAAACGGTTGCACTTCTGTCTTTTCAGTCGTCGTTGGTCCCATTCTTGCAGGATCTTTTACCGGTCGCAGCGATGTCAGAGATTTGATGCACTCGTGAAATAGTCGTAAGGGAAAATCCCCACTTCGTCACTACCTCGGAGATTCTGTGTCCCATCGCTCATGCGCCGACTATCAACACTCACTTAACTATTGCCAACCTGCTGTTGTAGCAGCATCTAACAAATGCGCCAGGCACCTGTTGTCTTATATAGGCGTTGCCGACCGAAGCGCCGTATTCTGCCTGTTTACGTATCTCTGTATTTGAATACGTATGCCTATACCTATACCAGTTTCTTTGGCGCTTCAGTGTATAGTAATATGTAGCTTTTGGTTAGTTTATATAAATACTATGTATTACATCTTCTTTTATAATTGTCTGATGTCTTGGAATTTTTACTGTGTAGCACCTGAAGATGGCTTTATTGAAGAGTCGAAACTGATAGCGTAAATAAAAAGCTATAAAAATAACGGCTGATGGAATATTGTTATGCGCAACGTGCCTATCGTCTAGAGTGATCTGCCCTCTCACATCCTCGAGCGACGATTTCCCATGCGTCATTCGTCTGTTAATTCATGTCCCATCTGTGTGCAAGACCATGTGAATGCTTTCTAAAAGCCGGCCGAAGTGGCCGTGCGGATAAGGCGCTGCAGTCTGGAACCGCAAGACCGCTACGGTCGCAGGTTCGAATCCTGCCTCGGGCATGGATGTTTGTGATGTCCTTAGGTTAGTTAGGTTTAACTAGTTCTAAGTTCTAGGGGACTAATGACCTCAGCAATTGAGTCCCATAGTGCTCAGAGCCATTTTGCTTTCTAAAGCTGGAGGCTCTACTCTTCACTGGCAACCTTCCACGAATAACATTTCCACCGCAGTCACTATCAGGTAGAGTACGTTACGACTATTATCCTTAACGCCGCAGAATGTTCCATCCCCCCAATGTATCTGCTACCGCGGCGCGTCGATAGAAAACTGTGTTGGGACTCCCATGTATCTTATGCAGCAACTCGCTGTACGCTATCTCTAAATATCCTACGTGTTTGAAACGCTACTTCATGGAGAGCGGATCGGAATATCCTCCTCCGCTTATCCCAGTCCCTTCTCTCGGATCGGAAAATCCTCCTCCCTTATACCACTCCATTGTCTGATCAAAAATGGACTATGAGTTTCTCATTTACTCATTTGCATGACCGTCTATTTTACGCAGTCTCAACCTAATACACCATCGAGGCATACGTTTGGCCACTGGAGCTTTCAACACTAGCCCAGTTATGAGTCTCTATGCGGCCGCTGCCGAACTGCCGCTGTCGTACCGGCGTGATGTTCTCCTCAGCAGATACGTGTGCTGTCTGTTCTCTACGCACAAGTATCCATCCCGTGCGTCCTTTTTGATGACTCCCTTGATCATCAACAGGGGGTAAGCGCAACTTCTTTGTTGCCAGCCGGAGTTCTCTTTCGTCAAGTGCTTGGAAGCTTAAGCTCATGTTACCTGCCACATTCCTGATGGGTGAGAGCCCTCCATCATCATGACTTTGCGCAGAGCTCTGCGTTCATCTTCGACTTACCTCGCTTCGCAAGGACACTTCTCTAGATTCGACCTCTCGCTCTAAGTCACTGGCAACAAACAATTTAGACACCAATATCCACAACAGTGCTCGATTTTTATTGCGGAGGTTTCTCCCCTCTATTAGGCCACCCAATACATCCGACGACACAGGCTTCTCAATTGTGTATCATGTTCAGATTCACTTAGTGTTTCCCCCCTCTCCCCCCGCCCCCCCCCCTCCCCCAGAGCCTCTGTGTGCTATACACATACTAGCACATAGTACGAAGAATCCTCGCAGACGATAGAGCCAACGTGATGTTCATGTAGGTCCCTGGTCATATCTGTGAGTCGAGGAATGGAGCTGCCGATGCCCCTATTCTGTCTCTTCAGCTGATCACTGTGTTGCCTCATGTGTCACTCTGGCATCAACTCTGGTCTTCTTTATAGGAGAACACCCAACGGCTTGGACGACTTCTTCTCGCACCTCTCGTCGCGAGAAGATACCTGTAACTAGGCTCCGTATTGGGCACTGTCGTTTCAGTCACAGTCATTCGTTAAGTGGAGACCCCGCAGCATTCTGTGATTACTGCAATCAATCATTGACAGTGTGCCATTTTCTGATCCCAAGCCGTTTTTTCAACCGTTTACGTTTTAATGTATGTTTTTCATCTCAAATATCAGATATTTTAGAAGATACAGCACGAGCTGTAGCTCTTGTTTTACTTTTTATTCGCCGGAGTAATATAGCGAAGAAAATTTAATTTTCAACCGTTTGAGCTACCTCCTCGAAGGGGAAGAGATGGTTTTTAGCTATCCCTCTAATCCAGTCGATTAGGCTCTGAGTATCATCGATTTCAAATTTATTCGGCAATTGGTCATTTTGTGACACTGGCGCTTATGACCTCAGCTGTTCTGATACTTTGTACACGCAACTTCATCTTGCAATTAAGGAGTGTGGGACTGCAGCTGCTCGATGAATCGTGAGAACAATATTCCACAGCCGTTATTTTTATAGCTTTTTATTCTGGCTACCAACTTCGACTCTTCAATAGAGTCATCTATAGATCCCACACAGTAAAAGTTGCAAGACAGCAGAACAATTACATAATAAGATGCGACACAAATTATTATATAAACTAACCAAAGAACGTGGCGTGTACGGTGTCCCCTGTGAATGTTGTAGCATTTACATGGGTCAGACTGCTCGCACTGTTGCCCTGCTCATTGTGCAGAGCATTCGTGACATATTAAACAAAGGGAACTTGAGAAGACGGCCGTAGCTGAACTTTGCAAGAAAACGGGCGTCAAATACTATTTGAAAAGAGAAGAGTTTTGGCTCAGGCATCGTCATTCCTTGATTCTGTTATACATGAAGCGGCCGAAATTATAATAAACAGCAACTCTTTTAACAGAGGTCAGGGATATACACTCAGTAAGACATAGGAAAGGGTTTTCGACAATGAGCGAAAGCAAAGGCGTAGGCTTGACGCTTGTAGGGAAGGGGAGCCGGCAATTTCAAACGGAGTGCTGTCCACTAGCGCTATCTGACGACATTCGGTCCTGCGGCGAGACGGAGCTAGGAGCTGCCGAACTTACCTTCCGCGAGTACGTTACTCCTTTGTAAACTAAGATGGTTTTATGGATTGGCTCAGTTTACAATGTACAAACGGTATTTACAATGAGTCCCTATCCGATGGAAGAATGGTATTTGTTTTAGGATTTTTTATATCTGCTCGATCATAACTGCAGAGGTTCCACTGCAATGACTACAGTTTTTCTCTCCGTAATGGCATCATCTTCCTATGTGAATCCTGCCGTGAGAGGACCGTTTGTGTTCCCTCGCAGCTGACATTGACGCCACACTTAAAATCCCCAATGCCAAAGTGCGCAAATGTTGCTTACCTACACTCCTAGCCACAGACACGATGACGACATGTGATTTGCAGCAGCCCAAAGATAATCTTTCGAAACGGCAATAACGACACCTCGAAACTGCGCTAGGTTTGCAGCAATAGCGTCGGTATTAATTTGATGTTGCTTCATACTCCACAGGCAACGCCCTTGCCGCAGTGGATACATCGTTTCCCGTGAGATCATCGAAGTTAAGCGCTGCCGCGCGTGGTCGGTACTTGGATGGGTGACCATCCAGGCCGCCATGCGCTGTTGCCATTTTTCGCCTCGTGATTCCATGAGCTAGCAGTGCAGCTAGTGTCTTTGGGATTCCATGGACCAGTCAAAATTACGTTAATAGCGATGAGTATACTCGAATTTCCTGTAGTCAGTGAACAATACTTACAGTAATGTCGCAAATAGTAATAATGTTGCAAGTTTTACTTCTTTGTTTGGATACTGTAGTTATAATTTCATGTCTTCATTCCACCTGGGATCTGATCAAAAGTATCTGGATACCTATTAGTGGACATTAAAATGGGTTGTACCTATCTTTCACCTTTTTCATGGCGTGAATTCTCCTGGGGCCACTGTGATGTGCCTTCAGTTCTATAGAGGAATAGCAGCTCAATCTGCCTCAAGGCAAAACCAGAGAAGGTAGTGATTACAGTCTGTGAGGGCCTGGACTGAAGTCGACGTTCCAACTCATCCGAAAGTTGTTCCATTTTGCTGAGGTCGGGACTCTGATCAGGCTAACCCATTTCAGAAATGTTATTACCCACAAACTGTCGCCTCACATATTTTACTTTGTTACAGGGTGCACTGTCATGTTGATTTATCATCATACCAAGACTCTTCCTCTACTCTCTACTGTACACAGTACACAATGCAGTAAAATGTACTTAGCGTATTCTTAAGTGCTATAAGGGGACCAAGTCCTAACCACGAACCTCCCTCTTCTCCCCATACTGCAATAGCACCTCCTCCATACACACTGTTAAGACTACAGAGTAAATGATGACATGTAATGTTCACCAGCCCTTCGCCAAATATAAATCCTTCCATCTGTATGCTACATGATATATCGTGAGTATCACTCCAAAACACTCGTTTCCAGTCATTTACCATCTTTAGACCTCCTGAAGCGTCACTTAGAACTGACTCCTGAAAAGTGCGTTTGACGAAGAACTGCTCTATCACTATACCCCATTCTTTTGAAAACCCTATGTATAGTCAGTGTGCTAGCTGGACTGCTGGTAGCACTTTGGAACTCATGCTTCAGTTGATTTCATGCGATTTTTTTACAACTACCCTCTACAACGCTCGACTGCCTGTTTGTCAGATGTGCCTGGTCTTGGTTTAGCTATGGTTGTTCCTTCGTATTTCCACTTCACTATAACGTCACCAGCAGCTTTAGAAGAGTTAAAATTTGATATGAAATGACTTCACATGTTTGAAGTCATTGAGTTAGTTAGTTAATTAGTTAGTTACAAGTCCCATAAATTATCTGAACATTCTTATACCGAAAAGATGTGGAACGAGTCAGTTTACTGGATAAGTACACCTGATTAGCGTTAACGTTGATAAAAACATTATACACACATTAAAAAAAAGTTCTGAATCACCCCAGTTCCCAGAACTCCTGAAGATAGACGTTGACAATGGATATTGTATCACATACACAGTACCTTTGACTGTTCAGAGATGTCACTAAACCGGCCCAAAAATGTAAACAACCATGCATGAGCAGCGCCGATTAGACGGAGGGGGTCCGACAGCCGATCAGTTCCAGTCATTCTACAAAGAAGGAGGTACACGGATCGTATTCTCTGTAGTTCAACCATGCCTAGACGGTCAATATCGCGGTACCATCGCGTCCGCACTGTTACTTTGTGCCAGGAAGGGCTCTCAACAAGGGAAGTGTCCAGACGGCTCGGAGTGACCCAAAGTGATGTTGTTCAGACATGGAGGACATACAGAGAGACAGGAATTGTCGATGACTTGCCTCTCTCAGGCCGCCCAAGGGCTACTACTGCAGTGGATGACCGCTACGTACAGATTATGGCTCGGAGGAACCCTCACAGCAACTCCACCATGTTGAATAATGCTTTTCGTGCAGCCACAGGACGTCGTGTTACACGCAAACTATGCGCAATAGTCTGCATGATGTGCAACTTCACTCCCGAGGTCCATGGCGAGGTCCATCTTTGCAACCACGACACCAAGCAGCGTGGTACAGATGGGCCCAACAACATGCCAAATGGACCGCTCTCGATTGACATCACGTTCTCTTCACCGATGAGAGTCGCATATTCCTTCAACCAGACAATCGTCGGAGACGTGTTTGGAGGCAACCCGGTTAGGCTGAATGCATTAGACACAATGTCCAGCGAGTGCAGCAAGGTGGAGGTTCCCTGCTATTTTGGGGGTGGTGTTATGTGGGGCCGACGTACGCCGCTGGTGGTCATGGAAGGCGCCGTAATGGCTGTACGATACGTGAATGCCAACCTCCAACTGATTGTGCCACCATGTCGGCTGCATATTGGCGAGGCATTCGTCTTCATGGACGACAATGCGCGCCCCAATAGTGCACATCTTGTGAATGACTTCCTTCAGAATAACGACATCGCTCAACTAGAGTGGCCAGGTTGTTCTCCAGACATGAACCCTATCGACCATGCCTGGGATAGATTGAAAAGGGCTGTTTATGGACGACGTGGCCCACCAACCACTCTGAGGGATCTATGCCGAATGGCCGTTGAGGAGTGGGACAATCTGGACCACCAGTGCTTTGATGAACTTGTAGATAGTATGCCACGACGAATACAGACATGCATCAATGCAAGAGGACGTGCTACTGGGTACAAGAGGAACCGGTGTGTACAGCAATCTGGTCCACCACCTCTGAAGGTCTCGCTGTGTGGTTGAACAAGATGCAATGTGTGGTTTTCACGATCAATAAAAAGGGCCGAAATGATGTTTATGTTGGTCTCTATTCCAATTTTCTATACAGGTTCCGGAACTCTCGGATCCGAGGTGATGCAAAACTTTTTCTGATGCGTATATTTTTAGTCCTATTCATACAACTACACTTAAATTGTTTTTACTGTATTTTGTTGTTTACTTTTATTATACCTGCTACCATTTCTGAAGATAGGAATTCATCATTGGAATGGGACTTGTCCAGAAGAAATGATTTTCAGTTAGATTTAAAACTTGATTTGATACCAGTCAGACATTCTGTATTTTTGGGCAAATGATCAAAACTTTAGTTGCTGCATATTAAACTCCTTTCTAAGCCACTGACAGCCATAAAAAAGCGTAACAGAAAGTACACTTCCCTAAGTATTATTACAATATGTTCGTTGGCTAACAATACGAGTCCTTGACTACTAATCCATTCTACGAAAATCGCACGTGAATAGCACTTTAAAATTTCCACTTTTCAATCTCTCCATCTTTGCACAGATCTGGCTTGTCATCATTTCATTCGTTACACCATCGGAGATCATGGGTTGCTGGGAATGTTTCCTAAGATATTCCGTCTTGTATCTGAGCCCCCCATATTCAGTTAGTTGCTTCCCTGCTTTTATTTACTTTGATATTTATGTAGACGATATCTATCTCTTCCATAATCATGCACACTTCTACAGCTTTGCGCTTCTTCTCTGTCCATTCCTGATTCACCATTTTTCACTTTTAGACATATGCGTTACCTTTTGTCTGTATCATATTCTGTATTTTTACATTTTGTTCTTTCGTCAGTTATATTCCGTGTGTTGTCCAAAGATTTCTACTCATCTTAGTGTTTGTGTCCTGTAAATATTCTGGCGCCTCGCTACTAAATCTGTCAAAGAAATTGCTTAGCCTCCTATTCGTTTCCTCTGTTACAGTCCATAGTTGTCTAATGGTACCTTTCGAATTCTGAAAAAACACATGTCGTTTAAGTTTATCTATCTTAATTTCTAACCTTTCTGCAATTTCTTCAGTTTCAATCTACGGTTCATAACCAATAAATTGTTAAAAGAATCCGTATCTACCTCTGGAAATGCCTTGCAATTTGAAATATGAATTCGATACCTCTGTCTTACCGTTACATAGTTTACCTGAAACCTTCCTCTGTCTCCAGATCTGTTCCACGTATCCAATTTTTTTTCTTGTTCCTACAACAAATATTAACAATGATTAAATTATGCTATGTGCGAAATTCTACTAGCCGATTCCTCCTTTCACTCCTTTCTTGTTTTCCCAGCTCTCCCACTATTTTCCGATAACGTCCTTAGCCACTGTTCAAATCTGCCACCACTGTTAAACATTCGTTTCCTTTGGCAGTATGAATAATATTTATCTCATCATTTATTCTTTCAATGTCATCCACAGAACTAGAAGAAATTTGAACTTCTGGTGGGAGTTGTGTTTATTGTATCTTGGTTGTGATGATGCCACTACTAACATGTTACTACTGACTGCTTGCCCCTTTCTCTAATAAATAAATCTCAGTAATCATCCATTCCAAGTCCTCATCAGTGCCAAATCGTGCAGCACAACCATCATCAATACTACTAATGATGCATCATTCACTACAGATATGTGGAGCGCCATCGCCACACACAATTATTGCAGCATTGCCTTACCGAAGGGCATGAAATGTTGTATGATGAGACATAAATGGTGGCCCCTGCGTCTCGCTATTGAAACTGTGTTCTGAAGGATTTAATTGAATTTAGACTGACAGACATTATGAATAGAGGCAAGGGTTACCCTTCAAGTAAGATTTAGAAACCTGTTTCACCAGGCTTTAAAAGACAACGGCCGTTGTCCCGGCCTGCAGAATGTATTGTCAGTGGTACTCAATAGCGATTCATCGATTTTGCCAACTCTCACCACATGCGTTTGTGGGTAGCAGCGACGTTTTCTGGCGCTCGCGCCATTAGTCATTCATGGTGAATAAAAGGGCCGCAATTCACGGTATGAATCAGTTCCAGCGAAACTAGAAAACAGTGCACTCAACTAAATACGATTTCCAGATGGGCCACTAGCAATTGTACAATTCAGCTGCAGTCCCGGTAAGAATATTATCAACGCAAAATGTCATCGGAATGAATCACATACAACTGAACACCATTTTTAAAAAAAAAGTAAATCATTTTCATATGCGGAAGTAAGGGCTACCCTCTTTCAGCGCCTCTCCGCCACCCTAGATGTGAGTATGGCAAGTGGGGTTGAAATTACGATAAAGAAAGAAAATTGTAAGAGGGCTGTCGCATATTTAAAAAATGCAGCTCCTGAAAGGCAACAGAGCAGCAGCCAGAACGAATAACTTTTATAGAAAGTACTCAGTACTAGGAAGGGCGCTGGCTTTGGTGTTGGCCGGAAATGTTACGTAGACTCACGAGTTATCACATGACCTCATATGAAGAGCCGCGAGGTGCAGCAGTGCGTTGACAGTGACCGTATATGGTCACATGAGATCCCGCAGGGCAGAGGCCGGCAGCACCAATGTGGAAGGGGCGGTGTGGCCTACCGCACAGTGTAAAGGCGGAGGCGGCAGCGTCCGGAAAAGGATTTCACTACAGACAGTGGTCCAGGAGGGACGTCTGCGTAGGTCAGGTCGGGGGCCTGGACTTATAGTATTCACTCTGGCTCTGCTCGCTCTCATACTAAGCCATGTACCTCCCTCCACGGGATTTTACAATCAGTAGTAGTGTACTTTCATTCAAGTAACTATCCAATTCTTGCTAACACAAGCAACTGAAGATGGTAGTTATTCAAGTCGTGTCTTTGTTCGATTATTTGTAACTTCACTGTATCCAAAAGAACGAAATATCAGTAATACATCTCTTGAACTACGCTTAATTTGTACATGTTTAGTATCAGAATCTTGCGTTATTTCCAGTGCCCCATACCCCCACCCCCGAGTTTTGAACTTTAAAAGTATGGTACAATTTTTGAACTATATTTGTCGTTGTCTTTCAGAGTGCATTAATACGCGTTCAATCAATTCTTCACCTTCTCGTTACGGCAAACTATTTCTTAACTGAAAATCTAGCAACATTGTACCATATTAACTACTCCCAGGCGTTGTTTCAAGGAAGTCGACATAATAATTAAATGGCAGTTAACATATCCTTTCTGACAGCCTTATGCAAATTTCGAGGTTACTTGACTGCTGCGAATATTAACGTGCAGCGAGGCTAGCGCAGATATTTATTGTCCGCAAAGAAACGATTAAGACACAGAAAATAAAGCTCTACTTGTTTTATTATTGTAAGAGAGAAATATGCACGTTAGCGACTGGGAAATCCTCGACAGCAAGAAAAGTGTCAAGAAATTAAAACTGCAAGATAAGTAAGCTGTACTGCACGCTACTCGTACGACTTGTGTGGTGCAGCTCAGAACGTTACAGATTCGTAAGAAATGAGGAACGTGTCCCATCAAGGGCAAACAATGACGGTAATTACAAGGACATCGAAAGGTTTATCTTTCTGTAATGTCTGGAGCTCATAACTCTTAATATCAGCATGCCTAATATGTTTATTACGGGAATTGCATAACTGGCTACAGGCATATTAAGATTCCATTCCCACTCTCTTATTACATTTCAAAGAAGTAATCAGTAGCAAGTTTGATTCAGGAAAATAAAATTTATTTTCCTGGAGGCTAAAACTTACATTCAGGTAAACACTGAAAGATGAAGAGCTGTCACCGTGTCCTTATTGTCCAACCCATGCCCCTGTTTCGAGCCAAATACAGTTCGATCATTATGAATTTTTATTTTAAACAGTCAGTAAAATGATAGTAACTGCATTTCATTAATCAGAAGGAGTAAAAATTCGTAAATAAATCACTGATCCGTTAAATTTAGGGAGTGTAGTCCCATCAATTGTGTTTCTTCTTCTTTTAATATTTCGGCCGTACACCTTCCTGCGATCTTCAGAGTGAGCCGATAGACTGAAGCTGCTGTAGGCCACAGACTGTCCTCGTTAGAAACGCTATGAACTGAAGTTCTGAGGACACTCTCCCCACAGGGACGACAGCACCTTGGGACAGGCAGTTTACCAGAAGCCCACTCACAGGCTACACAGCCCACGAAATTGGCTGTGGCGGTATACTGCATCGAACCGGTCACTCCACGCAGTATGAAAGTGTCGGAACTCTAGCGTCGATTTCATGTTTTTGGAGCTTGGTGGTGAAATAATTTAAGTAACAGAGATAGTGGTTCCACCTTCCTTTACAAAAATCTCAAAGATGTTGCTACAGTGCAGCTAATGATGATACATAGGTATCCTAGCGTGAATCGACCGCGTAGCCACAGAGTCAGTTTGAGCTTCTCTTACTACTGATAAACGTCTCTGGTACTTTTCTTTTCTGTGGTTTAAGGCAACGGAACGTATATTGTTACTTGAGTCGTCGGCTCACTCTGCAGATGATGGAAATGTCAGAAGAAGAAGAAACAAAATTTATGCTGCTGAAATCCCAAAATTTAATGGATGAAGTCACTATTTGGCAAGCATTTCAACTCCCGCATTGCAGGCTCTCACTGGCATTCCTCACTATGGTTATAATAGCACCTTCATTATTAATAGTGTCATACCATATTGTTTTCCGTGAAACCAACTAAAATTTAGCTGAAGCGTTATATACAACAATTATCGTGTATTGTTGTTCACGTGCAAATTTTAACTTAACCACATGGTAATCATTTGATTCAACCAGTAACTTCCATAGAATATTTCCAGGCAATGTTCACTGCACATGTAACGACTGTATTGACTTTCATTCTGTAGCTCAATTGCTCTACGCCTGGAAAACATGTTTCCTACCTGTCTGACAAACATTTCGGTGAATTTCTACTTATCTACATGCTGAGAGACCCAGTTCAATAAATCTTGACGATGACTTCACTTTACATTGTTTTACTTGATAATAGGTTAAGGAAGATATCGGGATAGTAATATAAAATAAAGAAGTTGGTACACTCAAGTATGATTCAAACATCAACCAATTGAGACACTCATAGCCCCAACACTTCTTCCTTAAAACTCTATATTCATAATCTCTTCACCCGTATTCCTATTTATTATTGTCCTACTCACCTCGTTTTCCTTATCTTTCTCATCGTCTACATTAATCTCCTACTTCATATTGTATACTGGTCACCACAGAGCCACTCCTGTAACTCTGACCAACTTCCAATGTCAACTTTCATTTGGGAGGACGACGGTGCAAACCAGCGCCCAGCCATCCTGATTTAGGTTCTCCGTGATTTCCCTAAATCGCTTCAGGTAAACGCCGGGGTGGTTCCTTTAAAAGGGAAGGGCCGCTTTCCTCCCCCATCCTTGATATCATCTGAGCCTATTGTCCGTCTCTAATGACCTCGATGTCGATGGGGCGTTAAGTCTAATCTTGCTTCCTTCCTTTCTTCTTTCCTTCCTTCTTTCCTTCCTTCCTTCCTTGCTTCCCAAAGTCAACTTTTTTAATTTGTATTCTGAGACTGAAAAAAACTGAAATGAACCATTTCGTTCGTATCGCGCCTGACTTATTCAGACCATATTGTTTTAAGCTGCGTAAGAATTGTGGTTTTCCAACAAGAGAACACGCTAAGTACAGTTGTTCGTGCGAGAAACACATTTCTTTTAAATTCATTTCGCCGCAGTGAAATGTTTGCCCTTGTGTTTTATAGATAGGCGTACGTTACGCTAATTTTACGGGAAATTTGAGCCTGTTAAAACTGAATGGTAAACTGGTAGAAATGAGTGGAACTTGTAGTATGAATATTGACTTGCCTCCGTCTTTTCCGGGAAATATTTCCGCTTTTGTGGTGTTGTTTAGAAGCATTTTTGTGAGACGTGCTATGAACGTTGAGCGAATATAGGAATTCTGTAGACTTTAGGCTTTCATGTTCGTTCATCATTTTAACAATGGTATTAAATATTTTTTCCCCTGGTATTACATTCTGTATTCGCTGATTTGTTCGTTGAGCTACGTTATTTATTGTTGCTAAAATATTTCCCACAGGAAACCATTCTTCCATTGTGTAGATTCCCCTTATAAGCAGATACAATTTTTCGATCAATTGCTCCTTTGTCTTTACTTCGTTGTACAACTCATCAGTTAAGACTATTTTCCCTTTGCGCTCATAATTGTTATATGTGCCGTTTTCAAGTTCTATTCTAGAACATTTGAGAATATCCTAGAAGCAAAAGCTCGAGAACATTGTAGAAAAATGTCGCAATTTTTTCGTTAGAACGGGGTGGGGTGTGGAGGTGCCGAAAATGTCACCCACGAACACTTTAGTATCGTTGTGGTCTTCATCTGGATTTTGCAACTTTCCACGTAAGTCTATCGACTACAATTTTTCACGTCGTACTGTTACTTCCATTTCCAAATTGACGATTCATTACGGGCTCACGACGTATTTTATCAACCGATCTTCTTTTAGTCAATTTTTGCAACAACTGTCTTTTTTTTCCTCGTTATTCAGACATATTCATTAGTCATTCGGTCTAGGCATCTAATTTTCAACATTCTTCTGTAGCATCACATTCCAAAATCTTCTCTTCTTGTTTTGTTCAAGCTTCTAATCGCCCACACTTCACTTCCATACGAAGCTACGTTTTGAGCAAATAACTTCAAAGAAGATTTTCTAACACTTAAAATGATATTAAATAATAACAGATTCCCATTCTTCAGAAACACTTTTCTTGCCATTTCTAATCTGTATTTTCTATCTCCCCTATGTCGGTCATCATTAATTATTTTGCTGCACAAATAGAAAAACCATATACTGGATTTAGCGTCTCATTTCCTAATCTAATTCACTACATTCTGTTCAACTGCTCTGACTGTTCGTTTGTCGTCTATTACAAAATTGCCATGTCATCTATAGACCTGTACGTTTTTATTTATTCTCCCTGAATTTAACCCCTTTGCAAATTTCTCCTAGGTTTCCTTCATAGCTTGCTCAGTATACTGATTGAACAACTTCGGGTAACTGCGACAGACTCGCCTCAATCCCTTCCCCAACTCCGTTTCCCTTTCCTTGTCGTCCAACTGTAGTCTGGTTTCTGTACAAGTTGTATAACTTCGCGTTCCTTGATTTTATCCCTGCTACTTTCAGAATCTTAAAGAGTATATTCCAGTCAACAGTGTCAAATGTCTTCTGCAACTCTACAAATGAAATAAACGTAGGTTGGCGTTTCTTGAAGCTGTATTGTAAGTCCTAAGTTCAGTATGGCCTCTCGTGTTCCTACATTTCTCCAAAACTGAAACTGATCTTTCCAGAGGTCAACATCTATCAGTTCTTCCATTCTTCTGCATATAATTTATGTCAGTATTTTATAGCCATGACTTATTGAGCTGATGGTTTGGTTTTTTTCGCATCTTTCGCCAGCTGCCTTGTTTGGAATAGGAATTACTATATTCTTCTGGACGTCTGAGAGTATTTCGCCCATCTGATATATCATGTATTCAAGCTGGAATATTTGTCGTATGGTTGGCTCTCTCAAGGATCTCAGTAATTCTAAGGCAAAGTCGTCCACCCCAGGGGACTTGATCCCTGGGTCTTTCAGATCTCTGTCATATTCAACTCGCAGTATCATATCTCCCATCTCATTCTCTTCTTATAACACAAAACTATCTTTCAATTTGTTTACCTTACGTAGACCTTCTATATATTCCACCATTCCGCCTCCTCCTCTTTACTTAGTATGATTTTTCCATCTCAGGTTTAATATCCATATAGTTTCTTCTCGTTTCACCAAAGGTATTTCTAATTTGCCTATAGATGCTCCATCGTTTATCCCCATGCATGAGTCTTCAGCCTTGCAGTTCTTGTCTAGATATTCATGGTTAGTCCGTCTCCGTAACAGTGGCACCGTCTTCCTTTGACAATAGAGCATCTCAGATGCATTGCTTATATTCTGGCTGCGCACGCCTGTAGTTGAGATTGTGTTTACTGCAGCCAGCTTTACGTGTGTAAATTCTTATGGATGAGCACTATGGCACACTCTTTCAGAAAGAGCACGCTCAAGTTCACATTCTCTAACGAGTATGTAAGATCTAGAGGTCATAAGATCAAACTCTTTTTGCATGATAAAGTATTCATTAATTACAACGACATTATTGGCATCTATTTATCAGTTATAAGCAGTGTCGTCTACATCAAGCTGATTACATATGCGACATAGATGAGATACTGAACAATATCAAACGGGGATTAAAATTTTTACAGTCGGATAGCCGTATAGGTAACGTGTCAGTGGATCATGCGATTTTAGATATCCGTACTGTAAGAATCTTTATTCACAACTTATCCAGTACTTGACGGCGTCCGACAGGTACGCACTGAGTTGATGAAACACGTGCCCTCATATTTGTACATTGGGGGCTGTAGACCTATAGTATTATGCGACAGACACCAAGGAACTGTTTCGGATGCTGCGGTAAATGCTACGTTCGGTCGGAATGCCTCCAGAGGACATTGACGCAGTTGACTAGGGGCGACCAACAAGGAACAGATGCGACCACGTCTGTTCCGCTAACATACGTGGCGGTATTTCGGGACACGCCGACTTTGACACCGAAGTCTTCTACCGAATCGCCGTCTCAGGAGGTGGCGGCAGTGTCGCTGCATACGGTCGAAGAGACACCGATCGTAATTACGCCAGACACAATGCCGTCAGTGGCAGCCGTGACCTAAGGAAGACTGGAGCAGGATGCTTTTCTGAAGACTCTACACCTACGGATCTTGAACCGTCTTGCAGATTCCAAAAGGATGTTACAGGGGCATCACGGACACCATACGACAATAAGGATGAGGGAGGGGGTTGTGGCTCCTGACACTCTCGTCTGGGGCGACCAAGAAGACGACACCGAAGGGGCTAACACTTACAGTGTCGGAGACGCGATAGTGTCGCCCACCCATTCAGAAGACTGATGATGTTGGACGGCCATAGAAAAGTACCTTCGTCGTGGAAATCACAGGAGTCCTCACAGCGGATGCAACCTTTACTCCACATCGAACTCGTATGACGGACACCAAACAGCAAGCCTGTAAAATTGGGACTGTCAGTAGCAACAACATTGATTCGAACGTGAAATTGCAACTCTTTCGTGATATGTTATGCGCATCTGACGTTGATATCCTGTTGGAGAAAGAAATAAATCTCACACGTTCGGTATGTTATCTGGTTACTTCACGCACAAATCCCATAACTTAGCCAAAACAATGGCACGGCGATCTTGATACGGCAAGGGATACCGGCAACGGGTCCGTCTTCTCTACCATCTGGATGGGGTCTGGCAGTTACAGTTCATGGGACTTGCGTCATCAACATCTACACTTCTTCTGATACAGAGCATAGTTTTAGACTGTAGGTATTGCTCCTCTTTTTACCGTCAGGTACGACCACTTTCTCCTCTGTGGTGACTTCTACTGTGTGCTGGCTCTGAAGGATCAAAGTCTCGTTTTTAATACCTGCAAACAGCTATGAGAGATACGCCGGAATGTGAAACCGTGTGGTACACGGGAATGCGACCATGGGAATAGGGAGGTTTTCACGTTTTTCACCGGGCACTCGGCAAGCCGTATGGATCGTATTTCCTGGTTCCTGGACTACAGGAAGCGACAATAGCCGCTGAAATACGGCTCACAGCTTTCTCTGATTATCTAGTATACTTGTTCACCGTCAGCCTACCAAGACAGAGTGTGTGGCGCCGTCGAAGACCTTGGAAAATGAACGTTTCGCTGTTGTCAGACTGAGTGTGTCATGAGCGAATTGAGGACATGCGGGCCGCATGTGAGTGGCCACTCCCAGCATACGCAATGGTAACACAATGGTGGCTGGGATGTGCGAAGCTACTGATGCGCCTCACCTTCATTACGTACGGTCGAGATACTGGAATACGGCCGGCTGCTGTGGCCGAGCGGTTCTAGCCGCTTCAGTCTGGAACCGCGCTGCTGCTACGGTCGCAGGTTCGAATCCTGCCTCGGGCATGGATGCGTTTGATGTCCTTAGGTTAGATAGGTTTTAGTAGTTCTAAGTCTAGGGGACTGATGACCTCAGATGTTAAGTCCCATAGTTGTTAGAGTCATTTGAACCATTTGAACCATTTGAACTGGAATACGATGGAGTATTATTACACGGAACTTCAAATGGTGCAAATGGCTCTGAGCAATATGGGACTTAACATCTGAGGTCATCAGTCACCTAGAACTTAGAACTATTTAAACCTAACTAACCTAAGGACATCACACACATCTATGCCCGAGGCAGGATTCGAACCCGCGAACGTAGCGGTCTGGCGGTTCCAGACTGAAGGGCCTAAAACCGCTCAGCCACCACGGACACGGTACTTCGAGATCTGTCATTGTAAGCCCCATGCCCTCGCAACCAAGCTAAAGTCAACCGTGTTAAAGAGCGCATTATCACGCTCACTCCACACAAGATAGAGGCCCTGCCTGTAAGGACCAGATGCTTGGTCGGCTTTGTTGAGGAACCTCCATCAGTGGATCATGTGATACGCGGAAAACTACGAGTTCACCGAACATTAACCGACACACTCCATACCGCGTATGGTCGGCATCTGAAGTTACGAAAGGACATAGATTCAGCATTTTTGGACAGATTTCGTCGGCTGTTCACTGGTGGTCCATATAGATCTCCTGGTGACGAAAGAGATCTTGCAACCAAAACAGGCGGGACAGAACCGGATGGAGGAGGAAGCGATCACGGAAGATGAAATCTGGAAGCACAAATCACCTTGACCGTACAGCTTACCCCTATAATTTTATTGGGCTGTTACAGACATCATGGCGCCCCGATGTATAACGAGCTCACGTAGCCTGACATGCACGTGCTGCCAGTGTATGTTGAGGGATACCTACTCCCGATACCGAAAAATGTTGGACGGCACAGTGTGAATCAATACCGGTCGTTCGCCATGCTTAATTGTGATTATAAAAAAGTCTCTGCCCGACTGATGGCGACACGGCTCACTACTGTCACACATTTCCTCAGATCAACATATAATCGGCACTCATCGACTGTTGTTGTTGTAGCCTTCATTCCAGATACTGGTTTGATGCAGCTCGCCATGCTACTCTATCCTGTGAAAGCTTCTGCATCTCCCAGTACCTACTGCAACCTACATCCTTCTGAATCTGTTTAGTGTATTCATCTCTCGGTCTTCCTCTACGATTTTTAACCTCCACGCTGCCCTCCAGTACTAAATTGGTGATCCCTTGGTGCCTCAGAACATGTCCTACCAACCGGTCCCTTCTTCTCGTCAAGTTGTGCCACAAATTTCTCTTCTCCCCAATTCTATTCAATACCTCCTCATTAGTTATGTGATCTACCCATGTAATCTTCAGCATTCTTCTGTAGCACCACATTTCGAAAGCTTCTATTCTCTTCCTGTCCAAACTACTTGTCGTCCACGTTTCACTTCCATACATGGCTACACTCCATACAAATACTTTCAGAAACGACTTCCTGACACTTAACACTATACTCGATGTTAACAAATTTCTCTTCTTCAGAAACGCTTTCCTTGCCATTACCAATCTACATTTTATATCCTCTCTACTTCGGCCACATCAGTTATTTTGCTCCCCAAACAGCAAAACTCAACTACTACTTTAAGTGTCTCATTTCCTAATCTCATTCCCTCAGCGTCACCCGACATAATTCGACTACATTCCATTATCCTCGTTTTTCTTTTGTTGGTGTTCATCTTGTATCCTCCTTTCAAGACACTGTCCATTCCGTTCAGTTGCTCTTCCAGGTCCTTTGCTGTCTCTGACAGAATTACAATGTCATCGGCGAACCTCAAAGTTTTTATTTCTTCTCCATGGATTTTAATACCTACTCCGAATTTTTCTTTTGTTTCCTTTACTGCTTGCTCGATATACAGATTGAACAACATCGGGGATAGGCTACAACCCTGTCTCACTCCCTTCCCAACCACTGCTTCCCTTTCATGCCCCTCGACTCTTATAACCGCCATCTGGTTTCTGTACAAAATTGTAAATAGCCTTTCGCTCCCTGTATTTTGCCCCTGCCACCTTCAGAATTTGAAAGAGAGTATTCCAGTCAACATTGTCAAAAGCTTTCTCTAAGTCTACAAATGCTAGAAACGTAGGTATGCCTTTCCTTAATCTTTCTTCTAAGATAAGTCGTAGGGTCAGTATTGCCTCATGTGTTCCAACATTTCTACGGTATCCAAACTGATCTTCCCCGAGATCCGCTTCTACCAGATTTTCCAGTCGTCTATAAAGAATTCGCGTTAGTATTTTGCAGTCGTGACTTATTAAACTGATAGTTCGGTAATTTTCACATCTGTCAACACGTGCTTTCTTTGGGATTGGAATTATTATATTCTTCTTGAAGTCTGAGGGTATTTGGCCTGTCTTATACATCTTGCTCACCAGATGATAAAGTATTGTCAGGGCTAGCTCTCCAAGGCTGTCAGTAGTTCTAATGGAATGTTGTCTACTCCCAGGGCCTTGTTTCGCGTAAGGTCTTTCAGTGCTCTGTCAGACTCCTCACGCAGTATCATATCTACTCATCGACTACAGAGACGTAATTGAACTGGCCACCTCCTGTCGAATTATAGCGGCTCTGGTCTCTGTCGACTTTGATCAAGATTTTGACCGGATTAATCATGGCTTCCTGACATCAGTCATGCGCTACCTGGCTTTTCCACCCGCTCTCACTAAGATCGTCACGTGGCTGCTACGGGGTGGCACTTCAGAGTGATAGTGAATGGCCGAGATGCGAATCATACACCGCATGTAAGACAAGGCTGCCCACTGTCAACGGTCCTCCTCGCGAAAGCGCTTGAACCGCTCGTGAGCGGGCTGCGGAGGATGGTCACTGGAATTGTGCTGACGGGCAACACTTCCATCTGTCGACCATAAGCGCACGACCTTCTGTTTCTCTTGTGATCGGCAGAGGAGGTGCGAAGCTCGCTCGATTGGATCGCACAATATGGAGTTGCGGGGAGTAGTGTTCTAATCGGGGTTAATGCCCGTTGGACGAGGACCGGATGGGAACCTCGGGTTCAATTATATGTGGTGGGAGATGGCTGGGCATTCCATTCACCCGTGATCTATGGAGGACAGCTGCTCCAGATGATTCATGTTCGGATGCGGGATAATGTTTTACGAGTTCTGAACATGATACAACGTGTGATATGTCAAAGTTAATCTTGCGTCGCAGGTGTCACTTGTTTCACAGCCACTGGGAATTGCGGATCGCGTGCTGGCGGATATGGCAGCCACGGGATGATACTCAAGATTCGTTATGCCACTCTAAATATTGACCCATGGAACGGTGGTCTTGGCCTTATGAATGTCCACCTTAAGTATTCAGCCCTGTTCATGTGAGCGATGTTCAGAACATGGCACCGTCAGGTGCATACGATAACATCGGCCTTGCTCTTATGTGGCACCTGTTCCAATCGGCAACATCTCGTCGACACTTGTTCACACTGCAACGTTTCCTGTAGATAATAGATATGTCTGCCAAGAGTTGCTGTCGTTCAGAGAAGCGACGGTGCGAGACATTTATCGTCTCCTAATGAGATATCATTACAGGAATGTGATGAAACAGAGATACCCAATGAGAGCCTGGCCCACCCTGCGGTGTTCTGTACACCACATCCCCATCCCCCGTTCCCTTAATACTTGAACTCGGTGGGTCGATCCTGAGGGTATATTCTAGTTAATGAAAAGTACATGACACGGACCAGACTGCACGTAATACACATGGTTGATATGCCCCTTTGCACGAGTTGTGAGCTGATGGACAGAGGTTGAAACACGTATGTAACATAGCAGCGATGGCGAGGCATTGTAGCATCTGTGACCAGAGAGTTTGCGCTTGACCGCGCGAGTGTTGCGAGCGGTTCTCAGTCTGTCAGTTAGTCGTTGCGAGTCGGTCAGTCAGTCGTTGCGAGTCTGTAGCTCTGTCTAGTTGAGAGCAGTACTCTGTCAGTAGTAGTCGTCATGTAGAGCAGTACGCTAATAGTCGTCATGCAGAGCGGTCGGTCAGTGATAGCAGTCCAGTGCGGGTGATGTAGGCGGTCGGCAACACTGGTCCAGATGGTGAATAAGGTATACTGTTAATTAATATAATCACTAGATAATGAAAAATTTTATTTATTGTAATTATTGTCCAACAAGTCCCCCAATAATAATTTTTATTTCAAAAGCATTTTTTCAAAAATTTAATTTTTATTGAACTAAAGATTTCGTTGCACTTCCCATTTCACTCCACTTCTTTTAAAGAAAATTTTCAGTAAAATCACAAAAAAAAGGAATATTATCATTTGCAATGCAGTTCCTCCAAGCCGTGCAGAAAGATAAGAGCAGAAATGTGACATGCATTTATTCTGAGGTAAGACTTTAACTCTGATTGTTTTACACAGGGCCAAAGACCGATATTTCGGTTTAATTGAATTTTCTTGTCACTGAACGGACTTTAAATTTTGTGAAGAATTTATATTTGAGTCAGATTGCGAATTTCACATTTTTGTTGCCATTGTCAGTACATTTCATTGTGGGCAGGTTACGCATAGAGCAGTGTCCATTAGCATTCATAATTAAATATTGTCATATTTCTTTCTTTCAAATTTTTGTGGCAAGATTATACTCGGCTCCCATTTCTATTAAGTATTGTCATGTTTATTTCCCTATAAAATTACGGTTGGGAGGTTCCACTTGGCGACCCTGCCAGGATCGTATTTCGTTGAGAGTCTTTTGAGCGACAGTCAGATATCTGCTCTTATTTGCTTAGATATAATTAGGATTTGGCGCTACGCTTTTATTAACTTGTGACTTTCTTTCCACAGATCAACGACAATTCGTTTGCTTTGTTGTATTTGTGTGTTGCTTTTGCATTTGTGCTTATTTGTTTTGTGAATATTTGTGACTATTCTAAAATGCCGCGAAAGACTGTGAATAGTGTATCGCGAGGTATTATGAACGAAATAAGCGAATTAAATAACTTCACCAATAATACTAGTGACACGCAGTGTAATCATGACAATCCTGCGTCCACTAACAATCAGTGCATTCCAACCACTAATGAAGACTTTCACCTTAATGATGAACAAACGAACTCAATTGTCTCGTCTGTTAATTTGACGACAATTGATGACGCGGAGCGGTCTATAGTAATGAGCGCTGCCGAGCTTAACACACCCGATTTAGAAAATCTAAGTAATGTACAAACAAATTTGTGTAATGAAAATGAACAGATCACACAAAGTAGGACAGATTTATTTAATTCCGAAACAATGACTGATAGTATACATTTGACTGACAAACCTTTTTGTAAATCTCAAAATGACCAAATGGTTACAGAAAGTGAAACAATTCCAGATCCACTATTGAACAGCACAGAGAATAGAAATGCTGACCTTGAGTCGAATCCAATTATGGCTTTGTTGCGACAAATGAGTAAACAACAGAATGAAAATTTCAAACAACTTAGGGAAGATAACAAACAAAATGACGAAAATCTCAAACAACTTAGTGAACAGGTCAGACAACAGAATGAAAAATTAGACGACAATTCCAGACAGCTTAGTGAACAAATTAGAGCCGTTGCCGCGCAGTGCCATGACACTAAGGAACAGTTGCGCGTGGAAATTGAGGCTTGTTCACGAAAAAATAGCGAAGAAATTAAGTCTGTTGCGCGTGAATTAAGGGAAATGCAAACAGCCGCAACAGAAACACTCAGAGACGAAATTAGCGGAGTCGCTAAACAATGCTCTGAAAAAGCTGCACAATTACGGGACGAGTTTAAAGCAATGACGGTAGAACTTTCGCGCACAATGGACGCAAAGATAGACGCGAAATTCGAACAGCAGAACATTCAGATTAACGAGCGCTTTAATCAGCACATACAGAACAGTGATACGCGTTTCCGCAAATTTATTCAGGATCAAAATAAAGTCAAACGTCAAGTCATGGAAACAATCACTGCTCAAAGACAAGAAGACAAACGTAAAATGTTTGCGAAGGCAAAAACGTATGTAGACAATAATATTACTACAGTGTCCGACAAAATTAATACCATAGAACAGTTGAACGCGGAATTACGGGATGAAATTTCTGATCTTAAATTAAAAACAGATACACACACAGTAAATATTCAAACGGTGACAGACAGATTCGTACAATTAGATCTAACACAGGATTGCGATGTCATCAAAGCTGATGTTAAAAAACTGAGCGAAACTACGCGTAAGTTGCAAAAACAGATTAATGCGTCTGATTCGAAAACCGATGATCAGGTTAAAATACTGACTGAAAAATGTGATGAATTGGCCAGTCGTATTGATGCTATCGAAAGTGCTAATGATAATAAATCAGACGATACTGCACCGATTTCATTTAACCAAACACCTGAATTTCAAAATTTACAGCAGACAATTAATGAGATCGATTCATCTAACAACACGTTACGTAGGAAGTTATCAAATATACAACAAGAAGTAACAGAGATGAAAAACATTTCAGTTAATAACATGCCACAACAGACGCCACTTTGCGAACATTTGTCAGACTTACGCAGTGCGTATAATGTGAGCAATTTACAGAGACTACGAGACGTAAAATCCGAAAAGCCACGCGATTTAAAATATGAAAAGCTACGCAACTTGAAATCCGAAATGACACAGACGAACAGATTCACACACAAACCTGAACGTGTTATCAAATTCAGTGACGAGAACGTTGATTATAAGCAATTTGCATTTGTAAGAAAATCTAAGGAATTTAATAATGACAGAACACAGATACACGATTTGAGCTGTATACGACAATTTGTCTTTGTACATTCACCGCTATTACCTGTAATGCAGAAGCTAGCTGTGAACCAGATGCGACAATTTATTTTTGTATTTTCATCAGCATTATCTATTATGCAGAAATTGGAATTAGCATGCAGACAGCAATTTATTTCTGAGTTTGTACCGCCATTGCCTATAACACAAAAGCTGAAATTTATTTGCAGTGCGTAATTGACCTCAGGGGATTCATTACGCTTTAATGAATATGTGCCGTAGCGAGCATAGGGCCCCGAGCTGTAGTAGTGCTGTTTCATCTTTAGTTTTCTGCACTGCTGCCTTCTCTTCTACTATCCTTTATATCTATCAAAACTGCTCTTTAACTATTGCTCTACCTAGTATTAAGAAACGAGTAATGAAAACCGGATATGACAAATTTTTACCGAATGTGACAATATTCAGTAGGCACTCCCGTAATGACAGCTACCGCCGTAAATTTAATAACAGATAAAGTCGTAATCATCAGTATGTGTAAAATTATCAGCAGTCGCAACCACATTTTTGTAACAATAGATGTTTTTCACCACAATAGCATGAAAATCAGCCGCTTAGCATACCTAACCAACAATGCAGTCTACAAGGTCAACCAAACTTTAATGTTTCGCCGCGTACACGTATAGTCCCAGCTCCAACAAATAGTAACGCATGGCAGCAAAGAAATAACTACGTACAGACAACACACTATTTCAATTCCTATCGCAATGCGCCGTATAGAAATTACTATCATGACAGACGTAAAAAAAAAATGATGAGCACAATTTTCAGCGTACATTTAATAACAGTCGATCTTTTCAGCAGCAAGAACATCAGCAACAACACATTATCATGAATGATCCAAACAATAGGTGTCATCTATAGCGTAACACGTCAGTAAGAAATAACAGAACAGTTCATACAGTGGATATGCCACAGCATCCTCCCGTAAAATAAATAACGGAACGTACGATAGATTTTAACCAGATACAGCACAGATTGCATGTTACAGTAACGCAAACATTACTTTTGACACGCAGAATTTTGTTCACGAGAATGTTATCTGAAACATGCTTTGTTGAATGCTCCACTTTTATCGCACCCAGATCTTACCAGAAATTTTTCATTGCCACCGACAGTTCTAACACCGCTTTAGGCGTACATATTTTCCAGGAAATTGAAGAAGATGGTTCTACAGTAATTAAAAACATCGCATTTGCAAGCCGCATTTTGTCACCTGCTGAGCGAAATTATTCTGTTACAGAACTTGAAACATTATGTGTTGTATGGGCTTTTACGAGATTTAGGCATTTTCTTTATGGCAGACATACTACCGTTTACACAGATCACAGAGCGATACAATTTTTACTTTCAGCTAAATTTACTCACGACAGATTAAGCAGATGGAAACTGTATTTACAGGAATTTAATTTTACAATAGTTCACATTCCCGGTACACAAAATGTTATAGCAGACGCACTATCGCGTTCTCTCGGCAACAATCAGCAAGACGTAGCAACCAACTTCTGCAAAACAAATTTCAGTGTCATGTACATTCAGCAAGTTGCATTTGAAAATTTTATTTCGTCGTCATTACAGGACATAGCGCAAGAGCAAAATAAAGACAATGTGTGGAAAGAAATTAAACACCTTTGGCAAGATAAGAATAATGTTACGATTAGAAACCATTACACTGTACGCAATGACATTCTGTTTCGCCGCTCTCATCCTGACAGCAACAATTGGTTATTATGCATTCCTGACGAACTGGTTAACAAACTAATTTGGTACACTCATTTAAGTTACGCACATTACGGAGCACGAAAATGTTTTCTTATACTGAGACAGAACTGTTATTTTGCCAACATGGAGAAACGTATACGACGAGTTTTAGCGTCTTGTAAAATTTGCCAGAAAGCTAAATCAGACACCACTTCACATATTCCTCCTTTATATCCCATTATACCTGTTAAGTTAAGACACATGGCCGCAGTAGACATTTTTGGTCCGATTCCCAGAACTAACAGAGGTTTTTGCTACATCTTTGTCGCTGTTGAGCTCACTTCAAAATTTGTTACTTTCACTCCGTTACGCAAAGCTACTGCTAAAACTGTTTCGAAAGCATTTGTAAAACATTTTCTATCTCATGTAGGGCATGTAATGAAAGTAATTTCTGACAATGGATCTCAATTTCGTAGTAGCGTATGGACACGCATGTTACGAGCCAGAAACATTTCTCCGATCTATATATCCAAGTACCACGCTTCTTCGAACCCCTGTGAACGATTAATGAAAGAAATTGGTAAACTGTGCCGAATATACTGCCACAAAAGACATATTGATTGGGACACACACATATTCTCATTCCAAGATGTAATTAATTCCATACCAAATGAATCCACTATGCTATCTCCGTCTGTTATACTGAAAAATGCTGAACCACCTAACAAAATTAAAGAATTAATAACATTTCCTACATCTCGTCGATTACGACACCACGAAATAATTGACATTGCGCTGAACAACATCAAACGTGCCGCAGAGCGCCGGAGAAGACAGCAAAAACAGGTTTGTACACGCCGTGACTTTCACGTTGGACAGAAGATACTAGTACGTACACACGATTTATCCAGTAAATTAAAAGGTAAGTGCAGTAAATTTGAACTTCTATACGCAGGTCCATATCGGATTCGCAGCATCCCTCACCCCAATGTTGTACACGTCGAAACTTTGTGAACCAGAAAATCGAAAGGCAATCACCATATCTCAAACATTAAACCGTTTATTGAGTGAAACCACTGTATGATTCAACACACTATGATGCTATTTATTAATGCAATTATTTCACCTGACTAATTACTGATGATTATCGTATTTCTCCTTGGCAAGTGCCCGGCAAGGTAAGGTTAGCAGGTCGCTTTTCTTGTCGTTACACATCAGACCGTGCATATTTTTTCAGACACACTTACGTATTTTATGACTAATTATGCAATGTTAGCTAATGACATGTTAATTTCATTTCATTTTTTTTCATTAAAGTCTTTAATTCTCGCCTCTATTAACTACACTACATACGAGCTGAACACAACGAACGTCACATTTGTCTTTTTATGTACGATTGTATTCCAGTTTTGTTAGTATGCACTGTGAAATAGTTAGGATATAACACACACCAGTTGACTTTGACATTTTTTGCTTTATGACATCTCAACATCGTGACTGTTTTACATTTTTTGCTGCTGCATCGTATTATTCTGTGTACATTTTTGCATCTGAACACTGTCAATGTCTTTGACACGTTACGTTTTCTGTCAAGTTATGCTGTATGCTTAATTGTGTCACCATAAACCAGTCATTATTTAGTGGGTATATGATTTAAATGCAAGACATTAATCTTTGTTCATGAATTTCAGAAAGGAATGATGATTCTAAGAAATAAATTTAACATAAATGGGAATTTCACCTACGGAATAAACGAAAGGAGTTGCAATAACTTTATGAGGAAGAGTAAATGGATCAGGATTAACAAGCATTAACAAGAATATACTATACTCATCGTAGAATAGCAGTCTTAACTAATTTTTTTTTCAGAATACAAGGTAATTGATGCAGGCTGTCAGAGAGAACTACACATCTTAGTTTTAGTGATGAAATATGCTAGAGATAAGGAATAGTTATGTAATGAGTAATGAAGTGATTTTTTTTTACAGATGATAATGAATGCTGATGAATAATGATGAAGAATATGCTGTTATGAATAATGAAGTTTTTCTTTACAGGTGATGATGATAATGAAGTTATGATGGTATTGATAATGAAGTTTTTTCTTTACAGATGAGGATAATGTTGAAGTTATGTATTTATGCTACGTAGTTATTTAAGTATTTGTTGCAGTTTGTTTTGACAGCAGGTGTTACATTGCATAGTAGGATGACAGAAAGTTTTGGAAAGGACAGCTATGGAACACATTTTTATACACATTTCACTACCTGTTAATTCGAGGTTCACTACTTTTCAGCATACTAATGCGTTTCTTCTTTCAGGTCAATAATCCATTTTGTATTTTTTCAAGAGAAGCTTTTCATGATACTTGCTAAACCTGTTACTTATTATACCTGTTCTAGTACTTGCATTTTTATTTTTTACCCATTTGTGTTTATGATTTATAAATGTGATCACATATAATGCCTTGTTCCATAATCTTGCTACAGTTGACTCATGACGAATGACGTTACGTATCCTCATTTGCAGCAATAGGTCAAAAGCAAATAGTGTTATGCCTCAGCAATTAATTATCGATCCCAACGCAATGCATTGCTAACAAAAAAATGTATTACCATTCCCAAATAGTGATACCAATTTGAGAAAGTTCTGAGTAATACTGATTAGCTCTGAATAGTATGTCACTTGAGTAATGACTTCTTAATGAGACAAAAAAAAAGTATATATTTAAAATAATGCTTTGTCACTAGTTAATAACTGCCACGGTTTATTGTAATGAGACTACTTATAATGCCTATGATTACTAATGCTATGACTAATTAACTGATTTTAATAATGACTTTGTAATGATCTGAATACTACTGAAGGAGAAACACTGTTTATTGTAATGAGACTACTTATAATGCCTATGATTACTAATGCTATGACTAATTAACTGATTTTAATAATGACTTTGTAATGATCTGAATACTACTGAAGGAGAAACACTGTTTATTGTAATGAGACTACTTATAATGCCTGTGATTATTAATGCTATGACTGTAATTAACTGATTTTTAATAATGACTTCATAATAATCTGAATAATACTGAATGATGATTCTATTCAATACTTGCTGGCCACTGAGTGCCAATAATTAATGTCACTTGAAGAATTGTTATTAATTATGCCATTAATTAGCCCTTTTTTTTCCCATGTTGAGTTTTCATGTTTTGGTTAATGGCCAATGAGTGCCAATAATTTGTATCACTCAATGTATTATGTTAATGCTAGGCCAATAATTGACTCTCCTTTTCAACTAAGACTTCTGATGAACATTATTCTGTCATACTAAATATACTTTGTAACTGGCCAAGGACCGCCACTGTTTATTGTAATACGATTACCCATGATGCCAGCTAGTGATTCTTAATAGATTGGAATGACACATAATTAATTAACTATGGTACTGTTTAATAATGCTTTGTAATTAGGAGAAGACTAATAATTCTTACTATTGGAATGACAAATGATTAATTAACGACAAATGATTAATTAACTGTAATTAGACAAATGATTAATTAACGACAAATGATTAATTAACTGTAATTAGGAAAAGGTTAATGATTATTATTGGAATGACAAATGATTAATTAACTGTAATTAGGAGAAGGTTAATGATTCTTAATTACACTCTGTAACTGAAAAGAATGCGATTATTTCATAATGCTTTGTAACCAGGAAAAGAAGGCTACTGATTCTATGTAAAACAATTAATGAACATTTTTCTGTAATACTACATACTTGGTACAGAAATGTTCAATAACTGGGCTATGAATGCCACAAACTGCTAATTAAGTCTGTAATTGTCAATATTATGTTTCTTGATGTCCTTCACCTCATAAGCTGAATACCCTGAATTATTGCAATGTCCATTTGTCCTGTTTATCCTGGTGATCATGGAGCACTATATTAGGTTTTGCACTAATTCTACGTTGGTGTGCCTTGTAAGAGTGTGGTGTTGACACGACATGCTGTCCACCACCGTGAGCAATGAAGACGTTATTATGGTCCCACTGTTTGGTGTACCTAATGTACTGCCAAAATGAAAACATGGAATATTACTACGACAATTCAGTGTCTTGGGTACGCTGATAAATTCTGATGGGAAAAGAACTTCAAGTTGTGTCACTTGGTGTTGCACTTCTGTGGAAAGATATGGACTTTCAGAACAGCTGTGTGCAATCTAAAGTGCTACAACCATGATGCAATCCTTCCCTTTCCTATCCTGATTCTTGTCACATAAAGAAAAAAAAATTTTTTTGGTAACATCATTTATGTTCATAGGTTATACATTTTTCGATTTGCTGAACTCCAGTGTGAGTACACTTATGGCACTGGTCGACATGATTTTTTGCCATTATGTTTATTTATTGCCAAAATGCTAAAGACATTTTTTTCGAATTGTTCTCAAGTACAGTATGTGCACTCTAGTCTTTTATATTGTGTAAACATTTTTTTTATTTTAAGGATATGTTCTGAACTACAGTGCATGTGCACTTATGTTAGGTGTTAATATGTTTTCTACTGCACTTCAGTGCCTGTGCACTTTTCTCATTTTTCAATATGATTTGTACTATACTGTATATTCAATACTTCAATGCGTTTGCACTTATGTCATTTGTTATTAATTGTATATACATTTCATCATTTACTGATATGTTCTCAACTGCAGTGCATGTGCACTCATGTCACTTGTCAACATAATATTTTTTGCCAGTCTGTTCATTTGTTCTAAATATGCCAATGAATTTTTTTTTCAGTGCCTGTGCTCTTTGTTTTCTGTCAAATAATTTGTATATACATTTTTCTGATTTGTTACTATGTTTTGTACTCACATTTTGTCTTTGTCTGATATATCTTGTACTTAGTGCGTGTGCACAACATTTACTTTATGTACTACATCTAATTATTCTGTAAATTGTAGAAGTTTATTAGTTAATTAAAAATTTTGCCGCGATTGGCAAGTCCAAATGACTCACCATCGCTGCCAAATTTTTGCCCCCCCAGTGGAGGGTTATGAAACACGTATGTAACATAGCAGCGATGGCGAGGCATTGTAGCATCTGTGACCAGAGAGTTTGCGCTTGACCGCGCGAGTGTTGCGAGCGGTTCTCAGTCTGTCAGTTAGTCGTTGCGAGTCGGTCAGTCAGTCGTTGCGAGTCTGTAGCTCTGTCTAGTTGAGAGCAGTACTCTGTCAGTAGTAGTCGTCATGTAGAGCAGTACGCTAATAGTCGTCATGCAGAGCGGTCGGTCAGTGATAGCAGTCCAGTGCGGGTGATGTAGGCGGTCGGCAACACTGGTCCAGATGGTGAATAAGGTATACTGTTAATTAATATAATCACTAGATAATGAAAAATTTTATTTATTGTAATTATTGTCCAACAAGTCCCCCAATAATAATTTTTATTTCAAAAGCATTTTTTCAAAAATTTAATTTTTATTGAACTAAAGATTTCGTTGCACTTCCCATTTCACTCCACTTCTTTTAAAGAAAATTTTCAGTAAAATCACAAAAAAAAGGAATATTATCATTTGCAATGCAGTTCCTCCAAGCCGTGCAGAAAGATAAGAGCAGAAATGTGACAAGCATTTATTCTGAGGTAAGACTTTAACTCTGATTGTTTTACACAGGGCCAAAGACCGATATTTCGGTTTAATTGAATTTTCTTGTCACTGAACGGACTTTAAATTTTGTGAAGAATTTATATTTGAGTCAGATTGCGAATTTCACATTTTTGTTGCCATTGTCAGTACATTTCATTGTGGGCAGGTTACGCATAGAGCAGTGTCCATTAGCATTCATAATTAAATATTGTCATATTTCTTTCTTTCAAATTTTTGTGGCAAGATTATACTCGGCTCCCATTTCTATTAAGTATTGTCATGTTTATTTCCCTATAAAATTACGGTGGGGAGGTTCCAAGGTGAACACTGTTTAGTGTGTGGAAAGGCCATGAAAGTGTGGACTCCGACACGTCGTATCATAGCCTTTCTTAGCCGGACCATTTACACAGAGATCACACCGGCGGTAATTCTTTATCTGGATGTGATATATTTCCTCCGACAGAAGGCCAATGCGTCGCACAACGCAAGCTGCAGTGGTGAACGAAATATGGAGCACATTATGCCAGTTGTTTAACAAGGGTATTCATGGATCCTCCCGATCGCTGGTGATGTCCCATTGCCGAGGAGGTTTTACTGTCTTCTTGGTTTTGATTAGATAAACGAACGAACTCTTACGGACCATGGATTCTGAGAAACTGACTGGCCCTCCTCTGTTCGAGTGTTGGAGACTCGGATGTTCTTCTATTTGGCATTATGTTGCAATTGAGTTATCTTCATTAATCAGGAATGCGTATCTGTAATGTTTTCTACATGGTTCCTTGTGAAAAGAGTGGAATAAACTTCAAACATGTTCTGGTTTTTGTTTGTAAAAAAATACATATATGAATAAATAAATAAAATAAATAAATATTTGTGTCACAACGTTCCACCTTTTACGTCATTTTATAATGTTGTATGTGTTTCATTGTGGGAAGTATGTAATAAGGTAAGGCGAGTGCTCGCAAAAAAAGTTGCCAACATGGCTGATTCTCATGCTGTGGAGCCGGGTTCTGTTCCCGGTATTTCCATGGATTTTTCCTTGGAGGAAGGGCTGGAACCGAGTGCACTCAGCCTGTTGAGGCCACGTCAGGAGCTACTTGACCGAGTAGTAGGGGTTCCAAGGTCAAGAAACCCGAGAACGACCGTGGGAGTGGTGTGCTATCCACGTGCCCACCATACCGCATCCAAAGACGCCATTGCCAGATGGTACCATGGCAGTCTCTCGGGCCCGAATGGCATTTTTACACTCCTGCTTTGTCAGTTTGCACTTCCTGTAAATATCTTTCTTCAAACGTCTACACTCCCTTTTGCATGCATCGTTTGCTGCATTTTTATATTTTCTCCGTTCATCAGTTAAATTCTCTTTGTTATGCAAAGATTCCTTAAGGGCCTTGTCTTTTTGCCTGTTTGATCCTCTGCTGCCTTCAGTATTTGTCTACCCATTTGTCTTCTATTGTATGCTATAGCCCTGCTTCAGTCATGCACTGCTGGAAAATAAAAGTTAGTACACTTGGCAAGTCGACGTCGATTCTGATCCGATGACGGTATATGCCACCAGGGGGATAGTAGATGTATTGATAATGGTTTTATCGTCGTCCACAAACAGATAGCGTAGTGGAATGAGATTTTCACTCTGCAGCGGAGTGTGCGCTGATATGAAACTTCCTGGCAGATTAAAACTGTGTGCCCGACCGAGACTCGAACTCGGGACCTTTGCCTTTCGCGGGCAAGTGCTCTACCATCTGAGCTACCGAAGCACGACTCACGACCGGTACTCACAACTTTACTTCTGCCAGTACCTCGTCTCCTACCTTCCAAACTTTACAGAAGCTCTCCTGCGAACCTTGCAGAACTAGCACTCCTGAAAGAAAGGATATTGCGGAGACAAGGTCCCGAGTTCGAGTCTCGGTCGGGCACACAGTTTTAATCTGCCAGGAAGTTTCAGATAGCGTAGTGGTACCGCACTGTCTGTGTCTACACTTCGAAAGGGAATGCTCACAGCCAGAAGGCTGCAAACGTGTGAAGCAAGCAGGCAATCATGCCACGGGACGCACTCGTGCTTCCTACAGCCAACTCAGCGAGTCTGACATGGATCAACTTGTGGTCTTCCGAGTGGCTGGATGATCCTCTCGGAGAATTGCATACAAGTACAACGTACGGTATCATCTGTGCAATGATTCAGGTATCAGTAGTCACGTGAACATTCTCACACCCGCAGACGAGGATCTGGGCGTCCACGCAGCACAGACGCCCGCCAGGATCGTCGTGTTGTAAGGGCAGCAGTGGCAGATCGTACAGCTACCAAGGCACAGATACCTACATCTACATGGATACTCTGCAAATCACATTCAAGTGCCTGGCAGAGGGTTCATCGAACCACCTTCACAATTCTCTATTATTCCAATCTCGTATAGCGCGCGGAAAGAATGAACACCTATATCTTTCCGTACGAGCTCTGATTTCCCTTATTTTATCGTGGTGATCGTTCCTTCCTGTGTAGGTCAGTGTCAACAAAATATTTTCGCATTCGGAGGAGAATGTTGGTCACTGGAATTTCGTGAGAAGATTTCGTCGCAACGAAAAACGCCTTTCTTTTAATGATTTCCAGCCCAAATCCTGTATCATTTCTGTGATACTCTCTCCCATATTTCGCGATAATACAAAACGTGCCGCCTTTCTTTGAACTTTTTCGATGTACTCCGTCAGTCCTATCTGGTAAGGATCCCACACCGCACAGCAGTATTCTAAAAGAGGACGGACAAGCGTAGTGCAGGAAACTGTTATCTCACATTGACGTTCGCGCTAAATTTCGAGCTTCTGTAAAAGATCGCTAATCTTGGGGATTTTGCGTCTGTTTAAATTTGTCATGTTTGTTTCATTGTTTCTGCAACAGTGTTCTACCCCATTTTGTGTACCAAGGAGGATCAGCTCCGTCAAAAAAAATGGTTCAAATGGCTCTGAGCACTATGGGACTTAACATCTGTGGTCATCGGTCCCCTAGAACTTAGAACTACTTAAACCTAACTAACCTAAGAACATCACACACATCCATGCCCGAGGCAGGATTCGAACCTGCGACCGTAGCAGTCACGCGGTTCCAGACTGAAGCGCCTAGAACAGCACGGCCTCAGCACCGTCATTTGTTAATTTATTTGGTATAAATCTCTCGATTGCTGCCGATACTATTTCTTTGAATGTAAGCCACATCTGGTCTACACCTATATTATTAATTTTGAATGTGTGGAGATTGTCTCTTGGGAAGACGTCAAGTGAATTTTTATCTGCTTTTTTGAATAGGTCTATTTTTCACTTATTTTTCGATTTGGGGATTACAATATTCAGTCTCGCTACGACAACTCTGTGTTCACTAATCCTTGAATCGGTTTCGATGCTCGTTATTAACTCAGGATTATTTGTTGCTAAGAGGTCAAGTGCGATTTCACAAACGTTTACTATTCGCGTGGGCTCATGAACTAACTGCTCGAAGTAATTTTCAGAGAATGCGTTTAGCACAATTTCGGATGATATTTTATGCTTACCTCCGGAATTAAACACGTATTTTCGCCAATATATCGAGGGTAAATTAGTCACCACCAACTATTATCGTATGAGTCGGGTACGTGTTTGAAATCAATCTCAAGTTTTCTTTGAACCTTTCAGCAACTGTATCATCTGAACTGGGAGGTCGGTAAAGGATTCCAAATATTATTTTCTTCCGGTTGCCAACAATGACCTCTGCCCATACTAACTCACAGGAAGTATCTACTTTAATTAGGCGACAAGATAAAAAACTTCTAACAGCAACAAACACGCCACCACCAATCGTGTTTAGCGTATCCTTTCGGAACACTGTTAGGTTCTTCGCAAAAATTTCGGCTGAGCTTGTGTCCGGCTTTAGCCAGCTTTCAGTGCCTATAACGATTTGAGCATCAGTGCTTTCTATTAGCGGTTGGAGCTCTGGTACTTTCCCAGCACAGCTACGACAATTTACAACTGTTATACCAGTGGTTCCTGTATTTACGTTGTTCCTGTGTTCAGCCTTCACCCTTTGTGAAGATAAGAGGGCTTGTGAGTCCCCGACGTATCAATATTAACTGTTGAGAACCGGTAATTAGCAGTTGGAAATATGGACATTCACGCCTCAAGCCGGTCTTCCATTCAGGCAACAAAATGGACGTGCATCGACTGGTGCTGTCAGAGGAGCACATGGAAGATCAAATGGCGCCCCATGGGCTTCACTAATGAAGGCAGATTCTGCCTGCAAGCAAGTGATGATCGTTTTCATGTACGACGTACAGCCGGTGCGAGCTGTCCCTTAGAGTGCATTTGTGCAAGAGGTTTGGCCCCACCCCACGCCTTAAGGTCTGGGGTGCGATAAGCTAGAACTCTCGTTCACCTTTAGCATTTGTGGAGGGGATGCTAACCAGCGTTCGATACGTGCAGAATGTTGTTAGACCCGTTCTTTTGGCGTTCTGACAACATAAAGGTTATGTGTTGTTTCAGCGCAGGATAATGCTCGCCCAAACACTGCTCGTGAAACTCAGCGTGGTCTGCAAGACGTGCCGAAACTTCTCTGACCAGCACGATCTCGACTCGCGCATGTGTGGGATATGATGGGATGAGAAGTGACTAGTGCGACTCGTCAGCGAACTGCTCTGACAGAACTACATGAACAGGTGGAGCAGGCATGGCATAACGTATACCAGGACAGTATTCACCATCTGCGCTATCGACTGGACACCTGTGTTGCCACCCGTGAAGTCTACACTACATACTAATACAGGTGTTTGACTATGGGTCGACACCTAGTGCCTCAGAACCGCTTGTTTTGAATGAATTGGAAAAGTGTGTATTAATTGAAGAAAAACTGCACATTGTTAACATCACAATGCCCAAAAAATGTCCATCTAGCTAGCAAAGACCTTGACTTCAGTAGACTTGATACGTTTACTTGTGTAGTATCAAAATCCTTAAACTGTGCGGCTGATCCCGGCGGAGGTTCAAGTCCTCCCTCGGGCATAGTTGTGTGTGTTTGTCCTTAAGATAATTTAGGTTAAGTAGTGTGTAAGCTTAGGGACTGACGACCTTAGCAGTTAAGTCCCATAAGATTTCACACACAGTTGACCTTTTTTTTTTTTTTTTTTTTTGTTGAACAAAGTCCTTAAACCCGGCATCAGTGGAGGACAACTGTACTACATACGTGTACCTGCACCATTCTGGAGGTCCTCCACGGCGGAGCTCTTGAGCGGTATCTCGAAGAGTAACATGCAGGAATGTTTTGGGCTTTGAGTATTATGAATGGAGCGATTCTAATCCGAATACGGACGTACTTAGGACTCTTCACATTCGCTTTCCGATTTGGATCAAGACACCTGGTGTATTTCACGCCGTAGGATACACCACTTATAAATAGTATATTGACAACCTGCTTATACTACACCTAAGCGCAAAATTTAAAAAATGAAGCATTAATAACAGCCATAAACCTGCCTGGGCAGATAAATGCTACAGATAGCAGACTATAAGCTTGACAGCTCAAGCATCGCTGTTGTTTGCAAGTATAATAAACAGAAGAATGGAAAATAAGATCAGAGCTCCCTTACATAACGGTAAGTTTGAGTTTAGGAAATGTAAGGCACCAGAGACGCAGTTATGATATTGCGTTTGATAATGGAAGCAAGAGAAGAAAAATCAGGACTTCATAGGATTTGTCGACGTAGAAAAGCGTTCGACAATGCAAAACGGAAGAAGATGTTGGAAATTCTTAGGAAAATAGGTGTTAACCATAGTGGAAAACGGATTATATGCCAATAAGGAAAAATAGGAACGTAAGATTAAGACTGAATTCCTCAGATTAGAAGGGGTGTGAGAAAAGGATTTAGTTTTTCGCCACTACCGTTCTTTCATATATTCAAATTTCAATAACGGAAATGAAAGAAATGTACAGGAGTGCGATTAAAATTGTTGCTGTGGTCTTCAGTCCTGAGACTGCTTCGGTGCAGCTCTCCATGCTACTCTATCCTGTGCCAGCTTCTTCATCTCCCAGTACTTACTGCAACCTACATCCTTCTGAATCTGTTTAGTGTATTCATCTCTTTGTCTCCCTCTACGATTTTTACCCTCCACGCTGCTTCCAATGCTAAATTTGTGATCCCTTGATGTATCAGAACATGTCCTACCAACCGGTCCCTTCTTCTGGTCATGTTGTGCCACAAACTCCTCTTCTCCCCAATTCTATTCAATACCTTCTCATTAGTTATGTGATCTACCCATCTAATCTTCAGCATTCTTCTGTAGCACCACATTTCGAAAGCTTCTATTCTCTTCTTGTCCAAACTACTTATCGTCCATGTTTCACTTCCATACATGGCTACACTTCATACAAATACTTTCAGAAACGACTTCCTGACACTTAAATCTATACTCTACTTTATCAAATTTCGCTTCTTCAGAAACGCTTTCCTTGCCATTGCCAGTCTACATTTTACATCCTCTCTACTTCGACCACCATCAGTTATTTTGCTCCCCAAATAGCAAAACTCCTTTACTATTTTAAGTGTCTCATTTCCTAATCTAATTCCCTCAGCATCACCCGACTTAATTCGACTACATTCCATTATCCTCGTTTTGCTTTTGTTGATGTTCATCTTATATCCTCCTTTCAAGACACTGTCCATTCCGTTCGACTGCTCTTCCAAGTCCTTTGCTGTCTCTGACAAAATTACAATGTCATCGGCGAACCTCAAAGTTTTTATTTCTTCTCCATGGATCTTAATACCTACTCCGAATTTTTCTTTTGCTTCCTTTACTGCTTGCTCAATATACAAATTGAATAAAATCGGGGAGAGGCTACAACCCTGTCTCACTCCCTTCCCAACCACTGCTTCCCTTTCATGCCCCTCGACTCTTATAACTGCCATCTGGTTTCTGTGCAAATTGTAAATAGCCTTTCGCTCCCTGTATTTTACCCCTGCCACCGTTACTATTTGAAGGAGAGTATTCCAGTCAACATTGTCAAAAGCTTTCTCTAAGTCTACGAATGCTAGAAACTTAGGTTTACCTTTCCTTAATCTTTCTTCTAAGACAAGTCGTAGGCTCAGTATTGCCTCACGTGTTCGAACATTTCTACAGAATTCAAACTGATCTTCCGCGAGGTCGGCTTCTACCAGTTTTTCCATTCGTCTGTAAAGAATTCGCGTTAGTATTTTGCAGCTGTGACTTATTAAACTGATAGTTAGGTAATTTTCACATCTGTCAACACCTGCTTTCTTTGGGATTGGTATTATTATATTCTTCTTGAAGTCTGAGGATATTTCACATGTCTCATACATCTTGCTCACCAGATGGTAGAGTTTTGTTAGGACTGGCTCTCCCAAGGCTGTCAGTAGTTCTAACGGAATGTTGTCTACTCCCGGGGCTATGTTTCGACTCAGGTCTTTCAGTGCTCTGTCAAACTCTTCACGCAGTATCGTATCTCCCATTTCATCTTCATCTACATCCACTTCCATTTCCATAATTAAAATTAAGGGCGAGAATATCTATTATAATATTTGCTGATGACATTTCTATCCTCAATGAAATTGAAGAACAATCACTGGATATATTGAATAAATTATACGAATGCTTGGTGTATGTTGAATAAAATCACCCTGCCTAATAGGCACACACTATGGATTTAAAGCAAACCGAAGAAAGACGATCGTATTGAGGAATAGCAGAAATGAAACCAGAGGTAAACTTAACATAAAGATTAGGGACAACGGAGTAGACGAACTGAATTAATTTACCACCTTGGAAGGAAAATAACGTATGACGGACGGAGCAATCCGGACGTGAAAAGCAGACTGCAACAGACCAAGAGGGCGCCCTTGACCGCAAAATAAATCTTCTAGTGCAGAATGAAATTTTCACTCTGCAGCAGACGGTGCGCTAGTATGACACTTCACGGCAGGTTTAAACTGTGTGCCAGACTGAGACTTGAGCTCGGGACCTTTCTTTGCCTTTCGCGTGCAAGTACTCCTCTGACTGAGCTACCCAAGCACGACCCACAACCTACCCTCACAATTTTATTTCCGCCAATACCTCGTCTTCTACGTTTCTAATTTCACAGAAGTTCTGCGAATCTTACGGCACTAGCACTCTGGAAGAAATTATATTTCGGAGACATGGCCTAGCCACAGCCAGGAAGTTTCATATTAACGCACACTCCGCTGAGAGTTAAAATTTCATTCTGGAAACATCTTCCAGGCTGTGGCTAAGCCATGTCTCTGCAAAAGGGGGAGCACTTTTGTGTCGTTAGGAGGGTATGAAACGATGTACTGGACGATGTAAAGCTGTGAGGGCGGGCCGTGAGTCGTGCTTGGATAGCTCGGTTGGTAGAGCACTTGCCCGCCAAAGGCCAAGTCCCGAGCTCGAGTCTCGGTGGGCCACATAGTTTTAATCTGCCAGGAAGTTTCAAATCTATTAGTATCAAACACTGTCACTAATCTGAGGAGGAGGTTTCTGAGAATGAACGTCTGGAGCACAGCATTGTATTATAATGAATTATGAACTTTTGAAAAACTGAAAAACAGACAATCGACAATCGAACCGTTGGAGATTCGTCATAGAATCGACGAGGAGAGGAACTTGTGGCAAACATTAACAAGAGGAAGGGACAAAAACTAATTTTTTTCCAGCTTAAACCACTCTGCATTAACACGTTAACATAGCTGCCGAGTTTCGCTGCCATACCATAATCACAGCCCACACTGAACCTCCAGATGCACTTCAATTGTAACCACCTGGTACCTCGCCTCCCACTGGCTGTCCAGCCTCCCACTGGCTGCCCAGAGAACGCTCTTATGAGGAAGGTCCCCTTTCCTGGCTTCTAATTGGCTAGTATTCGAGAACAAGAATTCCAGAGTTGCCTGACACGAAGGGGTGGCCACAGGTCGGTACAGATAAAGATGTACATAATACACTGAAGATACTGGTACACTTGCCTAACATCGAATAGGGCCCTCGCGAGCACCCAGAAGTGCCGCAACATGACGTAGCATGGACTCGAAAAATGTCTGAAGTAGTTCTGGAGGTGTAGTGACATCATAAATACTGCAGGGCTGTCCATAAATCCGTCAGATTATTAGGGGGTGAAGATCTCTTCTGAACAGCACGTTGCAAGGCACGATAACGTTCATGTCTGGGGAGTTTGGTGGCCAGCGGAAGAGTTCAGACTCAGAAGAGTGTTCCTGGAGCCACTCTGTAGCAAATCTGGACGTGTTGAGTGTCGCATTGTCCTGCTGGAATTGCCCAAGTCCGTCGGAATGCGCAATGGACATGAATGGATGCAGGTGATCAGACAGGCTTCTTACGTACATGACATCTGTTAGAGCCATATCTAGTGGTCCTCCAACTGCACACGCCCCACACCATTACAGAGCCTCCATCTGCTTGAACAGTCCCCCGCTGACATGCAGGATCTATGGATTCATGAGGTTGTCTCCATACCTGCACACGTAGATACGATCGATACAATTTGAAACGAGACTCGTCCGACCTGACAACATGTTTCCAGTTACAATCAGTCCAATTACGGTGTTGACGGGCCTAGGCGAGGTGTAAAGCTTTGTGTCATGCAGCCATCAAGAGTACATGAGTGAGCCTTCGGCTCCGAAAGCCCGTAACGATGATGTTTCATTGAATGGTTCGCACGCTGACACTTGATGGCCCAGCAGTGAAATCTTCAGCAATTTGGGGAAGGGTTGCACCTCTGTCACTCTGAACGATTCTCTTCAGTCGTCGTTGGTCCTGTTCTTGAAGGATGTGTTTCCGGCCGTAGCGATGTCGGAGATTGGATGTTTTACCGGATTCCTAATATTCACGGTACACTCGTCAAATGGCCGTACGGGAAAATCCCCACTTCATCGCAACCTCTGAGATTCTGTGTCTCATCGCTCGTGCGCCGACTATAACACCACGTTCAAACTCACTTAAATCTTAATAACCTGCCATTTTAGCAGCAGTAACCCATATAACAACTGCGGCAGACACTTGTTGTTTTGTATAGGCGTTGCCGGCCGCAGCACCATATTCTTCTACCTGTTTACGTATCTCTATATTTGAATACTCATGCCTGTACCAGCTTCTTTGGCGCTTCAGTGTATCAGCACATGCTATAAATAGCATAATTTGAATTATGTTTTACTTCAGTGGAGCTTAATTATTAGTCATAGTGAGTCTGAATATGAGTGGTACACAGTTCACAAGATTTCTTCTCATAATAAATGAAGAATTTCTTTGCATCCCCAAAAATTTTAAATACTCATTGCCAATAACCAAGCAGTCTATTAATCATTCATAGCGGTCCTCATTGTGATCAAAGTCAGTCCTATGAACAGGCATAACGACCGTGTCATATGTTTTGCGTGACGGATATTGCTTTAGAAGACGCAAGATGAGCGGAAAGAACATTTCCGACGTGCGACTGGAGCGTACGAGTCCTGATCTACTCCTTGTGTGACATATCTGTCTGTTACACTCAGCCACATCATCAAGTTTGTGGAAGTAATGGCTAGTGGAGATGCAGTACCTGTTACTATATCTGTGTCCTCAGAACGCGAAATCGACAGTTTGCGATGTGTGCTGCCAGTGTGACCAATGAAACCAATAAGGGACGATCAGTTGTCTTATGGAAAAATGAAGGCAGCCGAGAGACAACCATAGGTAGCATCAAAAATAGGTATCAATTTTAGGAAGAAATTTCTGAGAATGTACGTTTGTAGCACAGCGCTGTATTATAGTGAAACACAGATTGTGGGAAAACGGGAACAGAAGAAAAACGAACCATTTGAAGTGTGGTGCTACAGAAGAGTGTTGAAAATGAGGTGGACTGATAAGGTAAGAGATGAGGAGGTTCTCCGTAGAATCGGCGAGGAAAGGAACGTGTGTAAAAGACTGACAGGGTAAGGGACAGAATGGTAAGACATCTGTTGCCCCATCTAGGCGTAACTTCCGTTGAACTAGAGGGAGCTGTAGAGGGAAAAAACTATAGAGGAAGACAGAGATTGGAATACACGCAGCAAATAATTAAGGACATAGGTAGCAACTGCTATTCTGAGATGAAATAGTTTGCACAGGAGAGGAATTGGTGGCGGGCCGCATCAAACCAGTCAGGGGACTGACGACCCAAAAGCAAACAGAGACGCCCCTGAGGAATGAAGTGGCTTTAGCCTCCATTGTGATGCAATATGCCGGCATGAACTGACTTTGTATCCCGCTATACTCTAGAACCTACATCGCAGACGCTGAGCATTCGTGACAAGATTTAAATAGTGCAAATGGCTCTGACCACTATGGGACTTAACTTCAGAGGTCATCAGTCCCCTAGACTTAGAACTACATAAATCTAACTAACCTAAGGACATCACACACATCCATACCCGAGGTAGGATTCGAACCTGCAACCGTAGCGGTCGCTCGGTTCCAGACTGTAGCGCCTAGAACCGCTCGGCCACCTCAGCCGGCTCGTGACAAGGCTTCACATCATTGTACAGTAAAGACTAGCTTCAAGGCAGACTGAAATATTCCGTGGTCCGATCAGTATTCGATATTGTGATGATTTCGCAACCACGCGCCTTGCAATTAGACCTCCAGGCCGTCTACAAATTGTGGTAGTGAATTATCTGACTAGTACTCATTTCAGAGCAAGAAAAGTAACGGGAATACTTCTAATTTCACGGCCTTTATACATATGATTTTCAATTTTTTATCTTCTTGTTACACACGTTCATGACGTATGTTTGTATTTTCACTTGATTTATACACACATCAAAAAAAGTTTTGCATCACCTCGGCTCCGAGTTCCTGAACATGTACAGAAAATTGGAACAGAGATTAACATAAACATCATTTGCACCCTTTATATTGCTCATGAACACCTCACATTCAGAGGTGTTGGTCCAGAGTGCTGTAACACAGGTACCTCTAATACCCAGTAGCACGTCCTCTTGCACTGATGCATGCCTGTATTCGTTGTGGCATACTATCCACAAGTTCATCAAGGCACTGTTGGTCCAGACTGTCCCATTCGTTAACGGGGATACGGCGGTGATCCCTCAGAGTGGTTGGTGGGTCACATCGTCCATAAACAGCCCATTTCAGTTTATCCCAGGCATGTTCCATCGGGTTCAAATGGCTCTGAGCACTATGGGACTTAACATCAGAGGTCATCAGTCCCCTAGAACTTAGAACTACTTAAACCCAACCAACCCAAGGACACCACACACATCCATGCCCGAGGCAGGACTCGAACCTGCGACCGTAGCAGTCGCGCGACTCCGGACTGAAGCGTCTAGAACCGCTACGCGACCGCAGCCGGCTGTTCCATAGGGTTCATGTCTAGAGTACATGCTGGCCACTCTAGTCAAGCGATGTCGTTATCCTGAAGAAAATAATTCGTAAGATGTGCACGTTGGGGGCGCGAATTGTCGTCCATGAAGACAAATACCTCGCCAGTACTCTGACGATATGGTTGCACTATCGGTGGGAGGATGGCATTCACGTTTCGTACAGCCGTTCGGCGCCTTCCATGACCACCTGCGGCGTACGATGGCCCCACATAATGCCACCCCAAAACAGCAGGGAGCCTCCACCTTCATGCACTTGCTGGACAGTGTGTCTAAGGCGCTCAGCCTGATCGGGTTGCCTCCAAGCACTTCTCCGACGATTACCTGATGGAAGGCATATACGACACTCATCGGTAAAGAGAACGTGATGCCAATTCTGGGCGGTCCATTCGGCATGTTGATGGGCCCACCTGTACCGCGCTGCATGGTGTCGTGGTTGCAAAGATGGACCTCGCTATAGATGTCGAGAGTGAAGTTGCGCATCATGCAGGCTATTGCGCACAGTTTGAGTCATAACATGACATCCTGTGGCTGCACGAAAAGCATTATTCAACATGGTGGCGTTGCTGTCGGAGTTCCTGCGACCATGTTGTTGTTGTTGTTGTAGTCTTCAGTCCTGAGACTGGTTTGATGCAGCTCTCCATGCTACTCTATCCTGCGCAAGCTTCTTCATCTCCCAGTGCCTACTGCAATCTACATCCTTCTGAATCTGCTTAGTGTATTCATCTCTTGGTCTCCCTCTACGATTTTTACCCTCCACGCTGCCCTCCAATACTAAATTGGTGATCCCTTGATGCCTCAGAACATGTCCTACCAACCGATCCCGTCTTCTGGTCAAGTTGTGCCACAAACTTCTCTTCTCCCCAATCCTATTCAATACTTCCTCATTAGTTATGTGATTTACCCATCTAATCTTCAGCATTCTTCTGTAGCACCACATTTCGAATGCTTCTATTCTCTTCTTGTCCAAACTATTTATCGTCCTTGTTTCACTTCCATACATGGCTACACTCCATACAAATGCTTTCCGAAATGACTTCCTGACACTTAAATCTATACTCGATGTTAACAAATTTTTCTTTTTCAGAAAAGCTTTCCTTGCCATTGCCAGTCTATATTTTATATCCTCTCTACTTCGACCATCATCAGTTATTTTGTTCCCCAAATAGCAAAACTCCTTTACTACTTTGAGTGTCTCATTTCCTAATCTAATTCCCTCAGCATCACCCGACTTAATTCGACTACATTCCATTATCCTCGTTTTGCTTTTGTTGATGTTCATCTTATATCCTCCTTTCAAGACACTGTCCATTCCATTCAACTGCTCTTCCAAGTCCTTTGTTGTCTCTGACAGAATTACAATGTCATCAGCGAACCTCAAAGTTTTTATTTCTTCTCCATGGATTTTAATACCTACTCCGAATTTTTCTTTTGTTTCCTTTACTGCTTGCTCAATATACAGATTGAACAACATCGGGGAGAGGCTACAACCCTGTCTTACTCCCTTCCCAACCACTGCTTCCCTTTCATACCCCTCGACTCTTATAACTGCCATCTGGTTTCTGTACAAATTGTAAATAGCCTTTCGCTCCCTGTATTTTACCCCTGCCACCTTTAGAATTTGAAAGAGAGTATTCCAGTCAACATTGTCAAAAGCTTTCTCTAAGTCTACAAATGCTAGAAACGTAGGTTTGCCTTTCCTTAATCTTTCTTCTAAGATAAGTCGTAAGGTCAGTATTGCCTCACGTGTTCCAGTGTTTCTACGGAATCCAAACTGGTCTTCCCCGAGGTTGGCTTCTACTAGTTTTTCCATTCGTCTGTAAAGAATTCGTGTTAGTATTTTGCGGCTGTGACTTATTAAACTGATAGTTCGGTAATTTTCACTTCTGTCAACACCTGCTTTCTTTGGGATTGGAATTATTATATTCTTCTTGAAGTCTGAGGGTATTTCGCCTGTTTCATACATCTTGCTCACCAGATGGTAGAGTTTTGACAGGACTGGCTCTCCCAAGGCCGTCAGTAGTTCCAATGGAATGTTGTCTACTCCGTGGGCCTTGTTTCGACTCAGTTCTTTCAGTGCTCTGTCAAACTCTTCACGCAGTATCGTATCTCCCATTTCATCTTCATCTACATCCTCTTCCATTTCCATAATATTGTCCTCAAGCACATCGCCCTTGTATAGACCCCCTATATACTCCTTCCACCTTTCTGCTTTCCCTTCTTTGCTCAGAACTGGGTTTCCATCTGAGCTCTTGATATTCATACAAGTCGTTCTCTTATCTCCAAAGGTCTCTTTAATTTTCCTGTAGGCAGTATCTATCTTACCCCTAGTGAGATAAGCCTCTACATCCTTACATTTGTCCTCTAGCCATCCCTGCTTAGCCATTTTGCACTTCCTTTCGATCTCATTTTTGAGACGTTTGTATTCCTTTTTGCCTGCTTCATTTACTGCATTTTTATATTTTCTCCTTTCATCAATTAAATTCAATATTTCTTCTGTTACCCAAGGATTTCTACTAGCCCTAGTCTTTTTACCTACTTGATCCTCTGCTGCCTTCACTACTTCATCCCTCAAAGCTACCCATTCTTCTTCTACTGTATTTCTTTCCCCCATTCCTGTCAATTGCTCCCTTATGCTCTCCCTGAAACTCTGTACAACCTCTGGTTCTTTCAGTTTTTCCAGGTCCCATCTCCTTAAATTCCCACCTTTTTGCAGTTTCTTCAGTTTTAATCTACAGGTCATAACCAATATATTGTGGTCCGAGTCCACATCTGCCCCTGGAAATGTCTTACAATTTAAAACCTGGTTCCTAAATCTCTGTCTTACCATTATATAATCTATCTGATACCTTTTAGTATCTCCAGGGTTCTTCCATGTATACATCCTTCTTTCATGATTCTTAAACCTAGTGTTAGTTATGATTAAGTTGTGCTCTGTGCAAAATTCTACCAGGCGGCTTCCTCTTTCATTTCTTAGCCCCAGTCCATGTTCACCTACTATGTTTCCTTCTCTCCCTTTTCCTACACTCGAATTGCAGTCCCCCATGACTATTAAATTTTCGTCTCCCTTCACTATCTGAATAATTTCTTTTATTTCATCATACATTTCTTCAATTTCTTCGTCATCTGCTGAGCTAGTTGGCATATAAACTTGTACTACTGTAGTAGGTGTGGGCTTCGTATCTATCTTGGCCACAATAATGCGTTCACTGTGCTGTTTGTAGTAGCTTACCCGCATTCCTATTTTCCTATTCATTATTAAACCTACTCCTGCATTACCCCTATTTGATTTTGTGTTTATAACCCTGTAGTCACCTGACCAGAAGTATTGTTCCTCCTGCCACCGAACTTCATTAATTCCCACTATATCTAACTTCAACCTATCCATTTCCCTTTTTAAATTTTCTAACCTACCTGCCCGACACTCATCGGTAAAGAGAACGTGATGCCAATTCTGGGCGGTCCATTCGGCATGTTGATGGGCCCACCTGTATCGCGCTGCATGGTGTCGTGGTTGCAAAGATGGACCTCGCTATAGATGTCGAGAGTGAAGTTGCGCATCATGCAGGCTATTGCGCACAGTTTGAGTCATAACATGACATCCTGTGGCTGCACGAAAAGCATTATTCAACATGGTGGCGTTGCTGTCGGAGTTCCTGCGACCATAATCCGTAGGAAGCGGTCATCCATTGCAGTAGTAGCCCTTGGCTGCCCTGACAGAGGCATGGCACCGACAGTTCCTGTCTCTCTGCATCTCCTCCGTGTCTGAACAACATCGCTTTGGTTCACTTCGACACGCCTGGACACTTCCCTTGTTGAGAGCCCTCCCTGGCACAAAGTACGATGCGGTATTGACCGTCTAGGCATGGTTGAACTACAGACAACACGAGCCATGTACCTCTTTCCTGGTGGAATGACTGGAACTGATCGGCAGCTGACCAAAATATCAATGTAGTCGCCAATGTTAGCCATCCAAAGATGGGCATGGTAGACCGAAACCGGTTATGGCACTGAAATAAAGTAATTTCAAAGCATTTGTGGCTGACTGCGTTATTCAATAATATATCGTCAGGTGGTATTTTTTGTGATCTCCCCAAGGTCTTCGATTGTGTAAATCATGGTACTGTCTTAGAAAAACTCAATTTTTATAGAACTGTTGGCTTTCAACACAGCTGGTCTGAATCATACTTGATAAGCAGAATGCAAACGATTGTGCTGAATAAATCAGACAGTGTCGGAAAGGTAGAAAATATTAGTGACTGGGGCAAAACCAGAAAGGGAGCCCCATAGGGTTCAATTTTGGGTCCACTCCTATTCATTATATACCTGAATGACATTCCACTTAACATTCAACAAGCAAAATTGGTTTTTTCTGCAGACAATACCAGGTTGTAATGAATCGCATCAGAGAGAAATCAAAAGAAGAGAATGTTAACGATGTGTTCCAAAGAAATATTCTCTGAAAATGGACTCTCCCTAAATTCTGAAAAAATCACTATATTCAGTCCTGTATAACGAATAGAGTCATACCGACAATTGATATAGGACATGAGCGGGAGCCAGTAAGAATGGTAGAATCACAAAGTTTGTAGGTGTACATATTGAGGGACACATGAGCTGGAAGAAGCATACTATTGAGCTACTTTTGCTCTTTGTACAACTGGTAATCTTGGAAGAAAACGTATCAACCTCCTGAGATGTTTTGCATATTTCTACTCGATAATGTTGTAGCGAATAATTTTTTGGGGCAACTCATCAAGTAGAAAGAAAGGATTGATTGCACAAAAACGTTTTTGATCGTTTGCCTAATAATATAAAACGTCTGACAGGTAGCGAAGCGAGTTTGAAATTCCGTATAAACCATTTCTCCTGGGTGACTCTTCCTGAACTGACGAATTTCTGCTTAAAAACTGGTAGCCGCATTAAAAAAAGACTTGTTTTTAGTTATAGTTGGATGAGTAGCAATAAAATGATAATGTGTTCATTAATGTTAACAGTGATCATATATACATATCCTGTAAACTGACTCATTCCACATCATTTCGATAAAAGAATCGTTCAAATGATCCATAGAACATGTAACTAACCAACTAACAACAATCATTAATGACCGTGGAGTTCGCATGTTCCAACATGAATAAAATAACACATTAATATACTTGTTCGTACATCTTATAAGTGTGTGAAGTATTCAGTTATATATTTACGCAGTGCCAGTAATGATTGTAAATGTGGTGTACTTCCAGTCACTTCAGCCCCCTCCCCTTTATTCCCCTTACTGAAATTAAATATTTAGAGTATAACTTGCGCGTTGTAGAGTCAATTCAGTAAATAAATGGAAAATTAAAACAGAATAAAAAATTCAAAAGATTCGCGAATGACAATAACATTCCTAATTGAAAGTCAGACAATTTATGAAATTACTGAATGGATAGGGTGGATAGACGAGAAAGAAACACAGCAGTTAGAGTAAGCTGCAGGAAATAAGCACAGAAACATGCTAAACCAAAATGTGTACTTCAAAGTAGATAAATGAAGGAAATGTAAACGCTTGGCGGAAAATTATGCAACAAAGCTGCCGACTGGAGATAAAGAAGGAAATAAACTACTGCAATCAAAAATGGTTTTTTGTGTGGAGAGAAATCTAATGCTCTCCTACAATGTGGGGGAATACCAAGAACAGAAACGGAGGAATGATGACACATTTTCTAGCTAACAAGAACTGGTTAACGTGAAGATGGAGGCAGCAACAGGAAGTCCAGATTCTGAGCGACACACAGGTAGGAATCAATACCAAGTTCATCTAAAGAGTACAGAAACTATAATATTAATTAAAAGACAATGCGTGATAGAAATACGTACACCAGTATGAGTTCAAAAAATGGTTCAAATGGCTCTGAGCGCTATGGGACTTAACATCTATGGTCATCAATCCCCTAGAACTTACAACTACGTAAACTTAACTAACCTAAGGACATCACACAACACCCAGTCATCACGAGGCAGAGAAAATCCCCGACCCAGCCGGGAATCGAACCCGCCAGTATGAGTGAGTAATATTTGAGAAGTGATGTATAATGTTGTACATACTTGTCTTAAGCCAGCTGAAGTGCGTAGGAATGCTAGTGTCAGAATTAAATGGAGTAGAGCATAAACAACAAATTTCGTTACAGGTGTGGAAAACCCTTATGGAGACGCAAGGAATATTAGTGTATGTGTACGGAGCGGATTCCATGTTAACGAAATGTGTTGATGTCTGGTCCAAATTCTTTCTGAACGAAGGGGAAACTGTTGACACTATGCCGACCGGCGACACCATAGTGGTGTCGTGCGCGAAATAGCTGTCAACGTCCGGCGACACCACAGTTGCGTCGTCTGCATAGTATCGCTCAGTGGCCGGCGACACCACAGTGGTGTCGTGAGCATAGTATCGCGCAGTAGCCGGCTAAAGCACTTAAGTATCTTTTGCATTCTGTTGGTGTTTTGTTCAGGTAACAATAAGTTGCACACAACAACAAGTTTTTTTGTTTTTATAAGTACTTATGCCCTTTCATCATGGAGGACGAAAGAGACAATAGGATTATTTACGATGAATGTGCGGACGTCTTGTATGACGTTCCGGACGACTTGGCGTATTGGGTAAAAGACACTTGATATCAAAAAAATGAAAGTGAAGCGGAATCGTTGGAAGATAGTGAAATACGTCCAAGAAGAATTCGGCGAACGCTACGGTTGCCAACTGATTCGGCTGAATCAGACGATGAAGGCAGTGCACAGTGGTCAGACTTTGAATTACCGAGGACCAATAATAAATTTGAAGGATCCCCGGGTCCAAACATATTTCCCAAAGATACACAGAGCGTCGAGGATATTGTAGAATTATATATTAGGGACGATCTATTTGAATATATTAGCAATGGAATCAATAAGTACTACAGTCAAATTTACAATAGAAGGAAACTGGATTTTAAAAAATGTCAAATTTTACGGGACCCGAACTTATTAAATGGTTTGGGTTTGCTATCGTTGCGGGAACTGTAAAAAAAGCAAGGATCGATGATTACTGGTCAACGAATCCGTTGATAGACACACCGATGTTTCGCAAAACGATGTCCCACAACCGATTCAAATATTATCATTTTTACATTTTTCCGACAGCACAATAAACCGGATAATGCCGGCCGGCTTGTCAAAGTGCAGTTCGTAATTGATAATTTTTCCAAAAAGTTTAAAGAAACTCTTAATCTAAGTCAAAACATCTCAATTGATGAAATAATGATACCGTGGAGTGGACAGTTAAATTTTAAAGTTTACAATCCGTGGAAAATTACGGAATACGACATACTCTTTTGGATGCTGTGTGATTCGAGTACGGGATACATTTCCTCATTCAAGATATATCCCGGTGCTGGACAGCCTTCACCAAAAACAGTGATGGAATTATTGACACATTCTGATGGAAAGTGGTATCACCTCTACATGGATAATTATTATAACAGTGTAGGACTTGCAGAGAAGTTACTTGAAAGGAAAATTCGAGTTTGTGGAACGATACGACAAAGAAGAGGATTTCCGGAAAATTAAAGCGCGCAAAGTCACGGTGTTTGAAGCTTGTCGTCAACTGAAAGGTGACAAGCGGCCCGCGACAAGCCAAGTAATCCGAATTAGCGCTGCTGGCGCCAAGCTTATAAATCTGTACGAGACGTGCGGATGGCAAAGTGTTAATAACGAGACGTGTTTCTATCGACTGTCAGAAAACATAACAACAGAAGCATTCAGCAAGTGTGGCACCCAAAACTATCTTTGCGGCTGGTGTCCAGGGGATTGTGGATTAACAACTGCAACAGCAAAACCGCCGGTATCAAAAAGCTTGTAAGTGGCATAAACCTTGGTAAGCGGCACATTTTTTCTTTCCTTTCAGCAGCACAAACTGAAAATTGGGCACTTATTAATAAGCTAACAAATTCATACCCATATATGACAGAGATCGTTTATGAGACCTCTTTTTAGAATTGAATTAAAAACAGTCTTCACAGAAATAAAATACTTATTGGCAATAAATTCAATTTTAAAAGTTCTTTATGGAGATCGCTGATATTCTCCACGAGAAATGTTCTCAAAAGTTACTATATTTATGAGACTCATTGCCGGCCGAAGTGGCCGTGCGGTTAAAGGCGCTGCAGTCTGGAACCGCGAGACCGCTACGGTCGCAGGTTCGAATCCTGCCTCGGGCATGGATGTTTGTGATGTCCTTAGGTTAGTTAGGTTTAACTAGTTCTAAGTTCTAGGGGACTAATGACCTCAGCAGTTGAGTCCCATAGTGCTCAGAGCCATTTGAACCATTTTTTGAGACTCATTACCACAGATAGTTCAACACGGCGTGGGCTAGACTAGCATAACGGTAGAGTACAGATGTCTCTTCATCATCATGGCTACATAAAAAGACTTGTGACAATAGTCCTTTCTCACAAATGTTTCCAAGACTTTATTGTGGTCAGTGGCGATTACTTTTTGCCAAATTGAGCAAATCTGTATCACCCAATTCGTCCGTTTTCTGCTAATATTTACAGAACTGCTCAGAAAATCTTGAAGTTTACAGTGATGGTAAAACTGCTTTTCTTTTTTTTAATACAGTGAGGATTACACTGAAGTGACAAAAGTCATGAGATACCTCCTAATATTGTGTCGAACCTCCTTTTGCCGGCGCAGTGCAGCAACTCGACGTGGTACGGGCTCAACAAGTCGTTGGAAGACCCTGCAGAAGTACTGAGCAATCCATAACTGCGTAAGTCTGCCGATGCAGGATTTTGTGGTCGGCTGCTGTGGCCGAGCGGTTCTAGGCGCTTCAGTCCGGAACCGGGCGACTGCTACGGTCGCAGGTTCGAATCCTGCCTCGGGCATTGATGTGTCTGATGTCCTTAGGTCAGTTCGGTTTAAGTACAGGGTGATTCAAAAAGAATACCACAACTTTAAAAATGTGTATTTAATGAAAGAAACATAACATAACCTCCTGTTATACATCATTACAAAGAGTATTTAAAAAGGTTTTTTTTCACTCAAAAACAAGTTCAGAGATGTTCAATATGGCCCCCTCCAGACACTCGAGCAATATCAACCCGATACTCCAACTCGTTCCACACTCTCTGTAGCATATCAGGCGTAACAGTTTGGATAGCTGCTGTTATTTCTCGTTTCAAATCATCAATGGTGGCTGGGAGAGGTGGCCGAAACACCATATCCTTAACATACCCCCATAAGAAAAAATCGCAGGGGGTAAGATCAGGGCTTCTTGGAGGCCAGTGATGAAGTGCTCTGTCACGGGCTGCCTGGCGGCCGATCCATCGCCTCGGGTAGTTGACGTTCAGGTACCAATTTCAGACGATAAGGTTTCGTAACTAACCTTTTTCGTAGGACTCTCCATACAGTTGATTGTGGAATTTGCAGCTCTCTGCTAGCTCTGCGAGTCGATTTTCCTGGGCTGCGAACAAATGCTTGCTGGATGCGTGCTACATTTTCATCACTCGTTCTCGGCCGTCCAGAACTTTTCCCTTTGCACAAACACCCATTCTCTGTAAACTGTTTATATCAACGTTTAATACACCACCTATCAGGAGGTTTAACACCATACTTCGTTCGAAATGCACGCTGAACAACTGTCGTCGATTCACTTCTGCCGTACTCAATAACATAAAAAGCTTTCTGTTGAGCGGTCGCCATCTTAGCATCAACTGACGCTGACGCCTAGTCAACAGCGCCTCAAGCGAACCAATGTACAACTAAATGAAACTTTATAGCTCCCTTAATTCGCCGACAGATAGTGCTTAGCTCTGCCTTTTGTCGTTGCAGAGTTTTAAATTCCTAAAGTTGTGGTATTCTTTTTGAATCACCCCGTAGTTCTAAGTTCTAGGGGACTGATGTCCTCAGATGTTAAGTCCAATAGTGCTCAGAGCCATTTGAACCAGGACTTTGTGCACGAACTGACCTTTCGAAAATCTCAAATTCACGTTCGATGAAACTGATGTCAGGCGATCTGGATGGCCAAATCTGACGCGAGAAGTTCCCAGAATGTTCTTTAAACCAATCATAAACAATTGTGGCCCCGTGAAATGCCGCAACGTTGTTGGGGAATACGAATTTCACGAATGCCTCCAAATGGTCTCCAAATAGCCAAACGTACATCTGTTCCAGCCAATGATCGGATCAGTTGGACCATAAGACGCAGTCCATTCCATTATGGAGTCACCACCAGCTCGCACAGTGCGTTGTTGACAACTTGGATCCATGGCTTCGTGGGGTCTGTGCAATACACCATCAGCTCTTTCCAACAGAAACCTGGACTCATCTGACCAAGCCACGGTTACCCAGTCGTCTAGGTTCCAATCGATATGGTGAGGAGCCCAGGAGAGGCGCTCCAGGCGATGTCGTGTTATTATCAAAGGCACTCGCGTCGGTCGTCTGCTGCCAGAGCCCTTTAACACCAGACATCGCCGCACTGTCCTAACGGATACGTTCATCGTACGTTCCATATTGATTTCTCGGGTTATTTCACGCAGTATTGCTTGTCTCTTAGCACTGACAACTCTACGCAAACGCTGTTGATCTCGGTCGTTAAGCGAAGGCCGTCTGCGACTGCGTTGTCCTTTGTGAGAGGTAATGCCTGAAATTTGGTGTTCTTAGCACACCTTGACACTGTGGATCTCGGAATACTGAATTGGTTCAAAATGGCTCTGAGCACTATGGGACTCAACTGCTGAGGTCATTAGTCCCCTAGAACTTAGAACTAGTTAAACCTAACTAACCTAAGGACATCACAAACATCCATGGCCGAGGCAGGATTCGAACCTGCGACCGTAGCGGTCTTGCGGTTCCAGACTGTAGCGCCTTTAACCGCACGGCCACTTCGGCCGGCGGAATACTGAATTCCCTGACGCTATCCGTAGTAGAATGTCCCATTACCTCCAACTACCATTCCGCGTTCAGAGTTTGTTAATTCCCGTCGTGCCGCCATAATCACATCGGAAACCCTTACAAACGAATCACCTGAGTACAAACGACAGCTCCGCCAATGCACTGCCCTTTTATACCTTGTGCAAGCGGTGCTACCGCCAATTGTGTATGAGCGAAAATGGTTCAAATGGCTCTGAGCACTATGGGACTCAACAGCTGAGGTTATCAGTCCCCTAGAACTTGGAACTACTTAAACCTAACTAACCTAAGGACATCACACACATCCATGCCCGAGGCAGGATTCTACCCTAGCGGTCACGCGGTTCCAAACTGAAGCGCCTAGAACCACACGGTCACAACGGCCGGCGTGTATGACAATATCGCTAGCGCTTGACTTCTGTTACCTCAGTATAAATCCCCCCGCTGTAGAGCAGCATTCCAAAGCAGACCAGTTTTAGAGAAAAATCTGTAAGCCATTTAATAAATCGAAGAATCCTGTTGCGAAATATCATAGCTGAGACAAATTGCGCAAAGAGATACGGGTTCGGTGGATTGGCGTTTCCGTCGATCCACGAGGTAGCTTCAGATACAATCACTTGCTTGGGAAGGTTAACAAGTTGCCAAGGCGACACGCAATCTGCCACAGACACCGGTCCGACTCGTTCTACAGCCAGTTTGCCGAGATTTCGAAAGCGATGGCGCAAACTTTCGAGACAAAGAACAGGTACTCTCTAATAAATTATGCTCAACATTGTAACGCCAACACCACTTGTTTGACATCTCTCAAGTGTAGAAATGACCTTGCGAAATAATACACTTGATACGGCGACGGTGATAACATTAATTTAATACGCTAGTAAAAACTGCCGACAGCATGAGAAGTGTATTTGTAACCAATACGAAATAGGATTAAAAGGCTTGAAAATCTACTAATTTTCTTAAAATTCCAAACTGGCAACGCCTCCAAGAGCTATAGCATAACCATATATTCTGCAACAACTCAAGAATCGGAAATCGTGCATTATACATCAAAAGCTTTTTTTTCTTTTTGTTTTTGTTTTTTCAATTACGAATCTTCTGACTGGTTTGGTGTGGTCCGCCACGAATTCATCTTTCGCGCCAACCTCTTCATCACATAGCACCAGCACACTTGCACCTTACTCTAACGAAATATTAGTATTTTTTCTTGTTTTTTCTGTGTTGGCAAAATAACTTTTTTCTAAATATAATGAACTAACTGTCCCCTGTGTCTATGATGATAAAGAAAAGAGTCTTACATACAGAACATAAATCCATAGTGAAACTTACTGGCACATTAAAACTGTGTGGCGTACCGAGACTCGAACTCGGGACCTTTGCATTTCGCGGGCAAGTGCTCTACCAGCCCGCGAAGGGCAAAGATCGCGAGTTCGAGTCTCGGTCCGGCACACAGTTTTAATCTGCCAGGAAGTTTCACATCAACGTACACTCCGCTGCAGAGTGAAAATCTCATTCTGGAAACATCCCCAGGGCTGTGGCAAAGCCATGTCTCCGCAATATCCTTTCTTTCAGGAGTGCTAGTTCTGCAAGGTTCGCAGGAGAGCTTCTGTAAAGTTTGGAATGTAGGAGACGAGGTACTGGCAGAAGTAAAGCTGTGAGGAGGAGTCATGAGTCGTGCTTGGGCAGCTCAGTTGGCCAGTCTGCGTTGGGCAGGGCAGCAGTGCGCACCGCGCTCGGCCGTCCACGCCGCTGCGCGCGCGGAGTGTTTTGTTTACTTCTTCACCACAGCGCTTCTCAGTCGAACAAGCTGTAATGGCCAACTCTTACAGGAAGAACACTCTTAAGTTCACCTTCTCAAATGAATACGCACGACCCAAAGCACTGGCCGTCGAACGCTTCCTACGCGAAGACGTGAAGATCCCGCGTGACGAACTCATCGGCATACACCTATCGATCATTAGCAGCGTCGTTTATGTTAAGATGACTTCCGACGCTGCCTGCAACGAGATCATTCAAAGGACGCGACATGGACTAAAATTTCGGCACTCCGACGGAAACGTCGGGCCTGTGGATGTCGACCATGCAGGACTTGGCCTTCGGACGATCCGTGTATTCGAACTGCCTTTCGAGGTGACTGAAGATGCAATCATCGCGGCGCTAAGTCCGTTCGGAAAAGTCCAGAGCCACGTAGCCGAGACATGGGCACAGTTTACGACGTATCCGGTGCTTAATGGTGTGAGACAAGTCCGAATCGATCTCAAACGGCACGTTCCATCGTACATTTCTATCGGCGGCTGCCGTGCGGTGGTCATTTACGACGGACAACCTCGAACATGTTCCGGTTGTGGCCAAGAAGGCCACGTCCGTAATGAATGCCTGCAACGCCGCATCACACAACTAAGGCCCGACGATACGAACACCGACAGAACCGTGACCACCCTTCCAGTCACCTATCCGGCGACACTGCACGTCCAGCCCTCACAAGGCGCCGTTCACGAGCGTCTCTCTGGTCCGATACACCCGGAGGCGTCCCAGCACCCTGACACCGACGACGCCGCCCGTGAACATGTCCAACAGCCGGACACACCCACGCTAGAAGATCACAAGGATACCAATGAGAGTGTTCTGGAGAATGAAGACCGCATCATAGCACCCGCGGCTTTTGTACCGGAACGACGTGAATCTCTTCCTTCCTCAGACACCGAAACTCATTGCCGAAAGCAGAAGTCGCCCAAACGACGAAAAAAACGCCGCAAGACATCAGACTCGACCATTGAGCCCCCTCCGCAGGACGAAGAGATGCCACATCACTCCGACGGAGAACACGATAACACCTTCTCCTCTGCCACGGAGACACGTCATCCACAAGACGGTGAACCGTCCAACGGAGATCGTGCGCAAGCCCCGCGCCCAGAAGCCATGGAACATAGCACGCCTGTTGTCACCGACGCCATTGAGCCGACTCGGCCAGCGCTGCCACCTCTCGCCGATGTCAAACCTGTCGGACACCTTTCATGGGCGGATGACACGGATTTCCCACCTCCATCTGATGCGGAAATGAGATCTGTTTCTCCGTTAGACCAAAACTAAAATGGGGGAAGTTTCTACGGCGAATCCTGCGACTTCTATGGACTTCCAGCATCCACAACAACAATCTTCACCAGCTACGACCCTATCAACAGCACGGATCTCCCATCAGGCGTACCGAATCGCTACTATCAATACTAATAATATCGGCTCCCATGCTAAACTTCAACTGCTCCGTGACACGCTAAGAGCAGCGGACATCGACATCGCCCTATTACAAGAACTGAGGACAGCGACTTGGACTGGGTGTTATGGATATGAGACGTACGCCGCCCCTGCAGCTATGGAACACACAGGCGCAGCCATCCTCCTCCGAGAAGGAATTGCAGTTTCTGATGTCGCGTACCTCCCAACAGCGCGAGGGGTGGCCATAACAGTTGAAGGACTCAAAATCATAAATCTCTACGCCCCATCGGGCACTGATAAACGGAGGGATCGCTCCCAGTTCTACGCAGAAGATATCACGCCTTTATTCCTCGGTCGATACGATCATCTCATCGTAGGTGGAGATTTCAACTGTGTTCTCGAGCGCACAGACCAATACCCTCATTTCACCACATGTCCCGAACTTCGCTTCCTCGTCCGCCGCCTTCGTCTCCTCGACACTTGGCGAGTGATACACGGCGACCGCCCGGGGTATACACACATCACGAGCCACTCCGCCAGCCGACTTGATAGAATATACATCTCTAACGCTCTAAAATCAGTTCTCCTCGACGCGGAACGTTGGCCGTCTGCCTTTTCGGATCATGACATCTATATCTGTACCATGAACCTACGTCGACAATCTATATGGCGCAGTGCAGGACCCTGGAAACTCAATGTAGCGCTACTGCGGGACCCTGAATGTCGACAACAGGTCACCGACACGTGGCACACCTGTGTTCAACGCATTATGCGTTACGAGACCACACTGCAGTGGTGGTTGCTGTGCGCCAAACCGGCCATCCGACGCACATTGACACACTATGGCAGAGCAAAAACCAGGTGGAATCACCATACAACTGATTTCTACTATAGCGCTCTACGTGAACTCATGGATCATCCTCCATCCCCGGATCGCCTCAAAGAAGCTCAACGCATCAAGGCAAAGATTCTATCCTTGACCAGATGCCGTCTAGAGGGAGCCATTGTACGAGCCCGCAGCCAAGACAGGATTAATGGTGAAGAACCTTCTATGCATCATATTGTTCAAAATATTCGTCGACGCCGACAGGCTTTAATGACAACTTTAGACTTACCTGATGGACGACGGCTGACTTCGCAAGCTACCATTGCGGATGCATTCACAACGCACTATAGACTTTTCTATCAAGAAGTACCTGCCGGTGCAGAGGCCATTGCTGAGGTTGCCCATGAGACACTTGGTACTCTAAACACAGCAGCTGCAACCCTCCTGACTGCTGAAGTGACCACCGACGACGTCCAAGGCGCTGTGGCCAAGGGGTCTCTGAATCGATCTCCCGGCCCGGATGGTTTACCTCTCGAATTTTACAGAACCTTCCAAGATTTGATGATGCCACGATGGAGGGACATGTACTGGGAACTTTTGTCCGGCGCGGCGAACCCGCCACCAATGTTCATGGAAGGCTTACTTGTACCAGTCCCGAAACCCGCAGGAGGAACACGACTCGACAGTTATCGGCCGATCACGTTACTCAATTCGGACTTCAAGATTTTCACACGCCTTCTGGCAGTGCGACTCAAACATGTATTACGGGACATTGTCTCCCACGAACAAACATCCTTAGGTGGCGATCGTAATATACAGACGGCCCTCATTGAATATCGAGATGTGATCGCTGTGGCAACACACTCGCGACTGCCAGGCGCTTTAATCTCCATCGACTTCAAACAAGCGTTTGACCGCGTCAATCATGCATTCCTCAACGCAGTGATGGACCGAATGGCAATTCCCCCGACGTTCACGCAAGTGATTATGCGGCTCCTTCGTGGAGCAACGTCCAGACTTCTCGTCAACGGCAGACTTACAGAACCTATACGGATTGAACGCTCAGTACGGCAGGGTTGCCCTTTGTCGACGGTACTTTATGCCATTGCGATGGAACCACTCATTTGCGGATTACGGCGCCGTTTGACAGGTATTCCACTCCGGGATCATATGTTCCGCTGCCGAGCTTACGCGGACGACTTGGCCCTCGTCGTACGTTCAGCGGCTGAAGTACAAGCTGCGATGCAGTGGATTACCCGTTACAGTGCAGGCGCAGGGAGCGCTATGAACGTGGCAAAATCATGCGCCATGAAGATCGGCCGCGGCCTTCCCGCAGACAGCGTAGTTCCATTTCAACTGGCAGACACCATTCGTTGTCTCGGACTGGTGTACACGCGAGACATTCGCCGCACCTCGGCGATCAATTTTCGGGCGCTGCTGCAACGCATCCGGGCTAACATACAAAATCACATACTACGCCCGCTGAATATGTGCCAGAGAGTCACCTTCGTCAATACCCATCTGGCAGCTCGGATACCCCATATAGCGCAGATTCTGCCCATCACTGCGACAATGGCGGCCAGGTTACAGGCGGCATTCGGCTATTTCATTTGTTCTGGACACATCTTCAAAGTCCAGTATGAAGCTCTCACCTTACCGAAGCGGGACGGTGGCCTCGATCTGGTTAATGTGAGAGCCAGGACAACGGTACTTTACACCAATACTATGCTCCGGTTATGGAAAAGCCAAAATGCTAGTTTTACTGGAATGTTGACCACCGAGCTCGCGCCTGTTTCGAGACGCCCACCGACGTCTTTGGCACACATCCCACCTCCGATGTCACATATCGGCCGTTTCTTTTTGGAGTACAGCTACATATGCACCGAACTCCCCAGGACCAGGAAGACGACCACCCGCGACATCTACCGCCTCCTCCGAAAGTCTCCACCCCGCAACCCCGTCGAAACACGTCACCCCCAGGTTTCATGGCCTACAGTTTGGAAAACGATCCACCAACCATATCACACCACTGACACCACCTCTATGTGGTACCTTCTCGTCAACGGCAAGTATACTACAAGACAGAAACTGCATCGCATCGCACTGGTGGACTCACCCCTGTGCCTCAAGTGCAATGTCGAAGATACAGATTTACATCGTTTTGAGTGTGGGCCAGCAGCAGCTGTCTGGACCCTCGTACAGAAGATTGTGGCTTTCTACCTCCGAGTACCACCACATCACGTTTCTCCCACTATGATGATATATCCCGACACGACCTACTTTCCATCGGCTAAGTGGCACGCCATCACATGGATCAGTGGCATGGCTGTCGACTACCTCTTCCGAGACGACATCGTCGATCCGGCGGACTTTTGGACACGCCTCCAAGTGTATCACCACACCCTTCGCCGGCATCGACACTATAGGGCCACTTTCGCGAACTATTTACAGAGCATTTTCACCAACCCGCCACAAAGCTGGAATCTCAACGAACCGTGCCAGCCAAGGCTGGACGATCCCACGTTCCCCTTCAATGGTCAATGATAGAATGCATTTTGTTCTGCTGGCGCGCCAAAGTGGAGCATGGCGCGGGAAGTATTCCTATTTTATTTCAGTTCTCTTTTCTCCTCCTCTTCTAAGTTTTTTTTTTCTCCTTACACATGTTTATCCCTTTCACACATAGCTCTCTATCTGCAGCCTATTTGTTTTCTTTCTCTTCTGCTCCAAAAAAAAAAATAAATAAATAAAAATAAATAAATAAAATAAAGAAATGCTGCTGATGGTGAGACTGTACACTCATTTACGTTACCAAAAAACATACAAATACAAATGAAGACCGTTGCGGAAATATAGCTACCTTTTATGTTTTACGTTTTCAAAGGATATTGTGTTATTTATGAAGAACGTCGTCTTTTATTTTCATACCCAAGAGGTTTTTATTTGTTTTCTTAAAAATAATTAGTAGAGCACATAAAAAAAAACAAAAATAAAAAAAACAAAAAAAAACAAAAAAAAAAGTTGGTAGAGCAAAAAAAAAAAAGTTGGTAGAGCACTAGCCCGCGAAAGGAAAAGGTCCCGAGTTCGAGTCTCGGTGCGGCACACAGTTTTAATCTGCCAGGAAGTTTCATATCAGCGCACACTCTGTTGCAGAGTGAAAATCTCATTCTCGATAAATCCATAGTTTTTTAAAATTTAAAAGAATAAGATTACATTACGATATCTTTGTGGAGTAATCGCTATGATTTGTTTGGCATTCTTGGATCGTTACTACCTTCGTTACCTTTCCTCTTCCTGGTTTGGTCTGTTAAGATGTATGTACCGTATATATTGATGCTGATATAAGTGAGAATAATTACTTATTTTCGTTCAAGCATTGACTCATGGCTGCTTATCTATCACGGCTAATGTCTATAATACTGTATGTTATTGACAGGTTCCCAAGCAGAAATGTGGATGAGTCGTGTTGTATGAACGCGAACAACCGGCTTGAGAGATATCTTTATAGTCACCATTGCGGCCATCTCACCGAGATAACTACGAATTGTAGTAATTTATTACAACCTGCATATCAGTTAATTAAAGAGTCTGATTGCACATTGCGGATCAAATTAGCGCGCTTGAAATATTCCAGACCTTCACGACGTCGAAAATGCGAAGGTAAGCCAGTTACTCCGAGAGAATAATATTTTTGGGTATAACAAAATATCAATCTGTAAACGTTTTGGAAATTTAACTCACTCAGACCAAAATGGGGAGAGATGAAATGCGTCATCAATTACTTGTCGTGAGTCTTCCCCTATAGCTTTTATGCTCTATACTTCCGTCGAATACCACGGAATATATTTCTTTTCTTCTGCAAAACTGTAGAGAACCTACTTATTTCTTATGCTATCAATATACCTAATTTTCAACGTCTTTCTGTAGGAAGGACAACACACACACACCCATGCCCGAGGAAGAACTCGAACCTCCAACTGGGGGAGCCGCGCGGACCGTGACAAGGCGCCCGAGACCGCGCCGCTACCCCGCGCCGCTTGCCTGTATTAGTCTGATTTTTTTACCCTCCCTGCTTCGTTCGTCATATTCTTTTTGCGTCCAAGGTCGCGTAATTTCATACATTTCTCCGTTTCGTGGTCACCAATTGTAACTTTACGTTTGTCGCTAATCTCACATCTGCGACTCCTCATTACTTCCGTCCACATTCTGTACTCATTAAATCCATATTACGTATCCATTAAACCGTTCACTCTTTTCAACAGATCCTGTAATTCTTTTTTACTTTTAGTGAGGATACCAATGTCTTCCGTGAATCTTATCATCGATATCCTTTTGCCCTGACTTTTAACCATATTCTTGAATCTTTATTTCGTCATTCTTTGTTCGACGTACAGATTCAACAATAGTGCCAATAGACTGCATTTCTTACACCCTTTTTAATCGGTACACTTCATTTTGAGGCGCCCACTCTTATTGTTCCCTCGTGGTCCTTGTGCATACGAGTATTGCACATCACCCGTCTTTCCTGCAGCTTCAGTTTTTCACATTATTCCTAATATCTTGCACAATTTTATATTGCCACATCCTTTTCGCCCGTAGACAAATCCTATGAACGACTCTAGATATTCATTAATTTTTGCGTCCATTATCAGTCGCAACACCAGAACTCTCTCCCTGCTTCTTTTACTATTCCTAAAGCAAAACTACTCGACTTCTAACAGATTCTCAAGATCCTTTTCCATTCTTTGGTATACTATCCTTTTCAGCAACTTTGATATATGAGATGTTTCGAATATTATGCGATAGTTCTCACACGTATCTGTTGTTATTATCTTCGGGACTGTGTGGATGATGTTTTTCTGAATGTGTAGTGGTATGTTTCCAGTCTCACAGATTCTATACACCAACATGAATAGAAGTTTGCTTGCCGCTTCCCCCAATGATTTTAGAAATTCGTAAGGAATGTTATCCACCCCTTCTGTCTTATTTCAGCCCAAGTCTTCCAAAGCTCTTTAAACTTACATAAGTGCCGTGTTGTAAATGTGAAAATAAACTAGTACGTTGGTAAGAGCTGATTTAAATGTTACAAAGATCCGACAATAACATATGTAAGGTGAGGCAGCTGAGGCAGACCACACCATATATATCCATAATGAAGAAGTATATCGATGTGCGGTTTTCGTCAAGTTATAGCGGACAATATGGCAAATATCCTGACGTTCGCAAGTAATTTTTATCGTTTTTAGTCACTAAATTTGACTCCGATTTTGTTTCTTTTGCGATGGAATGTCGTGCTTTTCTCTGTGGCATTGGAAAGAAGCTTCTAAGATAACTCTACGACATAACGCATATAGGACTTGATCGCAAAGAATCAAGATAAAACCACAGTCGCGCCGTCAGGAAAAGAGGTTCCACAAACGTCTGGCCTGTTGTTGTGCCAAATGTAAGCAAACACTTCTTGTTTTTACCTGCCCGCTTGAAGCCTATTAGTGTGTACTCTACTGTTGTAACAATAGCTACTGAGACTTTCACAATGTATACAACAGACGAAAAAGTGGCTGTCTGTCGTGGCAAATGTCGCCAAGCTGTTAGAGAATCGGTGCGGTTGTATGCTTAAGAGTCTCCAGATTGTGCCTAGGACTGACGATCTGCCTTTGCAAACATTATAGAAAAATTTTCTAGGAAGTGGAAGTGCGGAAAATAAATTATACCGAGGAAGAAGAAGAGCAACAGATGAAAGAAATGAAAGTAAGAATTTAGCACTGCAAATGTCACTAAGGGGTATCCCGAAAGTTCGAGAGGGATCAACCAAACGAGTATTCTGCGAACACTACAGCCCATCACATTTCATCCTTTTCACATTTCGCTGCGTCTGCAGCTTCATGGCAAAAGTTAAAAGAAAAAGAAAGAAGCAGGTGAAGGGATATACAGAAGTCGAAAAAATGAGGCTGACAGAAAGTACAAAATGTCTATGCCGGTATTGTCAGAGAACAAGTGCTACGTTCTAGAAGTATGCGCTAGTGGAAAAACAGACACAACCTCTTGAAAAAAAGAGAGACGCCTGTATGAATACCAAGAGCTGCAACGGCAAGCCTGTGTTGTGTGAAGAAGGGAAGTTGATAGGTAGAAGGAATATACAGAAGGATTGTTCAAGCGAAATGAACAATATTATAGAAAGAGGACAGGAATCAGGTGAAACTTTGATGGGGTATGATGTTGCGAAACGAATTTGGCAGATCTAAGTCAAAATAGGGTGCCTGAAATAGACGACATGCCATTAGGATTACTAGTATCTTTGAGAAACACAGTCATGTCAAAATTATTCCGCAAGACTGATGACACTGGCGAAATAACCTCGTCGTTCAAGAAGAATTTAATAATTCTAGGTACATAAAAGACAAGTGCTGAAAGGTATGAATACTTCTACTGCAAGTTTAATAAGTCAAAAACTGACACAAATTATTTACAGTAGAAAGGAAAGAAACTGGTAGAAGACGGACGACCTCTGAGTAGCTTCCGGAGAAATTCAGGAACAACTGAGGCACTACTGACTATGAAACTTAACTCAGAAGGCAGACTAAAAGGAAAACCTACATTTACACTGAAGTGACAAAAGTCATGGGACACCTCCTAATATCGCGTCGGACCTCCTTTTGCCCAGTGCAGCAACCCGACGTGACAGACTCAACAAGTCGTTTGAAGCGCCCTGCCGAAATGTTGAGACATGCTGCCTCTCCAGCTGTCCATGACTGCGAAAGTGTTGCCAGTACGTGATTTTGTGCAAAAAACTGACCTCTCCATTATAAGTTGACCAATGAGATTAATGTCGGGCGATATGAGTGGCCAAACCATTCGCTCGAATTGTCCAGAAAGTTCTTCAAACTATTCGCGAACAACTGTCGCCCAGTGACAGGGCGCATTGTCATCCATAAAAATTCCATCGTTGTTTCGGAACATGTAGTCCATGAATGATTCCAAATGGTCTCCAAGTAGCCGAACATAACCATGTCCAGTCAGTGATTGGTCACGCCACATCACACCATACCACCAGCTAGCACAGTGCCTTGTTGACAACTTGGCGCCATGACTTCGAGGGGATCAGCGCCACACTCGAACCCTACCATCGGCTCTTGCTATGTGATAACGTGACTCGTCTGACCAGGTCACGGTTTTCCAGTCGTCTAGGGTTCAACCGATATGGCCATGAGCTCAGGAGAGGCACTGAAGGCGATATCGTGCTGTTAGCAAAGGCGCTCGCGTCCATCGTCCGCTGTCATAGCCCATTAACGCCAAATTTCGCCGCACTGTCCTAACGGGTAAGTTCACCGTACGTCCCACATTGATTTCTGCGGTTATTTCACGCATTGTTGCTTGTCTGTCAACACTGACAACTCTATCCAATCACTGCTGCTCCTGATCTTGAAGCGAAGGCCGTTGGCCACTGTGTCGTTCGTAGTGAGAGGTAATGCCTGAAAATTTGGTATGGTCGGCGCGCTCTTGACGCTGTGCATCTGTAAATACTGAATTTCCGAAATCGAATGTCCCATTCGTCTAGCTCCAACTACCATTCTCCGTTCAAATTCTTTTAATGCCTGTTGTGCGGTCATCATTACGTCGGAAAGCTTTTCATATGAATCGCCTTAGCTAATGCACTACCCTCTTATACCTTGTGTGCACGATACTACCGCCATCTGTGTATGTTCATATCGCTATCCCATGACGTTTGTCATCTCAGTGCATAGTATTCGTAAATTTGGAGGAAGCTTTTGACAATGTTGACTGTTTGAAATTCCTTAGGTGGTAGAAGTACAATTTATCTGCAACTTGTACAGAAACTAGACTGCAGTTATGAGAGTCGAAGGATGTGAAACGAAAGTAGTAGTTGAAAAGAGAGGGTTTGTAACCTGTCCTCGATGTTGTTTGTCCTGTACAGTAATCAAAACCAATCAGAAATTTGGGAAGAAAATTGAAGTCCTGGGAGAAGAAATATAGATTTTCAATTTATTTTTTTTTTTTTTTTTTTTGGGAAGGGGGGGGGGGGTGGATTAGGTAGTTGGGTGGCGGAGGCAAGGTGGGCAGGGGTCGCAACCCGAGGCCTGGCCACGACGTCTCCTCCTTCCCATCCTGGGGATGTGATGTAATACAAAGGATGCAGTTGGTGTATTATTGTGAATGTTTTTTTTGTTATTTTATTTCTTATATTTATTTATTTAAACAGTAAGTAACTGAAACTAGCAAATACACTCGTTGCGTCGAGTTGCGGACGCACATAACTGAAAACACGCTTATAGTTGCAGCAAGGAGCATAAAGAAAGAGAGAAAAGTGTGGGGCTAAGGAAGGCATGAAAAAAAAATTCAAATGTGTGTGAAATCTTATGGGACTTAACTGCTAGGGTCATCAGTCCCTAAGCTTACACACTACTTTAACTTAAATTATCCTAAGGACAAACACACACACTCATGCCCGAGGGAGGACTCGAACCTCCACCGGGACCAGCCGCACAGTCCATTACTGCTGCGCCACAGACCGCTCGGCTAATCCCGCGCGGCCATGAAACAAAGCCTAAGGGTGGAATCCATACCACCATTAACCGGTGCTACACCTTGCACCGGATGGGAAACAAAAACTGCGAAGAACTTTTCACACCAGGGACAAAAAGAGGAAATTGGGCAAATACTGCTACAAAGTGCGAGGGGTCACGAAGAAACTCTCCATCTGCTACATCATCCAGGTATGACTTATCGCAATGACCAAGGTAGATCCCACCTTGTACCGTGTAGTGTTCTATCACCGTCTTGTAATTTTAGCTTCTCTTACCCGTGATGTTCCAGCTACATGGAGGATCGTGGAACACACTCCACAAATAATTGGAAAAATATTATCGATACTTGGGGTTACGGAGGATCTTGCAATGTCGTTCCCGCAAATAGTTCCAAAAGTCTAAAGTGTCCTTAGTGCCGTCTTGAAACAAATAATGCACTGCATGTCCACTGGCATTAGATTTCGTGCGTGTGTAATGCGTCTCATTCGGGAATAAGATAATATTAGGATCGATATGATTCGCCGTCGCTCGAAGAAAGTGTGCTGACATTTGCTTCACTAAGTGCCACACTGCCGTAGACTCACCAGAGCTAAGACGGTGTTCATCGTTGTCTTGAACGCCACAGCTCGTGCTCGTGGGTGAGTCTACCATATGGATCACATGTAGCCTTGATCTGGTCACCTGCTTACCGTTGACGGTGTTATACACTCCTGGAAATTGAAATAAGAACACCGTGAATTCATTGTCCCAGGAAGGGGAAACTTTATTGACACATTCCTGGGGTCAGATACATCACATGATCACACTGACAGAACCACAGGCACATAGACACAGGCAACAGAGCATGCACAATGTCGGCACTAGTACAGTGTATATCCACCTTTCGCAGCAATGCAGGCTGCTATTCTCCCATGGAGACGATCGCAGAGATGCTGGATGTAGTCCTGTGGAACGGCTTGCCATGCCATTTCCACCTGGCGCCTCAGTTGGACCAGCGTTCGTGCTGGATGTGCAGACCGCGTGAGACGACGCTTCATCCAGTCCCAAACATGCTCAATGGGGGACAGATCCGGAGATCTTGCTGGCCAGGGTAGTTGACTTACACCTTCTAGAGCACGTTGGGTGGCACGGCATACATGCGGACGTGCATTGTCCTGTTGGAACAGCAAGTTCCCTTGCCGGTCTAGGAATGGTAGAACGATGGGTTCGATGACGGTTTGGATGTACCGTGCACTATTCAGTGTCCCCTCGACGATCGCCAGTGGTGTACGGCCAGTGTAGGAGATCGCTCCCCACACCATGATGCCGGGTGTTTGCCCTGTGTGCCTCGGTCGTATGCAGTCCTGATTGTGGCGCTCACCTGCACGGCGCCAAACAAGCATACGACCATCATTGGCACCAAGGCAGAAGCGACTCTCATCGCTGAAGACGACACGTCTCCATTCGTCCCTCCATTCACGCCTGTCGCGACACCACTGGAGGCGGGCTGCACGATGTTGGGGCGTGAGCGGAAGACGGCCTAACGGTGTGCGGGACCGTAGCCCAGCTTCATGGAGACGGTTGCGAATGGTCCTCGCCGATACCCCAGGAGCAACAGTGTCCCTAATTTGCTGGGAAGTGGCGGTGCGGTCCCCTACGGCACTGCGTAGGATCCTACGGTCTTGGCGTGCATCCGTGCGTCGCTGCGGTCCGGTCCCAGGTCGACGGGCACGTGCACCTTCCGCCGACCACTGGCGACAACATCGATGTACTGTGGAGACCTCACGCCCCACGTGTTGAGCAATTCGGCGGTACGTCCACCCGGCCTCCCGCATGCCCACTATACGCCCTCGCTCAAAGTCCGTCAGCTGCACATACGGTTCACGTCCACGCTGTTGCGGCATGCTACCAGTGTTAAAGACTGCGATGGAGCTCCGTATGCCACGGCAAACTGGCTGACACTGACGGCGGCGGTGCACAAATGCTGCGCAGCTAGCACCATTCGACGGCCAACACCGCGGTTCCTGGTGTGTCCGCTGTGCCGTGCGTGTGATCATTGCTTGTACAGCCCTCTCGCAGTGTCCGGAGCAAGTATGGTGGGTCTGACACACCGGTGTCAATGTGTTCTTTTTTCCATTTCCAGGAGTGTACCTCATCGCCGTGACGGCAGTGTCCAGTGTTACGCGGTGAATTGTCCTCCACACTACTCGCCAATTGACGTTCGAGTGCTTCCTCTTCACGACGTTATCGGATCGTCCACGTTGCAGGACCCGATAAACCGTCTTTGCCGTCGCCAGTTGAGTCGCTGGTAAGGCAAGTCGAACGTAACTGAGTTCAACTGTTTAAATCAAGACCCTACGCTGCCGACAGGCGTTGATATACATCAAAGGGGACAGTTGAAAATGTGTGCCCCGACTGGTACTCGAACCCGTCACCTCCTGCTTACATGGCAGACGCTCTATCCATCTGAGCCACCAAAGGCACAGAGCATAGTGCGACTGCAGGGACATATCCCTTGTACGCTCCCCGTGAGACCCACATTCCCAACTTGATGTCCTCACGCACCATTTGTAGTGCCCCTGCCCGTTACAGTCATTACTCGCGGCAGACAATCTTACCGAGTCCCGTAAGAGGTCGGGCAATATGTGTGCTTCCGCACAAAAGAAGAAGGTCAGTGGCCGTTTAGCCTTAACTATATGAAGATAGTATCTTTTCTTTAGGACATGTCCGAAAGAACAGATACCATCTTTATATAGACTTTCAGGTTGGCTGACGACATTGTAATTCTGTCAAAGAAGGCGAAGAACTTTAAAGAGCAATTAAAGAGAGTGTATAGTGTCGTGGAAAATAAATTGTAATACGGACATCAACAACAGTAAAGCGAGAGTTATAAATAGTCATATCAAATCAGCCGATGCTGAGGGGAAATTGATTAAGAAATGGCACATTAAAAGCAGAAGATGAATTGTGCCAATTGGACAGCAACATTACTGATGTTGGCCGAAGTAGAGAGGGAATAAAAAGTAGACTGGCAGCTTTAAGGAAAAACTTCTGAAAAAGACAAATTCCTAACATTCATACATAGTACAAAAATGGGTGTATATATACGTGTATGTTCCACATTTTTTCCTGAATCATTAGACCGACGTCAACCAAACTTGGTACATATGTCACTTACTGTCTGGGAAGAATTCTTGTGAGGTTAAGAAACATCTACATGTGAAAGGGATGGCCGGCCGATATGACCGAGCGGTTCTAGGCGCTTCAGTCCGGAACCATGCGGCTGCTGCGATCGCAGGTTCGAATCCTGCCTCGGGCATGGATGTGTATGATGCCCTTAGGTTAGTTAGGTTTAAGTAATTCTAAGTCTAGGGGACTGATGGCCTCAGATGTTAAGTCCCATAGTGCTTAGAGCCATTTGAACCATTCTATGATAGGGTTGGGGGGAGGAGGGGAGAGAGACGAAAAATTAGCGTAGCACACGGCAAACGAATACGCTTCCTTTAGTCATCCAGTATTTGAGAGTAAAAGCACTTAGTGACCCGCAACAAAATTCCCACACAATTTCAAAATTTTACGAAACTTCTTCTTGTTGGCAACTCCCTTAAAATGCTGAAAGGAAAAATGTTTCTCTATTACTACTTTTTCGCTGTTCACGCAGTAAAACTGCCGCCTGAAGCTCGAAGTTTTAATTTATTACTTCTTTGCTACTGACTCTATGTAGCTCATTTCCCAGACAGTATCCACATATGTCACTGAATGTACCTACAAAATTATATCATTGTACGACACAGCTCAGGTGATATGACGTCAAATACTGATGTAAGTGAAAAACTAGGCCCCCATGTATAACGTTTTATTTTATTACTTCTTTACTACCAGCACCATTCGCAACACCATTTCGCAGACGGTATCCACATATGCCGCTGAATGCACCTAGAAAAATATATCTTTGTACGATACATAGTTCAGGAAATATAACGTCGAAAACGCTGATATACGTGAGAAGCTGCCGCATCATACACGACATTTTAATTTAATATATCTTTAGTACTAACTCTACTGATAAAACATTTCGGAGCCGTATGTATGTATATATGTCATGGTACGACGCGTAGTACAGCAGGTATCACGTAATAAATAATCAGCTGCGTGAAAATGAAACTACAGGGCGATATTCGTCAGAGATGCGGCTGAAATATGTTTACAAATATGAGTGAAATGTGTTAAATATATGTGAAATATATTTTTGAGATGTGCGTAAACGGTCAAAACCACGGGTAAAAAGCTCATCATAAATTCTTGGAACGATTTCAACCGAATTTGGACACATATTAGTTACGATCTTGAAAGGTTGGTAAGAACCACCAGCCTCCTATTGGGGTGACGGTGATAATGGGGAGAGAGCAGGCGGAGGAGAGGATGGATAGATAGAGAGGTAGAAGATGGAGATGGGCACAAATAGGGAGGCAGAGGAGGAGGAGAAGGTGGACAGAAAGAGGGGGAGGATGAGGTGTATAATGAGAATGGGAGGGGGAGGTGGAATTAGTGGAGGATGAGGAAATGGTCAGAGAGGGCAAGAGCAGGTGGACAGAGCGGGGAGTTTCCAATGGACAGAGAGAGGATGGTGGAGCAGACGTGCACATAGAAACAGAGAAGTTTAGGAAGAGATGGATAGAGTGAGGAGAAGGAGATGGAAAGAGTAGAGGAGGTAAACAGAGAGACAGGGTGGAGGAGATGAACAAAGGGGGTGAAGGTGGAGACGGACAGAGCGAAGGGGATTGTATTAAATGCACACCCGGGCAGTGCCAGGTACCCAGCGAGCCTAAAATAAATTTAAAGGTTATAAAATCTTTTCTAGAGGTATTTGTCTGGGAAGCCAGCTGACAACCCAAAAAGCTACAGACCAATTGCCCTGCTGTCTGTAATTTACAAATTACTAGACCAGCTTATATATAACAGAATTAGCCCAGAATTGTTCAGGGCGATCCCAGTTGAACAGGCAGCCTTTCGGCCAGGAAGAACTTGTACTGACCAGGTGTTGTCACTCACTACTTACATTGAGGCAGGATTCCAGAGAAAATTGAAAACATCAGTCGCCTTTATTGACCTCTCAGCAGCTTACGACACTGTGTGTAGAGAAGGCATCATGTACAAAATTCTTCGAGTAATTCCTTGCAAATCTATAGCACGCTTAATAGACAGCATGCTCAATGATAGGGTGTCCCAAATAAGTATGGACACTGACTACAGCTCCATCAAAAAACTAAAGAATGGCTTACCACAAGGATCAGTGCTCGCACCACTGCTGTTTAGCCTTTATATTGCAGACCTGCCGGAAACACAATCAAGAAAGTTCGGGTATGCTGACGATTGGGCCCTCGCTACAAGATGTAGCACAATTGAAGCATCTGAGGATATCCTAACGAAAGACCTGAAGACAATTGGTGAATATTTCAGTAAGTAGAGACTTCAACCAAATGCTTCTAAAACAGAGGTTAGTTGCTTCCATCTCAACAACAAACTCGCAGGAAAGGAACTCAACATTCGATTTGAAAACACCGTTCTCAGGCATAATAAAACTCCGAAGTACTTGGGCATGACGCTGGACAGAACACAATCTTTTAAAGAGCACCTAACAAAGACTGCCGAAAAATTAAAGACAAGAAACAACATTATTCAAAAGCTCTGTGGTACTACCTGGGGAGCAGCGGTCTCCACTCACCGCACCTCTGCTTTAGCAATTGTATTCTCGGCTGCCGAATACTGTGCTCCGATTTGGCTAAACAGCCCACATGTAAAAAAGGTGGATGTCCAGTTGCATAACACTCTAAGGATGATTTCTGGAGTAATTAAACCCACTCCAACGCAGTGGCTCCCAATATTAAGCCACATACCGCCGCCACACCTGCGACGTACTGACGCCCTTGTACATGAATACAAAAACATCACGGGAAATCGAAGCCTGCCAATCCACCAAGACACTGAGGCTGCAAACACTAATAGGCTTCGATCTAGGAACCCGCCAACGAGAACAGCAAGGAACTGTGTACAAGAAGGTTTCAGTATCACAAACGCATGGTCTGAAAAATGAAACGCATGGCAAAACCGTAACATGCCTTGCATCACACAAAAGCCACCTGGTTTTGACCTGCCACGCAAAACGTGGTCCACTCTAAATAGGATTAGAACTCGACATGGCAGATGTGCTTACTCCCTTTATAAATGGTGTAAAATACTATCCCCTCAGTGTGACTGCGGAGAAAGTCAGACCATCAGCCACATTGTTGAAGAGTGTTCCAGAAGAGCCTATAATGGCAGTCCCGACGACTTCCTGCTCCCAACTATAGATTCGATTTATTATATTAATAGACTTTATGTTTGTTTGTAATCCTTAAACTTTGTTATATTAATAATGTTTGTTTGCAATTATTAAGGTTTGTTATATTAGTGATTTGTCTGTTTCTTTCTTATGTGTCTGTATTGCCATACGATAAATAAATAAAATGTCTAGAATTTAGGCTTATACTCCAGTGTAAGGTGCAAGGCCTACATTTCATATAGGAAGAATGAAGAAGCGTTTGAAATGTGGTGATTAAATAGGAAGATTGGATAACTTATGGGGAGGTCGTGAATAGATTTGGCGGAGAAATAAAATTTATGTGAGAACTTAAAGCGATCGACTGATCGGACACATTCTGAGGCATTTACTTTGGTAATGGATGGAAGTGTAGCGCCTATAAATAATACAGAGAGAGAGACCAAACCTTTGGAATAAAGGCAATAACAACGGTATAAGTGAACAGTAACACATTACATTTATTTGTGTTCAAGGTCGACTTCGAGTACCTACACCAAAATGTCTCCTTGCAGTTCAGTAATAATTCTTCTGTTGAAAGCTTCTAAAAGACGACAGCACAGCGCGCAAATGGGTCGTTAACACTCCACTGGGCGAAGTTATTACATCTGTCGATTTCGCCTCGTTTTATGACGTGTTAAGCTGTTGATTTCCTTCTGCTAGACACTCCCGAACCCATTCACAAATTTAGTCCGATCCTCGTTAAATTGGAATTTTGGTAACTAAACGACAGCGCGGAATTTTATGGAAATCCTTCCGGAAGTCTAATCGTTGTCTACGGAAAACAAGTATCTTTAGTACCAAAATACTCAGAAAACATCCCAGAACATCAGAATTTTGTCAGTGGAGTCTGAGTTCATCCTGTATATAGAACTATAACATTCACACAATCATTATTTTCATTTCAAAGGCTACTGAGGACCACACTATACTGAAACAGTTAAAATGGAGACGGAGCAGTTTATTTGAAAGGCGTAGGACACACCTCAAACGTAACCTTTAAACAAGTGACAGACCTTATTCTAAAATGACGACCTGAACTGCGTTTCACCTGATTTTCAAGCAACCCATGTAACGTAATTTTCTAGCAGGTCTCCTACTTTCTTACCGATACAATACTATCCGAAATGGTTACAAGAAAACCCTCCAGAAGACTGCTCTGTGTGGAAATCAGTCCCTATGTAACTTAATACTACGGTAGTGAAAATATCAGAAAATATGTTACTACAGATGGGACAGTCTTTAACGCTTATAAACTCACATTAATTGCAATAAGTGACATTTAAAAGTAACACTCGTAGCTCCAACACATAGATCAGTTAGTAGACATACGTCGAAACTATTTTTCTTTTCTTGTGTATAACTAATATCTGAAGAATATCTGGCCTTCCAAAGTTAAAGTGGTTAACTAACTAACCGGTTAGAAAAACCGAGATTAACAGCATGAAGTCCTCTATTAAAACTTAAAAATCAACTATGCATCAATAGAAATTTCACTGTACTAATGACGTCACGGGGCTCAACCTGTAGTTAACAGAAAATGACACTAAATATTTAAGGGACTCGTGCACAAATAGTTGTGTACATATTTCAACTTTAATGGCATTCCGAACTGATTTGTTCTGGGTCTGAGTTTAAATCCAGCACCTAAAGCCAATGCAAACCAAGCAAAGCTTTCATGCCTGACGGAGATTCGAAACAGCACGGATCGTCATTCTTGCCATATCGTGTTCGGACGTTATGAAGCACCTCACAGAGAACAGTCTATTGGCACAGTCAGCACGGATTTAGAAAACATTTTTCTTGTGAAAGGTAACTAGCTCTTTACTCACACGAGTTGTTCAGTGCTATCGACAAGGGATTTCGAATTGATTCCATATTTCTAGATTTCCAGAAACACCGCACCTAACAATCGGCTTGTAATCAAATTGCGTGATTATGGAATTTTGTCTCATTTATGCAGCTCGATTCGTGATTTCCTGTCAGAGAAGTCACAGTTCGTAGCAACTGACCGAAAGTCATCGAGTTTAACAGAAATGATTGCTGGCGTTCCCCGTTATAGTATTATTGGCCCTCGGCTGTTCTTTATAAATATAAACAAATTAGGAGACAAGCTGAGCAGCAGTCTAATATTGTTTGCAGATGACGCTGTCGTTTACCGCCTAGTAAAGTCATCAGAAGATCAAAACAAATTGTAAACTGATTTAGAAAAGATACTGACATAAATAATGAAAAGTGTGAAGCCATCAACTTGAGTGCCAAAAGGAATCCGTTAAACGTCGGTTACACGATAAATCGACCACATCTAAAGCCCATAAATTCAACAAAATACCTAGGAATTACAATTACGAATAACTTAAAGATAGGGAAACGGGGTACATCGAGAAAATTCGAAGAAAAGCAGCACATCTGTATCATCGAGAAATAGAGGAAAGAGTGTCAAGGATATGAGATAGGATTTCGGGTGGACATCATTAAAACAAAGATGTTTCTCGTTGGAGGGGGATCTTCTCACGAAATTTCAATCACGGACCTACAAAGGGAGAAACAATCATTATAGTAAAATAAGAAAATCAGAGCTCTCACGGAGTTCGTTTTTCCCCGTGCGCTGATCGAGAGAAGAATAATAGCGAATTATTGTAAAGGTGATTCGATGAACCCTCTGCCAGGCACTTAAGTGTGATTTGCAGACTATCCATGTGGATATAGATAAATAAATGATTGCCGGAAGGACTGGCTCTGCATGCAGAAAAGTCAGTTAAAATCAAGGGCGGTAACCTAAAGAGAGCAATTGGAATTCCTCTGTTAACTAGAGAGGTGACAGCGGATAGGTGGAAACAGTACATTAAAGACTTCTATGAGGGGGCGAGCTTGTCTAATGACGTGATGGAAGAAGAAACATTAGTCGACAGGAAAGAGATACGGGATGCAGTATTAGAGTCATAATTTTAAAGAGATTTTGGCAACTTAAGTTCAAATGAAGCAGAAGGGATAGATAAAATTCCATCAGAATTTCTAAAAAGTTTTGGGGAAGTGGCGAATATATATAAGCACCGACAAGCAGGCAGTGGGTTAGAGTGGCCTTTGAACGGAAGCTTTTTGATTGCCATTTATATACTTACGGAAAAACCGCAACACCAAAAAGTAATTAATGTAGAGTACTGAAATTTCGAGAATACGCTTGCCTAGGTACATTTTTAAGTGGTTGACATTGCAAAAACACAGATTAACAACCGAGAGAGAAACGCTATTGCACATTTGAAATGCGGGCCGGTGTAGCCGAGCGGTTCTAGGCGCTTCAGTCTGGAACCGCGCGACCGCTACGGTCGCAGGTTCCAATCCTGCCTCGGGCATGGATGTGTGCGATGTCCTTAGGTTAGTTAGGTTTAAGTAGTTCTAAGTTCTAGGCGACTGATGACCTCAGTTGTTAAGTCCCATAGTACTCAGAGCCATTTGAACCACATTTGAAATGCTGGTGCATACCGGTGTAATCGCCAGAATATTAAATGTAAGCACGCAAATCTGAGTGCATTGTGTTGTACAGGTGCCGGATGTCAGTTTTTGGGATGTAGTTCCTTGCCAGTTGCATTTGGTCAGTCAGTACGGGAACGGGTAATGCTGGGTTTGGATAACGCTGTAGTTGTCCTCCGATGATGTCCCATTTGGAGACAGATCTAGTGGTCGAGCAGGCTCTGTAGAGCATGCTGGGTTACAACAGAGGTATGTGGGCGAGCTTTATCCTGTTGAAAAACACTCCCTGAAATGCTGCATTCACTGAATGGCAGCACAACAGGTCGAATCACTAGACTACTGTACAAATTTTTAACCAGTGTGGTTGGGGTAACCACGAGAGTGCTCCTGCTGTCATATGAAATCGCTCAACAGACGACAACGGCAGGAGTATGTCCACTGCGTTGGTTGCAGACACTCACCTGGCCTCCTTTAACCAACACATCGCCATCACTACTCACCGCGGCGGAATGAGCTTTCATCAGAAAACACAACAGACCTCCACCCTGCCTTCCAATGAGCCTTCGCTTGACAGCACACAAGTCGCAAATGGCGGCGGTTTGGGGTCAGTGGACTGCATGCCACATGGTATCCTGCTCGGAGCTGTCCTTGAAGTAAGCCATTTGTAGCAGTTCGTTCTGTCGCCGTGCTGCATGCAAATGCAGTACCATGCGCCAGAACCATATGCCCAACTCGAATGTCATCTATCTCGATAGTACCACGCGGCTGTCTGCAGCCCCGTTACCCTGCGACTGTACATCACCGTGCCTACTGCTGCCAGCAATCACGCACAGTGACTACATTCCTACCAAGTCTTCCTGCAGTATCGCAGAAGGAACATCTGGCTTCTCGTAGCCATATTACACGACCTCTTCCAAAGTCAATGAGGTGTTGATAATGGCGCATTTGTCACCTTAAAGGCATTCTTGACTAATATCGGCACATCACGTCAAATCACAAAGGTAATTGAACCAAAGCAAAACCTGATTTGCATCCTCGTAATGGCGCTTCTAGCGCCACTCTTAAGCGAATGGCACGAAATTTGAATAGATTTCATCTTTCACACGTAGAAACACGCCTATCAACTTTCGTTTATGTACCACAACTCTTTCATGGTGCAGCAATTGTTTTAATATCCTTGTAGTTTGCCCTCTGTGATCTTCTCCGAAGGTATAACACAGTTTCGCAGGCCCCTTCCAATCTCTTCCCCCCATGAACCATGGACCTTGCCGTTGGTGGGGAGACTTGCGTGCCTCAGCGATACAGATAGCCGTACCGTAGGTACAACCACAACGGAGGGGTATCTGTTGAGAGGCCAGACAAACGTGTGGTTCCTGAAGAGGGGCAGCAGCCTTTTCAGTAGTTGCAGGGGCAACAGTCTGGATGATTGACCGATCTGGTCTTGTAACACTAACCAAAACGGCCTTGCTGTGCTGGTACTCTGCGAACGGCTGAAAGCAATGGGAAACTACAGCCGTAATTTTTCCCGAGGGCATGCAGCTTTACTGTAGCATGGAAAGCTGCATCAAACCAGTCTCAGGACTGAAGACAACAACAACAACTTCCAATCTACACTTCACTTGCAAAGCACTAGCTTTGAGGTTTAGAGGCCATCCCAGTTCCTCTCTCTTGCGTATCTGAGACTCGGTAACCTCGCAGAACGTGTCTGAAAACTCGCATGGCACATAATTATCCTGCTAACTTCACTTCACGCTATCTCGTCATTTTGATGAAATATTCTGAACAGTTCTTGCGTAAGAAGTGACAATGAGTTGTAAATCTTGATTTTGCGAGTGCAAGAAGGTAATTTTACGAGTAAATTACAATTGCTGTAATCTTTCACTGTGCGAACGAATTGCTTCTCTCTCTTAGTTGATGCTACAGCAATGAGGCAGCGCTCACCTCAGTGACGTCTCACTAGTAGTATGCCATGACACTAATTTGCTGAAGTGAATGGTGCTGCAGGCGAAGGTTCAAAACTCGCTGAAGAGATGGCATACTTTTGTGATAGATTTTGTTCTTCTTTCCCTAATGCAATTGAAAACGGTCACAGCGAAATACAGTAACAGAATTTCGTGCTGTATTTGTTGTACAATGAAAAAGCAGTATTTGACAACTACTGCCTTCTGCCAGAATTTCACAACATCCAATAATTAACATAGTTATGTTATTAATACGTTCATATGGGATTCTCTGTCACTCACTGTGTAACTGGGAGAATGAAAGGCACACCGAATTTACTCTTATGTCGACAGGTTCCCAACAGGTGGTCCGCGGACCCCTATGGGTCCGCGAGCTATGCCAGAGTGGACCGCACGATGTATTACGATAAAAAATATATTAAATATATTTCGTATGATAACAATATTTTTGTTTTGGCCGCTTCCTGCATGAGCAGAGCTTTAGCGAACGCTAACTTCTGCGTCTAGCGTCTTCCTAGAGCCAACTGACACTAGCACACTCTAGCGCAAAACTAGAATTAGATAGAGGCAAATAGTTCTGCTGTATGCCGTTAGACTGCGCGCGCTGCCTCTTTGCAGCTGACAACTGACAGTCACTTTACACAGAAACTCGCATTTCAGACATCAATCGGTGTGGTGTGCTTACTGTAAGACCTTCGGTACACACACCATCAGATTATTTGACTTGTCGCTCTAACGACATAGGCGAGTGTCAGCAATATGTCTCGTGGTCTTATCGTGGCGTGTTTATCTTCTGCCGTTAGGTCAGACAATAGAAATGCCACTTGCAGGCTTAGAGTAGCAGATTGACGGTGACCAACTTTAAACAGAACTTGATTAATTTTCACACACATTTATTAAAATAATAACAAGCATAAAATTACTTAACTTGATTCTGGATGCTATTTACAATTGACAATCTGAAGTTCCTTTGGTCTTGGTACGTTAATCTTATTCTCACATATCTCTGATACTTGACAAAGTGTCTATACATTTATCTTCATTGGTATGTACAGGAATATGATAATCTTATTAGGCGCAGACTGAAACTTGACTATAGACTGGAACAGGCTAATGCAGACTGGTACAGACTGGTGCAGACAAATGCAGACTGACTAATCGGAGGTCTGTACACTTGTTATAATACCTCGCGCGTTCAGGTATCACTGCGCGAGTGTGATCCGATAGGAGAAAAGGTTCGACTTTAGCAGCAATCTCATTGACTGCGTTACATATTAATACACAGATCGCCGGAAGCAGAATTTGGTCCATCTCTAAGGCAGCGCCATCTCGTAGTGCGGAGACGGACGAGCGCTGCGCCTGCACTGTTGTGCTTAGCGGGGCGCGCTCTAGTGGAAAAGTTGTGTACGCGCTGACTACGCGGAACTATGTACACAACAATTGGCCATTGTTAATTATGCCAGTGCTTTCAAGGACTGTATTGTTTACATATTCAATAATTCTGTGATAAAACAATGATGGCTAAATTCAAAAAGTTTTTAGCTCAATATTTTTTCAATAATGAACATGTCAATGTTTTTTATAAGTATCAAAAATAGAAAACGTATAAAAAGACTCTTAATTCGGCTTTTTTAGGTACTTAATACTGTGATATCACAAGGTACCAATCATGCTCGACGAGGGGGTCCTCGAGAAAATTTTGTTGGGAACCCCTGGTCTAGAGGGATGCAGGACATGGTGATTAATTTCGTAAGTGTATTAGTTTCTCAGTACACGTGCGACATCCCTAAGGACTGGTCGAGGTATGTTTATGTTGCACAAATACTACAAGGACTCCAAGATCCACTGGTGGGCATGGAGTTTTGTCAGCAGTTTCGAACTTCCGAGTTTCTGGTCAGGTGCAAATGAGCGTGACTTTGCGGCAATACCTACCGGTAGTAACAGCTCATCACAAATTGTGGTTTTCAAAGTACACTGCGTAGAGAAGAAGATGGTATTATTAATGGAAGGCAGCACTGTCGAGAAAGTAGCTAATTGTGGGAGGAGTTTTGAACGCTTTGAGATGATATAGTCCATCATTTCGTTGATGATTCCAAACTCCTGGCTGGTACGTTTTTGGAATCATTTCTTTTAAAGGAAGCGCTCAAAAAATTTAGTCCGGTATGGGGCTTGGCCAGCTAAATATCTCGCATATGCTAGATACAGAATTTAAACAAAACCTAATTAATCAAAGTAACGTCTCTACACTCACATAGGCAGTTGTAGGAACCGAGTATATGGGTGATTACAGAACATTAAATCTAAATTTATAAAATACGTTAAACAATCCTCCCCCCATGAACCATGGACCTTGCCGTTGGTGGGGAGGCTTGCGTGCCTCAGCGATACAGATGGCCGTACCGTAGGTGCAACCACAACGGAGGGGTATCTGTTGAGAGGCCAGACAAACATGTGGTTCCTGAAGAGGGGCAGCAGCCTTTTCAGTAGTTGCAGGGGCAACAGTCTGGATGATTGACTGATCTGGCCTTGTAACATTAACCAAAACGGCCTTGCTGTGCTGGTACTGCGAACGGCTGAAAGCAAGGGGAAACTACAGCCGTAATTTTTCCCGAGGACATGCAGCTTTACTGTATGATTAAATGATGATGGCGTCCTCTTGGGTAAAATATTCCGGAGGTAAAATAGTCCCCCATTCGGATCTCCGGGCGGGGACTACTCAAGAGGACGTCGTTATCAGAAGAAAGAAAACTGGCGTTCTACGGATCGGAGCGTGGAATGTCAGATCCCTTAATCGGGCAGGTAGGTTAGAAAATTTAAAAAGGGAAATGGATAGGTTAAAGTTAGATATAGTGGGAATTAGTGAAGTTCGGTGGCAGGAGGAACAAGACTTTTGGTCAGGTGATTACAGGGTTATAAATACAACATCAAATAGGGGTAACGCAGGAGTAGGTTTAATAATGAATAAAAAATAGGAGTGCGGGTTAGCTACTACAAACAGCATAGTGAACGCATTATTGTGGCCAAGATAGACACAAAGCCCATGCCTACTACAGTAGTACAAGTTTATATGCCAACTAGCTCTGCAGATGATGAAGAAATTGATGAAATGTATGACGAGATAAAAGAAATTATTCAGGTAGTGAAGGGAGACGAAAATTTAATAGTCATGGGTGACTGGAATTCGTCAGTAGGAAAAGGGAGAGAAGGAAACATAGTAGGTGAATATGGATTGGGGGGAAGAAATGAAAGAGGAAGCCGCCTTGTAGAATTTTGCACAGAGCATAACTTAATCATAGCTAACACTTGGTTCAAGAATCATAAAAGAAGGTTGTATACCTGGAAGAATCCTGGGGATAGTAAAAGGTATCAGATAGATTATATAATGGTAAGACAGAGATTTAGGAACCAGGTTTTAAACTGTAAGACGTTTCCAGGGGCAGATGTGGATTCTGACCACAATATATTGGTTATGAACTGCAGATTGAAACTGAAGAAACTGCAAAAAGGTGGGAATTTAAGGAGATGGGACCTGGATAAACGGAAAGAACCAGAGGTTGTACAGAGTTTCAGGGAGAGCATAAGGGAACAATTGACAGGAATGGGGGAAAGAAACACAGTAGAAGAAGAATGGGTAGGTCTGAGGGATGAAGTAGTGAAGGCAGCAGAGGATCAAGTAGGTAAAAAGACGAGGGCTAATAGAAATCCTTGGGTAACAGAAGAAATATTGAATTTAATTGATGAAAGGAGAAAATATAAAAATGCAGTAAATGAAGCAGGCAAAAAGGAATACAAACGTCTCAAAAATGAGATCGACAGGAAGTGCAAAATGGCTAAGCAGGGATGGCTAGAGGACAAATGTAAGGATGTAGAGGCTTGTCTCACTAGAGGTCAGATAGATACTGCCTACAGGAAAATTAAAGAGACCTTTGGAGAGAAGAGAACCACTTGTATGAATATCAAGAGCTCAGATGGAAACCCAGTTCTAAGCAAAGAAGGGAAGGCAGAAAGGTGGAAGGAGTATATAGAGGGTTTATACAAGGGCGATGTACTTGAGGACAATATTATGGAAATGGAAGAGGATGTAGATGAAGATGAAATGGGAGATATGATACTGCGTGAAGAGTTTGACAGAGCACTGAAAGACCTGAGTCGAAACAAAGCCCCGGGAGTAGACAACATTCCATTAGAACTACTGATGGCCTTGGGAGAGCCAGTCATGACAAAACTCTACCATCTGGTGAGCAAGATGTATGAGACAGGCGAAATACCCACAGACTTCAAGAAGAATATAATAATTCCAATCCCAAAGAAAGCAGGTGTTGACAGATGTGAAAATTACCGAACTATCAGTTTAATAAGTCACAGCTGCAAAATACTAACGCGAATTCTTTACAGACGAATGGAAAAACTAGTAGAAGCGGACCTCGGGGAAGATCAGTTTGGATTCCGTAGAAATGTTGGAACACGTGAGGCAATACTAACCTTACGACTTATCTTAGAAGAAAGATTAAGAAAAGGCAAACCTACGTTTCTAGCATTTGTAGACTTAGAGAAAGCTTTTGACAACGTTAACTGGAATACTCTCTTTCAAATTCTGAAGGTGGCAGGGGTAAAATACAGGGAGCGAAAGGCTATTTACAATTTGTACAGAAACCAGATGGCAGTTATAAGAGTCGAGGGGCATGAAAGGGAAGCAGTGGTTGGGAAAGGAGTGAGACAGGGTTGTAGCCTCTCCCCGATGTTATTCAATCTGTATATTGAGCAAGCAGTAAAGGAAACAAAAGAAAAATTCGGAGTAGGTATTAAAATTCATGGAGAAGAAGTAAAAACTTTGAGGTTTGCCGATGACATTGTAATTCTGTCAGAGACAGCAAAGGACTTGGAAGAGCAGTTGAACGGAATGGACAGTGTCTTGAAAGGAGGATATAAGATGAACATCAACAAAAGCAAAACGAGGATAATGGAATGTAGTCAAATTAAATCGGGTGATGCTGAGGGGATTAGATTAGGTAATGAGACACTTAAAGTAGTAAAGGAGTTTTGCTATTTGGGGAGCAAAATAACTGATGATGGTCGAAGTAGAGAGGATATAAAATGTAGACTGGCAATGGCAAGGAAATCGTTTCTGAAGAAGAGAAATTTGCTAACATCGAGTATAGATTTAATTGTCAGGAAGTCGTTTCTGAAAGTATTTGTATGGAGTGTAGCCATGTATGGAAGTGAAACATGGACGATAACCAGTTTGGACAAGAAGAGAATAGAAGCTTTCGAAATGTGGTGCTACAGAAGAATGCTGAAGATAAGGTGGGTAGATCACGTAACTAATGAGGAGGTATTGAACAGGATTGGGGAGAAGAGAAGTTTGTGGCACAACTTGACTAGAAGAAGGGATCGGTTGGTAGGACATGTTTTGAGGCATCAAGGGATCACAAATTTAGCATTGGAGGGCAGCGTGGAGGGTAAAAATCGTAGAGGGAGACCAAGAGATCAATACACTAAGCAGATTCAGAAGGATGTAGGTTGTAGTAGGTACTGGGAGATGAAGAAGCTTGCACAGGATAGAGTAGCATGGAGAGCTGCATCAAACCAGTCTCAGGACTGAAGACCACAACAACAACAACGTTAAACAATACTCCCCAGCAAAGGCAAAGTGGAGTATGATCACCAGTGAATACTACTTCATGTACTGTCGAAAGCTGTGCACCAACCACGACAACTTGCAAAGAATTTCCTTACAAACTGAAAGGGTCAAAGCTAAACTTGCCTGCCTAACAAGGCAAGCCTGCAGGGATGAAAATTAAAATAGCGGGTGGCGATTACGAACTAAACGATAAGAAAATCTTCCTTTTTCGTATAATATGTGAATATAACCTTAGCAAACAAAATTTGCTTTCACACTTAACTAACAAAGGCTTTTCTATAGGGCACAGGCCGACATAAGAACTCAGATAGTAACATGCTTTCCTACAAGTGATAAGCGACACGATTAAGATAGCTCCAAAAAATAAAGCGCTGGGAACAAATGGACTACTCTTTGATTTCTACGCCTCAGTGTGGGAGACGATAGACACCGAATTTGCCAATATGATCACAGAACAGCTCACAGATTGCGACCTACCGTAAGGTTTGCGAGGGACTTATGGTCCTAATTCAAGTGTTCAAATGTGTGTGAAATCTTATGGAACTTAACTGCTAAGGTCCAAAATAGCATAAATCTCAGTTCCTGAAAGATAATCGACCCATAACTTTATTAAATCCGGACTGTAAAATCTTTTAACGTCTTTTGAAAGGTTGTTTAACTAAAATATTGGGTCCATATCAAGTCAGCACAGCCACAGGACACAAGATGGCAAGTTTATTACACAAATACAGACACATTATATATGTCTCTCTCCGTTCTGCGAAGCCCATCTGGGGAAGATTTTTCTGAAGTGCGACAAAGCCTATCACAGGATTAGGCATCAGTTTGCAGTCAGTGCAGTGAGACAGAGAGTGTTAACAGAACAACTTACTCAAATTATCAATAGACTCTTATCTAAAGTATCTTCCACAATAAAAATAAACAGCCACCTCACGGCTACTTGTTCTCCCGCTACTTAAAACACTTCACACACATTTATCGGGACTCCAAATTTTTCAGTACAATAACCGTTCGCTAGGTGTACGCTAACGATATCAGATTCGCCGTTAACAACACTGAAGAAATAGTCAGCCAGACAGTAAATTAACAACTGCATTGGAGAAGCAAGAGCTAAAATCGATAACCAGAAAACACAACGGATGGAACTAGGTCACATTCCAACAAGAGTGGATCGCGACATGGGGGAAAGAGCGCAGTTGGGGTACAAATCGCGACTAATCCGAAAGAAATGCGCCTCAATAACTTGACCCATCAACTTAACATTTCAAGGGGAACACGTCAGGAGCACAAAGGAATATATCCATTACAAAGGGCAACAACTTTAAAAATATGACTCCTAACAAAATAAATTACTTAGCGGTGATCACGGCCCCGCAAGCGACAACAATCAAGAAACTTCAAAGTATTGCTGGTTGGTACGTCTGGAGTGGCAGTATATTTAAAACGAATTTTAACGTAATATCACAACAAAAAACGAAGGCCGAATGGCCAGTAAAATTTGGCAGCACAATTGACGGCCTTAGTCGTGAAAGAAATCTGCAAAACTTTACGAAAGAATAATAACACCATAGTGAAACGCCGTTTAAGAGAATTTAGAACTGTGAGCTGCCAAACGGTATACGACCCGCAAGACAGTCACGTTATGTGGGTTGCATACAAATCAGGCGCAAAGCACTTCAGGTCGTTCATATGCCTTTGAGCTCTACATTGAGGCAACAAAAGCGAAGGAGGAGGAGGAGGAGGAGATTTGTGTTTAACGTCCACTCGTAATAAAAGTCAAGGGACTCCGATATGCACACATACAGATGGCGGTAGTATCAAGCATACAAGGTATAGCAGGGCACTGCACAGGAAGAGCTGCCATTTGGACACAGGTGATTCATGTGAAAAGGTTTCCGACGTGATTACGGCCGCACGACGGCAGTTAACAGACATCGAAAACGGAATGGTAGTTGGAGCTAGACACATGGGACATCCCGTTTTGAAAATCACTAAGGAATTCAATATTCCGAGATTCACAGTGTCAGGAGTATTCTGAGAATACCAAATTTCAGGCATTACCTCTCACCACAGACGCAGTGGCTAACGGTTTTCATTTAATGACCGAGGGCAGCGGCGTTTGCGTAGAGATGTCAGTGCTAACAGACAATCAACACTGTGTGGAATAACCATGTAAATCAATATGGGATGTACGACGAATATATCCTTTTAGGACAGTGCAGCAAAATTTGACACTAATGAGCCCTGGCAGCAGACGACTGATGCGAGAGCTCTTGCTAAATGGACGACAATGCCTGCAGCACCTCTCCTGGGCTCCTGAATACATCAATTGGACCATAGACAGCTGGAAAACTGTGGCCTGGTCAGATGAGTCCCGATATCAGTTGTAACAGCTGACGGTAACGTGCAAGTGTGGCAGAGAGCCCTCGAACCCGTTGACCCAAGTTGTCAACAAGGCACTGTACAGACTGGTGGTGGTTCCATAGTGGTGTGGGCTGTGTTTACATGAAATGTATTGGATCATCTGGGCCAACTGAGCCGATCATTGAATGGAAATGGTTAGGTTCGGCTACTTGGGACCATTTGCAGCCATTCACGGACTTCATATCCCCAAACAACGGTGGAATTCTTATGGATGACAATGTGCCAAGCCATTCTGGACAATGAGTGAATGATTTGGCCACTTATATCGGCCGACATGAACCCCAGAGAACATATTTGGGTCATAATCGAGAGGTCAGTTAGCGCACAAAATTCTGCACTGGCAGCTGGTTCGTACTTATGAAAGGCTATAGAGGCAGCATTGCTCATTATTTCTGCGGAAGACTTCCAACGACTTATTTAGTCCATGCCACATTGATTTGCTGCATTAAGCTGGAAAAAAGGTTGTCCGATACGATATGAGGATGTATCCCATGACATTTGTCAACTCATACTACACTAGAGGAGCACTACTCCGATGTTAGGGGAAGCATAGGCACTCGAGAAGCAATTTTAGCACTGCGATTAAAATTAGAGGACGTATTTAGGAACAAAAGAAATGAAAAATACCTGGGATTCGACGATTTGAAATAGCGTCTGAGAATATGGACTGAGTTAAAATGTTTTCCTCTCGTTGGTTGTGCAGTATCAGCTACAAGAATGGAAGCGTAATTTGCACTGAGGGAATGGTGCAACAGGATTAAAACAGGATAAATGTAAGACGTGGTTGCTCAGTACAAATACGGTCATTTAATTTGTGAACTGAAGAAAAAGGAAGTAAGTCAGCTGCTTGACAAACTGAAATCGTTCTGTCTGATGCCCATAATATGCACATAAACTTAAGTGGGTGAGTCTAATGAAAACGTTAAATATTTTTAAATATTATTTATTGTGCAGAAGTGGTACAAAGCTGTATCACTTTTCAACATAATCTCCTCCATGCTCAATGCAAGTCCTCCAGCGCTTACAAAGTGCATAAATTCCATTAGAAAAAATTCTTTTGGTAGTCCGCGCAACCACTCAAGCACTGCCTGGCGTACCTCTTCATCAGAACGGAATTTCTTTCCTCCTATTGCGTCTTTGATTGGTCCAGACATATGGAAATCACTTGGGGCAAGGTCTGGTGAATATGGTGGATGAGGAAGACACTCAAAAAGCAGGTCTCTGATTGTTGCAATTGTTATACGGGCAGTGTAGGGCCTTGCATTGTCATGTTGCAAAAGGACACCTGCTGACAGCAATCCATGTCGCTTTGATTTGATTACAGGCCGCAGACGAGTTTTTAGACCTGTGTATGATGCACTGGTGACAGTGGTCCCTCTAGGCATGCAGTGCTCCAAAATAACGCCTTTTTCGTCCCAAAAGAGAGCCAGCATAACCTTCCCTGCTGATGGTTCTGTTCGAAACTTCTTTGGTTTTGGTGACGAGGAATGGTGCCATTCCTTGCTCACTCTCTTCGTTTCCGGTTGGTGGACGTGAACCCAGGTTTCGTCCCCATTGACGATTTTTGCAAGATAGCCATCACCTTCTTGTTCAAAGCGCCGAGAAGTTCTTCACAAGCATCAACACGTCATTCTCTCATTTCAGGAGTCAGCTTCCTTGGAACCCATCTTGCAGACACTTTGTGAAACTGGAGCACAATGTGGTGTGCTGACCCACGACTAAACTGTAAACATGCTGTAATGTTATTCAGTGTCACTCAGAGGCTGTCCGCCCCCGGTAGCTGAGTGGTCAGCGCGACGGAATGTCAATCATAAGGGCCTGGGTTCGATTCCCGGCTGGGTCGGAGATTTTCTCCGCTCAGGGACTGGGCGTTGTGTTGTCCTAATCATCATTATGTCATTCCCATCGACGCGCAAGTCGCCGAAGTGGCGTCAGATCGAAAGACTTGCACCTGGCGAACGGTCTACCTGACGGAAGGCCGTCGTCGCGTTTTTTTTTTTTTTTTTACTCGGCGGTTGTTCTTCACTATGGCTTCAACTGCTCCAATGTTCTGTGGAGTCACAACTCGTTGTGCCCGACCTGGACGAGGAGCACCTTCCACTGAAGTCACACCATTTGTGAACTTCCTACTTCCAATTCCATTCGAAGACTTGCTGCTCTGACAAACATGCATCACCGTACTGAACCTTCATTCGTCGATGAATTTCAATATGTTTCACACCTACACTACGCAAAAACTGAATAACAGAACGCTGTTCTTCCCTGGTGCAAGTCGGAAGTGGGGCGGCCATCTTTGTACTGATACTGCGACGGTATGTGTGCATCTGCACTATGCTGCCCCTACAGGCCATTCTGCACGCTGTTTGTAACACGCTTACCAACTTACAGGATAACGGTGCGAAATTTCGATTTGTTATTACAAATTTAAGGTTTTCATTTGACTCACCCTCGTAAAAAAATGCAGCATGAGGTGGATTTTTTCGATGCTTGAATGTTAAATTTGGACAGAGAACTTTTGAAAAATGGAAAGAATTTTCCTATGTTGTACGTAGATAAAGAATAAAGATACAAGAAAAAGACATTGCGATAAAGGTTCCATTATACAAATTATTCCCTGTTAATAGAAATAAGCTGGTAACGTCTAAAAATATAAAAGTTTCGACCAAAACAAGTTTCATGAAAAGCTTTGTTTGGGGCACAGCTCTGAATGGATGTGAAACACGGACAATGCGGAGGACAGCCACAAAATGTCTAGAAAGCCTTTGAAATGTTATAGTGGACAGTTGAAAGTCGTATGGTCTTATCGAGAAGGGAATAAAAGTGTTTTGCAAGGAACAGACAAAAGGGTTTTAATATTAACCAAAATGGGCACAGATTAAGAGAGAGAAGCCGCTGAAATCATTATTGAAGGTATGGTGAACGTAAACAATCGTATGAACTGGTCTATGTACATGGAAGCATAAGGCAGATCATCCGTTATGTGGTGTGTATTAGGCATGCTAAAATAAATAGGATAACAAGCAAATGACAAGAATGGAAGATTCCAATATGTCAGCCTTGGCAATGGCGCACGAAACAGCAGCAATAATGAAGGAATAATATATAAAATGTGTGTGTGGAGTAAGAATCGAAACAGAAGCAATAGATATCATATAGGTGACGGAATGCGAATAAGAATCATAGTATGTAAGTTGGCGGCTTCATCTATGAAGGGATGGGTGAGATGGGTAGTTATTGATAGGATGGATATATTTTTAGAGTGACTTCGAGGACTACGTCCACATCTACGCCTTGCAAACCATTGTGAAATGAATGCCAGAGCGTACTCCCCCTCCTACCCTTATTAAGGTGTCCCTTTCATTCCGCACATGGTATGCTGGAAGAATGTTCAGATGCCTCTGTTCGCACTGCAGTTGTTATAATCCTAGATACCTCACTTGAAGGTGATTCCTGAAACTTTGTAAGCAGGTTTTCTCAGGATTCTTTGCGTCACTCTTCAAGCGTCTGAAAGATCAGATTTTTCCAGCATTTCGGTGCCGCTCTCCTGTGGGTCAAGTGAACGTGAACCATTCTAATGTGAGTCATTCGTGCTACCCTTCTTTCTAAACGTTTAATATGCCTTGATGGTTCTACTCGGTGCAAGTTCCAAACGCTAAAGCAATACTCTTGGATGGACAGCACGAGTCTCTTGGAAGCAATCACCATCGTAGATTAATTGCATTTTCCCGGTACCCTACCAGCGTAAAACAATCCACCAACTGTTTTAGCTTTGGTAGTGCCTATGTGTACGATAGGTTTCGTGCTCTTACAAATTGTTACGTCAAGGTATTTGTTTGAGTTGACCGATTCCAGTTGTGACTTCTTGGTACTGTAGTCATAGGACATTAAGGTTTTTTAGTTTTGTGAAGCGGACAGTTTTAAATTTCTCAACATTTAAAGCAAATTGCAGATCTTTGAATAACTTTGGAAACTTATCAAGGTATGACTGACTATTTACGCAGATTTTCTTAGGCAGCACATCATTACAGAAAAATTAATAACATGTATCTCAAGTGAATAAGATACAGGAGGAACATCAAGGGTCCAACACACTTTCCTAGGGCACTTATATGTTAATTGTACATCTCTCGATGACTCTCCATCCAAGTTAAATGCTACCTCCTCCACACCAAGAAATCCTCAGCCCCATCACAAAATTCGCCTAATACTCACACACCCCGTACTTTCGATAATAAGCGGTAGTGTGGTACTGATTAAAACGCTTTTCGAAAGTCAAAAAATACTGCATCTACCTTACTCTCTTAATCTGTAGCTTTCATTATGTCACTTGATAAAAATACCAATTTTCGTTTGCGTGACCAATGTTTCTGGATTCCGTGCCGTTTGTCGTGGAAGATGTCATTCTGGTCGAGGTAGCTCACTACATATGAGTTTACAATATGTTTGCTTTACACGCACTTTAATATGTGGCTTCTAGGATGAAAAGGTAATTGGTGTGGTCAAGATTAATGGGATTCTCTGTACACAGTTTGTCTGACTATTGAAGCTACAAATGAAATGGAAGAGTAAAGGATAACAAAACAAAAAGCTAATCCCAGAAAACAAAGGTCCAGAAACCAATGGTTTCCCCAAAACGACGTACGCACATGTGCAGTCATGCCAATGTTACAACACTGTTAATTTACAAATATTTGGAGCACGTATGTAAAGGATGCATATATGGTATATGCATAACGATGCACTGGCGTACTTCGATGTGTCTGTGGAGAAATACGTAGCACGAATCTTCGGCAACAAGTGTAGCAGTCACAGCTCACCAATACCACTGCCCCCCAGGTGCCCCGACTTGAACCGGTTCGATTTTTTTGTGTGGAGTATTTAAAAGTTTTGTTGTATTCCAACTCTGCTGATAATGTTGATGAGCTCTGTGAACACATTTTACGTGGTTATCAATGCATTAGGAACAGACCTGGGATTTTTTTAACGAATATAGACCCTGCATCCGTGGTCTAGGAATGCCGGCACGGTAACTCAGCGTGTTCGGTCAGATGACTGGCTGCCCTCTGTAATAAAAAAAAGAAACTGAGTGCAGTATTTAGGATGGTCCAAGTGGATCTGAGCACTATGGGACTCAACTGCTGTGGTCATAAGTCCCCTATAACTTAGAACCACTTAAACCTAACTAACCTAAGGACAGCACACAACACCCAGCCATCACGAGGCAGAGAAAATCCCTGACCCCGCCGGGAATCGAACCCGGGAACCCGTGCGTGGGAAGCGAGAACGCTACCGCACGACCACGAGATGCGTGCGCAGTATTTAGTGATGAACTAGAAGTGTTGACAAGAGACATACATGCAGATATAAAAATTTTAAAAATAAAGGTAACGATTTGACTAGAAATCAAAGCGTACTCCGTACTGCGCACAAACTTCGCCACTGCATAAATTTTTAAATAAAAATCATCAGTAATGGTGGCCGAAGATTTCGGCATAAGAAGGGTCTCAAGCTGCCATCAGCCTGGTCAAAGAGGGCGGAAGAGCGGATACCTGCACCTAAAAGGAGGAAAAATCGGCAATGATCAACAGCATCAAGATATGGAAAGCAATGGAAACCATTGAATTAAATACACATCATATGTGTCCACAGGACATGTAACCTGTGATTCAAAAAGTGTCATGACCATTTCTCCACTGGCAAAAGATTCCAGACTAGTCCTCATTCGCATCTCCAGCAGGGGACTGCCAAGGGGGAAGTGATCATGGGAAAACGATTGAATAACTAACGAAAAGATATGGTTCTACAAATCTGGGAGTGGAATGTCTGATGACTGAACATGGCAGGTAAGCTAGAAATAGGCAGAGGCTCAGGCCAGATATACTGGGTGTCAGTGGAGTGAAATGGAAAGAAGTCAAGGATTTCTGGTCAGACGGATACAGGGTATATCAACAGCAACAGAAAATGGTATAACGGGAGTAGGATTCGTTACGAATAGGAATACGAATAGGCAGAGAGTGAGGTACTGTGAACAGTTCATTGATAGGGTCGTTCTCACCAGAATCGACAGAAAACCAACATCGACAGCATTACTTGAGGCATACAAGTCGATGCCGCAAGCCAAAGATAAAGAGAAAGTATATGAAGATACTGAATGGATAATTGAGTACGTAAAGGGAGATGAGAATCTAGTAGTCATTGATGATTAAAGTACGGTTTTAGGGGAGGGAGTAAAAGAGAGGCTTGCAGGAGAATACGGGCTTGATAGTGGGAACGAGAGAGGAGATACTCTAATTGAGTTCTGCAATAAATGTCAGTTAGTAATAGCGAACACTCAGTTCAAGAGCCACAAGAGAAGGAGGTGTACTTGGAAAGAGCCCGGAGATATTGGAAGATTCCTGTTAGATTATATCATGGTCAGGCACCGATTCCGAAATCAGATATTGGATTGTAAGGCGTACCCAGGGGCAGATATACTAGTAGATGAAGAAGTAGGTGAAGAGTAATGGTGAAGAGCCTACTTTTTAGAGAGTTACTGTTGTGAAATTAGGACCCTGATCCTGAAAATATCTTTTAATACTCTCTCAGCAACACTAACGCGCTTTCAATACCGTGTACTACCGGCGGTGGAGGGGTGAAGGGTACATTAAGACCACCACAAAAAATTTAAAAATGAAAATTTCGTTCTTTGTTGTTAACTTTTACTCTCAACATACCTTTTAGAAGATATTTATACGTAAGTAAGACCTTGAACCTGTAAATAGTGAGCCGGCCGTAGTGGCCGAGCGGTTCTAGGCGCTACAGTCTGGAAGCGCGCAACCGCTACGGTCGCAGGTTCGAATCCTTCCTCGGGCATGGACGTGTGTGATGTCCTTAGGTTAGTTAGGTTTAAGTAGCCCTAAGTTCTAGGGGACTGATGACCTGAGAAGTTAAGTCCCATAGTGCTCAGAGCCATTTTTGTAAATAGTGAACGTGAAATATACTGCTGAGACTTAAATGTCTGGTTAACTGTAACTGAAAAATGTAAAACATAAAGGGAACGATTTTAAACATGGCTGTAAGACAGCTAACGTACAGGAAAATGACAATATAAAACAGTCAGTTTTGTTGCAACCAATTAGCTGTTTTATGCTTATTACATATTTGGAATGTGGTAGAAGAATTTTTTTTGAAAAAACAATAAATATTGTTTTCAAAATTTGAAAATATGAGGTAACTGACTAGATTACAATATTTTCAAAAAGTGGGCATAAGGTTCACCCCCCTCCTCTCCGCCTCACGCACTCCCCACTTAGTAGCGCGAGGGTTAATCCAGCGTACGGATTCCATCCAGGTTTGGCTAACCTTCGTGTTTATAAGACAGCAGACATCACGCTAAACATTATGCTACACGAGCAGATGGGTCACCCTTTGGTAAGGTAAGTGAGATTTCTAATGCTATTTAACGATGCTTTATAGTAATGTCCTGATAATATAGCACGGCAGTACAATGTACTGTCAGATAGGACAATCTAATTAATCGATCTCGTTCTCAGTATGAAGTATCTTTGCTGATTAGAATTTTTTTCTAATTTGAAAGATCTGATACTCCTGTAGGCGTGACAAATTAAATTTCTGCCACCTTCTGACAAGTAACTTACTAGCTGATATTTGTTGTCTCTGCCTAGTGAAGTGAAGAAATTTTGCGCGGGTCTAAAGCAATAAAATTAAGTCCAGCGGAAAATACCGTCGCCGCAATTCAATGCAACGGCTGAAGTGGAATCGACCGGAGTTGTGTCTGCTGTTCGTCGGCATTATTCATCGAGTTTGACACCACGACGTTGTACCCAACATGGCCGTGAGTATGTATCTCTCACTTTTGGAAAAACTTTTCTGACAGACAGTATCTGGTTACTCACTAAAGCTTACACTTGCGGTTTCGGTATACTTGTTTAAATGGCTCGAATGGCTCTGAGCACTATGGGACTTAACATCTGAGGCCATCAGTCCCCTAGAACTTAGAACTGCTTAAATCTAACTAACCTAAAGACATCACACATATCCATGCCCGAGGCAGGATTCGAACCTGCTACCGTAGTAGCCGCGCGGTTCTGAAGCGCCTAGAACCACTCGGCCACAGCGGCCGGCTTATATTTATTTAGATTAAAAGGACTGGCATTACCGTTATTTTTTAGTGTCACATAAAGGAGAATGAAAGACAGACTGACCCAGTGTTCTTTACAGAACACTCGAATCAACGAAAGTCTTGCATAACTCTTTATTTAGAAACTCATGCTACCGAAAACAAAAGCTGGCTCTGAGGCATGTGTATATATTCATCTGCGGCGTGTCTGGATCACCATCTCAGGAAGCAAGCATTTGCGTAATGACAAAATGCTCTCTTTCCCACGGATGGTTTTCCGCAGCATCCATGAGCAACGTCAGTACGTGGTGGAAAGTCCCCTTTCTCGAATGCAGGCTTGGCATACTATCAATAAGAGCATCACCCTGCCCTGATCCAAACTGTCCCAGTCTGCAATGACGATTCTGCATAAATCGAGCACAGCGGTTGGCAATTGTCAACGGCCAAAAACAGCTCGTTCCAATCGATCCCACATTTGTTCTATTGAGTTCACGTCCGTGGAATGGGTAGGCTGGTCATCCTAGCAAGCTGAAGGAACATTCTCACGAGAACAGCATGGTGTGCGCTCGAGTTACCATCCATCAGGATGTAACTGTCATTAAAAGGTCGTCGATCTGGTACCGATGTTGGTTGCAGAAACTTGTCTCTGTATCTCAGAGCAGTGAGATTGCCCTCAACAACTAAGAGATGCGTACTGTAGCTCATGTTGTGCTGCTCCAGAACATCACTCCACTACCGCCTTATTGCACATGTGCGACATAGTGTTATTATGCACTCCGTCTTCAGGCCACAAGTGGCCCATCGGGACCATCCGACCGTCGTGTCATCCTCAGTTGAAGATGTGGATACGAGGGGCGTGTGGTCAGCACACCGCTCTCCCGGTCGTTATGATGGTTTTCTTTGACCGGAGTCGCTACTATTCGGTCGAGTAGCTCCTCAATTGCCATCACGAGGCTGAGCGCACCCCGAAAAATGTCAACAGCACATAGCAGCTGGATGGTCACCCATCCAAGTGCCAGCCACGCCCGACAGCGCTTAACTTCGACGATCTCACGGGAACCGGTGTGTCCACTGCGACACGGCCGTTGCCCGACATAGTGTTGGAGGGTTCTATATTACCGGGTTGTCTCCAGACACGTCTCCTGACAGTTTAATGCGACACATGGCGTGCTGTAGCCCCTTCGAATGGCAAATCAGTTCTGGAGCATTCAGCCCACGGTTCCTTTGAGTCAAAATTCGTTAACGTCGATCATTCTCCGCACCTGTCGGACGTGGACGGTCTGGGCGGTGTAAGCCCTCAATGCTACCTGGCAATTGGAATCGATTCCATGTCCACATTGGATCACTTTGACTCCGGTGCACACATCGAGCAACTTCCGTTGTTGACAAGCCTTCTGCGCATAACCTAATGATGGACATCCAGTCACTGGTCACTAGTGTTCATCGTGGCATGATGAATGTTCACTCTAATGATCCATAGAAGGCTCTAATACGTCCCTACTGGTGTTTTGCTTTCAAGCCGAATGTTGCCATCCATTCGATTGCGGCGCTCCGCCTCTAGGTAGCGCTCATGTTAACGATTTACAGACAACATTAGGGATGTCCTTCTGATCGATACAGCGACAATCAGAATAGTAACAACGCTGTACGATACATTTTGATGACACGAAACTTTTTTTGATGTGTGTAATAATTCAGTAGTCCGGAAAGTACAAATGCCACGTGGCTAAAAATACTGTATAATAAAATATACTTAACAGCATAGCTGATAAGTAGTAAAGAAAAGCACGAATAACTAACGGGTAAATGTATTCGTGAAGCATGAAAGTGGACTGTAAACCAGTAATCGAGTCAAGTTGCCCAACAGTTTTGCCCATTTCTGATATATTACATTCCGAATAAATGGTAACGACTACGTTCTCCTTTCGCGCAACAGACAGTTTATAGTTTTTATCATTCAACACAAGTAATTTTTACTTTGTTTTCTTTGACAGAGAAGCCAAAGTATTTGCTGTTATACTTTAGCATCATTACTGTTATCATTCTTATAATTATATCTCATGGTTTGGTCCTAAATAATTCTCTCGTTAGTGCTTCCCGATTTTCATGTTTCTATCACTACATTGTGTTCGAGTACAGTCTATGAAATATTCTCAGCGAAGTCGACAACAGTTTAATATTCCTGCCGGCCGCTGTGGCCGAGTGGTTCTAGGCGCTTCAGTCCGAAACCGCGCTGCTGCTACGGTCGCAGGTTCAAATGGCTCAGAGCACTATGGGACTTAACCTCTGAGGTCATCAGTCCCCTAGAACTTAGAACTACTTAACCCTAACAAACCTAAGGATGTCACACAAATCCATGCCCGAGGCAGGATTCGAACCTGCGACCGCAGCGGTCGCGCTGTTCCAGACTGTAGCGCCTAGAACCGCTCGGCCACTCCGGCCGGCACGGTCGCAGGTTCGAATCGTGCCTCGGGCATGGATGTGTGTGATGTCCTTAGGTTAGTTAGGTTTAAGTAGTATGAAACGTCCCCTTAGAAAAATTTAGGAATTACTGTGCTGATAAACCCCTTACGTTATGTGATTTTCAAACAGGTGAGCAGAACTGAACGTACTCTGACATTTCGCTCTTTACCTATTCTGATCAACACTAAACTGACACACAATATTTTTAGCGCAACGCAATCTGACTTCGAAAAATCCCTACAAAAGAATGGCCCTGACTAACAATAACCTATACCTTTCATGAATCACTTACCTCACAAAAATCTTCGTTACTCGAACGACTGCAATACAGCGAGCGCCACTACTGCCAGCTAAATAAAAGATTCTAACTACTGAAGGGACGAACTACTGATAGGCATAGTTAGCAAATGAAAGAGTTTGATAGAGAACAAACAATGTATTTGCCTTAATAGTGTCCAAAAGTCATTTCATGACATCCAGTCTTACAAATTTACTGTCTCTGTCCAGATCATCCGCTCTCAAAACTCCGCCGTCTCACTCCCCACATCCACCACTGCTGGCGGCTCACCTCCAACTGCGCAACGCTACGCGCTGTTAACAGCCAACTGCCCAACACTGCAATAGCAAATTCCAACAATGCCACCCAGCCACAGACTGCACACAGCACAGCCAGTGATTTTCATACATAGCGCTACGTGTCGTTACCAATAAAAAAACCTAAACAGCCTACTTACAGTAGTTCTAAGTCTAGGGGACTGATGACCTCAGATGTTAAGTCCCATAGTACTTAGAGCCATTTGAACCATTTTTCATATTCCCTCAATCGTTTGTTAGCTGTGTGGTGCTTCAGATATCTACTTCCTGTCTCTTGTTATTTATTTCTTGGACATTTAGTTCACACATCACCATTGCCAGGTTGTACTTGACACGCTGTTTTTCAGCGAACGCTGTACATTATGCAGAGAACGTAAAGCAGCCATCGACAGAAAGGTTGGTATGACAGTTACTACGCCACGCTAGCCGTAGTCTTCCTCCGACGTTTAATTTCCATGCCAGCTCAACGTCGACTCCAAGTAATCTTTTTTGAAACACATCAAGCACTGTCACAAGAAAATGTAGCTGTAAATGACGCAAGACGTCCTACAGCAAATTGGGGTAGGCACTGATCCTTTGATGTTGACATACGACGATTACACACACAGGCGACAAACCTCATTATAAAGCACTGAATTTACGTGTCAGCTTGATGTACGAAGTCTGTTCAAAAAATTCCTGAACATTCCCAATTTCGCGCCAGTGGTGTGTTGGAGTGAAATGCGGTTGGCTTCCCTGCTGACCTGTGTTTCATGTGTAACTGCCAGAAGTTTCACTGTTTAAGTGTGTTAGTTATTTTTCAGTGCTGTCTTGAGTAGAGCGTTGTGTCGCACAGTTTGCGAATTTCGTGATGGTAGAGTTAGAGGCCCTAGGCGTCTGCATTAAACCTTTACAGAGACACACCAAATAATGCAGGAAGCCTAAGGTCTTGAGTGCTTAAGCCGTACTCGGCGTTACGAATGGTTCACACGGTTTAAAAATAGTCAGACGGAAATTAAAGATGACCCTACATGACAACTAGCTCTTTATTCACATGAAGTCCTGAGTGCTATTGACAAGGGATTTCAGATCGATTCCGTATTTCTGGATTTCCGGAAGGCTTTTGACACTGTACCACACAAGCGGCTCATAGTGAAACTGCGTGCTGATGGAATATCGTCTCAGTTATCTGACTGGATCTGTGATTTCCTGTCAGAGAGGTCACAGTTCGTTGTAACTGACGGAAAGTCATCGAGTAAAACAAGTTATTTCTGGCGTTCCCCAATGTAGTGTTATAGGCCCTTTGCTGTTCCCTATCTATATAAACGATTTGGGAGACAATCTGAGCTGCAGTCTTCGGCTGTTTGCAGATGACGCTGTCGTTTATTGACTAATAAAGTCATCAAAAGATCAAAACAAACTGCAAAACGATTTAGAAGAAATAGCGAAATGGTGCGAAAAGTGGCAGTTGACCTTAAATAACGAAAATTGTGAAGTCATCCACATGGGTGCTAGAAAGAACGCGTTGAACTTCGGTTACACGATAAATCAGTCTAATCTAAAAGCCGTAAATTCAACTAAATACCTAGGAATTACAATTACGAACAATTTAAATTGGAAAGAACACATAGAAAATGTTGTGCGGAAGGCTAATCAAAGACTGCGTTTCATTGGCAGGACACTTAGAAAATGTAACAGACCTACTAAGGAGACTGCCTACACTACGCTTGTCCGTCGTCTTTTAGAATACTGCTGCGCGGTGTGGGATCCTTACCAGATTGGACTACTGAGTACATAGAAAAAGTTCAGAGAAAGGCAGCATGTTTTGTATTATCGGGAAATATGGGAGAGAGTGTCACAGAAATGACACAGGATTTGGGATGGACATCATTAAAAGAAAGGCATTTTTCGTTGCGACGGAATCTTCTCACGAAATTCCAAGCACCAACTTTCTCCTCCGAATGCGAAAATATTTTGTTGACACAGACTTACATAGGGAGGAACAATCACAGAGATAAAATAAGGGAAATCAGAGTTCGTACGGAAAGATATAGGTGTTCATTCTTCCCGCGCGCTACACGAGATTGGAATAATAGAGAATTGTAAAGGTGGTTCGATGAACCCTCTGCCAGGCACTTAAATGTGATTTGCAGAGTATCCATGTAGATGTAGATGTAGACCCTCTTAAGGACACCCTTCGACGTCTACCGACGACTCTCATGTCAGAAACGTCAACGAAAGTCTGCGTGTCACTCGAAGACTAACGTCCAAGAGATAGCAGAAGAATGTAACATTTCAGGTCGTTCATATCATGAAATCCTAACAGAGAATCTTGGAATGGATCATGTTGCTGCCAAGTTCGTTCATGGCTCATGACTCAAGACTAGAAAGACCTTCGTCTCGCAGTCTTTGAAGAGCTTATAGATTTCGCAAATGAGAACGAAAGGTTCCTTAAAAGAGTCTTAACTGGTGATGAGACTTGGGTCTGCGGTTATGATGTTCAAGGTCAGATCTTCACAATGGGTCGAGAAACATTCTCCAAGACCAAAATAAAGCTCGCCACATCAGCCCATACGTTAAAGCCATCCTGATAGTTTTCTTTGCCTTTTAAGGATTAGTTCATCATGAATTCGTGCCACTGGGAAAAATCTTAAGCGATCGTTTTATCTGGACGTGTTGCGTCGCCTGAGAGAAAATGGGAGAAGGAAACGGCCTGAAATGTAACAAGACAATTAATAGCTCTTGCTTCAGGATAACGTACCTGCACATTCATCCCTGTTGGTTCGTGACTATTGCACAAAAAACGAAATCACTGTGGTGTTTCATCTTCCGTAGTCTCTAGACTTGGCCCCTGCGGAGGTTTTTTTTATTTCCAAAGCTGAAAACTCCGTCGAAAAGACCGAAATTTGCAACGATAGACGAGACAAAAGGAAATTCGCAGACGGCGCTACGCGCAATCCGTCTAGAGGCGTACCAAGACTGCTTCCGAAAGTGGAAACGGCGTTGAGAGGGGTGTATCAATTGTGGAGAAGAGTATTTCGAAGGAGATCGTGCACAATAAGTACACGCTAACCGCAGAAAAATTTTGTGGACAAACATACGGAATTTTTTGAAGAGATTTTGTATGTTTAAAATAAAACTTCCGTGAGGACCGAGAGAATACGAAAATCTCACGCGAATCGCGTGCACTGTAACTTAGGCGGCTTTTTAGATCAATTTGAGATAAACTCCCGACTCCACGCCCACGTTAATGGCCGGAATAAATTATTTGCTTATTTATCCACTCGCGATGTGGATGAAGTTGGGTGGAAGACTTACATTTCTAGCAGAAACTTTCAATTCGTGAGCCCAATTTCTTTACCTCCGACAATCATACCATGCGGTTAAGTGCGAAAGACTTTCCACCCTTTAACTTTGGAACCAGGTCTTTATCACCTGTTTTGAGATCTGGGCTGTGCGATGGGTGCTCCTGAATTCGTCAGCCGAATGACTGCTTCAATTCTTGCTTATTGCGCGCGGTGTGTGGTGGTGGGCGTTACAGCGCAGTAAACAATTTTCCCGTTGCAGGATCCATTTATTGTGACTAGCCCTAGGTTGTTTCTACAACATCTGGCTGCTAGTGGAAATCTGTTTCCCATGCACTTGATTTTTAATTTTTTTTCTCTAATAGTGGGTGTTTGATGTGATTCTCGGGTATAGCCGGACACCTAAGGATGAGCCAAATTTTACCATCCATCAATACGCAGATCAGTGATTTCCAGTTCCTGTTGGAAACATGAAGAGCCAATTGGACCTCATTTTAGAAATTCATCAGTGTTATAAATGAACTCCAATGAAACTGCGGCGAATATTGATTGTTTCATATTTATTAGATTTATATCGTCACTTTTTAGATAATCCTGACAAAAATTACTGACAAGTAACCCTACACAATGGATACACTTCCATTTTCATCGGTTGTGAATATGTTGTAGTGTAGAGCAAAATAAGAGATACAGGTTTTTATATGCGTCCACATGGCCGTTAAGTGGGCGAAATATCCCCTTGAAAAAAATGCATTCAGCGTTTTTTCGAACCGAACGAGTCTGCCCTTCGTCATTATTGTACAGATTGCCGATAATGTTACAACAATAATGTATATACAATTTCAAACATATTATAATTAATTCTGCTGATGTTGCTAATTGAAAACAAAAACAATCGACAAATGTAAAAATAAAACGCAAGATATTTTATATTTCATAAAATTAATATACGCAGAATATTCGTTTATCAGGGAAAGACGTATTGAACAACCCAATGTGACAACTGGCATCGAAGCGCAGACGTATCGTCCTTACGTACAATGATATGGATATATTTCTAGCTTGTTTCTAACAAATGCGTCTTTGTTATACCGCTTCATGATATATGACCGAATTCCAACGATGCCACACGTTTTGTCATTCGTCAAATATCGAAATGAAAATGAAAATATTGGGCAGGGAGGTGGGGGAGGAGGGGAAGTTGAAAAAAATGATTTATTTGACAAATGTGTGTGCACTGTTGTAACGTGCGTTAAAAACAGCAAAACTTTTATTCGAAGTTTTTTTTCATGTATCTATTGTCGTTCCAACAGTATTCACTCAGAAATTTTAAACTTTTTTTTCCAAGGGCCTACTTCACCTTTTAACGGCTGTATGAGCTCGTATAAAAAAAATTGTGTGCCTTATTGTGGTCTACACTACAATGCATTCAAAGCCGATCAAAATGGAAGTGCATCCCTCGGGTAGGTTTACTTGTGAGTACTGAGAGTTTCAATTGTTTGCATTGCCTACAGGTAGGATGAATCACCTGACCGAGGAACGAGGTTCCATATGTGTTACCGAGGTGCTACACGCGACGAGGCCTCTCCATGTCTTCTGCAGACTGCTGGGCCTCGAACCATTCGCCATCGACTCGAAGGCGCAGAAGCTGCGCAGCCGCTGTTGGTACAAGATAGTCTCTTGTTTCTGGATCATTATTGAACTGTGCGCCTTTCTGAAATCAACATACAGGAATTACATCATTTTGATTAGCTCCTTCAAGGTGTCCACTTTCATTGCGACGCTCACAACTACAGTTGTCTGCATCATCAGCTTGACGACGATTTGCGGCGACTTGTTCGGGAATCGTCGAAAGTACGCTAAGATAGTGTGTATACTGAGGTACTGCGACGAACAGCTAGGCACGAAAAATGATCGCAAGGCAGCCACCAAGGCGCGATGCCTTGTCTGGGTAGAATTGGTGCTGTTGGTGTCTTTAGCGGCCGTAAATGCCTATCTGTTCAAGGACGGGTGCCTGTTGAAGCTGTGTGGGCCGTTCAGCCTCCAGATGACGAGGGCTGTGTCCTGTGCACTGAGGTTCGCCCACCTGGTCGCCCTCGTCCGGCTGAAGCTTCGGGACGTGAACAGCTGCCTGCGAGGCATGCAGTTGCAGCCGTGGGACACCTACGCCCGTGTTGACGGCCACAAAGTCAGGCTGGTCGCCTGCGGACACCTGACGCGTGCCGGCGCCGCCAGCAGCCTCGTGCAGCTGAAGGACGTCGTGTGCGCCCTGCGGCAGGTGTCGCAGCTGGCGATGGCTACCCACCAGGCGTTCATTGCTGAGGCGCTGCTGCTCGTGCTGGCGGGATCCTCATTTCTGGTGTTCAGAATGACACAGGTATGTACTCACCAGTGTCAAAGTGTCAAATTGTCATTAGCACTGGGACCTACCTACACTACTGGCCATTAAAACTGCTACACCACGAAGATGACGTGATACAGGCGAGAAATTTAACCGACAGGAAGAAGATGCTGTGATATGCAAATGATTAGCTTTTCAGAGCATTCACACAAGGTTGGCGCCAGTGGCGACACTTACAACGTGCTGACATGAGGAAAGTTTCCAACCGATTTCTCATACACAAACACCAGTTGACCGGCGTTGCCTGGTGAAACGTTGTTGTGATGCCTCGTGTAAGGAGGAGAAATGCGTACCATCACGTTTCCGACTTTGATAAAGGTCGGATTGTAGCTACCGCGATTCCGGTTTATCGTATCGCGACATTGCTGCTCGCGTTGGTCGAGATCCAATGACTGTTAGCAGAATATGGAATCTGTGGGTTCAGGAGGGTAATACGGAACGCCGTGCTGGATCCCAACGGCCTCGTATCACTAGCAGTCGAGATGACAGGCATCTTATCCGCATGGCTGTAACGGATCGTGCAGCCACGTCTCGATCCCTGAGTCAACAGATGGGGACGTTTGCAAGACAACAACTATCTGCACGAACAGTTCGACGACGTTTGCAGCAGCATTTACTATCAGCTCGGAGACCATGGCTGCGGTTACCCTGTAAGGTGTCAGGCAAATCCAACACCTTCCATGAAAACCCTGACATGATAAGCAAATCCAGTAGTATGTCACATAGCTCCGAATAAATCGTGACATTAAATTAACCAAAGTAATACGAGTAACGAGTGAGCAAATGGAATACCACAGACTAACACAAGAATGCCTAAATGCGTGTCATACCTTCCCACCGTGAGACAGACGCAGTTCCGAGGGGAGAAACGAGAACAGAAGCCGAGAGCAGAACCGTGTTAAGCTGTAAGGCCCTACGATAAGGGACGGACGGACACCAACGTCGCCAGCTAACCGCTAGGACCACACCACACGCAAGTTTTAGCGTGAGACTTTTACGCGTCTCTGTTACATCAGGACCACCCCACAGCCCCTGTTAAAAGCTAGAGCCCTCCAGAAGAACAGTATAGATCTTACGATAACACAAAAAGGGCCACCCCAACCGCAAGTTTTAGCGTGAGACTTTTTCGCGTCTCTGTTACGGCAGGACCACCCCCCAGCCCGTGTTAAAAGATAGAGCCCTCCAGAAGAACAGTATGGATCTTACGATAACACTAAAAGGACCACACCAGCTGCAAGTTTTAGCGTGAGACTTTTTCGCGTCTCTGTTATGTTGCAAACTTTAAAAACATTTCCCCACCACGAAAAGTATAGCGTTTCTCATTGGATAGACAGAATTTTTGTAGGCAGAGCTAAAGGTTAACATTGAGACCCTGATTGGTCAGATGAAAACACAGCCAGATAGTTTTTTTTTAAACCAACTTCGGTAAATTGTAGTAAGGGGAAGTTAGGAGAGAGTTGCTTCCGAGACGGCGAGGTGAGCGGAGCTGTGCTGCCCGCCGCCCCCTGACAAACACCGACAAGGTAATGAACGCACGCGATGCTGCATAACAGCGCATAAAGCTTCACTCAGAACTGCAGAAGTCTCATCTGTTACACCCCCTTTTTTTGCGTAATACTAGGGTCGATCGTCAATTAAAGCTCATGGTGTTCACATTTGCCACTTAAAGTAAAAATCTGAAACGCGATGATTTTTCTGTTATATAGTTATTGAGAAGCCACATCAGCCACTGTAATTTACGACAAGTTAGATAAGTAATTAAAGATAATTGAGGGTCACTGTAGACCATTTTGATAGTTTTCTCTTTTGTGAAACTTAATTTAAACCTAGATTATAGATTTGATATGGCACAGGTCATCCTTCGATCCATTGTAGAACTTGGAAACCCATTCAGGGAATATTCGTTCACATTTTTGTTGACCGCAGTTGGTTATTACCATCCTGTATTAAAACATTTCCTTTTATCAATAGTGCAATTTATAAACAATGTTTTGTGAGTAGAATAAAATTTCCAATGGTAAACTTAACTGCTTTTTCGACGTTATTTTACCAGCTAACTAAAAATAGGAAAGCCTTGAACCCCTTCCACTAAATTTAGTTAGTATTAAGATTCTTTTACAGGGAGTGCAGTGGAGCTGACGCTGAAATCGTTGAGTATTTGGTTATATCATCGCTAGTCTCACTGAACTCTTCTGAATTCTACATGTCATGTGTGGTCTGGCGTCTCCTTACCAGCAACAGGTCCCAGGTTCAAACTAGTCAATTCCCTAAAAAACACGCTCAGAGCGTCGTTGCGCGAAAGTGATAGGGAGACACGATATAGAACAAACAGAAACCACGCAGAATGTTAGAACCCTTGACGCTGCATCACAGACAGGAGCGCCTGCGATAGTGTACTCAACGATGAACCTGGGTGCACGAATGGCAAAATGTCATTTTTTCGGATGAATCCAGGTTCTGTTTACAGTTTCATGATGGTGGCATCCGTGTTTCGCGACATCGCGGTGAACGCACATTGGAAGCGTGTATTCGTCATCGCCATACTGGCGTATCACCCGGCGAGTGATTGTAGGGGGTGTCATTGGTTACACGTCTCGGTCACCTCTTGTTCGCATTGACGGCACTTTGAACAGTGGACGTTACATTTAAGATGTGTTACGACCCGTGGCACTACCCTTCATTCGATCCCTGCGAAACCCTACATTTCAGCAGGATAATGCACGACCGCAAGTTGCAATTCCTGTACGGGCCTTTCTGGATACAGAAAATGTTCGACTGCTGCCCTGGCCAGCACATTCTCCAGATCTCTCACCACTGAAAACGTCTGGTCAACTGTGGACGAGCAACTGGCTCGTCACAATACGCCAGTCACTACTCTTGATAAACTGTGGTATCGTGTTGAATCTGCATGGCCAGCTGTACCTGTACACCCGATCCAAGCTCTGTTTGACTAAATGCCCTGGCGTATCAAGGCCGTTATTACGGCCAGGGGTGGTTGTTCTGGGTAATGATTTCTCAGGATCTATGCACCCAAATTGCGTGAAAATGTAATCACATGTCAATTCTAGCATAATATATTTGTCCAATTAATACCCGTTTATCATCTGCATTTCTTCTTGATGTAGCAGTTGTAATGGGTAGTAGTGTATATCTTAGATTAAATGTCATTAATTCGAGTCGTCACATTTCCAACGTAGATTCCCAAAACCACATCTCCTGTGGATAAGCTAATCTTCTTGTCGTTGCCAGTGCAGAGTTTCAGCTCCACGAATCGATTTTTATATTTGAGACGATCTTTTAAGTAAGTCTGCAGTCTTTCGTGGCCATTGTCACTGAAGTTAAAATCTTCTGGATTGTTAGGCCGTGTCATATTCCTTCAAACAATAGGTTTTTCGAACCCTCTGCCAAGATCTTCTGCAGCATCTTGTGGTGTCCACTGGTAGTTAAGCACTGTCAGAGACAAGTGTCGGGGTTTTCCCACACTTGTGCTGAAGAAGTGGGATGATTATTGGGTAAAAATCTTCCATCGTCAATGGATACTAAGAGAAGTTTTCCGCGCTAATGCCGAAGAAGTAGGCTATTGGCCAATTCCTGCAGCTACCGCCAACACATTTATTATATGGGCACACAGCGAAGAAGAGCTTCATGGATTCCACAAGTTCTTAAATAGTTTTTTTGGGGGGGGCGGGGGTCGTCAGTCTTCTGACTGGTTTGATGTGGCCCGCCACGAATTCTTCATCTCACAGTAGCAATTGCGACTTATGTCCTTTACTATTTGCTGCATGTATTCCAATCTCTGTCTTCCTCTACAGATTTTGCCCTCTACAGCTCCCTCTAGTACCATGAAAGTCATTCCCTCATATCTTAAGAGATGTCCTATCATCCTGTGCCGTCTCCATATCAGTGTTTCCCACATATTCCTTCCCTCTCCGATTCTGCACAGAACCTCCTCATTCCTTACCTTATCAGTCCACCCAATTTTCAACATTCGTCTGTAGCACCACTTTTCAGATGCTTCGATTCTCTTCTGTTCCGGTTTTCCCACAGTCCATGTTTCACTACCATACAGTGCGGTGTTCCAAATGTTCATTCTCAAAAATTTCTTTCTCAAATTAAGGCCTACATTACTGGCCATTAAAATTGCTACACCAAGAAGAAATGCAGATCATAAACGGGTATTCATTGGACAAATATAGTATTCTAGAAAAGACACGTGATTACATTTTCACGCAATTTGGCTGCATAGATCCTGAGAAATCATTACCCAGAACAACCACCTCTGGCCGTAATAACGGCCTTGATACGCCTGGGCATTGAGACAAACAGAGTTTGGATGGCCTGCACAGGTACAGCTGCCCATGCAGCTTCAACACGATACTACAGTTCATCAAGAGTAGTGACTGGCGTATTGTGACGAGCCAGTTGCTCAGCCACCATTGACCAGACGTTTTCAGTTGGTGAGAGATCTGGAGAATGTGCTGGCCGGGGCAGCAGTCGAACATTTTCTCTATCCAGAAAGGCCCGTGCTGCTGCAAACGTGGTCGAACTGTTCGTGCAGATAGTTGTTGTCTTGCAAACGTCCCCATGTGTTGACTCAGGGATCGAGACGTGGCTGCACAATCCGTTACAGCCATGCGGACAAGATGCCTGTCATCTCGACTGCTAGTGATACAAGGCCGTTGGGATCCAGCACGGCGTTCCGTATTACCCTCCTGAACCCACCGATTACATATTCTGCTAACAGTCATTGGATCTCGACCAACGCGAGCAGCAATGTCGCGATACGATAAACCGCAATCGCGGTAAGCTACAATCCGACCTTTATCAAAGTCGGAAACGTGATGGTACGCATTTCTCCTCCTTACAAGAGGCATCACAACAACGTTTCACCAGGCAACGCCGGTCAACTGGTATTTGTGTATGAGAAATCGGTTGGAAACTTTCCTCACGTCAGCACGTTGTAGGTGCCTCACGTCAGCACGTTGTAGGTGCCGCCACCGGCGCCAACCTTGTGTGAATGCTCTGAAAAGCTAATCATTTGCATACCACAGCTTGTTCTTCCTGTAGGTTAAATTTCGCGTCTGTAGCACGTCTGTAGCAATTTTAATGGCCAGTGGTTTAAATTTGATACTAGTAGACTTCTCTTGGCCAGGTATGCCCTTTTCTGCCATTGCTAGTCTGCTTTTGATGTCCTCCTTGCTCCGTCCGTCACTGGATATTTTACTGCCAATGTACCAGAACTCCTTAACTTCCCTACTTCGTGACCATCGATCCTTATATTAAGTTTCTCGCTGTTCTCATTTCTACTACTTCTCATTACCTTCGACTTTCTTTGGTTTACTCTCAATCCATACTCTGTACTCACTAGACTGTTCATTCCATTCAGCAGATCATGTAATTCTTCTTCACTTTCACTCGGGATAGCAATGTCATCAGAGAATCGTATCATTGATATCCTTTCACCCTGAATTTGAATTCCACTCCTGAATCTTTCTTTTATTTCCATCATTGCTTCCTCGATGTACAGATTGAACAGTAGGGACGAAACACTGCATCCTTGTCTTACATCCATTTTAATACGAGCTTGGTCGTCCACTCGTTATTCCGTCTTGGCTTTTGTGCATATTGTATATGACCCGTCTCTCCCTGCATCTTACCTCTACTTTACTCAAAATTCCGAACATCTTACACGATTTTAATCTGTCGAATGCTTTTTCCAGATCGACAAATCATATGAACGTGTCTTAATTTTTCTTTAGTCTTGCTTCCATTATTAACCGCAACGTAAGAACTGCCTCTCTCCTGCCTTTACCTTTCCTAAAGCCAAACTGATCGTCATCTAGCACATCCTCAATTTTCTTTTCCATTCTTCTGTATATTATTCTTGTCAGCAACTTGGATGCATGAGCTGTTAAGCTGATTGTGAGGTAATTCTCGCATTATCAGCTCTTGACGTCTTCTGAATTGTTTGGATGATGTTTTTCCGAAAGTCAGCTGGTATGTCGCCAGGCTCATGCATTCTACACACCAACGTGCATAGTCGTTTTGTCGTCACTTCCCGCAACAACGATTTTAGAAATTCTGATGGAATGTTATCTGTCCCTTCTGCCTTATTTGGTCTTAAGTCCTCCAAAGCTCTTTTAAATTCTGGTTCTAATACTGGGTCCCCTATCTATCCTAAAGCGACTCCTCTTTCTTCTTTTATCACACCAGACAAATCTTCCCCCTCATAGAGGTTTTCAATGTATTCTTTCCACCTATCCGCTCTCTCCTCTGCATTTAACAGTGGAAATCCCGTTGCACTCTTAATGTTAGCACCCTTGCTTTTAATTTCACCGAAGGTTGTTTTGACTTTCCTGTGTTCTGTGTCAGTCCCACTGACAATCATTTCTTTTTCGATTTCTTCACATTTTTCATGCAGCCATTTCGTCTTAGCTTCCCTGCACTTCCTATTTATTTCATTCCTCAGCGACTTGTATTTCTGCATTCTTAAATAGTACTTACCCCAAAATCAATTTTAGCTTTGGGGTTGAGAGTGAGGTCGGTCTCCCGTTCCTTGATGTGTTTGTACATAGACGGCCTAACAACCTTGTTGAACACAGTGTATAGAAAGCCGACTAATGCAAATAGATTTTTAGATGTACTTTGCAACATCACCCAGCCCAGAAGCAAGCAGTGCTCAACATTCCGTCTCCAAGTGCCTTGCGTAGTAGCGATGACAACAGCTTGGAATCGGAGTTGAATTTTTTAAAGACGACTATGAAGTCCAATGGCTATGGTAGTTCGTCCTCAGGCAGGCCTTTTAACCGAAATATTAATTGTGCTAATGGGAAGGACGAGGAACCAACCGCCTTCTCACTCTGTAAGTTACTGTTTGTTTCTGGAGTCACTGAAAGCATAAACTAATTCTAAGGAAACCGGTATTCAGACCGCTTTCTTCAGTCAAAACAAAGTAAAAAAACTGTTTCCAACTGAAAACAGTTGCACCTGATGGTTTCCACACTGCGGGCGTCAATGAAAGACGTGTGGCTGCGGCAAAGTGAATGTAGGTGAAACGGGAAGGACTGTAAAATAACGCGTTAAGGAAAACGAACACCACACGCGGCTGAAACAAAGTAAGAAATCGGCGGTAGCGAAACATCACGAGAACGGTGACCTTTACATCGATTTGAATAACGTATGTGTGCTGGCTCACGAAACCAACATTTATAGAAGAAAAGTCCGAATAACGACTGAAGTATCTAAGAACAATTGCAACTTCAGTAGAGAGGACCGCCACATGCTTTCGGTATCGTGGCTCCCAGTTAGTTCGCTTTCTGCACTGTTTCACACATATTTTCCGCGTTTCACTTACGAATTTCACAACCTGACATCAAACCTTTTCATGACAAGAGTATGCATTTCATCTTATTCAAGAGCAAAAAGAAATCATGTACGAGGCGTGTTTTTTAAGTAAGATCCGTTTTGTTGTAGACACTATAGTTTATTCACTGAGAACTGGGACAAAACATAAACATTGTCACGTGAGCGACTACGCTCGTTTCCAGAGAAAGCATTCGGTGTCCACGTGATACGTAGGGGTGTGGAAAATCCTTGGCGCACGCTTTGCAGCTGGCGGCGTTCGGCTGGCTGCCGAGTTGTCACAGCGGACCGTGAGAAACCTGGGCAACAATGTACGAATTAAATTTAACAATAATGTTAAACTGAGTTCATTCTGTCGAAGCAGATTTATTTTCATTCAAACACAATTAATTGTTAATTTTAATAACAATACCAGTAATAATAAAGATAAAGGACGAAACAAGGTTCACTCTGTCCGAACTTGAACCGTTTTCATTGAGGTTTATAACAAACCGCTCCTCTCTCTCCTCTATAATGTAGTCTAATTTCCACATTTGAGTTTCCACTTGTTCTACGACATGGAGGACGCACTTGTTCCAGTCCTCTGCAGTCACTGTTCTTACTGCTTCTTCTAGCAGTACTTTAAATTCCGGCATTTTGTATGTTTTGTTTTTCGCTGCAACATAGCCTTTGATTCTTGCCCACACTAACTCGATGGCGTTTAATTCACAGTGGTACGGAGGAATTCTGAGAACAGTTTCCCCCGCATTCCTCGCCATTTCATCTATTGCGTATTCGTTGTGCGCTGTTCTGTGATTTTTAACTATATCTAAAAGTGCTTTCTTCATCATACCGTCTTCGAAATCGATGTTTTTAGATTTTAGATACTCTGATATTTCGTGATTATTGGAATTCCCATTGGGAACTTCTTCTCTTCTCCGAGAATGGTACGGCGCGTTATCAAGAACACTAACTGCATTTTCCTGAAGACGCGGAAGAACATCTTGAAACCACTTCTCGAAGGTTTCGGCGCACATCTCCTCATGATGATCTCCACTTTTCTTGGATTCGAAAGTCCACAAACATCCTTCAATGAACCCTGCTTTGCTGCCAATGTGTGCGATAATCAGACGTTTCCCTTTACCTGATGGGCCCTTGCTTCTGGTGGCTAATCCGGACAGAAACGCTTGTTTTGAGGAATTTATAGTGCCATCTACCCAGACGTAACTTCGGGTATGTCCTGCGTTCACCCACGTCTCGTCCAAATAGTAAATGGGTCTGCCTTCATCTCTCAGCCGTTTAATGGTTCGAAGATAACGCCGCTTCCATAAAATGGTGTAATCCCTGTCTATTAGCATGCTATCGCGCCCACGCCGGACGTATTTGAAATTTCTTTCTCTCAATAACTTATAAAATGTAGTTCTGCGAAAATTGACCAGATCTGCATCTTCGTTCATGACTGTAAGCACTTTGTCAATTGTTGGCAATTCGTTACGAAAAAAAAAAAATTCGTGTACTTTCCTTCCTATCGCATTTCTATCGAAGTCATCAACACTTTCAGAAAGTTTCTGTCGTAATTTTCCTTTCTTGGGAGACTTCAAAGAGTGTGTGGCCTTGTACTCACTTATCACACGATACACTGAAGAGCGTCCAACACCTGTAGCTGCAGCTGTTTTCGAAACAATGTCATTCATCGACTGCTCTGGATGTAACAGTTCCGTTTTATACACATTAAGCACCATGTGCTTCTCGGAAGAATTTAATGATTTCTTTTTTACTCGCTTCTTTGGTAGACTCAGAACTGACACGTCGACCTCGTTCGCTGAATCCGTGGATGACATAATGAGGACAGCCGTATATGATGCTAATGAAATAAGTGAATATATAAAATAAGAAACCATGCCATGCTACTGGATGCACACATAAACAGTAAATGCTCAGTGTGACTACAAACTCATATACTTACTCTAATAATCAACAACTAGTCTTTCAAGATGAACTTAAGATATCCTGAAATCGCCGCTGTACAACACCCATTAACGAGCTCACACCTGCAACTGAGACGGCCACACTGACTGAGCGCCGCGTCTGTAAACCGCACAATGCATCGCTCATAAAGGACAAACGGTTGTACCCATCACATTCGAACAAAATACAAAATTAAATTCAAAACTTTCTGAAACTTTTCTCGCTTACACCCCACAAAAAATTTATAGGGGTAAAGTTTGTCGCTTACTATATTTCGGATAATGATTTGGTAAAAGTTCTGCATCAGACGAGAGATTTTAATTTATTACTTCACTATTACTGACTCTATTGGGCAGAAAATTTGCAGACGTCATCAACATATAGTGCTGAAGACAATCATAAAATTATTTTGCTGTGCGACAAACAGTTTAGGAGATATGGCGTGATAAGTATAGAGTAACGCGAAAAACAACTTTTCCTGAAAGCTTAAATTTTTTTTTTCAGTGACAATAAATTTTAATGTAATGTAAAAAAAGGTATCGGAAGGTAGTTCTCGGATCACTTCATCATGTTCAAGTGCCAAATTATAAAAAACACGACTTTCATTTTTTAATTTCTGACGCCCCTGCCTTGTACACCACTCAACGGCTGCGCTGTGGTCACGCGCCTTGCCGTGTTTACAGTACGTCTCTTGTTTCGGTGAATGGAGTTTAGTAGTTCGCGCGCATACCGCAACGAGCGCGGGAGTCGCATGCCTTGGGAACAACTGTGCTCAGTTTCAGCTCTGTGGCTAACCTGTACGGTTCTGTTCTGTGGTTTCAAAATGTTTAAGACTATCAACTCTTCTGCGGCGTGTGAGATTCGCTCAGTGATACGGTTTTTGTCAGGAAGGTACCTGTCTGCTGCAGAAATTCATCGACAGATTTGCGAAGTGTATGGTGATGCTGTTATTAGTGAAAGCAAAGTGCGTAACTGGGTACGAGAATTCAAAGATTACCGTGACAATGTCCATGATGAGGACCAGTCCAGTCGCCCTTCTTTGATTACAGATGATTTGGTGGCTTCAGTTGAAGTGAGGATTCGTAAGAACAGGTGCTTCACAATAACAGGTCTCTCAAACGAGAGGTCAGTCGAGATCAGTGCTTATTAACATTGTTTCTGAACACCTAAAGTTTGGGAAACTGTGCTCCCATTGGGTCCCGAAACTCCTAACAGACGATCACAAAAACCAAAGATTTGATTGTGCGATGAATTTCTTGACTCGTTATCGCAAAGAAGGTGATGGCTTCTTGAGTCAGATTGTAACTGGAGACAAAACATGGGTTTCGCATATCATGCCTGAAGCAACAGAGCATGAAATGGAGACACACACACTCACCCGTAAAGGTGAAGGCCAAACAGACTCTGTCCCAGCGCAAAATCATGGCGTCAGTGTTTTGGGATAGGTGTGGTGTTTTGCTTGTAGATTTCATGCAACAAGGAACCACCATCAATGCAGAAACATACTGCCAAACCCTGAGAAAGCTACGCAGAGCGATTGAAAACAAAAGATGTGGCATGATGACAAACGGAATTGTCCTTCTCCATGACAATGCAAGACCTCACACTTTAGGTCAGACCCACAATTTATTGGACAGATTTGGCTGGGAAGTTTTAGACCACCCACCCTACAGTCCTGATCTTGCGCCGAGCGATTACCATCTGTTCATCCACCTCAAACAACACCTCCATGGCAACTGTTACAATGATGACGACGACGTGAAAGCGATAGTAAACTCTTGGTTATCTGAGCAGGCATCAAGTTTTATGAAGAGAGTATTTTAAAATTGGTTGAGAGGTATGATACGTGTTTGAAGAAACTTTGCATCTATGTCGAAAAATAGAGTGAATTATGCACTTTCTGAAAATAAATTTACTTTTTTGAAATAACCTATCATTGTGAACTTATGTTCAAACGGACCTTACTTAAAAAACACGCCTCGTATTAAGGCAAACTACACCCAATGTAGGACCCACAGGGTCAGAAATGCATCGTGTATTTAATAAAACACGAAAATTTGTGACTGAAGGCGTTTTTTAATCCATGCTTCCAGTGTGTTAGGGATCTGATTTTCCTACTCATCTTCATTACCATATATTTTACCACATTTTAAGCTAGCTGCCATTCATCACACCAACTACAAATTTTGTCAGAGTCATCTTGTGTCCTCCTATAGGGATTCAACAACGAAACCATCCTGTATATCACAGCATCATCAATAAAAAGTCCCAGGTTGCTGCCCACACACTTTCCGCTAAATCATTTATGATTGCAGAGAATAACAGCAGTCCCATCGCACTTCCCTGGGGCACACCTGACGACACCCTTGTCTCTGATGGAACACTCGCCATTGTGGCCAGCATACTGGGTTCTATAACTTAAGAAGCCTTTTAGCCACTCCAATGTCTGGGAACCTATTCCGTATGCTCATACCTTTGTTAAGAGTCTGATCTGTCTGTTGCCCTTCCTTCATAGTTCGCAGTATATCATGTGAGAAAGGGACAAGCTGAGATTCGCATGAGCGATGCTTTCTAAGCCCGTGCTCATTCGTGGACAGAAGCTTTTCGGTCTCACGGAAATTTATTATACTAAAACTGAGATTGTGTCCAATAATTCAGGAGCAAACCGATGTTAAAAATGTTTGTATGTAATTTTATGGTTCTGTTCTTCTACCCTTCTTATACGACGGTTGTCCAGAAAGTAATGCACCTCAATTTTTCCTGAGCCGAACACAATTCTACGAATGCAAAACGTTGCATATGTATTATTTGAAGTCAACTGAGTGAGCGCACCAAGTTTCCATCACTTCCGACAGATAGCGTAGCAGCAGGACTCTTTGAAAACGGCGTCTGTAGGTGATATACGTTACAAGCAACATGCCATCATTGAATTTCTCACTGCAGAGAAAGAAACTGCGGGGAATATTCACAAAAGCTTGTGCAAAGTCTAGCGAGCATCTTCTGTCAACAGCAGTGCAGTTAGTCGCTGGGCACGGAGGGTGAGGTCATCAGAAGGCGATTCGGCGGAGCTCCAGAGCTCCATGATTTACAGCGGTCGGGCAGAACATCCGCGGATGTCACTCCTGACACGCTGCAGCGTGTTGATGTTGTGATTCACGAGGACAGATGCATTCGTGGACGACACCTTGAAGACAATGCGGAGGTGATTCACACAGTGAAGCACTGGCTCCGCCACCAGGACAAGAACTGGTACCAACAGGGCATATGCCCTTGTTTCGCGCTGGAGGAAGGCATGGAAAACAGGATGTGTAGGTAAAACACCATTCTTTCGTGTATGTAATTCTCATTATGTTCAATAAAGAATTCTTGAAGAAGAAAATGTGGTGCATTACTTTCTGCGCAACCCTCATATATAGGTGTCATCTGTGTTTTCTTCCAGTCGCTTGGGATTTCGTGTTGGGCGATAGATTCGCGACAAATGCAAACTAAATGAGGAGCCAACACAGCAGTACTCTTTGTAATATCGAACTGGTATTAGATCTGGAACTGGTGACCCATTTGCTTTCATCTATTTTAATTGTTTCTCTACACCAGGGGTGCCTATTATTACGTCCTCCACAGGGGAGTCTATGTGATAATCAAAGGATTGTGTGTTTGTACGATTCTCCCTCAGATTCTCCGCAAGATCTTTTGCTAAAGTATGATGGTGGTTGTTGCATGCTTCACGCATCAATCTTTTTACAGATGCATGAATCTCTATTAACTTTCACCTCTCGTCATTAACGCGTCTTCTTTTGAACAGAGAGTGAAACAGTCTCTGCTTCCTCAGCATTTTCCGGATTTCGTTCTTAAGTCACAGTGCGTCTTTACCGTCCTTAATTCACTACTCATCACATATTTCTTTAGAGCACAATTTACGATCCGTTTAAACTTTATCCATAATTCCTCTACGTCCATTATATTGGTACTAAATGATATCTATTCATTGTCTAAGTTGGATGTTAACAACTGCTTATCTGCTCTTTGTAATAGAAATAGTCTCCTAGATTTCTTGATTGATTTATTAACTTCAGTAACCATAGTCGCTACGATGGCATCAGGATCACTATTTCCCGTCTCTATACTGACGCCGTCATAAGGTCACGCCTCTTTGCATATACAAGGTATAAAATATTTCCATAGCGTGAGGGATGTTGAACTAGCTGCTAAAGGCATTTTTCGGAAAACGTGTTCAAAAGCACCTCGCTAAAACTCCATAAACGTTCCTGTCTATATTCAGCAGTTTAAATTCCCTTCCAACTAATACTGCATGACCTGAGTATTTCCACGCTGCTGATCGTAAACTTTCTTTGAAAGACCCTAGAACTGTCACAGAGGAATCGGATGGCCGGTAGAAACTTTGGGTTTCACACAGCTCTCGGTTGCGATAACAATATGAATGCGAGAAATTTCCTGGAGGGCAGTAAATTTGGGGACTTCGCTACGAGTACTTCAAGAAACTGCTTGTAAGTTTTGACAGTCGAAATCTGCGTGTTGTTGGCGAGTGTTCATCAGAGTATCTGAGACTATGAGCTAGACAAAAAAAACAGCATTTGCACTCCACAAGTAGTCTCCCACTTGATACCCAAGGAGCTTTACTTTGTGTAGTGTTCCCCTGGCCTAGAAAGGGGAATCCTATAATTCCCCACCCAACAAGCAAGTCCAGAAATCTGCAGCCAAGACAGTCAGAAAGTGGACTTACTATGGTAGAATGTTCAGTCATTGCCTGGTACTGTTGAGGAGAAGCCAGTTTTGATGCAGTGCTGCATGTCGGGTATGTTCTCCAGTACCACTATAGGTGCAGAGTACGGAATGCAAGAGCTTTTGTACTTCATTTATTGACCAATGACTCCATGCTGTTCGTGCAGCCCAAACTGACACTAGGCACAGTGTTGATGGGAGGGACCTAATAGGGTGCAGTCATCTAGTCAGACATAACATGGCCAATATCCCAAAGGCAGATGTGACGCCCATACAGCGGAAGGCTGAAGCAAGGCAATAACTGACCCGAAGGTGTCCTTATTGACCGAATAACGTGTCAGCTCCAGTGCCACAAGACTAGGCGGCTATCTAGCTGTCGGCGGACAGACCAGCAGATCCGTCTAGTAGACACTGCTGCTCGGTAAGAGTCGGTGTTGACTAGCCATACAATCGGCCTATGTCTGGCCAGGAGACTGCGCTGATCGAATACACTATTCGATAGAAGAATGGTTTTGTTGTCTGAACCAGGAGTACTTATACTCATTCCACTAGGTATGACGTAGGATCCTATCAAATGATCGGCTGTGGAATTGCCGTGCTGGGCTATTCAACATAGCATACGACGCACTATGGACGATGGAATGCCGAGTTGTTAGTTTTTGGCAGTGTCCAGCTGAAGGATAGCGGCTGTAACTGACCTGCATATTACTTGGCTGGATCCAAAGGACTGCTTGCAGCTTAGCCTGAAACTGTAGGTTAAATAGTGCACATTGTAAGGTATAAGGCCTAGCTCTCAAGTGATGGAACCAGTTTTAAGTTTAATAGCATTGGAAAACTGAAAAGCAGCAGTCTCCTAAACCAGTGTTCCACTGTTTTTATATTTTCTCTTCTATGCGGAGGGTGAAGACAGTGATCTACTCGCCGCAGTTCTACTAGCTTAGCGCCAATTGCTACGCTCGCATAGACTGTATGGTCTGCACGTAATTTTTTCGTTAATCGAGTTTTATGTTGTTACACTCTTTGCTCATGTGTAAAAGCAAATACCAGTTTTTCAAATGGCTCTGAGCACTATGGGACTTAACATCTATGGTCATCAGTCCCCTAGAACTTAGAACTACTTAAACCTAACTAACCTAAGGACATCACACAACACCCAGCCATCACAAGGCAGAGAAAATCCCTGACCCCGCCGGGAATCGAACCCGGGAACCCAGACGTGGGAAGCGAGAACGCCACCGCACGACCACGAGCTGCGAGCAAATACCAGTTTTTGTAGTTCTACCTTCAAAATTACCTTAATAGCAACATATTTCCAAAAGACCTTTGATTCCTTTTTTCCCTATGGGATGGTATTTCTACAAATCGCTTTTTAATTGATGCCTACAGTGTGAGTCCAACACCCCCTCCAAATTTCAAGTTTCTGTTTGTACTGGGTTGGGCTAGGCGATGATAAGTCAGTGAATCAGTGAGGCCCTATTTCACCCCCTTAGGTGCTGAATTTCCAGTAACACTGAAACACATTTTTTTTAATTTCTAACCGAATAGCCCAATACAATTTTTCATAGATTCAGCTTTAAGAATGCGTTTGTAACGAAATATATTCATAAAACTTTTCCTCTATTATTTCTTCTCCTTAGTGGTCGAATTTCCAAAAACACTGAAACAAATACTTTTTTTATTTCTGACCGAGAAACTAAATAACAGTTTTCGTAATTGTAATTCTTAATAGTGACATATTTTCAAAGAACCATTCATCCACTATTTCACCTCCTTTGGGTTGGAATTTTGAAAAATCCCTTCTTAAACAATGCCTACACTATAGGGTCAACACCCTCTCCCAATTCAAACTTTCTATCCTGAACGGTTTGTGCTGGACAATATGAGTCAGTCACGATATTTCCTCTTATATATAAAGATGACTAATGAGCTAGCATGCTCAAAACACTTCTGTAGTCACAGGAATGTCACTTGTTACTACAAACAACCAAATGTATTTTATTGTATATTGTACCCACACATTTAGATATGTTTAATAACATACGAGGGTCACTCCAAAAGAAATGCACACTATTTATGTAAAAATACCGTTTTCATTCTGCATGTGTGAAAGTTTTACAGTGTGTAGATACATCCTTCCTGCTTGTTTTCAAACTTAGTTCAACCTGTTCCCGTGAGTGGCGCCGTCACAGCATGTCTTCAAGATGGCTGCTACACTTGACGTTCGTCAGAAGCAACGTGCTGTCATAGAATTCCTGTGCTGTGAAAACGAGACAGTGGGAAACATCCACAAGAGGTTGAAAAAGGTGTATAGAGATGCTGCTGTCGATCGCAGTACAGTTAGTCGGTGGGCAAGCAGGTTACGTGATGAAAGCGGGCACGGCAATATTGAGGAATGTCCTCGCAGCGGCAGCCCTCGTACTTCCTGCACACACTCCAGACAATGTGCAGAGAGTTAACGAATTGGTGGCTGCTGACAGACGCATCATTGTGAAAGAATTGTCACGCTATGTTGGGATAGGGGAAGGAAGTGTTTGCAGAATACTGAAAGTGTTGGCGTTACAAAAGATCTGTGCCAGGTGGATTACCAGGATGTTGACAGTGGCTCACAAAGAAACAAGAAAAATGGTATGCAGCGAACTTTTGGAACAGTACGAGAATGGTAGAGATGAATTTCTTGGACGAATTGTGACAGGTGATGAAACATGGCTCCATCATTTTTCACCAGAGACGAAGAGGCAATCAATGGAGTGGCATCATGCAAATTCACCCAAGGAAAAAAAAATTCAAAACCGCACCTTCTGCTTGAAAAGTCATGGCTACAGCGTTTTTCGTTTCCGAAGGACTCTTTCTTGTGGACCTCATGCCAAGTGGAACTACCATAAATTCTGATGCAAATGTGATGGCACTGAAGAAACTTCAAGCTCGACTGAGTCGTGTTCGACCACATTGGCAAAAGTAGGATGTTTTGCTGTTGCACGACAATTCAAGGCCACATGTCAGGTCGAAAACCATAGAAGCGATCACAAAACTCGGATGGACAACACTGAAACACCTGCCTTACAGTCCTGACCTGGCTCCATCTCTTTGGGAAACTGAAAGACTCTCCTTGTGGAACAAGGTTTGAAGATGATGACTCCCTTGTGCACGCTGACAAACAGTGTCTCCAACAGGTTGCTCCAGAATTTTACTGTGTGGGTACAGAGGCGCTGGTTCCAAGATGGGGTAAGGCAGTTGAGAGGGATGGAAATTATGTGGAGAAATGAAAATATTGTCCCTAAAGGATGTACCTACACACTGTAAAACTTTCAAACATGTAGAATAAAAGATGGATTTTTTAAAAAAATAGTGTGCATTTCTTTTGGAGTGACCCTCGTATTTGTAAATAGCAAACAAATACATCGTTACAAATCATAACATGTCTCATATCCAGGGATCAGTATATACCACTGACAGAAGCCTGCAGAACGGCATGAGAAAAACATTTAAATGCCTCTAAAAGGAAAAAGCTTCCAACATTCATCACCTAGGACAAATCTTTTCAGTCCTCCCTTCCCCCTCTATTCATAGTCACGGATATACAAGTAAGCACAATAATACTCGTGAATGTACACACACACACACACACACACGATGTATAAGGCCATGGGGATGAAGCAACTATACTCTGTGTCGTTCATCTTTACCAGTGCCTGAATGTGGGTGGTGATGCATTCTCATTGCCACCTCTCGGTTATTGTAGCTATTGCAGTGACTATGGAGCCAAATGGAACCTGTTATACAGTGACTGTTTCTGGTCATTTTCAGGATGGCGGGCTAGTCCCCTGGGGCAGCGAGAAGTCGATGACTCCAGTGCTGGCAGTGGTGTTCCTGGCGGTGCTGCTGCTGGTGTTAGTGGTGCCGGCGCACTGTGCAGCATTGGAGGCGCGCCGCTCGCGCCAGCTGGTCACTTGGCTGCTGATGGACGAGCAGCTGCGCGCATGCGCCCAGGGCCCGCTGCGGCTGCTGGCACAGCAGCTGGCCTTCCAGCCGCCCGCCTTCCAGCTGTTTGGTACCGTCGCAGTGGACCTGGGACTGCTCTTCTCTGTCCTGTCGGCCCTCTCAACTTACACCGTGCTGCTCATTACCTTCAAGTAACACGTTCTGAAACAGCCTCAACATAAGACCCACGAAACAGGCAATTCTATAAAATATAGAGAGATATTGTTTCTGTTACCAGCAATGAATTTAGCTAACCGTTGGATTCAGCGTTTCTAGCCCTTTCAAAATGCTTTTGGCTCTGTGCTACATTGGATCTTAATAAACAACTTAAAAAGGGACAAACTACAGGGTGTCCCACAAAGAACTGGTATGCCTCCAGCCTGAGATTCAAGTAACAATGAACTAACTAAAAAGGAATAGATAATAGTAACGTTAAATAACGTGTAGCTACCTCTTTGTTAGAGATGCTGAAAGTGGTGGCCAGGGGCATCCAGGCGTCGCTGACTTCGTGTGATGACGTCACCAGCAACATGCTGTAACTCTGCAGGATTGATGTTGTTAATTCCTATAGTAATGTTCAGTTTAAGATCGTCTACTGTGCGAGGATTGTCAGCAAACACTTTGGTTTTTAGAGTGAAATAAAAATCACACTATAACAAGTCCGGGGACCTTGGGGGCCAGAGGCCTCTTATGACAAGTCTGTTTTCAGGGAACTTGTTGTGATATAGGTCATACTTTACTTGGATGTGTGACCAGTTGCTCCATCTTGTTGGAATACTGCATACAGCTTCTCCGCCTCTGTTAATTGTGCATAGAAAGAGTCAAAGTTTTCTAGATATCTGGCTCTGATTAGGATGTAACTGAAAAATCGAAGGGCATTTGAGAAATCTGTGCAAAAATAAAAACTACTTACCTGTTTGGGGTAAACATTTTCTACTTTTCGACATAGACTCCTTTCAGACTTACACACTCCATCCAACACTGTTCTAATTTGTTGACCCTTCCGAATAATAGGAATTGTCCAAGTCTGCAAAATAGCTATTAGCTGCTGCAAATACCTCCTCGATTGAATAAAATCTTTGTCCCACCAGCCATTTCTTCAAATTGGGGAACAAATAGTAGTTTAAGGGAGCCAAGTCTGGAGAATAGGGGGGATGTGAAACAAGTTGGGATCCTATTTCTAATAATTTTGCGACCACAACTGCTGAGGTGTTTGTTGGTGCATTGTCGTGACGGAAAAGAACTTTTTTGAGGTCCAATCGCTGGCGTTTCTCTTGCAGCTCGGTTTTCAAACGGTCTAATAACGATGAATAATATACACCTGTAATAGTTTTACCCTTTCCCAGATAGTCAATGAGGATTATCGATTGCGAATCCCAAAACACAGGTGCCATAACCTCTCCGAGCTAAGGACTGGTCTTCGTCTTTTTTGGTACAGCTTCTCCCTTGGAAACCCATTGTTTAGATTGTTGTTTGATCTCAGGAGTATAGTAATGTATCCATGTTTCATCCACAGTGACGAAACGACTCTTAAAGTCCTGCAGATTCTTCCTGAACAGCTGCAAACCATACTTACAACACTTCACACGATTCCATTTTTGGTCAAGCGTGAGCAATTGCGGAACCCATCTTGCGGATAGCTTTCTCATGTTTAAACGTTTATGCAAAATATTATGTACCCATTCATTCGAGATGCCAACAGCACTAGCAATTCACGCACCTTAACTCTTCTGTCATCCATCACCATATCATGGATTATATCAATGATTTCTGGAGTCATAACCTCCACAGGGCGTCCAGAACGTTCAGCATCACTTGTGCCCATATGGCCACTCCGAAAATTTTGAAACCACTTATAAACTGTTCTAATCGAAGGTGCAGAGTCACCGTAATGTTTATCAAGCTTCTCTATAGTCTCCTGAGGCGTTTTGCTTTTAATAAGTAATGTTTAATCACCACACGAAATTCTTTTTCGTCCATTTTTTTGACAATCACTCGACTTCCTTGACTCACACGAATGCCAAACACAAAGAAATAGACCAATATGGCTGAAACTTGGTGTGCGTTCTTTCCAAAGATGCTACTAATAAACATGACCTCGATAAGCGCCGGTCGTGCCATCTCTCGGACTTTGCACGGACTTTTCAAACGCCGCTCGTATAGGGTCAATAATGCACATGCCGGACAAAACACAACAAACACCTATCTTCGCTGAGTGGAGAGGTTCTTCATGCAGAATATGTGGCTTGTCCTGCGACAAGTATCAGCAGTTTTGATTAGTGCTGGTCGTGGGGAGTTTCCTACCAGGATACTTCGCTAGAAACATTTCTTTACGTTCCTTGATGGACTCTACCTTTACTTAACACCCCACCATATCAATTCGCTGTTCTAACGCAAACTGCTTCATTTGTGTAACAACTCAGCAAAAAAACTCACAAAAACTCACGCACAAACACGCAGCTACACGAACATGTAGTGTAGCTACTTCACAAGCAATTCGATTAGAGATGATTAATCAGTACGTGAGGCATATTGGTTTTATTGGGACACCCTGTACTTGCATTTCTATAGCTCTATAATTTGTTGATATCACTGAAGGCAAAAATTGTAGATCTCCTGTGCAGAAGCACAGCAGAAAATGGGCAGAAAGGTTTTGAGAAGAGGGGGGGGAGAGATGTAAATGTGTACCAGTATGTAAACAGTCAGGCCACACATAAAAGGAGACATTACAGATCTTCACAAATATAATTGTTGCAAGTATCTGTGTGAATACCAATGTAATAAAGAGATCAGTTGCTAATTAAAAAATTCTTACCAAACCATCTAATGACATCTCTCTCCCAGTACCAAACACTTTCACATAATCGTTAACAAGTTACCGATATTACTGACAATATGTTACGAAAAAGTAAATGTGACGCTATTCCATTACACATGGCCCAGATTTTCTTCAGAGACCCTGTAAAGATAGGTGCAAGGTAATGGGCCCTCACATGTAATGTATCTGTTATAACTGATGCACAACATTTGTTACCGAAACTTATAAAATATTACAGACCAATATTTTAATTCTCATCATTATTCTGCCATTTACAAATCAATTAATACAAAATTTGTTTTAAGAACTGTTTTTGTTAATAATTCTTAAACAAATATTTTCATGAATTTGTGATCATACTTCATAAACTTGATGTGCTATACTTAGTTTAAGAAACCTTCTAACACATAGAATGAAATTTTCACTCTGCAGCGGAGTGTGCGCTGAACTGAAACTTCCTGGCAGATTAAAACTGTGTGCCGTACCGAGACCAGAAATCGGGGCCTTTCCTTTTCACGGGCAAGTAATCAACAGACTGAGCTACGCAAGCACTACTCATGACCCGTCCTCAGAGCTTCAACTCCGCCAGTACCTCGTCTTCTACCTTCCAAACTTCACAAAAGCTCTTCTGCGAACCTTGCAGAACTCCTGGAAGAAAGGATATTGCGGAGACATAGCTTAGCCAGAGCCTGTGGGATGATTCCAGAGTGAAATTTTCACTTTGCAGTGGAGTGTGCGCTGTATTTGTAAATGGTTTAACTTAATTAATGTATATCTTTGACCCTGACATCATCTTAATATCATGTCAGAGAATGTGACTTTAATGGAAATATTACATATATTTCACTTCCAAGTGAAGGTTACATAATTTTTACTACTCCCTTGCGATATATTTACACATTATTTTAATATTACGTTCTAATTCTTTAGAAAGAGGAGGGAAGGGGTGTGGGGTATAAATCAGAACTGAGCTAGGTGCATTTCTTTTAAATTTGTTTTCTTCTTTTATTAAAATTATATTCTGACCGGCTGTCTCATTATAATACTTTGGCTGGAAAGAAGGGCGGGGGCGGGGCATAAAGAACAATCGAGCTAGTTTCGTCATTTCGAATTTTCATTTGATTTTCTGCTTAATTTTCAATACCGCTTTATAATGGACTGGAGATAAGAGGGCTTTGATTTTCCACCTATCACAACTGGGCTATTTTCACCCACTGAATTTTTAATTTACTCTTTCATTTTTTAATATTTCAGTGTTATTGGCTGGAGAGTCACAATGGAAGCGGGAGGAGAGGGTTGTTGCCTCTCACTGATAAGGAAGGTGATGTCACTGATAAGACTAATGATGTAATGAGTTCAAGATAATCGGTGATGTCATGCATGACCATGGCCAAGTGGCCACCTTCAAGACCATTTTAAGGTGAAAGTGTACTGAATAGTTAGGTAGCCCTACTACCAGTAAGCACGTTGTTTAACATGTCTCACATAGCTGTTGCAGTATAAATGCAACTCTGTTTGTAGAATATTTTGCACAGCTGCTATAATCTCAAAAGAAGTGTTGATAACTGCGAGAAATTGTGATGTCCAAGTACTTCAGAACAAAGTATTCTCGGTTTTCAAGTGGCGTCAATTCGAATGAAATTGTCAGGCTTTCGATGGCTATCACTGTATTTGTCGTTAAGAGTAAAATCACTGACTGACGAGGCTGGACTTTTTGCTTTTCATTATTGTTATTTCATCCACCCGCACCCCATATGACTATAAAAAATGAAATGAGACGAGAAACAAGAAGCAGATAACGGAGATATTTAAACGGAATTTAAAACTTTTTAAAGGTGAGAAATAATTTAGAAGATTTTAGATATACGATAGATGAATTCTAGTACTTATGTTGCAGAAACACCGATATTTAAAAGAAGCACTTTCCTGCCACTAGAAATTAGAAGGGCCTGCCATCACACAGAGAGTCAGTTATTGAAGGGAAGAAGGTTAGCCGGTGATCAGGGAAAGAATGTGATGGTATAAGGATGAAGGATTGCTGCATAGCAGCGATGGAATAGGAATGTCTGTTGGGACATAAGATGGAGTGGAACAGGGAGGGGAAATTGTGACACTATTAGTTTTTGGGAAAAGGGGGTGGGGAAACGAAGGCACATGGGGAAAAAGGGGGTAAAAAGTGCAAGGAAAGGAGGAATAGGAAGCCCTGATAAGGTGGATTGGGTCAGGTGGACCTACAGCTGGTAGTATGGGTAGGTGTTGAGGCCATGAACTGGGATGGAGAGATGGTTGAAGTTTCTTTGGGATAGCGTGTGGAGGATGTGCAGGTGGAGGGTTGGTGGGATGTGTTGGTAAAGGCGTAGCAGCGTATGAGGAATGGAAAATAGAGGGGAAATGATAGGATTATTGGAGTCAAGTGTGACGACGGTGTAAAGTGTTCGGAGGTGTTCAGTGTGACCGAGCAATGACTAGAATTTCATGATTTGGTAAAGGTCGCTTGTGGGGGAAGGGAAACAGATGCAGAAAGTGAGGTGGAGTACATGGCATTCCTGGATCTGGAGGGACTGATAGAACTTGGGTGGGGCAGAGATCCATGCAGTATCTGCATAACAAAGGATGGGATGGATTATAGGTTTCGAGGGCAGTGGAAGGGTGCATTCCACAAGTATAACCAGTTGGTAGTTTTAGTCTATTATGGGCTTTCTGTTGGATGGCTAGTCGGTGAGATTTCCACATTAGTTGCTGATCGATTGTTAGTCCAAGATATTTTAATTGTATTAGTTAATTGGATAGGGCAATCACGAATGGTAAGATAGAAGTCATGGAGAAGAAGGGTGTGGGTGGAGTATGCTATAATTATTGCCTTAGTTTTGGAAGGGTTGATGTTGAAGTGCCGTTGGTTACACCAGGAAGTAAACTGAATGAGATTTATTTGGAAGGATGTTAGGATTTATGGAGTGTATGATAGATAGCGAGGAATGTGGTGCCATAAGCATGCTAAAAGATGTGGGTTTGTGGAGATGGTTTGCGCACATTGCTGTGTAGAAGACGTAGAGGAGAGGAGACAGGACAGAGCCTTGTATCATGCTTGCAGTGGACTAGAATGTGTGAGAGTTGGTGTTGTTAATGGTGACAAAGGATGTATAATTGGAGAGAAGAATACAGTAAGGCAGACACAGTTAATTGTAAGTGTTTAAGTATGGGGTTTGAAAAGATCAGAATGTCATATTTCGTCACAGTATTTCTCTAGATCGAGGGAGACAAAAGTAGCATATTTACAGCTGTTGAGCTTGTGGGATAAGAAATTAGTGAGGTGAAGGAGCTGGTCATCAGAAGAGAAGGTGAAACGCAGCCACACTGGTTAATGGGAAGGAAGTGGTATTGGTTCAGGCGTTGATGGATATGTCAGTAGAGTATGGGGTCAAAGACGTTGCTGAAAACTGAGTTGAAGGAGATGCGGCAATAGGAGGAGGCATTTGTAGGAGGTTTCTGTGATTTAAGGAAAAGTAGATTTTCGAGGTTTCCCACAGCTCAGAAGGGTGACCTGTGGAGGGATAGTGGTGTAAATGATTGCAAGGATGACGAGAAAATAGAGGAGGCATTCTTTACGTTGTCGACAGGTGATGTTGTCGTGTGTTGTATTTGATGTGAAGCACTTGTTTTAAGTACTAGGTCTACAACTTTGCTCCCGCCATTTTTTCTCGAAGTTCGGGCTTTATTGGAAAACTTACAAAAAAATTATGATTCATAGTACTGCCCATCGCTGGCCACTACATTCTCTTCCATCTTTCGGATAGCATACGAATCCCATGGCGGAAGAACTTGGCGTCTTTTGTGAGGATCCATGAATCGATTCAATTTTGCACTTCTTCATATGATCGGAAGTGCTGGTCAGCCAGACTGTATGGCACTGATCGAAAAAGGTGGTAGTCTGAGAGAGCAACGTATGGAGAATACGGTGGGAGGGATAGGACTTCTCATTTCAACGTTTCCATGTATATTTTGACGGGTTTTGCGACGTGGGGTCGAGCACTGACCTGCTAAAAAATTGGCTTTACGTGTCTATCGTTATATTGTGGCCGTTTCTGTTTCAGTTCTGGGCTCGAACGCATCAATTGCTTTCGATAATGGTGTCCTGTGACTGTCTTCGTCTGTTTCAGTAGCTAAGAAAACGTTCTGTCTTCCACCGCCATGCCCGTCTTCGACTTCAAAATCACCGTTCTTAAGGCGTTGAAAACATTCTCTGGGTGTTCTTCCACTGATAGTTCCCTCACCATTGATCTTACCCAGCATTTTCAGAGCCACAGCCGCAGATTTCTTCATGTTAAAGCAGAAAATTGAAACCTCCAGCAAATGGCGAGAAATGGATACGTAAGTTGATGTACTTAATCGAGAATAACTTTATGATGCAATCACAAATCGACTAATATTTTTACGGCAATATGTTTACAGATGCCTAAGCTTATTGTATTACATCTATGACCAACCACCCGAACCCCATTTGCCGCTACTGATATCTATTGCAAAACGGCGAAAGCAAAGTTGTAGACCTAATACGTCAGTTGACAAATTACCATTAAAACTTCCTGGCAGATTAAAACTGTGTGCCCGACCGAGACTCGAACTCGGGACCTTTGCCTTTCGCGGGCAAGTGCTCTACCATCTGAGCTACCGAAGAACGACTCAGGCCCGGTCCTCACAGCTCTACTTCTGCCAGTATCTCGTCTCCTACCTTCCAAACTTTACAGAAGCTCTCCTTGGAACCTTGCAGAACTAGCACTGCTGCTCAGATATTAGAGCACTTGCCCGCGAAAGGCAAAGGTCCCGAGTTCGAGTCTCGGTCGAGCACACAGTTTTAATCTGCCAGGAAGTTTCATATCAGCGCACACTCCGCTGCAGAGTGAAACTCTCATTCTGGAAACATCCCCCAGGCTGTGGCTAAGCTATGTCTCCGCAATATCCTTTCTTTCAGTTTTAATCTGCCAGGAAGTTTCGTATCAGCGCACACTCCGCTGCAGAGTGAAACTCTCATTCTGGAAACATCCCCCAGGCTGTGGCTAAGCCATGTCTCCGCAATATCCTTTCTTTCAGGAGTGCTAGTTCTGCAAGGTTCGGAGGAGAGCTTCGGTAAAGTTTGGAAGGTAGGAGACGAGATACTGACAGAAGTAGAGCTGTGAGGACCGGGCGTGAGTCGTGCTTCGGTAGCTCAGATGGTAAGTCGGCTTTTGGCGGCCGTGGTGTGCGGACCTCCGGCGTGTGCTGTGCGCTGCGGTCTGCTGCGCTCCGCTCGGTAAGCCAAGCGCCTGTTGCAGTAGTTAGCTGCGTTATTTGAGACTCTTGATGGATTCATTTTAGAAGGAGAGATGGATCAGCCTAATAGAAGAGACACGTTGAAATTTGTTTTTGACCAGAAAGGGCAGAGACCGAATTCGTTCGAAATTGAGACATGGCTAGAGAAAGTTGTGAAAATTTCGTTTGAGGATATTATTGGTATTCACCTTTCAATGGTAACATTGTGTATGTCAAGCTTAAAAACACGGAATTGTGTGACAAAATTGTTGAATCTAGTGGCTTAACATTTAAGTTCAAACATCACGATGGCAATATTAATGAAGTTCGTGTTACGCATGCTGACTTTGGATTAAGGACTGTCCGTATCTTTGAGCTACCATTTGATATCACCGCTGAGCAGATCAATTCGGCGATAGCTCCTTATGGGAGAATAATTAGCAATTTTGCAGAAAAGTGGTCTCCTGCTCACAAGTTCCCCGTCTTGAATGGTATCAGGCAACTGCGAGTTGATTTACACAAGCACATGCCCTCGTTTATAAATGTTTGTGGTTATCGGGCTATTGTAATACATGATGGGCAGTCAAGAACCTGCGCGTCTTGCGGCGGTACAGGCCATGTCCGCTCGCAGTGTATACAACGACGAGTGGCCCAGCTACCTGCGGGCGAAGCAGTGAGACCCCCTGCCATGTCAACGTTGCCTTTAACTTATGTAGCGGCAGCCGCTGGACAACTCCATACGCATGACGCTCCTGACGCGAATCGGGACGCTACTCAGGATGATGCACCTCGCGACAATGAAGTGATAATGGAAGTTAGCGACTCGACGGTGACAACACAGCCAAAGAGTCAAGAAAAAGAACCAAATATCTCTGTTCAAATAGAACAAACTCCTGAACCGATTATAGTCCTTCAGAATGAGCAGTCTCCAGAAAACCACAAGGAAACAAACCCATCACTTGCCAGCGAACACGACCGAGCGCGAGAAACCCAAGAGGCAATGGAAAACGATGAAACCTCCCCAAGAATCAGTCCTCCGAGGAAACATAAAAAGAGGAGACTAGCTCATAAGGGCGCTGAACAACTGGCACCGCCTTTGCGAGAAAAAGCAAAGCAGATTAGCAACAAACTACATGAAGAACAACATAGTAATCCAGTTCTGAGTATGCAGGCACCTGACCCCTTGCAAGCCAAATCAAATACACCATGCCCCATGTCAACGGACCATTCGTCACACGAGAGATTGAAGCTGATAGCAATTTCGATGCAGACAAGGTTTTCCCTGATACTAGACATGCAAAAAAAGAGACATCGAAAGCTAATCAACGCAAAACCTGGGCTGATGAATCGGATGAAATGAATCAAGATGAAGAATTGAATCAAACTGGAGGAACGGAACAGACTCCTGCCCCAAGAGATCAACTGAACACGATGGATACATCATTGCCGGAACATACATGTGAAAAAGGATTTTCCTCCGACAGCACTTCGCATGACGAATATTTACTTTGTAAGAGGTCCATAATTAAGGAATTTGTTTCTAGCGCACTCGAGCAGATGTATTTTCGATGGATTGCTCACGCGCTGCCTGCGTTATGTAAGCTATAATAGAATCTCAGACCAGAGAGCAGTGTTGTATGCAGTAAGAGCAGTGTCTGGCAGTGGGAGTAAGTAGTTGCTAGCGAACAGTTGTGTGTGTGGAGTTGGCTGGGCCGGTCGTGGGGAGAGATGGCGGAGCCTGAGCGTTGTAGCATAAGGTAAAAGCAGCCTCGCGCATATGTAGTATTATTATATCAAGTCCCATGTAAATGTTTTAAAAAAATCTCTTAATAATAATCTTTCTCATAAAAAATAACTTTTGACAATCATTCATTTCAATTTAAAGAATTTACTAATTTCTCCAATCCTTGGTCATTCCGATTATTGAAAAAGAAAAATCAGTTGTTTCTTTATATACATGACAAATCTATCGGCCAGCATTGCACTGAGCTGCGCCAGAAAAATTTATTATAAGAGCAGATATATATGCGTTATACGGCGACTTCAGTGAGGTAAGAATTTTCAGTTTATTCAGTATGATCTTTCAGGGACATGACGCAGCCCTGCTGACGTCCAAAATTTACCAGTTTAAATACACAGTCAATTATTGAAAGGTTATAAGTGAGTCACAATTTTATTGAGAAATTATTCGCATTGTATTATTGGTAGGTTACGGAATTTTTTTGTTGGGAGGTTACACTTGTCGACAACCGGCCAGGATCGTATTTTTGTGAATTTCTGAGAAGTAGTCAGTTATATATCTGCTCTTATTTACCTATTATTAAATGTAGTTTGCATCTGGCGCAACGCATTTACTAACTTGTCACGCTTTCTTTCACACATCATCGACAATTTATTGCTCTTTGTTGTTATTGTATTTGTTCCATTTTTGCTTTGTCTTTGTTTGATTTTGTGCTCAACTTTGACTTGTGAAAATGCCGCGAAAAATTGCTAACAGTACATCGCGATCCGTAATGAGTGAAAAAGCCGACTCGAATAGTTTGACTGAAAATACTAGCGACACTCAGTGCCTTAATGATAATCCTCCAGTTACAGACAACCAGTGCGTGCCGACCACCAGTAATGATTTTAATCCAAATGATGAACAAAGAAATTCAGTTATGTCCACACTAAATTTAAATAATTGATGACGCCGCACGTTCCGCTACAATGAACGCTGCCAAGTTTGACACTCCTGATTTGCAAAATTTACACAGTGAGCACATAAATGTTTCTAGCGAAGATGAACAATGTACGCAAAATACGTCAGATTTGTTTGATTCCGATGTAGTGACCAACAGTGCACATCCAATTAGCAAACCTTTTCGTGAATCAGACAATGACCAAATGGTTACACAAAACGTGACACTTGCAGATACACCATCACACAGCACAGAAAACAGAGTCGCTAATTTTGGCATGGATCAAGTTATGGCATTATTGCTACAACTTAATGAAAATTTCAAACAACAACTCAATGAAAATCTCAAACAACAAATTAATGAAAATTTCAAACAGTTGAATGAAAAACACGACAACCTTAATGAATCGAACAAACAACTTAATGAAAATCTCAAACAACATCATAATGAAATTTTCAAACCGTCGAATGAAAACCACGACAGGTCGTTCAAACAAATTAATGAAAAACTTGACACCTCTATTGAACAGCTTACTGAACAGATTACAGCCGTTGCGGAGCAATGTAGTGAAACTAAAAAAACAATTACATGAGGAAATTAAGGCCTGTGCCAGGAATTATAGTGAAGAGATACGCAATACACATGCAGCCACAACTAAATTACTTAAGAGATGAAATTAGTGCAGTCGCTAAACAATGTTCTGAAAACGCAACACAGTTACGAGACGAGTTTAAATTAATGTCAGCAGAACTTTCACACATGCTGGATGCGAAAATCGACAAGAATTTGAACAACAAAACAGCCTAACTGACGAACGTTTTAATCACCACCTACAAAACAGTGAAACGTGTTGCCGTAAATTCATACAGGATCAGAACAAAGTAAAGAAACAAGTCATGGAAACAATTACTGTACAGAGACAGGAAGATAAGCGTAAAATGTTTACGAAGGCAAAAACATACGTAGACAACAGTATTACTACAGTACCAGACGAAATCAAATAGTTGAACACCGAATTGCATGCTGAAATCTCAGATCTTAAAACAAGAACAGACACACACACATAGTAGCCTTTCAGACAGTGACCAACAGACTTGAACAATTAGAATTAATACAGGATCCTGATGCCATCAAAGCAGACGTTAATAAATTGAACAAAACCACACGTAAAATACAAAAACAAATTAATGCTTGTGACACTAAAAACGACGACCACGTAAAAGCACTGACTGAAAAAATTGATGAATTGGCCAGTCGTATTGACGTTATCGAAAATAACAATGACACCAAATCAGACGATACGTCACCAATTTCTTTCAATCAAGCGCCCGAATTCCAACATTTACAGCAGACAATCAGTGAGATAAGTTCGTCCAATAATACATTGCGTAGAAAAGTGTCGTCTTTACAGCAAGAAGTGACAGAAATGAAAAATGTTTCAGCCTCTAACACGTCACAGCATACGCCACATTGTGAACATTTGTCACACTCACACAGCCAGTGTAATTTAGGTAATTTACAGAGTGTACGTGACTTAGATTCCGAACAGTCACAGACAAACGGATTATCATACAATCCTAAACCTGCTCAGACATACAGAGATGATAATTTTGATTATAAGCACTTTCTAGCCGTGAGAAAATTTAAGGTATTTAAGAATGACAGAACGCAGATTCACCCCTTGGACTGGATACAACAATTTAGCTTTGCTTTTCCACCAACTTGGCCCGTGACACACAAGCTTGAATTTATTTGCTGTATTTTGGAAGGCGAATCGGCAACTCGTATGAGACCGATCGCGAGACAATGTTATTCGGTAGAAGAATTTCAGAATGCTTTTCTGTCAGCATATTGGTCGAAGACGACATAGCGCGGAATCAAGGATCAATTAATTAGCTTATCGAATTATGAGAACTCAAATTTTCCCACTGTCACGCAATTTTTTGAACACATGGTCCAACAAAACCAATACTTAAGTGAGCCATACAGTGAATCCGCACTTATGCAATTATGAATTTCCAAATTACCACTATCGTTAAGAGTATCACTTTTAACAGGACAGCCGAAAGAAAATATTTCAGCATTTAGAGATCTGCTACAGCTTTTGGAAGTTCAACAATCAGACTATTCTTTCATAAACAAAAATTTTTCACATCATAACCAAGGCCGACAAACATACGGCAATTACGATCAGCCACGCTATTTTAATAGCAAAGGTGATAGACGCTCCAGGAATGACAACCACCAAAACTTTAATAACAGACAAAGTTTTAATTATCAGTATCCTCATAGTTATCAGCAACAGCAAGGACAGTTTGGCAACAATTGAGGCTTTTCCCCATAACATCAACAAAACCAGTCGGTTAGCATACCTAACCAACAATGTAGACTGAAAGGTCAACCAAGTCTTAATGTTTCGCCGCCTACACATATAGCGTCGGCTCCGCCAAATAGTAACGCACAGCAACAAGGAAATTACTATGTACAGAACACATATCATTTCAATTCCTATCGCAACGCGCCGTATCACAATGATTATCATGACAGACGTAAAAGTAATGAGCACAGTTTTCAGCGTAACAGTCGGTCTTACCAGCAGCAGAATCATCCGCAACAACAGATTATCATGAATTAACGGTCAGACAGTAGATATCATCCCGAACCTAATACGTTAGGAAAAAATAACAGAACAGTACAAATAGTCGAAATGCCACAGCATCCGGTCGCAGGTTCGAATCCTGCCTCGGGCATGGATGTTTGTGATGTCCTTAGGTTAGTTAGGTTTAACTAGTTCTAAGTTCTAGGGGACTAATGACCTCAGCAGTTGAGTCCCATAGTGCTCAGAGCCATTTGAACCATTTTGCCACAGCATCCTCCCGCAAATAACAGCACGTCAGAAAGAATTTGACTAGATACTGTACAGATTGAACCTTCCAGCAACGTAAGCAATACTTTTGATACACAGACTCTTGTTCACGAAAATGTTATTACTTTTGACGACATCCGAGACACACTTTTACGTGAAAAACAAGATATGCAAAAAAACATTTCCCACCCTTTCATTGAAGTAAAGATTGGATCATCCACATTGTCAGCAGTAATAGATTCTGGATCACCAATGTCAGTTATAAACGAAGAAACTTTCAACGAATGTAACAAAGAGAACACTTATCCTACATTATAATTAGGAAAATCTAAAGTAAAAGGAGCAGTATCTGGTAAAGGAGTAGATGTAAAATTACAGACACACTTATCGTTTTGTATTGCAGGTCATACGTTCCACTCAAATTTTTGGATTGTTCCCTTAATGACAACAGACGCTATTTTAGGCACGAATTTTCTGGTGCAACATGATGCAATTATTGACTTTCAAAATTCCTATTTAATGTTAAAGGATGAAAAATGTACAACTGGCATTAGAATTTGAGCACTCTTTATCTGCAGAAGAACAAACTATTAATCGGACAGAGGTAATTTCTACATCGCGTAACACGGACTGTCATTCCACATTGTTCACAGATACGTACATACACAACTATAATACACCAGACGAAGCCAATTATGACGTTATGCAAATGATTTCTGAGAAAGTAAAACAAAGCAGTGCAAATACAGATGACGAACGTACTCAACTTCGCAAAATTCTTTTACAGCAAGCTCCAGTTTTTGACAACATCCCTGGTACTATGTCCAGTTTCATGTATGAATTTCAAGTTAAACAGCACGACACGTTTAAAGCCAAACATTATCCCATTCCGTATATTCACAGAGAACAAGTTAAGAAAGAATCGCAAGCTATGCTTGACCAAGGTATTATTGAACCGGCAGTTAGTCCGTACATAAACCCGCTCCATATTGTTAACCCTGCGGCAGGCGCGCTTAAGATTGTTGCATCAGCAGGCGCGTGCGGCACTCAGTGCCGCCTACATTTAAATACATAAAAAAGCAGTTTTTAATTTTTTGGTGGAATTAATTATTTATTTTTTATAACATCATTCTTAACAGCAACTTTTAATATGATCTGTATACGTATATCCAAGGTGCATGGGAAAATATAATTGTTACAGAATATCTGAAATACGTTTCCAGGATATTTCCTAAGCGCTACTTTAATAACAAATTCTAAATAAATTATAACCACAGATATGATTCGATTGTTTACCATTGTTAAAGCAAGTTTTACAAAAACGTGTAATATGTATAAAAACTTTGTAGTAATAATAAAGAATAAGGCAGTCAGTAAATATATATCAAGAATCACACACTCTCTTCCTCCAGAGAAGCTCTGCAATCATTACATGTGACAACATTGTGGCAATGTTGCTTGTAAACGAATCTTTTGCAACTACTGCAAGTCACAGTAGTTTTACTATTTTTTTTACCACCACAAAGATGGCACCTCCCACGCCTTCTTACAGTCTCACCGTGATTAGCGGGAATTGATTGATGAGGTGACAGAAATCCTTGAATATCTCGTGGTAGAGTAGAGAGCTACGCTAAGGGCCATCTTCTTGTGGTCCTTTGTGTAGTGTAGAATGTACACATATAATCCACAGTATCGACTCCACCTTTTGTTGCACTGTAGTCCAAATTTACAACAGACTTGCCTGTAGCGGTGTCGATGTCAGCAGTTTTATGCATTGACGACAGGAAAAGCACAGCCTTGTTCCTTTTTGTTTGGCACGAAACAAGACAGAAGTCATCTTGAAATCCGAAAAGACAATTTCCAATTTCTCGCGATCTGTTGGGCAAAATTTCCGGAGGAATTTCCTTCTTGTTCTTTTTCTATGTTCCAATGAACGTTAGCCCATTTTCTAAAAGATGCTGGGCTACAGGGTAACTACTGTAGTAGTTGTCCGTAGTTACATTCCTGTGAGTTCCCTTGATTGGCTCAACCAATCTCTTCACAATATCCATTGGCTGGTTAGATGCAACATGTGGTCCAGGATTCTGTCTGCCACAGTGTACTTCAAAATTAAAAGTACAAAATATCTTGCTATCGCACAATGCATACAACTTCAATCCATACTTAGCGGGCTTATTGGGCATGTACTGAACAGAACCACAACGTCCGCGAAATGGGACAAGAATTTCGTCTATGGTTGTGAACTCCCCTAGACTGTAGTTATTTCTGCAGTTGTTCAGAAATGCTGAGTGGAGATTGCGGATGGCAACAAGTTTATCAGTTGCTAGTCGTTCTTTTCTTGTAGAAGTATCGTCAAACCTGAGTGACCGGAGCAAGAACAGAAAGCGCTTGTAACTAAAAGCTGCCCTTAGAATAATCATTCCTGTTCCATTTGATGCCCGCAGTTCTAATACATTTGTGCGCCCTCCTTTTTGTAAAGCAATGAGAAACAGTGCTCCTAAAAGAGCCGTTATTTCAGAAGCAGAAGTAGTTTTGCAATCTCTAGCCCTTAAGTAATTCAGAGATGATCTCTTGTTTTTTATGCACTTGTTTGTGTTTGCAACGACATAATCAATTATCTCAGGATCAAACAAATTGAGAAAACTTTCGATTTCAGTTTTAGCTTCTCTACCACTGCGTTTCGGGCCAGGTACGACTTTAATTATATTCTTAGGTTTTGGTTTCCCTGATAGTGCTAACGGATTATTTATCCACAAAGTTTCTTGGTCCCTACCAATATAAAAATGGCAGTCATCATGTGGCATGACTGCTCAGATTTGCTGGATTCTGCTTCCTCATCGCTGTCAGAGAAATCTGCGTAATGTTCTTAGTCAGATGATTGCAGAAGAAGACGCTCAATTTCTTCTGGTGTTAGTCCTTTCCTTTGTGCGGACCTGGGAGACAATAAAATAGTTCGAATACCAAAGCAATGTTAATTACTAAATCATCATTCACCCACAGAGTTGTAAAACAAAGCTTCTAATCATCAAAACACTGCTGTTTATTCCACATTAGATTTGAAATCGGGATTTTGGCAAATTCAGGTCCATCCGAACTGCAGAAAGTACACAGCATTTCTCTGTTTTGGTGATTGTTACCAATTTTGCAAATTGCCGTTCGGTTTAACAATTTCTTCAGTAGCATTTATTCGCGGTTTAAATACTATACTTCCGACAGAACTTTAAGACAGAATCACAACGTATATAGACGACATCCTTATCGCAAAGCTAACTGGTCTGAACACAATCTGATTCTTGAACAACTGTTGCAAACTTTTCGTGCACAAGGACTCACAGTTAATCTTAGCAAATCACACTTTGGCAAAACTTCCATAAAATTTCTTGGACATGTAATTACAGCAGAAGGCATTGCGCCTGACCCGGAAAAACTTCAAGCTTTACGTGACATTACTGTTCCTACGACGAAGAAACAACTACGCAGCTTTTTGGGTTTAATTAACTTTTTCCGTAAATTTATTCATTACTCTGCTTTAGACACCCCTAGATTGTGCCAGTTGACGGGTAAAAACGCTATTTGGTCGTGGGATAGCCAGGCACAGTCGGAATTTGTCAATCTAAAACAAGCTTTGTTGAGCGCACCACTTTTATCACACCCTGATCCTACCAGAAATTATTCCATTGCGACCGACAATTCTAACACAGCTTTAGGCGTACACATTTTTCAGGAAATTGAAGAAGACAGTAATACAGTAATTAAAAACATCGCCTTTGCAAGTCGCATTCTGTCACCTGCTGAACGCAATTATCCTGTTACAGAACTTGAAACATTATGTGTTGTATGGGCATTTACCAGATTTTGGCATTTTCTTTATGGAAGACATACTACCGTTTACACAGACCATAGAGCTATACAGTGTTTACTTTCCGCTAAATTTAAACATGACAGATTAAGCAGATGGAAACTTTATTTACAGGAATTTAATTTTACAATTGTTCACATTCCCGGTACACAAAATATTGTAGCAGACGCACTATCCCGTTCTCTCAGCAACAATCAGCAAGACATCGCAACCAACTTCTGCCAAGCAAATTTTAGCGTCATGTGTATTCAACAAGTTGCATTTGAAAATTTCATTTCGTCGTCATTACGAGACATAGCACAGGAGCAGTGCAAAGACAACGTTTGGAAAGAAATTAAATACCTTTGGCAAGATAAGAATAACGTTACCATTAGAAACCATTACACTGTACGCAATAACATTCTGTTTCGCCGCTTTCACAAATTAATTTGGTATACTCATTTAAGATACGCACATTATGGAGCCAGAAAATGTTTTCCTATACTGAGACAGAACTGTTATTTTGCCAACATGAAGAAACGTATTCGACGAGTTTTAGCGTCATGTAAACCTGCCAGAAAGCTAAATCAGACACGACTTCACATGTTCCTCCGTTACATCCCAATATACCCGTTAAATTGAGACACATGGCCGCTGTAGACATTTTTGGACCGATTCCCAGAACTAATAGAGGTTTTTGCTACATCTTTGTCGCTGTCGAACCCACTTCGAAATTTGTTACCTTCATTCCGTTACGCAAAGCTACTGCTAAATCTATTTCGAATGCATTTGTAAAACCTTTTTTATTCCATGCAGTACATGTATTAAAAGTAATTTCTGTCAATGGACCACAATTTCGATCTGCGATATGGACACGTATGTTACGAGTTAGAAACATTTCTCGATCTATATATCCAAGTATTACGCATCTTCGAACACTTGTGAACGACTAATGAAAGAAATTGGTAAACTATGTAGAATATACTGCCATAAAAGACATATTGATTGGGATACACACATACTCTCATTCCAGGATGTAATTAACTCTATACCAAATGAATCTACTATGCTATCTCCGACTGTTATATTGAAAATGTTGAACCGTCTAAAAAAATTAAAGAATTAGCATTTTTTCCTACTTCTCGTCGACTACGCCATCATGAAATAATTGACATTGTGCTGAACAACATCAAACGTGCCGCAGAGCGCCGGAGAAGACAGCAAAAACAGGTTTGTACACGCCGTGACTTTCACATTGGACCGAAGATATTAGTACGCACACACTATTTATCCAACAGAGGAAATAGTAGATGCAGTAAATTCGAGCTTCTAGACGCAGGTCCATATACGGGGTGAGTCACCTAACGTTACCGCTGGATATATTTCGTAAACCACATCAAATACTGACGAACCGATTCCACAGACCGAACGTGAGGAGAGGGGATAGTGTATTTGTTTAATACAAACCATACAAAAATGCACGGAAGTATGTTTTTTAACACAAACCTACGTTTTTTAAATGGAACTACGTTAGTTTTGTTAGCACGTCTGAACATATAAACAAATACGTAATCAGTGCCGTTTGTTGCATTGTAAAATGTTAATTACATCTGGAGATATTGTAACCTAAAGTTGACGCTTGAGTACCACTCCTCCGCTGTTCGATCGTGTGTATCGGAGAGCACCGAATTACGTAGGGATCCAAAGGGAACGGTGATGGACCTTAGGTACAGAAGAGACTGGAACAGCACATTACGTCCACATGCTAACACCTTTTTATTGGTCTTTTTCACTGACGCACATGTACATTACCATGACGTGGAGGACGCATAAATTGGCCAGCCCGTTCTCCTGATCTTACACCTCTGGACTTCTTTCTGTGGGGTACGTTAAAGGAGAATGTGTACCGTGATGTGCCTACAACCAACCAAAATATCAACTAATTCCAAATTGCATGCTATACATCTCACAAATTCGCCCTTGTGCGCGTCATGCAACCTTCTTGACACTGAAGAACACCGATTCGTGTGTGAAAGAGTAAGAGACATCTGGCATATAGTTAAGCAGAAATTAGCAACCGTTAACAGAACATCTCCAACTGTTTTCACCGCCGCAGATTTTCTGACTCCAGACGCAGTGCCATATCCTAATACGAAAAGAAATGCTGTTAACTGGCTAAAAGGGCACACAGTGCACTATATCTTGAAGGCAGAAAATAAAAGCAAAGAATATTACTGGGTGTATCTAACGACTCAGCACCATCATCTCATGTGGACAAAAGATTACAAAAAAAATTACGCATGCTTCCTAAATAGAATCATGGAATAAAATTATACAGAGAACAATAAGAGATTAAGATTGGTACGGAATTCAGAGATGTCAGCCTTGCACGATTACAGATACCTGGAACCGGAATGTCTTCGATCCTTTCATGTAACACTACAGAAAAGAAATCAAGTTCATGGCAAGATGCACTGGACTACATCCTCGTAAAGAAATTAGACATCAAATTTTATTATTTTTTTATAATCATCTTATGCCATACGCAGAGAAGTTTTAAGTTCTAAAAAACGTTTTTCGAAGGGATGCAAGATTTTATGTTTTCCTTAAGAGGGTGAGAGACTTCACGTCTCAGTTTATTTTAATATACTTGTCTTTCCATTAGCAAGAGGAAGATTCATTTCCTTTAATTAATATTAAGAAGAAATATTTATTCTCGTTTATGTTAGCAAAGGTAATTTAGGCATCCAGCTTACAGAAAAAAAATAGGAAGCCGACAAAAAAAAGTGGTCAAGCACTCGCAAAAAGTAAGAAAAATGAGGATTCGGCATCAAAAACATAAAGTACATAAAATAAAAAAGTAAAAAAAAGTTGGTAGAAGGATGGACTCTTAATAAAAAAACAAAAAAAATTTAAAAAAAGATGGTAGAGCACTTGCCCATGAAAGGCAAAGGTCCCGAGTTCGACTCTCGGTCGAGCACACAGTTTTAATCTGCCAGGAAGTTTCATATCAGCGCACACTCCACTGCAGAGTGAAAATCTCATTCTGGAAACATCCCCCAGGCTATGGCTAGGCCATGTCTCCGCAGTATCCTTTCTTTCAGGAGTGCTAGTTCTGCAAGGTTCGCAGGAGAGCTTCTGTAAAGTTTCGAAGGTAGGAGACGAGATACTGGCAGAAGTAGAGCAGTGAGGACCGGCCCTGAGTTGTGCTTCGGTAGCTCAGATGGTAGAGCACTTGCCCGCGAAAGGAAAAGGTCCCGAGTTCGAGTCTCGGTCGGGCACACAGTTTTAATCTGCCAGGAAGAGTCATAACAGTGCACGCTCCGCTGCTGGGTGAAAATCTCATTCTGTAAATTACCATTAAGTTTGCATAGTAACATATAAATGAAAAACTAAAAATCAAATAAAAAGAGTCTCGATCGTGTTCTCAGATTTTTATTCGTTAGCAACCGGTTTCAACCCATTTCTCAGACCATCTGCAGGCTTTTTCCTGCAATTATGGTTGCTCGTGGCGGGGGAAAGCCTGAAGATGGTGGCGGCAGATGGAGTGAGATCTGTAGAAGTAAAGATCTCACACTGGCTGCCGCCACCAGCAATCACAATGGCGGGGAAAAGCCTGAAGGTAGTCTGAGGAAAGGGCCGAAACTGGTTGCTAACGAATAAAAATCTGAAAAAACGATCGAGACTGTTTTTATTTGATTAATAGCATTTTATATCGATCACTGCTTTGCTCCAATTAAAAGAATACTTTCTAAAACTCTATACAAATGAAATTCTTTATATTAGTGTTAAACAGTGTTCTAGGTAAGAAAACGCGAGTAAACTCTTGTATGTCTGCAACACATGAACTGAGAATAAAAATCTTAAGTCATTATCGTACAAGTAACTTCAAAATACAGTTACAAAAGTAAAAGCTTTCTTAAGGTTGTCCTACTTACAATGTACAGTAATCATAAAACATAACACTATTTCCTACAAAAATTTCCAGCTTGAGCAACTATTCGGACGGCAAGTGGATGAAGAAAGGCAAAAGGTTTATGCACAAAATTATTGTTGTACCTGTAAAAACATAATGAAATTGAAAACTGTGGCTGTAAATACTTATTCTATGCACATGCTAACTAATCATTATCATCGAAAAAATACTGAGAATACCCCAAATGCAAGAAAGACAATGCGGTACCAAAAAAATGCCTTACAGCTACACATAAATAAAATAAAGAATAGTTCTGCTAAATGCATAGTACACATACTTAACTCTATTAGGTTGAACTAAAAAGAACTGAAAAACATCATTAACTTGTTAATAAACCACAGCAACTCAATGTCCACTGCAAGTAAATCGTATGTAATTCCTGACAGACTCTAACCTCATTGCATATTATATCCTGCAATCTTTATTAAAACATACCTCCTCAAATAAATAATTCATAAATCCACAAAATCATCAACCTCATCATGTCACCCAATAATCATCATAAACTCATAATTACTTCCACTACATACTACATGTTACTCAAAAAAGCTCATATGACATTGTAGTCACTGTTCTTACTCTTTATTATTATGTCCAGCACTCTGTGCTGAAAATAAGAAACCTGGTCACTAGCAAAAAGTGTTGAATCCAACCAAAAATTCACAACCTGTTCCACAATTGCGCCCTGTAAGACATTTGCAAAACACCATCCAATTGCTGCATAATTCAGTGTCTCAACTTCAAGAAAAATTCCATTACTTTACTCAGTACCTAATGTTGCCATTCAACACTCATGGTTTTGTGCCACTCCGCACTTCTAGTCGACTGAATGTTGCTGCTTCTTTTTTTGCAATGTAGTTTTGCCAGAATCTTTGTATAACACATACCATTAGAAAGTTTCATTATTAGCGGCATTCTAATTTATATCCGTAATGGTAAAGTACATTACAGTAACAAAAGTACACAAAAAGAAAGAAATACAAAGCAATGGTCAAGCTTACGTAACTCGAAAAAAAAATTATGAACTGCAAATACATAAGATGAAATGGCTGATGACTTAACTTCTACATACTTACAACAATCCATTCAGCAGTGAGAAAACCACATGTATCACAACATGACTATGTTAAGAAAAGTATACTGACTAACAAAAAATAATAATAATGCCAAAAGAATTATTCTACGAAATGTTTTAGACTGAAAATGTGGTGTAGACCATGAGATTTTCGTGAACAATGTTTCAAATTCACTCGCATTCGGGTGAAATATTCAGCAAATGTGGAATGGTTCACTATAGATTAAGTATAACTGGTGAAATTTTTTCTTTGATTTGCATGGTAATTGGAGAGAGTGAACTGAAACCTTTCACCTAACCTTTTACCTTTACAAAAATGAAACTTCACATGTATAACTTTTCCTAAACAAAATTTCAATATCTAATTCTTAAATCAATTTCTCTGATGGTGATCGATAAATTTAACAAAAAATTAAAAGCAAAAAGATTCCTGATCTGGGTGTCTGAGGAACCAAGAATGCTGCATCTATCAAACCACTGCCACAAATGAAACAAATTTAATCATTACTTATAATCCATTCTTCACAAAGAGTATAATCATACCAAAGTAAAATTCAGTTCTTTTTCCCTCCACAATAAATATTCCATTAACGCATAATACAATTCCCAAAAATCTCCATTGTTTGCTTCTTACTGCTACTAAACTAAAACTCGACTGTTCAGGTCTAACACCAAAGCTCAACTCTCTATCTCCTCTCCTGTCCTCACTATCAACAGATAAATCTAGTGCACCCCTGACCTCTGTGAGGTGCAGCTTCTGACCTAATCATCCCATCCCCTATGATTTCCTCACCCACATAGATTTATCTGTTCCACCTATATTTTTGCTGCTGACCTCAAAGTCTATACATTTTTATTACTCACTTTAGCCTACTATCCACAAATGTTTCAGCACTGCTGCATCACCCCTGGCTCCCAGCTTCCAGCACGTGGACAACATACCACAAACAGGAATAAATACGCCAATTACAGCACACAAAATAAAACAAGTACTCCACAAAAACGCAACACTTCCCCCAATCATGACTGCATTACTTCTTGACATCTTAAAGAAATCCTATTCTCCTTTCTTGTCACCTTTGCAACACTTTATACTGCTATCCTCTCCACAGGTTACTATCCTCAACAGTGGAAACCATCAAAGCTCCTATTTTTCCTCAAACCACACAAACCTCCTACTGATACCTCCTCCTGCTGCCACAATTACCTCACCTGAATGCATAGCCGTATCATTGAATCCTTACTCTCCTGCCACATCCATCAACACTTGAACCAACACCACCTTCTTCCTGTTAACCATTGTGGTTTGTGTCCCAGTTTCTTCTCCGATGATCGGATCCTGCATCTCACCCATCTCCTATCCCAACAGCTCCTGTAAATCAGCTAGTTTTGTCCCCCTCGACCTAGAAAAGGCCTATGGCCATGTATGGCATTCCAACCTCCTTTTCAAAATTCTAACATACCGCTTCCAATTAATTGTGTCTGCTTTATTGTATCCTCCTATTTAATCACCCATCTGTGTCACTCCTAATAATATGAATTCCCATACATTCCGTTCCACTGCAGGGGTGCCCTAAGACTCTGTCCTCTTTTCTGTCCTTTATCTCCTCTACACTGCTGATATGCCAAAACCACCCCCACCAGTCTGCCACCTTCAGTAAGCTGATGAAACCGCTTTCCACGTCCTCTACCCTGCACTCTAGAAATCCCAAGGATGCCTCCAAATCCATCTCAATCAGTTTACCTCCTAGCGTAACCAATGGCTACTTAAGATGAAACCCAGACAATAATTATAGGATGACCCACCCACACTTCCACATCCTTGGCTTCTACCTTGTCATTTGCAACCGTCTTATCCAGTTAATTAACACTAAAATATCTTGGACTAATACTTATCAGGCAACTAACATGGAAACATCACCTACTCACCATCCAACAGAAAGCCCACAATAGACTAAAGCTACTAAAACTATTAACAGACCAAACTTAGGGACTACAGCCCTCCATTACTCTCCACATACACAAAACCCTGATCCAACCCATCCTCTGCTAAGTGAATGTTGCATGGGTATCCGCCCCACCAAAGTCCTGTAAGACTCTCCAAGTCCTCGAATACGATCCATCTCTGTCTCGCTTTCTGCATCCATTTACCTTCCTCCACACGGATCTTCACCCACATCAAACAGCTCTGCATCTCCTATCCTACCTGCAAACTAGATTTCATTAACTGCACTGTCTCCCCTCTGACCGAGCGAGGTGGCACAGTGGTAGCACACTGGACTCGCATTCGGGAGGACGACGGTTCAATCCCGCTTCCGGCCATCCTGATTTAGGTTTTCCGTGATTTCCCTAAATCGCTCCAGGCAAATGCTGGGATGGTTCGTTTCAAAGGGCACGGCCGACTTCCTTCCCTAATCCGATGAGACCGATGACGTCGTTGTTTGGTCTCTTCCCCCAAAACAACCCCCCCTCCCCTCTGATAACCACCACTAGTATGCTCTCCTTCCCTACACCTACACACATTCCATGTCCTGTCCCAATGCAACTTCAGCCAACCCCCTCTCCTAGGTAATGAGATCCACCTTGTTATTTCTCCCTCCTACCAACTTTAACTCTTCCCGACCTATCTCACTCCACATCACAGCTATTTTCTCCTTTTCTCTCTCCATCCACCCCTATCCATTTCCTTTTGTACCACTACCCTCCCAACACACCATTACCCCTCCTCACCCTCTATCTCTCCTACCGTTTGTATTCCCTCCTACCAACCTCAGCTCTTCCCCACCTATCTCACTCCACACGACGGCTCTTTTCTCCTTTTCTCTCTTCATCTACCCCTATCCATTTCCTCTCGTACCACTACACTCCCAACACACCATTACCCCTACTCACCCTCTGTCTCTCCTACTGCCTTTATTCCCACTATCATCTCCACCTCCTACTTTTCATCTCCATAGTTTCTGCACCTAACAGACCCCTACCTCTTTACCCACACTTCTCAACCTCTATGGAACATATTCTCTCCTCCCACAGTACTTCTCACCCAGTGTAGGTCCTTCAGATGTTAACTGAAAGTGCAGTGCCCCAGTGTCTTTTTCATAGGAGAATATCACCACACTTCAATTGTGTTTTTTAAACTGTATATATTTTTTCGCCCTTCTAACTGTCTGTCCTTAATTTTTTTTGAAATTTAAGACGAAAACAGCCCTCGTATTTTTCTATTAGCTTTGTTATATCTTTAAGAACGCTCTTGACTCAAGAGTAAAGTATTGCACTGCTGGCAGTCCACCCCCTCCCCCCCCCCCCCATATGAAACGTGAGGGATGAAATAACAACAAAGAAAAAAACCGGTGTATCCCATGTTATTTATAACTGTGTGTCCACACCTATATCACGCAGTGTCTGGCCTTGGGCTTAATGGTTATGACGTCATATGTCCTGAACTATGAGTCGTACAATGATATAATTTTGTAGGCAGATTCAGCAGTGTATGTGGATACTGCCTGCAAAATGTGTTGTGAATGGAGTTACACCAACGAAGTAATCAATTTTAACGTCATGTGCGATGTCGCAGTTTTTCGTGTTTATAATGTCATATCTCCTGTCTCCTGTACTATGTGTCATAGAATGATATAATATTGTAGGTTCATTCATTGGCATATGCAGATACTCTCCGAGAAACGTATTACAAATAGAGTTAGTAGTAGAGAAGTAATAAATTTAAACGTCACGTATGATGCGGTAGTTTTTCACTCATCTCGTTGTTTGTGACCATATCTCCTGAACAATGTGTCATACAATGACATAATTTTGGACTTACATTCAGTGGTATATGCACATACCGTTTGTAAAATGTGTCGGGAATTCAGTTAGTAATAAATAAGTAATAAATTATAACTTCATGCGTCATGAGGTACATTTACCGCATGAACAGTGAGAAAGTAGGAGGCGATAAAGACTTTTTCTTCCATTATTTTGTTGGGAGTTGTCACCAATAAAAAATTTTTGTTAAAGTTTGACATTACGTGTGAATTTTGCTACAAGTCGCTGAGTGCTCTAATTCTCAAATAATGGGTGAACAAAGTCTGGGAACTCAAGCTTAGCGGGCTAGTTTCCTTTTTCACCCCTATCTTCACTCTTTTGGTAGGTGGGTAGTTCTTACCCCCACAGCAATTGTCACCTAACAGTACGGTAAATGTGTACCAAGTTTAGTTGAAATCGGTGCAGTGGTTTAGGAGGAAATGTGAAAAACACACACACACATACACACTTTTTTTTTTGTAATATATACGAATTTGCGTTTCTGTAAAATTTATAACATAACTTATGATTCTTTTATCTGTTTGTAATAGGTCATCAGATGATAGTTTGGATCCAAAACGCATCATGACAGTTAATAAATAAATTCAGAAAGAAACGGTGACTGTTTTTAAGAAACCACACAGCCTTTATAAATTCTTTCCAATAGTTATATTCATAATGGTTGCATGCCTCTACAAGAACCAGAGGTTGAAAATACCACTACATCTGTAAGGTTCTTTTATTTAGAACACAACCAGTCTCGGGCTCTTATATGCCTGTCTTCAGGTATCGTACGAAAATAGCAAGAGACGAGAGACAATTTTTACCCGCAGCAACACACATAAAAATAAAAAATAAATTAAAAAAAAAATTTTAAAACCACCGGTTGGGTTAGGTGCTGTAAAACCTAAGGCAATGCCAAAGTGACACCAGACAGTACTACAGACGACTGCCTGAGTAAAGAAATATGCTGCCTGAGTAAATAAATATGCAAAGCATACCAGGACACTTACACTTGGTGCTATGACTCCGAGCGTCGCGATGGATGAGTACAAGATGGTGTGTGCTACCAGCTAGCACAGAATATGGAGTGGCATTCGCTGTGGAGGAAGCAAACAGGTAAACCAGAGTGGAAAAAGTACTACCATCTGTTGTCGGGAAGAAGAACATGGGCCACTAATCCAGCCGTTCACAATTTTAATTAGTGATTTGCATTTAAAATGAAAAATGAAAAAAAAAACATACAGAAGTTGCATGAAAGACGTTAAAAGTGCATTATGCATGATAATGAAACATGTTGAACAGGGAAGTACAGAACTGTAGTAAAACTGAGTGGAAGCTGGCGACATAAAATTTATGTATAATCATAAAACGCAATGAAACTATTCCCATTACACGAGTGGCAAGCAAGTTTTTAATTTAGTGGGGATATATATGTGGCGAGGTGGAACAACACGTCACATTCACAGTTAAAAGAACATACACATGTGCCACTCCTATTTACAAGCATCTCAGTACTGACCAAAAGAGAAAGTAGTGAAACCTTACAGTCCATACTGTCAGAAACAATTATGCCAATTAATAGCTAGCAGTAATAGCACTAAAAGGGCACATTAAAATTTGGGTCAATTTAAAATCTGCTAACTAAACGTCGACAACTAATCGAGGCTTACTTAAGATTAAGACCTGAGACGAATTTTACATCATGAAAGACAGGTAAATTTTAAATTAGTGAAGACACAGATAATGATGCATCACAATAATGTGTCATCATCATAGAATAAAAAATGAAAAGCATGGGATCCTGCAAAAAGCTTTTTTTTTTTTTTTTTTTTTTTTTTTTTTTTTTTTTTTTTTTTTTTTTTTTTTTTTTTTGAGTTACATTACTGTAGATGACAGGTTAGTCCGGTACTGATTGTTGGTAGCGGTAGCGGCTTTTGATTGCATTTGCTGGTGAAGAACATCAGCAACATTTGGCTGCTAACCATTAGCATATGCTTTGAATTTAATGGTATCCAACTCACGCTGGTAGTTTTGTTTTGAGAGAGGGAGTCTAAAAAATGGGTCAAATGGCTCTGAGCACTATGGGACTTATCATCAGAGATCATCAGTCCCCTAGAACTTAGAACTACTTAAACCTAACCAACCTAAGGACATCACACACATCCATGCTCGAGGCAGGATTCGAACCTGCGACCGTAGCAGTCGCGCGGTTCCGGACTGAAGCGCTTAGAACCGCTCAGCCAGAGAGAGTCTAACGTGCGGTAAAGCATTGCATGAAGAGCTGCCATTTTTTGCTGCTTTGGATATACTGAAGAGCAATAAATAATAGAACTAGTTGTAGTTGATTTCCTAAATATGTTAAAGTGAACTTTACTGTCCTGTAACGAAATCCCCAGATCTAAAAGTGAGAGTGTAAAGCCAGAGTGGTATTCTATCGTACACCGAGTCTAGGGATGCATTTTGTTAAAGCTGTGTTGAAAAAGTTGCAGCTGGGCATCGGTCCCATTATGCAGAAGTGTGATGTCATCGATATATCTTTTGTCCTCTACGAGGACTTTCAGTTTCATTTAGAATGCATTGCAACTCTCTGTTGATGACGGAATAATCAGTATCATCTCAAATATGTAAAAATCAGTATATTCTGAAAATGAATAATTTCTCCAGAGACAGGGATGCTCGTTTGAAGTGGAAATGGAAACTGGAATCATTCTCCTTGTCGGTTCTTGCTGATGTAGCAGGACAAAGTACTAAAAAGTGTGATATAGCTCCAAAGGATTTGGAATAAAAGTTTGCTATTTAGCAGTGAACGAGCATAGATTTTGTTTTTTGATGCGATGTCTTCGCTTTGGTGACTGCAGCACGAGAGTAGACAGGAGAAAATCAGATAAGCCTGCTCCAGTTCATGATCTTATAAAACAATTTATTTAGCGTTATTTCACACCAGGCGAATACCTTACGATTGATGAACAATTGCTTCCTTTTAGGGGGAAGTGTTCCATCCAGCAATTTATTACAAGCAAACCTGCAAATTAGGTATAAAGATATTCACACTTGTAGATTTTAGAATGATGAACACGATGAATTTAAAAGTGTAATATGGAAAACAGGAAACAGTGCCTTATTCACTCAGCAATACAGGAAAATATGTTGTCCTTTGCCTTACCAAACTTATGGCTCTAATATAAATATTATTGGTTTCCAGCATTCCTCTGGTAGAAGAATGGTTTGAAAAAAAAAAAGTTACCTACGTTGAGACCCTAAAAATTAAAAGGGAAACGGCAGGAGAGTTTCTCCCAAATAATATGCCCGGGTGTCACTTAGAAGATAGTGGTCAGTAGGAACACCTGGCAGCCCAACAGGCAAAAAGCAGACAGAGGCTTAAATACAGCAAACCCAGAAAATTCTCTTTCTTTGCAACATTAAATATAAATTCAATAATGAAAACTGATAAACTGAAACACTTAACAGACGTATTGAATGAACACAAAATTCTAACAACAGCTCTTCAGGAAATTTTAAATGTAGATCAGGACCCATTTGAATCTGGGGGAGTCCGTCTCTACAAAGGACCTTCGGGAAAAAGAGTAACAAAAAGTGTCCTGCAATTCGGAATGGGATTTCTGGTTCGTAATAGCATATTAGACTCAGTGGAGGACTTCTTGTCGAACTCCCCAAGAATGACAGCTTTAACAATCAAAGTACAGAACAAAATATATACACTGATCAATGCCCATGGCCCAACAAATGACAAAAACATGAAAGATAAGGAAGGAACGGAAATATTTTGGGAAGAACTGGACCAACGGATATCAAACATCCCTGACAACCATATCAAAATCTTGCTTGGAGATTTCAATGGAAAAATTGGGAAAGAAAGAAAATATCACACTGTTGTTGGTAAATGGCCAGCTCATAAACTGACAAACAAGAATGGTCAAAGACTAATTGAACTTTGCATAAATCTTGGACTTATTCTCAAAACTACAAGATTTAAGAGAGGACCGCTCAAGTTAGTGACCTGGAAAGGCCCTAATGATAAAATGGGGGAGTGTCAAATAGACCATGTTGTAACGGATAAAAAGTACCACAAGGAAATCCATAATGTCAAAGTCCTTCATGGGGTGGACATTGATTCAGATCATTACATTTCAAAGATAAAAATTAACCCCAAGAAAAGGAAACAAACCATCAAAATTCACTAGGAGGAGAAAACATGACCCCAGCTATTTAATAAATAATGCATTGTCTTCAGAGAGATCCAAAACACTTCCAAGCAACAAACTGGGAACGATTATTGATAAACTGAAAAACATTACCAAGAGATTGCCCCTGTCAGAAGAAGAAAGAAACGGGCATGGTGAATGAAGAATGTGATAAAGCAATACAGAAAAGGCACAAAGCATGGTTGAATGTCTAACAAAAGAAAACTGAAAAATCTAGACAAGAGCTAACCATTGCCAGAAGACAAATGGCCAAGGAAATCAGAATAATCAAAAGAGACCATCAAAAAGAAACCCTAAACTTCATAGAGGAATCATTCAAACAACATAAAACAAAGGACTATTATAGGACATTCAGAAAATATCAAAGTATACTCCACCCAAATGTCACATATCTTGTCTAAAATTATCTTTACAAGAATTCAGGTACAACTCGACCAAGAACTTGGAGAATATCAAGGAAGATTTCGTCCTGGAAGAAGCTGTCCAGATCAAATTATCAGCCTTAACTGGATCATGAAACATCAAAGAGTGAGAAACAAGAAGTTGGTCACCACTCTTGTTGACTTCAAGAAAGCATATGACAGTACCCATCTTGAGTCATTACTTAAAATGCTTGCAGAAGTTGGATTGCACCTGAAACTTGTTAATCTTTTGGACTCACCCTTAAGAATACTAAATCAGAAATTAAATTCAGAGGGGAACTATCCGAATCATTTGAAATCCGGATGGGACTTCAACAGGTGGATAGTCTCTCACCACTACTATTTAACTGCATAGTGGAGAAGGTCATGCAAGAGTGGAATAAGAAATGGCAACCAAACATCAATATTAGCAGAAATATCAAACTCAATTGCCTGGCCTTTGCTGATGATCTAGCACTGTTCACAAATAGTGTGGAAGAGGCTAAACACCAAACTGAAGAACTCGAAAAAATAGCAGCAAAAGTAGGACTATGGATCTCATTTGAAAAGACAGAAATGATGCCATCCTTCAAGGTTGAAACACCAGCCATTACACTGAAGGATAACAAACAAATTAAAATTGTAAATAAACTCAAAAACTTGGGGAAGTTATAAGTTGGAATTCAAATGATAAAATGTCAGTAGAAAGCAGAACAACTAAACTGAAACAAGCACAATACATCACCTGGCCAACTTACAAGAAGAAATGTCTCTTGATAAATGCAAAACTCAGACACTACCACTCGCAAAAAATACACCATAACTGATGAAGAAAGGGCAGCAAGGTCAGAAAGGATGAAGAAGTTTCGGGAGCAGAAGACGAAAGCCAAATCTACAACTAGTATTAAGACTTAAATGTATATGGATTGAATAAAGTGCTCCAGTGTGGGCATAAAATATGTAAATAAATAAATAAATAATATGTTCTCTCATGAAGATTACCACACCTCCACCCTTATGCTGTTTCCTACAATAACTGTTTACCAGTGCATAACCATCTAGTTTATAACAGTTAATTTCATTATATTTTACACCATTTTCAGTTAATACTAACACTTGTGGTGAATGCTCATTTACAAATACCTGTAGAACGAGAAAAAAGATAAGTAAAAAGTTTATTGTCAATCTTACTCCTTTCAAATTGTCTGAAATGACTTTACCATCAATGACAGTAGTGGCAACAAAGGAGGGAGGGATAGATTACAAGGCTATGCCCACAAAGAACAGTAATGGGTCAGTGTGAAAGATACAGAACTACACAGACACAATTTTTACACAGAGGAAGTTATAGGAACATGGACAGTCACAGGGATGATGCAACCATTTTATTGAATGATCATGATATTAATACATGATTTTTAAAATTAATTATTCAGTGAGGCCAGTGAAAGTTACATAATTCAAAAGGAACTTTGCGAGAGATATGCACAAGAAAATCGTGTGTACATGGCCAATAACAGAGGTAAAAGGAAGTAAATATACACACATGAAAAAAGTTTTCCTCTGTCACTTCACCACCACCTTCTACCATGTGTATCAGTCAGGAGCTATGGTATAAATGACACACAAAAGCAATAACACATTCTAGGGATGTTCTTGCTTAAATGTTGCATATGGTTCACTTGCAGTTACACATGCATACTGGCAGCTACAATGCCACAAATGCTACGTCATTGATGTTCTCAGCAATGGGAAACAAAACGTAAAGTAACAGCCCTGTCGTGGACAACAAACTGTTAATCATACTCTGTTCATCATAAGAATAAAACTGGTGTAAACAAACACTAACCACCATGATTGGTCAGAAGCCATAGCACATGTGCATTAGTGTTATCACGCTCTTGGAAACAGGCCCTACTTATGTATTAGATATCTCATTACTAAGTTATGTTAAATGAAACTTTAATATATTCCAATATATTAACAGCCATCAACATTTTCCTTAATCACACTTTAGCTGTTTTTATTTCATAAATCATGTACAGTCACAGTCTGTGTACTTTTGTCCTGTGAATGTTGTCCTGTTACTATGTAGGTGAAAGAAAATGGCTGAGACTGCTTCCTGCTCCATAGTGAAACAAGCATGTGGAACACGGTTAAAAAGTGCTGCGAAATAGGTAATTCTCAATGTTTTCATAAATTTACAGAAAAAAAAAAAATCGGCTTTGGAGTTTTGTGAGGGGATGTTATTAATACCTTGGATGTATAGTGGAATCAGTAGCGTAAGTGAAGTTTATGGATCACTGGTTCAAGTGTCACCATGTTCATCCTTTTTTTCATTCCGTTTGAAATACCTGCATCTCGAAATTGTATTCATCATCACTTTTATTGAATAAAGCACATGTTCTTGTTTCTAATTACATATTGCACATGAAATTCCTGTTTCCATTTCAAATATAATTCTTAATTATCTGTGTTTTGTTAAAGATTGTTAATAACTGTTGCTTAAACTGAGAAAACGTAACAATTTAATGTGTTAGGACAAAAATGAAAAACTAAATTCTCTTTATTTGGGCCATGTCCGTTGTTTCATAAAACAGATGTAGTCTCACACTAACCACAGCAGTCAGTGACTTTTAAACATGAAAAACATTTTCATGGCGTTGAGCACACCATGCATTTTTACATTTGCCAGTGTACAATTACAATATGAACCCAACACCACTGATTTGGAGCCAAGCTAAGGGATTTGTTGTGAGAATCAACAAGACTATTATATGAAGATGGTATCTGTTCTTCCAGACATGTCCAAAAGAACAGATACCATCTACATATAGTTAAGGCTAACCAGCCATTGACCTTCTTCTTCTGTGCCGAAGCACACGTATTGCCTGAACTCTTACGGGACTAGGTAAGATTGTCTGCTGCGACTAATGAGTGTAATGAGCGGGGGCACTACGAATGTAGTGTGTGGACATTAAGTTGCAAATCTAGGTCTCATGAGGAGCATGCAAGGGTTAAGTCCCTGCAGTCGCACTATCCTCTGTGCCCTTGGGGGCTCAGATGGATAGAGCATCTGCCATGTAAGCAGGAGATCCCAGGTTTGAGTCCCGGTCGGGGCACACATTTTCAACTGTCCCCATTGATGTATATAAATGCCTGTCTGCAGCATAGGGTCCTGATTTAATTATCATTTCATTCTAGAGTGCTGCATAGTCACCGAAGGTATCCGTTCTTTCAGACATGTTCAAAAGGACAGATACCATCTTCATATAGTTAAGGCTAACCGGACATTGACCTTCTTCTTCTGTGTGGATGCACATATATTGCCTGAACTCTTATGGGACTCGGTAAGAGTGTCTGCCACGAGTAATGAGTGTAACGGGCTGGGCCAATACGAATGTAGTGTGTGGACATTAAGTTGGGAATGTTGGTCTCATGGGGAGCATGCAAGGGATAAGTCCCTGCAGTCACACTATCCTCTGTGCCCGCAGTGGCTCTGATGCATAGAGCATCTGCCATGTAAGTAGGAGATCCCGGGTTCAAGTCCCGGTTGAGCCACACATTTTCAACTGTCCCCATTGATGTATATCAATGCCTGTTGGCAGTGAGGGTCTTGATTTAATTATCATTTCACAAGACTGTTAAGCTGCCAGACGTACCAGAACTATCGCACACAGCTTTTTCACGTGTCACTGCTGGATGCTGGTGGGAATAGAATGGCACATCATAAAAGAAGAGGAGAAAATGCAGTGCACGGGTGGCTTCGTGAATTCTGTTGTTAATCAACATAGCAGATGATACTTCCAGAACTGAAATTAATTTCTTGGATTTGGATAAGGAAGGAGCTAAGAGATTACCAGACAACTGACTGTAATCAATACCTTCAATTGATTCAGTACTCAACAATATGGTGAAATCCCTGCAGTATGCTTTTGCATCACACACAGCTTACTCAGAAAAATTTCCGTGTGTTTAAGTTAGGAATTTTCATTACTCTTGTTTGTAGTTTGAATACTATGTTAGGTGAGAACGAGAGCATTTTATGCTTTCTGTCTAGTCACCTAACAAGCATGCATGATGCTGGAGTTTTGCCGAATAGTATTTCATTCTCTGTAAATGTTAAATTGCATTCAAAGCCATGGTGTTTCTCTGCTCATCTCTTTTTATGTCTGAAGTGCAACTGCTCACACCAATGCAGGTTAGTTGGACCAATTGGCTGACCAGTGCTATCCAAGTTAAATATATCAGTAAAGCTGTTCTCCCACATTATCGCTAGTCGATGTGGGTGTAACACAGCATAAAATTTTATTTATTGGAAATGCACACATGCTGTGCAAAGGATTGCATTCACATTACATTACATTCACATTACATTTGATTCACATTACTTGTCTTTTCTATAAGCTACAATGGATTTCTGTCTATTCCTGAATTTGATAATATGGTACTGGTCTTAAAATTCCAAGCACAACTCACACACACACACTCATCATTTGGTTTATGAAATAATTTGTTACAACACATGTTGTGGTGAAAACCATGGGTTGCGAGTCTCGTCATCACATGTCGCATTTCATGGTTAGTGTGGTGTCACCGCCAGACACCACACTTGCTAGGTGGTAGCCTTTAAATCGGCCGCGGTCCGTTAGTATACGGCGGACCCGCATGTCGCCACTGTCAGTGATAGCAGACCGAGCGCCACCACACGGCAGGTCTAGAGAGACGTACTGGCACTCGCCCCAGTTGTACAGCCGCCTTTGCAAGGAACGCTTCACTGACAAATATGCTTTCATTTGCCGAGACGATAGTTAGCATAGCCTTCAGCTACATTTGCTATGACCTAGCAAGGCGCCATAATCCTTTGCTATATATATTGTGGCTATAGCATGTATCATCAAGAGCGATGTTATACAAATGTGGATTAAAGTTAAGTATTCCAGAAGCTACGTACTTTTCTTTATAGCATTCATTATGTATCCTGTTTCAGACCTCACGGCAGCCTGCGTGAGTTTAAGCGCGTGCCTTTTGGCTTCCTCTCATTGTGTCTACGCTGTCTTGTCTAGACACAACAGTTAGCTTCCATCCCGGTCCTGTCTTGCATAGCAGATGTTGCATAGAGGTCCTCCGGTATGTAGTTTTTCTTCCCATGCAGATTTTGTAGAAGCTGTTTGAAGCTGGCACTAGCTGGTAGTATGAGCTCACATCTTGGATCCTCTATCAGGAAGGTCTCCCTGGTGAGCTTGTATACTAGCCTTGATCTTGAGTTCTGCAGGACACCTAAAATACTCTTCATGTACTTTACTCGCTCCAATTCTTCCAGCTGTTTGCGTGTGCGGTACTCGCCCACTTATTCTAGGCCATACATCAGAACAGGTAGTATCTTTAGCTTAAAAAGGTCCAAAGCTGTACTGATTGATAGTTGTGTGATGTTTCGATTTCATTCATAGCTCTAGCGGCCACCGCTGCTCTAGATCTTATATGCAGTCTGAAACTTTTTCTTGTTGTCTGGATTGTGATGCCTAGATATTTGAAACTGTTAACCATCTTGAGTGGTTTTCCATTGCATTTGATATTCTATACTTCGGTGAGTCTTCCTCTTTTCCTGAACACTACCAGCTCCATCTTCTCTTCATTTATCTTGATGTAATTTTGCTCTGTCCATTCGCTTGGCGTGTTTAGCACTACTTGTAGTCTGTCTATATCTGTCACTGCAATGGTCATATCATCAGCATATATGTATGTGCTTGTTCCCACCATTCCTTTTGTGACATCGTGCGTGACAGGATAGGGCTGAGTGGATCACCTTGGAGGATGTTGTTCATCTGTGGCAGCCAATCAGATATGCCTATTCCATCATCTATCTGTATGTGGTTTTCTGCCAGTATATTCAATATCAGGGTTGTTGTACTCGTTCTTCCAATTAGTTCCTCCAGTTTGTCCATTAAAACCTTTCTGTTGACCAGGTCAAAGGCTTTTGAGTAGACAACAAAAACCACATATAGTTTTCCTTTGGGTCTTCCTGTCATATGTTTTATTTGTTCCAGCATATTTTCTACTGCCAGGGTCATGGACTGTCCCTTCCTAAAACCTAACTGCTCCTCTGGTAGAACAGGTTCAAGCTTCTCTGCCAGCCTTTTGATGGGGATTCCTGTTAAGAGTTTGAGTGGCATGGATTCCAATGCTATTCCTCTGTACGCGTTTTGGTTCTCCATGTCTCCTTTACCCTTACATAGTAGTTTGATTGTTGACTTTCTTCATTCGCCTGGTATTCTTCCTAGTTCTATACATTTATTTAAATAGGAGGTCAATATTGGTAGGTATTCTTCTGCCTTCTGTTTTAAGTGTTCATTTCTTATTCCATCTGCTCCTGGTGCTCTGTTGTTCCTCATTTTCTGTATCACTCTTGCAATTTCATTTGTGGTGAGGATTTCTCCAGCCTGTAGTGTCCTAGATGTCTTGATTGTGGGTCTTATTTCTTTTGAACAGATTACTTTTCTTATGGGGTCTTTCCCTGTTTCCATGGGGATGTTGGGCTGTTTTTTCTGCCTTTTCAGTCTCAGAGCTTGGTATGGGTCTTCTTCTACCTCCTCTACCATTTTCTTTTGTTCTTCTTCTAGGTGTTGCTTTTTCTTCATTCTTATTAGGTCTTTGTATTCCCTCCATTCTCATTGGTATTCTGTGGTGGTTGCACTTGCTATTTGTCCGCTAGTTTTATGTAGTATTTTCAGCATCAGTTTTCTTTGCTCATAGCATTCTCTTTCAAACCATGGCCTCACACTCATATTTGTGTCTTTTATGGTAGCTCATTTATTATATTTGATTTCAGCCATGTGGCAGCCTCATCAGTATTTCCTGCTCGTATTGCTCTTTCAACCTTATCTTTTTCTTCATTTTCCCTTTAATTATTTCCTTGTCCAGGATCTTGCCAAGTGTTACATTTCACCTTTCATCTGATTTGATGATTCTGTCATTTTCTGTACTGGAATGTGCTTACAAATGACTGCATCTTCCTTTTTCCCAGCTGTGGCAGGGCGGTTTGTTCTGATGCCCTTTGTGGTTATTAGACCTATTGTGCTGGCTCCATTATGCCCTAGGTAAGTCCAGTCCTCCTGTCTGTTGTGTACTGTGAAGCCCTCGTTTACTAGATATTCCATTATTTCTCTGCATTTTCTATCTTACCTAATTATCGTGCAATTCAGATATCCTGCAGTGATTATCTTGGCCTTGCTTCTACTGTAGTCCAAGGCCATCCCTAGTTTATCTATTATGTCTGTTGTGGTGTGGTCTGGGTTAAAGTAGACTGCTACTATAACTCCAATCCTAGTCCTGACAACCAACATGTTCTCTTCTCTTAATAGAAGTTCGAAAAGGGCCAGTTGTGGTTTAATGATGCATAACACACTGCCTGCTGGTCTTCTCTTCTCTTGCACTGTATCGCGCAGGCATGAAAATCGTAAAATTCTGGGATGTTAGTTACGTGTCCTCTTTTACCATTGTCTCTGTGAGTACTCCAATGTCGTAATCCGCCATGATATTTCTCAGGAGCAGATTCAGAACTCCCCTAAGGCCATCTACATTCTGTGTTGTTATATTAGTCCCTGGTTTCCGGGCCTCTAAACTTCCAGGGTTGCTGAAAGGGGTGGCATATTACATCTTCTGGCCAGAAATTTCCATCACAGACTAGTTCTAGGTCTTGTAGTGGAATGCCTGTTTTGAAAGCTCTGCTTCCTAGTTTTTCATTCATCAGGTTGCAATATATTTTCCCTTTTATTCTGTTTTCCTTCAGATATTCTTATAACTTCCTCTGTCACATCTTTGTCCAGTTTTCCCATGTGTAGCCAGGTGCTTCTTTCCACTGCCTATATTTTGTTTTCTTCTTGTCTCGTTCCCGATTTTCTTTGAATCATTTTGTTATAACCTTTAATCACCAATAATTGTGTGAATATTCAAACACACTCACTTAGAAACAATAGCTGGTTACATGATAACAACTCAGTATCTCTTATTCGACTGCCGTGCCGTGACATGTGGCCGGCGCCGTTCGTAGCTAGGTGGCGCTCCCGCGGCGCTCAGCCAAGTTGCGGAGTGCCTCTATCGCCGTTTGCGCGTACTGTCGTGTTGGCACCATTAAACGTTGTGGCACTGTCACAACATTTATCGACACTTGAAAAAAAAAACACTCGCTTCCTTGGAGACATGGACAGTGCGGAGACATCCATGGCCTCTTGTGAGGCCCCGAGAAGATCCTGTGGAGAGACACGAGAGTATGGTCAAAAGTGTCCAGGATGGAAGCTCGTGCATGGAACGTGCCTCCTGGATGAGAGGATGGGTGAAAACTCTGGAGCAGCATCCATAGGTGACGTGGACCTGGGGGTGTGCTCCAGCGAAATGGGTCCCGGAGAAGGCGGCGTCGCGACTGGGGCCGGTTCCGGTGTACGCGGAAGCGGTAGCGACGTCGGCTGCATCAACACGGATGGTAGATCGGCAGCAGCGACAGGACTGGGTTCTCGGGCTGATGGAGGCAAAGGAAGGGGCGGTGGCACCGGCGTGGCCACCACTCGTGGGCGCATCTGGTCATAATGGCGAACAACCATGCCGTCGTCCGTACGTATTTCACAAAGCCGGCAGCCGCGAAGAGCCTTGACCACCCCTGGAATCCATTTAGGGTGAGATCCATACCCTTGTGCCCACACGTCGGCGCCCACTGAGTATTTTTCCGCACTAGGGGACACAGCACAAGGCCTGACAGGGTGAAGCAGGGGCAGTAGAGTGTGCGGTTGGCGGCCATGCAAGAGTTCAGCAGGGCTGCGGTCACCCAGAGGCGTGAAGCGATAAGAACTCAGAAATTGCAGCAGAGCATCATCTGTGGATAAATCACTAAGGAATTTTTTCATCTGGCTTTTGAAAGTGTGGACAAGGTGCTCAACCTCCCCATTCGATTGCGGATGGAAGGGCGGTGCTGTAACATGATGAACTCCGTGTCCAGTACAAAAATCACAGAAGGCCTGCGAAGAGAACTGAGGGCCATTGTCCATGACAATCGTGGATGGAAGACCTTCTAGCGCAAAGATTTTGGACAAAGCCAGCGTCGTTGCCACAGTGGTGGGCGACGGACATCAAACAACAAACGGAAACTTCGAGAAGGCGTCAATCAACAGTAGCCAATAAGTACCAAGGAAGGGACCGGCAAAGTCAGCGTGCACCTGTTCCCATGGCTGCGCCGGATCAGGCCACGGAGAGGGCATTGTACGAGGTGCAGCCAGTTGTTGAGCACACTGACCACACGCAGCAACCATGTGGGTGATGTCCGAATCAATACCGGGCCAATAAACTTGCCTGCGGGCCAGGGACTTAGTCCAAGAAATACCCCAATGGTCTTCATGCAACAGTTTGAGAACATCTTTGTGAAGAGAGGCTGGCACCATGACCCGTGGAGATGCACCATCCGTGGCCAGAAGAACACCACCATCACGAACAGACAGACAAAGGCGCAAGGCATGGTAGTTGCGAAGGGGATCCGATGCCCGGCCCTTGGTCCTGTCCGGCCAACCCCGTTGAACAAAACCAATCACCTGACGCAGGACCGGGTCCTGCACAGTAGCCGACGCGACCTGCAAACCTGTAAGTGGAAAACCCTTGACCGCACGACGTTCTTCCTCATCAATGTGGAAACAGAGTAGTTCATCACGAACGAAAACCGGGTCGGGGCCCATCGGCAATTGCGACAATGCGTCAGCGTTGGCGTGCTGGGCCGTGGGGCGATAGTGAATCTCATAGTGAAAACAAGACAAGTATAAGGCCCAACGTTGCAGGCGGTGAGCTGCCTTATCCGGAAGCGACGCCAATGGGCTGAACAGAGAAACCAGCGGCTTGTGGTCGGTGATGAGGTGAAACTTAGAACCATACAAAAAAACGCTGAACTTTTTTAGCGCATAAATAATAGCGAGCGCCTCCTTTTCGATTTGCGAGTAACGCCGTTGCGCATCGTTGAGGGTCTTAGAAGCATAGGCGATGGGTCGTTCCGACCCATCCTCATACCGATGGGCGAGAACAGCCCCTAGGCCATACTGTGACGCGTCAGTCGCCAAAACCAAGTGCTGACCCGGACGGAATGTGGCAAGACAAGACGCCGACTGCAAATGAGCCTTCAGGTGGACAAAAGCCTGCTCACACTCGTCAGACCAACAGAAAGGGACGTTTTTGCGTAACAGCTGATGCAGAGGATGAGCTACCGCTGCCACGGATGGAATGAATTTGTGATAATAAGCAATCTTGCCTAGAAACGCCTGAAGGTCTATGGCCGTAGACGGCCGGGGTAGAGCGTTAATGGCCACAACGTGCTGAGGTAGAGGACGTATACCCTCACGGGACAAGTGGAAACCAAGATACACAATGGAGGGTTGGAAGAACTGTGACTTGTCCAGATTGCACCTCAACCCAGCCGAATGCAAAACCCAAAACAGTGAACACAAATTGCGAAGGTGCACCTCAGTGGAGGCCCCCGTGACAACAATGTCATCCAGATAGTTTATGCAGCCAGGAACGGAAGCTGTGAGCTGTTCCAAAAACTGCTGAAAAATGGCCGGCACGCTAGCGACGCCAAATGGTAACCACTGGTACTGATACAACCCACAAGGAGTGTTGATGACGAGAAATTCCTTGGAAGAAGCATCCAACGGCAACTGATGGTATGCCTCCGATAAGTCAAGTTTGGAAAAGAACTGGCCCCCAGCGAGCTTGGTAAATAACTCCTCAGGACGGGGAAGAGAATAAGTGTCAATGAGGCTCTGAGCGTTGACAGTGGCTTTACAATCACCACACAATCACAGACTCCCATTTGGTTTAGAAACCACCACGATTGGCAATGCCCATTCGTTGGGGGTAACAGGAAGGAGAATCCCTGAAGCTGTTAACCTGTCTATCTCAGCCTTGACAGGTGCACGCAACGCCACCGGAATAGGGCGTGCCCGGAAAAACTTAGGGCGAGCTGTAGGTTTAAGAGTAATGTGGGCTTCAAAATCCTTGGCACGACCCAGACCAGCAGAGAACACGGACGAAAATTCAGAACACAATCCATCCAGCTGTTGATATGGAATATCCTCAGATATGGGGTGCACATCATCATCAATGGAGAACCCGAACAACTGGAAAGCATCATAACCGAACAGGTTTTCAGTGCCCGCATGATCCACCACATAAAACGTGAGGGGCCTAACAACAGACTTGTAGGTAGTGGAAGCATCAAACTGGCCAATGATAGGAATTCTCTGTTTATTATAAGTTCTCAGGTTTCGCGTAACTGGGGACAAGGGAGGGGAGCCCAACTCCAAATACATGCGAGAATTAATGAGAGTTACTGCAGAGCCAGTGTCCACTTGCATGCGAATGTCTTTTTCCAGAACACGAACAGTAACAAACAACTTATTTTTTTGAGAAAGCACACAGTTAACATCCATGTCCGATGCCTTGTCCTCGTTGACAGGAACTTTAGGGGACAGACACACAGAAGCAGTGTGGCCTTTTTTCCTACATGAATTACACATGGCCCAACGTTTTAGACACGCGGCCCTGTCATGCTGTACAAAACAACGTGGACAAGAAGGAAGTGCGGAACGAACCTGCTTCCGTGGTTGCTGTTTTCGCTGCGAGCTTTGCGGCCCAACGTGACATTGTTTACGCGAGTAAACGGCCACCACATCTTCGTTCTCCTGTGAAACAGGCAAATTGTCCGTGTCAAAAGTTGACTGTACAGCGCCTACATCACACCACGCGTCTATTTGCGCGCCAGCAGCGTGAGACACTTCAAAGGATTGAGCGATGCTTAGAATTTCCGACAACGACGGGTTTGGCAGTTGTAGGGCACATTGCCGAACTTCTTTATCAGGAGTAAGCTGTAGAATAGCATCCCTAACTATTGAATCAGCATAAGACTCATGATGAGTGTCCGTGACAAACTGACATTTCCTACTCAGACCGTGTAGTTCCACCGCCCAAGCCCAGTAAGATTGATGGGGCTGTTTACAACACCGGTAGAACGCCACACGGGCGGCAACGATGTGGGTGTTTTTTCGGTAATAGTTAGACAATAAGTCACACATTTCTGGGAAGGACAGAGAGGCAGGTTCCCGCAGAGGGGCTAACTGAGATAGCAGCTGATAGATCTGTGGGGAAATCCAAGATAGAAATAACGACTTACACATAGGAGCGTCGACAACGCCGAAAGCCAAGAAGTCTTGCCGCAAACGCTTCTCATAATCCTCCCTCGTCGTAAGGAGGGAATGGAGGCGAAGAAGAGGAAGACAGACGATGAGTAAGCGACGTCGACAACGCCTGAATAGCAGCCATCAGCTGTGTTTGTTGTGCCTGAATAGCAGCCATCAGCTGTGTTTGTTGTTCAATGAGCACTTGCATAAGCTGTTCCATGTCTGCCTCATCACGAACACACAAATCCACAACGCAGTGAAAATATCCCATCCTCATCGCCAAAAAGTGTTATAACCTTTAATCACCAATAATTGCGTGGATATTCAAACACACTCACTTAGAAACAATAGCTGGTTACATTATAACAACTCAGTATCTCTTATTCGACTGCCGTGCCGTGACATGCGGCCGGCGCCGTTCGTAGCTAGGTGGCGCTCCCCTGCTCAGCCGAGTTGCGGAGCGCCTCTATCGCCGTTTGCGCGTACTGTCATTGCGGCACTGTTAAATGTCGTGGCACTGTCACAACACATTTCTTTTCCTGTCTCGGTTTCCCACTGTCTGGCATGTCTGTTCCCCCCACTCACCACTGTTGTCTATTCCCTCTTCTGGTTCTCTTGATTTTTTCTTCATTTACTAGTGTTCCAGGTTGCCCTGCTGTTCACTTCTGCTCTCTATCTGCTATTGTATTTGTTTCTGCATCACTGGGCTGTTCCTGCTGGTCCCTGTGCTCTTGCCAGCATAAAATGTATCCTTATGATCATATATGACTCTGCTTATGATAGCTTGGCTTCAGCACCATGTGAAACGAAATCCAATGAGATTCAGTCAAATGTGGAAGAATACGAGATGTAATGTTTACATCAAGTTTATTCTTGCGATGAACACACCACTTACTTTTGTCTAAGAGCAAATGGAACTAACACTATGTGCTTAAGTCGTAAATATGAAGTGTTCCTAAATTTCAGTTTCTTCATTTTGAATAGCTACAGCTTCCATTACTATACAGAAATTGTATTTGTTTTGGGCTATACCTTGAATAAGAACATTAATGGCTCGCACTGAAAGACGAAGAGCTCAAGAGCCACAATTTTTGTGTAGACAAAGTAATAATAATAATAATAATAATAATAATAATAATGTAGACTTTGATAACAATAATTTTTATGTTGTTTTGAAAGATGCATTTAAATGTGCTCTGAATGTTATTTAAAACAATTTTCAGAGTTATAATTTCCATCTGATGAATTTACGGGGCTGATTTTGTAATGCACATCATTTCGCATCTGTGGTTGTAAGGGAAAAGTTAATTTGCCACCATTAACACAAAATTTATTTTCCACTGCAAAGCATCAAGCACTCAGTTCACATGAACAAACAGTTGCAGTGAAATCAAAGAATTATTTGAAGAGTACTCGTAGCTACAATGCAGCATTTACTATGGGTCAGTTGTGAGGCTAAAATTTTACACACACTTCTATGTGGAGGGTATCACTTTAAGATACATGGCATTTTTTTATCACAGATTAGGTGCAGTGACTCAACTAGTCAAATGCCTTACCGTCCATCACTATAACTGAAGCACTGGCCAATGATAATGAGGAGGTCCTGCTGGCAGTTGTTGCGAAACCCTGGTTCTACTCATAAAGTGTATTTCTACTCTATGATTCTACTGAGCATCAGTCGATGCTATTGTAAGATTCTGTTCTATAAGAAAAAAAAGGAACAGTAACTGTACAGAAATTATAATGACATAGTTGTGAGTCTGGGGTTGTCCACTATTGATGATGTATTTGTTGACATATATCTATGCAATAAGAAGGAAAAAAAATGCATACAGTTGAAGTTTATATCATACTTATGAAGTGAAGAAATTATTTAATTTACAAAGAAAGATTAAACAAAATGTTATATGCTGTTTATGTTTTCAAGTGGTAGAAGAATGTTTTCAGTCATACAAATAGTTTGTGATTATGATCACAGTCTGTGATTACTAAATTTTAATATGAATTTCACCAAAATACAGCATCATTGACCTGTCATCAGCTGAATTGCAATTTCTAATTCTGATTCATAGTATCTACAGTTTTAAAAATAAAATTTCACTACTATACTTCAAGAATTCGATGTGGCTCATTCACTGGTTACATCAAAACTGATCATGGTCGAATTAGTTAACTAATAGTCAAGCAATCTAAACACAATATGAACCAGAAGCACAGTGCCACAATGTGAGTTAGTGTGCCTGTTCAGGCACTTAGAGTACAAAGGAAGAGGAGATGGGATGGAGAGCAAATGTGTGTGGCTGAACTGGTGTGACACCACGCCTTGTGACTAAATACTGATCTGTGACTGGACTAGGTCAGCTAAGACAATGCAAGTGGGTTTCTCCCCCTCCCCTGCCTCTCATCTCACCCTACTCTTCCTTGCAGTAGAAACCTCTCTAATTGGCTACCACTGTGACATCCCACACCAGATAGTTTATTACTTTATAATCACATGACCAGCTCTGTTGTCCTCACTGACTATTGATCAAAGTTCCCACTGCAATCCTGCTATCACATTTCACGTTCTTCCAGTGTTTTTTCCTCTAGGTTCCTCATGATTGGTATTTTACTTGTATACATTCTTGTTCTCCAGAAACACAGCTATTTGATGCTTATATTTGTTACCAGTGGAGTCCTTTTGCTTGAAAATGCCTTTTTTTCCCTCATCAATTTACTTCTACCCTCTCTTGTTTTGGCCATTCTGTCTAATCTTGCTTCCTTGGCAGGCCATTCAAAGTGACTTAACTGCTAGGTTCTGTGGATAGTCTTCTCTATATATACTTTTTAAAAACTTATTTACGCACATTTTAAGTACAAACTTTCAATTCCCTTCAAAATAATCTCCACTTGAACTAATACTCTTGTCTAATTTTTCATTCCACTTTTCAAAACATTCTTTAAATTCATCTTTTGAATGCTTTTCTTTTGTATCTGTTTTCATTCTAAGAAACAAAAAAGTCACACAGAGCAAGGTCAGGTGAGTTTGGGGGGGGGGGGGGGGGGGGTGAGAAACAGTCATCATAATTTTTTTGTCATGAACTGTCATACAGACAGGGCTGTGTGAGCAGGGGCACTGTCATGATAGAAAAACCAGCCACTTAACTGCCACAAATCAGGCCATTCCTGCCACATACTGTTGTTCAATCTTATCAAAACATCCAAGTAGGAAGCCTAGTTAAATGTCGACCCTGAAGGACAAACTCTGAATGGACGATTTCTCTCCCATTGAAAAAACAAATCAGTAATGTTAAATGTTTGATTTCACCTGATGAGCTTTCTTGGGGTGAGGTGAACTTCAAGCCTTCTACTGGCTTGATTGCTACTTTGATTTGCGATTGTAAGCATAGCACCAAGTTTTGGCTTCTGTGGTGATTTCTGAAAAAAGCTTGGATCACATCAGGACTCTTCTTTCAAAGCACACCAGGCTTCCAAGTGACCTTGTTTTTGTTCAGTAGTCAGCAGTTGTGGCACGAGTCTGCCGTCACAGTTCACTTCTCTGAACTCCAAGTCACTCCATAGTTGCTCCAATGTCTGCCGATGATTGCAGAAATGTTTTCAACACTTTAATGTGTTTGGGCCATGTAAGTGTAACCTGAATGAGATTTGTCATCAATTGACATTTTACCATTTTTGAAACAATAAAACTGCTCAAACACTTTAGTTTTCCCCATAGCATCATCTCTGTACACAGTTTTAACATTTCATGAGTTTGTGTTACATTTTGTGAGAAAAAAACAAGAACTTCATAGCCGTACTGCTGTTCATGAAAATCAGCAATTGCAAAAACAACCACCACACAAAACAGTTATCGCAATAACCTCTGCCAAAACTAATCCTGACCTTCTTCAGTGACAGCACTCAACTTACTGACTCTGGAATGTTCGATTTATGGGCTCCTGGAGGCAAAATGGGGTACTACAAAAGTTCTGCCCTCCCAAATATTAGTTACATATTTTATATATACCATTTTACTTCAGTTGTCAGATGTTATTAAACAGTCTACATGCCTCAGGTTTGTCTCAAAAATCCATTTAATTTGTGAAATTCTGCTTTCTTTCAAAGCTCTGGCCAAGAATGGATGTGCTACTGGAGGCAAATGGTGAATCTTCCTTAGACAGCAAGTCCTTTGCCTTCTATGTGTTGTGGTAGCCAAGTGTGATTAGTACAAGTTTGGACTGAATTTTCCTTAACTATCTATCCAATTAGACTTTCTTAGCCAAGTCAAGCTGGAGTGCCCTACCAGCCATATGTGACAATTCCGTATGATAACATAAGATAGCATAAAACAACAACTGTATCAATGATAAAAGCAGATTAATCTTAAGTCCAAATATTGTAATGTCTTCAAAACTATTTACTTGATTTCAGAGAGTGAAATGTGGTTTAATTTGTCCTTTTGAGATCTACAATACTAGCAACAGAAATTAATAAAGGGTTACATTTTAGAACTGAAGTTGACACTAATATCACTATAATTAAGAGAGTTATAACAAGTTATCATACACAGTGTTTGGTGAGAACTTTCTTGCAGTTCATTTAGGTAAAATTGGAATTACAATACGTGAAATGGTTCCAGAAATGCAGGGGTGAACATCATAGTTGACTCACCTGGTGTCATGGTAATCAGAGACAATTAATGTAAATGAATCGAAACATGTTTCAGCAATATAATATTTTAATGAAAATTAATTATTTATTTAAAGCTTAACAGTGGAATTAAATATTTATTTACATATTTATAAGATCTGAATAAAGTTGGTCAAAAGCAGACACTCTTGACAATGAAAAAAATCACAGTTCGATATTACACTGTATCTTGAAAGTTCAGAACAAATATTTTTCCAATTCCAAAAGAAAGGAATGAAGTGAGAAGAATACCTGCAAAGAGGAAGAGAGTGCAAAAAAAAGTAAACATTTAAGAGGCAAATCAAAAGTTTACACTGCAAATGACAGTTGAAACTAGTAGTACTAGCTTGTCAGAGACAGAAATGCTTGAAATGTTTATCAATTAGGAACATACGCCACTACTTCCATTCAGGAAACAACTGTCAGAAATGAATTTCAGTCAAACAGAGGTACGGTATGTAAAAGGTATACGTACCTCTATGAAAGGTCATTATGACAAATCTTGAAGCCACAGGCAAAAGTGAAATGAAACTTAAACTATTGTCCAGAAAGGATAACAAAGTGTTTCAGAGGAAATACAAGAATGTTTTTCAGAAACAAAGGAGAAAATTACTCAGAGTTTACTGTAAAAAATATGGAGTGAAGCAGAAGTAAATTGCTTTTTGGTTCAAATTATTGTACATATGTCATAAGACATCTTTGTATCTTGAACATCTACGTTTTACTCTCTTTATTCCTGATTTCTGCCATGGAGATCTGACATATTCAATCTCTCTAACAGCACTACTTTCAGTTGATGAGTAAGTAACAAGATACTGAGCTTTTGCATCTGGAATTTAGTGGATGTTGGAAGAGCAAAATTGTTTAGTAGTGCAGCACGCATACTGTTTCATTGCAAGCCTGTGCTGCTGCCAGAATGAAGTATATTTGCCCCATCACATTTCTCTTTCCTTCATGTTATTTTAATTTCCTCTTTCCCTTTAACTAACAGAGAATGAAATTTTGTTTATGAAGATACAAAACACAACATCAGCTAGATGTACCACTGACAGCATCTCCCTGATTGATAGTTTCAATGCAAACAGTTATATCAAATGTCTTCAACAGAATTCATACTTATGTAATTCCATTAACTACAGTTCTTTGGTTCTGTTTCCTACAAATATTATTTTTGCTGATTTCATGGCAAAAGTATACTGTAATTTTGAGAAAAAATACAACAGAAATATCTAAAAATAGATTCTAATCAGTTACCAGGTATTTTGCTAAGATAGATATTTTCCCAGTTCAAAAAAGAATCTTCAGTTAAGCAGCAGTGTACAAAAATACAAAAGCTATTGTTGTACTAATAGCAATACTTGGTCACATGGCATTTGTTCATTCACCTCCAAATATGAACAAAGGCACCAATTGATTCTAACAAACAAATTTATGTGCACAGGAATGTGTAGTTCAGTACAATTATCATATCCACCATAATTTTAAAGTATACATTCTTTTTTGTAGTGCATATGTCAATAACCATGTAGTACGATTCTAGGCAGATATTTACATTTGTAGCAGCAGCAATCATTCATAGTAATATCATCTATATTACAAAAACGTTTTATGCTTTAAAATGGTTTCTTTGTACTATGTTGATAATATGAATTCTCATTAGTTGTTTCTGATACAATAGGTAGAAATCACATGCATCAAATTTTATACTGTTCATTACATTCACACATTAATAAATTATCTGAACACAACTATCATCCTTTTCTTTGTTATTCACATAGCTGACATTTACAATCTGTAATTTATGTTGACAGTATGGCAAGTTGTTACATGTTTTCTAATGTATTGATCTGTAAGCATATACAAAAGTTTGCTGCATGGCTCTCAGTTTTGGATTGCATAAGGTCATCTATTAAATAATATGGCACAACAGAAGCCATAGTTGCACCGTTTTAAAAGTGTCTGTGGCTTCTGCAGTATTGTGACAAAATCAGCATAAAAATACATGTATATACATTTAAGACACATTGAACATCACAGAATATTTAAATAAATGACACTGTAAACACTGTCACACATTTTGTTAAGAGTTTTCACTTCATGTCTGAAACATTCACAGTGAGCTCTTCGATTTTCAATTGTATATATAACTTCATTTTAGACATTCCTCTGCCATTCAGAGGCACTGCAAGTGCTACCTGGAAAACGTCCTACGGCAGTAAACTTCAAGCAACAATGCACAATATCCAATCAGTCGGAGAAAGAAGAATAGTGATATGAGGAATACTGCATCCACCCAGTAGCTCCCACCATCCATGTCCACTTCTTGGAGGAACCTCTTTGGTTGTGAATAATGACAATAGTCACTGTAGCACTTCAGACGAGGACGATCATAGCCGTACATAGCAAGCATAAGTCCCTCTAGACTGTACTTCATGTAACTCATATGGAAGAGCCAATCAAAATATGATGGGGCATCCTTCATGTACACAAAAAATCCTGAGAAAATGAGAGATGGGCAGATTGCAAGAGGGCCAAATACCATGCTATTCTGCAAAGAAACAAGAAGAAGCTCATCACTATCTTAGCTTACTTGGCGACAGATATCTTACATTCAAATTTATATTGTCATTGAACTAGCAAATAATCTGAAGGTTTCTTCTAAGGAAACACTTTATTTGAGTAAGGGCCAAAAGTCCAGAGGTTCTTGTAATTTCTTTTTAAAAGCTGGTGCGTATCAAAATGGGAAATAATTAAATGATTGGAGTGAAATGAATTTCCACTGTAAGAAAGGTAAAATATCACTAAAGTAGTGCCCCTGCATATATAATTCTCAGATTACACTGAGATAAATTAAACTTTAATAATTAGTATTACACTGTTTCAATATATGATCATCATATTTTAATGAATATTTTTCTAACATATTTTTTCATTTACTTTAACTCTTACCTGAACTGTCATAGAAATTCCAAATATGAGGCCAATACTTTGGGATACTAGACCAACAAGAATGCACATTATGAGGAATAAAGTGAATCTGTGAAACTCATAGGGCTGTGAAGTCATGAAGTAGGCCACTATGACATATGCAAATGTGCACATGATCTGTAAAACACAATAAAACATATAATTAAATAAGTAAAATTTTAAGGAATTATTGTTTATCTGTGATAAAGATTCACTACATGAGAATTAATAGTTGCATCATTCATAAGTAATCTTTTATCATATTTTTTAACAAATCTGTGTCAATAAGTGAAGTATTTGCTAGTAGTTAAGTATATCAGTAGTAATGTCTTATAATTATTAGTTTAATCTACTTAGTTTACAGATAAAATGACAATAGTACAATTCCCATTATACTACTTACATACATACGTAAAGGGAAAACATAAAAGTTAAATTTAAAATGAAATTTCTACCAACATTTATTCATTTTATGATTTACTTTTGGCTTTCAAATCAAACTACTGTTATTGGGATGGCATTACTCCACACTGGCTGTTTTCATACGTCTAAAAAGCAATAAATAATTTACAGTTTTGTTTCTTTATTCTTAGGTAAATGTCATTTCAAGCCAGGCAGGTGCACACAATCTTAAATTGAAGAATGCATTTGATTAAACTCACTGTACAACAAAAAAAAAATCAACATTTCTCACAGTACGGGTAGCAGTACAACTGCATTTCACAAAATCATAGGATTAATAAGTAGAGAATTCTGAAACACCTTCAAAATATTGCTTTTATGGTGCAATAAGTTATGTGTTGCTGCACTTAGAGGGCCCTGAGATGTGTGAGTTACTTGCAAGCAAAATTTGTTGGTGACTTCTCCTAACAACATATGCTGATGAAGATTGTTTTGTTTCTGGAATATGAAAGATCTTCATTGGTGATTTCACACGCTTTGCTGACTTGCCTTTTACTTTGCCAGTTTCTCGTATGAAGGATTTTAATTTTTCTCTGATGTCACAGAAACATAATCTAGCTCTCTCAAGAGGTCTTCACCCTTGAAGGTGTTCTGTACACAATGTCTCAATCTCCATATGAATCATGTACTTTTGTATTTTTTAGTTCATGTAATATTCTTCCAAAAATCATTCTCACAATTTACCTTTCAAATACTTTCAGCTTCACCACTTACGATTGCCTCTTTCAGAACTGGAACCAAGTCCCCCTCAAAAAGATACATAATATATTATATAATGTGTCACCTGACTCATATATACATTTAGTATTATCTTCAAAGATACTTACTTCAGAAATATCTCACTTTGTAGTTTTCCCTGAATACAGCCATTCTGTTAAGTTTATTGACACATTTCTGATGGCACTCACCTTGGGATATTTGGCCAAAGGTCATTTATGGTTTTTTTCTGGTGTTTTGCTATCACAGGTGACTTCCATTATCAAGAATCACTCAGTAGATCTCGTGGCAGACTAGAGTTGAGCTTGTGGCTAGTAGAAGTATGTACTTCCCTTACAAGTGTCTTAATGTCTTCCACTGGTCATCACTGCTGTAGTTTTCCCCTGGTTTCTTCCAATGGAATTTTGCTGCAGCAGGCAAATCCAGGTGTGATTGAGCTTGAGTCTTTCCTATTTCTTGATGAAACTATCATCAAGCTTGTGAATTTTTGTGGTTTTCCTGAACAAACAGGCATGTTAGTTCTTACTCACTGTGAGATCCTGTATGTCAGTGAATTTTATTACATTGCTGATCTCTCACAGCTCATGTTGCACTGTGGCTGATTTCTCTGTCTGTCTCAACCTGCAATGAAATTTATGTAAAATGATCCTGGTATTGCTTGACCATTCAGTCATTCCAACGTAAACTTTTCCACATGTATACATTATGCAGTATACTTCAGTTACTGCAAGTGTATACCATATACATTTATTATGTGCACATGTGAATACATTTGTGTTGTAATGACTAGAAGATCTGTCTACACCAGTATCACAGAGCAGAACACTATTTCAAGTTGGAACAGGTGGAGAAATCATCAGTGGAGGAGTACACACTATGTGAGACACACCACATACCTAAATTAGTCAACATACAGGATCTCACAGTGGATAATAACTACCACATCCATTTGTTTAGAGAAGCTATCAAAATCCATGCACATGACAATAATTACAAAAAGCTAGTTGAAATCCTCAAGACAAACTGAGTCTAGATTCACCTATTGTAGCGAATAACCATTGCAAGCAACAAGGGAAATCTACAGTGGCAATAACCAGGTAGAAACCATCAGATATTAGCATGGCAATTAAACGTAACCATTGGCTACTGGCTCAACTCCTGTCTGCCACCAGCAATGGATGGTGAATATTTGATAATACTAGCCATTCATGCTAGTGAAAAATCCAAAAAATCATTAAATTACTGTGAGCTGAAGATCTTGAGAGAGGCACAACAACAAAACATATTCATAACTGGCTGTGAAGGACTCAGAAATTTTATAACACTGATTTGTCTTAAGTGTAATTCATATGAATTTTACTTGTAGTCTTTGCTTATTCACACTAACCTGTGTTGGAATGTCTGCTAAAGTGACAGCTGCATAGTATGATCCTAAAGAGTACCAACGATTGAAATGTTCTCTGGCAACAACAGGTAGCTCCAAAGGAACTGTTGATAACAGAAAAACATATTTTAGTAAATCATATATGCACTAAATATAATTACAATCAACTGTACAAATTTACTATGAGAATAGAAAAAATACAGAACTTCCGTAATCTGATTCAAATAATGGTTTGGTTGATGTTACAGCGAATCAAGTGGGGGTATCTGCAAAGCCTTCCCTTGTGAAGCAGTTTTGTGGGTAGGACTGAGCTAAATACTAAATGACTTTGTGTTAATTTTGATCATATGTTTACCTGTTGCCTTATTGGAAATCTCAGTGTGTGTACGAACTGCTCCTGTTCTTAAAGGAAATTAGTAACATTTATAGCTCACCAGATTAAAAGATGAGCAGCAAGCTTAGTTTAAAATTATTTGTTCACTGTCCTGTAAAACAGTGCAGATGCCACAGTTCAGCACTGCTGTGAATTTGTTCTTGAACATGGGATGGGTTAGTTGATGTTCATAGGCAGCTGAAGATTACCCTGACTACTGTCAAATGACTGGCAACTGCTGTGAACTGGTGTGCTGGGAGAGTTGTCAAGAGTCATACATCAGAGGTGCCAAAGGTTCCCAAGTACTATCCTTGTCTGTAGATCATGTCTCCTCTGCAGGAAGTGAGGGATCTGTCATTACTTGTCCACTTGACTGTGCACAGTGTCCTGTACACAGTACATGGGAACCAGGGAGAACTCAAGGTGTTATACCGATTACCCTAAACAACAAGTTCAAGATGCTGTCTTTCACTGAACCTGAAACTAAGCCATCTGGACTCACTTTGCCTGTTTTGGGGAAACCTGCTTTATCCTGTTTCAACAGGAGGCAAGCACAAAAAGGTACAAATATATTAATCATCAGCAGTTCAAACATGTGGGAATAATGGTAGTCATTAGGGAAATGGCAGCAAGGACTAGGAAGGAACACCAGTTGCATTCACTACGAGCACCTGGAAACATATGGAAGAGACTATTCTGACAGTCATTGAGAGAATAGGGTGCAACCAACTGCAGACTTTGGTGCACATTTGAACAAACAATGCCTGTCATCTGGGCTCTGAGGTCATACTTGGATCATCCCAGTAACTGGCAGAGAAGGTTGAGAAGACAAGCCTTGTACATGGAGTTTCAACAAAGTTCATGATTTGCAGTATTGTCACCTGAATCAATCGTGGCCTCCTGGTTCTGATTCAACTAGAAGGGTTGAACCAGAGACTGTGAATGTTCTGTGACAAGCTAGGCTGCAACATCCTGGACATGCATAATAGGACTGAGTACTGTAGGGTCCCTATAAATGGGTCAGTTGTGCACTACACAGCAGAAACTGCTACCCATGTAGCTGACTGTGTGTAGAGTGTAAGCAACAGTTTTTAAGTTAGGGAACTCTCCATCCTGCTCAGTTAACAAGTGCTGTAGGAGATCCGGAAATATTCACATAAGATCCAAAAGAATGTCCCTAACCCAGCCTGCAGGTGAGAGTATTAAAATCCTAGTAGTTAACTGCCAAAGCATTTGCAGCTCAGTGCCAGAGTTTGAAGCTCTGCTGAAAAGCAGGAAAGGGTCACATAATACAACATGCAGAAAGCTGGTTAAAACCTGAAGCTGATAGCAATGAAGTTTTTGCGGAAAATGTAAGTGTACACTGAAAGGATAGGCTAATGGGAAATGGGTGTGGTGTATTTGTGCAGTAGACAAGACACTCAGATCCAGTGAAGATTGTTAGGGCAAGACTCCATGTCAGGGGTGGGCATAAAATGGTAACTGGATCCTTCTATCGAAGACCAGTCTCAACTTGTGAAGTTATCGAAAATACTAGAGAAAATCTCAGTTTTTTTTTTTTTTTTACATGAGTTCCACAATCATACTGTAATCGGCGGTGGGGACATCAGGCATCCAACATTCAACTGGGAAAATTACAGATTTGTTAGTGGTGGGCATGACAAGACATCCTGTAACATTACTAAACACTTTCTCTGAAAACTATTTAGAACAGATAGTTCAGAACCCCACTCATGGTGGAAATCTAATGGCAACAAATAGACCTGAGCTCTTTCAGGATGTCCACATCAAAACTAATATCAATGACCATGAGGCATTTGTAGCAACAATAATTAACGAAGTAGAAAGGACAGCTAAAACAAATATAAAGATATAAATGTCTTGTAAATTACATAAAAAAAGCAGTAGTGTCATATCTCAGTGAGGAACTCGAAACTTTTACCCCAGGACAGGAGTATGTAGAGAAGCTATGGCTCAAGCTTAAAAGAATAGCTGACCATGCACTGGGTAGATATGTACCCAGTAGAAGAGCCCATAATGAGAGGAACCTTCCATGGTATGCAGTCATTGTAAAGATACTTCTGAAGAAACGGAGACTACTGCACGATAGGTGTAAAATGAAGAATAAGGTTACAGGTAGAGAGATACTGAGTGAAACACATTTGACAGTCAAGATAGCAATGTGTGAGCCTTCAATAACTACCATAGCAGAATTTTGTTGAACGATCTTTCACAAAACCCAAAGAAATTCTGGTCATATGTATAAGGTGTTAGTGGCACCAAAGTCAGTGTCCAGTCACTCATGGATGAGACAGAAACTGAAAGTGGGGATAAGAAAGCAAGAGCAGAAACACTTAAGACAATTTTCAAATGTTCCTTTAGAAAGGAAACCCAGGATAATTGCCCCAACTTAATCCTTGTAGCGCTGAAAAGATGAGTATGTGAGTATATGAGTCAGTGCTGTCAAGAAATAGCTGAAATCATTAAAACTGAACAAAGCTCCAGGCCCCAATGGAATCATATCAGATTCTATATTGAACTTGTAACTGAGTTGGTCCCTTTTTTATCTTTAATCTACTGCAGAGCCCTCAAACAAAAAACTGTGCCTATTCAGTGGAAAACAGTACAGATCACAAGCATTTACAAGAAGGTTAGAAAAAGTAGTCCACAAAACTGCTGCCCAATATCCTTGACACTGATTTCCTGTAGACTCTTAGAACTTGTTTTGAGTTTAAGCATAATGAGACATGAACAGAATGTCTTCCTCCATGCCAACCAGCAATGATGCTGAAACCATTGGTCATGTGAAACCTAACTCATACTTCACTCACATTACATGCTGAAAACTTTCGATCAAGGCAGTCAGGTAGATGCACTATTTCTTGATATCTAAAAACATGTATTATCAAAATTATGGACATATGGAGTATCAACCAAAATTTGTGATTGAACTGACAATTTTCTGGTAGGCAGGCGAAAGAAATTTATCTTGAATGGAGAGTCATCAACAGATGTAGTAACTACATATATGCGCCAGCAAACTGTGTTGGAATTCTTGCTGTTTATGTTGTATATTAATGACCCTGTAGACCTAGTAATCTCAGACTTTTTACAGATGCTGCAGTTATCTGTAATGAAGTACTTTCTGAAAAAAAACTGCATAAATATTCAGTCAGACCTTGATAAGATTTCAAAGTGGTTCCAAGTTTGGCAACTTGCTTTGATTGTTCACAAATATAAAATCTCGCACTTCACAAACTGAAAAAACACAGTATCCTGTGAATACAGCATCAATGAGCCACAGTTGTAATCAGTCAGCTCATACAAATATCTGGGTGTAACACTTTTTAGGGACATGAAATGATCACATAGTCTCAGTTGTGGGTGAAGCAGGTGATAGATTTTGGTTTATTGGTAGAATACTGGGGAAATGCAAGAGTCTACAAAGGAGGTTGCTTAAAAATCTCTTGTATGAACCATCCTAGAATATTGGTCAAGTGTGCCGGACCCACACCAAATAAAACAGGAAGTCCTGAACTATACAGAGAAGTGCAGCATGAATTTTCACAGGTTTGTTTGATCCATGGGAGAGTATATCACAGAGATGCTGCAGAAACTGAACTGGTGAATTCTGGAAGAAAGACATAAACTATCCTGAGAAATCCTATTTACAGTTTCACAAGGACCTGCTTAAAATGATTCCTCTAGGAATATAGTACAACCTACTATTTATCACTCATATAAAATCATGAAGACAAGATTATATTAATTACAGCACACATGGAGGCATTTAAACAGTCACTCTTCTCACTCTCCACACACAAATGGACTAGGGAAAAACACTGCCATACACTTAAGGTGGTTTGCAGAGTGTAGATGTAGATGAAGACTTCTTTTATCATCTGTTGTGCCTCTATAAAATATATGTTAACAGACATAAATAAAGGCTACATCTGTTCTGAAAGTTTATAGTTTTAGTAAATGTTTTAGTTACTATATAAAAAAGAAAATCACTTTTTACACACTGACCCTCTTTATCAAGCTTTTTCTATAGCATACACTTTTTGAAAATTCTTTCACTGACTCAATGTGCCAGGTCAAAGTGAGATGGCATATTCCTTTAGTAGACAATCTTGTAAGGTGAGAGACCAGTTCCAGTATGGACCCTAGAATTGTACATGCCAACCACAAACTCAAGATAAGTGTCCCAGGCTGTATGTTGGCTGCTAACATAATGAATCATCATCTTTTTGTCTGTATGCGTAACATCAAAAGTAAATAGTTCCATAATCACTGACAACAATTCCTTCTCTGTGGTGGAGTAATTGTGTTAACACTCTGTTTAGCTGTCAAGATGCTTATGCTATAGTATGCTCTTTGCCATCTACATTCTGACTGAGAATGCAACCAAGAGCACTATTGCTAGCATCACAGGGAAGCATGAATTCTTTGTCAAAATCAAGAAACACTAGTACCGCATCTTTGGTTAATGCTTTTTTTAATGCCAGAAGGGCACACTAACATTCCAGGAGCCATTCATATTTAACTCTTTGTTCAGTAGATAATAATGGCTGGTCAATTCACACAAAGTTTTTAACAAACTTATGGTAATAGCTACACAACCCAGAAAAGATTGTAACCATTTCACTTTTTGAAGGGCTGAAAATTCTAAGACTGCTGACACTAAACAAGTATCAGTTCATACACCCTCTTCACTAATAACATGTCCCAAGTACTTGACCTGATTTGTTGCAAAACTACCTTTTTCAATACTTAGCATAAGATGTACTGCCCTTAGTCTATTAAATACACGTCCAACCATTTTACATGTTCATTCACATCTTCCAAGAAAACTATAATATCATTGAGACATGCATTTTCCAGATTTTAGGCCATACATTTAGCAACTTTGGAATGTGACTGGTCCAATTTTAAGCCCAAATAGCTTCGTGTGATATTGAAAAAGCCCCCATGGGACTGTAAAAGTTATTTTACTTCTGTTGTCTTGCACTATCTCCAGCCTGTGGTAACCACTGAACAAATCAGTTGCAGAAAAGTATTTGCATCTGCCTGAGTTAGGAAGCATCTCCATGGTGTTAGGTAATGGATAGGCGATGGTGGTGGTTCTATCATTCAGGTATCTACGGTTGCAACAAAAATGCCATTTTTTGGTGGCATCCATCATTTTTTTCAGAACCACAACAGGTGCCCACCAGGAACTATAATTGGGTTATCTGATACTTTCTACCAACTGTCAGTTGATGAGTGGTTATATTTGCCTTGGTATACGATACAGGAGCATTACTTCCTGTTGATATGTAGCGCTGGATAACCAAGGTCACAGGTAATAGACCTTGTGTGTTAAACAAACTGTAACAGTAGTGCTTCCATAGCTCTCCAGTCACTGCCCTGCAGGTGATCCACTATCTCATGTTATGTGGGATCATTAGTGGTATGCTTGTAGCTGTGGTAAGTACATGACCTACTTCATCCAAAACAACCAATATGGCAAACATTAAGCCTTTTGCATCATCCATACCAAAATTTTCTATGCTAAATGGAACCATACATTCATCATTCACATTACTTATGCATGCTATGCTTCTGTGTACAAAACAATGCAGTGTATCTAAATGCCCATTATTTTCAGTGGCTCAACCACACATAGTATCGTATCATTGTACCACAAAGACCCATCTATTTTCACTGACAATACACTATAATGGGAACCCATCTTTAGTATGCATATATACAATGCAGATCACATAGCAAAAAAAAAAAATCCCTTCAAGCTCAACTGTATGCCATGAAAGATCTATTACAGTACGATGTTCAATAAGGAAATCAAACCCAACAATTGCAGAATACCCTCTACCAACCTGTGAAAAAACCTCCAGTGCTCAAAAAAATGTCTCAGCACTAATGCTAAATTTGGGCAGTGGGGCCTCCAATGAACTTATATCATTATTAGTAACTCCATGTAACCTGTAACACAGAGACCATTGTCTCTTTCTACCCAAGAGATCTAATGCAATGACCATTACATGTTCCCCTGTATCTACTACAAACCTATGTTTCTTGCCACCAATGAAACTACACAAGCAGCATTCTGTCTCTGCATCTACTCATGCAGAACTACACTTTATCAAGAACATTTTCCTTTGGCTGATATGTTCCTGTTGACATTTAATGAATGCTTTTGCTGATACTGATTTAGCTGTTGCACACTCCCATGTTTTGTGACCCACTTGTCTACAATTGTAGCATTTTGGCTATGATAATGCTGTTTGACATGGCCCTAATGTCCACACCTCATTTTGGCTATGATAATGCTGTTTGACATGGCCCTAATGTCCACACCTGTGGCTTTTATTACTGAAGCAATCACATGGCAGTCACTACACCCCTAGTCACTACACAAGAACTAATCAAGAAAGACTAGACTCATTTTTTCACAGATGTTTATTACTGTACTTCTCTCCTACTTGAATGCACTTTTTATAGCATCTCTACCAGTCCTTGAACACATGGTACAGCCCATTCCTTATCAGGACCTTGAGAATCACCTCACTTTTCTTGAGTACTGCTTCAGAGTTCTTGAATCAAATGTCTGAAAGTTTTGCTTTTAGTGATGAAAAAAATAATCACTAGGTGTAATATCAGGGATGGATGCCATACATACGTAATGTTGAACTGTTCCAGAAACTGTGTGACTTGATTTGTGACATGAAGCCGCACACTGTCATAATGAAGTCACCATCCATTCCAAGAAAGTTCTGGTCCTTTCCCAGCAATGTGCTTCTTCAGTTTAGCTAATACTGACATGTAGTCTACTGCTGTAACAGTAGTGCAAGGGAAAACTGTATGCTGCTAAATCATTCCATGAGAATCAGAAAATGTGCTTACCATCACTTTTCCTGCAGATGGAACAACTTTTGCCTTTTTTTAGTGTCGGAGAACCTGGCGATTTCCATACTGTGTTCACTTGTTTTCTGTCAGGATCATAATGATGTGCCCATGATTCATCACCAATTCCAGAAATGCATCCCCTCAATCACCAAAGAGAGACAGCACCTCACAAGTTGTCTCCATTTGCAAAGCCTTTTGTTTGGAGTCAACACACACAACACCCAACGAGCACAGACATGGGACATATGGAGATGATCAACAAAATCATAAAGACACTTGCATATGAAATTTTCAACATCTCACTGAGATTAAGTAATGTTATCTGCCAGTCCTCACAAATAACCACAGCAGTTACATTGACATTAACTTCAGTCACATCAGAAGCCGAAACACCAGTCCCACCTTGGCTTAACACAGACAAGTTGGCCGCATTTGAAGTCTTTGAACCACCTAAACACTTTTGCATGAGGTAGTGCATCTTCACCATATGTTTGCTGCAGATTTTGTAAGTTTCAGTCGCTGTATAGTTTAAACAAACACAGGATTTTATTGCACCATACTGCTCCTCTCACATCACCTCCATTGTTTGATAAGCGAAATGCAATGAGTGTCTAGAGAATAGAGCATTACTACCAACCTACTAATATGCGAGTATGGTGCCTATGGACACCATACATATAAAGCCGCTCTTTTCATACATTCTTGGTACAGATAGGAAACTATCATGGAAGCTACAGGAAAAAGTCAGTCTCAGTCTTTGTTGATCAGCACTTGTATCTACTGTGGCGATCGTATTAGATGTGACCAAATCAGATGGACTCTCCAGCCCAACATTTTGGTAGGAATGCTGCACAAAAATAAAGCAAGAGCCCTATTCTTGGCTTCTTGCCATAGCATCTTATTGTCTTCCTTATTCTACATTAGCTCACATGACTGGACTTTGTTCATTTGGATCCTATCACATAATGACTCAAAGGACACATTATGCTTCTGCGTTAATGTATTCAGTTTCCCCTAAAGAAGTGAGTACTGTTCTGCTTACAATACTGCTGTCATCGTCTCTCAGGTGACTGTCTGAATGTTTGTATACGCCGCAACATATCATGGCAAGTAACTTATGCCGTAGCCTTTCCAATCAGCTGCAAACTGCTCATATGAAATCAGATTTCATCACACCAACTGCCCAATTTGGTTGCAGCTGAGACATAAACAAGTCATGCAGTTATGTCCTCTGGTGCCTCGCTAGGAAAAGAAGACATCAAATCTGCTGCTGCAAGATCAACAGAAGGAGAGGATATACTAAGCAGACTGGGCAACAGTCCAATTCAGCTTTGATTCTCTAGGAAAAGTTAGATACTATTTCATTTTCTTTGTGTTTCAAAAATAAGTCTACTGAGTATTTCTCAAATTATAATTTAGTGACTGCACAAATAATGTCCAAAGACAATCCAAAAATGGAAATGAAATGTTAGTGTAGTGTTTCAGGAAATTATATTACCAACATGAATTACGTGTTGTACATTTTGAGACCTTGCCAAAGCCTTGGCCACAAAATTCTATTTGGAAGTGTTACAGCATTAAAGGCATTGTTATTGAATGGATGAAGCCTTATCTTCATAATGGAAAACAGAGGGTTTCTTTGTTTATTACTGGTAGGAAACTAACATGAGAGTGAGAAACATAACATGTGGATAGATTGCTCCTCAGATTAGCTAAATCAATAGTTATGATACTACTGTCCACAATTTCAAAGTTACATAAATTGATTTACAGTGATTTACATCTACTGAAATAGTAGCATTTCCATATCTAGCAGATAATACTTGCTATAGTGAGAAAACACAGCCCAACAACGTTATTCTACATAGATAAGTTTTAGTATCTATTTTTACAAAGCTATCAGTAAATTTGTGCAGTTACTGGTTAAGAGTAACATTAGTTACATATAATGTATGTTCTGAACTAACCTAATGTCAGTTTCTGTGGCAGTAAATGTATGCTTCTATTCTAAAATTTTCACCAGTTGACATTTAAGATCAAATAAATTGTGCTTAGAAATTTTGTAAATGTAATATTTTATGAATAATTTTCTGCACCTAAATTACATAAAGCAACTGTTGCTAAATAATTATTATTTTCAAATAATTTTATCAAAAATTAAATTTAGAAATGCCTTTTGTGTCAACCTTTCTTTGAGAGAAACTTTTTAACTATCTTCAGTGTCACAATGAACAAGTGTGCAAACTGATGCAGAATCATTAGGAATGGCAGTGAGTGTGGGAAATATCAGCATTATTTTCCTGAGGGATGTTGTAGTACAGCTCACTTCAGAAATGATGCTGGTCACTTCTGGAAATGCAGTAATTGTCACTACCACTATGGACTAATGGTAAAAGTGCAGCTTATCTTGAAACCTTTAGCTGATTTGGCAATACTGCAAGATGCATTAGCAGTTTTATGAGATGCAGTCTGCTGTAGTAATCTTGGCCAGACCAGAGGACTGGATTGCAGCCATGCCTTCCAAATCAGCAAAATGATCCAGAGACAATATTAAGTTTGATACATTCAGCCTGGTTGCTTTCAGACAACCCCAGAAGTTCAGAAACAGGTTGATAGTATGGGGCGTAAGGTGTATGCTAAGTGTACGAAGGAAGATTTTGAGAAGACATTATGGTCTTGTAGTTGAATAGTAGTCATGGGATGACAATCTCAGAACCTTTAATGAACCCTGTGGTAAGTAATTACCAGGTAACTAGGGTTTCCCATCAAAGTCCAGGGTTCAGTGATGTCTCCTGTGATTTGAGTTCTGTGAAGAAAGATATTTTTTAAAAAAAAAAAAAAAAAAAAAAAGAAAGAAAGATTATGAAATAACAGGGACGATGACATCAGGAACATTTATGAGAATGCTAATTTGACCAGTGTGAAGAACATGTCGTTCTTGAAATGTGATGGTAAACATTGAGTGAAGCATTCTGTGGAACATCTTAATGTAGAGTTTAGAAAGTCACACAGGTAAGAAGGTAATACACACATATTTGCAGAACATTAGATAAGTGTTTTCTGTTAAACATTAATAAACTGTTACTAACCTCCTTAATGCCATTCATGCTTATGTTAGTCAAAATTAATAAAAATACATCAGAAAGAAAGCTGCTACTTTGAAATGAGCTGTTGCCTACTCAGTCATAAATGGTCCAGTCACAATAATGTGACCATCAACCTACATTCAATGTCAGCTTGCAATAACAATCCACAGGACAATTCAACAGGTCACACAGCTCAGTGCCAGTAGGCGCTTGGAAACAGTGCAGTCATTGTTGTAATGCAGATATGGAGTAATTCATGGGATATCCAAAAGAACATGATCACTGGCTTTCAAAGGGTGGAAGCATTTCAAAAATCCCTAAGTTTGTAAACTGTTTGCATGATGGCGTAGTTAAAGTATATCATGCATGGCAAAATGGTGCTATCCAAACCTGTGCCAAAGCAACTATGGTGCGCCACAGACCATAGATGACAGGGCTGAATGACAGCTGCGGAGATGTGTACAGGCAAACAGATGTGCAACTATTGAGCAACTGACCATGCAGATGAACCAAGGATCTACCATTGTGTCTCTTCAATGACCATTCAAGGCATGTTGCTGTGCATGGGCCTCCACAGCAGGCTTCTGGTTCATACACCCATGCTGACTGCTGTTCACTGGTGATAAAGGCTGTAATTTGCACACCAATACTGCATCTAGACATCAACTATGTGGTGGCAGGTGGTATTTTCAGACGAATTTCATTTTCTGCTCCATTGGACAGATGGCCCTTGGTGTGTATGGCATGAAACATTTGAAAGTAAACACCCTTCAACAACTGTCAGAAAGGTCCAGGCTGGAGGAGGGAACATTATAGTCTGGGAAATGTTTTGTGGGATTCCTTGTGAGATCTCATCATTATGAAAGGCGCAATGGATCAACACAAGTACATATGTCTCTTTGAGGACCACGTCCACCCCTACATGCAGTTTGTTTTTCCTCAGTATGATGGCATTTACCAGTAGGACAATTCAACATGTTGCACAGCTCACAATGCATGTGCATGGTTCATGTGCATGGTTCAAAGAGCACCAGGATGAGTTTACCATACTCCCTGGCCACCAAACTCCCCAGATTTAAACCTAATCAAGAATCTGTGTGACAACATTGAGATGTGTTATTCAAGCCAAGGATCCTCAACTGAGAAACTTAATGCATCTGGCCGTGGCACTGGAGCTGACATGGCTCCATACCCCAGTCAATAACTTCTAGATCATCAGTGACACTCTGATTGGTAGCTTAAGATCTGCTTATTACTTCAGTGTTTTTCAAATAAAGTAGTTATCAACATCTTTACTGATGCCTGTTTACAGTAAATTACTACTTGCTGTGCAGTTCTGCAGTGAACGCAGCTACTTTCCACGCATTTAACAGAACTTCTGAATCCCTGAATCCAAACATTCAAATAATTTGCAGAAACAGTGGCTCCCATCGTACATTTTTAATTTTCTTTTCAACAGGTTATGATTCTCAGATATTTCTTTGTTACATGGCAGCTCATTGAATATCTTTACTGTGGAGTACATGAATCCACTCACACCTTTAGGCAAGCAGGCAAAGTCTAAATGAAAACTATTTTTTGTCTTGTACAGTGATTGTGTAGTTCACAGTTCTGCTGAAGTGGATTTTTATTAAGACCAACAAGACAATTTAGGTGTAAATATACTGGTAGGGAGTGTGACAATCACAAGATCCTTAAAAAGGCTTTTATAAGATGTACAGTTGTCTACTTTACACAATATTCTCACTGCTCACTTTTGCTGAATAAACATTTTATTTATTTGATGCACATTACCCCAGAAGGTAATTCCATAAACAACAGGGGGCATACAGTTGCAAAATATGCCAATCCTCACCTTTAGATCAATACAATGAGAGATACTGCTACAGACAAAACACACTGAACTCAGCTTCTCAATTAGTTTACCTACGTATTAGCTCTGTTTTAACTTGTTATCCAACTAGATGCCAAGGAATTTTATACAAAGCGCTTCTTTTAGTGTGTGACTATTAATGTCTACTTCTGGTGTTAGCAGGCTATTTCCATTTCTTTGAAATTACATGATACAAGTCTTTGTGAGATTAAGACTTCAACTATTAGCTGCAAACCAATTTTATGCCTTATCAACTATCATCTGAACTCTGTTTGGAAAGATTGAGTTTGGACCCCTCATTAATATGCTTGTGTCATCAGTGAACATTACAGTTTCTGGGCTAGAAGGTTAAGAACATGAGTGGTGTCAGTAATGATTAGATTAGACAATAGAAAATTTGGAATGGACTAACAGCAATGAAATGAATTAGAATAGACTGCCATTGACCACATAGAGGGTTCATTGTTTTAGAAAGTTACATTCATTTAATCTTCTAATCCAGATTAAACAAAGTTTGAAAACTGCAAGAGTCTTTAGTTTCAAATTCAGATTCTTTATTTTCATTGACCATATGTAGTGGAACAGGTTTTTCACTGATGACACGATACAATAGAAATCACTATATTAGTTATATTAGTTAATGTTCACATTACATGCACAAGTCATTTATCATACGTGAACTAGCTTTACAGAATTGCAATCATAATCTTAAAACTCAATTACTACACTACAAGTGTAATATCCAAGAATTCTCTTAAACTGTAGAATGGACTGTCTTGAAGTGCAGTGCTATGTGTGGTGTAATGCAATGCTCAAGTGATTATTATTTTTTAGTGATTATCTTTGGTGCAGTTGCTGACTTATGTTTTCTCTTTGTTTTTATATATATGTTCTGCTGTTGAATGCACATTGTAATGGAGTCATATGAGTTACAGTTTACTTTTTTAACCTCAACGTGATTTCTGACAGTCACTCATGTGGAAATCAACAATCACTAATGTTTCATATTGTGTTGCATCAGCTGAGTGACGGATCTTCTGTGTCCCAATTGAACATAACTCCACAATCTCAGCTTATCAACACACTGAAATGCATCTTTGTAGTACCTGAAGTACAGTTTCTATGCTATACTATCAATGCACATGGCATAAGATGACCGCAAGGAAAAGTAGAAGCTATACTTAATTTTCTGCAGCCTATGACAGTTACAGAATTACAATGATATCTTGGTGTAATCAGTTTTTACCATTGATTTGTTCACACTCATGCCCTCCTGGCTGCACCACTGAATAAACTCTTTCATGGTTTACCGAAGCCGAAAGATGAACTCCAGTGGAATAGTGAGGCCAAGTTGGCATTTACCAAGCTGAAGACTGCCATCCCGGAAGCTACATTGTTCACACACCCAGTTGAACAAGCACCTCTCGCCCTAATGATCTAAATACCTGCCAGTGTTATCTGTGCTGTAATGCTACATGTTAGTGATTACTATTTTTTAATCATTATCTTTGGCGCAGTCACTGACTTATGTTTTCTCTTTTATTTTATTCTGTTGCTGGATGTGCTCTATAACAGAGTCATATGAGTTACGGTTTAGTTTTTATGTTGCAATAAAGTGAATTCATTTTGCCCCACCAGGTACACAAGAACAAAAAGAAAGACTACTAAACATGTAAGCTTTTGGTTAGAAGACCTTCTTCTGAAATAAACAACATACCCATACGAATTTCCACAAACACAGCTCACATTCTGAGTTTGGGTGAATGTGTGTCTCTATGATCTCTATTTCAGAAGAAGACCTTGGGGCCAAAACTTACATGTTTATTAGTCTTTTTGTTGCGTCTGCCTGCAACTCAACATTTCCGCTATATGGCGAGTAGTGATCTATCCTTTTCATAATATTGTCATTACACCATACTGGATTTTCCACTTTTAACCAGTTATACAACTTAATTTTAAAATTACTAAGAGGTGTGTTGAGTGAGAATGTGGCAATTTACTAAGAAATTTCAAACTGTTCACTTTGTGAGCATTGCCTGTTTCTGTCAGCCTGTGCCTAGCATTGTCAGCACTATTTTTGTTCCTAGTGTCATGACAGATTATATTCTCTTTGGTGTTATGTTGTTTTTAGTATATATCAATTGTGCTTAGGTATAAAGATTCATCACTGTCAATATATTCTTAGTGAATAGAGGACATCAGTGTTCCCTTGGACAAACCTTTCACATTATTCATAGCATCTTTGGCTCAATGTGTAGTACATCACTGACATGACATGAGTGATATTGAAAAAGTCTAAAGTAAGTTGTCCTAAGATATTTAGTACTCACTAGATCGGATATTTTCCATGTGAAACGGGACACCCATGATATCTTTTTGCAGACATGGTTAATGTGAGGTTCCCAGTTTAGTTTGAAATCAATTTGTGTTCCAAGCAGTTTTACAGAGTCTGATGGTGACTTTTCTCTGGATTACACTGTAGTTTGTTACATGAGAACCAGTTTAGTGTTATGGAGAGAGTATCCTGTGATTTCTGATGTAACCTTGACATATCTCCATCTGTGGAGATTAAAGCTGTATTGTCTGCATAGCAGATGACTCACTGAAGCCAAATATAGTGTGGCAAACTGTTAATTGCAACAATGAAGAAGAATGGTCTAAGGACAGAGCCCTGAGTCACACCAAACATGATTTGCTTCAAGTAACAATGCCTATTTTGAATTGACACAAACAGTCTTTTGTTATTTAGATAAGAATTAATTATTTGTAATACAGTGCTATTTATTCCACAACACTGCAGTTTAGCTAGTAAAGCACATGAAAAGAAAACAACTTTGTTGATACATTACAGATTTTGAAGCTTTGTTTTGAAGAGTAATCAAGTGAATGTATAAATATGACAAATTAATGATGGAAGAATATCCATATCTCATGCTTTCATTTGTTGCATGTTGGGATTTTGTTTCATTATACAAGCGAATTTTGCAGATGGAACATGCATATCTATCTGTTTCAAATGATTTTCCATTGTTTATTTTAATATGTCTACTTACATGTTAAACTCATGGTCGAGAAAGCTGTAAACTGGATGAACATAAGGCAGAAATACAAAAAGCTGAAATTATTTAGTGTATGTCCAGCATCATTTCCAATTCCAAAGAACAAAGTTCCAATGAGAAAACCAATTACAATGTGCAACATCAGCCTCATCCGTGTAAGACTCTGCAAGAGAGAAAAACTTAAATCAGACACTATTATCTTACATAACCCCATATGTGATTATCATCAGTCAGTGGTGTTTTCTCCACAATATGCTGTCCTCAGTGAGTTCTTCATAAACACTGATTGCATGGTGAATACAGATAATTATATATCTATTCGGAACATATTGTTAATGAACCATATTAATCAGAAACAGAGCTAGCTTTCAAAATGTGTACATATATGGTTGTACCATTGTGACCACCTTTGTGTGAACCATTTACAAGAGATTTATACTGCATATACAAATTCAGTAAACTATTTTTAACTGTTGAAAATGATGAAGCAGACTCTTCAAACTTTCACCAAATTTTATGTTGGTAATAAATCATGCAAAACAAATTTATGCTGGGATAGAATTGCAGTTTATTCATTTCAGAGTAATTTATTTATTAAGACAACTCAGAAATTGTGTACCTGAAACATACATCAGATCATCTTATTTTGCATTTTTTCAGAGTATAATATCCTATGGCATTATCTTGTGGGGTAACTGTAGTCATATACATGACATCCTATTATTGCAGAAGAAAGCCATTAGGATAATTACAAATTCTTCACATAAGGCTCACTGCAAACCCTTATTTACTAAACAAAAAATTATGACTGTAATAAACCTCTATATATACAATGTCTTAATCTTTACGAAGAAGAACCTACAAGATGTGAAACGTAGAGAAAATGTACATTGTTACAACACAAGAAGCATCAAACACATATACACGCCTTACCACAGACTATCAAAATCAATAAATAGCTATGAAGTCACAGGGCACAAGCTATTTAATAAGCTGCCACATGCCATACAGGATCTTCCTAAACATACATTCAAAGAAAGACTGCATGAATGGTTTATTGCCCACCCGTTCTATGATATCAATGAATTCTTCAACTGTAAAATGCAGTAATCCAACAGATGACCCACTGTACATTTATTGTAATATAAGCTAAAATATTTCAGTAGTCAATACCTTATCACACTGTATTATAAATTGTAACTTCATTTGACGTTGTCAATTGCTGTAATGGCCTAAAGACAATAAAATCTTTATTATTATTATTATAGTAATTCACACAAAACAGAACTGCTATGAAAATTCCTATAAATAAAACAGTTCTCCAGATGAAGTTTCCACTTTACCTATGTTACTACATAACAGGAACCAACACAACAAAAACAAAATTGCATTGACACTAATACATCCTCTGTTGCAGTTTGAGAGCATTTCACCTTGCCCTCATACAACCACAGTGAAATTCGATAATAAAATGAAACATCTGTAGCCATCATTTTGATGTTTTTTTTTTATTATACTGAAACCAGTTTTGATGACTCAATACTCCATCTACAGGCCTGTGTGCACAATCAGTAATAATAGCATCATCAACTTACCTCCCACACAAATATAAAGACATATTAAAGACAAAGTAGGAATCAAGGACAACACTATAGAATGGGATTTTGCAGTAATCATTTGATAAAAACCAACAGATACATTCACTGTCACATACCTAATACAGAACTATACATACATAGTATAAGAAACAAATTTCTACTCTATATATCATACAAATGTACTATTTATTAATAAAATCATTAACTAAATATTGCATGATTAAAAACTGGTCAGTTAGATGATACATTAAACTGCAAAATCCTGAAGTAACCTACCAGTCTACAACAGTAAGTTTAGAAAATAATGGAAAATGGAAAATGGATAAAATAAACAACAAAAACATGAGAAATAAGTAAACCAAAGTAATATGCATCCATGTGCAAGCAGTCCTTGTAAAAGGATAGCATAAACAATATCTAACTAGCAATAGAGATAAAGCTATACCCGCCAGGTTAGCCGAGAGCGCTAATGTGCTGCTTCCTGGACTAGGGTAGGTGCGCCGGCCCCGGATCAAAACTGAATGGCGGCTTAACGATGAGGGGTGGTTTTTAGGCAGTTTTCCACATCCCCCTAGGTAAATACTGGGCTGGTCCCCACATCCCACCTCAGTTACATGACTCACAGACATCTGAAACACGTCCACACACTACACTAGACACAGACAGCTGCTGGGGTACACTGACTCCATCCATGGAGAGGGGGGGGGGGGTACAGGGTGGCAGCAGGAAGGGCATCCAGCCACCCCTTCAAATTAAGCTTGCCATGTCTGATTGCAACCACGTTGACCCTGCGAAAACTGCGGGCCAAAGGCGAAAGCAAAGGAAGAATAGAGACAAAAGCGATCAAAATGGCAGTACAAACATATCTACATGCCACATCGATGTTGTAAACTGCTGAAGTGAAAAGCATATATGGACATATTCATGCCATATGCATAAAGTGAAGGTCCAAGTACATGTCAAAAGATCAAATATGGAGAACCACAAAATGTCATACCATAAACAGAATATTCAAAACCCAAGATAAAGTTCAGGATGAAAAACAAATATGCATCTATGTGCAAGTTGAACTTGTAGAAGGACAGCATCAACAAAATGTTAGTGTCAATATAGGTAACACTACCAAAATAACAATATAAATGTACCTATGTGTCATGTCAAAGTTATAAAACACAGAGGTGCAAACCATAGAGTAGTAACTGACTTCATTCTATGCACGCTTGTATCAATTTGAAAGTTGCTTGTATGCAACAGGTGTCAATAACATCATTAAAAGCAATAAATATCTGTCTTTTGAAAACAGATTTCTTGTCATTATGGGGAAATAACACTGGGCAGAGAAGAGGCCTCTTTTGTAAACCTCACAGCTACATACACAATGCTTCACAAAACATATTGCCTAAATTTCATAGGCATTTTAAAGAGCTCAGTGTAGCTTTGTATTAAATGAGAACGTTTTCCAAATACAATAATTCCAAACAAGGTACGTAGTCCTTTTTAAAGAAGAGTTACAAATATCTTCAGATGTTAAGAATTTGCAGTTGGCAGCCCTAAGATACCAGCTGAAATTATGGTAGCAACGAAAACCTACATCTACAACACATGTTAACACTGCTGTTGCTGCTAGAAATGATAAAGGGGAAGTTGCTGTGAATATATATGACTGGCTAATTGTCATGAATAGTAATGCTCACAAAGTGCCTCACATAACTAAATATATCCACTTTGAGTTCATCGTTAGTGACAAAGGAAGTGTACATTACAAAATAGACATTGACAGAAATGAGTTTGTGTACTGCAAGTTTTCCAGAGAAAATGGACCTGTTGCATTTCCTGTTGCAGTAATTCTAGTAGGCATGACAAGACAATGAAAAGATTATCTTTTTAAAAACATCAGAACCTATTGCAAAGAGGAATAAAAAGACATTCTATGTCCCGAAGTAGAATGAGAACCTAAATCAGAACCTCAAGTCAGGGACAATGAGGATTCTAAGGAAGAACCTGTCCACCAGATATTCCAGAACCACAGAAGAAGATGCGAAAGTGCTGTTTGTGAATTACCTGTACCTGCTTCAGACACAACTATTTTGTAGGTAGAAAATCAATTCCTTTGACATCCATAAAATATGTGATCTCGGATACCTATTTTTGAAAGGTTCCCTGAAATCAAAATTTTAGGTGGTTTTGACCCGTTAAAGATTTCAAAATCAAATTTCGTCTAAAAGATGCCATAACACAGAATAAAAATACCAATGTTCTGCCTTAAAAAATGCTGAGCAGGGTATGCTAATTTTTCTCAGTTAGGGGCCACTTTATTTTGTTTTAAATTTTTTACCCTATAATGTGCTGTAGGTCCCAAGGAGTTAACCACTTAATGTGTAACATTAACTTTAAAAAGTCTGTTCCATTCGACAAAGGACATTTTAAGGGTAACATATAAGCAGAATCTGTTTCTCAAATATGTCAAATTAAACAATGATAATAAAGTAAAACTTAAATGTAATATCTCAAAACACATATTTTTCATCATCAGTATTCAAAGTTGTCAGTAACGTCAAAGGTGAAAAACCCGATGTGTATCCAGTGTTGTACCAAAACTTAGATACCAATGAAAAATCGTATAATACCTAATAATGTGTCTGTAATCCACTAATCCTATCCAGGTAAAGCAACCAACAACAATACAGTCATGATATGTGGAGATAATACTTATGTCATAAAAGAAACATGGAAGACCTGTATGAAACCATCATACACTACTGGGTTACATCACAAAATGTGTAATGGTGTAGGCCAATCCCTTACATGCACCTCTGTACAACTTGTGTATCCAGGTAAAAACCAGTCAATAACATATTATAATGTCAGCATCTCAGCATTTTATAACTTTGACATGATATATAGTCACATTTATATCATCATTTTGATAGCTTCATTTCTATTGACACTTAAGATTTTGTTGCTGCTGTCCTTTTGCAAGGTAAACTTGCACATGGATGGATATATGTTTTTAATCTTGAACTTTATCTTGGGTTTTGTACATTCTGTGTATGGTATGACGTTGGTGGTTTTCTACATTTGGTCTTTCGACACGTTCTTGGATTTCATTTTATGCATATGACATAAATATGGTCATATACAGTTTTCAGCTCAGCATTTTATAACTTTGACATGATGTGTGGATATATTTATATTGTCATTTTGATAGCTTTACTTGTACGGACACTTAGATATTGTTGATGCTATCCTTTCACAAGGACTGCTTGCACACAGATGCATATTACATTGGTTTACTTATTTCTGAAGCTATTGTAGTTTATTTCAGTCTTCTATCATTTTCTACACTTATTTTTGTAGACTGGTACGTTATTCCAGGATTTCTCTGTTTAGTGTACCACCTAACTGACCAATTTTTAATCATGAAATATTTAGCTAATTCTGTTATTAATAAAAATAGAGAATTGTTTGACGTTATTAATAAATAATACATTTGTACTATATACAGAGCAGAAATTTGTCATCAAGCAATTGAAAATCTAAGATGGAATGTAACAGTTTGTTATGGTATACTGTGTATATACAATTCTACTTTGCGTATGTGATAATGACTGTATCTGTCGATTTTTATCAAATGATTACTGTAAATTCAATTCTATAGTATTGTCCTCGATTTTTATTCTGTCTTTGTATTTGCATGGTTGGTAAGTTGATGATGCTGTCATTACTGTTTATGCATATAGGCCTGTAGATGGAGTACTAAATCACCAAAACTTGTTGCAATATAATAAAATAATATAAAAATGACAGTTTCAGGTAGTTCATTGTATTATGTAAGTGAAAGGCCAAAGTCCCAAAGACTATCAATCACAAGAATGGACATACAAAAACAATAACATTCAGTGAACAGGTTGTGAAATTGTGATGAAAATAATAACAATATTATGAAAAATTTACATGCTTTCAAAAACTCTTCTCTAACATTATAACAGTCATGTCTCATTGAATTTCCATCAAACCAGAAAATAAAAATCTGAGCACAACCTTGTATCAAAGTGACTGACCTTATAATAGTAACTGACTCCGTAATACACACAGGGCTGTATTTAGGGAGGGGGAGGGAAGAGGGGGGAGGGGCAAACTGGGCAACTGTCCAGGGTGGCAGGTTTTAAGGTTTTAGGGGCGGCAATATTTATAGAAAATTGTATAAAAACCATGGGCATCAAAAACTTCCTATAATTTAAATCTCCCTCTCACTGAGGAATGTTAGCTGGCAAAAATGCCAAAGTATGTTACTTAGTGACATTTATTCTCGATACTATTAGCACAGGTACGAGATAGTCTGATACAGTGATGTTAGTTTTTCCTTCTTACAGCTTATGAGAGGGCATTCTTACATGTTTAATTTTCAGCCAATAATTATGTTACAATGTGGTTAAAATGGTTAAGGTTCATCCACACAAGCATTCTTAACTTTGTTAAAAACTCTTAACAAAAAATACTCACATACATTTTTTTCTGTTCATAAACATGTACATTTGAAAATTTCTGGACATCTCTTATAAGCAGAATTTTTTAACATCTGTGAGTCGTATGATGAATTAACTTTTCATTGTGTTTCATTTAATTTTTTTACATCTCATATGCACCTATAACATGAGAGTGTAGTATATGCACTCTGTATGATTTCCACGCAGACAACTGCATACAGTTTGCTTTAGTTCATTAAATCAAATGGCAAGTTGCTTCTGATGCGATTCATACCATGTCATTGATGAATGGTGCTTTGTGATATTTTGATAAACACTGAAGAAAACGACAGGAAGAAAGCACTAAGTGGTGCCCAGCAATTGGAATCAGTAGACATGGGTGTAGCCACTGTTCTGAAGTTATACAGTTTTTTAGTAGGAATCTTGGAAGAAATAATAATTAGATATGAAGTTTTCAAGAACCTAGGACAGAAAAAATTGGGATCCTTTTGTAATAGTGCTGTAATTCAACAATGTGAGGTTCAGGAAAGCAACAAAATAAGAAAAACAAAAAATTCTTTGATGAATCTGGTTCAGACATTGAAAAAACTAATAAACCAAATGATATGCAGATATCTTTCCTTTTGATTTTGGATAAATTACAGGACTCAACAAGGGAGTTTCTTCTTATAAGGACTTCAGTAAGCCATCTATGTTTTCGTCAGACCTGAAAAAGCTAAGTCCACTCAAAATCCAGCAAGCATCATCCAGTTTTCGGCAAGTCAACAGTTCAGATCTTGAAAACACGGCATTTATACTTGAATGTTTACACATCAAAAACTATATCTCTGATGTGAAGATTAAAAATGAGTTACACTCTCTTCCAGTACTATGCAACAAGCTAAAAGGTAGCAACTTTGAGAATGTGTACCCAGGTAAGAACATAGTTCTTCAAATATATTTCAGGAACCCTGCTTCCAATAGCTCAACAGAAAGGTCATTTTCCAGTGTAAGAGCATAAGTACTTATTTAAGGACATCACAAAAACATGATCATCATAGTTATCTTGGTGTCCTTGCTATTGAATCACATTTGAAAATGAAACTGGACTTCAAAGAAATCATAAACTTGTTTGCAAATGACAGGGCAAAGAAAAATCTCTTTGTATTTAAATAATCAGTGTTTTGCTCCCAGGTACCTTTCTGAAAATTATGCAAATTGTTTGCATTTATATTTATTGTTTGGCATGTTATTAAGTTTTTCTTTTTGTTATTTTTAGAAAAGCACAGTTTCAGGTTTGCAACTCATAGTTAAGTATTACACAGTTACACAGACAAAAAAAAAAACATGCCCACATGTTAGGCAAATTTTAGTAAATATTTGTGTTTCAAATCCAGGAGGGGGGCAGCAGAGCCTAAACTTGTGTGTGTGTGTGTGTGTGTGTGTGTGTGTGTGTGTGTAATGTGTTTCTGGATTCTTAAGCACTTAGCTATTCTTCCATTTATTACTTAACTATCACTCTTTTTATATAATTGTTATTCTTGCTACAATTACTTTCTTAAGCTACAATTTAGTTAGCTTTAAAACCTGTTAATGCTCTGTGCATTCCTTCAGGTGGTGATCTTGTACAAGAAAAATCCAATCCCTCAGCATGTTTGAAACTGCAGAAGTTAGGTATCAGATCTACAGTACACACAGAATATAATTACACTGTTAACCAATCCCACATTACTGAAGAAAGGATAATCTACAGTCCACACTGTGTAAATATAGTGAGAATTACTTATTCATCTTTTGAGATTTTACAGCTGAACACATGACATGAATGAGCTAAAATTTTCCAGATGACAGAACATGCTACCACTTATTTCCACATACCTCTGCCTGCCAACTTGAGATCTTAGTACAAAATTAATCATTTGGTTGCTCCACTGCTCCAATGATTCTTAAATAAGCCTCCTTCAGCATCTAATAACAGACATTCCAGGATGGAATAACAACAATATGGAAAGGACTGATTGCTATTCACCACATAGAGGAGTTGTTGGGTCACAGACAGGTAGATTGCAAAAGTAAGCTAGAAACATTAAACAATGGAAAATCCAGGATGGAATGTAACAATATGAGAATGAAAGTTACTACTCACCATATACTGGAGATGCTCAGTTGCAGATAGGCACAACATAAGACTCTCACAATTATAGCTTTCAGCTGTTAAGGCCTTTGTCAACAAAAGAGAGTGTGGTTTCAGTTGCCTAAGACTGCAGTCATGTGTGTGAGTTGTGTTTGCGTATGTGTGTGTGTGTGTGTGTGTGTGTGTGTGTGTGTGTGTGTGTGTGTGTGTGTGTGCGTATGTCTGTCTATTGTTCATGAAGGCCTTAATGGCTGAAAGCTATAATTGTGAGAGTCTTTTTGTTGTGCCTATCTGCAATTCAGCATCTCTGCTACATGGTGATTAGCGATTTTCCTTCTCATAATATTGTTAAGCTAGAAATATTTCAGCTTTCAAAAAAAAAATCCTTCTTCTGAAGCAAAAAAGACATACAACCACAATTCACACACACACACACACACACACACACACACACACACACACACATGGTCACTGTCATGTTGGAGTGCTACTATCAGGAGATGACTGGCCACATCTGTGTGAGTTATGATTGTGTGAATGTGTGTGAGTTTTCTACTTCTGAAGAAGAACTTTGTTCAAAAGCTGAAATACTTCTTGACTTCTTTTTCATTGTGCCTGTCTGTGACTCAGTGCCTCTTTCATGAGGTGAGTAGCAATCTATTCTTTATATATTGCTGTTATTTGAAGGGCAAGTTCCCATCTCCGGAGTTCTGATAGGTTGGTGTCAGTGGAAAGTATCCAGATAACCCGGACGGTGTAACACTGTGCCAAGATGCGCTGGCCATGCACCAAGGAGTTCTTCTTCACTGTGAGTCCAGATCAGATTTATTAATGACATCTTCATGATCTGGACTCACAGTGAAGAAAAACTCCAGAATTTCCTCTCCAACCTCAACTCCTTTGGTTTCATCAGATTCACCTGGTCCTACTCAAAACCCATGCCACTTTCCTTGATGTTGACCTCCATCTGTCCAATGGCCAGCTTCACACATCTGTCCACATCACACCCACCAACAAGCAACAGTACCTCCATTATGACAGCTGCCACCCGTTCCATATCAAACGGTCCCTTCCCTACAGCTTAGGTCTTCGTGGCAAACAAATGTGCTCCAGTTCTGAATCCCTGAACCATTACACCAACAACCTGAAAACAGATTTTGCATCCCGCAACTACCCTCCCAACCTGGTACAGAAGCAAATGACCAGAACCACTTCCTCATCCCCTCAAACCCACAACCTACCACAGAAGAACCCCAAAAGTGCTCCACTTGTGACAGGATACTTTCCGGGACTGGATCAGACTGAATGTGGCTCTCCAGCAGTGATACAACTTCCTCAAATCCTGTCCTGAAATGAGATCCATCCTTCATGAAATCCTCCCCACTCCACCAAGAGTGTCTTTCCGCCATCCACCTAACCTTCGTAACCTCTTCGTTCACCCCTAGGAAATCCTCAAACCACCTTCACTACCCTCTGGCTCCTACCCTTGTAACTGCCCCCTGTGTAAAACGTGTCCCATGCACCCTCCCACCACCACCACCACCTACTCCAGTCCTGTAACCCAGAAGGTGTACACGATCAAAGTGATTTACCAGCTGACCTGCCTACACTGTGAAGCCTTCTATGTGGGAATGACCAGCAACAAACTGTCCATTCGCATGAACGGACACAGGCAGACAGTGTTTGTTGGTAATGAGGATCACCCTGTGGCTAAACATGCCTTGGTGCACGACCAGCACATCTTGGCACAGTGTTACACCATCCGGGTTATCTGGATACTTCCCACCGACACCAACCTATCAGAACTCCGGAGATGGGAACTTGCCCTTCAGTATATCCTCTCTTCCCGTTACCCACCATGCCTCAACCTCAGCTAATTTCAAGTTGCCACCCATTGTACATCACTTGTCATTCAACAACATCTTTGCCTCTGTACTTCCACCTCAACTGACATCTCTGCCCAACCTCTTTGTCTTTACATATGTCTGCCTGTGTCTGTATATGTGCAGATGGATATGTGTGTGTATGCGAGTGTATACCTGTCCTTTTTTCCCCCTAAGGTAAGTCTTTCCGCTCCCAGGATTGGAGTGACTCCTTACCCTCTCCCTTAAAACCCACATCCTTTCGTCTTTCCCTTTCCTTTCCCTCTATGGCAGATAAAATGGTGATAGTATCTCCAAATGCCAGATACGGTAATTCTTTATGTAACATTTTGAAGAAATGGCTTTAAAAAAGGCTCCAAAAACTTAAATATTGATCAAGGCAGAGTAACTAAACCTTTGTACTTTGAATATATGACAGTGAACCTCTAAATATAATGCAATTGTATTGATAAAAAATGTAATCAACAAGTGGCAGCAGGAGAACACACATTTAAAGATAATTAAATTTGCAATCTTTTGGAGCCAGTGGCTTCTTCTTCAGGCATAAGGCTTGAAGGAGAAGGAAAAGGGGTGAAGGAAAAGGATTGGTGAGGTTTAGGTAATGGGGAGAGTTCAGAAAAGATGCCCAGAACCCCAGGTCAGAGGAGACTTACTGGATGGGGTGAAAAGGAAAGACTGATTGTTGGGGACTGTGTCAGCCAGGATTTGAAAACCAGAGGGCTTAATGAAGGAATACACAAGACAGAGATAACCACCAAAACGTCATGCATGAGTTAATAAGAGCAGAAAGCTACGTGTATTGTATGTGGTAGAGGTGCAAGGAATGGGAGAAAGACATATCAGTAAATGAAAGATATAGAAAACTGAAAGGGAATGATGAAAGTAACAGTTATTGTGAAGAAATGCTGAAACCAAAAAAAATAACATAAATTAAGGCCAGGTTGTGGCGAGAACCAAGGACACGGTACAATGGCAGTTCCCAATGGCGGAGCTCTGAGAAACTGATGTATGTGGGAAGAATCCAGATGGCATATGTGGTGAAACAGGCAGCAAGGTTAAGACTGGCATGTTGTTGAGGATGATCTGCAACAGGATATTGTGTGTTTCCAGTATACACACTCTGGTTATGCCCATTCACCCTAACTGATGACTTGGTGATAGTCATGCTGATGTAAAAGATCAAACAAAAAAATGGTTCAAATGGCTCTGAGCACTATGGGACTCAACATCTGTGGGTATAAGTCCCCTAGAACTTAGAACTACTTAAACCTAACCAACCTAAGGACATCACACACATCCATGCCCGAGGCAGGATTCGAACCTGCGACCGTAGCAGTCGCGTGGTTCCTGACTGAGCGCCTATAACCGCTAGACCACCACGGCCGGCAAAGATCAAACAGTGTTCACATAACAGTTGGGATGTGATGTGTCACTTCACAGGTGACTCTCCATTTGATATTACATTGTTTGCCAATTACAGAACTGGCATAGGTAACAGTAGGATGATGCATAGATTGTCTTAGAGCAGGGGTAGGAGCCACAGGGTAGGGAAATGGGTGCAGGAGAGGCATGTTCTCTGACAAGGATAGTAAGAAGACTGGGGTGGCAACAAAATGCTATTCGAGGTGTGGAAGGCAAAATGTCAAAGAGAATGGACCTCATTTCAGGGTATGTTATTAGGAAGTCATAGCCTAGTTGAAGGAACTAATTAATAGATTCAAGACTATTACTTTCTCCACTCCCTTTTAGTTTTCTGTATCTTTCATTTTCTGACCTGTCTACTTTTCCCCGGCCTCCCACCTCTCACCTCTACCACATACAATGCACTTAGCTTTTGACTCTTATTAACCCATGCATGATGTTTTGGCAGTAATCTCTGTCTTTCATATTACCCTATCTTGCACCTTCAAGCTCTCAGGTTTCAAATTTCGACCAATGCAGTCCCCAACAATCACTCTTTCCTTCTCATCCCATCTGGTAAGTCTCTCCTGACCCAGGGTTCTGGGTGACTTTTATGAAATCTCCCCATTACCGAAACTTCACCATTCCTTTTCCATTACCTCTCTTCCTTCTCCTTCAACCCCTCTGCCAGAAGAAAAAGCCACTGGCCCTGAAAGCTTTATATACCTTTATATATGTGTTCTCCTGCCACCACTTGGTGAGTAGCTTATCTAATTATATTATATTTTCAGAAATTGATTAATTTCATTTAAATGAACCTCTAAAGTTTTTCATCAATCATACAAATGGAGTCTACCTAAATATTAAGGTTGAAACATTGATTTCTGGATTTTTGGTCCATTGTAACCAAGATGTATGATTTATCGATATCTACTGAACGTTTTCCAGCTGTTGAGGAAACAACTAGTAGGATTAGGCAAACATTGTGGAAGCATGGTGTTAGTCTCTCTCTTCTAATTAATTCCTAAAATTAATGATATGAGTCCTTAGAGTCTTTGGAATGTACAGCATCATTTAGTAATGTGGGACAAATCGTCATTACAAACAAGCTGCACTGTTAAAAGAATACTATATGGGAAACTCTTGTCACATAAAATAGAAGTCCCTTGAGAAGTCTGTAACTGTGGAGCCTAATCCTTCAAATTAGCACATAATACCATGTGACAATTTAAGCTGTTAGTGCATGCTAAAAATTTCTAAGGTTCTGCAGTCAAGAAGTGGAGATTTGGAACAGTCCTACAAATTTTAATAAAGATTATGAGTATATCTGACAGTGAATAAGGCACTAGCAGCAGAACAACAGCACAACACAGGCCAATGCCAACAACACAGCAATGCTGGTGACAATACCACTCCTCTCTCACAGCTACAGGCCCTAAGTCAAGTGAAACTGCAAAAGTGCATTGCTGATTTTGCCCTCTGTGAAAGTTAATTTTATGCCTACTGCAGGAACTACTAATTGTCTTGTAACCCTTCAGGATATTCATGTTTTATTTCATTTTGATACCCACGGAACAGTTTTCAGAGCATTGATGACAAAAGTACTTTCAGTGATTATGGAAATATTTTGAAAGGAATATTCATAATTTACTATTCACACACAACATGTGGTGGTGAAAATTTCAGTGAGGAAATAGCTGTTTACTTATAAAATGTAACTAGATTGATAAAAAATCTACCCAACAGGTGGTGACAGGAGAATGCACATATAAAGATATTTAAAGTTGCAAAGTTCTGGGGCCAGTGGCTCCTTCTGGCAGTAGGCTTGAAGGGGAAGGAAGAGGGGTGAAGAAAAATGACTTGTGAAATTTAGAAAATGGGGAGAGTTTGGGAAAGTCACCCAGAAACTCAGGCCAGGGGAGACTTATTGGATGGGACAAGAAGGACAGTCTTTCCTTCTCATCCTGTCTGGTAAGTCTCACCTGACCCTGTGTTCTGGTTGACTTTTCCGAACTCTCCCCATTTCCTAAACCTCACCAGTCCTTTTCCGTCACCCCTCATCCTTCACCTTCAAACCTTCTGCTACAAGAAGGTGCTATTGGTTCCAAAAGCTTGCAAATTTAAATACCTTGGTGTGTGTGTTCTCCTGCTGCTGTTTTGTGAGTAGATTTTTTTATCCATTCCATTACATTATGTTTTTAAAATAGCATAGTTCACTTAAAAGCCCTTATTCTCTTCTTTTCAACATACATTTTACTCTCTCCAAAACTTTATATTTCAAAAGTTAGTTGGAGTCAAAAATTTTCAAATATAGAAAGTTCCAATCTTAAATAGTGATTATTTCCTAAATTTGAAAGCTTAGTTTTGTAACACACATTTTATTGATTCCTAAAATTATTTTCACTAAAACAACTTGTTAGTTTATTAATTATTCAATTTGGGAAATTTTACTTTCTCAAAACTTTTTGGCAGGCTTTGAGATTTCCCACCTAAATAGAAATATTTTTCATATCACAGTGTCTATAATTTTTTTTTTTTTTTAAATGTAATAACAAATTTTGATTAACCTTAAGTGCATCTATAAATGTGTGTGATGTGCAGATGCAGTCAGTTGGCAGATGTCAATCATTTCATTAATATCAGTCCCTGTTTACACACTGTAACACCACATTATAATTCAGACTGCACTAAATAATTAAAATGAGATGTCTATGTGAATTAGACAGCACCTAGTAGCCCAAAAATTCTAACATCTATTTAGTCAGTTAGTTCATGTCCAACTATCAAAATGTTAACTTCTCAGTGATTTCGTTGCCAAAATACACATTTAGTACCTAACAGTGTGAATGTATCTTTTAATACATCACCAGATAACTGTGATATAATGTATATGAATATAACAGTTGACTTAGTTCACAAGCTTATCCTACTGCTTGTGACAAATCTGATCATCAGATAAGGATAAGTGTTTGTAGATAAAAAGAAAGTGACAAAAAATTAATTACTGCAGAGTGCAGCTGAAAATGAATTTCTCATAATTGGTAATTCCATTTGAAAAATGCAATACTGCCAACCTGTGAAGTTGAAGTCCGCCCAGGAATTATGTCCCATCAGCTCAGTAACTATTTTAAAAACATTACAAATTCAAGAGAAAACATAAAAAAGAAGCGATCAAAAATTACAAAACCATTTTCATCCAAATTTCCTCTGAGGATACAGTGAAGAGGAAATTATAAACAAATCAAAAAATATAATCTGATCAGCCAGAAAAATTTAGCCTGCTTCCACGATAGTGATCAGCGGAACCATAAACAGGAAGTCGGTGAGTGACAGTTATATCACTCGAATGAATTACAGAATTGGTGAGTGTTGTGACAGACTAGGTGCTATATTTATAAACCCAAATACGTTTTTGGGCAAGGAATGTCTAGCCAAGAATGGACTGCATCTAAACAGACTAGGACCTTCAGCAAAATGTTTATGGATGTTTACAAAATCATTAAAACTAAGGGAAATTGATATTTACTGGAGGGGATGTAAGAGAAAAATGCCTGTTAGCTGAAAAGTAACCTGCTGAACAATGTTTACAAAAATGTATGCTTAATACCATTGAAATGAGCAAAAATTCTTATTTGATGCACTGGAATGTAAATGGCTTAAATTCGAAATCTTCCAGCTGCCTAAGCTACAAACTTGAGTTTCAAATTCTTCTCTCAGAATATAAACACATAAAAATTATAAAATTATTTGTTTAAATGGACACTGGCTTATCTCTAACACAATAAATATTTTTAACAAAATTGAAAATTTCAATGTTGCAAGTAGCTATTCCAGGGAGAAAAACTCACATGGAGGTTGCTGCATACTCCTGGACTCTTCTACAAGCTATAAAGCGAAAACAGATTTTAATTGTTTAAATGAAGATTGTATATTCGAAAGTTGTTGCGTAGAGCTTAAAGACCATAATATGTTAATGATTTCTATTTATAGAATTCCAGAAACGGCTTTAGTCACACCATTCCTCTCTAAATTCCTGTGCTTGCTAGACAAACTAAAAGAAAAGAAGAAAAAAATTGTCAAAGCAGCACATTTTAATATAAACACTGCAAATGAAAATACAGACTCAAGAAAATTTATTGATTCAATTACAAAGCCTGGTTTTAAACTAATTTTTTTGGAGTTCACCAGGGAAAATATTTACTCAGCAACATGCATTGATAATTTTGTAACAAATTACTACTTTGATAATATACATAAATTCTGTCTAGACTTAGGACTTTCTGATCACTCAGCCTTGTTTGTCTCACTGCCAAAAACTGATAAACACAACATAAGGAAAACTTATTTCAAAAGAAGTTTAAGTAAAACTAATACTGAAATATTCTATGAGAAACTAAGTAAAGTTAAGTGGTGTTTTGGGGATGGTGATTGAACAAATTGAAAACTTTAGTACATTCTTAAACAGTTTTCTTGACGTATTCAATTAAGCTTTCCCACCAAGATCATATTGCAATAAAACATCAAGTAAAATAAGATGGATCACACCAGAAATAAAAATTTCCAGTCAGAGGAAAAGGAACCTACACAATCAGCAGAAGTACAACAACAAAGATCTTGATTTTGTAAAATATGTTAGGAAGTATAAAACTATTTTTAAAAAAGTTGTGAAAGCTTCAAAACAAATGGCAAATAACAAATTCATTCTAGGGCAGAAAAATAAAACAAGGGCTGTAGTTAAGTCTGAATAAGGTGTCTGAAATCTCAAACAAGACATTTCAAAAATCAAACTTAAGGAAAAATCTGTTGTAAATGCAGCTCAAATATCTGCGTGCTTCAATGAATACTTCATAAATGTAGCAAAATCTGATTTAGATGTAGCAAATTATGAACAGAAAGTAAGTAGTTTTGGGTCAAAAGACAAAAAGACAAAAAGTTGAACACAGTCTCAACAAAATTTGTTGAAAATGTCATATTCTCCTAAAAAGACAAAAACTCTGCAGGTTGGGATGGGATACCCACCAAAGTAATTAAAAAAGTTTACAACATAATAGTTCATCCTCTATCTCTCATAATAAACAGATCCTCTGAGGAAGGTTACTTCCCTGATATCTTGAAATACTCAGAAGTAAAACCATTGTTTAAAAAACGTTCGAAAGATGATATGGGAAACCCCATTTCTATACTTCCTGTCATATCAAAAACATTTGAAAAATTGCTGCTTTACATATACAAAGCTTCATCTCCAAGAATGATATAATTTCACATAACCAATTTGGCTTCCAGCAAGACACAATCACAGTAGATGCGATAAATGAGTTTATTGAAAAAATTACTTCATCATCAGATAGGAAAGCTAAGGTCGCAGGAATATTCTGTGATTTTACAGAAGTATTTGACTCTGTAAACCATGCCCTGATGCTTTTCAAACTCAACTGGTATGGAATAAGGGATACTGCTTTGAATCATATCTCATGGAGAGGAAACAAAGGGCAGTAATCATATCAAATAGAGCAGATTACTTCTCAGAGTGGAAAACTGTGTAACAAGGTGTTCCTCAAGGCTCATTCCTTGGACCAATTTTATTCCTGTTTCTATGTAAATGACTTGCCCTTCAATATAAATACTCATTTAACCTGGTTTGCAGATGATACTTCTGCCCTAACTGAAAATGAAAATTCTGACAATAAACCACAGAATGTCATGAATATGTTAAGTAAGTTGAAAACATAGTTCAATCCAAATGATGTAAGGCCAAATATTTAAAAAACCCACATGATGAGTTTTAAAACCAAACATTCAAAAGCTGAAATCTGCATCACTCACAACAGTCAAAAAATTGAAGAACTTGACTCAGTCAGATTCTTGGGAATAAAATCAGACAGAACTTTGAGCTGGAATTCTCATATAGAATATCTAGCAAATAAATTAAACAGCCTTGCATTTGCAATGGAAATTTTGGCCTTTTCCACTGATATGGACACCAGGGAAATAGCATATTATAGCTATTTTGGATCTGTTATTCGATATGGCATAATTTTTTGGGGAAACTCAGGAAATGTTACATGAATTTTAAAGTTGCAAAAAAGGATCATTCGAAACATGTGCACTGCACATATGAGGGCATCATGTCGACCATTATTTGAAGACCTAAAAATATTAACTGTCCCCTCTTTATACATCTTTGAGGTGGTTCTTCTCCTACGCTGCAGACCTGATCTATTTAAAAAAATCATTTTCATTTTGAACACTCACATAACACAAGACATAAATAAAACTTTATGCTCACCTCACATCACTTAAAACTGTGTGCTCAGATCCCTCAGTACATAGCCACGAAAATTCACAACGCAATAAAAATATGGAGGTTTTTAATATATTTTAAAAAGCAAGTTATGTAATTTTCTAACTGAACGATGCTACTACTCTGGGGAAGATTTCATGAAGGACAAAGTGATACTTTGAGCTGGATCTCTAAAATGAAATAAAAATTTGTGATATTTATACTAAATGTAAATACTGTAAGTTTGGCAAATGTTAAATAAGTAAATTCTTCACAAAGTATTATTGTAAGTGTGACAATATGTCTCCTGTACATCAGCCATATGTTCTGAAATTGTGTATGTTATGAGATGAAGAAAACACATTTCACATTTCACATTGATGTACATCATTTGACATATATTCATCAGATCCTCCAACATTTGGAAGACAACTACCATTGACCAACTTCAAAGCTACCAAAAGCTTAACACCACTTGTGCAAAATTACACTGTGTGGACTTGCAGTTAATTTTTAGTACACTGGTTGAACATATTTTGGATAATCACTTTTATTATATACTTACACTGTCACGAAAGTGAATGAGGAATGTTCTTCTTATGAGATGGAGAAATTGTGCAGGGAAAGATGCAGCATACAGTTTAGGTCTGGGTTTCTTAGTTGTGTCCACCAATGGACCTATTTCTGGTGTCCCATGAAAGTATTCTGAAGTTATAGAACCATTTGCAATTGACTCTGAAATGAAATAATGTTTTAATTTTTTTGATTGTTGTAAACTTTTGATAAATGCTGATTTGTTTGGAGCAAATAAACTTACCTGCATATTTTGACGAACAGCTGCCAATTCTTCTGTGCCATCGTTCACATTTTCCATTTTCTATTGCTTGCACAAGTTTTTCAACATGTCCTTCACCATAATCTCCAGTACAGACTTCTAAAACTGTGAAATTCAGAAAGTAGTAAAAAAACCTTACCACATCTAATAAAAAATGACAAAAATTTTTATTCAATGATAAAATATTTTATGAAATAGAATAAACTGGGTGACAAAGCTATCACAAGATTAATTAAAGAAGATTATATCCTGAAGAACATTTCTCAATCTTTCTGGAAATAAGTCTTTATTTACACTTAGCAGCAACAAACAACATAATATACACAGATGTTAACAATGTCTTGAGAATGTATGTTCATATAGTACATTAAGATCCAACCAATTACCCTTGCCTCAGTAACTGATTACACTGAATGTAAGCTCATTGACCTGCTGATGAATACAAAATGATAATTCACCATGCCTGTCACACATCATGATCCAAAGATCCACACAGCTGCAAAAACAAGGGCAATCGTATGGCTCCTTTCCAGTGTGAAATGTTTAATGATGGCTAGGAATGGGACCAATAAAATATATAGGCAAGTTATTTGATGATGGCTGCTATGAAACATTTATTGGGTGTTATGCAATCAACATAGCCTTTGCAATGGCTCAACAAAGTGATATCGAACTTTAGTAGAGGCAAATGTTTGGTATTTTTGAGTATATGTAACTTAGACTGAAGTAAATATAATAGAGGGAAACATTCCACGTGGGAAAAATATATCTAAAAACAAAGATGGTGAGACTTACCAAACAAAAGCGCTGGCAGGTCGATAGACACACAAACAAACACAAACATTCACACAAAATTCAAGCTTTCACAACAAACGGTTGCTTCGTCAGGAAAGAGGGAAGGAGAGGGAAAGACGAACGGATGTGGGTTTTAAGGGAGAGGGTAAGGAGTCATTCCAATCCCGGGAGCGGAAAGACTTACCTTAGGGGGAAAAAAAGGACAGGTATACACTCCCACAGACACACATATGCATCCGCACATACACAGACACAAGCAGACATTTGTAAAGGCAAAGAATACAGTTTTTTGTTTATAGCTGTGTCATGAAACTTTACTCCAACTTTATCATTTTGATTTTTATGGAGTTGCTTTACAAAAAAGAAATCATAAGCTATCTATTCACAAATATTCAGAGCCTTGTAGCAGATTCCTGCTTTCCATTTACTGGTTTTAAGGGCTTTTTTTATGCAGCTCAAAGGCCATGTACAAGTCTTTCAATTGGATGCCACTCTTGTGACTTGTTCCTAATCTACACCAGTTATTCAACTGGGGAAAGGAGACCTACAGTTATACATGGAATCTGAACCAATGCCATTCTTGGTGACACTACACATCATAGAGAGTGTGCTGTACCAAGGTTTAATGCCTGCAGTGTCAGCAACCAACACCACATCAGTGCTTTGAAGATGTTTAATACAAAGGGGACTATTTTCTGGAAGACAGACAGCCATGCTCCAACTGTTGACCAGGAGACAACCAACACACTACTAGAGGCTGTGGGCTGCACAGACCTATTCCTCCCACAAGACACATGATAGCAAATAGGACCAGTTATATCCTAGTGCCAAGTGGTATTTTGGGCAGTGCTTAGGCCAGACCAGACCAGTTCACTTGAATGAGTTTCCTAGGCCAGGTGCCGATCCTGTAAGGATTGGACTAAGCAGGATTCTCACTCGAGAGCTGCTGCTACACTGTTGTTGGCATTCACATCTGACTTCGCAACTGCAGAAGCTGCCAACTGTGGAGTTGAAGTATTTGTGGCCTCCTTGCCGAAGAGGGTGGGGACTCTTTCATCATAGCACACTTGTGGACTTGTAAATTCATTCCAGTTTAACTTGCAAATGGCTACACACTGTAATTGGACAGTTTTGCTCCCTACAGGATTTAAACTTAGTTTACTCAGTTTGTACTTTAAGACTGAGTGTCCTATGGGACTCTGACTTTCATAAAGTGTGCGTTTAATTAACTTAGACTTACAATCAGTGACTATCTAACTGGTATTCACCTACCAGAAGTATTATTGTTCTATTTCAAGTTGTGACTTATTTTATGTTTTGTTTCAACCCATGTCAGAGTAGTCATGCTATTAATTTTATTAAGTAAATCTTTTCAGTCATTATTACCTGGATATTTTTTGTGCTGGCATCAGCAGACATCTGAAGGTGAAGGCTACATTAAAGATAGACAGAAATTTTCTGTGGTTTGACCAGGATTCAATCCTGTAACCTGTCAGTTTCCAAGCATGCACTTTACTGCTGTACTACAAGGCCCAATGTAATAATAAAATTAGAAGGCTTTCAAGACAAAAAATAAATCAGGAACAACATAGACAGAAGAAAGGAAAGAAAACATGGGGGAAAAGATGGACTAGTACTAGAACAAAAAGGAAACAACAATGAAAGAAGATTAACTGAAGTGCTACACAATACCAGTTGGTCAGTATAAAGATGATGATAACAATAATAATAATTGCATTGAATTTATGAAATTGGGACAAGGGATGGAGTTTTGTAAAAGGGCACCAGATTACTTCAAGAAATTTATTTTTCTTTGGAGCTAAATTAGATTATAGGTTGAAATCATCCTTCTGCAATGTAGAAAAAATTTCCAGGCAGAAGCTAACAATTACAAAAGTGTGGACTGCAATGTTTTATGTATATTATTTTGTGCACTAAATGTATAGTGTCTCCCTCTATATGGAAGTCTTTTAAATACTTTTGTATGGGTTGTGAGACAACACACTACACATTGTAAAACAGCATGTTAGTGTATAATGTGAATTTGTAAGCAAGATGATGTGTGTTGTAGTAGTTTTTCTAAATAATTTGAAATAATTTTATAACATCATGGATTTGTTCCCAGTCTCCATGGTGAACCAATGATGTAGAAAGGTAGGATCTTGCCACCTGTTATGTTTCTGCACCTCTTAAATTACTAAATTTTTTTGTTCTGATTATTATTCACTTTTCATACAGTCATCTATGCAATACATACATAAAGTAATACAATGGAATCTTCATGATGGAATATCAATAACATTATCAAAATGACAGATTGCTGCTCACCTTAAAGATGACATGCTGAGTTGCAGATAGGCACAATGAAAAGACTGTTACATATTGAGCTTTCAGCCAAAACCTTCTTCAGAAAGGAAAACACACACACATTCACACTAGCAAGCACACCTCATGCACATATGACCACTATTTCCGGCCACTATGGCCAGAATGGAACTGCGCCATGTCAACAGAAGCAGAGTTCAGAGTAGGGCAGGGAAGGGGGAGGGCATATGGGTGAGGGGAGAGTAGTTAGTGCTGCCTGGTGGAGTGTACAGGGACTAGATGGTAACAGCACAAGGCTCCCAGATGCAGCATCGGGAGGCTGTGGGGGAGGGAGGGGGATGTAAATGGGGAGAGAAAAAGAAAACAAGTAGATAAGGGGAAAGACTGGTGGTTGTGATGGTAGAGACCGAAACACAATGAGAGTGAGGGGACATGAATTACAAGGAGGTGATAGAACAGAGGGGGCAGAAACAGTTGGGTGGAGGGTGTGGGTACAGTAGGTTACCACAGGTTGAAGCTGGGATGATTTCAGGAGCAGAGATTGTGTTATAAGGATGATTCCCATCTGTGCAGTTCAGAAAAGCTGGTGGTGGATGGGAGGATACAGATGTTGTGGGTTGTGAAGCAGCCACTGAAATCAAGCACATTATGCTGATTGCCACAGGGTGATCCTCTTTGCTATTGGGCACAATTTGACAGTGGCCACTCATTCTGATGGACAGCTAGTTGGGAGTCACACCAGTATTAAAGGCTCTGCAGTGACTGCACAGACGTTGTCCCACACCCTCCGCCCAGCAGTTTCTACTCCTCTCTGTCCTATCACCTCCCCCAATTCATGTCCTCTCACCTTCGCTGTACACCAATCTCTGCCAATGCATGCACCGGAATTATCTCCTTCTCTGCTCCTCTCATTCTCCACTTCTATTCCCCCCTGCCCCCTCCCTCCTTCCTCCACAGCCTGGCAGCTTTTTCCTGCAACCATCTAGTCCCTGCACACTCTGCCAGGCAGCACTCACTTCTCTCCCCCAACCCATACCCTGCCATCCCCCCTCTCCCCCCTCCCTCCCTCCCCCACTCCAGATTGCTGCTTCTGTCGACACAACACTGTTTCATTCTGACTGGAGCAGCCAGAGATAGCAGTCATCTGTGTGTGAGATGTACTTGCTTGTATGAATGTGTGTGTTTTTCTTGCTGAAGAAGGCTTTGGCCAAAATCTCAATCTGTAACAGTCTTTTCACTGTACTTGGCTGCAAACTGAAAGTGTCATCTTTACAGTGAATAGCAATCCATCCTTTTCATAATATTGATAATACATACATAACATATATATATATATATATATATATATATAAAAGTTAGTAATTAGGCTAATTTGTACTTAAATTTAGTATCCAGATTATTATTTTGAATGTACTGATTAGCTATATTAGTAAACATAAATTTTTCTAAGAACTCTGTTACTTAAAGAATACAATTAATTGAACTTAATGATATTGTTCATCAAATGCAACATCTAGTGAGCTAATCAGAATATTTGGATAAGATTACTTACACACACCATAGCTTCACACTAACATTATGTCAAGACTGTCACAGTTTTCAACTACAGATCTCACACCTGTGCTTGTTAGATTCCACATTGCCATCGTACTTTTGTTGCCATAATTTTTATGCACAGGATGAAGTACTTCATTAATTGGTTAAGTCACTGATTAGGTTTCTGAATAAATTATCATGAAATAAAATATTTTCCAAGATGACTCCCTGCCGCCGTTGGATATGCAGCTGCCAGCAGAAAGTCGTATACTCCTAGCTCACTTATCTGTTACATAGTTTAATTCTTAATTTCTTTGTGTGTTTTTGGTACTTGCATTGTTTAATTCATAAATTTTGTGTGTATTATAGTATTTGAGAGTTGTAGCATCGCGTTTTAGTACCTGAATAGTGTAAAATCGCATAGTCGTCTGTCTTCTGTTTTTGTTTTGAACGGCCAGTGTCGGTTGGTCACAGCCAGTGTGCTCCCTGCCGCCATTGGATAAGCAGCTGCTAGCAGCAAGTCGTATACTCCTAGCTCACTTATTTGTTACATAGTTTAATTCTTAATTTCTTTGGGTGCTTTTGGTACTTGCATTGTTTAATTCATAAATTTCGGGCGTATTATAGTATTTGAGAATAGTAGCATCGCATTTTAGTACCTGAATAGTGTAAATTCGCATAGTCGTCTGTCTTCTGTTTTTGTTTTGAACGGCCAGTGTCGGTTGGTTACAGCCAGTGTGCTCCCTGCCGCCATTGGATAAGCAGCTGCCAGCAGCAAGTCATACACTCTTAGCTCACTTATTTGTTACATAGTTTAATTCTTAATTTCTTTGCGTGTTTCTGGTACTTGCATTGTTTAATTCATAAATTTCAGGTGTATTATAGTATTTGAGAGATGCAGCATCGCGTTTTAGTACCTGAATAGTGAAAATCACGTAGTCTCCTTCCGCCGCCGAGCAGTGTGTCAGCAGTGCGCAAGTAGCAGCATTACTGCATTTACTAGGCAATCTTGTATTTTAATAACCTTTTAAATTTTGTGTCGATTTGTTGGTGCTCTCTGTAGATTAGTTCGGTCTTTCTTTGCACAACAGTTTTTAGCACGGATAGGGACTGCAACTGCTGTGTTCGGATGCAGGCTGAGTTGGCATCCCTTCGCTCCCAGCTTCAGGCAGTGTTGGCTTCGGTCACACAGCTTCAGGCTGTTGCCAATGGGCATCACTGTGGGGGTCCGGATGGGGGTTTGTCGGGGACGGCCAGCTCATCCCACGCATCCCCCGATCGGACTAAGACTGTGGTTGCCCGGGATACTGCCCACATTGAGGCTGATCCCTCACCTGTGGTAGAGTGGGAGGTCGTCTCGAGGTGTGGCAGGGGGCGAAAGACATTCCAGAGGGCTGAACGGAAAGCCTCTCCAGTTTGTCTGACGAACCGGTTTCAGGCTCTGTATCAGGCTGATACTGATCTTCGGCCGGACATGGCTGCTTGTCCTGTTCCAGAGGTTGCCCCTCAGTCTGCAAGATCCGGGCGGTTGCAGAGGGTGGACTTACTGGTAGTTGGGAGCTTCAACGTCAGGCACTTAATGGGGCCCCTTAGGGATATGGCAGCAAGAGAGGGGAAGAAAACCAATGTGCACTCCATGTGCATACCGGGGGAGTCATTCCAGATATGGAAAGGGTCCTTCCGGATGCCCGGATGCCATGAAGGGTACAGGGTGCATACCATCTGCAGGTGGTCGCTCATGTTGGCACCAATGATGTGTGTCACTATGGATCGGAGGAAATCCTCTGTGGCTTCCGGCGGCTATCTGATTTGGTGAAGACTGCCAGTCTCGCTAGCGGGATGAAAGCAGAGCTCACCATCTGCAGCATCGTCGACAGGACTGACTGCGGACCTTTGGTACAGAGCCGACAACAAAGTTAGGAAACTACTGCGAAAGCAAAGAGAGCTTCACTCCAAGTTTAAACGCAGCCAAAACCTCTCAGACAAACAGAATCAGAGGCTGAGACGGTTCTGCGACCGTGTGGGCTGGAGATTCCTCGACTTGCGTCATAGGGTGGTGGGGTTTCGAGTTCCGCTGGATAGGTCAGGAGTCCACTACACGCAGCAAGAGGCTACACGGGTAGCAGGGGTTGTGTGGCGTGGACTGGGCAGTTTTTTAGGTTAGATGGCCCCGGGCAAGTACAGAAAGGGCAACAGCCTCAAAGGGTGTGGGGCAAAGTCAGGGCATGCGGGGACCAAGCAGCAATCGGTATTGTCATTGTAAACTGTCGAAGCTGCATTGGTAAAGTACCAGAACTTCAAGCGCTGATAGAAAGCACTGAAGCTGAAATTGTAATAGGTACAGAAAGCTGGTTAAAGCCAGAGATAAATTCTGCCGAAATTTTTACAAAGGCACAGACGGTGTTTAGAAAGGATAGATTGCATGCAACCGGTGGTGGCGTGTTTCTCGCTGTTAGTAGTAGTTTATCCTGTAGTGAAGTAGAAGTGGATAGTTCCTGTGAATTATTATGGGTGGAGGTTACACTCAACAACCGAGCTAGGTTAATACTTGGCTCCTTTTACTGACCTCCCGACTCAGCAGCATTAGTGGCAGAACAACTGAGAGAAAATTTGGAATACATTTCACATAAATTATCTCAGCATGTTATAGTCTTAGGTGGAGATTTCAATTTACCAGATATAGGCTGGGACACTCAGATGTTTAGGACGGGTGGTAGGGACAGAGCATCGAATGACATTATACTGAGTGCACTATCCAAAAATTACCTCGAGCAATTAAACAGAGAACCGACCCGTGGAGATAACATCTTGGACCTACTGATAACAAACAGACCCGAACTTTTCGACTCCGTAAGTGCAGAACAGGGAATCAGAGATCATAAGGCCGTTGCAGCATCCATGAATATGGAAGTTAAGAGGAATATAAAAAAAGGGAGGAAGGTTTATCTGTTTAGCAAGAGTAATAGAAGGCATATTGCAGACTACCTAACAGATCAAAACGAAAATTTCTGTTCCGACACTGACAATGTTGAGTGTTTATGGAAAAAGTTCAAGGCAATTGTAAAATGCATTTTAGGCAGGTATGTGCCGAGTAAATCTGTGAGGGATGGGAAGAACCCACCGTGGTTCAACAACAAAGTTAGTAAACTACTGTGAAAGCAAAGAGAGCTTCACTCCAAGTTTAAACGCAGCCAAAACCTCTCAGACAAACAGAAGCTAAACAATGAAAAAGTTAGCGTAAGGAGGGCTATGCGTGAAGCATTCAGTGAATTCGAAAGTAAAATTCTATGTATTGACTTGACAGAAAATCTTAGGAAGTTCTAGTCTTACGTTAAATCAGTAAATGGCTCGAAACAGCATATCCAGACACTCCGGGATGATGATGGCATTGAAACAGAGGATGACACGCATAAAGCTGAAATACTAAACACCTTTTTCCAAAGCTGTTTCACAGAGGAAGAACCCACTGCAATTCCTTCTCTAAATCCTCACACAAACGAAAAATGGCTGACATCAAAATAAGTGTCCAAGGTATAGAAAAGCAACTGGAATTACTCAACAGAGGAAAGTCCACTGGACCTGACGGGATACCAGTTCGATTCTACACAGAGTACACGAAAGAACTTGCCCCCCTTCTAACAGCCGTGTACCGCAAGTCTCTAGAGGAACGGAAGGTTCCAAATGATTGGAAAAGAGCACAGGTAGTCCCAGTCTTCAACAAGGGTCATCGAGCAGATGCGCGAAACTATAGACCTGTATCTCTGACGTCAATCTGTTGTAGAATTTTAGAACAAGTTTTTTGCTCGAGTATCATGTTGTTTTTGGAAACCCAGAATCTACTCTGTTGGAATCAACATGGATTCCGGAAACAGCGATCGTGTGAGACCCAACTCGCTTTATTTGTTCATGAGACCCAGAAAATATTAGATACAGGCTCCCAGGTAGATGCTATTTTCCTTGACTTCCGGAAGGCGTTCGATACAGTTCCGCACTGTCGCCTGATTAACAAAGTAAGAGCCTACGGAATATCAGACCAGCTGTGTGGCTATAGACCTATATCTCTGACGTCGATCTGTTGTAGAATTTTAGAACATGTTTTTTGCTCGAGTATCATGTCATTTTTGGAAACCCAGAATCTACTCTGTTGGAATAAACATGGATTCCAGAAACAGCGATCATGTGAGACCCAACTCGCTTTATTTGTTCATGAGACCCAGAAAATATTAGATACAGGTTCCCAGGTAGATGCTATTTTCCTTGACTTCTGGAAGGCGTTCGATACAGTTCCGCACTGTCACCTGATAAACAAAATAAGAGCCTACGGAATATCAGACCAGCTGTGTGGCTGGGTTGAAGAGTTTTTAGCAAACAGAACACAGCATGTTGTTATCAATGGAGAGACATCTACAGATGTTAAAGTAACCTCTGGCGTGCCACAGGGGAATGTTATGGGACCATTGCTTTTCACAATATATATAAATGACCTAGTAGATAGTGTCAGAAGTTTCATGTGGCTTTTTGCGGATGATGCTGTAGTATACAGAGAAGTTGCAGCATTAGAAAATTGTAGCGAAATGCAGGAAGATCTGCAGTGGATAGGCACTTGGTGCAGGGAGTGGCAACTGACCCATAACATACACAAATGTAATGTATTGCGAGTACATAGAAAGAAGGATCCTTTATTGTATGATTATATGATAGCGGAACAAACACTGGTAGCAGTTACTTCTGTAAAATATCTGGGAGTATGCGTGGAGAATGATTTGAAGTGGAATGATCATATAAAATTAATTGTTGGCAAGGCGGGTACCAGGTTGAGATTCATTGGGAGAGTCCTTAGAAAATGTAGTCCATCAACAAAGGAGGTGGCTTACAAAACACTTGTTTGACCTATACTTGAGTATTGCTCATCAGTGTGGGATCCGTACCAGATCGGGTTGACGGACGAGATAGAGAAGATCCAAAAAAAAGAGTGGCGTGTTTCGTCACAGGGTTATTTGGTAACCGTGATAGCGTTATGGAGATGTTTAGCAAACTCAAGTGGCAGACTCTGCAAGAGAGGCGCTCTGCATCGCGGTGTAGCTTGCTTGCCAGGTTTTGAGAGGGTACGTTTCTGGATGAGGTATCGAATATATTGCTTCCCCCTACTTATATCTCCCGAGGAGACCACGAATGTAAAATTAGAGAGATTCGAGCGCTCACGGAGGCTTTCAGACAGTCGTTCTTCCCGCGAACCATACGTGACTGGAACAGAAAAGGGAGGTAATGACAGTGGCACATAAAGTGCCCTCCGCCACACACCGTTGGGTGGCTTGCAGAGTATAAATGTAGATGTAGATGTAGATACTCGTAAATAGGATAGAATTGTCCCATAAACTTTTCTAATTTCTTAATCCATAATATAAATTGCATTACTGCCTTACTGCCTTTCAGAATAGCAAAATTTAGCCTAGCCTGCTTTCAAATGATTATGTAGCTTCCGATATCAACAAATATCTTTATCTTTACCATTACCATTACCTAGTAAAACCCCAGTCAGAATCCTCAGTCTGGACTCAGATATAGCAATGGGGCAACCTATGTGTAACAAGCCTGTAAAAAGGCCTGCAGTCTGAAAACTCACAAGCAACATCTATGTTGAGACAGTCTACACTAACACTTCTACACTTCTTTGGAGGAGGGGGGAGTATTTGTTGAAAATCTGCTCCTAGCATTCATATACATAACAGCATGTAAGTAAGTCTGCGACTGGCAAATAGCTACAGAACATCTACGCAGCTCAGTCCCAGGTAAGCTGGCAAGCACTTAATATGATGGTTATTCAGAAAGTAAGGTCCATTTTCTTACAAAACATAAACCCTCACATTTTTTAAAACTGTTCTTGTTTAACTCTTTACATATTTCTCTATCTTTCTACATAGTTTTCAAATTTGTTTAAACATTTGTCATAACATTCTACAAGCCTTCGCACCTGTAAGCCATTGATGTCTGGTGCCTGTGGGGATAACCAGTCTTTATCTGCTTCTTTCACCTCGTCATCTGCTTTAAGGCTCTCACCACCAAGAACTTCCTTCAGATAGCAGATCAAGCAAAAATCACACAGTCCCAAGTCTGGACTGTACAGTGGGTGGACAATCTGTTCCCATTCAAAAGATCTGATCAGATTTTGGGTTGAACAGCAGAATGGTATATGGATTTGTCAAGCAGCAACAAAACTTGCTTGTTCCTGGCTGTATAAACTCAGCTAACAATACACCATGTCTATCCCAATACATGGTTGCCATTCCCCTGAGTGTTGAAATTGTCTGCTGGCCTTGACTTTGATTTGTGATGTCATGTGATGCCGTCCCACTGTTTGATGTTTTGACACTGGTGTCGTGTGAGAAACTTATGTCCTGTTAACTGTGACAAATTTCTCTAAAATGGATCACATTTCTTATGATATTGGAACAAAGAAATGAAGAGCATAAGCCACTCTTCCCATTTTGTGTTTTTCAGGAACCCAATGTGCAAACAATATGCAAAATTGCAACTTTTCAGAGACAAATTTGTTCACAGTTGTTCTACCCACACTTGAAAATTCCAGTGCTCAAGTTGAAACTGTGAATCACTGGTCTTCACAAATCTTTTTGTCCATGGATTTGATTGAATCTACTAAGATCACTGGTGGTCGGTCTGATCACAGTTCATCATGGACATTTTCCAATGCGTCCTCAAAATCTCTCACCCAGTACACAGTTTTCTGTCACTCATTATATTGGAGCCATACACCTCACTTATCGATCAATTTCTGCTGCTACAATGTTTCTTGCTATCAAAAACCAAATCACTGATTATATTTCAGATTCAATGGGCTTATCAGCTGTTTAAAACATTTTGAATTGACACTGTAAATAGCACACTGTGATAATGTCAATGCAAAGGGCATCATTTGATGAGCAAGGCATGGCAAAAGTCTGTGGGCATGTGCATTTCAATGTTCACATGAAATTTGACTAGCTATCACAATTTAGGCTTTACTTTCAGAATAACAATCATATCTCCAGATAATTTTTGCCTGTAAAGTTTGTATTCGCAAAGAAAATATGAAATAGCTAAGTGTAACTAGTTCATGAAACTAATGCACTCCAAATTTCAATCATGTTGTTAGCTTTTTGCATGACAAAAACATGTACATTATGCTTGTTATGATATATTGCCTCTGCATTCATTAATTATTGTGCCACTTCACTGAGGAGGTGTTATCAGGATTATGGTTAGAGATAGAAGTGTGGTGGTACCTACCTGCATGCAACACGCAGTTGTGAAATTGGACCTGGTCATTGCAGAATTTACAGTAATAATAAATATGGGAAGAGCCACTTAATGTAACAACTGTTTTGTGTACATCTTTTTCACAGTCCTGGAAAACAGTCTTTTAGCTATTTCACTGAAACATCAATCTACAGGACACCAAGGATTTGTCAGAATTGAGACTCTGAGGGTAACAAGACAATTATGAACCAACTGTACTGGTACTGTATGTTAAAATGAGGAAATAATGGTTTGAGTTATCTGGTAATGGTCATCTTCATATAAAGTACATCATCTAGTTATTTGAAACAGTATATAATATTTTTAATAAAAGATTCCTTACTGATAAGAGTTTTTACACTGAAGTAATAAAGTCAGGGGTTAGCAATATGCACATGTGCAGATGGAGGTAGTACCACATAAACAAGGTATAAAAGGACAGTGCATTGGCACAGCTGTCATTTATACTCAGATGATTCATGTGAAAATGTTATTGACATGATTATGGCCACAAGATGGGAATTAAGATACTTCGAGCACAGACTGATAGTTGGAGCTAGATGCGTGGGACATTCCATTTCAGAAATTGTTAGTGAATTCAATATTCCAAGATCCAGAGTGTCAAGAGTGTGTGGAGAATACCAAATTTCTTTCAGGCATATCCTCTCTCCATGGACAATGCAGTGGTGACAGCCTACATTTAACAAACAAGAGTAGCAGCACTTGCATAGAGTTGTCAAGTGTTAACAGACAAGCAGCACTGTGCAAAATAAGCACAGAAATCAATGTGGGATGTACAACAAACAGGTCACTTAAGACAGTGTGGTGAAATTTTGCATTAATGGTCTATGGCAGCAGACGACCAATTTGTGTGCCTTTACTAACAGCACGACGTCACCTGCAGTTCTTCTCCTCGGCTCATGACCATACTGGTTGGACCCTAGATGACTGGAAAACTGTTGTCTGGTCAGATGACTCCTGATTTCAATTGGGAAGAGCTGCTGGTAGGGTCCAAGTGTAGTAGAGATCACACAAAGTCATGGACATAAGCTGTCAACAAGGCATTGTGCAAGCTGGTGGTGGCTCCGGAATGGTGTCGGCTGTGTTTAAACTGAACTGATCATTGACTGGAAATGTTATGATCGGCTACTTTGAGACAGTTTGCAGCCATTCATGGATTTCAAGCTCACAAACAATGATGGAATTTTCAAGGATAACGATGGACCATGTTACAGGGCCACAACTGTTCATAACTGGTTTGAAGAACGTTCTGGACAACTTGAGCAAATGATTTGGCCACCCATATGGCTCCACATGAATCCAACTAAACATTTATGGGACATGAGAGCAAAAAATCCTGCACTGGCAACACATTCACAATTATGGACAACAGCATGGCTCAACATTTCTGTACAGGACTCCCAATGACTTGTTGAGCCCATGCCACATTGAGTTGCTGCACTACAAAAGGTACAATTAAGTCTGACATGATGTTAGGAGGTATCTCATAATTTTGGCACCTCAGCATAAGAACAACTCATGAAAACTTCTGTCAAAAATTGACTGGAACGGGAACCTGCAGGTAAGTTGTCTGACTATTTACACAGAGCTTCTCAACAAAGAAAGTAAGTTTGTGTTAAGTATGTCTGCATGACTAGTCAATGCAGTATATTAATTTCTAACCAAATCTGTAAATAACCTACCCAAAAATTAAAGCAGTACAGTTAAGAAGAGAACAAGAAGAATAAAGGAAAAGGGGAGAGGAACTGAAAGGGAATGTGATCTTGCGAAATGTGTCAATTACACATTATTATAAATTATTTCAATTTGGAATAGTTTCTGTCTCTTTCTCTTGCTTAACATAACAGTTCCTAATATAACCAAAAAATTTATTCAAAAACTCACCATAGTCTGCAGGATTGTGGTATGGAGGGCAGTTAAGTCCTTGATTGCTGAGAAATGTCAGCATCTCACTGGTGCAGCCCTGATACACACAACAGCCAGATGCAATGATGCACAAATGGTCAAACATTTCAAATATTAATGCACTTGGTTGGTGAATGGTGCATACAATAGTTCTTCCTTCTTCTGCCAAAAGTTTTAGTTGCATGACACACTGTTTAGTAGCAGAACTGTCGAGCCCACTGCAAAATGCATATTGTGATTATCACTTGATTTCTAGTCATCCTGGCACATATGTTGTAATTTTCTTCTTGAAAAAACCATTGCCTATTGTTCATTTTACACACTGCAAAGGAAAGAGATTATCCTCACCTAGTTGGCTCATCAAAGAACATTACAGGAGGATTGTTGATGAGTTCCAGTGCTATGGCCAATCTTTTTCGTTGTCCACCTGATAGCTTGCCTATTCTCGTCTTGCGTGATTCTTCAAGTCCCAGTGACTGCAGCGTTTTTTGAATCTGATAAAATAGAAAATATTCAGACCATTAACTGAAACTGTACGTACTATTTTGCCTTTTGAGAAAAGGTTGCAAGAAAAATACCGATAAAGCAATACAAATGAAACAGCACCACAGTTCCTAAGAATGGATGGCACAAAGTCTACCAATACAACAAGAAAAATGTTGAACACATTAATTTCTTTAATGTTACTACTAATACAATTATATTACAACAAGATGCAGCTTTGAAGTATCTGCTGAATTTTATCAAGTATTTCTTTGTTTTAGAAAACTGAATGGGGACTACATACCCCCACCCCTCCCCCACCCCCCAGAAAAAAAGAAAATAGAATTTTATCTTATTATGTGTGTCCCAGAATAAATGCACTGCTATTTTTCATTACTCTGATGTGAAATTAAGGAATTACATTTTAACAATATTATGAAAAGTTGCCACTCACCACATAGCGAAGATGCTGAGTTGCGCATAGGCGCAACAAAAAGACTGTCAGAATCTTTTTGTTGTGCCTATCTGTAACTCAGCATCTCCACTATATGGTGAGTGGCAACTTTCATAATATTGTTACATTCCATCCTGGATTTTCCATTGTTTGGAATTACATTTTAGAAGTTTTGGTTTGAAAACATGTACATCTGTTACACAGGATTACGATAATAAGAAATGTAAAAGTTAAATTTGCATGAGAGTAAACTTCAAATATCACGAAAAAATCAATTTTTCACAGGTAGTGATCTCTAATCTTGATCATGCAAGCATATTACACAACTTAATACAATGATTCACTACACCACCACCTTTTCTCCATATACATGACACAGAATTAATGTACGTGATATGACTAAGATCTCAGATGTCTCACATAAGAGAACACAGTCCACAAAAGCAAAGATCCACATTTATTTCCACTCCAGCACAGAAGGGTAGCCTGTCACATAAATGCATTTCAGTACAGACTTTCTCAAAATGAAGATTTCCTTCTGAAACTTATATGAGACTGTGGTTATGACTTTCCTACTGATCTCTCTGTATAAAGTAGCAGTAGTTTTACAAGGTTACAGCAAGGAACTACATGTAAGGGCGGAAGGGAAGAAACTAAATTTGATAGGCATTTATGGAAAACACACTGATGCTGCTAAAGTTTACGCAATGCTCATCGCAGAAAAATGAATTCAAGTCCTGTTCTGACATCACTTTACCCTGCTACATCTCTTGTAATCTTGTAGGGCATATTGATAGCTGATGCCACACTGCTGATATGCTGCACTACACCTACATTTGGCATGGTCTCTGCCATTGGTGCACAACACATTATCTGTGGTTGGTAGGTCACGTCGGACTTCCAGCAAATATGTCACCAGCAAGTGAACATGTTCATCTCCACAGCTGACCGAAGTACTGACAATATTCTGCATTGCACCGGTTATTCACTGGACTATTTGTGTTACAACTGGGCTTGTTTGGGATCTGAGTACAATGATGTCTGCCAATCACTATCAACATCTACTTTGGCAGAGTGCGATACTATTCAACTAAGTGATTAACTATCACCTCATCTACAAGTAGTTTCCACTGCTGTAATTGTAGTTGTGCTACTGTCAATTGTTTCCATTTCTATTCTTGGGCAATTCACAGGATCAATCAGATGCAGTTATTCAATTGGGAACCAACTATCATTTTCCACTTTCTGGTCCTTTGTTGCAAACTACGTGTGACTGTGTAGTACATCATGCAAAATAGAGCTAACTCCATTCCACAGTGTGCTGCTCTGTAGAGAGGTCTGAACCAACTACCATTTGCTGTCTCCATGTGACAGTGATTTGCAATATGCAATATGGAACCAAATCTAAGTAAGAATGTCACACATTCTGCTGGTTTACATATTGGAGTTGAAACATAATTGGTAATTATGAATGTTTGTGAGAGACTTAATACAGGAATCCACTCCATATATAATGAAATTCTGAGGAAGGGCACAAGGTGTATCATAGGATACATGTAGATAAAGCAGAGGAAGCACAAATATTACTGAAACAGGATATGATAACACAAGCAGAAATGGAACCCACGACATCTGACTTGGAAAAACTTTACCCTTACCCTGAATTCCAACTAATACAATTTTTTTTATAAACAGCAACTATTGTTTTATAACTGTGGAATCCATACAGGAAAAAAATAATGAGGCTCACTGTTATGTGTGGACTGAAGGAGTTGCTGATCTTGGAGCTAAGATATAGGATCTTATCTGAGGAGACACATTCTTAGCAATGGTAGTGAACAAGTTAAAGCACTAATTTTGTGGTCTGATTCTTGTGGGGAGCAGAACAGAAACATAAAAATGATTCTGATATTGAAGATTGCTCCATAGCAACATGTCACTCTTAAAATGATTACCCTAATTTTTTTATTTCTGGTCATTCATTCTTATTGAACGACAACGACTTTCGTGATATAGAAAGTGCACTAAAATGCAACACAGGTTGTATAACCCAGAAAAGGAGATATTAAGCATACCATACCAACTGAAAATTCTAGAAAAAGAACCTTGGTACTCGTGTATCAAGTCTGCCAAAAAACCTGCATGGCATGAAGTTCCAAAGAAACTCATACACTACCTAGACGAAGTCGAATTTTTCAGTGTTAAATTAAATGTGTATCAGCTACAATGTGTGTATAAGCACTGTGTGACAAAGTGGCCTTTGGATGCACTCAAAACACTATGAGATGTCTGAACCACAACTTTATTATTCCTCTATGCCTTACAGGCTTCAACTTATGTTATTATCAAATACTATAGAAAATACAAAGACAAAAACAATCAATATAAATACATAACAGATTGCTTCTTCACCATTAAACGGAATCATGATATAGAAAGTAAAATATGGTATAAAGCTTACCAAATACTTAATGTCATTATTAAGAGCCAGTAGAAACTTACTCAAATGAATACATGATATCTAGTCAACAATCCTTAACAATAGACAAGTGCAAACTACCTTCAAGGATCAAAAATGATACCAGTGGGATAAACTGCTAGGTGGCACTAGGGTCATGGTGTAATGAAACAATTGTGACTTAACCTGTTTCATTGCATAAATAATTGCATTACTGAAGATTACATAAAATGTATTATATAATTTTACAAAAACTTTTTTAAAATGCTATTTGTAAAATTCAGTGATTATTTTGAAGAACAGGTGGCATTTATGTATTGCTATGTCTACTATTAAGAGTAAAATTTACTGAAACAGGAAACCAATGAATAACATTATAAAAGTAAGACATGGCTGAAACCAAAATTCCTTCCCAAGACACAAACTCTGAAAACCCCATACATCAGTTTAACTGATAGTAAATTAACAACTACCCAGTATAAAACTGTTGTGAAATTGATAAATAACAATAATGAACCACCACATTTGTGCAACCTAACATAATTGGTTTCCACTTGTTACATATTTTCAGTACCATGGAATCCGAGCTACTTCTGAAATATTACAAAGTAAACATATAATGAAACATTTGCTGGAATTATATGTATCATATGGTAAATTATTAAGTAGAATAATATAAAGGTAGGCTGGGATGAGGGAGGAAAAAGAAGGAGCTTAATGGAAAAAATATGGGAAACAAGACTGAAACTGTTCTATGTTTAAAATAACATTTCTTGGACTGTCTGTAGTCCTATGACTACAAAATTGCTTTTTATACAGGGTGTACATAAAGTCCTGGAACATTTTCAATTATTTATTGCACAAGAACTAAACATTGTACAGATACCATACATATTACATTTTTTTTTTTTTTTTTTTTTTTTTTTTTTTTTTTTTTTTTTTTTTTTTTTTTACAAACATTTGATATGTGAACCATGAGTGACCCGGCAGACATCAATACGGTAATCAAATTCTTGCCATACCCATCCCACCATTGCATCTTCGACCATGGAAGTTGCTTCCCATATTCTCTCCCAGAGCTCTGCCACATCACGTGGTAGAGGCGGTACATACACCAGATCTTTAATCTGTCCCCACAGAAAAAATTCACAAGGAGTGAGATCTGGTGATCGGGCAGGCCATTTCATGAAACAGCTGTCCCCTTCGGTAGCACGGCCTATCCATCGTTGCAGCAGCTCCGTGGTCAGGTACCCACAAACTTCATACTGAAAATGGGGTTGAGTCCCATCCTGCTGAAAGATGAATGTCATTGGAGTGATTTCGAGTGCATGGGATGCACGATGCACTGATTTCTTCGGCCTCCTTATGAATGTCTCTCGTACACAATCCACATTCACTTCACTCACACTGGGACGCCCGCTTCTCTCTGCCAGGCACTCATTGTAACAAATTTGTTGTGCCAGTGGTAAATGGCCTCCCTTGCTGGTGGCTTGTTACTGTACTTGGTTCTAAACATCCACTGAACAGCTGTAGCACACTAGTTTTTGTCGAACTCCAACACACAGAAAGCTCGCTCCTCACCTGAACTCACCACGTTTGCGACTAGCACTGACTATTGGCAAATTATCAAACTACACTGTGGCAGTATACATGAAAAAATACTTTCAGGGTTTCTGTTCAAAATGATGTATGTATGATATCTGTACAATGTTTAGTTCTTGTGCAATAAATAATTGAAAGTGTTCCCAGACTTTATGTACACCCTGTATAAAAAGCAATTTAGTAGTCATAGGACTACAGACAGTCCAAGAAATGCTTAAGATTCAGTTAAATTAAAACAAGAAACAAGAAATGTAGAAAACATTTGACTAACCATCATTACCTCATAATATTATCCATGTGTCATTTAATTACAACAACTGTAGTGCCCTCTATTAAAGATTGTTCAGTAATCTGAAGATGGGAGATTCATGTTCAAAAACTAATTGCCTTTAGCAAAGGATATTGTGGTATAGGCAAATTATATTCACTGATATTTCAAATAAAATTCATTTTTCTCTTTATTCACACTTCTAAGTGGGGTTTAATATGTAGTCCTCATTAACACACACTTCAATAAAAAGAAACTAAAGTGATTGTTTACCTTATCATGTTTACGATGATGATCAGGAATTTTCAGATTAGCAGCAAAGGTCATGGCCTCACTTACTGACAAGTGTGGCTGCAATTTGTCGTCTTGCATGATGTAACAGGACATACTTTGGAATTCACGTGGGTCTCGTTGCAGGCCATTTACAAGTAAGTCACCAGTTACACCCCTCCTCCTGAAAAATGTTCATCACATGAACCGTATTACAATGTAAGTATTGCGAGTGCAAAAAGAATTTGTCAGTTAAGTGTGACAGGAAGTTCTTGAACTTCAGATATGATGACATATTTGCATACAAAAAACACAACTGTGCAATATAAGTGGCTAAAGAAAGTGTCAGACGGAAATAAAATAACTTATTGTTGATGAAGTTAATGGTATGTCCAGGACAGTAGATATTCATTTTATCAGTAGAAGTAATTGAAAGCAACAGAATAGTAAATGCCTGAACTAACTAGTCTGGTAGTGCAGATGAAGACACTCTAGAGAGAATATCCTGTTGCACTTTATCGAAGACTGTTATTGAAATGTACCATGGAACACAGAAATGGAGATAATTGAAATGCATTTAGTATATTCTAACCTTATCTTATAATGACTATACATAATTCTTGGTCACTTATTGCAGAATGTTCAGACTATATTTTCACAAATTAGAAGTGCAAACAGCAGAGTCTAAGTAGTGTAATTTGATTCTTCAACCATTTGAAATAAGTTCTTTAATACAACTAAGCCATAAGAATACAAGTGTTGAATTATGGTGCTAGACCATGAAAGAGTTTCAGTGAGAGATAACACGAATTAAGATGGTGTTTTTGTATCACTGGGTAGAAGGTAGAAGGAAAAAAAAGAGGATCCAGTTGTTTGAAATATTGACATGACATAAACAGTATGAATGATTCATATTCAGATTTTCATATTTATTCATCAACCACTGATCATGCATATGATTTGGGTACGGTATTAATATTATATCATAATGGGATTTTATGTTGAAATTACAAATTATGTTTAGATTTAAAATTTAAAATTACTTATTAGGTTTAGAATACCACATTTTGTATAAAATTCTTCTACCACATAAAAAAAGCTATGATTTATGGGTTCTGTGCATGCCTTTTATAGGAATTGTATGGTAGGTCTCAGCAGGTCTCTCAGTATCAAGGACAGCCTGTTTTACAGCTTTATGCTAGTATATTTGAAACTATTTTAGGACTTAATTAATCTAGTATATTCTAAAACTATCTCATTTATGTTCCTTATTCCACAATTGCAAATAGACTTTCTTCTTCTTTTTCTTATGTCTTTGTGCCTCATTGGGACAAGGTCAGCATGATTACTTACATATTTGACATGGTTAATTTAAGAGGTGGCCAGGTGCCCTTCCTGTTGCCACTCTATTAACCCCCCATGACAAAACATGTGTACCCCACCTCTATGCATTTACTGTTATTTATGAGGAAGTGAGCAAAGTTTTTTAAATGTTTGCAAATCTTGTTGCTGAGAAGGGACTTGGGTACCAGACCAGCATTCACCTAGTGGGGTGTAAGGAACTGCCTGAAAACCCCATCCAGTCTTGCCAGCATGTTTAATCAACTGCACAAATTCGATATGGGGTCGGTGCACATTTCCATCCTGGAAGCGATGCTTTAACACACACAGCTACCCAGATGGGTAATTGTAGATAGAACTATGGCTGCTTTTTCACTGTGAAGAGACTGGGTGGTTTACTATAGAGAGAAGGTATTTTTCTTTCTTTGAAATGTGGCCAGCGTGCCTCTCTCTTTGGAATGCTTGAATGTTCTCACTGCTTCCCTCCCCTTGCCTTTTCCTCCCCCCCCCCCCCCCCCCCACCCTGCTCCCCTGCCCACATAAGTACTGTTCTTGCACCAGAGGAGTTGCCTCATAGGAGATTTCCACAAGTTAAGTGAAAGAGCAAGAAAGCATAATATATGCAAAACTGCTCTGTGTGTGGATCCTATTTCAGTTGTGTTCATTTATCACAATAGTCTTCAGCACTCAAAACAGCACATGTTCTGACGACTTCCTTGGCAGGCAGTACAAGAAAAATATAATGTCTCACAGAATATATTTGGAAACGTCTTCACAGTGAATTAATAGAGGATACGATCAATGATATAGTACCTTAAGATTTTATTCCTCAACAGCATTTTCAAATTATCCAAAATGTTACTCACACACCAAACCGACTTTCGAATTGTATAGTTTGTCATCTGCTTAATTCACTCTGATCTGTTTGATAGTTCTCTGCCTAAAATGGAGCAATGTATGAACTGAACTGATTATAAATTATATTAACAACTGGTACAATTTCACATACAGGGGACCAGATTGTGGATAATTATGTCAAACACTTTACACATAAATGAGCTTTTATGGCAGGTGAATTAGTGGCTTACTGTCACTAATCAAGAGAAGCAGTTTGGTGTGCTGCTTTGATCCTCAATTATTTCTGTCACATAGTCAAAACTGTATAAATAAATCAACCATTCAAAAATTCAGCTAAAGTGATTAATGGCAACTCCAGGAAAACTAAACCAACAGGAGTGATAACATTTAAGCCTCGTGTCAAGTAATAGTGATTAACTGCCTAAATCACTGTGTCAGCTTGTTCAGTTACGTGATCACATATTTTCACTGATTTATACATTCATTCATTCATTTGTAAGTCCAATAGTGTATAGTAGGAGACACTAATCTACGTCGATCATTTCTGTCTCACAATAGAAGGAAATAAAATCATTTTTTGTAAAAAACAGAGTTACAACTGCTGTGTTATTTCTCACAGAGGATCAATATAATAAAAACATTTCAAGGTCCTAGCACAATCATGAGAAGGGTATATTTATTTTCAATTGAATCAATAGGGAAATTCCTTTGTGAACACTATGAAATTGCAAAGAGAAGAATGTCTGGCCAGTACTTACCTTTAGGAGATCAGTTTCCCTTATTGCCAAGAAACACATTTAACAGTGAAAACACTAATGACAGATTTTGGAAACATTAGTTCCTTCATGGGGGAGGAAAGAGAGATAGGTTGGTGAAGGTTAGAAAGGAGCAGCAGGGAACTCAGATTTCAGGATGAGAGGGAGCCACCTGTTTCAGATTGGGGTTAAGTGACCTGCCCCTCTTTTCTAAGGTTCCTCAACCTATCTACCTAAACTCATTTCTCCTAGACAAATCCTTCTACTTTATCAACGAACTTCTACTTAAAAATTGGTAGCTCATACAAAGGAAAAAATTATCAATTGGTTTTAAAGTATAGTGGCATAAGTAAGATTAAAAATGTTGATAATACTACATTCTGATTAAAATCACTTGACAGCTGACTGTTCATGCACTTGAGCTGGTTTCTTCCAATCAGAGCACTCTGTGTCACATACAAACCATTCGACGTTGCCAAACTGCATCAACAATTAGCCATTTCAGATCAAACTCCTCGTCCAGCATTCTTTCTTGATGTGTTTGGATCCAGAATTATGGGTCTGGCACTTTTATTTCATATTTCACCACATAAAAAATGATGCCAATGAATACACACACTTCATACACAGCAATAACCAAATACTAATGGATACTTCCACACGAGATGCGATTCATCATCACGTACATAGGTTATCATAATCACAGAGATCAGGTTGATGAATACATATGAAAAACTGAATATGGCATTGTATGAAGCCATTGCAGGCAACTGCAACCACACACTGCAATAGGCAGTTAAGAAATAATTATAAGAAAGCATAAAAACCAACAAGCAGGAAAACCTGATGATGAATAGGCCTATTATGAATATTCACCACACACTCAACTGCTGCTCCTGTTTAACATGTATCTGATATCTCAATGTCCACAAGTTTTGAAATGAAGCTAAAAATATCACTATTTAAAAATAAAATTTAAAACAAGTTAGATCGAAACCTGATGCTACTAAAAGTGTACTGCAGTTTTAAACAACCAAATAAAAGCTATAAAGTTCAGTTTCAATCACAAAATAACAAACAGATTAAAACTGGAAAGTTTTTACTTTGAAATAATTAGTAGAAAACATAAGGAATTAAATGAACACTCATATAAGTTTTATAACTTTTGAAAACCATTTGGTAACGTTTCAAGAGCTAAGCTCTGGATAGTACTCAATGAAAAAGAGTGGGTATTTGTGACATCTTACTGCAGCAATTCCAAATCCTTATCATAACTCATTATGGTAGATTAATTGCAGTAGATTATAAAAGGCAATGTCTTGATCACAAAATATCTCATTTAAACTGATTAATAATTTTAGTAATAAAATGTTTTGTGACCAAGATATCGACTTTTATAATACAGCACAATACAAAAGTCATTGGTCTTCTCTGGAAGTACAAAGACTTCAGTTTGCATAAATTGCAATATCAGAATCGTTTCTTTTCAGTCAGATGCCGCACACATTTATCAGCGAAGAGCTCTAGGAAACTTCTGTACTGTCACTGAGTTGATAGATTTTGATGAAGGCAGAAAAACACTCAAGCATTAATACAGTAGGGCCTTTCTCACTATCATTGGCAAGGTAGTATCCCCAAATTCACAAAATTAGAACTTTGCGGGCAAATGGTTATGAGTCCACTGTAATACCTTTCCATTCAGTGTGCCAACTGGCTTTGAACAGAGTGGTTTGGTTTGTTGATGATGATCATATTCCCAATGTCATGCTTTCATGAGTTTATAGTTTTGTGATGGCTGACTTGAAAAAGCAGTGCGTTTGTGTAAGGCTTTGTTTTAAACTTCCCACAAGCACTGCAGAAACACACCAAATGTTGAAACAAAGTTTTGGAAACAACACCTTAGGCCAGACACAGTATTATGACAGGTATGAATATATCAGAAATGGGCGAACTTCAACTTATGATGATGATCATACTGTTGGGGTGTCAACAGGAACCACACCAAAAATGTTGAGAAAGTGAGAAACCTGATTCTGCACCTCTGCAATACCTTGGGAACATATTATGGGTGTAATCTTTCAGAAGAATTGAACATGAGAAGGATTGCGGAGAAATTTGGGCTATGACTGCTTCCACACGGACAGAAGTAACACTGCGAGGAAGTTTGCAGAAAACTTTAAACAACTATTTCAAGACATTCCAAACTTTCTTGCAAAGACTGTCACTGGTGACGAAAGTTGGGTTGACCCTGAAGCTGAGACTAATCGGCAATCATTGCAATATAACAGTCCTCCTCCACCTCGGCCAAAAAAAGTTTGCCAGTTGTAACAGAAGTGGCGTACAAGCGACTGGGTACTCCACTATGACAATTCACAGCTGCATACGGCTTACATTATTCAGGAATTATTTACTAAAAAACAAGAAGACAGTTATTCTCCACACACCATACGCACCAGACTTAGCTTCGTATGACTTCTTCCTCTTCCATAAGATGAAAATCAGGTTGAAGGGACGAAAATTTATAACAGTCAGGCAGATTCAAGAAGAATCACATAGGGCGCTAAATACTAACAAAGAAAGCCTTCCAGAATGCACTTCCAAAATGGGAGAAACGTGGGGATGCATGTATTTGCTTCACAGGGACAGTCCAGAATAAGATCCAGGTAAGATGTCATAAGTTTATTTATCTAATATATTTCAAGAACTTTTGGACATGACCTCCTGCTTTTATTCATAAAATAAATGTGTTTCCTAATTTAATTTTGCTATTTTAGATACATATATATATTTTTTTTATAATTTGGTCATGCTATCGTTCATAAAACTGCTACTAACACACTTGTACCATCCTGTGTGAAATTTACTCTGGTGTCAGCTTTCAGTCGCAGTGGGCTATCCTTTCTGCTGCAGAAAATAATCCAGTCACTTACATAGTTGTTACAGTCTAATGTTTTATTCTACTACATCTGTTCCTGTTTAGTTACCATGTGCTATTAAAGTAGCAACTACTACAGACCGTTAAAACATTGTGTACAAATGTAATGTCTTTTCTCAATAATACTGTTGTCCACATAGTTCGCATTAGTGAAAAAAACAACATTATTAGTCCAAGATTACAGGCATTTTTTCAATAAGTCCCATACCGACCGGCCATAGTATGTGGCCCATCTGCATGTAGATCATATGGCGATGGATCATTTCCCACAATAGAAGCCAACTGATCTCTTAAAGGCAATTTTATCTTTTGTGTCATGTAGTCCCGACCTCTTTTTCATAACATGCCACTGGTTCCAGCAACCGCAAAGCTGCTGTGCTTCCGTGTTGTGTTCTCATCTCCTCTGCTGGTCTTCCAATTCTGTACTAACATTTTTGTTGTACCGTCCCCCTTCCCCTCTTTAATGGTGAACATACTGTAGTCACACTTATATATTTAAAAACTGCGTCAGCTATAAGAAGCGAATTGTCAAAGTTTTTTCCAATTATGGCTGAGTCATGGATATGGAATAGGAATGGTCATCGAACATGTTGGTGACATCTCAGGTCTAATCGGAAGATGATGGCGGAGGGGAAGCGGATGTAGTGGGCACTCAAATCGAAATTCAGTTTTCACCAAACCATTGTTACTGGTAGAAGCTTACCAATAAAACATTTAATGCGCCAGTCACTTGTTAATTTTGCCCGTACGCATTTCGATAGTTCACATCGTCTTCTTCAGGCGGAGAACTGTGTATTTACAGGTCTGGTGTTGGTGAGGAATACAGACGTCTTTTCACAGTCGCAGTCCTAGGAGAGTGTAAGTTATTTTGCGTCTTTTACTAATGATTAAAATTGTTTATCAAAATAAGCAAGTGACTGATGAAAACATTTGTTTTATTTGTATGTATCGACAGTCGTAGCCCTCGTATGGACGAAATATTCACTCATGATAGAATCTTACCACTTAAACATTTGGAATCTACATATCACAAGGTATAACATGAAATATTTCTAAGTGAAAAAGTAAATAATATGCTGGAACTACATGCATTTTTCTGAAGGCTTACATTGCGGTCAGTTTTCTGTATCTAAGCGGATGCTGTGCCAATTCCATGTTTGTTGTTTTGATTTCCAGGAAACTTTCTGGGCTTCTACAGTCCTACTATCTGAAAGAATACCAAGCGACTGCAGCACATCGTTTGTATTCTCTTGCGTAAGACGAGTAAAGAACAAAAACCATTTTACTATAAACCAACAAAGAAAGCTTCCTCTGTCAATCTCACTGACTACAATGGCGATGTAAAGTTTTAAAAATGGCTGCTTGGTTCAGTGACCGTTTCTAAATTAAAATTTAAACAAATGAACCTATCATTTTTAGACTATTATTTATAGACTGAAAATAATACTGACCGAGGACTCATTTGTTTCAATTTAAATGGCGTTGGATATTAAAACTCATCTGACCACTTCTCGTCAAGCAGCAGGGCAAAAAATATGCATTGGCCACTTTTCCTATCCTGGCCATTTTATCACACCTTCCCTCGTCTATCTTTCTGTTAACTGGTAACCTACTTAAATTAGTACCTTACATTAATTGTTAACGGCAATTGCAATATGAGACATGACCACAAATTTTACTACGTTATTTTCCCATTACTCATTGTATTGTATTACAACAGTCTTAACTTGATTTCATGTTACTTGTTACAAACATTTACCACATTTAGAGATGACCGTATGTATAACGCACATTCACGAACACATGTTGCTTCTGTTTGACATTTGCGCCACTGCAGCTGATTGGTGCTGTTTGCGCACGCTCTTTGAGGTGCCAGCATTGGAAGACAAAAAATAAAATATTCCTTCTCTCATTTTTATCAACATTGCAGTGACCGCTCCACACACGACTCTGCCCTGGCGTAAGCTCACGGTCAAATTTACCAATGTCAGTTAAAATTAACAACATCTTAAAATACTAATGTCTCTGCAAGTATTTTTGTTTGTTACTGATCTAGAAAAATACGCTCTTTAGAAGCCCTTAACGTTAGTTGAAGCTTTTGGATTCAGCTATTAGTTGTTAGAAGCGTATTACTGTAAAATACTGCTGAGATCCGCGGGCCACACGAAACACTTGATCCGGGCCACATATAGCCCACACGCAACATGCGACCCTTAGGCCGCAGATTGACGACCATTCTTCTAAAAATCTGTCTGACAATCCTTGCTATATCCTCAACTAGGAGACGCTCCCAGGGAGCTTGATATAGTGTGTTCAGTTCATCAGTCAGTATTTGCCGCTAATCCTTTGGCTAGCCTACATCAGCTTCTACATTTTGCTATATTCGTGTCCTATACCTTTTTATAAAAGAATAGAAAAGCGAAAATTGTGGTGCGCAGTACATATTATTTGGCTCAATAATTTTATATTTTCAGGGCTGTGCACAGCAAATGTAAAACTAAGAATAATATAATTAAAGTGAAGAGATAGCGTTAAATCTGTTTCGGCGAGTACCGTCAAAGTAACCTGCAATACAGATATAAAGCGAAACTGAAAAACGGCTTCGTAAGGACACTTAATTAGTATTTCTGATTTGGCTCTAATGAATGACGTTAAGACAGTTTAAAAACTGCAGGCAATGCAGGTTTTAAGGATACAGCAAAACTGGCATGGAATTCGGACAGTGTGACAAGACGTTCATATATTCCTCTATTATGAGCAACGTGTAACGAAAATTTAGTGTCCCGGTGACGCTTAACCAAATTCAATAACAGATTATCATGACTGCGTAATTTTTTTTAAAATTCTCTACCAAACCCAATCCCGCGCTGCCAACCTTAAAAGTGCTATGTTTAATAACCTTATTCCAACAAAATGTGATTTTTATTAACAAACAGAAGTCTTCTTCTGTCGTATGTTGTGTGACTGGATACGTGATTTCCTGTCAGAAAGGTCACAGTTCGTAATAACTAATAGAAAGTCATCGAGTAAAACAGAAGTAACATCTGGCATTCCTCGAGGAAGTGTTATATGCCCTCCGTTGTTCCTGGTTTACATAAATGATTTAGGAGACAATCTAAGCAGCCCTCTTAAATTGTTTGCCGATGATGCTGTCATTTACCAACATGGTCAAAACTATTTGCAAAATGATTTACACCAGATATCTGTACAGTGCAAAAAGTGGCAGTTGACTCTAAATAATGAAAAGTGTGAAGTCATCCACATGAGAACTAAAAAGAGTCCGCTAAATTTCAGTCACACAAACCTAAATTCCGTAAACAAACCTAAATTCCGTAAACTCAACTAAATACTCAGTGATTCACAACTACGAATCACTTAAAATGAGACGGTCACATAGATAATGTTGTGGGGAAACCAAACCAAAGACAGTTGTTGTTGTTGTTGTTGTGGTCTTCAGCCTTGAGACTGGTTTGATGCAGCTCTCCATGCTACTCTATCCTGTGCAAGCTTCTTCATCTCCCAGTACCTACTGCAACCTACATCCTTCTGAATCTGTTTAGTGTATTCATCTCTTGGTCTCCCTCTACGATTTTTACCCTCCACGCTGCTCTCCAATACTAAATAGGTAATGTCCTACCAACTGATCCCTTCTTCTAGTCAAGTTGTGCCACAAATTTCTCTTCTCCCCAATTCTACGTATTCAATACCTCCTCATTAGTTATGTGATCCACCCCTCCAATCTTCAGCATTCTTCTGTAGCACCACATTTCGAAAGCTTCTATTCTCTTCTTGTCTAAACTATTTATCGTCCACGTTTCACTTCCATACATGGCTACACTCCATACAAATACTTTCAGAAACGACTTCCTGACTCTTAAATCTATACTCGATGTTAACAAATTTCTCTTCTTCAGAAATACTTTCCTTGCGATTGCCAGTCTACGTTTTATATCGTCTCTACTTCGACCATCATGAGTTATTTTGCTCCCCAAATAGCAAAAATCATTTACTACTTTAAGCGTCTTATTTCCTAATCTAATTCCCGGAGCACCACCCGATTTAATTCGACTACATTCCATTACCCTCGTTTCGCTTTTGTTGATGTTCATCTTATATCCTCCTTTCAAGACACTGTTCATTCCGTTCAACTGCTCTTCCAGGTCCTTTGCTGTCTCTGACAGAATTACAACGTCATCGGTGAACCTCAAAGTTTTTATTTCTTCTCCCTGGATTTTAATACCTACTCCGAATTTTTCTTTTATTTCCTTTACTGCTTGCTCAATATACAGATTGAATAACATCTGGGAGAGGCTACAACTCTGTTCACTCCCTTCCCAACCACTGCTTCCCTTTCATGCCCCTCGCCTCTTAGAAATGCCATCTGGTTTCTGTACAAATTGTAAATAGCCTTTCGCTCCTTGTATTTTACCCCTGCCACCTTCAGAATTTGAAAGAGAGTATTCCAATCAACATTGTTAAAATGTTTCTCTAAGTCTACAAATGCTAGAAACGTATGTTTGCCTTTCCTTAATCTATTCTCTAAGATAAGTCGTAGGGTCAGTATTGCCTCACGTGTTCCAACATATTTACGGATCCAAACTGATCTTCCCCGAGGTCGGCTTCTACCAGTTTTCTCATTCGTCTGTAAAGAATTCGTGTCAGTATTTTGCAGCCGTGACTTATTAAACTGATAGTTCCGTAATTTTCACATATGTCAGCACCTGCTTTCTTTGGGACTGGAATTGAAGTCGGAGGGTATTTCGCCTGTCTCATACATCTTGCTCACCAGATGGTAGAATTTTGTCAGGACTGGCTCTCCCAAGGCTGTCAGTAGTTCTAATGGAATGTTGTCTACTCCCGGGGCCTTGTTTCGACTTAGGTCTTTCAGTGCTCTGTCAAACTCTTCACGCAGTATCATATCTCCCATTTCATCTTCATCTACATCCTCTTCCATTTTCATAATATTGTCCTCAAGTACTCCTTCCACCTTTCTGCTTTCCCTTCTTTGCTTAGAACTGGGTTTCCATCTGAGCTCTTGATATTCATGCAAGTGGTTCTTTTTTCTCCAAAGGTCATCTATATCCTCTTCCATTTTCATAATATTGTCCTCAAGTACTCCTTCCACCTTTCTGCTTTCCCTTCTTTGCTTAGAACTGGGTTTGGTTTCCATCTGAGCTCTTGATATTCATGCAAGTGGTTCTTTTTTCTCCAAAGGTCTCTTTATTGGCAGAACACTTAGAAAATTTAACACGTCTACTAAAGAGACTGCTGTACCCTCTTCTAGAGTATTGCTGTGCAGTATGGGACCTGCATCTCACAGAATCGATAGAGGACATCGAAAGAGTTCAAATAACGGCAGCTCGCTTTGTATTATCACGAAATACCGGAGAGGGTGCCACGGATATGACACACGTATAGGAGTGTCAGTCATTAAAAGAAAGGCGTTACTCGTTGCGGCAGGATCTTCTCACGAAATTTCAGTCATCAACTTCCTCCTCAGAGTGTGAAAATATGTTGTTGTCGCCCACCTACATTAGGGAAATGATGAGCAAAATAAAATAAGAGAAATCAGAGCTTGCACGGTGAAATTTAAGTGTTCGTTTTTCCCGCGTGTTGTTCGAGAGTGGAATGATCGACGAATGGAAGGTGGTTCTATGAACTCTCCGCCAGACACTTAATAGTGAATTGAAGAATAATGATATAGATGTAGATGTAGATACATATGTAGATGACAAGACGATCGAACCCGTTCTGTAAACCCATTTATGAATGGTTAGGATATCTTTCGGAGTGATACAATTTGAAACAAAACTCAAAAGTACCACGGAACGTATTGAGAGATAAACTGTGTTGAGTCCTTCATAAATTATAGGTTGTCTGGTTTATTCGCCTTTCGTGATAACGCTTTTACGTATCATTCGAAAAAAATTCCAACAACGCTAGCTTATCGCAGAGACGCTATGTGCATCTCACACCTGCGCCAGAGAAGAGCCTCTCTTGGCGTTTTATCTGCGACTTAATGGGTCCGTATCTCCTCCGTCACTACAGCAGCCACCTGGCTCCAGACCGCCAACCGCTAATAAACAACAGCTTGCACCGGTACGAGGTCATTGAAACGTGTGTATAATCAAGTTCCTCTACGTTCGAAGTAGCTCGTGGACCCATCTCGTCGGTGCAGTTCTCTGTGATAGAAGTTAGCGAGAGATGTGGCGAAAAGTGAAAATCTTTGTAAGTATTGACGTGAAGTGTGATGATGAAGCTACCAGGGAAGGCTGATATAAATCTGCACTGCTGGCCACTAAAATTGCAATGACGGAAAGGATAACAAGTAACGAAATTGTACTTACAGTGCGTATACAGTACAGTACAAAAAATACTAAATTTGTACATCAACATCTACATGGCCTCTCTGAAAATGACACTTAAATGCCTGGCAGAGGGTTCATCGAACCACCTTCACACTAATTCTCTGTTATGAATGAAACACATATAACATTTGTTTTATATTCTACAATATTTATTATTTGTTACAAAATCGGTTTTTGTCTGTTATACAGTCATCAGGTACAAAGATAAGTGTGTGGTGCAGTGAAATTTTGTTGTCATTCATTTCCATGAATGCCAAAAAAGGAAGGGCAAACAAAATCTTTTGAACTGTTTGTTGTCATTCATTTTCATGCATGCCAAAAAAGGAAGGGCAAAGTCATGGCATTGCAGCCTATCTTGGGGCTTCATTTGGTGCACACTCAGAATCTTGTAGGGTTACCAGTGTAAAACGTGTCGCAAAATCTTTTGAACTGTTGACCAGGTGAGAGACAATTCCCACGACACAGCTCGAGCACTGGCTGCGGAATTTGAGACAAGTGTTGCACGGTCGCTAATAGCTACAACAACTTCTTTAACAACTACCAAGGGAATGGGCCGCCTTCCTCTCCCTGCTGCACATCTATTTCTCGTCTTTCTTTAAATTTATTGATAATATTTAACTCATTTATTGACATAGGGCCTATTTGCAGCTGTTTTGTAGACAATATTTCCGCAATGCAGCGCTGCTATTGCTACCAATCTGATAAAGCAAGTTTACCAGCAGTATGCGGTTTTTCTTCTCAATAGACATTGCGTTTCATACGGAACATGTCAACCCTCTGAACTCCTCACTTGTGCACGAACGACCTCTCGATTATGTCCCATAAATGTTCGATGAAATTCATGGCGAGCGACCTGCGTGGCCAAGTCATTTGCTCAAATTGTCCACAAATCAGTTGGAAACAACTGTGGCCAAGTGACGTGGCACATTGTCACCCATAAAAACTGATGTCTATGAATGGCTACAAATGGTCTCCAAGTAGCCAACATAATCGTTTCTAGTCAATGATCAGTTCAGTTGGACCAGAGGACCCAGTCGATTCCATTATGAAGCCAGAGGACCTCGTCCATTCCATTACGCAGCCACCACCAGCTTGCACAGTGCCTTGTTGACAACTTGGGTCCATGGCTTCGTGGGGTCTGCGCGACGCTCGAACCCTACCATCAGCTCTTACCCCGAACTGACATCGGGACTCATCTAACCAGGCCACGGTTTTCCAGCCTAGGGCTCAACGGATACGGTCACGAGCCCAGGAGAGGCTGTTAGTGAAGGCCTCGCGTCGGTCGTCTGCTGCCATAGCTCATAACGGCAGATGTCGCCACACTGTCCAAATGGATACGTTCGTCGTACGTCCCACACTGATGTCTGCGGTTGTTTCAAGCAGCGTTTCTTGTCTGTTAGCACTGACAACTTTACGCAAACGCCGCTGCTCCCGGTCGTTACGTGAAGGCTATTGGGCACTACGTTATCCATGGTGGGAGGTAAAGCCTGAAATTTGATATTCTCGGCACACTCCTGGCGCTGTGGATGCCGAAATACTGAATTACCTAACGAGTTCCGAAATGGAATGTCCCATGCGTGTAGCTCCAACCTCCAATCCACGTTCAAAGTCTGTTAATTCCCTTCGTGCCCCAAGTGAAGGAAGCGATTAGCATCAGGAGAAACCCCAGGAATGACTGAGCTTTGAACCGTGTACCATTTGCAATCGGGCACGTAATTCACTTAAGGGGCTGAGATACAAGAGTAAAAAGCTACGCAGCATTTGAGTGAAGAAATCTGCTGGTTAACACTGATGAATTGACGTAAGGTGGTGCAACTGTCAAGATAATTGTTTAGAATTCGGGAGGGGCCAACTGCAAACATTGTGAAATGGTTTCTTCAGTAATATCCTTCCTCAGTTTCACTCACACTCGGTCACGTAACTAGGGATGACACTTGGCGCATGTGCCCTGAACCCTGTTTCCGTATTTTTCTGAAATGAAGTTTCTGGAAAGTTATTTTAAACTTTTCACTGCGGTTTTCTTTGTAATGAAAATCATTAATTTACGGTTATTTTAATTAATGGCATAGTGAGAAGTATGTTGTTGTTGTTGTCTTCAGCCCTGAGACTGGTTTGATGCAGCTCTCCATGCTACTCTATCCTGTGCAAGCTTCGTCATCTCCCAGTACTTACTGCAACCTACATCCTTCTGAATCTGCTGAGTGTATTCATCTCTTGGTCTCCCTCTACGATTTTTACCCTCCAATGTGTGATGTTACAAAATAGAAGTGATGTAGCTATTCAATGGAAAGTTGGAAATTGAGATTTAACTAACTGTTTTATCAATCACAATTGGCGTAAGAATCATGGATTGACCATTGTCATAAAATATTGCATTATGAGATGTGAATAGTTTTTACTTGCGGTTTCGCGTGGCTTGACGCAGTCACAACTAGCGTGCTATTGATTAAGAAGTTGCGTTATCGTCTTTCTAATTACTTCATGATCGTAGATACGATCATACCCGGTTGTGAAGTTATTGTTATGACAAAAAAAATTTCCTAAGGGACCAGAAAGTTCTTAAGGGCGCAAAAACAACTGTAACATCACACAAAAAAGAGAAATTCAATATTAAAGCTGATGCAAGAAGACGATAAAACAGTTTTCTTTTTATCAATGTAACACGCACATTGGACTGCTGATCTTGGAGTCTGTAATATTAGCAAAATGCATAATTAAAATGAAAATAATACTGAGGAGATAATAGAAATGAGCACTGCTAAATGATTCAGTATTCCCAGAACAAATATTTATTATAACTAAAACATATATCGTACCTTAAGCTTAATACAACAATGACGGTAGATTTTTATGTCCGTATCATGTCCATTTAGCGCTCTTTTATATAGCCATTGTCTTCTTTGAGTCGCTCGTGCGTCGTCACGGTAAGTTATAACAGTTCTTTACACTTCACTCAACTCAGACATACACGTTTTTATACATTTAGTGAAAATTAGATCAGACTGCCACAAATCTGCGTCCGTCTTACTTCAGAAAAACAGTAAAAGTCTTCTTAGCGCTCCAGGCTTCATTTGTTCTCCCGCGAACAAAATAGTGAAGGATCGTATATCTATCCGTATTTTTCTGTTTTTATTGCCGCCCAAAGACGACAAATTACATCACTAGAAAATTCCACCGTCGCTATGCGACGCCTCATTATACATTAATCATTATTTACAAACAAGTATTTGCCTTCTGGCTGAAAGTATTAACTACTCGTATTTGCTGTTTTAATGAAGTCAAGTGCGTTAATGGAAATGCTGAAACAACAGTTTGACGCAGTAAATGAGACTATAAAAACACAAAATGAGACTGTTAACGCCCGATTAGATGCTGTAAGCGAATCAGTAAAAACACAAAATGAGACTATAAAAACACAAAATGAGACTGTTAACGCCCGATTAGATGCTGTAAGCGAATCAGTAAAAACACAAAATGAGACTATAAAAACACAAAATGAGACTGTTAACGCCCGATTAGATGCTGTAAGCGAATCATTAAAAACACAGCTAGGCACAATCAAAACAGATCTGCATAAAGAAATTACGGCTGAATTAAATACCCATTTGGGTGAGGTGCAAACTAAGATCAGTGATCAAATTCAGAAAATGCAGAAACAGGTGAAAAGTGAAATAGCTGAAGTATCTGGAACATTAAACACAAAAATTCAGGCAGCTACCAAAGAAATAAACTCAGTTAGAAATGCAGTATCTGACATTGAAGGTGTAGTGGAGGATCTGTCGAGGCAGATAGACTCAATCAATATCGAAGAACAGGTTAAGAGCACCGTGAAAGCACACGCGGAGGCATTGTCGGAACACTACGGTGAATGGATAAAGGGTAAAGATATTTTTATCGAAAAGAAGGTCAGGGAGGAGCTTAGGGAGACTGTCAAGGATGTAACTTATGAAATCTTAGCTGCTCCTGGTAAGTCTGGAGACACAGTGGTTTCTGAATTGGGACAGATTCGGAGGACACTTACACGGGATCTTCCCGAGTGGAAGCAGCAAGTAGTGGACGAAGTCAGAATGCTGAGAAACTGTGTAGAAAATCCGCACACGCATACGCAAACTATAGGGAACAACTCTTTAGACGGTGACGAATGTCAGTCAACTCCTTATTGTTCACCGCCTGATTACATGCAAAACAACAGTCCTGTTGAGTCCCGAGTAGGGAAAATAAATGATCCGCCCACAATCGTGAGTTTAATGCAAGAGGAAAGTGTGATTACGCATCGCACTTCTCCTGTTTTTCATCCGCAGAAGCGAGAAATACACCCCATCGTGTTCCTAAAGAATTTTTCCAGCATATTTCCCAGGAGCTGGACAGACAGACAGCGTATTCAGTTCGTCACTGGCTTTATTTCTGGTGATGCAGCATTATGGGGAACGGAAATGGTAGACACGTGTAGGAATTATGAAGAGTTTGAGAAAATGTTCTTGGCAAAATTTTGGAGTAATGGGGTACAGCAAAGATTAAGGAAGGAGGTGTATGGTGCGGAAATTTTCAATGAGAAGCATGGAAGTCTCCGGCGATACTTCGAGAAGTATCTAGCAAAAATTAAATTCTGGGATTCTCCGATTTCTTCCAAGGACGTAATTATGATTCTCAAAAGCAAACTCCCTGTGTCTATTAGAGAGAAATTAGTAAATGTGTCCGAAGAAGACACGGATGTATTCCTTTCTGTGCTGGATTCCTTAGATTTAATTAGCGAGGATGTGCGCTCCAAGGTTGGCAGCGGCAAATTCTTCCCTGGCAGCCAGCAGAATGCATCGCACGCGGACAACAATGCGCCCAAGGAGAGAGCGAGCTACTGCGACCGCTGTTACCAACCTGCCAGCCGTTATGAAAACGCAAATGGCAATAACTTTAAATGGAAGCAGAAAACCAATTACAGTAATCAGCAGAGATACCACCCAATTTACAACCACCAGGTACAACATCAGTACGGAAACCCACCCTGTAATTCTGCACCTGAGCAGTATGGAAATTCTCCACAAACTAGTGGTAATTTTTCAAATGGGCCAGTGTACAATCAAAGTTATAGGTCGAAATATAGCAAGTGGCATGGGCAAGGCGGAGGCCACCCAGCACATCAGAACAACTTTTCACAGAATAGAGGACCGCGGAACAATTTTCAAATGGCACCAAATGCGAACTTTCCTTCACAAGGAAATGATTCTGCCGGCAACCAAAAGATCGGGCGACAGCAGCCGTCTCAAGTATTTTATTCACAAGTGAATGCACCCAGTGGATTTTACCCCTCTACACCGGCATTTGTACCACATAACCAGCACCAATATGAAACGGAACAAACACTTAAGGCCATGAATGACAAACAGGTTAAACATCCTGCGGAAAATTAGAGGCAGCGCCTTTCAGCCTCCAAGAGGTCGCTGCGGATTTTGAGTGGGGGCACTAATGAATACTCTGATTCTGAGTATGTTAATGCGATACGGTACGACCATGAGACCGACTTACGAGATGACCTTGCACCTGACCTAGAAGCTCAAGACATTAATGACATTTATGATGAACGGGTCCAGGCTGCGATTAAGATTTCTATTGCCAACATTCCTTTCACAGCCATTGTTGATGTAGGAGCAAACATCAATGTGATGTCATCATGTCTCTTCAGACAGGTGTCTTCTGTTTCAAAAGTTTTATCATTGCCGATTCAGGGCTGCTCCATATCGGGAGCGATTGGTCCAATGAAACAGAGAGTTAGTTTACAGACACAGCCTCAACTGCAGATAGAATCTGTTTTGATTTCTTACCTCTTGCGTACTGGAAATTTCCTTGTGTGAACTGTTAATGATAAGTATTGTGTTGAAAAGCGCACTGACTACATGTAAACTTTAAGTATTAAATGCTATGTATGGAAAAATTGTTTATAGTGATGGACATGAACTGATATTTCTTCAACAAGCTGAAGCAGGAAATTGAGGTTGCACCAAGAATTTCAATTTAATTTTAAGTTAGTAATAAGAAAAAAAGTGCTTACGAGGCGATTGCCCGGAGCTATATAAATATGTAAAGGTGAGAAATGGAGAAGGATGCGTAAATAAGCACTTCTCTCAAGGTACAAGAAGATTTATAGATTTATTTTTAGTAATGTAAGTACTTGAAGTTCTGTTGTAAAAGCCCAAATTACCTGCTTAAAAAAAAAAAAGGGTACATGTTCAAACACTCCAGACAGTGGACAGGAGTAGAAGAAATAGCTTAAAGTTCAGTTAAAGCGTGCTGTTAAATGGAAAAACAAGTGGTAACCCGCATGTGTTCACGCAAGGAGACAATAAGCTGTAGTAAACTAAGTTAGGTGAAATACAGTACAAATAGAGGCAAACCATGAAGCATCAATAATGTAGCGTAAGTACTCCACGAGGCCACTAATTGCTATGAAAGTAAACTATTTCCCTGTGATCTGAGCCCAATGTAAAGAGTATATGAGGAATGTTAGCTGACGAATTGATTTCAGTAGAATCGAGGTACTAAATAACCACACAGCAAGCCACCTGTATCATAAATAAGTCCAAGTAAAGATCTTCAGAAGATCTGTAGTGTAATCTAGCGACCATTCAATACCCTAATTGAAGGCTAATCTAAAGAACAAGCAATGCAGTGATATTTAAACTTAATACTGACTATAACCAGAGTAAGACGTAGAAGTAGCAAAGCATGCTGTAATGAAAGAGGTTGAAATTTATATATGTGCCTATGTTTATTATGATAATTTAATTTACATGCAGATTTTATTGCAAAAATGTCTCCTAAGACACTCCTCTTATGAAATCCATTTTCCTTGTGCCCGTTCCTTTTGATCCTGGTTCATTAACCCAGACCAAGGGTTGACTTGTAAAAGGCACGTGTGCTTCGAAGCAAAGCAGTGCTTATGAGAAATGAGACACGTAGCGTGATGAACTTCGTTAGCTTTGGTAATGTTTGTTATGGACCGGTTGCGTAAACCCAGTGAACTGTCGGTAGTTCCATTCATGCGAAAAATAGTAGACACGCGTTACCCTATTTTTTTTTTAACAGAGAACGATTGCTGAGTACATGAAGCGAAGAGGGAGACCTATTGTTATCCAGTCTGCCCTCAAATTTATAAAAAAAAAAAAAAAAAAATTGGCAAAAAAAAAAAAAAAAAAAAAAGATTCAGCGTTAAGTGTGTACTCGTTAAGTAGTAGATATGCTGCGTGGCAGTAGAAAATGATCTTGGGTGCACTAAAGAATAAATGCAACGAGTGTTGCGAAACCTGTAGTTCTCATAATGAGGAGATGAGCACTTAAAAGAAAGTTTGAAAGAATATTTTTAGGTTCACTAGTGAAAGCAAATCTTGAGATATAAAGAGTCCATTCATAAAGCAGTTGTTCACTGGACTTAACAAAAGGAGTGACCATTAATTGTAAATATTAGCTCGTAAGTGATCTTTTGTAAATAGTAGAACATAAGTCTTTCTGTACCAATGGAGGAAACCTGCAAAATTGGTTGTTTTGTAAATGAACTCTATCGGCGAAGGAACTAAGCACGAATGCTGTGTGAAGATGCACTAAAGTGCGACGTGCATAATAAAAGTAACTGTTCACTGTATATTAGTGGTAGTGTTGTACTGCAAGTGTAAAAAGAAGTCAAGGCTACGACAACAGGTGCAACGCAAAGTTCAGTGTTGTTCTAAGTGCAGCGACAGCTAAAACATTCGTCGTCACTTACCTGTGAGCCTCATGGGAGGCAGTTGACAGAGAAGTATGGAGGCAGCGTCAGTGTCCAGCTCCTCCGATGGAAAACGCGCGCGAGGTGTTTGTATCGATGCACTCGTGTGATACGAAGTTCACAAAAAAAAGGAGCAATCTACGACCAGCAGCTCTGTTACAGCCTGAGCGCGAACGGATACTGAGTGTTGGAGCTCACGCAACACTGTGCAGCCGCTGTGAGTGGCTGACGTGTGGGTGACGAAACAATCCAAACTTTAAACTGCTAACCGCCATGACTTCCATCGTACATACTGGAGGAAAGACATTTGTACACTTGTGTGACTACATTTTCATACGTAAATTAAGCAATTTTCTTGAGTTGAAGTTAAGATGAGTGAGAAGTAGATTGATAGATTACTCAGGCCTTAAAGCCATTAATACCGGCACTCCTGAACACTGCTAAAATGAATTATAACCCTGTCTCTTGATGGACAAAGAAAATGAATGTGCACTATAGGAAGACCCTAAACTCCAGACCAGTCCCGATCCTTAACAAATGTATCCAGTAGCTTGTAAGTCATACTAATAATTTTCCACTTCTTCTGTTTCATATTGTAAATAAAAACCCGGGAAGCCACTTGAATTCCTGGCACCACAGTGGAAAGGACAGATGTACTGCATGATGAACGCCGTAGACAGCTAACACAGAAAGTGAAAGCATCACGAAGTGTAGTGCTACGTTATTAAACTGTAATTGAACCACAAGGAGTCAACAGATGCTCGAACATTGTCCACCCTAGTTTAGTGAAAATAAGCACTCACTGTACTCATGTATTAGTTGTTAAGCTCAAGAGAAAGAAATTCCTGAATTCTATCCCCTGAAGTGCGAAATGAACGTTCACTTATTGTTATAAGCAAATATGGACCAAACTTAAATATGCACATAAATGTTAATCTTGGTATTATGGAATGAAGTGACTGATGAACAAAGAATGAAAAACTTTATTTTGAAAAATGATAAATATCTGATATATGTTTATAAATGTGATTTCAATTTATGTACTTTGTACGCCAGTAACATTATGTAAATGTCACACCAAAAATCACGAATATCTCATGAGGACATGAGGATCGAGGTAATCCTTCGGCATTCCCTCTCTCCTCATGGGAGGCAATGTGATATTCGCTATTTTTGGCTTAATTAAAACAGCAAATTCAGCCAGAAGGCAAATACTTGTTTATAAAGAATGATTAATATATAATAAGGCGTCGCATGGCGACGGTGGAATTTTCTAGATAATGTAATTCGTCGTCTTTGGGCGGCAATATAAACAGAAAAGTACGGATGGATATGCGATCCTTCACTATTTTGTTCGCTGGAGAACAAATGAAGCCTGGAGCGCTAAGAAGACTTTTACTGTTTTTCTGAAGTAAGACGGACGCAGATTTGTGGCAGTCTGATCTAATTTTCACTAAATGTATAAAAACGTGTATGTCTGAGTTGAGTGAAGTGTAAAGAACTGTTATAACTTACCGTGACGACGCACGAGCGACTCAAAGAAGACAATGGCTATATAAAAGAGCGCTAAATGGACATGATACGGACATAAAAATCTACCGTCATTGTTGTATTAAGCTTAAGGTACGATATATGTTTTAGTTATAATAAATATTTGTTCTGGGAATACTGAATCATTTAGCAGTGCTCATTTCTATTATCTCCTCAGTATTATTTTCATTTTAATTATGCATTTTGCTAATATTACAGACTCCAAGATCAGCAGTCCAATGTGCGTGTTACATTGATAAAAAGAAAACTGTTTTATCGTCTTCTTGCATCAGCTTTAATATTGAATTTCTCTTTTGCGTGATGTTACAGTTGTTTTTGCGCCCTTAAGAACTTTCTGGTCCCTTAGGAAATTTTTTTGTCATAACAATAACTTCACAACCGGGTATGATCGTATCTACGATCATGAAGTAATTAGAAAGACGATAACGCAACTTCTTAATCAATAGCACGCTAGTTGTGACTGCCTCAAGCCACGCGAAACCGCAAGTAAAAACTATTCACATCTCATAATGCAATATTTTATGACAATGGTCAATCCATGATTCTTACGCCAATTGTGATTGATAAAACAGTTAGTTAAATCTCAATTTCCAACTTTCCATTGAATAGCAACATCACTTCTATTTTGTAACATCACAAATGCTAAATTTGTGATCCCTTAACGCCTCAGAACATGTCCCACCAACCGGTCCCTTCTTCTTGTCAGGTTGTGCCACAAACTTCTCTTCTCCCCAATTCTATACAATACCTCCTCATTAGTTACGTGATCTACCCATCTAATCTTCAGCATTCTTCTGTAGCACCACATTTCAAAAGCTTCTATTCTCTTCTTGTCCAAACTATTTATCGTCCATGTTTCACTTCCATACATAGCTACACTCCATACAAATACTTTCAGAAACGACTTCCTAACACTTAAATCTATACTCGATGCATGTGAGAAGTAACAATACAAAAAAAATGTTTCCCACTGTTTCGTGTCCTACGCGGGGTGAGGTGGGAAGTACAGGGGTTTTCGTAAGTACCTCCAGAGTTTCTGAAGAAGACGCCACACAAACTACAAAACATGCGGAACACAGACACACATCAGTGGACAGAACATCTCCAAGTTTGTAACTCACACTACAAATGCTGAGTATGGACCTCGTTTGTGGCAAAAGGCAAAACAGACGTGCTGTTGATTGACACGAATTTTCCACGAAGGTGCGACAGCAGTTCACTTTGCTAATCTATTGACCGGGTTGCAGGCGCCAGCTAATTCGATTCGACAAAACGGAGTGGTAGTGGGAAACAGATGGTTAACAACGAGACTTGGAGGCAGCACAATCTTCAAGTGCAAGCTGTAATTATAATAATTCTGCAAACCATTAGCAACCTTACCTCTATCAGTGGATAGTAGTGCACATCAATAACGAGCAGCAATTTCCACCGATTAACTGTTAACCTATGGTGGGACATATGCACAGAGGGACAAAACACGTGGAGTAGCGATATGCACATATATAGACGACGGTAGCATGACGAACGCAAGGTATAAAAGGGCACCACATTGGCGGAGCTGTCATTTGTACTCAAGTGATTCATGTGAAAAGGTGTCTGACGTGATTATGGCCACACGACAGGAGTTAACAGACCTTGAACGCGGAATGGTAGTTGGAGCTAGGCGCATGGGACATTCCGTTACGGAAATCCTCAAGGAATTCAGTATTCCGAAGGGTTCCGGCGTATCGAGAAGCGCCGGCACCTAAGATCATGAACACAGGAGCAGAGAAGGCTGTGAGACGACGTCAGCCAATAGACCGCTGGTGAGGACCGCACCACGACAGGAGCGGCCTCTACAAGAAGAGAATACACTACTGGCCATTAAAATTGCTACACCACGAAGATGACGTGCTACAGACGCGAAATTTAACCGACATCAAGAAGATACTGTGATAAGCAAATGATTAGCTTTTCAGAGCATTCACACAAGGTTGGCGCCGGTGGCGACACCTACTACGTGCTGACGTGAGGAAAGTTTCCAACCGATTTCTCATACACAAACAGCAGTTGACCGGCGTTGCCTGGTGAAACGTTTTTGTGATGCCTCGTGTAAGGAGGAGAAATGCGTACCATCACGTTTCCGACTTTGATAAAGGTCGGATTGTAGCCTATCGCGATTGCGGTTTATCGTATCTCGACATTGCTGCTCGCGTTGGTCGAAATCCAATGACTGTTGGCAGAATATGGAATCGGTGGGTTCAGGAGGGTAATACGGAACGCCATGCTGGATGCCAACGGCCTCGTATCACTAGCAGTCGAGATGACAGGCATCTTTTCCGCATGGCTGTAACGGATCGTGCAGCCACGTCTCGATCCCTGAGTCGACAGATGGGGACGTTTGCAAGACAACAACCATCTGCACGAACAGTTGGACGACGTTTGCAGCAGCATGGACTATCAGCTCGGAGACCATGGCTGCGGTTACCCTTGACGCTGCATCACAGACAGGAGCGCCTGCGATGGTGTACTCAACGACGAACCTGGGTGCACGAATGGCAAAACGTCATTTTTTCGGATGAATCCAGGTTCTGTTTACAGCAATATGATGGTCGCATCCGTGTTTGGCGACATCGCGGTGAACGCACATTGGAAGGGTGTATTCGTCATCGCCATACTGGCGTATCAGCCGGCATGATGGTATGGGGTGCCATTGGCTACACGTCTCGGTCACCTCTTGTTCGCATTGACGGTACTTTGAACAGTGGACGTTACATTTCAGATATGTTTCGACCCGTGGCTCTACCCTTCATTCGATCCCTGCGAAACCCTACATTTCAGCAGGATAATGCACGACCGCATGTTCCAGGTCCTGTACGGGCCTTTCTGGATACAGAAAATGTTCGACTGCTGTCCTGGCCAGCACATTCTCTAGATCTCTCACCCATTGAAAACGTCTGGTCAATGGTGGCCGAGCAACTGGCTCGTCACAATACGCCAGTCACTACTCTTGATGAACTGTGGTATCGTGTTAAAGCTGCATGGGCCGCTGTACCTGTACACGCCATCCAAGCTGTGTTTGACTCAGTGCCCAGGCGTATCAATCCCATTATTGCTGCTAGAGGTGGTTGTTCTGGGTACTGATTTCTCAGGATCCATGCACGCAAACTGTGTGAAAATGTAATCACATTTCAGTTCTAGTATAATATATTTGTCCAATGAATACCCGTTTATCATCTGCATTTCTTCTTGGTGTAGCAGTTTTAATGGCCAGTAGTGTATGTCTTACCATGGACAACGCAGTGGCCGACGGCCTTCCCTTAACGACCCAGATCAGCGACGTTTGCGTAGAGTTGCTATTGCTAACAGACAAGCAACACTGCGTGTAATAACTGCAGAATCAATGCGGGACGTATAAACAAACGTATCTGTTAGGACAGTGTGGCGATAACGGGCAATGGCAGCAGACGACCGATGCGAGTCCCTTTGTAACAGTACGGCTGCCTGCAGAACCTCTCCTGGGCTCGTGACCATATCGATTGGTTCCTAGATAGAAAAACCGTGGCCTGGTCACATTAGTCCAGATTTCAGTTGGTAAGAGCTGATGATAGAGCTTGAGGGTGGTGCAGACACCGAGAAGCCTTGCACCAAAGTTGGTGGTGGCCTCATAATGGTGTGGGTTATGTTTACAACGAATGGACTGGGTCTCTGGTCCAACTGAACAGGTCATTGACCTTTTTCAGCCATTCATAACTTCAAGTTCCCAAACAACGATGGAATTTTTATGGATAACAGTGTGTCTTGTCACCGGACCACAATTGTTCACGACCGGTTTGAGGAACATTCTGAACAATTCGAGTGAATGATTTCGTCACCCACATCACCCGACATGAATACCGACGAACATTTATGGAACGTAATCGAGAGGTCAGGTCGTGCACAAACTCCTAAACCGGCAACAAGTTAGCAATTATGGAGGGCTGCAAAGGCAGCAAGGGACTTCCAACGATTTGTTGAGTCGATGACACGTCGAGTTGCTGCACTACGCCAGCCAAAAGAGATCCGACACGATACTAGGATCTCTTCCTTTCTTTCTTTCTTTTCCTGTAGGCCTTTATCCTGCAGGAACGCAGGGTCAGCCTTGTTATGACGGATTTGGCAATGTTAGTAGCAGAGGGTGGCCGGATGCCGTTCCTGCCGCCACCCCGGACTCCCAGGATGGAATAAGTGTACCCCAGCTGTCTGTGTCTAGTGTAAGTCATGAAATAGTGCGAACGTTTTTCAAATGTCTGTGAGTCGTGTAACGGAGGCAGAACGTGGGGACCAGTCCGGTATTCTACAACTACATCTACATTTATACTCCGCAAGCCACCCAACGGTGTGTGGCGGAGGGCACTTTGCGTGCCACTGTCATTACCTCCCTTTTCTGTTCCAGTCGCGTATGGTTCGCGGGAAGAACGACTGTCGGAAAGCCTCCGTGCGCGCTCGAATCTCTCTAATTTTACATTCGTGATCTCCTCGGGAGGTATAAGTAGGGGAAAGCAATATATTCGATACCTCATCCAGAAACGCACCCTCTCAAAACCTGGCGAGCAAGCTACACCGTGATGCAGAGCGCCTCTCTTGCAGAGTCTGACACGTGAGTTTGTTAAACATCTCCATAACGCTATCACAGTTACCAAATAACCCTGTGACGAAATGCGCAGCTCTTTTTTTGGATCTTCTCTATCTTGTCCGTCAACTCGATCTGGTACGGATCCCACACTGATGAGCAATACTCAAGTATATGTCGAACGAGTGTTTTGTAAGCCACCTCCTTTGTTGATGGACTACATTTTCTAAGGACTCTCCCAATGAATCTCAACCTGGTACCCGCCTTACCAACAATTAATTTTATATGATCATTCCACTTCAAATCGTTCCGCACGCATACTCCCAGATATTTTACAGAAGTAACTGCTAACAGTGTTTGTTCCACTATCATATAATCATACAATAAGGGATCCTTCTTTCTATGTATTGGCAATACATTACATATGTCTATGTTAAGGGTCAGTTGCCACTCCCTGCACCAAGTGCCTATCTGCTGCAGATCTTCCTGCATTTCGCTACAATTTTCTAATGCTGCAACTTCTCTGTATACTACAGCATCATCCGCGAAAAGCTGCATGGAACTTCCGACACTATCTACTAGGTCATTTATATATATTGTGAAAAGCAATGGTCCCATAACACTCCCCTGTGGCACGCCAGAGGTTTCTTTAACGTCTGTAGACGTCTCTCCATTGATAACAACATGCTGTGTTCTGTCTGCTAAAAACTCTTCAATCCAGCCACACAGCTGGTCTGATATTCCGTAGGCTCTTATTTTGTTTATCAGGCGACAGTGCGGAACTGTATCGAACGCCTTCCAGAAGTCAAGGCAAATAGCATCTACCTGGGAGCCTGTATCTAATATTTTCTGGGTCTCATGAACAAATAAAGCGAGTTGGGTCTCACACGATGGCTGTTTCCAGAATCCATGTTGACTCCTACAGAGTAGAGTATGGGTTTCCAAAAACGACATCATACGCGAGCAAAAACATGTTCTAAAATTCTACAACAGATCGACGTCAGAGATATAGGTCTATAGTTTTGCGCATCTGCTCGACGACCCTTCTTGAAGACTGGGACTACCTGTGCTCTTTACCAATCATTTGGAACCTTCCGTTCCTCTAGAGACTTGCGGTACATGGCTGTTAGAAGGGGGGCAAGTTCTTTCGCGTACTCTGAGTAGAATCAAATGGTATCCCGTCAGGTCCAGTGGACATTCCTCTGTTGAGTGACTCCAGTTGCTTTTCTATTCCTTGGACACTTATTTCGATGTCAGCCATTTTTTCGTTTGTGCAAGGATTTAGAGAAGGAACTGCAGTGCGGTCTTTCTGTGTGAAACACCTTTGGAAAAAGGTGTTTAGTATTTCAGCTTTACGCGTGTCATCCTCTGTTTCAATGCCATCATCATCCCGGAGTGTCTGGATATGCTGTTTCGAGCCACTTACTGATTTAACGTAAGACCATAACTTCGTAGGATTTTCTGTCAAGTCGGTACATAGAATTTTACTTTCGAATTCACTGAACGCTTCACGCATAGCCCTCCTTATGCTAACTTTGACATCGTTTAGCTTCTGTTTGTCTGAGAGGTTTTGGCTGCCTTTAAACTTGGAGTGAAGCTCGCTTTGCTTTCGCAGTAGTTTCCTAACTTTGTTGTTGAACCACGGTGGGTTTTTCCCGTCCCTCACAGTTTTACTCGGCACGTACCTGTGTAAAACGCATTTTACGATTGCCTTGAACTTTTTCCATAAACACTCAACATTGTCAGTGTCGGAACAGAAATTTTCATTTTGATCTGTTAGGTAGTCTGAAATCTGCCTTCTATTATTCTTGCTAAACAGATATATTTTTTATATTCCTATTAACTTCCATATTCAGGGATGCTGCAACGGCCTTATGATCACTGATTCTCTGTTCTGCACTTACAGAGTCGAAAATTCGGGCCTGTTTGTTATCAGTAGGTCCAAGATGTTATCTCCATGAGTCGGTTCTCTGTTTAATTGCTCGAGGTAATTTTCGGATAGTGCACTCAGTATAATGCCCCTCGATGCTCTGTCCCTACCACCCGTCCTAAACATCTGAGTGTCCCAGCCTATATCTGGTAAATTGAAATCTCCACCTAAGACTATAACATGCTGAGAAAATTTATGTGAAATGTATTCCAAATATTCTCTCAGTCGTTCTGCCACTAATGCTGCTGAGTCGGGAGGTCGGTAAAAGGAGCCAACTATTAACCTAGCTCGGTTGTTGAGTGTAACCTCCACCCATAATAATTCACAGGAACTATCCACTTCTACTTCACTACAGGATAAACTACTAATAACAGCGACAAACACACCACCACCGGTTGCATGCAATCTATCCTTTCTAAACACCGTCTGTGCCTTTGCAGAAATTTCCGCAGAATTTATCTCTGGCTTCAGCCAGCTTTCTGTACCTATAACGATTTCAGCTTCAGTGCTTTCTATCAGCGCTTGAAGTTCCGGTACTTTACCAATGCAGTTTCGACAGTTTACAATTACAATACCGACTGCTGCTTGGTCCCTGCATGTCCTGACTTTGCCCCGCACCCTTTGAGGCCGTTGCCCTTTCTGTACTTGCCCGAGGCCATCTAACCTAAAAAACCGCCCAGTCCACGCCAAACAACCCCTGCTACCCGTGTAACCGTTTGCTGCGTGTAGTGGACTCCTGACCTATCCAGCGGAACCCGAAACCCCACCACCCTATGGCGCAAGTCGAGGAATCTGCAGCCCACACGGTAGCAAACAGTCTCAGCCTCTGATTCAGACCATCCACTCGGCTCTGTACCAAAGGCCCGCAGTCAGTCCTGTGACGATGCTGCAGATAGTGAGCTCTGCTTTCATCCCGCTAGCGAGACTGGCAGTCTTCACCAAATCAGATAGCAGCCTGAAGCCAGAGAGGATTTCCTCCGATCCATAGCGACACACATCATTGGTGCCGACATGAGCGACCACCTACAGATGGGTGAACCCTGTACCCTTCATGGCATCCGGAAGGACCCTTTCCACATCTGGAATGACTCCCCCCGCTATGCACACAGAGTGCTCATTGGCTTTCTTCCCCTCTCTTGCTGCCATATCCCTAAGGAGCCCCATTACACGCCTGACGTTGGAGCTCCCAACTACCAGCAAGCCCACCCTCTGCGACCGCCCGGATCTTGCAGACTGAGGGGCAACCTCTGGAACAGGACAAGCAGCCATGTCCGGCCGAAGATCAGTATCAGCCTGAGACAGAGCCTGAAACCGGTTCGTCAGACAAACTGGAGAGGCCTTCCGTTCAGCCCTCCGGAATGTCTTTCGCCCCCTGCCACACCTCGAGACGACCTCCCACTCTGCCACAGGTGAGGGGTCAGCCTCAATGTGAGCAGTATCCCGGGCAGCCACAGCCGTAGCCCAATCGGGGGATGCGTGGGACGAGCTGGCCGTCCCCGACAAACCCGACCCCCACAGTGATGCCCATTGGCAACAGCCTGAAGCTGTGTGACCGAAGCCAACACTGCCTGAAGCTGGGAGCGAAGGGATGCCAACTCAGCCTGCATCCGAACACAGCAGTTGCAGTCCCTATCCATGATAAAAACTGTTGCGCAAAGAACATCTGAACTAATCTACAGAAAGCACAAACAATTCGACACAAAAGTTAAACGGTTATTAAAATACAAGATTGCCTAGTAAATGCAGTAATGCTGCTACTTGCGCACTGCTGACACACTGCTCGGCGGCGGCGATTTTACACTATTCAGGTACTAAAACGCGATGCTACTACTCTCAAATACTATAATACGCCCGAAATTTATGAATTAAACAATGCAAGTACCAAAAACACGCAAAGAAATTAAGAATTAAACTATGTAACAAATAAGTGAGCTAAGAGTATACGACTTGCTGCTGGCAGGGAGCACACTAGCGGGATGTGGAAAACCGCCTAAAAACCACATCCAGGCTGGCCAGCATACCGGCCCTCGTCGTTAATCCGCCGGGCCGATTCGATCTGCGTCCAGGAAGCAGCGCATTAGCGCTGTCAGCTACCCTGGCGGGTTAAAATCCTAGCCATCTGTGGCTATTGAGGTGGTGACAAATTATACTGAGAGGACCCAGTAACAAACCACGAGTGCCCCCTCCACCCTCCCAGAACTGAACCTTCGATCTGCACTTGTTACGTCATAAATGACGATGCAGATGACATGATTTGTGGGCACCCAAAATCACAGGCCTTCAGGGACCATAAAGAATTCCTATCTCAACTCTCGAGCATGCGAGCCCTGCAGTTGCCGTGAGCGAGCGTGGAGGAGAGGGAGTATTGTTTGTCATATATCCGAGCATCTTTTTGTTACAGTCTGTATGTCGAGCTAGAGATGCGAAAAACCGACCGGTTAGAACTGATAACGGTATTTTAGTTCAGAATAAAGGGTATTTTTCGGCATTTGTTTGATCTCGGTTATAACAGGCGTTTATTTTTAATTTTACTAACAACCAGGCAAAAAAAAAACTCGAAATGTTAATTACCTAGGAACAGTGCTAAAATTTTTCGTTTCTAAATAAACCTTACTTAAGAAAGAAGTAATTTTTACATGTAAATGTTGCGTTATTTTGAAATATTGCGATATTACAGGAAATGAGAAAAGGGATCTGTGCTATTTTAACAACAGTGCTGACAGTAACAAGGAACAAACACATGCCATAAGAATCGGTGCAGCGTTGCTTGGAGAATAATGTCCCTATTACTGTGCGTCTTGGCTCGAGGTATGCGTGTGCGTGTTGTGTGCAAGGCCGGCCAGAGTGGCCGGGCGGTTCTAGGCGCTTCAGTCTGGAACCGCGCGACCGCTACGGTCGCAGGTTCGAATCCTGCCCCGGGTATGGATGTGTGTGATGTCCTTACGTTAGTTAGGTTTAAGTAGTTCTAAGTTCTAGGGAACTGATGACCTCAGACGTTAAGTCCCATAGTGCTGAGAGCCATTTGAACCATTTGTTGTGTGCAAGACTTGCCCCCGCCTGATCTATACAGTAGTTCCTCCCTATCCGTCGCCGGACATCCGTTGCACTGCAGAATGGCACCAGGCATAGCCGGAAATATTTTTACGAAGTGACGTGACAATGAAGTACAATGCTTCATTTGCTTTAAAAGATTAAAGATTTGTCTGCCATTTCCATGAAATAATAAAAGAGGGAGGAGATTGTGGGAACAGCGGTAAATTAAAATCTTAACGAGTATTCAATTATAATTCGCAATAAGAATAGAAAGTAGCTGATCTGCTGGAAATGTCTACATGATATGCCTTTATCTGCTTGTAGCCTATGAAAACGGACAAATTAACACTAAAAACATACCTCTTCGATCTCAGTTTTCATCCTTTAGCGTTGACTATTCGTTATTCCGAAATACTGATATGATCCCTGATTACAACATAATTTTTGAGCAGAGTCTGACAAAATTAAAATCAAAACGAGAATACTGGTGATTCTTATGTTGCATTCAACCACTTATCACTATTCGAGAATAGCAGCGAAAGGTGGATGAACGAAGTTTTCTTTAATTTGCCTGTTTAATATAATATTTTGATTCTACTCGTATGTTTCTTGAAACTGTGAGAGTAAAAATTTTCCGATCCTTGTGTATTACAGGAAATACCAGAACAAAATGAAAATCGGTTATTTCACAAATAGGTCGTTCTGAGTGGTTTTAACAGTAAGGTCAAACTGGCCTGAAAAAAAAGCGATATAACCGAAAACGGTTGTTTCAGCGATAAAGCCATCCGTGTGTAAAACATTCGAGCTCGAAAGAAGATGTGGTTCTCTACTATTATTACACATGAATAAGAAAACGAAGAAAATTCTGTATCCATCCGTGCATCCAAAGAAGTATAAACCGTGGCAGACAGATTCGTAATTTATTGCTTTTTATAGAAGGATTAGCAGTGCTACAGTTGGCGCAGTTGACTTCTTCCACCATAAAACATCGTTACTCGTATTTTGAAAACCCAGTTATCTGGAGATTTATATTCACCGAAATGTAGTGTGGTAATTTGTGCTGGTTAAATCATTTGAATATGAACACCATTGTATTTATACGTGTCTGAAAAATGGCTCTAAGCACTATGGGACTTAACATGAGGTCATCAGTCCCCTAGACTTAGAACTACTTAAACCTGACTAATCTAAGGACATCGCTCACATCCATGCCCGAGGCAGGATTCGAACCTACGACCGTAGCAGCAGCGCGGTTCCGGACTGAAGTGCCTAGAACCGCTCGGCCACAGCGGCCGGCCACGTATCTGAGATCTGTGGCTTTTCACCTTTCGTTTCCATTTGACATTGTAATTTTACAGAATGAAGAAGGTTGCCAGTCACACGTAAGAATGCTATTGATATGATTTGCAGTGTCTTGTACACTGCCTTCCATCTATCAGTAACTTTATTTTAAACATTAGCTGTATAGTACACTAAATGTGTAATATGAAATTCTTTTCCCACTTCATACACCGCTTTCCCTGACAGATCTCTTCCGCAGTATCCTAGGAACTCGCATAAAATGTGATGCTTGTCCACTTCCCTTGCGGAGTTAATGTTCACAAGCTGCTCGTTCATCTTCAAAGTAAACAAATACAGAGTTGTGTCAGAAGACACGATGCAACTCAATCGCTTGGCAACGCGGGCGTCGAGTCGCCGGCAATTTGTTGGCTACGCGTTGCAAGCGGTGTACTGGTGAGTCACTGCGGAGCCCTATTGAAGTAAAGAGGATGTGATTCACTGCCGACCCGTTAGCAACGCACATCGGCAATGAGTTGCTTTTGAGTCACTCCATGTGCGAAGGGCCTAAAAGTGCCAAATTGCTGCTGTTTGACAATGTTTTAACAGAGGTGATCTTTCAACAGCTCTCTTTAATCCCTTAAACGATGCTCGCTTTGCAAATCAAATCTCGACCCACCGCTTACGGAACAGAATGGTTATACTAAACTAATTAGTGAAGTATACAGATTATGGGTACAGACCTCAAACGAGATCTCTGCAACTAATGAAGGCGTTAAAAGGTATCTCGCTGACGGTGTGAATAGCTCATATCAGATACCAGAAGGTAGAAGGTGGAACATGTTCACTAGATGAGTTTTCTCTGACTGCTCCTGCGTGCTCTATCTCTATCGCCGCTGACTAATGGGCTACCGATGGCAGGCGACTTCCGCGTTCTCCGTTCTGTCCGTGACGCAACCTTTCTTCCAGTCGAGCGAACGTCCGCAACGTCACCTCCTGCGCTCTTTTTCTCCGCGTTTCCGTCGCTGCTGCAGCGGTCTTGCCCCACCAGCTCTTTGTTTCCGTGCCGGGTGCGCCTGCAGCGGGGCTCGGTGCTCGTGCACTCGAGAGTTCCCACCTGCTGGGAGAGCTGTCGCGAGGGCGCAGTGCGGCCGCACCGAGTTGAGTCTCTTGCTTCTAGTCACCTAGCGAACTTTGAACGGCCATTGTCATTCTGCGGCCTCGGGAAAATACTTCAGACGCACAATACGGGGAAGCAAAGTCGAATCCTTTATTCTACTGATGATCAACCGGTATCCTTGTGAGCCATCAGAACGAGAAGGAATCAATATGTAGGGATATACATATTCAGGGTAAGTGCATTCGGCCCTGAAAAGACCAGCCAGTAGAGACCAGTCGCGCCTCCTAGAGCCCTCTCTGCATCGCGTAATCCAGAAACCTGCAATTTTAATACTTGACAGTTTATTTGCCGAATGTGTGTATGACACAAAATTAAGAACATTATTTGTGAATGAGGCGAAACTGGGAAATTAGAACAATAACCAAAGTTATTTTGCAAGACAGCTTGGAAACCAAATTTTCGGCAGCTGACAGAAAAAAAAAAATCACCATACATGCTTCATCAGCAACAGCTATTTAAGACGCATTCCTCCAGATTTCTCTGTGCATTTTGGTCATCAGTCATAACAAATCTATGGTGCTCCTCTCTGTTGTTGCTCCTTTATGCTTTTTAATGCCGTACCCCTCTTCTAGTAGATCGTTGTCTCGATCGTTCCTTAGACCATATCTATCCACAAGTTAACGGAGATATCTAAGCAAATTCAAGAAAACTTATTTATTTAATAGCTATACAATGAAACGCCGTTCAGGACAATCGATGAGTGCTGAAGACACATAATCATCTGTTAATTACTGTATCAGACTAATAATGATACCTCAACCAAGAAATCGAGTGACGTGGTGTGTAATCCACATACGTTCGAGGTTAACGACAAAAGTTTCTTGAACTAGTCTTGAACGTCTGTGTTTTCTTTATAGAAATGTACATACTGTCGACTCAGCCCCTTTTTAGATTAATACTCAACGTTTTTATACTGATTAGATGCCGTCCGTGATGTGCGATTCTAGAAAGTCTATAAAACGTCTTTTTTGCAATTCGAGATCCCCTCGCACGCATGTTTTCCTTCATTTGGTCCAGATGAGCTGCGTATTGGTGTTGAGTTATGACTGTATCTTATTCAAGGCTATCAATAATAAAAATTTCCTTTTGCATTTTAGAAAATACTGGACACAATCGTCGCAGCTGATAAAATCGATTTTTTTAAATGTGTGTGTGTGTGTGTGTGTGTGTGTGTGTGCGTGTGTGTGTGTGTGTGTGTGTGTGTGTGTGCGTGTGTGTGTGTGTGTGTGATTGACTGGTCGCTGCTAACCTGTCCTTAAATTGCTGTTACGTCTTTCGCATGAGGGAACTATTACCTATTTTGAAATATCAAACATTGTCGTGAATTTTGTTTTCGCACCTGATCTTGGCAACCTTTCTAGGAAGCAGCATCCCATCTGCACAAAGCTGTCTCTAAGTCAATCCTTCAACTAAAACGATCCATACTCTTCCTTTTGGTACGCCTCTGGTATCAGCCATTGCATACAACATTAAAAGGCAACCACTTGTGACTTCAGATTTAGTACAACTTTCGCATAGTAACAATCAAGAGAAACAGAAAAAACGTCTGAAATTAATTTCTCATTTGTATACTGATTAGAATAAAGGGACAGATTTCTTAAACACGTGTACCAACTTTGGATGAATTTCTGTTGGCGATAAACAGTCCGGATCAAAGAAATTTATTTGTAGTTTTTGCGTGTGTGCAATTGAACGAAATGCCTATAGCAAAACTTCTTTAAGGAGCCTCGTAAACAAGACTATTCTGCATATTAAGTTCACTCTATATACGATTATTTATAAGTACCTCTGGGCCGGCCGCGGTGTCCGAGCGGTTCTAGGCGCTTCAGTCAGGAACCGCGCGACTGCTACGGTCACAGGTTCGAATCCCGCCTCGGGCATGGATGTGTGTGATGTCCTTAGTTTAGTTAGGTTCAAGTAGTTCTAAGTTCTAGGGGACTGGTGACCTCAGATGTTAAGTCCCATAGTGCTCAGAGCCATTTGAACCATAAGTACCTCTGGGGGTTTCAGAAAACGGCTGTGCGACAACTACAAGACATAGAGAAAAATAACAAATGTCAATGAATAGAGCATCTCTTCAAGTTTCGTTCCGTAAAACACGCCGTGGCATAGTTTCATTAGAATGGAGGTGCGTCAGCTTGACATGTAGAAAAATTGTCCACTGGATTACTCCACATCGAATCAGTTCACACCTCATGTAGGCAACCCAGTGAACACATTTCCAAAGAGGATTGTTGTCACGCCTTTCCATGCAATTCAAGTCTGCGACTTCAATGAATTTCACGCATGTACTGCCGTTTCCCACGCCAGACACTGAGTCCATTTTGAGCACCAGGGATCTGAATTAAAAATTTGGCGTCATGCTCTGTCCAGTGTCCTCTGTCGTAGTTCCCACACAGTCATCTTCTGAGATGCCGGAGCTACTTAAAGGTAAATCTGTACTACCGACATAACGAAAAACAAATTTCATTGATATTAACGTCGTGTATGTGCCATGCACAGAAATTTCTTAATAGCCCCAGTAATTCGTATTTGGATGACTGATATTTCAAATTCCTCTCCAGCCATCCTTACGTCAGTCCACAGGTCGTGAGGGTGTAGCAGTGGGGAGGATGGCAGTATGGAGGATTAGGGGGAGGAGTGGAGTGGGAGTGATGATATTCACTGATGAAGGATTTACAATGACCGTCATCTCATCTGTCATTTTGTGTTGGTGTCACATATAATGACTGCTGTGATGACAGCTCGTTCTTGTTGTATGAAGTAATTTGAGAAAGGCTAGAGTTTAACATCATGTCGTCATTGGGGACGTGTCCTGTTTCTTAACCACCGTATCATTACCCTCAATATTACAAATTTATAGTATTGAGAGAAATGATACAGTGTGCCATCATTGCACTTGCCCTCTGCTTTCTCTTAATTCCATATTTATATGGCATTAAGGGAAGACAGAGGGAAGACCAATGACGGCACACGGCCCAGTACATTTTAATAAGTTGTGTGCCGTCGAGCTAAACCCCCGTTCCATAATATATTGCCGTCAACATTATGAGACACTGTGACGAGATTTGACTTTTAAACTATTTCCGCGCGCTGCCATCTCTCCTTCCCATTCTAGGCTGCGAAACAGTGTGGGATCCTTACAAGAGTAGGCTATGTCAACAAAGACTGCAGTCTATTCATTGTAGCACTGTGGCGTCCATTGGCTGACAGTTTTTCAAAGTTCCTTGATTCACGAGCTTGCGCGAGAAATACCAGGTATACGCATTACTTTCAAGAACATTCCTGTTATAATACTATCCAGTGAAATAGCATTTGTAGAGAGTGTAAAACACGTTAACAGAGCTGGTTATTTTAGTGTCTGAGAGTCTAGTTGGTATCGAAGAGCGTTAAGCCAAGCCACACAAATGTTCAGAAAGAGACATATCTGTCTGGTAATGAATCTTCCCAGCATTCCGTTAAGTCTATCAGGAAGAAGACCAGACACTTCGAATCACGCCGAACATTTAGTAAATATGACTTTCCGGGTAGTTTGAACACTAAGAGGAAAAACTGTTCGTCCTCCACGATTTACATGCGCAAAAATAAATGTTAATCTGCTGCTTTATTGCCATAGGTTGCATTCGTAATGTGGAGATGACAACATTCGTTGATGGGGTTTTGTTTCCTCGTTGTGACAGAGCGCGGTGAGTCAGTAGTTAAGATTACTCAGTCGCATGCGTGAAAAGTAGCGTTCAAGCCTTCGTCAGGACATCCAGATTGTTGTTTTCCGTGGTTTCCATATATCCCTTAAGATGAATGCCTTGAAGGGTCCTTCGGAAAAGTCACGTTTGACTTAATTCTCCATTCTTGTCTAGTCGGAGATCCAGGTGCTCTGCTAATGTTGCCATCGTGGATGGGACGTGAAACCCTACTCTTCCTTGTTGTGGTCGTTCTTCGAAGGAAAACGACAACATCGGTTGCATGGCAGGTAATCCCGCCTGCGAGGCTAAAAATCCATTTGAAACTTCCTGGCAGATTAAAACTGCGTGCCGGACCGATACTCGAACTCGGGACCTTTGCCTTTTGCGGGCAAGTGCTCTACCATCTGAGCTACCCAAGTACGACTCACGCCCCGTCATCACGGCCTTACTTCCTCCAGTACCTAGTCTCCTACCTTCCTGCGTAACTTGCAGGACTAGCACTCCTGAAAGAAAGGATACTGCGGAGACATGGCTTAGCCACAGCCTGGGGAATGTCTCCAGAATGAGATTTTCACTCTGCAGCGGAGTCTGCGCTGATATGAAACTTCCTGGCAGATTAAAACTGTGTGCCGGACCGAGACTCGAGCTCGGGACCTTTGCATTTCGCTGGCAAGTGCTCTACCATCTCAGCTAACCAAGCACGACTCACGCCCCGTCCTCACAGGAGGAGAGCTTCTGTAAAGTTTGGAAGGTAGGAGACGAGGTACTGGCGGAAGTAACGCTGTGAGGACGGTGCGTGAGTCTTGCTTGGGTAGCTCAGATGGTAGAGCACTTGCCTGTGAAAGGCAAAGGTCCCGAGTTCGAGTCTCGATCCGGCACATAGTTTTAATCTGCCAGGAAGTTTCATATCAGCGCACACTCCGCTGCAGAGTGAAAATCTCATTCTAAAAATCCATTTGTCTGGCAGTGGTTTGTTGAGTTCCCTATTTGAAAAACATTTCTTCTGCCACAGAATGTGTGTGTGTGTGTGTGTGTGTGTTTGTGCTTTTGCTCTACATTTACATCTACATACGTATTCCACAAGCCACCGTCCGTACGGTGTGTGGCGGAGGGCACCACGTACCAATGCCAACCACTCGAGCCGTGCTCAAGAGTGGTTCAGATGGCTCTGAGCACTATGGGACTTAACTGCTGAGGTCATCAGTTCCCTACAACTTAGAACTACTTAAACCTAACTAACCTAAGGACATCGCACACATCCATGCCCGACGCAGGATTCGAACCTGCGCCGTAACGGTCGCGCGTCTCCAGACTGTAGTGCCTAGAACCGCTCGGCCACTCCGGCCGGCCTCAAGAGTGGGTCACATCAGCGTTACATGCGCCATCTCCTTTATAGATGAGCTCCACCTTCCCAAAAATTTCCCAATAGAACTAAATCGAGCATTCGCCTTCCCTACTACCAGCCTGACGCGCTCATTTCGTTTCATATCGCTTTACAACGTTGCGCCTCGATATTTAATCGATGTGAGTGCGACAAGCAGCACACGACTACAGCTGTATTCGAACGAAACAGGACCTTTTTCCTACTTCCATTTATCTACACTTACAGCAAGCTGCCATTCATCACACCAACTAGAAATTTTGTCTTAGTCACCTTGCATCCTTCTACAATCACTCAACGACGACTGTACACCACAGCGACATCAGCAAACAGCTGTAAATTGATGCTCACGCTGTCCGTCTGATCGTTTATATATAGACAGAATAAGTGCGGTCCTATCGCACTTCGCTGGGGCACTCCTGATGATACCCTTGTCTGTGATGAACATACGCCGTCGAGTACAAAGAACTGGGTTCTATTACTTAAAAAGTCCTCGAGTCACTCACATGCCTAGGGACATAATCCGTATATGCGGGCCTTCGTCAACAGCCTGCAGTGACACACAGCATCAAACGCTTTCCGGGAATTTAGGAATATGGGCTCAGCCTGTTGTTCTCCATCCATAGATTGCAGGATATCGCAAGAGAAAAGAGCAAGCTGATTTTCGCAGAAGCGGTGTGGGTGTTTAGTGCAGATAACTGTGGTGAATGCATCTAGAGTGTAATGTTGTTCATGAACAGGGAGCATGTAACTTGGTACGTAACACGGTAGCTCATAGCACACTCACCTGTAATACCACTGACAGGAACAACAAGCTCGGCGTCATCATCAGATGGTTAGTTCTGCACCAAGATGCCACATGCGGTTACTCCCTAAGACTCTGCAGAGAAGTCGCATTATAACCACTGGCGTATAATCTGGGCAGTAGCAGCTCTGTGGGATCAGATTAGCAAAGACCAACGGCGCGAGGACGCGAAAGGTAATGGAATCCACTGAATTAAAGACAAAATACGTATCCGGAGCAAATGTGACCTGTGGTGAAAAAGTGTTACGATGATCGAAAAAATTCCAGATTAGCTTCCCACTCGGATCTCTGGTTCAAAATGGTTCAAATGACTCTGAGCACTATGGGACTGAGGTCATCAGTCCCCTAGAACTTGGAACTACTTAAACCTAACTATCAAAGGACAGCACACACATCCGTGCCCGAAGTCCGCCCCAGTAGCTGAGTGGTCAGCGTGACAGACTGTCAATCCTAAGGGCCCGGGTTCGATTCCCGGCTGGGTCGGAAATTTTCTCCGCTCAGGGACTGGGTGTTGTGTTGTCCTAATCATCATCATTTCATCCCCATCGACATGCAGGTCGCCGAAGTGGCGTCAAATCGAAAGACCTGCACCAGGCGAACGGTCTACCCGACGGGAGGCCCTAGCCACACGACATTTCCATTTTTATTTATCCATGCCCGAAGCAGGATTCGAACCTGCGTCCGTAGCGGTCCCGCGGTTCCAGACTGTAGCGCCTAGAACCGCTTTGCCACTGCGGCCGGCCGGATCTCTGGGACAGAATTGCCAAGGGGAATGTGACCATGAAAAAGAGACTGAAAAATCAACAAAAAGGAAACATTTCAGAGTCAACCAGGAATATGAGAGGTTTATATGTGGCAGTCACTTTAGAAAAATCTCAAAATGGAAATGCAAAGGCACAATCCAGATATTCTGGTGGTCAGTGAAGTGAAATGAAAATCTTTCTGTATAAAATTCAATCTTCAGGTGCAAATATATTTTTTCTCTGCGTATACAGGGTGTTCGGAAATTTCCGTTACAAACTTCTAGGACATGTGGAGGGGAATGAGTAGAAAATGTTTTGAACTGGAACCCATGTTCAGAAACGTACCGTTTCAGTGCTCCAACCACTTGAAAACGTGTTTGGTAACATGACCACTTTTACAAGTAATCGATTGGGCGTGACATAGTACTTCACTTATTTTACATACCACTCATGAACAGCCAAAGAAATTGTACTCGTTGACGGGTTCTCTTCAGCGTGATTCAGTGCAGCCTCTTCCAGTTCGGGTAAGCTGCGTCTCCTTGGAGCACAACGGTCAAGCCTGCTGACGGTGAAGATAGCCTTTCTCGAAGCCGTCGCGTAATTGTGGAGAAAGGGATATGCGATGGAGTCGGACGTTGTGAACAACGGTCTTGATAAAGATGGGGAGCAGCTCTTCTATTACCGAGAGCCTCACCATTCAGCAGGATCATAGCGGTGTATTCTGCAAATGTGTTCTCAGTCACGTAGCTCTCAACACTCACAGAAAAGTGAATGAGGCTCGAACCAGGTCAGAGAGATAGGAAAGACGTCAAATGACATCAGCAGATCCGACGTAATCATCCCTCATCATGACTACTCTGTTGCGTACATACCCAGCAAATATGTTTTCAAACGGATGTAGCACGGAAACGGTACATTTCGGACGTGGGTTCCTATTTAAAATATTACGTACTTACTCGCCTCTACAAGTCCTAAAAGTTTGTAGCGGGAATTTCCGAACACTCTGTGTTGCAACTGACGACTGAATTTTATTTTGAAATGTATACTACAGTTGCTGAAAATTACAGCTATCAATAAAATAATGAAACGAAAATTTTGTAGAATGATATTAACTCCAGCAAAATGCTATAACGGGAATAGGATACATTACAAACAGTAGGGTACGCAAGCATTGCATCACAAATTATCAGCAGCAAAAGTCTCATTCAGATTTCATTTCTTTGCCAGACATTCTTACTCTTACAGTGCAGTGTTACATGTTCGCGTGTGTGCTATTTAATGTTCGTAATTTTAGATGGTCAGTTTTGGCTCGTTAATTTTTAGGGCAGTTTAATAGATAGAAGGATTTTGGGCATTTATTTTTCCAAAGTTTGGTTTGTAATTTTATGCGGAATTTTAATTCTGTTTCTTCTGTGTGGTAGTATTGCAAGACATGTACTGTACTGCACAATACACAATACGACAGGATAGCTTCTTAGCTTCTTTAGTATACAGTTTTAAGTTTCCTAATGCTTTCGGAAAAGTTAACTGGAATACAATTACACAATTTCAGATGGATTTGGCGACTCTTTTCGTCAGATAGCATTTACGTAAACATACCATTTGCGTTATTGACACACTGTTCAGATTACGATACACACACACAAATGTTAAGAATAGGAGACCAGTATACGAAACAGTTATACTCGTACACCGAAGAAGTAATGACGTAAATAAAAGTAAGGTTTATGAGTGAAAAGATATCAATGATAAGACTCGCTCATTAAACTGCTATTATAAGTTAAAGTGAGGCAGAATTACAGGGCCTGTTGAATGGAATGAACAGTCTGATGAGCACAGAATAAAAATAACCCCAAATAATCGAAGACGTTGGTTGTACGTGCTACTCTGAAAAGAAGAGGCTGGTACAGGAGAGAACGTTATCAGTCATGGAAAGCAACATAAAGCCAGTCAGAGGTCTAATGGCGGACTACATTGGCAAGTCTTCTATAATGGACGATCAAAATGTTCGCATTTGAGGACACCGCTGCAGCATATATGCAATGTAGCGCGACCTCGGTGCTGTTATATAAGAACTGATTTCTTGACAAGGGATTAGTATAGCGTTTGTGTCTTTCCAACGTGCGTGTGGTAAATGCGGAAAGTGAACTAGGCGACATTATTACCAAATGCATCCAAACAGGACACACGTGCTGTAATTCTTTTCTTGACTGCCGAAGGACAAACACCGCTGGTAGGCGTCCATAGGAGAATGAACAATATGTATGGGGCAGCATGTCTGTCGAAAAGCACTCTTTTGGAACGATGCGCCAAGTTCTGCACTGGTCGCGATTTGACACAAGACAGGTTGATCAGGGACACCAGCAGAAGTAGTGGTGGTTAAGTTCCTATGGGACCAAACTGCTGAGGTCATCGGTCCCAAGGCCTACACACTACTTAATCTAAATTAAATTAACTTACACTAAGGACATCACACACAACCATGCCTGAGAGAGGACTCAAACCTCTGACGGGGGCAGCCGCGCGAACCTTGGCAAGACGCCTTAGTACGCGCGGCTATCCAGCAGAAGTTGCGCCATGTCATGGGGAAGACACTCGAGCACCTGCTCAGTAGTCCTGATCTTTCCCCATACGATTATCACACCTTCGGTCCCTGAAAAAAAGCCTTGTACGAGGGACGTTTGAAAAGTCCGTGCAAAGTCCGAGAGATGGCACCACTGGCGCGTATCAAGGTCATGTTTAGTTAGTAGCCTCTTTGGAAAGAACGCACACCAAGTTTCAGCCATATTGGCCTATTTCTTTGTGTTTGGCATTCGTGTGAACTGAGGAAGTCGAGTGATTGTCCAAAAATGGACGAAAAAGAATATCGCGTAGTGATTAAACATTACTTTATGAAAGGCAAAACGCCTCAGGAGACTAATTAGAAGCTTGATAAACATTATGGTGACTGTGCACCTTCGATTAGAACAGTTTATAAGTGGTTTCAAAATTTTCGGAGTGGCCATATGGGCACAAGTGATGTTGAAAATTCTGGACGCCCTGTGGAGGTTATGACTCCAGAAAACATTGATAAAATTCATGATATGGTGATGGATGATAGAAGAGGTAAGGTGCTTGAGATTGCTAGTGCTGTGGGCATCTCGATTGAACGGGTACATAATATTTTGCATAAACATTTGGACATGAGAAAGCTATCCGCAAGATGGGTTCCGCGATTGCTCACGCTTGATCAAAATCGTGTGAAGTGTTGCAAGGATTGTTTGCAGCTGTTCAGGAAGAATCCGCAGGACTTTAAGCGTCGTTTCGTCACTGTGGATGAAATATGGATACATTACTATACTTCTGAGACCAAACAACAATCTAAACAATGGATTAGCAAGGGAGAATCTGCAACAAAAAAGGCGAAGACCATTCCTTCGGCCGGAAAGGTTATGGCGACTGTCTTTTGGGATTCGCAAGGGATAATCCTCATCGACTATCTGGAAAAGGGTAAAACTATTACAGTTGAATATTATTCATAGTTATTGGACCGTTTGAAAACCGAGCTGCAAGAAAAACGCCGGCGATTGGACCGCAAAAATGTCCTTTTCCATCACGACAATGCACCAGCACACACCTCAACAGTTGTGGTGTGTGTAGGATTCCAAGTCGTTTCACATCCCCCCTATTCTCCAGACTTGGCTCCCTCAGACTACTATTTGTTCCCCAGTTTGAAGAAATGGCTGGCTGGACAAAGATTTTATTCAGACGAGGAGATGATTGCACCTACTAATAGCTATTTTGCAGACTTGGACAATTCCTATTATTCGGAAGGGATCAACAAATTAGAGCACCGTTGGACAAAGTCTATAAGTCTAAAAGGAGACTATGTCGAAAAATAATAAATGTTTACCCCAAACACGTAAGTAGTTTTTATTTTTGCACGGACTTTTCAAACGCCCATCGTAGTCACGACGATTCCTTTCAGATGAGGATGTGCAGCAGACAGTTACTGACTTCTTTACACAGCAGGACACGTTTTTTTTTTTTTACCAAATGAGTGTCTTCAACCGGGTGCATTAGTGGGAGGGTTGCCTCATGCTCAGGGCGATTATGTCAGAGTGGCATTCCGATTCTGCACTGTACGGCCTTCGCATGGAAACTTTTTGATCGCCCCTTACACATCAAAAGAATCCGTGACTACCAAGAACTAAAGAGTCTCTCAACGTCAGTGGAATACACTGTTCGCAGAACTTACAGAGATGGCATGCATAGTGCGCACAAAATGACGTGGCCGCTAGATGCGCAGTCAGCCGGTAAAGCGTGTGGGGAGCGGCAGTGGTGGGGCGTCGCTCAGAGCGCTGTAGGGAAAATGTCGTTCTGAACTGAAACCTACGCTCACATTTTTACAAATATTAAGTGGAGCCCCTCCACGCCTACACTTGCATGGTGACCATTCAGAAAGATCTACTTTCACCACTACTTTCGTTAGTATCTAAAAACAATTCCGCCGAAAATGCAGCTATTTATTTTTGCCTGGCTCGTTAACCATTTGTAACTTTCAGAAAAGCGCCAAGAGTGGAGAGTTTTGAGTAAAACCTACAGATTTCTCTGGTTGCCATGTCAAAATTTTCTTCTTTTGCCAGAACACAGTGGAGTTTACACTGTCTCACCTCACTAACAAGTTGTGCAGACACAATTGGGAGAGAATTCTGAAACAGTGGTTTATTAAGTTTTTTAAATGAGGAACTGAGGAAAAGTAAAGTCAGTAGTTTATGAAAAAGCACATCCTCTGCACAAAAAAAAAAAACTGTAATGCCTTCACATACGTTGTTCCAAAACCCATAGCGTTTTTCGTTTCACCAGCTATCGATGGCCCTTAAAAATTACATTCTTTCATCGAAGAAGTCTGTAGTTATAGAATAACACTGTAGATAATTAAGTTTTGCATAATAACGATACGGAAAAATACTCTCCTCTTTGTATGCTATCATTTGCCAAAATCTCATTCCCATACCTCAAACCGTTTAGAAAATATGAAAATGTTGTGGATACTGGCTTTATTGCTGGCAAGCGCGATCGCAAATGAGTGTGCTGTATCTGATTAATTTTCTCGAGATTGGTGACAGACACATACCTCTACCCAAGTCTAAAGAAAAATTCAATACGTTACCTAACTTTCATAGGCAACAACACATTATGTAACATGCACTATTCACAAAATCATAGTGCTCCTATTTTTCATTCCATTTTCCGAATTTCGTGCAGTGTTTTACTTTCATGTAAATATCACAGTAACTATAACCATTAACGAAATGATGGGCAGACCATCATGAACCTGACATATAAAAGTATCAGCAAAGCAAAAATGAAATTTGTTGCCGAATTATTTCTGTGACATCCTTTGAGACAGATTGCAGGGTGCGGGCCTCGATTCTGTCATCACTGACCGGCCGAAAGGTGGAAAACACTTACCGGCCTTCCCTTCCGCACAAACGAATGAATTCGCCCAGCGCTTTCGACGAAAACTTGTCACTGCGCATCGGCCACAGTATCCTGTGCGAACTATACAAAGGTTCTTACAGATGAATCCTGATACATAAAACTAACAGACACCGTCACTGCCGACCGACCTGTTCTAGGCGCTTCAGTCCGGAACCGCGCTACTGCTACAGTCGCAGGTTCGAATCCTGCCTCGGACATGGATGTGTGTGATGTCCTTATGTTAGTTAGGTTTAAGTACTTCTAAGTTCTAGGGGACTGATGACCTCAGAAGTTAAGTCCCATAGTGCTCAGAGCCATTTGAACCATTTGACACCGTCGCTAGTAACACAAGAAGGCTAGAACCTGTAAGTGGTGTTGTCTTCTCTTTGAATAAATTGAAAATTTCCGTATTTCTTTTATGGCGCTGACTACTAAAACCACTGTGATATTTGTATGTGTTTGTTGTGTCTTCATGGTCCGTTTTTGATTTAGTAGTGCTGTCTTCTTCCAATACCCACACAAATTTTCTACTTCTGGCACTGTGCTGCGTAAAGATGTTACATTTATGATCTGGTACCCCATTAGCAACTATGAATTGCAGCCTTCAAAACTCGGCTTCACATAATGTCGTGTGGATCTTACCTAATATAAGCCAATCTCTGTGATTATAAATCTGTATACGTGAAACTGAATCGCGTCCAGTGCAGAAGGATCTGGGTTACTGCTGTATATGAAACGCGTGTATATTGTTAGCATGATTTTGTGTGTGTGTGTATGTATGTTTCGGTGTGGTTAGCATGTGTGATGAACTACGAAGTAAAAGGGCCAGATCAAGGGTTCGGGATGCGACATAACCAGAAAGAAAGCCAAGGTGAACTGACCAGTTGACGTGGCAGTGGCGAATTGTTCGGATGTGGCGTTGGTTGCTCATATTGGAGGAAACTAGATCCAGTGCATGAAGTGTCAAAGATTAAGTAACTATAATCGGCATTTAGAAGGTTGTAGGCTCGAATGTCGTTAAATACTGCGAATTTCAATCAAGAGACTTTCATTACCATTTTTATCAATTAACTACTTGAAATGTAATTTTCTTTTGGTTTCCAGTTCTTAGCCGTATCATTTTCATTATCGTATTGACTTTTTCATTTGCTCTTATTTTTCTTTCTATCATTCTTCTTTGGTTTGGGATCTGCCTGTATCGTGTATAATGTACAACTGAGTCAACGAGCACTGCTCATTGGCTGATAAAGCTGCAGATTGTGTAGCCAGTGTGAGTATAGTTTCAGATAATCAATGAATGACAGCGAGAAACTACAGTTTGTTTTTAACGCTGGCACTGAGGTCCTTCTATCTCGAGTTTGCTCGTGGAGGTTACCCTTAATCGCCGTAAACAAAGCGATCGTGATTTTAGTTCTGCGGCTGACTCTTGACCACCGTTTTCTCGGATACATTGCGCATCACAAGGATGTGGTTGCGCCAGGACTTGACTTTAAATTCAGGGATACAAAGCGCGTCGTCTACCGCAGTTCAGTCGCTGACCACGTAAAAACTGCCGTCAACAGAGCATTTTGAATTTCCATCATACTTCGCGGCGGCGGCTTCCAATGTTGCTACTCGTTACACATTAACAGCATTTGTGAAGTGACCTATCGTGTTTGCGTGTCACCTACAACTGATCGGTAGCTAGTGGCCAATACGGCAACACTACAGCAGCAAGTGACAGACGTCATCTATCAAGTAATTTTAATCGGGCTATACACGACAGGTTGATGTGCTACGACACTACGCTGCGTAAACCTCAGTAACAGCGATGATTTGCAGCCTTCAAAAATTTGGCTTCACATAACGTCGTGCGAAACTTATCTAATGTAAGCCATTCAGTCTCTGTGATTATAATAAATGTAAATGTGGCACTAGTGTGGAAGGATCCAGTAGGGTTTGGTTAGCGCTCTGTATGAAACATGTGTATGTCGATCGCACTGTTGTGTGTGTGTGTGTGTGTGTGTGTGTGTGTGTGTGTGTGTGTGTGTGCGTATTGTTTTTGGTGTGGTTATCTTGTGTAATGGCCAGATCACGGATTCCCGTGTAAGTAGGCTGTTTAGGTTTTTATGTTGGTAACGCCACACAGCGCTCTATATGAAAATCACTGACTGTTCTGTGTGCAGTCTGTGGTTGGTTTGCATTGTTGGAATTTGCTATTGTAGTGTTGGGCAGTTGGCTGTAAACAGCGCGTAGCGTTGCGCAGTTGGAGGTGAGCCGCCAGCAGTGGTGGATGTGGGGAAGTGAGATGGCGGATTTTTTAGAGCGGATGATCTGGACGTGTGTCCATCAGAAACAGTACACTTGTAAGAATGGATGTCATGAACTGCTATATATATTATGACTTTTGAGCACTATTAAGGTAAATACATTGTTTGTTCTCTATCAAAATCTTTCATTTGCTAACTATGCCTATCAGTAGTTAGTGCCTTCAGCAGTTTGAATCTTTTATTTAGCTGGCAGTAGTGGTGCTCGCTGTATTGCAGTAGTTCGAGTAACGAAGATTTTTGTGAGGCAAGTGATTAATGAAAGGTATAGGTTAATGTTAGTCAGGGCCATTCTTTTGTAGGGATTATTGAAAGTCAGATTGCGTTGCGCTAAAAATATTGTGTGTCAGTTTAGTGTTGATCAGAATAGGTAAAGAGGGAAATGTCAGAGTACGTTCAGTTCTGCTCAGCTGTTTGAAAATCAAATAATGTAAGAGGTTTATCAGTACAGTAATTCCCTAATTTTTCTAAGGGGACGTTTCACCCGATCTAAACACAACAGGTAAGAAAGCCGGACATACTGAACTGACCAGTTGTGGCAATTTGGCAACGGTGAAGAAGAAGATTGAGTACTCTGACTAGAAGAAACTAACTCCAGGGCGTGAAGTATCAACTATCTAATGGTTCTAATGGCTCTGAGCACTATGGGAGTTAACATCTGAGGTCATCAGTCCCCTAGAACTTAGAACTATGGGTGAAGTGGGGTAAGTGTAACCATGGGGTTAATGTAACCATGGCTTATGGTGCCTTAAAGAAGCTGTATTTTTACCTCTGACTTATCACACATGTTAATTTACTCCTTTCTTTGTTATATTTAACCATAAGTTGTCAAATCTGACATAAATTGGTAATTAATTTTTGGACTTGAATGGACGTCTACATTTTCACTCTGTGAGAGAGTGACATACTCAAAATTTGGTGGTCTGTCATTTTTGCAGTTTTAAAGATAACTGCACAATTTTTTGGTTACAAACTAACTTTTGCATGATAATTCAAATATGAGATTCGTTTTACTATACTGATAAAGCTCTTGTTATGCCAGGCATGGTTACACTTACCCCAACTTTTTCCCATGTGGGGCAAGTGTAACCAATCGGCTGGGGCACGTGTAACTGGAGGGGGGGGGGGGGAGGAGGGGGGTTACACTTGCCCCAAACAAACTTACCGGAACCTATTTATTTATTTAAGCTGTAACCTTGTTTTTGCCATCACACTAGATCAACTAAACTGGCCTTCCTGTACATATGGATACCAGAATACCTGATGTGCTGGATTTGTAGGTCTACTGAGTTTGTGTGAGGTATATTTTATTTTTTATTTAAGTCTACTATATTTTTAAACCACGTTTCCTTTTATAAAATTTGACACAGAACTGTAAAGAATGCCGCCATTTCAATTAAAGTACAGTATGTGAACCATTGTTTGATTGACAACAATGTTGAGCCTGGTAATTCGTCCTGCAGCCAATGGATGTATCAGTGTTTAAGAGTGTGAAATCCACTTGGGACCAAAAGTTAACTCGTCACCAGACACATCATCAAGGGGTAAAAATTAGCAAACGTGACTTTTCCAATCTCCTCACTGCTGTATGGAATGAAACACCACCTGAGTTGTTGAAAAGTGGTTTTCAAAAAGCAGGAATATTCCCTTACAGTAAAGAAGTAATTGATAAAACGATAATGCAGCCATGGACTGTGTGGAAGCTACGTCCCTAACAGAAAGTAGCTCAGATTTTTGGGAAGCTTCCAGCTGAACAACCTCCAGAAGTTTATAGGCCTACATCTACTGAGCCCTGCAGTTCTCCCAGTATCAGAGTTCTTTCTCAACCATTCCCGAGCTAACCAATGTTTCATTATGTTCTGGAACTTCTGATTTGTCATTTGAAAGCTTATTATTGGAAACAGTCTGACAGTGCAGTCCCATTGGTAAAACAAAGAAGAAAAGGATTGCACCAGGAGCTGAAGTTATCACTTTTCAAGATGCCATCTATAAAGAAAAAGATTTTAAAGGAAACAAGAATGATAAGGAGAAAGAAAAACAAAAAAGCATTATTGGCATAAAAAAGGGCTTGGTAATGAAAAGTAAATCTTCCAAACAAAGTGCTGTTACTTTATCCGAAATGGCATCTCAGAATGTTATAGAAAAAAAAATCCCTGATTGCTCATGTGGGTAACAAGGAAAAAAGACTGGAAGTTGAATCAACAAGTGAAGAATCTGAAACTGAAGGAGGCCTACCTTTAATAAGTAGTCATGAAGAAAATGGGACCGTAATAACAATGGACGATCTCAGGAAAGAAATGATAAACTGTGAAGAAGAAGAGGCAAACTATTTGAAGTCAAAGATAAAACTACAGTTGGAAACTACGTTCTGGTAGCTTTTGCAACAAAACGTAAGAAAGTTCATTTTATTGGCAACGTTACTAAAATTAGTGATTTAGGAGATCCAGAAGTGATTTTCCTCAGATGCAAAAATAAGACAAAGCATGGCACCACATCCTACTGGCCTAATAGAAGAGATGAGACGGAAGTTCCATCCTCTGATGTCATTTCAGTGCTGCCTGAGCCTGCTTTGGGTCACAAGGGAGACCTGACATTTGGTGTTACATTTGATTCATACAACGTTCAGTGACTAAATAATAGTTAGGGCGTAAGTGTGAATATAATAAGTTGAATTAGGGCAGTTTAGCATTAAACACAAATTGCCTACAACTTTAGTTCAATTTCCATGAAAAATAATAGAAAGTGAACTCATAAAGTGAATTTTTCTTTTCTCTTGAGGCTAGATATTTTATTATTTTTGTTAAATTGCCTACTAAAGAAAAAATTACTTTTGTAGAATTTAAACTAATAAATTACTGGCCTAAAACAAAAATAAATCATCTATGATGCATTCTGTTTCAGTGTTTTATGGTTTAGGCTAACACTTATTTTTTAGTTTAGCTAACATTTTCTGTGTATTTCATAATATACAAAGAGGCGTGTGCAAAAAAAGTTCATATCTTGAGTAAAATTTAAGATATTTTAATAATTTAAAAACCTTCAAATTCAGTAAAAATTGGGTAATCAGGTCACTTATCCTAAGTCTCTTTTACAATGCTCTGTATGGGTACAACAATGCGGGGTTACACTTGCCCCAAACCATGGGGCTAGTGTAACCTCACAACACAAAATTTTGAAAACAATTATTTGACCATATTATTTTTTTTCAAAAACAAAATGTGTATTGTTTAAAAGTCAGTAAGTCAAACTTAAAGCATGAGAACTTTCAAAATCTTCAATAACAAGTTGGCAATTTGGTGTCAAAGTTGAACTATGCCAAAACGTGGTTACACTTACCCCACTTCACCCTACTTAAACCTAACTAACCTAAGGACATCACACACATCCATGCCCGAGGCAGGATTCGAACCTGCGACCGTAGCAGTCGCGCGGTTCCAGACTACAGCGCCTAGAACCGCATGGCCACCGCGGCCGGCCTATCAACTATCAAGTAATTTTAAATGGACTATAGTATGACGACTGGCACCTCTGTCAATTTCCATTTGTCGACTGTCATAGAATTGACTTAACATTATTCTTGAATCCAACCATGACTTCGAGTTCTCCAGGAAGGTTTCGCATAAATGTTGCGAATTAACTGTACGCGATTTCATCGTCATGCAGAAGTGAGGTGGGCTGTCGACAGCGCCAGTGTGACCAAGTTGTCAACGTGTTCTAACATCTGGACACTGTCGAACTGTGAAATTCTGTCAGTCTTCTATTGCCGGTATGACCGACGCATGTTCCACTAAAACAAGTCAGTTTGTGGTATTGCGAGCATTTGGAGTCGGTGTTCACAAGGACTATATTTGCAGGGGGTTAGAATGGCCTTTCTGTCACGAACTGGTCTCCCCCGAATTCACAGTCCCCTCCTATCTAGGGTGACTGGGGGAGGAGTAAGAAGAAAAGCAGTGTGATGTGCTCGTGAACCATCATTGAGCTGAACATCAGGTGAATGTCCGGACTGTTCTTTCCTCCGCGACGTAACACTGGTGCTTACATCAGTACTCCACAACTGTCAAACGTTGTGTGGTATGGCGGAGGGTCTCAGCGCTGTGCTAATCGATATTCCATCTTCATCCACGATTTGATTGGGTTGATTGTTTTCTTGGTACGGGCATCCTTACGAAGTGAAAATGTGAGCTAGGACTTCAAACCAATGAAAAAGTATTTCACTTTCATCATCGGCCGTGATTCTCATTAGTGTGTTGAAATACAGTAATTGTTATTTTGTTTTTCTATCAGAGATTTAGTGGGCCACAAAGAGCCACTGTAGCCGCAAAAGGCTAATCTTACCGTTGTGTTGCAGTACACAGTTAAAAAGTGTACAATAGTGCTGCCATTACAAGTGCTTGACGTAACAAGTGCTTGACATTTGCTTCTAAAATGGGACCAAGTGGTAAAAGAAATAGGGTAGGCAAAATAAAACTGGCTCGGAAAATATTTACAAGATTGACACGAAACTGGCCCTTTTTCATGAACAAGAGAACTGCCCATTTCAGAAAATGCTGGAAACCTCGATTTGCATACAACAATCGGCTGCTGTGACACGTCTGCACCTGCGCAACTCCCACGTACACTGAACCGAGTACTATCCTCTATCAGTACGTCTGAGTGAGCGAGAGAAGGAGACGTGATCAGAGACCAGTTGAGTGCAACACATTGTCGAGCGTTATGGGAAGCAGAATTCGTGGAAAACGTGCGCGGATCTGCTTGCGCAAGAGTTTAAGAGTGGAAGTGTTTTGACAAAACTTAAAACAAAGTCTGAATTGCAATACGTGGTGGGAAAATCGCGCGAAACGGGGTCTGCGGTCATTAAAAGCCGTAACTATCCGAAAAGAGTACGAACAGCAGAAAACTTTAGTGTAATGAAAGAAAGCCTGGAACAAAGTCCGACGAAATGCTAATGCCGTTTATCTGTGCAAGTGGGAATTAAGAGGTCCTCGTGTCGAAACACTATTAAAACACTAGCCAAGTGTGCGGAGGGCTCGCGCACAGAGGGCTCCGTCAGAACGTAATTGTGTATATGGACAGTTCATCCATTCCCGGAATGTAGGATCTCGACGATTTTTGCCTGTTATCGACATTGATACTGGCAAGATGTCGGCCCCAGAGATTCCAAGAACTGTAAAATGTTATAATTCAAGTTTGAAATCGGATAACAAATGACAAAAGAAATATTTTTTGTGTAATATAATTTCAAATTAACAATTTTCTGATCTTTTCCCTAACTTTTACCGTGAAATCTTTCTTCTTGACAAGTTTCATGATTCTACGACAAGGGGAAATACCCTGTAGGTTTTAATGAGTGAGCTTGCGAGTATAAAAATACATGACATAAATAGCCTTTTTTGTTGCACTGATTTAGAAGCTTCAGTTTTTTAGATCGCCATGGGCTCTTTCTTCTTGCCAAGTTTAATGATTCGACGTCAAGAAGAAATGCCTTGTAGGTTTTAATGAGCGACTTTGCGAGTATAAAAATATTTGACATGAGTGGTCGAATCTTTTAATTGCATTGAGTTAGAAGCTTCATGGTTTTACGCCGACAAGGGACCGTAAAACTTAATATGTGACATAAATTTCAACTTGATACGTCAAACCGTTCCTGAGAAAAACGGTTTTGAACAGTAAGTCATACAGACAGACGGGCAACAAAACGATCCATTATGGGTTCCGTTTTTACCGATTGAGGTATGGAACTGTAAAATGACCATCTGTGTCCTTAAAAATTATCCTCATTCACTCGCCGTAGTGGCGTTAAAGAAGTTGTGGAGTGGCGGCCGAACCGCCCCGCGAGGGGTCTCCCGGCTACCAATGCCATACGCTCATTATTATTATGGTAGGGCATGAGCAAAGCCTCCAGACAAACGTTCACGTGTCGAGTTCTGCCGATGGTTTTGAGTGAAGTGTAATCAGGTGTTTCTGTACCTCAGTTATTCATTTCTTCAGCTGAAGCCTGATTCAGCCTGTCAGGGTGTCTTAACTCACAGAACATGCACCGTTATGCATTAGAAAATCCACGTCAGCACTCTGAAGAGTCGTTGCGTAGCCTCAAGATTAGTGTTTGGTGCTCAATGTTTGGTGTCTGCATCGTAACACGATCCTTTCCCCAAACTCTTAATGCTAACCGGTATGTCCAGAACTTTTTAAGCTGTATGTAGATCAGCTTACAGACGTCGAAAGACAAGGAATAAATTCAGTTAGCAGGAGCAACAGTACAATCTTGGCAACTTTGTCGCGAATGCTTGAGATGCTCGGTGAAAGAGGGGAATCAGCAGAGTCTGCGCTAACCACCTCGATCGCCTGGTCTCTTTCTATGTGATTTTTACGTGTGAGACAAATCGAAGAGTCAAGTGTACTCAAATAATCCTTGCATACTGGAACAGTTAAGGCAGACCACTGAAAATGCTGTTGCTGCTATCCCTCAGGCAGAGCCGCTGCGCGTGTCTCACACGGAAAACACTGACGGAAGAGGAAAGTGTTGCACAATGACCACTCTCAGCGAATGCTAACAAACTGGTACTCCAGTACTTCTATTCCTACGGGATATGTTGATGAAAATATCAGCCTTATGAGAGTTTGTTTTCAGCATTTTTGATAAACGAAAAAAAAAATCATTCCCACTGATGAAGAATAAAGCAGTTGGATTTGTCTAACGTTACTGCAACTGTTTACGTTGTGATTGCAACACAACCTACCCCAGAAGAGGTGCACGTGCATCTTAATTTGTATATCTGCAACTACGGAAAAAAGAGACCGAAAAACAAAGAGGAATTCTAATTACTTTTGTTCGTTCGACACATTGCAGAAATACATTTTGTGCCCCACAGATTGTCGGTTTTGTAAATAAATGCATATCAGTAGAACCCTGTGACAATACGGTGCTACACCTCTTATAAGATCTGGCTCGTAGGTTTGTGGGGGTCGAAGGGACCAGACTACAAAGGCCATCGGTCCTATAAGATCTGATTAAAGCAGTATGCTTCCTGTGTCGTCCTCACATCATACACAAAGCGATTAAATTAAAGTATCGTGACAATTATGCGACACGTAAAAGCCTAATATCCCTGCGATGGCTACGTTAAAATGTACGTATGCGCCTGAAACCTCTGCACATTTACCCGATAATACGTTTTAGAAGTGGAATATAAAAAATTATTGTTAGTCAACAGCGGCCAGATGTGCAACTGCTTATACTGCCCTTAGAATTTCTGAACACCAACTGACACTTTCCGCCAGTAGTTCGTTGTCAAGAGGCAAGGTATGAGGAAAGTGGCTACCACTTTTCACTGCTCATGTTCTGGCAGTTGATACCATTCGTGAAACAACTGTGAAGTAGCTGCATTATATGTAAGCCGGCCGCTGTGGCCGAACGGTTATAGGCGCTTCAGTCCGGAGCTTCAGTCCGGAAGCGCGCTGCTGCTACAGTGGCAGATTCGAATCCTGTCTCGGGCGTGGATGTGTGTGATGTCCTTAGGTTAGTTAGGTTTAAGTAGTTCTAAGTCTAGGGGACTGATGACCTCAGATGGTAAGTCCCATAGTGCTTAGAACCATTTGAATTTGCCATATATGTAAATCTGTATCCGGGAATTAACTTTGCTTTAGCACAGTGAGTAATAGCTACTGCTTAGCGTTCCGAAGCATTGACACACGAATGATAAATTACATAGAGTAGTGTTTTTGAAAAAAGATTGTTATCATTGTGTACAGCAAATGACAAAATCGAAGTTCTTTTAATTCAGCACATGCTTGACCCCCAGTGATACAAAGAAAATAAATAAAGAGCAGGAGATCTACATCATATTTCTAAATCAAGAGTATAACATAAGGTGCTGTAAAATTTGGATTAGAGACGAAAGGAAAAGTTTGGCGTCTTGTATGATTGGGATGCCATCGGGCGTTGTACTGGAGGACGCTGTTGGCTATCAGGGATTGTAACGTCGGACGAAAGGGGCCCACAGTACAGCTGTCATCGGTGAAAAGCGATACCATTTACAACCGTCTCCTCGGTATATGGCAGCCACAGACCACACACGTGTACTACTGCTCACCGCACGTAACAAGGCACAGAGATCAGCGGCAGCACACACACACACACACACACACACACACACACACATACACACACACACACACACACACACACACACACACACACACACCATCATGGGAGGTTCGATGAATGGGAAAACGATCACCTGGAATAATTCATCAGGGTACATTCATGAAGATGGTACTTACATCTAAAACCAGAGGAAACAATGCGTCCTTCTTGCCATCGGAGCACCGTACAGGAAAGAGATGGAGGTATCCTCGTGTGAAGGATGTTTACATTCGATTAAATAGCGACGCTGACACGTCTGCTGTTATCTCCCACCGGCTAACGATTCAGGAATCAATTGACCAGTCATTCAGTTTCCCGTCTACAGGACCATAGTTGGCGAACTTTACTTTCAGCACGACAATGAACCATCTCATCTCTTCCGAAATATCGTATGATGGTTTGAGGCTATTACATGCTCCACGGTCATGAGGGAACTTTAGCCCCCACTCCCAAAAAACTCTGATAACTTGACGTCAAACACCATCGAGTAAGACCTGAGCGACTTGCACCGAGATCCGGCCAGTTCTATGAGTTACGCGCAGAAATGAAATGAAATGATCGTACGGCATTGTTGGCCGGGAGGCCCCAATCGGGGGAGTTCGGTCGCCGTATTGCAAGTCCTTTTTACGTGATGCCATATCGGCGACTTGCGACTCAATGATGATGGACACACAACACCCAGTCCCCTTCCGGGAATCGAACCCGGACCCCCTGCGTGATTAGCGGTAACGCTATCGCTACGCTACGCAGGCGGACTATGAGCAGAAATTGATCATTTATGGATCATGTTGGTTCCCAACGCTTTTAATGTCTCGTGCAGCCGGTGCCGCAACGCATCGCCACTGTCATTAGGGGGCACTGGGTGCTACACTGTATCAGGTGTAACGACCTAATTTTACTGCCCATTAGTATACATAATATGGTACGGGTGGGTACCTGAAGAACTGCTGTTCAGATATATCCTACGAGAGTGCGTATACAGATCAGCTACGTTGGCTACGGAAAGAGCGTAGCGAGTAGTGGAAAGCTGACATGCCAAAAATGTTCAATGACGACGTGTCAGCACGCAGAGAAGATTTCTCATGGCAATATGGAGACGAATGTGATTATTGTGGTATACGGCTTCCGAATATTGCTGAGAGGATGGTATCACATTTGGCTGGAAACACCCTTGATGTGTTATGTTAGTTAAAATTACCAAAAATTTGGAACTTTCGGAAATAATGTTATGTAGATGAGGTATTTGTCTCCTGTGTTCGTGCTCCACTGTTGTTTACATTGTTCTCCCATTTCTGTTCAGCCCTTGCCTTTACACAAGCATCATATTTTGGCGTTCACGGAGCATACTGATTTATCAATATAACATGTTAAAACAATCGACAACATTCACCGCGCCTCCGTAACATTTTCTCTGCCCGCCTAACAAAGCCAATCAGAGGGAAGCGTTGCTTTTGCTGTATATTTTTGAGAGCGTGTTGAAAAGTAATGCCTGAGAGTTTCTTACGATAAAATTATTTATACTATTTTTAAATAAAACAAACGTTATTAACGGTTTTCATCTTTATTCTTCATGTATACATATTTATTTCTAAGACGATGAACACTTCTCTCCCAATGAGAGACCGGTTTGTTGGTACCATAACTGCAGAATGTTTGACTTTATTGACGGAGCCACACCCTCACCTCTGCTTACACTGCTTCATCAGTATCAAAGTGAAGTCCTCGAAGGTGTTTTTCAGTTTTGCAAAGGGATGAAAATCGGATGGCGGATGATCGATGACAGTGAACCCAAAGCGTCGGATTGTTGCAGATGTCGCAGCGCTCGTTTGTGGCCTGGCATTGTCGTGCTGAAGGAGAGGCTGCGGATGAACGTTTTCTGCGGTTAGAAACTCGATTACAGCACGCTGTTTCTCACGCAGTGACATAGTTAAGTGACACGCCGCCATGTTACACGCTGTAATTCGGAGCTCTCTAGCAACAAAGGGGTGCAAATATGTAGTCACGAAGAAAAAAGGCGCAGACTGTTAATAACGTTTTTTGTATTTAAAAATCTTTAAGTACTTTCACACACAAAATTCGGAGCACTATTCACCACGCCCTCCTATTATTATTTGCGTGCTTCCTGTATTATTTTACAAAATTCACGTGCTGGTGTAAGAAACATTTGTAGACACTCTGATCAGCTGTGGTCAGGCTGCGCTTATCAGCAAGTGCCGTAAACGACGCAAAGTCTGACGCCGAGTGTGACGCCATGTTTGGCCTCGGATGAATGATTGCTCGCGCGTCATTACTGAACTGTTGTCGCCACCACTGCGGCCATTAGGATGACCACAACGACGTAAAAGTTTCTAGGACATTTATCCCAGCGCTGAATATTAGAAACGACCACACGAATGTACGCCTTTTCCACAGCGCAAAAATCTTTAACTGAAGGATCTTATAAGTTAATTAGTTCCCAATAACTGTAACATTCCAACGTAAGATTTATGGCAACGTTTAGAACTTTCCAAGTAGTCAGTGAGAGAGCAGCATAAGTGGGAGGCATTGTATCAAACCATGATATTAATAGAGAGACGAAATGCGGAAAAACGGCCGTCGCAGTGACAAAAATAAAAGCAAAAAATCTCCAGAATAATAAAAATAAATTTGTGCCACATGCATATAGACCTAGGGCTACGCTACAGATCAGCCTGTCACCGCAACCTTCAATCCAAGAAACAGCTTCTTGTCATATGACGTTCGTTAGCTTCACCAACTTACAAGTGTCAGCTTTCAACCTAACCTACTCCTCATGCTGAGCTGCAAACCAATCTGTCATCAAATTTTTCGTTCCATGTGTGTAGAAAAAACTATCGAAACTGTGTTGGGGAAAATTTAACGAAACCTCGAATAACCTGCTAAGAACATCAGACGGTTTAAACTGCAACTCTCGAAGCACCTCGTCTCGTTTCTCGCCTCTCATTGACTACCTTATAGCCTAGCTACATGAAACTATGCGTCCTAGAGGAAAAGGGCCCTATCTGGTACTGCGCCTGATCTAGATTTTTAACCTTTGAAATCATAACTACTATCATTCTACAAGTCTTCAAGTGTCTAACGGGAATTTGTACATAACAAGAATAGATATTGATCTATCATTGAATCATATGGGAAATCCAAACCTGCCTCCATTATCGACAAAGTTGCCTATTTTGCCTGACTGGATGTAAGCAAACAACTCAGTTGTTTGGTTGTGTCACTGGATCGTGATCATCCCATGACTCTCGAACTAACACCGTAACATTCATTCTGTCTGTCGGTACACTATCTAGGTCGATAAGCTTCCCACCGTAAATTACCACGGTTTATTTGGTGGCGCTCAGGCACAACACTGACGGGTACATCCGCTGAGGGCGTGATAGCGCTTAGCGGGTGATATCACATCTCGGTACCCGGAAGTAGGCCAGACATCCAGGCTTATCTTGTGTGATAACATGAGTCTCCCAGTGAGATTAACTAAGCCGACATCAAGGTCACTACATATGAAGAATCCCAAACTGAAATCGGCGTCATTTTCTTATACAGGTGAAACAATAACAATAATTTTTTCTAAATATTAGTAACGATGACAAATGACTCAATGTGAATAACATGAGGGCTATTCGGGAAGTAAGGCCGATTGGTTCGGAAATAGAAACCACTGTGAAAATCAATAATGTTTTATTTGCAAGAGTTAGCTACACTGTTCAGCTACTTCTCAACATAGTCGCCGCTCTGGTACCCGTCGTATTATTGTACCACCTTTTCAATACCCTCGTCATAGGAGGCACCCGCCTGTGCTTTCTGCCAGTTCTCTAACCTGATCTACAGTTTGTTGCCTAAGCAAAATGTTGTCTTCATAGCCAGCGGCTCAAGTGAGCAGAGATGAAACATAAGGAGTGCCAGTTACGAGCTGTATTGTGGACGATCAAACACTCCCTTCGAAAACGCTGCAGGAGCATCTTCACTGCCCCTGCAGAGTGTGGCCGAGAGTTATTGTCATGAAGTAGGAAACGTATGGATGTTATGTTATGTGAGTTGCGTGACATCAGGCGAAATCCCTCACCAGACCCTCAAACTTGGCGGGAGACGAAGTGACGTGATCAACAGTCGTACTAGATACACTGCCCAAGACATCTGTGCAAAACTTAATGGAAATTTCACTGTAGTTTCCACTTCGCATCCGATTGGGCCTTACTTTCCGGATAGCCCTCATATACTGAATTAATGCTTAGATTCTTACGATAAACTGAATTAAGCTGTTTGCCTAAAAATGATGTATCCTCGAAACCTACCTTCTACACGCAACGAGCGAAATAGCTCCTCTACCGAGTCTTTCGAGGAAATTCCTCGAAACACAGTTGCACCTCGAAGCTTGTGGGTCCCTAGTGGCTGAATTTCTTTTTACTCTATATTACCCTCATTACACCCTTACCTACATCTGTATTTGCATTTTGTAAGTCATTATACGATGTGTGACGGAGCGTACGAGCTGTCGGTACAAACAAGTGAAAGATCGTCGACACTGGGAATTATACCCGCAATGTAAACTGGTCACTAAGCTTGCTGTCAAGTGGGAACTGTTAAATTTGACCATCAATAAATTTAGAAGATCGTGATTTCTTTGACGCTTAGATTTGCTCAAATTTCCATAGCAAGGAAGAAAGTTTGTAGGGAGCACGCTCTGGAAAAAAATTCAATTTTGGTAACAGCCCTGAGGTTGTGGAGAAACTGTCAGAGAGCCTGCGAGAAGTTCATAAAAAGTCTGGAGAAGCCTGTGAATTTTTCACTCATCCGAGAGGCATTTTCGATAATGCAATAAGTAAGAGTATTGCGTAAGAAAGCCACATATTTGGGCTCCAAGACGTGATCTGATCTACAGTTTTGACTAGAGAGACAATCAATAACAACAAAATTCCGTAAACGTCTAAAATCCTTTATGCAGTCCTCTAAAGGATAAAACGAACAGTAAATATAACCTTAATAATTACAATATTACCTGCTTACCAAATACAGATGATCCTTACAGGATGATCATAAAAGATATTATTACATGTAAGCGTGTGTGTGTGTGTGTGTGTGTGTGTGTGTGTGTGTGCGCGCACCATTAGATCTACTGTAAATACGCAAATAAAGTCACAGAAGCACTTGAAAACATAGATCTCAAACTTGTTATGTCCAGTAGAGTCCCGATTATCCGATCTTCGTTTATCCGACCTTCTGTGTTATCCGACCCTTTCACCGCGCCGGCCGTGCGTCAGCTGACGACAGGTCAGTGGCTAACGTGTTGTTTGTTGATACTCAGTTCATTGTCGCCGTCTGCTACTCCTCACTCCTCAGTGCTAACTTAGGTCTGTAGTGGAGTGGGGACGAGTTGCACTTTGTTTATTGTAAAAATTTGTGGTGATGGCTTCAAAACGGAAAAAGGTGGTCGTTTCAGTGGAAGAAAAAATTAAAGCTTTAAAAAGAACAGACAATGGTGAAACTTCATTAAAAGAGGCGCAAGATTATAACGTCGGGAAAACAACAATTGGAGACTGGAAAAGGAACCACAATGAAATTCAGAAGTGGTGTTCTCAGCGAGCAACCTCGGCTGTTTTGGAAGATCGGAAAACCATGAAAAAATGTGATCATGAAAAAGTAAGTGAAGCTTTGTTCCTATGGTTTACTCAACATAGAGATAAAGGTGTGCCCATGTCGGGACCTATTTTGCAGGAAAAAGCCTTAAAGTTTCGTAACGAACTAATCGACGGTTAACCTGATTTCACAGTTGGCTCGATAATGGAAGAAAAGATACAGAATTCGGCAACTTAATGTCTGTGGTGAAAAGCTTTCAGCAAATTTTGAAGCTGTTCAATTGTTTAGGCCTTAGAAACTGCTTTAAAATATATAGAGCAACTGGAGGAAACATCCTCTACCGAGGTATTACTTCTTAAGAGACTGCGCGATTTAGCGGCGAAAAAACGGCAAACAGCAGGTAAAGAAAAGAAAATTAGTAACTTCTTCACACAATAAATATCTATTCAGTCTAATTTGATTTGTATTGTATTAAATGTTTAATTCATTTGGCCTACTTTAGTTTAATTTTGTGTTTTTCTGATTATTTTCCGTGTTATCCGACCCTCCCGCTTATCCGGCCTTGCCGCGGCCGGTTCAGGTCGGATAATCGAGACTCTACTGTTGTTGTTGTTTGCATAGCTCAAGAGATGAATGAGAAACACCCGGTAGTTAATAACGAAAATGATGACATTCTAGTTGTAATGCTAGATGGTGTCTATAAAGCCACTCGAAGTATGAACACAGGAAAGATTCCCTAAAATGACTCTGTTCCGATAAAAAAAGACACTAAAACTGGATGGAAAGAACTTACGCAATTGTTTACAGGGTACCAGATCAATTGCTTAAAACTACAATAGTTTTGTCATAATTGTACATCACAAAAAGAAAGTACACGAGAGATAAAAAACTGTAAACCTATTGGCCTTCCGATACCATACTATGCGTACGATACTGCAGTCCCTGTGCTGTTAAGAAGAACTAAGGAACATCACATCGTTCTTCTTAATAACACTGGCACTGCAGTATCGTATTTATCAGTCGATACCAACGAGCGATTTTCAATTAAAATCTTCTCCCCTGTACGGAAATTACATTGTGTGTGTCCGAGTACAGGTTGTGGGGCACGAACGGCAACGTATAGAGGTGCAGGGTTAGCCGTCGGTCGTACACGGATAGCCAAAGTGATTAAGGTGACCGCTCTGTGCGATAGTTCTCGCACTCATCTGTCCTTGCCATGAAATGAGATCAGCGATAAACTTGACATCAAAACTGCGGACCGCCAAGTAGACGAAGTGAAAAAATTTGCTACCTTGGATGAAGGACAAGGCAACTATATATAAAGAGGGATAGCACAGGCAAAATAAGTCTAAAAACACCTATCACTGAGAGTTATTTGACGAAGAGGTTTATGAGGATGTACGTCTGGAGCCCAGCGTTGTATCAGAGTGAATCATGGACTATACGAAAGCTGGAAAATAAGAGAATCGGAGCGTTTGAGACTTGATGCTTTATTGCAATGATGAAAATTGTGTGGACTGATAAGAAATGAAAAGGTTGTCAGCAGAATCGTCAAGGACTGGAACCTCTGGAAGACGTTGACAAGAAGAAGGAACAGCATATAGGAGATGTGTTAAGACGTCAAAGGAATAACTTCTATGATAGAGGGTACAAACTATAAGAGAAGACAAGGATTGAAATATACCTAACAAAAAAACAACGCAAAAGAAATAGAGGATAAAATTTTAGAAACCTCATTGTCTCCCACTGGGACACGTAAGCTTTGAAATTTGTGGTAAGTTCCTGTGGGACCAAACCGCTCAGGGCAACGGTCCCTAGGCTTACACACTACTTAATCTAACTCAAAATAACTTACGCAAAGGACAACACACACACCCATGCCAGAGGGAGGACTCAAACCTACGACGGGGGGAAACCGCGCGAACCGTGGCAAGGCTGCTAAGACCGCACGACTACCCCTCGCTGCACATGAGTTTGATATTTGTCTCAAAGGTGCCTACGCTCTTCCTCTGTAACGATGCAAAGCCGTGGCGCCCTGCAACGTTACCCTCGGGCTCGACTACGTTTCAAAAAGCAAGATGTCGCCACATGCGAAAAAAAAGAAAAAAACACCAGATCTCAGAAGTGGATTAACGATGTTTGACACCAAAATTCAACGCAGTTCTTCCAAAAGTCGTGGACGAGTCATGCGATGGGAAGGTCCTCAAAGCCCCTCTTACCCATAAAAGACCTCAGGGGATGGCGGGATGGCATAAAGGTCGTCAATGAAATCTCCCCTATCTTTAGGACGTTGACTCCCCCACATTTCGCGGCCGATAACGGCAGTTTGCTGTTCTATGATCAGAGGAAGATATTTTTGATAATCTTTGATACTGCTGACATCTTCCTGGCGCTTCAACCCTCCTCGAAGGACATCATGAGCTAGCAACCCCATTGAATGTGATCTCATTCCTTTAGTGTGAGTGCAACCGCAATTTTTGCTCTGGTGTTCAGGATGGAACCATTGGCACCGTTCAAAACCATTCGACGAATACTGGACGTGCTACTGAGGGTTGCTATGCTTTTTCAGTGATCCAGTGTCACGCCGTCCTGTGGCGTGATCTCAGAGGGCTGTGACATTGATACATACACGAATAAAACGGCAAAGGGTCCCTCTAAAGCCCCCGACTTGGACAGTACCGTCGTTTGGAGTCTCCCACAGTTATTGAGAGTTTTAAAAATGTGTCTTTACAGGGAAAACCTCCGAAACAGTGCTAGGCGTCTGCTGGAAGGCAACTGGTACTGGAGGTGTATCAAGTGGTAGCCTACCTGCATGTTCAAATGGCTCAAATGGCTCTGAGCACTATGGGACTTAACTTCTGAAGTCATCAGTCCCATAGAACTTAGAACTACTTAAACCTAACTTACCTAAGGACATCACACACACCCGTGCCCGAGGCAGGATTCGAACCTGCGATCGTAGCGGTCGCGCGGTCGCGCCTAGAACCGCTCGGCCACCTCGGCCTGCTACCTGCATGTGTGTAGCACTATTGCGAAAGTTTTCTCTGCAAAGGCACAGTTTTAAAGTTCTCAATACACAGGGGCGGGTGGCATTGAGATTATTGCCGATTTGGGGGGCCTTAGAGGTACCCTTTGCTGTTTTATTCACGATTGTGGCAATGTCGCACCCTCTGTGATCATGCACAGGAGGGCGTGACACAGTAGCAATGAAAAATCAGAAGGTCCCTTTGCTACTTCGAATCACGTCCGAGTTTCTTCGAGTATTTTGAACAATTGCTAGTGGTTCCACCCTCTACACTACAGCCAAAATAGCGGTAACATTGCGCTCCAAAGGGATGAGATCACGTTCAGTGGGGTTCCTAGCCCACGATATCCATCGAGAAGGTTTGAAAGTAAGGAAAACATCGGCAGTATCAAAGATGGTCAAGAACGTCTTAATGTTGCTAATCACACTGCAGACTGTCGTTTTCGACCGCAAAATGCTGGGGATCAACGCCCCACGGAAAGCGGTGGTTTCACTGACGCCCTTTAAGTCGCCCCCGGAGGGCTTTTTGTGTCGGTTCTGAGTCGCGCTGTATCTGAAACATTTTTTTTTCTCGGTCACTCATAAGAAAACTGATTGATTTCAACTCTGGGGTTCCCGGTTTTGATCTCCATGCAAAGGCGTCAAATGAAGGGGTTAAATGTGGTAAGGCGGGCTGTGATGACTTCCCCATCATGTGACACGTTCACGGCAACGTTGGGCATAATTGTGGTGATTTGATGCCAATGGGACATCATGAATATATACGTCACATGAACTTCTAAGCTCCGGCCTTTCTTTCGCATGTGTCAACCGGCCTTTCTTTCGCATGTGTCAACACCTTCCTTTTTGATGAGCCCAAGGGTGACGTAGCAGGGTCCACTCTTTTGCACCATTTGTGACGGTACGTCACATAAATATTGACATTTTTATCGGTTGTAAACCGCAGAAAGTATTTTATGAATGTAATTAGTGTAAAAGATATAGTTAATGTTCTTGAAACAACTGATATGCAGCAATAATTTAAGAGTAGCATCTTTATTTAATGTCTATGAAAATAAAAAAGGATCGATAGAGACGCGATTATACGGACGAGGAGGAAGGACGTATTTTGTGGTACACACACTGTTTTGTTTCGCTATACGGAAGGCAGTCATTGAGCGGCTACACGTATTTTATGTAAGTTATTCTGTATTTCACTAAAATAAACTTATTATTATTATTATTATCAAAAATTAATTTCCTTGTAATAGTTGTCACCTAAAATGCTCGCAGTGGCTAATTATTTTTAATAAGTATTTTTTCAGTAATTTGCGCTGCGGGAGGCTCATCCACCGATGCAGCCTCTGGTCGGCCATTACGCACCGAAGTATTAATTTATTTTTCAGTGTTAACATTAACTGTAAATGCGAGAGATTTCATTGTAAGAACCTTTTTAAATTGCAACAGATAATTAATTTACGTTAAAGTTCATTTTTTAAATTATACAGATTCCATGAGTTCAGTAAGTTTTATCTTGGCCGCTCCACGGCAACAATCGAAATTCTCTCGAGCCTTGCTTTGCAATCAATAAATAGAAATTAACAAAATTACATTCAATTCAGTTAACGGCAACCACATTTTAGTCATCACGTTCAAAATCTAAAGTTGGTACATGAATAACAGCGGCCCTTCAAGAACCCCTTTCATATTTACTTATGCACGTAAGTAAACGTGATAAGAAAAGACAATATCCCTGAGAGAAGGAATCATGCACTAGCAAAAGAAAAATTCATGCTGATTAATTAAAAATAAAAATATATAAAATATACATGTAATTTTTTTGTATATAACGTAACAATTGGCACCGACGTCACACATTACAGAGGAAGGCCGTAGGTACATTTGAGCCAAATTTTAAACTTATGTGTAGCAATGGGAGACAATTACGGGGTTTCGAAAATGTTATCCTCTAATTCTTTTGCGCAGAGTAATTGTGGACATTAGGTGAAAGTGCTACCCTGGCGCAGATAGGATGCACAGGAGAGGAATGGAATGCATGGCGGATCGCAACAAACTAGTCAGAAGACGGAGGACCAGAAGAAACGAAATTACAGAGCAGAGGAGAGAGGAGAAGGTATACGTGTTAATAGGACATACCTGAAACTCATTCGCTTTGTGGGTGACGTTGTATTGTTTTCAAATCAAGTTCACAACGAATTCAAGTTAGAAAGTAAGCTTGAAACTCTATTATGATGAGATTAAGACAACGTATAATCAATTAAACAAATTATGAACTCTATTACAGGATGAGCTCATTTATTTTGTAGTTGGGGAAAATGAAGAAAATAACTGGAGGAGTAACACAGAAATATGGAGAAAGGTAAAAACAGGGTTGAGTATTCTTGATAAGATAATAAGGTTTTAAAAACTAAGCGTCTGGTAGATCTGAAAAGAAAAGTTTAGAATAGGTATGCATAACCAATTTTGCCTTACGACAATGAAGCGTCGACTTATAACCAATTTTGCATTACAGCAATTAGACGTCGACTTTTAACACGAAAACTATTAAAAAAACTGAGTAATTATCACTGAGCAAGGGGGATATGAATGTTGGGAATTACTAGGGAAGACAGGGAAACAGATAGATCAAACGGCTAACTGGAGTGAAAGACGTAATGGTGGCTGTAATGGAAATGAAATGGAGGTGGATGCGACATGCAACCAGGCGAATGGATAAACTAATGGACTATTTACTGGATTCCATGAGGTAAGAAATGGCAAAGACGAAGATCTAATTGTAGTTGGATAAATGACAGAAAACTTGTAGGGTAATAGGCGTATTTAAAAAAAAAATTATACATGTTGTATGAAACTGACTGAGGTCAGAGACTGCATTAAAAATTGGTCAGACAATTTTTACTGTTTCAGTCACTTTTTACTAATATTGATTGGCAAGATGCAGTTCGGCTGCATGCTGCCATTATTAGATGCATTACAGTTAAATGCACATTTCATCCCATGTGTGATGAGCATTATTTGCTAGCTGAGCCAGTGAGGTTATGTAGCGAAATGTAACTTTGTATAGAAAGACTCATTTATTTTAGTTGTATGTTTAAAACAGTTCATTAATGTCGTTATTAGCATTTCTTCTAGAAATTTGTCTCGCGCTCAGAGGAGAGCAATAAACACAGTCTCATTAGTTAACATTTTCACATCCAGATGTTGACTCTTAACAGCTAAGATAAACTTATTGCAAGTGCTAAGGTAGTACAATGAATGAAAATACACTCATTTTTATACAGGATGATTCAGCTGCCCCTACCGCTGTCGTTTTATGCAACCCACAATGTTAAGCTGGCGTTCATAACCCATACGCGAGACTTTCCTATTCTCTCGCTAGCTAAGCGCAAATTATAAGTACAACAGAAAAAAATGAGCAGGACGTTTCTGTAGAAAACTTAATGTAGCTAAATTTTGTATAGTCATAAATTGGTCTTCTTTTCCTCGTTACATCATGTAGCTTTCCCATTTCGAAATAATGCTCTTAGTTTGATCTTAATTTGTATTCAACATTTTTTTATTTTTAGGTCCCAATATTTCCCTTATAATTCTTGTTCAAGAAAAACGTACAAAAGTGACGTTCAAACGCAGTTCCACCCATCGCTCGTCCCCCACCAGTCAGCAATTCTAGTATGTTGTTCGTGGCACTCCCTCGTACCACTGTACAAAAATTTCTAGCTACACGAACCGTTTACAATATTCGATCTCTTTTGCTCTCAATTGATTGTGCTATTACGTCACCCACATAGACGGTTGTTCCGTTAACAGTATTAATTTCAATCTGCCTGTGAAAGCAATGAACGAAAAACGCCTTTCGTAAATGTTACGCTAATATTAATTAGGCAGACAATTCGATCCAAACTTAACCCTTTCAAGCACAGTAGTTTCGTAGCCAGAAGGACTGATGAACACAACGAAGTAATGATTTATTTTATGCTGTCAAAACTCACAAAACTATTTGGTAAGATTTACACAAACTCAGTTTTACAACTTGTAAGTGCTCGAGTACGACGGTGGCGTAAGAAAGCCAGTCAATGAAGACCAAGACAGGTCGGATGTGGGAAATAATTCGTGTAGCCGCAAATATTTGTACGGTGGTAGGAGGGAATTTCATGAACAACATACTAGAAAGCTTGATCGATGGGGCTGAATGTCGCACAGAGGTGCGTTTGAAGATCACTTTTGTATGTTTTTCTTGAATAATTTGAAATCTACGGGCTCTAGGGAAAACGATCCTGCGCTGAGTGTGGTGCAGGGGTGCGTTAGAAGATCACTTTTGTATGTGTCTCTTGAACAATTCAGAAACTACGGCCTCTAGGGAAAACATTTGCCGGAACAGAATCTAATTATACTAAATTTCCTGCCGGCCGAAGAGGTCGTGCGGTTCTAGGCGCTGCAGTCTGGAACCGCGAGACCGCTACGGTCGCAGGTTCGAATCCTGCCTCGGGCATGGATGTGTGTGATGTCCTTAGGTTAGTTAGGTTTAGCTAGTTCTAAGTTCTAGGGGACTAATGACCTGAGAAGTTGAGTCCCATAGTGCTCAGAGCCATTTGACCCATTTGAACTAAATTTCCTTCAAAATGGTCGTGTTCATTTCATCTGTAGGACTTATAGTTTTGGCGTAGCAAGCGAGAGATTACGAAAATTTCGCGTGTGATTTACGAATGCCATATATAACATTCCGGGTTGCACAAAATTACAGCGGTAGAGGCAGTTGAATTACCCTATGTAAACATATTTACATAATGACACAAATTAAATTGTCTGATTAGTTAGTATTTCTTGTTTGTTCAGTAATGTTTAGAAATTTTTCCAGTTAATTCTTTATTCTAATAAAACAAACATTCCACACTAGATAAATTTTTTAAGAAATTTGCATTGCTTATTTCTAGCTTACAATTTAACAATCTGTTAGCATGCAGTGAGCAAGGAATGAAAATCGTGCCACGAGCGATAATTTCTAGTTCTTCATAGCCTCACTGGCATACACAGAAATTACTTCTCTTCGCACTTCAAATTAATACACATGTAACTGTAATGCACCTGATGAAGGCAGCATGTGCTAAAAAAACACCGAATTGATATATATAAGTAAAAAGTACCTGAAGCAGTAAAAATTATTTCATAACATGGGTACGTATTATCGATCATCGTAATACCGTATTTGGTGAAGTCTAGGGGACGCCTTTATCCATCAGTGTATGTTATAAGGATACTCATGATGATGATGAAATTAGTGCCATGTCGGTAGCCCAGATGCACCTTCACACTGCATGTTCACCAAATAGCAGACACTAGACTCATCATCCTCTGCTGCCTCTTTCAGGCAGTCGTGCCCTACATAGTCTTCTGCAGCTGTCCTTGTAGCTTTATCTTAACGGCGGAATTAAGGGGGTTTTGGCACACACGTGTTTATCGACGAGAGATACCGGGCCCACTGATTTCGGCAGCTACCAGCGCGTTTATGCAGGATTCGACCAGTGGAACAGCGTATTAGGCAAATTCTCGAGCTCAGTATGAGCATATTATTGTCCTTCTCTACACAATGTCTCTGAGAAGAATATCACGCTGCTGTCCCAAACAAGTTGAGAAGTAAATTAATGCAGCGCAACAGAACAATTTGAGATCTTTGATCAGTAAACGGAACACGCTAGAAATCAAACTACAAAAACTACCGAGATTAAAGTTCTTCGCTGTTCATTCGAAACAACAATTAATGATTCAAAAAGAACCCAAAAAAACTGAAAAACTGATTTCAAGAAAAACGGATATTATTTACCGAAAAGTTCATTAAGTCTTACAATAACAAGTCTAACAATAACAAGATTCTTTGGTACGAATCTTTCCATTAATGACCTACTTCTGCGCACAGAAACCAAGGAATTGGTTTACTAGGAGAGCAGCATCCTTTCAACATATTTTATGTAAGAATCGTGGTCGGTTTCACGCTCATACAAGAGCATTTTCGAGTGACATCAGTACGAGTTCAATCATGTGAACAACGTAATGTTAGAAAAGGATATTTAAGATATCCTCGTGTCTTTTCAGGAAACAATACTGACGTCCACTAAATCTCTGGAAGTCATAAGCAGGGTTTACAGGCCGTTTCATTCTCTCAGATACTAGTATAATGTCTTAACTAGTTCACAGTATCGCTCTATATACTAGCACAAAGCTTGTAAAACTTTTTCTGGATGCAAGTACCACCAAACTGCAATTTCTCTTGCAAGTTTTAATAGTTTAATGCGACCTGGAAAATAAAACTGAAAACTGTTGCTCATGATATACGTCGTTACGCTCCCAACATCGCATTATTTAATCATCTTGTGGTGCAGCTCTCTTGTTGTCTCCGTGCTTGCTAGAAAACGGGGTGAGAAGTTCCGCCTTACGCAAGACACCTTTTTTCTTTTGTTTCACCCATACATGTTCCAGCACTTTTGTGCTACCGTCAGTGAGTTCTATTTTTTATTTTTAACTGTAAATTGTTGTTAACATATTAACATTTGTGTTGTTTACAATATTATGTAAAAGTTGCATTTATAACTTAATTGGCGAAAAGTGGGTGTGAGCATAAGTAACATACCTTACATGATGTTATTGTCCATTTATTTTGGTAGCTGTTCTGCTACACAACATACAACTTGTCATCTGCGAACAGCAAAACGTAATTTATTTTCTGTTTGTTATGCATTTACGGACGGAAATAAGACTGTATCACGTTTTCTTTCTGTAACTTACAGTTTTGAAGTTGTGGTGCGTTCTCCTGTGTTGTTGGCGAAGTAAATAGGCTTACTTCTTTGCCTGTGTTCGCGTGGCAATGCACTTTTTCCGATTACTCAAAACATAGGCGGAGTTTTCGCTGCCATTACGTGTTGTTGTGGCTGTGTGGCGTTCATTTGTTTCGTAGATACTAAATATACTAGATATACTAAATATACTAAAGAAACAAGGACTCAACATAGCATACAGAACCAACAACACAATACAGAGCAGACTCTGAAGAAATACCACCAACACTGACAAATAAAGCCAGTCCGGCATCTACCAACTTACTTGCAACTGCTGTCAATCTATATATGTGGGCCAAACATGTAGGACCTTCAGAACCAGATATAATGAACACCTCAGAGCACTGAAAAGCAATAGCACACACTCAACATTTGCAGACCACCTGGTAGCACACAACCACCACCGAACAAACATTGAAACTGACCTTCACATCCTAAAAACTAGCAGCAGGCTACACCAAAAATTAACTATAGAAGAAAACTACCACATCCAAAAATCAATAGCCCAAGGAAAGAAAGTACTCAATGAATACACATCACTGTGCAACAAAACCCTCCTCGCCACAATAGAAGAACTATACAATTAACACCCCTCCCTCCCTCCCCACACACACACACACACACACACACACACACACACACACAAACTTCTCTCTCTCTCTCTCTCTCTCTTTCTTTCTTTCCGTCTCTCTCTCACTGCCCCAGTACTCAACACACACATCACACACACATAAACCCATACAAACCACACACCACCAACCCAAATACAATTCAAACTCGCGCGCCTCACCCAGCAGAACACTCTACGAAACAAATGAACGCCACACAGCCACAACAACACGTAATGGCAGCGAAAACTCCGCCTATGTTTTGAGTAATCGGAAAAAGTGCATTGCCACGCGAACACAGGCAAAGAAGTAAGTCTATTTACTTCGCCAACAACACAGGAGAACGCACCACAACTTCAAAACTGTAAGTTACAGAAAGAAAACGTGATACAGTCTTATTTCCGTCCGTAAATGCATAACAAACAGAAAATAAATTACGTTTTGCTGTTCGCAGATGACAAGTTGTATGTTGTGTAGCAGAACAGCTACCAAAATAAATGGACAATAACATCATGTAAGGTATGTTACTCATGCTTACACCTACTTTTCGCCAATTAAGTTATAAATGCAACTTTTACATAATGTTGTAAACAACACAAATGTTAATATGTTAACAACAAATTAATAGTTAAAAAATAGAACCCACTGACGATAGCACAAAAGTGCTGAAACATGTATGGGTGAAACAAAAGAAAAAGGTGTCTTGCATAGGGCTGAACTTCTCATCCCATTTCCGCATTATTTAACCAATTTCTCTCAGCCAAATGAACTTAACAAAGAAATGAAATTACGGAAAACACCCTGTGTGGTCAATGAGAACGTTCCTTTGTTTCGTCTTGGTAACTGAGTCATATTTTGCACACACATTATCTAACATGTCGTGTCTATCATGCACACAAGAAGTTTCGCAAGTTTTTGAAGATTCCAGACATTAGTAATTTAAACGTAAAGTGACCCTTGTTTTTCGTAACTACAGAACGTAACTGGCTCTTCTTCTAGTCTCACAAATTCTTCTTGTGAATATGCTTACAAGTGGTGAGTAATTTTATTGTAGAGTAACAATGCAACATCCAATTTTCCTATAAATTACTGATTTGTACAGAAGCAACTGTTCTGGTACAATAAATTCCAATAAGCAGTCAACATAATACTTAATCCATTAGAAATCTTCAGAAGACAGCTGGCAACTTAACAAATGGTTCAAATGGCTCTGAGCACTATGGGACTTAACATCTATGGTCATCAGTCCCCTAGAACTTAGAACTACTTAAACCTAACTAACCTAAGGACAGCACACAACACCCAGTCATCACGGCAACTTAACACGCAAATACTTTCTCTGGAACATTTTTTTTTCTATTGATAGAATAACGCACAGCAAACAACATGTTTGGGAGATACATAAATAACTCACAGCGTCTGACTCATATAATGACAAATAAACAGAATTATCCACAAAAATAATTTAATTTTTGATACTGACTGCATGTAAATAGACAAACCATTTCGAGCTTGGGGTTTTCAGGGTTTTCAATCCAAACACTAGTTTGATATGGCTCTCCACAATGATCTATCCTCGGCAAATCTCTTCATCTGTGGCATAACTAGTAAAACCTACAGCCATTTGGAACCAGATTGCTGCATTCTAGCCTAGTCAGTTTGAGTGATTTTTGTGCGCTACACCAAAATAACTGTTCCTTAATGTGTGAGGAGCTGTCCACTTGGTATCACGTATAAGTACCATCCCACGGACGTCATAGCAACGGAATTGCAAGTTTCCGTCAGATGCCGATAGCAGTCGCCCAAGACGTGGCAGACCCAATCGTCGCGCCAACTGGACCACAACTCCAGCTACACCGTACTTTGAGTGCCCTCTGTCACTGCAGTGTAGGATGGCCGGCGCTAGTGACGTAGCCCATTCATGATCAGAGCCATTTTGCAGTGTGTTGCCACACAGACGCCCCCTGTTCACGGCTCTGTCTTCATCATTCGTGCTTCAGTACAAAGAGACTTTTCTTTGTGGGCAGTATGATAACTCGACTCTATTTCTTCTTGCATCAGTTGTAACGAGTCATGTATTTTTGGAGAAATACAAGGTAAGGAAATCTTTTGTTTACTGTGTTAACTTGTACGCTAATCATTTCTGTTCCTGTCCAGCTTTCCTACGACGATAGTTGCCGCACCACTCTGTAGCCCACCTCCCCTTACCAATGTGTACGAAGTCGTACACAGCAGTCGAATCAATGTACGAGGGTAACCCCAAAAGTAAGGTCTCCTATTTTTTTATAAGTACAGAAATCTGTTTGTATGTGGCAGTTGGACACACTGTTATGAAGAGTGCTGCGTGTAAACATGACACGCCGCGCTGAGGCGCTGTCTTGGCTTGGCAGCCGTTGAGAATGGAGCTCCCTTTGATTGTTACCGCCAAGTGCGAATTGCGCGCAGTCATTCGGTTTTTCAACGCAAAGCGCACTGCGCCGATTGAAATCCATCGCCAATTGACGGAAGTGTACGGTGAGTCGTGCATGGATGTCAAAAATGTTCGTAAGTGGTGTAGAGAGTTTGCAGCTGGTCGGACCGAAATTCACGACGAACAAAGGGGCGGGAGACCGTCAGTTTCTGAGGAGACAGTGTTGAAGGTTGAGCAAAGCATGCCTGAAGATTGGCGGATCACCCTGGATGATCTCTGCACGTTGGTTCCTGAGGTTTCCCGAAGCACCGCTCACAGAATTTTAACGGAAACATTGAACTACCGGAAGATGTGCGCAAGATGGGTGCCACGCTTGCTGACTGAGGACCACATGCGGCAACGAGTTGATGCTTCCCCCGCATTTCTTTACCGCCTTGCAGCCAAACAGGACAACTTTCTGGACTCAATTGTCACGGGTGACGAAACCTAGGTACACCACTTTACACCTGAGACCAAGCAACAATCACGCCAGTGGCGGCATCCTTCTTCGCCAAAGCCGCGGAAATTCAAACACAGCCTGCCGGCAAAGTCATGACAACCGTTTTTTGGGACCGGAAAGGGGTATTGCTGGTCGACCTTATGCCCACTGGAACCACAATTAACGCTGACAGGTACTGTGAGACTCTGAAAAAACTCAAACGGGCAATTCAGAACCGGAGGAGAGGAATGTTGAGCAAGGGCGTACACATTCTCCATGACAACGCTCGCCCCCACATCGCTCTCCTGCAACAGTTTCAGTGGAACATAATCACCCACCCACCCTATAGTCCTGACTTGGCGCCCAGTGACTGTCACCTGTTCCCTAGGTTAAAAGAACTTTTGGCCTGAAAGCGAATCAGCTCCGAAGACGAGTTGAAAGAAGAGGTTCATAACTTCCTGAACAGCATGGCGGCGAGCTGGTATGACAGGGGCATGCAAAAACTGCCACAGCGTCTAAAAAAATGCATCGACAGAAATGGTGATTATGTCGAAAAATACGTAAATGTTCAAGCTGTAAACTGATGTAAACCATTGTAGAAATAAACAGGTCTATGTGCTTGTAAAAAAATTGGAGACCTTTCTTTTGGGATTATCCTCGTGTCTCTTCTTTTAGTCAAGTGACGCCATAGATGTATCTCCCCGATTCATTTTAGTACCTCTGCTTTAGTTACGCACCCTATCCATCTAATCTTCAGAATTCTTCTGTAGCATCATATCTCAAAAACTTCTATTCCCTACTTGTTTGCACAATTTATCTTCCGTGTTTCGCTTCCACATACGTCTGTACTCTACACAAATATCTTCATACATGACTTCTGCACACTTAAATTGATATTTCATGTTAAAATATTTCGGAAACGTTTTTATTACGATTTCATGACTGCATTTTATATCCTCTTTACTTTGCCATCATTAGTTGTTTTGCTTTCCAAATTACAAAACTCGTCTACTGCTTTTAAAGTTTCATTTTCTAACCTAATCCCATCAGCATTACCCGATTTAATTTGTCTACACTCCATTATCTTGTTGTATGTCTGTTGAAGTTGCTCTTATAATTTCATTTCAAGACCCTATCCATTGCGTTAAACAAGCTTCCATATCATTTGACGTCTCTGACAGAATTATAGTGTCACTGACAAACCTTCAGTTTAATTCGGTTCATGGTAATCGATGTTTTTAGAAAGCCTGCAGCTGTGTCATTCCCGACTGAAATAATAAAACATTGCGCCAGTTATGTATTTATTCATTAATCTGGGATAGTGTGAAAGCCTTGCATCGGGCCATTGAGCGAGACGAAATTATTGTTATGATGCTTTGCACGACGCGTTTCGAGAATTTATTTTAATTACCAAATGCAAATCTTTACATTGGTATTTTTGTGATGTTTTGCTCAGCTTCTCTTGCCCTGCCATCGTCCTTTTGTGTTTACACTGAAAACGGAAAACCGTAAAATATAAATCTCGTGATTTTATGGTGTTAAAAAATAGTATTTTTTGTCTGTCTACTTCCAGGTATTGTGCCTTCCTCATTGTCCACAATTCCTGGCTCTGTAGAAGGAGCTAACAATACAATAACCTGTGTGGCTGTCATAAATTTTGTGGGCAACATTTCCCAAAAAGCAGTAAACCTATTTAGATGAAATGAAGTCAACGTAGTTTTTTCTACAAACAACAACCTACAAAAGGAATTAGTTCATATCTTAAACACAAACAGGACAAATTTTCAGACTCGGGAATATACAAAATCACGTGTAAAACTTGCTCAAGCTACTACTGACAAGAACTGTCGTACTAGATACTCTGAACTGTTACGCACATAACTAATTCTCAGAATTAACCGCATATAAAAAATTCAGGACACCCAATTACAAATGTAGAAGAAGATCTTAAGATACTTCACGTTTTCCACAAATCACATGCAATAGATTTAATGGAGACGTTGGGAATTTTTGTAAACCACAAAAAGGAAGGATAAAAAAAATCCCTATAGCAAGCTACATAGTGAATCGATTAATTTCTTTAAATGTTTCTCCTGCATATAATAACTATAGGAAACCAATAAATATGCTCATTCTTTCATATATTTAAGTTAATATTTGTAACAAAATATTATCATATATAGTACAATGCATAATCGATAATGTAATGACAATTTGACCTAAATAGTGTAACATACGAAAAATGGAATACTTCTATATCCAAACTTTTTGTGAAGCTACACCGACATAATATCTTTGTATCTTATTTTGAATTCACATAAACAAACAGTTTGAGTGGTGGTTTGCGTTTTTGTTGATGTCTGCGCTATAAGGAGCACCTGTACACGTAAGCGGACAGATAAAAATATTATTTTTTAACATTAGCACGTAAGAAAATAGCAAGATTTATTTTCTGGTCGCAGTAAAACCACAAAAATAATACTGTAAGGCAAGATAAACTGATCAACAGACCTGTAAACATCACAGAAAATACGAAAGTAGATATTTGCGCTTGATTATAGGAATAAATTTCCGGAACGCATCGCGCCATGCATGAAAAGAAACGTAACTGGTGCGGTGTTTTATTATTTAAATAACAAACCTTCAAGTATTTCTTTCTACTCAATGAACTTAACTTTCCTCCAAAAGATTCGATTTGGTTTACTTTAAAACTGGCTCAGTGTACTGATTAAATAAACATGGGATAGGTTACAATCCCGCTTCACTAGTTTCTGATCAACTGTCGCCCTTTTATGTCTTGGCTCTTACAACCACAGTCTGGTTTCTCAAGGTGATAACTACTGCAGACGCTTTAGTAGCATCTCGCAGCACTCTAGAATTAGTTGCATTAGCTTCTTGTATCCGACGCCCTTTACAAATGTGTAGCACTTTCGCATAGCCTTTCGGACCAATCTGTCTTTCATTTCCCTCCCCTAATACTGGTGTCAACTGTCCATCCCATTTCATTTAGCATCTTACAGTTCCCCTAAAATATGTAAAATGATGTACCGAAGTTCACCACTAATTTGCTAACGGAACTGAACTTATTCACTTTTTTCTGCGCTCTCCATCATTACATCACATGGATATTGTCTCCAAGTTGTTCCGAATTTCTTTGCAACCACCCATGGACAATACATTCCTGTGGGTAACGTTACCATCAGCGAACAGTGTGATAGTGGTGTTGACCCCTTCTGATAACTCGACTATGTTGATTGAGAACATCCGTTATTCTATTACTCATAGTACAGGGACATCCAATGTTACTTTAGCTTGTACTGAGCATGCATCGTGCAGTGCAGCTTAAGGGGACCCGTTCGTCGCAAATGCTTCTAACTAATGCCATATTCGTACAGATAATCCTTGTGACTGTATCTTGTCGTCGGTCAATAGCGCAGTGTAGCGTCTACAGCCTTTTGGAAATCGAGGAAAACGAAATATACTTGTTCACCTACATCTACAATTTTCAAGATATTGTGCGTGAAAAAAATGAGCTATTTTCCATCTGCATGCTAATTCTTTCAGAGAAACCTATTTCCCTTCAGTATTGGTTCAAACGGCTCTGAGCACTATGGGACTTAACTTCTGAGGTCATCAGTCCCCTAGAACTTAGAACTACTTAAACTTAACTAAGCTAAGGACATCACACACATCCATGTCCGAGGCAGGGTTCGAACCTGCGACCGTAGCGGTCGCGCGGTTCCAGACTGTAGCGCCTAGAACCGCACGGCCACACACGGCCTGCTCCCTTCAGTAATATCAATATCGTGCGGCAGACGAACTTAATAAATATAAGTCAGTAATTGCGAGCATCCTTTCGTATACTCTTCTAAATGCGACAGACGCGCGCTGTTTTCTCGTCACTTGCGTGTGCAGCTGGTCGCGCAACACAGATATTTTCCGGCTCCGTACAGCCTCTTGATAAGACTCTCTACGTACATGTGCATGCACAACTTGTCATTATAGCTTTGTCAAAATACCTGTGTTGGCTCTTTCATATCCACTTAAACCGCACCTACGTTCCACAAATCCTATACTATCATTCTTTGTAAACTTAATTTATCGAATGCCTCTAGTATCCTGAGTGCTCTCGAGGCGTACTGTAGAGCTCCAAAAAGTCCATCCATGCCTTTCAGTCCAAAGGCGGCATCGGTAAGGATTATCTTCTGATCCGAAGCAAATGAATGTACGGGTAAACGTGAAAACCTACTTAACGCGGACAGCTTTCTATTTCCTCCTCTACCCAGGACTGTAGCTCAGTAACAAGCGACGCCTGTGCATTGGAGAGAGTGAAATGGAGAACCAGTTGACATTTCCCGGTGAACTTTTCCGTGCGAGTACGAAGATGCGAGGCAGCAACGATAAAATCAGCATACCTTTTCTTGTACTTTCGGGGAAACGACTGTGGTCTGTGCTCAAAAGATGAGGTTATTAAGATCGCATTACGTGCATGGGTACGGCATGTTGCAGGCCATTGGTTATTAGGCAGAAATACTTGGCGGAAACACTGTTGATTGCACGCTGTTGATTATTGAATAAGATATGTTCCACAGGTTCAAAATGGTTCAAATGGCTCTAAGCACTATGGGACTTAACATCTGAGGTCATCAGTACTCAAGACTTAGAACTACTTAAGACCGAGCGAGGTGGCGCAGTGGTTAGCACACTGGGCTCGCATTCGGGAGGACGACGGTTCAATCCCGTCTCCGGCCATCCTGATTTAGGTTTTCCGTGATTTCCCTAAATCGTTTCAGGCACATGCCGGGATGGTTCCTTTGAAAGGGCACGGCCGATTTCCTTCCCAACCCTAACCCGAGCTTGCGCTCCGTCTCTAATGACCTCGTTGTCGACGGGACGTTAAACACTAACCACCACCACCATCTAATGACCTCGTTGTCGACGGGACGTTAAACACTAACCACCACCACCTTAGAACTACTTAAGGCTAACTAACCTAAGGACATCACACACATCCATGCCCGAGGCAGGATTCGAACTTGCGACCGTAGCAGCAGCGCGTTTCCGGACTGAAGCGATTAGAACCGCTCGGCCACAACGGCCTGCAGTTCCACAGGTAAAAGGGAAATTAGAGGAAAGGGGGAGAGGGTGGTAAAGGAAGGAACGTTCCGTGAGTGAGTGAACTTTGGTCAATAACAACTTTCTGCTGTCTTACACTTGTTACTCCAGCTTCCGACAAGCTAAATCCTCAGGCATGGAATGCCGACTGGCACAAGGAAACCAAAGCTCGCATGTGAGGTTACAATTGTCGCTGTTTATACGACTAAAAACTGAATTAAGCTGAGAGGTTTAAGCTGACAATGCTCCTCAGCTGAATAACATGCCCAACTTTTTTTTGGTAAAATCACAGTTCGGAAAGTCCGTGGGAAGTCCGAAGACAGCAAGCGTCATTTCCTGTTCTCGCCTTACATTGTACTCCCTACAATGTACAGTTTTCTGGCCGTTAGCTTTGAACTAAACAACTACGTATTTTGGTTCAACATGCTCTGGCAAAATTCCAGTAAATGCAACAACCGCCAAGCTACGGGCGCCTTAATGCTAATGTTGCGACTTGTACTGCAGTTCATTTGAAGCGTTTCATGTTACCAGTTCCTATTCATCAGGACGGATGGTGACAGTAAAATTTGCAATATTACTGAGGTTATCCTCGATTCGTTTCCCCAGAATAACTTCATATCAGCTTTACATAATCATTTACGTGTTTTATCATATCATTTCCATTGGATACATTCTTATGACCACACTACTAACAGTACAGTAAAATCTACAGGATGTCCAGCGACGGAGAGAGACCCTGATTTCAAAATTAAACATCTCGAAAACTTAGATCGATAGAAGAGTGCGACAAAAGGTATGTTGATTGTGCAAAGTGTAATAATTTTATAAAGAAGTTATACAGAAGTTTCGGAAAGAGCTGAAAACAGATGGCGCTGTATTTTGTGCAGCTCGTACAGCATCAGCGTGCGTTCTCTGCAAGCATTCTTTGCAATCACATCACAATCTTTCCGAAAAGTCCACCACTCGCTGCACGGAGATGGCACAGACGAACAATGAAATTTGTCATCACATCCTGTAGTGAGTGTCTCAATGGAAATGTATTCAGATGCCACGCAAATCGCCGATTCAAGGTCTTCCAGGTGACTGTGCATGAACTACTCGTTGCCTGATCGAACCTCCAATTACAGCTCTGCAGAGACAAACTGTTCTAAAATTGCAAAGTAACGTTCACTACCAATCGTTTCTCTTATGAGAAAAGGGCCAATAACGCCTCCGCTGTATACCGTAGCCCAAAGAGTAACTTTAAAAGAATACAATGGTTTCGTTTCACACAAAAGGGATTTGCGGAACTCCAAAATAGCCAGTTTTCTTTATTCACGACTCCATTCAGCTGAAAGTGTGCTTCATCTTTGAATCAGATGCAGCCAACATCAATGCCTTCTTTATCAATATTATGAGAATCTGCTTGGCAAGGTCATCCCTCTGCCGCACAGCTCGTACAGTTAAGAACTGGTAGCCTTGGAATTTGAGTGGAAACGGTTGTAGGCTCTGTCTCACTATTTTTTGCGTGCTGAAACGCTTCAAACCAATCTCTGCTGCAATTCTTCGGATTGATTCATTTATATTTTTGTGAGTAATTTCAAAAACAGTGTCGACATTATCAGGAGCAACTACAGTTTTCCTGAGGTCAAAATTCCCCGCTAGATCATCAGCCACGCTGCCCGCCCATTGAAATTTGGCGAAGCGCTTGCGAATGGTTTTCGAATCGGGTCTTTTTGAGACATTGAATCGTGTCTGAAAACTGCACCCTGTTGCCGTAACCGCGTTCTGACCTGTGGTATTCCGGTATCAGAAAAACGCGTTGCACTGTGGAATACAAGGAACCTCTTTCTTCGGTACGTCAATTTCCTTTCATGTTTCAACGATGGAACCGATCGCTCTCAGCTGCAACGAACGTTATAGTAGCTAAATATTGCGATTGCAGCACCACCTGTTAACAACTTTTCGAAATATTTCGAAACTTCTGTATAAAATTATTACAGCTTTCACTATAAACATACCGTTTGTTGCACTCGTCTATAGCTCTTATTTTCGAAATACCTAATTATGAAATTAATGACTCCATCACTGGACACCCTGTATTATGAAAAGAGAACTATCCGAAATCTTCCCTGCTGATGCGTCAAGCGCGCATTCAGCACCGTTTAGAGAGATACTGCTTCACTATCTGGATTGTACCTACAGTAACGACATTATAATTAATTTAATGAAATATAACAATAAAGAAAAATGTTTTATCCACCGAAAGCAAAACGGAAGTCCACTTCTCTACCAAATAATCAACAGGTTATAAACACAGAAATTAGAGCTTGGTTAATTGCATGATCCTGCGATAACCGTTCGCGTGTACTTTATGCCGACAATGACGAGATTCAGACTCTAGAGAGTGTCAACTACCGTTTCGTTTGACTCCACTCTCTGCTATTATAGTTTAAAGCCACAGCTATGGGAATTTTGTCGGTCACTGATCACCCGACAGCCTCGCAACATTCCTCTTCGCCATAATGGCGGCAGTAAAATCGTTAACGTTTCCTGCTAGCACATGATTGTGCTGCACGATGGTGGATAAGGCTTATAAATTTCTATGGAACAGTGGCGAACTAAGTGGTTTACTGTTGATAAGTGAAATTATTTTAACAGTTTCATAGAGACGTAAGGCGAAATTGCTAATCTGGGAACCACCATTCGTGATCGGTGCCAAACTTTTCGTAGAAACTGGATGAATACGAGTCTCGCACAAAGAAAGAACGTAATTAAAAAAGGTCTCCGGGTCAAATAAAAACTGTGCTGGAGGGAGCTCGTGGAGATTAAGCCTTTAGACCGTTTACTACGGGATAAATTATTTCAACCGTGCGCGTATCAATGCTTCACATTTAATACACTGAAAGACCTCTTGAAAAAAAAAAAAAAAGAAATTATAAAATTCATTATAACGTGGTAAAAGAACGTGACATTAACCAGACAGTTTTTGAAAGAGCTGGCGTCTCATATGTACGGGTACGCAATATTACGAATGAAGTTCTATATATGAAGTACCGGTAAAGCGACGGTTGCCCCGTTTGTCGAGGGGTGGCCAGAAACGCACCAGGAAGGAAGTTTCAGGTACGTATTTGGAAAATCTGCAGCGTAATGACTTCTGGTGTTGTTACATAGCGGTGGGCGAAACGTAGAAACCAGAATTACGCAAAGCAGACAAAGTTCAAGTCAAAACAAGTTTGCTGAAGGTGAAAGAGCACCGAGAAGACAAAACCGTCTTATAGACAGGAAAAGAAATCTCGACTGTTTTTAGGACGCTTACAGTATCGGAATTGTTATCTAATCAATTTGGGGTACCGACTCAGTTGTGGGACTGGGTTTGCGCTTTCCTCTCAGAAAGGTCACAGTTGATGGTAATTGATGGAAACTCTTCAAGTAAAACAAAAGTGATATCTGGTGTTTCCAAAGGTAGAATTATAGGTCCATTGCTGTTTCTAATCTATATAAATGACTTAAGAGACAAACTGAGTAGCAATCTTAGATTGTTTTCAGATGATGCTGTCATTAACCGTTTAGTGAAGTCATCAGAAGATCAAAGACAATCGCAAAATGATTTAGACAAGATGTGTATCGTGCGAAAAGCGGAAATTGACCCTAAGTAATGAAAGGCGTGAGGTCATCCACATAAATACTAAAAGAAATCCTTAAGTTGCCGTTACACCATAAATCTTTAAGTCTAAAGGGTGTCAGTTCAGTAAATACCTATGAAGTACAATTACGAACTACTTGAAAAGGGCCGGCCGGAGTGGCCGTGCGGTTCTAGGCGCTGCAGTCTGGAGCCGAGCGACCGCTACGGTCGCAGGTTCGAATCCTGCCTCGGGCATGGATGGGTGTGATGTCCTTAGGTTAGTTAGGTATAATTAGTTCTAAGTTCTAGGCGACTGATGACCTACGCAGTTAAGTCGCATAGTGCTCAGAGCCATTTTTGAACTTGAAATGGAACGATCGCATAGACAATGTTGTGGGTAAGGCGAACCAAAGAGTGCATTTTACTGGCAGAACGCTTAGTAGATGCAACAAATCCACTAAAGAGACTGCCTACATTACGCTTATCCATTCTCTGCCATAGCGTTGCTATGCAGTATGAGATTCTTACCAGAAAGGATTGACGGAGGACATCGAAAAATTTCAGAGAAGGGCACCTCGTTTTATATCATCGCGAAATAGGGGACAGAGTGTCACGGATATGATAATCGAGTTTGGCATGATCGTTTCATGAAATTTGAATCTCCAGCTTTCTCCTCCGAATGGAAAAATATTTTATTGTCGTCTACCGACATAGGAGGAAATGATCTCAAAATAAGAGAAATCCGAGCTCGCACGGAAAGATTTAAGAGTTCTTTTTCCCGCTCAACGAGTCAGGTGACGCAGTAGTTAGCACAATGGACTCGCATTCGGAAGGACGACGGTTCAAACCCGCATCCGATCATCCTGATTTAGGTTTTCTGTGACTTCCTCAAATCACTTCAGTCAACTGCCAGGATGGTTCCCTTACAAGGGCTCGGTCGATTTCCTTCCCCGTCCTTCCCTAATCCCAGCTCGTTCTCCGTCTCTCATGACCTCGTTGTCGACGGGACGTTAAACACTAACCTCCTCCTCCTTTTCCCGCGCGCTGTTCCAGAGTGGAAAGGTACAGAACTGGAGTGGAAGTGGTTGGATGAACTCTGTGCCAGGAACTTGACTGTGAATTGCAGAGAGCCGGCCAAAGTGGCCGGGCGGTTCTAGGCGGTACAGTCTGGAACCGCGCGACCGCTACGGTCACAGGTTCGAATCCTGCCTCGGGCATGGATGTGTGTGATGTCCTTAGGTTAATTAGGTTTACGTAGTTCTAAGTTGTAGGGGACTGATGACCTCAGAAGTTAAGTCCCATAGTGCTCAGAGCCATTTGAACCATTTTTTTGAGTTGCAGAGTTATCACGTAGATGTAGATTTAGATACTTGGATAATGATAAGTTTGTTTATAGCTAACCGATACGGAAACCACACTGTAGTTACAACAATCGAAGGACATGGAAGGGAAGCAATAATAGAGAAGAGAGAGAAACAGTGCTGAAGGAAACAGAGAAGAAATTCAGAAAAGCAGTTACACTCTAGGTAGAGGAAATAAAAACTTTAAGATTTGACAGCGACAAGGGTCTGTAAGAACAATTAACGGAATGGATAGTGTCTAGAAATGTGGTTATAAGATGAACAACAACAAAAGGGAAAAGGACCGTAACCTGGTGTAACTGATGTAAATCAGAAGATGCCGAAGGAAGCAGATAAGGAAGCGAAACATTAAAAGCAGTAGATGAGTTTTGCAATTTGGGCCAAATAACTCACGACGACTGGAGTAGAGAGGATATGCATACCAATAGCAAGAAAAGCTTTTCTGAAAAAGATGAATGTTTTAAGAACTAAATTAACTTCATGTAATATAAAGTCTTTTCTGAAAGTATTTGTCAATCGTGTAAGCTGAAAGAGAATTGTAGAAAATATACACTACACACAAGAAGATAATAGCAGCATTTCAAATGTGTTGTTACTGTTGTGGACTGACAAGACAGCCAGTCCACAGTGACGGGTAGCCGAAAGGCACGAGCTTAAACTCAAGCAGGCTGGCGTGAGGTCTGAAACAGGATACGGTATGAATGCTATAAAGAAAAGTACGTAGCTGCTGGAATACTTAACTTTAATCCATCATTTGTATACATCGTTCTTGATGAGACATGCTTCATTCGATAACTATCAATTGCTATGGCGCCTTGCTAGGTCGTAGCCATTGACTTAGCTGAAGGCTATTCTAACTATCTTCTCTGCAAATAAACGAGGCTTAGTCAGTGTTGCATCGCTAGCTAAGTCGTCCGTACAACTGGGGCGAGTGCTAGTAAGTCTCTCTAGACCTGCCGTGTGCTGGCGCTCGGTCTGCAATCACTGATAGTGGCGACACGCGGGTCCGACGTATACTAATGGACCGCGGCCGATTTAAAAGCTACCACCTAGCAAGTGTGGTGTCTGGTGGTGACACCACAGTTACAGAATAATGCTGAAGATTGGATGGGTAGATCCGGTAGCTAATGAAAATGCATTGAATGAAATTGGTTACAAAATAAGTATATGGTCCAACAAAAGGGTTCGGCTGATTTGACGGATTCTGAGGCATCAGCGAATAGTTGATTTGGTAACGGAAGTAAATGTCAGAGGTTTTTAGAGGGAGATCAAGGCTTGATTATAGTAAGCAGGATGAAATAGGCGAACGTTGCAGCAGTCATGGAGAGATTAAGAGGCTTTCACGGGATAAACTATCCTGGAGATCTGCATCAAATAAGTCTTGGAACTGAAAACCTTAGCAAAACAACATATTGTCTGTAATTGTTATCGTTAGTGGGGGAGACCAAGTTTAGTTGGTATAAGGGGCTAGTTGACACACGGTTTCTATATCCTGCCACTGTGGACCTGGAGTGCTGCCATCGCGCTAGAGGGAAGCGCATGTAAATGTGTACTACCCATCGTAAATTTAGTCTGCTTGGAAACGTCACGAAGAAAGGACCCCGATTTCATCATTGTTCTGACTGGTGAGTATGTTTTTTGATCTTAAATCTTCGATCTGGTGAACCTATAGGTCGATCTGAGGTGTTGCTGATGACGGTTTTGGGGAAAGCGGTTAACTCTGGATGCATGCATGTGTCATTATCTTTTATTTCTGATGAATGGATTTGTGTGATATCCATTTTGTTTTTGATGTCCCTGTGAGGCTAGTTTGCATTCTTAGGTATGTGGTCAGTTGGCGCAGCTGTCCCAACAAGTAACATCGAACAAGATCAACAAGAAATGCTCCAGAGTCTCAAAAGCCGTCTGCTAACCCTACAGATACGTTGAAATCAGTTTTGGTGAAGTACCATGCCCGATATTAGAAGATTTTCGAACACGATGGCAACGAGATTTGCGTGTCCACCACGGTCAAAAGGGGAATAACTGGAGATGGCCACACAAGGGTGCTTCAGTATGGTACGATCAAAGAAAAATTGTGCGAAAATAGAACCACTTGTTCAAATAAACGAGCGTCCAACTCCTACATTCCTGGTTGACTTAAAACCACGCATAGCTATAGTTCTGTTTGAAAAACCACGCATAGCTATAATAATAAGCAGAACATATTTTTCATTCGCTGATTATTCACCCATTTAAGTTCATAGCATTGTTTATACATCTAAGTGGAATTTACTTTCATTCAAGCATTATTTCTTCGAGAAGAATTTATATTTTGAAGAACATATTCTTTGGAAAGGATCTTTCCTAAGTTTTGATAAAACAAAAAAATCTTCAGCTGTCGTTTATTTTGCACAATTCGCTACTACTTTCGGTCAATGATCATTATCCAGCATAGCTGGCATAAACTGCAGGAAAGTTATCCCACAATTCAAAAAAAGTAATTTCCTCTTGTAGGCCCACCATAGTACGTAAAAAATCTCTCACACTAATAACTGTGTACGACAATTTTCGTCAAGAAGATTGCCCACACACTCAGTGTGTTAACAACTGTCGATGTGGACTTGCTTCTTGACACTCAGTGTGTAGTAGCTGTCGATGTAGACTTGCTTCTTGACGAAGATTATCGTACACAGTCATTATTGTGAGAAATTTTTACTTGCTATGGTGGGCTTAAAAGAGAAAATTACATTTGTTAAAATTATGGGATAACTTTCCTACCGTTTATGCTAGCTAAGCTTGATAATGGTTACTGGGCGAAACTACTACCGAATTGTGCAAAATAAATGACAGCTGAAGGTTTCATCATGAATTTCGACAATTATTTGGCGGCTGAATATCCCCACCTGCAAACATACATAAAAGAAAGTTCTCGAAAATTGCTGTGTTCTCCCTAAATAGCCTTCTCCACATCAGGTTATACCAACTAACCTCTAGGGGTTAGTTGGCATAGTTGCAAGCTTTTAGGAAAAGTGTTTTTGGGGTTACCTAAATATGTATTTGATTAAATACGTATTAAATACGTATCATTAAAATCGTATTTAATTTATAGGTCTTCCGTGTTTTTGCAGTCAAAAAGTTAAGCTATTCGCCCATACACTAGAATTTCTACAAGTGTTGTACAAAAAAAATAATAAAATCAAAAACCAAAACCCATGCCATCTAGGCCAGGTCCCCTACTTTTACTGCGTTATTGCCTTTAGTCGCTTTAAATGATATTATTACTGTATCACACCTAATATTCTCGTCATTCCATACCTACAAACTCTCTTAAATGATTCGCTATACGCCTCTGGAAATTAAGAACATTCTCAGGTACGTCGTGGTACTTTCTGTATTACATAATTACATCTCTCATAGAAACAGGCAGACGAAGCGCATCGAGGCCTGTTTCCTTTCCTCAATATGAAAAAATATATTGGTGGCAGTTACTTTCCGTTACTGCTGGTAAGTACATTTTACGAGGGGACTTCAGAAGTATAGTTGCGGGAAGCAAGGTAGCTTTTATTTAATGCTGCACTGTACTCCAAAGTGACAAAAGTACATGATAGTTTTTCGACATAAACACTAAGTCCCTGAAACAATGGTCTCAACATTCTAACACTTGTTCAGTTCCTCGATGATAGAAATCCCCTCCTTTGTCACGGAGCCATTCGAGAACCGCTGCATGAATGTTCCCGTTTTGGAAAATCTGCGATGACTGTGAATCAGTTCCTCGAGTTACTGGACATTGTCGCCTGTGATCGATGACGAACGCTTTGCTTGCCATTAGCGTTACTCACGTTTGTGCGGCCTTGGTCAAATTGTTGGCACCGGTTCACTACAGGTGGATGCGACATTGAATCTGGCCATATACATCCCTAATTTCAAGGTGAATCTGCCAGAAATTTAGACGTTTTGCCTGCAAGACTCGTACTGTCCCGAGACCTTCAACAATGGACTACGTTTCCGTTTGCATTTCACTCGCGCACTGTGGTGCACCTGTTACCCATACCGCACCAGATCTGTCTCTGCAGAAAGCCCAGTAAATGCACTCTCTTCTGCCAATGCCCCACTTTTGTTGCGCAGTGTCTTAGCGTGTAACAATATATGTAACTTGCTTTCTGAAGTCCCGTCGTACAATCATTTATAGGTGAGTTGTAGCGTATTTTTTTGAATTATTTCCATCCTGTGTTTCCACTGTTGTAATAAATTCTCGGTTACTGTTAGATATCGATCAAAAATAAAAGCATTAGTAAATATACACAATTATAGCGTCTAAAAATAATAAAAATATATCAAAAATTATATATAACAGTATTACAAGAAATTTCGTCAAAGGCGATTTTTCAAACGTTATCCAGAACGTCTCGAGAACAAATAAATGTTCTTCTAATACAAAACCACCAGACCTTTCCACTACAACAAAAATAAAGAATTAGAAGGTGCAACATTTAGCAACGCGACATCAAAGTATGCTGAAACTTGAGAAAAAAATTATTGTTTGCATATTTACATCTTAATAGCTTCTCACATAGGTGTAACTGCTGCATTTGGTTAGAAATGATAAAAAATAGTTTCTGTATGCGACTCCTAATGAGCAAGCAATATCCTTTGTTTGTCGAAATTTTTATTCTGTTGTGAAATTGTTGAAATATTGTCGCGATTGATTTTTCCCCAAATTTGACCTCATGTAGCAGAAGAATGGTCAACGACACAGCATTAAAATTTTAGGTCAGATGAGCACTGACAGTTGTTGATGCGATCCCGATATCTCCTTCGGATTAGTTACAGTTTCAAGCTGTCTTATTTATAACCAAAACTGGCATACAGTGAGGTAATAAAGTCATGCGAAAGCGATACACACATATAGGGATGGCGGTAGTATCGAGTACACAAGGAATAAAAGGGTAGTGCACTGGCATTGGCACATTTCGGAAATCAATAGGGAATTCGGTATTCCGAGATCCACAGTGTCAAGAGTGTGCCGAGAATACCAAATTTCGGGCTTACCCGTCACCACGGACGACGCAGTGACCGACGGCCTCCACCTAACGACCGGGAGCAGCGGCGTTTGCGTTGAGTTGTCAGTGCTAAGAGACAAGCAACACTGCATGAAATAACCGCTGAAATCAGTCTGGGACGTACGACGAACGTATCAGTTAGGAGAGTGCTGCGAAATTTGGCGTTAATGGACTACGGCAGCAGACGGCCGACGCGAAGCACGAAATCGCTTGCAGCGTCTCTCCTGGGCTCGTGGCCATATCGGTTGGACCCTAGACGACTGGGAAACCGTGGCCTGGTTAGATGAGTGCCGCCCTAAGTTGGCAAGAGGGGATGGTAGGGTTCGAATGTGACGCAGATCCCACGAAGCCATGGACCCAAGTTGTCAACAAGGCACTGTGCAAGCTGGTGGTGGCCCCATAATGGAGTGGGCTGACTCCTCTGGTCGAACTGAAACGACTGAGACCATTTGCAGCCATTTCCAAACAATGGTGGGATTTTTATGGATGACAATTAGCCATATCGCTGGGTCACAATTGTTCCCGATTGGTTTCAAGAACATTCTGGACAGCTCGAGCGCATAATTTGGCCACGAACATCGCCCGGCATGAATCCCGTCGAACCTTTATGGGACATAAAAATCCTGCACCGGCAATACTTTCGGAATTACGGACGTCTGTAAAGGTAGTAATGCTCTATATTTCTACAGGGGACTCCCAACGACTTGCTGAGTCCATGCGACGTCGAATTGCTGTACTACGCCGGGCAAAAAGAAGTCCGACACGATATTAGGAGCCGGGCGGATTGGACGAGCGGTTCTAGGCGCTACAGTCTGGAACCGCGCGACTGCTACGGTCGCAGGTTCGAATCCTGCCTCGGGCATGGATGTGTGTGTTGTCCTTAGGTTAGTTAGGTTTAAGTAGTTCTACGTTCTATGGGACTGATGACCTCAGAAGTTAAGTCCCATAGTGCTCAGAGCCATTTGAACCATTTGGACGATATTAGGAGGTATTCCATGACTGTTGTCACGTCGTGTAGAACTCAGACCATATTTTGCTGCCCCATTCTGAAAGCCTTTGTAAAGCACGAATTTCTTGTATCTTAAGCTCAAATTTTGCCCAGCTGTTTTTTTTTTATGGGGAACATCTGCGCAGGATTTCATTCAAATTGAAGATTGTCTGATGGACAGACTTCCCTAAAATTTGCCCACTTGATGCTGAAAGAGTGATTTACATTCGCTGACGAGAGTCTGGAGAAACTCTGAAGAATGAAAAATGCTTTGCTTCAAGTCGCTGAAGACTGACAAAACACTATGAAGAGGACACGGTGTTTTGCTTCTTGTTTAGCTGAAACTAACCGTACTCCTTTTGACTTTGCCGAGGGTGAATCTGAGTTAGTTTCAGGTTTTAATATTGAATATGGTGCAGGAGGTTTTACTTTAATTTTTTTAGCTGAGTATACTAGTATTGTTTTTATAAGAATGTTATTAGCTTTAATTTTTTGGCACAGAGCGAGGTGGCGTAGTGGTTAGCACACCGAACTCGGATGCGGGACGACGACGGTTCAAACCCGCGTCCGACCACTCTGATTTAGGTTTCCCGTGATTTCCCTAAATCGCTTCAAGCCAATTCCGGGATCGTTCCTTTGAAAGGGCACAGCCGATTTTCTTATCCAATCCCTTCCTGATCCGATGGGACCGACGATGACCTCGCTGTTTGGTCCTGTCTCCTAAATCAACCAATCATGGCAGGCAGAACATTACGGAACTAGAAAAATGGAAAGCAAACTGGCGAGACTTACGTGTAGCCGGCGAGCACGTTCATGAGGGTGGTCTTGCCCGCGCCGGATGGGCCCATGATGGCAGTCAGCTGCCCGCTCCGGCACAGACCGCTCACTTCCTTGAGCAGCGCACGGCTCTCTGCAACGCACCACAATAACCCTCTCATATCACATCCCGCAACACAGAGTTATTTTCTACTACTTACAAGCTTAAAGCTGTAAATTATCATTACTTATTCTTGTTCGAGAAAATATGGGCGGGGAGAGAGAGGGGGGGGGGGGGGGATCAGCTTGTATTCAGTTAAGGAAAAGGAACACGAGACTGGATGTTTGAGAATGATGGGGCAAAGAGTGCTAGGAGTTAGCAGGATTACGTACATATGTTTTGTTGCGTGGGAAAAGGACTTTGACAAAGCATGAGAAAAGGCGAGAGGCATAATGGTAAGAGGAGTAAGGATGAAGACAATTAAGTATGCAGATAATCAAGCAGTGTTGGTTAAGTCAGAGGAAGGACTACTACTTATGATGGAGAGAATCGTAAATTGGAAAAAGCATATGGAATGAGAATAATACGTAGTGGAAATCAGTATAAAGGTGTGGATATTGAACCGCATCATCTTCATCTTTGCCTAGGTGTGGTGTGTCGTCTTCCGGAGCCTTGGCTTTGCTCTGCCGCGATTGGTCCGTTTGCTTTTAAATTTCGGAGGGCGCTGCGTTCTGGGGAGAGACCTGCTGACGCCTGCTGACGACGAGAGTATCGAGTGCTGCTGCCGGACTGAGACGGGGAGTTTAGTTTCCGGTTGTGTGGCAGCGCAATGTTGCGGGAAGGGTGGTATAACTTCCTGTGAATGCACGTGATTGCTACGAGCGTATCTACTCGGGACGGCGGCAGTCGTTCTGGACGGGCTGTGTGATAAGGAAGCTCGGCGTGGCAACTGTTGACGCGGCGTCTCCGTGTTGCTATGACGGAACTGGGGCGGTTGACATAACTCGAGTTGGTGCTGGTTGCAACCTGTCGCCGAATGCTTGTCTGCTTTCTGGACTAACGGTGAGAATTTCTTGACTTGATGTGTCTCACTCAATTTCTGCCCGTGTCGTCGGGTGTGTTTTGATTTAAGGTCGTGTGCCATGGTGTTTCCCAATTTTAGTAGGCTCAGGCGTGCCCGAAATCCCGATTCAATGGTCTGCTGTTATATTGTCAAGTGTAACTATCACTAGAAAAAAGTGTTAACACTGTGTGCCTTAATAACTGAACCTAAAATATTATCTGTGGTTGAAATTTTATTCTGACCCAAGTGCAATAACGATCTTGTATTTTACAAGTTGCTGAGTGGTATTATTATTTAGTACTGGCCGTCACATTTATTAAGTCGAAGATTTACGAAGGTCAGTGGGCGTCATTAACAGTGCCTGCCTAGATAGGCGTTATATTTTGAACCATGTGTTTCAATGTTTAGTAATTTTTATTTTATGTGTTATAGAGAGTTGCTGACATGCCCTAATTGTCTTTTGGTCTTTACTGCTCTTTTGGACGAAGTAAATTAACTGCTGGTTTTGCATTCTTGTAGCATTATCAAAACAGCATTTGTGGTTATATTTGATTGGCCCTTCTGGCCGAATGATTAAAATCATTTCTTTCAGTAACTTATTGTATTAGTCATTCTGACATTACAGCTGTGAATGTTCAACGGCCCTTAGGCCTGTAGTTTAAAAAATTTTAACGTGTTTTGTGATGTGTATATATATATATTTGTACCAGTGAACAAGTGTTTTTTTAATGTTTAATAAAATTAAATTGTGTTTGAAACTGTAACCTCATTTGGGTCTACGCTTTCACTCCCTGCAGCCTTTGAGTTCTGCTTACCTTACATTTTGGTTAAGTTTTCCCATACCACGACGTGTCAGATATATGCAGGAAAATTAACATTGTCTGTTGGAATAGCTGTGCACAATGTATATGCAGTAGTATGAAATCTACGTAGTATACCGACAAGTGCAGTCAAATGGTATAGCATTTTATGTCAGTAAAGACATCAGTGATTCAGGTGTCAGGTTGGAACATGGTATAAAGGCAGTCGGCTCTGTGCGGTGTGTGCGTACGTGCCTTTACTGCAAATAGGAAGCAGACACCATTGGTGAAATTGCGTGTTGTGTATATAAACCACGACTGTGACAATGCCACGCGTAAAACAGTTACGTGACGAAAAAGCAAAAATCGGTGCTTACAATGAAATGGGACTCTCTAATCTTCAAATTGCCAAGGAGCTGGACTGTTCAACAACAGTGATTGATAATTTCGTGGGTGCACGATATGGACAGAACTAAAAATATGGGCAAAGTAGGAAAATATCTAAGGCATAAAAAGGTTTACTTTCAGTAACGGCCTCAAACGGTTTTTCTTCTCAAATTGTCGCTGATTTATAGTTGTCAATAACCGACAGACGTGTACGACAAATTTTGTCAGATGACGAACATCTGCATTCAAGAAACGACTGCAGAAACCTCCTCTAATACCCAGACGTCAACATGCTAGACTGGAGTTTACTGAAAACGTATATCATGGACATCAGATTGGGATAAGGTGGTCTTCAGAGATAAGAAGGAGATTAATTTAAAATTGGTAAATATGTGGTAAGATCTTATGGGACCAAACTGCTTAGGTCATCGGTCCCTAAGCTTACGTATCACTTAATCTAACTTAAACTAACTTACGCTATGGACAACACACAGACCCATGCCCGAGGGAGGACTCGAACCTCCGACGGGGATAGCCACGCGGACCGTGACAAGGCGCCCAGACCACGCGGCTACTCCGCGCGACAGATTAATTTAGATCGGCCGGATGTGCAATAGTTCAGTGTTAATGGTGTGATCTGAGAACAGAGCAGCAGGTAATATTGAGCAAAATTTTTGATGGTGGAAGTGATATGACTAGGGCAGCCTTCTGCTGTAAAGGTAAGTCACGCATTGCTTGGCTGAACACTAGAATGAACACTAACATGTGCACTGAGGTGCTAGAGACAGCATTAGAATGTAAGAGGTCCTAGGGAACGAAAGTATAATGTTTCTGCTGCAACCAAAAAGTAGTTTGAAGATAATTATATCAATGTCTCGCTCTGGCCTGCACGTCTCCCGGATTTAATTCCTGTGGAAAACCTTTGTGGAATACTTGCAAGGCTTGTTTATCGCAATGGAAGGCAATTTAAGGCCGTGTGTGAGCCGAAAAGCTCGACACGAGAAGAGTGGGCGACAATTTCACTGCAAGAACAGCAAACCCTAAAAAAATCAATTACGAAGAAATTTTTGGAGTTCATTAGGAAGATCGGAGGTCGGACAATGGACTAAAAAAGCAATAACAGAACCGTGAGTGCCTTTATACCGATTTCCATCCAGATGCAAACGCCTTATTTTGTTACTCGTGCTATGAAAGAAACTATGCAGTTCCCTCATGACTGTCGATGTCTCATATGTGTCTACTACAGTCATAACAAGTTCGATACATGCATGCTTCAGAAATTTCGTGAAACCCTGCCTTTATACAGACTGCCATTACTATAGTTAGAAAGATCAAAGTAATGAGAATCAGCAGACATGAAGGTAGGACAAAATATCATTGGAAGGAAACACTTTGGAACAAGTAAAATCTTTTAGGTACTTACGATCTTTCATGAAAGAAAATGAAAGTTGTGTGCAAGGGATACGAACTATGGGTGAACGGGATACGAACTATGGGTGAACGAGCTTCTGAAAAGGCGAAAGGATCGTTGACAACAAAAATAATTCCGATAGAACAGTGTTTTATCTGCAGTGTAGTACTGTATGGCAGTGAATCAGGAAAACTGAAATACACTGCCAGAAAAAAAAGAAAAAAAAAAAAACAAGACAACTAGTGGAGCACCCAGAAGGGGTGAATAAACTTCACCGGTTGAGAGTAGCTGACGTTATTTCAATGATTATAAAATCGAAACAAACTTAATGAAGAACTTGGTAGTATCAGCCCACTTATCAGTAGGACGTTACACCGTCTCTGGCCTGGATCCTTGCATTAACTGAATGGGAAGGGTTTCATAAAGCCGTTGTATTCTCTCCTCAGGCAATCTGGCCCATAACTGTTGTAACTCATCCTTGATATTCCCAATACTGGCGCTGGGACAGAACTGACAATCAAACTGGTTCCACACATGTTTATTTTATCTATTTAGACGTCAAGTTCCGTTGGACCAAATTGAGGAGCAGATCTCCAAAGTCATGGAACATGTCAGTACATGAAGTTACGACATAAAAGTAATAACAGATAAAAATAATATGTTTGTGAACCCAGAAAAGTCAAGCCTTAAGTTGAAGTAAACGCAATCAACAATGCAACAAGAATCAGCTTCATTTTTCAAGGAACTCTTCGACAGAACAGAAGGAGTGACCCATGAGGAAACTCTTCAGTTTCGATTTGAAAGCGCGTGGATTACTGTTAAGGTTTTTGAATTCTTGTGGTAGCTTATTGATATATATACTGCACACCTTTCTCCACAAGAGTTAAGGAAGACCGATCCAAATGCAGGTTTGATTTCTGCCGAGTATTAACTGAGTGAAAGCTGCTTATTCTTGGGAATAAGTTAATACTGTTAACAAGAAATGACAGTAAGGAATACGTATATTGAGAGGCCAGTGTCACAATACCCAGACTCGTGAACAGGGGTCGACAAGAGGTTCGTGAACTTACACCACTTATTGTCCGAACCGTCCGTTTCCGAGCCAAAAATATCCTTTTAGAATGGGCAGAGTTGCCCCAAAATATAATACCACACGACATAAGCGAAAAAAAAAGCAAAGTCGACTAATTTTCGTGTCGAACGATCACTTACTTCAGATACCGTTCGAATAGCAAAAATGGCAGCATTAAGTCTTTGAAAAAGACAGTTTACTATCTATCTGGACACCTAGAAATTTGAACTGTTCATTGTCACTAATCATATGCCCATTCTGTGACATTAAAACGTCAGATTTTGTTGAATTGTGTGTTAGAAACTGTAAAAACTGAGCCTTAGTGTGGTTTAGCGTGAGTTTATTTTCTACAAGCCATGAACTTATGTCGTGAACTGCACTATTTGAAACCGAGCCAATGTTGCACACAACATCATGTACTACCAACCGAGTGTCATCAGCAAACAGAAATGTTTTAGAGTTACTAGTAATACTAGAGGGCATATCACTTATATATATGGTGGTCTATCGAGAACAGATCAGCGTATCATGCTGGCCACGGGAGTACCTCAACATCACGCAGACAATGCATAGAGACATGTGCCATGAATGAATGAGCATTGTCCTGTTGAAAAAGTAGCACCACGATACTGTCACATGAGAGGTAACACATGAGGACGCAGGATGTCCGTGGCATACCGTTGTGCTGTCCGAGTACCCTCACTCACTACCAGCCGTCACCTGAAGTCATGCCCGATGGCTGCCCACACCTCTCTCAAAAACAATGGGAGACTGGAACCTCCCTCCAGGTCGCCGTCAAATGCGCCGAGGATGGTCGTCTGGAGTAGTGCAGGTTCATTGCTGAACATGACGCGACACCATTCGTCAGCAATCCATGCTTCCCAGTCACGGCACCACATCAAACGCAGCCGTTTGGGTTGCAGGGTCAACGACGTCTTATGCGTATGATGGCAATTCCCTAGCCCGATTGTTGCTAGTCACCTACCAATGGTGTGGGATGACACAGAATATTGCAGGGGGTACATTACTCTCCGATGACAGGCGCAGATGTGAAGGATTTATGATGCACACAATACGGCGATCTTCCCTTGTGGCTGTGAGACGTGGTCTACCCTCACCTCCGCATGCAGTCGAGCGTGAGGCTACTGTTACAAACGAATAGCCCATAAATCTGGATATTGCACTACTCAACCAGCCGGTCAAATGGAGACTCACTATGAGGCCCTATTCAAACTCCGTCAAATGTTGATAGTGGTGTGTCACGTGAGTACGCGGCATCTCCATGTCCCTGACAGCGTTTATTCAACATTTGGCGCTGTTCACTCCCTTACATGAGTATCAGGTCTAGTAAAAACACTAAATACGAACAGCACTAATGGGCGTTCTGCCTGTCACAGGTAATTTACATATCCGACGATGGAGAGTTTGTGTACGAAGTTACGTTGACATCTGACTACATCTTATGGGTACTTCAATTTCTTGGCGGCAGTATAGAAAGAGGAAAAATACTCCGGTAGTTTTGAAATGTGGTTGTCGAGAAAATTTCTTAGAGTGAAAAGCACCGACAGAACGACGAATGAAGAAGTACTTCTACAAACAGGAAAGGGAAAAAACAAGCGGAAATGATAAGAATGAGGAAAACATCTAAAATGGGACATAGCTTCGAAGAAATTCTCTTCGTTGAAGGGCTATCCAAGGAATGATCTCAAGGAAAAGAGGGAGAGGAGTAATAAGACTTGTAAAACTAGATAACGTTCAAAATAGTAAAGTTAGCAACAGATTAAGGGAAGAACGCAGGAGAGGGGAAAGTGGAGAGGGGCGCAAGACGGATACACCAAAGGCAAAAAATCTTGTACGATATCCCAAAAACATATATACAGGGTGCATCACAAGAACTAGGAAGTATTTTAGGAAGCAACTGTAGAGATAACGACAAGCTAAGAAATCCATGCAAACAGGTGTCGAATTTTCTGTGGCTGTGGGGTTACAGTCACCCAGGGACTGGACAAAAGTATGGGAACATCATGGTACTGAAACAGAGGATGACAGACTAAAGGCCTAAATACTAAATGTCTTTTTCCAACGCTGTTTCACAGAGGAAGACTGCATTATAGTTCCTTCTCTAGATTGTCGCACAGGTGACAAAATGGTAGATATCGAAATAGATGACAAAGGGTTAGAAAAACAACTAAAAACGCTCAAAAGAGTAAAGGCCGCTGAACCTGATGGGATACCAGTTCGATTTTACACAGAGTACGCAATGGAACTTGCCCCCCTTCTTGCAGCGGTGTACCGTTGGTCTCTAGAAGAGCGTAGCGTGCCAAAAAATTGGAAAAGGGCACAGGTCATGCCCGTTTTCAAGAAGGGATGTCGAACAGATGTGCAGAACTATAGACCTATATCTCTAACGTCGATCAGTTGTAGAATTTTGGAACACGTATTATGTTCAAATATAATGACTCTTCTGGAGACTAGAAATCTACTCTGTAGGAACCAGCATGGGTTTCGAAAAAGACGATCGTGTAAAACCCAGCTCGCGCTATTCGTCCACGAGTCTCAGAGGGCCATAGACACGGGTTCCCAGGTAGATGCCGTGTCTCTTGACTTCAGCAAGGCGTTTCATACAGTTCCCCACAGTCGTTTAATGAACAAAGTAAGAGCATGTGCACTATCAGACCACTTGTGTGACTGGATTGAAGAGTTCCTAGATAAAAGAACGCAGCAGGTTATTCTCAATGGAGAGAAGTCTTCCGAAGTAAGAGTGATTTCAGGTGTGCCGCAGGGGACTGTCGTAGGACCGTTGCTATTCACAATATATATAAATGACCTTGTGGATAACATCGGAAGTTCACTGAGGCTTTTTGCTGATGATGCTGTAGTATATTGAGAGGTTGTAACAATGGAAAATTGTACTGAAATGCAGCAGGATCTGCAGCGAATTGACGCATGGTGCAGGGAATGGCAATTGAATCCCAATGTAGACAAGTGTAATGCGCTGCCAACACATGGAAAGAAAGATCCTTTATCATTTATATACAATATAGCAGGTCAGCAACTGGAAGAAGTTAATCCCATAAATTATCTGGGAGTAGGCACTAGGAGTGATTTAAAATGGAATGACCATATAAAATTAATCGTCGGTAAAGCAGATGCCAGACTGAGATTCATTGGAAGAATCCTAAGGAAATTCAATCCGAAAACAAAGGAAGTAGGTTACAGTACACTTGTTCGCCCACTGCTTGAATACTGCTCGCCGGTGTGAGATCCGTACCAGATAGGGTTGATAGAAGAGATAGAGAAGATCCAACGGAGAGCAGCGCGCTTCGTTACAGGATCATTTAGTAATCGCGAAAGCGTTACGGAGATGATAGATAAACTCTAGTGGAAGACTCTGCAAGAGAGACGCTCAGTAGCTCTGTACGGGCTTTTATTGAAGTTTCGAGAACATACCTTCACCGAGGAGTCAAGCAGCATATTGCTCCCTCCTACGTATATCTCGCGAAGAGACCATGAGGATAAAATCAGAGAGATTAGAGCCCACACAGAGGCATACCGACATTCTTTCTTTCAACGAACAAAGCGCGACTGGAATAGAAGGGAGAACCGATAGAGGTACTCAAGGTTTCCCTCCGCCACACACCGTCTGGTGGCTTGCGGAGTATGGATGTAGATGTAGATGTAGAACACTGTGTGTAAAGCATGCTTGAACATAAATTTTCTTTTATGGTAATCCAGTAGTATCGTGAACACGCCGAAAGCACTTATCGTTCTGAAGTCCTTTTGCGTTTGGGATGTAAAATTAATGACGCTATGTCCATAACATGTATAGATGAGTTTCAAGCTGGTCTCAACAGGAGAAAAAAAGGTATGTACATTGCTTGGCAATTGCTAAGGAACAGATACGTTGCTGGATAGGAATAATCAAAGTTAATGATGGACGACATGAAACACAGTATATACGTAATAGAGGGGATGGTATATTTACAACGAAAGATGGTACAGATTTTACTACATGGGTAAGCAGGATAACAGACATAAATAACGTTCATGTTTATCACAGGTCATACTCCCAACGTAAATGTCGATACCGGGCTGTCAGTGGAACAGGCCCCGCTCCGGCATTAGCGCACTTTTTACACCTGTTATTCGTGCTGCTGAAGCGTATTCGAGGGATAATGTCGCACTTCTCTCTCAAGGCGGCCTTCAGTTCTTGCACGGCTCAGGAGGGGGCGTTTGTTGAGGAACACGTCTGCCAAGAGCATCCCAGTCAATCTCTATAAGGTTTATGTCCGGGGAGTACACAGGCCACTATCTTCATTTTCCAGTCTGTCCGACATCTAGCGGTATTGGGTGGGCGGGAGTTATCGTCCATAAACAGAAATTAGGGACCTACCGCACCCCTAAACAGACGGATATGATCCAGAACAATCTCCCTGCAATACCGCTGTGCTGTAATGGTACCTCGCTCAAAGATACGAGGCGGTTTTCGGCCCTGTGCATAGTGCTGACCACGCCATAACGCCTACGCCATATCGATGATGGTCACGAACGTTCCGTGGTGTGTAACGTGCTCTGCTCTCTCTCACACTAATACTGTTGACCACTGTTGCTGCCGGCCGCGGTGGTCTAGCGGTTCTAGGTGCGCAGTCCGGAACCGCGCGACTGCTACGGTCGCAGGTTCGAATCCTGCCTCGGGCATGGATGTGTGTGATGTCCTTAGGTTAGTTAGGTTTAAGTAGTTCTAAGTTTTAGGGGACTGATGACCACAGATGTTAAGTCCCATAGTGTTCAGAACCATTTGAACCACTGTTTCTGACCCCAAACAACAGGCTCCCTAACATTTAACAGGCTTCCGAGCATACAAAACCAGCCTGATTCAATCGCCGCAAAATCGTACTGACAGAGATACGGGTAGCAGTAGCGGTTGCGATGTCTGCCGCGATTTGTCTACGAGTGACGTACCTGTTACTTTTCGCTACTGGGGCTGTATCGATCCTTTTGGAATGTGGTGGTCTATCTACGACCGCTGGCATGCTTCCGCATAACATTTCAACTTTCAGCTGCCTTCTTTAATCGCGCGATGTCATTTTTGGACACAACCGTTACTGTGGCCACGCTAGTGACGTTTTGACCGGCTTCGAACCGCCCAACTGTTGGTCCACTCTCGTAAGCACTCAAATGATGTCTTACAGACATGTTGCCATTCCACACGGATTGCCGCACTATCCGGTACCTCAACATCCTTCGTCAGTCACCGTTTTGCCTGAGCTGTCGACTGCATGTAGAGTGTTCATGCACAGACTAACACTTTCAGTCCTCTACATTTCCTTTTACCACATTGGCCGGTTGTTCGAATTGGCAACTGTTACTTAGCCAGTGATAGTTGTTGCTTAGCAAATGTCAAGTAGTGTATATACTATCGGACCGATAAGTGACAATTCAGAGTCTTACTTTTTTGCAGAAAAGTGCCTATTATCAGTCCTAATTATAATACGAGTTTTGTGTTTATTTGCTCCCGTGTCTTTAAGAATCTGCAGTATTAGCAATTAGGAGATGTCCTGAAACCTCACAGCGCTAATTCTGAACAATTCGGAAAGCTTCAACCGCACTTCTGACGCCATTTCACTACACGTGACGGAACCTAAAGGCGGTGACTCATATCTGACCGCAACTTCCAGTGTAAATAAGAATTTCCGCAAACCATCCTCTCTCCGCTGCAGCAGTAAGCCATGTAGGTATCGGTTTTAAAAACCAGGCACAATCTCATAAACAGAAACTGCTTCTAAACACTTATTTTAGGAGCCCCGCATCTTTGAATCTCTACCCTTAAATTTTACACCTTAGTACTCAATTATTAATAAATGAGTCGTCTGGACTACGCAAATTGCAGCTTTATAACATATTGGCCGGAAAAATTCCAGAGTTACTTTTAGAAATAGGGTAAGGTATCTGTAATTCATCGCTACGTCATATTTCGTTCATCTCATTTTTCTCTTCTGCTGAGTGCGGCAGCCGGCTGATAATTTGCAGAAACGGTAGCAAAAGTTTCATTAGTGACCGGAGTCGGTGGTAGGCAACTGTTGTGGTTTCTTTGTTTATAAGATCAGTTTTTTTTTCGCCCAGTCAAGTAGAATCTATCGATGGTTTCCATTTCTATTTCAGTCTCTATGTGCGTAATTCTATTTTCAATAAAATGTTTGCTACAGTCTGTATTATAACATTCTGACATGACACTGACATCCTCTCTTCGTGCTTGTAAGAATGTGCTAACTATGTTTAATAGTCGTATGAGACCTAGAGTAGAAACGAAATCAGGAATAATTCCAAAGATATAAATAGGTACTAAAATTTTCAAACAGAAAAATATATATTTTTATGTCAAGAGTCTTTGGGCCAACAGTGTCACAACTGCCAACAAAGGATGTTTCGTAGTGTGTCTAAGCACTTGATCGCCACAAAAGAATACGACTTACGAGGTGAAGAGAAACAAATCAGTCTCTCGATATTTGCAACTGGCAGCAGTTGCGAAACAAGGAACAAAAAAAAAAAGCAACAAATGGCAAGGACTGCAACTACTGGAATCAAAAATGTACTCTATGTTCTTGAGTACAGAATGCAGTCAGGGAAAACTCATGACAGTGTCTCTTCGAGGAGAAAGAATCTTAAGACTGAGTCACAGTGAGTCACAAGATGGCGTTCCCAACGTGTCGATTGATGGTCAAGATTGTGCAAGGAGGATGTGGGCTGTCATTTGTGGGATATGTCATTGCCACAAAGTAGCCTAGAAGAAAAATGCATTAAATGCACCAATCTTTTCAGTAGACGTCATGAGTCATGTGCATCTATGTTTCAAACGAGCCAGTTCCTCCGCGACTGTTGTACTAATCGGTAAGTTGGTGCTTTTGCGGTAGTTCTTTTATCCAGGGGCTGAAATCAGTGTTATTGCATTTTTGTAAAAATATAGTATTAAGTATCTGATGTGAAGTTAATACTTCATGTTCTCATCATCCATCATAGTGAATGGTGGGAACGCACCCACATGCAGTAATAACAATAAATAGCCTCAGGGTTCAGTTGTGGGTTTAAAAGTTTTATTCTATGATCGTTTTCGAGAATTCAAGTCTAATCTTCAGACGCACCTTAGTACACATCTAATCGACGTTACATATTAATTTCTAAGGTCGCAGAAGGATGTCAACCACCCTAGTGTGGTGTAGGGGCTCGTTGCACAGTGTTGTGCACATGAAGTGTGTTCACTTGTCTTCCGTTTGGCAACCTGTTGTCATCTGCGAAATTATGATGTAAAATCGTTTCGATCTGTACTAAGAAACGTCTGAAGATGAGAACTGAAGTCTCGAAATTTATCACTTAATCAAACTTACTAAATCATAAAGGCAGCCGGAGGATATTTTATTTATTATAATAATACTGCATGTTTTATGTTCCTTTTGAAAGATTTTGGGAGGAGAAATATGTAACAAGTTTATTGACACTGTCAACTAGGAGGCACACGATCTGTTGTAATTTTTTATTTATGTTAGGGATTGAAAACTCATGAAATACATATCACACATGAAATCTCCTTTATTTGGATGAATTACTACTTTCGCCTAACATTCTAGCCACGTTCAAATCATAAAACATCCTCATTAGTGTTAGTGCCACTAAGGCTTCACACCTCGTTAAAATTTTTCTTAAAATGACAACATCCACAGATGACTTAGCTACAAACAGGTTTTCATCGTTCGTGGTCAGTATAACTGAACAAGGCTCATAAAATAAAAGCGTTGTGCCGTTAAAATTTGGTAACTGACACAGTCAGGTGATGTAAATATTGACTCTGTCAGCCGAAACTAGTAACCCATTGAAATAAAGAAGATTTCATGTGCGATTTTGATTTCATAGGTTTTCCAGCCCTAACATAAAAAATATGCAACACTTAGTAAGACAATGAATGATTTCGTTTATAACATCACTTCCTTCTTGTATGGCCTAACGATTTTGTAATTGTGATTACAATAGATTTTGATGATGTTTCAAAACAATCATATAATTTACACAGTTAATGCCCGTAAAATTAACTACAACGTATGAACATAAAACAAAACCAGGAGGAATACGGGTAGAGTGTTCCATATCCTCTTCCTTTAGCACAGGATTTGTTCTTCAAATATGAAAGTACTTTTAGGCGCTACGGAGCAAAGTTGGGTTGTGGCTAGCACACTGGACTCGCGTTCGGGTCCGGCCATCCTGATTTAGGTTTTCCGTGATTTCCTTAAATCGCTTCAGGCAAATGCAGGGATGGTTCCTTTGAAAGGGCACGGCCGATTTCCTTCCCCATCCTTCCCTCACCCGAGCTTGCGCTCCGTCTCTAATGACCTCGTTGTCGACGGGACGTTAAACAATAATCTCCTCCTCGCGTTCGGGAGGACTACGGTTCAAATCCCCGTCCAACTATCCAGGTTTAGGTTTTCGGTGATTTCCCTAAATCACTCTAGAGCAGTGCCAGGAAGACTCATTTGAATGGACACGGCCTATTTCCTTCCCCATCATTTCTTAATCCTAGCTTGTGCTCTGTCTCTAATGACCGCGCTGTCGACGGGACGTTAAACTCTAATCTTACTTCTTTCCTTTCTTCTAGCCTCTGAAAATGCCATTTATACAATTATAACAGTATTGGAGCGGACTGATTTGAGAGATCTGCTTTTTACTTGACTCCATTACGAGTAAAATAAAGATAACACTTGCTCCGACACAAATAAAATTAAGATAACACTTGCCCGTGTCTATGAATATTTTCAATTACGGAAGAATTCGAAACGTGTTGTCCCCCCTCCGTGACCCATGACCAGAAGCGCTGAAACATCGTGTGGAACGATGCCACTTTTTTCTCTCAAACGAGTCACTAATTGACAATGAGATACTATTCATTATGATTTATTATGGCTTATGATAAGAAAGTAGCTCTTGCGAATTACCTCCTGAATTACAATTTTTCCTCGAAACTGCATTTATGAACATTATAAAGGAGCTCAGTTTTTTCACAGCGACTCTTCGTTTCTTTATTGGTTGCTATTACTGTTTAACACTCCATTGACAGTGAGTTCTTTAGTGACAAGATGTAATATCTATGTCAGACACACACAGGCACACATATACATACTCAAACACACACACACACACACACACACACACACACACACACAATCTCTTCTCGTAGTTTTTCACTCTTGCGAAGCAAACACATTAAAATATGATGCGTCTTGAAATATTATCGATTAGCTGGGTCACTAACAAAGCGAGACGGATATAGCAGCACGCGCCAAAGCAGGCCAGTGCTTCAGCGAGTGTCGTGGGTGTGTTTGCTTTCTTTCTGCCTTTGCAGGCCAAGGCCGCCGCCAGAAAAACGCGTACCTCCCGCTACGGCGCGAGACGCCGGCCTCCAGTGCAGCGTCGCGGCGATTTCTGGATGCTACAGGCTATTCCTCCAGTCCAACTCTGCACTGGGCTCTGCTCTTTATCAACATCTGTACTCGGGGCATTCAGTTCTAAGGGCTACTGTGGCCCTCCCTCGGTGCATTCATCTATAGAGCTTAGGTGACAATCATGTCCTTGTTTTTCACCAAGTATTACTTCCGATAAGAAAATTTTTACCAGTTTAGCACATTATGCAAGCTGTTCATAAAGTTCCGCTATCGTTTCAAAGAATCATAGCTTTGGAACGGGACGTGTTCTAACACGGTTAGCAGCTCTCGAAGTTTTTTGTCCGTTATCCTCGGTTGAAATACAGAGCAAGAAGGGAGGAGATAGATAGTGGAAGAGACGATGAGGATGAGGTGGACAGGGAAAAGGGGAGGAGTAGGAGGTGGACAGAGAGAAGGTAGGGAAGACGCTGGACAGAGAGAGGGAGAGGAGGAGCTGGACAAAGAAACGCAGGAGAAAGAGAGAGAAGGGGAGGATGACATGGAAAGAGAGACTTGGGATCAGGACATGGACAGAGAGAGGTGGGAGGAGGGGGAGATGCAGGAGATGGTGGTGGTTAGTGTTTAACGTCCCGTCGACAGCGAGGTCATTAGAGACGGAGCGCAAGCTCGGGTGAGGGAAGGACTGGGAAGGAAATCGGCCGTGCCCTTTCAAAGGAACCATCCCGGCATTTGCCTGAAATGATTTAGGGAAATCACGGAAAACCTAAATCAGGATGGCCGGAGACGGGATTGAACCGTCGTCCTCCCGAATGCGAGTCCAGTGTGCTAACCACTGCGCCACCTCGCTCGATAGATGCAGGAGACAGGTGGAAGATGCAGAGGGTGTAGAGGTATAGTGGGCAAGCGGAAAAGGAAGAAGGGGAGGAGGAGATGGACAGAAGAGACGACGAGGATGTGGAAAGGAGGAAGGAAGATGAAGACGTGGTCAGAGAGAGCGGTCAGAGGAAATGGTCAAAGAGGGCGGAGAAAAGCAGACAGAGAGAGTTGGGCGGATGAGGCAGACAGAGAGGCATGTGGAGGAAGAAGCGGAAACAGAGAATGGAGAGGGGGAGATGTCTGCAATATTTGTTTCAAAGGCATATGCAAACAGAGCCGTGGGGAAAAAGCTAGCCTGTTATATTCTATTAATGTAGCCATGCTTTGTTAGTATACCTGATGATATTAGTTGCACTCTCTGTCAGTGATTGGCAGACCAGACACCATCCGGTAATGAACGTCCAGAAACGTAATAGTGGACATCAACATGGGGTGAGTCCACCCTTCGCCTTCATAACGGCTTGAGCTCTGCTGGGGACCCTTTGAATGATGTATCTGAATGTCTGTGGACGAATGGCAGTCCATTCTTCCTGAAGAGCCGAAAGAAAACGAATTAGTGATGTTCAGTGCTTGAGTCTGGGATGAAGTCGACGTTCTAACTCACCCCAAAGGTATTCCATTGCGCTCAGTTATGGACAGTGGGGAGCCAGCCAGACCATTTCAGGATGTTGTTGTCCATAATTTATTACTTTACACATGCTGTTTTATAAACCGGTGCATCGTCATGGAGATACCAAACAGTTCATCTATTGCTGTGCTGAACACAATGCTATAAAATGTATTCATATCCTTTTGCATTTAGCATTTTCTTAGGCGCAGTAAGGTGACCACACTAACCAAGAGAGACATCCCCATATTGTAATCTACATCTACATACATACTTCGCAATCCACCATACGGTGCGTGGTGGAGGGTACCTCGTACCACAACTAGCATCTTCTGTCCCTGTTCCACTCCCAAACAGAACGAGGGAAAAATGGCTGCCTATATGCCTCTGTACGAGCCCTAATCTCTCTTATCTTATCTTTGTGGTCTTTCCGCGAAATGTAAGTTGGCGGCAGTAAAATTGTACTGCAGTCAGCCTCAAATGCTGGTTCTCTAAATTTCCTCTGTAGCCATTCACGAAAAGAGCCCCTACTTTCCTCTAGAGACTCCCACCCGAGTTCCTGAAGCATTTCCGTAACACTCGCGTGATGATTAAACCTACCAGTAAGAAATCTAGCAGCCCGCCTCTGAATTGCTTCTATGTCCTCCCTCAATCCGACCTGATAGGGATCCCAAACGCTCGAGCAGTACTCAAGAATAGGTCGTATTAGTGTTTTATAAGTGGTCTCCTTTACAGATGAACCACATCTTCCCAAAATTCTACCAACGAACCGAAGACAACTATCCGCCTTCCCCACAACTGCCAGTACATGCTTGTCCCACCTCATATCGCTGTGCAATGTTACGCCCAAATATTTAATCGACGTGACTGTGTCAAGCGCTACACTACTAATGGAGTATTCAAATATTACAGGATTCTTTTTCCTATTCATCTGCATTAATTTACATTTATCTACATTTAGAGTTAGCTGCCATTCTTTACACCAATCACAAATCCTGTCCAAGTCATCTTGTATCCTCCTACAGTCACTCAACGACGACACCTTCCCGTACACCACAGCAAACAGCCGCACATTGCTATCCACCCTATCCAAAAGATCATTTATGTAGATAGAAGACAACAGCGGACCTACCACACTTCCCTGGGGAACTCAAGATGATACCCTCACCTCCGATGAACACTCACCCTATCCAAAAGATCATTTATGTAGATAGAAGACAACAGCGGACCTACCACACTTCCCTGGGGCACTCAAGATGATACCCTCACCTCCGATGAACACTCACCATCGAGGACAACGTACTGGGTTCTATTACTTAAGAAGTAATATCACCTCCTCTGTACTCAACCGTTGACAGGTAATGTTCTCTATGCTTCCCAGCATTCGCCAAACCCAACCCAAATTCGTCCTTCAGATTGCCACAGGGAAAATGCATTCATTGCCCCAAAACACCTGTTTCCAGTCATCCACTCTCCAGTGGCGCCGCTCTTCAGTCCACTTGGCACTGACTTCAGAAGTGTGTGGCTCATGAGGAGGTGCTCGACCGTTGTATCCCATTCTTTATAACTCAGTGCCCACAATCATTGTGCTAACTGGACTGCCGCTAGCACTTTAGAACTCAGGAGTGATTCCTTTCTTTGATTTCATGCGATTATTACGACCACCCACCGCAATGCTGAACGGTTCCTGTCCGTCCGTGCGTGAGGTTTGTCTGGTCTCGGTTTGGCTGTGGTTTTGTTCCTATACATTTCCATTTCGCAGTCACATCACCAACAGTCGATCTGGGCCACTAGAAGTGCTGAAATGTCCTTGAGAGATTTGTTACTCAGGTTACTTCCAGTGACTGGCCCACGTTCCTAGTTACTGAGCTCTGCTGACCGATTCACTCTGCTGCTACTCCTTCTCTGCTGACAACACCATAACCCCCGCCTCCTTTTATACTGGCGGTCTGCCCCTCGTGACATTAGTGGTCCTCATTACGTAGGGCTGTCCAGACAGTTTTCAGTACGTACTGTTCAGTAGCACGGAGTGGCCGCGCGGTTTGAGACGCCAAGTCACGGATTCCGCGGCCCCTTCCTACGGAGGTTCGAGTCCTCCCTCGGGCATGGGTGTGTGTGTTGTTCTTAGCATAAGTTAGGTTCAAATGGCTCTGAGCACTATGGGACTTAACATCTGTGGTCATCAGTCCCCTAGAACTTAGAACTACTTAAACCTAACTAACCTAAGGACATCACACACATCCATGCCCGAGGCAGGATTCGAACCTGCGACCGTAGCAGTCGCGCGGGTCCGGACTGAGCGCCTGAACCGCTAGACCACCGCGGCCGGCCAGCATAAGTTAGTTTAAGTAGTGTTAAGTCTAGGAACCGATGACTTCAGCAGTTTGGTCCCTTAGGAATTCACACACATTTGAACTTTTTTTTGTACTGTTCTTATGGCTCTGAGCACTATGGGACTTAACATCGGAGGTCATCAGTCCCCTAGAACTTAGAACTACTTAAACCTAACTAACCTAAGGACATCACACACATCCATGCCCCAGGCACGATTCGAACCTGCGACCGCAGTGGTTGCGCGGTTCCAGACTGAAGCGCCTAGAACCGCTCGCACTGTTCATATGTATTTGTACATACGAAATAATTGCCTTATATCTATCAAGAAATGCGGTGCAGTAGGTAGCACACTGGAATCGCAATAGGGAGGAGCCTCTGTCCAGCTACCCACTTTCGAGTTTTCCATGATTTCCTAAAATTTCTTACGATAAAGGCCAAAACGGTTCATCTGAAAAGAACATGACCGATTTCGTTCCCTCCCTTGTGAAATCCTAGGTTGTACTACCTTCCTAATAATCCTGTCAATCATATGTTCTTTCTTCTATGTTTATGAGCAATGTTTCTTTCAGGAATAGATTCTGACACTGTTGAACTTCGTAAAATCCTACTTATAACTTGTAAATGATGCATCAGTTCAGGTCGAGGATGAATGAATCAATCTCATTCTTTCCTAGCGTTTTTCCCGTCGCACAGATTACGCTGTTTTCATTATTGTGAAAATGTATTTCGTCTTAAACCTGAGGCCGGATTTCATTCGTATCGCAGCAGTTGTCGGTTAGCCTTAACCTAAGAGGGGTATGTCGTGTGCGACATCTATTTGTGAATCGTGTAGGCTTGGTTCTCTATGTTGTATCTTAGCTGTTTGTGTATCGTAGTTTCTGAGCCGGAGATTGGGGACGGGCCCAAAATTTTCCTAAAGGAATGTGGAAAACCGCATAAAAACTACGCTAGGTATGACTGTACTACACCAAGGGTCGTTATCCGTCACGTGGATTCGATCAGGACCCAGAGCACCTCCCAGTTTCGCAAGACGACGTGGTAACTGCATCAACATTAAAGCAAAACTAAGCAAGCTGTTCTCTTGGGTCCCTTTTGAAACAAATAGATTATTCGGTGACGTTACTCTGTTAATTTGACGGTGCTCGTTTCTGCAGCAAGCAGACCGATAATTCGGAGGTCTCGATTCAGATCCCGTCTTAGTATCACTTCGTCCTTTCGTCCTCTGCGCATGACATGAATGGGCACGAGAAGTCACCCTTGCGTTTCTGTACACGTTCTTACACTTGTCTATTGTCAGTGAGGCCCTTCCTCCAAGGTTTATGGGTGGTAATGAAGTATTCTACACGTGTATCTACAACGATGCAGTTGGACTACCGGCAGATATTAGCACATCCAAAACCTGCACCAAGTTTGTCTTCGTTCGTTCATGCGAAAGATGTAAAAAATCATGACATCTGAAAGGTTGCAGACATCGCTCAGTTTCAGTTAATGGGCCGCCCTTGCGTTCCTGCTCAGTGTTGCTTACTATCGGTAGGTCTCTAGTTAGACACTTACAACGTCATAGATGAGTAGCAGAAATCTATCTACGTGAGGTCAAAAGCGGAGCGCCTTGTAGATACAGGAAGCGTCACTGACTCCCCAGACTCCGGAAAAATGTAAAGTCGAAATACTGAGAGAAACAGGACGTTACGTCTTCACCGATAACTCAGAACTGATGACGGTCGTTAACACGCCTTCGTGTATGCAGTAAATAGTCTTGCCTTTCCGATCTCTGAGAAGGGGCAGCGACAAGAGCAGCGATGTTTAAGACACAGATCTCACCGGCGCGGGATTCGAATACGCGTCCTGACTTAGGTTTTCCACATTCCCGTAAATCACATGTGGCGAACTGACGCATTAATCAGCCTTTAATGCCATGAATTCCACGGAACGTTATTGCTTTCCCTCGTTCGCGAGAAAATAGGCGTCTTTCGGCGTGTTGTAGTTCGTTGTTTCCGTGATGTCAACGGACTTGTAACCAAACAGCGAAGATTAATGCTGGTCCGCAATTACGCAAAAAGTAGTGGTGGAACGAATCGCAAACATCCTTAAAAACACGCATGCGAATTTTCGACATGTAACTAAAAGCATTTCACATTAATACCACGTTATGACTAACTTAAGTAGCTTATGTAAGACACTACATACCACCTACTCACTAACACCGATAACTGTTGTACTTGTGCGAAATAAAGATAAGCAGAAATGTGTGAATGTGTTAGCGCCTTTTTATGAAGTTATACATTTCTGACTGGTTGCTGTGAATTAAAAAAGTATTTGAGAAATGACAACATTTTCCGCCTAAACTATTATTAAACGTATTTATTCACGATCGCGATTTGGACATACTATGTCATTTGGTAGTGGAAGGACGTGGGGGGGCAGGCGGGAAGGGTAATAATTATACAGGGAGACCAAGGCTTGAGCACACTAATCAGGTCCAAACAGATGTAGTTTGCGGTATTATGCAGAGATGAAGAGGTTTGCAGAGGATAGACTAGCATGAGGAGCTGCATCAAATCAGTCATAGGAATGAAGGTCACAACAGCAACAACAATAACACGCCATTCTCAGGTGTTATTGAATGTCACACCAGGTTTGACCTGTAGTGAATATTAAGACATGAATTCTATGGTAGTTATTACACGCAGTACTATGTACTTTTATATTCACTGACGGAAGGAAAATCGCAGCACCAAAATAGAATTAAAGTAGAGTAATGAACTTTGGGGGATACATTTGTCTATGTAACATATTTAACAGATTAACATTAAAGATCACAGATTAACACAAGAGAGACATAAACCATTGCAAATGTGAAATTCTGGTATATTACGAACCGGTGTTAGCGCCACAATGATGAATGCAAGCATGCAAACTTGCATGCATTGTGTTGTGCAGGTGCGGGATGCCGGTTTGTGGGATGGATTTCAATGGTTGTTGCACTTGGGCGGTCAATACAGGGACGATTAATGCAGTTTTTGGATGACGCCGGAGTTATCGTCCCATATGTGCTCGATTGCAGACAAGCCCTGGTGATCGAGCAGGCCAAAGCAACATGTTGACACTCTGAAGAGCATGTTGGGTTACAACAGCGGTATGTGGGCGAGAGTTATCCTATTGGAAAACACCCCTGAAATGCTGTTCAAGAACTGAAAATGCTATATTCTCTTTTCTCTGTGAGGTACTGGATAGGCTAAACAAAAAGTTTCGAACGCTTGGCGTATTTTTTGATTTAATAAAGGCATTTGAAAGTGTTGATCTGCCGGCCGGTGTGGCCGTGCGGTTCTAGGCGCTACAGTCTGGAACCGAGCGACCGCTGCGGTCGCAGGTTCGAATCCTGCCTCGGGCATGGATGTGTGTGATGTCCTTAGGTTAGTTAGGTTTAAGTAGTTCTAAGTTCTAGGCGACTGATGACCTCAGAAGTTAAGTCGCATAGTGCTCAGAGCCATTTGAACCGTTCGAGTGTTGATCTCACAATATTGCTCCAGAAGTTGGATCATTACGGAATAAGGGGAGTAGCTCACCTCTTACTTTGGCAACAGGCAGCAAAAGGTCATTATTCACAGTGTGATAACGGCTGTGATGTGGGATCTGAGTGGGGTACTGTCAAGTGGGGGGTGCCCCAGGGATCAGTGTTGGGGCCGCTCCTGTTCCTTATTTATATAAATGATATGCCCTCTAGTATTTTGGGTAACTCTAAAATATTTCTGTTTGCTGATAACACTAGCTTGGTAGTAAAGGATGTTGTGTGCAACACTGACTCGGTTTCAAGTAGTGCAGTACATGACCTCAGTTCATGGCTTGTAGAAAATAAACTAACGTTAAATCACAGTAAGATTCAGTTTTTACAGTTTCTAACACACAATTCAACAAAACCTGACGTTTTAATCTCACAGATCGGGCATATGATTAGTGAAACTGGACAGTTCAAATTCCTAGGTGTTCAGATAGATAGTAAGCTGTCGTGGAAAGGCCACGTTCAGGATCTTGTTCAAAGACTTAATACTGCCATTTTCACTATTCGAACGGTATCGAAAGTGAGTGATACTTCGACACGTAAATTAGTCTACTTTGTTTATTTTCATTCACTTATGTCGTACAGTTTTAAGTTTTGGGGTAACTCTTCCCATTGTAGAAGGATATTTTTGGCACAGAAACTGGCGGTTCGGGCAATAAGTGCTGTGAGTTCACGAACCTCTTGTCGACCTGTGTTCATGAGTCTGGGTATTTTGACATTGGCCTCTCAATATGTATATTCCTTATTGTCGTTTCTTGTTACCAATATTAGTTTGTTTCCAACAATAAGCAGCTTTCACTCGGTTAATACTCGGCAGAAATCAAACCTCCATTTGGATCGGACAGCAGTAATCCACGCGCTTTCAAATCGAAACTGAAGAGTTTCCTCATGGGTCACTCCTTCTATTCTGTCGAGGAGTTCTTTGAAAAATTAAGCTGATTCTCATTGTATTGCTGATACCGTTTGCTTAAACTTATGGACCGATTTTCTTTCAGGTTCACGAACATTTATTTTTATCTGTTATTACTTTTATGTTGTAAGTTCCATGTACTGACACGTTCCATGACCTTGGAGATTTGCTCCTCAGTTTGGTCCTACGGAACTTGTGTAAATAAATAAAAAAAAGATAAAATGGTAGCACAACGGGTCGAATCACCAGACTGGCGTCCAAATTTTGAGTCAGGGTGCGTGGGATAACCAAGAGAGTTCTCCTGCTGCCATACGAAATCGCATCAGGTACATGTCCAGTGTATCTAGCACGCACACAGGTTAGATACAGACCTTCAACTGGCCTCCTTCTTCCCAACACACGGCCATCACTGGCTTCGAGGTAAAACCAGCTTTCATCAGACAACACAACATACTTCCATTCTGCCCTCTAATGATCTCTTGCTTGACTCCACTGAAGTCGTTTTGGGGTCAGTGGAATGCACGCTGCAGGCTGTCTGGCGCGGAGCTTTCCTTGAAATAACCGATTTGTAACAGTTAATTGTGTCACTGTGATGTCAACAGTTGCTCATAGTCCTGTTGCTGATGCAGTCATTCCTCTTGGTAGTGCCACGTGGCCATCCGGAGCCCGGTCTTCTTGCGATCGCACATTTTCGTGACTACCGTTGCTAGCCAAGTCCTTCTGCAATATCGCAGAAGGAACATTCAGCTTCTCGTAGCCCCATTACACGATCTCGTACAAAGTTTGGGTGTTGATAATGGCGTCTTTGTCGCCTTAAAGGCATTCTTGACTAACATGAACTCACCACGTCCAATGTCAAAGGTAACTAACGCTCACGACCGTTACAGTGTGTATTTAAAGCAAACCGGATTTGCATCATCGCAGTGGCACTACTAGTGCCACACTTACTCGACTGGCGCGAAATTTGAATACACATAATCTTTCAGCCTACCAACTTTCGTTTATGCCTCACAACGCCTCTTCGTGTTACGATGGTTTTTCTATCGGAGTAAATGGCGTAGCCTCCTGTCTTGCTATGCATATGGAACATGTAAACATGTTGATAAGAGAACAGTGTCCAGTTAAGACGAACGCGCTTCACAGTGCGCTGTCATTTGAGAATGGCGTAGTAGACCGAAATAGTGATCGCGAATAAATATATTTAATAACTGCCTAGATGGAAGATGTTGTCATTTCTAAAATACTACAGGTTTATTTATGCATGTAAAGAGAAAATAGAAAAAAATCATTATTCGATTCCAGTACATTGGCATTAACTATCCGTAATTACGGAACAAGAACCGCACTTAAATTACGCTTATCAACGAAAAAAAGAAAAACTAAAACAGGGAATTTCTACCTGGGAATCAAAATGGTTCAAATGGCCCTAGAACGTAGAACCATTTAAACCTAACTAACCAAAGGACATCACACACATTCAAGTCCGAGGCAGGATTCGAACCTGCGACCGTAGCGGTCGCGCCGTTCCAGACCGTAGCGCCTAGAACCGCTCGGCCACACCAGCCGGCCCAGGGAATCAAACTATGCAGTAAGGTGCCTATGGATATTCAAGAACTAGATACAACCTGTGTTAACTTGTAAGCTGTGTGTGTGTGTGTGTGTGTGTGTGTGTGTGTGTGTTCCAAGGTAATAATGGAGGGCTGGGAGCAAATTCAATGAAAACTTTTAAGCATAAGAATTACTATATGGATAAAGATAGTGTGGTGTAAGATATTCCTAACACTCTGATAGCACCCAAAGCTATCGATCTTCACTTTTAGGAATAATTAGGCCGATTGGTGATATTTCCGATGTCCAATTTTAGTTGAATCATTTTAGCGTTCTTTTATGAGCTGAGAAACCATGTTGTTGTTGTTGTTGTGGTCTTCAGTCCTGAGACTGGTTTGATGCAGCTCTCCATGCTACTCTATCCTGTGCAAGCTTTTTCATCTCCCAGTACCTACTGCAACCTATATCCTTCTGAATCTGCTTAGTGTATTCATCTCTTGGTCTCCCTCTACGATTTTTACCCTCCACGCTGCCCTCCAATACTAAATTGGTGATCCCTTGATGCCTCAGAACATGTCCTACCAATCGATCCCTTCCTCTGGTCAAGTTGTGCCACAAACTTCTCTTCTCCCCAATCCTATTCAATACTTCCTCATTAGTTATGTGATCTACCCATCTAATCTTCAGCATTCTTCTGTAGCACCACATTTCGAAAGCTTCTATTCTCTTCTTGTCCAAACTATTTATCGTCCATGTTTCACTTCCATACATGGCTACACTCCATACAAATACTTTCAGAAATGACTTCCTGACACTTAAACCATAAGCGAACGTAATTCAGTTTCATACATGGGGGTGGGAGAGGTCGGTAGAAGGAGGTGTGAGCGTTGTAGTCAGGTGGCTTAATCAGGTCGTTAAAGTTTGGCCTCAGACACAACATAAATACTGTATTTGTACATTTAATATATTGTCTCCATATTCCCATTACTGTAAACAGGTAATTTCAAGGAAATTCAGCCTAATTCCGCGAAGTCTTCAGCATGTTAAGTGAATGATGCAGTTGCATTTCGCTCTTTTAGTTGAATGAGTGCCTGTTTCCTACGTTATTTGACAATAACGTATATTTTATACTCGATCTCTTCCAGAATTTTAAACTTGCTTTTCCTGTTGTTTACCGCAGATTTTCATATCTAGTGAAACATTTAAGAAAGATAATGTGATAGCCAGGTTCATTCAAATGTTAGATAAATGAAACACATGCAAATAGGAGACTGGGACAATGAATTAGATAGTAGTAAACCCTACAATGTAGCGCCCTTTCATAACGTAATACAAATTGCATCTTACTGAAAATCCTATGGCTAACATCTGCGTTTTTCAGAACTATCTCCTTTCTTCTTCGCGAGCTCATTATTTCATTTATAATGAATGAATGTAAGTGTGTCACAAATGGGCACAGGAAATGGACGTGATGGAAATGCACCATTATGATCCTGACACCGATATCAGATCAAATGCGTAACATTAGTTTTGAAATTATCAGTTTTTAATGAGCGACTATTTCTCTCTCAAATGGTATTCTATAGCATAAACACATAGGAACTAATGCCAGAACAAGACTATTTAAAAAGTGGATTTAATAAATGTGGTTCACAAGCCTGGACAAGCTGCAGAGGTTCGGCAGTGATAAGAAAAGTTTTAAAAAAGCGAAGAGATCGGAGACAGAATATATGTTTAAAATTAAAATACTGTCTTTATTCGACAGAAGCAACTACAGGCGGTATGGACATGCCAAAAGCACGTAAGAAGAAAAGCTTCCAAAATGTGTAGCGCACTAGTTACAAAACAGAAGAAGAAAAATGAAGCAACAACACAAAATCAGGATTCAGGTAAATCGCTAATTTGTCCATGAAGAAATACAGCAAACAGCCGTTTACATATTAATTCATTAAATTCACGGTGCGTTTCGGGACTTCATCCATCTTGTCTTGGCGTTAATAAGTTTACATCTTCGTCAGTACACAGTATTACATTCTGAACGCTGCAGCTTACCTGTTCAAGATAATACAGTCCTTTTAGCTACCATTTTTCATGAGTTGTATATTTACCCTTAGTTAACAATTAGGTGCACTAATTTTTATTCTGTAACTTGTAGTTCTTTTTCGCATTTGGATGCATATGTGTAATGTATTACGTCAAATGAAGATGGCATAAATAAAGTTCTATAAGAAGTGGTTGGTTGCCACATTTCTTCAAGTAAGCCAGGAAATTCAGTCGTTACTGGAAGGGGAGAATATTCTTTTAAAGTTGTGCAGAAATTGAGAAGAAAGAAGAAAAAGAATTAGAGACATTATAACCATAGGTAACGGTAAAATCTGCAAACATTCTACCTTGTTTTATAAATGCATTTAAAAAAAAAGTATAACGTAAAAATTCCGCTGAAACTACGAGGGTTGCCTAGAAAGCAATGCGCCAATTTTTTTTCTTCAATAGTTCTTTATTGAACATAATGAGAGTTACACACAGGAAAGAATGGTGTTTTATCTACACACCCTATTTTTCTGCGTAATCTCAGTCCCGTTCTATGGCCTTCCTCCAGCGCGAAACAAGAGCGTGTATGCCCTGTCGGTGCCAATCCTTGTCCTGGTGATGGAGGCAGTGCTTCACTGTGTAAATCACCTCCTCATCGTCCTCAAAATGCCTTCCACTAATGGCATCCTTTAATGGCCCAAACAAATGGAAGTCCTAGGGTGCTAGGTCAGGTGTGACAGCTCTGGATGGTCTCCCAGACTGCTGGAAATCGTGGAGCTCCGACGAACCGCGTTCTGATGACCTCACCCTCCGTGCCCAGCGACTAAACTGTACTTCTGTCGACAGCAGATACTCCATAGACTTTGCACAAGGGTTTGTGAATATTCCTCACAGTTTCTTTCTCTGCAGCGAGAAATTCAATGACGGCACGTTACTTGTAACGTACATCACCTACAGACGCCATTTTGAAACTGTCCTGGAGCTATGCTATCCGTCGGAGATGACGGAAACTTGACGCTTCAAATAATACATACGTAACCTTTCGCATTCGTAGCATTGTTTTCGGCTGAGAAAAAATTAGTTGTATGACTTTCTGGGCAACCCTCGTACACCTATAGGTAAGCTCGTCAGACAAACAGCGAGTCACCTCAATGTACACGAACGGATGAACCGTTAGGCCTTTACAGATGGCGCAGCGATCGAGTCACATGTGAAACCGTTCACGCACTGCCTCTACGTGACCATACAGAGGTAGAAATCAGTAAGACAGTTTTGTTTCATGGGGACATTGTATAGAAACATGGGTAAATGTAACGTCATGACAGAGTGGTCGAAAGGAGCAATTGTGTTTGGCAATGCCGATTGCCATACGGTGTCTGAATTTTCTTGGTTTGCTGGTGTTCCGCGGCGGACTGTTTAACGTGTCTACAAGCAGTGGCGTAACACTCGTGGCCAAAAAATACATCAGAACTGTGATCGGAAAGACATGCTGCCTGAGAAGGATCGGAATGTGAATGAAAATCGCTTCCAACCCCAACACGAATTGCTACAGGCAGCCAGTAAAGGTCCATCCCCACCTACTAGCGAAATAACATTGCGGAGAGAACGACCCGTCGTAGTGCAACAACTCGACGTGGCATGGACTCAACAAGTCGTTGGAAGCCCCTTGCAGAAATATTGAGCCATGCTGTTGCTATGGCCGCCCATAAATGTTCGATGACAATCACGTCAGGTGATCTGGGTGGCCAAACCATTCGCCCGAATTGTCCCGATCGTACCAATCACGAACAATTGTGGGCCAGTGACATGGCGCATTGTCATCCATAAAAATTCCGTCGTTTTTTGTGAACATGACGTCCATGAATTGCTGCAAATAGTCGCCAAGTAGCCGAACATCCAGAGGATCCAGTCCATTCCGTGTAAACACAGTCCACACCATTATGGACCACCACCAGCTTGCACAATGCCTTGTTGATAACTTGGGTCCATGGCTTCGTGGAGCCTGAGCCACATTCGTACGCTACCATCAGCTCTTACCAACTGAAATCAGGACTCATCTGACCAGTTCACGGTTTTCCAGTGGTCTAGGGTCCAACCGATATAGGCTCATGTAGAGGCGCTGCGGGCGATGTCGTGCTGTTAGCAAAGGTACTCGCGTCTGTCGTCTGCTGCCATATCCCCTTAACGCCAAATTTCACCGCACTGTCATAGCGGATACGTTCGTCGTAGGTCCCACATCAATTTCTGCGATTATTTTACGTGGAGTTGCTGTTCTTTTAGCAACTTTAAGTAAACGCCACTGATTTCGGTCGTGTAGTCTAGGACGTCGCCCACTGTCTTATCTGTGGTAAGAGGTAATGCCCGACATTTGATATTCTGGGCACAATCTTCACACTGTGGACCTTGGAATATTGAATTCCCTAACTACACTCCTGGAAATTGAAATAAGAACACCGTGAATTCATTGTCCCAGGAAGGGGAAACTTTATTGACACATTCCTGGGGTCAGATACATCACATGATCACACTGACAGAACCACAGGCACATAGACACAGGCAACAGAGCATGCACAATGTCGGCACTAGTACAGTGTATATCCACCTTTCGCAGCAATGCAGGCTGCTATTCTCCCATGGAGACGATCGTAGAGATGCTGGATGTAGTCCTGTGGAACGGCTTGCCATGCCATTTCCACCTGGCGCCTCAGTTGGACCAGCGTTCGTGCTGGACGTGCAGACCGCGTGAGACGACGCTTCATCCAGTCCCAAACATGCTCAATGGGGGACAGATCCGGAGATCTTGCTGGCCAGGGTAGTTGACTTACACCTTCTAGAGCACGTTGGGTGGCACGGGATACATGCGGACGTGCATTGTCCTGTTGGAACAGCAAGTTCCCTTGCCGGTCTAGGAATGGTAGAACGATGGGTTCGATGACGGTTTGGATGTACCGTGCACTATTCAGTGTCCCCTCGACGATCACCAGTGGTGTACGGCCAGTGTAAGAGATCGCTCCCCACACCATGATGCCGGGTGTTGGCCCTGTGTGCCTCGGTCGTATGCAGTCCTGATTGTGGCGCTCACCTGCACGGCGCCAAACACGCATACGACCATCATTGGCACCAAGGCAGAAGCGACTCTCATCGCTGAAGACGCCACGTCTCCATTCGTCCCTCCATTCACGCCTGTCGCGACACCACTGGAGGCGGGCTGCACGATGTTGGGGCGTGAGCGGAAGACGGCCTAACGGTGTGCGGGACCGTAGCCCAGCTTCATGGAGACGGTTGCGAATGGTCCTCGCCGATACCCCAGGAGCAACAGTGTCCCTAATTTGCTGGGAAGTGGCGGTGCGGTCCCCTACGGCACTGCGTAGGATCCTACGGTCTTGGCGTGCATCCGTGCGTCGCTGCGGTCCGGTCCCAGGTCGACGGGCACGTGCACCTTCCGCCGACCACTGGCGACAACATCGATGTACTGTGGAGACCTCACGCCCCACGTGTTGAGCAATTCGACGGTACGTCCACCCGGCCTCCCGCATGCCCACTATGCGCCCTCGCTCAAAGTCCGTCAACTGCACATACGGTTCACGTCCACGCTGTCGCGGCATGCTACCAGTGTTAAAGACTGCGATGGAGCTCCGTATGCCACGGCAAACTGACTGACACCGACGGCGGCGGTGCACAAATGCTGCGCAGCTGGCGCCATTCGACGGCCAACACCGCGGTTCCTGGTGTGTCCGCAGTGGCGTGCGTGTGATCATTCCTTGTACAGCCCTCTCGCAGTGTCCGGAGCAAGTATGGTGGGTCTGACACACCGGTGTCAATATGTTCTTTTTTCCATTTCCAGGAGTGTATTTCCGAAATGGAAATGTCTCATGCGTATACCCTCAACCATGTTCCCGCGTCAAAGCCTGTTAGTTCCCGTCGTGCGGCCATAGGCATATAGGAAACCTTTCCACAGGAATCGCCTGAGTACAAATGACAGATCCGCCAATTCACTGCCATTTTATACTTTGTGTGTGCGATGCTACCGCCATCTGCATATGTGCATATAGCGACCCCATGACTCTTGTCACCTCAGTATAAAGCTACGCGTTTTCAATTAGCTAGAAATCATCGAATGTGGACAGTAGATGACTGGTGGAAAGTAATGCGATCTGGCGAATCACTTTTTTCCCTATATTCAGACGAGGCACATCGTCGAATGCACCGAGGCCCAAATGAAGCATTTCGTCCTGAATGTGTACAAGGTCAGGTTCAAGCCGGAGGTGGGTCTCTGATGTTTTGGTGACACTTTTCTTATCACTCACTGAGTTGACCACTAACATGAATCAGTATGTTTACAATGAAGTGCCAAAGATACTGGTTTAGACACACATTTTCAAATACAGAGATATGTAAACAGGCAGAATTCGGCGCTGCAGTTGGCAACAATTATGTGGTGCAGTTGTCAAATCGGTAACTGGTGCTACAGTGGCAGATTATCAAGGTTTAAGTGATTCCGAACATGTTTTTATAGTCGGCGCACAAGCGATTGGTCACAGCATCTTCGAGGCAACCAAACTCCCAAGACTTGAACATTATTGAACATACGTGGAATGTCTTGCAACGTGGTGTTCAGAAGAGATTTCCTCCCCCTCGTACTCTTATGGATTTATGGACAGCCCTGCAAGATTTCTTTTAAATGTTCAAATGTGTGTGAAATCTTATGGGACTTAACTGCTAAGGTCATCAGTCCCTAAGCTTACACACTACTTAACCCAAATTATCCTAAGGAGAAACACACACACCATGCCCGAGGGAGGACTCGAACCTCCGCCGGGACAAAGTGCACAGTCCATGACTGCAGCGCCTGAGACCGCTCGGCTAATCCCGCGCGGCTGCAGGATTCATGGTGTCAGTTCCCTCCAGCACTACTACAGATATTAGTCGAGTCCAATCCACGTCGTGTTGCGGCGCTTCTGCGTGTTCGCCGTGGCCCTACGCAGTATTAGGCAGGTGTATCAGTTTCTTTAGCTCTTCAGTGTATAAACATTCAGAATGAACACGTGTTCATTATGCATGATGAATATGCTACTGATATTCCTATTTTTCGAGACGGCAACAGCAGAGTTTATCAGGATGGAAGAATATGTCGCTGGAATTCGAAACATGCCGTCAGCCTATTACATCTGGATTGTTCAGCAGAATCATCTGTCTAGAACCACGAAGAAAATCTGTGGGAGATGCTGGAACAGCGGGTAAAACTCCGAGATCAGCATACTCGGAATTTGAAGGAATTTCGCAATCAGATCGTTAGCCAGAGACTTAACCTTGATGCAACGTTCCTGCACAAGGGTATGAATTCAGTTCCTGATCGAATGCAGGCGGCTATCAAGTCCAGCCGCGGAGATACACGTATTAAACGATGCTTGTAATGTAATCATTTCTCTAAGAATTGCTACGTTTTTGTCTTATGAGGTTTGTTAGATACCTATGTGTATGTATTAATTAAGTTTTAATTGCGTTTGGTACTAATATTAAGATGGCGTGTCTAATGTCACCGTAAAAATTATATGTGGGTGAACTAACAACCAAGCCCGCTTCCTCTTCCCCCACACACGCCGTTGCAGAACGCTACCAGTCGTCTCTCCGCTGTGAGTTCCACTTGGCATGCGGCGCGCGCACCGGCTATGTGTGTTTGCAGGCTGCATATCCCGAGGAGAGAGCGAGGTGAGGCAGGTTTCCCCACAGCTCGGTTTCTTTGTGGCGATCAGCTGGTGGCCAGCTTGCTGTGCGTCACAAGGCCGCCAGGCAGCCAGCTGTTGTCGACTGACTCACGGCCAGCGCTAACCGGAAGAGCCGCGCGATAGCTACGATGGGAACCGAACTCGCGCTTCCCGTAAGCACTCACGAGATAGTTTCTTTGTTTGCTCAGGAAATGTCGGACCGCTTTTGCGGGAGCGATGCTATGTACTGCTGGCAAAAAAAAAAAAAAAAGACATTCAGTTCCACATACACTATTGGCCATTAAAATTGCTACGCCAAGAAGAAATGCAGATGATAAACGGTTATTCATTGCACAAATATATTATACTACAACTGACATGTGATAACATTTTCACGCAATTTGGGTGCATAGATCCTGAGAAATTAGTACCCAGAACAACCACCTCTGGCCGTAATAATGGCCTTGATACGCCTGAGCATTGAGTCAAACAGAGCTTGGATGGCGCGTATAGGTACAGCGGCCCATGCAGCCTCAACACGATACCACAGTTCATCAAAAGTAGTGACTGGCGTATTGTGACGAACCAGTTGCTCGGCCACCATTGACCAGACGTTTTCAGTTGGTGAGAGATCTGAAGAATGTGTTGGTCATGACAGCAGTCGAGCATTTTCTGTATCCAGAAAGGCCTGTACAGGACCTGCAACATGCGGTCGCGCATTATCCTGCTGAAATGTAGGGTTTCGCAGGGATCGAATGAATGGTAGAGCCACGGGTCGTAATACATCTGAAATGTAACGTCCACTGTTCAAAATGCCGTCAATGCGAACAAGAGGTGACCGAGACGTGTAACCAATGGCACACCATACCATCACGCCGGGTGATACGCCAGTATGGCGATGACGAATACACGCTTCCAATGTGCGTTCACCACGATGTCGCCAAACACGGATGCGACCATCGTGATCCTGTAAACAGAACCTGGATTCATCCGAAAAAATGACGTTTTGCCATTCGTGCACCCAGGTTCGTCGTTGAGTACACCATCGCAGGCGCTCCTGTCTGTGAAACAGCGTCAAGGGTAACCGCAGCCACGGTCTCCGAGCTGATAGTCCATGCTGCTGCAAACGTCGTCGAACTGTTCGTGCAGATGGCTGTTGTCTTGCAAACGTCCCCCTCTGTTGACTCAGGGATCGAGAAGTGGCTGCACTATCCGTTACAGCCATGTGGATAAGATGCCTGTCATCTCGACTGCTAGTGATACGAGGCCGTTGGGATCCAGCACGGCGTTCCGTGTTACCCTCGTGAAACCACCGATTCCATATTCTGCTAACAGCCATTGTATCTCGACCAACGCGAGCAGCAATGTCGCGATATGATATACCGCAATCGCGATTGGCTAGATCTGACCTTTATCAAAGTCGGAAACGTGATGGTACGCATTTCTCCTCCTTCCACGAGGCATCACAATAACGTATCACCAGGCAACGCCGGTGAACTGCTGTTTGTGGGAATGCTCTGAGAAGCTAATCATTTGCATATCACAGCATCTTCTTCCTGTCGGTTAAATTTTGCGTCTGTAGCACATCTTCGCGGTGTAGCAATATTAATGGCCAGTAGTGTATTTTCATACTGCCATATGAGATATCACTGACAGGCACTAGGCGGTGGCGCTCGAATCACAGTAAATCGGTTTGAGTCCTGGTGAAGACTGAGATTTTTAAACCTCGAGACTTCCCTCGCGCTGTTCGAAAGGAATAGGAATGGGCTACGTTACTGGAATAGGAATGGGCTACGTTACTGGAACAACGGGAATCGTGCATCACTCTCTACCTCTTTTTTATTCCGCATTCGTCCAAAACAATACAAAAATTAAAGCCCACATGGTACGGAAAACGCAGTTTAGGCAACTGGAGCCCAAGATAGTGTGACACGAGCGTCATGTTTACGTCCTATAAAGAGAGAGACAGATAACTGCAGCGTACGCCCCAGTGTTCTTATAAGTGGCAAACTGTGCCACAGAGCAAACATATCAAAAATAGAAGGCATCGTAAAAGGCAGCGCCTCTAAGTCGCGTAATTTAGTTCTCTAGCTGTCACTCGAACTCGTCCCTGTCAACCAATTCTGCTGGTCAACCACCTTATCCCGTTACTTTTACGTAGTTCATTTTGACTTTGTTCATGAATTCCTGCTGCTTTACAGCTCAGTACGTACTTGCCTACCCTCGCCCCACATATGAGTAACGGTAAAGAGCAATGATCTATGCATGGCGCAGTTGGTGGTGCAAGTCACTTCTGTGTTCACCGAAATTGAATTGACCCTAGAACACCAAGCTAATACGTAATATCTAATGTCTAAATTTCTTCAACTAGTTTGTTCGTGAAGAAGAAGCCACGAAAAATATTAACCATACTGAAGTAAAAAAGGCGTATGTCACCTTATATTTTCTGTCATGTCGATCACTGTAGTAACAATAACTTTCGCTTTCGCCCGACTGCACTGCTAGTACAGCGTTCTCTTGCAAGAGTTAGCAGACGCAGTGTAATGTGTCTGAATCCGTGACACGTCTGCAACAACCTTTGGCTTTGTAACAGACTTGATGAACTATTCTGTTTAATTACTTTCGAGTAACAAATGAAGCAGCGTAATTGCCTATAGCTTTCTTTTCAAAGCGACAGCTCACGGTATTGTATTTGAGTGTAAAGCATAATGATTTTTCCTGTTTGATTTCAGATATTTCATGTTGAAATACATGTCCTTCGAGCTCTTTTATTGTGGTACCTTTCAAAGCACATAACAGTTAGTGACAAATTTCAGTAACCCATATCAGACATTAACATAGTACAGGGGCGGTAGCCGGCTGGAATGGCCGAGCGGTTCTAGGCGCTTCAGTCTGGAGCCGCGCGACCGGTACGGTCGCAGGTTCGAATTCTGCCTCGGGCATGGATGTGCGTGTTGTCCTTAGGTTAGTTAGGTTTAAGGAGTTCTAAGTTCTAGGGGACTAATGACCTCAGCTGTTAAGTCCCACAGTGCTCAGAGCCACAGGGGTGGTAGAAAAAAAATGCTTATGGGTCAATTGCCAAAGAAGGTATATCGAAAGGTAAACTCTAACCTAAAATGATGTTATATGATTTCCTTGCAGAAGGAAAGTTATTCTGATGTTTAAAATCTCATCTACAATGGGTTTATTATGCTTGATCTAAGAAACAAGAACGGGAATTCAATGTCCGTAGACGTCAGCGTCGTTGAAGTAATGATCGTTGAAGTAATAACACTACCTCATCTTGGATAAGAACTGTGATGGGAATCGCGTACGGCCTTGAAAGTATGCTAAAGAAATGAAAATAACAACTCCTGGATTTGGTTTGGAGCTTTCTTGTTTAGAAGAAGTCCAGTGTCTTCTCACATCCTATATCCGCCAGTAAACGCTTAACGAGAAATGAATAATGTTTCTGCTATTGCCTATAACATAAAGTGAACAGACGTCCCGTTTTGGCCGGGACAGTTCCGATTTCTAGAGTCCAGTCGTCTTGTCCCCATCGGCTTCCGCTGGGACGCTAAATGTTCTGGTTTTTAAAAATCACTCAAATTCTCGATCGTGATAACGATGATGACTTGTTCCAAGAATATATTAACGTGCAGGAGCCCGCATCTGTGGCCGAGCGGTTCTAGGCACTTCAGCCCGGAACCGTGCGACCGCTACGGTCGCAGGTTCCAATCCTGCCTCGGGCATGGATGTGTGTGATGTCCTTAGGTTAGTTAGGTTTAAGCAGTTCTAAGTCTAGGGGACTGATGACCTCAGATGTTAAGTCCTATAGTGCTTAGAGCCATTTGAACCATTTATTAACGTGCAGCACTTTGTTACATGTCAGTAAACAGAGAAATGAAGCACAGAAAAAACTGTCACTGATATGCACTGGGTACATATGTTGAAGCACTTCACATCCAAACATATTCTGAAAATATTTATAAGATTCTGGAATTTTCTTTACATCTTCCGGTACAAAAGCAGCAGTCGAGAGTGTCTTTTATTTGATGAATAAGATATAGACATCTGAGAAAACTCAAACGAAACTAGAGACTTTGAAAGCAATACTGATGGTGAAAGTTATTTTGAAGTACAGTTTTTCGAAAGTCTGCCACTTCTTAAACTTAAAGAGAAGAAAACATCTGCTGGATCAAATTCATTCGTCACAGAGGTACTGGGGTTTGAACAACTAAATATTAAAAGCTGTGTGTCGTTACCTAAGCAAGTGTTGTGTCCTGTTTACTAACTTTTAAGAATGAAGAGTATTGTAATTGTACGATAACTGCGAATGTGCCTTTGTTTTAAGTTGTGTTTGTTTATCGTTTGGTGCATATAATTCATTTCGTTGTTAAGCTTTAATAATGTATAACAATTACAGAGCACTGTTGCGTTTTGAGCTGTGGACAGTTATAAAACTGGTCCCACCTTCGGCTCCCAGAAATATGGTCACCTTATGTAAGACCTATAGAGCGAACGAGACGTCCTACCTCAGTGAGACCAGTAAGACAGACCGAAGTGTGTGTGGCTGTGTATGTTTGTGTTTGTGTGTGTGTGTGTGTGTGTGTGTGTGTGTGTGTGACAAAGACGGAGAGAAAGAGAGAGGTTGGGGGGGGGGGGGGGGGGGACTCAGTAGTCCGAAGCCTAGTCTACGCTTAATGTTTTGTCTTCGTTCTTGCATGATCATGCCAGATTTGTCAAACAAAACTTTACGTGTCGGCGGAAGTTTGACGGTCTCACAAATGAACTGAATGATGTTTGACAAAACTGCAAGACTGATGGGCTGGAGCTTCGTACAGATGCAAGACTTTGGACAAATGTGTGTATCGCTCTAACTTATCTCCGCTGCCAGTCTACTCCCGGTGACACTAGAAGTTTCAATTGTTATTCTGGAGTTTGTGATGGCGAGAGACAACGGTAGACTTATGTCTCTAGACAAACGCTTTTTTCACAGAGCTGCATCAAAGCTTTTGTTGCCTCTGGCAAGTAAACTCTGAGGACTACAGCAGCCGAGACAAGAAAAACCAGGCTTACGCCACTTAAGTTAATAAATACAAGGAAAAGGATCCCGACACAACAAACGACCGCCTTAGTTAATAAGTACGAGGAAATGGATCCTAAAGCAACAAAAGAGTTGCTCATGAAAAAGATCAACTCATTTGGAATAGTTTACCGCAAAGAGAGCGTGAAAATAAAAGCGTCCATGCGATCGGGAACTGGAGAGGAAGAAATTTATGAACCTTCTTTGTTGTACTTTGATTTACTTTCCTTCTTGAATGTCTAAACCCAACACCTGAGAAGCTCACAGTCAAACGTAGAAAGCCATTAACACTGCTGGAGCCCATAGGGCACCAACATATACTTACGCGGAAGCTTTCATTAATGAAGTTATTTTTTTAAGTTAAAATGGAAGCATTAACAAAAGACTTTACAGTTGACAAACTGCCTTTTCGTTTCTGTCTCGGGTTCTTCGGCCGATGTTTGTCTCGTGATTACTCTGACGTTTCGTCAGCACGAGTGAGTGACATTGACAAAGCTTCACCCTCCGTTGCTGGTGGTGGACCAGTCCAAAACCAACACTGAAGGGTGAAGCTTTGACAATGCCAGCCGCTCTTGCTGGCGAAACGTCAGAAAATTCATCAGACAAACGTCTGTCGAAGAACCCAAGACAGAAGCCAACAGGCAGTTTGTCAACAAGGGGCCACGAAAGCCTTAACAATTTTGGACTTTAAAGTTGTTTACAGTGCTGATTATTCCGGAGGACAGAGTATAATGCAACAAAGTTTTCCTTATAATTATCAGGGAAATCTCCCAAGTAGTACAATGGGTTATCCACAACCTCCTGCTCCAGTTCAATGTATTACTAGCTCAAACAGTAACGTAATTGTGGTGTCAACGCCAGACACCACACTTGCTAGGTGGTAGCTTTAAATCGGCCGCGGTCCATTTAGTACATGTCGGACCCGCGTGTCGCCACTGTGAGATCGCAGACCGAGCGCCACCACAAGGCAGGTCTCGAGATACGGACTAGCACCCCCAGTTGTACGACGACTTTGCTAGCGACTACACTGACGAAGCCTTTCTCTCATTTGCCGAGAGATAGTTAGAATAGCCTTCAGCTAAGTCCATGGCTACGACCTAGCAAGGCGCCACTAGCCTTACATAGTTTGATAGTTATCGTATGAAATGTCTCATCAAGAACGATGTATACAACAAGGATAGATTAAAGTTACGTATTCCAGCAGCTACCTACTTTTCTTTATCGCATTTATGAAGTATCCTGTTTCAGACCATCAAGTCCGCCTGCTTGCTTTATGGCCGCCTCCCTTAAATAATGTGCGTAGTGTTGGCAATCTGTCAACACTACAGTAATAAACATGAATAATTTCTCAAGCTTACCAAGGATTTCTAAATACTTTGCTAATTTCGGGAATGGTACCTAAAATTAATCAGATTCTAATCTATGTATATTTTCTGCAAATTGAAGGACGCTTTATCTCCTGCCAGTCGCTAAAAACCTTAACGTTTCAATGAGTCTCGTGGGAGCGACAGCTGCTCTCGTAACGCTACCTTTAAGTTCAGTTTCTGGGATTACAGAGTTTACAGTGCGTTTCAGTGTCCATTCGTAACTAATCGCACTAGTCTTTTGGTCTGTGATGAAGTCCTCGGAGGAGATTAATGTTGGAGAATGTCCCTCACGTCAATAAGTCGTGGGACCGCTGTGAACGACTTGTAGATTTTGTTTTCTTTTCCAGTTTAAGTGTACACACTGCCACCATATGCACTAACAGTTCTTCCTGCACGACAATTTCGGAACTACTGAGCGAAAAACATAGCAAAAAAATGAGCGAAAGTTGGAATAGTGTAGCTGCGAGATTTGTGTCAGTCTTGTCGTCAGTCATGCATGATCATGCAAGACCCACGACAAAACGTTACGTGTAGACCAGTCTTAAGACGCTGCAAATGGAGGAGACTATTTAAAATATTATCTACATCATGAGCTGACACATAATCAGTTCAAAACATTAGCTCGACCTCTGCATCACTTAATATAAGCAACTCGCACATTCAACGGTTCCGAGAATTCCTGGCATATGTGTTGCTTAAAAAAGTAGATTTGCGGTGAGTTGAGGACGAGGGAAAAAGGCACTGGTATTTTGACTGTAATGCTATTCTATTAATATAGTATATTTTCTACGAAACCCATCAAATATTATAACCGGATAATTCAGCTGAGAAGTATCGGAAGAAATGTGTGTGTGATCTGTTGCGTGAAGGAACGCAAACCAAGGTTTCTCCTTCACATCGATGAAACAGTTTCTGAGAACCTACTGTTTCCGTCACAAGAAAATTGCTACAATTGTGTTCTAAGCGTTGCGATGTAATAAACAATATTCGTAGCAGACTTAACTATGGAAAGCCGTGTGGAGACATTCCAAATGAATTAACTGACAGTCATCAAGAAATTGATTCCTTGAAGGTTATTTCAACGAAAGAAATGAATTTATCAGAAGATTAATGATATGTGGTAATGAATGTATATACACTACTGGCCATAAAACTGCTACACCACGAAGATGACGTGCTACAGACGCGAAATTTAACCGACAGGAAGAAGATGCTGTGATACGCAAATGATTAGCTTTTCAGAGCACTCACACAAGGTTAGCGCCGGTGGCGACACCTACAACGTGCTGACACGAGAAAAGTTTCCAACCGATTTCTCGGACACAAACAGCAGTTGACCGGCATTGCCTCGTGAAACGTTGTTGTGATGAATCGTGTAAGGAGGAGAAATGGGTACCATTACGTTCCCGACTTTGATAAAGGTCGGATTGTAGCCTATCGCGATTGCGGTTTATCGTATCACGACACTGCTGCTCGCGTTGGTCGAGATCCAACGACTGTTAGCAGAATATGGAATCGGTGGGTTCAGGAGGGTAATACGAAACGCCGTGCTGGATCCCAACGGCCTCGTATCACTAGCCGTCGAGATGACAGGCATCTTATCCGCATGGCTGTAACGGATCGTGCAGCCACGTGTCTATCCCTGAGTCAACAGATGGGGACGTTTGCAAGACAACAACCATTTGCCCGAACAGTTCGGCGACGTTTGCAGCAGCATGGACTATCAGCTCGGAGACCATGGCTGCGGTTACCTTTGACGCTGCATCACAGACAGGAGCGCCTGCGATGGTGTACTCAATGACGAACCCGGGTGCCCGAAAGGCAAAACGTCATTTTTCGGACGAATCCAGATTCTGTTTACAGCATCATGATGGTCGTGTTTGGCGACATCGCGGTGAACGCACATCGGAAGCGTGTATTCGTCATCGCCATACTGGCGTATCACCCGGCGTGATGGTATGGGGTGCACTTGGTTACAAGTCTCGGTCACCTCTTGTTCGCATTGACGGCACTTTGAACAGTGGATGTTACATTTCACATGTGATACAACCCGTGGCTCTACCCTTCATTCGATCACTGCGTAACCCTACATTTCAACAGGATAATGCACGACCGCATGTTGCAGGTCCTGTACGGGCCTTTCTGGATACAGAAAATGTTCGACTGCTGCCCTGGCCAGCACACGCTCCAGATCTCTCACCAACTGAAAACGACCGGTCAATGGTGGCCGAGCAACTGGCTCGTCACAATACGCCAGTCACTACTCTTGATGAACTGTGGTATCGTGTTGAAGCTGCATGGGCAGCTGTACCTGTACACGCCATCTAAGCTCTGTTTGACTCAATGCCTAGGCGTATCGAGGCTATTATTACGGCCAGAGGTGGTTGTTCTGGGTACTGATTTCTCAGGATCTATGCACCCAAATTGCGTGAAAATGTAATCTCATGTCAGTTCTGGTATAATATATTTGTCCAATGAATACCCGTTCATCACATGCATTTCTTCTTGGTGTAGCAATTTTAATGGCCAGTAGTGTATTGTTTGGAGACCTGATTCAAAGTGCAATGTATCCACTTACAGAACATCTTGTTCCAAAAAATAAAAATATTCTTTAACGAATCATACACTGGCCGTGCAAACTAGCGACACTTGCTACAAATCTGAAACTGAGACACCAAACCTTTTCGTAATTTTTATCGCACCTAACTTTGACGATGCTTCGTAGAGTGAAAGTACCAAGATGAAGCATCTGGTTCGAATTCAACATTAAACTGCAGTCCCTATCTATGTGGGTAGGTGAAACTATTTCAAACAGCAGAGGAAGATGGCAATAGTGCAGCAATTAAAGGTAGTTGGCCTTCTCCGTTTCAACAGGTGCTATTCATTGAGAACGTTCGACGATGTCACATTGCACAGTTGGCCCCAAGATCCCCTGACTTAATAGTATGTGATTTTTTGTTGTGGTGGTGGTGTTTGTGAAAGACTCCATATACATGCCTCCCTTTGAACAACATACTCTACATATGATGGCAAAAGTATGGGACGACATTGAGTGTCGCCTATTTCTCGTGCCTCTTATGGAAAGCCCATGGAACATTCGTGTAATATAAATGAAAACACTGATCTTAACAGTAATTGCAACAAGTTTCCCAACGTTGTATGCGCATACATATAAAACATACAATCTTGTAAAATCTGTTGGACCTTTTGACAATAAAAACTTTGTAATCTTATGTGGAAGTTAATATTGGCCCCAAGCTTCTATCTTCATCCATGTAGAAGATGTACGTCTGTGGAATCGGATGAATCTTTTATATCCAATCCCCCCAGTCTCTGAGTTGGTCTTAGATATCTATGAGACTGTCTAATTCTTTGACGGCGCCAGGAAACAGTCGCTTGGTCGGCGCACTGCGTCTACCGTATACAGTTTGGTTGGAGTCCCAAAGCGAGCAACGAAATCTGCGATCGAACCCTAACTGAAAGGCGTGTGAGAAAAGTAACGGGAATGACAACACTGCGAACGATCTGGCAACATTGTGTTCTACTGGTGTAGACTGGTGTGCTCATCCCTTCTAGGTGCGCATTCCGATTCTCAGCTCCGTACGACCATCACGTGATTTTTGAGAGAGCCATAAGTGAAACTGTGTTTTTGCTGCGTGTTACGAAAACAGAACAGCGGAATTTAGAGCAAAGTTATGCTAACAAGTTTTGGCCGCGCAGGGTAGCCGCTCAGCCTAAGGCGTCTTGTCACGGTCCGCGCGGCTCTCCCCGGAGGAGGTTCGAGTCCTCCCTCGGGCGTGGGTGTGTGTGTTGTCCTTAGCGTAAGTTAGCTTAGGTTGGATTAAGTACTGCGTAAGCTTAGGGACCGATGTCCTCAATAGTTTGCTCCCATAAGACCTTACCATAAATTTCCAATTTCCAACAAGTTTTCTGTTAAACTTGCGGAATCCGCGAGTGTGACCCTGAACAGTTGAAACACAGGCCTATGGAGAACATAGCTTCTCAAGATCACAAGCTTTTCACTCGCACAAATGATTTTTGGAAGGCCGAGAACGCGTTGAAGACGAACGCTGCTCAGGGAGACCTACAACTTCGACGGTAACATGGACGGTGTATGTGTTGTTGTGAGATCAGACCGACGATTAACAATAAAGATGGTGGGTGACCTTTTAAACTAAAAAAAATGCTCGCATGAGCAAATCAAAGATTAAAATAACGCTCATTTGCTTTTTTGACAGTAGGAGTATTGTGTATAAAGAATTTGTTTTTCCAGGACAAACTGTCAACCAGATGTTTTACAAATATTTCCTTGAAAGGCTCACGAAAAGGGAGAGTTGAATGAGACCGGACAGTGAAGACAAGGGGATACTGCATCATAACAACATTCCCTGTCATATGGCCACTCCCCTCACGGAAGTTTTGAACTCAAAAGGTATTCCTGTTGTTTCACAGCTTAGCTATTCAGCCTATATGAGTCTTTGTGACTTCTTTCTTTTCCGGAAATTGAAAAGGTCTTAAAAGGACGTCATTTTGGAAATCTAGAGAACATTCAAAAGAATGGAAACCAATGTCTTAAAGGTCATACCGGATGGAGCCTTGCAGCGCTGCTACCAATACTGAGAATGATTGCAGATGTGTAGCTGCCGAAGCGAAGTTTTTGAAGAGGACAATATTGTTGTTTGAAAAAAAATAAACTCTTTGGTGGATAAAAAATCGGTTTCGTTATTTTTCTCACACACAACTGGAGAAGTTATCTAAATATTCTGTAGAGAAAATGATAACTTGGCCGACAATCCCGAGAACATTCAATTTCGCGGAGGAAACCCGAAGATCCTGTCAACAGCTTTCTTAAAGTGTGGCGAATCCTTGTTGCTTATGGCCTACTGGTAGTACTACTTGATGTCTCGAGCGGAAAGGGCATGCTAGATGGAGAAACAGACATGTTGTCCTTCGAGACTACGAGACGATTCACCATTTGCAGGTCGCTAGTGACGCAAGTGTAATAGCAGGAAGTGAGGACGCAAATTCACATACTGAAGGAATTTAACAAGTTCGTCAAGGAATTACGCTTTCCCACAACATTTTACATTTTTCTGTAAGTTCGTGCGTGTAGCTGGGTAAAGAAACACTGCTACATATAGACAGCTAAATATTTTCACGCTACTTGGCAGTTGGCACTACATTAAATCATTGCATTGTTATAGATCATCACATTTGAAGGCAAAAGTAATTTGTTATTAAAGCATAAAGTTAGCGTTTTCAAATGCCACAGATTAACTGATAAGATACGGACATTTTTAGAGGCCAAACAAGAATCGACATAAGGAATCATTTTGGTATTCTTATAACATTATTGAATATCAATAAAGATAAATCAAGAGTAATGTAAGGTAGTTGAATTAAATCAGACAACGTTGAAAGAATTAGATTAGGAACTGCGGCTCTAAAAGTAGATGAGTTTCGTTATTTGGGCAGCAATATAATAGACAATGGACGAAGGAGAGAGGATATAAAACGTAGACTGGCAATAGCAAGAGAAGTGTTTCTAAAAAAGAGCGCTGTGTTAAGATCCAATACAAATCCTGAAGGTATTTTTCTGCAGTGTAGCCTTTTATGGCTGTGAAACGTGGATGATAAACAATACAAACAGGATATGGATGGAGCTTTTGAAATATGGTGTAACAGAAGAATACTGAAGATTAGATGGGTTGATCCGTTCAATTATAAAGATTCACTGAATCGAATTTGACGTAAGAGTCACAACATGACATTTTCGGACGCATCTTGGGACACGAAAGAACTGTCAGTTTGATGACGGTGGGAAGTGTTTGTGCGTGTGAGCGGATGGGGTAGGGGGGGGGGGGGGAGGGGCGTCGTGAGTGCGAAAGGAGGGTGAAAGATCGTGAAAGATCAACACTGCAGTGGTAGACCAAAGCTTCGTTACAATAAGCAGGTTCCAGTGGATGTCGATTGCAATTGTTGCGCAGAGATAAGGAAGGTTTCATATTATAGAGTACGATGAAAAACTGCATTAAACCAGGCTTCGGACTAAAGATTACAACTCATAGTTTTAATACATGTACTTTCGTTTTACGCTACATGTAGATCTGATTATGTTTCTTAAATTGCGGGATACCGATTACGTTGCTCTTCAGGGGCTGGAATTGACTACAGTTTATGATCCATCTATGACTTGCTGATGCAGATGATCTGCAGCTTGGCTCGCATGCTCATTTAGGAGCAACAGAAAGTTTGTCTCCACTAACGTAACCCTGCAAACCGGTCACAAGGAACTGGCTGGACAACATGGCGCTGTGGGACGAGTCTGCTCAACGGATCACGCCAAGTGCTACCCGGATATAACCAGCGAAGTCAGTCGGTGTCCAGTGTACACATCAAACATTCTTGGGCCTTTAGTGCTGTTCAAATTTCAAGCTAACTACAAAAAATCCGAGGTTCACCTTTCAGAAGCTATTTGGCCTGTTTGTCATCACATCAGCAATGTAGCTAATTCATCAGAGAAAGCACTCAGAATTAATAGAACAGTTTCACCCTAGTACATTCTCTGTTATTTATGGACCGCTAGTTCGGTGTCACTCTGATTATGAATGTCTGATTTAACATACAGCTCATAAGACGTAGTTGACATTGTTGCATAAACTCCATTTCAGTACCACGAGTTATGCCTGGCGCATGAAGTTAACTCTTTAGAAGTTGAAGAAAACCCTAATGGATACACTGAAATTTCTAATGTTAAAACACATCACGCGAAGAATGTCTCGTTCGGGTAGTCCTTTATATAAGGCGTGATGATCGTTGGTATCTCCAGTATTAGACCCCAGAGACACTTGTAGAAATCGAGGAATAAAATTCTCCACCACCTGCTACCACTCTACTTTCTCCATTCCAAAAACATACCCCGATTTCTCCAATCTGTTACCTATGTCCTTATATCCACGAATGACAGTTGGTTCAAATGGCTCTGAGCACGATGGGACTTAACTTCTGAGGTCATCAGTCCCCTAGAACTTAGAACAACTTAAACCTAACTAACCTAAGGACAGCACACACATCCATGCCCGAGGCAGGATTCGAACCTGCGACCGTAGCGGTCGCGCGGTTCCAGACTGTAGCGCCTAGAACCGCTCGGCCACACCGGCCGGCAATGACAGTTGTGACTTGGAGGACAAATACTCGTACTTCGTTCACGTGTATAAGGATGCATCACGAGCATTATTCAGTAACTGTTAGATAGTACATCTTCTATTGCCCTTTGGCGTAAATTGTTGAAAAATTTAAAAAGCAGAAGCATCAGTATTTCTCTCAGAGCAGCTGCTACATATGCTATCAGATTCATAATGAGTATACAAACAGTTAATACTAAACTCAGTCCGAACAGGCCATGATGGCCCAACGGTATCGACCGGCCGCCGTGTCATCCTTTGACTTCACGGAGGGGCATGTGATCAGCACACCGCTCTCCCGGCCATAGTGTTTTCGTGACCGGAATACAAACAATTAAGCGGTTAATAATAATTAACTCTAAGAGATCCGAATTCTGTATGTTATTTAGACTGTAGCCGATGATCTTGTACATATACTGTGGATGTAACAGACGAGTATCGCCATGCAAGAACAATGTTAGCTTAAGGTGGTCTCCAACACTCGTTTGTTGCAAAGATGTCTCAGGGACCAACGGTGATTAAAAGTACTGAGCATAATGAACGATAAAATATTTTCAAATGTTTTACAGTTACAATACCACACTATTTCAGAAAAAAAAACTGAACACATGCCTAAAATTAGCCTCTAATACTTTTTGTGGCGTTTGATATCAGCTAGCAAACTCAAAATCCTGCAACTTATCTAGGTCAAGAGGAATGGTGCAATACAAAAATTATTAGGGGTCGTTAATGGACAAGCGTTCAGCACTACATTACTTAAAGAGTGTGGCATCACAGTTGTTCGACACTTGGAAATTTTATAAGTAGCTCAACAGTTTTTGAATCACGATTGCTTCCGAACCATCTTTAGAGACGATTTATCATAAATTTGAAGAACCATTGTCGTTGTTCCTGTCTCTTTATTATTTGTTTACTTGTTGGGCGATAATTCAAGCATAATGTATTCAAGTGATATTTCTCGTAAAAATATCATACCGCTATAGTTTGACGCATTTCACACTAGCTTGCAAACCTACCGACTGAGGTTTGCACCTTTTTTCTGGTAACTTCAGGTTTCATTAAATTCTGACTACAACAGAAAATCGCAGTCATGAGGATAAGAAAAGCTGCTATATAGAGGCTGTTTCGTTTCTGAAGAATTCGTTGTTATTTGGCGCTGGAAGAGCCATTTTTTTGGTTTGTTAAGGAGAATATATGGTACAAAAATAGATTTGTTTAAAGTGTAGTATCTTGATCTAAAAATTGGGCTACATAGATGTGTATGTTATGCAACAAAAAAACGATGTAAGGGTAAGAGCTCTAAATGATCACTGTTGTGCGCAAATGTGTTTCAGAGTTGACGAAACATTTTTTCTTGTATTTATTTAGAGCAGACGTTTCCGAGAAGTAAGTAGCTCTTAGTGGTACGTCGGGAGCATAAGGCAGTTGTAAAATACACGCGAGGACATCCTGTCCTCATTACGCACTGGACTCAATTACCTCATCAGCTTCACTAATAAAGCGACCCTCTTTCCATTCACTTATAGATAGTGCTTCAGGGAGACTTCGAAGAACCTTAGCACTAGTACCACAAGCAGCTTGGGAGGATATTACCCATACTCCATGTACAAAGCACACGTAATGTTAACGATTTTCAACATGCATAAAAAGGCGTTTCAGATTGATATACTTGTATTAGAACAGATATGCAGTTTGGAAGGACAATTCAGATTTACAAGTACATATCGAAAAGGTTTCAAGCATCTGTATCTCAACTCCCAGGGACATTAAGTGACAGTACAACCTTTTTTTGACGTATCCGCCACGCCTCCTGAAATATCCGCTGTATTTTTCGTTTACAGACTTCTGTGGTGATCCGAAAGAGTTTGTGTCATTTCAGGGCACATTTTAGTCTTCTGTAATGACTCTGCCCGGATTTCGGTGTTTTATTTGCCCAGACCTTCATGTGTTCCCTACTGTGCCTGCCCAGGATTCGTTGTTATCTTAGGAGAGTATTACAGGCATCAGTTCTTTTATGGTTGTGTCCGCTTCCCTTCTTTGAGATTCGATAGCAAGATCTTGAGCATGTAATACTCATAAACTTGAGGCAATCTACCGTTAATATTTTATCTCACTCGAACGTAAAGCAGTACATTTTTCCGCTATTCCATATTACGTGAACATCTAGGGCGAGAGTAAAGCAGTACATGTTTCAGCCATCCCATATCGCGTCTAATACCTCCCTTTCTTTCTAATAAAGCTGAAGGACGGGTTACTTGTCATGTGAGATTATAGGATTCCCCTCGAGCCCTGTGCAAGTTTGTGATATATCATCGTTCGTTGAATACAAGTGACTCTTTTGGGAGAATTTGTAAAATACAGCGAGTTGGCGCATTTCGACTGCGGTAGAAATGTGTTACCCGCACATATAGGATCGTTTATGTGAAAAATTATCGATCAACGGGGATTCTGTAACGAGGGACGCTAGCGTGAAATACGTATATGATTCTGATGATAATAATTGTCTAATGTTAGACGCCATTTGCAAAATAGATTGGAACTGAATTATCTGACGAGTAAAGAAAGAGATAAAGAAGCAACTGGTGTAAATTTCAGCAAGAATATACTGATATATTAAAAGGTAATTCTACCAGTCTTAATTGTTTCCAGAAGTTTTATTTGCCGAAAGCGAGTTTGTGCCAAGATTCTATATAGTAACTTCGGACATTTGGTCAGTGATGTTTGCTGATGAATGTGCAAGCACGGTCAAGGAAATTCGGGATGCGCTTTCATGCAATTGACATAAATCTGCTTTACGGCTACATGTCATATGAGCAAATGTGAACTGAACAGCACAGAATCAGTATCCGAAGATTGTGTATAAGTTCCAGTTTACGACATAACCGATTTGTAACAGTTCGTTCCACGGACGTATATAAGGGGGGTCCAGGGGGTCCGGACCCCCGCCCCCCTTCCTTAGTTTACACAAAAAACGCCAATATTAGAAGAATACCCGCTTTTGAAACCCCGTGCCACAAAATAGTCGTGCACTGCTCTTGGTTGACGTAGTGGCAAGCCATGGAGGAATGAGGCTGCAAAAAATAGGGCGGAATGCAGATACCGAACAGTCTTTCTCCATGATGACAAGACACTAAAACTAAAAGACTTATTAAGCTACGCGCAGAAACGTTAAGTGACTTGTTGAAAGTATGACTAGACATCCAAAACAAGAACCGTTATTGATAATTATTATATTTCGTACACAATTACGGAAGAACATTTCCGTAAGTTTGAAAAACGTATCAGTTATTATCTGAGAACTGAAGGTGATCAAAATATTGCTACATCAACAAATTCATAATTTCACTGTAATTTTAATAAACATTGAAACGTTTCACACACATAATGCTAAAAAAAAACCTTGTAAATTAACTCCTTACGCCTTAGCCAGTTCAGATTCCATATAGAGAGGAAAATTACCTGTCGCAACAAATTACAATTACTATATTAACAGAAACTATTTGAATGAAGCATGATATTCAGGTCCAACACTGGACACTGCCGTCCTAGCTGTCGCTGATCGTTAAATGCCCCTGCTGCAAAGCTATAGAATATATTTATTTATAGCTTAAATTATTTATTTATCTTGTATATCGTCAGGAATTATGTAGACTATATCATAAATTACATTTGAAACTGTAGTGGAATTTGGATATGCTCGCAGCGGAATTAACTTATTTTTGGCTGGCAATACTGAACGGAACCAATCCAGTGTGTTCTGTCGCTTCCCCTTGGGCAGTCACAATTAGAGTGACGAAGTTTCGGGCGCCGTGTGTTAAGCCAGCTAAACTGTGCGCGCGTGTGTTTAGTTGTTAAAAGAGCCGTGTTTGAAAAAAAAAATTTGAAACGGACAAGACATAAATCCCTTCTGTTTTTTTTTTCTAAAAAAGGGACACAGAATTTTGATGCACTTGTTCCGAAAGAGAGTGGTCTGTCACCACGTGGTGCGTAGTCCCAGCATGAAGAAGCGGGACCATCCAGGAAAACTGAGGATGGAGCAAAGAAGGGTTAGTCTCCTATTTAACATTAGAAAAAAGGGTTATATGATTTTGAGAGTCAGTTTTGTAAAAAATAAAGAAGAACCTTCTAGTTTAACAATTAATTACAAAGGAACAAATGGGCCTATCGCAAAATATGTTATACCAATTTTTTCTAGTTTAATTCTGCGTTAGGCTATTATATGAGAGACTTTGGTTATAATGTTTAATAACTATTTTCTATTTATATTTGTAGTAAACATTGCCTGGGTAATGGGCGTTTTCCCTAGGAACTACTCATTTCAAAACTCCTGAAACATGTTAGTCTGATGTTAAAAACATTTCATGTGGTTACAGGCACATGTATTGGCAGTGTAAATCCCAACTTACAGAATTATTCAATCACTTATTGAAAGTTTCTTATAATTTTTCTAAAATAAGTTTTCCATGTCCAATATAAACATAGAAAGCGTGTGATTGTTTTGGAGCTCTCTCTTTGTGGTACCTAATCTTGAAACTACGATCACTGAGACTGTACAGTGTGATATAATTTTATGAAGTTTAATATTGAATAATGGTTGCAACTTTGTCCATGTTGAAGTAGCTTTTTTTGACAGCAAAAATGGTGACTGTTCATTGGCTGAAAAGTAAATGTGACAAACAGTGGCGGATAAAAAAATTTTGCACCCCTGGCGGTGCAACTAGATTGTGAAAAAATTATCAGTAAGTTAGCAGCAAGGCGTAAAAGACTAAATATAATACTTTAAATTAAAGTAATTAATGTTTATTTTTAAATTAACTTACGACCTGAAGTTAGAGCAAAATGTCAAAGTGTCACAAATTAAATACCTACAAAGACTAATATCATAATATTATTGCTTAATATAAATGATTAATAACGATATTCAGAAATATATAATTACCTCCAATGTTAGCTTACAATTAGTTGCTTTTTCATAAATAAATACCTCAACAGCTACAATACATATGTTTTATTTAAAGACGCTTGGATCAATTAGTGTTTCTCTACAGTTTCACCCGCATGCTAACGTATTTGTGTGGTTTTTTTTTTTTAATTTCTGCTTGATTGTCTATATTGGCGTTAACAGCAAAACCTTTTTATGTGGTGGGCGAAGACAGGTTTACCTTCCTAAATGATAGTGCTGGACCCCCCCCCCCCCCATCCAAAAGCTGCAGGTACGTTCCTGGTTCGTTTTGTCACTGCTTGGATTGATGCTACAGATCCGCCTGCTTAGCTGGATGTAACGTACTCACCGGCCGGCACGGTAGCTCAGCGTGTTCGGTCAGAGACGCGCTGGCCCTCCGTAATAAAAAACTCAGTAAATGAATCAACGATCAACTTGAACGGATGTCCTGTGACGTCCACCCAGACCAAACGCAACGAACAATACCGGAAAAAGGAAAAGAAAAGAGATGGTAACGTGCTTGCCTCCCATGCAGCGGGCCCGGGTTCGATTCTCGGCAGAGTTGGAGATTTTCTCCGTTCGTGGACTAGGTGCTGTGTTGTCATCACCATTTCATCCTCATCACCGGCATGCGAGTCGCCCAATGTGGCATCGACTGCAATAAGACTCGCAATCGGCGCCCGGACTTCCCGGTTGCCATACTATCATTTCATGTCATTTGCTGCTACAGATGCGGTACGATGCACCAGAGCCATACGCCGAACGCGATCGTCTTCCCTCTCGGTAGTGCCACACGGACGTCCGGAGTCTGGTCTTCTTGCTACTCTACATTCTCGTGACCAAATGGCAATAATCATGTTGAGTGGCTGCATTCCTGCCAGGTCTGCCTGCAATGTCGCGGAAGGAACATCCAGCTTGTCGTAGCCCTATTACACGACCTCGTTCAAATTTAATGAAGTTTGGATGATGGAGTCTTTGTCGCCTTAAAGGCATTCTTGACTAACATCAACACACCACGTCCAATCTCTAAGGTAACTAACGCTCACGAACGTTACTGCGTGTATTTAAAGCAAACCTGATTTGCATCCTCATAGTGGCGCTACTAGCACCATTCTTAAGCCTAGTTTACACGACGACACTAGGTTGCAGGCAACTGCGCTACCGGCCGCTGCGTGTGTTCCAACTTTAGCGACACTAGTTGCATGAGTTTCGAGGTTATGTGTGTTCGTAGAGTGTAGACAAATTGAAATATGAAGTGGGGAACTGAGAATAATGTTCGCTTTTTGGATATCTATGCTTTGCATAGGTGTTTGTGGGATTTCAGTGATGCTGATTACAAAAATAAGCAACATATTGAAACTTCCTGGCAGATTAAAACTGTGTGCCCGACCGAGACTCGAACTCGGGACCTTTGCCTTTCGCGGGCAAGTGCTCTCAAATGGTAGAGCACTTGCCCGCGAAAGGCAAAGGTCCCGAGTTCGAGTATCGGTCGGGCACACAGTTTTAATCTGCCGGGAAGTTTCATATCAGCTCACACTCCGCTGCAGAGTGAAAATCTCATTCTGGAAACATCCCCCAAGCTGTGGCTAAGCCATGTCTCCGCAGTATCCTTTCTTCTGCAAGGTTCGCAGGAGAGCTTCTGTAAAGTTTGGAAGGTAGGAGACGAGATACTGGCAGAAGTAAAGCTGTGAGGACCGGGCGTGAGTCGTGCTTCGGTAGCTCAGATGGTAGAGCACTTGCCCGCGAAAGGCAAAGGTCCCGAGTTCGGGTCTCGGTCGGGCACACAGTTTTAATCTGCCAGGAAGTTTCATATCAGCGCACACTCCGCTGCAGAGTGAAAATCTCATTCTGGAAGCAACATATTGTTGCCGCTGAGACAGTCATGTGCGATCATAACATAGATGGTTTGACAATATCTGAGCTACAGGGCAAAATTTATTGAGTTAGGAGCACATATACAACTGAATTAAGAAAAATACAAGCAAGTGTAATTCTGGCTGTGGCAATGCTCTCGTCTACAAGACTAAAATCGGATCGTTTGAGGCCGATCAATTCTAGGCGCTACAATTTGGAACCGCACGACCGCTACGGTCGCAGGTTTGAATCCTGCCTCGGGCATGGATGCGTGTAATGTCCTTAGGTTAGTTAGGTTTAAGTAGTTCTAAGTTCTAGGGGGCTGATGACCTGGGAAGTTAAGTCCCATAGTGCTCAGAGCCATTTTGAACCATCCTTTGAGTTGGCCAGCTCTTTGTTAAGGAATATTGTTGACAGGAGGGAAGGCTATACAAATTCAAGAAGCTGGATTCTTTATTCAATATTCATCTACTTAAAACGTGGCAGCAGTGCTCCCCATTCACATATGTTAGAATTTTGAAATATTGCCACTGTACAGATTTATCTGCAAGAGATCATCATCATCATCATCATCATCATTTAAGACTGATTATGCCTTTCAGCGTTCAGTCTGGAGCATAGCCCCCCTTATAAAGTTCCTCCATGATCCCCTATTCAGTGCTAACATTGGTGCCTTTTCTGATCTTAAACCTATTACTTCAAAATCATTCTTAACCGAATGCAGGTACCTTCTCCTCGGTCTGCCCCGACTCCTCCTACCCTCTACTGTTGAATCCATGAGTCTCTTGGGTAACCTTGCTTCTCCCATGCGTGTAACATGACCCCACCATCTAAGCCTGTTCGCCCTGACTGCTACATCTATAGAGTTCTTTCCCAGTTTTTCTTTGATTTCCTCATTGTGGACACCCTCCTGCCATTGTTCCCATCTACTAGTACCTGCAATCATCCTAGCTACTTTCATATCCGTAACCTCAACCTTGTTGATAAGGTAACCTGAATCCACCCAGCTTTCGCTCCCATACAACAAAGTTGGTCGAAAGATTGAACGGTGCACAGATAACTTAGTCTTGGTACTGACTTCCTTCTTGCAGAAGAGAGTAGATCGTAGCTGAGCGCTCACTGCATTAGCTTTGCTACACCTCGCTTCCAGTTCTTTCACTATGTTGCCATCCTGTGAGAATATGCATCCTAAGTACTTGAAACCGCCCACCTGTTCTAACTTTGTTCCTCCTATTTGGCACTCAATCCGTTTATATTTCTTTCTCACTGACATTACTTTCGTTTTGGAGATGCTAATCTTCATACCATAGTCCTTACATTTCTGATCTAGCTCTGAAATATTACTTTGCAAACTTTCAATCGAATGTGCAAGAGAGTAATTTGCAAACCATTCTCTTCTTAATGCGGACTGCTTCGAATAATTATTGTTTCTAATGTTAATAATTATTACTGTTAATGTTAATTATTATTGGTGTCCATGAAATAGCGTTATCACCAACTGAAACTGTATCTTATAGCATGCCGAGTGTTCTCGATTATAATGCACGCTGAATGATATGTAATTTCAGTTCTGGCGACAGTACTTCATGCATTCAGTACCTTTATTTCTTATTGCATAATTAACTCTATTTAGAACAAACGTGAACAGTTCTGGTGACATTCTAGGATAATTAAAAGAACTTCTTGGATCTTCCGTTATAAATTATTTCAGCAAGGATGCTGAGCAACCGAGCTGACGTCTTTTCTTCATCCTGTCACGAATCGAAACACGTTTCTTATTTTTTTCCTATGCAGCGACTCTACGCAACAAGCTTTAACTCCATCACAACTCGTGCGACGTGCAGCTGGCAAAGCTTTCATTTCAGACACGACTCAGAGACGGACAAAACGACAAAACTGAAGTGTATACTGGTGTCGCCGTGTCTACAGTCATATATGCAACCACTTGCGTGCAACTCCTTCCACGCAACGAATGGCGTAACCCAATGTCGTGTAAACTAGGCTTTAAGCGACTAGCGTGAAATCTCAATAGAGATTATCATTCAGATGTAGAAACAAGCTGCTCAATTTTCGTTTATGTCGCACAACTCCTTCTCGGTGTCGCGATTTTATTGTCCGTCGGTGTATAAATCTTGCCAATGTTTGTACTTTCCAGTATGAGATTGTTAATCTCCGATTAAAATAACTTCGTGATCGATGTTTCAGCTCGTCGAGTGACAGGAGCCAGCTGCCAGCTAGTCCTGGTTCTTTCTCAAACTACACGTGCTCACTGCACTGGCTGTTTTGTTGGTACGTGTAGCGCGTTGAAGAGCGCTGCTGGTTGCACGCCTGCAACACTACCTCGCCCCCTCTCCCCTTCCGTTCCATGAGCTACAATCTGCAAGTCACAAAGGTATTTTAAGCGTTATATAAATGCACGTACTTGCGGTGTGCGATCACCGAGGTGTCAGAAGTCACATTAGCACATACACAAATGGCAGTAGTATCGTGTACACAAGGTATGGAAGTGTGCATTGACGGAACTGCCATTCGTACTCAGGTGATTCATGTGAGAAGGTTGCCGGCGTGATTATGATCCGCAGTGCCAAAAGTACGCGAATACCAAATTTCAGGCATCACCTCTCGCCACGGACAACGTAGTGGCCGACGGCCTTCACTTAACGCCCGAGAGCAGCGGCATTTGCGTAGAGCTGTCAGAGCTAACAGGGAAGCAACACTGCGTGAAACAACCGACGAAATCAAGGTAGGGCTGGCCGCTGTAGCCGAGCGGTTCTAGGCGCTTCAGTTTGGAAGCGCGCGACCGCTACGGTCGCAGGTTCGAATTCTGCCTCAGGCATGGATGTGTGTGATGTCCTTAGGTTAGTTAGGTTTAAGTAGTTCTAAGTTCTAGGAGACTGATGACCCCAGATGTTAAGTCCCATAGTGCTCAGAGCCATTTGAATCAAGGTGGGACGTCCGGCGAACTTATCGGTTGGAACAGTGCTGCAAAATTTGGTGTTAATCGGCTTTGGTAGCAGACGACCGAAGCGAGTGCGTTTGTAACAGCGCGGCATCGCCTGCAGTGCATCTCCTGGGGTCGTGACCATATCGGTTGGAAACTAGACTACTGGAAAACCATGCCCTGATCAGATGAGTCCCGATTTCAGTTGGAAAGAGATAACCGTAGGGTTCGAGTGTGGCGCATACCCCACGAATCCATGGACACAAGTTGTCAACAAGGCACTGTGCAAGCTGGTAGTGGCTCCATGGTGATGTGGGCTATGTTTACATGGAATGGGCTCTGCTGGCCCAAATCATTCAATCATTGACTGGAAATGGTTATGTTCGGCTACCTGGAGACAATTAGCAGCCAGTCATGGACTTCATTTTTGTGGATGTCACTGTGCGTCGACTGTTTGCGACTGGTTTGAAGAACATTCTTGTCAATTCTAGAGAAGGTTTCGTCCACCAAGTTCGCCCGACATGAATCCCAACGAACATTTATGGGACCTAAACGAGAGATTCAGTTCGTGCACAAAATCCTGCACCGGCATCACTTCCAGAATTATGGAGGGCTATAGATGCAGCACGGCTCAATATTTCTGCAGGGTCTTCCCACGACTTGTTGAATTCATGCCACGTCGAGCTGCTGCACTACACTGGGCAAAAGGAGGTCCGACACGATATTAGGGAATATTCATGGCGGCTGTCACCTATGTGTACTTTACCACGTAAATTATCTACTATTGGCGTTGCCATTGGTGCCTGTGTAAATGCTTCCGACGTGCTTACTCCGGTACTGTGTTTTCATTTCCCTGCTCAAAACGAAAATCAACGTTGATGGTTCAAATGTCTCTAAGCACTATGGGACTTAACATCTGAGGTCATCAGACTTACACTTAGAACTACTTAAACCTAACCATCCTAAGAACATCCCACACGTCCATGCCCGTGGCAGGATTCGAACCTGCGACCGCAGTTACAGCGCGGTTCCGTACTGAAGCGCCTAGAACCGCTGGGCTACAGCTGCCGGCATCAACGTTGATCCGAAACATGTTCAGTGTGAGAAATGAAAGTTCTTAGTGCAGGTGCATGCATCTGAACACGTTCGCATTTAAGAAAATTGTGTTCTCTGCAAGGCTTGTATTCTACAAAATGAACAAAATGATAGCTTCCAAGCTCTTACGTGGCATATGAAAACCAAAAAAGCGAAAGCAATCGATCACAACGTTTTTGTCCCTACATCCACATTCACACTCTGCAAACCGTTATGAAGTGTGTGGCAGAGACTTGTTTCCACTGTACCACGCTACAGGATTACCTCTCTTTCACTTTGGGCATGAAGAATGGTCAATTAATTGCCTCTAAGCACGATGAAATTAGTCTAATCATGTCTTCGTGGTCCCTGGAGGGGGTATACTTTCAGGGTTGTAGTATAATTCTAGTTTCCTCATTTAGTCCTTGTTCTTGAAACTTTGTACGCATGTTTTGGAGTATGGTGGGTGTCTATCTTCAAGTATCTGCCAGTTTGGGTTTTTCGTCCTCTCGATGACACTCTCCCATGAGTCAAACAAACCTGTGAGAGTTCGTGCTGACCGTTATATACATTCAGAATCTTCTGACTGTCCTGTTTGTATGTGTGCCACGCACTTCAGCAATATTCCAGGATGGGCTGAACGAGTGTTTTGTAAGCACTCTTCTTAGCAGACTGACTGCATTTTTCCGTGATCCTAACAGTAAAACTAAGTCTGCCACCTGCTTTACCAAAAACTGAACCTAAGTGATCATTCCACAAACACTTCCAGCCTGGTATCTATAGTGTTGGCAGATTCAACTATGAACATTCATATTGTAATCATACGATATTACATTCTTTTTTGGTTTCGTGAAGTAAACAGTTTTACATTTCTGACATTTCTCATTACTAGGACTAAGGAAAGGAAGAACTGACCCCTTCTTTGCACTATCGCGGACCAGCATGCGGACAGACCACCTGGCCAGAGCAACACGCGATGGCCGAGAGTAGATGACGAGGACGCAGCCTTGGCACCCAATCCCCGGGCGCTGCCTTTGTGCGTGCAGACGCGCCCATCATCCGCAGGAAGTCGCCTCTCCCAGGCCGCACCGTCCCAACGTCCGAAGTCCAACGGCTCTCTAATTTCCATTCTGTCTCATCTCTCCTCCTCTTGCCATTAATTAGTCGCTCGGGCACGCTATATGTCATTGTATTACAGTTGGCTCCATAACATACACTACTGGCCATTAAAATTGCTACACGAAGAAGAAATGCAGATGATAAACGGGTATTCATTGGACAAATATACGATACTAGAACTGACATGTGATTACATTTTTACGCAATTTGAGTGCATAGGTCCTGAGAAATCAGTACCCGGAACAACCACCTCTGGCCGTAATAACGGCCTTGATACGCCTGGGCATTGAGTCAAACAGAGCTTGGATGGCGTGTACAGGTACAGCTGCCCATGCAGCTTCAACACGATACCACAGTTCATCAAGAGTAGTGACTGGCGTATTGTGATGAGCCAGTTGCTCGGCCACCATTGACCAGACGTTTTCAATTGGTGAGAGATCTGGAGAATGTGCTGGCCAGGGCAGCAGTCGAACATTTTCTGTATCCAGAAAGGCCCGTAAAGGACCTGCAACATGCGGTCGTGCATTATCCTGCTGAAATGTAGGGTTTCGCAGGGATCGAATGAAGGGTAGAGCCACGGGTCGTAACGCATCTGAAATGTAACGTCCACTGTTCAAAATGCCGTCAATGCGAACAAGAGGTGACCGAGACGTATAACCAATGGCACCCCATACCATCACTCCGGGCGATACGACAGTATGGCAATGACGAATACACGCTTCCAATGTGCGTTCACCGCGATGTCGCCAGTCACGGATGCGACCATACTGATGCTGTAAACAGAGCCTTGATTCATCCGAAAAAAATGATGTTTTGACACCCAGGTTTGTCGTTGAGTACACCATCGCAGGCGCTTTTGTCTGTGATGCAGCGTCAATGCGAACAAGAGGTGACCGAGACGTATAACCAATGGCACCCCATACCATCACTCCGGGCGATACGACAGTATGGCAATGACGAATACACGCTTCCAATGTGCGTTCACCGCGATGTCGCCAGTCACGGATGCGACCATACTGATGCTGTAAACAGAGCCTTGATTCATCCGAAAAAAATGATGTTTTGACACCCAGGTTTGTCGTTGAGTACACCATCGCAGGCGCTTTTGTCTGTGATGCAGCGTCAAGGGTAACCGCAGCCACGGTCTCCGAACTGATAGTCCATGCTGCTGCAAGCGTCGTCGAACTGTTCGTGGAGATGGTTGTTGTCTTGCAAACGTCCCCATCTGTTGACTCAGGGATCGAGACATGGCTGCACGATCCGTTACAGCCATGCAGATAAGATGCCTGTCATCTCGACTGCTAGTGATACGAGGCCGTTGGGATCCAGCACGGCGTTCCGTATTACCCTCCTGAACCCACAGATTCCATATTCTGCCAACAGTCATTGGATCTCGACCAACGCGAGCAGCAATGTCGCGATACGATAAACCGCAATCGCGATAGGCTACAATCCGGCCTTTATCAAAGTCGGAAATTTGATGGTACGCATTTCTCCTCCTTACAGGAGGCATCACAACAACATTTCACCAGGAAACGCCGGTCAACTGCTGTTTGTGTATGAGAAATCGGTTGGAAACTTTTCTCATGTCAGCACGTTGTAGTTGTCGCCACCGGCGCCAACCTTGTGTGAATGCTCTGAAAAGCTAATCATTTGCATATCACAGCATCTTCATCCTGTCGGTTAAATTTCGCGTCTGTAGCACGTCATCTTCTTGGTGTAGCATATTTAATGGCCAGTAGTGTACTTTCAAAAGCAGTTTATTCGTTTTCAATCATTTATTTTGAGCTTGAACAGCACTGGATGCAGGTAAGAATTCTGTAATTGCGCTACATTATTGCAGTGTGCTACAACTGCGAAGAATAAATATATAATAAAATGGAAAAGAGTACTGTTGCATTTGAAAGGTTAAAGCTACTCTGGGGTATCTTCTGTTGACGAAACGAACGTTTATAAGGGGTGCAAACGTTTGGCAGAGTGCGGTGAAGAAGATGAAGACAGCGAGCACTGCAGCCTACCCGGCACATTAGCAACCAATGACAACGTCGAAGAAAAGACGGAAATGATTATTGACGGTTGTCGAATCACGGCATACAGGGGGGAACTTGATCTCCAAGGATAGATGCATACATGTGTTCGTCCATTGCGCCTTCCAGAATAACTATATCACCCAGAGAATGCCACGAAAACATTTCCCAGACCATAACGCTTCCTCCTCCAGCCTGGACCCTTCCGACAACTGTTGCAGGGCCGTACGCGCCTGCGGCCATCTGTTCGATTTAGCCTAAAACGTGATTTATCTGAAAAGGCCACATATCGCCACTCAAAGAACGTCCAGTTGCTGAATTGGCGTGCAAATTCCAGCCTCCGTAGCCTATGAACAGCAGTCGGCATGGACGCATGCCCCTGCTGAGGAGGTCGACAAGCAACAGTGTTCGCTTAACAGTCGTTAAGGACACACTGCTTCAGCTGGGGGGTCAGCTGCTGAACAGCTGCATGTCTATTCGCCCGTCTACTTCTCCTCAACCTTCGTTCATCATTGATATCTATGGCCCGTTGTTCACGACGCTGCCTCGGCGCCCGTTTTGGGTAGCACCATTTTCCCATGCACCGTGCACTTAAACCACGTCGGCAGTTTACAAACTTAGCCGTTTCGGAAATGTTTCCATCCTTGGCCCAAAAGCCAACAATCATGCCCTTTTGGAGTCAGATAAATAGCAACAACGACTGCATTGTTGTTCACGTCCATCCTGACACACACTTCTTGTATCTTCCTTTGTCAGTGCTACCACCGGCCGTCTGTGAGTGCTTATTGCACACTGATGTCGAACATAGGTGGTGGTCACATCACTTTGACTGGACAATGTAATTCACTGTTCAAATAACGACAACTGGCAGAAAAAAACATCCATGTCAAAACGACAACGCAATGCTTAGCTCATTTACCTATTTAAAAATTTACTATACAGAGTTTACGAAGTAATATGGACATTCCTAATATTTGACATTACGTTCGAAAAAGTTAGCGGCAAATAGTCTAATAAAGCACAAAATGTAGTGACTGGTGACGATACATGTTAATATCGTTATGAATCTGTAATTAAACGGAAGGCAGCTGTTTTGCGGTTCCCTGATAAAAGCCCATTCACTGTCGTAAAAAAAAGACATTGCACCTATAGAAAGAAAACTGCCGGTGCACTCTTCATGAAGATAAGGGTGTCTAACCTCTGTTCTCCTGCATAACGGACGTGCAGTGGGTACTGAATGTTGTGTTACACATCGCTTGTTTCATGTCAATGTCGATTTGAACGACGTGTTTCACTCAAAATAAAGAAACATTAGGCGGCATAACACAACAGCTTACACACAACAGTGATAACGGACGAATATTTTCAACATAAGGTCTAAGGCGCTGCAGTCATGGACTGTGCGGCTGATCCCAGCGGAGGTTCGAGTCCTCCCTCGGGCATGGGTGTGTATGTTTGACCGTAGGATAATTTAGGTTAAGTAGTATGTAAGCTTAGGGACTGATGACCTTAGCGGTTTAGTCCCATAAGATTTCAAACACATTTTTTTCAACATAAGAAGTGCGTGTGCAACCTAACCATTTCATTCCACTATTCAACATTTGACTTCTCCGACTTTCTTTAGATACCAGAAAATATATGTTGAAATTTTCTGTTGTATGAACACAGTGTACTACTCCATATCAGAGTGTTGCATGATAGCCGCAAGCAGTGTGTACTAATACCTTTTCCAGGTGGTTCTAAAGATATAAAACTGCCCAAGCTTTGAACGGGACTTTTTTATGGAAATAAAAAAAGGTTGCCCCGTTTTGTTGAGTAAATGAATTATAACTGACCACGTGTGTCTCAGCGTCGAAAAATAGTGCTCCCTGCCGCCGTTGGATAAGCAGCTGCAGCAGCAAGTCGTATACCCCTAGCTTACTTATTTGTTACATAGTTTAATTCTTAATTTCTTTGGTGTTTTTGGGTACTTGCATTGTTTAATTCATAAATTTCGGGCGTATTATAGTATTTGAAAGTTGTAGCATCGCGCTTTAGTACCTGAATAGTGTAAATTCGCGTACTCGTCTGTCTTTTGTTTTTGTTTTGAACGGTCAGTGTCGGTTGGTCACAGCCAGTGTGCTCCCTCCCGCCGTTGGATAAGCAGCTGCAGCAGCAAGTCGTATACCCCTAGCTTACTTATTTGTTACATAGTTTAATTCTTAATTTCTTTGCGTGTTTTTGGGTACTTGCATTGTTTCATTCATAAATTTCGGGCGTATTATAGTATTTGAGAGTTGTAGCATCGCGCTTTAGTGTTTGCTTCGTAGATTCTTACTTAAATTGCGTGTGAGTTTCGTATAGGAGGTGTAATTTCGAGTTTTAGTTACTGTAATCGTAAATTCAGGCAGATTGTAGCGCAGTCGTTAGGCATTTGTACAGGTTAGTTAATACATTCTTTGCGTGTTTCCCTTGCGTTATCTAGGCACTGACTCGTGTTTCAGTAGCTGTTGTTCAACATCGGTTAGAATGGACAGGGACTGTGATTGCTGTGTTCGGATGAGGGCTGAGTTGGCATCTACATCTACATCTACATCTACATTGATACTCCGCAAGCCACCCAACGGTGTGTGGCGGAGGGCACAGCTGCAAGCGGCGCTGACTTCGGTCGCGCAGCTTGAGGCTGTTGCCAATGGGCACCACTGTGGGGAGCCGGTCTTGGGTATCACGGGGATATCAACCTCGTCCCGTCTGTCCCCGGATCGGTCTGCCGCTGTGGTTGCCCCGGTTGCTGCCCGCAGTGGGGCTGAACCATCGCCTGTGGTTGATTGGGAGGTCGTTCCAAGGCGTGGCAGGCAGCGAAAGACGTCCCCGGAGGCTGATCAGAAAGCCTCCCCGGTGCGTCTGACAAACAGGTTTCAGGCACTGTCTCTGGCTGAGCCAGATGCAGCTGCCTGCCCTGTTTCAGAGGATGATTCTCAGTCTTCAAGGTCCGGGCAATCACAGAGGGTGGGCTTATTGGTAGTTGGGAGCTCCAATGTTAGGCGCGTAATGGGGCCCCTTAAGGATATGGCGGCTAAGGAGGGGAAGAAATCCAGTGTGCACTCCGTGCGCATTCCGGGTGGAGTCATTCCTGATGTGGAAAGGGTCCTTCCGGATGCCATGAAGAGCACAGGGTGCAGCCAGCTGCAGGTGGTGGCACATGTCGGCACTAATGACGTGTGTCGCTTTGGATCTGAGGAAATTCTCTCTGGATTCCAGCGACTATCTGATTTGGTGAAGGCTGCCGGTCTTGCTTACGAGATGAAGGCAGATCTCACCATCTGCAGCATCGTTGACAGAACCGACTGCGGACCTTTGGTGCGGAGCTGGGTAGAGGGTCTGAATCAGAGGCTCAAACGGTTTAGCGACCGTGTTGGCTGCCGATTCCTTGACTTGCGCCATAGGGTGGTGGGGTTTCGGGTTCCGCTGAATAGGTCAGGAGTTCATTACACTCAGCTGGCGGCTACACGGGTAGCGGAGGCTGTGTGGCGTGGACTGGGCGGTTTTTTAGGTTAGAAGGCCTCGGGAAAGTACGGGGTGGGCTGCAATCTCAAAGGGTGCATGGCAAATACAGGACGTGCTTGAATCAAGGAACAGTCGGAATTGTAGTTGTAAATTGTTGTAGTTGTGCTGGGAAAGTCCCTGAGCTTCAAGCGCTAATAGAAAGCACAGAAGCTGAAATCGTTATAGGTACAGAAAGCTGGCTAAAGCCTGAAATAAGTTCTGCAGAAATTTTTACGAAGTCTCAGACGGTGTTCAGGAAAGATAGATTAGGCAGAATTGTTGGTGGAGTGTTTGTGTCTGTCAGTAGTGGTTTATCTTGTAGTCAAGTCGAAGTAGATACTCCGTGCGAATTGGTATGGGTGGAGGTTATACTTAACAGCCGAACTAAGTCAATAATTGGCTCCTTCTACCGACCCCCAGACTCCGATGATATAGTTGCGGAACAGTTCAGAGAAAATTTGGGTCTCGTAACAAATAAATACCCCACTCATACGGTTATAGTTGGTGGAGACTTCAACCTTCCCTCGATATGTTGGCAAAAATATTTGTTCAAAACCGGTGGTAGGCAGAAAACATCTTCCGAGATTGTCTTAAATGCTTTCTCCGAAAATTATTTCGAGCAGTTAGTCCACGAACCCACGCGAATTGTAAATGGTTGCGAAAACACACTTGACCTCTTAGCCACAAACAATCCAGAGCTGATAGAGAGCATCGTGACTGATACAGGGATTAGTGATCACAAGGTCGTTGTAGCTAGGCTCAATACCGTTTCTTCCAAATCCACCAGAAACAAACGCAAAATAATTTTATTTAAAAAAGCGGATAAAGTGTCACTAGAAGCCTTCTTAAGAGACAATCTCCATTCCTTCCGAACTATGCAAATGTGGACGAGATGTGGCTCAAATTCAAAGATATAGTAGCAACAGCAATTGAGAGATTCATACTTCATAAATTGGTAAGAGATGGAACTGATCCCCCATGGTACACAAAACAGGTCCGAACGCTGTTGCAGAGGCAACGGAAAAAGCATGCGAAGTTCAGAAGAACGCGAAATCCCGAAGATTGGCTAAAATTACAGACGCGCGAAATATGGCACGGACTTCAGTGCGAGATGCCTTTAATAGGTTCCACAACGAAACATTGTCTCGAAATTTGGTAGAAAGTTCGAAGAAATTCTGGTCGTATGTAAAGTACATAAGCGGCAAGACGCAGTCAATACCTTCGCTGCGCAGTGCCGATGGTACTGTTACCGACGACTGTGCCGCTAAAGCGGAGTTATTGAACGCAGTTTTCCGAAATTCCTTCACCAGGGATGATGAATGGAATATTCCAGAATTTGAAACACGAACAGCTGCTAGCATGAGTTTCTTAGAAGTAGATACCTTAGGGGTTGCGAAGCAACTCAAATCGCTTGATACAGGCAAGTCTTCAGGTCCAGACTGTATACCGATTAGGTTCCTTTCAGATTACGCTGATACAATAGCTCCCTACTTAGCACTCATATACAACCGCTCGCTCACCGATAGATCTGTACCTACAGATTGGAAAATTGCGCAGGTCGCACCAGTGTTTAAGAAGGGTAGTAGGAGTAATCCATCTAACTACAGACCTATATCATTGACGTCGGTTTGCAGTAGGGTTTTGGAGCATATACTGTATTCAAACATTATGAATCACCTCGAAGGGAACGATCTATTGATTCGTAATCAGCATGGTATCAGAAAACATCGTTCTTGTGCAACGCAGCTAGCTCTTTATTCGCACGAAGTAATGGCCGTTATTGACAGGGGATCTCAAGTTGATTCCGTATTTCTAGATTTCCGGAAAGCTTTTGACACCGTTCCTCACAAGCGACTTCTAATCAAGCTGCGGGCCTATGCGGTATCGTCTCAGTTGTGCGACTGGATTCGTGATTTCCTGTCAGGAAGGTCGCAGTTCGTAGTAATAGACGGCAAATCATCGAGTAAAACTGAAGTGATATCAGGTGTTCCCCAGGGAAGCGTCCTGGGGCCTCTGCTGTTCCTGATCTATATAAATGTCCTGGGTGACAATCTGAGCAGTTCTCTTAGGTTGTTCGCAGATGATGCTGTAATTTACCGTCTAGTAAGGTCATCCGAAGACCAGTATCAGTTGCAAAGCGATTTAGAAAATATTGCTGTATGGTGTGGCAGGTGGCAGTTGACGCTAAATAACGAAAAGTGTGAGGTGATCCACATGAGTTCCAAAAGAAATCCGTTGGAATTCGATTACTCGATAAATACTACAATTCTCAAGGCTGTCAATTCAACTAAGTACCTGGGTGTTCAAATTACGAACTACTTCAGTTGGAAAGACCACATAGATAATATTGTGGGGAAGGCGAGCCAAAGGTTGCGTTTCATTGGCAGGACACTTAGAAGATGCAACAAGTCCACTAAAGAGACAGCTTACACTACACTCGTTCGCCCTCTGTTAGAATATTGCTGCGCGGTGTGGGATCCTTACCATGTGGGATTGACGGAGGACATCGAAAGGGTGCAAAAAAGGGCAGCTCGTTTTGTATTATCACGTAGTAGGGGAGAGAGTGTGGCAGATATGATACGCGAATTGGGATGGAAGTCATTAAAGCAAAGACGTTTTTCGTCGCGGCGAGATCTACTTACGAAATTTCAGTCACCAACTTTCTCTTCCGAATGCTAAAATATTTTGTTGAGCCCAACCTACATAGGTAGGAATGATCATCAAAATAAAATAAGAGAAATCAGAGCTCGAACAGAAAGGTTTAGGTATTCGTTTTTCCCGCGCGCTGTTCGGGAGTGGAATGGTAGAGAGATAGTATGATTGTGGTTCGACGAACCCTCTGCCAAGCACTTAAATGTGAATTGCAGAGTAGTCATGTAGATGTAGATGTAGATTTAGATATGCTCACAGAGCAGGATGGGTGAGAGAAATGAGTGTTTGATAACTTCGCGAGCTTGGAGCGGGCTCGATGGAGAGGGGTGGAAGACAGGACTAACCATCCGGTGCACCTAAAGTGGAACGACCACCTAGAACAAGTAGTAGGAAAAGGAGACTCCAGGCTGAAATTCATTGGGAGAATCGTAAGGAAATCAAATTCATCCACGAAAGAGGTGGCTTACAAAACACTTGTTCGACCGAGTCTTGAATACTGTTCATCAGTATGGGATCGTCATCAAGTTGGATTAAAAGAAGAGATAGTGAAGATCCAACAAAGAACCACGCGTTTCGCCACGGCGACATTTAAGCAGTGCGAGACTGTTACGAGATGCTCAACAAACTCTATTGGCAGACACTACAAGAGAGGTTTATCATGGAAATTCCGAGAGCGTACTTTTCGAGTAGAGTCGTGCAACACATTACTTCTTTGCGAAACGACCATAGCGAGAAACTCAGAGATTCCAGAGCTCATACGGAGGTTTACCAAAAATCGTTCCTCCCAGATATTACTAGTGTGCGGAACGGGGAATGGTCCCTTCTTGAGTCTACATGAATGGTATCCAGGAAGTGGTACGAGAAGTGCCCTCCGCCACACACCGTAAGGTCACGTTTGGAATATAAATGTAGACGTAGAGGAGTGGGGTCAGAACTCAAAATTCCGATGCAATAGCTGAGAGGGAGCATAAGATATCAGACTGAGCAAGCGTGGGGCAGGCATTTGCCTGAAGTGAATTGAATAACCTGTGAAACACCTAATTCAGGATGCCCAAATAGGTATTTCACAAAGGCTGTTCCGGAACACAAGTCGAGTTTTTAAACCACGGTGACACGTTGAAATCTAGATGAGAACAACACGTACAATGTGGGGTTTCTAAAAATTAGGGTCCTCAGAGAGTTTTACCGATTGAGATGAAAAAGGAAAATTAGGCTTCAACGTCCCATCTTTGATGTCCCTCACTAGAGATGGAACCCAGACTCAGATAGGGCAACCGTTCATACCCTTTTCAGATGAAACACCCTGTCATTCGTCTTCATCTGCGGAAACCACGGAAAACCTAGGTCGAGATCGACGGTTACATATTTGAACCCATGCTTCCAGTGCCATCTCGCTCCGTTATTTAGCAAATCTAAGACTTTGGTAGACAGAAAGGAGTTTCAGTGTACCTTCGTGTGAAAGAAGTAAGCGCTGGGACAAGTGAAAGCTAAAAGGGTCCTTTTAATGGCGGAGCGGGCCGGTGAACAGGTTCGTGACCAAGGTCGGACAGCTGCCGTATCTGCTGTCCGTGGTTCGCCGGTCCCACCTACAAGTGTGGTTCACTGAGGTACAGTCCGTTATGCTTATAGTGGCTATGCACATTCGGACGAGTCAGGGCTGCTGAGGACACGGTCAGAGCGGAAGGCGATCTTTAAGAGGAAATAGAGTTTCTACATCTGTTTCTACATCTGTACTTCTGCTGCACAAGCCACCTTACGGCGTGTGGGGAGGATACTTCGTGTACTACTGTAATTCCCCCCCCCCCTCCCCTTTTTTTTAATGTTACGGTCATGAGTGGTGTGCAGGAAGAACGATTGTTGGTAAGCGTCCATTTGAGATCAAACCTGTAATTTTTATCTACTTCAGCTTTTCGCTGGATGTACACGTGATAAAGCGAAATTTTGACTGGCTTGTAGGAATGTACGCTCTCACATTTTAACAGATAAATCACAGTGCGCACAATACCTCTCGTAACGACTGAGCGAATTTGCACAGTGGTTAGCAACTAGACTAGCAATCGGAAGGTCGACGGTTCAAATCCACGTCCAGCCATCCTGATTTAGGTTTTCCGTGGTTTCCCTAAATCGCTCCAGACAAATGCGGGAATATTTCCTTTGAAAGGGCGCAGCCGAGTTCCTTCCCAAGACTTCCCAAATTCGAGCTTGTGCTTCCTCTCTGATGTTCTCGTTGTCGATGGGACGTCAGGCGCTTAATCCTCTTTCCTCCTTTTACTTCTTGTAATGTCTGTCACTAGGGTTGCTGAGAATTTCCGTGATGCTTTCGCACTTACCAAACGAACCTGTGACGAAACGAGCTGCTCTCCTTCGGGTCTTCCCTATTTCCTCTATCAAACCTACCCAGTAAGGACCTCAGACTCAAGAGCATACTTAAGTATCGGTCGAACGAGTGTTACTAATGTATCTCGTTTCTGCATGGGCTACACTTCCTGCAGATTGTACCAATCAATGTGCCTGGCATCTGCCTTTCCTACAGTACTATAGTCATGTGGTCGTTCCACTTCAAATACCTCCGTACGCATACTCTAAGGTATTTAACGGATGTAGCTGCTTCCAGGGATTGTCGATAAACGTGCAATCAAATAGTAACGGAGCCTTTCCGCCATCTACGCACAATATTGTTTAAGCTAACGCTCAAGTTTCAATCCCAGCACTAGCACTGATCCTCTTCAGATCTTCCTGTATTTCATTAAAACTTTCTAGCGTTGCGATCTTTCATCACGAAACAGCATCATCCACGAATAGGCTCATGGTGCTTCCAGCGATATGGGCTACGTCATATATGTGCATTGTGTACGTTAATGGTTCTGTATTCATCAGGAGGGATATACTCAAACGTACTGTTACGCCAGAAGACTTCTCTCCGCTAAAAACTACATGCTGTGTTCTCTATGCTGGGAACTCTTTTGTCCAAGTACAAAGCTAGTGTGATATTACGTAAGCTAGTGTTTTATTCATTAGGCAATGCTACGGGACCGTATCGAACGCCTATCGCAAGTCAAGGACCACGACATATACCTGGGCGCCAGTGTCTACTGACCTCTGGGTCTCGTGGACGATCCTTGATTACTTCTCCATGTTGGTGATTGTGAAAGAAGCTGTCATACTATAAACCAACACCACTGTTGGAGTTGTGGCTTTAATAAGTCTGAAATAACATTTCAAAGTCTACGACAATCTGTAGTACGATACTGGCAAAAATGGAGCTGTGAGGGTGTGTCGTGTGCGTGCGGATAGCTCAGTAGCTGAGGAGATTTGCCCGCGAAAGGTAAGACCGTGGATTTGAGTTCCCCTCGGGCATATTTTTTTTGTCCGGGAAGTATTAAAACAGCGGACACTCCTCTGCAGGCTGAAATTCAATGCGGCTTATACTCGAAACTAATATAAAATGTTCACTGCCTGAGTTAATTTTCCGCCATTCTTAAAAATGGCGATATATTCGATGCCGCAGGAAATGTTATCTCTACATGGCAAAATTTGATTCAACTGGCAGCATCAGTGCACCGATGCGACGACCACGAGTCGCAGCGATTCACAAGCTTCCTAAAACTGCCTCCATCCCGCCCGGTCATCATAAGCCCAGAGCATTGTCTGGCCTATAATGCGTCATTGCCGTCTACGGCACCAGTGAACTTGAATTGAAACTGATTAGCGTTATCGCTAACAGTGAAAAATTTTTCTTAGTAATTAGTTTCGAAATAGGAAAAAAATAAAAGGTATTCGTATGATACGGGCTATAAATTGAAAGTAATAGCATATGTAGGACAACATGCAAACAGAGCTGCTGAGCGGCACTTCGGCCCCTTCACCAACAGAAAAAAACAATTCGCGATTGGCGGTAAAGAAGAACAGAAAAAACTGAGGAAGAATAAATATGCAAATGAGGACTGAATACAAAATGGCCAAAACTAGAGAATGACGTACTGAAATGGATTCAAGGACACCGTCAAAATGGCATTGTAATTAATGTGAAAACGATTCAAAAACACGCTCGTAAGCTAGCGCTACAGGTGCAACTTAACAGACTTTAAGGGTGGAGTTCGTTGGTGCTACAGATCTAACAAGTGTCACGGACTTAGCATGCGAACCAAAACCAAAATATTTCAGAAAGTGCCAGAAGAGTATGAATAGAAAATATTATCCATCGAAAGAAAACCAGCGTGGAACTAAGCCAAATAGCGAATATGGACGAAATTCCTCTGACAGTTGTTGCGCCGAGTAACAGAACTGTTGCCATGAAAGGTGCTAAAGCTGTAACTATAACAACAATTGGACATGAAAAAATGCACTACACTATTGTCCTTTCATGTTGTGCTTACGGTACTAAACTTAATCCAATGATCATTTTCAAGCGCACAACAATGCCAAAACCTTTTGAAATACCGTCAGATGTTGTTGTTCACGTGCGTGACAAGGGCTGGATGGACGTCGTTGGTATGAAATTATAGATTGACAGCGTGTGGGAGAGAAGGAAAGATGCTTCATTGAAGAAGAGTTCTCTGCTTTTGCTAGATCAGTTTAGTAGCCATTTGAAAAATTCTTGAAAGAGAAATTGAAACATGGAAATAACAGAGCTTGCTGTTGTTCTGGGAGGAATTACTTCACGATTTTGATGTCTCGATAAATAAACCTTTTAAAGTGTATGCGAGAGAGCAATGTAGCACATGTATAATGGATGAAACTCAACATGAATTCACACCGAAGACAGCTTTAAAACGACTTTCAATCAAATAAATGTATCAGTGGATAAAACAGTCGTGGTCGAGAGTGAGAGAAAACATTATTGATAAATGTTTCAAGAAGTGCGATGTAAGTAACGCTCTCGATGGCAGTGAAGACTTTCTTGTATATGAGGACAACGATGACGCCGAACAGGTAGAAGAAGAAGAAGAAGAAGAAGCAGAAGTAATAGAACAGAGTTCAGATGACGATTGTCAGGGATTTTGAAGGTCAGTTCGGTTGTGTAAACTAACCATTTCTTAAAATGGTAAAAAAATGGTTCAAATAGCTCTGAGCACAATTGGACTTAACTTCTGAGGTCATCAGTCCCCTAGAACTTAGACCTACTTAAACCTAACTAACCTAAGGACATCACACACATCCATGCCCGAGGCAGGATTCGAACCTGCGACCGCAGCGGTCGCGCAGTTCCAGACTAAAATGGTAAAAATGTGATTTTTTTAAACTGCTTTAAATTATCGTGCGTGTTGTAGTCCGTAGTGGTTTCGCATGAAGTGTTACCGCTTGTTAACATAAGAAGAAGGAAGTAAAAGCTTCGTGGAGTCATAAAATCAGATCCTCTATATGGATCTGGGGATTTCCTGTGACTCACAGAGTGATGTAAGTCTAAGTAGCTTAGAAGAAACATTTAAACTTTTGTTGTAGATAATTGCGACTCTGCAACCCTAGCTAAGTGTTGAATGTAGAAGTATCAGTCGTATGTCGTGACACACGTCGTGACACCCAACTGTACTTAAAAGCCGTATCGTTCTTAAAAGTTACGCTGTCTTTAAGGGTGAAACGATATTACTGCAGGACATTACTTGAAAGTCTGAGGGGCACGAAGAGAATGACATAACATTGCAACACATTTATTATTGTTCCATTACTTATTGGCTTACGCTTAGTGGTGCCTACTACAACGTATGGGACATGAAAAAAGAAAAACACTCTGTTGTATTGTTACTGTAGTGTGTCATTCAATATGCGTTATACATATTTACCAACAATCTTAATTTTAGTACTTTTTACAAAAGTGACCCGTTAATATTACACAGGCAGCAACTAGAGCAAGGTAAACGTAAAGAATGAACACGCATGTCAGTGACGGCTTTGACGCTTTTACATCCAAGGAAAAGTTCTGATTGCAAACTACGACCAGGTACATTTCGCTGTTGATTTCATGAGATTACCTCCTTTATTCACTGTTAACCTAACATTAAATGATTATTTGGAGAGTCACTTGTTTAGTAATACTGAAAGTGACTGCATATTAGCTTTTAATTTTTTTAAATCTCGATTTCTTTCTTTCTCTTTTATTGATAATATTGAAAATATGTTAGTATCTCCAGACAGCCTCCATATCTGCCATTTGTCCTTCTCACTAGCGGGCCGTGACATGCCAGCTTTCACTGTGCTAATTTTGCAGAGGCATCAACTCTGCAGTCGCGACTTCTATTTTTGTTGGGCAACTGCCAGTCCTTAGTAGGCGCGCCAGCTAATGTTCCACTTGAAGAAACTGTGTATTTGCTCACTATACTATATGGCTTTTCGAGTAAGCCGTGATGATAATAAGCATGCATCCGTATGACCTGGTCTTAATGCGTGGATGGAGAGTTTGACATCTGCTAATGGCACTTGGAAGAGTTCTCCACCCTCTTTCTCATCTGTTCTTAAGCATTCACAACTTAGAGAACTGAATTAAAGGGAACTTTCATAAGTGAGAGAAGTGTGTTTAAACTTGGCTGTCACTTTGTGGTGCCAATAGAGAGTGCATATCCGACCTATCGTTATCTGGAAAATGTTGCTCAATTCGATGTCTACTGCCCTGCTGAGATCTGAATATCAGGTTGTTTTTCTCCAACAAGTATGACTGGGAGGAAACATTGCAGTTCCTTGAACCATCGTTCAATCCCGACTTACACGAGCGCCTTTCTGGTCGAAATCGACTACTCGTTGTGGATGTGCGTCAATGACTTGCGTATGAATGAGCTGCCAACCATGTCGCTAGTGGGTCAGTGACAGCAGCGTTAAACCGACTGTGCTGAGCGTGGAGTTCTGAAGTCTAGACTGCACCTGCGCAGAAACAAGGAACTATGGCGTCGTCTTTTAACATAAGAACTTAACCTATTCTCACCGACCTCACGTCCATTATATAGTAATGGATTTTATGCTTTTGTGTCTTCTTAACATTTATTTTGGTGTTTTGTTTTTGTGAGACATTGCACAGGGCTGCACGAGGGGCCTGGTGTTTTTGCTACTAGTGTTTTCCCACAACAGAGACGAAATATCTACAAGGGAAAAAGTATTTACGTTTTACAGTACTTGGACAAAGAAAAAATTACACTCTATATAATTACACTATATATAAGTAAGGTAGTAAATAGATAAAAGTTTTTTATGAAAACTGAACAATGAAAAAGTCAGGTCTGTTAATGAGAAAAACAATTTCTATGTTACCTAACACTTGGAAAGAAAACAAGATAGACAGATTTATTACCTCTGAAATATTGTTTGATGAGTAAGTAAGCATACATTTGACGAGCAAATAGATGTACGACACTTTTCCCGTTATTTTGTGGCGTCACAGCAGTATTTTTATTAAGATGATTATCTACACAATGACGCCATCAAGTACATGCAATAAAAATAATATTTAATTCACTAACAGTTTATCGTCTGTGGAAGGCAGATAAATGCGAATCGTGTAATCATCGATATCCCTTGCGAATGACAAAAACGTTAGTGTCTATTGAACACTTATAAATACAACAGAACAATGCGAAAAGATTCTCTTACGATTAGGTCTCTCCTATGGTTAGATCTCTCTTGCAGCTAGATCTCTCCTGTTGTCAAGTCTCTCTAGGAATTGGATCTTTCTTGATCGCTGTCGCTGAGCTGTAGTATTTAATGTGAGTCTTATTAACGCGTGTAGATAGAATGACCATTAAAAGTATGCATTACAACTACGCCATATGATGACCTTCTCTCATTTTAGATAAAAAGAAAAGATAACTTGTCTCAGTAATGGTGATTTAATTAAATACGTAAGCTTTTCGTTTACTTTGTAATTATATCAAAAGCCGTTTTGTGCATGATTACTATTTGCATATTACATTTATTAGAGCCTGCAATCATTTATTTTTCTGGAAGTCTGATAATTTTTCTGTGTGCAATTATTACGAAAGGAGACTTCATTTTCTTTTCACGGCCAGTAAAATACCAAACGAATTGTTTCCAAGCTAACTGTGGGCCGTGGCTATTTTGCAGTTTTGAAGCAAATGAAAGTTAACAGTATTGTTATCATTCTTTACTTTTATGAAAGTAATTGAGATTAAAGCAACGATGTAATTTGGCTCCGATTTCTTATAACGTTGTCACCAAAGTCAAAGATCCAATAAATAATTTTACTTAACAAGTCAATGCTCTTGATTGACAGATTCAGAATGTGAAGTCAGTTGCACGTAATCATAGGCGGCAATGTTACAGTTTCAAAGTGGAGAACTTGCCACACGATCTATGTCAAGAACATCCATCATGAATTTTCCTTTGGTCATTAATACAGTCTATTACAGCTGGTTTTTCCAACATTCTGTTACTGCATTTCGACTTTTAAAAAGTATGGTCTCTCATAAGTCATAAACTCACTTTCACCGATCAAATGTCAAATTGTAGTTCTCACAACGCATGCAGTTTTGGCGCCGATGTGTAAAGAAAAACGACCACTCATAACAGGCAGGACTCATTACAGAAATAAACACTAGAGGCGCTGCAGTAGACTCACTTGTCACGAGTAGTCGACTGAGACAAGACAGTCTCTCGTGTTAAAGGAGCTTAAAAGAGAAGAAATTCCTACACCCTCGAACTTTCGCTTGTTCGCATGTAAGCGTGTTCTACGTTCGTAGTCAACGTAAGTAAAATAAAGAGTGGTAACTCGAAGTTCTTTATTTCTGTAAATCCCCAACTGCACGGTAGATTTTCTTGTTTTAATTGACTACTCAGACAAGTGAGCCTATTGCAGTGTCCTTGCGTTTTATACCTGTGAAGAGTCTCGTTGGTTTCGAGTTGTCATTTTCGTTAACACGTCAGCACTAAAACAGCGTGTGTTGTGAGAGCTGTCTCTTGTACAGTTTGACATCATAACGGTGAAAATGAGGTTATGAGGGACTATCCTTTTTCATGAAAAAATAGAAATATATTGTAGCAGCACAATACTGGAAGAAGCAATGATAACACAGTTTATCAATGTCCACAGCAGAATTCATTTCATAGTGGAAGCTCTTGTCAAAGGTCGCGGGGCATATTCTTTACACTCCCAAGAACTGAAAGAATAGAAAAACTGTCGTCCAACCATTTCAGAACCTAGAGGCGCACATTTATTTGCTCGAGAAGATATATACTTCGAAAGTGCAAACGCATCAAACAATATCCAGAAGTCAATAAATAGTGCCTTTTTCTTAATCCTTCATATCTTGTTTTCTTGTTGTTCTTGTTACAAGAAAGATAGAAAATTGTTTTTCCAGCCAAATAAATCAGACATTTTCATGCTCGAAATAATTTTCATGAAAACACTTCATCGATTTGGGTTTTTATTTCTGCGTAGTGGAGGCTTTTTCTCTGTAATACGTAGGTTTCAGACATCTCGTCTATCATAGAGTACTAGTAGGAAAAATATCAGAACCTTGCGTAATTTTTCAGTGTGTCACTAAAAATAAAGCAAAGAACACAGAAAGAATTTAAGGAGACGAGAAAGCACAAAATCCATTTCTATAACAGGAGTGAGCTTAGGGTGACCAGATGTAAGGATTAATCCGGACATGTCCTCCTTTTTAGCTCTTTGTCCGGGGTCCGGGCGGATTTTTACAGTGTCCGGCTTTTTCGCAAAGTTGAGCGTAATACAGTTAAATTTACAATTCGTCCTGTTCTATTGCTCTTTTCTTAAATACTTTAACTATTGGCACAGCCTTCGTGATAAACACGCACGAAGGCGGTGTTAGTAGGTGGCACCAGAATCGTCGATGTTATCGTTGATCTGCTTATAACCGAATGCAAATATCGATTCCAGAATGAGATTTTCACTCTGCAGCGGAGTGTGCGCTGATATGAAACTGCCAGGAAGTTTCAAATATCGATTATTTAAAATTTTCGTTTCGTATCTTCGCCTTTTATTGGCTTGGCTTCCAGTAGCGCACGTGTGATTTGTGAGTGTAATTTTTAACCGAGTGAGTTACGTAAAATATTTGGCTATGCCTAAACGAAAGTGTACATTTTCTGATATCCTTTCCTGCAAATATCCGGCTTTAAGAAAGGGAGAAATGAATTTGAAACGGAATGTAAGATATCTGGAGCTGGAACGTACGTTTCAGTGGCCAATAAAGGTAAGGAATAACTCGACAGATTAACTGTCATGGTTTTATTTCATTGTTTCATAGTCATTCAATTTATTTGTATTCGGAAGGTTAAAGTGCAGTTTACAAGTCGTCAGCTGCTGCTTGAATTGTAGATGTTGGTAGCGGTGCGTCGAATGAAGGGAGGTGAATGGTCTTACGTTTTTCACTTTGTAAACAATTCCGTGTTGTTGACATAACAAAACAATTGACGCCACACTGTCACCACAATCAAAGTTTTTATTTTTTTTTATATATTGCTCAGTTAACCACCACCTGACCATCAGTAACAATTAACTACTAGTTTTACCGGTAATTCCCGGCAGTCACGTGACTAGTCCAAAACTGACGGGTGGTATCCACATCTGCAGTTGACCCGTTTGATGTGTCCTCTTTTTTCTTATTTTGTCCTCCTTTTTGAAGCTGTTTGTTCTTCTTTCTAAACAATTGCATCTGGTCACCCTAAGTGAGCTCGGCCAGAATAAGTTAATTTTCGAATTTAACAGACGTCGCCAAAGACCCTTGTTTCTGCGCATGCACAGTGTGCAGCAAACTCGGAAATTAAGAACTCCACACTTCGCACACTCGCGTCGTGGTTGACTGCTGACTTACACACAGGCATAAGAGGTCCACACGCTTAGAGTAGATTTGGGCCAGAAAGTCGCTCGTGTAAAACGGGCTGTAAGAGGCCGGAACGCTGACATGCGCGGCGCCGGCGCGTGGGGCTGTTTGGGCACGGCAGCAGCGTGCCAAAACCACGGCCGCGTTGCGGCAGGTTGTCCAAGGCCGGATCGGGTGGACTCGGCTTGTCCCGCCGCGCCGAGGTCGTCGGCCCCAGTCGAAGCTACTCGTGGTCACGTGCCGCCGTGGCTCAGCGCGGTAAACAAGGCGTTACGTAGTAGCAGCCGCCAGCTGTCGCCACGCGCCACGGCCTCTCCCGCCAGATGCCGCCCCCACCGCCCCAGCACACTCGAGAGAACTTGGCAACAACCAGACGGCCTTCAGCCGTACCGTGCGGGGGGTTCCGACGAATGCCAATCAACGCATTGCATACGTCTGTTCAAAACAAAGACCTTGTAAAAAATAACTAGACTCACTTATGGCGCTGCAGTCGCGGGATAATTTGAACCTTCGGCTGGACGCCATTATAGTGGTTGTAGTCTGATGTGTTGTGTAGTATTGTTGTTTATGAACACCCTTATTCAACGTTGTATATTTGTTGGGGCATACATACAGTATTTGTTACTCGTAATTCTACTGTCTGTACGTTCCAGTCAAAAGAAGTACAATGGTGAAGAGTTGTGAAGCGATTAATTGTACAAATAAATTCGAGAAAGGAACGAATATTACATTTCACAGGTACGTGGATATTTTAAGTTGTTTTGTATGTCAGTGCACTTGCTTAATAAATGTTTTTGTAACACGGTATTAGCATAATGTCTGTGCGTCTATTTGCAGGTTTCCTTTCTCAAAACCACAGCTGTTACAAAAATGGTTACACGCTGTCAGGTGGCAAGATTTCCGATCGACAGAATAACTTTTTATATGTTCTGATCATTTTGAAGAAAGTTGGCTCATCAGTAGTGTTTTCATGGTCTAGGTTCGGTTGAAACTTAATAATTTGGTCGTGAGTTGCCAAAGCACTATGCCATATACAACGCACTTCTCGTCATAAAATCTAAAGCAAGGTAGAGTCAGAAAATATCTATTAATATAGTGGGCAAGTCTTCGAGAATTTTGATGCATTTTGCGTACATCTATCGTAAATGAACTACGAAAAATGCTAGGGGTCCAGTACATAACTTTTAGCAACGGCAGATTCCATGTACTACGTAAGATAAATTCATAAACAGTGACTAGTTGCTGTTTGTTCATAAATTAAAAAGTATATTGTAGTAACGTATTTAAATGAGGCATTATATTTGTGACCTAACTTAAGGGAAGGTATTTTATAACCAAGAGCGATGTATAAACATTCGAACTCCGCGCGTCAGTTTACCTACTCTATTGGCCGCCGCCCAGCTATTCAATTTGTCCGCTCTTCACAGTAGACCACTCGTGCGGTTGTGGGGGCCTGGTTCAAAACCACCCGACTGAAAGTACTGGCAATGCAAATGGCGTGACATATTCTCACCAAGTTTACTAAACGCTTTTATACGTACTTTTAAGGGGGGTAGGACGTCAAACGGGCCGACTTGGAGCAGGAGAGGCACCACAGGACATTTTATTTTCTACTGTCTATACTTTTACAAATAAATGCATAAAACTTTGTCAGCACGACCAGGAAGGATTCAGGATTCACACTAATAGCAGTGGAAGTGCAAAAGCATAACAAAATACATTTTTTTTAGATATGAAATTTCATCATTTTTTCACTTACTGTTGGCTGCATTTGTTGCTATAGGTACATTTTTCTTCACAAGTAAGAGAGATTCTTTGATGAATTTTGCACAGCATACAAATCATACTTACAGGTGTATGAAACTCTAGAATTTTCCAAATCTATTAAAAACTGTGATAAAAATTGAGATAATTAACTGCAAAATTTGATTTTTTTCTAAACATAAAGTTTAAAACGTAACAGCTCATTCATTTTTTCATAAATTAAATAGATTCTAGAGTTTCAGACGCCTGTAAGTGTGGTTTGTATGCTGTCCAAAACTTCATCGAAAAGTCTCTCTTACTTATGAAGGAAAGTGTACCTATAGCAACAAATGCGGCCAATAGTAAGTGAAAAAATGATGAAATTTCACATGTAAAAAAAAATATTTTGTAATGTTTTTGAATTTCCACTGCTACGAGTGTGAATCCTGAATCCTTCCTGGTCATACTGACAAAGTTTTATGAATTGTACAGTGGAAATTAAAATGTCCTGTGGTGTCTCTCCTGCTCCAAGTCGGCCCGTTTGACGTCCTACCCCCCTTAATCGATTCGGTTTCAAAAATTTCTCAGCTAACTTTTCGATAATCAAATAGCAAAATTATAACTGTGTTTAACACAGGATACCTTTTAGTTACTTGCCTGAGGGTCATACACTGAGCTGATAAAAGTCATGGGATAGCGATACCCACAAATACAGATGGTGGTTGTATCGCATATACAGGGTTATTACAAATATTTGAAGCGATTTCACAGCTCTACAATAACTTTATTATTTGAGATATTTTCACAATGCTTTGCACACACATACAAAAACTCAAAAAGTTCTTTTTAGGCATTCACAAATGTTCGATATGTGCCCCTTTAGTGATTCGGCAAATATCAAGCCGATAATCAAGTTCCTCCCACACTCGGCGCAGCATGTCCCCAGCAATGAGTTCGAAAGCATGGTTGATGCGAGCTCGCAGTTCTGGCACGTTTCTTGGTAGAGGAGGTTTAAACACTGAATCTTTCACATAACCCCACAGAAAGAAATCGCATGGGGTTAAGTCGGGAGAGTGTGGAGGCCATGACATGAATTGCTGATCAGGATCTCCACCACGACCGATCCATCGGTTTTCCAATGTCCTGTTTAAGAAATGCCGAACATCATGATGGAAGTGCGGTGGAGCACCATCCTATGGTACGTTTAGCTCCCTGTTTGCTTTATTCGTCGACTTCCGCGGGCTACGCGTGAAACTTGCCCGCACGCGTTCAACCGTTTCTTCGCTCACTGCAGGCCGACCCGTTGATTTCCCCTTACAGAGGCATCCAGAAGCTTTAAACTGCGCATACCATCGCCGAATGGAGTTAACAGTTGGTGGATCTTTGTTGAACTTCGTCCTGAAGTGTCGTTGCACTGTTATGACTGACTCATGTGAGTGCATTTCATGCACGACATACGCTTTCTCGGCTCCTGTCGCCATTTTGTCTCACTGCGCTCTCGAGCGCTCTGGCGGCAGAAACCTGAAGTGCGGCTTCAGCCGAACAAAACTTTATGAGTTTTTCTACGTATCTGTAGTGTGTCGTGACCATATGTCAATGAATGGAGCTACAGTGAATTTATGAAATCGCTTCAATCATTTGTAATAGCCCTGTACAAGGTTTAAAAGAGTGTGAACATTTTTAGGTTATGCTTTACCGTGACTGTTACTGACATTAAATGAAGGTACTCTAGTTTACTTATTAAAGGTTACCATCAGATATCAGTTTAATTTTTTGTCAAAAGTAATCCAAAACTATATTCTGAAATAGTGTCTTGTTTCTCCACTAGGCAGTGCCACAAGTTCCTCCAAAATCGTAACACAACATACGCACATATGTAATACTAACTAATGTAAATCCACCCGATGATAGAGGTTTAAGCCTTCGAAACGCGCCGTGGAAAAAATAAAACGGTGACTGGTAACAGTAAACTTGTTGTTTCATTTAATGTCAGTAACAGCAGTTTTAACTTTTCAAAATTGGATTTATATACCACCTCAAGTACACACACATATATTCGACACCTCAAAACAAACACCTCCAAATGCTTTAAACAATTATTCTGTAATAATGTTGTTACGATGTATATTCTTTGCACTTTGCGATTATGTGTTCTCTTCTGCTATACGAACCTTGCACACAGCTGATTCCATACGCCATATTTGTTTACAAATGTGGCAGTATACATGTGATGTGTTACGACAGCAAAAGGGACCTGTGACCACTGGAGGTACTCCAGTTTACTTATTAAAGTTTACCATTAGATATCAGTTTAATTTTTTTTCAAAAGTTATCCAAAACCATATTCTGAAATAGTGTCTTGTTTCTCCACTAGGCAGTGCCACAAGTTCCTCGAAAATCGTAACACAACACACACACATATGTAATACTAACTAATGTAAATCCACCCGATGATGGAGTTTTAAACCTTCGACACGCGTCGTGGAAAAATAAAACGGTGACTGGTAACAGTAAACTTGTTGTTTCATTTAATTAAAAGAGTGTATTGACGGAGCTGTCATTTGCACTCAGATGATCCATCTGAAAGGTGTCCGACGTGATTATGGCCGCATGACAGGAATTAATAGACTTTGAACGCGGACTGGCAGTTGGAGATGATCGCATGGAACATTCCATCTGCAAATCGTTAAGGAATTTAATATTCCGAAATCCACAGTGTCAAGAGCGGCCCAGAATACCAAATTTGAGGCATTATCTCTCTCCACGGCCAAAGCAGTAGCCGACAGCCTCGCCTTCAACGACCGAGAGCAGCGGCGTGTGTGTAGAGTTGTCAGTGCTGACAGACAAGCAACATTGCGTGAAATTAGCGCAGAAATCAAATTGGGACGTACGACTAACGAATCCGTTAGGACAGTGCGGCGAAATTTGGCGTTAATGGGGTATTGCAGCAGACGACCGACGCGAGTGCCTTTGGTAACACCACATCATCACCTGCAGTGCATCTGCTGGGCTCGTGACCATATCAGTTGGACCACAGGCAACTGGAAAACCGTGGCCTGGTCAGATGAGTCGCGATTGCTGCTGGTAAGACCTGGTGCCAGGGTTAGAGTGTGGTAGAGACTCCACGAAGCCATGGACCCAAGCTTTCAACGAGACACTGTGTAAGCTGGTGGTGGCTCCACAACGGTGTGGGCTTTGCTTACATGGAACGGACTGGCTCCTCTGGTCCAACTGAATCCATCATTGACTGGAAATGATTATGTTCGGCTGCTTAGAGACAATTTTCAGCCGTTCGCGGACTTCAGTTATGGATGATAATGCGCCATGTAACCGGGCCACAGCTGTTCGCAATTGGTTTGAAGAACATTCTGGACATTTCGAGCGAATAATTTAGGCACCCAGATCGTCCGACATGAGTCCGATCGAACGTTTATGGGACATAGCCGAGAGGTCAGTTTGTGCGCAAAACCCTGCACCGGCAACACTTTCGGAATTATGGACAGCTATAGAGGCAGCGTGGCTCAATATTACTGCAGGGGACTTCCAACAACTCACTGAATCCACACCATGTCGAGTTGCTGCGCTACGCTGGGCAAAATGAGGTCCGACACGATATTAGAAGATATCCCTTGACGTTTTTCATTTTAGTTTAAACTATCTGGATATAGGCCATTTTAGGAATATGGATTGTTCAATAACACCTATTGTTTCGTACTTTTTGGAACAATTTCAGTCTCATAATTCACGATACATGTTTTCTGATGAACCATATGATATATACGAGTTTATGTAGTGATAATATTTTTCTTGTCTCTCTATAAAATGTATCGTGAACATCCTTTTTAGTCACTAGCTCATACGATGAGTCGGCATAGTACAGGGTGATTCAAAAAGAATACCACAACTTTAGGAATTTAAAACTCTGCAACGACAAAAGGCAGAGCTAAGCACCATCTGTCGGCGAATTAAGGGAGCTATAAAGTTTCATTGAGTTGTACATTTGTTCGCTTGAGGCGCTGTTGACTAGGCGTCAGCGTCAGTTGATGCTAAGATGGCGACGCTCAACAGAAAGCTTTTTGTGTTATTGAGTACGGCAGAAGTGAATCGACGACAGTTGTTCAGCGTGCATTTCGAACGAAGTATGGTGTTAAACCTCCTGATAGGTGGTGTATTAAACGTTGGTATAAACAGTTTACAGAGAATGGGTGACAGAGCACTTCATCACTGGCCTCCAAGAAGCCCTGATCTTACCCCCTGCGATTTTTTCTTATGGGGGTATGTTAAGGATATGGTGTTTCGCCCACCTCTCCCAGCCACCATTGATGATTTGAAACGAGAAATAACAGCAGCTATTCAAACTGTTACGCCTGATATGCTACAGAGAGTGTGGAACGAGTTGGAGTATCGGGTTGATATTGCTCGAGTGTCTGGAGGGGACCATATTGAACATCTCTGAACTTGTTTTTGAGTGAAAAAAAACCTTTTTAAATACTCTTTGTAATGATGTATAACAGAAGGTTATATTATGTTTCTTTCATTAAATACACATTTTTAAAGTTGTGGTATTCTTTTTGAATCACCCTGTATTTCTCAAGATTCGTCATGATACTACTTAATTTGGGAAGGATAGAAATAATAAAAATTGTGATGGATATGAAATTAATAATATTAAATTCAAAAATTAATAATCAAATAATCATTGTTCTGTTCAAAATGTTAGTTGCATCACACTATACTGCTCATTTGAAAACACTAAATTTAAACATTTATATGTGGAAATTCATTTTACAAGATTTAATTTTCACTCTGCTGACTACAGCCATACAGTTTATTGAATCAAAAATGAATTATTTACCGGAATGAGATTTTCACTCTGCAGCGGAGTGTGCGCTGATATGAAACTTCTTGGCCGATTAAAACTGTGTCCGGACCGAGACTCGAACTCGGGACCTTTGCCTTTCGCAGGCAAGTGCTCTACCAACTTTTCTTTTTTTTCTCTTTTTTTTTTTTTTTTAAATCTCGTTTTGTTCGTTGTATTCGCTCGTGGCGGACGTCGCAAGACACCCGTTTCAGTTCGTCGTTGGTCCATTAACTCAGTTTTTTTTTATTACAGAGGGCAGCGAACCCCGTGACCGAACACGCTGAGTTACCGTGTCGGCAACCAGCTGAGCTACCCAAGCACGACTCATTATCCGTCCTAACAGCTTCAATTCTGCCAGTACCTCGTCTCCTACCTTCCAAACTTCACAGAAGCTCTTCTGCGAACCTTGCAGAACTAGCACTCCTGAAAGAAAGGATATTGCGGAGACATGGCTTAGCCACAGCCTAGGGAATGTTTCCAGAATGAGATTTTCACTCTGCAGCGGAGTGTGCGCTGATATGAAACTTGACAAGGTACTGGCAGAATTGAAGCTGTGAGGACGGGTCGTGAGTCTTGCTTGGGTAGCTCAGCAGTAGAGTACTTGCCCGCGAAAGGCAAAGGTCCCGAGTTCGAGTCTCGGTGCGGCACACAGTTTTAATCTGTCAGGAGGGTTTCATATCAGCGCACACTCCGCTGCAGAGTGAAAATCTCATTCTGGAAACATCCCCTAGGCTGTGGCTAAGCCATGTCTCCACATTATCCTTTCTTCCAGAAGTGCTAGTTCTGCAAGGTTCGCAGAAGAGCTTCTGTGAAGTTTGGAAGATAGGAGACGAGGTACTGCCAGAATTGAAGCTGTGAGGACGGATCGTGAGTCGTGCTTGGGTAGCTCAGTTGGTAGAGCACTTGCCCGTGAAAAGCAAAGGTCCCGAGTTCGAGTCTCGGTCCGGCACACAGTTTTAATCTGTCAGGAAGTTTCATGAATTATTTAATTTTGTAGTTACGTAAATAAAATTAATAAAATTAAAGTTTCTTTGAAAACGAAAAACTACAGAAATTGTCATGTACAAAAGTAGCAGATTATTAAAATGATTAACTTTTAAAAGCTAAGTGTTCTGAAAAGGTTCTATTCCAAAAACGTAATTATTTAACTTATTGTCTGATTTTTGTTTGATTTCTCTAATTTCTTTGGATAAGAAAATATATGCATTTGTTAAAATTTGTGTCGCAATTAAAATTCATACATATAGTGTTGCAATGTCGTGGTAGAAGGAGCATTATGTAGATGTTGATAAGTGAAGCCATTTACAGACGTAATCTACCAAACGATTGGTAGTTTTCCTGCAATATTATTGACAATGAACCCCTTGAGCGCGATGTTACAAGTTCAGTCTTCATTAACGATCATTTGAAAGTGTTGTGTTAACAGTTATGACAGGAAACATATTGGCTGCTATTGAATCACCACAAGCAGCAGGGGGCCGACAGAAAATGAGTGTCCGGGAGTTGCAGAGATGGGATGTATGTATTACACATCACCAAGTGGGCACCGTCGACGCTCATGACATCATCAAAACAAACAATCAACTTGCACCATGAACACCGAATCACAAACTGCGCGCCACACAAATATCTCTTCTTCAGAAACGCTTTCCTTGCAACTGCCAGTCTACATTTTATATTCTCTCTACTTCGACCATCATCAGTTATTTTGCTCCCCAAATAGCAAAACTCATTTACTACGTTAAGCGTCCCATTTCCTAATCTAATTCCCTCAGCATCACCCGATTTAATTCGACTACATTCCATTATCCTCGTTTTGCTTTTGTTGGTGTTCATCTTATATCCTCCTTTCAAGACACTGTCCATTCCGTTCAGCTGGTCTTCCAGGTCCTTTGCTGTCTCTGACAGAATTACAATGTCATCGGCGAACCTCAGAGTTTTTATTTCTTCTCTATGGATTTTAATTCCAACTCTGAATTTTTCTTTTGTTTCCTTTACTGCTTGCTCAGTATACCATTATGGGTCCGTAATTCAGCGGATTACTCCTATTTTCTTTCTTGGGTATTGGTGTGACTTGTGCAACGTTGCATCCTTTGAGTAGGCATTTCTCTACGAGTGAGAGGTTGTATACGAATACTGAGTACGGAGCTGTTGTATCAGCTTACTCTGAAAGAAACCTGACTGTATTCAATCTAGAACTGTGACCTTGCCTTTATTGATTTAAGCTGCTTCGCTACACAGAGGAAGTCTACTTCCAGGTCACTCATGTTGGCAAGTTGTCTTGCTTCGAATTTAGTAATATTTACTTCGTCTTCTTTGGTTAAGGAATTTCGGAAAACTGTGTTCAGTAACTCTGCTAGTGTCACTGTCATCCATGATATCACCATTGTTATCGCGCAGTGAAAGTATTAACGGAGTCTTTCCGCTGATGTACTTTACATACGACCAAAAACTCTTTGGATTTCCTGGCAGATTTCGAGACAGTTTCGTTGTGGAAACTATTAAAGGCACCTCGCATTGGAGTTCAAGCTAAGTTTCGAGCTTCTGTAAAGCTTTGCCAGTCTAGCGGGTTTTACTGGTTGGCGCGAACGGGTCATTCTGTTTGAGATACCTCTTTATGTTCAAAATGTTCAAATGTGTGTGAAATCTTATGGGACTTAACTGCTAAGGTTATCAGTCCCTAAGCTTACACACTACTTAACCTAAATTATCCTAAGGGCAAACACACACACCCATGCCCGAGGGAGGGCCGCACAATCCATGACCGCAGCGCCTCAGACCACTCGGCTAATCCCACGCGGCCTCTTTATGTTTGAGCCCAAAATACATTCTAAGATTTTACGAGAGATGGATATAAAATAAATTGTTGTTTTAGTCGATTATGGTATTTCTATTGGATGTTAGTAGGTGGTGATTTCACAAGAATTTACGGTCGAGGACAAGTTATTCTGGTATGTTTGTCAGCTGCATAGGGCAGTTGTAAATGGTGAGATAAAAATCATGGGAGCGTATGAAGCGGATGGTTCGTGCGACTACTGCCTGATTTTAGAAGACGTGGTATCTACGAAATCTTAGCATAAATGGAAAATGGCCCCGAAAAGATTCGCATCAGACGCGATTGGGTACTGGGCGCTCTCATAACAGGCCGGTCCAGAGTGCTCGCTACTTATCAGCCAGCGTGCCGGCCGGCCTGGTTTGCTCTGGTCGAGTGTAAACACTTGGGCCAGACGTGTCTTCTCCCGCCTACGAGCAAAGGCCGGCTCGTGACTCAGGCTCAGCCTCGGCGCCTGCTGTCTCCCGAACAAAGAGAAGCTGTTCCCACGGCGCTTCCAAACGGCAGCGGGACGATGGAAACCGATTACAATACTCCTTTCGAGAGGCACGCACTGATACCGACACGCTTAGCACAATCCCACGATCTACAATTCAGCCTAGACATTAACGCAGATTTCCAAGTGGTGTGCTATATTACACTGAGGAGGCAAAGTCATGGGGTAGCGATATGCGCAAATAAAGACGGCAGAGCTGTCATTTGTACTCAGGTGATCCATGTGAAAAGGTTTCCAACGTGATGATGGCCGCACGGCAGGAATTAAAAGAGTTTGAACGTAAAATGGTAGCTTGAGATAGACGTATAGGACATTGCATTTCGGAAATCCTTAGAGGATTCAATATTCCGAGATCCATGGTGTCAGTAGTGTGCCGATAATACCATATATCAGGAATTACCTCATACCACAGTTAACGCAGTGGCCGACGGCCTTCACTTAACGACCCAGAGCAGCAGCGTTTGCGTAGAGTTGTCAGTGGTGATAGACAAGCAACACTGCGTGAAATAACCGCAGACCGACGCGAGTGGCTTTGCTAACAGCACATCGCCTGCACCGCCTCTCCTGAGCTCGTGACCCTAGACGATTGGAAAACAGTGGCCTGGTCAGATGAGTCCCGATTTCAGTTGGTAAGAGCTCATGGTATGGTTCAACTGTGGCGCAGACCCCACGAAGCCATGGACCCAAGTTGTCAAAAAGGCACTGTGCAAGCTGATGGTGGCTCCATAATGGTATGGGCTGTGTTTATATGAAGTGGACTAGGTTCTCTAGTCAAACTGAACCGATCATTTAGTGGAAATGGTTATGTTCCGTTACTTCGAAACCATTTGCAGCCATTCATGGACTTCGTGTTCCCAGATATGAAATTGGCCACAATTGGTCGCGACTGGCTTGAAGAACATTCTGGACACTTCGAGTGAATGATTTGGTCACTCAGATCCACCGACAGGAATCCCATAGAACATTTGTGGGACATAACCGAGACCTCAGTTCTTGTTCTAAATCCTGCACCAGCAACACCTTAGCATCTATGAACAGCTATAGAGGCAGCATGACTCAGTATTTCTGCAGGGGGCTTGTTAATTACATACCACTTCGAGTTGCTGCACTACGGCAGGCAAAAGGAGGTCCAACACAATATTCAGAGGTAGCACATGACTTTTGTCACCTCAGTGTAAATGACACTAACTTTTCCTAATCAGGAAGATACACATAGCCGGAAGAAAAATGCAACAATCACAAGGACGGCGTTATTTTACTAACAAATGAAGTGACGGGTAGTTCATCTCTGCAGGAGGAGTATATGATAAGAAAATGAGACCAAATGAAATCCCACATGTCAAAGTAGAGGATGTCCAAACAGTCACTTCAGTACACAGTGTACCACCCCCTCCCCATCCCCCTTTCTGGCGCCAACAAAGAAGTGTGTTCTCGCATGCAAACGTTCATAAAGGTGCCGAATGACATCCTGCAATCGATTTTCCGAAGTATCTTGCACCCTTTGTTGCAATTCGTCAATGGTTCTTGCATGCCGTGGAGGACGATGCTGTTGCTGGCCAGAGCTGCTGCTGCACGCCTCGAAGAGCGAGTTGTGTACCAGAAGCCCTATATAGACTTGCACTGTCCGGCTGGAAAACCGCATCAGCTTCCTGTCGACAGGCCGGCCGGTGTGGCCGAGCTGTTCTAGGCGCTTCAGTCTGGAACCGCCGGGCCGCTACGGTCGCAGTTTCGAATCTGCCTCGGACATGAATAGGTTAGTTAGGTTTAAGTAGTTGTAAGTTCTAGGGGACTGATGATCTCAGATGTTAAGTCCCATAATGCTCCGAGCCATTTGAACAAATTTTTCCTGACGGCAAAATGGCAGTAGCATAAGGGTAACAGCCTGTGCAATGTGCGGTGCTCTGGTTACTTTACCTTGCAGAAACACCAGGTGTGACTGCTAGTTGTAGCTAATGGTTCCGCTCACCATGAGGCCTGGGGCGAGACCTGTGTGTGTCAGGGGAACATGAACTCAGAAATAGGCAGCTCACCAGGTCTACGCCGTATACCTGTACGTCCATCTCTCTGACGCAGACAGAAGCTACTCTCACGACTGAAGACAACAGAGCGCCATTCCACTCTCAAGTCAGTACTCTCACTACACCAGAGAAGCAGTACTTGGTGGTGTCGTGGTGTCGGTGTCTACCTGGCCAGATGCGTATGTGATCTTGTTGTTGTTGTTGTTGTTGTTGTGGTCTTCAGTCCTGAGACTGGTTTGATGCACCTCTCCATGCTACTCTATCCCGTGCAAGCTTCTTCATCTCGCAGTACCCACTGCAATCTACATCCTTCTGAATCTGCTTAGTGTATTCATCTCTTGGCCTCCCTCTACGATTTTTACCCTCCACGCCGCCCTCCAATGCTAAATTTGTGATCCCTTGATGCCTCGGAACATGTCCTACCAACCGGTCCCTTCTCCTTGTCAAGTTGTGCCACAAACTTCTCTTCTCCCCAATCCTATTCAATACCTCCTCATTAGTTACGTGATCTACCCATTTAATCTTCAGCATTCTTCTGTAGCACCACATTTCGAAAGCTTCTATTCCCTTCTTGTCTAAACTATTTATCGTCCACGTTTCACTTCCATACATGGATACACTCCATACAAATACTTTCAGAAACGACTTCCTGACACTTAAATCTGTACTTGATGTAAACAAATTTCTCTTCTTCAGAAACGCTTTCCTTGCCATTGCCAGTCTACGTTTTATATCCTCTCTACTTCGACCATCATCAGTTATTTTGCTCCCCAAATAGCAAAACTCCTTTACTACTTTAAGTGTCTCAGTTCCTAATCTAATTCCCTCAGCATCACCCGACTTAATTCGACTACATTCCATTATCCTCGTTTTGCTTTTGTTGATGTTCATCTTATATCCTCCTTTCAAGACACTGTCCATTCCGTTCAACTGCTCTTCCAAGTTCTTTGCTGTCTCTGACAGACTTACAATGTCATCGGCGAACCTCAAAGCTTTTATTTCTTCTCCATGGATTTTAATACCTACTCCGAATTTTTCTTTTGTTTCCTTTACTGTTTGCTCGATATACAGATTGAATAACATCGGAGAGAGGCTACAACCCTCTCTCATCCCCTTCCCAACCACTGCTTCCCTTTCATGCCCCTCGACTCTTATAACTGCCATTTGGTTTCTGTACAAATTGTAAATAGCGTTTCGCTCCCTGTATTTTACCCCTGCCACCTTTAGAATTTGAAGGAGAGTATTCCAGTCAACATTGTCAAAAGCTTTCTCTAAGTCTACAAATGCTAGAAACGTAGGTTTGCCTTTCCTTAATCTTTCTTCTAAGATAAGTCATAGTTTCAGTATTGCCTCACGTGTTCCAATATTTCTACGGAATCCAAATTGATCTTCCCCGAGGTCGGCTTCTACCAATTTTTCCATTCGTCTGTAAAGAATTCGCGTTAGTATTTTGCAGCCGTGACTTATTAAACTGACAGTTCGGTAATTTTCACATCTGTCAACACCTGCTTTCTTTGGGACTGGAATTATTATATTCTACTTGAAGTCTGAAGGTCTTCCTGAAAGCAGACCATTGTCAATGGGCCTCAGTGACGCAGTAGGTGCGGCAAGTGCCTGAATCTCTTCCTCGGATGAGGCGTGGTCAGCTACTGTTTCTCGAACTTTGCGTCTATCTTGTGAGTCTCCACTACGCGGACGTCCAGAACCTGGTCTACAGGGGTGGGAATGTTGCACAGATCATTGCTGAAAGCAGCATACACCTCCGATACGTGGTGCCCAACATGTGCAGCAATCTGTGGATGTGTCCGTCCAGCTTTCAGCGGACCTACAAAGCGACCCCGTTCCAATGGCTGCAGTTGTTCAGCAGGAGTACGTACGCGTCTGTCGGACATGGTTGTACCCTAGAGTGACTGTAGCAATCACTGTTCACCACTAAACTCAGCACAGTTACTGTGTGCTGAGGCAAAAGAGAGGGCGGACACACAAGCCGCCTGAGCGCAGTCTAATCGTCGATGACCGTGACAAATGAATCACTAAGACTATGAATCACTAAGACTACAACCCCTGAATATGCACATATTATACCCTGGTGCCACTGAACACAGTCCTTGAAGGTGCTGCATTTTTTTGCAACACTGTATGTCTCAATGTATGAATGCAGAGTCTCGCGGCGATAACACTGAATAAAATGTTCTCGGGTTTCCAACTGCGTCAATTGCTTAAAACTACACGAGCTTTCAGCCAAGCACTCGTTGGCCATTGTCAAGTGGTATGACTGCTAGTAGGCTGTTGGTGCGCCCTTATATACGCTAGCTGCCGGCTGTGACGTCACTGTATGTCTCACATTGTATCCGTCATCAGGTCATTTAAGTGTCTTAGCACAAGACTTACCCCCTGAATGTTGCATCTTGAAAAGTATAAAATGTAACGAATAACAAATATGCAAGTAATGAATGATGAAGTCCCAATCTTAAAAAATAGTGAGCTTGTTATGACGTAAGAGCTCCGTCAGAATTGACGCTAAATTAAGACATTTTTCGTTGCCGCGTTTGAGGAACTAAAATACTGACCTATCTTTGCAGACGAGGTAGTATTTTAAACTATAGCGCACATTCTATAAGATAATACATTATTTATCAGTTTTTATACATAACTTCTTGAGTTATGACAGCATTGGAAAAGAAATGGTGTAAAATTCGCAAGAGGTGGATGTTTAAGAGGCAAAAGCATAACCAGAATTACCAGAAACTTGTTAATGTGTGTAACTTTATTAACAATGGGGATACTGATACCATAAGTCCGCTGGAGAATAACGCGTAGATAGTGTGGGAATACGAGAAACCGAAACGCGATTTGGAGCACGACAGAACGAAAGAACTTGGTTGACAGCGAGGTCACACTGAGCACATGGAGGAAGGATGGAGGCAGAAACGGGCCTCGTCCATTGCAGATGAACTATTCCGGCGCTTGCCACATACGATTTAGAGGCACCACGGAGAACCTAAGTGGATAAGCCCTGACAGAGATCCAAACCCCACTCCTTCGGATGTGAGCCCGGCGCGTCAACTGCTCCGCCACATCAGTCGGTGTGGCGGGACGGAGTTCTGAAACCTGGACACAAAATGAACTTTTTTTTTTAGTTGAAATATGAATTCTGGCAACTGTACGATACAGACTTCTCGTCGCTTTTGACATTTCTACTAACTTTCACCTTTTATCTGTGTTCATCTAACAAATTTCAGTCATTTACGAAAATCACATTTTGTACCTAATATGCATTCTGATGTACAAAAAGAAGCCATAGTCATGTCCGATACGAGATTAGAATTCATGATCGCCGCTTTTAAATTAGAAAATATTCCCTGCAGTTAACTCGCACGACTTTTCGTCTCACTCAACCGGGTGATGCAGTAGTTAAGTCGCTGCAGAAGCATTCAAATCAAAGTTAGGTCATCCATATGCCGTGATTTTCCTCAAGCATTTCGGCGAAAATCGGGATGGTACCTTCAACAGGCCACTATCATACCTGTGCCCTTATCTCTTCTACTCAGTTCATTCTCTGTGTCTGACTGTCTCTTCCGTTAATATTAAATATTCTGAGTGTAATGCAGCAAACGCCTCCTAAAACTGACGTCTCCCGAAAGCAACAGAGAAAATACAGCGAGGAGACAGCCCCCTATCAAACTACAAATAGAACATCGACCGCCCCGCAGGTCACAGTGCACCACGTGCCTGTCAGTCGGACCTAAACCATCTCACGCCGTAACACTACTAGGTGGCAGATAGGTTCCCAAAGCCACAGAGTCGACTGCTGACGCCAGCGGTACGGGAAAACGAAGGACCACCCCTGCCGGAGGATTGAAAGGTAGTTGTTTACAAATTTGCTGCTGTGGTAGGATGCATGCGTAAGCGTTTTCTGCTACACACTGTTCGATGTATGACATGGACCGATGGATAGTTGACATTCGACACTGCAAGGATGCAATTAATATATACTCTGAGAATCACTATAAAGTTCGTGGATAAAATACTTTTTACTGTGCGAACCACTGAAGTTCCTCCCCAATACATTCTGATGAAACGTGGAGCCAAGACTATTTGTAGCCTCAATGCGAGCTGCTATTTGCTTAATTTTATCTGCATGGTCTTTGCGGAATACGTAAGTAGGGGGCAGGAGAATATAAGTAGTTTCTATGTACGACGTGTCTCGAAATTTTCTATATGTACGACGTTTCTTGAAATTTCCTAAGTAAGTCTCGCGAGATGTATAGCGTTATTCTTGGAGTGCTGAGAGTTAAAATTTTCCAACATTCCTGTTACACTCTCTCACCAGTCAAATAAGCCGGTGGTCATTCGAAACGTACTTCTTATTCATATGCAATAGGATGGGAACACTAACAGTCTTAACTTAGGTTATTATGCATTCCACAATCGTTATTAGCATGATAAAGCTCTGCAACAACTATCTTCCTTGCTCTTATTCTCATTAAATAGACGTTAAGGTTCGGACAAAGGCAGGAGATGTTCCATCTGCCTACAAGCGAGATAAATATGGAAGGATAAAATTACGGGCCCTCTACATCGAGGTCACTGGAGACGAGATACTAGTTCGGTTGGACATGGATGAGAGGAAGGTAGCGTCCACCAAAATGCTCCGTGTGTCACCTTCCCTCGCAGTGTGTGGCGAGGACACGGAAGCTGCAGGTATTGTCCAACATTAGTCATGCCCTTCGATAACATGAGCGTACACATTGGTAGTTAAAAGGTCACCACCCGTCGTTAAGTCAATCTGACAACATCGAAGGCCCTGATGTTGAAATAAAACACTCTTCCCGGTGCAGCAATATGCCTTGTCATTTTACATGGACTGCATGGGCAATTGCGCAAAAATTGGAAGTAACAAGAATATGACGAATGAACTACCTGTCGTGTGGGCCCTTGTTGATGATGCCTCCGACCTTTACTATTCTCTGCTGCGCAATGTCAAAACATTTCTGGATTAAATAGGATGTAACAGATTTATATCACACTGCGTATCGATCGGAGTTTTGGGAGTCAACGTATACTTTACATCATTACAACAGTTAATGTTTGTTGAAATCAATATCTGCTTTGAGCTATATTTTATGCTCCACGAAAGGAACGAAAATTTTACCACAATCGTATTTCTTGACTGTATTAAACTTTAAGTACGACTTCACTTGACGTGTTACTTATTGCCTCGCTCAAGCCTATGAGCCACTTATTTCTTTTGACTTGTCTCGCAGTTCACTAAAGTGATAAGTGAAGACTCTGACTCGATGCTGCGTAATAAACGTCGTTTACTGTCTTAAGAAAAGAATAAATTTTATCTAGAGATATATCTCTCCAGAACTTAGTTTCTGGTATAGACATCTTGTATATCTTATAAATTACAGTCATGCTATCTTTCGACGCTTCACTAAACACCACCATACCAATTTTCATAGCATACGAGTATATTGTCACTCGATCCTTTTTCCCAGACGAATGCAGAAATTATGAAATATTCGTCCTATCGTAGCTATACATTGTCACTAACTGTTTCTCATAGCTACGCTCTGTCACTAAGTACTTTAAACTTAGCATGTCGCAGAACGCATTTGGCACTTATTGGCCCAACAGTCTTCAGACTGAGCAAACAATTCGGAAATTAAAGATCTTTTTCCAAAGATAACTTAGCACTGTACAAAACAAACTGCGACGCCGTCTGGAGACGAACGGCAGAATAATGCAATGAAAAAGAATGACCCTTATAGAGGGTTACTTCCAACACATTTCTACCAGACGAAAATGTTTCTGATTATCTAGTATCTTTCTACCTCACATTTAAGCGCCATGGTCATGCGGTTCGAATACGACAGAAAACGAAAATGTAGCTGTACGTTAGATATTTCTGGAAGAAGAGGGTGAAATATTCAAGAGGTTCAAGAACGTGAAGAACAGTAAGTTACTAATATAGCTAACACTGTAGTATCTCAATGTCCTTACAGTAACTACATGTCCCCTTGCGTCCAAATACCGATTGAACGAAATTTTAAGCAAAAATTCGTAAGTTTAAATGAACTATCGCTGTTGGAATACTGCGCTCGTTTAGAATTAAATGTAATCATTCCGAATCGTGTCTCTTATACATCAGTTTCAATCACACCCACCTTTTGTCTTCCCAATAGCTGTGAAAATGCCCATAATTAGCCACACATGTTTTTGTTCGGTGTCCTTCGACCCGCAGATAACTGGATCGAATTCTAGCAGTAAGAATGTAGTGGCGTATAGTACCTGACCATCACACTTCACACTCATATCCTGGTATCAACTCCAAACATTTCTTCAGTGTATCTTTGAGTGACAATGCAGGTGATGGTCAATTAAAAGTGGATGTTAGACTAACACGAAACACGTATTTATGCTACAAAATAACATAAAACGTCTCCTAACGTACCTTACTGTAGCAGACTGTTTGCTGTTGCTGATATCTGTTCTTTGTTTAGCAGGAGCTGGGTAGATTCAAAGATGCAGCGTGTTCAGTGTAAGGCACTGAATTCATATTTCACAGCAGTGTGTCCGAATCTTGTCAGAACATGTGCAGTTCACCACCGACTACGAAGGAGCAGTGTCCGTCGTTGTATTGTCGCAGGCCGGCCGGAGTGGCCGAGCGGTTCTAGGCGCTGCAGTCTGGAACCGCGCGACCGCTACGGTCGCAGATTCGAATCCTGCCTCGGGCATGGATGTGTGTGATGTCCTTACGTTAGTTAGGTTTAACTAGTTCTAAGTTCTAGGGGACTGATGACAAGTCCCATAGTGCTCAGAGCCATTTTTTGTATTGTCTCATCGTTCTCTCGTGATCCGTTGTGGATTGGACTTTTCATGACAACTTTTAAAGACATTGCTGAAAATACAAGACATTTGTCGTTATACCGAATTTGCGGCATCCGCTAAATCTATCTAGCTGCTGTTCAACACGGAACAGATACCAGCAAAAGCAGACTGCTACAAAAGGTTAAGATAGGACAGATTTTTATTTTGTAGCATATGAATGTGTTTTGCGTTAGACTTAAGCAAATAAGGCACCAGGTGATGATCGAAAAACACGTACGCATAGTGCTGTGTCCATATAAGCAATAAACTTGTTTGATTCAGTAATATAAGTCAGAATTGCAATCAATCGGCTGAACAACTCTTTACACACATTCGACGAAGCAGTCCTGTTTTGTGATTCACAGCAGCAATATCGGCAGTTACCAGCACATAAAGTCCACAGATCATTAAAGTTAAGGATAGGGTATTTTGATTCAGATGCCTTGATACTGAAGCCCATGTGAGGTAAGTTTATACGCATAATCTCATGAGGTAAGGAATGTTTCAGTGGTCTGAAAGTAATGTAAAAGGACATGGCTTCTTAAACAAAATAGTCTTCTTCGACCAATGCGTGATAAGACAAAGACTCGGCTCCCGCGTGATGGTGCAACAGTTCGCTCAGCAGTGGATGAGTATTCTCTTCCGCAACTTGTGGATAATTTTATCAGGAATTACTGCCTCCCAGGCAAACTCACCAGGAAGTTTCTCGGGAGGGCATCCTATGGATATCTTTGTTCTCATAGATTTGGCGAGAACATTTCCGTTTACTACTACCATAATGTATCCCAGTGTTTAACTGGGTGAACTCGTTTTCGTAAGAAGCCAGTTTCAAAACTGTGTTAGGATGTAATGCTTCACGTTTTTTATGGTTATCTCAACTGCTGGAATGGTTTCTTCCTCTACTGTTTTCCATCTCAGGTAATGTTCCGTCTCTAGTGAACTGGATGTTGACAAGACGTTACATTCTAACCTTTCTTCGTTCAACGCACAACAACCTTTGTTTTTCTATGCCTTTGTTTAGTTTGTTATAAGCGTAAATACGCCCATATTACAAATGGTTTCGGATATTTTGCATAATATAGTGTTAATTGCCCCGCTTATTGGCGAGTGTTAGTGACTCATCATTTCTGAACGTGTTTTCAGTTTGCTACTACAGGTCAGTCAAGACTACTAAACATCAGTTTGCAAACCTAGACCTAGTTCACATGAGTTTAAAAGGTCGCACGTTTCTTTGTTCGCTACTGGAGGTTGTATCGTCTGCCCGATTAACAGACGTACAGAATAAATGCCGTGGTAAAACGCGAAGGTAGACTGGGTGTTCGTGTGCTAGCAGAAAAAAAAAAATGGAAATGAGCGTTTGGCGTCATTGGCCGGGAGGCCCCTTTCTGGGCATGTCCGACTGTGTTGGTGCAGGTCTTATTACACTCGACGCCACATTGGGCGACCTGCGCGCCGGATGGGGATGAGATGATGATGAAGACAACACAACACCCAATCCCTGAGCGGAGAAAACCTCCGACGCAGCCGGGAATCGAACACGGGCCCTCAGGACGACAATCCGTCACACTGACCACTCAGCTATCGGGGGGGAATTGCTAGCAGAAGAAAGGTTAGGATTAAACTTACCTCGATGACAGGGCATTGGCTTGAGCAGGTATGGATCAGAATTGGCCGCCTTGTTTTCAAATAAATCACCTCGGCTTTTGTCTTAAGCGATTTTAGGAACTCACAGCAAACTTAAACGTGGATGGTAGCTTAAGGGGATTTCAACCTCGTTCCTTCTGTATGCAAGTCCATTTCTTAACCACTCCGCTACCACAATCGATTCATCCCAAAAATGTAACTTGTTGCTGTGAGATATAAAGAAAAGTAATTAAGAATGTATTTATTATTTCCAATGAGGCGCTAAACTTGTTCTAAGTAATATAACGAATCATTTATTTATATCAAAACTAGACATACTTGTCGACAGGGAGTTATCCGCGACCCTTGTTAATTGGAAATACACTTATTTTTCGTCTGTCTGGTTATACTGTCTCAAACCGACCGGCTTCTGGCAGTGTTGCTCATCTTTAGATCTGTTAAAAATATAAAAATAAACAACAGCTGGGTTCTAATCAAATGTTTACAATACCACAGAGCTAAAAATATATCCATCCAATTAAAATACAAAAGTTATGTAATATACAATTTGTCGTAGTTAGAGTAACCAGTTCTTAACGGAACACCATCAGCTTCAATTCTGTCACTGAAATTGTTCTGTGAAAATTGGTTAAAAAATGGCTCTGAGCCAAACCCAGCTTAAACCTAACTAATCTAAGGACATCACACACATCCATTCCCGAGGCAGGATTCGAACCTACGACCGTAGCGGTCGCGTCGTTCCAGACTGAAGCGCTTAGAACCGCTCGGCCACAATGGCCGGCGAAAATTGGTCACTGTAACTACGAGAAATGATATGTTATGCAACGTTTTCATTCTAGGTAGATAGAATTCTATTTCAGTTCTGTGATATTGTAAACAACGGATTAGATCCAGTTATCGTTTACTTTTATATTAAACTTCCTGGCAGATTAAAACTGTGTGCCGGACCGAGACTCAAACTCGGGACCTTTGCCCGCGAAAGCGCACACTCCGCTGCAGAATGAAAATCTCATTCTGGATACTTTTATATTGTCTGACAGACCTAATAAAGTTCGGCGATACTGCCCGGAACCAATCAGATTTAGAAAATAAAAATAGCGATCCACAGACGGAAAATAAGCGTATTTTCATTTATTTGTAGACGAATAATCTATTTACAGAATTACTTTGACTAGTTACACAAAAACAACGTAATTACTCAGCATAAACATCTCACATCTCTAAATATTTCATCACTTTCCTACGCTGCAGCTATCAAAAGGTACTTGTGAATGTCGTTAGTCAAATTCCAAAGATTTCGGATGATTTAAAATTGCTAGGCGCTAAACAGCGTGGTCATTAGCACCTTTTGCCAAGATCATGATACTGTTGCACGAGTAGTAACTCTTATTAAAACGAAAACAAAGACCTTGTAATTACTGCCACAATCACAGAAACTTTCACGTACATTCCCGAGAGTATCTGTTCACACCGTTGTCAGACGTTAAAAATATAGTGGATGGCATAAAAACGGCTTGTTGATCGTGGGACTAATAGGATGAACCAACCATCCAAAAACACATTAAAATCTTCGTCCAATTAAATTCAAATCCAAAAGAATGATGCTTTTCGGTGAGTAAATTACAAACGTAGCGTTCTTCAGCATGCTTCCATCAAATTTTCGAGTCCAGTGCGGTGTGTAGGAATGGAACTGATGAAGCAGAGCACTGTATGACAACGAACAGTTCTTAAAAAGTTAAAGAGATATACCGGCATTAATAGAATAATTAATCAAATACCACACATTTGATTTTGTGTAAATGAATAAAATTTCGACTGTGACGTGGTTTTCAGCGCCCGATCGCTGTGTTTAGCTAATGTGCCAAATTCTGCAATGCCACCAGACAATGGTAAACCCGAGAACCCCCGAGCAATAGCGAAACCTCTCGAGGTCGGCGAGCAATGAGCACAATAACTTGACGCACTACTTCACCTCACCTTGCTCTATAGCTCCACAACAGATTGTCCTCATATGTAAAATCTCAGAGTGTGATTTGGAACTCAATGACTTCATTTATCTATTCCTGTCTATGATCAGTTCAAATTCTCTTCAAGTCTTTCAGGATTTCCCGATTCTCTTACAGTTTCCTGGAAGCACACCTATTTTTTTCAGGTAAAAGCACATTTTTAAAATTTTCCCTATACATTGAAATGTGAAGCTAACAACTACTCCACTGAAATAGGTCAGGAAAGCTACTATTCACAAGAGAAATATGCTTTTAGCTGGCACAACAACCGTACGCTCTATTAAGCGCGACGCGGAAGGCGAAGTAGAGACTCCTTTGCAGTCAATAGTAGGGGTAGGTATGCTGAATTATCTTATGATTGCTATAAGCAAGGCTGCCGAATTCACCACAGAATTACCTCATTTTGGATGTGAATAATGTAATTAGTGAGGCACTTTCATACGAATTTTAGCAGACTGGACAAATCCCGCGAACATGTATAAGTATTAAGTTCATCAGAGCAAAAAATTTACGTTAATCATCTTCTTTCATGACATTATACGCGCGAAAATAGATGTGCACAGTAAATAGTTTATGTATTCTGGTAAATCTAAGGTAAAAAGCGCTGTATGTCAACATACAGCTTCTTTATTAAATTTTGCTATCTTTCTACCATTTTGTTCTCCGTTGTTACTCGTCCACAAACGTCAAATTACTTCACAAGAGTACCTGATCAAGCAGCGATGAGCCAAGCATATGGCGGTAATCCTAGGCGTCCTTGGGCGTTGCCTTGGTAACGCACTTCTGCTCCACACCTCACTTCAGAGGCACTTTCTCACCTTTGGCCTCTTACCGGTTGGCTTCCCGATTTCAAAACCGGACTTCGCGTGAGGTGTAGAACCAAAGCTACTTACAAGGAGAAAAGCGTTTGTTTCTGTCGGATTATTACGTATAACATTATTAGTCTCTTGTAATGGGAATTCAGCCGCATCCCGACAACGTTAGTTACACCGATAAACTAAAGCCTGACGCCAACCGCGTCACTAGGCTATGTCGGAAGTAAAATGGTGTGTGCTAGATCGCTGTCTTTAAGTACCGTTTGCAGTGTACTTGAGCAGGGGAACTCAAAGAGCCAGATAAACCTGTCAGGAATGTCGCAGCGTCGTAAATGTATGCAGAGAATAACTGCTCAAAAGAAACGATGCACTTCTTGCCCGGGCTGGAAGCAGCTGTTGACGTTTTTTCCGTATTTGAAAACTAAATTTGGTTTTTTAAACTCCACCTTTTGCAAAATGCAACTGTATGTTTCGACATCTATTTCGGTCAAGGTTTATTTCTGTAAAAATATTATACAATTATTCATAGTTGTTTTTTTTCACTTTACGCTTCATAAAAACTACAACGTGCACATTTTTGATTGTAAAAATATTTGTATCTGTACAGGTCGCTTGTTTTTAGGTCTTTTTTTGTTTGAGTGTATGTCGTCACGTAGCTGGTAGAATTTGCTTAATGAGTTATTAATTCTGGAATGCTTTTTGGATAGCACTAGTGGTTTATGTCCTGTACTTATATTTTCTGTCTTGATGCGCATCTTTGGTGTTTATTGTGAAGGTATGCAAAGCAGGGTGTGTAACTACATGTACAACAGGGAGGAAAATGTAAGCATAAAAGAGACATCGCTGCTACTCTCGAGAGAGTATTTCAAGTATTTCTCATTAAGCATATTCTTCCAGCTACTTTGCTGCTGACATGCTACTAAACCATAAAAAGGCTTAAAAACAAGCCGACCTGTACAAATTAACTATCATAGTTAATTTAGTCCTCAGGTGAACAATCAAAATAAAGTAAAAAATGCACAACCATCAACTTTGTATAACATGTTCATAGAAATAAATCGAAAGCCACAGAAGATGACACTTAACGTGTCTAAACATGCCTGAGTAAATAGAAAAAAAATATATCGTGTTCTGTAGAAGGCGTAGTTTAAAAACCCATATTAAAAAATGTACATTTATAAGAATCTCTTGTATGTTTGACGAATACATTTGTCACCTACAGCTGTTAAAAACTACGACAGAAATTATATATACGGAATAGCTTGACACAAACAACATGAAAGATTTATTTATTTATTCGCTTGGTTCATGGTCTAATAGTAGCCTTCCCAGTTGACGCAGAAAGTATAGGTGACATGTATGAGCTGACATATCGACGATTACTCTTGAATAACACCAAGGAGGCCGTCGAGCTTAACGCCCTCACCCGAAGGAAGAATCATTCATCACCAGTGTCACATGCTCATTCCACGGGACATTTTGGAGAGGTTCGCTGATTTAAATCAGAACCTTTGCTCAGGGTGATCACTCAGGTATTCTCTACACGGCTGACTAAGGGTGTACTTATGAGTATTGTGTCGAGTTGTTTCTACGACCAGCCCGGTTGGAGTCCGGGGAGGAAGTTCACATAACAGCAAAACTCGCTGCATCTGAAAAAAGAGACGCGGGTCGGTGGTGGAAATACTGTGCATAGTACAGAAACCAACGCAACAGAACACTTGGAAGTACACCATTAATTTGCTCCGAGTTTCGAGAAGTTTAGCTACGTCTTATCCTCCACTAGCTGGCCAAAGAATGGAAATGAAAAATTCTTGAAGCGCTAGGATTCGAAACGGGTACTTCTGATAAGAATGCCTATCGGCTAGCATGTGTTAACAGTTGAAAGTGGACTTTGGCTAGCTGATCGCCCACTGTGCACAGACACAATGCTTGAGGTTATTTATTCGGCTTTGAATGCTAAGCCTTCTGAAGTTACATCAGTTTTAATGTATTACTAGCCATACTCATTATCCTAAAAAGAAAACTGTGCAACAGAATTTTAATTAGTGAACTCCCGAACGACCAGTCAGGAATCACACACATATTAAGTCACTTTATCTCACAGGCTACAGGATGTTAACGATTACAGGACGTGGGGAAACCTGTTGTCGTACACTTTGGGGTGAAGTTTAATGAACTAAATAACTGCGATATTAACATTTATTTTACAAATGCAGCATACTCCTGAGCTTACATTTACATGAAACACACTTAAAGATACTAATTGTATAGTTCCACACAAGGAAGCAATTCCAATGTATGAATTTTTTGTCAGCAAATGATTGAGTAGATTTAGGAAGCGCAACATAGCCGCACAGTTACACACACACGAAGATTCCAAAGTAAATTTCACCACTTCCCATTACTAAATGAATAATAAAAGCTAGCTTGTGACTCACAACGAAAAGAAACGTAGCAATCAACTGTGCATGCATGCACAGACGAAGTAACATTGCATCGTTCTTCTTAACATCACAGGCAATGCAATATCGTATTTATCCGCCGGTACCAGGCAGTGTCTTTCAATTAAAATGTCCTCCCCTGCACGGAAATGACATAATGTGTGTACGAGTGCAGGTTGTAGACATATGACTGACGACATAGGTAAATTTGAGTCTGGCCCTGAGTCGTGCTCGGGTACCCAAATACACTACTGGCCATTAAAATTGCTACACCACGAAGATGACGTGCTACAGACGCGAAATTTAACCGACAGGAAGAAGATGCTGTGATATGCAAATGATTAGCTTTTCAGAGCATTCACACAAGGTTGCCGCCGGTGGTGACACCTACAACGTGCTGACATGAGGAAAGTTTCCAACCGATTTCTCATACACAAACAGCAGTTGACCGGCGTTGCCTGGTGAAACGTTGTTGTGATGCCTCGTGTAAGGAGGAGAAATGCGTACCATCACGTTTCAGACTTTGATAAAGGTGAGATTGTAGCATATGGCGATTGCGGTTTATCGTATCGCGACATTGCTGCTCGCATTGCTCGAGATCCAATGACTGTTAACAGAATATGGAATCGGTGGGTTCAGGAGGGTAATACGGAACGCCCTGCTGGATGCCAACCGACTCCTATCACTAGCAGTCGAGATGACAGGCAACTTGTCCGCATGGCTGTAATGGATCGTGCAGCCACGTCTCTATCCGTGAGTCAACAGATGGGGACGTTTGCAGGACAACAACCATCTGCATGAACAGTTCAACGACGTTTGCAGCAGCATGGACTATCAGCTCGGAGACCATAGCTGCGGTTACCCATGGCGCTGCATCACAGACAGGAGCGCCTGCGATGGTGTACTCAACGAAGAACCTGGGTGCACGAATGACAAAACGTTATTTTTTCGGATGAATCCAGGTTCTGTTTACAGAATCATGATGGTCACATCCGTGTTTGGCGACATCGCGGTGAACGCACATTGGAAGCGTATATTCGTCATCGCCATACTGGCGTGTCACCCGGTGTGATGGTATGGGGTGCCATTGGTTACACGTCTCGGTAACCTCTTGCTCGCATTGACGGCACTTTGAACAGTGGACGTGTGTTACGACCCGTGGCTCTACCCTTCATTCGATCCCTGCGAAACCCTACATTTCAGCAGGATAATGCACGACTGCATGTTGCAGGTCCTTTACGGGCCTTTCTGGATACAGAAAATGTTCGACTGCTGCCCTGGCCAGCAAATTCTCCAGATCTCCCACCAATTGAAAACTTCTGGTCAATGGTGGCTGAGCAACTGGCTCGTCACAATACGCCAGTCACTACTCTTGATGAACAGTGGTATCGTGTTGAAGCTGCATGGGCAGTTGTACCTGTACACGCCATCCAAGCTCTGTTTGACTCAATGCCCAGGAGTATCAAGGCCGTTATTACGGCCAGAGGTGGTTGTTCTGGATACTGATTTCTCAGGATCTATGCACCCAAATTGCGTGAAAATGTAATCACATGTCAGTTCTAGTATAATATATTTGTCCAATGAATACCCGTTTATCATCTGCATTTCTTCTTGGTGTAGCAATTTTAATGACCAATAATGTAGTAAGGCTATCACATGAGTAAAGTGGAAAATCCGGTTTCAAGTCCCGGTCCACCGCAAATTTTCATTGTCGTCATTCCCCTATGCAGCTGACGCTTGTTCGTAATCGCAACTGAGATTACATTTCATGAAAATTTGAAGACTGCGTCCCAGCGCTCGGATTCGAAAACAGCTAACCGCGAGGCTGCACCCCTGTAGACGCATAGCCGCATATGGCGACACAGTGTAGTGCCGATCTGACACCACCGGAGCTAGCTTCGAAAACATTGTTCGACTGCCTTCCCAAACTGCTACTGCATAGGTAAACCAAGAGATTCCATCTCAATTTGCCTAGTTGCACGCATTTCTTATTATACCCACATTCACTCAAAGTGGACGTCCACCCATGTTCGGGACAGGCAGTAATAGGTACATGTTGTCCTAACAGTCAGTTGTAATTGAGGTGAGAACAAATATGCACAAATTCAAATTCTCAACGTGATCATCCTCACCAGCATGGAATCTTATGAGTGTGGAAAACACGAGCAAATACAGGCGGAGAAAATGTACTCTGCCGAACTTGATAAAGAAAAAAAAAACCACCAAAATTATATGAGAGGGAAGTGTTCGTTGAAGCTAGACGCATGAGACGTTACATTTCGGAAGCCGTTAGGTAATTTAATATTCGGAGACCCACGGTATCAATAGTGTATTTAGAATACCAAATTTCAGGCATTACCTATCACTACGGACAACGCAGTGGCCGACGGCCTTCATTGACCACCGAGAGCAGCAGCGTTTGTGTTGAGTTGTCAGTGCTAGCAGACAAGCAACACTGTGTGAAATTACCGCAGAAGTCAATTTGGGACGTGCGACAAACGTTTCCCTAAGGACAGTGGTACGAAATTTTGTGGTAATGGGTTACGGCAGCAGACGACCGACGCGAGTACTTTGCTAACAGCACGACTTCGCCTGCAGCTCCTCTCCTGAGCTCGTCATCATATAGATTGGACCCTAGACGATTGGAAAACCGTGGCCTCATCAGGTGAGCCCCGATTTCAGTTGGTAAGAGCTGATGGTAGGATTCGAGTGTGGCGCAGATACCATGAAGCTGTGGACCCAAGTTGTCAAGAAGTCACTGTGCAAGCTGGTGGTGACTCCATAACGTTGTGGGCTGGGTTTACATGGAATGGACTGGGTCCTCTGGACCACCTGAACCGATTATTGACTGGAAATAGTTATGTTCGGCTACTAGGAGACCATTTGCAGCCATTAATGGACTTCATGTTCCCAAACAACGATGGAACTTTTATGAATGATAATGCGCCCTGTCACCGGACCTCAATTGTTCGCAATTTGTTTAAAGAACATTCTGGACGTATCGATTGAATGATTTGGCTGCCCAGATCACCTGACGTGAATCCCATCGAATATATGTGGGACATAATCGAGAGGTCAGTTGGTGCACAAGATCCTGCACCGACAACACTTCCGCAATTACGGACGGCTGCAGAGGCAGCATAGCTCAGTATTTCTGTAGGGAACTCCCAACGACTTTTTGAGTCCATGTCACGTCGAGTTGCTGCACTGCGGCGGGTAAAAGATGTCCGACACAATATTAGGAGATATCCCACGAGGTTTGTCACCTCCATGTGAAGCACAGCCAACTGTTAACTGGCAGAATACTCTAGGTTATTGCCAACACTATTTTCCCTGTCATTTATTTTAAATGCTTGTTAGCATGCTATCTCGCTTAATGAAAAGTATTCTAATGTCATTAAGGATATTGCTTTCGAATTTGGACTAAGCGAGGTGGTATGGTTGTCGGAACATTGAACATGCATGTGGAACGATCAAGATCGAAACGCCATCCATTAAACTGAAAGGCTCAGATCTTCCCTGTCTCTTTCTATAACTAGTTCCGGTATTCTCACTGCCTCGTCTGTCCACTGTCCACTTTGCAAGATGTCATTGTTCTCCTTACACCTACAACACCAACAAAGGAACAAGCACAAACACGGTCCCCTCCCTGCAAACAAGTGTTGACAAGCTTCAGATAAGATACTAAACTGACAGTGGACGATAAGCTGTGGCTGCTACCGCCTTTGTTTCTGCAGTGTACAAACACTACAGAAAGCCTTTTATTGTTTACAGGTCAACAGGACGCAGGCGGACGACGAGGGCCGGAGCAAGAGAACGGGAACGTGCGAGAGTCACACATCCCTCCACTCGGTCTGTTAGCAGAGGGCCTCAGCATGTGTACCCGTTTCGTTACTTTCTTTTGTGGTCGGCTGCTCTGTTGCGGCGTCCCTGGGAACGAAAGTCAGCTGTTGAGCCATACACACAGCTGTTCTAGCGATGAGGTCGAAATATGGAATGCAGACGCCCGACAGCAACGCACTGAAATCTGGAACGCCTCTTCTTCCTGCGTCGGCGAAGGTGCTACAGCGGGGCGGCAACTTGGAGAACGGGGCTCCCCTTATCGGACTCCGTCGACTGTGGAAGTAGTCGATCTGGACCAAATTTAGTCGCGACAGAGAGGCAAGTGCCTCCTTTAACAGACGAGACACTTGAAAACCCAAAAAGGTGGCAAAAAAGGTTTCGTGGATCTCATGAGTTCTAATTCTTAATCATCGCATCAGTAACAACACTGTGTATTTTGTGATAAGACTAACTACGTCACTATGGTTTACTGTAACGCCTAAACGACACACAAATCCAATAAAAATTCTGATAATTTTGCACTAACATTTTGACTACAGTTCTTCCAAACAGGCGTGAAAAAAATAGTAATTACGATTATGTTTCCAAGTTACTCAGTTAAATTTCTATAATTTAATTTTGATTCCAAAGTCTATTATTATTTGGAAACTGGTAATGAGGGAACAATAATCATTTCATAATGTAATTACGTCGTTTCAGCAATTTCTTCGTTTAATCAACTGTAGCAGCGAAGGTAAGTCTACCAAAATTACCCCTTCATGCACTAACATTTACATTCTAGTAGGACATGTTTTAAAACAAGGGAATAGACAACATTCTATTAGAACTACTGACAGCCTTGGGAAAGCCAGGCCTAACAAAACTCTGGTGAGACAGGTGAAATACCCTCACATTTCAAGAAGAATATAATAATTCCAATCCCAAAGAAAACAGGTGTTGACAGATGTGAAAATTACCGAACTGTCAGTTTAATAAGCCACGGCTGCAAAATACTAACACGAATTATTTACAGACCAATGGAAAAATTGGTAGAAGCCGACCTCGGGGAAGATCAGTTTGGATTCCGTAGAAATGTCGGAACACGTGAGGCAATACTGACCCTATGACTTATCATAGAAAATACATTAAGGAAAGACAAACCTACGTTTCTATCATTTGTAGACGTAAATAAAGCTTTTTACAACGTTGACTGGAATACGCTCTTTCAAATTCTGAAGGTGGCAGGGGTAAAATACAGGGAGCGAAAGGCTATTTACAGTTTGTACAGAAACCAGATGGCAGTTATAAGAGTCGAGGGGCATGAAAGGGAAGCAGTGGTTGGGAAGGGAGTGGGTCAGGGTTGTAACCTATCCCCGGTGTTGTTCAATCTGTTTACTGAGCAAGCAGTAAAGGAAACAAAAGAAAAATTCGGAGTAGGAATTAAAATCCACGGAGAAGAAATAAAAACTTTGAGATTGATTCGCCGATGACATTGTAATTCTGTCAGAGACAGCAAAGGACCTGGAAGAGCAGCTGAACGGAATGGACAACGTCTTGAAAGGAGGATATAAATGAACATCAATAAAAGCAAAACGAGTATAATGGAATGTAGTCGAATTAAATCTGACGATGCTGCAGAAATTAGATTAGGAAATGAGAGGCTTAAAGTAGTAAATGAGTTTTGCTATTTGGGGAGCAAAATAACTGATAAAGGTCGAAGTAGAGAGGATATAAAATGTAGACCGGCAATGGCAAGGAAAGCGTTTCTGAAGAAGAGAAATTTGTTTACATCTAGTATAGATTTAAGTGTCAGGAAGTCGTTTCTGAAAGTATTTGTATGGAGTGTAGCCATGTATGGAAGTGAAACGTGGACAATAAATAGTTTAGACAAGAAGAGAATAGAAGCTTTCGAAAAGTGGTGCTACAGAAGTATACTGAAGATTAGATGGGTAGATCACATAACTAATGAGGAGGTATTGAACAGAATTTTAGAGAAGAGAAATTTGTGGCTCAAATTGACTAGGAGAAGGGATCGGTTGGTGGGGCATATTCTGAGGCATCAAGGGATCACCAATTTAGTATTGGAGGACAGAGTGGATGGTAAAAATCGTAGAGGGAGACCAAGAGATGAATACACTTAACAGATTCAGAAGGATGTAGGTTGCTGTAGGTACTGGGAAATGAAGAAGCTTGCAGAGGATAGAGTAGGATGGAGAGCTGCGTCAACCCAGTCTCAGGACTGAAGACCACAACAACAACATCCGAAAATAGCGTTAAGTTATTCAAGTCATCAACTTGCTTGAACTATACACCCATTTTTCCCCTCTCCCACCCGCCCTCTCCTACACACACACACACACACACACACACACACACACACATGCACACAGAAACAAACAAACAAACAAAAGCAAAAGGAGACGGAGAGAGAGAACCCCACATGCACATACTATGATACACTGCTGGAAAAAAAGTATAATAGTACATCCTTTTAGAGGATTCCATTCATTCTAAATTTATTGTTGCAATAGTGCAAATGTAGCACACTTACAGGTCAATAGCAAAGGTGTTTTGAGGTACCAGATATCGATTAATGCTGAAACACCCATATTAGTATGTGGTGTAACCTTCACGGGTGGCAATGCTGTCGCTGTCGCTCGCATCCAGTCGATCGTACAGATGACGAATACCGTCATGGGATACGTCACGCCACGCCTACTCGACCTGTTGACATTGTTCTGTAAGAGTTTCTGGTTGACAAGTCACTACTTGTCGCATCGAATCTTACACGTGCTTGATTGAAGCCAAGTCTGGAGATCGTGTTAACCAAGGAATTTGCTGTACGTCTTGCAGAGCACTTTGAGTTTCACATGCAATGTGTGGGCGAGCATTATCCTGTTGGAACTACACATCACCATCCTGCTTCAAGGACGGCAAAGCAACGGGTCTAGCAACATTCTGCAAGTACCGAGCGCTGGTTAGCGTTCCCAAGGTGAACGAGAGTTATAGCTGTTCTGCGTGGACATCCAGAACCTTGTCTACGGATGTCGGAATATTCACGTGACCACTGATACCAGCATCGTTGCACACCTGACGCAGCACGTCCAACTTGTGTGGGAATTCTCCAGAAGGACCGTTTCGCTACTCGGAAGCCACAGTCTGACCCCTTTCAAACTCGTTCAGTTGGCTGTAGGAAGCCCGAATGCGACTCCATAGCATGGTTTCCTGCTTGCCTCACACATCTGCGCCACACTGAGCCTTCTAGCTGTGAGCATTCCCTATTAAAGGGCAGACACAAATGGCACTCTGGTACCTACGCCACTACGCTATCTGTTGGTGGACCACGTTGAAACCATTATGAGTACATCTCCAAGAGGCATTTGCCGTCATCGAATCAAAATCGATGACGTCTCAAGGTGTACTAAGACTTTGTTCTGACAATGTATTTCTGCTGGCTCCATGTATTCAGAGCCCTCCCTCCACCTCTAGTCATGAAAGAAATTTGATACACCTAAATTCATACCAAAAAACGGTTTTCTAGTAAAGGTGGTGTTCAATAACGGATAGAACGCTGATTTAAAACTCTCACCAGTTATATCGTGCTAACAGTTTCTTACCATGTAAGTTCACCTCCCAAATTTTAGTCACTGGTCACTTTCAAACTCTCTAGACGGTGTAAAACTGGCGCAAGGTGCTTTTATGACACTCCACTGCTGACGTAACTCATGGCAGAGTTAAGGTGTGTATGTAGTGGTCCATTCTATAGAATTAGGAAGTAGCGAAATAATATGGTTCGAAATGGAGTCGTAACAGAATGACAGAAAGGAGCTAACGTGTTTACAAGCGCCCGTGACCACACTGTTAATGAGGTTGTCCGATTTGTTGGTTTATCAACGCACGCTCACCAACCTGTCTACAAACAATGATGTATCATTCGCCGCCAAGTAACACGGAGTAAGAACAGTGGTCGTAGTAAGATCCTAGTTGACAAGGACTGTAGACGAGTGTCACGCTTTGACATTGAGAATCGATTTCAAGTCCGAAAGGAACTGTTGCTGTCAGTTCCACCCGAATTACAATAGTTTCTGAGCAAACAGGGTACTGCATGCAATAGATTTTCATGCTCCGGTACCTCGGGAAAAGGCCATTGCTTACAGCATCACGTAGAGCTGCAACCCTTCAGTGGTCCAGACAACACAGCTGGCTGGATGCGTGAAGTGTGAGGCGACGAGTCAGTGTACTGCCTCTTTTCAGATTATTACTGATGGCCCAACGAGACGTTCAACCCGCAATTTATGGTGAGTATACCTGTAGTTCGGCCTGGAGGCGATTCTGTGATTTTCCGGATGAATTTTTCTTGGGCCCACTCATTCTACACTCAGGTGACAAAAGTATGGGATACCGATACGCACATATACAGATGGCAGCAGTATCGCGTACACAAGCTTTAAAACGGAAGTGTACTGACAGACCTGTTATTCGTATTCAGTTGAGTCATGTAAAATGGTTTCCGACGTGATTATGGCCGCACAACGGGAAATAACAGTCTTGGAACGCGGAATAGTAGTTGGAGCTAGAAGCATTTGACATTATATTTCGGGATTCCTTAGGGAATTCAGTATTCATACATCCACCAAGTGTGCCGAGAATGAAAAAATTTCGGGTATTACCTTTCACCATCTGATTTTACTTGAAGACCGAGAGCAGCAGCGTTTGCGTGGAGTTGTCTGTGCTAACAGGCAAGCAACACTGCTTAAAATAACTACAGAAATCAATATGGGACGTAAGACGAATGTACCTGTTAGGACAGTGCGACCAAATATGGCGTTAATGGGCTATGGCAGCAGACGACCGACGCGAGTGCCTTTGTCAGCACGGGATTGACTGCAGCGCCTCTCCTGGGTTCTTGACCATATCGGTCGGACCCTAGATGACTGGATAGGCAACGGCCTTGCCGCAGTGGTTACACCGGTTCCCGTGAGATCACCGCAGTTAAGCGCTGTCGGGCGTGCGCGACACTTGGATGGGTGACCATCCAGGCCGCCATGCGCTGCTGCCGTTTTTCGGGGTGCATTCAGCCTCGTTATGCCAATTGAGCAGCTTCTCGACCAAATAGTAGCGGCTTCGGTCAAGAATACCGTCGTAACGACCGGGAGAGCGGTGTGCTGACCGCACGCCCCTCCTATCCGCATCCTCCACTGAGGATGACACGGCGGTCGGATGGTCCCGGTAGGCCACTCGTGGCCTGAAGACGGAGTGCTTTTGCTAGATGACTGGATAACGGTGGCCGGATCGGATATGTCCCGATTTCAGCTATAAGAGCTTATGGCAGAGTTTGAGTGTGGTGCAGGCCGCACGAAACCATGGACCCACATTGTCAACAAGGTGCTGTACAACCTGGTGGTGGCTCCGTAGTGTTATGGCCTGTGTTTACATGGAATGGAGTGAATCCTCCGGTCCAATTGAACCGATCATTGACTGGAAATGATTATGTTTGGATACCATTCATGGACGTCATGTTCCCAAACAATTATGGACTTTTTGTGGATGATAATGAGCCTTGCGACTAGGTCATAGTTGTTAGCGATTTATTTGAAGAACGTTCTGGAGAGTTCGAGCGAATGATTTGCCCACCCAGATCACCCGACATGACTTTCAAGGAACATTTATGGGACATAATCGAGAGGGCAATTTATGCACAATATCTGCACTTTAGCAATCGTGGTCAACTTTAGAGGCAATATTTCTGCAAGGGCCTTCCAGCGACTTGTAGAGTCCTTGCCACGACGAGATGCTGCACTACGCCGGGCAGGAGGAGGTCCGACACAATATTAGAAAGTATTCCCTGAATTTTGTCACTTCAGTGTAGTTACCGTGAACACGTACTAAGATGTTTATTTTAGCATTCTCGGTGACCAGGTGGTACCGTTTTTTCTGCATCTTAATGATTAATATACTGTAGATACTCCCCTCTTCCGAGGTGGCAGCAGCCGTGTTGACAGGGATGCACGCGTACGTTCTGGATTGACCTACACCAAAGCAACATATCGCACCTCAACTGGCCCAATATTAGCCCCACAGAAAATGTCTGGTGCTTCACGATCTCTGAATGTGAACACTGTCAACAGTTATACTGACGAATTAGCTTATCCCTAAACGAACGCAATCGTTGTCATTGGCAACCGACACATGACAATTATTTTGAGCGAAACAGAAGTATATCCGTCGCTATAGCGGGCAGTATGTACATGCGTAACGCCACATCGTGATGCTACTTAATACGAGGCGTGTTTTTTTTAAGTAAGTACCGTTTTGAAATTAAAAAAAAGACGTACTAAGATATCTCATTAATTTTATTTTTACATGAAAGCCAGTACCTTAATCTACTTTTCTACATAATTTCCGTCAATATTGAGGCACTTGTCATAACGTTGTACCAGTTTTTGAATACCCTCCTCATAGAAGTCTTCCGTCTGACTTGTTAACCATTGCATCACCACTGTTTTGACTTCGTCATCGTCTTGAAGACGCTGACCGCCCAGGTGTTTCTTCAAGTGCAGGAACAGATGGTAGTCACTGGACGCAAGATCGGGGCTGTACGGAGGATGATCTAGTTTCCCATCGAAAAGATGTGATGAGATCTTTGGTCTGATTCGCCACATGCGGACGGGCATTGTCTTGCAGCAAAACGATGCCCTTGCTCAACTTCCATGGACTGTTGCTTTGATTCTGGTGTGACGTAAGCCACCCATGTTTCATCGCCCGTAACAATTTGGCTTAAGAAATCATCACCGTCGTTGTGGTACCGCTCAAGGAAAGTCAATGCACTGTCTAAACGTTTGGTTTTGCGTATGTCCGTCAACATTTTCGGGACCCCACGTGCGCACAATTTTCGGTAATTCAAGTGTTCGGTCACAACTCCATACAAAACACTACGAGAAACATTAGGAAAGTCATCCCGCAAGGAGCAAATCATAAAGCGTCTGTTTTCTCCCACCTTACTGTTCACTTGCTGCACCAACGTACATTAACGACCGAAGGACGCCCACTTCGTTGTTCATCATGCACATTTGTGCAGCCATCTTTAAATGCTCTCACCCACTTTCTTACCCTTCCATCACTCATAATGTTTTCTCCGTAAACTGCACAGTTCTCACGATGAATATCGATCGCTTTTAAGCGTTTAGCACTAAGAAATCTTATAACAGCCCGTACTTCACAGTCGGCGGGACTCACGATTATCGGAGGCATCTTAAACACTCAGTAGTACACAACGTAAACAAGGAAGGATCAGACTGTAATGGCGTCAGTGCGTAGATTAAGGTACAGGCTTTCATGTAAAAATAAAATTACTGAGATATCTTAGCACGTCTTTTTTTAATTTCAAAACGGTACTTACTTAAAAAACACGCCTCGTATGGACTAGTGATTATTACACAAACAGGTTTTCAGCTAATGCGGAATTCAGGGTATTTAACTGATAACACAATATTAGTGGGTGCGCATGTGCCACTTCCGGGCAGTTGAATATTGATCCTAATGCTGCCTGTAATAAGCAGTGGCTGTTGGAAACGATTGTAGGGCTCGCTTCTTAATAAGCAGTGGCATTTATGTGCCGGTCATCACAGTCTCTTGTGGCTCTCATTACTAATGAAACAGTCTCGGAATCCGCGAATTACTCTATTCATCTTTTCATCTCTCTCTCTCTCTCTCTCTCTCTCTCTCACACACACACACACACACAGGCGATGCTTCTGAGTCAAAATTTACAAAAGGTTTTATCCCTCTCCGTTTTCTTCAAACTATTAAATAACTGATACCTACGTTTACTTGGTAGACACGGATCACTTAGAACATTGTGGCCAATCACTTCATAATCATCGGTGAACATTTGGCACGTAATGCAGTCGCAATTCATCGTGGCATAGATTCAACAATGTTTTATATCGTACCAAATATGTGGTACCGCACTACAAGGTTACATGAAGAGTCGATGACTGGTAGAGGTGTTTAACAAAATTGCTATCGGTGCACCTGCGATCAGATTATCACCGACAATTATTCTAGGTGATGCTCTTCAACCACGATTCTTGCACTGTGATGTGAAAAAACTGCCGTGGTGGAAAACGTAACCCCCCGTGTAAAGGAGATATACCGTGCAGTGATCAGCAATAATACTGACGTAGCTGGCTTTCATGTCGCCTTCAGATATGACGAGGGATCTTAAATAGTGTGGAACCATCAAAGAAGTGTACACATCGCGTCATCGAGCAGACGTTTTCCTGAAAGGAGGTATGTCATGGGGGATAGTATATACACTGCTGGCCATTAAAATTGCTACACCAAGAAGAAATGCAGATGATAAACGGGTATTTATTCGACAAATATACTATACTAGAACTGACATGTGATTACATTTTCACGCAATTTGGGTGCATAGATCCTGAGAAATCAGTACCCAGAACAGACCCCTCTGGCCGTAATAACGGCCTTGATACGGCTGGGCATTTAGTGAAACAGAGCTTGGATGGCGTGTACAAGTACATCTGCCCATGCAGCTTCAACACGATACCACAGTTCATCAAAAGTAGTGACTGGCGTATTGTGACGAGCCAGTTGCTCGGCCACCATTGACCAGACGTTTTCAGTTGGTGAGAGATCTGGAGAATGTGCTGGCCAGGGCAGCAGTCGAACATTTTCTGTATCCAGAAAGGCCCGTACAGGACCTGTAACATGCGGTCGAGCATTATCCTGCTGAAATGTCAGGTTTCGCAGGGATCGAATGAAAGGTAGACCCACGGGTCGTAACAAATCTGAAATGTAAAGTCCAATGTTCAAAGTGCCGTCAGTGCGAACTAGTGGTGACCGATGGCACCCCATACCATCACGCCGGGTCATACGACAGTATGGCGATGACGAATACACGCTTCCAATGTGCATTCACAGCGATATCACCAAACACGGATGCGACCATCATGATGCTGTAAACAGAACCTGTATTCATCCGGAAAAATGACTTTTTGCCATTCGTGCACCCAGCTTCGTCGTTGAGTACACCATCGCAGGCGCTCCTGTATGTGATGCAGCGTCAGGGGTAACCGCAGCTATGGTCTCCGAGCTGATAGTCCATGCTGTTGCAAACGTCGCCGAACTGTTCGTGCAGATGGTTGTTGTCTTGCAAACGTCCCCATCTGTTGACTCAGGGATAGAGACGTGGCTGCACGATCCATTACAGCCATGCGGACAAGATGCCTGTCATCTCGACTGCTAGTGATACGAGTCGGTTGGCATCCAGCAGGGCGTTCTGTATTACCCTCCTGAACCCACCGATTCCATATTCTGTTAACAGTCATTGGATCTCGAGCAATGCGAGCAGCAGTGTCGCGATACGATAAACCGCAATCGCGATAGGCTACAATCTTACCTTTATCAAAGTCGGAAACGTGATGGTACGCATTTCTCCTCCTTACACGAGGCATCACAACAACGTTTCACCAGGTAACGCCGGTCAACTGCTGTTTGTGTATGAGAAATCGGTTGGAAACTTTCCTCATGTCAGCACGTTGTAGGTGTCACCACCGGCGCCAACCTTGTGTGAATGCTCTGAAAAGCTCATCATTTGCATATCACGGCATCTTCTTCCTGTCGGTTAAATTTCGCTTCTGTAGCACGTCATCTTCGTGGTGTAGCAATTTCAATGGTCAGTAGTGTAGTTTTCTCGTTTTAAAGAGGATCGTTTTGACATTATTGGCTCTCCAGGTTCAGGAAGACCTTCTGGCTTTGATGAAGATCGTTTAAACGGAACACTCCACAATGATCCATATCATGTCTACTCGAGAATTGATAAATGTGATTGAGACGCCTTGCAGACGCAATCCAAGACATTGATCAGAAAAACTGCGTGAAGTGATGCTACTCCACGGTAACGCCCGTTCGCATTTTGTTAGGCTGACAAAAAACATTGAACAGGAGTTGAGGTGGGACTCATTCCGCAGCCATCTTATTCACCTGATTTTGCGCCCTCCGATTTTCGTCTTTTCTGCTGTCTATAGAACAACCTTCAAGTAATTTCCTTTCCGGATGACAATGCGCTCCGAACATGGCTGGACGAGTTCCTCGCCTCAAAACCACGTGATTTCTACAGTCGCGGAATCAAAAAGTTACCTCAGCGTTGGCAGGCTGTTGTAAACAGCGAATGAGAATATATTACTAATGCCTAAAATCTCTGTTACGTGTCTAAAATATCTGTTGTGTGTATCTGTTGTGTTCATTAAATTTATGAGAAGACGCTACGAATTTATGCCCCAACCCAATAATTTGTCCACATCAGTGGTCGGCATATCGCTTTAGCATGATGTGTTCTACAGTCCGAAGAGTTGTTTGATGCAACACCAGGCAACTCTATCCTGTGCAAGCCTCATCATGTCCTAATAGCTGCTGTAACCTACATCCATTTGAATATGCTTACCGTGTCCATTCTTGAGCACAATTTATACCCCCTCCCCCTCCTGCTGTTTCATCCAATACCATAACTGACAATTTCTTGGTGGCTCAAAATGCCTCCTATCAAACGATTTTTTATTTTAGTGGAGTTGTAACATACATTGCTTTTTCCCCAATCAGATTCAGTAACTCCTGATTAGTTGCTTGATCTGTGCATCTAATCTTTAGCATTCTTCCGTAGCACCACATTTCAAAAGCTTCCGTTCTCTTCTTGTCTGAACTGTTTCTCGTCCACGTTTCATTTCCGTACAACGCTACAGTCCAGACAAATACGCTTTAGCATAGATACCACCAAGACCACGCGGGGTAGCCGCGCGGTCTCAAGAGCCTTCCCACGGTTCGCGCGGCTCCCCCTGTCGGAGGTTCGAGTCCTCCCTCGGGCATGGGTGCGTGTGTTATCCTTAGCGTAATTTAGTTTAAGTTAGATTAAGTAGTGTGTAAGATAGGGACCGATGGCATTAGCAGTTTGGTCCACCACAGCCACCACCAGCTACCACCAAATTCCAGTTCTAAGAAATACATCATTTGAAAAGTATTTGGCCGAAAAATTGGGAAGTTCATGTGTCATCCAATTGATTTAAGAGTTGTTAGAACAACAAACTCGACCCGCTATATGCTACAAACAGTTGGCGCTGTCAGTTGTGACAGTTTTCTTGCCGCCCCCTGCAAAGGCAATCATCTGTCGTTCTTGCCTCTAAATGAAACAATAAAAGAGTGCCTTGTCGCTTAGTAGCGTCTTCTCCAATATTTGTCATCTTTCCGTGGATTTTTCATTCTATAAGCACAGAATGCGACAATACATGCCTTCTGCATTTATATATCTCATATTAGGATTTCACGTCCCATCAACGACGAGGAAGTTAGGGAGGAAACGCAAACTCGGTTTGGGCTAGTATGGGGATTGAAAACGCGAGACCTCGTCAAAGGAACCAACCCGACATTCACCTTAAGAGATGAGGAGAAGCCACGGAAAAACTATATCTGTATTGGTTGAAAGGGAGTTGATGTAGCTGGTCCCGAGTGCGAATGTCTGCGCCACATGGCACGTTATACATTTGACCATTTCCAAGCTGCAGTGTCCATAACGCTGCGCCCAAGTAGTGCGTGTAACTTTCTCACAAGCAACCCCTTTGAGTGCAAGGCCGCAAAAGGCCAATGATGTTTACGCCATTCGATGCCCTACATATTGTCTGCTATGTAACCACAATATTGGCTACTAATGGCAACAGGGGGCGTGACTGGAGGCATCCAATGATGAGCACAGCTTGAGGCTACGGAGCGTCGTTGAACTGCTTAGTCGACGAGTAACTCACAATAGTGCTAGAGTGTTGATACAAAGCAGACCAATAGCAACTATAAACAAAGCAAACATTGCATTATATCTACAACATCTATTGTCGAAGTTGACATTTTGTCAGAAAGGAACCCGAGGATTTTCGCAGGGAGAGAGAGAGAGAGAGACGGAGAAGTGGCAGATGAAATACACTCCTGGAAATTGAAATAAGAACACCGTGAATTCATTGTCCCAGGAAGGGGAAACTTTATTGACACATTCCTGGGGTCAGATACATCACATGATCACACTGACAGAACCACAGGCACATAGACACAGGCAACAGAGCATGCACAATGTCGGCACTAGTACAGTGTATATCCACCTTTCGCAGCAATGCAGGCTGCTATTCTCCCATGGAGACGATCGTAGAGATGCTGGATGTAGTCCTGTGGAACGGCTTGCCATGCCATTTCCACCTGGCGCCTCAGTTGGACCAGCGTTCGTGCTGGACGTGCAGACCGCGTGAGACGACGCTTCATCCAGTCCCAAACATGCTCAATGGGGGACAGATCCGGAGATCTTGCTGGCCAGGGTAGTTGACTTACACCTTCTAGAGCACGTTGGGTGGCACGGGATACATGCGGACGTGCATTGTCCTGTTGGAACAGCAAGTTCCCTTGCCGGTCTAGGAATGGTAGAACGATGGGTTCGATGACGGTTTGGATGTACCGTGCACTATTCAGTGTCCCCTCGACGATCACCAGTGGTGTACGGCCAGTGTAGGAGATTGCTCCCCACACCATGATGCCGGGTGTTGGCCCTGTGTGCCTCGTTCGTATGCAGTCCTGATTGTGGCGCTCACCTGCACGGCGCCAAACACGCATACGACCATAATTGGCACCAAGGCAGAAGCGACTCTCATCGCTGAAGACGACACGTCTCCATTCGTCCCTCCATTCACGCCTGTCGCGACACCACTGGAGGCGGGCTGCACGATGTTGGGGCGTGAGCGGAAGACGGCCTAACGGTGTGCAGGACCGTAGCCCAGCTTCATGGAGACGGTTGCGAATGGTCCTCGCCGATACCCCAGGAGCAACAGTGTCCCTAATTTGCTGGGAAGTGGCGGTGCGGTCCCCTACGGCACTGCGTAGGATCCTACGGTCTTGGCGTGCATCCGTGCGTCGCTGCGGTCCGGTCCCAGGTCGACGGGCACGTGCACCTTCCGCCGACCACTGGCGACAACATCGATGTACTGTGGAGACCTCACGCCCCACGTGTTGAGCAATTCGGCGGTACGTCCACCCGGCCTCCCGCATGCCCACTATACGCCCTCGCTCAAAGTCCGTCAACTGCACATACGGTTCACGTCCACGCTGTCGCGGCATGCTACCAGTGTTAAAGACTGCGATGGAGCTCCGTATGCCACGGCAAACTGGCTGACACTGACGGCGGCGGTGCACAAATGCTGCGCAGCTAGCGCCATTCGACGGCCAACACCGCGGTTCCTGGTGTGTCCGCTGTGCCGTGCGTGTGATCATTGCTTGTACAGCCCTCTCGCAGTGTCCGGAGCAAGTATGGTGGGTCTGACACACCGGTGTCAATGTGTTCTTTTTTCCATTTCCAGGAGTGTATTAGCATTTCTGCAGGATGAGTCAGTAGAATGTATGGTTTCGAATACGCTCTTCTGTGCGGACGATGAACATCAGGAGTACAATGATGATAAAAGATGCTTAACAAGTGAAAGCGATATTGAAACAGGTGTCGCACCATGTAGGTCATCATCTTTGTCGGTAAGGGAACCACATATCCCGTCTCCAGTAAAACGTAGTAAAGAAATATCGTTGTCCAAGAAGCGGAAACTAAACATAATTACATATAATTACATACATGGAAGATCATCCGCAGTATAGTAAAAAAACAATTATGAATCGATTTCGAATAAGTTAGCAGCAACATGGCCTTGTAAAGCATTTGAAAAACTATGGATATTCAAGGGAGGATAAGGCGCACTTGTTACAAAAACTGATGTTTGCACGTTTCAAGGATGCTCGATACAATTTAAAGGATGTGCATCATAGTGGTCTACTACTACGCGCGGCATACATTACAATGATTTCATGGAAACAGTGGATAGTTACATGACCTCAAACAATGCTACAGAGCTGGAAGACCTAAGACAAAGAAATTTCAAACAAAATGTCAGCTTGACGATGCACAGGAAAGTGCGGAATCGGCCCGAAAATTTGTAGATGAGATAAACAAACTTGTCCCATCGTTCCGTAAGGAATTTATTTCCATCTCTGACCAATTGTAATTTGAAGGTGAAATACATATAAAACGAACTCTGGAAGTTAGCGGTACCAAGACAGTTTTATCAAGATCAACCAACATCAGTGCCGTAACGTATTCGTATACAATTGTGCCGACTGTTCATCTGGATGGTAAATTGGCTGGAAAGTTATTTATTGTATTGTGAGAAGGTGGAGATGCTCTTCCCCCTACGATTATTTCTCGTAAACGCGCTCTTGTAAGGGCAGTAGGGAATATTTACGTCACAGCAAGCAGGAGTTGGAAAATGAGCGTAAGAGAACTACTACTATGGTATGAGCACTGCTTTTGGCCAACAGCTGGTGAGAATAACTTGCTTTTGCTTGATTCCTGATCACTGTAAAAAAATCATATTCCTTTAGAGCAGACTATCCCTCCTGTAAAGTTTGTGGCACTGCAGTTGAAACTACCTGGAACCACTGGACAAATTCAGCCTCTGGATGTTTGTTTTTTCCGTGCCTATAAAAGATATTATCGCACTATTTGCAACTACCTCTTAAAGAATAGATAGCTCCACGATAAGCTTCACCACAGACTGTTTCGCATTCGGTTGCATTGCCATCACATTCCATCAGTTCTCGTCGCCCGGTTACACCAATATGACTTTGTATGCATTCTTTAACAATGGATAACTAGCTGACCGTCCTACACTGTTTGTAACTCCCAAGAGTTCACCTTCGATCTTGATGTTGCGAACCTTTACGATCACTGTCGCGCGCAATTTTTCATTCTGTGTTCATGGTGCAGGTTCATGGTTTGTTTTGAAGATGTCATGAATGTCGACGATGTCCATTTTGTGAAATACATCCCTTATAAGGCTGACCTCTGTACCTTACGGACAGTCCTCTTCTGTCGCCCTCCTCATGCACATGCTGGGTCATTAGATGCTGATATTTTTCCTGTCATAACTGTTAACTCAATTTTTTCAAATGAGCCTTACTAAAGATTGAACTTGCGACCTCGCAGTCGAGGGGTTCCTTGTCACAATGATCATAGTATTCTCTCATAAGTCTACGGGCAAATTTTTGGCGTTCATGTATTATTTGTGGAAATAGGTTCAATAACCTGGCACTGTTCTTGATATCAAGGATATGGTCCGTTTCTGTCGCTCCGACCTACAGTCAGACAACAAGCTGCCGCATTATATGTAGTCCATTTTAATCCGACTTAACGCGGCACTGAACTGGACAGCACCAGCTGTTGCCGATCGTGCAGTCAGCCGGTGCGTGTCAGCCACCAAGGCGACACAGCTGTTTATAAACGACGCTTGCCAAGTTGTGGTCTCATTTGGCCTTCGCAGTGAGCAGTGTACGTACGAAAACATGCCCGGGATTCTGGGTGAGCGAACGAGTGACGGATGTCATTCTCCTGCGTCACTCTTCGGCAAGCAGTATTCACGCAACAGCAGAAAAAATCAAAGTTAAATTTCTACCGACCTAAACAGTAACGCAACCGATTTTGTCTGCTGTTCATGTAATGCCGACATTAACCAACATCCCTTATGAAGAAAGATTATTAGAGAAGTCATGCACAGTTTATAATGGAATAAAGGATTTCTCAGGTGACTGGGATCTAAAGTACACTGAACTGACATAAGTCATGGGATACTTCCCAGTATCGTGTCGGACGTCTTTTGGCTGGCGTAGTTCAGCAACTCGACGTGGCGTGGATTTAACAAGACGTTGGAAATACCCTGCAGAAATACAAGCCATGCTGCCCCAGTATCCGTCCATAATTGTGAAAGTGTTGCTGATTCAGCATTTTGTACACGAATTGCCCTCCCGATTATATCCCATAAGTCTTCGACGAGATTCATGCCGGGCGAGCTGGGTGGCAAATCATTCAGTCGAATTTTCAAACCAATCGCGAAAAATTGTCTCCAGTGACATGACATCGTTGTTTGGGGACATGAAGTCCACGAATGGCTGCAAATGGTCTACAAGCAGCCGAACATACTTATTTCCAATCAATGAGCGGTACAGCTGAACCAGAGGACCCAGTCCATTCCATGTAGACACAGCCTACACAATTATGGAGCCAGCATCAGCTTGCACAATGCCTTGCTGACAACTTGGGTCCATGGATTCGTGGGGTCTGCGCCACACTCGAACCTTACCAGCAGCTCTTATCAACCGAAATAGGGTCTCATCTGATCACGCCACTGTTTTCCAATCGTCTAAGGTCACGAGTCCAGTAGAGGTGCTGCAGGCGATGTGCTGTTAGCAAAGGCACTCGTGTCGGCCTGCGGTTATTTCACGCATTGTTCATTGTCTGTTAGCACTGACAACACTACACAAACGCTGCTGCTTTGGTGTGTTAACAGTGGTGAGAGATAAAGCCTGAAAATTGGTATTCTCTGCACACTCTCAGCATCTCAGAATATTGAATTCCCTAACGATTTCCGAAATCGAATGTCCCAGCCATCTATTTCCAACTATCATTCCACGTTCAATGTCTGTTAATTCCCATCGTGCGGCCATAATCATGTCGGAAACCTTTTCGTAAGAAGCACTTGAGTATAAATGACATCTCTGCCAATGCACATCCATTTTATACCTTGTGTACGTGATACCATCACCATCTATCTATCTATCTATCTATCTATCTATCGCTTGCGCCTTGTCCGGCAGCTACGCAGGGTCGGCCATGGTTATTCGGATTTGGCATGTTAAGAATAAGGGGTGGCCGGATGTCTTTCCTGCCGCCACCCCTTACCCCCAGGACGGAATTAGTGTAGCCCAACTGTCTGTGTCTAGTGGAATCCATGAAATAGTGTAATTGTGTTCAGATGTCTGCGAGCTGTGTAACTGAGGCGGAACGTGGAGACCAGCCCGGTATTCACCTAGTGGGATGTGGAAAACCGCCTAAAAACCACATCCAGGCTGGGTGGCACACCGGCTCTCGTCGTCAATCCGCCGGGCGGATTCGATCCGGGGCCGGCGCGCCTACCCAGGCGGGTTTATACCACCACCATCTGCATATGTGTATATCGCTATCCCATGACTTTAGTCACCTCAGTGTAGTCTGGACTAAAAGGGGACATCGATCTATCTAATGTTCTAGGAAAATATCTGGCTTAAGGGGAGGACCTATGAATAATATTTATACCATTACGTATCGCTTCCATAGAAACAACGTACTTAAAATTAGAACACCAACAGCTCGCACTGATGCATGGTCTACTCGGTTTCTTGTGCTCCATCCGTCAACGAAGCAGGAAGAAGTCTTAACACCACTTACATTACCTTCTTCTACGCACTAAGAGTTACTTCCAGAGTATCAAGAAAAGCACAAAAATGTAAATTTTATTGCGATTTTCCACTCTACGAAAAGTCAATATTACTATTTTATTTCATCGGTGTTTAGCGTGTCTTCGACAACGAGCCCACTGAAGGCGGACCTGAATAGGAACTAATGACGACGTCGAGTCCTGACATCCCCGTGGTGTAATCATTTCAGATGAACACGAATTCTACAGAATGTTAAAACTCTATCACTCCTACCTTCCTTGCGTGATAAACTCCAGCTTTTCGCCGGCGGATTATTTTGACCAGCATAAAAAATCGTGATGATTTTATTTTTTCTTCAAGGTGTGTGTCTGTTGGGTGATTATTTCATTCCGTAACTCGTTCACAAATTTGGCATGGCAAAATACTTTTACACCATAGCACGACCTAATAAACAGACTGTAGTTCTTGAATTCCCTTTCGAACACATTTCTGCAGTATGGATGTCTAAAGCGAACAGGAAGTAGGTGAAAATTAGACGGGAGATGCTGCGAAAAGAATTTCACAGTGCAGTGGGAGACCTAAGACCTTCAGACTTCAAGGGGAATGTAATAATTACAATTCGAAAGAAAGCAGGTACTGACAGGCGTGAATATTGCCGAATTATCACTTTAGTAAATCATGATTGCAAAATACTAACACGCGTTATTTACAGATAAATGGAATAAGTGGTAGAAGCCTACCTTGGGGAGATCAGTTTGGATCGTGGAGATATGCAGGAACACGAGAGGCAATATTGACCCTGCGACTTATCTTAGAGGGAAAGGTTAAGGAAGGGCAAATCTACCTTTATAGCTTTTACGGACTTAGAGAAAGCTTTTGACTATGTTGGCTGGAATACTCTCTTTGAAATTCTGAAGGTATCAGGGTTCAAATAGAGAAAGCGAAAGGCTATTTACATCTACATCTACATCTATACTCCGCGAGCCACCTTACGGTGTGTGGCGGAGGGTACTTATTGTACCACTATCTGATCCCCCCTTCCCTGTTCCATTCACGAATTGTGCGTGGGAAGAACGACTGCTTGTAAGTCTCCGTATTTGCTCTAATTTCTCGGATCTTTTCGTTGTGATCATTACGCGAGATATATGTGGGCGGTAGTAATATGTTGCCCATCTCTTCCCGGAATGTGCTCTCTCGTAATTTCGATAATAAACCTCTCCGTATTGCGTAACGCCTTTCTTGAAGTGTCCGCCACTGGAGCTTGTTCAGCATCTCCGTAACGCTCTCGCGCTGACTAAATGTCCCCATGACGAATCGCGCTGCTTTTCGCTGGATCATGTCTATCTCTTCTATTAATCCAACCTGGTAAGGGTCCCATACTGATGAGCAATACTCAAGAATCGGACGAACAAGCGTTTTGTAAGCTACTTCTTTCGTCGATGAGTCACATTTTCTTAGAATTCTTCCTATGAATCTCAACCTGGCGCCTGCTTTTCCCACTATTTGTTTTATGTGATCATTCCACTTCAGATCGCTCCGGATAGTAACTCCTAAGTATTTTACGGTCGTTACCGCTTCCAATGATTTACCACCTATGGCATAATCGTACTGGAATGGATTTCTGCCCCTATGTATGCGCATTATATTACATTTATCTACGTTTAGGGAAAGCTGCCAGCTGTCGCACCATGCATTAATCCTCTGCAGGTCCTCCTGGAGTACGTACGAGTCTTCTGATGTTGCTACTTTCTTGTAGACAACCGTGTCATCTGCAAATAGCCTCACGGAGCTACCGATGTTGTCAACTAAGTCATTTATGTATATTGTAAACAATAAAGGTCCTATCACGCTTCCCTGCGGTACTCCCGAAATTACCTCTACATCTGCAGATTTTGAACCGTTAAGAATGACATGTTGTGTTCTTTCTTCTAGGAAATCCTGAATCCAATCACAAACCTGGTCCGATATTCCGTAAGCTCGTATTTTTTTCACTAAACGTAAGCGCGGAACCGTATCAAATGCCTTCCTGAAGTCCAGGAATACGGCATCAATCTGCTCGCCAGTGTCTACGGCACTGTGAATTTACAACTTGTACAGAAACCAGACGGAAGTTATAAGAGTCGAGGGGCATGAAAGAGAAACAGTGGTTGAGAAGGGAGAGAGACAGGGTTATAGCCTATCCCCGATGTTATTCAATCTGAATATTGAGCAAGCAGTAAAGGAAACCAAAGAAAAATTGAGTCCAGGGAGAAGAAATAAAACCTTTGAGCTTTGTCGATGACACTGTAGTTTTGTCAGACACAGTGAGGGACTTGGAAGAGCATTTGAACGGAATGGACAGTATCTCGAAAGGAAGATAAAAGATGAACATTAACAAAAGGAGAACAAGGGTAATGGGATGTAGACGAATGGAATAAGAGGATGCTGAGGGAATCAGATTATGAAAAATATTACTAAAATCAATAGATGAGGTTTGTTATTTGGGCAGCAAAATAACTGATTATGGCCGAAGTAAGGAGGACATACAATGTCGATTGGAAATGGCAACTAAAGTGTTTCTGATTAAGTGAAATTTGTTAACATCGAATATAAATGTTAGGATATATTTTCTGAAAGTTTGTCTAGAGTGTAGCCTTGCACGGAGATGAAACCTTTATGACAAACAGTTCAGACAAAGAGAGCATTGAAACTTTTGAAATGTGGTGTTACAAAAGAATGCTGAAGATTAGATGGGTAGATCATGTAACAAATGAGGAGGTACTAAATATAATTGGTGATAAAAGAAATTTGTGGCACAACTTGACTGAAAGAAGGGCTCAGTTGACAGGACACATTCTGAGAACTCAAGGAAACACCAATTTAGTATTGGTGGGAAGTGCGGAGGGGGGGGGGGGGGGGGGGGTCAAAATTGTGAAGGAAGACGAAGAGATGAATACAGTAAGCAGGTTCAAAAGGACGTAGGCTGCAGTAGTTATTCGGAAATGACAAGGGTTGCATGTAAGGGAGTAGTGTGGAGAGTCGCATGAAACCAATCTTAGGACTGAAGACCATAACAACAATAAAATGGCTAAACTTGGTGGGTACATCACGTAAGAGTATCAAAATGAGGCTAACCATCATAGAGTCTTCATTTTGCTCGTAGAAGATAACTCGTGTAAATCTAAATAAATATAGCGTCAACTGCTGCAAGAATATTCTCTGTCGTGATACATTATTTACTACGAGGCTCATTTTAACGTACGCATCAGATTTAAATGCATATTATTTACGGATTTTGGGATCCGCAGTTCTATTTTGAATTGGTTAGGTGCAGGATGAGACATTCAACCGGAATGCGTGCTCAAAATTGCAAGGCTAAAAGTATTGTAGCCGGTTATGGGAGACCATCTCCGTTGCGCATGGTATCGAAACGAACAGATTTTTCGAGCGTATACCGCTCATTGAAGGGAATCGGGGAATTTTCTGTCTTACAATTGTTACTGCAGTGAGCTGAGACTCAAGAAAAAGTTTGAGGAAGCGGAGAACATTGCAGCAACGGTGCGGAGAAACCTAAGGACAAGCCCACGGCACGTTTTCTCCTGCCTCTGGACGCCGCGACCGGCGTTTGCGCGCATTGTACGTGGGCGTGCTGAAAAGTAATGCCTCCAAACTTTTTACGTGAAAACGCTTAAAGCTTTTTAAATAAAACAAACTTTGTAAACGTTCTACATCTTTACTCTTAAAATCTACGTACACTACTGGCTATTAAAATTGCTACGCCAAGAAGAAATGCAGATGATAAACGGGTATTCGTTGGACAAATATATTATACTAGAACTGACATGTGATTACATTTTCACGCACTTTGGTTGCATGGATCCTGATAAATCAGTACCCAGAACAACCACCTCTGGCCGTAATAACGGCCTTGATACGCCTGGGCATTGAGTCAAACACAGCTTGGATGGCGTGTACAGGTACAGCTGCCCATGCAGCTTCAACACGATACCACAGTTCATCAAGAGAAGTGACTGGCGTATTGTGACGAGCCAGTTGCTCGGCCACCATTGACCAGACGTTATCAATTGATGAGAGATCTGGAGAATGTGCTGGCCAGGGCAGCAGTCGAACATTTTCTGTATCCAGAAAGGCCCGTACAGGACCTGCAACATGCGGTCGTGCATTATCCTGCTGAAATGTCAGGTTTCGCAGGGATCGAATGAAGGGTAGAGCCACGGGTTGTAACACATCTGAAATGTAACGTCCACTGTTCAAAGTGCCGTCAATGCGAACAAGAGGTGACCAAGGCGTGTAACCAATGGCACCCCATACCATGACGCCAGGTGATACGCAAGTATGGCGATAACGAGTACACGCTTCCAATGTGCGTACACCGCGATGTCGCCAAATAAGGATGCGACCATCATGATGCTGTAAACAGAACCCGGATTCATCCGAAAGAATGACGTTTTGCCATTTGTGCATCCATGTTCGTCGTTGAGTACATCGTCGCAGGCGCTCCTGTCGGTGATGCAGCGTCAAGGGTAACCGCAGCCATCGTCTCCGAGCTGATAGTCCATGCTGCTGCAAACGTCGTCGAACTGTTCGTACAAATAGTTGTTGTCTTGCAAACGTCCCCATCTGTTGACTCAGGGATCGAGACGTGGCTGCACGATCCGTTACAGCCATGCGGATAAGATGCCTGTCATCTCGACTACTAGTGATACGAGGCCGTTGGGATCCAGCACGGCGTTCCGTATTACCCTGCTGAACCCACCGATTCCATATTCCACAGACAGTGATTGGATCTCGTCCAACGCGAGCAGCAATATCGAGATACGATAAACCGCAATCGCGATAGGCTACAATCTAACCTTTCTCAAAGTCGGATTCGTGATGGTACGCATTTCTCCTCCTTACACGAGGCATCACAACAACGTTTCACCAGTCAACGCCGGTCCAATGCTGTTTGTGAGTGAGAAATCGACTGGAAACTTTCTTCATGTCAGCACGTTGTAGGTGTCGCCACCTGCGCCAACCTTGTGTGAATGCTCTGAAAAGCTAATCATTTGCATATCACAGCATCTTCTTCCTGTTGGTTAAATTTCGCGTCTGTAGCACGTCATCTTCGTGGTGTAGAAATTTTAATGGCCAGTAGTGTATTTGCAGCCTTCTCCGAATTGTAAGAACATGCCGGTGTGCAACGTAACTATGTCGGTGCATGAGAAACAGCGTGCAGTAATCGAGTTTCGAATTCTAAGAGTTCGTTCGCACATGGAGTAGCCTCTCGTTCAGCTCGACAACGCCAGAGCGTACACGAGCGCTGCGACATCTGCAACAATCCGACGCCTTGGGTTCACTGATATCGATTACTCTCTGTACGGTCCCGACTTGGCACCATCGGATTTAAAGGACATTTTGATGACTTCACTTTCATAGTGATGAAGCGGTGCATGCAGAGGTGAAGTTGAGGCTGGACCAAGGAAGTCAAACAGTCTAGAGCAGTGTTTCCCAACCTGAGGGTAATTACCCAAATCAAATGGCTCTGAACAGTATGGGACTTAACATCTGAGGTCATCTGTCCCCTAGAACTTAGAACTACTTAAACCTAACTAACCTAAGGACAGCACACACTTCCATGCCCGAGGCAGGATTCGAACCTGCGACCGTAGCAGCAGCGCGGTTCCAGACTGAAGCGCCTAGAACCGCTCGGCCAATCCAGCCGGCCGGTAATTACCCGCTAAGGGATATGATGTAATTTTCTGAGGGGTACAAACAAAAGGGCTTAGCTACAGTTCAGTCATGAAACTAAATTATTTTTAATTTTTTTTATTATTATCACTAATAACATTTGTCTTCAAATACTAGCATTAATGTGTGATACAATGTGGTGAGAGTTAGAGTTTGTGTAAAAAAGTATGAACAACACAGTACACCCCCTAAACACATACTTTATACTTTGTTCCATGCATCAATGACTGTACAGTTCAGACTAATACATCACATATGCTTAAATATTTCAAGGAAATATGTTATCCAAGCTGTAGGCACTTCCTGCAATAGACCAGGCACAACTTCATTATTCACTTCACAACAATACGCGAACTAACTGCTAGCCCAGCTCAATTATAGCTATGTAATACCTACCATACTGCTGTAGGGCCTGCACATTATTTTTATTATTATTAATACGTATGGTCAGACACAAATCATTGGCAGCCGAAAGTCTTCCAATTTATGCCAGTTCAGAAGTAAGGCCTTTAGTGACAACAAAAACAGTAAATCCCCAAAATTCATATCTGTTCAAGAAAACATTTGCTATTACTTAATGGTAAGAGCTGAGAACTGTTTGAAATTGATTGACTGACTGACAATAAAAACAGTGAAGTCCCCGAATTCACCACACTCCAACAAAGCATTCGCTCTCAGTTATCAGTATAGGTTAAAAGTTGATCGAAATCCGAAATAAATAAAGGGGAAATTTTCACAACACTTAGAAGGCATATCGTAAAGGTAAGTTGGACTCGGCAGGAGCTGGAGTATTCTTAGCAACCCGTAGAAACGTTAGGTCTGGTGAGGTTCAAAATGAATCTGATTGCGAATTCATGTTGACCTGTCTCATCGGCGTTGGTGTACTATGATTAACAAACGGATGTTTCCAACGACTCTCAAGTTCGGACGCAGCGGTCGCGGAGTCATTCAAATAAAGATTAAATTCGAAAGCACAGATTTTAAAACCTAAATAATATGTTAAGAGCTGCATTATAAAATACACAGCTGTAGTACTATTTTTACTGAAGACAGTCGTTTCGTTTTCGGTCCAGCATCAGACCATCTTCGGGTCTCAATTTGGAAATTTGTGGCAAGGTCTTATGGGACCAAACTGCTGAGGTCATCGGGCCCTAAGCTTACCCACTACTTAATCTAACTTAAACTAACTTACGCTAAGGACAACACACTCACCCATGCCCGAAGGAGGACTCGAACCTCCGACGGGATGAGCTGCGCGGACCGTGACAAGGCGCCCCAGACCTCGCGGCTACCCCGCGTGGCTTCGGGTCTCAAAAATCAACTCAGCCATGCAGTGTCGCTGGTGCAATTCCAAATGTTCCTAATTTATAGACTTTTCCATTACTATTATTAACTGTCTACGAAAAACAGTTATGTCATGACAATTCAGAGACGGATACGGCCACCCTGTGAAACAGAGATGAAATAACCGACTATGATGTCAGGACATAACTGTTACTCACAGACAGTTAATAATAGTAACGTTACATTCTATGAGTTACATTTGGTCTTATAACTGCGACAATGCACAGCCGAGTTTTTTTGTTGAGAACCGAAAATTGTCTGATGTTGGGCCGAAATCGACTGTCTTCAATAAAAATGGTACAACAGCTCTATATATTATACGAGGTTCAAATAAAAACGAGACAGGTGCTAAAAAGTTAATAAACTGTTTATTATTTAAAAAGTAATCGCTATAACTGTTAATACATTTATCCCAGTGTGATACAGGATGGCCAGTTCCTTCATGGAAAAATGTTTGCAGTTGCTTAGAAGCCATGATTGTACTCAGGCGTATACCCCTTCGTCCGAAGTAAATCGACAGCCACAAATGTCTTCCTCCAGGCCTTCAAAAATGAGGAAATCGCATGGCAAGAGAGGATGTGCGCGGGCTTCCCATTGGAGCTCTTGCAGCGTTGTCAAAAGAACTTCGGCGAGCTCTATCCTGTAATAGGTGTTAGACGCCATCCGTCAACATTACTGGGCGTTTGGAACTGATGGCGGCTTCAGTTTTTGCAAAGTTTTCAAATGGTTCAAATGGCTCTGAGCACTATGGGACTTAACATCTGAGGTCATCAGTCCCCTATAACTTAGAACTACTTAAACCTAACTAACCTAAGGACATCACACACATCCATGCCCGAGGCAGGATTCGAACCTGCGACCGTAGCAGTCGCGCGGTTCCGGACTGAAGGGCCTAGAACCGCTTGGCCTCCGCGGACGGTCTTTGCAAAGTGTCCACGTACTGCTGTGCGTGTTCCACAAAGTCAATCAGCCGCGGGCAGACGCACGCCATCATTTTGTTGCAGAATGATGGCCGCCCACATGTTGCCAGGATGCTTCGACGACGCTACGGAAGTTTCACTGGGTAGCTCGCACACATCCTCCATACAGTCCCGATCTCTTCCCATGTGATTTCCATATTTTTGCAGCCCCGAAAAAAGGCGTGGCTGTCGATTTGCTTTAAACGAAGAGGTTTACACCTGGGTACAATCATGGTTCCGTAGGCAATCGAAAACATTTTTCCAAGAAGGCATTGACGATCCTGTCTCACAGTGGGATAAATGTATTAACAGTTACAGCAATAACTTTTGAAATAATGAAAAGTTTACATACTTTTTTCCATCTGTCTCGTTTTCATTTGGTCGCCCTTATACAATGCAGTTCTCAATTTACCTAAAAGCCGTTCAGCACCGCCTGCACAAAATATTTCCAAATAATGTGGTTATTCCAGGGCAGCGGACTTCAATTGGCGTAGCATCAGTTAGGAACACGAGGCAGACATTACCAGCGCCTACGACAGTGTTGCGAAGTAATACAGATCGTAACATCAGATAAGTGCTTCAAACAACAAGTCCAACTAGCCCTACAGTCAACATCCGAGGGAAATTTTATTGCATTCGCTTCTTCAGACAGACCCGATCGTCTCGAGAGTGTCAACAAAGAGACGGTAGTTAGCGAGCGTAATGCTACGAGGGCTATTCGGAAAGTAAGGAACGATAGGTCGCGAAACGGAAATCACAGTGACAATCAAAACTGTTTTATTTGCAACGGTTAGCTACACCTTCCAGCTGCTTCTCTACACAGTCGCCGCTCATACTTAGACATCTGTCGAAGCGTTGTACCAACTTTTCAATTCCCTCGTTATAGAAGACAGCCGCCAGTGCTTTTCGACAATTTTCTACTCTGGACTGCAGCTCGTTGTCTGTGTCAAAATATTGTCTTCATAGCCAGCGGTGCATTTGAACAGAGATGAACCTCAGGGGTAACCAATTACGGGCTGTATTGTGGGTGATCGAACACTTCCCATCGAAAACGCTACAGGAGCATCTTCATGGCCCCTGCAGAGTGCGGCCAAGAATTGTCGTGTAGACCGAACCGCATTACAGTTATGTTATGTGGATTACATAGCTTCAGGCGAAATCATTCGCCAGGCCCTCATACTTGGAGGGTGACGCTAATTTCTAGCCATCTTTACGTTCTCACTGTGAGCTCAGAACTGAAAAGAGCGACTTGATGCGACCGACGGGCGTACTAGACGCAGCATCTGTGCAAAGCTTCATCAGATTTTCACTGTATTTTCCATTTCGCGACCGATCGTTCCTTACTTTCCGAATAACCCTCGTATTACAGAAGCGAGGTCACTGAAAGCAAAAGCTAGAAAGGTATTTGTCTTTGACAGGAGTTAAAGGCCATCACTAACTGCAGGCGGAAAATGCAGCACTTGTGCGAAAGCCTACAGAAAACGACGTGGAGAAATTTTATGAGCAGAGAATGTACCAACTGCACACATGTGTGGACTCAAATTTGGAGGCCATCACAACCAGCAGAACACATTTCATAAGTACACTGATTTGTAGCATCAGTCCTTGTTTCGCCTTGGGCAACCTTTCATAGTATGCAGCAAAAACAGAGATTCTAACATTCTCAGTTGGTATTTTGTTCCATACCAATAATCAGAATTAGACGTGAGTTTAACTTCGAGCATGTGTTCGTATCACAACTGCTCTACCCTTTATAAAATTCAGAATTATATTAAAATAAATTAATAGATAACAGCACTTCGTTGAATATCCGCATCACACGCTGATCTCGAAGGCATGTTCAAAGTGGTTCAAATGGCTCTGACCACTATGGGACTTAACATCTGAGGTCATGAGTCCGCTAGAACTAACCTAAGGACATCACACACATCCATGCCTGAGGCGGGATTCGAACCTGCGACCGTAGCGGTCGCGCGGTTCCACACTGAAGCGCCTAGAACCACCGGCTCAAAGGCATGTGTTACAGGTGTTTCAAGAGGGCTCATTACAATAAACAAAAAGATCCTCCTTCAACATGGAAGGCCCTAAGTAGACAGTACATAAAATGCAGACCGGAAATGATAAGAAAAGCTTTTCTCAGAAAGAAAAAATTGTTAAGTAGGAGTATAAATTTATGCGTTAGGAAGACTTTTCTTAAAGCATTTATCAGGAATGCAGTCTTGTACAAAGTGGAACGTGGACTATAAACAGTACAGACAAGACAATCATACAGGCTTCTGAAATGTGGTGCTAGTTAAGAAAGCTATGGTTGGAGCAGATCGGTAATAAACACGTACTCAGACGATCTGGTGAGAAAAGATATTTATGGGATAAGTTGACTAAAAGGAGGAGTCAGTCAATAGTACACATCTTGAGGTATCAATGAAGGAATAGTTAAGTTGCCAATGGAAGAAAATGTGTGTGTTTATTCAGGGGGGGGGGGGGGAGGAGGGAGGGGCAAGGGGAGAAAAATGCTTGAATACAGTGGTTCAGGTGAATAAATATAGGTTGCAGTAGGTATGTAGAGATGAAGAGCTTTGTACAGGATACGCTACTGTCGAGAGCTGTATCAAACCAGTCTTCTGACAACGACATACCAACGACAACAACAACATCGAAAAGCAACTTTCAGTCGTGATAAGTGTCATGAAACCTATGTGGGATTCTAAAAATACTCTTAAAATGCTCCATTTTCGACAGCAGTATTGTGACGGACGTCTGATCTTTTTAGCCACTGCGTAGACTTTCGACACTACTCTTTATAGAAAACACAATGCACCGCAAGAAGTACTAGAAACTATCACATTCTCCAACTCTGTTGTCTCCCAAGTACAACTTTCTAAAGCTGTTACTCTCCGCTATTCATGTATATCCTTCTCGAAATTCGGGTGCAATTTCTACATTTTACAAATTCACTGAGAAATTATTATTATTGTTCTGAACAGTTAGACCAATATGCTAGTTTTTAACACACACTAATACGCACGTGCGAGGCTACACGAAATACTACGAGAGCAGTAGGACACTGAACCTGCGAAATCTGAACTGTTTTAGAATGCTTAGAGAAGAATTTCATGGTACAACGTACTTTACAGTTCCGTCACAGGCCGTAAATCGTACGAAGTAACATGTCGGGGGCTTTTACGTAAGATAATGACACCGCACACTTACGTTGCTATCTGTTCTCGAGACGATACGCGTTCCTACGCACCACGCTCTCTCACGTATAGCGATGCACTGCACGGTCTTCCATTATTAACTTATTCGCCAATCTCTGCGTCAGACAACATTAAAAATAAATTACTCCGTTTTTTGATAAATCATACAAAAACCACAAACTCGGTAAAACATAAAGCAATTGGCACGAAAGTTGGATATCTTATTACCAGATGCAAACCAGCGGCACAGCGATACGCTTGTGTCATCTGTACATAGCAGATAGTTTGCATGCTGGAGAATGGGACGGTAGTTGGTGGTGTGATTGCGCCGAGACGGGTGGGATAGGCAGAGGTCTGTGCGGACGTGAATATATTCACAGATAACCTTAGCAAAAATCGCTTTGTGTGCAAAATCTTGAGCGGAAAAGATTTGCACGTGTACCTACTGATATACACTCAATAACAATTACTACCTAGTTAAATGGGACAAGATTGAGTCAGTATTATACACTGATGAGCCAAAACAATGTGACCACCTCCTTCACAGCATGTTGGTCCACCTTTGGAAAACAATTCAGCAGCGATTATGTGTGACATTCCTACGACAGGTCCTTTTTAGGTTTCCAGAGGTCTGGGGCACCAGATGTCTACGCAAGGCCAAGCAATTCCCGTAAATTGCAGACCTGAGGTTTGTGGTCGCAGAGTTGGCGCCTTATAATATCCCGAATGTGATCCATCGGTTTCTGATCAGGAGAATTTTATGGCTACGGCACCAAGGTAAGATCACAGTCATGTTCCTCTGACAATTGTAGTAATATTCTTCTCTTGCTACACAGACAGTTATCCCGACGGAAGATGCAATCGCCGTCGGGCAAGACCTTAAGCATATAGGGATGCTAGTGGTTCGTAGTATGTTCCCGCAGTCATCTGATGCAACAAGAAATGGATGATTTGTCCGGAGTGTGGCGGGGCTAAATCGGCTGATTGTTCCTCTTCAGACTGGTTCCTTGGAACAATCATCTGCTGCGAGAGAGATCATGCTGTGATTCATTTGCCCAGTTTATGGCGGGGGCTACAAGGATAGGTAGTTCCTCCAATGTTTGTATTCGTTGCTTGCGATAATTTCGTATAGCTGTCATTTAGGAAGGAAGAAAGATTGGGTTTAACGTCCGGTCGACATCGAGGCCAATAGAGACGGAGCACAAGGTCGGATTGTGTCAAGGATGGGGAAGGAAATCAACCGCGTGCTTTCAAAGGAACCATCCCGGTATTTGCCTGGAGCGGTTTAGGGAGATCGCAGGAAACTTAAATCTGGATGCCCAGACAGGGTTTGAACCGTCGCCCTCCCGAATGCAAGACCAGTGTGCTAACCACTATGGCACCTCGTTCTGTCATTTTCGTTCTCTTCGAATGTTTTCGCCAATAGTCTTCGCCTCGCTTATATACTTTGCTTATGGCGCCACCATTCACTCTCATGGAGGGCTGTGCTTAAAGTGTTTTGGCTCATCAGTGAATAATAACTAACTGATGACCGAATGTTGCTCGGTTACTTGTTTATTCCGATCTTGTGTAAGGCGGAAGAGAATGAATCCGATTTATATTGTGAAAACATTACTCACTTATAAAGTACAATCTATTAGAAATTCAACTTAATATTAATTTAATAATATGGCTCGATGGCTTATTCACATAGTGTCAAGTTACGTCACAAATATCTGGAATTTGATCCCCAATTAGTACGACGGTTTTTATCTGTCGCTTGCCATTTCTTTCTGTGCTGGCATAAGCTGTCCCCAGCACAGCGGTCGGCAAAGATGTAGCGCGAAGATCGATAGTAGCCGCTCGATCAAGCGCGCTTATTGCGAGAGAGGCCAGAGACACGACACCCTCTCGACAACGTGTACTTAGGCCGCAGCTGCTGAATGGAGCATCTCACTCACTCAATATTCCAATTGGCGTCTGTCAGTTCACATCGCAGGTTACGACAGTGAATAGCGACTAGATTAGCGACTAGCAGTGAGAAACTAACGTTTGCAACAGCAAGATTACCGATATTGTCTGCAACAGGACTACTACAGATGAGCTTGTATCGCAACACACGGACTCTATTCAAGCAAAGTAGCATCTTCTTGTACATAAAGAACGGTATTAAACCACGTGTGCATTTGTGCTGTAGAATAAGGGTACCGGCCACCCATAATAACATCCTCTACCTTGCTCCCTTACGATAGAAGACTCTACACTTTCAGCTCTGGCAATGTATGTTGATTTAAAAAATGTCGAGCTGCATTGTGGTTCGGAGTTCACGTTAAACTGTAGGTCCCCCTATAACAGACGGGGTAAAGCCGTCATTACACGGGGCGAGGCAGTACACGCAGATCGGATATCCAACGTCTCGAAACACAGAACCGCCGGTTCACGGGACAATCTGGTTAACGTGATTGTGCGCTCTCAGCGCTCTCCAGCGGCAGTTGTCGGCTTTCTTTGGTTCGTAAACAGTACTGTTTGTTTTCGAAAATGGACGCAAGTGAAATTCCTACGTTAGCACTATTAAAATGCACATTCTCTCCGTTGTCCATATAGTAGTCGTGTTGTCCTGTCTGTGGTATACATAAATAAAAAGTTCAGTATCCGTGAACATCTAATAAGACAAAAAGGAAAGATACGCCTCCAATCAGTAAGGACGTCAGCTGATAAAAGTTCACCAAATAGAACAAACTCACTCTTGACAGAGAACGAAATATTTACTGACATAACGTTAAGTATTACAGAAATTATTTCTATTAATTTCGTAAGAAAGTGGCACAACCCTTTGGATAAAGCAAAGACAAAAAAAGGATATAATAGGATTCAAACCTTACACCGAGCTAACCTCTGTAACATAACTTTGTGCCTCTACTCACTACCCTATGCTGTAAGTTCGTAATATGGGACTTTGTATTGTATCTTACAGTCTTACATAGGCTTTACTAGCTGGAATATTATTAATTTACATTTAATTATAATGAATTCTAACAATAACGACACGTTTTTCATGAATCTTCTTTGTTCCGTTGCCTTAAAAAAGCTTATTCTGAAACAAGCAGTTATAACACGATAACAACTAAATACGAAAATTCTTTAACCACCAATGTGATCTTTCGCATCGATTTTTTTACAAAAAATCGTACCAATAACGATTCGTTCTTAGGAAAAACATATATTCATGGGGTGTAAGGTGTAACATAAAACCCACCGAATATCGACATCTACTGAACACGACAAGTACAATATGTCCTCTCGCTTTCTGCGAGCCTCAAGCTTTCTACTTCGTTCCTATTGGATCTATTTTACATGCTGCCGAAATCTCGCACAACATAATTATTTTTTGTTTCATGTGACGAAATGGCTCCTCAACGTGAAATAGTAGGAAGTGAGATTACAAAACTCGTAAAGCGCCGCATAAGCGTTAGCTAAGTCGTCCCGTGTGCCAAAGGCTTAAGACAGTTCAAAGGTCGGAGGAAGGCAACGGCATACTACAATCTCCAATAGGACCAACCTAGTAAAGTATCGAGGTTTTCAAGCCAACCTCTGAGTTAATGATAGCGTTATCGCTTTTTCTTACTTTAATACAATACTTGGTTGTGGGAACTTGCACCAATCAGCCTAGTGATCCCGAAAGTTATAGATTTGACACAAATGGCAGATATTTTCGGCACTGATACTCACGTCCCTTGCTCGAAATCGGGATTTTTCACCAATATGTCCAACAACCTTGAAAAGTCTGATTTATACGCAACTATCATTCGTTTTCGATTATTTATACATGTCATTGTAAACCCCTCCCTCCGATCTCATCTTTAGGGGTTTAACGGTGCTACTTTCTTATCCTCCACAATATACATATACCCTCTTCCGTTACATTACGAGTAATAGATGCACACGACCTTATGAATCGGTTAGTGCATATCGGTTGTCAGGATGACACTCTACAGGTATCATAATCATCAACAGTGTTCTGCTTGTGGCAGTTCGATGGAGAGATCGACCATGTTTCCTGAGGTCACAATCATGGTTCTGTTTTCCACTTAACTTTATCAAGAATTTCTGTCTTCAGTTGCCAAAACCATCTAGCGTTATTTCATTTATCAACGAATTGTACCATTTTTCTTCCCATTTCACATTTTCTTGCTATCTTATTTTCTGTGGTGGCATGTAGAAGATACTTATGTCTCAAAATATTGTTTATTGAATTAGATTTTCTGTGAGGTACACTTGTCAAAATAATTTCCTCTCATTACCTCGTTTCCGAACCTCTGTCTATCCATGTGATCTTTTTTATCCTTCTCCAGTATCACATATCAAAGCTCTAAGTATTTTCTATCAGTTCTCCTTACCCATTGTGTGCCACATTCCATATTTAACATTTAACAGTTTTTTTCCCCTTCAGTACAGTCGTAAGCTTTTAAAGATCTTCTTTTTGTGAATATTTATGTGCTCACAGCAATTCAACATCAGATTTCATTGGTACAGTTAGCATCACTTGCTATACAGCTTTCCAGATATTTCAAGAATTAATCTGATCCCATTCTTACTTATTAATTCTTCCGCTACTAATACAAAAATAAACTTTTATACAGATAAAAGCACGTATACAACTCCTCTTTCCCGCGGCAGAAAATTTTGCATAATTTCACTATATGTGAGCCACAAACCGAAGGCACGTGTCTTTTTCCAGTGCCCGTTCTGTTAGCGGACAGTGTGCATGTACTTTCTACGGTCAAGCACAGCGATTAGATATTGCGTATCTTGATATGAATTGCTACAAAGTGTCGAACAATAGGACTACCTCTCGCGATAGTAATGTAATTAAAAAGCGCAGACCACCAATCAAGAAAGCGATGAGCTCTGGATGAAACTTCCAAGCCTTATAACTGAAAGGGGTGGAATGGCGATGAGCCAACACGTTCTCTAGACTGTCCTATTGTATAATTATTCTCTACCGTTTTCATTTATTACAACCATCTTCACAGGAGAAAAACGGTATACATCGCTGGATGGATGATGTACACAGTTTTTCTCCTGTAAAGATGGTTGTAATAAATGAAACCGGTAGAGAATAAATATACAATTGCATAACTGATGGCACAGAATGTTTTTTTTTTTTTTTCAAAATATTTAACAGCTGTAGACAGTCGCCTATGAAAAGCTTTATTTTAAATTCTATAGGCGCCATATCACTCGATTTCTCATGCCGGGTACTGCTGAAATGCTTTTTAGGTAACTGATGTGGACAGCCATCAAAACCTACAAGTGAGCATGTATAGAAATCCGTAACAGAGGAGTAGACGATGGTGTAGAAGTGAGAAATACGTTGTAGGAGCATCGTTCCATGTTGATTTACACTTTATTTTTCGCCATCAGACATGGTGCGCCATTTGACTCATCACTGCAGTTGCAAGTATATAGTTCTTTGGTGCAACCATAGGTGGCAGGACTATCACCTGATGTGTAGTCCCTACACAGTATAGCCCATGTTCCCACCTGCTGTCATTATGTCAGCGAACAACGTGGAGTGTGATCATCAAGGTCAGTGCTGGATAATGTGGTTTCTACGGAAAGAGGGTGCAAGTACTGTGGATATTCACGGATGATTTCCGGCGGAGAGTGAGGAGTGAGCGCCGGCACGGAAAGTGCTCTTGCAACGCGACAACGCTAGTTCCCATACTGGTCGGAAAACCACGGCTGCCATCGCTGAATTTGGGTTCCAGGTACCGCCGCATCCACCGAGTTCTCCTGACTTGGCCCCTTCTGATTGTCGCCCATTCAGGGATATGAAGGGACAACTGCACGGACATCATTTCGTAGACTGCTAGCGGCTGTACTGCAATGGGTGCGATAGACCCTAGAAAAGTGGTTCGAGGAGTGCTTGCAGGAGTTAAACGGGCCAAGTTAGGAGCATACGATGGCTGTGGTATTACCTGGAACCCCATTTCGGCGGTGGCAGCCGTGGTTTTCCGATCAGTATCGTTGTCGTGTTGCAAGAGCACTTTTAGTAAGGCTGCGGTCAAAGTGACTCCCATATCGGCGGATTCCGCCGACGACCGACATCGGCCGCCGAGGCCGATTTTAAAAATCAGTACACCACTACGTGCGCGGTCACACAATAGCCGATTCTATCTCCCGAATGTACAGACTTCGGACGACAATCGCTGAAATTCAAATCAGTTTGTTTTCTTCGGTCAAATCGACCGAAGTTTTCGCACACGAACTATGGAGCGTGAGAAACTGATAAATTTAGTCCAAGAAAGAGTGAGTTTATATGGCATCCTGAGGATGAAAACATAATCGAGATGTAGTTCGGAATCTATGGACTGATATCACAGGTTTATTTGAAACCTCAAACGGCCAAAATCTTTATCGGAAATTTTAGGCACAGATTATAACCGCAGAAATCAATTTGTTCAAATGAAGAGGGTGGCGCATCTCATATGCTTATAGCTACTATACTGAATATTTCTTGCGGTACGTTGTCATTAGTTATCTACAAATTAGTATTACTGCTTCCTGGCGTTTTATGCCAGTGGGATTGTGATACTATTAATGTGAAGTGGTTTGCAATTGTGGTGCACGGTAGTATTTCCACTTTTAAGTGGTTTAGGTTTTCAGAGTATCTTATGCTACACTTTTTACTTGTCTTCCCCCTCATGTCAAAATGACATTCATTGAAGGTTAACTGACTACATATGCGCAACTTTAAATAAATACAGCGAAATAGAATGTTTATAACTTGCTTTTCAAGGTCACCACGAATTGTCTCGAGTATGTAACGGACGTTTCTCCCGTCATCTTATATATTCGTAAAACTTGTCTGGTTATTCTGGTAACTGAGGGCAGAGGGTATAGTACTCGCCACGTTCTTTACGAGACAGGAAAGCTCATTCAAGTGCGTTCGGCGTGTCTTTAATAGCAGAAGCCGCTATGCAGCACTCGTATCCAAGCACGGAGGCGTGGTGGTATCCAATCCACCCTAAGAGGTTAAAATCTAACCTACTTCATACATAGAATAGATTCTAACCTCACCTAATCTCCTTGACCCAGCCAAAAATTGACGATGGAGATCGGAGGCACTATGACCACGCTGTCGGCCGATGTTTTCGGGCGACCTCTGGCGACGGTGTCTGACGACCGTTGTGGGGATGCCACAGTGTACGAACGCAGCCTAACGGTGCACATTCTCCACATATAGCCACCAGTCGGCTGTGAATATCCGCAGTGTTTATACTCTCCTTTCCGCAGTGTTTACACCCTCCTTCCATAGAAATCACGTCGGCCAGGACTGACCTTGATGATCACACACTATGCTGTCAGCTCACGTTATGACAGTGGTTGGGAAAATAAGATGTACTGTGCAGGGCTTACACTTCTAATGATTGTCCAGACACCTATGGCTAGATCAAATTGTTACATACTTGCAGCTATAATGATGAGTCAAATGGCGCACCATGACTGACGTGAAAAAATAAAGTGTAAAGTTGGTGTCACCGCCAGACACCACACTTGCTAGGCGGTAGCCTTTAAATTGGCCGCGGTCCGGTAGTATACGTCGGACCCGCGTGTCGCCACTGTCAGTGATTGCAGACCGAGCGCCACCACACGGGAGGTCTAGAGAGGCGTACTGGCACTCGCCCCAGTTGTACAGCCGACTTAGCCAGAGATGGATCATTGACAACTACGTTCTCATTTGCCGAGACGATAGTTAGCATAGCCTACAGCTACGTCATTTGCTACGACCTAGCAAGGCGCCATAGCATTTGATATTATTTTATATTGTGGTTATAACATGTACCGTCAAGAGAGATGTTCTACAATTGTGGATTAAAGTTAAGTATTACATCAACTACGTACTTTATTTGCTACTATTAATTCCTTTAACTGTTCCAGACCTCACGCCAATCTGCGTGTGCTTAACGCGTGCCTTTCGGCTTCCTCTCATTGTGACTTGGCTGTCTTGCCAAGTCACAACATAAAGTAATATGAAAAGCCCCTCGTACAAAGTCACTTACTCTCTTTTCTAGTGCATCACATTTCGAAGCAGCGGAATTTAAAGAAGCTTTTGAGAACACAAAATCTGACGGCTAAAACACTATGCTAGAAGTATCTTCGCCTTTTTCTAAGTTCTTCCTTGATACAATATGCTATAGTTTCTAAACGCATACATAAGAAGATTAAACATGGCAGCTGACAAGGATTGCTGTTTGTCATGGAATCTCAATAACATCCAAAAAATGAAACTTCCTGGCAGATTAAAACTGTGTGCAGGACCGAGACTCGAACTCGGGACTTTGCCTTTCGCGGGCAAGTGCTCTACCAACTTTTTTTTTTTTAATCTCATTTTGTTCGTTTTTGTTCGTTGTATCTGCTCGGGGCGGACGTCGAAAGACACCCATTTCAGTTCGTTGTTGATCCATTAACTCAGTTTTTTTTTTTTATTACAGAGGGCAGCTAGCCCTCTGACCGAACACGCTGAGCTACCGTGCCGGCATCCAACTGAGCTACCCAAGCACGACTCATTCCTCGTCCTCACGGCTTTACTTCTGCCAGTACCTCGTCTCCTACCTTCCAAACTTAACAGAAGCTTGGTAGAGCACTTGCCCGCGAAAGGCAAAGGTCCCGAGTTCGAGTCTCGGTCCGACACACAGTTTTAATCTGCCAGGAAGTTTCATATCAGCGCACACTCCGCTGCAGAGTGAAAATCTCATTCTGGATCCAAAAAATGATCCGGATATTAACGTCCAATGAATAATCGAGATACAGGTTTTAAAACCCATTTCAAAAGCTACGTTTTCATGCGGATTGTGCGCTTTTATAACAGGTACTTTCTTGGACTCGGTGCACACGTTCGCTTGCTGCTCTTTTCTGTTATGGCAGTTAAGCAGCGACGTTCCAAAATGTGATAACGGAGGCTTTTCACCTGACTATCGACAGGTGCGGCCAAATAACAGCAGGTGCACAACGCACACCTGGGCCCCGGACTTTATCTTCTGAGATACGCTTTTGGTGTATCACCTGTTGCCACGACCATAGACATTTGTCGGTGCTATCTACCCATGCACTGTAACTGCCGGTGTGTGTCTCAAATTGTAAAAGCGCGTAAATACGGGAATTTTGATCTCTAATCTACATCATAATGAACATCCTTATGAAACGGACCGAAATTTGTGTGTGATAACTTGAAAAGAAACGGTTCAAATAACCGTCAACATTCTCTGTTTCAGACTGTTATTTATTCAAGCCATGGTCGGTTTCAGACGAATTTGTGTTTTCAGGTAATTGAGCCTTTGTCAGTGTCACACTGCATTTGACGTCAACATCTCGTACAATGATGAGCTGTAGCGAGGAATATTTACGTAATTACCAACGAACAGTAAAACATTGAAGCTAATTACTGGAGAACATGGAAGATCTAAACTGTACTTGTGACAATATGCTAGACACATATAATTTGGTTAAATTATATAAGTTGCATTATATATTCCAGACTAAATAGCAACAACAAAGGAGAATGGGACAAGAAATATACCCAATAGAATCGTATGAATAGTTTTCTTTCTCGTCCTACACACCGGCCATGAACAATCAGAACGGTGTCACCCACCACCTGCACAGATTATTACGTCTAGTCTGTCATATCTGGTTGCTCTATTTTCTGGTCGACGCTCACTCTGCAGTTAGTACTCTACTAATTTCTCGCTAAGTACACTCAGGAGCAAATAGCACGTCGCTTATACTAAAACAATTAAGTCATAAATAGTTGAGTCTGTGTAACGGTCATTCATAAGAGCCAATTCAAACGCTTTGCTAATACTTAATAACGTTATGGAGTTCACCTCAGTGACCAAACTGTGTCTTTCGCACATTACGGGCAGTCGCCACGTGTAATGATGTTAAGTTAACGGTGTAAGTAGGACAACATATTTTCGTGAGTCAAGTGTGTCATACTGAGGTGCACGTATGTGACAATTAAGTTACTTTAGTCAAATGTTCATGTATGTTCTTAAATAGCTAAACTGGTTTAGATTGACGCGAGGGGTAGTCAGTTATTATCTCGAATAAACAGAATTATGTAATTAATAATATTGCGCAAAAAACTAATGAATCGTAACTGCCTCTCATTCCGATGCATAAGTTCGAAATTTTTCTCAAAGATGCCTGTAACCTTTCACTGTAATGGTGCAAAAGCGTGTCGCCCTGTGACATCACCCTCGAGGTTGGCGACCCTTCAAACATCAAGGTGCCGACACGTACAAAAAGAAAAAGATCACAGCTTAGAAGCTCATGTGACTTGTAAGGTCGGTTAATGATGTGGTATTGTCACCAAATATTCCCACAAATTTGCCCAATGCCATCATACACGTGTCCCACGATTGGAACTTCGACACACCCTCTCTTACTCAACTCTACTCTTGACGCCTCAGCGATGGAGGTCACAACCGCGACATCCAGAACTGAAATCACGCGATTTTCTTATGAGTGTCCGAGGAAAACATATCAGACACAACACCGCTCAGAATCGTCACGACAAGGCCTCAAGGGGTGAGATAAATGTCGTCAGTGAAAAACCACCTGAACACATGTGACACAGATTAACATACATATCGCGTTCGAAAAAGACGGTTCGTAATGCGATGAGCAACAGAACGACATTCTTGACAACGTTCGACATTGCTGCCATCATCAGGGCAGCCATCATCAGGTCATTTCAGCCCTACAAGGCTGCAACCCCATGGAACATTATTATCTGACCCCACTGGTGTGTAGCGCGACTGTAATTTTTGTTCCGCTGCACAGTTTGGAATAATTAGGGACTGTTAAAACCATTCGTCGAAATCTGAACCTAATCTGTAGCAGCAAAGGCTTCATAAGCTTTTTCATCTCTCCTTTTCCGTGCGCTACTCTGGCGTGACCACATGGGGGATGCAACACTAAGATGTGCGTAATAAAACGGCAAAGGGTCTTCTAAGACTCCCCCCGCTCCCCAGTCCGGCAACACCCTCGCTGTGTCACCTACATACCTTAGTTGAACATGTTACAAATATACAAGTCCGAAACTTCTACAGGCGTTAGAGCAGCTCCAAGGCAGAATGTGTGTTGAACTTTCTGACAGTTACACACACTGAAGCGCCAAGAAACTGGAATAGGCATGCGTATTCAAGTACAGAGATATGTAAACAGGCAGAATACAGCGCTGCGGTCGGCAACGCCTATATAAGACAACAAATGTCTGGCGCAGTTGTTAGATCGGTTACTGCTGCTACAATGGCAGATTATTAAGATTTAAGTGAATTGAATGTGGTGTTATAGTCGGTGCAAGAGTGATGGGACACAGTATCTCCGAGGTAGCGATGAAGTGGGGATTTTCCCATACGACATTTCAGGAGTATACCGTCTTGTGACAGCCAGAGCGAGAGCACCAGCAGCAGCGAGTACTGTTTGTATAAAGCGTTTATTTTGCATTTTGTTTACGACCTTCCACTAAGGAAGGGATTCTATTTGTGTTTATCTGCTCTGCATAGTAACTAACAGTTCTTGAGAAAACTTTACGTAGTTTTCGTGTTAGATTTCTTAGTGTTTTCTTGATCGTTTAGAACAGAAAGCGCCCTAAAACCGTCTTTTGTTTGTTTTGCGGCCGTTAGCCACTAGTCACTTGAATCAGCAGTTGTCTTGTGACAGCCAGAGCGAGAGCACCAGCAGCAGCGAGTACTGTTTGTATAAAGCGTTTATTTTGCATTTTGTTTACGACCTTCCACTAAGGAAGGGATTCTATTTGTGTTTATCTGCTCTGCATAGTAACTAACAGTTCTTGACAAAACTTTACGTAGTTTTCGTGTTAGATTTCTTAGTGTTTTCTTGATCGTTTAGAACAGAAAGCGCCCTAAAACCGTCTTTTGTTTGTTTCGCGGCCGTTAGCCACTAGTCACTTGAATCAGCAGTTGTCTTGTGACAGCCAGAGCGAGAGCACCAGCAGCAGCGAGTACTGTTTGTATAAAGCGTTTTTGTACTTATTTGCTGCGCTTAGCATTTAAATAGTTTTTCTGGGAAAACCTAGCGTAGTTTTCGCGTCTCGTATTTCAGTGAGTGTTTCTTGATTATCAGAGTAGCTCATCAGAAGATTATCTTGGGAATTTGTCACCGTATAGAGTAGGGTAAACATAGTCATGTGTAGGGACTGTGGTTGTTGTGAGCGGACGCAAGGAGAATTGGCGACTCTTCGGGGGCAGGTGGAGGCTTTGTCTGTTAGGCTCATCGAGCTCGAGGCGCAGGCGTCGGCTCGTAGTGGCGTTGGGGCAACTGTGGTGAGACCTATGCCTACTTCGGTGGCCTTGGAATCACATGGAACCCCTGATGTCGCTGCGTCTTCCGGCAGTGAGCATCTTACCGGTCAGCCATCACTCCAGGGTGAATGGCGGACAGTGGTGGGCTCGCGCGTGCCTGGCCGAAAAGCGAAGGTGGGATCTGGCCGCGTGGCAGCTGCCTTACCCCTTTCCAACAGGTACGGGGTGCTTCCTAGTGGTGATGACATCGTTTCCGAGCCACCACAGGATGCCTCGCCTGTTGGGCCAGTGGCCGATTCTCCGGCAAGGTCCCGACAGTCACAGAGGGCGGGCCTATTAGTTATAGGGAGCTCCAACGTTAGGCGGGTTATGGAGCCCCTTAGGAAAATAGCGGGTAGGTCGGGGAAGAATGCCAGTGTGCACTCGGTGTGCTTGCCGGGGGGTCTCGTCCGTAATGTGGAGGAGGCCCTTCTGGCAGCTATTGAACGCACTGGGTGTGACCGGCTGCAGATAGTAGCACATGTCGGAACGAATGACGCCTGCCGCTTGGGTTCTGATTCCATCCTTGGTTCCTTCCGGCGGCTGGCTGATTTGGTGAAGACAACCAGCATCGCACGCGGAGTGCAAGCTGAGCTTAATATCTGCAGCATAGTGCCCAGAGTCGATCGCGGTCCTCTGGTTTGGAGCCGTGTGGAGGGTCTAAACCAGAGGCTCAGACGACTCTGCGACTATAATGGTTGCAAATTCATCGACCTCCGTTATTGGGTGGAGAACTGTAGGGCCCCCCTAGACAGGTCAGGCGTGCACTACACACCGGAAGCAGCTACTAGGGTAGCAGAGTACGTGTGGCGTGCACACGGGGGTTTTTTAGGTTAGAGGGACCCCCCCTTGGGCGAAACGATAAAATAGCTGACGGCTTACCAGAGAGGACATTATCATCGTTGATAAAGAACGTCCGTCCTCAGAGACCAAAAACAGGAAAAGTTAACGTAATATTGGTAAACTGCAGGAGTATCCAGGGCAAGGTTCCTGAATTAGTATCTCTTATTGAAGGAAATAGTGCGCATATAGTATTAGGAACGGAAAGTTTGTTAAAACCGGAAGTGAACAGTAACGAAATCCTAGACACAGAATGGAATATATACCGCAAGGATAGGATAAACGCCAATGGTGGAGGAGTATTTATAGCAGTAAAGAATTCAATAATATCCAGTGAAGTTATTAGCGAATGCGAATGTGAAATAATCTGGGTTAAGTTAAGTATCAAAGGTGGGTCAGATATGATAGTCGGATGCTTCTATAGACCACCTGCATCAGCAACCGTAGTAGTTGAGCGCCTCAGAGAGAACCTGCAGAACGTCGTGAAGAAGTTTCGTGATCATACTATTGTAATAGGGGGAGACTTCAATCTACCAGGTATAGAATGGGATAGTCACACAATCAGAACTGGAGCCAGGGACAGAGACTCTTGTGACATTATCCTGACTGCCTTGTCCGAGAATTACTTCGAGCAGATAGTTAGAGAACCAACTCGTGAAGCTAACGTTTTAGACCTCATAGCAACAAATAGACCGGAACTTTTCGACTCCGTGAATGTAGAAGAGGGTATCAGTGATCATAAGTCAGTGGTTGCATCAATGACTACAAGTGTAATAAGAAATGCCAAGAAAGGAAGGAAAATATATTTGCTTAACAAGAGTGATAGGGCACAAATCGCAGAATATCTGAGTGACCACCATCAAACGTTCATTTCTGAGGAAGAGGATGTGGAACAAAAATGGAAAAAATTCAGAAACATCGTCCAGTACGCCTTAGATAAGTTCGTAGCGACTAAGGTCCAAAGCGAGGGGAAAGATCCACCGTGGTATAACAATCATGTACGAAAGGTACTACGGAAACAAAGAAAGCTTCATCATAGGTTTAAGAGTAGTCGAATCATAGCTGATAAGGAAAAGCTGAACGAAGCGAAAAAGAGCGTAAAGAGAGCAATGAGAGAAGCATTCAACGAATTCGAACATAAAACATTGGCAAACAATCTAAACAAGAACCCTAAAAAGTTTTGGTCATATGTAAAATCGGTAAGCGGATCTAAATCCCCTATTCAGTCACTCGTTGACCACGATGGCACCGAAACAGAGGACGACCGAAGAAAGGCAGAAATACTGAATTCAGTGTTCCGAAACTGTTTCACTGCGGAAAATCGTAACACGGTCCCTGACTTCAGCCGTCGCACGGACGCCAAAATGGAAAATATTGAAATAAACGATATCGGAATTGAAAAACAACTGCTATCACTTAGTAGCGGAAAAGCATCCGGACCAGACGAGATACCCTTAAGATTCTACAGTGATTATGCTAAAGAACTTGCCCCCTTTCTATCAGCAATTTATCGTAGATCGCTGGAAGAACGTAAAGTACCTAGCGACTGGAAGAAAGCGCAGGTCGTTCCCATTTTCAAGAAGGGTCATAAATCAGATGCGAATAATTATAGGCCTATTTCGCTTACGTCAATCTGTTGTAGAATAATGGAACATGTTTTGTGTTCTCGTATTATGACGTTCTTAGATAATACAAATCTCCTTCATCATAACCAACATGGATTCCGCAAACAGAGATCATGTGAAACTCAGCTCGCCCTATTTGCCCAAGAAATTCACAGTGCCGTAGACACTGGCGAGCAGATTGATGCCGTATTCCTGGACTTCAGGAAGGCATTTGATACGGTTCCGCACTTACGTTTAGTGAAAAAAATACGAGCTTACGGAATATCGGACCAGGTTTGTGATTGGATTCAGGATTTCCTAGAAGAAAGAACACAACATGTCATTCTTAACGGTTCAAAATCTGCAGATGTAGAGGTAATTTCGGGAGTACCGCAGGGAAGCGTGATAGGACCTTTATTGTTTACAATATACATAAATGACTTAGTTGACAACATCGGTAGCTCCGTGAGGCTATTTGCAGATGACACGGTTGTCTACAAGAAAGTAGCAACATCAGAAGACTCGTACGTACTCCAGGAGGACCTGCAGAGGATTAATGCATGGTGCGACAGCTGGCAGCTTTCCCTAAACGTAGATAAATGTAATATAATGCGCATACATAGGGGCAGAAATCCATTCCAGTACGATTATGCCATAGGTGGTAAATCATTGGAAGCGGTAACGACCGTAAAATACTTAGGAGTTACTATCCGGAGCGATCTGAAGTGGAATGATCACATAAAACAAATAGTGGGAAAAGCAGGCGCCAGGTTGAGATTCATAGGAAGAATTCTAAGAAAATGTGACTCATCGACGAAAGAAGTAGCTTACAAAACGCTTGTTCGTCCGATTCTTGAGTATTGCTCATCAGTATGGGACCCTTACCAGGTTGGATTAATAGAAGAGATAGACATGATCCAGCGAAAAGCAGCGCGATTCGTCATGGGGACATTTAGTCAGCGCGAGAGCGTTACGGAGATGCTGAACAAGCTCCAGTGGCGGACACTTCAAGAAAGGCGTTACGCAATACGGAGAGGTTTATTATCGAAATTACGAGAGAGCACATTCCGGGAAGAGATGGGCAACATATTACTACCGCCCACATATATCTCGCGTAATGATCACAACGAAAAGATCCGAGAAATTAGAGCAAATACGGAGACTTACAAGCAGTCGTTCTTCCCACGCACAATTCGTGAATGGAACAGGGAAGGGGGGATCAGATAGTGGTACAATAAGTACCCTACGCCACACACGGTAAGGTGGCTCGCGGAGTATAGATGTAGATGTAGAATATCAGTAATCAGGTAAAACATCAAATCTCCGACATCGCTGCGGCCGGAAAAAGATCCTGCAAGAACGGGACCAACGACGACTGAAGAGAATCGTTCAACGTGACAGAAGTGCAGCCCTCCCCCCCCCCCCCCCCCCAAATTGCTGCAGATTTCAATGCTGGACCATCAACAAGTGTCAGCGTGCGAACCATTCAGTGAAACATCATCGATATGGGCTTTCGGAGCCGAAGGCTCACTCGTGAACCCTCGATGACTGCACAAAACAAAGCCTGACGCCTCGCCCGGGCCCGTCAACACCGACATTGGATGGTTGATCACTGGAAACATGTTGCCTGGTCGGACGAGTCTCGTTTCAAATTGTATCGAGAGGATGGACGTGTACGGGTATGGAGAAAACATGTCAGCAGGGGACTGTTCAAGCTGGTGGAGGCTCTGTAGTGGAGTGGGGAATGTGCAGTTGGAGTGATATGGGACCCCTCATACGTCTAGATACGACTCTGACAGGTGACGCTTGCGTAAGCATCCTGCCTGATCATCTGCGTCCATTCATGTCCTTGGTGCATTCCGACGGACTTGCGCAATTCCAGCAGGACAATGGGACATCCCACGCGTCCAGAATTACTACAGAGTGGCTCCGGGAACACTCTCCGCTGGCCACTAAACTACCCAGAGATGAACATTATTGAGTATATCTGGGATGCCTTGCGACGTGATGTTCAGAAGAGATCTCCACCCCGTCGTACTCTTACTGGCTTATGGACAGCCCTGCAGGATTCATGCTGTCAGTTTCCTCCAGCACTAATTCAGACATTAGTCGTGTCCATGCCACGTCGTGTTGTGGCACTTCTGCGTGCTCGCGTGGTCCCAACACGATATTAGGCAGTTGTACCAGTTTCTCTGGCTCTTCATTGCATGTAACGCGCTCAGCTAGGTGCTTGGAGGGCACCGAGGATGTTGCCGAGCTGGGGGGTCTTAGAGGAATTCTTTGCTGCCTTGTGCACGAACAAGTTGGTGTTGCACCCTCGGCCCCCTGAGATCACGACACAGTAGTGCGAGAAAAAGGAGGGATGAAAAAGCATAAAAACGTAAATGATCTTTCCTTCTTGGTGAACCACAGTTATATAAAATTCTTTGAAAGAAATTCCACCATTTCTGAATTAATTGTTCATTTATTTTACACAATCATGATTTCAGCTCTGTAGCCATGACATGTCACAGACAGGTCAGATATAGTTTAACATTTCAATATGAACTTGAGAATGGCTACAAAGCCACAATCATTATTGCGTAAATTGAACGAACAATTAACAGTCAAATGTCGGAAAAGTGTTTCCTAAAAATTTATTTCTGCTTCGGATCACGTTCAGATTTCGTGGAATGGTTTTCAACGGCCTCTAGTGGTTCCATCCTGTATATCGTAGTAACAATAATAGTCGCACTAAACCCCAAAAGCGGTCAGGTCACGTTCAGTGGGGTTGCAGCTCACGATGTCCTTAGTGCAGAGCTGAAACGCCTTGGGGTGGTTATCAACGACCCAACGTAAACGGCGGTTTCATTGACACCATTTATGCCACCCTCTAAGCCCTTTTGTCGTCGATTCTGAGTAGCTGTGTGTCTGAAACATTTTCCTCGGCCACCCATAAGAAAAGCGAGTGATTTCAACACTGGGTGTCGCGATACTGACCTCCATCGCAGAGGCGTGGAAAGAAGGGGTGAGCCGGCCGATGTGGCCGAGCGGTTCTAGGCGCTTCAGTCTGGAACCGCGCGACCGCTACGGTTGCAGGTTCGAATCCTACCTCGGGCATGGATGTGTGTGATGTCCTTAGGTTAGTTAGGTTCAAGTAGTTCTAAGTTCTAGGGGACTAATGACCTCAGATGTTAAGTCCCATACTGCTCAGCCATTTGAACCAAAGAAGGAGTGAGTTGTGGTTAAATGGCGTGTGACGACGTTTCCATCGTGTGACACGTGCGTGGTATGGTTGGGCAGAATTGCGGGGAAATTTGGTTCCAATTTGACATCATTAACCCACCTTACGGTTCACAAGAGCTTTTGAGCTGTGGCCTTCTTTGTTTTGCATGCGTCGACACATTATTCTTTGAGACGTTGCCGAGCGAGAGAGTGACACCGCACTGCGCCATTTTTTGTGCCATTACAGAGGCAGGTTGCAGTCCTCTTCAAGCCAAATTTCAAAATCATGCGTCGGAATGGGTGACAATTATGAGGTCTCGAAAAAGTCATCCTGTAATTTTGTTGTGCAGTGTATTTACTTGTTTGTAGGCACATGTCCACAGTCTTGGTGTTGGTTGAAATCCTCGCGTCACAGAACCGTAACACGCTGCTACAGGAGCTAAAACAATATGGCGCAGGCCATTGATGAAGTGTAGTATAGGGATGGCGGTTATTGCTGAAACAACCAGTTTCAGTAATATCGATTTTTTTACCACGAAAGTTTAACCTGACTGCGTTCAAAAGAACAGGTTTCTGAAATAACTGAATTTCGGTTTTCCATTCCTATTATTTCATGTAATAAACGTAGAGATCTAACAAAGATTGAATGATTTCGGCTCTCACAGTTTCAAGATGCATAGAGTCAAAATATTAAATAGGCAAAGAAAAGGGAACTTGGTGCGTGCATCGTTTGCTACTTTTCTCGAAAAGTGGTAAGTGGTTGAATACTACAAAAAATCAGCACTATTCTCCCATTAATTCTAAATTTTTTAAACTCTGCTCAAAACCGTATTGTAATCAGGGATCATATCACTATTTGGGCGTTATGAACACTCAGTGCTAAAGGGTGAAAAGTTAAAGAACTCTGCTTTTCGTGTTAAGTTGTCCGTTTCCAAGGGATACAAGCAGATAAAGGCATATTATATAGACATACGTAGCTGAGCAGCTACTTTCTATTTTTGTTGTGTATCATGAATGAACTGTTATCAGATTTTTTAATTTATTACTGTTACTACAATTTCCTTCCTCTTTTGTTATTTCAGTGAAGTGGCGAACAAATCTTTAATCTTTTATAGCAAATGAAACATTGTACTTCATTGCGGCGTCGTTTCGTAAAAATATTTGCTGATTAGGGCTGGTGCCATTCTGTAACACAAAGGGTGTCCTCCCACGACGATAGCGAGACGCTACCTTATAGGTGAGTCTTGCACATGCACGTACACGCGTATCTTAAGGGGAATACGTATGGTGAAATTGATCAAAAAATGACATTTCAGATTATTATCTCTTAATAATATTTGATCTTTCCTGAATAATTTGACGCATCTTTCGTCGATTAGTTCCAACTGAAGCGTAGTTTTTATCATTTCAGCGTTAATAGTGCAAGTGTAAAAAAGCCCAATCATTTTGCACTGACTTCCTTAAGTATCTGTGTTCCTTGAATTCATGCTAACGTTTGCGTTAAGCGGCTGGATGCACTGTGTAAACAGAAATGGCGGTATTGCACATGCATTTTGTGGAGACTATAAATGGTAAAGGAAGACTAAAACATTGATGAACTCCAGCAATATTATGGAATGGCAATAGAAAACAATACACGTGACCTATAAGAGATGAAAAGAGCAGTGTGGGCAAGATTCTTCCACAAGTTATCCACTGTTGATACACCTGTAAATGGTCTTTGCCCACCTGGTGCTGCTTCATGGTTCAAGTACCGCAAAGCCCAGGCAGCGTGTACTGAAGAACAGTTTAGGCACAAACATAGTATACCATCTGTAGTGATGAAAGCTATTAAACAAATATATAGAGAGATAACACATCCTGACCTTCTTTCCAAATGTCTCCTTGGTCGACCTCAGAACCCCAAAGAGCCTTTCAATAATGTGATTTGGACCCGCATACCAAAAAATGTCTTTGTAGGAATAAAAACTCTTTGCTTGGGTGTTTGTGGCGCTGTGATAATGTTTAATGATGGTAGTAAGGAAAGAATTAGGGTATTAGAGCAACTTGGTATCACTCCAGGAGACAGCACACAGCAAGCCTTCCAGCGAATGGTTCGACTTAGGATCATGAAAGCCCAGTGTGCAGCAGAGGAAAAGAGTAAAGAAGCAAGAGGCAGGAAAAGAAAGAAGCTTTTAGGTTTGCAGGATGATCCAGAACAGGATCCAGATAATGTTGATTATGGGCCTATCTCCAGGCCTATCTCCATGGTATGGTGCATTCCTTCCCCTATCATCGTCGGTTCACGATTTACGGTATTTTTAATTTTATTTTGCGGATCTGAACAAACGAGCACCTTCTGCCGAAGATGAACAGTAAATGCCTGCCCATGGAAGAATGGCAACTTCGTCCGGCCACCAACGTGCCTTCGTATTCTCCGGCAATGCGCTATGTATGAAGTTTTTCCAGTCGCACATTAATCTTTGTTTGCTATTACAGGAAACTGAAAACACCACGTCTTCCCTGTCGTCTTGTTCTAAACCAAATAGTCTGTCCCAGTTCAACGTGGATAATGGTGACGAGCTCCAGGAGAAATCGTAGTGTAGTGACATCGGCTACACAGCCTGGGATTGTGAGAAACCTCGAGCCCTTCCTATTGCTTGTCCATTGCCTTACGGTCACTGAGAGACAAAAATCACATCAGACATTTCTGTTACACAGTTGTTTCACTGCTAGATCCCAACCTGGGCAACTATTTTTTGAAGACAGCTGACGGAAACAAAGGTCAAAACCAACTATTCACTTGAGCACTACGTAGAGGTTACTAGGAACCCCTGCATGCAACAGACGCGTTTCGCTTTCTGTATCAGAAGAATTTCCAGCGCTCGTACACGGAAAAAATTAGAAAGGATCGATTCCCTAATTGTGTATTAGAAGGCTGAAACCAAGTCGGTGGGATACACGTCGTTATTTTCATTCTTTTGCGAGCGCATGACGTTTTGGAAGAGGTCTTCTTGATTCTCTCACATCTGTCCCGCTTACACATGGCTCGGTTTTATTACATATCTTTCTGAATGCATACAGTGGCCTGGAGTATCACCAGCTTAGTAATACCTACGTATATTTTATTTCCAAGAAAATCATGTACATAGCCTGTGTGGTTGTTGGTTTCTTGTGCCTATGTTCAAAAATGGTTCAAATGGCTCTGAGCACTATGGGACTTAACTTCTGAGGTCATCAGTCCCCTAGAACTTAGAACTACTTAAACCTAACTAACCTAAGGACATCACACACATCCATGCCCGAGGCAGGATTCGAACCTGCGACCGTAGCGGTCGTGCGGTTCGAGACTGTAGCGCCTAGAACCGCTCGGCCAAACAGGCCGGCTGTGCCTATGTGTCCGTTCGTACGGAATAATATCATCTGCCGGCAGATGTATCAGAAAATGAGTAGAATAACTGGGCAATAACAAAACAAAAATCACTAAAATATAAATCTTGCTACAGAGAAGGAACAGGCAACAAATTGAAGGGAATAGCGGAAGATAGTGCAAAAGCACAAGAGTGTCTTTTGCGTTATTGCATATTATATTTTTTGTTAAATTCAAAGTCAAGAACGTCCAGGCAATAATAAAAAGCTATTTACGTACTAGGCGGCGGTCCGTATAGTTCTGTTTATAACTACAATGTGGTCTATTCGGAAATACAACAGATAATGTGATTAGACTAGCCCTTACAACATTGAGGGTTTGCACTTTCTTCCACTGACTCCTTCAATTATACTTCCCTGAACATAAAAAAAGACAAAGTTCTTTCCCATTTACAGGAAACCTATTATTACAGATACAATATTACAAGCACAATCCAGACACACAAGCACCAGCAACATTCAACCACTAGATACAGCCTCTACGGACTGAGCACAATCTCTACGAAAAAATTGAATCTGTCTACACAAATAGCAGCAAACAACAAATACGAAGAGACTCTAATAGAAACACTGAAAGAGGCATTAAATAAATAGAAACCCAAGAAAACATTCAGAATCCACGTCATCTAACTAATAACAAACACAAATTAACTCTGAGACGGCACGATACTAAGAGAAGGCACATAGCAAAGTATGAGAAACAAGTCACAAAAATACTACACACTAACATGTGGACATAAACTGGCACAAAGAATAGAAAAAAAGATCTTTTAAAAGACAAGGCTCTCCTATGGCGAACAAGACAAGCAACATGCTACAAAGACACTGTAGGTGCAAAGCCATAGACGGAAAAAACATAAAAGATATTAATTAACATGTGTGCAACAACTATAGTGCAACACACAAAGGTTCTGCTACCAAGAATTTTAGAACGGAATGTAAAATATATAGAACAGCCTCCACATTCGCCCACCACTTTCGCATAGGGACACCCCTATAACAGATACGATATTTGGTACCTTCACCAATATCTTAAGTTGTATCAATATCTAGATTATATCGGAATAATTTATTGATATCGACAGAATCGCAAGGTATTGATTCCTTATGTATTTTTCCTTTATGTCTTTCTCTTGTACACAAAACAACTTATTTAAGACAAGGGCGAATACGGAAATTATGTTTTCATGAATCGATTCGAATATAAAAACAGTACTGGTACCGCTTTTCCAAGGCTGTGGGCACATACTTAATATTACTGGCACAGTTTGCTAAAATCTGATGTTTACTGTAGACTGCGCATGGTATGTAGTTTTTATTGCTGCATTTGTATTCGTATTTCCAAGTATACCATATAGATATTACACATATTTTTAATTCTCATTTGAACAGTGATAAAAATTATTATTTACCTTAATTTTATTCTTCATTAACGATATCGATACTCACTGTACACTTAAATCTATACCAACACCACAGGTATCGAAACTACTGTATAGGTACCTACTCATTGCCAATATGCGTTTCTCCATTGCTCACGGAACAAGCTTCCATTTCTGTACAGTTTTTTCATTAAGCGTCCATATCGCACCTTCAAAACAGGTAACACAAATTTAGGATACCGTAAACCTTGGAAATAATGGAAATTGTAAAACTGACGACAGATCCGACAATGCCTTTGCGAAGACAGGTTGTGACGTGAAAGAGTGAAAAGAACAACTGACAAAACGTGACTGGCGCATAAAAACTTAAGCAGGTATAAATATTTGGTTCTAAGAAACATTCCTGATGACAGTTTTGTAAAAAGTAACTGCAAAAGATGGTTACATACATGAAGACATCAATAATGTGTTGAATATATTTCAATAATGGTATAAGCAGTTGGTGTGTGTGTGTGTGAGAGAGAGAGAGAGAGAGAGAGAGAGAGAGAGGAAAGAAAAGTGTCTGCTAAAAGAGTTCCAACTCTCACTTTGGACCCACCGAATCTTCGGTGATTTCCATTGTCGCCAGATGAACTGCTGCACCGACAGTAGACAAGTTAGCATTGCCTGAGCGCTCGAGAAGAAGTTCAAAGATCAATCTCTGTCATACACGTGAGAATTATCAGCCTCGTGCTGACGTCACATTCAGTCACAACCGTAATCATACAGCCATCCTGGCCTACCCTGAACATCCTATGAATCACTTACTACTTTCATATATCCTTTTTGATGTTACAATTTGCCAAACAGTAGAAACACACGCACACACACACATCCTTCATAAGAACAGATACGAACACTGAAGAGGAAAGGTCATCAACAAACTGAGAAAATATGTAATGTTTCTTAGTCTGAAAGACTGTATACTACTAGAAGTATAATACAAAGAAAAACTCGAACATATGAAATTAGGAAACAAATTCTTCAACGATAATCTTATTTGTGATCCTTTTTTCCTTACTATATAGGATGAGATAAATCTGAGTAATAGCTCCATTCCTGGGTTCCTGTTTTCCTATTTTAAGAAAGGCTGGTTATAGAGTATGCTAAAAAGTACAGATAACATGGGCTTTTCTCACTTTTCCCCACTACTCATTAAAACTTTCGTCAGAATTCGAAGATTTACGGCGCTTATTAGGAGCGGTGGGAGGATGTTGTTTCAAAAAAAAGTCGTTTTGCCATCCAATCGACTTAGCAGTTTCTGCCGGCGTATCTGCTAACTGGTTCGTCTGAATCTGGTACCCACACTACAATTATTACGCTTGTAGACCCAATGCAAAACGTATCCAAATTCACTTAATAATGTGAGTGAAAAGGCAGTCTCCTCAGAGCGTTAATATTCTATCCGTTCATCGAAATGTTCAGGTTTTAAAACACTGTAGAACGGCAGATTATGGTCGTATGTCACCAAGTTGTGCTGTCCTCACAAAGTGCCCAAGAAAATTAACACTGTTAAGCAGAAATGTGCTATTTTTGTTGTAACTAGGCACGGCGTGACATTACCAACAACATCGAACAGTTACGTGTAGAGTCCCGATTTCCATGCAAATGCTTGTTATATATTTTGGCCATTTGGGGAGTAAATGCATATTTCGAAGATTTCATTGATAAAATTGCATGAATTTAGACATTTGTAATGGATATTGTATTATTTACATTATTTTACTGAGCTCAGTGCATATATTCCAACAACTTGCATGATAGCATCTCTTAATCATGTTTTTTTTCATATGAATTACGTCAGAAGTGCAGAATATGAGTAATTTCGCGAATTGTCTAACAGTCGGTAAGCTCCTTAATTCGGCTTGGTAGATGTCGTTGGGAGTCAATGTACTTCCTTCCAACAAATTTAAATAAAAAAGTATTCCGTTGTTGTTAAGCAATACTAACCTGAATATGACAAAGGCAGGGAAAGCGATTAAAATATTTTACCATAACCTAAAGTATATTAATTGTTTGGCATATGCTCTGCGACGTGTAGCTGAAACAGCATGTCTAAATACGACAATGTGAGTCCTCTAAAATCCCCCACAAAGGAGATAAGTTGCTGCACAAAATACAAGGGTATGATAATTGTGACAGCATTAATCAAGCAATACGATGACTTTATTTCCTGTTGAAGGTGTTCTTTAAAGCACCTGTCCGTGTTGCCTCATTTGGAGATATACCGCCAAATTTAGCTTTGTCGCCATGCTCTATTTTAACAAGAAGGGGTACCTGGATAAATGCTGCCATCTTTTATTGTGAAAATTTTGATGAATTTAAGTCAGTAAGAGACCATGAATTCCCGCGAATTTATTGAAGTTGACATTTTTTTCTTCATTCTATTAAAAAGACTTAACTTACTGCCCCCCTATTTTTTCCGGTTTTGGGTCGTAGGTACTTTTCAAGCCACTAATGCAGCTTGCATTAAAAACGTGGAAGTGGCATTCAGGAAAAAGAGATCTGAAGAAAGACCAGACTGATACCAAATCAAATTTTGTGCATTTTCCTTCTATAATAACGAAGTTAAAAGCCACAGACAACTGGAGGAATCACTGACAGTTGCTGAAGAAGTTGAAAAACCTCTGCTGTCATCCTATGGAGAACTGGGTGTTGCAGCTTTAAGATGAACAAAGTTGCCGGATCAAATCCTGTATTTTGATATTATGAAGGTGACAAGAAAATATTTTGTGGAAAAATGTAAAAGGCTTTCAACTTGGTCTGACTTTGCCCGAAATTTCTTCACCTAAGTATTTATCTCTCAGTTCTTGTGACGCAGAAAGGTCATTTTCTACGTACAAAAGTACTCTCGCCGATAAACGCAAGAGCCTAAGTGAAGAAAATTTGGAAAAATTGGCTGCTGTGTACTGTTTTACAAGAAAACAGAAATAAATGTAGAAATGAGTTTTGATAATGCATATTTTTACTGTTTTGCTGCCTCATTGTGGATTTTTAATGACATTATACTCCATGAATAGTAACGTATTTTATGATTTGACAGTGCATGGAAATCAGAGCTGTCGTTATGTGTAAAACAGATTTTCACTCTTAGACTCCTATGTTCAATGTCGTGTCTCACAAAAATCAGGGAGCTGTAACCAATGAAACGTCCCCTTAGAAAAATTATAAATGACTGTGCTTAAACTGACACACAATATTTTTAGCGCAACGCAATCCGACTTTCAAAAATCCCAACGAAAGAATGGCCCTGACTGACAATAACCTATACCTTTCGTGAATCACTTACCTCACAAAATCTTCGTTACTCAAACTACTGTAATACAGCGAGCGCCAATACTGCCAGCTAAATAAAAGATTCTAACTACTGAAGTCACTAAGTACTGATAGGCTTTGATAAAGAACAAACAATGTATTTACATTAATAGTGTTCAAAAGTCATAATGTATATATATATACCAGTTCATGACATCCAGTCTTACAAATTTACTGTCTCTGATGGACATACGTCCAGATCGTGTTGTTGTTGTTCTGGTCTTCAGTCCTGAGACTGGTTTGATGCAGCTCTCCATGCTAATCTATCCTGTGCAAGCTCCTCCATCTCCCAGTACCTACTGCAACCTACATCCTTCTGAATATGCTTAGTGTATTCATCTCTTGGTCTCCCTCTACGATTTTTACCCTCCACGCTGCCCTCCAATGCTAAAATTGTGATCCCTTGATGCCTCAGGACATGTCCTACCAACCGATCCCTTCTTCTAGTCAAGTTGTGCCACAAACTTCTCCCCAACCCTATTCAGTACCTCCGCATTAGTTATGTGATCCACCCACCCAATCTTCAGCATTCTTCTGTAGCACCACATTTCGAAAACTTCTATTCTCTTCTTGTCCAAACTATTTATCGTCCATGTTTCACTTCCATACATGGCTACACTCCATACAAATACTCTCAGAAACGACTTCCTAACACTTAAATCTATACTCGATGTTAACAAATTTCTGTTCTTCAGAAACTTTTTCCTTGCCATTGCCAGTCTACATTTGATATCCTCTCTACTTCGACTATCATCAGTTATTTTGCTCCCCAAATAGAAAAACTCCTTTACAACTTCAAGTGTCTCATTTCCTAATCTAATTCCCTCAGCATCACCCGACTTAATTCGACTACATTCCATTATCCTCGTTTTGCTTTTGTTGATGTTCACCTTATACTCTCCTTTCAAGACACTGTCCATTCCGTTCAACTGCTCTTCCAAGTCCCTTGCTGTCTCTGACAGAATTACAATGTCATCGGCGAACCTTAAAGTTATTATTTCTTCTCCCTGGATTTTAATACCTACTCCAAATTTTTCTTTTGTTTCCTTCGCTGCTTGCTCAATATACAGATTGAATAACATCGGGGAGAGGCTACAACCCTGTCTCACTCCCTTCCCAACCACTGATTCCCTTTCATGCCCCTCGACTCTTATAACTGCCATCTGGTTTCTGTACAAATTGTAAATAGCCTTTCGCTCCCTGTATTTTACCCCTGCCACCTTCAGAATTTGAAAGAGAGTATTCCAGTCAACATTGTCAAAAGCTCTCTCTAAGTCTACAAATGCTAGAAACGTAGGTTTGCCTTTCCTTAATCTTTCTTCTAAGATAAGTCATAAGGTCAGTATTGTCTCACGTGTTCCAACATTTCTACGGAATCCAAACTGATCTTCCCCGAGGTCGGCTTCTACCAGTTTTTCCATTCGTCTGTAAAGAATTCGCGTTAGTATTTTGTAGCAGTGACTTATTAAACTGATAGTTCTGTAATTTTCACATCTGTCAACACCTGCTTTCTTTGGGGTTGGAATTATTATATTCTTCTTGAAGTCTGAGCGCATCGAGCGAGCAAAGAAGAGGTTGACAGAAGATGCCACAGAGGTCCAGGACCATTATGGGCAACGAAGAATATGGAGGAGGATCTCCTTTACGTTCAGATCATCCGCTCTCAAAACTCCGCTATCTCTCTCCCCACATCCACCACTGCTGGCGGCTCACCTCCAGCTGCGCAACGCTACGCGTTGTTAACAGCCAACTGCCCAACACTGCAATAGCAAATTCGAAAAATCAAACCATCCACAGACTGTACACAGCACAGCCAGTGATTTTCATACAGAGAGCTACATGGCGTTACCAATATAAAAACCGAAACAGCCTACTTACACCAATAACATTTGTTATGCTTTCCTTACACACTGTCAGTGTCTCAGTATCTTTGTGCGTGTTGGGTTCATAGAAATGAGTACATCATGCCACAAATAATTTTTACTCATTTCTAGGTCAACTCCTCGCACTGAGGAAATTGTACGAGGGCTGTTTGGAAAATAAGGTCCAATCGATCGCAAAGTGGATACCACAGTGAAAACCCGGTGAAGTTTTGCATAGATATGTTGGATAGTATCTCTAGTATGTCCGTCTATCGCGTCACATCGCTCTTCTCAGCTCTGAAACATAGGGATCACGTAAAGATGCCTATAAAACATTGTGTCACGCCAAGTATGAGTGCCTGCGAGAGATTTCGCCCGGTTTCACGCAGCCCTTCTTCATGACAGTTCTCGGCTGCGCACTGTAGGCGTAATGAGGACGCCCCTGCAGCGTTTCCGGTGGCAAATGTTTGATCACCCACCGTACAGCGCTGACTTGACTCCTCATGAGGTCGGACCAGCCTGATACAATTTCTGCACGAAAGCGGACGAAAAGCTCATCGAGCGAGCAGAGCAGCGGATGACAGAAGACGCCACACAGATCCAGGACCATTTGGGCCACGAAGAAGATGGAGGAGGACCTCCTTTTCGATTTCGGATCATTACTGTGCGGTCAAGAGGTCGCTGTCTAGAGGTTCGTACGTTTAACTGAACTACAAAAAATGTAACCCAAAAACCGAAACCGTAGTATTCAGATTGGCGGGAAACATAAGTTGAGAACGGCACATACGATTTTGATCGGAATTTGATGCCAGAATTCTAAAATGAATTACTTAACAGCGTACGTAACCGTTTTGTCATATCTCCAAAAGTCTATTTTCGGTACATGCTTTCGTCTCGATGTTTTAGGAGAAGAAAAGGACGTTTCGTACAACACGTCACCATTTTGTTGGAACTTCATATTTTTCTACTACTCTATGTATGCTGATAGAAAATATTTCATATAAAATTATTTTGTTAAAGGTCCAATAGAAGGGCTTCGGGAAATCCCACCCACGACCAATGTTCCGACTGCAAGGGGTCTTTCCACATGCTTCAGCGATTGAAGGGAGCGTCCTACGTGGATACAAAAACGATTTCTTAAAGACAAAATTATAAGTAATAAAACTATATCATCAGATTTAGCATTAATTTTTAATTCACTTTTAAAAATCACGAAAATCAGCTATTTTTCATGCATTAAAATTGAGCTACATCCTTAAAACAGCACGTTCAATCTCACAATTAATCTTTCTGCAAACTAACTAGAGTTCAGTCTCTAATGATTTCAGCATCCATGAGAATTTAAATTCTATATTTACGTTCTCCGTTTCTGAACCAATAAAGTGTCTGAGACAATGTGCCGTTCGATTTGGCAGGCCCAATAATGTGGAAGGAACTGCGTAATGTTGCTTCGGTGTGGAAGTGTATGCGCTACTACAGTTGAAGGAAGCTACTTGAGCAGCACTCCACATGAGACAGGAAGTTTCTGTCCTCTGGACGAGACTGAAATCGTACGTAAACAGCTCATCACTAATACGTTTTTAAGAGATACGGACGCCACGCTGCTTCATAATGGATTCTCCGTGGGGTTTTAGAAGTCCATTAGCACATAAACAGAAATAACAAGTGTAGATTCCTCGACCACTGTTCTTTACGAATATATGAAGTGCAAAGTAAAAATCGACGAATCGTTCAAAAGGAAACAACTAGAAAAAAATATTAGTTTCAGTGTCAGTTGAAGTACGACGTACAGAATTTTTCATATTATTTTTATCTTATTTTTTAGTGCCGACTGTACATAGCAAAAAAATCGAGCCTGTCACAGTCAAATACGAGTAATTCAACACAGACACAGTTTGAGCTTGTCGTTCCAGGATAAATAATTACCGACTAATCTGTTCTGAACAGAAAAATACGACGACACGGACTGAAGATTAGTCGCCGCACCTCTACATCAAGTAATTAGCTAAGTACCACTAACTGTTTATACAGAATAAAAATCAAATCAGTACGGCACGTTGTATCATTGTGAGATTCTTTTAACACCGTCGTATTACTGTTACGAAGATCCTTGATCCGTGTGGACATTCCGATTTAGATTTTCCGTGAGATTTTCGATTACACTTAATATGAAAACTGGGCACCACGAAAGAGACGAAATGAAGGAATTCTACTCCATTGGAAGTAAAATAATACATGATGGACGAAGTAAGGAGAGCATAAAAAGCTGGCTGGCACAAACGAGTCTGTTCGTATCAAATATTGGTCTTAATTTGAGAAAGAAATTTCTGAGAATGTACGTTTGGAGCACAGCATTGTATGTTAGAGAAACATGGACTGTGGGCAAACCGGAACAGGAGAGAAGAATTTGAGATGTGGCGCAGACTACAGGACACATACCAGTAACAAACATAGTAGCTCGCCTCTCAATTGCTTCGATGTCTTCCTTTAATTCGACCCGCTGCGGATCTCAAACACTCTCAACAGTACTCAATAATGGATCGCAGTAGTGTCTCATGTGCAGTCTCCTTTACAGGTAAACCACACATTCCTAAAATTCTCTCAATAAACCGAAGTCAACCATTCACCTTCGCTACTGCAACCTTTACATATTCATACGGTTTCATATTGCTTTGCAGCGTTGTGCCTAGATATTTAATCGATGTAACTGTATCAAGCATTACACTACTAATGCTGTATTCGAACATTATAGGTTTGTTTTTCCTACTCATCTGCATTGACATAGATTTTTCTACATATAGAGCTAGGGGCCATTCATTACACCAACTACAAACTTCATCGAAGTTATCTTGTATCCACCTGAAGTCACTCAAGGACACCTTCCCATACGCCATAGCATCATCAGCAAACAGCAGTAGTCTACAGCTTACCCTGTCGGCCAGATCATTTGTGTACACAGAAAATAACAGCAGTACTATCACACTTCCCTGGGCCACTCCTGCCGATACCCAGGTCTCTGACGAACACTCACTCTCGAGACAACATAGTGGGTTCTATTAGATGGTGCTGCAGAGGGTGAAAACTGTAGGGGAAGACAGAGATGGAAATAGACCCAACAAATAATTGAGGATGTAGCGTGCAAATGCTAGGCTGAGATGAAAAGGTTGATACAGAGAGTCCAGAACAAACGCCCCTATGCTCTTACGATCGTGGTTATAAGTACTTAGTGAGTACTTCTCATCATTCCTTTTAAGCACTGTCGTAGGAACTCCTGCAGGTGTTGTAAGTTTCGAACTACCGAATGGTGCATTTTAAAGCATTGTACGAATGCTATCTAGTAGCACACGAGAGCGACAGACAAAAGAGCCGACAGGCAGAGATAACTGCTCCACAGCTGCGCACTTGCTGCACATCCGTTCAGTTATCAGTCAGTGGCCCTGTTTAGGCCCACCTATTATATCGCTTTCACTCTGACGAACATCTCCTTTTTCAAAAAAATCGTATTTCATCTTACTCTCAACAACAACGATGCGCCGAGACAGCTCCTTAAATGTCAACTTTCACCTTAGCTTAATAGGAGAAAACAACAGAGTCGATTTTGTCTCAACAAATGAAATATCGTTCATAGTGCGATATTAGGTCTGTACAAAAGCAAAAGAAGGATAATGGAATGTAGTCTAATTAAGTCGGGTGATGCTGAGGGAATTAGATTAGGAAATGAGGCACTTAAAGTAGTAAAGGAGTTTTGCTATTTGGGGAGCAAAATAACTGATGATGGTAGAAGTAGAGAGGATATAAAATGTAGGCTGGCAATGGCAAGGAAAGCGTTTCTGAAGAAGAGAAATTTGTTAACATCCAGTATTGATTTAAGTGTCAGGAAGTCATTTCTGAAAGTATTCGTATGGAGTGTAGCCATGTATGGAAGTGAAACATGGACGATAAATAGTTTGGACAAGAAGAGAATAGAAGCTTTCGAAATGTGGTGCTACAGAAGAATGCTGAAGATTAGATGGGTAGATCACGTAACTAATGAGGAAGTATTGAATAGGATTGGGGAGAGGAGAAGCTTTCGGCACAACTTGACCAGAAGAAGGGATCGGTTGGTAGGACATGTTCTGAGGCATCAAGGGATCACCAATTTAGTATTGGAGGGCAGCGTGGAGGGTAAAAATCGTAGGGGGAGACCAAGAGATGAATACACTAAGCAGATTCAGAAGGATGTAGGTTGCAGTAGGTACTGGGAGATGAAAAAGCTTGCACAGGATAGAGTAGCATGGAGAGCTGCATCAAACCAGTCTCAGGACTGAAGACCACAACAACAACAACATGGTGGGGTGGAGGTGCTGAAGTTTGATGCGATCTGGAACTGATAATATTTGTAGACTGAGCCCCACAGAAAATAGACGTTTGTTTTCGAGTGATGTACTTGATTTTTCAGGCGCATATGATGGCGGAAAAGTTGTCCCGAAGTCGAAAATGTGAAATATAATAAATCAATACAGTGCAGCCCGAGGAGTTAAATCTGAGGACCTAAAATTACAGCTGTGTAACCCTCGAAACTATCGGGAACAATGGAAACGCTTAAAATGTACAGCAGTTGATTTGTAGGCCGGCCTGAGTGGCCGAGCGGTTCTAGGCGCTACAGCCTGGAGCCGCGCGGCTGCTACGGTCGCAGGTTCGAATCCTGCCTCGGGCATGGATGTATGTGATGTCCTTAGGTTAGTTAGGTTTAAGTAGTTCTAAGTTCTAGGGGACTGATGACCTCAGAAGTTAAGTCCCATAGTGCTCAGAGCCATTTTTTTGATTTGTATTACTTAAGAACGGTGGGATCTACCTGCCCCCGTGTTCTTTTGTACCCTCCATGATTGCAATTACCCGATTTTGTCTCTTGAGGTTTAGAGAATACAGCGTCTTAGTGCTATAGAATGTTTCAAGAAACAGTGAATATTTTTGGTATCGTTAGTGTGGAAGATCTCTAAGCCCATAAATCTAAAATCACATTTAATCCTCTAATCGATGTAGACACAAGTGTTTAATTCCATGTTCCTCCAGCAATTACGCTCTGAAAATATCACTTGTTTTAGTCACATGTTTTGAAGCTTTTTCCACTATCTTAAAAAAGTTTTTTGTTGCATCTTAAGAGTGGTTAGGATAAACATCACATCACAATACCTGAATACTTAGGTATCTACGACTTACAAGGTAGGTTTTGATTTATTGTAACGTAACTGACAATTGATCTCATGGCTCCCTCTAAGCCGTGTAGTTGTGGACGTCGCAAAAGAAAAGAAAATTGTGTTAGTATTTTTTCAAGGAAATAGTTGGTAAAAATGTTTTATATACCAAAGGTCGCATAAATGCTTATTTATTTTCGACAACCGGTTTCGACAGATTTGCTGTAATCTCCTGTCCTCCAAGAATTATTGGTACAAAACGTGTTCATTGTGAGATGGAACCTCATGTCAAGCTGTCATACTAGTGGATAATAAGTAGCACATTATGCAAAGGTTTGTGAGAAATAAAATCTTTAGAAGAAAAAAGCACTTTGTGCACTTGGTTATGCCCGTATATGTAGCGCTCACAGATGATTGTTAAGTCTTAGAAACCACAGTACACAATGAATTGTACAATAGCACATTCGTTCGTCAATGAAAGGAACGTGTCGAGCTAACGTAAACAGAAGTGCCATTCTATATTTTACTGTATACTGTGTTTTTTGAGATTTAACAGATCGTTTCTTCTCGTTTCTCACCATGACAAATTTCAATTCCTATGGTTGACTGCCGATTCTTGATTAATTGAAAGTAAAGAATAACAATCCTATTTTATGTGAATTCAGGCAAACTCAGTGCTATGCACCAATAACGGTATTACACAATGAACTGTAAACCATTGACGGAGAACAATACACAAATTGCATCTATTATGGACTAATAACATCCAAAAGTAAAACAACAGTAGACAAGTTCCATTAAAAATATAGAGTAGATTCCGATGTGGACATCATCTAGCAACTGTCCTATTTGACATATTTAGGAATCATTTCACCTGTCCATATAGTCCCCCAATCTACGCCAAAACTAATTTCTTCATTCGTACATGCAGAATAATACAAAATTACTGAAGAACATAACTAGAAAGGAAACCAGCATAAAGTTTAATGAAACAATTGCCTTCCCCTATTTGAATTAAGAAGTGAAACTTGGATGCTTCGAGAGCACAGCCCACTGAATGGGATTAATTCAAGCTATTACAGGAAGTTCTTGGGAATACACGGTAGACGACGAAGATATGGCAGAAAATTAAATGCACATGGGGTTACGTATAAAGTAAGAGATTGGAGAAATCGTTAGAGTTGTTGTTTGAAAAGTGCATCGCCAAACTGGCTCCATATGAAACTTCGGAGAAGAGACACTCGAAGACCATGAGGACAATAGGGACCAGAACAGAGCATTCAGATTAGACCTTTAACGAAGAACATGGTGACGCTTGTAAGGATCTGTGTAGTAATTATTCAAGCAGCACTAGGGTAATTAAATTAGTTAAAAACAGACGATACGAATCCCATATCACACAGATTACGAGAAAATTAATAAAAGCCTCTACATTTATATATCTTGGTGAGGCAATACAAAAGAACAACCATGGGAAAGGCCAATAAACGCAAGCCATGAAAGTTGGAAATGGATTATCAGTTTCTAAAGATATTTGTAAGAAGAGATGAATTTTTCTAAAGCAATGTTTAAGAAAAAGGTCATAGTGAAAAAAAACTGAATATTCATAAGCAGAAAACACAGAAAAAGAGAGGTAAAGAAAGTCAAAAGTTTTGATACCTCTTAAACAGAACGGTGAGTGCAGGAAGAGAAATGACGAAGATATGTATACGAAAACTGAGCAATTGAAAATAGCCGTAAGAAAATTCAGAATGATATTTTATCCGTATGTGGATCAGGTGAATGAAACGAGACGATAGAAGAGAATTTTCAGACACGTCAACCAGAAAAAAATCTCAAGGGTGAAAATGGTTACAAAAGACCATAAATTTTCTGAAAATGATGAAGCTAGATATCAGTGACACTCTAAACAAAGATAAGTTTTCATAGAAAGAAGTGGAGTTCCCTCTCGCAAGGAAAAAAAGAGAAAACCAGAGTAACGTGGTCAGAGGATCGGAAAAGACAATGCTCTGATCAAACGGAACAATGTGGGAAAAACCAGAAGTTAAATTAGAATTAATTATCCATAAGAAGTACCACCCCCCCCCCCCCCAAAAAAAAGACATAGAAAAGTTTTAGGTATTCTAATGTAGAAACAGGTACACCAGTTGACTGTCGCTTCCTCTTAGATCTGTTGTCGGCTATCCAAATTTAACTGTCTATCACACTGTAGTCTACAAATACCTCTCCTTGTTAAAAGTCAGCACATTTCTTCATTTGGATGTGGATGATTTTGGATACAACAGCGCCGGCATCTGAGTTGTCTACATTGTGGCATGTCAGGTAGACGAAAGAACAAATGGCGAGCCCACCAAGAGGGAAAAATAAAACTTCTCTTACATTTTCAGCACGCTTTCCTCGCTCTTTTCCAGACTGACCCTGTAAATCCTTGGTGTATCCATTAACAGCACTGGTATACCTGCTGCCTGGAGCGTTCCATTTGTCCAGATGATAGCGGCGGTAAGAGAGCCCCGCAACAGTGGCTTGTACGCGACGCCACACGTGTCGCCCTAGCCGGCAGACAAAGAGCAGATACGGGAGGCCACACTAGGCGGATTTTGACCCCTGAGTCGGCTCGGGTCCCATCGGAAGCACGCCGCTAACGCGCTCTGTTTTCCTGACGTCTTTGTCTCGGTGTCCTACTTTACATGGTACAAAATGTCCACTTCATATGATTTACCTTTGCGAATCACCATTGTGTTTTGAGATTCCATTTTTCTCCGCCCGACAGGCTCGTAAAAGGTAAGTAAGAGTGGTAATACACAGTTCGGTCACGTTAATGCGACCAGCGCCTACAATCGACGTCTCCGTGCAGTAAGCACTCACAGACTGCCATTGGTAGCACTAAAAGTGGAGGGTACATAATGTTGACTGGAATACTCTCTTTCAAATTCTGAAGGTGATAGGGGTAAAATACAGGGGGTGAAAGGCTATTTACAATTTGTACAGAAACCAGATGGCAGTTATAAGAGTCGAGGGGCATGAAAGGGAAGCAGTGGTTGGGAAGGGAGTGAGACAGGGTTGTAGCCTCTCCCCGATGTATTCAATCTGTATATTGAGCAAGCAGTGAAGGAAACAAAAGAAAAATTCGAAGTAGGTATTAAAATCCATGGAGAAGAAATAAAAACTTTGAGATTCGCCGATGACATTGTAATTCTGTCAGAGACAGCAAGGGACTTGGAAGAGCAGTTGAACGGAATGGATAGTGTCTTGAAAGGAGGATGTAAGATGAACATCAACAAAGGCAAAACGAAGATAATGGAATGTAGTCGGATTAAGTCGGGTGATGCTGAGGGAATTAGATTAGGAAATGAGACACTTAAAGTAGTAAAGGAGTTTTGCTATTTGGGGATCAAAATAACTGATGATGGTCGAAGTAGGGAGGATATAAAATGTAGACTGGCAGTTGCAAGGAAAGCGTTTCTGAAGAGGAGAAATTTGTTAACATCGAGTATAGATTTACGTGTCAGGAAGTTGTTTCTGAAAGTATTTGTATGGAGTGTAGCCATGTATGGTGGTGGTGGTGGTGGTGGTTGTTGTTGGGATGTTTAAGGGGGACTAAACAGCGAAGGTCATCAGTCCCCCAAGCCATGTATGGAAGTGAAACATGGACGATAAGTAGTTTGGACAAGAAGAGAATAGAAGCTTTCGAAATGTGGTGCTACAGAAGAATGCTGAAGATTAGATGGGTAGATCACATAACTAATGAGGAAGTATTGAATAGGATTGGGGAGAAGAGAAGTTTGTGGCACAACTTGACCAGAAGAAGGGATCGGTTGGTAGGACATGTTCTGAGGCACCAAGGGATCACCAGTTTAGTATTGGAGGGCAGCATGGAGGGCAAAAATCGTAGAGGGAGACCAAGACATGAATACATTAAGCAGATTCAGAAAGATGTAGTTACTGGGAGATGAAACAGCTTGCACAGGATAGAGTAGCATGGAGAGCTGCATCAAAACAATCTCAGGACTGAAGACCACAACAACAACAACATAAAGCGTGTCAAGGGCACGCGGAAAACAGTGCAGTCGTAATCGTAAAACGAAAAGGGAGCAACTAATTTGATGTCTAAAAGGGCATGATCATTGGCTCTCGGGTCAACGGTGAGAGCTTGTCCGAAACGGCTAAGTTTGTCAATTGTTCGTGTGCTGCCGTGGTTAAAGTACACCGGGCATTGCATAACGGCGCTATCCAAAACCGGTGTCAACGCAGTTGTGGTGCACCATGGGTATAGATGACAGGGGTGAAGGACGGCTGAGGGGAAGTGTACGGGCGAATAGACCTGCAACAGTTGAGCAACTGACCGCCCAGATGAACCAAGGGTCTGTCAAGAGTGTCTCCTTAACGAGTGTTTAGCGAACGTTGCTGCGTTTGGGTCTCCTCAGTAGGGGCCTGGTTCATGCACCCATACTGACTGCTGTTAAAGTGCGACGAAGGCTGGAATTTGGACGCCAATAGCGCCAAGTGCAGGTCCTCTGAGTGGCGACAAGTCGCCTTTTCAGATAAATCATATTTTATGCTCCATCGCACAGAAAGTAAACACACTGCAACACTCGTCGGAAGAGTTCAGGTCGGAGTTTTTTTATTTTTTTTTTATTAGATTTCCTTTCATTCCAATTGATCCATAGTGAGGAGATCCTCCAGGGTGTCAGAAAAACAACAATACATGAGAAATATGTACAACTCAAATAAATAAGCTAATGTACCATTCCACAGGTCCCAAGTGGAATGATCGTCATTTTTTTAATGAACGCTATACGAAAGAATCATTTTACAAATACTAATGCACTGAATTTAAAATAAAAAAGTTTTTTATTTATTTATAAGGTAATAAACGTGTAATACAACTACTATAATACTTATTTACAATGAACACATTACTGCACTGAAATTGTGCAGAAGCTATATATAACTGGTTGGTTCTACTGAGACATTCATCAATGTAGTAGAAGGAGTTGGCCACCAATAAATCCTTTAGGCTTCTCTTAAACTGAATTTCATTGGTTGTTAAGCTTTTTATGGCTGCTGGCAAGTTACTGAAAATGTGTGTTCCTGAATAATGCGCACCTTTTTGTACGAGACTGAGTGACTTTAAATCCTTGTGAAGATTATTCTTATTTCTAGTATTGATTCCATGAATTGAGCTGTTGGTTTGAAAAAGTGATATATTTTTAATGACAAATTTCATTAAGGAATAAATATATTGGGAAGCAGTAGTCAGTATCCCTAGCTCCCTAAACAGGCTTCTGCAGGATGTTCTTGAGTTCACACCACATATAACTATTACTGCACGTTTTTGTGCCCGGAAAACTTTAGCTTGGCTAGATGAATTTTCCCAAAAAATAATCCCATATGACATTATGGAATGAAAGTAAGCATAGTATGCCAGCTTTTTCATTTTTATATCCCCTATGTCTGCCACAATTGGCATTGCAAATAGAGATTTGTTACGACGCTTCAGCAGTTCTGTGGTGTGCTCCTCCCAGTGAGGAGAGAGAGAGAGAGAGCTATGGTCTGGGGAATGTTTCCGTGGCATTCCGTGGGTGATCTCGTCATTCTGGAAGTCACAACAGACCAACAAAAGTATGCATCTATTCTTGGGGACCATGTCCACCCTCCTACACGCAGTTTGTTTCTCCTCTGTACGATTACATCTACCAACGAGACAATGCAACCCACTACACAGCTTGCAGGGCATGTGCATGGTTCGAAGAGCAGCTGGATGAATTTACCGTACTCCCCTGGCCACCAAGCTCCTTGGATTGAAAAGCAATCGAGAATCTGTGGGACCACTTCGATTGAGCTGTTCGCGTCTTGGGTCCTCAACCGAGAAATCTAGCGCAGCTGTCCACGACACGGCACTGGCGTTGGCGCAGCTCCACATCCCTCTCGATGCCTTCCACAGCCCGATTGACTCTTCGTCCACGTCTCGAAGCGGTCCGCGCTGAATGCAGGTGGTTATTTCTGCTTTTGACAGGTGGTCATATTAATGTGCCTGGACAGTGTGCTTCAGGAAGGGTAAAGAGATAATTTAGGATTCGAGGGCGCTTCTCAGAGACTCTTTCATGTGATGTTGCTATAATGGTTAGATGGATTTCGCTAACAGTGCTTAGCGTCCCGATAATGAAATGTATGTGCTGTTGGTGGAGAGAAAACCAAACATGCGCAGCTTGTCGTTGTTTCAATTTCTGTCAAAACTGAGTGCAAAGAAATCTGTGCAAATAGATTAATTATCCTTAAACACAACCAAATGCTGAATCACGTCTTGTATTTAAGTTATCATTGCGATTTTGCTTTAAATAACTCGTTAAAACTGACATGATACGTCTTCAGAAAAGTCACTGAAAACTGAATCAAGGATATAATTGACTTGCCGCCGAACAACATAAACATTCTTTGTGGCAGTATTCCATTACTGACATATTAGGCGATCAAGAGAACTACCTCATTTCATAATGCTGCAGGCGTTTTCATCTGACGAAAGAGACGTAAAATTTGTAAACATTCTCTCTATCTCTCTTTCAGTCTACTGTTACAGTATAAAGCACTCAATCTTCAGGCCACAAGTGGCCCATCGGGACCATCTGACCGCCGTGTCATCCTCAGATAAGGATGTGGATAGGAGGGGCATGTGGTCAGCACACCGCTCTCCGGGTCGTTATTATGGTTTTCTGTGACCGGAGACGCTGCTATTCGGTCGAGTAGCCCCTCAATTGGCATCACGAGGCTGAGTGCACCCCGAAAAATGGCAACAGCGCATGGAGGCCCGGATGATCACCCATCCAAGTTCCGGCCACGCCCGACAGCGCTTAACTTCGGTGATCTGATGTTCCAGTATAGCCATCCTTAAATTATATTTAGATAGTTTTATGACGTTTACAAACCATCGTCCCTTCTTTTTAACCACCCTACGGTGTTGGAAAGCTTTTCCGTAGGCAAAGCAAGAGAATGCAAGACTCAGATATTCGTGTAAACCCTATTTTTTTGGTTTCTGACAAGTGTTTCAGAATTTGCAGCCCCAACGCACTAATCTTACAGTATTAATTATATATCGACGAAATAGCAAGCTCACCTACGTGATCTCAATACTTATAAATATGGCAATTCTGCTCGCGAAATAATGCAACGAACAAGTTACTCTGAACCTAAGTCTGATCTACACGTCAAATAATTGGCGCATAATGTTAACTAAAAAGAATCCGAATAAAAAAAAGTGTCCTGGTCATCGCGTGAGTGTACCTACGGTTAAATTTTTCACCTGATCCATATATCAAAGAAGAATGAATAAACGTGTAAGATACAAACCGACCTTTCATTCGTAACGTTATTTCTAAGAAAGGCAGAAAACGATTTATTATTCATCAAACAAAAGTGGACATAATTGTTTATTTAAAGGAAAAGAGCATGCTTCTAACCAAATGAAGTTTATTTACTAACATAGTTATTTATCCTCGTAAATTACGGAGGTCTTATGCACATACATAACTTATAAACGAAGTGTTAAAAAAGAGGCCAAGATGGTTCCTTTGACATCGAAACAGCCGATTTCTTTCCTCATCCCTTTCCAATGCAAGCTCTTCTTCCGTCTCAAATGACCACATCATCGACGGTACCTTAAAACCTAATCACCCTCTTTTTCAGGTTAAAAGTATATTCCCAGAACAAAAAAATCCTATGTATGTCGCCTATAATTCCCAACGTTTATCGATGAAGTTTTGATGCACTATGTACTGGGCGATAATATCAGGATGAAAATTTCTCGAATGGTATTGGACTTCAATGTTAGCAAAGAAACTCTTAGAACAATTAATTAGTCTACGGGATCCGCTCCGAAATGCTGTCAGGTGAAGCAAATGACCATATGTGAACTTATACACACTCCTTTAGTTAAATCTTCATCGACCACGGCCTCTCAGCCTGGAAGTTTTAAATGAAGAAGACGGGGGCTGTGAGGGCCTGTACTGTATGTTTATACACAATGTCCCTAAATTATATATTTATTGAAATTCAAATGCAGAGTGGTTTATTTAAAATGGTTCAAATGGCTCTGAGCACTATGGGACTCAACTGCTGTGGTCATCAGTCCCCTAGAACTTAGAACTACTTAAATCTAACTAACCTAAGGACATCACACACACCCATGCCCGAGGCAGGATTCGAACCTGCGACCATAGCAGCAGCGCGGCTCCGGACTGGAGCGCCTAGAACCGCACGGCCACCGCGGCCGGCTTATTTAAAAGATTCACATACATTAGTCTGTGCTTGAGTGGCGGCAAGGGACTTCGCACAAATAGCACTGTCGAACAAAAATGCTGGACATTTAGAGCTTGATAGCGCTACACGCCTAAGAATACAGAAACGTACACTGTTTTTATCTCCGTGCCTCTTTCTCAGACGTAAATAAGGCAGTATTGCCGCTCTAGTGGGATTTGCCATGCAACACCTTTTGTTCCATCTCAAATGGGTCTCTTTCCATGCTAGCAATAACAGCGTTATCTACTAACGCGGTGAAATATTGCCAAATATTTGTTCCGGAAAAACTTCTTCCGGACGCAGACCAGCGTTTGTTATCGGCGGCCGTGTCAACTTGCGGGCCTGCAGATACCGAGTCCTTATCAAAAGGTAAATATAGCAGGCGTGTAGATCCTGACACTGATAGACGGGTGTAGCTAAAAGTTTCAGGAGGGAGGCCACAGTCATACGGTATCTCGAGAGCTCTGCGTCATATGTACTGTGGGTGTCGGCAAAAAGGGAACTGGGGACGAAAAAGAAGAAAAGGAGAATTTTTTTGGCATTGTGCCCATCATAAGAAAGGACGATTCACATTTGACGTGAACAGACTCTCATGTCACGGAGCAGCTCATGACAGGACATGTCTTCACAATTTTTGGAAAAATATGGAACGAAACGAAGGTGAACGCTTTACTACGTCACGCTGCTCAATACACTACACTTTTAGGTGAATGGGAAGTTATGGGAAGCGACCGTTTTATACAAAAAGCCAGAATTCAACGATGAACAGGAGATTGTAAAGCAGCGGCTGTCTTACAGAACGTGGGGATTTAACCACAGAACTAAGGACCTAGAAGCGAAGAAAAATTCATAATCGACGTTCTTGACGATGCTGCTACTTTAAGGGGGGTTGGACGTCAAACTGGCCGTCTTGGAGCGGGAGAGACATCATAGGACATTTTAATTTCCACTGTCTATACTTTTACGAATAAATTCATAAAACTTTGTTAGCATGACCAGGAAGGATTCAGGATTCACAATCATAGCAGTGGAAGTTAAAAAAATAACAAAATAATTTTTTTTTTTTCATGTGAAAGTTCATCATTTTTTCAGTTCTATTGGCTGCGTTTGTTGCTATAGGTACACGTTTCTTCATAAGTAAGAGAGATTCTTCGATGAATTTTGCACAGCATACAAACCATACTTACAGGTGTATGAAACTCTAGAAATTATTTAATTTATGAAAAAATGAATGTGCTGTTACATTTTAAACTTTATGTTTAGAAAAAACTCAAATATTATAGTTAATTATCTCAATTTTTACTACAGATTTTAATATATTTGGAAAATTCTAGAGTTTCATACACCTGTAAGTATGGTTTGTATGCTGTGCAAAATTAATCGAAGAATCCCCCTTACTTATGAAGAAGTGTACCTATAGCAACAAATGCAGCCAACGGTAAGCGAAAAAAAGGTGAAATACAAATGTAAACAAATAAATTATTTTCTTATATTTTTGAACTTCCACCACTATAAGTGTAAATCCTGAATCCTTTCTGGTCATTATGACAAAGTTCTATGTATTTATTTTTAGAAGTATAGACAGTGGAAGTTAAAAATTCCTGTGGTGTCTCTCCTGCTCAAAGTCGTCCCGTTTGACGTCCTACCCCCCGTTAAAGAGCGCAGAAAAGCCAAACATTCTAAGACATTGGGACATGCATGTTCATTTGCTCTAGAAAAGAACAGAATTTAGAGGGAAAGATCACGCCGCAGTCTTTTAGTCCCAATGGCGGAATACCCTCAAAAAGCTGAATTTTTTCCTCACTGTCGGGGACTATTACCTAGAGGAACGACATTCGTGAAAAAGTATTGATGGCTTCTATATCTGTTCTTGTTAACGAATCGGGTACACATTTTCGTTATCCATGTACTGTACATCGAAATAATACCGCTTTTTCAGACGTTGCCTCTCTTTCGTGATAAGACGCTCTAGGATAGACATACCGTTCTAGTGCAACCGTGAATTCTGCAGATTTATTCAGTTAATACCCGGAATTCCCCTTGTATCTGATAACTCTAGCTATAATCAGTCATCAGCAGATACTGAGTATTTGGCGTTGTGAGAGGCTTTCGCTTTTTTGTTACTCGTATTTGACAGTGTAGCTGCATTCAGAGCAGGTCGACAAGTCCCGGTACGCAAGCAACACTTTCGCGCAGACGCTGCGATATCTTTTAATCTGAGGTAACACCACCAAGTGTTATCAGTGTCAGGTTGTGTCACTGAAGTAGGTCATTCCGTCTGTGGCACCGCTATTTACTAAGTCGTTTCTGCCACAGTCGTTTCCCTCGACCACGAATGTTTCAGAAACAACGAGGACATATCGGTTGGCTGAAACTAAAATGCCTTTTAGTAAGTTGAATACGTCTGAGGTTATTATTGAATTTGTATATCATACATCACGACACAGCACTTCTAAATATATTAACAAAACGCAGATACGGACGAGGGTGATGCGGAACTTTGTGCGAACGAAATATGGGAGATCAATGTTTATTTAGACTATGATAATGGTGGCTGGCCTGTCAGTGGTGTTGCAAAAGGTTGTAACCGGTCTATACAGTACAGTCGTTCTTAAGACACTAATTCCGTTGTAGCTGAAGCGAGTGGGAGTCTTGTAAGATATAGCAACGACTACTACATTCTGTGAAGATGCGTATACACTGTAAAAAATTTAATATTTTTGTGCCGAGCGAGTGTGATAACGATGCTCAATACACTGAACTAGCATTTGGAAGGATGGTGTAGTACCAATCTGACCACAGAAATTTAGGTTTTCAGAATTTCTCTAAATAGCTTCATGTGAGGACTGGGTCGGTTGCTTTAGACTGGATAGGTCGATTTCCTTCCAACCTTCCCCCATTTCGTGTTTTCGCTCCGCCCCTAATGGCCTTATTTACGATGGAATGTTAAGCCTCGACCTGCTTTCATTTTTTGATTCATCAATTACCATTCTCTACTTATTTGTATATCCAGCGCAGGATAGTTTTGATAGCACTATCATTTACCTCTTCCGCTGTACCACTCACTGTTAGTGTGTCACCAAAATCACGTCAGTAAGCTTCCGCACGACCTCTGATTTAAACGCTGTCATTCCGCGTGACGTGTGTGGAAATATTTAATTCGTTGTCGGATTCTTTTTAGAATATACATTCTAGAATTTCTAACAGTAAACTTTTCCGTGGTGGCAACAATTCTCTTGTCGAGTCTGTAACTAGAGATATCTGAGCATCCGTGGCCTCTCACCCTGAACACAACGGTGACAAAATGCGTAGCTCTTCTTTGGTTCCTCCATACCTTAACCATTAACTTTACCTGGTACGCAATTCTCAAGAATCAGTGGAACGATGTTTTCATAAGCTACTTCTGTCTTGGATGAATTACACTTCCTTAGGATTTTTCCAATGAATCTCACCCGGACACATACTTGTACTTTTTATAATAACTAATTTTAGGTTGTCGTTTCACAGTGGGTCTTTACAGACTGTGACGTTCGCCTGTGGCGATTGTCAATACGTAATTTTATATTCTAATGTTTGCAAAAATATGTGGCAAGAAGCTATTTATTGTAGCGAGCCACGCAGTATCCAGAGGGGCTCGGGATGATTAAAATTACCCGGTACTCGGCAACGAAAGCTGGGGGATAATAGCCGGCAGCGAAAGGACATCGGGAGGCCACTGCTGCAGAACATGACACATAATTTAAGATAATGTACTCGTAATCGACTGACGTGAGTTTGTTACACAGCGCCAAGCCAAAGCCTTTATTTTATTTTACGTATATGATACTAACTTTGAAGTCGATTACTTCTAGATATATATGGAAAAATACAATGCATTGCGTCCATAGTTTACTTAAAAACACACTTCGATTGTGTTACAGCATTTTATAGTTTTGTCTTAGTGAAGTTATAATATTTTTCAGTGATTATTGATTTGAAGTTTTATTTAATTCTGTACGGACAGTTACTTGTGAACAGGACGTAACAACATTCACTCCTTGGGAACAGTAAAAATTCTTACAGAATTTCAACTTTTACTTTCTTGTGTAGAACCGAAATATAATTTACGCAGTCACATGAAAAATATTATCAGGGACATCATTTTAATTAACCATTCCGAATTTGTTTACGATTTATTTTAGGCCCCTTTTGAGGGTGATCTGTCCTAGACTGGAACTGATATTCTTTGGGCCTCCAGGTTCGAGAGTGTGTGAAGGTAAACGAACCGTGTAAGAACATTCAATATTAATCTCTCGATAGGCAGATCGCCACAAGAAGTATACTCTTAATATTTCTCGTTTTATTCTGTATGCAATGAGCGATTGTCAACCGTGGCATAATAATTCGTCCTTTCCTCGATTTATGCCCCACATGTTACAATAATTTATATTGACAGTCAGCATCAGTCCGTGCACCAGGATTTCCTACACACAACATAATAGTTCGCGAACAGCCACACAAACCTTCTGACATTCCATATCAGGTCACTTAAACATATAATGAACATTAATGGTCCTATGACAGTCCCTTAGGTTGCGGCCAAATTTATTACGCATGTCTGTCCGGCCACCCTTCTTGGAATCGCGAATGATGTGCACCTTTTTCCAGTCGGTTGGTAGCCATCATTGACCAAGCAAGATACAACAAACCACTGCCTAACAGATAGTTAATTCTTTCGTATAATCTGTTTAGAATCATCAGGTATTCTATCAGTTGCAATTTTTTTAATGACCTTTAATTGATTTTCTATTAAGCAGTCACTTACCTGATTATCTATCTTTTCGGCATTCGTTCTCCGCTTGGGCAGATGAACTGTATTAACGATGTTCCTGTGTCACCCACATTTCGTTGCCTGTATGGTCATTGAGCAATTGACTTTGAACGGTTTATCTTCTTTACGTAAGAAGAAAAGTACTTTGTACTTTTCATCAGGTGGGTGGGGAAAATCGCACTTTGGAATTCAGTAGACTCTTCTCCCGTTGCTTTCGTTCGTGCATGATGGCCTCGTCCAGCTTTCGTTTGTCAATAAGGCTTCGATTTCGCTTAAATTTGTGATGATTTTCTCTTTTCTTTCGTAGCAACTTTCAACATGGCTACTGAACCACGGCGGATTAATCCCTTCCGTTACAATATTGCTAGACACTACACACATCTACCATCGATACTCTACATTTTCATTCCTAGAGAAGCTGACTGCTCACATAATCTGCAGCTTGTTTCTTATCGAACTTGTGAAGCAGAAATATTTTCCTACCTTTCTTAACATTCTTTCACCCCCAACAATTAATGCTACAGCAGTTTTATGATAACTGATTCCTTCCTCTACGTGAACTAAATCGAAAAGCTCGGATCTGCAAAGTCATCAGGAGATCTATGATACGTTACTCTCACGGTTCGGTTCTTTAATTAACTGCTCTACGTAAAGTCTGTAGCGTTTTATGTATCCTATGGATATCACCAGCCGCTTCAGAACGACGCTGTTTTCCACAACCAAGTAAGTGTTCACTGGACTGCTTTCGTTCTCTGATACAAAACACGCATAAAGTTATAACAGAGATTACTCAAAACAGAGACTTGACTGTAGACATGGTTTTGTTCCTTGAAATATATAAATATAGTGCTTTAATAGGAAGTATCTTCTGCACGAAAAGTAACTCAAATATCCATCAAGGTTCCAACTTCTTCGAGCAAGTGCACCTCACCTCACGTGAGGAATGGGAAGTCGTAAATAAAAATAAGATGTACAAAGGTATGTAGGCTATGTCATGACAGTAAACACTGCAGGGATTATTTTTCAGCGTAGTCTGCTACTATAAACTTTTAAACAAACTCAGGTCAAGGCGAGGTTTCTTGGCGTTTATTTCTGTGCTCGCCTAGAGTTATTCGTTTTGTTCTTCAGACAATGACAATAATAGCAAAGTTACGTCTGGGTCTAATATTTTTGGGCATGCACATCTCCTAATCGAAGGGTAGGTCCTTATTCCAATATTGTTTCTTTTCTGATGTTAACAAAAACAACGAGGTCGTGCAGAGGTTATGGAACAAGCTCCACATTTGGCACGGGAGACGCTCAAATCCTCTCTCAGCCGAGCAGATTTATATTGTCTGCTGATTTCCTCTGTTTCTTCAGGTTAATGCGAAGGCGTGTTTTTAAAAAGTCCTGGCAGATTTCCCCCTCCCATCCTTTAAGTCAGTGGTCATCATACTTCGGCCACAATGAAGTATTCGTGCGGCCCGCTGTTCTCAGCAATATTTTATAATAATATGCGTCTACCAACTAACAGCCGAATTCGAGAATGTCAACTAACGTTAAGAGATTCTTAAATGTGTAATTTTCGTGCTCAGTAACAAACAAATATACTTACAACGCTGGTTCTATCTGACTCCTTCATCGAATCAAAACTATGCTGGAGAAATGATAACAGGTGCGCAAGGAATTCGCCGGTCAGAATTCGCCGGTCACCTCAGAAGCTAAATTGGATGCATGGGCAGATAGCTCTGTCGTTTCGGGGTGAAGGGGAATCTTTTCTTGTTTGTCTTCCAGCTAAAAATCCAATGGCACGTGTGCCTCGTACCGATCAGTTGCTATGGCATAAATTTCAAACAGAATTAACAGGGGTTCGTGAATACACGTTACAGAGATGGTCATCTTCAAATGCGAGACATATTTGTTGCAATGAATATGAAGTTAAATTAAGCGTGTTGTAATACAACGCTTTGATGTCATTTTAGTAAACATTTGTGATCGCTTCTCACATTGCCAATGCTTGTAAATGTAATCAGTGTTTGTAAATGTATCAGTTAATCACCCGCGCACGCAAACAGCGTAACAACACTTCGTCAGGCAGTTACAGAGTCACAGCTCTGGTTGACAAGGGTGGCACCAATGTGAAACCGAAAACAGTCTAACAGTCCACACGAAGTGTTCCAAACGGTGCCGACATTTAACGATCAGTACGTGGGGACAGGCAGCCAACATTTCGCGCCCTGTTGGAGGCTAATAACATACTAATTTATATAGGTTATCGATTAGTAATAAGATGGGCACGTATGCTCCATGAGGTGCCGCCACATGTCAGAATTGGCTGCTGTACGAAGAAGTTTGACAACCACTGCAGTTCAACTGAGTTACTTTTCTCTCTTTAATGACATAGATATCGTCGGGGCAAAGTTTTCCTTTTCAATCAAGAAGCAAAGAAACTCTCAGCATCATTCAGTTAACATATTTCACGTTGAAGAAAAACAATCGTCCGAAAATCAGTGAATGGTGAGCCGCAACAGTTAAAATCTGGCCTCGGAGAATGGATCGATGTTCAAAATTCGCTGTAATTTTATAGAAGAGTTTTTCAGTTTCCTTGCACTGTCGAAGGAGAATGATGACACGTCTCGTTCAACAGAGCCTCGATTGAGTCTTAATGCCATGTTCTCTTGCATAATATGGGAAACTGTCTTGCACTATCACTGCTCCTCTGCCGCCAGGCTTGTGGTTAGTCATGATTTAGTTCTATAGGTTAGCACGATCAACAAGACGATGTTTACTTAGCGTATCTGCTCCAACATTTCACAACAGTGATTAGACACCCGTCATTGTCACAACATTTACTGAAGAAATACTTTTGTTCGCTGCTTGGCCAGACGACGCACCTTGCGAACAATTGACATTGCCTTTCCAGAGTGTATTATTCGCCACAGCAGCTGAACAAGGGAAAAAAATCTAACAACAAACGAATCATTTTACTGACGTTCTACTATTGCAGAACGCCGAGAAAGTTTATCTTTTTTGTTATTATTATAATTTTCTGTCAAGCACTTAGAAGAACTTAATTCGTGTTAAGAAGATATCAGTTAATTTTCTTCGTCCAGAAAGCTAATCGCTCTATTCAGAACATAGAAGACTAACACTGATCTTTTCCGGCATCCTCAGCAGACACTGGAAGTGGGTGTGTAATCCGATTCCTCTCTGAAGATAAAAAATGTAAATGTCGCGTTACTAGGGCCTCCCGCCGGGTAGACCGTTCGCCGGGTGCAAGTCTTTCGATTTGACCCCACTTCGGCGACATCAACGAATTAGATTCTGACGCACACTGACAAATATCTCTGGTGTGTTTAGAATCACTAATCGAACTAATTCCATCTCCGTATCCAGTGGGGTCTCATACACATGTGACTTCAGATATCCCATAGGAAATAATCAAGGCGATTCAGGTCACGTGACCTCGCAGGCCATCGGGTAGAACCTCCACTTCCAATCCAGCGACAAGGAAATGCAGCACTGAGAAGGTTGCGAACATCCACACTGAAGTGAGGCGGTCCACCATTATGTTGTATTCACAGCCTCTCACGAACAGCCGAAGAAACGTTCTCGAACAACTCAGATAGAACTCTTTACACGAAACTCAAGTACAGCTGGCCTTTCAGACGGCCAGGTAGAAGATATGGTCCAATGACATTGTCGCTTACAATGCCGGCCCAGATATTGACAGTAAAACGTACTTGATGGTGAGACTCTACTACGTTTTCTTCATCCAACACATCGTTATTCCTGGTGTTCGAAACACCACCACGATCAAATGAGGCCTCGTCAGTAAACAACACGATTTGGAGGAAAGTTTGTCGATCAATCCACTGCGGAGCAACCATTTTTACAATGCGATCCTTGGTACGAAGTCAGTCACAAGTATTGTATGGACTCATTGTGGATGGTATGGGCGTAATTGTTGTTCGTGGAGTACTCGCCACACGCTAGTACTTGCAGCGTCCATTTCACGTGCAATATTAGTGGGGTCCACAGCAACACGTTCAGCACCTCCTCTCCAAAATCGACTGTGCTAGTGGTCCTCATGTTGGCAGATCCCTCGTTTCTTCTTTCCAGTGAACCAGTCTCCCGCATTTGTTGATCGACAGAAATCAACACTCGTATGACGGATGAGGCCTGTTAGGAAATAGTTCCCTGTACAGCCTTTCAGCAGCGAGAGCATTGTAAGTACCTTCTCCACACCGAAGGTGCACGTCAGTGGGTTCTGCGAAACTGTACCGGTACTGCTCCATCGTATTGTACTGTACGTCTCTGAACAGCACTGCGTAATGAAGGTTCTGTCGTTAATTCATAGCACGTTCTGTCACGGGACAATGTAAATACGATACGGCAAACGACCTTACAGACAAGTAAAGTAAACAAAACCTGAATCATGATTTCCTAGTAATAAGGCTCGTGCTCCTTGCTTCCTTACTGGATATAAAGAGTGTACATGTAAATAAACAGCACAGTACGTGTAAACTTATACCCAAGTTAGTTGTAAATAAGCTGGAAAACTGAAATGCAAGACAATGCTCTAGACAAGTTTACTTTCATATCTTCGCCGACCCCAGGTTCGCTACCTCAAATTGTTCAGTGGAGCATTCTCTGTATCCTTTTACATTTTTGCATGCTCTTAAGGAAGCACCTTGTAAATATTTACATGGTTGTCAGTATATGTAGTATTTCGTTGTATTGATTTGTTTCTTTGTTTTATAGCACTTAGCCGGCCGGAGTGGCCGAGCGGTTCTAGGCTCTACAGTCTGGAACCGCGCGACCGCTATGGTCGCAGTTTCGAATCCTGCCTCGGACATGGATGTGTGTGACGTCCTTAGGTTAGTTAGGTTTACGTAGTTCTCAGTTCTAGGGGACTGATGACCTCAGAAGTTAAGTCCCATAGTGCTCAGAGCCATTTGAACCATTTTATAGCACTTGTTAATGGGATAACGTAGACCCAAAACATATTGTGGTAAATTTATGACACATTTGACAGTTGCTGCGTAACATAATCAGTATTGCGCAGTATTTTAGTATGCAACGTCTAATTACTAAATGACATTTTAATCTTTTACAACTCAAGATCTTCTCATAATTAATTTAGTAATTCTTAACGATTTTCAAACAGATCAGCTTGATTGTGCACTTTATAACACTTTGCGTGCGCTTCTCTCTAATGGCATAGTCAAACACTCTGAAAAATGGGTACATATCGCCTTTCACTGCGGGAGGAAAATATAAATAAGACAGATATTTTAGCTTCATCTGCTATTTAACGTAATCGCAAATCGAGGTACATCACTGAATTATCGCTTAATGTTTTATTTAAAGTTTACGATAGAATTTCTACCCGCTAGGGGAGGCAGAAAATATACGGGATGTTACAGACATCATTTGCAACGACGCATTAACCAGCAGCGATGTCCAGTACGCTATCAAAATCTTAAATACAGTTGTAAAAAGCCAAAAGTTCCTCCCTTATAGAAGAATTAACGTGAAACGGAAAAGCAAAGAATGTTTCAAGCGGAAGAAATTTGAACATACGAGTAACAACTAGGTAGGGTTAACACCATCAGCTCAAATACGGGGTGCGTGTTTACATTCTCGCAAAAACATCGACGGTCGCAGTAAACTAATAGTACAAGTTATCCTTCTGCAGTCCGGATGAAAATCTCTATCGACGCGCTTTTGGACTGCGAGTATCGGCCCGTGATGCGTAACAGAAAAGGCAGACCATCAGTAATTTTATCTACCACTGACAATAGATTGACAATGAGATCAAAGTTAAACATTCAGACCACGCAGCTGTTCTACAACGTGTTCGAGGCCCACCTCGAGAGTGACAGGAATTACACAAAACTTATTGTATCTCAAATGTTTGTCGTTTATCCACTCAAACATCTTTCTGAAGATACCACACCTAAAAGGTATGCTAAGCACATTTCTTAGCAGCTGCGGAGTATATTTTTTTATTTATAATTAATTACATCCAATGAATTACGAAATGAAACTCGAAAATAATTGCAAGATGTATGTTTTCATGTTTCAGTAACGTTAAATTGATTCTGAAGATTAAAAACCTGAAATAGAAAAAAATCAGATCTACAGAAGAAATCCTACTGGATATCAGCAAAAATAACCAGCAAAAAATGTTTCCGTTCGATACTCCTCTAAGAGGGGAAATAGACAATAAATTTGTAAAAAAACAACTTTTCAACATTCATAGCATCTGATTTTATTTCCTTACAAAATTCTGATCATGCTAGATAATTTATTTTCATTATTTTCACAAGTTCTATTATTTTTTAATGATGATTGTCAAAAAAGTTCAACAACAGTTGCTTTGAAAGCTATATTTTTTGGCTGTTTTGGCAAGAGAAAGTCAAGGGCCAATATTCGACAAGATGAGTGTGAGAAATCTTAGAAAACAACTCTCAAATTGATCGGTATAACTGACTCCTGACTCTTAACAACCTACGACTGATCCAGTGCAGTCCTCGTCTCTTTAGTCTGATACGTTGTTTTCCTGTCATGACAAATGGACTGCCCAACTGGTCACAATGCCTGCAGGCAGTGCTGTGTTGGAAAAAATTGGGACTATACTTCGGCAATGTTCTCTAAAGGTCTGCATCCGCCATGACTGAAAAACAGCGCAGAAACCACAGCCCCGAAGAGGAAATGCTATAATTTAGCGTGAACATCCTGTCAACCAAACAAACGCAAGTTACGCAGAGCTTGCTAAAAACGCAGTATTTCCCGTTCAACTTGACACTGAATCTGTTGTTCAGTCGCATTACGGACAGCGCTTTCTAAAAACGGCATGAATTCTATAATGACTAAGGAGTCTGTATTCCAGGAGGGAGAAAATGTTCCTTCTTACATTCACTCCCCCTCCCCATAGCGGTCGACTCTGACTTTGGCGGCTGAATGTTTCTTTCAGTGGGCTGTTACTATGGATGAAGTCAGCACTCATCTCTCAAACCATGCACTCCCTCGTGTCGAATTCCCAGTGGGGCCCAGTCAAACGCTCGGCACTTGAGTGGCAAAATCGCTAATACTTTTTAGATAACGGTTAACGGAATTTTGCGGTTTGACGTGAGTTTGACATCGGAACCTTCGATCTCTTCAGTTTCTCATCTCATCCAAACCATCACACATAAATGTTTTACTTCTTGTCCCAGACGCGGATTCTTTAGTTTTTGAAGATGGGGAATCATTTTCAGATAGCTTGACTCATTAGCGAGACACTGTGGTATTGTATTTAGATTAGTCGGCTTATTGTTACCTATCATTCACCTAACAAACATATTTTCTGCTAGTTACATGGGCAAAACTCTAAGTACTTTTGTTTTGTTTTAGAAAATATAGCCGTTCCACAAAATGTTAATAAATCGTGTAGGATACCTTAACGACTTAAATTCTTTGGTAAACGTTGCTTTTGGGACACTCCTTGCATTTTTCGTTGTTCGTGTACATGTATGTGCATCACATACATTAAAATACTCGTCGGAGGAGGAGATTAGTGTTCAACGTCCCGTCGACAACGAAGTCACTAGAGACGGAGCACAAGCTTGGAATAGAAGAGGATGGTGAAGAAAAGCAGCCGTGCGCTTTTGGAGAAACCATCCCAGCATCTGTCTTAAGCAATTTCGGAAAATCATGGAAAACCTAAATCAGCTCTGACCGGACGCGAGTTTGAACCGTCGTCCTTCCAAATGCGAGTCCAGCATATACTCGTCGGAGACTTGTCCATTATGTAATATATGTTTCCTGAATCTGTTTTGTAGTAGTTTTAGTTTTTTGTTGAAAAGTGGATTAAATATGGCAATGTGTATTTAAATATGGCCAGAACGTAAACATTAGGCAACGGTACAGGTCAATCTGTTACCGTAACCTTTACTTGGTATTCACTTCTATTGGCGTCGCCAACTCACGACCAAATTATCATCTTTCAACCAAACCTAGATCTTGGGGTATACTAGAGATCAGTCTGCCACCACAATCAACATTTCCGTGCGGGAAAGGAGCCCAAAATCACATCCTAGGGAAATCTTTTCATTTTTTAAAGGTGACCGACACATCAAATCATAAATTGCGTAGTAAATTTTATACAATTAAATAATACACCCTAAATTGTATGTTACACGCTTTTAACTGGAAAATTTCTCTAAAATGCCATTTTTCGCGGCTTATCACAAAATTTGCCCTCGAAGGGCCCGCATCATAGATTTAGCATAGGGGTCTACAATTCCTCGACAAGGTAATGAGCTAAATGGGATAAATTAATACACGAGTGTGGAGTGTGAGGATGGGGGGTTTACATAGCAGTGATGTTTATAAGAAATGAGTAGTACATATCCCAAATCGAATAAGATGGCTATACTACCAGACGTCGATAAAAAAGTATCCACCCGTCATGACTGTACAATTTACCGAAAATCACAGTGAAAGCACAAATAAATTAACTGAATCTGTATGAAGTTTTACTCGCAGATAAAAATAAACTGTTTTATGAAGCATTTATTACAAATCTGTCACAGTTGCAGTACACATTTTTTGGGCGACTAGTTTCGGACCGACAGGTTAATTCTCATGCCTGACCTACTGAGGCCGCACTGAAAGTGCCTGATCTTAATGACAACCATCTAAAACCGACAACAGATGCATGTTTACTTTCAAATACTTCGAACTTGGATTCATCGGTGAATAAGACTCCTTCCCAAGCCCCTGTTGTCCAGTGATGGTGTGTCGTAACCCACTGAAGCATTTCGTCTGGGCGCATCAATGATTTGCTTGCTGCTAGAAAATCCTGCAGGTTGTCTTTTGCCAGGCGCCGTCTCATTGTTGACTTACTCACCGGTGTATCGCTAGTTGTGTTTAGTTAAGCAATCAATTCATCGACAGTTTTGAATCTACTACGTTTACTGGTCACTACAAAATGCTTTTCCTGGCGTTCTAATATTTTCCCGGATGCTCCGGAGGAGGGCAGTCATCATAGGAGCCTGTATCTCGATGCCAGTGTACGGTCTTGAGAACTCCACTGACGGAAATCTTCGATTTCGTTGACATTTTTCAGACGCTATTGTCTTCTTGGTGCAAAGTGATTATCTTGTAAGTAGGCTGTTTAGGTTTTTATGTCGGTAACGCCACGTAGCGCTCTGTATGAAAATCACTGACTGTGCTGTGTGCAGTCTGTGGCTGGGTTGCATTGTTGGAATATTTGTTATTGTAGTGTTGGGCAGTTGATTGTGAACAGCACGTAGCGTTCGCACTTGGAGGTGAGCCGCCAGCACTGGTGGATGTGGGGAGAGAGATGGCAGAGTTTTGAGAGTGGACGATGTGGACGTGTGTCCGTCAGAAAAACGAAATTTGTAAGACTGGGTGTCATGAACCGATATATATATATATATATATATATATATATATATATATATATATATATAATGACTTTTGAACACTATTAAGGTAAATACATTGTTTGTTCTCTATCAAAATCTTTCATTTGTTAACTATGCCTATCAGTAGTTAGAGCCTTCAGTAGTTAGAATCTTTTATTTAGCTGGCAGTATTGGCGCTCGCTGTATTGCAATAGTTCGAGTAACGAAGATTTTTGTGACGTAAGTGATTCATGAGAGGTATAGGTTATTGTTAGTCGGGACCATTCTTTTGTAGGGATTATTGAAAGTCAGATTGCGTTGCGCTAAAAATATTGTGTTTCATTTAGTGTTGATCAGAATAAGTAAAGAGAGAAATGTATGAGTACATTCAGTTTTGCTCAGCTGTTTGAAAATCAAATAACGTAAGAGGTTTACCAACACAGTAATTCATAAAATTTTCTAAGGGGATGTTTCAATATTTACCCATGAATCAAAGAATGTGGCACTATGGGACCATTTTAAATTGCTTTCTCTGGGCATAATAGCTTATTTCGCGACGTGTCCTACATTCATACAAACTGAACTACAAGTGAACGAAATTACAAACAACATACCTCTACACAGTCGTGCTGTATACTGACGCCTCTAGCGTGTTTAGTAGACCTTGTAAGTAGGCTGTTTAGGTTTTTTTTTATTGGTAACGCCTTGTAGCGCTCTATATAAAAATCACAGCGCTGTGTACAGTCTGTGGCTGGTTTGCATTGTTGGAATTTGCTAATGTAGTGTTGGGCAGAAGGCTGTTAACAGCGCGTAGCGTTGCGCAGTTGGAGGTGAGCCGCCAGCAGTGGTGGATGTGGGGAGAGAGAAGGCGGAGTTTTGAGAGCGGATGATCTGGACAGAGACAGTAAATTTGTAATATTGGATATCATGGACTGATATAGATATTATGACTTTTGAACACTATTAAGGTAAATACATAGTTTGTTCTCTATCAAAATCTTTCATTTGCTAACTATGCCTATCAGTAGTTAGTGCCTTCAGTAGTTTGAATCTTTTATTTTGCTGGCAGTACTGGCGCTCGCTGTATTGCAGTAGTTCGAGTAACGAAGATTTTTATGAGGTAAGAGTTCATGGAAGGTATAGGTTATTGTTAGGGCCATTCTTTTGTAGGGATTACTGAAAGTCAGATTGGGTTGCGCTAAAAATATTGTGTGTCACTTTAGTGAATGTCTGAGTACGTTCAGTTTTGCTCAGCTGTTTGAAAATCAAATAACGTAAGATGTTTATCAGCACAGTAATTCATTAATTTTTCTAAGGGGACGTTTCAACCTGCTTGGGTAGGTGAAGTTTGCTTATATTAAAATGACCAATACGAATATGCATTTGAGTGTACAATAATTATCTGTACGGTTCTGTATCATTAATATTCGTTATTTGAGCATACTCTTCTGTATTCTAACCTATAACTTACATAGATCACTCTCATCTTGCTCCGTTGTAATGCTCAGCATGTTGCTTCCGAACTTATGGAGGGTAGTGTAGACGCTATATGTACTACAGGTGTGGCAGGTTTGTCATTAAGTCTTCATGGAACAAGAGGGTTGCTGGTCCTACGTCAACGAGACGTTGACACCGCATAAGAAATCGTTTTGCATTACACCTGGGATCAGATGGCGGGTACTCACCCCTGCGCAGGCCGACCTTGACGCAGTAGGAGAGGTCGTGGAAGGCGAGGTCCAGGCGCACCCTGCGCGGCGACCCCGACTCGGGCCGCGGTTTGTCGTCGCCGTGGCTCATGGCGCGCGCACCACACGACACAGCACAGGCGGAGCGCCGGCGCAGCTGACAGGCGCCTACTGAGCGTCCGTGGCGACGCCGCAGCCGCAGCCGCAGCCGGCGACGACGTCTGCCCCCACTCCTCCCCCCGGCCGGCGCACGTGGACTGTCGCGGCAGCGCCTGCCCACACCGCCACCCGCAACTCCTGTCGAATCGGACAGTTGTCTCACGTCGCTTTCTACCCGTGTCTTATCTCACAGCAGTGCAGCATACTCGTCACAGGTACGAAAGCTCGACACTGGAACTTTCACGGCCGGGAATATTACCAGTAATAAAATGTTCCCGGCTATTATGCCGTGCTCGAGTGGATTTCAATTTAAACTCATTGTGTGTGTATTCAACCGGGGACCTAGAAACGACTGAGAGGCTTCTTCCCGCCGTAATAATAACAATGTCGTGTGACGAGGGCCTCCCGTCGGATATATCGCTGGCCTGGTGCAAGTCTTTCGATTCGAGGCCACTTCGGAGACGTCGATGGGGATGAAATGATGATGATTAGGACAACACAACACCCACTCCCTGAGCAGAGAAAATCTGCGACCCAGCCAGGAATCGAACCCGGGCCCTTAGGACTGACAGTCTGTCACGCTGACCACTTTTTTTATTTTGCAAAAACATTTATTAAAAAAACACTGTTACACATTACAAATACATACTAAGTTATACATACACGAAGTTATTTAAACAAAACGGTTTGATCATTTCAATTACGTTCACGTTAAGGAAAGACAACAGAAAATTGTGTTACTAAATTACCAGAAAGAGTTAAGTTAAACATCAAGAAAATTTTTTTAAAGACATTCAAACTTCAACCTGAAGAAGTAAAATCTGCACTTTGAATTACATGAGCTCCAGTCTTTACAGAAGCATGATAAGTTATTTATGATGGATATCAACAAGTTGGTGGGATAATTTTAAATATAAAACAATTTAATAATCATATTAGACAGTTTCTGAAATACTTGAGAATGGCGGAAAGGGGATATATAATAAAGTTGACGAGCCTTTCAACTACACTTTGTGGACATTAATTGAATCTTAAGTATCTGAAGTGATCAGATCTGTATAATTAGTCTTTCACTGCGAAACTGACTTACACATCACGGTGCAAAAATGAACAGGGCAATGTGCCAGCCATTGAATATTACATTTATCAGATAGAATCTTATGGTTTTAACCAATCGCTAAGGGCATTTCTATAAAAACTGTCTATTTCCAAATTTCTAGAATAAGTCAATAATGCACCTTTAATGTTTTATGTTTTGACACTATTAGACACACAATCAATGTCACATAAGCTCTGTACATTAGCTTATAAATTTCAAGAATTACTCTCTGAAGTAGAAAAAGCAAACATCATAAACATACTGTAAAATCTTAAATAGTATCCTTAAGGTAACTACAATACATCTCTGTCAACATAGTCTTCTTTTTTATACACTCCTGGAAATTGAAATAAGAACACCGTGAATTCATTGTCCCAGGAAGGTGAAACTTTATTGACACATTCCTGGGGTCAGATACATCACATGATCACACTGACAGAACCACAGGCACATAGACACAGGCAACAGAGCATGCACAATGTCGGCACTAGTACAGTGTATATCCACCTTTCGCAGCAATGCAGGCTGCTATTCTCCCATGGAGACGATCGTAGAGATGCTGGATGTAGTCCTGTGGAACGGCTTGCCATGCCATTTCCACCTGGCGCCTCAGTTGGACCAGCATTCGTGCTGGACGTGCAGACCGCGTGAGACGACGCTTCATCCAGTCCCAAACATGCTCAATGGGGGACAGATCCGGAGATCTTGCTGGCCAGGGTAGTTGACTTACACCTTCTAGAGCACGTTGGGTGGCACGGGATACAGGCGGACGTGCATTGTCCTGTTGGAGCAGCAAGTTCCCTTGCCGGTCTAGGAATGGTAGAACGATGGGTTCGATGACGGTTTGGATGTACTGTGCACTATTCAGTGTCCCCTCGACGATCACCAGTGGTGTACGGCCAGTGTAGGAGATCGCTCCCCACACCATGATGCCGGGTGTTGGCCCTGTGTGCCTCGGTCGTACGCAGTCCTGATTGTGGCGCTCACCTGCACGGCGCCAAACACGCATACGACCATCATTGGCACCAAGGCAGAAGCGACTCTCATCGCTGAAGACGACACGTCTCCATTCGTCCCTCCATTCACGCCTGTCGCGACACCACTGGAGGCGGGCTGCACGATGTTGGGGCGTGAGCGGAAGACGGCCTAATGGTGTGCGGGACCGTAGCCCAGCTTCATGGAGACGGTTGCGAATGGTCCTCGCCGATACCCCAGGAGCAACAGTGTCCCTAATTTGCTGGGAAGTGGTGGTGCGGTCCCCTACGGCACTGCGTAGGATCCTACGGTCTTGGCGTGCATCCGTGCGTCGCTGCGGTCCGGTCCCAGGTCGACAGGCACGTGCACCTTCTGCCGACCACTGGCGACAACATCGATGTACTGTGGAGACCTCACGCCCCACGTGTTGAGCAATTCGGCGGTACGTCCACCCGGCCTCCCGCATGCCCACTATACGCCCTCGCTCAAAGTCCATCAACTGCACATACGGTTCACGTCCACGCTGTCGCGGCATGCTACCTGTGTTAAAGACTGCGATGGAGCTCCGTATGCCACGGCAAACTGTCTGACACTGACGGCGGCGTTGCACAAATGCTGCGCAGCTAGCGCCATTCGACGGCCAACACCGCGGTTCCTGGTGTGTCCGCTGTGCCGTGCGTGTGATCATTGCTTGTACAGCCCTCTCGCAGTGTCCGGAGCAAGTATGGTGGGTCTGACACACCGGTGTCAATGTGTTCTTTTTTCCATTTCCAGGAGTGTATTAACCAATGCCCATTCTTTCAAATATAATTTTTGACATATTACCGAACTTTTTCTTGTGATTCGAATACCTTCTAATTTTGTGTAACTCACACAGCATGTGTACCTTGAACTCTATGAAATAACACTCCCTTAGCAGCTACCAGAAATTGCCACAGAGGTGATATTTCACATCTCTATGGCGGGATATTGGTAGAAGTTTTCAACTAGCAATAATCGCTCCTCAGTTACACTTCATTGGTTACGATATTGCCACTGCGGAAAGGTACGGCCGGAAATATTACCATTAATAAAATGTTCCCGGCCATTATGCCGTGCTCGACTGGATTTCAATTTAAACTCATTGTGTGTGTATTCAACCGGGGACCTAGAAACAACTGAGAGGCTTCTTCCCGCTGTAATAATAATAATGTCGTGTGACGAGAGCCTCCCGTCGGGTAGAACGCTCGCCTGGTGCAAGTCTTTCGATTCGACGCCACTTCGGAAACTTGCGCGTCGGTGGAGATGAAATGTTGATGATTAGGACAACCCAACACCCAGTCCCTGAGCGCAGAAAATCTCCGACCCAGCCGGGAATAGAACCCGGGCCCTTATGACTGACAGTCTGTCGCGCTGGCCACTCAGCTACAGCCCTCAGCGGTTCACAACCTCACAACAGGCCACAGCAGTCCACCCACCTCACCGCCGCCCCACACCAAACACAGGTTATTGTTCGATGCGGCCTCCAGTGCCCCCCCCCCCCCCCCCCCCCCCAACGTTAGACAGCGTTTGCATAGCAATCGCCGACATATCTACATCTACGTCTACATCCATACTCCGCAAGCCACCTGATGTTCTGTGGCGGAGGGTACCTTGAGTACCTCTATCGGTTCTCCCTTGTATTCCAGTCTCGTATTGTTCGTGAAAAGAAAGATTGTCGGTATGCCTCTGTGTGGGCTCTAATCTCTCTGATTTTATCCTCATGGTCTCTTCGCGACATATACGTAGGAGGGAGCAATATACTGCTTGACTTCTCGGTGTAGGTATGTTCTCGAAACTTCAACAAATCCCGTACCGAGCTACTGAGCGTCTCTGTTGCAGAGTCTTCCACTGGAGTTTGTCTGTCATCTCCGTAACGCTTTCGCGATTAGTAAATGATCCTGTAACGAAGCGCGCTGCTCTCCGTTTGATCTTCTCTATCTCTTCTATCAACCCTATCTGGTACGGATCCCACACCGGTGAGCTGCATTCAAGCAGTGGGCGAACAAATGTAGTGTAACCTACTTCCTTTGTTTTCGGACTGCATTTCCTTGGGATTCTTCCAATGAATCTCAGTCTGGCATCTGCTTTACCGACGATTAATTTTAGATGGTCATTCCATTTTACGTCACTCCTAATGCCTACTCCCAGATAATTTATGGAATTAACTGCTTCCAGTTGCTGACGTGCTATATTGCAGCTAAATGATAAAGGATCTTTCTTTCTATGTATTCGCAGCACATTACACATGTCTACACCCTGCACCATGCGTCAATTCGTTGCAGATCCTCCTGCATTTCAGTACAATTTTCCATTGTTACAACCTCTACAGCATCATCCGCAAAAAGTCTCAGTGAACTTCCGATGTTATCCACAAGGTCATTTATATATATTGTGAACAGCAAGCAGCCGGCCGAAGTGGCCGTGCGGTTAAAGGCGCTGCAGTCTGGAACCGCAAGACCGATGCGGTCGCAGGTTCGAATCCTGCCTCGGGCATGGATGTTTGTGATGTCCTTAGGTTAGTTAGGTTTAACTAGTTCTAAGTTCTAGGGGACTAATGACCTCAGCAGTTGAGTCCCATAGTGCTCAGAGCCATTTGAACCATTTTGAACAGCAAGCGTCCTACGACACTCCCCTGCGGCACACCTGAAATCACCCTTACTTCGGAAGACTTCTCTCCATTGAGAATGATATGCTGCGTTCTGTTATCTAGGAACTCTTCAATCCAATCACACAATTGGTGTGATAGTCCATGTGCTCTTACTTTGTTCATTAAACAAATGTGGGAACTGTATCAAACGCCTTGCGGAAGTCAAGAAACACGGCATCCACCTGGGAAACCCTCTAAGTCTCGTGGAAGAATAGCGCGAGCTGGGTTTCACTCGATCGTCTTTTTCGAAACCGATGCTGGTTCCTACAGAGTAGATTTCTATTCTCCAGAAAAGTCATTATACCCGACCATAATACGTGTTCCAAAATTCTACAACTGATCGACGTTTGAGATATAGGTCTATAGTTCTGCACATCTGTTCGACGTCCCTTTTTGAAAACGGGGATGACCTGTACCCTTTTCCAATCTTGTGGAACGCTACGCTCTTCTAGAGACCTCGCTCGGGAAGCAGCGCGTTTGACCGCGCCGCTAGCCAGGTGGGCGTTTAAAATCATAGTTTCGTCTCCATCTGCGGAAAACCTTTTCAAGGCGGATCGTAGCTTCTTTGCGCGTCCGATTCACACTCTGGCTCCCTACTGACTCGGTGGCGTGACGTCACTTGTTTTGAATATTCGAGCGCAATTGGCCGCTGTCAACTGTCGTCGCTTCACTGTTGCTATCACCGCATGCTGAAAGACTGGTATACATTTTCCTCAGATCGGAATTCAGATATCATTCAATTTTACGCCCTCCTTCTTCCTCTGAAATTACTGGGGTGTTTTACGATATCTATGGCCTCTCTGTATAGCCTTTCGCTGTATACGCTTGTGGCTGTCCGTACTCAAGTCCTGTCAGAATGAATGTGGTGATCTTCTTGCTGCAAAGCATGTTCCGCATCAGCTGATATGTTACTCTTCCCCCTTCTGCAATTGCTTTTGTGTTTTTCTAGTCGTTCTTTAAGCGTTCTTTTTGTAGTACTCATGTACACCTCCCCAGAACTACAAGAAAACGGATAGGGCAAGGAACATCTGCGACCAGAACCGCTTGATACAAAATTAAAACATCTCACCAGTGCATTGCTCAAGAATGCGTACTCGTCCGCTGACGTAAAAAAGCGCAGAAAGCATAGTCATGCACATACGCGTGTGAAACTGTAAGTTCTCCTGCCATTCGTTAAGGATGTTACTCACTCCACAGGAAAATCTTGAAAAACGGAACATCATCGTACAAAATCATTTGAAATTAGCCAAGGTTGCTCGCAAATCGATGGAAAAAAAACAGGAATTTGTAGGAGTCCATGTAGTTGTGGGGAGGTGCACATGGGTGCTACAAAACGAACGATCAAAAAAAGACTAGAAGAGCACAAGGGCAATCGCAGAAGGGTAAGAGTGACAGGTCAGCTGTTGCGGAACATGTTTTGCAGACAGGAGACCGCCACATTCATTTTGATGGGTCTTAAGTATTGTCAGCCACAAGCAGATACCATGAAAGGCTATACAGAGAGGCCGTAGAGGTTGTAAAACACACCAGGAATTTCAGTGGAAGGAAGATGGAGTGAAATCGAATTACATTTGGATTCCGGTGCTGAGAAAGATGGGTACCACTCAACCACCATGGGATGATAGCAACAGTGTACTACGGCAATCGACAAAAGTCCTTGTGCTAGAGTATTCAAAACATGTGACGTCACGCCACTGCTCGGAGCGCGCTATACGGGATTTTGCTGCAGTCAATAGAGAGCAAGGGTGTGGATCGGACTTTCACTGTAGCTACGATCCCCCATGAAAGCGTCCTTCGCAGATGGAGACGAACGTTGGGTTTAAATGTGAAATCCATTCGACCATGGCATAGTAGCCAGGAACATTTTATTGATAGAAGCTTCTGTTTGAAAAATAGTGAGTGGATGTTTGCCAAAGGAAGTGGTGGTAATGAGGTAATGACCGTCCCTCTTCGACCTTCCTCGATGACAGGGAGCGGCTGAGAATGAGACGTCTCAGTTTAAGCCGTGCCCTTATCTCACGAATTTGCAAACGCGTCGGCTTCCATCAGATAAGGAAGTGTACTTGTTTGTGTACAAGATCACGTGGTGGAGGTAGCAGCTGGTCCAGATAGCACATGATGCAGCAATGATCGATCAAAGAATGCTAGCATTCTGAGGTGACAAAGCCTTAGGATGCCTCCTAATATCTTGTCGGACCTCTCTTTGCCCGATGCAGTGCAGGAACTCACTTGGCATGGACTCAAAAATCCGCTGGAAGTCTCCTGCAGAAATATTGAGCCATGTGTCTCCATACCCGTCCATAACTGCAAAAGTGTTTGCGGTGCAGGATTTTGTGCATGAACGGACCTCTCGATTATGAACTATAAATGTTCGATGGGTGGCCAAATCGTTCGGTCGAATTGCTCTGAGTGTTCTTCAAACCAGTTTTTAACAATTGAGGCCCAGTGACATGGCACATTGTGATCCATAAAAATTCCATCGTTGTTTGGGAACTTGAAGTACATTAACAGCTGCAAATAGTCAGCAAGAAGCCGACCATAAACATTTCCAGTCAGTGATCGGTTCACTTTGGCCGTAGGATCTAGCTCATTCCATGTACACAGAGTCCACAGCATTATGGAGCTATCATCACCTTGCACAGTGATTTGTTGCAAATCTGCGACCATCGCGTCTTGGTGTCTGCGCCCTACTCGGATCTTATCATCAGCTCTTGCCAACTAAAACAGGGACACATCTGACCAGGCCACGGTTTTCCAATCGTCTAATGTCCAGCTCACGTGGTCATGAGTCCAGGAGAGGCGGTCCAGGCGATGTCGTGCTGTTAGCAAAGGCAGTCGCATCGGTGGTCTCCTGCCGTTGCCCACTAACGCCAAATTTTTATGCACTGTCCTAACGGATACGTTCGTCTTACGTCCCACATCGATTTCTGCTGTTATTTCAGGCAGTGCTGCTTGTCACTCTAATCAAACGCCGCTGCTCTCGGTCGTTAAGTGAAGGCCGTCGGCCACTGCGTTGTGAGATTTGGTTTTCTCGGCACACTCTTCACGCTGTGGATCTTGGAATATTGAATTCCCTAACGATTTCCGGAATGGAATATCCCATGCGTCTAGTCGAACTACCATTCTGCGTTTGGTTAATCCCCGTCTCGTGGCCATAACCAAATCGGAAACCTTTTCACATGAATCACCTGAGTACAAATGACAGATCCGCCAATGCTCTGCCCTTTTATACCTTGTGTGTGCGGTGCTACCGGCATCTGTGTATGTGCATATCGATATCCCATGAATTGTGTCATCTTAGTGTACATGTCTCATCAAAAGTATCCGAACACATCTATTAATGAGGAACTGATCATTAGATGTCACCAGATATCTAATGGTACAGACAGTAGGTGAGAAGTACTGTGTTGTCTGCAGATAAGCAGTAACAGCAGAACGGATCGGTCAGGAGTTCAAATGGTTCAAATGGCTCTTAGCACTATGGGACTTAACATCTGAGGTCGTAAGTCCCATAGACTTAGAACTACTTAAACCTAACTAACCTAAGGACATCACACACATCCATGCCTGAGGCAGGATTCGAACCTGCAACTGTAGCAGCCGCGTGGTTCCGGACTGAAGCGCCTAGAACCGGTCGGTCACAACGACCGGCCGGTCAGGGGTGTTCATTGACTTCGAACATGGGCTAGTCATTAGTTGTGACCTGAGTAACATATCCGTCAGAGACGTTTGTCCCTTCTAAAGCTGCCCAAATAGACTGTTGGCGATGTGATTGCGGCGTGGAGCTGTAAAGAAACCACTACAGATAAACTAAGACCAGGTAGACCTCATCTCCGGACGAGCATGAGCATTGTGGAGGGTGGTTTTAAAAAATCGCATGACATCAGCGAAACGAATCACACTTGAGTTTCAATGTGCTAGCAGCAGTCCAGCCAGCGTAGAGACTGTGCTTAGGGAGTTAGAAATAATGGGATTCAGTGGTTGAACAGCTCCTCACAAGCCAAAATGTTGATAAATAACGCTTGAGATGTATGATTGGAAACGAGTGATCTGGAGTGATGAACTACGCTATATTCTGTGACAATCCGATGGAAGAGGTCTGGCGAATGCGTGGGGAACGTTACCTGTCATCATGTATGGAGGGACCAGTGAAGTACAGAGGAGGTGGTGTTACGGTATGGGGATTTTTTCGTGATTAGCGTATGGTGTCCTTATTGCGCTAAAGAAAACGCTAAATGCGGAAGAATAAGAATACATTTGACAGCATTGTACACTGCGTAGAGTAGAGGAACAGCTCTGAGGCGATGATTTTGTCAAGCAGCACGAAAGTGTACCCTGTCACATAGCAGTATCTGTGGAGCGATGGTTTGTAGTCAGTAACATTCCAGGAATAAACTGACATGCCCAGAGTCACGACCTGAAACCAATGCAATACCTTTAGGATTAAGTTAGAACGTCGACTTCGCTCACGACCGCAGCGTCCAACATCAGTTCCTTCTGCAGTTTTGGCTCTTGAGGAAGAGAGAGCTCCCATTCCGCCACGGACATTCAGACACCTCACTGAAAATGGCCCCAACAGAGCTAAAGCCGTCATAAAGGCGAAGGATGGACTCATCTCATATTAATTTCCATCATTATGTGTCAGAATTCTTTTGATCAGATTGTCATATATAGATGTAGAGATGCAGATCGTGCGGTTTTTAAAGCATTGGAAACACGAACGTTTGGATCTGACGAACCGCGAAACCCCTGTATCTTAAGCTGACAAAGTAGATTTGCGGTCACAGTAATAAATATATCTTTATGAAATTTGGCTGAATTATTCTTCGGGCACAAACATAAAGTGTTGCAACGTCAAAATAGGTGTCTTTACATGATTAAAATTAGTGCTAAAATAAATCTTCATATTATCTGATATACGAGATCAGAATTAAATCGATCTTTTATGCAACTAATTAACTGTGAAATAATCTCAGCTCCAACAATCGCATGCCAGTAGGAACAATATGGGTCGACGTATTTTCTTTTTCATTCTTGTGTGCACGTCCTGTGTCCTTATGTCCATTTTTTTTCGCCCTTCCTTAAAGTGTGTGGTCATGTGTGAGCGATTTGAATGTAGTAGCGGACGAACCAGAGACGTGGTGGCTCTCTTAATCTTCTACCAACCTAAACGGTGTCAGTGGAAGCCAGAGAGCAGGAACACGAGGGTTTGGCCAAAGATGTGTAAAGCTAAACTTTTCCCTAGCAGAGGTTGGTCATTGGCCTCCCCACCACCTCGGGCGGCTCGGGGAGAGCTCGGGGAGACGGTTAATCGGGGGAGTGTGTTTTAAGACAGGTAAGCGGCCAAACGTTCCCTCAAAACGGCTGCGTCGAACACGGGATAAAAAGACATTTGAATATGTTACTTATTTGTTAAACTCAACAATTTTTCTCGTAGCTATTTTTGCAACGATCATTTAGGTACCGGTTATAATTTTTAGGTCAATTAATCGTGTGCAGAATAATGTGATTTCCGTTAGGCGCGACCACGCGGTCTATAAATTCAAATCTCAACCCAAATCTCAAAAGTTACAGATTGCCTTCTTATTTTTATTTGTGGTGAACATTTTTAAATTATCAAAAAAAAAAAACTTTAATGAGTGTGCATTTTGCAAGATGAGTCGATTTGTTTCCAAGCGCTTCATGCTAAAAAATGCCGCCACCAAATCCTGCTCGATGCCAGCTACGAGGTGTATACAATTGTTCTGACTAAAAATGCTGTCGACATTCGCTTGCCCGTGTGGATTTAGTGCATGTGAATGTCTGTGTTTTGAAATAAAGCAGTGACCATGTGCTCCCCAGATCTTCCCATCCCCACAGGACTATGCAGATTAAAACCAACGCGGCTTGTAATTCTCAAGTGACAAAGACATAGGATCCCTCATGAAAATATCAAGAATGTTTGTCCATCTGTTAAATGCAAAAAGATTACTGTTAAAAATGCAAAAGATTAATCGAAAATAAAGATTTGTCATTTGAAGCCAATTTCCATTATCGCTAATTTATTTCTGAACATGTTGGAAAAGAGTGTCATATTAGTAGATTTGATGAATACACTCCCCAAATCTAAAGTTCTTGGCCCATAGCATGTGCCACATGGATAAGTCGAGTTACACGATAATAAAAAGAAGGAACGCTCACAATCTGTGCAGCGTATTAAGAATAAACTGTCTCTTTACTATTTAATATTTCTTGTCCTTACCCCAACTAAATCCAACCCAGAAGATTAGCAGGAAAGCTGCTACTTTTGAAAAAAGTTTTTGCTTCCTCATTTGTATAATGAAATAACTTCCCATTATCTGATACTAGTAAGTCAATATCTACGTCGGTATTTTTCGAAGATTGTTAAATATGTTACAACAGAGGCTTGTTCACAGTATAAAAGCACTTATCATTCAGCTTTACAGCGAACCATTTCTACTTGCCTTGCAGCCAACAAGAATTTTCGATTCTTGAATCTATATAACTACATAAGGAGTAGGCGTGAGTAATGAAATGTTTTTAATTTTCTTTTGAATTAGTGGGGATACCCAAAGTACTGCACTGTTTGATGATAGTTTGTTGTAGACGTTTGCACAAGAGTACTTAATTACACGTGCAACCATAGAGAAAGAGCCGAAGTCAGAATTAAATTAACTTTGTGTCATTATTGATATTGTGTGAATAATATATATATAAGAAGTATTTTTTATTGCTGGAAAGAGATATCATTAAGGAATAAATGTTGTGGGAAGTGAGCGTCAGATATGCAATATCATTAAAGAGGCTTTTGTAAGATCTTGGTACCAACGAAACAGAATATTCTTGGTGCTATTCAGAATAGATACTTATCCAATTTGCGTGCAGTGCCCCACAATATAACTCTACAAGACAACAGGGAATAAAAATGATGTGAAAAAAGCTTTAAGTCAACACAATGAGAGCTGCTTCCACTTGAAAAATGAACTGAAATGAGTTTCTCGAGTAGTTGATTTATGTAGTCGTTCAATTTTAACCTATTATTCAACTACACCCCAAGGAATTTCACATGCAAGATATCACTTCGTGGAAGATCATTAATGACTGTTTGTGATACTACAAGGTAATTTTGCTTGTTTGAAGCTGCATGTGTGTGCTGAGATTATGGCCTAAACTTTATGCTTCAAACCTGTTATTTTCCAGTTCAGCTATTGAAAGTTCCTAGCCTGGTGGTTATATTGTGAATTAACGCCAGCCTACAACCAACTTAAGCTTGTAGGAGAAGTGGACTCAGTTCTCCCTAGTTGGAAGAACCAAATCGTAGTAATACACGACGAGCGGGTGCAATACAAGCTCCTGTCACAAAATAATAAGTAAATTATCCTTTTACTTGGCCACTACGCACAAGGTTAACGTCTACACAGTGAAGTTATCCTGTTGAGTTTTCCTGGTTAGGCGACCCATTAAAAATAAATATGATGATGATGATGATGATGGTGGTGGCCGTCCACCATAAATCATCATAATCATCATATTTATATTTAATTGGTCACCTAACGAGGAAAAGTTGTAGGATAGTTCAAGTATCTTGAAATTTAAGTCAAGTCTGTATATAACAGCAGTTTATTTACTCTGTTTATTTCATAAAAATAACAGAAAACTGACAGAGAGTGAAGTTATCTGAATAGTCATTTAAACTGAGCAAGAAAGACGCTAGTATTTTGGGAGGAACCAAAATTTATCTTGGATACTACATGGCAAATAAAGTACCAAGATCCTTCAAAGCTAAAGAAGCCAGAACTACAATATACAATAAACCAAATCAGCAACGCTCGTTGTGTATTAGAAAACACAAGTAAGTGAGCTGCTCTGGATACGGATCACACTACTGCGGATTTGCGAACTTACATTTCGTAAAGAAAAGTAAAAAACGCCACGCAGCCCTACATGGTTGCCAGGTCTAGATTCTACGAAAATTACCTCATGAGACAGTAGTCAGTAACTGATTCCTTAACTTAATTGTTCCGCCTCAACTCTCCACTCCAAAAACTCCTGCATGGCATGACGACTCTGTGCTGTTGCCTATGTGATGGGCGAGAATTGTTGCTAAATCCATGAAAAGGCAGGGGACAGCAAGCGTAACTACCCTCCTTTTGTGTATAAGATGCACATTTTTAAACACAAAGTTAGTATTAGTCCAAAGCATTGTCTTCACGATTGGTCAGCCTTACACGCCAAGAACACTAACAACAGCGACGGAATTCTATTGGCTGAACGACTCCTTTAGTATGAACGCAACTGACTCTCCCACATGTCCGCAGCTCGTGGTCGTGCGGTAGCGTTCTCGCTTCCCACGCCCGGGTTCCCGGGCTCGATTCCCGGCGGGGTCAGGGATTTTCTCTGCCTCGTGATGACTGGATGTTGTGTGATGTCCTTAGGTTAGTTAGGTTTAAGTAGTTCTAAGTTCTAGGGGACTGATGACCATAGATGTTAAGTCCCATAGTGCTCAGAGCCATTTGAACCATTTTGACTCTCCCACATTGATCGGATGGTGCCACAGTGTCGTGTTCTTTGATGTTCGTGCAGAGAAGATGAAGTGTAAAGCTCAGTTGTTCTCTGTGGACTGTTGGATGGTCATCAGTTCACTGACCACATGAGGTGCAAGCATGGGTTGCTATCCGACGTCCGTGATAACTGACTATATCTCCAAAGGGCGTATTCTTAACCTAATTCACAGATTACGTTGTCCTGACAAAAGAAGCCACAGCGACGCTTCTAGTGACACACTCTGGGGGTGTGGGGGACACAAAGCTGTCTTGTGCACACCTTTATTACTCTACAGTGGATAATATGCAATACAATATAGCCATGGTCATTAAGTGAGTGTCTAAGTTAAGATGTAATTCCTAAAAGTAACTAAAAATAAAATTTCAGTATTTAGTCCGAAGTTAACGAATCTGCTCTCAACAGCCGGAACATCGAACTTACTCACATTCAGCAGCGAGGCACAAGGAGTCATAGTCTCAAGGAAAAGGAGGAGAGTGTTTTGAACTCTAATGAGAAATTAATGAGGTTATTTCTCTAGCATGCATAGTGTGAAAACCTGTTTAAAGTGATAAGTTTCTTGTTTTTATACATAGTTTTTATGCTGTTTCGGATAGAATTTTTTAGCCTCATAGAGAACTCTTGGCGAGTTTAGAGAAACCGTTTTATCAATGGCCATGTTAGTGGCTGAATTACAGATGAAGATCAACTACTCATCTACATAACTACAATTTAGTCGAGTTATTGACCGGGTAGAAGGTAAAGTTCTACTAAGGAGATCAAAAGTGAGCAGAAATATCAAAAAGATAAAACACAGTGCTTTATTTCAGGTCAAATGTGTTTACATTGTGATATCCGTACCGTTATAGTACTTGAAGGATTGAAAATAATAAATCGGTAACTGTAGAAATTTGTTGGAGTTTTAGACCTGCATGTGTTAATTCTAACTTCTTTAGGGAAGTCACTGTGGAGAAAAACAGATTTTTTTCAGTATACAAGTGTCAGGTTTTACGAAATCCTTATTTTGTTTAGATAAACCTGGCAACTCTGGCCAATGTGTAATATGTTATAGTTGTTGCAACATATTAACTGTGTTTCCTACACGGGCTATATGTAAAATAGTCAGGCGTTATTTATGGTACTGTGTGCAAGAATTTTATACGACACAGTTTAGGAGTGAGTGAATGTACAATTTACCTGGTAATGAGTATATGTCACTACTAAAGAAAACCTCTCTTGGATTCTTCAATCCAACTATCATCATCGCCCATCGCGATGTTCGGTGAAGAACTAGAGGAGAAGAACCTTTACAATTTGTGAGCTTTTCTTCTCTGATAGAAGATAGGCGTAATGATATGAGTGGGCAAGTCCGGGTAATCAGATAGTTTATTTATACCTCTAGGAAATTTACTGTACTTCTGTTGTATTCTCTTGCGAGTACAGTGCTAAAATAAAGACGGTGATGATAACTGTATCCAAATCTTCCTTACTGCAAATGACGTTTACCTCTTAGAGCGTTTTCAGGCAGAAGTTACTTCTTGACGGCATCAAATTTTCCATAGAGTCCAGTACCAATTAAATAACGGTCCTCCACTTGTGAAAGGAGATTATTTGAATAACGTCTTTTGTCATATGATTTCTGAGAAAACAGAAGAAACACGTGTGTTATCTCAGGCTGTTGCGACGTATCAGCACGTAGATAATTGTTAAAAGCGTTAATCTGTTCTTGCGGAAGCAGAGAGTTCAGCTGCACTGGTAATCAGATACAGTTTCTTTAGACATTGGTCTCATTTATCTAGCCTCAAGTACTCAAACTTTTAACCTGATTACTTTACAGACAGATGAAGTGCAGAAATAATTCTACATTGTCATGAATAGGAGGGTTCAGACTGGTACATCATCGGTGTAATATATTGCATATTAATTCACATAAATTGGTTTGTTGTTTTGGGGAAGGAGACCAGACAGCGAGGTCATCGGTCTCATCGGATTAGGGAAGGACGGGGAAGGAAGTCGGACGTGCCCTTTGAAAGGAACCATCCTGGCATTTGCCTGGAGCGATTTAGGGAAATCACGGAAAACCTAAATCAGGATGCCCGGACGCGGGATTGAACCGTCGTCGTTGCACATAAATATAAAGTATTCCTATATATTTGAGAATGTGCTGTGGGACTGTTTAGAGTAAAAATTGACTGAATAAGGAATTTAAATTTTTTTTTAACTTTTCAGCTACAGACTCAAATAATTCCACCTATTCCCACTCGTTAAATTAAGAAAGAATTATCCACAAATAAGAAGTACAAGTGACAGCAATCGGAAAGTTGGTTTGAACGCCACCGTGCTATACTAGGTTTCACCCTATTCTAGATGACTTTCTGTTGTATCAGACTACCAAACAGATATCAGTGGCGTTAAGGAAGAGGGTGGGATAAGAAGAGGTGTCCGACAAGGCTTCTTCTTTATCCATAGATATTTAAATGAAAAGCATCACTAAAGGGATCAAAATTAATGGTAAAAGGATTTATTGTAGTCGATTTGCTGGTAACAGTTTTAGCAGATTTTGAAAAGGACTGAACTATATGTCAAACATTATATCTGTTGTCTTGGACAACCACAAACTGGAAGAAAACGCAAACGAGGCTAATTGTGACAGATAAATCGAACAGCAAAGCAAAGGCAAATAAAATATTTATGCTAGTAAATAAATTTCACTAGTTGGAAAGTACGATAATAGATGACAACGAAAGTATAATGTATGTTACAAGAGGATCTGTAATGGCTAAACAAGCGTTTAAAAATAAATTTAATTTATTAATAAACAGCCACCGTAATATAGAAACAAGAAAGAAATTCATCGAGACATTTGTTTGGGCCATTTCAGGCCGTGGTTGTGAAGGAAGGACTCTAGGGACACAAGAACAGGAAAGAAGAGGCAAAAACATCCTGGACTGAAAAATCTAATGAATAATACTAAAATAAAAGACAAAAGACAAAAGGACGTTGATTAGTATGATAAGACAAAAAACTAAAATGACTAGACATCTGTTTCGACTTAACAGCTTCATAAAAATGTATTAGAAGGAGAACTTCTGGAAGAAAATCAATAGGCAGATTCAGACCTTACATATTTCCATGCCAAGTGGTCTTATGATCCCCTTCGAATATCACAGATTTTGTTCAGATACAATGCGCAGGTTTGTTAAATGACCAAAGGAAGGTTTACAAATTTCTAGCGTTGTGACTAGCGCAAGCAAATATCGCGATGACACTTCAGAAATTTTAACTAGGTTCGAAGTGCTGTAATCAATGCATAATTCTGGCAGAGGTGCAAAACTTAGCAAGATAGTTGAATAGCAAATTATGTAAATTCTGTAAGTTTTATGTCACTTGACGTACGATTTTTCCACCAAGTGGTACTCAGAAATGTCAACAAATTTTGTCGCGACGGAAGTTCCCTTAAGTTGAATTAGCTTCAATTCTTTACGTAGCTGGTTAAGAATCTTCTTCTTTTGTAGTCTTATTATCTAGTAGCTTGTTTACAAAACATTTAAGTTTCAACTGATTTGAATTAATAGCTTCTAGGATAGATCTGGGTGAATTTTTCTGGAAATAAGTTTGCCGCCAAGGTAACTGATTTTTGAACTTTGTATCCACAAGGGACGGCTGATATACACTCCTGGAAATTGAAATAAGAACACCGTGAATTCATTGTCCCAGGAAGGGGAAACTTTATTGACACATTCCTGGGGTAAGATACATCACATGATCACACTGACAGAATTACAGGCACATAGACACAGGCAACAGAGCATGCACAATGTCGGCACTAGTACAGTGTATATCCACCTTTCGCAGCAATGCAGGCTGCTATTCTCCCATGGAGACGATCGTAGAGATGCTGGATGTAGTCCTGTGGAACGGCTTGCCATGCCATTTCCACCTGGCGCCTCAGTTGGACCAGCGTTCGTGCTGGACGTGCAGACCGCGTGAGACGACGCTTCATCCAGTCCCAAACATGCTCAATGGGGGACAGATCCGGAGATCTTGCTGGCCAGGGTAGTTGACTTACACCTTCTAGAGCACGTTGGGTGGCACGGGATACATGCGGACGTGCATTGTCCTGTTGGAACAGCAAGTTCCCTTGCCGGTCTAGGAATGGTAGAACGATGGGTTCGATGACGGTTTGGATGTACCGTGCACTATTCAGTGTCCCCTCGACGATCACCAGTGGTGTACGGCCAGTGTAGGAGATCGCTCCCCACACCATGATGCCGGGTGTTGGCCCTGTGTGCCTCGGTCGTATGCAGTCCTGATTGTGGCGCTCACCTGCACGGCGCCAAACACGCATACGACCATCATTGGCACCAAGGCAGAAGCGACTCTCATCGCTGAAGACGACACGTCTCCATTCGTCCCTCCAATCACGCCTGTCGCGACACCACTGGAGGCGCGCTGCACGATGTTGGGGCGTGAGCGGAAGACGGCCTAACGGTGTGCGGGACCGTAGCCCAGCTTCATGGAGACGGTTGCGAATGGTCCTCGCCGATACCCCAGGAGCAACAGTGTCCCTAATTTGCTGAGAAGTGGCGGTGCGGTCCCCTACGGCACTGCGTAGGATCCTACGGTCTTGGCGTGCATCCGTGCGTCGCTGGGGTCCGGTCCCAGGTCGACGGGCACGTGCACCTTCCGCCGACCACTGGCGACAACATCGATGTACTGTGGAGACCTCACGCCCCACGTGTTGAGCAATTCGGCGGTACGTCCACCCGGCCTCCCGCATGCCCACTATACGCCCTCGCTCAAAGTCCGTCAACTGCACATACGGTTCACGTCCACGCTGTCGCGGCATGCTACCAGTGTTAAAGACTGCGATGGAGCTCCGTATGCCACGGCAAACTGGCTGACACTGACGGCGGCGGTGCACAAATGCTGCGCAGCTAGCGCCATTCGACGGCCAACACCGCGGTTCCTGGTGTGTCCGCTGTGCCGTGCGTGTGATCATTGCTTGTACGGCCCTCTCGCTGTGTCCGGAGCAAGTATGGTGGATCTGACACACCGGTGTCAATGTGTTCTTTTTTCCATTTCCAGGAGTGTATTTCTGCATAAACCACTATTTAAAGTACCATCATTTTCTCGACAAAATATTAAATTTCCAGGAATCCTTTTTTCCTTAGACATCTATAGTAATCGAATAAAGTGCGTCGCACAGATCGCTATTCAATCAGTTCAGAGAAACGTGGACATAAGGAAGAAAAAGTAATTTTAATCAGGCTTAGCCCTATTTCACATCAAATAAACTTAGAATTTGTGTATTTGGATGTTTTCCTATCAATTCTTGCAGAAACCAGAGTTTTTGGGAATGCAGTTTAATGAAAAAGGGCGAAGTAGATCACCAAAAAAGTCATAGGATTGTTACCATATTGGTAGCCCCGTTTTCTGACATATATTTTTGAGTTGAAAGGTGATGTAGCAGTCATTAACTACAAGCCTCTGAAACAGAATGCAAAGGATTCATTGTTTTTTTGCCTGCATGATTACATGCATTTTCGGTTACTGTGTTTTCCAGTGATGATGTCCCAAGTGTAACATAAAAACTATTACATTTATGAAACATTAGACTTACAATATTCAGTAGGTTTCCGACTTCTTAGGAACACACTACACAAGAAAAAGGTACTCAAGCTTGAAACTTTAAACAAACATGATTTTTGGACGTGAGGTAACACTGCCGGTGAATACCTAACGCATTCAACCAGTGAATAAGCTCTGTCAAAATGTTCTTTTGAAGTTTGGACGCTCAAGTTGTATATTGTTGTATAATTTCAACAAAAGGCTGCTAAATGTTGGAGATTTTTCTCCCGGATAAAAGTCACTGTTGTTGAGTCGTTCTGGACTGAAGTTCTGTGACAAGTTGTCATCATCATAAAGCCATTTTATTGATAAATTTTGGATCTCTGTTGTAAATCTTTTTCAAAGAAAAATCACCGCAATCAGAAAAAACTAAGATAAGTAAATGAAACTCTGATAAATCAGCTGAAAATTTTTAGAAAATATGGCTAATGGACAAAAGTTTTGTTAGAATTGTCATGTAACATCTGTAACGCTCTGGGTGCTGTTACAACTTTGACTTCATGTAATGAAAATGTGCATATTGAAGCAAATGATAAGTTTAATAGCTGTTCGAGACATCTTTGCGTTACCCTTATTAAAATTCGGAGCGTCAGTAAACACGATTTGAAAGGCTACGTCAAACGCCATGTTAAAAGGGAACAAAGCTTAATAAGTAGCCTAGTAGCATCTGCTAGCGCTTCCACGCTGGTGAGTTGCAGCAACCATCGTGTACAGGTAAACAGGAGTGCAGGAACTGTTCTGAATATAGTTCAGCTGTTGCCGAACGTGAAAGAAATGTGTACACTTCTAAACATATTGAGCAATTCAGGTTCTCTCATTAGCACCCACGAGTTGGTCCATAAAAAAAATTAAATAAAAAAAACTGTAGAAATTTGTGTGTCTAAGAGAATGGTTGAAACAACTACAGCGTTGAAAAGCGGAAACTGTGTTAGCAGCACCGCGAATAAAAGAACAGCAAAGTTCATTTTGGAAGAGTCAAGACTCCAGTGCTTGAATTTTTTGAGAATGATAAGTTTAGTACGCTCTGGTACGTCATAAACTGTTTGATATATTGAAATGAGATTTTAGCAAATTATAGCACTAAAGAGGAGAGTGTTTTGTCATATGGCTATTATGCAAAAATTAATTATCTACCATGTTACGCTATCAGCTACTGACTTTTTCGATGAAAGAATGTAATTTTTAAGGGCCATCGATATCTGGTGAAATGTGAGATGCTGTGAGTTTTGGAACAACGTAAGTGAAGACTTACACGTCGAATTTGTACCGAGGAGGTGCTTTTTCATAAGCTGCTGATATTACTTTTCCTCAGTTTCTCACTTAATAAACTTAATAAACCACTTTTCAGAATTCTCTCGGAGTTGCGTCTGCACAACTTGTTAGTGAGGTGACACTGTGAAAACTCCGCTGCAAACCATAAACATACTCAAACATGAGACCTGGGTAATTTCCATAAGTTCTCCAAAGGCATGGAAACGTTTTAAAGGAACTCACTAATGTGCTTGACGAACTTTATTGGGCAGTCCACTTGCAGGCTTGTGAACCTGGAAAAAGTTTTGTTTGAAGAAAACAACATTACCGCTGCAGAGATTTAACTTTTCATCATCTATAGTAATGGCTGGTTCCGGGAAACCGTATTTCCGACCCATTGTTGGTGTAGACGGTATCAGAAGACATGTGATAATATGATGAACAGAGATCCACCAAACATCTTTTCGAATGGGCCAGTGAAACAATCTCGAAGAATCACAGGCATGCACTATGTTGGCAAAAATATCATTCTCCTCAAATGAGATATCACAAAATTTCCAATTCTGCAACTGCTGCCGTACGTACACGTGACGTTATGTCCTGGTTGGTTCTGATATATTGGCAACAAATGACAGGAAGGCCCATAACATCTTATTCATTTCACTTGTTTCCAGATCATTTGGAATAAACAGTTGAATTCCTATTGTTCCAACAACCCTTGAAGGCTAAGGAAACCTTTCTGCATGAAAATATCTGGTTGACTTAATTTGGACGTTGTCAACAAAATGGAACCATTGCTGAAGTCTATGATTTTCTGCAGATTTTGTATCGTTTTTTGTTTCAGTAAACTCACAAGATTTTTCAGAAATACATGAATAGCAGTGATATCTTGTCTTAGGTCATCACTAATTATGTACAAACTTTACCTCTGTTCCCTAATATTTTATGAAACAGACAACAATGGGATGTAGAGTAGCTTGATTGTTTTCTCAGTGAAATCCTTCAACAGCATGTTGTATAGCAAAGACTTCCTGCAAAAGAGAACAGTGCACTTACTTGACAACCGCTCCACAGTTTTGATATACTACGGTTGATTATTTGAAACCAAGTGGTGAATTATCAGGTCAGAGATTCTTGATGCTGTCCCTATAACAAAATCATCTACTGGTAGTTGCTTTGTTTCAAGTGATGCACGATCTGTTTGGATCCATACAAATCTTCCGCGCTAACCCCGACATTGATGCAGCATGCAACTTTTGTATCGGTACTGCAAAACGTCAGACCCAACAAAAATTTATAACCCATGCCAATGATGCTACTAGTAAGCATGAATGTGGCGTTCTGGTGAGCTGCGCAGACACTCACTGACTGCACGCATGAGGATCTAACAATGAGACACCATTTTGTCTTAAGTTCACAGAATTTCGAAAAACCAATTTATCGGTCATGCTTGTTTCGATAAACATCGAACAAATCGACAGATTACTCTGCAACAGTCGTTTTCCTTTTGATATTTTCTTCCATTTTTTCTGACATAAAAAAATTCCTTATGCTGTGGCAGAGCGTACTGAACTTATCATTCTCAAAAAATTCAAACTCTAGATTCCTGACTCTTTCAGAACGAACTTCGACGTTTCTGCCTGGTTCCGTTAGCACGCCCTTTCCATTTTTCAGTTCTCCAGCTGTTTTAACCTTTCTCTTAGAGACACAAGTCTCTGCAGAGACATTTGTTTTAATGGACCAACTCCTAAGTGACAGTGTGAGAATTTGAATTTGCTCAATATGTGCGCAGCTTTCTTTCAAGTTTGATAACAGCTGAGATCATTCAGAACAATTCATGCACTCCTGTTTGCCCGAACCCACCGACTGTTGCAATGCACCAGCGTTGGAGTACTAGCAGATGCTCTTTGGCTACTTGTTAAGCTTTGTTCCTGTTTAACTTGGCGTTTGACGTAGTCTTTGGACTCGTGTTTACTGACGCTCTAAATTTTAAGGGGTGTGACCCCAGGATATCCCAAACTGCTGTTAAACTTATCATTTTGTTCCATAAGCACATCTTCATCACATGAAGTCAGAGCTGTTACAGCAGTAAGTTTGTCTCGGAGGTTCACACGACAATTCTAAGAACACGTTTGCCCAAGTGACCACACTTGCTGAAATATTTCAGCTGATTTGCCACACTACCACTTTCTTCCTGATTGTGATGATTCTTCTTTGTAAAAGAGTTACAACATGAACTTTGTACAGACCCAAAGTTTGCCAATACAATGGTTTTAAGACGAGTCAACTTTTCACGCTACCTCAGACCAGAACGACTCAACAACAGTGACTTTTGTTCAGGAGAAACATCTCCTACATTCAGCAACCGTTTGCCGAAATTATACAACGAATTACAACTTTGCATCCAGATTACCAAAAGAACACTTTGGAAGAAATTAGTCAGTAGCTGAATGCATTAGGTTTTCAAATTATCAGGATTTTTTTACGTATGAATCCAAGTTTGTTTAAAGTTCCGAGCTTGATTATCTTTTTCTTGTGGAGTCAGTATCTAAGAAGTCGAAAACTTACAGAATCAGTCTAGTATTTCATAAATATAGCAGTTTTTATGTTACATGTGGGACATCATGCATTGGAAAACAAAGTAACCGAAAATACCTATAATTATGCACTTAAGAAAACAGTTAATGCTTCGCTTATTGTTGAAGAATTCTGTAGTTAATGACTGTTGGATCATATTCCTACTGAAAAACATATGTCAGAAAACGTGGCTTCATATACGGAAACAATTATGTTATTTTTGGGGAATTTTGTAGCCCGTTTTTACCAAGCTGTACTGCCAAAAAATATTGTTTCTCGGAAAATTGATAACAAAACACTAAAATATGGAACTTAACCATCTGTTTAATGTGGAAAGGACTAAGTCTGGTCAAAATTACTTTTCCTTCTTTATGGTCATGTTTCTCTGGTTTGAATGAATAGTCATTTGTATGAGAAACCTTATTTGTTAACTATAGACGTTCAAGGAAAGAAGTCATCAGCGGAAATTTAATATTTTGTAGGAAAAGGTGGTTTTTCAAATGGTAGTTAATGTAACTCTGGATCAGTCGTCCCCTGTGGATACAGAAGTTCAAAAGTCACTTACTTTGATAACGAAGTTGTTTCCAGACAAATTCATCCGTGTGCATCCTATAAACTATAAACTAAAAACAGTAAAACTTATAAGTATTATAAACAAGCTACTAGATAATAGGACCACAACAGGAGAAGTTTCTTAACTAACTACGTAAGGAGATAAAGCTGAAGAGAAATTTTGCCTTGACAAAATTTACTGACAAGTTTAAATGCTACTTGGAGCATAAATCTAATAAAACTTACAGAATTTGCACTATGAATACTGCTAAACTATCCTGTTAATTTTTGCACGTGCACCACAATTATGCATTGAACTACAGCACTTTTAACACGGCCAACATTTTTGAAATTTCACCGCGACATTTGCGCGTCCTTCATGAAGTGGTCGCTACTCACAAAGCATTAAAATTTCGGAGCTGGAGATTTGTGAATCCTCATTTGGTCATTCAGCAAACCTTCATACCAAATTCGAACAACATCTGAAATTGTCGATTGCAGACCCCAAACCATTGTACGCGGTATCATACCACTTAATTTAGGCATCAGATTTGATTTTGCAGTCGATATTGTAGACAATATAACGTAGCTATTAATGAAAGTAGTATTCACAACTGAAGCAAAACCCGCTCTAGGTAGAGGAGATACTGAAATAGAAGAAGAGAAATCCAAAGCAGTCATGTATCGCTCGCTATATACCTCAAGTTAAGTATGCAATAGTTTATTATTCGTTTCTTATTTACATTTACTGTGAAATTCGACCCAATCCAAATTCCTTAGTTCTGGGTGAGTGCAGTCATGGTGTGCAGAAGGTATCCAAGAGTATCGACATCTGCACAAATATTAAGTTTATAACTACGTGCCAAAGTATAAATGCAACTGTCGCCTTGCTGAGAGTGTTAATGGCCATTGGGCTATATCATATATTTGACTTCACCTGTGTGTAGATTTCATTCCGTTGTCATATTTACATATCACAATCTACTGCTGTCCGTATTACAATAGGGCCCCAAGCAGTGGTCACAGACAAAGTATTTCAAAAAGCTTGATACGTTTAAGGCACTTGCCATTCAGTGCAAGTTCATGAAAGACAGAGTAAAAATATTATGCTAATTTATCAGCGAAATATCTATGAATCATATCATGATACTCGTTTTCATTGCATAGTGCATGTCATGAATATTCACAAATGTGTAATTGCCATCGATACTGAACGTAAAGACACAATGTAGCAGTACGCTAACTTTATCAAACGGTCTTAAAAGTAAAGAATATTACCTTAGAGTTCAGTCTGACCTATTTCTTGAAATCCACGTTGATTTGGTCGTCCAGAAAAATGATTTAAAAACTCAAAACAGAACGAAATTTTTCCTGCCCTCGCCGTAGGAAATACATATATTGCTTTCCGTAAAGTAGAGCAGCAACGAAGTATGCAAATATTGATGCCAATATTATCTCTGGTTTATAACATAGAATCAAAGATTCCTCTAAAGTCGAGCTCTTTGTCACAGAGATATTTTACCTCCATGTTTGTTTTACATATTGTGTAACTGAAGTAATGGGAATACTACGCCTCGTAACTGTTGTCTTCCAAAAAGTTTCTTAATAACATTAGGAGCAGTTTGACTACTGTTTAACTGTGTTATCACAGTCTTGCTGACCATAATCTCGCCGATTTTTGTGACGATAATTGCAAATCAGGGAAGACTGCTTTTTACAGTACAGTTAGTGTAAAAACTTTTATTTCTGCTTTCGTAAGTAGGCCTAATATTAAGAACCATAAACGAGAAAACTTAAATCTTTTACTGTTGGTTTCTGTATTTACTTTCTGTGGTTTCATGACAGAATCTCTCGATACACCATTTTCCTTGTGCGTTACATGTTTCCCATCATCCATCAACTTGTAGCAGATCTATCACTTTTCTTTTTCTTCGAGATACCCTTGTCAGCACATAGGATTTTTCTTAAGCGATCAGCTCTCTTATTCTGAATCAGTGATTTTTTTCGGAAAAAGTAACAGTTTACAGTTTTAAATTGAAAATATTAACTCTGCTTAAAGCGTTGGAGATAATACACATCACCAACATGAAGACTGTGTATTTTCGAACGTTTGAAGACTATATTCGACGTATTTGTGTTTTATTAAACCACATTTTACTTTTTTTACGATTGGTACGAGAGATTTATTTACATATTATACTCTACTTTGGTCTGCTATTAATTATTATTATTTTTATTGTTATTATTGTCGACAGAGATTATTTGCTTTCAATTGTTGATAAAAACAGATCGCTCCTCAAACATGAGCAATGTACGAAGCACTTTTAAACTGGATTTCGAACGCCACTGTGTTGTGAAGTTTGAGAACGAACTGTTATGTTTAGTAGTGGTGGCATGCGGATTCAACGAATACTCGCAAAATGATGAAATAAATTTATTAAATATGTTTTGAAATGCTTTACTTGGAGGCCGTAGGCTACGTTAGAGATTTTACAGAGTACGTTACATTTTTCATTAACGCAAAGTGTGTTGGGTCTTTCCAGTTTGTATTCCGCAAATATTTTTTCAAGTCCAAATTCTTTATTTATTAGTTTGTAGTTCCACTGCAGCTATTTATACAACGGCTTTACAATCTCGGTGAATTTATGAAAGTGTTATTATGGCCGGTTGTACAAACTCCCGTTAGCAGCTATTCTCGGAAAAGCGCGGAAAAACGTTGTACCAAACCGGAATAACGCCTAACCGCAGAATAAGCTAGGGACAATTTCACCAGTGATTTTGGATTGGGTTAGCGAATTTAACTGGAAAAAATTTTTTGTCGATGGCAGGATTATGGTAGAACTAGACAATGAAGACAAGATTTCGGCATAATTATTTTTTACAGTGAGGAAGGAGAAGAAAGTGAGAGTCAAGTCAATTACCTTGAGGAATATGACGATTCAGAATTTAGATTTCGTCCATTGAAGGAAGACGTAATTCGTCTTTTCGATCTCGTACGTGAGAAATTGGAGCATATGACTGACAGTTGAGAATATTTCTGTGTTTCCTAACTTACTTGGTTAATTGTAATACTATGCATTTGGTGTCAGTACTTCCTGAATGATATACTGTTACGTGCATAAAAATAATAATTCATACAAAAGTAGTCTCGTTTATCTGCTGCGTGTTACAACTGCTGCAGTATTAAAGAAAAACTTCTTAGTTTTGTTTAGCAGACAACGCCAAAATAGACCTAGTTAAGCCGAAAAAATGACATCATTCTAGAGCGCCATTTATATTAAAATCTTTTTCGGTATTACACAACAACATTGTGATTATTTTATGTAACAAGAAGTTTAATAGTACACCAATGTTTCGAGTATACTCAGTCGCATCCAAAGCAGGAAATACTGTTCGCTCTTAACTGCCAATGAGACAACAATTTCCCATCTTTTAGTGAATGCTTCAGAGGAACGAGATTGTCTCCCACCTAGCATTATTCCCATAAACATGTACATCTACATCTACATATACATGGATACTTTGCAAATCACATTTAAGTGCCTTGCAGAGGGTTCATCGAACCACCTTCACAATTCTCTATTATTCCTATCTCGTACAGCGCGCGGAAAGAATGAACACCTATATCTTTCCGTACGAGCTCTGATTTTCCTTATTTTATCGTGGTGATTGTTTCTCTCTATGTAGGTCGGTGTCAACAAAAGATTTTCGCATTCGGAGGAGAAAGTTGGTGATTGGAATTTCGTGAGAAGACTCCGTCGCAACGAAAAACGCCTTTCCTTTAATGATGTCCAGCCCAAATCCTGTATCATTTCTGTGACACTCTCTCCCATATTTCGCAATAATACAAAACGTGCTGCCGGCGGCTGTGGCCGAGCGGTTCTAGGCGCTTCAGTCCGGAACTGCGCTGCTGCTACGATCGCAGGTTCGAATTCTGCCTCGGGCATGGATGTGTGTGATGTACTTAGGTTAGATAGGTTTAAGTAGTTCTAAGTCTAGGGGACTGATGACCTCAAGTCCCACAGTGTTTACAGCCATTTGAACCAAAACGTGCTGCCCTTCTTTGAACTTTTTCGATGTACTGCGTCTGTCCTATCTGGTAAGGATCCCAAACCGCGCATCAGTATTCTAAAAGAGGACGGACAGGTGTAGTGTATGCAGTCTCCATGGTAGATCTGTTACATTTTCTAAGTGTCCTGCCAATAAAACTCACTCTTTGGTTGGCCTTCACCACAATATTTTCTGTGTGTTTCTTCCAGTTTAAGTTTTTCGTAATTGTAATACCTAGGTATTTAGTTGAATTTACGGCTTTTATATTAAACTGATTTATCGTGTAACCGAAATTTAACGAATTCCTTTTAGCGCTCATGTGGATGACGTCACACTTTTCATTATTTAGGGTCAACTGCCAATTTTCGCACCATTCAGATATCTTTTCTAAATCGTTTTGCAATTTGTTTTCATCTTCTGATGAGTTTATTGGTTGATAAACGACAGCGTCATCTGCAAACAACCGAAGACGGCTGCTCAGATGGTCCCCGAAATAGTTTATATAGATAAGGAACAGCAAAGGGCCTATAACACTACCTTGGGGAGCGCCAGAAATCACTTCTGTTTTACTCGATGACTTTACGTCAATTACTACGAACTGTGACCTCTCTGACAGGAAATCACAAATCCAGTCGCATAACTGAGACGATATTCCATAAGCACGCAATTTCACTACAAGCCGCTTGTGTGATACAGTGTCAAAAGCCTTCTGGAAATCCAGAAATACGGAATCGATCTGAAATCCCTTGTCAATAGCACCCAACACTTCTCATGTGAATAAAGAGCTAGTTGTGTTTCACAGGAACAATGTTTTCTAAACCCATGTTGACTGTGTGTCAATAGACTGTTTTCTTCGAGGTAATTCATAATTTTTGAACACAGTATTTGATTTAAAATCCTGCTGCATATCGACGTTAACGATATGGGCCTGTAATTTAGTGGATTACTCCTACTACCTTTCTTGAATATTGGTGTGACCTGTGCAACTTTCTAGTCTTTGGGTACGGATCTTTTGTCGAGCAAACGGTTGTATATGATTGTTAAGTATGGAGCTAATACATCAGCATACTCTGAAAGGAACCTAATTGGTATACAGTCTGGACCAGAAGATTTGTTTTATTAAGTGATTTAAGTTGCTTCATTACTCCGAAGATATTTACTTCTGCGTTACTCATGTTGGCACCTGTTCTCGATTCGAATTCTGGAATATTTACTTCGCCTTCTTTTGTGAAGGCATTTAGGAAGGCTGTGTTAGTAACTCTGCTTTGGCCGCACTGTCTTCGATAGCATCTCCATTTTTATCGCGCAGAGAAGGCATTGATTGTTTCTTGCCGCTAACACACGACCGGAATCTCTTTGGATTTTCTGCCAGGTTTCGAGACGAAGTTTCGTTTTGGAAACTGTTATAAGGATCTCGCATTGAAGTCCGCGCTAAATTTCGAGCTTCTGTAAAAATCGTTAATCTTGGAGATTTTGCGTCTGTTTAAATTTAGCATGTTTGTTTCGTTGTTTCTGCAACAATGTTCTAACCCGTTTTGTGTACCAAGGAGGATCAGCTCCGTCGTTTGTTAATTTCTTTGGTAAAATCTCTCGATTGCTGCCGATACTATTTCTTTGAATTCAAGCCACATCTGGTCTACGCTTATATTATTAATTTGGAATGAGAGGAGATTGTCTCAAAGGAAGGCGACCGCTACGGTAGCATTTTCGAATCCTGCCTCGGGCATGGATGTGTGTGATGTCCGTAGGTTAGTTAGGTTTAAATAGTTCTAAGTTCTAGGGGACTGATGACCTCAGTTGTTAAGTCCCATAAGGCTCAGAGCCATTTTTTGTGCCCGGTTGTAGAACTGTTTCGCTGAGCGCTCTACATAGACGAAAAGTGTTTAAAGGCCTCAAACACGAACGACGGATTGCAGCAGTCCGTCGCTAATCGCGCGATCTGTCCGCTGATCGCACGTGTGTGGGCAAATCCCATTCATGCGACAGGAGGCAATATGGCTGTCTGGTTGCAACTCGCTTATCAAGTGTTAAATATGTCTGTGCAGGTTTGTTTTGATCCGATATGCCCACGTGGAGCACGGCCTTTAAGTTAGATTTTGTAGTTGCTCACGGAGCACGAACCAATATGAAAAGTGACGCTGACTGCGAAGTTGTCACTTTCCAAATCTAAAAACAGTAATACGCGACTCAAGCCGCAGCTTGGAGCGCTAAGCTGAGAGGGGCACCAGAAGCGCCGCGTGTGAGAGATTCCTGTACAGGACGAATCGAAATTACACTACTGGCCATTAAAATTGCTACACCAAGAAGAAATGCAGATGATAACGGTAGCATTGGAGAAATATATTATACTAGAACTGACATGTGATTACATTTTCACGCGATTTGGGTGCATAGATCCTGAGAAATCAGTACCCAGAATAACCACCTCTGGCCGTAATAACGGCCTTGATACGCCTGGGCATTGAGTCAAACAGAGCTTGAATGGCGTGTACAGGTACAGCTGACCATGCAGCTTCAACACGATACCACAGTTCATCAAGAGTAGTCCAGAATGAGATTTTCACCCTGCAGCGGAGTGTGCGCTGATATGAAACTTCCTCACAAACCGTCGTCACAGCTTCATTTCTGCCAGTACCTCGTCTCCTACCTTCCAAACTTCAAGCTGTGAGGACGGGTCGTGAGTCGTGCTTGGGTAGCTCAGTTGGTAGAGCACTTGCCCGCGAAAGGCAAAGGTCCCGAGTTCGAGTCTCGTTCTGGCACACAGTTTTAATCTGCCAGGAAGGTTCATCAAGGGTAGTGACTGGCCTGTTGTGACGAACCAGTTGCTCGGCCACCATTGACCAGACGTTTTCAATTGATGAGAGATCTGGAGAATATGCTGGCCAGGGCAGCAGTCGAACATTTTCTGTATCCAAAAAGGCCCGTACAGGACCTGTTCATGCGGCCGTGCATTATCCTGCTGAAATGTAGGGTTTCGCAGGGATCGAATGAAGGGTAGAGCCACGGGTCGTAACAAATCTGAGATGTAACGTCCACTGTTCAAAGTACCGTCAATGCGAACAAGAGGTGACCGAGACGTGTAACAATAGTACCCCATACCATCAAGCCGGGTGATACGCCAGTATGGCAATGACGAATACACGCTTCCAATGTGCGTTCACCGCGATGTCGCCAAACACGGATGTGATCATCATGATGCTGTAAACAGAACCTGGATTCATCCGAAAAAATGACGTTTTGTCATTCGTGCACCCAGGTTCGTCGTTGAGTGCACCATCGCATGCGCTCCTGTTTGTGATGCAGCGTCAAGGGTAACCGCAGCCATGGTCTCCGAGCTGATAGTCCATAGTCGTCGAACTGTTAGTGCAGATGGTTGTTGTCTTCCAAACGTCCCCATCTGTTGACTCTGGGATCGAGACGTGGCTGCACGATCCGTTACAGCCATGCGGATAAGACGCCTGTCATCTCGACTGTTAGTGATACGAGGCCGTTGGGATCCAGCACCGCGTTCCGTATTACCCTCCTGAACCCACCGATTCCATATTCCGCTAACAGTCATTGCATCTCGACCAACGCGAGCAGCAATGTCGCGATACGATAAATCGCAATCGCGATAGGCTACAATCCGACCTTTATCAAAGTCGGAAACGTGATGGTACGCATTTCTCCTCCTTACACGAGGCATCACAACAACGTTTCACCTGGAAACGCCGGTCAACTGCTGTTTGTGTATGAGAAATCGGTTGGAAACTTTCCTCATGTCACCACGTTGTAGGTGTCGCCACCGGCGCCAACCTTGTGTGAATGCTCTGAAAAGCTAATCATTTGCATTTCACAGCATCTTCTTCCTGTCGGTTAAATTTTGCGTCTGTAGCACGTTTTCTTCGTGGTGTAGCAATTTTAATGGCCAGTTTCAGTTCACTTACAATTGTTTGTCTGTCTTTCTGTCTTGATGTGTTTGGGTCCCGAATCCTGGGGCTGGCCTTTATATTTCGTATTTCATCACACATGATAACCACACCAAACACACACACACACACACACACACACACACACACACACACACTCAACGATTCTAACGAAATACACAGCATTAACCAAGCACTACTGAATCCTTCCGCAAGACTTGATACAGCGTCACATATACTGTTATTATAATCACAGATAACGCTTTACATTGCACTCGTATACAGGGTGCTCCATTGATAGTGACCGGACCAAATATCTCACGAAATAAGCATCAAACGAAAAAACTACAAAGATCGAAACTCGTCTAGCTTGAAGAGGGAAACCAAATGGCGCTATGGTTGGCCCGCTAGATCGCGCTGTGATATGTCAAACGGATATAACTGCCTTTTTTTAAAAATAGGAACCCCCATTTTTTATTACATATTCATGTAATGCGCAAAGAAATGTGATATTTTTAGTCGGACCACTTTTTCGCTTTGTGATAGACGGCGCTGTAATAGTCACAAACGTATAAGTACGTGGTATCACGTAACATTCCGTCAGTGCGGACGGTATTTTCTTCGTGATACATTACCCGTGTTAAAATGGACCGTTTACCAATTACGGAAAAGGTCGACATCTTGTTGATGTATGGGCTATTGTGATCAAAACGCCCAACGGGCGTGTGCTATGTATGCTGCTCGGTATCCTGGACGACATCATCTAAGTGTCCGGACCGTTCGCCGGATAGTTACGTTATTTAAGGAAACAGGAAGTGTTCAGCGACATGTGAAACGTCAACCACGACCTGCCACGAATGATGATGCCCAAGTAGGTGTTTTTGCTGCTGTCGCGGCTAATCCGCACATCAGTAGCAGAAAAATTGCACGAGAATCGGGAATCTCTAAAACGTCGGTGTTGATAATGCTACATAAACATCGATTGCACCCGTACCGTATTTCTATGCACCAGCAATTGCATGGCGACTACTTTGAACGTCGTGTACAGTTCTGCCACTGGACACAAGAGAAATTACAGGACGGTGACAGATTTTTTGGACGCGTTCTATTTAGCGACGAAGCGTCATTCACCAACAGCGGTAACGTAAACCGGCATAAAACGCACTGTTGGGCAACGGAAAATCCACGATGGCTGCGACAAGTGGAACATCAGCGACCTTGGCGGGTTAATGTATAGTGCGGCATTATGGGAAGAAGGATAATTGGTCCCCATTTTATCGATGGCAATCTAAATGTTGCAATGTTTGCTGATTTCCTACGTAATGTTCTACCGATGTTACTACAAGATGTTTCACTGCATGACAGAATGGCGATGTGCTTTCCAACATGATGGATGTCCGGCACATAGCTCGCGTGCTGTTGAAGCGGTATTGAATAGCATATTTCAGGACAGGTGGATTGGTCGTCGAAGCACCACACCATGGCCCGCACGTTCACAGCATCTGACGACCCCGGATTTCTTTCTGTGGGAAAAGTTGAAGGATACTTGCTATCGTGATCCACCGACAACGCCTGACAACTTGCGTCACCGCATTGTCAATGCATGTGCGAACATTACGGAAGGCGAACTACTCGCTGTTGAGAGGAATGTCGTTAAACGTATTGCCAAATGCATTGAGGTTCACGGACATCGTTTTCAGCATTTATTGCATTAATGTGGTATTTACAGGTAATCACGCTGTAACAGCATGCGTTCTCAGAAATGATAAGTTCAGAAAGGTACATGTACCACATTGGAACAACCGAAATAAAACGTTCAAACGTACCTACGTTCTGTATTTTAATTTAAAAAACCTACATGTTACCAACGGTTCGTCTAAAATTGTGAACCATTTATTTGTGACTATTACAGCGCCAAGTAGTCCAACTAAAACATTCATATTTCTTTACGTACTACACGAATATGTAATAAAAAATGGGGAGTTCCTATTTAAAAAAACGCAGTTGATATCCGTTTGACCTATGGTAGCGCCATCTAGCGGGCCAACCATAGCGCCATCTGGTTTCCCCCTTCAAGCTAGACGAGTTTCGTTCTTTGTAGTTTTTTCGTCTGACGCTTATTTCGTGAGATATTTGGCCCGGCCATAATTAATGGACCACGATGTCTAGCAAAAGGCTGAAATTTTTACAATGTTCTAAGATCTCGATCTCCAACAACCGTGAAACTTTTCTTGATTTCGTTATCTGTTTATGAGGTACAGAGATTCAAATTACCCTAATTGTACACGTAAAATCCGGTGTGAGGCGAAAACGTATTTTATACAGTGACGTAGCACGGAGAAACATGCTGTAAAGTGTGTGCGTTATCATCAGAAAGGATCTGGGAACCACACGCTGTAATTGTTGTTGTTGTGGTCTTCAGTCCTGAGAGTGGTTTGATGGAGCTCTCCATGCTACTCTGTCCTGTGCAAGCTTCTTCATCTCCCAGTACTTACTGCAACCTACACCCTTCTGAATCTGCTTAGTGTAGTCATCTCTTGGTCTCCCTTTACGATTTTTACCCTCCACGCTGCCCTTCAATGCTAAATTTGTGATTCCTTGATGACTCAGAACATGTCCTACCTTCTACACTGTAGTACTCAACCACAAAAATTTTTTTGCGTGTAAAATCCTATATCACGAGTAAAATTAGTTACACGTTATTTCAGTTTCACACAAGTAAACCATAAAGTTCTCTTCATATGAGTGGCATGCCCTTCTGTAGCAGGGGAAAGAAGGGAACCAGTGGAATAGTGCTCCTATTGGAGCACAGAAAATACAAATACGCTTCTGTTTAAAAGATTCCGATGGAAAAGTGGGATACCAGCTGCTTCATTCTACATTCCGCAGCATCTTTAAAAAAAAATCCAAAAATGTTGGCATGCGAACATGTTCGCGTTTTCTTATGCTGACAGAGAAGACAATGGTAGTGGTAAAGACACGAAAAAGTAATAAGTGCTGGAAGATAGTAGGCAGTGGTCGTGGTTTAGAAACAGCGAAGGAGACAATGGCAGTGTGAGAGAAAGAGAGGGACACAGTGGTAGTGGAACATAGTTGACAGTGACAGAACAGTATTGGGAAAAGAGTGAAGGATTCAGCGCTTGTTGGACGGGAATTAAGAGGAGTAAGGGGAAGTGGGTGAGCGATAATGAGGGACAGAGTCTGTGACGATGACCATGAGGAAGAGAGAGGTAGTGACAGTGAGAATTGACGGCAGCAGTGGGAAAGAATGAATAAGATAGTATCAGTAAAAGAGAGCTAGAAGGAGAGGAGACAGTAGATTTAGGACAGAAGGAAGGGGCAGAAAGAGATGGACAGGCAATGGAGCTGGAGGAGGTGGAGAGAGAGAGGGAGGTGAAAGAGGTGTACCGTGTTGTGACCAGAGGAGATGGACAATGAGAGGGGAAAAGAGCAAATGGACTAAGAGGGCTTGAATAAATGCGTACCCATGCAACGCCAGGTACTCAGCTAGTGTTTCAGTAAAGAAGGTACATAGTATCTGTTGGTGCAATAATTAATGATATACAAATTTAATAGATATTCCTTCACAAATTATATCAATACTAGGAGCCCCGCGTGACTATTTAGAGAAGGAGGCATTGTCTACTTCCTCTGCAAAACTCTTCGCAGATGCACATATTTCTGGTTTTTCGCCAGAAACGACAGACTCACTCATGGGCTTCATACTGTTGCCTGTCACAATGCAGACCTAGAAACTAACAAAAAAAAAGTCTAACATCCATATTCTGATCAACGCTTTCCCCAAGTTTCTTTTGTTTATCAGGCAAATGACGAAGTGGTAGTACCTTCCCAAATATTCTCAACTGGGTATCCCTTTGACCCTCTCTCGGCTCGCTGAGAGAAGGTGGGAGAAGGTCCGAGAGTTCTAGAACGCCCCGCTCTGTTTACTTGGCTACAGAATGAAAGATTAAAGAAAATGGAGGATGCAGTTGGCTTCACTTGCTCCTCAGACACCTACTGTCACCACTCAAGAAAAGCCGGCCGCTGGTGGCCGAGCGGTTCTGGCGCTACAGCCTGGAACCGCGCGACCGCTACGGTCGCAGGTTCGAATCCTGCCTCGGGCATGGATGTGTGTGTTGTCCTTAGATTAGTTAGGTTTAAGTAGTTCTAAGTTCTAGGGGACTTATGACCTCAGCAGTAGAGTCCCATAGTGCTCAGAGCCATTTTTTTTTGAACTCAAGAAAAACTGTATAGCTTATTTTGTTCTTATTTATTTTGTCCACAAAACTAGTAAACGACACGAAACAACTGCAGGAGGAAAGAAAAGTTTAATATTGTTATTGATGGAATCCAATTCTTCCAATTTTGTCTCGATATGTTTCCATGCTAAGCGGATAAAAATTACGTAGGATAAGAATTCATTAAAAGAAATACATATGTCCGACAATTACTGGTATTAAATTAAAATGATTATTTCTTTGGGCGTGTAGCCTGCATGCTTGGAAGAAAACTTGGGTGAATAACAAGGCAACTTCTGTTTCAGAATTTTAAATAACTGTAAGCGAAAAACACTGTAACTAAAAGGCGTACTTACCTGGGTAGAAAGCTCTGACAGTAATTTGAAGAGTTTGTGCTCAAAAGAAAACGAAATCTTTATATAATATTTGCTGTTCCATCGTGTATCAAAAGTGACATCACGCGGCAATGCTAAGCAACACAAACACGTCATAAATTCTTTCAAGACACTCAATTCACCATGAAATGCTAATGAGCTGCTATGTCCGTGGCACTTTAAAATTAAAGCATTTATGAAACATAAAAAGCAACCCGTATGAGGTCGGGATAACAGAAATATGTCAAAGTTTTTCTCTTTGACACGCTATCGCAGTGGAAACCAATAATCACCACATATTAGAAGTGCTCAACAATCTTCAATTATTTCAGTTTTCTGTGACTTCTCTTAACGTATTTTCCGCAACCGAATCATCGTGCAAAATTATTGTGTCACATAAACAATGTTAGATATAAGTAATTAGCATTAAAATTAATACCGTGAGGTTTACTGCCTGACAGTTACGAGTACGCAGAAATGAGACCTTAAAACCATCAACATGAAAGACCGATTAATTCGTTTTCAACCATATACTGTTATATATATCAGAGTAAAGTAAATCGTGTAGCATAATTAGCTGATTGACTCCGAGGGCCTACTCAACTGCCTGACCGGAAAAGTTTCTATGACGCTACTAGTCTTAGTCTTTTCTAGCGAAATGTGAGTCTTGTGTCTAATGTGTAAGTATAATTAACTGGTGTAAGTGACTGACACGTTGACTTTACCGACTAGTCTACTTATTTTTCAGCGTTCTTCATATAGGATTTGAAGTTCGGTGCCCTGAAATAAAATTTCTAAAGCATTACGACTCTGCTCTGAAAAATACACGAAAAATTATCTTAGAAGAATTCTGTGCTCTATTAAGTATAAACATTTGTAACTTATATACAATTTCGAGGCCGGCCGCGGTGGTCTCGCGGTTCTAGGCGCGCAGTCCGGAACCGTGCGACTGCTGCGGTCGCAGGTTCGAATCCTGCCTCGGGCATGGATGTGTGTGATGTCCTTAGGTTAGTTAGGTTTAAGGAGTTCTAAGTTCTAGGGGACTGATGACCACAGCAGTTGAGTCCCATAGTGCTCAGAGCCATTTTTGAACCAATTTCGAGACTTTACGCCTGCCACGCCGGCCAAAGATCTTGAAGTAGCTGCAGCTGCTCCTCATCGATTACCAACAATCTCTGTTGATTTTTATATTAGGATGAAAAATGTCCCGAAGAAACGAAGTAGCTTGTAAAACGGAAGCTCAGCACGTAGCGTTACTGGTATCAATATATAAAATTGCTGGTAAGAATTTTGCGAGTAGCGTACCTGTGTTTACCTTTTCTTAATTACATGTTTATTAATAAATGGAAAAGTTAACCACGAGGGTCACTGCAAAGAAAATTTTTTTCGAATATTCAGCTTTTGTTCTACATCTTTGACATCCTGGAGGTCACAGAAACATTCTTTCCGCTTGTATTCAGATTAAATTCGACCTTCTGGGCCAGTTGCGCTGTGGCTGTGCGTCTGAAGCAGTGTGCTACTACAGGGTCCCTGTGTTGTGAGAACACGACAGTGAAAAACATTCACAGTATATTGAAGAAGGTGTATGGGGATGACGCTGTTGATCGTTGGGCAAGCGGATTACCCAGTAGAGTGAGCACGCCAGTATGTACTACGGACCCCCGACGCAGAGGCAGACCGAGCACCGCGCAGACTCCTGACGAACTGTAGAGTATTCACAGTGAACGAAACTTAAATCCGAGTGAGAGTAGAAGAAGTGAGAGAGTGAGGAATCTTGAAAAATTAAATGTTCTTAAAAATTTGAAGTTGAAAAAAGATTGAGCGAGGTGGGTTTTGAGAATGTTTGCGAATGCCCACAAAAAATTGGAAGATAGTTTACAGTGAACTTTTAGAACAGTAAGAGAATTCTGGAAACTACTTCCTTGCGAGAATTGTGACTGACCAGAGACGAAAAGTCAATCGGTGGAATGGTATACTGCAAACTCGCCAAAGAAGAAGAAATTGAAAACTGATCCTTCAGCAGGAAAGGTGGTGGTTGCTGTGTTGTTGATTCTGTGTTTTTGATTCAGAATGTCTCTTGCTTGTAAATATAATGGCAACTCCTAAAAAACTTCATGTTCGAATGTGTCACGTTCGACAGTTCAACAAAAACACAGTTTTTTGCTGTTGGTTGATAACATCCGACCATATGTCAGTGAGAAAACCACCACCGAGAACATAAATCTTAAGTGGACTACATTGGGACACCAACGCTAAGGGCCTGATTTGGCACTTTGAGATTAACATCTCTCCAGTAAACTGAAGGAATTTCTTCGCACAACGAGATCTCAATATGATGACTCCCTTGTGAAGGCTGCTATACAGCGGCTTAAACATGTTGATCCCGATTTCTATGTGCATATATAGGGTATTAAGTTCCACGACGGCGTAAGGAGATGAAAGGGACGGAGATTACGTCGAAAAATGACATCTCTTTCCCAAGAATGCTTCAACATACTGTAAGAACATTACAGGTATGGAAAATAAGTTGCATGTTTAAAAAAAATACAGAACTTTTCTTTTGAAGTGATTTTTGTATAGGAAATTGTACCATAATTTTTAATAAAATTTTTATTTATTAATTTTTATTTATTAATAAAATTTTTATGCCGGCCGGGGTGGCCGAGCGGTTCTAGGCGCTACAGTCTGGAACCGCGCGACTGCTACGGTCGCAATTTCGAATCCTGCTTCGGGCATGGATGTGTGTGATGTCCTTAGGTTAGTTAGGTTTAAGTAGTTCTAAGTTCTAGGGGACTGATGACCTCAGAAGTTAAGTTCCATAGTGCTCTGAGCCATTTGAACAATTTTTATTTTTAATTAATGTCTGTATGAGAATGAACTAAAATTTGACAAGAGAAGTTAAATGTATTTATGTTAAATGAAGAAAAAACTATGTACGTAACCAATACTGTTTAACCTCTAGAAAGAACTTTTTTATTTTATACATTAGAAATAACTATTCCATTTTCTGTTTGATGTTTCACATTTATGTACCAAATTTTAATTTATTGTGAAAACTGGCGTTTTCAAGCAAATTATAATTACAAATTAAAATATTTTACTTTTATTAAAATTGTGATTCGTCATTGTGTAACTAAAATTTTCATCTGTTTATAAATATGGCATTCAAGAAGAAGTAAAAGAATATGCTACCAGTAAGATTAGAACCAGCTACTTTACGAATGCAGTCCAGTTACGGTAAGCGCTGCGCTACCAACGAATTGATTAACGAGATATAAATGTTTCGAAATCGGAAATTATCTAATCGCCAGAGGCGACTTTTTTTCGATTTCTCTTGAGAATTTGGTCGTACTGCTTTAGGAAATTGATGTCCTATGTGTATGAAGAAAATCGAAGCGTGTCACTCCAAAATGTCCTCTCGTGAATTGAATGTATATGAGTGCAGCGTCGTGTTAGTATTGTTAACAGAGAGAAGTTGGAGGATGAATCTCTGTGGCAACGCGTATTCTCTTCCTCTCCAATAATAAGCGAACCGTCAAGCTTAAGTCCCCATTCGATGAGCGAATTATCATCAACAGTACCAAATGCTCTTTTTCCACTGATATTGAAATGTTGTGGGATTTAAAAATGGTTCAAATGGCTCTGAGCACTATGGGACTCAACATCTTAGGTCATAAGTCTCCTAGAACTTAGAACTACTTAAACCTAACAAACCTAAGGACATCACACACACCCATGCCCTAGGCAGGATTCGAACCTGCGACCGTAGCAGTCCCGCGGTTCCGGACTGCAGCGCCAGAACCGCACGGCCACCGCGGCCGGCTGTGGGATTTAACCTAGGGCACTGGCGTATAGTCTGGTTATCAGAAAATACCTCTCATTCCCCTTCCCAACTAAATATTGACGATTTGAACTTGAGCAGATTGTCTTCGAGAACGAACGCCACCACAGTCGCGTGTCTAGCGACCTCGATTGCAGGTAATGAGTCCTAGTAAAATAATCATGACTAGTTACTTCCTCGTCCAAATTACTGGTCAATTAGATATGAATCATTAACCAGAAATTGTCTTCTCCATAGACGAAAGCACGCTGTATGATATTTCACGGAAATAGGTTTCAAACAAAACGATTCTTTTGTCAGTGATATACAAGATTTTTACAAAAATGCGTACTAGTAATACTGAAAAGGATTTAGATTTCAACTAGGAAAAAAAAACAAGTTAACTTTAGAAGTGGCTTTCGCACAATTGACCTTCTGCGGGCTGCCAACGAAATTATAGAAAGTAGCAATGAATGCCAGTTCCCACTTTGTATTTGGTTTACAGATTACGAAGATCTCTGCTGACAGCTCTTGAGAACTAAAAGCCATAGAATTGAAACTATCTACAACAGTTTGTTGGCGAATTCACAAACCAAGTGTACAGCTTCCATTCGATTACACCAAGAGAATGAAAAGTTCAGAACTAAGAAAAGTGTTAGGCAGGGTGATCCCATTTCAGCGAAACTATTTTCTGCGTCGTTGGCAGAGATGTTCCAGTCATTAAACTGGTATGAAGAAGGAATAAGCACAACCCGGTTTTATATTAACCACTTACGATTTGCAGGTGGCAGTAGTTTTCTTATTTTTTTACAGTAAGATCAAAACAATGTATAATAAGTATATGACAATAAAACAGAGTTAATATTGGAAGTATAGAAACAGCTAACCAATTTGTATTGTCGGGATAACTGAAAACTACAAGCGGATGGACAATTAAAGAAACAGGAGGGTAAAAATGGCAGGGAGTTCGCTAAGGGAAACTAAACGCTGTAGTCAGAAATACACTGAAGGAAAAAAATCGCAACACCAAAACATAATTAACGTAAAGCTGTAACGTCCCAACAGAAAAAAAAGTATAACATTCACATTCAGTGTAACCTCCCAACAGTTTATTATTCCGTAACCTCGCAATAATAAAGTGACTAACCTCCCAATAAAAATGTGACTCATATATAACCTCTCAATAATTAAACGACTGTGAATCTAAACTGGTAGATTTGGACGTCAGCAGTGCTGCATCATGGCCCTGAAAGATAATTCTGAATAAAATTGAAAATTCTTACCTCAGTGAAGTCGTCAGGTAACGTGTATATATCTGCTCCTATAAGAAATTTTTCTGGCTCAGCCCAGTGCAATGCTGGCCGCTAGATTTGTCATGTATAAAAAGAAACAACTGACTTTTCCTTATGTTAATCGAGATGACCATAGATTGCAGAAATTAGTAAATTCTTTAAATTCAAATGGATGACTGTCAAAGAGTTAATTCTGTAAAAAAAGATTATTATTAAAAGATATTTTTTTGAACATTTACATGGGACTTGATATAACAATAGTACGAATTGAGTTGTAACAAACTACATATGTGCGCGGCTGCTTTTACCTTATAAAACATCGCTCAGGCACCGCCATTGCTCCCCACGACCAGCCCCGCCAACTCCATACACCCGACTGCTAGCTACTACTTACTCCTACTGCCAGAGCTACAACTACTACTGCTGCCGGCACTGCTCTCTGGTCTGCGATTCTCTTATAGCTTACATATCGCAGGCAGCGAGTGAGCAACCCATCGAAATTACATCTGCTCGAGTGCGCTAGCAAAAAATTCCTTAGTCATGGACCTCTTACAAAGTAATGAAATTTCGGAAATACATTTATCTAGGTAATACAGGGACGGTTGTTGATATTCGTGGGTGACGCTCGAGCCGTCGTCCGATGATGTCCCATATGTGCTCTACTGGAGGCAGATCTGAGATCAGGCAGTCCAACGCAACATGTTGGCACTCTATAGAGCTATTGGGTTACAACAGCAGTAGGTGGGAAAGTGTTATCCTCTTGGAAAATACCATGTGGAATGCTGTTCATGAATGGCGGCAGCCAACAGGTGGAATCACCAGACTGACGTACATATTTGCAGTCAGAATGTGCGGCATAACAAGGAGAGTGCTCCTGCTGTCACACGAAATCGCACTCCAGACCATAACTCCAAGCGTAGGTCCAGTGTATCTAGCACGCAGACAGGTTGGTTGCAGGCTCTCAACTAGCCTCCCCCTAACCAACAGGCGGCCCTCAATGGCACCGACGCAGGACCAGGTTTCATCAGAAAACGTAATGCACCTCCACCCTGTTCTCCAATGAGCTCTCGGTTGACACCACTGAAGTCGAGTCGCAAATAGCGGTGGTTTGGGGTCAGTGGAATGCACGCTACAGGGCGTCTCGCTAGGAAGTTGTCCTCGAAGTAACCGTTTTATAGCAGGTCGCTGTGGTGCCTTAGTTTGCTGCTGCAGATGCAGTACGATGCGCCAGAACCATACGCCGAACACGATCGTCTTTTCTCTGTAGTGCCACTTGGCCGACCAGAACGCGGTCTTCTTGCGACTGTACATTCTTGTGACCACCGCTGACAGAATTCAGCTACAGTGGTTACATTCCTGCCAAGTCTCTCTGCGATACCGCGCAGAAGGAACATCCAGCTTCTCGTAACACTATTTATAACATCGTTCGAACTCAGTGAAGTGTTGATAATGGCGTCTTATATGACGGTTTAAAGCCATTCTTGACTAACATCAACTCACCAAAAGTAACTAACGCTCGCGACCATTACAGTGTGTATTTAAAGCAAACCATTGCGTCTTCATAGTGGTGCCACTAGCGCCACTCTTATGCGACTGGCGCGAAATGTGTAAATACACCATCTTTCAGATGTGGAAAACGCCTACCAACTTTCGTTTATGTAGCACAACTCCTTCTTGGTGTTGCGATTTTTTTCCGTCAGTGTAAGTTCCCATTGCGCTTTTAACAGGAGTTCTGCTAGGTGTGCACATTGGGAGTATATACTTACTGGTTGTATAGCGTAGTGCGCAGCGTGCTAACTAGCAACTGAAAGAATGTAAGCCACGCCCGGATCGAATCCCCGCAGCGAGATAACCACCGTGGCTGGTGCATCGGCCAGTCTGAGTGTGTTATTTAGGTGACTTCTCACACTCGTTTACGCAAATACTGGGCTGTTTCTCAATCTCCTCCTCATAAAATATACACAGATGGTTAAAACACGACCACACACAGAACAAAGTTTATACAATACACAGAAGTGTGTCTTACACAGCTTCCTTCCCTGAGGTAACTGACGGCTGCGGCGTCAGAAAAGGTATCCGGCTGCAAAGTTAATGAAACAATTTTTCTAAATCTTGAGTAGAGCGGACCCAGTACGAGACGGGATTAACGTGAAGAAGAAGACTGCTAGTACTAAATTACGGAAGTGAAAAATATCTGTTAAATACGCAAAGAGCTCAGAAATTGAGGAGTGGTCAACGATAAATGGAATGATGTATGTTGGGTATAAAGAGTAGGACAGAAAAACAAACAAATGGCCAAGTGAAAAGCCAGAAGCGGAGGCGCGTAATAGTGACTGAAATGCAGATGGTTGGGCGTATAGTGATGCGAAATGATGGGAGATGGAGGAAAGATGCAATACAGGTTGATTCAAAAGCAACAGTACGCACTTTGGAGGTGTAATGTTTGCATCAAAATAAGAGCAAAATGTGAAATAAAGTTTGGTCTGAAATGCTTTGCCGGCCGCTGTGGCCGAGCGGTTCTAGGCGCTTCAGTCCGGAACCGCGCTGCTGCTACGGTCGCAGGTTCGAATCCTGCCTCGGGCATGGATGTATCTGTTGTACGTAGGTTAGTTAGGTTTAAGTAGTTCTAAGTCCAGGGGACTGATGACCTCAGATGTTAAGTCCCATAGTGCTTAGAGCCATTTGCACCATTTTTGAAATGCTTTATTTCCGAGCTATGATGCATAACCTCATCTGTGGTAGGCATTACATCATGGGTTGGTACAGGCTTATCGACTGATGTAGTCTAGCGGCACCAGTCGTACTACGAACATTCATTTTGTCGGTAGTTCACAGACTGCAGTTGCTGTGTACGGTACGGTGGCGTATTCAAGGGTGAATACGCAGTTACGCACCTCCTCTACAGCGCAGCAGAAAGCAATGCTCGCGCAGCAAGACGACACTTTATGGGAATGTTTCCAAATAGAAGAGTATCAAACCATCGACTTCCACGTCTGTGTACAGGCTTTTAAAAGAATATGACATTCTTGGTGCGCAACGGTTAGATTGGACTCAACCAGACGGAATGGGCGTTGAGAATATCCTGGAAACGGTAAGTGAAGATCCGACCACAAGCGCCTGCCGTATAACTGCCACTGTAGGGGTTCCTCGATGAACTGTACGGCGCCTGCATCGCAGCAGTTCCACCCATTTCTCCTTCACCTGACACCTTTAGGCGACACTAGACGTCAGAATTTCTGTCGGTTGGTACTCGAAGGTCATGCTGCTGATCCCCTGTTCAGTCGTCAAATGCAGTTTACGGATGAGAGCCACTTTACCGGAGCGGGTATAGTGAAACGCTCTTAACATGCATTTGTGTGCATATGAGAAACCTCTTATAACTACAGTACCAGGGTATCTTCTTTGTTTTGTAATGAATATTTGGTGTGGTATAAGCGACGATAAGTTACTCAGGCCTCTTGTTATTCCACAGCGGCTGACTGGCAGAGATTATAGACAGTTTTTGGAACACGAAATGGGTGGTCTGTTTCACGATGTACCACTCGCTACACGAACCAACTTACGTTTTATGCACGGCGGTGCCCCTGCACATATCGTATCAGAAAGTGTCTCAATGTTGGTTATCCCAATAACTACAGACTTTTCTGATGAAAGAATGTAATTTTACAGGGCCATTGATAGATGGTGAAGCGAGAAATGCTATGGGTTTTGGAACTACATAAGTGAAGTGACATTTTTTACCAAGGATGTGCTTTTTCATAAGATGGCGACCTTAGTTTTCCTCAGTTCCTCACTTAATAAACTCAATAAACCACTGTTTCAGAATTATGTCGCAACTGCGTCTGCACAATGTGTTAGTGAGGAGACACTGTGTAAGCTCGGCTGAGTTTTGGCAAAAGAAGCAAATTTTAACATGGTAACAAGAGAGATGTGACGGTTTTATTCAAAGTTCCCCATTTGTGACACTTCTCTGAATGTCACAATTGGTTAACAAGCCAGGCGAAAATACTCGTAAATCGTTGCGTTTTCGGCGGAATTCTTTTCAGATGCTAAGCAAAGCAGAGATGGCAGATCTTTGATCTTTTTGAATGGTCACCATGCAAGTGTGGGCGTGAAGGGGCCCCGCTTAATATTTACAAAACATGTGGGTGTAGGCTTCAGTTTAAAATGGCATTTCTCCTCCAGTGCTCGACATTTCCGCCAGAGCGCCTCCCCATAACCCCACCATTACCGGTCTCCCCAAGCTTGCCCTGCGGTCTGCACATCTACCAGCCCCGGTATTCTACGTGCACTATATTTGCAATTTCAAAAGTGCCACAAATAAACCCTAAAACTACATGTTAAAAGATGAAGGTGGTAGTGAAATAGCTCGTAGTTTTTACGTGGAAGAATTATAGAGAAGCCATTAATCGCAAATGATTCTCAGAGTGTGTGTCATAAGATAATTGGAAGACTAAGGTCCCTTCATCCTACAATAACTGGATGAAATGTTAAGGATGTAATATATAATAAGGCGCACAAACCCTCCATCGATGGAGTAGCATAACATGTCTTGTAGGATGTGTATTTTACATGGTAGTGGTAGTATCCTTCACAAGGTACCAGTAGAGTTACACATTCTCTCATGTAACTACTGAGGGCCAGGAACAAATTTGGAAAAGCGGCTATCATGTAGTAGTAGGGGAATTAATCTGTTGAATGACGCTTGCAAAGAATCCAATATTGCATATACAGCAAATAAAGATTTGGTAGAAAGTCCTCCTACAAATCGAACTTTAGCTGTCAAAATTAAGCAGATACATGCGGTATGGTACATTGCTATAGGACAGCATATTGCAGCATTTCCAGCTGATAAAGCAGTGAGTGCCAAACTTAAATTGGATGTTGGGATAATTTTTTGAAAAATTATAAGCACTACTCATATCCCCTTAAGAAGAGGAAGAAGGAAAAGAAGAAAACCCAAGGATGTTTAAAAAATTGCATAGTTATCAGCATCAGTAGCTAAAAGTGCCTGAAGCAGAAAGGAGTACAAATAAAAGGATTGGTTGAAACGCCTTGCCTTCTACCAATACCTAAGACATCAAAAAAAAAAATTATCCCATTCATAATTAGTACATTGGTGGGACTTCCAGCTATTAGATCATTAGCCAGATGAGCGTGAACCATTGTGAAAACAGTGAAGAATCCTCAAAGTCCTCAAGAGCAGCTTGATGCGAAAACACACAATACTACCTGACAGATCACGATCTGCTTAAATTCATCAAAAAATTTGGGATTCCAGGGTTTCATGGTATGTTTGTGTGGAATACAATGCATACTGTGGGATTCTAAAGAATACGGGATTGTAAATTTATACACTAAATGAGGATCTGGTTCTCTATTGGTTACAAACGTTTAAAAGAATGGAATATCATTTATTGCTGTGCCTCAGTTGGAGACTTAGACCAAACGAAGAGTTGTGGCACTACTTTAGCAACAACGGTGTGCTCTACAACTTTTGACGCTACCAAAACTTTGATACATATCTATGTTGACATTTATCCTTCGTATTCCTCCTGATGACAGCGTAAAAACGAACACAATGTACATTACTGTGTTAGTTGAGGTACAGATTCGATGGCATACTTTCTGACTTTAAATAAACCACAATCAGTTCTATACATGAATTAGTTTCTACCAGTTGATTTAAGCAAGGAGTGAGGAATATTTCATTGACTGGGCTGGAAACATACAACAGCACACTCAATATCGTTAAGAGAAACAATAAGCCACATCTAGGAAGTTTCAACAAATAGGAAGAATAAGTTGTGGAAATACTCCCTGGATCACATGATATTGATGATATGAATACATTTGTAAAACAATCTGTAAAAGGTCTTGTGCAAACGATGATATGTTTAAAACAGAGATAAAAACAGCAGAACTTACAATAGAATCTTTATATAAAAAATAAATAGGTTTCTCAAAAAGTGCAGTTTTGGAGAAAAATTCCAACAGATTTTATGAGACAGCTCAACAAGTAGATATACTTCCAGTTAGCACAATTTGTGACCAGTATAATATTGCAATAAAAGTGTACCTCAACTGCAGATTGTTTCATACTATTCTCTCTATTCCACACAGAATATTTCAGGCTAGGATGGGTGCACACAGCCATAAATACACCACTTTGCAATGAAAGCACTTGAGAGAATTACAAGTTCCTTAAATCAATCGACTTGAAACCACACAATGACATCACTTGATATAACTACCCCATATCAACATGATGAGCAAATTATATGCTGGAAATATTTCTCCCACAGACCATTTCCTTTGGTGATATTTAATGGTAATGAGTGGATTACGATTCAACAACAGGAAGTTTAAACAGTTCCAGAAAACTGCTTACTATACTTGGAAAGAAAATTTGCGAAAAAGGATGGAAGCCCTACATCATCACAGATATCACACAATGTTTTCACTTCCCTGTTTCAAGAAATAAAATAACAACCGAATGGTACTGAAACTGAACTTATTAGGAATGTTGGAATCCCATCTCCGCTGCAACTTGAATGGTTTACATTCCTATACGGATTGATAAGTGGCTATGAGCATTTTAGCACATGTATACCACTCGAGATGCTGACAGGATACTTCAGGACATAAAATGCGTTGTCTTGAATGCAAAGCAAGAACTACTTATGGAAGGAAGTGCAAAGGTTAATAATTCATATTGCCAGGGAGAACAAGATGTAACTGTGCTTCAAGTATTAGTTGGAAAATTAAAGTTACTGAATGCTTATATCCAAATGCCATTAACTTTTTGTTCAGGAGAGCTGTTTGAATATCCATACTACCGACTACAGCCAGGCAAACCTTGGTTATAAAAACATCTGTTCAATTAGAAGCGCCTCAGTCCATTGTACTGGTGTTGCAGTCCAAATGGAAGGGAAGCTTGAAACCTGATTGAAGCACATTTGACAATTATAAACTAACCAGTGCTATAGTTTACCATAATTCAGATTTATATCAATATATGATGATTTAGAGCTGAACTGAGTTAATAACGATCACAACCTACTCTTTGACATGTATGCAAGGTTTTGCCCTTCTTACTATGAGGGTCTTAAAGAAGCAGAATACAGATTCGTGCTCACCCCACAGTAATTTAGAAAATTAGCACCCATTGCCATGATAGATTACTCAAAGCAGAACGAAACTTTTAAATCAAAACTGGTAGATTCTGTACAGAATTCGCATCATTAGAAAATTTCCCAAAACAAACAGCAGTATAGACATTAGAACCCATGTGATTAATTATTAACCACTGACAGGAAATGTGAAGTGAGTTGTATAAATGAACAGGTGCTACTTTGCACATAAAACATTTCATAATGACACCACAGAGTGTAAACATCATCACAGACACTCAAGGCTTCTATGACGAATGTGGGCAGTTTGTATTTTAGAATACTGCCTTCATTGGATTCACAAATATTGGATGTATCACAATTTTCTTCTGAAACGTTGCATCACCAAAAGCATTCAGAGATGTGAAGTGTGCCAAGACACAAGAAACTGCATTATTATTAATATGGTATACACATGTATTATCCCAGTATATTTTACTAAGATATGGTGCCACCTTCGAATATTTGAAGCTATAAACACAATCATGTATGTGAAAGGCAGTGGGAAGGCTCTGGGATGAATAATATTTACAAGCATGCTGCAGTTTCCAATCTGGGATCGTACAGGTGCACACCTGTACAGGAGCTTAAGTACCGTTACGAAGATGAAGAAGAAAATGTGTTATATGTGCTTTGGATGATGTACAATTACTTTTAAACTGGGTGACAACTAAATGATTTTTTAAAATCAATGTATATTTTTATTTTTATTGTAACTTTCCCAATTCATATACATCACCACACCGTTATTATCATAATCATCATCAGGTATATGGACAGACCATTTACAAGCTTCAACTTGTCCACCATTCCCCTCCTGTACCAACTGGTTTCAACTTCCTCATCCATCCATCCACATTCCTGATCCTTTACCGACAGTTTTGAAGAAGATCCAGCTTGTCCACAACCCTCAGCTAACAATTTTTATCAAGCTCCCCTACATATGCAGGTCCAGTCTTAACAAGAACATATATAGTAATAAGATATTTGTTCATGATATGTATACATCTTCATCCACATATACTGTCGATGTCATTCATTTAGCACAGGAGAATTTTACACATGCCTTCAATACATCTATGGAACTGGCAATGATCATGCACAACCTGCTCCCATGGGGCAATACGTGTAGCATTACAAGCAAACAGGAAATGGAATTGATATCTCCATAATTATTTGATAATACATCATTCTCAAACTCCGAAAATACTTTAATGAACTTATTCCAATGGGTTGCATTCCCTGCAATGCTCAATGATACGCACAGTCATAGTTGTTCAACTATTTCGTACATGTTATCGTAGTAAATATTTTGTTGCGGTTGATTGCTAATTTTTTATTCTGAGTGTCTATAATGTCATTGTCAAGTCTAACATTGGTTTCATAACTTTTCTTTTTATTTTACGCTACTTGGACTTTTTGCTGCTATGTCGTACGTAACATTTCACCACGTATTTTGATACCTTTCAATGCATACTTATTGGCCTCTGAAGTGTTTTCAGAATATTGGACTTAATAGATCCAGTGTTATTTCAAATTCTCTATTTCGTACCTTTGTGAGATTGGTTAAACTTATAGGTTGTATACCCAACATATATGGTTCTTGCAGATAACCTAATACATTTCAGTGAAACCATCATCATCATCATCAGCTTTCTCATTATAATCATCTTCTTCGCTTCTAATCTTTCCACCTTCTACTTTCAAAGATGCATTGTTTTCTTCGTCTTTAATGGCATTATCTTCATCATCTGCCTCATCTTGGTCTGTTTCCTTCTTGTTCTTGTTCTTCTTTTTCTCCTCCTCCTTCTCTCTGATATCAAATTGTGCTGAAATGTGGTGTATTTTGTTACAGTTTGAGGGATGATTTGGTATGGTTCAAAAATGATTCAAATGGCACTATGGGACTTAACATCTGTGGTCATCAATCCCCTAGAACTTAGAACTACTTAAATCTAACTAACCTAAGGACACCACACACATCCATGCCCTAGGCAGGATTCGAACCTGCGATCGTAGCGGTCGCGCGGTTCCAGACTGAAGCGCCTAGAAGCGCTCGGCCACACCGGCCGGTGATTTGGTGTGGTTTTGGGGTCAATTTTTTACAGTTTTTAGCACATTTATTACAATTTGAGCTAAAGTACGGGCAAATTTTTAGAATTTTTATTGTAAAAGGGGGCAATTTATTACACTTTGTGGCAATTTATTACAGATTTTGGCTGATTTGTTACAGTTTTGAGGCAATTTCTTATCATCTTTCCTGAAGTTGAAGTAAATTCTTACAATTTTCGCTGAAAGCTGGGGGACAGTTTGTTACAGTTGGGGGCAATTTTTTACAGTCTGGTGGCAATTTGCTACATTTTGTTGTAATTTGTTACAGTTTTGAGGCAATTTGTTATAGTTTTATGCGCATTTTATTACAGTTTCTGGCGTCAATTCTTGCATATGAGCAAGTCACATACATGGAGAGCGACTACATTTATTAGTTATCACAAGGGGTTAACGACACATCTACATTCAAACAACTCAGGAATGTCTTGTACAGCAACATGTGAAGCAGAATAGCTCAACAGTTTTCAGGCTCAGCTGGGTGGTGTATTACATAGGCAGAATGAGTCAGTACAAAGTTTTGGTAAAAGAATAAGGAGAATTAATAAAGATACATATGAATTGATGAAGAATGATGAGGCAACAAAAGTTTTTCTCCAGGAGGTGGGGCAGGGCGTTAGACACGTTTCTAAATGGGGTGCTATATATTACTATCATTTATCTGGCACAGTGATCATAATAGTTATGCAACAGACATTGAGGCACATACAGAGGTATATAGACAAGCATCTTTTCGTCGATCAGTACATGAGAATGGAATAGGGGAGATAAACGATAATCAACGGTATGCCAATCACAATGCACTTTACAGCAGCTTGTGGAGATTGTGTTTGGATGTCGATGTAAGATGTTTGTAGACAGTACACACGATTACACTGTCGTTGAAAATAGCCCTATCTATAGAATACCGCTGCAGTTACTAAGGAAAAAACTATAAAATTCGATGTGTGTACACACTATACTTCCAGCAGAATTTGTATCTGTGATGGAAGACCGAATGGTTTGAGGGTGAATATACACACATAAAAAAAGTTGTGCAGCGCCTCGGTCCCGAGAGTTCCGGAACCTGTACAGAAAATTAGAATAGAGATCAGCATAAACATCATTTCCGCCCTTTTTATTGCTCATGAAAACCACACATTGCATGTTGTATTACCATACAGCAAGACCAGAGGTGGTGGTCCAGATCGCTGTACACACTGGTACCTCTAATATCCAGTAGCATGTCCTGTTGCCTTGATTCATGTCTGTATTCGTCGTGGCATACTTTCCACAAATTCATCAAAGCACTGTCGGTCCAACGGCGATTCGACGTAGATTGCTCAGAGTGGTTGGTGGGTCACGTCGTCCATAAAAGCCCTTTTCAATCTATACCAGGCATGTTCAATAGGGTTCATATCTGGAGAACATGCTGGCCACTCTAGTCGAGCGATGTCGTTATCCTGAAGGAAGTCATGTACAGGATGTGCACGATGGGGGCGCGAATTGTAGTCCATGAAGACGAATGCCTCGCCTATATGCTGCCGATATGGTTGCACTATCGGTCGGAGGATGGCATTCACGTATCGTACAGCCGTTACGGCGCCTTTCATGACCACCAACGGCGTCCGTCTTCCCCACATAATGCCATCCCAAATAGCAGGGACCCTCCACCTTGCTGCACTCGCTGGACAGTGTGTCTATGGCGTTCAGCCTGACCGGGTTGCCTCCAAACACGTCTCCGATGACTGTCTGGTTGAAGGCATATGCGACACTTATCGGTGTAGAGAACGTGATGCCAATCCTGAGCGGTCCATTCGGCATGTTGCTGGGCCCATCTGTAACGCGCTGCGTGGTGTTGTGGTTGCAAAGATGGACCTCACCATGGACGTCGGGAGTGAAGTTGCGCATCATGTAGCCAACTGCGCACAGTTTGAGTCGTAACACGACGTACTGTGGCTGCACGAAAAGCATTACTCAACATGATGGCGTTGCTGTCAGGGTTTCTCAGAGCCATAATCCGTAGGCAGCGGTCATCCACTGCAGTAGTAGCCCTTGGGCGGCCTGTCATCCACAGTTCGTGTCTCTCTGTTTATCCCCCATGTTCGAACAACATCGCTTTGGTTCACTCCGAGACGCCTGGAATCTTCCCTTGTTGAGAGCCCTTCCTGCTACAAAGTAACAATGCGGATGCAATCGAACCGCTGTATTGACCGTCTAGGCATGGTTGAACTACAGACAACATGAGCCGTCTACCTCCTTGCTGGTGGAATGACTGGAACTGATCGGCTGACTGACCCCCTTCGTCTAATAGGCGCTGCTCATGCATGGTTGTTTACATCTTTGTGCGGATTTAGTGACATCTCTGAACAGTCAAAGGGACTGTGTCTGTGATACAATATCCACAGCCAACGTCTATCTTCAGGAGTTTTGGGACCGGGGTGATGCAAAACTTTTTTTTATGTGTAATGGCCGTCTAATATAATCAGTCTTGACACTTCTGCAAGCTATTATGTTACGTGCTGCTGGATGTAAGATGCTGCAGTTATGTATAGATGAATTGTGGGGTACGCACTAATGTGAAAATCTGTGTTAAACTTCTAAAATAATCTTTTCTGTTCAGATCTCAGTCGCTGGTACCTATTTCTGCCAAGACCTTGCTTTCATTTTGTTAGCCAGTGAGATATGTATTGACAGTACTCTGTTTCTTGTAAGTGTAAGCGATAACGAACAGTGAATAGCCGACATTTACTGTAGGCAATGGTTAAAACCCAAATTTGGTTTGAAATGTGTAAAGCCTAAGTACAATACAATTCTCGAGATATCCAGATATTCAATACGCGTATCATCAATTAAATACATAAACACAGTGTAAATGAGATGATGTATCGTTAAATATGTGGAATTGTCCTATCATTTCCAGTTACTCCTGTAAATTTTTAGTTCTTTCACACTTTCTGTTGTCTCACGCTGCTTGGTGTAGTAATTGTCTGACAAGCTGTATCATTAGACTTGAGGAAAACATGCAGTGCGACAGAGCTCTGGAAACCTGTAAGAATCTATTGTAGCGGTGGATTGCTATGACACTCAATTTGCTGATGATACTCAGCTATGGTACAGAGCGTAATGAAACTCGGAACAGCAGACCCATCTACCATGGTCACCCGCAATGTTGGTCCTCAAAAGACTTTCCATACAAGCGCCTTGTTGCATGAATCACAATTGTATTAATCAGAAATGACTTCAGAACCCTGTGGAAACGTGAGATGTTATATCACGCCTATAGATGCATATCCAGCAAACTGAAGCAACTAAGACTAGTGTTCGTCATAAATATGTGTGGAACTTTCATCTTCCTCGTTTCGATGGTTTTGAGTCTGTGTTAGAAATGGGGACAGTCTTAATGTGATAATTCAACTGATAATAGTGCCACATTTCAGAACCGCATCTATCCGTCATCTGCGTTGCTCTCCAAGAAATACGTTTAACTGACGTCCAGTGTCCAACTTTTCGATGTAACTATGCATTCTGTCTGAATGACTGAGAAAATCACAACTACTTAACCGGAATTGGATTGAATTTCTTTAACAACTGAGGTTGCACATCTTTGGAGACGTATCAAGGGCTTGTGTCACGCAGAACCACCGCTGTATTAGATGATTTCGGTTCAATATTCCCTGATTTCAAGATAAAACCGACCAATTTCGATGTTCAGTTCAATGATTACACCACCAGATTCGCTGATTTCGGTTCTGAATAGCTTCGGTGTCTTTCTTAGTCCTCTTTTAGTGTAATAGCTGTAATGGCTCTGAGTATGACATGATGTGCTACTTTCTCGCATCGGGATGAAATGAGAATCTTCTCTGCTCATAAAACAGCCGTGAAAGTTTTTCATCTGCGTCTGCAGTGTAAACTCGTCATATGGGTCGACAGAACATCGTCAGTGTGGGATCCCATTTCTTAAGTATGACCAGTTGCACTGATTTCCTTGACTTAGGGTTCTCCATTGCACCAGATTTTCGTTACTATATTAAGGTGCAAACTCATCGTCCGTGCTTGAAGCACCCTGGCCTTTATGCAGTCTGGCCCAGGAGCCTTTGTTTTCCTTAACTGACTTATAGCCATTCCTAGTCCTTCCTCTGTGAGGAGCGTTACTGTCATACACCTCTGGGCATTAAAATTGCAGCACCAGGAACGCGGCGTACAAGAAACGGCAAGTTAGGATGAAGTGTACTATATGCTTGGATTTTGCAAATGATTGGCATTTCAGTGCAACAGTACAACCTAGGTGGGAGTAAACGACATCTACAGTGTGTACATGTTTAAGGAAAGATTTCACAGCAGGTCTGTCATTCCTAAATCGCATTTGAATTAATGTTATTTTTGAGAAGATTGTCTTGCGTTATATCAGTGAATGATAAAGTCTTCGGCTTCCTCCAATAACATGGAAGTTATCGTTTTGTAAATACAAACCACATTTTTCTTGCTGCAATGTATTTTATTTGTTCCAGACGCGTTTCAGCTTTCACTTTAAGGCATCTTCAGTGGAACCTAAAATGATACAGTTTTGTTTGGATATGCGATATTTATAGGTTGTAAAAGATTTCATGCCTCGTTTTTTTACGTAAATAAGTGATTACTTACGGTTATTAGAGATTTTGGCTGGTATGTTTTCTCTCGTTTGGTCATGTCTTTAGTGGAGGTCGCACTATAACTTCACTTATGAAACACAAGCACATTTTCATGGTACAAACTTAATTCTTCACAATTTTCATGTTGTTTGCGGTAACTGCTGTGGAGCTGTCACTGGTTATAGCTATTTCACCGAAAACTGTGGTTTGAAGTCGTAACTACTGTGTGTTCACTTTATGTCTCTTCCTGTTCGGTTTGGTTATGTACATGTTACCAGTCTAACAGACTATATGCTGAAAACTATCGTCTGTTCATTCCTGTTCTTTTTATATATATATATATATATATATATATATATATATATATATATATATATATCTGTGTGTGTGTGTGTGTGTGTGTGTGTGTTAGTAAGGGAGATAGAGTGTGTATATTTATGTATTATTATTATTATTGCTTGTGTATGTGTGTAAGAGAGAGGGTGTGTACTCGTATGCGTATGGACCATTATTATTACTCATGTGTGTGTTCGCGTGTGTGCGTGAGAGAGAGAGAGAGAGAGCTATATATATATATATAGAGAGAGAGAGAGAGAGAGAGGGAGAATGGTATTTTTTGTTTTTGTGGATGTTTGTGTGTGTGTGTGTGTGTGTGTGTGTGTGTTAAGGACGAGTTGTAGAAAGTTGAATATGAATGTAACATATGTCAGAGAGTGGCTGAAATGGGCGCTGCACGTTCTAGCGCGTGGCGAGTACTCCACGAACAACAATTACACCCATATCTTCCGCAAAGAGTCCATGCAATGCTTGTGACTGATTTTTCACCAAGGTTCGCATTGTGTCAGTGGTTTCTCTAACAATGGCTTAATCGACCAGATTTCCTCAAAATCGTGCTGTTTACTGACGAGGCGTCATTTGATCGAGACGGTATTTCTAAAAGCAGGAATAACCTTGTATGGGATGAGGAAAACCCTCACGGTGTAGTAGAGTCACGCCGTCAAGTACGTTTTGCTGTGAATATCTGGACCGGCATTGTAGGCGAAAATTTCATTGGGCCATATCTTCTACCTGGCCGTCTGAATGGTCACGTGTACTTGAGGTTCGTACAAAAATCTGCGTGAGTTGTTGGAGAACGTATACTTGGCTGTTCGTGAGAGGATGTGGATACAACATGACGGTGCACTGCCTCACTTCAGTGCGGATGTCCGCAAACATCCCAGTGCTGTATTTCCTTGCCTCTGGATTGGAAGGGGAGGTCCTATCCCATGGCCTGCGAGGTCACCTGACATGAAACCCCTTGACTGTTTTCTTTGGTGATATGTAAAGACACTTGTGTATGACATCCCAGTGGATACCGAGATGGAATTAGTTACCAGAATTGTAGCAGCCTGTGATGTGTTCCGAAACACACCAAGGATATATGTCACGGTGCGTCAGAATTTTGTTTGCCGATGTCACGTTTGCACTGAGGTCGATGGCCGTCATGTCAGCACATTTTGTAAGATATAGCACAAATGGTACCTTCATTGTGTCAGTAATGGAATAGGCATTTAATTGTAACTAATGTAAATAAAAAAGAACACAGTAACTTATTTTTTTACTACTACTTCCTCAAGTTGACTTCTCCCACCCCAGGTTTCCTGCGTTAAATTGTTCAGTGGAGAATCCTGTACGTCTTGTGGAGAAGAGCCACCGTGTTACAACAACCGAGCTAGAAAACTGCTGCGGAAGCAAAGGGAACTTCACAGCAAACATAAACATAGCCAAAGCCTTGCAGACAAACAAAAATTACGCGAAACGCAATATAGTGTGAGGAGGGCTATGAGAGAGACGTTCAATGAATTCGAAAGTAAGGTTCTATGTACTGACTTGGCAGAAAATCCTAAGAAATTTTGGTCTTATGTCAAAGCGATAGGTGGATCAAAACAAAATTTCCAGACATTCTGTGACGAAAATGGTACTGAAACAGAGGATGACAGACTAAAGCCCGAAATACTAAATGTCTTTTTCCAAAGCTGTTTCACAGAGGAAGACTGCACTATAGCTCCTTCTCTAGACTGTCGCACAGATGACAAAATGGTAGATATCGAAACAGATGACAGAGGGATAGAAAAACAATTAAAATCGCTCAAAAGAGGAAATGCCACTGGACCTGATGGGATACCAGTTCGATTTTACAAAGAGTACGTGAAGGAACTTCCCCCCCCCCCCCCCCCTTTCTTGCAGCGGTGCACCGTAGGTCTCTAGAAGAGCGTAGCGTTCCAAAGGATTGAAAAAGGGCACGGGTCATCCCCGTTTTCAAGAAGGGACGTCGAACAGAAGTGCAGAACTATAGACCTATATCTCTGACGTCGATCAGTTGTAGAATTTTGGAACACATACTATGTTCGAAGGTATACCCGTGGTCTAGGGGTAGCGTCTTTGATTCATAATCAAAACGTCTTCGGTCCCGGGCTCGATCCCCGCCACTGCCTAAATTTTGATAAATAATCAGCATTGGCGGCCGAAGACTTCCGGCATAAGAAGTCAGCCTCATTCTGCCAACGGCCTTGTCGAAGAGGGCGGAGGAGCGGATAGAGGTTCAGGGCACTCTCTTGTCCTAGGGGTGTGAAATTGCCCCTAAAGGCGGAAGAATCAGCAATGATCAACGACATGAGGATGCAGAAGGCAATGGAAACCACTGCATTAAAGACACGTAACGTTTATCCACAGGACATGTGGCCTGTATTTGAAGAAGTGTCGTGATGATCTCTCCATTGGCAAAAGGTTCCGGAATAGTCCCCCATTCGGATCTCCGGGAGGGGACTGCCAAGGGGGAGGTTACCATGAGAAAAAGATTGAATAATCAACGAAAGGATAACGTTCTACGAGTCGGGGCGTGGAATGTCAGAAGCTTGAACGTGGTAGGGAAACTAGAAAATCTGAAAAGGGAAATGCAAAGGCTCAATATAGATATAGTAGGGGTCAGTGAAGTGAAGTGGAAGGAAGACAAGGATTTCTGGTCATATGAGTATCGAGTAATATCAACAGCAGCAGAAAATGGTATAACAGGTGTAGGATTCGTTATGAATAGGAAGGTAGGGCAGAGGGTGTATTACTGTGAACAGTTCAGTGACCGGGCTGTTCTAATCTGAATCGACAGCAGACCAACACCGACAACGATAGTTCAGGTATACATGCCGACGTCGCAAGCTGAAGATGAACAGATAGAGAAAGTGTATGAGGATATTGAAAGGGTAATGCAGTATGTAAAGGGGGACGAAAATCTAATAGTCATGGGCGACTGGAATCAGTTGTAGGGGAAGGAGTAGAAGAAAAGGTTACAGGAGAATATGGGCTTGGGACAAGGAATGAAAGAGGAGAAAGACTAATTGAGTTCTGTAACAAGTTTCAGCTAGTAATAGCGAATACCCTGTTCAAGAATCACAAGAGGAGGAGTTATACTTGGAAAAGGCCGGGAGATACGGGAAGATTTCAATTAGATTACATCATGGTCAGACAGAGATTCCGAAATCAGATACTGGATTGTAAGTCGTACCCAGGAGCAGATATAGACTCTGATCACAATATAGTAGTGATGAAGAGTAGGCTGAAGTTCAAGACACTAGTCAGGAAGAATCAATACGGAAAGAAGTGGGTCCGGAAGTACTAAGGAATGACGAGATACGTTTGAAGTTCTCTAACGCTATAGATACAGCAATAAGGAATAGCGCAGTAGGCAGTATAGTTGAAGAGGAATGGACATCTCTAAAAAGGGCCATCACAGAAGTTGGGAAGGAAAACATAGGTACAAAGAAGGTAGCTGCGAAGAAACCATGGGTAACAGAAGAAATACTTCAGTTGATTGATGAAAGGAGGAAGTACAAACATGTTCCGGGAAAATCAGGAATACAGAAATACAAGTCGCTGAGGAATGAAATAAATAGGAAGTGCAGGGAAGCTAAGACGAAATGGCTGCAGGAAAAATGTGAAGACATCGAAAAAGATATGATTGTCGGAAGGATAGACTCAGCATACAGGAAAATCAAAACAACCTTTGGTGACATTAAAAGCAACGGTGGTAACATTAAGAGTGCAACGGGAATTCCACTGTTAAATGCAGAGGAGAGAGCAGATAGGTGGAAAGAATACATTGAAAGCCTCTGTGAGGGTGAAGATTTGTCTGATGTGATACGTGATGTGATACGTCAAGAAGAAACAGGAGTCGATTTAGAAGAGATAGGGGATCCAGTATTAGAAGCGGAATTTAAAAGAGCTTTGGAGGACTTACGGTCAAATAAGGCAGAAGGGATAGATAACATTCCATCAGAATTTCTAAAATCATTGGGGGAAGTGACAACAAAACGACTATTCACGTTGGTGTGTAGAATATATGAGTATGGCGATATACCATCTGACTTTCGGAAAAGCATCATCCACACAATTCCGAAGACGGCAAGAGCTGACAAGTGCGAGAATTATCGCACAATCAGCTTAACAGCTCATGCATCGAAGCTGCTTACAAGAATAATATACAGAAGAATGGAAAAGAAAATTGAGAATGCGCTAGGTGACGATCAGTTTGGCTTTAGGAAAAGTAAAGGGACGAGAGAGGCAATTCTGACGTTACGGCTAATAATGGAAGCAAGGCTAAAGAGAAATCAAGACACTTTCATAGGATTTGTCGACCTGGAAAAAGCGTTCGACAATATAAAATGGTTCAAGCTGTTCGAGATTCTGAAAAAAGTAGGGGTAAGCTATAGGGAGAGACGGGTCATATACAATATGTACAACAACCAAGAGGGAATAATAAGAGTGGACGATCAAGAACGAAGTGCTCTTATTAAGAAGGGTGTAAGACAAGGCTGTAGCCTTTCGCCCCTACTCTTCAATCTGTACATCGAGGAAGCAATGATGGAAATAAAAGAAAGGTTCAGGAGTGGAATTAAGATACAAGGTGAAAGGATATCAATGATACGATTCGCTGATGCCATGCTATCCTGAGTGAAAGTGAAGAAGAATTAAATGATCTGCTGAACGGAATGAACACTCTAATGAGTACACAGTATGGTTTGAGAGTAAATCGGAGAAAGACGAAGGTAATGAGAAGTAGTAGAAATGAGAACAGCGAGAAACTTAACATCAGGATTGATGGTCACGAAGTCAATGAAGTTAAGGAATTCTGCTACCTAGGCAGTAAAATAACCAATGACGGACGGAGCAAGGAGGACATCAAAAGCAGACTCGCTATGGCAAAACAGGCATTTCTGGCCAATAGAAGTCTACTAATATCAAACACCGGCCTTAATTTGAGGAAGAAATTTCTGAGGATGTACGTCTGGAGTACAGCATTGTATGGTAGTGAAACACGGACTGTGGGAAAACCGGAACAGAAGAGAATCGAAGCATTTGAGATGTGGTGCTATAGACGAATGTTGAAAATTAGGTGGACTGATAAGGTAAGGAATGAGGAGGTTCTACGCAGAATCGGAGAGCAAAGGAATATGTGGAAAACACTGATAAGGAAAAGGGACAGGATGATAGGACATCTGCTAAGACATGAAGGAATGACTTCCATGGTACTAGAGGGAGCTGTAGAGGGCAAAAACTGTAGAGGAAGACAGAGATTGGAATACGTCAAGCAAATAATTGAGGACGTAGGTTGCAAGTGCTACTCTGAGATGAAGAGGTTAGCACAGGAAAGGAATTCGTGGCGGGCCGCATCAAACCAGTCAGTGGACTGATGACCAAAAAAAAAAAATTATGTTCGAGTATAATGACTTTTCTGGAGACTAGAAATCTACTCTGTAGGAATCAGCATCGGTTTCGACAAAGACGATCGTGTGAAACCCAACTTGTGCTATTCGTCCACGACACTCAAGAGGGCCATTGACAGGGGTTCCCAGGTAGATGCCGTGTTTCTTGACTTCCGCAAGACGTTCGATACAGTTCCCCACAGTCGTTTAATGAACAAAGTAAGAGCATATGAACTATCAGACCAATTGTGTGATTGGATTGAAGAGTTCCTAGATAACAGAACGCAGCATGTCATTCTCAATGGAGAGAAGTCTTCCGAAGTAAGAGTGATTTCAGGTGTGCCGCAGGGGAGTGTCGTGGGAGCGTTGCTATTCACAATATACATAAATGACCTTGTGGATAACATCGGAAGTTCACTGAAACTTTTTGCGGATGATGCTGTAGTATATCGAGGGGTTGTAACAATGGAAAATCGTACTGAAATGCAGGAGGATCTGCAACGAATTGACGCATGGTGCAGGGAATGGCAATTGAATCTCAATGTAGACAAGTCTAATGTGCTATGAATACATAGAAAGAAAGATCCTTTGTCATTTAGCTACAATATAGCAGGTCAGCAACTGGAATTAGTTAATACCATAAATTATCTGGGAGTAGGCATTAGGAGTGATTTAAAATGGAATGATCACATAAAATTGATCGTCGGTAAAGCAGATGCCAGACTGAGTTTCATTGGAAGAATCCTAAGGAAATGCAGTCCGAAAACAAAGGAGGTAGGTTACAGTACACTTGTTCGACCACTGCTTGAATATTGCTTACCAGTGTGGGATCCATACCAGATAGGGTTGATAGAAGAGATAGAGAAGATCCAACGGAGAGCAGCGCGCTTTGTTACAGGATCATTTAGTAATCGCGAAAGCGTTACGGAGATGATAAATAAACTGCAGTGGAAGACTGTACGAGAGACGCTCAGTAGCTCGGTACGGGCTTTTGTTGAAGTTTCGAGAACATACCTCCACCGAGGAGTCAAGCAGTATATTGCTCCCTCCTACGTATATCTCGCGAAGAGACCATGAGGATAAAATCAGGGAGATTAGAGCCCACACAGAGGCATACCGACAATCTTCCTTTCCACGAACAATACGAGACTGGAACAAAAGGGAGAACCGACAGACGTACTCAAAGTACCCTCGGCCACACATCGTCAGGTTGCCTGCGGAGTATGGATGTAGATGTAGCTGTAGAAAGTCTTGCACGCTCTTACGGAAACACCCTGTAGATATTTCTAGGGTTTCGTACCTCAGTCGGTTAAAACGGAACCACTCTGCGATCAACGACCGCGTGCCTGTGTCTGTATGTTAAGCCCACTTCTCAGAATCGGATAGAGGTATCAAGTAGAAATTCATGTTAAATGCCAAGGTCAACGGTCCCTTGGCAGTGTAAAAGATTAAGCTTTTAAGTTAGGCAAAAGACACTGGCATTTATGTTAGATATTTTGATATTCGCAAACTCACTCATCGAAACCGTATAAATAAACTATCCATATACATAATTAAGTTCGTACAGAACCCTCAGAACGGAAGTCCTGTTCGCAATTGTCCGAGTTCTTTTTAATTTACTTAAAACCTCTTGCACCTACGTACGAAACGAACGCTTTAATCTAGTCGACAAATCTTACGAAAGTGACCTAATTTTTCGCAAGTCTTGCTTCCACTATCAAGCGCAATGTCACAGCTGCCTCTCTGTTCTTTGCCCTTCCTAAAGCCAAACCCATCGTCGTCTAAAAATCCTATTTTTTTTATTTTTGCATTCTTCTGTGTGTTTTATTCTTCTCGGAAACTTGGATGCTTGAGCGGTTAAGCTGATTGTGGGATCTCAGATTTTTGTGTCTTTCCTGTCACCTGCATTTTGCGGATAATCTTCTTCCTGAAGCCGGACTGTATGTCTTCAGTCTCATAGATTATATGGTCGCAAGTCGACCAAAGCTGTTTCAATCTCATAGATTCAGTCTTATAGATATAGATATCTTATAGATATAGATCAATACTGGAAATAGGGCACCGTGTCTTACAAATCAACATACATTTCTTCTTCTATCACATCGGCGAAAAGTTCCTCCCTCTCGTAGAAGTCTTTAATGTACTCTTTCCGCCTATCTGCTCTCTCCTCTGCGTTAACAGTGAAATCCCTTCAGTACTCGTAAGATTGACGCTCTTGCTTTTAATTTCCCTGAAGGTTATTCTGACTTTTCTATACGCTGACCCTGTCTCCCCAACAAACATTTTCATTTCGATTTCTTCAAACTATTCCTATAGTCACTTCGCTTTGACTTCCTTCCATTTGCAATTGGTATCATTCCCTGGACGTTTTGGTATTTTCTTCCTTCTTCGGTAAACTGAAGTATTTCTTCTCTTACCAAAGGCGTCTGTACCGTTATTTTCTTTGCATCTACACATTGAGGTAACAGAAGTATCGCGTACACAAGGTATAAAACGGCAGTGCATTGACGGAGCTGCCATTTGTACTCAGGTGGTTCACGTGGAAAGGTTTCCGACGTGATGGAATTAACAGACTTTGAATGCTGAATGGTAGTTGAGGCTAGAAGCATGCGACACTCCATTTCGGAATTCGTTAGAGAGTTTAATATTTCCATGTTCACAGTGTCATGCGTGTGCCGGCCAGGGTGGCCGAGCGGTTCTAGGCGCTTCAGTCTGGAACCGCGCGACCGCTACGGTCGCAGGTTCGAATTCTGCCTCGGGCGTGGATGTGTGTGATGTCCTTAGGTTAGTTGGGTTGAAGTAGTTCTAAGTTCTAGGGGACTGATGACCTCAGAAGCTAAGTCCCGTAGTGCTCAGAGCCATTTGAACCATTTTGTCAAGCGTGTGCCGAGAATACTACATTTCAAGCATTATCTCTCATATACCATATCGGTTGGACTCTAGACGACTGGGAAACCGGGGCCTGGTCGGATGAAACCCGATTTTAGTTGATAAGAGCTGATGGTAGGGTTCGAGTGTGGCGCAGACCCCACGAAGCCATGGACCAAGTGTCAACAAGGCACTGTGCATGCTTGTGGCGGCTCCGTAATGCTGTGAGCTGTACTTGCATGAAATTTACTGCGATCTCTGGTCCAACTGATCCGTTCATTGATTGAAAATAGTTATGTTCGGCTGCTTGTAGACCATTTGCAGCCACTCAAGGACTTCATTTCCCAAACAACGATGGAATATTTTTGGATGACAATGCGCCATGTCGCCGGGTTACAGTTGTTCACGATTGGTTCGAAGAACTTTCTGGACAATTCGAATGAATGATTTGGCCACCCAGATCGCCCGACGTGAATGGGACATAATCGAGAGGTCAGTTTGTGCAGAAAATTCTGCACTGGCAACAGAGGCAGCATGGGTCAGTACTTCTGCAGGGGACTTGCAGGAACTTGTTGAATCCGTGCTACGCCCAGTTGCTGCACTTCACCTGGCAACACGTGGTTGAGGCGTGGCGCCTTTTATCGCTTGTGTCTAGAACCTGTGTATCGGGAGAATGACTCACGTGTGCACAGTGACAGATGATCTGAAGCGGGTTCAGTCGAGTACGTAGTTCTAATTTTCATCCCCCAGAGTCCTGTAGTGCACAGAGACATTCAAGAACAGGTCAAGAGAATGTTTTGTGAATTGTTACATTTATTTCTTGAAGGCTTTATTATTGACTTATGTTTGTACAGTCTTCTATATGCTTTTAGTAGTGTGAATGATGCGTGGATGTAGTCTAAAGTAAAAATGTAGATCATTGCTCTACTGATGAACGCTATACGAACTAGCGTGAGAAATTTTTAAGACAATGTGAATGCAGACGACGGGGAATTTTATATCATACTATGTTAAGTAAGTCTATGGTAAAAGGGGGGCTAATTAGGGTGTAAATGAAAATAGTTGATAACGTAGAGTATAAACAAAATATCAGAATGTTAAATATTTATTTCGGGAAAAAGTACAATTCAAAAGTGTGTTATTTTTTGAATGGTTAATCATCAAAAGCGCGGACTAACGCGGGAGAATAATGTTTTTCTATCGGCCTTAAAGAAAACTGACCAATCAGAACGGAGTATTCTTCTCACGTCTTTTCTCTTGGAGATATACAATGCTTACAGCAGTCTAAAGGATTCGGAGCCCAGCCTTTCAATGGTACGGTCGTGTGTAGTACGAGCTCCGAAGGAAATTACAATTCTCCAGTTTTAGTTGTGCTACATGCTTCGAAAGTGTTTTAAAGTGAAGGCACATTTGTTCCGGTGTGTTATTTAGAAAGTAATTTTCTGTATGACGAAAGACAGTAATTCTGCATGGCATATTGAGCGGACCGGTGACTAAAAACTTGAGTACATTAGACATCGATAAACTTAATAGTATGGCAAGCATTTTCATTTAAGAACAATCCGTGCTTCGTAGCTGTTCAGATTTCTTTACCATAAACTTGCTAACGCGAATGAAAGGGTTTGTGCATGACTGTGTTGGAATTAGTACGGGCTTCGCAGTGAACTTGTAATTCTCGACTTCAGAATATACCGAAGTTTTGCCAATATTTCCACCTTTCATTTAAAATTAAGACCTTTTCCCGATTCTTAGAATAGCTACGTTGTATGCAGCCTGGAACGAGTTGCAGTACGGAAGGTTTCTGCTCGGCTTTCCTACCGGCGATCTGCTGCAACGAATTCACAGGTAGGTGCAGTTAAAAGGACGAAAGAAACCGCGCCGCCGCAAGGACCAACATAATATTATGGGGTACCACATGACTTATCACCTCAGCGTATTTGCTTATATTTGCCTGAAGCGTAACATTGTAAGGAAGCGAAATGGTGACGAAAAGCAGTTCACACAAGAAGAGAATAGAAGCTACTGAAATTTTGTGCTACAGGGAAATGAAGAAGCTTAGATGTTTAGACTGGATAACGGATGAGGATTTACTAATCGAATCGAGGAAGTAGGAGAGACAGTTGATACGACACGCGCTGAAGCGTCAGAGAATCGTCTGTTTGGAAGTGGAGGGAGTGGAGGGGGGGGGGGGGGGTAGAAATTGTAGCGGAGGGTCACAGTTTGCATTGAATATGTGGAGATGAAATGGCTCGCACAGGATAAATTAGTGGATAGAGCTGCATCAAACGATTCTTTAGGTTCAGAGAGCAACAACACTACCACTGAGTTTCCTAGAACACAGTATTTAATTTTCAGTAGCACTGACTTAAAACTGAGTCGACCACATGAACCTTTGCGAACTTCATGTTATTTCAACTAGAATAGCTGTAGGGACATACGTAATGGTGTGCGACCTGCAGTGTTTCCTTTTCCTCGGGGTTCTGCCGTGAAAAATATAAAATAGAAAATCTGATTGGGTTTTGAATTTTGGTGGTTTCAGTTACGGATAAGCCGGACTTCGTATTATTGATTGAGATCGTGCTGTAATTTGACCGTGCATGGGAGACCGGGTCGGCAACACTACAAAAAGCGACTGTACGGAAATAGCATCAGAAACTAATTGAAATTTACCTTATAATCTTGTTAGATACGCAGTATTATTTACAATATAGTCTTCATGGCTGTCCTCCTAATTTCTCTTGTAGGACGACCCGTCTTTCACTTTTCTCCGTCTGTTGAAAACTTCTTCAAGTTGTCACTCTCATGATCAATTTACAAATTTGGCGATAACCACCTCTAATCACTATTGAAACAACCTCGCTTTGTAATACAATTTTAATTTCCACCCAAAAGCACATTCAACACATCGCCGAAAAATACACGTCTTTCGTATGAAGACAAGAGAGAGAGTGTAATCAATTAGTTGTTAAAAACAAAAACCTACGCAAAAGTAAAAAGACGAACAAAATTATTTATAAAAATCGGTCGCTGGCGTAGCGCTCTTCTGCGTGTGCGATCGTAAATTATATCTGTGTATTGGCGGAGGCGCGATAGTCAAAGTACCATTACAGACCCGACCTCAAAGAAAAGTAAACGAGCTGCTGTACTGCATGGTCATACATACGCGCATTTGCCTTAACCGAACGCTGGTTGCTCTCATTATAAGATGCATCCTAATGAAGGAGCTCACAGTTTGAAGGTAACTTACGACAGTACAACACTTGATTTCTCCCTATAAAGCAACAACGTCCGACCAAATTTGATTTACATCGCGGAGGAGTAATCCAGTGCAGTGCGCAATGTTATTCACTTTATATTGTCATACGTTAGTAATTAACTCCTTTCTATGATCAGTTTGTGATATCTGCATAATGTAGTGACAGTGTCACGAACAAATGTTTCTAGTCTACTCCTTTACGATTCACCGCCACGCCTCCTTTCTGAGCGACGTCACACGCGACATACTGCGTCTGAAGATCATTTCGCCTGTGTCTGGTTACTGTCTGCGTAATTTAGACGCGACACAGATTTTAACGAGGTCAGTAAGCAAGTAAGCCAAGTTCATTAGCCTTAAGAGTGGCATTCTTATCTGCCAATTAACGCTCGATTCGTTCTCCTGGTCTCAGACTGGACTTTCAACTCTAACGCAACGGCGAGATAAATACGCATAGCTTCATAGCAGACACAACAGATCTCAGGATACAGAAGTCTAAAACGTCACTACTACGCCTGAGTTTGTGATACTGAGCACAAGCACTTTTGTCGCTCGACATCATCTTTCCCAGCATATAGACGTATCACTATAAAACTGTAGAAAATGATACTAAAAGCATCAAAAAATTGCAGACTGCTAAATGTTACAGGGAATTCAACTTCGTTGAAAATGAATGTGTCAATTTTAAATGAAATTTGACACTTGCAAACTGGAATTCGAGATCTATTTGATGAACGCTCTTTTATTAAAAAGGTATTGCTCACATTTGGCGAATTTATGATAATTAACCGGTTTTGACTCTAATGAGTCATCATCGAACTAAAAATTTAGAAAACACAAAAATGCAAAATTACGATTGAATCTAAGTAGAAGTTAAAATTGCGGGATAAAAAGAAACATAGAAATACACCCAGTATATTGTTATGATAATAACACGTTCAGTCGTCATCTAGCGCACATCGTGCTCACTTAAAATCATCTACCGTACCTGCTTATACTTTAAAAACGGGACTTGGAATTGTTGTGCTCATAGAGGGCGCATGAAGATGCTTAGCGCCAACCGCTATGGCCGAGCGGTTCTAGGCGCTTCAGCCCGGAACCGCGCGACTACTAAGGTCGCAGATTCGAATCCTGCCTCGGGTATGGATGTGTGTGATGTCCTTAGGTTAGTTAGGTTTAAGTAGGTCTAAGTCTAGGGGACTGATGACCTCAGATGTTAAGTCCCAACGGGCTTAGAGCTATTTGAACCATTTTTGAAGATGCTTGGCCTACGTGTACGAGAAGTACAATTTAAGAATTATTTGTTTGTGTTATGTTTTCTCTTTATTTTGCACATTTTAATATATTTATAACTATAATTAAGTCTGTTTTTGCGTTTTTGTCGTTTCTGGATTTTTAGTTCTGGCGGTAACACATTAGTCTCGAAACCGACTATCATAAATCCCCAAGCGCGATCTAGGCATAAGTGGACACAAGAATATCGATTTATGCGTTACAACATAAAATTTCATTAGGCTAAAGATGGAGGAAAATGGCACTGTGGTTTTTTCCTCGAAAAATTTTCATGCAATCAGTTAGTAAAACGACTTCTTGGGTATTGCTTAAACATTGCACTGAACAATCTAAGAGTGGCGTGACCAGGGAAACATCAATCGAACAGGTTCCAAGACATTCTTCAGCAATAGTGGCCCGTTCTAGGTTATAACGGAAAGTGTTGCCCTAGGTGCTTGCTAATGAATAGATATTAACGTTCCTGTTGCTAAAGCTATAGGATTTTTCAGTGGCATATGGAAACTCACTTTGTAGATAACTACTCCAAAAAGTTAATGTCCGCAAAAATTTTTGTGTTGTCATATAGCTCGATCTTTCGTACCTCAGCACAGTCAGCAATACTCGTATCACTAGGTGACTTTTTTTGTAACTGTTTTTATAAATAAGACCTTCAACTTGCCTAATGTACACCGCTTATCTTTTCACTCATTCATCAGTATTTCAATTACAGGCAGCACCTAGTAGCGTATACAGGGTGGTCCATTGATCGCGACAGGGTCATATATCTCACGAAATAAGCGTCAAACGAAAGAAACTACAAAGGACGAAACTTGTCTAACTTGAAGGGGGAAACCAGATGGCGCTATGGTTGGCGCGCTAGATGGCGCTGCCATAGGTCAAACGGATATCAACAGCACTTTATTAAATAGGATCCCCCATTTTTATTACATATTCGTGTAGTACGTAAAGAAATATGAATGTTTTAGTTGGACCACTTTTTTCTCTTTGTGATAGATGGCGCTGTAATAGTCACAAACGTATAAGTACTCGGTATCAGGTAACATTCCGCCAGTGCGGACGGTATTTGGTTCGCGATACATTACCCGTGTTAAAATGGACCGTTTACCAATTGCGGAAAAGGTCGATATCGTATTGATGTATGGCTATTGTGATCAAAATGCCCAACGTGCGTGTGCTATGTATCCTGCTCGGTATCATGGACGACATCATCGAAGTGTCCGGACCGTTCGCCGGATAGTTACGTTATTTAAGGAAACAGGAAGTGTTCAGCGACATGTGAAACGTCAACCACGACCTGCCACAAATGACGATGCCCAAGTAGGTGTTTTAGCTGCTGTCGCGGCTAATCCGCACATCAGTAGCAGACAAATTGCGCGAGAATCGGGAATCTCAAAAACGTCGGTGTTCAGAATGCTATATCAACATCGATTTTACCTGTACCATATTTCTATGCACCAGGAATTGCATGGTGACGACTTTGAACGTCATTTACAGTTCTGCCACTGGGCGCAACAGAAATTACGGGACGATGACAGATTTTTGCAAGCGTTCCATTTAGCGACGAAGCGGCATTCTCCAACAGCGGTAACATAAACCGGGATAATATGCACTATTGGGCAACGGAAAATCCACGATGGCTGCGACAAGTGGAACATCAGCGACCTTGGCGGGTTAATGTACGGTGCGGCATTAAGGGAGGAAGGATAATTGGCCCCCATTTTATCGATGGCAATCTAAATGGTGCAGTGTATGCTGATTTCCTACGTAATGTTCTACCGATGTTACTACAAGATGTTTCACTGCATGACAGAATGGCGATGTACTTCCAACATGATGGATGTCCAGCATGTAGCTCGCGTGCGGTTGAAGCGGTATTGAATAGCGTATTTCATGACAGGTGGATTGGTCGTCGAAGCATCATACCATGGCCCGCACGTTCACCGGATCTGACGTCCCCGGATTTACTTCTGTGGGGAAAGTTGAAGGATATTTGCCATCGTGATCCACCGACACGCCTGACAACATGCGTCAGCGCATTGTCAACGCATGTGCGAACATTACGGAAGGCGAACTACTCGCTGTTGAGAGGAATATCGTTACACGTATTGCCAAATGCATTGAGGTTGACGGACATCATTTTGAGCATTTATTGCATTAGTGTGGTATTTACAGGTAATCACGCTGTAACTGCATGCTTTCTCAGAAATGATAAGTTCACAAAGGTACATGTATCACATTGAAACAACCGAAATAAAATGTTCAAACGCACCTCCGTTCTGTATTTTAATTTAAAAAACCTACCTGTTACCAACTGTTCGTTTAAAATTGTGAGCTATATGTTTGTGACTATAACAGCGCCATCTATCACAAAGCGAAAAAAATGGTCCAACTGAAACATTCATGTTTCTTTACATACTACACGAATATGTAATAAATAATGGGGCTTTCTATTTAAAAAAACGCAGTTGATATCCGTTTGACCTATGGCAGCGCCATCTAGCAGGCCAAACATAGCGCCATCTGGTTTCCCCCTTCAAGCTAGACAAGTTTCGTTCTTTGTAGTTTTTTCGTTTGACTCTTATTTCGTGAGATATTTGGCCCGGTCACCATCAATGTACCACCCTGTAGTACTCTCTTTGCAACGGTTTTTCTATGCCTATTCTCCAGCACGATGTTTCGCTGTGGTGACAGAAACATCGATGGTCCAATGGAACACAACGTACGCTAGTGGCTCCGCCATACGTAGGACAAGTGTCTGTTGAATAAAAAAAGTCAAGTCAAGTGTTCTCCAGTCAGGCTTCAGTAATGTCAGCACTGAAAGACGTAGTTGGACACCAGTGTCCACTCATTTCCAAATTTTTGTCGTTGTAGCGTAGACATCAGGGACATAAACAAACCTTGATACTTCAGCTTAATCTCAAGGTCACTTTCTGTTGCTAGAATAACTATGGAAAGCTACTGCCTATGGGTTTGAGCTGTATGAAGACAATTATTGATTTTTCTCGCACCATTAAATGATCACTAAGCAGAGTAATTAGTTGGTACTATCCTGAAACCCATGGTAAAATTTGGAAAAAGATCCATAAGATCTTCATGCTAATAAGTCGATTTCTCTGTGATAAAAAAGTGACCACACGTTATCAGCAAAACAAAGAGTGAAAAGTTACACATAAACTCATTTTACTCCAAAAATCTCCTTTGAAGTTTTTCTAGCTTATTCAAAAAGACGTAAAGAAAAGAGGGAAGATTAAGATTTAATTTCTCATCGACAACGAGGTAATTGTAGTACGAGGTCGACTAGGGTAAGAGTGGAGAAGGAATTCAACCGTGTTCTTTGCAAATTAGTCATCGTGTCATTTGCCTTCTATGGTTAAGGAAAATTATCAAATGTAAACTAGAATGGGGGAATGGACTAGTGAGCTAACCCCCGCCATCTCGCTCGACTTTATTAAGATATCAACTTTGATAAATTACGTCTGGTCAGATGAGAGCAAACTAGCAAAAATATTGATAAAGCTTTTTATAGTCGAGCTCTGTGAATTATGCGTCCAATATATCCTCTAATTCCGTCATCAAGAAATACCTCTCGTCTTCGCACAGACTCAATAATGCCAAAAGCACACCGCTCTTTTTTAAGGAGCCTCTAGCAACTCGACATCGCAATCGCCAATGTTTACAGCAGACGATGGCGGAGACGATGCCTATCTCGCATGCCAGATATTGATCGATAATGGCTACAGTGGGAGGGACTAGAGAGTGATATGGTTGAACAGTTGAGCAAAATGACAGAGGACGGGACGTAGAGGAGTGGAAAGGCGAAGGCGGCTGCTTTCGGTAAAACTACCGTACGTCAGACAAGAGAAATGGCGGTTTCCAGCAAAGGAATGTTGAAATGTAATCATGAGATGGTTATGTTAACATGATATATCATGTCAATCCAAGTCGCTTTTCAACAATACGTCAACTACGGGCTGTACTGTGCGTGATCAAACACTTCCCATCGAAAACACTTCAGGATCATCTCCATTACCCCAGCAGAATCCGGTTGAGAATTGTCTTGAAAAAGGAAACGATTGCCAGTTATGTTATGTCTGCTGCTTAGCTTCAGTCGAAATTTCTCACCAGGACCTCGTACTTTGCCAGTCATCAATATCATCTGTCACCAAGTATTTTTTAAATTTTTACTTAATTATTTATTTTATAATTTGATCTAAGTGCTACTTCTGGGAATGTACGTGTTGCACTTGTATTAAACTAAGTCTGAAAAGAGTAAAATTAATTTCAGTACCCTATTCATCCTGACCATTTGAATTATAATAAATTTATGTGAGTTGAGGGTACGTAAAAGAAAAGACAAAGAAAAGTAGGAAACCCGACAAGGTTTCCCCTGAATGTCCAGGGGTTACAATAGGTCCGAGGTAGTCCTGCCTGTCATAAGAGGCGACTAAATGGAGTCTCACACGTTTCGGCCTCAATGTGATGGTCCCCTGTAGGGTTTGACCTCCATTTTTCAAAATTTTTCCGAAGAGCCATCCAACTGGGGAAGAGCACCTTACATGGTGCTTCGGGTCCATTGTGCAGTCAGATCTTTAGCCCGCTTTCTCGTCGTCGCATTGTAGTCCCGTACATTCTCCATCTCTTGGGCGAGGACACCTTCCTGAGTGCGTTTTCCACCATGCACTATGCAGTGTCACTTTCTGTGCCGCCGATGATCACCAGCACGGTAGCCAGTCCGTTGTGGTGGGGCCGCCATGCACCCTGTTGGTTGTAGCCCCCTGACAACACAGGGATTGCTCTGCTAATGCCTGCGCCGTTAACTCCCCACGTATGCCGAGGAGTAGATGCCCGTGACCCTGGGATATCGGGACTCCCAGCAATGGCCATCCTGCCAGCAGGTTATCAAGATTTAAGTGAGTTTGAACGTGCTGTTATAGTCGGCACACGAGCTGTGAGACACAGCATCTCCGAGGTAGCGATGAAGTGGGGAATTTCCCGTACGACAATTTCACGAGTGTGCCGTGAATATCAGGAATCCGGAATAACATCAAATCTCCGACATCGCTGCGGCCGGAAAAACATCCTGCAAGAACGGGACCAACGACCACTGAAGAGAACTGTTCAACGTGACAGAAGTACAACCCTTCCACAATGAGATTTTCACTCTGCAATGGAGTGTGCGCTGATGCGAAACTTCCTGGCAGATTAAAACTGTGTGCCGGACCGAGACTTTCGCAGGCAAGTGCTCTACCATCTGAGCTACCCAAGCATGACTCACACCCCGTCCCCACAACTTTACTTATGCAAGTACCTCATCTTCTACCTTCCAAACTTTACAGAAGCTCTCCTGCGAACCTTGCAGAACTAGCACTCCTGAAAGATAGGATATTGCGGAGACATGGCTTAGCCACAGCCATTCTCATCCTGGAAACATCCCCCAGGCTGTGGCTAAGCCATGTCTCCGCAATATCCTTTCTTTCAGGAGTGCTAGTTCTGCAAGGTTCGCAGGAGAGCTTCTGTAAAGTTTGGAAGGTATGAGATGAGGTACTTGCAGAAGTAAAGTTGTGAGAACGTGGCGTGAGTCGTGCTTGGGTAGCTCAGATGGTAGAGCACTTTCCCGCGAAAGGCAAAGGTCCCGAGTTCGAGTCTAGGTCCTGCACACAGTTTTAATCTGCCATGAAGTTTCAACCCTTCCACAGATTGCTCCAGATTTCAATGATGGACCATCAACAAGTGTCAGCGTGCTCACCATTCAACGAAACATCAACGATATGGGCTTTCGGAGTCGAAGGCCCACTCGTCGACCCTTGGTGACTGCACGACACAAAGCTTTACGCCTCGCCTGGGCCCGTCAACACCGGCTTTGCACTGTTGATGAGTATCGAGCGGATGGATGTGTACGGGTATGGAGACAACCTCATGAATCCATGGACCCTGCATGTCAGCAGGGGACTGTTCAAGTGGGTTGAGGCTCTAATGGTGTGGGACACGTGCAGTTGAAGTGATATGGGACCCGTGATACGTTTAGATACGACTCTGCCGGGTGACACGTACGTAAGCATCCTGTCTGATCACCTGCATCCATTCGTGTCCATTGTGCATTCCGAAGGACATTGGCAGTTCCAGCAGGACAATGCGACACCCCAGACATCCAGAATTGCTACAGAGTGGCTCCAGAAACACTCTTCTGGGTTTAAACACTTCCGCTGGCCACCAAACTCTACAGACGTGAACATTATTCAACATCTCTGGGATGCCTTGCAACGTGCTGTTCAGAAAAGACCTCCAGACGCTCGTACCTTTACGGATTTATGGAAGGCCCTGTAGGAGTCATGCTGTCAGTTCCCCCCAGCACTACTTCAGACATCAGTCGAGTCCATGCCACGTCGTGTTGCGGCACTTCCGCGTGCTCGCGGGGGCTCTACACGATATTAGGTAGGTGTACCAGTTTCTTTGGATCTTCAGTGTGGTACTGAAAACGCGATTTTTGCCTGAAAATGGATTTCTTTCAAACCGGGCATCTGAATAATCACTGGTGTCTCAAGTACGACCGAAATGTTCTTTCCAAAAACACTCTTCTGCGCCAGCCAGTTTTTAAATTCAGCACTTCCAAATTACTGATCTTGCTACTCTCATCAACGGATCTTGCACGTTCTACTACGACGGGCCTCCGATAACTAATTATACACGTATTTTTCTCGGCCAGTTTCGGTTGAAAAAATGCGGAATTTGTTGTGGAACATCGTGGAATACTCTCGCTTCATCCCGTATATTTTCATGAAATCCCAACAGGTGGCGGAGCTATACGTAGCCTTCAAAATGGCGGCTGTAACGGAGGTGCGTTCCAAGCTGACAACGGTCACTGCGTTTCTTTTGGTGGAGAACGAGAGCATCGCTGATGTTCATAGGCGCTTGCAGAATGTCTACAAGGACCTGGCAGTGAACAAAAGCATGGTGAGTCGCTTGGTGCGGCATCTGTCATCAACGCAACAAGGTCGCGCAAACCTGCCCGATCTCTAGCGTGGCCAACCGGCGGCAAACAGATGTGATTCCTTCAATGTTTGAATGTGCGGACACTCACATTGTCACTGGTCGACTGATCACAAATACTTCGCTGCATAACTGGTCGTCTCTGTTGGTAGTACTGACACACTTGTCCAACAGTTGGGTTCCTCACCGCCTAACAGAAGACCACGAAGAGCAACGAAGGACCATATGGACGTTATTGCTTGTGCGTTATGAGGCTGTCGAACATGGATTCCCCGAACAGGAAACAAAACGGCAGTGCATGGAGTGGTGGCACACTACCTCTCCTCCGAAGAAAAATTTCAAAGCCGCACCGTCAGCTGGTAAAGTCATGGGAACAGTCTTTTGGGACTCCGAAGGGGCTATTCTGTTTGATGTCCTCCCTCATGGTGCAACAATTAACTCTGAAGAGTATTGTGCTATTAAGAAACTACTTCAGCGTATTCGTCGCCTCAAAAATGCAAACGAACTTTTCCTTCTCCGTGACAACACAAGGCCTCACAAAACTTCACTGGACTATTCTTCATCTCTCGGGTCTCGCAACTTCCGTGTTCCTTCTGTTTGGCCCAATGAAGATAAACTTGTAGATGCAGACAAGAAATCATTAATTTTTCTCACCAACTAAAAGAATGAAACAACGTATTCTAACGACTTCGCAGCACCATTCTACTGATTATGGCTTCAACACTGTGAAAGAAAAGGAAATGAGGGAAAACTTAACAGAAATTATTGAAAAAGTAGAAAGTTGCTCCCGGTAGTCACGAATTGCGAGCTGTTGCTCGATTTTTGTTTGCAGTTGAATCTGCAGCTACTCAGATTCATCAAGAGTTGCTCCTAGTTTGCGTACCTACAGCATTCCACGGGAAGTAGTATGGGTGTGATAGGGAGGTTATTGATGGAATGTTACCATGCAGGCATACAGGCCCTGCGAGTAAGGTGGCATAAGGCCGTCGCGTTGGACGGCGATCATGTTGAAAAATAATATTATGTATTGAAACCCTGAATAAAACCACCCTGCTTACAGAAAAGAAAATGTATCGCGTTAGTTACTGATCGCCTCTCGTATTAATACGAGGCGTATTCGAAAAGTACTGGTCGTTTGCTTATATTTAAATTTTGGCAGTTACACGAATGCAGCGCTGTCTGCTATACCAAGAGCCGGTTCGAGTTTTCTACACAAGCGATAAGTTATTTAACTCCCCCGCTTGTGTCACTTAGACTAAAGTCACTGTTTTGATGCTGTAGCGGTTTGGCTGCGTTTGAAGGCACACGACAATGGCTGTTACTCCCGGTAGTCATGAACTGCGAGTTGTTACTCCATTTTTGTTTGTAATTGAATCCACAGCTACTCAGATTCATCAAGAGTTGATCCTAGTTTGTGGACCCACAGTAACGCGTGAAGGAAAAGGCAATGTACAGGTGCAGAGTGGAGATTGGACGACTTTGAGGAAGAATGGACACCCAAAAAGAGTGTTTCAAATGAAAAGTGAAGCTCCAAATATTTTACCTCTACTCCAATATACTCCTTGGGGTCGTAGAACAGATCAGCAGTCAGTCAGGATGGTAATGGCTGGTGTGGTTAGGTAACGAAAGAAAGTCCGAACCATCGAAAGAGAGAGCAGAGGAAAGACGTCTAGCTGAGCTGGGAAGCAGAGCCAGAGATAGCATCCGTCTTTTGTCCGACGCTCCCCGTTGGTCGCTCAGATATGGCACATGGAGACCTGTCAATCAGCGAATTTTACAAGTATAAACAGCTTTAAGCTGAGGTGGTTATTCTGCTTGCTACGTAGGCCACAAGAGTCACTACGTGGTTACTGAAAGTGAGAATGTAAACAGGAAGAATTTTAAACTGAGGATAAGAACTACGTTCAGTTGAACAGGAATGGACATTTCTGAAAAGAGTAACCACAGAAGTTGAAAAAAAAACCTAGGTACAAAGAAGGTAACTGCAAAGAAACCATGGGTAACAGAAGAAATACTTCACTTGATCGATGAAAAGACATACAAAAACGTTCAGCGAAATTCAAGAATACAGAAATACAAGTCGCCGAAGAATTAAATAAATAGGAAGTGCAAGGAAGCTAGGACGAAATGGCCGCAAGAAAAACGTGAAGAAAACGGGAAAGTAATGATTGTCGGAAAGACTGGCTCAATATATAGAAAAGTCAAAACAATCTTCGATGAAATTAAAAGCAGGGTGGCAACATTAAGACTACAACTGTAAATCCACAGTTAAATGCAGAGGAGAGAGCGGATAGGTGAAACAATTACAGTGAAGGTTTTTATCAGAGGGAAGGTTTGTCTGATCTACGAAACAGAAATAGATTTAGAAGAGATAAGGGATCCAGTATTAGAATAAGAATTTAAAAGAGGTTTCGAAGACTTAAAATCAAATAAGGCAGAAGAGACAGATAACATTCCACCAGAATTTCTGAAATCTTTTGGGAAGTGGCAACAAAACGACTATTGTCGTCGGTGTGTAGGTGTATGAGTCTGGCGATATATCATCTGACTTTCGGGAAAATATCATCCACAACTCCGAAGACAGCAAGAGCTGACAAGTGCGATCATTATCGCACAATCGGTTTAACAACTCTTGCATCCAAGTTGCGGTCAAGAATAATATACAGAAAAATGGAAAAAAATTGAAGATGTGTTAGATGACGATTAGTTTGGCTTTCGGAAAGGTAAGGGCATCACAGACGTAATTCTAACGTTGCGGTTGATAATGGAAGCAAAATAAAGAAAAATCTAGACACGTTCATAGGATTTGTCGACCTGGAAAAAGTGTTCGACCGTGTCAAGTGGTACAAGGTGTTCGAAAGACTAAGGAAAATACAGGTAAACTATAGGGAAAGATCGATATGTAGAAGAGGCAAGAGGAAATAGTAAGAGTAGTTTACCGATAACGAAGTCTTGAATTAAAAAGAATATAAGACAGGGATGTAGTCTTTCCCCGCTACTGTTCGATCTACACATCGAAGAAGCAATGATGGAAATAAAAGAAAGGTTCAGGAATGGAATTAAAATACAAGGTGAAAGGATATCAATGATACGATTTGCTGAAGACATTGCTGTCCTGAATGCAAGTGAAGAAGAATTACATTATCTGCTGAATGGAATGAACAGTTTAATGAGTGCAGAATATGGGTTGAGAGTAAATCGAAGAAAGACGAAAGTAATGCGAAGTAGCAGAAATGAGAACTGTGAGAAACTTAACATCAGAAATGATGGTCACGAAGTAGATGAAGTTAAGGAATTCTGCTATCTAGGCACGGCGCTGCTGCTACGGTCGCAGGTTCGAATCCTGCCTCGGGCATGGATGTGTGTGATGTCCTTACGTTAGTTAGGTTTAAGTTGTTCTAAGTCTAGGGTACTGATTACCTCAGATGTTAAGTCCCATAGTGCTTAGAGCCATTTGAACCATTTGAGCTACCTAGACAGTAAAATATAATCAATGACGGACGGACCACGGAAAACATCTATAGCAGACAAGCACTGACCAAAAGGCTTTCCTGGCCAAGAGAAGTATACTACGAGGGCAGTTCAATAAGTAATGCAACACATTTTTTTTTCTGAAACAGGGGTTGTTTTATTCAGCATTGAAATACACCAGGTTATTCCCCAATCTTTTAGCTACACAACACTATTTTTCAACGTAATCTCCATTCAATGCTACGGCCTTACGCCACCTTGAAATGAGGGCCTGTATGCCTGCACGGTACCATTCCACTGGTCGATGTCGGAGCCAACGTCGTACTGCATCAATAACTTCTTCATCATCTGCGTAGTGCCTCCCACGGATTGCGTCCTTCATTGGGCCAAACATATGGAAATCCGACGGTGCGAGATCGGGGCTGTAGGGTGCATGAGGAAGAACAGTCCACTGAAGTTTTGTGAGCTCCTCTCGGGTGCGAAGACTTGTGTGAGGTCTTGTGTTGTCATGAAGAAGGAGAAGTTCGTTCAGATTTTTGTGCCTACGAACACGCAGAAGTCGTTTCTTCAATTTCTGAAGAGTAGCACAATACACTTCAGAGTTGATCGTTTGACCATGGGGAAGGACATCGAACAGAATAACCCCTTCAGCGTCCCAGAAGACTGTAACCATGACTTTACCGGCTGAGGGTATGGCTTTAAACTTTTTCTTGGTAGGGGAGTGGGTGTGCCGCCACTCCATTGATTGCCGTTTTGTTTCAGGTTCGAAGTGATGAATCCATGTTTCATCGCCTGTAACAATCTTTGACAAGAAATTGTCACCCTCAGCCACATGACGAGCAAGCAATTCCGCACAGATGGTTCTCCTTTGCTCTTTATGGTGTTCAGTTAGCCAACGAGGGACCCAACGGGAACAAACCTTTGAATATCCCAACTGGTGAACAATTGTGACAGCACTACCAACAGAGATGTCAAGTTGAGCACTGAGTTGTTTGATGGTGGTCCGTCGATCATCTCGAACGAGTGTGTTCGCACGCTCCGCCATTGCAGGAGTCACAGCTGTGCACGGCCGGCCCGCACGCGGGAGATCAGACAGTCTTGCTTGACCTTGCGGCGATGATGACACACGCTTTGCCCAAGGACTCACCGTGCTTTTGTCCACTGCCAGATCACCGTAGACATTCTGCAAGCTCCTATGAATATCTGAGATGCCCTGGTTTTCCGCCAAAAGAAACTCGATCACTGCCCGTTGTTTGCAACGCACATCCGTTACAGACGCCATTTTAACAGCTCCGTAAAGCGCTGCCACCTGTCGGAAGTCAATGAAACTATACGAGACGAAGCGGGAATGTTTGAAAATATTCCACAAGAAATTTCCAGTTTTTTCAACCAAAATTGGCCGAGAAAAAAAATGTGTTGCATTACTTATTGAACTGTCCTCGTAGTATCAAACACAGCACTTAAATTGAGGAAGAAATTACTGAGGATTTGCATTTGGAGCATAGTACTATATGGTAGTGAAACTAATTGTGGTAAAACCGGATCAGAAGAGACTCGAAGCATTTGAGATGTGGTGCTAGAGACGAATGTCGAAAATTAGGTCGTCTGATAAGGTAATGAATTTGGAGGTTCACTGCAGAATCGGAGAGGAAAGGGATACAAGAAAACATTGACAAGAAGAAGGGACTTTGGCGACAGGACTTGTGTTAAGACATCAGGAAATAACTTCCACGATACCAAAGGGAGTTGTAGAGGGCAAAAAACTGTAGACGAAGATGGAGACTGGATTACATCCAGAAAATAATTGAGGCCGTAGGTTACAAGTGCTACTCTAAGATGAAGAGGCCAGCACAGGAGAGAAAATCGCGGTGGGCCGCCTCAAACCAGATGACTCAAAAAAAAAAAAAGTTGCATGATGGAATTAGAGATGGTGGGACTGAGCGCATGTTTTGTCGGACAATCACTGCTGCTGCTGGGCCACTTTACTGGTGGCAGTTCAGAGAAGCAGGAAGGGCGGGGGAGCAGGGATATCGGCCGAGACAGGGAGCTTGGGCTGGTGCTTTCACAGGGAAGGTAGAGGAGAGCTCTAGCTGGCTGTGGTACATTGTTCCAGGTGTCACCGAGGGAATCTTTACGATTGCTTGCGCCGACTCACGAGGAACCAGTGCCTGGGCGATTATTGTTCTCATGTGAGGAGAGTGCATTCCTCCAAATCTGCAGTGTCCTTATCATATTTCCTGTGGACCTCCCTGTGAGATAAGTATCTGCTACCCTTGTGAAAGCATTTTGCCCCAGTAGGCGAAATGGGCCGGCACTGCAGGACACCCAACACTGTGTCGCCGGGACAGCTGTTGAATTTTTCCTGGGTCATATAGACACCCAAGCCGTGCTGCTTCCCGCATGCATAAAATAACAGTGTTCCAATCGCGACGCCAGGTGTGACATCAGAAAGCATACCGATGAATGCCTGTTCGATGCTGAGATGTGTTGGGATTGGAGAAACGGATTTTGCCCGTCTTTGGAGGTAGGCTGTACGGTATGCAGAGAAATATGCGACTGGCACACGCACGCTACAGTTTTCGATTGTTGATTTTTAGCTTCCTGGCACGTACTCCACGTATGAGGAAGCTAGGATTCGCGCAGTAGCCATGAGGGAGAGAGGACGGTTGGAGAGTAGATTCCAGCAGTGGCCGCGAACCGAATCGACTCGAACTCGGGTGTGAAGGTGGAGCCGACGCAGAGGTGTGCACTGGTCATCGCATTATAGACATTTACATGCGTGTGACGAGCGTTTCACAGCATCAGCATCAGTAATCTTTATGGTCAAATGCACAGACTGCAACGTGCTCTTACAACAGCAGCAGTCACTGTCTACGAGTAATTTAAGTGTATTGTGGTAGCTTTCCGATCAGCAGTTCACAATTACTGTCAAACGAATTAGCTACGGTCAGATCGCGTTATCCAGTTACAGTCAGTTTCCCACAGTCTTTCCAACTCTGTCAACCACGAGTCATTTTTTTTTAAACAGGAGCATGATTATAATCGATGTGTTATATTTAGCTGTGTCCCTTGCCATTCATATCTTTTGGAAATAAATGAATCGTTATCCTGAATGTCTCTGTTATTCAATTAAACGGCATTCCTTTTATTAACTTCATTAATCTATTTGGGAAACAATAGGAGTAATTGAGCGGTGGCGCGGCTGGCGCCAGTTTTCTCGCACTTAGAATGGCATCGCTGCCATCGATTATAGGGCCACCATCTTTGCCTTCCGCGATTCAGGCCGGAGGGCGGGTGGTTAACGGAGAGAGAACAGAGACAGCGGAGTGGATATTCGGAGGGTCGGAGGTGGCTTGTTGACGTTTACCGTGAGGCCTGTGGTATGACGCCTGTACGCTATGGGCAGGGTCAGCGAGAGATCCCGGCAATGACTTGATGGGACCTCGGGTTTGGTATCGCGGTGGTGCACTGTTGTGTTTTGGTGCTTTTCTGCTGCGAGGACATATATAGGTTCTTGTTACTGGCCATTGAAATTGAAATGTGTCTATGGCATTGCGGAGGATATGTGTGATGATCGCCGCTGTTGCAGGTGAAAACGCTTCGTCTGCCTTGTGTCTGTGCAGGAAATTATGAGAAAGTAAATAGTTGATATCACGGCACCCATTGTTGAATATATGTCGGAATTACTGCATCGTAAAGATATCCCATGTGTAAAGCAAATGGAGCCATTTGCGCCATACTAAGGTACTGTTTTATTCTGCTTAAATCTGTGTCAGTTATATGTGCATTTATATGCCCTTCTTTAGTTGCAGAAGCTATAGAAGTGTGTAAACAGAGACCTATGTGGAAAGGGATGTAAAATTGAAACCGTTCCAATAAGTGAATACACTCGAACACTGTATTACTAAAGGTACCTTTCGATACCAGCACCTACCTTGGATAGTAAGTGTTATTCGGAGGTTCTCATGATACTGTAAGTGATTATTATACACAGAATTGTTTATTCTGATTATACTAAATTGGAGATGTAAGGTCGGTTGTGCGCCGCTGTAAATTACTATTGTCTCCTCTGTGTGGCAGCCTAGCATTGTCAGTGGCTTCAGTCATTATTCCTGTCATGTTTCGAGTTTTGTTTTCTCGGGTTTGCTTAAGCTGACACTGTTAAGATGAGTTGTAAGATATATAAACAGTCAAGTGAAACTCAGTATTCTATGAGCTCAAGACGATTTTCTATTACGTGGTACCTTAGTTTGTTATAGGTTAGAAGTATTTTACGTATTATTAATGTTCTGCTGTTAGCTTTGTTTAAAGAGGAGCTAGTTCTGTGAAGTAGTCGTTTATATTTCATTAGTGTGTTACGGATTGTGCCTTTTCATGTTAATTGTTTTTTCAGAAGCTACAAATGATTCTGTGTATGTTGCAGGTAGCTGAAATTGACGTGTTCACAGGGTCGCGTCCTGACGGTGTTGATAGTGGCCCTTTTTACTATGGCACATCCGGCTATCCTCCTTCAGTACATTTGTCTCTCTTATATCGTTACTACGTTTGTCGAGTGGAATTAGGGCTTACTGTAATCACCTTATATGTTGAAGCTGAGTATCTCCCTTGCCAGGGCGCGAACCTTCGTGGATATAGTCGTATTCTCATCTGTAAAGATTGATAGTGTTATTCATCTGTTCTCGTCACATGTATGATTATTTATCTTGTTATATTTAATGTCAGTAAAATGTACGTGTTAGCGAGGTCCGAATTGGAACGTTGTATTCTCCTCTTGTGGAAACAAATGTTTTATTCCTTTTTAAAATAGCCTTTAGATGCGTACATTTTGCCTCCATGTTTGGTGTTTTTATGGCTTCCACGTTAATTACAATAAAGGTAAATTTGGCAACGGAGGGTTTCGTGTATTTATTAATTGCTAAGTGGATCCTAAGTTAAGTGCAGGAACCCTACCAGTAATCTTGGAGTAGAATACATCATGTCAATTTCAGTTTCACTGCTAAGGGCCAAATGCTTTTGTCATTCGCATTTAGAGTTCGCTGCATTTAATTTCATAGTAGTGTAACTGAGGGGTGAAAGATTCAGAGGCTGAACTTCATTAGAGGTACCCTCATACCTGTCACCAAACGGGGCATGTTGGAAAGCTACAACACCAAGGCCTACAGAGCCTACACTTTTAAGTTCTCCTTTCTCATTGCTTGAATGTTTGTGAATTTTGTATTGCTTTCCCATATGTTTTATGTAATGATCATCAGACGCAGACTAGTCTCCAGTTTCGGAAAATAGTAGTCGGTGGTTCCCTGGTCCCGAAGACGCTCCGGTTTCACTAATTTATCTGTATTGCCTGGATATTAGTTACTCGTGTTGTCCAGATGTTAGTATTTATACTTATTTAAGTGGTTCTAATGAACTGCTAATCTCAACGCTGTGGCATTACACCACAGCCTGCGGGGCAAGCAGGTATTCTGTGAAATTGATAATTCGTGCAACTTTTGTTGATTGAGTACTCTGTTAATTCCGTGTTTTCTTATAAGTCTACTGATGACCTGAAACAAGCCATAGACAACCAAGAGCCTACAAAATCCACACTGTCAGCCTTTTCAATGCTTTTGAAATTGTCAATTTCGATATACTGCTCAGAAAAATGCGACAACTCCAATTCTCAGATAGTGTGCTGAAGTTGTTTGACAATTATCTGAAAAATAGACATCAAAGTGCTCTCTGTCGGAATGGAAAATCGTCCTGGAAACGTGTTCTCTCAGGAGTGCTACAAGGGTCAGTCCTGGGCCCACTTTTGTTTGCCTTGTATGTAAATATTTTATCGGGTTTTTCTTCCTGCAAGTATCATTTCTAGCTGACGATCTCCAGCTCTACCTATGCGCGAGACCTGAAGATATAAATTCTGTGATTGTCCCAATTAATGGTGATCCCTCTTCAGTTGTAACATGGGAAAAAAACTTGGGGCTTAAATTAAATGCAAAAAAGTCGCAGCTAATCTTACTATACCATCAGAAATTAACAAGTTGAGAAGTCTGCAGTTAATTGCCTCCCATTCAACTTGACGGCATCCCATTACCATACCAGAAAGTTATGAAGAACTTGGACGTGATTTCGGATGAGCGTTTAGATTGGGGAGAGAATACTGTCGCCAATTGCCGGAGGACTTCCGCTTGCCTCTATGACCTGAAAAAGTTTCGGAACATATTTACACAGGATGTGAAACGCAAACTCGTACAAACACACTGTCGTGTCCTGACACACGATAGAGGGAAGATAGGGGGTTTAACCTCAGTGTGCAATTTTCGAGCAGTGAGGATAAAATGCAGTAGACAAATTGCCAGTGAAGGCAGGTTGATGACACGGATCAGCGGCAAACACTGTCACGTGACTTCTACGAGACACGCGGATTTTGGAACTCGACAGGACCCTTGCAGCAGGAGGCTCATGGAATTCAGAGCTCTGCTTAACACTATTTATTTGTTACCAGACCGACTACCACACTGAAGACTAGTTCTAAACATTAGACAAAGCAATGGAGGCAGTTGGTTGTGCAATAGAAGTCAGTGTCTGAAGCCTCGGGGGCGGATGCTAATAGAAGTAGTGAACACTAACAGCACGTTAAACACAAACTTGAGAGCAGCACTCCAAGTGAGGAATACAGACATGCCGGAGCTTACCAAGGCTAGCCACGAGCGACACAGAGTCGGCGCCCCAGCGATCTGACTCAGCAACCCCTCTGAATACAAAAACATGGGTTTTTAAAGAATCATGGCGGCGCACCATTTCTTCCTTCCTATGGTCGACCCACCAATCCACCGGCACTTTGAAAGCTCTGGCCTATCTGACGAGTCGTTGTGCACTTCCAGGGTGTCTCTTGACAACGACATTTAGATTTCTTCCCTACTCCTTCTTGGTAGGTAGCGATGCTTCTGGATTTTACATTGACAAACTCCAAGTTTGGTAGCAATTGCGCCCAGCTGAAAGCTAAAAGTCTCTGCCGCTCCTATTGTGGCCAGCAATAACAGTGTTTTACGTCAATTGGCCCTATCTTCTTCCCTTCCGTGGGTGGGGTAAGCATCAAGCTTGCTACCTCTGCTAAGACGTGCCTTTTCGTGGCCGTCTTCTATAATGACGCCTTACGACAGCGTCTAGACGGTGGATGGAATTACCAATTCTCTTAAGTGAAACTTCTCCCTTGTGACGGCTGCACAGAGTGTCTGCAATTTATCTTCTATTTACTATTTATCTCCGGTAACCTGAACGCTACCACTTTTGCCTGCTCTCTGCAATGTATCTCTGATTTATTACCTTGGAGTGCCGTTGATGGCTCCAAATAGCCTTAAGCGTAACAACGCACAAGTCATTATGTCGTCAATATATGACAACTCGTTCTAGCGAACATCCACTATTGTGATGTAATTCAACATGGCACGAGTAGTGAAAACACAAGACGGTTAGAACTGAACATGAATGCTTGTGTGCGTCACATCTGACAAATCCTTCGATGTGACTGTCAGTGCTCCATACGCCCAGTTTGGGTGGCTGCGGCCTGACTGGTTACGAGACTACTACGCACTATGTCTACTCCACAGGCTACTCGGTGCGCAGACACACAAGTACCTTGCTTAAGAGATTAAACACCTTTCGTACGATCGTAATATAAACTCAGAGGTCTCGCTTATACAGCATCCTCGCTGTGGCCATTCATAACACAAAAACATTTGCGAACACCTTCGCTGTCGCTGCTGCCCACCTCTGGAACAAGCTGCTCTGAATTCTTCGCACAAGTCAACGCCCTGCTTCGTTTAAGAAAAGATTGAGACACTTCCTCTGTCATCCTGTTAGCGCTTTCCCAAAAATTAACGTATACGCCCAACTTCCCCTCTGACAAAGTGTAAAGCCAATGCTTCTGTCTTCTCCCCTTACACTTCTTTCTCATTTCCTTTCTCTGTGGGTTACGTCACTTTCTCTTCCCTTGTTTTCTTTAACAGTGTGTACCACATTCCTCTTTCCCGCCCTCCTCCACCCATTGCCCATTGATGCTAGCAATCGCAATTAAGAATTTACCTTACCATAATCTCTAATTATTGTTATATTTATCATCTACGAAAATAAACTGTGGCTATGTGTCTTTTTAATTCATCCATACTACTGTAACTTTTATTTTCTATATTTAATGTATCATTTTTACTGTAATGTAATTAAGGGATGTAAAAAACGTGGAACGCACGGTTAGATGTAAGAGAGGGTCTTATGGTACACATCTTACCAGTTTACATAAATAAATAATGCGGACATTGACAGTTTAAAAGAACTTAAATAATATACTTTTCCTTTTACCGTTTGTTTATTGCCTGCCGTAACATAGCTCTCTAGGATGCAGAGCTCTCTTTATTAGAGTGGCCTTTCCTTTGGAGACGACTTTCAAATAATCCCTTAACTCCAATGGTGGTGGAAGACTGTGGAGACACCAGATGATAAGGAACTCACGGAGGGAAAATGTATTTTCATTTTTCCTCTTTTCCTGTTTCCTTTCTCTTTCCAGTTTTATTTATTGATGTCAAGTTTACCTGCTATCGATTTCAGATTACAGACATATGTCAATATCCGTAATCTATATCTGCCGATAGAGAGCGTGACAAAACTGTTTTTCAAGTGTCACAGACGCCTCAGTCACAATAACAATAACCTCACACTTGTATGCTCATTATCCGCAGAGACCGACACAACTGGTCGATTAGAACGCTCAAAAACCAAATACTTTCGCCTTACAGTGGTCGAATCGGTAGTTCGATTTTCTGTCAGTGTACGTAACGCTTACACTTCTTATACATTTACATACTGTATGTAATCCTCAAGTCTTTGTGCAGTACATGACGGAGGGTACTTCGTACCAATATTGTCAATTTTCTGCCCTATTTTCTTTCACTTACTGAACGATTGGAAAATAACTGTCTTTATTCCTCTTATTTTGTTCTCATGATCCCTATGTCAATTATACAGTAGTGACAGCAGAATGATCATACAATCTTTCTCTAACAAAGATTCTCTGAATTTACCTAACAAGGATTCGAGAGAACAACGTCGAATTTCTTCCAAAAATGTCTGTTTCAGTTCACCGAGCGTTTATGTTACACTCTTTTATGGGCTATCCTAGTAGCGTGTCTCACAACTACACTAATGGCCATTAAAATTGCTAAACCAAGAAGAAATGCAGATAATAAACGGGTATTCATTGGACAAATATATTATACTAGAACTGACATGTGATTGCATTTTCACGCAATATGGGTGCATAGATCCTGAGAAATCAGTACCCGGAACACCCACCTCTGGCCGCAATAACGGCCTTGATATGCCTGGGCATTGAGTCAAACAGAGCTTGGATGGCGTGTGCAGGTACAGTTCATCAAGAGTAGTGACTGGCGTATTGTGACGAGCCAATTGCTCGGCCACCATTGGCCAGACGTTTTCAATTGGTGAGAGATCTGGAGAATGTGCTGGCCAGGGCAGCAGTCGAACATTTTCTTTATCCAGAAAGGCCCGTACAGGACCTGCAACATGCGGTCGTGCATTATCCTGCTGAAATGTAGGGTTTCGTAGGGATCAAATGAAGGGTACAGCCACGGGTCGTAACACATCTGAAATGTAACGTCCACTGTTCAAAGTGCCGTCAATGTGAACAAGAGGTGACCGAGACGTGTAACAGACGTGTAACCTGCTACAGTTGCAGGTTCAAATCCTGCCTCGGGCATGGACGTGTGTGATGTCTTTAGGTTAGTTAGGTTTAAGTAGTTCTAAGTCTAGGGGATTAATGACCTCAGATGTTAAGCCCCATCACCCCATACCATCACGCCGGGTGATACGCCAGTATGGCGATGACGAATACACACTTCCAATGTGCGTTCACCGCAATCGCAATAGGCCACAATCCGACCTTTATCAAAGTCGGAAACGTAATGGTACGCATTTCTCCTCCTTACATGAGGCATCACAACAACGTTTCACCAGGCAACACCGGTCAACTGCTGTTTGTGTACGAGAAATCGGTTGGAAACTTTCCTCATGTCAGCACGTTGTATGTGTCGCCACCGGCGCCAACCTTGTGTGAATGGTCTGAAAAGCTAATCATTTGCATATGACAGCATCTTCTTCCTGTCGGTTAAATTTCACGTCTGCAGCACGTCATCTTCGTGGTGTAGCAATTTTAATGGCCAGTAGTGTAGTTCCATGTTAGTTCCTACACTTATTTGTGCCAAAAAGTGACAAGTTGCTGTAACTGAGGCATCTTCGGGCTTGTCGGTCCTTGGACTTATTTGTCTTCCGGTTTGTTACGATGCATGAAGTTCGTCACTCTCAGAAGATTTCAGATTTTGATTGATTCCCGTAGACTAAGGTGCCTCTAGATGGAGTCATATTCATCGATAAAACGTATATTTGAAATCAATAATTACAACTGAGTAGAAAAAAATGAAAAGAGCGAAATTAAAAATATGAATTTTTCCTCCCTGTGTTTTGAAGTACTTTGACTTACAAATGCTCTCAGCTCCCTTCACTCATTACTTGATCACACTCCTCTCGTTTGCTTACGACGGCTTCTGCAGTTTGAGTGCACGAATCTAGTTGTAAGAAAATGTTTTATGCAGAAATACTCGACTCAAGTTCCTTCGGTGCTTATGATAGTTGTATCTCCGAAGATGACGTCTCATCGTCTACTTTTTTTATTCCATTGTGAGCTTATGGTGGAATTAATGTTGTTGTTGTTGTGGTCTTAAGTTCAAAGACGTTTTGGTGCAGCTTAGTCTGTCTTGTGCAAGCCTCTTCATCTGTGCATAACTATTGCAACCTACATCTATTTGACCCTTCTTCCTGTAATCGAGATTTGATCTCCCCCTACAATTCCTACCCCATATACTCCCCTCCATAGCCAATTTGACAATTTCGTGATGCCTCAGGATGTATCCTATCAACTGATCCCTTCTTTTGTTAACTTTTTTCCATATCATCCTTCTTCTCCAATTTTATTCAGTACCTGCTCATTGTTTATTCGATATACCCAACTAGTCTTCAGCATTTTTCTGTAGCACCACATTTCAAAGGCTTCTATCCTCTTCATGTCAGTGCTGCTCATCGTCCAAGTTTCACTTCCATATAAGGCAATACTACAGATAGATACTTCAGCAAGGATTCCAAACACATAAATTTATCATATTAGACTTTGAAATTTATCATATTAAACGTTGACGATTTTCTTCCTATTCCCAGTCTGCATACAATATCCTCTCCACCTCGGCACAGCCAGTTATCTTGCTGCCCAAAGAGGAAAACTCATCTGTCACCTTTACTATCTCATTTTCTAATGTATTTCCCTCAGCATCACTTAAATCAATTTTACTCATTCCATTACCTACGTTTTAGTTTCGTAGACATTCATATACAGCTATAAAACAGGAACTTATTTCAACGTGTTCACAGTCTATAGCTTAACCGCCAGTCATTTACCTCACCTCCCTCTACTTCTAACATATGGTTCATATTATAGCTCAAAATTAAGGATGCCAGAAGATCCTGCAGAGAAAAAGGGCTCTCAGAACCCCTAAATTTTCTGAAAGGTGTTATAAGACACGAAGAACATGAGAGGGGGGAAAACAAGTGAGACAGTGTTGTACTCCCATCTCCTATGTTCATCTTATAACCTCCTTTGAAGATATCAACCATTCTGTTCAACTGATGTCCCATCTCCTTTGCCGTTTCTGACAGAATTCACAAACATACAGTTTCAACGCAAACTGTAAAGTTGACTGTTGCACTGAGGTGTCAAAAGTAATACCATATGGGACCTCTTTTTGCCCGCCATAGTGCAAAAACTCGACGTGGGATGAACTCAACAAGTTGGATGTCCCCTGCTGATATATTGAGCCATGCTGTCTCTATAACCGTACATAATTGCGAAAGTGTTGCCGGTACAGGATCTTTGCCCGGACTGACCTCTCAGTTATGTCTCATAAATCTTCGATGCGATTCACCTCAGGCGATCTGGGTGCCCAAATCATTCGCTCGAATTGTCCAGAATGTCCTTCAAAACAGTCTCGAACAGTTGTGGCCCGGTGAAATGTCGCACTGTTATCCGTAAAAATTCCGTCGTTGTTTGGGAGTATAATGTCCATGAATGGCTGCAGATGGTCTCTAGGTAGCCGATCATTATCATTTCCAGTCAATGACCTGTTCATTTGGACCAGAGGATCCAATCCATTCCATTTAAACACAGCCCACATCGTTATGGAGCCAGCAGCAGCTTGTACAATGCCTTGTTGACAACTTGGGTCCATGGATTCGTGTGGTCTGCGCCACACTCGAACCTCACCATCAGCTCTTACCAACTGAAATCGGGAGTCTTCTGACCAGGCCACTGTTTTCCGGTCGTCTAGGGTCCATCCGATAAGGAGACGGACTCAGGAGACGCGCTGTAGGCGATGTTTTGCTGGTAGCAAAGGCATTCGCGTCGTTCGTTTGCTGCAATAGCACATTAACGGCAGATTTCGCCACACTGTCCTAGTAGATACGTTCGTCATACGTCCCACTTTAATTTCTGCGGTGATTTTTTGCTGTGTTGCTTGTCTGTCAGCACTGACAACCTTACGCAAACGTCGCTGCTCTCGATCGCTAAGTGAAGGATGCCGGCGACTGCGTTGTCCGTGGTGAGACGTAATGCCTGAAATTTGGTACTCTCGCGCTCTTGACACTGTGGATCTCGGAGTATTGAATATCCTAACGATTTCCGAAATGGAACGTACCATGCCTCCAGCTCCATCTATCATTCGCTTTTAAAGTTTAATTCCGATCGTGTAGCCATAATGACGTCATAAATCTTTTCACGTGAATCACCCGAGTACAAATATAGCTCCGCCAATACACTGCCCTTTTATAACTTGTGTACGCGATACTACCGCCATCTGTATATGTGCGTATCGCTATCCATGAATTTTGTCATCTCAGTGTCGTTCCCCTTCCAAATTTCTTATTATTTTGCTTTACTACCTCCTCAGTATACAAATTGAATAACTTGGGAGTACAACCCTGTCTCATTCTTATTCAGCTGCTGCCCCCTTCTCATGTTCTTCGACACTTACAATACTATTTAGAAATTTAGGGATTTTGAGAGTCCTTTCCCTTCGTAAATTGCTTTTTTGTCCTTAATTTTGGGCATGAATTGTAACTTTTAAATATTAGGATCTGAAGTAGGTGAAGTAAATCACTGGCAGTCTGACTACAGTGCGTGAACGTCTTGAAATATGCTCCTGTTTTTATAGCTATGGTGTCTTGCGGATATAGCCAAGTGTTCGTTCCAATAACCCACATTAACGCTGTTGGTAAAAGCATCTAGCCATTCTTGTGTTCCTGGAGCATAATGGCCAGAAGAAAAATGTTGTAGTCATAAAGTCCAATAGTTAATTGAATTTAAATTCTTTAGGGTAATTACGGCACGTCATTTGCTCTTCAAACTTTTCCAAAACTCTACGTTACGATTCCTCTGCTGGAATCTTCGTCAGCAGTTTTCTGGTGTCCACTCGTGGCTAGTAACTGTCGAAAACCGTTGTCCCGCACACTAGTAAGAAACTGTTTTCTTTTTCGAAGAAATGGTCACCGTCCTTTGATACGTACTGCTAACTGGTAGTGAATGATAGGAGAAATATTATCAAAATATTACCTGTAGCGCCTGGCGATGCCCGTGGTATTTAATATCTGCCACACAAAGTGATTGGCCCTGTGCCCCATTGATATTCATAAGTGTGTCTGAGTACGACTCTATTTGTTCGAACAGTTTTCGTCACAGTTCGGGAAATGTCGGTTTTTTTTCTTTATGGTGATTTTAAAACCTGTACAACAGGTAGGCTGGCAGCAACATTTTACGCTGCTCTTCAGCCGTAGAATAGACAATGATAAAAAAAATACAGAAGGTATACACAGAATTTACATAATGGCGGGTAATAAAACAGTAGACACATAAATACAAAACCATGGAGCCGTTCACACTCGACGATAATCCACACTACAAACTGTTGACACGACGCACTAACACTGATGATGTGGATGGCACATGTGAACGATGGAGTGTGACGGTGAATACTAAACACAAAACACGACGGCACACACGAGAAACGGATGGCGATGATCTCCGGCGCGCGAATGTTCACGTAACGTGTGCGAGTCCGGGGACCTGCCAAGAGGGGAAGAGGGATGAGGGGGAGGGAGAGGGAGAGGGGAGAGCAAAAGATGCCAATGGCAGAGGAGAAGGGAGGAGGAGTAGAGGGACAGGGGTAGGGGAAGCCCGGGGGAGGAGTGGAGAGAAATGGAGGAGGGAGGGAAGGAGGAGAGAAGGGAGGGAGGGTGCCCAAAGGAAAAAACACAGGGAGTGGGAGGGGAGGATCAAAGTTGATAGGAGGGGTAGATGGAGGGGAGGAGGGCATCATCAGGGAGGGGGGGCTGGCGAAAGCCACCTTGGGAGAGGGTAAAGAGGGTGGAGATGTGGAGAGCAGGTGGGACGTGGGAATACAGGTGCTGCAGCGGGCGGGGATGGGAGAGGATGGGCAAGACAAGCGGGTGAGGAGAATAGAGTTTACAGGAGGTGTAGAGGATCCGTATCTGATCGAGGAAAAGGAGGAGGTGGGGGAACGGAATTAGGTCGTACAGGATCGGCATGGGGGAGGGGAGACGGATGTGATAGGCGAGACAGAGGGCATGGCGTTAAAGGATCTGAAGGGATTTGTAAAAGGCAGGGGGGGGGGCAGAGATCCAGGCCGGATGGGCGTAACAGAGGATAGGGCGGATGAGGGATTTATAGATGTGGAGTATGGTGGAGGGGTCCAGACCCCATGTACGGCCGGAAAGGAGCTTGAGGAGACAGTCGGGAGCGTGCCTTGGCTTGGATTGTCCGGAGATGGGGGGTCCAGGAGAGGCGACGGTCGAGGGTGGCGCCAAGGTACTTAAGGGTGGGGGTGAGGGCGATAGGACGGCCATGGTTAAATACAAATCGAGGAGGCGGAAGGAAGGGGTGGTTTTGCCTACAATGATCGCCTGGGTTTTGGAGGGATTGACCTTAAGCAACCCCTACTATCCTTTTCTCCATGATGATCACCCCTTCCCTGACACCCTTAGTAAGGCCAATCACTTTGCCTCCTACCTCTCCGATGTCTTTTCCATCCCCGATGATCCCCAGTTCGATTACTCCCTCTTCCCGGATATCCGCGATCGAATCGAACTGACACCTCTGTCCCCCCCCCCCCCCCCTCGCACCTGGTTTCCAGTACTTGGACAACATGGCACACGCAGAACTAAATGCCCCTCTCACTACACAGGATCTCATTGCTACACTCCGCATAAAACGCAACACCACTCCTGGTCATGATCGTGTCACCTACCGCCACCTTTGTGAAGCTCCTGTCTCTTTCCTCTCCACCTTGGCCAAGCTTTACAATGTAGTCCTGTCCACTGGCTACTACCCCAACCTGTGGAAAACCTCCTGTATCCTGATGTTCCTTAAAGCCGGTAAACCGCCGTCCACCATCTCCTCCTACCGTCCCATCAGCCTTACCTCGGTCTTCAGCAAGGTCCTGGAATCCATCCTCACCCGCCGCATCCACCAGCATCTCCACCAGCACCGTGTGCTTCCCATTACCCAGTGTGGCTTTCGGCCGTCCTTCTGTAGTGCCGCATCACGACGTGGCCCATGCCGCGACTAATATCTGAAGTAGTGCTGGAGGGAACTGACACCTTCAAGCCTGCAGGGCTGACCTAGATCCGTAAGAGTAAGTGCGGATGGAGATTTTCTGTGCAGCACTTTGCAAAGTATCCCAGACATGCTCAATAATGTTCATGTCTTAAGAGTACGGAGGCCAGCAGAAGTGTTGAAGCTCAGAAAAGTATTCCTGAAGCCACTCTGTAGCAATTCTAGTCTTGCGGGGTATCGCATTGATCTGCTGGAATTGCCCAAGTCCGTTGGAATGCTTAAAGGACATAAATGGATGCAGGTAATCAGACAGGATGCTTACATACGTCTCACCTGTCAGTCATATCTAGACGTATCAGGGCTCCCATATCACCCCAACTGTACACGCCCCATACCGTTGCAAGGCCTCCACGAGCTCGAACAGTCCACTACTGACATGCATGGATTCATGAGTTTGTCTCCACATCCGTTCAAAAATGGCTCTGAGCACTATGGGACTTAACATCTGTGGTCATCAGTCCCCTAGAACTTAGAACTACTTAAACCTAACTAACCTAAGGACATCACACACATCCATGCCCGAGGCAGGATTCGAACCTGCGACCGTAGCAGTCGCGCGGTTCCGGACTGAGCGCCTTAACCGCAAGACCACCGCGGCCGGCTCCACATCCGTACCCGTCCATCCAGTCGATAGAATTTGAAACGATACTCGTCCGACCATACACATGTGTGCAGTCATCAACAGCCCAATGTCGGTGTTGACGGGCCCAGCCGAGGCGTAAAGCTTTATGTCGGCCCCGAGAACCCATGTCGATGATGTTTCGTTGAATGGCTCGCACGCTGAAACTTGTTGATGGCCCAACATTGAAATCTGCAGCAATTTCCGGAGGGGTTGCACTCCTGTCACACTGAACGATTCTCTTCAGTCGTCGCTAGTCCCATTCTTGCTGGACCTTTTCCCGGCCGCAGCGAAGTTGGTGATTTGATGTTTCACCGGATTCCTGATATTCGCGGTACACTCGTGAAATCGTCGTACGGGAAAATCCCCACTTCATCGTTGCCTCGGAGATACTGTGTCCCATCACTCGGGCGCCGACTGTAACACCACGTTCAAACGCACTTTTTTTTTCTTTTTTCTTTTTTTTTTGACGTATTCCAATCTGTCTTCCTCTACAGTTTTTGCCCTCTACAGCTTCCTCTAGTACCATGGAAGTCATTCCCTCATGTCTTAGCAGATGTCCTATCATCCTGTCCCTTCTCCTTATCAGTGTTTTCCACATATTCCTTTCCTCTCCGATTCTGCGTAGAACCTCCTCATTCCTTACCTTATCAGTCCACCTAATTTTCAACATTCGTCTATAGCACCACATCTCAAATGCTTCGATTCTCTTCTGTTCCGGTTTTCCCACAGTCCATGTTTCACTACCATACAATGCTGTACTCCAGACGTGCATCCTCAGAAATTTCTTCCTCAAATTAAGGCCGGTATTTGATATTAGTAGACTTCTCTTGGCCAGAAATGCCTTTTTTGCCATAGCGAGTCTGCTTTTGATGTCCTCCTTGCTCCGTCCGTCATTGGTTATTTTACTGCCTAGGTAGCAGAATTCCTTAACTTCATTGACTTCGTGACCATCAATCCTGATGTTAAGTTTCTCGCTGTTCTCATTTCTACTACTTCTCATTACCTTCGTCTTTCTCCGATTTACTCTCAAACCATACTGTGTACTCATTAAACTGTTCATTCCGTTCAGCAGATCATATAATTCTTCTTCGCTTTCACTCAGGATAGCAATGTCATCAGCGAATCGTATCATTGATATCCTTTCACCTTGTATTTTAATTCCACTCCTGAACCTTTCTTTTATTTCCATCATTGCTTCCTCGATGTACAGATTGAAGAGTAGGGGCGAAAGGCTACAGCCTTGTCTTACACCCTTCTTAATACGAGCACTTCGTTCTTGATCGTCCACTATTATTATTCCCTCTTGGTTGTTGTACATATTGTATATGCCCCGTCTCTCCCTATAGCTTACCCCTATTTTTTTCAGAATCTCGAACAGCTTGCACCATTTTATATTGTCGAACGCTTTTTCCAGGTCGACAAATCCTATGAAAGTGTCTTGATTTTTCTTTAGCCTTGCTTCCATTATTAGCCGTAACGTCAGAATTGCCTCTCTCGTCCCTTTACTTTTCCTAAAGCCAAACTGATCGTCACCTAACGCATTCTCAATTTTCGTTTCCATTCTTCTGTATATTATTCTTGTAAGCAGCTTCGATGCATGAGCTGTTAAGCTGATTGTGCGATAATTCTCGCACTTGTCAGCTCTTGCCGTCTTCGGAATTGTGTGGATGATGCTTCTCTGAAAATCAGATGGTATATCGCCAGACTCATATATTCTACACACCAACGTGAATTGTCGTTTTGTTGCCACTTCCCCCAATGATTTTAGAAATTCTGATGTAATGTTATCTATCCCTTCTGCCTTATTTGACCGTAAGTCCTCCAAAGCTCTTTTAAATTACGATTGTAATACTGGATCCCCTATCTCTTCTAAATCGACTCCTGCTTCTTCTATCACATCAGACAAATCTTCATCCTCATAGAGGCTTTCAATGTATTCTTTCCACATATCTGCTCTCTCCTCTGCATTTAACAGTGGTATTCCCGTTGCACTCTTAATGTTACCACCGTTGCTTTTAATGTCACCAAAGGTTGTTTTGACTTTCCTGTATGCTGAGTCTATCCTTCCGACAATCATATCTTTTTCGATGTCTTCACATTTTTCCTACAGCCATTTCGTCTTAGCTTCCTTGCATTTCCTATTTATTTCATTCCTCAGCGACTTGTATTTCTGTATTCCTGATTTTCCCGGAAAATGTTTGTACTTCCTCCTTTCATCAATCAACTGAAGTATTTCTTCTGTTACCCATGGTTTCTTCGCAGCTACCTTCTTTGTACCTATGTTTTCCTTCCCATCTTCTGTGATGGCCCTTTTTAGAGATGTCCATTCTTCTTCAACTGTACTGCCTACTGCGCTATTCCTTATTGCTGTATGTATAGCGTTAGAGAACTTCAAACATATCTCGTCATTCCTTAGTACTTCCGTATCCCACTTCTTTGCGTATTGATTCTTCCTGACTAATGTCTTGAACTTCAGCCTACTCTTCATCACTACTATATTGTGATCTGAGTCTATATCTGCTCCTGGGTACGCCTTACAATCCAGTATCTGATTTCGGAATCTCTGTCTGACCATGATGTAATCTAATTGAAATCTTTGCGTATCTCCCGGCCTTTTCCAAGTATACCTCCTCCTCTTGTGATTCTTGAATAGGGTATTCGCTATTACTAGCTGAAACTTGTTACAGAACTCAATTAGTCTTTCTCCTCTTTCATTCCTTGTCCCTAGCCCATATTCTCCTGTAACCTTTTCTTCTACTCCTTCCCCTACAACTGCATTCCAGTCGCCCATGACTATTAGATTTACGTCCCCCTTTAGATACTGCATTACCCTTTGAATATCCTTATACACTTTCTCTATCTGTTCATCTTCAGCTTGCGACGTCGGCATGTATACCTGAACTATCGTTGTCGGTGTTGGTCTGCTGTCGATTCTGATTAGAACAACTCGGTCACTGAACTGTTCACAGTAACACACCCTCTGCCCTACCTTCCTATTCATTACGAATCCTACACCTGTTTCCTGCTGCTGTTGATATTACCCAATACTCATCTGACCAGAAATCCTTGTCTTCCTTCCACTTCACTTCACTGACCCCTACTATATCTAGATTGAGCCTTTGCATTTCACTTTTAAGATTTTCTAGTTTCCCTACCACGTTCAAGCTTCTGACATTCAACGCCCCGACTCGTAGAAAGTTATCTTTTCGTTGATTATTCAATCTTTTTCTCATGTCCTGTGGATACACGTTACGTGTATTTAATGCAGTGGTTTCCATTGCCTTCTGCATCCTCATGTCTTTGATCATTGCTGATTCTTCCGCCTTTAGGGGCAATTTCCCACCCCTAGGACGAGAGAGTGCCCTGAACCTCTATCCGCTCCTCCGCCCTCTTTGACGAGGCCGTTGGCAGGATGAGGCTGACTTCTTATGCCGGAAGTCTTCGGCCGCCAATGCTGATTATTTATCAAAATTTAGGCAGTGGCGGGGATCGAACCCGGGACCGAAGACGTTTTGATTATGAATCAAAGACGCTACCCCTAGATACTCAAATCTTGATAACTTGCTACTGTAGCAGCAGTAAGCGATCTAACAACTGCACCAGACACTTGTCTTACATAGGCATTGCCGACCGCAACGCTGTATTCTGCCTGTTTACATATCTCTGTATTCGAATACGAATGCCTATACCAGTTCCTTTGGCGCTTCAGTGTATATACAATAGATTATCGTCGTGCCAGTGAGGTGACTTGCCCTTCTGAGTGCGTCACTTTTTTTTCCTCAGGCGATGTATACATCGGCCACAGTCTTCTTGATGTTATGGTACTGCAGATTGTACACTTTGTTTTGAACTTTCGTGTTCTTAATTAGTTACCACTCTGTCCGCTCAGTTTCTCTGTGTACGCTTTGTCATAAACGCAGGTCACTTCAGAGATTCCTAAAGTGTGGAGACGATGAAGCATGTCCGTTACAAGTTGGAGAAAGTCTTTTATTTTGTGCTGCTTGGAAACCGTAGTCTTCATACCATTCTTCTGAATGCAAGCATTGTGTTGCACACGTGCCGGATGTCAGTTTGCGGGACGGAGTTCCATGCATGTTGCACTTGGTCGATCATTACTGGGGCGGTTAACGCTGCTTGTGAATGGTGCTAGAGTTATGTAAGTCTGCAGGTTTTCGTGGCCCTTGTCACTAAAGCTAAAATCTTCTGGAGTGTTAGGCCGCGTCATATTTCCTCTAAAATAATCGACTTTTCGACCCCTCTGCTGGGATCTTCTTCAGGATCTTCCAGTGTCCACTATTGCTAGAATACTGTCAGAGACCGGTGTCGCATTCTCTAATAAAGCGGAGTTTTCCCGCGTTTGTGCTGGAGAAGTGGGAGTATTGTCTAAAATTCTTGTGGCTACCATTGGTGGGCCATCATCATAGACTAACATTCCCGCGCTGATGCACAAGAAGGGGCGTTATTGGCTAAACTCTCGTGGATACCATTGGTGGCCCATCGTCGTTAGATAGAAAGACACTATTCTTCACTTACGTTGGAGAAGTGTTATTCGTTGAAATTCCTCCTACTGCTACTGGTTGGCCGTATCATTGGCTAGATGCGAAACGGACAGAGCAAGAGAGGGGGAATGTTTATCCAAAATATTATTGTCTGCCGAGGTGACTTGCAGCGCGTTGTTTATGTTGCTCACACACCGCGGCTGCATATTCACTTCCATGATGGTGGGGGGCCACGATGCCGGAAGCCTATAGCCGTCCTCTCTATTGAAATTACATGCACTCTTGGAAATTTCAACTGCTTCTCGGACCTTTCTTCTAGAAATGTTTGTTTCCTTAGCCAGCACACGTACGTTATTAAAATCGATGTCAGAGCCACAGTTCTCATAATGTTCTGCTGCTGCCGATTTTACATTTTGTTTTAGCCGCGTGTGCCGTTTGTGTTCCTTAATGCGTTCTTTAACAGTTATTCCCGTTTCGCCTATATACACTGCCGCAGCCATATTTCCCTTGATTGACGCCTGCATTGTGGAGGCAATCAGGTGCATCTGCTTTTCGTCGGAAAAATCTTTATTTTGTTTTTACTAAAGAAAGATGTCTGGATACCATTTTTCTTTAGAATTTTGCCAATGCGGTCAGTGATCAGAGAAACAAACGGTAACCCAACAGGTGAGAAGGCGGCTCCTCGTCATTCTTATTACCGTGATTAATATTCCGCCTAAAAGTGCTGTCGACTGAACAATTACCATAGCTATTTGCCTTCAATATCCTGTTTAAAAAAGTCGACTCCGATTCCAAGTTGTCGTCATCGCTGATACGGAAGGCACGTGAAGACAAAGTGTTGAACACTGCTTCCTTCTGGGATGGGTGGTGGTGCGAAGTGGCATCTAAATACCTGTTTGTGTTAGTCGGCTTTCTGTATACTCTATGTTATCAGATCTTCTGTATACCAACACATCTAGGAACGGGAGACCGACCTCACTCTCAACCTCGAAGCTGAATGTGATTTTGGGATGAATTCCATTTAAGAAATTGTGGAACTCATGAAGTTGTTCTTCACTGTGTGGCCATATAACAAATGTAACGTCCACACAGCAAGCCAACAATAAGGCTCTAAAGGAGCACTACTTAATACCTGTTGTTCAAAATGTTCTATAAAAACGTCAACTGCAACTGGCGAAATGGGTGAGCCCATAGCAAGGCCATCAGCCTGTTCATATAATTCACCATCGCGTTTAAAATAACTCGAATGAAGAAATAATTCAATTAAGTCACAAACATCTGCAGCAAATTTTTCCCTTATGATCTCCTTTGTATCCGACGCTGGGACGTTCGTGAATAACGATGTCACACCAAAGCTAACAAGAATGTCAGCTGCAGATATCTTCAGTGTGCGTATAATTTCTAAAACATGATTCAAATGGCTCTGAGCACTGTGGGACTCAATTTCTGAGGTCATCAGTCCCCTAGAACTTAGAACTACTTAAACCTAACTAACCTAAGGACATCAGACACATCTATGCCAAAGGCAGGATTCGAACCTGCGACCGTAGAGGTCACGCAGTTCCAGACTGTAGCGCCTAGAACCGCTCGGCCACTCCGGCCGGCTCTAAAACATTTCGAATCTTTGACAAAAGTATTTGTTTTACCAGCTAGATGTCTCAGTTTGCCGGATAAATAATGTGCTAAAAAATAAATTGGCGAGTTAATTCCACTGACGATAGGCCTCAAAGCAACCGATTCTTTATATATCTCAGGTAGTCCATACATTCTGGATGAGACAGGTATTCGAGGTGTTAGATTCTTTGCAACACGGCTGTCCAATCTGGAGTCTGATATCAAATTTTTCGCTTTCCAATCGATTCTGTTCGTCGGATTGCGATACACAGGATCAGCTAGTAGCTGTTCCCTGTTCCTGTGATAATCCACAGCGTCCAAAACAACGGTAGCATTCCCCTTATCCGATTTCGTTACAACATAAACAACGCGTTGCAAGTCACCTCGGCGGACAATAATATTTTCGGTAAACATTCCCCCTCTCTTGCTCTGTCCGTTTCGCATCTAGCCAATGATGACGGCCAACCAATAGCAGTAGGAGGAATTTCAACCAACAACCCTTCTCCAACATAAGAGTAGAATAGTGTCTATCTATGGTATCCATTAGAGTTTAGCCAATAACGCCCCTTTTTGTGCATCAGCGCTGAAATATTAGCCTATGACGATGGCCCACCAATGGTAGCCGTAAGAATTTTAACCAGTACTTCCACTTCTCCGGCACAAACGCCGAAAAACTCCCCTTTATTAGAGAACGCGACACTGGTCTCTGACAGTATTCTAGCAATAGCGGACACCGGAAGATCCTGAAGAAGATCCCAGCAGAGGGGTCGAAATGTCGATTATTTTAGAGGAAATATGACGCGGCCTAACTCCCCAGAAGATTTTAACTTTAGTGATGCTAGAGTTGTCATCCGATGATGTCACTTACGTACTCGTTAGAGACAGATCCGGTGAACGAGCAGGCCAAGCCAACACGTCGGCACTCTGTAGAGCAAGTTGCGTTCCAACAGCGGTATGTGGGCGAACGTTATCCTGTTGGAAAACACCCACTGGAATGCTGTCCACGAATGGCAGCACAACAGGTCGAATCACCAGACTGACGCACAAATTGCATTCAGAGTGCGTGGGATAACCACGAGAGAGTTTCCACTGTCATACAAAATCACATCCCAGACAGTAACCCAGTTGTCGATCCAGTGTGCCTAGCACGCAGAGGGGATGGTTGCAGGCTCTCAACTGGGCTCCTTCTGACCAACACACGGCCATCCCTGGCACCGAGGCATAACCAGCTTTCATAAATTTAGACAACAAATTTAGACAATTTAGACACTGTCCACGCAGTATAGCGGAGAATTTTTGGCCTCCTATGGCTGGTGCTGGCGAGTTTGTAAGGGGTCCGTAGGCCCTTACTATAACTTTGCACTCGGCACGGGTTGAAGGGGAAACAATCGATTGTGACGTGTTGCGAGAGCGAGTGTGGAGAAGCGCCAGAGTGGTTGGCGGGAATGGTGTGTGTGTGTGGAGGCCATTGTTGTAATACAGGGTCTTTAACCGAGAAGGGTGTCACCATCGCCATGGTTAGACCCCTAAATAATAGATTAATACCGGGAAAGTGATGAAGTATCATTATGAAAGTGATCAGTGACGCTACCAGTGCCGATATTTAGTTTCGCGTCTACCGCGCCGGCCTAACTTTGGATTGCGGTGTTGGATGCGGTGATGGATTAGCGTGTGACGATAATGGAAAATGAAGAAAGCCTGTGCTGAGATTAGCCGTAATTAGATATGTATGACGAAGGCAGTGGTTGTCTCCTTTTCGTGTTTTGAGAAGAATATAAGTTCGTAATTAGTAAAACTGTGTTGGTGTTCCTTATTACCAGACATTCAGTATTACAGTATTGAACAGGACGAACTGGAAAGTAACAACTTCCGTAGCAGTCAATTCCGATTACCAGCCCCATTAGGTTCACGGTCATGTTAATAATAAATATTGGGCTGCTATTCGATCAGATCAGGTCGGGATAAAAACGGAGTTGTTACAAGTTCTCGCTTTTCTCGTGATGCCACGACCGTACAATCGACAGTGTACGATAGTGGCATCACGAGAAAACCGAGAACCCGCCAGCACCGGACATAGGATGCCAAAAATTCTGCAGCTGGCTTTAACATAAGCCGAAGCCGGTACACAAATATTACTGCAATCTCCACTGTTGATTTTAACTTAAGGAACCATCTTTCATCAGAATATATAACAGACTGCCACTCTGCCGTCCAGTGAGCAAGTGAGCTCTCGCTTGATTCCACTGAAGTCGCAAATCGCTGTGGTTTGGGGACAGTGGAATGTCCGTTGCGGGGGCGTCTGGCGCGGAGCTGTCCTTGAAGTAACTGGTTTGCAACCATCCGTCGTGTCACTGTGGTGCCAACTGCTGCTCAGATTGCTGCTGCAGATGCAGAATGATGCGTCAGAGCCATACGCCGAACACGATAGTCTTATCTTTCGGTAGCGTCACGTGGCCGTCCGGAGCTCCGTCTTCTTGCGACCGTACATTTCATGTCCTGTGGCTACATAAATGCCAAGTCTTCCTGCAGTATCACTGACGGTCTAACATTCTGCGTGGTGTCTGTTTGTTCTAAGTCGTGTCTCCCTACCACTTTCGCGCAACGACGCTCTGAGCGTGTTTTTTAGGGAATTGACTAGTTTGAACCTGGGACCTGTTGCTGGTAAGGAGACGCCAGACAACACATGACATGTAGAGTTCAGAAGAGTTCAGTGAGACTAGCGATGATATAATCAAATTCTTAATGATTTCAGCGTCAGCTCCACTGCACTCTCTGTAAAAGAATCTTAATACTAACTAAATTTAGTGAAAGGGGTTCAAGGCTTTCCTATTTTTAGTTAACTGGTAAGATAACGTCGAAAAAGCATTTAAGTTTACCACTGGAAATTTTATTCTACTCACAAAACATTGTTTATAAAATGCTCTTTTGATAAAAGGAAGTATTTTAATACAGGATGATAAAAACCAACTGCGTTCAACAAAAATGTGAACCAATATTCCCTGAATGGGTTTCCAAGTTCTACAATGGATCGAAGGATGACCTATGAAACACGTATGTAACGTAGCAGCGATGGTGAGGCACGTTAAAATCTTTGACCAGAGAGCCTATTATCGTAGTTAGTCTGCGCTTGACCGCGCGAGTGTTGCGAGCAGTACGCTAGTAGTAGTCGTGCAGTACAGTTGCGAGCAGTCTGTCAGTGGGCAGTCTGTGAGCAGGGCAGTATGTCGGTAGTAGCAGTCGAGTGCAGTTGTGTGTGTGAGGAGCCGGCGAGCGTCGACATGGCATTCTGGTCAAGATGTTGAATGAGGTATATTGTTAATTAAGGTAATCATCAGATAATGTAAAGTTTATTTATTGTAATTAATTTCCAACAAGTACCCCAATAATAATTTTGATTTCAAAGCAATTTTTACAAAAAAAATTTATTTAATTGAACTAACAATTTCGTTCCACTTCCCCTTAAAGAAAAGTTTCAGTTAAATTTCAAAAAAAAAATATATTATTTGCAATGCAGTTCCTCCAAGCCGTGGGCAACAATAAGAGCAGAAATTTGACATGCAGTTATACTGAGGTAAGAATTTAATTATGATTTTTGCACAGGGCCAAAGACCGATATTTCGGTTTAATTGAATTTTCATTATCACTGAGATTTTCTTATCATTGAATTGTTTTTCATTATTTTCGTGAGAGCTTACACCTTGAGTCAGATTGCGATTCTCACTTTTATTGTCATTAAATTTAATTGCTAGGGAGGTTACACTTGGCTCCTATTCATTTTATATTTCTGTCCTTTAAAAATTTTTGTGGGGAGGTTACACTTGGCGACACCCAGTCCAGGATCGAATTTCGTTGAGAATCTTTTGAAAAACAGTCAGATATCTGCTCGTATTTGCTTAAGTATAATTAGGATTTGGCGCTACGCTTTTACTAATTTTGTGACTTTCTTTCCACAGATCAACGACAATTCGTTTGCTCTGTTGTATTTGTGTGTTGTTTTTGCATTGTGCTTATTTCTTTTGTGAATATTTGTGACTATTGTAAAAATGGCGCGAAAGACTGTGAATAGTGTATCGCGAGGTATTACGAACGAAATTACCGGCTCAAACGACTTTACCGATAGGACTTGTGACACGCAGTGTCATGATGACAATCCTGCGTCCACTAACAATCAGTGCATTCCAACCACTAGTGATGACTTTTACATTAATGATGAACAAACGAACTCAATTGTCTCGTCTGTTAATTTGACGACAATTGATGACGCGGAGCGGTCTATAGTAATGAGCGCTGCCCAGCATGACACACCCGATTTGGAAAATTCAAGTAACGTACAGATAAATTTGTCTAATGAAAATGAACAGGATACACAAAGTACGACGGATTTATTTAATTCTGAAATAGTGTCTGACAGTGTACATCCGACTGATAAACCTTTTTGTAAATTACAGAATGACCAAATGGTCACACAAAACGCGACAATTGCAAATACACCGTCAAATAGTACAGAGAATGGAGTGGATAGTGTAACATTGGGTCAAATTATGGCAATATTGCTGCAAAATGGTAAAAGACTAGAAAATAATGATGAAAATCTCAGACAACTTAGAGAACAGTATAAACAACTTAATGAAAAACTTGATGAGCAGAACAAACGACTGGAAGAAGAGAACAAACAATTTAGAGAACGGAAAAAACAATTTTCTGAAAGTATTAAACAGCCGAGAGAAAAACACGATAACCTTAATGAACAGAACAAACAAGCTAGCGAACAGATTACAGCTGTTACCATACAATGTCAGGACACTAAAGTACAATTACGTGTGGATACTAAGACTTGTGCTAATAACAGTAATGAAGAAGTTGGCACTGTTGCACAAGAATTAAGTAGCACACGTGTAGGCACAACAGAATCACATAAAGACGAGATTATTGCAGCCACCGAACAATGTTCAGCAAACGAAACACAGATACACGAAATTAATGCAATCACTGAACAATGCCCTAAAAACGCAGTACAGATTCGCGACGAAGTTAATTTAGAGTCAGTGGAAGTTTCACACACTCCGAATATGGAAGTTGACGAGAAATTAGCACGACAGATCAACCAAATTGGCGAAAATATTAAAGTAACAGAATTAAAAACTATTTCAGTCACCAATACGTCACAGAATCCGCCACTTTGCGAACATTTGTCAGACTCGCGCAACGCGTATAATGTGAGCAATTTACAGAGACTACGCGAATTAAAATCCGAAAAGCTACGCGACTTAAAATCTGAAAAGCTACGCAACTTGAAATCCGAAATGACACATACGAACAGATTCACACACAAACCTGAACGTGTTTTCAAATTCAATGACGAGAACGTAGATTTCGAGCAATTTGCATTTGTAAGAAAATCTAAGGAATTTAATAATGGCAGAACACAGATACACGATTTGCACTGTATGCGACAATTTATTTTTTTGCTTTCACCGCTATTGCCTGTAATGCAGAAGCTAGCTTTGAACCAGATGCGACAATTTATTTTTGCATTTTCATCAGCATTGCATATAATGCAGAAACTTGAATTAGCACGGATACAACAATTTGCCTTTGGAATTTTACCGCCATTTCCTGCAACGCAAAAGCTAAAATTGATTTGCAGTGCGTAATTGACCTCAGGGGATTCATTACGCTTTAATGAATATGTGCCGTAGCGAGCATAGGGCCCCGAGCTGTAGTAGTGCTGTTTCATCTTTAGTTTTCTGCACTGCTGCCTTTTCTTCTACTATCCTTTATATCTATCCAAACTGCTCTTTAACTATTGCTCTACCTAGTATTAAGAAACGAGTAATGAAAACCCGATGTGACAAACTTTTACCGAATGTGACAATTTTCAGTAGGCATTCCAGAACCAGCGTAATTTTAATAACGGATAAAATCGTAATCATCAGTTTGTGTAAAATTAACAGCAAACGCATTTTTTTGGTAACAATAGATGTTTTTCACCACAATAGCATGAAAGTCAGCCGCTTAGCATACCTAACCAACAATGCAGTCTACAAGGTCAACCAAACTTTAATGTTTCGCCGCGTGCACGTATAGTCCCAGATCCAACAAATAGTAACGCACGGCAGCAAGGAAACAACTACGTACAGAGAAGACAGTATTTCAATTCCTATCGTAATGCACCGTATAGGAATGACTTTCACGACAGACGTAAAAACGATGAGCACAATTATCAGCGAACATCTAACAACAGTCGGTCATACCAACAGCAGAATTATCCGCAAGAACCTATTCTCATGAATGAACCCGACAGTAGATATCATCCAGAGCGTAATACGTCTGGAAGAAGTAATAGAACTGTTCAAATAGTAGAAATGCCACAGCATCCTCCTAATAATAATAACACGTCAGATAGAATCTGACTAGATACTGTACAGATCGCATCTTCCAATAATACAAACACTACTTCAGACACGCAAAATGTTGTTCACGAAAATGTAATTACTTTTGACGACATCAGAGACACTCTTTTGCAGGAAAGACCAGTTATTCAAAAAACTATTTCACATCCTGTTATCGAAATTAAAATTGGTTCATCGAAATTCTCAGCAGTAATCGATTCCGGATCACCTATATCAGTAATAAATGAGGAGACTTTCAACGAGTGCAACAAAGAGAATACGTATCCGACATTACCATTAGGCAAAACAAAAGTGAAAGGAGCAGTACCGAGTAAAGGAGTAGACGTCAAATTACAGACGCATTTATCATTTTGTATCGCAGGTCACACTTTTCACTCTAATTTTTGGATTGTTCCTTTATTGACAACAGACGTTATTTTAGGCACGAATTTTCTGGTACAACACGACGCAGTTATTGATTTTCAGAATTCTTATTTAATGTTAAAGGATGAAAATGTACAATTGGCTTTAGAATTTCAGCACTCTTTATCTGAGGAAGAACAAACAACCGCACAGAGGTCATTTCCGCAACACGTAACATAGACTGTAATCCCACATTGTTCACGGATACGTACGTACTCAACTATAATACTCCAGACGAAGCTGACTACGACGTAATGCAATTGATTTCTGATAAGGTTAAAGAGAGCAGTGCAACTACAGACGACGAACGAGCGCAATTACACAAAATTCTTTTACAACAAGCTCCAGTTTTCGACAACATTCCTGGTACTATGTCCGGATTTATGTATGAATTTCAAGTCAAACAGCACGACACATTTAAAGCAAAGCATTATCCCATTCCGTATATTCATAGAGAACAGGTTAAAAAGGAATTGCAGGATATGCTTGACCAAGGAATTATAGAACCAGCAGTTAGTCCGTACATAAACCCGCTACATATTGTTAAGAAAAAAGATGGCTCACTTCGCCTTGTACTTGATTCACGTCACATTAATGACATTATTATTAATGAAACAGATCGACCACAGACACTAGAGGAACTTTTACAGAAATTTCACGGTACAGCTATTTATTCCACATTAGATTTGAAATCGGGATTTTGGCAAATTCAACTTCATTCGAGTTGTAGAAAATATACAGCTTTTCTCTGTTTCGGCGACTGTTATCAATTTTGCAAATTACCATTCGGCTTAACTATTTCTTCAGCAGCCTTTATTCGCGGTTTGAACACAATACTTCCGACAGAACTTAAGGACAGAATTACGACGTACGTAGACGATATTCTTATTGCAGAAGCTAACTGGTCTGAACACAATGTGATTTTAGAACGTCTGTTACAAACTTTCCATGCACAAGGACTTACAGTTAATCTTAGTAAATCGCACTTTGGCAAAACTTCTATAAAATTTCTTGGACACGTAATTTCAGCAGAAGGCATTGCACCTGATCCGGAAAAACTTCAAGCTCTACGTGACATTACTATTCCCACGACGAAGAAACAACTACGCAGTTTTTTGGGCTTAATTAACTTTTTTCGTAAATTTATTCATCACTCTGCTTTAGACACACCCAGATTATGTCAATTAACAGGTAAAAACACTATTTGGTCTTGGGATAAGCAAGCACATTCTGAATTTGTGAACCTGAAACATGCTTTGTTGAATGCTCCACTTTTATCGCACCCAGATCTTACCAGAAATTTTTCCATTGCCACTGACAGTTCCAATACCGCTTTAGGCGTACACATTTTCCAGGAAATTGAAGAAGATGGTTCTACAGTAATTAAAAACATCGCATTTGCAAGTCGCATTCTGTCACCTGCTGAACGAAATTATTCTGTTACAGAACTTGAGACATTATGTGTTGTATGGGCTTTCACGAGATTTAGGCACTTTCTTTATGGCAGACATACCACCGTTTACACAGACCACAGAGCGATACAATTTTTACTTTCGGCCAAATTCACGCACGATAGATTAAGCAGATGGAAACTTTATTTACAGGAATTTAATTTTACAATAGTTCACATTCCCGGCACACAAAATGTTATAGCAGACGCACTATCGCGTTCTCTCAGCAACAATCAGCAAGACGTAGCAACCAACTTCTGCAAAACAAATTTCAGTGTCATGTACATTCAGCAAGTTGCATTTGAAAACTTTATTTCATCGTCATTACAGGACATAGCACAAGAACAAAATAAAGACAACGTGTGGAAAGAAATTAAACACCTTTGGCAAGATAGGAATAATGTTACGATTAGAAACCATTACACTGTACGCAATGACATTCTGTTTCGCCGCTCTCATCCTGACAGCAACAATTGGTTATTATGCATTCCTGACGAACTGGTTAACAAATTAATCTGGTACACTCATTTAAGTTACGCACATTACGGAGCACGAAAATGTTTTCTTATACTGAGACAGAACTGTTATTTTGTCAACATGGAGAAACGTATACGACGAGTTTTAGCGTCTTGTAAAATTTGCCAGAAAGCTAAATCAGACACCACTTCACATATTCCTCCTTTATATCCCATTGTACCTGTTAAATTAAGACATATGGCCGCAGTAGACATTTTTGGTCCTATTCCGAGAACTAACAGAGGCTTTTGCTACATCTTTGTCGCTGTTGAGCTCACTTCAAAATTTGTTACTTTCACTCCGTTATGCAAAGCTACTGCTAAAACTGTTTCGAAAGCATTTGTAAAACATTTTCTATTTCATGTAGGGCATGTGATGAGAGTAATTTCTGACAATGGATCTCAATTTCGTTCTGGCATATGGACACGCATGTTACGAGCTAGAAACATTTCTGCGATTTATATATCCAAGTACCATGCTTCTTCGAACCCCTGTGAAAGATTAATGAAAGAAATTGGTAAGCTGTGCCGCATATACTGCCACAAAAGACATATTGATTGGGATGCACACATACTCTCATTCCAAGATGTAATTAATTCCATTCCAAATGAATCCACTATGCTATCTCCGTCTGTTATATTGAAAAACGTTGAACCACCAAACAAAATTAAAGAATTAGTAAACTTCCCTAAATGTCGTCGACTAAGACACCACGAAATAATTGACATTGCGCTGAACAACATCAAACGTGCCGCAGAGCGCCGGAGAAGACAGCAAAAACAGGTTTGTAGACGCCGAGACTTTCACATTGGACAGAAAATATTAGTACGTACACACTATTTATCCAGTAAATTAAAAGGTAAGTGCAGTTAATTTGAACTTCTATACGCAGGTCCATATCGGATTCGCAGCATCCCTCACCCCAATGTTGTACACGTCGAAACTTTGAGAACCAGAAAATCGAAAGGCAACCACCATATCTCAAACATTAAACCGTTTATTGAATGAAGACACTTTATGATTCAACACACTATGATGCCATTTACTAATGCAGTTATATTCACCTGACTAATTACTGATGATTATCGTATTTTTTCTTGGCAAGTGCCCGGCAAGGTAAGGTTAGCAGGTCGCTTTTCTTGTCGTTACACATCAGACCGTGCATATTTTTCCAGATGAACTTACGTATTTTATGAATAATTATGCAATTCTATGTAATGACGTAGTAATTTTATCAAATTCTCTCTCCATTAAAGTCTTTAATTCTCGCCTCGATTAACTACACTACATACAAGCTGAACACAACGAACGTCACATTTTGTCTTTTTATGTATGATTGTTTTCATGTTTTGTTTATATGCATTGTGAAATAGCTAAGATATAACACACACCAGTTGACTTTGACATTTTTGTTGCCCTATGACACCTCAAGATCGTGACTGTTTTACATTTTTTGCTGCTGCATTGTGATATTCTCTGTACATTTTGGCTTTGAACACTGTCAATGTCTTTGGCATATTACGTTTTCTGTCATGTTATGCTGTATGGTTAATTATGTCACCATAAACCAGTCATTATTTAGTGAGTATATGATTTAAATGCAAGACATTAATCTTTGTTCATCAATTTCAGAAAGAAATGATGCGTGTAAGAAATAAATTCAACAGAAATGGGAGTTTCACCTACGAAATAAACGAAAGAAGATGCAATAACTTTATGAGGAAGAGTAAATGGATCAGGATTAACAAGCATTGACAAGAATATACTATGCTCATCGTAGAATAGCAGTCTTAACTAATTTTTTCTTTCAGAATACAAGGTGATTGATGCAGGCTGTCAGACAGAACTACACATCTTAGTTTTAGTGATGAAATATGCTAGAGATAAGGAATAGTTGTATAATGAGTAATGAAGTGATTTTTTTTGCAGATGATAATGAATGCTGATGAATAATGATGAAGAATATGCTACTATGAATAATGAAGTTTTTCTTTACAGGTGATGATAATAATGAAGTTATGATAATGTGGATAATGAAGTGATTGATAATGAAGTTTTTTCTTTACAGATGAGGATAATGTTGAAGTTATGTATTTAGGCTATGTAGTTGTTTAAGTATTTGTTGCAGTTTGTTTTGACAGCAGGTGTTATATTGCATAGTAGGATGACGGAAAGTTTTGGAAAGGACAGCTATGGAACACATTTTTATACACATTTCACTACCTGTTAATTCGAAGTTCACTACTTTTCAGCATAGTATGCGTTTCTTCTTTCAGGTCAATAATCCATTTTGTATTTTTTCCAGGAGAAGCTTTTCATGATACTTACTAAACCTGTTACTTATTATACCTGTTCTAGTACTTGCATTTTTATTTTTTACCCATTTGTGTTTATCATTTATAAATGTGATCACATATACTGCCTTGTTACATAACCTTGCTACAGCTGACTCATGACGAATGACGTTACCTATCCTCATTTGCAGCAATAGGTCAAAAGCAAATATTGTTATGCCTCAGCAATTAATTATCGATCCCAACACAATGCATTGCTAACAAAAAATGTATTACCAGTCCCAAATAGTGATACCAGTTTGAGAAAGTTCTGAGTAACGCTGATCAGCTCTGAATAGTATGTCACTTCAGTAATGACTTCTTAAAAATAAAATATATATATATATATATATATATATATAAAATAATGCTTTGTAACTGGCTAATAACTGCCACTGTTTATTGTAATGAGACTACTTATAATGGCCATGATTATTAATGCTATGACTGTAATTAACTGATTTTTAATATTGACTTTGTAATGATCTGAGTAATACTGAATGATGAACAATGTTTTACTCTATTCAATACTTGCTGGCCACTGAGTGCCAATAATTAATGTCACTCAATGAATTATGTTATTAATTATGCCATTAATTAGCTCTTGTTTTCAATGATACTTTGTAACTGGAAAAGAATGTGATTGTTTAATAATGCTTTGTAATTAGGAAAAAGCTAATGATTAATACTATATTGGAATGACAAATGATTAATTAACTATGCTATACTTTGTAACTGGAAAAGAATGCGATTATTTAATAATGCTTTGTAACTAGGAAAAGAAGGTTACTGATTCTATGTAAAACAATTAATGAACATTTTTCTGTAATACTACATACATGGTACAGAAATGTTCAACAACTGGGCTATGAATGCCGCAAACTACTAATGAAGAATGGTATGTGCCTTAATGTCCTTCATCTTATGAGCTAACTACCCTGAATTACTGTAATGTCCATTTGTCCTGTCTATGCTAGTGATCATGGAGCACTATCTTTGGTTTTGCACTAATTCTACGTTGGTGTGCCTTGTAAGAGCGTGGTGTTGACACGACATGCTGTCCACCACCGTGAGCGATGAAGACGTTATTATGGTCCCACTGTTTGGTGTACCTAGTTTACTGCCAAAATGAGAACATGGAACATTACTACGACAGTTCAGTGTCTTGGCTACACTGATGAATTCTGATGGGAAAAGAACTTCAAATTGTGTCACTTGGTGTTGTACTTCTGTGGAAAGATGTGGACTTTCAGAACAGTTGTGTGCAATCTAAAGTGCTACAACCATGGTGCAATCCTTCCCTTTCCTATCCTAATTCTTGTCACATAGTGAAAATCATTTTTTGCTAACATCATTTATGTTCATGGCTATACATTTTTTTCGATTCGCTGAACTCCAGTGCGAGTACACTTATGTCACTTGTCGATATGATTTTTTTGCCATTATGTTTATTTGTTGTGAAAATGCTAAAGACATTTTTTTCGATTTGTTCTGAAGTACAGTATATGTACACTCTTGTCTTTTATATTGTATATACATTTTTATTTTAATGATATGTTCTGAACTACAGTGCATGGGCACTTCTGTTAGGTGTTAATATGTTTTCTACTGAACTTCAGTGCCTGTGCACTTTTCTCATTTTTCAATATGATTTGTACTCATTCTGTATATTCAATACTTCAGTGCGTATGCACTTACGTCATTTGTTACTCATTGTATATACATTTCGTCATTTGCTGATATGTTCTGAACTGCAGTGCATGTGCACTCATGTCACTTGTCAACATGATTTTTTTGCCATTCTGTTTATGCTAAAGAATTTTTTCAGTGCCTGTGCACTTTGTTATCTGTCAAATAATTTTTATATACATTTTTCTGATTTGCTACTATGTTTTGTACTCACATTTTGTCTTTGTCTGATATATTTTGTACTCGGTGCGTGTGCACCACATTTAATTTATGTACTAAATTTGAATATTCTGTAAATTGTAAAAATTTCTTGCGATGGCAAGTCCAAATGACTCACCATCGCTGCCAAATTTTTGCCCCCCCCCCCCCAGTGGAGGGTTATGAAACACGTATGTAACGTAGCAGCGATGGTGAGGCACGTTAAAATCTTTGACCAGAGAGCCTATTATCGTAGTTAGTCTGCGCTTGACCGCGCGAGTGTTGCGAGCAGTACGCTAGTAGTAGTCGTGCAGTACAGTTGCGAGCAGTCTGTCAGTGGGCAGTCTGTGAGCAGGGCAGTATGTCGGTAGTAGCAGTCGAGTGCAGTTGTGTGTGTGAGGAGCCGGCGAGCGTCGACATGGCATTCTGGTCAAGATGTTGAATGAGGTATATTGTTAATTAAGGTAATCATCAGATAATGTAAAGTTTATTTATTGTAATTAATTTCCAACAAGTACCCCAATAATAATTTTGATTTCAAAGCAATTTTTACAAAAAAAATTTATTTAATTGAACTAACAATTTCGTTCCACTTCCCCTTAAAGAAAAGTTTCAGTTAAATTTCAAAAAAAAAATATATTATTTGCAATGCAGTTCCTCCAAGCCGTGGGCAACAATAAGAGCAGAAATTTGACATGCAGTTATACTGAGGTAAGAATTTAATTATGATTTTTGCACAGGGCCAAAGACCGATATTTCGGTTTAATTGAATTTTCATTATCACTGAGATTTTCTTATCATTGAATTGTTTTTCATTATTTTCGTGAGAGCTTACACCTTGAGTCAGATTGCGATTCTCACTTTTATTGTCATTAAATTTAATTGCTAGGGAGGTTACACTTGGCTCCTATTCATTTTATATTTCTGTCCTTTAAAAATTTTTGTGGGGAGGTTACACCTATGCCATATCACATCTATAATCTAGATTTAAGTTAAGTTTCATAAAAGAGAAAACTATCAAATTGGTCTACAGTGACCCTCAATTATCTTTAATTACTTATCAAACTTGTCGTAAATTACAGTGGCTGATGTAGTTTCTCAATAATTATATACCAGAAAAATCATCGCATTTCAGATTTTTACTTCAAGTAGCAAATGTGAACACCATGAGCTTTAATTGACGATCGACACTAGTATTACGCACCTCGCCGTCTCGGAGGCAACTCCCTCCTAACTTCTCCTTACTACAATTTACCGAAGTTGGTTTAAAAAAAGCTATATGGCTGTGTTTTCAACTGACCAATCAGGGTCTCAATGTTAACCTTAAGTTGCGCCTACAAAAATTCTTTCTATCCAATGAGAAACATTATACTTTTCGTGGTGGGGCAATGTCTTTAACGTTTGCAACGTAACAGAGATGCGAAAAAGTCTCACGCTAAAACTTACAGCTGGTGTGGCCCTTTTAGTGTTATCGTAAGATCTGTACTGTTCTTCTGGAGGGCTCTATCTTTTAACATGGGCTGGGGGTGATATTGGAGGTCGGCTGGCGACGTGGGTGTCCGTCCCGTATCGTAGGACCTTCTAGCTTAACACGGTTCTGCTCTCGGCTTCTGTTCTCGTTTCTCCCCTCAGAACTGCGTCTGTTTCACGGTGGGAAGGTATGACATGCATTTAGGCGTTCTTGTGTTAGTCTGTGGTATTCCATTTGCTCACTCGTTGACCGTATTACTTTGGTTAATTTAATGTCAGGATTTATTCGGAGCTATGTGACATACTGTCGGATTTGCTATCATGTCAGGGTTTTCATGGAAGGTGTTGGATTTGCCTGACACCTTACAACGGAACATGCAGCCTCTTGTAGCTCTATTACACGACCTTGTTCAAACTCAGTGAGGTACTGATAATGGCGTCTTTGTCGTCTTAAAGCCATTCTTGATTAACGTCAGCTCATCACGTCCAATCTCAGAGGTAGCTAACACCCACAGCCGTTACAGCGTGTATTTGAAGCAAACCTGATTTGCATCCTTATAGTGACGCTACTAGCGCCAATCTTATGCGACTGGCTTGACATCTGAATAGACAACATGTTGAAGGTGTATTTTTTGAATTGTCGTGTGGCGAAGGCCCCCCGTCGGGTAGACCGTTCGCCTGGTGCAGGTCTTTCGATTTGACGCCACTTCGGCGACCTGCGCGTCGATGGGGATGAAATGATGATGGTTAGGTCAACACAACACCCAGTCTCTGAGCGGAGAAAATCTCCGACCCAGCCGGGAATCGAACCCGGGACCTTAGAATTGACATTCCGTCACGCTGACCACTCAGCTACCGGGGCCGGACGTTGAAGGTGTAGAAACACGCTTACCAACTTTTGTTTATGTCGCACAAGCCGTTCTTGGTGCTGAGATTTTTTCCCCTCAGTATATTTCAGATTTCCCAATAAATGACTTGCTAAAAAGTATGTAGGAGATTTTATTCCGTTAAATATCGGTGTCAGCGGATTTCTTCCTTGTGTATCATCGGTGGATTGTATATTCTCGACGTGACAGATATTCAGCGGCTGTACCGTACTCATGGTAATCCACAGGAGGATTTTCTTTTTGCATATTCCTGTTCGTCAGATCACTGTTGAGGTTGCGGTACACAGGCCCAGCCAAGAGCTAATACGTCTTCTTGTGTTATTCCACTGATTCGGTAACAATGATGGTATTTCCCTTACGCCCACTGGTGTCCATGATGCACTGAATTATCTTGAGATCATTAAGAGCTTTACTTTGTTGTTGTTGTTGTTGTTGTTGTTGTGGTCGTCTTCAGTCCTGAGACTGGTTTGATACAGCTCTCCATGCTATTCTATCCTGTTCAAGCTTCTTCATCTCCCAGTACTTAACTGCAACCTACATCCTTCTGAATCTGCTTAGTGTATTCATCTCTTGGTCTCCCTCCATGCTGCCCTCCAATGCTAAATTTGTGATCCCTTGATGCCTCAGAACATATCCTACCAACCGGTCCCTTCTTCTTGTCAAGCTGTGCCACAAACTCCTCTTCTCCCCAATTCTATTCAATACCTCCTCATTAGTTATGTGATCTACCCATCTAATCTTCAGCATTCTTCTGTAGTACCGCATTTCGAAAGCTTTTATTCTCTTCTTGTCTAAACTATTTATCGTCCATGTTTCACTTCCATACATGGCTACACTCCATACAAATACTTTCAGACACGACTTCCTGACACTTAAATCTATACTCGATGTTAACAAATTTCTCTTCTTCAAGAGCTTTACTTAACTACGCTGATATGTTGTTTTTGGGTGATTCATCTTTTCAAATAATTCTTGATACATCTTCTCTTACTTGCTTTGATTGAATCTTAGGAAGAAACAGAGACGATTTGTTCTGTAGGTTTTCTCGTGGGTGTAATCACGAAATTAAGACTTTTTCTCAGCAATGAGACGGCTTCTACAGCGAGTTCCTCAGATTAGAGGTTCACTGATATTTTACACCAAAATAGGTATTTTTGCTACAATTTATCGACCTGTTTCTTGTACTTCTCTTTTTGCTTCACTGTATTCATATCTGATTCCTTCGCAGCATTATTACATCTTATTCTGTCCACTCTCTCCCCGTTGTGAAATGAGAAAAATGTCACCAGTGAGAAATGCTACCCAAGCGCAGACAGAATTTCAATCCCCGTGCGGCCCCTCCCGCCGGAGGTTCGAGTCCTCCCTCGGGCATGGATGTGAGTGTTGTCCTTAGCGTTAAGTTACTTTAAGTAGTGTGTAAGTCTAGGGACCGATGACCCCAGCAATTTGGTCCCTTAGAAATTCACACACACACACACATACACACACACACATTTAAATCCCTGAGCTTCTCTCACGAAGAAGGGGCCACCGTCACTTGGTAGGTACCGGTAACTTGTAGTATAAGATAGGAGAAATGATACCAAAATATTATTGTCGTATCGCCGAGGTGAGCTGCTTATTCTACTCGCCTGCCGTCGCTGTCTAGTTACTTTCTTGGCCGGTAGAAAGCAGCAGATTCGGAGGCTTTCATTGTTTGCACGTCGTTACTAATTCTCACTAAATTTTCGATAACATCATGATCACGACGCTGGGAAAGGAAAGTCGTATCACGAAGTCCCTTCAGCTACACAGGTTCTCCAGCCTTCTAAGGCGGGGGGTGTCCAACCCAGCGGCCTGTGGGCCGCGTGCGGCCCAAAGCAAGTACTAATGCGGCACAAGAAGAGAGCATCTATCACACAATCGGTAAATAATTGAATATTTTCAATCTGAAACTCCATCCAAACGTTGCTGTTCTTTCTCCCCCTTCCCATTTTTGTGTCAACTTTTATTGTGAGTATTATGTGCGGCCCAAAAATACTCATCTTATTCCAGGGTGGCTCGGTAAGCTAGAAGGTTGGACACCCCTGTTCTAAGGGATGCATACACATCTTGTCCACGTAAACCTACAGACTTACATATAGTCATTGCGTTTGACAAGTAATATAATATTTACCACCTATTTCAAATCACGCAGTCTTAGCTGGTACAAGCCGTTCGCGCATTTACCCCAGTCGAACATAGGTTGACAATCTACGGATCTACACTTAGATATCATTGATTTCTGTCGCTCGATCTTGTAAGTCAGTTTAAGTGTCGTAATGAACGGACTGTCCCAAACTCTTCGAGCGATCGCTATTGAGCGATGAGCGTCCAGCAACAACTCATAGAGGAACTGGATTCCTACAGTTCCTAAAAGTCTGTGAGGCATTTGTTGACTCCAAGATGGCTTACCTCACTGTGTGGCGAGATGACGACTCCTTTACGCGACTTTGTGTGATACTGAGCAAAGCCCTTATCCATCCTGTAAACAGTACGTTGACTATGTTTCGAACGACAAAGGTAACGGTATCAGCATACAAAAGAGATTAAATAACAGAATCTCTCAAAAGTCTGTCATTTTCCTATTTAATCATCGGGTGGAATATAGCAGACTGATTCTCGAAACTACCGTAAAGCTTTCGGTTCACTCTTTGAAAAATACAGACTTCAACAAATGCCTGGACAGTCGTACGACTGTAAAGACTCTAACCACCTTTGAGTGAAATTATAATTGCTCACTTACTTAACCAGTTCAATAAATGCGTCAACCAGCCACTCTATAGCACTCCACTGCTTCACGCTAAAGTCTCTCTCTCGTCTTTGCGATGCTTAATGCAGCGAGAGAGTTCGTGTCCATTCGTAGAATGTATTTACATTGCTTCAGCTGTCATTGCTCCATGAGACAACATTAGCTAAGTATTAACAAGCTTCTTTTAAATAACTTTAGCGTAAATATATGCATTATTGTTTAATTTACATTGTGTTCTAACAGATACGATCATTCAACTGACAAGAGAAGTTAAGTCGTGGTTACGATACAATCATATTCATTTCTTTATGGGACTGGCAGGAAATAAAAATTTTAACAACAATTTTTCAACAGTGTCTTTCAGTTACCCAAAAGTTAAATTACTTCACAGAAGAGTCTTCTCACATCACCTACTACTACTGCTACTACTACTACTAGGTGATCAGACCCAGTGGGCCGCACGCTTCTACAAGTTTCCTCCTCCACTGTATTCTGTCCATTGCTGCTATCCGCCATCCGTCCACATCTATTGACACTTGGTTTATATCTTCATGGAGTCCATCCCTCCAACGCTTGTTGGGTCTCCCTGGGGGTCTCTTTCCTGTAGGTGTGAAATCCAGGAGCTACCTCCATCCGGGCCACATAGCCGGCCCACTGCATTCGTTTGGCTTTGACAGTTCCTGCTATGTTGGGCTGCTGGTATAGTTCCTCAAGCTCTTGGTTGTATCAGATCCTCCTTTCCCCTGTATCTGCATCCAGAACCAGACCGAAGACCTTCCGAAGTACTTTTCTCTCAAAAACAAGGAGCTTATGAAAGTCCTGTTTCCTAATACTCCATGTCTCATAGCCATGTAGAACAATAGGATGGACCAGGGTTTTGTACAGTCGAATCTTGAACTGTTTGGAGATATATCTGGACCGAAGCAGTTGTACTAGGCTGTGGTAAGATCGGTTTCCTGCTTGTATTCTGGCATTGATCTCTGCTCCACATGACGTGTTCTCAGTGAAAAGTGCCCATAGATATTTGAATTCATGCACTCTCTTGTAGGACCGGTCCCCACCCTGCAGTGATTGTAGATGACCAGCAGTCTGACAATGACCACGCTTCCCTCAGGAGTCTTCTCACATCACAATCTAATTAAAAGTATCTGGGCGTTATTAGTGGATATTAATGTGGAATATATCTCTATTGTCCCTGCCCGGCGTTTCTGAAGACCCTCCGGATGGTATGGACATCGATGACGGCCGCTAGGCAGCACTGCTGCGATTTGGGCGTTGCGGTCGCCGATGTTAACGCCGCCTAAGCCACGCTGTAAGCCTACCTATTAGGTTTTTTTTTCCTTTATTGAGTTTCAATTCCCCCCGAAGGGAGCGGACTGGCAGCAGCTTAGTATGCCGCTCTTCAGCCTACAGACTTTGTTGTAAAAAGATGAAGATAATAAATAATAAAAACAGGCGACAAAATCGAAGACTTAAATGGTAACATGGCGAAAAAATCGTGGAACTTAAAACATAGAACAAAGGGATGATGATGCTAATAAAATACGTATGAAGCAGACAGGTAAAATAATAGACAGACAATTAAAAAAACACGGCGACAGTCTGGTTTCTGTTCGCGAAAGACATAAAATTCACACCCAGCGACAGCATGGTTTCTGTTCGCAACACTTTGGAAAGACGAACAACACTGAAAATTCACGTGAACACTGCACTAAAAAGTTGGCAAATATGACATACCACAGCCGAGAGCAGGTGGTGGGAAACTGGACAAGTGATGGGAAAATAAAAGGAGGGGGAGGGGGAAGGAGAGGAAAAACGAGGAGGGGGAGGGGGGGGAAGGACCTATCAGGGTTCACGCCGACCCTTTAAAGCCAGCAGCGCAACCGCTCTATCCTTTAGTTGTGATTTCTCTGCATTATAGTATAGAGATCGCTACCCATCGTTGTCTTGATTCTCATTTCGCTAAGTCTTACAAGGAGAACACGGCAAGTACCATAACTCTATTTCCCAGAAATTTCGCTAAGTCGAAGAGTAATCAAAATAAGCGAACACGTGTCTCGGCTCATCCGTAGGTACGCGACCGTTTCTGAGAAAACGACGGCCAAGATTTTCGAGGTACTTTACGTGACTTTCGGCGAGAAAAACGTTCAGCTGAATCGGTGGCACAGTGGACAGCATGGCGACTTCACGCTTTGCTCCCTGTGTTCGAAACCCGATGATTATTTTGTTCTGGCGTAAAGTCAAGAGCCGGCAAGCCGGTCGGGAACGTTAGAGCAAAGGGGGCTGTGAAGAAGACGTCAGCTAACGCGGACCGACCTCTCTCTCGGATGACAACCCGACGGCAGCGCCCTCGAGACGAAGACACAAGCGCGGCGTCGCCTGGCAGCGGCGCACTTGGAGACTACCAGTTCTACGACTTTCTCGGCGGCATCATGAATAGGCACTTGTATTGCAGCGACATAGGAACTGTATTACTTCTCTTGATTACGAACCGTATGTAAATTATACAGGGTGAGTCACTAGCTATTGCCACCAAGAATAACTCCGTAAGTATGATAGGAGCTGAAAAGTTTGTGGGACAAAAGTTGCTTAGGACGTGGGGGCCATCATATGACATTGGTTTTTTGTTGCTAAGTGGGGTAGCTTCGGAGATATGGTCAACTTTGTTTTTTTTTTAAATGGGATGCTGTAGTTTGGTTCTTATTTTCTGACATCGGCTTTCGAGACGAATCCAATGATGTGTAACCGTAAGGTCTTTGAAGGTCGACGAAGGTCGAGAAGGTGGCATGAACGTCCATTTAGAGAAGGTGTTAGAAGTGATGACCATTGGTATCAATGCAGTGCTGCAATCTTTTTATCATGGATTGAGTGGTATTCCTTATCACATCGGCACTTATCGAAGAACCTGCTCTGACAATTCTCTCTCGCATATTTTCAGGTGTAGTTGAAACATCTTCATAAACAATGTCTTTTACGAATCCCCAAAACACAAACATTTATTTTTATCTGTTATTACTTTTATGTTGTAATTTCATGTACTGACACGTTCCATGACCTTCGAGATTTGCTCCTCAATTTGACCCTACGGAACTTGACGTGTAAATAAAAAAAATAAAAAATCCAGAGGCATGAAGTCTGGCGAACAAGCCGGCCACGACATATCTCCTCCGCGTCCAGTCCAACGATTTGGGAATTGTCTCTGCAACTCATTTCTAGCATCAGCGAAAAATGTGCCGGACACCCATCGTGTTGATACCACATGCTGTTCCTTGCTCCTAAAGGTATTTCTTCAAATAACAGACCTAATGTTTCTTGCAGGAATGTGGTGTACTTCCTACCATTAAGATTTCCTTGGATGAAATAGGGCCCTATAATTCTTTCCTCCAGAATCCCACACCATACATTCACCGACCACGGCTCTTGCTGTGCAACTTTCCACAGCCAACGTGCATTTTCAGTTGCCTTACAATGCATGTTATGCAAGTTAACATTTCCATGGTTCGTAAATGTAGGTTCGTTAGTAAATAAAATCAAATTAATAAACGTGTCATCCCCCTGAATCTGAAGTTGAGCCCATCGGCAGAATTCAGTGCGACGCATACAATCGGCACCAGCTAATTCTTGGTGGAGACTGATACGGTAAGGATGATATTTATAACGATGCAGAACACGAACAACACTATTGTGGCTCATGCCAGGTTCCCTTGCGATTTGACGCGAACTAACCCAAGGATCTCGAACCACAGTGGCAGCCGCGCGGGGTAGGCACGCGGTCTAGGGCGTGTTGTCACGGCCCAAAAATGGTTCAAATGGCTCTGAGCACTATGGAACTTAACTTCTGAGGTCATCAGTTCCCTACAACTTAGAACTACTTAAACCTAACTAAGATATCTTTCAGCGTATAAGTCTTTAGCTCTCATTGAATTTCGTTGGCATTCTCCGTAAAAGAGAAGCATATTGAATCGTTCTTCGAAGAAATACATCATTCACATTCGCTTGCTTCGACGACACTAGTCTTTCCGTTCCTATAAGTGTTGTATAGCGAAACCGTCGAATGGTGTTTACATGTCAATGGCACGTTAGATGGATACGCCGTATACGGCGAATATTTACTATTTGCACGATATACGAGAGAGAGTTGTCAGAGTCTGTGCTTCGATGAGTGCCGAAGTGATAAGGAATACCACTCAATCCATGATAAGAAGTTTGCAGTAGTGCACTGTTATCAATGGTCATCACTTCGAACACCTTCTGTAAGTGGGCGTTCATGACACCTTTGCGACCTTCGTCGACCTTCAAAGAGCTTACGGTTACACATCATTGGATTCGTCTCGATAGCCGCTATCAGAAAATAAGCATCAAACTACAGCATCTCATTTAAAAAAACGAAGTTGACCTTCATATCTCTGAAGCGACCCCACCTAGCAACAAAAAACCAACGTCATATTATGGACCCTGTTGTCCCATGCAACATTTGTCCTACAAACTTTTCAGCTACTGTCGTACTTTCGGAGCTATTCTAGGTGGCAAAAGTTAGTGACTCACTCGGCATATACTAAAATGATTTCTTGTTTGTCTGTCGCCCTTCGCTCGAACACATCTGTGTCTCACAAAGTACTGTAATCTTTTGCTTTTGTAATAAACTTCATTAACACGATTTGCTCGAATTGTTATCCAGATACCCGAGAAAGCAAGTTTCCTAGGCACCCCATATTTGACGAGTAGGCAGGATACAACATTGGCGACGAGGAGATTCCATAGCGACAGCCACCACAAATTCTCTGTTTTCATTTCGTGGGTGTTTGTGTTTTGCTGGCTGCTTAATTCTATACTGTTTTTTCTTTGCATGCAGGGGTGTGTTTACTTGCTTTAATCGTGTCTCTTAATAGTGTTTTTGCTAATCAGTGTTTTCAGGTGGACGTTGCGGAAATTTTCTTTGCTTTTGTACTTATTTCTATTGATTGCCTTCTCTGTTTATCGCATTTACCTCTCCCGCTATGAGCAACCCACCTCACCCACCCTCTGCTCAAGCGCCTCAGCTGCAAGCGATAGATGCAGCGCACCTAATGCAGATGTCTCAGAGCCAACAAATATCAGTCCTCCTAAACATGGTGCAGCAGCTACTGGCCAAGGCTACGTGCCCAATAGAACAACGAACTACACTTACAGCAGCTCTAAGTGCTATACCGTCCTTTCGCCAGTTTAATGAACAAGACGAGGATTGGCTCGAATGATTGCATGAGTTTGAAGTCCAAATAATTGTTCGTAACGTACCAGGTGCTGTGAAACTTCACTAATTCTTGTCCATGGCAGGCAGTGCAGTGTTTAGACTTATTCAGAAATTATTCCCTAATGCCAATCCAAGTGAACTTTCCTATGATCACGTTGTAGATTCGCTATCTACTACAACCAACAAGTGAATGTGGTAGCAGCTAGGTACCAATTCTTTCGTTGTAAGAAAAGGTCGGAACAAACTTTCGTAAGTGGGTCACAGATGTGCAGGGTATGACGAGGAAATGCAAATTCAAGTGCTTGTGGTACTTTATATTCAGATGTTATGTTGCGTGTGCAATTGTGTACAGTGTCACTGATGTCAGAGGACAGTTTTTGAAACTTTCAGAACCATCATTTCAGCACGTCACGCAAATAATGGGCCAGTACTATTCAGGTGCCGTGATAGCCGATAAGTTTGAGCAGGCACCAATTTCTCAGGTTGAGTCACCCCTTGCTCGCAACTGGCCCATTATGCAGCAGTAGCTTGCGCATGCCATGCTACATAAACATTTCTCCAAACCGCGTAAGCAGCTCCGTAAACAGGCGAACAGTATTAAGTCATGCCCTCCGTGTTATCCACGGCACAAACTGCCCATTCAGAGAAGCACCGTTTTACACTTGTGGTCAGTAAGGACACGTACACTCTATATGTTTGCAACGGAACAAACATAAGAATTCTGTCCACTCACAAAAATCTAGTCGCAAGGTCCATGTAATAAATGCAGTGTGCTCGAAGCCTCCAACAGGCATTAGCAAAACTAGCAAGCAAACAGTTCTTCAGAGCTACGCCAGTCCAACAAACTTTTCGTTCATTTGACTCTTTGTGAAAAAGATGTGAAATTTCGGTTGGTCATGGGTGCCTCTGTTCCATTACTGAATCGTAACACATATAAACTGTTAGACTCCCATTGCCTGTCTAAAACTAGCACGCACCTGACTTCTTATAGCAGACAAGATATTCCCGTTCCTGGAAAATGTATCGCTCGCATACGCGAACTGTGACTTTCACTGTGCTAAAATCGCGCGATTGTGAGAACATATTTGGCCTTAATTCATTTGACTTATTTGGCTTTCAAATTCAGGAGAATGTGTTGTAAGTGTCTGGATTCAATGCCGAAGACAGTGTAGCTAGCGTGCTGAAAGAATCCCCTGAACTCTTTTCTGAAGGTTTAGGCAAGGATAACAATTTTATTTCACATATTACTATGAAATACAATGCTCGGCCGAAATTTTACAAGGCCACAAGTGTGCCCATTGCGTTATGGGGCAAAGACGCTGCTGAACTTAAAGAGTTGCAGGATAGCGGAGCTATTGCCCCCATACAAGCTAGCCAATGGGCAAGTCCGCTAGTTTCGCTCTCCAAACCTTCAGATCGCATTCGCCTCTGTGTTGACTTTAAGTCTACAGTCAACCCACAAACTGTGATTGATACTTATCCACTGCCATGCCCAGAGGTTCAAAAATTGATTTGCACGACGCATTCGTTCAAATACATCTAGATGAAGAATTTCAAAAGTGTGTTGCGAACACTCATTTGGACTTGTTTAAATATTTGCATTTGCCTTTTGGCAGTGCTTCAGCACCAGCCATTTTCCAACGATATTTGGAACAGCTGACTGCTCAAGTACAAAACTGTTCAAACTATTTTGATGATATTGTCGTAGCAGGTCGTACATCTGAAGAACACATTACAAATTTGGGTGCTTTGTTTCTTGCGTTATCTGATGCAAGACTAAAGTGTGGACTGGACAAGTGTGACGTTTCTAAACTTGAGTTGCAGTATCTTGGTCATGTCATAAACAGTCAAGGTGTACATCCTCTTCAGTCACATTTGTTAGCCATACGAGACGTGCCAGTTCCTCCCAATGTCACAGAACTTTAGTCAGTTTTAGGCAAAGTGAATTATTATATTCGGTTCATAGCGAATTCTGCACAAATCGCAGCTCCATTGCATCGCTTCCGTTGCAAGAATGTTCCTTTGTTTGGACAGATGAGTGCCAAGAAGCTTTTGAAAAGCTTAGAGATGCATTGCTCAGTTATCGATGTTCGGTGCACTTTGATCCTGACAAACCAGTTGTATTGCAAGTTCACGCTTCCTCTTACGAAATCGGTGCAGTGCTTTCACGCAGATTTGCTGACAAAGATAGGCCTGTTGCGTTCGCATCAAAAGTGTTGTCAAAAGCTCAGTGTAACTATTCACAAATAGAGAAAGAGGCAGCTGATTCATACGAAAGCGTGACACCAACTGAGCCCACCTACAGTCCGTGAACGTGGCCAGAGATAGTTCCACCGAGTCAAAAGATAAAAAAGACAGTCAACGGTAAGGATCGATACATCATAAACTCGTAGACATGTAGAATGCATACGATAAACAAACACAATGCGAGACAGACTGTGGGAAGAACTAACATGCGCAGATGCTATCCATACAATCTCCTTTCCAGATATCAGACTTCAGTTCTCAATAGTTTGTGAAAAAAATTCGAAAAAGAACTTATTCTTTGACTCAGTTTGCTCATTTAAATGATTTCCATGTTCTTTCTCTGCATGGACGTAGATTTCCATATCTTCAAGAACATCCATCGTCCCATCTTTATCAATGATGTGTAATATCTCTAGATTGTCATTAATACCTAGAATCTTATGTTTTGTCGTTCGCAGGTGTTCCTTAAAAGTAGAATGTTTGATGGTATGCAGAGTTGTATGCTCTCGAAATCTTTCTTTAAAAGTTCTACTGGTTTGCCCAATAAACATTACATCATAGTCATTGCATTTAATTTTGTAGATGCCATACCTCAAAAAAGGATCGTGTCTGTAGATGGAATGATTAAGTGCCTTGGCTAATGTATTTTTACTAGTAAAACCACCTTCAATGGCCGGCCGTAGTGGCCGTGCGGTTCTAGACGCTACAGTCTGGAGCCGAGCGACCGCTACTGTCGCAGGTTCGAATCCTGCCTCGGGCATGGATGTGTGTGATGTCCTTAGGTTAGTTAGGTTTAAGTAGTTCTAAGTTCTAGGGGACTGATGACCTCAGAAGTTAAGTCCCATAGTGCTCAGAGCCATTTGAACCACCTTCAATGTTGATTTTACGGAATGCTTGTGCTGCTCTATAGGAAATAAGATCTATAAAATCCATGCTTGAGGGCAATTTTTACTGGTTTCAACGCGAGTGAGAGTAATTTCATGCAGCAAGTTAAGAGTTCTTTCAGACGATATTATTATGAATTAAGTCAATAATCTCAGGCTGGTAACTATTGCTTACCGCTATATCCCTTAGTATATTGTTTTGTTTTTCAATTTCTGTCTCTTCTAAATGTACCTTACTGACAAAACTGTACAGTTTAGGGAGAGTGTTATGATGTTCTTAATGGAGATGAATTTTGGTGTTGATCGAGATAGATGATGATACTCGCTTTATGGGCTTCAACGTCGACAAGATGTTGGTCTTTCCACAGTCATTTACCTTTTATTTTTTTCCGTACCCACGTTCCCTATCGCGTCACAGCTTGCTATGTCTTAGTATTTAGACGGTGTGGCGTCTATAGGTAGGTCGTGTTTGGTAGTGCCTTATACTGTATGAAGCTGTCGGCTGTAAACTTAGAGGACTCTCCTTGCTTAAGTAGGATTTGACTTTCTTGTTGATTTGTTTCACTGTGGTAATGCCGACAACTTAAGTGATATAAAGAAAACAAATCATATTTTTTATTCCGAGTTACTGCACAACCTAGGCCACAAAATAATTGTGAATATTCTAGTGTTCGCTATGCATGCTATTTTGTATTATATGTCGACTTCCGTTGGGTTTTGCGTCAAGTTATGTTTGATGATGTGACAACTACTTGTCTTACCATCCGTGATATTGTCTAGGCTGTACGTATGCATACTATTGTATTTCTCAGAGTACTCTGTGACATTTTACTTTAAATGAAGATTGGTACTCATATACACTATGTGGTTTCTCATCTAAAAGAATCATATAGGATTTCATAATTATATAAAAAAAACAAAAAAGGGGGGAAAGTTATAATAATAAAAATATGACGAGCTTTGTTTCTACGGAGCTCTCGATTGTTCACTGTCTAGTGCTGATCTTTTTAATGAATTTACACGGGCCCTTGTAAATCTGTGATGTTATATAGTTTCATGATTAACAAATTTGTACACTTGTTTTAGTCTGTTGTGCTGGATGTACACACACAGATTTGATTTAACGCCAATACTTTCATCATTTTTAAGCTTAAGCGGTATTATGATTACCTGTCACTTCTTGTAAGCTTGATTTGTACACCCTTAAGTTTCTACGTGTATGCTCTTTTATTATGCAGGGGCCTGAATATGGCAAAATGAGTTGTCAAAACTGATTGCTTTCAAAATAAAATAAAATATCTTAAAGTGTATGGCTGCTGGTAAAGTTTATTATTGAAAAGACTTCACTTCACGTCAAATGAATTTGAAACATTTTGTGAACGCAGTGGCATACAGCATATAACTAGTGCTCCCTTCCAGCCACAGTCAAACGGCGAAGCGGAACGTTTTATCAGAACCTTCAAGCCAAACTACGCTCCGCACACACGAGGGATCAAGCAGTGCAACTGTTTCTCGCCTCCTATCGTTCGCACCCACGAGACGGACCATCGCCGGCGGAATTGCTTCACGGCCTGCTCCACCCTCCTGAGCATCCGGCGCTGAAGGAAGGCCGCAAGTATCACTTTGCGCTGCATGACATTGTGTTTTATAGGGTTTTTAGCGGTAGCAGACGGTGGACGCGAGCCGCGATGCTTCGTCGACTTGGCAGATGCATGTATCTCATTTCAGGCCCAGACGGATTGCAGCGTGGACAACACAGTCAAATTCGCCACTGTCGTGAGCACGGTGATCCTTCTGCGTCTCTGCTCCGAGATTCACGGATCTCGAAGACAGCGTGGCCACACCAGCCACCAAATGGTGTCATCACGACACCGCAGGACAACCCCAAGGAGACGGAGCCTTCACCTCCTCCGCCTCCTCTCGTCCTACCGATGGAGCTGGACCTGCTTACGCTGCAGCAGCCGACGCCTTCTACATCTGATTACGGGCCTCAGGAGGGTCGTTTTCTGGTCGTTTTCCGGGGGACGTTTTCGCCAGAGCGAAGTCCGGAAGGCGGGGTACGACCGGAAGTGTGACGTCCCCTGCAGCCACAGCTTCCGGTCCAGCGCAGCGTCCACGATCCTGCCTTTCCTCACGTTGCCGAGCTCCTTATACGACGACGGTCCGTCGCTTTGGGGAGGAGGAATGTTCTGGCGTAAAGTTAAGTGCCGGTACGCCGCTCGGGAACGTTAGAGCAGAGAGGGCTGTGAGACGTTAGCCAATTGCACGTGGACCGACCCCTCTCTAAGACGACAATCCGACGGCAGCGCCCTCGACACGAAAAGGACGTAAGCACTGCACCCGACTGCCCGCGGCCCAATTGAAGACTAGCAGTTCTACGACTTCTTGCGGCATTATGAATTGGCATATGTATAGCAGCGACTTAGGAGCTGTATTACATCTCTTGTATTACGAATTGTATATACTAAAGGCCGGCCGCTGTGGCCGAGAGGTTCTCGGCGCTTCAGTCTGGAACCGCGCGACCGCTACGGTCGCAGGTTCGAATCCTGCCTCGGGCATGGATGTGTGGGATGTCCGTAGGTTAGTTAGGCTTAAGTAGTTCTACGTTTTAGGGGACTGATGACCTCAGATGTTAAGTCTCCTAGTGCTCAGAGCCATTTGAACCACATACTAAAGAGATTTCTTGTTTGTCTGTCGCGCTTTGCTCGCGACACATCTGTATCTCACAAAGTTAAGTATTGTAATCATTTCCTTTCGTAATAGATTTCATTAATATGATTTGCTTGAATTTTTGTCTAGCGATCCGAGAAAACAGGTTTCCTAGACACTCCATATTTCACGAGTAGGCAGGATACAACTTTTTTTTTCTTTTTATGTTTCATGTATCTATCCATAAACGTAGAAGATTACTCCACGAATGTTTCAGAATGTATTCTGAAATAACTCTGTCCTTATTCTGCTACCAATTGTACATCTTGGGAATGAATTTAAAAAAGAGGGAACAGTAAATGAATGAGAAAATTATTTGAAATTGTTTTCGGTGAAATTTCTGTAGATTATCTTGAGCCATAGGTAACTGCAAGCTCCAGTTTGGGTAAAGTGATCCGTTATGTGTGGATTACCGCGAATTTATTACCAACACGTCAAATCTTCAGCAATATTAATGGCTTTCTTTCCCGAGTGGGATTCATATGAAGAAATGACACTATGGCAAACCAACGCTCCCGCAATGCTTGTGGCATTCTATGTTTCGAATGTTTCTACGAATGGTATCATACAAGGGAATGCACGAAATTTGTAAGAATAAAATATAAGAATTAATACAATAATTGATAAAAGAATGAAATGTAAGGATGTGAGAATTTAGCAAAAGGTTGTAACCCCTGAAAATACCATACACACATATGTAATAAACTTATGGTACTTATTGTAGAATCCAGTTGTAAGTTCACGATTAGGATAACGCCCTTGTACCCCTTATCTTGTTAAGAAACCTTCATGTAGTCACCTTCTATGGACACAGGTAGATAAATGAAACAAATATAATAAAATAAAGAAAAACAATAACTGGTTTTCGAACACGGAACACAAAAATGAGAGACCACGACGCTATCTAGTGTTACACAATTTCAATTTAGATTATCGCGCCCTGGAAGGCACCCAAAGTACGTCTAAAACTTTCACCGCCGATTTCTCAGCAATGGTCGAGTATCTAAGGATAATCCGAGACACGGGATTGTTTATTTTGACTCCTCTTCAATTAATAGTATGACAAAGATTCAGAAGCATATAATTTAACTAACGAACGATATACTGCTTAATGAGTAAGTCGTTAGTTAATTTGAGATCTAATTTGTTTAATAATTTTTTTGTTTTGCGAAGACAAGGGGAGGACGCAATTTAGAACGTCTTATTCATTAGCTCCAATACTACGATACTACAGTGACTGTTATTAAGAAATACGATGCAATGTTCCTTCGGACAAACAAGTATTTCCGAGGGAACATTGCATCTTTCTTCTTAACAACACGCGCACTGCAGTATCTTAATTATCCGTCGATACCGGCAACCGACTTTCAGTTAAAATATCCACCCCTGTGCAGGAATTATACTGGGTGATTCTAAAGTCACTATACATTTTGTACTTAAACAAATTTTATTAACCAATATGTAATGGCACTGCAACTTACGTTACAATAGGACATAATTTCAGTACATTTTAGTGTGACCACCTTGCATGTCTAGGCACACCCCCCAGCGCTCCACTGTAGACCGAAAAACCTGCCCAAGCATATCTGGTGTAATCTCAGCAGCTGCGGCTCGAATCCGCTGTGTTAAGCGTTCAGTGCTGAGGGTCTTCACCTGGTGTACCTGAGACTTGATAAACTACCATGCAAAAATGTCTAAGGGTGTCAAGTCAGAACAGCGGGGTGCCCACATTCGTGGAGAGGCACGACCAATCCATCCGCCGCGAAATGCTTGATTCAGATAATTCCGACCAACGAGGTAAAGTGGGGTGGTGCACCATCCTGCTGAAAAACAACAGTGTCCATAATCTCTTCAGATATCAACTGGGGCTCCAAAAACTGTTCCAACATATCTGGGTATGTGGTTCCAGTAACGGTTTTTTCTGCGAAGAAGAAGAGCCCGTACACTGTTGACCTCGTTATCCCTAACCACACGTTCACTTTCGCTGTGTCCCGTTGCCGCTCCTGCAGCACACTTGGCTGTTCGCCTGCCCAGATCCTGCAGTTGTATCGGTTCACATGTCCACGGGTTTGAAATGTAGCTTCATCACTGAACAAGACATTTTGCATCAAATTATCATGTTCCACAGCTTGTAGCAGGTCATGACACATAGCTTGTCTGGCTGCATAGTCCTCTGCTTCAAGCTTATGTACGACCTGGATATGGTACGCATGTTTGTGCATCTTGTAACGAAGAACTCTCCATACAGTGGTTTCAGGAATACCAAGCTCTCTACTAAGTCTCCTGGTAGATGCGGAAGGGCTAAGTGTGATCGCATCCTGCACACTTTGGACGGTGTCTGGCGTTATGGCCGGCCTCCCTGGACGTTCTTCATCTGCAACACTACCAGTACGTTGGAATTTATTGACTAGGGTCTTGATAGCAAGCCTAGTGGGGCCTGTTTTCCGGAATCGACGGGCTAAGTCTGTCCGCACCTGTTCATACGTCATTCCACGAAGACGAGCAGAAACAGTGATTCGTTCTTCTTTGGTTAGCATTCTGTCGTAGTACCTGCAAGAAACAAACATTCCGTTACTATATCACTGAAATGTATAGTGACTTACTATATCACTGAAATGTATAGTGATTTACTATATCACTGAAATATATAGTGACTTTAGAATTACCCTGTATAACGTCTATGAGTGCAGTTGCGACGCATGAACGACGACGTATGGAACATTGGGTCTACCCGTCAAGCGTGTTCCGATAGCCTAACGATAAAGCTGCGGCTCACGATACGCGCGAAATCCGGGTTCGATTCCCGTCCGGCACAACTTTTCATTGTCGTCATTCCATTATACAGCTGATGGTTTTAGATATTAGCACCTGCGAATACAGTTACAATACTGTCTTTAGATGATTTAATTTTATGTGATATGTATTGATCACAACTATCAGTTTCCATCTACATGCGATAACCGATAGAGAGATTACACTTCCAACTTCATCGCTGTATTTTCTAGCACTGTGTTAACCGAATGAAACTGAACATAATACGCATATTGCTCTCAGGAAAGGTATGGGAGCTGTAAAGCATAGAGGTGATATTTGGAATAAGCACCCTAATAATGATGAAGTCACAGAATACTGTTAATGAGTTTTCGTATCTGCACATTTAAAGACAACGATTCTATGTTCAGTAAAACAAATAAACAAAACAGTGAATTCGTCTGGAATGCTTTTAATAGACAAAATAGGATTTATGAAACTAATCTTTCACTGCATCTAAAAGAGAAAGTAAGAATTGAACTTTCAGAGTGAAAGTAATGAAAAAACCGAGGGTCTCTGATTGGGTGGAGAGATACTATTTGATGACTGCTATGAGGAACTAGAAAATAAGCTTATGGATCAGGGAAGTAATTGGAGTGGGTAACGTATTTACGACTGTAATGGACGTGGAGCCGGCTTAACGGATAGTGGATGATTCAAGAGACGTTTTTGCCTGATATCAAGACCTTAAGAGTAGAGGCGGGAGATGACATTAGAAATATACAGGAACAACAAGAGCTATTATGGCTGAAGATAGCAGTGCATGGCGGACTGTCACGGAGGCCTGCAATAATTCCAAAAAAGCATCCTCATGTCCATGGAGAATTTTTAAAATCATTATAATATACTGTATTTTGCTTCAATTGAGGTAGCCACGGTGGCGTGTTCTGGGATTATATTATATCTTTTTTCTGTAGTGGTTAGCACGGTTCACCAGTCACTAGACAGCAAGCCTTATATATTTGCGTATTCTATGGACCATAATTGCAGCCTATCACTGTGATAATGGGCTGAGTCATTTTTACAATTACAGTATGTCCTGGCGTAAGCTGTTGCCAGGACATCAGTCGACAATGTTGTAGCAAGAAGATCGATTAGTAGGCGCTTGATCAAGCATGCCTATGATGAGAGAGGCCAAAGAGACACTCGCAAGCAACGCGCCGCCGACACCCTCTCGACCGCAAGTATTTAGGTCGCCGCCGTGAACCAGAGGACTCAGTCGCATTTGCAGTCTCACTCAGTCTCAAGCACTAGTGCAGTCACTCAGTCACTAGCTCAGTCACTGATGCACCAACTCGCACTTCAGTTTGGCGTCTATCATTCGTTGCATAGTGGGGTTTGTACTTTACCAGCAGCGAGGTCAACATGGACTAATATTGAAGAGCTTGTACCACAACACATGGAAGATGTTACAGTAGCAGCTGTCTGTTTAAGTAAATAATACATGTGTGCAGTTGTGTTGTAGATAGAGGATACCAGCCACCAAACAACACCCTATCGCTTGATTCCTACGTTGCAAGATTCTACAAGTAAATCTCTCAGCGCAAAATATAGCAGCATTATTATTTACATGGTTTCAGAAGTTTTTTTTGTATTTGCATACATGTTTCAATTCCTAACTATGTTCCGTTCTTAATGAGTAACGTTTAGCAGTTAGTGATCCATAAACATCAAGATCATTATTCATAGAACTGGATTTGCAGTAGGCATAGAGACACTTTAGTGAATGAATTCCATACTGGAGAACCATATGAATGCAAATACATCAGCAAAAATCAAACAATGGAAATCCAGGATGGAATGTAACAATATTATTAAAAAAAAGTTGCCACTATAATGTAGCGGCGATCCTGAGTTGCAGATAGTCACAACAAAAAGACTGCCACAAATAAGTTTTCGACCAACAAGGCCTCTGTCGATAGACGACCGACACACACACACACACACACACACACACACACACACACACACACACACACACACACACACACACACGCACGCAAACGCAACTCAGTCACACCATATGAGTGCAGTCTCTGGTAGCTGAAGACACACTCTGACTTCAGCTGCCAGGACTGCAGTCATATGGTGTGTCTGAGTTGCGTTGCGCGCGCTTGTGTGTGTGTGTGTGTGTGTGTGTGTGTGTGGTTCGTCTATTTTTTGACAAAGATCTTGTTGGCCGACAGCTTATTTGTGGCAGTCTTTTTGTTGTTCCTATCTGTGACTCAGTATCTTCGCTATAAGGTGCGTAGCAACTTTTCTTTTCATAATATTGTTACAATTAAATCAGTAAACAGATAAAGAAATAATCCCTCCATAATGAGTGCGATATTGAGCTCAAAAAGGGGATAAGGTGTTAGTGTTATCTATTGCAGGACTTTGGTGCAAGGTTTAAAAAAATTTTAATGAGAAACTGTGTTGTGAAGTGTAATAGTTTCTAAGAAATATTATTTACTTATGTTATATTTTTCACCAAATTCCTACTTTATGTTATCTAAGTAATTCTTCACTGTATAGAATGTTCGGCTTAATAGGTATATTTTATGTGCCATCTTCGGTAAATGGTTTTATTTTGCTCTTTAATCTCCTAAGGTTATTTTACAATTTCCTTCCTAGATAGATAATTTTGTTCTGAATTTTATGTTTATTTCCTCTTGCAAAATGTAAGTTCTGCTACTTATTGTTCCATGGTCCTGGAAAGATCTGTTTGTGCAATGATTATCAAGTTCGTTTTTGTTGTACATTAATGATTGGAAATTGTATTCATATAGTGTATTTAAAATTCCAATTGCTTTCGACAGATCTTTACAATGAGCCCTCTTACTAACCGAAGCATGTTATAAAACTACGACTACGAATGAAGACGTCGAGACCAGCTCCAAAACGAATATTTGATCGATGTTTGGGTCACTTCAAAAAGGATCCAGCTAATTTTGTGCGCTCATTTACAAACATGTGTAAGATATGGGTCCACCTCTTCATGCAAGAAATGACAGAAGGGAGGAAGATTACGGTTTAACGTCCCTTACGATGACGTTGTCATCAGTGACGGAACACAAACCCTGATTAGCGAAAGCTGGGGAAGGCAACCAGCCGTGTCCTCTTCAAAGGAACCACCCCAATATTTCAATTCTGTGATTTGACGAAAGCAAGTAATATCTAAATCTGGATGATGAGACAGTAATCTGAACCGCAATCACTCCGAACGTGAGTCGAGCGTTCTAACCACTGCACCACCTCACTCGCTGAGAGTAACGAAAATGTAATCTAAGCAGTGGGTGGAAAAAGATTATTCCATTCCATTGTGACAGGGGGCTACAGCAACCAACTTCGAATTATTTCAGGATAAAAACAGTCTCAGCTGCGAAATTAATTAATGTCAATGACGCATTTCACCCTTTGGGGGCATCATCAGATTGCGTAAAAGTAGCTGGATATGAAACCCATCCTTCATAAAGTCATATAAAATGAAAAATTGACGCAACGTCCATTTTCCATTTTATATGACTATGACAGATGGGTTTCACATCCACTCATTTCTACACAATCTGATCATGCTCCAAAAGGGTGAAACGCGTCATTGACGATAAATAATTTCGCAACTGAGACCATTTTTACTGTGAAACAGGTGTGGAAACTTGTGGTCGTGTATCAAAATAAAAGCCAAAGACTTTCATTTGTCGAAAACATTGTGGCTGACGATCTCTGAGTCTCCCTACTAATATTCCTGCAAAAGTGAAACAAAAGCTGATCAGTATTTCTCAAGTTTTCAGGACAAACGTGACGAAAATACATGAGGTGTGTAAAAAAATAACGAACTTTTTTAAAATAATTTTATATATCCGACTACATCAATGTTACGGTACCCTCTTAGAAGAAAAACATTAGTTTTACTCATTCATGCCAGTGATTTTTCCAATCCACGAAATACTTCTGGAACTTGATCTTTGTGACAGCTTTTAGTTCTCTGAGTAATACATTTTTCATCTCATCTGTGCTTGTGACACGACAGTCTTTTAAGATTTACTTTAGTGCAGGGAACACAAAAAGTTACAGGGGGCCATACCTGACCAATATGGATGCTGGCTATCATTACAATACTGTTTTTTGCCAAAAATTCGTGAACAAGCGACGAAGTGTTAGCAGTTGCATTATTGTGGTGCAAAAGCCATGAATTACGATGATTGGAACTTTAATAGTGGCAACTATTTATTTACAGCTCGTACAAAATAGATACGTGTTTCAAAGTTTTACTGATCTTCACAGTAGTCACCAGCATTGTGTATAACCCGTTGCCAGCGATGTGGAAGTCGTAGGATATCTTAGCAGTGCTAGTTGTGTTGACAGTTCGAGGGCGCGATCTGTTGCCCAACGAATTTGTAGCAGTTCTGAAGCGAATGCCGTGAAGTGTTTCCTTCAGTTTAGAAATCGAGTTGAACTCACGAGGGCTTTAGTCAGGGGAGTGCAGTAGGTGGTATAGCACTTAGCAGCCTTATCAGACAAACAAATCAGTAACAGCTTGCACTGTACGTGCCTGAGCATTGTCGTGCAAAATAATGAACACGTCCTGCAGAAAGTGTCATCACTTTTGTCTCTATGCTGTTAATTTTTGGAACACGACCTACGACCAGCTTAGAGACAGAAGTGATGACACTTTCTGCAGGACTTGACCATCATTTTGCACGACAATGCTCAAGAACTGCTACAAATTCGTCGGGCAACGGACCGCGCCGCTCGAACTGTCAACACAACTGGCACTACTAAGAGTATCCTACGACTTCCACATCGCTGGCAACGGGTTATACAGAATGCTGGTGACTACTTCAAAGGTCAGTAAAACTTTGAAACACATGTCTATTTTGTACGAGTTGTAAATAAATAGTTGCCACTATTAAAGTTCTAACCCTCGTATTTCGCTACAAATTTGGGCACTTTTTCTCGGATTTCTTCATAGAAATAGCCTTGAAGTTGTATGTAGTACTCCTTATTTATCGTCCGGTGTTGTGCAAAGAGCTCATGGTCCACTACGACGCTAAAATCGAAAACCAAAGTGGGCATAGCCTTCACATTTCGCCGCACTTGTAGATCTTGTTTCGGTCTTGGTGATCACGAATGCTTCCATCGGTACGACTGAGAGTTACTTTCGATGTCTTATCCCTAAATCAATGTTTCATCATCTATTACGACACATTTCAGTAGCTATGTATTGACCGCAGCTCGTGGTCGTGCGGTAGCGTTTTCGCTTCCCGCGCCCGGGTTCCCGGGTTCGATTCCCGGCGGGATCGGGGATTTTTTCTACCTCGTGATGACTGGGTGTTGTGTGATGTCCTTAGGTTAGTTAGGTTTAAGTAGTTCTAAGTTCTAGGGGACTGATGACCATAGATGTTAAGTCCCATAGTGCTCAGAGCCATTTGAACCAAGTTCTGTGTTACTGAATTCACTAACGACTCCTGAGGAACTTGCATTCACCGCTGGTATTGTTCGGATTGCAACAGTTTTGGAAAAAAGTTTGCTCTCACATGTTTTATACCCAAAAAACTGAAGAAAAGTTATGGCATGAGTTCCTTGAGATGCCAACATGATCACTGACTTCTCTGATCGTTTTTCGGTGATGGTTCACAATCATTTCTGTCACTCGTTCCACGAGTCTAGAGCGCTCGTCATCTCATCGTCATCACGGCCTTCTTCAAACGCTAATACCATTGGTAAACCTTTGTTTTATTCGTCGCAGTCTGACAAAAAGCAGTACTAAACTGTTCTAAACCTTGGCTGCATTTTACACGATTCTGATAGTAACATTTAAGACGAATTCTCTGAATCACTTTTATACAAAATAAATAATCACTGATACCACCAAAAACCATGTAATCTTTTTGACAGCTGGCAACAGAGTAAATATTCGATATGGGTAACACAGTACAGATACTTTGACATGTTCACAAACAAAACAACGAAAAAATCACGCGTATCGGTCTGACAAACCGCACAAAATCACAATATTCCCTTTACTTTTTGAACATATTTCGTACGTGAAGAGAGTCCTTTAATGCGTAAGAAGAAAAAATCTTTTATCAGGAAAATGAACATGTCCACAAACGTGCTTTGACTATGGGAAAAGATTTTTAATAGTGACCCTTGAAAAACAATGACTTTCCGTCCATTTAATAAAACATTACTATTATCTGCCGTATTATTTCCTGCTAATAAACTTAAGAAGCCATTTCCGAACCGTACAGTGGGTTTTGCCACATTCGAAATTCTCATGCTTTTGTCCGGTTTAGCTTTCATCTCGTCACGGATAACTCACAGGAACACCTGTTTATCTCGTCTGTTTATCGCACATATTTCTTGCACCTGTGCCCCCATTTAGGGTACAATGTACAGGACTTCCGCCGCTAAGTATACGTCAAAAGACATAACTTTACAGCTGTCTTAATCTTCGAATTTCAAAACACAACTGGTATTTACTAAACGTTACAGATAGCAATCATACCGTAAGATATACAGCCACATGCTATGAACCACGGATAAGTCCATATATGTCTTCTTCTGTGGCATTAATTTCAATATCTGAAAAGAACTTAATGCTCTATAACAAATCATACATACTGCTCTGCCTCGCCCGTGATGGTTGCAGAGCTTCATGATCGTTTTAACCCTAGAATTAGGACAAAAAAGGCATTAGTGGAAAGTGGTTCATTATAAATGTTTACTGTGCTATGGCCACTTCCACTTCTGAGATCGTCTCCAGCTGGATTTTACATTCCTTATGGACTTGCATTAATTAGACTATCGGAGCATCTCCTAAACATTAAAAAGGGGATCATGAAATACTTTTCATAAGATAAAATTAGGATGTTTTCTTCTCTGACTTTATTCCACAGAAACACTTCTCAATTTGGAAACACGATTGATACAGGTGTTAGTAACCAGAAGGTCGTTGTAGCAAGACTGAATACCGTAACGTCGACACCCACCAAAAATAAACGAAAAATATATATATTTTAAAAAACGTAAAAATTCGCTTGACTACTTCCTAAGAGACAGTCTCTATTCTTTCCAGACTAGCAATGTAGGCGTAGACCAGATGTGCCTTAACTTCAAAGAAGCGGTATCCACAGCGATTGACAGACTTACACCAGATAAAGTAATAAGAGAAGGAACTAATGCCCCTTGGTACAAAAAACAGGTGAAAAGTCCTATCGTTGGGGGTATCAACTGAAAATGGAGGCAGAAATGATCATTATAACAAAATAAGAGAAATCAGAGCATGTACGGAAATATTTAAACGTTTTTCCCGTGTACTGTTCAAGAGGTAACGGTAAAAATAATGTGAAAGAGGTACGATGAACCCTCTGCCAGGCAGAAAAGTGTGAATTGCAGAGTAGTTGAAAACATAGATGTAGATCTCCTCTTTATTTGCTGCGCAATAACTGCTTTTGCTCAATATTAGGACACGGCCTGCCAAAAAGGTGAAGCACCCAAAGGGGAGGAGGTAAAAGACTGTACTTCACGGGTTGAGAGCGTATGTAATGTTATTTCTACTACTACTACTACTACGTGATCAGGCCCAGTGGACCGCACGCATCTACAAGCTTCCTCCTCCACTGTATTCTGTCCATTGCTGCTATCCCCCATCCGTCCACATATATTGACATTTGGTATAAATCTTCATGGAGTACATCCCTCCAACGCTTCTTGGGTCTCCCTGGCGGTCTCTTTCCTGTAGGTATGAAATCCAGGAGCTTCCGAGGCCATCTGTGATCCTCCATCCGGGCCACATGGCCGGCCCACTGCATTCGTTTGGCTTTGACAGTTCCTGCTATGTTGGGCTGCTGGTATAGTTCCCCAAGCTCTTGGTTGTATCTGATCCTCCATTCCCCTGTATCTGCATCCAGAACCGGACCGAAGATCTTCCGAAGCACTTTTCTCTCAAAAACAAGGAGCTTATGGAAGTCCTGTTTCCGGATACTCCATGTCTCACAGCCTTATAGAAGAACAGGCTGGATCAGGGTTTTGTACAGTCGAATCTTGAACTGTTTGGAGAGATATCTGGAGCGAAGCAGTTGTGCTAGGCTGTGGTAAGATCGGTTTCCTGCTTGTATTCTGGCATTGATCTCTGCTTCACATGACGAGTTCTCAGTGAAAAGTGCCCCTAGATATTTGAATTCTTATTTAAGTGATAACAAAATCGAGACAAATTTACAAATAACTTGATAGTATGAGCCCATTTATCAGTATTACATTGTACTCCCTCTGTCCTGGATGCACGCACTGATTCGGTTGGGAAAGGTATAAAGCTACGATATCCTCTCCTGAGCCAAGCTAGCCCACAACTGTTGTAACTGAGGCTTGATGTGGATACAGGCACTTGTTCGGAGTTGATGTCCGAGGTAGAGTCACAAATATTCTATTGAGGAGAGAAATGAAAACCTTGCTGGCAATGGGAGTACCTCAGCATCACCCAGGCAGTTCATAGAGACAGGAATCCATGTGTCGACGAGCGTTATCCTGTTGAAAAATGGCACCGTGATACTGTCGCATGATACGTAACACGTAAGGATGCAGGATGTCCACGATGTACTACCAGCAATGACCTGAAGACAAATTCAATGTCTCCCCATACCTTGACGTTAGGAGTAACACCAGTGTGCCTCTTGAAAATACTCTCCCCTCATCGCCGCCATACTGAAAGGGCTCATCCACGACAGTGCAGAATTGTGATTCATCACTGAACACAATATGAGGCCATTCATCAGCAGTCCATGCTTTCAGGTCATGGCACCACTCCAGTACAGTGGACGTCATTCATCCTTTAAACATCTTATGGATGACAAGTTGTCCTTTTGTTTGGTTAGTGGACTGTGACAACATGTTCGCCCGCATCAAGTCATTGCTAATGTCTTCCCTGTGTCTCGGTACATTGACAGCAAGTAAATAACCAGCTCTTGCCACAGACACGTATGGACTTGGGGCGGTTTCGTCCTACAGGGAAGCTGATGAAAAAATGGTTCAAATGGCTCTGAGCACTGTGGGACTCAACTGCTGTGGTCATCAGTCCCCTAGAACTTAGAACTAATTAAACCTAACTAACCTAAGGACATCACACACATCGATGCCCGAGGCAGGATTCGAACCTGCGACCGTAGCAGCAGCGCGGCTCCAGACTGGAGCGCCTAGAACCGCACGACCACCGCGGCCGGCGAAGCTGATGAATCTGAAAAACTTCTAGCAGCTGCCTTAATGACGTTGACAGTAGTTCAACATAGTTATTTGAAAACAGAAATGGAAGTATTGGCGATCATGTACGCGCTCCACAAGTTTCATGTTTTGCTTTATGGAAGAAAATTCCATCTCATAACGAACCACAAGCTGCTTGTGGCGCTTTTCAGCCCCAGTTCTCGGTTTCCTGACTGATCTGCACAAAGACTTCAGTAGTGGGTTTTACTTTTGAGTGTGTGTCAGTGCAAATGTCCCAGTGCTCACCATGCTGATACAGATATGTTGTCACGCTTACTCACGGGTCCAGAATTCGATAAAATGGAAGTTGTCTGTCTCCAAATCGATGATGAAGTGCATAGAGAAAGCCACTCATTAAGATCCAGTGCTCCGTTAGGAGTCTCATTTTGTGTCGAGGGGTTGACACAATCGACTGGCCGCTAAGCAGTCGCACCCACTCCAAAATGTTCTCCTTCTTTGTAATAAGCTGGCAGTGGTTGATGGTACACTCCTCCTTCGTACAGATTCGAGCAAAGTCCACTTTGCCATCCTGCCAGTCCAGCGGTCCCAGATACTTGCACTACTCCACTGAGCCCACTGGAATATCAGCCACATGAAAATCCTAGCAAGTCTTTTATCCTGCTGACCTTGCATTGATCCAACAGTTGAGAAACTTGACCATGGGTGCACACAGTGAGCCTAGCATCAGGCAGCCCCCTACCAACTTTTGCTCCATGGCTCATTCCTGATGAGCTGTGGCACCGACTCCTTTCTGTCATTCCATATGGTTAGTACTGGTGGATAGAATATAAAATTACCAATATGTCATACACATGCGCTCAACTTCGACAGACGCGACGGTGCGGGCTCTACTACATATTTTTGCGACTGGAGAACTGTCACAGACGATCGCACATGATAATGGCCCACAGTTTGGCTCGGCGTTGTTCCGCAGTTTCTGCATCTGGAACGTTATTAGTCATCTCATGTCTGCACCATTTCAAACCCGATCGAATGGTGAGGCGGAACGTATGGTTCAAATGGCTCTGAGTACTATGGGACTTAACATCTGAGGTCATCAGTCCCCTACAACTTAGAACCACTTAAACCTAACTAACCTAAGGACATCGCACACATCCATGCCCGAGGCAGGATTCGAACCTGCGGCCGTAGCAGCAGCGCGGTTCCGAACTGAAGCGCCCAGAACCGCTCGGCCACACCGGCCGGCGCGGAACGTATGGCACGTAAATTTAAGATCTAATGGGCAAAGTGCCTGGCGGACTCGTCTGTCGTTACGGCGTTGCCTCCATTCCTAAGCACTTACAGGACCACCTCACTGAACGGCACCGGCCCAGCAGAGGTTCTACAAGGTCGATAAACCTGGATGCTGCTACACCTGTTCTGCCACTGCCTTTTGCACAGCTATGCCCTTCACGATATGCTGTGGGTGATACAATCCGGCCGTGCACCTTCGGTTTATGGCCAGAATAGGTGCTGACTACAGTTACAGAGACGCACAGCCAGCGAATACTCACTTTGGACGCTGGCGGGCTCACTCTCCCGCTATCAGCATCAACTACACCTTCAGACGGGCAACAAGCCACCACAGCTGCAGCAAATGCCATTGGATGGCCCTCCTACAGGCTCTGCCCCCTCCCAAGGGCCAAGTATCATGGAGGGTCCTTCCCTGGATGTGCCATTGGCCATCGACGACGTCGAGATGAAGCCGCTGCTCGCCCCAGGCCATCAACCAGTGTCTGACGGCCGCTGCCCTGACGTCGCCTGCTCTTCAAGCACCAGGTGGACGTTCCCCTGCCATCGCTGCCTCTGGTTCTTGCCACCACATGATGCACAGAGACCCCACGTGCGGGATCGTCACCACAGTCAGCAACCCAGTATTTGGACCATTGCATTTGGATCACTGCCGCCCATACACCCCACCAGGTCAGAACAGACCATATGACGATTTGTGGAGGAGTGAGCAGGTCTACCCAGAGATGTTTTCAGGTTCACGAAGGGCACAGAGGACCCTGTGTCGACTGTAAAGGGACCGGCTGTTGCTGAATCAACAGCGTAATATAAAGCTTGCCGGGGAGATCGAGTTCGCGGCCATGGACTGCTGTAACACTATGCACTTCCATGAACTCCGCATCCAAGTCCGAGGTCTGGCTGCGCGTAAGCTACGACAGACCGCGGCCACATGACCTGGCGCGCCTGTGCGGGCAGCGGCGCCGGGAGTGTAGACGGAAAGTCAGGACAAAAATGGATCAAATGGCTCTAAGCACTATGGGACTTAAACATCTGAGGTCATCAGTCCTCTAGACTTAAAACTACTTAAACCTAACTAACCTATGGAGATCACACACAACCATGCCCGAAGCAGGATTCGAAACTGCGACCGCAGCAGCAGCGCGGTTCCGGACTGAAGCGCCTAGAACCGCTCGGCCACAGCGGCCGGTTACAGTCAGGACACGACTGGAAACAGCGGTGGGAAGGAGCAACGTCCGATTGCAACCTGAATAAATTAGAGGAAGAAATCGAGGGCGTCAAGGAATGCCACCGATGTTGTGCCAACGAACGCACTGATGCAACGTCCGTGACATCTTCAAGTTGTTCAGACGCAGCTTGTGACATTTCGGAAGCCTTAGAGATAGCCAAAACCTCCCCAACCGTTGTGTCTTCTCTATTGACAAGGCCTCCCGGTGGACCTCTCTATCGGGGGAGAGCAAACAATGACGTCGCGAATCAGAGAATCGGCACAGGAGTGTTGGTAGTGAGCATACACTAATTTAAACTTTCTACTTAGCCCACGGTGGTCTGTTACCCACGCTTGATACGACTGTCATGGTCCCTTTTGCCGCTGGTGGAACTCCATATGGGAAACTATCGTGTGTTGTGCTTAAGATATAAGCACTAAGCAAGTCACATATTTCAGAAAATAACTATGCTGATGGGCCTTTCAGTGGGGAAAATTTTCGAAGCAAATGAAACGCTTCAGGCGCAATCCACGACAGGAAAAAAGCTTGCAATGATGGTCCTCAACCTGAAATGCTGCGAAATGCTGCCACAGACGTCGGACATACTGGTGCCCATATTCCCTTGCTTCTTGAAATGATGGCGAAGCTGAGGGAGCAGATGGGTGCGTAAAACGCAGTGACTGAGAGGCCGTTGCTCCCCGTGAATTTGTAAATAATTGGCGAAACAAGTCTAACAGTTGCTGTTGTTGTAGCAAATTGAACCATTGCTGGATCCATTTCGCCCGCTAAAGACACTTGCAGAACGAACTACCTCGTCGCCAAAACTGCTGTGTCTACACTCTCTATTGACAGCTGCTAAATACGCAAAATTATATCAGCTGATAATTGCACAACGAATAAGGACGACATTGGAGAACATTAATACAATTATTACGGAGTGCTATCACTGGCAACTGAATGTACATCGGCACAGAGCTCGAGCCGTCGAGAACATAACCGTACAGCGGAGAAGATGGAAGTGGACGAGGCAGTGGTCCGACGTATTCGTATTTACCGGCCAGGGCGCTGACTGCGAGCGACGGTGGCACGCTTGCTTTGCCCGGCCGCCGCTGGCACTGGATACAAACGCTGAGGTGGTGCATTGCGCGGGCGTACCACCACAGCATCAAATCCGTATTTCTGTCGATGAACGCTTGCCCAGTGTGTGTTCTGACGCATGTGCGTGATGACACTAATGACCAAGAAAGCGACACACCTCTTTACTTCTATGAGGCCCTGTGGGGAGGTTTAGAATTTTAATCCAAGACATTGGAAGAAAGTTCGATATTAGGGAATGTGCACCACCGTATCTAGCATGGCCAACAAAATATCGGTGGTGAAAATTTCTTCCACGACCTCGACTTGTACCAGTTATCTCCGAATCGTCCGCCCCGGTAGCTGAGTGGTCAGCGTGACAGACTGTCAATCCGGGTACGATTCCCGGCTGGGTCGGAGATTTTCTCCGCTCAGGGACTGGGTGTTGTGTTGTCCTAATCATCACCATTTCATCCCCATCGACGCGCAGGTCGCCGAAGTGGCGTCAAATTGAAAGACCTGCACCAGGCGAACGGTCTACCCGACGGGAGGCCTTAGCCACACGACATTTCCATCACCGATTCGAGGGCCACAGCACATGCATGCACTGGCGACGCAGTCGGCCGTACTGGTATTACGACAGCAAAATTTGATTGGCCTTAACACCATCTCTGTGATAGATTGCCCACTTTCCACCTTACCGACAGTGGGTCGCACGCTCTTCCTTATTTATAATTGTCATCTTACACACAAACACGACATCGCTCTCTGCATCCACTCAGTGCACAAACCACTGAAGCAGTACCAAGTACAAAGACTTAAGCCAGTCAGGTCTTTTAATTTTTCTTTCATTCTATTCCATTTAGTTTCTCTCGACAGAGGATGGGCAGGTATCGAGAACGAAGGGGAATCTGATAAGTTGATAGATGTTTCATGTGGGAAGGAGTAGGAGCCAATGGAAAACAAGATGGGATGCATGAGCTTTGAGGGTTTGAAGGGCGTGGTAGAAATTTAATGGACGACGTTGGCATAGCAGAAAATAAGTCCAGTTGAGGCTGCGGAGTATGGTGAAGGCATGCAGTCCCCAAATTCGTCCAACTGTTGATGTGTGGTTTACAATAGTTAGTTCAATCTGTCACCGTAATTACTGTGCTGAAATCGCTTATACACCGGGAATTAAGCCAGTCAGGTCTTTTAATTTTTCTTTCATTCTATTCCATTTAGTTTCTCTCGACAGAGGATGGGCAGGTATCGAGAACGAAGGGGAATCTGATAAGTTGATAGATGTTTCATGTGGGAAGGAGTAGGAGCCAATGGAAAACAAGATGGGATGCATGAACTTTGAGGGTTTGAAGGGCGTGGTAGAAATTTAATGGACGACGTTGGCATAGCAGAAAATAAGTCCAGTTGAGGCTGCGGAGTATGGTGAAGGCATGCAGTCCCCAAATTCGTCCAACTGTTGATGTGTGGTTTACAATAGTTAGTTCACTCTGTCACCGTAATTACTGTGCTGAAATCGCTTATACACCGGGAATTAAGCCAGTCAGGTCTTTTAATTTTTCTTTCATTCTATTCCATTTAGTTTCTCTCGACAGAGGATGGGCAGGTATCGAGAACGAAGGGGAATCTGATAAGTTGATAGATGTTTCATGTGGGAAGGAGTAGGAGCCAATGGAAAACAAGATGGGATGCAAAAACTTTGAGGGTTTGAAGGGCGTGGTAGAAATTTAATGGACGACGTTGGCATAGCAGAAAATAAGTCCAGTTGAGGCTGCGGAGTATGGTGAAGGCATGCAGTCCCCAAATTCGTCCAACTGTTGATGTGTGGTTTACAATAGTTAGTTCAATCTGTCACCGTAATTACTGTGCTGAAATCGCTTATACACCGGGAATAAAATCATTCTCGGAATGGATGACATAGTTGATGATTTCGGAGATAGTGCTGAGGAGAGAACAGCGGTAATATATTCCAGATTGTCGGTATTGCTTCGGGATATTCTGACGGCAGTGTTTAATTTCATGTCAGGCTAATGTGTTCGCATGTATTATGTATTGCAGGGGAGAGGGGGGGGGGCGGAAGCTTGGATGGACAATATGGAGGACGAAAAGGATACATGGAGGACGAAAAGGATACATGGAGGACGAAAAGGGTACTGTAGGGTTACTGCTCCATGTGACTGTGACTGAGGAAAAGAAGGGGAAGCTTCCTCCCTGCTTATTGCGGTCTAACTGTGTTGGTGAGGCAGTAAATTTCCGTCACTGCAATTCACTTACGTTTTTTTTTTTTTTAGAGGGCTTGTAGTCCGGGGTGATATGTTACAATACAGCATCACCGTTCTATTGCGGTCTAATTGTGTTGGTGAGGCAGTAAATTTCCACAGGGCAGTGACTGCGTCACTGCAATTCACTTTGGAGGTGTGGCGGTGGGACTTGTAGTCCCGTAACACCCTCTGACGGTGATAGTACTACAAGAGCCACGCAGAAAAATTTTGCCCAACATGGGCAGGTGAACGTGTGGCGGTGGAATGACCGTGTAGTAGTGTGAATTCACTTACGAGATGAGATGAAATGACAACTGCGATATATAGATAGAGTGTCTATAACAAGACTGCGAGAAATGATGAATATGGCAGTTTCGATGAAATGACGACGGTAAGTTTTAATGGCCAACATTACAGCTCTAGAGAAAAGCTCGGGCAAGCGAATCACTCAAACACACTGAGCGAGGTGGCACAGTGGTTCCACACTAGACACGCATTCGAGAGGACGACGGTTCAAACCCGCGTCCGACCATCCTGATATAGGTTTTCCGTAATATCCCTAAATCGCTCCAGGGTAATGCCGAGATGGTTCCTTTGGAAGGGCACGGCCGACTTCCTTCCCTAATCTGATGAGACCGATGACCTAGCTGTTTGGTCCCCTCCCCCAAGTCAATCAACCTACCTTCTGTCTGCTTACAAGAAAAACTCACTTTTATGATTTAGTAGTCACAGGAAATAAAAGGTGCCCATAAAAGAATTCCCAGTTTCTATAGTATATTATAACATTTGAATTTAGACTATTTACAGCAAAACATATATAAAATTAAAGGTAAATTGACGCATTCTTACAAATGTTCGGTATGTGAACCTTTAGTTGTATGGCACACATCCAATCAAAAATCCAGTTTTTCTCATACTTTGACTAAAAAGTCTGGAGTAATGGAAGCAATAACCTCTTCATTTCAGTCTCAACTCATTAGATAGTGGCGGAACGTAGACATGATTTATAAAGCCCCAAAAGAAAAAATCGCATGAAGTGGGGTCAGATGAACGTCGAGGCCAGCGGAAAGAAACTCTGTCGTATTGATCATTATGACCAAGACAGCGGTCAGGGAATTGTACGGTCAACCACGCACGCACAAAATGGTGTCAATGGGGAGGGGCTCCATCTTGTTGCCAAACGAAATTTTCAGGTCATCTTCTAATTCGGAGAAGAGCCATTCTTGCAAAACATCCATAAAAGCCACCCTGTAATGTAACTTCAGCGAAAAAAAAAATGGTTCGTACGGTTGACATCGGGACACAGTGCAGAAATTTTAATTTTGGGAAGCTCTTTAATATTATACGGGTTCATGAGGAATTCATGTCCCCCAGACGCAGACATTATGGGTACTTGCCTTCCTACTTACATGAAAAGTTGCCTCATCACTGAACACCGAATTGTCAAGAAAGTCATCTTTCTGCTGAAATATTTCACCTGCAAGTTTATAACGTACACCATAGTCACCCAGCTGTAAAGCATGTACCATCTGTAATCGGTACGAATGCATGTGTAAACGTTTTCTGAAAACCTTCCACACTGCCGTCTTTGGCGACTGAAGTTCAAGATTTGCTTTCCAAATAGACTTCTTTGGAGTACAAAGGTAAGATGCTCTGATACGGTCAATATCCTCTACAGTGACTTTTGGTCGTCCTGTGCTTTTCCCTTTGCACGTGCATCGAACTGACTGAACCATCGGTGGATGTCTTTGCCACATGAGGGATCACAAACTTTAAGCGAAACGCACGTTGGGCTGAAATTACAGAGTCATTCTTAGTTAACAGCAGAACACAAAATGTTTTACGCTCAGGAGCCGTCATTTTACACATGTGGTATTGCAAGTAGAAAAACAACAGAGCCTTCTGTCTCTGGATGACCAGAACGAACCCAATTTCCCAACTTCGTTATCTGTGGAATCAACGTAGATTTTCGTTTTCCATAAGGATCAAAATAAGCGAGCATAAAACGTGTTCCACATCCCTTCAGCAGACCGACTTCAGCGATATAGGCCTACAGTTATGTACCTCTTTTCGATGACCCCTATTAAAATCGGGAATGACATGCGTCTGCTTATAGAACTTCGTTGTTTTATTGCTCTAACGACAGCCGTTAGAAGGAAAGTACGTTCTTTGGTACAGTCCACACACAATCACACAGGAATCTCATTGTTTTTCCTCTCTTCTGCGCTTTTAGTTGGTTTTCCGCTCCGCAGTCACGCATTTCCCAGCCGATACGGGATGTAGAAGTAGCTTGCTTGATTGCATTTACAAACGACATATAAGCTTCCTGAAGACATACATATTGACATTTAGCCCCTTTCCACCGAAATGATAGGTGCCATTTCGTCTTCTGCATACTCAAACTGTTTCGATTGATGCAGATGGACTCTGTACAGCTACGTCAACGTCATGTCACACGCTCGCAAAAACAGAATGTTATGAAGGGGTGTAGTTATTGGGTTCATGGGTCCAGCTGCAGCAGCCGGCAGAAAGAATGAAGAGGTGAAGACACCACACACCTGTGCAGATGACACAGACTGATTCAGTGAGTGATAATAAACAGCTGCGGGCCAAGCTATCTTTCGGAGACAAAAGACAGTTCTGAGTGGAAACTCTCAAGGACACAGTTAGAGAAGCGTCACGTATTCTGAAGGACTACTGCGAGACAACTGCACGGATTTGTTTGTGAGAATCAGTCCGTCCAACGATTTCTAACGATCGAATTACTTATACAGCTCTTGACCTGTTTCTTCCTGCAATTTCCATACCTCACCCAATTCGTGCGCCGCGCACCTGAGATAAATGCAAATTTAAAAATGCAATGATTCCAGAGAGTTCGTACGGAGTTACGGAGCCAGTATCTCCCCTCTGTGCCAACATTTCTTCTAAGGAAAGTAAACCAAGGATAATACGCTTTTTACTCTGTATGTAAGGTGAGCAAGTACTCTCCTTTGATAACAAAGGGCTTCTTTGAAGTCTAGAATTCCGAATTTATCTGTGTTTCCAAATCTGAAATAAAGTAAGTAACTTCATGTCAAGATGTTGGAAAAGTAAACAACGTTTCTCAGTTGCAAACTTAATTAATGAATCTGTAGTGTGGCAGCCGCAGTATAAGGATGAATCACCTAAACCTTGCACCGCAAATATTGCAGAAATATAAAGTGCTATTCGTGTGCTGTTTTCACAGAATGGATTGGTAGTCAGGGGCTGGTATTGTTAGCTAATAAATAATACTTAGAAAGAGTATTTTTGTGCACACATATATTTTTTAAAATAACAAAGCCTATTTACTTTAAAAAACTAAAAGTAGGGTAAATAGAATATCAGTGGTGTTTGTTGCAGGATTCTAGTGCGAGTCGTTTACGAGATATCGTATTTTGAAAAGTTCCCACACAGACACTTGTCCAATATCGGTGGTAGCGTACTCTAAAGAACAACACAAGTGCATATACTAATTACGTGGATTCTGCCCAGTAACGAGACAACAGACCATAAAAGGTTGTGTTCCAAACGACCACCGGCGGCAGCAATACACACTTCCAGTCAGGTATGGAACGATTGCTGCACACGTGCTAGCATTTCAGCGGAGATGTCCCAGCAGGCTGCATTAATACGTCGTTACATATCATCGTGTGTAGCAGCTATGTCTTTCAGATATCGTCTTTCAGCTTTCCCCACTAAATAGTCTACAGGTATCAAATCTGGGGAGGGTCAGCCAAGGTATAGGTCCTTTGTGTCCAGTCCAACGATCGGAAACAATTCATGAAGACATGCTGAAGTACTTCGTGCACTAAGGGCTGGACATCCATTGTGTTGGTACCACAGGTTCCTCCTAGTCTGCAGAGGAACGTCTGGCCTCCTAGGAGCCTGCGATTTCTGTGTGCCGTCAGTGTTCCATCTACGAAACATGGCCTGTGAGCTGATGGTTCACTATCCCACACCACATGTTTACACTGCATGGACGCTGGCGTTCCGCAAGACGAAGCCAAAGGGGACGGTCAACAAACTAATAGCGCATCTTTCGGCGATTTACCTAGCCGTGATTGGTAAATGTGACTTCATCACTAAACAAGATACATGAAACATCTGGAGTATCCTGTCTTATGCTCATGTACAGGAGTTAACACGACTCTCGTAATCGTTTCCATGCAGCTCTTCTACAACTACATCTACATACATACTCCGCAATCCACCATACGGTGCGTGGCGGAGGGTACCTCGTACCACAACTAGCATCTTCTCTCCCTGTTCCACTCCCAAACAGAACGAGGGAAAAATGACTGCCTATATGCCTCTATACGAGCCCTAATCTCTCTTACCTTTGTGGTCTTTCCGCGAAATGTAAGTTGGCGGCAGTAAAATTGTATTGCAGTCAGCCTCAAATGCTGGTTCTCTAAATTTCCTCAGTAGCGATTCACGAAAAGTACGCCTCCTTTCCTCTAGAGACTCCCACCCGAGTTCCTGAAGCATTTCCGTAACACTTGCGTGATGATCAAACCCACCAGTAACAAATCTAGCAGCCCGTCTCTGAATTGCTTCCATGTTCTCCCTCAATCCGACCTGATAGAGATCCCAAACGCTTGAGCAGTACTCAAGAATAGGTCGTATTAGTGTTTTATAAGCAGTCTCGTTTACCGATGAACCACATCTTCCCAAAATTCTACCAATGAACCGAAGACGACTATCCGCCTTCCCCACAACTGCCATTACATGCTTGTCCCACTTCGTATCGATCTGCAATGCTACGCCCAAATATTTAATCGACGTGACTGTGTCAAGCGCTACACTACTAATGGAGTATTCAAACATTACGGGATTCTTTTTCCTATTCATCTGCATCAATTTACATTTATCTATATTTAGAGTTAGCTGTCATTCTTTACACCAATCACAAATCCTGTCCAAGTCATCTTGTATCTTCCTACAGTCACTCAACGACGACACCTTCCCGTACACCACAGCATCATCAGCAAACAGCCGGACACTGCTATCCACCCTATCCAAAAGATCATTTATGTAGATAGAAAACAACAGCGGACCTGCCACACTTCCCTGGGGCATTCCAGATGATACCCTCACTTCCGATGAACTCACCATCGAGGACAACGTACTGGGTTCTATTACTTAAGAAGTCTTCGAGCCACTCACATATTTGGGAACCAATCCCATATGCTCGTACCTTAGTTAGGAGTCTGCAATGAGGCACCGAGTCAAACACTTTCCGGAAGTCAAGGAATATGGCATCCGTCTGATACCCTTCATCCATGGTTCGCAAGATATCATGTGAAAAAAGGGTGAGTTGCGTTTCACAGGAGCGATGCTTTCTAAAGCCGTGCTGATGCATGGACAGAAACTTCTCTGTCTCAAGGAAATTCATTATATTCGGACTGAGAATATGTTCGAGAATCCTGCAACAAACCGATGTTAAGGATATTGGTCTGTAATTTTGAGGATCCGTCCTTCTACCCTCTTGATGGAGAGAGATGCGGTAGGTATTGAACCTACGAGTATATCGATGGAGAATACGTAGGACACTTGCCTGATTCAAGCCACTTCCTCCTACAATTGAGTGGGAGCTAACGTCCGGATGAATTTCTACAGCAGCAAGGACATTAATTTCACCCCCTTCTGTCGTCGCTTTTTTCCATTTGTTACGTTGTATAGGTGTTACACTACCACTTTCACTTAACTGGTTGAAGAGGTTGATAAATGATTTCCCATGGCTGACGTCTTTTTGGATATCTTGCTGTACACACTGTACAAGAACGAAATTCATTCTTCCTACACTCTCCATACATCATGAGCATGTAGGCTTTTCCTGCGTTGGTAAATCCCATCGTCCAGTCATAACCTACTGTTTGGACTGTCGCACACTGATTGGCTAGCAAGTCGCAGTGAATTCAACGAACACAGAAACGCACTGTAAGCAAACATAACAACATCGTACCCAGAAATTACGCACGTTGAATCGCACAAACAAGTGTCGCTGTGGAAACTTTTCAAAATACGAAATCTTGTAAACGACTCGCACTAGATCCTGCAACAAACAACAGTAACATTCTAATTTACCCTACTTTTACTTTGTTAATGTCAACAGACATTTTTCCATTTAAAAAAGTGTATGTTTGCAAAAAAATGCACTTTCTAAATATTATTACAATCTGTGTCTTGACTACCAATCCATTCTGTGGAAACCTCACATCAATAACACTGTCCATTTCCGCAATATTTACGGTGCAAGATTTAGGTGACTCACCCTGTATAAGACAGGACCGTTTCCACACAAGCAAGAAAATATTTGGCATCCCCTCCCTGCGTCAGACATTGACTTCCGTTTAAAAAATAAATTTGTCGACTCTCTCACACCGGCGTCGCAATCGGGCACTTGCGTACTTGGACCTTAAACCGGCTCTGACATAAGATACCAGAAAGTTAACTAATCATAAATAAAAATCCATGTTTCCACTAGCATCACGAGACCCAGCTGTCAATAACAGCGAAGTGGAAAAATTAGGTAGTGTATGAAAAGATGAACTGGAGGTTGATATTCAAGAAAATAGAAATTAAGATACGGTGAAGTGGGGGAAAGATCAGTTGTGTCACAATGAGAAAGTAGACAGTCTACAAGTGAGCGACCAGTGGCACAGTGGGGAGTCCAAATCACCATTAAATTGTGCCCTTGAATATATAGAATAGTGAGAGAGTAACCTGTCCTCTGTCATTGCACTCCACTACGGTTGGTTTCCTCATGTGTAATGTCTCACTTCAAAATGTCATAGTGGGACATTTAACAGAGGAAATCAAAAAATAGTACTGGTATCTCACAGTCATGATACGGTCCTGTCTTTGACAACCAAGAGCACAAATTAAAAAAAATATCGTAACGTGACCTCATTCACCTCAGTGGTCACTCACGTACACAAAGCTGCATGCCTGATAACTACTGGTGAACATTGCTGAGTGTACTATGATTATGTGGACCCAAGGGTCGTTGCTACACCCCCAGCCATGAGATAGACAATTACTAATCGAACTTCGAGCATACTGGAGCAACTTGGGTCAACAACTACGCAGACCGGAGTAGCCGAGCGGTTCTAGGCGCTACAGTCTGGAACCGCGCGACCGCTACGGTCGCAGGTTCGAATCCTGCCTCGGGCATGGATGTGTATGATGTCCTTAGGTTAGTTAGGTTTAAGTAGTTCTAAGTTCTAGGGAACTGATGACCTCAGAAGTTAAGTCCCATAGTGCTCAGAACCATTTGAACCACTTTTTGTCAACAGCTTCCGTTAATCAATAGAACGAAAAACCAGTCCAAGTTGCAAATATTTTATTTTTCATTGGATGACTAGTTTCGGGCCGAGAGCCTGCAGGTGTAATGTACACTACACATTTAGTTGACATCTTCAATAATGCCATTTTGAATTTATGTTGATTTGAAAATGGATCTCGGCCCAAAACTAGTCATCGAATAAAAAATAAAATATTTGGAACTTGGATTGGTTTTCGTTCTATTAATTACGAAGCGGTTAGAACACTTTGCAGCAGTATTTTTACTCACTCACACAATTTCTGAGGTCAGAGACCACTAATGTTCCTAATCATCTTACAATTCCGTGGATTTGCACCATTCTCTGCCTCAGTGATTTACCCCTGCTCAATCGTACACAAGGTTTCAGTCATCCATAATACATAAATGTACAATAATTATAACTTAAGAAACATACTCATTCTCAGAATCTAGACAAACAAGTAACATGTGTCATCTGTTGTGCTTATTTCCTAGGGCAGTGTAATATTGTTTTTTCTACCTCAAAGGCCTTTGATAATCACTTTCATTAAGTTAACATACATGCTTGAGAAATTATCTACACTATATTAGCTATAAAAATTAGTTTCACAAGAAAATATACTGGATTACGTAATACAGACTGTTACATTTACAAAGACACACAGATAGAACATCACACTAAACAGACACACAAATGGTCTCTGGACTTGCTGAAGCATCGAGCTGCAGCAAGGTCATGCCAGAGTGAGGGTCATCCTTCACTCAGCCCTTGATGTAGGAGCAGCAGTAGATGGCTCTTGTCCCCATCTGGTCAATTGCAGCATCGGTGAGGTAGCTGGGCTATTGATGTCATCTCGACCTGGCAGCAATTGGCAGTCTGGTGCAGTGCTGGGCATGATGCACATGACATCTTATGGGAGAGAATGCAACACCAGTGTGGTTGCATAGCGCCAACATCTCCAGTTCAGGTAATAATGCCTCTGTCCCTATCTCGTCACTCGATCCAGCAGTTGAAATACATGGTGAGACAGTGTTGCACATGGTGTGCAACCTATCTCCTAGTGAGAATTTCCTCTCTCCCTCTGTGCCAGTGGGTAACTTGTGAAGTCTCCAACGTCGCCAGTTCCCTCTGCATCCTAGTACGTGACTGCAGGAGCTGCTCGCCCGGATCATGGCCACTTGATACTGCCCGCCATCTGTAGGGGTTGTTTCTGTCTGGGGAATACCTCTGGGCCTTGTTGTGCTGCCAACTCATCTGGGGGTCCTTTAAAGGCTTCTTTTGACAACAGTGGTGAACCTCCAGTCTGGTGGTTCCATTCACAACCACTTCGTAGGGGGCTGCTGTCAGCTGTCATTTACTTGGCGCCCAGCCCATCCCCCAGGCTGTCGAGGAAGTGATGTGGCATCAATGGCAGGCCACCCTTGTGCGGAGGGCCACCTCCATTCACAGCCACCCAAGGCAGGCTGGCTTACAACAGCCACAGTGCATGGCATAGCTCCTTTTCTGCTTTCGCTTCCGCTGGGCTGTGAAGGTGGCAGGCAGACCCCCAGCTGTCTTGGCATTCATTCAGCGCTGATGATCGACCCTCCACTCAGCAGGTCTCGGGACCACACCGCCACAGGCATTCTTCTTCAGGCTGCCATGTGGTCGTTGTCGCTGGCCACAGGGCGTTGCCTTGTGATGCCCCTCAAGATGCACCAATAGCGACTGGGTTTGACAGATTCCAAAATCTGCACATTCCTCGTAGTATGTTTCAGTGCCAATGTTGTACAATGTCCTACATACATAGTTTCTTATGAATAAAATAACCACACAAAAATAAGCTTTTTAAATAAATACATTGAGAGTGCATTCATAATTACTTCAATGATCGGAATAACGAAAATGAAAAGAAGTAGTATGTGTTATTGCATAGACTAAACATGACATCCTTAACATTTATACTTGTCTTAAATATAAGGTGTGAAGTGTCTCTGGTCTGTGTGTGAAAGTTGTGTTAGAACCATTTCCTGTCATGAATTACCCCTATGATAGGCCAGCACTGCATCCACTCTTCAACCAATATGCTATTTCCACACAACACTTTATATTAACTTATTTTCTTTATCCAATGCCTTCAACTTTACCTCTAAGTCTTCTCTACTCTTAGATTATGACTACACTATTTATACTACTCCTGTTCTTGGTACTTCCAGCAGTTTTGCCACCCAGTGCCAAAGTGGCCCGAAACCATGCTTCCATTTGCCAGCATAGCTGCTCTGTCTCATGTCACCTACTCCTGCATACACACATCTGAAACGTGGAAATGTCATTAATGTCCGCTTACTTGTTGCTCTACATGTTACAAAAGGTCTCCAATTTCCTCTTGTCAAATCGCTGCTGCAATCAGATTCAAAAAGGTAAATTAGTTCTCCAATGTAGGTCGGTCCTGAACTTGAGGTACACCACACCACCGTGACTCGCACTGCGCATGCTCATCTCTCATAGTGTGCTTTGCCTACCTCACTCTCTAGGCACCAGCAAAACGCAAAGACCTTGCGAAAGGCTTCATCGCATGAGTGGTGATGGCCCAGAATCCCAGAAGACTTAGCGTCTCCACGCATCTAATGTGTGGGCAGGTAATATCTTTCATAACACAGCCGGAAATCGAGACAAACATGCACAGTGGCCTGGTCTCAATCACGTTATTGTTAAACAGGAAAAGCACGTACTCTTGGGCAGTGTATGAGATAACAATGAAAAAGGATGGAAATACTCTCACAGCCCATAGTTGTATCATGGAAGACACTAGCACTTGAACTATTCATCTGAATTTGACGTTCATAATGCTGTCCTTTCTTGACAAACATTCTAATACTCCTTGGAGCGCGATAATTGACAACAACAGCTCGGTCCGAAGACACAACGGCCATTTACACAAACGTAAGTTCAGGTTGGACACTGGGCTCAGTTCAGTCAATGGGCAGAAGTTATCATGCCACAGAAAGAAGTCAATTAATACGAAGGGCTGACGCTTACGACGATTTTGATTCAGTCCTGACTTTGATTTTCAAGCATGCAGTGAACGCAGTGATACGATGATGTAACAACCACGCTACTCATTTGACTACGTTCCTCAAGGAGATCTACCATAAACTAATAAATGACACAAATACATCAATTTCAGAAATTTAATAAACGAAAAATGTAGACTGCACCACACAATATCACCTAGAATTTGCTAACCCATTGAAGACCTATTGTAAGTAGGCTGTTTAGGTTTTTATATTGGTAACACCACGTAGCGCTCTGTATGAAAATGACTGGCTGTGCTGTGTGCAGTCTGTGGCTGGTTTGCATTGTTGTTTGCTATTGTAGTGTTGGGCAGTTGGCTGTTAACAGCGCGTAGCGTTGCACAGTTGGAGGTGAGCCGCCAGCAGTGGTGGATATGGGGAGAGAGATGGCGCAGTTTTGAGAGCGGATGATCTGGACGTGTCCGCCAGAAAGAGTAAATTTGTAATACTGGGTATCATGAACTGATATATATATTATGACTTTTGAACACTATTAAGGTAAATACATAGTTTGTTCTCTATCAGAATCTTTCATTTGCTAACTATGCCTATCAGTAGTTAGTCCCTTCAGTAGTTTGAATCTTTTTATTTAGCTGGCAGTAGTGGCGCTCGCTGTATTGCAGTAGTTCGAGTAACGAAGATTTTTGTGAGGTAAGTGATTCATGAAAGGTATAGGTTATTGTTAGTCAGGGCCATTCTCTTGTAGGGGTTATTGAAAGGCAGATGGCGTTGCGCTAAAAATATTGGCTGTCAGTTTAGTGTTGATCAGAATAGGTAAAGAGCGAAATGTCTGAGTACGTTCAGTTCTGCTCAGCTGTTTGAAAATCAAATAATGTAAGAGGTTTATCAGCACAGTAATTCATTAATTTTTTCTAAGGGGACGTTTCACTATGTACAAATTGCTTCTAACCTAACTGAACTACTACATGCATCTATTATACAAATCTTGTGTCTTCATATCCTAGTACGTATTTTGAGCGTGTCTGTAGCACCCAAGCGTCACTTTCAATTTAGACTTCTGCTATATTTCCCTGTGACGGGCTGGGTGGCATAATCTGGATATTACGATCTTTCTGGTTTTCATGCTGCCATCGACTGTTGTTCTCCCGGTTGTTTCTTTGCTGCTTTGCTTCTCCAGTGTCCTGCTGGAACTGGTTTGGATTTCGATGTTCTCTCCAGTTTTCTTCTTGCCGTTCGTTGTAATTGGCGTTGTAATTGAACATCTACGTCTGTTCTCCAACGGTGGCTGTTTATAACTCGAGTTGTAGTTTTCCCGTGATCGATAATTACCCCCATTTCGTCCGTTGTCGTTTCTTTCTGATGAGCCTTGCCAACTGCGGTTTCTTTTCCTGTTGCTTGCATTTTGTATTTCGCTTATAACACCCCCCTTCTTCTCCAGATGGTAGACCAATTAAAGAATTAAAGTGTTGCTAATGGTTTGACATTAATTTGGAATAGGGAATCGAATACGAAGTGAAAGTATTACCCGGAAGAAGTCACGTGCAGTCATAACTTGATCGTTAGTGTGCGAGCTACTTCGCGCAATAAAGATCGGCAGAAATAAAAAATGTGCAAAATAATACGGAAACTACCTAGTGAAATGGCCATGTATGGAAGTGAAACATGGACGATAAATAGTTTGGACAAGAAGAGAATAGAAGCTTTCGAAATGTGGTGCTACAGAAGAATGCTGAAGATTAGATGGGTAGATCACATAACTAATGAGGAGGTATTGAATAGGGTTGGGGAGAAGAGAAGTTTGTGGCACAACTTGACTAGAAGAAGGAATCTGTTGGTAGGACATGTTCTGAGGCATCAAGGGATCACCAATTTAGTATTGGAGGGCAGCGTGGAAGGTAAAAATCGTAGAGGGAGACCAAGAGATGAATACACTAAGCAGATTCAAAAGGATGTAGGTTGCAGTAGGTACTGGGAGATGAAGAGGCTTGCACAGGATAGAGTAGCATGGAGAGCTGCATCAAACCAGTCTCAGGACTGAAGACCACAACAACAAACAACAACAACCTAGTGAAATTTTGGTCCAAAATGATGACTGAATCTTGACTCTGTTTGGAACGGTCGCCAGCTCACTTAGTGTGACCGAAATCAATTAAAGCTCTTGATTTTGAAATAAATCACATTACTATTGTAGTACGTTTGCAGATGTGGACAGTCATAAAGGCACTGATTAGCACTCGTTATGAAAACACAATGATCACTCAGAAAAACTCAGTCATGGACAAAAGCAAACTTGCAACTACTTCATGAAATTAATTATTAGTTCTTTACACTACCAGTTACGTAACAACTGAACTGCGTTTCTCACTGAAAAGCTAACTGCTATTAAACTGCTTTGCAAAATGTAAACTTTTCGAAAAGAATATTTTTAGTATTTAAATTGACTGTTCAGCAATAATAACTGGTTTTTAAAACGATTACGAAGTTCGCCGTTTTGACTTATTGTTACGCAACTTACTTCTCATACAAAATTGTCTGAACGTGATGCATTGTTAAATATGCTGCTTTGTCAAATTACTTGTCAATAATAAGCACTTAATTAGCAAGTCATAAAAACTAACTTTTTTGCTCGCTTTCATTTAAACTATTAATCAATTCGATAAACTTCACTCTTCTTATCATTTACTTTCAGTTCATTAATGACACACTTGGTTCAATGGCGGCGCTAGGCGAAAACTGAACGTCGGCAGTGAATCAGCTTTGCGAGGTCCCTTTCACTTTCCAGTCAGAAAATAAATGCTAAGTTAAATGAGCTGATTTATACACTAATAATAATTATATACACATTTATTATTATAATATACAAGGATTATTTCAATGACAAAATTTACATTAAAGAAGCACACATTCAGCTTTTCGCCCCCTGTATTTTTTTTTATTTATTTATTTTTTAAGATTACATCGTACTTAATACTAGCCGCTATTTCCGCTTCAATTGACAGTACTGACAAAGCAGATAGTCTTTCTAGGCACATTGTGCTTCTTAAGTATGTCTTAATTAATTTTAATTTTGAGAAACTTCTCTTGGCAGTACTGATCGGAACTGTGAGCATTATTCTAATTATTGTGTAAATATTTGAATATACTTTTTCCAAATTATTTTCTAATATGTACTGTATAAGCTCTTTTGCGTCTTGTAGGCTGGATTTTGAAAGTTGGAGTTCACCATAAAGTTCGTAACGCTGTATGTCGCTATTTTCGACTTCTTGAAGTGTTGTACCTAACGACTTGAAACAGTTCCTATCGTAAATAAAACCAAATCGTTCAAAACATTCGTTGAGCGCTTTGAATCGACGTTCAGTGTCGACGATTATAGCGTCCATCATTGTGTCAAAAAAGCTAGCTCTGTGTAGCATTCTAGCAGATTGCACAAGGTCATAAATTTTTTCATAACCGAACTTTCGTTTTTTCTGCGCTATACTTTTTTTTTTTAAAAAAAAACTGTGACTCATTTTCGCAACTAATTTTTTCTACGAACAATCGAACTTTTGCAACGCTTGTTTCAAATACTGTGTTACGGAATTCTTGAATCCAGTCACGAAATGAATGTAAAGTATCAATAGCGACTTTCAAGTTCACTTGAACCGATTGCTATAGTTTACTTACTGTGTTGCGGAATTCTTGAATCCAGTCACGAAATGAATGTAAAGTATCAATAGCGACTTTCAAGTTGACTTGAACCGATTGCTATAGTTTACTTATATTGTTGACACGTAGTAAAATCTCATACCACAAGTGTATTGCAACAATAAACTCAGAAGTTAACATTTCCTTCAAGATTGTATCACAGTCGCTAAGAGTTTCGGAATCATCAGTTCTATTTTTCAGGTCACTCACACTTTCGATATCATCAAATTGCTAAAATATTGCTTTTACAGCTCCTATTCTACTTTCCCATCGTGTTTCAGACAGAGGTTTCAATGTCAATTTCAATTTAATTTTTATAACACCCCAAAGCTTGCTTCATTTTGTAAAAAGCACGTAAGCTTTATTGATGAAGCCCACAAAATATTTTAGACGTTGTAGAAGTGTTTAGAGGCGTCTCGCAAAAGCAAATTCCAACAATAGCATCCGCATGGCATAAACAAAGATCGTAGATTAATACTGAGTATTCTTTTTCTAGCACCTTTATTAATGCCAACCATATTGGCACCGTTATCATATCCCTGTCGTCGACAATTTTGGATGTCTAGGCTATTATTTTCTAGTTCCTTTAAAATGACATTTGTTAAATACTCTCCCGCTATTTCTGCGACGACAATAAAACCAACGAAATGTTTCTCTTTCTCTACAGCTGAGGAATTACAGAACCTTAATGTTATTAACATTGTTCCACGCGGCTCTAATCCCAGGTACAATCGAGCATTTTGCTTATTTAACTATATTTATAATTTCGTTGATAATAGATTTGGACATTAATGTAATTAATTCATTTTGAATGTCGTGGCTCAGATAATGCTGGCAAAGTTGCTTTTCGTTAATACGTTGCAAGTGCCCTTTTAGTGTTAGATCATATTTGGATAACAATTTAAATAGGTCTATAAAATTACCACTGTTTGCGCTATCGTTCAGGTTTCTCGATACCCTCTAAACCTAAGTATTTTACAATATCGATCAATATTTCAAACAAGTTATACCAATACTTTTGTGATTCCCTAATCAGTCTCTCGGTTTCCTTGTACGTTGTTTTTCCGTATTTGATTCCTTTGCAGAATTCCACCCGTGTAATCATGCACTCTATGTTTTTCACCGTTACTCAATTTTCTAATAAAATGAAATTCAGAAAATGTCTTTTATTTGCACCTTTGGGGAAACTTTCATCAGGTTTCTCTAGGTTTTGTTGGGGACCATTTTGAATTAAATCATGACGCTGCGAACCTGTTACTGGAAATACCCACTTTCCCGGACCTGCCGGCCGAGGTGGCCGAGCGGTTCTAGGCGCTACAGTCTGGAACCGCACGACCACTACGGTCGCAGTTTCTAATCCTGCCTCGGACATGGATGTTTGTGATGTTCTTAGGCTAGTTAGGTTTAAGTAGTTCTAAGTTCTAGGGGACTGATGACCTCAGAAGTTAAGTCCCATAGTGCTGTGCTCATAGCCATTTGAACCGTTTTTCCCGGATCTAATTCTATAAGTGACTCTCTTATAAGAACGATTTGCTCTTGATTGTCACTTTTGAAATCTTTATTCGGCTCACAATCTCGGATAACAGCAATTTCACTCAACTCTGATGCTGTATCAGAAAGGGTAACAGATTCATTCGGCCTTGAAGCTGGTTCTGTTTCAGGAACTAAAGACACTTGGATAAGAGCTTCATCACCGAAGGCCTCTGGAGCAGTTACACTTGAAGTTTTCTTAAGAAATTTCATCATACTCGGGCTCATAGCATGGCTGGATGTAATGATCTTAGCCTTTCTTTTTCTTTTTGATGCACCAGATTCCCATTTTCTCCCTATGTCTCTGTCTCTTCTGGCTCCTCCAGACATGATGATCTAAAAAGCATTGTACGCTAAGTACGTTGATAAGTACAGTAGGGTACTTAACGTACTCAATGTCATAGTATAGAGCGAATGGGCTGTGTGATTATCATACGTGGCAGAATACTTTTTATTATTCTGTCGTATATGATAGCAGCCAAATAAATACGCCAAGAAATGTATTTGCATACTGACTTACCATAGAATGGGGTTCTTTAAGTACGTGTGGCTGAAATTGGTACAACCACAGCATCAGAGATAAAAGACTTGTTCACGGTTTCAGAGAGCTGGCATTACTGGCGAAGACAATTCTCCTGCCTGTATTGTCTCTTCCACAGAGCATTGTTGCATTTACCTGTTATTGGATCGGAGTGTCAGTCCGGAAAAACTGTGCATACTAAGCGGGCTGTGAAGATGCTATAAAGAAAAGTAAGTGTATTTTCCGTTTAACATGAATCTTTCTTTAATATGGCGATCACCTTCCTCTCTACGTATATAATTTAATAATTTATTTTACAATTTTTTTTTTAGTCTGTGTGAACGAATTTACTACAAAACATTCTCCTTCGAGTTCCATTCGTTACTGCCGACTAGTGCGCACGAGATGATTCGCGACAGATATATACCGCGCGAATTGTGCAATGTACACCACTGGCCATTAAAATTGCTACACCAAGAAGAAATGCAGATGATAAACGGGTATTCATTGGACAAATATAATATGAAATGTAGGGTTTCGCAGGGATCGAATGAAGCATAGAGCCACGGGTCGTAACACATCTGAAATGTAACGTCCACTGTTGAAAGTGCCGTCAATGCGAACAAGAGGTGACCGAGACGTGTAACCAATGGCACCCCATACCAAGTGCCGGGTGATACGGCAGTATGGCGATGACGAATACACGCTACCAGTGTGCGTTCACCGTGATGTCCCCAAACACGAATGCGACCATCATGATGCTGTAAACAGAACCTGGATTCATCCAAGAAAATGACGTTTTGCCATTCGTGCACCCAGGTTCGTCGTTGAGTACACCATCGCAGGCGCTCCTGTCTGTAATGCAGCGTCAAGGGTAACCGCAGCCATGGTCTCCCAGCTGATAGTCCATGCTGCTGAAAACGTCGTCGAACTGTTCGTGCAGATGGCTGTTGTCTTGCAAACATCCCCATCTGTTGACTCAGGGATCGAGACGTGGCTGCACGATCCGTTACAGCCATGCGGATAAGATACCTGTCATCTCGACTGGTAGTGATACGAGGCCGCTGGGATCCAGCGCGGCGTTCCGTAGTACCCTCCTGAACCCACCGATTCCATATTCTGCTAACAGTCATTGGTTCTCGACCAACGCGAGCAGCAATGTCGCGATACGATAAACCGCAATCGCGATAGGCCACAATCCGACCTTTATCAAAGTCGGAAACGTGATGGTACGCATTTCTCCTCCTTACACGAGGCATCACAACAACGTTTCACCAGGCAACGCCGGTCAACTGCTGTTTGTGTATGAGAAATCGGTTGGAAACTTTCCTCATGTCAGCACGTTGTAGGTGTCGCCACCGGCGTCAACCTTGGTTCAAATGGTTCAAATGGCTCTGAGCACTATGGGACTCAACTTCTGAGGTCATAAGTCCCCTAGAACTTAGAACTACTTTAACCTAACTAACCTAAGGACATCACACACATCCATACCCGAGGCAGGATTCGAACCTGCGACCGTAGCGGTCGCGCGGTTCCAGATTGTAGCGCCTAGAACCGCTCGGCCACTCCGGCCGGCGGCGTCAACCTTGAGTGAATGCTCTGAAAAGCTAAACATTTGCATTTCACAGCATCTTCTTCCTGTCGGTTAAATTTCGCGTCTGTAGCACGTCATCTTCGTTGTGTAGCAATTTTAATGGCCAGTAGTATAATAGCCCCACCAAAAACAATCTGCAATCCCAAACTTATACGCTTGGCGCGCTGCCGCAAAGGTGTACACCTCAGATGGATTTTGTAATGGGCCTTAACTTTCATAATGTTGCCAGACAACCCTAAATAAATACTATTACATTCATACGGACACAGAGACGGACAACTAGGTAGCTAAAATTTTAACAGTTTCAACAACTTTTTTGCGAGGGCCACACAGGCGCGCCGGCCGTTGTGGCCGAGCGGTTGTAGGCGCTACAGTCTGGAACCGCGCGACCGCTACGGTTGCAGGTTCGAATCCTGCCTAAGGGCAAGGATGTGTGTGCTGTCCTTAGGTTAGTTAGGTTTAAGTAGTTCTATGTTCTAGGGGACTGATGACCTCAGAAGTCCCATAGTGCTCAGAGCTGTATGAACCATTTTTTGAACCACAAAGGCGCGAGGCCGTCAGCGACCGCCGACGTCGCCGACGCCTAGCACCGCCACTGACTCGGTTAGTTACGGATACGGGGAGGATCCTGTCGGGCAGTTGTTACTGAACACACATAAGTTGCTAAAGTATTTGGTACTGGACGATTCGCAACTAACACTGTCAAATCTCTTATCCTAAATGATAAACTGGTCGGGTCTTACTTCATAGCGATGCGATCATTGCGTCGAGGTTCATTATACCACGACAATGTAGGGCCACAGGTTTTCCACAATAACTTTGAGCCTCCAGCGCTCTTCTTAAACACCAGTTAACCTTGATGCTTTGCACTGTGCCCAATTACTTCTCCACATTCTGCCTGTCCATCCGTACGTGGGGTCTTGCCGTGAAACAAGGATTGCCTCTCGCAGCAGAATTCCTCCTTTGCGTCCGATCCGCTCGCTCGCTACTAACCGACTCTCGTTACCACCTGGCAGACAGTGCCCGACTGCGCAGCGCTTCTGCGCCCAGCAACAGTACGACAATAACAGTAACCTCTTTGGTTTACATAACGATAATACCCGACTTGGTCAGTGCATCTACTACGATTATTTACGTTCTCTCGCAGCAGAATTCCTCCTTTGCGTCCGATCCGCTCGCTCGCTACTAACCAACTCTCGTTACCACCTGACAGACAGTGCCCGACTGCGCAGCGCTTCTGCGCCCAGCAACAGTACGACAATAACAGTAACCTCTTTGGTTTACATAACGATAATACCCACTTGGTCAGTGCATCTACTACGATTCTTTACGTTCTCTCGCAGCAGAATTCCTCCTTTGCGTCCGATCCGCTCGCTCGCTACTAACCGACTCTCGTTACCACCTGACAGACAGTGCCCGACTGCGCAGCGCTTCTGCGCCCAGCAACAGTACGACAATAACAGTAACCTCTTTGGTTTACATAACGATAATACCCGACTTGGTCAGTGCATCTACTACGATTCTTTACGTTCTCTCGCAGCAGAATTCCTCCTTTGCGTCCGATCCGCTCGCTCGCTACTAACCGACTCTCGTTACCACCTGCAGACAGTGCCCGACTGCGCAGCGCTTCTGCGCCCAGCAACAGTACGACAATAACAGTAACCTCTTTGGTTTACATAACGATAATACCCGACTTGGTCAGTGCATCTACTACGATTCTTTACGCTCTTTTTCACTGGTTACTTTGCACAAAGGAAATTATTAAGATATATATATAGCACTCCGTCTTCAGGCCACAAGTGGCCTACCGGGACCAACCGACCGCCCTGTCATCCCCAGAGAAGGATGCAGATAGGAGGGACGTGGGGTCAGCACACCGCTCTCCCGGTCGTTATGAAGGTATTCTTGACCGAAGCCGCTACTATTCGGTCGAGTAGCTCCTCAACTGGCATCGCGAGGCTGAGTGCACCCCGAAAAATGGCAACAGCGTATGGAGGCCTGGATGGTCACCCATCCAAGTGACGACCACGTCCGACAGCGCTTAACTTTGGTGATCTCACGGGAACCGGTGTATCCACTGCGGCAAGGTCGTTGCCACATTAAAATAGATATACATCACTATAATATGCACAACGTATTTATACACTTCATTTAAATGTACATAGTTAATAGAGCAGGGAAAAAAATATATGTGGGCACTGTGTTATTGTGTTACACGTTGACATAGTCTAATTCGCGTAGCGCACTCTTGAAGGAATCAGTGTAATCGTTGCACCTTCTGGTGAATAGTTGTTGTTAGTGCAGAGGTCATTTGACGTAACAGTGCCTCATAATTTCCTCGCTTCTCTGCGGCTGGTTCAAAAGCCGATTCTTCTTAATTAGCGACTCAAAGAACTTAACCCGACTACAGAATCCTGACCCGTTTAGATCTTTGCCCAGCATAATCTCCTTCTTGATCCTTTCCCGCGTGTCTTGCGACCAAAATGTGTTAAGGAACGCGTCCCTTAACTCTTTATGTCAGCGACAGCTCTCAGCAACACTGCTCATATGTTCCTAAATCGATCCCTCTAAAAATCCGGAGATAAACTCCAGCTTGTATTTCAGTGGCCACAATTCCGGTAGCCCTTTGTCGCACTGAGCAATCCAACTCTTTGGATATAATGTATTGCTATTCTCTTTCTACACTTGGGAATTCCGAATGGTAAGAAATGTTTGAGGGCGAATGGTTCTGCATTTCTTGTGAACGAATTTTTCCTCGTTTCTGCAGCACGCGAGCGACTCCATAAATCGAGATCCAAACGATCCTTGTACACTGTTAGGGCCTCTTCTTGTGTCGTCAATTTCGCAGAGTAATGTTTCCGTTCGTCGAAGACGTGCACAACTGTGTTCTGTTTCGGTTTCTGCCACACTTTGCGTCTCCGACGTCACGCGCTCTTTCGTGCGCCCTATGGCGGCTGGTGTGTTCTCCTACGGCATTCACCCTTGTGCCGGTGATGTAGCCTCATATTGCGCATCGAAATGTTGTAATACAAACTGTTCTCTCCTTACCTGGTCATGGGGGAGTGCTGCCGTACCAAGCAGTGATTCTAATTGCGCAACCCGCAAACGTGCTTGCTGGACGTCATTTGCTATCTCGTTTTGTTGTAAGGTGATTCGAGCCTCCAAGATTTCTGTTCTTTAACCTCTGATATTTCTGTTTGTTTGTTCTCGATCTGCTCGATGCGCTCGCTAATTTTTTCTTGCTTTTTCTGGATGGCCTTTCTTCCACGTTTTTGTAGCGTGGCAGGAACGTTTTTGGGTTTGCGCATTTCGTTTTTGGCCTGTTTTACTTATTCTTTCGTTAACCAAACGTCCTTGCTTGCACTTTGCGCTGGTAATCTTGCAGCCCTCGCATCTCGTTTAGCCTCGCTCGCGACCTCTATTGTCTCTGTCAATGGTTTCTTGATGCTTTTCTACCTCTTCTTTAACACCCACTACTTCCTTCTCAACCTGCTCTATACTTTCAACAAGCTGTTCAGCTACCATCCGTATCTCCTTTGTCTCCTTAGTGACTAATTTCTTCGTCGCCTTCGTAGCTATCTCCTGTCTCTCTTGCCTCTTCTTCTCCGCTTCCTGTATGAATTGAATGAGGGTCTCAAATATACCTCCAGGACTAGATGAATGAGATTCCATCGCTTGTAAGTAGGCTCTTTAGGTTTTTATGTTGGTAACGTCACGTAGCGCTCTGTATGAAAATCACTGACTGTTCTGTGTGCAGTCTGCGGCTGGTTTGCATTGTTGGAATATTTGCTATTGTAGTGTTGGGCAGTTGGATGTGAACAGTGCACTTGGAGGTGAGCCGCCAGCAGTGGTGGATGTGGGGAGAGAGATGGCAGAATTTTGAGAGCGGTCGATCTGGACGTGTGTCCGCCAGAAAAAGGAAATTTGTAAGACTGGATGTCATAAACTGATGACTTTTGAACATTATTAAGGTAACTACATTGTTTGTTCTCTATAAAAATCTTTCATTTGCTAACTATGCCTAACAGTAGTTAGTGCCTTCAGTAGTTAGAATCTTTTATTTAGCTGGCAGTATTGGCGCACACTGTATTGCAGTAGTTTGAGTAACGAAGATTTTTGTGGCGTGAGAGATTCATGAAAGCTATATGTTATTGTTAGTCAGGGCCATTCTTTTGTAGGGATTATTGAAAGTCAGATTGCGTTGCGCTAAAAATATTGTGTGTCAGTTTAGTGATGATCAGAATAAGTAAAGAGAAAAATGTCTGAGTTTGTTCAGTTTTGCTCAGCTGTTTGAAAATCAAATAACGTAGAGGTTTATCAGCACAGTCATTAATAATTTTTCTAAGGGGACGTTTCAGGACTGGTTTTCGACACCCACTTAACTTAGCTTCCCTATCTTCGTCAGCTTAAGCAAAAGTGCTAACAACATCTTAAAATTATTCGTTGTCTGAGTCATACCGACTGGGATGCAGATCGCTCTGCACTGTTGCAGCTGTACAAAGCCCTTGTACAGTCCCGTCTTGATTATGGGAGCCTGGCGTATGGTTCAGCATTGCCCTCAGCATTGTGGGTGCTTATCCTATACGCCACTGTGGAGTACGACTTGCGATGGAGGCTTTCCAAAAACAGCCTACTCATGGAAGCTGAGGTTCCCCCATTTCTGATCAGGCGACAACTACTGTGATCTATCTCCAGCAACGGTGCACCAGATCGGGGTTTCCAAATGCAGTCCGTGTTCGGTCTCTTCGAGTCTTTCCCTCTACCACCTCCCTTCCGCGTCCACTCAGGTACACCTTCATGGTGTATACATCGATCACAGCTACGTCTGGGTCCCCAAAGACTCAGTTCATTCTGCGGCACTCCGCTGCCTATTTCTCTTTATATTTGAAGCGTCAAAACGTCCAGAGGTAGTTTACATGGCTCGATGGTGATGGTGACGTTGGGTCCGCTTATGCTCGTGCATGACATACCGATTTGCGCTTCTTGCCAGAAGACTGCAATGTTTTCACTGCAGAGCTGGTAGCTATCTCTCACGCTCTTGAGCATATCCGTTCCTGGATTAAGGAGTCCTTCCTCATTTGTAGCGACTCCTAGAGCGCCCTACCAGCACTCAGCCAGTGCTATCCTCGCCATCCTTTGGTAAAGGCCATCCAAGAGCCCGTTTACGTCCTTGAACGATATGGACGTAAATCCTGGGATACATCGGAATCCTGGGAAATGAACTTGCCAACAGGCTAGCCAAAGAGACTACTTGCATACCGCTCTGGAGGTTGGCAAACCGGAATCTAATCTTCGATCAGCCTTCCGCCGTAAAGTTTCTTGGTTCTGGAACGCCGAATGGCGGTCCCTGACTTTCCCAAATCAGTTACATATGATAAAAGAGAAAACGAATATGTGGAGGTTCTCCATGCGAGCCTTTTGTAAGGACACCATTGTCCTTTGCCAGCTCCGCATCGGCCATACTTGGCTGACTCACGGTCACGTCCCATGTAGAGAGGCTGCACCTCAGTGTCACTGAGCTTTACGTTTCACAGTGGTCCACATCTTGTGAACTGTCCATAGTTAGCCACCCTGAAACGGACTTTGAATCTCCCTGACGTGCTCCCTTCGATTTCAGGTAACAATACCTCAACAGCTAACGTAGTTTTAAGTTTTAAACCGTGAAGAGGGTTTTTATCATTATTTTTAAGGTTGGGCGCCTTAGCATCATCTTTCAGGCCCTCTCCCTTCCTGCATTGTAGCTCCTCTCTCTCTATCTCTCTCTCTCTCTCTCTCTCTCTGGTTCTGTCAGTTCGATTTGGCGTTCGTTGTTTCACATCTGAGTTTCTCTTGCCTTGTGTTTATAGTTTATAGGCCGGCGATTTTAATGTGTTGCAGAATGGCTGTCTCATCTTTTTTTTATTCTTACGATCATCCAGGCAAGGCCGTCTGCTATACTGTTTTAATAACTTTTACCGCTTTTTTTCCTTTTACTTAATGTTTTCAGTTTTGGCTTGATACTTTCGTTTTCTATTCCAGTATGGTTACACACATAGTTTTGTGTGTTTTGTTCCTTCCCCGAATTCCAGGCGATAGGATTCTTTTAGTGAATGGCTTTATTTCAACACCTGTGTGACTAAAGAAAAAGGGACTGATAACCTTGCAGTTTAGTCCTTTTAATCCACAAACCAACCAACCACAACGCCGTTCTCCATCAGGAACAATCAACAAGTGACACAGAAATCACAACAACAAATGAATAAAAATCCAGACAAACGACCAAACAAAATTTACAAATCATCGATGTACACTCCTGGAAATGGAAAAAAGAACACATTGACACCGGTGTGTCAGACCCACCATACTTGCTCCGGACACTGCGAGAGGGCTGTACAAGCAATGATCACACGCACGGCACAGCGGACACACCAGGAACCGCGGTGTTGGCCGTCGAATGGCGCTAGCTGCGCAGCATTTGTGCACCGCCGCCGTCAGTGTCAGCCAGTTTGCCGTGGCATACGGAGCTCCATCGCAGTCTTTAACACTGGTAGCATGCCGCGACAGCGTGGACGTGAACCGTATGTGCAGTTGACGGACTTTGAGCGAGGGCGTATAGTGGGCATGCGGGAGGCCGGGTGGACGTACCGCCGAATTGCTCAACACGTGGGGCGTGAGGTCTCCACAGTACATCGATGTTGTCGCCAGTGGTCGGCGGAAGGTGCACGTGACCGTCGACCTGGGACCGGACCGCAGCGACGCACGGATGCACGCCAAGACCGTAGGATCCTACGCAGTGCCGTAGGGGACCGCACCGCCACTTCCCAGCAAATTAGGGACACTGTTGCTCCTGGGGTATCGGCGAGGACCATTCGCAACCATCTCCATGAAGCTGGGCTACGGTCCCGCACACCGTTAGGCCGTCTTCCGCTCACGCCCCAACACCGTGCAGCCCGCCTCCAGTGGTGTCGCGACAGGCGTGAATGGAGGGACGAATGGAGACGTGTCGTCTTCAGCGATGAGAGTCGCTTCTGCCTTGGTGCCGATGATGGTCGTATGCGTGTATGGCGCCGTGCAGGTGAGCGCCACAATCAGGACTGCATACGACCGAGGCACACAGGGCCAACACCCGGCATCATGGTGTGGGGAGCGATCTCCTACACTGGCCATACACCACTGGTGATCGTCGAGGGGACACTGAATAGTGCACGGTACATCCAAACCGTCATCGAACCCATCGTTCTACCATTCCTAGACCGGCAAGCGAACTTGCTGTTCCAACAGGACAATGCACGTCCGCATGTATCCCGTGCCACCCAACGTGCTCTAGAAGGTGTAAGTCAACTACCCTGGCCAGCAAGATCTCCGGATCTGTCCCCCATTGAACATGTTTGGGACTGGATGAAGCGTCGTCTCACGCGGTCTGCACGTCCAGCACGAACGCTGGTCCAACTGAGGCGCCAGGTGGAAATGGCATGGCAAGCCGTTCCACAGGACTACATCCAGCATCTCTACGATCGTCTCCATGGGAGAATAGCAGCCTGCATTGCTGCGAAAGGTGGATATACACTGTACTAGTGCCGACATTGTGCATGCTCTGTTGCCTGTGTCTATGTGCCTGTGGTTCTGTCAGTGTGATCATGTGATGTATCCGACCCCAGGAATGTGTCAATAAAGTTTCCCCTTCCTGGGACAATGATTTCACGGTGTTCTTATTTCAATTTCCAGGAGTGTATTTAGCGTCAGTTATTCTTATGGTTAGGCGAAACTAATTTACCTCAGTGCACCAATTGTATTTCGGCATGGGAGAGCAGAAACCTTGTATCGGAAATTGCATCTGAGAGTCACAGAAGGTGTCATCGATTCAGGATCATGCCAGCGGTAGCCAAATGGCAGCGGCTACGCTGGACTTGTGGTATGTTTTGGAGGGTGACAGGCGACTATGAGTTTACGCCCTGACAACAATCACTTTACTATTATGCCTTCCACTTGACTATCTGGCCCATGTGTCTGCTAAATTGATTTTGCTCTTTGACTGTGTTTGTTGTTGATAGGCTGCATTAGAGGTTATTGCATTTATCAGACTCTAAATGAACTTGAATACTGAAATAATATTATTGGAATGGTGGCCATGACATTATTTTAGTCAACTGTTGATGGGTGACTAATATATCAACGTGGGATTGATCTTTTATAAAAGTTTTGTTACAAGTTTATTGATTAAAAATATGACAAAAAATACGTGTTATGTGTGACGACAAATAGACATGAACTGATGGAAGCACAAACAGTTAACACTGCCTGGGTGGTGACTGGTTGGCAAAGACTAAGGTCTGTCTCGTGGAACTATTTACTTTGGCTTAAAACACCATAAACGCAGTCTGAAATTATCTGACACTGAAGAGACTTTAATGGATTTATTCTACACATAAGTTATGCAGCTGAGAACTAGTGGCGAGACTTTGATCCTGTTTGCCCTAACAAGCCGGAGCAGCATTACAACGCCGGCCGGTGTGGCCGAGCGGTTCTAGGCGCTTCAGTCTGGAACGGCGTTACCGATACGGTCGCAGGTCGCAGGTTCGAATTCTGCCTTGGGCATGGATGTGTGTGATGTCTTAGGTTAGTTAGGTTTAAGTAGTTCTAAGTTCTAAGGGACTGATGACCTCAGATGTTAAGTCCCATAGAGCTCAGAGCCATTTGAACCATTTGAACCAGCATTGTGGTTGGTTTGTGAGATTGAAGGGACCAGACTACTATGGCCATCGGTCTGAAACAGCATTACAACACCCCTTTTCTCGATGTTTGGCGCTATCGCAGCTGACGTTGTAGTTCAAGTGATGTGCTGGTCCTGCAATTCGCTATTGCGGGCATGAAATATGCAAAGTCGCGGGTGGCGATCTGTTAGACAGATTGCAGTTACTCTCTCATGGAGCCCTGAAATCTCGGCAGATTCCAGCGTGTGACACCCCCTATCGCCAGTCATACCATAGATCAATTTGACTCACTTATACGGCAGTGTGCACAAGGAGATCAAACAACAAGCTGGCAGACCAGTCATGAATAAAAGTGCACTCGGCTCAGCGAGTTGTCCGAGATGACTGGGATCTAACCAGTGGGTACAGCTAAGTCCTCCCCATAGGCTTCCCAGTCAAGACCAGTGCTAGTTCAAAGTCACGCTCAGGACAAGTGTCCCACTAGTAACAAATGTCAAGACCACAATTCTCTCCAGCCCGGAATCTGAAGACTTCTCTATACCAGAATCTGAATCAGAATATCGTCTCCAGGCTGGAGTCTGAATCGGAAGATCCATTCCAGACCAGAGTCTGAACCGGAAGACGTAGTGTGTCTTCTCCTCATTTTCCACCAAACTCACTGAACTCCACAAAAGCACTCCTGCAACTGCCCACACAGTGGTTTCTTACCAATCACAAGATTCCATGAGCTCCATGTCTCCCCTCTAACTGATCAACTCGGTCCATTAGCCAAACCTAATAAAAGTTAACAACATTCTTCTCTTTTCTGGAGAAGCAGCCAGTCCCTGACTCGTAAATTCCCGAACAGAGAGGAGGAGACATTGTTGTCACGACTTGTTTCTTCACACGGCCACTTTAGGTAGGGTGTTTGAGTTCCTTTATAGCTCTAAAGTGAACAACACATTTATCATTGTGATCATTATCTGGACGACCCAAATGTTACTGTGTGTCTGACCAGGGGCCCCGGCTAAACTAAGAGAAGTGGTTTTGTGTCCCAGCATAGATCATTTCATTTCAGAGCCACCAGCAATGTGGCGTTCCTTCTAAAATTATTTTGAAGGCCTGAGGCTTCCCAAAATGCTCTGCAGGCAGAGGGATGACAGCACGTGACGGCTCTCTTGATAGCGTGTGGTCCACAGTGAACGTAGAAACTCACGATTTTTTATGGTCACTATACGTGTTCACAAAGGGCGTTTACAATACTGTAATAACTTGTTGACCGGGCAACCTAGATTTCTCTGGCGCCCCTGCCCCTGCTGTGGCAAGAGGCACCTAGCCGGTGTCAGGTAGGGAGCTTTCTCAAAAACTGGTTCAAATGGCTCTGAGCACTATGGGACTTAACATCTGAGGCCATCAGTCGGCTACAACTTAGAACTACTTAAACTTAACTAACCCAAGGACATCACACACATCCATGCCCGAGGCAGGATTCGAACCTGCGACCGTAGCGATCGCGCGCTTCCAGACTGTAGTGCCTAGAACCGCTCTGCCACACCGGCCGACGGCAGCTTTTTCGCCTCTTCGACCGAACACATTGTCTGCACACCGGTGCAAGACATTCTTGGGACCAGCATTGTGGCCCCAGTAAGTACTTCGAGATGTTCCTTTCCCTAATAGCTACGTGTGGCTTTTAAGCCCCAAAGTCCACTCCAAGATTTACTGTTTAATGACCAAACTGCCTTCTTGCTCTCAGTTCCAGAAATTATTATTCTAAGGAGAGCCACCATAAAGATCCTGCACGCATGAACAACGTACATGCTCCTCAATGCCTGCTCATATTGGTAACTTCCTGTCATATCATAAAAACGATGTGTTGAGTGTAAAATCAACGTTAAATTGTCCCCTTGAATATTGAGAATAGTAAGAGGGAGTAACCCGTCTTCTCTCACAATTCCCATTCCCACTTGCATCTTCATGGTGCTGATTATTACTGATTCTTCGTCTTTAGGTGCAGTTTCTCATTTTAAGACAGAATGTTCTGCACCTCTATTCGCTTCTTCACACACTTCTCGTCACTAGTAAAAAGAGGATGAAATTTCAGAAGTCGCAGTTTCGATTTTTGTTTGGAACTCAACTAGTGACTGTAGATCGAATGTCTTTGGAATAGTAATCAAAGATAAAGGCCTCTAGACCAAGGCTGCTACAGAGACCAGGTGCTGAACAATAATGTACATGGTGGATATCTTGCGTACCGGTATGTCATTATATACAACTTGTATTTCATGTATGACTAACACTGAAGAGTTTACACTTAATATACTAAACGGCTTAAATGATCACCAGTTATATAAGTAGCATGCAACTGGAAGAGGAATGACTGGAATTCCAGTTGCAGGATGCCTATCCATCAGCTTGCAAATGGCTCTGAGCACTATGGGACTTAACATCTGAGGTCATCAGTCCCCTAGAACTTAGAACTACTTAAACCTAACTAACCTAAGTACATCATACACATCCATGCCCGAGGCAGGATTCGCACCTGCGACCGTAGCAGTCACCCGGTTCCGGACTGACGCGCCTAGAACAGTACGGCCACCGCGGCCGGCCCATCAGCTTGCAGGGCCAACAGAAATCTGATGCAGTATTTCCTGTAGTTGCTGGAACTGAACAATTTAAAATTTTGTCATTAATTCACTCATTAAGAGCTATAATCTTATGTTTTATTACTGTAAGACAAGTAGGAAAGTTACTAACTGCATATATGTGTTGCCCGCGAGGGGTTGCCTGTCCCCCCTCAGGCGCCTCCCCAGGTGGCGGATAGGGGAATGCTCACCTGCTCAGCAGATATGGTGGGTACCGGGGAAATAAAATACCCCGGGGTGGACCAAAACCAGTGAAGAGAACAACGGCTCGGATGCCGGAAGAGAATGTTTTTATAGCATTCCAATGGTAGAAAAGGCGGAAGGCATCTCTACGGGGCAGGCAGAGCTCAGGACCTGGGAAAGGCAATCTTCCTAGGAAACGATAATCCAAAATGTTACTCAGCAAGCTTGGAATCTGTGAGGTGGCAGCCCCATCACCAAGCTTAACCTGCACAACGCTCGTAGCGCGGCCAGGGCGTTCTATACCTACTGGCTCACATCAACGATTTGCCTTGGATGACGGATTCAAAGGAAACGGACATAGGCTATGGAACAGGAATTCGCGAGATGGAAACAAGAAACACTGCTCCACATTTGGGACATGGAACGATCGTAGTCTTAATAAACCAGCTGCGGCAGCGACTTCGATATCTGAACTAAAAACATACAAGACAGACCTTGTAGCACTACAGGAAGTTAGGTGGCTTGGAGAAGGGATACACACGGAGGATAATTGCGTCATTTTTTACCAGGGAGATAAAAAACATCATGAATTTGGTACTGTTTTTGCTGTTAAGAACAGGATTGTTAATCGGGTTAAGGAATTCCATCCCATTAACAAAATAACGTCTTACATAACAATCAAACACCAGTGGTACGATATAATATTCATAAATGTCCATGCACCGACTGAAGATTCAACTGAGGATGAGAAAGATGAGTACTATGAAGAACTAGAGAGAGTAGTCGACAGTATTCCAACAAGAAATATGAGAATTATCCTAGGGGACTTTAATGGAATAATAGATAAAGAGGATATGTTCATCCCCATAATACGAAAATATAGCAAGCACTCGACCACAAACGAAAATGGATTAAAAATAATCAACTTTGCACTGTCAAAGAATATGAGAATTTGCTCGACGATGTTCCCTCAGAAAGATATACACAAAGGTACATGGTCAACTCCAGATGGGAAAACAGTAAATCAGATTGACCATGTTACGACAGATCAACGTTTCACTTCATTTATAAGAGGTGGCAGAACGTACAGAGGAGCTGAAATTGGCTCAGATCATTTCCTAGTGGTAGGAAAGGTGAAAATCAAGATGATTTGGAATCAACAGCCAAAAGCCACACCAAAACCTAATTTAGACATCGAACGACGGAAGGAACTGTCTGTTAAAGAAGCCATGCGATTGAAATAAAGAACCGATTTCAACATTGCAAGAAGCCGAGGAGGAAAATAGTGTCGAGAAGGCTCGGGAAAGAATAAAGACTGTAGTAACAGATGGAGCAGAAAAAGCACTGGGGAAAAAAAGAAAACGAAGAAACAGAAATGGTTGAAAGAAAAGTGTCAGAGGGCAGTGGAAATGAGGAAAGAAGCCAGGATGCTGTGGCTGCATAATAAGGAGAGTGAGGACAGGAGAGAGAGGCGGTTAGTAGAGAAACAGCAAGAGTTCTACGAACAGAGAAAAGGAAATATCTAACTGGAGTCCTAGAATCTATAGAAGTGGAAGGCAGGAATGAAAACTCAAAGAAGCTGTTTCAGTATACATAGAAAAGTAAGAGAGGTTAACAAAGTGAAAACCTATTCAAAAAAAAAAGATAAAAATCAAAATATGCTAACACAGCTGGAAGATATCCTAGAAAGATGGAAAGAGTATTTCTCAGAAATTTTAAATTGTACTGATCCGCACATAACCTTCAATTACGCAATGTCTGAGAGTGACAGCACTAATAATGGCGAATGTAGAATCACAGAACAGAAAGTGATCCACACCAATGAAAAGCTCAAAAACAACAAGGCAGCAGGCGAGGACCAGATATCAGCACAGATGTTAAAAGAGGGCGGTAGCAAACTACACAAAGAAACCTGGAAAACTGAAACACTACCTGAAGATTGGAAAACTGCAATAATTTGTCCCATACACAAGAAAGGAAACAGAATGCAATGTGGAAATTACAAAGGAATTAGTCTGCTGAACATAACATACAAAATCCTGTCGTGATCATTCCGGAAAAACTTAAACCTTACGCAGAAAACATTGTTCAAGATTACCAGGCTGGATTTCGAACAAACCGTTCCCCAACTGATAATTTATTTACTAGACGACAGATCTTTGAGAAATACTCGGAATTCAACAAAAACATCCACTGTCTCTTCATTGACTTCCAGCGAGCCTACTACAGCATCCACAGAAGTAGCCTCTAAACATATTACGAGAATTTAGTATACCCAGTAAAATCATTAGGATGATACAACCGTGCATGGATGGCTCCCAGGCAGCAGTGAAGTTCAGAGGATGCACATCCCCCGCCAATTAAAACAGGATTACGACAGGGAGACGCTCTTTCATGTGTCGTATTCAACCTAGCATTAGAGAAAGTGGTTTGGGAGAGTAATTTACATCTATACAATGGTCTCCGATTCGAACACAGTGAAGTAAAACTCCTGGCTTATGCAGATGATATATTATTGCTGAATGAAACTGAAAAAGAACTGAAAGACATGTACAGATCTCTCAGGCACAGTGCCAACTTTTGATTAACCAAGAGAAAACCGAATATATGGAAATAGGTCGAGTCATAGACACAAATCCTTACTTTGAAATTGACCACCATTCTAAATTCAGAAAACTTCTCCAGTTTAAATACCTTGGATCACGTTTCAACTGTAAAAATATCATAGCAATGGATATAAATGAAAGAATAGCCTCAGGGTCAAGATGTCTACACGCACTAAGCAACCCAGTCAAAAGTAAAGCTTTGCCAGTCACCTCAAAGATGAAGATATGCAACACTATCATCTGTCCCATAGCACTGTACGGTTAAGAAAGCAGGGCGCTTACAAAGAAAGAGAAAAACTGAATGTTTTCGAAAGAAAAGTAATGAGAAAAATCTGGGGACCTGTGTTGGAGAATGGCGTATGGAGAATTCGAAAGAACAATGAAATTTATCAGTTAATGAAGCAATCCACTATCATCCATAAATGAAAAAGTAGGAGACTGCAATGGGCTGGACATGAGGCTAGAATGGAAAACAACAGAATCATCAAGAAAGCATTTTAAGGAACTCTCCAGGCAACAAGACCATTGGGCCCACCTCGTACAAGGTGGAAAGATGACATAGAGAAGGACATCGCAGCATTAAGAATTTCCGCAGGATGGAGAGAGGCTGCGAGAGATAGAAGGCGGTGGAAGCAGCTCGCTGATGCATCGCGTGGTCTACAGGGCTTGTGAACGCTGAGAAGAGAGAGAGAGATCTATATACACTATTTGCCATTAAAATTGCTACACCACGAAGATGACGTGCTACAGACGCGAAATTTAACCAACAGGAAGAAGATGCTGTGTTATGCAAATGATTAGCTTTTCAGAGCATTCACACAAGGTTGGCGCCGGTGGCGACACCTACAACGTGCTGACATGAGGAAAGTTTCCAACCCTTTTCTCTACACAAACAGCAGTTGACCGGCGTTGCCTGGTGAAACGTTGTTGTGAGGCCTCGTGTAAGGAGGAGAAATGCGTACCATCGCGTTTCCGACTTTGATAAAGGTCGGATTGTAGCCTATGGCGATTGTGGTTTATCGTATCTCGACATTGCTGCTCGCACTGGTAGAGATCCAATGACTATTAGCAGAATATGGAATCGGTGGATTCAGGAGGGTAATACGGAACGCCGTGCTGGATCCCAACGGCCTCTTATCACTAGCAGTCGAGATGACAGGCATCTATTTCGCATAGCTGTAGCGAATCGTGCAGCCACGTCTCGATCCCTGAGTCAACAGATGGGGACATTTGCAAGACAACAACCATGTGCACGAGCAGTTCGACGACGTTTGCAGCAGCATGGACTATCAGCTCGGAGACCATGGCTGCGGTTACCCTTGACGCTGCATCACAGACAGGAGAGCCTGCAATGCTGTACTCAACGACGAACCTGGGTGCACGAGTGGCAAAACGTCATTTTTTCGGATGAATCCAGGTTGTGTTCACAGCATCACGATCGTCGCATCCGTGTTTGGCGACATCGCGGTGAACGCACATTGGAAGCGTGTATTCTTCATGGCCATACTGGCGTATCACCCGGCGTGATGGAATGGGGTGCCACTGGTTACACGTCTCGGTCATCTTTTGTTCGCACTTACGGCACTTTGAACAGTGGACGTTACATTTCAGATGCATTACGACCCGGGGCTCTACCCTTCATTCGATCCCTGCGAAACCCTACATTTCAGCAGGATAATGCACGACCGCATGTTGCAGGTCCTTTACGGGCCTTTCTGGATGCAGAAAATGTTCGACTGCTGCCCTGTCCAGCACATTCTCCAGATCTCTCACCAATTGAAAACGTCTGGTCAATGGTGGCCGAGTAACTGACTCGTCACAATACGCCAGTCACTACTCTTGATGAACAGTGGTATCGTGTTGAAGCTGCTTGGGCAGCTGTACCTGTACACGCTATCCAAGCTCTGTTTGACTTAAATCCCAAGCGTATCAAGGCCATTATTACGGCCAGAGGTGGTTGTTCTGGGTACTGATTTCTCAGAGTCTGTGCATCCAGATTGAGTGAAAATGTAATCACATATCAGTTCTAGTATAATATATTTGTCCAATGAATACCCGTTTATCATCTGCATTTCTTCTTTGTGTAACAATTTTAATGGCCAGTAGTGTATGTCTTGAGAAAGCGTTAACTGACAGTGTGCACATCACCCATACTATACAGAGTGATTCTTGTGAATACTTAAAAAGAAACCCTGAAGCGACTTAGATGACGCTGAGATAAGTAATTTGATATGAGACAAGCGGTCAGAAACGTCCGAAAATACCCCAAAAGTGGATGATAAACGTTGAACAAGCGACGTCACCGGATAACCTACTTCTTCACGTGTGCAGTGGTTGGACCTGTCGATCCCACTCTTGCTGGTAGGGGGTAGTGCTACACATCGCTCCCCCAGGCTACTCTGTTTCCGTAAATGTGAACCGATTCATCGTAGTCTGGCATTACTTCTACCGCGAGCACTACCGTATCACACCAGATATTGCAAGAATGTATACAGAGAAGGCTAGTGTAGCGATGTGTATCACTGCCCCCCTACCGGTAAGGCTAACATCGACAAGCCCGACCGCTGCACGTGCGCTGAGGTTCTTCATCTGGTGACGTCACGTGGTTAACACTTATCATCCACTTTTGGGATATTTTGTAATATATTGATTATTCCTTACTACTGTAGTGTTATCTTGAAGTTGTGAGAAAGGAGGACAGGCGCTCCAAGGCGCGGAAGCAGAGACGAAGCTGAGGGCAGACGAAGCTAGGAGAGATATTGTTACATGAAGTAAACCGTAAGGGGAGAGCCTTGCGAAAATTCAGACGGCCCCAGACGCGGTCCCAGGGCGCTAGTTACTCTTCAAGGAATTAACATGCAACTTCATATGTCGTCTATTCGCTGTGGTAGGTTGCCACCGTAGAACTTTGTAACCAACAGGCACGTACTGCGTATAAAGCCAGCTTGATACCAGCCCTGAAAACAGCAACGTCAGTAGACTCACAAGGGTTAGAAAGAGAGCGAAAACGCCAAAAAACTGTTGACCCAGCAGTCCCTACACCGGGGAGCCCGAGGGGCGGGGAAAATGACGTATAACAATAATGATGCAAACCTTATCTGGCAGAGCAGTTACGTTTAGCTTTCAACTGAACAATGTTGATACCAAATACGGAGTTAGTTAGTGCAACTGCATTAACATCCCCGCCTTAGGAGCAGTAGAAGGGGCCTAACTAAACCGTGATTGACAGGCGCCTGCAAGAGACCTGCAGGATTGGCTGGGTGGCTTTAAGTGGGACAAACAGTACTCCCACGCGACTCATAAAAAACCCTAGATTCCGCATTTTGGCGGAGTTCTCAGTGAGACGATCTTGGCGCCGAATCCGCGCTCGTTGACTCCGGCCTCGGTCCAGCTACGCGTAAGTCTGCTCTCTCACTTGGAGTGCCTCAGTGAACAGTGTCATATTCAGTATGTTTTGTTTTGCAACTAATCTGTTGCCTTAAGATGCTACTAGTGTTTGCTACTGTGGTTAGCATCCACTCCTGGGACTTCTGCACTGGCTTCTGTTGTAACAGTGTTATTCATGCTTTTCTAACCCTAGAATTGGCCTCCAGTGTATTAGTTAGTCCTGTCTGGAATAAACAACTATTTGAAAACTCTGTTTGTCCAAGAGTCTCCACAACGAGTTCCCTGCCAAGTCTCACCACCTGCATTTCCAGTAAATGCCTGCACCAGTGTTGGCTCAGATAGAAGAAAACAATCAAATGCCTTCACTGTGAACTGTCCTTCTGCCTTCTTCTCTGTACCGCTCGGGAGCGCAGACTGACGAGTAACCCCTTTTCTCCCTCTCCCACCTATGTCAGGACACGACAATTTTCGATATTTGCGGCCCTATGCGTCTTATATTAAATTACTTGTCTCAGCATCATCTACGTCGCTTCAGGGGTTTTTAAACGTTAATAAGAATCACCGAGAATTCATTCAGTATTTGAGATTGAGATTTTGCGACTTCCAACAAACGTGAAACATAATTTCAAACCATTTCGAAATTTTTTCTTGTTGACACCTACTACAAAATAATGAAAGGAAAAAACTAATCGCTCACTACATTTTCGCTGCTCATGCAACAAAACCTGAACAGAGGGCATGGCTTTTTAATCCATTACTTGTTTACTATTGGTTCTATTCACAACACATATTTCAGATTGTATTCACATATACCACTGATCGCACCTGCAAACTTTTATCATTGTACAATACTTAGTTCAGGTGGAATGACGTCATAAACATTGAGATGCGTGAAACAGTAGATTTTCTTAAAATGGAACGTCTTCAACCGTAAGGACTTTACACGCTTAGCATCAAATATTTAACACATTAATTAATGTGTAAAATAATCAGACGTTTGAAGCTATTTTATTCATGGAAGTTCCATTTCTTACGGCGTCAGTGGACTGTTTACTGGTCCTTAATGTTACGACCTTGTCTAGAGCAGTTATTTACTTTTGTCGCATTAGCTATCTTATTTGACTTTTCACACGATCATTGTGCTATGTCAACCTTTTACATCAGTTAACTGTATTATTTTGTCTAACTACCACAGCACCAATCGGTCTGCGTGATTCTCTCTCTTATTGTATACAATAAATATTACAATGGCCACACCATCGTCAGATGCATGTCTACGTCTTCTACAATGTTAACTCTACATCGTTAACCAAATTAGTGTATTTATTCAGCACTTACTGTATTACTGGCGTCCACAGGCGATGTTTGCGAGGTGCCATCTATACGATCGAGAGATTCTGCATTGCCTTGCGTGTGTAAAAACAGTGATCAATACACACAGCAAGCACGAGCCAAGCGCCAGAGCAGCAGGCGGAGAAAGCTAAACTCAGTACACACGCGATGCGACATTAATGTTTGCGGCACATCTTTGACCGTCAGTTAGTACTGAATGTGTTCGCGCTAACTTTGCTGAACACGAGAAACACAGAGAATAGCAAATGATGCTGATGATGGAATAAAAAACTAAAACAACACGGGACAATCAACAAGTAATGTAACACATTTTTTTCTCGAAGCATGTTGGTTTTATTCAGAATTCCAGTACGCCATATTACTCCCCATTCTTTTGGCTGAAAAACCATATTTTTCAACATAATCTCCGTTGAATGCGACGGCCTTACGCCACCATACTTGTAGGGCCTGTAAGCTCGCATTGTACCAGTTTACTGGTCGACATCAAAGCCAACGTCTTGCTGCAGTAATAACCTCCACATAATCCATGTACTGCTTCCCGCGGAGTGTAGCCTTCATTGGGCCAAACGGGTGGAAGGCAGAAGGTGCGAGTTCCGGGCTTTCGAGTGGATGAGGAGGAACAGTCCAATGAGGTTTTGTGAGCCCCTGTCAGGTACGCAGACTTCTGTGAGGCCTTGCGTTGTCATGGAGGAGGCGAAGTTCTTTTGTATTTTTGTGGCGACGATCAAGCTGAAGTCCTTTCTTCAATTTCCCTAGGGTAGCACAATACATTTCATCTATTTCTTCATCATCTGCAGAGCTAGTTGGCATATAAACTTGTACTACTGTAGTAGGCATGGGCTTTGTGTCTATCTTGGCCACAATAATGCGTTCACTATGCTGTTTGTAGTAGCTAACCCGCACTCCTATTTTTTTATTCATTATTGAACCTACTCCTGCATTACCCCTATTTGATTTTGTATTTATAACCCTGTAATCACCTGACCAAAAGTCTTGTTCCTCCTGCCACCGAACTTCACTAATTCCCACTATATCTAACTTTAACCTATCCATTTCCCTTTTTAAATTTTCTAACCTACCTGCCCGATTAAGGGATCTGACATTCCACGCTCCAATCCGTAGAACGCCAGTTTTCTTTCTCCTGATAACGACGTCCTCTTGAGTAGTACCCGCCCGGAGATCCGAATGGGGGACTATTTTACCTCCGGAATATTTTACCCAAGAGGACGCCATCATCATTTAACCATACAGTAAAGCTGCATGCCCTCGGGAAAAATTACGGCTGTAGTGTCCCCTTGCTTTCAGCAGGGAAGGAAAGCGTTTCTGAAGAAGAGAAATTTGTTAACATCGAGTATAGATTTAAGCGTCAGGAAGTCGTTTCTGAAAGTATTTGTATGGAGTGTAGCCATGTATGGAAGTGAAACATGGACGATAACTAGTTTGGACAAGAAGAGAATAGAAGCTTTCGAAATGTGGTGCTACAGAAGAATGCTGAAGATAAGGTGAGTAGATCACGTAACTAATGAGGAGGTATTGAATAGGATTGGGAAGAAGAGAAGTTTGTGGCACAACTTGACTAGAAGAAGGGATCGGTTGGTAGGACATGTTTTGAGGCATCAAGGGATCACAAATTTAGCATTGGAGGGCACCGTGGAGGGTAAAAATCGTAGAGGGAGACCAAGAGACGAATACACTAAGCAGATTCAGAAGGATGTAGGTTGCAGTAGGTACTGGGAGATGAAGGAGCTTGCACAGGATATAGTAGCATGGAGAGCTGCATCAAACCAGTCTCAGGACTGAAGACCACAACAACAACAACAGCACAATACACTTCAGAGTTGATTGTTGCACCATGAGGGAGGACATCAGACATAATGTCTTCGGTGTCCTAGAAGACAGTCGCGATGACTTTACTGGGTGACGGTGCGTCTTCGACTTTTTCCTTGGAGGACATGTGATGTGGCGCCACTGTATGGATTGCCGCTTTGTTTCCGGTTCGAAGTGATGAATCCATGTTTCATCGCCTATGACGATGTTCGACAGCGAATCGACACGATCACCTCGTAACGCGAAAGCAATTCCGCACAAATGGTCCTTCGTTGCTCTTTATCATCTTCTGTTAGGTGGCGAGGAACCCAGAGGACACACGCCATTCAGTACGCCAACTGGTGGACCTGTGTGTCGGCAGTAAGAACAGAGAAGTCCAGTTGAGAAACGAGGAATGAGAGTGTCTGCACGTTCCAACATTGCAGGAGTCACGGCTGTGCTGCACGCCGGAGATCGGACAGGTTTGCTCGACCTTATTGCTATGATGACAGACGCGTCCACCAAAGACTCGCCGTGCTTCTGTTCACTGCCGGTCTCCGTAGATATTCTGCAAGCGCCTATGAATATCTGCGATACCCTGGTTTTCCACAAAAGGAACTCAATGACAGCTCTCTGCTTGCTGTGCACCTCCGCTACAGACGCCATTTTGAAGGCTGCGTATAGCGTCACCTCCTGTCGGAACTTCATGAAACCATAGGAGTTTGGGCGGGAATATTCTATCTTGTCCCACCAGAAATTCCGCATTTTTTCAACCGAAACTGGCGGAGAAAAAAAAAAGTGTTGCTTTAGTTAGTGAACGCCCCTCGTATCGCATGTGCAATGAAGTGTGACTAACACGATGAACTGTGATTTATTTTCAAAGAATATTCTCAAGAAATTATTTTATTTACTAGCGATTCATCAAGAACATTAACACATTTAATCACACTATGTAAGCATGGAAGTAGTTGCCACGGAGTAACTGATGAAATCATAACCAAATTCCTTTTAACAAATGGGAATTTTATTCACTTTAATAGTGCCTAAAAGCATTTTTTAAAAGAAACAGATTTAAAATTATAATCAGAAAGCACCTTCTAAATATCAAAGTTACAATTTATTCAGAGGCAGAAAGAAACAAGTTTTGACTGTATGAACTTTCGGGCAGAGAACCTCGCCACTCCCTTTTGACACGGCCGTAGTTACGACCGCTCACAACAGCCTCTGTAAGACTACACTGGTGCAAATCTGCAACACATCAAATAACTTTAAACTAAGAGTTTCAACAATTTACACAAGCACACAAACTATGCACCCCCCATAGGAGGGATGGAAATGGTACAAAACACTAACAATTAAAATATTAACCTTGCCACCGAAGATGCAACTTGATTTTAACTTGTAAGAAAAGTCTTACGCTGAAAGGGTGGCAATTTTATATACTAAAATGATCATTTAAATAAAAGCCCATGAAATGGAATCTTATATAAAATTCTACAAGGTTAGCCAAACAATAGTTAGGATGCTCTACAGTGCATAGATACCGCCTCCAAGATCATAGGCAATAATATCAAAGTTTTCAAAGATCAAAACATATATCAGGTATTAGGCCGTTACACTCCAAGCAATAAATTCGTTAACACACCAAATCCAATTAACATGACAGAGGCAGCTATTAACGTACGGTAGGTTGATAGGGAGATTACCGAACAACCCAAATCGCAGGTTGCTCTAACTGCCCCTACTCCACAAGGGAAAAACGTACCACCCAATTTATAAACAACCACCTTCCCGCGGGTGGGCAAACGGAGAAGAATGGTGGGACGACCCCAAAGCAAAACGGCTGGGGACCTCACCAAGAAAACAAGTAGAATTTAACAAGAGTAAATCAAACAACATATCACCAATCACTTAACTTCTAATAAACTGCGATTTCTCGAGAAGACCTGGCGCAGCACGCCCGAATCGCTCTCCCGAACCGTCCGCTGCCAGCCGCTTCAACGGACGCAGGAAGGCGCGCCGATCTCCCGTCTCACGGCGTCGCAGCTCGCACCGGCCAGACTGATGTCGTGGGTTGACTCCTGTTGCTCTCCTGTCGACCGCCGAACCACTCCCCTCGCTATACGGCGCGGCCCACTGGACTCACGTGGCGACCTCACATGCGCCGACGCTCAAGGCGGACAAGTCATCTTGTGTCTTAGTGCGCGACCGACCAACCGATTGATCCAACCGCCAATGACCATTGCCTGAGCAAACTCGAGCAGACTGGCGGCCTAACGCGCAGACTCAGATGCAGGAACTCAGCCCCGACCGGGCGATCACTAGCTGAGTTCTCTTACTGGCGGAGTGGAAAGATTCTCATTTTACCGGCTTTAGTGGTTGATCCGATCAACAGAAATACTAGCATTCCGAACGACAGACAGACACTAACTGCCTAACAAATGCGGACGAGAGACAGACTAGCAAGCTGGGGACGAGAGACTGGCCCAGACCGACCGACTGGCGAGCTCATAGCTCCCCTTAAATGCACGTGAACAGGCAAACTTTCCCCTTTCCCACCAGAGGGAGACACCAAAGCTGCGACCGCCACAGCGGCGCGACCGCCAGAAACGGAGGGCGACTGCTTCACACTACGCGCTGCGGCGCGCTCTTCAAAACAGCAATTTTTACCACGGCTCACACGAACTTTCGGTTTATTTCTAGATCCTACTTGCAAATCTACTGTATATTAAAGTGACCTGACAAAATATTTATGATCCCTTTAAAAGAACACAGTAGTCTTGGAGCGCTGCAGATTGTGTAGAACTGGTATCAGACGGCGCGGCTGTCATAAGTAAACTAATGGCGCTGCTGTGGTATGGGTGCGCATGTCGGCTGCATGGTATAAGCGCAGTTAATATGGGTGGGTGTGGAAAGGTGACAGAACGGCGGAAAGGAACTACCGGGTTTGGACGTGCCCCATGACCACGCCGTGAATCTAGACGCTCCATTTGTTGGTGTATCGCCGCGAACTGCACAACACGGTTACAAGGAACGGTATACCAACTGCATCCATGTAAGGGAGACCGGGGCGGAACAGCCTGCCTAACGTTTGGAGCAAATTTTTGACGTCTCAGTGACGAAAAAAACTTAGAAACATTAGGGACGATTTATTCAAAAATTTTTGTAATAAAATTTACCACTGAAGATAACATAAAATTATGTATTTCTATTATTATATTAATATTAAAAATATGTCTTTAAGTCCATTTACCCCGTACACAGGGCAGAACGGAACGCTTTCTTTTTTTTTTTTAACTTTCCCGGTAACATATTTTATAAGCTGGGCTTCATCGTCCTCAGCATCTACGCCAGCACACGAGCTATGAACACACTGCTTGCACTTCTGACATGCAATCCAAACCTCAGTTGAAGTGGAATACAGTTTCTTGCAGAATATACGTGCCATATATTAGTCGTCTTCGGATGTTTCATTTTCTGCGGAGTCAGTTTATTTTTCTTTGTTCTTCCTCTTCTTTGACTGAAGACCTTTTCCTTGTCCTTTCACTTTCTTCTGCTCTTCTCGAGCTACCAGCCTGATCTTTGCTCCGTTCTCTTTAGCATGTTTAACTTTCATGGATTTTTTTGACCGCTTCTTGTAGCTTATTCTTGTAGAGAGATGATGCGAGAATAGCGGCTTTACCATTCATTCTTGTCTCTCGTGCCTGCCTTGGTGTAACTGTGGTTATTGGTGTAACATTTTCCCAGATAAAAGGAGGGAAGTTTGACCAAGTGAAATCTTAATGGATGCATTTGGAGTAGCGGGCATCAAAGAACAATCAGGGATAGATTCCCGCTCAGTGCTTTGTACGAGTTCACGAGGTGGGTTTGAGGAGTCAATAGGAGCATTCGTAGCTAGATTTCCAGATAGACTGCCTGATGGAATTTCAGTGGCAGTGGCTGCTGCTTCAATCGGAGTATCAGTCGTAGCAGCTGACTGGAAGTCATCATCTCAGAAGAGATTGAAATTCGCTGGCCAAATACCAATTTTCTCAAATCCTTTCAAGTGAAGTTCTCATGTTCGCAGCTTGTTCCTAGTTTTTCGAGGACCAATTTTGTCTCTCCGTTTTCGGTAGATAATTACGTACCATCTGCAACGAGAAGGACAAAACATGTGGTAGAATTCGACAAACGAAGAATAAAAGGCGACCGCGGCTGAACGGACTGTACCAGTAGATCATTCCGCCCCAGACACACATCAACTGAGAAAATATTCAGTAATCACCGAGCAGTTTTTTTCCAACTGTATTGTACACAAAAATAGCTAAGAACACGCTGATTTAAGTGGACTAAACGTTGATTGTGAAGAAAAAGTCCACAGGCTCTAAGCGCTGTCATTCGCTCTCCTCATAGCTTTTTTGCTGCTTGTACGTTGTTGGCAGTGCATTAGATCAAGGCAAGCTGAATTTTCTGTTCTTGCGTGCGATATCGTAGGCTCACATATGATTTCAGTTTTCCGTGCGATGGTGCATATGGTAGTGAGCGAAATGAAGGGAAGGCCAACGAGTGACGCTACGCAGGTCGGTGTGCGTAAAGGTAAAAAGATATTCGAAATAGTTATAAAGTTGTGGTATCGAACGTTTGGAAGGTTTTCTTTTACTGATTTGACTAACAGTGAAGAAGCCAAGAATAATATAAATTTTGTGCAAGTTCATGAAATGACAACAAAACCTTCTGATCCCCGAATGAGATTTTCACTCTGCAGCGGAGTGTCGCTGATATGAAATTTCCTGGCAGATTAAAACCGTGTGCCGGACCGAGACTCTAACTCGAGACCTTTGCCTTCCGCGGGCAAGTGTTCTACCATCTGAGCTACCCAAGCACGACGCCCGCCCCCTCCTCACAGCTTCACTTCTGCCAGTACCTCGCCTCCTATCTTCCAAACTTTACAGAAGCTCTCCTGCGAACCTTGCAGAACTAGCACTCCTGAAGGAAAGGATATTGCGGAGACATGGCTTAGCCACAGCTTGGGGGATGTTTCCAGAATGAGATTTTTACTCTGCAGTGGAGTGTGCGCTCATATGAAACTTCCTGGCAGAGTAAACCTGTGTGCCGGACTGAGACTCGAACTCGGGGCCTTTGCTCTTTTCGCGGGGAAGTGCTCTACCATCTGAGCTACCTAAGCAATATCCTTTCTTTCAGGAGTGCTAGTTCTGCAAGGTTCGCAGGTGAGCTTCTGTAAAGTTTGGAAGGTAGGAGGCAAGGTACTGGCAGAAGTGAAGCTGTGAGGACGGGGCGTGAGTCGTGCTTGCCCGCGAAAAGCGAAGGTCTCGAGTTCGAGTTTCGGTACGGTACAAGTGGTTCAAATGGCTCTGAGCACTATGGGCCTTAACATCTGAGGCCATCAGTCCCCTAGAACTTAGAACTACTTAAACCTAACTAACCTAAAGACGTCGCACACATCCATGCCCGAGGCAGGATTCGAACCTGCGACCGTAGCGGTCTCGCGGTTCCAGACTGAAGCGCCTAGAAGCGCTCGGCCACTCTGGCCGGCTGTCTCGGTACGGCACACAGTTTTAATCTGCCAGGAAGTTTCAAAACCTTGTGATATTCCCGAATCGACGGCATTCAGTATCAACAGTGCGTTAAAATCGGCAGAATCTCTAGTTTGAGTAAGTGTTTTGGTTCTCCAAGAAAGGGATGTAAACGAAAACCGAATTTCGGGAATTTGGTGACTTTGGAAAAAAGTTGGCGTATAAAACTGTACTGCGATACTACGACAAAGAAGGGTATCCGACGGCTAGAAAAATACACGATGGTCTCCGTGAAAAAATTAATTATCCTGGTTCAGGAACATCCGCTCTTAGTTTTCACCACTCACTTGGTTCTGGATTCAGAAAGTGTAATGATGGATGAAACGTTTTAATGTGATGCGGAGACACTGCAGTAACAAGAATGAAGTTTTGTGTACAATACACTTACTGCGATCTGAGGACATTAATCTTGTAGTACACTGCCAGAGGACGTGGGCTGCATAAAATCATGCGCACAAATATATTTTCCTTGACTTCAAAGGAAATATTGACTTGAAAGTATCTACAGTTACTTTTTTGTATAGCGTATATCGGCAACTTGAGTGATGGGGGCAGTGACGAAGGGTAAAAGTTTGCAGGAAGTAGTGAATATTCTCGGTCCTGTCAAAGCGAGCCGTCGAAACTAAACTCTTGGCAGTAGCACGCAAGTACTCGAGCGCTGTCGCGCACGGAGTCTCTCGTAAATCAAATACGTCCATTTGTGACACGATATCATAGTGACATCTCAGATGTAACTAAAATTAATTTCATAGTTTTCTTAACAAATTTCTTGCTGGAAGTTTCTACAAGGTCCAACACAACTCAAATTCATCAGCGACGTCATTTTTCGTAACAAAGGTGGAACAGTTACACATCTCTTATGGTATTTTATTTTTCATCTCAGAATAGTTTTATGTTTTCACGATAAAATAAGTATCACATGCAGCTATAAACTTTGAGAATGTTTACACCTTTTTTTCAGTCGAAATACGTTAGTGGTTCCGTTTTTTTCAACAGGATGAAGTAATTTTTTTTCTCGAAAAATTCCTTGTAACGTTGGTTTATAATCTTTTTTGTAGCAGTTGGAGAGAATACTTTTTTGGAAAGTACTCCATCATATTCTAGACTAAAAATGGAGATGTCTAATTTTTTCCGGAATTTTTGCTAAGATTTGGAATTATCACTACCTGGCAATGCTGTAGGACGGTCAGATGTTCTAGAGGTGCAGAGGTATAAGACAGCCGCTGTAGCCACTTGAAGACGACGCTTGCGGTCGGTAACCTAACAGGTGTGATCCATTTTCGTTGTGTGCTTTCTTTCTATGCGCGGCAAGTTTATTTTGCGCTACAGAATATCTGAAGCTGGCAGAGAATTGTGGTTTCTAAACTGAATATACAGAGACCCGTTCACTTCACATTTTGCGTGATCAGACACATGAGTTTGTGCGGTGCGGCAATATTTCGAAAAGGGGGGAGACGACCCTGATGCGAATCTACAGCTTCTAATGAAGGTAGAAAGAACGGCAGACGCTTTGAAGATTCATAAAAAAAACACTGTAGTGCAAATTTATGAGGAAATATACTGTCCAGAACAGGAAGGCTTGGTTCATCTAAACTGCAGACGCCCAGTAAAGAGAAAACAGAACAACAAGTAACGAACTTGGACTCATTCCAACCAGATGCTTTTCGTCGTCACATATACAGATATTACCAGACAAAGGAACTTCCAGAAATGAACAAACTATGCGTTACTCTCAGTGAGGCAGAACTATTCAGCGGCAGCAAGACTTCTTTGTTAACAACTGTCAGAACCCACCCTTTCAGGTACGGTAAGTTAGTGGACGCAAAATTGTAATTGAGAAAAGTTATATAGTCTTGTCACGTTCCCGATTTTCAAGAGACATTGTTAACCATTTGCAGGCACTGTGTGGCTCGCTCTTCTACAAGAAACATCGTTATTAAGCAATATCCCTCTTGGCAAGTATGATGGAGCACATGCACATTCAGTTTGTATTATTTTAACGTTGTTAGTTATTGTATTCATATGAACGGTTCAGATCCATTTGAACCCCCCTCTCATATCGAATACGCCAGCTACACGTAAATCGTGCTGGTTACCGTAAAAGACAGTGCACATCCTGTGCTTTTGTTACCTTGTTCCCGCCGTTCGCCTACAGGGATAGGCCACCCCTCATACAATGGAACATCACGTGTTTGCTTTCATGCAAGGCGTTGCCTCCCCCACGTCGATCACCAGGACGACATACGGCAGTACAAGCGCCACCAGAGGTCATCCTTGCCAGGGATCTATTTCCTCACATGTGCGAAACTGAATAGGCAAGAATTCCTCCGCACCCCGGGTGTATAGGGCGGCGCCAGCCAACTCCTCGGCCAATTCATGCCCCGACTCTTAGCAGCCCATCAGTCAGAGCCCAGCCGGTCGTTGTGACCGAGAGGTTCTAGGCGCTTCAGTCGGGAACCGCGCTGCTGCTACGGTCGCAGGTTCGAATCCTGCCTCGGGTATGGATGTGTGTGATGTCCTTAGGTTAGTTAGGTTTACGTAGTGCCAAGTCTAGGGGACTGCTGACGTCCGATGCTAAGTCACGTAGTGCTTAGAGCCATTTTTTTAGTGAGAGCCCGGTCGGAGGCCACGGCAGCGGGATCTACGACTTTCCAGCGATATCGCGAGTCGTACCCGTTGGCCAACTACACCGAACGCTCGATCTCCGTAGTTAGGGATTATCAGTGACATATTGTTCACGCCCCACTACGTTTATTCACTGTTTGTTCCAGGTGTATACCTGTTAGTCTCTGAGAAGTTATATTATTTTTTCTTTGTTATTAAATCTCTCTACTGTGGTCGTAATACCCCTGCTCTTAATGAGATTTTCACTCTGCAGCGGAGTGTGCGCTGATATGAAACTTCCTGGCAGATTAAAACTACGTGCCGGACCGAGACTCGAACTCGGGACATTTGCCTTTCGCGGGCAAGTGCTCTACCAACTGAGCTACCCAAGCACGACTCACGCCCCGTCCTCACAACTTTACTTCTGCCAGTATCTCGTCTCCTACCTTCCAAACTTTACAGAAGCTCTCCTGCGAACCTTGCAGAACTAGCACTCCTGAAAGAAAGGATATTGCGAAGACATGGCTTAGCCGCAGCCTGGGGGATGTTTCCAGAATGAGATTTTCACTCTGCAGCGTAGTTTGCGCTGATATGAAACTTCCTGGCAGATTAAAACTGTGAGCCGGATGTTTCCAGTATGAGATCTCATTCTGGAAACATCCCCCAGGCTGCGGCTAAGCCATGTCTTCGCAATGTCCTTTCTTTCAAGAGTGCTAGTTCTGCAAGGTTCGCAGGAGAGCTTCTGTAAAGTTTGGAAGGTGGGAGACGAGATGCTGGCAGAAGTAAAGCTGTGAGGAGGGGGCGTTAGTAGTGCTTGAGTAGCTCAGTTGGTAGAACACTTGCCCGTGAAAGGCAAAGGTCCCGAGTTCGAGTCTAGGTCCGGCGCACAGTTTTAATCTGCCTGGAAGTTTCAACCCCTGCTCTTGTTTACCTGTGTCTTATTATTTCTCATCGAGCATCTCCCCTGGGAGGTACAGCACAAATAATAGGAAAAAGGTATCATTTTATGCACAAGAATGCAATAGAGCGACACTAACACAACGATCTTGTAAAGCGAATTCTATACTCCACGTTAACAGGGCACGTGAGAACACAGTACTGATATGCTCAGCTGTTAACTGCTAGAGCCGTACTGCACGGTCGCGCACCGGTGAAACGACAACATCGCCTCCTTTCACGCTCAGGTGTGCTTTGTTGTCAATATTTTGTTATTCTGATCCAGGTATTCCGAAAACGTCGATCGTGTGAAGTCAAACTCACTCTTTTCTCACATGACATGCTGAAAGCTTTTGATCAAGGCAGTCAAATAGATGCAGTATTTCTTGAATGCCAAAAATCATTTGACTCAGTACCACATCTGCGCTAATTATCAAAAGTACGATCGATGGGGTATCAGCCGAAATTCGTGACTCGATTGAGGGTTTTTTGGTAGGGAGGACGCAGCAAGTACTCTTGGATGGAGAGTCGTCAACAGATGTAGAGGTACATTCGGGTGCGTTCTAGGGAAGAGTGCTGGGACCGTTGCTATTCGTGTTGTATATTACTGCCCTTGCGGAACAATATTAATAGCAACCTCAGACTTCTTGCAGATGATACAGTTATCTATAATGAAGTACTTTCTGAAAAATGCTGCATAAATATTCATTCAGACCTTGATAAGACTTCAAAGTGGTGCAAAGATTGACAATTTTCTTTAAATGTTCATAAATGTAAAACTGTGCACTTCACAAAACGAAAAACGTCGTATCCTATGACTACAATATTAGTGAATCACAAATGGAATAGGTCCAAATATCTGGTGTAACACTTTGCAGGGATATGAAATATGTAAACTGGCATGAGCTCTTAGGACCGCGCGGCATTAGCCGAGCGGTCTAAGTCGCTGCAGTCATGGACTGTGCGGCTTGTCGAGGCGGAGGTTCGAGTCCTCCCTTGAGCATGGGTGTGTGTGTTTGTCCTTAGGATAATTTAGGTTAAGTAGTGTGTAAGCTTAGCGACTGATGACCTTAGCAGTCAAGTCCCATAAGATTTCACACAAATTTTTTGAGCTCTTAGGCTCAGTCGTGCGTAAAGCAGATGAGAGACTTTGGTTTAGTAGTAGAATACTGGAGGAATGCAATCGGCCTACAAAGGAGATTACTTACAAATACCTCCTGCGACCGATCCCAGAACATTGCTCCAGTTTGTGGTACCCGTACCAGACAGGAGTAACAAAGAAGGGCAACACAAATGGTAGCAGGTTTGTTTGATGGGGGCGTGTCACCGAGACGCTGAAGATACTGAACGGCAGACTCTTGAAGACAGACGTACACTATGCTGAGAAAGCCTACTTACAAAGCTTCAGGAACCGACTTTAAATGTTGAATCTAGGAATATGGTACAACCCTCTTCATATCGCTACTAGGGATCGCGAAGATTTAAACAAGGACGGTGCAAATATCCTCCTTGGATGGTTGATAGGTCCGCTCTTAATTTGGACATGATGGAATACAAGATCAGCACTTCACTTACAGTTTTAAAAAGGAGTTTAAACAGAATTTTATTGGTATATCGGGAACACTCAGTGGTTTTTACCGAAGGATCAAAGTAAGGAGAAAATCTCGGGAGTTTTGTTATTTTCCCTCATTGTATCATTAAAATCTGCCACTAAGTCACTTCTCAGTGTACTAGGCAGCACTTTGGGCGTCCAAAAAGGCACTGGAGCACGTGAAACTTCTTGGTGGAGGGAAATTTCTCGTCTGCACGGAATTTCTTAGCGCTCTGCAAGCTGTTCAGCAAATGTTTCCAGCAGATACCGTAGTTCAGATGGTCCGGGACACTACGCACATGCCGGCCAATGTTGCCGAGCGGTTCTAGGCGCTTCAGTCCGGAACCGTGCTGCTGTTACGGTCGCAGGTTCGAATCCTGCCTCGGGCGTGGATGTGTGTGATGTCGTTAGGTTATTTAGGTTTAAATAGTTCTAAGTCTAGGGGAATGGCCTTCTACCAGGTCCCTAGACACACGGGAATCTAGGGGCGCAAGGAAGGGACAGAGCAGCGAAAGCAGTCTACCTGGAAAACACCACGTTCCAGTGCTGGCTTGCGTGTCGTTGGTAAAAACGAGAGAATGATAGCTGAGTGGGAAAGACAAGTGACTGGAACAGGCCAACAACAAGTTATTGGACAGTGACGCAATTCCTTTCCAACCACTAGAAGGGACGTAGTGGTCCTCACTCGCCTTCGTATCGGACACTACGCAATGAGGCATGCTATCTCTTGCGGCATGAGGGTCAACCGGAAGGCAGTGTCTGCGGAGTCACACTCACGCTGCACTACGTTTTAACGTCGTTTGTTTTGTATGCCGATAGGAGGGAAGCCTTAGTCTAGCGAAGGACTTACCCTCAGTTTTAGACTATGATGAAACGATAGTAACGAATTTGCTGACGTTTTGTGTGGCGTTAGGACTCCTGCCAAGTTTAATTAGCTAACGGTTTCATTATGTTTTTTGCTGGCTGACTCAACCAGCCACCTTAATGCCATCCACTGTTTTATTAATACTATTAAAGTACAACAACGGTAAAAATAGATATACTAGAAATCGTATGAGAAATTTTTTCATGATTGTGCCTGTAGGTATATGGCCTCTGTCTATCTTTTTAACAAGAGAAGTACACATACACAAGAACCGCAAGCTTCAGAACGAGTGCTGATGACCAAACCGTTCAGTGTCCCACAGTTTTAAATCGCTCCATCCTTGCTTTCGTAACCAAACTTGTGCTCCGTCTCTAATGACCGCATTGTCGACGGGACGTGGAACTCTAATCTTCCTTCTTGAGCGTGTCTTAGGCGAATTAAAAATACACCCTTAATAATGAAACGTATATAATATTGCGTGAACTTACAAACTATTAATTGTTTATTTGAGGTTATTCAATTATTAATTGGCAATTTAGAAAACAGCTTTATCATTAGTTCTTTTATACCACAGTAAGTCTCGTACATTTTCCGGAATCTTGATGTTTACCTTACTGCCCAAGTCAGCTTTCAGTGCGTAAAGCACACTCCTTGAGACCGATGCTCAATGTCGACCAAATTTGAGACCCTGTCGTATCACTATTCATATCGCTTACGTGTTACATATAAAATTGCTTACAGTATTTCTATTTGGTCGAAAAGAATGAATATATTTTGCAAAAGTATTTTGATATTGACTGTTATCGGCCAATACCTGGATTAAGTGTGGCCAATAAAGATTAACGTAATCATCGAAACTTTAATTAAGCTAAAGCATCATCCTTAACGCTGAAATTCTGGGACGTCGAAGATTTCTAACTACTATCTGAAACCCCAAATGGGACTGTGTAGCCATCCGAATTAACTTAGTGGTTGAGGGACGAAGATAGTTACAGTGAACTGTGATGAGTGATCTCTATACTATCAAGTGGAGAGGCTTGGTCTTGGGAAATGAAACATTCCTACAGATGTATGTAGTCTGCATCGTCCGTCGTGTTGTAGTGATCAAATATTTTCGAATCCTCTTTACTTTTATAAAGGATTATTTAGTTAATTCTAGTTATAAACCTGAAGTCATTCACTATAACAGTGTCTCAAGCAGGTAACTATCACATCACTACCAGTTTGTCATACAGTACTTCACTAGAAGATACCTCATAATAAAAGTAATTCCTTTCTGCACATAAGCTATGGATTTTAGAATCTGCAATTTTTGTGCAAGTGGTAACAGAAAAATATGACGAACTAATTAATTTAAAAATGTAAACGCTTATTTGTTGTATGTATCCCGCAATGTAGTGACAATCATTTGTAACATCACTCCCGAAATTCCTATCTCTTACACTGCTTTAACAAGCCACATATAGAACCCAAGAGTACAGATTATCTTCCTGACTACTCGATATTAAGGCCCTGTTAATAGAAATACACCGTTACATTTGCTTTGCGTATTTCAGTGCGAATGAATGGCAACATAAATACTGGTAGGCATTCAGAGACCAACATTGTAAAAATATATTTCCTTTCATATTGAGAAGTACGTGCCCTTGCACTTTCTGATATCAGTTTTGGCATATTCGAGCAACCAACGACAGTTTTGTCCAAGAGGCATCTGTACACTCTCGATTTTAGGGATGTTGTAAATTGGCAAGAAACGAAGTACGAGAGAATCTTTTGCCGACACTCTCAGACAGCTGCAGTTCAACATCAACCTTTAATCTGTAATTTTGAAACGGCGAGACTTTCCAAGGGCTACCTGAATGGAATCCTAAATGGGAATGTGTACCTATCCTATTTATTTCAGTGGTCGAGACACGATTGAGATTGTAATGAACTCAGGCCATTGATCTGTATTGTACCTGGTTGCAGAACTCTGAACTATGAGCATAGATCTTCAGCATGCCTGCAAATTACTGTCATCTGCATCGTCCGCCATGCAGTGGTTAAGTAAAATATTACCATCTGTCTGCATATGCTTGTTGATTTACTTGTGGTTGCCTATGGCTCTTATGTCCACAGCTCGTGGATATCATTGGATTGCGGGGCTCTGGGTTCAATCCACGGCTGGGTGAGAGATTTTCTTTGCTCGGGGACTGGGTTATTACCTTGTCCTAGTCATATTATTTCATCTTTCCCACATAGTCGCCAAAATGGTGTTAAATAGAAAAATTTATACCAGGCGGTTGAACAACCCCAAAAGGAGTCTACTGGACATTAGTGCCTTACGATCATTTCATATACCTTACTTCATTTATGTAACAGTGTGTGAAACAGGGAACTATAGGATTAGTAGAATTTCCAATTACTTAATTATATGACCGCCAAATAATCATAATAATCCCTTCTTTCCCATGAACTAAGGATTTCGCAGTTCGTCTTATGGTTTTACTCCCACAAACGGCAACAGCAAATTATGTCCAACTCATGAAATTAAATTTGTGTAGACACATTTAGTATGTGAAAACGGTAGGAAATTGATGAGCTTCTGTAACACTATACGGGGTGCTTCAGTTCCCGCTACCGATGTCGCTTTGTGCAACCTTCAGTGTTATATCTGGCCTTATAAAGATTAAATTTGGATCGAACTGTCAGCGTAAGCAGTTCATTTTCATGTTCTGTGGCTCGCTATGTGTGAACTATTAGTCCTACAGAAGAAATGAACAGGATCTTTCAGTAGGAAATTTAATGTGGTTAAATTTTATACTGGGATATCTTTTCGAGCTGTTCAAGAAAAACGTACTCAGCCACCGCCGGTCAGATTACAAGTATGTCGTTGAGGCACTCCGTCTTACCACTGTACAATAATCTGCGATGAGCGAAATATTTCCCACATTCAACCTTTTATGGTTTTCATTGACTTGTCTTATTACGTCGCCGGCTTGGTGGAGCACTTAAAAATTGTAAAATTTTCGTTTGTGTCAATTTTACCTAACTATTTTATGAATTTTAACAGCATAAAGTAAATAAGTACATCGTTGCATTTACCAGGCGTTCTTACTACGAAACTGCTGTGCTTGTAACGGTTAAGTTTGGATCGAACTGTCAACGGAGATAGTTTTAGCGTAACGTTTGCAAAAGTCGTTTTTCTTTCATTATCCTCACTGGCATGTTTAAATTAATAACGTTAACGAAATATATGACTATGCTGATAGAGTAACAGCCCAATCAATAGAGACGAAAACAGGTCGAGTATCAGGAATAGTTTGTATACTCGGAAGTCTTCGTACAGTGGTAGGAGGGAGTTATAACCCTACCTCTACTATTGTTATTTAGTATGCTTTTACCTAAATAACAGAATAACCTTTCTCTAGGTTGTCACGTGTACTATATCCCAACAGAACCAATGGTCCAGTTACGGGAAAAGCCACGTATTCCCCTCCTACTAAAATTTAATTTAGTTTCCATATAATGTACACTATGGGAGGATAGTCCTGTTAATAGGAAAAGATAATCAGTAGAGTAACCCCTTTTACAGGATTTGACTGTGTGATGTGACTAATGGATAAGTATATCAGACTATTCAATTTTTTCCTAAGATTTTTACCCAGCGGTTAAATAGAAACGCAGTACGAATGGTATTATCTTGAAGCCCGGACAACTCAGTCCCAAGTTCATTTAGTGGTTTGAAACAAGTGCTAATGGTCGCTAACATATCCAGGCAATGAAACAATGAAGTACTGGAAAAGCAGAAGTTGAAGTTTTTGCCTACTTTCTTCCTATTGTTTAATTTGGTTCTTCAAATAAATATTACTGCACTAAACAATGTTAGTGCAGACACTGGAATTTCTTTTTGACTACTACACCCTTATGCATTACGTTTTAAAAAGAGAAAAAGTCCAGTAGATAACTTCAGGGAAGTCAAAAAAATTTAGCCAGCGGGGGACATATAGAAAATCATTTTCCATAATAAACAAACTTAAATACAAAATTACTGAGATACTAAAGCACACACTCTTTATACTGATCATTTCACTTCAAGAAAACCTCTTTCTTACTGGAATTTACTTTCAGAAGCTATTATTCTTTGAACTAACTCTGCATAGTCATTTACCAGATTCTAGTAACTTGGCTACACTCTGATTGAATTTTTCGTAAGCAAACTTTTACTGTAACGCTTTGCAGTTGTTAAGAAAACACAAAAACAATTGAAATGGTGCCTCTTTATATTAACTTGGCACTTCGTAAATCTGTAAAATTAGGTAATCGGATTCGTTAAACACCAGGAAGGAACCTTAGATAGGTGTATGATTACAGGATTTGACTGTGTGATGTGACTATTGGATAAGTATATCAGACTATTCAATTTTTTCCTAAGATTTTTACCCAGCGGTTAAATAGAAACGCAGTACGAATGGTATTATCTTGAAGCCAGAGGTCTGAATATGGGAAGATGGGGGCAACAGAGAAATATGACGAGAACGCGCAGAACTTTAGTACACCCAAGCATTATGACATTACTGACGAGTTTAACTTTTTTGCAAATAAATATGCCTCTGTAATTATTAACAAGATCGTAACATATGTGTATAGGATTAATGTAAGAGTAGAAAGACTAACACTTGATGACAGAGCGAATAAAAAAATATTTGAGGATCAAGGTGCTCTGGAAAAAGTAAGACTCGCTTGTAGTAATAAGCTAGGTCCGTTTAGTTTAAGGCCGGAACGTTCTTCAGGCGTTCCTTGGCGAAAGTACAGTAGAAGGAATCGTTTTAAATTTGTTACATATTCAAAGCCAGAGACCAGTGCAGATATAACTAAAGTAAAATCGTGGACCGATTTGTAGAATCAATGCAAATGTAAGAACAAGCTGTTTCAAGGTGTCAATCCGTTTTATATTGGTTTAGAAATAGCTGGAGACGAACCAGCGAAAAACGATGTTGTACAAAGTGAAGTAAAATATGTAACGTTTGTAGTTAGGAACAGAGTGTATATGACTTTCGGTAAACGTAAAGGTACGGTTACATTCTAAATAAAGATTATTCTTTACAGCATATGTCTGCGTTGGAATTTTTTTATGGAAACTGGGACCATATCCGGAACTACCCGGACGACCTGCGCCTGGCCTTCCTTGTTCCTACCACTCAGCAACGAATCGACGATTTAGCTTTAATGTTCAAGAACGATTACTAAACCACAATTTAAATTAATGGTTCACGCTGTACAAAAGTAAATTTATTATAAGAGTATTTTCTGGTAGCTGTAGGCTTGGGTGTGGCGATCAATTATGGCGCCTACACTACCCACAGTACGGCCTGCAAGTCTCTTGCTGTATGGGCTTAATTTCTCTTTTTGGCGTCGTTCAAGTCTACATACAGTAGCCCAACAACTCGCAGCTATGCCGTCAGCCGTTTTCAGTCTCCATCCGAGGCATATTGTGCGAATTTGCAGGCAAAACTTCTCCTCATCCACAAAGGTGTTGCCTCAATCACTGCTGCCTGGAGACAGTGACTTACTTCCCGCGCTTGCTCTAGGTAGAGCGCCAATTCGCCCTTGCCACCTTTTCCATTCCCCAGAGCTACTTTCGTTTCAAATAACACACTGACTTTTACATAACTCCTATTTCTTATTGTTGCTAAGCGTGACCATTTCTTAAATTGTCAAATTTGCATTAACGAGAACACTACAATGGGACTTAACATCTATGGTCATCAGTCCCATAGAACTTAGAACTACTTAAACCGAACTAACCTAAGGACAGCACACAACACCCAGTCATCACGAGGCAGAGAAAATCCCTGACCCCGCCGGGAACTGAACCCGGGAACCCGGGCGCGGGAAGCGAGAACGCCACCGCACGACCACGAACTGCGGACTTAACGAGAACAATTTATACACACAAATATTTTGAAATACGAAAGGTCATCACAAAATTATTTAACATTATTAAGCAATTTACATAGTATTTCACGTACATTACTCATTTACAATGCAAAGAACTTTAATCTCTAGTATAGTACACTTTACATATACAGAAAATTTAGTATCAATCTGTGAAAAATTTTTAAAGCAAAAAAAGTTATAAAAAATTTAAATGAACCATAAACAAATATTGTTATAGAGTGCCATGAACAACACACTAGAAATCTAGACTGGTGGGTACTGAGAGTGGGAGAGGAGGTGCGTTGGAAGTACTTTCGTAGGTTTTCCTTGAATAACTCGAAAACAACGGCCTCTAGCGAAAGTGTATCCAAGTACAAAATTTAACCGCATAATTTCCTACAAAAACGTCCTGTTCATTTTTTGTGCAGGACTAATAGTTTACGCGTAGAAAGCCATTGATGACCTTCAACTGTCTAGAACGAAATTAGAATTACACTCCTGGAAATGGAAAAAAGAACACATTGACACCGGTGTGTCAGACCCACCATACTTGCTCCGGACACTGCGAGAGGGCTGTACAAGCAATGATCACACGCACGGCACAGCGGACACTCCAGGAACCGCGGTGTTGGCCGTCGAATGGCGCTAGCTGCGCAGCATTTGTGCACCGCCGCCGTCAGTGTCAGCCAGTTTGCCGTGGCATACGGAGCTCCATCGCAGTCTTTAACACTGGTAGCATGCCGCGACAGCGTGGACGTGAACCGTATGTGCAGTTGACGGACTTTGAGCGAGGGCGTATAGTGGGCATGCGGGAGGCCGGGTGGACGTACCGCCGAATTGCTCAACACGTGGGGCGTGAGGTCTCCACAGTACATCGCTGTTGTCGCCAGTGGTCGCCGGAAGGTGCACGTGCCCGTCGACCAGGGACCGGACCGCAGCGACGCACGGATGCACGCCAAGACCGTAGGATCCTACGCAGTGCCGTAGGGGACCGCACCGCCACTTCCCAGCAAATTAGGGACACTGTTGCTCCTGGGGTATCGGCGAGGACCATTCGCAACCGTCTCCATGAAGCTGGGCTACGGTCCCGCACACCGTTAGGCCGTCTTCCGCTCACGCCCCAAAATCGTGCAGCCCGCCTCCAGTGGTGTCGCGACAGGCGTGAATGGAGGGACGAATGGAGACGTGTCGTCTTCAGCGATGAGAGTCGCTTCTGCCTTGGTGCCAATGATGGTCGTATGCATGTTTGGCGCCGTGCAGGTGAGCGCCACAATCAGGACTGCATACGACCGAGGCACACAGGGCAAACACGCGGCATCATGGTGTGGGGAGCGATCTCCTACACTGGCCGTACACCACTGGTGATCGTCGAGGGGACACTGAATAGTGCACGGTACATCCAAACCGTCATCGAACCCATCGTTCTACCATTCCTAGACCGGCAAGGGAACTTGCTGTTCCAACAGGACAATGCACGTCCGCATGTATCCCGTGCCACCCAACGTGCTCTAGAAGGTGTAAGTCAACTACCCTGGCCAGCAAGATCTCCGGATCTGTCCCCCATTGAGCATGTTTGGGACTGGATGAAGCGTCGTCTCACGCGGTCTGCACGTCCAGCACGAACGCTGGTCCAACTGAGGCGCCAGGTGGAAATGGCATGGCAAGCCGTTCCACAGGACTACATCCAGCATCTCTACGATCGTCTCCATGGGAGAATAGCAGCCTGTATTGCTGCGAAAGGTGGATATACACTGTACTAGTGCCGACATTGTGCATGCTCTGTTGCCTGTGTCTATGTGCCTGTGGTTCTGTCAGTGTGATCATGTGATGTATCTGACCCCAGGAATGTGTCAATAAAGTTTCCCCTTCCTGGGACAATGAATTCACGGTGTTCTTATTTCAATTTCCAGGAGTGTATATTAATATCTTCAGCTGCTGACGGCGTTGATATAATCAACGGGGACAGATGAACATGTGTACCCCGACTCGGCTCTAACCCTGGATCTCCTGCTTACATGACAGACGCTCTATCCATCTGAGCCACGGAGTGCACAGAGGACAGTGCGACTACAGTGACTACCTCGCGCACGCCTCCTGCGAGACCCACATTCTCACCTTGTATGTCCACACACTACATTCGTAGTGTCCCACCCCAACACGCTCATTACTCGTGGAAGACATTCTTACTAAGTCCCGTAAGAGTTCGTCCGCAGCTCGTGGTCGTGCGGTAGCGTTCTCGCTTCCCACGCCCGGGTTCCCGGGTTCGATTCCCGGCGGGGTCAGAGATTTTCTCTGCCTCGTGATGACTGGGTGTTGTGTGCTGTCCTTAGGTTAGTTAGCATTAAGTAGTTCTAAGTTCTAGGGGACTGATGACCGTAGATGTTAAGTCCCATAGTGCTCAGAGCCATTTGAACCATTTTGAACCCGTAAGAGTTGGCGGAATATGTGTACATCCGCGAAGGAGGTCATGGCCCGTATTGCCAGAACTATATACTTATATGGATATGGCGGACATGTCCGAAAGAACAGCCACCATATCCATATAATTGTATAGTTCTGGCAATACAGGCCATGACCTCCCTCTTCTTCTGTGCGGATGCACACATATTCCCCCAACTCTTACGGGACTTAGTAAGAATGTCTTCCACGAGTAATGAGTGTGTTGGGTTGGGACACTATGCAAAATAAATAAATAAAAAATAAAATAAAATATTAATTATTATATATGTATGATAGTGATTGGTTGTAATTAATAATTGCTTATCTAGAACATGGACGTTTAATTATTTGGTATCAGACGCTTGATAAAGGCTTTTTCGTAAATGCAATGTTATTCCTTGTTGACCGTGAAATGTAACTCAAATAATCGGACTTCGTATTTAAATCGTTTCCAAAGACTGCTGCGGTAGGTGCGGACTCAAAATCTCAGCATTAGAATAATTTGCACTACACACCGGAAGCAGCTACTAGGGTAGCAGAGTACGTGTGGCGTGCACACGGGGGTTTTTTAGGTTAGAGGGACCCCCCCTTGGGCGAAACGATAAAATACCTGACGGCTTACCAGAGAGGACATTATCATCGTTGATAAAGAACGTCCGTCCTCAGAGACCAAAAACAGGAAAAGTTAACGTAATATTGGTAAACTGCAGGAGTATCCAGGGCAAGGTTCCTGAATTAGTATCTCTTATTGAAGGAAATAGTGCGCATATAGTATTAGGAACGGAAAGTTGGTTAAAACCGGAAGTGAACAGTAACGAAATCCCAGACACAGAATGGAATATATACCGCAAGGATAGGATAAACGCCAATGGTGGAGGAGTATTTATAGCAGTAAAGAATTCAATAATATCCAGTGAAGTTATTAGCGAATGCGAATGTGAAATAATCTGGGTTAAGTTAAGTATCAAAGGTGGGTCAGATATGATAGTCGGATGCTTCTATAGACCACCTGCATCAGCAACCGTAGTAGTTGAGCGCCTCAGAGAGAATCTGCAGAACGTCGTGAAGAAGTTTCGTGATCATACTATTGTAATAGGGGGAGACTTCAATCTACCAGGTATAGAATGGGATAGTCACACAATCAGAACTGGAGCCAGGGACAGAGACTCTTGTGACATTATCCTGACTGCCTTGTCCGAGAATTACTTCGAGCAGATAGTTAGAGAACCAACTCGTGAAGCTAACGTTTTAGACCTCATAGCAACAAATAGACCGGAACTTTTCGACTCCGTGAATGTAGAATAGGGTATCAGTGATCATAAGTCAGTGGTTGCATCAATGACTACAAGTGTAATAAGAAATGCCAAGAAAGGAAGGAAAATATATTTGCTTAACAAGAGTTATAGGGCACAAATCGCAGAATATCTGAGTGACCACCATCAAACATTCATTTCTGAGGAAGAGGATGTGGAACAAAAATGGAAAAAATTCAGGAACATCGTCCAGTACGCCTTAGATAAGTTCGTACCGACTAAGGTCCAAAGCGAGGGGAAAGATCCACCGTGGTATAACAATCATGTACGAAAGGTACTACGGAAACAAAGAAAGCTTCATCATAGGTTTAAGAGTAGTCGAATCATAGCTGATAAGGAAAACCTGAACGAAGCGAAAAAGAGCGTAAAGAGAGCAATGAGAGAAGCATTCAACGAATTCGAACATAAAACATTGGCAAACAATCTAAACAAGAACCCTAAAAAGTTTTGGTCATATGTAAAATCGGTAAGCGGATCTAAATCCCCTATTCAGTCACTCGTTGACCACGATGGCACCGAAACAGAGGACGACCGAAGAAAGGCAGAAATACTGAATTCAGTGTTCCGAAACTGTTTCACTGCGGAAAATCGTAACACGGTCCCTGACTTCAGCCGTCGCACGGGCGCCAAAATGGAAAATATTGAAATAAACGATATCGGAATTGAAAAACAACTGCTATCACTTAGTAGCGGAAAAGCATCCGGACCAGACGAGATACCCTTAAGATTCTACAGTGATTATGCTAAAGAACTTGCCCCCTTTCTATCAGCAATTTATCGTAGATCGCTGGAAGAACGTAAAGTACCTAGCAACTGGAAGAAAGCGCAGGTCGTTCCCATTTTCAAGAAGGGTCATAAATCAGATGCGAATAATTATAGGCCTATTTCGCTTACGTCAATCTGTTGTAGAATAATGGAACATGTTTTGTGTTCTCGTATTATGACGTTCTTAGATAATACAAATCTCCTTCATCATAACCAACATGGATTCCGCAAACAGAGATCATGTGAAACTCAGCTCGCCCTATTTGCCCAAGAAATTCACAGTGCCGTAGACACTGGCGAGCAGATTGATGCCGTATTCCTGGACTTCAGGAAGGCATTTGATACGGTTCCGCACTTACGTTTAGTGAAAAAAATACGAGCTTACGGAATATCGGACCAGGTTTGTGATTGGATTCAGGATTTCCTAGAAGAAAGAACACAACATGTCATTCTTAACGGTTCAAAATCTGCAGATGTAGAGGTAATTTCGGGAGTACCGCAGGGAAGCGTGATAGGACCTTTATTGTTTACAATATACATAAATGACTTAGTTGACAACATCGGTAGCTCCGTGAGGCTATTTGCAGATGACACGGTTGTCTACAAGAAAGTAGCAACATCAGAAGACTCGTACGTACTCCAGGAGGACCTGCAGAGGATTAATGCATGGTGCGACAGCTGGCAGCTTTCCCTAAACGTAGATAAATGTAATATAATGCGCATACATAGGGGCAGAAATCCATTCCAGTACGATTATGCCATAGGTGGTAAATCATTGGAAGCGGTAACGACCGTAAAATACTTAGGAGTTACTATCCGGAGCGATCTGAAGTGGAATGATCACATAAAACAAATAGTGGGAAAAGCAGGCGCCAGGTTGAGATTCATGGGAAGAATTCTAAGAAAATGTGACTCATCGACGAAAGAAGTAGCTTACAAAACGCTTGTTCGTCCGATTCTTGAGTATTGCTCATCAGTATGGGACCCTTACCAGGTTGGATTAATAGAAGAGATAGACATGATCCAGCGAAAAGCAGCGCGATTCGTCATGGGGACATTTAGTCAGCGCGAGAGCGTTACGGAGATGCTGAACAAGCTCCAGTGGCGGACACTTCAAGAAAGGCGTTACGCAATACGGAGAGGTTTATTATCGAAATTACGAGAGAGCACATTCCGGGAAGAGATGGGCAACATATTACTACCGCCCACATATATCTCGCGTAATGATCACAACGAAAAGATCCGAGAAATTAGAGCAAATACGGAGACTTACAAGCAGTCGTTCTTCCCACGCACAATTCGTGAATGGAACAGGGAAGGGGGGATCAGATAGTGGTACAATAAGTACCCTCCGCCACACACCGTAAGGTGGCTCGCGGAGTATAGATGTAGATGTAGATGTAGATGTCAATACGTCGTACAGAGGTAACTGTCTACTAAACATAAAAAAGTTTACACAGTTAGTTAAATCAGATATATTCAACGAATAAGCCTACAGTTAAATAATTCAACTTACTTTCATAAATATAGAATCTTAACAGAGTCGAGTGCCTAGTGAGATTGCAACTCGCAGTGTTCTTATATATGGCGGTGTGCCAGTTAATAAAATATACGTGCTTCCCGCACCAGCCATTGTACAAAACCTATTTCTTCTTAATGAAACATATGAGTGTCGTAATTGTATTTTGTTTTATCAGCGACATAGCGCTGCAGTTCTGTGCCATAGGCATTATTTATTTGTCAGAGATTAATTATTTAATTAAGATTTCGTGTTTTCGAGGAAACTTACGCACGGCATGCAAATGTGCCTTTGTAACTACGAATGTAGTGTGCGGGCATACAAGGTGAGAATGTGGGTCTCGCGGTAGGCGTGCGCGAGATAGTCACTGCAGTCGCGCTATCCTCTGAGCCCTCGGTAGCTCAGATGGATAGAGCGTCTGCCATGTAAGCAGGAGATCCCGGTTTCGAGTCCCGGTCGGGGCACACATTTTCACCCGTCCCCGTTGATTAAATCAACGCCCGTCAGCAGCTGAAGGTATTAATATAATTCTAATTTTCAGATGTTGTTCAGGCATACTTACTGAGTATTTTAGTATGAGGGACACACTGCCTTCAGCGGCCCGTTACAGAGTAATAATGCAGTTACAATTTATTCGGTTTATTACCATGGCTATCCTCGTTTCTGCGAAAATACTGGCACATCAGTGAAGATGCCTGTAATATGCAATAACCAAAACGAACAACACACAACACAGAGTAATACAACAACCCCCAGAAGAAACGCTGTACTGTGATGTGAGTGACGTCGGTGTTGGCATCGCTCAGCATAGCGTCGTGGTGCCGCTCGTCCATTGCATTCGGTGAAGTCATACACGAGGTGCATATCGACCAACTATCCATAGTAATGCTATATACCCACACGCCAACCGAACAGGTCTCGGAAGACCCTAACGGCACCGACCGGCCGCCGTGTCATCCTCATCCTACAGGCGTCACTTTATGCAGATGTGGAGGGGCATGTGGTCATCACACCGCTCTCCCGGCCAGTGTCAATTTTCGTGACCGGAGCCGCTACTTCTCAATCAAGTAGCTCCTCAATTTGCCTCACAAGGGCTGAGTGCACCCGGCTTACCAACAGCGCTCGGCAGACCGGACGGTGATCCATCCATGTGCTAGCCCAGCCCGACAGCGCTTAACTTCGGTGATCTGACGGGAACCGGTGTTACAACTGCGGCAAGTCTGTGGCAATACTGCTGTGTATCACTGTTAATGTAGAATTAACACTGCTGGACAAAACAGAGCAGTACTGAATGCAAACTTGAAGGCAATGATTAACGAGGACATTACTGTTGTCAACAGTAGTAACCGTGAGCAAATAGAAACAAGACACGCCGCAAAAACCGTCGATATTTGCGCTGTACTGCACTATTTTCAGTGCACAACAGATGGATAAGTAACTGGAGCAAGAAACCAAACAGAATGCAGTAATTGTAATGAGCCGCCAGAGACCGTGTGTCCCTTATATTAAAATACTCCGAACATATCCCTAAACAAGCTCTGATTTATCGGTGGAGTTCTGGTTCACCCTGCATAGTCCCGAAATAATCATCACACTGTGCTCGTCTCACTATATTAAAGATAGGCCACATTTAGTACTCAAAATGCAGATTATCTTCCTGATAACTAGATATTTGACGATCTTCTGAGAGATGTACGTTATTGCTGTTGCAGTGCGCCTCTCTTTGTCAGTGACAATGTAAATGCGCTGAGGCAGTATATTCCTTCAGTTACCAAAGATACGAACGTGTGTTTCACTTCAGATAACAGATGCCCTTGCGCCTTTTAATATCAATTTGCACTTAAAGAGTAGGTACATTTTTATTTTAATCGTCAGTAGCGGCACGTATGAGTAAGCAATGTCAATTTTTGTTCAAGGAGCGTCCTCATTTTTTACGATACTTTGTTTTATGAATGTCATAGTTAGGCAAGAAACGAAGTACGACTATTTTTCTCAGAATTTCCTTGCATGAAATGATGTCCAGTTCCGTGGGGATATTTATTGCGTGCGTTTTGCTTCTTCTTCGTCTAAGCGGCACGCTCAGGAGGCTGAAGTTCGACATCTTCTCTAAAGTCGTAATTCTGTAAAGTCGTGGCTTTTCAACTGATATCTGAAAACAATTCCAAATAGTCACGTGAGGTTGGAATGACGCTGTTGTTCATCTTTCGCGCGATGAGATAAGCTTTAATATTGCTAGTATTTGAACTGTTTTCACATATTTATTTATTAGTTATAGCAATAGCAAGGACTTGACGCTGCTACGGATGCAAATCGAAATTCGTCAAAGATGGAAAAGATACTTCTCGTGTATGAGTACTGTGATCGTCTAATTCTGGTTATACTAGTAAGAGACGTTTAATTTGTTGATTAATATCTAGAAAGAGTGTAATAAAGAATTACTATTGTACGACTAATTTATGTAACTATATGGCCTTAATTTTAGGAGACAAGTACTAGATAAAATACGCAGTATGGTTGTGAGAGTATTCAGATTTAGAGGAATTTTCGCCTGCAGATAAGACTTACATATGTCAGACTCAATCTTTACCACCAAATTATACATTTTTCCAAAACATTATTTTAAAGTAGTCACAATAGGAATGTCTAGTACTACTACATAAAATTATATCTAAAATCATTAAAGCGATCAACATATTCTTTGTTTCCCTAAGGGTGAACGAAGAGTAAACATATGACACCCTCCGCCACACACCGTCAGGTGGCTTGCAGAGTATGGATGTAGATGTAGAAAATAATAACGGGATAATTTCTTACCTAAAAATATTGAGTGATTGCTAATTTTCGGTGCGTCATAGCTACATATCCAATGTTCTCCAGTGACATCGAATTCAGAGTATTAAGATGGCTCTGAAACTTGTGTACAAAATCCACTGTACTTCTGAATGGACTCTGTATTAGCGTTGTAATTACATTCAGGATCTGCAGCGCGGTTTCTGAGACACCTTACGCCACAGTATACTCACGTTATTTTGAAATCAAACGTATATTAGCGACAAAAATTCTGTTCTCCACAGCTGAATGCTCACTCCATTGATTTTTCTACTCTGTGGCCGAGACACGAATATAGCTCTAGTGAACTCTGTTAGTATGAGTATCTTTGGTTGACAGAACTGGCCTTCTACCCTCTCTGGTGCAAAGAGCGTCTCTGATGTAAATTGTTTAAAGCGGTTACTGCGCGCACATGTGCTCGCTGCCTGTTTTCAAAATTATCGCCGTATGACGTGGCTGCTCCTCTCTTTCGGCATTTCCTTAGTGATAATCTAGTTATGTATAATCAGCAGTTCCGATGGAGCGGCGCCTACGACGCGCAAACACAGCGGCTAGGCTGCGAGCGCGTGCTCAAAGAAGCAAAGATGACACTGCGCTGGTTGCACGAAAACCGCGACCTGGCGTACGGACGGGCGGGCGAGCAGCGGTCCCCCGCCACACAGCAGTTGCTCAATGAGCTCGAGTACCAGGGCTTCGCACCGGGTCCACTCGAGACGTGGTTCACGGGACCTGGCAAGGTGAGCCCGCAACTTTCTCTACATGCAAGTTTTGTAAACATCCTTGTTCGCTGCAACCATGTTTTTAGGATTAGTGCGCATGTACCAGGAGCTTACTTGTGCAGACTACGGGGTATTTTCAAAATGAGTATTCGGGTCGGTTTCGTAGCATTTATTACATTCAGTGTACTATTATAATTCATCAAATGAAGGAGAAACCGAGGTAATTTCCAAGAATGATTGCCTCTCGAAGGCGCGCGTCCAAAAGATACATATCGATCGTGCGATCCTAAATCGATCACTAGACTCAGGTGACGGGCGTTATGAGTATGTTTACAGTGGTCACTACAGCAACGACAAAAGAAGAGCTTTACAAAAATACTTGTAATTACGAAGGAGACGACTTACCTTACTTGTCGGTGTTGTCGTCATGTGAAAGTCCATGTGATGTGTACGCTACAGGAACAATTCCCTTCTTGCCATTAATTCGCGGAGGTGTGTATCTTATAGCAACTAAGGGAACGACATAAAACAGATAAAAATGACGATCGCAAATAATTGATCACAACGATCGCCACCAGAGTCGCGTGATCGATTTAGGATCGCATGCTCGATATGTATCGTTTGGACCCCGCGACTTCGAGAGGCAATCATTTTTGGAAATAACCCATATCCATGCCTGAGGCAGCATTCGAACCTGCGACCATAGCGGTCACGCCCTTCCAGGCTGTAGCGCCTAGAACGGCCGGCTCTGTGGTTCAGTTTCTTCCAATTGAGGAAATAGGTATCATGGTAAGAAACATCAATTACAGATGCTTCACCGAAAATAAAGGCCCATGAACTTGTCGCCGGGACATGGCATAAAAAAAGAAACATTCAGTTTGGGGAGGCTGGTTGCAAATGTACCATCTCGAGGGGATTTGCTGACCACCAGATGTTCACATTATGTGTATTCACTTTTCAAATTAGGTGAAATGTTGAATCATCACTGAAGACGTGATTCAGAAATACTTCGCGCGGTTTGAGGCGCCATGTCACGGATTGCGCGGCTACTCCCGCCGGAGGTTCGATTCCTCACCCGGGCATGGGTATGTGTGTTGTTCTTAGCAAAAGTTAGTTTAAGGTAGTTTGTGTAGTGTTTAAGTCTAGGGACCGATGACCTCAGTTGTTTGGTCACACACATTTGAACATTTAGAAAATCTTCATCATCATGCAGCAAAATTTCGTTTGAAGTGCTGGCATGTAAACCATAGTCTGTTGGCTTTAGAGCTTGTTACAACTGCAAACGTTAAGGACGTAGTTGTAAGCGTCCTCTTAAAAGTCTTCACACAGACGTCAATGGAGCTGCTAACTCAAGGCTAGCCCTCCGAACTGATTTCTTGAGGCTACGCGTGAAAGACTGTCACTTGTTCAACACGTACTTGAGTCACTCTTGGTCGCTCCACGCTCTCCCTTTGCATTTTCATTTAATGTATTATTTATAATTGTAAATTGAATGTTATAAATGCTACAAACCCTTAAAACCCGCATATTCATTTCGAAACACTCGGTACTTTACAGCGAGGATTTCTCTTTCATTGTGGCTCCCACTTAGTTTTCCGCCTTTTTACTCTCCCAGACACTTTTTTGGGAATGGTTTTAATCTGCAACCTGTTAGTATGTGGAAAAAGGGATTTATGATCATCTACTTTGATCCCTTTCTCTCCAAACCAAACAACCAACCATCACTTGTTTTCCAAGACAGCTTACGTTTTATTTTTTAAGATTGTGTTGTGTGTCGTAGTTCCCACCTATAGAGTTCCTTTTTTAATACTCGGTCTGTTTTCTTTCTGATAAACGTTTCTCTTATTAACTTGCTGTAACTCGAAATATTTTTTGCGTCATGCAGTAAAAATATACATCGTCTCACACATGTTCACTATGCCGTTGGTCAAAGCCGACGGCTAGTATCGCAATTTTCACTCTAGCCAGCCATTCTGTGTAGGTCGGGAACAGTCAGTACCCAAAGGTTACGCTCTCTGTCTGTTGCCCTTACCAGTTTCTTGTTGGTTGTATCTGTGTCGATATTTACTCCTCTACTTGTTATGCTATTGTTAGACTATTCCATTTTTCGTTCCAGAAAACGGTAGCTACGAATAAGATCAGCTATGGACACATCATTTTTTTGTGATACGTTACAATACAGCATCACCGGTCTTTTGCGGTCTAACTGTGTTGGTGAGGCAGTAAATTTATCCACAGGGCAGTGACACTGCGTCACTGCAATCCACTTGGGAGGTGTGGCGGTGGGACTTGTAGTCCAGTACCACCCTCCGACAGTGACAGCACTACATCAGTCAGGCAGAAAAATTTAGCCTAACGTGGGCAGGTAGGATGGGAAAGTACTGGACGTAGAATGGGGGCTAGTTCCGCCAAAGTATGCATTCGTGGTGGGCGTTCCAGGCCTATCGTTAGCCATGGTTGGAATCCGATTCCTCTAGGATGGTTAGGGGAACCGGATGTCGATGTCTCCGGCGTGGAAGTGTGGTCCCAACGTGGCATAACTCATGGACAGTGTCCCGCAAGGCATCCATTTTCTCATAGAGCCGCCGCGCGTTGTTGCGTGTGGTCGTCTTTAGGGGGACGATATCTGCTTCCTCGTGGAGAGTGACAATTCTCGTGAGTGGCGGGGCGTGCAGGCTCCACCGGAGCACCTTGTTCTGCAGGCGCTGCGATGTCCGCATCCTGGTGACACTAATCGTGGCCCATGCAGCAGATCCATACGTGAGGCCAGGCAGGATAACTGTTCGGTATATGCGGAGTTTGGTATGCAGGTTAAGTTCCCTACTGCGGAAGAGTGGGTGCAAAGCCCTGGTCAGCTTTTGCCCCTTGTTGGCGACATACTCCCGCATGACAGTGGATGAGCAACTTGTGGTCCATCTGGACCCCGAGATAGGTGGTTGTCGGGGACCAGGGCACCTGCACACCTGCGATCGAAATACTGCGGCGGAGGACAGGGCGCCGTTTCGTGAATGGACTGCGGTAGTTTTGGCGGCATTGAGAGCTATTTTGTTTGTCTGGCACCAGGTGATGGTGGCGTCCACCTGTCGCTGGAGGCGGGCGACGACGGCGTGAGTAATGCGGCCAGTGGTGTATAGTGCTGTGTCGTCAGCATATTGTTCAAATGGCTGTGGACACTATGGGACTTAACTTCTAAGGTCATCAGTCCTCTAGAACATAGAACTACTTAAACCTAACCAACCTAAGGACATGACAAGCATCCATGCCCGATTCGAACCTGCGACCGTAGCGGTCCAGAGGTTCCAGACTGTAGCGCCTAGAACCGCTCGGCCACCCCGGCCAGCTGCATACTGTGCTAGGTGGCCCTCAGGAATGACCAGTATATCATTTACATAGACATTACATTGGATGAGAGGTAACACCGATTTACTCCCGCTATATATACTCGTTGCCCTACATTGTAACTACGAGTAGACATCGTCGTCTGCATTGGAGATAAGTATATTTTCGTCACTACAGTCATAATTATATGAGCATAGACGAGAATTTATCTATAAGTGCGTACAACAGTCTCGACATACGTATATCCACGGTAAAGGAATTGGTTAAATTGTTGTAGGTATTGCTTCGTTGATGATGACTATTTTGGCTCTCACTGGTTCACATCCTCTAAATATCATCACTTTTGTTTTTGAAGTCTAGGTATTTAACACATTCGTGAGCGGCCTCAGTCGCCTTCGAGCGAGCATCTGGATTGCATTTCTTAACACATTTTCCCAAAAACATAGCTCTGTATCTGCAAATGCAATAAATATGTATGATGTTTCATTATAAACGACGAAACACAGTTTATGCCATCTTAAAACTCTTATTATGAAATATTAAAACTAGCAGACATACGATCCGTTATACTGAATCACGTTTTTATTCTGAAGGAAAACTTGTGCACACCGTTCTTACACATAATTTGTCGGTGTGGGGTACTGTTTGAAACATTCCAGCATGTAGACAGCTGCATCACAATTTGGACAACACCAGGCTGTTTCTTTTCGGTACGTTTTTGCATTCTGCTTCTTATTGACATTGGAACACACTTTGCACACACGTGTTGGGTGCGGTTTTTTATGGTACGTTTTACTACCTGAGTTGTTTTACCAATGTTCTTTTAAGCGATTCGAACGCTTCACTAATTTATTTCCTTTTATTTATTGCTTACTGAGCATTCAGCCATACAGAAACCTGGACCAATATCAGAATCATCAGCTTCCCCGTCTGAATTGGAATCACTGATATCTTCTTGTAAGACATTGCCAACATAGCTATCATCGAAATTCCCAATATCAAAGCCATCCTGAGCGCGAGGAGTGGGTCCAACAAAGGTTCAGGTAGCCGACGAAAGTAGTATGGGACTCAACATAGCTCAGGAATATAACAAGCGGTTATGTGCATTTCGTTTCACAACAATGGATTTGTCGCGGTGATCCTAAAGGAAGGAAGGAAAGTACTCTACGGCATTGGTCCCCTATTTAGCTTGCATTTATAGCGAATTTGTCAGCCAGCGCAAAGAAAGTTCCAAGCGACTGGAAAAAAGCGCAAGTGACTCCGGTATATCAGAAGGCCAAAAGGCAGTACCTGCCGAATTACAGGCCAATATCCGTAACATCGGTTTGCTGCAGAGTGCTTGAGCATATTCTCAGTTAGGACATAATAAATTTCCTTGAGAAAGCCTCTGGCCATAAATCAGCACGGCTATAGAAAGAATCGCTTTTGCGAAACTCAGGTTGCCCTGCGGATTCCATTTCCTAGACTTCCGAAAAGCGTTTGACGCGATGCTCCACTGAAGACTGTTAACGAATGTTCGAGCATACGGAGTAGGTTCACAGATATGTAAGTGGCTCGTATACGTCTTAAGTAATAGAATCCAGTACGGAGTCCTCGACGCGAGTGTTCATCAGAGACAAGGGTCAGGAGTGCCCCAGGGAATTATGATTAGGACCACTGTTATTGTCTGATCTGACGGACAGGGTAAGCAGCAGTATGCGGCCATTTGCTGACGATGCTGAGGTGTATGGGAAGATGACGTCGTTGAGTGACTGCAGGATGATACGAAATAATTTAGATACAATTTCTAGTTTATGTTTTGAACGGCAGCTAGCTCTAAATGTAGAAAAATGTAGGTTAATTCAGATGACACAGTGGCGTTGATGAAATATCTAGGCCTACAGTGGCAAAGCGATATGAAATGGAACGAGCCTGTAAGGATTGTAAAATGGAAGGCGAATGGCCAACATCGGTTTATTGGGAGATTTGTAGTAAAGTGTGGTTCATCTGTAAAGGGCACCGCATATAGGTGCGATACATTCTAGACTACTGCCAGAGTGTTTGGAATCCGCGCCACATCGGGCTAAAAGAATACATCGAAACAATTCAGAGGTGGGCTGCTGGATTTGTTACCAGTAGGTTCGAACAACATGCAAGCACTCGTATTCCGAAAATGCTTCGGGAACTCAAATGGGAATCTTTGGAGGGAAGGCGACATTCTTTTCTAAGGACACTATTGAGAAAATTTAGAGAATCAATATTTGAAGCTGACTACAGAACTATTTTACTGCCGCCAACGTACATTTTGCATAACGACCACAAAGATAAGAGAAATTACGGCTCGTACTGTGGCATAGGAACAGTCAGTTTTCTCTCGCTCTGTTTGCGAATAAAACAGGAAAGGTAATGACTAGAAGTGCACTGTACGGTAGCTTGCGGAGTATCTGTGTAAATGAAGAAGAACCTAGTTTACGAGACTTCGATCGATATTGACATAGATCTTGTTACTATTATTGCCGCAGCTGCAGGTTATGTCGTGGGAGCAGGAGGGGGGGGGGGGGGGGGGGGGTTGCAGTCATGATGTGTACCCAGTACCCAGTTTGACTGTGAGTCGAATTTTGTGTCGTGAGATCCTTGAATGTGCCATTCATGTGGTGGTGCGTTGCTGCACACGCTGCTGTGAAAATGAAGTTTGACCTTATCAACAATACATGTAATGGTACAGCTATGCACTCGTTATGTAGCGTACAAACAGCACTACGATATTACTGTATGTGTTTCGCTTTAGGATTGTTGCATTACTTTTGTGTTTGGCGTTGTACAGTTTGGTGATAGCATATTATAGACTTTTTCACTGTGGTGAAGTTTTTTTCACAGAAGCAGGTGTACCTGGGATAACAGAACGAATAAATTATAATGACATTATTACTCTATTACTCTATCCCGAGGGCATGCAGCTTTACTGTATCATAAAATGATGATGACGTCCTCTTGGATAAAATATTCTGGAGGTAAAATAGTCCTCCATTCGGATCTCCGGGCAGGGACTACTCAAGAGGACAACGTTACCAGGAGAAAGAAAACTGGCGTTCTACTGATCGGAGCTTGGACTGTCAGATCCCTTAATCGGGCAGGTAGGTTAGAAAATTTAAAAAGGGAAATGGATAGGTTAAAGTTAGATATAGTGGGAATTATTTAATTTCGGTGGCAGGAGGAACAAGACTTTTGGTCAGGTGCATACAGGGTTATAAATACAAAATCAAATAGGGGTAATCCTGGAGTAGGTTTAATAATGAATAAAAGAATAGGAGTACGGGTAAGCTACTACAAACAGCACAGTGAACGCATTATTGTGGCCAAGATAGACACGAAGCCCACGCCTACTACAGTAATACAAGTTTATATGCCAACTAGCTCTGCAGATGACGAAGAAATTGATGAAATGTATGATGAGATAAAAGAAATTATTCAGGTAGTGAAGGGAGACGAAAATTTAATAGTCATGGGTGACTGGAATTCGAGAGTAGGAAAAGGGAGAGAAGGAAACATAGTAGGTGAATATGGATTGGGGCTAAGAAATGAAAGAGGAAGCCGCCTGGTAGAATTCTGCACAGAGCATAACTTAATCATAGCTAACACTTGTTTCAAGAATCATGAAAGAAGGTTGTATACATGGAAGAACCCTGGAGATACTAAAAGGTATCAGATAGATTATATAATGGTAAGACAGAGATTTAGGAACCAGGTTTTAAATTGTAAGACATTTCCAGGGGCAGATGTGGACTCTGGCCACAATCTATTGGTTATGAACTGTGGATTAAAACTGAAGAAACTGCAAAAAGGTGGGAATTTAAGGAGATGGGACCTGGATAAACTGACAGAACCAGAGGTTGTAGAGAGTTTCAGGGAGAGCATAAGGGGACAATTGACAGGAATGGGGGAAAGAAATACAGTAGAAGATAAATGGGTAGCTTTGAGGGATGAAATAGGTAGAAGAGGATCAAATAGGTAAAAAGACGAGGGCTAGTAGAAACCCTTGGGTAACAGAAGAAATATTGAATTAATTGATGAAAGGAGAAAATATAAAAATGCAGTAAATGAAGCAGCCAAAAAGGAATACAAACGTTTCAAAAATTATATCGACAGGAAGTGCAAAATGGCTAAGCAGGGATGGCTAGACGACAAATGTAAGGATGTAGAGGCTTATCTCACTAGGGGTAAGATAGATACTGCCTACAAGAAAATTAAAGAGACCTTTGGAGAAAGGAGAACCACTTGCATGAATATCAAGAGCTTTGATGGAAACCCAGTTCTAAGCAAAGAAGGGAAAGCAGAAGGGTGGAAGGAATATATAGAGGGTCTATACAAGGGCGATGTATTTGAGGACAATATTATAGAAATATTATAGAAATCGAAGAGGATGTAGATGAAGATGAAACAAGAGATATGATACTGCGTGAAGAGTTTGACAGAGCACTGAAAGACCTGAGTCGAAACAAGGCCCCCGGAGTAGACAACATTCCATTAGAACTACTGACAGCCTCGGTGAGCAAGATGTATGAGACAGGGGAAATACCCTCAGACTTCAAGAAGAATATAATAATTCCAATCCCAAAGAAAGCAGGTGTTGACAGATGTGAAAATTACAGAACTATCAGTTTAATAAGTCACAGCTGCAAAATACTAACGCGAATTCTTTGCAGACGAATGGAAAAACTGATAGAAGCCGACCTCGGGGAAGATCAGTTTGGATTCCGTAGAAATGATGGAACACGTGAGGCAATACTGACCCTACGACTTATCTTAGAAGGAAGATTAAGGAAAGGCAAACATACGTTTCTAGCATTTGTAGACTTAGAGAAAGCTTTTGACAATGTTGGTTGGAATACTCTCTTTCAAATTCTGAAGGTGGCAGGGGTAAAATACAGGGAGCGAAAGGCTATTTACAATTTGTACAGAAACCAGATAGCAGTTACAAGAGTCGAGGGGTATGAAAAGGAAGCAGTGGTTGGGAAGGGAGTGAGACAGGGTTGTAGCCTATCCCCGATGTTATTCAATCTGTATATTGAGCAAGCAATAAAGAGAACAAAAGAAAAGTTCGGAGTAGGTATTAAAATCCATGGAAAAGAAATAAAAACTTTGAGGTTCACCGATGATATTGTAATTCTGTCAGAGACAGCAAAGGACTTGGAAGAGCAGTTGAACGGAATGGACAGTGTCTTGAAAGGAGGATAGAAGATGAACATCAACAAAAGCAAAACGGGGATAATGGAATGTAGTCGAATTAATTCGGGTGATGCTGAGGGAATTAGATTAGGAAATGAGATACTTAAAGTAGTAAAGGAGTTTTGGTATTTGGGGAGCAAAATAACTGATGATGGTCGAAGTAGAGAGGATATAAAATGTAGACTGGCAAGGCAAGGAAAGCGTTTCTGAAGAAGAGAAATTTGTTAACATCGAGTATAGATTTAAGTGTCAGGAAGTCGTTTCTGAAAGTATTTGTATGGAGTGTAGCCATGTATGAAAGTGAAACGTGGACGATAAATAGTTTAGACAAGAGTAGAATAGAAGCTTTCGAAATGTGGTGCTACAGAAGAATGCTGAAGATTAGATGGGTAGATCACATAACTAATGAGGAGGTATTGAATAGAATTGGAGAGAAGAGAAATTTGTGGCACAATTTGACTAGAAGAAGGGATCGGTTGGTAGGACACGCTCTGAGGCATCAAGGGATTACCAATTTAGTATTGGAGGGAAGCGTCGGGGGTAAAAATCGTAGAGGGAGGCCAAGAGATGAATACACCAAGCAGATTAAGAAAGATGTGGGTTGCGGCAGTTATTCGGAGATGAAGAGGCTTGCACAGGATAGAGTAGCATGGATGGTGATGTTTAGCTTGTAGGGCGCTCAACTGCGGGGTCATCAGCGCCCGTACAAAGTCCCAATTTTTTCACAGTCCAATTTTTACACAGTCCAGTTTAGCCGCTGTCACGAATGATGATGGTGAAATGATGAGGACAACCCAAACACCCAGTCCCCAGGCAGATAAAATCCCCAACCCGGTCGGGAATCGAAGCCGGGACCCCGTGATCCAGAGGCAGCAACACTAGCTACTTTCTTTTTCTTTTTTTCCTTTTTATCTTTTATTTTGTTTTTACGTGTCATCCTTGCGCAGGGTCCATGATAATCTACTCTGCATCGTTCCAATTTTAGTATATGTACCGCCGAAGCGAGTACTCCACTAGACCACGAGCTGCGGGCGAGTAGCATGGAGAGCAGCATCAAACCAGTCTCTGGACTGAAGACCACAACAACAACAACTGTTAGTTCCATGACGATGCTAAGTAAATGCTTCGTAAGTTAAAAGAGGTATACGAAAGATAGGGCCTCACAATCAGCTTGACAAAAACCAAATAGGTTAGCGACAATACCAGAAAGAGGGGGAGGCCAAGAAATCATTTCGCAAGTCGTGCTCTGTCTCGAGTGCCATAGGACTCAGCCTGCTTGCGCACTTCCCCGTCATGCGATACTGCCTCAGTGGGAGGAAGGGGAAACTGCGAAGCGCAATGTTTCGATGAGAATTCAGTGGCACTACGTACGACTTAGTTTCATATTTTCAACAGCATAGATCACGAACAAAACAAATTTTCGATATTATATAATTATTTCTTTCACCCTGCAGACATAAAACATTTTTTATCTAGTAAACTGTCGACCTACGGACAGACGCAGCCCATTTCACAGACTTTCGCCCACGGCTTGCCTCGTAATCGTGACTTATTTAGTTTTGTAGTCGAAAAACAGTCCTTCACACATATATGATGATCGAAATATTATAGTACTTCTGCAACCTCACTGTGGAGACCTGAAACTCAACCTGACGTCCTGTACAGTTTTAACGTAAAAGCATTTGTTACACTCCACATCAGTCATTTACATCGGCACATGTACATGGGCACTTTCAACCGAAACGGCAAATGGACTAGAAAACAACTCAAAAACAGATGTAAGATTGGCAGTGTCCGCAAAACGCTTAGAAAACTATCCTTGTAATTCTTTCAAGGCCACAATGAATACTTTCAGACCTTGCATTTCTTTCATACCTGTGAGCTTAGGGAACTGGATTCTGTTTGGCAGGATTTGTCCCTTCTGTAATGTAATTTTCTTTTTAAATGCATCCACATCATATCAGAAATGTTCCTCACCATGCAATGTCTCATTATAGGCAGTGCACAGTGAAATCCACTTAAAATCCGAGGGGTGCAATCCATTCCGGGTGTTCTAATTCTCGTTCCTGCGCTTCTTTTTCCTTCATAGATTCAACATTAGTGGGTTTTAAATCGAAAACTAGTTTCAAGCCTGTCCCTACCCAACATATGTTGCAGTCATACATAGTCTTCATACTCTTTATTCACTTCCGTCGAAAAATGTTGCAACTGACAGTAGAATAATATGCTACTGGTCATTAAAATTGCTACACCACGAAGATGACGTGCTACAGACGCGAAATTTAACCGACAGGAAGAAGATGCTGTGATATGCAAATGATTAGCTTTTCAGAGCTTTCACACAAGTTTGGCACCGGTGGAGACACCTGCAACGTGCTGACATGCGGAAAGTTTCCAACCGATTTCTCATACACAAACACCAGTTGACCGGCGTTGCCTGGTGAAACGTTGTTGTGATGCCTCGTGTAAGGAGGAGAAATGCGTACCATCGCGTTTCCGACTTTGATAAAGATCGGATTGTAGCCTATCGCGATTGCGGTTTATCGTATCGCGACATTGCTGCTCGCGTTGGTCGAAATCCAATGACTGTTAGCAGAATATGGAATCGGTGGGTTTAGGAGGGTAATACGGAATTCCGTGCTGGATCCCAACGGCCTCCTATCACTAGCACTCGAGATGACAGGCATCTTATCCGCATGGCTGTAACGGATCGTGCAGCCACGTCTCAATCCCTGAGTCAACAGATGGGGGGGGGGGGGGGGGGGGACGTTTGCAAAACAACAACCATCTGCACGAACAGCTCGACGACGTTTGCAGTAGCATGGACTATCAGCTCAGAGACCATGGCTTCGGTTACCCTTGACGCTGCATCACAGACAGGAGCGCCTGCGATGGTGTACTCAACGACGAACCTGGGTGCACGAATGGCAAAATGTCATTTTGTCGGATGAATCCAGGTTCTGTTTACAGCATCATGATGGTCGCATCCGTGTTTGGCGACATCGCGGTGAACGCACATTGGAAGCGTGTATTCCTCATCGCCATACTGGCGTATCACCCGGCGTGATGGTATGGGGTGCCATTGGTTACACGTCTCGGTCACCTCTTGTTCGCACTTACGGCACTCTGAACAGTGGACGTTACATTTCAGATGTGTTACGACCCGTGGCTCTACCCTTCATTCGATCCCTGCGAAACCCTACATTTCAGCAGGGTCATTCCACACCAAGTGGTCTAAAACTGAAAAAAGTTCCCACCATCATGGTCTCCAATTTTCGTCAAATTTTAACTGTAGCTTTAGTCAAGTGTTGAAGTAAGTTTCCCAAGATTTCAGGCCTCTAGCTGCAATAGCTGCTGATCTAGACCCCCTTGTCTGAAGTGTACTTAGTCCGTGTGCATGCAACATAAAAAAAATGTCATATTTGGAGTCTAATAAAATCGAAACTAATTCATAAGAATGGTTAGTAAGATGCGACCCTGTACAGTTTTTTTTGCTGATTCCAACGAAATTATGTATAACATTACTCATGCAAACCCCGGTCAAATAACTCGACTCAAAGTATACTTCAAAATTTGTCGTGACACAACGCGACAAATTTTGACCAATATTAAGACTGCAATGATTTCCTTGCAGTTGAAGATATGGACTTGAACTTTTGGCCAAGCTTCATGCTTGTGCTAGACATAATGCAGCCGGATTTGCAATGATCCAGGCCATATGGTCGCCCTGCAGTATCTCTTCAAATTAGGCAGTGTCAGCACAAACGGTAAAATTTACCAAAGTTTCAAGCCAATTACTAAAAAATAGTTGGCCTGAATCTGCTTGTGAATAGTATCACCTAAAAGAGAAACTCTTGCTCTACAAGACTGACATTTGTTTTTTTTGCAACGCGACCATTAAGTACTCATTAACTCACATCAAAGTTGTTATATTTTGTATGCGCGATGCACTAATTTTTCTTCATTTCTAGGAATTTGAATCTTAATAGTCGCTTAGAATTAATGATATAATTGGATATTTCATTCGTGTTTTATTCAGTGATTGGCCAGTGAGAGATGTCAGAAGTTAATGAAGAAGAAGAATCGTTGGCCCCCTGTTCAATTGGAAAAGATGCTGCTGCATCGAAGTGCCATGTTATCTTCTATGCTAAGAAGACTGGATTCAAAGCGTTTAGTGATTTCACAGAATGTGACCAGAAATTGCTTGTTTCGCGTTCAGAAGCCAAACTTGACGAAAATTCCATCATTTGCTTCCACCATGAAGCCCTCTTCCTACATGAATATCAAGCGATGCAAAAGAAATGTTGCAATCCATTCAAGAAGAGGAATCACAATGTAAAAGCTGGACTTAGACTGCTTGATAATGAAACAGCTGCCAAACTTTGCCTGTTAAAGAAAAAAGAAGTGATTGATATAAAACCTGGTCAGAAGCTTTGCCCTCGCTGCATGTCGGCACTGAACCAAAAGCTAGAAGATTCATCATCACTATCAACCCAATCTGAACAAGATTTCACAACGGATGAAACTGAACCAGCCATCAACAAAAGTTTATCATTTATTGGTGCTTCACCATTGAAAAGAAGACAACTAAGTAAAAGAGATAAGCAAAGCTATGCAAAAAGAAAGATCTTGGATGCACAAAGTTTAATTGGGAATCAAATTGCTGCTGCTGTAGGAATCAATTACGATGAACAGCCAAGTTCAAGTAAAAGTCGCCCATGCAATAATTGTGCAGATCTTGATAATCTTATAGAAGAGTTGAAAGAAAAATGTAAAGTGTCAAATCGTAGGACAAAAGTTCAAATATTGACCTTGGTTCCAAGAAGCTGGACAATTAAAGATACGACAACAGCATTTAATGTATCAGAAAGAATGGTAAAGCAAGCGAGAAAACTGAAGAATGAGCAAGGTGTTCTAGCTTTTCCAGCAAATCGGCAAGGAAGGAAGCTTTCAGATGAAGTTGTTCAGAAAGTACATGACTTTTTTCAAGATGACGAATTCAGCAGACTTTGTCCAGGGAAGAAAGACTGTGTGCCTGTGAGAATTTCAGGAACAAAGGTGTACAAGCAAAAGCGGTTGTTGCTTTGCAATTTGAAGGAAATGTACGTGTCTTATCAGAAGCAAAATGGACCAGAAATTGGCTTCTCAAAGTTTTGCGAGCTTAGACCAAAATGGTGTGTTACAGTTGGCTCTGCTGGAATGCACTCAGTTTGTGTCTGTACAATACACCAAAATGTCAAGCTTATGCTCACTGGTGCATCAATCAATGAAGACTACAAGGAAATTCTTAGCAAAGCTGTTTGCAGCTTGGAAAACAAGGATTGTATGCTTCATCGTTGTGAAAACCGCCCTGGTCCAGAAGGTGTAGAAGCAGTTATTGCAACATATTTTGAAGATAATGACCCTGAAGAACTGATTGAGTACAAACAATGGATTCATACCGACAGGGATACTTTAGAAACAAAGCAGCTTTCAACAGAAGAGTATGTTGAAGATATTGCAGCAAAAATTTGGAACCTGTCTTGTCATCACTACATTGCCAAGCATCAAAGCCAGCACCTGAAAGCTCTCAAAACTGATTTGAAAGAAGGCGAATTCATAATACTAATGGATTTTGCTGAAAACTATTCATTTATTGTTCAAGATGCAGTGCAAGGCTTTCACTGGGAAAACAGTCAAGCAACAGTTCATCCATTTGTAGTCTACTACTGTGAAAACGAAGAGGTGCAATGTGTGAATCTTTGTGTTATTAGTGACTGCCTTCGACACGATACGATTACTGTCCATGTTTACATTGGAAAAGTAATCAATTACCTGAAGATGCAATTTTCCAAAATAAGCCACATCCACTACTTCAGTGATGGTTCAGCTGCACAATATAAGAATTTCAAGAATTTTCTCAACTTATGCTATCACAAAGAAGATTTTGAAATAACAGCAGAATGGAATTTCTTTGGAACAAGCCATGGAAAGTCGCCTTGTGATGGCATTGGAGGCACAACAAAACGGTTGGCAGCAAGAGCAAGTTTGCAACGTCCATATGAAAACCAGATTCTAACACCCAAAGATCTTTTCAACTTCTGCAATGATAATATCAATGGAATCAAATTCTTTTTCATCAGCAAAGAGGAAGTTGAAGAAGAAAAAGCTTCTCAAGAAGAAAGATTCCTGCAAGGGCACACTCTAGCTGGCACAAGAGAAAACCACCATTTTTTGCCCATTGATATGACGACAATTAAGGTCAGTAGAGTTTCTAATGATGCGACATCTTTTTTGGCCAAAATTAGTGCTGCTGAAGTAGTAGTTCAAGTCATGGATCTTCAGCCTGGGCAGTATGTTGCTTGCATTTATGAAAAGAAATGGTGGATTGGAAACATCGTTGAAATCTCAGTCGAACAGAAAGATGCTTTCATAAGCTTTATGCATCCTCATGGTCCTGCAAGTTCATTTTATTGGCCCTTAAGACGTGATACTTGCTGGATTCCAGAACAACTTATCATTGGTGTTATTCCAGCTCCATCAGTGACATCATCTGGTCGGCAATACAGTTTTCCTGAAAGCATTCTCTTGCAAATCAACGATGCTTCCAGAATGATGAAGTAACTGAGGAAGACAGGCTTGGGAACCTGCATAAAGAAACCCACAATCAGGCTTGGGATCCTGTGGTAAAGACACCCTGTAATCAGGCTTGGGAACCTGCAGTAAAGATACCCACCCGTGGCTGTTACTGCATGGCTATCGGGCGTGGCCCCTATGGCGATGGGGATGCTGGTTTTATTGTGATAACCAGTAATGGCTCAGCCATCATGGACCAACGCAGGGCACTGCGCACACAAAATATAAGATACTTTGACCTGAGTAAATAAGCACTTAATGGAAGCGTTGCAAAAGAAAAATATATCCATCTCGTAGAGCAAGAGTTTCTCTTTCAGATGATACTATTCACAATTAAATCCAGGCTGACTATTTTGTAGTAATGGGCTTTGAACTTTGGTAAATAAAGCCATTTGCGCTGACACTGCCAAATTTGAAGAGATTTTGCAAGGCGACTATAAAGCCTGGGTAGTTGGAAATCCAGCTGTATTATGTCCAGCACAAAGATAAGACTTGGTAAAAAGTTCAAGTCCATATCTTTATCTGCAAGGAAATTATTGCAGTCTGAATATTGGTCAAAATTTGTCGCATTAAGTCACGACAGAATTAGGGGTACACTTTGAGTCGACTTGTTTGACCGGATTTTGCATCAGTAATCTTATAATTAATTTCGTTTGAATCAGCACAAAAAACTGTACAGGGTCTCATCTTACTAACCATTCTTATGAATTGGTTTCAATTTTATGAGACCCCAAAAATGGCATTTTGTCTGATGTCGCGCGCATGCGAACTTACTACCCTTCAGACAAGGGGGTGTAGATCAGCAAGTATTGCAGCTAGAGGCTTGAAATCTTGAGAAACTTAATTTAGCACTTGACTAGTGCTACAGATAAAATTTGAAGAAAATTGGAGACATGATGGTGGGAAGGTTTAGACCACTTGGCATGGAATGACCCAGCAGCATAATGCACGACCGCATGTTGCAGGTCCTGCACGGGCCTTTCTGGATACACAAAATGTTCGACTGCTGCCCTGGCCAACACATTCTCCAGATCTCTCACCAATTGAAAACGTCTTGTCAATGGTGGCCGAGCAACTGGCTCGTCACAATACGCCAGTCACTACTCTTGATGAACTGTGGTATCGTGTTGAAGCTGCATGGGCAGCTGTACCTGTACACTCCATCCAAGCTCTGTTTGACTCCATGCCCAGGCGTATCAAGGCCGCTATTAGGGCCAGAGGTGGTTGTTCTGGGTACTGATTTCTCAGGTTCTATGCACCCAAATTGCGTGAAAATGCAATCACATGTCAGTTCTAGTATAATACATTTGCCCAATGAATACCCGTTTATCACCTGCATTTCTTCTTGGTGTAGCAATTTTAATGGTGAGTAGTGTAGCTGCCTCTTTTGCTGCAAAAAGCCACATGAATCTGTGGAAGTCCTTTATACCGCAAACAAATAACGAAGGGTAAATAGCGCTGACACCACAATTCTGCCGACCTGAGAGAATTTTGCCGCCCGAGAAATGAATGAATGAGTAGTCGAGCTGTACTGGGTTCTTTCCGAGAGGTACCGAGCAAAGCTGGGATGTTGCCCGATCCTCGGCCCATACGTGACCCGCACATCTGGCTGTTTGTATGCCTTGGCCGGCCCTGGAGGTTCGAGCGAGTGTGATCAGTGGATGTAAGTCTTTTAAGTATCTGAAGATTATGATGTCATCAAACGGAAAAGTGATGGTGACATAAACAAGAAAATAGGACAGAGCAGGAGGGCCTTATGACAACTGAACTCGGTCGTTTGGAATAACAAAATAACAAAAAGGTCCAAACGGGGTATACACTGTCCAGTTGTTGAAAACAGCGCTATGCACCGAGCAGAAACGTGGCTAATAAACAAGCGTCAGAGAAACAAATTGCTTGCACTAGAGATAGACATTCAGAGGTGAAGTCGTGGCATCTCCAAGCTCAACCGAGTATCAAATGCCACCATTACAGAACCTTTGGGTGTCGATAAATCAGTAATAGACACCAGAGAGATGAAACGTCTAAAATGGTACGGACATTTAGACAGACGATAACCGATGTGGCAGCGGACTCCAGCGGAAAGAAGAAGCGTGAACGGCCTAGGAGGGGCTGGAGTCGAGAGGTCCATGATACAGTGGATGTCAGAGGACTACAAGAAGGAGACTGGCTCGATCGGAGGAAGTGGGACACAGCAAGCTAGAAGTGGCGCCAGCCATAGAATACTCGCAAGATGAAGATGATGATGATGATGCACTGTGAGTTAACGGGATTAACCTCACATACTTTTCATATGAGAAAAACTCATTGTGTTAATGCGCTTTATTTGGGCAGTCACTGAATATCGATAGTTCTAAATACGCACTGTGGTAACGTCACAGCGACCATACACGGTGTTAGGGGAGGAAAGGTCAATATTTTACACAGTGATAGTATAAGTAATTCTGAACAAAAAATGTTATATGAACATAGCTGTTCAAAATGCTTCGTTAGGGAGGTATGGGTATTGAAAGGAGCTTTAATTCTGCAAAACTGATGTGCAGAACTGAACGTATACGCAATACAACTGGACTGTAACGTGATTTTCTTGAAAACAATGTTACAGAGAAGTACAGTTACGTTACACATTTTTACATAATGTTTATTTACTTTGCATTTAGTACATAATGCATTACAACATGCATGTTACATGTATTCAGTTGAAAAAGACGTACCACGTCTTTTACAGACGTCGTACAGTTCACAGAATAGGTTCGACTATCCCATCGTGAACGTCAATGCACTTTTGCGCTCTAGCGATAACATGTTGAGTTGTTTGTTCAGTTGCCTGTGGTTGGTTCCTAATCAATTCAGCAGCGACGAAGCAGTTCATTTCGTGTACTTACCTTCACTTTGTGCACCTCTGATTTCATCCAACTCCATAAACAGAAATCTAAAGGTGTAAGGTCAGGTGATCTTGGAGGCCACGTGCACGCTCGGACGAAAAATGTCTACTTGGAAGAGAGCCTGTTGCACGCAAAGTGATAAGCACTTTGGTAAACACCCTGCGATCAGGTAATCGTCAAGCCGGAAAGCGTGTGTGGTATTCTTCTCTTGAACTGGTAGCACTACCGTCGCAGAAGCCATAAACATAGGCCTACACCAATCTACATATTCCTCATTACTGTAGACGTCTGGCGTTGTTAGCAGCGCTAGTACGAACACAGTTAACAGCATGCACTACACAGCTAACCGATCCGTCGCCGGTACACTACACAATGCGGCTTACACGGCACAAGTGCGCAAACAACGGCTGATTATACTCGTACTACGTAGTACGTGCGTCACATGACCATAATATGCGGTAGGTTGCATAGCGTAAACATAGCATGAACTAGTGCATTGTCTGGAAGAAAATCACGTTACGGTCTCGTTGTATTACGTATACGTTCACGTTGTGCACATTAATTTTACAGAACTGAAGATCCTTTCAATACCCACACCTCCCTAACGAAGTATTTGCGGGCCTATGTTCGTATAACATTTTTTGTTCAAAATTACTTATACTATCACTGCTTAAAATATTGATCTTTCCTCCCCAAACACCCCGTATTATTCGCGTTTCTGGTGAAAGTCGACTGGTTGTATCACGCACTCTCCTTGACCCGAAAACTTCACGATACCCGATTAGTGCAAACACCAACATGCAGAAGATGTGGTCTGCATGATTTTAGTTACTCATTTTACACAATGAGGACTGTGCGTATGGAAGTGATAGGAACAGAATACTCAGTCACTTGCATTAAGATCGCTGTTTTCGTTGGTTTTTTTTTTTTTCGTGAAACTGAACACTGGGCGTGCACTATTTTGACTACAGTTTTGTCTCGGTGGACATGATGAAGTTAGTTAGTTACATGTTTCAGAGATCATTTGAACGATCCATTTATCGAAATGATCTGGAACGAGTCAGTTTACAGAACATATACAGGGTGTTACAAAAAGGTACGGCCAAACTTTCAGGAAACATTCGTCACACACAAATAAAGAAAAGATGTTATGTGGACATGTGTCCAGAAACGCTTAATTTCCATGTTAGAGCTCATTTTAGTTTCGTCAGTATGCTCTTCCACCTACGCTCAATGGAGCACGTTATCGTGATTTCATACGGGATACTCTACCTGTGCTGCTAGAACGTGTGCCTTTACAAGTACGACACAACATGTGGTTCATGCACGATGGAGCTCCTGCACATTTCAGTCGAAGTGTTCGTACGCTTCTCAACAACAGATTCGGTGACCGATGGATTGGTAGAGGCGGACCAATTCCATGGTCTCCACGCTCTCCTGACCTCAGCCCTCTTGACTTGCATTTATGGGGGCATTTGAAAGCTCTTGTCTACGCAACCCCGGTACCAAATGTAGAGACTCTTCGTGCTCGTATTGTGGACGGCTGTGATACAATACGCCATTCTCCAGGGCAGCATCAGCGCACCAGGGATCCCATGCGATGGAGGGTGGATGCATGTATCCTCGCTAACGGAGGACATTTTGAACATTTCCTGTAACAAAGTGTTTGAAGTCACGCTGGTACATTCTGGTGCTGTGTGTTTCCATTCCACGATTAATGTGATTTGAAGAAAAGTAATATAATAAGTTCTAGCATGGAAATCAAGGCGTTTCCGGACACATGTCCACATAACATTTTTCTTTCTTTGTGTGTGAGGAATGTTTCCTGAAAGTTTGGCCATACCTTTTTGTAACACCCTGTATACGTCATTTGGTAGGATATGTTCTGAGGCATCAGAATCACCAATTTGGTATTGGAGGGCAGCGTGGAGGGTAAAAGTCGTAGAGGGTGACCAAGAGATGAATACACTAAACAGATACAGAAGGATGTAGGTGGCAGTAGGTACTGGGAGATGAAGAAGCTTGCACAGGATGGATTAGCATGGAGAGCTGCATCAAACCAGTGTCAGGACTGAAGACCACAACAACAACAACAGTGTTAACATTAATGAACATATTTTTAGTGGTGCTCGTGCAACAACACTTAACCGGACGACCCACATGTGGTCTGAAGTTATGGTCTGTAGCTAAAAGTCGTTATGGTTATCTTTTAACTTTTTCTTAAAAGACTGTGAAATCTTGCTTCTTGAGCGTTTTAGTGTAGAGTCGAAAAGTTCAGTGCTTACCGCACACATTTGGTGCTTATTCATTTCATCTCAGCAAATGAGGATTCTTGTGGCTATCATTTTCTGGTCATGAATCTCAACCGAGCGGTTGGCTCGAAACTAATGCAGAGATTTTGAAAAATGACTTCAAACTGGCAAAATGTTTTGCGTTTTTGGATCAATAAATTTTTTTAATGAGCTCATGGTGTGCCCTTGACATGACTTACGGCTTATTTCATGCATAACATTAGGACTGCTAGAGGTCTACAACCAACGAAAATTGAACTCAAGAACTTTTTATGCCTGAGCTCTTCAACCCACCGCCTTCGTATATATTCACTGTTCCTCTTTCAGTACGCTACGTGCCTGTGAATACTGCATCACAACAAGGTTCCAAAATACTGTGAATAAACAGTGTGTCACAAACAAAAACTACAGCTTATATCTGAGAATTTGGCGTTCAGTGTTTTTCATTTTCTTGACACTCCGTTGGAAATGGAAGAAGCGTTCTGACAAGGGTCAAGGAACTGTTATACATTCGGTCAAGAAACTGTTATACATTCGATCAAGAAACTGTTCTACGTTATCTAAGGAAAAATAGCAGGATGCCCCTACGTAATTTCACGAGTGGGGAACCAGCCAGTATAAGACGAGTTGGGAGAAGTGTTGTCTTGCCAGGGGCCCTATTCTGTATCGTTCATACCGAGCGGTGTAGTAGGTTAGTTTCGGTAGTGACGTCATTTTCGGTTCTTTCTCGAAATATTCTATTCAGTAATTTTCTGAGACTTGTTACCGAAAGGTCTTCCCACCGATTTTACGACAATTGTACCGAGAGGTTTTGTATTTCGGTCTGGCCCTGTCGATCGGTGAACTGTGGTTTATGTACACCTATAATTTGTTATTTTAAACATATTTAGCGGTTTTAGCTTTGGATTTAGTGATTGTGTTACTAAAGAATCACCAGAGGACGCATCCAGTTGGAAAGTGAGCTCGTAATAGACTATTTTCCTTCGTTAGAAATATGGTTAGGTTAGGTTGTTAATGTGAATGATTACATAAAAAAAGTTTTCGATCAATATTCTCTCAAAATACGTGTTATTTTTATGCAAATAAGAGTTTAAAGATCATTAAATATGAAGACATCGGCTCTGCTTACGTATATTACATGAGTGTGAACTGACGTTACTAGTGCCTTTGTGTACCTTTTCCCACAAATAGGTTAGTTAGTAACTATCGAAACGTGTTTACAACTTTCAAGTAACAATGGAAAGCAATTATATGAAGCCTGATATTGGAAACCTTCCAAACTATCACGCATTTATGACTTACGCAGCACCGTTTGGCAACGAAGTCAGCCTACGTTTCTCTACACAATACTACAACAAATGAGCACTGCGTGTCTGTTGTCAGGCGTGGCCAAGTGGTGAGTAGTTGGCCTTTGGCTGTGCTGCGGTGAGGACGCTCTGTTTGTGTTCCTGCCGCGGATCGAGCGCTCGTGTTGTTTACATCGTACTCGGCCGTTTCGCGCGTGCCGTACTCAGCATATAGATCACTATGGCGCACCAATACAGAAAATCGACGCTCTAATTTACGTTCCGCAACGAATTTGCACGGCCTAAAGCACTAGAAGTCGAACGATTTCTACGAGAAGAAGTTAAAATCCCGGCGACCGACATTCTCGGCATTCACTTGTCCATTGTGAGTAGTATCGTATATGTCAAGATCATCAACAACGCAACATGTGAACGGATCCTTCGGGACACGAAACAGGGCCTCCGTTTCTCCCATGCTGATGGCAATGTGGGCACTGTGCACGTCGATTATTCTGGCATGGGACTTCGCACGATCACTGAATATCGGTGGCTGCCGTGCCATCGTCATCTACGATGGGCAACCGAAGACCTGCTCTGGTTGCTGGAAGGAGGGACACCTCAGATCAGAACGTATCCAACGTCGAATCACTCAACTGCCGCCAGCTGACGCGGACCCGCCATCGCAGCCGACGCTGCTTCCCGTGACTTATGCAGCAGCCCTCACGACAGCTACCATTTCACCACGACAGCCGACATCCACTGTTGGGTCTCGGCTCCATCCTCCAATACAGGTCGATGATGACGCACCCGTTCCACAAGCTACGGATTCACTTCCGAGGCCGCCGCCCCCGTCGACGGATAACAACATACATGACGATAGCATGGTCGTAGACTCGCTTATTGTGCCTACGGCCGCCTTTGTGCCGGAACGTCGTGAATCTTTGCCATCGTCTGACATAGAAGGACACACCAGGAAGTAACGCTCTCCGAAGCGACGGAAGCGGAGGCGTAGAGCAACTTCCGAACGGGATGAGACACAGCCTCCAGAGGACGACGACTCCACCTTCAATGACGACGCTACCACAGAGACAGCCGCCATTTGCTGCAGTCACCGAACGGAACTGAGGACAAACCACATATATCTCCAGTGGCAAAATCGGATGCCGATATGCAGGACAGATGCTGCCCACCACCTTCTGCCGTGTCCTGAGGAAGCTAGGGAAGCCGATCTTGCTTTGAGTTCCCCGACGTGGGCGGATGACCACGACGACGACGGAACCATGCCAGTTACGCCAACAGGGCCCACGCCATTGGCGGCGGCTCTGTAGAAAGGACTGCAGGTGAGGTTTGGGGGGATGCAGAGGTGTCAATACAGTCAGAAGCGTCATAGGTAATTCCAGTCTTAATGGATAACTTAACACCTGCGGTTCGGCAACAAGCTTATCGTATCGCCACGCTTAACCTCAACACGATACGAACGGCAGTGAAGATACAGTTGCTGCGTGAGATGCTTCGTTCTTCGGATGTTGACACTGCCCTGTTGCAAGAAGTGTATATAGCGACCCTCCCCGTTTTCTACGGTTATGTGACATATGTGTCACCGGCGGATCGGAATGGCAGCGGTACGGCAATACTAGTGCGCGACGGAATTGCCATCGACGAAGTGACTTACCTTCCGTCAGGCAGGGGGCTGGCGATCACAGCACTGGGCACGCGCATCATTAACATTTACGCTCCATCAGGAACTGACCAACGCCGCGAACGATCGCTGTTCTACTCGGAGGATATCGCCCCCCTCTTTATCAGCCGCTTCGATCAATATATCTTCGGCGGCGACTTTAACTGTGTGCTCCACCCCAAAGACCAAGTCCCACATTTCTCGACTTGTCAAGAACTTCGGCTCCTGGTTCGAGATCTGCTTCTCACCGACACGTGGGAGACAGTGCACAGTGACCGTCCCGGGCCGACATACCTTACTAGTCACTCAGCCAGTCGCCTAGACCGCATTTATGTCTCACGAGCTCTAGCGCCGGGAGTATTGGACGCCGAACGTTGGCCGCTTGCCTTCTCTGATCATAGCGCTTTCATATGCACACTCACTCTACAACAGCAGCGGATATGGCGCAGCCGAGGACCCTGGAAGCTGAATGTGGCACATCTTCAAACCCCGGAATGCCGTCAGATTATCGCCAACACATGGCTGGATTGCGAAAGTCGCATTTCCCCGATACCCTTCGACTCTAGCTAGCATGGTGGGTGGACTGTGCAAAACCAGCGTTTCGGCGTGTGCTAACACAATTCGGAAAAGATATCGCAGCTTGGCATCGTCACACATTGGACTTTTATTACACGATGCTCCGCGAACTCGCCAGCCAACCACCATCTCCAAACCGACAAATGGAAAGCCGCCGAATTAAAGGTAAAATATTGTCTCTTACGAGGAAACGTTTGGAGGGGGTCGTTGTGCGATTGCGACGTCAAGACCGAGCGGAAGGAGAAAACCCATCTATGCATCACATCGTGCTCGACAGCTGCCGACGCCGACAGCAGCTGATCACGGACCTCTTATTGCTAAGTGGTAGGGTCGTAATGACTCAGGCGGCGGTTACAAAAGCCTTTGCAGATCACTATCGCCAGTTTTACGACGAGGTGAATACAGAGGACGAGGAAGCGGACGATCACGACATACTGCAGCACGTGTCGCACACCCTCGACAATGCAGCAGCGGCGACACTGTTAGGTGGAATTACACGGGACGACATCGAGGACGCGCTTAACAAGGGAGCACTCAACAAATCTCCCGGGCCAGACGGACTGCCGCTCGAGTTTTATCGGACTTTCCGCGATCTAATGATGCCCCGATGGATTATCATGTACCAAGAACTGATCACCCCCGGTTCCCACGTGCCACCTGCATTCGTGGAAGGTCTCCTTATACCGATACACAAGCCATCCAGAGGTCGGACCGTCGAGGACTACAGGCCAATTACAATGCTCAACTCGGACTATAAAATCTTCGCCCGCCTACTCGCCAGCCGCATAAAGAAGGTTCTGCCCCTACTCCTCTCAATGGAGCAAACGACACAGGGCGGAGTGACCAACATGCAAATGGCAACCAGCGAATGCAGGGATTTAATAGCCATCGCCACATCCTGTCGCCTTCGAGCTGCTCTGATCTCCACTGATTTCGACCACACCCTCGACAGAGTTCACCACAAGTTCCTTCTGTCCGTTATGGCCCTCATGGGCTTCCCGCCTGACTTTCTCGACATCTTTCAGCGCCTTTTCCGTGGAGCTGCATCCCGTGTACTGGTGAATGGACGGATTGCGGGTCCCTTTCCGATCCGACGGTCAGCTCTCCAAGAATGCCCACTCTCCATGATCCTTTACGCGATCGCACTCGAACCACTTGTCGGAGGGTTGAAAAACAGGCTCTCGGGCATGTCATTGAGGGATCACACCTTTCACTGCAGGATATATGCTGATGACCTTCTATTACTTGTCCGATCTGCTGACGAGGTACGCTCGGTGATACAATGGATCAATCGCTATGGATTGGTAGCGGGCAGCCTCATGAATGTGGCCAAGTCGGCAGCAATGCCCATTGGGAGAGGTCTACAGGAGGACGCTTTAGCCCCACTCCCACTAGTTAACAAGATCCGGTTCTTGGGCATAAAATTTACACAGGATGTGCGCCGCACCGCTGCCATGAACTATGCACGATTACTACAGGCAATACGCACAGAAGTTCGCCGGAACTTACTTCGACGGATGGACCTCCTACAGCATGTGGAATACCTCAACCTTCACGTGGCGACTAAGATGATCCACATGGCCCAGGTCCTACCGATATCGACAGCGATGGCACACAGACTGCAAGCAGCGTTTGGATATTACCTTACCGCCGCACACCTATTCAAAGTCCGCTACGAAACACTCACCCTCCCTCCGCGTGATGGCGGACTGGGACTTATAAATGTACGAGCGAGAGCTACAGCGTTATACTTGTGCACAATGATGAAATTGTGGACCCACAAAGATGCTTCCCTTACGGGACGTCTGTTAGAGGAATTGCTGCCGGCGTCTCTTCTGCCACGTGTCACGGTTGCGCACATTACGCCCTCACTCTCGCACCTCTCGGCATCTATTCTTGAGTATAGTTACGTGCATCCAGACCTTCCCAACACTCGCACTCCCAAGGCGAGAGAAGTTTACAGACTGCTGCTAAGGTCCATCCCTCGCAATGTGATTGAGAGAAAGAGCCCTATGACCCTATGGCCTGCAGTGTGGAGAGCGGTCTAGAAGCCGTTCCTCCCCACGCGGGTACGAGCCGCGTGGTACCAGGTGGTGAACGGGAAGGTTGTAACACGACAAAGGCTGCACGCTATTGGGATGACGGATTCCCCCCTTTGCCCACGTTGCCACTTCGTGGCTACTGACGAACACCGTTTAACATGCGGATCGGCGTTAGAGGTATGGCTGCTAGTGCAGAAGATCCTCGCCTGCTACCTACGTATCGCGCCTCGCACAATTGAGCCACGGCTCCTCCTTTGTCCAGAGGATACTTATTTCCCACCTGCGAAAACTCACGCTCTCACATGGTTTAAAGGCATGTCCATATACTACCTCTTTCGAGATGATGAGAAGATGGTGCTTGATTATTGGCAATTTCTCCAGGACAGTCATAGCACACTTGAGTGTACACCCCGATACCGACAACTATTTGCGAACTATTTGCGCAGTGTATTTGATAACCCCCCTCACAGTTGGGGAGTACCGGGCAGAGGATGACCGCCTTCATGGGGCTCCACACGCTGCGAAATGTTGTGCCAAATTGGAACATGGAATCTGTACGCAGATGGGCCATGCACATGGAATGGCGTGCGGGAGTTGGTTACATTTTTCTTTCTTTATTATCTATCATCACACTATTCATTTCAAATTCTATTTCTTTAGGTTAGAAGGAACTCTTGTTCTGTTGTTGCTACGGATGTACATTCTAATTGTCGTAACTGAAAGACGCCTTTTCCATATATTAAAAAAAAAGGTTGGCAGAGAAAATAATTTACAATTTAAAAAAAATTTTTAAAACGAAAAAAAAGTGTTTAGCGCGCGGGAATGCGATACCAAAAGGCACAGGTTTGCGCATGGCGGGATGCAAAAAAAAATTTATTTTTCGTCCTCATATATGGAACACGTTCTGAAACATTGTTATTCGTGTAAGTTAAGATTTTTCTGCAATATTCGTTATTACTTACATGTAAGAGCGCACTTTCTCAGTAATGATTTCTGTGTGTTTAAAATACGAAATATGAAATTGTCGGAGATGAAATAATTCACCATTTTTTCCGAATATGTAGCGATTTCCGAGTATACGGTTAGACAGGAATCTAAGAGCACCACTTAAATTACTGGGAATGTAACTAGCGGCAGTCATCTTCATAATCTTGCTTGTCACAAGTATTTATCTGCGATCGAATCCTCAACCACAGTAGACAGAGATGAAAGATCTCTGCCGTAATATTTTTAGACTGTAGAACCATATACGAAACATTTTCGTTCATGAGATACATGTTATAAACTTCGACGAACTGCGGGAGCTCTCGAAAATGCGTTTTTTTTTTTTCAATTTTTGTTTTCAAGACCCAAATCGTTGACGCATCATATAGCGAAGTGGGCTACTTAATCATTTGGAGCTCTAGGAGCGTGTTGTAACCACATTCTGTTCGTCTTCTTATTCTTTGGAACTCTCAGAATCAATTTTTCGAGTGTTTTTATAGATGTATTAGAACAATGTGGTACTACACACTATTCCTAACTCATTTTCCGAAACGTAAAATCGAAAACACGATGTCAGTGTGAATGAGAATAAGATGACATAATGCGGTATTTACGACAATCTGCAGAACACAGTCAAATACGCTATCTTTATAAGGCATGCATGTAAACATGCGGTCAGAGAAACTGTAAAATTTTTTATGCATTTCAGCTGAAAATCATGGAAATGGATATACTGCGCCTGATACTGTTAAGGAGGAGGCAAGGGCGATGAAGGCGGGCACGTCAGCTCGATGGAATGCGGCGTCATGCGTTATGGCAACGTAAACGCAATTTTCGGTACTTGGAAGAATAGCGCGCCTGTGTCGTCTGCTAGCCGCTTTGTGTTCGTGGCGCTGTGCGCGCTGCAGTGCGCATGCGCGGGTCTGCGACCGCTTGCTTTTGATTGACTTGCGCTACACGAACCGACAACAGCGCTTCGGTTCTCTAGACCCGAACGGTATCGCTGCCGAAATGCATATTGAATAATGCAGAGACTCTAACTCGAGTACTAGACCGTTCGGCGCTCTTGAGTACCGAAACGATCGGCGCAATGGCGGAAAGATACAAAATGGTCACCCAGTAGAGAAGCAGTAACAGCAGAATGGTTCGACCAGGAGAGCTCAGTTACTCAAAAGCGGGCGACGCCTGAGTAACAAATTCATCAGGAACATTTCTCCCCTTCTAAAACAAGAAACAACCACAAACAAACCAAGACCAGGCAGACCTCATGTACTGACGGACAGAGACCGTCGAGCATCACGGAAGGTGGTTGTAAGAAATCGCATGAAACTAGCAGAAGCAATCACTCGTGAGTTCCATAGTGCTACCAGCAGCCCAGTTAACACAATGATTGCGCATAGAGTGGAGTAGAGTGGTCGAACAGCTCCTCATAACCCACACACTTCCGTAGTCTATATTAAACGATGCTCAAAATGGTGTCAAGAGCGACGCTACTGAACTGTGGATTACTGCGAACGAGTCATTTGGAGAGATTAATCACGCTGTACTTCGTGGCAATCCAATGGAAGGGTTTGGGTTTAGCAAATCTATGGAGATCGTTACCTGCCATTATGTGTAGAGCCAATAATGAAGTACGGAGGAGGTGGTGTTAGGGTATATGGATATTTTTCGTGGTTTGGTTGTGGCCCCCTTATGGCGCTGAAGAAAACACCAAATGCAGGAGGATACGAACACGTTTCACAACATCGTGTACTGCGTACAGTAGAGGAACAGTTCAGAGGACATTATGGTTTTATCAGCATGGCAACACAGCATCTGCGAGGCTATGCTTTGTGGACTATAGCATTCCTAACATGGACTGACCTGTCCAGAGCTCCGTCGTGAAGCCAATGGAACATCTTTGGCATCAGTTACAATGTCGACCTTAATCCAGACTGCAGCATCCAACATCACTATCAACTCATGTTTCGGTTCTTGAGGTAGAATGGGCTGCCAATTACTGCACAGAAATTCAGTCATCTCGCTGAAAGTGTCCCCAGCAGAGTTCAGGCTGTCATGTAGGCGAACAGTGGTCACTCAGTTTCTTACTGTCCACTAATAGCTGCCCAGATATTTTTCTACAAACAGCGTATACGAGATCTGTTCAGAAAATTCCGGAACTTTCTCCACAGAATTTGTTCACCTTACCTTTTACTTACGCGCGACGGCCTTGCCGCAGTGGTTACACTGGTTCCCGTGAGATCACCGAAGTTAAGCGCTGTCGGGCATGGTCGGCACTTGAATGGGTGACCATCCGGGCCTCCGTGCGTTGTTGCCATTTTTCAGGGTGCACTCAGCCTCGTGATGCCAATTGAGGAGCTACTCGACCGAATAGTAGCGGCCTCGGTCAAGAGTACCATCATAATGACCGGGAGAGCGGTGTACTGACCCCACGCCACTCCTATCCGCATCCTCCATGGAGGATGACACGGCGGTCGGATGGTCCCGGAAGGCCACTCATGGCCTGAAGACGGAGTCCTTTTTTTTTTTACCTTTTACATATTGTGCACGGTCTCCTTCGAAATACTCTCCTCCATAATTGATACGCCGCTCCCAATGCGCGTTTCCACTTATGGAAGCAATCTTGGTACGCCTCTTGCTGAATCGCGCGAAGTGCCATCTGCGAATTTTCTTTTATCTAGTCTATCGTTGGAAATCTTCGTCCTTCCAACGGGGTTTTCAACTCTGGAAAAAAAAGTCCACAGGGGCCACATCGGGAGGGTACGAAGAATGAGGCACCACAGTGATTTCGTTTTTTGTGCAACTAGTACGCTCCAACAGGGATGACTGTGCGGGTGCGTTATCGTGATACAAGAGCCACGAATTGTCTCGCCACATTTCAGTTCGCTCTCACATTTTCTCACAGGCGACACAACACATCCCAATAGTACCATCGATTAACAGTTTGTCACTGTGGCATGAATTCATGATGAACTAATCCTTCAAAGTTAAAGAAAGCTATCAGCATGGCTTTGACATTTGACCTGTCCTTGAAACGTCCCCTTTGAACAATTATACATGACTGTGCTTAAACTGACACACAATATTCTTAGCGCAACGCAATCTGACTTTCAAAAATCCCTACACAATAATGGCCCTGACTAACATTAACCTATACCTTTCACAAATCACTTACCTCACAAAAATCTTCGTTACTCAAACTACTGCAATACAGCGAGCGCCACTACTGCCAGCTAAATAAAAGATTCAAACTACGGAAGGCACTAGCTACTGATAGGCATAGTTAGCAAATGAAAGATTTTGATAGAGAACAAACACTGTATTTACCTTAATAGTCATAATATATATAGCAGTTCATGACATCCAGTCTTACAAATTTCAAAATTCCGCCGTCTCTCTCCCCACACCCACCACTGCTGGCGGCTCACCTCCAACTGCGCAACACTACGCACTGTTAACATCCAGCTGCCCAACACTACAATGGCAGACAACAATGCAAACTAGCCACAGACTGCACACAGCACAGCCAGTAGCGTTACCAATATAAAAATCTAAACAGCCTACTTACAACCTGACGAGCTTTTTTGGTCTTGGTCAATCTTTCTCGACCCATTCTAAAGATTTAAGATTGAACCTTGGTCTCAACGTCATAACTGTGGACCCGCATCTCATTCTCTTAAGGAATATCTCGTTCTCACAGCCCTTCACAGATTGCGAGGCGAAGATCTTTCTGGTGTTGACTCACGATCCGTGGGACGAACTTGGCGACAACACAATGCATTCCAAGACGCTGTGTCAGGATTTCATGACATGATCCAACTGAAATGTTACATTCTTCTGCACTCTCTCGGACAGTCAGTCTTCGATTGATCCGCACCATTTCGTTGATGTCCCCGACACGAACCTCGTCAGTAAATGTCGAAGGGCACCCTTATCGACGGTCATCTTTAACATACGTCTGGCCATTTGTAAACCGTGTGAACCATTCGTAACACCGAGTATGGCTTAAGCACCCTCAACGTGGGCTTCCTGCATCGTTTGGTGTGTCTCTGTAAAGGTATTCTTGAGTTTCACACAAAATTTAATACAGACGCGTTGCTTCTTTACTCTTGCCATCTAGAAATTCGCAAACTTTGCAACACAACGTTCTACTCAATGCAGCACTGAGCAATAACTAACGGACATACGACAATGAAACTTTCGGTAGTTACACATTGAACACAGGCGTGTGCAGGGATGTCAACCGTATTTCGCTCCAACACAGCATTGGCGCGATACTACGAATGTTCCGCAGTTTTTTTGAACAAACCTCGTGCGTGCAAATTTGTACCGTTCTAGAATTTACTTAGCAAATGCTGAAATTTCATTTGAACTAAATCCTGTTGCTAATTTCAGCTCCCGAGAGAAATGTATACAGTTAAATTAGAATCCTTGGAAGTTTCAACGATGCTATACGACGGTTCCTTAAGCTGATACCGTAAATCATCTTGCTATTCCTTTCCTAAGGGGGGAGACTTAATCTCCCCTGTGTTCGTACTTTAAAAAGATGCAATAGTAATTCAAAACAAAAATATAAACAACTTTCTACTAAGAGCACTAAATGTGCGAAGACATCAGTTTTGTAGCCCGCGCCGCCGCACCATGAGTATTGGGGTGTCTGCCTGCTTGAGACTCGACTGCCCTCAGTCTCTGCCTATCTTCCCTTACCTGGCTGTGTGCGCCTGTGCGTCCTCGGCTCCCCTCCACTTCCCCTCTTCCACGAGGGGCGGTGCGCTGCACTTGCTAGCAGGTATCGAGACTAGTCTCTGCCGCTTCTATGCTGGCTTTTAACACGGAAGTGAACAGTCGCGCGGTTTGTGTTCATAGCCATTCTTGTGTGATTTTAGTGCATGTTTTCGGATGTCGCCAAAATGAGTGAGCGAGCAACTGAATACCTTATAGAATTTTTTTAAAACGCCTTTTTCTACATTAACGTACCGTAGGAAAAAAGTGCGAATTGAAGGACAAACGACCTACTCCTATACTCAGTGTTGTTTTAAGTGAAGCCAAACAAAAACTCACTTTTCAGAGAGCCTGGTACGAAAAGTATACTTGGCTGACTGCGAGTGCAGTTAATAACAGTTTATATTGTTATATATGTCTTCTGTTTGGTGGTGAAAAGGAATGGTGCAATAGGGCATTTGTACAATAAAGAAGTTTGACAGGAAAGCAAGCACCAAACCATCAGATATCAAAACGTTTCCTGCAGAACAAAGAATCATTTCAGTTATTGGGCAAAAGTAGAATTGAGCACGCCCTTTCTGAAGCCGCTCGTCTGACACCAATAAAGTCAACGAAAAAGTTGCATCCAACAGGAGAGTATTGGCTTGTACTATTCAGGCAATTGTATTTCTTTGTAAACAAGAACTAGCCTTTCGCGGCCATCGAGAAGATGAATCCTCTAAAAAAAAAAAAAATCTATGGTCATCAGTCCCCTAGAACTTAGAACTACTTAAACCTAACTAACCTAAGGACATCACACAACACCCAGTCATCACGAGGCAGAGAAAATCCCTGACCCCGCCGGGAACCGAACCCGGTAACCCGGGCGTGGGAAGCGAGAACGCTACCGCACGACCACGAGCTGCGGACATGAATCCTCCACCTACAATGGTAACTATATGGAAATGTTGGATTTACTAACTCAAGGAGAGCAGTTAATCCAAGACCATTTGTCATCATCTTCAACCTTTAAAGGATGTTCTCCAGATGTATAGAATGCTGTAATAGAAATGACAACTCTGGCAGTTAATGAGAAAATAAGATCCAAAATTCAGAACTACAATTTGATTTCGATTCAAGCTGATGAAATATTAGACGTGTCATGCAAGAATAAAAAAAAAAATGGTTCAAATGGCTCTGAGCACTATGGGACTTAACATCAGAGGTCATCAGTCCCCTAGAACTTAGAACTACTTAAACCTAACTAACCTAAGGACATCACACACATCCATGCCCGAGGCAGGATTCGAACCTGCGACCGTAGCAGCCGCGCGGTTCCGGACTGCGCGCCTAGAACCGCGAGACCACCGCGGCCGGCCGCAAGAGTCAAATGAGTATAATATTCAGATACTGTATTGCAGACAAAATTGAGGAAAGATTCGTTGAATTTTACGATGTTTCTAGAGATAAAATTACTGAAGGTTTGTCAAACATTATTCATGCAGTATTGAAAGAATGGAATGTGGAAAGAAAAGTGGTTAGTCAAACATATGATAGCGCTTCAGTACTGGCGGGCAGAGAAAGAGGACTACAACAATTGGTGAAACAGTTCTGTCCCTATGCGCTGTTTATTAATTGTTATGCACACCAACTGAATTTGGTACTGTTACGTGCCTCCAAAATCATACGACAAGTACGCATGTTTGTAAGTGATTTTACTGCATTCCATTCGGTTTTCAGCAAATCATCAAAACGAACTGTATTGCTAACTGAGAAAGGATTTAAACTGCCACGTGTAAGCAACACCCGCTGGAACTTACATTCCAGGGCAGTTTCAACAATAGCTAGTCATTTCTCAGAACTATATATAGTGTTTTTAATTATACAATTGATGATACAGACTCTCAGTGGAACCCAGAATCTTTGAGCTGTGCTGTGAGAATGAAACGACGGATGGATGAGCCTACGTTTGTCTACTTGCTTTGTTTCTACTGAGGGTGCTTTGTTTATGTTGTTCATTTCTTTAATGTTCTTCAGTCAAAATCTCTCAGTATAACTGCTTGCCACGACGAAATAAGAACTGTTTTGAGTAACTTACGACAATTAAGAACGGAAACATTCATTGATGAATGCATTAAATGCAGTTTGTGTTTGAATGGCAACTTATCATTCCGTGACAATCAAAAGACACCTCTCAGGGCACTAACTTACGAGATACTGGATTTGCAAATTGTTCAGATGGAAAGAAGATTTCAAGAATTTCCCCAAATTCAGTTTGTGAACTTTTGAACGAAAAGTGTTTCCCGAACTGTCAAAAAGAATTCCCAAAGTTGCAACTGCTTCACTTATTAGAACAGTACCCTTTATTCAAACAAGAACAACTTGAAAATGCACTGTGTAACATATACGTTGATGTGAAAAAAAAACACTTATGTCCAAGAATCCTCTTAAAGCACATTGTCAAGAATGATTTAGACTCTGTTTATGAAGAAACAACGAAGTTTCTGCGTTTGGTTTTGACCCTACCCGCAACTACAGCAAGCAGTGAACGAAGCATGAGTACTCTTAAACGAGTGAAGAATTGTTTAAGGAATTCAATGTCCAACACTCGGCTGTCGTGTTTGAGCACGTTAGTAATAGAAAAGACACTACTTGGAGAGCTATCCAGTGATTAGATCTTTGTAGACCGAGTTATAGACTCATTCGTGGAAAGAAAAGGCGCATTGCGCTTATGTACAAGAAAATATAAGTGCTTCTTCTCTTGCTGCTGGAGTTCTACAAATTTGTCATCGTTTCTTGAACAAATTAGTTATTATTATTATTAGTGGCGGCGGTAGTGGTAGCAGTAGTAGTAGTAATAGTAGATGTTGTTTTATTTCATGCATTTTGTTTCATTGGTTTAAATTGTTGTTTATTGTACTATTTTGTCTCCCTATAATAAATGTAGTCTCCCCAACCTTTGCAGCCACGCTACACCACTGCTTTCCTTACCTAATAAAATGCTTTAGATGTGATGCCACATAAAAAAAATGACTACACAAATTCCCTCTGCTGAAAGCTCTATCCCCGTTTCAGCTGAGCGACGAACGTACTTGTAAGAACTTGGTCACAGTGGATGAACAAATCTTAATAGCTTTGTTTCTTTCAGATAGAGACCTACCTGGTGCCTCAGAAACTTCCTCCACTCCCAAGCACCGACCCTCGCTGCACACTGCATACCATGCGGCCAATTCCAGAAGACCAGGAGAAATTATTATACACAGGTAACGACTCGGCTGTGGTGGGACTAGTTTCCCTGTCCTAGTAAGCAACTGAGAAACTAGAAATATCAATAAGTGTTGCTAGCATTCCATTCTCTCTATTGCAGCCTTGTTTGCAGTGAATGATTTCAGAGACAATATTCATATTAAGTAACCGGTTTTTGCCGTGCGTGACCAACTTCAGATCGCCTTCATGAACAACATAATTCGGTGGAGAGTGTCGCTACAGCGCACTGCATTGTGACTGCGATAGATAGCATAGCGACGATAGCAAAGATCAAGAAGGGAACAGCATTTGAAATGTCGTGTTAAGACTAATGCTCGAAAATTAGATCGGTAGACCAGATCATTAATAAGAGGTACTGAATCGACTCGGAGAGAAAAGTTGTTTACAGCACAACTAGGCTAAATGAAGGGATCGGTTGATAGGCCACCACCTAAGGCATCGAGGAATTGAGTAGGGCCCCATTAATTCGAGCCCCGGTATTTCGAAGTTCCGTGTAATTCGAGCTGGATTTTAAGAAAATCAAAATTTTACATAAAACTAGAGTAAAAACCTGTTTTCACACGTTGTCCGCATATACGTTTTACGCACTTTCGAATGTACCACATTTTGAAGTTTCTTTCAATTTTCCGTGTAAAATACCGGTAAAACTGTCCCACTTACGGTTTTCGTTCACAGTGAGTAGAAATAACCTTGGCCTCAGATATCTGATGCATTTCTATTACAGATGGATACGTTCCGTTAGGTTTCGATGGTTGCACTTGCTCTTTCTTTGACGATCCAACAGTGGGACCGCCTGACAATCAATTGTAACATCCATATTGTTACCACGTTTTTGTGACTACTCAGCAACAGTGGTCTTTAAAATCAGTACGCCCAACTAACAATACAGTACACCCTTGCTGTACGTGTATGTCTGTTGGTTGTGTACTGTATTGCAGTTGTGTACTAACATCTGTATTGTAATGAGCCCACCTGTACGTGTATGTCTGTTGGTTGCGTACTAACATCTGTATTGTAATGAGACCACATGTGTCACGTTAATTTTAAAGAGTTGAATGTATGTTGTTGTTGTGGTGTTCAGTCCTGAGACTGGTTTGATGCAGCTCTCCATGCTACTCTATCCTATGCAAGCTTCTTCATCTCCCAGTACCTACTGCAGCCTACATCCTTTTGAATCTGCTTAGTGTATTCATCCCTTGGTCTCCCTCTACGATTTTTACCCTCCACGCTGCCCTCCAATGCTAAATTTGTGATCACTTGATGCCTCAGAACGTGTCCTACCAACCGGTCCCTTCTTCTTGTCAAGTTGTGCCACAAAAACCTCCCCAACCCTTTCAATACCTCCTCATTAGTTATGTGATCTACCCATCTAATCTTGAGCATTCTTCTGTAGCACCACACTTCGAAAGCTTCTATTCTCTTCTTGTCCAAACTATTTATCGTCCATGTTTCACTGCCATACATGCCTACACTCCATACAAATACTTTCAGAAACGACTTCCTGACACTTAAATCTATAATCGATGTTAACAAATATCTCTTCTTCAGAAGCGCTTTCCTTGCCATTGCCAGTCTACATTTTATATCCTCTCTACTTCGACCATCATCAGTTATTTTGCTCCCCAAGTAGCAAAACTCCCTTACTACTTTAAGTGCCTCATTTCCTAATCTAATTCCCTCGGCATCACCCGACTTAATTCGACTACATTCCGTTATCCTCGTTTTGATTTTGTTGATGTTCATCTTGTATCCTCCTTCCGTTCAACTGCTCTTCCAAGTATGTATGTACAGTGTACTATTCATGTGTAACTAGGTGTTTCTTAATGTTTTAATTTATACATTACAATGAGTGGCTGGAGTAAGAGGAAATTTGTGCCGTTGAATGTGAAACTGGAGGTTATGGAAACACTAGACAAAGGAGAAACATTAAAAAAAACTTGCTGCTGAGTATGGAGTCGGTGAATTGACAGTTAGAGATTGGCGAAGAAACAGAGACAAAACTGATCTTCGCGATCTGTACGCAGAGAATCCATATGGGAAACACGTGGAACAGTGCAGCTGACCTTGACTTGCTTGTTCAAACCTCTCCGTTTGTTTGCCTCTTATGAGAGAGTCCTTCACAGAGAAGTCGCTGCAAGCACTGATTGACCTGCTAGACGATAGGTTGGCAACGTGACAACGTCGTTTAGCAGACGTCTGACCTACTTCCCCTACGCACAGTGTAATGTCATGCTGCGCCATGTACAAACGAATCATACTTGCTTCTGCAGATTAGGGAGAAGTAAAATAGGAAGCACACAACATTTCTTTTACAAATTACAAAGAGTTGCAAAGAGTACTAAAAATGATGATACAGAAAATGTGGAAACAATTTCTTTGTTATCTTGCATTTCCAAAACCATAGAAACGATCATGAAAAAAAAACGAATGTAGTACCTAGACAAATACAACTTTCTCTGCAATTAACAAATCGGTTTGAGGCCCACAAGAGGTACACAGTCAACTACAGTACAGTTTACCTGAAGTTGTACTCGAAGCACCAGACAAGGGCGTGAACGCAACAGGCGTTTATTTATAACTGGAGATGGGTCGAACTCGTTCCTTCCCGTGAACTACTTCATTCATTTCACTCTTTGCCGTGAAGCATTCAAATGAAGTAGTTCCTTCACCAAGTACGGAAGCCTGGCGAAGTTGCCCAGTTCGCCGCTCAGCCGCGGCTACGCTCGCTTCGCCTCGCTCGTACAATAAAGATTCGTAATACTTAATAATTTTACCAACAGATGGCCGAACTATGCAGTAACGTGCACGCAACGTTTCACGCTCTTACAGCTTCTGAGTCAACTTACATAGAGCATGGTCGAAGGGGACAAAAGGAAAGATAAACAGAGAAGCCTGTCACATACAATTTAATCTTGCTCGAAATTTTCTCATGAAGCGCCCAAAAAAGTCTTTATTTGCCAAATGAAACATTATTTGTTGTATTCATGGACTGAAAACTAGGGCTACCAACGAAATGCAGTCCAATCTTATGTTCCTTTTAAAATTTAATCCGAAATAGAATGAATGTGTTTACCACTGTCACAAAGTCTATATACCTACGTTAGGTAATTATTCATAAGTTTTCCTGTAGATTTAATTTTTGTTGAGAATAATAACCCTCCAGATTCAAAACGTAAACTGTCACCTGTAGTCATTGGTACGATTTCAGGTTAGATCCCTCTTTCAGTGTTACTAACAAACCTTTTATTTTCATGTTGGCTGTGCGTGATCACACAGCCAGCCTCTTCGTTTGTATCTTTAATATTCATTTGTCTGCAAGCGCTGCCAACGGTAGGTTACCCTAGACGCGAAGTATAACTGCACAAATAGCCATGGGTAATGAATGATGCCAGCATTGCAGGAAGCAGCTGACGCTGCCTTCCCCTCGCCCCTCACCTCCACAACCCCTCCTAAACCTATCGTTCCCCACAAACACCGCGCTATTCGTCGACAGGCAGTAGAGGGAGGACTGAAGAGAAGGGAGGATGAGTGACGTAGCGCCGATGTAGTGGGAGAGGGAGAGGGGAAGACAGTGAGTGGACTAGAAAATAGTGTGGAGTGTGCTATCTGTGAAGAGTTTGAAGTACCAGTTCATTGAAATTGAGTGGTTAGTTCACACTTCACTGGAGTGAAGCGTTCATTTGAACGACTCATTCACTAGCTCCCCATCACTATTTATAACTGTCAAAGGTATTTGATGCAGTTGACCACAGTATTTTATTACGCAAGTTAGAACTATTATGGACAAGGGATATGGTAAAGAACTAGCTTGTCATACTTGGAAAACCAGGTGCAAAGAATTGAAATCTCATATGTTTCTAAAAGACTAGTAGTAAAACACTTGTCAGATCCGAAACATATTTAATATAGGCGTCCCCCAGGGAAGTTTATTGCCGCAATCCTCTTCCTTATGCATGTAAATGATTTTTCACAGATTGTCAGGCACGGAGAAAATATGCTATTTGCTGATGACAGCACCGTAGTTGTTACAAACGAAAATTTAACACAGTTAACAGAAAAATCCAATGAAGCTCTTAGAGACGCCTACAACTGGTCATTAAAGAACGGAGTAACTTAAAACGTGAAAAAGACAAATTGTATAAACTTCCGACTAAATAAAAAACCCAATTATACTACACTGAAAATAAACAACGATATACTAGATTGTGTAACTGATAGCAAATTCTTGGGGTTGAATGTAGACTGTCAATTGAACGGACAGAACAGGTGAGGATTCTGGCAAAGAGGCTATCCTCAGCATGTTATGCCCTGAGAATCCTTGAGCCACAATGCAATACTTCATGCCTCATAGCAGCCTATTTCGGATATATGCCTTCAATCCCCAGTTATGGGGTAATTTATTGGTGAATAAGTGCTGGGAACATCAGACTATTTTTAAGATACAGAGAAGAGCTGTATTAAAAATAACGAACAATAGTAACAGGGCATACTGTATAGAATTATTCAAAAATCTATAAATTCTGGTTCTGTGTGAATACATTTATCACAACATAATGTAAATAAGAAAAAAATCTTAATCTATTCACCAAAAACAGCACAATGCGATACCATGGAATCAAATCCAGACACTGTTTACATCTAAAGAGATGAAATAAGTCAAAAACTCAAAATGGTGTATTATACCATGGAATAAAATTGTACAACAGACTGCCACAAAAAAGTAAACATGTAAATATTCCCCACACCCGTAACCAAAGGCTATATTTAGTAAATAATAGCTATTACACTGTAAATGAATATTTAAAATAACTAGAGATAATAACCTAACTTTCATGAACACTGTACAACCTAAAAATGTATGACATGATTACGAAAGTAGGACTAAGTTTAAGAGCTATAAATACTGTAAAAGACACGTTCATTTTAATAAGAAACATTGTACAAACATTTGACGACACCCATACAAAGTATGTTGCTCTACAAATGAATAAATAAATGAATCAATCAATAAACGATTAATTGCAGTTGCCACTGCAGAGATTATTCTTCACATCAACTTCCTGTGGTATGATCATCTGGACAGCCCTAATGAAAGGTGTTGCTAAGTCGATTTCCAATTTAGGCTCATGTAAAGTAGAACATACACACCACGTTGCGCTCATTTCTCTAAAAAAGATACTTAACTTGCCTACAAGTGAGACAGAGACATTGACTATGTGCTTATGTTGTTGCTGTGGCTCCAAATTGGCTTTCACGAGTGCTTGTCTCCCATATGACACATAATTTCCCCCTTATTTACTACGAAGTGAACATAAGGGATGAAACTTATGCAAATTCCCATTCCAAATTATGGTGGAAAATTCTGGTGTAGTTCAGAATATGATGCAACCCGTCAGGTCTGACCCTCATGTCAATCAATGTAGCTGCTGTGCAGTCCATCAGTCACATGTTTTTCCGACTACTCACAATCGATTACTTAAGAACTATGTAACAATTAAGTGTTAGGTATTCTGAGTACATTTTGTTATGAGATGACTGTAATTCCATTTCCTGTCAAGGCTTACCTGTGATCATAATTGCAAAAATTGTACTCGTCTGATTATATTGTAGTAGCATCAGTTCTTCCTGTGCAACCATCAGTAAAATAATGTAGAACATGTCGCGTATTACTTTGATCACACTGTCATTCTGTTACGGTTGGACCACTGCAGCTATAGAGATTGTACGGAGCTAGGTAAAAGGGTATATCATTTCTACATGAAGCTCTGTGGGTCGTCAGAGAGAGACCCTGGTGAAATGCGTAAGTACATTTCGTGAAAGGAGGAGAGAAAATACGACACTTTGAACACTTTATGGGTCCTACTAATGATTGTCTTCTCATCACTGCATCATACGATAAGCGCACCAGACAGAATGTTAAACACTCCCAGGGACGTCATGCTACTACCCTGCAGTTCTGCCTCTATCTACATAAATAAAAATGTAAATGTTCATTTGTCCAAGATCGTGTGTCTCTGGTGTATCTCCGAAAGTGCTTGACAGGTTGCTTTGAAATTTTGACACAGCGTTGCATCTAATATAGACATGTTTTAGGTACCTATTTCTATAAAGTTTTGTGAGTTTCTGTAACGGCGTTTCTCTATTATTAAATTTATAAAAATTATATATTACACATATTAAAGAATAGGTATATAAAAACACAATTGCATTCCAATGCAATGTTGTTTCAAAATTTCAAGGCATTCGGTCAAAAACTTCCGAGATTTGCGAATACAAACATTACATTTCTATATAAGTACAAATGCAGGTGTTCGTTTCTTCAAAATCTCAAAAGTTCTTCATGGATTACTTTCATATTTTGACACAACATTGTTTTCGAACACTCACGTGTTTTTATACCTACTGGAAGACCCTCTGGTAAATATGTAATATGTACGTAATAAAAGGGGCAACATTATAAAAATGTATAGTTGGTTTTCTCAAAACCGTTAATTTCAGAATGTTCTTGACCGATTGGTTGGCGTGTTACCTAATTCTTCAATACACGTATATTTTTAACACACACACAATCACACAGGGAAATTATTCTTACCAAAAATCTCAAGATGTACCTTTCTGATTTACACGTTGCTGTAATACATGTTTAGACACGTTGAAAGCAAACAAGAAAGTTGTATTTATGGTTTATTGGTTTATGATTAGAATCTGAATTTGCAATAACAATTAACAAAGCTCAAGGTCAGAGAGAGAGAGAGAGAGAGGAAGAGAAGATGGACAGTGGGATCGGAGAAAACGGGCATAGAAGACGGGAAGGAGGAGATTGACGGAGAGAGGGACAGGAGAAGATGGAGAAAGAGAGAGAGATGGGGTAGGAGATCATGGACACAGAAATCGAGGGAGACGGTGATGGACTTAGAGAGGAGGAGAGAGAGGGGGTAGTAGGAGATGGAGAAAGAGAAGGGGGAGGAGAGGATGGACATAGAGAGGGGGGGGGGGGGGGGAAATGATGGACAGAGAGAGAGGGAAGGAGGAGGAGATGAGGAAAAAAAAAGGTGAGCGGAAGATGGACAGAGACAGGGGAGAGAAGGAGATTAGGATGTATATCCAGATCCCATACATAGTACAGGATTGTGTTTTCTCTTTTCTTTCTTCTTTATTTAAGCAGATTGAGCCACAGCGAAGTGTGGCTGGGTACAACTAGTCCTTGATAATGGTTTTAGTTCAGCGAGGAAAAGGGTCCATCAGCCCATCACGTATGCCATATCCAGCTGATGATCCCGTAGACTTACCAACTTTAAAGGCACATTTGCAGGATGGGCTTGGATATATAGCAAAAACGTAGATATAAGTTCAGAATATAAATAAAGAACTACTTAAGATATCAATTCGTATAAGCGGTTGCATCTATTGTGGTTTGCAGCCGCTGCAACATTATAATAATTATGCAGTTCAGTTGTCTTGCCGAGAAGGCGACAACTTTTTTGTTGTGGTAGTTGTCCAGATAGGACGCATATCTGCCATTGCGGTAGATAATTATTTGGCACACCGCCATTATTCTATGAGATGCAATCTCACTAGGTGCACTCATAGTTGCACACAGCAACAGAATTAATGTGTCTATGTAATTTAGTTTAGTATAATATTTTGTGAATACAGTGATATCATTTAATCTTGTGTTTCATTTATGTTGCAAGCTATTGTTCCAATTAAATGGCGTCTTGGCAAGGCTAAGGTTCCGTGTTACAAATTATATCAAAGGTCCAGTACGAACCAAAGCTTTGGAATTCAATCTACGTATTCAATCTACGAAGTCCAATAAAGAAATATTTACAGAAAAATCACTCACGGTCAAACTTACAATGAACGGACCTTACGCAAAAAGCCATTGTCAAGCGCGCAAAGTTTGTATGTATAAACTGATCACATGTTATTATCATTATTTATTATTGTTTGTTTGTTCTTCGATATTCTCAAAGCAGACAGGAGAAGCCACTATAAATGAAACAACCTGCAGGGATGATGATGCCACATTTCACCTGCTGTTCCAAATAGTCCTCGAAATTTAATGTGTGATTAAGATTGGGTGATTTAGAGGGCCAGTCGATCTGCAATAGGGTGTTTGAATGTTTGTCAGTCCATGGAATGTATGCATGCAGCTTGGAAGATGGGAGTGTCCACTGCGCATATGTCATGAAGATGCAGAAGAAGTGGCAACACTTACTGAGCTCATCATCCAGGCCATGAAGGCCCAAGGGTCGCCGAAAATGTTGAAATAAACATCCTGATTAGAGTTGCGCTCTGTCAAAACTACGGTTCGGTAGATCTAGAACAGTACATAAATAATGCAGCAGACAGTAGGACAGTGGGTGGTATTGGTAGCAGTGGTACGAAAGAAACGTAAATGAATGAGTGAAAAACTGGGAGCCGACGTGTTCTCTTTGTTTTTTTGCTTTACTCGTAATTAGAATCGCACGCCGTTCAGCGTTAGTCCATTGCATATTTTATTTCCGTACAAAATACAGATTGCTTTTTATAAGTAATAAAAATTAGTTGACCACATAACCCGTGCAGTTTTATGTAACCAAAGCAATTACTTTTGATGCAAGGGCAGTTTACATGTACAATCACAAAAAATCCATATAATCTTTGTTCTTATTTTGAACTCAATGGAACGTTCTTCAACATGATAAAAGGCAAGAATTTCCTGTTAATATTGATGACTGAGAAAGTTGTTTAGCAATAACACGAACATGTCTCATATAAGCTCAACGAAGTACAGAAGCTATGTCTGAAACGTTTTTGTTTTGCGTTTTTCTTTAAATTTTACCTTTTTTTTAGGAAATTGCGTTTTCTATCGCTGTATGATAAACCTATATTTTTAATTCATCTTTACTACAGCACCGTCTCTTTCACGTTAGAAATTAACAATTTTCGAATAAAACCTCAATGAAACATTGAAAATTTCAATGTTGCTATAACTACTATTTATTTCTAACTAGCGCACCGGAGGACAATTATGTAGAACAACAACGTTTCTAGGTTTCTTTACACACCCTCACTCCGTTTCTGGACAGTTCACCACGTCAGTTTCTTGGGGAATCTAATAAGACACTGATGACATATGCAGACAAAGCGATCGAAATGAGGTAACTCCCAATAGTATGCTACACACCTAATGTACAGGTAATGCAGTTACGATCTTATCTGACTAAAGCTACTAGGAAAACTACCATAGTCTACGATTACTTACGATAATGTGCGGTAGCCTATGGTAGTTTTATGGCTCTGATCCTGACTCGTGATCACAATTGCTATAGTGAGTGGCCCAAAATCGTGGTACGAGAACACCCCTAAAACATCACAGAACCATCTCCGACCTCAAGTACATCCTCCATGCAATGCAATTTAATCGCCTCGTTGAGTAGCCCTTAACGCCAAGCAAAGCATCACTGGGACAAAAATCGCGACTTGTCGAACTACATTGCAGTCCATCACCCAACTATTGTCCTGTTTCTGTGTTTTTGGAATTCTGTACCTATCAGTAAAACCGGAACCCTTATAGGATAATTTTGTTGACAACAAAGTCTATCTGTCTGTCCCTCCCACAGTTCAAAACCCCTTTCCTCAAGGACGGGTAGACGTATAAGTTTGAACTTCATGCCACACTATAAGGTCTACGTTCCCTTGCCAGTGTAAGAAACTGAAGCTTCTAAGCCAATACAATCAAAAGATACGGCTGTTTATGTGAAAATTCTGACACTCAAAAACTAACTCACGCATCAAAACCTTTAGGGTATTTCCAGTTAATTTGGAATAATGAAATTTGGAAAGAAGCAATGTTTCGCAGTACAGTTAACGGCAAAAATTGGAAACTTGTTAATTTGTAATTATATCACACGAAAGAATTTTTTTATTTGTTATCCAACTGTTTGTTTATCCAACCGTCTGTTAAGACCCCTCTCTCTCGGGAATATGTCGATGTATCAAGTTGAAATTCATGTCATATACTAAGGTCTAGGGTATCTTAATAGTGTACCAAATGTAAAGTTAAGTCAATGCAATCAAAAGATACTGCCATTTATTATTTTGACACTCGCAAACTCAGTCATCAAAATCTATACACTGAGGTGACATAAGTCAAGTGATATCTCCCAGTATCGTGTCGGACCTCCTTTTGTCCTGTATACTCCAGCAACTCGACGAAGCATGGACTCAATAAGTAGTTGGAAGTCCCTTGCAGAAATATTGAGTCATGCTGCCTCTAGAGCCGTCCAGAACTGTGAAAGTATTGCCGGTGAAGGATTTTATGCCTGAACTGACCTCTCCATTATGTCCAATTAATGTCCAGTGGGATTTATGTCAGGTGATCTGGGTGGCCGAACCATTCGCTCGAACTGTCCAGAATGTTCTTCAAACCAATCACAAACAATTGTGACCCAGTGAAATGGCGCTAATTTCATCGTTGTCTGGGAATACCAAATCCATGAATGAGTGCAGATGATCTCAAAGTAGCCGAACATAACCATTTCTAGTCAATGAGCGTTTCAGTTGGATCAGACGGCCCAGTTCATTTCATGCAAACACAGCCCACACCATTGTGGAGCCACTACCAGCTTGCACAGTGCCTTGTTGACAAATTGTGTCCATGGCTTCGGGGATCTACACCACACTCGAACCCAACCATGAGCTCTTACCAACAGAAACGGTGACTCATCTTGCCAAGGCCATGGTTTTCCCATCGTCTAGGGTCCAACCGATATAGCCACAAGCCCTGGAGACGCACTGCAGGCGATGTCATGTTGCTAGCAAAGGCACTCTCATTGGTCATCAGCTGCCATTGTCCATTAACACCACATTTCGCCGCACTGTCCTAACATGTACATTCATCGTATATCCCACATTGATTTCTGTGGTTATTTCACACTGTGTTCCTTGTGTCTTAGCACCAACAACTCTACGCAAACGCCGCAGCTCTCTGTCGTTTAGTGAAGTCCCTCGACCATTGCATTGTCTGTGGTGAGAGATAATATCTAAATTTGGTATTCTGGACTCACTCTTGACACTGTAGAACTCGGAATGTTAAATTCCCTAATGATTGTCGAACTGGATTGTCCTATGCGTGTAGCTCCAGCTACCATTCCGCGTTCAGAGTTTATTAATTGTCGTCGTGCAGCCATAATCATGTTGGATGCCTTTTCACATGAATCACCTAAGTACTAATAACAACTCCACCAATGCACTGTTCTTTTATACCATGGGTACGTGATACTACCGCCGTCTGAAAATGTGCATATCGCTATCCCATGACATTCTCACCTCAGTGAAGAGCACTTCCCGTTGACCTAGAATCGTCACATTTGGCAGGAAGCAAGTTTTCACAATACGAGTAAAGGAAAAAAATCCGAAAATTGACAATTTACAAATATATCACACGAAAAACATTCTTGAAAGTCTTGGAGCTCCCAGGACTGCTATGATGCCAGTATCAACGTCGGCATCAGGCAGAAATCGTCGAGATTCTTGATTCTCGGAATGGATGAAGTATTTTTACGCATAATTAAGTTTGTTCGAAATCCTCAGCATGCGAATCCTACTCGCTCCTGTACAGGTTTTTTGTCGCACGGAAGACGTGCAGCTTTAAGTGGCTCTGTGAGCAATGGCCTTTTACGGAGTACCCGACTCCAAACGTCCATTTCACGCCATTCCCTTTTCAGTCGTCAGCTCGGAAACTAGATGAGACGGAGCTGCCTTCACTAATAACAGCAGTTCCTGTCGGATTTGAAACTGATTGACAAAGCAGTACACTCGTCTCTGGCCGCTGTAGGTCTTTTATGACCACTCCCTTAGGACATGATACATGATTGTGAATTGTACGCTATATCTTGTAGACATGTTGGACAGTCTGTACGGATAAACTAATCAATCGGCAACTGCATTCATCAGTATTATAGGCAATACCATCCTTAGTACTTTCGCTGTGACATCTCATGTGTGGGTTGCCCACATGCAAGGGCGGGGCTGCGACGAGGAGAGCGCCCGAATTAGCGCCAATATCGCAAAAGTGGGATATCTGAAACTTGTTCGCCGTCTTTTTTCTTGTAAGTCAACCTCTGACTCACAAAGATATTACAACGGTAGTTCATTCTAATTACCCCTGAGCCGCTACCTTCCCTTACATGTTCGACCTCTGACACTTGCTCCAGCGGTTTTTTTCTCTCGTGTTCTAGAAATATGCTAGCGATTCTAACGGAACACGTGTGACGTGTAGCTGACGCATCGCACTTCTAACAAAGTTCTCAAGTTACATCACTATTTAAAAATAAGAGCCAAGTCGGAAATTGTATAGTGTCCCACAAATCCTTAACGTTCGCTTTCTTGATGTCTCCACAAAAACATTCCTGCCAAGTATAAGCTGTTTACCAAAATAGCCCAGAATTTCATCTTTTCTGTTGTACACCATTCCAAAATACTAAAAAGAAAAATTCTCTATTTTATCATCTCAGGACTTTCTAAATGATTTGTTTCAGCATTTACGAAGCTAAACTAAATCTAACAAACACTAGTCTTAAAACCAGCAACCTAGAATTACGCGTATATGGCATTCAAGTTCAAAAAAATCACTAAACTCACAGACTTTGAGCGAGATGCAATAAATCGTTGATCAAGAATATATCTAATTGCATTCTCCTCAGATGAGTTCGTAATATACACATAATGACTTCAGATTCAAAGATTGAATTCAATATCATCCAGTGTGTATTCCAAATACCATCTTCACTCATAATGTGAATTCTTTCGCTGTAAATCGAAAAATTATCATAGACTCAGTTCTCTTCGAGGTACTGGAAGCATCTGGCTAGTTCAGCTTTCAGTCACTAGGACCGCTAGTCAGACCACCCCCCTCCCCCTAAAATGTTCAACACCCAATGGTTCATACTGAGATCACGTGATACTGCGTCATCACATCCATATAAGAAATCTCTCTCCAACTGTCTTTCTCACGCGTCCATTGTTCGTCGCATCATTCGTTTGTTCGTGTGTGTGTTCGCCATTTCTTTTATCCCTGCAAAGATGAAGAGAGTTAACTCCAATAACAACATCTCAGAGTGTAGTGGGAAGAGACATAGAGTCCAGGATACGGGATTGCCAAGTGAGTAAATAATTTCTTTTTTGATTGTGAATTTTCTTGTTTATGTTAAATTCGCCTTATTAATTATGTCTCCTTGCTATAGTACATTTCGCGGATTTTGTCCTCGAGTGTGAGGAGCGGGCTGGGCTGCAACAGGCTCTGGAAATCCAGCCTCCTGTGTTCGATACAGTCGGAATTCTCTTGTGAGTATAATTTTCATTCTAATTTGTACTTCTTCTTCTATATTAGCCATTCAAATTTTTTTTCTTATTTCATACTTTTTTTTCTAGAGCACCTGAAACAAATTCAGATTCAGTTGGAGACAGAGCTGGGAGATGTTTGACGTAACAATGCTGCAATAGATAGTTGTTTTCAGCTCCCAGCTGTAGATAACCGAGAACAGCACTCACGTAAGTACTGAGAAAAATATCAATGTGTGTGATCTTTCAGTGTAACTAGGCAGTCAAAATAAATAAAATTGTCTCTCATCCTGATACAGGAGCAGCTCTAGACGATCTGGATTTACTGGACAGGCAGCTGAAGGCTGTTCATCGGTGGATGCGGGAGCAGCCTCCAGCAAGTAATAATGAGATGGCCAGGCAGCATACTTGTAAATTAAAAAAAAAATTACCTATCTCTAATAGTAGTGCTCTAGGAGAGGACCAACCGACAAGATCAATCATATCTCCCGCTCCTGTACAACAACTATGATGATTTTTTGATGGTGTGGTGGAGTCATCTGATGGATTGTTTATGCCCTGGACCAAGAGCGAAAAGGGTAAGTACTCACTCTGTTTATAACCATGTGCTCGTTATAATTCATTCTTTCATCGGACCAGCAGTGGTAAACAATGTACTTAACTGTTATTATTTATTTTATCTCTACTTGTTTTTCTACAGCGATTGTGCCTCATCACGGCATTGTGCGCATAACGGTGCCAGCTAAACCATCCTCATTATCATCAAAGCAGCGTCCGGAAAGGCACACATCTCCTATAAGGGCTCCGCTAGTCGCTGCACGTGACGCGCTTGTCGCAGCGGCCATGGCTGCCGTACCTGGGGGTGACCCTGTCCTGGGCTGCTCTCACTGGGAAGAAGCCACCGCAGCCCACCCCACCACCACCGCTGCAGCTGCTGCTATCCCAGCCGCTACATCATCACTCTTCTCGCCATGGGCCACCCTCTCGCAGCGGCTCAATTCATCATCAGCGTCTCTTCCTGCACCGTCACATGAGTTACAGAGCGCACACCTATCCACCTCACCAACTGTTGAATAGTTCTAGTTATAGTATTAGTGAAGATCCTGTGGCTAGTGGCAGTTCCCTCCCCTGTTCTTTTAGTGAAGGACATCAGGTCAGTGATACGTGGTGGTCAGGTACCACAGTTGCAGAACTCGATGATTGCCAACGCCTTTGAGGAGCAAATCTCGTTCACCAGGATTGAAAACCTGGCAGGAGAGTTCTGTGATCCTGTTGGATTTCTAACCACGTGCCTTCCTGTCATGGAAACAGAGCTCCTCAAGGTAGTCAATGATTCGCGGTATCCCGCCATTAAATGCAGTGCAATGCTTTGCATTGAATTATCGCCCCCCTCCCCCCAAAGTTTAGTCTGGCGTTGGAGAGACGAGTATTCATTACCTTTGGGGCGAAAATGGAGTGATAATGCTGAGCACATCAATCACCGAGTGGTTTCGTAAATCCACCTTGAGTGCTATATTGGGCTGGTTTTCAGAGATGGAAGTGAAAGGCTCAGCTAAGGCACTCAGCAGAATTCTACACCTGTACATCCATATACATGTCTACAATCCAGCAAATGGAAGGCCTAGCTATATCAATCTCCATAAAGATATAGCTAATAAGCAGGCATGCATTAATGTCGAAATTAGAAAGGATCAGGCTTGTTTTGCATGGTCAATCCTGGCTTGCAAAATAAAGTACAATTGAAGGGATTATCCTGAACATCCCAGTACATACCATGTAGGTGATAATATTCATTCGTGTTATGAATTTTATGGTATAGAGTTCCCCATCAAGATCCAGGACATACCTAAATTTGAGGCCCAGAATACCAGCATATCAGTTCATGTTTATGGCCTGGAGAAGAAAAGCAAGTCAGATGAGCAAGACAATCGTCAATCCCCTCCATATCTCAAAATTTGCCAGTGAGTGTGAGCTGCATGTAAACATGCTGCTCCTCTCTGAAGTTGATCAGTATCATTATGTTTGGATCAATGACATGTCCCAAATCCTTTCCTGCCAACTATCAACTAATCATTGTGTAAAACATATTTGCTTAAGGTGTCTCAATTATTTCTCATCAGATGATTTATTAGACATGCATGTAGTAGACTGCACTTCCAAGGAACTGGTGCATGTTATTATGCCTATGATGACAAAAAATTCATAAAGTTTAAGAATGCTTACCACCAGGAGCGATGCCTGTTTGTAGTGTATGCCGACTTTGAATGCCTCCTTGCTCCTGTGACCCACTGTGAAGGTGAGCCTACAGCCTCACACTCAACCTGTACAGAGAAACACGTACCATATGCAGCAGCATACCAAATTGTATCATCATACGATTCAAGTCTTAACCGATACAAATCTTACGTCGCAGACGGTACTGCAATTTGGTTGCTCACTGAGCTCGAAAAATTTTCACGGGAGGTTGATAAGCTTTACAGCAGCAACATTCTCATGACCAAATCGAGGAGAATGAAGATTTGTATAATAAAAGTGGTTGATTGTCATATTTGTGGGCTGCCATTAGACATAAGAGCGGAAACTCCTCGTAGGGACCATTTTCATCTTACAGGGAAGTCCCATGGGGCAGCTCACAACGCATGCAATTTCAAGTACCAGCTACCTAGACACATACCCGTTTTCTTCCACAATTTAAGTGGGTATGATGCTCACTTTCTAGCTGAGCACTTGGCTGATTTTGGTTTAGAGAAAGATTAGGTCAGTGTCCTACCTGAGAGCGTCGAGAAGTATATTTCATTTTCCAAATGAATGACGCCAAGAATTATGCTCCGCTTCCTTGATAAGCTATGTTCTATGCAGGCATCACTCCAGAAACTCGTTGAAACTCTACTCGGGGGGATATGCATATCACTTGAGCTGCATTTCCCGACTAGGAGAAGGTTCAGCTTGTGACTAGGAAGGGGGTTTTCCCATATGAGTATGTGGATAGTATGGCGAAACTCAACAAAACCAGGCTACCTATACATAACTGCATTCTCCAGCAACCTCACAGGCGATGCCATAACGAATGCAGAGTATGAGCAAGCTGTGAATGTCTGACGGGAATTCAATATTTCCACTTTAGGAGAGTACCAACGGCCTTACATGCATGGACACAGACATGCGCTTGCTTGCGGACGTTTTTGACAAATTCCGGAGTCTAAGCATGACCACATATTCTCTGGATCCTGCCTTTTATTACATGGCACCTCGGTTGTCTTGGGACACAATGCTCAAGAAAACGAAGTGCAGCATCAAATTATTGACCGATCCCGGCATGCTTCTTTTCTTTGAGCGAGGGATCCATGTGGGACTTTGCCAATGTGTCCATAGGCATGCAAAGGAAAATAACCCACAGATGGGTGACAGGTTCAATTCATCCCTTGATTCGAGTTATATAATGTACCTTGACATGAATAACTTATATGGGCATGCCATGCAGCAATCACTGCCAATTGGCGAGTTTCGGTGGGTGCCCAAAGACGAATGCAAGGGATTAGGTGGAAAAATCATGGGGGGTATGGCAGCTGATTCTGATGTAGGGTTTGTGGCACAGGCAGAACTCTCATACCCTATTAGTTTGCATGATGCGAGGAGGTTCCACACCAAAACTGATGGCAACGCTGGGGGATAAGTGGAGATATATTATTCATTATTGTAACCTCCAGCAATGCCTCAGCTTTGGTATGGAGCTGGTTAGAATCACCCAGGCTATCTCCTTCAAGCAGTCCCCCTGGTTGAAGGAGTATATTGATATGAATACGAGACAGAGAGCTTCCGTGACTCATGACTTTGAGAAAGATTTTTGTAAATTAAATGAATAATTAAATTTTTGTTAAAACTATGGAGAATTTGAGGGGGTGACGTGAAATTTTTATTAGAACCGAATGGGATGGGCGTTATGGCATGAGAAAGTGCATTGACACACCAAATTTTAAGTGGGTACCATATTCAATAAGAACTTTGTTGCTGTGGAGATGGCAAAGACTGGCTTCGAGTTTATCAAACCGATTTATGTGGGGATGTGGATACTAGACCTATCCAAACTCCACATGTACGGCTTTCATTATGAGTTTGTGAAAACTCATTTCGCAGATTCTAGGTTACTTTTTATGGATACAGATAGCTTCATCTATTGGGTGGCACTGTACACTGTACTATAGTCTAAAATCGGTCTGTCACCTCATGACAATAAAAGGGTCATTCGTGATTATGGGACTGAAACTCGCCCGTAGTCACACTACTCACTTGTAGTGAGAGAAGGGCTGGGGGACTCTGATTGAGTGATAGTGAAAGAGTGAGAGAGAGAGAGAGAGAGAGAGAGAAGCTGTGTCTGCAGAGTAGTAGTATGAACCTTTTATCATAGTGTAATTAATTTTGTGTGTGTGTGTGTGATGTAAATATTTTTGTGTGCAATGTACTCGTGTATATATAGAGAGAGAATGTGTGTAATATATTTTTGTATACTATGTACATGTGTATCATAGAGAGAGAATGTGTGGAAAAGAAAGGATAAAATGGAAAAAATAGAATAAAATTTTATGTTTATATATTCACACCAGGTGTGTGAAAGGAAGAAAAAGCACAAAAACCCAACAATAGAAAAAATTATATATTCATTTATTTACAACGTATTTCTATACTGTAAAAAAAAAAATCTACAGACCATGTGTGTGTGTGTTTTTTTTAAAAAATAGAATAGCTTTTAAGTTTTTCACCTGCTGCTAGCCATTCAAGTCAGAATAGTTTTTTAAGTCTATATATATAGCTCACAGTCCATCAGAATTCTTATTGTAAAAAAACCTTTGCTATTGTGGGCTGTTAAAATTAGATTCTAAGCGTGTGCAGTCCATCAGAATTATTGTAAAAACTATGCTAATGGGGCTGTCAAATTTAGTTGTAGTAGTAGTAGTAGTAGTAGTAGTAGTTAAGAAAGTATCTCCACTTTAGGTTTTAGCATAGATTTATAAAAAAATGTCATACCACTGTTACCGTTGTAGCGTTTAAGTTAAAAGTATTTCTGTATTGGAATAGCAGAGTCAATTTGTACCTCAAGAATACTATATTTTACCTCAAGAATACTATATTGTACTTCAACAATACTATATTGTATTTGTGTGAACTGAATAAAGCAAGAAAAAAATTAGTTGCCGTACATCTTTCTTGTTGTTATTTACAAAAACCCTATCCCTATTGCATTATGTATGTATATGTATGTATATAAAGGCTGTGCATGTCTCAAATGATATTAGTTTTGCTGAGGATGAGTGCTATTAAGGAGGTGAAGTTTAACATGGATGATAACAAAATATATAGAATGGTTACATGGAATTACGCCTATCATGCAACATGAATTGGGTTATGGGAGCAGGAGGCACGTGACCATGTCTGCTTCCAAAGATATATAGCAAACGTGTCTAAAATTATATCTCCTGTACTTGAAGAAAAGCACAGACATACATTGTCAAAGCAGGAACAGGGTTGGGAAAAAAGAACATAGAGGTTGTGAACTAAAAATTCAATTATTTCTCATCCAATTTAAAAGTAATTTTACATTTTCATAAGCAGATACAGCAACACTTTCTTGATACATGTTCTTGAGTCGATGGAGAGAAGGACACCCATAGAATTCCAGGTCTTGAATAGTGGCAAACTTAAAGACTCGACGCATCCATGAGATCTTCTCCTTCCCCTTCACGTAGACAATGGTATCTGTGTGATCTAATACTTTAAGCGCAGTCACCATGTCTTTATAGGGTACGCCAAGATCATCCCAGTGAATTCCATGGTAGAAATGTGCTAACAACTTTGCACTCTTCCATGTCTTAGCACACCTCACATACTTGAAAGATCTTGGTGATGCAATGTTTGCTGAGAATGTGTCTATTATTCCAGCATCTTGTGTCTATGCTACAAACGCAACATCTTTAAATACAAACTGTCTATGCCTACCATCATAGAAACCCTGAGCATCCACAATGATGTTCACACCTTGAGACGTCATTGTGAAAGGCTCTAGGTATCATGCAGCATCTATTCATTTACAGTATATAGCTCATTGCACAACACTGGTGAGCAGGCAGTAGTTGATCACACAGTCATGTAGAACTAGAGCATACGCAGCAGTGTGTTCTGCGAAATTTGTTGATGATTCACATTCAGTTCACACTTCTATAGATCCTGATTCAATTATCTCGTTCTGCTTCGAGCAGTCTATTATGATGGTCGGTGAAAGCTCCTTTAACTTACGTGGTCTTAGTAGACACCCTCCTCCCTCTAAAAATGGTTCAAATGGCTCTGAGCACTATGGGACTCAACTTCTGAGGTCATCAGTCTAAACCTAATTTGCCTAAGGACATCACACACATCCATGCCTGAGGCAGGATTCGAACCTGCGACGGTAGTGGTCGCGCAGTTCCAGACTGAAGTGCCTAGAACTGCTCGGTCACACTGGCCGGCTCCTCCCTCTCCTTCGGCTATTTCATAGTAAGGACCACAAAACCTTGCATATATGTCATAAGCTAGACTGTATACATTTTGATTCCACTACAGATGTAAATCATCATATGGGTAGAATTCTGAATTGAGGTAGACTTCGGCATTAGTTAACTCGCAGTTGTCGAACATGTTGGAATCATTTGCTATATTACCTCTCCTATCGGTCTGAAATGCAAGCATGATGAATCTGGGTGTCTCTAGATGGGAGGAGGTTTTAACAGCCCTTCTTTGTCTGCTCGCAGTCAGTAACACTGGGTACTCGAAAACCTCCCACAAGCTAAATGTCAGTGGCAGAAATGTACCAGAATTCAGCACTTTTAAAAACTTCGAACGCTCCTCGTCGGATACACTGATGTGAAGCATTTTTTATATTATCTTGCTGATTGTGATCATATTCTCCTCTTGAGCTCCTTGAAATATGAGTTATTGTCGGTTGCACTCCGCACCAGAATGACTTCCTGTTTAGCATTCATAATAATCTGTCTAATGTCCTCAAAGTATCCCATAAGCATTTTTAGAGGTATGCACACAGCAAATCGCTTGTACACTGCAACTGTTCTATCCTCTGAATCGTCTATGAACCATCCCGCGTTTTCTAAACTATGCAAATCTGCGGGTGATGCAGAGACATGTGTTTTAAGGGTTGATGTTATGCCGACATTGAGTGTACTGTCGATCTCAGGTCCATTGAGTTCATAGCTTACTCGTGGAACAGGAATGCTAAAGCATTACTTGTAAACTTGGATCCCACTGTATCGCTGCCATCAGTTTTCTTGAATGATCCCTCTAGATGTATGGAACTCTTGCATGGAAGCATGAGTGCATCTTGGTGCTGGATGACAATTTCATTGTTCTTTTTAAATGTGGTTGAAGCGTAAGGTTTATGAGAGAAGTATTCTCATCGTACTCTACTGGACTGGCTATATTGAGTGAGGATGTCATTGCGCAGCTTCAGACCAACTGATTTAAGAAACTCGGTGTTCACACGTGTTATCACTTTGCTGTTCGATAGCGAAGTGCCATGCTGTGGATTCTGTGCACTTGTTTTATACTGTGTGCCCATCCTGCCTTAGATGTAATCGTACAACGATTTCCTCACCATGAAAGTCAACAAGTTGATTATATTTGTCAACAATACACAGCTCCAAATAGTCCAATGTCTGACCTGTCACTGGAAGGTACATTGCATTGGCAGGGGTCTCAACAATCTTATACCCCATTGCAACTGAGAGGAAGAATCCATAAATTGTGTGAATCAGACTATCGTTCAGATAGGAGTTTGTTGCAATGTTACACTCAACTCGGATTGTGCTGACGGGAAGTATGTCCACAGTCTGATCTGATTTGTAAAATTTACTTGGATCCTTCTTCAAAACCTGTCCTTTTGTGAAACCCAGCAGGTGTCCTATTGAACCTTTCAGTTTAAAGTCAATGGCTGTATTTATCGTCCTTATTTCAAATTTAAGTGTATTAATCTTTACACGTAGTTCAATACCTTTTCCAGACTGTTTTAAGACTTTGTTTAAATTGTTGATGTCATATGCACCTGGTTCTATTTCGACAATATCTTTTTCACTGTTAATATCCAGATGCAGTTTGTTGTTAGTCTCAGTGATATTAGGGATGTTGTTGTACTTCTCCAGTCTAATCAACGCAATACTCCAGTCACCAACGCTCATATCAGTTGGTGAGAAGTAATTTGCACGCAATACAGATGATCGTTCTTTTAACGTCAAAGTGTACGAAATTGCATCTGAACCTCAACTGATGAAGAAATTTTTAAAGCTCCTTCTTGTATAGCATGTTTCTTCTTTTTCTTCTTCTTCTTTGTGAACGTCAAGATAATTGTAGAACACACGTCTTCTGTGAGTGAAGTAGCGTTGTAATTCTTCTGGTGGTTGCAGGTCACCAAATGAGTCGACATAGTAGACACTATCCGCATTTTTCATAACATATGATACCCAGTGGGTGTGGGGGTCTCCAGCAACATCTAAATTCACAATGCCACATTCAACAGTTTTCCATGTAGTCTTCGGTAACGTATCCCACATAAACACACCATGGAACCTTGGTATCTTGAATTTGTTTCTAACAAACTTAAGAAGATCGGTATTTGTAAGTGGTCGATCTGGTACGACCGTTAATGGGCTTTTTTTTATTTATAAATAGAGCAAGCCTTTTCCTGCATAGTTTCAAGTATAGTCCTTTTCCGATGGCTGCAGCTTCCATCAGCTAAAATCCTATCTGCAATGTGACGACTTGATAGATCTTTATTTGCAGCATATGCAATGTCGTGTTCCATACATGCTTCGTTGAGCATATTAAGCCCCTTATCACATCGTGCCAAGCGTTTCTGAAGCTTTGTCCCAAGTCCACAGTAGTTATACCCAGGGATGTGTAATTCTACTGGCCGTTTGTCTAGAATACCACCACCTCCTCTAATGTGTCTCCTAGCATGCATGTTATGCTACTGTGGTGGTTGTGGATTATGCACCCCCATTGTATAGCAAATCGTCTGCATCAGTCCAACTGTTTTGTGTAGCAGGAAAACCAAGCCATTTGACTAGTGCATTATGTCTTCTTGCCTCTTCTAACTGTGCTTGGGAGTTTTGCGTGTTCTTAACTGTTCAAGCGATAGCTGCAGTACCACCAGCGAGGGAACCTACCGCCGAGAGCGGGGAGAGGGCTGGGATGAGAAACAGAATAAAACTGCCAAATGTCTTGGGTATCGGTAGAACTCAAGGTGCTTTAACTGATCTTCTCCTTCTTCTTCTTCCTGAATCTTTCTGCTTTGGTGCATTGTTAGCTGCTTACAGCGCTGTCAGGATACAGTTCTTCAAACAGCCCTGCTTCTCACCCTTGTCCTTCTTCTTGTTTGGAGCACAACATGCAGCATTCATAACTCACTTGATATTCATCACTCCTCAATACAACTTAATTTTTCCTCGCACAGTTTTATCAACTTCAAATGCTGCGATGCATTGACCTATACCAATATCCCTTCTTCTCTGTATCGCCTTAGCCTTATCAGCTAAAATCCTATCTGCAATGTGACGACTTGATAGATCTTTATTTGCAGCATATGCAATGTCGTGTTCCATACATGCTTGATTGAGCATATTAACCCCCTTATCACGTCATGCCAAGCGTTTCTGAAGCTTTGTCCCAAGTCCACAGTAGTTATACCCAGGGATGTGTAATTCTACTGGCAGTTTGTCTAGAATATCACCACCTCCTCTAATGTGTCTCCTAGCATGCATGTTATGCTACTGTGGTGGCTCTGGACTATGCACCCCCATTATATAGCAAATCGTTGGCATCAGTCCAACTGTTTTGTGTAGCAGGAAAACCAAGCCATTTGACTAGTGCTTTATTTCCACGACATCTTATGACTCTCTCCATGAGAAAAACATCTGGTTCCGAGCTTTTCTGCAACTCCTCAGTGTAGAAGCAGCCTGCAATTTCTTCATCTTTACTATCCTTCAATATATAAGTTCTAGGATTCGTTCTTTGCACTTTTGAAACTTTAAATATCTCAGCTGACTAGTTCAGTAGGTATGATTTCTCAAATACCGTCTTGTGTTTTGAGGTACACACCAAATCACCTACATTAAATTTCTGTCAGCGTGAATCCAGCATCTTAATGCGATAGTACACCATATCCATGAGTCCATTGTCACAAACATCGATTGGTCTCGTTTTAATTGTGGTATGTTTGGTTCGATTATACTGAGCAATTATTTCTGGGAGGATATCTGTCCATTAGTGTGAACCTCGAATGTTCATAAGCATCAACATTCAACCTTTTATTGTTCTGTTCAGATGCTCCTCAATACTTGCCTTCAGGTGAGTGAATGTCGAGTAGTGATTTATTCCATACTGCTGCATAAGGGTCTTGAAATACCTATCGTAAAACGCCCCACCATGATCGGTTTGGAGGTTGTCTGGGCATCGATTCATCCCTGTCTGTAGCAAATGCTGAAAAACATCTGCGACATTGCTACCCTTTTTTTGTTTTGACAGGTAATGCTCAGGCAACTTTGGAGTATGTATCAATAACCATTAAAAATATATTTGAATCCATTTTTCACATGTGAATATTCCGTCATATCTACCCAATCATCTTGCCATAAATCATCCAAACCTTTAATCATAACATGCCTACGAGGGTATGTTTTGTGTGCTGGTTTTTACAGCTCTCAAACTACTGTCTCCAAACTTAATCGATGATACCTCTCTCTCTAAACTCAGAGATTATTGAAACAACCTCATTCAAATGAGCTGTTTTACCTGCAGCAGCTTGTAACCTCCCCCTCACTTATCGACCTTAATGACAGTGAAAAATTAAATCGTGTGCACCTAATGGAAATTTGGGAAAAGCAATCGTCACCGAAGTTAATCTGCCGGTAAAGAGGGAGGAAAGAGTTGCATCTAAATGAAAGGTAAAATGCAAATGAAATTGGTGGAAATTAATTTTGAAAAGGTGTAAAGTTAATAAAGAAAGTAAATGTGTGGTCGTTACATTAACAATTAATTGGCGTTAATTAGATATTTGAGATTTGGGGAAAATTACGGTCGCCAGTCCCATGGACAACTACTATAATAACTAAAAATGAAAGATTAATGCACATATATTTAGCACTAAAACCGTGGCAACGGAACGTTGACACGTGTTGTGTGAAAACTGAATGTTTGTCAGAAGTAGTAAATTTCGCTACACTCTTGACTTAATTTAGCAAAAGAATTAATAAAATCAGAAAACTGAAAGTTAATTCAGTGACTGAAATTAATAGTGAATTTTGTTCCTGAAGCACTACGAAATTCAATAATAAGCATAGTCTTGGGCTACCTCAACAATCATTTCAAAAGCTACTTGAATCTATGCAATTCAGAAATAAGAGATTTAACTTTGAACTTGAATTAAATGATTCTGAACAATTAACAATAGTAAAATTTAGTACGTACCAAGCTGAGCTGCAGTCACAGGTAAGCTAAAATATAGTAACAAAACTCGCACTCTTAAATTCTGCTTATGTAATCTAAATATTGTAGCCAGCTATGAATACATTAACTGAACTTTGAAATTAAAGCAGTGAAATGGAATGATATTACTTTAATGCTGGCGTATGAATTTCAACAACACTCGGGTTCATTGCAGAAAAGGAAGGGACCCTACTTGGTAATGCAATTGGGACAATGAGCAACAAAGGTTCATGCTAAGTTGCTGTATTTTTGTGATGCAACAGTTTTAAAAACTGAGGTCTACCATACAGTTCTAAAAGTTTATGTGCTTCCAGTCTTCCTTGTTGGTTGATTGAAGGTTTGAAGCCGTTGATCGAGGAGGTGGCGACAGTCACTCATTGTCGGCCGTCGTTGTTGCAGAAGCTGGATGTTGACGCACCTCCTTCTCGACTCGGTCACCACGCGAAATGGGCTCTTGATGTGTGCCAGCTAATGCTTCCCGTCCGTGACACCGTGTCAGAAACTATCATAGCAAGTCGTGCACAATTACATGCTGCCAAACCCTGAAAGCGCGGCAACTTGTGGGGGCGTCACACAACACACCTGTTCCACCTCCCTACCCCAGCCAGACTCCCTCTGCCCACACTCCATGCGGCAGAGTTAACGCTACCAAAGATCCTAAACACTTTGGCTCTCCACACGACCTATCGATGTAATAGTTCGATAGCATAGTTTTCCCTAAGCCAGACCCAGCGTAAAAATACAAATAATATTTACAAAACAAACCAATTATACATCGACATAAATGCATAAGTATATATATATATATATATATATATATATATATATATATATGTACAAATAGTAAAACAATTACAATATATAAATACACAGAAATGTCGTATCTTCAGGTAACAAAATAAGGAAAAAAAATTATAGTACAATAGATGGAAATAGGAGGATATGCATTTCCGGCGTTACACGTGCCCCACATTGTCTGAGGATGTTTGTGTAACCTAAACAGACTCAGAAAATGTCCCAAAAAGGAAAAGAAACAGCGGAAATGAATATGCTCAAAACATCAAGAAAATTTAGCATTAGGCGAATTAACCATAAACCAATTTTTAGACCATAATAACTGAGTGGAGACACTCCTAAACTTATTCCACTCTGTCATCTGACACAAAAGAAAACAGGTTGACAACATATTAAAATTCATAGAAAACATAGAAAATGGTTTAGCTATTCAAAAAATCAAAATTCTTAACAGTATCAAGAAATGGAATACTATTTACAAAATTAATCATAGTTTATGGTCATAAAAACAGGTAGATCAAAATACGCAAATTAATATTTAATTACATAGAATGCACATTTTTATATAATCTTTTGATAATTAATATTCTTGTCATGAGAGTCCACTTAACGCTAAACAAGAAAATAATACACAGCAGATCGAAAAAAACATAAATATTGACTGCAGAATTCTTTCAGACCAGCTGTCCGGGAAGAAAAACAACTCCGCCTTCCGTACCTGCAAGTACAAAGAATGCCGAGAGCAGCACAAGAGCCGACAGCTGCTCCGCCTTGACAGTATTGTTGCGCCCGCCTTTGCGGCACGCTTGATCCCACTGGCCTGTGTAACGGCATTTCCAGAACGTCCGTTTCACTTAATCCTTATGGAAAAACTCACTCCCGAGTAATCTCAAGGAGTCCATTAACCCACAGTGGATAACTCAACACTGTCCATCATCACATGCATGTACTGGCCTGAAACTTAAAACAGCGTCTAAATACTAGTAAATCACATATTTATGAAATCTTACAGCTAGTTACAAAATCATATTTACATCTTAATCTACTGTGACTCAACTGAAAACTTAAACTAGCAGCTTGGATTTTTCAATTGATTAATAATCAGTTACTCTTAAATCATTTAGTCAAAATTACTTATTAATTACAACTTCTTTAGTGTCCTATTGGTCAGGCAAAAGCATGACAATCTAGCAAATCGTTAAATCTTACACTCTATATATACATACTGTACAAATTACCCATTCTGTGGTATTAATCAATCCTTGGTAGGTACAATTCCAAGTCTACAATGTTCCGTATACCTAATAGTTTTCCAGAGCTTGGATACTCTAAGCAATAAGCATTTGTGTGAGGTATACCAATGACTTTATATGGACCATTATAAACAAACTTAAATTTAGAGATTTCATTGTCTATCTCACTGAGATTTCTCATGAGCTTTTACAAGTACTAAGTTACCGATTGTAATCTTAGCAAAACGCACTTTAGCGTCATGACGATGTATGCGAGCATCGGCTTTTAGCTTCATTATTTCTCGCAAATGATCTTTTTTCACACCAATACTAATGTCAATCCGTGGAGGGAATTTGATTATCTCTTCCACTAAACTTTTACTTCTGTCATCTAACAGGATTTCCTCTGGAGAAAATCCCGTAGATTCATGTCTCAAGGTGTTCATAATTCTCTCAAATTCTGCTACATATTTGCCCCATGCCCTATGGTTGTGATGGCAATAGGTACGGCAAAGTTGGCCTAGCTCACGCATATACCTCTCAGCGGGATTTCCAGCCAGACAGTAAGCTGAAATATGGATCACTTCGACCCCATTACTTGCCATGCCTTCATTCCACAACTTAGAAGTAAATTGTGCCCCATTGTCTGATAGAATCGCCTTGGGCTTACCAATATGAACAAAATAATCGTTCACAAGCTTGCTATAGACTGCTTTGGCTGTAGCTTTCCTAATCGGGAATAGTTTGACGAACTTGGAAAAAGCTTCTAGCACTACTAAAATGTAGGCAAAGTTTCCTGATGACTTGGGCAAAGGTCCATACAAGTCCACGCACAGTAATTCAAAGGTGTCGTTAGGCCCTATACTTTGCATAGGACCACGACTCGTACAGTTCGTAACCTTTACCTTTTGACATAAATCGCAAGTTTTCACTCTGTCAGTAACGTGTTTTAACATGTTGTTAAAATGTACTACTTCACTCAGCTTTTCCGTACATTTCTTTGGTCCACAGTGAAAATGGTTCAAATGGCTCTGAGCACTATGGGACTCAACTTCTGAGGTCATTAGTCCCCTAGAACTTAGAACTAGTGAAACCTAACTTACCTAAGGACATCACACACATCCATGCCCGAGGCAGGATTCGAACCTGCGACTGTAGCGCTCTCGCGGTTCCAGACTGCAGCGCCTAGAACCGCACGGCCACTTCGGCCGGCGGTCCACAGTGACCATACGCCAAATGGTAGTAGTCTATTACTTCCGTGACGTATTTGGTGGGTCAGCATACCCGCCAAATATTACTATCTTCACCCTTACGTATGTACAAGATATGATTGTATATCTTGTAATACTTCCTTAATTTCTCTCCTTCTGGACTCCTTTCATCATATCGGGTTTTCACCATATTTAAACAACAGTTCTCGTTCTGATGACGACGTAGATTCTTACAGATGTTCACTATTAATTTACATCCCTCAACTTCTTTAAAATAGTATAATTTGACCACTCCATCTGCCTCATCTTTCAATACATCTCGATTAGACTCGGGCAACCGCGACAGCGCATCCGCTACACAATTGTCGGTCCCTTTTATGTAACAGATGTCATAGTTAAATTGCTGTAAATACAGTGACCACCTAGTCAGTCTTTCGTGAAGTAGTTTACAATCCTTCAGATAAGTGAGCGCCTTATGGTCCATATGAATAATCACCTTACGGTCCCATAGGTAACCCTTGAACTTCTTGAATCCCCACACGATAGTGAGACACTCTTTCTCAGAAATCGTGTAGTTTCGCTCACTTTTTGATGAAGTTCGACTCGCGAATGCTATCGTCCGGTGTTCCTTATCCTCTCCTTTACCAGCTTCTTGGAACAGTTCTACCCCCACCCTGTAATTCAACGAATCCGTTCCCAGATGGAAGGGTAGTGTTAAATCAGGATGAAATAGTATGTTAGATCTTAACAACTTGTCTTTTAATCTCTCGAAAGCGGCCTGACACCCGTCAGTCCACACAAACGGAACATTTTTGCGTAAGAGGTTATTCAAATTTTCATCATTAAACACTTGTTCTTTTAAATTTACGGTAAAATCCTGTGAGCCCTAGAAAACTTTTTAACTGTTTCCTAGACTTGGGTGGAGGACAATTCCTTATTGCCTCTAGTTTCTCTGGGTCTTTCGTAATACCAGCAGTGGTAATTACACGTCCTAAAAATTTCAGTTCCTGCTTCACAAATTCACATTTCTTTAGCTTTAGAGTCATTCCGCCATGGCGCAATGCTCTAAAAACTTCATGTAACAGGTCGCAATGATCATGCCAAGTGGCATTGGCCAACAATAGGTTGTTAACATATACAGTTAATCTTGAACTCAAAACCGGGCTGAGCACTTTATCTAGGGCCCTGATGAGTACGGACAAAGATATATTAAGTCCAAACGGCAGTACTCTATACTGATAACACCTGCCCGCAAACAAGAAGACGGTGTATGGGCTAGATTCTTCTTCGAGTTCTATTTACCAGTAACTAGCCGTCAGATCGAGGTTAGTCATGAACTTAACGTCATGAAAACGTTGCAAAATCTCCTCCAAACTCTCTGGTCTGTCTGTTTCGCATTGAACGACCCTATTCAACATGCGTGCGTCAATCACAATACGCACACTGCCATCCCGTTTTGCTACAATGACCAAACCGTTATTGTATGGACTCGTACTTCTTTCAATCACTCCCCACTCGATCATCTTATCTATCTCCCGTTGCACTGCTTCCTTTTTGGACAGCTGTATAGCATACAGTCTCACGAAGAATGGTTCATGCGGAATTACATGTAACTTGCATTTATATCCTTCCACAAGTCCCGGTTTGTCTGAAAACACACTCTTATTCCTCATTATTACTTCATACAGGCCTCGTCTTTGTTCGTGTGTTATGTTTGACACACCGTCTACAATACTTTCCAATTCACTTTCTACACTATTGTCAATGCCGACATTCCTCACGTTACAGTAGTTCAAATTCATACCTACGTCAATAGCATCCGGGCAGTTAACAATGTGTATAGGCTGGTATTGCCTATGCACACCGTCTCCTGCCTCGTCAAAACTAACTACTATTGTTTTATCTTGTGACGTACATGTCAAAGTTTTCCTTTCGCAATTAATCACTGCACGGTACTTAAATAGCCAATCTAACCCGATAATTACTTCCGTAGTTAAGTCTGGCACGACGACAAACTCTTGTTCAAATCGTGCCTCACATATCTCGAAGTTGACAAAAATCGGTTTTGTGACCGATTTACTGGCCTTCCCAGTAGCACCGATAATTTTCACTCCTGTTACTGGCGTAACTACGATGCCAGGTCTGTCTTTCAGTAACTCAAATATTTTCCCAGATACAGCACTCAATTCTGCACCGGTGTCAATCAACACGTTTAGTTGTAGGTCGTGCATATTAACAGACACTACTATCTGTCTACACTTGTCCTCGACTGTTTCTTTATTTTCCCACTGTAAAACCTCGTCTATATCCAGGTCATTCCAGAAAAAAACATTTAGCTTTGATCCTAAATCTGGCTTATCTGGCGGCTTTTTCAGCCTCTGTTCACATACAGTGTTAATTTCAACACGTTTGTCCTGAGGCTTAGCCTGTAGCTTCGCCTCCAATACCGAAACCTTTTCCTGTAACTCGTCAACTAGTGAGTGTTGCTTTGCTATCAATTCACTAATTGTCACCTTCATTGATTCCTCTTTGGCCAGATTGATCTCATCTGCCAATCTACCTGGACGAATGTGCCCAGTAGTATCTGCAATTACTTCCTCTGGATCTGCGCAGCCCATACTGCTATCATCCGACCGTATAACGTCAGCTCTAACCTCATACACGCTGTAATCTGCGTGCTTTTCTACCAATTGTGTCCGGCTATCACTAAAATTCTCATAATCTTTCTCCTTAATACTTTTGCAATGTTTAAACTGGAGTTTTGCGTCAGATGGGTCGGCCACTTCTACCACTATAACTTTCGGTAAAGTCTGCCGGTCAGGGCGAGAACTTTCCGTTACTACTTCAACATCTAACTCCTGCGGGACGAAACACGACGAATCTTGCTTGTGCTCCCCATTAGCATCAACTATTTCTGGTAAAGTCTGCCGATTAGGGCCAGAACTTTCTATCACTTCACAAACACTATCTTCCTGCGGGACGAGATGCGGCAAATCCTGCATGCGCTCCCCATAAACACTTATCCCATACATGCCCCTATAATCTCTTAGTTCGTCGTATAAGCGACCGAACTGCCTTAACCAGACCTCATCCCTCTCTGCATCCCCTCACTCGATGACGGACGTGTTATCCGACATCTGGTCTTCTCTCAACAATTGCGAATCATTCTTAAACTCAATCTCCAGTTCTACTGTGGGTGTTACAGCTGCCACTTTATAATCGATTTCCGGAACACTACTTACATTGTTCTCACTGACAGTGAATGTATTTTCTACTGCCGTGTCTACAGCTGATCTACTACTTGTGGGCGCACTCCTTTCTCTTAACACTGGCTCACTCTCCCGCCAATGAATATTCCATACGGAATTTTCATAACGACGACACCTGGGTTTTCTCCTGTTATTGGGCCGCCAAAATTTCTCCATGCCCGGTCGGCCCCTCACCGGCGCGGCTAATGGTTTCCCTGTCTCGTCTCAGCAGATACGCTCCCCGGATGCTGCTGAGGTGGCTTATCACACCCTCTGGCATTATTACTATTCTGTGAAGCCCGTATCATGTTGGTATGATATAGGTTTCCACCATTCCTGTTATTATTTGCATTGTACCAATTGTTATTACGGTCCGAACCATTATTGTTATTGCTGCCATGGTTGCGGTATGCATTATTCCCATAGTTATCGTTATTGTGGTTCCCGTTGTTGTTACCACGGCCTCTACCACTGTCGCGATTATTGCGCCAATTGTCCTCGTCCTCAACTCTTTCCAGGAAATCATTGATTGTCTTGTAATTGCTTCCTATGTAGCGTTTTGTATCATCTGGAAGCTTCTTGTAGAGTTCCCAGACTATTTCGGATTCCGTGCGGCGATCACGCGAATATTCCAACTTGCGGATCCAGCCCTCACAAAACTCCTTCATCGAGCCACGCGAATTCGCATCGAAAGGCCTCGATACGACAAATTCACGCCAGACACTTCGTTGTTTTTGCTCTGACCAGTATTCAGCCAGAAACAAATTTTTAAACTCGTCAATAGTCAGGTTCGTAATGCTGAGGTTTAAGCCCCAGCGCTTGGCATCACCAGCCAACAGATCAATAACCGCATTAATTTTTCTCTCATTAGTCCATGATCTGGGTAAAACTCTTACACAATTTTTAATGAAATCCGTCGCGTGTATACTGCCTTTTTTCGTGGGGTCGAACCGCTCCTCTTTTGTCAACAATTCCGAACTATGGGCACAGATTGGCACATAGCTCTGTTTTGCCTCAAGTTTCTTTTCTATTTCCGACACTCTCGTAATTACTTGGCAAGTGGTTGTCGTAAGCGTTTCCACTTGCCTCTTTTTCTCTTCGCAGGTATTAGCCTGCTTCCTCACTTTAGTATCTACTTCGGACACTAACGCCTTTAAAGTTTCCACCTTCTGTTGATCCTCTTTTTTCACTAATTGAATTTGTTCCGTCACCTTATTCTCAATGATTGGAGCAACTGCTTCTCCTCCACTTTTCTCGATTCTGCTAATTTCGGAATCAAAACGAGTATTTATGCTCGCAATTTCCACCTGAACGCCTATCATTTCCTGTTTAAGATTACCGATTTCGGTATTAATTACAACAATATCTTCTTTGATTTTATCAACTTTTGCGTTCACAACTCCAACATTGTTGTTAACAACATTAATAGCTTTAATAAAGAAAGTAAATGTGCGGTCGTTACATTAACAATTAATTGGCGTTAATTAGATATTTGAGATTTGGGGAAAATTACGGTCGCCAGTCCCATGGACAACTACTATAATAACTGAAAATGAAAGATTAATGCACATATATTTAGCACTAAAAGCGTGGCAACGGAACGTTGACACGTGTTGTGTGAAAACTGAATGTTTGTCAGAAGTACTAAATTTTGCTACACTCTGACTTAATTTAGCACAAGAATTAATAAAATCGGAAAACTGAAAGTTAATTTAGTGACTGAAATTAATAGTGAATTTTGTTCCTGAAGCACTACGAAATTCAATAATAAGGTTAGTCTTGGGCTACCTCAACAATCATTTCAAAAGCTACTTGAATCTACGCAATTTAGAAATAAGAGATTTAACTTTGAACTTGAATTAAATGATTCTGAACAATTAACAATAGTAAAATTTAGTACGTACCAAGCTGAGCTGCAATCACAGGTAAGCTAAAATATAGTAACAAAACTCGCACTCTTAATTTCTGCTTATGTAATCTAAATATTGTAGCCAGCTATGAATACTTTAACTGAACTTTGAAATTAAAGCAGTGAAATGGAATGATATTACTTTAATGCTGGCGTATGAATTTCAACAACACTCGGGTTCATTGCAGAAAAGGAAGGGACCCCACTTGGTAATGCAATTGGGACAATGAGCAACAAAGATTCATGCTAAGTTGCTGTATTAATGTGATCCAACAGTTTTAAAAACTGAGGTCTGCCATACAGTTCTAAAACTTTACGTGCTTCCAGTCTTCCTTGTTGGTTGATTGAAGGTTTGAAGCCGTTGATCGAGGAGGTGGCGACAGTCACTCATTGTCGGCCGTCGTTGTTGCAGAAGCTGGATGTTGACGCGCCTCCTTCTCGACTCGGTCACCAGGCGAAACGGGCTCTTGATGTGTGCCAGCTAATGCTTCCTGTCCGCACAATTACATGCTGCCAAACCCTGAAAGCGCGGCAACTTGTGGGGGCGTCACACAACACACCTGTTCCACCGCCCTACCCCAGCCAGACTCCCTCTGCCCACACTCCATGCGGCAGAGTTAACACTACCAAAGATCCTAAACACTTTGGTTCTCCACACGACCTATCGATGTAATAGTTCGATAGCATAGTTTTCCCTAAGCCAGACCCAGGGTAAAAATACAAATAATATTTACAAAACAAACCAATTATACATCGACATAAATGCATAAATATATAAATATACAAATAGTAAAGCAATTACAATATATAAAGACACAGAAATGTCATATCTTCAGGTAACAAAATAAGGAAAAAAAATTATAGTACAATAGATGGAAATAGGAGGATATGCATTTCCGGCGTTACAAGCTGATGCCACGAGCAGCCTTAGTCGATCATTAGCTTGTTGGGGTCGTCATAAAAAATACACTGCGGGATTTGATTGTTCATTGCTTTATGCTCAATGTCAATACCATCACCACTGCTGCTGCTGCTGTTGTTTTCGCTTTCAAGTATTGGTTTTATAATGGTTTTATATTTCTTGTTGCTCAGGATTTTCGTGATCTTATGTACACCAGTCATATTCAGTATTTCACAATACATTTCCCTATCATTAACTGAATAATTTATAGGTTTTTTGGTAGGTCTTAGGAAAATAAAATTCATTAAGCCGAGTGCTCTCTCAAACTGCCTGTAACCAATCTGTATTGTGTCATCAGTTACAGTTATTGGATGCATATCCAACATGTACGGTCTTCCCCTGCTAACGCCGAATGTTCTATCTATCTGACCAGGGGTGTGATGGATAATGAATTTGTCAGTGGCAACACCCTCATTATCCTGTGCTTCTGTTTTTGCTGAGAGCTATTGGAGATATTCAGTAACCGGCTTAAAGGTCTCTCATAGTGTTTGCTGTCGATCCATATGCCCTAACCTCAGCAACCGTAATTTCTCATGAACTGCTTTCCGCACTTGAATCACTTTCTGCTTCATCTACATCTTGGTGTATACTAATCAGACATCTCCACAGCATGAGGCTTTATATATCTGGTCATTTTCTTCTTCCTCTTACGATGTACATGCTCCCCCTTCTTAACAACAAGGAACTCGACCTTTTCAGTTAAGTCAGCTACTTTCTTACCGACTTAATTAACTAGCTCATTTAATGCAGTCATCATTCTCAAAAGAGTCCGATAATATCTCTCTAGTCCCCTGCGCATACCTCCAACTTTATGCACAATAGCTTGAATTTTCACATCCATGTACAGGCGTATGTTCTGTCTGTGTACATCCATTCTCTCGGGTTGAGAGCTAGACATATGCGCAAATTTGTCCATGGTGCAGCTTATACTGATGTACTAGCCTCTCTTACAATGCTATATATGCAAAATCTCTTGAAAGTTTCGCCTGTACCTACCATCACTCAGTTTTCTTGTTTTATCAATAATGAGAAACCCATACTGTGAATGATTCTAGCAATCAGCGCATATCCTTACAAAATCGTTGAACAACATGTCAGTTCTGACGTGTGCCTGGTAAATGTGTTTTAAATTCAGATTTTCTTGTTTGAAGGCTATAATGAGAGTTACATTATCCCTAACCAACTGTTTCGGGATTCTGGAATATGTTTGGCTTAGCTAAAATACATCAACACCCATATGACGACCGAAATAGAAATATTTTCGAATTTGGTTTTAGTTTTCCACGGCAACATCGTCAAATATGAAGACAATGTTTGGGTTTGCTTTTTCAGGTGGAGGGATATCACCGCTTTCACTGAATGTCGTGTATGTAACACCATGTGTGTGTAACACCATCTACACCACGCAATATCTCCTGCAATAGCTGATACCTGAGTTGAAACAGCATTTTTGAGAATACACAAAAATGCTCAAATCGGACTCCATCTACATGTGTTAGCAGCATCATGAGGACATTAGTCTACCCACAATTGGATGGACCTGCAATAATTGCTTGTGTATTATCAGTAAAGAGAATTCCATTCTTCTTGTTCTTCTTCAGGTCTTCTTTTTTATCTTCTTAGGACCAGTCACAGACAACAAAGTCTTTGTGATGAGGGTGTTTCACCCACCATGCCATGATACTAACTACACCAGGTACCGACACGCAGATGACATATGAGCTGCTCGGGGGAACACAATGGTAAGCGCCATCGCCGTGTATTTTGTGGTTGATGGCTAATGACACCACCTGTGGGATGCACAATGCAGTAAACTTACTAGTAGTTCCAAATTCACTCAATAGATGTCAGGGCGGAGCTTAATGGGAAGCGCCACTGTCCGTCTGTTGCGGAAACATAATGGTAAGTGACTAAGAGAAAGGCGGCCAGTAAAAACATCTCTGAGATTATGGCAACAGTGAACATGGCAGAAGACGGGGAATATACTTCCAATGATACTAATATCTTCGAGAGGGATCCAGAATACATTCCTAACGAATCAGATGACTCAGAGGTATGTTATTTTGTAAATATACTGTCTTTAGTACATTTCACGAACATAATGGTAAGTGCATGTACATACCATTATGTTCCTGAAGTACAATTGAAAATTACGTTCGCTGACAAGTACAAGATGTTTACAGTCCAGATCAGAGGTGCAACATCACCAAGAAGTCGGCTAAGAAGAATCCATTGTTTGTATATAATATGAAAATAGAGGATTTCTATCAAACATGACACTCTAAAGAAGCGTTTGTCTTCAGAAAGAAGACAGTTGATGGTCGAGATGTCAACCTAAGGAAAGTATGTATGGAAGGTGACCTCTGGATATCCATCATCTTTATTCATCAGCGAGACATTTTGTCATGACATTTGGCATGAAATAAACTTCAGGAAATGTGGAAGGCAAGGACCAGTTCCTACGCTTCAACAATGGACAATGGACCAAGGCTTATTCAAAAGAAGAAAGTTGCTGACGTCCTGTCGCTCCTAAATTACATACCTCCTGTCTACCATGGATTTTTCCTGTCACTAAAGCCAACAGTTTTGGATGAAAAAGACATTAGTAATGAGAGTGATGAATGATTTTGCAATTTCAGTAACGTCTTGAAGACTTACTGCAAAATTTAATATGTAATGTTCTATCACTATGTGTTGTTAGTGGTGTATGGTAATGTAATAATTTTTGTATATTTCATTTGTTTTAGTCAGTTCTGAGTTTCATTTATGTCTGTATAGTAGCAGATAGATGTTAGAATCACTACAGAATAAAAGGACTGTTAAAAAAAAATTCAGATTTGCAGATCAATTGAAACTTCAGATGCGCTGTATCTCGAAACTGTGATTTTGGCGCTTACCATTTTGTTCCCCCGAGCAGGTCATTTATAGAAAGATACATTTGAAAGGATAATAATAGTATGTGTAGCCACTATAGCTCCATCACTTAACTGACTGAGCAATATTGACTACACAGAGAAAACAGCTATACATATATTTATATATATATTTTACCCATGAAGAGTAACTTAATCATTCATTATGTGAATAACTGATACAGCACTGGAAAAAAATATTAATTATTGTAATACTTTGAATATAATGAGAGAGGTATGAAATAAAACACAAACACAGTTTGAGATTATATATGTACATAAATTGTTTATTTATTTCAGTATCATACATAGGGCATAGTATTTCAGGAATATCATTACAATCTGTATGTATCTTCTTCTTCGTACCTGTACAATATTTGCCAAATAAAGCTTTTTGATGTGTAATGAATTCAGCAGTCAAGCCAATAGATGCCTCACAGTACTTAGGTTTTTCACACACACATTTAATCTGTTTCTCTTTAGGTTCAGCGTTCATGTGCAGACAAAAGTGCTGCTTAAGATCATCAACATGTACTCTATGCACACATAGGGAATTTAGAACATCATTGTATGCAGAGTCTATGCTAGGCAACCAGTGATTCAGTCTCTCCAAAGCAACACATAGCACAGTGTCAGATCGTATAACTACATAACTGAGGCATGCCTTAGATAAACACAGTTGTCACCCTATTTCACACATAATGCACAGTCATCACACACAGTTTTGTAATAGAAAGTGTCACACCAGTAAGGCAAATGTCGGGGGGGGGGGGGGGGGGGGGGGGGACCAGTTGGATAATACTCTGCAGCCATCTTCTGATTGATGTAGCACTCTGCACGACATATTTCGTCCCAGTCGAAGTCGGGAATTGGCACATTAACACCCCTCGATACATTTTCAATTTCCATTCTCACATGCAAGCCCCAACCCCGATGTGCTTCTATACCAATGTATACACATGTTGTCCCACTGGGAGTTAAATTGTACATGGTAGTGAAAAGCATGGGTACACTCGATACCTTCTTATCCTCATCATCTGCACTCTGTGGTTGCACTATCACAGGGATGTTCTGCTGGGATGGATCGTATGTTGGTGACCAGTACTGTCCTCCATCTTGATGTTGTTTAGGACCACTAGCAGCTGCCTTTGATGTGTGGGGGCAGATTGTGTGTCCTCATCACACAAATCAATGAGTGGGATGGACAACGGCAGCTTGTTGTCCTTCTCCAGCAATGGGCAAAGTGCACTACAGGATTCCATGTGGCTGCTACAGGTTCAGATGTGCTGGAGGTTATTGCTGCCACAGCTCTAGAGGTAGTTGCAAGATGGCAGCTGGGTTTACTACAGGTCCGGACGTGGCTGAGATTGGTATGCTAGCGCTCAACCCTGCGTCAAGGGCTACTGCTGAACAAAGACGAGGAAGCATTAGACATGGACCAATATGAAGAAACAATGAATAATAATAGTAATAATAATAATGCTAACCACAGAGAACGATGTGATGTGGGATACTTACTTTTCCGTTTCCTCCTGTTCTGCATGACCAAGTTGGATTGCGACTGCTGTTGATGCTTCATGGTTCTTCTTCTTCTTCTTCTGATGCTGCTTACTGACTGAGCAAGACTGGGGTCCCAGAGCTGCTGAGCCTCCCCTATACCCCCTCAAATAACATCACCAAATACCGCCATCCAACTGGCTGAAATCTGACTGGATTAAGGGTTCTTATTGGTTTCCGCCATTTCCCCCACACCAGACAATCATCTTGGATTACATCACGGATGACAGCGCCCTCTGACAGTGGTACTATGTACTAGGCCTGGACCTCATGGCAAACACACTGTTACCCTCCATCTTGGATAACAGTACTTGCCTCATCAGCTGATGTCATGGCCACCATCTTGGATTATGTAACAGAATGGACGACAGTGCGCTCTGGTGGTGGTACTGTGTACTAGATCTGGACCTCATGGTGAACACACTATTTGCCACCATCTTGGATAACGGTACTTGCGTCATCAGCTGACGTCATGGCCGCCATCTTGTGTTACGTAACGGAATGGATGACAGAGCGCTCTGGTGGTGGTATTCTGTACTAGACCTGGACCTCATGGCAAACATACTCTTTGCCACCATCTTGGACAATGGTACTTGTGTCATCAGCTGACGTCATGGCCGCCATCTTGGATTATGTCACAGATGAGAGCACTCTCTGCTGGTGGAACTGTGTACTAGGTCAGTTGGAGTCTGGACCTCATGGTGAACACACTGGATTGCTGTACTGCATCAAGCTGTTTAAATAAAGACTGGTGCATGCAAAATGCAACCCGCCATTTCCTAGGACGAGGTGGCAGTTGAATGACTTAGGTTAGTGGAGATAGCCTAAGTGACCTATTTTCCTGCCATTTTCTTAGGTGTATTGCATTGTCCTGATGGAATTTGAAATTCCCACTGTAGTGTTGGCAGAAGAGCCAACACTGTGTTACTAGAGGAAGCCGAAATGCACGCATTTAATTACACGCTGACTGGCGTGAGGTCTGGAACAGTTAAGGGAATTAATAGTAGCAAATAAAGTACGTAGTTGATATAATACTTAACTTTAATCCACAATTGTAGAACATCTCTCGTTACGGTACATGCTTCACAATATTAATTATCAAATGCTATGGCACCTTGCTAGGTCGTAGCAAATGATGTAGCTGAAGGCTATGCTAACTATCGTCTTGGCAAATGAGAGCGTATTTGTCAGTGATCCATCTCTGGCTAAGTCGGCTGTTCAACTGGGGCGAGTGCTAGTAAGTCTCTCTAGACCTGCCGTGTGGTGGCGCTCGGTCTGCAATCACTGACAGTGGCGACACGCGGGTCGAGCATATACTAATGGACCGCGGCCGATTTAAAGGCTACCACCTAGCAAGTGTGGTGTCTGGTGGTGACACCACACCCACCATTTTCTGGGGAAGGGGGGGGGGGGGGGGGGTTAGGTTACTAGAGGTAGCCCAATTGACCTATCTTCCTGCCAAAATCAGCCATCTTGGATGACATCATGGCTGCCATCTTGGATGCATCATGTGCTGTTGCCAAGTCTGCACGCCGCCATCTTGGATGATGTCATTGCCTCCATTTTGAATACATCTGGCAACAATGGAAAGTGGGGCCATACGAACTTTGTCCCACTACTTGTGGTAGGAAGTCAAATGGTCGTCTTCAGTTTATTGGGAGAATTTTAGGAAAGTGTGGTTGACCTGCAAAGGAGATCACATGTACGACACTAGTGAACAATTGTTGAGTATTATTAGAGTGTCTGGAATCTGAACCAGATTGGATTAAAGGAAGACACTGAAGCAGTTCAGAAGAGGGCAAAAAAATTGGAAATTTATTGTAAGTTCCTCTGGGACCAAACCGCTGAAGTCATCGGTCCCTAAGCTTACACACTGCTTAATCTAACTTTAAGTAAGGACAACACACACACACCCATTCCCGAGGGAGGACTCAAACTTACGACAGGGGGGATCCATGCGGACCGTGAAAGAGGAGGGCTGCTAGATTTGTCACCGGTAGGTTCAAACAACATATAGTTATTTAGGTGCCTTGGGAACACAGATGGGAATCACTGGATGGAAGAAGACATTCTTTTCGAAATTGTGATGTTTTTGGCAGTAGGTGTTTGATTATGTCACCTGAAATGACAATGACAATAATGAGTTTAAAAAATGAATACACACGCATACATACATAAACTTGTCTGCTATCATTGTCAGTACCTAGGTGTGCTCATTAGGCAACAGTCAGTTAGGGAGTATGGTAATGAAGGTATGTTATTTTTTGTATGAGCTATTTTTGCTTATAATAATTACTTTACTGATCGAGCTATAGCACCTATACGTATTTTTAACTTCACACTCATGTTACACTCATTTTTAAACATTTTTATAATTATTTCACCAAGCCATAATTAAAAGGACATTTTCAATGGGACATAATGTCATTTGGTTTCTTGTAAACAATACAAAACATAATTTTTTTGACCCTAATTTAGACAATCATACTTCTCAGTATTGTGTACATTAACTTCATAGAACAGCCGCTGCTTCATAAAAGTCATTTTCTGTCATCGTTTATCATAATGCATGCCACTGTATAATAATCCATTGCTGGCAGTTCACATTCTACTCTGTTAACCACATAGCTATGTTTCTTACTTGAAGTGTTCACAAATTTGAGAATGACAATCTTGATGAGGTGATCACATTGAATGAAACAAACTTGACTTCACCTTCATTTAGTTATGTTAACGCATTTCTTTGATAATGAAGTAGTTAGAATCTGTACACACACACACACACACACACACACACACACAGATATATATCATCATCCTCCAATATACCGAAGCATGTGGGTCAAGACTTGCCTGGAACAAAGAGTGCAGTAGGCCCTCATCTTCTGCACTTATGCAGTCAGGTTACTGCATGGGAACATGTATATTGTCTGGTTCTCAGCATCAGAATAGTATGGAACACCTGCAAACCATCTATCTTTAGAGATGAAGCATGGGAATTAGAGTATATTTGGTTATCAGTGGCAATGAGGAAATTTTTTCTGGCATCAACAGAACATCCGGAGGACTCTCACATGTGCAAGTTGGAGACAGCAATGGATGGGGGGTGCAGGTAACTGCCTGGAGTCCTGTTGACCTGCTGTAAGTTATGCCAGAGAGGTGACACTGTGGGTTGGTGTGGTCTGTGGCATATGGCAGTCCTGGTGCAGGGAGGCAGGTGGGAGACAACCAGAATGCACTGGCCACAATAGTGAGGATGAGTAGGGAGGTAATGCCAGATGCTGCACACTGGTCATTGCCTGATTCAGTGCTCCTATGCTGTAGGGAGAGGGTAGGATGTGGTCAGTCCTGTACAGGCTGCTAGTTCTCCTCACATAAGTCCCAATCTTTCAAGCATATCTGAATCTTAAACTGCAGTGTAATGGTTTAAGTAACATGTTATAATGTTTAAATAAAAACGTCACTGCTTCAGCATTATAGTGTTGAAATAAAAGTATCTATATTACTCCAGCATAATGGTCAAATAAGAACATTCTTGCTCCATTATTACCACTTGAATAAAAATGCCAAATGTCCTCACTTCATTGTAAATGTTTAAAAAAAATCCTTTCTCTTTGTTTAACAAAACCAAATGTCAATGACACTCCTACTATAGCACTGAACACTACACAAATGCTTGGCAGTAGTGGGGGCATTTGGAGCAGCAGGAGTGGTGTGTGTGGTGAGGTCTGTGGAGTTAGTAATTGATTTAAACACCTATATAATGTAACTGCTTAAATGCCATAATCATTTACATAAAATGGATGCTACGTTATAATGTTTTAATGCTACATATGCTTCTGCCATCTTGTTAAAGGTGTGGGGGAAAAAATGAGGAAGTCCTTTGTCTGTCCTACAGTCAGCCATCTCCGATGGGGGTGGGGATTGAAGAAGAAGGGAAATCCTTTCTCTGTCTCAAAATTCTCCTATGGTTAAGGGGGAGGGTTGGGGAGATGGTGGAGGTGAGTTTGACCTTGAGGGAGTGGCGGGGAAATATTTTGTCTGTCCTTATAGTTGCATTCAGCCCCTACCTCCAAGGAGTCGTGTGGTGGATACACTAGCTACCATTGGTTGATCCCACTGGGACTGTGGCTAGCAGTGGTAGCTCACCAGTGACTCCGCACCAGGGCAGATGCACCCATGCCATGCTTGCTAGAAAATATGAGATCTGTTCAAAAAATTCCAGAACATTCATAATTTCGTGCCAATGGTGTATTGGAACAAAATGGAGCTGGCACCCCTACACACATATGTGTTTAATATGCAGCTGCCAGGAGTTTCAGTGTTGTATGTCTGTTAGTTATTATCAGTGCTGTATTGAGTAGAATGTGTCACACAGTTTGCGAATTCTGAGATGGCAGAGTTTGAGGAGCAACGCCTCTGCATCAAATATTGTGTTAAATTGAGGTAAACCTTTACAGAGACACAACAAATGATACAGGAAGCCTACAGTGATGAGTGCTTAAGCTATACTCGATGTTATGAATGATTCACACAGTTTAAAATTGGCCAGATGGATGTTCACGATGACCCTCGTTCAGGACACCCTTTGACATCTACCAACGACATTAATGTCAGGAGCCTCCACAAAATTTTCCATACCAATTGAAGACACTGTTTGAGAGGTTGCAGAAGAACGTAAAATTTCAGTTGGATCAAGAGATAAAATCCTGACACAACATCTTGGAATGTATTGTGTTGTCACCAAGTCTGTCCCATGGCTCGTGAGTCAAAACAAGAAAGACCTTTGCCTCACAATTTGTGAAGACCTTTTGGATCGCACAAATAAGAATGAGATGTTTCTTAAGAGAATTATAACTGGTGATGATACATTGGTGTACAGTTATGATGTTGAGACCAAAGTTCAATCTTCACAATGGGTCAGGAAAAGTTCTCCAAGACCAAAAAAAGCTTGTCAGGTCAGGTCAAAAATCAAGCCAAGCTGATTTTTTTTTTCTTTTCTTTTTTTTTTTTTTTTTTTTCAAAGGATTACTTCATCAGGAATTCTTGCCACAGGGATAAACTGTTAATGGGTGGCATTACTGGGATGTGTTGTGATACCTGCAAGGAAACATGAGAGCAGCCTGAAACGTGGCAAGACAATTCATGGCCCTGGCATCACAATAATGCACCCGCACATTCACCCCTTTTGGAGTGTGACTATTGCACAAAAATTGAAATCACTGTGCTGCCTCATCCTCCATACTCTCCAGAGTTGGCCCCTGTGGACAATTTTTTATTTGCAGAGTTGGAAACCCCATAGAAAGGATGAAAATTTGCAATGATAGATGCGATAAAAGAAAATTAGCAGGAAGAGGTGTATCAAGACTGCTACTGGAAGTGGAAACAGCGTTGGGAGTGGTGTATCAATTGTTGGGCAGAGTATTGCAAAGGAGACCATGCACAATAAGTAAAAGGTAAATGTAGAAAATTTTTGTGGACAGAGTTCCAGAACTTTTTGAACAGCCCTCACAATGGTAGCTCTCTCTTCTTTCTCATAAAAAATATAGTAGATATCCGTGACACTGGTTGAAAACATTATGACCGTGCATTTCTCTCTTCAAATTTGTAATTCAAGTTCATTCTAGACACAGAATGCAAATCTTTATGATGCATGTGAAACATATGTACAAAGTCCACTGTGTGGGCAGAACTGGTATGTGTCTCCCCTGTGTGTGTTCTATGATGGTCTCATGGGTACCCTGGTCATTGTCTCTGAGAAGCCTTGTGCTATTGCACTTGGTCTAGACATGACTGAGCACTAATGCAGGCAAGGTGACCAGCCCCATGATATCATGGATGCTTGGCACACATGCCACTGTCTTTGTGCTGAGAATTCACCTGTGTGTTTCACTGTTATACACTACCACAAGCCCTGGTCATAGTGGTTGCTTGAATATTGTAACATCAACTGTTGTGTTTTGCAGACCATAAATTTTTAATATTGTAATAGTATTTCATTAACTTCTTCAGGCATCAGCCAGGTATCTACCCTCTATGTCAGAAAACCTGTGTGCCTTGGGTGGTGCTCCATTGGCTTCCTGACCTCAGAACACCACTAATCATGGTGTCCTAGTCCCAGTACACTGCAGGTAGGACACTGGACTCATATTGACGATGACAGCAGTTCATATCCTTGTCCACTCATCCAGATTTATGTTTCCTGTGATGTCCTTATATCACTTAAGGCAAGTTTCTTTGGGAAAGACATAGTCAAATGCCTGCCCCAATTTGAGCTTGTTTTTCGTCTCTAATGACCTCATTGTCTTCCTTTATTTGTGAAGTCATGTCATCCCTGACTGCTAACTCCAGCTGTATCTCAACTTATACTTGAGGCCAAAGAATGTACCATGTACAAATCATCCTTGTAAGTTGAACCTCCACCAAGAGAGTAGATACATCAGGATCAATTTCCAGCTTTCAGATCACTCCACATTGGATGAAACATAACCTCAAAACAGTCCCTCATGCATTTCAAATGGTGGCATTCACACAGATTAGATTAGATTAGATTAGATTTACTTCCATTCCAATTGATCCGTAGTGTCAGAAAAACAATAATACATGACAAATATTTACAACTGAAACAAATAAACTAATGTACCTTCCACAGGTCCCAAGTGGAATGATCGTCATTTTTTTTAATGAACACTATATCAAAGAATCATTTTACAAACATGCATTTACTAAGATCACATGACTGCACTGAATTTAAAATTAGAAAAAATGTTGTTTTTTTTTGTTATAAGGTAATAAACATATAACAGAACTACTACAATATTTATTTACAATGAACACATTACTACACTGAAATGGTGCAGAAGTTAGATTGTACTTAGACACACGGGAAGAAAGTTTTGATACGGATAATGATGAAGGGGAGGTGGCATCATCATTGGAAGTTAACCTATTCTCACCACACTCACTTATATTATAGTAATGGATTTTGTACTTTTGTTTCTTCTTAATCTTTGTATTTTTGTTTGGTTTGTTTTGGTGACACATTGCAAAGGTTCTACGAGGACTTGTCTATTTTTCCTATGATAGTTCTCCCCTAAGAGGCCAGATATCTTAAAGTGAAAATTGATTCACATTTTGCAGTATGTGGACAAAGAGAAAGCCTATACTGCACCAATTTCCACTTAAAAAGAAAAAAGAAAGAAAGAAAGAAAAGAAAAGAAAAGAAAAGAAAAGAAAGAAAGAAGAAGAGTTAATTTAACAGAGAAAAAGTCAGCTGTATTTATGTTACTGGTATTTATAAAGAAGGAAAACACCTTGGATAAGGTAAAAATACTATGTATAGCTTTCTAAATATTGTTTACATGTATACAGTTTCTCTTGTAAATAAATGTCAATGTTTTGAAATACACTGACATGGTAAAAGATCATAGCACAAAAAGGTAATTAATGCAGACAAATGAATTTCTGGGACTACATTTGTCTATATAACATACACTAACAGAAGAAATGTACACTTTGTAGAGGCTTCCAGTTCCTCAAGATTTATTATTGCAAAAGTGCATTTGGAATATGTGAAATGTTTACAGATCAATAGCACACGCAGCTCTGAGGTATCAGGTATCAGTCCATGCTGAAACACCCATATTAGTACACAGGTACATCCAGTTAATCACACAGATGGCAAATACTATCCTGGGATACGTTATGCCATGCCTCCTCAACCTCTTCACATTGTTCTGTAAGAGTCATTGGTTGACAAGTTGCGTGAGTCACTTCTTGTCCCATCATAGCCCACACATACTTGATTGGAGACAAATCCAGAGATCATGTTGGCCAGATAAGTTGCTGCATATCTTGCAGAGCATGTGAGCATGTGGAGTTTCGCAGTCAGTGTGCTGGTGAGCATTATCCTATTGAAACAACACATCACCTTCCTGTTGCAAGAAGAACATACTGGGCACTGGTTAGCATCCACTCCAGAAATACCAAATGTTAACAAGAGTTGTAGCTTATTGCATCCCAGACTATAAGGCCCGGGGTGGGGCAAGTGTGTCTTCAATGAATGCACTCTAAGAGACAGTGCTCATCAGTACTAAGTCATACATGCTGGTGTGCATCACTTGCGTGCAGGCAGAATCTACTTTCAGAGCTGAAGACCAAGACACATCATTCCATCTTCCAAGTGATCATCTGACAACACCAGTTGAGCCATGCAAATTGATGCTGTGGCGTGAGTGGAAGACGGGCTAGAGGTGTGCATGCCTGCAAATAACCAGTTTGCAACAATTCGTTTTGACACATCTTGGATCACAAGCCCTCTTATCTCTGCTGTGGCAGCTGTAGGATCTTCCACTGCTGCTCTTACAATATGATGGATGTGGCAGGCATCTGTGTTGTATGGACACCCAGGACCTCATCTATGCGTGTGAGAATATTCATATGACCACTGATAGCATCATTGCACAACTGCCACAGTACATCCAACTTGTTTGGCAGTTCTCTGAAAGGACTATCTGACAATCGGAAGGCCACAATTTGATGCCTTTCAAACTCACTCTGTTGGCTGTAGGAAGCACGAGTGCAGCTCCATGGCATGATTACCTACTTGCTTCACATGTTTGCACCACACTGAGCCTTCTGGCTGTGAGTGTTCACCATTAAAGGGTAGACACAGATGGTGCTCTGGTAGTCATGCCAGTATGCTATACAGAGTGGTCCATTGATCGTGACTGGGCCAAATATCTCATGAAATAAGCGTCAAACGAAAAAACTACAAAGAACAAAACTTGTCTAGCTTGAAGGGGGAAACCAGATGGCGATATGGTTGGCCTGCTAGATGGCGCTGCCATAGGTCAAACGGATATCAACTGCATTTTTTAAAATAGGAACCCTCATTTTTATCACATATTCGCGTAGTATGTAAAGAAATATGAATGTCTTAGTTGGACCACTTTTTTGGCTTTGTGACAAATGGCGCTGTAATAGTCACAAACGTATGGCTCACAATTTTAGATGAACAGTGGGTAACAGGTAGGTTTTTTAAAATAAAATACAGAACATAGGTACGTTTGAACATTTTATTTCGGTTGTTCCAATGTGATACATGTACCTTTGTGAACTTATCATTTCTGAGAATGCATGCTGTTACAGCGTGATTACCTGTAAATACCACATTAATGCAATAAATGCTCAAAAAGATGTCCGTCAACGTCAATGCATTTAGCAATACATGTAACGACATTCTGTAAGGCTCGCACATGCATTGACAATGCGCTGACGCATGTTGTCAGTCGTTGTTGGTGGATCACGATGACAAATATCCTTCAACTTTCCCCACAGAAAGAAATCGGTGGACGTCGAATCCGGTGAATGTGTGGGCCATGGTATGGTGCTTTGACAGCCAATGCACCTGTCATGAAATATGCTATTCAATACTGCTTCAACCACATGGGAGCTATGTGCCAGACATCCATCATGTTGGAAGTACATCGCCATTCTGTCATGCAGTGAAACATCTTGTAGCAACATTGGTAAAACATTACATAGGAAATCAGCATACATTGCACCATTTAGATTGCCATCGATAAAATGGGGGCCACTTATCCTTCCTCCCATAATGCTGCACCATACAGTAACCCGCCAAGGTCACTGATGTTCCACTTGTTGCAACCATCGTGGATTTTCCATTGCCCAGTAGTGCATATTATGCTGGTTTACATTACTGCTGTTGGTGAATGACACTTCATCGCTAAATAGAATGCATGCAAAACATCTGCATCATCCTGTAATTTCTCCTGTGCCCAGTGGCAGAACTGTACATGAAGCTCAAAGCTGTCGCCATGCAATTCCTGGTGCATAGAAATATGCAGCTTCTCATAGCCCTGTTAAGGGGAGCCGGAGGTGTTCAAATCCAAAAAATTACGATTTTTTTTTTTTTTTTTTTTTTTTGCTACTGAAAATTAATTGGAACATTCCTCTTTAATGTAATCTTTGAATTATTGTTCTACTCGCCCTAGAAGTGGAGTTATTACCATTTTCCCCCACGCCTGCAGAGGAAATGGGCAGCCGCTGAATGCATCTAACACCCTCTCGTGACTTCCTGGCTACATTGTTTTCTGTGACAAATGAAGCACTAAGAGCGCGGAACATCGTCTCTTTGCTGCTTACCGTTTTGAATTAGTTCAGTGTTGCGCCTGTTGTTGGTAGTAATATAATTCTTGTGTAAAGCATTGTTCTGGTTATGCTGCCACGTTTTAGTAACCGTGTATAAGAAGAGGAAGAATGTAGGGAAAAGAAAATTAACACTAATACCAAGTTGCGATACTACAATTACTGAAACAGTGCGTTCTTCTGCTAACCAACACATGGCAGGCCATAGGCCTGTGACATCTTCTAGCAAGAAGCTGACTGGTGGAAGTGACAGATTTCGTGAATATGTTAGTGACAGTGATGATATTAACAAAGTACTGAATATTGGATTATTATCTTCTGTGCTGAAAGAAAGTGTTCTGTGCAGAATGTGTTCAAGTGTAGGAGTGGGAATAGAGATAACAAAGCACTTTGGTTTAGCTTGTGAGATGAAGACAATCTGTGCATGTTGCAAGTATCAAGTGACTTTCTACAATTCACATGCCAGTCTCTTTGGTGAAAATGGACGATCTAGAGTGTTTGATGTGAATGTTCGACTTGTGTATGGCCTTCGATCCATTGGAAAAGGGTCTGCTGCTGGTAAACTGTTTTGTGGTGTTATGAACTTGCCATCGCCTCCAAGCAAATTTGGGTACTACTGTGAACTGATAGGATCCTCTGTTGAAGATGTGGCTTTGAAAACCATGAAGGAAGCAGTGGAGGAATCTGTAGATATGAATGGTGGTTCTAGAGATTTGGTAGTGGCATTAGATGGTTCCTGGCAAAAGAGGGGTCATAAATTCTTGAATGGGGTTGTAACTGCTACTTGTGGTGATAGTGCAAAAGTGATAGATGCTGCAATATTATCAAAACATTGTAGGTGCAAAAATAAAATCAAAGGAGAGCACAGTGGAACCTGTGAGGCAAATTTTAGTGGATCAAGTGGAGCAATGGAAGTGGACAGAGTGAAACAAATTTTTGAACGTTTAGTTCCCAGGTACAACGCTAGGTACAAATACTACCTTGGGGATGGTGACTCCAAAGGTTCAAGACTATAGAGGAACTGAAACGATATGGACATGAATTTGTAGTTGAAAAGTTGGAATGCATTGGGCATGTGCAAAAGCGTATGGGTGCACGGCTTCGAAGGCTCAAACAATCTTTGGGTTCAAGTAAGCTCAGTGATGGAAAGACAATAGGAGGGAGAGGCAGACTTACTGATGAGGTGATTGAACATCTACAGAGATACTATGGGTATGCTATAAGGCAAAATACTAGTAATGTTAGTGACATGCAAAAAGCAGTGTGGGCATTGTTCCTTCATACTGCCTCTTCCAATGAATACCCTCAACACAGCCTGTGCCCAAAAGATTCCTGGTGCAAATATAATGCAAAAAAGGACTATGATCACAAACATGGTTTGCCAGCAGCTGTGATAAATGCAATAAAACCAATTTTTCATGACTTAGCACAGCCAGAATTGTTACACAATTGTCTACACGGAAAGATGCAGAATCCTAATGAGAGCGTAAACAATTTGATTTGGAAAGTGATTACTAAAAGGGTGTTTGTAAGCATAAAAACACTGCACTTTGGCATTTATGATGCAATAGCAACCTACAACCAAGGGAACAGTGTGAAGTGTGAAGTTCTGAAGGCATTAGGATTTACAGCTGGGGTGAACACTGTACGAGCACTAAGAAATATTGACAGAGAAAGGATAAGAGGAGCAGAAAGAAGAGAAAGGCATATGAAGTATGATGGAACAACAGGCCAGAAAAGAAGACAGAAGAGGAAGCTTTTGGAGGATGAAGAAGAAGACCCTGATAATCCATCCTATAGTGCAGGAATGTATTGAGAAACTTTGATAGCCATTTCCCGTAAATTAGAATTTTTCGAATATAAGGAACATTTTCTCAAAATCCACTCAAGCTAGAGAGATGAAATTTTTATACAGCACTCCTAGTGGTCAAACTTACATTGTAACACAGCCATTTGGCAATATGATCAGTATTTTCATTTCAGTTTAATTATAAAGCGATTATTTGTAAAAAAAAATTGGGTCATTAATAAAAAAAATAATTGGAAGGAAACTAGAAAAGATACTCCAAAATCCCTCTGTCATAACTGTAATACTAAACCACTCTATATGTAAAAAAAAAAAAAAAATTCAAATTTTTCTATTTGGTATTTTATTCATAAATGTTCCTCAAACTTAGTGATTTTAACATGGGCAGCATAGGCACCTCCGGCTCTCCTTAACCACAACCCCATTCTACCTCAGTGAAGTGTTGACAAGGTCATCTTTGTTGCCTTAAAGGCATTTTTGACTGTCAACTTACAAAGGCCAGTCTCAAAGGTAACTAATACTCACGACCTTTACAACATGTATTTAAATCAGATCTGATTTGCACCCTCATAGTGGTGCTACAAGCACCACTCTTATGCGACTGGTGCAAAATTTGAAAAACAGTCATCCTTCAGATGTAGAAACATGCCTACCAACTTTTGTTTATATTGGACATCTCCTTCATGGTTTCACTTTTTTTTTCTGTCAGTGTTTTTGGACACAAATTTCCCTATTTTTAACTTTCAGCAGATTACCACACATACTTTGTCAAAAACCAATGTTATGAACATTGCTTTGTCCATTCCATCATTGCTACTTCCTTAATTCTGTAGTAACTTCTGACTTCTTGTATAATGGATGATATATCATAATCTCACTTTCACCATTTGCTACTGGGTTAAGGGGAGTGACAATGTGTGAATACACCAACATTTGACGCAGGTACAGATCCAAGGGGAGAACAGTTTACCAAAACCATTTATCTTTTTGCATGTATTGAATCCCAAACTTTTAATGAACTTATACAGAATAATGTAACATAAAAATAAGTGGAAAGACCTTCCATTAAGAGAAAAAGATGCCTTAAGGCCATAGGGTACTTCTGAGTGATGAAAAAATTGAATTTTGTAAAACTTTATTAAATTCTATACACTTTTCTTATTACACTGATATACACATTATTGGGTTTAGAATAAAAAATTGTTGCTATATACTTAATGTTGGAGTTATGGCCATGTACACTGCCACACCCCTTTATGTCAATTATAGAAAACCATTATAATTTTGCAAAAAACTGGAAAATTTTTTTCTTCCAGTGATTCTATTTGGGATATATTCTATATATGTTTGCAACACTGCTGATGTCCAGCATCTGCTCTGGTGAATTGGTTTCTGTCTTACAGAAAGTCTGTTGCATAAGTGCTACAGATATTTGTGGTGTACATATTACTTTGTGTGCAGTGACGCATTCGATGATAAGCATTAAATGTAGCTCTAACATGAAAGACCAGTTGCTTGTCGGTGACAGAATACAGGTGCAGGAGGTTGAGAGGTTTGCTCTTCCAGTCACAATGTTCTGAGGCACAATTTATTTTATTCACAATTTCCAGTAAGTTGTGTTTTTTTGAATTTAGGTGCATATATCTACTGAATGCTATAAAGCATTACACCAATTTTTTTCTGCAGCTTGCAGTTGTCTATACCTCTCTGGTAGATATAAACATTATTGTAGCTTCAGGTAAATTGCAGAGAAAGAAAATTTTTAATTAGGACAAATTTTCTGAAAATTAAAATATAAGGAATAATAATATTTTTCATGTTAATACATGTAATGTGCAGAACTGAATGTATCTGGTATTACATCAATCATGTGATATACATTTGGTAAAAATTTTGCTTTCTTGTATATGTATTATGCAATTAAAAGGTACCTGGATTTTTGAGGAAGTAATTTAGAAATTTTGTACATAGATTTTTTTGTTATTTTTTTAAACATCAGTACTTACTGAATTGTTCAAAATGTTTGTAAATTGTTTAGAAAGTATTCTACATTAACTGTGATAAGGTATAAAAGTGTAAAATGTATGCAAAATAAACAGTGCTTGAAAGAAACAGGTACTGACTTTCACATAATATGACGATGAAAAAATATCCTGTGTCCTTGACAATTAATTTTCATCAAATGATCAAAAAAGATAGCGGTCCCCCATTTCAGCTGAAAAGTCATAATGGGTAGTATATGTTGTATTTTGTACTATGTAAATTATTATGTTTCCAAAGTTGGAAAAGTTTGTTGCTATTAGTGTTCATAAACTAAATGCTATGACTGATTTATTTTTCAACTTTTGACACAAGTGCTTTTCAAATGATATACACTCTAAGACAAAAACAGATGCACCATGAAGGAATTATCCAAATAGGATGGCAATCTGTAGATGTGACATACATGTACAGGTGAACAAATTATTACAATTCCAGAAAAACTGGATGATTTATTCAAGAGAAAGAGCTCCACAAATTGAACAATTCAGTAGCACGTTGGTCCACCTCTGATTCTTATGCAAGCACTTATTTGGCTTGGCATTGGTTGACAGAGTTACTGGAGTCCTGAGGGATACTGTGCCAAATTCTGTCCAATTGGCAGGTTAGATCATTAAAATCCCTATTGGTTGGAGGGCCCTGCTCATAATGATCTGAACGTTCTCAACTGGGGAGAGATCCAGTGACCTTCCTGGCCAAGGTAGGATTTGAAAAGCGCAAAGACTCCTTTGGCTCTCATCTGTGGAATCCTTACAGCACAGCAGTATATCAATGATATTCTATGCTTGTTGCCCCTCATGAAAAGTCATTCTGAGCTTACATTTGAGCAAGATAATGCCTGCCTGCACACTGTGAGCATTTCTATTGCTTGTCTTCATACTTGCCAAACCCTCCCTTTTCCAGCTTGGTCACCAAAGCCCTCCCCAATTGAGAACATTTGGAGCATTATGGGCAGGCCCCTCCTACCAGCTCGAAATTTTGATGGTCTAATTCACCAATTGGACAGATTTGGCATGATATCCCTCAGGAGGACATCCAACAACTCTGTCAGTAAGTGGTAAGCTGAATAATTGCTTGCATAAGGACCAGATGTGGATGACCGCATTATTGACTTAGTCAATTTGTAAAGCTCTTTTAATCATCCAATTTTTCTAGAATTGTAATCATTTGTTTATCTGTAATTTCCATCAGCCCCACTCCCCCCTTGATCTAAACAGAGATGAAAAGAATGAAATGCATGTTAAAAATGTCCTTAACAAACTGTGCCCCATCCCAGAATCGAACCCAGGATGTTCATCTCTTTTGACAGTGATGTTGTCTCCTATTCTGTTGAACTCCACTGTGGATCACCCTGACATGTGAGTGTTTCAGGGCCAACAAGAGATGGCAGGCTGAAGTACCTGTCACTGCGGGAGAAGGTTTCGCCCATTGACCGGTACTACTACCCCGCCTCGGTGAACCAGCGCTACGGCTGGCTGGCACCAGCAATGCGTCAGGCACTGAACCGGCCAGAGTGTGCGAGGAGCGAGCAGCCACGGCGTGCTGCGCTGCGCAGGAAGGATGTGCGGCCAGACCCACCTGGACTCCGGAGGCCACTCACTACTAAACCACCGGAACGTGCCGAACTCTAGTCCTATTCTACTGCTGTCCCAACCCTCAATGCCACTTTTTCTCTACTATATACTGAATATTGTTTGCTCCTGTTATACCAAAATTTGTACCAACGCCACATTCTTGTTCCTAGCTTTTGTTTAGTGGACTGAATCCTTGCTTTATGTTCCCTTTTAGGTTAAAAGGTCACCACACATGAACTTAATCATTTCACATGCTGAAATGAGATCTACACAAGGTTAATTTTTGGCAAGTAAACAAGTCTCCATGAAGACTCATTTTTAGATTCCAAATTCCACACCTCCTGAGGCTATACTAATAATTTTCATGTTTTCTGTTCTGTCCTGAGGTGTATGTCTATGGTTTCTTTTGGTGTCTGAGGTTATGTAACTCTTGTGTTACCAATGAATAACAGAAACCCTTTGTGTAATGTTTGTTTATGTTTTTCACTTGCAGCTCAAATAAAGATAGAAATGAAACACACATACTGGTTTGAATTCCAGGATGACTGCATCAGTATTATTTTATTTACTTGTTTATTTGTTGCTGTATCTGTTAAACCTATAGCCTTGTTAGCTAAAATGAGTAGCAATCAACACACTGTCATCGGAAAATTTATATTATACAAGTTGCTTCATTTATTAAATCAATTTACAGTTAAAAGTACCTAAAACTTATCACACTGACTATTAAGAAAACATAACCATAAACCAAAGCTAATAATCAAAACTTGGTACTAAAAACTGATTTACCATATGGAGGAAAAAACAACTACTGATTCCCATTAGCTAAGTGACTCTTCTGGAAAAAGACTAACTCTGTTCATATACTGTACCAGCAAGCGCCTATTCCTATTGTTGATAACAGTGACTCATATATTGTTACTACAGCTACCTCCATTGCCACTGGTATATTCCACCAAATCAGTGAAATTCCCAATTTGTTTCTGAGGCAAGCTACGGGTCTAAATACAACATACTCTAAACTGCTTATATTTTATGATTAAATGAAACCACTGTAACACATTAAAAGTACCACTACATAAAAAAACTGCTTAACTGCTGATTAACATTCAGATGAACATTCAGATACCATCTACACTATGTAGAAAGAATTTTAAAGACTTAGTTGATGACGAAATGGCAAAAAATTATGATTGACAGAAAAGATTTATTATCCCAGACATCGAAAAGCGCCTTGTGCTAAATTTTCAGGCAGGAGGCAAATGATGAAATGGATGGTATAAATAGGAAATTTTCTTAAGTCTCATGCATTATTCCACTGTCTGTTGCAACAGATTTTGATGGAATTGAGTAAAGAGTATGGAGACTATATAAACTGCAAAGTATGTTGGTTAAGTAAAGGGGCATGCCTGGAATAATATTTGATTTAAAAACCAATAGTTTTGAATTTGTGAAGGAAAAAGGAGAGCAGGAACAAAAATTAGAATGACCCCACATTTCAAGTGGCTTGACTGCACACTGCGCACAATATGACATTGTAAGGTGAGAAACAACTTATTTCTGATTTGATGAGGATGCATTTAAAAAGAAAATTGCATTATGAAAAGGACAATTTCTGACAAAAACATCATCCATTTCCCTTAGTTAACTGGCATTAAAGAAAATGTGAGGAATCTTGGTTGGCAGTGTTCCATAATATAACCAATGTCACAGCATTGAGCACCAGCATCTGGAAGGAATGACAGCATAAAAGACAAGATGTCACAAGTAGTAGTAGTAGTAGTAGTAGTAGTTTGTTCATCCAGCAACAATGTACATTGTATGCATTTTGTCAAAGAACATAGTATAGCAAAATAAGATAAGGGTGTACAGTTTCTTACGTAACGCAATGGTTCATTGTACCCATCATAATATTTTTGGGCAATACAACTTTGATTACTGTTATAATATAAAAGTATGAGAAGGATCTTTTATATGAAATACATTACAATTAAATAATTGATTTACCACTTTTGTTTGGGTCCTTTTACATGAAATATATTGCAAGTACATAATTGATTTAACACTTTTGTTCAGAAAAATTAACACTGAGGCTGCGTCAAGCATTTGCTTTATGGTATTATTAACATATAGTTAATTAATGTAGTTACTTGCTACAAGGTTACTGCAAATATTCATTTATACTATAATAGCAGTTGGTCATTAAGAATTTAAATATTGCTTCCTTGAATGTAGACAATATTTTTATTTCTTTTAGCTGAGTTGGAAGTTTTTGTGCAAAATAGTACCTTCAATGTTGGTTTCTTTTTGTGTTAAAGCCTTGTTTACTCTTTTTATGTGGACGTCATTGCACATTCTTGTATTGTACAAGTGAAGATCTGAATTGGTTTTATAATTATCAATGTGCACTTTTATATTAGCAACACTTTGTTTCATATAGAGGCATGGCAAGGGTAGAATATTTATGTGTTGAAATAACTGTTTGGAAGGTGTTAGCCTTTTACTGTTTGAAATTATTCTAATAGCTTGTTTTTTGTAGGGTGAAGATGGTTTTCATGTTTGCCTTATTATGAGCCCAGAGGGTTAGGCCATAGGTGATAACAGAATGGATGCAAGCAAAGTACACAGATCTGCTACACACTATACTACACACAGAACTAATTATGCGTAATGCAAAGCAATCAGAGTTTAACTTGTTAGTGAGGTAGAGAATGTGGGCTTTCCAGTCTAGATTTTCATCAATTTGCACACATAAGAATTTTGTGGCAGCTACCCTTTCAGTTTGTTTATTTTGAATTTTGAGGTTCACATCATGATGAGACTTTGTTTTCCTGTAATGTATATAATCAGTTTTTGAAATATTTAAGTTTAGCCTGTTCTGTTCAAACCATTTTTGTATGTATTCCAAAACTCTGGTTGCAGATGTTGACAATACCCTATTTATGTCTGTTACAACAATATTTGTGTCATCAGCAAACAAACTTATGTGCGTACCTCTGATTGGGATCTTGATATAAGAAATAAGGGAGGTCCTAGAACACTGCCCTGAGGTACTCCGATCGGTACAGTCTGTATGTCTGATCTGTACACAATGCCTCGGTTTTTATTGTTTGCCGAGGTAATTTCTACTACCTGTTTTCTATTGTGGAGATATGGCTGAAACCATTTTAATGCAACTCCTCGTATACCTATAGTTGCTAGTTTGTCTAGCAATATATCATGATCAACAGTACTGAATGTCTTTGATAAGTGCAAGTTTATTCCTACTGTGCTGTTATTACTGTCAAGTCCTATTACAATGTTTTCGATGAACTGGGTAACTGCCGTTTCTGTACTCATGCCTTTGCAAAAACCATATTGATTTACAGACAAGAGACTGAATTTTTCGAGGTAATTTGTAATTATATTTTTCATGGCAGTCTCTATTATTTTTGAAAATACACATAACAAAGCTATTGGTCTATAGTTTCCCACTTCATACATATTACCCTTTTTATACAATGGTTTTATTTTTGAAATTTTTAATCTTTGCGGGAATGCCCCTTCTGTTAATAATATGTTTATGATATGTGAGAGTGGTTCTGCTATGACACTAGGGCATTTAATTATGACTGAACCTGATACCTCATCAGTTCCAGAGGACATTTTATTCTTCATTGTTTTTATTATCTTAAGAACTTTTAATTTATTTGTGGGACATAGCAATATTGAATTACTACTTTGCTCTCTTTGAACTGTGGTACTACTATTACTAGCAAAATTTTTACTCAGATTGACTGCAGTGTTTATGAAATAGTCATTTATGTAATTTGCTAGAGTATCATTTCTGAGTAACACACCACGATCATCTTTTAATACAATGTCATCTTGCTTTTTAACACTTGTTTGTTTCCTTTTTTACTACATTCCATATTGTTTTCGACTTGTTTGCTATCCCTATGATTACTTTGTCATTGTGCATTGTCTTGCCTGTTTTAAATACTTTCTTATAAAATTTTATATGTCTTAACATAGTCTGCAAAGTGTTCATCTTGGTTGAGTTTTCTCAGTTTATTGAGAAGTTTTAGCTTTTGACTATATACTCTGACAGCAAGTGTTATCCACTGGCTGCTGTTTCTTGGCATGACATTAATTCTTGTCAGTTTTTTTGGAAAACATATCTCAAATATGGACGTGAAAGTATTATAAAATGCATTGAATGATTCATCAGCTGATGATTTTGAGTACAAATCTTCTCAGGTTTCTTTTGCTAACGATTGGATAAAAATATTAACCTTTTCTGGGTAGAAGTGCCTTTTATATTCCCACTTGTATTTAACAACCTCAGGTACAGAAGAATTTAGTGTGTTGTGGTCTGAGAGACCTAAGTTTATGTTTTGTGCCTCAGTAACATAATTTTCTAAATTTGTAAAGACATTATCTAATAAGGATGACGATGACTCTGTTATTCTAGTAGGGTCTGTGAAGAGTGCTTTCATGTGAAAGCTGTTTAGGATACTCAAAAGCTGTCTTTTTTTCTTCATTTTCAATTAACAAGTTGATGTTAAAATCTCCACATAGTAATAAGTTCACTTCATTGTTATACAAAATCTTTAACACTGCTTCAAAATTTTTAAAAACTATGTTTTTATCACCTAGTGGTGACCTGTATATTGATATGACAATTAGATTTTTACACTTCTCCTCAGATTTTAGCTCTATGGCACATGATTCAAAGTGTTTCTCGATATTTAGAGGGTATGTTTCAGATCTAATTTCATATTGCAGCCCAGCCCTAGTGTATATGCATACTCCACCATTTTTACAAACGCTGCAGCAATAATGAGATGCTAATTGGTTGGTTGGTTGGTTTGGGGGATTAAAGGGACCAGACTGCCATGGTCATCGGTCCCTTTTTCCAAAGACAAAGAACACCCACAGAGAATAAAAACAAGGAACAGAAGAGATCACAGACGACACAGAACAAGAGATACTGAGACAAAGACAAGACAAAACAAACTAAAACCACACAGAGTGTGACGGTGGTTGGCCGACCATAGACATAAAAAGGAAAGGCCAACCACTGAGAAACACATTAAAAAATCAGTGTAAAACCATAGGCCAAAGGCCAGAATCAACACAAATCATTAAAAGAAAACAGAAACACTCAGAGTAAATGATAAAATCCCCCTGCCCGAATAAAACGTAAAACTGAGTCAGCCATAGTGGAGTCGTCTGTTAAAAGGGCAGGGAGCGTAGCAGGCAGCGCAAATGTCTGCCTGACCACAGCTAAAAGGGGGCAGGCCAGCAAAATGTGGGCCACTGTCAAAGCTGCCCCACAGCGACATAGAGGAGGGTCCTCCCGGCGCAGTAGATAACTGTGTGTCAGCCGGGAGTGGCCAATGCGGAGCCGGCAAAGAACTACTGAGTCCCTGCGAGTGGCTCGCAGGGATGACCGCCACACAGCCGTCGTCTCCTTGACAGCACGGAGTTTATTGCGCATTGTCAGTTCCCGCCATTCAGCGTCCCATAGCGCCAAGATTTTGCGGCGGAAGACTGCCCGCAAATCAGTCTCTGGGAGGCCAACGTCCAGAGATGGCTTGCTGGTGGCCTCTTTCGCCAGGCGGTCAACATGTTCGTTACCCGGGATACCGACATGACCGGGGGTCCACACAAAGACCACAGAGCGGCCGCAACAGGCGAGAGTATGCAGAGACTCGTGGATAGCCATCACCAGACGAGAACGAGGGAAACACTGGTCGAGAGCTCGTAAACCGCTCAGGGAATCGCTACAGATAACGAAGGACTCACCTGAGCAGGAGCGGATATACTCTAGGGCACGAAGGATGGCGACCAGTTCAGCAGTGTAAACGCTGCAGCCATCCGGCAAGGAACGTTGTTCGGAATGGTCCCCTAGAGTGAGCGCATATCCGACACGACCAGCAACCATCGAACCGTCAGTGTAAACAACACCAGAGCCCTGATACGTGGCCAGGATGGAATAAAAGCGGCGGCGGAAGGCCTCAGGAGGGACTGAGTCCTTAGGGCCCTGTGCCAAGTCGAGCCGAAGGCTAGGGCGACGAACACACCATGGGGGTGTATGCAAAGTAGCCCGGAAAGGAGGTGGAACAGTGAAACCCTGGAGCCCAGAGAGAAGCTCTTTGACGCGGACCGCTATTGTACAACCAGACCGCGGCCGACGTTCTGGCATACGGACGACCGACCGCGGGAACAGGAGGCGATAGTTTGGATGCCCGGGCGAGCTTAGTACATGGGCAGCATAAGCGGCCAGCAAACGGTGGCGTCGGAACCGCAGTGGAGGTACACCTGCCTCCACTAGTACGCTGTCCACAGGGCTGGTGCGGAAAGCACCAGTGGCAAGGCGTATCCCGCTGTGGAGAATCGGGTCCAGCACCCGTAACGCAGATGGGGATGCTGAGCCATAAGCCAGGCTCCCATAATCCAGACGGGACTGGATTAACGCCTGGTAGAGCCGCAACAGTGTAGAGCGGTCGGCGCCCCAGTGGGTGTTGCTCAAGCATCTCAGAGCGTTTAGATGCCGCCAACACGTCTGTTTAAGCTGCCGGATATGAGGCAGCCAAGTCAACCGGGCATCGAAAACCACCCCCAAAAACCTGTGGGTCTCCACCACAGCAAGGAGTTCGTCGGCAAGATAAAGCCGCGGCTCAGGATGGACTGTTCGGCGCCGGCAGAAATGCATAACGCAGGTCTTGGCTGCCGAAAAATGAAACCCATGCGCTACAGCCCAAGACTGCGCCTGACGGATAGCGCCCTGTAGCTGACGTTCAACAGCTGCAATGCCAGTAGAGCTGTAATAAAGGCAGAAGTCGTCAGCATACAGGGAAGCGGAGACAGAATGTCCCACGGCCGCAGCAAGCCCGTTAATGGCTATTAAAAACAGACAGACACTTAAAACAGAGCCCTGTGGCACACCGTTCTCCTGGGCGTGGGAGGAACTATACGAGGCCGCGACTTGCACGCGGAAGGTACGACACGACAGAAAATTGCGGATAAAAATCGGCAGAGGACCCCGAAGACCCCATCCATGAAGCGTAGAAAGAATGTGATGACGCCATGTCGTATCGTACGCCTTCCGCATGTCGAAAAAGACAGCGACCAGGTGCTGACGGCGGGAAAAGGCAGTACGGATGGCCGACTCCAGGCTCACCAGATTGTCGGCGGCGGAGCGGCCTTTACGGAACCCACCCTGAGATGGAGCCAGAAGGCCCCGAGACTCCAGTACCCAATGCAAGCGCCGGCTCACCATCCGTTCAAGCAACTTGCAAAGAACGTTGGTGAGGCTAATGGGACGGTAGCTGTCCACCTCCAGAGGGTTCTTTCCAGGCTTCAAAACGGGGATGACAATGCCTTCCCGCCACTGCGACGGAAACTCCCCCTCGACCCAAAGACGGTTGTAAAGATCGAGAAGGCGCCGCTGGCAGTCCACTGAAAGGTGTTTCAGCATCTGACAGTGGATGCCATCTGGCCCAGGAGCGGTATCAGGGCAAGCAGCGAGGGCACTGCGAAATTCCCACTCACTAAATGGAGCATTGTAAGATTCTGGGTGGTTGGTGCGAAACGAAAGGCTCCGACGTTCCATCCGCTCTTTAATGGAGCGGAAGGCCTGGGGGTAATTCGCAGAAGCGGAACTCATACCAAAATGCTCTGCTAAGCGATTGGCAATGACGTCGGAGTCAGTACAAACTGCTCCATTCAGTGAGAGCGCAGGGACGCTGGCAGGTGGCCGATAGCCGTAGACGCGTCGAATCTTGGCCCAGACCTGCGAGGGAGTGACATGGAGGCCAATGGTGGACACATACCGCTCCCAGCACTCCTTCTTGCCTTGGCGGATAAGGAGGCGGGCCCGCGCACGCAGCCGTTTGAAGGCGATAAGGTGGTCGAGGGAGGGGTGTCGCTTGTGACGCTGGAGCGCCCGCCGGCGATCTTTAATCGCTTCAGCGATCTCAGGCGACCACCAAGGCACAGCCTTCCGCCGAGGGGACCCACAGGAATGGGGAATGGCAGATTCGGCGGCAGTAACGATGCCGGTGGTGACCGATTGAACCACCGCATCAATGTCATCGGTAGAGAGAGGCTCAAAAGCGACAGTGGAGGAGAACAAGTCCCAGTCAGCCTTATTCATAGCCCATCTGCTAGGGCGCCCAGAAGAGTGGCGCTGTGGTAGTGACAAAAAGATCGGAAAATGGTCACTACCACACAGGTCGTCATGCACACTCCATTGGACAGACGGTAAGAGGCTATGGCTACAGATTGAAAGGTCAATGGCGGAGTAGGTGCCATGCGCCACACTGAAGTGTGTGAAGGCACCATCATTTAACAGCGAGAGATCGAGCTGCGACAATAAATGCTCAATGATGGCGCCTCGACCTGTTGCCACTGACCCACCCCACAGAGGGTTATGAGCGTTGAAGTCGCCCAATAGCAAGAAAGGTGGCGGCAATTGGGCGACCAGTGCAGCCAGGACATGCTGCGAGACATCACCATCCGGTGGAATGTAAAGACTGCAGACGGTAACAGCCTGTGGCGTCCACACGCGTACAGCGACAGCCTCTAAAGGCGTCTGGAGAGGGACAGATTCGCTGTGCAGAGTGTGAAGGACATAAATGCAGACGCCACCAGACACCCTTTCATAAGCTGCTCGGTTCTTGTAATAACCCCGATAGCCACGGAGGGCGGGGGTTCGCATCGCCGGAAACCAAGTTTCCTGGAGAGCAATGCAGAAGAAAGGGCGAAGGCTGAGAAGTTGGCGGAGCTCAGCTAAATGGTGGAAGAAACCGCTGCAGTTCCACTGGAGGATGGTATTGTCCATGGCTGAGAAAGGCGTGACAGGACGGGGAAGGCAGATTACGCCGCTGGGTCACCTGCTGCCTCCGATTGAGCACCCGTGCTAGTGTTATCCATGGCGTCTGAGGGACCGGCGAGTTCTAGGTCCTCAGCGGACGCCAGGATCTCCACCTCGTCCTCAGACGCAGAGCTGTAAGGTGGCGGTGGGGTGGCTGCCACCGCGAGTTCCTTGGGCTTAGAGCTCTTCTTCTTTGATTTCTCACGCTGCTCCTTGGGTTTAACTGGCTGGGAGGGCTTCACCGATTCAGTCTCCGGGACTGAGGAGGATCGTGAAGCCCGTCGACCAGCTGATTGCGGGCACTTACGCCACTGGCGGTCGTCAGCCTTCCCACTGGTGGAAACCTGGGAAGGGAGGGACCCGAGGGACCCCTTGCGAGCGTGAGAAGCCGAAGAAGTTGGACACTTCTCCGGCTTAGAAGCAGGGACGGACGTCCCTGATGGGGGGGATGGTGTTGCCCCTGAGGTAGGTGGCGCAGGAGCAACCCGGTGGGTAGAGCCCCCCACTGGCAAGGGGGCAGGAGGAGTCTTACTGGTTATCGAGCTGGCTGGAAGTCGTGAAACTGATGGGGCGGGCACAGGTGTCGTAGCGGCGGCGTAGGATGACGTCATTCGCACGGGATGTAATCGGTCGTATTTCCGCTTGGCTTCAGTATAAGTCAGTCGGTCCAGGGTCTTATATTCCATGATTTTGCGTTCTTTCTGGAAGATTCTGCAGTCTGGCGAGCAAGGTGAATGGTGCTCCCCGCAGTTGACACAGATGGGAGGCGGGGCACATGGAGTATCGGGATGAGACGGGCGTCCGCAATCTCGACATGTGAGGCTGGAAGTGCAGCGGGAAGACATATGGCCAAACTTCCAGCACTTGAAGCACCGCATCGGGGGAGGAATATAGGGCCTGACGTCACATCGGTAGACCATCACCTTGACCTTTTCCGGTAACGTATCACCCTCGAAGGCCAAGATGAAGGCACCGGTAGCTATCTGATTTTCCTTCGGACCCCGATGAACGCGCCGGACGAAATGTACACCTCTGCGCTCTAAGTTGGCGCGCAGCTCGTCATCAGACTGCAAAAGAAGGTCCTTATGGTAAATAACTCCCTGGACCATATTTAAACTCTTATGCGGTGTGATCGTAACAGCAACATCCCCCAACTTATCACAAGCAAGTAACCGTCGTGACTGGGCAGAGGATGCCGTTTGGATCAGGACCGATCCAGAGCACATTTTTGACAAGCCCTCCACCTCCCCAAACTTGTCCTCTAAATGCTCGACGAAGAACTGAGGCTTTGTTGAGAGAAAAGACTCCCCATCAGCTCTCGTACAAACTAAGAATCGGGGCGAATAAGTGCTACTGCCATCCTGAGATTTACGTTCCTCCCACGGCATGGCCAGAGAGGGGAACGTTTTCGGATTGTACTTTTCAGCATTAAAGTGAGCCCGAGAACGCTTAGAGACTGCTGGCGGCTGGCCGCCAGCGACAGATGATGTACCACGCTTCATTGCGGGTCATCCGCCCTGATGCCACCTACTCCGACCAAGGGCCCTCCCCACGGGCGCCACCCAGCCACAGCAAAGGCCACCTGGCAGGATGGCCATTGCCGGGAGTCCCGATGCCCCAGGGAGATGGGCATCTACTCCTTGGCATACGTGGGGAGTGAACGGCGCAGGCATCAGTAGAGCGATCCCTGTGTTGTCAGGGGGCTACAACCAAGAGGGTACATAGCGACCCCACCACAACGGACTGGCTACCGTGCTGGATCTTAGGTGCAAAAATGGCCAAGGTCGTCGTCACAGTTAAAAGAAACACTGCAGAGTGCAGCGTGGTAATCGCCCATGAGATCGAAAACGAGCGGGACACCATCGCAACGACGAGAAAGACGGCAATAGGTCTAATTGCACGAAGGATACAGTGCACCATGTAAGGTGCCCTTCCCCAATTGGCTCGCTCTTCGGAATAATTTGGATAGATGGAGGTCAAACCCGAGAGGGGACCATCACCTAAGGCCGAAACGTTTGAGACTCCTTTTAGTCGCCTCTTACGACAGGCAGGAATACCGCGGGCCTATTCTTACCCCCGAACCCACAGGGGGGGTGAGATGCTAATTCAAAATTGCTTATATTTATAAGACTTAATTCAGTGACCCTGCACCAATACTCTGATGGAAACTTACAAGAGATATCTACAAAGTTGTTTATGGCAACGTCTAATTCTAACACTTTATTCTTGAGACACTGAATGTTTTGACTCATTATCTTGAAAGTTTTGTAAGTATTTGTTATTTTATCAATACCTGGTGAAGTGCTGCTTTGTTGTTGGTTTTTGACACTTATCTGCAATTTTTCAGGCTGTTCTGGCACAATCTCTTCCTTTTCTTCGTTTTGGTGCCATAAAAAATCATCACTAAGTCTCTTGCCATTAAATACGTAGGAGTAGTAGTAGCTTTATTCATCTGTAGGTCTCTTTTTACAAGGATATAGGACATGTCAGAGTATTTACATGTTTAGACAAATTTAAATATAAGCTAATTCATATATGTATACATTTACAGACCTCTAGTTAGAGACAATCGTTAGATTTACTCCTGGTATACAATACTTTTTTTACAAATAACTTATTAAATAATGTAATACCACACTGTTCACTCATATCTCACCATCAGTCACTGCACACACTACACACACATTGTTTCATAATGCTTCACTCACTACACACACGCGTGCACTCGTGCACGCACACGCATGCGCACGCGTGTGCTGGTGATCTCTGGGCCATTTCCTGTACTGCAACTTCCCATTTGCTATCCTGAAAAACTGAGTCAGCATCGCTCTATGATGAGTGAGATGTTCAGCTCAGAATGATGAAGAAGTGGTACTATTGTGCTATGCATAGCTTGGGGGTAAGTTTTTCTAGAAAAGGAAAAAAACATAGTGTGAAGGTTTTATGTGGAATGTAGGATGTTTTATAATCATTATTATTATTTATTTGTATAACATTTTTTTACCAAATCCCTACTCTGTTTTATCTAAGTAATCCTTCAATGTATAAAATATATTGCATAACAGGTACTTCTTAGCTACCTTTTTAAATAAGTGTATTTTTGCAATTTCTTAATCTCTGTTGGTAGTTTATTGTACAGTTTTATTCCTTTGTAGAAAATGGTGTTTTGAGTTTTATGTTTATTTTTCCTTGGTAACTGTAAGTTGAGCCTAGCTCTTGTCCATGGTGATGGGTAGAGCTGTTTGTGCAGTAATTACCAATGTTATTTTTGATGTGTACAACTGACTGGTAAATGTATTCACATGGAGCAGTTAATATCCCCAGTGTTTCAAACAGGTCTTTACAATGAGCTCAACTACTATTTTTGGTTATTATTCTTAAGGTTCTTTTCTGGAGTTTGAAAATTGCGTTCATATTTTGCGTATTTGTTCCCCAAAAAAGAATGCCATAGCTAAGAACTGAGTGTACATATGAATAGTATGTAACTAAAATACATTGCATGTTACACACTGACACGTTTCCAGACCATATTGTCATAAGTAGGCCAAACTATTAGATTTGTGGAAGAACAATGTACTGAACACAAAGAGCACACACACACTTAAGACAGTTGGGAAAGTCGGCAGTCACAAAGCAGTCCTTGGAAATTGACACTGCATAAATTTCAACCACAAAACCTGCTAACACATACCTCCAACATCTGGAATTCCACTGCGATGGAATCTACTGAATTTAGATCACAGATAACCACATTAACTGTAACTTTGACTATTGCCTCAGGAAAGTATGGGATAATGCTTTTGATGTGCTTAAGAAACAGCAGAAACTTACCCCAGAGTATGAGAATGGAAAAGCAAAGATCAAGCAATGAAATGTAGAGTAATGTTGGGGATGACAGACAAAATGATAATGCATTAAATGAATTCACAATTGCAAATAAGGACAGCCACCAGCTATAGAATGGAGTGATGGCAATGAAATTGGTGCCGAACTGGGACTCGAACCTGAATTTCCCACTTATCATGAGCAGTCGGCTTAACATTTGGCTACCCATGCACGGCTCACGGCCAGATCCAAACTTTATCATCAACCATGCAGATGTACTTGAAAGTCACTTGCCCAGTATTAGCAGATAAATACGATAGTGCAGTGCCTGTGTTATCCTGATTACGATGCATAGCTCCTAAGGCAATATGGTGACTACAGCTGTTATGAAATACATTAAATGTATTTGCAAATGTATTATCAGTTAGGATCCTACTGTCTTTATCCATCCATGCTGTAGAGTTAATTACTGAGATCAAATTGTAGGACCCAAATAAGGTTTCCAGATTATTTTTCCTATTAGCGTCCTTTAAGAAATCTACATTGAAGTCAGCACAGACTTTTAATTGTTTGTTGCTGTCTGACAGATAACACTGAAAGGAAGCCAGACTCTTCAAAAAAAGTCCATTTATTTCCAAGTTAGGATCAACACTGAAGAGCCAAAGAAACTGGTAAACCTGCCTAATATCATGTAGGGCTCCCGCAAGCATGTATCAGTGCTGCAACACAATGTGGATGGACTTGACTAATGTCTGAAGTAGTGCTGGAGCGAATTGACACCATAAATCCTGCACGGCTGTCCATAAATCAGTACGATTATGAGGATGTGGAGATCTCTTATGAAAGCACACTGTAAGGCATCCCAAATGTGCTCACGTCTGGTGAGTCTGCTGGCCAGCAGAAGTGTTTAAACTCAGAAAAGGGTTCTTGGAGCCACTCTGTAGCAATTATGGATATGTGGGGTGTCACATTGTCCTGCTAGAATTGCACAAGTCCACTGGAATGCAAAATGGACACGAATTGATGCAGGTGATCAGACAGGATGCTTACACACACGTCACCAGTCCGAGTTACATCTAGACTTATCAGGGGTCCAATATCACTCCAATTGCACATGCCCCACACCATTACAGAGCCTCTGCCAGCTTGAACGGTCCCCTGCTAACATGCAGAGTCCATGGATTCATGAGGTTGTCTTCATACCCGTACACATCCATCCACTTGATACAATTTGAAACGAGACTTATCCAACCAGACAACATGTTTCCAGTCATCAACAGTCCCACGTCGGTGTTGACAGACCCATGCAAGGCGTAAAGCTTTGTGTTGTGCAGTCATCAAGGGTACATGAGTGGGCCTTTGGCTCCGAAAGCCCATATCACTGATGTTTCGTTGAATGGTTTACATGCTGACACTTGGTGGTGGCCCAGCACTGAAATGTGCAGCAATCTGCGGAAGGGTTGAACTACTATTATGCTGAACGGTTCTCTTCAGTCGTCATTGGCCCCATTCTTTGCAGGATCTCTCTCCAGCTGCAGCAATGTCGGAAATTTGATGTTTTATTGGATTCCTGATATTCATGGTACAGTCATGAAATGGTTGTATGGGAAAATCCCCACTTCATCACTACCTCACAGATACTCCCGCTCACGTGCCGACTATAACACCACATTCAAACTCACTCAAATGTTGATACCTTCCTTCGTATTAGTAGTAATCGATCTAACAACTGCGCCAGACACTCGTTGTCTTATATAGGCGTTGCTGGCTGTAGCACCATATTCTGCCTGTTTACATACTTCTGTATTTGTATATGCATGCTTATACCAGTTTCTTTGGCACTTCTGTGTGTGTACAGTTACAAGTGAACTATTTTTCAGTATTAATTCAAAAGCACACACTTATTTGTACTGATCACTACAAAATCTGCCTGTCTCAGTACTTTTGAACTTGTGTTCTGTCACAATATATGGAACAACTCCTCCTTTTCCGTTATTATTTCAGCATTAGTAAGGTGCTGGAGTGTCATCTCTAATATGTAACTTGTCTAACCCTGTGCTTATGTGGTGCTCAAATAGGCACAGGATGTCTTTATTTTTTCAGAGCTTCCTTCATTCTCCAAACAGACAAGAAGCTCTTCTACCATATTACTCAGTCCTCTAATATTTTGATGAAATAAGCTAACCTTATGAGGCATGAATTTCCCCCAACATATACAGAGGTCAAATAAATTACAGGAATATAGCCAGGTGACATCACTGACAATCATTGACATTTCAACAGGGGCATACAATACACTGGTCCTCCACATTCCTGATAATATAATCAATATATGACATGGGAGGATGACGTACGAAGTGACTGGGAGGAATATGGTAAACACACCCCTTACACAAACCAAGATCATCCTTTACAGAACCTAAAAGGACCCTGATCTTAGACAGTGGTTGAAAAACACATTTCACATCATATTTCCGCAAACTATGACCATTCCTGTTCGAAATGCTCCATGCGCAATGCAAAATGGCCATAGGCTTTAGTGTCATGTTGGTACTATCATCACTCACCTGGTGCACAGTTGGTCAATAGCACAACACACATCTGATCTGTCTTTCACTATAATCTTTCTGATGAAAGACGACCTCAGGATGAGCTAACTCAGCTGACAAACTCTCAGGGTCCAAGATGACATGTGAACCAGGGTATGAAGTATGATGCAGCAGATCAGAAAGGATACGAATTGGTCAATCAGGCATCTTCTCTCTTGGCAGACATACAGAGGAAACTGTCCAACACAGAAGCCCTGCTTCTTTGTTTACCAAGTACATTGGTTCCATTTTCCTGCAAGACATCACCAAGCTCTTTCATGTACATCTCACCACAAGTTATTTCATGGGAAATGGCAACTGCTACGAATGGCTGGAAGGTGTCGCCATGGGTAGTCCATCCACTCCAGTGGTGGCCAACCTCTCCATGGAACATTTCCAAGCACAGGCACTGGACTCTGCAACTTTTAAACCTAAGGTGTAGTGTGGGTACATAGATGATACTTTTGTTGTGTGGAGCCATTCTGAGGAACAGCTCGGAGATTCCTAAGACATCTCAACAGCTTCCATGGCAACATAAAATTTACCATGGAGGTAGAGAGGGAGCAACAGCTATCCTTTCTAGATGTACTGGTCATGAGGAGTGGTGGAAACCTGGGACACAGCATGTATCGAAAACCAACACACAAGGACCAATACCTGCACAAACTGTCAAATCACCATCCAAGCCAGCAAAGAAGCAATATTAATACACTTGTAACGTGAGCCACAGCATCTCAGATGCGAGATGCATCAAATAGAAAATGGTCTGACAAGCAGTAAATACTCCACCAGTTACATAAGAAGAGTCTCAGGTAAAATGCTTGACAGAGTGACACATCATAAAAAGAAATATTGGGAACGGCCTTTCTGCCATACATACCCAAGGTGATGAACAGTACTGGCCATATATTTTGCAAACATGACATAAAGACTATTCACAAACTGACAAACAAGATCAAAGAGTTTCTCAAATTGTCAAAGTAGAAAAGTTCCCACCTGCATTGTCAGGAATATACCACATACCATGCAGAAAGGTCTCTTTTGGAATGACTGGATGATCAATATACATCAGGATCACCGAACATAACCAACATTGCAGGTTGGGGTAGGTGGAGAAATTGGCCTTGGTGGAGTACACGCTTTGTGATACCCATCACACAGTAAAATTCGCCGACATGGAAGTTCTTGCTGTAGAGAAGAGCTACACACACACACTTGTTGAGAGATGCTATAGAATGACACACACACATGGCAATAGCTTCAACAAGAAAGATGAAAGCTTTAAAGTGAATGGATCCTGGATTCCCACGCTGCAGGTATCAAAGGGAGAATGGCAGTGGAAATGGCAACAGAAAAGCCCTTGGACGTTTGTGCACTAGTTACATATAATCTGCAGCTGTGAGCTTGACTCCACACAACCACCAGCAATGGGTGATAAAGTTTTGACAATGCCAGCCATTCATGCTGGTGAAACATCAGAAAAATCATGAAACAAATATCAGCCAAAGAACCTGAGAAGAAGCAAACAAGCTGTCTGTCAGCAAGTGACCACAAAAGCCTTAACAATTTTGAATGAAGTACCCCTTCACAGTGAGCTGTATGGTGATAACTACAAATACATGTGAGTCTGCAGATACACGTCAGTCTGCAGATACATGTCAGTGTTAGTAGGCTTCCCATAAATGGCACATCCTGATGTACCATCAACCTTCCACCTGTCCAATACATCAAGGAAGGGAAGACAGCCATCCTTTTCTACCACCATTGTGAAATAAATATTTGGTTGGATTGAATTCAGGTGTTCTTAAAAGTCGTTCAAATTCACATTGCCATGAGACCAAACAACAAAAGTATCACATACATATCTGAAATAAATACACAGGTTTTGAAGCTGCTGACTCCAAGACTTTTTCCTTGAGTGTCTTTCATAAACAAACTGACAACAATAAGTGACAAAAGACTCCCCATCACAACTCCATCTGTCTGGTTGTAGTACTGGTCATTGAATAAAAAGTAGGTGGAAGTCAACACATGTTGAAATAGGTTGAGTTAAGAGAGAGACCATGTAAAACCTTACTAGAATGTCAGTCATTCAAATGCATTCCCTCTAAACGATGTAAGAAATCTGGTGAGTTCTTAATGTGCTGCTCACACCGACCTGCTATTGGGCTCAGCATAGTAGTGAGGTGTTTTGCTACAAGATAGGATGGAGCACCAATGTTACTCACAACCAGTTGAAGAGGAACCCCTTCTTTTTGGACCTTAGGAAGGGTGGAAGGCTATATAACGTAGAAAGAACAGCACAATAAGAATTAAGACTTAGAATAGGAACTTTTCTTCAGAAGGCTGTTACTCTTACTCTTAACACCTTTTATGGGGTCTGGGGTAAGCACTGATTCTGTGATATGCTGAATCAGACAGTAAACACTGCATCTATTGAATGTAATCCTGCATATCTGAAACAATGGTAGCATTGCCCTTGTCTGCACATAAAATAACTATATCTGAATCGAGTCTAGTCGAATGTAAAGCAATGCTGTCAACTGCTGTAATGTTAATCTTGGGTGGACGTGGCCTGGTCAACACATGACATGTCTCCCTCCCAGCCCCCTCTGCAACATCAGGAGGTAGTTTAAAAACAGCTTGTTCAACGGAACATGTGTTTCATTACTTCTGCTGCCACCATTTGCATCAAGCAATGTGCTGGCCCAGTTCTTGTTCATGAAAGGACCCATTGTGCTCATTGACAGTTGGATTTTGTTTCCAAGGAATTCTTTGGGCTTCATTTAATGGTTGTCTCAAAAATTTTGCTTTTTCTTGGGATTGGCTGAAAAATGTTCATGGTCCCAGTCTGACTGGGAATTTCACTCTGTAACTGCCCGGCATTTGGTGAAGTCTGAACGTTTGCGTGACTCAAGAGTGTAATACCATAACTTGACATTCTGTGATAAATCTCGAGGAGAAAGCTTTCGACAATGCAACTTTATCCGTGTTAGGGAAGGATTTAAGTTTTGCACCAGTGCCCAAGTGTTTTCCAATGGTTGATCTTATTAGTTCTGTTGAACAGGCTATTTTTGAACTACCTCTTGAGTTGCAGAGGAGGCTAGGAGGGAGGCATTTAGTGTGTTGACTGGGCACGGCCACCCAAGAGTAATACCACAGCAGCTGAAAGCGCTGCATTATGTTCACTTATAGTTGATCCAAATACTTTTATTTTACTCGCAGACAAGGGCAATGCTACCAATGTTTTGGACAAGCAGGATTATGTTCGAAAGATGCAGTATTGCCTGTCTGATTCAGTGTATCACAGAACCAGTGCTGACCCCAGACCCCACAAAAGGTGTTACAAGAAACACCAACAACCTTCTGAAGAAAAGTTCCCTGTAACAGGAGACTATCTGGAGTCTTAATTCTTATTTAGCTGTTGCCCCTAAATTATTTGGCCTTCCTAAGGTCCACAAGGAAGAAGTTCCTCTTCATCCAATTTTGCTCCGATATATCATGTAGCAAAACACCTTGCTACTCTATTGATCCCTATAGCAGGTCGGTGTGAGCATCAAATTAAGAACTCAGTAGATCTCTTAAGCTGATAACAGGGAATAAGTGTAGATGACTCTGATATTCTAGTAAGTTTTGATGTGGTGTCTCTTTTCACTCATGTTCAACTGTCTTGAATCTTTACAGTTGATTGTTGACTTCCACTACTTTTTATTCAATAAACAGTACTATGAGCTGACAGATGAAGATGCATGGAATGTCTGTTGTCACCTATTACTGCCAATTTGTTTACGGGAGACTTTGAGGAATGTGTCTGAGACAGCAGTTTTGAAATTTGCATACTTTTCCAGATATTTAAATGATATTTTTGTTGTTTGGCCTCATAGCAGTGTGAATTTGAACGATGTTTTAGAACACCTGAATTCAATTATTATTATTATTATTATTATTATTATTATTTTGGTCAGGCTATTAGGGCTGTTGAGAAGCAATGTAATGAACTAAAGCATTACACATGCTTACAACAGCCAAGCAAATTTTCCATTGCAGGACATTGTCTTTGCATCATTCATCCTATGGAATATAATAACGTGGATTTTCTGACAGGCACTTCCAGCCATTGAGATGGTGTTATTAAGGAATCAATTGAAATTAAATTAGCAAGTAACTTTATAAATAGAGATGGTTGTTTTAGTTCAAATTCTGCATGGACTCCCACTCTCCTCTTCGTCAAGAAAACTTAGGGATGAGCTAATGCTATGTTACCTATTGAATATATATGTCATTATCAATAACTTCTGATGTTAGTCATCTTTGGTTTGTGGTGGCACTAGCTCAACCAATTTGGCTACAGGGGAATGCCCTAAAAGTGCTAGAGAAGGGTCTCAACTTTGCTCCAACACCCATCCACTGTCTCATTAGCATGTGGAACAAGCTGCTACTAGACTTCCTTTCAAACAACTGAGGAGATCATATGGGAGACATGTTGGATCCTCAACCATGTGCAACCACGAAAGACAACATTTCAGGTACTGATGGGGACAACCTTGCAATACCTAAGGAAGATAAAGAACTAATCAAATAATGGAAAATCCAGGATGGAATGTAACAATATTAGAGAATGAAAGTTGCTACTCACCATACAGCAGAGATGCTGAGTCACAGATACGCACAACAAAAAGATTCTCACAATTATAGCTTTCAGCCATTCAGGCCTTTGTCAACAACACACACACACACACACACACACACACACACACAGGACTGCAGTCTCAGGCACTGCGAGCAGCAGCACCAGCATGATGGGAGTGGTGACCTGGTGGGGGTAAGGAGGAGGCTGGGGTGGTGTGGGGAGGAGGAGAGATAGTATGGTGGGGGTGGCAGACAGCGAAGTGTTGCAGTTTAGCTGGAGGGCAGGGGAGAGGTGGGGGTGGGGGAAGTAGCGGAAAAGGAGAGAAATAAAGAGACTGGGTGTGGTGGTAAAATGATAGCTGTGTAGTGCTGGAATAGGAACAGGGAGGGGGCTGGATGGGTGAGGACAGTGACTAATGAAGGTTGAGGCCAGGAGGGTTATGGGAACGTAGGATGTATTGCAGGGAAAGTTCCCACCTGCACAATTCAGAAAAGTTGGTGTTGGTGTGAAGGATCCATATGGCACAGGCTGAGAAGCAATCATTGAAATGAAGGATATCATCTTTGGCTGCATGTTCAGCAAGAGGGTGGTCCATTTGTTTCTTGGCCACAGTTTGTTGGTGGCCATTCATTCAGGCAGACAGCTTGATGGTTGTCATGCCTACATACACAGTCATTTCAGACTTCACTGCACTGACATTCTTGTCACCTTTGACATAGTTTCCCCTCTTCCACAGGTGCCACTTTAAGTGTTTATAGCTGATTGGCAAGAAATTCAATGACAAGATGGCAGATCTATTTAGGCACATTCTTACCTCTACCTATTTTCTTTTTAATGAAGACTACTATAAACAGACTAATGTGGTAGCCATTGACACAAACCTTTATATGGAACACTTCAAATAGGAAGCCTTAAAATCAGCTACATGTAAGCCAGCTTGGTTCTTTCACTATGTAGACAACACATTTGTGATTTGGCCACATTGGAAAGACAAAATAGCAGACTTGCTACAACATAATATAAAGAGGAGTAGAGAAGACAGCATATTAGGACATTGTGTTTACCCTAAACCCACTCTAAACGCTGACAATCACCACCATCCAGCACAGCGTAATGGTATTCTCAAGGGCTCACACCTACCCAATCAGATTCTGAAAACTTAGCAGCCAAACTTGATCATCTGAAAACAGTATTTCACACTCCTTGCACCCTCTGACATGCACTAATGAAACATAGGATACAATGCAGGAGAGGAGGTAGATAAGCCATGAACAACTGCTATCCTTCCATACACTAAGTACAAGGGATAATACATATCATCCCTGCATGTGAAGACTACATCGCTCCTGCATAGCATAAAAACAATTTAGGCCTCCGCAAGTAGGGAATGTACCACATCCCTTATCAATGTGGAGGAGCTGTATGGATTTCAGTGTAAGCATTACATGACATCAATTTTTGCTGCTGGTTGAGGAAGTTATGGACACAGTGAATCACTGGAATTTCTTCATAGACATTTTCATAGAGGTCTCCTGTATTTTGGACAATGTATAGCATCACAAAGTCCTGTTCATAATTTTTAAGCAGGGGATTTCTGCATTACACAATAGTTTCATTTGGCCATACCTGCAAGAACATCATGTATTTGTGCCCAGCATTGGGATCTCTTAGGCCACAACATCCCACCAACTACAGTGGGAGACGGACAGCTGACTTCTTAGTCACTTTCATCATTGGAACAATTCTGGCAAACAAAGCAGGGATCCTTTTCATTTGTATCACACGCAACATTGCATCCAATTTTTCACTGCATCTGAATAGTTTTCTTACACACATTGCACACATCATTCTTATGGGTATTACATTCATATTTTTCACTACCTTCTTGTTTGCTCTCATAGCCTTTTTCTCTTTTAAATCAGTAATAAAAGTAGGATCTGTCAAAACGAATTGTGTAACCATCTTCTGTTTGTTTTTGGGAGATCCCAAAGCCAATGGCCATAGGACTGAGATCCTTGAAGCTACTTGTCCCATTCACAGTGTCTTTGGTGACCTGTTGTTGATTGTGCCTGCAGTTCCTCCACCCAATTATCTCTTGGTACAGTTATCACTTGTGGATCTGCTGTTCTAGTGTCAAGATTTTGTACTGTGGAATTAGTGGGGTCTTCAAACACAGTAGCGGGAGCAGAAACTTGCTCAGGATAGCGATTCCGGTTGAAGGGTTGAATCTCACAGGCATTGAAGCCTGTAGCTGTACTGTTCCATACTTCAGCAAAAATAGCTCCATATGTCACTTCAGTAATGCCTTTCCCTGGATTTCTTCTTGCGTACATCCTGCACCAATCACTGTAAAATGTGTCTAGCGGAGAGAAGAAAGAGACATTAAGGGTCTGTAGCCTGTGAGTACTGTAAGGGGGCAAACACAAAAGATGCACACTGTTGGCTATAGCCTCCTCCAGAGTTGAAGGATGTAAACAATGAGAGCTATGGCCATCCAAAAAGAGAACAAAGAGTTCAGGAGGCTTCAAATTAATAAAATGGTCTAAGAACTGAGAAAACTGTTCCCATTTCATGTAGCCACTCTCTGAAGGATTACTTTTGTAACAGGAAGCATACCCCTTTCATAACAATGAAAGGAGGAACCTACTGATCTGTAGCAGAAATACATGCCATTATACTTACTGTTTCTCCTTTTCTGCAATTAGTTTGGCTAACAATGTCTCTCTTACCATGCTGTGACATAACTTTTTTTGGTTTGTAAATGAGCTGTAAACCCGTCTCCTCACAGATGTAAATGTTTGAGGATTTTTTCCACAAGCTCAGGTTATCTAACATTTCTGTAAATTGTTGTAAAACACAGCAACCTTCTCTTTCATCATTTCTTTGGTTCTAGCATGTGAAAGATCTTCAAAAACTCTTAGACCAATATTCTTTTGTTGACTAAGAAGTCCTTGAATCCAATCCTTACCTGCCATTTGTAAGTCATTATTAAATGTGTGTTTTATCCAATTTACAAATGCATAACAATATACCAGACTGCCCAAGTCTTTGTACATTAACTCATCTCCGATGGAGTCTGGTTTCACAAGGCATTCTACCAAATGCAATTCTGTACTTTGGGAAAAATTGTATGCTGCCAGAATTTTGCTAATAACTCATCATCATCTTAATGAACAGTGTGAAACTGAAAAGGTTGCAGCTGCTGTGGCCAGCAGCATGCCATTTTTTGAAAAGCCTTCACACCTAAGTGTGTAATCTCTTCCGTCCAAGAGCATCCGTCTGTGTTCCTTTTACAATTACGGACCATTTTGTAAGTAAATACAGTATTCAGTCTCAACTACTGACATGTATTAAAATTAAAATTAGTAGTCAGTAAAAGATATTTGTAATATTACAAAAAAATCAATGAGTCCGTTTGTGCCCATGAACATGTGTCTGGTTTCTGCCTGCCATCTGCTTTACACCTTCTTCCTGTTTTCATGCTTGATTTGTGTTCAGTTTTTGACGGGCAATGCTCTAGGACATCTTACCGCTAAATCTGAGGGTTTGAGATGGGAAGTTTCCCTTGTCAGGAAATAACGGGAAGATGGAAGAGATAAGACAAGACAGCTTGCAATCTATAGAGGAAGTTACATTAGAGAAGGTGCAAGAGCAACATGGATGCTTTTAGATCATATGGAACCAAAAAATCTACAGGAGGCCTTTACCCTGCAGTGGATTTCAAATTGCTGATTATTATAGATATGATAAAGCAAACAATGGAAAATCCAGGATGGAATGCCATTATATCAATTATATGTTTTGCATCATCCCGGTTCCCAGAACTCCTGAAGATATACGTTGACTGTGGATATTGTACCACAGACTCAGTCCCTTTGACTTTTCAGAGATCTCACTAAACCTCCACCAGGAAGGAGGTACACGACTCATGTTGTCTGTAGTTCAATCGTGCCTAGATGGTCAATACCGCAGTTCGATCGCATCCGCATTGTTACTTTGTGCCAGGAAGGCTCTCAACAAGGGAACTGTCCAGACGTCTCGTAGTGAACCAAAGCGATGTTGTTCGGACATAGAGGAGATACAGATAGAGAGAGGAACTATCCATGACATGCCTCCCTCAGATCGCCCAAGGGCTACTACTGCAGTTTATGACCGCTACCTACAGATTATGGCTCAGAGGAACACTTGACAGCAATGCCACCACTTTCACTAATGCTTTTCGTGCAGCCACAGGATATCATGTTACAACTCAAACTGTGCGCAATAGACTACACGATGTGCAACTTCACTCCCGACTTCCATGGCGAGGTCCACCTTTGCAACCATGACACCCTGTGGCATGGTGCAGATGGGCCCAACAACATGCCAAATGGACCACTCAGGATTAGCATCATGTTCTCTTCACTGATGAGTGTCACATATGCCTTCAACCAGACAATCGTAGGTGACGGTGTTTGGAGGCAAACCGGTCAGTCTGAATGCCTTAGACATGCTGTCCAATGAGTGCAGCAATATGGAGGTTCCCTGTCATTTTCGGGTGGCATTACGTGGGGCAGACGTACGCCACTGGTGGTCATGGAAGGCGCTGGACGGATGTATGATATGTGAATGCTATCCTCCAACCGACAGTGCAACCACATCGGCAGCATATTGGCGAGACATTCGTCTTCATGGATGACAATTCGTGCCCCCATCATGCACATCTTGTGAACAACTTCCTTCATGATAACGACATCGCTCGACTAGAGTGGCCAGTACGTTCTCCGGACATGAACCCGATTGGACATGTCTGGAATAGATTGAAAAGGGCTGTTTATGGACGACGTGATCCAACCACCCCGAGGGATCTACGCTGAATCGCCGTCGAGGAGTGGGACAATCTGGACCACCAGTGTCTTGATGAACGTGTGGATAGTATGTCGTGCCGAAGACAGTCATGCATCAATGCAAGAGGACGTGCTACTGGGTATTAGAGGTAGCAGTGTGTACAGGTAGCAGTGTGTACAGCAATCTGGACCACCACCTGTGAAGGTCTTGCTATATGGCCGTAAAACACACAATGTGGGTTTTCACAAGCAATAAAAAGGGCAGAAATGATGTTTACATTGATCTCTCTTCCAATTTTCTGTACGGGTTCTGGAACTCTCGGAATGAAGTGATGCACTTTTTTTTTTTAAGTGTGTGTAATTTTATCGGTAGATATAATAAAGCCGTATTAATACACTGACAGTAGTTTAGCACAAGTGTCGCACTGTCTTGCTATTTCACGAGTACTTTCTCTTGCACTTACACATCTTGTTGCTTACATCATTTGGAAGCTGATGCCGTCCCCCCCCCCCCCCCTTCCCCTGCTGCACTAAGGGATTAGCAGTGTACAGCGCACAGAGACTTTGGAGAGCGCTGAGTGAGTATGAGCACAGGACACAATTGGGAAGGCTGTGTTGCCGGATGTACTCCACGGCCTGATACAAGGCGAAAAGCTTGGCTGTAAATACTGAGGAAGCCGATATTGAAAGACATGGGTGCCAATGACAAATGCACACCCAACCCCACGGTCAGTCCGAGAGCCATCAGTGTATATAAAGGTACTATCGCTAAGTTCCATGCGAAGGTCGTGAAACTGGAGGCGAAAGACCGAGGCTGGAGTAGTGTCCTTAGGAAGCGAATTAAGGCCAAGGTTAACATGGGCCACTTCACGAAGCCAAAGTGGTGAAGGGTTCACACCAACAGGGAAAGTTGCAGGTAGTGTGAAGTTAAGCCGCCGTAGCAAATGGTGGAAGCAGACACCGGGAGGTAACAGAGAAGAGTGACGAGCCCCACAATGACTATCTAAGGAATCATCAAAGAGGGAGGCATAGGAAGGGTGGCCATGCATGGCAGACAAATGGCATGCATACTACCTGCTGAGGAGAAAGTCACGGCAGTAGGACAGTGGTAGTTCAGCAGCTTCAGCATACAGACACTCAACCGAGCTGGTGTAAAAGGCATCCGTGGACAAACGGATGCCACGATGGTGGATAGTGTTGAGACGGCATATAAGGGATGGGCATGCAGATGCATAAACAAAGCACTCATAGTCGAGTTTCGAATGGACAAGGGACCGGTACAAACTGAGGAGGGTGGTTCGATCGGCACCCCAAGAAGTACCATTGAGGACACGGAGGACATTGAGGGACTGTGTACAGTGGGCTTGCCAGGTAAGACACATGGGAAGACATGAGGGTTTCCTATCAAGCATGAGACCCAGGAATTTCATAGTGTCAACTAACCTAAGGGCTACAGGCCCAAGATGTAGAGATGGTGGGAGAAACCATTTGCGCTGCCAGAAATTCCTACAGACGGATTTGTCAGTATAAAAGCGAAAGCTATTGGCAATGCTCCGGGAGTGAAGACGGTCAAGACGGCACTGAAGACTCTGCTCAGTGAGACAGGTCTGTGGAAAACTGCAATAGATGGCAAAATCTTCGACAAAAAGGGAGCTGGAGACACCCGGCGGAAGACAGGTCATGATAAGGTTAATGTTGATAACAAAGAGGATGGCACTCAGGACAGAACCCTGAGGCACGCCATTTTCCTGAATAAAGGTGTCCGACAAAGCAGAACCCACACGCACCTTAAAAACTCAGTCTTGTAAAAATGCGCGATGAAATCAGGCAGGCAGTATGGAGGATACCAGTTCTCCGCAGATGTCGTAGACCTTCTCCAAACTGAAAAAACTGCCACAGTCTGGGATTTCCAAAGAAAACTATTCATGACATGGGTGGACAAAGTAACGGGATGGTCAACTGGAGAATGCCGCGCTTGAAATCCACACTGTGCATTCGTGTGTAAATGGCGAGATTCAAGCCACCACACCAGCCAGGCATGAATCATACATTCCATCACCTTGCAAACACAGCTGGTAAGAGAGATGGGGCAATAGCTGGAAGGAAGGTTTTTGTCCTTACCAGGCTTAGGTATGGGTATGACTGTGCCTTCATGCCAGCATCCAGGAAATGTGCCCTTAGCCCAGATGCAGTTGTATCTGTTAAATAGAAAGTGCTTGCCCACAAGAGAGAGGTGCTACAACATCTGAATGTGGATAGCATCTGGCCCTGGGGCGGAGGACCGGGATGAACTGAGAGCATGATCTAGCTCCCTCATAGTGAAAGCGGCAATGTAGCACTCACGATTCGGAGAAGAGAAGGGTATTGTCCGAGCCTCCTCCACTTGTTTCCTATGGATAAAGGCAGGGTGATAGTGGGAAGACCTCGAAACTTCCACAAAATGGCGGCCCAAGGTGTTGGAGATAGCAACAGGATCCACGATGACATCGGCACCTACTGTTAGGCCAGAAATGGGGGATGAGGTTGGCCCACACAACAGAGGAAGGAACTAGTGAATAAAATCCAACTAGTTCTTTTGCTATCCTGAAGAGCTCGACGACACTTTGTACGCATCTGTTTATAATGAATGCAGTTTTACAGAGTAGGGTGGCGGTTAAAAACGCGGAGAGCACATCTCCGTCCCTGAATTGCATCGCGGCACGTCTCAGTCCACCAAGGGACTGGGACACGACGTGGTAAAGAGGAAGTGCAAGGAATGGAATGTTCTGCAGCAGTAAGGATAACGTTTATGAGATAGTCCCCCTGCTCATCACAACTGAGGAAATCTTGTTCTGCGAAGGTCACCACGGAGGAGTAAAGCTGCCAGTCAGCCTTTGTAAGCTGCCATTTGGGCATGCATGTGGAAGGGGTAGGAGTCAGCAGACGGAGAGCACACGGGAAGTGGTCGCTCAAGTAGGCGTCAGAGAGAACGGACCACTCAAGACGAGGGGGCAAGCTGGGCAGTGCACAAGGACAGGTCCAAATGGGTATAGATGTGTGAGGAGTCAAAAAGGAAAGTGGGTACACCAGTGTTAAGGCAGCAGAAGAGGTTGAGTTGGTTAAGAATGTCGGCCAAGAGGGCACCTCTCTGGCAGGCCCTGGGAGAACCCCTAAGGGGATGATGCGCATTAAAGTCACCGAGTAGCAAAAACGGTGGAGGTAGCTGCCCAATAAGCTGAAAGATGACAGCCCTGGTGACACTGAAGGACGGAGGTACATAAATGGTACAGAGGGAGAAAGTCAGGTGGGGAAGGAAAAGGCGAACGGCAACAGCTTGAAGACGGGTAGTCAGGGAGATGGATTGACTGTGAAGGTCATCCCGTGTAAGCAGCATGACGCCCTCATGAGATAGGAATGCGACCTCAGGGGGAAGGTCAAAACGAATCAGTAAATAATGTGGAAGCTCAAAGCAGTCTTTGAGGGTGCAATTTCGTTTCCTGAAGGCAAAATACAAGAGGATGCTGTGATGTTAGAAGCAACCGTAAATCCTCTTTGTGGGACCGAAGGGCGCGAACGTTTCATTGGAGGACAGTCATGAGGAGGAAGAGATGTAGAGGTGTCAACTCAATGTGCGCTGAGGGACAGCTGGTGGAGTCGCTACTACAGTGCACAGAAGCAGGAGGATCCTGCTCAATGGGGTCCACACAAGCACTGGCATTGGTGGTGTGCACCAGCGAGACAGAGGCTAGCCGGGCTAAGTGGCCATATGGTGACACCATCGAGCAGGATCTTTGAGTTGGTGAAGGAGAAGACCATTTGTCTTTAGCAGACTTCTTTGAGCCCTTCTGCTTAGAGGAAGACTTGGGTTTTGGTTGGCTGGAGGGACGGAGGAAGTCTTCCCAGGAGTACTCCTCCTGGCCTTTCCTACCTGCCAGTTGTGAAGTGGGTAGCTTCGCCTCATGAGGTGAGAGTTTGACAGTTTGTTGCACAGCAGGACGGGAGGGGGGGGGGGGGGGGGGGCAGTGACGCTACCTTGACACTGGGCGACTTCACGGCCTCAGAGCCGAATTTGAGGTCACATGTCTGTGTTGCCATGTCCCTCATGGAGTGAGGGCTAACTAGAACTGAACTATAAGAGCCAGAAGGGGGAACACAGGGTTTTCGGCTAGCCAGTAACTTGCGAGCTACTGGGGAAGGCACCTTTTCCTTCACCCAAATCTCCTGAACAGTCCACTCATCGAGATACTTGAGACAATCCCAAGAGGAGGCAACATGGCCGCACAGTTGAAACAGCGGGGAGAAGGAGGCGGACATTCACCCTCATGTGCATCCTTGCCACAGGTTACGCATTTGGCTGGGTGTTGACAAGATGTTCTAGTGTGATTGAACCAATGACATTGGTAACAGCGCATCAGTTTCAGAATGTACGGCCAGACTGTGATGATTTCATAGCCTGCTTTAATCTTGGACGGCAGCACCACCCTATCAAAGGTGAGGAAAAGAGTGCGGAGGGTGACCAAGGAAGAATTGACCTTTTTCATGACACTATGAACGGCAATGCAATGACACCCTGATCAGAGAGGTAAGACTGTATTTCAGCCTCAGACAGACTGTCAAGCAGCCCGGTGTAAACTACACCACGGAAAGAATTCAAAGTTCTATGTGCCTCGACACGAACAGGGTAGCCACGGAGAAGCGAGGCAGCAAGTAGTAGTTGTGCTTGAGTATCAGAAGCCGTCTCCAAAAGCAAAGTTCCATTCCGTAAATGAGAGCAGGATTTCACAGGGCCAGCAATGCCAATAACACCTTTGTGAATAATAAACAGATTGACCGTGGCAAAGGACGGACCATCGCAGTACGTGATACAACAAGGAATCGCGGTGCAGCGGGAAGGGTCTTTCAAATCAGTAGCCTCATTATGCTTTCATTTTGTCGACGTCGCAATGGAGAGGACGAGTGACTCATCTCGAGGAAATCTCCCGCAATTGCCAGTGTCTCCGATGGTGCGCTCCTTTGAAGTGGGTGCCCCCTACACAAGGGAGCGCACCCACCTTAGGTGATTGTTCACACCTCAGGTCACACCTGCCGAACACCTGACAGAGGGACCAATGGGCAATCTGGGAAGGTTACAACTCATGCAATCACCCCTCCCTGGGCCTGGCCTATACAAGGGGGTATGCGCAAATCCTACCTGTTGACCCGGGGCTGGGAATTATACATTACCCAGTCACCTTTTACGTGTCAGACACATGGGGCAGCTTTCAGGAGCGCACAGGGAGGAAGAAGAAAAAAAGAGGATCCTCAGACGCTGAAGCATAGGAACGAGAGAAGAAGGGAAACAAAGAAAGGAAAAAAGGAGCCAAAAAGAAAGTTGAGACTGTTCGCAGGTCAGCAACAGAAGGCAGAACATTCCCAATAATACCCCAGACATGTTCCCCAAAGGAGGGAAAAAAGAACTACAAGATAGGCATGCAGCACGGAAGGGAAAAAGTGCTGCAAAGGCTGGGGCCCCGTGGTAGCCAAGCACGAACCCGCCAAAGAGTGGCGAACCCCCTGGGGGGCTTCCACAGGGTGTAAGCGCATTTTTCCTTGTTAAAAAAACACTTTTTCCACGTGAAAATACCTTGCGCGAAGATACATTTTTTTGTGTATTAAGTGACAATATGATCACCCATGGTGCTGTAAAACTTATCAATCCTTTGAATGGTAAAGGTTTTATACCAACTTAGAACTTCCTGGCACTTTAGGAAACAAAGTCCAACAGGACAAAAAAGTATTGGAAACATCTTTGATGCATGGCACTGTGTACATAGCATATTTTTGTAGTACAAAAGTACAAATATGAATCCCACCAAATACAGCACACTATCTTCCAAAGACCTGAAATCGAGACTGAGCTGTGCGATGCACTTTTGATAGCCAGTCACAGCTCATGTCACACGATCTCGCCAGCCAATGACATCAGATATTCAGAGCTTAGGACATGTGGTGTAGTCAGCCAAAAGAAACATTCACTGTTAACTAGTGCATACACAAAAATAGGAAATGTAAATGGTTGAAATTAATATACTTACAATATAGCTACAAGAGAAGCTAGGCTTTCACATATAATATTGGTCATCAAAAAGTTTTTGCTGGTTTTTTCTTCTGAAGGATTGGTTAGGGAAGCCCTACAAGCACAGCATAAATTGCAACTACTGAATATTTCTGACAAGTATGATTATAAATTTCAGTGTGGTGCACAGGATATTTTGTGGATTACCAGGCTGAATACATGTTCCAGTACACACTTAGACTTTTCCATAGATAAGCCAATTATGTGTGAAATTGCTCAAGAACTTACCGCACTTTTTTAAGATAATTATACTTTTTGCCATTGTTATTGCATAAATTTTAATCTTTGAAAGAACTAAAATAAATACGAAAAACTACCTTGAAGCTTGGTCTTTTTTTAGTTGTAACCATTTAAGATAATCGACACGAATGTGCGAGTAAAATTTTAAATAATGGCATAAATGGCTGGTCTTCCGGGCCAAAATGTTTCTGAGTGGCTAGTCCTGAAAGTGTTGAGCTTTGAATGAGTCAGGCACCCCGTGATTTAAAAAAATTCTCATGTAACACAATTGATCTTGCATAAAAAGAAACTTACTTTAGAAGTAACACTTCTCAAACCACCATTTTCAATATTTTCCCAAGACCTGTTAGAAATGTAAACACGTGTAATGTCACACTCACCAAAAGCACTTTGTTGTTACAAAGTATTGCGTAGGCTTCGTCCTAAAGCTTTTGCTGTTGGCAAATGCTTGCGTATACACTGTGTTTTGCTGTTGTAAATCACGTATTTTCTTTGCAGTTGCAGTTTTATTGTGGTGTTATTCTCGTGTTTATGTTTTATTGCTGCAGTATTATTATGCCGTTGTGGGCTAAAGTAAAATTCTTGGTTAGACTATCAGTCAAAATTACAGAAATTTAACTGAAAACTAAAAATCTGAAAAATTTCGGATTTATCCCACATGAAAAGATTCCTGCATTTTTCCCCGATTTCCCAGTTGTCCCAGAGTGTACACTCCTTGTTCCAGTATTTGATTTAGAAGTGAATGGCTGTTGTTACAACACAATATTTAGAATCTGTGTCTTCTGTGCTTGCTAGACTAAATTAAATGGCAGCAGGGCTTATAATGCATTGAGTTTATGCTTAAATTAATGCACTGACCTTTCATATTGGAGAATTTTGTACTTTTAAGTCTCCTTGCTAGTTCAAAATTTTACTTAGAAATAAGGAAATTTTTCTACTCCTCAACTTTATTCTTTGCTACAGCTGTAAAATTGACATCATACAAAAAATCTGAATAACAGGATGCACAATGACACAAAGCTTCACAATTTTCACATCAATTTACACGAAAATTTCCTACTCAATGAAATTCGTTAATACACATAAAAATAAGGGTTCACGCGGTTTAAATATCACACTGCTTCAGAAGCTAGCATACAATGTCAGAGAAAAGGTAACTGTAAAAAAAGAAAAAAAAATATCTGGTAGAAAAAGTAACAGAATCCTAATTGACTGAATCCAAGCATGTTAAGTAAAGTGTCTGTATAATAATAAACACAATAGTTCAGCAACCTTCTGAAAGGCTGAGAAAAATTTAAAAAAACAGTTAAAAAATATCAAAAAATCACAGTTCCCTTTTCTTGTATCACAGATCTGTATATGCCAGCAGCCACGAAAGACTAAGTACAAAATATTATGTTAACATTTCTCAGACACTGGCAATTTGAAATGTCCACCTTTTAGGAACTCAAATTTGCTTAGCTTTTTAATGTTAAGCTAGTTATATTATATGCAATTGCCGGCTCTTTTATATAAAAGTCTGTAGAACAGTTTTAATAGTCTCCACCTTTCAGATTCACATTACAGATAAAGAACCATGTGATTAATATCCAACAGAAATAATGCACATTATAATGAATCACTCTTTGCTCTAAAGTGTGTCTACTGCTCAAGTGTCTGCTTGAACAAATCATCCAATATCGACTTTTTTTCTTATTAAGCATCACACTAGATTACATTGTGACATATGTTGGTGCAGTCATAACACCACAGTTGTTCTCTTTGGGAGACATCAAAATATAACCATCATTTCCCCAATATGTTGACCACGAGTTTTTAACAAGCCAGTACTTTTTGTCACCAAGTGCTCCATAACCAACCAATAGAACAGCATGGTCAAGTTCATCTGGAGTGTTACCTGAAACATTTCAAACACCTACAGACACAGGCTGAAATTATAAGGAGAAAATATGCGAAACATTATCACACAATTCTTTACTTTTGCTAGCAGCAAAAGAAAGGTAACACTACATACTGTTAATACTGCTGCCAAAATAACAAATGAGAGCCAGATAAAGATCTACCAAACGAAATGAAGTGGAATAGAAGAAAACAATCATGAGCATCTTAATTTTGAGCATCTTGCTATTTTGTTAAAGAAACTCTAGGGTAGTTGGAATGTGTTCACTCCAAATGAAAGAAATATTTTTTGTAGTGTCTTGCATGGTGGAATAATTACACTATGAAAAATTGGCATGCTACTGTTGACTGAAAGGTGAGGAAATGTGTCTGCATGAGTTTATGAGGGTGGAAGAAAAAGAAGCCATGTAAAATTCTCTCTTGCAAATAACATAACATGAACACATAACAATAAATTTCTCTTCTTTTGTTTTTCTAATTAAAATGTACAGGCAGGTACCTGCACTGGGACTGTATATATACAATTAATTTCAGTTTGCTCCATACTTTCCTTTAAGAATGAATAAATCCTATACATTTTGAGAGTGGATTTATTGCATTTTGTGGACAATTATCACATTTATCACGGCTTTTTTCTAACGTTATATAAATATGTTTACCTACAGTGTTATTCTTTCACTGCTGTCAGTACACTATGGAAACATGCTATTACACACAAAATCAGCCACAATAATTAGTGTATTGAGGAGACAAGTTGTATAGATGAAACTCATCTATTTTGTATCCTTCCACTTATATTATAACAATGAGAAATAATTTCAATTGATGATTCAAACGACGTGGTGTCTGCTGCGTAGACGGTGTGGCAAATTACTAACTGAAGGGGACCTAGTTCAATTCCTGGTCAGGTCAGAGATTGCCTCCACACTCAGACTGAGTGTTGTGTTGTCCTCATATTTGTATCATCATAATTGGCATTCCACTATTGAGATTGCTGTATGGGCACAAAAACCTATGTAGTGAAACTCCACACGATACGTAGACATGACATGTTGTGCCGAACACACTTAGAAAGTTTCTTGGACATAAAATTCTTGATGCTGCTCATAGGTAGCATTGCAGGAACACCAGCACAATGTGCAGTTATCTGACAATGTGACAGGAATGCATCAGTGGCCTGACTGGGCTTTTAATACATTTCTGAATGGCCGTTGTAGACAACCTCTTACACAAAAATAGTGAATTTACTCCAAATTTTAATTTTGTAAAACTGCATGGCTTCAGGCTTCAGGATTGCTATTGTTGATTGCCTCCTCATCAATGTGGCATATTAACCTCCAGTTGTGACATGGATTCCTGGAATTCTGATATCAAAGGAGTCGAGAGATTATCAGATGACCAATTTATGTGCTGGCTAATGTGCTTCATTATTTGGATGGATGGTGAAATCTCCATAACATTACGCATACTGTATGCTGATAAAGTCCCTACGAATGCAACACTGTTCCTGCAGCTTGTTCCCTCCAACAACTTTCACTTTCTGCCTGACCCCTCAGCAAGTGTATTAAGGAGTTTTACTGCACATTATTCCATTGCTTTTTAAGTTGTACAAAATGAAATTTGAAGTTAATTGTTTGTCTAAATGTCCATCATTTTTATGAAGCACATAGTTAGGGACATTTTGTTGCTGTAATACTACAACATTATTGTGGCCAAGATAGCACGAAGCCCAAGTCTACCACAGTAGTACAAGTTTATATGCCAACTAGCTCCACAGATGAAGAAGAGATTGATGAAAAGTATGATGAGATAACAGAAATTATTCAGATAGTGAAGGGAGACAAAAATTTAATAGTCACGGGTAACTGTAATTCGATAGTAGGAAAAGGAAGAGAAGGAAACATCATAGGTGAATATGGAATGGGGGTAAGAAATGAAAGAGAAAGTTGCCTGGTAGAATTTTGCACAGAGCATAACTTAATCATAGATAACACTTGGTTCTAGGATCTTGAAAGAAGGTTGTATACGTGGAAGAGGCCTGGAAATACTGGAAGGTTTCAGATAGATTATATAATGGTAAGACAGAGATTTAGGAACCAGGTTTTAAATTGGAGGAAGAAGAAGAAGAAGAAGAAGAATGGGTAGCTTTGAGGGATGAAATAGTGAAGGCAGCAGAGGATCAATTAGGTAAAAAGACGAGGGCTAGAAGAAATACTTCAGTAACAGAAGATACATTGCATTTAATTGACGAAAGGAGAAAATATAAAAATACAGTAAATGAAGCAGGCAAACAGGAATACAAACGTCTCAAAAATGAGATTGACAGGAAGTGCAAAATGGCTAAGCAGGGATGGTTAGAGGACAAATGTAATAATGTAGCGGCATTTCTCATTAGGGGTAAGATAGATAATGCCTATAGAAAAATTAGAGAGACCTTTGGAGAAAAGAGAACCACTTGTACGAATATCAAGAGCTCAGATGGAAACCCAGTTCTAAGCAATGAAGGGAAAGCAGGAAGGTGGAAGGAGTATATAGAGGGTCTATACAAGGGCGATGTACTTGAGGACAATATTATGGAAATGGAAGAAGATGTAGATGAAGGTGAAATGGGAGGTACAATACTGCATGAAGAGTTTGACAGAGCACTGAAAGACCTAAGTTGAAACAAGGCCCTGGGAGCAGACAATATTACATTAGAACTACTGACAGCCTTGGGAGAGCCAGCCCTGACAAAATTCTACCATCTGATGAGCAAGATGTATGAGACAGGTGAAATACCCTCAGACTTCAAGAAGAATATAATAATTCCAATTCCAAAGAAAGCAGGTGTTGACAGATGTGAAAATTACCCAACTATCAGTTTAATAAGTCACGGCTGCAAAATACTACAGCAAATTCTTTACAGAAAAATGGAAAAACTGGTAGAAGCCGACCTCGGGGAAGATCAGTTTGGATTCCGTAGAAGTACTGGAACACGTAAGGCAACACTGACCCTACGGCTTATCTCAGAAGATAGATTAAGGAAAGGCAAACCTACGTTTCTAGCATTTGTAGACTTAGAGAAAGCTTTTGACAATGTTGACTGGAATACTCTCTTTCAAATTCTGAATGTGGTTGGGGTAAAATACAGGGAGCGAAAGGTATTTACAATTTGTACAGAAACCGGATGGCAGTTATAAGAGTTGAGGGGCATGAAAGTGAAGCAGAGGTTGGGAAGGGAGTGAGACAGGCATGTAGCCTGTCCCTGATGTTTTTCAATCTGTTTATTGAGCAATCAGTAAAGGAAACAGCAGAAAAATTCAGAGTAGAAATTAAAATCCATGGAGAAGAAATAAAAACTTTGAGGTTCGCTGATGACATTGGAATTCTGTCAGAGACAGCAAAGGACCTGGAAGAGCAGTTGAACGGAATGGACAGTGTCTTGAAAGGAGGATGTAAGATGAACATCAACAAAAGCAAAATGAGGATAATGGAACGTAGTCAAATTAAGTCCAGTGATGCTGAGGGAATTAGATTAGGAAATGACACTTAAAGTAGTAAAGGAGTTTTGCTATTTGGGGAGAAAAACAACTGATGACGGTCAAAGCAGAGAGGATATAAAATGTAGACTGGCAATGACATGGAAAGAATTTCTGAAGAAGAGAAATTTGTTGACATCGAGTATTGATCTAAGTGTCAGCAAGTCGTTTCTGAAAGTATTTGTATGGAGTGAAGCCATGTATAGAAGTGAAACATGGACGATAAATAGTTTGGACAAGAAGAGAATAGAAGCTTTCGAAATGTGATGCTACAGAAGAATGCTGAAGATTATATGGGTAGATTACATAACTAATGAGGAGATATTGAACAGAGTTGGGGAGAAGAGAAATTTGTGGCACAACTTCACTAGAAGAAGGGATCGGTCGGTAGGACATGTTCTGAGGCATCAAGGGATCACCAATTTAGTACTGGAGGGCAGCATGGAGGGTAAAAATCGTAGAGGGAGACCAAGAGATGAATGCACTAAGCAGATTCAGAAGGATGTAGGTTGCAGTGAGTACTTGGAGGTGACTAAGCTTGCACAGGATACAGTAGCATGGAGAGTTGCATCACACCAGTCTCTGGACTGAAGACCACCACAACAACAACAACAACAACAACAACAATGCACCTGTAGCTCAAACCTGGCACAGATCCCAGCAATGGGGACGGCATTATAGTTGGGGTTAAAGCATCTGTAAGGCAAATGAGAACTGCAAGGTTGCAGCACAATTGTACCATAATTATCGTACATGACAATTCATGTTCTGTGAAAAGATGGCTCCAAGAACGCAGAGGAATATACAGTGTAATGTTCACATTTGTGTTCAACTTGCACTGAACACGGTGCTGTCAGTCATCAATTCTGCATTATTTCACAGATGACTTCAGATTTTTGTTGCAATATTTGCATAAAAAAAGCTTTGAGATGTTGCGAAAAGCAACAATAGTTTTGATTCACCATTCAAAAGTACATGATGTACCTAACAATGAAATACCTACATCCCTATAAAGATAAAAGCGGCTGCAGTGCTGCAACTCAGGCAAACTAGTAAAGTATGAACTTTTAGAACAAGGCATACATTTTGAGAACACTTGAGATTTAAATGTTATGCCCCCTTCTCAAACAAAGCATGCATCAGCAGGAACGGAATGCTGTGCTAGTGTCCATGATTATGATGTGGGATAATCCTTAAAAAGCAACTACTATAAACATTTGAGGACAGGTATATATTTTTGATAACTGCACGAGAAACTCAATATCTGACATACTGTCATGCTATCTCAGAATGCATGATAAGTTACAAGAAACACTACCTTCCATCAACTGAATTGTGTAGATGTTGCTTATGTGCATCCTTAGTTGACTTTCAGCATTTAAATGAAATATGTAAAAACTATATTGGAGCTCTAATTCCTGTCAATATAAGATGCTACATCATGTGAGTGAGTAACAAAGGCATTTGAGAAAGAGAAAATACCTTCTTTGAACTCTTACAATAAGTACAGCAAACAACTGCATAGTAAATCTTTATATATTTTTTAGACATTTAACATACAAAATTTTCTTTTTTACAAGTGTTTAGTGGTAGAAGTATTAGCCTAAAAAATGATTGATAATGAAAACAAATACTGTTAAACTATAATAAAGAATTGGTCAAACAGTCCAAGGGTGTACTGCCGGTTCATGGCGTCCAGTGGGCACAAAATTTCAGCAATCAGGCATCATCATCATCATCATCATCATCGGGTGTGCTGACAAACTGACCTTCTGGGGGTGCATGGCCAACTTCCACTCTCTCCCACTACAGGATGCTCTCCACAGGGTTTGCAACTGAGGGCTGAAAAGGCAATTACATCAGTATCTGTAATCAGCGACACAAAGCACGGTGCCCCGGCAGCAGTACTGTGGGTGTACACACACCCCTGGCTGTCTGCTTAATTAGACCCAGTGCTGGTTGCAAAGCCTTGTTGTTACTATAGTCTCGGTCCCAATTGATAAGATTGACCCTGGGGCGATGCTGTCACCTCTTCAATTGCCAACAACGGCTCTAGGGCATGGACTACGTAGGGAGGGGCTCTTGGGTAGAAGGCTCGGGTGTGCACCCACAAGAGGTAAGTTTGTCAGTGCACCTGATGATGGTGGCATGTTATAAGCCGGAATATTGTGCCAGATGCACACTATGAAGCAGCAGTACCTGTGTGGGACTGTTCAAGCAACAAATATGCCAGGAGAACCTGAAAAATCACACAATTAAGAATTACTTACCACATTTTGTTTCAAAATATACTCCATTAGAGTAAAATGTGAATGACTTATGGGACGCATCTATACCAACAGATATTGGCCCATGTTTCAGTAAGGCAACTTTCAATGCATTTGCATCATCTGGGGTAACATTTACATAGCCTGTAATCTTGGCAGTGAGAGTTATATTATCCACATGACAGTATCCATCCTGTAAACAATAAAACCAATAGAGACATCCTTTTTTTTCTTCACGAATACATGCAACACATTGTATTCTTTCATAGGAAAAACCTCTTGGAAAAATTCTTTAAACAAACATTTTGTATTCTGCTCTGCTCTGCTCCTGAGAAGATCTGTCACAGATCATAGTTATTTATACTGTGATTAATTTATGTTTTTTACATTTCAGAACACAGTGGCATATTTTTGGAACAAAACAAGAAATTTAACATTAATTTCTTGTAAGTTTTTATAAAATAATTGGAATACTTTCATTAGTATTATATTAAAACAAGACCAGAGTACTAAATACTCTTTCCTGACACAAACTGCAATGACAAATACGGAAGATAAAACATGATAAATTCTTGACCTTTGGAATGTGTAATTTATTTGCTTACATGAAAAGGTGCAATGAGAGAAATGGGGGAACACAAAATTTACAAGCAGTACTGGCAAGCATGTTTGCAAACAATGCTTGGAGGACAGTCTAGAAAAATCCTTTACACTTACCTCAAATTAAGGAATTGTTGGTTATAAGAGATCAGTATTTCAACAGCCCTACTTTTTTATTGAACAGTAGGCATGCCTTCTATCAGGGTGTATACATGGACAAGGAAAAAAAATTTCCGGATTTTTCCCGGATTTCATGGTTGAAAATAAACTTTCTCCCGGGTGAAAATACACTTTATCCGTGTTAAGTGACAGTATACTTTTCCTTGGCACTGTAAAACTTATCAGTCTTTTGAATGTTTATGGTTTTCTACACAGAAGTAGAATCTGCCGGCACTTTAGAAAACGAAACCCAGGGGAAAAATAACACGTTTTGGAAAGATCTTTGATGTGCAGCAACATGTATGCTGCATTTTTTACGGAGGTATAAATTCAAATTCCGCCAAACACTGCATGTTATTTTCCGAAGCAATGAAATTGAGATTGCGATACGCTTTTGTAAGCCAGTCACAGCTCATGTCACGTGATCTCGCCACCTCATGACAGCGTAGGACACGTGATGTAGTCAACCAATAGCAAGATCACTCTTAAATAACGCGAACACACAAAAAAGAGAAGTTAATGGTTTAAATTAATATACATAGTGTTGTTACAAGAAAAACAAAGCTTTCACAAATAATATTGGTCTCTAAGATTAATAAGCTGCAAGAGAAGCTAAGCTTCCACATATAAAATGATGATCTTTTCGCGAGTGTTACACTTAAAGATACATCACACAAATGTGCCAGTAAAATTTTTAACAACGACGTAAATGTCTGATCTAGGCTCGAAATCCTTGAAGATGGTCGTCCTCAAAGAGTTTATTTTTAAATGAGAGTTAAACGCTCTGTGATTTAAGAAATTCATTGTACATTCTTGCATATAGTTCATCTTGCGCAAAAGGAAATTTACTTTCAAAGTAACACTTTTCAAACCACCATTAGCATTATTTTCCCGTGACCTGCTAGAAATTGGTTCGTTTCGGCAGTCGCCAGAGAGCGCCAGATAACAGGCGTCACTGCGCCTGCACAGCTATGATGACGCAGGAAGCCCGCATGTTCGTACGTGTAAAACATTAAAAGATCTTGCATTATGTCAAACTTGTGAACCATACTAAAATGCATAATTCGGCTTAAAGAGCACAATCGTATGTCCAGATTCGGATGTAAATTTTCTTGAGTACCAGTACCGTATTATCTCATGTTTGGTTCTTTATTATGGCATAATGCCATACGAGCTAGAATATGGAAACGTGCACTTCAGATACAGCGAACAGTTGAAAACTAGCCAGCAGTGTGAAATTAAACACTTCGTTTCAAATAAATGGACTGTCTCAATGCAAAAGATTAATAAAAGCCAAATCTCTTTAGCAAAGCGACAAAAGTAACTTCATTCTTCTGCAGCGCGATTAATGCTTGACTGTCGGAAAGGTGGAAATAAAACCTGAAACTAACAACATATTTTAGCCTTCCGTAATTATGCAAACGTATTTTAATTCATTTGGTAGCTCCCGGCCACAGAAATCCATTTTGTTTTCATTTAATGCGAGAGCAATAAACGAAGAGCAAACAGCAAAATCACTAAATGTAAACACAGGTCACGTGGAGACTACCCATCTCCCCACAACAACTCAGACTGCTCTGTGCGTCAGCCCCGGATCTACAATATTTCCGAACCGGAGCAATTTAGATAGTGGCGCCCAGCCACTCATCTGTAGCCAGAAGCTGGAGAAGGTACTACTCATACGCGACTCAACTGCACATTCGCAAGAGCCCACCTGCAACTGCTCAAATCAATCTAATGTAAACAGTTGTCATGTCACGCTCATCGGAGGCAATTTGTTGTTAGGAAGCACTGTATATTCTTCCTAAAGCCTTTGACACACTTAGGCTGGCAGACGCTTGTAGGAGCACTGTGTTTTGTTGTTGTATATGGCGCATTTCCTTTGTGACTCAAGTTTTATTTTCGTTTTTTTCCCCTCTCGTTCATGTTTTGTTGCTGCAGTATTATTCTGCAGAAGCGGGATACAGTAATATCCTTCGTGAGAGTATTGGTCCTTACCAGTCAAAATCCCAAAAATTTAACTGGTAACTAAAACAATGAAAAATTCCCGGGTTTTCCCCGGTTTTCTCCTGGACGAAAAAATTCCCGGGTTTTTCCCGGATCTCCCGGGTCGTATACACCCTGTATATGCTAATGCACTTCATTCTTATAGAAAAATTAAATTAAGAAACAGGAAGTGAAACAGACCAAAATGAAATGAGATCTAAATTGTTATTACACAACTTAATATAATGTGACTTGTCAAAGCTGACACTCAGAAAGTGCAAGTGTGCTCGACTGTCCTCAGAAACAAAAAAAAAAAAAAAACTGAAGTGCATTTTGGACTAAAGTTTTTAAAAAGTTACACTTTTTTAATAAAGAAATGCCAGCTAAGTTGCTTCATTTTTCAATAATGACAGATGTGGGAAACATTTGAGCCTGTTCACACTCTTGCCGTCCCCTTATTTTCCTTTCACTGTTCGAGCAAGAACACCTTAATTCTCCTCTTCTAAAACTCTGCAGCTTTAATGGCCTTGTCAGAGCATAAAAATAGGTCTTCCACAGTGCAAACAAACTCAAATCTTGAGCATATGAGCAAATATTCAGTCGTCTTGTGTTTCTCCAAATTCACACAGGTCACCTTCAGACTAGCCCCACTTAACCATGTTTACTTTGCATGTTGTGACTCCAGTTCTTAATCTATTCAGCAATATCCATTTGCTGTACTGTAATTGCTGCTCTTGTGCGATTTTCTTTTTGGGGTGCAGGTTTGTTTTCTTGCAGAATCCAACAATGCAGATCTCATGTCAGCTTTCTGGCGGTACTGTACGTTGGACCTCCCTTGACTTAAGATGAGTTGGAACTGTTTGGTGGTTAAACATTAAGTGCCATGGGTCAGTTGTTTTTTGTCTCTCTCTAGTTTCGTAGTTTATTAGGCAGACAGGATTTAAATGAGATAGCAGCAAACATGAAAGAATACATGGCAAAATGTTTATATTCATATTATTCTTATGGTGAAGAGACTACTGCATGTGGTTCACAATTCATAAAAGTTCCTATTAGCAACCATCTCTTCTCACAGGTAGGAAAGAATTCAGAATGTAGAGTTGGCCATATTGACAAACATCCCAAACAGTCTTGCCAGTCGGATTTTCGTAGTACACTGGAATACTGCTACATTTGGAGATGAACAATACAGAATTTGTATTTACTTCGTTGGATAATGTATGAAAATGCAGTAGTCGAAACTCGGGGCGGAGAAAAAAGCTCACCTTCCACCTTTTTTTTTTTAATTTATTTACTGACGCAGAGGTTTTAGCGCCAGTATTTATCTTTATGCCTGTAAAGCATGCCTGTGTAGCGCTACAAATATTTGACGGCAGAAGTTAGTTGTGGCGGCACCTACCAACATTTTTCAGAACTTCCACTTACTTTGCACTCGATTCTAAGCTGCCGGCAGTTTTTTGGATCAGAAAAACTGGAAGAAAAGTGCAGCTTAGATTCGAGTAAATACGGTAAGTTGAGTCTAGCTCTTGTCCATGGTCATGGACAGAGCTGTTTGTGCAGTAATTACCAATGTTATTTTTGATGTGTACAACTGACTGGTAAATGTATTCACATGGAGCAGTTAAAATCCCCAGTGTTTTGAACAGATCTTTACAATGAGCTCGACTAGTATTTTTGGTTATTATTCTTATGGCTCTTTTCTGGAGTTTGAAAATTGTGTTCATATTTTGTGTGTTTGCTCCCCAAAAAAGAATGCCATAGCTAAGAATTGAGTTTACATATGAATAATACATAACTAAAAGACACTGCATGTTACAGACTGATGACAGGATTCTAAGGGCATAACATGCTGATGACATTCTATTTGCAAGTACCTTTGTGTGTTCACACCACTTCAACTGAGAATCAATATTCCGTCCAAGAAATTTTGCATTTGTTACAGAGTCTATAGAGGTGCCATCTACATTTAATTTAACATTGTCATTTTTCCTCTTCTAACTGAAATTCATGGCACTAGTTTTCTTTATGTTCAATATCACTTTATTGCTTATTGACCAATCGTAAACTTCCTTGAGAGTTTCATTAGCTTTCTCAGTGACTATAATATTGCTGTCATCAGCGAAGAGAATTTTTTCCACCGTGAGTAATATTACTGGGAAAGTCATTGATGTATATCAGGAATAGTATTGGTCCTAATATGCTACCTTGCAGAACCCCTATATTAATGTATTTTGGTTCTGATAAGTGTTTTACTAAATGTTTAGATCTATTTGAAGTATGTGTTATCTCTACTCTTTGTTCCCTATCTGCTAGGTATGATCAAAACCAGTCATTAGCTACCCCTCGTATTCCTTATGCTTCTAATTTATTTAATAGAATCTTGTGGTCGACTGTATCAAACACCTCAGAAAGATCAAAAAATATGCCTGTGACACACTCATCTTTATCAAGAGCACTAAGTACAACTTTTGTGATTTCTACTATGGCTGACTGTATTTTTGCCACTTTGGAAACCAAACTGTGATTTGCTTAAAAGATTGTATTTATTCAGGTAATTCATTAACCTGTCTTTCATAATTGCTTCTATTATTTTTGAGAATGCTGGCAGCAGGGAAATGGGCCAGTAATTTTTTATGTCTTCTGCATTACCTTTCTTAAGCGAAGGTACAACTCTTGCCTGTTTTAACTGCTCTGGAAATGTCCCTGATGTGAAGGATTCATTTATTTTACTTGTTAAGGGGCCTTGAACAATGCCTACACATTGTTTCAGTACACACATTGGACCTTCATCTAAGCCTACAGACTTTTTCTCTGCAATACTTGAAAAATACTTGTTTACACAGTTTGCTAAGTGTTGTGGATCATTTATTACCTTATCCCCCTCCCTCAGCAGTATGTTATTCTGCGTTTGTTTGCCTCTCTTCGTTTGCTTTTTTATAACATCCCAGCCTGCTTTGCTTTTATTCTCTGTGTTATATATTATTTTATCATTAAATGACTTTTTTGTAGCAATCAGCACCTTCCTATAGATGTTTTTGTATCTATGATAGAAATTTAAGAATTCTAGATCACTGCGAATCTTCTTTCATGGAACTGAGGTGTTTAAGTGTTTGGGAGGACTTCTTAATATCTGCTGTTATCCATCTGCTTTTGTGAGATGTTGATACAGATGTGCATACTTTTGAAAATGACTTTTCAAAGTTCAATTTAAGCAATGTGGAGAATTTCATGTTTACATTGATTTCCTTATACACTTCATCCCAGCTTTGTTTTTCTAGTTCTTTTGAAAAATCTTTTATTTTGATTTCTGATAGATGTCATTTGTAGGCTTATAGTTTAGGGAATGATTTGATGCCTGATTTTACTGTTGTTATTTGGCAGAGATGGTCTGATAATCAGAGATCTTTTACAGCTACATCACATTTTTCCCTGTCCATATTTGTGGCCACATTGTCAATTACTGATACAGTCATTGTAGTGACCCTTGTTACACTATTGACCAATAGGGACATGCCAAAACTTTGGAGGATGTTTAAGAAGGTGCTGCCAGGTTCATTTACGATATTAGTGTTGATGTTTATGTCCCCACACAGAATTATGTTGACCTTTGTACTTGAGACTTTATCTAGAACTTCTGTTAATTAATTGAAAACTGTGTCCACACTACCACTGGGAGATCTATACACACATAAAATGATTAATTTCTTGGTGATAACAAGCCCTGTTAATTCAATAGCTGATATTTCAAGGTGTTTGTCTTCACTTGCTGTACTGAAGTCATGTCTTGATTTAAACTGTGTTCCTTTTCTGAAATAAATGCATGATCCTCCACCCCATGAAGTAGTTCTGCAGTAAGAGTTTCCCCCTTTCATACAATGGTAATGCTAGATGTTGGATTTCTGTGTCTCTACACCAGTGCTCAGTAATACAAAGTACTGTGCAGTTCAAAGATGGGAGCTCAACTTCTAATAGTTGTATTTTATTTTTTATTGATTGCATGTTTTGATGGAGGATTGTCAAGTCTGTGAAATGCCCCATGTTACTCTTTCCAATGGCTTGTTTTTCTTTGTGACATCTGGTATGTGTGACATTTGAAGTGTTAAAATCTGTATTGTAGGTGATCGTTTCAGTATTTTTTGAACTGCTGGAGATACTCTTTAGGCAGGTGAGCCTGCCGTCTGTATTTATCCTAAAAAAGACTTCTCCTACCTATGACAACAGGTATTTGACCATGTGTGGCCCGACATCCACCCCCTATACTTTCATGAATCTGCTGTACCAATCTTCCCTTCCCAGTCCTGTTTAGGTGTAGGCCATGCCTAGTGAAACCCCACCTGTTGGTGGTCCTGACAGGCACCAGAGACACATGAGCAAAGTTGGCCGTCCTCAGAGCCATCCCTAAACCCCATATTGATTCGCCTCACAGCTCCATCAAGGTGCGGTCGATCATGACGCCAGAACAGCTCAACGAAGTGTACATTGGTGCCACGAGTCAGGGAAGCTATCTATTCCAGGTCACCATCTATGTAATATGCCCCATCCCTGTCCAAACTGTTTACCACCCCACCCACAATCACTACATGGTCCTCTTTTGTAAAGACTTACATAAAGACCCTAGGTCCTTTATCACATGACTTAGCCCTGCATTTGGCTTTAAGATACAGTTGGCCTGCTACAATGCCCCTGAACTTTCCTGTAACTGAGGGCCTACACCTCGCCCATGCCTACTACCTAGTAGCAGCACTTTCTTCTTCCTAACGCTTAGTACATTCCTTGGCTTCTTGGCCTTGGTTGAAGTGTGCTGTACATTTCCTGCTCCTCGTTCTACCTGAGTAGTATGTTGGTGGTCATAATATTGTGGCTGATCAGTGTAAAGTGTAAGTTAATTTAATTGTTGTTGAATTAAACCAAGATTAAACTGTGATTTTGCTCAGACATATTTACCTCGGTAATATAAAAACAACTAGTCTTTACAAAATACTTGCGTACAAAGTGCACCGTGACCAGCTTGTGTTACAAAAACAGTGTGCCGACTTGAGGGTTAATTAAACTGCAGTAATCTTAAGATGGATAAATAAATAATAACTGAGTTAGTGGGAAGCTTCAGCCCAATGTTTCTGGAGGAGGAAGGCAATTGGATAGCTGGCAGACACCAATGCCATCGCAAAATGGGTCACAAGATGTTCCGCGAGAACCAATGGTTCTGTAAAAAAGCCATCCGGGAGGGCAAGGCCCAGGATGCAAGAATAGCTGTTGGCAACCTCGGAGGGTGTGGAGCACAGCCCACACCCACTACGAGGGGACAGGAGAACCTAGGGAGGAGACAAAGCATTTCCAACACCCTTGCTTGCTCTGTCTGATTAAGTAATGGACTTTTACACGAAGAAGTTTAAAGGAGGATGGGTGCCACTTAAGGCATTGCAAGGCTTGATGGTGATCACAAATGATGATGGCAATAGCTGTGCTCCACCATGGAACCAACTAGTGGCATAAGGTACCCATCGAGCAGGGGGTGGCAATGCTGGTGGCACAGGTATCGTGTCTTAACACGTCACTACCAACTTCATCAATACAAACTGACAAAGGGGGTAAACGGGATGTATACTGAAACTTTGGAAAGCCCAGTGGTATAACCTGGCCACTGGGAGCCAGGAAGCGAATGAAAGAATCAACAGGAAGTGATCACTATTGCAGAAACCATCATGCAGCAACCAGCGTAAAGATGGGAGAAGAGGAGATAAAGTAAGTGAAAGATCAGTGGCAGAGAAAGTGCCGTAAGTGGTACTAAAATGGGTAGGGGAACCATTATCAGGAAGGCAAAGGTTGTGGCCCACAAGAAACTTGTCTATGAGGAGACTCTGGCTAGATGCAAAAGCACTTCCCCACAAGGGGTATTGGGCATTAAAATCCTCAAGGAGGAGGAAGGGAGGGGGAGTTGCTGAAGGAGGGCAGTAAGGGCAAAGGGCATAGGTGGTCTGTCAGGAGGGAGACAGAGATAGCAAACAACGACTGCAGAGTCCAAGTGGATCTGGATGGCAACTGCTTCCAATATGGTACAAAGGGGGATCCACCTACCAACAATATCCATACAGACCAACGTGCAAACTCCACTGGAAGTCTCCACATGGCTAACCCAGTTTCAACAGAAAGCATGGAACCCACAAAGGGTCAGTGAGTGAGGCTTGGTTAAATAAGATTCTTGCAGAACAAAACCTGTGGAGTAAATGGAAATAAGGGATTGCAACTCCAAAAGGTGACAACTGTATCCATTACAATTTCATTGAGTAAGCATGGAATGAGGACCCACAAGAATGGCGAATGGGCCGAAGCGGGTCATGCCACCGGGTCACCAACTGGGACAGTGTGACACCAATACACAAGAGCTCAGTCGCAGGTTGACAGGGAGGAGTCAGCACCTCTGGGGGCACCGGAGAGGTCTTTTACCAGGACTTATGTTTCCTCCTCCTCCTCCTCCTCCTTCATAGTTTGAGGGGGCCAGCGGCCACAGAGTTAGCAGGCTTCAGCAAAGTACTGAACTGAGAAAAGGCACGTGACTTGGGCAACTTGTAGCAGCAGGCTTCCGGTCTGGAAGATAGGAGAGGTACCCAATCATATTGAAATCATTGCTGGAGACTTTAAGCATCCAACAATTAACAGCAAAAGTTAAAGCTTTGTTAGTGGTGGGCATGATAAGGCAGCCTGTGAAACTTTACTAAATGCCTTCTCTGAAAACTACCTATAACAGGTACTTAGGAACCTCACTCATGAGGGAAATACATTGGATCTAATGGCAACAAATAGATCAAACCTTTTTGATGATGTCCACATCGAAACTGGTGTAAGTGACAATGAGCATGTAGAGAAACTTCGGCTCAAGTTTAAAATAATAGTTGACCATGCACTGGATAAATATGCAGCCAGTATAACAGTTTATAATGGGAGGGAACCTTCATGGTATACAGTCACAATAAAGAAACTTCTAAAGAGAGAGCGATTACTGTATAACAGGTGCAAAACAAAGAGTTGAACTATAGATAGAGAGATGGTGAATGAAATGTGGCTATCAAGACATCAATGCATGATGCCTTCAGTGGCTACGGTAGCAGAACACTGTCAAGTGACCTTTCACAGAAACCAAAGAAATTCTGGAAGTATGTAAAGGCTGTTAGTGGCAGTAAAGTTAGCATCCAGTCCCCAGTGCATTAGACAGGAATTGAAACTGAGGGTAGCACACAGCAAAAGCTGGAATGCTTAGCTGTGTTTTCAGTTTTTCCTTTGCAAAGGAAAACACAGGAGAAATGCCCTAATTTAATCCTTGTAACACTGAAAAAATGAATGAAAAATACGTATTAGTGTCAATGGTGTTGAGAAAAAGCTGAACTTGTAATAAATGAACAACGCTCCAGAAATTCCTGTCTGATTATATACTGAATTTGCAGCTCAGTAAGCTCCTCTTCTAACTATAATCTCTCATAGATACCTCGAACAAAAAACCATGCCCAGTTCTTGGAAAACCATAGGTCACACACCCGTATACAAGAAGAGTAGTAGACGTCACCCACAAAACTACCATCCAATAACCCTGACAGCAATTTGTTGTAGAATCTTGGAACATAATCTGAGATCAAACATAATGAGGTATCTTGAACAGAATGACCTCCTCAGAGCCAACCAGGATGGATTTTGAAAACATCGATCATGTGAAACCCAACTCAACTTCCTCACACACCATACTAAAAGTTTGGACCCAGGCAACCAGGTACACGCAGTATTTCTTGATTTCCGAAAAGCATCTTACTCAGTACCACACCTACACTTATTGTCAAAATGTGTGATCATATGGGGTATCAAGTGAAATTTGTGACTGGATTCAAGACTTTTTGATAGGAAGAACAACATAGATTGTTATCTTGAATGGAGAGTCATCGTCAGATGTAGAAGAAACTTCAGGTGTGCCCCCATGGAAGAGTGTTGGGACTCTTGCTGTTCATGTTGTATATTAATGACCTTGCAGTAAAATTGGGCTTATTGCAGATGATGCAGTTATCTATAATGCAGCACTGTCCAAGAGAAGCTGCATAAATATTCAGTCAGATTTTGTTAAGATTTCAATGTGGGGCAGAGAGTGGCAACTTGCTCTAAATGTTCAGAAATGTAAATTTTTTCACTTTACAAAATGTAAAAAAAAGAAAAAAAGACTATGACTATAATATCGATGAGTCACTGCTGGAATTGGCCAACTCTTAAAAGTACCTGAGTGTATCACTATGTACGGAATGATCACATAGGCCCAGTCTTACGTAAAGCAGGTGGTAGACTTCACTTTATTGGTAGAATACTGGGGAAGTGCAAGCAGTCTACAAACGCCATTGCTTACAAATCACTTGTGTGACCCGTTTAGAACATTTCTCAAGTGTCCAGGTCCTGTACCAGATAGGACTAACATGGGATATTGAACATATACAGAGAAGGGCAGCATGAATGGTCACAGGTTTGCTTAATCCGTAGAATAGTGGCGGAACTGAGCTGGAAGACTCTTCCTGATAGACGTAAACTATCCAGAGAACCGGCTTTAAGTGATTACTCTACGAACATGAGGATAAGATTAGAATAATTACTGCATGCACAGAGGCATTTAAACAATCATTCTTCCTGCACTCCATATGCGAATGGAACAGGAAGATACTCTAATAACTGGTACAATGGGATGGTTTGCAGAGTATAGCTGTAGATGTAGATATAGCTATAGCTGGTGAAGGGAAGGGGCCCTGGAGGGGTCCCGCAATCACCAACAGGTGCCGAAGATGGAGGGCACTTCTCCTGCCATGTAGCGGAAGTGGCACTGAGAAAGGGGTGGGGGGAGGGGGTGGGTGAAAGAGGGGAGTGGGAACCACAGGTGAAGGGGAGAGAAGAAAGCAGCGTGACTGGGGTGAGGAGGAGGAAGGAGTGGGACAGGACGTAACAGAGACAAAGTCAGATACCATAGACACAGGGTGAAGTTGGTCATATTTCTGATGAGCCTCACTGAACAATAAACAATCAATGGACATACACAGCAGTATCTTCTTTTCCTTCTTATAAAACATGCAATCATGGCGATCATGCTAAGTGATGATCATGAGATGACAACAAACATACACAGCGAAGAACCCTCATGGAGTGGATATCCACATTCATCGCATAAGGGGTGCACTTTATAGAGAGAAGACATTGCCACAATACAAACACTGAAAATTTGAAAACTAAGTTTCCTACAAAAAATGACTCCCTGAACCTATTAAATGACTGGGAATGAGTTAAGGACACTGAGATGTTGCCAAGACGGTCACACGAAGGGACACGGACAGGGCAGCAGGATAAGGTCTGAATAACAGCAAACCCAACCTCATCTTACCCAGTAAGTCCTCTCTGCCAAACTTGTCTTTGCTAGTTTCCATGAAAAATAATGGCTTGGTGGTGGTAAAAGTAAACAGCCAGTCCTGCTGCAGCCCAAGTAGTAGGGAACGATTTCACTCCAAGCCGGTGAGTCTGGCCCTCGTCCCAAGGGGTAGCCGGGGAAGGGAAGTCTGCAGGGTCATATGAACCAGCATTAAAAGATCCTTTCCTAACTAAAGAGATGGCCTTAGAGGAAAGGCCAGTTGTTTTGAGCTTAATGCACAAAGTGTCCACTCTGATCCACCCACTCTGACCAGGACATCTCCCAACGGGTGCCTAAAAGCCACAGCAAAGGCCACCTGGCAGGGCAGCCATAGCCAGAAGTTCTGATTCTCCAGAATGGCAAGCAACCATTCCTGGACATACGAGGGTGGTTTTTAAAACCTCTCAGAACCGAATAGAAAAAAATTACTGACATCACTGAAACCTTTTATTTTTCAATATAGTCTCCTTGTAGATTAATGCACTTGGTCCAAGGATGTTCCAGCACCTTGATCCCATCTCGAAAATGAGTTTCCTCCAGGCCTGTAAAATAGTTGTCAACTCTGGCTATCAACTCTTCATTTGAAGTGAATCTTTGTCTATCATGAAAAATTTTCAATTTTGGGAAGAGATGAAAGCCTGACAGGGCCATATCAGACGAATAAGGCGGGTGTGGCAACAAATCATACCTTAGTTCAAGCAATTTTGCCATGGCGACGGCACTTGTGTGCGAGCACACATTGTCTTGATGGAAGATGACTTTCTTCCTTGCTAAACCTGGCCTTTTTTTAATATAATTTGTTGCAATGATTATAAAGAATTCACCTTAATTGCAAATAGAAACCGGATATCGACCTAGGTTTCAAGCGCAGGTAAGTTTCAAGTGCAGATAACCACACCTTCTTCGAAACACACTAAAACTACAAACTGCCTAAAGAGGCGCGGTCCAACATTAATACAGAAAGTTCTCATTTGTTGCAATTTGTCCAAGAGGTTAGCACAGTATTCTCCAGTAATTGTTTGTCCAGTTGGGAGATAATCTACAAAAAGAATCCCTTTCGCATCCCAGAACTCTGATCCCATGACCTTTCCGCCGAAGAAACTGTCTTTGCTTCCTTTCGTGGTCGAGAATCAGCATGTTTCCACTGCTTTGACTGTTGTTTTGTCTCAAGGGAATAGCTGGTCACAAACCAGTACAAAACAATCTTTTTCATTTCTCCTTAAATGGGCCAAGCATTGTTCCGATATGTCCATTCTCACGCATTTTTGATCCAGTGTCAGGAGTCACAGCATCCATTTGCAGATAATTTTTTCATTTCTAATTTTTCAGTTAAAATGTGATATACCCTTTCAGATGACATCCGGCAAGCGTGAGCAATTCCATGCTCTTCCAATCAGCAATCCTCCATGACCATTTAGTGCACTTTTGCAATGATTTCTGGAGTAGTGTCTCGTCTTGGCTGACCATTGCGCAGATAGATCATCATCTAACCTCTCCCAACCAAATTTCCATTTTGCAACACTTGAATATGAAGGAGCACTGTCTCCCAGTGTATTCTGGAAATCAACATGAATGTCCTTTGCTTTCATACCTCTCTTTATGAAGTACTTAATCACTGCTCGAAGCTTGATTTTTTCCCATATTCGCAAATCACTATGCGGGAACAACAATACAGCCATGTCATTGCCACAGCTCTCTTCCAAGAGCATTGACATGGCCCATGTTTACAGGCAACAGTCCAATGAATATCACAGAACAACTTGTGCTAGCGCTGACCTCTCATGGTGATTCCGAGAACTTTCCAAACCACCTTGTACACAGGGAGGTAGCAGCCCAAATATCACAAGTGTGAACCATGTGCTGTCAAGCGGCTCAACAAAAAGGGTACATAATGAGCCCACCACGCAGACACTACCATGCTGGCTATACAGCTTTGAAGGACAACAGCATTGAGGAAAAGATGGAAGAGGTGGTAAGGTCACACACCAGAGATACTAAGTAAGGTGTTCCTCCCTGGCTGGCTCACACTACGGAGACAAAATTTAGAAGTGGAGGTCACACCCAAAGGGGGACCAAAAATGCCAGAAAAAGGGAAAAATGCATGCAAGACAGCCAAAACCACAAGGATAGACATGCCAACATAAGCAACAACTCCGAGAGATGGGAAGGAGGGAGCAGAGAGGAAGGAGCGAGAACTGAGAGGAAGGAGCACGGGGAAGGGAAATGAGCTTGGTAAAGAAGCAAGGGCCACAATAGCTCGGAACCCCATGTGCACCACACACGATCTCATAAAAGAGCTGTGAGCCCCTTGGGAGTAGGAGGGTGGTGGCTGGAACAGGAAAAGGGGGGAGCAGCAGCGATATACGAGCACCCTCCACCACATACCTTAAGATGGCTTGCAGAGTATAGATGTAGGTGTAGGTGCAGATTCCTTGCAACTGCATTTACAACTTGATACCTCCTACTTGGCTCAAAACTAAAGATAGACCGGCAGTTCTACAAACAGTGCCACTGATTGTGAATTTCACCATGCGAGTTATCATAATTTTCTCTGTTTGTTGGCAAAGAATCACAATAAGAGTTTAAACCCCAAGTGATACATGCAGGCATGTAGACAACAACACAGTGTTATTTCCAACATTCATGTGTGTGTACCCTCATTATATGCAGGTTTGGCTGCCCAAATAGCGCACGATGAAATTTCTTCTCCATTCCCAGAGGCCTTCCTGTTAGTTACAACAAGGCATCACTAAACTAACAACCGTCAAAAAAAAAAAAAAAAAAAAAAAAAAATAGTGGCATATTTAAACACTACTTTCTGGATTTACTGCACAGTTTATACGAAAAGGTGCCATCATGCGTAATGTGAATGGCGATTCCCAGGAGAAAATTTCTAGCTTGAATGCAGGGAGATTAAATTCCACTATTACTAGAAGAAAAAGTATTTTAACTTTGAGATGCTATACAAAAGTGAAGATGTTATAGAAAGTAAAGAATAAGTTGTAGCTTTGAAAGAATTTCGAACTTTGGAGGAACCCACCATAAAGTGCTGAGGCCAAGGCAGCGAAATAAAAATATGAATGGTGGGGGAAGGAAAGATAGCAAACAGAAATTATACATTTAAAATTAAACAAGTGCAGAATTTTAATGAAGAATTCCTTGTTCATGTTTTAATGCAAAACAGTTACGAAAGTATTTAGCAGAGGAATGGAGCTCAACCTCCACGAAGTCATTATGGCAGGAGTCACGCGAACTGAATAAATGTCTGTCCCCATGTTTAGACCTAATGAGTACTCAAATATTTAATGTATTCCATGCTGAAGTTGCTTTATAGACTGACCCATGGAAAATTAAAAGCATAAACAGTCTAGGCACGCTGTCTTAGGAGAACACAGTAACCACCTTTAAAATGATCTTCTGTTAACTGTATTTGAGCCTCAGGTCACATAAATGGTATCACTGACTTTTCAACTTCGTAGCATGACATCATTACATGACCTATTTAAAAGAAAGAAAAACATGATAGAACAACACTAAGTAACTGAATTACAAATTCAAACGTACTAATACTCTTGAAAATGTTATCTAACAACTCAACAGGCCAGGACAGGTGCTCACAGTGTAGACATTACTGTGATATCATAGCTGGAACTGAAAGCAACAGTTAACAATGTAACAGTATGAAGTTGGTACCTCTTAAAATGAAAATATAAGAAAAAATATTCACAATATAAAATTGCCCTTCTGAATACGACAGTAAATAAATTACGTAACGACTGCTGTAGTTAATATACACAAGCACTACAAGCAGGTTAAATGATGCCTTCTACAGATGTGATCCACGAGTATAAACTGGTCACCAGCAGTTGTAAGTGTATTCGAAACATCCAGTGTAAAACAGTTAAGTATTACAATGTGCGGCGGCAGAAATACTTCGAAAAAGGCTTTGCTATGGAAATCACTTTGGGCATTTCTGTTTTTTGTTTTTTATACTTTAGTAAACATTTCCAGCTCTTTAAGAGTATCAGAATGGCATCCTTTAAGAGCATGATTTCTAATGTGTGCTACTTGAACCAAAAGCAGTTTTATTACTATCGATGTTACAGTGTTCTTCAGAGTGTACACAAAAGAGCTGCCTGCCTGACCAACTTAAAATTTTCACCAGGCACCAAATTTTATCTTATGCTCACAAGATGGAGTATTTATTTTTGTTTATGCCAAATTTTGTGTTGAAGTTGAATCTCAGTACGAAAGACTACTTCTGTTTTATTCTTAATGAAAGAAAGATCAATGCTGTCTTTTCTTCTTTTCCTTAGTCATCTATACAGTTTATCCAATACTGAAACACATTCAACTTCTCAATAGCCTCTGTCAATTAGTCTTGAGTATCAACCCACAATGAGACTATGTCACTGACAGCCAGTATACAGTTAATAAAGAGAAACTAATCATAGCGTTATACATATACCGACACCTTGATATCTGTCAGTAGGCATAAAAAGGATGTCTGAGTACATTTAGTGCTTGGGGAAAAAAATAAAAGAAATGCACATAAATCGTTAAATGAACAAAGCGATTTCCATAACACAGCCCTTTTCAAGGTACGTTCTGGTTTGTTACGATGTGTCTTCCCCCTGGATGTGGTCTCTCTCTCTCTCTCTCTCTCTCTCTCTCTCTCTCTCTCTCTCTCTCTCTCTCTCTCTCTCCCCCCCCCCCCCCTTTCTTAGGAGAGGGGAGTTCACTTTTATGTAGACTCATTCTGTTTGAGAGTGATGTCTGTTGAACAGATGTTTCACACAAACCGTTTAGCACACACTTGTGACACCAGTAACCAGTAGACAGGCATCATTACACCTATTTCTAGTGTATGTCTAGCTACCTTACCTACACTGGTGACCACATATTATTTTGATTAGATTTGAATTTTATATATTAGTATTCCTAATCTTCATTTTTGTAATTTAAAGTTACCAACTTTGTACTAGCACACTGTTAATTGTAGCCTTCAGTTCCAAAAATCAGTGTGCAGGTATGTTTACGTCATCAGCCAGTGACATGTCCCAACATCTCACAGGTAGCGCAAACTATATATGGCTGAACAATTTGTCTGGCATAAAGTCATGCACAAGATTCAGAGAACACTGGGTAGCTTAATATCATCAGGGTCGCGATAGGCACAATAAAAAGATTCACACAATTATAGCTTTCGGCCATTAAGGCCTTTCTCAACAACACACACACACACACACACACACACACACACACACACGTCTGCAGTCTCAGGCAACTGAAACCACACTGTGAGCAGCAGCACCAGTGCATGATGGGAGTGGCAACTGGATGGTGGTAAGGAGGAGGCTGGGGCGGGGAAGGGGGAGGGATAGTATGGTGGGGGTGGCAGACAGTGAAGTGCTGCAGTTTAGACGGAGGGCAGGAGAGAAATTGAGGAGGGGGGGAAATAGCGGAAAAGGAGAGAAATAAATAGAAATTAAATTAAAAGATTGGGTGTGGTAGTGAAATGACAGCTGTGTAGTGCTGGAATGGGAATACGGAGGGGGTTGGATTGGTGAGGACAGTGACTAACAAAGGTTGAGGCCAGGAGGGTTATGGGAACGTAGGATGTACTGCAGGGAAAGTTCCCATCTGTGCAATTCACAAAAGCTGGTGTTGGTGGGAAGGATCCATATGGCACAGGCTGTGAAGCAGTCACGGAAATTAGGGATATCATGTTTGGAAATGCGTTCAGTAATAGGGTGGTCCACTTGTTTCTTGGCTATAGTTTATCGGTGGCCATTCGTGCGGACAGAGGCATGCCTACATGCCTACATAGAATGCAGCACAGTGGTCACAGCTTAGCTTGTAAATCACATGGCTGGTTTCACAGGTAGACCTACCTTTGATGGGATAGGTGATGTTAGTGACCAGACTGGAGTAGGTGGTGGCAGGAGGATGTATGGGACAGGTCTTTCATCTAGGTCTATTACAGGGGTATGAGCCATGGGGTAAGGGATTGGGAGCAGGGGTTGTGTAACAATGGACAAGTATATTGAGTAGGTTCGGTACCGGCGGAATACCATTGCAGGAGGGATGGGAAGGGTAGTGGGCAGGGCATCTCTCATTTCAGATCACAACGAGAGATAATCAAAACCCTGGCGGAGAATGTAATTCAGTTGCTCCAGTCCTGGATTGTACTGAGTTAGGGGAATGCTGCTCTTTGGCCAGACTGTGGGACTTTGGGAGGTGGTGGGAGACTGGAAAGATAAGGCACGGCAGATTTGTTTTTGTACAAGGTTGGGAGGATAATTACGGTCAGTGAAGGCTTCAGTGAAACCCTTGGTATATTCCGAGAGGGACTGCTCATCACTGCAGATGCGGCAACCACGGGTGGCTAGGCTGTACGGAAGGGACTTCTTGTTTAGAATGGGTGGCAGCTGTCGAAGTGGAGGTATCGCTGGTGGTTAGTAGGTTTGATGTGGACAGAGTTACTAATGTAGCCATCTCTGAGCTGGATGTCAACATCTAGGAATGTGGCCTGTTTAGTTTAATAGGACCAGATGAAGCAAATGGGCGAGGTTCTGGAGGAATATGGATAGGATGTCCTCACCTTCAATCCAGATGGCAAAGGTGTCATCAGTGAATCTGAACAAGGTGAGGGGTTTAGGATTCTGGATTTTTAGGAATCCTTCTGTGGTCGTCGCATCTGCAGTGACGAGCAGTACCTCTCAGAATATACCGAGGGTCTCACTGAAGCCTTCACTGATCGTAATTATCCTCCCAACCTTGTACAAAAACAAATCTGCCGTGCCTTATCTTTCCAGTCTCCCACCACCTCACAAAGTCCCACAGTCTGGCCACAGAGGAGCATTCCCCCCCTAACTCAGTACAATCCAGGACTGGAGCAACTGAATTGCATTCTCCGCCAGGGTTTTGATTACCTCTCGTTGTGCCCTGAAATGAGGAACATCCTGCCCACTGTCCTTCCTATCCCTCCCACAGTGGTATCCTGCCGTCCAATAAACCTACCTAATATATTTGTCCATCCCTACACAACCCCTGCTCCCAACCCCTTACCTCATGGCTCATATCCCTGTAATAGACCTAGATGCAAGACCTGTCCCATACATCCTCCTATCACCACCTACTCCAGCCTGGTCACTAACATCACCTATCCCATCAAAGGCAGGTCTAGCTGTGAAACCAGCCATAAGATTTACAAGCTAAGCTGCAACCACTGTACTGCATTCTATGTAGGCATGCCAACCAACAAGCTGTCTGTCCGCATGAATGGCCACCAACAAACTGTGGCCAAGAAACAAGTGGACCACCCTGTTGCTGAACACACTGCCACACATGATCTCCCTCATTTCAATGACTGCTTCACATCCTGTGCCATATGTATCCTTCTCACCAACACCAGCTTTTCTGAATTGCGCAGGTGGGAACTTTCCCTGCAATTCATCCCACATTCCCATAACCCTACTGGCACCAACCATTGTTAGTCACTGATCCTCACCCATTTTCAGCCTCCCCATTTCCATTCCAGCACTACACATTCGTCATTTCACCGCCACACCCAGTCTTTTAATTTAATTTCTCTCCTTTCCGCAACTTGCACCCCCCGTCCCGTCCCCACTTTTCTCTCCTGCCGCTCCGTCTGAACTGTAGCACTTCACTGCCTGCCACCCCCACCATACTATCCCTCCCCCTCCCCGCCTCCTCCTTACCCCCACCTAGTTGCCACTCCCATCATGCACTAGTGCCAATGCTCGCAGTGTGGTTTCAGTTGCCTGAGACTGCAGATGCGTGTGCAAGTTGGGTTTTTGTGTGTGTGTGTGTGTGTGTGTGTGTGAGAGTGTGTGTGTGCGTGTGCGTGTGTATTGTTGACAAAGGCCTTAATGGCCAAAAGCTATAATTGTGAGATACTTTTTGTTGTGCCTACCGCAACTCAGCATCTCTACTGTATGGTGAGTAGCAAATTTCCTTCTCTAATATTGTTACATTCCATCCTGGATTTTCTATTGTTTCAACATCATCACTTTCATATAACTTAAACAGTGTAGGCAATGCAGGTGGAAGTTCTCAGGACTCGTGAATGTTATCTGCTCCATATTTCATTAGTTTTTGGAGTGACTTCTCATGGCAATTATGGGAGCAGATCATTATGTAATTAATCTGTTTACTACCAATGTAAATATTCCATGTGGATCATAGGTGCAAGCATGTGACTGGATATATATTTTAATTTGTAGCACATCATGTATCTGAGACTGCCTGAGAGGACCATGTCTGCAGGCCACAAAGAAAATAAAACAAAAAAGAAAACACTTGATGATGACAGCACCCCTCCAGTAAAGCTTAGTACCAACCAATTCATTGTTAAGACTCATGGCTGCAGTTCTTTGTTGTAGACCATTTGTGGCAGACTTTTTTGCCCTATCATACAAAGAATCGTATTCACATCCATGTTTGATTCAAGGAAAGCAGGAAGCTGAAAGTTGACTCATCTGCTGCGCTGCTGACAAAAAGATATTTTACGCAAATGAAGCGAAGATGCATCCCATGCTGAAGTAGTTTTTCAGAAAATATTTTACTTTTTGCATAATAAATATAGAACCACAGATTTTGGATTTGCATGTTTTTTCACTATGTAGCTGTTCTGAAATAATATTATGAAAAGGAAAGTTGCTACTCACCAATAGCAGAGATGCTGAGTCGCAGATAGGCACAACAAAAAGACTCTGACAATTAAAGTTTTTGGCCATTAAGGCCTTCATTAACAATACCCCCCCCCCCCCCCCCCCCCCACACACACACATACACACTGTAACACAACTCACACCCATGACTGCAGTCTCAGGCAACTGAAACCACACTGTCCTGAAACAATTGCAATAAACTGGATGTCACTTTGGCAACTTGCATGCCCCTAGTCAGTTATCCAACTAGGATAAAGGAGACCTACAGTGTAATGTGGGATCTAAACCTCATTTCACTTCTGTTAAATCTCCACATTACACAGATGAATGTTAGGTTAAAAGACAAAAGTGGATGCTACACACAGGTGTAGCGATGCTTTTCCTTGTGCTCAGACAGCTGCTGTATATTTCAAAAGTACAATAAAACGTGTCTTTTACTATAATGCAAGAACTGTTTTATGTTATTTCAAACTGCATAGACAATGAGGAAAAAATCTGAAAACATTCGCAATTAATACAAAAATCTTTTAGTGAAAGACTGGTAATGTTTACCTGGCCTAGATATGGCCCATATTCATCTTCTGTAGGAAGTCCACCGTGTTTCATCATCCATTGGTAGGAGCGGAAATCTTCACCACCATCACAGCCATTGTTGCCATAACCCCAGCTACAGTCTATCAGTGCCTGAAACATAGTATTGTTATTTAGAAGCCAAACCCTGCTCGTCACCTCTTTACAATACTATGATTCCCTGTCAAGAGCAAACCAAGAAACAGTAAAAAGAGCAGTTTATACAAGAAAGTTTTTATGCATTTGGATGCAGCAGTTTTATTATTATTCCTTTTTCAGACGTTAAGTCTGGTTAAAAATGGAAAGTGACGCGGATCTTGATCAAGTGTGACTTCCTTTTAACCGTACGGTATATGTTACATTGCATTTAGGAACTTTCGGGTAATTGAACACGTATCAATAATTACAGATTTCTGTAGTTGTATATATAAGTTTGGATGTAGCTGTATTGTGTTGATGTACTGGTGGATATTGTGTGGTATGACTCCTGTAGTTGATAGTATAATCGGTATAATGTCGACTTTATCCTGATGCCACATGTCCTTTACTTCCTCAGCCAGTTGGATGTATTTTTCAATTTTTTCTCCTGTTTTCTTTTGTATATTTGTTGTATTGGGTATGGATATTTCGATTAGTTGTGTTAATTTCTTCTTTTTATTGGTGAGTATGATGTCAGGTTTGTTATGTGGCGTTGTTTTATCTGTTATAATGGTTCTGTTCCAGTATAATTTGTATTCATCATTCTCCAGTACATTTTGTGGTGTATACTTGTATGTAGGAATGTGTTGTTTTAAAAGTTTATGTTGTATGGCAAGCTGTTGATGTATTATTTTTGCGACATTGTCATGTCTTCTGGGGTATTCTGTATTTGCTAGTATTGTACATCCGCTTGTGATGTGATCTACTGTTTCTATTTGTTGTTTACAAAGTCTGCATTTATCCGTTGTGGTATTGGGATCTTTAATAATATGCTTGCTGTAATACCTGGTGTTTATTGTTTGATCCTGTATTGCAATCATGAATCCTTCTGTCTCACTGTATATATTGCCTTTTCTTAGCCATGTGTTGGATGCGTCTTGATCGATGTGTGGCTGTGTTAGATGATACGGGTGCTTGCCATGAAGTGCTTTCTTTTTCCAATTTACTTTCTTCGTATCTGTTGATGTTATGTGATCTAAAGGGTTGTAGAAGTGGTTATGAAATTGCAGTGGTGTAGCCGATATTATTATTATTATTATTACTATTATTATTGTAATTGGATTAAGTTCTTTGCTGCACAGCAGTTATTATTATTATTATTATTATTATTATTATTATTATTATTATTGTTAGTTAGCAGCAAATCTGAAATTATTCTATACATAAAATGAAAGTGTAGCTCCCTACACGTCAACCTTCACAGGTTCACGCGAAGTGCAGTGTTGTGCAGTGGTGCTAGGGTGTTGCGCGTGCATACCAATTGAATCACTGTTGAGTAGTTCCAAGCCTGGCTCTTCGTGCTCACATTTACTCTCAGATTTAAATTTATGCTCTGTTGTTGTTCTACTCGACTAATCTCTGACATTGTGCTACGGAATTTCTCTCTGTTTGTTATCACTGTGAAAAATAAAAAATAAAATTTTCCTGTTAGTTACCATTATCTGCATCTTTGGATTATGGATAAAACAGAGTAACTACATGGGTGACTGAGAGGAACAGTACTGCGTCAGAGTCTCTGTGAATCGTGCAATGGTCAAACACTGCCCCATTTCAAGATTAGCACTTGCTTACCACCATTCTGGCCTGACAATCCTGTCCTTTGGTTCGTGCAAGCAGAGGCAAGTGTGTGCTGCACAGGAGTAACAGCTGACGTGACTAAGTCTGCCCTCATCCTAAGTCAACTGGACCACAGATTTGCAGCCAAGGTACAGAACATCATTACCGCACTACCCAATCCGGACTCATACACTACACTCAAGACAGAATTGATATGATGTGTGGCTACTTCCCAGGAAGATTGCATAAGGCAAGTGCTAACACAGTACGAAATAAGCGATAGCAATCCATCACAGCACCTGCATCATCTGTGCAGCAGTTGACACAGGCACAGTACCAGATAACTTTTTATGCACATCATGGAGTAGGCACATGCCACCACAGATCACAGAGCAAGGCAACTGTCACCTCACAGATGGACATGCTGCTGGATGCCATAGCGAAGCTAGCTGACTGCATTCTAGACGCATTTGCAACCGCTCAGGTCAATACAGCTGTGGTGTCAGATAACTGTGTAACAACCACATCAATGGTAGTGTGAGCAGACAGTGACACACTTGTAGCAAAAGTTGAAATATTGTGTGTCCAAGCTGGCACATTGTCATCACGCGACAATTCCGTAAACAGTAGAGGACATTACCAATGACATTCGAGGAGTAAATCTGCTACCCGCACTACGACTCAATCGAATGATACACAGATGTGTTGCTATCAACACCGGTTCGGCGATCAGGCAAAGAGGTGCTCATCACCATGCCGGTAGTCGGCAGTAGGCAACCGATTGCCAGACATGCTCTAAGAGACTGGTTTTCACTGATAGAGGATCAAGCATGAAATTCTTAACAGTTACTGGGCCAGATGTAAGCATCTTGCCTCGAATGTCAGTGTATTGCTACCTGCTGTCAACTGCTTTCCATCTGACCACTGCAAACAACTCCAACTGCAATGTACAGCATTCAGTGGTTGGGGGCAACCTTGGACTGCAAGATTTCACCATCGCGAACATCACAGAGGCCATCATCAGAGCAGACCTGGCACACTACTGGCTACTACCCGATGTCATGAATTCCTGGTAGGCAGACAGCATCACCAGCCTCACTGTCACTGGCTTCCATTGCAGCACAGCAGTCTACAGTGCCAAGTTGATACAGGCTTCATGTGGTGAGTACACTGCATGGCTGAGTGACTACAGAGCAGGCCACTCAGTGCCCTAAGATGCATACCACATAATACAGTGCACCATGATGGACCCCCTTTGGCATGCAGGTCTAGACATGCTATTTAGCAATTGCAAAGGCTGAATTTGATCTGATGTTATGGGATGGTACAATATGGCCATCTAAAAGCCCATGGTCCTCAGCACTGCACTTGGTGCCAAAGAAAGGTGGAACCTAGTGCCCATGCAGTGACTGTCGCACACTTAATTCTCAAACAGTTCCTGGCAGATATTCTGTACTGCTGTTAAGGGACTTCAGTGACGCACTACGTGGTGCCACTATCATCACCGTCTTGGACCACGCAAAAGCTTACACCCAGATACCTGTAGCTGTAGAAGACATACCAAAGACTACCATAATCATGCCTTTTGGTTTATGCAATGCAGCTCAAACTGGGCAGAGATTTATAAATTCCATAGGCCTACCATTCTGCTTTGCATACCTGGCGTTCTCTGCCAATCTGGAATGACATCGTCAGCACCTGTTTTAAATTTTTGGACAACTAGAACAATATGGAGTTGTACTGAACACAGTCAAGTGTGATTTTGGGCAGCCAGAAGTGAAGTTTCTTGGTCATAAGATCTCAGCTGCAGGCTCCCTTCCTCTGACAGAAGGTAGAAGCAATACTACAGCTACCCAGACCAGCCTTAGACCCAGACCAGCCGTAGTCAAGAAATTGCGACATTTCTTGGGTGTGCTTAATTTTTACAGGCGATACCTTCTCAATACCACAGATCTACAAGAACCTTTGATGGCAGCATTGTTGGGTGATTATGTTAATGGAAAATTTCTTGTGCATGGGAAGATATGTGCTCCGCTTTCAAGGCTGCAAAGAAGAGCATGCCTGACACAGAGCGTTTAGTGCACCCAAAGGTTGATGCACCACTAGCTGCTGTTGTGGATACAAGCCATACAGCCATTGAGGCAGCACTCCAGCAGCGGATGGATGAAGCCTGGCAGCCATTGGCATATTACTCACACAAACTGTCTCCTTCACAAAGGAAATACAGTACAGATGACCGTGAGCTCCTGGCTGTGTACCAGGCAGTCAGATATTTTCGTCTGCAAGTTGAAGTGGGAGTTTTTACTATCTGTATGGAACACAAGCCCTTCACATTTGCATTCAGACACAACAGTGTCAACAGCTCACTTAGACAATTTAATCATCTAGAATTTGTGGTTTAGTTCATTAGATGCATATCTAACAGTTAACAATGTCATTGCAGACTGTCTGTCTCGGGTCAGCAGTGTCTCAAGTCCAACAGATTTTTTTCACACTTGCCCAAGTGCAACAGGAAGACAATAAGCTCATATATATGTCAACGACCCAGCACCAGAACTGAAGTTGCAGCTCTTGGGTGCATCAGGAGAAGATACACATCAGTGTTGTGATGTCTCAGGAGGTCAACCTCACCCTTTACTACCACCACCTTTCAGGAGGAAAGCTTTCAACATGATTTACGAGTTTTGCCATCCAGGTGTGCAACCTACCTTCCATCTGGTGTCTCAGCACTATGTGTGGCCGAGCAGGAAGATAAGACTGCCACAAGTGGGCCAGATTCTGTCTCAAGCGCCAGCGAAGCCGAGTGAGTTACATCTTGTCTCAAGTGCCAGTGATGCACAATTTCTTGACAGGTAAATGCTCCAACTGGCCATTTTCCAGATACCACCACACGTTTTGCTCACGTGCATTTGGACTTTGTTGGCCCACTTCTCCCATCTGATGGACAGAGGTATTTTTGTTGTCCTTCATTGATCGTAATACCTGCTGGCCTAAAGCAGTACCGGCAGCCAATATCACAGCCGAGGCATTAACTTCGTCTTTCGCAACAATAAAGTTGGTGAGATATGGGTGCCCGCTGCATATCGCTACTGACCGCAGGCACCAGTTTGAGTCAGACTTGTTCGCCCAGCTGACCAAGTTTAGTGGATACAACCATCACAAGACCACGAGCTACCACTTGGCTAGCAATGGGATGATCAAGCGCAGGCACCACTGTCTGAAGGCAGCATTAATGTGCCTCCTCAGGGGACACCGCCTTAATGTAGCACTGTCCGTGTGGGTGAGGAGGTTCGTGTGCTCTGGATCCGGAGGGCTATGCTGGTGGTAGCGTACCTACCAGCAGGGTCACACATGCTGGACAAGCCGAAGGGGAGGAGCCAGACCAATGTGTCCCTCAACGACCTGTCGAAAACCTGTCTCCTATCCTTTTCCCATCCCTAGCCCAACCTTTTTCTTTTCCTTCCCATTTCCCCTCACATAACCGACGCTAGTATAGGGGTGCGGAGGAAATGCCAAGCCCATTTGCCAAACATCTGGCAAATCGTCAGTGCCTGGGCGATAAGGTGGCAGCCCCACCAAGGCAATTGGAAGCGGTGGGCCAATCACCCGCCCTTCTTAAAAAACCTGATTACTGAAACCGAGACGAGAATACAAAACCAGATGGATAAACTGGTAACGACCTTTGGCATGAAAAGGAAAACGAAAATTGGCTTTTGGAATATATGAACCTTGAGGGAGAGTAGCAAGCTGAAACAAGTGACAGGGGAAATGAATAACTGTAAGCCTGATATCCTGGGATTGAGTGAAGTGAGGTGGCCACAATTTGGTGAAATGCAGACATCAGATGGAATTACGTTTTTATATTCAGGATGTGAAGAGGATGGAGTTGGGCTGTTGTTGACCAAGGCAGCAAAGAAGAGCCTCTTAGAATGGAGACCTGTGTCTATTAGGATCATGACTGCCAGATTTAATATGAAGGTCCAAAACATGACGCTTATCCAATGCTGTGCTCCCAGAGAGACATCAGAGACTGAGAAGAAGGAGTTCTATTACATGCTACGATAGACTGTAAGGAAAGTGAGCAAGAAATATATCCTCATTGTTATGGGAGACATAAATGCCAAGGTGGGAGATAACAATGCGGGTTTGGAACAGATAATGGGGGTACATGGCTTGGGTGAAATGAATGATAATGGGGAAAGATTTAGTGACTTCTGCACGAGCCATGACCTTGTAATAGGAGGGACCTTGTTTCCTCATCAGAGATGTCATGTATCCCCAGATCATATTACAAAAAATCAAATTGACCACATCGCAGTATCCAGGGAGTTCAGGAGAAGCCTGGAAGATGTGTGGAATAGAAGAGGAGCAGACGCAAGCAGCGACCACCATCTTATTACTGCCAGTTTCCGAATGAAGATTGTGGCTTCCAGAAAGAAACTCGAGCCAAGAAATAGATGATTCGATGTACGTAAACTGAAAGACCCACAGATAGCTGAGGGGTTCCAGCTGGAACTCCAGAATAGATTCCAGGCGCTGGAACTGGAGATGGCTGAGGATAAGGACATGGAGGAAATGTGGACGGAAGTTAAAAATACTTTTGTGAAAGTGAGTGAGAGACAACTTGGCTTTAAAAATCGCCTGCAGAGAGATTGGACGTCCGAACACACCTGGAGAAAAGTCACCCATAGAAAGGAGGCCAAGGGAAGAGTAAATCAGAGCAGGACCAGGCAACAAAAAGCACAGGCACAAGACTATATAGCAGCAGATAAGGAAGTGAAGAGGAGTGTGAGAAGAGACCACAGAAGATGGATAAATGAACAAGCTGATACAGCATAACAGGCAGCGCGCAGGGGGGATGTGAAAGAACTATATGATATCACTAAGATGCTCTCAATGAAAAAGCTTCCAGAGGAACCGACCAGTAAGGAATAAGAAAGGGGAGATACTAACTACACATGAAGAACAATCACGTACGTGGAAGGAACACGTTAAAGAAGTTCTAAATAGAGACCTTGGTGGGGAAGTAGAAGAACAAGAACAAACGGAAAGAAACGGAATACAATGATCCTAGTCCCAGCATTGGTGTAAATGCACCCACGAAAGCAGAAATTCGGATAGCACTGAAGCAGATCAAGAATGGGAAGGCACCAGGACCAGATAATATAACATCCAAGATCCTGAAAACAGACTTGGACACCACTGTCAAGATATTGCACATACTCTTAGAGAAGATATGGAGAGAGGAGAAACTGCCAACAGATTGGAAACGAGGTATTATCATGAAAATACCCAACAAACGAGATGTTACTAACTGCAACAACTGGCAGGGCATTACCCTATTGTCAGTACCGAGTAAGATACTTTTGTGGATCATTTTAAATTGCATTAAGGATTCTGTGGAAACACAACTGAGGAGAGAGCAGGTGGGTTTTAGAAAACATCGAAGCTGTGTAGACCTCATCAATACTCTCAGAATTATCCTGGAACAAAGTGCAGAGTGGCAACACACTCTCTACCTTACCTCCATTGACTTTGAAAAGGCTTTCGACTCTGTCAATCGAAGAGTCATGTGGGATACTCTTGCAAAATATGGCATCCCAACAAAGATTATTAACATCATCAAGGAAACGTATGAAGACTATGAATGCCAAGTACTACATAATGGAGAACTAACAGACCCTTTCCAAGTTAATTCGGGAGTACGACAAGGGTGTATTCTTTCGCCAACACTATTTCTTTTGGTGTTGGACAATGTGATGAAGAGAGTGATGGGGGGACAGGAGAGAGGCATACAGTGGGGGATGTGGGATACGCTCAAAGATCTAGATTTCGCAGACATTTGCTTAATGGCACAATGAGACATTGAAGAGAAACTGGCCAGGTTACAGAGAGAGGCGGAAGTTACAGGCCTCAAGATAAATGTTTGCAAAACTAAAGAAATGTGGCTAAATTCGACCATCACAAATAGGCTGGCCTTTAATGGAGAGGACGTAGAACAGGTCCAATCTTTCCTCTATCTCTGAAGTATAGTCACGACTACAGGAGGTGCTGAGGACGACATCCATAGTAGAATCCGCAAAGCATATGTGCATTTGTACAACGGTACCCTGTATGGAGAAATAGGAACATCTCAAAGAAGATCAAACTCCAGCTTTTCAATAGCAATGTGAAAGCTGTTCTGTTGTATGGTAGCGAAACTTGGAAGGTGACTAACCACATCAACAACCAGCTCCAAGTTTTTATCAACCACTGTCTCCGGCGTATTTTAAATGTGAAATGGTGAGATATAATGACAAATGAAGATCTTTGGAGGGAGACAAATGAGCAACCAATCAATATACAAATCAAAGAAAGAAAATGGAACTGGATTGGACATACACTGAGGAAACCAGATGGAGCTATTGAAAGGATGGCTTTGGATTGACGTGGAAAAGGATGATTGAGAGAGAAGCTGCAGTGTGAGGAAACCAGATGGAGCTACTGAAAGGATGGCTTTGGATTGACGTGGAAAAGGATGATTGAGAGAGAAGCTGCAGTGGATGGGAAAACCTGGAGTGAAGTGAAGACACTTGCTAGAAATCGTACCAGGTGGAGGAATTTCGTCACGGCCCTATGTTCCAGAGGGAACGACAGGAACCAAGCATGCAGCAAGTGTTAATGTGCTGTGACGAATCTTTGAAATTGGGACTCCTCTTGGTATTACTCGGCTTACAGACAACTTTCAAGTCACACATCATCGCATCAGCAGCAGAAATAATTTGCAGTGAAACATCACGTCTGCCTGGTGATTTTGTCAGCACAGGAACAATCAAGACAACTGTACAAGACCAACTAGATTTTTCACAGCATTAAAGACAGCATGCCTCCAAAATCTGGCCACCACAGGCTTCGCAACATGGTTCACTGCACTCTTTTATGCACAAAGACCTCGAGCATTGTACTCACGTGATGTTCCAAGCAGATGGCGTTAAATGTCCACTTCAAGCCCCATATTCTGGCCTCTAAAAGGTACGCCAGGAATAGGAACAAACAGTAAACATTCTGGTGAATGGCAACACTACAATTGCCTCACTGAACCGAGTAAAGCTAGCATATGTATTCCACGAGACGCCATTGCCAGTGGCCCAGCGTAGATGACAACTAGCCTCCCATCGGGACTCCATGATGCATCTGTCGCCTCTACAGTGCAGCATCCACCGACTGACGCAGTACTTCCTCCAGCGTGGATGGCCCGCAACAGCCACAGAGTTCGAAACTGACACTCCACTTCTGCTAGGGAGATTATGTAATGCCCTACGTGTCAACCTCCATGTATTCATATGAAGTGCACTGTTATGCAGTGACAGTGCAGTTTATGTGTGCATACCAAGTGAATCGCTATCGAGTAGTTCCACACCTGGCCACTAGGAGCATTGTGTTGCACATGTGATTCATTTCTCCATGCACATGTTTACTGTTGGATTTAAATTTATTTTTTGTTGTTTTTCTATTTGACGATTCTCTGACACCACGCGATGAGGCTTCTGTATATCTCTTACCCCTTGCAAATGAAATAATAAAGTTTCAGTTAATTGTCATTATCTGCATCTTTTAATTACGGATAAAGTTGAGTAACCACAAAAGAAATAGGGGTCTTAAAACACAGCTTCTGCAAAAGCTAAAGCAAAGATAATTAGTTTGTCATATTAACTTTCAGCACAATTTATAGCCGTAAGTAATGCATTAAATAGTTTTCTTATGCTCTCTCACTTATGTAGTATCTGAGATTCAGTAACTACATAATGTTACTGAGACACATACTTGGATTTCAATGGAGACATATTCCAGCAAGTGAAAGCCTCTTCGTCTCTCACATGCAACATTCAGAGACTATTACTTTTGTTTAGGCAGTTCCTGGTGGAGAAGGGATTGCTAGTAATGACTAATGCTAAATCAGTAATGAAATAGAAAACTATGAAAAGGGTATTGGATGAAATGCTGTTTCACCTTTCAGAAGGGAATGTGAGAGGCAATAAAGACCGAGACGAATCGAATAAAGGACAGAAGAGAGTCAGATATACAAAAGGTAACAGTTTTCTTCTTTTAAAAGAGCACATGAGAAATAACAATAACCTAGCAGGAATAAAAAAACGGTAAACAACAATACCACAAAATAAAGCAAAGAGCATAAATATTTATACAATAATACACTTTTCTGAAAATAAAATTAGAACAACTAAGAACACATAATGAGTAAATGAATGTGTGTGTGTGTGTGTGTGTGTGTGTGTGTGTGAGATATATATATATATATATATATGCATGATGAAATTTGACATACCTGTTGTGACAGGCGAACTTGATACCCATGGGTAACAAAGAATGCTCCTTCAATTGCACCTGTTGTGCCAAAGCTCCAGCAAGAACCACAGACAGACTGATCTGTAATAATATGTTGAATAATATGCAGTTATAGATAGCATGCATACTTCAGCAATTTATTTGAAAGTACTGTAGCCACAAATATATATACAGGCAGCAAAGTTACGATGTTTTGAAAAGTTACTTTCATCAAAGACCATATGCACTGTTAGCCTCCTTATGCAGAAGACGTGTGCTATGCTCCATGACTCTTTTTTTTTTGCTACAATGTTCTGGCACACTAAAACAGAAACTGACAAAAACCATCTAAAAAAAATTAATGCTTTTTGCAGCTTAAGCCAACTTCTGGCATTTCCTTTGTGTGTAAATGGGATTAAATGTCAGATACATTCACTTTTAAAATCTAGATCCTAACATTTTACTATAATTTAAATATTTTTTTGTTGATTGTATCACTTCTTGTCTGTGTGTCATAATTTTTTTGTGTTTTCAAATGCAGAGTGCTGCAGAAAAATACATTCCACACTTTAAACTCCTCTGGGCCTGGAGCATTATCGATGTGTTGTAAGAAATCCTACCAACAAATGTACCACACAGACCAAAAATGTAGTGAAAAGCTGGAATAAAATTCCCATTGATTGCGAAAAATAAAATACTTAGTAATGAACCCAAGGACACCTAAATTATATGGACTACCAAAAAGCCACAAAGAACAAATCCTAATATTAGTAGAAAGCTGAACATCTGCTCACAAAATACTATACATCAGAAACTATTCACAATATAAAACTCAAGAACATTAATACACAACATAAAAGACATAATAATTTTTAAAAAATGGAAACTTCTCTACACCAATATTCCAATAAAAGAATTCATACCATATAACACAACTTCCACAATATAGAAAATGACAACACATGAATGCAGGAGAACATTGAGCAGCTAAAGCTAGTAATAAGCCAGAATTACTCCGAGTTTAATAATGCATTATACACACAAAAGGTGGATTCAACATGTGGCGTAGCATAGCTGGCACCACAGCTGATATGTTGTTTAAACACATTAGAACAAAAAATTTTTTGCCCCACAAACATACTTCCAAAGAAAACTGTAATATATTACCATTCTGTACATGACAGATTGTTCCAACACAGACATTCAACAAATACATAAAACATTTAATGAACTTCATACGGACATGAAATTTACAGTGAAAACGGATAACAATAAAACAATCAACTTTGTGGTCCTAACAACAACAAAAACTCATGACACACATCAATCTGAAGTCTATAGAAAACATGCATCATTAATGCAAATTCCTGTAATCCTAAAACATACAAACATGTATACTTTCATATAATTATAGACTGACTGATCTACCATTACAACAATCTGCAAATAAGAAGGAATTGGGGATCCTTTAATGCACAGTACAACATAACAACTTCAATCCCAACAAAGTCGACCAAATCTAAGGCTAACAAAACAAACAGATACAAATTAAGATTCACAGTGACATAAAACTGACAAGAGAGGTACCAACAAAACAGGAACTAACATACAAATCACATATATATATAGGAAATATATCAACAAACTCAACATACTGCTAAAGTAAACTACAGTAAGTTTTGCATAAAACACTGCACACAGCCTAAGAACAAAAATTCACTCCAGAAAAACAAGACCACCTTTGCACACACCCAGGCTTGTACAAAATTGACTGTAATGATTGTCAAAAATTCTTTATCGGCCAGATGGGCAAAAATTTCGAGATTAGATAAGAAATAGACATCTATATACATCAGCTCTTGTGAGTAGATCTAATGTTGAAACTAGTATCAGTGACCATGAAGTGACTGTATACCCTGTTCATCATAAGAATAAACCTGGTGTAAGCAAACACAAACACGATGGATTGGTCAGAAGCCATAGCACACATGAACTGGTGCTGTTGTGCTCTTTGAAGTAGGTCCTACTTACATATTAGATGTATTATTACTAAGTTACGTTAAATGAAACTTTAAGATATTCTGATGTATTAACAGCCATCAAAGTTTTTCTTAATCATGCTTTAGCTACGTAGCTTTTAGTTCAAAAATCATGTACAGTCACAGTCTCTGTACTGTTGTTCTCCGATTGTCGCGCTATTAATATGCAGTATGAAAGTGTTTGAGGCTGCTTCCTGATCTGTGGTGAAGCACACGTGTGGAACATGGTCAAAAGGTGCCGAGAAATAGGTTGCTCTTAATGTTTTTCATACATTTACGGGAACAAACTGCTTTGAAATTTCCAAGGGACTGTATTCGACAGTTGAGGTGCTAATATAGACTGAATGTATAGCGGAATCAGTAGTGTGGTACAGTGATAACTAAGTGCAGTTCATGGATCGCCTTGCTCACCTTTTTCTCCTTCACTTTGAAATACCTACATCTCATAATTGTAAAATTCATCATCGTTTTTTATGAATAATGCACATCTTCTTGTTTCTAATTACATATTGCATGCAAAACTCCTGTTTTCATTTCAAATATAAATTCTTAATTATCGATATTTTATGAAAGATTGTTAACAAAGATCACTTAAATTACAATAACATAACAATTTAACTTTTTAGGACAAAAATGAAAAACAAAATACTCTTTATTTGTACTACGTCCATTGTTTTATAGCACAGATGTAGTCTCACATCAACCAGAGTGATAAATTAGGTGGACACATGAAAAACAATCAGTTTCGCAATATCGAGACCACCATACAAATGCTGTTTTTGTTTTTTTTTAAATGTGCCACTGTACCATTACAATATGAACTCAAAAGAACTGATCTGGAGGCAAGGTAGACTGTTAAGCTGCCAGACGTACTGCACTAACAACACAGCTTTTTTGCATGTCACTGCCGAACGTTGGTGGGATATAGAATGGTATGTCATAAAAGAAGAGGAGCAAATGTGGCCACCTTAGTAGCTTTGTGGATTCTGTTGTTGATCGACTCTCAATCACCGTAGCACATGGCAATTCTAGAAATGAAATGTATTTCCTGGATTCGGAAAAGGAAGGAGCTAAGAGATTACCAGACGATTGACTGTAATTAATATCTTCAGTGGCTTCAGTATTAACCAGTACAGTGAAATCCCTGCATCATGCTTTTGCAACACACGAAGCTCGTTCAAAGGAATTATCCTGTGTTTAAGTTAGGAATTTTCATCACTCTTGTTTGTAATTAGAATACTACATTAGGTGGGAATGAGAGCATTTTATGCTTTCCTTCTGGACACATATGTCTCACATTATCCCTCATTTATGTGTGTCTAACACAGCATAAGACATATCCTTATGATCATACTCGACACAGATTGGTTTCCGCTCCACATGAAATGAAATCCAATGAGATTCCAGCGAACGCAGAATAATACGTGGTGTAATGTTTACATCAGGTTTATTCTTATGATGAACAGAGTATAGCACTAACAATAACTAAAGTACAATGGGCAATTAAAACAAGTAGGAAGATTTAAACATTCAGCAACCAAAATAAACACGTAGTAGCGTCACATCTAAACACTGTGGCATGGTTGGCACTGTCCCAATTTATGACCTAAGTTGCAATACCAGAGAAGGAAAGTTACTACTCATTATATAGCAGAGATGCTGAGTCGCGATAGGCACAACAAAAACATTCACACAATTGTAGCTTTCGGCCATTAAGGCCTTTGTCAGTAGTAGACATACATACATACATACATATGCATGCATATACACACACACACACACACACACACACACACACACACACACACACACACACACTCAAACGCAACTTGCACACACATCTGCAGTCTCAGAGAACTGCAACTACACTGTGAGCAGCAGCACTAGTGCATGATGGGGAGTGACGACTGGGTGGGGGTGCCTCTCAAAGTACCACAGTCTGGCCACAGAGGAACATTCCCCTCGTAACTTAGTACAATCCAGGACTGGAGTAACTGAATTACATTCTCCGCCAGGGTTCTGATCACCTCTTGTGCCCTGAAATGAGGAACATCCTGCCCACTGTCCTTCCCATCCCTCCCACAGTGGTATCCTGCCGTCCAATAAACCTACACAATATATTTCTCCATCCCTACACAACCCCTGCTCCCAACCCCTTACCTCATGCCTCATATCCCTGTAACAGACCTAGATGCAAGACCTGTCCCACCACCACCACCACCACCACCACCACCTACTCCAGTCCGGTCACAAACGTCACTTATCCCATCAAACTCAGGGCTACCTGTGAAACCAGTCTTGTGATCTACAAGCTAAGGTGCGAGCACTGTGCTGCATTCTATGTAGGCATGACAACCAACAATCTGTCTGTCCACATGAATGGGCATCAACAAACTGTGGCCAAGAAACAACTGGACCACCCTGTTGCTGAGAACACTGTCAAACATGACATACTTCATTTCAATGACTGTTTCACAGCCTGTGCCATATGGTTCCTCCACCAAACACTAGTTTTTCTGAATTGAGCAGGTGGAACTTTCCCTGCAATATATCCTAAATTCCCATAAGCCTCCTGGTCTCGACCTTCATTAATCATTGTCCTCTCCCATCCAGCCCCTTCTCTGTTCCCAACCCTGAACTACACAGCTTTCATTCCACCATCGTACCCAGTCTTTTTATGTCTCTTCTTTTCCACTAACCCTCCCCTCCCCACCTCTCCCCTGCCCTGCATCTAACGTCCAGACTGCACATAGCTGCAGTACCCTCTCTTCACCTCATCCCTGCACACTCCCCAGCAGCACGTCACTGTCCGCCACCCCAACCTACTATCCCTCCCACTCCTCGCACCAGCCTCCTCCGTACGCCCACCCAGTCACCACTCCCACCACACACTGGTGCTGCTGCTTGCAGTGTGGCTTCAGTTGCCTGCGACTGTGTGTGTGTGTGTGTGTGTGTGTGTGTGTGTGTGTGGTCTATTTTTGATGAAGGCCTTACTGGCCAAAAGCTTTATTTGTGAAAGTCTTCTTGTCATGCCTATCTGCAATTCAGCATCTCTGCTATATGGCGAGTGGCAACTTTCCTTTCCACAGAAGGTTATTTGAAGTTTTACAGGGAGCAGTGGGCAGTGATGAAATTAGCAAATGAAATACAATAGAAGATGGATGGGTAGATCTGAGAAATAGTGAAGGTAGCAGAGTATCATATAGGAGGAAAGATAAGGCCTATTTAAGATCCTTGGATAACATACATGAACCTAAATTTCATTGAAGAAAGAACAAAATATGAAAACCAAGCAAATTAGTTAAACAAAAGTGACATAGATGTCTAAAAAATGAGGGTGGCAAAAATGTGAAAGCTTACAAAGCAGGAATGGTTGGGAATAATTGCAAAGCTGTAAAAGGACGCATAACTATAAGAAACCTAGAGTGCGCTTAAGAGAGCTTTGGAGAAAAGATAAGCACCTGTGTGAACATCAACAGCTCAGACAGCAAGCCACTGCTAAGAAATGAAGGGGAGGATCAAAGGTGGAAGGAATACGTAGGAAGGCTTTATAATGGCAAAAAACTCAATGGCAGTATTGTGGTAAGGGAAGAGGGAATGAAAGTGAGATAGGAGACGTGACACTGTAAGAAGATTTGACAAAGTATTTAAAAGATCAAAACTGAAACTACCTACCTACCTACAGAAAATGACACTCCACCTGTACTATTAAGATCCTTGTGAAGAATCAGCCATTGCGGGCGGGGAGGGGGGGGGGGGGGGACCACCAGGTGCAGACAGGTGTGAATATTACTTAACTATATTCAAAGAAATGTGACTGATGCCTGAACAGGGACTTACATGCATCGAGAATAGAAAACAGTGAATTGAGAATGGCTAGCCACTAGCCGAAATCTGTATTTGCGTAATAAAATCTAAAAAAGGATGACTGGTTGCTGCACTCTATAATTTATAAACCACATAACAATCGCTGAGAGCACCCACTTTCTGAATTGAAGGTAACCTGACTTAACTATCAGTTTACTAAGTCTTGGTAACAAAATGTATTAATAAGAATTATCAACGTAAGGATGGAATGAAGTAAAAGCCTACCCAGATGAACATCAGTTTGGGTTTTGAAGAAATGTATGATTGTAAAAGTAATACCGCCACAATGCTTATCTTAGAAGATAGGATCTTAAAAGACAAGTAGGAAAAAGCAAACCAAAATTTATAGCATTTGTAAATTTACAAAAATCTTTTGAAAACGCTGCCTGCAATATATCTTTGAATCCCAGAAGTTATAAGGGATAAAATACAGATAGCAAGTGGCTATCTACAACTTGCACAGAAATGAGACTGCAGTTATGAGCCTGAAGGCATGAAAAGGAAGCAGCAGTTGAGAAAGGTGAAAGGCAGGGTTGCAGTCTGTGCCCCATGTTGTTCGATCTGTACCTTGACTATGCAATAAAGGAGAGAATTAAAGTTCACAGAGAAGAAACTTTGAGCTTTGCCGATGACATTGCAATTTTTTCAGACAATAAAGGACTTAGAAGATGAGTTGAACCGAATGGACAGAGCCTCGAAAAAAGGTAATAAGATGAACATCAACAAAAGTGAAACAATGGTAAAGGAGTGTAATCAAATTAAATCAGGCAATGGTGACAGAATTAGGTTAGGAAATAGCCCATGAAAAGCAGTAGATGATATGCAAATGAAAAGCAGTAGATGATATATCATTTATTTTTGAGAAAATTTCTCCTGGAGAAATAGCGGTCTTCATAAAAGTACTTTAAAAATGAATCATAAACAATCTTGATTGCAAAAACATTTATCTCAATGGTAACAGGTTTTTGTTAATATTTGCCCATCCTCAGACCCTCACACCAAGATGTTAAGCAGTGGTAGTGAATGGAGGAATTGTTGTGACCTCCATGAATGAGCATTTGACACTTGTGGAGTCACAACACACACACCATTCATCGCCACTGCCTACCATCACGGTACAAGGGTCTGAGGGTAGTCAAATGCAGACCGAAACCAGTATAGTAGCTGTCAATGGCAGAAACAAGGAGGATATAAATTGCAGACTGGTGGTTAACAAGGAAACTGTTTCTGTAAGTGAGATTTGTATTTCATTAGTATTTCACTGAAGTGCTTGAAAGTCTCTCCTGGTGGGAAAAATGCTGAGTGTAGCATTATCTGGAAGTGAAATGTCTGTGATCAAAGTATAGATTAGACAAAATACAAGCTTTTAAAATGAAATGTTACAGAACAATGTTTAAGGTTAGATGAGTAGCTCAAATAACTAATAAACCGGTACTGCATTAAACTGGAGAGAAAAGAATTTCATGGAACAACTAGACTAAAAGAAGAGAGGTTGAAAGGACAGATCCTGAGGCATTAAGGACTTGTCAGTTCAGTTAGGAGGTTAATAATTGCAAAGTGGCTCTAAGACCTGACTACAACAAACAAGATCATGTGGATGTTGGTTGAAGTACTTATTCAGAGATAAAGAGACTTGCACTTAACAGACCAGTATGCAGTGCTGTAAAAAAAAACAGTCTTCATAGTAAAGATCACAAAAAGAGCAACAAAAACAAACATTTCAACAAGCCTGGATGAAATTATGACAGGTATGAAGATCGATGATGTTTGACTCCTTAAACCTACTGTAAACACAACTAAATCTGAAACTTCCTGGCAGAAAGGATTGCTAGTTCTGCAAGGTTCGCAGGAGAGCTTCTGTTAAGTTCGGAAGGTAGGAGACTAGGTACTGGCAGAAGTAGGGGTGTGAGGACGGGGCGTGAGTCATGCTTGCGTAGCTCAGTCGGTGGAGCACTTGCCCGCGAAAGGCAAAGGTCCCGAGTTTGAGTCTCTGTCCGGCACACATTTTTAATCTGGCAGGAAGTTTCATGTCAGCGCACACTCCGCTGCAGAGTGAAGATCTCATTCTGGACAACTAAACCTGATTAGAGGGCATAAGATTTTCAAAACTGAGTAGAGGGCATAATTTTCAGCTGTGAACTGTGTGTACGGAAATCCACAGCGTTTTTATCGGTTAAAATAAAATATTATTTCCTTTTACAGATTAGCTTCATTTATTGTGATACATCTGACACACACAGCTTGTAATTGCTAACCACAATACAGCCACAGAATGCAACAGAACTGTGTCCATAGTACAAGGAACAATGGCTTTTCAGAAACCAACGTATAATGTCCAGATTTAGATTTCAGTCATAACAATGTACTTCACACATTGAGACATGTGGATATCTGTATATAGTAATTGAGAGATGCACACAAATTATAGGATCCTGTTATACAGAATTACAATACAACAATAAAGATAAATATAAAAATACAACCACCTACATTAATGCTGAACAGGAGAAGAAGAATTAGCATAAATCCCAATGAAGCTACCAAAATCATGGCAAAAACAAACAAACTTTTGAACTCTCATGAAACCAGAAGACTTCCCAAAATCAACACAAACAAACCAATAAGAACCAACCATGAACACACAAACCCCCCCAACCGCCCAAGAAGTGGCAGCAGCACTCAAGGAACTGAAATACTACAATACTTGACACAGAGGACTTAAGAGTAAGTAGCATCGAACTGGAGAACATGTAATGTGATTTCGGAGGAATAGCCACCAGTTTGAAACTGCAACCACATCTAGATAAGGCTCTTATCACACCAATCCATCAGTTCAAGCACCCCAGATCGTAATAACATCCACAGTTTCCACTGAAGAAAGCAATGAAAACTATATAAAAACTGAGTGGTTGGAATGGAGGTACACACTATTTTAAGTGTAGGGCAATCACAGACAAAATATTACACGATTTGAATAACAAGACTGCTGTGGATGTTAGAATTCCTTATTGGAGAACATGACTGGTTCACAAATAAATTTGCATCTTCAGGTGCTTCACTGTATACAATGGGGAAAAAAAAACTTATCAGAAATTTAGTCATGCCAAGAACCAGACAAATAAAAGATCCTTATGGTCAAAAGATAAAAGGTCCTATTTAAATCGAATAAAGCCATTCCCAACATTTATATCCAGGTATTTATTATGTCCGACTCATGAACGTGCAAGTGTCTATGATAAAATGTATTGGAGGCTAAGATCAACCCAAACCTAAGAAAGAACCCAGTAAAAAAGTCAAAGTAAGGACGTAGTAGCTATTAAAATAATTTATAAAGAAAAAAATAATGACAATACTTAACAAAAACATCGCATTTGAAACATTAAAAGAGAAACAGTTGTCAAAAGTGTCACACTTTACCTCCATTATAGACAACCTGGCGAGGAAGCGTTCCTGTTGGCGGCACCGACCAACCACTACCTGTAGCAAGGTCTACACAGAGAGCCGTGCATGCACAGTGTTGCAAATATTACGCAACCAGATACCTTGACTGAAATGGTGGGGGCTGGATACACCTGGAGATGCAAATTTAATCTGTGAAACTGTTTGTGTTCTCCAATAAAGAATTCCAACAGGCACAGCAGTCTTGTTTATTCAAATCAGAAGTGGAGGTCACTAACAAGTGTGATCTACAATGCAAAACTGCCTGTTCAAGTCAAAGGAAACACATAGAAGTGAGTGATAAGATAAGCTCTAATTTAGGGTTCATAATGTTGGGCCATGCACAGATCAGATGAATGGAAGCTCCAGGTTACAGACACAAGAATGCTACGTACGTCTGTAGGAATGACTCTAAAAGAGAAGAACAAGAAACAACCACATCCGAGGCTTGTTTATGGCAGCAAACATAGCAGTTAAGCTTGAAGAAAACTGTCTACACTGATAAGGGCATGTCCTGTGTATTGAACCTTAGTCTATGGCAAGAACAGCATTTGATATAACCGAGCAGAAAAAAGGTGCCAGATGACTACCAAATGCATGATCAGGACCCAAACGAACGACCTGAAATGGACAGGACTGTACTCTGAAACAACACAAAAAAGACACAGAAGAAGAAGAAGTAGTAAACGTTTTCACCAAAATTTGGAAATATGTCTGAGACTGTTTGGATCTACCTATGCATGGCTCCATCAAAAATTCTGACAACAGAAAAATTCCTTGGACTTTGCACAATGGATAAATCCATCTTCTCCACAAAAAATGAGATATGAGCATTCCAGATAACTACAGAGGTATATCCGACTGAACAACATTCGGATCAAAAGGTAGGTGAAAACCAGGAATGCCTAAGACTATGGAGAAGTGCGCAGAAAAAAATCATCACTTCAGAATAAGTCACGGAATATTACAAGAAATACTTAGGCACCAAGTGCAATAGGTGCCAACAAGAAGACACACAACATACATCACAGCGACATTACTTTATCCCACACAAGGCAGAAATTCAAACCAGCCAGCTTACTAGCAGATTGACAGGGGGTGACACAAGTAGGCATGCTAGCAGCGACTCCATCTACATCGATACTCTGCAAATCACATTTAAGTGCCTGGCAGAGAGTTCATCGAACCACCTTCACAATTCTCTATTATTCCAATCTCGTGCAGGGCGCGGGAAAAACGAACACCTTCATCTTTCTGTACGAGCTCTGATTTCCCTGTGCTCCAAGACACGGGCAGCTTCTAACAGCACACACAGGCCAAACTGTTTACAACTTTGGCTGAAACTAACTTGAGCTAATTTAACAGTAGTGTTACTCCACAAGACAACTATTTAGGGTAACACCACAATGGCAATCAGCAGTTCCATTGCAGCCAGTAGCAACTTTAAGAACTTGTCACAAAAATTCCAAAGAACGCACTATAATACTGCTGGGTCAATATTAATGCACAACTGGGAAGACAGAAAAAAACTTCAGGAACATTGCTGCGACTACCCAGCTCACAAAAGGACAAATAAGAATATCAAATGACTAATAGAACTACACACAACGATCAACTAGTAATGAAATTCACAGCTTTTAACCCTTAAGTAGCTACATCGGGTGAAAATGACCCGAAAAACTTTTCTTTTGCTTAATTGCTTTGGCACTTTACAGCTCAAACTTGCAGACGGCATGTATTTTCTTTTACTGTTAAGCTGTTTCAGACAGTGTATTCAGAATCACCACTGCCTTCACTGTACTTGATTTGACACAATTGTTTGCATGTTCACACTTATTTTTCACCTGTGGCCCAATGGGAGTGCAAGTGTTCAACCGCAAAATACAGAGGCAACAAGAGTACGAACAACTGCATTTCTTCTTTCCTGCATAAGTAAATCAAATAATTTACCAATATTATTTTTATTTCATATTTTCTTCCCTCAGTCGAAAGTAATGTGACTTGCATCCACAACTAAAATGGGAGATCAAGGAAATAATCAAACCCCTCAAAAACAATAAAACACCTGGGGAGGATTCCATAACTGCAGAATTTTAGAAACATTCAAATAACAAATATCTGGTCAAGCTAACTGAAATCACTGAAAACATTTGGCTAACAGGAGTGATTCCCAAAGACTGGAAGACAGCCTTGATCCAGCCACCGCACAAAGTAGGTGATAAAACTGATGTTAACAACCACAGAGGCATTTCTCTCTTATCGATTACCTACAAAATCTCATCAAAAGCACTGTTAGCTAGGGTAGAACAACAACTCAAACCTCAAATTTTTTTGATTAGATTAATTTACTTTTTGTTCAAATTGATCCATTGTGAGGAGATCCTCCAGGATGTAGAACACGTTAGAAAAAAAAAGAATACACAAAAATAAACATTTACAATGAAGAACAAATATGCTAATGTATATTCCATAGATCCAAAGTTGAGTGATCACCATGAACATGGAACAAGTAAACAAAATTTTTGAATGTATCTTCAATTACGAGGCAATAAACACTAAACAGAAAAATCATTTTACAACAGTTATATACAATGAGTGCATTATTGCACTGAATTTGTACAGACTTCAGATTGTACTAATACTCGCATCATTTGATATCATTAGTGACACTCACATATACCAGTCAGTTCTACTAAGAAAGTCATCAATGGAGTAGGAGGAGTTACCGCCAATAATCCTTTAAGCTGCTCTTAAACTGAGCTTTATTGGTAGTTAAACTTTTTACAGCTACTGGCAAGTAACTGAAAATGTGTGCTTCTGAATAATGGACACGTTAAATCTTTGAGAAGATTATTCTTATTTGCAGAATTGGTTCCGTAACTGAGCTGTTTGTTTCAAAAAATCATATATTTTAATAGCAAATTTCATTCAGCAGTAGTTTATATCCCTAGTGCCCTAAACAGGTCTCTGCGGGATGTTCTTGAGCTTACAACATAAATAATTCTTATTATAAGTTTCTAGAGCTGGAAAACTTAATAGCTTGGCTTGATGAATGGCTCCAAAAAATAACCCTGTGTGATATTACAAAATGAAATTGTGCGTAGTATGTCAGCTTTTTCATTTTTATATCCCCTACATATAACAACTTTCACATTGCAAATAGAGTTTTGTTTAGGTGGTTCAGCAGTTTCTGTGGTGTGCTCCTCCAATGTGGATTTATTATCAAGCTGTAATCCCAAGAATTTATCACTATCCACTTCTTCTACCAGTTTATCATCATATTTTAGGCATACACTGGTGGGAAACTTCTTACAAGTTCTGAACTGCATGTAGGGTGCCTTTCCAAAGTTTAGTGACATAGAATTGGCTACGAACGATCTATTAATGCCCGTGAAAATTTCATTAACTGATTGTTCTAAGGCCACACCTGATTTGCTATTTATTGTAATGTTTATATCATCTGCAAACTAAATAATGGCATCTGGTAATGTTACTGATGAGCAATCACTGATATACACAAGAAAAGTAAAGATCCAAAATGTAACCTTGTGGAACACCACATGCAATTAGTTCCCAGTTGGATGATGTACAATAATTTAATACATGCCTCTTTCCTAATGACATCCTCTGTTTCCTGTTGGAGATACAGGATTTGAACCATTTTGCAGCATTTCCTGTTACACCGTAGTATTTCAATTTAATCAAAAGGATATTGTGAGTGATTTACACGATCAAATGCCTTTGACAGATCACAAAACACACCAGTAGCCTGTAATTTATTATCTAATAAATTAAGTACATTTCCACTGTTTGTGTAGATGGCCTTCTCAGTGTCGGGACCCTTTATAAATCCGAATTGCAACTTCGACAATATATTATTTGTAGTCAGATGGTACCTTCAAAGTCTACTAAACTCAGAAGCACACTCTATAACTTTGTAGACATTTTATCCTAACTACCAGGAAATTTTGATTTTAAAGGTTTTAAGGTGGACGTTACATCTGGTGGGGCAGTGGTTTTAGAAAGAACAGGGCATATTCAGAGTGGATTTTCAACTTAAAGGCAATAATACCATATCTAAAAAAACATCAATCAAATTGGTTGACTTTAGGTATGTTTATGACTCAGCTGATAAGAAGTCACTGTGCGAAATTCTCAATGAACTGTGCATGTGTAGTAAAACCACAGCTCTAATTAAGCAAACAGTCATAAACACCCATTCTGAAACGAAATTTAGAGGTGAAAATTCTGAAAGTTTTGAGACTAAAATTGGAGAGTCAGAAAGGATCGTCTCTCTGCCCTGCTACTTGAGTCCTACAAGAAGTCATAACAGAATGTCATTAGCAAAATTCCATAACAATGAGGGAGTTAGATTAGTTGACAAAAGGGGCACTCTACAAATACACTGTCTTAACATTTGCATATGACCAAGCCATTTTTGCAGCCATTGAAGAGACAACTGCTGCAAGACCAAGCTTAAAAATCAGGCTTACAAATCTCCTTTGACAAAATCAAGTTCATGACAACAATTAAGGCAGCCCCTAGATAATGGAAACTACATATGGAAAAACAGAACTAAAAAGTTCATAATCTAAGAGAAGTAACTGAACAAGACATTTCTGGGAAAAAAGCAATTAACATAAGGGTTTAATACAATGAAAACAACATACCACCTCATGAAGGGTCATAGGTTTTCCTTGTGAATATGCTGCTTGAAAAAGTCTTGGGGCATGCAGCCAGATTGACTGATCACTGGAGAACAAATTTTTAACAGCTTAATGTGCCATAATCATCATCATCATCATCATCATCATCATCATCATCATCATCATCATCATCATCATCAGGTTACTCCTGCTGATTGACATCCTGGACCAGTGCGCGATTTATATACCGGTTGTCTCCAACCTCCACTGCTCCTATGTATGGACTGTGCCATGTGCTTGATGTAGCTCACACCCACTGCACCAGGATGTCGGTCAGCAGAAGTAACCCGAAGACGACATGTTACACCACTGAAAATTCGTTCTAAGTGATCAGTCAATCTGGCTGCATGCCCAAGAGACTTTCAAGCTGTTTAACTATTGAAAAAAGGGCAATGATGAAAGCAAAACAAATCATAGAAAGAAAAGTACTACGGAAAATTTTTGAACCAGTTAAATAGCAATTACGATACAGAAGATGCCATAATAGTGAACTTTACGTACAGACTGAAAAAATTAAGAGATATGGTTAGGAAAAGATGAATCCCAATGGACTGACAAAAAGACGGTTCATATATTCAGTAAATAAAAAATGCATAACACATACTCCAAAGACATTGGAAGGAACAGGGATGAACTCTACATTATGCCACAAGACACTGAGGAATGACTGCCACTCAAAAAGAAATTGCAATTTTCTAAAGGTTTCTGTGAAAAATCCAAGAAAAAGACTGAAGCCACATAAACAGAACAAAGAAGAGAGAAATATACAGAAATGTGGAAGGAAAGAAAGGAGAAACAGTTGCAATAACAGTAGTTCATAGTGGCTCATATGTAAAAGAAGAAGGAGACAAACAATGGTAACGATGATTTCATACGAAGGAAGACAGTTACGATCTGAGAGAATGTAGTAGTAATGGATCAACAGGAAATCAAATTTTTTTTTTATATATAAAATTGACTAAAGTGGTCCAAGAGCATGTAAACAAACACACAATGAAGAACAGTTCCATTAGCTAGTAACATGCAAAAGCTGCAAGTATTTCATCCCAGTGAGTTATTTTGAAGCATTATATTGCTGTTTACCTTTAACAGGAGTGACTGCTCCATACAGGCGCCAGTCAAATGTACTAGGAAGTCCATTCTTCAGTTCAACAGATACATTGTAAGGGAAGGGCTGACCACCATTATAACCTGGTGTGTATTTGCGACCACGGAGTGCTTGCAGTTCCAAGTCAGTTCTATCGGCTAGGTGGTTGACTGCCAGTGTATAGCCCACATTTGCACGGTTTTTTGAATGAATGAACCTTTAAATAATTTACAAAATGATAACAACAAATCAAACATGAGATTTGTGAAATCTGTCTAGAGAGTATAGATAGATACAGATATAGAAACACGTGAATTAGTAAATAAATACATTCTGGTAGTACAAATGAACACTGCTAGCTAAAATATAAAAACTACACACAAGAACTATATTAGGTAAATTCATTAGTGCTGATCATTGCTTTTTGTCCTCCTCTTTCTCCTTTTTTTAGTTAAAAAACTATTTTTTCCATTCTGACAGCCAGCCTGCAAAACTTTCGATACCACACCAATAGTCGCCATGTTACCGTTAAAACAAAACAAAAAATCAAATTGACTGTATGGAGCAATTTATTATTGTAGATGACGATGGGTCAACTAATTCATGCAAGAAGGAGATCAGTAAACAAATCACTATGTTAGTAGGTGGTCCTGCACCAAAGAAGTAAGTTGATTTTTTCTATCAGGAAAGTCAGGGACAGCGTTTTCTGGTATGAGAGAAGATAAATAAAGGAGGAGGGGGATTAATACCAGTACAACACACTTTTTACCAAGAAGATGTTTCAGTAATGGAAAAAATGAGGAACTGAAACTTATTGCTGCAACATCCATCCCTTTGATGTTCCTCTCTAGCATCATACGGATATAAATTTGTGATGAATAAGTTTTTGGTGAGATGAGGAGGGTATGGCTACTATACTTACTTCTCAGAGGCTCTACTTCCGGGATGGAATCCACTCACTGGAAAAATGTTGACCTGTGTGAGGCAAACTCACACTCTATCAAAAAATAATTGAATTTTAGAGAGAAAAGGACCTTTTGCACGCACGTGGAAAATTTCACGCCTTGTCACAGTGAATAGTTGATCTGCTGCTGGAAACTTCTTCAACCAAAACCTATCTGCAAACAAAACCTGTAACTTCCTACTTCCTCACCTACATTTCACACTCCGCAGCTATTATTTCAAAACTGATTTTCTGAACTTTGTTCTATAGTGAAGACAACCCTACCCATTAACCTTCATCACACAGTGGCTTTCATCACTCTTGTGGCCTCTGCAATGCACTGAGCAGACCCTATACTATAAGTAATTCACTTCTTTGGCACACAGCTCCTCTAAATATCATTTACACCTTGTTTCACAACTTTTCTTATGCAATTTTACCACAAGTAAGGTCACCTCAAGCAGTGAAGGACCTACTTCAAGGTGTATATGCAGACAAGGAAAACAATTCCTGGATTTTTCCTGGAGTTCCTGGTTACAAACACATTTTTCCCCAGGTGAAAATACACTTTTTCCATGTTAAGTGACAATATACTTTCCCCCAGAACCATAACACTTATCAGTTCTTTGAATGGTTAAGTTATACACCGGCATAGACTTTAGCACTTTAGAAAACCAACCCCAGAGGGGAAGGGAGGGAAATGTGTTTTGGAAAGATCTTTGATGTGCAGCAACATGTACACTGTCATAAACAGAACAGGATATCAGAGGATACTCCAAGACCATCGGAATTTTGTAAATAATATTAAAATGCATAATTTGGCTTAAAGTGCACATTTGTATATTCAGATTCACAAAGAAGTAGGTCCCAGCCTGATATTAAGCTTTTCAGTGTGAGTTACGGGATGCAAATTTTCTTGGAGTGCCAATAATGTAGGAAATACTACAGTTTGTTCTTTATTATTGAATAAAGCCATATGTGCCAGATGATGAAAAAGTGCACTTGAAATTTGGCAAACAGTTGAAACTACCCAACAGTGTGAAATGAAACACTTCACTACAAATAAACTGACTGCCTCTGCAGGAAAGATTATTGAAAGTCAAATTTCTTTACCAAATCAACAAAAATAACTTCATTGTTCTATAAGGTGATTAATGCTTGACTGCCAAAAATGTGGAAACAAAATCAGTAAATTGAAACTAAGTTAGCCTTCTGTAATTACATGAATGTATTTTAATTCACTAGATAGCTCCTGGCCACAGAAATCAATTTGTTTTCATTTCGTGTGAGAGCTGCAAATGACCACCCCCCTCCCCTGTACAACTCAGACTGCTCCGCATATGGGGGAATCTGGCAGTTACTGTACTGGCGCACCAGAAATATTATTCCGGGCAGCATCTGGCTGCTTGTTGCTACTGCTGATACAGCTAACAGACACAATTCAAGTATCCAGCAGCAGGAGATGATAGTGCTCATACGTGACTCAACTGCGCATGCGCATGAGCCCACTGGCAACTGCTCAAACGAACCTAATGCAGACGGTTGGGATGTCACGCTCATCGGAAACAGTTTGTTGTCATGAAGTACTGCATAGCCTTTGTCCTAAAGCCTTTGACACGTTTTGCTATTGGCAGACTCTTGTGTGTGTGCACTGTGTTTTGTTGCTGTGAATGACACATTTCCTTTCCAACTTAAGATTTATTATTTTTTTTCTTTCTCATTTATGTTTTATTGCTGCAGTATTATTCTACAGTAGTGGGATACAGTAAAATTCTTTGTTAGAGTATCAGTTTTTACCAGTCAAAACAATAAAACTTTAAAAAACTATGAAAAATTTCCAGAATTCTATAAATTTCCCAGGTTTTTCCCTTTTTTCTCCCAGACGAAAAAATTCCCACATTTTCCCCGGATTTCTCATCTGTCCCAGGGATATATACACCCTGTTCTCCAAAAATCCATATCACATGCAAGTTGAAGTACAAATACCATCCAACTATGTATAAGCAATGGTCTTACCAACTCAAAGCTTATACAGGGAGCGAACTAGTATTTCAACATTAGTATGCAGAAAAAAATTCTATATTTTGAATATGCACCCCTAATCAAATATTTGGTGCAATTAAAGGAACTGCAATCCAGTTTTTAGTTGGCTGCCTGACAGCAGGCACTTTGAAGGGTGACTTTGTTAAATACAACATGTGGGCAAACACTTCCTCAACAATACACACCCCCACATGTACCAACTATTTGTGGTGCCAAGGATTGTGAAAGCCTAATGCTAATGGTCACAGGAGAATTTGAATGCAAGGTTGTCATATCAAGCATACTCCAGTCATCCAGCTGCTTTATCATTCACTATAATGAATGTATCACATAAATGTGATCGCACAGTGCAATGTTTACTGACCAGCTGTGGGAGCCAACGCAGGATGAATAGTCTGTGTGGGCTTCACATGTGCCCTTCAACAACCATTTCTTCCCACACCTAAGCACCCAACGTAGCAATATCAGTTTTAAAGGTTTGTTCTTGTGGACAAGATGGTTGTACGTGGTGGACTCTTTCTCTAAGTTACCAGTCAGATGTCAACAGCCACAACACAGACTGCAATATGGGCACTGGTGTCAATCATTGCAACAAAGTCCCTGTGGAGTTAAAAAAAAAAAAAAAATTAAAAAAAAACTGGATCCAGGTCCTGGCCATCTCTCCTCTCCACTCTGCTCCACAGTTCTGCTGAAGGAGAGGGATCGGCAAGTACATTTTAGGCTCAAATATAGAAGACAATGAAAACAATGACATTCTAGGAAGCACTGATAGGCTTCCCCTGCCCCAAATGCAGGGTCTTACTGGATTTGGCCTAGTCATCCCAGGAAATAGTCTCACCTGCACCATGTGCCTGCACCATTCACCACTCACCTGGGTAGACACAAGAGGTCACCTGGGTAGACACAAGAGGCTTAAAATCCCAAAAGTCACAAAACGCCAAGAACAACTGATATATGATCAATATTAATCAAAACTGTGACATTCCTACAACAGTGCCATCACAAGACCAACACAATCACAACACGAATGTTCCAGCATCGTCCCCAGTCCACTAACCACCAGTTGACTTGTGCCTCAATCCATACCTCTCTTGCCAACTGGATAATGTTACAACACATGTCGTCATCACCATCATCCACTGCAACAGCAGGAGGGACAAGTGTGTGACTCAATAAGGACAGACTCCTTTATAAACCACCAGGAAAGTGATAACCCACATCTTAGCAGGTGGTTACAAGCACTGTGCCGAAACCTATAGTGGCTATCTGAACACCTCATCCACAATGGTGTAGTCCTACATTCTGGTGTCTGATAAAGAAAAGCACCCCTGGCTAACTGAGCCAGATTTTACTAATGTCATTAGCAGGCCTGCAGTTTGTTAAGAAAGAAAGGATTTTGCATTCCCGACAAAGACCAATGTCTATGCTGTTCTGGCCCAACAGATTCGCCCAAAGTAGGTATTACAAGCTAAACAGCTGGTAGCCACATCAAGTAAAGCCAATCACACTGTCACCGTCAGTCAGTATCTTGCATACTGGAGACCGCATAAACAACATCTCGAACTATCAAGTTCTTAATGGATCTGGTCACTGTTTGGATATTTTGTGAATTGAATGTATAACGAATTCAGGTTTCTCTTAACAATACTCATTCGCCTCAGCAATTTCATTGTGTATTTGCTCAAATATAACAAACTTGTGTGTGAACCGTTTCAAGTATAGTGTATCAGCACATAACACGTGTGTTAGTAAAAAATACTCAATTATTTAGTGTTGAGTTGGACACTTCACTATCAGCATCATGTAATGGTCATATGCGCACAACCACGTTGTTGTTGCTGTTGTGGTCTTCAGTCCAAAGACTGGTTTGATGCAACTCTCTGTGCTACTGTATCCTGTGCAAGCTTCATCATCTACAAGTACCTACTGCAGCCTGCATACTTCTTAATCTGCTTAGTGTATTCATCTGAATCAACCTCAACAATTTTTAGCCTTCACGCTTCCCTCCAATACTAAATTGTTGATCCCTTGATGCCTTAGAATGTGTCCTACCAACTAATCCCTTCTAAACAATTTGTGCCACAAGTTCCTCTTCTCCCCAATGCTATTCAGTACCTTCTCACTAGTTACGTGATCTACCCATCTAATCTTAGCATTCTTCTGTAGCACTACATTTCGAAAGCTTCTATTATCGTCTTGCCTAAACTATTTATTGTTCATGTTTCACTTCCATACATGGCTACACACCACACAAATCCTTTCAAAGTGGACTTCTTGCTACTTAAATCTATACTCCATGTTAACAAATTTCTCTTCTGCAGGAACGCTTTCCTTGCTACAGCCAGTCAATATTTTATATCCTCTCTACTTTAACTATCATCAGTTATTTTCCTACCCAAAACAGCAAAACTCATCTACTACTTTAAGTGTCTTATTTCTGAATCTAATTCCCTCAGCATCACCTGATTTAATTCGACAACATCCCATTATTCTCATTTTGCTTTTGTTGGTGTTCATCTCATATTCTCCTTTGGAGACACAGCCCATTCCATTCAGCTGTTCTTCCAGGTCCTTTGCTGTCTATGACAGAATTAGAACTTTGTCGGCAAACATCAAACTTTTTATTTCTTCTCCATGGATTTTAATTCCTACTCTAAATTTTTCTTTTGTTTCCTTTACTGCTTGCTCAATACACAGATTGAATAACATTGAGGAGAGGCTACAACCCTGTCTCACTCCCTTCCCAACCACTGCTTCCCTTTCATGCCTCTTGACTCGTATAACTGGTTCCTGTACAAATTGTAAATGGCCTTTCGCTCCCAGTGTTTTACACCTGCCACCTTCAGAATTTGAAAGAGTATTTCAGTCAACATTGTCAAGAGCTTTCTCTATGTCTACAAATGTTAGAAACGTAGGTTTGCCTTTCCTTAACCCATTTTCTAAGATAAGTCATAGGTTCAGTATTGCCTCGCGTGTTCCAAATTTCTACGCAATCCCAACTGATCTTCCCCGAGGTCAGCTTCTACCAATTTCTCCATTCATCTGTAAAGAATTCGTGTTATTAATTTGCAACTGTGACTTATTAAACTGATAGTTCGGTAATTTTCACACCTATCAACACTTGCTTTCTTACGTATTGGATTTACTATGTTGTTCTTGAAGTCTGAGGGTATTTCACCTGTTTCACACAACTTACTCACCAGGTGGAAGAGTTTTGTCGTGTCTGGCTCTCCCAAGGCTATAAGTAGTTCTAATGGAATTTTGTCCACTCCTTGGGCCTAGTTACACCTTAGGTCTTCCATCACTCTGTCAAATACTTCATGCAATATCATAGCTCCCATTCCATCTCCATCTAAATCCTCTTCCATTACCATAATATTGACTTCAAATACATGACCCTTGTATAGGCCCTCTATATATTCCTTCGACCTTCCTACTTTCCCTTCTTTGCTTCAGACTGATTTTCCATCTGAGCTCTTCATATTCATACAAGTGGTTCTCTTTTCCCCAAAGGTCTCTCTAATTTTCCTGTAGGCAGTAGCTATCTATAATTCAAGAACAGTCTTAATCGCATTTATTATTGTTATAATACCGCCAACCGGTTTCAACTCGACATAGGGGTCATCTTCTGGGCGTTTACACCATTGGTCAACTGCTGGTGTAAACGCCCAGAAGATGACCCCTACGTCGGGTTGAAACCGGTTGGCGGTATTACAACAATAATAAATGTGATCAAGACTGTTCTTGAATTATTGATTAATCATACTAATCACTGCTTCTCTCCACAACCATGTTGTCCAAAAATCTAAGTAGCTATCTAACTCCTAGAGACACATGCTTCTACATCCTTACATTTGTCCTCTAGCTATCCCTGCTTAACCATTTTGCACTTCCTGTCGATCTCATTTTTGAGACGTTTGTATTCCTTTTCACCTGTTTCATTTACTGCATTTTCATATTTTCTCCTTTCATCAATTAAATTCAGTATCTCTTCTGTTACCCAATGATTTCTACTAGCCCTTGTCTTTTTACCTACTTGATCCTTTGCTGCCTTCACTATTTCATCTCTCAAAACTACCCATTTTTTCTTCTACTGTATTTCTTTCCCCTGTTCTTGTCAGTCATTCCCTAATGCTCTCTTTGAAACCCTCTACAACCTCTGGTTCTTTCAGTTTATCCAGGTCCCATCATCTTAAATTCCTACCCTTTTGCAGTTTCTTCATTTTTAATCTACACTTCTTAATCAATAAATAGTGGTCAGAGTCCACACCTGCCCTTGGAAATAGTTTACAATTTAAAACCTGGTTCCTTAATATCTGTCTTAGCAATATATAACCTATCAAAACCATGTAACACATCAAAAAGTAATTCAAAGACCAACATTCAATTACAAACTTTTTGTTATTAGTGCGAACAGTCATTTGTTTGGTGCTGAGGTAGAATAATACATGCTAGGTAAATATACCATACACAGTAAGAAGGGAAAGATTTATTAAATCTACTTAAAACAGCTAACTGAAAGGAACTTCAATAGCTAGACAATTGGTCAAATAACACAATTACCTCATATTCTGCCTGAACAATTCTTTCCTCTGAGAATGTTCTACGTCACTAACATAGCTCTTCTTGTGGATGTGTTTGAACTCTTCAAATGCTTTGTCTACATGTTTGTCATAATTATGGACAAATTCTTTCATTGGATTGAAAGTGTATATGTGTTTACTTCCAGGTCCCGGGAATGATGTGCACGTCATATCTGCAACAAAAGACAGAATTAAATGATCAAAGAAAGAAATGGCACATACAAAAATATGCATGTACACAAAACAGATTGTAAATGTGGTAACATCCTATTTTTCTTAGTGTCATGACTAATACTTTCACAATGGTTTCAATATACTCTCGCCAGATAGTTTAGATAAACAGAATTGTGACCGACATACTGCATTATTATTATTATTATTATTTTTATTTTTATTTTTTTTTCCGGGGAAGGGGGGGGGGGTGAGGGAGGGGTAGGGGAGGTGCATACTTGAGAAGGGTTTGCATGTAACTTAAAAAGTAGGCAATACGGTGAACTACAATAGTCTGTTGGCTGGCTCCTCTTACTTGACTTGTTGAAAAATCAAAAACGAAGTTATTTGAATTGATGTATAAAAAAAGTTGCAATAATCGTGAAATTCACATAATTAACAAATCACCATTAGCATGTCTTTTTTTATGATTTCAACTGCTAATACACTGCCTGACAAAAAAAAGAAGCACCGTTTAGTGTTGTTACAAGCCAGAAATGGGTATAAGAAGAGATTTGAACATCATCACATATTGATCAATCACTGTGATGACACAGATATACCATGTACTTGGGTGAGAAAGCTTATCAGTTCCTGACATATCGAAAGGGGAATATTTTTTGGTCTTTATTTGGCTGTCTGGTCAAATAGTGTGATATCCATATTTGAGAGGCATTTTGATGTGACATTGGTCCAATGTTGAACCACAGGGGAATGCGAGACACGCATATTCATTGCCACGGTTCCATTCAATCACATCTGACCGTAACAATGGAGGATCACTGTATTCTGCACCTTGCATATGTTAACCCCTTTACATCTGCACATGCCATCCGAGGATAAGTAGTGGAATCCCTGCAACATTCTAGTCATCTCGCATCATTGGTCAGAGACTAGGAGCAGTTCGGTTACGAAATTATTGTTATGTCTATAGGCTGCTGTAAAGACAACACAAACGGCTGCATTTGGAGTTATGTCATGATCCGGAAGCATGGAATGGTGATGAATGGCATCGCACTGTGTCCAGTGATGAATCATGTGTAGCACTGTGCTGGATAATAATCATTGACAAGCATGGTGGCAAAGTGGGGAGAGGTCTCATTCTTCCAATGTTGTGAGAGGCACAGCGGTGTTACTCCTGCCGCCATGATATGGGGAGTCACTGGGCTTTGATCTCATGTTATAGCTTGTAGTGGCTGAGTGATCTCTGCTGGCCCAACAGTATGTCACAGACATCCTCCTGTGTTACCTCACATGCCATGCTACAGTATCACTGTGCCATTTTTCAACAGGAGAATGTTCATCTACATATATTAAGTTTGTATACCTAAAAACAAAGATGATGTGACTTACCAAACGAAAGCGCTGGCACGTCGATACACACACAAACACAAACATACACACAAAATTCAAGCTTTCGCAACAAACTGTTGCCTCATCAGGAAAGAGGGAAGGAGAGGGAAAGACGAAAGGATGTGGGTTTTAAGGGAGAGGGTAAGGAGTCATTCCAATCCCGGGAGCGGAAAGACTTACCTTAGGGGGAAAAAAGGACAGGTATACACTCGCACACACACTCATAGCCATCCGCCAAGTTTGTGTATGAAATGCGTGCTGTTGACCTGGTCTTGTGGCCAGCAAACTCCCTAGATCTGTCCTGAAACAACTGTGGGACCAGCTCTACAGTCAATTCCACCCCAGTGCAAATATAAACGATATACTGGATCAGTTACAACAGTTTGGGCTAACTTGGCACAGGAAAGGATATAATGTATTCATGACATCTGTCCCAACTATAGTAAAGGCATCCATGCCAAAAGGGATGCAGCATCACACTGATAAGTGGGCTCATATACTGCCAAGTTCCTTCTAAATTTGACTTGAGATTGTAATCACTGAAATAATATCACATACCCTCACAACGGGTGAAGTTTCACTCAACTTCTTGATCCCTCCATCTCTCCTTGAATTTTGCTATAAAAATTGAATAAAATGTAACAAAGTTTTACAAATGTTGAATATTGCTCTTTATGAGTCTGCGGCAAGTAAAACAAAGATTTACAATGGTATAGGCAGTTCCAAGATGACTGTGGAGAAGTTCAAGATGACTGTTTTCCTGGACACCTCAGCACATCAACAACTGACGAAAATGTGGGAAAATTGAAAGAAATGATTATGAACTATCATTGAATCACAATCAGAGAAGTCACCAATGATGCCAGCACGAAATGAAATATTTTTCAAAGTTTTGGGTATGAAACATGTGACACCAAAATTTGTGCCAAAGGTGTTGAATTTCGAGCAAAAATGACAGCGAAAAGACGTTGCTCAAGACTTGCCAAATGAAAACAACAATGCAGAACTACTGAAACATATCACGACAGGTGAAAAAACACGAGTGTACAAGTATGACGTTGAAACTAAGGCTCAATTGTCCCAGTGGAGGCACCCTGGATCACCAAGACTGTAAAAAGCTCAGCCACTGTGGTCAAAAGCGAAGATTTTGCTCACTGTTTTCTTTGATTTTGTTGGCCAAGTCTGAATCATCTCCAAAATGCTCATTGAGTATTAATCACAGAACCACCGTTACAAATAAATTCCTCCACAACAAATACACGATGCTCACCAAGCCACGCCATGGCACACTGAAAATGGCTTCTACACTGCTTTCAAACAAATCACACTCCACATCAGTGTCCTCACAACAACTCACACACTGGCTATGTAAAAAGCAAGAAGTTTAGTGCCGGGCCCTGTACTCAAAACTTCCATTACACATTTTACGGTCAGTAGCATAAAGGCCATTTACTGTGCCCAGATTTGTTGGAATTTACGTGTAGGTATGAAAAAGAAAAATGCCCCGCACAGTGCAGAAAGCGACAATGGATGAGTAATATGGACTGGCCAATGAGGGGGTCACTTGCACTTTGCAGTTGTATGGGGAAAGGGGGGGGGGGGGGGGGGTGCTGTGGACTCCAAATAATAAAGTACGAACTTATGGTAGCATTGAAGAGCCACGTATGAACATGGTGTCTGAAAAGCTTTTGAAAGAAGCTGCATAAATTTTCAGTGAGATCTCAGTAAAGTTTCAATGTGGTGCAGAGATTGGCAACTTGCTCTAAATGCTCAGAAATGTAAAATTGTGCACTTCCACAAAATGAAAAAAACGTAGAATACTATGACTATAATATCAATGAGTCATTGTTGGATTGAGCCAATTCATACAAATAACTGAATGTAACACTTTGTAGGGATATGAAATGGAATGATCACACAGGTTAAGTCACAGGTACAGCAGGTGGTAGACTTTGGTTTGTTGGTAGAATTCTGGGAAAAAAAAGTGAAATCAGTCTACTAAAGAGACTGCTTATAAATCACTTGTGCAACTGGTTCTAGAATATTGCTCAAATGCGTGGGAGCCGTATCAAATAGGATAAACAGGGGATATACAACGTACACAGAGAAGGGCAGCATGAATGGTCACAGGTTTGTTTAATCCATGGGAGACTGCCACAGACATACCGAAGGAGCCAAACTGGAAGACTCTTAAAGACAGGCATAAATTGTCCCAAGAAAGTCTGTTAGCATAACAGAATGTACCCTCTGCCATGCACGTCGTGATGGTTTGCAGTGTATAGGTGTAGATACAGAAACCATGTTTTGCAATTTCGTAGTGAGTTGTTTAAATGTATAAGCTGTTTTAATACCTGACACTGCATGGGGGGGGGGGGGACACGTCTACCAGGAAATTCGAAAAATGAGATAACTTATTACAGGGAACAAGTACAGTTTGGCATCTCGCAATACATCAATCACTTATAATCAACCCACAACAAGCAAAATGACGTCAATGTGCACTTATATGGACATTTGTAACCAGGTATCTCATCACGCCACAGTAGCTGGTGACTTCAATCTACTGAGTGTGCTCTTGGATGAGGTAGCTGATGGGAGTAATTGAACATACACTGACATTAATTGCTTTTTGCTCTGTCAGCTAGCAGACAGTGTCGTGTTTATGTCTATAGGTGCACAAGTGACATACTGAGTTAACAACTGCTGGAATGTTAACTTCAACTGAGATTTAAATCATCTGATTTATTGACATGCAAAATACAGTGTGTTTATAAATGAGTATTGGGGTTTTAATGTTTTATAATATATATTATATTAAACTTACAGTTATAAATTATATGTCAAATGAAAGAGCAACTCAGTTTTACCAAGAACCTTATAAATGTTCAATGTGAGCACCATTTCTCACATGGCACAAATCAAGTCTGTACCCAAGCGGTGGATAGGATGCAAGGGGCCCAGTGACAGGGCTTGCTTTGCATGGCCTCTACATTTACTCAACCTAATGCCATGCGATTTTTTCCTTTGAGGCTTCATCAAGGATTGTGTGTACGTGCCTCCGCTATCAGCAGACCTCCCTGAATTAAGAAACCGGGTCAATCACACCTATCAACATTTGGGAAGAACACACCCAAAATCAGTTCTCTCTTTCCTGTCCAGCGATTTAGTGCAGCATGCAGTGATTTACATTGATTCTGTTCATGTGATTTTTAGTTACCAGTGTCAGTTAATCTATTTTGCTTAGTTACTCAGAAGTGTATTATATCGCAAGAAAGTGCACAATGCAAAGAAGAGAGATCCTTAGAGTAAAGAGTGTTCGCTTGTGTTTAATGTGATTACAGCGCAGTTACAGTGTTCTTCCGGGATGAGCCACGTCCCCCACCAGGTCGCTGCTCGATCACGAGTTTGTCATCACACTACAAGTTTCACTGCATGACAGACAGGGCAAATCATGTTAAAAAAGATAAAACAGTTATTTTCTGTCACGTTAATGTTCTGTCTTAATGTGAACTTTTTTCAAAATAGTTTTCATAAAATCGCTAGTCAAATCTTGTTTGACAAGAAATACTTACTTGCTGGTATCTGGAACACATTCGGATTTGGTGGGGAATCTGAATATTCATCATATTCCAGATAGTAATGATCATAATGAGAACCAAGAAGAGAATTATAGCCTTTCATCTCATAACGGACTGGAATAGCAACCATATTTTGAGGTGGTTTTTGTGCTGCCCCCTGCAAGAGAGGGATGAGGCTGCATTACTATGAAATTTGAATGCATGCTTCACTCTTTTACACACACACACACACACACACACACACACACACACACACACACAAAATTATATACTTTACGACTATAAGCTGCATTTTTTCTTTGAAAAATATAAAAATGTCCAGTGTTTGATATAAAATTCCCACCAGTCATAAAAATGTCCATATATTTGATGCCACAAGAAATGTAAGTTTTATCTCACAACATTGGATTCAATTGGCAGCAGCAGTGCATCAATGAGACGAACATGAGTTGTGGGAATTCACAAGCTTGCTAATACTGTCTCCCTCCCGCCCCAACACCACAAACCCAGAGCACTGTCTAGCCTATAATGTGTCATTGCAGTCTACAGTCCCAGTGAAACTGATTTGTGTTATCAGAAACAGTACAATATTTTTTGTTAGTAGCTAGTTTCATAATGGAAAAAAATAAAAGGTATTCATATGATGCAGGCTATAAATAGAAAGTAATAGCATATGCAGAAGAATATGGAAACAGCAGCTGAGCAGCATTTCGGCCCTCCACAGTAGAAAAAAACCATTCACAATTGATGGGCTAGTAAAGAAGAACTGAAAAACATAAGGAAGATTATATGTGCAAATATATAAAGGACTGAATGCAAAATCACCAAAACTAGAAAATGGCATACTGAAATGGATTCAAGGACACCATCAAAATGGCAATGGAATTAATACAAAAGTGATTCAAATAATACATGCTCGTGAGCTAACGCTACAATGGGCCTAAAGACTCTAAAGGGTGGAGTTGGTTGGTGCTACAGATATATGAAGCATCTTGGACTTAGCATGCAAAACAAAACCAAAATATCTCAGAAAATGCCACAAGGGTACGAAAACAAAATATTATCTTTCCATCAGTTTGTTACTCAGCATCAAAAGAAAACCAGTGTGAAACTAAACCAAATAACGAATATGGACAAAACTCCTTTGACATTTGATGCAAGTAACAACTGTTGCCATTAAATGTGCCAAAACTGTAAAAACAAGAGGACATGAAAAAATGCACTACAGTGTTGTCCTTTCATGTTGTGCTGACAGCACTAAAGTTAATGTACTGATTATTTTCAGGTGCAAGAAAGGCCAAAATCTTCTGAAATTCCGCCAAGTGGTGGTGTTCATGCATGTGAAAAGGATGGGATGGACAAGCCTGGGAGAGAAGGGAAGGTGCTTTACTGAAAAAGATCTTTCTTCTTGTGCTAGATCAGTTTAGTATTCATTTGAAAAATTCTGTGAAAGAAAAATTGAGATGGGGAAATATAGAGCTTGCTAATATTCTGGGAGGACTTACTTCACAATTGCAACCTCTTGATGTTTCAATAAATAACCAGTTTAAAGGGTACATATGAGAGGAATAATAGATGAAACCTAAAATGAACTCGCACCGAAAGGAGCTTTAAAATAATCTACTATCAAACAAGTGCGTCTGTAGATAAAACAGTCTTAGTCTAGAATGAGAGAAGACGTTATTGTTAAATCTTTCAAGAAGTGCAGCATAAATAACACTCTTTGTGGCAATGAAGGCCATCTTACATATGAAGAGCACAACAATGATGACAGAGAGGATGAGGAAGAAGAAGAAGTAAGTTCAGATGACACTTTTCAGGGATTTTAAAGGTCAGTTTGGTTTTATAATATAAAATCTTTTTTTAGTCTAGCTTTGTAACCTAATAATAAAAATGGTAAGAAAGTCATTTAAAAAAAACTGCTTAAAAATTTAAGTGTGTCATAGTCCAAGCACGTTATAGTCTGTAAAATATGGTATATACACCTTAAGAATTATATGCAAGAATATTTCACTACTGATATTGGTAAGAAAGGTTTTTTTAAACACATCCCCCACACACTCAGAGTAGAAGTGATTAAAACTGACACCATGTACCGTGTGATCATTAAAACATGAAAGGATGGTAGGAAAAGATAAATAACTCTTAAGTTCACGGTTGACTTCGCATACCTTACAATTAAGATTCAACAATGATACAGGTATATTTATCCCAAATACCAATTGAGATTCAACAAGGGAACAGTTATATTTATCCAAATACCCTCAATGCACTCAGAATATCACATCTATGACAAAGTTAAACTGAATCAGAAAATGTAAAATATTGTTGTACCATAACATAATCTTAGAACAGAAAATAAAATTTCAGGGATACCTTGTAGTAGATCCACATTGTGTATTTGTTCACTTTGGCTCCAACTTTATCAACAAATCGCCACTTCTCACAGGACACTCCATTTACAACTTCTTTGCCAATAAGCTAATAAAGAGGAAAAAAAATTAAAAGATACAAATAGTATGTCAAAATATAATTGTTCTAAAAATAAGTAACATCTTCCTCCTCTCCTAACAAATTTCAAACACACTCATTACATAACGCATATGTAAGTTAATAATTACCTGAAAATCTGAAAGATCTGGTAGCACAGCTTGTGGTTCGATTTTAAACTTGTCAGTCCCATTTACTTGGAGGCATGTCTGCTTGTTTAACTGAGTGTCAGTAGATACAGGAGCTACCTTTATGCTTGTCCCATATTTTGAAGATTTACTCAGTTGAAAAGTTTTCACCATATCTGCAGGCAATAAAAAATGTACATTTGCACCTTCTAAGGCTCAGACACAGTGGTGGATACAGAAAAACCTCAAGGAGGGGGCACTAAAGATATCTTGAGCTACCTTTACTTTTATCGTAAAAAAAAAAAAAAAAATCAAGTCACATGCAAATTTTAAGAAAGTTTTATTCAAACTGATTATACGTATATACAAGACAATCCCATCTTATGATATAAAAAAGTTACAATTGTGGTTCTCTTTCTTAAGTGATTAATTCTATGCACCTATTCTTCCTGGCAAATTGGTTATTACATCGTCAATAGGACAATCAATGTCAGGATGAGTGTTCAACAGAGTTAAGCCATTGTCGACCTCAGCCATGACTTTGTACATCACAATGTTGAAAAACTTCTTTCTACTGTAGCAATAGATGCAGGTAGACAAGTAAATATTTTGTACAGCGTTGCAAAGTAGGATAGTCAGATCTAGGACAAATAGACAACTTATTACTTATTCATTCTTCAGTCTTAATATTTCTGCTTCTGAATGTAAACTAGCTTCCTATTTGGCAAATAGTCCATATTTGTAACGCTACATATCAAAGGTTCTCTGTACAAGAAATCAGTAGAATATTTGTGACTTTTCTTGAACAAATACCAGACAGAATAACGTGTCTAAATCACTAAAATTGCCGTTAGTTTTTTCGTAGATATGTGTTAGCTATCTATGTGCCAGACAAACGTATAAAATACAATGACGCGGACACGCGTGCTACATAGGGAAGTACAACTACTCGTCAACTCTATTCAGTTGAGTCTGTCTGACGAACGAAACGAACAAATAGCGTGAGGGCTGACTGGAGGGGGCAGTGTGGGTGGCAACGCAGGCAGCCCCGCAAGGGGGGGGGGGGGGGCATGTGCCATCCCCCCCCCCCATATGTACCCGCCACTGCTCCAGGAAGCAGCTATTATGGTAGCCAAGTATGTGTTGCATGCACATGGTTTCGTTAGATGAACCTTTCCTTAGGAACAAAACTGAGTTTCCTGTTGAAAATGAAGAGCTCAGTCACATTACCCTCTTGAGATAGGAGGAGGAGGAGGAGGAGGAGGAGGAGGAGGAGGAAGAGGGAGGAGAATACTAAGAGTTTAATGTCCCGAAAATTACTTTGAGCAGAAAGTTGGAGAACTGACTCGTGAGGGTAATATTTCAGACCACACAGTAACTAACAGACCTGAGCTTTTCAAATCAGTTAATGTAAAGGAGAGCATTCTTATCATAAGACCGTTATAGCATCACTGACTACACACGTTACAAGGAATGTGAAAAAGGTTAGGAAAATACTGTTGTTTAATAAGCCTGATAGGAAACGAATTGCAGAGTATGTGAGTAGCCAAAGTCAGATATCCTGTTCTGAGGATGAAGATGTGGAACAAAAATCCAGAAACAAAGTGCCTTAGACATTAGCTCTGTTAGAAAGTTGCTACGAAAGAAAAGAGAGCTTAAGCGAGGTCAAAGTCCAGTTCATAAACAAGATGAAGAAATCAAAAACGAACATAAGAAGAGCAATGCAAGATGTGTTCAATAATACCATAGTAAAAGTTTGCCAACTGATATGTCTAAAAATCATATGAAGTCCTGATGCTAAGTCTGAAAGTCGATTGAAATCATCCCGTAGTTTGTATTTGGAGAAAACGTATGGCCTACTTAGTGATACTATGTACAGGAAGATTGATGATGACCCTACAGCATGTGTGCAACAGAAGACGTGTACACTCCTGAATTCTTCCGCGTTACCTCCAGAGACCTTCAAGCGGTTAAGGCCACATAGCATCATACCACCAAGGCTGTATGGTCTTCCTAAAGTGCACACATAAGGGCCTACAGTGAATAATATTGATGCCCCCATAAATGGTTTAGCCAAACATCTGCTTTCTTGCCGACATCAATGGTTGGCAAATGTCCACATAATATACAGAACTCAACCAATTTTATCAACAGTCTGGGGACTCTCCACCTTCGTAGTTCAGATGTTTTCCTGAGTTTTGATGTAGTATCTCTCTTGAAAAAGGTACCTCTTGCTGATTCCTTGGTACTAATTGGTAAACAATTTCAGTCAGGCCTCATTGTTTTGTTTCGGCACTCTCTTTCCTCAACCTATTTTTTGTTTAACCAAGAATATTTTGAAGATACAGACTGTGTCACCATGGGCAGCCCCTTGTCTCCCTGGTGGCTAACTTCTTTATGGAGGATTTTGAGAAAAGAGCACTTGACTAAGTTTTTTGGAGGTATATGGATGATACTTTCATACTGTTGCCCTACGGAGAAGATAAGTTAGTGGAGTTTTTACACCATCTTACCTCTATTCATGAGAACATTCGATTTACTGTGGAATCAGAGGAAGATGGTTGTCTGCAATTCCTGGATGTTCTGGTTAGATAGAAGACGGCTCCCTGGGACATTCCATTTATTGTAAGCCCACTCAAACTGATTTGTACTTGCACTCTTCAAGTTGCCATCACCCATCCCAAACCATGAGTGTGCTTAAAACCCTTGTACACAGGGCCCATACAGTGTCAGATGCAGATAGTTTACCTAAAGAGTATCCACATTTAAGGGCAGTGTTAAGAGACAATGGCTACTCGACCCAGAAAATTAAGAGGGCATTCTCAGCTAAAACCAAGAACCCGGAAATGGATACAGAGGAGAATTCGCCAGCAAAGTCCCTAGCTTTTCTTCCTTTTGTTGGAAATATTTCCTTCAAAATAGCAAGGATCCTTAATAACTTTCTGGTGAAAGTGATTTTCCACCCACCAACTAAGATTTTGGACCTGCTGGGATCAGTAAAGGATAATTTGTTATAGTAGAAGGCAAGAATTTACCAAATACCTTCCCAGTGCAGTATGGCCTATATACAACAAACAACACGCGCAGCAGAAGAACGTTGCACAGAATATAAACGTCCCACTCACATTCTGCAACCCAGCAAGTCTGCAATTGCGGAACATTGTATCTCCATTGAAATTCAATGGAGTATGACAAAACATTAATTTTGGCCACAGCAACATTTTTTTGGGACTCCATTATAAAAGAATCCATTTAAATATGCATCGTGGAAAATCTAATATGTGATTTGCTCCAGACGAAGACGCAAGAATACTTTGATGACTGTGGCAAGCGGCAACGCCGAAGACAACTGATCCTTCCAGTTCCACCAGCGAGTGCACTGCTGCCGGGTGGTGTGGTCCTTCTGTCACTGCAACTCTTACACACACGGTAACACTATCAGCACACTATATAAGGCAAAGTGGAGAACGTCTTCATCAGTCTTTGATGGCTCACTTGAAGATGACTGTCAGGTGTCCAGTTGAAATATTGTGGAGTGAACTTTACGACGACCAGGTGTAAACCCAAAATCTCTTTGAATATTGTCTTTTCAGTACCTTGTTTACTTACTCGTTTGTGAAGCTAGTATCGAATTTAGTGATTTTCAAATTCGTATCAAATGTACAGTTATTGACGAATCAATTCTAGTTCTCTCCAAGAAATGTTTTTGGTATGCCCAACTGAGCTTCAAATTTTCGAAGCAACCAATACTGCAGGTGATAAATCAATGTCTACATCTTGATCCCTCTACCCCACACAAAATGTAAGAGTAAAGGAGGACAACTCACTGGACAGTAGAAGCATTGAGTCATCGGTGTAGCAACAAGCATGTGACATATATGTGTATCCAGTTAGTTGTCTCCATTACTCCTAATTTATTTACTGTCACCCAGAACTTTCCTTACCCTATTGCCTACATAAAACAAATTCTAATTCCAATTCAACAGATTTATACTACAGTACCTTTAGGCTGCCAAATAAACAAAAAATGATCTTTTTATTGCTCAGTTGAGTACTAAATTGGCAATAAGTTGCTCAGTGCATTCTTCAACTCAAAAGCAAAGTTCTATCAATGTCTGTTCTTTCCGACATCTCTGAAACAGGTGATAATGAACAAAGAACACTATATCTATAGTGGGCTAAATCGAGGTGTGCTTGGATAAACAAGGCAGTAAAGGCAACTGTTCTCGAGAAGCAGAGCATCTGGGTTCAAGTCCTTGTCCAGCACAATTTTTTACACGACGCCGTTGCACTTAATGCAATGCCCTTACACAGCGAGATCTGAAAATTTATCTTTCAAAAGTAACTAATCTGCTGATTACAATTCCAAATGGAGAACAAGCTACCACTTACCTAAGGCAATCAGCAGTGATACACAGAAAAACTTATCCAACGAATGTATTTTTTCAAGTATTAGACACATGCACAGATACTGGTACTTATTTCCAGACACACACTGGAAAAAGTGAGCTGTGCTCTAGTTGTTGGTGGCAGCTAACAACTTTTATAACCATGAGTGTGTGTGTGTGTGTGTGTGTGTGTGTGTGTGTGTGTAGAGAGAGAGAGAGAGAGAGAGAGAGAGAGAGAGAGAGAGAGAGAGAGAGAGAGAGAGAGAGAGAGAGAGAGAGAGAGAGAGAGAGAGAGAGAGAGAGAGAGAGCTTCCAAAAGCTACAGAAGTGCACAAGTAGTTTGGGCACATTTCTAAATTCATCTGTAGCCAAGTAATTGCCTTTTCATGTATTTTAATTACTTCTATTTTGGGTTGTCATGTTGTAAAAACTGCTTGGTTATACACACATAAAAGTACAAAAATTTGCAAAATCACATCAACCAAAAATACCTAAGTTTATTAAACCTTGTATGTAACCACAGTACGCAAATATCTGATAAGTATTTTCAAGCTCATTTTCCCATCTTATCCAGGATAGGTAAACAAATAAAACACTATCCACTACGAGAAAATATGCTCCTTGAAACGAAATAAAAATAAAGATTAATTGAGGTGATAATATTTAGCAACACATCAGAATTTTACACAAAAAGTTTAGATGCCATGTTAACATACTAATTACATCTCTAACTCTCTCAAATAACTGACCGAGCAATGTGGCACAGTGGCTAGCACACTGGACTTGTATTCAGGACAACGGCGGTTCAATCCTGCGTCTGACCATCTTGATTTAGGTTTTCCGTGATTTCCCTAAATGCCAGGATGGTTCCTTTGAAAGGGCACAGCCAACTTCCTTCCCCATCCTTCCCTAATCCGATGAGACCGATGACCTTGCTGTCTGGTCTCCTCCCCCAAAGAACCCAACCCTCAAATAACTGCTGCAACTTCACAGCATTCATAACAATTAACTTCTCCATGAAACTACTAAATGGTACATATAGTTTGTCTTAAATTACTGTAGCTACAAAAAAGTTGCAGATTATCACAATCAATTTTTCTGCAATCTTGACCTCAAGCAGGACAAAACTGGTGAATCACTGAGCCTTGAAATATTAACAATGTGATGAGGATAAAATGTGTGCATTTAATACTAATATTTCCCTCACATTACTAGTACATACTAGTAGTTTCAATATTAAGTAATCTCAAATCTGGCCAAAAACTGACCGAGATGAGAATCCATCTGCTCAAGACTGATGACATTAATCTCACAGTATTCTATTATACCAAATAATATTATATGGTGTGCCAACAGGATAGATTTTGCTGTTTAGCTCTGCCAGAATCCTTTGTGAGGTCATATACAGCTTCATATGAGCATACTGCTTTATGAAAGAAGAACAGGAGCAGTTTATTAGTTCTGCTCTGAAAACTGAGTTGATATTCTGCTTTAATCGCCTTTATTGAATTTTGCTAGAAAACTGGAAAGGGTGAAAAGGATATATAGCTTTCTCCAACTTTTATACAAGGCTATCACTGCAGTACATTTGAAGTTGCTATTGTTTATCATTCAGAGGCTTGATTTGTGTCTTTATTCCATATTTGCAATTACTGGAGTATGACATATTAACAATAACACATTTATGACAGCCATCCAATTATTTGTATACGAATGAATACAATAGGCAATACATATAAGTCAGAAACATCAGAATTCAAACAAGCAGAAGTATGTCAAAATAAAGACAGAAGCTGATTAAACATTATATAAATTATCTGGGCGTAGAAAAATATATTTGAAACTTACCTCCATAATAATCAATTCGACTGGCCCCCTGCTTCAGGTCGAACCATGCATAAAAAGGTTCTTCAATCTCGGCATACGGTATATATAATGTCCCTCTCACTGAGTAACTATCACTAAAACTTGGAGGACTAGCACAGTACACTGTAAACCACCACAAAGACAATTAAGTTCACATGAATGTAGGCCTACATGCTAGGGTTAAGGCAATAAGAGATCACTTACAATATAATATTCACAAGTGAAAGTAAATCTTTGCCATGGGAGTGCACCAGTTGTCTCACAAGGTTGGTGACATGAATTTTATTTTGTACAATGTTCCAATTGTCACAGGGATGTATCTTATGTTGTGTGTGACTTGCAGACTATACTTAAAAGCTGCATTGCGTAGTTTCGTATGAAGTAAAGGCAATAAGTTTTCTTTCAGATAGCTATTTACATTACTATATTGTCGGCGCATATTAAAACTACTTTCTGTTCCCTTACACCCGAGAGTTCTAATATTACTTTCCTCCTGACTTTCGGGCCAACGACAACAAATAAAATAGAAAAGGTAAACAAACTGCAATGTGTATTTTGCGAAATAACTTACCTTTCACGATCAGAATTAAAACGAATACAGCTTTTAGAATCATTATGATCAACGATTCCGACTTCTACTTTGCTCAGTGGGCGAATATTGTACTGCGTCGCCTGCGACTGTTATGTACCCACGGTGCCTTACTGCCTTTATTTCCTGCTTGCCCAACACGTGATGTCTGTTCACCGTCACACAGATACTGACTCAACCTTTTATCTCTATTGTCTCTTTTTTTCGTCGTCCCTCAACGCAAGCCAACAGTGGCATGTCTGAAATGTCTGACACTTCTAAACGTCAGCATAAGTGCAAGTAGAACGACGAAATCATCTACGCAGCATTTCTGCAGCTGGCGTTCCCATTACAATAACAGAGAGGGACATCACCGGTGCTTATCTTTCTTCATGCTTCATACAAAATTGCCAGTCATGCTTTCAAAAACATCGTCTCACGCCTGTCATTTTGTACTTGACCCCAACACTCAAGTCCTTATAGCGCGAGTATGGGTATAGTAATACGAACTTTAAGGTAGGCTTAGTCGTAATGCACTAATTGCCCATGGTCAATTTACTCCTTCTACTATAGTGAAAGGGAACCTTTTGTCAGTACTCAGTAATGTCAGCTTTGTTATGACTTTCTGACTGCAAAATACAGAAAAAAAAGAACTGACATACGTTCGAAGTAATCCTCTCCGCATTCTTGAAACTACCCACGTCTGTTCCGTGACAGGCTTATCCAATTTTCATGTTACAAAACAAGAAAAATAGATTTGCTATTTTTTATTCATTTCATAAAATATTGCAGCAAAGAATTCGAGCAATAATTACTTGCGCAGAAATTTATGAATGAGTTCATATCGACAACTTCGGAAGTAAAACCACTAAACCAGTGTCGGAGACTTAATGCCGCGTTGTCTGCATAAATATGTATCAAGCAATAAATGTACCTGTTTATATGAAAGGATCATCCAGAACTCGATGAATCCGTTGTCGAAAAAAGACTAAATGCGAATTTTTATGTTTTTATAAATGCAGACTTCAGTTAATGGAGATTACTGAGAGTTTTATCAGCAACAAGCCCCTTCATACGCCTACTCCCACGGATTTTATAACTTTCCGGAAATTTATTTATTGTGTTGTCCTAAAGAAAAGTATATCGGCTTGTTTTACATGTTTTCATTCTCTGTCATCCAATCGGCAACAGCGAGCAGATATAAATACGCATCTTGCTTGCAGAAGGCTTTTTAAGGCTCTTGGATCCTCACAGTACTTTTATCTCTGTAAGAGTTTTTATTGATAGTGTTTCCAACAGAGTACGAAAGATTTGCGCCCACATAATGAGCCTGGCCTTATCCAATAAATTTAATGCAACACCAGCTCAGCGCATTTTTCCAGAAGAGTGAAATGTGCCGTTGTTAAACCCCTCTTTAAGAAAGATCATAAGATAGCTGTCAATAACCACTGACCTGTTTCACTGCTGACGTCATTTTCCAAAATGTTTGACAAGGTGGTGTATTCTATAACAGTATCTCACCTTAGCAACAATAATATCCTCAGCATATCACAGTTGGGGTTTCAGTAGGGTTCTCAACTGAGAATGACATTTACATGTTCACTCACCAGATTTTACAAGCATTAAATAATAAAATAGCATCAGCTGGTGGTATTTTCTGCAACCTGTCTAAGGCATTTGATTGTGTGAACCGTAGTATTCTCCTAAATAAATTGAAGTCTTGCTGGATTGATGGTATAGCCAGCTGATGGGTAGCGTCATATCTAACAAAAAAAAAAAAAAAAAAAAAAAAAAAAAAAAAAAAAAAAAAAAAAAAAAAAAAACATGCAAACAGTTGTGCCTAGTAGTTCTACCAATACAGTTTGGGGACATAATTCTGACTGGGGATAAATCACATACAGTGTTCCCAAAGGTTCAGTCTTAGGTCCACTATTGTTCCTCATATATGTAAACAATCTTCCATATCCTATACAACAAGCAGAATCAGTTCTCTTTGCAGATAACACTATTACTGTATTCAGTCCAGTCATATTCAAATTTATTCACCTTTAAACATTTTACATGTAATCATTGTCATATAATAAAAGTTACAGACACATTGTATACATCTGTATGTACATGTATTTAACGAGACAAATTGCCTGCGTAATATTATATTTCTAATTTTGTAATATACTCCTTTCACAAAATGTACCATCACAATTCAATATCATTTATTGCACTCTCTAGAAGTTCTTGAACTGTATAAAATACCAGTACCTTACTTTTTATCCATTTTGCTACTTTTATTTTAAATTTATCCATGGGCATAGAATGTGCACTTTTGGGTAATCTGCTAAGAAATGTGGGTGCTAGATACTTATATCTGCAGTGAATCTTTGATAGTCTGGCAAACAGGATGTCAATTGTAGTCCATTTCTTGTATTATGTGAATGCATTGCCATCCTAAGGTCAAAATTATTTAAATTTTCTTTGGCATATATCAGGCAACTATAAATATACAAGCCAGGGACTGTCATTATATTTAATTCTTTAAAATACTGCTTGAATGAGTCTCTGGATAGTAGTCCTACAAGACATCTGATTGCCTTGAAATTGGACAGTTTCCCCATAGTACAATCCCATAAACAAGATGAGAGTGGAAGAAGGCAAAATAGGCATATAGTAGGGGTGTTCTACTAACAGACCCTCTCAGTTTATGTAACAAAAAGATTACACGTGTGAGTTTCCCAGTTAAGTTTTTGGTCGATATGGAACCCTAGTAGTTTTACAGATTTGTTTTCATGTTTGAGGGCATTCAAATTAAATACAATATCTTCTGTCTTAGTATTTTTTATCTGTAATGAATCTGCCTGAAACCAGCTGGTCCATCTGCCCATTCCTATTGTTGCATTATTCTGTAATTCATCCAAGTTGTTTCCTTAGTAATTAGCATTGTATTGTCTGCATACAGTGCTGTGTCAAAAGCTACTGAAGAAGGCAAATCCTTTATGTAGACTACAAAAAGAAAAGGTCCAAGTATGGAGCCCTGTGATACTCCTTTGATAATTGACAAGAAACTGGATCTTCTTTCATTTATAGTCACTGTTTGTTTTCTATGGCGTAAGTAAGATTGTAATAGATGGAGAGCTCTCTGTCCTATTCCATAATACTGTAGTTTTTGTATAATAATATTGTGGGTTACAGCATCGAATGCTTTCTTAAGGTCCAACACTCTCACACTAATTACAGATTTATTCTCAAAGGAGTCGTATGCTTTAGTGACAATGCTCTCTGCTGCCTTCACATTTGAGAGACCATTTCTGAACCCATACTGTGTGGAACATAGCAGTTTATTCAGTTCAAAATACTGGCTCATTTGCTGTTGGATGCAGTACTCTATTATTTTTGAAATTATGGGAACTAATGAGAGGGGTCGGTAATTGTCAGGTAAATCTTTGTCATCTTTCTTATACACAGGCATGATAATAGAAATTTTTAAACAATCTGGGTAAATACCTTCATTTAATATCTTATTTATTACCCTTGTTAAGGGGATTATTATTTCTTCTCTTATATTTTTTATAACATAATTAGATAAACCATAGTAGTCTTCAGCTCCGTAGTTACTGAGCTTGCCTATTGATCCACTGACCTGTCTAGAAGTTACTAATGCCCATTCAAATTTATCACAAAATTTTCTGTGTATTGTAGGTAGCAGTGCTTCTGCCTTTCTCACATTTTCCTCTATCTTAATCTCAGAGACAGGAATGGTAAAATGTGCATTTAATATATGTGGAGGAATTTGTGTACTGGTCTTTTTTTTCCCAGCTTACTTCTGTTTTAATGATTTTCCATGCTGCTTTGCATTTATTTGTTGAATTGAGTATGAATGTGTCATTGGCTTTGCATTTTGCTGTTTTAATTTAAGACCTACTGTGTTTTCTGGCTAGTTTGTACATATTTTTATCTGCTTCACTACGGTGAGACCTGTCACGATACATGAGCATAACTCTTCTTAAATTGTTTAATCGTGGTGTGTATCATTCTTTCATTCTTTTGGTTTTCTGGTGGGTGGTATTCTTGTGGGTTCTATGGTACTGTTTAGGGCAGGTTTCTTCAAATATTTTAACTACTACGTATAGGAATTTAATGGTTGACACATTAGCTTTCATAGCTTCTGTGATTACTTCATCCCAGTCTATTTGTTTTAACCTGGATTTTAAATAGAAGAGCTTTTTTCCATTTACTCTTCTTATTGCTCTACCTGGCTCATCTGAATAGTTTCCTATTTTATTATGTAGTGGAAGTTTAAGCCAAAGCCCATCATGATCTGAAATGCCTAGTTTAATTATGTTGCTCTGGCTTTCATTTATTTGAAAATTACCAATTATGTATTCAAGACATGCATTCTGTCTCGTGGGTGTATAGTTTATGCAGGAGAAGGTAAGTGCTCTTAATGTGTTAAGTAAATAGTTTACAGTTTTGCTTTTAATTCTAATGTCTATATTTATATTACCGAATAGCAAAGCTCTGCATTTTTTCTTCTTAAGGAGCAATACTATGAGTTTTAAATGATTAATGGAAAATCTCATATAAGATGTGAAACAAATACTAACAAAGAGATAGAGGGGCTGGCCAGTACTTACCTCAGCTCAGTACAGCCGATAGATACACATAAAACAGAACTGAAAGTTTACATTTCTAGCTTTCGGAACTTTGTTCCTTCATCAGGGAGGAGAGAGGGGAAAAAAGGGAAGAAGGGAAAGTGGATTCAGTTACTCACAACCCAGGTTACGAAGCAACAGGGAAAGGTAAACAGGGAGGGTAGCAAGGATGGAGGCATGGTTGTCAGAGGGAAGCCAAAGATATTCTACTGTAAGTACTGTGCCAGCTTCAAACCAAAGAGAATGCATACAGAAGTAAAGAGGTATATAGTATGAAGATAAACACCACTATGTAGGATGAAAAGATGCGTGAATGGCTAAAGAGGAAAGGGAAAGAGGAGAAGACTGAAGAGTGAATGGGAGTGAGGTTGTTTAACGTAGGTTCAGTCCAGGGGGATGGCGGGATGAAAGGATGTGTTGGAGTGCAAGTTCCCATCTCCGCAGTTCAGAGGGACTGGTGTTGGGTGGGAGAAGCCAAATGGCACATACGGTGTAGCAGGTTCCTAGGTCCCTAAAATTATGCTGGAGGGCATGCTCTGCTACTGGGTATTGGGCATCTCCTAGGCGGACAGTTCGTCTGTGTCCGTTCATGCGCTCAGCCAGTTTGGTTGTTGTCATGCCGATGTAAAAGGCTGTGCAGTGCAGGCATGTCAGTTGATAAATGACATGTGTAGTTTCACACGTAGCCCTGCCTTGAATTGTGTATGTTTTACCAGTAGCGGGGCTGGAGTAGGTGGTTGTGGGGGGATGCATGGGGCAGGTTTTGCAGCGGGGTCGGTTACAGGGGTAGGAACCGCTGGGTAGAGAAGGTAGTCTGGGAATATTGTAGGGTTTAACAAGGATGTTACGGAGGTTAGGGGGGCGACGAAAGGCAACTCTGGGTGGTGAGGGGAGAATTTTGTCAAGGGATGATCTCATTTCAGGGGTTGACTTGAGAAAGTCATATCCCTGGCGGAGTAATTTGTTGATGTTTTCGAGGCCAGGATAATATTGGGTGACAAGGGGGATGCTTCTGTGTGGTCTGGGGGTAGGAACATTGTTGTTGGACGGGGAGGAATGTATTGCTCGGGAAATCTGTTTGTGGACAAGCTCTGCAGGATAGTTGCAGGAGAGGAAAGCACTGGTCAGGTTATTGGTGTAGTTGTTGAGGGATTCGTCACTGGAGCAGATACGTTTGCCACGAATACCTAGGCTGTAGGGAAGGGAGCGTTTGATGTGGAAAGGATGGCAGCTATCAAAGTGAAGGTACTGTTGTTTGTTTGTGGGTTTGATATGGACAGAGGTGTGGATGTGAGCTTCAACAAGATGCAGGTCAACATCCAGGAAGGTGGCTTGGGTTTTGGAGAAGGACCAAGTGAAATTCAGATTCGAAAAGGAGTTGAGGTTATGGAGGAAATTAAGGAGTGTTTCTTCACCATGAGTCCAGACCACAAAGATGTCATCTATAAACCTATACCAGGCCAGGGGAAGCAGCTGTTGGGTCTTCAGGAAAGCCTCCTCCATGCGGCCCATGAAGAGGTTGGCATAGGAGGGAGCCATCCTGGTTCCCATGGCCGTTCCCCTGATTTGTTTGTAGGTCTGGCCTTCAAAAGTGAAGTAATTATGGGTGAGGATGAAGTTGGCAAGTGTGATAAGGAACGAGGTTTTTGGAAGATCTTCGGGTGGGCGTTGGGAGAGGTAGTGCTCAAGGGCAGAGAGACCATGGGTATGTGGGATGTTTGTGTAAAGGGATGTAGCATCTATGGTGACAAGAAAGGTTTCAGGTGGGAGAGGAGTGGGAATGGATTTGAGGTGTTCTAGGAAGTGGTTTGTGTCTTTGATGTAGGATGGGAGTCTGCGGGTGATAGGTTGTAGGTGCTGGTCTACCAGAGCTGAGATACGTTCGGTTGGGGATTTGAAGCCTGCTACAATGGGACGGCCAGGATGGTTCTCTTTGTGGATTTTGGGTAATAGGTAGAAGGTAGGGGTACGTGGCTCAGGTGGAGTGAGTAAGTCTATGGAAGCCGTTGTGAGGCCTTGTGAGGGACCTTGGATTTTTAGGATTTTTTGCAGCTCAGTCTGGATGGAGGGAATGGGATCCTGGGTAACAGCTTTGTAGGTTGAGGTGTCAGAGAGTTGACGCAGTCCTTCTGCCACATACTCCACACGGTCAAGTACGACAGTTGTGGAGCCTTTATCCGCCGGGAGGATGACAATAGAGTGGTCTATTTTCAGCTCCTTAATGGCACGGGATTCAGCTGGGGTGATGTTGGGGGTTGTCGGGATGTTCTTCAAGAAGGACTGGGAGGCAACACTGGATGTGAGGAATTCCTGAAATGTCTGCAAGGGATGGTACTATGAGTTTTCCAAGACTCTGTATAAACAAGTCCTCAATTTGATTAGGGGTGCAATACACAGTTACAACTAATATATCCATACTTGGAAACAATACAGCTGCTGCTTCAAAATATGTTTCAGTACAGAAACTACTTATATCTATAGCTCCATATATTAATTTCATTCTCTTACAAATACATATGGCTGCACCACCATGCTTCATGTTAGTTCTACAGTACCCTGTAGCTAGTTCATAACCATTAGGTGTATTCAAATCTATTTATGTATGAGATAGCCAATGTTCATTTACCAAAAGCACAGTACAATTAAGTTATTTTTCATTGACTGGATATTAATATGCAAAAAGAATAGACAATTTTCATTGACAGTTGGCACTGGCTGTCTGTGAGTTTGACACGTCTTCCTCATTTCTGACGCATCGCTTACCTTAGGCAACTTCTTCTGTGTGTTTTTCTTCTGGTTTTCCTCCCTATTCTGCTTCCAACTAAAAAATCACTCAGATGAGTGGGAGGCACAGAAACAGAAGAAATGGTAAACAAAGTTCATAAAAGTATCACTCACTGGTTTTTGGGGAGTGGTCTCACCCTCTGTTTTAAAAAGAGTCAACATATGGTTCTGCTCGTCTATGGGTACTACACCAATGATAAGTATAACACAAGGAGAAGAAATAACAAGTAAGGTGGGAACTTCAAAATATTTGTGTCCATATTGATGAGAATTTAAATTGGGAATAACACAATCTGGACCTCTTAAAACGATTTAGTTCAGCCACATCTGCACTTAGAATCATTGCAAATCTTGGGGACAGACAAATCAGTAAGCTGACATATTTTGCATATTTTTGTTCAGTTGCGTCATATAGAATAATGTTTTTGGGTAACTCATCTTTAACAAGAAAGTCTTCATTGCACATAAATGTACTTTAAGAATATATGTGGCACTCACCCACAATCATCTTGTAGACATCTGTTTAAGCAGTTGGGTATTCTGACTACTGATTCACAGTATATTTATTCCCTCATGAAGTTTGTTGCAAATAATAATTCAAAAGGAACAACGATGTGCATGATTACAATACCAGAAGGAAAAATGACAGTCATTACTCCACATTAAGGTTGTCTTTAGCACAAAAAGGGGTGCACAGTGATGCAACAAAAATTTGTATCAGTTATCCAGTGATATAAAATGCCTGACAGACAGCAAAGTAAAATCTGAAAACAAACTGAGAAAGTTTCTCCTGATAGCTCCTCCTAAATGTAGAAGAATTTCAGTTACTGCAATGTGTAAAGGGTGATGTGTAGGAATCACTAACTGACATCTGCTTATCTTTGTCCTTTTTGTAAAACAAAATAAAATAAAAAAAACTTAAAAGTGTTCAAAATGTAACCTTATGTACAAATTAATTTGCAATTTGAATCTAAAATGACTCCTTCCACATCATTATGATCTATCATGCAAAATGACCTATGGAACATGTAACTAATTAACTAACAAACAATTTAAAAAATCAGCTTTATTTGAACTGTGATCTACTCACTCACAATACATGACACAAGAATAATTTTCATGTAGAGTATGTCTCTGTGCCTGCAATTTAGAGTGAAATTATTTGCTCAGATGCAAAGACATTCAGCAGGCTCCTGTTTAACTTGAAGCAAGAAATTTTGAATCCTACCAATTCAACAGAAAATTTAAACTGTACCTCGTTTGCTACTGGTTCTACAAATTATTTGAATATCTAGGTTCAAGAACTGAAGACTTCTGTTAGGTTCATCGTAAGTAGTAGTGTTTCACTATAAATCTGTGTAAAAACTAGTATCATATTGTAAACAGGACTACTTTCTTTGAAAAAATACGATTGTCATCATCCTCATCCTCCTTCTCATCATCATAAGTAACAGTTTTCAGCCACTGGCCTAGCTGGTTTTGATATAAGCCTGAATTTCCCCACATCTTTCCACCACTGCTCTGCCATAACCCTGTTCTAGCCTTTCCTTTTCCCATTGATCTTTCATGTTAGAAACTCAATTCATGCATCCTCCTCAGCGTTCCATCACATTTTTAAATGGGTTCTGTTACTGGGCAACAACAGAACTGATGATGGTCAAATTAGAGAGGATATAAAATGTAGACTGGCAATGCCAAGAAAAGCATTTCTGAACAAGGGCAATTTACTAACATCAAATATGGATTTACATGTTAGGAATTCTTTTTTGAAAGTATTTGTATGGAATGTAGCTATGTATGGATGTTAGATATAGATGATAAACAGTTTAGACAAGAAGAGTGTAGAAGCTTTTAAAATGTGGTGCTACAGAGGAATGCTGAAGATTAGAGAGGTTGATCATGATCATGTAACTAATGAGGAGGTACTGGGGAGAAAAGAAATTTGTGGTGCAATCTGACTAGAAGGGGGGATCGGTTGGTAGCACACATTCAGAACCATCAAGGGGTCACCAGTTCAATATTGGGGGGAAGTGTGAGGGGTATAAATCTTAGAGTGGAAACCAAGAGATGAATACAGTAAGCAGATTCAGAAGCATATATGTTGCAATAGTTATTTAGAGATGAAGAGGCTTGCACAGGACAGAGTAACAAGAAGAGCTGCATCAAACCAGTCTTCGGGCTGGAGACGACTATAACAACAACAACTACTACTACTACTACTGCTACTATGTACATATCCATTCACTGAATAGTTTAAGCATCGAATCATCAAGATACATGAGTAATTTCCTTTACTCCTAAATTATTTACATTCTTCCAGAACTTTCCTTACCATATTCACATGTCCAAACCACTCAAACCTTCAATTTTTTGGTCCTGTCCTCCTCAGTTGCGCGTAATACTACGGTATGTTGATGATTTTTCACTTATGGACCGTCTGACAGCAACTGAATAAAACACAATTTTAGTGCCATACGCGTTTCGCCTTTATTTTCTGCAAGGCATCATCAGTGGCAGGTTGCGTAGACAGTTTCTTACATATTACGCTCCTGTTGCATTTTTGGTCTTGTTCTTCTTCCTATGAGCGCCAATTTGCTGTTTTTTCTGCATTCCACAGCACTATGCACTGAACGCTTGTTTTAATGCAATGTTTTGGTTTCTGTTGCCGACTGTCAAATCTGATTTGACAGTCGGCAACAGAAACCAAAACATTGCATTAAAACAAGCGTTCAGTGCATAGTGCTGTGGAATGCAGAATAAACAGCAAATTGGCGCTCATAGGAAGAAGAACAAGACCAAAAATGCAACAGGAGCATAATATGTAAGAAACTGTCTACGCAACCTGCCACTGATGATGCCTTGCAGAAAATAAAGGCGAAACGCGTATGGCACTAAAATTGTGTTTTATTCAGTTACTGTCAGATGGTCCATAAGTGAAAATCATCAACATACCTTAGCACTCAAACCTTGCTTATTCTATCTCCTCCTGAAAGGGTACTTCCTTTACCATCTCCCTGATCTCTTTATTTCTTATTATGCCCACACTTGTTACTCTCACTCTTGTTCTGTGAAGTATCATTTAACATGCCTGTGTCTTGCTTAAATCCCCAGATTTAGGTTTTAGAAGCACACGTCGTGGGTCGGTTCATAGTAGGGTCAATATATTATTCTCTTGGTACACTATGGAACATCTTTATACCACACCAAGCTCTTATAACTTTTCAGAAATGCTATTGCTTGCCTCCCTCTGTCATTCGCTTCCTCATAATTTGCACCATTTATTTCCACTACTCTTTCAAGATATTTAAAACCAATAACTTTTTTGAGCCATTCCCGTGTGGGTCTTGTGGTAGTCTTCTCCTCCTTTCTTTCCACAATAATAAACTCATGCTTCCGTATATTAAATTTCATGTAATGTAATCCATCCATCTCTGCCAGTACACTTGAATTTCATGTTCCTTATTCCCATACAACATTTAAGTCATCATAAGTAGGCTATTAACTTACCTTATCTTCTCTAACTCTTTCAGCCACATTGTGCGTTATGTGATCCATGCTAGCCACAAGAAGAAAGAGTGATAGTGCACTTCCTTGTTTCAGACCCTTTCTCTGCTTTATTTAATCTGTCACCTGCTGTCCTAATTTAACATACTGCACCTGACGAAAGGCCTACCTGACGGGAGGTCCTAGACACACGACATTTACATTTTACCATGTTCATTGGTCAAGTTTTTCATGCCTTTGTTCTCCAGAGCTTCATGTACCTTTCTGCAGCACACACTATCATATACTGCAGACAACCTTATAGGTGGGGCAACTACAGCTATGAATATTCATCTTGGGTATTAATAGCTGCTTCAGCTGTATTTGGTCCTTTTATTACTGTTCCACTACTGGTTTCATGGTGCTAAAAGCCACATAATCCATAAGGTGGAAAAGAGAGGGCATTTGCCACCTCATGAAATCTGACACTGGGGAGGAGGTTTGACTTTTTACTTGGCTCTTCAGGTATCAAACTAATATTCCTTCAAAACATTGAGTGGATAGTTATCAGTAGTTTGATATACAGTAACTTCCGTGTAGGTCCTATCAAATTTGATTCTTGGGGCAGGATAAATTGAGCTAGTTGTATCAAAAATGGCAATTTTAGATTCTTGCCCCCTATTGGATAAATTTCTGCAGATGCCTATGGCCATATCCATAATGTTTATCCTGTGACTACTTTCACACGAATATAATGACTATCATTTAGCTCCACAGGCAGAAGCTGTGTTGCTGTTCCATCATTTTATTCTCACTAGAATTTCTCAAATATTTTCAAACAGTGGCACATCAATGTGTCCCTCTCTAGTTCTTAAATTCTTAGATGTTTCCTTTTTGAGAATAGGGACAAATATTCCTTTTTTCCAATCTTCCATGAGTGTCTTCTCCCTCCAAATGACCCTGTCACACAGTATAGCCACTGCTTTGCTGTAACTCCAGCTCCTCTTACTATTTCTGTTGACACCTTATCTGCATCTGGTGCCTTTCCTCATTTCATATTGTGAAGTGACGATTCCACTTATGCCCAGGTCAAATCCTTTTCAATTTCTTCCCATCTCTTCATTGGGTACTTCCTCAGTTATTAAATGTGGGATTTAAGAGAGCTTTCTACAACACTTTCAGTTGCTGCTTATCATCTACTTATTTTACATTTGCACCCAGCATAGTGGGGTTTACCCTCTTAAGCTTCACCATCCCAAACACTATTTTTCTGTTTCTTTCTTCCATTATCTCCATACGTTTGTTGGTCCATTTCACCCTCTCCTCTGCTACTGTTTTACCAATGTAATCCAGAAAATTTTATGTTGATACAGCAGCTATTTAATATAATTGAGGAAGCAACAGCTTTTTTGAAACTAGTAGCATTCTTTTTAATTTACTTGGTTGAATTTAGGTTGCATAATCACTAATAGCACTTAGCAGTATATGACTGTTTATTATTGATTACATTGCACATATTAATTTTTGTGATTTGCTTGTCTTTTGTTAATGTATACCTTGACTTGTTCCACATCCCAGGGATTCTCCCAGTATCTACACAATACAGTGAATGATTGAATGAAAAATTCGAGCAGATTGAGATAAAATTTTCTTTTTAACTTGAAGATACTGTATAAATAATGTATGCCCAAAGACAAACTAGAATGCACAGAAGAAGGGAGTTAAGAATATGGTTACACATGAAATTGGGAAGGCTGTAGAGGATTTTGGAATTTGTGCATGAGGGATACCAAAAAGATAAGAATCAGGTCAACAAGGAAAGTTACAAAAAAACAAAGATTCAACAGACGAATAATAAAAGAAGCTCAATCACACTACCTAATACAGAATTTGACAGCAGTGGAATTAGGCCAATTGAGACTGTGGTTTATCATTCTATGTATTGCTCCTTGCGTTACTCAGGATTCCATGACTGTTGTGTGAATACAGAAGCCATGGATTCAGAAATGCCACACTCAACATCTTGCAGGGTCTCAAAGGTACACATGGGTGGTGCCCAAGAGGACAGACACATTGATTGCTCACCCATGCAGGATCGTGCAGCCATGTTCCTTGAGTCAGGAAATGGGCTTGTTTGCAATAAGCATCCACACAGGCTGTGTGACGACATAGCAAACACTGTTGCTGCTTCCCTTGACACAGTAGCAGGGAGAGACACATGGACATTGATGTGTGTAATGACAACACAGGAGTGACACCAACTCATATCTTCAGATGAGTGCCTGATCACACAGGACATATCTATGTCTGGAGGCTCCAAGGACAATGAATCTTGCAAGATTGCATTCATATTCATTATATGGGCCCAGCCCCTGGCACAATCATATGGGATGCTTTTGGGCACACAACACAGTCACCTCTGGTTTGCGTAGCCAATATTTTGGACAGCAGCTATTACATTTCCCACATGTTAAGGCCAGTGGCTATGCACTGTCTTCAAGGTGTATGTGCTGTTATCTTTCAACAAGGTAATATAAGACAGCTTGTTGTCCTGACCTACTTGGATACAGAGGATGTTAAGCTGTTGCCCTGACAAACACATTGAAAACATCTGGTCTTGGGTTGTAGAGAGAGTGGCATGTTACCACTTGCCAGACATAATGACTGATGAACCCTGGTGTGGAGCCGAAGCTGCATAGAATGATGTACTTGTGTCTGTCATCCAAGCTCAGTTTGACTCAATGCCCAGCTCGTTTAGAGCCAGTTTTGCTTCCCAGTGTGGCAGCTTTGTGTACTAACTTTCGCATGCTGTATACCCAATAATCATCTACAAATTTAATAATGTATTTTCCCTACTGTACTGTATACATATAACACGTAAAATTTTGTTATTTAATGAATTTCCTACGCTTGGACTTCTAATAAATGTAAGAATGCTTAAATATGATAATGAAAGTTCTGGTAAAATGAGGCATAAAGGAGACCATTCACGAAATATTAGAAGTGTTAAGTCTTCAACAGACACACAAAACAGAATGAAAACCTAACACAATGCTTCTTTTTGTTACTAACAAAAGTTGGCAAAAAACTGAAGTTGTATAAATAATAAGTACACTGAGAAATAAGAGTATAGAAGGTTCAGAAGGAGGAAAAAATTTCATTGCCCGAAGAAAAGTAAAATAAATCCCTAAGTCGGTACTGAAACCACTTCTATTGATTCTTTACATAAATGTCTGTTACAGAAGGTGACAATGTAATTATGTATACTGATGACACTTGTTTTACAACTAGCAGCAACACAATGGAAGAGCATGAAATTTTTTAAAAACATTTCAGTATTTAATGGCAGTCTGGTAGATAGTCTCACAACTCTCTACTATGTATTGTGCATGTCAGGATGTGGCTGAGGTGGAAGTGGGGTCTAAAAAAGAACAAGTGTTAATTTTTCAACTCCAGTCAGCAAACTGCCTCCTGTTTATTGAGAAAACATTTACTGATTGACCTAGCCGGGGTACATTATGTGAGTTTAGCGGCCCTAGGGTGCAAACAGATTGAGCCAGGGCTCTAAAAGTGCACGGAGGCAACTGGCCAATGCATCTGATCTCATCGGGGGCCTGTCAGTAAAAGAGAGTGATCCACCCGCCTCGTCTGCACAGCTCGGCGCGGTGGGTGCTCACACGTGATCTCCTGGACCTTTCTGATTGGCTGCTGTAGGAGCTCTGCCTAGGCAAGTGACTCTTCCCTAAGCGTCACCCTGTCAGCAGAAAGGTTGTTTGTTCGTCGAGTATGTGAAGAAACCGTGGGATAGCGGCACATACTGGAAAAATCTGATGTGTCGACAACCCATGGCCCGTGCACGGCTTTGTGAAGATCCATTGCCATCCATAGCTCACACATTTAAAAATAATTTCCCTTTTCTTTTATTGAAAATAAAGGACTCTCGTACTCAATCTGTCAGCACCTGTACATCTCCTTCCCCTTCCGCAGGAGCGAGGTTTTATGGTGAAAATTAGTTGTTGCTTGTTAATAAAAGAAAACAATTTGCTCCCTTGGTCGGATGTGCTAATATTTGCAAAAATGGGGGTGGGGTGAATCTAAGTTTTACTAAAACATCTATGTATACTGGAGTGGTTTTACAACAACATAAAAAGAAAGTCCCTTTTTTTAAAAAAATAAAAATTAAAATTAAAAAAAGAAAACGATATTATACAGGAAGATTGTTGTGAGTTTAGTGATCAAAATCATAAAACATTTAGAGACATTGATCTTATCACACATAATTCAATACGATAATTTCCCATCATCATTACTGTATCAGAATGCAAATCTTAGCACAAAACGTTAAAGGTATGTCAAAAGTTTCATAACATTGGAATGAAATATTACAGATTCTGTTAATCATATATACTTTCAATGCTAAACTCGGTATAGCAGAAGTGTAGATGCTGGCCGAACTGAATCAGCACTGATTTTTTGAAGGTTACAGGCGCCTCTAGAAATATGTAATTGTTTGTGTTGTTTGGCAAATGTTAAACTCGTTGCTACATAGTGGAATCAGTTTCAGAATATAAATTGAAATATGAAGGTAGTAATTGTAACAAATTAGTTAATTCTACAAAATACAGGTATTCAATTCACAAACATAGTTAACATAAACAGAATATGAAGATAGTAAATAATTAGATAAAACATTGAAATTCTCAAACTGAGAGGTAGTTTCTATGGTCAATAGCTTCAAAATAATAATTAAAGACTTATTGAAACACTAACAACCTAAAAAATTGCTTCATATACAGATGATAGAAAGTTAAAACATGTTCATAATGTAACATAAAAGTCATTTGCTTCTGTGTAGGGACACTGATTGCATTTGGTTAAACACATGGTTGATGGTATATCTTCCACATATAATATAGATAATCAATGAAAAATAAAAAGAGTGAGAATCTTTAGGTCAGATGCGACGCTGTGATGCGGTGGCCCATGTGCCACTGACGAAGAGCAAGGCAGCACAGGGCGCTGCGTAGCGTTGCATACGCTGTCGTTCCCTCAGGTGGGGACGGCGAGAAGGAGGGACATGGTGGCAGCTGCTTATTGTGTAGGCAGGTACTGAAACACTCCCCCTGGGATTGTATCAGTAAAGTTTGCAGGGGTGGGCTTCAGTAGCAAATAAACTAAGGTTTCCTACATTCAGTGGTCATCTCTAGCATCTTTACCCAATAGTTTACATGATTAGATACATTGATACATGATAACAATAATAGTAAATGAACATTAGACAATACAAACTTTATTTCAGTTGAAGAGTGTATTTCACTATGGTAGACCATGCCTGATATTACTCTTGTCGAAATTCACCCTCGGGCTGTGCCTCGGGGAGAGTTGGTTGTGTTGACTTAATGTGTTTACAATATCCTTTCTTATACAGGCACCAGAGAATGGCTCCTGCGACAATCAGGGTTGGAACAGTCAGGGCACTAGGCAGAGTTACCGTATACAATTTTTTCTGTGTCCGCCAGGTAGCTATGTGAGCAACAGCTCAATCCAGGGCGATTTGGCCCTTTTCGTGAGCTAGTAATTCGTCAACTGACTGAAGTAATCGAACATTGGGTAGCCTGGGTACACCATCGGGTGATGGTAGTACCACAGGTACCTCAGGGAAATAAAGTAAAAGGGGTCCGAGGCTCAAATTTTTCACTTGTGTTAGGTGTGCTGACAGTTTGACAGTAGGTGTTATTAAATCACAGGTGGACATGTAGAACAGTAATCTACTGTTTTCTGGCGTGAAATGATATGTCCGAGACACAAAAACATGGTCATAGCATATTAAAGCAATTGTAGATGTTTGAGGTACAAAATATAATAAACTATCCCCTACTGGTTTAAACCAAGGCTCACGCAAGGTCCTCTAAAAACAAGGCCACCTCACAATCCTTAGTTCCAGTATGAATGGATAAGTTTGAACACATATAGTAATTAGTGTGAAGGCACTGATGGAGGTCAGTCAGCTGCATGACAGAATGTCTTTGGCAATCTTTGCTAATAGCTAAGATATCATTAGTTTCCCAAATCACTTGCTTTCGTAGGGCAACCCAAGTAACCGGAAAGGTGTGTAATCGGTAGCATTCAACTCGCAGTTGGCGCATGTGATGGGTAGAGAAATCTGCACACAGTCCTTGAGAAGTTCGCACAAGATGTACTGTAGCTGCTGCATAATAATGGGGTAGCAAAGATTCCCATACGGGGTAAAGCATTTGCATTGGTGATGCCAGATGAAACGAAACATTAGCCAGAGTTTGCAGGAACATTTCTGCAGGCATTAACGTGGGGCTAAGCTTATACTGTAGTCCTAGCAGAGTAATAGTATGGAAGGTGTTAATATGTAACTGAATGGCATGGGTGCTGTATAGTAACATCTGTAGCACTCTCGCTATCTCCAAAGTGTAGGTAACATTAGTTATGGTATGATGTAAAAACTCAATGTCCCATTGGATAACATTCCTGAATGTTTCATACCGGTGTACAAGGTCAGTTGCCACGACACGAATTTGCCTAGTAGCAGTTAATAAACTGTCTTCAATATGGGTGAGGCATAATTGCTGGTGGACCAGTACGTCCCGATTTTGGTTGGTAGTAAAAGTTACTTGGCAAAGGATTTGGTCCCAGCGGTTAGCGTCAGCATGGTCGTGGGTACCAAAGATAGTTTTGAGTATTGCACCTCCGGCATTGAACCAGGCTCTCTTAACCCGAGTTAGGGGCACAGTGTCGAAGATGCTTCGTAGTTGTTCTTGAGTGTTTAGCAGTGCTTGTTTTAAATCCCACAGAGTGCGTAAGGTGGAAGTCTGCCCTGATTGTTCAAGTAAAGGTTCACAGGCCAATAGGCGATTGATAAGTTGTTGTAAAGCTAGCTCTTTTTCCTTAATGGAAGTTAGTTGTATATCGGCACGTATTACCGCTTGATGGGGGGTATATAGCAAGTTGTTCAAACGTTCAAACATGATGCCTGACGATGATGGATGATTACTAAAGGGTGGGAGACTGACAGTTCCAGTACAAAGAATCAATAAAGCACAGCATCTCTTGGTGTAATGTCTGGTCGATATTCTCCTGGTAGTTATTCAACAACTCCAATAGATTATGAGTGACACCGCCGAAGTGACCGATGAAAGGACAAAGTGTAGTAGTGTCCTGCATTCAGAAGAGAGAGAAGGCATGAGAATATCTCTATGCAATTGTATGTAGTAATGACGACAAAATATATCACAGCAGTGCGTAATAGTGTTTGGTTAATATTTACTGTGCAACGGAGTCGGAGATTAGTATGTTCCGATGAGGCGGATGCAACTTCACTGTTAATACTGAACTGGCCAGTAAGTGAGTGGTCACAGGTCTTTATACAATAGAAAGTTGTCAGGATTGCTGACAAGTATCTATAGTCAGCTATCATGTGTAGAAGACTGTCACGGCAATGGAATAAGCCCGCGGCTAAGTAAGAAGTGTGACTGAAAGGGGATCAGCAGCGCCTATGTGTTATTTGTGTGTGTTTTTGTTTTATACATAGAAATTGATGGGTCTTCACCCAGAATATTGGTGCGATATCAATGAGAGTCAATCTGTTGAGGTGGAAGGTTTCTTAGCCGCTAGATGCAGATAAACGTTTAAGTGTGTTGATGGAAGCACTTAACCATGCGATAAAGTACATGACTGCTTGTCTCCTTTACAGAGAAGGTTACACACAGGTAGAGAATGGTGGTAATTACATTTTGTAAGTGATAACAATTTTCAGAACATTCCGTACGCCCTTTATCTACGGAGTTTTTATTTCCGGGGTGACTGTTCAGATCGCTGCAGCTACCCTAGACAACACATTGCGTACTATGTTGAAAAGCGTTTTCTGCACGAACTGTAACAGGTTTTCCCGGTGAGAAGTATTTAACGAATAATTCTCTCCAAATAAAATGAGTAGATGCAAAAGCGATAATCAGATAGAGGGTTTAACCGCCAGAAATGCAAACAAAACAAGTGCAGCTGAACCCTTTTAATACATCTCCTGTAGTAGAGTTTATACTCTCCCCTTCAGGGTAGGGTGAGTATGACTGTGTATACGTATCATGTGGACGAGGTGTCTGTGAATGTGTAAGGAACATTGTGCGGGTGTTCATGAAGCGATAACATGTAGTTCATACACTATGTCTGACAATGTGTGGCTATTCTTCGCTATGGGTTGCCAAAGTGAGATGGAACTTCATCATCATAGAAGCACCAGAGGTAATGAGAGGAAAAACCGATGATAGCGGCCATGAAAGAGATTCTGGTGTACAAGGTTGTGATTACCAGATGGGCTGAATAGTAACTAACTTCAAGAAGGACTTGCTACTGCTGTTGTTGAGTGGTCGAGATTTGTGGATTAAGCAAACCAGTGCATATTTACAAGGATAACAAAATGTTTCCCAGCATCAGGTAATAAGTAAGGCAGAGCATGGCAGAAAAGGATGAAATAGCAAGCATTTGTGGAGAGATGGTTACGTGAGAAGCATTGGCAACAACCAAGGACCACACTCGTTATGATATCAATGCATTAAGCAATTAACAGCGTGACTGAAGTGGTTACTACACCCCGACTGCTTCAGGCAAATTGGGAACAGCAACTTAACAAGACAGATACTTCGGCTCTTTACTCCTATGAAAACTCGAGATTCGCTGATGCGACTGTTGGAGAAGAAATGTGCCAACATCTGGCATAATACTCGGGTTCTAAGAAGGCAGCAAAATAATGCAGTATGTAATGACAGTAATACAAGAAAAGGCGGATCAACATTGTAATAATGTATAGCATTTTAAAGCTCAGAGTGACTTACTGCCCATTCTATGGATAAAGATTCTGAGAGGTGAAGCGTAGCTGAACAGTAAAGTTTACCGGTTACAATATGTACGCGTGTGGCTGCTGATCAGGCAGCTCGTGCCCGCACGCACACGTGTGTTGTGCGCTGCACTGCTTCACAGTAGTACGCGAGGGGATTAAAACTTCCCTCTTACAGACCGAGTATTGGCGTACTTACTTTAGCGAGTTACACTGAGAGATAATTTATGTTGGCTCTAAGAACTATGTGGTGGCTTTTCCAAGTACGTATCGTATCGTTGCTACGACGCAAATTACGTGTCGCACTTGTGTTTAGTGTCACGAAAAATCACGAGCAGCAAGGAAAAGTGAAAATGTGAACATGATGATTGTATTTATGTACTTTAAGGGAGGGACAAAGCTCTCCTTAGGAACAACCAAGTAATGCCCATGGTTACATCTTTAAAAATTTCCAACGCAGGTTTTTGCCTTCTTCACTTAGCTAGATACCAGAGACACAATTTTCACTTCACAATAGATCGTCGGAGAATAGCTTCAACATGGACACTGCAACAAGGGAGGAGCAATACCTCGATGAGAAAGATGGCTGGAAAGATGGATAGGACTGGTATTGTTGGAGTAATTTACAGTACCACTGCATACTCGTCAACAAAAGATGAAAGACAGGATAGATCCGAGAGCTCGGCAGTAGAGTAAGTAATAAAAGGGGAGGGCTTCAAAAATTAACGGCAATCACAGGCGACTGCAGGTATCCACCGATTGAGCAGCACGGATACCAGCATGTCGTGTGTTGTCAGTAGCGTGAAAAAACCGAGCCAATGAAATAGTTGTACCTATTACTCGTTGTCCATTGTGAGTGCGAATCTGTCTCTCGCTGAACTAGTCAGTTGTGATTCAGGCCAACTCAGCAGGTGTTCCTTTACCCTTGACCAATTACTATGTAGCGCTTGGGCCCATTCCTGAGTAGTTCCCATAATTTACTGAGTCCAACCTATCAATCTGACACGTCAGTGACTGTGTCAGATAGTCTTCCATCGTTGTGGTGGCAGTGAAACATTCCCACAGACAAAGAGGTGTATTAGTTTTTATCGCGGAGCCGCTCCTTGTTATGCAAGGCAGCAGAATGACCAGCATGGCTTAGGTGCTATTTGATTCATAAAGGAAAGATAATAGTAAGTAACTATCCCTTAATACAGTGAGGGGAGGGGGAGAGTTGAGACATGGCTCCGTGTTCCCTGCGTATACAAACTGAAGGTATACAACATAAAATGACAAAAAAATGCATACATACAACATAATAAACTTACATGAGGCATAATGCAATTAGCAGCACAATAAAATAATACAAAACAATAAAATGAAACACACAGCATAAATTAGCTTATGACTCAGATCACTGAGCAAGCATTGCAAAGCGACTGGAAGGCAGTATAGTCGTCTCAGGACTAATAAATGTGCAATCTGCTACGAGTTGGCATTTAATTCCAGACGAATTATGTCACTTGAAAGGAGACTGTCATGATCCATGGCTATGAATACTAAGGACATCCATTACTGGGTATGTGAAAACATTATTTGTAATGCAAGGTGGTGTGATTGGTACAAAGTGTGTAAATGACGGTAATAGCAAATAGGAGCGAGTGGGACTGTGGTGATGCGAGTCAAATGTAATTCATTGAGGTGTTACATTGTAATAAAATCGTGGCAGTGAAAAGATAAGATTCTCTCACTTGTTTGGTACCACCTATAACCCCTGTCACACTCTCTAATAAATGGTTCTTTCTTTACTCTGTTATGGTAAAATATGCATACCCTATTGAGCTTGACTCGGAGTATAGACTTGCATGAGTAATTATGCAGACCAGCTGTCGCCATAGGTTGCATTTCAGACAGCATAAGAGTGTGAATTAGTTGCAAGGCTGTAGATAAGGTAGGAATAATTTCGTTTTCTAGTGTGTTTTATGTAATTTGCGTTTGGTTAGGTATAAGATACTTCGTGTAGTAGTGTAATTCATAAACTAGGATGTGTGTGGTTTATTAGATGACGTAACGAATGACAAAATGTGGCGCAGTGATTCATTCGATGTAGTGTGTACTGGTGTGTGGGTGTGCGTGTGGCTGCGTATCTGACGGAATGCGCTGCTCTGGCGCCTCCAGCAAGGACGCTCTATCAGGCAGCTGTGCACTTTTTCGTATGCTTAGTTATGTTTTGTTTTTGTCTGTGATGGCGTGGCCTGTTATTTGTCACTATGTGGGTGAATGACTTTAGTACACTAGTGTTTGACTATGCCGAACTAGGGAAGTTGCGATACTCAATACTTCAACTCTAACTACAATTCTGATTCTATTCTTCTTAAAGTAGTGCTCTCTATTGGACGATTCCGAGCCCAGCTCCCTTCCATACATAGCCAGGTTGGATACAGAAATGCACATCATAGTGGCCGGCTACACTAAGTTATGTATATCCGCCAATTCCTGAATGTGTATGGCAAAGAAGTACGCCTGAAGACGCCCATGAGCGGCACTACTTCCTTTAACTTGCAACCGCGAATACCAATAGTCTCTTTAATGGTGGAACACAAAAACTTTTAATCCCTGTTTTCCAAGATGGCGGAAAAATATTATTGGGGGCTATACGAACTGAGATGTATTACATTAGAAATGACTGTGTCCTCTACCAATTACGTAGTAGTGCCAGTATACGTCAGCGCATAGACAACGATCTTTCTATGTGAACTTTGACTAAATAAGTTACTTTTTCATCACATAGTATTGAAGAATTTACATTGAATATTCACTTGGTTTGTAACCTGGGAAAAGTTTTAACTAGCTTCTGCTAGGCAATCAATAAAAGTTCCTCTTAAAAGATAGCAATTTGTGTTGTGTACATCGGCAGACATCATTATGAAAAGGTGTACTTTATTTGAGCATTAGACAAAATGATTTGTGGTTAATAGCTATTGCAGCGATATTCAAAAGGGAAGTTACCAGTACTGTCATATGGAGGATGAATGGCATAAATACTACAAGTGTAGTTCCCATAACCAGGTACCATAACACAGATCACTCCTCTTCACAGAATACTTACTATTCAATGTTCTTTGTCATACTCTCCAGCATTTCAGTATAGGCATATGACGCGCTAAAACTTCGGTGCAGCTACCAGCTCTCTTTCATTACAGTGACACTAGTAGGTGTATTTTGTTACTGATAGTCATACGTACTTTGCATAGGTATGCTGTGTAGATGGACAGTGCAACGTGTGAAAAGAAATATCATTAAAATTGCTGTGTCCTTCCAGGCTGAATGTTAGATTTGTATGTACTGTGTAATTATTTCTTTCAATAATAAATAATTCCAAAACCTCACTATTCTCGTCCTGTTACCTTGTTGATACATAGATTAAACTCTGGGGTAAACTCCATAGTTCAAGCACGGATTTGTGCTCTCAGGGTGGGAAACAGAGAGAGAGAGAGAGATGTGGTGTGATATTTACAATGAGGCAGATGAAGCTAGTATGAAGGTGACCCAGCGATTACAAGCATTGGGTCTGATATCTAGTGTGATACACAGGAACTGCAGAAAATGTGGACAGCTGTATTCGTTCCGTTATCTTAAGCTCTGGAGAATTTAATTACGTGGAAGATACAAACAGTGGCTATAACTGATCTAATACCCCAGGATTGAGTTTTAAACTCGTGTTAGCGTAGGATCATGATAGTCTTGTATTATTTGTCAATTACTTTTTCCATTCAGGAAGTGCTTAGGAGCTCTTGCGACAACTTATCATACTATTTGAGCAGATATCTCCTCATCGAATATAATTATACTGCCGTTCCAACCCATACTTCCAGCACTTTGCTTGCTCGCTACTTACTCTACACTTTGCACTTACATATTAGTAGGCTACACTTAAGGCTGCATATGCAACTGAACAAGTATTACATGAAACTTCAAATGAATATGAGTTAACAGCTACGCTTGATACACTACAAAACAAGATACAAACTTAGTCTCTTGACCTCAATGCATAAGGATGCTTGTTCCTTAAGGAATATCTAGGTCTGACAGGTAAAGGTTTTACCTTCTTTTTCTTTACTTTAGTCACTGTAGGTCCTGGCATAGTTGATACGCTACTAGGCGATGGATTAGGCAAAACTGTCGGAATGGAAGGTGCTTTTCCATAAAAGGGTTTCAGACGATCAAAATGTACTATCACTAACCGATCTGGCAACTGGATTTCAGCATTTACTGGAGAGGTTAACCGAATGATGGGGTATCGTCCCCCATACTGAAGTGCAAACTTCTTTGTTCTTCCTTGTCTTACTGTTGGGTTATGCAACAAGATTAAATCTCCAGGCTTGTAAAGGGGCATTACTGCATTCTTATTACTCTGCTGTAATTGTTTTTTGGTGGCTTTGGAATTATTGGTTTGAACTTGTTTCCAAATTGACTTGAAACGGAGAGCTAACCTCTTGATTTCAGTTATGTCCACACCTGGGGGCAATTTGTCCAATTCAAAAGGTGAGTTCATAGGTTTGCCAAAAACTATCTCATAAGGACTATAGCCTGTTGACTCATGGACATGGCTATTATAGGCTGAACGACTATATTGATATAACAGTCCCAATCTGAATGCGTTCTGTTTACATAATAATTTAACATTTTCTTAATTGTCCTGTCGACACGTTCCAGGCGGCCATTTGCCTTTGGATGAAAGGGGGTGGTTCTTCACTTTTTGATTCCTAGAAACTTGCACACTTGAACGAATAAAGCTGACTTAAAGTTCGTCCCTTGGTCTGTTAGAACAGCATCAGGGCTGCCGAAAGGCAAAACTAAGTGATTGACAAATTCTCTAGCAACTGTCTCTGCTGTCATATCAGCGAGAAGTACCAAAACAATGTATCGAGAAAAGTGGTCCATAATGGACAGGATATATTTATTGTTTTGATTGCTTTGTGGCAAAGGACCGACGATAACCAGGGCAATACTCTGAAATGTTCTCCTCGCCTTTGGAAGGCTTTGTAAAGGTATTTTGGTCCTAGGAGGGGGTGCTCTTTGAGCGCAAGGTAAACAATTTTGAATATACTTTTGAACATCTTTCTTTCTGGTTTTCCACCAATACCATGCAGCTATCCTGGCATCTGTTGCTCTTCACCCATTATGGCATGCTTGCAAACTATCATGACATTGAGCTATTATTCTGGACTGCAATTCCTTAGGAATTACAACTCTATTACCACCCGGAGTCTTTCAGTATAAAATACCATCTTCAGTAATGAAATCTACACTGGTAACATACCTATGACATTCAACATCTCGGCTTTGTACCTCTTTCAGTTACTCAATCAAAACATCATTTGTTTGAACTACCCTTTACGACTCAGGGAGTCAGCATTAGAATGCAGTCTACCAGGTTTATGCTTAACCTCGTAGTCATATTCAGCAAGTTTTAAAGCCCATCTAGTTAAACGACTGCTAGGATCTTTCAGATTCAACATCCAAGTTAATGCCGCATGATCTGTTATTACAGTGAACTTTCTACCGTACAAATAACATTTAAAATAGTTTACCCCGAACATAAGTGCAAGCAATTTTCAGTAGTACTATAATTTATTTCAGCCTGATTCATCTGGCGGGAGGCATACCCAACAGGTCTTTCCTCTCCGTTATATTCTTGGCTAAGGATTGCATTAAGAGCATAATCTGAGGCATCGGTTGCAAGAATAAAAGGTTTTTCAAAATCTGGACAGACTAACAGAGGTGAGCTTGTTAGTACTTCTTTAATCTTCTTTACAGCTACTTCACATTCTTATGACCACTCGAAAACTGCACCTTTTTTCAACAACTTGGTTAATGGCTTAGCTATGGTGGCATAATCTTTCACAAACCGGTGATAGTAATTACATAGGCCAAGCAGTAACTGTAACTCTTTTACATTGGTTGGGGTGGGAAAATCTCTCACAGCCTCAGTCAACCGAGGATCTGGTTTGACACCTTCAGCACTAATGACATGTCCCAAGTAGTGGACTTGTGACTGTGCAAATAAACATTTTTCTATCTTCAGACTTAAATGGGCACTCTGCAAACGTGACAAAACACACCTCAACCTTTCTGCATGTTCTTCAATAATTCTAAAAAATACAATAATATCGTCTAAATAAACTAAACATGTGGTGAGCTTTAAACCACGTAAAAATAAATCAGCAAATCTTTGAAAGGTTGCAGGAGCATTCCTGAGACCAAATGGCATGCGTAAAAACTCATACAAACCCGAAGGCACAATAAAGGCTGTTTTAGGTCTGTCCTTGGGAGCTATAGGAATATAATGATACCGCATATCTAAAGTGGTGAAATACTTGCAGTTTCCTAATTGATCTAGGGTTTCATCAATACGAGGCAAAGGATAAGTATCAGGTGTTGTTACTTTATTCACCGCTCTCATATCAACACAAAGCCTATAACTCTTCTCGCCATTGATTGATTTCTTACGAACCAGAACGATTGGGGACGACCAGGGGCTGGCAGAGGATTGAATAATCCCTGCTGCTAGCTGCTGTTGAACTGTGTCTTCCACTATTGGTTGTAAATGATAAGGAATTCTATATGCCTTTTGAGATACAGGTCTAGCATCCCCGGTGGGAATCTCGTGCTGTATGAGGTCAGTAGCAGGCAAATATTGCCTTTCCTCAAACAACCACGCAAATTCTTCCAATACGGGCCATATTAGCCTCTGCTCTGCTTTACTCAAATGCTCTAACTTTTCATTAAATTGCTTTTGCAAAGAGGGTATCAGGGTATGCACACTTCTAATAGGGAATTGCTTCCTATTTTGATTCTTACCTTCATTTATTTCTGAAAAATCATCATCTACTATTTCCTGACCACTTGCTAAAACTGTTCCACGTGGAATCTCTATCCTTCTCAAACCAAAATTATCGACACATACAGGTACACAAAACTTCTTCCCTTTTCTCTCTACAGCACATAAACCTCTCTTCACATGAACTTGCAACCTGTCCAACACATCGTTTTGACGGAACGGATCCACAAAAATGATTGAACTAGTAGGCAATGGAGCTTTGATATAAATCCATAGAACCTTGCCTGTCCCACTCTCAATGGTAACTGGGCATAACAATTTAATGGGCCATGTACGCGGTTCTGTCGGATCCTGTGAGAGCGGCCATCCCTCACAGTTTCCTCTCGCGCTTTCGGTCCAAATGCCGCCGAAAAAGTGAGTTTCCTCACCAAATCGGACGGTGTGCGTCCTATAATCGATTACCCCTTGGTACTCATTGAGGAAATCATTGCCTAGAATGATATCAAAGTCCCTCCTATGTTTCCGTACAACCTCCATATTAAAACCATATGTTTTTTTTTACTTTACTGAAAACTAACGAAAGATGACCCGGCAGGAATGATCAGTCCTTCACCCAGTCCAGCAATGTGAGAGTGGGGCGGTTTCAACCTCTACTTATCATGATTGGGGACAAACAGCACGCTAATTTGTGCTCCCGTATCTACTAACACTCTAATTGTTCTACCCCTGAGTTTACCCTCTAGCAAAACATTTGCCACCTCATCTTTCTGCTGTTTTTTATACACCGGTTACATTACTTTTATCGGGGGCGAGGGTAGGTGACTGAGCCTGCCCCCCGACCATTTCCCTGTTGGTAACTACCCCGTTGCCTGTTTGTCTGTGGAACATTTCGCTGCCTTTGTCTGGTTACTTTGTTTTGGGGGCATGTGACATTAGTATGCCCGATCTTGTGGCATCTGCCACAACACAGTGCATGGCAGTATGATTAAACTTCCTGCAGTGCTGACATTTTGCATCATTAAGAAACATGCGCCGCGACTCGTTACTTCGCGATGGGTTAGAAACAAATCTCCCTGCTTCCTCACATAGCATTGCAATTCACACAGCTTCGTGCAATGTAGTAGGGGAAGCCATTTTCACTTCTGTCGTGGTTTGCGGGTTAATCCCTCAAATGAACACATCTATAGCCCTTGCTTTTGCTTCCTCTATTAAAACTTCATTACGGGCCTGGCATTTGCTAAGCACATAAGTGTGACACGATACCATGCGGATTCAATCAGCAAATACTTCTAAATCTTCATTGGTTTTCTGTCATAAGGTAGACAACAAATCCCAATAATAACTGACACCTCTCGTATCGGAATAGTGCCCTGCTAACCCTTTAGCCAAGGCTTCAAAAGTGATAGCATCTCGCAGAGCGTCGACTGACTCAACATATGTTCGAGCGTCTCCTGCTAGTTTCAGCTTCAGCACACACAAAAGGAAACTATCAGGCCAGCCACAAGTCCTACCTACATCTTTGACACACTGCAAAAATGTCGTTACATTTTCGTTAGTTTTACCCGCGAAAGTCGGGATGAAATTTATGGCAAGAAAACTGCGAACAAGAGTGGACATAGGCGGAACTGGGCTAACTGCAGAGGCATGACTAGCACTTGCAGTTGCTTGTTCAGTTGTAACTTTTTTGTTGCTTTCTGCCGCAAGCGCATTGCACTGCTCTCGCAATTCCATCTTTTGCACAGTTAACTGTCTTATCTGTTCTTCTAACATAGTGACAGGGTCTGCACCAGGAATTTCGGCAGCAGCTCCTGCTTGCTTATTTGAATGGGTGTCAAGCATGTTTACAAAATGACTTCACAAACAACTCAAGGAATTGCTACAAAGATAGCGAGGTCAGGCTACTGCAATTGCTCGCGACTTACACTACTTCATTATGCTGGAGGTGGCGACGTTGGCGGTGGCGGCGTAGGCAGACGAAGCGGCAGCCGGGCATTGACTGCAGGCTGCGCAGCAACACTACAGTGGTGGTGAGAACTGCTGCCCCAGCAGCATCTGACACAGTAGCATCCGGGTTGTGGTGAAGTTCCCTTTGCTTCCGCAGCAGTTTTCTAACTCGGTTGTTGTACCACAGTGGCTCTTTCCCATCTCTTACAATCTTGCTTGGCACATACTCACCTAACGCATATTGCACAATGGTTTTGAACTTTGTCCACTGATCCTCAACACTATCTGTACTTAAAACAAAACTTTTGTGTTGAGCCATCAGGTACTCTGAAATCTGCTTTTTGTCACTTTTGCAGAAAAATCTTCCTACCTTATTTAATATTTCTATTTACGGCTGAAATCATCAATGCAATAACCGCTTTATGATTGCTGATTCCCTGTTCTGCATTAACTGTTTCAAATAGTTTGGGTCTGTTTGTCACCAGAAGGTCTAATATGCTATCGCCACGAGTCGGTTCTCTGTTTAACTGCTCAAGGTAGTTCTCAGATAAAGCACTTTAAAAATTTTCACTGGATTCTTTGTCCCTGCCACCGGTTATAAACATTTGAGTCTCCCAGCCTATATCCGGCAAATTAAAATCTCCATCCAGAACTATAACATGGTGGGGAAATCTACTCGAAATATTTTCCAAATTATCCTTCAGGTCCTCAGCCTCAACAGCTGCTGAACCAGGGGGCCTATAGAGACATCCAATTACCATGTCTGAGCCTGCTTTAACCGTGACCTTCACCCAAATTATTTCACATTTCGGATCTCCATCAATTTCCTTCGATACTATTGCACTTCTTATCGCTATAAACACACCTCCCCCTTCACTGTCCAGCCTGTCTCTGCGGTATACATTCCAATCTGAGTTTAGAATTTCATTACATTCAGGATGTGGCTGAGGTGGAAGTGGGGTCTAAAAAAGAACAAGTGTTAATTTTTCAACTCCGGTCGGCAAACTGCCTCCTGTTTATTGAGAAAACATTTACTGATTGACCTAGCTGGGGTACATTATGTGAGTTTAGCATCCCTAAGGTGCAAACAGATTGAGCCAGTGCTCAAAAAGTGCACGGAGGCAACCGGCCAATGCGTCTGATCTCGTCGGGGGCCTGTCAGTAAAAGAGAGCGATCCACCCGCCTCGTCCGTGCAGCTCGGCGCGGTGGGTGCTCACACGTGATCTCCTGGACCTTTCTGATTGGCTGCTGTAGGAGCTCTGCCTAGGCAAGCGACACTTCCCTAAGCATCTAAGCATCACCCCGTCAGCAGAAAGGTTGTTTGCTCGTCGAGCACGTGAACAAACCGTGGGATAGCGGCACATACTGGAAAAATCTGATGTGTCGCCAACCCAGGGCCCGTGCACGGCTTTGTGAAGATCCATTGCCACCCATAGCTCATGCATTTTTAAAAAAATTTCCCTTTTCTTTTATTGAAAATAAAGGACTCCCGTACTCAATCTGTCAGCACCTGTACAGTATTTAATTAATTTTTAAATCAAGGTGTTGTCTCTAAAAGACTCGAATACGCAGTTGTCAAACCATTCTCCAAAAAAGGTGATAAAGCTCAGGTTTCCAACTTATGACAAATTTCGTTACTAAATACTGAAGATGCTTATGTAGAAGAGGATTATGGAGTTGATACACACAGTATCCTAAATTTAAATCAGTTTGGTTTGCAAAATGGCATTTTGACTGAACAGGCGACTTTCTCATTTGTTAGCCATCTGGTCAAATCTATAAACACTAAAATGTTACCAGACGGAATCTAAAGCATTTGACTGAGTAGATCACAAAACTCTACTTAGGAAGGCTGAGCTCTATCGTTTACATGGTAAAGCAGGGATGTGACTTGAGCACTATCTACATGACAGAAAGCAGAAGGTTGTGTTGAATGATTCTACAGTGACACCTACCTGCTCTGACTGTGGCACAGTGAAACATGGAGTACTGCATGGTTTAGTGCTTGGTCCATTACTATTCTTAATTTCTATCAATAACATGCTGTTGTGTATGCGCAAAAAAGCACAGTTCACCCTGTTTGCGGATGGCACAACCATTACGATTGACAAAATACTCAATTGCTGTCCAGAGAGCTCTGAGACAACTATATACAAGAAACTCTAGACTGGTTCTCTTCGTATAACATGTCCTTCAGTTTTGACAAAACTCAGTTCATTCAGTTTTACACAGCACATAAAAACAGGATGATGTAGGAATTAAATGTGGTGACAAAGAAATATTGAGAGTTGCATCTTCCAAATTCCTGGGATTACATATTAATAAACTAAATTGGTTGGTTCATATGGTTCAAATGGCTCTGAGCACTATGGGACTTAACATCTGTGGTCATCAGTCCCCTAGAACTTAGAACTAATTAAACCTAACTAACCTAAGGACATCACACACATCCATGCCCGAGGCAGGATTCAAACCTGCGCCCATTGCAGTCGCGCGGTTTTGGACTGAGCGCCTAGAACCGCGAGACCACCGCGGCCGGCACTAAATTGGTCACTTCACATCATATACCTACGTAAAAGTCTGAATTCGGCAGTGTTTATCATTCACTTAATTGCATCTGCTTGTGACTTGGAAACAATAAAAACTGCTTATCTTGGATATTTCCATTCACTTATGGCATATGGCATCATATTCTGTGGAAACCAGTCACAAGTCTTCATGGCACAGTAAAGGGTCATCAGAATTATGAGTACAGTTAACTGTAGATGCCCATGCAGAAATTTATTCAAACAGCTGGTGATCCTCATCTGCCCATGCCATTACTACAATTTACAAAATAAGCAGTGCATATCATGACATCTTGAGGTGTTGGGTGTTCTGTCAGATATCAGTGTCATCCACGCACAATATTTTGACAATGTGACCCGTTGTCTTCAATCAGGTGCTACCTGAGACTGATAATCAAGTGTAATGGGTCCAATATTTATACCTTCTGTCTTCCCGCTCCATGATCACTTATAGAACTGACCACAGAGGTGCACCCAACCAAAAATTGAACACCAGCTCATGGCCAGGTGTACTGGATTGAAGATGGTACAGCTCAGAATGCTGATAGTGGGAGCAGGCCACAGATGGAGTGCTTAGAAGTGGCCATGAAGGGAAAAGGCAGGCAGTATAAAGATGGGACCCATTTCACTTGGGCAGCAGTCTCAAGTAGAACTTGATGAAGACACTGTCACATTGTTGAAATATTGTGTGTGGACAACACTGATATGTGGCAGAAGGCCTAACATCTCAAGATGTCAGCAGATTGCCAGGAAATCCTGAAGAAATAGTCATGATCCAAGAAGTAAATGTGATATTCACAAAGATACCAAAAAAAGTCTCAGTGTGGTACAGAAAGGAGTACACTATTCAAGCATAAAACTATATAATCAACTTTCAGTTCATGTCAAATCAATCCTTGGAAATCTGACTAAATTCAGAAAACAGCTAAAACCTTGTCTTTTGGATAGCTCTTTCTTACAGGAGTTTTTTGACAGTGTGTAATACTTCATGAAACTGTGTTTAATTTTAAGCATTACTATTTGAACTTACTGTGTAGCACTGGTATATCATTTACTAACGGAACACTTTGCACATGAATTAGAGTCTAAGCCTTATAATTTGTCTGTGTGAATATTATTACTACAGTTGATCTGAGTTATTATCTGAGCACTTTCATTTCACTTTTCATGATCTATTTCCATGTGATTTAGATTGTAAGCCTTATGACCACTTGTATATGGTTATTATTGTAATAATGTGACACATTTGCGTTCTTGGGACATAATGATATAGGATTTCTTGGATTTCAAGCACGTTGGGTTGACAATGGGAATGCAGTTTGTGTTAACTGGTTTCATGTAGAAAACAGCCAGAGTTGCAAAATTCAGTTCTTTTTACTGACAAAATGTTTTGTCCTGCCAATGGTCACTGAAAAACTTGACTTCGACACAAGTATGTATGATATTAACATGGTTTGCATGCTGTCATGGAATACACCATTTTTCTATGTGGGTGATTTGAGAATGGGCTGTGATATCCAAAATTGGTCATCGGTAAGATAAAAAGAACCATTGCCTGTCTTCTACCTCAGACTGATATAGGATTTTTCATCAAAGTACAGTGAAAATATAGATGTTGGCAGCTGTAACTCCTTTTGTTGTAATATTGTACAGATGCAATAGCAGAAGTAATGGCAACTCAGTCTTATTCTGCTTCCACATGAAGAGATCCACAATAATACTGAATGAATATAATAGAGGGAAACATTCCACATGGGAAAAATATATCTAAAAACAAAGATGATGAGACTTACCAAACAAAAGCGCTGGCAGGTCGATAGACACACAAACAAACACAAACATACACACAAAATTCAAGCTTGTGTCTGTGTATGTGCGGATGGATATGTGTGTGTGTGTGTGAGTATATACCTGTCCCTTTTTCCCCATAAGGTAAGTCTTTCCGCTCCCGGGATTGGAATGACTCCTTACCCTCTCCCTTAAAACCCACATCCTTTCGTCTTTCCCTCTCCTTCCCTCTTTCCTGATGAAGCAACCGTTTGTTGCGAAAGCTTGAATTTTGTGTGTATGTTTGTGTTTGTTTGTGTGTCTATCGACCTGCCAGCGCTTTTGTTTGGTAAGTCTCATCATCTTTGTTTTTAGATATATAATACTGAATGAAGTATAGAGTGGTAAAAAGTCTCATAACTATAGAACACATCAAATGAAATCTTGTAGGCGAGCATACAATAAGCTGAGAGCCAAGCATGCCAGGCTTATATTGGACTGTTGTACACATGGCATAGTGCTTGCTGTGCCGTCTGTCCAGGTTGTGAGGCAACCTGTCTATGCCTGCCGTGAAGGCACTTGTATTGCACACTGTGTGACTGTGTGAGCTCCACTATGGAAATGTCCACGTCCATGTCTTCACCAGTAGGTGACAAATGCTGGAGCAGGTGTTCTGCTGCCACAGGAGAAAAAGGTCTGAAATGACATCGGTGTGGACAGGCATGGCGCCCCCTCCCCTCCAAGAGGCTGTAAGGAAGCAATGGTGATGATGGTGCTGTACCCACGTCCACATCTGGGCAGGCACTTGTCGCTGGAGGCAGCTGGGGGAGGTGACAGCAACAGCAGCTATGGAGATGAAGGCAGCCTGGTGCTGACTACTTCGTCTGGCAGCTGTGGCTCCCAGAGTGAAGACAGCACTGGAGCTAGAGGAGGTATGGACCACACCATGGGGTCTGGCACAATGTTGGTAGAGGCAGTGGGGGTGGAAGGCTCTCTGGAGCATGGTTGGTCTTGCATGCATGGAGCTGGTTGTAGTGTCATTACACCAAGCCATCAGAGATGCACATAATGCAGAGGTGGCAGCCTTAGCAGTGCTGGACTACCGGTAATATCCACGTACGGTGGCAGCCAAATCCACGGGCCCAGATGGCAGAGCCCCAATGGAATCACTGAGTGCTTAGGGGGCTGGCAGAAGTGAAGCAGCTCTGTCGTGCTACAGTCACCAACTGGAGTGAACATATAGGGTCTAAAGAACCTATCAAGGGCATCCTCGGGAGAAGATTGAGTGATATATGTTTTCATATACGGTCTGAATGTATGGACAAGCTGCTCCGCCTCTCCATTGGAGGGGCCATAACGTGCCAGATGCCACTTTTTGTACAAAAACCTTCAAAATCTTGAGACAGAAAGTTGTGCGCTGTTGTCCATCACAAGCATATACAGTAATCCTTGTAGGGAAAAAAATCTTTGAGAGGACCATGACTGTAGCCGTCATGGACATGGATGGGCAAAGAACCACATAAGGAAATTTTGAAAGAGCACCAACTACTACAAGCCAAAAGGAGCTAAGGAACGGACCCACAAAGTCAACATGAATACACTCTGAGGGGTGCTAGGTGAGGTGACCATGGGGAAAGAGAGGCCTGTGATGCCACTTAATGGGTGGAACACTGCGAGCAGTCTGTCACTTCGCTTGTGATATCATAGCCAGTACCCGGCCAAAACATGTGCCGATGGACCAGCAATTTTGTAGAGGGACACCCAAATGGTCCAGATAGAGAAGGCACATGACATACCACTGCAATGAGGATGGGATCACAACTGTGGGTGTCAACTCTTCAGTAGCCAACAATAACACACCATCTCGAACTGAGAGTTGGTGGTGGAAAGCATAACAATTATGCAAAGGATCCAACAAGTGGCTCAGTTGTTTATCCAGCCAGCTGTGGTGGAGAAACTGAACAACCTCACATAAGGCTGGATCAGCCGCAGCAGCCACTGAAATACAAGAACTGGTAATGGGATAACCATCCATAGAATTTTGGTCTTAGACATCTAAATGGAAACTAAACAGTTCTTCCTGACAAACAGTTCTTCCTGACCAAATGCTGGATTAATGCCAATTGGCAATCGAGAAAGAGCATCAGTGTTAGTGTGTTCTGCTGTAGGTCAGAATTGAATCTCTTAGTTTTAGTGTGACAAAAACCAAGCCCAGTGTTGCGGATGATGGGCTGCTTTGCTGGTAAAGATGCCAAAGGATAGAAAAGATAAACCAGAGCTTTATGCTCAGTAATCAAATGAAACTTAGAACTGAATAGGAAAACATGAAATTTTTGAAGTGCTTATGCAATAGCAAGGGCCTTTTTTTTTTTATCTGCGAGTAGTGCTGTTGTGCCTTATTCAGTTTTGGTAGCTTATGCAATGGGGTGTTCAGAACTGCCTGATCAGAACTGCCTACATATTTGTATGCAAGAACAGCCCCAAGGCCGTACTGGGAGGCATCTGTAGCCAAAACAAAATGTTGCCTGGCTGGAAGGTAACCAAGAGAGGTGCAGCGAGTGGAAAGGAACATGTTTATGTAAGAGAGCATGGCCAGTGTAACTGCACCAGGAATAAATTTACGGTAGTACGCAATCTTTCCGAGAAAGGTTTGCAGCTCTTTGACATCAGTAGGATGTGGCAAAGCTGTAATGGCATCAACGTTCTGGTAAAAAGGCTTGACACCAGCATGCAAGACTTCAAAACCAGGATAGATGATAGACGGCTAAAACACTGTGATGTGTCCAAGTTAAATTTCAAGCAGACAGCCCGTAGCACCATGAACAAGTCACGAAGATTTCATAGATGTTCATCTGTTGAGGAATCCGAGACCCCAATATCGTACAGGTAGTTAACACACCCAGCAGGGAGGCCATGGAGAAAATGACAGGGATGCTAGCCATGCTGAATGGCAAGTGCTGGTACTCATATAATCCAAAGGGGATATTCACTACAAGGACATGTTTGGAATCATCATCCAGAGGCAGTTGTAATTACACTACTGACAAGTCTATTGTGGAAAAATATTAGCTTCTGGAAAGCTGTGCTAAGAGTTCATCTGGACGGGGTAAGGGATAGGTATCAATAATAGACTCTGAATTTACAGACACTTTGAAATCACCACAAAGCCAAAGGTTGCCATTAGGTTTTTGACTATTGACAATGGTGTAGACAGTTCACTAAAGAAGACAGTCATGACAACATCCAAAGATGTAAGTCATTCTAGTCCCAATTTGACTTGCTCCTGTAAACCTACTGGGACTGGGTTGGCACGAAAAAAAAGGGTGTGCATCGTTGGTTTCATTGTGATGTGAGCCTTGAAACTGGTAGCATACCCGAAACCTACTGAAAACAGCGAGGAATAATCTAGCTGTTGGTTTTGATCAGATACCAGGTGCACTTCATCAGAAATAGAGAACCCAAAAACTTTACAGGCATCTAACCCAAATAAGTTTTTAGTTTTGGCATCATCCACTACGAGAAAGGTCAAAGGCTGAACAACTTCTGTGTTTACTATGGAAGTAGAAAACTGTTCCAATATGAGTTTTTGTTATTTGTAACTCACCAACCAATGACATAAAAGGGCAATGCCAGTGATCCAAGATCCACTTAGGTCTGTGAATTTAACATAGTCACTGCTGCACCCATGTCCACTTGCATTTTTAGCAACTTGTCCATCACATGCACTTCATTGTAGAGTTTGTTTGGGGCCACCATCGCTTGGGAAACACTGTTCACATCCACATTCATGTCTGGTGAAGGAGGTTGAGAGTTGCAAACATATGGGTGCTCATGTTGAACAAAACAACACAAACTTCCCTGTGAGGGGCCAGGTGTATTATAGCATCACAAAACCATTAAATTAGCGTATGAGCCCCAGTAAGCCTCAATAACAAAGTGGCAATGATGGCTATGCCCATGAAGTTCTGCTGCCCAAGCTCTGTACAACTGTTGCAGCTGCTATTGACAATGGTAGAACTCAATGCTAGCAGCAATAATGTGAGTATATTTGCAATGGTAATTAAAGAGCAACTAACTCATTTCATTGAAAGAGAGACTGACAAATTCCTGAAGATGAGCTAGCTGACACAAATGGTGATAAACATGAGGAGAAATGGAGAAATCCATAACACAAATAAAGCCTTACACAAATTGGAGTTGCCGACTCAAAGTTTGAAAATGTTGCTGAAGACATTTTTTCATATGCATTCCCAACTTCGGCAGAATCATCATTTGGATGAAATGGGTCTTACATAAACGGCAGTGCAACCTGGCAGTGTCAACAAGGATGCCAAATTGTTTAGTGCCATGGAGAGAGCCTACTGCTGGTTGGTGACAGCTCCCTGTTGTTCAACAAGAGACTGAAGAATTCTTCCACTGACATGTTGGCCACTATATTGAAACAAAGCGGCACTTGTCACCAAGTATGTTGTAACATTGTACAGACACAATGTCAGAAGTAAAACCTATCATTTTTTATTCTGCTTCCACATGAAGAGATCCACAATAACACTGAATGAAGCATAAAACAGTACAAAGTCTCATACCTATAGAACCCATCAACATACAGTCTTGTAGGTGAGCATACAATAAGCAAGTAAACATAAGTGAGACTGAGGGCTTGGTGTGCCTGGGGTTATAGTGGGCTGCTGTGCACATGGCACAATGCTCGCATGATCTGTCCAGGTTGCAAAGCAACCTCTGCTGTAGGCTGCCCGTGGAGGCACTTGTATCACATGCTGTTTGATTACACACACACACACACACACACACACACACACAATAGGTTTACAACAGCTTTGGTGCTAGTTACCATCACCTAGTATTTCAACTGAAACTCTCATTAGACCTCATTTTTACAGACAGAGACATTTGCAGCCTTCCAGCAAGATACCTCTCCGAGTGAAAGAGTATTAGGGATATGTAATGAAGAAAGATGTGGAGCTGCTTTTGGGATTCTATTGCAAAATGCAAAGAAGAAAATTCTATGCTGTCACTGAATGTCACTATTCATTTATTCACAAAGCTCCACCAACACAGCTCTTGGATTTTTTATTAGCAGGCAGTGTCACAAAAATAGTTAGGTAAATGGTGCACAAATGTCAGAAAACGAAACTATTTTCTATCAAAATATACAGTGTTTAGGCAGCAAGCAAGGTGAAATGGAAGTAAGTCTGGATGACTATTTAAAATGTATAAATGGACATTGGCTAAAAGATAATATTGTTACATTGGCTAAAAGAAATGCATGTATGTATTGCTGTTATGTGAGATTGAAATGATAAATAAGTTTTATAGAATTAACAATAAAGAAGGTGGCACTTGCATATATGTTAGGACAGAGCTAAATGCAAAGGAAATTAAATATAATAAGTAAAACGCATGGAGAAAAACTCTGAGTAATGTGTATGTGAATTAAACAAACTCAAAATGGTTACTGCAAGTGTGTATAGATCACCATCAGGCAATTTTACTTTTTGCCTGCAGAATGTTGAATTCTGCTAAATTAACTCAAAAATCAACTAGAAAATACAATTATTCTAGAAGATTTTAATGTTAATTTTAATAATAACTGTAATAAACAACAACAATTGATAAATCTGTCCTTATCATATGACAGCAACAGCATTCAAAAACACTAGATGTACAAATGGGTCTGAAACAATAATTGATCAAGTATTTGTCAATAAGAACAAGTGTGAGCATATCACTGAAGTAATAGATACTGGGTTTTTGGATCATAGGGCAAGTTACATTGACCTTAAATAGTATATCTAATAAAGATTCAGCAGTCTGTGGTAAATACAAAGAAAGGAGATTTATTAATAAAGCCAGCATAAGGCTCATTGATCACATACTAAAAATATAACTTGGGACATGGAATCAACCTGTGATGTAGATAAAAAGTTTGAGTCATTTCTTGCAAGTTAGAAGCATTGTTATGGTGTCTCATTTCTTATCAAGTGATTCAGACTTAAAATTAAAGCAAAGGCATGGGTAATCCAGGGAATAAAAAATCAGTAGACACCCTGAGAACATTAAACAAATCTGCCAGAACTACTACTGCATTAAAACCGTATGCAAAAATTTACAGAAAATTATATAAGAAGGTTATAATAGCAACTAAGAAACTTAATAATGACTCGTATATCATGAAAGGCAGCAACTAAATAAAATCAACCTGGGAGATAATAAATAGGGATATAGGTAAACAAAAAAACAACAATTTTATAATTAAAAGTGAAAGGAATATTGTTGAGGACCCACTGAAAATAGCCAACATATTTAATAAAAATTACACTAACATAGCAGCAAAGCTAACTCGAAGATAAGTAATTTCAGCTCCAGAGTGCAAATCCCCATGAACAATAAAAACATGTTTCAGTGTCCTGTTACTGCATAATAGGTACAAAATTCTATAAATACTTTAAAAAATAAAATGTCATATGGAAGTTATGGGATTCCACAGAAAATAATAAAGCACAGTGCAAGATACATAGATACCCAACTTGCTGACATCATAAATGTATCATTTAGTACTGGGGTCTTCTCAGGAAAACTAAAATGTTTGATTGTTAAGCCAATTTACAAGAAGGGTGACCAGTCTGATTTTATCAATTACTGACCTACATCACTGTTATCTGGATTTTTGAAAGTAACTGAAAGAGTAATTCATGAAAGACATGTCTCATTTTCTTGATGAAAATCAAGTATTATTTAATGGACAAAATGGTTTTAGGAAAAATAGGTCAAGACACTAAAGGAGTTAAAGACATTAGCTGCCAGTGGGCATTGATCTATATCAATGGAACAGGTTGAAAATCTGTGCCAGACTGGAATTCGAACCTCGGTTCCCTGGTTACTAAGCAGATTTGCTGACTACTACGCTATCCAGACACAGTGGTCACCGCAACTGCATGCACTACCTTAGTACAACTTCCTTCAAAATTAAATTCTCAACTTATGCCACACGTTACTGATGTACAGCTCCTCTTCATTATCCTCATTACTTGCAACCACTGTATCCAGATTATGTAGTGGTCAGCTCATCTGTCTAATAAGCAGGAGACCTGAGTTCAAATCCTGGTCCAGCATCAATTTTCAACTTGCCCCATTGATATAAATTAATGCCCATTGATAGTTAATGTCTTGATTCATTGTCACTGCAGGACCAAAATGGTGTCTGTTCTCTTGGACATGTCCGAATGAACAGACACCACATATGTAAAATAGGTCAACTGACCAGTAAGCTATATTTTTTTAAAACAGATCATAAATTCCATAGACAAAAATTGTGGTCTGTTTTTGGATCTATCTAAGGCAATTGATGTTACTGACCACAATTTATTGCTCACACAAAAGCCATGTATCAAAAAAGTACTCTTTATCATCTCAAAATCCTGTATAATGAACTACTAAAGGAAATTACAAGACTATCAAAATTCTGCATAAACAATAAAGAACTCAAGAAATGCTAATTAGCAAGAGTTTTTATAGTGCCAAGGAATACATAAATCATCAGCATTCAAAACAGAGCAGATTATTTCCTTTGTCATAGTGACCCAAAATGCTCATTTGAAAAATGAATTGTATTCATTTATTATTCTAATTTAGTATATTATGACTGCTCTTATGTGTATGATTTCATGTTGTACATAAGAAGCCAACATATAACTGTAAATCTTTCATGTCCTATTACATACAAAAGATCATTATGACAAATAAGGTAACATTTCATAATGATGAGATACAAGGATTCTAAGTAAATAAATAAAATAAAATAAAGTCTCACATCATTATCTGTAAATCCCCATCATGAAGGAGAACAATCCAGGATGTTGAACAAGTGAGTCATCTGGCAGAAGCAATCACTTCTTGCTTCTTCTTCTAAGTTATTATTAATAGTGGTTGTCTGCTCACACTGATAATTACGGCAATTACTTCTGAATTACTTTATATATGTTTATCAGGAAAACTAAAGTTATTTTGAAAAAAAGCAATTTTTTTTTTTTTTTTACTGCTCAGCTACTGATTTTATCCAATACTTTAGACAAAGCATTTATGCAACTTCATGCATATTACTACTGTATGTCTATTAAACTGATGAAGTTAAGATTCTCTAATACACATATTACAGTTAAGTGAAACTTGCATTTTTGGGCAAAAGTGAGAACTGTAATCACTGAAGTCAACATCTACAAAAAACAAAAATTTCAGGAAACACATTTTATTGAATTAGTTTAACAGTATACATTTATGATGTCTTACAATATTATATTTCACACATAAGCTCTAGATACATAATATAATGGTGAAAAAACCATTTCTATAAGCTTTCAGTTGCAATAAAAGATACGTAAAAATCATGAATTTTTTTCCATACAGAACATCTACAGATTAATTATTTTATAGCAATAATGGTCCAGTTTATTTTAACAAATTCACTCCCATTATTAACCACTAATACAACTAGGAATAGGAAACACATGTATCAGCATGTAAGTGTAAGAATCCCTAGGTTTCCCAAAAGAATTCTGTGAGATTCTCAGTTGCCAACCGCACACAATATTTGCATAACGCTCCCCTGTAGAATAGACACTCCTTTCACCCCAGCTGCACTGCCTCAGTAGACCATACCACAGCACAGTATGAAAGTGTGCAAAGCACGCCAGCAATACAGTCTGCAAGTCAACATAATAAGAGAGATCTCCACACGCAAAGCAGGCAGAACTGAACTCCCAGATCAACTCCTCTACATGCTTCGTGTAGACTAGGTGATGCCAGCTGTTACTTTACATTCTTCTGAAGTTGACTGAATCCTTAAGTTTTATTTAAAGGCCTTGCTCTATTTGTTATCAATTTCAGGTTGCACCATCTTCAGACTTCTCTATTATAAACTGGATAATCATATCGATAACCAGATAATCACCTTAATTCACTTTGATGGAGATCATGATGAAATAAATGTCCATGGTAATGAATTCCTTCCTTCATGCTTATGGTATTAATAGTGCCAGCTGGTAGGAAGTCTGGTAGCTAGACTTCCTTCTACTTGAGGTGCTGGTACCATCAATATCATCAACAGAAAGGATGGAATTAACTATTAAGGACATCAATTTGATCAAGCCCTCTATCTAGGTGTATTATGGTTGTTCCAATAATTATCCAGTTTATTACAGAGGGGCCTAAAAATAATGCCTTGCAGTCATAATGCCCAAATTGACAGAGAATAAAACAATACCTTTAAATATGCCTGACAGATTCATTCACATTGAAAAAAAGAAAAACATCCACAAGCTGGTGCCATCCCATCCTATCATCTATCTGGATATCTAGTAAGTTCACATGTGAAGCATTACCCAGTGAACACCCACTAATCTCCACTTATGGTACCTGTAAGGCACCGTGTAGAATTGCATAATATGAGCTCCTGCAAGATTAAGGGTGAAACTACTTGCTGTGAACCAGCTGTAAGCCTATTCTATGATTCTCCCAGCTGCACCTGGCATGAAAGTGTCTGGGCTGTTCACCAATATTTTTGCTTCATCAGCAAACATTATAGCTTCTATTCTAAAAGCAGAGTTGACAGTCATCTTATATGATCCTCAGTATGCTTCCTAACAAGAGAAGGAACTGAACATAATAATACTGTATCACAGATAAGGGATTACTAACCTAAAGCATTCACACAGCCGAAGAAAGACTCAACATCTTCCATGTGACATACAGGACCTGCTTACGTTATGACAAAATCACCAAAAGGTCTGTCTCTGTTCGATGAAGTCATGTAATGGTATTAAAGGAAAAAAAATTGTACATTATAAAAATCACATTGGATAACACGCTGACAGTTGCTAACTGAATCTATCTTGCTATTGGTTTCGATCCACTAGATCTTAATCAGGGTACAAAACATCACCCCTACAAATGCATGTTAGCACATCATGATTTTGATAATGGTAATTCTATTTCAAGTTTTTTTTTATGTATTGGACATCAGTAAACAATTTAATCTGATGTGAGAACAAGTGATGGTGAGCACACTGACATTGCTAACTAGAGCTGAAAGTAATACATTTCAAGTGATGCAATATGTGACATGTACACCTGACATGTACACCTCGTTCTTCAACATTTTCTGGCATTTGAAACCAATGTAGAAGTGCTGGAGTAGGTGTTGATCTTTCAAGTTAACCTGTTTACTGACAATCACATGTATGTTCAATCTGTATTTTTGTTCATATCTGAAAACTCAAAGACAGAAATTTAGAGATAGATTTGACCTTACATGATTTAAACTTGAGACAGAATAGTCAGTACTGAAGTCACAGTTGACTATACATATGAGGGGATAATGAAAAGTGACACATCTGAATTTTTTACATGAAAACATTTAAAGCTTTTTAAATGAAACAGACATCATTAACACACTACATCTGTATTATTTCATGTCTACATATTTGCAGCCCTCTGCCAATAGGGGGCGTGGTGTGTAATGTAACTATGACGCTGCCTGAGAAACAGCACGCTGTATTCGAGTTTAAAAATTGAAGAGTTCGTCCACACATGGAGTACACTCTGCTTCATCATCAGAATGCGAGACTACACTCGAGAGCTGCAGTATCTCCAACAGTGCCACAGCTTGGGTTCACTGTCATCAGTCATCCTCCCTACATTTCAAATGATGCCACAAGTGACTTTCCAAAACTTAAAGAACATCTTCGAGAACTTCACTTTGATATTTATGAAGTTGTGCAAGTAGATGTGAGGCTGTAGCTCTGTCAAAAAAGTTGAACACTCAACAGTGACAGTATCAAAAAACTGTCGCCTCATCATGAGAAACATGTTCATTGCTAGCTGAGAAATAAATATGTAAACTTGAAGAATAAAGATGTAGAATGAAACTTCCTGGCAGATTAAAACTGTGTGCCTGACCGAGACTCGAACTCGGGACCTTTGCCTTTCGCGGGCAAGTGCTCTACCATCTGAGCTACCGAAGCACGACTCACGCCCAGTACTCACAGCTTTACTTCTGCCAGTACCTCGTCTCCTACCTTCCAAACTTTACAGAAGCTCTCCTGCAAAGGTCCCGAGTTCGAGTCTCGGTCGGGCACACAGTTTTAATCTGCCAGGAAGTTTCATATCAGCGCACACACCGCTGCAGAGTGAAAATCTCATTCAAGATGTAGAATGTTAATAATATTTGTTTTATTTAAAAACCTTTAAGAGTTTTCACATAAAAAACTCAAAGGCACTAATTTTCAGGATGTTCTTGTACATATGCCAAGGAGAAATTTTTGGCCTGATTACAGCCATACTGTAGGAGAAGGAATTGATCATATCATGTTGTATCACAGATAAGAACTTACTACCCTAAAGCATTTACACAGGTGAAGAAACAATTATCATCTTGCACGTGGAATACATGAACAGCTCATCTTATGACAAAATCATCAATAGGTCAGTTGAAACTGGTGGCACAATTAAAGAGATTCATTAAGCACCTGTAAAGTGTTTTTTCCAACACAATCTTCCTAAAATATGCTGCAGTTTTGGAGCATCAGTCTACTTCTGTAGCTCAGTGGTCAGGATGTCAGACTGCTATTCAGAGTGCTGCCAGGGATTTTACCTTGGTGATAGGACTGGAATGGGTTGCACTCAGCCTTGTGACGCCAATTGAGGAGCTATCTGAGTAAGAAGTAGTGGCTTCAAGATCTAGAAATCTGACAATGACCAGGAAAGTGATGTGCTGACTCCATAACCGTCCATTCTGCATCCAAATGACACTATTAGCAGAGGATGACATGGTGGCCGGTAGCTTGCAATTTGGGTGCCTGGGCCAGAATGTGGAGCTTTGCTTTTGGAGCACAACATATCAAAAAATTTTCAAAATGGTAGATGTTTTGGTTAAAGGAAGCCAAGCACAACAGAGAATTTAGTCATTCTGAAATCTCAGCCAGCACTTTCTTAAGAAGACTGAGAGCTTTATTCATGGAATTGTTGAATAAAGAATGGCACAAGTATTCCAAAGGCAGGTGAAGGTCTTATTCAGAAATATAGACTTTGCTACAGTGTGTCAGTGTAAAGACATCTGCCAATGTTTAGTGGGCATCAGAAACACCACTACTGGTTTGACATTGAACATCAGATACAACACAGTATTTACAAGAGTGTCAATCATATTTTCATGCACAAACAACACCTTTGCATTTATTATTGGCAAGTTTTTTGTCTGTATTTGTGGTTAAAGTGCAAGAAAGAGATAGATATTTATAAGGAGTCACATACACAAAGAAATTTGCCATTAAAATGAACTAAACACAAATTTTAAACAACTTACACTTACCAGATGTATGCAGACTGTCAAACAAATAATTTTCATTGCCAACATTCCTGTCACTGAATGTCATTGTAGTTCCCTTGACCACATGTCACACAACACTTCTTTTATCCGTGATCAGACTCAACACCACAACACTTCTTTTAATCCGTGATCAGACTCAACACCTGATGAGTAGTATTTCCTCCAGTCCTCATAGTTTTCATCAAATGATGTGACATTTGATTTTGAAAATAATGTTTGTGTGTGTTATATAAACCTCAAAAAATTTCTATAAATACAGACTTAATTTATGAATTACTTGCTTTATTATCATCAATACATTGCTTCCCTCAGTTTGGGAATGCTAAGCACTTAATAGAGTCCCAATTACCTAGTTGTAAATTAGCATACAACATTTATTTGAGAAAAAGAATGGAAAATGAGAGAAGTGCTCAGATTAAAAAGAATAAAGCAAGGAAGCAGTCTTCCTTCTTTCATATATTGAGGAAGCAGTGAAGGAAATAAAAGAAAAGTTCAGAAATGGGATGAACATTCAGGATGAATAAATATGACTGATAATTTCCTATGAACTTGTTAAGCTATTCTGGCAGAATAACTTGAAGAGGGAAATTTGTACAAAGACCAAATAGAATGTCAAGAAGTATGTTTGTGGTAACAGAAATTAATGATGCAGATAATAAGATAAAAATTTTATGGGATATTGTCAAACAGGAGACAGGGCAGCTAGGCAATGTACAAGATACCATAACAAATAAACTAAATAATGTTGTGACTGATAATTCACATGTTGTGAATACTTTTAACAATCGTGTTCCAAATGAAGCTGAAAAAATATGATTAAATGGTTCAGTTAATGTAGCAAGAGAATGTATTAAAATGTCATTCCACAAAACTTTAAGCATCTAGAAGTAATACTAACATCCTTCACTGAAATTAATTATAAATATTCTAAACAACAAAAGCTCATATGGTGTTGATGAAATTTGAGATGAATTCTGAAAAATTGTTCTAACTTAATAAGTAATGTCCTAAGTGATTGTTGAGGAAATCTTTCCAGACAGATTAAAATGTACAATGTTGAACCTCTTTGTATGAAAGGTAACAAGAAGACGTAAAGAAGTATCCTCCAATTTCCTTACTGACATCTTTGTCCAAAATATTCGAAAAAGTAATATACTCAAGAGTAGACTCACATTTAAGTAGAAACAATTTACTTAGCATCACAGTTGCTTGAATGAGACTGCTGTTTATATGTTCACTCACAAAATATTACAAGCCTTAAGTAATAAAATATCATCAGTTTGTATATTTTGTGATCGTTCCAAGGTGGTTTGATCGAGTAGATCATGTTACATTTTTAGAAAAGTCTTATACAATTGATGACTTTACATACAACTAGTTGACGTCATACTTAACAGAATGCAAAAAGTTGTGCTGAATAATTCAAACAATTCTGAAAGGATAGACAATTTGAGTGAGTGCGAAGAAATCGCAAAGGGAGTCAGACAGGGTTCAATTTGAGTTCACTCCTATTCCTTATAAATGTGAATAATCTTGCACTTTAACATTCAAAAAGCAAAATCAGTACTTGTCAAAGAAGATACTAGTATTATAACGAATGCCACAGGAGAGAAAACAATGGAAAAGATTGTTAATGATGTTCTTCAAAGAATTATTAACTGTTTGTCTGAATATGGACTCTCCTAAATTTTGATTTTAAATGTAGCTCTGTACAACAAATAGTGTCATACCAGCAACCGATGTAGTGCACGTACAGGAGTCAGTAAAGAGGGTATAATGCTCTAAATTCTTGAGTACACATCTATAGAAACTGAAAGCATGTTACTGAGCTTCTCAAACAATTAAGTTCAGCTGCTTTTGATCATAGAACTAGTCTTTAAAACAAATGATATTTTGCATATTTCCACTCAACAATGTCTATGGAATAATTTTCTGGGGGTAACTCACCACTTTCTAAACAATAGAAACTCCAGGTAGAAATATCAACAATGAAGGAAAAGATGGATTGCTAGGTACCATAAAAATGACTTGTTAAGTTGCAGGCAGGCACAATTAAAAGACACACATAGCTTTCGGCATAGCCTCCATCAGAAAAAGAGAAACACACACCATTCATACACACAAGCAACTATACCTCACACAAATGACAGACAACTCCGGCAGCTCGGGTCAGAATGCAACTGTCACAAATGGGATAGAAGCAGCAGTCTGGACTGGGCGTGGAAGGAGTAATAGTGTATCGGTGGGGGAAGAGAGGAACACTGTCTGGCGGAGTGTGCAGGGACTAGAATGCCAACAGGCACAGCAAAAGGTTATCGGGCAGAGATGTGGGGAAAAAAGGAGAGGAGCAGGGAAAGATGGGCAGGTGCATTGGCAGAGGGCAGCAAACAAAGAGGGTGGGAGACAAGAATGGGGAGGAGATAATATGAAAGAGAAGATGGAAACTGTCAGGTGAAGGATGTAGGGACAGTATGTTACCTTATTTTGAGGCCACGATAATTATGGGAACAGGGAATGTGTTATAAGCATAACTCACATCTGCACAGTTCAGAAAAGCTGGTGGCAGAAGGGAGGATCCAGATGGCTCTGGCAGTGAAGCAGCCACTGAATCAAGTGTGTTAGTTCAGCTGCACACTGTGCCACAGGTGGCAGTGCCTATTCATCCTGGTGGACAGCTAGTTGGTAGTGCTATACCTCCCATGGAGAAATGCTGGATAAGAAATAAGACACAAGGGGAAGGAAGAAAAAAAAAAGATTTATTATGATTCCAGTAGAGAGATTTACGAGGGTTGGAACTTTAACAGAGGCAACTATTTATTTACAGCTTGTACAAAATAGATACGTGATTCAAAGTTTTACTGACCTTCAAAGTAGTCAGCAGTATTGTTTATAGCCTGTTGCCAGCGATGTGGAAGTTGTAGAATACTCTTGTGCCAGTTGTGTTGACAGTTTGAGCACCGCAGTCTATTGTCCGACAAATTTTGTAGCAAAGCCGTGAAGTGTTTCCTTCAGTTTAGAAATTGAGTTGAACACACGAGGGCTTAAGTCGGGGAAGTGCAGTATGTGGCATAGCACTTCGCAGCCCCATCAGTCAAACAAATCAGTAATGCTTGCACTGTATGTGCTTGAGCATTGTCCTGCAAAATGATGGTCTGGTCCTGCAGAAAGTGTCATCACTTCTGTCTCTATGCTGTTCATTTTTTGAACACAACCTACGACCTGCTTAGAGACAGAAGTGAAGACACTTTCTGCAGGATCTGACCATCATTTTGCAGGACAATGCTCAAGCACATACAATGCAAGCAGTTACTGATTTGTTTGACTGATGGGGCTGTGAAGCACTATACCACCTACTGCACTCCCCTGACTTAAGCCCTGGTGAGTTCAACTCAATTTCTAAACTGAAGGAAACACTTCATGGCATTCACTTCAGAACTGCTACAAATTCGTCAGGCAATAGACTGCACCACCTGAACTGTCATCACAACTGGCACAAGAGTATCCTACAACTTTCACATCGCTGGCAACGGGTTATACACAATGCTGGTGACTACTTTGAAGGTCAGTAAAACTTTGAAATGTATCCATTTTGTACAAGCTGTAAATAAATAGTTGGCACTACTATAGTGCCAACCCTCGTAATAACAAAAGAAAACTCTTCTCAATAAAAAATAATACAGCTTCTCATCCACAAACAGGCGTATGAATGGAACACACAGTGAATAAACATAGTGGGCTGTGAAGACTGTACCACTGATAACCCTTATAATGGAGGTCGAGTGTTTGGCTTAGTTGGCTGACAGGTACATCTTGGGATATCAGTGAAAAGTCGTAGGCCCTGCTGCGGTGGCTTGCGACTGGACTCTGACTGATGGGCTGCTGAGAGCTGGTGCATGAATTGGCTCAGATGGAGCAAACTGCCAACATGTTGGCTTGCACCACCCAGTACAGCCGGGGCATGGAGGAATTTTTGCTGATCCAGTTCTGAACAAGTGACATGGTGGAGGAAATAGCTCCCTGCCATGGAGAACCTTTGGTGGCACTTGTCCTGCCATCTGTCTTCCTTACTGTGATCAAGGCAGCCTAGGGAGGCTTATACATTATGCAAACATGTGAGGCTTCAGTATCTGAGGGGTGGCTTCAGTATCTGAGGGGTTGCTGATCCCTTTAGGCAAATGGCAGGTACTTAGCAGGTAGTCATACAAATACAAAAAGTTCTGCAATGATTGTAGCAGAACTGGTAAATGACAAGGCTGCTTCCACAGATGGCCCAGCCCCTGACAGGCTGGGATAAACTTGTGACAACACTGGAATAGAATGTGCTGAGTGGGTGGATGGATTGGGCAGGTCTTGCATGGGGATCTCCTCTTTGTGGCAAGGGGTTGGGGTTGGGAAGGCATAGTTGTGGACAAGGATGTTGTGGAGGTTGGGTGGGTGATGGAACATCAGTTTAGGAGAGAGTGGGAAGGATCTTGGGTAGGATGTCTCTCATTTCAGGTCATGATGATAGGTAATCAAAGCCCTGGTAGAGGATGTTGTTCAGTTATTCTATTCCAGGACATTACTGTGTGACGAAGGGTGCACTCTTTGTGGCTGGTTCTTGGAGGTAGTGGGAGGATTGGGGGTGTGAGGGGAAATGGCATGGGATATCTGTTTGCAGACTAGGTCTGAGGGATAGTGCCTGTCTGTGAAGGCCTTCGTGAGACCCTCAGCATACTGGGCAAGAGAGTTCTTGTCGCTGCAGATATGCCATCCCCAGGTGGCCAGGCTGTATGGGAGGGATTTTTTAGTGTGAAAGGGATGACAGCTGTCGAAATGCGCATACTGTTGGTGGGTAGTGGGTTTAATATGGACAGAGGTGCAGAGTGAGCTATCAGAGAGGAGGACATCAACATCTGGGAAGGTGGCACACTGGATCACCAATGAACCTGAACCACACTAGGAGTTAGGATAAAGTTAGTAAGTGTATGAGGAATGAGGTAGCAGGTTTGGAGTCTGAAGGATGTTGGAAAAGAGAGTGCTCAATAGGGGTAAGAACATGGGCATGAGGTATGTTGGTGTATAACAAAGTGGCATCAACAGTGACAAGCGGGGATCCAGCAGGTAAAGGGGTGGGGTTGGCGGAGAGTCAGTGAAGGAAGTGGTTGGTATCTTTGACATGAGAGACCACATTACGGGCTATTGGTTGGAGTGTTGGTCAACGACAGCCGAAATTCTTTCAGTGGGGGCAATAACCAGACATAATGGGGTGTCCAGGATTGTTTGGTTTGGGGATTTTGGGCAGCACGTAGAAAGTGGGTGTGTGAGATGTCATAGGGGTGAGGAGGGAAGTGGTTTCAGGGGAGAAGCTCTGGGAAGGGCCTAAGGCTTTAAGTGGGGATGGAAGTTGTGTTGGACTTCTGGGATAGGACCACTCTCGCAGAGTTTATAGTTGTAGTAAACAGATAATTGGTGAAGCCTTCTGCCAGGTGGCCACTGTGATTCATAACAACAGTTGTGAAACCTCTGTCTGCAGGTAAGATGCCACACAACCTCCTGCCGCTGTGCCTGTTGGCATTCTAGTCCCAGCACACGTTGCCAGACAGCATTCCTCCCTCCCACCACCTGTATACTACTATACCTTCCCTTCCCCGCCACCTCCAGACTGCTGCTTCCATCACATGTGATAGTTGCATTCTGGCCTCAGCTGCCAGAATTGGCAGTCACGTGTGTGTGAGATGTGCTTGCTAATATGTATGAATGGTGTGGGTTTCTCTTTTGCTGATGAAAGCTGTGGCTGAAAGATTTTTGTGTCTTTTAATAGTGCCTGTCTGCAACTTGACATATCGCCTCTATGGTAAGAAGCTATTTGTCTTTTCCTACATTGCTGATATCACCACTTACTAATAAAACACTGACTGCACAAAAGAGAGCAATCAATAAGAATAATTCATAGTGTTCACCTGCCATCGTCATGTAGGAACCTCTACAAGGAATTGAGCATTATAACTGCACTATCACAATACATATATCTAGTAATGAAATTAATCATAAATAATAAATCACAAGTTGAGAATATCAACAATGCTAGAAGAAAGAATGATCTTTATCACCCATTATTAAAATTTTAATCATTCACCCGATAACATAAAATGTCTGACAGATAGCAAAGCAAATTTTAAGTCTAACCTAAAATTATTTTTCCTTAGCATCTCATCCTATTACATGGAAGAATTTCTATTCAAAACTGGCACCCTGGAAAAATGGAAAAGAAGAGAGAACTAGTTTTTAAGAGTAGTTGCATGAGAGGGCTAAAAAGTATCGTGTTCATTAATGTTAACACTAATCATTCAAATGAAAGAAATTTCTGTATGGAATAATACATAAAATACAGGAAAGGCAACTACTCACCAAAGGCTGACAGATGTGTGGCACACAAAAGCACTCAACAGAATACTGTATTTATACTAGCTTTCAATCTCTGGCTCTTTCTCTAGCAAATGTACATGCAATCACATTCACACACACAACCACTTGGACATCCAAATGCTCATACTCACTTGCATATTGACTGTTGATTACTGAAGGCAGTAGCCTGGGTAGATGGAGGTGGGGAATGATGCACAGGGTGAGGATGGGATAGCGCAATAGTGTGAGTCAGCCTTTTGATAGTTGAATCAGCAACTGCACAACAAGATGAATGGAGTTCAGAAGGTAGAGCATACAACAGGTACATAGAGGAAGGGGAGGAAAGGAGATAAAGGGGGACAGAAGAGAAAAAGGGTGAGAGGTGGAAAAGAGAGTAAGGAGGACAGGAGCTCTCTCCGCCTTTTCAACTCCTCTCCCTTTCTCTCTTCCCTCCCTGTCTCCCTCTTTATCTCCTTTCCTCTTCCTCCCCTCCCTCTTATATGCTATATTCTCTGAACTCCTTCCATCTTGTCGTGCAGTCATTAGTTCATCTGTAGAAAGATCTGTTTCACACAATCTAACTACCTCTTCCTTGCCTAATGCATCCTTCCATGCCCTTTCACCACACCCATTTACCCAAGCAGCTGCATGTATATGTGTGTGTGTGTGTGTGTGTGTGTGTTATATAAAAATGTGACTTACCGAACGAAAGTGCCGAATCATTCAAATGATCCATGGAACCTGTAACTTCCTAACTAATTTGTGATACTCTTCTTGGGTTTGCACTGGACCTTCAAGTCAAGCTGATACAATATTCAGATAGTCCACCTGGAGTCATATTCTGATGAGGTGCTGCTGTTGCTGAGACTAAGCAACAGAAGCGTCTTGCCTGGAGATATCACCAGGTGGACTGTCAAAATATTGTGTTGATTTGAAGATAAGGCTGCAAACCAGACAAGAGTATCGTAATTTTTGCTGATGAGACAGTTCTATCGTTAGTGAAAGTGAGTAAGGATTACAGGACTTTCAGAAGGGAAGGGACAGTCTAGTGAGCACAGAACACGGATTCAGAGTAAACTAAAGAAAGATGAAAGTACTGAGAAGTACAGCAGAAATTCAATTAGTGACAGAATTAATAAAGAAATTTTAGTCCATGAACTAGACGAAGTGAAGGAATTCTGCTGTCTTGGAGGCAAAATAACAAATGACGAATTAAGCAAACAAGACATATGAAGCTAGTTAAAGCGGGCAAAGAGAACAATCCTAGCCTGTCTACTAGTATCAAACACTGCCGTTAATTTGGGAAAGAAATTTCTATTAATGTACGAGGTCTGTTCAAAAAATTGAAGAACATTTGTAATTTCACACCATTGGTGTATTGGAGTGAAATGCAGTTAGCATCCCTGCATATTCCTGTGTTTAATACATAATTGCTGGAAGTTTCATTGTTGTATGTTCGTTAATCATTGTTCAGTGCTTTACTGAGTAGAACGTTATGTCGCACACATTGGGAATTTTGAGATGGCAGAGTTAGAGGAGCAACAAGTCTGCATTACATTTGGTGTAAAACTCAAGAAAACCTATACAGACACACACCAAATGATGCAGGAAACCTACAGTGACGAGTGCTTACCCTAAGCCCTACTCGGTGTTATGAATGGTTCACATGGTTCAAAAATGGCTGGACAGAAGTTAAGCATCACTCTCATTCAGGACACGCTTCGAAGTCTACTGATGATGCTCACCTCTGGAACACCAATGAAATAGTGTATGCCAATTGAACACTGATTGTCCGAGGTACTACAGAAGAACGTAAAAATTCAGTTGCATTGTGTCATGAAATCATGACACAGATTTTCGAATGCATCATATTGCCACCAAGTTTGTCCCATGGCTCATGAGTCAAGACCAGAAAGACCATCATCTCACAATCATGGAAAAGCTTTTGGAACACGTACATGAGAATGAGATGTTTCCTAAGAGAATCAGAACTGGTGCTGAGATGTGGGTCTATGTTTATGATGTTGATACCAAGGTTCAGTCTTCACAGTTGGTTGGGAAGGTTCATCAAGGCCAAAACAAAAGCTCGTCAGGTCAGGTCAAATGTCAAAGCCATGCTGCCAATAGTTTCTTTGACTTTGAAAGACTAGTTGATCATGAATTCGTGCCAAAGACACAGACTGTTAATTAAAGGTAATATAGGGACATGTTGTGATGGCTGTGAGAAAATGTGAGAAGGAAACGGCCTGAAATGTGACAAGACAATTCATGGCTCTTGCATCACGATAATGCACACGCATGTTCATCTCTGTTGGTGCATGACTATTGCGCAAAAAACGAAATTACTGTGTTGCCTCGTCCTCCTTACTCTCCAGGCCTGGTCGCTATGGACTTTTTATTATTTCCAAAATTGAAAACTCTGTTGAAACGACAAAGATTTGCAACAATAGATGAGATAAAAGAAAATTAGCAGACATCACTTCACACGATCCAGCAAGAGGGGTACCAAGACCACTTCTGCAAGTGGAAATGGCATTGGAAGCAGCATTTCAAATGTGAAGGAGAGTACTTTGAAGGGGACAATGCACAATAAGTGAAAGGTAAGCACAGAAAAATTTTGTGGACAAAGTTCCGGAATTTCTGAACAAACCACATACACCTGGAGCACAACATTGTATGTAAGTGAATCATAGACCATGGGAAAACTGGAAACAATGTGAATAATAGCATTTGAGACATTGTATGACTTGAGAATGCTGAAAATTAACTGGATTGATGAGAAATGAAGGGGGTTCTCCACAAACCAATGACCAAAGGAATATGTGGAACACTAATCATAAGAAAGGACAGTATGATAGCACATATCTAGAGACATCACACAATAGCTTTCATGATACTAAAGGAAGCCTTAGAGGGAAAAATTGTGAAGAAGTTACCAATGGAGAGAAATTGTATTGAGTTGCTTCAGGTCATTCAGAAGACTGATATTTTGTTCCACAACAAATATTGTACCAGTATATAGTTTTCACTATAAAAATAAACTATAACTTTGGCTTCATTTACAGCAATGTATTAATAGCTTTGATACATATAACATGATTTATAATTTCTGAAATTGTTTCAGGTCAATTGCAAAAAGTCTAGGGATGTTAAAAAAGCAAAATAAAGGCCCTGATACAAGATACATTAATTATTATACAGGGCCAGAAGAGGACATGACGACAATAGTTTTGAGTTTATCAGAGTATGGAGGTGGAAATATAACAATGGAAAAAGATGAAGCAACAGGATTAGTGATGATATGTATAAATAATCCTCAGAAAAGAAATGCTTTTAGTGGTAAGAATGCTGATACCAGTGAAATCTTGGATAATTATTCTTAGCACCATTTTGCAGCCCATATTTGTAGCTAAATAAAACCTCAAACACCTATTTTACAATAGTAAAATAAAACCTTCGAGAAAAAAGATAGGACAAAATAATTATCAGCTCAATGAGCAGGACAAGATGATTTATCATGCCTGATAAATTAAGCATTTCTAGGTTATAGGATTTCTCCATTTGTTTAAAAAATGGACATGATAGACAGCAAAAGTGTGTAGGCTCCTCAAGCTTAAATAAGAAGGCTAGCTAGGGCCCAGAGATTAACAGCAGGCTAGGTGCCATATTTAAAAAAAGTCAAGAGCACATCTACCTTATAACTTTTGCAGCAATTACAAACTGTTACCCATAGCTTTTTGAGGAGTGTATCAACTGACATTGGCAATGTAATGAAAACTGTAAGCAGTGTCCTGCACTGCACAAACTGCTTTCCGGGTATGATATCAATTCTAACAACTTGTACTGATGACGCATTTGTGATATGCATACGACTAAATCCAAGCACACTAAATAGTCCAACTTTAATCTTATTTGCAACAATATTGTACTCTGAAATCAGCTTATGATGTTCTATAGTTCCATTTCAAGACTTAATAAGTAAAAGAAAGAACATGTCTTTTTTATGAAGTTTTATATTTTTCATAGCAGACAGGGACTTTACAATATTGTGGAAAGTAGTAATAAAATGGTGGAGTAGTTAATTTCTTCCAAACCTATTTGAAGTACAATAGCTGAACAAATGTGAACTGTCCCCTAACAATGGCAAACACTTTCAGTTACTAAGTGAGATGCAGGCAAAGTATCTCAATCCTTTATCATGAAAGGATCATCATCTAAATATGACCTATTTCTCATGTTCTCCTTTAGTTTACTTTAAGTTGCACTTGCAATTAGATTGTGGTTGCTAGAGATTACCTGTTTCATTCTTCTTGCAGGCAAAATGATGGTTGAGCTCCATAATGCAGTTACTGAAATTGAGAAATGGAAAACTGGAAAAGGGCTCATCCTGTATGGTGCAGAAGGGCATTTTTGTTCTGGCGGAGACCTCAGCTTTGCTCGAGAAAATTGTAATTCTCATGCAGGATTTCAGATGGCAACAATTATGACAAATACTCTCCACAGGCTACACAACCTGCCAATCATAACAGTTGCAGTAATAGAAGGAGCAGGTCCGAATCAAACAGAAATCAAATATCATATCGAATTATTTCAGAATAACTTTTGCACTTCTAATTAAAACTGTAGGTATTCTGTGATATATTTAGTAAATATGAAAAAAAAAGTATCATAATTATTACACCCACAAAGCTGCTGCTTTATGATTGGTAACTTACACTAAAAAAATGAGGTAATTGGAGATATCCTAATGGCTTAATTTCTCCTCACACCTTTGCTGCTTCATATGCGTTATTTTCGGGCCTTAAAATGGAGTCATCACATGTAATGAGCTTACTCAGCACACCTTTGGCAGCGATTTCCATAGTTTAATGGCAACAGTCCCAAGTACAACAATATATTGTATTTTGATGTCTTATATAAGGTGAATTTGGGTGAGATACAAGTCAAATGTCTGCACTCAGCTAAATATGAGTCAAGAATCAATTAAAAACAATATAGGTGATTGTTAAACTGTTAACCATGAATCTGTGGTGCATATGTTCACCCTGCCCTGTCCCCTACAAAGAAGCCTGGAAGCAAGTTACATACCAGTACATGTAACATAGCCCAACACTGTATTTTCACCTCTGTACAAAATGAAATTCTTTTCATGTTACAAAAATGATATTTTGTCTGTGAAATATGCACAAATTTCATTATTTTCAGAAACATAATTACAGAAACATCATAATCTTTCATTTCAGATTTGCAGATGAAGCTGTAATGCAATAATTTTGAATGTACAGATTGCTTATGTGCAAATATATTAAAAAACAACCTTCACCAAATAGTTCAGTTGTGTTTTGCCTTACTAATGGTACACTAGATACCCTCAGCTGCACACCATACTGTGGTTTGCAGAGTAAATATGTAGACGTAAGCAAGTTGAATATTTACAAATCCAACCAGATTAATACTTATCCGGACATTAACTTTCTAGGTGCCTTGGGTGGAGGTGCAGAACTAGCAGCAGCCTGTGACTTTCGTCTTGCAAGTAAAGGTGCAGCTGGAATAGGATTTGTTCATGGCCGCATGGGAATTATTCCAGCCTGGGGTGGAGTTACATGGCTTGCAGATGTTGTAGGGTGTCACAAGGCCCTTGACTTAATCTCGTCTTCACAAATAGTGACTCCATCTAAAGGCATACAGATTGGAATAATAGATGCCATTATCAGTGATGATAATCCACTAGATGATGCAAGAGAATGGTTAAAGGCACGAACACGAAGTGATCCTGAAGTTATTCATGCAATGAAGGCAGCAATCAGAAATGCTAGAGAGTTGGCATACAAAACTTCACTTCCAGTTGAAAGAAGAATTTTTGCTCCATTGTGGGGAGGACCAGCAAATAAGCTTGCTCTCCAAAGAAATGTGAAACACAAACTGTAAGATTAAGAACTGCTTCACAGTATTACACTTCGCTACGAAACTATGCAACAGTTTTGATGCTTGTTTTGTTTTTGTGACACCCATGTGTGTATTGTTACCAGATAAATTAAGTTTAAGTATACGAAGGCTTAATGATAGTACCATTAGAAAAGATAACCTAACTAAAAAGTTATTAAGCTTACACTTTTTCTCTCTGTTTTGGTGCCAAAAACTTTCGTACTGTTCTTTGCACATACTATTTTACACTGTATGAAAATAATATTCTTTAATCTGTTATTTAGTACACTCCCACAATTCATTTTGAAGATATATTACATAAATGTAAAAGGATATTTATCTCATTCTTTATCATTTCACTTTGTTTTCCTCTTTGTTAGAATGGATTGTTATACAACTACATCATTAATATATCCTAAACATACTTGTAATTAATACAGGTCACATAACAGATAACAGTTTTTATTTATTTAGTTTCACAATGGCACTGGCACTTTTTGTTTTGCCTTTTTTTCTTTTTTAAAAAAGGAGCTATTACATAGCACTGACATATTTCAACAAATATTTGCATTCCTTAAAATAATGAGTATTTCAGTTTGTACAATAACAAAACGTTAAGAGAAGGAAAACTACGGTAGCACATACACTGTAAAAACTGAATGGTAATTGGTACAGCAGTCAACACAAGGGTTTGAAACACTATGGCATAAGTAATCCTTGGTCTTGAGGTTCTTCAGTTCTATTCAGTAATGCTACAGAAAGTCTAATTTGTCTAAGCTTTCAGATTTTGCATGAAAATAAGAACAATGTCAAACACATCAGTAAGACACTTAACTGTGCACTACGAATCTGATTAAAGCGAAAAGTGTTTTTTGTACTATGACTCACTGCAAGAACTCAGCTGTATCAAAGAACCTCGAGACCAAGTATTAACATAGTTAAATGCAACACCTTACAGGATATGACTTGGGTGCAACACTTACACTTTTACTCTTAAATCAAATGACTAGTGAAATCCTTGTAAGAACTTTCTAGTGTGTAGTCGGAAATCACCGATACGTAGATTTTAAAATTCACTTAATGCTGAATACGAAGCAAGAGGAAGAGATGGTAAATTTTACTTTGTGGGTGTAAAATTTTTTGGAAAAAAAAAAGAGCTGTTTCTATTTTAAGTTCTTTAAATCCCACCACTGCAAACAGTATGGGAAGAAATAGGATCTTAAAAGCATATTATAGATCTTCCTAGCAATATGATACTGAATTAAAGTCCTGTTGTGTGTTGATAAATAAATGAGATGAAGCCCAGGGATGGGGGATGTATCTGACATAAGCAATGATAAGATAAAGCTTACAGTGTGTAGGGTATCATTATTATACACCAAAGAAGCACATTGTTTTCTTTTTGTAATAAAGGACAGTATTCATCCGAAAAATATGGAATAAATTTCCACTTTCTTATTTTCAAACAGGGCATTATCTTTAGGAAATATAAAGAAACCCATTCATTTATAAAGTCTTTAATAATTATATATATAAATATATATATGTATATATTTATAACATGGTCATTTCATTTATTTTTTACATTACATGTATTATTGGACTGACTAGTTTCAATTCAGTGTTTCATTATGAACAAGCAGACTGTTAAAATTTATAAATATTATGGGTAAATTATTCTAATTTATAAATGAATTCTTTTCCAAATTTGCAATTTATCTTAACATAACATTATTATGATCTCCAAACCACTTGTAGTCATATATTCGAGATTAAAATGGCACACAATTTTGTAGAACCTGTGCCATAACTGAGGGGGAAAAAATAATCATTTAACTTCATGTAAATTTTCAGGATTATACATTCAGTGGTTTTGACACCAATTTCAAGCTTTGACTGGACTGAATAAAATATCTAAATTTGGATTCTTAAAAGAGACCAAACAGTTGAAAAGTTTTGTTTATAAAAAAAAGGGAAATTAAAAATGGAAGGTCAAAAACAACTATATAAGCAGAAAACTGTACAACAGATAAATATAATCTGTCCAACAACAACATATGATAATAACTGATGTATTCCTAAGTCTGATAAAAACATTTATAAATCTGGAATTAGTGAGGTAAAAAGAGAACTGGAAATGTGAAAATATGAGAGGAAAGTTGAATACAGTGGATACTCGATTATCCGACCCTCATTTATACGGATTTGTGATATCTGGATTGTCAACCATGAGAAAATATCTCTGTACTGTCTAGTCTGTACACTATCCACCTGCAGTGAGCACAGCAGACCAACAGCAGGAAATGTAAGAAGACGATATAGAACAAAATGTAGAGCTTTCGAATGGTTCGAATTACAGTGTGATACTGTGAGTTCACTATGATTAAAACAAATTCGTGATGTAGCAGCAACGAAGAGAAAAAACGGTTTGCTTCAAATGATAGTTGCCAAATATTTTTAAAGAAATTAGATACAGTGACTGTCTGATGTGATTTTGTTAGGTATTTCATGTTTAAGGTTACAGTATTTTAGTAATTTTAAGAAAATATGTACGTGTGTATGAAAACTTGTCTATAATCTCCTACCAAACATTGATGTTTTGTTGATTTTAGTAAGTTTAATTTGTTTTTATTGTTCTGAATGAACAAATAATATTATGTATTAAACCTAGAAAGATAACCATGTGACAGTGTACCTAAAAGATAAGAATGTGCAGGTGATGTAGGTTATCATTCTAAGAATTAATAATACAAAAATCTTTTTTCTTCGTAAATTCAAGTATCCAGATTTTCGATTAGCCAAATTACTTACAACAACAATTAGTTCGGTTAACTGAGTCTCCACTGTACTTATATTCCAGAAGAAAGTGACTCTTGTGGGAATCAAAGTGAAAAGAGGTGGAAATGAATTGCTTTGAGGTAAAGAAAAAGTTGAGGTAGGTACTAAGCAACAAACCTGAGAAACAGCACATATTCGGTGGGACTGTTGTTGTGGACGGGATTACCTTTGCCTGTCTGTACTGCTACCAAAAGAAGTAGTTGCTGGAGCCCACATAAAAACAGCAATTTTACAGCTTAAGACATGATAATAGCAACGAATCAGATGAAATGAACTTAGGATTTCACGGAGTGGTCCCATTAAGAAAAGTACATCTGGTTTCTACAGCTTGTGGTTTAAATGCTATACAACATAAACAATGCCATTGCAATGTGAAATACAAACATGGAATGCACGAAAAATGATGCTAACTGGTAAATATATATGAATTTTGAAAATACTAGTACAGTTAACCAGACATATTTCAATTAAACTTTAAAAAAAATTGTTTATGAGAATTTTTGGTTAAAAAGTGTAGCTCCATTCACAATTTTTTAAATAACTTTTCATAATGTGCTGCTGCAAAGATAATTTGGATGGTTTTCAAATGAGGAATTAATTTTGCACTTTTTTTATTTGGCAGAAACTGTCCCATAAGACTGCCTCACACCACATGAAATGAACTAAAAGTTTTCTTGTTAAGTGCTATGGAAAATGGCAACTTTTACAGTATTTAAAAAATATTCTCTTTGGATTCTGAATAACTGATTACACAGCTAGTATAGTTTCCTTCCAGCAGAATCCTCTGGACTTCTTCCAGTCACACTTGTCATCTAGGTGTAATTTTACATTAACACTTTTCCAAAATAAAATGCTAAGCCTCTGCAAAACACCATTTAGCTAAAACAACACACATACAAAAATAATTACAATTTAATTATTTAAATCCCTATTCCTACGTATTTTGTACTTTCCTGCAGGCTGGATTCTAACCTGCATCCCTACAGTCCATTTCACACTCAACGAGGTAGATTCTACAACACACATCAGAACAGAGACCTGCAGTTAACAGAGAATACACTCATCACCATATGCAAGGCACAATGGCATTTCTTAATTTCTTAAACATACACATCCACCATCTTTTTACATAGCTATCTTCTGAACCAATTTAACAGAAATATAAAGTTACATGGCTAACTAATAAGGACTGGGCTGGAGGTTTCTAATGTATTTTGGTTACTGGAAAGGTTGTTGAACATGATGAAATTTTCAACAACATGCTGCACAAACAGAAATTTAGTAAAATTTCACTTGATGTTTCGAGCACATGAATACAAAGCTCTCCAGATAATGTAGGTTTGATATCAGCAAAATTATTTTTTAAGGATATCACAGGAAACAACAGAGAAACAAAGCAATGCTCCACATTCTATAACTACAACTTCAGATGACATCAGAAACAAATTAAGAATTATACTGGACTAGCAGCACCACACATTAAGTCATGAGCTCAAAATTGTTTGAATTTAACGACGCTGTTAAAAAAGATACACCACGTATTTAACCGGCAATACTTACAAAGCTACAAAGTCTTTTCAAGCAGAAAATTGGTGATGTCAATAATGACCACATACATCATAAAAATGTTTAAGTGGTAGAACTGTCATGACTTGTAATTTCTAGGAAGTGTATGATTTACTCTTACTTCAATGAGGACTTTTTGTTATTAATTGCTGTTTAAAAATCTCTGCAAAGGAACATGATTATGTTCTATGCTAAGTGGAAAATAATTGAATCTGTGAAAATAAGTTGAGGAAATAATTGTACGGTGAGCACATTGCTTGCTTTCCTTGTAACTACATAACAATAAACGAATCATTGTAAAAATTCTTGAACAAACATCAACGGAAGATAGTCTTTAATGGCATTTAACTCTTCTCCATTTTTTCCTTTAAGCTCAATTAACATTGGAGAAAGGAAAGAATTGCTGAAAGTCTATGTATTTGAAATGTTAGTTAGCACTATCAAATCTGGCAATTGCGTATGATATACACAAGACTAGGCACTATGAGGTAGGGAAAAAACAGGGAGGGCACAGACAAATAGAATTTATCAGTGTAGCTAAAGCAGAGTAAAAGAAGTGGAGGTACATAGTTTAAAAACGACAACTGACAGAATCTTCTGAATTAGATGAGTGTTGGTACAATAAAATACTCTTTCAAAGAAATAAAAGAAATGCAATATTATATTTCAAGTGATTGTGGCTGCACCTGATAAGGAGTATACTACACTGACAATGCAGTGCAAACTGTTCCCACTACTATGCTAAATGATTGGAATGGTTTCCCTGTAGTAAAAACTGATTAAATAAAATATTACAACATAGTTGCATACTGCCATCTCATTCAGCAAAAAGCTGAACAAGGATAAATATACACAAGAAAATGAAAAACATCACGCTTTCTATACTACTAACAATATCATTCTTCTAACAGATGGTTTTTATGAACTCTGTAACTGCAAGCCTACTGCCATGTATTCCAAACAATAAAATACTGTCATACAAAAATAGCGGACATATACAGATATATGTAAATATGTATCAAATATTAGTTTAAAATTTATTTCTAAGAATAAGTACACTCCATTATGTAAGTAAAAACGTAACTTTATATTTAAGAGAGGTAATATTCCATGTGCTTACAAACAGGCTATCTGTTTTAAATGCTAATTTTAAATAATTAAAACTGGGAAGTTGGTGGAGTAACAGTGCATTCTACAACTACTTTGGTTCAGATAACACAGAATTCTACATAAATGTAATAAATTACATTTGGTTAGCTTTAAACAATATATACAAGCAGCACAATCAATATAGTCATACCAAAAGTCAGCAGAGGGAAGGGAATATGGCATTAAATAATGAAACTGTTAACATATCAATCAAAAATGTTAAAACAACACAAGAAATGAACTAAGTCTTTTCAGAATTACAGGCTACTTAATAAGCAAAATAGCTGCTATCTTTTGTGCTGCAAGAGGCAGTAGATCTTATGCTGAAGGCTTCAGATCTTGGAGAGGTGATTGCAGATATCACATAACTACTAATGCCTGCATTCATAGTGTCAAATCATAAAATGATAAGTTACGAGGCTCTTCACACTTTTGTTTGTTTAGCGTAACCAACTCACTATTAATGAACTCATTATTTTTAAAAAGAAACTTCTGTAATATACTTCCATGTGCTGCTTGTAAAGGCTTAAAGCTTTCACATTCCTATAATTTTTTCAACAACTATTCAAAATTAAAATTCACAAAGTATCTACATATACAGTGTTTGCCAAAACAGATAAAAGGCAAAGAGTATTAGGAGGAGCAACAGATGTACTGCTGAGAAACCAATAGTAAGGAATGAAATTTAAGCTGAAAAAAATATTGTGCCTGAGACGAAAACAAAAGACATAGGAATAAAACAGGGTGCATAATGAATCATCTGTACATAAAATAATGGAAAGGCAACCACTCACCTGTAGTGGATTGATGCATGGACCACAGAAACACATAATGATAAGCAAGACTCTTGCCATGGCCATGGGAGAGGAGGAGATTGCTGTTTTAATGTCTCATTGACAACAGGGTCATTACAGGTGGAGAACAAGTTTGTTATGCGTTTCGGTGCTCCACACATTGATCTGTTATAGGTGAAAGGTTGCCTTTCCCTTATTCTACATATTGCGCCAGCAAGGAATTTTCAGTTACTGAATCATCTACACAATTATTCTACTCAGTAAACTGAGGCCGTATCACAGATTATAAAATCGACTTCAGGATCGAATAAATGACAGCATGATCTTTCAGATGCCTTCAAAAGTTCTAACGACAAATGTTTTATGTAATATTGATCAGAGACTGGTCAGTATTGTGCTCGCATCTTTTTTCCCAAATGAAGCATACATCATCATTTGAAATATTTCATATTTCTCAAATGTGTAGAATGGTAATCCTGAATTCATACAGCACATACAGTATATCTAAACGTTTATAGAAAGGCAGTTGTAAGATATTTCCCTCACATAAACTTACTATAAAATAAAGGGAAATTTCAGTTCTCAGCAATATTCTGTATCTCTCTCTAATCAAGACTCATATCACTATTTCATAAATCATTGGCAAACTGTTGTATCCAGTGACTTTAGTTAATGCATGTGTCATTTAGTTACTGGATTTTGCAAGTGTGTTGGGTAAAAAGAGAAAGAGTGTTGTGAGAGGGAAAATTATTTTTACATCCACTGCTCTTATGCAAGATATTGAAACTATCAAGATTTCAAAACAATTTCATTTTTAATAACAGTGACTGTTGTTTGTATGCTGTGACCCAAATTAAGTCCTGATTAATTTCTGGGGCAGAAACGGTTAAAATGGAATGAAAATGTTAACAACTGAGTAACTGAGAAGATTGTATAAACAATACAGGCAAAAATTACCCAACAATGGCAAGCAAGCTGATCAGCACAACACTATTACAATTTTTAGTAAAATACTTGTTATATAAAAATATTAATTTAAGGTACTTTAATTCTCTTAGAAGCAGCTAGAGTACCAACCGGTTATGCAAATTATGAAAGAATTGACAAAAAATTTGTCTCATGTACAAGAAATGGTAGCACAGATTTGATCTAACATATTGGCTGTCATCTTGACTGATGAGTTTAAATATACCACAATGCTCAGATAAAAAGTATCTTGGTTCATTGCTTCAACACATCTCAGCCTTTATTATTAGGATGTTATCCCTTTGTATGGCAATGACAGTGAAATGTTATACAAAATATTCCTACAAACTCACTCCTAGTTGGCTTTAAAAAATACTGTTTCAGAGCAGAATTACTGTGCACCTTCAAAAACAGGAGAGGGTGGGAAGTGTAATCTAAAACAATCAACTACGTCACTCTATACCCCTACTGCAGGAATACAAAACCTATATATTTCCATTTTGTTTTAGAAACACAAGTAAAAATAATTACAAAACTGACACATAACGGAAATACGCAGAATTAAAACATCACAAATGACTAGTAAACAGATAAGATAAAAAAAAAATCCAGACTGAAAATATTATGCATTGCCAGCCAGTGCTCTTGCAGCTTCCTCAAGAGTTGAATAACACGTGGATATGTATGCAAGATAAACAACAGTGTCACAAACAAAGACAATGATGGTGGCAGTAGAGACAGTGGATGATGCCATCCCTGCTATTGTTGTTGTTGTTGCTGTTGTTGGGGTGCTGTAGGTGACTGCTGTTGCTGTAGTTGGGATTGCTGCTGTTGCGGTTGCTGCTGTGGCTGGGGCTGCTGTTGCTGCTGCTGCTGTTGTTGTTGCTGCTGGAAAGCTTGGTTGAAGCGAGGTAGTGGTACAGGTTTGTTTGAAACATCCTCTGATGATTCAAGGAGTGATGCCATCATTTCAGAGGAAGTGCTGGCAGACCCAGATGCTCCTGTTATGTCCAGAGATGTTGCTGCAGATTCCATTAGATGTAAAAATTGGGAAGAAATATTTGGGTCAGGGACAAGGAGGCCCTCTGAGCCTGATTCACCTACAGAGAGCAATCGATGCAGTTCTTCTTGCACACCACCAGTACTTTCATCCACTATGTCTTCAGATAATGAAGCTGATGTCGATGGTATTAGGCTGAGATATGGCGAGAAATCCATCGTCCCCTCTGATTGTGAGAGAGAACTTGGTGAAGGATACTCCATTTTTACACCACTTCCATGTTCAAATGACTTAAACTGAGATGATGGTGGGTATGGAGGTGGTGGAGGGACTGGATGCTGGTGACCATAAACCAATTCTGTCAATAGTTCAGTAGTACGGGAATCTTCTGATACTTGTGGTCTGTGGTGCACTGTCACTGCAGATCTCTCACCTGATGCCATAGCTGTCGTTTCTGATTTCAGCAGAATTGAACTGCTCCTTGAAGGCGAATGCTGGAGAATTTCCTCAATAGATGGTGTTTTTAGTGGATCATCTTCCACATCTTCCTCCAACATCAGTATATCCTTTGTCTCTTCTACTTCACAAAACGATGAAGATGGACCAGGTATTGTAGAAGACTCTCCTTCAAACTCTAAACTTGTAGATACAGTGGCTTTTGATGTCGAGGGTCTAGGGCTTACAACAGATGATTTTCGAGATATCTCAGCAGCAGCGGCAGCAGCAGCGCGAACTCTTTTACCTCTGCCCCTCGTCACGGGGCCTGCTGCTGCACCATGGTGACTCTTTTTGATATGACGCACCAGATGATCCTTCCGGCCGAATCTCTGGGGACAGAACTGGCACAAAAAATCTCTCTTCCCAGTGTGGACTACTAAATGTCTACGGACATCCTTACGAGTGAAGAATTTACGGTCACAATGGTCACAACGATACTTTTTATCTGAAGGGTTTTTGACAGTTCTTGATCCAGCATGCACTTTAAGATGGTAAACAATTTCTTCTTTGTTGGCAAACACTTTTCCACACATTTTGCATTCCAAATTTCCTTCTTCAGCTGCATGCACAGCAACATGCTTCCGGAAACTCAGAAATGAACTGTATTCTTTCCCACAACCCTCTCTTTCACATCTAAAAGTTTTCTTCACTGGGCTATGAACTTTCACATGGTTCTTCAGATGATCTTTGCGATGGAAAGTTCTTTCACATACTGTACACCTATACCTTCTCTCATCAGAATGTATAAGAACATGTCGCACAAGCTTAAACTTTGAAGAAAATGCCTTTTTACACTGTGAGCATTCAAATGGTCTCTCTCCAGTGTGAGAATACATATGCTGGCTCAGTTTACCTGGGCTGCCAAATGCTTTCAAACATACATGGCACACATGTCGGCCAGGTGATGGCCCCATCCTAGACCTTTTTCTTTCTGCAGATGAGGTGCCACCACTTTCACTACTGCCATTGCCACCACCGACAACGCCTCCACCACTGGCTGCAGCACTTCCGCTACCTTCACTTCCACCACTACGACTAGATGCTGCTCTCTGAAGATTTTCTTCATTCTTTGCATCCTTCTTACTTCTTCCCGAAGACTTCCTAGAACTGCTACTAGTTCTCATCAAACGTTGTCCCTCCAAAATACTACCACTTGCTTCCATGGCTGTGTCGCCGCTTCTAAGAGTATGTCGTGATGTGCTAGGTGTAGACATTTCTGTGGTAGTACTAAGAGGGATGTTAATTTGTGCCTCAGCAACTGGAAGGTGCTCTTCTTGTAACACTTCATCTCCTCGATGTACTGTGGAGAGAGAGGTACCTGGAACTGCCCCATCGCTACTATCATCTCGGGAAGACATGACGGCGGGAGTCGGGAGCCCGCGCCTAGTGCTGGAACGACCACCCGTCGCCAGAGCCTTGGTCAGGGTGGCGCAACGGTTGCACACCTGGCGTGTGCCCACCAGTCGTCGATGGCACCTCCGACAAGTGGCTGGTGGAGCACCCCTGGCTGGGGGCCGGGGCCGCAGCTGCCGTGAACTCCCGTGCTCTTCACGGGTTTCTGTCAGTGTAAAAACAAAAAAATGGCATTGATTACTGTTACAGACAGATTGTTATCCCAACTATTATCAATTTCATGATGACTGATCCCTATCTTCAGGCCCCTCACTGGCCTCATCACATGATCATCACCGTCTTGCAACTCTCAGAAATGTCTACTTTTATTTTGTAAGTGTTATATCTTGGTTGAAAAGTGGGCAATATAGGCAGAAGTATTTACCAGAAAGCATGCTTCTTTAGAGCATTACTTTTTCTTGAAAGTTTCAACTTTGAAGAGGTACAGAAGCCAGACTATAGTTTTCGGGAACATTCTCCAGTGCATAGGTCAAAGATCATTCTCTATTTACTGGCACATTTTCATTGTTTTGTGAGTAGCCATTTCATCACAACAATGTCAAATGCAAGTCACTAAGATTGAGCTTACCATCACATTTCAAGGAGGACTAAACATGGCCGTAAAGCTTGGACTTTTGTTGCTTACGTCTCATATCATTACTAATAAACAGCCCCTATGTGAAGTAAGAGTGAGTAAAACAGTTCCTATAGGAACTGCAATTTATGTGAGGATCACCACAGTTGCCACACAAATGCCATGTCACTACTATTTTGTGTGAGAAGTGCCTATTGCATCAGCAGAGATTGATTACACTGTTTCATACATGACAAAATGGAATACCTATAGCTGTCCTTCTGTCCTTTCAATGTTATTTATTATATGGGTACCAGTTTTGGTGATTCAATACACTACCTTCAGGCCTTAATTGACGCATATTGGGTTTACTCCAAGTGTATACATAATTCCATCAATGGCCAACATCTATGAACTGTGCAGACTGTAACAATAATGATGTGTTTCCAAGCATCAACTACCAACTTTCCCTCCAGGGATCCCAATTTGAGTTCCTGAAGCATCTCTGTAATACTTGTGTGTTGCTCGAAACTACCAGTAACAAATTTAGCAGCCCACCTCTGAACTGCTTCAGTCTCTTCCTTTAATCGCGTGGAAAGGTCACAATAGTGTCCTATATGCGGTCTCCTTTACAGATGAACCACACTTTCCTGAAATTTTCCCAATAAACTGAAGTCAACTATTTGACTTCCCTACCTCAATCCTTGTATGCTTGTTCCATTTCATATCACTTTGCAACATTATGCCCATATATTCAGACGATTCAACTGTGTTAAGCAGGACACTGCTAATGCTGTATCTGTTCATAATGGGTTTGTCTTTCCTACTCATCTACATTAAAACATTCATTTATGTACATTTACAGCTAGCCACCATTTATCACACCATCTAGAAATTTTGTCTAAATCATCTTGTATCATCCTACAGTCACTTATCTTCGACACCTTTCTGTACACCATAGCATCACCAGCAAAGAGCTGCAAATTGCTGCCCACCCAATCTGCCAGATCATTTATGGATGTAGAAATTACAGACATCCAATCACATATTTGTGTGGGGCACTCCTGACAATATCATTGTCTCTGATGAACACTCGCCGTCAAGAGCAACATACTGGGTTCTATTACTTAAGAAGTCTCCAAACCAGTCACATATGTGGGAACCTATTCCATATGCTTGTACCTTTGTTAACAGTATGCACTGAGGCACCATGTCAAATGCTTTTCAGAAATGCAGAAATATGGAATCTTACAATATTAAGAAGGAAAGCTGTTACCATATAGCAGAGATGCCGAGTCATAGATAGGCACAACAAAAAGACTCTCACAATTATAGCTTTCAGTGTTAAGGCCTTTGTCAACAATACGCGCGCGCGCGCGCGCGCGCGCGCGCGCGCGCGCGCGCACACACACACACACACACACACACACACACACACACACACACAAATGCAAACACAACTCACACGACTGCAGTTTCAGGCAACTGAACCCATCCTGGATTTTCCACTGTTTGAAACATGGAATCTGCTTGTTGCCCCTTATCCATAGTTTGCAGTGTACCACGTGAGAAAAGGTTAAGCCGAGTTTCACGTGAGTGATGTTTTCTGAAACCACGGTTTTCAGTCTCTGTGAAAGTTATTACAATCAAACTCAAAATATGTTCTAGAATTCGAAGGATATTGCGCTGTAATTTTGTGGGTCCGTTCTTTTACCTTTCTTATAGACAGGAGTCACACACTTTTTTCCAGTTACTTGGAACATTCACTGGGACATTGTGCTGGGCAAGAGATTTGCGATAAATGCAAGATAAGTAAGGGACCAATGGGACAGAGTACTCTTTATAAAACTGAACTGAGATTCCACCCAGAGCTGTAACTTATTTGTCTTCAATTCTTTCAGTTGTTTCTCTACAGAAGGGATGCTTGTTACTATATTGTCCATATAGGCCTCTGTGCAATAGTCAAACAATATTTGTATGATTCTCCTGCATGAACAATTTCTTAAACTTGGAATTTAAAGCTTTGGTTTCTGTCTTCCTATCTTCAACTGCCACAACAGACTGGTCAACAAGTAACTGGACAGAAGCCTTCGATCCGCTTTGCAATTTTACACAGGAACAAAATTTTTCTCAACCCCTCCCGTAGCACCCAAACTATCCTCTTGATGAATGTTCCATGACTTGCTAAATACCTCAGAGCTTTCATACTTCGGGTTTTAGCCAGCTCTTTGCCCCCAAGAGTAACTTGAGCTAGAGAACTTTCTTGCAGGCCAGTAAATTCAGGAAGTTTGTTATGAATACTTCAACAATTTACCAATAAAATTTTGACAGTTGAAATGTCTTTACTCTGACCAGCGCCTGATGTCCCTATCTGCATGTCGACTGGTGGGTGATCATCAGAGTACGCCAAACAAACGCCCAGCCTAAATGCTACAAACTGGAAGCTTTGGTTGCACCCCTCCTCCCCCCCCCATGCGAGACCAGCAATATTCACCACCTCCACTAGCTAACTGTATAAACTGAGAATGGCTGCAGAGCCCATGCAATAGGTGTTGTTGGTGGCGATGCCAGCCACAACGTGCACACAACTGCACCCTGCAATCCTGATAGCCAAAGGCAAGGCCGCCACCACATACATTTAACACTTTGACAACCAACCTCAAGCATAACTCCAGCCACAACACTGTGTTCACAGAATCATGGCTGAGTATATCTCGGCCCATGATTTTCATAATGCACAAGGCACTTGTTGCTCAAAAACTGGACTCATTTTGTACGAGAACAATGTACAGACACTTCGCTACCCGACCCTTGGAAAGTGCTACTTTCTGTTATCAGCTGTTGGAATTACTTCGAAGTAAGAAGTAGTGATTGTAAGAGCTTACTTTTGTAACTGACTGAGCCATTGTCTGCTCACGTTGTCACAAGTTTCATTTATGTACTTGTTAAGTTTTGCAGTTTGCTGTAATTTCGCTACAAATATGTCACATTTGTTGAGTGAGCAAGAAATTTTGGAAATTCAAGAGGAAGAATTCAATGATTTTGGATCGGAGAGTGATATATGAGTGGGAACAGTCTGAAGAAGATTCTTATTCAGGTAATCTGTAGCCTGCGACAATTTTTTGTCACTAATATTATTGCTACAGATATTACTGCTGTTATTATAATTTAGTTCTGTTTTAGTTACCTTAAGCTTATCTTTTTTACAGTGAATCTGGTGACAAAGCTGCATCCAAAGTGAGTTTCAAAGATTCGTTCAGCAAACAAGAGACAATTTACTGGAAAAATAAGCTGGTATTGTACTGATGGCAATTTACCTCTTTGCATGCCAGAATGCTTTAGACTTTCTCATACAAAGCAAATTACATGTGAAATAACTCAATAAGTCACCACAAACATTACTTTTTTTTTTAGGATAATTATGCTTTGTCATTATTATCATAAAATTTTTAATCTGTCTAAGAACTACAACGAATATAAAAAATAGACCTTGGAGCTCGGTCTTTTGTAATGGGTATTACCCTTTAAGATACATCAAATACAAATTTTCCAGCAATATTTAAATAATGGCATAAATGGCTTATTTTCTGTACTCAAAATTTTTCTTTGCGGCTGGACACCAAAGTGTTAATGGTGTTGAATTTACAGTGGACCACAGACAACCAAAAATGTGTAATTTTTTTTGTACACTGAACACAATATTCTCTCCAAAAATAATTCTTGCAATATGAATTACAGTGGCATGTATTTCAATACATCAGTGTTAGCAAATTCCTCTTAAGACCTGTCACTATATGGAAGCTCCATATTATTGTTTTCCAGCATTTAAATAATAAAATCCTTACTCCATTTCACAGGATTCACTGGATTTAATTCTCTCCACAGATAAAACATATTAATGGTGTTGAATTTACAGTGGACCACAGACAACCAAAAATGTGTAATTTTTTTTGTACACTGAACACAATATTCTCTCCAAAAATAATTCTTGCAATATGAATTACAGTGGCATGTATTTCAATACATCAGTGTTAGCAAATTCCTCTTAAGACCTGTCACTATATGGAAGCTCCATATTATTGTTTTCCAGCATTTAAATAATAAAATCCTTACTCCATTTCACAGGATTCACTGGATTTAATTCTCTCCACAGATAAAACATATTAATGTAACATGTGAAATCACATCATGCCACAGTCACACAACATCAACACTTTAAGTGCATAAAATAAGTGCATAAAAACAAAAGTATGCACAGGGCTTGCATTCACATTTCTAATCTCATTCACATGTTTCACAATAAGGTGGATGTCAACAACCTGCAGCTCACGATATTACAACAAAATAACTATCTGGAAAGCAATGAAACTTTGCCATTAAATAGATAGGACTTACACCTTTAAAGCATGCACACGGGATCATTCATGAAAGCACAGCCAGGCATCTGTGACTTTTCAAAAAAAAATACTTCTGGGAAGCATGCTTTCAAGTAAATATTTTCAGTCTTTTCAACTAAAATACAATGTTCACATACGAAATAAAAGAGGAAACTTTCATGAACCTCAAGAGGTCTGACACACTGCTACTTAAAGCCAATAGTAAATCGTAATGATGTGGATATTAGTAAAGTTATTCTCTATTATTAGATCAAAGTATACTATAACAAATCATTATTGTGAATAGGCAGATAGTTTCTCAATGAATAAATCTTTTTTGGGTGTTATTACACAAAGTCTTGAAAGATGTCACTCTCCTGTACGAGGTTGATTTTTATTTGAAACAACATTTTATTTCATTGGCGATTGGCTCATATTTCTCCTCGAGCACTATTAAGCAATATCACAGAAAATAAAAACAATGAGAATCTAGAATGGAGTATTTAATTTATTTACCATATGGCGACAAAAGCAAATATTAAGATATATGTGTAGTTTGCAATTATACATTTAAGGATTTAGACACAAAGCTAATAAGTTTAAATTCTGAAAATTAATAATTCAACAACACTAAAATAACATTTAAAGCATAAAATTAGGACTGTTAATCAAAATAGATAAATTTAACCAGAGTTCAACGTCTAGTGAATGAAGTGAATTGATAGAGAGAGCAGCAATAATAAGGTCACTGAATGGTCACTGATATTATCCTAGAGCGCAGCCTCTGATAATATACTGAGTGGTTTGTTCTTGGGCCCCAGAACCACAGGTTGAAGATTTTTGAGTCCCCACTTGTGCATCATAGCATTACACCGGGCGTTAATGGTTCCTACCCTGTTCAGTCATGTCTGCTCATTCCTCTTCAGATCAAATCATGGTAGGCTGGCCGATGGATCTTTAACATCTCGATGTTTTATTGTTGTGTCATTCCATCTCTTGCACCACTCTTCTTTAATGTCAAACTACTTCTTGTTTCTTCCATTAAGCCGCAGTGGAATGCGTGATATCAAGCAGTCTGGAGGAGTGTCATTTAAGACTATATGAATCTGGAGGTTTTGGGGGTTGTCAAGTTGATGCAGTTTCCTTCATTCCTGATTGGTTGCTTTTTGGTGTTGCAATTCAGATGGTGGAATATTAGTGATGGTGTGCAACCGAGGGATTGGTGTGGATTTTACTGTACCCGTAATGATTCTCATCGATTCCTTCACATGGATGTCTGGTTTTCTTGTATGAGCACTGTGTTGCATTACTGGGGCACAGTATTCAGCTACTGACCATACTAGTGTCAAAGCTACAGTCCTTTGAGTGGATGCTCCAATACCTCAGGTTGTGCCAGCCAGTTTATTTATGATGTTACTTCAGGCCTTTAGCTTTTGGCTAGTGTTTTCCAGGTGTGTTTCATATTTTAAAGACCAATCGACTGTGATATCAAGGTATTTAGACTGGAAATGTGTCTGATCCTCTGTTAACAGATTCACATTTACCTGTTGGTTTGCATTTATATTGTTTAAGTGGAATTCACAGACTTTTCTTGGCTGCATTTGGTTAGAGTCTATTTGCTTTGTAATAAGCATTCAGACAATATATTTTCTCCTTACTCAACATGTGCTGCTTAGTATGGCTATGGCAAGGTCATTGGCATAGCAAAACTTTTGTCTAGTAGTAGTTGGCATGCCACTTATGTACAGACTGAAGAACAAGGGTGCTAGGATGGATCCTTGGAAAAGCCCACTTTATGGTAAATGACTATTTTTGGAATATTAACAATGTGAAAAGGATAATCTGCTATTTGCCCAGTAGAGGAGGCATCAAGTGGCACATAGGCAAATTGTAAAAGAATGCTGTCATGTCCAGGTGATAGGCTGGGCCTTAGCACCTGGAGACAACTGAGGCCATGTGCATGTGAGTTGCAGTTGTGTGAAGGTATGTGAGTTTTCTATGTCTGATGAAGGAGTTAGCCCAAAAGCTGAATATATCTAGCATTCTTTTACAATGCACCTGTCTGCCACTCAGCACCTCTTCTATGTGGTGAGTAGATTTCATATTTTTGTTACAAATTATCAAATTTTGATGTTGTTTGATAAAATTATTCTCTGCCAAGTAGATGGTAGGTTAAATGTTGCACCTGCACAAACTAAGCGGCCTCATCAAAGTTTTCTAATAGTCAGCACCAACATACACTGTCATAATGCACACAAGATGCTGTTACAGTACATGATAACTACCCTAAATACTAATTATGAAGTATTATATCACCAATATTGGCACAAATCAATGCTCTCTTAATACCCCTTAAATATGTAAGCATTTTCTTATCAAAGAACACATTATGTATAGGAACTCCTACTATTACCCCCTACCACCCTCCACTTTTTCCCTCCTTACCCAGAACCATGGAGTTTGCCACATTGGGATGGCTTGCCTTAACGATACAGGTAGCTGAATCATAGATGCAACCACGTTAGAGATGTATATGAGAAGAGAACAGATTAATACATGGTTCCTACAGAAGACCAGCAGCCTTTTCAGTAGTTACATGGGCAACAGTCTGGATGTTTGATCTGGATTTGTAACGTTAGTCAAGGGTTGGGTTGTTTGGGGGAAGAGACCAAACTGCGAGGTCATCGGTCTCATCAGATAAGGGAAGGCGAAGGAAGTTGACCATGCCCTTTCAAAAGAACCATCCTGGCATTTGCCTGGAGTGATTTAGGGAAATCATGGAAAACCTAAATCAGGATGGCCGGATGCAGATTGAACCGTCGTCCTCCCGAATGCGAGTCCAGTGCGCCACCTCGCTTGGTAATGTTAGTCAACATAGCCATGCTATGGTGGTACAGCGAACAGCTGAAAGCAAGCAGACACTACAGCTGTTACATTTCCGGAGGATATGTAGCTCTACTGTATAGCTTTATGATAACTGTATCCTCTTGGGTAAAATATTTTGGAGTTCCCCATTTGAATCTCTGGCTAGGTCTATTCAGAGGGATGGTGTCATGAGAAATAATTAATCTGGCATGCCATGTGTTACGATATGGAATGTTAGGTTCCTCAATCAGGTAGTTAGGTTAGAGGATTTGAAAAGAGAAATGGACAGATTGAAATGAGATACACAGTAATGAGAATTACTGAAGTGCATCTGCCAACACGCAATGAAATGTGGGTAACATATGAGCAGGACTAATAATGAATCCAAAAATACGAATGAAAGTAAGCTACTATGAACAATACACCAAACACATTTTTGCAGCCAAAATACACACAAAGAGGAGACTCGTAGAAATAGTACAAGTGCAAGGCCTACTATATCAGTGGACGATGAAGATACTGGAAAGAATGTATGATGAGATAAAAGAAATTATTCAGTTACATAATGGAGATGAAAATTAATTTGTGGTGGGGCACTGGAGTTAAATAGCAGGAAAAGGAAAGGAAGGAAGGAAAAGTAGTAAGAGCATATGGACTGAGGAGAAGACTGAAAGGGAAAGCCACCTGGTAGAATTTTGCACAGAACACAGTTTGATCATCGTAAACACTTGGTTTAAGAATCATCATAAAAGCTGGTATATTAATTGTTCACTCTAAGAGGAGTTATGGAACAGTGACTGTTGGGGAGTAACTGTTTGAATGGAAATCAGTACAAGGTATATGACTTCGGACCAATATTCACTCATTTTCAGACAAGCCTTAGCTTTCAACACAGTTTGCAATGATAATTTCATTGAACATATCAGCAAATTTAAATCTTTACTAATTCAATTACATGTGATATAAAATTCTGTGTGATGTGTTTGCTTTTGTTTGAGACTAAAGCAATGGAAATTCCTTGAATAGTTGACGTTTGTTTAAGACTATGTAGATGTACTGAACACACTGTCGACTGCTAGCTATGGTTGACTAGGTTGATTGTGCTGAACTGTCAGCGCCGACCAAGGCTATTAAGCTTCTATTGAAAATGCTACTTTTGTCAGCCTCCACACATAACTCTTCTTCTAGTGAAGAATTAATACATGGGTGAGACCACGAGACATCAGAAGGTTTCAGAGAGACTGTACAATGGTCAATCCAGGGTGTACAAATGGACAAAGAAAAAAAATTCCCAGGTTTTTCCCGGATTTCCCGGTTAAAAATACCCTTTCTCCCGGGGTGAAACTACACTTTTTCCGTGTTAAGTGACAGTATGCTTTTCCTTGGAACTGTAAAACTTATCAATCCATTGAATTGTTGTGGTTTGACACCAGTGTAGAATTTCCCGGCATTTTACAAAACGAAACTTAGGGAAAAAAAAAAAAACATGTTTTCGAAAGACCTGTGACGTGCAACAACATGTAGGCTGCATTTTCGTGTGACGAAAGTATAAATTCGAATTCCGCAAAACACTGCATGTTACTTCCAGAAGCATTGAAACTGAGATTGCAATGTGCGGCTCATGTGACACAATCTCGCCAGCCGACGACAGCAGATATTCAGAGCATAGGACACATGATGTAGTCAGCCAATAGCAACATCCTTTTTCAGTAGCACAACCACACAAATAGGAAAAGTTAATGGTTTGAATTAATACACTTGGTGTTGCAACAAGAAAAGCAAAGCTTGCACATATAATATTGGTCTCTAAGATTAATGAGCTGCAAGAGAATCTAAGTTTTCACACATAATGTTGATCTTGTTTGCGCATGTTACACTTTTAAGATACATCACGCAAGTGTGCCAGTAAAATTTCTAATAACGACACAAATGTCTGATCATCTGGGCTCGAAATTCTTCTAATAGTCATCCACAAAGAGTTGATTTTTAAATGAGAGTAAAATGCTCTGTGATTTAAGAAACTCATTGTACATTCTCGCACATAGTTTATCTTGTGTAAAACCAATTTATTTTGAGTGTAACACTTTTAAACCACCATTCACAATATTTTCCCATGACTGTAAGAAATACATTCATTTCAGCAGTTGCCACAGAGCGCCAGATAACAGGAACCACTGCGCTTGTGCAGCTATGACGACGCAGGAAGCCCATATGTTCGTTCACATCACAGGATACTCCAAGAGCATCGGAATTTCATGAACCATACTAAAATGCATAATTTGGCTTAAAGTGCACATTCATATGTCCAGATTTGGATGTAAATTATCTTGGAGTACTGGTACTGTATTATCTAATGTTTGGTTTTTATTACGGCATAATGTCATATGTGCTAGAAGATGAAAACGTGCACCTGAAATGCAGCGGACAGTTGAAACTAGCCAATGGTGCGGAATTAAACACTGTGTTTCAAATAAATGGCCTGCCACAGCAGAAAAGATTAATAAAAGTCAAATTTCTTTAACAAATCGACAAAAATAACTTCATTGTTCAGCAAGGCGATTAATGCTTGACTTTCAGGAATGTGGAAATAAAATAAAAACTGAAACTAACAACTTAGCCTTTTGTCATGGTAAATGATAACAGCCAAACAGTTGCAGGATGAAGATTATTGAAATCCTTGACCACGGTTTCGGTATATCTAAATATACCTTCATCAGAAGTAAAATACACTAAAATCACATCCTGCAGTAGATATACATAAAACAATCGTGCCAAAGGCGTCGTCAGTAGTTAAGACATCATCTCCACTTGTACAACATAATTATGAACAGAAGGTTGATGTGAACACGGCATAGCATCAGTACTTTGCCTGTGAACTAGTGTGAAGAAGGACCCTTGTCACGCTAGTTCACAGGCGAAGTACTGATGCTATGCCATGTTCACATCAACGTTCTGTTCATAATTATGTTGTACAAGTGGAGATGATGTCTTAACTACTAATGACACCTTTGGCACGATTGTTTTATGTATATCTACTGCAGGATGTTATTTTAGTGTATTTTACTTCTGATGAAGGTATATTTAGATATACCGAAACCGTGGTCAAGGATTTCAATAAATCTTTATCCTGCAAATGTTGGGCTGTTTCATTTACCATGAAGAATTTCAACAGTTGCTGTTTCAGCCATGTTTAAAATCTTAGCCTTTCGTAATTATGTGAATGTATTTTAATTCACTTGATAACTCCCGGCCATAGAAATCTGTTTTGTTTTCATTTGACGTGAGAGCAATAAACGAAGAGAAAACAGCTAAATCACTAAACATAAACACGGGTCAAGTGGAGACTACCACCTCCCCACTGCAATGTAGACTACTCTGTGTATCAGTCCCGGATCTACAATATTTCTGAACTGGGGCAATACTAGATACTGCCCCCCTCCCCCATCTCCAGTGTTTGAGGTACAATGCCAAAAATTAAATCAACTTTTCAAAAAATGTTAATTTTGTAGCGCACATCTTTCTAAAGAGTCTGATACGTAAAACATAAATGTCTTCGAGGAAATGTAAGACAAGTTATTTTGTCTTAAGTGTGCTAAATTGCAGTGCCACGCATCTCCAGATAGCATTCTTCTATCGCACATCACTGTATTTCGCTCTGTCGAATTCAAATGGGTATATTTTGTAATGGATGCCAAAAACTATATTCAGGACAGTATAAATTAAAATGTCCTGTAGTGCCTCTCCTGCTTCCAGTCAGCCGTTTTGGCATCTTGTCCCTCTTTTTTTTTAAAAAAAGAAACTTACAATTAAGTGGATGGGATTACTTGTAACCAGAAGAACAAGAACTCTTCAGAAAATCTGCACTCTTTATTGGTCATTAGCTAATAATTTGCTGTTATGTGTGACACAAAATTAAACATAGGATACATAATACCACTAAAGACAAGAAACAAGCAAGACAGTACACATTTCTTCAAACCTTAAGTCCTAGCAAATTGTTCTCCTTAATATAGCTACAGCTTTACATGAAGTGCTTTCCTTTCTGCGAAAGAATCCATTACCTCATCAAAGTTCGTCAAATGTTTTGCTACATGAAAAAACGAAATGTCATTGTCTAATACAGAAAAAACTGTTAATATAAATAGTACACAAGACTGGTGTGGTTTCTCGAGTTGATAATGTGTATTTTGTCACTGTTGCTAGATAAAACAAAATAGGCCTGTCTAATATTGCAGACGTTGTAATATACACCAAATAAGTGAGACTGTTTTGGAACAAATGGTCATTTTTATGACACGACAAAATATAGTTCACAAAGTACGAATATCAAATGCCCATTAGGCCTACTACAAGCAGAAAGCTTTATGTTAGGAAATAGTTTCACATTTCATTCATATGTTCCAGCTTCTCAAGCATAAGATTGAAAAGTAGTAGTACGAAATTTTTATATAAATTTGGAATCGTCATATTCTTCTATAATTTGTGTGATGTCCACATTTCTTCTCCTTCCTCGTTCTAACACACAATCTTGTCATCACTAATTCTGTAACTATTCCTTCCAGTGTCAAAACTTACTCTTCGGTTAACTTCACTAACCCTGCCACAATCACCAGTTTAGCTATCCAGCGTTTATTCTCCGGTTAGGCATTATTACATGTTCGTACAATGCTTTTTCTGTGATACTCCCAGAATATAACTTAAGCACCTACTAGGCGGGGACTGTACAACTGGTCCCTACTAGTGTAGCGGTCTGGCTAAAAACTTTCTGTCTAAATTTCATTTTCTTGGATACACCAAGAAGATAACATGTAATCTTTCTTACCTGTTATTCCTGTTAGTCATTTATTTCCACTCTGGTAGTTTTAATCTACAGCTTTCGCTAGTAATTATAGCAACACTGATCATTCCAGACCCAGTCACTCACATAAACAGCGACTGGTATTCACCTGTTCGGCATTATTCCGCTCAGCTCGTATAGACCCATCACCTTTTGTCTGCAGAAAAGTTTATTTCTAGATGCGACAGGGATTGCCCTGGCAGAGGCATCACATACACTGTACACACGTTCAAAAATCAACTTAGAATGTGTTCAGAAATGTTCAAAAACTAACAGGGATGAGTTTCAAAATCATATGAATAAACAATAGACCAACATACCTTGGATGCTAGGCACTTTGTGAAACAAGTTGCTTCACCCGTCCCCTCCCCCCTGGAATTGCCACCCAGGGCAGATGCCCCACTGAGAACTGAAACAATGAAAAACTCCCGGAATTCGAAAAAATTCCCGGGTTTTTCCTGGTTTTCTCCCGGTTGTCCTAGGTCATATATACCCTGTCAGACAGAGATTCTGGAACCAAATTTTAAACTGCAAGACATATCCTCGAGTAGATGTTAACTCCGACATTATTTACTGCTTATGAACCGCAGATTAAAGATGAAGAAATCACAGAAAGGTAAGCAATTAAGTAGATGGGACATGGGTAAGCAGAAAAAAACACAAGTTCAAATGGGTCATTAGCCAACTATAAACAGAAATGGGAGAAAGGAATGCAACATAAGTACGGGTAGCTTCTAGGGATAGATTAGTGAAGGCAGTAGAGAAACAGCTAGGCAAACAGACAAGTCCTAGTAGAAATCTTTGGATAACACAGCAGATTTTGAATTCAGTTGATGAAAGAAGAATATATAAGTGTGCAGAAAAGGGGATACAGGTGTCTAAGAAATGGGACTAACAGGAAGTCCAAGATAGGAGATTAAGAAAGGATGCAGAAAAAATGCAAAGCTGTAAAAGCACACATAGCAATAAGAAATACAGATCCTTCATATAGGAATGAGAAGCAGCTGTGTAACTATCAAGAGCTTAGAAAGAAGGGAAGATTGAGGTGTGGGAAGGATTACGTAGAAGGGCTACATAAAGTAAGCAAAATTGAAGCCATTGCTATAGAAATGGAAGAAAGTGTACATGCAGATGAGATAGGAGAGCTGATATTGTGAAAAGAATATGACATGGCATTAAAAATGTGTGGTGAAATGAGGCACCTGGAAAAGACAACTGGAGAAACCAACTATAACAAAACAAAGATGGCAGATACAGAACAGTATGACTATTACTTACTAGTTTAATAGGTCATGATTCCAAATATTAGAATGAATTATATATAGCTGGATGGAATATCAGGCAAAAGTTGTCCTGGATGACTACCAGTTGAGAAATTTAACAATATACACCAGTGACTTATCTTAGAATATAAGCTGACGAAAGGCAAGCCCAAATTTACAGTATTTGCATATCTAGAATAATATTTCCACAGTGCTGACTAAAATATATTCTTTGAAATTCTGAAGTTATCAAGGGTAAAATACAGTAGCAACTGGCTGTCTATTGTTATCAGAAGGCAAATGAAATACAAGTTACAGTGAATCTCACTAATGAGGATGGTGACAACAGCTTGTATTTCATGTGAGGCAGTGGTGGACAACGTGTGTGAGTTTCCAGTCACTAAAACACATAACCACTGCATTGGGAGGGGGATTAAATTATTACAGAACACCTTTGTGCGGATTTAAATGTCTGCTGCTACCAATGACAATATTACGAGATGGACTAGAAGACGCTAGCACTTCCATCAGAACATGAAAGGTGATAACATGCCTTTTTAAACATTTATTGTCATGGCTAGGAAACTGATAAGATTTTACTGCAAAGAGAATGTTTTTAAGATGCTGACTACATCCGAGATGTAGAAGCAGTCAGAAATGGTCTGGGAGTTCTTAAGCACTGTTTACGTGTACCTCAAACTTTTAGAGTTGTGCAGTTTCTGAAATGACGATGTTCAGGCATTAGGTTTTATATTATAATATTATATTATACTATAAAAACTACTGCACTGTATTAAGAGAATTTATTAAAGAGTCCAGAAGTATGTGCATTATGTCTGAGATTAGCACATCTGATTATAAAATTAAAACAATTTGGAATATTGTTAAAAGGGAAGCAGGGCAACCGAGAGCACAGGAAGACTGTATTCTGTCAAACACAATGAAAAGTTTGTTAATAAGAAGTCAGAACTGGAAAACATTTTTAATAATAATTTTTTAAGTTTTGTGGAGAAAATAGTATCCAGCTATTCATTAGAAAATGCAAGGCAGTATATGGAAAAGGCAGTACCTATGCAATTTGATAAAATTGAAAATCAACCCACCTCTCCTACTGAAATTAGGAAAATAATAAATTCACTCAAAAGTAAAAGCTCACACGGAATTGATGGCATTTCCAACAGAGTGCTAAAAGGTTGTTCCCAACAAATAAGTAGGATTCTCAGCCACATATGCAGTAGCTTGCTGAAACAGGGCATTTTTCCTGACAGACTGAAATACGCTATTGTTAAACCATTGCATAAAAATGGCATACATCTGATGCTAACAACTACCACCCAATCTCACTTCTGACAGCTTTATCCAAAATTCTTGAAAAAGTAATGTATTCAAGAGTAGCATCACATACTTGTAAAAATGAAGTGCTGGCAAAATGTCAATTTGGTTTTCAGAAAGGCTTTTCAACAAAAAATGCTACATATTCTTTCATTGATCAAATATTAAATGCACTGAATAGCCGAACATCACAAATTGTGATATTTTGTGATCCTCAAGGGCTTTTGATTGTGAGAATGATGAAATAATTCTAGATAAGTTTAAGTATTGTGGTATGAGTGGGACAGTGCACAAATGGTTTCATTCATACTTAACTGGAAGCATGCAGAGTCCTCTAACTGAGGAGGTATCAATAATGGTGTCCCACAGTGTTCAGCCTTGGTTCCCTTACTGTTCTTAATATATGTTAATGACTTTTATAGTAATCACACCCAACAAGCAAGAGTCAGCTGAGGAAATTGTAAATAATGGTCTTTCAGAAAATTATTAAGTGGTTCTCTGCAAATTTTGAGAAAACATAGTTTATACAATTCTGTACAGTAAATGGCATAACACCATTGATAAATATAGACTACGAACAAAAGTCTGTCGCTAAGGCAGAATATTCTAAATTTCTGGGTGTGTGCACTCATGGGAAATTGAATTGGAAGAAACACATCGATGATCTGCTGGAATGTTTAGGTTCAGCTACTTATGCTATTTTGGCGATAAACATATCAGTAAATTAGCCTGCTATGCCTATTTTCATTCACTCCTATCATATGGCATCATATTTTTGGGCAATTTGTCACTAAGAGAGAAAGTATTCATTGCACAAAAGCGTGTAATCAGAATAATAGCTGGAGCCCACCCAAGATCACCTTGCAGACATTTATTTAAGGCACTTGGGATATTCACAGTACCTTCGCAACAAATATATTTGCTTATGAAGTTTGCCATTAATAACCCAGCCCAATTCAAAAATAACAGTGAAGTGCATAGCTACAACACTAGAAGAAAGGATGATCTTCACTATTTTGGATTAAATCTCACTTTGGCACAGAAAGGGGTGAATTATGCTGCCACAAAAATCTTTGGTCATTTGCCAAATAGTATTAAAAGTCTGACAGATAAAAATTAAAAGAATTTCTGCATGACAACTCCTTCTACTCAATAGATGAATTCTTAGACATGAAATAGTAATTGTAAAAAAAAAAAAAAAAAAGATAAAAAAATTAAAAGAAAAAAACTAAAAAAGAAAAAAATCAATTAATTATTTTGTGTAAAGAAAACTTATGTTAAAGTGACATGTTCCACATCATTACAAAATGTCATATTCATGGTCTATGGAACAAGGATTAATACATGTATATGTATGTATGATGAAAGAATACTTGAAGTAGTGGACTGACAAAACTCAAGCAATGGCCACTTGTATGCCCACACCTTGCTAAACAACTTTAATGCATGGCAAAATAAATAATAATACAGACCCACTGCTCTTACCACTTTTCATTTAGGGAAAATAACTGAAGAACTTTAGGGTTTGTGGTAGCTTTTTACAGATGCCGAAGGAATATCAGAATTAAAATAGCTAAATCATGGAAATGGGAAGAATTAGCCACAGAAATCAACACGGAAGTGAAGAATGTATTTGGATCAACAAAAGTGAAGAAGAAAGCCTGGTGGAATGAAACCTGTGAAAAAGCAGTTACAGAATGAACAAAAAAGTGGAAAAAATGGAAATGTTATCAATGAATTTAAAATGTGAAGGAATGAATTTATATTGCGAAAGAAAGAAACAGTGAGAATAATAAAGAGTGCAAGACGATCTTTTGAGAAGTCGCCAATTCTTGACGTGCAAAACAGCTTTGCAAAAATAACTCCTGGAATTCCTATCAGACGTTTAAAAAGCACATAAAGGGCTACCAAGTATTTGCTTCGGAGATGAAAATGGTAAAATACATCTAAGCAATACTCAGAACTGTGAAATACTAAGAAACACTTTAAACGACTAGTGAACTGTGAACAACTGAACTGTAAACCAGAATCTCAAGATCTTCATGAAAGCATAGAAGCAGATCCATTACCTACAGCTGAAGAAATTAAAAAAAAAAGCAATAAATACCCTGAAAAATAACAAATCCAGTGGAAAAGACTGTATTATAGCTAAACTTCCAAAATGATCTCAACCAAAAATTATAACTAACCTTCAGACCATGTTTGAAGATGTATGGGAAACTGAAACATTTCACGAGACTGGAAAGTGGCTGTTATCCATGCTTTACACAAGAAAGGCAATAAGCATGATGCAAATAACTACAGATGTATATCTCTGTTGACAGAGATATGTAAAATATTTTCAACAATAAAACAAGGTAGAAGCAACACTTTATAGCCATTTGGGAGAATATCAGAGTGGATTTAGGAAGGGCAGATCTTGCTCAGAACAGATTTTCAACCTGAAGTCCATAATCTGCCACAGACTTACAAACCCTAAAGACATATTGTAACATTTAAAGATTTTAAAAAGGCATTTGACTTGGTTGATAGGTAAACACTGGATAAAATGACCCAAGAATTTGGCATTAAACCTAAACTAGCAAAGCTTATTCGTGAAACGCTTACAGACCCGAAATCAAAAGACAAGTTCTGGGTGAAACATCTAAGGTATTCCAAATAAAACAAACAGGTCTAAGGCAACATAACGGCCCGTCTACACACCTCTTCAACTGCATCCTAGAGAAAAAGAACATAAGGTATCACCAATGAGGATGGGGACTAAGGGCAAAGGTACTGAAATTCAGTGTCTAGCATTTGTGGATGACTTTGTCATTTTTTCTGAAAAGCTAAGAAATGCAAAAATACAAATCAATCTCTTAGTAGAAATGGCCAACAAAGCACGTTTAAAAATTTCTGTTGAAATAAATAAATAAATAATTATAAACATAAAAAATGCTCCAAAATCCTAGTAACAGATATTGGACAGATAAGGAGGGTTAATAAATTTAAATATTTGGGAGAAATGATTCAAGAAAATGGCTTAGAAAAATTTGCTGTAGAAGAAAGAGTATGCAAAATGGAGAGGGCATGTGGTATAACCAGGAACATTTACAAGAGATCTCTGTCTAAAAATTTGAAAATACAGCACTACCACACAGTAACAAAACCAGAATGTCTTTATGCAAGTGAATGTTTAGTACTGACTTACTAATTACACAAAACTGAAGTCCTAGAAAGAACAATCATTCAAAAAATACTTGGTCTGCTAACATATACAGAGGTATGGAAATTAAGAAGTAATGAAGAAGTATATTGCAACATAGAAAACATAGCTGAAACACTACGGAAAAGGTGACTGCTATTTTTTTAACATTTATGTAGAATGAATGGCAACAGATTAACCAAACAGATTTTTAAATATCTTTGCGACAAGAAGTCAAGAACAGCCTGGATTCATGAAGTAAGGAAAGATATGGAAAGAAACAAGCTAAGTGAAAAATATGCAACAGAAAGAGAGAGTTTTAAGAAGAAAATGTCAAAAATGGAAGGATTCCAAGGCAGGAGGGAGCAGAAGATAGGGTCAAAATGGTCTGAGGAGAGGAAAAGGATACATAGTGAGAAGATGTGAGGATACAGGAGGATGAAGAAAGAAGAACAAAGGAGGAAGTACTGAAATTGGCGAATGGTCCTTAGATGATCCAAACAGAAAAAGAAGAAGAAAAAAGAAAGAGAGAAAGAATAATATCAGAAAAAACAATAAGACTTGTTTTAAAAATAAGTGAAAGACATTTCACAGATATCATTTAATTTTATGCATGAATGGGCTCACATTCTGATAAGAAGGTAGACAACCTTTATAGCAAATTAAAGATATTGACAAACGACAGTAAATTCCACAAAATTATAAGAATGGGGAACTTTATTGCAAAAGCAGGACAAAAAGCAAAGAACAAGTCTTCTGTGGGAACAAGATTTTGGAAACTTTGGTTATGATAGGAGTTACGGCATGGGTCGCATATCAGCAGAATATTATGAGCATGTATAGCCTCAAGACAGTTTTCCATAGGAAAAAAAATAGAAAATGGACTTTGAAAAGATCAAATGCAACTAAAATTGAAATTGACGATACTTGGCCAAATAATAAATAAATTGTACACGTGTTGTCATAAATTCATAAGAAGTAGAGCAAACAAATACAAAGCTAGAAAGAAGCAGACTCATGACGTATGAAGTCAGAGTAGCTAATTAAGAGAAGTCATTTCAGAAGATGGAGGTATTCTAGATAAAATTAAGCAACAAGCTCAGTATCTTCTAAAAAAAAATATGTTATTCAAATGAAGGCAACAGGCTAATTCGTTAAGAAAGGTATTTACACAAATAGCATCTGCATCTACATCTACATGGTTACTCTGCAATTCACCCTTGAGTGCCTGGCAGAGGGTCGAAGCATTTTCATACTAATTCTCTACCATTCCACTCTCGAATGGCGCATGGGAAAAAGGAACATCTAAATCTTTCCGTTAGAGCTCTGGTTTCTCTTATTTTATTATGATGATCATTTCTCCCTACATAGGTGGGTGTCAACAAAATACTTTTGCATATGGAAGAAAAAGTTGGTGATTGAAATTTCGTAAACAGATCTCACCACAAATAAAACCACCCTTGTCTCAGTGACTACCACCCCAACTCGCGTATCATATCAGTGACACTCTCACCCCTATTGCACGATAACACGAAATGGGCACTTACACTTTATCGATGTCCTCCGTCAATCCTACCTGGTACGGATCCCACACCGCGCAGCAATATTCCAACAGAGGACAGACAAGTATAATGTAGGCTGTCTCTTTAGTGGGTTTGTCGCATCTTCTAAGTGTTCTACCAACAAAGTGCAATCTTTGTTTCGCCTTCCTCACAATATTATCTATGTGGTCTTTCCAATTTAAGTTGCTCGTAATTGTAATTCCTAAGTATTTAGTCGATTTGACAGCCCTTAGATTTGTGCGATTTATTGTATACCAAAAATTTATTGGATTTCTTTTAGTACCAATGTGGATGACCTCGCACATTTCTGTTTAGTGCCAATTGCCACTTTTCGTGCCATACAGAAATTCTCTCTAGATAATTTTGTAATGGAATTGATCATCTGATGATTTTACTAGATTGTAAATTACAGCATCATCTGCAAACGATCTAAGGGGGCTGCTCAGATTATCACCTAGATCATTTATGTAAATGAGGAGCAGCAGAGGGCCTATGACACTACCTTGCGGAATGCCAGATATCGCTTCTGTTCTACTCAATGATTTACCATGCATCACTATGAACTGTGACACCTCTGAGAGGAATTCACGAATCCAGTCACACAACTGAGATGATACTCCATATGCACGCAAATTGATTAACAGTCGCTTGTGAGGAACAGTATCAAAAGCCTTCTGGAACTCTAGGAACATGGAATCGATCTCAGATCCCTTGTCGACATCACTCATTACTTCGGGAATAAAGAGCCAGCTATGTTGCACAAGAATGATATTTTCTTAATCCATGTTGGTTATGTATCAATAAGTTATTTTCTTCAAGGTGATTCATAATGTTTGGGTACAGTATATGCTCCAAAATCCTACTGCAAATTGAGGTCAGTGATATGGGTCTGTAATTCAATGGGTTACTCTTATTTCCTTTCTTAAATATTGGTGTGACTGTGCTACTTTCCAGTCTTTAGGAACAGACCTTTCGTCAAGTGAGCAGTTGTATATGATTGCTAAGAAAGGTGCTATTGTGTCTGCATACTCTGAAAGGAACCTTATTGGTATACCATCACGACCGGGAGACTTGCCTTTCTTAAGTGATCTGAGTTGTTTCGCAACACCTAAGATATCGACTTTTATGTCACTCATGCTAACAGCTGTTCTGGTTTCGAATTCTGGAATATTTACTTCATCTTCTTTTGTGAAGGAATTACGGAAAACTTTATACAGTAACTCCGCTTTAGTGGTAACATTTCCATCGCTATCATGCAGTGACGGTACTGACTGTTTTTTGCCACTGGTGTACTTTACATACAACCAGAATCTCTTTGCGTTTTCTACCATATTTTGAGACAATGTTTCACTGTGGAAAGCACCTCGCATTGACGTCCACACTAAATTTCGAGCTTCCGTGAAACTTAGCCAGTCTTGGGGATTTTGCGTTCTTCTGAATTTGGCATGCTTTTTTCGTTGCTTCTGCAACAGGGTTCTGACACGTTTTGTGTACCATGGTGGATCAGTCGCGTCTCTTATTAACTTATGCGGTATGAATCTATCTGTTGCTGTCGATACTGTATCTTTGACTTTGAGGCATATCTGTTCTACAATTACTTAATTACCTTGGAAGAAATGGAGACTCTCTCTTAGGAAGGCATCAGACGAATCTTTATCTGCTGTTTTAAATAGATATATTTTGTGTTTATTTTTAGTGGTTTTGGTTTATGTGGTTTTGAGCCTCGATACAATGACCTTGTGTTCACTAATCCCTGTATCCATCATGATGCTCTCTATTAGATCCAGATTATTTGTGGCTAGCAAATGACGATATACCTAAGAAGAGAGACATTCAAATGGAAGGAGATCACTATTAGATATAGGTGGAGTGTTCAAGAAAACAACAATAAAAACATGATTTATTCTGCTGAATTAAACAAAACTCTTTGAAAATGCCTGCCAGATGGAATGACAGGATCCCATGAATATAAGAGGAACAAATGAAAAAAATAAAAGGATGAAGAACAAAAACAAACACTCTTGTTGGGTAGATATTACATTTCATAATTTAATATAGCAGCCAGCACATCAAATAACAATGGAGAAAAACTGTTCAACCATGACATGATTTCTTCAGATGTTTCTACAATCTGAAAGATCACTGAAGAACACAGACAAAATATGTAAAATAACAGTGATGTTGAAGTAACCCCAATGTGGTGGATTAAGCCAGTCACACTATGCAAAGGGAAAACTACTGAGCCATAATGATGTTTCAAAAGAAATAATTCAAGCTGGAAGGAAAGTAATACAAAATGAACTTCACAATCTGTTTACAGAATGTCTGTTGAGGAAGATTTCCCCAAAACTGGAAGAGTGGTGTAAATATTCTATTCTACAAGAAACAAGACAGACAAGTATTAAAAAAAACCACCACACAATCAGTGTCCTTTCTATAATGTACAAGAAATTTACTAAAAGTGTCCCTAAACAACTTAGAAACATCTTTAGTATTTATTTAATCAGGCAGAGGAACAAGCTGCCTTTAGAAATGGATATGGCAGAATTCGTCATTAGTAACTCATATATGGAACAATGAGTATGAATAACCATTTTATCTGAGATTCACAGATTCTGAGAAAGCTTTTGACTCTGTTTTAACTAAACCTTTACTGCCTGCACTTGAGAAACAAACAACTAATTCAACCTACTGAAGAGTACACACAGCATTCTGTTATTTTGTCGAAAACTGATGTCAGAGCCCATGGCTGTGTACAAAATATAGGTTGACTCTCACATAGAAGACAACAGCAACCAGCCAGTTTTTAAAATGCAATTTATTTATTTTTTTGGTTCTTTAAATAGTACCATTAGTACTTTGGACTGAAAGATTCATCTTCAGATGGCTAGTTCATGTTAATATACATTTTACATTAGCTTTCACACCCTGTTTTCCTTAATGATGAAATTTCCTTGGGGGTGGTGGTGTCACTGAAAAATCCGGTCCATTACATTCCAGTGCTGACTGTTAGTGATCATGCAGCAGCGAAGACTGTATGGTGCACGTTTTTAAAATATAATAATACCAGAGAAGGAAAGCTGATACTCACCATATAGCGGAGACGCTGAGTCGCGATAGGCACAACAAAAAATTCCACACAATTATAGCTTTCGGCCATTAAGGCCTTTGTCAGCAGTACACACACACACACACACACACACATGCACACACATGCACGCACACGCACGCACACGTCTGCAGTCTCAGAGAGCTGAACCTACACAGTGTAGTTTCAGCTCTCAGAGACTGCAGACGTGTGTGCAAGTTGATAATTGTGTGAATCTCTTTGTTGTGCCTATGGTGACTCAGCATCTCTGCTATATGATGAGTAGCAAATTTCCTTCTCTGGTATTGTTGCATTCCATCCTGGATTTTACATTGTTTGATTTTTAAAATATATGTACACACATAATCCAAATCACCACTCGCACACCAAGAAGTTTCACCACATGGGAGTATGTACACAAAGATGGCAATATCACAACCATAACAATGCCAAAGACTTTGGCATGGTTATGGTTGTGATATTGTCATCTATGTGCACAAATTACATAAACTGACAAACAACAGTAAATTCCACAGAAGTATAAAAGAATGCGGAACTTTATGGTAAAGACTTCAGCATTGTTATGGTTGTGATATCGCCATCTGTGTGTACACATTTCCATGTGGTGAAACTTCTTGGTGTGTGAGTGGTGATTTATATATTGCGTGTACATATATTTTAAAGAATTGCATCATACAGTATTAGCTGCTGCATGATCACATGCAGTCAGCACTGGAACGTAGTGGCACAGATTTTTCAACGACACCACCACCCAAGGAACTTTCATCACTTGGGAAAACAAAGAGTGAAAGCTAATGTAAAACGTATCTTAACGTGAACCAGCCATCTGAAGACGAATCTTTCGGTTCTAAACCAGTAATGGTGCTATTTAAATAAATAAATAGCACTGTAAAAAGTGACTGGTTGCTGTTGTCTTCTCTGTAAGAGTCAACACATCATTCTACTTCTTCAGAACAGTGGGAGTTTTAGCACTGAAAGGTTAATCATGCAACAAAATTCAACACAACAAAAACTTTTCTTGCCAGCATTAGAGGAATTTTTCCAGTATCTAAAATGAGAAAAGAAAAAGGAATGTGCTTTAATGCAACACACAGAAACCACCTTTCTTTTGCTGATGACATTGTACTGTTTGCCTCAAGTGCATATAAACTCAACAACTAACGGCAGAAGTAAATAGTGGAAGTTTGCAAGTAAGCCTGAAAATTAATTACAGTAAGACTACAAAAACAAAATATTAACACATTAAAAATAAAGTTGTACAAATTAACAATAATATGACTGAGCAAACTGACGTATTTAACATCATTGAAAACAATAACTGGATGGACAGAGGAAAAAATTTAAAAAACTATTTAAGAAACAGAAGAGTAAACTTTTAAACTATGAGACCAAGTTGCTGACCAGTACTTCCTTCAGGAGACAAATTTCTTATTACTGCTGATAGACACATGTAAAGGTAAAGGAAATTACCTCAGATTTCAGAACCAACAGTTCCTTCTTCGAGGTGGAAGGACTGATAGTTTGGGGAGGATTAAAAAGGAAGAGCAGGATGCTCAGGCCCCAGGAAGGGTGGGATGTACCTGTAGTGATATAAATAGATACATAATAAGGGCATGGAATGCTTCTGACAAACAAAAATTTTCAGAACTAAGATTCTTATATACCTGAAATAGATAGTTTCCAATCAGTATGCATTACTGTTTCCTACCTATGGCAGCCACTGACTTTTCATTGGGAAAAAACATTCAAAATTGGCACTGCTAAGCAGGCAATTGAGAGAGCATATTGGAAATTAAAAGAGAGAGAGAGAGAGAGAGAAGACTGATGTGGAAGGTTTAATCATGACAGTGAAGAAAACAAAATGGAAGTTGAAAAATTTGTGATAAGCTCCTATGGGACCAAACTGCTGAGGTCATCAGTCCCTAGCCTTACACACTACTTAAACTAACTTATGCTAAGAACAACAGAAATACCCATGCCCGAGGGAGGACTTGAACCTCTGACGGGGGGCAGCCGTGTGAACTGTGGCAAGGCACCTCAGACCGTGCGGCTAAAATGGAAGTGGACAGGATATCTAGCCAAGTTAAAGGATGGTAAATGGACCTAGGAAGATCTTTGCTTGATTTCATGTGATAACAAAAGAGAGAAAACGAGCTAATGGAAGGTGGGCATATGATAGATGGCAATATGTCACATAACATGCAGTAGTGACATTGATGTGTGAAGCAGAAGCTTGTAAATCATGGAGTTTTCTGCAGCTGCTTCCACCCAACAGTAGATACTGCAGGCTACTACAGACAGGAAGGTAGGAAAGCACGAGAAAATGCACATACACAGTTTTTGGTGAATGCTCTCTGACAGCATCTGATCTGGACCCACATATAAAGTGTGGCCGAATTTTGTCTGAAGCAGTAACAGCATACAAGATAAAGTTTATTTCAGGACTTAAAGCAACATAACCATATCCGCAAAATTGTTATAATTCAATGGTCTATTTAATTCATTATATAACATGCAAATACCTCAAGCCAACTGGGATAAAATTACAAAAACCACAACAAACTAGAAAATGTGTTCCATGTGGTACTGTCAACATGACACATTCCTCAATTTGGCAGATGAGAGGAAAGGGTTAGAAGGTTAGAAGAAAAGGAATTATTCAGGGATCAGACAGGTAAGTTATTGAGGATCAGGGTACAAGGAGACACAGCATGAATAGGGCAAAATAAAAACTAACAATGCAATACCAGTGACATTCAAAATGTGAAATCGCTGAACAGGAGGCAAAAATTTGGGCCCTTGAGGCTGAATTAGAGAATGTGAATTTGGAATTATGTAGACCAAGAAAGGAAAAAAGAGGTGGGATGCTGAGAAAAGCTAGCAAGCAAAGGGCAAAAAAGGGAGACACTTTTTAAAAAAAACTTCCGAAATTCCGTTAGTAAGTCAGTTTGGCTTGCTATCTGAAGTAGTGGAGGAAAGGCCACATCCAGATGTAGTTGAATGTAGAGTGAAGCAGAATATTAACTGAAAGAAAAAAAAAAGACAGATCAGGGTCAAATCAGAACAGGAAGACAAGAATTCTGCTTCTAGGTAGCAATTCTGAGAGGGGTGTAGGCCAGCAGCTTAAGGAGAAATTAGGTGCCCAATACCAGGTCACAAGGTGACAGAAAACTTCAGTCAGCTATGCAGGGACTTTGAGAAGGAAGATTAGGTAGTAAGGGGGAGTAAGAAACAGCCTGGCTATATGAATCCAAGACTTAGTATTATGAGTGACCTGGATAAAATAGGAGCAGAAACTGGGCACACAAATGTGGGGTTTGTGGAGGTCTCTCAGCACCGTGATTGGCCCTGGGTAAACACTGCTGTAAGGCATGTTAACACTGAGCTGAGCAGGGCGATCCAGACACCAGCAAAATCTCACGTAAGTGTTGTTCCAGTTGATGCTATTGGTAGGTGGGGATAGACTACACATGACCTGCACCTAAATAGGAAGGGGAAAGATACGTTAGCTTCTCTATTAGCAAATACTGTAATAGGGGCCACAGTCACACAATGGATGATCCCTGTGGTTAATGGGATCATGCAGACAGGTTTTTTCTGGTTAAAACCAAAGTCCAGACAGACAACAATCAAGAAAAATAGAATAAAAGAAGCTCCACATACCAAATATTGGGATAAAGCTAAGGATAGTATCAACTTACTTCATCAAAATATCAGGGGAGTAAAAAATAAAGTAGTGAGCAGTTAGTACGTCTAGATGATCTCAAAAATAAGAATGAGATTGATATACTCCGTCTGACTGAACACCATGTAACTGTGGGGATGGAAAGTCTCAGTATAAATGGGTATACTGTAGCTACTGACTCTTGCAGATCCAGCACAGATAAAGGAAGAGTTGCCATTTACACAAAACACGTGTATAAATACAAAACTGTAGAAGTAACAAATTTTGTTCCGATCAGCACTTTGAAGTTTGTGCATGAGAACAACAGATAGATAATGTAGTGTTGATATTAGCAACAGTGTACTGGTACCCATTGGGGATTGGGAGCTATTCATAAAAAAAAGTTTGACTACCTGTTATGCTGTCTGTCAGACAAAAAAGAGAAGTTGTTAATCTGTGTTGATTTCAATGTATACTTTCTAAGCCATTCTATAGGAAAAGTAAAATAGAAATGTTATTAATGACATATAACTTAGAATCAGTGATCAATTTCCCAGCATATATAGCTCAAGACAGTAGCACTCTAATCTTGTTGTGGTCTTCAGTCCAGAGACTGGTTTGATGCAGCTCTCCATGCTACTCTATCCTGTGCAAGCTGCTTCATCTCCCAGTACCTACTGTAGCCCACAGCCTTCCGAATCTGTTCAGTGTATTCATCTCTTGGTCTCACTCTAAGATTTTTACCCTCCATCCTGCCCTCCAATACTAAATTGGTGATCCCTTGATGCCTCAAAATATGTCCTACCAACCGATCCCTTCTTCTAGTCAAGTTGTGCCACAAATTTCTCTTCTCCCCAAATCTATTCAATACCTCCTCATTAGTTATGTGATCTACCCATCTAATCTTCAGCATTCTTATGTAGCACCACATTTCGAAAGCTTCTATTTTCTTCTTGTCCAAACTATTTATCGCCCATGTTTCACTTCCATACAAGGCTACACTACATACAAATACTTTCGGAAATGACTTCCCAACACTTAAATCTATACTCGATGTTAACAAATTTCTCTTCTTCAGGAACGCTTTCCTTGCCATTGCCAGTCTACATTTCATATGCACTCTATTTCGACCATCATCAGTTATTTTGCTCCCCAAATAGCAAAACTCATTAACTACTTTAAGTGTCTCATATCCTAATCTAATTCCCTCAGCATCACCCGACATAATTCAACTACATTCCATTATCTTCATTTTGTTGATGTTCATCTTATATCCTCCTTTCCAGACACTCTCCATTAACTTCAATTGCTCTTCCAGGTCCTTTGCTGTCTCTGACAGAATAACAATGTCATCGGCGAACCTCAACGTTTTTATTTCTTCTCCATGGATTTTAATTCCTACTCAGAATTTTTCTTTTTTTTTTCCTTTACTGCTTGCTCAATATACAGATTGAATAACATTGGGGACAGGCTACAACCCTGTCTCACTCCCTTCACAACCGCTGCTTCCCTTTAATGCCCCTCGACTCTTATAACTGCCATCTGGTTTTGTACAAATTGTAAATACCTTTTGCTCCCTGTATTTTACCCCTACCACCTTCAGAATTTGAGAGAGAGTATTCCAGTCAACATTGTCAAAAGGTTTCTCTAAATCTACAAACGCTAGAAAAGTACGTTTGCCTTTCCTTAATCTATCTTCTAAGATAAGTCGTAGGGTCAGTATTGCCTCACGTGTTCCAACATTTCTACGGAATCCAAACTGGTCTTCCCAGAGGTCGCCTTCTACCAGTTTTTCCATTCGTCTGTAAAGAATTTGCGTTAGTATTTCGCAGCCGTGGCTTATTAAACTGATAGTTCGGTAATTTTCACATCTGTCAACACCTGCTTTCTTTGGGATTGGAATTATTATATTCTTCTTGAAGTCTGAGGGTATTTCACCTGTCTCATACATCTTGCACACCAGATGGTAGAGTTTTGTCAGGGCTGGCTCTCCCAAGGCTGTCAGTAGTACTAATGGAATAATGTCTACTCCTGGGGCATTGTTTCGACTTAGGTCTTTCAGTGCTCTGTCAAACTCTTCACACACTATCATATCTCCCATTTCATCTTCATCTACATCTTCTTCCATTTCCATAATATTGTCCTCAAATACATCGCCCTTGTATAGACCCTCTACATACTCCTTCCACCTTTCTGGTTTCCCTTCTTTGCTTAGAACTGGGTTTCCATCTGAGCTCTTGATATTCATACAAGTGGTTCTCTTTCCTCCAAAGGCCTCTCTAATTTTCCTGTAGGCAGTATCTATCTTACCCCTAATGAGATGCCCCTACATCCTTACATTTATCCCCTAGGCAGCCCTGCTTAGCCATTTTGCACTTCCTGTCGATCTCATTTTTGAGACGTTTGTATTCCTTTCTGCCTGCTTCATTTACTGCATTTCTGTATTTTCTCCCTTCATCAATTAAATTCAGTATTTCTTCTGTTACCCAAGTATTTCTACTAGCCCTCATCTTTTTTACATAATTGATCCTCTGCTGCCTTCATTATTTCATCCCTCAAAACTACCCATTCTTCTTCTACTGTATTTCTTTCCTCCATTCTTGTCAATCATTCCCTAATGCTTTCCCTGAAACTCTCTACAACCTCTGGTTCTGTCAGTTTATCCAGGTCCTATCTCCTTAAATTCCCACCTTTTTGCAGTTTCTTCAATTTTAATCTACAGCTCATAACCAATAGATTGTGGTCAGAGTCCACATCTGCCCCTGGAAATGTCTTACAATTTAAAACCTGGTTCCTGAATCTCTATCTTATCATTATACAAACTATCTGAAACCTTCCAGTATCTCCAGGTCTCTTCCATGTACACAACCTTCTCTCATGATTCTTGAACCAAGTGTTAACTATGATTAAGTTATGCTCTGCGCAAAATTCCTCCTCCATTTCTTACCCCCGTTTCACATTCACCTACTATGTTTCCTTCTCTTCCTTTTCCTACTATTGAATTCCAGTCACCCATGACTAAAAAATATTTATCTCCCTTCACTATCTGAATAATTTCTTTTATTTCATCATACATTCCACCAACCTCTTCGTCATCTGCGGAGCTAGTTGGCATATAAACTTGTACTACTGTGGTAGGCATGGGGTTCGTGTCTATCTTGGCGACAGTAATGCATTCACTATGCTGTTTGTAGTAGCTTATCCACACCCCTGTTTTTTTATTTATTATTAAACCTACTCCTGCATTACCCCAATTTGATTTTGTATTTATAACTCCGTATTCACCTGACTACAAGTCTTGTTCCTCCTGCTACCGAACTTCACTAATTCCCACTATATCTAACTTTAACCTATCCATTTCCCTTTTTAAATTTTTTAACCTACCTGCCCGATTAAGGGATGACATTCCATGCTCCAATCCATATAACGTCAGTTTTCTTTCTCCTGGTAACGATGTCCTCCTGAGTAGTCCTTGCCCAGAGATCCGAATGGGGGACTATTTTACCTCCGGAATATTTTACCCACGTGTACGACATCATCATTTAACCATACTGTAAACCTGCATGCCCTCGAGAAAAATTACAGCTGTATTTTCCCCTTGCTTTCAGCCGTTCTCAGTACCAGCACAGCAAGGCCATTTTGGTTAGTGTTACAAGGCCATATCAATCAATCATCCAGACTGTTGCCCCTGCAACTATTTTAAAGGCTGCTGCCCCTCTTCAGGAACCACACGTTTGTCTGGCCTCTCAACAGATACCCCTCCATTGTGGTTGCACGCACGGTATGGCTATCTGTGTCGCTGAGGCACGCAAGCCTCCCCACTAACGGCATGGTCCACGGTTCAGGGGTGGGCGGGGTGGGAGCACTCTAATAGATAAACAGATTATTTAGCACTCTAATAGATAATGCATTGGTACAGGAAGGAATGTAAAACTAACAAATGCTTTCCCTGTGATAAATGGATTATCAGACCATGATGTACAACTGATTAACTTACAAAACTTAGCAGGGTGTACAGTTCAGAAACCATTAAGTAAAAGTGTAAGGCTGCTTAACCTGGTATCTATACAGCACTTCAGAGAAAGTTTTAGAAATTTTCTTGACAAATTTATTTCCCTTTTTTAACATTGCTGTCAAAAAAAGCTAGATGCTAAATGTAACACCAAACAGTTTTCAAAGAAACCTTGGATTACTACTGGTATTAAAGTGTCTTCAGAAAGAAAAAGAAAACTGAGACAGCAAAATTAAGTAAAGACCCAGAACTAATTTTATGCTATAAAAATTATTGTAACATACTGGGAAAAATTGTCAGAAAACTCAACAAATATGTATCTTAGAGATGAAATTAACAACTTGAGCAATAAAATAAATTCAATATGGAATGCTGTTAGAAAGGAGACAGGAAAAGTAACCACTGGGGTAGGTAGTATTACTATTAAAAGAGAATGAGACCATCTTAGCCAACAATACACAATTAGCTAATGTATTTAACAACCATTTCTTAAGTGTAGGTGAAAACATTGGTGAAAGTAGTTCAAAAGAAAAAGCCAAGCAGTGCACGGAAGAGTCAGTCAGTTTCAAGAAATCTTAGTCTGATTAATTTTCACCTAACAACCTCTTGTAAAATAAGGAAAATCATTAAATCTTTGAAAAATAAATGCTCTGTTTGAGTAGATGACATCTCAAACAAGGTATTAAAACAATGTGGAGCAGTTACAGCTGATGTTCTGAGTCACATTTAATGCATCACTAACTCAAGGTATTTTCCCAGACAGGTTAAAATATGTCATTGTCAAGCCTCTCTACAAAAAATGGGACACCACAGATGTCAATAATTACTGGCCAGTATCCTTGCTTACAGCATTTTCAGAAACTGTCAAGAAAGTAATGTACTCAAGAGTGGTTAGCTATCTGAACAGTAATGGGATACATAGTAAATCACAGTTCGGATTTCAAAAATGCTGTTCCACTGAGACAGCAATATACAATTTCACTGCCCACATAATAGTGTCTTTAAATAGCAAAATGTCATCAACAGAAATTTTCTGTGACTTATCCAAAGCATTTGATTGTGTAAACCATGACAGTATGTTACAGAAATTACATTCTATGGTATAAATGGAACAGCATATGAGTAGTTTAAGTCATATCTACAGAACAGGAAGCAAAAAGTTTCCCACTTCAGCTAACTTCAATCATGGGTCCCCTTCTGTTCTTGATATAGGTGAATGACCTCCCTTCTTATCTGAAATAAGGAGCTAAACTGACACTGTTTGCTGATGATACAAGCATAATTATTAATCCAGTAAAAGAAGCTCCAATATAAAATGATGCAAATAATGTCTCTGGAAGAGACACCAATTGGTTTTCTGCGAATGTGCTTGCTCTGGACTTTGAGAAAACACAGTACATCCAATTTTCTGCTGCAAGGAGTACAGTTCTTTCGATAAATATATCAACAGCAATCAGTAGCAAAGGATGAGCGTACTAAATATTTGGGTGTACTTATAGATGAGAATCTTAGTTGGAAAATTCGTATTTTGGATCTCCTAAAGCAACTAGGTTCAGCAACTTTTGCAATCAGAATAACTGCCAATTTTGAGGATACAGAAATTAGTAAGCTAACACACTTTGCATACTTTCACTCCCTGATGTAATACGCAATAATATTTTGGGGTAACTCACCACTTTGGCAAAAAGTATTCACTGCTCAAAGGAAGGTGGTTAGAATAATGAGTGGGGCCCATACACGCTCATCTTGTAGGATCTGTTTAAAAGGTTAGGAATTCCTAGAACAGCCTCACAGTCGTTTATATAGTAATGAAATTTGTTCTCAATGACATGGACCAGTTTAAGAACAACAGTGACATTCGTGATTATAATACCAGAAGAAAGAAATACTTACACTACCCTCTACTTAACCTATCTTTGGCACAGAAAGGGGCAAACTATACTGCTGTCAAACTTTTTGATAAATTACCAGATGAAATAAAATGTCTGGCAGACAGCAGTAATATTTTCAAAAATAAATTGAAATGGTATCTCCTTGACGACTCCTTCTACACCACAGATGAATTCTTGAATAAGAATAAATAAGTCTATAGGTATAATATATGCATTTTGTGGCATTTAAGGGAATGGGGTAGGTAATAATTTTAAGCTAAAAAAGAAAAGAAAAGAACCAAACTTGATTCATGTGTGCATTTCTTATGCACTTGACACATTCCCCATTTTAATGGTTACCATGAGGTTGATCAATGGAACAAGTAACTAACTAACTAGGAAGTTAGAAAAAAGGTAGAGAGGGAAGCTGACAAGTCTGAGATTAGGGAATGAGGGACTGTAATGAGAAATGCAGGGGTGACAAGCATAAACTGTGAAACGTTAAAAGGAAATATACATAAAAAACGGAAAATAAAAGGAGGAGGAAAATGGCAGACATGACATGATAGAAGAAACAGTTTGGGAATCACACCAGGTGCAAAAAGAGAATAAAAAGAAAAAGACAACAGATCATGTGGGTGACATCAGAAATGCACACTTAAGAAAAAGTTCCCACTTGCATAGTCTTAAGGTAGGGGGCACTGGGAAGAAGAGCCTAAATTGTTCCAATGGTGAAGCAGGCTTTTATATTCAAAAGCATATTCAGTGATGGACAGACTGCAACAATAAACTGAATAATGGACACAAATTAGCAGGTTCATGAAACGGGTCACCTTACTACTCTTTCCTTTTTTGGGAAGGCTTGTCCTATCAGTTTCTTGACTGGGGCAGGCAGTGATTAAGAAAAGAGAATTGTGTAAGCAGAATATGAAAATGTGGCTAAGAAACAGGTTGAGGAGTGTTACGGGAAGACCAAGATATCACAGAGGATGCTAAAATGTTGGTTAATGAAGTACAGGGTGATTCAAAAAGAATACCACAACTTTAAAAATGTGTATTTAATGAAAGAAACATAATATAACCTTCTGTTATACATCATTACAAAGAGTATTTAAAAAGGTTTTTTTTCACTCAAAAACAAGTTCAGAGATGTTCAATATGGCCCCCTCCAGACACTCGAGCAATATCAACCCGATACTCCAACTTGTTCCACACTCTCTGTAGCATATTAGGCGTAACAGTTTGGATAGCTGCTGTTATTTCTCGTTTCAAATCATAAATGGTGGCTGGGAGAGGTGGCCGAAACACCATATCCTTAACATACCCCCATAAGAAAAAATCGCAGGGGGTAAGATCAGGGCTTCTTGGAGGCCAGTGATGAAGTGCTCTGTCACGGGCTGCCTGGCGGCCGATCCATCGCCTCGGGTAGTTGACGTTCAGGTAGTTACGGACAGATAAGTGCCAATGTGGTGGTGCTCCATCCTGCTGAAATATGAATTGTTGTGCTTCTTGTTCGAGCTGAGGGAACAGCCAATTCTCTAACATCTCACAACATGCGTGCTACATTTTCATCACTCGTTCTCGGCCATCCAGAACTTTTCCCTTTGCACAAACACCCATTCTCTGTAAACTGTTTATACCAACGTTTAATACACCACCTATCAGGAGGTTTAACACCATACTTCGTTCGAAATGCATGCTGAACAACTGTCGTCGATTCACTTCTGCCGTACTCAATAACACAAAAAACTTTCTGTTGAGCGGTCGCCATCTTAGCATCAACTGACGTTGACGCCTAGTCAACAGCGCCTCAAGCGAACAAATGTACAACTAAATGAAACTTTATAGCTCCCTTAATTCGCTGACAGATAGTGCTTAGCTCTGCCTTTTGTCGTTGCAGAGTTTTAAATTCCTAAAGTTGTGGTATTCTTTTTGAATCACCCTGTATACTGGATAAGTGAATGTCTTCAACAAATCATAGCCCTTACAAGTGGCTTGAACATTTCAGATCCGAATAGTAACCAGTATTTGAGGAATTATGTTTGTTTTGTCTAAGATGATAAATCTGAGACACCTATAATGATATAAAGAACTTGCTTGTGAGTTTGCTGATGAGGTAATTATGGGAACTGGTTGCAGAGGTGATTCTGGCAGTGTAGTTTTGCAGTAAGTCAAAGTGCAAACAGATAAATTTATTGTTAGTTCTGAGGCTGTACACAAGGGTAAATTCCAAATGGAAAGAATAACAAAAATTTAAGCACAATCCCCACGTTTACAACTTACAAAAAAGAAAAATCTTTATGATTTAAACTAAAAGAAGGAAGCAAAAATGAAAATTACTGAGATGGAGCGAAAAAAAGTAATGTGAATTAAAACAGTGTGTGCTGAGACATTTGCTGCACAGATCTGCATTATGCAAAGGCTCGAGACAATTTCTTAATTTGACACACAATTTCATCTATGAAGTAGTTTCATTATAGCGTAACACTGCTGAAAGAAAGCTTCATTATGATAAAGAAAATCTGCTTGGAATTTAATATCACCCCTTGCTTTTGTAGATGTTTCCTCCTTATACTTATACATTACTTAATTTTTACCTTCTGTTTTGTGTAGAGGTGAAGTTCCCATGCAGGCGGCATATTCCTTGGCATACCACACACGTAACTCCTCCCCAGCAGTGATATCCTAAAGTGAAAAAAACATTAAAAATCACTATTTAGTTCTCTTTAATATCTTGTGTAATTTTTAATAAATTAGACAACAGTCTCCTGTACGCCAATCACACTATTTTCTTCCTAACCTTCGAATTTTATCAATGTGTAATTATAATGCAAGTAGCTTCGAACAATAATTTAAAAAAACGTACTAAATGTGTGCTGTGTTGTGAAAGATGTCATTTGTGAATGCTGTCTTGCTCAAGATAAATATGTATTTTAGTTGTAACGGCATAATTCTTGTCAAAAAATGTGAGATATTTCCCTCTTGCTCATTTGCTTAGCATACATGGTTAAATTTTTAGATATGTACACAATCACAAATTATCCAAAATTACAACTATTTGGTATTAATGAAATTACTGGATGATGTTAGTTAACAGTCCTCTAATGAGTTACATGTATGTTGTTCTTACATGTCTAACAGAGATTAATTTTTGGACAACAGAAGAGTCTCACCGTTCCTATGCAGGTACATTTTTTTTTTTTTTTTTTTTAAAGAAGGTAGATTAAAGTTACCTCACTTGGCATGGAATGTATATTGAAAAGACAGATTATATGCCATAGAAGGGGAGAGTGTTTATCAAGAATGAAATAGGTCTGTCTGTGAAGTTCTCTGAAAGCGAGTAACAGGTCTAGGTGAACTCAACGTAACTATTGAATTTTTTTTACCAGTCAGTATGTAAGACATGGCAATAGGTATTCCTAGTGTAGAGAAAGAGTTGAAAACAAATAAGTTGTCAGGCCCAGATGAAACTCGAATTCAGTTTAACAGAGAGTACTTACTCTATGGTATTGATCCCTTACTTAGCTTGCATTTATCAAGAATCTATCACCCAGTGCACAATCTCAATGACTGGAAACAAGTTCAGGTGGCTGCTGAATACAAGAAGGGCAAAAGAGTGGACTGCAAAATTATAGACCAATATCCTTAACACTGTTTGCTGCAGAATTCTTGAACAAATTCTGAGTTTGAATGTAACAAATTTCCTTGTGACAGAAAAGCTTCTGTAAACAAATCAGCACAGATTTGGAAACTATCTGTCTTGCAAAACTCAGATTTCCCTTTTCTCATATGACATTCTGTGAACTATGGATGAAGGGCAACAGGCAGATTCCATACTGCTAGATGCCCACAAAGCATTTGACGTGGTGCCCTGCTGGAGTCTGTTAACAAAGGTCCAAGCATATAGATCAAGTTCCCATATATGTAATTGGTTCGAAGACTTCTTAAGTACTAGAAACCAGTAGCCCGTACAAAGTCCCAATGTTTACACAGTCCAATTTGTTTTACAGTCCGATGGAGCCACTCTCACAAATGATGATAATGATAAAATGATGAGGACAACACTAATACCCAGTCCCTGGGCAGGGAAAATCCCCAACCCGGCCAGGAATCGAACCCGGGACCCTGTGATCCAGAGACAGCAGCGCTAACTACTAGACCATGAGCTGCGGACTCTAGTTGTGATGAATGGCAGCTTGCTCTAAATGTAGAAAAATGTATGTTAATGCAGACTGAGTAGAAAAAAAGATTTCCATAATGTTCTAATGCAGCATTAGTAGAGTGATTAAATATCTAGGCATAATGTTGCAAAGTGATATGAAATGCAACAAGCACATAAGGACAGTAGAAGGGAAGGCAAATAGTTGACTTTGGTTTATTTGGGGAAATTATGAAAGTGAAGCACATATATAAAGGAGATCACATATAGAACACTAGTGCGATCCATTCTTGAGCACTGCTCAGGTGTTTGGGATCTCCACCAAGTCAGATTAAAGGGAGACATTAAAGCAATTCATAGGTGGGCTGTTAGATTTGTTACCAGTAGGTCCAATTAACACACAAGTATTATAGAGATGCTTTGTGAACTCAAATCGGAGTCCCTAGACTGAAGATGATGTTCTCTTCATGGAACACTATTGAGAAAAATTAGAGAACCGGTATTTGAAGCACACTGCAGAACATTTTTATTGACTCCAACATACATTTCACGTAAGGACCACAAAGATAAGAGAAATTAGGGCTTGTTGTTTTTCCCTCACTCTGTTTGTGAAAGGAATCAGAAAGGAAATGACTAGTAGTGGTACAAGGTACACTTCATCAGGCAGCATGTGCTGGCTTGCAAAGTATGTAGATGTAGATGTAGAGTTCAATGACTAATCAATGTCTTTGGACAAAAAATTGGTAGGTCAGATGGACAAATACCAGAAAGGGAATCAGTGAAGGTATTTATGCCATATTACTCAGGGGAACAATGACATCTCTAAAACAATAATGGCAAACAAGGTTTTGTTCCTGTTTATTCCCTTATCCTGTATGTTTCTTAGCCACCCAGTCACCTAACCTGGCAACTTCTTCGCCCCCAAATGACCGATAATGAAACTATTATTTTCTTGTTCAACTCCTGCATTTCATTTTTTTTAATTCACTCAGTACAAAATTTAGTTATAAGTAATGCAGAGAGGAGAAAATTTATGTCTATGAGTTACCATTTCTGCATTTTGTTGACCTTAAATGTGTTTTTTTCATGAATGCATTAATTTTCATGTTTTCAGTGTGGGTGGGAGGGATTTCCATTTGTTCTTTTATGGATGACGTTAAAGAAACTATAGTATACAGGCTGAAGACCCCCTTTCCTAACTTCATGTAATTTATGAGCAAAGTCTGATAACTTCCATTTTTAGAAAAAATACTCTAGGAAATTCAATTTGCTTATCACAGTGAATATGCCAACAAGAATACAGTAGAGCAGCTGGCAGACAATATTTACATTAGTGTCTCAATAGGGGATAGTTTCACTGTGGATGGGGTTGCTAATGAATTAGCAGATCATGAATTAGTAGGTATTGAGACAGAAATCAGAGTACATTGATGTGCAAGAAATTTAATCAAAAGCTAACATTTACATAACTCATTAACGATCAGCAATGGCAGGTAGTGTACATATTATTAGTACTTTGCAAGTAACGTCTTATAGCATGAGCTATGATGGCTGCATGAACAATATCTATGAACTTTTTTTAGGTGGGGGAAGAAGACAGCACAGACATGTAGTGACTGTTACTGAATTCACATTGCTTGATTGACTCCATTCAGAAAAGTCAAGTAAATTATCAATTCTCTAAGCAGTAATGATGCACGTATGTGTTAATAATATTCTACAGAGTCAATGCTGTGAACTGTGTACAATACATACAAGACTGGTAAGTTGACTTAGCCCAGCCCACTAATTTGAAAAATGTGCTGTTGTGGGTTGCTGACATTAAGATTGTACCAGTGAGTAACTTAAAGAAACACATTGTCATGGGGTTTGAAAAGAAATGGCTCATTTAGTGAACTGAATATGAAATTTTCACAGGAAATGTTGAAAGCATAAACAGAAGACTTCAATAATATGTCATTCAATGGAAAATATGTGATTTTTCACAAAATAAATGGTAAACACTTCTATAGTGAATGCACTACATCTAATTTTCACATAGAAGATAATTTTTTTCTGTCAACTGCTGAGACCTACAACAAATTATCATTGATTAGGATTTAGACAGAGAAAATCACATAATAATGAGAAACTATTGAAGGAAAATGAAGCTACATAATTTTTACAAATCTCTGTGATTTAAGAAATAGTAGGCCTATTGTACACGGAGATGAGACTTATGTGCGCTTGCCACAAACTACATGCCACACTAGGAGTGATGTTAGTTAACATTTATGCCTGGGATAAAATTTTTGATTATCACAATGATATCAATTTTGAAAACTTTGAGAAAAAGATCAGACTTTCCCACTAAACTCGTTGTAAGTGATCATGACTCTTACCGTAACATTAAAAAAAAAATAACCTCCCCTCCCCCCCCCCCCCCCCTCACACACACACACACACACACACACACACACGCGCGCACACACACACACACACAAGGGATTCAATTTCATGAAGTTAAGAACAAATCACAACTGTACACTTTTATTAACATCAATATGGAAATATACAAAACACTGAACACTGATTCTATCCTTGCAGAACACAGCTGTTAAGTTTTAGATCACCATCTTACCGTGCAGATTAACATAATGAAACCAAAACTGTATCATGATGCTTTCAAATAATGATAGGATTAAAATTGTAGAAGAAAAGTTTCATACAACAGGTAACGATTAGACAACAGATTAATTCATTATTAATTAATAGGCCAACAATAGTCTTTAGAACAATAGGCTTGGAGGGAGATGAAGCTAGGAGACAGGTTAGGAATGCGAGATTGATTAGCTTGTTCTGCGGCGGGCAGGGGGAGTTGTGTGCAGCACACCATGAAGTGGAGGAGTGAAATGGGAGTGAGAGACAGAACATAGGAGGAGAGGGAGACTGTGGAGGGGTAGTGTAAGGATATGTTAGTTGAGTACAGCAGAAGGCACAAGGACAGCAGTGCAGCTGGGTGTGAGACATGAAGTAGCATATGATGTGACCAGAATGACTGTGGGTTTGAAAGATATGTTGAAGGGACAGTTATGATCTACATAAATCAAGAAGCCATGTTCTGACATTAGATGGCCATTTCTGTCTTGGCCTCAGTCTGGTAGTAGCCATTCATTCAGGTGGATAGTTCATTAATGGTTATCCTGACATAAAAGTCTGTGCAAAAGGTACAGCACAGCTAAAGTATCAAATGTCTGCTTTCATGAGTGGTTGTGTCTCATAAGGTAGGGCATGCCTGTGACAGGACTGGAATAGGACAGAAAGAAGGAAGGGAGATTAGTGTTAAATATCTGCAGACAACAAGGTCATTAGAGACAGTGCACAAGTTCTGATTAGGGAAGGTTGGACAAGGTGTGTGTTAGGGATGGGTCAGGATATTTTGTAGATTTAGTGCGTAGTGGGGTACCACTTTGGGAGAGGTGCTAACAATTATGAGTAGGATAGACCTCAATTACGTACATTATGAAAGGCAGTTGAAGGATCTGATTCAGTTGTAATGTTACATATACTGCCCGAGAGAATGAAGTTCTGTCTGCATGTGTGATGTCAGACAAATATTTATAATTTTATATTTAGTACTTACTTTAGTTTTATTTCAATACAGTCATGTAAATCTGTTTCTTTTTTTGTTTTGTGTAGAGTTCATGAGCTCCTGACAATGTGATAGCATCTTTCTCAACTGATAAGAAGCTTGAAATATTGGAACACGTGAGGCAATACTGACCTTACGACTTATCTTAGAAGAAAGATTAAGGAAAGGCAAACCTACATTTCTAGCATTTGTAGACTTAGAGAAAGCTTTTGACAATGTTGACTGGAATACTCTCTTTCAAATTCTAAAGGTGGCAGGGGTAATATACAGGGAGCGAAAGGTATTTACAATTTGTACAGAAACCAGATGGTAGTTATAAAAGTCGCTGGACATGAAAGAGAAGCAGTGGTTGGGAAGGGAGTAAGACAGGGTTGTAGCCTCTCCCCGATGTTGTTCAATCTGTATATTGAGCAAGCAGTAAAGGAAACAAAAGAAAAATTCGGAGTAGGTATTAAAATCCATGGAGAAGAAATAAAAACTTTGAGGTTCGCCGATGACATTGTAATTCTGTCAGAGACAGCAAAGGACTTGGAAGAGCAGTTGAACGGAATGGATGGTGTCTTGAAGGGAGGATATAAGATGAACATCAACAAAAGCAAAACGAGGATAATGGAATGTACTCGAATTAAGTCGGGTGATGTTGAGGGTATTAGATTAGGAAATGAGACACTTAAAGTAGTAAAGGAGTTTTGCTATTTGGGGAGCAAAATAACTGATGATGGTCGAAGTAGAGAGGATATAAAATGTAGACTGGCAATGGCAAGGAAAGCGTTCCTGAAGGAGAGAAATTTGTTAACATCGAGTATTGATTTAAGTGTCAGGAAGTCATTTCTGAAAGTATTTGTATGGAGTGTAGCCATGTATGGAAGTGAAACATGGACAGTAAATAGTTTGGACAAGAAGAGAACAGAAGCTTTCGAAATGTGGTGCTACAGAAGAATGCTGAAGATTAGATGGGTGGATCACATAACTAATGAGGAGGTACTGAATAGGATTGGGGAGAAGAGTAGTTTGTGGTACAACTTGACCAGAAGAAGGGATCGGTTGGTAGGACATGTTCTGAGGCATCAAGGGATCACCAAGTTAGTATTGGAGGGCAGCGTGGAGGGTAAAAATCGTAGGGGGAGACCAAGAGATGAATACACTAAGCAGATTCAGAAGGATGTAGGTTGCAGTAGGTACTGGGAGATGAAGAAGCTTGCACAGGATAGAGTAGCATGGAGAGCTGCATCAAACCAGTCTCAGGACTGAAGACCACAACAACAACAACAAGAAGCTTAGCAATGTTGGCCAACACAAAGTAATCGCCAATTACCAGTGACCGAGAGAAAATGGGAGCTGCATTATCAAGGGCCTTATTGTGCTTTATTACAATAATTAAAACATGGTATATAAAAGCTTTGGAATAATAGTACATAATTCAAATAATTCAACGAGTGAGCTCTTGCTCGTCTCTCAAAGGAAACAGTTAACAAATGTATAATACTGCTGTATATTAATGTTGATAATGACTTTAGCTGTAATTAGAAGATAAATAAATGAAATTGTAGAGGAAATCAGACCATGGAAAACCCAGGAGGGAAGGTACAGAAGAATTATTCAAAATGTAAAAAATTTGAAATTGTGGAATTTTATGTTATTCTGCAAAAAACTGGAAACTTATTTTGAAGTGAAAAAACTTGAAATTTGCAAAAATGAATAATTGGAGTTTCATCATTCAGCAAGTGCAACACTATTCTTTTATTGTAGTAATTAATGGTAGTAATCAGTGACTGCATAAATATGATCAAATTTTTCAAAACGCAAGAAATTTAAGTTTGAAGTAGTTTTTTTGCACTGAGACTCGAAAATGAACCTGATAAAAAAGTGTTAATATAATTTAAATGAAGTAAGACAGATATTGCAATGCATGATTTCATATCTTTGGTTTCTTCTGCATACTTACAAAGTCTGATAATGAAGCAATCTTCACATTCTGGATGTTCAAAATTAATATTAAATACTGTCTGAGTAAGGAATATTAACAGTGAAAATTATGGGACATACTGTGACCATGACAGGGCAATGGTAAAGAAGACAAGTTAACAGGAAATAAGAAAACAAACACTGTCATCCACTAAGATACGGAAATGCCATGTGCATGTAGATGAAATTCTCACATTCACAGAAAATGTGTTTACTGCTTAGACTCATAATTTGCTGATGAGCTGAATCAGCAGCTGTGTGTGTGGGTGGATGAACTGAAGAAATTACCTACAGTATCTGAGCATACTTTGTCATTTTAGTCACCGGAGAACGATGATGAAGATTAGGGACTAAATCTGCCGCTGCTACCTACTTTCAGTACACACAAAATTAACGAATATAGTGAGTTGTTACAAAAATGGTATTGCAAGAAAATGTTTTGAGTGGTGATAATTGTTATATGATAAATTAAAAAAAAGTGTGGGTTTTAACCACATTATTAACTTGTACCGAACAGAATAAAGGGAAAAGGAACCAATAAAAATAGTAGTAGTAGTAGTAGTAATAATAATAATAATAATAAAAGTTCAAACAATGGAAAATCCAGGATGGAATGTAACAATATTATGAAAGGGAAGTGGCCACTCACCATATAGTGTAGAGCATGAACAGCAGATACAAACAACAAAAAGCCTGTCACAAATAAAGCTTTCAGCCATTAAGGCCTTCATCAATAATAGACGACGGACACGGACACACACACACACACACACACACACACACACACACACACACACACAGAGGCGTGCACGCGACTGCAGTCTCAGACTACTGAAACCACTCACATGACTGGTATCACAGGTAGCCCTGCCCCTGATAGATGATGTCAGTGGCCGGACTGGAGTCGGTGGTGGTGGGAGGATGTATGAGATAGGTCTTGCATCTAGGTCTACTACAGGGGTATGAGCCATGAGGTAAGCGGTTGGGAGCAGGGGTTGTGTAAGGGTGGACGAGTATATTGTGTAGGCTCAGTGGAATGCAAAATACCACTGTGGGAGGAGTGGGAAGGATAGTGGGCAGGACATTTCTCATTTCAGGGAACAAAGAGAAGTAGTATAAATCCCGGTGGAGAATGTAATTCAGTTGCTCCAATGCTGGGTGGTACTGAGTTATGAGGGGCTTGCTCCTCTGTAGCTGGATGGTGGGACTTAGGGAGGTGGTGGGAGACTGGAAAGATAACGCACAGAAGATTTGTTTTTGTACAAGGTTGGAAGGATAATTATGGTCTGTGATCTGTGAAGGCTTCAGTGAGACCCTCAGTATATTTCGAGGAGAACTGCTCATCACTGCAGATGCGACGACCAGGGGTGGCTAGGCTGTACGGAAGGGACTTCCAGGTATGGAACAGGTGGCAGCTGTCAAAGTGGAGGTATCGATGGTGGTTAGTAGGTTTGATATGGACAGAGGTATTGATGTAGCCATCTTTGAATGGAGGTCAATATCCAGGAAGATGGCTTGTTAGGTTGAGTAGAACCAGGTGAAGCAAATGGGGGAGAAGTTGTTGAGGTTCTGGAGGAATGGGGATAGGGTGTCATCAACCTCAATCCAGATATCAAAGATTTCATCAACGTATCTGAACCAGGTGAGAGGTTTAGGAGTCTGGGTTTTTAGGAAGAATTCCTCTAGATGGCCCATGAATAGGTTGGTATAGGATTGTGCCATGCGGGTGCCCATAGCTGTACCCCGGATTTGTTTGTAGGTATTGCCTTCAAAGGAGAAGTAATTGTGGGTGAGGATAAGGTTGGTCATGATATCTAGGAAGGAGGTTGTTGGTTTGGAATCTGCCGGGCATTGGGAAAGGTAGTGTTCAATAGCGGTAAGGCCATGGCCATTGGGAATGTTAGTGTTAAGGGAGGTGGCATCAATAGTGATGAGCAGGTAAAGGGACAGGAACTGTAGAGAGCCAGTGGAGGAAATGGATGTGGGCAATAGGCTAAAGGTGTTGGTCTATGACAGCAGAGATTCTCTCAGTGGGAGCACAGTAACCGGCTACAATGGGGTGTCCTGGATCACCAGGTTTACGGACTTTAGTAAGTATGTGGAAGGTAGGAGTGTTGGGAGTGGCAGGGCTGAGTAGAGAGATGGACTCCGGGGAGAGGTTCTGGGATGGACCTAAGAATTTGAGTAGTGACTGGAGATCCTGCTGGATTTCTGGAATGGGGTCACTATGGCAAGGTTTGTAGGTGGAAGTATCTGACAGCTGGCGGAGGCCTTCTGTCACGTAATCCTTGCAGTTCAAAACAACAGTGATGGAGCCTTTGTCCGCAGGTAGGATTATAATGTCGGGTTCAGTTTGTAGATGGTGTACTGCGGTTCTTTCTGCAGATGTATGGCTAGTTTTCATTTTGGGCATGACGGTGAGGCAAGGTATGAGATTAAGAAATTCTGGAAAGTTAACTGGGGGTGATTTGGGGGGGCTGTGGGGGTGGATCACGGTTGGATGGAGTAGTGAACTTAGGGTTCAATATTGGTCTTTGGTTGAGTCTGAGTGGTAGGGTTGTGGTGAAAAAGTGTTCCCACTGTAGGGATTAGTAGAAGGAGGGAAGGTCTTTAACAAGTCCTTCAAGACTGAATTCGGGAGTGGGGCAAAAGATGAGGCCTTTGGAGAGGACTGATATTTCTATTGGGCTAAGGCTTCTGGAGGAAAGGTTCATGACTGTTTAGGTCCTGGATTGTTTGTGGTGGTGGGAGGGAGTTTTGGAGAGTGGGGCAAGTGTAGTAGGTCTGCGAGACAGGGTTTGTCAGCTATGAGGGGACATGGTGGAGGTTTGGAGTTTGTTGTAGAGGTGGAGGACAGTGGTACTCCAAGGCGGGAGAAGGAAGTGAGCAGGACGAAGAGCTTTCTGAGGTGGGGTTGCGCATGTTGCTCAAGTTCCTGCAGGGAAAGAGTTTCAATGTGTGTTATGGATTCCAGGAATTTGGAATTGCATAGCAGGAGAATTTTGCGGATGAAGAGAAAGTACTGCAAGGAGGTTTGGGCTTGGTAGGTATGGTTTTGCAGGACCATGTTGGTGAGGACTATAGACTGGCAGAATCTGAACAGGTGGAGGTCATTGTGGAAAGAGGGATGGCAGCCAGAGATGGTTAATTTGATGTTAAGGCCATTAGGGGGGATTCCAGGAGCCAAGCAACAATGCAGGAGCAGATTTGACTAGGGATAAGGAAGCTCTTCTGTACTGATGAAGATGGAAGGAGCAAGGATCCGTGATGGTGGAAAAAATGTGAAGAATTACCAAAACAACGTAGAATTACGTGCAAAAAATTTCACAAAAATACACCCAAATTAGTGTGAAAAATCACGAAAAGGATTAAATGGATGCAAAAGGGGGAAACAAGATGACATCTGAGGGAGTCAACGATAGCGAAAGGCAAAAACTCACTAAAACTGGCAAGAAGTAGTTGTGCCCCCAGAATGTTACGAAAGTCTGGAGACACTTGTGTTCCAGCCGTTTCGAACACGCGTTATTTTAAAGCAGGGGGTAAGGATGAGCATGGGATACTGCACCCTTTTATTGTTTGTGCAGGCGAAACTGGAAGGGAGATAGTTTGTCGGCGCTGGCAAGTGTTCAGCGCGACCTACGAAGAATGAACACATACGGCCCGGAAGCTCCATGGCCGGCTGCAAAGAGTAATGTAGCTTTGTATTGTTGAAAAACAAATGGAGTGACCCGAAGCAGTGACTGTTTTAGTAGACGCTGAAATGCTGTTGAGAGTACGTGGACTGGACGTGGATAGTCAGCCACGATAAAAGCTTATGTATTAATTGTGTTCGAAAATGTGTAATTAACTGATTCCGGGTGCCCGGTAATGTGTGGGCTTACATAATTAAGTTTAGTTGTTTTTCTGTACGAAGTGGAAATAAATATGTTCTGGTGGATTGAATGATATTCCAAGAGTAGGGTATTTTTTAAATAAGAAGAGATAGAGCGAGAAAGTGAAAATTTCCCCTTCTTATCAGTGAAATCTTCGGAGAAGCATCCGGTGCTAGCAGAAGACATCGGCGCTGCAAGAAAGCAAAACCAGCATTCTTCAACAAGCAAGTCCACGGAAAACGCTTAACATTACACCAGGCCACCGCAAGAACGTGGCAACCGTAAAGATGGGACCTGAGAAAGTAGGGGAAATATTAAGGCTAATTTCAAGTTGCCGCCGCTCATACCTCACCTGTCTTTCAACAACATCTTTGCCCCTGTACTTCTGCCTCGACTGACATCTCTGCCGAATCTCTTTGCCTTTACAAATGTCTGCTTGTGTCTGTGTATGTGTGGTTAGATATGGGTGTGTGTGCGAGTGTATACCTGTCCTTTTTCCCCCTAAGGTAAGTCTTTCCACTCCCGGGATTGGAATGACTCCTTACCCTCTCCCTTAAAACCCATATCCTTTCATCTTTCCCTCTCCTTCCCTCTTTCCTGATGAAGCAACCGTTGGTTGCGAAAGCTAGAATTTTGTGTGTATGATTGTGTTTGTTTGTGTGTCTATCGACCTGCCAGTGCTTTCGTATGGTAAGTCACATCATCTTTGTTTTTAGATATATTTTTCCTGTGTGGAATGTTTCCCTCTATTATATTCATATCATTAATTTGAACCCAACAATTACGTTTGTTATTGTCACTGTTGCATTTCGAAATCTTTTCTGTCGTCTTATTTTCTCTTTCTGTTTTGCCAGTAGGTTCACTTTGTATTCACCTTCTCCTTTTTACCGTAATCTACTATACAATTTTATCCCGCCTATATATACTCAATAATACGTAACCCACTTCCAAACCACAACCAAAAAAAATTTTTTTTTCCGCTTTCAACACTACCGCTGCTATAAAATCCACCATTTCTAGTTCACAAACAGTTCCTTTCACCTATTAAACAACCATTTCGGCTAGTTCTAATAACTTTCGCTTTATTTCCATTTCCATTTTTCCCACATCATTGATCATTTTTAGCCGCTTCCCACAGGTTTTAACGTCATTATTTCTTCGTCAGACAATTGTTAGCCTCATTCTCATAATTGCCACCACAAAACCACTCCTTTGAATACATTTACATGTAGTTTTTTCGAAATTTTCCCGAATTTCTCCACCCTTCAACGTGTTTTGGCAGCAACACAACCACCTAACCTTTATGCACATCGTTGTCTACCAACCCAAGTTCACCACAGGATCAACACAGCCCAGCTTTAACCAACACTTTTTCGCCTTTTTTCACACCAGATCTCCAGTTGCTTTCTAGTCCACCTTTATCTCTCCCCAAATATTTTTATTTTCATTTTCATTTCAGCCTCATGTTACACTTTCCACCTTCTAATACCATGTCACCCTCACAACACCCCCACAACGACACCATTAAGTTTTATTTACATTCCCTCCGCAAACATGCCTTCGCCCTAGCCAGATTACGCTCCCATATTTTATTTTCTCAGGCTTGTCTGACATTTGGCATTACCCCCGAAGGTCTCACACTTAAAGCTCCCACCTCTGGCTGCAACCCTTCTTTCCATCAGTCCCTATACCAGTTCCAAACTGAACAATCCATTGCCCTCACCCACCTAATCCTTCACCTACACATCAACTCAGCCAATGAACACACCCGTCAACTCCTATCCTCAATAAAAGTCCTCAATCTTTCCTCTCCCACATTCACACCGGCTGTTCAGAGCATCCTCCTACAGGCCAACCGCAAATTAGAACAGCATGCCACCCTCCACCTTAAAAAACTATCCAATCTCCTGGTTTCCCACCTCCGGAAAGGCAACTCACTCACCCTTCACAACCTTTCCAGCAAACCTCAACCTTCTCTCATTGCACACAAACCCAGTCTCTCCCATCTACTCAATCTCCCTCTTCCAGCTCCACTCCCTCCAAAACCTCAAAATTCCAATCAACACAATCTGGAACCACAACACCCTAATTCAGTAGTTAACCTTTCCTCCAAGCTTCTCTCCCAATCCGAAACCTCTGTCCTATCCAAAGGCCTCACCTTCAGCCCCACTCCCAGATTCAACCAAACAGCCCTCGTCAAAGATTTACTGTCCTACACTCGTACTCTCTGCTGGAAATATCACTTTGCCACGAAGAAAAATGATCCTAATCCTACTCCTAATGATCCAACTCCCCAAGACACTATCCAAATTGAACCCTGCCTGGAACAGTTCCGTCCTCCGTCACAGTGGGACCCACCTCCTCTTCCTCAAAATCACCCTCTCCAAACCTTCCAGGAATTTCTGACTTCCAGCCATGCTTCTCAATCCTCCTTAAAAAACCTTAATCCTACTCCCAACATCACCACTGCTGAAGCCCAAGCTATCCGTGATCTGAAGGCTGACCGATCCATCGTCATTCTTCCGGCGGACAAGGGTTCCACGACTGTGGTACTTGATCGTCGGGAGTATATGGCTGAGGGACTGCGTCAGCTTTCAGACAACACCACATACAAAGTTTGCCAAGGTAATCCCATTCCTGATGTCCAGGCGGAGCTTCAAGGAATCCTCAGAACCTTAGGCCCCCTACAAAACCTTTCATCTGCCTCCATCAACCTCCTGACCCCACAGACACCCCGCACCCCTACCTTCAACCTTCTTCCTAAAATTCACAAGCCAAATTATCCCGGCCGCCCCATTGTAGCTGGTTACCAAGCCCCCACAGAACGTATCTCTGCCTACGTAGATCAACACCTTCAACCCATTACATGCAGTCTCCCATCCTTCATCAAAGACACCAACGACTTTCTTGAACGCCTGGAATCCTTACCCAATCTGTTACCCCTGGAAACCATCCTTGTAACCATTGATGCCACTTCCTTACACACAAATATTCCGCACGTCCAGGGCCTCGCTACGGTGGAGCACTTCCTTTCACGCCGATCACCTGCCACCCTACCTAAAACCTCTTTCCTCATTACCTTAGCCAGCTTCATCCTGACCCACAACTTCTTCACTTTTGAAGGCCAGACATACCAACAATTAAAGGGAACAGCCATAGGTACCAGGATGGCCCCCTCGTATGCCAACCTATTCATGGGTCGCTTAGAGGAAGCCTTCTTGGTTACCCAGGCCTGTCAACCCAAAGTTTGGTACAGATTTATTTATGACATCTTCATGATCTGGACTCACAGTGAAGAAGAACTCCAGAATTTCCTCTCCAACCTCAACTCCTTTGGTTCCATCAGATTCACCTGGTCCTACTCAAAATCCCATGCCACTTTCCTTATCATTGACCTCCATCTGTCCAACGGCCAGCTTCACACGTCCGTCCACATCAAACCCACCAACAAGCAACAGTACCTCCATTATGACAGCTGCCACCCATTCCACATCAAACGGTCCCTTCCCTACAGCCTAGGTCTTCATGGCAAACGAATCTGCTCCAGTCCGGAATCCCTGAACCATTACACCAACAACCTGAAAACAGCTTTCGCATCCCGCAACTACCCTCCCGACCTGGTACAGAAGCAAATAACCAGAGCCACTTCCTCATCCCCTCAAACCCAGAACCTCTCACAGAAGAACCACAAAAGTGCCCCACTTGTGACAGGATACTTTCCAGGACTGGATCAGACTCTGAATGTGGCTCTCCAGCAGGGATACGACTTCCTCAAATCCTGCCCTGAAATGAGATCCATCCTTCATGAAATCCTCCCCACTCCACCAAGAGTGTCTTTCCGCCGTCCACCTAACCTTCGTAACCTGTTAGTTCATCCCTATGAAATCTCCAAACCACCTTCCCTACCCTCTGGCTCCTACCCTTGTAACCGCCCCCGGTGTAAAGCCTGTCCCATGCACTCTCCCACCACCACCTACTCCAGTCCTGTACACGATCAAAGGCAGAGCCACGTGTGAAAGCACCCACGTGATTTACCAACTGACCTGCCTACACTGTGAAGCTTTCTATGTGGGAATGACCAGCAACAAACTGTCCATTCGCATGAATGGACACAGGCAGACAGTGTTTGTTGGTAATGAGGATCACCCTGTGGCTAAACACGCCTTGGTGCACGGCCAGCACATCTTGGCACAGTGTTACACTGTCCGGGTTATCTGGATACTTCCCACTAAAACCAACCTGTCAGAACTCCAGACATGGGAACTTGCCCTTCAGTATATCCTCTCTTCTCGTTATCCGCCAGGCCTCAACCTCTGCTAATTTCAAGTTGCCGCCGCTCATACCTCACCTGTCTTTCAACAACATCTTTGCCCCTGTACTTCTGCCTCGACTGACATCTCTGCCGAATCTCTTTGCCTTCACAAATGTCTGCTTGTGTCTGTGTATGTGTGGTTACATATGGGTGTGTGTGTGAGTGTATACCTGTCCTTTTTTCCCTCTAAGGTAAGTCTTTCTGCTCCCGGGATTGGACTGCCTCCTTACCCTCTCCCTTAAAACCCACATCCTTTCGTCTTTCCCTCTCCTTCCCTCTTTCCTGATGAAGCAACCGTTGGTTGCGAAAGCTAGAATTTTGTGTGTATGATTGTGTGTGTTTGTGTGTCTATCGACCTGCCAGCGCTTTCGTATGGTAAGTCACATCATCTTTGTTTTTAGATATATATATTAAAAAAAACAAACAAACAAACAAACAAACAAACAGTTGGGAGTTGCTATAGCAACCGATAACAGCGAGGCTGAGAAGCGATTTCACGATACTTATCCAGAAATATCGTGTTGATAAATGGTGAAATGATTAAAGGAATCAAGAAAATCGCACAACGCTGCAGTTAGTCTCAAATCGCCGCCGCCGCCATCTATAAATGCTGACGCCGCCGCACACCAACGCCTACGCAGCATCACACCAACGCCGACGCAGCCGTCCACAAAAGCCGACGCAGCCGTCCACAAAAGCCGACGCAGCCGTCCACAAAAGCCGACGCAGCCGTCCACAAAAGCCGACGCAGTCGTCCACTGGTGCCGACGCCGTCGTCCACTGGTACTGGTTGAGCTACTACTGACCTTTCATTGTTTGTGAAGTGTGGGGTGTTGTGTAAATAAGCGAGTGTACTTTTAATGGTAACTAGATTAAAGGCAAAACAAAACACAATGGAAAAGGAACATCAATCTGTAGAGTCTGTTGGGGCTATGGGAATTGAAAAACAGGGGCCAGATTTAGGCGAATTAATGAGGTTTATCAAAGCGCAGTTTGAATCACAACAGGACGAACTGAAGGCCGAATTAAACTCTAAGTTAAATTTGCAAAACACAAAACTAGAGGCTCAAGTTAATATCCTAAGTAATCAGAAGCAAGAATGGAAAAAAGAATTGAAAAAAGAATTGTCTGATTCCCTGAGTGAACAGACAAATATTTTATTTAAGGATTTAGAACAAAGAAATGAAGATAATATAAAAGGGTTAGTTCAAAAATTAGAATATGATGTAGACTGTAAATGTAGTAGTATGGAAACACAATTTAACGAAAAATACGACTCTTTGTAAAATGTATGTACTGTTACATTTGATGTGGTCGAACAAGAATTAACTACACTAAAAACCAATGTCCAGAAACAAGATAAGTTGGTCCCCCTACTACAGGCACAAATTTCAGGGGTCAAATCACTGAGTGGAAACCGTAGAACAGAACTTCAAAGAAAAGTTAATGACTGCAGAGCTTATAAATTTGATTGGCTTAGAAGAACAAGTAGAAGAAATAATAGGATGGAAGGTTGAAGAGAATCTAAGTGTTGATATCTCTTCACCTATAGTAACTTCCGATTTAGATAACACCAAGAAAGACTTAGAAACTTTGAGGAAAGAACTCAAGCTTGTGCAGGAGAAGCTAGAGAAAGGCACAGTTCCCCAAAATATTGTATTAAATAAGGACACGATAACTGATTTGCAATGGGGATCAAATTCAGGCTTGTCGAGACAGTTTCCTAAATTCAAACCAGATGGGGAGGTACACCCCACCCATTTCTTAAAACGGTTCACCAAGCCATGCCTAAAAGTTGGGAGGATGCTAAGAAAATAGAGTTTGCGGTAGGTTATTTGGAGGGTGGAGCTTCAGAATGGGGCACAGTAAATATTGAAACCTTCACATCCTGGGAAGATTTTAAGAGAAAGTTTAAGGAAAAATATTGGTCTTCAAGTGCAAAAGAGTAGTTGATCTCAGATTTGTGAGATCTTAAGTACTATAGTAATGCCTGAGGTACAATGCGCAAGTATTTTGACTGGCATCTGACAAGGGCGAAATATTTAGATCGACCAATGGAAGAAGAGGGATTAGTTAGAATTTTAATAAGACATCTACCTACTTATGCTAGAAAAGATACTCTATGCAGTGGGTGGAAAATGGTGGAGGAACTGTTATCCATTGTAGATGCACTTGGTGCAATTAATAAAGACAGGAACGAGAACTTGCATGCGCAAGAAAATCTGAATTTTAGGAGGAATAATATGAATCACAATAACCAGTCAAAGCCTTATGAATCAAATCTTACCCGAGTCCACCGACCTAGCAGGAATGTAAATAGAGGGGGTTGCTCATGAGGACCATTAACGTCCAACCTCGGTCCGGTAACTATGCAGGAATTCGTGCCCAGCAACAGCTGTGGAGTAGGGGGTAACACAGTTCCAACGTTTGGAAATCGTCCCATGGTTGCTACCCATGAGGAAAACGTGGAGCGATCTGGACCCAGGGCCGGGGCCCAGGTCGTCGAAATACATTCAGAGGCCTAAATAAGAGGGTACAGTTTTCCTTTATGCATAAAGTACCTACCAAGGAGTGGCTACTGCTGGAGGAAACGAACAAAATAACTATGCCACCACAACCTATTATAACAGGAGAGATAGAAAACCACAAAGTAGACATACTCAGCGATTCTACATCTACATCTACATCCATACTCTGCAAGCCACCCGACGGTGTGTGGCGGAGGGTACCTTGAGTACCTCTATCGGTTCTCCCTTCTACTCCAGTCTCGTATTGTTCGTGGAAAGAAGGATTGTCGGTATGCCTCTGTGTGGGCTCTAATCTCTCTGATTTTATCCTCATTGTCTCTTCGCGAGATATACATAGGAGGGAGCAATATACTGCTTGACTCCTCGGTGAAGGTATGTTCTCGAAACTTCAACAAAAGCCCATACCAAGCTACTGAGCATCTCTCCTGCAGAGTCTTCCACTGGAGTTTATCTATCATCTCCGTAACGCTTTCGCGATTACTAAATGATCCTGTAATGAAGCGCACTGCTCTCTGTTGGATCTTCTCTATCTCTTCTATCAAACCCATCTGGTACAGATCCCACACTGCTGAGCAGTATTCAAGCAGTGGGCGAACAAGTGTACTGTAACCTACTTCCTTTGTTTTCGGATTGCATTTCCTTAGGATTCTTCCAATGAATCTCAGTCTGGCATCTGCTTTATCGACGATCAACTGTATATGATCATTCCATTTTAAATCACTCCTAATGTGTACTCCCAGATAATTTATGGAATTAACTGCTTCCAGTTGCTGACCTGCTACATTGTAGCTTAATGATAAGGGATCTTTCTCTCTATGTATTCGCAGCACATTACACTTGTCTACATTGAGATTCAATTGCCATTCCCTGCAACATGCGTCAATTCGCTGCAGATCCTCCTGCATTTCAGTAAAATTTTCCATTGTTACAACCTCTCGATATACTACAGCATCATCCGCAAAAAGCCTCAGTGAACTTCCGATGTCATCCACAAGGTCATTTATGTATATTGTGAATAGCAACAGTCCTATGACACTCCCCTGCGGCACACCTGAAATCACTCTTACTTCGGAAGACTTCTCTCCATTGAGAATGACATGCTGCGTTCTGTTATCTAGGAACTCTTCAATCCAATCACACAATTGGTCTGATAGTCCATATGCTCTTACTTTGTTTATTAAACGACTGTGGCGAACTGTATCGAATGCCTTGCGGAAGTCAAGAAATACGGCATCTACCTGTGAACCCGTGTCTATGGCCCTCCGAGTCTCGTGGACTAATAGCGCGAGCTGGGTTTCACACGATCGTCTTTTTCAAAACCCATGCTGATTCCTACAGAGTAGATTTCTAGTCTCCAGAAAAGTCATTATACTCGAACATAATACGTGTTCCAAAATTCTACAACTGATAGACGTTAGAGATATAGGTCAATAGTTCTGCATATCTGTTCGATGTCCCTTCTTGAAAATGGAGATGACCTGTGCCCTTTTCCAATCCTTTGCAATGCTACGCTCTTCTAGAGACCTACGGTACACCGCTGCAAGAAGGGGGGCAAGTTCCTTCGCGTACTCTGTGTAAAATCGAACTGGTATCCCATCAGGTCCAGCGGCCTTTCCTCTTTTGAGCGATTTTAATTGTTTCTCTATCCCTCTGTCGTCTATTTCAATACCTACCATTTTGTCATCTGTGCGACAATCTAGAGAAGGAACTACAGTGCAGTCTTCCTCTGTGAAACAGCTTTGGAAAAAGACATTTAGTATTTCGGCCTTTAGTCTGTCATCCTCTGTTTCAGTACCATTTTGGTCACAGAGTGTCTGGACATTTTGTTTTGATCCACCTACCACTTTGACATAAGACCAAAATTTCTTAGGATTTTCTGCCAAGTCAGTACATAGAACTTTACTTTCGAATTCATTGAACACCTCTCGCATAGCCCTCCTTACACTACATTTTGCTTCACGTAATTTTTGTTTGCCTGCAAAGCTTTGGCTATGTTTATGTTTGCTGTGAAGATTAAGGACGAGACTCCGTTTTTTTTTTTTTGCAAACCATACCCTATAGCTATAAGCCTTAAAGAAGCGGTTAGGGAGGAGATTAATAAAATGATTGATCAAGATATAATAGAAAGTGAAGTATCACTTATTTCTAAGGAATAGTTTAATACATTAAAAACTAAAAGTAATTTACCTGTTTTACCAGTAATTGGGGTATACATACTTGGTATAATTGGAAAGAAGAGTAAGGTTGTTAAATACAAAACCTTCGCACAACGCTGTATATGTGATATGATGTTTTGACAACCTTTGCTAGTAGTGGAAGACATAAATAGAGACGTATTGTTTGGTTTAGACTGGTTAACCGATTTTAATGTTATATTAAATTTCGACGAGAACTGTAATTATGTGGGGGAACCCGAGAATAAACATTGCATTAAGTTTGTGACAGACAGCGATGTGTATAAACAAATATCTGAACACCAAAGATTACAATTAACCACGTCAGCTCAGTTGTCTCCAGAGATAGAATTAACTTTTACAAAAAGGTAAGTTAATCTGAAGTGTTAAATATTGAACAGCAAACGGATTTAGTGAGAATTTTGTCGAAATACCATTCAGTATTTTCAGAGAATCCGGGTACCGATAGCGATTATGTTTCCAAATTTAAGATTAAGGATGAGACTCCGTTTTTTTGCAAACCATACCCTAAACCTATAAGCCTTAAAGAAGCGGTTGGGGAGGAGACTAATAAAATGATTGATCAAGATATAATAGAAAGGAGTATGAGTGTCTACAATAATCCCTTAGTAGTAGTGAAAAAAGCAACAGGTGGAGTGAGATTGGTGCTAGATGCACGCACTCTCAACCGTCATACTGAAACCGAAAGAGATCGTCCCGTTAATATAGATGAACTATTAACTAAATTTAAGGATGCCGAGTATTTTAGCTCTGTTGATCTGATGGCTGAGCACTGGCAAATCCGGTTACATCCCGATTCAAAAAAGTATACTGCTTTTTTGTTCGACGGAAAATCTTACTACTTTAATGTACTACCTTTTGGACTAAATATATCGGTATCGGTATTTATAAGAGCACTTGATAAGGCTATTGGATGAGAGTTATTGAAAGAACTAGTTATTTATGTGGATGACATCTTGATTATTTCATCTACTTGGGAAGAACATAGTAGGACATTGGAAAAAACTTTGGAGCAATTTAAGGAAAAGGGTATCACCTTAAAGTTACGCAAATCTCACTTTGCGAGGCAGGAATTAAATTTTTAGGACACATCGTGGGAGTAAAAGGCATTAAACCAGACCCCAAGAGAATCGAAATGTTAAACAACTAAAAGGGTTTCTGGGAATGGCAGGTTGTTACCGACGCTATGTGCAAAGCCAAGAAATGAACGACCCTAGACTATTAAGATTATTACGTAAAGGTATATCATGGAATTGGGACCAAGGGTCCCAAGAAGCCTTTGACAAACTAAAACAAGCTTTAGTAAATGTGCCAATCTTACAACATCCTGAAATGATTGAACCTTTTAAGACAGCAACTGATGCCTCAGATTACGGTATTGCAGCAGAATTATTCCAAGGGGAATGGAGGATAGAAACCTATGATCATAGATCTATAGCATTTATTAGTCGAAGCTTAAACAAGCATGAACAAAATTATACCGCTACTGGGAAAGAATTGGTACCGATCATGTGGAGTATACAAAAGTTCCAAACTTTGATATGGGGTTCGGAAATCTACATTTATACTGACCACCAGGCTTTGCATTCCTAATGAGTAGTACATTATTACACAGTAGACTAATGAGGTGGATGTTGTTTTTACAAGAATATGATATTAAAATACGATATATAAAAGGATCAGAGAATATAGTACCTGATGCTTTGTCGCGACTACCTCAAAACATGAAAGATCTACAACGTACAGAAGGACCTGGGGTAGTTTTCGCGATCAATTTTATAACAACAGAATATCCAGCAAGGGAAGTACACGAGTTAGCCCAAACGATAAGGGAAAATATTAAACATGACCCTCATTGGGACTGCGACTGCTGTGTTCAGATGCGGGTTGAGTTGGCATCCCTTCGCTCCCAGCTTCAGGCAGTGTTGGCTTCGGTCACACAGCTTGAGGCTGTTGCCAATGGGCATCACTGTGGGGGTCGGGATGGGGGCTTGTCGGGGACGGCCAGCTCGTCCCACACATCCCCCGATCAGGCTACGGCTGTGGCTGCCCGGGATACTGCCCACACTGAGGCTGACCCCTCACCCGTGGTAGAGTGGGAGGCCATCTCAAGGTGTGGCAGGGGGCAAAAGACATTCCAGAGGGCTGAACGGAAGGCCTCTCCAGTTTATCTGACGAACCAGTTTCAGGCTCTGTCTCCGGGTGGAGGGTCTGAATCAGAGGCTTAGACGGTTCTGCGACCGTGTGGGCTGCAGATTCCTCGACTTGCGCCATAGGGTGGTGGGGTTTCGGGTTCCGCTGGATAGGTTAGGAGTCCACTACACACAGCACGCGGCTACATGGGTAGCAGGGGTTGTGTGGCGTGGACTGGGCGGTTTTTTAGGTTAGATAGCCTCGGGCAAGTGCAGAAAGGGCAACAGCCTCAAAGGGTGCAGGGCAAAGTCAGGACATGCGGGGACCAAGCAGCAATCGGTATTGTAATTGTAAACTGTCGAAGCTGCATTGGTAAAGTACCGGAACTTCAAGTGCTGATAGAAAGCACCGAAGCTGAAATCGTTATAGGTATGGAAAGCTGGCGGAAGCCAGAGATAAATTCTGCCGAAATTTTTACAAAGGCATAGACAGTGTTTAGAAAGGATAGATTGCATGCAACCGGTGGTGGTGTGTTTGTCGCTGTTAGTAGTAGTTTATCCTGTAGTGAAGTAGAAGTGAATAGTTCCTGTGAATTATTATGGGTGAAGGTTACACTCAACAACCGAGCTAGGTTAATGATTGGCTCCTTTTACCGACCTCCCGACTCAGCAGCATTAGTGCAGAACAACTGAGAGAAAATTTGGAATACATTTCACATAAATTTTCTCAGCATGTTATAGTCTTAGGTGGAGATTTCAATTTACCAGATACGGACTGGGACACTCAGATGTTTAGGACGGGTGGTAGGGACAGAGCATTGAGTGACATTATACTGACTGCACTATACGAAAATTACCTCAAGCAATTAAACAGAGAACAGAGAACCGACTCGTGGACATAACATCTTGGACCTACTGATAACAAACAGACCCGAACTTTTCGACTCTGTAAGCGCTGAACAGGGAATCAGTGTCATAAGGCCATTGTAGCATCCCTGAATATGGAAGTAAATAGGAATATAAAAAAAGGGAGGAAGGCTTATCTGTTTAGCACGAGTAATAGAAGGCAGATTTCAGACTACCAAACAGATCAAAACGAAAATTTCTGTTGCGACACTGACGATGTTGAGTATTTATGGAAAAGTTCAAGGCAATCGTAAAATGCGTTTTAGACAGGTAAGCGCCGAGTAAAGCTGTGAGGGACGGGACAAACCCACCGTGGTTCAACAACAAAGTTAGGAAACTACTGCGAAAGCAAAGAGAGCTTCACTGCAAATTTAAACGCAGCCAAAACCTCTCAGACAAACAGAAGCTAAATGATGTCAAAGTTAGCATAAGGAGGGCTATGTGTGAAGCGTTCAGTGAATTCGAATGTAAAATTCTATGTACCAACTTGACAGAAAATCTTAGGAAGTTCTGGTCTTATGTTAAATCAGTAAGTGGCTCGAACAGCATATGCAGACACTCTGGGATGATGATTGCATTGAAACAGAGGATGACACGCATAAAGCTGAAATACGAAACGCCTTTTTCCAAAGCTGTTTCACAGAGGAAGACCGCCCTGCAGTTCCTTCTCTAAATCCTCGCACAAATGAAAAAATTGCTGACATGGAAATTGGAAATAAGCGTCCAAGGAATAGAAAAGCAACTGAAATCACTCCACAGAGGAAAGTCCACTGGACCTGAAGGGATACCAATTCGATTCTACACAGAGTGCGCGAAAGAACTTGCCCCCCTTCTAACAGCCGTGTACCACAAGTCTCTAGAGGAACGGAATGTTCCAAATGATTGGAAAAGAGCACAGGTAGTCCCAGTCTTCAAGAAGGGCCGTCGAGCAGATGCGCAAAACTATAGACCTATATCTCTGACATCGATCTGTTGGAGAATTTTAGAACATGTTTTCTTCTCGCGTATCATGTCATTTCTGGAAATCCAGAATCTACTTTGTAGGAATCAACATGGATTCTGGAAACAGCGATTGTGAGAGACCCAACTCGCTTTATTTGTTCATGAGACCCAGAAAATATTAGATACAGGCTCCAGGTAGATGGCATTTTCCTTGACTTCCGGAAGGCATTCGATACAGTTCCGCACTGTCGCCTGATAAACAAAGTAAGAGCCTACGGAATATCAGACCAGCTGTGTGGCTGGATTGAAGAGCTTTTAGCAAACAGAACACAGCATGTTGTTATCAATGGAGAGACGTCTACAGACGTTAAAGTAACCTCTGGCGTGCCACAGGGGAGTGTCATGGGACCATTGCTTTTCACAATATATATAAATAACCTAGTAGATAGTGTCGGAAGTTCCATGCGGCTTTTCGCGGATGATGCTGAAGTTGCAGCATTAGAAAATTGCAGTGAAATGCAGGAGGATCTGCAGCGGATAGGCACTTGGCGCATGGAGTGGCAACTGACCCTTAACATGGACAAATGTAATGTATTGCAAATACATAGAAAGAAGGATTCTTTATTGTATGATTATATGATAGCAGAACAAACAGTGTTAGCAGTTACTTCTGTAAAATATCTGGGAGTATGCGTGCGGAACGATTTGAAGTGGAATGATCATATAAAATTAATTGGTGCCAGGTTGGGATTCATTGGGAGTCGTTCGACCTATACTTGAGTATTGCTCATCAGTGAGGGATCCATACCAGGTCGGGTTGACAGAGGAGATAGAGAAGATCCAAAGAAGAGCGGCGTGTTTCATCACAGGGTTATTTGGTAATCGTGATAGCGTTACGGAGATGTTTAGCAAACTCAAGGGGCAGACTCTGCAAGAGAGGCGCTCTGCATCACAGTGTGGCTTGCTGTCCAGATTTCAAGAGGGTGCGTTTCTGGATGAGGTATCTAATACATTGCTTCCACCTACTTACACCTCCCAAGGAGATCACGAATGTAAAATTAGAGAGATTCGAGTGCACACGGAGGTTTTCCGGCAGTCGCTCTTCCCGCGAACCATACGCGACTGGAACAGGAAAGGGAGGTAATGACAGTGGCACGTAAAGTGCCCTCCGCCACACAGTATAAATGTAGATGTAGATTTTACAGAGATCTATGCCATGTGTATAAGAGAGTCATTACCGGTAAACAAAAGGGAACAGTGGAAGGTAACAAATCACAACTTGTTCTGGAGAAACAGCAAAGAGTCAAGCTACTGGCGGCTGTGTATACCACAAATAGCAGAGTCTAAATTAATACAGTACATTCACAGTGGATATGGCCACTTTGGAGTGAAAAAGTGTATAGCTCAAATGAATAAGTTTTATTATTTTAAGCGATTAGGACTTAAGGTAACTACTACTATTAAAAAGTGTGGCATCTGTCAGAAAGCTAAGAAGAATAATATCCTGTAAAGTATAAGATGTATCCGATTATTCCTAAAGCATTACATGACCTCATAGCTGCCGATTTTTTTGGACCCATACCTAAAGGGAAGGGAGGCGTGGCTTATATATTACTACTTATAGACTGTTGGTCGAAATATATAAGACTGTATCCTATTAAGAAGGCAAATGCGCAAACCCTGATCAAGTGTTTGCAGGAATATTTTATAGCTACAAGTAAACCGAGGCGTTTTCTTTCTGATAATGGACCTCAGTTTACCAGCCATGAAGTTAAGGAATTTTTTAGCCAGGGAAAATATACGACACATTTTAATATCCAACTACAATCCATCTTCGAACCCTTGTGAAAGAGTAATGAAAGAGATTGGTAGGTTGTGCCGCACTTATTGCCACGACTCTCATACCTCATGGGCACAAAGAATTAAAGATTTTGAGCTTATTCTAAACGAACTACCGCATTTGTCTACAGGAATGACGCCCGTAGAAGCCATTGGCAAGCCATTTATAGGAGAACCTCTAATTAAGTGTTTTATGTGGCCGGAGCAAAAAGCTACTGATCACCAAGCAATTCAGGAAAGAGCTGGTAGAAACTTACATAGGAGCGCCCAACAAAGGGTAGATAAATACAATGCAACCGCAATGAACCCAGAATACCACGTAGATGACTTAGTATTAGTAAAACAACACCTTCGGAGGTCAGCACTGAAAAAAGAAACACACAAATTTTTTTCCGAAATACGTAGGACCTTATCGTATTCAATCAATAGTACACAAAAAAAACCTATATTTAGTAGATCCTGCGACGGGAGAGGAAAAGGGAATGTATAATGTTAAGGATATAAAACGATTTATACAAAACCCCAGGGACGTTGATGTTCTGTGTCAAAAGGCGGAGTGATGTCCACCGGTTTCTGAGTTGGGTTCGGTGTTACTTCCACATTAGTTTTCCTACACCGAACTCCCTTCAAATCTTTGACTATCCTGTAATCTATTTATAGCCCTTAAGCTATCCTATCATATTAGTATTAGAAGAGACCAATTATGACTAATTTAAGGAGTCACAATAAACAGTAACCTCTAAGCACGAGATAAAACTCACAAGGTAACATTCTAACAGGAGATATAATATGATGGTACTGTTTAGGAAGAATTATACCTAGATGACGTAAACTGAACATGTGTATGAAATACAAAGTGAAGTGACTAACTGAATAAATATTTGATTATAGTGTATATAATTTCTATTTTTATAGAATGTTTTATATTTTTTGTAAAGTGTGATGTGGTTGGGGAGGGTTTATATCTAATTTTGAAACGGGTGAGTAGCATAGGCACAGACATGACCCACACACCACGCCCTTCATACAACCCTCGCAAACAAGTGTGACTGGTTCTTCATCATTTGCCTTTCCATAGGAGTTGCTAAGATCTTTTCTTTGGGGACTTCAAAGGTGATGGTGAGAATGTCCGTTCTGCAGGAGACGCCGAACATCATACCTCCTCCGGCTTCTCACTTAAGTACCGGCGAAGTGGAGATCCTGGGGAAGGCGGGTGGGAAGGGTTTCCTGTCTTTGGGGCTGTCTTCTTTCTTTCTTCGATCTAAGCAACCAATTCTTTTATTTCATTTCTTACTTCTCTTGAGAGTACCAATCTATCTTTCCCTTTGTCCACATTCATATACTTCTATTGCTGAAGTCCTTCTCTTTTCCATGATTTCTAAAAATCTTCAACTAAGAACCTTAGTGGGCCGAAGAAACAGGATGCACGATCACACTTCCACACTCAAACAATTAAATACAAAGACAAGTAATACACAGGGAGATGTAACAACCGTCACAGATAAGGGGGGAGGTAGTGCTCAGGAAGGGCTTGAGCACATGTGCTAAGTAATGACGGTTGCACATCTCAAGTAAAATGGTATAGTAAGCTTAAACTAAAGGAACAAGGGGGGACGAAGTGTATATCCACCTGTGTTCATAGCACAAAGTAATATGAAAGGAGATAAAAAGAAATAGATATTAAGCCAGAGGTATTGAGTCAAATAAGTTTCTGATGAATAATAGGATAGTGCAGACCGAATAGCCCGAAGAAAAGAAATAAAGTTACAACCATGGACGAAACATATTTAGTTATTAAGGCTATATTAGTGAGCTGTAAGCAATGAACAAGCGAAGAATTTAAGCAGGTAGGCAGAAGGACTCAGGAGGAGGAAAGGAGAGGTAGAGAGAAATTTTACCAGGAAATTTTAAATAAAATAGTGTGCAGAGGAGTACGAAACAGGCAAGACTATGAATCATTGTTAGAGAAGATAGGGAGGCTGCATCTGACATAGATGAAATGAGAGAAAGAGAGGCAGGTAGGCAGACCCAGAGGAGGCTGACCTATACTGTGCGGGCAGGGGCACCAAAAAGGGGATTGACCCGTACCATAGTTTAGTATAAATGGAAGGGGTGTACCTGGCCAAGGATGAGGAAGGAGATGTTTTCATAGTATCAACCCTTACGTAGATTGGAATCCAAAGGCTAGTGGAAAGTTTCACCTGGTAAATTTGAATTCTAAAATTTTTTAAATAGAAAAGATGAGTCCTGCGTGAGAAGATAGAAAAAAGAGAAAACCCCCAGTACAACAAATTTTTTTCAGACCCAGAAAACTGGTTGCAACCGCATCTTTTTTTTAAAAAAAAAGGGGGGGGGGGAAGAAGAAGAAGTAAAGGCTCAACTCAGAATAACGCCTGAACTTTGAAACTGGCTAAGGGGAGGGATTTATTTTGGCTCAATCCTGGAAGCAAGAGTAGATAAATCTATTGGAAATAGCTAATACTTGTTGTACTATTATTTTATCACACTACTATGTCTATTAAAAGATATTACCAACAGCTTAATGAAATACCGGGGATGGAAGAGTGTTTTTGTACCTAATGTTTTATGTAGTACAAAGTAACAAGATAAGTGATAAGAAATAAAATTATTAAAATATACGTTTTGTGCAAAAACGAGTGTTTGAACTAAGGGGAGGGATATGTAGTGCCCCCAGAATTTTATGAAAGTCTGGAGACACTTGTGTTCCAGCCATTTCGAACACGCGTTATTTTAAAGCAGGGGGTAAGGATGAGCATGGGATACTGCACCCATTTATTGTTTGTGCAGGCAAAACTGGAAGGGAGATAGTTCGTCGGTGCTGGCAAGTGTCCAGCGTGACCTACAAAGAATAAACACATATGGCCCTGAAGTTCCGTGGCCGGCTGCAAAGAGTAATGTAGCTTTGTACTGTTGAAAAACAAATGGAGTGACTCGAGATAGTGACTGTTTTAGTAGACGTTTAACTGCTGTTGAGAGTACGTGGACTGGACGTGGATAGTCAGCCACGATAAAAGCTTATGTATTAATTGTGTTCAAAAATGTGTAATTAACTGATTCTGGGTGCTCGGTAATGTGTGGACTTACGTCATGAAGTTTAGTTGTTTTTCTGTACGAAGTGGAAATAAATATGTTCTGGTGCATTGAATGATATTCCAAGAGTAGGGTATTTTTTAAATAAGAAGAGAGAGAGCGAGGAGTGAAAATTTCCCCTTTTTATCAGTGAAATCTTCGGAGAAGCGTCCGGTGCTAGCACAAGAAATCGGCGCTGCAAGAAAGGAGAACCAGCATTCTTCAACAAGTAAGTCCACGAAAACGCTTAACATTACACCGGGCCACCGCTAAGTCACAAGAATCAAAGTAAAGAATAAATAACAAAAATACAGTAGAGTCCCATTAATCTGAACTAATTGGGACCGGACCTTGTTCGGATTACCGATTTGTTCGGATTAGCCGAAATTATGGTGACGAGTTTCTAGAATGAAGTATACAAAGCAGATAAGTAGGTACACCATGGTAACAAATGGGAACAAGTGTGGGAACAATGGCTCACTCTCACTCCCTGACCTTGTTGTTGTTAATTGTTGAGACCTTTGTAGCATCTGCGATCAGTGCACTGCCAGTTGGCTCGCAAAGCGCTTGGTTATGTTAGTTATCGATTGCTGGCACGCGTAACAGTTGTATTGTATTTGTCCAGATGTATGTATTTTCGTCATGAATAAACGGAAACATATAACGTTAACTCTCAAAGAAAAACTGAATGCTTTGAAGCGGACAGACAATGGTGAAAATGTATCTAAACTGGCAACAGAACTGGGTGTTGGTAAAGCAACCATTAGTGATTTGAAGAGGAACTGAGTGAAGCTTGAACAGTACTGTGCAACGTCTTTCGGGAAAACACTCGAAATCCGGCAGACTTTGAAACAGTCCCAGTACGATAAAATGGATGAAGCTCTTTTCCATTGGTTTATGCATGAAAGAGAAAGGGGAACTCCTTTGAGTGGAGCACTGGTTCAGGAGAAGGCTGTTTACCTGAACAAGTTAATGAATGATGATGAGTCTTTTAGTGCGAGTACGGGTTCGTTAGACAGATTCAAAAAACGTCATGGAATCCGTCAGCTAACAATTCCTGGAGAGAAGCTTTCTTCTGACCATGATGCAGTAAAGGAATACTTGAGTGAGTTTGAAAAAATGATAAGAGAGGGAAGTATTATCCCCAACAAATTTATAATGCTGACGAAACTGCCCTTAATTTTAGGGCATTGCCAAGAAATAACCTGGCATCAAAAGCAGAAGACCATGCTCCTGGTTTTAAAATGTGCAAAGATCGTGTGACTTTATTAGCATGCAGCAACGCTGCTGGTAATCACAAGCTGCCTTTAATGCTGATCGGCAAATCTGCTAATCCCAGAGCTTTTAAAAACTGCAACATGAAGTCCCTGCCAGTAATTATCGCAACCAGAAAAAAGCATGGATGGATAGTAAGCTGTTCAAAGAATGGTTTCATGGCCAGATTGTTCCCTCAATTCGAAGGTTTTCTAAGGAAAGTCATTTGTCTCCCCATGCAGTCCTTTTGATTGATAACGTGCAATCTCACCCCAGCAGTGAGGAATTATGTGATGGAGAAATTGTGGCAAAGTTTTTGCTGCCAAATGTTACACCCCTTCTACAGCCGATGGATCAGGGTGTACTGCAAACACTAAAACTGATTTACAGAAAACAATTTTCACGAATGCTGATCCAAGATGATAGCATTCCTTTAGTGGACAAAATAAAAACGACCAATGTGAAGGATGTTGTTTATTGGGCTGCTGAGCATGGCAGAATATTTCAGAAAATACTCTGAGAAAATGGTGGAGAAACCTGTGAACATCTCTTGAATTTCAGGACAACCTAGTTGAAAATGAAGACAAAAATCTACTACAAATGATACAGACAATCCCTGGTTGTGAAGAAGCTAGAGAAGGAGACGTAGATGAGTGGATGGCAGCGGATGGGGCATGTGTGGAGAACTTTACCGACACTGATTTAGTTGCTGCTGTGACTCAAGACCAGGAAGAAGTGGACTGCTGTGACGGAAGTGACAATGACCTGAAAGCGACAAAGGAGAGCTGGTGCCACACAGTGACACAGCAGAATCCCTTGACCTCATGTTATGTTATTTGGAGCAACAGGCCACTGCTAAACCTGCTGATTTGATGTTTATGAGATGATGGCAAAACTATGCATCATATAACAGACCGTCTTCATTATGCCAAAAAACAAAGACTGAGTTTTTCTCATCTAAAAAGTAGGAATAAAATGTCCGCTGTATTTTAGCAAGTTTGACAGTTTTTCTTTCATTGTTGTGCATTGTTTAAACCTAATGTTTTCTTGCCAATTTTTCTATTTCATGTTTACTGTACTGTGTAAATTAAAATTGCGTGTACTTACAGCAGTTTACTGCACAGTTTTCCATACTTAGACTAATATTTTTCATGTTCAGATTAACCAAACGTTTGGATTACTGGGGTTTGGATTAGTGGAACTCTGCTGTATATATATTACTGTGGGTAGCTGGTCTGAAGGTGGATAAATGTAAAGGAGGATGGCAGATGTGACTGGATGAGGACAGAACTGGGATAGAATAGAGAAAGAGTGGGGGGATGAGGAGGGGCTTGTAGGATGAGATACAAGATCATGTAGCAATGGAAAGGTGCGGGAAGTAACACTTGACAATACGGGAACTGGTGCATGGAGAGTGATCAATTTGCAAGTATAGGATTAATTATATCAGCAGGAGTAATATGGGACATAAGATGCTGCAACAACAATCAGCATGGTCTTGTAGCTGCCTGCTGTGCACAGCTGAGATGGTTCATACAGTGAGGCTCGAAAGTAGAGCATGCAGTGTGGTTTGTAAGGTGAGAAGAGAAACACAGCAAGAAGAGAAAGAAGGACATACATTAAGTATAGTGATGCATAACAAAATACTAACAAAGGGGAACAGCACTGGGTTAGGATGGAAGAAAAGCCATCAGGCAAAAAACAAACAATGGAAAATCCAGACTGGAATGGAACAATATTATGAAAAGGAAAGTTGCCACTTACCATATAGTGGGGATCCCGAGTTGCAGGTAGACACAACAAAAAGACTGTCACAAATAAATCTTTCGGCCATTTAGGCCTTCGTCCATAATTGACGACCGACACACACACACACACACACACACACACACACACACAAAAACGGGCAACTGGAGCCGCACTGCGAGCAGCAGCACCAGTGCATTGATGGGAATGGCTACTGGGTGGGGGTAAGGAGGAGGCTGGAATGGGGAGGGGGAAGGATAGTATGGTGAGGAAGGCAGGCGGACAGTGAATTGTTGCAGGTTAGACAGAGGGTGGGAGAGGTGGGGGGGGGGGGGGAGTAGTGGAAAAGAAGAGAAGTAAAAAGACTTGGTGTGATGGTGGAATGACAGCTGTGTAATGCTGGAATGGGAACAGGAAAGAGGCTGGATGGGTGAAGAAAGTGAATCATGAAGGTTGAGGCCAGGAGGGTTACAGGAACATAGGATGACTTGCAGGGAAAGTTCCAACCTGCGCAGTTCAGACAAGCTGGTGTTGGTGGGAAGGATCCATATGGCACAGGCTGTGAAGCAGTCATTAAGATGAGGGATATCATGTTTGGCAGCGTGTTCAGTAACAGGATGGTCCACTTGTTTCTTGGCCACAGTTTGATGGTGGCCATCCATGCGGACAGACAGCTTGTTGGTTGTCATGCTCACATAGAATGCAGCACAGCGGTTGCAGCTTAGCTTGCAGATCACATGACTGGTTTCACAGGTGGCACTGCCTTTGCTCGGATAGCTGATGGTAGTGACCGGACTGTAGTAGGTGGTGGTGGGAGGACATATGGGACAGGTCTTGCACCTAGGTCTATTACAGGGTATGAGCCATGAGGTAAGGGATTGGGAGCAGGGGTCGTGTAAGGATGGACGAGTATATTGTGCAGGTACGGTGGATGGTGCAATACCGCTGTGGGGGGGAAGAAGAAGGGAGGATAGTGGGCAGGACATTTTTCATTTCAGGGCACAACAAGAGGTAGTCTAAGACCCTGGCAGAGAATGTAACTCAGTTGCTCCAGTGCTGGGTGGTACTGAGTTATGAGGGGAGTGCTCCTCTGTGGCCGGACGGTGGGACTTAGGGAGGTGGTGGGAGACTCTAAAAAAAAAGGCACAGAAGATTTGTTTTTGTACAAGTTTGGGAGGATAATTATGGTCTTTGAAGGCTTCAGTGAGACCCTCAGTATATTTTGAGAGTGTCCACGGATGGCTAGGCTGTACGGAAGGGACTTCTTGGTATGGAAGCTGTCGAAGTGGAGGTATTGCTGGTGGTTAGTAAGTTTGATATGGACAGAGGTACTGATGTAGCAATCTTTGAGGTGGAGGGTCAGCATCAAGGAAGGTGGCTTGTTGGGTTGAGTAGGACCAGGCGAAGCAAATGGAGGAGAAGTTGTTGAGGTTCTGGAGGAATGGGGATAGGATGTCCTCAACCTCAATCCAGATATCAAAGATGTCATCAATGAATCTGAGCCAGGTGAAGGGTTTAAAATTCTGGGTTTTTAGGAAAGATTCCTAAATAGGATGGTATAAGATGGTGGCAGGTGGGTGCCCATAGCTGTACCCCGGATTTGTTTGTAGGTATTGCCTTCAAAGGAGAAGTAATTGTAGCTGAGAATATATGGTTGGTCAAGACAATTAGGAAGGAGGTTTTTGGTTTTGAATCCATTGGGCATTGGGAAAGGTAGTGTTCAATAGTGTGAAGGCCATGGGAATTATGAATGTTAGTGTAAAGGGAGGTGGCATCAACAGGAACGAGCAGGGTACCGTGTGGTAAAAGGACAGGAACTGTAGAAAGTTGGTGGAGGAAATGGTTGGTATCTTGTATCTAGGAGGGTAGGTTCCGAGTAATAGACTAAGGGTGTTGGTCTACAAGAGCAGTTTAGTAGATAAAAGTATTTAACACTACTAAGCAAAAACAGAAACTGAAATAGCATGGGTGTTTGAAGGATTCAAAAAATGAACTTTAAAAAGAAATAATAAAAAGTAAGAAGAAATCAAAAAATGAACAAACTTTGTTTTGTCGGGTAGCAAATTCAAGCATAATCTTAATATAGGCTCTATTTAATAAAAAAATCAATTTCCCAAAGACAATTCTAATAACATAAAGGGAAGAATTTTTTGAATTTGATGAGGTAGTGCAGTCAGACCTAAATAAGAAGCTGGATAGATGACTTTTGGCATTAGAAGATGAAATAGAAATCAATAGAAAAGAGACTACATCCCTTGAACTACAGGTTATTAATATAATAGATGATACAGTCATGTCCGTACTAAAAAAGAGGGGAAAATACAGATTCTTCACAGTGTGTGCTAGTATGTACATCCAGGAACACGGAATTATTCAGCCACATAGGAAAAAATGGAAGGGATTACTATTTGAGATGCCAGAAATTGGTGGTAGCAATTTCCTATAAAATGTAATACCCATTTGGCTAACGATTTCTAGGACTGACAGCAGAGAGCACTATTCACCCAAAAATATTTCTGAGAACGTTGCAAACTGGCATTGTGAGACAATCTTGTCAGGGTATAATGCAATGTTTCCAAGAAGTTTTCAGTAGGTAGCGACATATTAAGTGAATCCGTGTACATGAAGTTTGAAATATAACCTCAGGGTGGGTGAATTTGTACTTGACAACTACAAGGTTCCATGAAGCATTTATTCAGTTTCTTCAACTATCTGTATCTATCTAATTTTTTTAAGACAGACAGACGAGGGAGAGGGAGAGGGAGAGGGAGAGGGAGAGGGAGCTACTCAATTGTGAATAAAAAATATTATAACAAAAATATAAAAGTATGAGAATGATTCTATGAACCACAATCAGTTTTTGTTATGTTTGTGAGCAATTATCAGGAACTTCAATACACAAATCTTATCAGACAATCTGTATAATCATAGAAGTAAACAAGAAAATCGTTATAGCAGCAAGTGTCCTTACTACTGCTCTAGATGAGCCCTCTCATGATACAGTCCAAGTGACCTGCCCTCAATTTCTGACCTCCCACAACCTATCCCTCTCTTCTCCTTGAGGAAGGAACTATTAGTTCTGAATCCTAAGATAGTGTGTCACTTTTACTTTTACACATATCTATGAGCAGTACTACATACTTTGTATCATGAATGTTAAGCACTGGCCGATGATTCTGTCTCATAATTATTAATATCAGTAATGTCATTATTAAATGGTTATTATGACTTTAAGAACAGTATAAGTTTCTGTTATTTAGTCAAACATATTGTCATTCAACAAGGGAAAAATAAATATATTTAAATAAATGGGGCACATAATGTGTGGGCACCTGTGAGAAATGTTCAGATATCTTCACCTGAAGATTTGTGGCAGGTGCCCAGATGGAATACTGTGCATGGCTGAAAACAATGACACGCCGTCTGTCCAAAAAATTATTGAGGACTGGAAAGTTATCTTGAAACAAAGTGTAAAACATCTGATTTGCAAAGATGAGTAATTGGAAACTGGGCATTCTGAGAGTGTAATGCAACACTTTTATTATTGTAAGAAGTGACAACAATCTGGAGCTGTGTAACTATGAACTTTAACAAAATGCTCAAAATTTAATCTGTAAGTAGTTGTTCTGTTTTCTGCACCGAGATGTGAAGATGTGCAAACAAAACAATGAAAACATAATTTTCAATAAAATAAATAAATATTGTATAAAGCTTAATTTAAGCTCTTTGATACAAAAAAGAAAAAAGCAGTATATTCTAAAGTGTTGGCATTTATTATGTTCTTATAGAGTCTGATAAGGTTAATGATGAAATTCTCAGATGTTGGATGATCTGAACAAATATTCAAATACAGTCTGAATCATCATCATCATTTAAGACTGATTATGCCTTTCGGCGTTCAGTCTGGAGCATAGTCACCCTTATAAAATTCCTCCATGATCCCCTATTCAGTGCTGACATTGATGCCTCTTCTGATGTTCAGCCTATTACTTCAAAATCATTCTTAACCGAATCCAGGTACCGTCCCCTTGGTCTACCCCGACTCCTCCTACCCTCTACTGCTGAACCCATGAGTCTCCTGGGTAACCTTGCTTCTCCCATGCGTGTAACATGACTCCACCATCTGAGCCTCTTCGCCCATACTGCTACATCTATAGAGTTCATTCCCAGTTTTTCTTTGATTTTCTCATTGTGGACACCCTCCTGCCATTGTTCCCATCTACTAGTACCTGCAATCATCCTAGCTACTTTCATATCCATAATCTCAACCTTATTGATAAGGTAACCTGAATCCACCCAGCTTTCGCTCCCATACAACAAAGTTGGTCGAAAGATTGAACGGTGCACAGATAACTTAGTCTTGGTACTGACTTCCTCAGAGACTAGATCGTAACTGAGCGCTCACTGCATTAGCTTTGCTACACCTCGCTTCCAGTTCTTTCACTATATTGCCATCCTGTGAGAATATACATCCTAAGTACTTGAAACTGTCCACCTGTTCTAACTTTGTTCCTCCTATTTGGCACTCAATCCGTTTATATCTCTTTCCCACTGACATTACTTTCGTTTTGGAGATGCTAATCTTCATACCATAGTCCTTACATTTCTGATCTAGGTCTGAAATATTACTTTGCAAACTTTCAATCGAATCTGCCATCATAACTAAGTCATCCGCATATGTGAGACTGCTTATTTTGTGTTCACATATCTTAATCTCACCCAGCTAGTTTATTGTTTTCCAACATATGATCCATAAATAATATGAACAACAGTGGAGACAGGTTGCAGCCTTGTCTTACCCCTGAAACTACTCTGAACCATGAACCCAATTTACTGTCAACTCTAACTGCTGCCTGACTATCTATGTAAAGACCTTTAATTGCTTGCAAAAGTTTGCCTCCTATTCCATAAGCTCGTAGAACAGACAATAACCTCCTCCTAGGAAGTCTGGAACAGTCTGAATAAATAATAATAATAATAATCAAAATCAGAAGAAAGACAACACAGTCCAGGGTGGTACTGATTAGTGAGGTGATGTGCTCCCTTGCATCTCATCAAGGCGATTCGAGGATTATGGGCACATGTGGTTATTTATTGGAAGATTTGTTTGTGGGCTAGGTCTGAGGTAGTGCCTATCTGTGGTGGCCTTAGTAATATCTTGAATGTACTGGGCCTGGTTACTCATCTATGGATGATCAGACACTGTGGCGAGAATGTTTTTATATTTTTCTGAAAGTGAACGAAGTCCAAGATGAACACAGACCTCTGCATGAAGCCAGGGCAGTGAAGGGCTCTCACCCATCAAGAATGTGGCAGGTGACTTAAGGTTAAGCTTCCATAGCAGTATACAAAAGTGGACTCTAGGAGGCAACAAAGAAGTTGCACTTACCCCATGTTTAGGGGTGGAAGCAGACTATATTCAATTTATATGGTAATACAACTTTGGTAAAAATAATAATCACTAAAAAAATCATCATCTTCCAGTACCATGTTTAAACATTATAATTCACAGCTGCCAGCCTTTGCAAGTCTTTCTGCATTTCCTTACAGTCTTCCAGTATTCAACCTCACTACCTCGAATGACGAATGTGGTATTATTTATGTTTAATTTTCTTTGTACAGAACTGATGATTCATCATTACTGCAGTACCAGCAGGTGTGTCATGTCAAGTATGCCAACTGAGGAAAGTAAACAAAACTGGAAAAGTCAGTTATGTGGTATTCTCTCTTCAATGACAATATGTATTTGACACTGTTGTTCATGAATTCTCACCCACTTATCACCACCTAATGTAAATCATCAGTTTATTTACAGGCGTAACATTCTGTTATGATGTATATACAACAAAATATACGAGTCATGTTTGTAAGTGCAGTAGATGGGAATCCCTAGAATTGCAGGAACATGGTAGTATGTAAACTCACACTGGAGTGTCCAGTTGTGTTAAATATGTCAGTAAGAAATCCCACCAAGTGAAGCCACATGCTTTTATCTGAATCCTAATCATGAAAGAATAACACTTACCAAAGTTAATTTGCGAATCAGAAAGGTTTATGGTGAAGGTGTTATGAAGAGAGAGAGAGTGTGTTTCAGTGGTGTAGGGATTTTAGTGGAGGCAGAAAGAATGTCCATGATGAACAGAAGAACAAAAGACCTTCCACTCTGATGGATGAATGGTGCAAAAAATTGAGGAAACTGTTCGTGAATACCGCTGATCAACACTGAATGAAATCTCTGTTATGTTTCCACAACTCTCCAGAACACACTTATATCACACATTGACAGAAATGCTGGGTTACTGTGTGCAACATGGGTCCTGAAAGTGCTGATAGAATAGCGCAAGAAAAACTGGGTCAATAGTGCCCGTGAGTCTCTTGAATGACTTGAAATGGAAGGTGAGATTCTCTCAGCTCTACTGTGACTCGATGAAACGTGGGAAGCTTGTACATGCCCGAGACAAAAAGACGGTCCTCACAATGGTATCACACCAATTTGTCATCTGCTGAAAAATTCAAAACCACAATTTTGGGCAAAAGAATCATGGTCTCAAGTGTTTTGGGACTGAAAAGGCACCATTCTGGTGGAATTTATGCCTCCGGGGGAGACCATTAATGCATAACTATATTGTGAGACCCTAAACAAAATGCAAAAGGAGCCTTCACATGAAAGGAGGGGAATACTGATGAGACTCCTTAGCCACCAAGGAACTATTGGTCTAATTTGGCTGGGATGTTTTCAACTCCCCCCCCCCCCCCTCCCCCCCGAAGAGACATGAGTCAAATTAAGATTTCAACTGATGACCACATGCGGAAAGAAATTCTGAAGCAGAGAAAGGAGCTGGTGGGAGCGTTCTTTGAAGAGGGTATAAAGAAGTTAAATATAAAAATGTTATACACTTACTTTCTGAACATGCCTCATATTACAAAACATTCACTATGTAACACATCAGTTCCATAATATGAAAATTAAAGAAAAGGATACAAAGCAATATATAAATATATAAGACAGTATGTTACCTTTGTGGTCACAAAATAAATACCAGATTGGTATTGAAATGCTGCTAAATTTTGTTCTTTAGCTGATCTTGCAACAGCAACAAAGATCATCCAGTTACATTGGCCTTCATTTCCAGATTCTGTATCAAACCACTGAGGGTCTCTGCCTGCAAGAAACAATTTGAAAGGTAGTGTTCTTCTGTCTCGGATTGGATTTCTGGATTTTCTTGGTGCCTGAAGGGGTCCAAATCTTGTGCGACGTTTTATATTTTCACGTGTAAAAACAGATATACCTGAGAACAAGAAGAATGAATACAGGGGAAGTACTTGAAAGCTAACAATAAAATGATACTGAAGATGAGCTTCACATACTATGCAAGCATGTACTCATATTACATTTTCTGATCAAATTAAAAGGTTGTAAATCCAAGGTCTACTGAATGTCATATACAGATAATATCCATGTGCTTGTCTGGCAAATCAAAAGAACATGAGTGAATGACTGTGCTATCAGCTACTTGCTGAGGTGGGAATGAGTAAATCTGAACAGTTATCTCTGTCAGAAATGCTTTTCAGTGTCTTGTAGTATAGATATGTGTTGGTTAACAGTGTCTTTACAATATTAATCTCCTCTGCATTGGTTTGATAGGTTAAAAAAAAATCAGACAAATGTGAGTAGGAATCCGAGGGTTCTGTACAACTTTATTATTATTATTATTATTATTATTATTAAATCTTTCTACTCGATGCAACTTTGGTGACTTGTATGTCTCTAACCTACCCTAGGAAGCAAACTAGGGAAAGGTGAGCGACAGTTTAACATGAAATCCAAACCACAAGTTGTTTCTGGTGATTCCTTGTACCACTGAGAGGTGAAAGATAGGTTAAAATGAAGATTCAAAAATCCGTGGTCCGACCGAGATTCAATCCCGTGAGCGCTCACTTTCCATGAACGCACTTTACCACTAGACCACCACGCCTGACAAGCCTATACGAGGGCTGTCTGAAAAGTTCTCGGCCTTGTCCAGAGATCGTAGCACTATTAGCATTATTTTTCCCCCCTTATGATGGTACGTGTCAGCAGATGCCATGTAAAACTGCAAGTCAGGTGAGGCAGCAGTTTACAGTAGGCAGTAGTCTGAAGCAGTTTTGGTGCATGTGGTGTTGAAAACTGAAGAAGAAAAAAAATCTAGTGTTGAGCAGTGATTAAATTCTTCATAAAAGGAGGTTTAACACTGACTAAAATTCACTTATGGCTTCTAAATGTATATGGAAACTCTTCACCTTCAGTTTCTACCCTGAGGAAAAGTACAGGTGAATTTAAACGACACCATGAAAGTGTGCAAGATAATTCACGAAGGACGTCAAGAAAGTGTAAGAACACCGGAAATCATTGACAAAGTGTCCAATATGATTTTCGAAGAATGGTGTCTAAAGGTGCGTCAAATTGCTAAAGCTCTAGGGATATCAAAAGAATGGGTTGGTCACATCTTGCACTTCTTCAGATTTGAAAGCAGATGCAAGTCTGAGGGAGCCTAATGTGGGGAACAAGGTGGATGTTCCAGCACCTCATAGAGCAAATCTCTCAGTTTCCGCACTGCCAGGATACTTTTGTGGGCAAGTGCACTGTCTTGAAGGAAGATTATTTTTTTCTTCTTTCAGCTAGGTCTGTTTTCACAAGGAATTGAAGATGAGAAAGATTTACGCAAGATGGGTGCCAGGTGTGCTCACTTCAAATGCATTTGTGCAACACTTTCCAAAAAGTGCCTGGTGCATTTTAAGAACAACAAAAGTGACTTTCTGCATCAATTCATTATGGTGGCTGAAACATCATTCACCACTACACACCTGGACACCAGAATCCACACAATAGTCTATGTAGTGGATAGAAGCTTGTTCTTCAGCTCCAAAGAAGGCAAGGATGGTGCCATCGGTGGGTAAGATCACGATGTTGGTGCTTTGGTATGCAAATGGAATTTTACTGATTGACTATCTCCAACAAAGTAAAGCTATAATTGGAGAATACTACTTTCCACTTGTAACGAAACTGGACACAAACATTTGTGAAAACAGACCCAGCTGAAAGAAGAAATAAAATCTTCTTCCATCAAGACAATGCCCCTGCCCACAAAAGGGTCTTGGCAGTGCGGAAATTGAGGGATTTGCAAATTAAGTTTTGGAACATCCACCCTAATCCCCAGATTTGGCTTTCTTGGAGTTATGTCTATTCTCAAAACTGGATAAATTCTTTGCAGGTCAGCACTTTTCGTCCAATCAAGTAGCCATTGCAGCTGTAGATGGGTACTTTTCAGTACTTCCTGAGGAACACTAAAGAGAGGGTATAATGGCAATGGAACACTGCTGGATGAAATGTACAGATATTAGAGGACATTATGGTAAAACATAAAACTTTTTTGAAAGCATAATTTGTCATATTCACTATCAGGCTGAAAACTTTTCAGACCACCCTTGTACATAGTTCATCGATAGATTTTGATGAATGAGTTGGCGAGTGGCAAATTTGTACCCTATATGGCCATATTTTTTGACTGCATTGACTTAGTTGCTTAAATTATTTACATCGCCAAGGGACTGTTGACTTTAGTATTTGACATAAATTTGAAGTTGATACATCTACCTGCTCCCGAGGAACAGGGGTCTTAATTTTATGATTATGGGTCAATGGGAAATATTGTACAGGTTGTGAAGAATGAGTTTGTGGCATCAAAAAATATGGCATACATGGCCATAAACATATTGCATTGACTTAGAAGCTTAAATTTTTCACATCATCAAGGAACCGTAGACCTTAGTATGTGAGATAAATTTCGAGGGTCTTAACAGTCAGACAGATGGACGGACAACAATGCGATCCTATAAGGGTTCTGTTTTTACCGGATACGGTACGGAACCTTCAAAGCATAGGAGATGCAGCAATTGTTAATCTGTCACACAGTGAATGTACAGTATTTCTCCAAAGGTATCAGAGGCTCTTATTGAACATCACTTAAAGGATACAAAGCTGAACTCTGCAATATTTATCAACATTTACAAGGATTTTCATGTCAACAACAGTGTTCTGAATTTGTATATAGTGAACAGCTAATTCTATTCATCTTTTTACAATGCACAGCATAACCGTATTTATATGTTAACAGTGTTTCAATAAAATATGCATGTTTACCTTCAGAGTTGGAATTCTGAGGTCACCTGCATAAATAATTATTCTAAGATAATTTTTTGAGGCTGTTTTAAATAATACACAACATTCTCAATCACAAGTAATACTTCAATTCCAACAGTGGTATGGGCAGGACAGATAGCACATTATTATGACACTGAACATAACAACAACAATTACAACAAAGCAACAAAGATCAGTACATATATTTTAAATGCAATGGAAATTATGTCTGACAACATATTACAAACTGACAAAGTTAACTCGCATACACTTCTTGACATTACAATCACAACAATAAAAATGAAGTAGTGTATTAAATGGGAACATAAAGCAAACCTGTACACTTCTTTAAAACATGTGCATTTTTTTAACTTATACTGGAAACATAAAAATAATAGTAACTATCTTCAATTACAGAGTTATCGAGAAAGGGTGGAGATAGCACTTACAAAAGGACAATTGGGTCCCTACCAACATTAGCTCATACATGTAGGACAAAAGACTGATAACTTGAGAGGGGGAGAGGAGGAGAGGGGGAAGGGGGAGGATGGTAACTCTTGACAACATTTACCACATTCTGGACTTGTTTCACAGAATATTGGTCAAAGCACTCTGCGCAACAGTTAGTACCCATAATATAGCAATCTTTATGGATAGTTTTGTCAGAAACAAACAAGGATGGACTGCTCACCAATCCTCTTCGCAACAGGGTGGTGAGTCAGTGTCTATACATGCCTCAAATGTAATGCTTTATGAGTCACATAAAGATCAAAGTGCCAAATAACATATGACATGAGTGTTCTACTGGCATGTCATCAGCATGCTGAGACTAATGAGAGGAGTTCACTGTGTTGACACACTTTTTTTTGGTAGGCTAATGTTCCACGGCTATGGTTGTCAGAGCCTTTATTAATGTTCAAGTTCCTGGAACATCAGTATTTAGGCCCACGTTAAAGACCATCAGGAACAGTTGACTGAGGAAACTGGAGCAATGACTTCAGGCCATGGAACACACACAGCTGCTTCTACACTCACACCTTGTTACAGGCTACCTGGCAAAATAAATATTAATATACATCTTAGAAATCCAAATGTTTCTACCACATCTGAGAACAGGGAAGTTGTCTTCACAATGCAGTTCATAACCATATCAGATGAAGTTTTAAAAATCATTAAAGGAAAGGATCCAAAATCTACTGCCTTAATCTTGACTGACAACATAATATTTTCAGCTGAGATAAAATGGAAGTACAAGGTAAATTAGATTTGTAGCATGAATAATTTATGAGACCACATCTAGAAACCCGCATAACATTGACAAAAGTATAGTATGACCACACATTTATCAATAGTTCTTTCAAGAATTGGCAACTGAAAGACAGAAATTGTGGACAACTTATGATATTTTTAAGTTTCATACTTTTGAAATGTTCTCTAGTATTCCTCCTGGTGGTGATGTCCAAGGGATGGATGACATCACTGGGCCGAATACCATAGAACTTTTCAAAATCCTCATACACCGGTATATTGTACTTCTCCGATAATAAAAACTTACAAATTCTACAATGTAGGGTGTCACTACTTTGGGATGAAACATTTTCACAAGTTTTCCATCATTACTCTATTTAAGACATATTTTGTAACTGTATGAAAGTATAGACTGGAGGCACGAACAGTTATTCAGCTGGTTATGAGTAGCCTGAGGAAAAGAAATTACATTCCTTTGTTCTTGTCTATGGTAGAAAAGAAGAACGATGCTAGCCTGCAACAGCTAGGATCGCAAGTCTCAGTCCACCAAGGGACTTGGGAGGAGGAGGAGAGGGGGGGGGGGGGGGGGGGGAAGAGGAAGTGTGAGGAATGGAATGATCTGCAGTGGGAAGGATAATGTTTGCAAGATATTCCAATTGGTCATCACAACTGGGGAAATCTCGTTCTTCAAAGGTCGCCAAGGAGGAGTAATCTGCCATTTGGCTATGCATGCATGCGGGGTAAGAGTCAGCAAACGGATAGGACATGGGAAATGATGGTCACTCGGGTAGGTGTCAGGAAGAATGGACCACTTGAGACAATGGGCAAGTTGGGCAGTGCACAAGGGTAGATCCAAATGGGAATAGGTGTGCAATGAGTTGGAAATGAATGTTGGTGCTCCTGCAGGGTATATACATGGGAGAGAAAAAAAACGGATTTCAAGATTAAAAATACACCCTTTTCCCCCAATTAAAATACACTTTTTCTGTGTTAAGTGACAGTATACTTTCCCTCAGGACTGTGAAACTTATCAATCCTATGAACAGTTAACGTTTTATACACCAGCGTAAAACTTGGCACTTTTGAAAATGAAACGCGGAAAAAAAAGCCGCTGCACATTTTCGTATTACGAAAGTATAAAGTCGAATTCCACCAAACACAGCATGTTAGTTTCCAAAGCATTGAAATCAAGATCGTGATGTGCTGTTGTAGGCCAACCATAGCTCATGTCACGTGATCTCACCAACCGATGACAGCAGGTATTCAGAGCTTAGGCTATGTGATGTAGTCAGTCAATAGCAACATCACTGTTAAGTAACATGAACACAAATAGGAAAAGTTTATGGCTTAAACTGATATACATAGTGTACATACAGTATACATATAATATTGCTTATTTTGTGTGTGTATTACACTTTAAGATACATCACACAAATGTGCCAGTAAAATTTTCAATAATGAATAAATGTCTGGTCTTCTGGGCTCAAAATATGTCTAAGTGGCTGGTCCTCAAACTGTTAAGTTTTAAATGAGAGTCAAATGCTCTGAGACTTAAGCAATTCATCCAACATTCTCACAAGTAACATAATTCATCCTGCATAACAGGAAATTTACTTTGAATTAACGCTTCTCAAACAACCATTTGTAATTTTTTCCTGCCACCTGTTAGAGACAGGTTCGTTTCAGCAGCTGCCATAGTGTGTCAGAAAACAGGCATTCCTGTGCGTGTGCAGCTACGATGATTTAGGAAGCCCATATGTTTGTACCAACTTACATTGTGTCAAAAAAGAAACAGGACATTAGAGGCTACTCCAAGAGCACTGGAATTTGGTAAACTATACTAAAATGCATAATTCAGCTTAAAGTGCACATTAGTATGCCCATATTCACAGTGAAGTAGGCCCCAACCTGATATTAAGCTTTTCAGTGTGGTTTTCAGGACGTAAATTTTCTTGGATTACCACAATTGTTTTATTTCATGTTAGGTTCTTTATTATGGCTTAATGCCATATGTGCCAGAAGATGGAATTGTGCATTTGAAATACAGTGAACAGTTGAAACTAGCCTACAGTTTGGCCTGAAATACTTCGTTTCAAACAAACTGACTGCCTTTGCAGAAAAGATTAATAAAATCTGATTTTCTTTAGCAAACCGACAAAAATAGCTTCACTGTTTTGCAAGGTGCTTAATACATGACAGCCAAAAACATGGAAATAAAATAAAATCAGAAAACAAACTAACAACAATTTTAGCCTTTCATAATTATGTGAATTATGTGAATTCACTTCAAGCTCCCAGCCACAAAAATCAATTTTGTTTTCATTGACGTGCGAGCTTTGAATGAAGAGGAAACAGCAAAATCAGTAACAACCACACTTCAAGTAGCCAGAAACGGGAGACAGTACTGTTCATACGTGACTCAGCTATGCATGCGTGTGACCCCACTGGAAAGTGTTCAAATGAACCTAATGCAAACAATTGTGACTTCACGCTCATGGTAAGCAGTTTGCTGTTATGATGAATTGCACACTTTTCATCCTAAAGCCTTTGACACATTTTGCTGTTGACAGATGTTAGTGTGTCAGTTCTTACAAGCCAAAGTTACAAAAAGTTAACTGAAAACTAGAACACTGAAAAATTCTCAGAATTCTAAAAAATTCCTGGCTTTTTCCAGTTTTCTCCTGGATGAAAAATATTCTGGGTTTTTCCCAGACTTCCCAGTTGTCCTGGGGCATATACACCCTGTCCTGTATTAAGGCAGAAGAGGTTATGTTGATTAAGAAGGTCAGCCAAGAGGGCACCTCTCTGACAGGTTCTGGGAGAGCCCAAAAGGGGATAATGCGCAGTAAAGTCACCTAATAGCAGAAATGGGTGAGGTAGCTGCCAAATAAACTGGAGGAAATCTGCCCTGGTGACATCGAATGATGGAGGGATATAAATGGCGCAAAGGAAAAATGTCAGGTGAGGAAGGAAAAGGCGAACTGCAACAGCTTGTAGATGGGTAATTGGGGGGGGGGGGGGGGGGCAGAGGGTGTGTGTGTGTGTGTTTTGGGGCTTACGGACGCTCAACACCGAGGCTATCAGCGCCTTGACACACATTATAATAAACGAATGTGGACAACATTTGTAAAATGGGAGCATACATGCAAAGAAAGCGGGAAAGTGAAATGAGAAAAGAGAGTCAAGGACGTCACAGGAAATTGTCACTGGCTGGCCACTTACGTAAAATGTGGGCGAGCCAGTCACCCTGTGAAGAAATTAAAACCCACTCCCTAAAATCTTGGTAAAAACATTGGACAAGTCACAGAACATTAAAATTCTAATCACAATTGTCTGATTATTACCTAAAAGAGATGGCAGATCCGCCAGCAAGTCAGCCGCGGCCCACTGGTCAGAAAATAAAATGCAGTCCAATAAAACACGGTGCACAGTGACCTGGATGCCACAAGTGCCACACATTGGAGGGTCCTCTCACCAGAGCAGGAAGCCATGCGTCATAGGACTGTGGCCTATCCAAAGCCGAGTGAGGAGAACCTCATCCCATCTATGTGGCTGAAAGGAAGTAGACCAAACACACATTGTGGGCTTGACGAACCGGAGCTTATTGTCAGTCACTTCCAGCCACTCATCCTCCCATCGATGCAAGACTCTTGACCTCAACAGCGAGGTGAGAGCGTGCAGGGGGATGGCCCACTGAAATACTTGCAGATCGAGACACGCCTCCTTGACTGGGAGATCTGTCCTTTTGTGAACAGCATGACTCCCCCATAAGATGGAATGCCGACCTAAGGCGGAAGGTCAAAATGGACCGGAAAAAAATGCGAAAGCTCAAAGTGGTTGTGAGGACACACTTTTGTTTCCTGAAGGCAGAGTGCAAGGGGAGGCTGTGCTTCTAAAAGCAGCCATAAATCCTCTTTGTGGGATCGAAGACTGCAAACATTCCATTGAAGGAGAGTCACGATGATGAAAAAATGACAGGGTGTCACTTTGGTGTCAGCTGAGTACCAGCCTGTGAAGACTCACTGCTACAGGGCACAGAGGCAGGAGGATCCTGCTCCATGAGGTCCTCAGAAGCACCAGCTTTCTTGTGCTGTCAGTCTGTGGAGTCCAACGCAGAAAATGATTGGTAGGCAGAAAAAGATTGGTGGTGTGCACCGGCAACACAGAGGCCAGGCAGGCGAAGGTATCATCACATGGCGACACCGTCGAAGAGGACCTTTGAGTCAGCGAAGGAGAAGACTACTTCGAGCCTTTCCAGTTAGCAGAGGAAGACTCCAGTTTTGGATGGCTGGAGGGACGTAGGAAGTCTTCATAGGAGTACTCCTCCAGTCCTTCCTGGCCTGCTGGTTGTGTAGCTAGTGGCTTCGCCCCTTGAAGTGAGAGCTTGATTGCCTGTTGCACAGCTGGATGAGGGGACGGCGATGCTACCTTGACACTGGATGATTTCACAACCTCAGAGCTAAATCTGAGGTCGCATGTCTGCGTGTCCATGTCCTTCAAGGATAGAGATGTAGCAAGAACAGAACTACACTCCTGGAAATTGAAATAAGAACACCGTGAATTCATTGTCCCAGGAAGGGGAAACTTTATTGACACATTCCTGGGGTCAGATACATCACATGATCACACTGACAGAACCACAGGCACATAGACACAGGCAACAGAGCATGCACAATGTCGGCACTAGTACAGTGTATATCCACCTTTCGCAGCAATGCAGGCTGCTATTCTCCCATGGAGACGATCGTAGAGATGCTGGATGTGGTCCTGTGGAACGGCTTGCCATGCGATTTCCACCTGGCGCCTCAGTTGGACCAGCGTTCGTGCTGGACGTGCAGACCGCGTGAGACGACGCTTCATCCAGTCCCAAACATGCTCAATGGGGGACAGATCCGGAGATCTTGCTGGCCAGGGTAGTTGACTTACACCTTCTAGAGCACGTTGGGTGGCACGGGATACATGCGGACGTGCATTGTCCTGTTGGAACAGCAAGTTCCCTTGCCGGTCTAGGAATGGTAGAACGATGGGTTCGATGACGGTTTGGATGTACCGTGCACTATTCAGTGTCCCCTCAACGATCACCAGTGGTGTACGGCCAGTGTAGGAGATCGCTCCCCACACCATGATGCCGGGTGTTGGCCCTGTGTGCCTCGGTCGTATGCAGTCCTGATTGTGGCGCTCACCTGCACGCCGCCAAACACGCATACGACCATCATTGGCACCAAGGCAGAAGCGACTCTCATCGCTGAAGACGACACGTCTCCATTCGTCCCTCCATTCACGCCTGTCGCGACACCACTGGAGGCGGGCTGCACGATGTTGGGGCGTGAGCGGAAGACGGCCTAACGGTGTGCGGGACCGTAGCCCAGCTTCATGGAGACGGTTGCGAATGGTCCTCGCCGATACCCCAGGAGCAACAGTGTCCCTAATTTGCTGGGAAGTGGCGGTGCGGTCCCCTACGGCACTGCGTAGGAGCCTACGGTCTTGGCGTGCATCTGTGCGTCGCTGCGGTCCGGTCCCAGGTCGACGGGCACGTGCACCTTCCGCCGACCACTGGCGACAACATCGATGTACTGTGGAGACCTCACGCCCCACGTGTTGAGCAATTCGGCGGTACGTCCACCCGGCCTCCCGCATGCCCACTATACGCCCTCGCTCAAAGTCCGTCAACTGCACATACGGTTCACGTCCACGCTGTCGCGGCATGCTACCAGTGTTAAAGACTGCGATGGAGCTCCGTATGCCACGGCAAACTGGCTGACACTGACGGCGGTGGTGCACAAATGCTGCGCAGCTAGCGCCATTCGACGGCCAACACCGCGGTTCCTGGTGTGTCCGCTGTGCCGTGCGTGTGATCATTGCTTGTACAGCCCTCTCGCAGTGTCCGGAGCAAGTATGGTGGGTCTGACACACCGGTGTCAATGTGTTCTTTTTTCCATTTCCAGGAGTGTATAAGGGCCAGACAGTAGAACACAGGGTTTGCAACTAACAAATAACTTGCGAGTGACCTGGTAAGACACTTTTTCTTTTACTCGGATCTCCTGGATAGCTCAATCATCAAGATAATCAGGACAATCTCGAAAGGAGGTGGCATGGCCACCATTACAGTTGATACGGTAGGGAGGAGGCAGCAGACAATCATCCTCGTGTGCATCCCTACCACATGTTACACATTTGGCTGTGTGTTGACAAGACATTCTAGTGTGATTAAAACAATGACACTGGTAGCAGCACATTGTGTTTGTAATGTACACTTGGACTGTGACAATTTCATAGCCTGCTTTCATCTTGGACAGAAGCACCACTCTATCAAAGGTGAGAAAAGAGTGTGTGTGGGCACTAAGGAGGACTCTACTTTTTTCATCACCCGATGGACGGTAATGACACCCTGATCAGAGAGGTATGACTCGATTTCAGCCTGTCAGACCGTTTAGCAGCCTAGTGTAAATAACACCACAGGAAGAATTCAAAGTTCCATGTGCCTCTACGTGAACAGGGTAGCCAGGGAGAAGCAGGCAGCAAGCAGTTGTTGTGCTTTAGAATCGGAAGTAGTCTCCAAAAGCAAAGGGCCATTCCGTGAACAAGAGTAGGATTTCACAGAGCCAGCAATTCTGAATAATAAACGGATTTACCATTTTCAGTACGTGAAACCATGAGGAACTGTGTTGCAGCTGGAAGGGTCTTTGAATCGTTAGCCTCATTCTGTGCATGTTTCAGATGTTGATTGTGAAGATGGTTGGCATATTGCGAGGAAATCCACCATGATTGCCAGCATCTCCGACGGCGTGCTCCTTCCAACTGGGGGGCCCCTTCACAAGGGGGTGCACCCGCCTTAGGTGATTGTTCACATCTCAGGTCACACTTCCCGAACACCTGACAGAGGGACCAATCAGCAATTTGGGAAGGTAGGAGCTCTGGCAATCACCCCTCCCTGGGCCTGACCTGTACCAGGAGGCACATGCAAAACCTACCTGTTCAACCCAGGACTGGGAGTTATGCATTATCCAGTCACCTGTTACGCATCAGGTGCATGGGCTGACCTTCAGGAGCTCACAGGGAGAAAGATGAAAAAGAGGAACCTCAAACGCCGAAGCGGAGGAAGGAGAGAAGTAGGGAAACTACAAACAGAAAAGGGAACGATAAACTCTTGTCAGCAATGGACAATGTGGAACATTCCCATTAACAACCCAGACATGTTGCCCAAGAGAGAGGAAAAAGAATAGCAAGAAGACAGACATGCAGGATGGAAGGTAAAATATGCTGCAAAGGCTGGGGACCCTTGGTAGCCAAATACGAATCAACCAAATAGTGGTGAGCCCTCTGGGGAGAATGAATAACCTGAGAGGAAGCAGTAAAGGTGCTGCAAGACGACATCACTGAACCTTCAGAGAGCTCTTGATCCCCTCCTGTAGTCCTTGTGAAGATGAAGAGCACATTCCATTTTCAAGCTGACTACCCCTGATACAACAATATCATGAATAAAGGTATCTATGCACTGCTGTGCATTAATCACATCCTAAACTGCTTGAAAGGAGCCTAATATTTTTGAACTATGGACATACAAACAGGCTACTGGCAGACTGAGGTTCACGAGGCTGGCTGGGAAAATATTGCTTTCATAGCTCCTGGCAGCCTCTATGTGTTCAAAGTTATGTCATTTTGTCTGTTTAACATTCCAGTCTCCTTCAAGCATGTGATGGACAACCTACTTCGACACTTTAAATACACAGTATCTTTGCTATCTGGATGACACTGTCAGTTTTTCTAAGACATTTGAACACTGAAGCCATCTGACAACCGTTTTGAAGTCTGTTCAGACTGCAGGCCACTGCTTGAATCTGAGAAAGTGCATCTTCCCCATTAAAGAAATAAAAATATTGGAGCATCTAGTGAATGGTGGTGGAGTCCATCGTCATCCAGAGAAAATAAGAACAGTTACAGATTTTCTGACTCCTTGACACATTTTTAACGTTAAAAGTTTTCTTGGAATGTGTTGTGTTATTGGAGATTTGTAAATGACCTCCATATCAAGGCATGTCCCTTGCACAAACTATTGCAGTGGTAGACAAAATTTTCCTAGAAAAAGGTAAAAGAAAGATATTTCCTCCAGTCCTAGCATTGTATGACGAGAATGGCAAGACAGAACTATACACTGAAATTAGCAATTACGAGGTAGGTGCACTTCTAGAACAAATTCAGAAAGTGCTGAAAAGGTGATAGCTTATGCTTCCAGAGCTCTCTCCAAGTCTGAGATGAAGTATGTTACAACCAAGAAAGAGGGCCTTGCAGTTATTTCGGCCCCCAACAAGTCTCAGCCATATTTATTTGGTAAACCATTCACTGTTGTGACGGACCACCACACACTATGCATACTGAGTAGTGAGATGGGAAGCAAGGATTCAGGAATGTGACACCACAGTGGTACAAAAAAGTGGATACAAACAGCAGAACACAGCAGTGTGGATGAAAACTCTGTCACCGCTGCATTAAATGACACTGTTACTGAGCAGAGGGAAGGTCCGGCACTGCTGAAAATTGTAGAAGCTTTGAAGGATGAGAAACTAATCAAAGGAGAATCCCAGTTAACAAACTTAACACTGTATACAGGAAACTAGATACACTGGGGTGCAAATGGTTGCTCATCAGCCCAGCTCATCATGGCCAACCATCACAAAATATTTCCACAATACTTCACCACAAGGTCAACTGGGATTTTTGAAGACTCTAGATAGAATGAGATGCAGGTATCACTGGGCTGGTCTCTAATGATCCATTAGACACTTTGTGAGTCACTGTAAGGATTGCCAGCAACAGATGAATATGAAGCAATTACCTCCAGGGCATCTGGTACCAATTCCCCTGCAGCAGCAGCATTCCACCAAACTGGAACTGACCACATGAAGTAGAAAAATGGGAATCAATGGAAAATAGTCTGCACCAACTACCTCAAGCACTATGCTGTCACCAAAGCTGTTCTGACTTCTGAAACTCCAAAAATAGCAAGTTTCTTCTAGAAGACACTATTTTGAAGCACCAAGCACACTGTGTGATGATCTCTGATTGTGAAAAAGTTTTCCAGTCAAGACTAGTATCAGAGGTCATTTTATGTTGCAACATCAGCCACAGGATGACAACTGCTTACCATCCACAGAAAAATTACCTCACAAAACACTTTTAATTAGAAGTTCATAGATAAGCTCTTGATGTACTTTGATATTGAAATAGAGACTGGAATAAAATATGACCTATTGTGATATTCACGTATAACACAATGAAGCAAGACACTATCCACCTTCACACTGTTCTTTCTGCTCCATGGTTACCAGGTAGAAACTAAAATGGATACCCATGTCCTCTGTATGGAGCACTACTACAGAGCTGAGGGCAGATCGAGGATGGAGGTTTCTCATTCAAGGAAGGTGACGACTCACTTGAGACTGAAGCATTGATGGGAAGGCTACCTTTGATGGTCATTGTAGAGAAGAGTATGTGACAACATGACCAGAATGCGAGGATCTGCCACTGGTGGCATATAAAGGACCATTGACGAGATCTAGATCCAGGGTACTGTAGTCAGCTCCAATGAGAACTTCTGAAAATGCGGGTTGCTGTTACTCTTGGAGATGGAGTAATGTTGTGAGCTGTGCTGCATGCAGTGTGGCAAAGTGGTCAGCATCATTGACTGGCATGCTGAATGTCTTCAGTTCAAACCCAACCACCAGTAATTATTTGTTCTTAGTATTTATCATTTCTGGATGGTTTCCATAATAGATTATATCTGCAGTGCCTGTATATTCAAAGTCTGTAAAAATAGCAACACTCTCCATTCAGTTCTGTTCTGTTATTTTCTGTTCTGGCTGTATGTTCAGAATAAATGTGCTCTCAGTGCTAAGTGTTGCATTTCATTGACAACTCTGCTTTTATATTTGGATTTGACTGTGGTTATATTGTGGTAATACTTTCAGTGGGATACAGATTCACAGAATGAATGGGTGATAAGGAAGCAAACGACATGCAATTACTTGTAACTAGCCACTGGAGGCTACGGGCCGCTCACAGCAAACTACTCAAAAAATACCTCTGAGTATATGCTTGATTTTTGTCAGTGGAGCTTATGTTAGCTCTGCAGAAATAAAACTAAATGTGCAGAGAATGTTCTAAGCAAAAAGTTGCAACTGCTTCTGATTAGGAAATACTGACAGTAAAGAAATCCCCTGACACATGGTCTTATCAAGATTTGATATGTCAAACTTAAAAGCACTACATTTTTTTAAAACAAATAGTAAAGTAACCAGTTTCAGTTGTTGAAGAACTGTCTCCAAATCACAGCTCCTCTTAAAACAATGACCACAAACGAAAAGCTAGAAAAGAATGTTGTGATTTTGTAAATGCTATTTTCATAGATGCAGACAGTACTGTGGAAGGCAACTGCACCTGACATGATGTTCCAAGGACCAGGAAGGTCAAAGAAGAATTAACTTGTGTAATACTGAAAACAATGAAACAATTATCTGATGTGCAGGGCAGCACAAGATCCTCTACTGACAGTTGGTGTTCAATGCTCACCACCACCACCACCACCACCACCACCAGCAGCAGCAGTGGACATCACATTCCAGGCAAATCAATGACCCACTTGGCAGAAACTCACAATACTTAACAATTTTTTTGGTACCACATCTCACGGTAAGACAATATACGGCACCACTTACTCCATTCTTGCATTTTTCAAATTCTGTGCTACACCATTCATACCCTGAAAAACAAATCTCTTGAACTTGGAAGTTGCAGTAAATGACACCACCACTGACTGCAAGTGTGTTATGGAACATAGCAGCAGGAATTTTGACCAAAGTAATGTTAACATTAATCTATATGTTTTGATATGTCATTTTTGGAGAACAATGTGATAAATGGATGTATAGCAATTTTTCTTAAATACAGCTTAGAAGGTAGCTGAAAGAGTAAAAGTGTTGAGTTGTGAAAATATTTTTGAAGCAGCAGCTCTTTAACTGCATGAAGATATTTAGAACAATATATATATGATATGAGAGTATGGAAACATTCATCCACACATGAGAAGCTTTGTTGAACAATGTATTTATCTGGAGACACACACACACACACACACACACACACACACACACACACACACACACTGTAATTGTCTGTGGGACTTCACAGTATGAATGAAATTGCAGCAAATGAGCAGTTGCCGATTCCTTGCTTACATTTAACATATTTTCTATCGCAAATGGCCACTGATGAATAACAAATAGAGCAAAAAGTCTGACATACAACTTTTTTTTTCAAATCTAGACAACACAGAAATAAAAATAATTAATACAGATTTAATGACAATATTATGAAAATACAAATATTATGAAAATTTTCATAATATTGGCATTATTCCATACTAGATTTTCCACTGTTTACTTAAAGATTTAAGCTGTCTGACCACAATATGGAAAATTATGCAAGTTTTCTGGTCAGGTGTGCTGGCACAAATGAGTACCACCAATGCTTACAAGTTTGGCTTTTCAAACAAACTGGTCAGAATCTAATAATGTGGAATCACTAAATCCAATACCTGTAATACAGGGCACCTCAAGAGAATGTTTATATGTAAAATGATCTCTGTGCATGAGCAACAAATCGGAGGAGAGTGAGGGGTATGATCATGGTTTGCTTGGTCTTTAGAAATTCGGCTGATATGGAGTGCTTCTTGAGACTGGACCTGCATTCTGTGTGCAAGAATTTTACAAAAACGGTGATTCGGTGACTGTAGCATGGATGAAATTTTGCAGTGATCGCGGACTGAATAATGTATACGAGGCTCAAGTTTTCCCCTTATTATTACTTAAAGATTTAAGCTGTCTGACCACAATATGGAAAATTATGCAAGTTTTCTGGTCAGGTGTGCTGGCACAAATGAGTACCACCAATACTTACAAGTTTGGCTTTTCAAACAAACTGGTCAGAATCTAATAATGTGGAATCACTAAATCCAATACCTGTAATACAGGGCACCTCAAGAGAATGTTTATATGTAAAAAGATCTCTGTGCATGAGCAACAAATCGGAGGAGAGTGAGGGGTATGATCATGGTTTGCTTGGTCTTTAGAAATTCGGCTGATATGGAGTGCTTCTTGAGACTGGACCTGCATTCTGTGTGCAAGAATTTTACAAAAACGGTGATTCGGTGACTGTAGCATGGATGAAATTTTGCAGTGATCGCGGACTGAATAATGTATACGAGGCTCAAGTTTTCCCCTTATTAGGAAATGGATCAAAAAATTTGAGGAAACTGGTTCTCAACACTGGCCGAGGTGATCAACAATGGGTGAATCTGTGGAGCGTGTAAACCGATCTGTTTGTGATGATCCTAATCTCTGCATTCATAAGCACGCAAGCTTTTTAAATGTGCATAAATTATCACTGCAATGAATTCTGCAAAAATATCTTAAACTGCACTCTTACAAAATCCAACTGTTACTAAAATTAAAGCCTCAGGGTGCCAGACACAGTGTGCCCTTCATTTAACATCATCTTTTCTGACAGCTCATTTTCACCTGAATAATCTTGTCAATAAGCAAAATTGCCACTACTGAAGCGGCTTGCATCCTCAACTGAAGCATGAGAAACCCCTTAATTCATCAAAAGTTACTGTATGGGCTGGGGTATTGGTTCGAGGAATAATTGGTCCACACTTATTTGAGGACGAGAGCAGCTGTGCAGTTACAGTGAATTCAGAATGGTATGTGACAATGTTAAATGACTTTTTGGTGCCTGATGTGTGAAACTGTCCTGGTTATAACCAAAGAACATCGTTTTAGCAAGACATAGCCACGGCACACATGTCCAGTGCGTCTATACTGTGAGTTTGTAAGGTTTTCCCTGGTAAATTGATCTCCAGGAGGGGTGATATAAAATGGCCCCAACACAGTCCAGATTTGTGCGCCATGGATTGTTTCTTATGGGTATATGTCAAATCTAGAGTGCATGTCAATAATCAAACTTCTCAGGAGCAATTCAAAGCAAACATTCATAGCGAAGTGGCAACCATCCCAGAATCTTCAAGCCAAGGTGTCAAGCAAAATTTTGTTCATCATTTAAATGAGTGCCATAGGCATTCTGACCAGGGGTGTGGGTGGAAACATATTCCTCAGGGCTAACAACCCTGAGTAGTATCTTTAGGAGATTTGTCCCCCTGACTCAAGAAGCAGCCAACAAGGGAGACACACTTTGTTAGAGATTTTACCCCAAGGAGCACCCAGTCTCCCATTTCCAAGGAAATGAAAAATAGCCATTAAGATTCTGGGGGCTTATGACATCATCCAAAGAATGACGTTGGAGGATTCTGAAACCTGCCTTAAACAACAAACCCAAAAATCAAACTCACCCAGCCACTTTTAATGTCAATTCACTCCAAAAAACAGGAAAACTTAAAACTTTAATAAATTTGGTAAGGGGAAAAATATAATATAACAGCTCTGCAACAAACAAGATTTACTGATGAATATCATTTCAAATCAGAAGGATTCAGGACATTTAAGGGGACACCAGCAAAAAGACTTATGATGAATGACCCCAATTTGGAACAGGTTTCACGGTAAACAAATGCAAATTAAACTCAATAACAGAATTTAAATAAATTAATGAAAGACTTTCCACACTAACAATTGAACTGCCAAACAAAGCTTATACTATTTTAACATTATGAAAAAGGAAAGTTGCTACTCACCATATAGCGGAGATGCTGAGTCACAGGTAGGCACAACAAAAACTGTCACAAATAAAGCTTTCAGCCAGTAAGGTCTTCATCAAAAATAGACCACCCACACACACACACACACACACACACACACACACACACACACACACAGACAACTGAAGCCTGAACTTTAGTTGTGGCTATCTGCGACTCAGCATCTCCGCTATATGGTGAGTAGTAACTTTCCTTTTCATAATATAATCCTGGATTTTCCATTGTTTGGCTTCTACTATTTTAAATACACATGCACCAACAACTAAGAGAAACAGAACACAGACAAAGCAAACAAAAATTTTGGCAGAATAAGTCAAACACCCTACATCACATCCCACTGAAAAACACAGTGTTTCTACTTGGATACTTTAATGCACAAATTGGCAAAGAATGTCAGTACAGATCAACAGTAGTAGAAAAATTCCCTGCACATAAAAGAACCAGTGTAAATGGGGAAAGACTATGCATGCAGGATAACATAGTACTAAAATTCATCAAAAAACTTCCTAGAGAACAAACTACATGGGTAGTTCCAAATACGATTTGTGGTGAAAAACAACTTAATCACAATGCTATCAGTATCCAATGCAAAAGTTGACAAAAGTGTTGGTTTAGTTTCAGATCCACCATCCATCATCATATTCAAGACCAGACCAGTACTTCAAAAGAAAATTAACACAAAAAGTTTGACATACAGAAGTTATCTAAAAAAAAAATGAGTACAAAATGCAGCTAGAAAAATATCTAAATGTTGGGAACAAATTCAAAAAGACATTATTGAGACTGCAAATGAAACCATGCCGTTTAAAAAGAAATGGAAACATGCTTGGTGGAATAAAGATTGTGATGAGTTAATTATAAAAAGACAACAAGCTTGGAACATCTGGAATGCAAATAAAAACGATAAGAACACAAAAAAATTATAGAAGCAAGGAAACTTGCATCAAAAGGTCTCAAAAAGGTCAGAGTGCAATGTATAAAAGATCAATTAGTGTCAACTGAGTCACACTTAAACCAGAACACCACAAGGAAGTTTTAGAAAACATTCAAAAAAGACACACACACCACAAAGTTTACAATTTATAAATAAAAAAAATAGCATTGCATATAACAGCACTGAGAAATGCAGAATACTTACTGACAACTTCAAAGAACCACACAACTGTGATCTACTAAGAGAAGAATTTAATTTTGATAATGTAATCCAAACACAACCAGACACAAAGCCACCAACATCAGAGGAAATCAGAGAAATCATGAAATAACTTAAAAATAACAAAACATCAGAAGACATTATAGTTCCTGAATTTCGGAAACAAACTAGTGATAACATTATTCTATGTATAATACAAACTATTAATGAAATTTGCACAACAAACAGCTTAACAGCTTACCATCAGAATGGACATTAATATTAATCCATCCACTACATAAGAAAAGAAAGCCAACTGATCCTACAATTACAGAGGGATCTCCCTCTTGCCAGTAACATATCAGATCCTGACCATAGCACTTTTAAAGAGAGCTGAAGGAATACTCGACCCATAGCTAGTAGAATATCATGCAGGATTTAGGTAGGGGAGGTCTTGCACAGAGCAAATACTAAATCTAACAAACTTAATAGAAAATGAGGAAAACCAGAAACTTGAAATAAGAGACACTTTCATAGATTTTAAAAAACCATATGACTCAACTGATAGAAATGCACTAGTCAGCATTACACAGGAATTTGGACTCAACAATAAAACAACAGAGATAATTAAAGAAACTTTAACAAACACAACATCAAAAGTAAAATTTATGGGGGAACTGTCAAACACTTTTGAAATAAAATCAGGAATAAGACAGGGAGATGGTTTATCACATCTACTTTTTAAATGCACATTAGAGAGTGGAGAAAATGTGTCAATACTAAGGGTGTTCACCGAGGAAGAAACCAAAATAAAATCACCACAGATTGTCCAGCTTTTGCAGATGACATGGCTTTAATTACTGACTCACTGGATAGTGCCAAAGAACATACTGCATAACTACAGAAACAAGCAGACAAAATAGGACTTAATGTATCATTCAAAAAACACATTTCATGAGAAACAGCAATCTTAAAATTCATAAAACACACTATCTAAAACCAACTATTTTAAATCCCAAGAGAATGGAAAACAAGCAACACAAAACAAAAGATAGCCAGAGAAAATTAATACATAAAATGGATAAAACATTCCAAATGACAAAAAATATGTATAAAAAAAATAAAAATAAAAAAAAACTTTGTCCTTGAACACAAACGTAAGAAAGTGATAAGGCCTGGAACACTATATGCAGCAGAAATACCAAAACTAACAAGATTTGGGAATCTCGAAAAACTGGAAAAAGTTGAAAAGAACAATTCTAAGGCAAATACTGGGATCTAGAAGTAACAGTACTGTAGAATACAAATTAAGCTCAAACAGAAATATCTATTTGAAAATGGAAAAGATAACTGATGAAATGAGGAAAAGAAAACTATAGTCCTATGGACACACATACCGAACAGATAACAACACACTAACCACGAGAATACAGCTACAAATCCAAACCCAAATGGCTCACTGAAATTGAAAAAGTGATGAAAAATAGAGGAAATAGAATGGACACAATAGATAACAGAATACTTTTTAGAAAAGCAACACAAAAAGTAGGATTTCAGGAAAGAAAGAGGTCTGCAAAAGGCAGAAAGTGGACCCAGGAAAAAAAGAGCGACACTCTGAAAGGATGCAGGAAGTGTGGGAGCAATGAAAATTAAACTCAGAGAACAAAACCAAGGTTCATTGACCATGCCCTCCAAAAGGATTATTCGAATAAATAACTACATACATAAATATTAATCTGGAGAAAAACTATCTACATGATTTTCAGCAATTAGAAACAGGAATACATGCATGTAAGAAAACATGGATGTATTCATGGATGAAAAAGGCCTGGAAGTATTACCTCCAATTATGTTTTCAGGTACAACAACAGACCGCGAGTTAAACTGACAATAGCAGATAAACACTGTTTACAGTAAGTTAAAACAGTAATGTCTGTAATGAAAAGGCTGGCTTAGGGTGCACTGTCATGAACATCTTAAGCCATATATGCAACATGGAATCACACAACAGAGGGAACTTCGTCAGAGAAATGAAAAGAGTATTTACATTATAGGACCGAGCGAGGTGGCGCAGTGGTTAGCACACTGGACTTGCATTTGGAAGGACGACGGTTCAATACCGCGTCCGGCCATCCTGATTTAGGTTTTCCGTGATTTCCCTAAATCGCTCCAGGCAAATGCCGGGATGGTTCCTTTCAAAGGGCATGGCCGACTTCCTTCCCCATCCTTCCCTAATCCGATGAGACCGATGACCTCGCTGTCTGGTCTCCTCCCCCCAAAACAACCAACCAACCATTATAGGAAAAAATTACAGAAAAAATGACTTTGGAAGAGAAGCTGAAAGAATCTTTTAGTAATCGTTTTAAGGATATTAAAATCTCATCATTTCCCTCACTGTATTCAAGACCATTGTGGTTGCCATTACGAAATCCCACTGTTCATCCCGTAAGAAACGGAACTTCAAACAACTGTGGAGTCTTTCACACTGACTACAGACCTTTGAAAAAATGAGCTCAATATTCCAGTAACATATTAAAACAAGCATTACCAACTGAATTCCAATGCCTCAAAACTCAAAACTGATCTTTCCCTGCAACCCTAAAAATTTTTATGGTATAGGAAGAACCCCATAGTGTGGCAGAGTGTGTAACCAGAGAATGAGCCTAATTTGCTTGTTTACCCTGTGAATAACAAATCTCACATACCACATTACAAGAAAATGAACTATCATTAGACCTAGCTGTATCACTTATTTACAATCGAAGACAATGTCACAAAACTGTATTTTTTCAACCTCTGTATTGTAAATTATTATGAACTGTGTTGTGTAGTGTATTGTAAAGTATTATATAAGTCAGTTCAAATGGTTCAAACGGCTCTGAGCACTATGGGACTTAACATCTGTGGTCATCAGTCCCCTAGAACTTAGAACTACTTAAACCTAACTAGCCTAAGGACATCACACACATCCATACCCGAGGCAGGATTCGAACCTGCGACCGTAGCAGTCGCGCGGTTCCGGACTGAGCGCCTAGAACCGCTAGACTGTATAAGTCAGTGTTATAAGTTGTAATGTATGTAGTGTGTAAGCTGTTTTATGTACACATTGTCTAGATCATAAGCATGGTGCACAATAGGTGTAAAAGCATATCACTATAGACAAAGATGCTGGATGAAACGAGTTTACCTATCAAGAGAGTATTGCGTGAAGTCTTCAATGGCTAATGTAGCAGAATATTGTCTTTCACAAAACACAAAGAAATTCTGGTCATATGTAAATGCTCTTAGCGAATGAGACAGGAACTGAAATTTGGCAAAAGCTGAACTCCATTTTCAAATGTTCCTTTACAAAGGAAAATCTAGAAAAATTGCCAATTTAATTCTTGTACCAATTAAAATACAAGTGAAATGTGTGTTAATGTCAGTTGCTGTCAGTAACAGCTGAAATTGTGACAAATGAACAAAGCTCCTGGGCCCGATGGAGTCCCTAACAGATTTTATACTGAATTTGCAGCTGAATTGGCTCCTCTTCTAACTATAATCCAATGTAGATCATCGAACACGAAACTGTACCCAGTACGTGGAAGAATGCACAGGTCACATGCTTTTACAAGGTTAGTAGAAGCAACCAACCAAACTACTGCCCACTATGCTTGACTCTGAATTGTTATAGAATCTCACAACATATTCTGAGCTCAAACATAATGCGTATCCACAATGAGCCACGAAGTTTCACAATGCACTATCTTGAACAGAATGATCTCTCCTGTGCTAACTACACTATGTTATCAAAAGGATCTGGACATCTGGCTGAAAATGATGCACAAGTTCATGGTGCCCTCCATCAGTAATGATGGAATTCACTATGGTGTTGGCTCACCCTTAGCCTTGATGACAGTTTCCACTCTCACAGGCAAACGTTCAATCTAATGCTGGAAGGTTTCTTGCCGAATGGCAGCCCATTCTTTAGGGAACGCTGCAGTGAGGAGAGGTATTGATGTTGGTTGATGAGGCCTGGCATGAAGTTGGCATTCCAAAACATCCAAAAGGTGTTCTGTAGGATTCAGGTCAGGACCCTGTGCAGGCCAGTCCATTACAGGGATGTTATAGTTGTGTAAGCACTCCGCTACAGGCCGTACATTATGAACAGGTGCTCGATCGTCTTGAAAGGTGCAATCACCATCCCCGAATTGCTCTCCAACTGTGGGGAGCAAGAATGTGCTTAAAACATCAATGTAGGCCTGTGCTGTGATAATACCATGCAAAACAACGAGGGGTGCAAGCCCCCTCCATGAAAAACATTACCACACCATAACACCATGACCTCCGAATTTTACTGTTGGCACTACATAAGCTGGCAGATGATGTTCACCAGGCATTCACCATACCCAAACACTGCCATCGGATCACCACATTGTGTGCCATGATTCGTCACTCCACACAACATTTTTCCACTGTTCAATCATTCAATGCTTACGTTCCTTACACCAAGCAAGGCGTCATTTGGCATTTACCAATGTGATGTGTGGCTTATGAACAGCTGCTTGGCCATGAAATCCAAGTTTTCTCACCTCCCACCTAACTCTCATAGTATTTGCAGTGGATCCTGATGCAGTTTGGAATTCCTGTGTGATGGTCTGGATAGATGTCTGCCTATTACACATAACGGTCCTCTTCAACAGTCAGCGGTCTCTGTCAATCAACAGACGAGGTCGCGCTGTACACTTTTGTGCTGTATGTGTCCCTTCACATTTCCACATCAGTACCACATTTCACTATCACATCAGGAACAGTGGACCTAGGGATGTTTAGGAATGTGGAAATCTCACGTACAGACGTATGACGCAAATAACACCCAATCACCTGACTACACTAAAAATCTTTAAGTTCTGCAAAGTGCCCTATTCTGCTCTCCCTCACAAAGTCTAATGACTACTGAGATCATGATATGGAGTACCTGGCAGTAGGTGGCAGCATAATGAAGCCAATATGAAAAACTTACGTTTCTGGGGTGTCCGGATACTTTTGGTCATGTAGTGTAGCATGGATTCCTAGAACATTGAGCAAGCAAAGTGTAACCGGCATTTTTCTCACATGACATAATGAAGGCTATGGATCAAGATAGTCAGGTATATGGAGTATTTATTGATTTCTGAAAAGCATTTGAATCAGTACCACATCTACACTTCTTGTCAGACGTACTATCATATGGTGTATCAAGCAAAGTTTTTGAGTGGATCGAGTATTTTTTGGGTAGGGAGGACCATTATTTTGGATGGAGAGTCATCATATGACAGGGTAGAAGGGAAATGTGTTGGGACCCTTGCTGTTTATGTTGTATATTAATGAGCCTGCAGATAATATTAATAGTAACCTCGGACATTTTGCAGATGATGCAGCTATCTATAATGAAGTACTGCCTGAAAGGAGCTGCATAAATATTCTATAAAACATCGATAACATTTCAAAGTGGTGCAAAGATTGGCAACTTGCTTCAAATATTCAGAAATAGAAAACTGTGCACCCCAAAAAACGAAAAAGCATGGTATCCTAAGACTATAATATCAATGAATCATAGCTGGAATTGGCCACCTCATACAAATACTAGGGTGTAACACTTTGTAGGAATATGAAATGGAATGGTCACGTAGGCTCAAGTCATAGGTAAAGTAGTGGTAAACTTTGGTTTATTGGTGAAATGCAGTCACTCTACAAAGCAAATTGCTTACAAACCACTCATGCAACCTATTCTACAAAAAGGCATTTAAAGAAATTATTCTTCCTGTGTCCCACGTGTGAATGGGATGGGAAGAAACGCTAATAACTGGTATAATGGGATGTACTCCCTGCCATGCACTTCCCAGTAGTTTGCAGGGTATAGACGAATATGTAGAAGTAGACTGATGTGCCCTAAGTACATATCTGTACAAAACATTATTTACAGGACCAATAAAAATCACAATCACTTGTACAACTTGTACTGCACGCTACAGATGGACCAATAAATGTAATACAATCAATACTTAAATCTGAAAATGCTACAGCAATAATACAGCACTTTCATTCCACAAATGAAAAGACCCTACCTATGAAGCCAACATATATAATTGACACATCTAACTGATAAACTAAAACTGGACATGATGTAGCTACAAATTAACATAATCTGAATTAGATTTGGAAGTACTGTCACATTACCCAAATAAATTTTACAGAAGTTAAGTGTCACTTCATAATTGTATATGGACACATTTGCAAGATGATAAAGTGGTTCATTATACCATTATCAAACTGCAAAAAACTTAAGGGTGCTTAAGTTTTTGTAACATATCCATGTTCCTCCAAGTAATGATGGAATGTTTCATAATTATTATTTGGCTTTAATTATGAAAGCCAGAAGCATAATCTATTTACGAACAGAGTACATGAAATACAAAATGATGAATAAATTCAAATTTGGGTTTGAAATTGTGAACATTAAACAATGTTTTTTTGGTAAACCAGTAGTAAACAAACTGAGAAACTAGCAATGAAGGTTTGGTTGTTACCGTGGTGCTATTGATTGTATTGTTAAGTAGATGAAAGAGAAAGTATGGGAATGATTGAATAGAATGACAGAGTAACAAAGGCAGTGACAAAAGGGAGGCCTTTTAAGGTAATGTAAGAGTTTTTGTAGCAATGAAGAAAACAGGAAGCTTTGAAATATTAAGACACTTAATTGCAACAAGGTATGTGAATCAGTTCGTGTGTGTGTGTGTGTGTGTGTGTGTGTGTGTGTTTGACGTTTACGGGCGCTAAACAGCGGGGTCATCAGCGCCCAAAATCAGTTCGTGCCCTATTTCAAGTAAAACCATCTACTATGTTTAGCGCACACAATTCATCAACCACAAAGTGTGAATTCCTTTAAACATTTAACTGTCTAACCTTAAGGCTGCCAAATTAGATAAAATGATTATATTGCAAGTTCAGTAGTTATTTTCAATACAGGAGACACAAATCTTATGCCAGGAAGTTTGTTTTCACACATGCTCATACCTTTCATCCTACTGAAATGTGTGGAATTGTATGTGTACTGTGTGCAATTAATACAACTGAAGAATCTACCTGAAGTGCAGTACAACATCTGCATTTTTGAAGTTTTTCAGAAATGATAGCATTTTTATTGATAGGGGTGGAGATGCAATGAAAGAAAAGGTAAAATCCAGTTTGGCATTCAGTTGTACAGGTGTAATCATATAATCTTCCACATGTGATGGCATTTATTAAGTAATCTTATCTGACAGGTTACAGATCAATGAAACATAATTTTCCACCACAAGCAATATTTAGCATGAAAGGTGATATAGTAAACCACACATTACTTTGTCATTGAACAAAGACTACAATGGTGTTCTTCAAATTGTCACAGATTACGACAAAAATGAGGATTTTTGTGGGCACACTGTAAATCAATATTTCAGGAGTAGCTAAATGTCTAAGCAGAAATGTGCTAAGGCAGCATCTGATAAAGAGATCTCATCTGTAAACTCACTCTTTCTGCCAAAATAATGATATTGTGACATCAGTTAAGATGGGCTTCACAAAATGCATTTAAATAATAAAAAATAATAAAGAAAGAAAAAATTATGAATATGGACAGTTTGAAAATTAGAACATATGAATTTTTTGTTTACCGTGCTTTGTATCACGATTCCTCCTAAGCTCTAATGCTGATGGCAATGACTGTCTTGCTCTGCTAATAATGGATGAGTCAGGAATAATAATAAGTGGTCCGTGTTGATTACATTCACCAGTATTACTATGCTCACAATCTTCACACCCTGAAATTATAAAGGTTTAGCAATAATTCTTATCATCTGGTAATGGAACGTTTATTTTCTCTGGAATAAAGCTTTCAAGAGGAAAATTATAAAAAATTTTATATACTACAACAACCAGTTTTCAGCACTGATATAAGAAATATGCTTAAATCAACACCAAGTTACTGTGGTGCATTATTATTTCATTCACTGCAGTAAAAACAACATCTTTTTGTGGAATAATTAAGCAATTCTGTTATAAATTGTGGATGATACTGGAACAAAGGCTCCTATTATTTTCCGCTTAAAATGGTTTAATTAAATTTTTACCTACTTAGGAAGGGGTTCTTTTGATTAGTTGCAATGTTTAAAAAGGCAAAGTTAATAAACTGAGGTGAATTGGCCAGCAAATTAAAAACGAAGTCAAGGCCAAAGAACAATTCATGTCAACTGCAAATATCCAGTTAAAATTAATGACCAAGTTCTTTAACACGTAAGTCTTAAACACTTAATAAGTACTTTTATTTTAGAAACCTTCTTATACTCAACAGCCTTATCACTCACATAAGTTGGAGTCATCAAACATGTCATAAGGAACTTGGTAGGCAGCATCTGCAAATGTAGGTCATCATTTGATATCTAGAACAAAATACAGCAACACAGCTGCTAGATATTTAAAATACCAAATACAACTCTAACCTTGAAATGTAATCAAGGTTACTGTCTCTTCCTATATCTTTTATCAAACTGTCACAACGAAAATCGGGGGATATTCGCGAAAATAACACTCCTCTCTCTGATTTTATTCAATGCCATTGAAATGTCAAAATAAAAAGTTCGCACAACAACAAAAATTGTCAGAACTGTAGTTTTTAGAGGCAACGTCGTCATTTAGTCTTAATTGTTATAACGCCAAGCACTCGCACTACATTCTTCAAGCACTTTAAATTTTGATGCTTTCCCTTTAAATTTGTTTTTGTTGCGTCGTAATCTCTGCACGTGAGCTCAGACAAATTTTGCTCAACTTGAAATGTCATAACTTACACGGACATGTTTTCAAATTATTGTAAGTTTATTTAAAATTAGTTCTAAAAATAATTTAAAATTACAGGTACGACAGACGTAGTTTTAATTTTTCGCATTTCCTAAAATTCGTTCCGAAATACGCAATATCGTTCCACAGACAATGCATGTGGTAGACATATTTTGAATGGTGAATCATGGGTAAAATTGAGCGCGAACCGATGGCCAAGGACTGTTTCGTGTGACGGCACCCATTTCGCCAACAGGTGGCAGTAGTTCCAAAAATGGCAATCAGCTGAGTTGTTGCAATTTATTGAGTCTCCGAATTTCGGTCCGAGTAACGCTTCGAATTCTTGCTACCGGATCTCAGATTAATTTTCGCTAGCACGACGTGTACTTCTGTTTTGAAAGCTAATCTGCCATTACTGATAAATCGTAGTGGAATCTAGAAGTGTATTTCTAATGTACTTAAGAGAGAGGAGACGATAGGTTGGTGCATAAAGGATTTTTGAAAATGAGTACACAGTTAAAATCAACAGGTTTATTCAAAATAAAATTTTCTATTAAGCAACAATAAATTTTAGGCATATAAATATTTATAAACAATAAAAGTTAATTGCAAAATACAGTTGTTTATATGTGATTCCTCTTGTATAATAGTGCGTTTAAATCACAGCCTTTTTGATCTTAATACTATATCTTGCATTTTGGTAACATGGAAACTAAGTATTATTTCGTTTAATATATTTGAGCATAGTATGTTTTAATGTCCAGATGCGCAGTAAACATACATCATGAACTAAAGTGTGCTCTCTTCAAAATAATTTTAACTTTAGAATCCCTATTATATCAATTACAAGCTTTGACAGGATCACATTTTTTTTTACATTAAGTATAAATAAAATCACAAAACTATACAAATTTTAAGAAGTGTCAAAACATAACTTATAATTTTGAAGATACATTACATATTTGACAACAGCAAATGTGCAGGGTGTTTTTATTAGTTTTACTACAAGTCACATTACTGATAATCAAAAACATGACAACATTTTTGAAACAGATAATCAACTCACAGGTAATTAAATATAACTGTCTTTTCAGCTATAAGTTGATACAATGTTATTGACAGCGTGCTATTGGCAGCCAGTGATATAAAGTATGGTCTTGCTATCTGAAATATACCTATTCAAAATTGTTTAATATGCTGCTGCAGGGTTGCTTTATTTCTTTGGAAATACAAGAACATTCTATTTTGTTTTTAATTCTTTTTATATGCATGGAAAATTTTTAAACACTTCTTGTTGCCCTTGTATGGGTGTTTGATGAAGTTGACACAAAAAATACCTGCACCTATCTTCTGTACCATTGAGGCACACCAACTTGGGCAGTATTGTGAAAGTTGTACATTTTATATTGGGTCCTATCCACTAATGTTGTGCATTGTGTCTGTATACTTGTAAGGGAACTGTCAGCACGGTTAGATATAAAACAAGCCAAGAAGCAAATAATCGGCCAAAATTTATTATTGGAACTCACCCCCCACCCCCGGAAAAAAAAACACACAGACAGACTGATGTGTAATTTAGCATGCGGTGTAGGTTAGGTTGGAAGTTGATAATTTGGTTGTGAGTTGGCAAAGCCAGTGAATGTGAAATCAGTAAAATCTGGTTGTGGTAACAAATTGTCCTGTAATAAAGCCTAATATTAATATTTGTGTCCTACTGAAATGCGCTTTGGGGGGAAGGGGGGTGTCCAATATGAAACTTTTACCAAATAATTAGTGAAGCGCTTATGTACAAAAGATTAATCTTTCATTTGGACAAGCTCAGCATTCTAATTTGACAAATGAAACACCTATGTTTGTATTTTTTCTGGGTCATCTTACAGCATTCAACTATTAACCCGTAAAATTCAAATGCAAAAGCTGGCAAACTGTATCATCATTCAAACAATGTGCTACTGAATGAAGGGAGAACACTAACAGTTTGAGAGAAGAGCATTTGTATTTGCAATAAGTCAGGTGGTGAACTTGTAATATTTGATCAAGTATGGGCAAATGCGAAGAGAAAGACAGGTGGGATTTAGTAGTATTGACTAGATTTTTAAGTATTATTATGCATAAGGAGCGTAATTTAAAAACATTGATAATGTCTGCCATATATTATGCTTATTTATACTGGTAATGAAGCATCAATCACAATGTGCAGAACCTACAATCTGCATGTTGGAAACAGTAGATCATTTATAAAAGGTACTTACAGAGTTGCTATGTAAGACACAAATTTTGAGACTCTTGACAAGAAATAAGACATATTTGGAAGTTTAATGTACACTAAAATCCTCGAAGAATGGTACGTGTACTCAGGTTCAATAACAATGAAAAAGAGCAATATCTTACATTAATTTCTTTTTTCCTTTTTTTTGCCCAAAGGTATTTGGAGAATAAATAGTGCAGAAGGAATATTACAATAATAAGGCTTAAGCAAATCTGCCTACAGATAAACACTGTCACAAATGGCAAATAGATTAGTGTCTGTAAGCTCTCATACAAGTGATGGTTCTGAGCTGAGTTGAAATGTTGTAAACTGTCCTTTATTGTCTTGAGTTGTTATACCGCAAGGACTTCCTCCACAAATAAATAAAAAACTGAAACACTAGTCAGATCTTTGAATATACTTCATTTGTAAGTAGTCTACTACATGAAAGGTGCATCACAAAAATAGTTGTCATTTCACCATTGGGTATACTTCAGATTTACACTTACATTTACCCACTCCACTCGACACACCCCCTCAACCCCCATCTGCCTGCTGAACTGCAGCCCTAACATTAACACAGCAAAAGGGTGACAGAAAATAAATGGAATAGTTCCTGCACCTGGATATGGAGCCCCCCCCCCCCCCCCCATGCAGATTGAAGAGGCATTTGAAGCTGTACTTTATGTACTTTGCTAATTAAGAATTTACAGCTCTATTATTATTATTATTATTATTAACAGAGTTGAGTCTAATTGAGGAAGATAAGCAGTGGAGACCAATGATAATTCAACCAAAATTGTATTAACCGACTGAAAATTTTCAAGTATTTTTTGGTTTCTACATCAGACTATCTTTAACAAGAATAAAATTTTAATACGTTTAGATGAGACATCATAATTGATTAATTAAAGTTAATCAATATCTATATTTTTCATAGAGAAATCCTGCAGACGTAAGTATTTGTAGAATTTTATTCTTCTAAGATAAATAATTGCTAAGCAAATTGTGCTTAGTTCAAGTGATTATGGGAGACAAATGAGAGGTGGTCTCTGTCTCCCTCATTGTTTTAGTGAAGGGTGCTTCACAAGCAGTGTCATACAAAGAAGCAAAGGCACAAATTGTTTGTCAATGGAATGAAAATTTAGACCTAATTTTCAGGAACATTAGTCACCCTTAGTTACACCATCATACACTTGATTTACTTGCTGTGTGCAACGAATAAAAGTTGCTCGACGAGGCAATTCCTTTAGTTTAGCAGCACCTGTGTAGGTACAAGCAGAACGCAAACCACCCAGTATGTCTAAGACCGTTGACTCCACATCTCCTCGGTATGGCACTTCCACTGTTTTTCCTTCAGATGCTCTGCAAGTAAAGCAGTGAATAATTTTAGAAATAGAATAATGACACAACACTCCAAAATAAAAATGTAGCTCTGCCCCCCCCCCCTCCATCTACATACACACACCAAGCTTTCAGAAACAAAATTTCCTCTGGAGGGGGGCTGGGCCAGAGAGAGAGAGAGAGAGGGGGGGGGGGGGGCTTCAAATGCCAAGAGCTGTTGGTAAATGATCCCTTATTCACAACAAGTATCTTATCTTGATCAGTGCAAATGAACATCTTATGTTAAGGGACAGGCACTCCTTATTAAATTTCACACTTCTGATTCATTTTACCAATAACAGTTTTGTCCACTGAAATATTATGGTGGCACGTTTGGCTTGGCTAGGTAAATCTCAATATATTTTCAGAAATACTCTCATACAGTTGTTCTATGGAGCTGCTCCAGCCATACACAAAACTTTAATATTTTCTGAAGGTCGTGCCCCACAGCTCACAAGTATTTGAAAAGTGTCATATTGGAAATATGACTTTTTCAAATACTTGCAACCTGTGGGGGGAGGGGGGGGGGAGGTGGCAGCACCTTCACAAATGAAGTTATTACATCAGAAAAATGAGAGGTGAAGGTTGGAAGGTATGAGAGTATTAATGGATTGAGCAGAGAAGTTACACTCAGGATCCTCGCTGCAGGATGACTCATCAACACAGAAATAATTTCTGTAACAGACAAGAAATAATTGGCACAGAGGATATAATAAAAGAAACTTCGCAAAGTCAAGGTTTTTCAGAGATTGCTGAATCTATCTGAAAAGAACCAAACTAATTTCAGGCCTCGATTTGTTACTGGTAAGTGCATTGTAGGTTTACTGTACATGTCAAAAACAAAGCACCAATCACAAGCAGTGGCTGGAAACTCTTGGCCCCATCTCATGAAAGATGAAAGTCTGCCAGAAATGTTTCAGCCACTATTTTGTATGGTAAAAAGGGTCTCATCTTAATGTGTACCTTGCAAAGAGTAAAGTATTAACTATATAGTATTATGGAAGTCTTCACAACCAGGGATCATTCCTGAGACAAAGCTTAGGTTGCAAACGAAAGTAGAATACATCCTGTTCATTGTTTCTTTTTGTCTATATCAGATACTCTCTGTATTTAATTTAGAAGTTAAGGTTACAACTCACAGAACAGTAAAGGCATTGAGTCATTGGCTGACACATAAATAGGACTGAAAACTTTGGTAGCTTTGGACTTTGCTGCTGAGGCACCTTCTGCTGTACCTAGTGCAGTGGATCTGCCCCCACAGCAGGGTGAATGGTGGGTAGTAGGTGCTGGGTGCTAACACATTTGTGTCACTTGAGGTGGAGGGCCAATGTGGAGGATGGGTGTCTGGCTTTACCTGTTTGCCCTATAAGTGAACAGGTGGCCATTACTTAAGCAGGATCTGAGCAGGCACAGGTGGGCAGGGGCTCACCAGTTATCGGGAGTTCCAATGGTAGGCACATTGGAGCCCCTTCAGAAGAGAGTGTCCATGGCTAAAAGGAAAGCTAATGTGCACTCGATTTGTCTACCAGGGGTCTCATCCAATATGTGGAAGCGGCCTTGCCTTTGGCTATGTGGGATGCAGTCATCTGTAAGTTCTGGCTCACATTGGCACCAATGACTCATGTCACATGGGTTCTGAGGCTACTGTCAGTTCGTAGATGTAGGTGGTGACAGCTGCTGACGTCACGTGTGGGATGCAAGCAGAGCTTGCAATTTACAGCATTGTTCGCAGAGCTGATTGGGGTCCTTCAGTATGGAGCCGAGTGGAGGGTCTCAAACAAAGGCTTTGTCAACTCTGACGGTCATAACGCAACCTTCTAGACTTGCGTTATCAGATGGGGAATTATAAGACTGCCCTTCTCAGGTCAGGGGTGCACTACACAGAGGAAGCAGCTGCTCTGGTTGCTGAGTACTTGTGGATTACACACGTGGTTTTTCAGGCTAGGCAGTAGTTTGAGGTACTCTGATGAACACTCACCATTTTATACGCAGACAGGGAAATCAGATCATGTTCAGAGTAAAGACATTTCAACTATCAAAATTTGATCAGTAAGTTGTTGAAGTATTTGTAATGAAGTTCCCAAGTTTACTGCCCTCCAGGAAAGTTCTCATGTTTGAATTATTCTTGGGACTAAGAGCTAGTTAAAACCCAAAGTAGAAAGCTCTGAGATATTTAGTGAGTCCTGGAATGTTTATCAGAAAGACCAATTAGATGTCATAGGAGGGGGAGTGTCCAATGCAGTTAACAAAAATATTGTCACCAATGGAGGTTAAAACTGAGTGTGACAGTGAAGTTACCCCGGCATTCATAACAGGCGTAGGTGAAACCAAGTTAATCGTTGAACTTTTTACTGGCCATTCGACTCTGCTGTGACAGTTCTAAGGGCCATTCAAAGAAAATCTACAGTCAGTACTGTGTAAATTCCCAGGTCATTCAGTACTAGTTGGAGGCGATTTTAACCTAATGAGTATAGACTGGGATGTCCAGGGATTCATTGCAGGGGGAGCAGGCAGGCAGTCTTGCGAAGTACGTTTTGACATGTTTTCCAAAATCTGTCTTGAGTGGCTAGTTTGGCACCCCACACACAATGGAAATATCTTACACCTTGTAGCTACAAACAGGCTGGATTTTATCAACAGCTTCAGTACAGAGACGGAGATTAGTGATCATATCATTGAACTATGGTTATGAAAGTTAATAAATCAGTCACGAAGGCTAGGAGAGTATTTCTACTAGAAACAGCAGATAATTAATTGTTAGCATCTCACTTAGGCAATGAATTGCAATCATTTAGTTACAGTATGAGGGGCACAGAGGAATCACGGGCACAATTTAAACCGATTGGAAATCTGTTCTCTGGACAAGTACATGCCTGCTAATTAGATTAAGGACAGAAGAGACCCACCATGGTTTAGCAAGGTAATTTGGAAAATGCTGAGAAAGCAAAGGCTTTTTCACTCGTGGTTCAAAAGAAAACACCCAAATGACAGGGAAAAGTTGGTAGAGATTTGTGTGTATGTGGAAAGATCTACGCGCGAAGCCTGCCATACCACCGTCATACCTTAGCGAAAGATCTGGCCGTGAAGCCATGAAAATTCCGGACCTATGTAAATCGTTTAGCGGATCTAAGGTTCCCATCTAGTTACTCATTGACCAGTCTGGTGTTGCTATTTGTTGTTGTTGTTGTTGTTGTTGTTGTGGTCTTCAGTCCTGAGACTGGTTTGATGCAGCTCTCCATGCTACTCTATCCTGTGCAAGCTTCTTCATCTCCCAGTATGTACTGCAGCCTACATACTTCTGAATCTGCTTAGTGTATTCATCTCTTGGTCTCCTTCTATGATTTTTACCCGGCACGCTGCCCTCCAATACTAAATTGGTGATCCCTTGATGCCTCAAAACGTGTCCTACCAACAGATCCCTTCTTCTAGTCAAGTTGTACCACAAACTCCTCTTCTCCCCTATCCTATTCAATACCTCCTCATTAGTTTTGTGATCTACCCATCTAATCTTCAGCATTCTTCTGTAGCACCACATTTCCAAAGCTTCTATTCTCTTCTTGACCAAACTGTTTATTGTCCATGTTTCACTTCCATACATGGCTACACTCCATACAAATACTTTCAGAAACGACTTCCTGACACTTAAATCTGTTAGCAAATTTCTCTTCTTCAGAAACGCTTTCCTTGCCATTGCCAGTCTACATTTTATATCCTCTCTACTTCGTCCATCATCAGTTATTTTGCTCCCCAAATAGCAAAACTCCTTTACTACTTTAAGTGTCGCATTTGCTAATCTTATTCGCTCAGCAACACCCGACTTAATTCGACTACATTCCATGATCCTCGTTTTGCTTTTGTTGATGTTCATCTTACATCCTCCTTTCAAGACACTGTCCATTCCGTTCAACTGCTCTTCCAAGTCCTTTGCTGTCTCTGAAAGAATTACAATGTCATCGGCGAACCTCAAAGTTTTTATTTCTTCTCCATGGATTTTAATACCCACTCCGAATTTTTCTTTTGTTTCCTTTACTGCTTGCTCAATATACAGATTGAATAACATCGTGGAGAGGCTACAACCCTGTCTCACTCCCTTCCCAACCACTGCTTCCCTTTCATGTCCCTCGACTCTTATAACTGCCATCTGGTTTCTGTGCAAATTGTAAATAGCCATTCGCTCCCTGTATTTTACCCCTGCCACCTTCAGAATTTGAAAGAGAGTATTCCAGTCAACATTATCAAAAGCTTTCTCCAAGTCTACAAATGCTAGAAACATAGGTTTGCCTTTTCTTAGTCTAGCCTCTATGATAAGTCGTAGGGTCAGTATTGCCTCACGTGTTCCCATATTTCTACGGAATCCAAACTGATCTACCCCGAGGTCAGCTTCTACCAGTTTTTCCATTCGTCTGTAAAGAATTCGCGTTAGTATTTTGCAGCCATGACTTATTAAACTGATAGTTGGGTAATTTTCACATCTGTCAACGCCTGCTTTCTTTGGGATTGGAATTATTATATTCTCCTTGAAGTCTGTGGGTATTTCGGCTGTCTCATACATTTTGCTCACCAGATGGTAGAGTTTTGTTAGGACTGGCTCTCCCAAGGCCGTCAGTAGTTCTAATGGAATGTTGTCTACTCCTGGGGCCTTGTTTCGGCTTAGGTCTTTCAGTGCTCTGTCAAACTCTTCACGCAGTATCGTATCTGCCATTTCATCTTCATCTACATTCTCTTCCCTTTCTATAACATTGCCCTCAAGTACATCGCCCTTGTATAGTCCCTCTATATACTATTGTTGTTGTTGTTGTTGTTGTGGTCTTCAGTCCTGAGACTGGTTTGATGCAGCTCTCCATGCTACTCTATCCTGTGCAAGCTTCTTCATCTCCCAGTACCTACTGCAACCTACATCCTTCTGAATCTGCTTAGTATATTCATCTCTTGGTCTCCCTCTACGATTTTTACCCTCCACGCTGCCCTCCAATACTAAATTGGTGATCCCTTGATGCCTCAGAACATGTCCTACCAACCGATCCCTTCTTCTGGTCAAGTTGTGCCACAAACTTCTCTTCTCCCCAATCCTATTCAATACTTCCTCATTAGTTATGTGATCTACCCATCTAATCTTCAGCATTCTTCTGTAGCACCACATTTCGAAAGCTTCTATTCTCTTCTTGTCCAAACTATTTATCGTCCATGTTTCACTTCCATACATGGCTACACTCCATACGAATACTTTCAGAAATGACTTCCTGACACTTAAATCTATACTGGATGTTAACAAATTTCTCTTCTTCAGAAACGCTTTCCTTGCCATTGCCAGCCTACATTTTATATCCTCTCTACTTCGACCATCATCAGTTATTTTGCTCCCCAAATAGCAAAACTCCTTTACTACTTTAAGTGCCTCATTTCCTAATCTAATTCCCTCAGCATCACCCGACTTAATTAGACTACATTCCATTATCCTTGTTTTGCTTTTGTTGATGTTCATCTTATATCCTCCTTTCAAGACACTGTCCATTCCATTCAACTGCTCTTCCAAGTCCTTTGCTGTCTCTGACAGAATTACAATGTCATCGGCGAACCTCAAAGTTTTTATTTCTTCTCCATGAATTTTAATACCTACTCCGAATTTTTCTTTTGTTTCCTTTACTGCTTGCTCAATATACAGATTGAACAACATCGGGGAGAGGCTACAACTCTGTCTTACTCCCTTCCCAACCACTGCTTCCCTTTCATGTCCCTCGACTCTTATAACTGCCATCTGGTTTCTGTACAAATTGTAAATAGCCTTTCGCTCCCTGTATTTTACCCCTGCCACCTTTAGAATTTGAAAGAGAGTATTCCAGTCAACATTGTCAAAAGCTTTCTCTAAGTCTACAAATGCTAGAAACGTAGGTTTGCCTTTCCTTCTTCTAAGATAAGTCGTAAGGTCAGTATTGCCTCACGTGTTCCAGTGTTTCTACGGAATCCAAACTGATCTTCCCCGAGGTTGGCTTCTACTAGTTTTTCCATTCGTCTGTAAAGAATTCGTGTTAGTATTTTGCAGCTGTGACTTATTAAGCTGATAGTTCGGTAATTTTCACATCTGTCAACACCTGCTTTCTTTGGGATTGGAATTATTATATTCTTCTTGAAGTCTGAGGGTATTTCGCCTGTTTCATACATCTTGCTCACCAGATGGTAGAGTTTTGTCAGGACTGGCTCTCCCACGGCCGTCAGTAGTTCCAATGGAATATTGTCTACTCCGGGGGCCTTGTTTCGACTCAGGTCTTTCAGTGCTCTGTCAAACTCTTCACGCAGTATCATATCCCCCATTTCATCTTCATCTACATCCTCTTCCATTTCCATAATATTGTCCTCAAGTACATCGCCCTTGTATAGACCCTCTATATACTCCTTCCACCTTTCTGCTTTCCCTTCTTTGCTTAGAACTGGGTTTCCATCTGAGCTCTTGATATTCATACAAGTCGTTCTCTTATCTCCAAAGGTCTCTTTAATTTTCCTGTAGGCGGTATCTATCTTACCCCTAGTGAGATAGGCCTCTACATCCTTACATTTGTCCTCTAGCCATCCCTGCTTAGCCATTTTGCACTTCCTGTCAATCTCATTTTTGAGACGTTTGTATTCCTTTTTGCCTGTTTCACTTACTGCATTTTTATATTTTCTCCTTTCATCAATTAAATTCAATATTTCTTCTGTTACCCAAGGATTTCTACTAGCCCTCGTCTTTTTACCTACTTGATCCTCTGCTGCCTTCACTACTTCATCCCTCAAAGCTACCCATTCTTCTTCTACTGTATTTCTTTCCCCCATTCCTGTCAACTGTTCCCTTATGCTCTCCCTGAAACTCTGTACAACCTCTGGTTCTTTTAGTTTATCTAGGTCCCATCTCCTTAAATTCCCACCTTTTTGCAGTTTCTTCAGTTTTAATCTACAGGTCATAACCAATAGATTGTGGTCAGAGTCCACATCTGCCCCTGGAAATGTCTTACAATTTAAAACCTGGTTCCTAAATCTCTGTCTTACCATTATATAATCTATCTGATACCTTTTAGTATCTCCAGGGTTCTTCCATGTATACAACCTTCTTTCATGATTCTTAAACCAAGTGTTAGTTATGATTATGTTGTGCTCTGTGCAAAATTCGACCAGGCGGCTTCCTCTTTCATTTCTGTCCCCCAATCCATATTCACCTACTATGTTTCCTTCTCTCCCTTTTCCTACACTCGAATTCCAGTCACCCATGACTATTAAATTTTCGTCTCCCTTCACAATCTGAATAATTTCTTTTATTTCATCATACATTTCTTCAATTTCTTCGTCATCTGCAAAGCTAGTTGGCATATAAACTTGTACTACTGTAGTAGGCGTGGGCTTCGTATCTATCTTAGCCACAATAATGCGTTCACAATGCTGTTTGTAGTAGCTTACCCGCATTCCTATTTTCCTATTCATTATTAAACCTACTCCTGCATTACCCCTATTTGATTTTGTGTTTATAACCCTGTATTCACCTGACCAGAAGTCTTGTTCCTCCTGCCACCGAACTTCACCAATTCCCACTATATCTAACTTCAACCTATCCATTTCCCTTTTTAAATTTTCTAACCTACCTGCCCGATTAAGGGATCTGACATTCCACGCTCCGATCCGTAGAACGCCAGTTTTCTTTCTCCTGATAACGACATCCTCTTGAGTAGTCCCCGCCCGGAGATCCGAATGGGGGACTATTTTACCTCCGGAATATTTTACCCAAGAGGACGCCATCATCATGTAATCATACAGTAAAGCTGCATGCCCTCGGGAAAAATTACGGCTGTAGTTTCCCCTTGCTTTCAGCCGTTCGCAGTACCAGCACAGCAAGGCCGTTTTGGTTATTGTTACAAGGCCAGATCAGTCAATCATCCAGACTGTTGCCCTTGCAACTACTGAAAAGGCTGCTGCCCCTCTTCAGGAACCACACGTTTGTCTGGCCTCTCAACAGATACCCCTCCGTTGTGGTTGCACCTACGGTACGGCTATCTGTATCGCTGAGGCACGCAAGCCTCCCCACCAACGGCAAGGTCCATGGTTCATGGGGGGGGGCTATATACTATTAGGAAATTAAAACAAAAGCCAAAATTTTAAATTAACACGTTCAAGAAATCATTCACACAGGTGAATCATACAAGCATACCACCATTTGACCATCACACAGTCCCATATGGACGACACAGTAATTGGCATCCCTGGTGCAAAGAAACAACTGAAAATGTTGAAAACAAACAAGTTGCCTGGTCCGGATGGAATCCCAGTTCGGTTTTATAGGTAATACTCTACAGCTTTGGCCCTTTACTTAGCTTGCATTTATCACAAATCTCTTGCCAGTGCGAAGTCCTGCGCAACTGGAAAAAGAGTGCAGGTGACTCCTGTATATAAGAAGGGTAAAAGAATGGAACTGCAAAATTACAGACCAGTGTCCTTTACATCAGTTGCTGCAGAATTCTAAAACATATTCTGCATTTGAATGTAATAAATTTCCTAGAGACCGTAATGTGTATGTCCTCGTATCAGCGCAGATGTATAAAACATCGCTCATGTAAAACAGTTTGCTCTTTTCTCACATGGTGTAATGCGAACTGTGGATGAGGATGGCGGGGGCGGGGGGGGGGGGGGGGGGGCAGCAACAGGCACATTCCGTACTTCTAGATTTCCAAGAAGCATTTGGCATGGTACTCCGCTACAGACTTAACCAAGGTATGAGCATAAGGAATGCCGCTCCCAGAAATTTGAGGGGCTCAAACAGTTCTCAAATAATAGAACCCAGAATGTTGTCCTCAATGGAGAGTTCATCAGAGACTAGGGTATCATTGGAGTGCCCCAGGGACGTGCAACAAGACAGCTATTATTTTCTATATACCAGGTGGTTATAATTAAACTTTCCCTATCTGATGGAAACTAATTACTGTATAAATACCAAACTTGGTAGCATTAATGTCAAGAGTATGGGGTGCACGATTTCCATGCATTTCAGCACCGCCATCCAGCTCCAACAATGGACACCAGGTGCCGTGATCAGTCATCGTGATTCATAGTCTCACACACCTGATCCCAGTTGCAGTGCATTTGTTGTTGTGTCAACATGAGCTTGGAAAAAAGGAGCAGGGCATTATTGGTGAAGCTGTATAATGAAAGCAATGGTAATGCTGCAGCTGTACTTCGAGAATATCGCCGGCTGAAAGGATTACAGTAGGGTCCTCTTTTCCCACCTCCTGTGTGGAGCATGGTGAAGTATGAAGTAGTTCAAATCAACTGAAGAACTAGGCATCATTCCGGGAAGAGGCCACCTCTGGTTGACGAAATTGCACATAATGCTGCGTGCAATTCCCAATCGTCAGGCAGTGCATGTGCTGTGTCACAACAGTTCCAGACCCCGTGGTCCACTGTACGGAAGATGCTTCAAACTATTCTCAAATGGTATCCATACAAGATCCATCTTGTATAGCAGCTTGCACAACAGGACACACAGCGACCTGTTGACTTCACTCTCCACTTTCTCGCAAGGACTGAAGTTGATGAGTACTGGCCCTGGACCATTCTAAGAGCAGATTAGGCTCATTTTTCTCTGATGGGTGAGTTGAACACACAGAACTGCCAAGTGTGGTAATCTTCAGTCCAGTCACTGTGCATGAAGTTCCTCTGTATGGCAATCGTGTTACCGTATGGTTTGGCTTCACAGTTACATTCATCACTGGCCCATTCTTTCGTGAACAGGTTGGTGCTCAAGGACCAAAGACATGCAGTTCAACTGGCCAGCGTTACTGCAACATGCTTCGCCAGTACGTCATACCTGCCCTACAGGAGAGGGATGCACTGAACTCAACAGTTTTCATGCAAGATGGGGCTCACTGTGTATCACTCGTGAAGTTCACCTGCTTCTCCAAAACACATTTGGAAACAAACTATCAGCAGAGCATTTCCAAATGCTTAGCCAGCACAATCATCTGATCCCACTCCCTGTGATTTCTGGTTGTGGAGCTACCTGAAGGACAGGGTTTACCAGGGAACATTAACACATGCTGATCTGAAGTGCAGCATATCAAGAGAGGTAGTCAGCATACCTATGGACAGGCTTCGTTCTGCTGTGCAGAATGCAATCCTGTGCTTTCAGTCTCTTCTGGACACTGATGGGCACCATATTGAGCCCCTTTTATAGCAGTAATGGTACCAGTATGTAATGGTATGATGTACCATAGCTACACATTGGAAGTGTTTCAACTGAATTGATTCTGCATTATTTCTCTTCCCAATGTCCTTGACATTAATGCTACCAAGTTTGGTAATTGTACGGTAACTAGTTTCCATGCTATAATGTGTTAAATAGGGAAGTTTAATTATAACCACCCGGTGTATTAAAGGTGTGGCAGACAGGGTGGGCAGCAATCTGCAGTTCACTGATGATGCTGTGGTGTACAGGAAGGTGTCCAGCTTGAGCAATTGTATGTGGATACAAGATGACAGACAAAATTTCTAGTTGGTGTGATGAACAGAATCTAGCTCTAAATGTAGAAAAATGTTTGGACACAGCGTTAGTAGTGTCCTGCTTGACACAATCATGTCATTTAAATACCTTGCCATCATATTACAAAGCGATATGAACTGGAACGAGTATGTAAATATCGTGACAGGGAAGGTGAATGGTTGACTTTGGTTTATTAGGAGAATTTTAGGAAAGTGTGGTAAAGGAGAGACCACATATGGAATGCTAGTGTGACCTATTTTTGAATACTGTTAGAGTGTTTGCAATCTGCATCAGGTCAGATTAAACAAAGACATGGAAGCAATTCTGTGGCAAACTGTTAGATTTGTTACAGTAGGTTCGAACAACATGCAAGTGTATAGAACCCTCAATGTTAGTCATACTTGCAATTGTATGGTTTTACTTAACCCATCAGAAATTTTTCTGTGCAGAAGGAATTGTCAAGCATGTATGTTTTCAGTTTTTCTTTGAATCTAACTTAATTAGCTCACTATTATCTGCGCCATTCTAAGACTGAGTAAAGAAAAGTGTAAGCCATTTCTTCGTATTTTATTATATTTGTGAATGTTACTGTCATTTCTGAACTGTGGTTTGTTATTGTTGACTATAAATTTCATATAGGAGTAAATTTACTCTCATGCTGCTGTTATTATGCCCAACTGTTTAAAGAGTTGTTTACAAGAGGTTCTACAGTGGATCTCGCATATCATCCTTACTGCACACTTCTGTGCATCACTTTCTTCCTTGATGACGAGTTACCCCACAATATGAAGCCATAAGTCATCAGTGAATGAAGATAGGAATACTAAGTCTACTTTTTGACATTTTCATCTGCAAAATCTGATATTACAGTATATGTAATGCAAATACTGCAGAACTTACATGTTTCAAAAGATCTGTGGGTGTTACTTCCAGTTGGGGTCTTTTTGAATATAAACACCCAAGAATTTAGGATATTGTGATTCATTTATTTATTTAAACTGAGGTATCATTTGTAATTTTGTGGCAAGACTTTGTAGAGCAGATAATTGCATTTATTGTGTTTTAACTAAGTTCAGTGACAGCCCATTTGATAAGAAACAATCATTTATTTTAAAAAAAATTATTTACATGCAAGTGGCAAAAGTTCGTCCATAAAGTATGATTATAATACTTGCACTGTCGGCAGAGAGAACTATTTGTGCTTCTTTGATATATATGGTTGCAGATCATTTACATATAACAAGAACAACAGAAGGCCAAATTTCTGTCCCTCTGATACACCTACATGTAGTGATTATTTTCCGTTCTGAAGATGTTGTTTCTTTGTTTATACTCCTTGAGTTTCTTAATTCAACAGTCTGCATGCTTTCAGTCAATCTGTGGGAGGCAGAAAGAGGGGTTCAAGCTAGCAGCTTGGAAGGAGGGAGCTGGTTTGCTGGCTAGTAATGGGGGAGGGAGGGGGTGGCTGGTGCACAGGCTAGGCATGTGATGCAAGGATACCAGGGCCAGAGCTGTATTGCGCACAATGGGTGTGGGGTCAGTGGGTGATTGAGGCCAGCAGGATTATGAGAGCAAAGGTTGTGTTGTAAGTTACTCACATCTGCACAGTTCAGAAAGACTAGTTGGTGATGGAAGGGACAATCCCAATGGCAAGGGTTCAGCCATTGAAATCAAGCATATTGTGTTGCTTTGTTCTTGGCCACAGTTTGGCAGTGGCCATTCATTCTGGTGGACAGCTTGTTGGTTGTCATATCAATGTAAATAGCTGTGCAGTGATTGCAGAAAAGTTGGTGTATGACTTGCCTGTTTCGCAGGAAGCCCCACATCTGATGGGACTGGACAGGATACGCCTATGACAGGACTGCAGCAGAAAGTGCTGGGTGGGTGGATTGGACGAGTCTTGTACATCAGTCTTCCAAGAGGATACGATCCCTGTGGCAATGGGTTGGGAGTGGGAATAGGATAGGGATGGACCAGGATATTATGTATGTTGGGTGGGCGATGGAATTCCACTTTAGATGACCTGTGGTGGATCTTGCTTAGGATGTCCCTCATTTCTGTGCATGATGTTAGATAATCAAACACCCAGTGAAGGACATGTTTCAGCTGTTCCAGTCCAGGGTGATAATGGGTGATTGGGGGGGAGGGGGGGGCAGTCCTTTGTAATTGATTCTCTGGGGTGGTGGGAGGACTGGGGGTGTGTGAGAATTTGGCATGGGAAATCTGTTTATGGAGTACACTTGGTTGGTAGTGCTTGTCAGTAAAGGTCATCGACAGGCCTTTAACATACTGGGCAAGGGATTTTGCATCACTACAGGTGTGTGTCCATGTGTGGCCGGGCTGTATGGGAGTGATTTTTTGGTGTGGAAGTGATTCCAGCTGTCAAAATGTATTTACTGTTGGTGGTTTAATACAGACAGAGGCGTAGTGGAGCCATCAGAGATGTGAAAGTCAATATCCAGGAAGATGGGACATTGAGTTGAGGAGAACCAGATGAAGTGGATGGGAGAGAGGATGTTGAGGTTGTGGAGGAATGAGAATAGGGTGCCTTGGTCCTTAGTCCAGATCTTATCATCAATAGACCTGCATCATCTCTGTTAACCCCTGTCCCCTCCCCCTCCATGTCACTATCCTCAAACTCCACATCGCCTTCATTGTGTGCTGCACTCCAATGGCTCCAGTACCCATGCATCAATGACTCAAAATTCGGCTATTCGATGTGCAGTCGCCAGTACTCCTAAATTATTTACATTTTACTAGAACTTTCCTACATATTTACTTTGAGAGAGGTGTGTTATGGTTTGAGTGTATATAATACAGGGTGTTTATAAATTAATTACACAAAAGTAGCCTTTAATTGTTAAAAATAAATAAATAACTTACAGAAATTGTTAATACAGTATATCTTCAAGTTTTATTCCTGCCTTTCACTGTTAGTTCCCGATGTCCCACCATGCGGCATGCATGAATGAGTTTTTCGATCAGTCACATGGAGTTTTATAACATCACAAGCCCTAATTCAAAGACAAACTGATGTTAATTGGTACAATGGTTTTACTGAAACTGGCTGTGTATCACGTAGGGCACCGAGTGAGGGTCTGCCAACAGTATCTGATGCAGCAATTGAAGTAGTGTGGCATTCTTACATTTGTAATCCGAATAAATGAGCGACATGTGCCAGCTTTGAACTGAATGTGCTTAATGTCACAATATGGCAGGTATTACAGGAGATGTCTGTCTTTCAAACTGGAACTGTTGCAAGTTTTTAACAGAAAATGACAAAGAAAAAAGAGCTGAGTTTTGTGTAGAAATGTTTAACAAAATGCAGATTGAAGATGATTTTCTTAATAAAATTGTGTTCAGTGATGAAGCCATCTTCAACAGCTGTGGTAAACTGAATGGGCAAAGATATATGGGACTTGGCTAAGGAAAATATTTTTTGTGTTGTAAGCTGTAACAAGATTTATGATCCTTTATTTTTTGCCAAGTGAACTGTAACTTGTATTTCATACCTGGATGTGCTTGAATATTATAAAATGCCTTAATTACAACAGAATATGGGCAAAGAATTTATTTTCCAGCAAGATAGCACACCACCACAGTATCTGTGTGAATTTGTTGCATATCCCCATAGGAATGTGCCGACTTGGATTGGATGTGATGGAACAATATCCAGACCACCACAATCACCTGCCTTAATCCCAGTGGACTTCCATGTGTGGAGTTATATTTAAGACAGTGTATGTTCCTCCACTTCCGGGAAACACTGATGAGCTGTGACAACAGATAACACAAGCAGATGCCACCACAGATCAAGTCTTGCTTCGCAGGATTTGGCATGAAATTGATTACAGATGGGACATTTGTCATTTTAGAAAAGGTAGCCAAAATGAAGATTTGTCAATAAAACTTGAAGGTATACTACATTCAGTTCCGTATTAAACATTTCTGTAAGTTATTTTCCTTTTCTGCAGGGCTGGGGGAAGGTTCAGATGGATAGAGCTGGGGATGGACAGAGAGAGGGGGCAGGAGGGGATAGATAGGGAGAGGAAGAGATGATAAGAGAGTTGGAGGGAGAGGAGGAGATGGACAGGGATAGAGGGATGAGGGGAACGAAGGGATGGACAGATACAGGAAGAGCAATGTGTGCAATGTTTGTGTTGAATACATATGTAAGCTATTTCTCAGCAAAAGAGACTAGTATCTCGTATAAATGTATGTGTGTATATTCAACATCAAAACTACTAAATCAATTTCAACTAAACCTGATACATATACCCCTTACTGGATAGAAGCACTGTGGGTATAATAACCACCTACTTTTTAAAGGATTGGGGTGGGGATGAACAAAAAGCATAATACACCACACACAAATATAAGTACCTAGACTATATTCATCCAGTATTTGAGATGAGAGGACTGAGCGACTTGCAACAAATTTTACATATAATTTCAAACCTATTCCAAACGTTTTCTCACTTACATGCTTAACATCAAATATTTAACACATTAACTCATTTGTAAAGTAATCAAAAGTTCAAAGCTGTTTTATATAAAAGAGTTTCATTCTTTAAGAATCAGAGGTTTACTGCTCATTTACTATCTGGAAAGAAGTGCTGTGATGTTAAGAATCACCTGCACCCCATTTGGGTGGGTATGAAAAGGGGGTGACACTGAAGAATACATCACAAACACCTGGGGCAATTTCAACCAAATATGGTAGGTACATGACTTATTTTTTGTATAGTTATACTGTGGGAGTAAGACTCCCCACTATCTCGAGGAGTTGGGGTGTGGATGAGAAGGGGTGATGTAAAAATGTTCAAAAATGACCTGTTGATATTTATTTCCAGTATTTAATTGATATGGGCTACTTTTAAAAGTATGTAGTGCAATTTGTCTCTTACTTGTGCTCTTCAGTGTGTCAAACAGGATGCAAGAATGAGCACTGCAGCAAGCCAATAATTTTGTCAATGTGTTTCCAGACCTAAGGTCAAGCCTCAGAGCTAAGTATCACAGATTTAACATCCACTCTGGAGTCATATGGTGTAAAACAGTAGTGAATCAGACATGCATGTGTGCAACATATGTGACATAAGTATATGTTTAACATCATCTGCTAATCTCCTGGATCGATTTCAGCCAAACTTGGTACAGTTACTACTATTTGGAAATAAGTACTGTGGAGGTTAAAAACCACCAAACTCTCATTGGGGCGGGGGTGATGGACAGAAGGGTGGGAAGAGGAAATGGACAGAGAGAGGAGGAAATGGGCTAATACAAGACTGGAGTAAATGAATACCCTGGAAACAATGGGTTTCTCAAACAGTAAATTTTGATGCTCTTCTGAATTCTCATAAAAGGCCTATTTAAAAATAAACTATGGTGTACAGTATAGCTTGGTTTTTGTCAAATTTAAAAACAGCCTTTCCCTCACTACTAAACAGGGAGGATACTTGCTCCAATCCTGTGTTCGAATGCTCAGTCTGTCTCACACTGTTTTGCAAGCTGTTTCTTTACTCTTAATACCAAACAGTCCTGTTGCTCTTTTGTGATTTACATATATTTGTTCTACTGATGGTCAGACAAGATCACAGACTAGAGACTGCAGAACTGACTGGACCTCATATGCACGTTGAACCATGAAAACCTTCTGTAAAAGTTTAGTATCACCAACTAAAGGTGAAGGTCATATGGTTGTTTTGCCATGCCATGTTCTAATGGAGGAATCAAGGTATTTTGAGCAATATCAAGCTTGCAATTGGAGTAGTTGCATAAGATATAAAATGAATGTACAATGTATGGTCTGATCAGATTTTAGAGCGAAGAGCAGATTTGGGAAAAGGGGGGGGGGGGAGTCCTTGAACTCATCTGCAGCAAGAGGCACAAACCACTTCCTCCCTCCATTCCCCAGCCCAATCTACAGCTGATGCAATGTAATAAACAACACCCCTCTAGACTGGTGCAAATGAAGTCAGTAAAAGTAAAAGAGGTAAGGATCAAATGCATACCAAACATTAGGAAGAGGCAAATGAGAATAAAACTAGATAAAAGACCACACCAGCATATTGGTCTGACACAGCTTATGGGCCCCTGGCAGGCCTTAGCAGGCTGCAAGAGATACAGCCACCCCGTCCCAGATCCAGTACGGTCCAAACATTGCAGCTAACAATAAACCTCATCTTCTCAAAGAAAGCATAAACCTGTTTGACTGTTCTTTCATTGTCGACCACTATCACAGATAAGAAACCTTTAAGATCCCACATTTACTGGAGCTCTAGAAGAGGGTACTCCACACACTAAGCATTATGACACCATGAGTCAAATGAATTGTCTAGTATGGAGAGAGCATAAAACTGTGGCCTCCATGAATGGAAGGAGGAAAGCCACAGGGCAATGGTCTCCTTGTTGACATGCAGTTTTTAGAGGGACAGGTCGACCCCATTCCCTGTTCCAGCAGTGACAGGCCACCTTTCACAGATGCGTTCGTATGTCAGGACTCAATACTCCCACTGCCAGAGTCAGTCTAGTGCTCACCTCCCTGGTTAGGCAATCACCCATCTCATTCCCCAGGGATACTAATATGACTCGGGGTCCAGTGCAAGACAAGTGAGATGCCATAGAGGCTGTGATCATGTAAAACTTCCCAGAAAGTAGACTCTATTGGGTGGTGTGTCTTTATTTATTTTGTTGTGATTAGTCTTCTGATTGGTTTGGTGTGGCCTGCCATGAGTTTCTCTCCTGTGCCAGCCTTTTCATCTCAGAGTAGCACTTGCAACCTACACCCTTAGTTATGAGCAGGATGTATTCAAATCTCTATCTTACTCTACAGTTTTACCCCCTACAGCTCCCTCTAGTACCATGAAAGTTATTCCCTGATCTTGTGATAATGTCCTATCATCCTGTCCCTTCTTCTTATCTGCCTTTCCCTATATTCCTTTTCTTGCTGATTCTGTGGAGAAACTCCTCATTCCTTACCTGGTCAGTTCACCTAATTTTCAACCTCAAGTGCTTCGAATTTCTTCTGTTCCAGTTTCCACACGATACAATATTGCGCTCCAAAAGTACATCCTCAAACATTTCTTCCTCAGATTAAGGCCTGTGTTCAATACTAGGAGACTTCTCTTGGCCAGGACATCACCTTTGCCTGTGCTAGTCTGCTTTTTACGCTGGCCTTTCTTTGTCCACCATGGGTTATTTTGCTTCTGAGGTAGCAGAATTCCTTCACTTTGTCTACTTCATGATCACCAATTTTGATGTTAAGCTTCTTGCTATTCTCATTTCTGTTCCTTGTCATTACTTTTGTCTTTCACAATCCACATTCTGTAGTCATTAGACTGTTCGCTCCTTTCAACAGATCCTGTAATTCTTTCTTACTTTCACTCGAGATAGCAATGTCATCGCTGAATCTTATCATCAATTTTCTTTCACCCTGAATTTTAATCCCACTCTTAAACCTTTCTTTTATTTCCATCATTGTTTCTTCAATGTGTAGATGAACAGTATGGGAAAAAAATTACACCCCTGTCTTACAGCCTTCGTAATAAGAGCACTTCACTCATGGTCTTCTACTCTTATTGTTTTCTCTTGGTTCTTGTACTTCCTGTACATTACCTGTTTTTCTCTACAGCATACCCCTATTTTCCTCAGATTTTTGAACATCTTGCATCATTCTACATAGTCAAAACTGTCTTGATTTTTCTTCAGTCTTTCTTTCATTATCGATTGCAATGTCAGTACTGCCGCTCTGCTGCCTTTACCTTTCATAAAGCCAAACTGATCGTCATCTAACAGACCCTCAGTCTCCGTTTCCATTCTTCTGTACATTATTCTTGTCAGCAACTTGGATGAATAAGCTGTTAAGCTGGTTGCGTGGTCTTTGGAATTGTGTGGATTATTCTTCTTGAAAACCTGATGGTGTATCACCAGTGTCATACGTTCTACATACCAACATGAATTGTCATTTTGTTGCCACTTCTCCCAATCATTTTGGAAATTCTGATGGAATGTTGTCTATCCCTTCTACCATACTTGATCTTCATCTCTTTTAAATTCTGATTCTAATACTGAATCCCTCCTCTCTTCCCTGTCGACTCCTTTTCTTCTTCTATCTACTCTCTCATCTACATTTAACACTGGAATTCCCACTGCACTCTTAATGTTGCCATCCTTGCTTTTAATTTCATCAAAAGTTGTTTTGACTTTTCTAGATGCTGAGTCAGTTCCTCCAACAATCAATTCTTTTTTTATTTCTTCACATTTTTGTGCAGCCATTTCACCTTAGCTTCCCTGCACTTCCTATTTATTTCATTCCTAAGGAACTTGTATTTCTATATGCCAGAATTTTCCTGAACATTTTTGTACTTTCCTTTCTTTCATCAATCGACTGAAGTATTTCTTCAGTTACCTATGGTTTCTTTTCAGTTACTTTCCTTGTGCCTTTGTTTACCTTTCCAACTTCTGTGGTTGCTCTTTTTAGAGATGCCAATCTCTCTTCAACTGACATGCCTACTGAGCTATTCCTTATTGCAGTACCTATAGCCGCAGAGAACTTGGGGGATTTCTCTTCACATCTTAGTATTTTCATATCCCACTTCTTTGCGCACTGATTCTTCCTGGCTAGTCTCTTAAACTTTAACCTATTTTTCATCATTGCTATTTGTGATTGGAGTCTGTACCTGCTCTTGGGTATGCCTTACAATCCAATGTCGAATTTCGGAATCTGTCTGACCATCATGTAATCTAACTAGAATCTTCCCACGTTTCCTGGGATTTTTGAAGTATAGTGATTCTTGAACAGAGTATTCACTATTGCTAACTGATATTGCGGGACTTCGTCACTCTTTTCCTCTCTCATTCCTACTATCTAGCCCATAGTCTTCCATAAGATGATGATCTACTCTTGCCTCTATAACCCATTCAGTATCCTCATACATTTTCTCTACCTCTTCATTTTCTGCTTGCTGTCCATGTGGTTTGCTGTCGATTCTGATGAGAACAACGCTTTCACTGAACTGTTTACAATAACCTACTCTCTGAATACCTATCTATTTGTATCAAATCCTACTCCTGTTGTAACATTTTCTGCTGCTGTTGATGTTACCCTATACTTATCGACCAGAAATGCTTATCTTGTTTTCACTACACTGGCCCCCACTGTAATGAGATTAAACCTTAGCATTTCCCTTTTCATATTTTCTAACTTCCCTACTACATTCAAATTACTGACTCCTAGAATATTATCCTTTCGGTTTTATTCCATATCTCTCTCTCTCTCTCTCTCTCTCTCTCTCTCTCTCTCTCTCTCTCTCTCATGGTCACCTTCCCCTTGGCAGTCCCCTCCTGGAGATCCAAAAGGAGGACTAGTGTGGAATCTTTTGCCAATCAAGAGATCATCATGATAGTTTTTCAGTTACATGTCCTCTGGATGCACATTATGTGTGCCTAATACAGTGGTTTCCATTGCCGTCTGCATCCTCATGCCTTTGATCATTGCTGATTCTTCAGGCTTTAAGGGGCAGTTTTGCACCCCTAAGGGCAAGAGATGTCCAAACATCTGTCCACTCCTCTACCCTTCATGACAAGGCCATTGGCAGAATGAGGGTGACACCTTGTGTCGAAAGTCTTCTGCACCTGTTGCTGATTTTTATTCAAAATTTAAGTAGTGGCAGGGTTTGAACCAACCCAGGACTGAGGAGGTTTTGATTACTAGTCAAAGACATTACCCCTAGATCACAGCAGTTGCTAATAGCCTGCAGACTACTCACTGAGTCATTGTATATCAAAATTTGGTTCATCTACGTCTACATCTATACTCTGCAAATCACCATGAGATGCATGGCACAGGGTACTTCCCACTATAGCAGTTATTAGAGTTTCTTCCCATTCTATTCACGTATGGAGCGCAGGAAGAATGAATGACTGAATGCATATGTACGTGCAGTAATTATTATAATCTTATCCTCACAATCCCCATGTAAGCACTACATATGGGATAGCAGTATATTTCTAGAGTAATCATGTAAGGCCGGTTCTTAACACTTTGATAACAGACTTTCTTGGGATAGTTTACATCCTTCTTCAAGAGTCTTCCAGTTCAGTTCCTTCAGTAACTCCCACAGATTAAACAAACCTGTGACCATTCATGCTGCCCTTCTCTGTATGCATTCAATTTCCTCTGTTAGTCCTATTTGGTATGCGTCCCACACCATTGAGCAATATTCTAGAACCGGTTGTAGGAGTGTTTTGTAAGAAATCCCCTCTGTAGACTGATTACACTTCCCCAGTATTCTATCAATAAACTGGAGTCTACCACCTGCTTTACCCACAACTGAACTTGTGTCGTCATTCCATTTCATATCCCTACAAAGTATTACATCCACGTATTTATATGAGTTGGCTTATTCCAACAGTGGCTCATTGATATTATAATCATAGGATACTATTTTTTTTTTTTTTAAATTTTGTGAGAAACACAATTTAACGTTTCTGAACATTTAAAGCAAGTGACAGTCTTTGCAAAATTTTGAAATCTTATCAAGATCCAACTGAATACTTGTGCAGCTTTCTTTCAGATAGTACTTCATTATGGACAATTGCATCATCTGCAAAATCCTGATTAATATATTGTCTGCAAGATCATTAATATATAACATGAACAGCAATGGTCCCAATACACTTCCCTGGGGCATACCCTAAGTTACTTCTACATCTGATGATGGCTCTCCATGGTGTACCTCTAGGTAAAAAGGAAGGCTCTGGCAATAGCTTGTGAAAATGACACAGATCTCTGGCAGAGAATGTATTCCTGGTTGCTCATATAATTCAAAGTGTATCCTGTCCTTCTGGTATCTCTACAGCCTTTACCACAGATGAGTTTGGTACCTCTGGACTCATAACAGAGAGAAAGATGTGTTGATGTGAAATGGGGCAAACAGAAATTTAAAAGCTGTGGAGTAGATGTAACCTCTTAACCTATGATATAGGTAGAATAAGAGGGAGGGGGGTACATAAAGTAATCCAATGGATACAGTCGAGTGGAGAGAGAAAAAGATTTAAAGATCTCCACAGAGGATTTCCAGCCAAATTCCAATTTGGAGTTATACCCTAGATCAAGCATCAAGAGACAACACTCATGGGGAAGGAAAAGAACTTTATAGTTTGGTTGGTTACGGAATTGGCAGACTGTGGAGGCATAGTTAAGCAGTAGGTGGTGGTACAGAAACCATCTCGATAGGATCCCAGACTCCACCAGAAGATGGTCACCTGGCCTTGCTTAGAAAGCCTCAGTGGCAAGCCTTACCACGCGACAGTGTCTTGAGTCTGGTAGCCTCAATGCTGATAGTGTCACTGAACCACACACTTGGGATCCATGGTCCAGCCATGGTAAAACTTAAGAATGTAATAGTGGTGTGGCCCAAGCCCACAGAGGTATGACCGAGAAGTTTAGTCTCTGAATTTGGGCTGATGGATGTGTGACAGCTACATCAGATTATTGCCAAAGAGTATGCCTACAAAACAGGATTGTACATCTGCTTCAAGATGCTGAGTTTCTAGTTAATGTTCTAAGTTAGGGTGGATCCTGGTGCACTGGTTGAAGTTCAAGATTGCTTTGGCATGGGAGAAATGAAAATCATGGTCAAGGGCCCAGACAAAGCTCTCTGAATGACTTCTTGGACCTGCCACTCAGTGAGGGCATGGACAGAGCTGTACCAAATGCGAAAATCATCTACGTTGATGGCAGGAGTAACCATTGGTCCCACATTAGCACACAAGTCCATTGATAGTTCTGAGGAAAAGGGAGATGTTGAGGACGGAGCACTGGGGTACACCATTCTCCTACAACTGTGGTGAACTTGGATGTGTTTCGACTAACCTTGAATGACTACTGGGACAAGAAATTTTAGATAAATGCCAGTAACACACCACAAAACCCCCAACCATGGAGAGTGGTCAAGGTATGATGGCAGCAGGCGGTGTCACACACTTTATGTAAGTCAAAGAAAAGGGCAATAAAATCATGGTGTTTAGTAAGGGCTAGTCATACTGCAGTTTCTAACGTGACCTAATGTCTGATGTGGACCACACTGGTAGGTGGATAAAAGGCTCCATACATCCAGCACAGTCAATGGATCACAGTCTCCTCAAGTCATTTACATAGCACACAAGTAAGGCTGATTAGTCGGTAGCTATCAGCGGAAGCTGGGTCCTTTTCTGGCTTAAGGATTGGGGTGAAGATCTTCCATCAGTATGAGGGGCATCCACTTCTAAGCCTGGATGTTTCATAATGAAAAACTGATAATTTAATTTTTTCTAATCCACAGTCAGGTATCAAATCATTTGATTACAGATCAAGTCAGGTTCTGGGGCTATGTCTTGAGATGAGTTGAAGACACAAAGCATCTCTCATTATTTTGTTAGTAGTTGGTAATATAGCTCTGTACAGTATACAGTAAAGGTCAAGTAGATGTCCTCCAGCCTATCTTTACACGCCTTGAAAGTGGGAGTGTAAGAAGCAGTCACTGATGCAGCTGCAGTGTGGATTGTTGCAAAATGTTGTATTTTGACAAGTGAACGAGGGGAAATACCACCACGAAGTCGAAAGCTGGGAGTAGTCACGGAGAACTTTAAATCACAGCTGTTTGAAGATTATGAGACTGACCATCAAGGGGCGTGACAGGAATTGTTGAAAATCTTGCTGGCAGTCTTGGATTGTCGCCACAATTTCCTCAGGCCGCCTTGTGAATGGGATTGCTACATCAGATGCACTGGTAATTGCAGTTGTTACATCATGAACACTGTCAATAAGTCCAGATAGCACAACAGCAAAATCAGCGTTCAAAGTGTGAGAATGCCCTCTGGAATGCCTGATGAGCCTGTCACTCTGAATTGGGTTGGAATGTGGATGACAGGACCACCAGGTAGCATTCACAGTTGCAGAGATCATTACATACAGTCTACTGTGATAAGTTGACTAAGTTGGGCGAGGAAAGAGTAGTATCAATGGCTGCGAAAAAGCTGTGTGTTGCACTGAAATAGGTAAGGGATTTGTCATTGAGAAAACAATTCAAAATCATCAAGCAGCTTTTCAGTGAGAATACCCCAACTAGATTGTCTGGAACTCTCCCAGGGAGGGACTATGCACGTTAAAACCCACAAGCAGTGGGATGGGTGTGGAAAATTGCTGTATCAAGTTAAGCAACTCAGGGTACCATATTTCTGTATGATGGCAGCTAAATGTTGCAAATAGTGAAATAAGTGGTTGCTCAAATAAAAAAGATCACCACCTCCAACACTGTTTGGTGAGGCATCCATTTATTTGTGTGAATGAACATGCAGACTCCTCCATATGCCCTCTAGGAACTGGCATGTTTCCTACAGTGAGCACAATATGAATGCAGCTTAGCATAGTGATTACCAGGAAGAAGGATTTCTTAAAGAGTAATACAGATTTGCAAGATAGAATGAATAGCTGTTGTAGTTCAGGGAGCCGGGAGTAGAACCCATGGGTGTACTATGGAGGAGAATGAAAAGACTAGAGTAGTAAATCACGCTCCAGTGTATTCACTTACCAGCATCTACATTTGTACAATGTCCAGGAATAGACTGGAGGTCAGTTAAAACAGGGTGATCCAGGGGCCATTGAATCTGTCAGAATCACCTTTACCGTGGCGTTCTTTGCCTTTCGAACTTCTGAAGGTTTTTAGGTCTGCAAAGGAATGTCCAATTTCTGATCAGTAACAGAAGGTGAGGGGGGAGCTCTACAGCCTGCAGTTTCTTCAGCCACTGGCTGATGTCAAGTTTACCTGGATCTAGAAAGGAGATTCCTCGGAGGAGTCCCCTCTGCCAGAAGACACCAGAGAAGATTCCTGGATTGAGGTCCACAATTTTGGTAGGAGATAACATGATAAAATGGTTGACACTGCCTCAGATCATGATCATTTCATTGCAGGGTGATGGGTTGATCTGGATGGGCAGCATAATTTTTTTTTTTTCACTGTTGTCATGATAACAGATGAAGGCATTTGTACTACTTTTTAGCAACAAATAGGAAATCGGCATGTGGGAAGGGTGCCAATTCTCACAGCTGACACTATGTATAGGATAGACACAATGTTTCTACCATGCTGAGTTCATTCATAATTGACACAGGGACACCAAGATGACCTATGTTTGTAATGGATGCATAGCATATGTGGTGATCTGTAGGATTTGACATCACAAAGGTAAACCATCATCATGTAAATGTTCTCCTTTCCCAGGAGCACCATCTCTTTTAATGCTAGAATAAATGCTCTCGTGACAGCTATTACCCTTTGGTGCCTTCTGGATATGCTGGACCCCTCACCATTCCAGGTTGGCATGTAGTTCTTCATCCCATTGTAATATCAAGTATGAGTAAAAGATAATGCATAGTGTTTTGTTAAAAATCCTATGGAGAGTGACTGGAATACTGCCCAAAGAAGTAAATGAAAATAAGGCTCCAGACTGAGCAAAGTCAAGTTCCACTTTCTTGATCAGGAGGGAGCTGTCCTATATCTTTTGCAATGTTGTCACCTCTCAGTACTTACCTTTTTGGGGTCTGGTCATTAGAAAGGTCTCACTATCTAGTCTAGTATAGATCAAGTACAGTGGTGAGTAGGGTTCTCCATGTTGATGTTGCTGTCCATTCCCCACGGCATAGACGGGGTGAGAACACTTTGGGCTGTCATGGTGGGCGTCACAGAGTTCCAATTATGGTCTCATTTGAGTTACTTCATGGCAGACTATCCACCCTGGTGTCACCCACTAAGATCAGCCAGAGTTCCAGTGCCCCAATAGGAATGGGCATTTATTCCTTAGAATGGGTGGAGAAATCACAGTGCAGACACCAGTAGTGCCCCAGTGGGGATGGGCACTTATTCCTTAGAACGGTTGGTTGGTTGGTTGGTTGGTTGGTTTAAAGGCGGGAGAAGGGACCAAACTACGAGGTCATCGATCCCTTGTTCCTAATAAAAACAATGCCACAAGTGCGAGAATAAAATGGACGAAACATATAACACAAAATGGAAAGAAAGGAAAAGCCACAAGAACAAAGAGAAGGCAACGAACACTAAAAGGAACAAAAGAGGACAAGAAAACAACAGAGAGGCTAGAAACAGAAGAGAGTAAAACATTAAAGCAGATTACAGTGGCTAGCCAACCACGAGGAGAAAAAAAGGGAAAGCCAGCCACTCTGCAACACATTAAAACCTCCACCCTAAAATCACTAGAGTGGAGGACACAGAGGGGCAAAGGACATGCACTAAAAACTACATAGAAGTATAAAACCCACTCTCACAGATAAAATGTAAAACTAAAGCTGCTGTGGAGGCATTGTCGCCCAACACCAAAGGCAGGGTGCTGGGAAAGTTAAAAGTCTGCCGCAGAGAGGCTAAAAGTGGGTAGCCCAGCAACAGGTGGACGACTGTCATTTGGGAGCCACAGTGACACTGAGATGAGTCCTCATGACAGAGTAGGTAACCATGCGTTAGCCACATATGGCCAATGCGGAGCCGGCAGAGGACAACTGATTCCCTGTGAGAGGCCTGCATGGAAGACTTCCACACATTCATAGTCTCCTTAATGACATGCAGTTTGTTGTGTGTGCTGTTATGCCATTCCGTCTCCCAAAGCCTGAAAACCCTGTGGTGTAAGACAGAACACAGGTCACCTTCATAGATGCCTATCTCCAGAAGCGGCGGTTTCCGCGTTGCCTGTTTGGTCAGCCTGTCGGCAAGTTCGTCGCCAGGGATTCCTAGGTGTCCTGGAGTCACACAAACACCACGGAATGGCAGGACTGTTTCAGGGCATAGATGGACTCCTGAATGGATGCTACCAGATGGTGGCGAGGGTAGCACTGGTCGATAGCTTGTAGGCTACTCAATGTGTCAGTACACAGGAGAAATGACTCACCAGGGCATGAGCATATGTACTCAAGAGCATGAGATATGGTCACCAGCTCTGCAGTGAAAACACTGCAGCCAACTGGCAAGGGGTGCTACTCAATATGACCGCACAAGAACCACAATCGTTATCCCCGATCTGGGCCACCGATGCAGGAGATGGACTGCTGCAGACAGGAAAAGGAGACGGTAATTCGGATGCTCAGGGGAATTATGAATGTATGCTGCGTAACTGGCGAGCAGTTGTGCACGTCTGATCTGCAGTGGAGGGACACCAGCCTCCACCAGTAAGCTGGTCACTGGACTCATCCTAAAAGCTCCTGTTGCTAATCGAACCCCACAGTGGTGCACAGGGTCGAGTAAATGCAACGCTGAAGGTGCTGCCGAACCATAAGAACCATAAACCACACTCCCATAGTCAATTCGGAATTGGACAAGGGATGCAGCAGCGTACAGCGATCTGCACCCCAATTGGTGTTGCTCAGGCAACGGAGGGCATTGAGGTGCGGCCAGCACTTCTGCTTAAGCTGACGAAGATGAGGGAGCCAAGTCAATTGAGCATGCAAAATCAGTCCTAGGAATTGATACGTCTCCGCTACAGTGAGTGGATCATCATTAAGGTAAAGTGCGGGTTCCGGATGAACAGTACAATGCCGACAGACGTGCATGACACACGACTTTGCGGCTGAAAACTGGAAGCAGCAGTACGAAATGTGGAAGTCATCTGCATACAGAAAAGGTGAGACGGAGGGCCCGACAGCTGCTGCTAGACCATTAATGGCCACTAAAAATAGAGACACACTCTACACAGAGCCCTGCGGGACTCCATTCTCCTGGATATGGATGGAATTATGGGAGTCACAAACTTGGACATGGAAAGAATGGAACAACAGGAAGTTTTGGATAAAAATCGGGAGTGGTCTCTGGAGACCCCACTCAAACAATGTGGCAAGGATATGAGGTCACCAAGTCGTGCCGTATGCTTTATGTAAGTCAAAAAAGATGGCAATTAGGTGTTGCCATCTGGAAAAGGCTGTTCGGATGGCAGACTCGATAGACACAAGATTATAATAAGTGGAAGAGCGACCCTGGCGGAAGCCGCCCTGACATGGAGCCAGCAAGCCACGTGATTCCAGGACCCAACCACACCGCCGACATAGCAGATGTTCCAGCAGCTTACAAAGAACGTTGGTGAGGCTGATGGGCCAATAGCTATCTACATCAAATGGGTTTTTATCGGGTTTGAGCACCGGAGTGATGGTACTCTCCCGCCATTGCGATGGAAAGACGCCACCTCACCAGATCTGGTTGAAGGTGATGAGAAGATGTTGCTTGTAGTCAGATGAGAGATGTTTAATCATCTGGCTGTGGATGCGGTCAGGCCCAGGAGCTGTGTCGGGGCAATGTGCAAGGGCACTGAGGAGCACCCACTCTGTAAATGGGGCATTACAGGATTCACTGCAGCACGTAGTGAATGAGAGGACGTTCCCTTCCAGCTGCTGTTTGAGTGTGCGAAAGGCTGGGGGGGGGGGGGGGGGGGGTAATTCTACGACACAGAGGCTCGAGCAAAGTGCTCGGCAATCGCGTTTGCGTCAGTACATAACTTGCCATTTATAGTAACACCGGGGACAGCTGTTGGGGCCTGGTACCCGAAAAGACGTTTGATCTTTGCCCAGACTTGGGAAGGTGATGTGTGGCACCCAATGATGGAGATGTATCTTTCCCAACACTCCTTCTTCCGTTGTTTTATATGGTAGCAAACACGGGCACAGAGCTGTTTAAAGGCTATGAGGTGCTCCAGGAAAGGGTGCCGCTGCAGAGCTCACCGATGCTTCTCAATTGCTTCAGTGACTTCCGGTGACCACCAAGGGACTGCCTTAAGCCTCTGGCACCCTAAAGAACAACGGATTGCATTTTCTCCCGCAGAAACAATTGTGCTAGTCACTTGCTCAAGCATCACATCGATGTTACTGTGTGGGGGAGATTCAGCGGTGACAGCGGAGGTGAAAGTTCCCCAGTCCGCCTTGTTCAAAGCCCATCTGGGCAGGCATAAGTGTGGCTGACGCTGGGGCAGTGACAGGAAGATGGGGAAGTGGTCACTACCACACAGGTCATCACGTGCTCTCCAGTGGATAGATGGGAGAAGTCCTGGGCTGAAAATTGATAAGTCAATGGCCAAGTAACTACCATGAGCCACACTGAAATGTGTGGTGGCCCCAGTACTTAAGAGGCAGAGGTTGAATTGCGACAGTAAAGTTTCGACATCTCTCCCTCGGCCAGTAAGCATGGTACCACCCCACAAGGGGTCATGGGCATTAAAATCTCCCAAAAGTAGGAAAGGTTTAGGGAGTTGATCAATCACTGCAGCTAATGCATTCAGGGGTACTGCACCATCTGGAGGAAGATGTACACTGCAGACGGTTATTTCCTTCATTGCCCTTATTCTGACAATCACAGCTTCAAGAGGGGTTTGAAGGGGCACATGTTCACTACAGACCAAGTTTATGACATAAATGCAAACTCCACCTGACACTCGATTATAGTCCTTACGGTTCCTGTAATATCCCTTATAGCCACGGAGGGCAGGGGTCTGCATTGCTGGGAACCAGGTTTCCTGGAGGGCAATGCAGATAGCAGGTGTAAAGCGTAACAGTTACCATAGCTCAGCTAGGCAGTAGAAAAAACCGCCGCAATTCCACTGGAGGATGACATCGTGAGACTGGGAAGGCATGGAACATTCAATGAGGCAGTTTACGCCTCAGAGTCACCTGCTGTCACCGATTTATTGCCTGAGCAGTCTATATCCATTGTATCTGAAGGTCTGGCAAGATCTAGGTCCTCAGCGAATGCCAAAATCTCCACCCCATCCTCAGCCGCAGAGCTTGTAGGTAGCAATGGTGAGGGTGCCACCGCAATTTCCTTGGTCTTAAGGGTTTTCTTTTTGGATATCTCCCACTGCTCCTTGGGTTCCCTGGCTGGGAGGACTTCACTAGGTCAGTCTCCAACACTGAGGATGAGCATGAAGCCCTACAACCAGCTGCGTTTGGGCTCTTCAGCCACTGGTGGGTGTCATCTTTCCCACTAGAAGAAACCTGGGAAGGGAGTGACCCAGGGGACCCCTTCCTAGCGAGAGAAGCTGAAGAAGACTTATGCTTCTCTAGCTTAGAAGTGAAGACGGACGTCCCTGATGGTTGGGGGGGGTGGGGGGGGGGGGGGGGGGGGGGTTGCTCCCAGAGTAGGTGGTGCAGGAATGAGGAGGAGGGAAATCCCCCTCACCATCAAGGGGCCAGGTGTGGTCTTCCGGCTCTGAGAGATGACCTAGGTTGGTGGAGCTGATGGTGCCACAACTGTTGTAGCGGCGGCGTAAGACGATGTCATATGCACAGGATGCAGGCATTCAAATTTTCTCTTAGCCTCAGTGTAGGTCAGTCTGTCCAGGGTCTCATACTCCATGATCTTCGTTTCTTCCTGGAGAATCCTGCAGTCTGGCAAGCAAGGTGAATGGTGCTCTCTGCAGCTGACACAGATGGGAAGCAGGGCACGTAGAGTATTGGGATGTGATGGGTGTCTGCAATCTCGGCATGTGACACTGGAAGTACAGCGGGAAGACATATGGCCGAAGTTCCAGAACTTAAAGCACTGCATCGGGGGAGGGATAGGCTTTACATCACACCGGTAGACCATCACCTTGACCTTCTCAGGCAATGTATCACCCTCAAAGGCCAAGATGAAGGCACCGATGGCAACCTGATTGTCCTTCGGACCCTGGTGGACATGCCAGACGAAATGTACACCTCGCTGCTCTAAATTGGCGCGCAGCTCATCGTCCGACTGCAAAAGAAGGTCTCTGTGAAATATGATACCCTGGACCATATCTAAGCTCTTATGGGACATGATGGTTACAGAAACTTCCCCCAGCTTGTCACAAGCGAGTAATGCCCATGACTGGGCAGAGGATGCTGTTTTGATCAAGACTGACCCAGATCTCATTTTGGACAAGTCCTCCACATCCCCGAACTTGTCTCTAAATGCTCAACAAAAAACTGAGGCTTCATCATCATGAAAGATTCTCCATCAGCTCTCGAACATACAAGGTACCGGGGCGAATAAGATCCACTGCCATCCTTAGCCTGACGTTCCTCCCATGGTGTGGCCAGGGAGGGGAGCTATTTGGGGTTGTACTTCTGTGCGTTGAATTGAGCTCATGATCACTTAGAGACTGCTGGTGTTTCACCACCAGCAAGAGATGATGGACTATGTTTCATCGCGTGTCATCCGCCCTGATGCCACCCACTTCGACCAACGGCCCTCCCCACGGGTGCCACCCAGCCGCAGCAAAGGCCACCTGGCAGGATGGCCATTGCCAGGAGTCCCAATGCCCCAGGGGGATGGGCATCTACCCCTTTGCATACGTGGGGAGTTAACAACGCAGGTATCAGCAGAGTGATCCCTGTGTGGTCAGGGGGGGGGGGGTACAACCAACAGGGGACATGGTGTCCCCACCAGAACGGACTGGCTACCGTGCTGGATATCAAGTGCAAAGAAGTCCACAGTCATTGTCAACACAGAAATCGATAGTGCACAGTGGAAAATGCACCCAGGAAGGTGTCCTCACCCAAGAGATGGAGAATGGGCAGGACTGCAATACGATGATGAGAAAGTATGCTGAAGATCTCAATGCACGGTGGACATGATGCACCTTGTAAGGTGCCCTTCCCCAATTGGCTCACTCTTCGAGAAAATTTTGAAGAATGGAGGTCAAACCCTACAGGGGACCATCACATAAAGGCCGAAACGTGTTAAACTCATTTTAGTCACCTAGTACAACAGGTAGGAATACCTCGGGCCTATTCTGACCCCCGGACCCGCAGGGGGTATTCCCTAGAATGGGTGGAGAAATTACAGTGCAGACGCCAGCAGCGCAATCCTTGTCAGGAGAGTACAACAGTGCAGGTACAAGGCAACCACTACAATGAACTGGCCACTGCATTATGTTTTTTGTCTGTCATGGATGGGTGCTAGGATGGTCATACAAGGGCAGATACCCTTCCCTGCACAATCTGCACATTGGAAAAATTTGGGAATGGCTGTAGCTCATATCTGGGTAAGGATGATAGAGAGATGTTATAAATAACTGAAGAGCTCATGAGAATACACCAAGGTAAGTGAAGCCATATTGTCATCACGAGATTTGGCAATGATAAGAGTGAGTGGGGAACAGAATAGGAGGAAGCAGGAACTGCATTACAGGAGAGACATAGCAGTGGTCTGGAGCCCCACACTTGCTAGGGACATATCCAAAAATGAGACATAGGCTCCCTGGGGGTTAATAACTTGGCAGGAATGTCATCTGGATTTGGTGACTATTTTTGAATATTGTGATAATCTCCAGGACCGCCTGATCAACTGTCATTTGGCAATAGTACCCTCAATAGTAATCCATCTGGCTCTTGTAAACCAGTAGACAGTTGACCATTTTCCACTGACTCTGGGTGACGCAGTTTGGGTACCAGTATGTATGGCATGCCCAATACCTTCTGAACATTCACCCTGTTCAACAATGAAAGAATAAACATTCCAGGCTGTATAAGAGAGAGCTATAAATCTGGTTGAGTTCTCTGTTGGACAGCTACACAATGACAACTCTTGATGTGACAATTGTGTTCCAATCTTCAATAGAGAAAAAACAATAAGGAGTGATGACAATCATCACTTCCAGAGCTGTACTTAGGTGATCCTGTGCCCTGGGCAGATATGCCAAATGGGTATATGACCTGCACTCCTCCAGATTGTGAGAGTCCACAGCCTTATAATATGCGCAGCTTCACTCAGTCCCCAATATTAAGACCAGCATCTTAGCTACTGTGTGAATCTGTAAGGAGTACTCAAAAGAAAGGAAATGATGGGGGATACTGACTACAAAAACAGCAGCCCTATGCATGTGTGCTGTGCAATATGTTGTTATGACTGAAGCAGACAGGATACTTTGTTATCGATCTGCTGGTAGAATTCGGTTATATTCAGGGACCCCCCCCCCCCCACCCCCCCCCCCCCCACACACACACACACACACACACACACACACACACACACACACACACACACACACACACACACACACACAGAGAGAGAGAGAGAGAGAGAGAGAGAGAGAGAGAGAGAGAGCACAGTTATAATTCAATGCAGCAACACAAAATAAGAGTACACATTATCACCTGTATTCAGCTACCCCTCCAGCATGTTTGTCCATTGCAGTGCTAGAAGACATTCCATAGAAAAGCTTGTATTTCTTCCCATTTCGCTGAATTGTTTCACCACCACACTGATCATGGCCAGCAAACATTCCCCCCATCATTACAAAATCTGCTCCAGCACCAAATGCCTTTGCTACATCACCTGGACAAGTGCAGCCTCCATCCTGAAAGAAAAAGTTGTGCTTTAACAAACTTATGTACTGTGTCACAGTCAGTCAAAACTACATAAAATGGGGCTTACAAAAACAGTCATCAAACAAATACATGGCTTCTCTACAACTTCACTTCCTTTTTCAAATAAAATTTCAAAGGTACTAATATTATGAGTAGAAAAATAATCGCATACACATCAACAAATTTTTTCTGCCTTCTCTTCTCAAGTCTTTTAGATAACTTTCCATTTTTTCCCCAATATCTCTCTTTTTCTATCCCTCCCCTCCTTTCTGTACTTTTAAATTTGCCTTTTTATATCGTGCTCCCTAAACTTTTCTTCCTATCATTATCTTGTTTCATCTGTAAAATGTTATACTTTCCAATTTTCTTTTCAAATCCTCACAGCTGTCTACTATCTGTGGGTCTACAACAGAAGCCAGGAATTTTAGTACACATTCTTTGAGACAAATATATTTATGATTGTTAAAACTGCAGCAACACGAGCAATGCATGTGACTAATATTCTAATTAAGTACACAGCAATACACACATGCATTTGATCACAGAACTACACATTATCTCTAACATTGAGAATTCAGTGTTACATGAGGCCCCCATATCCTGTTATCAGACACTCTAAATGTTGAAGTCTGGATTCCAAAAGTTACCTGGACAAGTGCGAGGAAAGTGGTATTGTTAGTTTTGCTGAGAATGAACTCTTCGTGGTTGCATCTGAGAGGAGCTGTATCTATCATTAAGAAAGTGCTAAATGTCTGCCAATTGGCATTTACAGGGTATCCCAGGAGAAATGGTCAATATCCAGGATGACAATGTACAATCATTTGAAGCAAAAAACTTCATACGAACATGTGCCCCGTTTCAAATGGTTTCTGAGATAGAAAACACTTGATGTACATTGTTATTTATATGGTCTGTTATTCAATGAACTGCCAGGTTTACATATGTACAACATTTAGTAAACATTACAATATGTGTTTTCCAAAGTATCAATTGAAAAACATATTTTAACATATTCAGCTCTAAGTATTATCGTACTGTGGCATCTGCATCTCCTTAGAGTTGACACGACTCAGTGGCGATGGTTGTCCCAGTCGGTATGATGTGGAAGGGTGTCTGTCACTCACGACAACGCCACCCAGTACGTAATAAGAAAACAAACTCCATGCCTGGTTTGGCAATATTTCAGATACCGTCTTTTGTGGTTAATGTCAATATTTCGATAGAGCAGAGCATCAATGTGTAAGCCGCTCTTCCTTCTTCACTGATAAACGTGACAATTGCACCACTCGATGACGCGATGTCTCCTTTGCCCTGAAATGATGACCACCAGTTTTCTTTTGTTGTGAGTCTATTATGCCTGGTTAGATAATGGATGTTGAATATTAATAATATAAAGTCTTGAATCTTCAATCCATCACCCAAGTTGTGCTATGGAATTGTGAGGACGTAAAGTTGATAAATTGTTTTTCCGTTGTCAAGACACCGCTACGTTGCGTGTTCAATAACTACACGACAAAATTCTAGAGATAACATATACTTCAGCAATGTTCAGAGTGTGTCGTAATCTTGGGACAAATCAATGACTGTTCACTGTTAAATAACCATGAATTCACTTTTCGCTTCATAATATTTTTATAGTCAATTAATTGTCACTAATACACATGATAATGTCTATTCAGTTATGTAGGCGACATGAAGAATTAAAGTTTGAATCCAATTTTATTGTTCCTTGTAATTAATTGTCCCTACGCTGAGCGGACACACCGATTTCTCAATCAGGGAATTGCTTCCATTTGCATCAGTAATCCTGTCGTGACCACAACTTCTGACAACTTGGCGCAATTGTACGTTCTTCCTGCTTGCATTTGTCTGTTACCTACTTGAGACTAATAATTGCTTTTCTGTCAGTGATCTTTCTTTATCAAATGTCCTTGAATGTTTGTGCTTATTCAGTATCACGGGCTATATCCCATCACAAATCTCACACAATTCAATTTCGTCATGAATCTCCATATCCCGTTATCTTGCTAATGGTAAAGATGACTTTGCTTTAGTATGACTTCTGAATAATACTTCAGTCTATATTGCAAAACTTTCAAACTTCCGATTAGCTTAAAACAATCTAGCAACACTTATATGCATGCTACGATCACAATAGTACTAGAGAGCAACTAGATAGCAACTGAAGCGAACATTTCCATTTCTGAGTTACACTGTAGTCACATCAAACTAAATTTTTGATGCGGCTACAGCTCCTTCTATGGTAAATGTTATCTTTGGCCAATTTACCATCTGGGCTTTAACCTTCATTTTTAATTATTTTGCAATTCTTTCTTTGATGTTTTTGTTGTGTATCCTATCATGTTCTTCCATTCAGTCTCTATTTCATGATAAATATTATTATTCACATGACATTCCTGTTGGTCAAATTATCACAAAGTATAAATTTTTTCGTCAGTAGCTGCCATCAGTGTCAGGATGACTAATTTTCCTACTTCTTTTACAACAGAGCGTTGGTTATTAGGGTTTCTGAAATTGGGATGTTACACATGGCCCCCAGACGATGAAGTGGGTATGTGACTTCCCACTTCAATGCCCCTAACCAGGTAAGGCCCTTGTTTTTATTGTTGGCACACTAACATGCACCCACATACACACCTATATATAAAAAATTTAAATCGTTGCAATGTTTTTTGTACAATAATATGAACTTTAGGTTCGTGTCTTATGAATAATTCATTTTTCATTTTATTTTCAGTGCATCGCCACACTGATGCTCCATCTGCACCAGACCACGCAAGCTGCAAACGTGGCCTGGTTCGAAATCAGTTTCTTCTCCTCCATCAACCATGGTAAAGCTGCCACAGCATCGGATCGTATATGGCAGCAAGTACGATCCGATTACTCGTGCTCGTCTGGTTACTCTCGATGTCCAGTGGTTGCTCTCCCAGTAGACTGCACTAACATCTCAGCACAATCTGCCCCACGAATGTCCGCATCACCACTGTTGTATATGCTGCAACAATTAGATCACTTCTCTTCTCAGTACACAACATTAGATTACACATTACTATCACAGTTCATAATGTGCATTCTGCACATTATCTATTCATTCAGTTAATAATGTTTGTGGTAAGTATGACTAGTCTATCGTCACTTCACAACTGTACTATCAGTCCATGCACAAGTACAACATTCTACACATCGGCACCATTCTACGAGTTTTTCTTTACCAGTTAGTTTTTTTTTCCTTTTTCTCAAGTCATAATATTGGTTCATTTATTCATTTCTATTCTCCTCTAATTGTCTCTCATCTTTTCCCTCCTCAAAATAAGTGATTTTGTTTAAAAAAATTTTCGTATTCCCGAATGATTGCGGTAAGATGTTTCATTGTGCTCGCGTATTCTATCTTAAACTGATGCCTCATTGATCACACAACATGTAGAGGCATGTTAGCATATGAATATCAACATCAATTATTAACTAATAATATACACATAATTATACTACTTAATAAACTTTCAATGAACAAAATGATGATTACGAACTTGTAGCTTGTTATCTTTTCTTTTTTTTTTTTTTCAGGACTTAACTACATAAAACTTCGTTGTTGCAAGAATTATTCAGCACTAATTCATTGCCTACTAATTCTATATAGAAAACTTCATAAACATTATTATAATGTCTTCCTGTTTTTTGACTTATCCTAGTTTGCATACTTAAATCTAAACTTTCAATCAACTAAAATATTTCTTTTAACTCTAAATGAGGGTACACCCCCTTTATTTTCTTGGTATCTTCATCTTCCAGCAGGTAACTTCCTTCTTGTGATATCTTAATAATTCAATATGGTCCTTTATACAAATTACACCATTTTCGATTTAATTTTCTTATCTTCGAAGATTTAGAATGTTTTTTTAATGAAACACTATCACCAACTTTATACTTTACTTCTAAACCTAGCTTTTGGTCAAATTGACGTTTTTTAAGATTTGCTTTATGTTGTGATTTTAAATATACCTTCTTTATAAATCCATTATGATCTTTTGGTTTATTATGCAGAAGTGGTAAATTACCAAGCCAATTATTATATTTTGCTGATTAAATAAGGTCTCATTCAGCAAATACCCAGTTGATATAGAAGGCACTTCATTGTACATCTCTTCAAAATCTTTGACTAATTCGATCCATCTATGGTTTTCATTAGGTACGTAACTTCTTATAAATCTATTCAATTCTCTTAAGTCTCTTTCTCTTGGGTTTCCTGACGGATTAAAGCGGGCAACGAATACTCAAAGAATTCCACATGTCTTCATTGTATCCTTCCACACTTTGCTTCGAAAATCTGATGCATTATCTGAAATGAGCATTTCAGGTTTCCCTAATGAATGCCATATACTTTCTGGATTCCTTTGATATTTTAGTTTGCCAGTAGGAACTTCGGAGGTCGAGGGAGGTCAAGAATTTCACCGCGTGAAATTTCTGCAATAGTTCTTTTAAGTTCTCAGGGCAAGTTCTTATTAATGTCGTGAGCGTCAAGAACTAGTCAAATATCGCCGTTCAGTTTAGTCACCGCTAACAATGGACTTGAGTCCAGAATGAGATTTTCACTCTACAGCAGAGTGTGCACTAATATGAAACTTCCTGGCATATTAAAACTGTGTGCCAGACCGAGGCTCAAACTCGGGACCTTTGCCTTTCGCAGGCAAGTGCTCTATCAACTGAGCTACCCAAGCACGACTCATGCCCCATCGTCACAGTGCACACTCCGCTGCAGAGTGAAAATCTCATACTGGAAACATCCCCCAGGCTGTGGCTAAGCCATGTCTCCACAATATCCTTTCTTTCAGGAGTGCTAGTTCTGCAAGGTCCGCAGGAGAGCTTCTGCAAAGTTTGGAAGGTAGGAGACGAGGTACTGGCAGAAGTAAAGCTGTGACGACGGGGCGTGGGTTGTGCTTGGGTAGCTCAGTTGGTAGAGCACTTGCCCACGAAAGGCAAAGGTCCTGAGTTCGAGTCTCGATCTGGCACACTGTTTTAATCTGCCAGGAAGTTTCAATGGACTTGAGTATTCGGAAGTTGAAGTCTCAATTATTACCCAATCTGTCATCTTTTTTATTTCTTTCATCACAGCTTCTCTTTTCAACCAGGGGCCTGAATAAGTAGTTTTACAATACGTAGAGTGGGGGTACGTTTGAATACAATATTGAAAATCCTTAATTACGCCTGGTTTCTTATTAGATACAGGCAAATATTTATGCAATACTTCTCCCAATTCATCCTGTTGTTTTGTTGATACATGTTCCGATTCGCAGACTTTTTCTACGATGCTTGATACATCTGTCTCAGTATCAGTTTGTCTAACACAATCAGTACCCTTCAAATGCAAAGTATTCACAGGTAGACAATTAACTGTTATGTTTTGGCAATACTTTCCCAAAATAATCTTTTTCTTTAATAAAGTTACCCTAAATGGTTTGCCTTTACCTATAAAAATATGTACACCCTCCTTAATATCAATTACTGCACCGTAGTCACATAAAAAATCCATTCCCCAAATACACGGCATTGATATTCAAGACACTACCAAGAAAGTGCATTCAATGGCTACTCCTTGTAGTTCTACCATCACCCATACCTGTTTAATGATTAGTTGCGCTTTAGCACTAAATGCCCCTGACAACGTGTGGCCTGTTACTGTTGAGGTTTTTTTTTTTTGTTGCCGACTAACCATATTCAAGCAAACTCATCGTCATCACACTAACCGCCGCCCCTGTATTATAAGTACATTAATCAGTATGTCATTAATTTTTACTTTGGCAATTGCTTGCAACGTATACCCACTCTCATTCATTTCCTGTTTTGGATCCAACATGTGATCTTCCCAAATATCAGTTTTCTTACTACATTCCAGGATATTTATTAACTCGTGAAGTTTGCCTCCGTCCTCAACACCAGCCACCCGAGAAAGGCCTAAAATGACTGGCATTAGTTTGACCATCCATCTTTTAGGCCCCTTGACTGTTCATGCACCTCAGCTACATGAATTTCGTTTCCTGTTTGTGGATATGGATTGTCCACAACTACATCACTTCCGTCTGATAACGATATGGGTCTGCTGGACCCAGAATATGCACCTGTATTATTAGAGTTTCCCCAACATACATTGTGCATCGCACAATTTCTCCAATTTGATTTATTCTGTGACTCCACAGGAATGCAATTATTCTGCCATCTTCACAACATTGACTATTCAACAATTGCCACCCCCCCCCCCCCCCCCCCCACACACACTTTCTTTTCCTGTTGGTAGTTACGATGTAAACTCGTTGAAAACCTCCCGCTCCAGGCACTTGGTTATTATTTCCTACAAAACAAAATTCCCTTTTGAATATTGGTAATTCATGTTCCAATAATGATTTTTCTTTTGTCCGCGATCTAAATGATCATTACTGCTCTTAGAATTACAGTAATTTCGGTAAAATTCTGGAAGACGACTGTTAATTTGATTGCCACTGTTCCAGTTGTTATTACTTGTGTTATTCCTAGAATAATAATAGTTATTGTTATACTATGCCACTGTTTAGCATCCTCCATCAGCATGTCGATAGAATCGATTACTGATAGGAATTGTTGTATGTCAGAGTCAGGAACATGAATTAGTTTTTCGCGAATATTTAAAGGAAGCCTGCCCATCAATATTCAAATCACTTCTCTACTCGAAATCGGTTTGGTCCAATAACGCATCTTATTAAAATAGCATTTGAAATACTGCCTAAGTATTTCCTTTTTCAAGTTGTAAAATTCTGGTTGGTATACTTCCTTCTGTAGTTTCTCTTGTTTACTTAAGGACCAATATTTAGCTAAAAATAATCTTTCAAACTCAGAAGACGTGTTGCAGGTCTCTCTGACTTCAGCGGCCCATAACGCTACTTCTCCTACAATTTTCGATACTATAAACTGTAATTTATAGTACTCCATCTAACTATGGGGAAATATTCTTTTAAAGGAATTTTAAATACTCTGGGGTTGCTATTATTCTTTTCATTTGAAAATGTCGGGAACTGTTGGCTTTTGAAAATACTATGTTCTACTTTTAATGGCGAAATGCATCCTCTCTGAATGTAAGGATCACCCTTCTAGTCTGATTGGCTGTTCGTTTCCCACGGTTCCCCTACTTACGTGCTATGTTGCACTCACAGGCGTTTTCTCTCACAGTTGATTTCATGTTGTTACGTATTTGTTCAATTTCCTCCTTGGAATTGCTTTCTGACGGTTGCTCGGAAGACCGAGTGATACTAATTGCTGATTGACAGGGCCATTAGCACATTCATCGACAATTTTGTCTTTAATTTGCCAAAATTCTTTTACAAAGGTCTCTGTCAAAGAATTATTGGTCATCACCTGTCCCCATACTTGCTTTTGGGCACTCTAAATAGCTGAACGCACCTTTCCGTCATCTTCTACTGTTTTGTTTTCTATCCATTCAGACAGACTTCCTCTTAGTTTCCTAGTTTAATGTAGCATATATGTAACTACTTTACTTATTGAATTTTTCTCGAAATCTTTCAAACAATCAGTTAATCCCTTGATACAGCTGTTATTCTCAGCTAAGGCATCAACCTTTCCAGACACAGCCTCAAACTGTTCTGAAAAAGTATTGACACTTTCACTGATTTTATCTGCACAGTCAATAATTCTAACCTCCTCCTCCTCCTCCTCCTCCTCCTCCTCCTCCTCTCCCCCCCCCCCCCCCCCCCCATCGGTTGGCTAGCCTTGACTCTAGAATTTCAAACTTATTATCAACTTTAGCCTTTTGTTCAACAAATTTGGCCTCCCAAATGGCAATTATATTAACCTCTTGTTCCGCACATTTAGTTTCTAATGCCTGTTGCTGATCACTAAACTTAGCATCAATAGATGCTTGCTGCTCTGTTAAACTAGCATCAATTTCAGATACTTATTCTCTAACAAGGCCTGCTGTTCCACTAACTTATTGTCCATGTCAGAGAATTTAAACTTTAAATCATCCACCATAGTCAATTTTGCTACTATAGCAGTAAAGACATCTATATTTCCTGACCCTGTTGATGTAATATTTGTCATGTAATCATTGACTGCTTGTTCCTTAGGCTCGGAATTATTACCATCAGATTCCATTTTCTTGCTTTCTAACCCAGAGCCAGATACATTAGGGATGTTAATTTTGTCTAACTCTGCGAAAGATTCTATTCCCACATTGACAATCGTTCTATTGATCTCCTCATGGTCTGATACTTCACTCAATTCATCACAGGATTCTGGAACAGTTTTTTCGAAATCGCTATGTAACTTTCTACCTCTTCTTGACATGATGTAAATTTTGTTAACTACTTTTTACTAGTACCAACACCAACTGTAACCATAATTGTCACACAATACTAAACTTACTATCTACTTGACACCAGCACAATGAAATACTCACAATTACCAATTTGGTGAAGTAACAAAATCTATCGTACCTGAATAATCACTTATTTTGAGTAGTGACTACTGTTTGTATAGTGCTTGCATGTTGTTGCAGTCTCGCTCACGTCACTGCCAGCCGCTGATGTTGCTGTCTCGACCGACGTTCTGCTCTGTTCCTGTTCTCCAATGCGTTGCATCGCTCTGTCTGCAGATGTCTCTTAATCACGAAGCATCTACCCTCACGTTGGTGTCGTGGTGGCGTCAAGCTCTGCACATTGTGTCGTTTGGCACTGTCAGGCCCCACATTGTATGCACCAAATAATGTGGCGTCTGCGTCTCCTTAGAGTTGACACGACTCAGTGGCGATGGTTGTCACTGTCGGTATGACATGGAACGGTGTCCATCGCTCACAACAATGTCACCATTTCAGATACTGTCTTTCGTGATTAATGTCAATATTTCAATAGAGCAACGCATCAGAATGTGTAAGCCGCTCTTGCTTCTTCACTGATAAACGTGGCAATTGCACTGCTCAATGACGTGATGACTCCTTTGACCTGAAATGGTGACCACCAGTTTTCTTTTGTTGTAAGTCTGCAACAGACTATTCAGCTTGTGCGAACTGGCTAACTATAGTTCTTTTCTTTATTATGCCCAGTTAGATAATGGATGTTAATATTAATAATATAAAGTCTTGAATCTTCAGTCCACCACCCAAGTTGTGCTGTGGAATTGTGAGAATGTTAAGTTCATAAATTGTTATTCCGTCGTCAAGATGCCGCTACGTCGCATGTTCAATAACTACACGACGATAACATATACTTAAGCAATGTTCAGAATGCGTTATAATCTTGGGACAAATTGATGACTGTTCACTGTTAAATAACTATGAATTCACTTTTCACTTCATAATATTCTAATAGTCAATTAATTGTCACTAACATACATGATAATGTCTAGTCCATTATTTAGGTGACATGAAGAATTAAAGTTTGAATCCAATTTTATTGTTCCTTGTAATTAATTGTCCCTACGCTGAGAGTGCACACCGATTTCTCACTCAGGGAATTGCTTTAGTTTGCATCAGTAATCCTACCGTAGACGACAACTTCTGACAACTCAGCGCAATTTTACATTCTTCGTGTTTGCATTTGTCTGTTACCTACTCGAGACTAATTATTGTTTTTCTGTCGGTCTGTCAGCGATCTTTCTTTTTCAATGTCCTTGAATGTTCGTGTTTATTCAGTATCATGAAGGCTAAGTCCCATCACAAATCTCACACAATTCAATTTCGTCACGAATCTCTGTATCCCATTATCTTGCTAACGGTTTAAAGATGACTTTGCTTTAGTATGATTTCTGAATAATACTTCAGCCTATATCGTAAAACTTTCAAACTTTTGATTAGCTTAAGACAATCTAGTAGTGCTTAAGTGCATGCTACTATCGCAATAGTACTAGAGAGCGACTAGATAGCAACTGAAGCTAACATTTCCATTTTTGAGTTACATTGTAGTCACATCGAACTTCCTTTTCGATGCGGCTACAACTCTCTTCTATGGTAAATGTTAACTTAGGCCAATTTACCATCTGGGCTTTAACCTTCGTTATTAATTATTTTGCAATTATTTCTTTGATGCTTTTGATGCGTTTCCTGTCATATTCTTTCATTCAGTCTCTATTTCATGATAAATATTATTATTCACATGACATTCCTGTTGATCAAATTATCACAAGTATAAATTTTGTCATCAGTAGCTGCCGTAAGTGTCAGGACGACTATATTTCCTACTTCTTTTACAACAAAGGGTTGTTTATTAGGGTTTCTGTAAATTGGGCGATACAGTACACAACACATTACAGCAGTTGTACAATTCACAATAAATGTTCGAATATCCCACTGCCAACTTCAGTATATTTGTGTATCCTTGCTTGTTGCTTGTCTGAGTGCCTCTACACATTCCTTAATGAGAGCAGCAGATTCCACGGTGTAACCAAGTAGTTAATTTTGTGTATTCACCATCTGTTTGCACATCCCAGACTTCACCCAGTCCCATAAACAAAAAATCTAATGGCGTAAGATCTGGCAATCTTTGTGGCCAGTTAACTGTACTAAAATAACCAATCCAGCAATCGGGGTAAGTACAATTGAGACGTTCCCTCGCTCATCTAGCAAGAAGTGTACAGGCCGGTTGGTTGGTTGGTTGGTTGGTTGAGGTTAAAGGGACCAAACAGCAAGGTCATCAGTCCCTTGTTTCAAATAGACTCCATTCTACTAACGGGACATCTCAGTATAGTCAGAAAAATAAAACGGATAAAGGGGAAACGTAAAAGGGGCAGTCACGTTGTCATTAGTAAAAACAAATGAGGGAAGTTGGCAAGAGAACGAACCCAACACTATGCTGAAACAGCATAGGCAAGACCACCTGTGACTTAAAAGGTACAACTGCTATAATGCAGAAAGTACGTATGGGAATAGAAAAACTAACCAAGCCTTAAAAAGAAGGGGTAAAAACAGAGTAAAAGGGAAAGAAAAGAGGATTCCGGTCAGGGAGGTGAATCGGGAATCTCTGAACACTGCCTACAGTGGGAGACACCCAAACACTCACCGCCCTGCCCCAACACCAGAGGGAGATTAAAAACTTTAAAACTGAGAATAAAAACCACTCTCCCGGAGGAAACCTAGAACCAGAGAGACCATCCGGGAATCGTCAGCCAACATCAAAGGTAAAGTGTGGGGGAGTCTGTACTTAGCACGCAGAGCCAAAAGAAGGGGGCATTCAACCAAAATGTGGGCCACTGACTGGAAGGCTCCACAACCACATAGCGGGGGTGGCTCATCACGCTAAAGGAAACCATGGGTCAGCCTGGTATGGCCAATGCGGATACGACACAGTGTGGTCGAGTCCTTGCGGGAGAGGCTAAAGGAAGAACGCCATGGGCCTGTATTCACCTTAATGGCACGAAGTTTATTAGACAGTGGAGTAGCCTCCCAAGAATTGGCCCATGACTGTGCAAAGTGGGATTTGATGTGAAGCCGTAAATCCGCTGCAGGAGGGGTTACAGAAAACGGGGGGTAAGTAACTGCTCCCCCAGCCAAACGATCAGCGAGCTCATTACCCGGGATACCCACATGGCCCGGGACCCATAGGAAGTCAATGGAACAAGCAGCACGGTGAAGATCAGCGAGATGGTCATGGATGGCAGAGACCAAGGGATGGCGCGAAAAACACCGGTCAATAGCAAGAAGGCCACTCATCGAGTCCGTACATAACAAAACGCGGTTGTGTTGGGATTGTTTAATAAAGGTAAGGGCCCGGGAAATTGCCATCAATTCCGCAGTAAACACCCCACGTGAGGGTGGCAGTAGATGATTTTCCGTTCCAACAAAGGACGTGAAGGCATACCCAACATGATCAGCAGATTTAGAGCCATCAGTGTAAAAAACAACAGCATCCCGAAACTCCCATAAAATTTGGCGGAAAAAGGAACGGAACACCACCGGGGGGATGGAATCTTTCGGACCGCGGCGGAGATCCATCCGAATTCGAGGCCGAGGAACTAACCAAGGAGGGGTGGAGGGGAGGGAGCGAGGAAGACAGGACAAAGAAGGAAGCCGAAAATCACGGGTAAGAGACGCAAGGCGCAGCCCAACCGGTAAACCCGCCCGAGGGCGGGAGTCAGGCGGGCGACGTCCATGGTCTGGGAATAGGATAGAATAGGAAGGATGAGCGGGAGAAGAACGGATAGTAAGGGCATAAGACACCAGAAGCTGGGACCGCCGAACAGAAAGGGGGGGGATCCCAGCTTCAACCAGGAGACTATCAACAGGGCTAGTAGGGAAGGCACCGGTGGCCAAACGGATACCATGATGGTGGACTGGATCCAGCACGTGCAGCGTGGAAGGAGCAGCTGAACCATAAACTTGACAACCATAGTCCAAACGTGACAGAACTAGAGCACGATAAAGACGGAGGAGGAGGGAACGGTCCGCACCCCAGGAGGAGTGGGCAAGGAAGCGAAGGACATTGAGTTTACGGAAACATCCTACCTTCAGGAGTCTGATATGGGGCAGCCAAGTGAGCTTGTTGTCGAAAAGAAGACCTAGGAAACGAAACTGTGGAACCACAGGCAATCTTTGTGCAGCGAGATAGAGCTCTGGATCAGGGTGGACGGTAGTACGGCGACAGAAGTGGACCACCCGGGATTTTAAAGGAGAGAATTGAAACCCGTGGGAGAGGGTCCATGCAGAGGCACGCCGTATAGCCACCTGGAGCTGCCGTTCTGCAGATGGCATCGAGGAGGAACTAACCCAAATGCAGAAATCATCCACATACAGGGCAGGGGCGACCAAGGGACCGACAGAGGCCACAAGTCCATCGATAGCAATGAGGAAAAGAAGGACACTCAAGACAGAACCCTGTGGGATGCCCGTTTCCTGGGTCCGTGGAGAACTGAAAGCAGTACCAACTCGAACTCTGAATGACCGATGGATCAGGAACTGGCAGATAAAAATCGGGAGTGGGCCCCGAAGACCCCACTGATGAAGGGTTAGTAAGATGTGATGGCGCCAGGCCGTGTCATAGGCCTTGCGAAGGTCAAAAAACACTGCAACCAAATGGCGACACTGGGAAAAAGCCTGCCGAACTGCGGATTCCGAGCGAAGCAAATGATCGATTGGAGATCGTCCCTCTCGAAAGCCACACTGGTAAGGGGACAATAGATCCCGAGATTCGAGGACCCAAGTGAGCCGACGGGCGACCAGCCGTTCAAGTAACTTACAACCAACATTGGTCAAACTAATTGGCCGATAGCTGTCAACAGATAGGGGGTTCTGACCAGGCTTAAGGACAGGAACCACAATGCTATCCCTCCACTGAGAAGGGAAGTCACCCTGGAGCCAGATACGGTTAAACACCCGAAGAAGATGGTGCCGTTGTGGAGCACTGAGATGTTGAAGCAGCTGGTTATGAATGGAATCTGGGCCAGGAGCCGTATCATGAGAAGCAGATAGAGCAGAAAGAAATTCCCATTCAGTGAAAGGTTCGTTGTAAGATTCTGACTCACAAGTGGTGAAACATAAGGTGACAGCTTCAGCCTGCTGTTTTTGATGAAGGAAAGCAGCTGGATAGGAGGCCGACGCTGATGCCACTGCAAAATGGGTCGCAAGATGTTCTGCGAGAACTAATGGGTCCGTACAAATGCCATCTGGGAGGTGAAGGCCTGGGAGGGTGGACTGCCGATGGCAACCTTGGAGAGAGCGAAGTGTAGCCCATACCCGTGACAGAGGGACAGTGGAACCAAGGGAAGAAACGAATCGTTCCCAACATATCCGCTTGCTCTGTTTGATTAAATAACGGGCTTTAGCGCGAAGGCGCTTAAAGGTAGAAAGGCTGGCTACAGATGGGTGCCTCTTAAAGTGTTGCAAAGCTCGACGGCGATCACGGATGGCAATGGCAATGGCCGTACTCCACCACGGGACTTGCCGACGACGAAATTGTCCAGATGAGCGCGGGACAGCAAGGTTAGCAGCGCGAACAATCGCGTCAGACACGTCACGTAGGACGTCATCTATACAACCCGACAAAGAGGGAGAAAACTCGACCTGTGCAGTATATAGAGGCCAATCGGCGCGGTGGAAAGACCAACGAGGTAACCTCTCCATCGGGGAGCGGGAAGGGAGCGTGATAATCAACGGGAAATGGTCACTATCACAAAGGTCGTCGTGTGGCGACCAGTGTAATGAAGGGAGGAGAGAGGGAGAAGAAAGAGAAAGATCAATGGCAGAAAAGGTACCATGACCAGCACTGAAATGAGTAGGGGAGCCATCATTAAGAAGGCACAGGTCGTGGTCTGCAATAAATTGGTCGATAAGAAGACCTCGTCTAGATGGAAAGGCACTGCCCCACAAAGGATGATGAGCATTAAAATCCCCAAGGAGGAGGAAGGGAGGAGGAAGTTGCTGAAGAAGGGTGGTTAAGGCAGCAGGTGTAAGAGTTCTGTCAGGAGGGAGATAAAGATTGCATACTGTGACTGCAGAGTCTAAGTGGACCCTAACAGCAACCGCTTCCAATGTAGTTTGGAGAGGAATCCACGTGCTAGCAATGTCTGTACGGACCAACGTACAAACGCCACCAGAAGCCCGCAAGGGTCTGACCCGATTTCGACAGAAAACACGGAACCCACGGAGGGTCGGTGAGTGAGCATCAGTAAAATGAGATTCCTGGAGAACCACACAAGCTGCTGAGTAGGACGAAAGAAGGGATTTCAATTCCGGAAGGTGACGATAGTAGCCATTACAATTCCATTGGAGAACCACAGAACGATGGTTTAAATGAGGGCTGAACACGCTAAATCCAGTCATACCGCCGGGTCCCCACCCGTCACCGACAAGGAGGGGGCGACATCCATAAACGACAGGTCAGAATCCGGTTGTGAAGCCGGGGAAGGGACCTCCGGTGACACCAGAGGCTCTTTGACCCGGGACTTATGTTTCTTCTTCTTTTCAGGCTGAGATCGAGGAGGGCTGTGTGGCATAATGGAGCCAGCTGCAGCAAGATCAGGAACAGAAAGAGACCGGGCGACCTGGGGGCCGATAGACCGCGGCTCTCGCGGTCGCCGCGCTGCAGCAGACCTTTGACCTGGAAGGTGCCGGGAAGGGGCATCCCGGGAGAGGCGCCCTTGACCGACAGACGCCGAAGGAGTGGGACACTTCTCCGGCTGGGGAGGGGGAGCGGCGCCCAGAGGAGAAGGTGTGGGAGCCGCAGGGGAGGGGGGAAGGAGAGGGGTCCGGGACGGGGGTAAGGAAGGGGGAGGAAGGGATGAAGATGTAACCAAGGCGTAACTAGATGTCATGGACACAGGGTGCAATCGTGCATATTTCTTACGGGCCTCTGTGTAGCTTAAACGATCAAGAGACTTATACTCCTGTATCTTTTTTTCTTTCTTATAAACTGGGCAATCTGCTGAACGTGGAGAATGACTACCATGACAATTTACACATACAGGAGGGGGAACACAGGGACTCCCCTCATGGAGTGGACGTCCACAGTCACCACAGAGAGGGTCCTGGGTACAGCGAGAAGACATGTGGCCAAAACGCAAGCACTTAAAACACCGCATAGGAGGTGGGATGTACGGCTTCACATCACAGCGATAGACCATAATCTTAACTTTCTCAGGAAGGGTATCCCCTTCAAAGGCCAGGATAAAGGCACCAGTATCAATACGATTATCTTTAGGACCCTTCTGAACACGCCGAACAAAGTGAACACCCCGCCGTCTGAGATTGTCCCGAAGTTCCTCATCAGTTTGAAGGATGAGGTCTCTGTGAAAAATCACACCTTGTACCATATTTAGAGACTGGTGAGGGGTAATGGACACGGGAATTGTGCCAAGATGGGTACAGGCACGAAGGGCCGCAGATTGGGCAGCCGAAGCAGTTTTTATCAGTAATGAACCCGACCGCATCTTGCTCAGGGAGTCCACTTCGCCGAACTTGTCTTCAATGTGTTCCACAAAGAATAAAGGTTTGACACTGGTGAAAGTATCTCCATCAGTCCTGGTGCAAACTAGATAACGGGGGAAAGGTTTTGCCCCTAGACGACGGGCCTGACCCTCCTCACAGGGGGTAGCCACGGAAGGGAAGGCCGAAGGGGCAAGAGAAGCAGCACTTGAGGAATCAGTACCACGCAGAGAGACGGCCGCAGAAGAGTGGCCAGAGGTTTGGACCCTTATGCGTTTCATCTGCATAGCGTCCGCCCTGATACCACCCACTCCGATCAGGGGCTCTCCTCACGGGCGCCACCCAGCCACAGCAAGGGCCGTCTGGCACGGCGGCCATTGCCGGGAGTTCCGATGCTCCAGGATGACGAGCAACCACTCCAAGGCATGCATGAGGAGGTCACAGCTCAGGTATCAGAAGTGTGATCCCTGTGTGTTCAGGGGGCTCAACCAAAAGGGTACATAGCGACCCCACCACACGGGCTGGCTACCGTGCTGGCTATGCACCCTAGCATCAGACAACGACGTAGAAGAAAAGGTGGAATATACTAGGAGGGCACACGTCGGAGACACTAGGTAAGGTGCTCTTCCCCAAATGGCTCACACTACGGAAGAGGAATTTTGGAATGGAGGTCAAACCCCAGAGGGGGACCAAGGAATGCCAAAAGGAGGAGATGATTACGCAACAAAGCCAGAGTGTAAAACCAACAGAACCAGGAGGATAGCGGGGGCCAACATAAGCAAGGACACCAATAGAGGGAGAGGAGAGGGCGAGGGGAAAGGGGTATGGAGGGGAAAGGAGGGGAAGGGAAAGGAAATGCAGCCCGGGAGAGAAAGAAGGCTGCAATGGCTCGGGGCCCCGTGCTCGCCACGCATGCATCCACAAAAGAGTTGTGGACCCCCTGGGGGGGTGTACAGGCCGGAAGTACATCACAGTTTTCATGGCAAAAAGATTCCTGAGCAAAGATATTGAAAGCAACAATCAAATGAAACTTAGCAAAGGTTGGGTGGTAAAAAATACAGGGCATGCTGCTAGTCCAAAAACAACTGTACGTTAAACCACTTCTTTCTCTCAAACTATTTAGAAAAGGGCGTATGCGCATAGCATGTTTCTTGCTTTCAAAGAGTACTCTTGTCACATCCCTGAATACTGACCATTTCTCCTGCGACACATTGTACATTACAGTTCCAATTGCCAGGTTAACAACAGTTTCCAGGGTCAACAAAAATTTTATTTTCAACAATACATGTAATTATAGACCAAATTTAAAAATTTAAGATACTTTTAGTATCTAGTCATTAAGAGCTACAATCTTATATTGAAGATATAATGCAAGAAGATAAGTAGTAAAATTCAGAACTATGCATATGTCTTGAAATAGTGTAACTCACAGTATGCAAATTACTCAAGAGTGCATTCATTTAGTATTTGAGAATGATAGCACTTAGCAACTCTCAACAAACTTTACACATTATTTCAAACTTTTTTGAAAATTTTTCCCACACTCTCATGCAGATGCCGCTCACATAAACATGACTACAGCCTAGCACCTGAAGCCAGACTCTGTCTGTCTGTCTGTCTGTCTGTCATCTTTTTATTGACAAATGCCTTGTTGGCCAAAAGCTCATTTGTGACAGTCTTTTTGTTGTGCCTATCTGTAACTCAGCATCTCCACTATATAGTGAGTAGCAACTATTCTTTTCATAACATTGTTACAGTCCATTCTGGATTTTCCATTGTTTGTGTTCTCTCTACTGATACTTGGGCTAGGTAGGGAATCCAAAATATTTGAATTTGATAATCAAACCGTTGTATTTTTAGTGTATATTTTACAAATCTACATGTTTCAGTATATTGTTGGGTGAAGTTTTACTTCATAAGGCACAGTTTCTTACTTATTATACATGTGTAACTGTAACAGCAAATAGGCTCTAAGACAAGAAAACAACATACCATGAGGGACTTATCTTAATGGGACAGAAATGTGTACATGTGATGTACATGTACAGACAAGAGGATGATTACAGTTTTAAAGAAAGAGAAGGTGCTTCTCAAATTGAGCCAGTCAGTAACACATGGTCCATCTCTGGCCCTCATGCAAGCAGTTATTCAGCTTGGCATTGATTGATAGAGTGTACATTAGATGATGAAAATCCTGGGATGGTTGGAAGGCCCTAACCATAATGCTCCACATGTTCTCAATTGGGGAAAGATCTGGCAACCTTTCTGGCTAAGGTAGGGTTTTGCAAGCATTAAGACAAGCAGTAGATAATCTCACTGTGTGCAAGGGGGCATTATCTTGCTGAAATTTAAACCCATGATGGCTTGCCATGAAGGGCAACAAAATGGCACATAGAGTATCGTCAACATACCACTGTGCTTTAAGGTAGCCATGGATGATAACAAAAAGGGTCCTGCTACGAAAAGAAATGGCAACCCTGACCATCACTTCTAGTCATCAGGCTGCATGATGAATGACTGACGAGTTGGTATTCCACTACAATCCAGGGCATCGCCAGACATCTTCACTGGTCAATGGGGCTCAAATTGAAATGGGGCTCATCACTGATGAGTCTACTTCGAATAGAGCCACGATGACCTTGAAGACATGTCTGGAGATGCCCTGGACAGTGATGGGATACCAACTTGAGTCGCCCACCATACAGCTCAATACCCAGGAGTGGTCTGGGATGCCATTTTTTTCATAGCAGGAGCCCTTTATTTGTCATCCATGGCACCCTTACAGCATAGCAATACATCGACGATATTCTACAGCTGTTTTGCTGTCCTTCATGGCAAGCCATCCTCATCTAACATTTTAACTAGTAAGTTTCCACCTGTGCACAGCAAGAGTTTCTACTGCTTGTCTTCGTGTCTGGAAAACTCTAAATTGGGCAGCAAGGTCACCTGATCTCTTCCCAATTGAGAATGTTTGGAGCATTATGGGCAGGATCCTCCAGCCAGCTTGGGATTTTGAGTGTGCAGAATTTGGCATGGTGTCTCTCAGGAAGACACCCAACAACTTGATCAATCAGTGACTGCTTGCATAAGGCCCATAGGTGGACCAATGCCTTACTGCCTTGCTCAATGGTGAAGCTATCTCTCTCTTGAATAAATCATCCACTTTTTCTGAAAGTGTAAACATTTGTCTATACATGCACATCACATCTGCTGGTTTCTGTCCCATTCAGATAATTCCTTCTTTTGGAGTGTAGTCTTTTAAAACTGCAATTTTTTGTTAATGTTATACGTATTTAACACTAGTTTTGTGTGGGTGCTGTATTGACAGATTCAATGAGTATCTCTGTCAAGTTTAGGTGATCTCTACATGGAATAAATATCCCCATTTGAAACAATGTCTTTAGTATCCACTTACACTTACTTTAATCGTGGTTCATATTTTGACTGTACATATTTGTGATTCAAAGTATGTTTCTCTTTTTATAATTATAAGCAGAAGGAAAAAAATAAAGTAACAACAACAAAAAAATATTAAATTTAAAGGCAACATCCTCCACACCAGCACCACCTGCCAGCAAGAACTCATACAACTGTATAGTTTTTAAACCAGTATTTAGTTGATACCCTGATTAGGTATTGAGGTATCAATTCTAGTATTGATACTAAACCTCATTTCAAAAGTTTCAGGTTATTTGTGAGCGAACCTGTGAAAACATTTTTTAACTTTTTAAATTTTTGGACCTTGATGATGTATAACAAATTCCTTTTATTCTTTACGTTTCTTTCATCTTAATGGCAGATATCTGATAATGCCAGATGCTGAATCATCATAATAAATAAAGACATTTTATTTAGCAATCTAAAACATTTTATTCATAAAACATAGATGACATGGGGTCAAACTTCATTCACTTATAGCACCTCATGTAAGGTGGGTGGTTGGTTGGTTGGGGATTGTTGGTTGGGGTTGGTTGGTTTGGGGGAGGAGACCAGAAAGCGAGGTCATCAGTCTCATTGAACTACGGAAGGTGGGGAAGGAAGTCGGCCATGCCCTTGTGCCCTTTCAAAGGAACCATCCCAGCATTTGCCTGAAGTGATTTAGGGAAATCACGGAAAACCTAAAGCAGGATGGCCAAACACAGGATTAAACTGTCATCCTCCCAAATGAGAGTCCAGTGTGCTAACCACTGTGCCGCCTTGCTCGGTTGTACATAAGATTTTACGTAACACCAGAAAACCATAATCTTAACTTTCCCGGTAATAAGTCCATTGCAAAATTCCAGATAAAAACTTCCGTATATACCTTCTCATCTTGAGGCCAGAACACGATGAGAAAAATTGACACTAGGTCTTTCCAAAGTTGCATGTAGTCCCTTATCTGTGGAAGGTTACACACTTAATCATATTTTGGTTCCTGTGAGAGGGGATTGCGAGAGTGATGTCACCAAGTTTGTCACAGTTAACAACATCCACAACATTGGGGGAGCCCATTTTAATCACCACAGATCCATTTTGCATTTTGTTTCTTGACATGCCCTTGACATACTGGTCTTCAATTTCCTCTACAAAAAATTATGTTTGGGTATTTAAGGGGAGCCGGAACGATCCATCTCCTCCATGTTAATTTTCGCAAATAGAAGGAACATTTTTTATAAAACCATTAAACATATTGCTCTGAAATTTGGACTACATGTTCAGTGAATATTTCTCTACAAAGTTATAATGCCATGTCAAGAAATATTTATTGGTTTTTGTTTTACAATTTTTTTTAAAACAGATGCTAATTTTTTCTTTAAAATTTTGCAGTTTTCCTTCTATAACTCATGAATCATACAATATTTTTTTTACAATTTGTTACAAAAATGAAGGAAAAGAAGTAAACAATATTGTGTATAAATTTCATTGATATACTGTTAGCAATTTTTGAGAAAATGTTCCTCAAAGATGAAAATTTTTAAGCTACGGGAAATGGCTTCCAACGTTTTTTAATACATTCCTGCCCCATATGATGGATTATCAACACCCTCTTCCTTTTCCAGTGTTAGTTTCCTTTTCACTGGTCTTTTCTTCCATTTTGCTGCACATTGTAGGCTTTTGTCTCTTCTTCCTGCACCTCTTAGTCAGTCTTCATCAATTAGGTGCATTGTGGAAATGGCATTGTGTCCTGGTTGGAAACCTAAATGTTACAGCACATCACATTTGATAATGTTTCCTTCAGTGTATGTTGCCACTGCATCACACATTCCAACATGCAATGTTTTTATCTGTACAAACACTCTTTTGAGAATCCTAATCCAAATTAAATTATTTACACTTTCATTTGGATTTTATGTTTTCCCATGTAAACACTTTTCCAATAAACTTGGCTGTGATAAATCTCTGAATATGGGCTCAATTACATCTATTACAGCATTTGGCAAACTGTTTTATTCCTTTCCTGATTGGTACTTACACCATGAGTCAGCACCTGCGGGGCACAGTGCATGTTGTGGGTGCTCATTTGTTGATGCAGTATGAAAAAATAATGCCCATACTGCTCTCCTCATATGCTCAATGCTTCTTGTATTTTGCCTAATTGCACACCCATAATACCTCTGCAATCTATCAATTGCTTCATCTGCCAATCTTTCTCTTCCTCCAAGGGTCTTACCATCACTAAGCTTCTGGGATCCTAATGTCTGCTTTAGTTTGTGCAACCAAGCCCACATGCATTTCTGCACATGTCCAATGCACTCCTGTTTTTTCATGTGAATTTCATTGGCATAAGGTTTGAGTTCCTCTACAGCTTTATATCCCTTAGAATCACCATATCCTAGATAGTTAGTGTATCGTACAGTATACCATTGGTGTGATCTGGAAAAAATTGCTTTCACTCCCTCTACTCCCATCACTCCATTCGTGCCGTGAAAATTTGCTTCACAACTTTCACTATGTTCGTCCTTGGTATTGCCCTTACATCTACAATGTTTTGAGAGAATAGCAACATCAATTACTTTGCAACTGTCTCCACTGGTAGCTTTCACAACTCCATTTAGAGATTTATGACCTCTATGTTGCCATGATCCATCTAAAGCAACAGTTAAATCTCTACAATTCCCATTATCTGTCACAGCTTCTTCATATGCTTTCTTCATTGTTGCTTGAGCAATATCTTCAGCAGAAAACCCTACTAATTCATTATAAAATCCAAACTTGGTTGGTGGTTTTGGCAAGTTCATAATTTCACATAACATTGTCCCTGCAGCACTGCCCTTGCCAATACTACACAAGCCATACACTAGCCTAACATTTATATCATACACCTTCTTTCCACTATTACCACTATGAGGAATACTGTTAGAATTAGAAAACAAAACTTCGGCAGCACATTTGTTACACTTCAGTGACATTTTACGCGCCAAACCAATGTGTGAAGTTATTTTCAATTCCAGTCCTGTTTCTTTGCAAACTTGACATAATACGTTATGTTTCAAAATATTAGAGAGCAAGGAAATGTTAATTATTTCATTCACATCATTACTGTCACTTTCACAGTTTTCAAATTTTTCTTTGCTGTCACAAAGTCTCTTGGTGGAAGAAGTTCTATCACATTCATTTGGAGTAGTCGGTGAAGCAGTCTGAGCAGCATCTCCCTTCGAAACAACAAAAGAATTCTTCTTCCACTCATTGTGCCTTTTCTTAAACACTCGATTGCTGAAACGGGGCATACTGATATCCACAAACCAAATACGTAAAAAAGGTACGAGCAAAATTCGTCGAAGACGCAAAATTTAACAGCTAAACAACACAAAGCAAACTCCATAACTCAACAAACACGGTATAGCATTTATGTTTACTGATATGAACAGTCACTTGTCACAGAGATAAAGCCATACAACGTTGGAAAACAAAACACCGTCTAATTCCGCAAAGATACCCTGCTTGCAGCCAGTGAGCAGCGCTGTCAGAGGTGACACACCAAGTCGCTACAACCGTTTACATGGTGCGTCAACTTTGCAGTGATAAAAAACACTTAGAATTCACTTAGAAGGGTGAAACTTGATTTGTTTTATTCAGAAAACTACAAATAATTTTATAACAAAAAAACCAAAAAACGTTAATTTTGTCATTTTCATCATTCCGGCTCCCCTTAAGAACGATTCACCATGCCTCCTGATACATTCCAAGAATTAAGGCAAATATCTTGTTCATTGTTTGACATGTCTGTTTTCATCTTGATTTGTAGCTAATGAGGGATATGCACTGGGGTTATACGAGGGTCATTTCAAAAGTTCTGCACACTGTAAGATATAATTGAATAAAATAATTTATTTTACAAAATGCCTTTACACACCTCCAATATTATCTCCATCTTGCTTATAACAGCTTCCCAAGATTTTAGCAACTTACATATTCCAAATAGGGCACCTTCATTGTTAAGCTGTCAATTACTCAGGTCATCTCACTGGAAGCTTTGTCAGTTGTATCAAAACATTTATCATGGTGGTGTTCCTTCAATTTGGGAAACAAATTTAACTCTGGTGGGCTCATATCAGGACTCTGTGGTTGGTCATGAAGTATTTCCCATCAATATTTGTTGATCGTTCCTATCACTGGTAGGGCAATACACTATCTTGCATTATCGTGCAGAATGCAGACACCATCTGCAAGCTTGTTAGGCCTTCTTTGACGAATTTTTGGATGCAAAAAATTTTTGCACAGAACAGTTTGTAGTATGCACCTGTTACAGACATCCCTTGGGGCACTATTTGTAGCTGTGACTCCATTCATGTCACATGCAAAGATCTTCATCAGTTTCACCTTTGAGTGTTAGCAGCAGAATTTTTTCTGGCATGGAGGGTCAGAACTTTTCCATTATTACAACTGAGACTTCAGTCCCATCTCAAAATCTTTTACTCAGGTTTCATCAAGTGTGACAATCCTTTTCAGAAGCTGTTCTCCTTCTGTTCAATAACCTTGAAGAAATTCTTCTGTGACATCCTTTCTGTTCTTCACTTAGATCATGCAGAACCCATCTGGCAGCAACTTTTCTCATCTTTAACTTTTTAGTTATGACTCTGTAGACTGAAGTTACAGACATTCCGGCTTCATATGGCATTTCCTGACACGTTTTTCATCAATCTTCTTTCAAAATGTCACAAACAATAATGTGAGGGGTGAATTTGCAGATGATGGCGTTACACTTCTTGGTTTGTCCTCATTGCTTACCTGGCATTCATGGACAAGAGCAGACCACTATGATGCTGTGCTATGATCCACTACACTATTCCCACTCTCAAAGCATTTTAAGTTTCTGCTGGGTTCCTTCCAAGTAGAGATTAAATTTTGATGAAGGAACACTGATCACTACATGCAATCCAACCTGACTCAGTTTCAGCTTACATTTTAAAACTGAATTACTCATGACACAGGTATGTGAATGAGCAAACAAATATACAACCATCATACCTAAAATATGAATTTCAACTCGATCATGCCACCATAATGATCATGCATGCTTAGTATGCAGTACTTTTGAAATGACCCTCATATTTCTCTGCATTAAAGCAAGTTGTGCAATCTGACAAGAGTTACGTGATTTGTCCACCATGACATGAAGCCACTCACTCCAACAGAGGGCTCTCTCCATTGGTGCCACCCTTCAACACCAAAGGCTACCTGGCATTGACGTTGTTGTCTGGAGTTCCCATATTTCATGAAAGTCAGACATACTCCTGGGCCTCATGCCAAGTAATCAGTTTAGGTACCAACAGTGTGATCAGTGCATTCTCAGGACCTGCCACAGCTCAACTACCAACCATGCAAACCCACAGTACACCAATCACCACCCCAGGTGCTGGACCTGTATGATGACAATTAATGAAATGTGGAAATGTTCAGTCTCCTCAGAGCCTCCACATGGTGCTGAATAAAGAACCAGGACCTGGTTGAAAACATGATGGGTGCCATTGCACACACCACTGTCAGTGTCACTCACTTTACTGCCTTGTCAAGGGAAGAGACTACAATGGTTGCCATGCTCCAGTTGTTATTGCACTGTGTGTCGATATTCTTGATGAAAATAAGACCATTTTCTGGCTTAGGGTCTGTGACATGGCTGTACAATCCTGCACAGCCGAGTGGACGCTATGTCTGCATCTTTGGCATAGTCACTTATGGCCATTGGGATTCTGTATGGAGTTTAGTACAGTCTTCCTGAACCAATCAATTCCATGGTCACAATGCAGACATGGGATCCCAACCAAAATGATCAACCACAGTCTTGAAAGGCCAGAGTCCTGCTACTATCAAATTCCAACACTTGCTGCCTAACTCTTCTTCTCCTCATTATGAAGCTTAACATGCTCTCATAAATAAACAACACTTGCTGATTAATGGTGCATTATGAAGAAAAACTTCCACAAGAAGGAGCTGCCTTCCAAAATATTTGAATTCAATAATCAAAATGTTGTATTTTTATTGTATATTTTACATATCTACATGTTTCAGTATATTGTTAGGTGAAATTTTACTTTGTAAGGTGCAGTTTTTTACTTATTATACATGTGTAAGTAAATGTATTATGAATTTCAATAACTAGAACATTAACTAAATAAACTCTTCAGAGAGCTAGATTTTTCCTCTGCTATTAAAGTATAACAGGGCTTTCTAAATAGAAAACTTGTGTGAATAAAAAATACTTACAGAGATTATATGCCCTTGCAAGCCATGGGCAGCATCAGCACATTCAATTACAGCACTCAGTTGAGGATAGCCTACACCTGTTTTTATACGTGTTGTGCACACTGATCCTGGACCTATGCCAACTTTTATAACATCAGCACCTGAGAGTATCAATTCCTCAACCATTTCTCCAGTTACTACATTACCAGCCTGGAAAAAGGGAACTTATGAAAAGAAAATATTTAGTATCCACAATTTAAATCATTTCAGTTGTTATACATGAACAAAATACGGCATGGCCAAGTGAAGAGGGTGCCTGGTAATGAATACACATGTATAATGAACACTGATTTATGTCTATTGGCAATATTAATGGCAATTTATTGACAAAAGAGACACACACAGTAAAAATGAATTTTATCATTCTTGTTAAGCTCATCACTCTGTTACGTGAGCATAGTTATAATTGTTTACCATAACTGATTACACAGCCACAATCCATTAAAAAAGTTGTCATTCATTTGCACCTTTTGTCTTGGTTAGCTGCAAATTACTTGCTATCTCTTTTTAAAAGGGAAAGATAAATATGGGAACTGTTGTACAATACATGACATTCCATTGTATTTGCTGTGAATTTTAGGTACTCAATGGAACATAAAGAGAGATTAAATGTGTCACTGGCCTGATAACACTTTTATAGGCTCACAAAAAATAATTAAGTGACTTCTTTGATCAGGGAATAATTACATATAACAGTACACATGCCTAACAGTAAATCTGACTAACTCTAATATTTGTATCCAGTAGAACCTGATTTTGCCAGTATATACACAACTAATACTGGTCTCTGCAGAGTTACAATGCTTTGTTTGAAGTAATAGAAAAAAACAGCAGCTGAGTAGATGAGATGAGCAGTCGGTCTTTTTAAAGTGGCTGTTTCTCTCCTAATGTGTGTACACACACACACACACACACAAACACACACACACACACACACACACACACACACACACACACACACACACACACACACACACACACACAGATATATACACACAAAGATGATGTGACTTACCAAACGAAAGCGCTGGCAGATTGATAGACACACAAACAAACACAAATGTACACACAAAATTTGTGTGCATGTTTGTGTTTGTGTGTCTATCAACCTGCCAGCACTTTCGTTTGGTAAGTCACATCATCTTTGTTTTTAGATATATTTTTCCCACGTGGAATGTTTCCCTCTATTATATTCATATATATAAAGTCATTACATTCATTATCAGCATCAGTAGATCAGCAATAGACATAATTTGTTGTTGTTGTACTTTACAGAAGCACCCAGCAGTATTTGCTTCTGCCTGTTAACATAAGCTATATTCCCGAAGGCTCTCCATGCCGGGATTGCCAGAACTTTGTGTGAGATTGAATGAATGATGTTAAGTTGCCCAATGCTCTTTTTCTCAGTCACAAATTGAATTTTCTTGTTGATGCTGTAGAGATGTACCAGGAAGACATCCAACTCCTCTTCACTATGGGTCTATATTATAATAGCAGCATCCACATAGCAGTGCCAGTTACATTAGCTGGTCTTTTATTGGCTACCTGAAGTGCTTATTGCTCGAGAGCCCCATGAACTGAATGGCACAGGTGGACAAAGAGGACTGCCTGTATCAATCCCAATAATTTTTAAGGCTGCAAAACCACTATAAGTCATTGCTGTAACTACCAATTTTGTGTGTGTGCCACTTCATAGTTCACGCATGAAGTTTGTGCTCGATTCAGCCACTACAGGCCATCTAGCTTACTAATACGACAGCAGTTGTATGTGCAGCCTGCTGGCTGTGGCCCTGTTGGAACTAATGACTATACATGCCAGAGCGCAAGGCTCCACCGGCTACTTGTGTATTGCTAATAGAATTTTACCTCACCTTCCATGTGTGTGTACTGTTCAAGCAATAAATTACATTGTTCATGGGTTAGAACAGTTGATGAGAATGGTATTCATTAGTCCCTTGAGTTTAATTTCCTTGGAGGCAGGCTTAAATCTCTTCTTGACCCACAGCAGGTGCTGAAAGTTGCTATTTCCAGTTTAACAACTACAGTGGCACAACGTGTGGCCCCACCAACAACATACCCACCACCGTTCCCACCAAACGGTAATGCAGAAAAGGACTGGGACACTTATGAAAAATGCTTTACAAGAACCTACAAGTCTTTCTTTCAATCAGTGGTGCGAGTTAGCTTCTACCTATCACTGTAAATATACTTATGTTATGGCTACTCATGGGGAGTTTTACCACTGACAAAAGAGACCAAAACCATCATACAGGGCATGGGCAGCAGAACTACATGGAATTAGCTGTTGTCGTAGTTTCGTGACAAATGTTCATAAGGAACCTATGCCAATCAAACGGTTTGTGATGCAATCATATGATTTGCTCCTGACAGGGAAGTTGAGAGTGGGCTCTACAGCGTGAAAATCCTATGCTTTCAGAAGTATTGAACATAGCTCATTCATTTGAAGTTTCATGGGCTGCAGGTAGTCAGAAGCCTGGCCCAAAGTTTCAAAAATCAATTCCTCTCACCCCTCCCAGCCTTCAGTCAGTTCACAAGGGAACGTAGTCACTAATGCAACAGTCCAGCAGATGTCTCAGTATTGTAGAGGTAATCGGTGTTCGTGACAACAAAAGTCCACATCACAATGGCGACAGCCTTGTGCACTGCAGCCTTGATGTCCATACTGCTTCATTCAACAAGAACGGACCATGTGTCTCAAGCCCTGAGCAACATGTAATAGTTGCTATAAGAAAGGATACATTGCTGCTGAATGTAACTCTTTTACAAACCTGAATGAGGATGAAACAAACATGGCTGTGAACAGTGTGTCGGCAGTGACTGTCTCAAAGCAGGTTACACAATGAAGTACGTGTGTTTAACAAGTCATTGAGAATGCTGGTGGACATGGGTGCAGCAGTAACATTGGTGAATTCTCAGACCAGAGGGTTCCTGCCCTCCCGCCTTGTCACATTTGCTGATTGGTCCAGTTCCAGAGTTTGATAAAGCGAAACTACTTTGTATCCATTTAGAAATGGAAGCAAAAAGTGTTGTTGATCATTTTCCTATTACTACCACTAAAATTGCAGCCCCAGTAGCTGTGGATCCTGTTTTAAGTAAAGTTGTTTCTTTTGTGCAACATGGCTGACTGGACAAACCTCTGGGCCATGCTCCTGATCCTTTGAAAAATTATTTTTCATTACGAAATCATATTTCCGTTTGGGATGGAATGTTGCTATTAGCTACAGAAGAGTTGTGTCCGCTTGAGGTTACACATTCATTACATGTGAATCATTGGGGGGGTGTCATGCACAGAAGCGTTAGTGCACAGACATATTTTTTGGCCAGGCGATGGTGCAAGTTGTTGTAGCCTGCCCACAGTGTGCCACCCATCAGGTGACTCCCCAAGCTTCTTTGTCACCGTGGCCAGATCCACAACAGCCTTGGCAATGAATTCATGTACATTTTTTGGATCTTTTCTTGAATTTCTACTGGATTATTGTAATTGGTGCTTATTCTATTTTTCCATATGTGATGCATTGTCTTCCTACTTCTGCGGCAGTAACAATTTCTGCTTTGTCACAAATTTTTGCAATGAAAAGTCTTCTGTACACATTAGTTACCGACAACAGATCCCAGTCCATATCTCTGGGATTTTGTAGAAAAGTGGTGTTCGCTGTGTCACAGCTCCTCCTTTCTGCTCTCAATCAAACAGGGCAGCATAATGACTACGACAAACATTTAAGACTCAGATGAAAAAATACATTTTGGATGTGTCACTGAAAGTAGAGGGTGTTACGACACATCAACCAGCTATGACCTCGCACGGATGGCTGGGCACCGGGTGCACTTCTGCCGCTCCTGGATCCTCCATCTGCCCGGCCGTCTCCTACTTCGTGGTCAGTTCCCTCATCTCCTCTGCTGCCACTGCTGATGTTTCCACAAATGTCTTCTCTGCTGTGGGTGCCCCCTTCAACTGTCGGGGGTCACAGTGGGATACCAGCTCCTGTGCTATTGCAGCCGACACCTCTCCCGCTGCCATCTCCATCACAGCTGGCACCACATGTTTCGCCATCTTTGCTGTGACCTTCTTCCCTGACATTAGACTTTGATGTGGAAGTGGGATGTTGCACGGTGCTGCCTATCCTACCATACAGCCTCTCACAGCGGGCGGGCACTGCACACATCACACTCGTGCAGTGCGGCGCATTCCTCAACGACCTATGTTGACCACAGAAGAAATAGATGTGAGCACAGTGCTCAGTTCTTCACCAAGGAAACAGAGTACTGTAACTACCAACTTTGTGTGTTCATCGCTTCATAGTTTATGCATGAAGTTTGTGCTTGATTCGGCCACTAGAGAAAGCCACCAGTTCTGCTAATATGACAGCAGCTGTATGTACAGCCTCCTGGCTGCACCCCCTGTTGGAACTAATTAATATATAGGCTGGAGCAAAAGCTTCCACCAGCCACATGGGTATTGCTAACTCTATTATACATTGTTTTCCATGTGTGTGTGCTGTTTGAGCAATAAATTACAGTGTTCTTGAGTTAGAACAGTCACCATGTAAGACATTACAGCAAATATTGAAGCAGGAATCCATTCATTATCACAACAGGCAGCACAGTATAAGTTTCCTTATATTCCTATAGTGCCGCTATCAATGTGATGCTTTAATTTCAATTATGAGGGTAAGACCCCTTCCACAAAAGAGAGGTGCCTTCAATGCAGTCACATTATTTTTCCCATGCAGAATTTCATGGTCTATTCAATCTAAGTCCCTGACAAGGTCTCAGAGTACACCAGCAGGATAGTTTTAGCCACTGTCTGGAGCGCATCGTGCCACAGTTTCACCAGTCCATTGTTGTTTGATTGATAACCTGATGTTTAGCTACCATGAGTGGCTGGAGCTGCCAAAACAGATTATCAAACAGACGTTGTCTACAGAACCCACAAGAGATGCCCCCAGGCAATGTAACTGGCCAGAAGAGTCTTAACAATTACAGGATACTTTTTGGGAATCTTGAAATTTAACTGTACTGAATACTCATTGGGAGTTCAGCTAGTTGTCCATTACCATCATGCACAATATTTTTTCTGGGTACTTGACAGACCTATTCAGTAGAGCCATCAAAGACTGACATTGTCTGTCCATACCCCACAATATATTAGCACACTTAACGTGCTTCACATATGCATCAAGACTGTAATTTTATGCCTGACCATACTTGTAGTAGGCAGCACCTACAATAGTGGAAATGTGATACTCAGCTGTCCAGTGGGCTGCCACCTCCTCAGTGTGCTCTGTCATCTTCACTCAGAATGAGTTGTGGAAATAATGCATTACCCCACTGACAGCCTCTGTACCATTTAATGACCTGTTCTGCCAAGCAGATCTCCTTGGACTGTTAACTAATAGAACCTAAAAATGAATTAGCAGTACCTAAAATTGTTGTTTTATCATATTCTACTGTAGGCCCAGTGGATACACAATGTTCAGCAGAGGCAGACTTCATAAGTTGCAAGCTGTGAGTGCAGCACTGATGTTGCGTCTAACATTCTTACGTGCTGCTTATGGTCTGACCTATGCAAGCCTTACAACACTGAGAAGGAATTTTATATACACTAGCCTCCTACTATATCAAATCATCCTTTACTGATCCAGGAAGGACAGAAATTTGAAATAGTGGATGCAAAACAGCTTTAACTTGAGATTTTACTGGTGATCCTGCCGGACTTGAATGAATGTGACACTACAACCTTTACTGATAATGCCCTGTTGATCTGACGGGCAGAATATCAATTCCATGAAGACTGCTCAAATGGGTGAGCTCGTTAAACTCTCAGAATAGAAAAGTGTGTTTCCTATGCACAGGTGTCTCTAGCACACTCTCGGTTTGTGATGATTGTTGACAATTTGAAGACTGTAAATGTAAGTCTGTGAGAGAGGGCTTACAATAAACTCAGTGACCCACAGAGCACTCTTTCTTGTATCTAACCAAGACATCCAAGAATGGCATACAACTTTTTTTTCTGTTTCCATGGTATACAGGATGTTCTTATTAATCAGGACAGCACCTGTCAACTGAGTATCACATGGAATCTCATCATTTCCACGTTCTGCTCTCAGTGAAGATGAGAGACTACACTGAGGGCCATGGAAAGCTGAAACCCATCAGACAACTGAGTTTTACATTCAACCAGAGAAAGTGCTGCCTGCTGGCAGTGTGGTCAGTCTTGTAATTAAAGTCTCTATGGATGAGTGAAATGCATACAGTGTGCTGATAAATTGTACATTGTGTTACATAGGCAACTCGTCAGTCTTTGATGGCTCACCTAAATGTTGGTAGGAACCAATGTGAAATATATTGAGGGGTGGTGAATGGTATCTGGCTGCACTTCCAAATCGTCATTCAGTACAACAGTCTTTGTCAGCTCTGGCAGGATTTCATTCTCCTCTGTAAAGGATTCTTGATGAAAGACAAACTGGAGATGCATTTTGCATGGTGGATTATTTAAAAGGCAGTCAGCACCCCATTGTAAGCTAATTTATCATTTTTAAGACTTCTTGTAAAAATTCCATAATTAGAAGTAATTTCCTTTTCTCCAGTTTTATAAATGGATGTCACTACTGCATTTTGCAGTCTGTCAGGAAATATTGATTATATCACTGACTAGTCATGAGTAGTCCTGTGATGACCGAAAAAGGGTGGAACAGAAAATTCTAAAAAAATCTAGACTGGGGAAACCAAAGAAAAATGTGTAGGCGCTACAGAATAGAACAGAACAGAATACGCTGATGTAAGCATAGCACTGTAAGAGAGCTAACAATTAGGAAATTAACTATCAATTGACAGGAGATTCCAATTCCGGAATATTACTAATTGTCAAGCTAGAGTATTTACCACACTGAATAACAAAGACACCAGTACAAAAAATGAGGTAAGTGGCCAAGCAAGAAATAATATATATCCTGTACGTAACTGAGTTGCGCCATCAGAATGTTTAATTGCTGTCAAACTCAATGACATAGAAACAACATTATATCACCTGAGTGATGTTTCTACCTTATGCTTTACCAAAAGCACTGACTTAGTGAAATATACAGGGTGATTCAAAAAGAATACCACAACTTTAGGAATTTAAAACTCTGCAATGACAAAAGGCAGAGCTAAGCACTATCTGTCGGCGAATTAAGGGAGCTATAAAGTTTCATTTAGTTGTACATTTGTTCACTTGAGGCGCTGTTGACTAGGCGTCAGCGTCAGTTGATGCTAAGATGGCGACCGTTCAACAGAAAGCTTTTTGTGTTATTGAGTACGGCAGAAGTGAATCGACGACAGTTGTTCAGCGTGCATTTCGAACGAAGTATGGTGTTAAACCTCCTGATAGGTGGTGTATTAAACGTTGGTATAAACAGTTTACAGAGAATGGGTGTTTGTGCAAAGGGAAAAGTTCTGGACGGCCGAGAACAAGTGATGAAAATGTAGCACGCATGTTGTGAGATGTTAGAGAATTGGCTGTTCCCTCAGCTCGAACAAGAAGCACAACAATTCATATTTCAGCAGGATGGAGCGCCACCACATTGGCACTTATCTGTCCGTAACTACCTGAACGTCAACTACCCGAAGCGATCGATCAGCCGCCAGGCAGCCCGTGACAGAGCACTTCATCACTGGCCTCCTAGAAGCCCTGATCTTACCCCCTGCGATTTTTTCTTATGGGGGTATGTTAAGGATATGGTGTTTCGGCCACCTCTCCCAGCCACCATTGATGATTTGAAACGAGAAATAACAGCAGCTATCCAAACTGTTACGCCTGATATGCTACAGAGAGTGTGGAACGAGTTGGAGTATTGCTCGTGTGTCTGGAGGGGGCCATATTGAACAACTCTGAACTTGTTTTTGAGTGAAAAAAAACCTTTTTAAATACTCTTTGTAATGATGTATAACAGAAGGTTATATTATGTTTCTTTCATTAAATATACATTTTTAAAGTTGTGGTATTCTTTTTGAATCACCCTGTACTTGAGTTGACATACCTCCCTCAGTTCAAACTAGCAAGTATATTTTGTAGGACAATATCGAGCCACTGTGGTATAATGTAATTGGAGTGATAAAAGATTTACTCACCAAGCATTGTAACTTGATAGATAAAGGATTTACTCACCAAGTGGTGACAGAAGAAGACACATATGAAGATATTAAAATCTGCAAACTTTCAGAGCTAAAGGGTCCTTGTTGTGGCAGAAGGGTTGAAGGAGAAGGGAGAGGGGTGAAGGAAAAGGTCTGGTGAGATCTATGAAAGGGGGTAGAGGTCAGAAAAGTTGGCCAGGACCCTGGGTCAGGGAACTTACCAGGTGGGATGAGAAGGAAATCAAATTATTCTCAGTAAAAACCCAAATATGCTAAAAAGTTGTTTTCAAAATTCTGGAGAAATGTTGGGAATAATTAAGTATTACTGTTACTGTTATTTTTATATTCTACTTTGAGTACTAATTTGAAAAGAAATAAATGTAAATTTCTCTAGATATTTTGACACTTTGAAACATCACTGTGTTGCAAGTTCTTTTATCTTTGGTCTTCTGGAGCCAACATGTTTTGGAGAAAGTCTTCCTCTATTCTAGTACTAGTATGGAGTCTAATTTGCATAGTAGTTAGCTGATTTGTCATGTTGAACATTAAAATTTTGTTCAAATAACTTAAGGGAATGCAGCCAAATGACATAATTGACAACCACCATTATTTCGACAGAAGCACACCCTACCATTTTCAATGCTGCATTCCCGTAAGTTATTTAAACATTGTCTACACCAAGAGAAACTCAAGTGTCACACAGTTATAATCTTATTAATGTGGAAACAAAAAAATACAAAATACACAATGAAGAAAATAAAATAATTGATGGATGAAATTTAAGTACATTGTTTTATCAAAATAATCAAATCTGGATCATTTTCAGCAAGCCACAAGAATCAGACGAGTAAAATATATTTTACTATTGCCTGATATTCCTTTGCAGACATACATTAACTGTACTACACTAGCAAAGGAATAGCTAAAAACAAGAAGTGCAACTGATTTGGCATTTTTAAAAATTTCAACATTTTAAATGTTTTTTCATATTGTTAAAGAAGAGTGTCATCTCAATGCACGTACAAAATCGGTTTCAACACACTGCTCTCAGTAAAGGCACAATTCTGTTGATGAGTTTAACAATTATCTGCAAGCAGATTCAAAGACAAATCCCTGTTTTCAGCCACAAGGAAATCAGTTTGCTTCTTTTGTTATATAACATGTTTAGGACTTGTTCCCATGGGAAAGAAACTAGATTTCCCACCACATCTAACTTCAATACACCTCAACAGAGCTTTCAGAATAGAAGTGGGAATGGAAGGCAGACTGCTGTTTCCGGATGTGTTGGTTAGGAGAAAAGCAGACAAACAGGCTGTTAATGGCACCAAAGTTAGTGTCCAGTCCCAAGCAGATGAGACAGGAACTGAAATTGAGGGTAGCAAAACAAAAGCTGAAATGCTTAGCTCCACTGTCAAATGTTCCTTTACAAAGGAAATACCAGAAGAACTGCCACAGTTTAGTCCTCATACCACTGAAAAGATGAATGAAATTAGTATTAGTGTGAGTGGTGTTGAGAAACAGCTGAAATCGTTAAAATTGAGCAAAGCTCCAAGCCTCGATGGAATCTGTCAGATTCTATAGTGAATCTGTGGCAGAGTTAGCCCCTCTTCTAACTATAATCTACTGTAGATCCCTTAAACAAAACAAAGTGCCCAGTTCTTGGAAAAAGGCATATGTCACACTCATCTGCATGAAGGGTAGTAGAAGCCATCCACAAAAACTACCATCCAATAACCTTGACATCAATTTGTTGTAGAATCTTAGAACATACTCTGAACTCAAACATAACGTGGTATCTTTTAAAGAATGACCTCCTCAATGCCAACCAGCAAGGATTTTGAAAACATCGATCAGGTGAAACCCAACTCGCATTTTTCTCACATGACATACTGAAAGTTTTGGATCAAGGCAACCAGGCAGATGCAGTGTTTCTTGATCTCTGAAAAGCATTTGACTCAGTGCTGCACCTACACCTGTTGTCAAATGTATGATCATATAGGGTATGAAGTGAAATTTGTGATTGGATTAAGGACTTTCTGGTAGGGAGGACACAGCATACTATCTTGGATGGGGAGTCATTGTCAGATGTAGAAGTAACTTCATGTGTGCCCCACAGTAGTGTGTTGGGATCCTTGCTGTTCATGTTGCATATTAATGACTTCATAGACAATATTAATAGTAAAACCAGGCTTTTTCTGATAATGCAGTTATCTATGATGAAGTACTATCTGAGACAACCTGCATAAATATTCAGTCAGATCTTGATAGGATTTCAACATGGTGCAGAAATTGGCAACTTGCTCTAAATGTTAAGAAATGTAAAACTGTGCTCTTCACAAAACAATAAAACATTGTATCCTATGACTATAATATCAATGAGTTACTGTTGGCATCGACCAGCTCATACAAATACCTGGATGCAACACTTTGCAGGGATATGAAATTGGAATTATCACACAGATTCAGTTAGGGGTAAAGCAGATTGTTGACTTCAGTTTATTGATAGAATACTGGGGAAGTGCAATAAAATTTGGAAATTTGTGGTAAGATCTCATGGGACCGAACTGCTGAGGTCATCAGTCCCAAATCTTACGCACTACTTAATTTAACTTAAACTAACTTACGCTAAGGACAACACACACACACACACACACACACACACACACACACACACACACCTGAGGGAGGATGGGGGGAGCCGCGCGGGCCGTGACAAGGCACACTAGACCGCGCGGCTACCCCGCGCAGCTAAGTGCAATCGCTCCAAAAAGGAGCTTGCTTACAAATCACTTGTGCAACCCATCCTAGAATATTGCTCAAGTGTGTGGGACCCATTCCAGATAAGACTAACAAAGGTTAATAAAGATATACAGAGAAGGGCAGCATGAATGGTCACAGGTTTGTTTAATTTGTGGGACAGTGTCACTAAGATACTGAAGGAACTGAATTGGCAGACTCTTGAAGACAGATGTAAATTATCCTGAGAAAGTCTATTAAAGTTTCAAGAACCAGCTTTAAATTATTACTCTACGGATATACTACAAACCCCCTGCATATTGCTCACACATGGCTTTTGAGGATAAGATTAGAATAATTAATGCTTGCACAGAGCCTTTCAAAGAATCATTCTTCCCATGCTCCATATGTGAATGGTACAGGAAGAAATTCTAATAACTGGTGCAATGTGCCATGAATCTCCTGGTGGTTTGCAGAGTATAGATGTAGATGTAGATGTAGATGAAACACAGTGTTTAGCATAACCCCTCATTCACATCAGTATCTACACAATGGCAGTCATCCCATCTAGCACAGAGAAATGGTACATTGAGTTTGTATCATGTTTGACATTGAAAATTTAGCAGATTAACAATAGCATCTGACTGATTGATTAATTGAGGGGAGAGTTATGGGACTAAACTGTGAGGTTATTAGTCCCACAATGCCAAAGTTACACATGGAAGAAAGAGGGTCCGCTAAAACTGGATGGATCCAGTCAGAGGAGTCAAACTACAAAAACAAGGAAGTTAAAACACACACAGGAGAAGGTATAAAAGCTTAGCCCAAATCTAAAAACTGGGAAAACAGAGGGATAAAAGAGTGGTCTTTGCAAGAGGGAGTGATCATGGGTCCCAGACAGATAAAACATGAAGAGAGGCCCCAACCACAACCCCTGCCCTGGCTCCAAGAGTAAAGCAAAACCTTACATCTAAAAATAAACGGCTCTTTCACAGAAGAAACTGAGGGCAAGTTCAGCCATCTGTGAATTGTCTGCTAATATTAAATTTCAGGAATCTGGAAGACTATACTTAGTATGAAGGGCCAAAAGGGGAAATTCCCCCAATATATGGGATACCATCAGTCTGGCTCTACAAACACACTGTGGGAGTAATTCATTACACAAGTGGAAACAATGAGTGAGCCTGGTATGACTAACACGTAGACGGCATAAAACAGTGGACCCAGAGGAGTGGAAGGAAGAGCTCCTTGACTGTGCATAGTTTATTAGTGAGATTAGTAGTGCACCAGATGTCATTCCACTTTTAGACAAAGAGAGATTTGAGATAGATTCATATATTCACAGGTGGAATCACGAAAGGAAATGGGGTTAAGTATTGCTTCCCTAGCCAAAAGTCAGCCAGTTCACTCCCTGGGATGCCCACGACTTGGGACCCAGAGAGCAACAACTGAGCAGGCAGCATGGCTAAGGGCAGAGAGATCAAGAATAGCAGAGACCAAAGGGTAACGAGAGTAGCATCAGTTGATAGCCTGCAGGCTGCTCACTGAGTCTGTACATATTAAAACACTGTGGAGGGAGGCCTGAGCAACAAAATGGAGGGCCCTGTTGATGGCTAGTAGCTCTGCTGTGGACACACTACATGATCCCAGCAATAGATGGTGTTCTAAGGTCATCATGAGATGTGACAGCATATTATTGTTGTTGTTGTTGTTGTCTTCAGTCCTGAGACTGGTTTGATGCAGCTCTCCATGCTACTCTATCCTGTACAAGCCTCTTCATCTCCCAGTACCTACCACAACCAACATCCTTTTGAATCTGCTTAGTGTATTCATCTCTTGGTCTCCCTCTACAATTTTTACCCTCCACGCTGCCCTCCAATACTAAATTGGTGATCCCTTGATGCCTCAGAACATGTCCTACCAACCGATCCCTTCTTCTAGTTTAGTTGTGCCACAAACTTCTCTTCTCCCCAATCCTATTCAATACTTCCTCATTAGTTATGTGATCTGCCCATCTAATCTTCAGCATTCTTCTGTAGCACCGCATTTCGAAAGCTTCTATTCTCTTCTTGTCCAAACTATTTATTGTCCATGTTTCACTTCCATACATGGCTACACTCCATACAAATTACTTTCAGAAATGACTTCCTGACACTTAAATCTATACTCAATGTTAACAAATTTCTCTTCTTCAGAAACGCTTTCCTTGCCATTGCCAGTCTACATTTTATATCATCTCTACTTCTACCATCATCAGTTATTTTCCTCCCCAAATAGCAAAACTCCTTTACTACTTTAAGTGTCTCGTTTCCTAATCTAATTCCCTCAGCATCACCCGACTTAATTCAACTACATTCCATTATCCTCGTTTTGCTTTTGTTTATGTTCATCTTATATCGTCCTTTCAAGACACTATCCATTCTGTTCAATTGCTCTTCCAAGTCCTTTGCTGTCTCTGACAGAATTACAATGTCATCGTCGAACCTCAAAGTTTTTACTTCTTCTCCATGGATATTAATACCTACTCCGAATTTTTCTTTTGTTTCCTTCACTGCTTGCTCAATATACAGATTGGATAACATTTGGGTGAGGCTACAGCCCTGTCTCACTCCCTTCCCAACCACTGCTTCGCTTTCATGCCACTCGAGTCTAATAACTTCCATCTGATTTCTGTACAAATTGTAAATAGCCTTTCACTCCCTGTATTTTACCCCTGCCACCTTCAGAATTTGAAAGAGAGTATTCCAGTCAACATTGTCAAAAGCTTTCTCTAAGTCTACAAATGCCAGAAACGTAGGTTTGCCCTTCCTTAATCTAGCTTCTAAGATGAGTCGTAGGGTCAGTATTGCCTCACGTGTTCCAACATTTCTACGGAATCCAAACTGATCTTCCCTGAGGGCGGCTTCCACTAGTTTTTCCATTCTTCTGTAAAGAATTCACGTTAGTATTTTGCAGCTGTGACTTATTAAACTGATAGTTCGGTAATTTTCACATCTGTCAACACCTGCTTTCTTTGGGATTGGAATTATTATATTCTTCTTGAAATCTGAGGGTATTTCGCCTGTTTCATACATCTTGCTCACAAGATGGTAGAGCTTTGTCAAGACTGGCTCTCCCAAGGCCGTTAGTAGTTCCAATGGAATGTTGTCTACTCCAGGGGCCTTGTTTCGACTCAGTTCTTTCAGTGCTCTGTCAAACTCCTCACGCAGTATCATATCTCCCATTTCATCTTCATCTACATCCTCTTCCATTTCCATAATATTGTCCTCAAGTACATCACCCTTGTAATAAACCCTCTATATACTCCTTCCACCTTTCTGCTTTCCTTTCTTTGCTTAGAGCTGGGTTGCCATCTTAGCTCTTGATATTCATACAAGTGGTTCTCTTCTCTCCAAAGGTCTCTTTAATTTTCCTGTAGGCAGTATCTATCTTACCCCTAGTGAGACAAGCCTCTACATCCTTACATTTGTCCTCTAGCCGTGCCTGCTTAGCCATTTTGCACTTCCTGTCGATCTCATTTTTGAGATGTTTGTATTCCTTTTTGTCTGCTTCATTTACTGCATTTTATATTTTCTCCTTTCATCAATTACATTCAATATTTCTTCTGTTACCCAAGGATTTCTACTAGCCCTCGTCTTTTTACTTACTTGATCCTCTGCTGCCTTCACTACTTCATCCCTCAGAGCTACCCATTCTTCTTCTACTGTATTTCTTTCCCCCATTCCTGTCAATTGTTCCCTTATGCTCTCCCTGAAACTCTCTACAACCTCTGGTTCTTTCAGTTTATCCAGGTCCCATCTCCTTAAATTCCCACCTTTTTGCAGTTTCTTCAGTTTCAATCTGCAGTTCATAACCAATAGATTGTGGTCAGAATCCACATCTGCCCCTGGAAATGTCTTGCAGTTTAAAACCTGGTTCCTAAATCTGTCTTACCATTATATAATCCATCTGATACCTTTTAGTATCTCCAGGATTCTTCCAGGTATACAACCTTCTTTTATGATTCTTGAACCAAGTGTTAGCTATGATTAAGTTATGCTCTGTGCAAAATTCTACAAGGCGGCTTCCTCTTTCATTTCTTCCCCCCAATCCATATTCACCTACTATGTTTCCTTCTCTCCCTTTTCCTACTACTGAATTCCAGTCACCCATGACTATTAAGTTTTCGTCGCCCTTCACTATCTGAATAATTACTTTCATTTCATCATACATTTCTTCAATTTCTTCGTCATCTGCAGAGCTAGTTGGCATATAAACTTGTACTACTGTAGTAGGTGTGGGCTTCGTATCTATCTCGGCCACAATAATGCATTCACTATGCTGTTTGTAGTAGCTTGCCCGCATTCCTATTCATTATTATACCTACTCCTGCATTACCCCTATTTGATTTTGTGTTTATAACCCTGTAGTCACCTGAATAAAAAAATAGGAGTGCGGGTTAGCTACTACAAACAGCATAGTGAACGCATTATTGTGGCCAAGATAGACACAAAGCCCATGCCTACTACAGTAGTACAAGTTTATATGCCAACTAGCTCTGCAGATGATGAAGAAATTGATGAAATGTATGACGAGATAAAAGAAATTATTCAGGTAGTGAAGGGAGACGAAAATTTAATAGTCATGGGTGAATTCGTCAGTAGGAAAAGGGAGAGAAGGAAACATAGTAGGTGAATATGGATTGGGGGGAAGAAATGAAAGAGGAAGCCGCCTTGTAGAATTTTGCACAGAGCATAACTTAATCATAGCTAACACTTGGTTCAAGAATCATAAAAGAAGGTTGTATACCTGGAAGAATCCTGGAGATACTAAAAAGTATCAGATGGATTATATAATGGTAAGACAGATTTAGGAACCAGGTTTTAAACTGCAAGACATTTCCAGGGGCAGATGTGGATTCTGACCACAATCTATTGGTTATGAACTGCAGATTGAAACTGAAGAAACTGCAAAAAGGTGGGAATTTAAGGAGATGGGACCTGGATAAACTGAAAGAACCAGAGGTTGTAGAGAGTTTCAGGGAGAGCATAAGGGAACAATTGACAGGAATGGGGGAAAGAAATACAGTAGAAGAAGAATGGGTAGCTCTGAGGGATGAAGTAGTGAAGGCAGCAGAGGATCAAGTAAGTAAAAAGACGAGGGCTAGTAGAAATCCTTGGGTAACAGAAGAAATATTGAATGTAATTGATGAAAGGAGAAAATATAAAATGCAGTAAATGAAGCAGACAAAAAGGAATACAAACATCTCAAAAATGAGATCGACAGGAAGTGCAAAATGGCTAAGCAGGCACGGCTAGAGGACAAATGTAAGGATGTAGAGGCTTGTCTCACTAGGGGTAAGATAGATACTGCCTACAGGAAAATTAAAGAGACCTTTGGAGAGAAGAGAACCACTTGTATGAATATCAAGAGCTAAGATGGCAACCCAGCTCTAAGCAAAGAAAGGAAAGCAGAAAGGTGGAAGGAGTATATAGAGGGTTTATTACAAGGGTGATGTACTTGAGGACAATATTATGGAAATGGAAGAGGATGTAGATGAAGATGAAATGGGAGATAAGATACTGCGTGAAGAGTTTGACAGAGCACTGAAAGACCTGAGTCGAAACAAGGCCCCGGGAGTAGACAACATTCCATTAGAACTACTGATGGCCTTGGGAGAGCCAGTCATGACAAAACTCTACCATCTGGTGAGCAAAATGTATGAGACAGGTGAAATACCCACAGGCTTCAAGAAGAATATAATAATTCCAATCCCAAAGAAAGCACGTGTTGACAGATGTGAAAATTACCGAACTATCAGTTTAATAAGTCACAGCTGCAAAATACTAACGCGAATTCTTTACAGACGAATGGAAAAACTGGTAGAAGTGGACCTCGGGGAAGATCAGTTTGGATTCCGTAGAAATGTTGGAACACGTGAGGCAATACTAACCTTACGACTTATCTTAGAAGAAAGATTAAGAAAAGGCAAACCTACGTTTCTAGCATTTGTAGACTTAGAGAAAGCTTTTGACAATGTTAACTGGAATACTCTCTTTCAAATTCTGAAGGTGGCAGGGGTCAAATACAGGGAGTGAAAGGTTATTTACAATTTGTACAGAAACCAGATGGCAGTTATAAGAGTCGAGGGGCATGAAAGGGACGCAGTGGTTGGGAAAGGAGTGAGACAGGGTTGTAGCCTTTCCCCGATGTTATTCAATCTGTATATTGAGCAAGCAGTAAAGGAAACAAAAGAAAAATTCGGAGTAGGTATTAAAATTCATGGAGAAGAAGTAAAAACTTTGAGGTTCGCCGATGATATTGTAATTCTGTCAGAGACAGCAAAGGACTTGGAAGAGCAGTTGAACGGAATGGACAGTGTCTTGAAAGAAGGATATAAGATGAACATCAACAAAAGCAAAACAAGGATAATGGAATGTCGTCAAATTAAATCGGGTGATGCTGAGGGGATTAGATTAGGAAATGAGACACTTAAAGTAGTAAAGGAGTTTTGTTATTTAGGGAGTAAAATAACTGATAATGGTCGAAGTAGAGAGGATATAAAATGTAGACTGGCAATGGCAAGGAAATCGTTTCTGAAGAAGGGAAATTTGTTAACATCGGGTATTGATTTAAGTGTCAGGAAGTCGTTTCTGAAAGTATTTGTATGGAGTGTAGCCATGTATGGAAGTGAAACATGGACGATAACCAGTTTGGACAAGAAGAGAATAGAAGCATTCGAAATGTGTTGCTACAGAAGAATGCTGAAGATAAGGTGGGTAGATCACGTAACTAATGAGGAGGTATTGAATAGGATTGGGGAGAAGAGAAGTTTGTGGCACAACTTGACTAGAAGAAGGGATCGGTTGGTAGGACATGTTTTGAGGCATCAAGGGATCACAAATTTAGCACTGGAGGGCAGCGTGGAGGGTAAAAATCGTAGAGGGAGGCCAAGAGATGAATACACTAAGCAGATTCAGAAGGATGTAGGTTGCAGTAGGTACTGGGAGATGAAGAAGCATGGAGAGCTGCATCAAACCAGTCTCAGGACTGAAGACAACAACAACAACAACAACAACAGTCACCTGACCAGAAATCTTGTTCCTCCTGCCACCGAACTTCACTAATTCCCACTATATCTAACTTTAACCTATCCATTTCCCTTTTTAAATTTTTTAACCTACCTGCCTGATTAAGGGATCTGACATCCCTCACTCCGATCCGTAGAACGCCAGTTTTCTTTCTCCTGATAATGACATCCTCTTGAGTAGTCCCCGCCCGGAGATCCGAATGTGGGACTATTTTACCTCCGGAATATTTTACCCAAGAGGACGCCATCATCATCTAACCATACAGTAAAGCTGCATGCCCTCAGGAAAAATTACGGCCGTAGTTTCCCCTTGCTTTCAGCCGTTCGCAGTACCAGCACAGCAAGGCCGTTTTGGTTAGTGTTACAAGGCCAGATCAGTCAATCATCCAGACTCTTGCCGCTGCAACTACTGAAAAGGCTGCTGCCCCTCTTCTGGAACCACACGTTTGTCTGGCCTCTCAACAGATACCCCTCCATTGTGGTTGCACCTACGGTACAGCTATCTTTATTGCTGAGGCACGCAAGCCTCCCCACCAACGGCAAGGTCCATTGTTCACGGGGGGGGTGAGGGGGGGGGGGTGAAAGCATATCCCACCTTATCCATCATCTTAGAACCATCAGTGTAGAAGATGGTGGCACCTTGGAATTCTTCAAGGACGGAATGTGTACAAGATGCCAGAAAACCACAGGGGTGACAGAGACCTTAGGACCCTGTAATAGGTCAGTCCTAATCGGTGGTCTAGGTACCAACCTGGGGGAGAGAGAGGGGGGGGGGGGAGGAAATATGTGGTACATTCCAGTGAGTGGAGATGGAGATCCCGACAGAGGGAAGTGAGACACATCCCAACCACCTGTGGGCAGTTATCGGGAGGGAGACATCCCTCGTTTGCAAACAGGACAAGGTACTCGGGATGATCAGGGAATTGGCGAATGGCAATAGTGTAAGAAACCAGGAGTTGGCTCTGTCGTATTTGTAGAGGGAGAATCCCCACTTATGTGAGGAGACTGTCAACAGGACTAGTGCGAAAGGCACCAATAGCCAGACGCACACCACATTGGTGAACAGGGTCAAGTATTTTCAGAGTGGAAGGAACCGCTGAGCCATAAACCTTACTACCACAATCCAAAATGGACAAGATCAAAGCACAGTAAAGATGGAGAAGAGAAGCACAGTCTGCACGCTGAGATATGTAGGCCAGGAGGCAGAGAGCATTAAGCTTCCACATGTATGTAGTCTTCAGGTGATGAATATGGGGCAGCTATGTCAGCTTTTTATCAAAAATAAGCCCCAAGCAATGGGACTGTGCAACAACATCAAGGAGCTGGTTACCTAAATAAAATTATGGATTGGGGTGTACTGTGGGTTGACGACAAAAATGCATAACCTGCATTTTGGAGGGAGAAAACTGGAAGCCACGGGAGATGGCCCACGCAGAGGCGCATTGCATGGCACCTTGGAGCCGGCACCAAGTGGGAGCTGCACCAGATGCAAAAATTGTCAACATACAATGCCGGGGTAATCACAGGCCCAACAGAGACTACAAGCCCATTGTTGGCTATGAGGAAGAGTGTGACACTTAGCACAGGGCCCTGTGGGATATTGTTCTCCTGAATCTGAGGGGTGCTGAGTGAAGTGCCTACTCGAACTCTGAAGAGCCAGTGGGATAAAAACTCATAGATAAAAACCACAAGGGGGCCGCAAAAGCCCCGTTCGTGGAGGATAACTGAAATGTGATGGCGCTAAGCTGTGTCATATGCCTTATGTAGGCCAAAGAAGACTGCAACAAAGTGCCTGCATGTAGTAAAAGCCTGTTGGGTTGCTGTTTCCAACCTTAGTAAATGGTCAGTTGGAGATCATCCTTCCCGGAATCCACACTGACACAGGTACAGAAGGCCCAAGATTTGAGTACCCAACATATTGGGAAGCTAAGCACCCTCTCAAGCAGTTTACAAAGCACATTCATCAGGCTAATTTGGTGATAACTGTCGAGAGACATTAGCTTCTTTTTGAGCTTAAGGATGGGGATAACTGTACTGTTTGTACCGTTCTCGGGTCTCCGGCCAGGTGCAGGTGTTTTCAAACCACGATATTTCAACAGCATTCCTTGCCATCATCTTCAGGTGATACCTGCAGACTGATCATCTCCGCTGAATCTCCTCCCCTTTATACTGTGATCACTCCCCACCCCTTCCCCCACGTCCTGCCGCACGCGGCGCCACGTGGGGTGGTGGTGGGGAGGGGTGGGCCGCTGGCTGCTGGATGCGAACTGTGGACCATCAGATGTCCTGTGGCCTTCATCGGGCGTGGAAGTCGCTTTGGATCGGCGCTGGGCTTTTAGTTGGCTGAGTGCTGGGTCCCAGGCTTTGCTGAGGTTGAACCCGGTGTCTCTGTTGATCAGCCCATCAGCTACGTGTATTTCAATCGCCTCCTTCAGAACACAGTCCCAAAAAGACAAGGCCTGGCATAAAACTTCTGTTTTCGCATACTCCATAGTATCTCCAGTATCCATGCAATGTTCTGCAACCGGAGATTTTGTAGGCTGCTTCAGTTCAGTGTGTCTTCTGTGTTCCTGGCATCTTTCTTCAATTGTCCATACAGTTTGCCCGATGTATGCCTCACCACATTTACATGGAATACGGAAACACCGGGTGTTTGCCGTATTACTTGTAAATGCGGGAACTGATATCCCTGATGGTAGGGGGGGGGGGGGGGGGTTGCTCCCGAAGTAGGCGGTGGTGGTGCAGGAGCAACAGGGAGGGAAGAGCCCCCCACCACCAAGGGGGCAGGTGTAGTCTTCCAGCTCTGAGAGGTGACTGGGGTTGGCAGAGCTAATGGGGCTAGAACAGTTGTAGTGGCGGGATAAGATGATGTCATACGTACAGCATGTAGCCATTCAAATTTAGCCTCAGAGCGGGTCAGTCTGTCCAGGGTCTTGTACTCCATGATTTTCCTTTCTTCCTGGAGAATCCTGCAGTCAGGCGAGCAAGGCGAATGGTGCTCTCCACAGTTGACACAGGTGGGAGGCGGGACACATGGAGTATTGGGATGTGATGGGCATCCACAATCTCTACATATGATGCTGAAAGTACAATGGGAAGACATGTGGCCGAACTTCCAGCATTTAAGGCACTGCATTGGGGGGAGGGATATAGGGCTTTACATCACAGCCGTAGACCATCACCTCGACCTTTTCGGATAATGTATCACCCTCGAAAGCCAAGATGAAGGCACCGGGCCAACCTGATTATCCTTCAGACCCCACTGGATACGCTGAATGACATGTACACCTCGCCGCTCTAAATTGGCGCGCAGTTCATCGTCAGACTGCCCTCCCCACGGGTGCCACCCAGCCGCAGCAAAGGCCACCTGACAGGATGGCCATTGCCGGGAGTCCCGATGCCCCAGGGTGACGGGCATCTACTCGTCGGCATATGTGGGGAGTTAACGGCGCAGACATCAGCAGAGCGATCCCTGTGTGGTCAGGAGGCTACAACCAACAGGGTACATGGCGGCCCCAACACAACGGACTGGCTACCGTGCTGGATATCAGGTGCTACCAAGCAAACAAGTCCAGTATCATCGTCAGCGTAGAAAATGATACTGCACAGTTGATGGAAAAATATGCACCTAGGAGGGTGACCTCGCCCAACATTTGGAGAATGAGCAGAAGTGCAGATCCACATCAATAAAGGCTGTAAAAGGTCTCAGTGCATGGTAGACATGATGCACCATGTAAGGTGCCCTTCCCCAACTGGCTAGCTCTTTGGGAAAATTTTGAAAAATTGAGGTCAAACCCTACAGGGGACCATCACGTAAAGGCCGAAACGTGTGAGACTCCTTTTAGTCACCTCTTACAACAGGCAGGAATACCTCGGGCCTATTCTAAACCCCGGACCCGCAGGGGGATGTGGCTAGGGGGACAGCTGTGCCAGCAGCATGAGGAATAGTGGCAGGGATGCCCTGCATTACTGCATCAATGCAATTCGAGAGAGAGGTGCTAAAGTGCATAGCCAACTGACCCTGTGGAATGCTGAATGTGGGGCCTGTCTGCCTGGCAGCAGGGGACTGATAGAATCACTGGAAAGTGGTCACTATCACAAAGATTAGCATGCTGTGACCAATGTAGGGAAGCCACAAGAGCAGGGGAGGAGAATGTGAGATCAATAGCAGTAAAGGTGCCATGAACAGCACTGAAGTGCATAGGGGAACTGTCATTGAGGAGACACAAAGAGAGTCTGTGATAAGTTGGTCGATTAGGAGACTCTACACGATGAAATGGCACTTCCCCACAGGGGGTGGTGTGCACTGAAGTCCCCGAGGTGGAGAAACAGGGGTAGGAGTTGCTATATTAAGACAGACAGTTCAACTAAGGATGTGGCCTACCTGGAGGGAGTAAGACATTGGAAACAGTGATTGTCAGAGTCATTTCCACTATTGCTTCCAGGTTGGTATGAAGGGCGATCCAGTCACTAATGACATCTGTGCAAACAAAATCGCAGACCCCTCAAGATGCTATCCCGGGGCTGGCATGGTTTCAACAAAATGCCCGATAACCACAAAACATTGGACTGTAGTCATCACGGGGGTGCATTTCTTGAAGAGCAAGATATAATGCAGTACAGGAGGAAACAAGATGTTGTATTTCCAGTAGGTGATGATAGTATCCATTGAAATTCCAATTTATTATTGTGTGGTGAGAGTCCAGGTTAGACATAATGAAGCCAAGAGGTCATGGCACTCAGTCAGTGGTCGTCACTGACAAGGATGGAGTGACATCCATAAATAAAATGTCAGACTCAGGTTGCCCTGGGGGGAGATGGCACCTCCGGGGGCACTGGAGGTGGGGGATTGGGGGGGGGGGGGGGTGCCCTGGGACTACTACTACTACTACTACTACTACTACTACTACTACTTCTTCTTCTTCTTCTTCTTCTTCTTCTTCTCTTTCAGAAGTGGAGGAGGGGAGGGCACAGAGGGAGTACAGGTTTCTGCAAAACCAGAATTGAAATAGAGTGGGAGACCGTAGGGCGCACAGATGGTGCATCTCATGGCCAAGTTGTGGTAGTAGGCTTCTGGCCTGAGAGATACCGGGAAGTGGGGTCCCATGGGAGGCATCACTGCAAGGTGCCAAACAGGGAGCACTTCTTTGGCCAGGGAGGGGGAGTGGCTCCTGGATGGGAGGTCCTGGGGATTGCAGGGGAAGGGAAGGGAGAGGGGGATGGGGCTGGGGTAAGGAAGAGGTACGAGGGGGGAAGGATGTAACAGAGGCAGAAGTTGAAGAAAGTAACACCATATGTAGTCTCATAAATTTTTGGCGAGCCTCTGTATAAGACAGGTGATCCAGGGACTTGTACTCTTGGATCTTCTGTTCTCTCTTGTAAGATGGACATATGGTGAGCGAGGGGAGTGGCGGCCATAACAATTGACACACACAGGTGGTGGAACACAGGGGCTTCACTCATGGTGTGCATGTCTACAGTCACCACACAAAGGGTCTGCTGTACAGCGGGAAGACATATGCTCATAATGCGAGCACTGAAAGCACCTCATCGGTGGCGGGATGTACAGCTTAATGTCACACCTGTAGCACATAAACTTGTGCTTCTCTGAGATGGTACCCCCTCGAAAGCCAGGATGAAACACCAGTATCAGTGCAGTTGTATTTGCGATCCTTCTGCACATGCCAAATGAAATGAATGTTGCGTCACACCAAATTAGCCCAGAGTTAATCAGTTTGCAGGATGAGGTCCCTATGAAAAATCACTCCATGGACCATATTCGGGGATTGGTGAGGGATAGAAGATGCATACCGAGATGATCACAAGCATGAAGACCTGCAGACTGGGCAGTAGAAGCAGCTTTGTTCAGCAGGGTGCCTGACTGTACCTTACTGCGAGACTCCACTACACCAAACTTGTCCTCAATATTCTCCATAAAAAAACAATGGCTTTATGGCTGCGAATGTGTACCTGTCCATCCTAGTAGAGACTAGGTAGTGGGGAAAGTGCTTTGTCCAAAGAATGCGAGCCTGACCCTCCTCCCACGATGTAGCCAGGGAAGAGAAGGTTGCCGGGTCATATGAAGCAGCAGTCAGTGGTCCTTCACCACTCGAAGAGACAACCATTTGACAATGGCCAGATTTTTGCAGCTTGATATGCCCATGTGCCAAGCATCAACCCTGATACCACCCACTCTGGCCAGGGTCTCTCCCCATGGGTGCCACACAGCCATAGCAAGGGCTGCCTGACATGGCAGCTGTTGCCGGGAGTTCCCATGCTCCAGGAAAACAAGCACCAACTCCTTGGCATACATGGGAAGGGAACCCCTCAGGTATCAGTAATGTGATTCCAGTGTTATCAAGGGGGCTCAGCTAGGTGGGTACTTAACAGCCCCACCACACGGACTGGCTACACATGCTGGTGACCTAGCAGGGTGGAGAGGGTCTATGATGGGGAAGAAAGAGGGGAAGGAGGGGGGTATAGCGGGTAATAAAGAAGGGAAGGAGGGGGGCTACAGCAGGGAAGGAAGAGGGGAAGGTCGGAGGCTACAGTGGGGAAGGAGGGGGGGAGAGAAATCCTTACCAAAGACACTAGGGAGAGAGTTGTTCTCCAAATGGCTTACATTAAAAACATAAAATTTAGAAATGGAGGTCAAACATCAAGCAGGGACCTAAATGCCAAGAAGGATTAAAGACAGCAGGCAGGGGAACAAAATTGCAAGCAATACAGGGAACCAGTAGATAGTGAGGTCAACAAAAATCAGAACACAGAAAGGGGAAGGAGGGGACAGCAGGAAAGGAGTAAGGATAAGAAGGGGCAGGGTGAAGGAAATGAAGCCAGAAAAGCAATAGCTTGGGGTCCTGCGTGCACCATACACAACTCTTGAAAGAACCATGGGGCCCCTGGGGAGAACTGCATCTGAAAGTGGTATCCTGCAGCAAAGGTTCCACCATACAGACCACATGGACCACACAAGAGGCATCAAAGAAGACACAAGTGACTGGTGACTGCCTTCCTTCCATCAGCTGCCATAATGTCTGTAGCAGTATCCAAAGAAATAAAATTTGCGTGTTTCATCAGGACATTAGAGGACTGAAAAATGAGATAGATGAGCTTCTTGTATGCCTAGAAAATGGGGTAAATTCTGAAGGTATAGATGTTTACTGTCTCTATGTACACCATGTAACCGCAGGGATGGATAAGTTAAATTTAAGGGATTACAGATTAGCATCTTATTCATTAGAGTCAACATGGAAAAAAGAGGAGTTGCTACTTATATAAAAACTGGACACAATGTCAAAAATATTGAAACAAATAGCTTTTGGGTAGATCAGATCCTTGAAGCATGTGCTCGTCAGTTGCTACTACAATATACTTCTATAGTAATTGTAATAATCTACATATCCCCTAAAGGTAACTTTCAGCTATTCATGAAAAATCTAAAGGCATTATTGAGCTACCTGCCAGACAAAAAGAAGCAGTTAGTGGTTTGTGGTGATTTTAATGTAGATTTCTTAGAAGATACAGATAGGAAAAATGAGCTAGAATCTTTGTTTGGTTGTTTCAATCTAGTATCTGTTGTAAATTTTCCAACTCATGTGCAGCAGCATAGTAGGTCACTTATCGATAATATTTCATAGACAGTGCTCAGGCAGAAACAATTAATGTGTACCCAGTTGTTAATGGACAATCTGATCATGATGCACAGTTAATGGAAATAACACATACAACACGTTACAGGATTCAGGCAGGTTCATACAAGGCAGGGAGGCATATTAATGCGAACAGGATACAGAGTTTTAAGTGCAGCCTAGAAGAGGTAGAATGGGATGAAATATACGCAGAAAATTATGCGGATACCAAATTCAATTTATTCCACCGTAAATTTGTCTCTATATTTGAGAGTTGCTTTCCTGATACATTATCCAAAAAAGCCATTATAAAGCCAAGTAAGCCATGGATTACTAACGGAATTATGATATCGTGTAAGAGAAAGAGGGAAATATATGGACAGACCAGAATAAGTCAGAATCTGAGGTTACTTGCTTACTACAAAAGATACTGTAATATTTTAAGGAAAGTCATTAAGAAGTCGAGAAGCTTATGTGTTCTGACAGAAATTAATAATGCGGATAGTAAGATTAAAACTATATGGAACATTGTGAAATGGGAGACGGGGCAGCCTGACAGTGCACAGCATACCATAGCAATACAGCTAAATGATGATGTTGTGAGTGATAATTCACTAGTTGCAAGTATTTTTAACAATCACTTTCCTGAATGTATCACCAAAAATAGGGTTAAAGGGTTCAGTTGAAGAAGCAAAAAAATATGTTAAAAATGTCATTCCCCAGGACTTTATGCCTTTAGAAATAGCACCAACATCCCCCACTGAAATTAAGGGAATTACAAATATACTGAAAAACAAGAGCTCATGTGGTGTTGATGGAGTCTCTAACAGTACTAATTTAATAAGTGGAGTCCTTAGCGATATATGCAATGCTTCGGTAGCACAGGAATTTTTTTTTAGACAGATTGAAATTCGCAGTTGTCTAACCTCTTCATGAGAAAGGGGACAAGAGTGACTCAAATAATTATAGACCAATCTCACTGCTGACTTCATTTTCTAAAATATTCGAAAAAGTTATGTATTCAAGAGTAGTTCCACATTTAAGTGGAAATAATTTACTCAGCATTTCACAGTTTGGATTTTGGAAGGGTTACTCGACTGAGAATGCTTTCTACACATTTACCCATCAAACAGTACAAGCTCTAAATAACAAATTATCGCCAGTTGGTATTTTTTGTGATCTCTCTGAGGCATTTGACTGTGTGGATCACGTCACACTCTTAGAAAAACTCAGGTTTTATGGAATTGAAGGCTATAAACACAGCTGGTTTGAATCGTACTTAATGAACAGAAAGCAAAAAGTTGTGCTGAATAGCACAAATAATGTTGGGAGTGTGGTAAATTCTAGTGAATGGGGAGTTATCACAAAGGGAGTCCCACAGGGTTCAATTTTGTGTCCTCTGCTATTCCTTATTCATGTGAATGACCTCTCACTTAACATTCAGCAAACGGAACTAGTACTTTTTGCAGATGACATGAGTGTTATAAAAAATCCCATTCCAGAAAAAGTAGCTGAAGATATTGTTAAGGATGTCTTTCAAAAAATTATTAAGTGGTTCTCAGAAAATGGACTCTCCCTTAATTTTGAAAAAACTCACTATATCCAGTTCTGTACATCGAATAGAGTCATACCGACAATTGATGTAGCATATGAACAGGGCTCAGTTAACAGGGTAGATTAATCCAAATTTTTGGGTGTTCACATTGATGACAACTTGAACTGGAAGAAGCATATTACTGAGCTTCTCAAAAATTAAGTTCAGCTTCTTTCACTCTTCGTATAATCGCTAGTCTTGGTAATAAACAGATCAGCCTCCTAATGTACTTTGCATATCTCCACTCAATAATGTCTTATGGAATAGTTTTCAGGGGTAACTCACCACTTAGACACAAAGTATTGATTGCACAAAAGAGAGCAGTGAGAATAATTAGTGGTGTTCACCCAGGGACGTCATGTAGGTGCCTTTTCAAGGAGTAAGGTATTTTAACTGCACCATCAGAGTACATATATTTGCTAATGAAATTCGTTACATTCGTGAAGAACAGTGATGTTCATACATACAACACTAGAGGGAAAAATGACCTTTCTTATCCATTATTGAAGATGTCAGTTGCTCAAAAAGGATTACATTATTCAGCAACAAAAATTTTGGATCATTTGCCCAACATTATGAAGTGTCTGGCAGGTAGCAGATCAAGTTTTAAATCTAACTTAAAATCATTTCTTTTGGACAACTCCTTCTATTCCATGGACGAGTTTCCATTTCAGAACTGGTAAAAAAATAAATAAATAAAATTAAAATTGTACCTCTAAATGTAGTTGCATGTGTAGAACTAAAAATTTCAGTAATATTAATATGAGCACTATTCGTGTGTGTGTGTGTGTGTGTGTGTGTGTGTGTGTGTGTGTGTGTGTGTATATATATATCTTGTAATCTGACTTTTTCCACATCATATCGATAAAATAACTGTGAAAATGATCTATGGAACATGACATAACTAAAACTAAACTAAGACCATTCTGGGAAAACTGCTCAAAAATACTTTCAACAAAATTATTTACCATTTCTTCTATTGCTGAATGTATCTTTGGACTGACTACAATACTAGTGTCTTCCTGCTTGTTTTTTGTCAATATTATGAAAAGGATAGTTGCTACTCACCATATATCAGAGATTCTGAGTCACAGATAGGCATAACAAAAAGACTGTCATAAAATACGCTTTCGGCCAATAAGGCCTTAGCCAAAAATAGACAACGGAAATGAACGGATGCACACATGCGTGCGCGCATCCCCCCCCCCCTCCCCCCCACTCTCCCTCTCTCTCTCTCTCTCTCTCTCTCTCTCTCTCTCTCTCTCTCTCTCTCTCTCTCTCTCTCTATCTACCACACAGTCTCTGACAGATGAAGACAGACGATTAACAGCAGAGCATGAGGGGAGAGGCAACAGGATAGGAATAAGGAAGAGCCTGGGGCAGGGAGAGGGAGAAATAGCAGGACAAGGGTTGAAGATGGTAAAGTACTGCTGGGGGAGGATGCAAGGAAAAGGTGGAGAGAAGATAAGGCAGCTAGGTGCAGTCGGGAGGTTAAGTGGGGGGTGGGGGAAGAGTGGGAGGCTAGTGGAGAAAGGGAAGTAGGAAGACTGTGTTGGTGGAACAGAGGCCCGTATAGTGCTGGAATGGGAACAGGGAAGAGACTAGATGAGAACAGACACTGACTGAAGAAGGTTGAGAACAGGAGGGATACGGGAACATATGATATAGGTTTTAAATTGTAGGACATTTCCAGGGGCAGATATGGACTCTGACCACAATCTATTGGTTATGAACTGTAGATTAAAACAGAAAAAATTGCAAAAAGATGGGAATTTAAGGAGATGGGACCTGGATAAACTGACTAAACCAGAGGTTGTACAGAGTTTCAGGGATAGCATAACGGAACAATTGACAGAAATGGGGGAAAGAAATACAGTAGAAGAAGAATGGGTAGCTTTGAGGGATGAAGTAGTGAAGGCAGCAGAGGATCAAGTAGGTAAAAGACGAGGGCTAGTAGAAATCCTTGGGTAACAGAAGAAATATTGAATTTAATTGATGAAAGGAGAAAATAAAAAAATGCAGTAAATGAAGCAGACAAAAAGGAAAACAAACGTCTCAAAAATGAGATCGACAGGAAGTGCAAAATGGCTAAGCAGGCACGGCTAGAGGACAAATGTAAGCATGTAGAGGCTTGTCTCACTAGGGCTAAGATAGATACAGCCTACAGGAAAATTAAAGAGACCTTTGGAGAAAAGGGAGCCACTTGTATGAATATCAAGAGCTCAGATGGAAACCCAGTTCTAAGCAAAGAGGGGAAAGCACAAGGGCGATGTACTTGAGGACAATATTATGGAAATGGAAGAGGATGTAGATGAAGACGAAATGGGAGATATGATACTGAGTGAAGAGTTTGTCAGAGCACTGAAAGACCTGAGTCGAAACAAGGCCCCGGGAGTAGACAACATTCCATTAGAACTACTTATGCCCTTGGGAGAGCCAGTCCTGACAAAGCTCTACCATCTGGTGAGCAAGATGTACGAGACAGGCGAAATACCCACAGACTTCAAGAAGAATATAATAATTCCAATCCCAAAGAAAGCAGGTGTTGACAGATGTGAAAATTACCGCACTATCAGTTTAATAAGTCATGGCTGCAAAATACTAACGTGAATTATTTACAGATGAATGGAAAAACTGGTAGAAGCCGACCTCGGGGAAGATCAATTTGGATTCCATAGAAATGTTGGAACACGTGAGGCAATACTGACCTTACGACTTATCTTAGAAGAAAGAATAAGGAAAGGCAAGCCTACGTTTCTATCATTTGTAGACTTAGAGAAAGCTTTTGACGATGTTGACTGGAATACTCTCTTTCAAATTCTAAAGGTGGCAGGGGTCAAATACAGGGAGCGAAGGGCTGTTTACAATTTGTACAGAAACCAGATGGCAGTTATAAGAGTCGAGGGGCATGAAAGGGACGCAGTGGTTGGGAAGGAAGTGAGACAGGGTTGTAGCCTCTCCCCGATGTTATTCAATCTGTATATTGAGCAAGCAGTAAAGGAAACAAAAGAAAAATTTGGAGTATGTATTAAAATCCAGGGAGAAGAAATAAAAACATTGAGGTTCGCCGATGACATTGTAATTCTGTCAGAGACAGCAAAGGACTTGGAAGAGCAGTTGAACAGAATGGACAGTGTCTTGAAAGGAGGATATAAGATGAACATCAACAAAAGCAAAATCAGGATAATGGAATGTAGTCGAATTAAGTCGGATGATGCTGAGGGAATTAGATTAGGAAATGAGACACTTAAAGTAGTAAAGGTGTTTTGCTATTTGGGGAGCAAAATAACTGATGATGGTCGAAGTAGAGAGGATATAAAATGTAGACTGGCAATGGCAAGGAAAAGCATTTCTGAAAAAGAGAAATTTGTTAACATTAAGTATAGATTTAAGTGTCAGGAAGTCGTTTCTGAAAGTATTTTTATGGAGTGTAGCCATGTATGGAAGTGAAACATGGACAATAAATAGTTTGGACAAGAAGAGAATAGAAGCTTTCAAAATGTGGTGCTACAGAAGAATGTCGAAGATTAGGTGGGTAGATCACGTAACTAATGAGGTGGTATTGAATAGGATTGGGGAGAGGAGAAGTTTGTGGCGAAACTTGACTAGAAGAGGCGATCGGTTGGTAGGACATGGTCTGAGGCATCAAGAGATCACCAATTTAGTGTTGGAGGGCAGCGTGGAGGGTAAAAATTGTAGAGGGAGACTAAGAGATGAGTACGCTAAACAGATTCAGAAGGATGTTGGTTGCAGTAGGCACTGGGAGATGCAGGAGCTTGCACAGGATAGAGTAGCATGGAGAGCTGCATCAAACCAGTCTCAGGACTGAAGACAACAACAACAACAACAACAACAACAACAACAGGATATATTGTAGGGAAGAGTTCCCATCTACAAAATTCATAAAAGCTGGTGTTTGTGGGTGAGGTAAAAATTGCTGTTTTGTAGAGCGCGTTATGTGAAGCAGTCGCCCTCCGTTTCTGGCGGTCGCGCCGCTGTGGTTATCACAGCTTTGGTGTCTCCCTCTGCTGGGAAAGGTTGCCTGATCACATACATTTAAGGGGCGCTATGAGCTCGCCAGTTGGTCAGTCTGAGTGAGTCTGGAGTCAGTCTCTCATCCCCAACTTGATAGTCTGTCTCTCGTCTGAATTTGTGAGGCAGTTAGTGTCTGTCTGTCATCCGGAGTGCTAGTATGTCTTTCGTTTGGATCAATCTTTAAAGCTGGATAAATGAGAGTCTTTCCACTCTGCCAGTAAGAGAATGCAGCGACTGGTCGCCCAGTCGGCGCTTAGTTCCTGCATCTGAGTCTGCGTGTTAGGCCGCCAGTCTGCTGGAGTTGCTCAGGCAATGGTCATTGGCAGTTGGATCGATTGGCTGGTCGGTCGCGCAGTGAGACACAAGATGACTTGTCTGCCTTGAGCGTTGGCGCAAGTGAGGTCGCCATGTGAGTCCAGTGGGCCACGCCGTATAGCGAGGGCTAGTGGCTTCATGGTTGACACAAGAGCAACAGGCGTCAACCCATGACATCAGTCTGGCCAGTGCGAGCTGCGACGCCATAAGACGGGAGATCGGCGCACCTTCCTGCGTCCGCTGAAGCAGCTGGCAGTGGACGGTTCGGGAGAGCGATTTGGGGGTGCTGCGCCAGGTCTTCTTCAGAAATCGCGGTTTATTAGAAGTTAAGTGATTAGTGATATGTTGTTCCATTTATTTGTTAAATTCTACTTGTTTTCTTGGTGAGGTCACCAGCCACTTTGTTTTGGGGTCATCCCACCATTCTTCTTCGTTTGCCCACCCGCGGGAAGGTGGTTATTTATGAATTGGGTGGTCCGTTTTTCCCTTGTGGAGTAGGGGCGGGTTACAGCAACCTGCGGTTCGGGTTGTTCGGTAATCTCCCTATCAATCTGCCATATGTTAGTAGCTGCCTCTGTCATGTTTGTCGGATTTGGTGTGTTAACGAATTTATTGCTTGGAGTATAATGGCCTAATTCCTGAAATATGTTTTGATCTTGCCTATCATCTTGAGAGGCGGTATCTGCGTACTGTAGAGCAGTTAACTTGTTTGGTCAACCTTGTATAGTCTTATATAAGATTGCATTTCGTGAGATTTTATTTTAATGGTCATTTTAGTATATAAAGTTGCCACCCTTCCACCGTAAGACTTTTCTTACAAGTTAAAATCAAGTTGCACCTTCAGTGGCAAAGTTAATATTTTAATTTTAGTGTTTTGTAATATTACCATCCCGCCTGCGGGGTGCGTAGTTTGTGTGAATTGTTAAAACTTTTAGTTTAAAGCAATCTGGCATGTTGCAGATTTGCACCTGTGTAGCCTTTCAAAGGTTGTTGTGAGCAGCCTGCAAGCTCATACAGTCAAAAATTTGTTTCTTTCTGCCTCTGAATAAATTGTAACTTGATATTTAGAGAGTGCTTTCTGATTATAATTTTAAATCTGTTTCTTATAAAAAATGCTTTAGGCACCAGTAAAGTGAATAAATTACCATTTGTTAAAAAGGAATTTGCTTATGATTTCATCAGTTACTCATTTCCACGCTCACATAGTGTGATTAAATGTGTTAATGTTCTCGATGAATCGCTAGTAAGTAGAATAAATTCTCAAGATAATTCTTTGAAAATAAATCACGGTTCAGTGAGAAGAATCCTGATGGCGCAGGCTGTGAAACAGTTATTGAAATGAAGAACGCTGTGCTGAGCAGCATGCTCTGCAACAGGTTGGTCCACTTGTTTTTGGCCACAGTTTGTCGGTGGCCATTCATGCAGGCACCTCATTGGTTGTCATGCCCATATAGCACACAGCAAAGAGGTTGCAGTTTAGCCTGTAGATCACTTGACTAGTTTCACATGTAGCTCTGCCTTTAATGGGATAGGTGATGTCTTTGACCGTACTGGAGTAGCTGGTGGTGGGGGGAGTATGAGATTGGTCTTGCATCTAGATATATTAAAGCGACATTAACCATGAGGCTAGGGGCTTCGGAGCATGGGTTGTGTAGGGATGGACAAGGGTATTGTGTAGGTTCAGTGGACGGCAGAATACAACTGTGGGAGGGGGGTGGGGGAGGGGGGGATAGTGGGAGGAACATTTCTCATTTAAGGCCACGACGAGGGGTAGTCGAAACCCTGGCAGAGAATGTAACTCAGTTGCTCCAATCCTGGGTGATGCTGAGTCACGAGGAGAATGTTCCTCTGTGGCCCGACAAGGGGTGGGGGGTGAACCCTTGGAGGTGATGATGGGTGACTGGAAAGATAAGGCATGCATAGGAGATCTGTTTTCTTACAACGTTGGGGGGGGGGGGGGGGGGAGGGGGGTAATTACACTGTAAAGGCCTCAGTGAGATCCTCAGTGTATTTTGAGGACGACTGCTCATCATTGCAGATGTGACGGCCACGCGTGGTTAGGCTCTATGGATGGGAGTTCGTGTTATGGAATGGGTGGCAGCTGTTGAAGTGGAGGTATTGCTAGTGGTTGATGGGTTTGATATGGACAGAGGTACTGACGTGGCCATCTTTGAACTGGAGTTCAACATCGAGGAAGGTGGCTTGCTGGGTTGAGTAGGACCAGGTGAAGCGAATAGAGGTGGTGTTGAGGTTCTGGATTTGTTTGTAGGTAATGCATTCAAAGGAGAAGTAATTGTGGGCAAGGATATAATTGGTCGTAGCAACAGCTCCCAACCCCTTGCCTCTTGGCTCATATCCCTGTAACACACCTAGATGCAAGACTGTCCCATACATCGTCCCACCATCACCTACTCCAGTCTGGTCACAAACATCACCTATCCCATCAAAGTCAGGGTTACTTGTGAAACCAGTCATGTAATCTACAAGCTAAGCTGCAACTATTGTGCTGCATTCGACGTGGGCATGACAACCAAGTTGTCTGCCCGCTTGAATGGCCACTGACAAACCGTGGCCAAAAAGCAACTAGACCATCCTGTTGCTGAGCACGCTGACCACCACAACATTCTTCATTTTAATGACTGCCATCTGGATCCTTCCCACCAACAGCAGCTTTTCTGAATTGCACAGGTGGGAACTCTTCCTGCAATATATCCTATGTTCCCATAACCCTCCTGGCCTCAACCTTTGTTAGTCATTGTCCTTACTCATCTAGCCCCTTTCCTACCCCCATTCCAGCACTTCACAGCCCTCTATTCCACCAACGCACCCAGTCTTTTTACCCCTCTCCTTTTCTGTTACTCCTCCCCTCTGCCTAACCTCCCGATTGCATCTTGCTGCCCTATCCTCTTTCCACCTCATCTCTGTGTGCTCTTGCAGCAGTACTTCACCGTGCTCCACCCTTACTCTGCTGTTCCTACCTCTCCCCGCCCCAGGCTCTTCCTATATGCCTTGGTGGCCGAAAGCTTATTTTGTGACAGTCTTTCTGTTGTGCCTATCTGTGACTCAGCATCTTTGCCATATGGTGAGCAGCAAATATTCTTTTCATAATATTGTTATAGTCCATCAATGATTTTCCATTGGCTGCTTGTTTCGATTACACATGAGGTCATTTAAATTTATGAGGCCAGACTATGAAGAAACAAAGGCTAATCAATGAGATCGGTAGAAAAGCATTAAGCGCATTAGGCGTAATGACGCTGGCCCAACTATGGCACATTAACTGCTTCAGCCTCCTGGAATCAGCCCAGAATGTGGTTGCTGACAATTCATTCTCTTACTGAAATACAGGTATTGTGCATCTCTTGCGACATTCCGACTGTTCATCCTGTGATTTTTCTTACATAGTATATGCCAGCAAAAACTGAAGAATTGCACAAATCAAACTATTATATGATCAAATAAAGGTATAGGTGGATTAGTAAATAAAGGAAATTAAACACACATTCAGTGCCAGTGTGAATAAAAGGAACATAAGATATTCCAGTTTAACATAACAATGAATCAATCAACTGTGACTATAGCTAATTACACCCATTGTGCAAAGATCCATTTATCTCTCATTATCAATCATTTTTAGTTTTGTTTTGTTCTCAGATTTACTCTAATTTATCATTTCAATGAAAAATTAGCTACTGCTTGGTATAACTTACAATTATTGTGTGTGCAGGAAATGCAGCTCTAACTTTCCTCACATATTCCACAAAGTGCTGAGAATAGCCATTGGCGACATCAATACATATGAACCTCACTGCAGGTATTTCTGTTAAAATTTGTTTCAAGCGTTCAAAATCATCTTCTCCGGTTCCAGAACTGGCAGCAATATATGGAAGACATTCTGCATTGTTTTGTGCAAATTCTTTCCATTGTTCCAAAGTGTAGTACTTATGTATTGTCGTAAAAAGTCCATGCTGTTGACATAAAAACCACTTTCAGTAAGCAGAAAAATATTAACCATACTTTCAAGGAAGGTATGCTTTTATAGTGTTCTCAATATTTCAACAAAGATAATAAGGGCAAAATGATTTAATATTACAACTTCTAATGGTGAGAATGCCATATACACATCAATGAGGTAAAATCAACGAGACTCCGTAACTGTCAAGACTTCATACCAATGTAAACACAGAAACAGATGTTGCCAAAAAACAACCTGGCAATTGGTATTTATTCTGTTATGATCATTTGTAGCATTGTTAAACATGTAGGGGTGAACTTATGACAAATATGAAGTATGTTTAGGGTGCTCCAATAATACAATTGGCAGCAGAGTGCCTGTAATTGGTACCGTACATTAGTCTTTTTCTGGCACATATGTTTAACTTATAAATGTTCAGTGAACTGACTGTCTTAAATTTTCATTCGCCTTAGTTTAAAGTGTCTCTCTCACCAATAAAAGTTATCGATATGGAAAGCCCAAAGCTTTATTTGTTAAGATTTTCCAGTAATGTTTAAACTGGCCTCCTGAATGCACAATTAAACACTAGTATTCCTATGAGCAACGCAGAAAGGTCCAACACTCTTAAAAATTACGGTATCAAGCTGCTGACACTATGATAAATTAAACGTACAATAGCATTCTGGCAAGGTACAACACAGTAACACGACAACGGCTCTGTCGAGAGCTTTCCAGAAATAGCATAGAGCATTACTATTCGCAATAGACAATATCTGAGGAAGTTAATGGCTGTACGATATATACTTTTGAACTGGCAACGATTAGACGACCGATGACGTCTTACTCCTCGAAAATAATTTATGAAATATAATATAGTATAAAATTAATGATATGTTGCTAGTGATATTTAGTTTGTACCCGTCGTTCCCGACAAACTATCAGCTTTGAAACAACAATTTCATTACAAACAAAAATGTGCGAACATACTACAAAAAACACCGCGTTATTACTGACACACAAACCGTAGGCCTACTGAGAAATGTTCATGTCTTAAAGTTGTTTTTTTGAATACCTTATTACAAAAACTGTCCTTCCAAGTCATCTACCAGCACAGTTATTTTTTTCTCTTTTCTTTCCGTTGTTTCTGCACTGTCGCGTCTACATCCGGGCAGGGATTGGTAACCAATGATTGCTATGATTTGCAGACACTTCCATCTACCAATGCATATAAATTCATGAAGCAATTGGAAAGAAAGTCAGAATCAATGATTAGAATAAAACTGAAAGTTGTTCATCATTTGCCATTCACTCACACATCAGTTACCTTCGAGATCGCCTTTGCCATTTCAAATGTGCCGATCGTATCCATATTCGAGGCAATAAGAGGTATGCCTTTATATGACTGTTTGGAGTTTCTGAAAGTTATTTCGCGAAACAAATTAACCTGTGGAAAGAACGGAACTGTTACGAGCATGTTCTAAATTTGGATTCAGGTTTCTAGGTTGTACATAATTTTCTACTATAGTCTACGATGCAAGGCAGCTCACGTCGGAACGACTTCGCAAAGTGCTTCTTTTCGGTCGTAACAATACGTCTTTGAAGTCGAGCTTTACGTCGTTAATTATATTCGGCATAATGTCTTTTTACTTCACTATTTGAATTCTATATGTCGTCTGCTCCACTAGCAGAAACACTACAAAGAACATAAAGTAACTAAAGATACAACGACTCACAGCCTACTACAGTGGCATCAGCAAGATTTGCGTCAAGTAGGAGCATCTTTCAGACTATATTCCCACAGGCACTGAAAACTTGCACATTGATAACCTCACCAACCAACTTCCCTCAATTAAGGACCCCGTAAACATTAAAACAAGCTGTGAAACTGTACTATTTTGGCTAATTACTAGACCGTGTATGGTGCTGCTGACGTGTTTGTCAAGCATACATTGTGTTTGCGAGAAATTTTGATTGATGGAAAGTTTGAGAAGATGGAGAACGTTGCTTATGTCTCTGCATCGCCGCATGTGGTTAGTAAACAACTGTTTACCTCACCATATCGTGGGTCTCCACATCTCTGGAAACTGCTAACAAGGACGAAAACAAAATAGTATTGACCATTACCAAAATGGCAGAGATATCACACTTCTTGCAACCATAGACTATATTACATAGGACAAGGTGAAAAAGAAAATCAATATTTTATGCACAACACTCAGTCGGGAGTGGAACGAAGTAATGTTCCCACGTTGTGTTACGGTATTTTAATGATCTGTCATTAGATGACCAAATAAAAGAAGATAAGTTTTCGCATACTTGTATCTTCTTTTTCAATTTGATGGCGAAGTAATTCTAAAGAAGTTATTAAACGTTTCACTGTCCATCTGCAAAAAATTGATGTAATCATGAGGTCCTTTAAAAAATGAAATGTATTCCCAACTGCGAATATGGGCAACCATCAGCTGTATAACGGAATGGCGGCAATGAAAATTTGTGCCGGGCTGGGACTCGAAACCCGATTTCCCACTCGCCTTGCCATTAGGCTGTCTGAGCACGCCCCACTGCCAGACCCAAACTTTTATATGTCGTCAGAAAGACGATGCAGTGTTCCTTCAACTTTCATCAATGTCTGAAGGAACATTCATCGTCTTTTTTAACAATACAGGCACTGCAATATTGTATTTATCGACCAACACCGGGCAAGCGACTTTCAATTAAAATGTCTTCCCTGTACGGGAATATACATAATGGATAGAGGAGTGGTGGTTGTAGACACATGGTTGACAACAATGGAAGTTTGGGTCTGGCCGTTGGGCATGTTCAGATAGCCTAATGGAAGGCGACCATTTGCGATAAGCCGGAAATCTGGGGTCGCGTCGCAGTCCAGAACATGCAGGCAAGTCCAAAGGAACATTGCATCTCCTTGCTGAGTAACTGAGGCATTGCACTATGGCATTTCCCTTAACTGTTTCATTCGTAAATTTCTCTCTCATTTTACGATTCACTGGACCAGCGTCTTGTTTTCTTCCTCTTCTTTAAACACAGTGCCAGAGCCAATGTTAGAAATGCTTTGTCTGCACATGTAGTCATTCCCACCAGTGCCAAAATACAACACACACGAGAAGCATCTGCTTCAAAACTAAGGTTAAACTGACGAGCTTTCTTGGTACATGTATGGGCCTGTTTCACTCATCTGTGGCTAAATAATAGCGAATCTCTCAGACCAGTTTGCTCTTTTATGAGGGCCATAACAAGTTGTACAAAGTTCCGTTATCCATTCGAAGGAAATTGATGTAATCATTGGGTAGGGTGACCAACTCTCCTGTATTTCCTGGGATCTCCCGAATTTGACCATATTTTTGATAGTCCCCTGGCTCCCATATTTTCAGGCTCATTGAACGTTTTTCTCCAGTTTTTAACTTTATTTTTTATGTATGTACAAATGTTTTTCAAGCATTTAAATTTTGCAATGATAATTAAATCGACACACTAGCTGCAAACAGGCGTTGATATACATCACTGGGGAATGCTGAAAATATGTTCCCCGACCGGGGCTCAAACCCGGGATCTCCTGCTTACAAGGCAGACGCTCTATCCATCTGAGCCACAGGGCACAGAGGATAGTGCGCCTGCAGGGACTTATCCCTTGCACGCTCCCCATGAGACCCACATTCCAAATATGTCCACACCACTACATTCGTAGTGCGCCTAATAGATGTTTGCCCATTACACTCATTACTCATGGCAGATTAATCTACCAAGTTCCATACGAGTTGAAGCATAGCGTGTGTGTTCACAGAAGAAGGTCAATGGCTGGGTAGCCATATTTTAACTATATATGAAGGTAGTATCTGTTGCCGAAAGAACAGATACTTTTGATGACCATGCAGCTTCTCTAGAATGAAATGATAGTTAAATCTACACACTAGCTGCAAACAGGCGTTGATATACATCATAGGGGACATGTTGAAAATGTGTGCACCGACAGGGTCTCGAACCTGGAATCTCCTGCTTACATGGCAGACGCTCTATCCATCTGAGCCACCGTGGGCACAGAGGCATAAGGCAGCTAGGGTGTCAATTTAATTATCATTTCATTCTAGAGAAGCTGCACGGTCATCAAAGGTATCTATTCCTTCAGGAACAGATACTACCTTCATATACATTTAAATTTTGCGCTTATAGTCAGAATTCATTGAAAAGTTGGACAGCAGATACAATTGATTTTATATCGACATTAAGTCTATCGATTATCTTAGAAGTGGACAACCAACACTTGGCGGTTAGATGTGATATTCCCAGAATGAGATTTTCACTCTGCAGCGGAGTGTGTGCTGATATGAAACTTCCTGGCAGATTAAAACTGTGTGCCGGACCGAGACTCAAACTCGGGACCTTTGCCTTTCGCGGCCAAGTGCTCTGCCAACTGAGCTACTCAAGCACGACTCACGCCCCGTCCTCACAGCTTTACTTCTGCCAGTACCTCGTCTCCTACCTTCCAAACTTTACAGAAGCTCTCCTGCGAACCCTGCAGAACTAGCACTCACGAAAGAAAGGATATTGCAGAGACATGGCTTAGCCACAGCCTGGGGGATGTTTCCAGAATGAGATTTTCACTCTGCAGTGGAGTGTGCGTTGATATCTGCCAGGAAGTTTCAGATGTGATATTGTTTCAGTGTCAGTGCTTAATGTGAATGGTTGTTCAAGACTTTATGATGGGTGGTGAGGATGAAGATATGACCAATAAGAAAGAAGACAATGTATATGGTTACATGTCTTATGAATTCGAAAGATTTATACTCCTGGATTGGACCAGCATGGTCAAATGCTTATAAAGAAAACTGATCAATCTGCAAACTTGAGTTTAGTATCGCATATGGCGGCAAGAACGATTGTGTACAGCACAAAATATTTCAGGAATAAATTATTACTAATTATACTTAATATTATATATCTTACTGTTCAGCATGTAGTAATTAGCCATTGGCAATTTTAGTTAACTTTTTGTATTTGCTTGTAGGTCACAAAAACAAAGCAACTGATATCACTACTTCGTCCAAGATAACTTACTCTCTTCAACTCTCCTCACCTGAGCTAAGGGCTAACAAACAATGACGTGCAAACCATTGTTGGTGAACTTTCATTAGTCTACCACACAGTACAACACTGTCTAAACTACAGGAGCTTGGGCCATGCAATCAAACTTTCAAAAAAGGTGCTCAGTGAATTTAATGTGTCACAGAAAACGAACTAAAGCTGAAATGATCATAATGAATGTATTGGCCCCAAGAAGTGTGAACGATTTTTTTGAAGTTTTAAATAATCCCAAAAAGTGTAACAGGCTTTTTTGTTGCAACACATGCCTCAAATCACGTAAACATGAAAATGTTTATGTTGTAATATGATATTTTAACCCCTTTACTGGAATTTTCTGTTATGAATAACGAGTGGGCAGATGTAAGGAATAGAATTAGTACAAAACTAATCAAATCTGAAATGAAAGTTGCCACGAATTTTTCTTATTCATATGGTGAATTCTTTGAATTTGCTAAAAATGATATAAAACTACTGACTGAGGCAAAATCTGTTGCAGAATATGTGTAAGTATTTGCAATGTGTAATTAAATATTTAGCTTTTACAAATGCTGCTTTGATTTTTGGTGAAATTTCGCCGTACTCTTAATCTCCCTTATTTTTTTGTCAAGGACATAAGTATCTCCCTTGCTTTCTTTTAAAAATGTTCGTCATCCTATCACCAGGTTCTTAGAGTAATAATTCCTTTAGCAGATTTACATGGTTAAATTTCTCATTGTATGCCATTCCCTGGATCAGTCTTGTTTTCTTTTTCTTCTTCAAACACATTGCTAAAGTCAATGCCAGAACTGCTTTGTATGTGAGCTGTTTGACATGTTTGTCAAACTTCGTGCGTGTTTTATGGTTTTCCAGAAATTTTGACTGACAGAAAATTTCACAAGATGGCGAACATTGCTTGGGTTGATGTTTCACTGCATATTTTTAGTGAAAAATACATATTTTACAATTTATCTCGCTATATCATGCATTTCCACTAGTATAGAAACTATGATCGAGGATAAAAACAAAATAGCACTGACAATTACCAAAATGGTAGCGGCAGTGCAATAAAATAAAAAAATCTAAGTATTCCTGTTTTCGCATGTTGTGGTATTTTAATGAACTGTCGTTGTAAGGCCAAGTAGAAGAGGACAAACTTTCGCATACTAGTGTCTTCTTTTGCAATATGAGGGTGAAGTAACTCTAAAAAGTTATTAAAAGTTTCATTATCCATTCAGAGAAAGTTGATGTAATCATCACGTTCTGAGTGCAACACTTCCTTTTACAGGTTTTTTGTATACATCTCTCATTTTAAACTATTTCCTGACCAGCGACTTGTTTTATTCTGCTTATTATTCTTTAAACACAGTGCCTAAGATTAATTTGGGGTACAGGCTTGTTTTACTCATGACTAAATAAAAGCGAAAATGACAAATGTTTACAAGGATCTTTAGGCCTGACCAGACAGAATGCAGCCTGGTGGTATGGGCTGTGGCCGTGAGCCATGGCGATCAGGCCACATCATCGAAATGCTTGTTACTGTATCATGCCAATCACACACAGTGAGGATCTAATGCAACAGCAACCAGCTTGCTGCAACAGCCAGTGGCCATCTACCTCAGAATTACAGATTTGAAGTAGGCCAGAGTGGCTGTTTGCACATGCGGACACCTTTGACTGCTGTGTGACAGGAGTGGCGAGGGGCAACTCTGTGTTACTGCACTACACATGCAAGCTGCTGATGAGGTTTGGCCGCTTCCAAAGTGTGACAACTAATGCAGCATCACCAGCCACTCTTGCCAGTGTGGCCCCCCTCTTGCTGTTGAACACTCTGGGCATCTGCTATGGCGTGAGCCACACCTACAGGCTGCATTCTCTATGGTTAGGCCTTTACTGGAGATGTGTTGCTGCCATCACAACTGACCAAGAGCTTCAGCAACTGCCCCTAGGTAGACTGCTCTCAAGATGCTTTCTTCGTTCGTGCCTACTGGTCCTAAGTCGTTTATTTGTGAATCTGAGTAGTTACTGTAATGGCAAAATTGAGGTTTGTCTTCAGTTCTGTAAATAAATATGGGTGTCAAAATGTTCATAAAGTTTGTGATTGGAATCTCATTCTAGCTTCAGCAATCCCTTTTAATAAACAATTACTATTGGAGTGACACTGCATCATTTGCAGAAAACCAACTTATTCCAAGAGCATTGTAGCTTAGAGTATGAACTTGCTGAGTTTCACATTACTAGAGAACTGTCAATACTTTAAAGTTATCTTGATTCCAGCATAATGATACCAATTTATAATTTAGACATAGAACATAAAGCATTACAACAAAAAGAAAACAGAAAATTTATATGCTCCTCTAGAGCTTAAAACCTGCTCTTGACCTGAAATAAATTTTCCTGTAAATCTGCTTCTGTTCTTATTGGAACAGTGGCTGAATGACAACACAGTTCTGTACAACTGCTTAAAGTTTAGTTACAACTTTAAATGGACATACGTTATATTTGTACATATATTTTAAAAGACTTGCAATCTATCTGGACCCTAACTAACTCGAACAGCCGATTCACGCTACTGCAAAAAAGTTTGACTATTATGGTACTGTAGATAAACCATTATATTTTGTTAAACCTTATCTAAGTAACAGGTAACAATTAGCATAGGTCAATAATGGGAGGTAAAAGCTAATGAAAATTAAGACAGCATTCCTTTTTATTGTCTACATTAACGATTTCTCAAACTGCATTGCCTGCGAAAATGTTCTGTATGCTGATGACATGACCATGATTTCATCCGTCGAGAACATACAGGTAGACACCAAAACAAGAAATTATGTGAAAAAGGTAGCCAATTGTGTAGTGGCAACGAGGTATGTGTAAATAAAACAAAAACGAAAAAAAAAATTCTAATATAAAGGAATGAAAAGAAGAGAACCCAACTGTCAAACTGTTGGGCCTCATTATAATCCAAAAGGATGAGTATATAACATGCATGTGTATAAACTAAGATATTCTATCAACAAAACATTATTGGTTCTCTTGTACTATACATTCTTTCAGTCACAGCTTCAATGTGCGTACTGTTATGGGGAAATTCACTAGATACAAATTGCATCTTCAGATGGCAAAAAAAACAATTACATGTATTCAAGGATGGAGTCCTACAGAATCCAGTAAGGAATATTTCAGTCAACGAAATATAATGACATTCAAAAGTTTATATTTGTATAACTGCTTAATACGTGTCAAAGACAATATACATACATCTACCACAAGAATGAATGAATACACATACCAGAAACAATTGCATGCTAGACATACCATATTCAAAACTGTCGCAGATGCGTAATAGCCACAAACACTCAAGCCTGAATATGTATAACAAACTGTAACAATCAGTAAAAATCCTCACCCTAAGTGAATTTAAAGTAGTATTAGAGGCATTTTTTAAAAATATGGCATATTGTTTAGTGGAAGAATACTTTCATAGTCACTTGAAGGACTTTCATGATGAGGAAAAAATCCTAGTTACTAGTAAATCTAGTAAGTAAGAGTATCATAGCTGTGTACTTATTCAAATCACATGTGTAATTGTAATATTCTTTTTCATTCATGTAAAATGTGGATATACTACGAAATTTTTTGTTGCAAATAACTTTGGAACAATCTGGAACAACAGTAGATACTGAAAAACGACTTTCATGGATATGAATGTAAGGCAGGGGTTCATGAAAGTACATACTATGAGTCATTCTAAAGCGTAAGCAAATATTACGGTGAAGAGTCAAAGAAACTGATACACCTGCCTGATATTGTGTAGGGCTTCTGTGAGCATGCAGAAGTGCCGCAACACAATGTGGCATGGACTTCACAAATGTCTGAAGTAGTGCTGAAGGGAACTGACACAATAAATCCAGCAGGGCTGTCCATAAATCTTTAAGAGTACGAGGGGGTGGAGATCTCTTCTGAACACCATGTTACAAGGCATCCCAGATGTGCTCAATAATGTTCATGTCTTGGCAGTCTGGTGGCCAGCGGAAGTGTTTAAACTCAAAAGAATGTTCCAGGAAGCCATTCTGTAGCAACTCTGGACGTGTGGGGTGTCGCATTGTGCTCCTGGAATTTCTCAAGTCCGTCGGAATGCAAAATGGACACAAATGGATGCTGGTGATAAGACATGATGCTTACATACGTGTCACCTGTCAGAGTCGTATCTAGACATATAAGGGACCCACATCACTTCAACTGCTCATGCCCCACACTATTACAGATCCTCCACCACCTTGAACAGTCCCCTTCTGACATGCAGGGTCCATGGATTCATGAGGTTGTCTTCATACCCGTATGTGTCCATCTACCTGATACAATTTGAAACGAGACTCGTCCAACCATGCAACGTGTTCCCCATCATCAACAGTCTAATGTCAGTGTTGATGGGCCTAGGTGAGGTGTAAAGCTTTGTGTGGTGCAGTCATCAAGGGTACACAAGTGGGCCTTCGGCTCTGAAAGCTCATATCGATGATGCTTTGTTGAATGGTTTGCATGCTGACACTTGTTGATGGCCCAGCATTGAAATATGCAGCAGTTTGCAGAGGGGGTGAACTTCTGTCACATTGAAAGATCTCTTCAGTCGTCCAGGGTCACTTTCTTGCAGGATCTTTCTCTGGCCACAGCAATGTTGGAGATTTGATGTTTTACTGGATTCCCAATGTTCAGGGTACTCTCGTGAAATGGTCGTATGGGAAAATCTCCACTTCATCGCTACCGCGGAGATGCTGTGGCCCATCGCTCGTGTGCCAACTATAACACCATGTTCAAATTCACTTAAATCTAGACAACCTGCCATTGCAGCAGCAGTAACCGATCTAACAACTGCGCCAGACACTTGTAGTCTGATATAGGTGTTGCTGGGTGCACCGCCATATTCTGCCTGTTTACACATCTCTGTATTTGAACATGTGTGCTTATATCAATTTCTTTGGCTCTTCAGTATATTTAGGTAATTAGCGTTGCAAGATCACAGGTTAATATAAATGCAAGACAAGCCATTGCCTGGTGTCGTAATAACCAGTGTATCCACCAGAATGTTTAATGCAAGCACCCAGACATGCATGCATTGTGTTGTACAGGTGCCAGATGTCCGTTTGTGGGATGGAATTCCATGCTTGTTTCACTTGTTCGGTCCATACAGGGACAGCTAATGCTGTTTATGAATGACATGGAGTTGTCGTCCGTTGATGTCTCAGATGCATTCTATTGGAGACTGATTTGGTGATCTAGCAGGCCAAGCAACACGTAGATGCTATGTAGAACATGTTGGGTTACAACAACAGTATGTGGGCACTCATTCTTCTTTTGGAAAATGCCACCTGGCATGCTGGTCATCAATGGCAGCACAGCAGGTAGAATCACCAGACTGGTGTACACTTTGCAGTCATGTTGTGCTCCTGCTGTCATATGAAATCACACCCCAGACCATAGCTCCCAGTGTAGCTCCAGTGTACATAGCACACAAGCTGTTTGGTTACATTCCCTCAACTGGCCTCCTTCTAACCAACACACAGCCATCACTAACATTGACACAGAACCAGAGCTCTCGGCTAACATCCTCAAGTCGCAAATCACGGTAGTTTGATGTCAGTGAAATGCACGCTGCATAGTGCCTGGCTCAGAGCTGTCCTTGAAATAAACTATTTGTACCAGTTCATTGTGTTACTATGGCCTCAACTGCTGCTCAGATTGCTGCTGCAGATGCAGTGCAATGCACCAGAGCCATACCCTCTTCAGTCCCGACGTACACATATGTGCACATCAGGTCTTTGTAGTGTCATCCTGCCAAATGACGTTTTCCTGAATTGAGACCTGATGTGCATGACTGCGCACATCATGCGGTTTCTGTTTCTGCCGCTAGGTCGCGCGCAAGTCAGTTTTGGCTGGTTTTCTTGCATCCTGAAACTTCCGATCTGAAGGATGGCGTCATCTGCGACACGCGAGAAAGGTAAATTCAGTTTCAGTAATCCTTTTTGAATTGTATTACTGTTTTTATAGTGTCTTACTCCAAACAAGACATCAAGAAAGTGATATGTGAATGCAATGAAAACCATAGTTTCGTAGTTTTACAAACATCGACTGTTGAATTTGAAGTACACATTTGTGTACATCAGGTTTTAGCTCACAGAATGTAGTGGTACTAACGCTAAGACTGATCTCATTGTGAAATCGTAATTTAAAACGTAATCTAAATTAAAGTCGAAAGTTTAGCTACTAATACTCTAGGAGAGCACCTAAGTTATTGTGGTTGTTGTGGTGTAATGGATAGCGTGTTGGATGTGGAACACATCTAATCCTAAAAAAATAAAAAAAAATAAAAATAAAAAATAAAAAATAAAAACATTAAAAAATAAAAATAAAAAATAAAAAATGAAAATAAAAAAATTTTGTTATTAGGTTCAGTTTCATTTCTTTATTCTATTACATCAACAGTTACTTTCACTTTATTTCATTTTCGCTTCTCAGCTCTAACAGACGATGAAATTATAAAACTGCTCGAGACGAGTGACTTGAGTTCCTTGTCAGACGAAGATGATCCTGTTGATGAACCTCCAACTCCACCTGAACGAATTGGTGTGCTTGAAGTTGAAGGATGCAATGTTGATGTTACTCCTAAGGCACCTGCATCAGCTTCATCTTCTCACTGTCGTCCACTAAGATGGAGGCAATCTAAGTAAGCAATACATTGGTGTAGTTCTGTGTGTCATCTGACACGATTTAGATCAGTATTTTTCAGTGGCACTATTTGTTTGCAGGATGTGTAATCGACAGCCTTCTGACGGCAACTTTAAAGAACAGACTGATGGTGAACTGAGAAACCCTTCACAGTTTTTTTTTGAGTACGTCGATAAAAATTTCTGGAAAAATGTTGCAGGACAAACTAATTTATATAATTGCCAAAAGAACTCAGAAAGTCTGGATACAAGTACTAATGAAATTTTGTCCCTTGTCGGAATTGAGATATTGATGGGTACATTGAAATTGCCCCAGGCAAGACTTTACTGGAATATGCAACTGGATATTCCACTTGTATCATCAACCATGACAAGAGATAGATACTACAAATTACGAAATAATCTGCATTTTGTAAATAATGTGGAAGATCATGATGTAAATGACAAACTTTGGAAGGTAAGACCTTTAATTGATGCTTTTAGAAATAAATGTATTAGTTTACCCAGGTCTCAACACCTTTCTGTGGATGAACAGATGATTCCATTCACGGGGAGGCGTAAGATGCGAACATATGTACCTTCCAAACCTAATCCACTTGGCCTCAAAATTTTTATTTTAGCGTCATCAGATGGACCTGTCCTTGATTTTGCTATATACACTGGCAAAGGAACAATTCCTGACAGCAATCAAAAAGAACATGGCCTGGGAGCGGCTATACTCAAACTACTGGCTAGAACTATACCCAATGATTACAATCATGTAATTTACAGTGACAGATTTTTCACCAGTTCAAAATCTGTTCAGCTTTTACTAGACAGGAATATATTTCAGACAGGAACTGTGATAGCCAATAGAATAAAAGAAGTTGCTTCTAAGTTCAAGAGGGATCAGGAGCTGCAGCGGGTGCAATGGGATGAGTACGTAAGGGAGGACCAGGAAATTTGCGCCCTCAAATGGAAGGACAATAAATCCGTCACTTTGTTATCCTCGTGCATAGGGAGCGAAACAGAGGGTACCTGCAAACGATGGTGTAATACAGAAAAAGCAAAGGTTAGTGTCAAACAACCAGCCATCATCAAAAGCTATAATCGCAATATGGGTGGCATTGATCTTTGTGATAGATACTTGGCATACTATAGGTCAAACATCAGAACAAAAAAGTGGACTGTCAGAGTATTCAACCACTTCACAGATTTAGCCATAATTAATTCATGGATTAAGTACAAAAGGTGTTGTCAAAAAGAAGGGATACCAAACCAAAAGTGGATGTCTCTCACAAACTTCAGAATTCACTTGTCCCACGACTTGGTAAAGTCTTCAAAAATTGTAGACTCACTGGAACTGTCGAAAGAAATTTCTCCGAGTGTGACACAGGAGTATGACAGCAGTTCTGATGAAGATGAGCAGCATCAGCCCACAAAACGAAGACGAATTGTACCAAAGCCAACTAGAGAAAGCATATGTGACAGGGTTGACCACCTTCCTGAATATATTGAGAGTAGTTTTGCCTCAAGGTGTCGGTTACCAGGGTGCAGGTCACGTTCCCGCATAATGTGTAAAAAGTGCAAAGTTTATTTGTGCGTATTAAAAATCAATTGTTTTGCTAAATTCCATAAACATGAGAAGTAATGCGTTCATAAAATGTAATGTGTACATAAAAATGAGAAGTAATGTGTACATTTTTCATTGGTAATAAAAATATGAAAAGACTATGAGATCGGCATTTTTTTCTCTGTTGAGATCCAATGTCCACACATGTGTACATTCAATTACTCAAACATTATATAAAATAAAATTTCAAAATTAGTTTTTTTGTGTTACTTTGACATCAGATGCACCAAAAAAAGCAACTGAAACATTTTTTCCATTCTTTGTTTATCTTCGGGACTGAAGAGGATACACCAAACATGATGGTCTTCCCTCTCAGTAGTGTCACATGCTTGCCACAGACCAGTCATCATGTGACCGTAACTTCTCGTGATCGCCGCTGCCAACAGTCATGTACGTACCAAGATATTTGTAACTGTTATGGGTCTTCGCCAGACTAACATTGGACACATTAATTGAATGTCCACTTCTTGTCTTATGGTCATGAATTGTGCTCCTGAGATTAAATTTACTTAGATTCTCTTTAACAAAGATGAGTCAGTTGCAAATATACATGCCTAAACTGTACATGTACAACTGCCGTGTCTTTGTCAAACAGAATTCAAGTAAATTTGACCTGAGGAGGAAAATTCACTTTGTTAGAACGTGACATTAATATTTCTACTGTTTCTATCAGAGTTGAGTAAATTTGAAATGCTTTCTTTATATTCATTACATTAGTAATCATGCCCTCCCACTAGGTTGTCATACCATAGACTACTTTCACATGTAAACTTCCAGCAATTAGCTCTAATAAAGACTTTGCCTTCCACAATATATTATGTTAAGCAGTAATAACTCGTCCAATAAAAGGAAAAAAAAGCTAAACTTATGAGAACTGCTGTTGTAGTATACTTCCGAATCTTAATATTTCAGAAGACAGGATGGGTCACAGTGACCACCACAGGGATTAAATATGAAAATTATAATTGAATCAAGTAATTTCGATGTATTATCACTTCCACTGTGAATGGTCTGTTATAATTAATTTTAGTTAGCTGCTCTGCAGGCTGTCAGGCTTCAAATCATTGTTCGTGAACAGATAGTTTGTGTAGTAAATTTTTATATAGTAAATTTTGTGTATAAATTTAGATTGCAAAGGTTCGACTTTTCTGAGGTGTGAAAATCTGCACATAATGGTATCTGGTTGGTATGCAAATCAACATGACACCAAATTGATCTCCTTTCAGTACTAATTAAACTGAAATACAGGAAGTTTTTATATCATTATTGACAAAGGGAAAACAACAGTGCTCTTTAAATGAAACAAATACAAAAATAGAGATCATAGTTATTATTACCCAATTCCTTAAATGTAATTACAATGATGCTTACATGCTAAGAAGCTGCAAGAGGGAAGACCAAAGGAGAAGAAGTCACAATGAAAGATAGAAGGTGAATCTTGCCATGTGTACTCACAAAAAACATTGTAATTGAGTCAGTGATTGCTATAGGAGTGTAACAGCAACATCTTAGATCAAACTGGTGTCGAAATATTTACTTACACTGTCCCCTTGAATAGCTGTGACATTATTAGCAGCAGTACAGAAGCACCCATTTGACATAATGTGGCCACATATAAGCTGTAAGAGACGTTACATATTGATATTTCGTTAAGTGTGAAGTTACACTATCTTTTTATGTTTCTTGTAGAAATGCAAGAAGTCCAAAACAACTGGTCCAGGTAATATAATAGTTTTGTTTGAATATTCCCTATCAAGACAGTCATTACCAAGTACAATTTAGTATTTGCAACAGTAACACATCATTTATTGGAGACATATAGTTTTTACAGGGGCGGTGAGAGCCAGGACTGGGCCTGGAGCAAAATGTGTGATTGACTTTATCACAGAGATAAAGGATCAAATTGTTTGAATAACCCTTGACCTATTGACCATTTGTATACGTAATAAAAGAATTGGCTTACTGTAGCTATCCTATAGTAAAGGCTTCAAATTTAAACACAACACTCTTTCTCTAGGCCATGCAAATTGAGCAAATCGATTGGCTCCTTTGCATTAGCTGTGGTCTAGGGTGGACCTTAGGCGGCTTATAGAAGCACAATCCCTGAGAAAACCCCAAAAAACCACGATCTTTGGGGACGAAAAGGACCAGTTGTGGGGCTGGCAACTTCTATAATTTCTGCTGATGGCAGAAACTCGAAAATTTTATCAATGTTCTTAAGATGACATTCCTGGGAAAATTCGAAACTTTTTTCGACATCATTATCCATTCCCGACAGCGAGAGGTTCAAAGTAACTGAACTTATGCTGAAAACCGTGAAAACTGATTTTTAGCCGTTTTTGCACCACGGGTCTCAAGAATCTAAATAACTAATCAATGAAAATTGATCAAATTTTTACTGTACGCTTTTTAGACATTCATCGATAACCCCTATTTTTTCCACTTTCGAAAATTACGGTTTTTGGGTACCTAAAGTAACAATTGTGAGGATGGTGACTTCTGTAATTTATATTGATGGCAGATAGTAGAAAATATCACCGTATGTTCTTGAGACAATACTCTCTAAGAACTTAGAAACTTTTCTCGATATCATCATCCGTTACCAAGATCCAGAAGTTTAAAGTTACCGTACTGACGCAGTAAATTATGCATGTAATATCTGGTCTGAAGCTTGGATGTAGTTTTAACTGGAGTAGTGGACACATGGCAAGGGTTTTAGTGTGATTGCAAGGGTTCTGAGCTCAGTAGACTATGTTTTTAGTCATCAATTTTTCACTAACGAAACCTCAGACACAGTATCTACTTCACAGATATACAAATATACTCGAAGTGACAATGCAGTAACAACAAATAGGCTGAAAAGGGTCTTAAAACGTCTGATTAAATTGACTACCAAAGAATATGTAAAACTGGAACGACTGGAAATTTAGTAAAATGTGTCTAATAACGTTTTTACTCTTTTATGATACAAATCATAAGCTGGCGGTATTCAAGAAACTGCAGTCATTGAGGAAAGTGTTGAGAAATAGCATAAAAGACACTATTTTGGGGACTCTCATATTATACATATTTATTGTTTATTTGTGTGTAGGTACATAATTGTGCCGAAGTATACAAAATTTTAGCGACCTAAGGGATTCGTTTTATATAAGCTGAATACGGTGCTGTACAAGGGAAAAGAAGGGAATCAGCAGAGAAATGGTCGTATCAGATCACAGAAGGCAAAAACGTTTCTCTTGAAAAGGTTCTAACAGAAATGCGGGTAACCAGCTGCATCAATCCTAATTCCGTCTTCCACAGCAGAAATTTTGGCATGTAAACATATTCGCCCATCTTTGTCCTGCAGCAGAGTACCAGAGAGCCAGTGACGCTGGAAGACAGAAAAGACAGTGGCAGTGGTAGATAAAGAGAGAGGAGACAGTGATGATGAGAGAGAGGCAATGTCAGTGAAATAGAAAGAGAGATGGATGAAGACTATAGCATTGGGAGCCAATGAGAATGGGGATATTGATGGTCAGCGACAGACAGTGCCAGTAAAAGAGAGAAAGAGAGAGAGAGAGAGATGCATGGAGATATAATCTGTGGGAGGAAAAGAGACAGGAGATAGTGGAAATGAAAAAGAGAGATTAGTAGAGACCACATACAGGCTTGGGGGGTCTGGACGCTCTCAGATCGGCGAACGTTAACACGTAAGTATTGGGAAGGGTGCATAAGTGAGACTGGAGAGAGTGGTAGTGATATATACTACAAATCAATGGGAGAAAATTGAGACAGTGGGAAAGAGACATAGACAGTGGTAGTGAGAGGGAGATGCTGCTGTATGAAAGCTTAACTACAAAGAGGGACTGGATAAAAGGATATAGGATGTTTTGTGAGGGAGGCATATTGAAGATTGAGGCAGCTGGTGCCCCAATTTTGTGTCAGAGTCTTTTCAAGAGGAACAAGTTCACCTTTTTGTGCTCCAACAGGAGCGTCTTCCCTCTAGTTTATACTGTGATACTATATGTTGCACGAGATGTTGCCAGTGGAATTCGAGTGAATTAACAGTTGTTCCCAGCGCAATAGGTTGAACGTGGTAGTATACACACATGTATCATTGAGACACTGTTAACAATACCTACTGCTGGATGCAGTGCTATCCTGTATTACAGAACATTTGAACATTGCAGGAAGTTATACAGGCAGTGACTAGTCATTCCATTCTATTTAGAAAGTGGATGCCACCGAAGAATTAGCACAAAGTGTTGCGTTGCACAGCAGGAAGTTTATATAAAGGTGTATCAGAGTAACTGTTCGTAATTTCTGGTGTCATAGAGGACAAGAATGTAAACATTACCGTCACTTACCAATAATACTGTGTCTAAAAATGCTTCATTTTATATACAAAAGCCAGAGCTCATCGCTTAGGTTTTAGATTCTTTTGTTTGAGTTGTTATTCTAACTGTGGAAGCGGCGAAGTACTGAAATTAGTTTGTTATTGTAAGTCACAGAATATCTTCTCTGAAATTTGACAGGCTTCCTAATGACCTAGCTGATACTGAAAATTAAAGTTTCTGCCTCCAGTACGTAATTTTTTTCTGAGCACATTTGCAACATTCACATTTCTACCTTCCAAACCCAATTTTAGTCAGAATTAGAATAGATTGTGGTAACTACAAGGTTAAATAACATTTATAAATATATACTCATGCTCATAAATTAAGGATACTGCTGATACATGTTGAAACAACGCTATGGTGGACAGTTTGCAGGTTTAAATCACCTCGGGGTATGACCACGCGGTGCATTTGACCTGCGGTCGTCGCAAGGTGGCGCTGGCAGCAGTCCACATATGCAGAGGTGTGTTGGTGCATGTCAGAGTACAGTGCAACGAGCAAGTGTGCAGACGTTTTCAGATGTGCTAATGGTGACTGTGTGTTGAAAATGGCTCAAAGAACACATATTGATGATGTTATGAGGGGTAGAATACTAGGGCAACTGGAGGCTGGTCAAACACAGGAGGTCATAACACGGGCCCTGTGTGTGCCACAAAGTGTGATCTCAAGATTATGGCAAAGATGCCAGCAGACAGGAAACGTGTCCAGGCGCTGCAGTACGGGACATCCACAGTGTACAACACCACAATAAGACCGATATCTCACTATCAGTGCCCACAGATGGCCACAGAGTACTGCAGGTAGCCTTACTCAGGACCTTACCACAGCCACTGGTATTCGCCCGGAGACCTGCAAGGTGCATTCCACTGAACCCTGGTCACAGGAGAGCCCGTAAAGCCTGGTGTCAAGAACACAGTATATGGTTATTGGAACAGTGGTCCCTGGTTATGTTCACGGATGAGTTGAGGTATAGTCTGAACAGTGATTCTCGCCGGGTTTTCATCTAGCGTGAACTAGGAACCAGATACCAACCCCTTAACGTCCATGAAAGGGACCTGTATGGAGGTTGTGGTTAGATGGTGTGGGGTGGGATTATGATTAGTGCACATACACCCCTGCATGTCTTTGACAGAGGAACTGTAACAGGTCAGGTGTATCGGGACGTCATTTTGCACCAGTATGTCCTACTTTTCAGGGGTGCAGTGAACCCCACCTTCCTTCTGATGGATGATAACGCAGGGCACCACCGAGCTGCCATCGTAGAGGAGTACCTTGACACATAAGATATCAGGCGAATGTGAGTGGCCTGTTTGTTCTCCAGACCTAAACCCCATCGAGCACATCTGGGATGCTCTCGGTCGACATATTGCTGTATGTCTTCAAACCCCTACTACACTTCAGGAGCTCCGACAGGCACTGGTGCAGGAATGGGAGGCTATACCCCAGTAGCTGCTCGACCACCTGATCTAGAGTACGCCAACCCGTTGTGCGGCCTGTGTACGTGGGCATGGTGATCATATCCCATATTGATGTCGGGGTACATGCACAGGAAACAGTGGCGTTTTGTAGCACATGTGTTTCGGGACGGTTTTCTCAACTTATCACGAATACTGTGGACTTACAGATCTGTGTCGTGTGTGTTCCCTATGTGCCTATGCTATTAGCGCCAGTTTTGTGTAGTGCCACGTTGTGTGGCACCACATTCTGCAATTATCCTTAATTTATGAGCATGAGTGTATTTGCAATTTTCATTGTATTTAATTATAATAATTTCGTAGAAAGAAAACACTTAGTTGCAGACCTGTGTGATATGTCCTTGCTAAGATCGTGTCCAATATTTGGCCATTGTGGCTGAGCAGTTCTAGGTGCTTCAGTCTGGAACCGCGTGACCGCTATGGTCGCAGGTTCCAGTCCTGCCTCAGGCATGGATGTATGTGATGTCCTTAGGTTAGTTAGGTTTAAGTAGTTCTAAGTTCTAGGGGACTGATGACCTCAGATGTTAAGCCCCATAGTGTTTAGCGCCATTTGAACCATTTGTCCAAATATTTCAGACTTGTTTTGCACTGAAGTCCTTCCAGCACTTTTATTACAATATACAACTTTCTTCATCCCAGTGCAAGTTAAAAACGACACGTAACTTGACATTATTTTACTGAGAAAAATGTTTAATTTCATGCCCTCTATTATTTTAGAAAACTAGTAATACCTAATATGATAGGCCTTTACACCTTGCATAATGTTCTTTTATAATCAAAATTATTTGGCATGTAGTAAAAAAGTAGCCATCAACCATGTCTCATGTTTCCCACTGTAGGTTTGAAAGAATTATCACACAAGGCGCAATTGTGTGTGCAAAGGTTAAAGGTACTAAGAAAGAATACTAGCGCCATGAACCTTCATGGAGTAGAAGACTGAAAGAATATAAATAAATTGCTTTGAAAAGTAGTGACGAAGGCAGTTATAAGGACCACAGACAGGGAACTGGAAGACAGCTCAGCCATGACCTACAAGACAAGGAAGAAAACTGATATGACAGACAAACGTAGAAGTTCAGCTTCAGATGCTACTCAGTAATGAAATGTATATATGCTCGATTTCATTTTATTTTTCTAAGTTGGTTTAATTTACTTTCACTCCACCTTAAAACAACCTAATAGTCATGGGGGACTGGAATGCAGTTGTAAGGGAGGAGTAGAGGAAAAGGTTATAGGAGAATACGGGCTTGGGACAAGGAATGAGAGAGGAGAAAGACTAATTGAGTTCTGTAACAAAATTAAACTAGTAATAGGAAATACTCTGTTAAAAAATCCCAAGAGGAGAGGGTATATTTGGAAAAGGCCGGGTGATACAGGAAGATTTCAGTTAGATACATCATTATGAGACAGGGATTCCAAAATCACATTCTGGATTGTAAGGTATACCCAGGAGCAGATATAGACCCAGATCACAATGTAGTAGTGATGAAGAGTAGGCTGAAGTTTAAGAGATTAGTCAGGAAGAATATACGCAAAAAAGTGGGATACGAAAATACTTAAGGAATGACGAGATACACTTGAAGTTCTCTAAGGCTGTAGATACAGCAATAAAGAATAGTCCAGTAAGCAGTACAGTTGAAGAGGAATGGGCATCCCTAAAAAGGGCAATCACAGAAGCTGGAAAGAAAAACATAGGTACAAAGAAGATAACTGCAAAGAGACTATGGGTAACAGAAGGAATACTTCAGCTGATCGATGAAAGAAGGAAGCACAAAACCATTCACGGAAATTCAGGGATACATAAATACAAGTCGCTGAGGAATGAAATAAATAGGAAGTTCAGGAAAGCTAAGACGAAATGGCTGCATGAAAAATGTGGAGAAATCGAATAAGAAATGACAGTCAGAAGGACTGACTCAGCATATAGGAAAGTCAAAACAATCTTCAGTGAAATTAAAAGCAAGGGTGGTAACATTAAGAGTGCAACCGGAATTCCATTGTTAAATGCAGAGGAGAGAGCAGATAGGCGGAAAGAGTACACTGAAGGCGTGTATGAGGGGGCATATTTGTCTGATGTGACAAAAGAAGAAACAGGAGTCGATTTTGGAGAGATAAGGAATCAGTATTAGAACCAGAATTTAAAAGAACTTTGTTGGATTTAAGATCAACTAAGGCAAAAGGGATCGGTAACATTCCATCAGAATTTTTAAAAATATCATCCACACAATTACGAAGAGCGCAAGAGTTGACAAGTGCGAGAAATGTCGCACAATCAGCTTAACAGCTCATGCATCCAAGTTGCTGACAAGAATAATATAGAGAAGGATGGAACAGAAAATTGAGGATGTGTTAGATGACGATCAGTTTGGCTTTAGGAAAAGCAAAGACACCAGAGAGGCAATTCTGACGTTGCGCTTGTTAGTGGAAGCAAGGCTAAAGAAAAATCATAGGATTTGTCTATCTGGAAAAAGCGTTCAACAGTGTAAGATGGTTCAAGATGTTCGAAATTATGAGAAAAATAGGGGTAAGCTATAGGGAGAGTCAGGTAATACGCAATACGTACAAGAACCAAGAGGGAATAACAAGAGTGGACGACCAACAACGAAATTCTAGGATTAAAAAGGGTGCAAGGCAGGGATGTACTATTTCACCACTACTGTTCAATCTGTACATCGAAGAAGCAATGATGGAAATACAAGAAAGGTTCAGGAGTCGAATTAAAATTCAAGGTGAAAGGGTATCAATAACACGATTCGCTGATGATATTGCTATCCTGAGTGAAAGTGAAGAAGAATTACATGATCTGCTGCATGGAACAAACCGTCTAATGAAACAGAATATGGATTGAGAGTAAATCGAAGAAAGACGAAGGTAATGAGAAGTAGCAGAAATGAGAACAGTGAGAAACTTAACATCACGACTGATGGTCACGAAGTAGTTGAGGTAAAGGAATTCTGCTACCTAGGCAGCATAACCTATGACGGACAGAGCAAGGAGGACATCAAAAGCAGACTAGCACTGGCCGAAAGGGCATTCCTGGCCAAGAGAAGTCTACTAGCATCTAATGTATGCCTTAATTTGAGGAAGAAATTTCTGAGAATATACATTTGGAGCACAGCATTGTATGGTAGTGAAACATGGACTGTGGGAAAACCGGAACAGAAGAGAATCAAAGCATTTGAGATGTGGTGCTACAGACGAATGTTGAAAATTAGGTGGACTGATAATGTAAGGTATCGGGAGGTTCCGCCCAGAATCAGAGAGGAAAACACTGACCAGGAGAAGGAGTGGGATGATAGGACATCTGTTAAGACATCAGGGGACTGACTTCCATGGTACTAGAGGGAGCTGCAGAGGGCAAAACCTGTAGAGGAAGACAGAGACTGGAATACATTCAGTAGGTAACTGAGGACGTAGGTTGCAAGTGCTACTTTGAGATGAGGAGATTGGCACAGGAGAGAAATTCGTGGTGGGCCGCATCAAACCAGTTGGAAGACTGATGAGTCGAAAAAAAAGATATCTTACCCTGCGAAGCTTCTGTAATTGCTCATCCAAGTTTTCTGGATGTGTTCTGATAGGTACAATGATTTTATTAAATGTCCTCATGTCTAGAGCCATGCAAATGCTCCCATCAGGTCCACAGTTAATAACAAGGGACTTCAATAGGGCTACAAAGAGGGTTAAATAATTCTTCATTCAAGCATTTGTTTAATTTCTGCAGCCATGGCTGCCATATTGGTCGAGGGACAGAATAAATTTTGTAACAGGGAACTTCGTGGGGATGGACTTCCATATTATATTGGTATATTCTAATAACACCAGGTTTACTTACAAAAATGTTGTTGTTGTTGTGGTCTTCAGTCCTGAGACTGGTTTGATGCAGCTCTCCATGCTTCTCTATCCTGTGCAAGCTTCTTCATCTCCCAGTACCTACTGCAACCTACATCCTTCTGAATCGGCTTATGTATTCATCTCTTGGTCTCCCTCTATGATTTTTACCCTCCACGCTGCCCTCCAATACTAAATTGGTGATCCCTTGATGCCTCAGAACATGTCCTACCAACCGATCCCTTCTTCTGGTCAAGTTGTGCCACAAACTTCTCCCCAATCCTGTTCAATACTTCATCATTAGTTATGTGATCTATCCATCTAATCTTCAGCATTCTTCTGTAGCACCACATTTCGAAAGCTTCTATTCTCTTCTTCTCCAAACTATTTATCGTCCATGTTTCACTTCTGTACATGGCTACAATCCATACAAATACTTTCAGAAATGACTTCCTGACACTTAAATCTATACTCGATGTTAACAAATTTCTCTTCTTCAGAAACGCTTTCCTTGCCATTGCCAGTCTACATTTTATATCCTCTCTACTTCGACCATCATCAGTTATTTTGCTCCCCAAATAGCAAAACTCCTTTACTACTTTAAGTGTCTCATTTCCTAATCTAATTCCCTCAGCATCACCCGACTTAATTCGACTACATTCCATTATCCTCGTTTTGCTTTTGTTGATGTTCATCTTACATCCTCCTGTCAAGACACTATCAATTCCGTTCAACTGCTCTTCCAAGTCCTTTGCTGTCTCTGACGGAAATACAATGTCATCGTCGAACCTCAAAGTTTTTATTTCTTCTCCATGGACTTTAATACCTACTCCGAATTTTTCTTTTGTTTCCTTCACTGATTGCTCAATATACAGATTGAATAACATCGGCGAGAGAGACTACAACCCTGTCTCACTCCTTTCCCAACCGCTGCTTCCCTTTCATGTCCCTCAACTCTTATAACTGCAATCTGGTTTCTGTACAAATTGTAAATAGCCTTTCGCTCCCTGTATTTTACCCCTGCCACCTTCAGAATTTGAAAGAGAGTATTGCGGTCAACATTGTCAAAAGCTTTCTCTAAGTCTACAAATGCTAGAAACGTAGGTTTGCCCTTCGTTAATCTAGCTTCTAAGATAAGTCGTAGGGTCAGTATTGCCTCACGTGTTCCAACATTGCTACAGAATCCAAACTGATCTTCCCCGAGGTCGGTTTCTACTAGTTTTTCCATTCGTCTGTAAAGAATTCGCGTTAATATTTTGCAGCCATGACTTATTAAACTGATAGTTCGTTAATTTTCACATCTGTCAACACTTGCTTTCTTTGAGATTGGAATTATTATATTCTTCTTGAGTCTGAGGGTATTTCGCCTGTTTCATACATCTTGCTCACAAGATGGTAAAGCTTTGTCAGGACTGGCTCTCCCAAGGCCGTTAGTAGTTCCAATGGAATGTTGTCTACTCCGGGGGCCTTGTTTCGACTCAGGTCTTTCAGTTCTCTGTCAAACTCTTCATGCAGTATCGTATCTCCCATTTCATCTTCATCTACATTCTCTTCCATTTCCATAATATTGACCTCAAGTACATCGCCCTTGTATAGACCCTCTATATACTCCTTCCACCTTTCTGCTTTCCCTTCTTTGCTTAGAACTGGGTTTCCATCTGAGCTCTTGATGTTCATACAAGTGGTTCTCTTATCTCCAAAGGTCTCTTTAATTTTCCTGTAGGCAGTATCTATCTTACCCCTAGTGAGATAAGTCTCTACTTCGTTACATTTGTCCTCTAGCCATCCCTGCTTAGCCATTTTGCACTTCCTGTCGATCTCATTTTTGAGACGTTTGTATTCCTTTTTGCCCGCTTCATTTACTGCATTTTTATATTTTCTCCTTTCATCAATGAAATTCAATATTCCTTCTGTTACCCAAGGATTTCTACTAGCCCTCGTCTTTTACCTACTTGATCCTCTGCTGCCTTCGTTACTTCATCCCTCAAAGCTACCCATTCTTCTTCTACTGTATTTCTTTCCCCCATTCCTGTCAATTGTTCCCTTATGCTGTTCCTGAAACTCTGTACAACCTCTGGTTCTTTCAGTTTATCCAGGTCCCATCTCCTTAAATTCCCACCTTTTTGCAGTTTCTTCAGTTTTAATCTACAAGTCATAACCAGAGTCCACATCTACCCCTGGAAATGTCTTACAGTTTAAAACCTGGTTCCTAAATCTCTGTCTTACCATTATATAATCTAAGTGAAACCTGTCAGTATCTCCAGGCTTCTTCCATGTATACAGCCTTCTTTTATGATTCTTGAACCAAGTGTTAGCTATGATTAAGTTGTGCTCTGTGCAAAATTCTACCAGGCGGCTTCCTCTTTCATTTCTTAGCCCCAATCCATATTCACCTACTACGTTTCCTTCTCCCCCTTTTCCTACTACCGAATTCCAGTCACCCATGACTATTAAATTTTCATCACCCTTCACTATCTGAATAATTTCTTTTATTTCATCATACATTTCTTCAATTTCTTCGTCACCTGCAGAGCTAATGAGCACAATTTAACAATAAATTTCTCAGCACTGCTTGTTGCAGTGTACCGATAGTAGTAGATTCAGCAATCTTAACTTTCACTAAACTTTCTGTAACTTCAGTGTGACCACAGGTTGTAGGTCTGTCTTTGGTGCATTGTGTTTTTATCCTAAGTAGTCTTACCCTCAGAGCCTTTTAGTATTTACCTCGTTCCAACTTGTGTTTCATTAAATTTACTATGATTTCCTGATCACCTATGTTCAAAGAGCATTTCCCAATGTCGAAGTCGATATTTGCACCCTTCTTACATAAGAAACTTATGTCAAAAATGTTTCCATATCATCACTGTAATGTAACAAGTTTACATTATGATTTTGGTTGCACCCACCTCATCCCTCAGTTTACTCTTTATGGTTACATTTAATGTTGTGAGAGGTGGCTACTTCGCCAGCTCACATTAAAAGTTGACAAATCACACACAATTCTAAGTAATAGTCAGTGTCTTATGTGTTGGTTTGTGTTTGTAGTGATCAGAGTACAGTCCTGATCCAGGATTATGCCAGCTGTCTAGGTTTCAGTCAAATCCTATCTTATTAATAACTGGCAAACTGCACTCAGTGTGTCATGTGTAACATAATGGCAGTGTCATCAGTTACATCACCAGACTGACGGTTTCGTCTCGTGACGTACCATGACAACAAAACTCTATATGCAGTGACAAATAGTGATCTGCACCACAACTTTTATTTTACTTTTTGCCGTTGCTATCGGTTCTGCTAGTCGTGAACACCAGCAATTTCTCTTTATCAGACAATTCACAGATTAAAACTGATTACTCATGTAGATGACAATGTATCATGTGCTGCTTGTTTTGCATTGAACTGCTCCGGCTGCACATTGCTGATTTGTATTGTGTCACTACAATTATTGTATTTCTAATAACATTTTGCTTAACATGCACTCAGATACATTCACTCCAGGCTCAATCATCTTTTCCAAAGTGTCAGTCTGAAGTGTTGGCTGAACAACTGAAGGTTTCACTTCTGTTTTCTCATTACTGTAAATTGGCATATTGATTAATAATTGCTCATCAGGTCAGCCATTGTATGCGTCCTAGAAGTGGTGACATGAGTGGCTAACATGCTATATTATAAAGTTAAGTTTGATACTATGGTACTCAGGCTGGGAATCTGAGAAGAAGTATCATTACATAAGGTAGACATTCTATTACATAAGGCCCTCATTTCATCTTAAGTGCACATTTCACTCCATATTTCAGATAACATCTGCTTTATCATTTCCACTAAACTATTAGGCTTAATGTTACGGTAGTTGAACGTTGAACTTGGATATTGGCGAGACCAACAATAGGATTAATGGTCCAACTTTCAGTGTGTGAACCAAGTTCAGAGCTGAAGTGTCTATATCATACACAACCATATCAACATTTTTACTCTCATCAGTAAATTCTATTGCCTGTAAATTTTCAGGCTGTATCTAAATTAAATTCCCCATCTTTACCATAATATTTACAAAATGACCTAGGTCACATATGTTAATCAGCATTTGCATTTTAATGTACAGTACACCGACAGGATTTTCCAGGCTAGTATAACCAGGTTATCAGTTCTGAGCTCCTGTATTAATTGAAGGGCTTACATCCCTACACATAATTTTCTTAATAAATACATTTGGATGTTGGTTCAGCAGGTAATCCTAGACTGCTGCCTGCATATGATACTATTAAATAATTGCGATTTTACACTGCTACCCTGCATATGATACTATTAAATAATTGCGGTTTTACACTGCTGCTGAAATAGATATATGAAAATGTATAGCCTAAGTTCTACACAGTTTGTTAAGTATGTTCTTCTAACATCTGATAAGCCACATGTTACAATAATAGTCTCCTTATGTCAATAATATCCTACCTATAGTTGCTTCATACTAGCAGCTCACATTTTGGAGCATATTAAGTGTTTTATTTATAATATATATCTTATTTTCCAAGAATAATTGAATCTAGGAGCTGTAATTCTGAGATAGTCTGGCCTGCAAATACCTACTTAGCGATATGTTTGCTGAAATTACATTATAATGTCTGCAGCATAGTGTGATTCATATAGTTTTGTTGATGGTCTTGTTAGTGTAGGAACTAGGATTGTACATATTGTTACCTTCAACAAGACATAATATGTGCATATATAAATAAACGATAAATGTAGTAGTATGTGATGTAATTGTATTGGTGATTCAGGTGAATCAACAGTCTGTGCCATAAGCTGATATTATGTAAATGATTATGGTTGTTTTTGCTTAGAACGATAGATAATTTTTCTTTATGTAATAGCATCCTGTGTCAATGTTTCTGTCAAATACAATGTTGTATTTCAAAGAACATTTAATAATGGATGTAATGACTCACTTATGCCACCTGTTGACAAAATATGTAACTACCCATCAGCACTTCTGCTGTATGTCTTTCCTGATGCACCTTAGCTATAACGGCTCCAATGATGAAATCACCTCCAGTCTGGGGCACACTCCTGGTATTATGGACTTTTTGCTTACTCTGTTTTACGTGTTTGACACACCAATGTGGCGCTTTTATTTTATAAATAGAGTGTGCTCTCATTATGGTTCTGTGATTTGTGCACATTAATATTGTTTCCAGAAGGTATGTAAAAATAGTGTGATCTGGTTATTATATTTTTCCACTTGTATACTGGTTGTAATGTTATGCAGATTGCCATAGTCATGTTTTTCTCCTGGTAAACTGTAGAACTGAAGATGACAGCTAGACCTTAGAAACTGATCACTCAGAAAATAAAAATATTTCAACTCATGATCTTAACTGCAAAAGTTCTTGTTTATCACTTTAATAAAAGTTTTGACAAACATAGATTATATTTCTAAAAATATACATAGTATATAAATATGTATACCTGTTTTATTATATTTAGACAAGATATCATTTATTGTTGGTACCAAAAATCTCGAAAAGTTCTTGACATATTTACGTCAGATTGTCCACAATATTGTAATAAACTTTTGGATGGACATCTATTACAAACTTAAATATATGTGGTTCTTGACCAATTTACTTCAGATTTTTACTCAAAGCTCTAGTAAACATCCAGATGGATATAGGCTATATAATTTTAATATATATAATGTACAAATATACAAATTATACATAAAGGTGAATATTATTATCAAAATATATTAAAGTTCTAAACTGATTCACTTTTAAATTTTATATCTAATACACATTTGGAGAGACATACACTATACCTTCTTTAACATATATTGTTTATAAATTTATGTATAATATACGAATGGGAAACATTGGCAATAAAAATCTCGAAAACTTCTTGGCCTATTTAGTTTAAATTTTTGTATGCTACTATAGTAAACATACAGACAGGCACAGACTACACACACACAAACACACACACACACACACACACACACACACACACACACACACACATACACACACACACACACACACACACACACAAAGACACATATAGACACATATAAATGGAACACTCTTTGTTGTTATTTCAAAAAATTTACTTCAAATTTTTATGTGAGCTTTAATAAGACAAATATTTGGACAGACATTTGCTGTATATAATTTTTAATACATATGATATATAAATATGTTTGTATATAATATATAATGGTAAAAGTGGTTAGCAAATATTTCGAAAAGTTCCTGAATGACTTATTTTAAATGTTTAAACAATACTTAACTAATTGTTTGGACAGACAATGGCTAAATGTGTATGGTATACAAATATATACATAATATATAAATGTGAAACGTTGTTAGCAAAATCTAGAAAAATTCTTGAGTGCTTTACCTCAAATTTTTACAAATTACTCTATACAATATTTGGATGGGCTTAGGCACCCTAATTTTTTTTATGAAAATGAGCAGGTGTTCTGTTTAAACTGTCTGCAAGAAAATATTCTGTTCTGTGTTATGAAAATGTGTGATTACATTTTCTTTCTCAGTAAGTTTTAACTATGATATCAAGGCTCTTAACCCATTAGACAAATTGTTTCTCCCATATATATATATATATATATATATATATATATATATATATATATATACTCACTCCTTGAATATAATTTTAAATAAACATTATATGCACAACAATGTGCTGCTTTCTTTCCCTTCTTAGAGATGGTTTTAGCAGAAAACAAGGCAGTTGTATTTAAAGCTTGTCAGCTTATTAATAAAACACTACTATGGAATATGAATCATTCAAAATTTCTTAATCCCATTTGTTTGCTGATTAGAACTATGCAAAATAATGTCATCGAAGCTACCATCACACATATTCAGCAACTAGAGAGGTCTCCTTCGTATCCCATATACCAATAATCCCTACTGATCAACTCACTTATTTATAGCGACTTTAATTCCATTATCAATGTTTCGTTTGCAATACTGATAAACATCACTCACGTTCAGGGGGTGGGAGGAAATGGACCTAGAGTGGGGGAATATGGAAATGAACTGAGAGCGATGGGAGGAGGAGATGGAGAGGGGGATCGGGGGGAGGAGATGGACAGGGATAGGCAATTTTGAAGTGTTGTTGAACTCACTAATAACATATGTAATGAAAAGTGCTGGAGCACACTTTTTAAGCTGGTGTATTTGTCATCTATAGTTCCACAGCCAATTTAAGTCTTTATGAAGTTTGTTACTGACAGCCTGGTACAATATGAAAACAACACTAGCACATTGCGAAAACTACTTATAAACTGTGTATCCCTCCAGCGAATTCACTTTATCATTTGAAACACAGATTAAAGGACAGCATGCAGAATCGTATTTGTTAACGAAACATAAAATCAAAGTCGGATTTTTCTCATGTAACATCCTGGAAGCCATTGATCAAGGCAGTCAGGCAGATGCAATACTTATCACCTTCTAAAAACCATTTGACTCAGTGCCACACCTATGCTTATGGCTAAAACTGATAGTATGAGGTTTCAAACAAAATTTTTTACTGGATTGAAGTGCCACAGACTAGTTTACTTAATGCTTCCAGATAAACTTTCGAAACCTGCCCTGAAGACACAAGAGGCAGAGAAGAAAAGGTCAGTAGCCAGTTGGAATTCCAGTGAGGGAGGACCACTGACATTGTAATGAATATGGAAGGGGTTGTTATACCCTAATGAGATGAGAGCCCAAGCCAGCAACACAGCAGAATAACATCGTGCTGACAGAGAGCTGTCATCATAATGGTGACCACACATTATGGCGAAACAAAGCTTAGGTCAGATGCAAGAATAACTGTTCGATGTACTGATGTGGCAGAAAGAGCATCAGAACGGTATAATTGTGAAATACTGTAGCTACAAAGAGAGTTGACCAGATGAGGAAAGCAGGACAAGTGATATCATTGCCACCTCACAGTAGTATAGCGAAAATGTACCAGCCTCACATAAATAATATTCAGCATGTTCAGTATGCAGCCAACCGGCCTGGAGGAGGAACCTATGCCAGTCTGCCACCTATTCATCTAGCTGTCAACGAGCTCTTATGGAACACCAATTTCCACCTTCAGGACTTCGATGCTGTCAATCGCAGCGCCATCGTCCGTGCTGAAACTGATGGGAAGAATTTGGCGCCTTCAACCTGTGGGCACTGTGGAAGAATCACCTATGACTGCTGCACCCTTCCATCCTGAGGGTCTCCAGTTCGCATCTGGGGGCTCTTCTGTCATTATGAGGGGCGAGCTGACATAGGTACTAAACATCTGCTCTTCAGGGCAGACTCTGCTGCCTGTGGCTGCCTTCCCCCTGCACAGTCTCTGAAGTGGTCATGGGTGCTCTGATCATCTTATCATGGAAGTTGTGTACAACTGATGCAGTGCAGGCATGGTCCGACACTAATATGGACACTGTGTCGTTATAGAGCTGAATTGATGCCAATGTTTGACAGCAATCTTGCGCCAACCATAGTGACTGACCTCTTCTTGCCACATCAGCACTGGCCCCTGAATGTTGATATTTCAACTGTTCTACACTCCTGGAAATTGAAATAAGAACACCGTGAATTCATTGTCCCAGGAAGGGGAAACTTTATTGACACATTCCTGGGGTCAGATACATCACATGATCACACTGACAGAACCACAGGCACATAGTCACAGGCAACAGATCATGCACAATGTCGGCACTAGTACAGTGTATGTCCACCTTTCGCAGCAATGCAGGCTGCTATTCTCCCATGGAGACAATCGTAGAGATGCTGGATGTAGTCCTGTGGAAAGGCTTGCCATGCCATTTCCACCTGGCGCCTCAGTTGGACCAGCGTTCGTGCTGGACGTGCAGACCGCGTGTGACGACGCTTCATCCAGTCCCAAACATGCTCAATGGGGGACAGATCCGGAGATCTTGCTGGCCAGGGTAGTTGACTTACACCTTCTAGAGCACGTTGGGTGGCACGGGATACATGCGGACGTGCATTGTCCTGTTGGAACAGCAAGTTCCCTTGCCGGTCTAGGAATGGTAGAACGATGGGTTCGATGACGGTTTGGATGTACCGTGCACTATTCAGTGTGCCCCCGACGATCACCAGTGGTGTACGGCCAGTGTAGGAGATCGCCCCCCACACCATGATGCCGGGTGTTGGCCCTGTGTGCCTCGGTCGTATGCAGTCCTGATTGTGGCGCTCAACTGCACGGCGCCAAACAAGCATACGACCATCATTGGCACCAAGGCAGAAGCGACTCTCATCGCTGAAGACGACACGTCTCCATTCGTCCCTCCATTCACGCCTGTCGCGACACCACTGGAGGCGGGCTGCACGATGTTGGGGCGTGAGCGGAAGACGGCCTGACGGTGTGCGGGACCGTAGCCCAGCTTCATGGAGACGGTTGCGAATGGTCCTCGCCGATACCCCAGGAGCAACAGTGTCCCTAATTTGCTGGGAAGTGGCGGTGGGGTCCCCTACGGCACTGCGTAGGATCCTACGGTCTTGGCGTGCATCCGTGCGTCGCTGCGGTCCGGTCCCAGGTCGACGGGCACGTGCACCTTCCGCCGACCACTGGCGACAACATCGATGTACTGTGGAGACCTCACGCCCCACACGTTGAGCAATTCGGCGGTACGTCCACCCGGCCTTCCGCATGCCCACTATACGCCCTCGCTCAAAGTCCGTCAACTGCACATACGGTTCACGTCCACGCTGTCGCGGCATGCTACCAGTGTTAAAGACTGCTATGGAGCTCCGTATGCAACGGCAAACTGGCTGACACTGACGGCGGCGGTGCACAAATGCTGCGCAGCTAGCGCCATTCGACGGCCAACACCGCGGTTCCTGGTGTGTCCGCTGTGCCGTGCGTGTGATAATTGCTTGTACAGCCCTCTCGCAGTGTCCGGAGCAAGTATGGTGGGTCTGACACACCGGTGTCAATGTGTTCTTTTTTCCATTTCCAGGAGTGTATTTCGTGGACAATAAATGTTTGATTTTTCAATATGGTTTCATTAACGCTTTCTGGTGTCAGACAGGTATCTACCCTCTGAGCCGAAATTATCCATGTACCTGGGTGGTGATTCCTGATCTCGACCTGATCTCAAACCACCATGTACCAAAATGTTCGTCCAGGTGGCTGCTACGTTTGTTATCATAAATGTCTACCACCTCTGTATTTCGATGACAGAGGAACAATGCTTGTCCCCATAGTGAAGAAGATTGCTCGACTACGACAGAGTTGCAGTTTTCTCGATATGCAGTTTGGTAAGTACATTCTTTTTGTTCATGCTTTGTTATGAGTGTAGGATCGCAGGGAATAAATGAGCTTTTTGGTAGATGTCTGGTTGTATTTTTATGTAAAAGATGAAGAAAGTGAAAGCAGATGATGTGTTGATTATATGTGATAATTTGTACCATCTGGGACGGGAAATTATTTTGTTGTAGGCAAGTGCAGAAGCGCTGCAACAAACATGTACGAAAAGGGCGCACACAGAACCGTGGTTGGGCGGTTCTTAGTTTTTGGTTCCTATTTGACCTAGGAAAATAGGTAAAATGTTTTTGGTTGAACACAGACCGGCGCCCGTCTATATAGTCATTTGAGCATCTGTCTTTTTGTAGCTATGCTACAGTATATTGAGCAATGTTTGAACAACGGACTGGAGATGGGACCCAGGCAAATTGCGTTAATCGACTAATTCCTTTTGCAAAAGATTTTAATTTGGGTGAAATTAACGCTCAGCTAAAGGCACCATTTTTATGCACACCATTCTCATTCTATGAGCAAAACAAGTCACCCATAAATAACTTCCGACTGGCAGGAGACTAACGGTTCAAATCTGGTCCACTGGTCGGACCTTGGCCTAAGATAAGTTTTAGCTGTTTGAAGAAATTTTGCTTCATTTGGATTTTACGTGCAAAAAACACTCTTTCTTCTGGGAAGTTTTTTGAAGCCCGCCACTTCTGTACTTCAAACTTGTACAAATCGGTTAAAACTTTGCACGAAACTAGATAAATGATTAAAGTCAAAACCAATTTTTTTATCCAATGATCTCCACTGTTGTCGAGATACAATGGTTCAAACTCGAGCCAAATATAGGACGTAAAATTCCTTCTTACGTGAGTTGCACGTGCGGAAACGGTTAAAAGAGAAGCAAGTAAATAAAAATGTTTTCTTACACTGAAACAGAAAACTCACTTCAAACAATTTAGCTTCATGAGGATTTTAAGTGAAAAAACGGTTTTTTGTGAGCTTTTTACATGCATCGCTTCTGTGTTTCAGACTTGTGCGAATCAGCTCAAATTTTTTAATAAGGTAGACAATACATTTAGTTAATGATCGTCCTGCTGTTTTGTGAAAGCATTACTGTTGCTATTATGGTCTAAGGTCCCATATAAAATCCCCTTTTACCCGAATCACACGTGCTAAGACGGTTTAAAGTGATGTAGATGATAATAAAAGGATATTCTTACGGTAATTATAAGAAGCCTTGCAAAAAGCGTTTATCGTTCTGGTTTTACATGCTAAAAATCACGCCCTTACACACGAAATTGTGTATTGTAGAACTGTGTAACATTTTAAGCATTGCATTTGAATATAATTAAAAAACTCGTTCTTACAGGTGATTATCGTTTCGTTCTTTATACATTTAAGATTCTATTCATCGGCGGATTAAAATCATCAAAACATCTTTGGACCTGCAAAACAATGAATGTACTAAATCAGAATGATGCCCAGCCCTGCATAAAACGATATAATGTTTGATTGAGGATTTAAAGTTTTATTGAAGATCACACAGAAAATTAAACTAGCCATACCATTGCTACAAAAATAATTGTCAGAAAAAGTTCACCTATTTAGAATCAATATAATTTTTTTACTGTGTTTTCTTCAGAAACTGCTATGCTATTTTGCAGAAATATATTTCTGGAGAAAATGGGTTTAACTTTGTCAAGTTTAGTACATTACTGAAAAGCTGATAGTATTTTATCATGCATACACTGATTGAGAGTTCTTCTGATTTTCTTAAACACTTAGTCACTTAGTTTGGACTGGTTATTGTAATATTTTGCATAAAAATTGTTCACCAAAGTTTTTCTAGTGGCAGTTTCTTAATTTTCAGCTCTTATTATTGAATATTTTAAATAAACAATGACAAGAATTTTAAGATAAGAAATGATAACAAGATGTATGCTTTTCAACAGTTTTTTAATTGTTGTGGGAATCTTGCAGCTTGCAATATAGTAAGCTATTAAGTAAATTTATCTATGTAATGTGTTTATTTTGTAATTTTATCTGTTTAATATAAACTATTAACATAAATTATCATCATAATCTTTGCACAGTATATGATATTTCGTCTGGTATCATACTTACATTTGTTGTTATTTTGTGCACTGGATGAAGTATTTACAGTTGTTTTTTATTTGTTTGTGTATGCAGTCTTATGTGTATATGAATAAAATATGCATAACTATAGCAAAAAAAATAAAAACGAAAAACTGAAGAAAGTTTTACAAAAATTAAAAAATATTAAACAAAGCAATAAAAAACAAAAAATATGAAAAATTAAAAAAATTTAACACAACACCTCCCATGGGCATATGACCTTGAGGTGGTGGTGTGGCTTCTGTGCTCTGAGGACACAGTAGGCTACTTTGGAAATCTTCAATCATACGAAGCAAGACTAACGATGCCCAACCAAAGCCACAAGGTTCTAAAGATGATAACAATACCTGAATGGGATCATCCATCACCCTAGTCAACAAAATGCTATATCAGCTGCCAAGCTATGATGGTCTCATGTCAAAATTATGTAGACTAAAAGTGGGAACCAAAATGGTAAATGCCCTGAAACAGCGCAAAAGAGGTGAATATTTCCTGGGCAGGAATGCAAATGAACAGAACTACGTTTCTGACTTATCTGGCAGCTTCAAAGGTTTTAATCCTCTGATGCAAAAGAGGAGTCTTCGAGACGCAACAACGTATCATTTCCTCAATAAATTTCCTAAAAATCAGTTTATTTGGTTAATGTCGTATGTACTCCTTGTAAATAGAATTGACTTTGTTTGAAAAAAAAACATTACTGGTTGCAAGTAAAATTTACTACTTTAGTTTATGAATTTTGTAATCCTCCACATACTGTGTGTGAAAGTGTTTTTTTAAACTGAGTGATAAACAAACCATCTTTCCAATTTATTTATCATCGATCAGAATGTCATGTGAATACAGTACTGATAGCAGCTGTCAGTTCCACACAGTTATACTGTTTGTTGAGAATTTGAAAGTACTGTAAAAGCTACAAGTGAGTACTCTATGAAGGTAAGTGTAGTTTTAAGTGCCAAAATATGTTAGGTGACCAGAAGTTTAATTTCATAAACAAAATAATTATGTAGCATATGTTTATTCATTTTGTAGAACATGAATGCCATACTGCCTCTAAGAGACAAATGAACATGATCTGAAGCCATCACGAACTATCGAAATTTTCTATTACTGAATGCCTTGTTGATGAAGCTTTCTTTGATCAATAAGATAATAAAGTCTGAGACTCTGATGGTTACCAGCTTTATAAGTCATCTTCTAGCATCTCAGTGAAGCAAATAGAGAAGAATTAGATGAGAGAGACTACACAATTGCTTATTTCCTTACCAGTCATGATGGAACTCAATAGAGTAAATCACTATCACTACCGACAAGAACTCTAAAATAGGAGAGAGAAAATATGAAGAACTAGTCAGTCCATATGGACCAGGAATAAGAAATGATCGAGACAAATGGGTTTGTCAGTTTTATCAAGAGGAAAGGATGAAGATAACAAACACTTAGTTTGAGCTACCACTTAGACGCTTGTACACTTGGAGAGCTCCAGCTGATCACCCTGACAATATAGTACAGAATCAAATAGAGTATCTTCTGGTTAACAAGCACATTGGATCCTCAGTAAATTGCATGCACCTATCCAGGACCCGAAGTTCCCCCCCGACCATGTCCTGCTAATAGGAAAAATAAAAATTACAAATGTCAAAAAACATACACAACAGCAGAAAATAGAACACAATTGCCTTCAAATGAAGATATGAAAAACGGGGTAACCACAAAAATCAGGGAAAGAATTAAAGATGCAGTCCAACCTCAAATAGAAGAAGGAACAGATATAAACAACGAATGGAAAGAAATGCAGAAAACTGTGACAGCTGATGCAGAAAATAAAATAGGTTCCAAACAGAAAACATGAAAGAAAAATTGGATGACAGAAGAAATTTTGGCATTATTTGAAAAAAAGAAGAAAATATACAAACGAAAGAAACCTGGCAAAATACAAGGACATGAAGAAAGGCATAAGAAAGAAGATAAGAGCAGCAAAAAATAACTGGCCGAAACAACAATGTAAAGAGTTGGAATGATTGCAACAAATACATGTCAACTTTACTTTACATAAGAAGATAAAGGAAACGGGTGGTGTATATCATAAGAAAACCTTCTCAGGTATAGAAAATGAGCAAGGAGGTATAGCCCAGGACGATCAGCAAAAGAAAACTACCTGGGAGAACTATATAAACAATCTTTCTGCAGATGAAAGACCTGAAATAGAAAATAAAGATAATGAGTGTCTATCGGGTCCTGCCATCACAATAGATGAAATCAGAGGAGCAGTAGGAATGGCAAAAGATAGAAAAACAGTTGGTCCAGATCAAATACCAGTTGAAATTCTGAAATTATTAGATGATAACAGCATCTCAGTTCTCCACAAAATATTTAATCAAATTTACGACATGGGTAAATTTCCTGACAAATGGCTGACATCACACTTCATCCCTTTGCCAAAGAAGAACAATGCAAGAAAATGTGCAGACCACAGACTAATTAGCCTGATAAGCCATACCATAAAGATATTTCTCAAGATCATTCAATATAGAATCACAGCCAAGTGTGAAAGGAATATGGGATTTTCACAGTTTGGATTTAGACACAGTCTAGTATGAGGGAAGCATTGGACACAATTCAGCTGTTTGTTCAAAAGTACTATGATCAGAGGAAGAACGTAATTCTGTGGTTCATAGGCTATGAAATAGCGTTTGACAGAGTGCAACACTATAAACTTGTAGAAATTTCGAGAAGACTGGACATAGACGGAAATATTCATTGTATAGAAAATCTGTACTGGAATCAAACTGCTGAGATCAGGACTGGCGGCCAATTGACAGAAGCACAAAAAAATCTGTAGATGAGTTAGACAAGGCTGTATACTCTCACCACTCTTCTTTGACCTGCACTCAGAATACATGTTCCAGGAGGCGCTTGAAGATTATGAGATAGGTATAAAAGTAAATGAGGTATGGATCAACAACATAACATACACAGATGACACAGTCTTAACTGCAGATAACATGAACGATCTGCAATATCTTCTGACTACGGTCGGAGAACATAGCAGGAATATGGGTCTCAATATCAGCACCAAAAAGACCAAATTTGCGACAGTCAATCGCAATTCAAATGACCATCAAAATGCAAAATTAATGCATAATTATCATCAACCCAAGAACAGGGTGAATAGATTTAACTCCTTGTGGACGTGTTCATCAGATATCGAAATCAGATGCAGAATAGAGAAGGTCCGCAGTGTAATCATGAAATTTAACGAAGTGTTCACTAGCACTCACTTTGATATTAACCTCAGAGTTAGATTTATGAAGAGCTATGTGTGGTCAGTGCTTTTGTATGGTGTGGAAAGTTGGACGTTTAAAGTGAACACCATGAACAAGTTGGAAGGTATCGAGATGTGGTTATATCAAAGAATACTTAAAATTCCACGAACAGCAAGGAAAACAAATGAAGACATCTTGAGAATATTACAAAGAGACCGCGAACTGCTAATCATAATCAAACGTGATGTGGAATGAAGGGTATTACCTTCTTAAACTGATAATCATGGGGAAGATCGAAGGCAAAAGAGGAATTTGCAGGAGAAAAATGTCATGGCTCTCTAATATCAGACAGTGGCCAGGAATAAGAAACGTCGGTGACTTGATTCATGCTGGAAGAGATAGAGAAGACTGGGCAAATTTGATCGCAAAGATCCATTAGTGGATGTACAGCAGAAGAAGAAGAAGAAGAATGAGCAGAATATAAGTAACATTTCCATGAAAATTCGTCCTGCTCTAGTAAGAGGTAGTGTAACAAAACAAAATGGAAAAAATGGCTCAAATGGCTCTGAGCACTAAGGGACTTAACATCTGAGGTCTTCAGTCCCCAGCAAAAAGGAAATTCTACTAGAACTGAAGGCTTCTGTGTCCAGAGAAGGTTTACCATCATCATTTTGGTTCGAAAGACAATTTGATAACAGTACATTATGTGGTCAAAAAGAGCAAACCTGTTGAGTTCTCTGCACCACAGCACCTCTGTTGACCGAGGACGTAAAAGCAAGTGAAAGATAGTTTTGTTCTATAATGAATGTAAATCGCAAGTTGATTCTCTTGACCTGAAGGCACTTACATACATTTGAAAGAGACAGTTAAGAAACTGTAGTAGCAGTAATTGCCTTGTGGTTATTTTCATAGCAATATTCCGCCTACATGGAAGACAGATCTGATTAAAGGAGAATTCTTCTCAAGTGGAGAACACAAGCAACAACCCACACCTCCAAAAGAAACTTCGATAAGCCATTATAAGGCTCACCAACTGAAGGAGATTATGGAAACTGGAATATCAACAAAAAGAAATTGTTTCATGTATCCATATTACTTAGATGAAAAAAGTGCTCATACATTCTGCAGATGCACAAAAAAATATATGAAAAGAATACAGTTAAATTATTTGTGAAGAGTGTTATATTTAGTGAGCAAATATTTTGATGTTGATCAGTAAAACTAAGAGTTAGTTATTTAACCTAAGGGGAACTGTAAAATAAATTAAGATATTGTATTTCATATTATACTACAATGAATGCCACAATATCATGAAAAACATTTCTTATTCCATCTGTGTCATTATCAACTCCTTCAAAAATTGATAATGGTTCTTTCATTATCAACGTTTTGTGTTTACTTTAATGTAGGGGTGTTATAGACCACTCTCAAGTATATCTGCAAGTCCAGCCATTCATGCATCCAAGGGTTAATCAAAACATCTTCACATATTCGCGCTTTTTTATGAGTTAACGCTGCTTTCCCAGTACAGTGAGCTCTCTTAGCTGCAAGGTGTTGGCACACCTGCATCTAGCAAATAATATGCTAAAGTCCCTGACTGTATGTCAAAATCCAGAAGATGAACTAGCAATAGTAAACAATATATAATATCATGTGGCTGAAGAGAATGCATGTAATAATTCAAAATGTTTTTCTGGGGGGGATAAAATTTCTGTGGTTGAATTTGATCTGGGAAAACTTCAAAGCAGTTTTTTACTTATGAGTGGGGGAGGTGATTTTTTCCTGGAAGGAACTATTTCTCCTTCAAACCCACCCCTGTTACGTGCATGGTAAGGTTGTAAGAACAAATAAACACAAATTTATGTGCTTCTAGAGCATCCCGGTTGCACACCTCTGCTACTTGAAAGGTGCGATAAGCAATTATATCTCTGTTGTTAGAGGCCTCCAATCCTGCTACAGCATTCACTTTGTCTCGTGGGTATCACGCAATTGCAGTGGTAATCCAACCGTTAACGTGTTGATTTGCGTCCATATTCTCCATTGTAAAATCAAGAACACATCTGAAAAAACTGATGGGCCATGAAGAACAACTTGTGCTCCAACATTATTGTTCAAGGTCACTACTATATTATCAATGGCCTTATAGACTGTCAGGTGAGAACACCTAAATCCCCTCCAATAGCATAGCATGTCTGTTCACCATCCAATGCTGTTGCATGAGCAGCTGCACAATGACTGACACAGTCTAAATATTGCGAGTGCTTATCCCAACTGCAAATTCCGGTTGCTGCATTATCAACTGCAAAACTTCTGCTCCCTGAATTTTGCTGCCCCACAGCTCTAGTAAAACTAGATAGCTGTGGGCTTGCGCAACTGCCCATACCTTGTATGACATCATAGAGCAGTACTGCACATGCACGCCAAGCGTTGCAGCAGCTAATTCCGGTTCAAGGTCAGGTGCTCTAGCTCACAGATAAGCTCAGAGAAATAACACAGATCAATGTGTTGATGGTTTTGTTTTTTTATTAAAAAAAACAATCGCTGCACGGGATTAGCCAAGCAGTCTAAGGCGCTGCTGTCATGGACTGTGCAGCTGGTCCCAGCAGAGATTCGAGTCCTCCCTCGGGCATAGGTGTGTGTGTTGTCCTTAGGATAATTTAGGTTAAGTAGTGTGTAAGCTTAGGGACTGATGACCTTAGCAGCTAAGCCCCATAAGATTTCACACACATTTTTTGAAGAAAACAATCTCATGGGAGACAAGGAAAGAATGATTACTTTATTTCAATCTCTATAATAAAAGGTAAGATCATCAGTCAATTTAATAGTTTGACGATTATCTTGTCCTTGAAACCGGACTCAACTTCATTTATCTTAAGATGATTGCTGGTCCTCACTACCAGTGACATATGTAGTATGAACGATTTAGGCGTTCTCGCCTGATGGTCTATAAGGCCATTGGTATTATAGTAGAGATCTTTATCACAACTTGTTCTTCATTGGCCATCGGTTTTTGTGACATGTGTTCTGAATTTTACAATGGAGAATGTGGATGCAAATCAACATGATAATTGGGTTACCGCTGCAATTCTGTGGTACCCAGGAGACAAAGTGAGTGCTGTAGCAGGATTGGAGGGCTCTAACAACAGAGATATAATTGCTTATCACACCTATCAAGTTGCAGGCGTCTACAAGGGAGACATCAGGTATCATGTTACTTTACTTGACATATGCATTATATAACATGACATGGGCGCTAATACCAACAAGTAAAAAACCTGAAATATTTTAGGATGTTTTGATTTAAATGTCTCCGAAGCTGCTAGATGAGTCGAAAAGCTAGTTCCTTTCTTTTACATTCCTAACTCTGCCCAGAACACATTCGCCATTTTTTGTGCTATGATAGGAGCATTTTTCATTCAGGCGATTTCTTGTGTTTAAATGTGCAATATAAAAGCTATGAGTAGCCATTCAGGTGGAATGTTATTTTGTAGTAAGCGTGTGATAATAGTATATTTAAGCGGCTGCATCTTAAGTTTTTCTCTTGTTGTTTGTTGGGTTTTACATAATTGTCAGAGGGTCTACCATGTCTGTCAGAAACAAAGGAAGTGTTGGGAGCTTTGGCCCTTTGGGTGTGAAAACAGGTCAGTTACAAATGAGGATTGTGAATTTATATGTGAGCAATGTGAATATGTTTAAGCAAGTAGGGGCTATTGAAACAGACAAAGCAGCTTTAGAGGAGAAAAAAGGGTTGATAAGGAGAGGAAACAAGACGCGTTTTGCTACTCCAGAGGAGATAGTGAAGAGAGAAGGAATGGGATTATATTTGTCCACCAGTAAAAAATGCTATGATTATGAGGAAGCAGGAGGAATTATGGAGAAAATGATATGCAAAGTACTGGCGTTGTGGAAGTTAAGAAAAGTAGCGTAACAGGAACAGCTCTAATGTCTTATGGAAATGCGGAATCTGAAGTAGCTGTAGTGCGAGACGCAGTAAGTGCGTGCTTTAGAAGCGTAAATGAGTATAAGATTAGCAACATGAGTATACTGCTTTAGGTGCAGTAGTGTCTACGCCACTATGTGGCAATGGTTGTTGTTTTGAGGCCAAAGTAACTGGACCACATGTACAAGAAACTGCACGTGTCTCTGACACAGACACATTTATTTCTGAAGGACGCAGTTTCGTAGCCGTTTGGCGTGGTGCTGCCTTTTCCAAAGTGGGAGGGAAGAAGAGAAGAAGGAGGAAAATGTTTGTAAATCTAATTAGTGAGCCAACACGACTGAATCCTTTTCGGAATTTATCCCTGAGAATCTACAATGGTGTAGATAATGAGGGTAAGGAAACACGCTGTGTAATTGTTCTTAAACACACAAACACTGTAAGGCATTATTTCAGCTGAAGGAGACAGTTGCAAGTTTTACTGTAACAATCTATTATCATGGATGTAGAACCACCTACAGTGCATATGACGCCACTAGGACTTAATTCACGTGGTACAGTGACGAGGTGTACAAGAAAGTAGATTATGAGAAGGAAAGGTATAAGATGGTATGGAATTGCAACGTGTAGGTAACCTGTAAATAATTGTAAATCAAAGTTAAAAATTGTAACTACCGACCAATATATTGTATGTGTTTGTACCATGAGCAGTTTTCGTTTAAGTGTAGTTTTAAGGATGTATGTTTCTTTTTTAAAAAAGTAAGAAATACCATTGTATCAAAAGACAAAGTTCCAAACGATTTATCAAAAAAGGGTGAAGGAGCTACCTGAAAGGCTAAGGAAGATGCCGAACGTGAGAAATAACTAATGGGACAATTTACTGTGGAATGATTTGCTGAGGAGGCAAAGTTTTGCGTTTCATTGTACTGCTTCTTTATATGATGAATTAATAGGGTAATGTCTATGTGTAGAAATGAAAGAGTTTGATTGATTTACTAATAGAAGCATGAATTAGTTAAGAGAACAACAGAGTAATGAATTATCTGGTAAGTTGCAACAAAAAGGCTATCACAAAATGAGCTTTCGACCAACAAAGCCTTTGTCAAAAACAGACAACACACACATACACACACACACACACACACACACACACACACACACACACACAAACACAACTCACATACACATGACCACAGTCTCTTGCAGCTGAAGCCAGACTCAGTACCTCTGCTATATGGTGAGTAGCAACTATACTTTTCACAATATTGTTAAATTCCATCCTGGATTTTCGATTGTATGAATTATCTGTTACGTGAGAAGATTTCACGAGATTGTGGACTAAACTGTGTTTGTGAGTGGTGTGCATAAAACGACTGTATTAGAACATATCCAGTAGTTCAGAGGAAATGTGTCTTTGTAAGAGTATGAGTCCCCTGGACTGAATTTTATAAAATAATGTTTTGGAATTAAGAACATAATTGAAGAGCCATTTGGTTCAAGCTAGACGGACTGAGCGTCAAACCAGAGCATTGTATGTAACTGTATTCTGCGTATCTATGCCTAGATCTTTTTCAAAGAAACCTCAGTGAAATCGGAGGTGGATTTCTTAACTCTTTGAAGAGTGGACATTTGTAACCTACCAATTACGTAGACACTTTGATAGGACGGTGGTCACTGTGGCTAAGCACATATTTTTCTTAGCTTACCGCTCCAGAGTGGTAGTTCTCTCAACTAACCAACTAATTAGTGACTAAAGTTTCCATAAATCTACATGCAATATTACTTTTTATTCGAATAGAATTTTCTATAGATCACAGATGGACTTCTTTGTGGGTGGTGGCACTAACTACCGCCGTTCTCCATCCAGTATATTTTGCCAAAAAAGAATAACAGAGGAGGAATTTTACCGAATATTGTTTAATAAAATTACATGTTGTGACAGTAGTGTTGACAATGATGAAAGTGGTGACATAACGCAACATTCACTTTGGTTAAGAGATGCAAAAAAGTTTGTTGGCTCTAAAAATAATTTCAATGACCCCTGCATTATCCTCTGTATAAAAAATAATTTATTTTCTCAGATCAAGGGACACAAATTATACGCAGATGAAAGTATTCGCCATAAAAGTATTAAACATCAGCCTATTCACTCATCATCTAGAAAAGGTGCAGTTTTCTGTTCAAGAGAAACCTTGGTCTGAACTGTGTGGATGTATTCTGTGTACAAAGAACGTTTCTGCCTTAGAGCAGGCAAGAACTGTTTCAAGATATACCACTAAAATTAAAAGAAAGTTATGCCAAAGTTGAACCACCAATTGTCGAACTTTTATACTGTTATGGGCTGATGGTTAACTGTGGTTACCACATTTAATGCTAATATTTTATTGTTGTTAATATGAATTTTTACAAACCTACTGCAGAAAACATATCACAATAATAATACTCAAGTGTTATAAGTGGATCAGATTTTAAATATGTAAATCAATGATCATGCCCCTCAAGGGCAATTTTTTATGGCGTTTACCTGCCCCCAAAGAGATAGAGGCAAGGGGAGTGAAGCACCACAGAACCATATATTTTGCCGCAGCCACATAAACCTTAGAAACCTTCCACGATAATGCAAGAGACAGGGCAGAGCAGGTCAATAGCCAGTCGGAATTCCAGTGAAGAAGGACTGCTGATATTGCAGCAAATACAAGCAATTGTGATAACCTGTTTGAGCTGGGTGCTCAAGCCAGCAACACAGTAGAATGACAAAGAGGTGCCTCCGTAACAGTGTGCCACAGTGGTAACACCGGTTCCTGTCAGATCACCGAAGTTAAGCACTGTCAGGCTGGGCTAGATCTTGGATGTGTGACCATCCGGTCTGCTGAGTGCTGTTGGTAAACGGGGTGCACTCAGCCCTTGTGAGGCAAACTGAGGAGCTACTTGACTGAGAAGTAGTGGCTCTGGTCTCGTAAACTGACATACAGCCAGGAGAGCAGTGTGCTGACAACATACCTCTCCATATCCACATCCAGTTACGCTTGTGGGCTGAGGATGACACGGCAGCCGCTCGGTATCGCTGGGCGTTCTAAGGCCTGTTTGGACGGAGTTTAGTTTTACTTTTAGTTTCATAATACTGACCAAGCAAAGTAGCGCGAGGAAGTAGAAGTTGGACACAAGGCTAATTATTCATTATAGTAACATGGCAGAAACAGTGTCTGAAAAGTAAAGTTATAAAATCATGAAGCAACCAAGTGAGCTGACCAGACGTCAAAAGCAGGCCAAGTGATGTCATTTCCGCCTCATTGTAGCATGACAAATGAAGGCCAACCTTGTATAAATATTACTCATTTCCAGTGTAAGTATGTTAAGTCTGCAGCCCACCATCCTGGATGAGGAGCCTATGTCAACCTGCCGTCTACCCATCTAGCTGTATATGAGCTCCTCTGGAGCAGCAAGTCCCGAGCTGGGGACTTGGATGGTGCCATTTGCAACACTGTCATCCATGCTGAGACTGATCAGAAGAACTTAAGTGCCTTTGACCAATTGGCCTTGACTATGACTGTGCCATCTATCACCCTGAGGGTCTCGGTTTCTATTCAGGGGCAGGCAACTGCTCTTCCATCATGCAAATGCCCGCCACATATTTCTGAGGGCAGACTCTGCTGCTGGTGGCTGCCTTTTCTGTGCCCAGTCTGTGATGGGGTCATGGGTACCCTGGGTCTTCTTCTCCTGTAAGCTGTGCGCATCTGCATGCTGTGTGGGTTCAGCCCCATGCTCTTATGACAGGTTGCTGGTCTTGGTTGTCATGGAGCTGAGTTGGCACAGCTGCCAGCAGTGAGCCTGTGCTGACCAGCACATACTGTGGTGTCGACTTCCTCCTTCCCCCTCCCCCTCCCCAGCGCTGACTGCCTGAAAATCGATATTTCAACTACTATACTGTGTGGAGAAGAAATATTTTATGTTTTAATATTGTTGCAGTAACACCTTTGGGTGTCAAACTACCCTCTAAGTTAGTATTATCCATTTTCCTGGGTGGTGCTCCGTCAGCCTCCTAATCTCGGACCACCACCTGCCGTAGTGTGCCCTCATGACCGCTATAGGAGTGAGCATTTCTCGGTGAAGAGCACGCAAGATGTTATCTTGGATGGAGAGTCATTGACAGATGTACAAGTAGCTTCAGATATTCCCGAGGAAGTGTGTTGGGGCCTTTGCTGCTAACATTTCATATTAATGACCTTAAAGTCAATATTAGTAATTACCTGAGACTTTTTGGAGATGATACAGCTATCTACAGGATAATCAGAAACAAACTGAAAAGCTTATAAGGGTGTTGCAGGATAGCTTGTGCTGAGAAGTACTTATTAAAAAAATTTGATATGTTGAACTATTTCCAAATTAACCGTTTGGTTTTCTAAAACCAAAGGCTGACCAGTCTTGTGCGCCACCATCTACATTTTGAGAACAACTGACACTAATTGTATCTGGTGGGCCACTTGAATTTGTGTATGCAATGGCCTGATTGGCTAACTTCAATGCTAATTAACTCGGAAATCGCGCAACATATCGATGTTTTTGCTTAACAATTATGTCCCAGCATAAACCTACCCTGCACCCCTCTGCGAAGTATGTTATTATTTATTTATTTACATGTCAAGTTCCCTAGGACCAAATTGAGGAGCAAATCTCCAAGGTCATGAAACGTGTCAGTACATGAAATTATAACGTAAAAGTAATAACAGATAAAAATAAAATGTTTATGAATCCAAAAGAAATCGATCCTTAAGTTTAAGCAAACGTAATCAAGAATACAACATAAGAATCAGCTTTATTTTTCAAGGAACTCCTCGACAGGCTAGCAGGAGTGAGCCATGAGGAAACTCTCCAGTTTGGATTTGAGAGTGCATGGGTAACTGCTAAGATTTTTGAATTCTTGTGGTAGGTTATTGAAAATGGATACAGCAGTATACTGCAGACCTTTCTGCAAAAGAGTTAAGGAAGTCCAATCCTAATGCATGTTAGACTTCTGCCGAGTATTAACTGAGTAAAAGCTGCTTATTCCTGGGAACAAGCTGATATTTTAATAAGAATATATATATTGAGAGACCAATGTCAAAATACCCAGACTAGTGAACAGTGGTCGACAAAAGGTCGACACCACTTATTGCCCTAACCACCTGTTTCTGAGCCAAAAATATTCTTTTAGAACGGGAAGAATTTCTCCAAAATATAATACCATAAGATATAAGCGAATGAAAATAAGCAAAGTAGACTAATTTTCGTGTCGAACAATCACTTACTTCAGATATGGTTCAAGTAGTAAAATTGGCAGCATTAAATCTTTGAACAAAATCCTGAATGTGGGCTTTCCATGACAGTTTACTATCTATCTGAACACCTAGAAATTTGAACTGTTCAGTTTCACTAATCATATGCCCATTCTGTGAAAATAAAAGTCAAGTTTTGTTGAATTGTGTGTTAGAAACCGTAAAAACTGAATGTTACTTTGATTTAGTGTTTATTTTCAAGAAGACACAAACTTATGTCATGAACTGCACTATTTGAAACCGACCCAAGGTTGCACACAACATCCATTAGTACCAAGCTAGTGTCATCAGCTAACAGAAATATTTTAGAGGTACCTGTAACACTAGAGGGCATATCATTTATATAAATAAGGAAGAGGAGTGGTCCCAACACTGATCCCTGGGGCACCCCCATTTGACTGTACCCCAATCAGACCCCACATCACACCCATTCTCAACACTGTGAATAATGACCTTTTACTATCTGTTGCTAAAGTAAGAGGTGAACCAACAGGGAGCTACTCCCCGTATTCCGTAATGGTCCGACATCTGGAGCAATATTTTGTGATCAACACAATCAAATGCCTTAGTTAATTCAAAAAATATGCCTAGTGTCCAAAACCTTTTGTTTAACCCATCCAGTACCTCACAGAGAAAAGAGAATATAGGATTTTAGTTGTTAAACAACTTCTAAAGCCAACCTACATTTGATAGCGAATTGTGTGATATAATGTGATCAATTAACCTTACATACACAGCCTTTTCAATAACTTGAGCAAACACTGATGTCATAGAAATAGGTCTACAGTTGTCTACGTTAGCCCTTTCTCCCTTTATATAAAGTGGCTTTACTACTGAGTACTTTAACCATTCAGGAAACTGACCATTCCTAAAGAAAAAATTACAAATATGGCTAAATACAGGGCTAACATCTGCAGCACAGTACTTAAATATTCTGCTGGGCACTCCATTATATCCATGAGAATTCTTGGTCTTCAGACTAAGACTTCTTTCCGACACTTTTTTAGTTTTATTTTGCTTGACCTCTGGTTAGATGTGGTTTCACGACGACACAGGACCAAGTATGGACACCATCACCAGAAAAACGTAACCGCAAGGTTGAAGATACATGTATCACTCTTATGATTTGTATAACTGTGTGTCTGTGTGACACGTGTCTTGTCTATATCTTACTCCTTCTCTTTAGTACATCGGCCTTTCTAAATATACTAAGACGACTAGGAATCGTTTAACGAAAACGTTTCTATTTGCACTCAGTTACTTGTAACGTGAATTCACGAATACGCTTCCTACTTATTTAACTACATGAAGACACACACTGATCACACTGTCATGGAAGTCAGCCAGCAGAAAATACGGACTCGTATGGCATAATTGTATTTCGAATAACTTCTCCGCGGTGACATACGCGCTAAAGAGCCCCGAGTCCCGACTCGTACGTATTCACTCCATCATCTCTCCACAAACTGACTACTTGCGCGCCTTTTTGCACGCGCAAAAAACTCACCAATTACTTAGCTGACGGATAATCCCAGTACAGCTGTGGTCTTTCGTCTAACGAAGTGTGTAAGGATAAGATTCGACTTGCAGTAGCAGTATAGATATCTGAACGTTTACAGCAAATATTCGATCGAATCGTGATAAGATTTCAAAGTGGGTACAAAGGGATTGGCAACTTGCTTTAGTCTTCTTCTTCTTATTTTATACTCCATGGCAGAGGCATTGATCCTGTTCAGACTTCTAAAATTGTCTGTACATCTCTTCTTAGGTCTTCCAACATTTCTATGTCATGCCAGTTTATATGTTAGCTGTAAGTGTAGTTTGGGAAGCCGTTTACAGCCTATTCTTTGAACATGTTCGTACAACGTCTTGCGGTAATTGGTTATTCTGCGTTAAGTTTGTTGTATTACATGTAGCACTGTTTCGTCTTTTGTATGATCTTTCCTTGAGTAGTCAGTTCTACACTTTGTATTTTACCTAATCTTTTTTGTAGGTACCCAGCATTCACTCTCAAGAAAAAGCGCTGGAAGAGCGATAGTTTTACAAAATTTTATTCTTGCTTTTGTCTGGTCTTATTTTTAAAAAAATACATTATTAATGGTGTCACATAGATTTTGAAATCGAGCTACTTTTATTCCTAGATCTTTATCACTGTCTAGGCCAAATGAATATCTCAGATAAGTGAAGAACGACATTTGTTGTTACAATCACATTATTCGCAAGGATTTTGAACCTGATCGGATCTTTGCCCAGAAAGCATCAAGTACACAGAAATGTAAAATTTTACACTTCACAAAACGAAAAATGTGGGATCGTATGATTACAACATCAGCGTGTCAAATGTGGTACCATCTAACTCGTTCAAAAACTTGGTGCACCAATTTGTAGGGGTATGAAATGTATCGACCATATAGGGTCAGTCGTAGGTGAAGCAAGTGGCAGACTTTAGTTCGTTGACAAAATACCAGTCTTTAAAGATTGTTTACAAAACACTCATATGACCAGTGATATAGTTTGAGGGAACCGCACCGAACAGAAGTAATTTGGAATATCGAACGTTTACAAAGAATAGCAGTAGGAATGATGATGGGTGTACTTGGCCCATAGGATAGTGTTACGGAGACGCTGAAAAACTGAACTAGCAGGCGCTTGAAGGTAGGCGTTAACTAGCCTGAGAAAACATACCTAGAAAGTCTGAATAACCAGTTTCAATTGATGAGTCTAGGAGAAGTCTATAGCATGAATCGCTCTCGTGGAATTGCATGCTCAAAATCAGACTAATCACCTCATGCACAGAGATGTTTAAGCAATCATTTATCCCGCACTCCACACGTTAATGGAATGGGAAGAAGCTCTAATAACTGGTACAAGGAAAGTACCCTCTGCCAAGCACTTCACTGTATTTTGCAGTGTACAGATGTAGTTGTAAACGTACAATGTTTCTAAAACGCTGTCACGGTTTACATCACATGCGATTATCGCAAACATGTCCTGTTGTAGCGCTACACAAAACTAACATCTGACATTCAGCACACGGGAGACAGTGCGATGGTGACTTATCTTATTCGTAACACTGTCATGTGACACGAAAGAAACAGTATAGGCAAGCCATATGTGTGTGACATCTGTCACATAAGAGAGATGGGCGAAACTGAAGACGACGTGCGCTATCTTCCTGCAGCCGCTGTATTCTCACGCTGTCGCAAGGCAGCGCTATCGATTCTGGCAGCTTCTTTCTGGCCGAACAATGCCTTCCACAAACTGCGCAGCGCTGGGCTCCCAGCCAGCCCGCCGAGGAGAAAATGGCGTATTTCCAACTGACACAAATCACGTCCAGCCGTCATGGCCATCAATCATTTGACATACTCTGTTGGATATAGGCCACCACAGAATTTTTACGCGCATTGCGGTATTCAGGTGTACAGATTCATGTCGCTCCTGCTTGTTTTCTAATGTAATCCACAAATGCCCCATTAGATTGTGGACTGTGTCCTTCCTTATCGCCCTTAACATCCACCAAAGAACTTCTCTGGTGTATGCATTATCCTTGTACCTGTCTAAATGTCCCCTCCAGAGCCATTACATTTTCATCGCGGTCTTTTATTACGTTGTCTCCCCCGGACTCTTTCTTCATTCACTTATCTGTTTGCCTGGCTCCTTTAGGAACTTCCAAAACGCATCTGTTTATGACTCGTTGAACAACTCTCAGATTTTGAATAGCTTTTGCCTTTAAAGTCCGTGTCTCACTGCTATACGGCAGTCTGAAATATAGGGCAGAGGTACTGACGCGAGTTGGGCTGTGAGGGGCGGTCGAGAGTCTTGCAGGGTGAGCTTTTCCTGTTTAATTTCTCTGAATTACGTGTAACGTCACTTAAAGAAGTAAGTTATCATAGCACAGTCTGCAGCTCGTGGTCTTGCGGTAGCGTTCTAGCTTCCCGCGCAAGGGGTCCCGGGTTCGATTCCCGGCGGGATCATGGATTTTTCTGCCTCGAGATGACTGGGTATTGTGTGTTTTTCATCATCATTTCATTTCATCCTCATTCGTTGCAAGTCGCCGTAGTGGCGTTAAAGAACTTGTGGAACGGCGGCCGAACCGCCCCGCGAGGGGTCTCCCGGCCACCAGTGCCATACGCTCATTATTGACATAACACAGAAAAAATGTTCTGGAAGAAGAAGTGAAAATCAGATTATATCCTCTTGAAAAAAAAAATTATTGCGGAAAGAAACTGTGCATTGGCACCTACTTTTAGTTTTTTAAAAAAAATTCCTTGCTTGATGTAAATATGTCGAAGGATGTGTTAACAATGGCTAAGCACTGCATTAACGTTTGTACTATGCTGTAGATCATTGTATTTCATCACAATAAAATACTTTTATTGAAAAAAAAAATGTCCAAGTGCGAGTAGGATGTACGCACTGAGCGTCCCGCACAAACTAAATGTTGTGTACTAAATGTTGTGTATGTACAGTTCATTCATAGTGGGAACCGAGAATCTCAACGACTTTTGCAAGATACTGATCATGGGAACTGCAAGACCATATCAAAAAATAAGCGAAAAGAGGGCATCAGTTTATACGGTATTGTATATAGAGAGAGGAGATTTAATACAACGTCTTTGATTTACGTACTAATACATGACAGCAACTTATATTTTATGTTATGAATGAGATGTTAAGTCCCATAGTGCTTAGAGCCATTTGAACCATTTGTTATGAATGCAACGTATGTTCAAACAGGAAAAGATATTTATTATGTGGTATAATTACAGTTTAACAAGTTTCACACGTTTTACTTTTATTCTGATGTGAGACCCTCCTTCATGCCGAATTCTAGGTCAATAGTTAAAAACCTTATATGTTTTGATGAGTGAGTTTTCGGCTGTCAAAATACACTGTCAAGGAAGTACGGCCTTTTGTATGAAACATAAATTTGAACTTGATACGAGAAACTGCTTCAGACAAAAGGCGTCTTGACATACGGACAGACAGACGGATTAAATATGACAAAAAATATTTCTTCTTGTCATATAATTACGAATTAACAATTTTCGATTTCTCTCCTTTACTTGTATCTTGAAACCTTCGTTCTTGCAAAATTTAATGATTCTAGGTCAACAGAATGCACCCTGTAGGTTTTGACGAACGAGTTTTCGAGTATCAAATTATGTGGCGCAAATGGCCGTATCTTCTGACTGCATTGACTTAGAAGCTTCAATTTTTTACTTAGCCAATTTTTGTACATCAACTTAGTATGTGACATTAATTCCAGCGTGATTCATCTACCCGTTGCTGAGCAAAAGGGGTCTTAACAGACGGATGGACTGACAGACAGATAACAAATGACAAAAGAAATCCGTGTGTGATAATTACAGATTTGCAGTTTTCGGTTTTTTCCTTTGATTTTGCCGTGAAACCTTGCTTCTTGCCAAAGTTCACGATTCTATGTCAATGAAAAGAAGCCTACAGGTTTCGAAGAGTGAATTTTCGAGTATTAAAATATGTGACATAAATGGTTGCATATTAGAAGCTTACAGTTTTTACACTTCCAAGGGACCACAGACCTTAACATGCGACATACACTACTGGCCATTAAAATTGCTACTCCAGGAAGATGACGTGCTACAGACGCGAAATTTAACCAACAGGAATAAGATGCTGTGACATGCAAATGATTAGCTTTTCAGAACATTCGCACAAAGTTGGCGCCGGTGGCTACACCTACAACGTGCTGACATGAGGAAAGTTTTCAACCGATTTCTCATACACAAACAGCAGTTGACCGGTGTTGCCTGGTGAAACGTTTTTGTGATGCCTCGTGTAAGGAGGAGAAATGCGTACCATCACGTTTCCGACTTTGATAAAGGTCGGATTGTAACCTATTACGATTGCGGTATATCGTATCGCGACATTGCTGCCCGCGGTGGTCGAGATCCACTGACTGTTAGCAGAATATGGAATCGGTGTGTTCAGGAGGGTAATCCGGAATGCCGTGCTGGATCCCAACGGCCTCGTATCACTAGCAGTCGAGATGACAGGCATCTTATCCGCATGGCTGGAACGGATCGTGCAGCCACGTCTCGATCCCTGAGTAAACAGATGCGGACGTCTGCAAGACAACAACCATCTGCATGTACAGTTCGACGACGTTTGCAGCAGCATGGACTATCAGCTCGGAGACCATGGCTGCAGTTACCCTTGATGGTGCATCACAGACAGGAGCGCCTGCGATGGTGAGTCAACGACGAACCCGGGTGCACGAATGACAAAACGTCATTTTTTGAATGAATCCACTTTCTGTGTTCAGCATCATGATGGTCGCATCTGTGTTTGGCGACATAGCGGTGAACACACATTGGTAGCGTGTATTCGTCATCGCCATACTGGCGTATCACCCGGCGTGATGGTGTGGGGTGCCACTGGTTACACGTCTCAGTCACCTCTTGTTCGCATTGATGCCACTTTGAACAGTGGACGTTACATTTCAGATGTGTTACGACCCGAGGCTCTACCCTTCATTCGATCCCTGCGAAACCCTACATTTCAGCAGGATAATGCACGACCGCATGTTGCAGGTCCTGTACAGAAATTTCTGGATACAGAAAATGTTCGACTGCTGCCCTGGCCAGCACATTCGCCAGATCTCTCAGCAACTGAAAACGTCTGGTCAATGGTGGCCGAGCAACTGGCTCGTCACAATACGCCAGTCACTGCTCTTGATGAACTGTAGTATCGTGTTGAAGCTGCATGGGCAGCTGTACCTGTACACGCCATCCAAGCTCTGTTTGACTTGACTCAATGCGCAGGCGTATCAAGGCCGTTATTATGGCCAGAGGTGGTTGCTCTGGGTACTGATTTCTCAGGATCTATGCACCCAAACAGCGTGAAAATGTAATCACATGTCAGTTCTAGTATATTTGTCGAATGAATACCCATTTATCATCTGTATTTCTTTTTGTTGTAGCAATTTTGATGGCCAGTAGTGTAAATTTGAACATGATACTTTTACCCACCCTAAGAAATAGCATTCCTAACAGTCGCCCAGACAGACAGGCAGGGAGATGGACAGCAAGCTGATCCTGTAAGAGTTCTGGTTTTACGCGTTGGGGCATGGAAACCTAAAAAAAAATGTCTGTCGGTAGAGCGTTTGCTCACAAGAGGCAAAGATTTCAGAATTGAATCCCGATCGGGAACACCGTTTCAATTTACAAGGAAGTTTCTGTGATTTCTTGTTAATTTGCATTAATTTTATTTTTCTGTATTTTTTAGTCTTACTAAAACACATTATCAGTCTGACTTAAACCCCGTTTTTATTAACTTCTTCCATTTGTGCTTGCTTATCTGCGTTATAGGTAAACTGTCAAGTTGCCAGCAGCAAAACAAAGGAGGTTTAGATACACTCGCTGACAACATAAATGAAGCACCCAGAAGACATGGTTCGATGTCATTATAACTTCACACAAGTACAACGATCTTCCTGGTTGTGAATGACTAGAACAGCAATTTTCTGTGATATGCAGAACGACTAGTCAGAGTGCATTAGGGTTGTTAAGTGTTTAGCGTTGTTTCCAGGTCTGGTAGGTTATAAAGGAGTGTGAACAGCATCAGCTGTGGAATGATCACTGAGAAAGATACGGAGTTTCCGCGTACTCACGTGAGACAGCGTTATCAGCACCCGGCACAACTTGTCAGTCTCCATTTGGACGGCTGTCGAATTTGCAACATTCGGGTGTGACAGAGGCCCGATGTGCGACTGCACAGCAACGTGAGGGCAAGCGTACTCATCTTCAAGATTCTGATGAGCCATGTGTGACCACCATAAGGGAGGATCGCCGTATTGTGCATCAAGAACATCTTAACCACTTCATAATTGAGTCTGCCATTCAAGAACAAGTAGTGGACTCCTGCAATATTCTGTGACATTCTACACCTTTGGTCGAAAGCAGACAGCAGTGGGAGTAGAGCATGACTGTTCCATGCACAGGCTGCCGTTCACTCCACAACATAAACGGCTGTGTTTGGAGCGGTGCCGTGACCGGGAAGCATGGCTGGTGGTGAACGGCGTCGCATTGTACTCAGCGACGGCTCTCCAGGAGAGGAGGTTCTCACGACTACAGTGGCAACCTGGGGAGAGGGCCTAACATTATAATGTTTTGCAGAGGCACAGCTGTGTTACTCCTGGCGTAAAATGACGGGAACCATTGGGAATGACTTCAGCTTACGTGTCTTAGTAATTGACGGAAATGTGATGGAACAACGGTGCTTGATAGACATTCTGCGTCCTCACGTGTTACCTCTCATGCGACAGTACAGTGGTGCCATTTTTCAACAGAACAACGCTCCTCAAATCATGGAATGTTTCTGTATGAACTGTCTACATGGTGATGAGATACTCCCACGGCCAGCAACATCGCCAGACCAGTCACTGCTGTGTGATGGAACAGCTCAGATGTCAACAATGTCTCAGTGAGGTCAACGACATCAAGCATCAGTTACAAAAGCTGTGGCCTAGTTTGCCTCAGGAGAGGATATGATGGCTTTACATTACCCTTCCCAGCTGAATCCAAGCCAGAGGGAGTGCAATGTAATTATGGTAAGTGGGCTCATACTGCCAAGTTCTTTGTAATTACTGAAGTAATTTTTTCAGGCCAAAAACAGTCTCTGCTGCGAAATTATTTAACGTCAATGAGGCGTTTCACCCTTTTGGAGCATCATCAGATTGTTTACAAAAACAAGAAACCAAACGATTAGATACAGATGGAGTCAGAGGGCATGGTCCTATCTTGCACAGCTACGCAGACAATGTGAACTAAAAGTAATGGAAACTTACGTAAATGTAGCTGGATACGCGACCCATCAGCCAAAAAACCACATATAACGTAAAATAGACACCAAGGTAGCCGGATATATAATCCATTCGTCATGACACATCTAATCCATGAAATGGACATAGTGGAAGGAGAGAAACAGCCACAACACCGAAAAAAGTACTCCATGACGCTACTCCAGGTGGGTGTAAAATGCATGTGCGCAACGGAAAACATTGAACGCTAAAATGATGATTTGGCCCTGTCTGACTACCCCCTGAAGCAGATCTTAGGATCTCTTAATTCTATAAATTGCGATTTAAACATAACTGAATGATTAAGGCAACAAATACTATTAAATGATAAACGTAGTTTATCATTATACATTTATTGTAGATTAAAAACAACCCTTTATATTACAATTGTCTATATTTCCTGTGCAAAAACTGATAATCAATTGCCCAACTCTGCCTCTTTTTATCGCCACGCGATCTAACATAAATAACGTGAGATGACTGACACCATCTACGTATCAAGCACTAGAAGATACTACTTACAAAGAGAACCTACGGTGGTGTAGCTCTAATAAGCCGAAGCAATTAGCAATATCACCGAATGTACTGTGTTTGGTGTGATGATTCTCGAACACGTCTGCAAAGATGAAAGAATTCCAGACACTAGGATAGCAGAAGGCGATCCTCTGCTTAATATACTCTAATACTGTCATCTCCTCTCTATGTTCTACAGACGAGAAACACGAACTCCCAGCCTCAAGGACGGACTTCAAATAACGTTTCAGTGTAAGTATAGGCAGAAGAAGTGCTCTCAATCACTGAATGCTGCGTACTCAACGACGACTTCCGAACCGGAGGTGAAGTCCAGAATCGTAAAAGTTCGCAACAGCACAGTGCCTAACCGTTCTAACTATAACTCTCCTGAGAGCAAAGACAGCAAGTCGTCTGTACCAACAAAGCTGATAGTGAGCGACCGTCACACACGGGCGCTCAAAACGGATGACCTCTTCTCTCCACCGCTGGCACCCCAGCAAGGCTCGGCTTCCCACCCTCGTAACTCAGAAAACAAATCGTCTTCTCGAAACCACGGAACATTCTCCCTCTCTACAGAATCTTCCGAACGCCGACCAACCATTATTTTGGTCTTTTGTCTTCCAGCGCTGAATGTTTGCGAGGAAATATCTATACTCATACAATGGTATGCTTCTGAGTAAAAGTCCGCGGAAATAACCCAGCCTGCATGATTCCCGAGGTGACGCTTCCTTGTTCCTCTCAGCTGCGTCTAAGATTTTCGTAGTTTCCGAAGTATAACCCTTCCGGCCTAGCTACAAACCGGCCAGCCGCCGCTGTATTGTGTTTCCGCATCCAGGTGTCCAGACTGTCCGTCTTGGCACTTACTGTGTCAAGCAGGACCAGCGCACCCGTGAGGGCTTTTTTTCCACCAGGACTTGAGTTCCGCCTGCCGTTTCATCTGCACTAGCGTTGCGACATCTACTAGTATAGGCAATCATTCATTACGGCGTTTCTTATAATAAAGACACTCCGTCACCTTTCATGCAAAGGCGTTAACAATTGTTTACAAGGCATATGTGACAATGTCAGTCTTCTTTAAATATTCATATATACGATGTACAACCTAGCAATTGATACCTCATTGCAGTTGTAAATCACGGCCAAGTATGTGGATGAGTGCTATTTTTTTCCTTTATTGTGATATTAATACCAGTATAACAGGTAGGCTGGCAGCAGCACAATACACCGCTCTTCAGCCAAAGATATTACAATGATAAAACAAAGAAGACACATGGGTTGGAACAAAATGGCGGGGAAAAAACAGTACACACATGGACAAAAAACATGAAGCCGTTCACACTCGATGACAATCCACACTACAAACTGTTGATACGAAGCACAAACGCTGAAGACGTCGATGGCACTGGTGAACGATGGAGTGTGACGGTGAACACTGAACACTAAACACGACGGCACACACGAGACACTGATAACGATGATCTCCGGCGCGCGAAAGTCCACTTAGCGTGTGCGAGTCCGGGGACCTGCCAAGAGGGGAATAAGGGTGAGGTGGGGGAGAGGGGAGAACAAGGATGCCAATGGCTGAGGAGATGGGGGGAGGAGGAGAGGGACAAGGGAGGGGAAGCCCGGGGGAGGAGTGGGGAGAAAACGGAGGAGGGAGGGAAGAGGGAGAGAAGGGTGGGAGGGTGCCCAAAGGAGCAAACACAGGAAGAGGGAGGGAGGATCAAAGTTGGTAGGAGGGGTAGATGGAGGGGAGGAGGGCATCATCAGGGAGAGGGAGCTGGTGGAAGCCAACTTGGGAGAGGGGATGAGTGCTTATAAGTTGCGAAATTATAGCCACCTTATAGTACAAATACATGGCGGGAAAATTTTCCACAATTATCGTGCATTACTTTGAGTACATCAGCGGGCTCCACCGTTGCCGTACAACATAGGGCCTCGCTTAGGAAACCGCGTTACGAGCCGCACACGGCACAATGCTTGTACTGGCGTGCACACAAAAGTTACTATGACAAATTGAGATGCAGGTGCCATGTATAGTGCGAGAAGAAGGACCCAGGTGGCGTGCATGACCGGCTTCAGGCACATTTTCGAAAAACCAAATTCTGTAAAACTAATAATCAAAATGTATATAAGCAACCAATGCAGACACATAAAACCCAAAAATAAATAGTGGTACCCCTATATAAAGAATAGGTAAAATGATTACATGAAAAACAACGAATCACAATATGTTATTATTCTGCTGTTTCTCTCCTTTCACTAGGTCCATTTCATGGTTTAGATGTTTCATGATGAACAGATTACATATTCGGTTACCTGAGTTCTATTTTACATTATATGTGCTTTTGTGACTTGTGGGCTCTGAATCCAGCTACATTTACGTAAGTTTTCTTCCCAAGCACCGGATTCAGGGTTCGATTTCTGGCGGCGTCAGGGATTTTTTTTCACCTGCCTCGAGATGACTGGGTGTTTGTTTTGTCATCGTCATTCATGAAAGTGGCGAGATTGGATGAGCAAAGGTTGGGAATTTGTAGGGGCACTGACAACCGCGCAGTTGAGCGCCCCACAAACCAAACATCGTCATCTGCCTCCATTTGTATCTAATTGATTAGTTTCTTGTTTTTCTAGACAATCTGATGATGCCCCAAATGGGCGAAACACGTCATTGACATTACATAATTTCGCAACCGTGACTGTTTTGTTCTAAAACCAGTTGCTGTAACAACCTGCCACGACAGAATGGGAAAATTGTCATTGAAACAACATTCCATAGGGCTGTCCGGTGTGGCGGAGTGGTTTTAGGCAGGTCGCAGGTTCGAATCCTGCCTGGGGCATGGATGTGTGTGATGTACTTAGGTTAGTTAGGTTTAAGTACTTCTAAGTTCTAGGGGACTGATGACCTCAGATGTTAAGTCCCATAGTGCTCAGGAGCCATTTGAACCAACATTCCATATCCTATCAACACTTGATGTTTCATTTCGTTTCCTCCTCCTCTTATAAGTGCACGACTTTTTTCTGCCAGGCAGCGTGTGTTTCATTACACGTACGCTTTCTTAGTAAACCCACTTTAAGAATCTAAAAATCCTCTAGGACTGTCACGAGTGGTTATGGTGAGATGAAATATCCTCGCTACACTCCTTTTTCAATTTTGGATGTGTTATAGTCATGATGGAATGCCGTCAATACAGATTTGGTCTAAACTGAACCAAAAGCTTTTACAGATTCTATGAATCCCAATGAATGTGGTCATTGGTACTCATTACTCTGTTATATAGTTCATTCAAAACATGCACACGGTCCATTCCATTGTCCTTTTCCCACTTCCAAAGCCAGTTAAGCGTCTTCCTCAATAAAATATAATTTTTATTACTTTTTTTATATAAAGAGTGTCCAGATTCGTTGTTGTGTGACATTAATTTTTATTTTTTCCCCTATTACTACAGAAATACTTCGGTGAAACCGCCATTATTGAGTGATTTACATATTTTCCACTTGGGCTGATATACATATAGCATCCTTGGCAACTGTATTCTGACTGTCGTTCTACATTTGCTGAACCGAGTTGGTAATTACTGTTACAGCAAATTAATTACCATCTCAATTCATCAAATACAGAAGGACAGTCAAAATACGGTTTACAGCTGTGTTATGTCAGTCCATCTAGACCAAAAGTGGCCAAGATTTCGATTCGTGGGCTCTGTCCGGGCCTAGTGCCAAAGCGCTCAGCCCTGCTTCATATTTGACCCACCGCCACATCGCGATTTCTGACCGCGAGGAGGGGGAAGAGGCGGAAACACTAAATGTGCCGCATTTAAATGGCACTAGAGTCGTACTCCATACGACCTGGCTTTTTATTTCACATCTCTCAACAACATGGATCACAAACAAAATAAGTTTTCAGTGTTAATTATTTTTGGCGCGCTGAAGGTAAAATACAATTTCTGTGTGGTACAAATAGTCAGTATACGGACAGATGCAGACAATTTCACAGAGTTTCGCACTCAAGTTGCCACGTAATCGTGACATACTTAGTTTCATAATCGAAAAGAGGTCTTCCACACAAATTCTCGGACTGAATCCTTTCAGCAATGTGTGCCTAAGAGTGAGAAGGTTCATGAAGTTCAGAATACTTTCTATGTTATATGCACTAAGGGTAAGAAAAAACGTCACGTAGTTGTTCTTCGGCAGCACACAGTTGAACAATATTCACATTACATTTTTTGAAATATTTACATCATTTATACATTTTCAAGTATTTACATTTTTACAATAAAAACCAATCAGGTATTTACATTATACACAATCATCTTTTTTCAGGTATTGACATTATCAATGCATTTTTTTAGTACTGACATTTTTAGAATAAAAAACCAGTCAGGTATTTACGTTATACACAATCATCATGTTTTCAAATATTTACATTATTTGTACATCGATTTGAGTATTTACATTATTACAGTAAAAACCAGTTACTCATAATTAGCATTTTTGATGGGGAAACGTCCCCAGGTCAGTGTATTTACCTTATCAGGAAGTGTATATTTTTAAAAAGCTTTGGAAGATGACTGCCAATAGCCATTAAGTACTGCTTTGTAGAATTCGGATGTTTGCTTTTAAAGTCCTGTCCCATATATTTACATTCACGGCATGCAGTACACATTTTAAGTAATGACTAATGCAGTATGGTGGCTTAAACCATCTTAATCTGTCATGCGTGAAGATGGTCCAAGACCGAAACCGGTAGAATTAGAGTTTAAAATAAAAACAGCTGATATTTCAAATATGCATTTTATACATGAAGTATATATTGCTTGTCATCCAGAGCAGATAAAGCGAGTTTAAGTTGTTTAATTGTCGAAACAACATGCTGCTGCCAGTGAGTGACAGACTGCCCAGTTGTTTCCATTTCTGGATCCAGGATGCACTGCTCGAGATCGTCAATAGAAGCATATTTGGACAGGACTGTTTTACCTGAAAGGATATATCACATTTCAACTGAAGAATTAGAAATGAAAAAATTATGTGCAAGATGGGTGTCACGACTCTTGACGCTGGATCAAAAAGCATACCGTCGTCATGGCAAAAGTAGACGAACTAAGGTATGGGTTGTTGCCACACCCGCCTTTTACACCAGATATGGCTTTGCCAGACTTCCATCTCTTCCCAAAACTGAAAATTTTTCTTGGTGGACGAAGATTCACTTCAAACGAAGAACTGACAGCCGGAGTTGACAACCTATTTGCAGACATGGTGGAAACTCGTTATCGAGATGGGATCAAGGCACTGGAACATCGATGGACCAAGTGCATTAATCTACGAGGAGAGTAAATTGAAAGACAAAAATGTTTCAGTGATGTAAGTACTTTTTTTCTATTCTGTTCCTAGAACTTTTCAAACCACCCTCGCATTAAATAACATTATTTGTGACTATTACTATATAAGGGAGATAGTGATTAAAATTTTAACATTCTTGTGGAAGTAGTGTACTATCCTTGTTGACAAAAATTTAAGATTTGATGAAGTTTTAAGTTTAGATGAAATATTACGTGAAATAGACAATAACAAAAACGAAATGTCTATTAAAATAGATAATGTCAATATTGAATTGTTAAATAAGATATATAGTAATCATGAAACAAATTAAGAGAATACATCAGTACGAAATAAGATAGAAACGGTAGACCAAAGGTTAGATACCTAAATGAAAAAATCGAGACAAGAGAAAGTAGAAATCCAAATGCAAATAGAAATGTCAACTAATGAACTTAGTGAAGGGCCATTGAAGACAAAGAAATGGCAGAGGAGGTGGCGGTAGTGCAAGAATCACTAACTAATGAATCTAGTTCACTGAGGGAAGGAGCATTGGACGTTTTAAGTGAAATAAACGTGACGACGTCAGAATGCCGGAAGAAGGGATTAGAATGACAAAAAACGATGCAAAATATTTTCTGGTTCAAGCAGAGTTTGTGAAAGAACAGGACAAAGATGATTTCTTAAAGGAGCTGTTTAGGTCCTTGGATAACAACATATGAACCAAAGAGAAATCGGATAACTGGAGCATATATGAAAGTGTATTATATTGCAGGGTTAGTGCGAGGAAAGAACAGTGGAGAATTTGTTTACCTAAGAATGTAGTAGAAAGTATCATAAATTATACTGCTGGAACAAGAAAATTAGTACACCCTTTTAGCGGTTTCCAATTCAATCAATATTTACTGTTGCAACACTGCATATGGAGTACATGAAATGATAACGTTTGCAGATCAGTATCACAAGCGGTTATGGGGTAGCAGGTATTACCCATATTAGTACATGGTGTAGCCTTTATGGGCGGCAGTACAGGCATTGACTTTGCCGTCCAGTCGATCGTACAGATGGCGAATACTATCCTTGCGTAAGTTATTCCACGTCTGCTCGACCTGTTCACGTAGTACTGTACGAGTTGTTGGTTGACGAGTCGCATGAGTCACTTCTCGTTCCATCATATCCCACACGTGGTCGATTAGAGACAAGTCTGGAGATGGTGCTGGCCAGGAAATTTGCTGCACATCTTGCAGAGCACGTTGATTTCACGGGCTCTGTCTGGGCGAGCATTATCCTTTTGCAACAATAAATAATCCTGTTACAAGAACGGCAAAAGAACGGGTCTAACAACATTTTGTAAGTACCGAGCAGTGATTAGTGTCCCTCCAGAACCTCCAAAGGTGAAAGAGAGTTGTATCTTATGGCACTCCTGACCATCAGACATGAGGTGGGGCCAGTGTGACGTGGACGAATGCACTCTACGAGACAGCGCTCACCTGGTCTACGAGGGGGGACCCAAAAGAAACCGGATTGTTGTCATAAGACATTTATTGATGAACCTTTCTACAAAATTACTTCAGTCACCTTCAAAATACTCTCCATTAAATGCGATGCAAGTCTCTCTTCCCACTGTTGGAAGCATGTTTGGAACTCTTCACGTTTGATATTGTCCAGTGCCATTTGAGAAGCTGTTTTTACCGCCTCCACATCGTCATAACGCTCCCCTTTTAGCGTTTTTCTAATTCGTGGAAATAGGAAAAAGTGGCATGGGGCTATGTCCGGCGAATACGGAGTGTGGGGAACGACAGACCACCTCTGAGATGCCAAATAGTGGGTCACTCGTAAGGCCGTGTGAGCTGGAGCGTTGTCGTGATGCAGAAACCAGTCACCTGACCGCCAAAGTTCCGGGCGTTTCTTCCTCACATCCTCTCGCTGACGCCTTAAAACCTGTGTGCGGCTCATAGCGCCCCCCTGGAAAGCTTCCTGAAGCATTTGATGTGTCTCCATTGCAGTTTTTTTTAAGCAGGAAACAAAATTTCACTCACACTCTTCGATCTTTTAAAGTGGCCATAACGATTTCGCAGAGGTAACCCGCCAACAGTCAGAGAAACACAATACCACACTTGCAAGTTCAGCTCTACACCGACGCCATCTGCACAGCTGTTTCATGAAGGTCTCTAGTAACACCATCTAGCGTGAGAACCCTGCACTACGTCTACGAGTAGCAGCGCCCTTGAAGTCCGATTTCTTCTGGGTTCCCCCTCGTATGTCGTATGTGCAAACGACCAACACTTGCGTGCAGGCAGAATCTGCTTTCATCGCTGAAAACCACGTGCACTATTTCATCTTCCAAGTGATCCTCTGATGACACTAGTCGAGCTGTGCATGTCGATGCTGTGGCGATGAGTGAAAGACAGGGTAGATGTGTGCATGCCCATAGTTCCACTGCTAATAACCCGTTCGTAACATATCGCCTTGACACACCTGGGATCGCAAGCCCTCTTATCTGTGCCTTGGTAGCTGTACGATCTGCCACTGCTGCCCTGACAACACGACGATCCTGGCGGGCGTCTGTGCTGCGCGGAGGTCCAGAAGCTCGTCTACAGGTGTGAGAATGTTCACAAGACCAGCATCGTTGCACAACTGACACCGCACATCAAACTTATGTGGTACTTCTCCGAAAGGACCATCCTGTCACTCGGAAGGCCACAATTTGGTACATTTCCAACCCTCTCAGTTGTCTAAATGAAGCACGAGTGCATCTCCATGCCATGGTTGCCTGCATGCTTCACACATTTATACCACACTGTGAGCATTACCTGTTAAAGGGTGGACGCAGATAGCGCTCTGGTAGCTATGCCACTATGCTATGTTGGCAGACGACGTTGAAACATTATTTGTACATCCAACTGTCCACCAGCTGCATATGCCATCATCGGACCAAAATCGACGTCGTCTTTCCAAGTGTACTAATTTTTTTCCAGCAGTGTGTGTCCATAATGGATACAGCCATTTTCATATTAAAAATGTATAATGCATTTAAATAAGTTTCACTAATGGAAGAACGTGCTAGGTTGGTGAGGAACAAAATAAGCTGTTGTTTAGTTTCTCAAAAAGTTAAAGATTTGAAATTCCTTTTAAATTAAAAATGTATCAGGCAATATTGAATGAGTTACCATATTTGAGTACAGGGCTGATTCCTTTGAAAACAATAGGTAAGAATGTCGTAGGGGAGCCACTATTATCCAGACTGAAGTGGCCACCTACGCGTTCTCAAGGAGATGTAACGACTACTCAACTAATGAAGGACAGGTTAAAAAATGGTGCTGTAAACAAGTTACATAAGCACAATACCAGGGTGGAAATACCCCAACTAAGGGTCAGAGACTTGACAATGGTGAGAGCCCTCCAACGGAGCTCAAAATTCAATAAAAAGATAGGTAAGCCTACTGTAAGAATGAAGGGCCATGGGAGGTGCCAGAAATACCTCACACTAAATACGCAGTATTAAGAGATCCAGATGCAGGGAAAACCAAAGGTCTGTGTGGTATTTACCACATTTAATCTTGTAGGTTAATGACTACTAGAAAAATAGACACAGGGGCGATATGGTATCGAGTGTTCCATATGAGAAAAAAAGTGAATATATGTTGGGGAAGCTTAATTTAATCAAACCTTTCAAACTAGTAAAACACGACTGGGGATCCTACACTAAGATATTAAATATGAAATAGAGAAATAAATAAAGGGATTCAAAAAGCATTTACAAACTGACATAGCTCATCGTGCACACAAAGGATCAGTGATCACAAAGGAACTGAGGTTATCAAGCGCCACGAGAGGGTGCTACGCTCACCAGATGGCATTGCTATACAAACATGGGCGGAGCGCACGGAGAGCGTCGCCATTCACGCCGTGGAAGCGTAGTGAATAACATGGCTAGCTACAATGACCGCGAAATGCACATGACTTTTGCTGCGACCAACAGCCATGGGCGAGAAGCAGTGCGACTGTTATCGTGCGAAATATCCCGATAGAAAGGTGCCGTGCCACACGTTATTCACCACCCTGCATCGCCTATTGTGCGAAACCGGCTCGTCCCATCTCCGCAAGCTAGATGCTGGTCGCCAAAGAACAACATGGGTAGCTGCGGCGGAAGAAAGCATTCTCGAAAAGGTGCAGCGTACACCGTCAACAAGAACACGACGTGTGTCCCGTGCCACTGTCCATCAACCCTCTGTCTGGCGCATTTTCCATGACGAAGGACTTCATCCGTTTAATTTCCAATGTGTCCAAGCATTGCAACTTGGGGACTACAACAAGCACATGGAATTTGTGCGGTTGTTTCTGCGGACCGAAGCTTCACAGCGATTGTTCTCTTGATCGATGAGGCTGCGTTCTCACTCGAGGGGGTGATGAACATTCACAATCTGCATACATGGGCGGATGTGAATCCACATACTACACCTACACATGCCTCACAATGCAAATTTACAATTAACGTTCGGGCTGGCATCGTCAGAGACGGTTTAATTGGGCCGTACATTCTCCTGGACCCACTTGATGGTCGCACGTGTCTCGCATTCCTGTGAGAGGTTCTGCCTGACGTGCTGAATGATGTTCCCATGTCTATTCGTCGCCGCATTCGATTTCGGCATGACGGAGCCCACGCACATTTCAGCAGACAAGTGAGGGCACATCTGCAGACGACCTTTCCCGGCCAATAGGTTGGTCACAGTGGGCCAGTAGTATGGCCACCACGATCATCCAATCTGTCCTCAATCGACTGTTTCCTGTGGAGACATCCGCAGGACCTTGTGTATGAAACACGTGTTACATCACCGGAGGACCTTCTGGGCAGGAATGTTGCGGCAGCAGATGTCTTCAAGATACTTCAGATGTCTTTGAAAACGTGTTTCGACGCATCTGGACAAAACTTTGAGCATCTTTTGTAGTGGGCGGCCATTTGTAGTAAGCGACTAAATAGCTGCAGCGCCATTTAGTAGCCCTGGATGGCCTTTACGATCCCCAGTGCCTACGAGATTACTGGTCCCTGTTGTATGCCCAATGTGCCATGCCAGTTTGTAACTGTTTTTTTAATCACCCTGTACATGAAAATGATAGTGATGATAAATTTAGGTAGCCTCAATTGGTGGAGAAATTACTTGCTATACACTGACTTAAAATATCGCTTAAATATTTGGCTGAAGTCGAATTTAGAAGAACGCAATAAGGAAAATGAGCTACTGGGAATAATAATCAGTTGATCGAAAGCACACTGTGAAGAGCATAGATTTGTAAGCTCTAGTATGATCTAGTACATAAGGAAAGTAGTGGTGTTTTTATAGAGAGTCCATGCATTAATTATGCCTTATGAAGAAATATTCCTAAAGTTAATGATGGGAGTGGGCCAAAATACAGTAAGTTGTGTACTATATAATACAGTTTTGAAGAGAGAAGTACGGGTTAGAAATAGAACCAAAACTTCATTAGAAGTAAGCTGGTTTTGGAAGATGGCGTCAATAGTGAGGTCAATGGTTCCTCAGACTTTGGTCAGAGATGACTAATATTTTTAAGGTTTTAGTAAAATTTATATGAGTGACTCACTTCTGCTATGGTGCAGTAGTAACCATTAAACCAAGAATGCGATGACGAATAGAAATGTGCCAATAAGGGATCAGAAATACATTCCTATAAAAGAGAAGGTGCGGAACAAAAACAAATCATTGATTCTGAATAAGTACCTGATTACTAGAAGCAAGCTGTAGCCATACAAGTTTTATTTCACTGCAAGAGCCGAAAATAATATTAGTAGACCTCATGGCATAAGGTATGTGTGAATTTTGCATCTAAAAATCGAGCACCTAGATCTACTGATCAAATTATCTACCAGAATACAAACAACAAAGATTACAACATAGTAATAATGCTAGCTGGTACAGTACTTGGCTGAAAGTAACGTAATAAACCTAGCGAAAATAAACAATATATGAGCAAGATGGGAAAGGTAATACAAAATGATTAGTCCCAAGTAATTAAACAAAGAATTATTGTGTCAGATATTTCTGGTGATTAAAAACACTGAAATTAATGAAAGTGTACTGAACAAAATATGTCTTGGTAGAGATCTCATTGACTAAATAAGAAACAGACAGTAATGTAAAACCAAAAAAATGGTGTATGTAGGTAAAAACAAGTAAGCAATTAGAATTAAGTAACCAAGACTAATTTATCTGTAATGATAAAACTTCCACAAGAATAGACAAGTCATTGTTGATTAAGGACCAAGCATAAACGAAACAGTGCATAAAAGGAGAGATACTTGTGCAATCAGTCTCCCCACCAAGTGGCCCTTTCTTTGAAAAAATATGCCACACACAAGTGTGCATATGTATAAAAAGCTTGTCAGCATCACCAAGTTTCAAGGCCATAGCTTGATTCTTTGAGGTGTAAATGAAACTTCATGACTATCATCACAATCAAAGACACAATACTTTTTAAAACAAATTATGGTTAAAACTACAAAGAAATCAAATAAGGGAAATAATTACCAAAAAATTTGATAACTAAATCGTAAAAAGATGACAAGTGGAAAAATGATCAAGATAATTCAATACCAAGATTACAACAATAAATAAACCAGTTATTCTGAAAGTAAATGTAATAAACATTACCACTGGAAGATTAATTGAATAAATTTTATAATAATAAAATATTAATTAATAAAACACCTAAAGAAATAATGATGAAGAGAGTGATAACAATGACAAAGGAAAGTGAAATATTAATTAACAATTTGTAAAAAGGCTGAAATAAAAAGCTCCTAAGAAAAATTAGTTCACATGTCGTTTTGCAGAGGTAGTAACACATTGTCTTATATTCTTCTTACTCAGTGTGCAGGGTGTCTCTCCCACAAGCCATTAGGCACATTTTCTCTAATGCTTCAGCAGATATTTGCAATTTAGGTTTTTCGTTGGGTAGCTGGAGTCAGTCCTAACAAATAATGATCATCACATCACATCTGCACAACAAAGCAAATGTCGACAGTGGATAGGTTTACTGATGAAGAGTTGGCTGATATGCACCTTGTAGATTGGTTCACTGAATTCTGAGGAAGGGCAGCATGATTACACAATGCAGAGCTGTTCCCATACTGATGGCAATCATGTTACTACATCATTGTAGTTTTGCAACTGTCCGAGGATTCTTGCTTTACTCTGCATTAAGTGTTGTAAATTTCGGTTATTACATAATACAGGCTTCTTCGCTGTAGTGAAGGTATTTTCTCAGAAACAAGGGTGACTGCAGTAATAAACCAAATAAATTGAAATTACATTATTATTCTGTAATGAACTGCCAAACGGCTCAGAAGGCATCCCTGAACACTGTCTGAAAGTTTGATGGTGGAGATCTGGTTCTGCCCGTATACATGAATTTAGAAGTAATAAATGTAAAAGACAGAACATATTCACACAAAAATCTTAATGAACAAGTATAATACTATGCATGTTGTGACCTTTAGTATGAATTAGAATATCTATATAGGTACAATGTTTCTTTTCAGAAACTAGTGTAAGGTACATATAGTTCTACTAAAAGTCTTACATGGCCAAAAAACTATAAAGGAGTGATTGCCATACTTGAGGAATTTAAGAGAAATAATCAAAGGCCTACACTTGGTACAAGAAATTATATAGATAGTAATAGATGTTGTTTACCTGTGTACTTAGAAATATTTGAGAATCAAAGCAGATTAGATTGTAACTTACAACCAATCATCAGCGACAAGAAACTGATACTATACAATCAATCTGTGCTTCTGAATTCAACTATTACTGTAATAAATGAGAAGCACATAACTACAAGCAAACATTAAAGACAATGTATATATACAATCCCATCAGTTGCAGTTAAAAATCTATTTAGTAATAGATTAATATCAGTGACAGGAGAGGAAACAGTTAATGAAATGAATTTAATCAGTCATAATAAATACAAAAATTCAATGTTAAAATAAAAATAATATTCTTCATTCCTTACAAAGTGGGACGTGCACAAAACATTCTTGTGTCTTAACTAAAAATACCTAAAACTATTAAATATTAAATAGCAAACAAAATTCAATAATAAATAAAATTGCAAACTATTATAATACCACAAACATAAAATGCAATCTGTAGTAGACACAATGCAACAACTAGAGTACAAAATTAAATATTCTTCAGCCTGAAAACGCTCAGATACATTAGACATATTCAGAATCAAATCAAGATCAGGACCAATCTGGCCAAAAAAATTATAAAAATCAGTAATCTTAAATTAATAAATAAACAATATAACTGTTTTATTTAAGGCAACATATTGAAACTCTTAGAAAGAGGGCAAGTAAATTTAACCACTAGCTACTATCACTAAAGAATAAGAAAAAGTATTAACAAAATCAATGTGCAAGATCCAAGATTAATTATACTTACCTAAACCATGAAAAAAAACTTGATGATAACCTACACTTGTCAACAGCCAAAAACTAATTCCATGAAACAATAATTTCTTAAGTAGTTCAGTACTGATGGATCCAAAACGACCTTAATTTTGCTTAACTAATTCATATTTTGGAGATGTATACTACCACCGTTTTATTTCTCCCTTTTGAATGAATATACAATGCCCTGATAAAATCAGCAACACTGTATTGGAGCAAAGTCTGGCTTCAGTCAGCGAGGTGCTGAAACATGTGAGAAAAAGACCGGAGCTGAGGCGTCCATGTAATGTACAAGGTGGGTTAATGATGTCACATTGGTACTAAATTTCACTACAATTGTGCCAGTGCCGTTGTGGACTTGTCACATAGGAAGCTTGTTGCACCCCCTCTTACCCACATTTCACACCTTATTTTGACGTCTCTGCAATGGGGGTCAGATCCGCGACGCCGTTCTGAAATTATGTGGTTTTCTTATGGGCGATCGACGAAAAGATTTCATACGCACTGCCGCTCATAGTCGACACGAAAAGGCCTCAGTGGATGGCATAAAGGACGTCAATGGAACTATCTCTTCTCTTGGGTCGCTCATTTGCACATTTCGTACTCAAAAACTGCTGTGTGATGTGCAACAAAAGGATGTTCCAACGATCTATGACACTGTTAACCCCCCCCCCCTCCCACACACACACACACACACGATTCCACCCTTCTGTAAGGACATCGTGGGGTTCCAACCATATTGAACCTCTTTGAAGTGTAGTGAAACTCCAATTTTTGCTCTGGTGTACAGACCAGAATCATTAGGGGCTGTTCAGAACCATTCGATGAAATCTGTACGTGATGAGAAGCAGCAATGGTGTTTATGCTTGCTCAGCCCTCCTCTTTTGCACCCTTCTGTGGCTTACTCATGGAGAAGTGTGATACCGATACATGTGCAAATAAAATGGCAAAGGGTTTCTTCGAGACCCTCCAGTTTGGCAGCACTGTCGATGCCACCCATACACCTCTGTTGAGAATGTTAAAAGGTAATTGTACAGAGATTATTGTCTCTTTGATGTTTAAGCGCCTGTAGGCAGGCAACCCCTGGACGCACGACTTCTCTCGCGCCGCTTGCAGACATGCGGTCTCGGACGAGTGTCGAAGGGGTTGCCCCCAGGGGGGCGCATACAGATCGACCGTAGTGGATCCACCCTGTATACCAGAGCAAAAACAGTAGTCGCACTACGCTCCAAAGGGGTCAGATAACATTCAATAGAGCTGCAACCACACGATGTCCTTAAAGAAGGGCTGAACCATGTAGGAGTGTCAGCAGAGACAATGATCGTTAAGAAAGTCGTTCTGTCGCACATCACACTACAAACTGTCCTTCCCGACCGCGAAATGGCTGTAAATGAACAGCCCAAGAGAAGGTGTGATTTTATTGACACTCTTTATGCCACTACATGAGGCCTTTTCGTGTCAAGTCTGAACGGCGGTGTATCCGAAATGTTTCCCTCAGCCACCCATAAGAAAACCACTTGATTTCAAAGCTGGGCGCCGCGGTTCTAATATCCACTGTAGAAATGTCAAAAGAAGGGGTGAAATGTGGGTAAAAACGATGTGGCGACCTTTGCGCCATGTGACAACTTAACACTGGCTTTGGACAGAACTGTGGTGCAATTTGATGCCAGTATGACAACATTAACCCACCTTACACCTCACATGATTTTCCGAGCTCTGGCCTTTTCTCGCATATGTGGACACCTTTTTGTTTGAAGTGTCGCAGAGACCGAGGACGACACGGCTGGACGCCATGTGTTTTCACCATTACAGCGGAAGGTTTTAGGCACCTTTCTGCTAAATTTCAAACTTCTGCGTTGCAATGGAATTGCGATGTTTCAAGAAAATGATCGTTTACCTGTGTTGCACAGTTTTCATCTACATATATACTCTGCAAACCACTGCGAAGTGCGTAGCAGAGAGTACGTCTCATTGTACTAGTTGTTAGGGTTTTCCCTCTCAGTTCACATAATGGAGCACAGGAACCGTGGTTATTTACATACCTTCATGTGTGCTGTAATTAATTTAATCTTATCCTCCGCATTCCTGCAGGGGCGATGTGTAAGGAGGTATCCTATATTCCTAGAGTCATAATTTAAGCCGGTTTTTGAAACTATTGTAAGTAGGTTCTCTCGGTATACTTTACGTCTATCTTCAAGAGTTTGCCAGTTCAATTTCTTCAAAATCTCTCGCACGCTCTCCCATGGATCAAACGAACCAGTGATCATTCGTGCTGCCCTTCTCTGTATACGATCTGTATCCCCTATTAGTCCTGTTCGGTATGGGTCCCACACTTGAGCACTGCTGTAGGATGAGTCACAGGACTGATTTATAAGCTGTCTCTTTTGTAGACAGATTGCATTTCCCCAGTATTCTACCAATAAACCGAAGTCTAGAACCTGCTTTACTCTCAACTGAGCCCATTTGCTCATTCCATTTCATATCCCAACAAAGTGTTGCACTGAGGTATTTCCATAAGATAGTTGATTCCAGTTGTGTCATAGGACACAACGTTTCTTCATATTGCGAAGCGCACCATTTTTCATTTCTGAACATTTAAAGCAAGTTGCTGGTCTTTGCACGACTGTGAAATCTTATAAGATCTGAGTGAATAATTATGCAACTTTCAGACAGGTAATTAATTACAAATAACGGCATAACCCGCAGAAAGTTTGAGGTAACTATTAATGTTGTCCACAAGGTCATTAAAATGCACAATGAACAGCAATGGTCTCAACACATTTCCCTGGGGCACACTATGTTGCATGCCAGTAAACCGGGTAAAATTTTCAAAGTCCCAGAGCAAAGCTATCTCGCTACATTATGACAATATCGACATGGGGCAGCCGCAATGAGAACATTTCGCCACCGAGACTGGATCAAGGGCAAAACACAACGTCGGCGTTTCTGGCGATCCAGGTAGAAGACTTCAGCAAAATGTAGTGGGTCAGACCAGCCAAACAGCGTCACGTCATGTGACGAAAGAAAGGCTAAGGCGTGTGTCACAAACGGTACCAAGAGCATTTACGAACGTGTTCCATACTATAAAAAAACTCGTTAAACAAACATGGCACAAGGAAAACCGCAAGCCTGGCAAGGAAAACCGCAAGCCTGGCAAGCCCTATAAGGTCATGACGAATGACGTCGGGTAAACGTTAGCCACTAATTCACTCCAGACATAACGCAGGAGATTAGCTCGTAAGACAGTCAGTCAGACGGTTCGATGATGTACATGACATTATCACTCGATTCCTTGATTGCAGTGAAGGGACGTCTGGCACAAGTCGGTTGTGGATTTCCTGCATGCTATGGGAAACAACAGCCACTATTGGGAGAGATGGCTACCTCGTCATAATCACCAGTCTGCCTCTGTCGCAAATGAGAGGACCTGGAAGTCTTTCCTTCCCACCAGGATCAGGACACCTGCGTGCCTGACATTCCGGCAGACTGAATAGGGCCTACCTGGACGGCAGGCCAATATCGTCGATCTTCACGGCAACTGTGATCATGGTACGACGGATGATGAAGAAGGGTGGTGAACGGGAGGGGACAGAGCACCTCCAAAGTCGCCCTGTATAAGTTCAATACAAGCGCCGCTGTCACTTACTGCCGTGGCGTCGCAGTACAGCCGGTGCCGGGGTCAACGCAAGTGGCGAACCCCCAGTGCAGTAGTCGATTGGCACCAAGTGTGCAGTGTCAGCTGCCTTCAGCGCGCTGAAGGCTGCTTACGACGCAATTGCTCAGCGGCCATTGACAGATGGTGTCAACCACGAGCCAAGACGCTACCTGTATTTTTATGGAAATAAAGGACTAATTTTGAACCTTCCTTCAATGCGCCTACCAATGACCACAGGTAGCAAGGAGCCAACTGGGAGAGTGCTTCTTGACACAGAACTAGCTCTACGTATGTCACCCAATGGTCGCCTCTTGCAACCCAAAGTAAATTCTACATGTTTTGCTGACTATCCATCCAAGATAACTTGCTGCATCATCCATAACAAAAAATCCTGAATCCGGTCTCGAATTTCACTCGACACTCATATTATAAAACTTTTGATAATGAGCATAAATGTGGTACTGAGTCAAATGCTTTTCGGAAATCAAGAAATACTGCATCTACCAGACTGCCTTGATCCAAAGCTTTTAGTAAGTCATGTGAGAAGAGTGTGAGTTGGGTATTACACACGATCGATGTTTTTGGAATCCATTTTGATTGACATGGAGGAAGTCGTTCTGCTCAAAATATCTCACTGTCTCTGAGTTCAGTATATGTTCTAAGGCTCTACAACAAGTCGATGACAAGGGTATTGCCCGGCAGTTTTGTGGATCACTTCGACTATCCCTCTTGTAATGGGTTTGACCTATGCTTTCTTCCAGCTGTTGGGCGCGGTACCTTTGTTCGAAGGAGCTGCGATAGACTATAGTTAAGAGAGATGCTAACTCAGGCACAAAATGCGTATAGAATCTGATAGGCATTCAAAGGGGGACCTGGATCTTAGTTCAATTTTAATGATTTCGTCTGTTTCTCAACGCCACTGACACTAACACCTATTTCACTCGCCTTTTCAGAGGTAAGAAGATTAAATTGGAGCAGTTTTCCCTGGTTTTCCTTTGTAAAGGAACATTTGAAAACGGAGTTACGCATTTCTGCTTTTTCTTTGCTGCTCTCAGTTTTAGTTCCTGGCTCATTCATGAGTGATTGGTGCCAGTAACAGCCTTAACTTATGACTAGAATTTCTTTTGGTTCTGTGAAAGATCATCTGTCAAAATTCTTCTATGGTAATCGCTGAAGGCTTCACACATTGCTCTCTTGACAACCAAAGGTGTTTCATTTAACTTTTTTCTATCTATACCCCTATACTTTCTTTTGCACCTATTATGCGGTAGTCTCTGTTTCTTTAGAAGTTTCTTTGCAGTGGAGGGCCTGTCCTATTATGAACTGTTCTATGGGACATATCTATCCAGTGTAGGTTCAACTATTCTTTTAAACTTGATCCTTGGTTCGTACACACGCTCCGATCCAATGTTAAAAGTTTCAAGTTACACAATGAGAAAGGACGCTACTGGATTTTTTAACCACTTTACTGAACATATATTTATCTTTCTACTTGTTTCAGTTGCCCTAAATACTTTATTAATCATTGTTACCAAAACCGCGTCATGGTGACTGATACCAATTTTGATGTGGAAATTCTCAAAGACGCCAGGTCTATTTCTTGCCATTAGATCTAATACATTTCTATCCTGACTGGTGTCCCAAACTTCCTGTTATAAATGGTTTTCAGAGAAGGCCCATAGTAATGTGTCACAGAATGTCTTGTCACGTTCACCACTAACAGAAGTGTATTTTTCTCAATTGATTGTTGGATGATTAAAGTCTCCATCGACGATTAGAGTACGATTGAGGAACTTATGTACAATCGAACTGAGATTTTCTCTAAAGTTTTCGTATACATTAGGAACTGAGTCTGGTGGTAGGTACAAAGATAGAATCAAGTTTCAAGCCCACCGCTGACACTGAGTCTTGGCCAAACAATCTCATACGCAACTAAAATTTCTATCTCGGTGGATTTGAGTTTCTTTGTCTATTGCGCCAAATACACCACCTCCATTTCCCATTACCCTGTTCTTTCGATATATATTTTCGCTTTTATGAACTTCATGTTTTAACCAGCCTTCTGTACCTATTATTATGTGAGCTTAACCGTTTTTCAAATGCGCATCAAACTTTGGCACTTTGTTGCGAATGCTTCGACAGTTCTTTACTAGGATTTCCACACTCACTAATAGTACTCTTCAGCAAAGAGCTGCTTCCAGCCAGAATTTCCAAAATTTATTTCAAAAAGTTCCTGGAAAACACTAGTCATCACCTGAAAATCACTCAACCGTAAGCCTGAATAGTAAGAGCTGACCACAGTCCGCTTAGGGTTATTACAGGAAGTACAAATCATCATCTCCAGACTGGACAAAGTCCGCCTTTCATTGGTCACTAACTCTGGCATTCGTAATAGCTAAGGGCGAGCAAAAGGGCGCTGCCAAGAATGAAACAATGATACGTTACAAAAATGTCAAAGTAAAAAGGAATGTAAAATCTTTACTGTTTCCTAAACGATTAATAAATGGCTGAAGCTTACAATGGCTTAGTTCTTGGCGGACCCAAAGATATTTTGTATCGGTAACACAATTTGTAAATCTGATGTCTCAGAAATTAAAAAAAGGATTAGAAAATTCGCAAGTAGCCTTTTCAAAGTAAGAGAAGGAGCGAAGTCTGTATACAGCAATATAAATACAGCAGTATCCAGGACCTATGAAGTGTTTAAGTGTGGAGAAACCCGAACCACGAGTCGATGCAAATAATTGAATGGACTGTGATATCTGAAATCACTTCGAGTTTTCTAGGTAAAATACAGATTTTAGAACATTCTGTACATTATATCTTACACGAATGCACCATGTCTAGCGACACTAAGCTACAAGGGAAGTTGTGTTACTGTAGTGTTACTGAGTACAAATACTGGTATGACGTAACTCTCCACAGTTCTTCTTATCTCTGCATTAATTTTGCAACTTAGTCCTTTTGAACCTTCTTACTGTAATTTTACTGTTGTCTTCTTCTACAATTCCACCCCTCTTCCCAATGCACACACACTTCCATTACCAAATTAACTATTTCTCGAAGCCTCAGGATACATCCCACCAACCTTCCATCTTTTAGTCAAGTAGTGTTACAAACTTCTTTTCTCCCCAATTCGATGCAGTATGTCTTCATTAGATACTCTATCTATCTATTTATCTTCGGAATTCTGTGGAACCACTATTCTCCCTCTAGCTACTATCCTCTTCTTGTCTCTGTTGTTTATGTTCCACTTTTACTTCCAAATAAGGTTATACTCCAGACAAACTCTTTCAGAAAAGGCTTTCCAATATTTAATTGTATATTCACTGTATTCAGATTTCTCCTTTTCAGAAACTCTTTTCTTACTGTTGCTAGACTGCGCTTCATATCTTCTTTATTTCGACCATCATCAGTTATTTAGCTACTGGTCCAGTATTTCCTAATCTATTTCCCACTGCATCGCCTGCTTCAATTTGACTAGATTCCATTAATCTTCATTTCCTTTTCTTGATGTTCATCTTCACACTAGCACCAATGTATACTGCTGTTCTTCAGATGCCTGTCTATCAGTCAGATATGATTCTTTAACAAGTCTATGCAAGGATTCATGGCAGTTTGGAGGTCCATATCTACTCTTATATATGAATTATGTAGGATGAAGTATCGATCTTGAGGCCTCGACTTTCATTATCAGTGTATACAGCAGCCTCAGGTTTTTCTATGGGTTATATGAACGACAATGTGAATAGCACCCTCTCTACACGATTATAAAATTCTGAGAAAAAGCCTCTCCTCGGCTTTTATGCAGATGCTTCCTGTAATATTGAATATTAACTGTACACGATATGTGCGTACTAAAAGGTTTGCTGGATCCATTTTCCTGCTATCTTTCATTCGCTTAATTACACAACATTCTTCACACCAGTTTCATCTCTATATTGTCTCTGTGAAGGAACTGAAGTTGGTGTCAGTAAAATACCTTTGAGTCATCCTGTATAGCTGAATGTCCACGAAAAGTACAAGTAAAATCATCTGACGAGTGCTCCGAAGCGATACTGCGAAAATCAGTTTCGTTTTGATTGTTTCTTACGCACGGATTTGAAAGTACTACGGCGTATATTAAGCTCTTGGGCTGTTCGTTCCCGAAAGTTGTTAAAGCTGCTCCCGTCTTAAACCAATGGTGTTAACTTGCTATCTTCGAAGAGAAAGACTTTTCATACGCTACGTTCTAGTAGTTGGAAGTAGGTCGCCCACTGCTAGCGCATTTCCGTGCACGGGAGGTATTTGAAAGGAAAAGTTTTGCGTCTTAAGAAAAAAAAAAGATCCAGATCTAAATCCATAGTGTTTTATTAGACTGCTTTTCATACAATCATATAAATGGAGTGTGTATGCAGATCAGAAAGAAAATGTTCACAAATGCTAAAAAGAAAGATACCGATACCGAAAAAAAGTTTTGTGTTTTGGAAAGATGATAATTAAACGGTTTCTGAACTAACTTCTGTTTAACTTTACTGTGGTTTTCTGTGAAACTGCTGGTTTAGGTGGCTGAATTATTTGTTAAAGCCGCTCAACAGCGTGGCTACATTATGAGATGATTATGGTTGGAATACATAAAATGCAGAGAAAGATGGCTAAGTTATTAATTAAAACTGCTCTTCTCTTTCACAGCTTCACTCATATCAATGAAGGTTTTAATATTCTGTGTTGGTGTGTGAACGTACGACTGATTAAGAGAGAGAATGATGAAGAATGAATCAGATTTTAATGAATATTTTTACTTTATAAACAGTTCTTTTCTTATCTTCTTTTTAGTTTATTCACTATGAGAAACAAGCGGCGATCTGTGACAATACATTAGAGAAGATAAACTTCTTTGCCAAGACCGCTAATGATAACCTTTATTCTCGATATCCGGTTCCAGTAATCAGTGTTACCATCTACATATCTGTAAAGCATGTTTTTAGATTTAGCTCCGTCCACGTTTTAGCTAGCACACTGTAATGTAATCACATAAATGATTAAGCAAGAGATCCATGTTACACTATGTAACCACTCTCGTATCTCCGTCAGTGTTAAGGAAATAGTTCAACAACTCTTTTTTTTTCAGAATATCTTTTAATAAGCATTACCTGAAATACTTAAGTAAAAGCTTTAATTAAAAAAAGTAAAATGACTAAGAACGTAAAGTTATTAAAGAACAAAGCTGTAATACCGTAGTTTGTTTTAGCCTGTATACGCACGTAACCATCATTGTTAGTTCATTACTACTCCGATTATTATTCCGATTCCTGTCTCTTCATTGCTGTTATTACTATTGTTGCTATTACTGATATTGTATGCTGTGCAGACTAAAGCACTGAAAAAAAGTCATATTAAAAATGGTACATATCATTTTACAAAAATATTACCTGCGCAAAGCCGGCGTATTTTTAGTTACCCAAGGATATAGTTGCAGAGACTTGGATTTATTTAAGATCAGAGAAAGATCAATTCTTTACTAAGATTTGTGATATTTGACTTTAAATGTAACCATAAAGTGAAAAGTAAAAGTTGACGTTAACTGCATCTTAGTGTGAATATTTGCAAAAGTTAACAGTATCGATATCGACATTCAAGTGTTAGTATAAGATTTCAGTACAACAGATTGTTAGAATCTCTGGTCGAACGCATGCCTATCTAAAGAACAAAAGAAGTAGGAAAGACAATAAACTTTCCAAACAGATGATTAAAAATCAGAATACATAGTGCAGGCCAGATAATTATGTCGACGCAGCGTGTGTAGTAAACTGTTCAGTAGTATCGCGCGGTTATTATTAGCGCTTTTGACAAAGAAGTTTAGGCCGGCCGCGGTGGTCTAGCGGTTCTAGGCGCTCAGTCCGGAGCCGTGCGTCTGCTACGGTCGCAGGTTCGAATCCTGCCTCGGGCATGGATGTGTGTGATGTCCTTAGGTTAGTTAGGTTTAAGTAGTTCTAAGTTCTAGGCGACTGATGACCATAGATGTTAAGTCCCATAGTGCTCAGAGCCATTTGAAACATTTGAACAAAGAAGTTTATCTTCTCTAATGTATTGTAAATGTATACTTTGTTAATGTCTTTATTTGAGAAACAATTATTACCATTATTCAGGTAGCAGGAAATACGAATCTCTATTAGTTCCTTTTCATAGCCGTTTAATGTTTGCTGACTCACGGTGTCAACATCTTCTGTGGGAGTGGGTTTAGGTTTTTTTTTTGTATTTTCCGTGGATGATATTCGTGATAAGTCACAATGTTGTGGAACGTGTCGGTAGGTTCACTAAAAAAAACAAAAAAACAAAACAAAAAAAACCTGTGAAAACATGACTTACAGAGCCATTTGCTAAGTATCTTATGTCCGATTCTCAAATCTTTAGGTGTATCTAACGTATGTGGCAAGCCAAAAGTAATATCGGAATTTGGATTTAAACTCTGAACACTGTATTGGCGATTTCTGTAGCTGAATTTTCTATTTTAATGTTAATCTACAACCAACCACTCGGTAACAATATCACCCAACAATATCACACGACGTAACCGTAAGTGCCCTTCTGCATCACCACTGCAAGTCTGTTTCAACTTACATGTAATGTAGCGAAATCGACTGGCAAGCCACCAAAATGGCGTCAAGTCGAAAAGTTTGCCCCAGTCTGGGAACCTCACCGCATTTTTTACTGTGCGTTATCGTTATGAGCATACCGGCGTCACAGCTCCACTCGGTCTTCTTGCTGCTGACATTCTCAGGAACAAAAAGTTAATTTAAAAGATTCCAGTAATCGAAGTGTCGGCCCGCTTGTTACAATAGGCTGTCGAGATGTACGGCGAGTAACGACTATCGGCGTGGGAAATTTCGCACCTGTAGACAACAGGACACTGATAGATTGCTTGATGGAAGTGGGGGGAGGAGGGGGAGCTGACGGTGGAAGAACATGAGTTCACCGCCCGAAGTGTGGCGGCGCTGGCATCGGACGCAGCAGGTGGCAGACTGCTAGAGGGGTGAACTTCCGATAAAGCAGGTGCGGACGCCACAACTGCAACAAACAGTGCGCCGGCAGCTAGACCCACACAGACAGCTGCGCTTCGCACTATTGGTAGAGCTTTGGGGCGCACATCGCTCTACCTCCTTGCAGTAAACTGAAACCACGCGTGAGGGTATCCACTGTCCAACAAAGGTCTGTAAGCAAACACCTGTTGGTAAGTCTCACCTCATAGAATATTTTACTCACTAAAGAAACATCCCTAATGTTTCATAAACTATTCGAGATATAACAACAAGTTTTTAGCAAGCAACTATGCAAAGGGGTAATTTATTATTTTGTGTAGTCAAGGTTCGTAATTTTGTAATTATTTACTGAAACATCTGCACCTTGTTTGTTTGTAATTGAAATATTGAAATTTGTTAATGACTGTCAAAGACTATTAAAATGAGCACAATAATGTAGTACCTCCACATTTAATGGCTCTTTGCACCAGCCTCGGTCAAAAAGCAAGGTTACCAGGCCCCGCCATCACAATTAAAAGGAAACCGCGTTTAAAATGTCTCTGTGTGCACCAAAGATAACTGCCGGTCAGCAAACCATCGTCAGCCAATTGTGCATTTTGACAGTGTCTAATTCCATGTATTGCAATGGAGGACGGCCTGGAGATACAAAGATGTTAATACTGATATGAATTTGCTCATTGTCGCCTATAAGTTTTCTAGACAATTGCTGGTGAGTGATGTGACTGTCACATGCTCTCACTTTCGCCAACAGGCAGAAGTGCTACTAGGCCCTTCTTTTATGTTTGTCGAAACGAAAAAAACACCAAATTTTTCTGAGTATGAGATGGATATATTCTTCAAATTGGCCGGTGCGACCGCGTTAGTTCTTGAAGATAAAAGAAATTACGGCTGCAGTGTAAAAGAACGAATGTACAGTGTCTCGTTTTGGCCATTATTTTTTTCCTATTTTCCGTTCAGTTCGAATACCTGCGTCATTTAAATATAAAATTCATCAAATATGTGCTAATTAACACATTTGTCATTCTTATACAAATGCGTATAATCTTATTTCTAACTATATACTACATACAAAACTCCAGTTTTCATTGCAATTTTTTCTGTATTTTAATATTTTATGCTTCGCGATTCACGTAAATGCTCATAGAAAATGTACCTTTGTTTAAAAATTTGAATCCATCTGGAATTTAACCCAGACACCCAACAGAGTGAGCAAGCACGCTCACATAGAGCCACACTACTATTTGGGGAAAAAAATCTACCTTATTTTAACATATTAATCTTGGTCGTAAAACTTAGAAGTCGATTTTCTCAAGGATTTTTGAGAGTTGTATCGAATTCCTTCGGGGGAGGAATATTTGAGTTTCGAACTTCACATGCTATAAATATAAAAAACTAAAAAAACCGTTTGCCTTGTGGGCTCCCTGTTAGAGAAAAATAGGCAGGCACAATTGTGGAGGCACAATTTAATTCTACTTATGGTAAGTTTGATTCATAAATTAATAAACTTTCTGTGACCGTCTTACGTATAGGGTATGGTAGATGGTGCCTTGAATCTGTCTCGCAAGGAGCCACTTGAGTGCGAAGTCGCTAGTTCAGTATTTAGTAAAGCTCATTTGAAAATGGCAACAATTATGAGAGGAAAAATATTACCTGCTTTTGACTCACCATGCGCATCAGGAGGGCGACAGAATATAAGTGCCCAGGAGGTGCAGAGCTCAACCTGCAATGCGATGTATGTATTACGCTTCACAAAGTGAAGAAATGTTCAAAACAAACCATGAACTTGCACCATGAACATCGTATTAAAAATGATCGGTCACAGCCGGCCGTTGTTGCCGAGCGGTTCTAGGCGCTTCAGTCCGGAACCATGCGGCTGCTACGGTCGCAGGTTCGAATCCTGCCTCAGGCATGGATGTGTGTGATGTCCTTAGTTTAGTTAGGTTTAAGTAGTTCATCCCCATCGACGCGCAAGTCGCCGAAGTGCCATCAAATCGAAAGACTTGCACCAGGCGAGCGGTCTACCCGACGGGAGGCCCTCGTCACACGCCATTATTATTATTATTATTATTATTATTATTATTAGTTCTAAGTCTAGGGTACTGATGATCTCAGATGTTAAGTTCCATAGTGCTTCGAGCCATTTGAGTCACAGTGATCAAAAAGATTCACACCATCAAGATCGAAGGCGAACTCCTCAGGAGTTACAAGCTGTGCAAGATGTTCAGCTGTGAATCCGCTCTTAAAAATTCCACATATAATCATATTGGTGTATCGGAGTGATGAAAACTGATGGAATGTGATGGCATGCAACCAAATACGAAACTGCCTGTCGTGGAGTTTATCGTGAACCCGGCTATCATTTAACGCATAGCTGCAGATAGTACGATAATATGTTTTATAGGTACGGAAAAAAGAAACATCCAAAGGCTGAATTTGTCCAGTTATTGCAGGTGGTATGATTACAATGTCACACACATTTCGGGAGGGCTAGTTTGCTCTCAAAGACTATAATTTTTATACACAGACCAGGAATCAAGCAAAAAGAAGTTATTTTGACCACCTATTGGCCAAATGCTGTGGTCATACCATGGTTGCACTTCTCTTACGTTCATTTTCCCACTCTTGCTTGCTGTGATGTAAATATTTCCTATTGCCCCTTGCAAGATCAAACACGCGAGAAAGATCGTAAGGGGCAGAACATCTCCAATTTGTCGTAGCACAGTAAACAATTTTCTAGCTAATTTACCATCCAGATTGACGGTCGACATAATTGTAATAGAATGCGTTAAGGCATTGATGTTAGCTGATCTTGATACCACTCTCTTGGTACCTGAGTTCCAGAGTTCCTTTCATATGCATTTCCTCCTCTCCGAGGAGAGAAAATGACAGCAGTACGGAAGATCAGCAAAATGAATCTAAAAGCACTGCATGATCCAGCATGGTGCATACGAAAATAGTAATAGTAACGATAAGAATGATAATAATAATAATAATAATAATAATGTACTGATTGTACACTACCTCCAAGTGCCTTGAACTGACGTTGCGAAGGAAACAGTCCTACTGTCGAGAAGTTGTATTGGCCTTCATTCTCACTTGCAACGTTGATTAGCTCTAGTTATTGATAAAACTGAACTGTATTCAAGAGCTGATTTTTTTAAGAATTATGGATGCTGTTCAACGTAGCTCGGGTACCAGTACACGACGTATCTCTCAACAATTAGGCATTTCACAATCTAAGGTATGGCTTACACTGAATTACAATAATCAGTACCCTTACCATAAACAAAAAGTGCGTCATTTACATCCGGTAGATCCTGAGCTTCGCTTGGAGTTGTGGAACTGGTTAAATACTAATCGGCAGTTACAGAAATACATTTTATTTACTGATGAGGCACACTTTACTCGAGATGGTATAAACAATTTACATTATGAGCAGGTATGGTCTGAAGCAAACCTACATGGAACAGTGCAACGCAATTTCTAGCAGCGATTTAGTATAAATGTGTGGTGTGATATAATCAACACACACTTTATTGGACAGGTTATTGAGTTGCTCTATTTGTGACGCTCTTTCTCTTGGATAAATTATCCAATTTTTCTGAAATTGTAACCATTTGCTTGTCTACGTGTACATCACATGTACCGATTTTCGTCCCATTTGGATAATTCCTTCGTGGTGCGCCGTTTTTTATCTTAGACTGTATACTGATCGACTATTCTAGGATTGTTCGCTCTCGGAATCTTAACAGTAACCCACGCAGTGATATTGAACACCTCTGTTGTACGTTATTTCGCTCTTCACTGCCGGCTGCCTGATTGTGGTCAGCACAATAGCGTCTATTACATATGCCGCAGAAAAGATTCCAGTGAGACTTGGCCGAAAACACTACAATTTTCCAGTTAGCACTCCGCGTACGAATTTCTACAGCATTAGCTACTCGTACACATTAATTTTTGTCTCTCAACGCCATATCAAAAGTTTTTAAGTGGCTACCTGTGTGACGGCATTAACGGCGTTACCAGTGCACACTTGAAGTTCTGTGCTTCTCCGATCGAGTCTAAGCTCTTTAATCCACAAATAAATAGCATTAAATGTCGGTGCAGAGACGCATGAACTTAATTCAGTTTTTTTTATTTGCGCAGCTGTTGTTCTCTTCAAATGAAACTGTTTAGTAACTGTACGAAACTCTCCGCTACCTACGTCACCCTTCACACTAACAGCTGGGAGGGCTGCCATGTAGCAGATGCACGTCGTATAAATTTGAATCATTGACAAAAACGCCACAAGGATAATAGTGTCTGCTCTGTCCCGGTTCAATAAACTTCCCTTCCTGTAAATGAAATATCGAAAACATGAAAGGAAGCAGTAGCTGAGAAAGGAGTGAGGCAGGGTCGTGTATCATCGCTGTTATTCAATCTTTACGTTGACCAAGCACTAAAGGAACCAACAAAACTTAGATATTACAATTACGAACAACTTAAATTGGAAGGAACATATAGAAAATGAAGTGGGGAAAGGCCTAGCTCGTGGTCATGCGGTAGCGTTCTCGCTTCCCACGCCCGGGTTCCCGGGTTCGATTCCCGGCGGGGTCAGGAATTTTTCTCTGCCTCGTGATGACTGGGTGTTGTGTGACGTCCTTATGTTAGTTAGGTTTAAGTAGTTCTGAGTTCTAGGTGACTGACGACCATAGATGCTAAGTCCCATATTGCTCAGAGCCATTTGAACCACTTTTTTTGTTGTGGGGAAGGATAACTAAAGACTGCGTTTTATTGACAGGACACAGAAAATGTAACAGACCTACTAAGGAGACTGCCTACACTACACTTGTCCGTTCTCTTTTAGAATACTGCTGCGCGGTGTGGCATCCTTACCTGATAGGACTGACGGAGTACACCGAAAAAGTTCAAAGAAAGGCAGCACGTTTTGTATTATCACGAAATATGGGGGAGAGTGTCACAGGAATGATACAGGATTTGGGCTGGACATCATTAAAAGAAAGACGTTTTTCGTTCTTCTCTCGAATTTCAAATCACCAACTTTCTCCTCCGAATGCCAAAATATTTTGTTGACGCCGACGTACATAGGGAGGAACGATTACCACGATAAAATAAGGGAAATCAGAACTCGTACGGAAAGATATAGGTGTTCATTCTTTCCGCGTGCTATACGAGATTGGAATAATAGAGAACTATGAAAGTGGTTCGATGAACCCTCTGCCAGGCACTTAAATGTGATTTGCAGAGTATCCATGTAGAGGTAGATGTCGAAACTTTAGATAGGGAATTGGCGCTCATGTGAAGAAGTGAAAACTCTGACGATCGCTCATAACATTGTAACTCTGTCCGAGACAGCAAAGAACTTAGAAGAGCAACTTAACCGAACGGACAGAGTTCTGAAAAGAGCTTACAGATGCTCATCATTGAAACTAAAAAAAAAAAAAGTATTGGAATGTCGTCGAATTAAATCAGACGACGCTGAGGGAATTAGATTAGCAAACGAGACACTAAAAGTAATAGATGTATTTTGTTACAACTGATGACGGCTGAAGTAAAGAGGTATGAAGTGCAGACCGGCAACAGAAAGAAAAACACAAAAAAATGTTAGAAAGTCTCTCCCTAAGGTATTTGACATGTCCACATTATACAGAAGTGCAGTCGAAATCAGTAAACTAGTATGTACATCACGTCATAACTTGATTTCGGTTTTAAAGTTAACAATTGGATTAGTTTCAATGCAAACTCCTTCGATTTGTAAGTCTGAGTAGAAATCGCTTGGGCTAGAGTGTGATACATTCCATTATTTTGGTCATTACTGCATGTGATCTTCAGAATGAAACGTATCCTTGCCACACTGTGACAATACAACTCGATGTATACCGCTGCATCTTCCTGACTCTGTTATCATATTATTTTGTGACTGGATGATAGGAACAGAGAGTGGGGAGAATGTGGCGCTTTATTGATGCTTGATTTTGTAGTGCAAATGTAGCAATTTCATGTGAACATATGCCACCTGGTGCACAGTATATGTACTGATAATGGTTTCAACGTCGTCCGCCAACAGACAGCGTAGTGGCATAGCTACCAGAGAGCCATCTGGTCTACCCTTTATTAGAGAATGCTCACAGAAGGCTCAGTGTGGTATAAATGTGTGAAGAATGGAGGCAACCAAGCCACAGAGACGCACTCATGCTTCGTATAGACAACTTAGCGTGTTTGAAATGAGCCAAACTGTGGCTTCCCGAGTGGCGGGATGGTCCTTTCGGAGAATTGGCTCTGAGTACCATGGGACTTAACGTCTCTGGTCATCAGTCCCCTAGAACTTAGAACTACTTCAACCTAACTAACCTAAGGACATCACACACAGCGGTCACGCGGTTCCAAGCTGAAGCGCCTAGAACCGCACGGCCACACCGGCCTGCATTTCGGAGAATTGCCACACAAGTCGGATTTGCTGTGTCAGTTGTGCAATGATGCTGGTACCAGTGGTCACGTAAACATTCTCACACCCATACACGGGATTTTGGACGTCGACGCAGCACAAGTGCCCGCCAGAAACGTATTGTAAGGGCAGCAGTGGCAGATCATACAGCTATCACAGCACGTACAAGAGTGCTTGTGAGCCCGTACGTGTCAATGCGAACTGTTGCAAAACGAATGAAGGCTTTCACGGCAGGTGTTGTCATCACTTAACACTTCACTGGTCAGCGTCCACTCCAGAAATATCAAAGGTGGACTAGAATTGTAGCTTATCGCAATGCAGTCTATAAGGCTTAGGATGGGCACAGTGTGACCTGGACAAACGCACTCTACGAGACAGCGATCACCTGATCTACAGCGTGCTCGCAAACGACCATCACTTGCATACAGGCAAAATCTGCTTTCATTGCTGAAGACCACGGCGCGCCATCCAATTCTACAAGTGACGGCACCAATCGAGTCCTGCACATCGATGCTGTGGTGTGAGTGAGAGAAGGACTAGTCCCACTGCTAATAACCGTTTTGCAACATCGCTTAACACTTCCGGGCTGAGATGCCGTGGTCCATACATGAGACTCTCCCCTGACGTTTCGCCTTCGACTGCGGAAGCCATCCTCCAAGGACAGTCGGCGAACTGCAACGAGAGCAGGAGTGAGCGCCGTATATACACTCCTGGAAATTGAAATAAGAACACCGTGAATTCATTGTCCCAGGAAGGGGAAACTTTATTGACACATTCCTGGGGTCAGATACATCACATGATCACACTGACAGAACCACAGGCACATAGACACAGGCAACAGAGCATGCACAATGTCGGCACTAGTACAGTGTATATCCACCTTTCGCAGCAATGCAGGCTGCTATTCTCCCATGGAGACGATCGTAGAGATGCTGGATGTAGTCCTGTGGAACGGCTTGCCATGCCATTTCCACCTGGCGCCTCAGTTGGACCAGCGTTCGTGCTGGACGTGCAGACCGCGTGAGACGACGCTTCATCCAGTCCCAAACATGCTCAATGGGGGACAGATCCGGAGATCTTGCTGGCCAGGGTAGTTGACTTACACCTTCTAGAGCACGTTGGGTGGCACGGGATACATGCGGACGTGCATTGTCCTGTTGGAACAGCAAGTTCCCTTGCCGGTCTAGGAATGGTAGAACGATGGGTTCGATGACGGTTTGGATGTACTGTGCACTATTCCCCCTCGACGATCACCAGTGGTGTACGGCCAGTGTAGGAGATCGCTCCCCATACCATGAAGCCGGGTGTTGGCCCTGTGTGCCTCGGTCGTATGCAGTCCTGATTGTGGCGCTCACCTGCACGGCGCCAAACACGCATACGACCATCACTGGCACCAAGGCAGAAGCGACTCTCATCCCTGAAGACGACACGTCTCCATTCGTCCCTCCATTCACGCCTGTCGCGACACCACTGGAGGCGGGCTGCACGATGTTGGGACGTAAGCGGAAGACGGCCTAACGGTGTGCGGGACCGTAGCCCAGCTTCATGGAGACGGTTGCGAATGGTCCTCGCCGATACCCCAGGAGCAACAGTGTCCCTAATTTGCTGGGAAGTGGCGGTGCGGTCCCCTACGGCACTGTGTAGGATCCTTCGGTCTTGGCGTGCATCCGTGCGTCGCTGCGGTCCGGTCCCAGGTCGACGGGCACGTGCACCCTCCGTCGACCACTGGCGACAACATCAATGTACTGTGGAGACCTCACGCCCCACGTGTTGAGCAATTCGGCGGTACGTCCACCCGGCCTCCCGCATGCCCACTATACGCCCTCGCTCAAAGTCCGTCAACTGCACATACGGTTCACGTCCACGCTGTCGCGGCATGCTACCAGTGTTAAAGACTGCGATGGAGCTCCGTATGCCACGGCAAACTGGCTGACACTGACGGCGGCGGTGCACAAATGCTGCGCAGCTAGCACCATTCGACGGCCAACACCGCGGTTCCTGGTGTGTCCGCTGTGCCGTGCGTGTGATCATTGCTTGTACAGCCGCCTCGCAGTGTCCGGAGCAAGTATGGTGGGTCTGACACACCGGTGTCAATGTGTTCTTTTTTCCATTTCCAGGAGTGTATAAGCCATCCAGAGGGCGCCGTTGTCAATCACGTGACGTCGGCTGTGCTATGATCTTCTGAATTGAAATTAATCGATTGCCACGCTGTTGCTGCAATGTTGACATCTATATCTTATCCAGCTTAATGCCTTCATCTTTTCTATTAAAATTATTGCAGTGTTTGGCAATCTCAATGGCCTCTCTGTATATTCGAGCATAATAATGCGATGTCTTTGCTATGACGGTCGTCTCACTAAACTTTATTTCATGATCACCTTCCTGAAACACATGTTCCGCTACAGCCGATTTATCAATATGTCCGAAGTGGCAGTTCCTTTTATGTTCACCCAGACAAGTGTTGACGCTTCTTTTTGTTGTACCTATATAGACCTTTCCACAACTGCACGGAATTTTATAGACACATTGTGTAGCTAGAGGATGTCGTTTATGTTTTGCGGATCTTAAACATTCTTTTATTTTCGTGGTGTGTCTGAAAACAGTTTCCACATCGTACTTGCTTAAAATTTTTCCAATGCGATCAGTGACCTTACTGATGAATGGTAAGAACACTTTCCCCTTGGGTTGGTGTCGATCCTCGTTCGTCCTGGTTGTCAGTCTAGGGCGTAGTGCACGACCTATCTCTCTGCTGGAATACCCATTTTTCTTGAAGGTCGCTCTAAGGTGTTCAATCTCATCATATAAGTGAGCTGGTTCACATATTTTGTGCACCCTGTCTATTAATGTTTTAATCACCCCTCTTTTATGCCTTGGGTGGTGGCTAGAATATTTCTGCAGACAGCGATCAGTTTGTGTGTCTTTTCTGAAAACCTTATGACCCAATGACCCGTCCTCTCGTTTGATTACAGTCATATCTAAGAAGTTCAGGTGACCATCGATTTCCTTTTCCACAGTGAACTGAATTCTTGGATTAATACTATTCTGATGTAACAGGAAGGCATCCAGTTCCTTTTCCCCATGGGTCCATATAACAAATGTACCGTCTACATAACGATACCATCTGGCTGGTATTTTTCTAACTGTTTGCAGCGCTCATTGTTCAAAGTTCTACATGAACAAGTTAGCCACAGAAGGACTAAGAGCTTTTCCCATAGCCACCTCGTCAATTGAAAATAAGTTGTTGTAAGGCAATGTCTGAATAATGCCAAAATATCACTAGGAACCATGTCCGCTATACACGTGATCGCTTCATTCACCGGAATCATAGTAAACAACGACACCACATCAAAACTGACCAGCATATCATTAGGGCCCACACTAATTTCCTTAATAATATCGATGAAGTGATATGAATTTTTAAAATGAATGTCAGTTCCACCAACATGAGGTTTCAGCAGCGAGGCAAGGTGTCCAGCTAGTTCATGGGTGGGTGACCCTATTGCGCTGACCATAGGTCTCAAAGGCACCAGCGGTTTATGTACCTTGGGTAACCCATAGAGTCTGGGTGAGTAAGCTTCTGATTTAAAGAGTTGCTTCTTGTCGACTGAAGAGAGTGAAGACGCTTTCACCAATTGATTGTTCATTCTTAAAATCCTCGATGTCGGATCCTTCTGAAGTTATTTGTAATTGTTGGGATCCAAAATATCCATGATTTTTTCTTGATAATCTTTACTCTTCATTACGACAGTAGCGTTGCCTTCATCTGCAGAAAGCACGACGATGTTTTCATCTGCGTTGATGTCCCTCATACTATTAGGTGGCTTACATGTGCGCAAGATTCTAGCTGTTTCCATTTTTATAACATTAGCGGACTGCTGTGACAGCTGACGGATACCTGCTTCAACATTAGCCACAATATCTTCCGTGGGAACCATTCGGGGCGTCACTGCAAAATTTCCACCCTTAGCAGGTACTGAAACTTCATCTACAGTCAAGACTTTGTCTGACAGGTTAATAATTGTCCGAGCGTTATCCTCTCTTGTGCCTCCCGACGTGATCTTCTGTAAGCTATCGAACTTCTTGTCTAACCACTGATATTTCTGCACTTACTTCCATAGTTCTAAATGTAAGGTTACCAATCTTATTCCAATCGTCATACTGCATGGTATTACTAATGAGAATATGAAGTTGAAATAGCTTACTGTTGGTTTCCGCCAGTGCTCGCCACATCTGGTTGAAACGTCCCCTTTTTGAACAATTATACATGACTGTGCTTAAACTGACACACAATATTTTGTTAGCGCAACGCAATCTGACTTTTAAAATTCCCTACAAAAGAATGGCCCTGACTAACATTAAACTATACCTTTCACAAATCACTTACCTCACAAAAATATTCGCTGCTCAAGCTACTGCAATACAGCGAGCGCCACTACTGCCAGCTAAATAAAAGATTCAAACTATGGAAGGCACTAACTACTGATAGGGATAGTTAGCAAATGAAAGATATTAATAGAGAACAAACAATGTATTTACCTTGATATCATCATATATAAATATAGCAGTTCATGACAAATTTCAAAACTCCGCCATCTCTCTCCCCACATCCACCACTGCTGGCGGCTCACCTCCAACTGCGCAACGCTACGCGCTGTTCACAGCCAGCTGCCTAACACTACAATGGCGAGTATTACAACAATGCAAAGCAGCCACAGACTGCACACAGCACAGCCAGTGATTTTCATACAGAGGTGGCGTTACCAATAAAAAAACCTAAACAGCCTACTTACATGGTGAATCCTCTCTTGTAACATTGGTGATTCCATACGACTGTAAATTCCATGAGCTTGTGCCGAGCGGAACGTCCTCTTCACTTGCAGAAATTTCGGAACAGTTGACGTGTCCCTGCAGCGTAGCAGGAAGGTGAGCGACACAGTTGTTGTGACTTCTTCTTGCGCATGCTCTCGAACCGTCGAACCGATGCTGACATATCCTCCCCGTAGAGTCGTTTGATAATAGAATGAAGGCTTTCACGGTGGGTGTTGTCATCACTTAACACTTCTGATGACAACACCTGCCGTGAAAGCCACTTATGGAATTGGGTGGCGCGCCGTGGTCTTCAGCAATGAAAGCAGATTTTGCCTGTATGCCAGTGATGGTCGTTTTCGAGCACCTTGTAGATCAGGTGAGCGCTGTCTCGTAGAGTGCGTTTGTCCAGGTCACACTGTGCCCATCCTAAGCCTTATAGGCTGCAGTGCGGTAAGCTACAATTCTAGTTCACCTTTGATATTTCTGGATGGGACGCTGACCTGCCCTCGGTACGTTTAAAATGTTGTTAGATCCGTTCTTTCGCCGTTCTTGCAACAGGAAGGTGATTTTTTTTTTGTTCCAACAGGATAATGCTCGCATCTTACTGGCTGTAAAACTCAGCGTGCTGTGCAAGACGAGCAGCAGCTTCCTTGGGCAGCACCGTCTCTGAACTTGTCTCCAATCGAGCACGTGTGGGATATGATGGGTCGAGAAGTTACTTGTACGACTCACCAACCAACCACTCTTACAGAACTACTTGAACTGGTTGAGCAAGGGTGGCATATGTATCCCAGGACAGTATTCGCCATCTCTACGATCGACTGGATGTCAGAGTCATGCATGCATTGCCACCCATGGAGGTTACAGCACGTACTAATATGGGTGTTTCAGTATGGGTCAATATGTGGTACCTCAGAACAGAGAGTGCTGTTGATTTGTGAATGTAATCATCTCATGTACTCCACATGCACGTTGCAACAATAAATCGTGTGTGAATTGGAAACCTCTAAAAGGATGTACTATTTTTTCACCATATGTTGTGTGTGGTGGTCTTCAGTCCTGAGACTGGTTTGATGCAGCTCTCCATGCTACTCTATCCTGTGCAAGCTGCTTCATCTCCCAGTACGTACTGCAGCCTGCATCCTTCTGAATCTGCTTAGTGTATTCATCTCTTGGTCTCCCTCTACGATTTTTACCCTCCACGCTGCCCTCCAATACTAAATTGTTGATCCCTTGATGCCTCAGAACCGATCCCTTCTTCTAGTCAAGTTGTGCCACAAACTCCTCTTCTCCCCCATTCTACTTAATACCTCCTCATTAGTTATGTGATCTACCAATTTAATTTTCAGCATTCTTCTGTAGCACCACATTTCGAAAAATGGTTCAAATGGCTCTGAGCACTATGGGACTCAACTGCTGCGGTCATTAGTCCCCTAGAACTTAGAACTAGTTAAACCTAACTAACCTAAGGACATCACAAACATCCATGCCCGAGGCAGGATTCGAACCTGCGACCGTAGCGGTCTTGCGGTTCCAGACTGCAGCGCCTTTAACCGCACGGCCACTTCGGCCGGCACCACATTTCGAAAGCTTCTATTCTCTTCTTGTCCAAATTATTTATCGTCCATGTTTCACTTCCATACATGGCTACACTCCATACAAATACTTACAGAAACGACTTCCTGACACTTAAATCTATACTCGATGTTAACAAATTTCTCTTCTTCAGAAACGCTTTCCTTGCCATTGCCAGTCTAAATGTTATATTTCACGATATATAGGTAATTTATCCACCCCAGGAATCGATAATCTCAACGAGTTTTGTCTGTTATCGACATGGATATATGCAAGATACACGTCTGCCCATTACTGGAAAAATGGAGTCTTAACAGGATAAACAGGCAGTCGGATAACAAACGATAAAACAATATTTTTTTCGTGTGATATAATTACAAGTTAACAATTTCAAATTTTTTCCCGCTACTTGTACTATAAAAACCTTGCCTTCGCCAAATTTCAAGGTTCTTCATCAGTGGGAAGTACCCTTTAGCTTTCGTGAGAGAGTCTGCGTGTATCAAAATATATGACACAAATGGCAAAATCTTTCTAATTCATTGACTTATAGGGCTAAATTTTTTGTACGCCCTCAAGGGACCATAGATATGAAGTGTACTTGTTCCTGAGGAAAAAGGTGTTAACAGACGGACAGAGACAGTCGGACAACAAATTACAAAACAATATTTTCGTCATGCGATATAATTACAAATTAACGCTTTTAGGATTTTTGCGATCAGTTGTGCTGTGAAACCTTGCTCAGTGCCCAATTTCACGATTCTAGGTCAACGGGAAGTACCCTACAGGTTTTGATGAACGAATTTTCCAGTATCAAAATATATGACATAAATGGCCGTATCTTTTGGCTGCATTGACATGAATTTTAACTTGATACGTGTACAAGTTCCTGAGAAAAAGGGGTTTTAACCGTGGGATAGACAGGGAGACAGATGGACAGCAAAGTGATACTATACGGGTTCCATTTTAACCGACTGAGGTACAAAAGCCTAACAATGTAAATCTTTTTGTACATAACGAATTTGTATGCAGTTAATTAAGAAGGTATTCTAACGCCACAGAATAATGTTATACTGCAAAAAATAATGACTCAAATTAGAAAATAAATAATTTATTAAGAACGTTCTAACAAGGAAACATCACCAAGTTGGCCTCATATTTTTGGGAGAAAAAAGCACGCCTGCGAGATATCTGCCCCAACAATCGATCCCGCGCGAAAATTTTGGTCATAATTCTGACAGTACGCAATTATAACCTTTTAAAGGAACAACATTGTTTGTCACTCTCTCTGCTCCACTGCAACCGCGAAATAACGAAAGCGAAATGCGGCACACTGGCATTGTGGGAAGAGGTTAGTGAAACACTACTTAGACACTGGTAACATGGTTTCTTCACTGTGTCAAAGAGCGCGGTTTCTAAGAGCTGGTTAGAGAGATCGCTTTGCTTCGAAAATTTTTATGTTGCGATTCACAAATGCAGTGTAAATGAATGAAACATATTAATGTGTCATTATAGAAGTAGCGTAGCACTATTTAATTTTTAACATCGCTGTTGTGCCTAATTTTCTTGGTTTTTAAAACTCGAACTTTTAAAGTGAAGTACATTCGCGGGATATGCACTATTCTACGACGTTATTGCCGTAATTTAATAGTAATTCGGAATTCGTTAACTTCATTTCATAATAATTCATCAGCTTCTAAGGTACATTTATTCTGGATTTGAAGCATATATATATATATATATATATATATATATATATATACTACTGGCCATTAAAATTGCTATACCAAGAAGAAATGCAGACGATACACGGGTATTCATTGGACAAATATATTATACTAGAACTGACATGTGATTGCATTTTCACGCAATTTTGGTGCATAGATCCTGCGAAATCAATACCCAGAACAACCACCTCTGGCCGTAATAACGACCTTGATACGCCTGGGCATTGAGTCAAACACAGCTTGGATGGCGTGTACAGGTACAGCTGGCCATGCAGCTTCAACACGATACCACAGTTCGTCAAGAGTAGTGACTGGCGCATTGTGACGAGCCAGTTGCTCGGCCACCATTGACCAGACGTTTTCAATTGGTGAGAGATCTGGAGAATGTGCTGGCCAGGGCAGCAGTCGAACATTTGCTATATCCAGAAAGGCCCGTACAGGACCTGCAACATGCGGTCCTGCATTATCCTACTGAAATGTAGGGTTTCGCGGGGATCGAATGAAGGGTAGAGCCACGTGTCGTAACACATCTGAATTGTAACGTCCACTGTTGAAAGTGCCGTCAATGCGAACAAGAGGTGACCGAGACGTGTAACCAATGGCACCCCATACCATCACGCCGGGTGATACGCCAGTATGGCGATGACGAATACACAATTCCAATGTGTGTTCACCGCGATGTCGCCAAACACGGATGTGACCATCATGATGCTGTAAACAGAACCTGGATTCATCCGAAAAAATGACGTTTTGCCATTCGTGCACCCAGGTTCGTCGTTGAGTACACCATCGCAGGCGCTCCTGTCTGTGATGCAGCGTCAAGGGTAACCGCAGCCATGGTCTCCGAGCTGATAGTCCATGCTGCTGCAAACGTCGTCGAACTGTTCGTGCTTGTTGTCTTGCAAACGTCCCCTCTGTTGACTCAGGGATCGAGACGTGGCTGCACGATTCGTTACAGCATCCGGATAAGATGCCTGTCATCTCGACTGCTAGTAATACGAGGCCGTTGGGATCCAGCACGGCGATCCGTATTACCCTCCTGAACCCATCGATTCCATATCCTGCTAACAGTCATTAGATCTTGACCAACGCGAGCAGCAATGTCGCGCTACGATAAACCGCAATCGCAAGAGGCTACAATCCGACCTTTATCAAAGTCGGAAACGTGATGGTACGCATTTCTCCTCCTTACACGAGGCATCACAACAACGTTTCACCAGGCAACGCCGGTCAGCTGCTGTTTGTGTATGAGAAATCGGTTGGAAACTTTCCACATGTCAGCACGTTATAGGTGTCGCCACCGGCGCCAACCGTGTGTGAATGCTCTGAAAAGCTAATCATTTGCATATCGCAGCATCTTCTTCCTGTCGGTCAAATTTCACGTCTGTAGCACGTCATCTTCGTGGTGTAGCAATTTTAATGGCCAGTAGTGTAGTTGCAAAATATCAATACTAGAATATTGTTAAAATAGTATTGAACTTAAAATTACTTGAAGTACAGATATTATGTCCTCATATTACTTATTGTTTTTCGCTTAGAATTACATGTGTTCTCGAACAAGATTTGAAAATATGTTAGGCATATGTGTCCATGTCGCCTCTCAACTTTCCGCAAATAGGAGGGCCCTGGTTGTCACTCAACTTCACAGTTTTTCGTGCTCGCTCATTAAACAGCGAGTGAAAAATACCCAGTGATGGAGAAAATTTAAGAATCGTACTTTCAGATGTTATATCTGCGTTCTATCAGAATTATGGCCCAAATTTTCGCGCGATATCGACTCCTGGGGCTGATATCTTGTAAGTGTGCTTTTTTCTCCTTAACATATGAGGTCAAGTTGATGATGTTTCCTTGGAAATGCAGTACCAGGAACTGACTCGTTTTAAGTGCATAAAAGAAAGGTTATGTTTCAAGTGCCATTAATTCAGAAGCACTACGTTTTGTTTGTGATAATACCAGTATATTAATACAGCAGCGGTGTTTTAACTGGTAGAATTGTTTCCAGCAAAAACCATTTAGCGTTTCTTTTAATTTTTTTTTTTTTTACAAGAGAATAACAAAATTAAATTCTAGACAAAAATTCTCACTATCGACTCCTGTTTCTTACACAAGTCTACTGCTGTGTTGTTGAGGAATAAATGTCAACATGATCAACAGGTCTTTCCGTTTTGCAGCTTTCGGATGAAGTACAGCATGGCATACATCTTCCACGCGCATTCCTGTTCTGATTACATTGACTTTTTTTCGTTCTGCTGTTTCAGAGTAAGAAGTTTTTAGAGCTATTTGAGATGGATTGGTAGACACACTATTATCATACTACATTTGGCGATCTTTACTCGTCTGCACTAGGAACAATACTTCAGCAGCCGGCCGGAGTGGCGGAGCGGTTAAAGGCGCTACAGTCTGGAACCGCACGACCGCTACGGTCGCAGGTTCGAATCCTGCCTCGGGCATGGATGTGTGTGATGTCCTTAGGTTAGTTAGGTTTAAGTAGTTCTAAGTTCTAGGGGACTGATGACCACAGCAGTTGAGTCCCATAGTGCTCAGAGCCATTTGAACCAGCCAATACTTCAGCAGCATCTTTATAATAAAACAAGTCGTTTGTATATGTTGGAATTACATGGACTGGGTCCACATCCATGAACAGTGTGCTGTAAATTCTGCGGAACAAAGGCGTTGTTTACCTTTCATTGTTTCTCTATAATCACAGAATCTCTTTCGTTGCTCAGAAAGCTGCGTCCACTCACCAGAAACTTGTGCGTTATCTCTTCAGATGAACCAAGGCTAAAAGGAGGAGTCCTTGAGTCATGGCTATTGGAACTCCAGATGGAAGCACCGGTTCGCACGAAGACAATGTTGAGACGTGGTATACAGGGTGTTGCAAAAAGGTACGGCCAAACTTTCAGGAAACATTCCTCACACACAAATAAAGGAAAGATGTTATGTGGACATGTGTCCGGAAACGCTTAATTTCCATGTTAGAGCTCATTTTAGTTTCGTCAGTATGTACTGTACTTCCTCGATTCACCGCCAGTTGGCCCAATTGAAGGAAGGTAATGTTGACTTAGGTGCTTGTGTTGACATGCGACTCATTGCTCTACCGTACTAGCATCAAGAACATCAGTACGTAGCATCAACAGGTTAATGTTCATCACGAACGTGGTTTTGCAGTCAGTGCAATGTTTACAAATGCGGAGTTGGCAGATGCCCATTTGATGTATGGATTAGCACGAGGCAATAGTCGTGGCGTGGTACGTTTGTATCGAGACAGATTTCCAGAACGAAGGTGCCCCGACAGGAAGACGTTCGAAGCAATTGATCGGCGTCTTAGGGAGCACGGAACATTCTAGCCTATGACTCGTGACTGGGGAACACCTAGAACGACGAGGACACCTGCAATGGACGAGGCAATTCTTCGTGCAGTTGACGATAACCCTAATGTCAGCGTCAGAGAAGTTGCTGCTCTACAAGGTAACGTTGACCACGTCACTGTATGGAGAGTGCTACGGGAGAACCAGTTGTTTCCGTACCATTTACAGTGTGTGCAGGCATTATCAGCAGCTGATTGGGATCCACGGGTACACTTCTGCGAATGGTTCATCCAACAATGTGTCAATCCTCATTTCAGTGCAAATGTTCTCTTTACGGATGAGGCTTCATTCCAACGTGATCAAATTGTAAATTTTCACAATCAACATGTATGGGTTGACGAGAATACGCACGCAATTATGTAATCACGTCATCAACACGGATTTTCTGTGAACGTTTGGGCAGGAATTGTTGGTGATGTCTTGATTGGGTCCCGTGTTCTTCCACCTACGCTCAATGGAGCACGTTATCAGGATTTCATACGGGATACTCTACCTGTGCTGCTAGAACATGTGCCTTTACAAGTACGACACAACATGTGGTTCATGCACGATGGAGCTGCTGCACATTTCAGTCGAAGTGTTCGTACGCTTCTCAACAACAGATTCGGTGACCGATGGATTGGTAGAGGCGGACCAATTCCATGGCCTCCACACTCTCCTGACCTCAACCCTCTTGACTTTCATTTAAGGGGGCATTTGAAAGCTCTTGTCTACGCAACCCCGGTACCAAATGTGGAGACTCTTCGTGCTCGTATTGTGGACGGCTGTGATACAATACGCCATTCTCCAGGGCTGCATCAGCGCATCAGGGATTCCATGCGACGGAGGGTGGATGCATGTATCCTCGCTAACGGAGGACATGTTGAACATTTCCTGTAACAAAGTGTTTGAAGTCATGCTGGTACGTCTTGTTGCTGTGTGTTTCCATTCCATGATTAATGTGATTTGAAGAGAAGTAATAAAATGAGCTCTAACATGGAAAGTAAGCGTTTCCGGGCACATGTCCACATAACATATTTTCTTTCTTTGTGTGTGAGGAATGTTTCCTGAACGTTTGGCTGTACCTTTTTGTAACACCCTATGTACTGATATTTAGGCAAATGTGGAAGGGAGAACCCACCAATCTAGCTTTCTTTTCACACTACCTGTTCATTTAACAATATATAATCATAAATTTGTTTTCTTTATAAATTAAAAAATTTGTGAAGTGAATTGGCTTTTACAAGAGAAATCAAAACAAGATCAACATGACAATAATTTCAAAGCCACGGACCTCCAGCCCGCCCGTTATTGGATGAAACAGCAGACACAGTTTCTCTTAGTAAATTCCCTTCAGCAACACATGAAAACATTTTATTTTGGAAACTGTACGTCGAAAGGTTCGGGCTTAAGATGCTCACCTTTGTTTAATGGTTAAGCAAATTAGGAAACAATTATGACTAGGATAAGGCTTGCTTCAAAGCGATCACCCTTTTCATTTCAATCAGCAACCAAGGTGCGACTGGATCCGAACCCGTCCCTTTTGATAATATTACTCTGACTAAAGGCCAGGTGACAGGTGGCTGCTAATATGTCAAAAGTTAAAACTGCTTCTCAGTTATGAAGGCCGCTCTGAAGGGACGTTTTAAAACATTACGTATAAGCAGTTATTACACGAGAACTCACTCAGCGGATACATAACATCCAGTTAAAAATACACCAATAATGACCCGGTCTTTCAATGACTGGAACGCAAGGCTTAGTACAACAGGTAGTTCAGATTATCTCAAATACAATTACAATCAAGGGATTGAACCGGTTGAAGTCTAAATCTAACAACAAGACCCCTGTTTGTTTAACGGCAACCTGTGCCTTGATACAATTGTTCCGACTGTATTTCCGACCAAGAGCTGATTCATTAAAACATTAATGATGAGATGTAAACTAGAAAGAAATGGCAATATAATATCAGAAAAATTTTTCAAACGACATCTAGTGTCTTAGTACAATACTACGGCCTGTATTTACGACCAAAGAGCCGACCGAGTAAAACTCTGAGGGTCGAGTACAAACCAGAAAATAATTTGGAGGTCAGGTCGACAATGACACCAATCACTACGATGATTACAGAATGTTGCCGGCCGTAGTGGCCGAGCGGTTCTAGGCGCTTCAGTCTGGACCCGCGCGACCGCTACGGTCGCAGGTTCGAATCCTGCCTCGGGCATGGATGTGTGTTATGTCCTTAGGTTAGTTAGGTTTAAGTAGTTCTGAGTTCTAGGGGACTGATGACCTCAGAGGTTAAGTTCAAAAATGGCTCTGAGCGCTATGGGACTTAACATCTGAGGTCATCAGTCCCCTAGAACTTAGAACTAATTAAACCTAACTAACCTAAGGACATCACACACATCCATGCCCAAGGCAGGATTCGAACCTGCGACCGTAGCGGTCGCGCGGCTCCAGACTGAAGCGCCTAGAACCGCTCGGCCAACACGGCCGGCCAGAAGTTAAGTCCCATAGTGCTCAGAGCCATTTGAACCATGTTACTCCCCTTTACCACCAATCAGCTACATGGATCCACGGTGCGTCGCGGCGGTTACTGAGAGGTGCCGATGACAGCCAGGTAGAAGGGGGCAGCCAGGCCGCGAGCGGTCGTCCGACACGAATGTTGGCAACCATCCGACGGGATGTCGGCCTACTGCTTTTAGTAGACGCTGAAGTACTCCGGTATCGTTACTCTGCGCAAGCCTTCCTCGCGGACCTCGTGGCTTTGGCTGCTCGGACCTCGTGACCGCCTCTTGTCGCGACGTACCTCCAATCCTGAAACTTGGTGCCTCTCCACTCGGACCAGCGAACCCGTATGTATATCGACAAGCAAAGAGCTTCTGAGGACACAACCCAAAGATACCAACACTTCCTCACAGATACTGGCAAGAGGGATAGTCGATACTACCCTTGAGCTAGCGACGCCAGACAGGTCTACTAACTTAATGGCGCCACTGCTCAAATGTGCCATCTAGTTATGCATATTTTCTCCATCATTTGACGGGGAAGAAGCCTAGGGACATGCAACAGAGAACCGAGAACACAAGATCACTGAAAAAACGTGTTTTGTGAAAAAATGGCACTTGACTCAGTGCAGCAAAAATCCTCGTCCGGACATCAATATTTACACTCATGTTCAGAAAAACAGAACACCTTTAACGACTTGAGACAGAACGTTCATATTCACAGGACATGTAAATTGTATTGTATGTTAATCGGGGACCTAGAAACGATGGAGAGGCTCCGTCCCGGCCGCAGCCGCAGTGGTCCACAACCCCACGACGACTGCCGCAGTCCACTTCACCCCTCCGCCATCCCACACCGAACGCAGGGTTATTGTGCGGTTCGGCCCCCGGTCCCGCTACATCGACAGGACGTTCTCCTTCCTATCGCGTTTTATTTTTCATTATTCGAGAAAGTGCAAACTAATTTTGAATTGGATTGGTGTACATGGCTTCCAGTTATAGAGGGCGTTCAAAAATTCAGCGTCCAGACTGACAGATATGGTGACAGAGACAACAACAAACATATTTCGGCCGGCCGGAGTGGCCGAGCGGTTAAAGGCGCTACAGTCTGGATCCGCACGACCGCTACGGTCGCAGGTTCGAATCCTGCCTCGGGCATGGATGTGTGTGATGTCCTTAGGTTAGTTAGGTTTAAGTAGTTCTAAGTTCTAGGGGACTTATGACCACAGCAGTTGAGTCCCATAGTGCTCAGAGCCAAACATATTTCGTTAGGCAACCAGGTATCGTAAATGCACACTGAGTAAGCAATAAGCGTGTGTAAGTATGCAGTGGCGAAGGAGATAAGCAAAACTACCTTTTTCAGACATCGTTACACTAAAGTTGATTTGAAGTAGGTAATGTTGTGACGTCCTGACTTTCGCACTGAGCATGTAGCGCCGTAGTGCCCGCGTGACGATCAGAGTACTTAACACGGAGCGCTGCACACGTAGCCCAGAGAAGGAGATCTAGTGGGGTGCGCTCGAGGCACCGTACCCCATTAGATTTCCTTCGTTGGGCTACATGAAAACCGAAGTGTATTCTAACCCAGTGAACTAGAGATGGGCAAACTGAAACACCTAACTGTTTCGAAACAAATGAAACAGTACAATGTAATGTTTCGATACGCTGTTTCGAAACAGTGAAACAGTTTGTGTTTAGTAATCTAATAAACCCACACATTTTATCATCTTGAGTGTCTACTCTATAAGTATGTCCATATAAACACAAATGAGGTGCGAGAGCGCTAATCATATCGCAGAAAGCATGAAACTATCACTTAGGCGTCTTGGCGGTTTCGTATTTCCTGCAGCAAATGCGCTACTTTCGTGTCGTGTGACTTTCATACTTTTCAATTGGCTGAGGACAGCCATAGCTGAAGACAGAAGAACCACCACGAACGGAACTGGAGGTGGGAGCAAACTGCAGAAACAACGGATATGCTACTGGGATTCCCATATTCTGTTAGTATGGGTAATATACCCATCCTGCTAATTTCCATTCACACAAAGGGAATCATTGTGGATAATAGGCACAGTGACTATAGACTCACAAATAACGCCAAATAATTCGAATAAATAACAAAATATAACAGAAAAAATTTTGTCTTTCAAGGTGTTTCGAACCGTTACTATAAATTCACCATGCTTCCCAGCCCTTCCCGTTCCCCATTACAGTATCAGTGATACGTCAAACAGATCGCTAGCAATTATACCTACATCAAATTTATGTATACGTCACTCTACGCCTTTTTTTATTCAAAATGTTGTAGGCTTACTTGCGTTTCTTAATGTGATTACTGTATATGAACAGAGAAGCGTATGTTATAAAAAAGTGTAATTTAACTGAATGATTTTCACATATTTATTATTTTGAATGTGAATAGTATGCGTTGTTTCATTGTTTGGTTAGTGTTTATAAAGCAGATGTTTTAACAGGACAGTCAGCTAGAAACGAAGGTTTATTTTCGGATATCTTAAGCTTCATGCTATTGCTTGTCAAAAAGATTTCGACACTCTTGAAAGTGTTTCAAAAATGGTTCAAATGGCTCTGAGCACTATGGGACTTAACATCTGTGGTCATCAGTCCCCTAGAACTTAGAACTACGTAAACCTAACTAACCTAAGGACATCACACAACACCCCGTCATCACGAGGCAGAGAAAATCCCTGACCCCGCCGGGAATCGAATCCGGGAACCCGGGCGTGGGAAGCGAGATTGAAAGTGTTTCATAAAGTGTTATGTTTTGTTTCAGTACCTGTGCCGAGCCCGAATCTCGTCCGACACAGAGCGGAATGAAACATCACAGTTTCGATGCAATTAGTCCGTTCCAAGCACAGGTGGACTGAAACAGCCTTATTTTGAAACAACGATACAGTTTCTGTGTCTGGCTCGAGATCGAATCTGGTCCGGTTATCCGAGACAGGGGCGGAATGAAACACCACTGTTTCGAAACAGTGAACCACAGCCGTTCCGAAACACTGAAACAGTTCCATGTATCGATACACTGTATCGAAACATAGAAACAGTGGCCAAGTTTACAGTGAACTCAATGAGGAAATAGCTATGACTCTAGTACCGGCCACACACGAACAGAACACGACACGCATTCTCTGTCGAACACAGGACGCTCTGTTAGTCGATACCAAATGTGCACTGAATTTCATTTTTGCTCCGTATCCACTAAGTATGTATTTCCGACACCAGGCTGCTTAATGAAATATATTTATTGTTACCTTCGTCGTTATTTCTGTCAGTATGGGCACTGAATTTTTGAACACCCTGTACAATGCGCTGAAAATGTTTCTACAGAAACGTACTGGTGTTGAAGCACAAGAGAAATTGTTTTCAGGAGAATATTTTCTGCCGTTAGGGTGTTTAGATACAAAAAAGTCACATATTCCTGTAGGAGACATGTTGGTCAAAACTAGAAGAAAAAATTTCCTGTATGTCCGAAAACCTATGCCTGTTTCGAAAGGGCCGTTGAAGACTCCCAGTTCAAAGCTTACATTTTATGTACAGATTCGGCAGCACTCACAAGGAGGGCTATACGCACATGTGGGCAGATGGAAATGCTCAAGCAATCGTGGAGGTGAGGCGTCACGATCGCTTTAGTATCAGGGTTTGGCAGGAATTGTCAGTGACTTTGCCAAACAAATTAATATCTAAAGTATTTTATCCGTAATAGACGCAGTTGAATTCCGTGACTGCTTCTTTATAGGATGTAGAATAATAAGTGCTACAAGTCACAACAGAAGGTTAATAAGCGCTGTTTTACCGATTTCTGCGCTATGAATTACCACCGCTATTGGGTAACATTACCTTTGCAGAGAGTTTATGCACGACGGGGCACTACCCCATTTCCTATGGATTGTGCGAACAGTACCTCACCGCAACGTTTCAAAGGTGATGTACGTGTTGAGGGGGGGTCTCGTAACACTACACGGGCCTGAATCCGTTGGTTCTCTGGCTGCGAGGACTGTTAAATGCATTGGAGTATGCCCGATCTATCGGCAATGCAGAGATGGTACGGTAGCGCATGACCAATGCATTCGTGTGGTGCCAGATGTATTTGAAAGAATGCGTGATTCATTGCGAAGAAGGGCTGAAGAATGTGTCAGGATGCGTGCTACGCACATGGATCACTGCCTATAGTATCTACTTACGTAACAGACAGATGCGAACCATAAGACAGATTGGCTAATATCTCTACAGGATTATTTCCTGACCTATCATTAAAGGGACTTTTCTTCTAGTTTTCTTCCTGTAGGAATATTGTAAATAAGGTGGATATGTCATTTCGATTTTTGTAAGTTATCGATATGCACGTCAGACAGACAGAGAGAGAGAGAGAGAGAGAGAGAGAGAGAGAGAGAGTTATGGTACTGTTAAACAATCTTTAGTCTCTTTGTAGCGCAGTCTTTGCGTCTGGGCTGTCTGATACATAATTGTTGAAGTCTGGTAGGCAGTGTGCGTATTCAGTAATGCTGTGTTGACTGGTGATTGTATCTGTTAGATGAAGAAATATTTATTGTAAAGGACAGCAAGAATGAATATTATGTACATATTGAATTGCGAAAAGACTATGAATTTTGAATATTGTTATTATTATTATTTGAAGAGAAAAAGTTTGAGATCAGACTGCAGCACTGCGCAGCTAGGTTGTCGGGATGAGTATTGTCAGCTACTTAATTGTTCACTTGCTCAGAGCAGAGGGATGGAACAGCCCCCTTCCCTGAGTCATGCATGAACACATAAAGCGATTAAGCTGTTCGGTTTTTCTAGAAATTCTTTGTTAACATAGGTCCCTTTTAAATCATTGTTCACTTTGTTAAGCCTAGTATTGTTCAGACCAAAGCATGTGTGAAGATAACGCAAAGTTTTACTCTGTCTTTTTGAACATATACTTCATTCTAAAATAGTTATCTTGGAATATCATTCCATAGGAATAGTTACTCTCCCCATCGCACTGTTTAAGGAATGTTTATCATTACACATTACCACACTGCACCATATGGTATGCAACAGTTTGAATATTGTTTGGAAAATTTATTGAAAAATAGAAATCCAGCTTGCCGCTGCCTGATTACTGTTATGCTTTCGAGAAATCTGCAACAATGACGTCAAGACACGAGGTAAGTGGAAATTTTGATTAGAGCCAGATAATTGTTTTACTTCAGTCGCGCATTTAATATAAGGGCAAGTTGTATTCAGACGAGTTCAGTTCAAATTCGTTACTGAGTAGGCAACGGTCAGCAAAGGAATTTAAACGGAATAACAGTTTGTGTGCATATAGTTGTAATACGTAGACTTTTTAACACGAGGGGCTAAATTTCGTACAGAAACACATAGTGAGGAACTTACAATATGTGACCTTTTTTTTTAAACACACTGCGTAAATGTTGTTGGTGGAAGAGCACTTGTATCTGTAACATAAGGTTACACCGTCGCGTTCTGGCCCTAGAATGGCCATTCGGGCAGACCGACCTCCGTGTGTTCCTATGCGAATGGTGTAATCTGAAGCAGTATGGAAGGACATGTGGTTAGCACATCACTCTTCCGACCGGTGTTAGGATTCTTGACACATGAACCGCTACTAATCGCTCGAGCAGCTCCTGAGTTGGCCTAACGAAGCTGAATGCATCCCGTACGAGTCCTCCCACCAAGGAAAAGTCCTTACAGTTCTGGGAATCGAACCCAGATTCGTCGAATGGCAGTCAGCTGCTCTGATCAGCTGCAGAGGACATTAGTAACCTAGTTTGCCGTAAATATGATTGAGATTAATGCACCTCACTGTAAGGTCGCCTTGAAGAAAAACCGTTGAACTGCTCAGCTCAAATTAGTTTTCGTGTCACTAAACTGTTACAGCAAAAAAATGGTTCAAATGGCTCTCAGCACTATGGGACTTAACTTCTGTGGTCATCAGTCCCCTAGAACTTAGAACTACTTAAACCTAACTAACCTAAGGACATCACACAATCCATGCCCGAGGCAGGATTCGAACCTGCGACCGTAGCGGTCGCGCGGTTCCAGACTATGACGCCTAGAACCGCTCGGCCACTGCGGCCGGTTGTTTCAGCAAAATCTTAGCTGCAGAGTAGCTATTATCGGTTTTTTCAATCTCTTGTGGACTGAAGAAAGTAAATGTCTATAGAGCTTAAACTCTAGTGAATCTCACTGACATCCGGTCCTTGCTTTAGTTGACACGTTCACAGTAGCTACTGTTGACTATGGTTTGGATTGTGTTTTTGTAATAAATGCAATTCCTATTTATTTCTTCTGATTTAGGACATACAGACTACATGGCATTTCAGTGTAGTACTTCCAAGATAATTTTATTCTGGAAGAAACGAACCTCTTAAATTGACAACGGTGCCTAGACCTAGTTTCTTTCCCTGAGTCATCGTAATTCATCAAATGTGTTACCGACCTTGATCTGTTGTCAGGTCAGTATTAAGATCAGCCTTTCCTTGCTGACCCGCTGTAGTTGTTCATGATTGGCTTGTAAGGATTATTTTTTGTAGGAGAGTCCAGTAGTCGATGGGTATTCAAAGTATGCTGATATTCTGTAAGGTGGTACACGGACTTCGGTAGTGTGCCGAAATTCTGCGCTGCTCTTCCTCCTATTCTTCTGCTGTTAACTGGCACATTGTTGACAGCGTATTCTTGCCTGCGTGGCAGCATGCACATTGATCGTAGCGTTTCTGTCACATCATTCTTGCTAAATGGTTTCTGAGGGGGCTTAAGTGGATTGTTTACAGAGGCACTGTCAGATACTGCCTCAGTATAACTGCCTAACTGCAAGAGAGGGAGGGACTCTTTGTAACGTTCTACATCCAAAGCATTTGCATGAAGTGACTGAAGAGACCTCACAACAGGCAGGGGGATCGACCGCCCGCAAACAACTTTTGCGTACGGCCTCTTTGAAGGATAAGTTGTAACATGAAGTAAGTTCACATACTTGTCATCGTCCGCTAATTTCTGGACGGATTCGATCTGCTGCTAAATATCTCCCTCCTTAGTGAACACACGCAAATGATGTTAGCTTGTTTGTTTCTGTAACGTACTGTCGGCCACATCGCCACTGCATTATTGTCATCTCGTTTTCATTAATATGGCTTAACGTAAACAACTGTAGCAAGTTTTGACTTTCGGAGTCTATAGCGTCGCGCCTCGTATCATACGTTGATGAATGGCTTTTATTTTGCAAAGGCAGTTCACGTATCCTGTGCGTACAACGAAGTATTTAGAAGCAGTTCTGGTCTACAGAGCGAAGTGGCACAGTGGTCGAAGTGCTAACCTCGCCTATGGGAGGACTGGTGTTCAAATGTCACTTTCGTCATACAGCTTTAGGTTTTCCGTAGTTTACCTGTACCAGATCAAGAGAAAGCAACGTCCGATTTCTTGCCGCATCCTTATAAAACCCAAGCTTTTACTTCGTCTCCCAACGGGTCTTCGTTGACGGAACGTCAATTCCTATCGTTCGTTCTTCATGTAGGTCTCAAAGTTCATTGAAAATATTTCGGAACAATGTACCGGTGAGTGTTTTTCGCGGCTCGTCATCCACTGTCAGAAGATGGTGTTTTAAAAGTCCGCACGTGCCTCATATCATGACTGTGGAGCGTATATGTATGTATGTATGTGTGTGTGTGTCTTAACATTATTCGCTTGGAGAATCCGGGAGGTTCCTCAGCTGCATGATTGGCTCGCTTTACCCCCTACTTTTCGTCACGTGTATTGGCATGTATTAAGGTTTTCTGCTTCGTAGGGATGGCTGTTACGGGTACAGCGCTGTTGGTGTGGATAGGAAGAGGATGAGAATTATTAGTTACGCTGCGTGACAAGACCTCACCCTTTGACAGATGGCGGAGAGGTTCCTAATTTAACCTTTTCGGTCATGATGTCCTCATATAAGGACATACTAAATAAATGCTTAGTGTATTAAAATTCGTTAAATTTTACCATTTGTGATTGTTGTTCTCATATTGTCACAAGCAGAGAGTTTGAGAACAGTGTCGACATCTCCTGTCAATCTGTGGTCTACAGCTACATTAACACCTATATGGTTACTCTGCAATTCACACTTAAGTGCCTGGCAGTGGGTCCATCGAACCATTTTCATACTACTTCTCTACCATTCCATTCTAGAATGGCGCGTGGGAAAAAGGAACACCTAAATCTTTCCGATCGAGCTCTGATTTCTCTTATTTTATTATGATGATCATTTCTCGCTAAGTAGGTGGGTGTCAACAAAATATTTTCGCATTCGGAAGAGAAAGATGGTGATCGAAATTTCGTAAATAGATCTCACCGCAAAGAAGACCGCCTTTGTTTCAGTGACTGCCAGCCCAACTCGCGTATATCAGAGAGACTCTCACCCCTATTGCGCGATAACACAAAACAAAACTGAATGTGCACAGTCACATGGTCACTTCCCAGTAATCTTTGTACCTCCCATCAGTCGCTTAATATCTTCTGAGTTTCAGGTAAAAAAATTTATTTGTACCTAGAAAGTGCATTCTTAAGGATGAAAACTAAAGGTGTCTTCAGAACGAAAGGTAAGTTACATATTTATAACTTTATACACGTCTCCAAATGAGGACATTGTGACTGAAAGGCTATAATAGCATAGAAATTTAGGACATTATTTCGCTCTCTTTTTAGTCATCTTACGGTGATTTCCCAGTGCCCCGAGTCAAGACAGAAGAAGAAGTTACAGAGCTTCTTAATTCATCTGAAATTGACCATCTACCAGATGATTCTGACGATAATTTTGAACAAGAGGACAGTGATGGAAGTCATGTTAGACGTTTTATATCATACGATGTATTGCACGCTGAGTAACCTAGACGCAAAGACCGCTAAATGCATGGTAAGTGACACTGAGATAATCACGAAACACTCGTCCCATCCAAACGACAATGCAATGGCAGCGAGAATGTTATTGTTGCATACGAGTTGGTTACAGCGCAGCCAACCTAAACCTGAATAAGAAAAATATCCATTCTAATTATAACAGACCGAAAGGTAGCTTTGAATGTCCAGTCAATTGTCTGTTCACGTACTTTGCATACGGACATGGCAGGGCGACAGCCACGCGTATTGGGCATTTAACGGGCTTTACACACTAAGACAACATGCAGTTAGCTGCTTTTGAAACCGAACACTATTTTCGACAGCCATTTTTGACGGCTTATAGCCGGTTTTGCAACCTGGAACATATTCCCCCATGAGGCGCTGAAAAAATCTATACTGCCGTGTACCCACCTCAAAATCGACATAAAATGAATTTGGCAGCTTTTTCATTTGGGCTACTCAGATGTACGTTTTTTATGAGTTTTCTTTTTGTAATAGCATTTTTTATTATTGATTCTGGAGATCCCCTTATCATCGGAGCGCAAAACAATGATGACAATGAACAAGACCATCCTGAAATAGATATTGTGCCTGAAACTGATGTGATGGACGTTGTTGATCTAGAGTGGCATCATAATTTTAGACAATTAGCACCTAAAAAAGATACACTGTGAAGGAAAAGAGGACTCACTTCAATATATTTTACCGAGTGGTACAACTGTTACTCTGAGCCGGTGGTAACCTTGAGAGTCCCTACCAATTTTTAAAAAAATGTTTCATTGATGTTCTTATACAGAAATGTGTGAAACGCACAAATATTTATGCAGTTTACAGAACTGTAGGCAATTTTGCACTTACGACAGAAAAAGAAATACTCTCACCTATAGGAATTCACATTATGATGGGAAATTTGAGATACCCCAGGATTATATGGTACCGGAAGCTGCAGCTATGTATTTTCCAAATAGCAGACACTATGTCAGTTAAACGGTTCCTCAAACTGAAACAGAACTTCCACTGTGTTGACATAACAAGTGATCCTGATAAAAATGATCGATTTTGGAAAGTCAGACCAATATACAATTCCATAAGAGAACAGTTGCTGTGTTTACCAGTAGAAGATATTGAATGTAAAACAGTATATGAAGGGCAAACACCGAAACCATGGGGAATAAAAGTATTTGCACTCTGTGGACCAAGCGGTTAAATGTTTGATTTTATAATATATCAATGCTCGACGACAGAACTTGATCCAGCAATATAAAAAATTTTTGGTCTTGGTGCATCAGTAGTGGTGAAATTAGCAGAAACACTCAATAAAACAAATGTGCTTTTCATTTTCGATAATTATTTCTCAAAATATAGTCTCCCACAATATTTAAGAAATAGGAATATGTACGCAATATGTACGGTGCGCCAAAGTCGCTTCAAGAACCCACTATCTTCGAGTGACAAAGACATGGAAAAACGTGATAGAGGCTCTGCTGAGGAACTGATAAGTGAAGATGGAGAAGTTATAATAACAAAATGGTATGACAATAAGCCAGTGGTAATGGCGTCGAATTTTGTGGGAATTGGAAACAAATACGTATGTAAAAGATGGGATAACACTGAAAAGAAATATGTTGAAATCGACCGGCCAAAAGTTATTTAAGTTTACAATCAATCGATCGATTTTCTGATCACAATGTATCGCATATTCATCAGATTGCGAAAGTGGACGCAATTGATAATGCATGCGTAAATGCATTGAATGAGGTCAAGAAAAATGCATCAGAATTAGGTGTTCCTAAAAATAAGACCTTTGATTTGCTTCTCTTTAGGGCAAGTGTGGCCAAGGCACTGACAAAAGTAGATAAGCCAGCTGCTAGGAAAAGGGGACGTCCCACTAGTGAGAGTTCAATGCCATCTTCAAGTACTACAAAATGAGCCAGTGCGGATGTTCGTGCAGGAGCTGACGTTCGTTTGGACAACGTTGCAGATCTTCCAGTGGTCAGTGACAAAAAAAAATCATTTGACAGGAGCAAGAAAACGGGTTACAAAGGCAAAAGAATTTTATTGTGTAAAATGTAACATTCATTTATGTTTGGATGGAAAAAAATTGTTTCTTTGATTGTCATTCTTCACAAGTGTAAAACCATTGTGTATGTCTATAATCATTAAATAAACTTTGTGTAATTTATGTATTTTGGTGAAATAAAATCAAATAAAATACTTTGACTTTTCGACTTATGTAGCACCCACATGAACACAATAACCTCATTTGGGCACCTCGGAATATTTTATACATCTGAAAAATCACAATTTAATTCAAAGAACTGGATAGCAAAGCCATGATTTTTTTTTTCGGAGAAAAGTAATTCGTGACCGAAAGGGTTAATTCAGGACTTTGGTGCATAGTCTGGTGAACAGCGACTGCACACCATCACCTCGCGTCTCCTCGTCGGACAAATCTCAGAGATAAAATTTTCTCTCATCGCCATTATTCCAACCCACTGCTCGGGCCGAGCGTCATCTCCTAGCAAGGCCACGAAGACAGATAGTGTGACAAGAAATTTAATTTTTTAAGAACTGACATATTATTAATTATAAGTATGCAACCTTAGTAAATGTTTATACAGAAATTAACTGTGTCACTATTGCTTAAATATATACAAAATATTTACATTACCGGTTGCGGCAAGTAGTTGCCATTCTAAGATATGCTTAATCCACTAATGACTTGCCGAAGTCGGTCAAGTGAATACTTCATATACACTCCTGGAAATGGAAAAAAGAACACATTGACACCGGTGTGTCAGACCCACCATACTTGCTCCGGACACTGCGAGAGGGCTGTACAAGCAATGATCACACGCACGGCACAGCGGACACACCAGGAACCGCGGTGTTGGCCGTCGAATGGCGCTAGCTGCGCAGCATTTGTGCACCGCCGCCGTCAGTGTCAGCCAGTTTGCCGTGGCATACGGAGCTCCATCGCAGTCTTTAACACTGGTAGCATGCCGCGACAGCGTGGACGTGAACCGTATGTGCAGTTGACGGACTTTGAGCGAGGGCGTATAGTGGCCATGCGGGAGGGCGGGTGGACGTACCGCCGAATTGCTCAACACGTGGGGCGTGAGGTCTCCACAGTACATCGATGTTGTCGCCAGTGGTCGGCGGAAGGTGCACGTGCCCGTCGACCTGGGACCGGACCGCAGCGACGCACGGATGCACGCCAAGACCGTAGGATCCTACGCAGTGCCGTAGGGGACCGCACCGCCACTTACCAGCAAATTAGGGACACTGTTGCTCCTGGGGTATCGGCGAGGACCATTCGCAACCGTCTCCATGAAGCTGGGCTACGGTCCCGCACACCGTTAGGCCGTCTTCCGCTCACGCCCCAACATCGTGCAGCCCGCCTCCAGTGGTGTCGCGACAGGCGTGAATGGAGGGACGAATGGAGACGTGTCGTCTTCAGCGATGAGAGTCGCTTCTGCCTTGGTGCCAATGATGGTCGTATGCGTGTTTGGCGCCGTGCAGGTGAGCGCCACAATCAGGACTGCATACGACCGAGGCACACAGGGCCAACACCCGGCATCATGGTGTGGGGAGCGATCTCCTACACTGGCCGTACACCACTGGTGATCGTCGAGGGGACACTGAATAGTGCACGGTACATCCAAACCGTCATCGAACCCATCGTTCTACCATTCCTAGACCGGCAAGGGAACTTGCTGTTCCAACAGGACAATGCACGTCCGCATGTATCCCGTGCCACCCAACGTGCTCTAGAAGGTGTAAGTCAACTACCCTGGCCAGCAAGATCTCCGGATCTGTCCCCCATTGAGCATGTTTGGGACTGGATGAAGCGTCGTCTCACGCGGTCTGCACGTCCAGCACGAACGCTGGTCCAACTGAGGCGCCAGGTGGAAATGGCATGGCAAGCCGTTCCACAGGACTACATCCAACATCTCTACGATCGTCTCCATGGGAGAATAGCAGCCTGCATTGCTGCGAAAGGTGGATATACACTGTACTAGTGCCGACATTGTGCATGCTCTGTTGCCTGTGTCTATGTGCCTGTGGTTCTGTCAGTGTGATCGTGTGATGTATCTGACCCCAGGAATGTGTCAATAAAGTTTCCCCTTCCTGGGACAATGAATTCACGGTGTTCTTATTTCAATTTCCAGGAGTGTATTTTTGAGCGACCGTGACGAAACAAATTATTACACAAATTTCATTTCAATCAAAATTGTTCTGCAACGCGAAGTATTCATTCTGGAAGGTTGCAGTGTCAACTGTTCATTATTGATAACCTATCAACACCGATTGATGTTTCGCTCACTTGACTGTGCATAGGCAGGACATTGATGTTATTGATGACCTGCTTATTCATACGATCTTCTCGCATAGCCATAAATGACCCTCATTGCTTTGGTTCTTCTTGTGAAAATGCCTACTAATATCTTCAGTTTTCTTAGTTGTTGTATTCAAGGATTTTTCCAACTGACAGTTTGTGACACGGACATAGGGAAAGACAGATTTGCTTCTTATTTGTTGCCAAGCAACCAAACGTCTTTAGACTATACCCGGCAGCTCATCATTCTCTACGGAGCTTACGAGGCTGTTCCTGCAACTGCTCAGGTTGACGAAGGACGATAGAGCCAGTTGTTGGTCGTGATGTGGTAACGTCTGAACCTTCCCATTAATGTACCGCTGGCTTCGCTCCAGGTAGTTTCAGTGTAATTATTTCCTTCGGGTAAAAGTGGCATTTCTGTTCTCAATGCGTATTTCTTTCACTCACCTGTACTGTGTTGTATTTGCTTCCTACGTATCGTCAAAGCTTCGTTGAGCTATGTTACTTGGAAGTGACACATCAGTCGAAAGTTACTGTCGTCCAATGTTTTAGGCATCAGAGTAGTTTTGAAGTGCAATTCGTGGTGTATAAAAAGATGTCCTTCATTAGACATACTCTACGACAAAAGAACAACGCATCACGAAGGAATTGTCCGAATAGGACGAAAATCGGTAGATGTGGTGAATATGTGCGGACAAATAAATGATTGCAATTTTTAAAAATTGGATGATTTATTCACAAACTGAGCTAGTCAAAGAGTCGGTCCACCTTTGGTCCTTATGCAAGCAGTTATTTGGTTTGGCATTGACTGACAGAATCGTTGGATGTCCTGCGATATCGTACCCAGGTCTGCCCAAATGGCGCGTTAGAGCGTCAAAATCCCGAGATGGTTGGAGGACCCTGCTCATAATGCTTCAAACATTCTCAGTTGAGGAGATATCCGGTGACCATGCTGGCCCAGGAAGGGTTTGGCAACACGAAGACAAGCAGTAGAATCTGTCGCCATGTGCTGAAATGGAAACCCAGGATGGCTTGCCATGAAGGACAACAAAATGGGGTGTAAAATATCGTCGACGTACCGATGAGTACTAAGGGTGCCGCGGAAGACAACCTAAGGGCCGGCCGGAGTGGCTGAGCGGTTCTAGGCGCTACAGTCTGGAACCGCGCGACCGCTACGGTCGCAGGTTCGAATCCTGCCTCGAGCATGGATGTGTGTGATGTCCTTAGGTTAGTTAGGTTTAAGTAGTTCTAAGTTCTAGGGGACTGATGACCTGAAAAGGGAAGTCCCATAGTGCTCAGAGCCAGTTTTGAACAACCCAAGGGGTTTCCAGAATGAGATTTTCACTCTGCAGCGGAGTGTGCGCTGATATGAAACTTCCTGGCAGATTAAAACTGTGTGCCCGACCGAGACTCGAACTCGGGACCTTTGCCTTTCGCGGGCAAGTGCTCTACCAACTGAGCTACCGAAGCACTTGCCCACAAAAGGGAAAGGTCCCGAGTTCGAGTCTCGGTCGGGCACACAGTTTTAATCTGCCAGGAAGTTTCAACCCAAGGGGTGTGAATATAAATGACACTCCAGACCATCACTCCTGGTTGTCACGCTGTATGGTGGGCGCTAGTCAGGTTGGTACCCTACCACTGTCTGGGGCGTCTCCAGACATGTCTTCGGCCTGGAATTTCATTGACTGGAGTAGTACTGTCCTCAGTGATGTGTCACGCTTCGAATTAAGCTCCGATGGCGAGCAAAGACGTGGCTGGAGATTCCCCAGACAGTGGTGTGATACTAGTCTGATTGTTGCCCACCTGACGGCCTGATAAAAGGAGTGATGGGCTGCGGTGCCATTTCATTTAATGGCAGGATCCTTTGGGTTGTCATCTGCGGCACCTGCACAGCTCATCATTACGTCGATGATATTCCACGTTTTGTTGTCTTCCATGGCAAGCCGTCCTGGGATTACATTCCAGCCAGCTAATGCCTGCCCCCACGCGACTGGGATTTCTACTGCTCGTCTTCGTGCTAGCCAAACCCTACCTTGACCAGCAAGATCGCTGGTCTCTCCCAGTTGAGAACTTTGGAGCATTATGAGCAAGGTCTTTCAACCACCTCGGAATTTTGACGATCTAACACGCCAGTCAGACAGAATTTGGGAATATACCCCTCAGGAGGACATCAAACTACTGCATCAACAAATACCAAGCTGAATAACTGCTTGGGTAAGTGCCAGAGGTGGACCAACGTATTATTAATTTGCTCAACTTGTGAAGCTGTTGCGCTTGAATAATCATCCATTTTTTCTGGAATTGTGCTCATTTCTTCATCTGCACATGTACATCACATCTATTGATTTCCGACCCATTCGGATTTGTAGAGTAGGTTGGATTTGATTCTCTGTTGCTGAAGCTTCAATGTGAATTTGTGCCTGTTGACAGCAGGTGAGGCCATGTCTGAGCTGAGCGCCATGTGGACGACGCTGCAGCTGCTGGCTCAGGTGCCCGGCCCTCGAAGCGACAGGGACAAGGTTCAGCGCTGGCTGGACGCCGCCGTCAGTCGGATCTCGGCGGCCAGCCGGTTGCCCCTCCAGCTCCAGAACCCGACCCCGCTGCCTCCAGCGGTGCGGCCGAGGCGCAGGACATACTCGCATAATGATACCGCCTCCAGGTGAGTTACACCGTCAGCCAGCTGTGCGTACCTCGCTTGAAAGTCACTAAAGGACACGCGGTAGTTTTCGGCTCCATTTTTTTTTTAAATCAACGCCTATTTCTTTCATGCACTACAATGCGGTGACAGAAGTCATGGGAAGCCTTCTAATATCGTGTCAGACCTCTTTTTTCCAGCCATAGTACTGCAACTGCATAGTACTGCACTCAGTAAGTCTTTGCAAGTCCCTTGCAGCAATATTGAGCCATACTGCCTCTATAGCCGTCCATAATAGAGAAAATGTTGCTGGTGCAGGATGTTGTGCACGAAGTGATCTCTCTATTATGTCCCATAAATGTTGATGGGATTCATGTCGGCCGTTCAAATCAATCGCGACAATTATTGCCTGTGAGATGGCGCATTGCGAAGCAAAAAACTTCCACCGAGTTTCGGGAACATGAAGTTCCTGAATGGCTGCAAATGGTCTCCAAGTAGCCGAACATAACCATTTACAGACAAAGATCGGTTCAGTTGGTCCAGAGGACCCAGTCCTTTACTCCAAACACAAACCACACTATTGCATTCTATTGTGGAACCGACACCAGCTTGCACAATGCGTTGTTGACAACTAGGGTCCATGCCTTCGTGGGCTCTGCGCCACAGTCGAGCCCTGCCGTCAGCTCTTTTCAACTGAAATCGAGACTCATCTGACCAGGCCACTGTTTTCCAGTCGTCTTGGGTCCAACGGATTTGGTCACGAGCCTAAGAGAGGCTATGGATGTCTTGCTGTTAGAAAAAGCAGTGGCGTCGGTCGTCAACTGCTGTAGCCCATTAACGCCAGATTTGGCCGAACTGTCCTAAGGGATACGTTCGTGATACATCCCAAATTGATTTCTGCAGTTATTTAAAGTAGTGTTGCTTGTCTGTTAGCACTAACAATTCTACCCAAGCGCCACTGCTCTCGGCCGTATAATGAAGACTGTTGGTTACTGCGTTCTCTGTGGAGAGAGGTAATGCCTGAAATTTGGTATTCTTGGCACATTCTTGACACTGTGGATCTCGGAATTGTGAATTCCCTATCGATTTCCGAAATGGAATGTCCCATGCATCTAGTTCCAACTACCATTCCGCTTTCAAATTCTGTTAATTGCCGTCGTGCTTCCATAGTCACATCGGACACCTCTTCACATGAATCACCAGAGTACGGTCCGCCCCCGGTAGCTGAGTGGCAGTCTGCCTTCGGCAGTGACACAGCGCGGACCGTGTTGCCTGCAGGCCGCGCTGTGGTGCGCGCGCCTGTTTATTTACGCCGGAGCAGCTTCGCGTTTGCGATGTTGTGAGTCTAGAACGAGATGGCACACTCGTACAGAAAAACGACTTTGAAGTTCAGTTTTGCGAACGACTATACACGACCAAAGGCACACGAGATTGAACGTTTTTTAAGAGAAGAGGTAAAAATCGATTCACAGGAAATCGTGGAAATCCATTTATCGATCGTTTAAGCGTCGTCTATGTAAAGCTTATTGACGAGGCTGCTTGCGAAAGACTTCTACAACGATCACCGAACTGGTGTCGTTTCTTTCATGCCAATGGGAATGTTGGTGCGGTTATGGTTGATCACGTGGGAATGAGGATCCGCACTATACGGGTCTTCGAACTTCCGTTTGAGGTCCCGTCTCAACTTGTGACAGACGCCTTTCGACCATACGGTACAGTTCTATCCCATATGGCCGAAAAATGGACGAGTTTTACCACATACCCCGTCCTAAATGGGGTGAGACAAATAAAGATAGAACTGCGAAAGCACGTCCCCTCTTATTTGTACATAGGAGGTTGTCGAGCGATTATAATCTATGATGCATAACCTCGCACTTGCTTGGGGTGCGGGAAAGAAGGTCACATCCTCTCGGAATGCCTCCAGCGACGTTGAGTGCAAACCCCACGGGATGACGTTCAGGCGCCACAACAGATGACTGTATTACCGTTGACCTTTGTGGAAGCCCTGAGAGGAGACGTGAGGGAGATTTCCGATGGGCACCAGCAACTGCGCCCTATAGAGAACATGGACACCAACGGACCGGAACTCCGACCACCGGTTTCACTACAGCAGACACAGGACACCATACAAGAGACGCAGCTAACGGCCGCTCCAGGCTCAGCCGTGGTGGCTGCCAGTGCTTCCACCGAGAGTGTGATAGGCCAGGCCCAAGACGGAGGTTCAAATGGTTCAAATGGCTCTGAGCACTATGGAACTTAACATCTGAGGTCATCAGTCCCCTAGAACTTAGAACTACTTAAACCTAACTAACCTAAGGACATCACACTCATCCATGCCCGAGGCAGGATTCGAACCTGCGACCGTAGCGGTCGCGCGGTTCCAGACTGAAGCGCCTACAACCGCTCGGCCACAGCGGCCCGCCCAAGACGGAGGATATGAAACCCAAACAGCCGATGCGGAAGCAAGGCAACGGAAACAGCGTTCGCCGAAGAGAAGAAAGAAGCGTCGACTGACTTCTGCTGACGATACCCATAGTCCTGAGGGGACAGTGGACGACCACGACAGTATCGACCTGAGACCAGTGGATTCAACAGATACCGAGAAGATGGTGCAGGAATTGCACAGCGACGATAACTTGACTTCTCCTTCTGGTGACCGGAAGGCAGAAGTGGAGATGACAATTGTCCAACATCAGAGCCGTGACAACGTTGCCTACCATCCTTCGGCCAGTTCCGGAAATATGCTGGGGGACTGGGCGCAAGAAATGGACCAACAGGAACAGAATGAAACTACGAACGCGACGATTGAGGATAGTCGTGGCCAGAGGCCGGGAGAGATCGGGAAATGTTGAACAACTTAGTGTGGGGAGGAGCGCCGGGGGTGCAGATAGACGCTTAATGACACCGCCCTACAACTGATGAACACACGCCAGGCGTACCGCATTGCCACGATAAACATTAATGGCATTCGGACACCACTTAAAATTCAAATGCTGAAAGATATGTTACGCGCTGCGGACGTGGATATTGTATTCCTACAAAAAGTGCGTTTCACATCGCCGCCAGAGTTCTACGGCTACGAGGCACATTATTCAGTGCACGATGAAAGTGGATTCGGTGTGGCGATTCTCACCAGGGAAGGAATAGGACTGGAGGACGTCATGTATCTCCCTTCGGCACGTGGCATAGCGATCACTGTCGACGACGTTCGTTTCATCAATTTATACGCGCCGTCTGACTCCACAAAACGAAGAGAAAGGGCGACCTTTTACACCGAAGAGATAGCACCGTTGTTCGCTGGACGCTATGATAACTATATGGTGGGCGGCGACTTTAATTGTGTCGTCGACAAAAAGGACCAAGTACCTCATTATGTGCCATGCATGGAACTGCGTGCTTTGATTACCGAAATGGCGCTTCTGGATACCGGAGAACTGCAGCATGGCGACAGACCGGGTTATACGTATGTAACGGGACACTCGGTGAGTAGACTTGATAGAGTGTATGTGACACGAGCTCTACGGAAGGCGATACTGCATGCCGAAATGTGGCCAGCGGCTTTTACAGATCATATGGCGTACGTCTCTACGATTTCACTAACGCGTCAGAAGATATGGCGGAGTAAGGGTCACTGCAAAATGAATAGTGCACTTTTACGTGACGCTGCATGTCGCCGGTCGATATAGGCGGTTTGGGAGACCTGCGTTCGCCGCCAACGAGCATAGACCTCGGTTCTCTAGTGGTGGATCAAATGCGCAAAACCAACGTTACGGAGAACGTTGATACGATACGGGCAGGACAAATCGCAGTGGAACCGCACAACGGCGGATTTTTATTTCACAGCCCTGAGGGAGCTGATGACCCAACAACCATCGCCGGAAAGGCACACGGCCATGCGCAGGATAAAAGCCAAGTTATTACAGCTAACGAGACTAAGAATGGAAGGGATGATGGTCCGGGCGAGATTGGCGGACACAGTTGCTGCCGAAGCCCCCTCCATGCACCACGTAGTACGTGAACGCCAACGACGACGAAGGACATTGATCAGGGAACTAATCTCTGAAACTGGCCAGCAAGTTGTGAACCAGCGTGATATTGCGCATGTGTTTACTGACTATTTCCACCAGTTATATGGACCTGTACAAGTGAACCATGAGACACTACATGATGTCATCTCCGAAATGCCAGATAAAGGACCACCACTGGATGCAGAGACTTTCCTCACAGCGATAACGGAGGACGACCTGACAGACGCAATTTCCGGGGAGCTCCGAACAAGTCCCCAGGACAGGACGGCTTCCCAATTGAATTTTACCACGCCTTTAACGCGCACAATGGCATCACGGATACATGCAACTTTCGGAGCAACACGACTACCGACGACGCGAGATATATACCAACTCTTACTGCGCCGGTGCCCCAGGAATACCCTGGAAAAGAAGTACCCAGACAAGAACTGGCGACAGATATGACGCGTTATACGGAACATTTACCTCCCAACGTCGGTACGCTCAACATGGTATGTGGTGGTAAATAGGAAGTTCGCAACGAATCAACGGCGACACGCGATTCATTTGGCAGACACTCCACTATGTTTAGGCTGCTCAACAGTGGACACTGATGAACATCGTTTAGCATGTAGTGGGACGGCTCCGGTGTGGCACTTTGCACAACAGATATTGGCGTTCCTGTTACGCTCCGCCCCTCACACGATTTCATCAGACACACTTTTTTCCCCCAAGAATCTTATTTTCCGTTCCAAAAAACCAATGCAGTGACATGGGTACGGGGAATGGTTGTGGGCTACGTCTATAACGAATCGGAAAAGGACAAAATGGATTTTTGGCGTTTTCTCCTGGATGGACACACGAAGCTGCAACAGCATAAGAAATATAGGCAAGACTTCGCTAATTACTTGCGACTTACATTTACCGACCCGCCGGCCAGAGGGGGTGTGACGGGTGAGAGATGAGATAGACGAAGAAGCCGAGATAGACATCGATCACACTTACGGACCCTTAGTTAATTTCGAGAAGACGACACAGTCTTACACCAACGTCTGGAGAACGAGTCGATAGATGGCTCTCTTGCTCTATCGAACGTCGGGTCGTGAGCAGGTGTCGCCCCCGACATAAATTTCATTTCATTGCTACAGGAGCATGTTTCGTTTGTATTTGTACTATCCGAGATGTCTTCATGCCTTTATTTGGACGTTTTCAGTTTCATTCATTTCCTTACTTAATTAATTTTCTAATTAGCCACTATTTGTCAACATTTGGACACTGTAGACACTATTTATGCGGTAGTACAACGAAATGGATGTCAGCAAAGGTTGTAAGTCTGGCATTGAAAAAAAAATAAAAAATAAAATAAAAAAATGAGTAAAAATAAAGTGGTAATAAAAAAAAGTGGTCAGCGCGACGGACTGTCAATCCTAAGGTCCCGGGTTCGATTCCCGGCTGGGTCAGAGATTTTTCTCCGTTCAGGGACTGGGTGTTGTGTTGTCCTAATCATCATCATTTCATCCCCATCGACGCGCAAGTTGCCGAAGTGGCGTCAACTCGAAAGACTTGCACCAGGCGAGCGGTCTACCCGACGGGAGGTCCTCGTCACACCCCATTATTATTACCGGAGTACGAATGACATCTTCGCCAATACACTGGCCTTTTATACATTGTGTACATGATACTACCGCCATCTGTATATGTGCATATCGCTATCTCATGACCTCCGTGTAAAATTCCCCTTACAGACTTCTAGGACTTGTAGACAGGGCCGAATAGACAATACTATGAATTGGAATTCATGTCCGAAAACGTACCGTTTGAAAATATGTTTGCCAGGTAGGTATGCAGCAGCGTAACCATGGTGGAAGCGCTTACGTCGATTTAGCTGATATTACTTGACGTCTGTCCTACCTCTCGGACCTGGTTTTAGCCGCATTCAAGTGTCTTGTTAGAGCAACGTGTTTGAGTACACGTTTGCAGAATACGACATGATCCCTCTGTATGCTGAACCTGATGGTAATGAAAGAGCTGCTCATCGGCTTTCTCAAGATCGTTATCCGCAACGTCCGATTCCATCGCATATCCTTATTACCACAATAACGCCAACGGCCCCGAGAAAGGGGTACCTTCACCGTCAGCAGGTGTGACTGTTGGGTTCCAAGGAGATGCCACACAGAGACACCAGGTGTGATAGAGCGTGTGTACCACAACACCATTCGTAAGTACAATACTGAATGATACCTATCGTCTTTTACTACTGTAAGGTCCTGGAAGATGAGCTGCGCAAAATATCTTTTTACTGGTTCCCTAATTCCCAAGAATGACTCTGCACAAGTTGAGGCTACGTTTGCTTGCCTGCAACAAGATGGGCTTGCAGCGGTACAGCCGGCCGGAGTGGCCGTGCGGTTCTAGGCGCTACAGTCTGGAACCGCGTGACCGCTACGGTCGCAGGTTCGAATCCTGCCTCGGGCATGGATGTGTGTGATGTCCTTAGGTTGGTTAGGTTTAAATCGTTCTAAGTTTTAGGGGACTGATGACCACAGCAGTTAAGTTCCATAGTGCTCAGAGCCATTTGAACCAGTTTTTTGCAGCGGTACATTTCCGCTTTTTGGCCGAAAGCGTGATAAAATACAACATTATGGAATATTCCGTTGGTACCTGGTGGAAAATAGACTTTCTAACTACTGAAATACACAGTATCAATGTTTCACAATAACATTTATTTTATATTTTGTTGAGGAGCGGCTTTCTGCATTATAGACTATCAGCAGACAGCGTAAGACTGAACGGGCTGTACACACCTCAGCGAGAGTTTCCACCTGCACAAAGACTGTTATTTCCAAAGGTGTGAGACGATTGTACAATTATTAATCGATGCGAAAAACAAGCATTGCAATATGTGGGAATGTTTAGTGTAGGACAGTGGGAGGAAGGAGACGTGGAATTCCGGATAGGAGTTACTTAGATGGACGGCGGAATATGGTTATGAACAGAGAAGAAAAGAACAGGGTGTAGAAGTAGATGGGTACACTGTTGTAATAAATAGGCAGGAATGGGTTAGATCTGATAGGAATGATAAACGTCATGGCGGATTTGATTGCCGAACGGGAGAGACTGTAGAAGTTGTTCAGGAAAAGAGGCATGGACGGTGTTTTGGTGTAGATTCGGTGAGATATAGGAAGATTATAATTAATGTTCCAGTTTCAAAACGCCGTGAAAAAACAACCGCTGCTCAGAATGATATTACCCGAGAAACTTGTTCCAATTTTGATTCTTGTCTCTAATCCCTCGTAAACCTTTTTAAGTGCAGGAAAATATTTACTGCTCCTAAAATAAATTAAAATAATTCCAGTTCCTGTGGCCGATCAGAGATTTCGGGAAGAAAAAAATTGAGAGTGAATGACCCAAGAAATATGACAGACGGAATTTTTTTACAGCAATGAAAAGAAGTTTTGAATTATGCTTGGAACAATGGTAAATACTGTCGCATACGTAATTTAAAAGTAGTGTAAGATTTTCATCTGTTTTCTGCCATTGTAAATATTTCACATTTACTGTATGGGACAAAGCTTCATGAGCGCGCTGCACAAGTAGTGGATAGCATCCTTGACACTATGTTTAATGTAATCTGTGGATCGCATGGTCGCCAGTCAGTCGTGCAGCGTTAGGACATTCGTATTAGAGGCATAGTTGCGAGTAGTTGAGTTTTAGAGAGAGAGAGCTGATATCTGTGATTCTGGGAGAAATTATCTACAATAGAAGTGAAAACTTGTTATTAAATACATTTTCTTGACAGTGTGAATGGAGATTTTCGGAGGAATATTTCAAGGCAACCAATTCACACGCAAGAATGAAATGTTTGTTTGTCAGAACTATTAATTGAAGGAAATCCTTGTCTCTTATGTAACCAATAATATGCATGACTAGTGTTAATTTGATCTCTTTGTCTTCATTGTATAAAATAGTGCTATTGGTTTAAATGTCACTAATTTTTGTAATGAGTGAATTTCATGAATGTTAGAGTCCTCTTATGTTGTACAGTCTTTTTTGACAATAATCAGAGTTTAATTTTTGAAGAACGTCGTCTTTTAAAAAGTAAAACCCTCCTCCATCATTCTAAGTAAAGTTTTAAATATTTTGTCGTGTGTGTATAGCACATTTCCTCGCACGAAGCCATAGACTGTTTCTGAAAAGAAAAAAAGATTTAGTAGCGAGTAGGTTATTTTTCTTTAGCTACTGCATTTACTGATTTCAGCTTGCTTTCGAGAACCTCAGTGCAGCAGACACGAAATAGAATGCTGAGCAAGACGTAAGTCGTTTTTCTTTCAGGGTAGATCTCACTTTGTATTATTGTGAGCAAACAGTAGGCAGTCAGGAATTTCAGGTGTTGTGCTAAGTAAGCAGATTAATTTACAGTGAACAGTGAAGGTAATCTTAAACAGTTATTTTCTTCCTAGTTGACTAGTATTTTATTTTGTGGATATTGTAAGTCTGACATTGCACTTCATATTTACGTAACTTTCATACCGTTCTTCAGCATTGAGTTTCAGTTAATAGGTTTCATTATGTATACAGTTTGTTTCTTCTGGGATTTAATTAGATTCATTTTCATTATTTCAAATTCAACATTTTTCTAAGATTACGATTCTGTTTCACGACACCCCACAAGCGCAATACAGAGCTAACCAACAGTCATTATTGCTCAGCAGTTGAATGCGATTACTAAGGACACGTTCACGAGGATAAAGTTTTTGGAAAAGAATATATAGAATATACAGATAAATTACTTAGGAAGCTTACAATAATATCAGTCCACCAGTTCTGATCATGGTGCTGTGGAGTTTTCCCTTGGTTATAAGGCAATTGTCGGAACCCTCTCATTTATTCCCATCTGGGAACCCATTTACTCCACCTGTCAGCTTGCTTGATAATTGGCTGAAAAGAACAGCGATTATCGATAAGAGGTCGGATCCCAAACAGTCCGCTCCATCCCTTGGAGCAGAGAATAACGAGAGAGAGAAGATAAGACGCAAAAGTGTCGTGCTCTCATGCAAGAAAACTAAAAGGATATTTTCTGTTAGTATACATTTCATCTTCAGGTCGCACTAATGGTGTCATTACGAGTTTCGAATCCATATCAAATCATCATCAGATGATTTTTATCTGTTAGAGTTTCAGCTTCTGGAAATTATGTACAGTTTCCAGACCTGGCTAGGCACACAGACTAGAGATTATAATAAAAAAAATACGATAGTGTCACTGCAGTTCCCTAAGGCAGTTTATCTAGTCCGTGTTAGAAAGTACCGCTCTTGCGGAACTCAGCTTATCCTTTCCTCACATGATATTTTGCGAACATTGGATGAAGAGGAAAAGGGCAGATTCCATATTTCTAGATTTCCGAAAAGCATTTGACACAGTGTCCCACTACATAATGTTAACGAAGGTACGAGCATATGGAACTTACAAGGGAACCTCCCCATCGCACCCCCCTCAGATTTAGTTATAAGTTGGCACAGTGGATAGGCCTTGAAAAACTGAACACAAATCAATCGAGAAAACAGGAAGAAGTTGTATAGAACTATGAAAAAATAAACAAAATATACAAACTGAGTTGTCTATTCGTTAAGATAGGTAACATCTAGGGTAATCTGAGTTCTTGAGCGCCGTGGTCCCGCGGTTAGCGTGAGCAGCTGCGGAATGAAGGGTCAGCGGATCTAGTCCGCCCTCGAGCTAATATTTTAATTTCTTATTTTCGCAAAGTTATGATCTGTCCGTTCGTTCATTGAAATCTCTGTTCACCGTAATAAGTTTAGTGTCTGTTTTGCGACCACACCGCAAAACCGTGCGATTAGTAGACGAAAGGACGTGCGTCTCCAATGGGGACCGAAAACATTTGATCGCAAGGTCATAGGTCAACCGATTCCTCCACAGGAAAACACGTCTGATATATTCTATACGACACTGGTGAAGGCATGTGCGCCACATGACAGGAATATGTTGTCGATCCACCTAACTTGTACACTTGGCAAATGGGTAAAAAGATTCTTCTACCTTGCCCTATTTAGGTTTTCTTGTGGATGTGATAATCACTCCCAAAAAAGTGATGAAAACATAAGAGTTTGTCTCATAAACTGAAAATAAAATATTAAACTTTTCACTGGAGGTGAAACACAGACACTAAACGTATTAGAGTGAACATAGACGTCAATGAACGAATGGACAGATCATAACTTTGCGAAAATAAAGAAAATAAATTTTTCACTCGAGGCAGGACTTGGACCAAGGACCTCTCATTTCGCAGTTGCTCACTCTAACCACGGGCCCACTACGCTCCTGCCATCCCCCATTCCTTGATGTTGCGTATGTTGCGTATGGACTACTCAAACTGTATATTTTACTTATTTTTTCATAGTTCCACACAACTTCTTCCTGTTTTCTCGATTGGTCTGTGTTCAGTTTTTCAAGGCCTATCCACTGTGCCAACTTATAACTGAATCTGAGGGGGGTGCGATGGGGAGGTTCCCTTGTTAGTAACAGAACTCAGCACGTTGTCCTCGACAGCGAGTGTTCATCAGAGACAAGGGTATCGTCCGGAAGTGTCCTATGAAAGTGTGTAGGACTGCTGTTATTTTTCGTATGCATAAATGATCTGGCGGTCAGGATGGGCAGCAATACGCAGTTTTTCACTGATGATGCTGAGGTGTACGGGAAGGAAATTGAGTAGCTGCAAGATAACTTAGACAAAATATCTATGTGCGATTAATGGTAGCTAGAACTAAATGCAGAAAATGTAAGTTAGTGCGGCCGAATAGGACAAACAAACCCGTAATGTTCGGATGCAGCATTACTGTGTCCTGTTTGACAGTCATGTCGTTTAAATATCTGAGCGTAACGTTGCAAAGCGATATGGAATGGTAGGAGCATGTGAGGGTTGTGGTAGGGAAGGCGATTGGTAGACTGGGGTTTATCTGGAGAATTTTAGGAAAGTGTGGTTCATCTGTAAAGGAGACCGCATATAGGACGCTAGTGCGATCTGTTCTTGAGTAGGGCTTAAGTGTTGGGGATCCGCATCAGGTCGGATTATAGAGGGTCATCGAAGCAATATAGAGACGGGCTGCTAGATTTGTTACCGGTAGGCTATAAAACAAACAAGCAGCTATTATGGAGATGCTTCGGAGAATCAAATGGGGATCCCTCGAGGAAAGGCAACTTTCTTCTCGAGGAACAGTATGGGGAAAATTTAGAGAACCGGTATTTGACACTGACTGAAGAACGACTCTTCTGCCGCCAACATACGTTTCGCGTAAGGCCCTCTAAGTGAAACAAGAGAAATTATGGCTCGTACGGAGGCATATAGACAGTCGTCTCTCCCTCGTTTGCGAGAACAGGTAAGGAAGTACCTAACAGTGGTACAAGGTTCCACCCGCCATGCACCATCTAGGGCCTTGTGGAGTATGTATTCTGAAGTAGACTAAGTCTATGAAACGTGCCAAGCTAAAAGTTATTTTAAATAAGTGTGTAAGCACTGTTTTAGTTCGCAAAAAACTGATCTCTGGCAATTTACATATACAGAGGGGTCCAAAAAAAATGCATCCACTGTATAAAAGTCCATAACTGGGAAACTAATTGACGGAGTTGTCTCATCTTTGGTAGTGTAATAGTTTGTAGTTCCGGCAATCGCCACACAAGCGTTGTATTGCGTTGTTTTGTTTTGTCAGATGATAGTCGCCAGATAGTCAGTGTTTTGTTCTTAGTTGCACCTAGTTACTCGAGTAAACATGGCTGGCGCAAGGCTTACACTCGATGAAAGGAAGTCAGTTTTGAAGTGGTATTTTAAGTACGAAAACATTAATGAGGTTCAACGGCAATGGCGAAATGAGTATCAAACAGAGCCACCGACACGTTTAACGATTCGTCGCACTCGAGACAAATTTGAAGCCGAAGGCTGTGTGAAAGATGTACACAAACAACGATATGGACGACCTGTGACAGTAACAAGTCAAGCTAACTCCCGTCGTGTGTTAAACAATTCACTCGCTCACCACAGAAGTCCGTGAGACAGTGTGCCCGTGAAACTGGAGTGAGTCGTTCAAGTGCTCGGCGAATTTGGAAGACAGCGAAGTGGAAGTGCTAAATCCCACGACTGCTACACGCAATAAACGAGGACGACCCAGATCGTAGAATGGAGTACTGCGAGTGGTTTACTAACATGGTAGCAACGATGAAGAGTTTGCAGAGATGATTGTATGGTCTGTGGAGGCACAGTTGAACCTCAATGGTACAGTAAATCGCCACAATTGCATCTACTGGGCCGCAGAAAATCCGAACGACCATGTAGACAAAGCCGTGAATTCGCAAGGAGTAAATGTGTGGTGTGGGTTGTCTTACCGGGGCTTGATTGGGCCATTCTTCCTTGGCGGCACAGTTACCGGTGAGGTGTACCTTCAGAAGCTTCAGACATCCATTTTACCTGCCATCCGAGACTTGTATGGAGACGGAAGAGTTTACTTGCAACAAGATGGTGCCCCAGCCCACTAACAAAATCGTGTTAGGGCATATCTCGCCGAAAATCTACCGGGAAGATGTATAGGCCGTAGAGGTGCTGTGGAGTATCCAGCACGTTCCCCAGACCTAACTCCTCTGGACTTTTACCTGTGGGGAACACTAAAGGACGTCGTTTATCGACAAAAGCCACACACATTGGATGAAGTTCGAGAATCCATCATACATTCATGTGCAAATATCCAACTGAACAAGTTGCAATCAGTAGTTCGTGCTGCAGTTCGGCGGCATCGTTTGTGTGTCGATGTTAATGGTGACCATTTCGAACACCTACAGTGATATCTTTAAGTTGGTCTTAAAGCTACACTTTCACCAAAAATGAGACAACTCCGTCAATTAGTTTGCAAGTTATGGACTTTTAAACAGTGGATACATTTTTTTGGACCCTCTGTATGTTAGGCCACAAGGATATTTGTTTACTGCCAGTAGGACTAGTGGCAAGTCTCTGTTAGAAGTTTAGTGCCTTCTTGCAGTACTCCTTACTAGCGACTGCTGGTACGTGCTCTTTTTGTCGTTCTAACGCTCAATATCTTTCGGTGTGTAGCTGCACACGAAATGTTTCCGTGCCAACACGAGTCCACGAATTAAGACAACAGACAGCCGTCTCGGAAGGAGCCAATAATCTGATAAAAGAGGTTTCCCTTGTCGGCTCCACACGCTTCAAATAAGAAAGAGCTCTTCCTTGTATAGCACCAGTTCGAGAGCTATCGTGAGGTGTATAACGCGATAAACACGCAACTACCAGAGTGTCCTGAGGGTGTTTATTTTTCTGAGCGTATAATAAAATATCTCACAGTAATAACGAGAGCAACTCTTTTTAAAACGTGATAACTTCACTTAGACTAATCTATATTATTAAGCGACTGTCCCGGATTCTGGAACCCAGTATCAGTTGCTAGTTGCCTATCTAATGGTTCCAAGGGCCAAAAAAATTTTATTTTCAATATTTCGCGTAATTGTTGACATAATTTAAAAATTTAAAAAGCCGTGATAAACCACTCATTAAGAGGTATAATCTTAAGTTAAAAGTTTAAACGGACATTGTATGTCCTATGCCGCCAATATTAAATTATCGAATTTTGTGACCCATTATCCTGGAAACTTTTAAGACACCAACTTACAATTTTCCATAATTATTGAATGCACTTTTCTAGATACACTGAACTAGAATTATTTCTAAAATTATATTGTGGGGAATGTTATCTTTTTTTCAAACACTCAATTTTTTGACAGAATTTTGTAAATAAAAATAAACAAAACAACTCAGGATATTTTAATTATTCTAGTTCCATACGTGTTGAATCTCACACTTGGCATGCTTTGAAAATTTCATGTCTCTACCATCAGTACTTTTTTAGAAAATGGGTCATTTATTGCAAAAAATGTAGTTCAGAGATATTGAGGTTTAAAACTTTTTTATTACAAATTCTATACAGACTTATTTTTCTGCGCCTTTTATGCACTGGAATTGCCCTGGCCCACAGTCAGCGTCTTTTTCATTGTCACAACAGCCCAGTGCTTGCCTCTTCCTTTTCTTTCTTGCTTCTTTTGTCATTTGCTGAGCAGCTAACTCTGCTTCACGTACACGAAGCTCATCCAGTTCCCACAGTCCTTTAGCTATGTTCTATCCAAATCTTACCCCTAACTTCTCCAGAACCTTAAGTATTTCATAATTCCCACCATTAAAAGTTATTACAGCATCAGACACTGCTGACTTTAGAGTCATAAGGCCAAAAAAAAAAAAAATTTAGGCACACGGCACCACACAACATTATTGAAGGACTTATTCACATTCTGGGTCTTCTCATGTAAACACTTCTTTAGTAGCTCAGAATTCGCCAAACTTCTGTAAATAGGTTTGATTGCCTCCATTACTGTCAAAGGAAGAAAATGTTTATGTGTAAATTCATGCAGGGTGCCAGAAAATTCAGCTTGCCTATATTTACACCAAGTGTTAGGTGAGGATGGACACAAAGCACGAGCCGGCCATGGTGGCCGAGTCGTTCTAGGCGGTACAGCCTGGAACCGCGCGACCGCTACGGTCGCAGGTTCGAATCCTGCCTCGGGCATGGATGTGTGTGATGTCCTTAGGTTAGTTAGGTTTAAGTAGTTCTAAATTCTAGGGGACTGATGACCTCAGAAGTTAAGTCCCATAATGCTAAGAGCCATTTGAACAAAGCATTACATGGCTTTTCAACGGTTGATATTCGATGAAATGGTGTCTACACAGCTCTTTTCATCTAGCGTTTCTTGAAGTTCTCATGAAAGATAAAGCAATTCTCCTTCAGTCCGCCATTTCACTTACACTATCTGTATTACAAATGCAGTCCAGGCGTTGGCTTACTGCTTAAACTTCATGTTCGCAGAGTGCAGCAGTATGCAGGAAATCGATTGTAATTCTTTCACTCAGAAGAGATCCACACTTCAGTTTTCGAAATATGTATTTATATAATTTGCTTGTGAAATGTGACTTGCACTGCTCGTGCTCTTAGTCCCTCACTTGTTCAAAATACATTTTATTAGTTCCGAAAACATTTACTGTTCCGCCTGAGAGACTGCATATATGTGCCAACCACAAATGCACATGACAGTGAAATTTTTTAAAAAAGTTTTCGATAATGTTAATCAGCTCGTAAACTGTGTCAAAGGGGGCAACAGAATCCATCCGTCAGCAAGAGAAAGAGCAGAAAATAGTGGAAGAGTTCACTCTTGACAGATGAAATGAGACTTACGAAAGATTAATAGATTTCCGTGCTCAGTACGAATTAGTCATTGCACAACCGCTTTTAAAGAACACTTTGAGAGGGATATATACATGAAAGACGTTCGGAAATAAAAATAGACATCAGGTCGACTATATGTTGGTAAGACAAAGATTCAGGAATCAAGTTAAGGACTGCAAGAGTTATCCAGGTACTCAGATTTGTAGTGACGATTATCTAGCACAAAAGAAATGGCAGTTGAAATTCAAGGAGTTAAATGGAAAGCCGAACCGTTGGACTCCGATTCCGTTGCAAGGATGAAATAAATAATGACGCTTCAAGGAGTCACTGGTGTCAAAGACTGATAAAATGGCCTTAAAAAAAGTTTAGAAAATGCGCCAGGAAAGGTAGATAAAAGAAAAGTAAGAGAAAACCGCACATAACAGATGGCATTCTGGAATTAACAAATAAATGGACAAAATGTAAAAATGTTGAAAGTGAACAGCAACAACGCAGATCACTTCGAAACGAAATTAAATGGAAATGCAGAAAAAGTAAAGAATGATGTGTCATAGTCTGGCCTTTGTATCTGCACAGTGAGTGTACCCATGTGTGCAAACTTAGCTTACCACTCAGCGCGCAAATGGACAAAACATTTGAACTGTCTTCTCAAGCCCAGGGTGTCAAACAGACATTCTAAATAACCTGGCCCTGTAAGGCAGCTCATATTAGGTGCAGATAGTAACAAAAATCATTAGAAATGGTGCTGTCACATAACTAGACTGCATGAATTAATAAAGGTGAAAGTTTGGGGTCTATTCTAGAAAGACAAAACAGCTATTCCCTTTTTTATTCTACATATACTTTATCAACTGTGCTTTCAGTGGTCAAGTTGAAACGTCCCCTTAGAAAAATTATACTTGACTGTGCTTAAACTGACACACAGTACTTTTAGCGAACGCAATCTGTCTTTCAATAATCCCTACAAAAGAATGGCCTGACTAACAATAACCTATACCTTTCATGAATCACTTACCTCACAAAAATCTTCGTTACTCGAACTACTGCAATACAGCGAGAGCCACTACTGCCTGCTAAATAAAAGATTCTAACTACTGAAGGGACTAACTACTGATAGGCATAGTTAGCAAATGAAAGATTTTGATAAAGAACAAACAATGTATTTACCTTAATAGTGTTCAAAAGTCATTATATATATATATATATATATATATATATATATATATATATATATATATATCAGTCCATGATATCAAATATTACAAATTTACTCTTTCTGATGGACACAAGTCCAGATCGTCCGCTCTCAAAATTCCGCCATCTCTCTCCCCACAACCGCCACTGCTGGCGGCTCACCTCCAACTGTGTAACGCTACGCGCTGTTAACAGCCAACTGCCCAACACTACAATAGCAAATATTACAACAATGCTGACCAGCCACAGACTGCACACAGCACAGCCAGTGATTTTCATACAGAGCGCTACGTGGCGTTACCAATATAAAAGCCGGCCGCGGTGGCCGTGCGGTTCTAGGCGCTCCAGTCCGGAGCCGCGCTGCTACTACGGTCGCAGGTTCGAATCCTGCCTCGGGCATGGGTGTGTGTGATGTCCTTAGGTTAGTTAGGTTTAAGTAGTTCTAAGTTCTAGGGGACTGATGACCACAGCAGTTGAGTCCCATAGTGCTCAGAGCCATTTGAACCATTTGAACCAATATAAAACCTAAACAGCCTACTTACATAGCCCCATGCTCCCCACAAAAAATTTTACAAATTGTTTTGGGCAGTGGCCAATACAGATTTGAAAAATATTTTTGACAATTACAATAACAAAGAAATCAAATGCACACACTTATTGATACAATGTTGGTCAAAAGCTAAAATTTTCTCACAGACCATAAAGACAGTCCTGATCGTTCATCACAGTAAAATTGCAGTGTTTTTCTCAAAGTCTGAGCAGTAAAAGAAAATGCACACGGAAGTAATGGATTTCCATGCAGTCTTGAAGAAGTAGTATTGTCCTTCCAACCGAAAGACAGTTCTGACTCTTGACATGCAGACAGGTAATGGGCCACAACAGAGCAAACCCACTGTAGTCCTTGTAGAGATAATGGTATTGGTAGGCCACCAGAGGTGCAGACCCACTGCAGTCCTTGTAGAAATAATTGTATTGGTGGTCCATCAAAGATGGAGACCCACTGTAGTCCTTGTAGAGACGGCCAGCAGCCATCTGTTGCGACTATGCAGGTGCACAATCATCATCAAAGAGTCTTGCGGACAATATAGCAAATCTATAAACCACCACTTGTGCACTCACAAAGTTTTTGGGGTTGTCCTTAGAACCAGCAATGCTGTTAACCAGTCCCTTGCTGAATTATTAACACACGCGCAAGCACTAACAGTCCCAACTTCTCACGTATTGTGCGTATATTATGACCAACAGAAACGTGTGCAGTGAAATGTATGCTTAAAAGTTACTTAATTTGATGAACCGGTGTCCATTACAATTTTATAACTTGAGAATACAATTACAAAGATACAGAAAACATCATTAAAACATAATAATACAGATAACACAGACTGCACACAGCACAGCCAGTGATTTTCATTCAGAGCGCTACGTGTCGTTACCAAAATAAAACCTAAACAGCCTACTTACAAAGTGAGACGCAACAGTCATATTCAATTGCGTTTGACACTCAGTAACAAAATATTTAACTCTTGGACATATTGATCTGACGATTATTAAAATCTCTACCTCTACATATGAAAAAAATTTTATCACAGGAAAGAATGATTAAAAATCTTCATCAACTCATTTACATCTACGTTGTCATAGCTGGTCAATGCACTGAGTTGGTGGAGAATAAATTCACTTTTTGTACTAATGAAAAAGTTCTCGTGTACTCAATGTGAGGGTAGGTTAGTATAGTGGCTTTTGATATTCAATGGCCAAAGTGTTGAGTGTTGGAGTGAGCAAAATCTAGACTCAATTTACTGTGGCCTAATGCGCAATGGTACTTTACCAAGCAGCATCTGCAATGGCATTGTCTCCAAGCTGGATCTCAAACACTAATTTCCTACTCTGGCCTTGACTAAATTCACTCAGTCTCAACTGTCCTGCATTCCGTAGATCGTTAATCTTTCCCTAGTCAAAATAATGGCTATTGCACACTCGCTAAGTGTTGGAGCGACATGCACAATTTCTTTGCCTGCAAAAATTTCCGCAAGAATAATTAACTACTTCTGTGCTATCTGTCGCCAAGTTTCACGTATCGTCCTCACTTCGCAGAAAGCAAAGCTCACAACACCCTCGCTATTTTCCACACTCTTATGCAGTCTGCCGCGAGATGAGAGAGAGATCTCACCACCGTGTCCCATCTGCGTCGCCCAGTATGGCTTCAGTCAATCACTGTCTCGCTAGAGGTGAATTTTATTTTTCTTGCTGGCTCACAGCCTAGCCCTGTTAATGCCGTGCAGCCACTTACCCTCGGTCCCAGCCATATTTACGTTAAAAGGAATAATGTATTGTTCTGGCCTTATCTCTTTCTGTACTGAAGCTCGCCATTCTCCTGTTAAAGGGGGTTTTCCACTGTCATTAACAACCTGCTCGGTTCACCTCCAAAATGCGTTTCATTTTAAATTGTTTATTCATGCACCTGTCTATATATTGGTAGATATTGTTTTGTTAGTTTTCGCTACATGAGATTAACTGCAATTGCCTTTTGTTGATATAATATAATTATTATTTTCTGAGGATCTCATACTGTATCATACTGTCATTATGGACCAAGCTTATGTAAGGGCTGTAAAATCCGAACGCCTTACAGATGGATCAATGATACATGTCATGAGATAGGTGTAAGATTGTAACATGATTAAGTGGTCACTGCATAGTGACTAATAAACTATCATATTATGGAGCAAAGAACAATGAGCATAGTGATTACATATGAGGGTAACTGGGCAGTGGAAGCAAAAAATAAGGAGAAGATGTAAACAGTACTTGGAGAAGCCTTATAGTCGCCCAGAAGAAAACAGGCTAACAATTATTTTGGAATTTTAAAAAGCTATGCATAAATGCAAAAGGAACACATGCCTAGGCATTGATGAAATACTGGGAGAAATCTTATGACTATAGGGCTACAGAGTAGCAAGATGTATACCAGCTTGTGAATGAAATTGATGAAAAATAAGAAAGGTTCCATCAGATTTTGAATGTAATGTAATTAGTATGCTTTTAAAGAAATCATGAGAGGATGGATTCGAAAATTACCACATAGCCAGCCTAGTACCACATGTGTCAAAAAAAACTTCCTGGAACAGTTCATTAAGACTGGAAGAGAAGAAATTTTCAAATTAGGAGATGATTAGTCTGACTGTAGGAGACATAGGGGAATTGGAGAATCAATTTTAGCACAGAGGTTAATAATATAGCCCCTTCCAGCCGAGCCAATATGGTCGTCGGGAAACACTTTTTATTTTTTTCCGGCGGACTGAGTCTCTTTCCTTGCTTTCAGCTGACCTGCAGCAGTTGTGCACGTTCTGCAGTACGTACAACGCGGAAAAGCCATGGGATACCTCCTAATATCGTGTCGGACCTCCTTTTGCCAGGCGTAATGCAGCATCTGGACGTGATGTGGACTCAACAAGTCGTTGGGAGCCCCCTACAGAAATACTGATCCACGCTGCCTCTATAGTCGTCCATAATTGCGAAAGTGCTGCCGGTGCAGGAATTTGTTCACAAACTCACCTCTCGAATACATCCCACAAATGTTCGATGGGATTCATGTCCGGCGATCTGCGTCGCCAAATCATTCGCTCGAACTGTCCAGACCAAACGCGAACAAGCGAACGACTGTGGATCTGTGACTAGGCGCATTGTCATTCATAAAAATTCCATCTTTGTTTGGGAACATGAAGTCCATGAATGTCTGAAAGTGGTCGCCAAGTAGCCAAACATAACCATTTCCAGTCGATGATAGGCTCAATTGGACCAGAGGACCCAGTCCATTCCATGTAAACGCAGGCCACACCATTATGAAGCCACCACCAGCTTGCACAGTGCCTTGTTGACAACTTGGGTCCATGGCTTCATGGGTTCTGCGCCGCACACGAACCCTACCATCAGCTCTTATCAACTGAAATCTGGTCTCATCTGACCAGGCCACAGTTTTCCAGTCGTCCAGAGTCCAACCGATAAGGTCACGGGCCCAGGAGATTCGCTGCAGGCGATGTCGTGCCGCTAGCAGATGCACTCGCGTCGATCGTCTGCTGCCGTAGCCCATTAACGCCAGATTTCGCCGCACTGTCCTCAGGGATACGTTCGTCGTACATCCCACGTTGATGTCTGCGGTTATTTCACACAATGTTGCTTGACAACTGTACGCAAACGCTGCTCCTCTCGGTCGTTCAGTGAAGACCGTCGGTCACTGCATTGTCCGTGTTGAGAGGTAATGCCTAAAATTTGTTATTCTCGGCACACTGTTGACACTGTGCATCTCGGAATACAGAATTCCCTAATTATTTCCCAAATGAAATGTCCTACCTACGTTTCTATCATTTGTAGAGTTAGAGAAAGCTTTTGACAATGTTGACTGGAATACTCTCTTTCAAATTCTGAAGGTGGGAGGCGTAAAATACAGGGAGCGAATAGCTATTTACAATTTGTACAGAAACCAGATGGCAGTTGTAAGAGTCGAGGGACATGAAAGGGAAGCAGTGGTTGGAAGGGAATGAGGCAGGGTTGTAGCCTCTCGTTAATGTTATTCAACCTGTATATTCAGCAAGCAGTAAAGGAAATAAAAGAAAAATTCGGAGTAGGTATTAAAATCCATGGAGAGGAAGTAAAAACTTTGAGGTTCGCCGATGACATTATAATTCTGTCAGAGACAGCAAAGGAGCTGGAAGAGCAGCTGAACGGAATGGACAGTGTCTTGAAAGGAGGATGAAAACCAACAAAAGCAAAACGAGGATAATGGAATGTAGTTGAATTAAATCGGGTGATGCTGATGGTACTAGATTAGGAAATGAGACACTTAAAGTAGTAAAATAGTTTTGCTGTATGGGGAGCAAAATAACTGTTGATGGTCGAAGTAGAGAGGATATAAAATGTAGATTGGCAATGGCAAGGAAAGCGTTTTGAAGAAGAGAAATTGGTTAACATCGAGAATAGATTTAAGTGTCAGGAAGTCGTTTCTGAAAGTATTTGTATGGAAGTGAAACATAGACGATAAATAGTTTGGACATGAAGAGTATGGAAGCTTTCGAAATGTGGTGCTACAGAAGAATGCTGAAGATTAGATGGGTAGATCACATAACTAATGAGGAGGTATTGAACAGAATTGGTGAGAAGAGAAATTTGTGACACAACTTGACTAGAAGAAGGGATCGGTTGGTAGGACATGTTCTGAGGCATCAAGGGATCACCAATTTAGTATTGGAGGGCAGCGTGGAGGGTAAAAATCGTAGAGGGAGGCCAAGAGATGAATACGCTAAGCAGATCACCAATTTAGTATTGGAGGGCAGCGTGGAGGGTAAAAATCGTAGAGGGAGGCCAAGAGATGAATACGCTAAGCAGATTCAAATGGATGTAGGTTGCAGTAGGTTCTGGGAGATGAAGAAGCTTGCACAGGATAGAGTAGCATGGAGAGCTGCAACAAACCAGTCTCAGGATTGAAGACCACAACAACAGCATGGAATGTCCCATGCGCCTAGCTCCAACTGCAATTCCGCGTACAAAATCTGTTAATTCCCGCCGTATGCCCATAATCACGTCGGAAACCTCTTCAAATGATTCATCTGAGTACAAATGACAGCTGCGCCAATGCACTGCCCTTTTATATATTGTGTATGCGAAACTATCGCCGTCTGTATATGTGCATATCACTATCCAATGGGACTGATGACCTCAGATGTTAAGTCCCATAGTGCTTAGAGCCATTTGAACCACTATCCAATGACCTTTGTCATCTCAGTGTATTTCTCTTCTATATGTCGTCATTTAGCGCCAATAGAACGCAGCACATGTAATTGAGTTTGCCAAGACTAAAGCATCGTGTTTGTCTTCGTCAAAATGGTTCAAATGGCTCTCAGCATTATGGGACTTAACAACTAAGGTCATCAGTCCCCTAGAACTTAGAACTACTTAAAGCTAACTAACCTAAGGACATCACACACATCCATGCCCTAGGCAGGATTCGAACCTGCAACCGTAGCGGTCGCGCGGCTCCTGACTGAAGCACCTAGAACCGCTCAGTCACAGCAGCTAGCGTGTCGTCGTCAAGTGAGTAGCTCGTAATTACGTTAAACTCAAATTTTTCAGCGATTTGCTCGATCTGGTTGTTCGGAAAGGAGGGCGTATGCGAGTTGGGTGTTTACTGCCTAACTTTACCTTCGATTGGACACCGCTGATTGCTCGATCTGTCACTGTATATATATGTATATATATATATATATATATATATATATATATATAGAGAGAGAGAGAGAGAGAGAGAGAGAGAGAGAGAGGGGGGGGGGGGGAGAAAGCTTTGATGCATGCTCATTAGATTTGTTATATGTAGGTCTAACAGCAGAAGATCACATTCGTTCTCTATTGGAGGATCCTGATTTGAGTGACGTTTCATTAGTGTTTACTGCACTTCGTAGATCTTTCGGTTGTCGACTGCTGGTTTCTGCATAGAGAGCACTGTCATGGAAACCAGACTGCAAAAAAGAGCATAACGGATTTTCTTAAATTTAGGATGTTCCTGACAGAGGCCCCTTTCTGTTGTCCAGACAGAAAGCGAACACTTTCATAAAAATGAATCAGTCTACACCACATCTTTAAATTCCAAAGGTATAAATTTGTTGTGATTATTACATTTTTATGCCATTAAATATGAGTTTTAAACTGAGTAACGTTTTGCTAGCATTTTTATCAAATAAAAGTAAAATTAAGTAGCTTTAATTTTTTTACTGTGCCTCACAATATCAAATACGTTGCAGTAAGTCCGAGAAGAATCAAGTTGAAATCAGACCTGACCGCGCGATCCTGCTAGTGCTTTTCCCATTAAATTTGTAGTGAAATATTGTTTTTAGTATTTTTTCATCGTCTAATATGCCAAAATATTTAGAGAATTAAATTTAATTCACCATTTTCTTTAAAAAAAGGTCTTCGAGGTGGAAAGAAATAGGTCATATTTGGAAATGACAGGGAAACACACATTGTATTCGTTGACTTGGAGGAGGATTTCGATAGTGTGGAATGGAATAATACACTGTTTATTGTTATTCAGTGCATTATCAGTTACATGGATAGATGAGTAATCTTTTCTTTTTATGTAAAGCATATTGGAGTAGTCTTAGAATGTGCAGTAGATTAAAATAAGGAAAGGTACAAGAAGTGGATCCCCATTTTCGTTACCGACTATTAATTTGCATGTTGAAGGGGGAAAGATGGAAGTAAAGGGCTGTCTCGATGTGTGAATCGCCTGTGAAGAACAAAAAATCAACATAGTACATTTCGCTGATGGGCTAGCAGTGACCGCTGAAAGCGAGCAGTAACTGAGTCGGTCCCTTAATAACGTAGAATGCGCGCCAGCTGTTGCTTTAATGTGCACATAAACAAAGAAAAAAGTAAGTCAATGATTTGCGCAGAACGTGAAATTTCTAGTTGGTTAAATGTTGGTATCCTTGAGCAAGGGACTCTAGAAGAGATGGATGTATATTTTTATCTCAGAAATAGAATAGATAAAGAATGAAGAAGGCGCGGATCCAGGGCTCAGATCGGATCTCTTCCTCTTGATGTGTCATGTACAGATAAAGCGATCAGATTTGTTGATCGGCTCGGATCGGATCTCTTCCCCTTGATGTTTCATGTACAGACAAAGCGAACAAATTTGTTCGTTGGCTCGGATCGGATCTCTTCCCCTTGATGTTTCATGTACAGACAAAGCGAACAAATTTGTTCGTTGGCTCGGATCGGATCTCTTCCCCTTGATGTGTCATGTACAGGTAAAGCGATCAGATTTGTTCATAATGGCGTCGATGATTACAGAGTAGGTCCCGGCTCAAATTTTCATAGCCACGACCTTTAACTAGACAAGCCTGTTCGCTAGAGAGACGCCTTAGGAAGCTAAATTCCGTTAGCCATCCCTACAAGCTATCAAGGTTACTTTTTTCTGAAAAAGTAGGAAGACTGTTAATTTCCGTGACAAGAAGTAGGAGATGCGTTGAGTGGGAGGTTGGAAGTTGTCCAGTGGGGCTCCCTCTCTCAGTTGATTCACTTACAAGATCTAGCACGCTTAGGCAGTTGGCAGTGAATTAACGACCAGGGGGAGCACAAAGAACTTTGGTTTCAAAAACCGCTGAGTTCGGATTACGTTGCACATTACTAAGCAACAACCATCTTCTGTGTTAGTTAACTCTCATTACTAAACTGAACCCCGTCCGAACAGGCCTCGGAAGGCCCACGATACTGACCGACCGCCGTGTCATCCTCGACCTGTGGGCGTCATTGGATGCGGATACGGAGGGGCTCTCCCGCCGTGGTCAGTTTTCGTGACCGGAGACGGTACCTCTCAGTGAAGTAGCTCCTCAATTTGCCTCGCAAGGGGTGAGTGCACCCCGTTTACCAACACGGCTCGACAGACCAAACAGTCACCCATCCAAACGCTAGCCAAGGCCGACAACTCTTAACTTCGGTGATATGAGTGGAACCGGTGTTACCACTGCGGCAAGGAAGTTGGTTAGTTAACTCTCTTCGCAGCAAGTAATAGCTATTTACAATACGGAAGCCATAGTTCTGATGGGGTGATTGGCGTTTTTATTAGTTTTGCACTTATCTCTGTTAAGGCACGCGTTTTTCTTGCGACAAGGACCATGTGTGACCTTGAATGGTTAGAACCGCACGAAAATGTGCTTAGAATATAATTCGCTTATCCTAAAACAAGCAGTTTTAGCCATTCGCATGCGAAACTGCAAGTTGTAACTCCGAGAGACGTTGAATTATGATCTATACAGACTCTGAGTGAGGAACTTTGGTAACGTGAAGAAACAAAATATCGATATAATAGGCCAAAAGACATGTGTTTCAATATAGTGTCTTACTGCTGTATCCCTTTGCTTAAAGTAATTGCGCTCTCTGAACAGCAAACGGTTGCCACTGAAAGCGTTGGATGGCTATTGAAAGTACACGTGTGGAATTTCAACGAAGTGATCAAGATAGTGTAGAACAAAAGAGCACGCAAGTCTGAATAAAGGCAATTTCTCGCTTTCAACATCACCTCTGCTTTCAAACAGTCCAATATCAAACGTCAAGTTTGAAAGTGTAATTGATGTGGCGTTTGATACAGGACGGCTTCAGTGCAGAAGTGAAATTGAATGTGACAAAGAGACTTCAGTCAGATGTGCAGTTTGTTCCGTCCCACTTCGCTTGGATCACTTCACAGAAATCCTATGCCTGCACTTTGAAGACTGAATAGCTGACGAGCATTATCAGGCAGGTAGAAGAAGCGTGCTGTTCAGACGGCGTAATTATTTTAAGCGGAGGGAAATATAGCTGTTAGACACGACACTGGAATATAGGTTTTTGGTCCCTTTATATCGACATTTTGTTTCTTCGTTGCACCGTAGTTCCTCTCATAGATCTTGTATAGGTAATCATTCATATGTATCTCGTGATAAGACGCACAGTTTTGCATGCGAGTGGCTAGTACTAGTTTCTTCGGGGTCAGTGTTTTATATTCGAAGCACATTTTCGTAGGGTGCTAAGCGTTAGAAGCCACGAACTTCCCCTGTCAGATGGGTCGCCTAAACTCAATTTGTCAAACGAAGGTGTGTCGTAATGATCTGACGCAGCTCTATAGGTTATTGTGTGAAACGCAGAAACGAGTGACGGAAATCAATTTTCGTGTGACAGCGCGAGAAGTCACAGGTGCTAGGAAGGTGTAGGGATCCCGCTCGCGTATTTCGCAGAAACGTGACACGTATTTGGCATATTTCTCACGGAAATGTTCGGTAGACCATTATCACACAGTTACAAGGACCGACAAATTTTCCTACGACAGAAAACATTATTTTTTTTAAATAACACGGAACTCCGTGCTTTTTTTTCCACAAGGGGATCACATGGCAATTGGAGTTTCTTTATACAGGGCTGTTCAAAAAGGTGGAGGCAATTTAATTGTTCTATATTTCATGAGGCATATATTGCCCATGAACAGTTTACATATCAATGAAAGGATAAAATTTTAAAGGTTTTCTTCCCCCCTGTCTCTGACAGGGGAATCCCCATCGCATCTAGAAATAAAAAACATTCTCGCAGACAAAAAGGGACGGGGCTCTACGAGCTGAGCCGAATAAACCAGAACCGGTGAATGCCAATCGCTGTTTGTTTATGTGGTTGTTTGGATGTGCGAATGATAAGCGTTGTTATAATTATTAGCGAAATCCATAGATTCACACTACCGAAATGGAAATAAACGGCTAACAGGAATAACAGGTAAAAAAGATTACGTGTTATCTTCTCGATGTACCCAAGAAAATGAGATTTTGACATAAAATTTTTGCCATATCGCTACCTACTAAGGGCCAGTTGTACAGTCCCCGGTTAGGAGCCGCATAAGTTCCATTCTCGAAATAACGCGGAAAACGCTTTGTACGAACACGTAATAAGGCCTAACCAGAGAATAAACGTGGGATGACTAAATCGGTATTTTCTGGCAGGGTTAGTGAAGTTAACCGGCGAATAAGCTTTAACAATAGCAGGAATAGTTACAGAATTACTGATGGCAAGATTGCTTGTTAGAACGAGGAAGGAGAAGAAACGAGGAAATTACTCAAATTGTATGGAATACTATGACAATTCGAAATTTTTAAACGACTACTTTTCGATCTCATGCATGAGAAACTGGAGCGTATCAATGAAATGTGAAACTACACTCCTGGAAATGGAAAAAAGAACACATTGACACCGGTGTGTCAGACCCACCATACTTGCTCCGGACACTGTGAGAGGGCTGTACAAGCAATGATCACACGCACGGCACAGCGGACACACCAGGAACCGCGGTGTTGGCCGTCGAATGGCGCTAGCTGCGCAGCATTTGTGCACCGCCGCCGTCAGTGTCAGCCAGTTTGCCGTGGCATACGGAGCTCCATCGCAGTCTTTTAACACTGGTAGCATGCTGCGACAGCGTGGACGTGAACCGTATGTGCAGTTGACGGACTTGGAGCGAGGGCGTATAGTGGGCATGCGGGAGGCCGGGTGGACGTACCGCCGAATTGCTCAACACGTGGGGCGTGAGGTCTCCACAGTACATCGATGTTGTCGCCAGTGGTCGGCGGAAGGTGCACGTGCCCGTCGACCTGGGACCGGACTGCAGCGACGCACGGATGCACGCCAAGATCGTAGGATCCTACGCAGTGCCGTAGGGGACCGCACCGCCACTTCCCAGCAAATTAGGGACACTGTTGCTCCTGGGGTATCGGCGAGGACCATTCGCAACCGTCTCCATGAAGCTGGGCTACGGTCCCGCACACCGTTAGGCCGTCTTCCGCTCACGCCCCAACATCGTGCAGCCCGCCTCCAGTGGTGTCGCGACAGGCGTGAATGGAGGGACGAATGGAGACGTGTCGTCTTCAGCGATGAGAGTCGCTTCAGCCTTGGTGCCAATGATGGTCGTATGCGTGTTTGGCGCCGTGCAGGTGAGCGCCACAATCAGGACTGCATACGACCGAGGCCGTACACCACTGGTGATCGTCGAGGGGACACTGAATAGTGCACGGTACATCCAAACCGTCATCGAACCCATCGTTCTACCATTCCTAGACCGGCAAGGGAACTTGCTGTTCCAACAGGACAATGCACGTCCGCATGTATCCCGTGCCACCCAACGTGCTCTAGAAGGTGTAAGTCAACTACCCTGGCCAGCAAGATCTCCGGATCTGTCCCCCATTGAGCATGTTTGGGACTGGATGAAGCGTCGTCTCACGCGGTCTGCACGTCCAGCACGAACGCTGGTCCAACTGAGGCGCCAGGTGGAAATGGCATGGCAAGCCGTTCCACAGGATTACATCCAGCATCTCTACGATCGTCTCCATGGGAGAATAGCAGCCTGCATTGCTGCGAAAGGTGGATATACACTGTACTAGTGCCGACATTGTGCATGCTCTGTTGCCTGTGTCTACGTGCCTGTGGTTCTGTCAGTGTGATCATGTGATGTATCTGACCCCAGGAATGTGTCAATAAAGTTTCCCCTTCCTGGGACAATGAATTCACGGTGTTCTTATTTCAATTTCCAGGAGTGTATTTCCTAACATAAAACTTTTTGCTTATAGTAGGCCTAACAGGCATTTGATATTGGTACTTGTGAAATACGTTCCATCTTGCTATTTATGTAAATGCGCCACATAAAAATAAGCATTGTGCCAAAACAGCCTCGCTCTATGTAGCGTGTGTTACAATTGCTGCACTATTAGAAAGACCTATTTCGTTTTATCTAACAGATAATGACAAAATAGACGTAACCAAATCGAGAAACCACTCTATCTTGGGTACTATTCGTATTAACAGAGGCAAAGACATTTTCATTTTTTATGCAGCACAACGTTTGACGAACTTTTTTGATGAAGTAATAGATTCTTTCGCTGAGAGGAAAGCACGCTGCGTAAAGCTGTAGCAAGATTAGAGAGAAAAAGATGTTACAAAATAAACATATTTTTGAAAAATCGATTTTTTAAAATTTGTCGATGCAACAACGATGCAGCCATGCCTGTGAATTCAAATTGAGATATAAGCGACGTATTAGATGAGATTTCACTCGAGGAAAAACAGTCTATGACGTATGTAGATGGTAGAACAATAAAACAAGTTAAGCAGAAATGCATGTTAAGTGATGTGTACCGTTTACCACTTTCATATAGTGAGCAGTCTGTATGAGAAACAGTTCGTTGATTAACTGAACTCAAACTTATACGATCTACGACAGCTTAGAACGTGTATCAGAGGCAGCGTTAAACATGGCTCAAATTTTGAAAAACGTTTTCTGTGTTAATGTAAAACAAATATGGAATCGAAGTTGCTTCAAGTACTTAAGGGAAATGCATGTAAAGCTGCCAAGAAATTCCATCAGAGTATTCTGTCTTGTCACACAGAAAACTATACAATATTTTTGACAAAAGCAGTGTATGTTCTTTTGAAGAAGTATAAAAGCCAGGCAGGGACGGACGCCACTACAAAATGTGTCAGTAAAAGTATAAGCATGAGAAGTGTGGGCAGGTTATTCTAAGAGGCAGTCACCAGGCAGATAATTTATTTCCTTTATTTTTTAGATAATTATGTTATGTAAATGTAAAAAGAGATATAATCTGCAAAACAAGCAGAAACATTAAAGACGTTAACATGCAAACAGAAATATGCATTGTGTTTGAGGATGGTCTGCAGATACCAGATACCTTCCTCAAACAAACTTAATGGGCATCATATATAATGCTGTTACATCTAGTGCATATGTTACATTTCCCAAAAGCATGTGAGAGGAACTTTTACCCGCACTTCGAAGTAAATAAAATGCAATGATTTCAGAGTCGGTCTTACGAAAAACGTCATTTTATTCGCTTTGTATTTGCAGTAGAAAATACGACACAACTGAAAACTGTAGTTCATTGTTTACTTCACGCAGTACGATATCACATACAGTCCCGTTCACATCCTCGTAAATGAGAATATAGTACGAGGGTGAGTCAAATGAAAACCTTAAATATTTTTAAAATATTATTTATTGTGCAGAAGTGGTACCAAGCTGTGTCACTTTTCAACATAATCTCCCCCACGCTCAATGCAAGTCTTCCAGCGCTTACAAAGTGCATAATTCCTTTAGAAAAAAATTCTTTTGGTAGTTCGCGCAACCACTCATGCACCCCGTGGCGTACCTCTTGATCAGAACTGAACTTCTTTCCTCCCATTGCGTCTTTGAGTGGTCCAAACATATGGAAATCACTTGGGGCAAGGTCTGGTGAGTATGGTGGATGAGGAAAACAGTCAAAATGCAGGTCTGTGATTGTTGCAACTGTTGTACAGACAGTGTGGGGCTTTGCAGTGTCATGTTGCAAAAGGACACCTGCTGACAGCAATCCACGTCGCTTTGATTTGATTGCAGGCCGCAGATGATTTTTAGGAGATATGTGTATGATGCACTGGTGGCAGTGGTCCCTCTAGGCATGTAATGCTCCAAAATGACGCCTTTTTCGACCCAAAAGAGAGCCAGCATAACCTTCCCTGTTGATGGTTCTGTTCGAAACTTCCTTGGTTGTGGTGATGAGGAATGGCGCCATTCCTTGCTCGCTCTCTTAGTTTCTGGTTAGTGGAAGTGAACCCAGGTTTCGTCCCCAGTAACGATTCTTGCAAGGAAGCCATCACCTTCTCGTTCAAAGCGCCGAAGAAGTTCTTCACAAGCATCAACACGTCGTTCTCTCATTTCAGGAGTCAGTTGCCGTGGCACCCATCTTGCGGACACTTTGTGAAACTGGAGCACATCATACACAATGCGGTGTGCTGACCCATGACTAATCTGTAAACATGCTGCAATGTCATTCAGTGTCACTCGGTGGTTTTCCTTCGCTATGGCTTCAACTGCTCCAATGTTCTGTGGAGTCACACCTCGTTGTGCCTGACCTGGATGAGGAGCATCTTCCACTGAAGCCACACCATTTGCCAACTTCCTACTCCATTCGTAGACTTGCTGCTGTGACAAACATGCATCACCGTACTGAACCTTCATTCGTCGATGAATTTCAATAGGTTTCACACCTTCACTACACAAAAACCGAATAACAAAAAAATGGTTCAAATGGCTCTGAGCACTATGGGACTTAACATCTATGGTCATCAGTCCCCTAGAACTTAGAACTACTTAAACCTAACTAACCTAATGACATCACACAACACCCAGTCATCACGAGGCAGAGAAACCCGAATAACAGAACGCTGTTCTTCCCTGGTGCAAGTCGCAAGTGGGGCGACCGTCTTTATACTGATACTGTAACATTATGTGTGCATCTGCACTATGCTGCCACCTACAGGCCATTCTGCACGCTGTTTGTGGCACGCTTACCAACTTACAGGATAACGGCGCGAAATTTCGATTTGTTATTACAAATTTAAGGTTTTCATTTGACTCACCCTCGTAGTTCTGCCCATAGCGCTGATGTAGCCGTTCCGGTCCAAAATGGCTACCGCCCCTGCGTTGGCGATACTACCTTTAGAGCAGGTTTGACATGACAAGCGCTTAACGCGCGTTTAAATTACATACATTTTATTCAGGCCGTACACATGCTAACGGGCCTTTTAGTAAAGCGCGCGTTGAATGCTGCGCTAGCCCTCGACTGTTGTCAGTGCGCGTCAACGCGCGCTTTGAGATCATTGGTTTTCTGTGTTGCCGTTCAGTTGAGCGCGCGCTTTTGACGCGGATAGACGTATTTTATGGTTCGCTCAGTTCATCCAGAAATCGTCCGAAATGGAAAGGGAAACTTTTAATACCGAATTATTTATAGAAGAAATAGAGAAACTTCCTACGATATGGAAAATGAGAGATAGGAAGGTCTTGGGAAGATCTCGTTCTCATATTCTGTGAGAGAGAACTTTCCCTTCGTTGATAGGATAATTTGTTAAATGTACTCAAACATTGTCCGCCTGTCGCACAGCACGCCCAGTATAATGTGAACTAGATTTTCCAGCGATGGAGTATGAACAGTATCTTCGTAATTATAGCCATCCCTCATTCTGACATAATTGTGTAGTGTACATATCGATTTTACGATCTTTTCTGCAAAACCGATGTTAACATCTAATGGCCTAGGTAAAATACGCCATTATGGCACATTATACCAGAAGTACATTCGACGTACCGGTGTCGTGATGTCAAACGGTTATTAAATATTTTTTTAGCATAAGTTAGTGACCTTCCCCCATAAGGCCACATTAAATTCTCCATCATGCCAAAAGCTTCATCAGCTACTATCATGTATGACAACACTGTTGGTCATTTTGTATTAACAATGCCTTTGGTTCAGGTAGGTCTAATGACCTTTCTGTCAGCTTCTTGTGCAATGAAGAATTCTTGAATATACCTGAGTCACTGTTTTTACCGTAGGCAACTATGTCAACCCATAAAAAACAATAGTTTGCATCCGCTAGCGCCAATGAAACCGGCGAAAATAATTTTTGTAGTTAATACATTGAACCCGTGTCTTAAGACTGGATTAACCGTATATGTTTCCCATCCAAGGCTCCCAAACAATTGGGAAACTTTGAGTTTTTTTCAAATATCGTGGATATTTCATATCACGTTTCTTTCGTTGGTTCACTCATAACAATGGTTCTTAATTTTCTCCAAATAGTTTCACATACTTGCGGTATTATAGTCGCCGCAGTAGATTTGCCAATTCTGTAATCTTTGCTTAATGTCCCAAGTGAACATCCTGTGACTAAATATCTGAAAAAAACATAAAAACTTAATATAAATATTTTAAAAGAGACTGAGGCTGTTCTACTATTACTAAATTCTGTTTTTTTAAGCATAATCCGTGCAAAATAAATGGAAAGAGTTTACGAGATAATTATATGAGAGAGGTAAAGAAAATGAAGACTGTTAAATCTGGATCAAGAGCTTCGAAAAATCGTCATATATTCATTATAATAGACTACGATTTCTACAGGCATCTATAGCCAACAAAGATACAGATAATGCATCAGCTTCGTCAGAAGTTGCTAACGGAGAAGTAAGTTCTGCCCTAAATCTGCTCCAAGAAAAAAACAAAAAAATAAGCTCTGCTGACGAATGATTTGCAAGCACATTAGAGCAAAGTTTAGCACAGAAAAATGGTACAGAACCAAAGGAAGATGACGATGAAGACAAGTTGTTTTGTTAGTCAGTCGTTAAAGAGATTTAAAAAATCCCGGAATATAGACGACTTCATACTAAAATTAGCATTTATAATTTAATATTGCAAAGCCAAATTTTCCTTCAAGGACTGCAACATCAGTCATTTGAAAATCAAGATTATCATAACCTGTTACCACAACGAAGAAATTATTTGTCACAAGAGCAGTGTAGTCAAGCTTCTGCCGAAGGCTTTCAATATCATGATTATAGATCACAGCAGTCTAGTGTGCCAATTAATTTAGCACATTATGGTTATACTACAGCAATGGGACCTCTAACACCAGTAACACATACTCCATCGCCAGCACCAACCAATGCCAGCAATGAGTCGGAGTTACAGTTATTCTGCGAGTAACAAATCCTTCTTTTTTCTTTAAATTTTCTTCCCTAAACAAGTACTGATTTATAAATACGTGTGTTGATCAATAAAAAACACCTCAATGTAATTGCGAGTTTTTCTTTTGGAGAAATACAATATCGCACAGCGTTTTTATCTGCTACGAGTTCATCGTTTATGAGAGCTAGTAAATCATCAAATGATTCGATGCACATTCTGAAATAGTTAAAAAATTGGGTCCGTATTACCATAGCTTAGGATACAAAGTTATGTACTGGCTTTCAGTCGGCCCGTCTGAAAAAAACTGGGTGGACGCAATATCTCCGTCTTCTGTCGCGTCGTTTTTGCCGTCGTTATAAAATCCCGTTAAAACTGTTTCTACCTCCATCTTCGACAAATGTAGAACTCAAACTGAACCAGGGCGGCCGCGGCAACGCGCTTTCAACGCCTGACAAGCGAGCACCGCGTGAACAGTATACAAAAATTTTGCGCGCCTTCAACGCGCGTTAAGGGGCTCCGGAAAGGCTCAAAATCATGAAAAAGTTCAATTTTTACTTTTTTGCGTTTTCTGAATCTGCAGACTATTACCTTTTAATAGACATCTAATTTATTCAATTCCGAAGACTGCAACTATTTTTAAATTTTTTTTGAAATGTGTTCTACTTGGGCGTGACCCACTGTGGCGCTGTTAAACTGCTGTCAAATGGTGTTATTATTAACGTCCGTGTCCATCAGGTACATTTTAGTGATGTGGGATAAAGTATGTGTTGTGGCTAACCTGTGATGGTTCAATATATATCGCTGGTGTGATTGTCGATTGTTTCATGTTTATTTACTCTGTCGTTATCTCGAAAATATTCGTAATTAATTCTGTTTCTTGAGTCTCTGTTTTGTTGAAGTATAATAATGAGTAAAAGTAAAGTTATTAGAAATCCTCTGAAGGCTTTTAAGAAAAGGAGAAATGTTGGAAAGCCAAAGGTATGTGTTATTACTGTAAACAATAAAGACGATAACCAAGTGAGTGAACCTAACCTCTCAAGTACACCTGCCCATAGCAGTCAAAGTGGGAAAGAAAATACTTCACAGAAGAAGCTTGGTTCAATGAGTGAAAACTATGAATGTTTTATGGGCGAATCGGATGTGAATGAAATATTTGATATGTCGGTTCTCAAAGGAATTTTTTCAAACTGTGTAAGATGTATTCATTGTAGTGAAGTTGGTCTGGAACTCTCCATAATAAAGCACGTAGGACTTGCTAGTGAAATACAACGGAAATGTGATAAGTGTTCATACATGACCACCTTTTGGAACAGTGTTGCAGTAACTGCAACTGAAGAAAATGGTAGCAAAATCTACGAACACAACAACGAGCGATGCTTGCTTTAGACAAGGAACGCCTTCGGACTGCAGACAGGGCTGTAAAGAGTCTAGAAATACAAGCAAGAGTAAACAGGAGGAGGAACAAGAGGAAGCTGGAGGAGGAGTTTGCAGAGGATGAAGATAATCCATCCTATGGACCTGGAATGCACTAAAAAGTTAATCCAATCTTTGTCGCTCGATTCCCAAAACTTTTATTTTCTCATACTAATTACATGTTTTCTAAGGATCTTCCAAACATATTTGTTTCAAACTTTCAGTAAATGTTACACAGTACCTTCTGCATAATTTAACACAGCCTTTTTCCAAAAAACTGTATATTTTTGAATATATAAATAAAAAATTGCAAAAAAATGTTGTGAATTTTCATTACAATTGAAAAAAAATCATCTTTAATAACTGAACTAAAATTTTGTAAAATCCCTGTGTTAAGTTGTAGCCCGTATTCCAATAAATAATCTGTAAAAAGTTCAACTTCCTACCTCAAATACTTTGTGAGGAAAGATGTAATTTATAAGCGTTATTTTAACACTGCAAGTATAGGCCGTTCCGGAGCCCCTTAAGCGTTTGTCATGTGAGCCCGCTCTTTTTCAGCGCTATACAACTGCTGAATAACGGCGCGAGCACTCTAGCGGCCGTTTACGCAACTATCGTCTCCCTAGCGGCCGTGTACGCGTCTGGCGGTTAACAAAACAAAACTTTGGCCCTTCCTGATTCCTCTGGTATACAGGGTAAACATGAATAAAACCGACAAGCTGCAGGGACGGATTCCTGACTGGATATTGAGGAAAAAAGGTCCTATAAACATGTGCCTGGAAATTGACGGTGTGCATGCAACGACAGCAAATACTCTCGGAACACCGTACAGTGAATCGCATTCACGTCACAAAACACTTGTATGTTCAAAGTGGCCTCTATGGGATGCAATGCACGCGTTCACACGTCGCATCGTGGATTGCCGCAATCTTTCGCACAGTCCGTTCTCTCTCCGAATAGCGTCACAGATGTCGCGAACACATTGTTGAAGGGGCTGCACATCAGGAACTGGTTCAGCATACACAACGTTTTTCAGGTGCCCCCAAAGGTAAAAATTCAGGGGATGTAAGTCCGGTGACCTAGCAGGCCATGCTACATGATCTCCGCGTCCTATGCAACGCCCTGGAATGATGTTGTTGAGGTGTTGGCTAACTGTAATGCGGAAGTGAGATAGTGCTCCGTCACGCAGAATCCACGTAAGCTGTCGTATTGCCAATGGCACATTCTCAAGCATCCCAGGCAGAGTACTCCGTAGGATGTCCACATACGTTTGTCCATCGAGGAGTTGTGGAATAATAATCGGTCCTAGTATGTGGTTGCCAAGAACTTCCTTTCGTTAGCTCTGAGCCTGCCGGCTTTGCGGCTATCGACATTTGTTCAGAGATGCTAACCTTTCGGCGTTTGTGAGTCGGTCGCGAGGCGCCGCGGCAGTGAGCGGATCGAGAGGGGAGCGCGAGTGAGTGTAGTTGGGAGGTAGAGAGAAGACGGTGCGAATTGCCAAAGGAGGGGAGGTAACCCAGTCGGTGAAGAGGTGTTTTGAAGAGGCATTACACAGGTGACAGTCGTAACGGCTGTCTTGAGATGGTCTGCGCAGCCAAGCAGTTGGTGGCCGTTAACCGATTACATCTTATCGGGAGACTGTGGTGGCGACCTACTTCTCTTATGCTGTTGGACGATTATTTCGCCGACCTGATAAGGTGGCACGATTCTAGTTACGTCTTTCACCGGCCATGCACTTTCTGCCTTACGTATTGCAAGTCAAACTATTTGAGAGTGCTAAGTTATGAAAATCTTTTAGTAATCCATGTTATGGTCGGACTCTACACAGTTTGTTGTATTATTTTGATGGAACTCATTTTGCTTGGTGTCTAGTAGCGTCGGCATTCTGCATTACCATCCAAGCCGTGGGGCTTACCGTGTATAATGTTTTAAGACTGAGTGTTTAGTTTGTTCCAGACAATCGGGTGTAGCTTGAACTGTATGATATACCAAGATGCTCTAACTCAGGGAGACACTTGTGCCGAGGTTTGAATGTCGGCAACCACCAAAGGCTCGACTGTCGTAAGCATAAAATATAATCTGGTGTTTTTGGGGAGCATCACGTGTGGACGTGAGCTCAATCGGTTACTTAAAATATCTAAATTTAGCAGTCGCAGTTTGTTTTAACTCTTGCGATACTACCGCTCAAAAAAATGGCTCTGAGCACTATGAGACTTAACATCTGAGGTCATCAGTCCCCTAGAACTTAGAACTTCTTAAATCTAACTAACCAGCCGCGCGGGATTAGCCGAGCGGTCAGAGGGGCTGCTGTCATGGACTGTGCGGCTGGTCCCGGCGGAGGTTCGAGTCCTCCTTCGGGCATGGGTGTGTGTGTTTTTCCTTAGGATAATTTAGGTTAAGTAGTGTATAAGCTTAGGGACTGATGACCTTAGCAGTTAAGTCCCATAAGATTTCACACCCATTTGAACACTCTAACTAACCTAAGGACATCACACACGTCCATGCCCGAGGCAGGATTCGAACCTCCGACCGTAACGGTCGCGCGGTTCCTGATTGAAGCGCCTAGAACCGCTCGGCCACATCGGCCGACTGATACTGCTGCTATGCTTTTTAAAAGTTGTTTTAAGTGGTTGATTTTGGTTTTATTAACATATCACTGTTTGAGACATTTGGTTGTAGCGTGTTGTTGCTGCGTCAGCATACGCGGTTTTTTGGACTATAATTGTTGACAATTTATTCTTAATCTGTGCCTAGGTGGTGGGTCTGGGCTAAACATTCGGGTTCTCGCTTGTTCTTGAATCTGACGGAATTGAACGTTCCGTTAAGACCGAGGTGCACCCAGTAACAGCCCTCTGGATTAACCGTTTGGGGGGAGGAGCACCCGGGAAGTGATGTCGGACTCACGTACTGTACTTCACGCCCTCGGTCGGGCCGATAAATCGGGCCCCGAATGGCACAACCAGGTGTGGCCCCTTTTGGCCGATCCGCAGGATGTTATATGCGCACTTGGCAGATGCCGTGAGCTGGGAACTGTTTGTAAGAGAAGTGCCTGATGTAGATTATTGCCTGTCTAGTTGGGAGTCCGTATGTAAGGTTACTCTTTCTTTTAAATGAATATATTTGGGCAAGGTTTTAAAACTGTCTGTAAGTACACTTACGATAGTCCTTTGGGCGTGCAGTCTTTTCTATTTTCTATAAAAAGGTATTACCTGCCTCATTTGAAAAGTTGCTGTACATTTGTTAGTAACTAAAGCCAACTGATGGGCTTCATGTATAAATGTTCTCTGGCTGCGGGTTTATTATTATAAATGTTATTTCTTCACTATTTGCTAATGCAAAATACAGTTATTGACAGTTCATGTGTAAGATTACTCTTTCTTTTAAATGAGTATATTTGGGCAAGGTTTTAAAACTGTAAGTGAATATATTGTAGCCCTTTAGGCGTTCAGTGTATCCTATTTTTTTAAATATCAAAAGGTATTATATTTCTCATTTGAAAAGTTGTTATACTTGCTTTGCTATCGAAAGCTAACTAATGGGTTTCATGTACAAATGTTATCTCACTTGTAGTTTGTGACAACTGTTGTCTGTTGATTGGCTTTAATAAATATTGCGAACAATAAAAGGTGAATGCTCACCCCGCCCTAAGGTCCAGTCCTTCCGCTTAGTCCTTTGGGCGTTTTATGGTACGACGTGGTAATACTTGTTTCAAGCGCCATCTACCGTGACAATGATATATTTCAGGACACATATTCATAGGACCTTTTTTCTTCCATTTGCAGTCACGAATCCGTCTTTGAAGATTGTCGGTTTTATTAACGTTCACCCTGTATAGACTGTTCATGTCCAATTTATATGTAGTGAAATGCAAATTAAATTAGGTCCTTTTCTTGAATACCTCTGTGCTTGTGATATGTGAAGTTCAGAACTCAAATATCAATCCCCAAAAGCCGTTCGATGCAATTTTCAAAAGTTCTCGAGAGAATCTACTTTGAAGTTTTCCAAGCGTCTTTAATACCCTGAAATAAGCTGTAATTTTGTACAGGCGGTGTGGCTCTGTGGTACAACGTTCACTTGTTTGCAATTTGCAATGATGCAAATTTTTAACAAAGTTGCATGTTCTGCGGGTATTTTCGTGAAGTGTAAAATACATAAAGATGGAAAAAAATCAGTAGCTCTCGAGACTGGCAATCACTGGATCGCTGGTTCGAGTCTCATTTCGGTCATTGTTTTTTTTAGATTTTTTTCTGTTCAGATCAAATACTTACATAATTTAAATATAAAAGACATCAAATATGTGCTAATTAACACATACCTAATTGTCATGTACATCATCTTGTTTCTAGTTACAAATCGTCCACAAATATCCAGTTTTCATTGCAAAACCGATCGCTTGTAAGATATTGTTAGTAAATATTTCTTAGATTAAAAAATATTGCGAACTGAATTTTTTTCATTTTTTTATGTTTTAAGCTTCACCGAAATGCTCATGGAAAGTGCACCTTTGTGTAAAGTTTTACCAAAGCTGGGAATCGAACGCAGCCCTCTACCGTGTCAGGTAAGCATCCTACCACAGAGCCCGGAGATCCTTCGAAAACAGCTAGCGTGAAGTGGGAAATATAAAGGCACATTTGCATGCCGAGCGTGAGTTTCCTCGGAAACGCGAAATATTAATTAAATAAATAATCAGTGACAAATAAATAAAGCCTATGGCACACAACTGCAGCGCTGTGTCGCTGATAAAACAAAAGCACAATTACGTTACTCTTATGTTTGTTTAAGAAAGGGAGAGCTCTGGTTGAAGTGGTGCGAGAAGCACGTATTTTATTTTTATTGTCTGGCACACCGCCATATTTCATGTTATAGAAGAATACTGCGAGTTGCAACCACACTAGGCACTCGATTCTGTAAAGAATTTATATTTATAAAAGTAAGTAGGATTATGAACTGTAGGCTTATTCATTGAATATATCTGATTTAACTAACTGTGTAACTTTTTTATGTTTAGTAGACAATCACCTCTGTACGACGTATTGGCATGGCTGGCAAATTATTGTAATATTGAGATTTAGATTATGAGTCCACACCTACCGCAGCAGTCTTTGGAAACGATTTAATTACGAAGTCCGATTATTTCAGTTTTATTTCACGGTCAACTACGAGTAACATTGCCTTTACGAAAAAGCCATTGTCAAGCGTCTGACAACGAATAATTAAACGTCCACGTTCCAGATAAGCAAATACAATTGCAATCACAATCACCATCATACAGATAGAATAATTAACATATTTAAAATAACATATTTTTTTATTTTTTTTATTTATTTTATAGAAATCCAGGTTCAAGTCCCGGTCCGGCACAAATTTTCATTGTGGTCATTCCATTACACAGCTGATGGTTGGCCGTATTCGCCTGTTGATGGCTGGAACTCTGCTGAGGACATTTTCAGTGCGGTATCTGAGTCTCTGTGGAGGAATGGCTTTCCATTCTTCTTCAACGGCCGAAACCATGGTAGGTAGTGATGTTAGGTGCTGGGGCCTGAAACTCTGTCAACGTTCTGACTCACCCCAAAGGAGCTCCACTGGGCTCACGTTGGGATTATGGGCAGACCAGTCCATTTCAGGAATGTTATTGTTCACAAACCACTGCCTCACATATGCTGCTTCATGGCAAAGCATTGTTATTCTGACACAAGAATCATCTCCGAACTGTTAGTCTACTGTACACAGTAAACAACGCTGCAAAATGTTTTTATCTCCTCCTGCATTTAGCGTTTTCTTAAGTGCAGTAAGGGAACCACAGCCTACACAACGTGATCAAAAGTATCTGGACATCCCCAAAACTATACTTTTTCATGTTAGGTGCATTGTGCTGCCACCTACTGCCAGGTACTCCATATCAGCGACCTCAGTAGTCATTAGACAACGTGAGAGAGCAGAATGGGGCGCTCCGCAGAACTCACGGACTTCGAACGTTGTCAGTTGACTGGGTGTCACTTGTGTCATACGCGAGATTTCCACACTCCTAAACATCCCTGTGTCGACTGTTTCCGATGTGATAGTGAAGTGGAAACGTGTAGGGACACGTACAGCACAAAAGCGTACAGACCGACCTCGTCTGTTGACTGACAGAGACCGCCGACAGTTGAAGAGGGTCGTAATGTGTAATAGGCAGACATCTATCCAGACCATCACACAGGAATTCCAAACTGCATCAGGATCTACTGCAAGTACTATTACAGTTAGGCGGGAGGTGAGAAAACTTGGATTTCATGATTGAGCGTCTGATCATAAGCCACATATCACGCCGGTTAATGCCAAACGACGCCTCGCTTGGTGTAGGGAGCTTAAACATTGGACGATTGAACAGTGGAATGAAGTTGTGTGGAGTGACGAATCACGGTACACAGTGTGGCGGCCTGATGACAGGGTGTGGGTATGGCGAATGCCCGGTGAACGTCATCTGCCAGTGTGTGTAGTGCCAACAGTAAATTAGGAGGAGGTGGTGTTATGGTGTGGTCGTGTTTTTCATGGAGGGGGCTTGCACACCGTGTTGTTTTGCGTGGCACTATCACAGCACAGACCTACAATGATATTTTAAGCACCTTCTTGCTTCCCACTGTTGAAGAGCAATTCGGGGACGGCGATTGCGTCTTTCAACACGATCGAACACCTGTTCATAATGCACGGCCTGTGGCGGAGTTGTTACACGACAATAACATACCTGTAATGGAGTGGCCTGTACAGAGTCCTGACCTGAATCCTACAGAGCACCTGTGGGATGTTTTGGATTGATAAACTTCGTGCCAGGCCTCATCGACCGACAGCGATGCCTCTCCTCAGTGCAGCAATCCGTGAAGAATGGGCTGCCATTCCCCAAGTAACCTTCCAGCACCTGATTGAACATATGCCTACGAGAGTGGAATCCGTCATCAAGGGTAAGGGTGAGCCAACACCATACTGAATTCCAGCATTGCCGATGGAGGGCACCACGAACTTGTAAGTCGTTTTCAGCCAGGTTTCAGGATACTTTTGATCACATTGTGTAACTATGCAAAATACCCCCATACAATAACACTAATCCTCGATCCTTAACTTTTGGCACTACACATGGTGGCAGATAATGTTTTCCAGACGTTCTCCAAATCCAAACACACAGGACACAGGCTGGTTCATCACTGTATTCACTCGTTGTCAGTCAGCCACTGTCCAGTGGCGCTTCAAATGTCGCTTAGCATTGACTATAGAAATGTGTGGCTTATGAGGAGCTGATAGACAATTTTTTTAAGATCCTACACACAAACACTGAGCTAGCTGGACTGCTGGTAGCACTCTGGATCTCGCGAGGCATTCATTCCGCTGATTTCTTGATGTTTCCATAAACCTTTCAGTATGCAGTGTAGTGTGCGCTAATATGAAACTTCCTGGCACATTTAAACTGTAAAGCTTGTAAGGTAGGAGATGAGGTACTGGTGCAAGTAAAGCTTTGAGGAGAGGTGATTTGTGCTAGGGTAGCCCAGTCGGCAGAGTAATTGCCCCCTCATTTCGAGTTCCAGACGAACACACAGTTTTAATCCGGTAGGAAGTTTCATATCATTTAGTGGCCGCCAATGTGTTTTCTAACACGCCTTTTATAAAATATGTTGCACCTTTGGAGCATCAGTCTGCCTCTATAGCTCAGCGGTCAGCATGTCTGGCTGCTATGCTGAGTATACACGTTCAAGTCCCGGATATAGACTGGGAGACTCAGATGTTCATAACGAGTGGCAGGGACAAAGAATCCAGTGAAATTTTTTTAAGTGCTTTATCGGAAAACTACCTTGAGCAGTTAAACAGAGAACCGACTCGTGGCGATAACATATTAGACCTTCTGGTGACAAACAGACCCGAACTATTTGAAAAAGTTAACGCAGAACAGGGAATCAGCGATCATAAAGCGGTTACGGCATCGATGATTTCAGCCGTAAATAGGAATATTAAAAAGGGTAGGAAGATTTTTCTGTTTAGAAAAAGTGACAAAAAGCAGATTTCAGAGTACCTGTTGGCTCAACACAAAAGTTTTGTCTCAAGTACAGATAGTGTTGAGGATCAGTGGACAAAGTTCAAAACCGTCGTACATAATGCGTTAGATGAGTATGTGCCAAGCAAGATCGTAAGAGATGGAAAAGAGCCACCGTGGTACAACAACCGAGTTAGAAAACTGCTGCGGAAGCAAAGGGAACTTCACAGCAAACATAAACATAGCCAAAGCCTTGCAGACAAACAAAAATTACGCGAAGCGAAATGTAGTGTGAGGAGGGCTATGCGAGAGGCGTTAAATGAATTCGAAAGTAAAGTTCTATGTACTGACTTGGCAGAAAATCCTAAGAAATTTTGGTCTTATGTCAAAGCGGTAGGTGGATCAAAACAAAATGTCCAGACACTCTCTGACCAAAATGGTACTGAAACAGAGGATGACAGACTAAAGGCCGAAATACTAAATGTCTTTTTCCAAAGTTGTTTCACAGAGGAAGATTGCACTGTAGTTCCTTCTCTAGATTGTCGCACAGATGACAAAATGGTAGATATCGAAATAGACGACAGAGGGATAGAGAAACAATTAAAATCGCTCAAAAGAGGAAAGGCCTCTGGACCTGATGGGATACCAGTTCAATTTTACACAGAGTACGCGAAGGAACTTGCCCCCCTTCTTGCAGCGGTGTACCTAGGTCTCTAGAAGAGCGTAGCGCTCCAAAGGATTGGAAAAGGGCACAGGTCATCCCCGTTTTCAAGGAGGGACGTCGAGCAGATGAGCAGAACTATAGACCTATATCTCTAACGTCGATCAGTTGTAGAATTTTGGAACACGTATTGTGTTCGAGTATAATGACTTTTCTGGAGACTAGAAATCTACTCTGTAGGAACCAGCATGGGTTTCGAAAAAGACGGTCATGTGAAACCTAGCTCGCGCTATTCGTCCACGAGACTCAGAGGGCCATAGACACGGGTTCACAGGTAGATGCCGTGTTTCTTGACTTCCGCAAGGCGTTCGATACAGTTCCCCACAGTCGTTTAATGAACAAAGTAAGAGCATACGGACTATCTACATCTACATTGATACTCCGCAAGCCACCCAACGGTGTGTGGCGGAGGGCACTTTACGTGCCACTGTCATTACCTCCCTTTCCTGTTCCAGTCGCGTATGGTTCGCGGGAAGAACGACTGTCTGAAAGCCTCCGTGCGCGCTCTAATCTCTCTAATTTTACATTCGTGATCTCCTCGGGAGGTATAAGTAGGGGGAAGCAATATATTCGATACCTCATCCAGAAACGCACCCTCTCGAAACCTGGACAGCAAGCTACACCGCGATGCAGAGCGCCTCTCTTGCAGAGTCTGCCACTTGAGTTTATTAAACATCTCCGTAACGCTATCACGGTTACCAAATAACCCGGTGACGAAACGCGCCGCTCTTCTTTGGATCTTTTCTATCTCCTCCGTCAACCCGACCTGGTACGGATCCCACACTGATGAGCAATACTCAAGTATAGGTCGAACGAGTGTTTTGTAAGACACCTCCTTTGTTGATGGACTACATTTTCTAAGCACTCTCCCAATGAATCTCAACCTGGTACCCGCCTTACCAACAATTAATTTTGTATGATCATTCCACTTCAAATCGTTCCGTACGCATACTCCCAGATATTTTACAGAAGTAACTGCTACCAGTGTTTGTTCCGCTATCATATAATCATACAATAAAGGATCCTTCTTTCTATGTATTCGCAATACATTACATTTGTCTATGTTAAGGGTCAGTTGCCACTCCCTGCACCAAGTGCCTATCCGCTGCAGATCTTCCTGTATTTCGCTACAATTTTCTAATGCAGCAACTTCTCTGTATACTACAGCATCATCCGCGAAAAGCCGCATGGAACTTCCGACACTATCTACTAAGTCATTTATATATATTGTGAAAAGCAATGGTCCCATAACACTCCCCTGTGGCACGCCAGAGGTTACTTTAACGTCTGTAGACGTCTCTCCATTGATAACAACATGCTGTGTTCTGTTTGCTAAAAACTCTTCAATCCAGCCACACAGCTGGTTTGATATTCCGTAGGCTCTTACTTTGTTTATCAGGCGACAGTGCGGAACTGTATCGAACGCCTTCCGGAAGTCAAGAAAAATAGCATCTACCTGGGAGCCTGTATCTAATATTTTCTGGGTCTCATGAACAAATAAGGCGAGTTGGGTCTCACACGATCGCTGTTTCCGGAATCCATGTTGATTCCTACATAGTAGATTCTGGGTTTCCAGAAATGACATGATACGCGAGCAAAAAACATGTTCTAAAATTCTACAAGAGATCGACGTAAGAGATATAGGTCTATAGTTTTGCGCATCTGCTCGACGACCCTTCTTGAAGACTGGGACTATCTGTGCTCTTTTCCAATCATTTGGAACCTTCCGTTCCTCTAGAGACTTGCGGTACACGGCTGTTAGAAGGGGGGCAAGTTCTTTCGCGTACTCTGTGTAGAATCGAATTGGTATCCCGTCAGGTCCAGTGGACTTTCCTCTATTGAGTGATTCCAGTTGCTTTTCTATTCCTTGGACACTTATTTCGATGTCAGCCATTTTTTCGTTTGTGCGAGGATTTAGAGAAGGAACTGCAGTGCGGTCTTCCTCTGTGAAACAGCTTTGGAAAAAGGTGTTTAGTATTTCAGCTTTACGCGTGTCATCCTCTGTTTCAATGCCATCATCATCCCGTAGTGTCTGGATATGCTGTTTCGAGCCACTTACTGATTTAACGTAAGACCAGAACTTCCTAGGATTTCCTGTCAAGTCGGTACATAGAATTTTACTTTCGAATTCAATGAACGCTTCACGCATAGCCCTCCTTACGCTAACTTTGACATCGTTTAGCTTCTGTTTGTCTGAGAGGTTTTGGCTGCGTTTAAACTTGGAGTGGAGCTCTCTTTGCTTTCGCAGTAGTTTCCTAACTTTGTTGTTGTACCACGGTGGGTTTTTCCCGTCCCTCACAGTTTTACTCGGCACGTACCTGTCTAAAACGCATTTTACGATTGCCTTGAACTTTTTCCATAAACACTCAACATTGTCAGTGTCGGAACAGAAATTTTCGTTTTGATCTGTTAGGTAGTCTGAAATCTGCCTTCTATTACTCTTGCTAAACAGATAAACCTTCCTCCCTTTTTTTATATTCCTATTAACTTCCATATTCAGGGATGCTGCAACGGCCTTATGATCACTGATTCCCTGTTCTGTACATACAGAGTCGAAAAGTTCGGGTTTGTTTGTTATCAGTAGGTCCAAGATGTTATCTCCACGAGTCGGTTCTCTGTTTAATTGCTCGAGGTAATTTTCGGATAGTGCACTCAGTATAATGTCACTCGATGCTCTGTCCCTACCACCCGTCCTAAACATCTGAGTGTCCCAGACTATATCTGGTAAATTGAAATCTCCACCTAAGACTATAACATGCTGAGAAAATTTATGTGAAATGTATTCCAAATTTTCTCTCAGTTGTTCTGCCACTAATGCTGCTGAGTCGGGAGGTCGGTAAAAGGAGCCAATTATTAACCTAGTTCGGTTGTTTAGTGTAACCTCCACCCATAATAATTCACAGGAACTATCCACTTCTACTTCACTACAGGATAAACTACTACTAACAGCGACGAACACTCCACCACCGGTTGCATGCAATCTATCCTTTCTAAACACCGTCTGTACCTTTGTAAAAATTTCGGCAGAATTTATCTCTGGCTTAAGCCAGCTTTCTGTACCTATAACGATTTCAGCTTCGGTGCTTTCTATCAGCGCTTGGAGTTCCGGTACTTTACCAACGCAGCTTCGACAGACCAATTGTGTGATTGGATTGAGGAGTTCCTAGATAACAGGACGCAGCATGTCATTCTCAATGGAGAGAAGTCTTCCGAAGTAAGAGTGATTTCAGGTGTGCAGCAGGGGAGTGTCGTAGGACCGTTGCTATTCACAATATACATAAATGACCTTGTGGATGACATCGGAAGTTCAATGAGGCTTTTTGCGGATGATGCTGTGGTGTATCGAGAGGTTGTGACAATGGAAAATTGTACTGAAATGCAGGAGGATCTGCAGCGAATTGACGCATGGTGCAGGGAATGGCAATTGAATCTCAATGTAGACAAGTGTAATGTGCCGCGAATACACAGAAAGATAGATCCTTTATCATTTAGCTACAAAATAGCAGGTCAGCAACTGGAAGCAGTTAATACCATAAATTATCTGGGAGTACGCATTAGGAGTGATTTAAAATGAAATGATCATATAATGTTGATCGTCGGTAAAGCAGATGCCAGACTGAGATTCATTGGAAGAATCCCAAGGAATTGCAATCCGAAAACAAAGGAAGTAGGTTACAGTACGCTTGTTCGCCCACTGCTTGAATACTGCTCAGCAGTGTGGGATCCGTACCAGATAGGGTTGATAGAAGATATAGAGAAGATCCAACGGAGAGCAGCGCGCTTCGTTACAGGATCATTTAGTAATCGCGAAAGCGTTACGGAGATGATAGATAAACTCCAGTGGAAGACTCTGCAGGAGAGACGCTCAGTAGCTCGGTACGGGCTTTTGTCAAAGTTTCGAGAACATACCTTCACCGAAGAGTCAAGCAGTATATTGCTCCCTCCTTCGTATATCTCGCGAAGAGACCATGAGGATAAAATCAGAGAGATTAGAGCCCACACAGAGGCATACCGACAATCCTTCTTTCCACGAACAATACGAGACTGGAATAGAAGGGAGAACCGATAGAGGTACTCAAGGTACCCTCCGCCACACACCGTCAGGTGGCTTGCGGAGTATGGATGCAGATGTAGATGTAGATGTACTGCCAGGGATTTTTCTTTGGTGGGAGGACTGGGACGGATTTCATTCAGCCTCGTGATGCCAACTAAAAGATTTACTTGTAAGAAGCAGCGGCTCCAAGGTTTAGAAATACGACAACGACCTGAAGAGAGGTGTACTGACCCCATTCCCTTCCATACTACAACCAAATAACTCGGAGGAGACACGGCGGCTGGTAGGTCCCGATTTCCCTGTCCGGGCCGGAACACTAAGCTCTGTTTTTGGAACACTCCGTATAGAAAAATTTTCAGAATGATAAATGCTTCGGTTGAGGAGGCCAAACACGACAGAGGATTCAGTCATTCTGAAATCTCAGCCACTATTTTCATAAGAATATTGAGAGCTTCAGCCAGAGAATAATGGAACAAAGAATGCCAGGAGTCTCGGAAAGTAGGAGAATATCTTATTCACAAATATACCCTTTGTTACCTGTGCGTCAGTGGAAAGACAAGCGTCAATGTTCAGTGGGCTTCAGAACCACCATCACCCGCTACACACTTAACATCAGATAAAACAAGAGTGTAAATCATATTTTCATGCACAAACAGTAACTTTTCATTTATTATCAGGAAGTTTTTATGTTTATTTTTCGTTAGAATACAAAAAAGGGATAATGATATTTATAAGGACACTATCTACAAAGAAATTTGCCGTTAAAATGAACTAAACAAAATTTTTAAAAAATGCGGACTCAGAAATAAATAATCTTAATTGTTGACATCCCAGTCTCTACCCCGCTGTATCGCCCTTGACCTCAGATGTTTTAATCCCTGTACAGACTCAGCATCTGTTTAGCAGTATTTCCTCCACTCCCAGTTTTCATCAAATGATGTGATCGGATTTGATAATAATATCTCTTTGCGTTATACAAACCTAAAAAAGTCTATAAATGGAGACTTAATTATAAATACACCACTAGTCATTAAAATTGCTACACCACGAAGATGACGTGTTACAGACTCGAAATTTAACAGACAGGAAGAAGGTGCTGTGATATGCAAATGATTAGGTTTTCAGAGCATTCACACAAGGTTGACGTCGGTGGCGCCACCTACAACGTGCTGGTATGAGGGAAGTTTCCAACCGATTTCTCAAACACAAACAGCAGTTGACCGGCGTTGCCTGGTGCAACGTTGTTGTGATGCCTCGTGTAAGGAGGAGAAATGCGTACCATCACGTTTCCAACTTTGATAAAGGTCGGATTGTAGCCTATCGCGATTGCGGTTTATCGTAGCGTGACATAGCTGCTCGCGTTGGTCAAGATCCAATGACTGTTAGCAGAATATGGAATCGATGGGTTCAGGAGGGTAATACGGAACGCCGTGCTGCATCCCAACGACCTCGTAGTCGAGATGACAGGCATCTTATCCACATGGTTGTAACGGATCGTGCAGCCAAGCCCCTATCCCTGAGTCAGGAGATGGGGACGTTTTCAAGACAACAATCATCTGCACGAACAGTTCGACGACATTTGCAGCAGCATGGACTATCAGTTCGGAGACCGTGGCTGCGGTTACCCTTGACGCTGCATCACAGACAGGAGCGCCTGCGATGGTGTACTCAACGACGAACCTGGGTGCACGAATGGCAAAACGTCATTTTTTCGGATGAACCCAGGTTCCGTTTGCAGCAACATGATGGTCGCATCCGTGTTTGGCGACATGGCGGTGAACGCATATTGGAAGCGTGTATTCGTCATCGCCATACTGGCGTATCACCCGGCGTGATGGTATGGGGTGCCATTGGTTACACGTCTCCGTCACCACTTGTTCGCATTGACGGCACTTTGAACAGAGGACGTTACATTTCAGATGTGTTACGACCCGTGGCTCTACCCTTCATTCGATTCCTGCGAAACCCTACACTTCAGCAGGATAATGCACGACCGCATGTTGAAGGTCCTGTACGGGCCTTTCCGGATACAGAAAATGTTCGACTGTTACCCTGGCCAGCACATTCTCCAGATCTCTCGCCAATTGAAAACGTCTGGTCAATGGTGGCCGAACAACTGGGTCGTCACAATACGCCAGTACCTACTCTCGATGAACTATGGTATGGTGTTGAAGCTGCATGGGCAGCTGTACCAGTACACGCCATCGAAGCTCTGTTTGACTCAATGCCCAGGCGTATGGAGGCCGTTATTACGACAGAGGTGGTTGTTATGGGTACTGATTTCTCAGGATCTATGCATCCAAATTGCTTGAAAATGTAATCACACGTCAGTTCTAGTATACGTGTCCAATGAATACCCGTTGATCATCTGCATTTCTTCTTGGTGTAGCAATTTTAATGGGCAGTAGTGTAACTTGTATTATTATCAATCCACGTATTGCTTCCCTAACTTTGGAAACGCTAAGTATCATAGAGTTCCTCAGCTCTCCCAGTTAAAAGTTAACATACATTTGTTTGAGACAAAGAATGAAAACAAGAGACAAGCGCTCAGATTGAAAAGAGTAAAGCAAGGAAGCAGCCTTCCTTCTCTGCTACTCAACCCATAAATTGAAGAAGCAATGAAGGAAATAAAACAACAGTTTATAAGTGGGATGAAAATTCGGAGTGAATGATAACTTTTGCTGTGACCCAGTAAACTTTCCTGGAACAACAACTTGAAGAGGGGAATTTAAATGAAGGCCAGAATAAGTCAAGATCCGATATTACTTGCATACTACCAAAAATACTACAATATTTTAAGGAAAGTCATTAAAATGTCAATAAAAATGTACGTCCTGATAGAAATTAATAATACAGATAAGATTAAAACTGTATGAGGTGTTGTCAAATGGGAGACAGGACAGGCAGTCAGTGCACCAGATGCCATAACAATTAAACTAAATAATGTTGTGACTCATAATTCACACGTTGTAAGTTAACAATCACTTTCTAAATGTAGAAATAGAAACAGGATTAAATGATTCAGTTGAAGGAGGAAGAGATAATATTACATATGCCATTCCACAACACTTTAAGCAGCTAAAAGTAACACCAACATCCTTCAAAGAAATTAATGATAACAATTCTATGAATATGGTGTTGATGGAATTTCAAACAAAATGACGCCACTGCCACTGGAGTTTGATGAATTTTCGGTAATGCTTTCCTGCTTACCGACCGAATCCGTGACGACACGTGCTGTTCTCCTTTGGATCATCTTTTTCTCCTCTATTAATCGGTTTTAGATTATGATTAATTTTTTTCTTCTCTGGATCATCTATTTGTCATCTATTAATGTATTTTAGTTTAGGATTCAGGCAATGAATTTCAGTTTGGTAACTGTTTCTCCTACAACGAGTTGTATGATGACAAACCACCTCCACTAGGATCTTGCCTAGTCGGCGGCGCGGGTGTCCCGCACCGTCCCCTACGCTCCTGAGTAAGTTCACGTGGTTGTTGGTAGGGATCTTTCTCGTGTGGCTAGTTTGCTCATTCGTTCATTACATTGCGAGAACATGCAAAAAGTTTCATTTTTCACCAGGGACGGAGCGCAACCACAGTTATGTGCATGTAAGAGCGTTTCTTAACAATGAGCTGAAAATTGCTCGGCGTGGCACATAGGTGGCGTGGATAACAATGAAATTTTGATTTTTTTGGTGTGTTGTGAACGCAGCTTAATCTTCTTCAGCATCATTTTCACAGTAACAGAATTACAAACCTCCTCAGTGGAAAAGCATCGTGTATCGTCTGTGGCTTGAAAACGTGTTGAGTTCGTTGAAGAGGGAGGCTATGACAGATGTAAATAGCTGTGCTTTTTTTTTTCGATGACTTTTCGATGACCGCACTAACTGAATTAACTTTGAGCAAAGTGCAGTAACCTAAAAGGAATTACGACCGAAGAGATGATTTTCACTGCCAAGCAGCGATCTTTTCGCCCTGCACTCTGTAGGGAATATGATAATGCCGCGGCGTATCTTGGAGATGAGAGACAGCAGTTATATTGTCTCGTGCGAATGTCGGGGCGTACATTACGTTAATGTGACTATTACAAGCGTATCTTATGTCGTTACGGGGAGTAACGCATTCGCTCTGTTATTGATTTTCTCTTGATGAGCCACTTTCCGTCTTGATGGGCTACAGCAAAACGTGTTTGGCTATCGATTGTACAGGGTGTCCACATGAAACCTCACTGATTTCAGAATTCAAGTAGAAAATAGCTCAAGAAGTTCTGTCTACATTTTTGTAAACATTTTTTTGTTTCGTTTCTGGTGCTAAATAATTGCCGGAAATGACTACACCTCAAGAAAGAGTCCAGTGCATGTTGTGGTATGCGGAAACGAAATCATCCATTGCTGCCCAAAGAAATTTACAGACGTGAATTTCAAAGGGAGACAATAGACGTTAAGACGAATTAAGGCTTGGAATGACAAGTTCCTAGCCACTGAGAGGGTAAACATACAACCAGACAAATGGTAGACCTTCCAAAGAAGCCTATCAAAGCCAGTTCGCCGAGCGTCACTAGAGCTAAACATCCCTCGCTCAACTGTTCAACAAGATGCCCCTCACACGATTTCGCTTGCACTAGTTACAAAGTTCAAATTGTGCAAGCATTGAAGCGAAAAGTCGTGCCACTTCACTCGAATTTGGTATTGAAATACTGAACTGGATCGGGCAAAATTCCAGCAATCTAGAACATGTTTTCTCTGACGAAGGAGTCTTCCACGCATCTGGGAAAGCTAATCGGCACAACATTCACGTTAGGGGTTCGGAGAAGCCCACAGTCAGAGCGACCGGGAAGGTGAACGTGTTCTGTGCGCTGATGAAAGACAGCATAGTTGGACCATCTTGCTTCGTCGGGCAAACAGTAACAGACACCGTTTATCTGGAGATGCTTGAGTAAATTGCTGTACCTCAGCTTCTTACCCTTTAACTAAATGTAATCAAAATGGCTCTGAGCACTATGGGACTTAACATCTGAGGTCATCAGTCCCCTAGATCTTAGAACTACTTAAACCTAAGTAATCTAAGGACATCACACACATCCATGCCCGAGGCAGGATTCGAACCTGCGACCGTATCAGTCGCGCGGTTCCGGACTGAAGCGCCTAGAACCGCTCGGCCAACGTGGCCGGCTAATTGTAATCTTCCGTGCAAGATGGTGCACCGCCGCACTGGAGTTTACATGTCCATGACTTCCTAGACCGAACATTTTCACCGCCATGGATAGGATATAATGAGCCAGCCAAGTGACCATTGTGGTCTCCGGGCATAACCCCTTTGGATTTGCCTGCGTGGGATTATGTGAATGACACTGTGTATGCCTCGCATGTGCGTGACCTTGGTGATTTGCGCAGAAGAATTGTGGATACAATAGCCTCCTTCAGCATAGACATCCTTGTGCACACATGGGTTGAGGAATACCACCTACACGTTTTACGGGTTACGAAGGGAACCCATGTAAAAATGTGTTAATTCTTTGTCGAATCATGATGAGTTACTTTATATGATACTGCAAATCTCAAGAATTTATGTTCGACAGTGTTTTTTAACTGCATTTGGAAATTAAGGGGGTTTCATGGACACCCTGTGGACATATTCCAAAACAAATTAATCAACTGCATCTACCGAATGTGACAAAATGCTTATGAAGTGCGTTAAATCACCCGTCTGAGAGATGATGATGTTTTATGTTTCAAGCAAGCCATCTGTGATATACTGTTCAAATGTCAATCTTTACAGAAAATGTTAGCGACGCTGTGGCCGCAAGAAGTGATGATATAATAGCATTCATTGCTCATTTGGAGAATGAGCAATATTCGTCCGCTTAGCTGTTAAACACCTCGTTTTACTAATGTTAACATTCCAGCAACACTAGCCATTGCGCATAATAGAAACTCATCGTCTATGAGAATTTGCTACTAATGGAATGGTGCATGTGAGAGTGTTTATTATTTCAGCCCAGACACCTCGAGACAAATAAGGACGCTAAAATTGTAAGCTTCTCATCTGTTTTCTGCCGTCGTGAATAATTCACCTTCACTGTGTGGGGAAAAAGATGTATGAGAGCACCGTAGGAATAGCGAATAAAGATCCTTGACTCTGTATTTAGTTTTATGTCCAGTTGACTTCTTATGTTTTGCCGACTGTTTCTCAATAATCGGAGTTTCATTTCTCAAAAACGATTTTCTTTAAAGAAAACCTACCTCCGTGATTCATAGTAATGTTTTTAATTTTTATCGTGTGTGCATTGCACCTTACGGCACACGAAACTTTTGACAAACAGATTTAGCTGCTGCACCTGCTGAATTGTATTTGCTTTAGAGAACGTCAGGGTTCCAGACATAAAAACAGCATGCTGGGAAAGAGGTAAGTCACTTTTATTTGAAGGCAGATCTCACCACACATTGTTGCGCAAATAGTGTGTAGTCAGCATTGTCAGGTATCGTGCTAGCAAGAATATTAATTTTCAGTGAACAGTGTTGGTAATTTCAGACAGTTATTTTCTTCCGAGTAGAGCAGTCATTTATTTTTGTGGATTTCCTAGTTTACCATTGCACGTCATATCACGCATTGTTCATAATGTGCTTCGGTACTGTGTTTTAGTTATATAGTTTTAATAGAGCACACAATGAGTTCCTTTTGGCGTGTAATTTGATTCATTTTCTTTATTTCAACTGTTGCATTCCATGAAGTTTGAAGCTTTATTTCACTACACTGTTCACATGCACGATACAGGACCAACCAACAGCCAGTTTTGCTCAGCAGTTGAATGTGTTATCTAAAGTACATGTTACATGAAGGAGAAAGTTTTGAAACCAGTATTCTCAGTTTCTCACAAACAGACAGTATTTTTATAGAAAGATTACAAAATAACTAAAGAAGTGTCCTCTGTATCGACTCGCAACCGTTTTTCAAAAATCCGTTTTTGTGCTGCTAAGCCATGCTTCGGTGTATGGGGGAAGGAACTTCGTGGACGACTACTATTTCCCACTCTCCCGTTCCACTCACAAATAGGACGTGTAGAAAACAACGGTCGGTAATATTAGGTCTGAATTCTAATTTCTCTGATTTTTACCGTCTGTATCTGGTGATTCCGTTAGACAGACAAAATTTAAGGGTCACAGTTCTACAGGTGGCAGTAATTCTGAACTTCAGTATTTTGTGCTAAGGAAACAATGATCGGTATTAAATATTTCAGGCGCCGCGAGGCCTGGAATGAGCACTGTGCGTGAGGCAAGTGTTCTTCAGCAGTTTATGTTTCATAACAAACAACTGATGCGTTGATGTTGGTGGTGCTACCTTGAAAAACAATGCAAAATAGTTTGTGATGTTTTCATGATGCTTGTACTACTGTTTACATTTCACGACTAGCTGTCGAAAATGGTGGGTTACTGTTCATAGGTTATGCATTTAATGTATCGAACAGTAGGTTGTATTGCTCAGAAAAGACGAACGCAAGTTTAGAAAGAAGCCGTCATGCTCACTGGAAGAATGCTAAAACCATTTGAAGTATAGTGGAGCAAGGTGTACACGTAGTGTTCATTCGAGATATTCTGTCATATTTCTTGGAAAGTGTACGTCTTTTTGTTCGATAGAGGGTGATGTTTCAACACAGTATTGTTTCACTTCGATATTAATATTAGCGTGTATGTGAACAGTACGTAACCCTATCGTTGGATAGGAAGGAAAGGTCTTCCATGGTCACTAGCTGGTTGGTAGGCCCCTAGCTGTTTGATTGTGCTACAGGCAACTGAGCGAACGCGACAAAATTTTATGCGTTGTTATGAGGCATGCGTAGATACATGCGGTTATCTGAACAGCTGTATGAGCTTAATTTGTTAGTTTATGCTGTAAGCTGCTTACCTCAGTAAAAATCTCTTTATTGATTTCCGGTCATTAGCTTATCTACGTACTCGTCTTATGATCCTCTACCGTGTGTATAGCTTGGACTGTCAGGCTTTGCGTCGCACAGTGTGAGGGAGGAAGTAACATACAGCATGGCTTATCTTGGAATGCAGACTGTCATAATTTGAACAGTAACGAAGCATATGACGGCACTGCCACTGGAGTCTGATGAGTTTTCGGTGATGCTTTCCTGCTTACTGACCGAATCCGTGACGGCACGTATTGTTCTTCTTTGGATCATCTTTTTTCTCCTCTATTAATGGATTTTAGATTACGATCAATTTTTTTCTTCTCTGGACCATCTATTTGTCATCTATTAATGCATTGTAGATGCATTCAGGCAATGAATTTCAGTTTGGTAACTTTCTCCTACAACGAGTTTTATGATGACATTCCATTTTAAATCGCTCCCGATGTATTTTCCCAGCTATTCAGTGACTGCCTAGCGCAAAGTGCAACTCTTGTTTCCAGATCGAGGGACCTCTGCCTTGGCTGTCCCATTTACCAGTTTTTACAGCCTTAGATTTTTTCTATGTAGAAAGCTAAAAGATACTGTTTACAAGGACATAATGACTACACGATATGATGTTAAACGACCTATTACCGCTGCTTGCGCTGAAATTTCTAATGAAATGCTAGAACGTTTGATCAGTCTTTACAAGGCAAACTGGATGCATGCACTGAAGCTGGTGGTCAGCATTTGAAGACGAGCTTTTAAGGACAATTCTCTTTCTTCTTCAGATCTGAAAGCATTTGTTTATTCCCTCTTTTTTTTCTTAAACTGTTAACACATGGAGTGGACAACTGCTGGTATATACAATTTTCTGACTGTGATTGCTCGTTGACTGCTTCTAGAATCCCGAACAAAAAAATACATCCAAATTTAGCGACGAAAACAATAGATTTAGTCGGTTGTTGGAACGCAGTCTACTCATCTGGTTGTAGCTTTATGTACCGATTGAATTATTCATTCAATCTTTTGAATGAAACAAATGTATGAGAGCAACCGAATGGAAACAATCAAATCAGTCGGTCGTAGTTTTACGTATCGGTGGGATTTTTATTCATTCATTGCTTTCACATGAAACCAGTCTGAGGGAGAAACTGAATGGAAACAGTCAACATTAGTCTTTCCCTTTCAGGTGAAAGCAGTCTCTAGTTTTAAAACAGTCGGTTATCCCATCACTATTGAAATTTACTCTACTTTCTTTTTTTAATGTCATCTGCATTGTTACAATTTTTTAAATGTGGCTCTCTAAAACAAATACACAATCTAGTGATTGTTGAAATCTGTTTAGAATGCAATTGTAGGCCTTTGGTAACATTTCATGTCTGTAAAAACAGCACATCAATAGCACCTTTGGAGTGCAAGTTTTAGTTGATTCAGTATTTGATTACATAGAGGCTTAACTGGCAGTAGATGTAGCAAGTATCGTTCCCCTGTGCGTCTTCCTGAATTTCTGTCACTGTTCTGTCAGGTCTATAAGTAATTAATTAGAGGAAGAAATCACATACATCGCCTACCACTGTTTCCCTTTTAACAAGTAAAGTTAATCTTACCTGCCAGTCTTCTGTCCACTGACCGTGGAAATGTCAGACTAAGTCTCCTACTACAGGTGTTTCAGCTACCAGAAGAAATAACGTAAGAATGGAGGAAAGAGGGGAACCACAGACCAAGCAAAGACAAGGAATTTCAAACAAATCAGTATACTATCTGTTCAAATAATTTAAATGCTAGATAGTACCGTTACAAAAATGGAACGAGATCAACCCAGAGTGTTGATTACTTCACACGTGGCCGTCTTGCTGTAGGATAAGAAAATTACGTGTAGAATCGACAGAAACATGACATTCGTTCACTCCAGAGTTGTGGACCCGAATTCAAAGACAGGGGCATCGCGAAAAAGCTTAGTGCGCCAGCATTGATGAAATCACACTGCTCACTGCTAACGAAGTAACCATGAGCGTTCTCATGGAATCGACCGTGCACAAACCTGGCAGCAAGGTAATGGAAGCCAATACATGCAGAATAAGATAGCGGTACCTTCCGCACTACCACCAGTAACGATGTGGTACCGAGGAAGAACTGCTGGGGAATGGCGGATCAAGTCTGGTCCACAGTGGAATGAGGGACCGCCCAAGGTCCACAATGGAATGGGGTTCGCAGAATGGTCCGACCGTGGTTTTAGAAACTCGGGTGCAGGACCGTGGTGCGCCTCGTCCTATTGAAAGAAGCTCCTATGGACAATTTTACTGTGGGTGACAGTCCTGACGTTTCCTACTGCTTCAGGCTGGCGGGCGGCTCGCCCTCCGTCGTTTAAGTTGGCTAACCTGTCCTGGCGCCAGGTCAGTAGACGCTGGAGAAACTAATGTTGCTATCCAGTCGAAATTTGAGCATAACAGCTCTAAACTTCTACTGATTGTCCCTATTTTGAAGCTTTTCTACATTATGCGATTATTGATCGTGAAACTGACCGACTCTCAGCATCGCATGGTTAACGAGGGCAAGTTAGAACGACCGTCCAACCCCGCCATCGTGGACAGCGCGCACTAACCAAAGTGACTTCGGCCACACCTGCCTTGACTGTTCCATTTACCAGTTTTGACAGCCTTAGATATTTTCTATGTAGAAAGCTAAAACATACTATTTACAAGGACTTAACGGCTACACGATATGATGTTAAACGCCGTATTACCGCTGCTTGCGCTGAAATTTCTGATGAAATGTTAGAACGTTTAATCAGTCTTACAAGGCAGACTGAATGCATGCACTGAAGCAGGTGGTCAGCAGTTGAAGACGAGAGTTTAAGGTCAGCTCTCTTTCTTCTTCAGATCTGAAAGCATTTGTTTATTCCCTCTTTTTTTCTTAAATTGATAACACATGGAGTAGACAACTGCTGGTATTTACAATTTTCCAACTGTGATTGCTCGTTGACTACTCCTAGGATCCCGATAAAAAATGACATTCAACCGAATGAAAACAATCGATTCAGTCGGTCGTAGTTTTACGTATCGGTGGGATTTTTATTTATTCATTTCTTTCGCATGAAACCAGTCTCAGGGAGAAACTGAATGAAAACAATCAACATAGTCTTTCCTTTTCAAGTGAAAGCAGTCTCTAGTTTTTAAAACAATCGGTTGTCCCGTCACTATTCAAATTTACTCTACTTTCATTTTTTAATGTCATCAGCATTATTCCATTTTTTTAAAGGTGGGTTCCTAAAATAAATACACAATCTAGTGAGTGTTGAAATCTATGTCTAGAGTGCAATTGTAGGCCTTTGGTAACATTTCATGTCTCTAAAAACAGCACATCAAAAGCATCTTTGGAGTGCTAGTTTTAGTTGATTCAGTATTTGATTACATAGAGGCTTAACTGGCAGTAGATGTAGCAAGTATCGTTCCTCTGTGCGTCTTCGTGAATTTCTGTCACGATTCAAGTCCGGACGAGGGCAAATTGGAACGACCGTCGAGCCCCGCCTTCGCGGCCAGAGCGCACCGCCAAAGTGGTATACACTTCCGCCACACTTGTCGAGAGGGCGCTCCGCGACCGCTTCGGCGCTGTCACCTTTTCCTATGGTCTGGATTTCTGTGAGGCGACCAGCAAGTGAAGACGGCAGAAACCACTTGGGCTGCGTGGGCACGCCTTGCTGGCTGTGCCGGCCGGGAATCGTTGACAGATCTTCCACCCAGGATGTGATATCGGAACGTTAGCCTGCTCAGTTTTTCTTGTCTGTATGCAATGCTTGGCCAGCTTGAAAGTTGTACAATGGCAAGCTTTACTGGGTTTTTGAGGCTGGAGTTTAATCACACATTACACACTGGAAAGTTTTCTTGTATCCCCTGTCGGATGGCCGTTGCTGTTAGTTAATTCAAGACATTCGGCAGGAACACTTGTTTCTAAGATTCATTTTGATCGATGTATATTTTGCTAGGCCCTTTTATTTAAACTGAGGTTCTGTACACTTAACGCGGATGTCGGTTTTAAGTGATTGGTGTAATTGTTAATTTGATTTTTAAACTGTATGAAAGTGTTATGTACTGTAATTGTTCTAGGGGAGTGGACCCATTAGGTTGCCTTCAACGTATTAGATAAGTTTTTGGAAGGGTTGCCGAACTTCCTAATTAGTGGTGTTTTGTGTTGTTTAAATTATTGTGCATTTTGAGGTAATTATAATATTCCATTTGAAATGCTTTAAATGACTACATTTTGGGGGCATCGTATATGCTCGTTATTAAACTGTAATTCTGTGGCTCATCTCTTGGTTAGGTATTCACTTTAATTCTTGGATTTTTGTGTTGTTTAGTAAAAGTTGGTTGTTTATGGAATGTTGTTATACACATTTCTCGAACCCAGCACCACTACTTCCTCTAATGTCACAATTTCGCTACAGTTTCCTAGCGTTGAGACTTCCCTGTTTACAACAGCATCAACCGCTAGTAGTCGCATGGACCTCCGACATCAACCAAGTCTTATTTATTTAGTTAAAAGCAATGTCCTATTACACGTTATTGTGATACGCATGACGATACTTAATATCTAATAAATACTCATCCTTGTAAATGATGTAATGAGTTATGTTTGCCAGGAAGCATTCAATCTAGCCACAAAGCTGGTCCGACATTCCGTGAGCTCACGATAATGCAGAACTGTTCTTCGTCTTCCAGTCATATTCTTCCTCTTGGTTTTCATACACATTTTATATATATTACCTGTGTTTCCCTGTAGCTTATGCCTACTTTTCTGAGAATTTGAATACCTTGCAGCATATTACACTGTCGAGCTCTTTTTCGGGTCGACAACCCTATGACTGTGCCCTGACTTTTTTAAAGTCTTGCTTCCATTATCAACCGCAACGTCTCCACTGCCTCTCTAGTGTCTTAACCTTTCCTAAAGCTAAACTGATTATCATCCAACAAATCTTCAATCTTCTTTGCTGTTCTTCTGTACATTGTTCTTGTCAATAACGAGTTTGTGTGGATGGTATTTTTCTGAAAGCCTGATGGTATATCCAGTTTCATAGTTGCTCCACATCAACACAATTAGTGTTTTTGTTGTCACTTCCTCGAATGATTTCAGAAATTCCAAAGGAATGTTGTTTACATCTTATTTGATCACATGTCGTAGAAGGCTCTGTTGAACTCCAAGTCTAGTTCTGGATCACCTATATCCTCCATAACGACTCCCATTTCTTCTTCTGTCACGTCATGAGACAGTTCCTCCCCATCATAGAGGCCTTCACTGTACTCTTTCCACTTGTCATGCCCCTCCTCTGCGTTTACTATTGGAATTCCCACTGCACTCTTAATATTGCCGCCCCCGCTTTTGATGTCGCCGAAAGTTGTTTTGTATTTCGTTCTTTCAGAGATCAGTTGAAGTATCTCATCTGTTGTCCAAGGTTTCTTCGCATTTACTTGCCTTGTTCCTATATCTGTCTGTCCAATTTCTGTGATTGTCCTTCTTACAGATGTCCATTCCTCTTCAACTAAACTGCCTGTTGCTTTATTCATGATCGCAGTAGACAATTTCAAACGCACATCATTTCTCAGCGCTTCAGTAACTCACTTCTTTGCACATTGATTCTTCCGGACGATTCTCTTAAACATCAGCCTTCATTATTACTAACTTTTGATCCCAGTCTGTCTGCTTGTGGGCACGCCTTACTATCCAATATCTTATTTTGAAATTTATCTCTGACCATGCTGTATTCCAGCCGGAATCGTCTCGTATCCCCTGGTCGTTTCCTAGTATAACCTCTCCCCTTGTGGCTTTGAACAGAGTATTTGCTATTACTAGTTGAAATGTATTGGAGTGCTTAGTATTTATCGTCTCTCATTCACACCACCTAGCCTATACTCTCCCCTAATTCTTTCTACTGGTTCCCCTACTACAACGTCTCAATCTCTCATGGTTATTGGATTTTCCAATCCCTTTACATATTGAAGCCAACGGCCTTGCCGCAGTGGTAACACCGATTCCCGACAGATCACTGCAGTTAAGGGTTGTGGGGCTGGGCTAGCACTTGGATTGGTGACCATCCGGTCTGCCGAGTGCTGTTGGCAAGCGGGATGCGCTCAGTCCTTGTGAGGCAAACTGAGGAGCTACTTGACTGAGAAGTAGCAACTCCGGTCTCGTAAACTGACATACGGCCGGGAGAATGGTGTGTTGACCACATGCCCTTCCATATCCGCATCCAGTGACGCCTGTGGGCTGAGGAAGACACGGCGGCCGGTCGGTCCCGTTGGGCCTTCGAAGGCCTGTTCGGACAGAGTTTAGTTTAGTGTAGTTTACATATTGAACTATCCATTCAATATTGTCATATACTTTATCTCTTCATGCTCTACTTGCGATGTCGACATTTATACCTAAGCTTTTGCTGGCACTGTTTTTTTGTTGATTCTGGTGAGAATAATCCTGTCGCTGGTTCACAGTAACTCACTTACTGTTCTACCTTCCTATTAATGACGAATCCTGCTACCATTACACTATTTTTTGCTGCTATTGATATGATCCTCTATTCTTCTGACAAAAAACTCTTTTATCTTCTTTCCTTTTCTATTCATTGAGCCGCACAATGAGATTAGACTGTGCCTTTGCATTTTTATTTACAAATTTTCTAGCTTCCTTACGACATTGAGACTTCTGGCATTTTACGTTCCTATTCGTAGACTATTATCCTTTTATTGGTTATTCAGTCTTCTTCTCATGAACACCTCCATGGCAGTTCTGTCCTCAAGATCCAAACGGGGGATTAATCCAGATTTTTTTCCAATGAAGAGACAACCACAATACTTTTCCATTTATGTTCCACATGTCCAGTGGATACACATTACGTACATTTAATGTATTGCTTTCCATTGCCTTCTGCATAATAACAATGCTGATCATTAGTGATACTTCCAATTTTTTGAGGCGGTTCTCACCCTGTTGTGTACATAGTTACGCGTAGTCAGCGCGTACACAACTTTCCCAATAGCGCGCACCCCGCTAAGCACAACAGCGCAGGCGCAGCGCTCGTCCGTCTTCGCACTACGAGATGGCGCTGTCTTAGAAACGGACCAAATTCTGCTTCCGCCGATCCGCGTATTAATATGTAACGCAGCCAATGAGATTGCTGCTAACGTAGAACCTTTTCTCCTCGCGGATCACACTCGCGCAGTGATACCTGAATGCTCGAGGTATTATAACGAGTGTACATACCTCCGATTAGTCAGTCTGCATTAGTCTGTAGTCAAGTTTCAGTCTGTGCCTAATAAGATTATCATATTCCTGTACATAGCCATGAAGAGAAATGTACAGACACTTTGACAAGTATCAGAGATATATGACAATAAGGTCAACGTACCAAGACCAAAGGAACTTCAGATTGTCAATTGTAAATAGTATCCAGAACCAAGTTAAGTTATTTTTATGCTTGTTATTATTTTAATAAATGTGTGTGAAAATTAATCAAGTTCTGTTTGAAGTTGGTCACCATCAATCTGCTACTCTAAGCGTGCAAGTGGCATTTCTATCGTCTGACCTACCGGCAGAAGATAAACACACCACGATAAGACCACGAGACATATTGCTGACACTCGCCTACTTTGTTAGAGCGACAAGTCAAATAATCTGATGGTGTGTGTACCAAAGGTCTTACAGTACGCACACCACACACCCCAAGTGCATGATGATGCCTCAAGCCTCTGTCCACTCCTTCGCCCTCTTTGACAAGGCCATTGGTAACACGGGAATGACTCCTAGTAGTCTTTGGCTGCCATTGATATTGATTTTTATTCAAAATGATTAGTGAATGTTTTCCGCTAGAGTTGGTGGGTTGGGGAGCAACAAATGCAGTTTATTGTCAATACTAGCCTATATTTATGTTCCAACAGTGTTTACTGGTAGCTCAGGCTCGTGTTCATGTCACGAGGGCCCTGGGCGGTGGGATTTGTGCTCTCAGACGTTGGTGCACTGAGCATTGTCATGGAGCAGCCTGGTCGTTTGTACATCTAGTTCAGCACAGCGGCGCACGGTCGTTGTGACGTCAGCATACTCAGGCCGCTGGTGGTACTGTTTCATTGGTGACACAAGGTGGCACTTTCGGGCTAGGCTGCAGGCCAAGCTGGCTGGCTGGTGTTCAGTCAGGCGTGAGGCAATCTAGGCAAACAGTGGACGAACGCTCGACTTGCGTCAAGCTGCCAGCGTCTGGCGCTGGTGGATTCCCAGTGGCTCGGCATCTAGGAGGACTTCAGTTCACCCGTCAGCCCATCAGCGCAGCAGTCGGACGCCCTGGCAGGAGGTCCTGTCAGGAAAACGGTGGAGCGAGCGGTAGTGGCCTCACAGTGGAAGGCAACCCTATAACAGGCGCCGACCCGATGATTTACCGGTTTTCTGACCAGTCTGGTCAGACAGCCAGTATTTATAAGTGTCAAATAGAATTTATTGTGTTACAGCTGCCACAGATGTGATGCACGTTACATGTCAATGTGTCTTTCGTTTCCGAACTGACATGTGGGCTGTGTTATATAAGTGGGTGCCTTGGTGCGATGTCATGCCAGCATACTGCAGCAACTGGCTGCTCTATGGCAAGGAGCCCACTTGACTTAAGCTTACGCCATTATATGAAAGACGTTAACCTTAGCGGTTCCAAATCAATATTGCCCATCTGACCTCCCACGACACATACATCCAGCTTAACAGTTCCATACTAGACAGATTTGCCTCATCCTTTTCCATACAGCATCCTCTCCAATACTTGCATATCTCAGTGTGTAGCCACAGTTATCAGAAGTCCTGTCATATCAGTTTTGATAAAGAGGCTTCCCGTCACATTAATTGTGTCTTAAATATCACCTATTTTGCCACATAAATGTCACCTATTTTGCCATCTTAAATCTTCTAATATTAAAATTGTAAATTATTCAATGCAGTGGCTGAATAGTGACATTTTTCCTGCTGCAAACCCATCATCATTAGGGAAATTGTAAGTAAATGTTTAGGAAAAAATACCAATACGATTGTTGTACAAGAGCTTAGCATAAGAGTAGAGTGAAGTGCACAGGCTCCAGCATTGCAACACGCAAGGTCTGCTGCACTGTATCAGCAAACCTAGCCTCAGTAGCGTTTGATAGACTGGAGACTCGAGAAAAGGTGAAATCTTGTATGATGCCCCTCATATACCGTGGTTAATGCACAGTGTATTCCAGCGGCAGCTACCAGTGGCTGCCTCAGCAGATAACCACCGCCAGAGGCCTGCGCCTGATGGACCGCCAGTACATGCTGGCGCTGCAGAGGCGCGCTCTGGAGAAACACCTGCAGGCGCAGAGGGAGCGCATCCAGCGCAGGGAGGTGGGTGAGCTCAGGAAGCGCTCTCGGTTATCTCTTAATTCTAAAACATAGGTTAACACTTACCTGCACTGCAGCTCCACACCAAATTGTTTGACGATAAGATCTTTTAAGTTGATTTCATATTCCTCAACATGTCGATCCCTCGGGTACGATTTTCTTTAGAGTCGTTGTGATGTCCCAAGATAACTCAGTACTGTAGAAAAACTGTATCGACTCCACTTATAAAAGGCTGTTTTCCCATGCTTTTTCGAAGGAGCTGCTGGGTCAGAACCTTCAGGCTGCCATTTGTGGGCAATAATTAGATTACTACAAATATCAGACAAGGAAAGAGAGAAGAAAGGTTATCTAAACACACACTAAGTAAAGAAAAACGACATGCCATTATCTGAATGGAATGGAAATCGTTAGATGTGTTGTCCATGAACACACAAACAAATGACTACAATTTCAGAAAAAAAGGATGAGTTATTTAAAAGAAAAAGCTTCACAAATTGAGCAAGTCAGTAATCGACAAGTTGGTAGCTGACAGCCTTCAATTAACGACCGAGGGCAGTGGCTTTTGTGTAGAATTGTCAGTGCTGACAGACAAGTAAGACCACATGTACTAACTGCAGAAATTAATGAAAATATACGAATTAAATTTCAAAATCGTATTATGGGCATACTATTGTATTTTCTAGTAGCAGTTCATAGAATAAAATTAAAATAATGTTAAATAATTCAATTTATATTTCTATATATTTCGAAAATAAAAATTTACAGTTTTCATTATAATGTTATGAAACCATAATATGGTGAAAATATTGATATATGTTATATGGATACTGCTTCTGTTATTTATAACAACCAAAACCTTCTACAAAGACATGGACTGAATGAATTTGACACTAGTGATTACCCAAAAGATAATATTTATGTAATTCCACAAATAAATTAGACAGTTTTAGAAAAAATGAAAGATGAATACCATGGAAAAATTATGATAGACTACGTTAGTTTAAGATACAAAATGTATACATATCAAGTTGGTGACAAAAAAGAGAAAAAATCTAAAGGAGTTAAGAAATTTGTGGTAAACAGAGAAATTAGTTTTGTTCATTAAAAAAACTGTTTAGATAACAAAATAAAACAATATAGAAAAATTAATTTGATTAAGATCATTTAAACACCTATTGTATACAGTTGAATGTAAAAAAATTGTTTTAGTTGCTAATGATGGTAAATGTGTTATGTTACAAGATAGAATTAATATATTAAAATATGTTCATTATAAATTAAAACCAAATAAAATAATAAATGGTAAAAATAAATTCTTACAGGAACTAAACAGTTGCATAGATGATATAAATGATTTCTTATAGGAATTAAACAATTGCATAGAAGATAAAAATGATTTCTTTTGGCAATTAAACAGTTGCGCAGGTGATTAAAAAAATCTTATGGAAATTAAACAGTTGCACATAAGATTAAATAAAAGAAAACAATTAATCAGTTTTTAATATTTTTTCACGATATAATAATATTTAAGTCATTGTTGTTAACCTTTATTTGAATATCAAAGTATACGCTATCTTCTTTAATGAAAGGATAAGCGTAATGAAAATTATCTTCAATAGCAAACATGTTTAAATTATCAATAACTAACTCCATTTATGTATAAATTTTTATTAATATTTAAAAAAATTACATGACTTTTATTTACCCCCTATTGTGCCAATCATCGAACCTAACCGTTAAACATATACTTTATTATCTTTTTTATTGAACACTTTTCAATGAGATTGTCATCTGAAAAATAATTTTTCATTAATCGTTGTTCTTAGAAGTTGCCTTTTATATGTTTGCCATTCAAATGTTCCATTTGATATGTAATTGAATTAGAATGAATAATATCTTCAATTTCAAACATTCCTGTTGCCCAGTTGGTTGTATATCCTTTTTCAAAAATTTCTTTTAATGTACTTATTCTTACTTTATCACCAATTTTATATTTAGCACTAGTTATGTTTTCAATAACATTTCATCATTTTCTTTGTTTACATTTTTGGCTTCATGTTTATTCCAAAATATTTTGTGTTGTTATATTCATCAACTAATTTCGAAACTATGTCAACTGTGGCGAAATAAATAAAAAACATTTTACATTTTTAAATTCCACGTCATTGTTGATTTAATCAGAGTTCTCACCTTAGACGTAGAATTAGTCCTTCTGCCACAATATTAATTCATTAGTCGCCATCAATGTTCTTCTCTTTGTTGACCGTGTGTACCATCATGAGTCGGCATCGGTTCACTTCACGAAGACGGTGGAAACCAAGGAATACTATGCTACGTCGCTATAAATAATTTTCGTAACACTTCGATACTTTTCACTATTTTTTTTTATTCACAACACAATAAGACTTGCTGTGCTCGTCGAACAAACCATAATTACCAACCATATGGCTGCCTTTCCGCACAGTCCAAAAATCACGTCCATCCTCCACAAGGCAACAATCGAAAGTGTCCCTTAGCTCCTTGGAGTATCAAACAAAAGAGAATCCAATGTGAACTTTACAAAGATTATAATATACATGCCTCTCAATTTATCTTTGGCGCAGCTTTTAAGATATTGTATGTCTCTGCATAGGAATGTGTCATTACAACTGCCCCCCTACTGTATACTGTCACTAGAAAATTTTATTTGGTTGACAGGATACAGTAGTCGACCTTGCAATTGATAGGTTTGGGGGTCTTTTATTTTCAAACTTCATTTCTATTGTCTCATTTTCATGGCACTGTGAATTCTTTGGTATTTCTGAGTGTGTGTCAGTTTTTTGGTATACTTATGCTAATATTTACAAACCTTAATCCTAATATACAAAGTTCTGGTTAATACTGAGAAAATGACATCATGTAGTAAAGTTTGTACAATAAAATATACACTGAATACAACGTTACATACAAATGTTTCCTTCCTCATCAGAGGTGAAAATTAAGTCCTTGTATTGCTTTCTGTATTTATTCTGGGGCGACGAGCTTTGTTCGCTAGCCCGTGTTGAATATGGGCGGGTGATACGCGCGCCTGATTGTTTGGTCGTCCGTTAGCGGGCGACGTTGGTTGAATGCGCGCGCCAGTGCACTGAATATACACCGACGTGCGGGTACTGTCGAGACTTCCGAACCTCAGTATGCATGTGCTTTTTGTAGTTCCTTCCAGTACTTAGACTGGATACGACGAGGTACATTGGAATATGTGCCCCGAAGAACACACCACACTATGTGCGAGGCGGAGGACGATCCCGTCGATGCAGCTCCTGGTAAGAAGCGTACCGTGTCAAACTTGTTTGGCATTGTCCTTTCCTATTGTGACGCCATGTGTCGTTTGACGATACAAGCTTCAATTTTCGATGTCACTTGTTTAGGCTCTCTGACACTTGCAACGTAGCACTACTTTGCACAATTTTAATTTCTACACACACCACTTTAACCGCGAGTATTGCGATCGAAACTTCCTTTTCACTACACTTTTTTTTTCTTCGCAATAACCCATTTTACCTATTGTACTGAGATTCATTCCCCTCAATACTTCTGGTCAATGCACATAATTTGTAAGTCACGGGACTTGGCATGAAATACAAAATACATCACATACAATGGAATAACATATAATACATACAATACATTGTTTACATTAACTACAGGAAAAAACTATCGACTAAAATTGAAAAAATTTTTGACCACTCATAGTGGCTTCTTCGTCTTGGATTTTACTGACACACACACTCGCCTTTTTCCATTAATCTGTTAGAAGGAACAAGTCCTTTGTTTTCCTTCTTGAACTCGAGTATAAGTTAAGGTTTACCTCCGTTACGTATTCTTCACACGCAACGACATGCATCAGCATGCAGAGAATACAGCTGTAGCCGCTCCACTGAAGCTTGGGAAGGGAATTTTCTACCTTCTACTTAGGGTAGTGGCAACGACTAATTGTATGCTACGGTTTTTTGCGTATAAAATCTGAAAATGCACGAAATAATCATTTATATGCAGCATAACCCTAATATGTACATTGTTTTGTGCTTAAGCACGTTCTGGTGTGCTTGTAAATCATTACCTCTAATAAAATTTCCTATATTAACATGGACATATAAACATAAAATTTTGAAGTTCAGGGTGTAGCTACTATTAATATGTACAGTGTTTCACAATAGCGGCACGCCCTTGTGTGCGTGTATCATTTTCAATTAAAGTGCGCTTATAGGCGTCTTGTGTTATCATGGGAGAAAAAATACAGACATTTTAATGCATCGGTTGTCATAAAGATCTATGTACACGAACAATCAGACTTTCATAGCTTCAGTGCAGCATGAAATTCTTTATGACGTTTTGTTCATAATTCATTTTATAGGCGATTCCTTTGCTTACAGGTCGTCGATCACACTACTTACCTGTTTCTCGTATAGCGGCGATATCATTTTCATTCCTTGTGACTGTAAATTGTTATATGTGTGAAAGATATAATTTTAACATGATTTTTCCTTTCATGTTTCAAGTGGGTAAAGTAATTCATACCTTCCTTTTGCATACATGAGTGAAGCATCGCTAATGTTGCACTTTGTATCAGGGTTTTCGCATTTTCTCGTAAACTCGTAGAGTCTTACGGTTTTAATTAAGTTGTTTCTTGACGTTAGGTATACATGTTTATAAGAGGTTGTCTTAGAGTTTAATTTTCCTTATACACTTCTACGTTGTTTAAGTTCCGTACATGTACAGAGCTTCTTTCGTCTTTCACACATTCATACATACGTTTATACACAAAAAAATATCTACCACTATAATATGCAATTGCTGGTGGGGCCCTTTTTCGGTACCCTGCACCATTCCTTCAATATTCCAAAATAATTCGGGGTGTGCTGAGCATCGTCCCTTATACTAATAATACTTACAACTAAATATTTCTTCTTACATACATAACTGCCTTACAGTCCATTAATGTGCAACATTCCCTATTTTCCTCCTTTCGTACATGTACCCTCGTGTATAGCTTATATATTCTACAAAGTTGTTTGCTGAGTGCTTCAGGTGTTTCCTAACGTTAATGTGTGTCTCTCTCTCTATAAACCCTAGGTATTTGTTTTGAGAGCGATTCAGTTTATTACTCACGCTGCATAGGTCTGTTTATTATTACCCTATTTTAAAGCTTGTGTCACTCTTTTCCTTAGTCACAAAAATTCCCGCGTTTACCTTGTTGTTCATTCTGAAGATCGCTAGCTACTGTGTAATGTAAATGTATGCGTTATCTCTTTGATTTCCTCTTTGCTGCTTTTTCCCTATATGTAATTGTGTGCTGTTCTCGTGTACATAGCCTTTCTTCCGGTTATATATCTGCATTATTTATTTATGTATTTATTTTTCTATTTTCTTTCTCCTTCCGTACAAGCTAAGATTTTACTCAGTATAATATAATATTACAATACCGTCCATGACCAGTATGTACTTGTATGTTCACTTTTATTACGTAATACCAGCTTATAATTAAATTTTCTAAGTTACTATTTACAAGACTTGTGTACCCTTTCCTTTCTTGTTTTTGAATGACTTTCGTCTCTGTGTCTCATAGTAAGAGTGGTCTCAAAACTTTTAAACTTTCCGCGCATGCGCGCTTACGTACCACGACTGGACTGTAGGTGCGGGGAAAACTCTGCATTGTTGGTGAACATTATTCGTGATAGCCACCATCGTGTAATAGTCACGTGACACCTGGACTCGACCGCGCATGCGCCTTTGCGCTTTGTATACGCTCAGCTGATCGGACATGGAAGGGGGGAAGATTTCTCCCCGGCTCGCTGCCTACAGCGCGGCCAATGACCTCGTCTTGACATGCAGCTATCGCGTGCTCATGAGCTGAGCGTTGGATTGCAACTTCGACGTGTGGTTTGTTGCTCGTCTCAAGCGAACAAACTCTGACCTTCGCGCTAATTTGTCTTTGTTCCCCTCTCTTAAATAACTGAGTTAGACTACAAAAGTACCGTATGGTTTATTTTATAGTGTTAAGACTCACAGTAACACATGTTTCATTAGGTTTGGTTAAATATGCGTTTTTAAGCTGGCATATGCCCCCAGTTGTTCGCAAGTTTCTTAGGTTAATGACAGCAATTTTACTATGTGATCCAAGGTTGTACAATTTCAATTTTGCTAAAATAACATATAACCTTTAATGAAAAAATTCCTTGATGTCCTTGTGGGGGTATAACCCCATTCACCTTGCCCGTTTGTGTGTTACCTAACAGATAACATCCTGGGTGAGGTTTGTCTATTATAATGAAAGGGCCATCATACAACAACTGCCACTTTTTGTTTAATGCCTTAATTTTAGAGGATTTTGGGTGGGTACGTAATAGTACTTCCTGTCCAATGTTAAATTCTGTAACCTTTCTTATCTTTTTGTTGAACTGCTTTCTCCTTATTTCTGCTTGTTCTTCCATCTGTAGTAATGCTTGACGTACCTTTTCGCCTAGTGTTATTTCCTTTGTGGCTAATTTAGGTAAAGGTTTAGCCCATTCGTCAAGTTCTGTGCCTTGAAACATTAACTCTGTAGGTGTAAAGCCTGTTGAAGTATGAATTAAATTATTTACAATATGCTGAAATGGAGCTATGTATTCTACCCATTTTGTCTGTTTATTTGGTACATAATTTCTTATAAAGCGATTAAATTCTTTAAAATTTCTCTCAATCGGGCTCGATTCTGGGTGAAATTTGGATACCAATATATGTTTTATGTTTTGAGATTCGAGAAATGTTTTCCATTTATTACTAGTGAAGTTTGTTGCATTATCAGTTAATATAATTTTCGGTTTTCCCACTAGTGGTATGTAGTCTTCTATCATGCGTTTGATTATTGATCCCGACAGTACTGCTTTTATAGCATACATTTTTAAATACTTTGTGAAGACATCATAAAATGCGATCACATATCTAACTCCTCCCCTAGCTCGTGGATATGGTCCTGCTGCGTCCACGGAAACTAGTTCTCTTGGTCTAGTTGGAATGATAGGGTGTAATACGTCCAAACAAGATCTATTAAGATGTTTAACCTTCTGACATATTGTACACTTTTTTATTATTTGTTCAATCCTGCGTCTGAGATTCGGGAAGTAACAATACGTTGATATTTTCGCTGTACATTTTGATACCCCATAGTGTCCCCATACTCTATGTGTGTGTCTTATCAAATTGTCTATGTATTCTTCCGGGATGCAGACACACCAGGTGTTGGATTGTGGATTGCGCCTGTAGAAAAGAACATCGTTTGACATTGTGTAATATTGTTTCAATGTACTATTGTCATCTGCCTGCAGTTTTTGCATAACTTGTCTCCATCTATTGTCTTCCTTTTGTAGTTTGCTCATGTCCTTACACATCTTTCTGTAATATGGTTGAAATGTGCCATCATGCATCAGAAAAACTCTAAAATCGGGAGTCTGTTCGATCAATTCATTGAACTCGCTCAGGCCTTGTGGCAAGCGCGATAATGCGTCGGCAATTACATTCTGTTCACCCTTGATATAAACTATCTCGAAATCAAATTCCTGGAGGAATAAACACCAACGTGCAATCCGTTTGTGCAACAATTTGCATGTGAGTAAAAACGATAGTGCTTGATGGTCACAAAACACTCGTGTATGCCTTCCCCAGAGATAGTACTGGAACTTGCGGAAAGCCCACACTACAGCTAACGCTTCAAGTTCAGTTGCCGAATAGGCTCTTTCACATTCCGTTAACGTTCTACTGGCAAAACTAATTATGTTTACTTTCTGTTCTCCATTGTCATTTACTAATTGGAACAGACAAGAGCCTAATCCCTGACATGATGCGTCCGTGCTCAAACAAAAGTTGTAGTTCATGTTAGGATGCTTCAAAATGGGTGCGTTTATGAGTGCCTGTTTGATTTTTACGAAATCTTCCTCACATTTTACTGTCCACAACCATGTGTGGTTTTTCCTTAAAAGGTTGAGTAGGGAATCACTATTCAGTAACTGTTTGGGCACGAATTTTCGAAAAAATGACGTGAGCCCCAGAAACGCTTTCAATTGTTTACGTGTTTGTGGTGAGGGGAAATATTCTATGGCATCAAGCTTTTTTGGATCTGGTAAAATTCCGCCTGGTGAAATAATGTGGCCTAAAAATTTTATTTGATCCCTTCCGAATTCGGACTTCTTAAAATTTGCTGTGACGTCATATTCTCGGAACTTTTGGAACACCTTGTGTACCAATTCTACATGCTCTTGCCAGGTGTCCGTGGCTATCAAGAGATCGTCTACATACAACGTCACTTTGCTAATCAGTTCTGGACCCAATACTCTGTCTAAAGCCTCTATAAACACCCCAGCACTCACGTTGAGTCCAAATGGCAGTACTTGGAATTGATAGCTTCTGCCAGCATGAATGAACGCAGTATATTTTCTGCTATCACTATGTAGGGCTATTTGCCAATACGAAGCCTTCATGTCAACGGATGTTAAATACTTCACTCCATGAAATTTAAGCAATTGCTCATCTAAGTTCTCCGGCCTAGTGCGTATTGGTACGATGATCTTATTAATTTCCCGCGCATCAAGTACTAATCTGACTGATCCGTCAGGTTTGCTAACAGCTAGGATGGGACTGCAGTACGGTGAATGCGAAGGTTCTATCACCTTCCACAGAACCATTCTATCTATTTCTTTGCGAACCGCTTCCTTCTTTGCCCATGGTATCGCATATGATTTATGGCAGTACGTTTTATGTGGGTAGACTTCCATTTTGTATTCATACGTTTTGATTATTGTTGGCTGTTTTCTAAAAATGTCGCGGTATTCATAAATAAGATCTGCTAGTTCATTTTGTTGAGTTTCTGAAAGACAAGTGGATTTTCCTACCTTCTCGTGGGCGGCCTGTTCGTTAATTATTTCCGTGTCTAATTGTTCGGAGAAAGGAATATCTATCAATAAAACTTGTGGGTTAACTAATTTTACTTCAGCTTGTTTCTGTAATTGGCCATTACGATCTATTGTTGACTTTACAAGATTGACCTTCACACTACGACTGCCCACTCAGAAATAGCAAAGTCCACTGCCTATCTCGATATTCACTTTATACTGCCGGAAAACTTCCATGCCTAAAATACAATTGACGATTAACTTGTCAACGATTAAGAATGTACAGTTTATCGTGACATCGCTAATGGTAACAGGTATTTGCGTCTGCCACTTAATACTTTTCGACTTGTTACCTATAGCTGTCAAGATTTTACAATTTTCCGTTGGCAACACTGGTACTTTTAATACTTTCGAAACTTCTTTAAATAAACTGTTAGAAATAATATTCGTAGATGCGCCTGTATCTAAAATTACGTTGGTAATTATAGTTCCTATCTTTGCTGTTATTACAGCCTGCACGAGGTCACTTACATTGTCCGGTGCTTTCATCTCTTCTTCACATAGATCATCTTCTACGGTCGCATCCTGATCATATCTTAAAAATAATTGTCTAAGATGTAATGTGTGCTTGCTTGTGCCCCCTGTTGTCAAATCGGTCGGCCGGTGGGGGCTCATTACGACCGATTGTTGTTTACCGGGGGAGACAACGGCGTTGCTTCAGTACTGTCCGTTACATCTACAAAGTGTACTGAGTGGTTATTCTGTCGCCAATTAGTTTCCGGACCGCTGCGTGCAACATTTTCTTGCGACCGGCCGTCGCTATTCCTCCTTGGTCTGTCATTCCTATTACTGTAACTATTGTAATTTTCATTTGTGTGCCGCCTTTCATCACGCGGGCCTGACCAATCATTCACGTGATTTCTATCATTTCCATACCGGCGTGGACCGTAATCTGTACTGTACCTTCGGTCTTCACGTCTCTGTGGCGCCGAATTCCTCCGATTTCCGTAATTCCAGGTTCCATTATTTGGCCTTGTCGCATACGGATGCCAACTGTGTTGGTTTTGTCCATTGCCATTAAAATGATTCCCGTTACCGTTGTTTTGATTGGTTACGGAGTGTTCATTCCGATTACTTGTGCTCGGCTCTTCTTCGTATATTAGATCAATTGAGTCAAGCACGGAAAGAAAGTATTCAAGGTCGTTCTCCGGTATGGTTACCAATTTTTCGCGTAAGTTCGCGGGTAGTCTGTTTTTCAGAATTTTGAGAACATCTACGTGCGGTATTGGATTGTTCCAATAGCGCGTCTTATTCAAGTACTTTTCGAAATACTTTCTCAACCCGCCGTTTTTGAGGTTGAACGGTTGTGGGTTAATACTTCACGGCGCAGTCTTTCTTGGACACCAGCAGACCAATATTTCTCCAAGAAAGCCCGCTCAAATTGTTCGTAGGTGACGCACTGTTCAGCCATGTCTGTGGCCCACAAAAGTGCGTCGCCTTGTGTGAAGCCTACTACATATCTAATCTTCTGTGCCTCAGTCCAGTTTCTTGGTAAGACATTTTTAAATGCTCTTACAAATACGACTGGATGAGTTTTTCTGGATTCTGTGGAGAAAACTGGAAACTGTCTATGTTTCAACAGGCTCTCATCGACTAGAATCGTCGAGATGCAAGGCGACACGCCTACTGCCTGTTGCAGCACCGCGTTTGGCGAATAGCCATTGTTTGCCTGTGCCGGTGCGTGCACATACGCCGGACAGGGCGCGTGATGTTCTGCGTTATTGACATCGTAATCTGGCACGGGCGAATAAGTGTCACGCTGCTTGTTGCTTGACGTAGGCAAGTCATTTGAAAAGTTTAGTCTACCAGCAATTTCCTTACGTATTCTGTCCTCGGCTACTTTGATTTCATTACCTAATTTTTCAAAAAGTTTTGTTTCCCGGTCAGTTATTGATTCATTTACATTACCGTTTTCTAAAGTTTCATTTATTTTGATAATGTCGGCGTTGATACGTCGAGTCTCCTGTTTCAGAAAACCGACTTCTTCGTTAACTTTATTAACTTGGTCAGGTATTTCTTCACATGCGGACTGTACTCTTGTTAAATTTAATTGAATAGCCTGTACGTTTTCGTGTATTTCTTTTTGTACGGTTTGTGTTTGATTGTGTGTTTCTACTATTTCTGACAGTTCCTGTTCCTGTTTGTTTGTAAGATCTGACAATTTCTTTTCTAAATCATTTGCCAATACATTGTATACACTATTGACGGTTTTGATGACTTTGTCTTCGATCTTTTGATCGATTTCATTGGTGAGTTTATTTAAGCGTTGATCGAAATGTCTGTGCATGTTCGCCAGTTTTGTGTTCGTTGTGTTGTGGCTGACTTCTAGATTCGCCAGTTTTGTGTTCGTTGTGTTGTGACTCATCTTTAAATCAGATAATTGCTCGCTCACGTTTGACATCAGACTATATAATGCCTCAAGCGTAACTGACGAAGCTTGTGTGTTTGTATTTATGCCATTATTTGTTGCCATTGTTTCTCTGCCACGGTCTGATTGAATCGAAACCGGGCTAGGTTCACCGATTTCACGCGAAATATTTTCATCTGATCTGGTAATCGATGCTTCATCGACTGTGCACAAGGTTTCATTTGCAAGTGGTTCATTATTGTTAATCCCTGTGGAGTGCAATTGAATCGTATTTACTTCTACATTATGTTGTGCTGAAAAACTAATTGCGTCATCATTTACGTCACTATTGTCAGAATCGGTGACGTGTCCATGAACATTTGTTAAATTAAAGTTCTCCGATTCCATTGTGAAGATATTATTTTTATCTGTACTTTACTGTTAATCTAAATCTTTAAATTCTCTCGCAGTTGAATTAATAAAAGTATCTCGCGATTGTTATTTGTTGCGCGTCGGAAATTTACAAGATGGCGCACTACGTCTTCTAATTCTGCGATTGTTGAACATAAAAAGTAATTATCAAAGTGTAATTGTGTGTTGCCACAAACACCACCAGGATTTTAATATGGACAGGAAAAGGTTCTGCTTTAAGTGGAGCTAAGCCAAGGTGCAGCCACTGCATGCGTTTGCGCTTTCCTACCTTAATTCCGACTGAACTGCATCACTCACGATTACGTTAGTTTTGTAAATCCTTGTCCTTGTTCCTTCTGGTTATTGTGCCATCCGTTTATACAGTTAATACTGTTTCACTTTATTCGTCATTTTCCATGTGCGTCATGTAACAGAGAAACAGTAATTAGTACAAGTACGTTTGTAGCACAACAATGAAGTACTTACTCTTTGTTCCACCAGCACTGTCCCTGTCAGCGGTCGCCAGTGTGGCGAAATAAATAAAAAACATTTTTATATTTTAAATTCCACGTCATTGTTGATTTAATCAGAGTTCTCACCTTAGACGTAGAATTAGTCCTTCTGCCACAATATTAATTCATTAGTCGCCATCGATGTTCTTCTCTTTGTTGACCGTGTGTACCATCATGAGTCGGCATCGGTTCACTTCACGAAGACGGTGGAAACCAAGGAATACTATGCTACGTCGCTATAAATAATTTTCGTAACACTTCGATACTTTTCACTATTTTTTTTTTTATTCACAACACAATAAGACTTGCTGTGCTCGTCGCACAAACCATAATTACCAACCATATGGCTGCCTTTCCGCACAGTCCAAAAATCACGTCCATCCTCCACAAGGCAACAATCAAAAGTGTCCCTTAGCTCCTTGGAGTATCAAACAAAAGAGAATCCAATGTGAACTTTACAAAGATTATAATATACATGCCTCTCAATTTATCTTTGGCGCAGCTTTTAAGATATTGTATGTCTCTGCATAGGAATGTGTCATTACACAACCTATTTATAATTTCCTTGAAGAGCAAATTTTTTCCACATCTTTCTCTGTTCTATTAAATCGCTCAACAACAGGTGCTTGAAATTCACTAAAAGTTGAGTATTGATTAATGTCATATTTTTTCTTTAATTCTTGAAATTCTTTATTGTAAAATTCTTGACCAGTGTCTGTTTTTAGTTGTTTTAAAATTTCTTGACTCAAGTATTTTTTTGAAAGAATCAACCTGTTTTGTCTTTAACTGGAAGAGCCCAAGCAAATTTTGAAAAAAAAACATCTGTAATAATTAATAAATATTTATATCCTTTTTATATTTCTGAATTTCCTTATAAATTCCCAGAAACCATTTGAACTAAATCGCTCAACAACAGGTGCTTGAAATTCACTAAAAGTTGAGTATTGATTAATGTCATATTTTTTCTTTAATTCTTGAAATTCTTTATTGTAAAATTCTTGACCAGTGTCTGTTTTTAGTTGTTTTAAAATTTCTTGAATCATCTATTCCAAAAGAAATTACATTTTTTCTTTTCAAATTTTTTCCATTGATGTATGTAATTCATTAATAATTTATTCACGAATATTTAGCCGTTTGGCCACAAAATTTTTTACTGAATCTACTCTTTTTAATTTTATGAAGTGAACAAAGACCTTCAATTCTTTGTCGTGAAACTTTAATTGATAATATTTGAGGACTGCATATTTCAGTAAATGTTTTGCACTTCAAACAGTAAATGTGATTATCATTCTTCATGCATATGGAATAAAAATAGTTATTTTACTTTTAATTGTTTGATACTAAAACTTCAGTCCTTCTAGGTATTTTACACCTTTCTCATCTAAATTATTAATTTTCGGAACTAATGACTTATAGAATGAGATTTTCACTCTGCAGCGGAGTGTGCGCTGATATGAAACTTCCTGGCAGATTAAAACTGTGTGCGCCCGACCGAGACTCGAACTTGGGACCTTTGCCTTTCGCGGGCAAGTGCTCTACCATCTGAGCTACCGAAGCACGACTCACGCCCGGTCTCACAGCTTTACTTCTGCCAGTATCTCGTCTCCTACCTTCCAAACTTTACAGAAGCTCTCCTGCGAACCTTGCAGAACTAGCATGCCTGAAAGAAAGGATACTGTGGAGACATTGCTTAGCCACAGCCTGGGGGTTGTTTCCAGAATGAGATTTTCACTCTGCAGCGGAGTGTATGCTGATATGAAACTTCCTGGCAGATTAAAACTGTTTTTTAATGACTTATGTTTACTTTCTGGTGAAACAATTTTATCTAATACATGATGGAGACTTGTTTTCCTTTTACTTATTTCTTTATTATGACATTCCATGATGATATCGTAAATGCCATTTTTTTCTTAAGTCTGTGAGCATCTTACTGAATTCAGGTTTTGTAATAAGATTTGATAAATCATTCTGTAAATATTGTTTGATCACAAGATCTTTTATTTCTATTGAATCATTCACAATTCTTCTACCTTTAAAACCAATATAACCTCTAGTTACTTTGAAAAAGTTATTTAATTGTTTCTGAAATTGTTTATTTACGTTAATTATTTTGATGTTGCTCATGCTCTTCATTATCAATTTTGGTTCTAATGATTGAATACCTTTTATTTTTTTCTAAATCGTTATTGAGTTTAGCTTATTATGTATTTCAAAAAATACACATTTATTAAATTTAAAATATCATTAAACTTATAATTTATATGCAGAAGTTATAAAACAAATTGAGGCAAATGTCCAGAATTACTTCATCGAAGGTTTGTATTCTCTGAATATTGTAGTATAGATTGTTTTATCCCAAGTAGTTAACTAGTTGTTTAGGTATATTCCCTCCTTATGAATCAGAACAAATTTCAAAACTAGTTGTTTAGGTATATTCCCTCCTTATGAATCAGAACAAATTTCAAATTTTTTGATTACAATAACAAAACAAGTGAGTAACTACATGATCACAAGTGTGTAAATATACTATTCCAGATATTTCGGCTTGTTAGGAAATTCGTGAATCAGACAAATCCAAGAAAATATTTAATTCTTCTATGTCAAAATTAGATGAATTATTAAAATTTTTGATTATTTATTTGAAATTTTTTCCACATCCAGCTCCAGCTGAAGCAAGCTTAGGACTGTGTCACCTTCCTATCATTTCCATTACTAAATTATATCATTTTTGTTCTTCTAATACTTTATCAGCTTTTTTATTTATAACTACATTAGCAATTGCTGCAGAACCACCAGCTAGTGAACCAATAGCAGTCAAGTATGGTGAAGCTGCCAGAAGTAATGGTAAAAATCTGCCTAGATGTTTTGCTTCTTACTTTTTCAGAAGATGGCCAATTATTTTTTTCACAGTGGGTATGGCTAATGTTATGAGTAAATTTCCATCAATTTTCTTATCTATCATTCTTTTCAGATCATAAGTTAAAAATTGATCAATACTGTCTAGTTGATCCTTATTGGTTTTCATTTTACCACTAGGAAGCAAAGTATAATCAATTGTAAAGTTATTCATTTATATAAATTAAAAATTAATAATGAATTTTTTATAAACCCCAGTTTGTAATACCTAGTTCTAATTTTCGTTTTCCATTCATTATTTTTCTAACTGCAGATGAAGCTTCTTTGTGTTAATGAAACATCTAAAGCTTGCTTCTTTCTTTTGAAAATAATTGAAGTTTCTTATCAGATTTATGTCTGTTTTCTAAACCTTTATTATCTATCTCAGAAATACCATGTTCTTTACAAGCTTTATCTAACAGATGAATTCATTGATCTCCTCAAGCTAATCTTACTTCTAATTTGGTCCTGGGCCACAAAATTGATAGTGTGGAACATGCATTTCAAATGTTAATTTATTAATTAAAGTATTAACTTTTCCTTTTCCACATTTTTCACTCTTTCAAAACGTATATGGTAGATTATTCAAAAGCCTAATTAAATAGGAAATTTCTTTTGGATCATTAATAATAAAATCACTAAATTTATTAGTTAACATTTAAGTTATTCGTACTTTTTCATTATGATAAATTGTTATTTACAGCTAATTCTTCTCTATGTATTACTGCTAATCTATCGGTTAATTGATGAACATCATCCATCTTACTTCCTACTAAAGCTTCATCAAATATTTCAAGTGAATCAATAAGAAAACTATGAAAATAATCTTCAACAATTGTCTTTGTCAAATAATTTTATTTATTTCCTTTACTTGATTTAATTTTATTTATATTATTTTCATTACATATGGCATTTCAGTCATAAAATTCTACCATAATTATGTAAATCATCCAAAGTTATTTTTTAGTTAAAGTATCTATTAATGCATCTGTTCCTTCATAATCTTTATTACCAGTAGTTATTGTATCATAACTGAATTTAACTGGTAAATCATCAAAATAACTTTATCAATTAGAATTATTTGATGGATTTTTAACGATTCTACAGATTATCTGGGAAGAAAATTTAACAGTAATTTTGACTTGCAGTTCCAGAAAAGATCAAGAAGATTATATTCTTTACTAGACTACTGATAATGATAGTAGTAGGCTTCCAAAAGAAGGAAAATTTGCTGTCAAAAATTTGGGAATTCGTGTTCCTGTTGTTAAATATTAACCAGGATATTCACTTGAAGTAGAACAAGAAAACTGAAAAATCCAAAAATTCCAATTTCTTTCTTTGAACTACAAACAACTGAATTTGCTGGATTACAAGGAAAAAGAAATTTTGAACTACATATTACTAATTATTATTATTCTACCGAATTTGATATGTCCTACATTATTTTCGTTGTTTTCCAAACTAATCCAAAAAATAATCAGGTAAGTAACTCTTCTTTATTCGACCATGTTAAAATACAAATTATCTATGTGAAAAATAGAAGAATTGAAGATTTCCCACGCAAGTTATGGAATCTTGATTCCCTGAATAACTTTTTAAAAGATTACGATGCTTTTGGAGATTTTGAAAGAATAACCCACTTAAATAACGATGTAAATGTAAGTCCATTCAGTTTTATTCAAAGTTGTCCTATCTATGTCGTAAATATGCCTAGAAGAATGAACATTGCAACTACTCAAAAAACAACAGTGAAATTGTGTACATTCTTTAATGATAATGTACCTAATGAAACAATTGCATATGTTATTGTGTATGAGAAAAAAAAGTTGACTTACAATTCATAACATGGAATGCATTCTGAAAATTTTTAGTTACATAAAAGAATAAAGAATTAGAAAACGTAAAGAAAATTTATTTTCATGTTTTTATTTTCTTTCAAAATATTTTCATGAAAGTAGAGAACATTTTAAATTTTCAAAAATTACAATGTTTCAGGGGAAAGAATCATCCATCTTAAACTTTTCAGTGTTTGAAAACTTGGAAAAAAAACTTAAATTTTTTCTATATTAATAAAACAAAAAAAGGAACAAAATTTATAGCATTCAAAATTAGTAAGTGAACTTAGCAGTTATAGTAATTGTTGTGCAGAAGAGTTCATTAAATTATGAGAGCTGAAAAAATGTAAATCTTACACTGTTTCAAAAGTGAAAATTTTGTCACATAAGTATGATGAAAGAGTTTTATTATTTTTAGATGATAAATTTATAATTACTCTTCCATAAAGTTATACTAAAATCTTTTCAGAAGAAGATGAAAAATTAGAGACAATTGTTGGATTAAATTTTATTTATTGAGGTAAAAACAAAATAAAAGTCATTCGATTCACATTCTTGAATTTGAATAAATTTTAGATTTTTAAATTTAATTTTTGAATATTAAATCATAACTGAATAATTAATTTTTTAATTAAATGAAAATTTCGTTTTATGGGTATAGATAAATGTTTGGTGTTGGCATATGGCAAAATTAGAACCTTGGTTTACATCCTGGATTTTTAATCCAATATGCTCTTTGAGCAGAAATGGCATTCATATACTACTTACATGTAAACACATAATATTACAGATCTGAAGATAAAAGTATTACCTCCCAAAGCAAGTCAACAGAAAACAGTGCTGATTGCTATGTTTGCTATAAAAAAATTCTTTAAAATATATGCAGGTCACTCATTCATATCTCTCATGTTGAGAAACTTCAAGCAAATATATGGATTCACCACCGCAATAACTCTAACATTATTGGGAAGGGGATGCTGTTTTTATCACTGCCACAATGTGGTGCTACCTGACAGTACCATTACACGAGTGTACAACCAAAATATCCTGACGTGTTTACATGAAGCAGCCAAGACCAAGCATTTTGGAACAAAGACGTAGCTCATTTTCCACAGGATAAAGACAAACATACTGCCTCTTTGGAATATCAGATATTCCCTTCCTCCAGCCCTGCATTCTCCTGATACGGCACCCAGTGATTTCCTTGTCTTCCTTTGGAAGAAGAAATCGTTGCACGAATTTCTAGAATGACGGTGAGATAATTTTCGAAGTGAAACAGCCAAAATGCAGATTTCTACAACTAAGGTCTCCACCAAGTTATCCATCATTGGTGAAAATGTGTCGGGTTGAAGGGTGAATGTGTAGAGAAGGGCTAAGCCATCACGAAGTATCATGGTCATATTTTGAATTTTTCGAGGTGATAATCAAAACATAATGAACTCACCTCGTATGTTTTATTGGATGGTGAATTAGAGATGTAGTGTCTCAATACTATTCTGCCATTTTGACATACTGACTCAAAAATTTTACAATTGGTACACTCGCCCAAAAAGAATGTTGTGTAGGTGCTGATGACCTAGGAGTTGAGCGCTTGAAATCCAGACAGCATCAACAAGAATTGAGTGATGTGGTTAAGACACTGGAATCGCATTGGAACCACCGTCTTATCATCCAAATTTAGTTTTCCCTAAGTCACTTAAGACCAATGTGGGTTAGTGCCTTCGAATCACAGAATGGCCACATCAATGCCCAGTTAGATATTCTGCTCCGTCTGTAATGATATCGTCACGAGTGAGACATTTTAACCCATATCTTACTTCACTGTGCTGAGAATAAATCCTGCACTACATGAAAAGTGGTACAGAATTCCTGTGTAAATAATCCAAGAGCTGTATACACCTACTGCGTGACAAAGTACATGTGTGTATAGCAGGTGAAAGGTAGTTCAGCAACAGTAATGATGATTAAGATGTTTCAAGCAACAGTAATGATGATTAAGATGTTTCAGTTAACTCAGTAACTGTCTGTACACGCACGTTGCTTTCTGTTGCAGGCTGCAGAAAGAGAACGTGAAAAGCAACTGGCTCTGCAGAAAACGCCGCCTTTTCTACAGAAGCTGATTCGCAACTCTGCAAGGGGCGGCCACCCAGGAAGTAGATACGCCACTACAAAGCGTAGGCTGCAGGTGAGAACGATTAGGGGACCAATCGAATCTTGGTTAATCCAGGAAAAATGATGTACTTGATGAACATCTAATATCCTTACATACAGCAGTCACTGCAACAATGTGTGTTTAGTGACCTGGGACAAACGTATCACGAGGGGCAATACGTTTTCAAATTTTAGACCAATCTTTTACTCCGATTCCACTACCATTTCATCTGTTTCTTACTTAATGTTTTCGTCCCCTAAAGATATGCGAACAACTGCAGTCCGAAAAGAACGTGAAATTGCAATTCAGTGATGTGCAAAAGATTACTCAGTTCTCTGCTAACGCCATTTATTTAGGGTTTATGCTTGTAGTGGAATTACACCACTTTCCAAAGAAAACACACTACACCATGTGAATACAGATTGTACTGCCAAGCTTTCAGGAATTATTTGATTTATATGTCAAGTTCCAACTGTCTTGATATAACGCTCACACAATGAGTGGCTACATGTCTAAAGAGATTATATCAGGACTTCTATGAAAGTGTTTCTAACTAAGACACCCCAAACTTCGTCGACACTGTGCAATGTGCAATTAAGTGTATTTGGATAGTGATTAAGATGTGAAGACACTCAAAGTTGTGGAGATTTTGATGTATCTGTATGGTCGAAATTCAAGAACTTAATTAAATGGTAGTGTGATTTTTGTTTAGTGTGTAAGTTAAGAGTTAGTAAGTACAAAAATGTGCATAAAGATTTTTTATGTGATTGAAGATGAGAGAGAGAGAGATATTCGCTAGGTATGTAAGCATTATTGGATAATTTCAGTCTGCAGTTTGTGATTATTAATTGTTATGAAGATGGCGGTCACTGTTAGATGGTTTCTTTTGTACACAGGTGGTTCGTTGGTTGGTTGGTTTGGGGGAGAGGACCAAACAGCGAGATCATTGTTCCCATCGGATTAGGAAAGGATGGGGAAGGAAGTCAGCTGTGTCCTTTCGAAGGAACCATCACACAATTTGCCTAAACCGATTTAGGGAAATCATGCATAACCTAAATCGTATGAAGAACGACGCCATGAGTGCAAGAATACCTCTACTATATAGTAGGTACTTCGCAGTTAGGACGAAACATGCAAAGGCAACATAATAGATTTGTTTCTTTGCCGGGATCGAGTCATTAAACATATTGGTTGTTTTCACATTGGAAATTGTTTCGCTTTCTTCATTTGCGTTGATACAGCAGTCTTCTGCTGGCTCGGTTGTTGGTTGGTTTCTAGGCTACATCCTTAACATAATGTCTCGTCACTGTAATGATTCTAGACAGTAACTTGGTGTTAGCATGTTATTATGCCATATCCAGAACTGCACCATACATGTGTAGCACCGATTATGATTCAAGCACTGTGACATAACTTTTTCTCCTATTTGTAGTAAAGACAGCAGGCAGCTGCACCCAACACTACTATCCCTCCACCTTAAGGAATGAAACTGTGGCTACCCTTGCAACCCCTACTGTATACTTGTGTCTCGTATAATATGCGTGAGTGCCAGAGACATAGGCGGCTTATGTAATCGTGGACAGCTGTCTGTGTCTGTGTGTGTGTGTGTGTGTTTGTGTGTGTGTGTGTTTATGTATGTTTGTGTGTGCATTCCTGAGTCACCAAGAAGGTTGCAACACAACAACAAGCCCACTTATTTGTAACGAAATGCTTGTGCTTCACTCAGATGTCTTCAGGCATTTGGGACTCAGCGGTGTCCCTCAGCTACCAGTCAGACTTTGAATAAAATAACCCCTTTAGAGCGATAAACATACTTCAGTTAAGCCGAACCTGCAGGCTTTTGGGAAAGTCTGTATGTCCAGGTTGCAGCTTAAACAGAATACCCACGTTCTCAGTGCCTGGTGGCGAAGTATTACAATACAAAGCATTGAAGAGCTGCTGGTAGACCACGTCCTATGTTTGTGAGCTTATTTGCCGACGTTTTTTATGACACCCCAGCAATCAAATGTTGCCTGTATCCTCACAGTCTGTGATTATCTTCGTAACAAATCAAGCATCTTTGAGTGAGTGCATCAATGGATGGAATTCATGTGACAGTTGTGCTGCGACTGTAATGTCAGGCACATCCAAAATATCTTTTAGCCTAATACGATTTATTTTTCCTTCTAGCATCTTAAGAAGGCTTCTGATCTTAACTACGACTTACGCTGCATTATCTCAGTTCCAGTATATATGAACACATCTTTAAAATTGATGCTGTGTGTGAGTAATTGCGATCAAATAAGCAACAGCTTCTGTCCTACTAACTATCTGTGCAGGTGATTAGCTGTTGTTCTAAAGATGGGTGTATGTGTTATATCACATCTGGTCTCAAGAGTGCATCACAAAAATTGATAACAAATGCGAACTTGTAAAGGCGAAAATTTTTTAAAATTTTATGAAATGTATTGCGGTACATAATGGCAAAGAACAATTAGAAGTACAGCAATTTGGTACAAAAGCAAATAGCATAAAACATCAAAGAAAATGGCGAACCATATGATATCCAGTACTTGGTAAGACCTCTTTAAAATCTTAACATGCGCAACTGTCTCCAACTGTACGCACCCACATTTTCCTGTATGTTTTCTTTCATCAACTGCCAATTTCCATTAGGTAGTCACCTCAGAGTTTTCTTATCTATTGGAATCGTGACTAAATGTCCGACGCATGTCCATTTGATTTTCATGACAGTTTAATTATATCTTCCGCTCTAGTCTGTTCCAGGATCCATTCGTATACCTGTAGCTCCAGCTAACTGCTAAGGTGCGTATCTCGAGCCATTTTCAGTTTTTGATTAGCTTTACCTTTAAAAGTCCGTGCCTCCCTGCCGTGCTTCGTCCATTTCTATTCGATATGTTGATTACACTCGCCTACTTTCAAACTCGCTCTATGAAATTCTTTTATTTGCGAGAACTCTAAATCCTCACAGAGGACAAGATTTATATATATTTGCTTTCGTGCACTAGTTTACGTATTCTTTCACGCCATGGTTAGTCTGTGTCAACCTCCAAGCCAATTCATCATCTGTTTCTTGTTCTTCTTAACCGTCAGCTATTACATCACGACACTTAAAAATCTGTTACTATACATCTATAAGGAGTGCTAACCACCTCGACATGGGCGCATCTCGAGAAATCTTGTGCACTTGGTTGGGTGAGGACTCGGTAAGCTCCATTCACTCATGAGACGTGGAATGTAGCGGTCTACTTCTGGTCGGTTGCAGATTAAATCGGTGATGGTGCTGCAGGGAGGGCTGGTCAATGACAGTGTGAGGGAGTCTTTCAGGCTCTAATTTTGTCCTAAGACTGCGAGAATACTCTGTGACTCCCACCAGCATAGATATAGATCGTAAATTAAGCACTATGCTCGAGGTGTTAGAAATACGTAGAGCGCTGTCTGATATACCTATGATTATGTATGTGTTCGAGAATTGTCAATGAATGGATGTACTGCATAGTCATCTATCCACATTTGCAATGATACTCGCAGAGTGAAGAAGGGGTTGTTTAGCTATGATACTGAAATTGGGAAACACACTGTCACACTATTGGTCGGTGATGAAATTAGTGTAAAATTGCTAAAATTATTCACAGTATCAACTGTGATGGTTATTATTTCATTACATCGGCGGTGTCTTTTCCATCCCATCCGTCCACCGGCACGGTGTTGGTTACGACGTAATGATTGACTGACAGCGCTTGTTTGAGTTGGAGAAGGAGTTTTGTGGAGGGGTGACACCTTCTAGGGATGGTTAGCACCAAAAAATTGATCACATACTTGACTGCAACATGAGGAATCAGTCGAAACGGAATGCAGAGCCATCAGCTATTCAGTCAATGTGAAATATGAGTTTAAATGTAGTTTGGAAAACCACAACATCGCCGTAAAACTTCTCCAATTTTCTTATGTTGTAAATGACTTTTATTTAGAATCATTTACACAGTGCGACGTCTAGAGGTAGCCTAATTGACCTATCTGCCCTCCAAAATTCAAACTTCCCGCCAGGGGGGCTTGGCAGGAGGGTGTGGCACTTTCCAGCCACCTTGGGTAATGGTACACGCGTCATCAGCGTGTTTGTTTTCTATATATGGGAGCAGGAAGATGCAGTAAAAATCTTATCTAGTTCTCTATCGGATGAAGTTAGTTGAGCTTTTAAAGTTCGTAATTTTTCTCAGGTGGATGGCACAGAACAACGAAGGTAGCATGTTTGGGAGATAGATGTGAATGGGTGTGGATCTGTAGTACTTGTATGTAGTTTGGGGGTGCACCACAGAGCAGTAGCAAAAATTCTCGTTCTTCTCTCAGTTCCCCTTTCCATCGAATGGTCAAAACACAGTCCTGTCGCAGATTAGCCTGTTTCTATACGGTATGCAGAAGGTGGTATATAAGGTGTCCTCCGACTTCTACTCGATTCCGACTTACATTGGAACGATCACATGTGCAAAGCTGCAAGGATGGTAGCGCAGGGAGGCTAAAAAAGTGGCCCAACTAAAACATTCATATTTCTTTACGTACTACACGAATATGTAATAAAAATGGGGGTACCTATTTTTAAAAAAAACGCAGTTGATATCCGTTTGACCTACGGCATGGCCATCTAGCGGGCCAACCATAGCGCCATCTGTTTCCCCCTTCAAGCTAGATGAGTTTCGTTCTTTGTAGTTTTTTCGTTTGATGCTCATTTCGTGAGATATTTGGCCCGGTCACTATCAATGGACCACCCTGTATATTTTACAGACGCTTGCGCTTATAACTTTGAAGTTCTGCTCCGTCGTTGGATGCGGTGTCCGGACATGGGTACCTATGTAAAACTTGATCCCCTTCACAACATCTGGAAGTGTGTAACGTGGATTGTGAAACATACTGTGCATAATTTTTGCTGATGTTAGAATTTTTCTAAATTTTTTTAAAAAAAGAGAAGCGTAAGAGATACATATTACGAATTTCAGAGAGAGCGCTTTCTACTGACATTATTTTGTCCGAGAAAGTAGGAAGAAAGAAAACTGTTTCGTCTGTTTCCAGGCGAAGCGTCGTCGGAGAGCGATACGCGCGATAGAGGACTTCTGGCTGGACCGAGACCCTCTGACGATGATCGCCATCTCTGCGCCGTGGCCGCCACAGCAACAACAGCAACTGCACGGGCTGCCCGCGGCCCCTGATGCAGAAGATGACGACGGGACCCACGCTCCGGCAGACATACAGAAGCTTATGGAAGCCCAGGTCGGCACTGAGCAGCCATTCCTCAAGTAGTGCTTAACCTTTTACGTGCACCAAGCCACGTACTGTCACTCCCAAAGCTGCAACCTCCAAAGCACACACTTCCACTATATTCATCTCTCTCTGCCAATGTGCCACAGGACCAACATTTCCCCCCTGGCATGCGACCTGCGTTCACAAACCCCCAGAGCTGGTCATGAGTTTCATTATTATTTGTTCATCAGTCTCCTGACTGGCTTGACGAGAGCCGACACGGCTCTTGTACGAAACTTTTCGTTTTAGACTACTCTTACACCCAACGTTCCATTATCTACTGGATAAATTTCAGTTTCTGTCTTCCGCTACAGTTTTTATTTTCCACACCTTTAATACCATTGGCCGGCCGGGGTGGCCGAGCGGTTCTAGGCGCTACAGTCTGGAACCGCGCGACCGCTACGTTCGCAGGTTCGAATCCTGCCTCGGTCATGGATGTGTGTGATGTCCTTAGGTTAGTTAGGTTTAAGTAGTTCTAAGTTCTAGGGGACTGATGACCTCAGAAGTTAAGTCCCCTAGTGCTCAGAGCCATTTGAACCAGCCATTTGTAATACCATTATTTATCAACTATAAATTTCGATTCTTTGCACAGACACTAATAATGTCCAAAGGTGTAGACACAACAAACCATAGGACAGGCCGTGACCCGCACACCCACATATAACCACCAAGCAACGACTGAAGGATGATACTTCCTGACGTCTGACTCAACTAATAAGGGAAACCTACGAACTTCCCCTCGCCGATTTGATATAGTGACATGGCGTGCACGGCACGGCTAGAACTTCAGCGTACATAAACAGGAAGAGGCAACTTTCAATCGTGTTGGAGAAGATCGATTTTGAGAGTTTTAGGCCTGCTCTTACAATTTGCATGATAGCTTAATATCCAAGACGCCCACAGCCTAACGGCTAGGCGATTAGCTTCATAAGCCGGAGGTCTCTAGAGCGTATGTCGCTGGCGGTACCACCTTGTTTTGTAAGATGTTTGTACCAATGCTTGCCAATATCTTTCGGAATGTGTGATACGCTACGAAACTGGGTGACGACAGAGAACCGTTTATGAATGTGATCCAGATTAGTTTTGCACTGAAAAAAACCACACACATGCAAAAATTCAGCGTTCATTACATGTGCTGTATTTAGCAATAATTGTTTCCCATGTTCTATTATCAGTATAACCCTGATCCGCGCAGTGCTCATAGATTACACATCGCACTTGTCAGAAATGTAGAGACAATAATAACAATAAAGATAAAGTCACAATACCGATTTAATTGATTGATTAGGAAGATAGTAAGTGAATGAGTAAGTATTGATAATTTGCTCTTCCATAATAAATCCGGTGTTAGAATTACGTGCTAATGAAAAAAAGAAAACTATCGACAGCCAAATTAGATCCAGAGACATGGCTTATGAAACTATGCGCCTACTCGCTCGACTGTGGACTCCAAACATAATTCTGACCCTAGGAAGTATGTAAGCACGCCTAAAATTTTCAAGCTCGATTTCCTCGAAAACTGTTGAGAGTTGCGTCTTCCTGTTCACGTACGTTACAGCCCCAGTCGGGACCTATACACCCTGTCAACAGGAATGAAATCGATGGATGAAGTTTGTATCGTCCCCTTGTATGCGCAAAACTTTTTCCAGTTGTAATGGCAGCGAATGCCGGATCTGCGCAATAATGATACCACAACAGTATCAGATAAGCAATTTAGTGTCCCTTCATTAACTGCGATGAAGTGCATTTCACCTACCGCGAGCTTATATCGTGAGCATAAAAGGTACGTTACTGGTTACCTGCACATCTTTCATTCGCTCCTGACACGTACAAAGGTGGCGATTAATCAGAGTTGTAAAAGGAGACGAGTATTGACGTCCTGTCCAATGATGGCGCTACGTCTTCAGGCTAGCGATTTGTAACGTTCCCTCTTCTATTGTGATGAAAGCGTATAGTTACTGGGGGAATGGCAGCCTCACCAATGATGTGAATTCTGTGACGGGGTCAATGTATATTCTCTTGCTTGTCGACAGATGTAAACTATAGAGTCACCGACAGGTTTATTAAAGGCAGCTGTGAAATATCAGTTCTGTGAATCATGCTACGTATGCGACCCGGTAGTTACATGATAGCCATTTCGTCTTTCAATTTCTTTACTGTTTTAACAGACCTCTTCCTGTGATGTCCACTGTATATAAGTTGTCCTACTCCTTTGTCCACATGGTGACTTCAGGTACTACAGGAGATTCAAATTTATAGTCCGAAGTCTTTAACAAGTACGAACAGTTTGGTACTTAACTCATATCGATGGCTGCGTTGTTGTCTTCGTGAAGTCTAGAGGTGATTCCACTGCGATGTTCCCGCGGTTTTCTTTGTGTTTGGATGAGACTAACTGGTTTGTAGGGCGATGTGGTATTTTGATTTTTAGAGAGCAAACGTTACATTAGTTTTGCAAATCACTATTTAATTCATTTATTCACATTTAACACTTCTACAATAATATGCAATAAGACATTGTTTTACACCACATCTATATTCGCACCTCCTCTATACCACGCTTTCTCCCCAAAGTCCTTTAACCACCTCCCCCAAAGATCGACCTCCTTTCCGCATGTCCAAAGATAACTGTCTCTTAGTCGTTAAACTCGCAGTCAAAGGCTATATTTACATAAAACATTACACGTAAAGAAATTACTGACATACACGAAAATTACTGACATACACGATCTTACGTTCTGTTACAATACCCCCCCCCCCCCCACACAAGTCCGTGCATGGCATGCATGGGATTGTGTGTCACTACGGAATAAAATATGTCTAATACACACATCATAATAAAATTTCCAGTTCCGAAAGTTAGTAATAAAATTGGTTCCCAAGTGATCTTAGTTATATATATACACACTTTCCATGATATACAATTTGAAAGTTACATTGGCTGTATTGAGCAATAAGTGTAATGAGCTTATAACTAACAATAAAATATGGCACCTTATATTTAATTGATCATGGTAGCTGAACAGCCGTGTTAAGATGGGTACATAATTATATAGTATATGCATAAACTCAAGTTTACTTCAATACTGACTTAATGCATCTTAGTTAACCTCATTCTTCTGATTGTCAGTGGTTTCTTTAGAATATATTAAGTGAATTGTGGAATGCAGGCATCTCTCACAATCTTTTGATATAAGTGCTTCAACAAAATACCTTATGGCATGGATTGTGCCCAAAACAACCATTAAATCTAAAGAAATCATTATTCTAAAATACACAGGTTCTTTTAACCACATACATAAAATAGACATAATTCAAAATATTGTAATACTTATACACAATGTTAAATGGTTGTCTCTTAGGGAAAATTCATGTATACGTGATGAATGGAATCACATGGTGAATCCAGTGCAAATTCAATTATGTGTGATCAGCACTGTATTTTCAGAGTCAGATTGGTTTACATATTTATGATTTAATGTTTCCTTTATAATGAGATAGCTGAGACATTCCATATGATTGCGACTATAATCGCAGTATCCTCACACTGTACATCTATTTCAACTTTATAGGTCAAATTATGACAAACTCTACACTTAAATTGTGAAAGATTGTTAGTATTTATACCTTAACTTTACATCATTATTAAGCAGTGTTTCATTTTTATTTACTCTCCTGTGCTCAAATAGCATATTGCCATGAACAGAAATTATTCCAAATTGTGTAACAGGGTATGGGATAAATTCCTAACAGCTCTTCATTCACTTTAACATTAAATTATCTAAACTATTACAAAATATTCTCCCACAATATAAACTTCAAAATTAGTATCACATAACCTTCAATCCATCACAAGTGTTTCAAAAGTAATACACCAACATCTGTTTCCATAATGCTCTAAACCTCAATACATTCTTAATTTGCATGATTAAATTTTTAACACACTATAACATACCTGGTCTTTCAAAGTACACTCTCATAATCTGACAAGTACCTCCAGTTTGCTTTATATATTAAATAACATTCCATCTGACATAGCTTACAAATGACAAGGTTTTGTCTTCTTACACACAATCACTATTCATATCTTATTACTTTAAAAGTGTCCACATCATTAACTTTGGTTTCTGTTAAGAGACATTACTATGACACTGTAGAATGGTTCGTAGCCCGACACACTGATCTCGTACCAAATTTAATGAATGGGTATACTAGAGAACAAAGAGAAATTAGTACAGACATAATTCACATTAACACAAAATCTACTTCATACTTTTAGCTGACATAGCCCCACACTTTGACATGAAGTTTTCCTTGAATGATAAAACAATAAAGTGATGTAGGTGGGCCAGTCAACTAGTTCTTTCCGAGCAGCATTTTACTTATTAATGACTATTTTATGGGTCATGTTTGTAGAGTTTTAACTCTGTAACATTGCGCAGTCCAAATAACTTCTTGGATTTTGGGTAGATTAGCCTATAGGCATTAGGGTGTGGGTTTTCCTTGATTTCAAAGGGGCCTATATAGATGTCAAAAAATTTCTTTATTTCAGAACTCATCAATCTAGATTTTTCCTGTGCTTTTACTAAAACCAGATCTCCTGCCCTGAACTGTACTCCTTTACTTCTTGCATCATGTCTCCGCTTTCTTACCTCTCCTTGTCTTTTCATAGTGTTCCTAACAGCTGTCTCTCTTTCCTGGGGTGTCATAGTTTGACAGGGTGGGAAATCAACATTCTCAGAAATCAAATTTGCAGGTCGTCTATTAAACATTACTTCGTAAGGTGAGAAACCGGTGGATGAATGCTGTAGGCTGTTCATTATATCCTCAAAGTCAGTAACATTTTCAATCCAATTAACATGATTTTTACTACAGTATGTTCTGCAGAGCCTTCCAATTTCCCTCATGTACCTTTCTGCTGGGTTACTTGATGGATGACAAACCGAAATCAAGATATGTTTTATTCCTGTATCTTCAATAAAATTTTTCCATAATTTAGATGTAAACTGTGACCCATTATCAGACATGATGGCCTGGGGAATACCAACATTTGTGAAATAATGATTCGTCAGCTTGATGATAATTTGTTTACTGGTTGCTCTCTTTAATGTATACAATTTTATAAATTTAGAGAAAACGTCAACTATAATGAAGATGTAACTATACCCCCCCCTTGACCTTGGTAGTGGTCCATATAGATCAATAGCTGTTAATTCAAGGTTTTTATTTGGTAAAATGTTTTGCATCAATCCTTTAGATGTTTGGTTGCTCACTTTTACTCTCTGACAACGATCACAGGTTTCAAGTTTTTTCTTCACTCTCCTACTGATATTATAGAAGTATACATTTTCCTGTATCTTCTGTATACATTTTGTTGCCCCGCAGTGTCCGAAGCTTTCGTGTATGTAACTGATTAACGTGTCAATACATTGCTCAGGCCAACATAGTTTCCAATTGTCTAAGTCAGGTCTAGGTCTCCTAAACAAAATCCCTTTTTGTACTTTATAATACTGATCTACCTTTTCTCCTCCCTTTTTCCCTATATAACTTTTAACCAACTTCCAATTTTCATCATGGTTTTGGTTTCTACGAATATCATTACAGATTTTCAGTATTTCAGCTTCATCTTTTACACCCTTTAAGTACATAAGTTTGAACTCTTTCTCCTCTTTTCCATAAGTATTTTCAACATCTGCACCTACTGGTAGTCTGGAAAGGGCATCTGCAATGACATTATGTTTACCCTGAATAAATTTGATCTCGTAGTCAAACTGTTGAAGGAATAAAACCCACCTTGTTATACGGTCATGATAGAGTCTGCACTCCTGAATGTACGATAGAGCTTTATGGTCAGAGAAAACAATTACCTTGTAGCCTAAAAGATAACTTTTAAACTTATTAAATGCCCAGTGGATGGCAAGTAGTTCCTTCTCTGTGACTGTATATGATTTTTCATACTTTTGTAAAACCCGGCTAGCAAAAGCAATAGAATGGTGTTCTAATTTTCCTTCTACTTCTATGTTTTGAAACAAGTGTGCCCCTAAACCTGTCTCACTACTATCTGTCATTATACAGAATGGTAACGACATAACAGGTCTATACAACATTTGACTTTGGGACAGTTGTTGTTTTATTTCCACGAACGCATCCTGACATTCTTGTGTCCAATCCCAAACAGTATTCTTTTTTAGTAAGTTACATAAGCAGTTTGCATTTAAAGCTTGGGTACTAAGAAATTTTCTATAGAATCCAGTGAGACCAAAAAAGGACTTGAGTTGTTTTTTGTTCTTGGGAGTAGGGAAGTTTACAATGGCCTCAAGTTTATCCTTATCAGGTAAGATTCCCTTTTCTGAAATATTATGCCCCAAAAATTTCAGTTCATTAACTCCAAAACAACATTTTTCCAATTTTACGGTCATTCTCCCTTCCCTCAATTTTGAACAGACTTGTCTCAGAAGGTTTAGATGATCTTCCCAGGTTTTTCCAGTTACAAGAATGTCATCTACATATACTATTAATTTTGAAGACAATTCATCACCTAATACAAAATCCAGTGCTCTGATAAATTCAGCCACCGATACATTCAATCCAAAAGGGACAACACAATATTGGTAACTTTTGCCACCATACAAAAAGGCAGTGTACTTCCTAGAATCAAGTTCAAGTGGTATTTGGTGAAAACCAGATGTCAAGTCTAGGCTACTCATAAATTTTACATTATCAAATTTGTGCAGGAGTTCATCCATATTGTCAGGATGGTCATTTTCTCTAATCAAAAACTTATTAAGGTGCCTAGAGTCAAGTACAAGTCTAACCCCACCATTTCTCTTAGACACAACTACTAATGGGTTGTTGTAAGCACTTCTACTCCTTTCTATAATCCCCCAAGTTTCCATTTTTTGGATTTCCCTTTCTACATCTTTTTTCCTGGAGAATGGAATGCCATATGGTTTTAGGAAGAAAGGATGATGATCTCTGAGTTGAAGTCTGCACTGATAGTCTTTTACCTTCCCTGGTCTCTCACTGAATGTATCCTGAAATTCCCATAACACTTCTCTTAACTGATTTTTCTGACTTTCACTTAGATTTACAGCTTCCTTCAATTTTACTTCGACTAATTCTTCGAAATTTTGTTCATTTATAAGATCAAAGGATGTGTTATCACTTATGGCTTGATTATCTACCTTGCTTACAACAGCTTTGATATGGTTGCAAGAATTACTACAGTTAAGGATGTACATTTCTGTTTTCAGAATACTATTTTTCTCAGGTTCAGTAATTATAACAGTCTTATCTTCCCAAGAGAAGCTTACACCCACTTTTAAGACCCAATCCATGCCAAAAATGATATTTTCTTCTAACCTTGGGACCACAAGGCAACCCTGCTCAAACTCCACATTTTCAATTTGAAACGTTAACAATACTTGACTCTTAACTACCTTACTTTGCCTACCAGTGGCACCTCTGATTTTTACCCCTACAACCGTCATTTCTACAAAGTTCTTACCATCTCTAATTTTATCTCTAAATTTTTCTGAAATTGCGCATATGGGGCTTCCTGTATCAATAAGACAGTGCCCTTCCCACTGATTTACTCTTATTTTAATGTATGGACAGCCTAATTCCCTTTCATCTGCCTTCCCCTCGGGGACTTCATATAATAAATCTTTTTCAATTTCTTTATAATTTCCATCTCCTTCCTCCCTTTCAGTCTTCATCAGGTTTACCTGATTTTCAGATTCTAAGTTACTAGTGTCAAGTTTACACTTTGGTTGCACACAAAATATCTCCTTACTGTTTATGTACCTTTCACTCAGACTCTTTCTTTTACTCTCCCACCAGCGTGGGCATAAAACTCTACTAATTATACTTAGACGATGCCAAAACACTTTGCTACTACAATTCTCATTATACTGGTTCCACAGGATTTCTAAAAATTGGTTTCCTTTACTTTCAATAATATCACGCAAATCTAATTCTTTCACAATATTTTCACTTTTGTTATCACCACTTTGATTAACCATGAGCTCATCAGGAAAGGCATGTAGCAATTGATTTTCAGCTGTCACTTCATTATTCTTATCATATTCCTGTACTTCGTCACCACAACTATCATCAAGTTCCAAAACTTCATTATTTATTTCAATAAAAACATTGTACTCACTTACTGGTTTGCTTACCATACTTTTCACATCAAAAATACTAACATCATCACTACTATGGTATACTTTACTGCCAGTTTCAGCTATTTCTCTCTGTTTTTCACTTTCTATGGTTGATTCTTTTTCCTGTTGCTTAGGTTTATCATCAGCTGATTCACTATTACCTTCTTGTGTGAACAACCCCCCCAATTCTGAACTAAAACATTTGTTACTCTCTTCATTATTAGCTTGCTCTCCCCTTTTTGTCCACCTGTAAAAATCATTTAACATCTCCTCATCCAGAATTGAGTCAGAACTTTGGTCTCTCCTATGTTTATTTTGTGGTGGTCTACTGTGCCACATAGCATCCCAAATTTTTTTATCAAAATTTATATAATTCACTTGGTATTCCTGGTTTTTAACCTGTTTGTTAATGGTACAGTTATTTACAGTATTGGGTTTTGTGTGAAAGTTAGTGGTCCTATTATGTTTAAATCGGTTCGCCCCAAAGCTGTGGACCTTCATTGAGGCGGTCCGGAGTTTTCCGGATGTCTACCTCTATTGTCACTCCTCCAATTTGTATTCATTCTGTTGTTACCTTCCCATCTGTTGTTCCTAGTTACACCATTGCTTTCCCAGTTACTCCCTCTCCAATTAGCATTGTACTCTCTTGTTCTATCATATTGGTGTTCATTCCGAAAATCTCTATCGTCCCTTCTAGGGTTCTCTCCACGGTAATCAGAATTCCACCTCCCACTGTAATGGTTTCCGTTACTAAACTGTTGCACATTTCTCTCCATTGCCCTGTCTAATTTGTCTATATATTTTAGAAACTGGTCTAAACAGTCGTCAGGTCCATGCACTAATTCCCACTGTATTCTTTCAGGTAACCTCCTTTTAAGGGCATCAATTTGCGTCATTTCGTCAAAGGGTTTATCTAGATGCACCAATTTCCTAAGTTGATCCCTGCAAAAGTCTTTCATTGAGTGGTTTCTGCCCCTGAAGATAGGCCCATTTAAAAATTCACTTTTTATTCTACCCTGTTCAGTCTCAGACCAAAACTTATTTAAGAAACTCTTCTTAAAATCATCAAACGTTTTCCACTCATCAAAATGTTGGTTTGCCCAAGACAAAGCTTCTCCCTCAAGAAATTTAATCTTTAGATTATCAGACATGCCAGTAACAAGGTTGTCAGAGCAGTGTTGCAAAAAATCTACAGGGTGTAAATTATCACAAGGAAAACTTTTTACAGGTGAATTACTCCACACACTTCCACCATTCATACATAAATTTCTACACACAAAATTATCTTGCATTTCAGTGAATCTCTTGTCTATTACACTTAAATTACATGTTACAGACTCTTGTATCTTATTTAATTCAGCATCTAAGGAGTTAACTTTTGATTCTATATCTAGACTTAATTTGTCTACCCTCTCCTCCACAGTTCTTTGAGCTGCAGTTAACCTTTCAATCTCTTTCCCTTGACTTGAGCTAACTGTGGCTAACTTATTTTCTAAGGTCACAAACTTATTCTCTATAGCTTCAATTTTGGAGTTCACGCCCTTCAAACTTTCTCCTAATTGAAGTTTTAAATTTGAGATCTCTTCTTTCAGTACATCACCGTTGCTTTTCATTTTTGCTTCCAGCGCTTCACTAGATGCATTTATTTTCGATTCTAGGAATTCACTATTTGAGTTCATTGCCCTTGTTAATTCGGTCTGCATTTGTCCCATTCTGGCAAAGAGTAAACTTACCCAGTCCTGTTGATCCGGTTTTCTTTCGGTTTGTGAGTCATCTGGATCGTCACTTACACCACACACGTTCGAGTCTAACATTTCTCCAACTTCCTTTTTAATTTCTTCTGATAGCGTCATGATGGCACCACGTGTTTGGATACAGTTTTGACGAAAAGTTTAAAACACACTACTTTTTCTGGTCCAGGAAACGTGTACAATGTTATTCACGTTTTACGAATTATAAAGTTTGTAATGTTCCGCAAACGAAGCGCAATTAGTCCCATCGCATTTAACTGTAATATCCCGGACGAGCCCCCAAGATAACAGACCTCTTCCTGTGATGTCCACTGTATATAAGTTGTCCTACTCCTTTGTCCACATGGTGACTTCAGGTACTACAGGAGATTCAAATTTATAGTCCGAAGTCGTTAACAAGTACGAACAGTTTGGTACTTAACTCATATCGATGGCTGCGTTGTTGTCTTCGTGAAGTCTAGAGGTGATTCCACTGCGATTTTCCCGCGGTTTTCTTTGTGTTTGGATGAGACTAACTGGTTTGTAGGGCGATGTGGTATTTTGATTTTTAGAGAGCAAACGTTACATTAGTTTTGCAAATCACTATTTAATTCATTTATTCACATTTAACACTTCTACATAATATGCAATAAGACATTGTTTTACACCACATCTGTATTCGCACCTCCTCTAGCCCACGCTTTCTCCCCAAAGTCCTTTAACCACCTCCCCCAAAGATCGACCTCCTTTCCGTATGTCCAAAGATAACTGTCTCTTAGTCGTTAAACTCGCAGTCAAAGGCTATATTTACATAAAACATTACACGTAAAGAAATTACTGACATACACGAAAATTACTGACATACACGATCTTACGTTCTGTTACACTGTGTTATTCTCTCCTTTGTTTTTACTTTTTTAAATTGGCATTACATTTCTGTGGTACACCCACATCATCAGGTGACGATAAATTAAATTATTTTCTGATGATGAACGTTTCTTTAACCATGTGTCACTTTCAACCTTTGAAACGTAAATCTGGACATGAAACTGTTCAAGAGAGTGTCGCCGTCTTATTTAGCTTCTCTTCTTGAACGCACACGTCATTGGAATGATCATAGTCATCGATTTTCCTTTTAGGGCATCTAAAAGGAATGATCGAGTAAGATCAGTAGCATTCTTTCTACATCAGTTTTTCGGGAGAGAGAGGGAGATATACAGGGTGTCGAGCGAAAGAGCCCCTGATTTTATAATTAAATACCTCGAAAGCTAAGACAGACGAGTGCAACATAAACTATGCTCATTGTGAGAGCTGTAAGAATTTCATACGGAAGTTTCGAAATAGTTCGAAAAGCTGCGAACAGATGGCGCTGTATGCAGGGCAGTTCGTACGGTATCAGTGAGCATAATTAAACTCGTCCTCTGCAAGCAGTCTGTGCAATCACATCACAATCTTTCGAAATGTCCACCACTCGTGGTACGAAGGTGGCGCCAACGAACAATGAAATTTGGCATCACACTGTCTCAACGGAAATGGATTCAGATGCCACACCGATCGCCGAGTCAAGCTCTTTCAGCGTGATGAGATGGTTCCGGTAGACAGTGTATTCCAACGTGTGCCACATAAATTAGACATAACGAGAATATGAAGGCCTGCCCATCCCTGCGCAAATAAATTTGCTATAATCCGTCGCTATGACTCTATTCTCGTAATATTCAACGAGAAAGACAAACACCTGTTCGGTGAGATGAACCACTCAGTCTCTAGTCGTTTGTTAAACTCTAGCTCTGTGACGACAAATTGTTCCAAAATTGCAACGTACCGTTTATTAGTGATCGTATCTAGCGTTTAAAAAAGGCTTATGATGTGTCTACTGCATATTGCAACCCAAACAGTATCATCAGAAGAATACTGTGATTTCACTTCACACAAATGGTAATTTTCGGAACCCCAGAGTCGTCAGTTTTGTTTATTCACATCCAAGTTCAGCTGAAAGTGTGCTTCGTATATGACCCAGATACAGTCAACTTCAAATTCTTCATTATCAATCATCGTGAGAATACCGTTCGCAGAGTCGGCCCTACTGTCGCACAGCACAGCCTGTTACCTTACACTTTTGAGTCTCAGTATTTTCTACGCCCTGGAATGCTTCAAATTATTAGTCTCTGCTGCAGTTCTTCGAATTAATTTCCTTGGATCTTGCTTAAAGATTCCAGAAACCGTGGCCACGTTTTCAGGAGTAACTAAGGATTGCTGGGACCAAAATTCCCCGCTAGGTCATCAGCCACGCTTCCTGTCAGTTGGAATCTGGCGAAGAGCTCACGAACGGTTTTGGCATCGGGTCCTTTTCTAACAGCAAATCATGTTTGAGAACTGTGCCTTGTTGCGGTATTCCGGTACCAGAATAGCATGTTGTTCAATGGAATACACAATTGCAATATCTTCCTTCCGTGCGCTAACCCCCGTCTGTGTTCCAACGGCAGAACTGATTGCTTTGAACTGGAGCAGCGGCGCGTTATTTATTGGCGCTACGTATTTCGATTACAGCGCTATTTATTAGCAGCTTTTCGAAACGTAACGTTTCGAAACTTCTGCATAAATATCTTACAGCTACACATACCTCTGTTGCACTTTTCTATCGATCTTAGTTTTCGAGATATTTGATTTTGAAATCAATCTTTCGCTGGACGAGAGAGAGAGAGTGAGAGAGAGAGAGAGAGAGAGAGAGAGAGAGGCATGAGCAGACACAGCGCCCCCTCCAGTAGTAAGACTCAGCTGTACTTGTTGCTAGTAGAATAACATTCTCTTCATACAGGGTGGACAAAATTAAATGCCACCAGTACTAATGATGGTAGCTTCAATCAGCGTAGCAGTATCAGAAATGTTCGAGTGCTGGTTGGCGAATATTGTCTTTCTTTGGTAACTCCTGCTTTGAACCTTATGGGACGTTAACATATCAGACGAAAAGCTGCAGAAAAGGATCAACACACCACGAGCACTGCTGGGAGAATTAAAGATTCTGGCAGCTGCTCTAGTGTCGCGAAATTCTTTCGGACCATTCCTCTTTATAAGTAGTGTTCTGAACGTGAGAACGTCAGCCATTGATTACTGACAAAAGATATTTTTGTTTATCTTCAGCTTTATTTATTTGTTTTGGTTTTACACGAATTCGAAGGTAGATAGCTTAATTTTCGGGCTCCTTTGTAGGACCGCATGAATGAAATGAGATCTGCGAAACTGTGCTGTCTCACATAAATACGGTGTTTGTACATGCAATGGTAAATTGTTATCGAACGACATACGAGGGCGTGCTGAAAAGTAACGACTCCGAATTTTGTATGTGAAAACTCTAAGAGCTTTTTAGGTAAAACAAACATTATTAACATTCTACATCTTTATTCTTCATGTCTACATATTTCTTTATCAACATAGTATCTCTGGTGACGAACACATGTCTATCGGTTTCTTGATACGTCACTGTACAATGTTGACTTTCTTGACGGAGCCACAATCTCACCTCTGTTTGCACCGCTTCATCACTATGAAGTGAAGTCGTTAAGGTGTTCTTTAAGTTTTCGAAACAGATGAAAATCGGATAGGGCCTAGTCGGGACCGTATGCGGGGTGATAGGTGACAGTGAACCCAAAGAGCCAGATTGTTGCAGATGTCGCAGCGCTCGTGTGTGGTGCGGCATTGTCATGCTAAAGGAGAGGTTAGAAACTCGATTACAGTAGGCTGTTCTTCACGCGCCTCCATAATTACGTTACGCACCGCCATGTTACAACACTACGCTTCGGAGCCCTCTAGCGGCAGAGGGTTGCAACTTGCATCAGCGAAGCGGAGAAGTCGACTGAGTAAGATGCGTGATATGTATGTAATAACTCAACCGATACTGACAACAGAATAAAAAATTCAGAGGTATTACTTTTCAGCATGCCCTCATACTTTAACAGCGTTCGGTAGTTTTTGATTAAAGGGGTACAGTGATATAGCGCATGTCAATGTAGGCAGCGAAACTCCCACAAAAAAAATGTTAAGTGTGAGATCAAAGTGTACAGACGAAGTTCACTTGCAGTCCTATTAGGTCACGTAGGCAAGAAAGTGCACAGTGTAAGAAAGGATCGTCCTTGCATTTTGCACATTTCCGATTTTTCTGAAGTCTTTCGTCGTGAACAATGCTTGTACTAGTTCACAACCACATAAATGTCGATACTGAATACTTCACGGAAATGTTTAGATTGAAATTCTGATAGCATACGTTCCAAGAATGGCCAGGTACTACATACCTTCCCTCCACTTACGTCTCGCAAAACAGCAAAAGCGTGATAAACTAAATGTCAAAAAATGTTCAAATGTGTGTGAAATCTTATAGGACTTAACTGCTAAGGTTATGAGTCCCTAAGCTTACACACTACTTAACCTAAATTATCCTAAGGACAAACACACACACCCATGCCCGAGGGAGGACTCGAACCTCCGCCGGGACCAATTAAATGTCATTCTGAGGTTTATGAACTGCCTTGTTTCATTATACATCATTTGCGAATGGAATAGGGAATGAGGCAAATGAGTTTGTTGCAGAATTATCTTCCGCCATACAGCGTAAAATGCATCCGGGGTGTAGATGTCGATGTAGATTCAGTTGAGATAAATGATATACACTACGGGCCATTAAAATTGCTACACCACCAAGATGACGTGCTACAGACGCGAACTTTAACCGACATGAAGAAGATGCTGTGATATGCAAATGATTAGCTCTTCAGAGCATTCACACAAGGTTGGCGCCGCTGGCGACACCTACAACGTGCTGACATGAGGAACGTTTCCAACAGGTTTCTCATACACAAACAGCAGTTGACAGGCGTTGCCCGGTGAAACGTTGTTGTGATGTCTCGTGTAAGGAGGAGAAATGCGTACCATCACGTTTCCGACTTTGATAAAGGTCGGATTGTAGCCTATCGCGATTGCGGTTTATCGTAGCGTGACATAGCTGCTCGCGTTGGTCAAGATCCAATGACTGTTAGCAGAATATGGAATCGGTGGGTTCAGGAGGGTAATCGCAACGGCCTCGTATCACTAACAGTCGAGATGACAGGCATCTTATCCGCATGGCTGGAACGGATCGTGCAGTCACGTCTCGATGCCTGAGTCAACAGATGGAGACGTCTGCAAGACAACAACCATCTGCACGAACAGTTCGACGACGTTTGCAGCAGAATGGAAATCAGCTCGGAGACCATGGCTGCGGTTACCCTTGACACTGCATCACAGACAAGAGCGCCTGCGATGGTGTACTTAACGACGAACCTGGGTGGACGGATGGTAAAACGTCATTGTTTCGCATGAATCCAGGTTCTGTTTACAGCATCATGATGGCCGCATCCGTGTTTGGCGACATCGCGGTGAACGCACATTGGAAGCGTGTAATCGGCATCGCCACACAGGCGTATCACCCGGCGTGATGGTATGGGGTGCCATTGCTTACACGTCTCGGTCACCTCTTGTTCGCATTGACGGCACTTTGAACAGTGGACGTTACATTTCAAATGTGTTAAGACCAGTGGCTCTACCCTTCATTCGATCCCTGCGAAACCCTACATTTCAGCAGGCTAGTGCACGACCGCATGTTGCAGGTCCTGTACGGGCCTTTCTGGATACAGAAAATGTTTGACTGCTGCCCTGGCCAGCACATTCTCCAGATCTCTCCCCAATTGAAAACGTCTGGTCAATGGTGGCCGAGCAACTGGCTCGTCACAATACGCCAGTCATTACTCTTGATGAACTGTGGTATCGTATTGAAGCTGTTTGGACAGCCATCCAAGCTCTGTTTGACTCAATGCCCAGGCGTATCAAGGCCGTTATTATGGCCAGAGGTGGTTGTTCTGGGTACTGATTTCTCAGGATCTATGCACCTAAATTGCGTGAAAATGTAATCACATGTCAGTTCTAGTATAATATATTTGTCCAATGAATACCCGTTTATCATCTGGATTTCTTCGTGGTGTAGCAATTTTAATGGCCAGTAGTGTAGCTCCTATACATGTCCCAGTCCCATTAATGTGACCACCGCCTGTGTTCAACGTCAACGTGCAACAACCACTCACAGATGGTAGGTGGCAGTTACTAGCAGTGGATGGTGTACTACGGGTGTCGGGGGAGGGGACGCCCAAAAGACCGCGGAGTCGTTATCGTTATTCTGAAACGGAGTGACTGATCTGCCGTCCTAAAGGGCATTACCATTGGCTTTCAGGCTAAGGGTAGCTTTTTCGAAATGCTGAAGTTTGTAAACTGTTCCACTGGCGCAGAGATTAAAATATACCGCGCATGGCAAAATGGCGCTATCAAAGACCGGAGCCTAGGCGAATGTGGTGTACCATGGATCATACCGGATGATCAAAAAGTCAGTAGAAATTTTAAAACTGAATAAATCACGGAATAATGTAGATAGAGGGGTACAAATTGACACACATGCTTGGAATGACATGGGGTACTGTTAAAACCAAAATTACAAAAGTTCAAAAAATGTCCGACAGATGGCGCTTCATCTGAGCAGAATAGCAATAATTAACATAACAAAGTAAGACAAAGCAAAGACGATGTTCTTTACAGGAAATGCTCAATATGTCCACCATCATTCCTCAACAATAGCTGTAGTCGAGGAATAATGTTGTGAACAGGACTGTAAAGCACGTCCGGAGTTATGGTGAGGCATTGGCGTCGGATGTTGTCTTTCAGTATTCCTAGAGATGTCGGTCGATCACGATACACTTGCGACTTCAGGTAACTCCAAAGCCAATAATCGCACAGACTGAGGTCTGGACACCTCGGAGGTCAAACATGACGAAAGTGGCGGCTGAGCACACGATCATCACCAAACGACGTGCGCAACAGATCTTTCACGCGTCTAGCAATATGGGGTGGAGCGCCATTCTGCATACATAAACATCGTACGTTCCAGCAGGTGTTTATCAGCCAGGCTGGGGATGATGCGATTCTGTAACATATAGGCGTACCTCTCACCCGTCACGGTAGCAGTTACAAAACCAGAATCACGCATTTCCTCGAAGAAAAAAGGACCGATAACGGTAGATGTGGTAAATCCAACCCATATCGTGACTTTCTCGTCGTGCAATGGAGTTTCCACGACAGTTCTAGGATTTTCGGTAGCTCAAATTCTGCAGTGGTGTAGTTGACAGACCCTCGGAGCGTGAAATGAGCTTCGTCGGTCCACAACACGTTACTCAACCAATCGTCATCTTCCACCATCTTTTGAAACGCCCACACCGCAAATGCCCTCCGCTTCACTAAATCGCCAGGTAACAGTTCATGATGCCGATGGAGATTGTACGGATAGCATCGGAGGGTACGCCTAAGTGCCAACCAAACAGTAGTGTATGGAATGCCGGTGCGACGTGCTACTGCACGAGCTCTGAATTCACCGTGCATAGGCGAACCCGCTACAGTCTCCATTTCTTTCTGAACTGTCTCAGCAGCATTACGCCTTGTGCTCGGTCGGCCACTGCGGGGTCTATCGTCTAAACAACCCGTGGCTTCGAACTTCGAAATCATTCTCGCCACAGCTGCATTTGTCAACGGATCTTTACCCGATCGAATCCCCTTCCTATGGCGATAGGATCGTAACGCTGAACTAGCACATTCCCCATTCTGATAATACAGCTTCACTAAAAGCGCCTCTTCAGGTAACGTCAACATGCTGCGACTGCTGGCGCATTTGATTCTCTCTCTCATTACTGCTCCTTTTATAGACGATTGTCATGCGCAGTCACTGACATTTTGCTGTCCAGCGCCATCTGTCCGACATTTTGTGAACTCTGTTTCTTTTTTTTTCTAATAAAACCCCATGTCATTCCAAGCATGTGTGTGAAATTTTACATGATTCTACATTATTCCACGGTTTATTAAGTTTTCAAATTTATACTGACTTTTGATCACCCGGTAGATGACAGGGGTGAAAGACAGCTGCAGAAATGTGTGTCGGCTAATAGACTTGCGCCCGCATCTCGTGGTCGTGCGGTAGCGTTCTCGCTTCCCACGCCCGGGTTCCCGGGTTCGATTCCCGGCGGGGTCAGGGATTTTCTCTGCCTCGTGATGGCTGGGTGTTGTGTGCTGTCCTTAGGTTAGTTAGGTTTAAGTAGTTCTAAGTTCTAGGGGACTTATGACCACAGCAGTTGAGTCCCATGGTGCTCAGAGCCATTTGAACCATTTAATAGACTTGCAACTGTTGAGCAACTGACCGCACAGATAAACCAAGGGGCTACCAATAGTGTTTCCTCAATGACCGTTCAGCGGATGTTGCTGCATATAGGCCTCTGCAGTGGGCACCTGGTTCATGCACCCACGTTGGCTACCGTTCACCGGCGACAATGCCTGGAATTTGCACAGCAGTGTCGCAAGTGTACGTCCACTGAGTGGCGACAGATGGCCTTTCCTGATGAATCACGTTTGTCTCTCCACTGGACAGATGGCCTTGGCACGTCCGACGTGAAACATCTGAAAGAAAACGCCCTGCAGCAATCGTCGGAAGGGTTCAATGAATTCGAAAGTAAAGTTCTATGTACTGACTTGGCAGGAAATCCTAAGAAATTTTTGTCTTATGTCAAAGCGGTAGGTGGATCAAAACAAAATGTCCAGACACTCTCTGACCAAAATGGTACTGAAAGAGAGGATGATAGACTAAAGGCCGAAATACTAAATGTCTTTTTCCAAAGCTGTTTCACAAAGGAAGACTGCACTGTATTCCTTCTCTAGATTGTCGCACAGATGACAAAATGGTAGATATCGAAATAGACGACAGAGGGATAGAGAGATAATTAAAATCGCCCAAAAAGGAAAGGCCTCTGGACCTGATGGGATACCAGTTCGATTTTACACAGAGTACGCGAAGGAACTTGTCCCCCTTCTTGCAGCGGTGTACCGTAGGTCTCTAGAAGATCGTAGCGTTCCAAAGGATTGCAAAAGGGCACAAGTCATCCCCGTTTTCAGGAAGGGACGTCGAACAGATGTGCAGAACTATAGACCTATATCTCTAACGTCGATTAGTTATAGAATGTTGGAACACGTATTATGTTCGAGTACAATGACTTTTCTGGAGACTAGAAATCTACTCTGTAGGAATCAGCATGGGTTTCGAAAAAGACGATCGTGTGAAACCCAACTCGCGCTATTCGTCCACGAGACTGAGAGGGCCGTAGACACAGGTTCACGGGTAGACGCCGTGTTTCTTGACTTCTGCAAGGCGTTTGATACAGTTCCCCACAGTCGTTTAATGAACAAAGTAAGAGCATATGGACTATCAGACCAATTGTGTGATTGGATTTAAGAGTTCATACCTAACAGAACGCAGCATGTCATTTTCAATGGAGAGAATTCTTCCGAAGTAAGAGTGATTTCAGGTGTGCAGCAGGGGAGTGTCGTAGGACCGTTGCTATTCACAATATACGTAAATGACCTTGTGGGTGACATCGGAAGTTCACTGAGGCTTTTTGCGGATGATGCTGTGGTATATCGAGAGGTTGTAACAATGGAAAATTGTACTGAAATGCAGGAGGATCTGCAGCGAATTGACGCATGGTGCAGGGAATTGCAATTGAATCTCAGTGTAGACAAGTGTAATGTGCTGCGAATACATAGAAAGAAAGGTCCTTTTGCCGGCCGGTGTGGCCGTGCGGTTAAAGGCGCTTCAGTCTGGAACCGCGTGACCGCTACGGTCGCAGGTTCGAATCCTGCCTCGGGCATGGATGTGTGTGATGTCCTTAGGTTAGTTAGGTTTAATTAGTTCTAAGTTCTACGCGACTGATGACCTCAGAAGTTAAGTCGCATAGTGCTCAGAGCCATTTGAACCAAAGATCCTTTATCATTTAGCTACAATATAGAAGGTCAGCAACTGGAAGCAGTTAATTCCATAAATTATCTGTGAGTGGGCATTAGGAGTGATTTGAAATGGAATGACCGTATAAAATTAATCGTCGATAAAGCAGATGCCGGACTGAGATTCATTGGAAGAATCCTAAGGAAATGCAATCCGAAAACAAAGGAAGTAGGTTACAATACACTTGTTCGCCCACTGCTTGAATATTGGTCAGCAGTGTGGGATCCGTACCAGATAGGGTTGATAGAAGAGAAAGAGAAAATCCAACGGAGAGCAGCGCGCTTCGTTACAGGATCATTTAGTAATCGCGAAAGCGTTACGGAGATGATTGATAAACTGCAGTGCAAGACTGCACGAGAGACGCTCAGTAGCTCGGTACGGGCTTTTGTTGAAGTTTCGAGAACATACCTTCACCGAGGAGTCAAGCAGTATATTGCTCCCTCCTACGTATGTCTCGCGAAGAGACCATGAGGATAAAATCAGAGAGATTAGAGCCCACACAGAGGCATACCGACAATCTTTCTTTCCACGAACAATACGAGACTGGAATAGAAGGGAGAACCGATAGAGGTACTCATGGTACCCTCCGCCACACACCGTCAGTTGGCTAGCGGAGTATGGATGTAGATGTAGAAGGGTTCAGGCTGCAGGAGGAGCGTTATGGTTTGGGGAATGTTTTCTTGGCATTCCCCGGGTGATCTGGTCATTCTGAAAGGCACAGTGGATTAACACAAGTATGTGTCTCTCCTCTTGGGGACCACGTCCACTCCTCCATGCAGTTTGTTTTTCCTCGGCGTCGGGACGATGGCACCTACCAGCAGGACAATGTGACGTATCACGCAGCTCGCAATGTACATGTGTCGCTCGAAGAGCACCTGGATGTTTACTGTACTCCCCTCGCCACCACACTGCTCGCATTTAAACACAATCGAGAATCTGTGGGACCACCTTATCAGGCTGTTTGCGTCATGGGTCCTATATCGAGAAATCGAGAGCAGTTGGCCAAGGCACTGGAGTCAGTAAGGCTACACATCCTTATTGGACCTTCCATTACCTGACTGACTCTCTTCCCGTACTTCTCTCACTGCGAAAGGTGGTTTTCAGGCTTCCAACAGGAATTAATGTGATTGGACAGTGTATCCCCGTAAATGAAAAGTTCGCATAGAAAAATACTGACTCCTTTATGTACTATCATTTGCCAAAACCTCGTTTCCGTATCGTGAGTCTACTGTGAAATATTAGTGGTGTCAAGTCTTAATTGAATCACATTGGACATTTTACCAAGAGATACGTCGTCTGATTCGGGATAGCCGGTAAATTTTAAAACAGACAGTAGTATGCGTAACAGTGGTTGACAATACACTGTCGCCACTGCGAATGAAGTTGTTTGAAGTGTGATGTGACTGACGCGTCATCAGACGCAATAACCGCCGTGGACATGACAGTCGACCTCTGGATGGGCAAGATGCGCAGGGACACTTTACTGTGCATACATTGGCCTTTTCACTCGCTGCCACGTTACAAGAGCACCGGAGTACCTTATTTAAGTAGGCATCTTGAATTCAACTTCTCATGTTTGAGGTACACTTTAAGTCATATTCGGTCGAGTGTGTATTTTCTCATGCAAATACTTTACCGTTCTGTTTGTCACTTTAAAAAATTAGAATTCGTATAGCAGAGTAAAACCTGAAATACGAATATAGAGAGAAAGTATAAAATGTAAGATACGTTGTATGACAAGGAAAGTGAAGCACTCAAAAGGGGAGTAGGACATGAAAGTAAACCTCACGTGTCGACAGATTATGTGATGTTATTTCAGTGATCACAAAATCGAGTCTAATTTACAAAGAAGTTGACAGAATGAGCCTATTTATCAACATGACATGGTATCCCCTTTGGCCTATATCCATGCACTGATTCTGAATGGAAGGGTGTCTTAAAGACGTGGCATCCTCTTCTGTGGCAAAATGGCCAACAACTGTTATAACTGGTGTAATATTCCTGGCTGTGGCCGCCGGTATTTTATCTTGCTAGAAGCTCGTTTTAATGCAGCTTGATACACGTGAAGTGGCATATGGTACAAAAGTGGAGTGAGGTACAAGCAGCAGATGGTACAGTATGTACTATTCCCGTGGGAGAGTCCGCCAGTTGTACTGAACTTGTTTCTGATTGGTCGGCACATTCGGGCGTTAGGCGCCAAAACGCCCAACTTCTCTTATTAATCATTTATATACTTTTCATTGTATGTAACCCAGTTTTCAGTATGACAATCTCTCATGGTTACTCTACGAGTGTAGCGTTTTGTTTATTAAAATGCACTAGTTTTGAGAAACATAAGAGTAATGATATTACAACCGAAGTGCTTCGATCACCTTCGGGTCGCTTTGGTGCGCCTGGGAGACGAAGTACTTCGGCTGTGCTAGTCAGACTGTATAGGGCGTTCTTCAGAGCCAGACGTGTATCTCTGTTTCTGACAGACATGTCGTACTCTATATCGGAAGTTGTCAGAAACGTTACCGTACTACTAAGAAAGCTATGTCAAGTGTTGTAGAAGACAGTGTTGAAAGTGATTATTTAAAATATAAACAAACAGGATACATTAACGAGAGGTGTCGCCTACCATCATTGTCAGTACCACAGATCTTGCCCTCAGTAGATACAAAGACTGATCTGGGCAAGTGGCATCCCACAAAAAAAGCACAGACACAGGTTCAAGTTCGAGATGAAAGCACAGCAGCCTACGCCGAAGAAGATCCCACGACCAACGAGCTGTCTTCTGCGCTGGCGAAACAACTTTAGAAGACGGCAGATTGGTGGAAAGAACGGTTAGGAACTCTTATTCAATCTCTACAGATCTCTCCAGCTTCCAGATCTTGTTATGTTGGATACTGTCACTGGGACAGGTTTGACATCTGAGCTGATCCCACACATGTTCTATTGGGGACAAGCCTGGCGGTCTTCCTGGCCACAGAAATAGCCCAGCATCAAGCAGGTAGTTAATAAAGACACATGCTGTATGTGGACAAGAATTTCCCTGCTGAAAAATGGCGCCAGAATACTGTGATATAAGAGATCTACAAGCAGGATGTCCGTGACACACCATTGTGGTATCAAAGTTCCCTCAATCACTATCAGACGTGAGCTGAAGTCTTACGCGATTGCTCCCCAACTTATTACGACAGGGGTAACACTGCTGTGCCCCTCCAAGACATTGGAAGTATGGGACCTTTCCCGAGGTTGCCGCCGTGCTGGCTAATGGTCAAACGGGGTAGTACAAAAGCGTGATTCGTAGCTGAACAGTTTGACATAATTCATCAGCAGTCCATGTGTCATGGTCACGGCACCATTCCAAACACGGCCTCTTGTGTTGTGGTTTTACCAGAAGCCTACGCGTGGGACGGTAATTCCCTTTTCCGGCAGCTGCTAATCTCTGACCAATGGTTTTGGATGACACAGAATGTTGCAGGGCGTCCATTAGTTGTTGTCAGATGACAGGTGCAGATCTGGAGAGGTTTGGTGCACAGTACGCTGATCCTCTCTTGTGGTGGTCAGACGCGGTTGACTGTAATCTTGACGATGAGTATGCCTGTCCACCAGTTCCTATGCAGTCCAACACAGGCAAATGTCGCATCTGAACATCCCACAAATTTTGATGTTGCCAGGCGATCCACAATGAGACTCCTTTCCAACTCTTTCAGATGATGATAACGCAGTCTCATAAAAATACCAGAATCTGTGTCCTTCACAGTGATCACTCAATATCTGACGCCGTTCACTCTCCTTATGCACCCTACCAAGCCTGGTAACAACACTAATCACGAACAACATTAATGAAGTCTTGTGGCCATTCTGTTTATCCTAGAGAATTGTAACCAACATGAGTAACGTAGAAGTAAATATCCTCGGTGTAGTGAAGCAACTCAAATCACTTAATAAAAGCAAATCTTCTGGTCCAGACAATATACCAATTAGGTTCCTTTCGGAGTATGCTGATGCATTAGCTCCATACTTAACAATCATGTACAACCGTTCGCTCGACGAGAGATCCGTACCCAAAGACTGGAAAGTAGCACAGTTCACACCAATATTCAAGAAAGGTAGTAGGAGTAATCCAGTGAATTACAGGCCCATATCGTTAACGTCGACATGCAGCAGGATTTTAGAACATATGAAGGGCTTATTTCAATAGTGGTACAAGTCCATTACCTCCACTTTTCTGCCTATAACGCTTCTGAAATTAATGATCCAAACAAACATAAAGAAAGGTTCATCTCTAGCAAGAAGCCATATGCTTGAATATTTCTGGTATCTCAACTACAGATTTTTCAGCGCTCATTTAACTTTAGGACTCTGTATCTCAAAATGAACAAAAATGAACTTGTACCACTACTGAAATAAGCCCTTCATATATTGCGTTCGAACATTATGAATTACCTCAAGTAACATGGGTTTAGAAAACATCGTTCCTGTGAAACACAACTAGCTCTTTATTCACATGAAGTGCTGAGTGCTAGTGACAAGGGATTTCAGATCCATTCCGTATTCCTGGATTTCCGGAAGGCTTTTGACACTGTACCACACAAGCGGCTCGTAGTGAAATTGCGTGATTATGGAATATCGTCTCAGTTATGTGACTGGATTTGCGATTTCCTGTCAAAGAGGTCACAGTTCGTAGTAATTGTCGGAAAGTCATCGAGTAAAACAGAAGTGATTTCTGGTGTTCCCCCAAGGTAGCGTTACAGGCCCTTTGCTGTTCCTTATTATATAAACGATTTGGGAGACAATCTGTGTGGTGTCACCGCCAGACACGACACTTGCTAGGTGCTAGCCTTTTAAATCGGCCGCGGTCCGCTAGTATACGTCGGGCCCGCGTGTCACCACTATCAGTGATTGCAGACCGAGCGCCGCCACACGGCAGGTCTAGAGAGACTTCATAGCACTCGCCCCAGTTGTACAGCCGACGTGCCAAGCCATGGTTCACTGAGAATTACGCTCTCAATTGCCGAGACGATAGTTAGCGTAGCCTTCAGCTAAGTCAATTGCTACGACCTAGCAAGGCGCCATTTATCCTTTGCTATGTATCTAATGAAGCATGTACATCAACAAGACCAATGTTCACCAATTGTGGATTAAAGTTAAGTATTCCAGCAGCTACCTGTTTCAGACCTCACGCCAGCCTGCGTGAGTTTAAGCGCGTGCCTTTCGGTTACCCGTCACTGTGGACTGGCTGTCTTGTCACTCCACTACAATCTGAGCAGCCGTCTTCGGTTGTTTGCAGATGACGCTGTCGTTTATCGACTAATACAGTCATCAGAAGATAAAAAAACTGCAAAACGATTTAGGAAAAATATCTGAATGGTGCGAAAAGTGGCAGTTGATCCGAAATAACGAAACGTGTGAGGTCATCCACATGAGTGCTAAAAGGAACTCGTTAAACTTCGGTTACGCGATAAATCAGTCAAATCTAAAAGCCGTAAATTCAACTAAATACCTAGGTGCTACAGTTATGAACAACTTAAATTGGAAAGAACACATAGAAAATGTTGTGGGAAGGACTAACCAAAGACTGCGTTTTATTGGCAGGACACTTAGAAAATGTAACAGATCTACTAAGGACACTGCCTACACTACGCTTGTCCATCCTCTTTTAGAATACTGCTATGCAGTGTGGGATCCTTACCAGATAGGACTGACGGAGTACATCGAAAAAGTTAAAAAAAAAGGTAGTACGTTTTGTATTATCGCGAAATATGGGAGAGAGTGTCACAGAAACGATACAGGACTTGGGCTGGAAATCATTAAAAGAAAGACGTTTTTCGTTGCGACGGAATCTTCTCACGAAATGCCAATCACCAACTTTCTCCTCCAAATGCGAAAATATTTTGTTGACACCGACCTACATAGGGAGGAACGATCACCACGATAAAATAAGGGAAATCAGAGCTCGTACGGAAAGATATAGGTGTTCATTCTTTCCGCGCGCTATACGAGATTGGAATAATAGAGAATTGTGAAGGTGGTTCGATGAATCCTCTGCCAGGCACTTAAATGTGATTTGCAGAGTATCCATGTAGATGTAGATGTAACTCGAACCATTTATAAGGGGCGTTCAAAAGGAAACGACCCGGAAGCATAATTACAGAAACCAATGCCTGTATGTTAGAAGTATTAACCCTGGCTGTTGAAAGATTTGTCCCACTGTGGCACAAGGCGGTGAATGGCTGTCTCATAAAATTCCCGGGGCTGCAATGTTAACCAGTTCCGCACGTACAGCTGGACGTCGTCGCCCGAGGTGAATAGTTTGACGTTCTTCTTTGTCCAAGATGGCCCCCTTCTGATTCACTTCCTGCAGCACGGGACAACAGTGAATGCCCGGCGTTACTCGCAAACCTTGGCCACCCCTCGCCAAGCGATCGAATCAAAACGACCAGGCAATCTCACCCGTGGAGTCATTCTGCTCCACGACAATGTAAAGCCTCATTCGGCCAAAACAGTCGCGGCACTCCCACAGAAATTCAAATGGGAGGTTCTCGGCCACCCTCCATACAGTCAGAACCTCTCGCCCTGTGATTACGCCATTTCTGGTTCCCTTAAAAAGGCTCTGAGGGGCAAACGATTCACCTCGGATGACAACGTCCAGCTGTACGTACGAAACTGGTTAAAATCGCAGCCCCGGGAATTTTATGAGACAGCCATTCACCGCCTTGTGTGACAGTGGGACAAGTGTCTCAACAGCCAGGGCCAATACTTCTAATATACAGGTACTGGTTTCTGTAATTACGCCTCTGGCTCGTTTCTTTTTGAACTCCCCTTATACATATCCACCTATGTGTAGGTGTATGAAGTTACACTGATACCCGACCACGTCTTCTGCATTCTCCGCTTTTGTTATCAGACAGTCTCCAGTGAAGATGAATGGAAAATGGTGCCTTTCATACGTGCAAATGTATGTTTTCATACTTTTTTTTTCTCTGCATAAAATCATAATAAATATGACATGTGCTAAATTAATTACTTTTTACTTTACAAATACAGTACGCGTTAATGGTTCCATTTGATGTTCCAGACGTTGGAAGAAATGTACGCATTAGCGGAGGAGATCTTGTGTAAGAAGAAAGCACCGACGCCAAACCAGCGAGCAGGAAAGCACTCTTTCTGAGGATATGGCTACTACATTATGTTACACTCCAGAGCTTTGGGACACCAGCGCAGAAAGATTGCTGGCACGAGTTCTGCGCCGCTTCAGTAGTCGTCGAAAGATCAACAGCTTAAGTAAAGAGTAACGATGGTGTGAGCCGGCACTAAAGACGGCTACCGCATGCTCTCTCAACTGCAGCGTTATTCTACACGGACTGTTAAACATTAGCTGGTTACATGGCAGGTTCCTCGTCTCAAATTAATAAAGACAACTGTAAATGGAAGCCTTTGTGGACGTTTGTTTAGATAATCTATTATGATAATTGCAATAAAAGTCAATATGCTTATGAAATCTACAGCAATACTACAAAATATGGCTTACACAACACATGATTTCAGCACAATTTAATCACATTGTTCGACATGCACCAGCCAATAAATATTGTCAAGTGGATGGTTACGAAAGGACACTTTCTGTGCGATCGTCCAACCACAAACACTTGGACTTTCATCAAGAATTATTTTCTGCCTCAGACTTTCCACACACAGAGATGTTCTATCAGCTTGTCATGGAAATTTGCTACGTGTGGGAATGGATTCCACCAAATCAAGCTTTGGCACCTCTAGTGGTGTGCTACGGTACTGTAGCGTAGAGATTTCAATGTATTCCAGGACAGCAGACATGTACCTGCACGAACAAAATTATCAGGTTGGTGCATAAGTTCGTTGCGTTTTTGTTTCGCATGTTGGTATTCCGGTTACTAAGCGTTTTTTTTATCGATTGCTATTTTTATTTGTAGTTCACTATTGTTATTTGAGCTTATATATTGTCATTTTCTCACTTGGAGATTACGAGTGGAGCTGTGGGAGCAAGAAAATGGAGTGCCAACTGAATAAGTCTGAACATTTCCGACGTATCCTTCTGTTTGAATTCAGTAGATGGTGACGGCAGTGGAGGCGGCCAGAAACATTTGCGCCTTGTGTGGGGATAATGACACTGGGCAGATCACAGTTTTCCCTTTTTAAGGAGAATTGTTTTGACATCAGTGAGCCGGCCGAAGTGGCCGTGCGGTTAAAGGCGCTGCAGTCTGGAACCGCAAGACCGCTACGGTCGCAGGTTCGCATCCTGCCTCGGGCATGGATGTTTGTGATGTCCTTAGGTTAGTTAGGTTTAACTAGTTCTAAGTTCTAGGGGACTAATGACCTCAGCAGTTGAGTCCCATAGTGCTCAGAGCCATTTGAACCATTTTTGACATCAGTGACTCTGAACAATCGGGGTTTGATGATGTGGTGTCACCGCCAGACACCACACTTGCTAGGTGGTAGCCTTTAAATCGGCAGCGGTCCGGTAGTGTACGTCGGACCCACGTGTCGCCACTGTCAGTGATTGCAGACCGAGCGCCGCCACACGGCAGGTCTAGAGAGACTTCCTAGCACTCGCCCCAGTTGTACAGCCGACTTTGCTAGCGATGGTTCACTGACAAATTACGCTCTCATTTGCCGAGACGATAGTTAGCATAGCCTTCAGCTACGTCAATTGCTACGACCTAGCAAGGCGCCATTACCAATTGCTATTTATCTTGTGATGCATGTACCGTCAGACCGATGTTCACCAATTATGGATTAAAGTTAAGTATTCCAACAGCTACGTACTTTATTTGCTAGACTCTAATCCTTTAACTGTTCCAGACCTCACGCCAGCCCGCGCGAGCTTAAACGTGTGCCTTTCGACTTCACCTCCGAGTGGCTTGGCTGTCTTGCCAAGTCACAACAGATGAAGATTGATTAGACGCATGAATCCTCATTGATCCTCCTCAGTGTACTCAAGAACTGGCAAATTTTATGAACTATGATCATTCCACCATGGTGCGATGTTTGCAAAAATCGGGTGTACGGCTACCTCATGCTCTAAGCCAAAATCACAGAGGTCAGCGGTGACCATATGTGCATCTCTGCTTGCTCGTCATCAACTAGCTCGTGAACGACACTTATCTTGTATCGTTACTGGTGACGGGAAATGATATCTTTATGCTAACGTAAGGAAAGGAAAGGAATGGTTGAGCTCAAACAAAGCAGTAATCTACCGTACAAAGACTTGTGCGCATTCACAAAAGATGGTTGTATGCATCTGGTGGAACAGCGACGGTGTGAGGTACTACGAATTGCTTGGCGAGGTCTAACCGTCAACGCTGACATTTATTGTCAATAACTGAGACGTCTTGAAGGCGCAGTCCAAGAACAACGACCAAGTAGAAGTGACCTACTCCACGGTAACGCCCGTCCGCATTCTACTAGACTGACGAAATATACTATACAGGAGTTGGGTTCGGAAGTCGTTATGAACCAAACTTATTCACTTGATCTTGCACTCTCAGACTTTTCACCTTTTCCGCTCTCTGTCGAAGAACTTTCAGGGAACTTTCTTTCCGGATGAAAATGCGTTGCGGACATGGCTCGACTAGTTCTTCGCCTCAGTCTACAGTCGCAGAATAGAAAAGTTACCCCTGCGTTGGCAGACTGTCGCAAATAGTGAAGGAGACTATATTTATGATGACTAAAGTCTCTGTTGTATGTAGCTATTGTGCTTATTAAACTTGTGGAAAAACGCTACAACTTATGCGCCAACCTGACAATTACGTTAACTTTATTTATTTATTTCCAGCTTGTAACCAAATCTTCATAACTACTGCTCAAAGTGCATTGGGCACCATTTGGAGAACTTCGAGAGAGTGCTATTATCCATGATTCGATGAGTTTATACCTGTATACTGAAACGTCCCCATAGAAAAATTTATGAATTACTGTGCTAGTAAACCACTTACGTTATGTGATTTTCAAACAGTTGAGCAAACCTGAATGTACTCAGGCTTTTCTCTCTTTAGTTATTCTGAGCAACACTAAACTGACCACAATATTTGTAGCGCAACGCAATCTGACTTTCAATAATCCGTACAAAAGAATGGGCCTGACTAACAATAACCTATACCTTTCATGAATCACTTACCGCACAAAAATCTTCGTTACTCGAACTACTGCAGTTCAGCGAGCGCCAATACTGCCAGCTAAATAAAAGATTCTAACTACTGAAGGCACTAACTGCTGATAGGCATAGTTAGCAAATGAAAGATTTTGATAGAGAACAAATAATGTATTTACCGTAGTAGTGTTCAAAAGCCATAATATATATATATCAGTTCATGATATCCAGTCTTACAAATTTCCTTTTTCTGACGGACACACGTCCAGATCATCCGCTCTCAAAGTTCTGCCATCTCTCTCCCCACATCCACCACTGCTGGCGGCTCACCTCCAACTGCGCAAAGCTACGCGGTGTTCATATCCAACTGCCCAACACAACAATAGCAAATACTTCAACAATGCAAACCAGCCAGACTGCACACAGCACAGTCAGTGATTTTCATACAGAGCGCTACGTAGCGTTACCAACATAAAAACCTAAACAGCCTACTTACTATACAAACTGGGGGACAGCACTTTAAACATTTTCTTTGATTTTCTTAAACCATAATACGCTTTCTATCTCAGTCCCTTTTATAATCCTTAAAAATCGTTTAGCAAGATACTTTTCGACACCATACAGATTAGTATACGTGACCCTGTATACAAAAAATTGTTTTTGGCACATGTAAAACGCTCTGTGTAGGCTACATTGCGAGAGATTTCCACAAACGCCACGCTGATCACTTCAGTGTCTATCACGTAAAAAATTACTCAAAATCAGCAATAGCTATCCATATTAAGGGCATTGATCAGACCCTGATCGACGACCGTTTGTCTGGTACACCAGCCAGCCTTTGTGGAGTTTAGGCGGTGTTGGGCTATTCTTCAATCTCCGCCCCAGAAAATACGATACAGAAAAGTTACAATACGATAACATAGAATAAAGTCCACATGATTTACAGATTGATAGTGCACACGTCTTCCCTCCCTTAGGATAAACGACGGCTGTGGCAAGAAGAAGGGAACGCAACCACAAAGGTATATGAAATACATTTGCCAAATCGTGAAAATAGTGGACCCCACAGAACGGGGTAAGTGACAGGAAGGAGAAATAAAGGACACTGGTCACCTACCCGTCCGTAGCTCGAGGTCTGGTGGCTAGTGTTTCTGCCTCTGGATCATGGGGCCCCGGCTTCGATTCCAGGCCGGGTTGGGGATTTTCTCTGCCCAGGACTGGGTGTTTGTGTTGTCCTCATCATCATTCGTGACAGTGGCTAGATTGGACTGTGTAAAAAGAAACTGTGTAAAAATTGGGAATTTGTACAGGCGCTGATGACCGCGAAGTTGAGCGCTCCATAAACCAAACATCATCACTGGTCACCTACCCCACGAAATGAAAGCTGTTCATCTTGTGTTAAGTAAAGTAGACGAGGGACGTCACATGATTTACATAAAAGATCTGAATTCTTTCTCATGCCATGTTGTTGTGGTCTTCAATCCAGAGACTGGTTTGATGCAACTCTCCATCCTACTCTATCCTGTGCAAGCTTCTTCATTTCCCAGTACCTAGTGCAACCCACATCCTTCTGAATCTGCTTAGTGTATTCATCTCGTGGTCTCCCTCTACGATTTTTACCCTCCACGCTGCCCTCCAATGCTAAACTGGTGATCCCTTGATGCCTCAATACATGTCCTACCAACCGATCCCTTCTTCTAGTCATGTTGTGCCACAAATTTCTCTTCTCCCCAATTCTGTTCAGTACCTCCTCAGTTATGTGATCTACCCATCTAATCTTCAGCATTCTTCTGTAGCACCACACTTCGAAAGCTTCTATTCTCTTCTTGTCTAAACTATTTATCTTCCACGTTTCACTTCCGTACATGGCTACAATCCATACAAATACTTTCAGAAACGACGTCCTGACACTTAAATATATACTTGATGTTAACAAATTTCTCTTCTTCAGAAACGCTTTCCTTGCCATTGCCAGAGTGTCTCATTTCCTAATCTAATTTCCTCAGCATCACCCGACTTAATTCGATTACATTCCATTATCCTCGTTTTGCTTTTGTTGATGTTCATCTTATATCCTCCTTTTAGGACACTGTCGATTTCGTTCAGCTGCTGTTCCAGGTCCTTTGCTGTCTCTGACAAAATTACAATGTCATCAGCGAACCTCAACGTTTTCATTTCTTCTCCATGGATTTTAATTCCTATTCCGAATTTTTGTGTTGTTTCGTTACTGCTTGTTCAATATACAGATTGAATAACGTCGGGGATAGGCTACAACCCTGTCTCACTCCCTTCCCAACCACTGCTTCCCTTTCATGCCCCTCGACTCTTATAACTGCCATTTGGTTTCTGTACAAATTGCAAATAGCCTTTCGCTCCCTGTATTTTACCCCTGCCACCTTCAGAATTTGAAAGAGAGTGTTGCAGTTAACATTGTCAAAAGCTTCCTCTAAGTCTACAAATGCTAGAAACGTAGGTTTGCCTTTCCTTAAGCTATTTTCTGAGATACGGTCGTAGGGTCAGTATGGCCTCACGTGTTCCAACATTTCTACGGAATCCAAACTGATCTTCTCCGAGGGCGGCTTCTACCAGTTTTTCCATTCGTCTGTAAAGAATTAGTGTTAGTATTTTGCAGCCATGGCTTATTGAACTGATAGTTCGGTAATTTTCACATTTGTCAACACCTGCTTACTTTGGGATTGGAATCATTATATTCTTCTTGAAGTCTGAGAGTATTTCGCCTGTCTGATACATCTTGCTCACCAGATGGTAGAGTTTTGTCAGGGCTGGCTCTCCCAAGGCTATCAGTAGCTATAATGGAACATTGTCTCTCTCAGGGCCTTGTTTCGACTTAGGTCTTTCAGTGCTCTGTCAAGCTCTTCACGCAGTATCATATCTCCCATTTCATCTTCATCTACATCCTCTTCCATTTCCATAATATTGTCCTCGAGAACATCGACCTTGTATCATGCCATAATAGATGGAAAGAAGTGCCTAAATGATAGAGTAACATTGTACTTTTCTAAAATCTACGCTTTGGTAATTGTTCTATCGACGTAAAAAATATTTATTATTTGTGATTCTTGCATTAACTTTAAAATATTATTCAGTGACAACGTCGGTCATAAGAGTACGTAATTGCATGTTTGTTTGAAAGTCTTTGTGACATTTGTCTAGAGGCGGTAGATCACGAAATGGGGAACAATTTTCGTTAGAGACCGAAGTTTCGTGACGCCAGACATCGTCCAAGACTGCTTATGCCACTGGGAGCCGGCAGGTCATAGATGCTCTGCAGCGTTCGTGTGCAAAGTGTGCTACCTATCCTCCAGTCATCTACTCTGCGTAAAAGGCATGGGCCTAGTACAACCAAAGTTCTTTATTCACTTCTAGAATATCTTTCTGCGCTTAGACACACTCATTGTTATGTGTGTAAGGAAGTCATGTATATCCCAGGAATTGATTACATATTTGTACTGTTCGTTAATTGGTGCTTTTTGTGTCATTATACATAAATTATTTTATGTATAGGATGGGACAGACAATTTGTATTATTTTCACTGATTCCTATATTTTGGCAAAACACCTAACTGGCACCCAAGCAGCAACATCTTGCCACAAAAAAATGTGCTGCTGCAGAGCATCGTTTCAAACTAGTTTCGATAATGAAAATTAATGAAGCAGAAGATGTGTGAAGCATAAGATTGTAATATGGATGTATTTTAGGTTATATTAGTTGGTAACAGTGTGAATAATTCCTACGACAGTTGGTAAAAGACAGTGTTACATTTTTTGTATAACCTGTAACACTTAGGCTTGGTTCTGTTTATGATGCAATGCTAAGGGAAAAGAAGGATCTGGCTCAGCTACTCCTGTGAATTCTCCGGCTTTTCCAAGCAATAAAATGTTACTAAACTGTCTTCGTCTTATAACGGTCGCAACAATAGTTCCGCAATCAGAATAGTTTTGGTTGCAGTATTAGCCAGATTCAATAGTATAACATCTGCATGGTGAAACCGGAAGTTCGACAAGCTGCGACATAGCTACAGAATAAAACAATGATCCAGGAAGTGTAGAATAAATTTCGTTTATTTCTGTCGGTGATCATAAAACGTTTTGGTCCTTAGACTAGTTTCCACTATATTTTAAGTACGTGCAACGACGCTAAGCGGATTTTGTGTAATTTCTTGACGTTCCACTGTGTCTTCATTATATTATGACATATCGCAACACAGGTTTATCTCGTCGTATTTTACGCTCATGATTCCACATCCATGAAAGTTATACTTCTCATTATAGCATGTTTTATTGTTTTAAGATGTAAACTGTCCACTAGTTATATTTGTTTTCCCATGTTTTGTTACCGATCTGCAGATGGACATCGCTGACTGAAACCAGTGGAGTAGGGACCAAAAAGTTTTGCGGTCGTTGATGGAAATAAAAGAAATTTATTCCAAATCGAAAATTCTTGAGCGAAGAAACTTAAGTGTAGTGGGGTCTGGACTAGGGATTGTACAGACATGCGGCTCAATTTAACAGTTATTTTATTTAGCATCAAAATTTTCAATTAACAAAACATAAACCACTTATAAAAAAAGAAATATAATTTTCTGTATCCTGAAAGAACTTACCTAAAGCTAAAATAATCAACAACAAAATATCTTTTTGACAGCAACAGAACAGGGTCAAATATAGAAAAATTCAATCTAGCCATAAAGTGGGTCATTAGGAAATAATGTCCACTTTAAAATATCTGGCTGTCTACCATATTCTTTGCTAGTCTTATACAACTCAGTCGCTGCAGTTTCCACACCCTGAATAACAGCGTCAGTTTTTGTAATTTTGTTTTTTGATTGCGGACGGTGTGAGGAAGAAAAAGCGAACTCGCTTTACGTGCCACGTTATCTCAGAGACGCTTAAGTTCCTTTGTAGATTCTACAGCAGGCGCACACTGTGCCGCAATTTTTAACAGTTTGATGGAAAGTCGCTGCCTGTGTGTGCAAAAAGTATAACCATAGTTAAGAGGTGGGATTTTCGAAAAATATTTGGGAATTTATCACTGCTCAGAAAATAGCTTTTTAAGGGATAAAATACATTTTTAAAATATATACCTCCAAGCGCCGGCATTAACAAGAGCCACCTGGGTTTGCTGTAGCCCAGCAGTTTCTGATACTCTGTCACTGGAATCACAAAACTCTTTGGAGCTTGACTCGAACACTGTAGGTATAAAAAATGAGTATATTTTCACAATGATACATTAGAATTCCACAGGGAGACAATCTGACACTGTTCTGATCGCGTTGTGAACTATATGGGCTCCACATCCAATCCCAGTGAGTTGCCTTCCAAGTGACGGTTCAGTTTTGTATAAACATTATTACTTCCTTTTCTGTTCTTTCCTCCAAAATTGCAGTTAGTATTATCTCCACAAAATGCCACAATTTTCTTATTTAAACCATTGCACGATAATACCTCCTTTAAATAATCAACAACAATATCCTATGTTTCACCCGGCTGCTGCTGAAACTCTAAAATGCTGACTTTCACACCTTCAAGAGGTAAAAAATATCGAATCAAAACAGGAAATAATTTTACTGAGCCATGGTTTGAAGCATCCGTTAATAAAGACATGCAGTGGACTTCACGAAGATGCTCTTCCAATTCATCCATCGCCGTAGGTAGGAGCACATCTACAACAATACCCTGGGATTTTGTACGAGCACATCCAAATTTTTTCACAAAACATTTTTGAATTAAAATTTTGGTTTTCTTGAGCCGTGTGATACGCCTATACATCTTCCGGTGCAGCTACATCCAACTCCTTCGGAGTCGGCAAATCCGTTCTTTCGAAAAAAGAAAAAAAAATGGTTAAACACTGACGAGCTGGAAGCAGCAGCTTGATCGGAAAGCCTGTGTTTTGCCGATTTAAAATGTTTCTCAGTATCGCTGGCACCGCCATGACCAACGCTGAAATCAGTACGACATTTTTCACGTGTAACATATGATGCACCACTTCTTTGTTTTATAAATGGGTACTTACATTGGAAGGTAGTATCAACACTCGCGTTTAGGCATTTTTCTAATGTTATAACCACACAATCACTAAAACGTTGAATGAGTTGTTTGATTGTGCTCTGCGCCCGGACATTTCAGTGCAAACTAAAGCTAAACAATGTTGCCGCACGTTAAGTTCGCACTCGCGCGATGTGGTTGTTGAGCTGAATCCGTTTTAAATAACCTTGGGCTGAACAGAGCGGCATCATCTGTCTCGCTCTCGCCATGTTACTCGCTCTCTCTTCTCCACGCTTCCTGCGCTGCCGCTGTTACCTGCGCGTTTCGAATATAATGAATGGAGGTAGATAAGCAATTATCCTTTGGTCTGTTTGCAAAAGCGGGACATTTTTGCCCTGACTGGCGACAACGGGACAGATAGCCTGAAAGCCGGACTGTTCCGCCCAAAGTGGAACGTATGGCGACGTTAAATATGCACTACTGGGCAGCTGGAAATCCACTCTGGCTTCGTTAGGTGCGACAACAACCGTGAAGCGTAAACCTACGGTGTGGCGTCATTGGAAATTCCATCGTGAGACCTTACTTCATCTCAGAAATGTTAAATGGAAATGTGTATGCACTCTTTCTTACGAACTTTCTGTCCTTCTAGAAGATGCACCACTGGAAAAGCTGCTGTGTGTGCGGTTCCAACATGACGGCTGTCCAGCTCACTCTTTCCACGTGCAACGTAAATACTGAATCCATAATTTCCTGACCGTTGGATAGGGCCGAATGCTGCAGTACATGGCTGGCCAGATCTCTTGATTTGATTCCTGTTGCTTTCTTTCAAGGGGGAGCACTGAAAGGTTCAGTCTGTCATGAAGCCCCAACTATGTCAGATGATATGCGTCGTCGAAATGCCACAGCATGCAGGTCAGGTACTGCTACACTACTGGCCATTACAATTGCTACACCAGGAAGAAATGCAGATGATAAACGGGTATTCATTGGACAAATATATTATACTAGAATTGACATGTGACTACATTTTCACGCAATTTGGGTGCATAGATCCTGAGAAATCAGTACCCAAAACAACCACCTCTGGCCGTAATAACGGCCTTGATACGCCTGGGCATTGAGTCAAACAGAGCTCGGATGGCCTGTACAGATACAGCTGCCCATGCAGCTTCAAGACGATACCACAGTTCATCAACAGTAGTGACTGGCGTATTGTGACAAGCCAGTTGCTCGGCCACCATTGACCAGAGGTTTTAAATTGCTGAGAGATCTGGAGAATGTGCTGGCCAGGGAAGTAGTCGAACATTTTCTGTATCCAGAAAGGCCCGTACAGGACTTGCAACATGGGGTCGTGCATTATCCTGCTGAAAACTAGGGTTTCGCAGGGATCGAATGGAGGGTAGAGCCACGGGTCGTAACACATCTGAAATGTAACGTCCACTGTTCATAGTGCCGTCAATGCGATCAAGAGGTGGCCGAGACGTGTAACCAATGGCACCCCATACCATCACGCCGGGTGATACGCCAATATGGCGATGACGAATACACGCTTCCAATGTGCGTTCACCGCAATGTCGCCAAATACGGATGCAACCATCATGACGTTGTAAACAGAACCTGGATTCATCCGAAAAAATGACGTTTTGCCATTCGTGCACCCAGGTTCGTCGTCGAGTACACCATCGCAGGTGCTCCTGTCTGTGATGCAGCGTCAAGGGTAACGGTAGCCACGGTCTCCGAGCTGATAGTCCATGCTGCTGCAAACGTCGTCGAACTGTTCGTGCAGATGGTTGTTGTCTTGCAACCGTCCCCATCTGTTGGCTCAGCGATGGAGACGTGGCTGCACGATCCGTTACAGCCTTGCGGATAAGATGCCTGTCATCTCGACTGCTAGTGATACGTGGCCGTTGGGATCCAGCACGGCGTTCCGTATTACCCTCCTGAACCCACAGATTCCATATTCTGCTAACAGTCATTGGATCTCGATCAACGCGAGCAGCAATGTCGCGATGCGATAAACCGCAATCGCGATAGGCTACAATCCGACCATCATCAAAGCCGGAAACGTGATGGTACACATATCTCCTCCTTACCCGACGCATCACAACAACGTTTCACCAGGCAACGCCGGTCAACTGCTGTTTGTGTATGAGAAATCGGTTGGAAACTTTCCTCATGTCAACACGTTGTAGGTGTCGCCACTGGCGCCAACCTTGTGTGAATGCTCTGAAAAGCTAATCATTTGCGTATCACAGCATCTTCTTCCTGTCTGTTAAATTTCGCTTCTGTAGCACGTCTTCTTCGTGGTGTAGCAATTTTAATGGCCAGTAGTTTTTTTTTTTTAATCTAATAAAGTTAGCACAGTAGTTTCCTTTATTCCCATGAACAGGGCTCTTTATCACTATGAAGTATGAATGACCGATGCTTCTGTTACGGCTTCGACAAGTAAGTTGACGAAACTGTATTTGTTTCATTAGAAGCATCTCCCGCAAGCCTGCGCTATGGCCGTGATCGGAGTGTGCGGCGCGCCGTCGACAGACAGAGCGGGCACGTAAGGCTGTTGCAGTCACCGAGGTTGACAGCTGGGGCTGTGCTTCGAGACCAGCAAAGGAAGTCTGGGGCTGCACAGCACAGGAGCGGGAAGAGAAGACAGTGCCAGTTGCTGGAGTGACACAAAGCAGCGAGTCTCTGATGCCCTCAAGAACTGGTGTGAGTAGGTCAGTTGTTGGACGGGACGATCGCCGGCATAGCCGGCACGGTAACTCAGCGTGTTCGGTCAGAGGGTTAGATGGCCCTCTGTAATAAAAAAAACTGAGTTAATGGATCAAAGACGAACTGAAACGGGTGTATTGCGACGTCCGTACCGAGCAGATGCTACGAACAAAAACGAACAAAATGAGATAAAAAAAACAGCCGGCACGGACGGGGCTGCTGTTGGCACAGCGACGTAGCGGAACGGTTGCTGTCTTTATTTACCCAGCCGGACGCACAGGATTCCAGAGATGGCGAAGAAACAGCTTCTGCTGGTCACGAGGACCACTACCCGACCGCTTTCGCATCTGATGGTGATAACCCGATGGCTTTGTGGTTGAAGCGGTGTACAGTGTTACGTGCGAACATGTGGGCATAACAGTATAAGTACACGCTGTGGGCGTCATTAAGTAAATTAAACAGAAGTTGGTTGTTTTCACTACGAGTTTGATCAGTTGTTTACTCAGTGGTTTTAAGAGTTGGTTGTGTGTTGAATTCCTGTGATTGGACCAATGGTTCACTCTTGTGCATTAAGTTCTCTTGTTGAATTGTGTGAATGGGTTGTGACACACAGATGACAAAAGTCATTTGATACCTCCCAATATCGTGTCGGACTTCCTCTATTCCGGCGTATTGCAGCAAGTCGACGTGGCATGGACTCAACAAGCCGTTGGACGCCCCTCCAGTAATATTGAGCCATGCTGTCCGTGTAGCCGACCATAAATGCGGAAGCGTTGCCGGTGCAGGATTTTGTGCACAAACTGACCTCTGGATTACGTCTATAAATGTTCGACGGGATTTATGTTGGGCGATGTGGATGACCAAATCATTCTCTCGAATTATCCAAAATGTTCTTGAAACCGCTGGCCGAAGTGGCCGTGCGGTTCTAGGCGCTGCAGCCTGGAACCGCGAGACCGCTACGGTCGCAGGTTCGAATCCTGCCTCGGGCATGGCTGTGTGTGATGTCCTTAGATTAGTTAGGTTTAACTAGTTTTACGTTCTAGGGGACTAATGACCTCAGAAGTTAAGTCCCATAGTGCTCGGAGCCATTTGAACAATTTTTTGTTTTTGAAACCAGCGTTAACAATTGTGTCCCGGCGACATACTGCATTGTCATCCATAAAAATTCCACAGCTGTTTGAGAACATGAGGTCCATGAACGGCTGCAAATCGTCACCAAGTAGCCGATCATAACCATTTCCAGTCAATGATCGATTCAGTTGGACCAGAGGGTCCAGTCCATTCCGTGTAAATACAGCCCAAGCCATTATGGAGCCACCACCAGCTTGCACAGTGCGTTGTCAACAGTATGAGTCCACGGTTTCTTAGAGTCTGAGTCACACTCGAACCATAACATCAGGTCTTACGACTGAAATCGGGACTCGTCTGACCAAGCCAGAGTTTTCCAGTCGTCTAGCGCTCAACCGGTATGTCACGATCCCATTAGAGACGCTGCAGGCGATGACGTGCTGTTAACAAAGGCACTCGCGTCGGTCATCTGCTGCCATAGCCTATTAATGCCACATTTCGCCGGAGTGTCCTAACGAATATTCGTCGTGCGCCCCACATTGATGTCTGCAGTTATTTCATGCAGTGTTGCTTGTCTGTTAGCTAGGACAACCCTCTGCAAATGCCACTGCTCTCGGTCGTTACGGGCCGGCCGCTGTGGCTGACCGGTTCTAGGTGCTTCAGTCTGGAACCGCGCTGCTGCTACGGTGGCAGGTTCGAATCCTGCCTCGGGCATGGATGTGTGTGATGTCCTTAGGTTAGTTAGGTTTAAGTAGTTCTAAGTTTAGGGGACTGATGACCTCAGACGTTAAGTCTCATAGTGCTTAGAGCCATTTGAACCATTTTTCGGTCGTTGCGTTGACCATGGTACTGCCTGAAATCTGGTATTCTTGGCACATTCTTGACGCTGTGGATCTCGTAATATTGAATTCCCTAACGATTTCTGAAGTGGAATGTCCCATGCATCTAGCTCTAGCTACCATTCCGGGTTCAAAGTCTGTTAAGCTGAATCACCTGAGTACAAACGAGAGCTCCGCCAAAGCAATGTCCTTTTATACCTCGTGTACGTGATACTACCGTCATCTGTATGCAGGGTAAACATTAATAAAACCAACAAACTGTAGGGACGGATTCCTGACTTAAAATGGAGGAAATTTTGGAAATTCGTGGTAAGGTCCTATGAGATCAAGCTGCTGAAGTCATCGGTCCAACACACATACCATGCCCGAGGGAGGACTCGAACCTCCGACGGCAGAAGCCGCGCGAACCGTGGCAAGGCGCTCTATACCGCGCGGCTGAAAGGTCCTATGAATATGTTTTACGAAATGGACGGTGTGCGTGCAACGATAACAAATCGTACTGGAACGCACTACAGAGCTGCACCGCATCCACGATACAACATATATTCAAAGTGGCCTCCATGGTATGTAATGTCATGCAGCATACCCATAATCGTAGTCTGGCTTACACCATGTTGGCGGCCACTTGTCTGGAGCTTGTACTACGGTTCGTCTTAATACCCTGTGGAAACTGGACCTTCAAATCTAGCATACGCACATCCGCCGCCTCCCTGTACGTTTGTCTGTCTGAAAGGACCCAAGATTACATGAACGCCCAAAAGGGCTTGAAATGTTTTGTGATGTGGCTGGTGTCTGTGAGGGTACTTGTTTCCGTGTAGCCATGCTGCTTCTGGACGGTTTCCATCTGTTTGGCCGTACACAGACATCATTTCGGCTTATTACCGATCTGAATTCCGGACCACTCTGCTGCTTACAGTACGCTGCGTCAGTCACACAGCACGTGGTCAGACGAACTGTCAGTCGTCAGCGCCATCCACCGTGGCAACGATGCATTTCCAGACACACATTAATAGACCTTTTCTCCTCCATTTCTAGTCAGGAATCCGCCGCCGTAGTTTGTCGCTCTTATTAATGTTCACCCTGAATGTGCATATCACTAACCCATGACTTTTGTCACCTCAGTGTATATGTACTATACAGGGTGGTCCATTGATAGTGACCGGGCCAAATATCTCACGAAATAAGCGTCAAACGAAAAAACTACAAAGTACGAAACTTGTCTGGCTTGAAGGGAGAATCAGATGGCGCTATGGTTGGCCCGCTAGATGGCGCTGCCATAGGTCAAACGGATATCAACTATGTTTTTTCAAAAATAGGAACCCCCATTTTTTGTTACATATGCGTGTAGTGCGTAAAGAAATATGAAAGTTTTAGTTGGGACCACTTTTGTCGCTTTGTGATAGTCACAAACGTATAAGTACGTGGTATCACGTAACATTCCGCCAGTACGAACGGTATTTGCTTCGTGATCATTACCCGTGTTAAAATGGACCGTTTACCAATTGCGGAAAAGGTCGATATCGTGTTGATGTATGGCTATTGTGATCAAAATGCCCAACGGGCGAGTGTTATGTATGCTGCTCGGTATCCTGGACGACTTAATCCAAATGTCCGGACGTTTCCCGGGTAGTTACGTTAATTAAGGAAACAGGAAGTGTTCAGCCACGTGTGAAACGTCAGCCACGACCTGCAACAAATGATGATGCCCAAGTAGGTGTTTTAGCTGCTGTCGCGGCTATTTCGCACATCAGTAGCAGACAAATTGCGCGAGAATCGGGTATCTCCAAAACGTCGATGTTGAGAATTCTACATCAACATCGACTGAACCCGTACCATATTTCTACGCACCAGGAATTGCATGGCGACGACTCTGAACGTTGTGTACAGTTTTGTCACTGGGCACAAGAGAAATTACGGGACGATGACAGATATTTTGCACGCGTTCTATTTAGCGACGAAGCGTTATTCACCGACAGCGGTAACGTAAACCGGAATAGTATGCACTATTAGGCAACGGAAAATACACGATGGCTGCGACAAGTGGAACATCAGCGACCTTCGCGGGTTATTGTATGGTGCGGCATTATGGGAGGAAGGATAATTGGCCCCTATTTTTATCGATGGCAATCTAAATGGTGCAATGTACGCTGATTTCCTACGCAATGTTCTACCGATGTTACGACAAGATGTTTCACTGCATGACAGAATGGTGATGTACTTCCAATATGATGGATGTCCAGCACATAGCTCGCGTGCGGTTGAAGCGGTATTGAATAGCATATTTCATGACAGGTGGATTGGTCGTCGAAGCACCATACCATGGCCCGCACATTCACCGAATCTGACGACCCCGGATTTCTTTCTGTGGGGAAAGTTGAAGGATATTAGCTATCGTGATCCACCGACAACGCCTGACAACATGCGTCAGCGCGTTGTCAATGCAAGTGCGAACATTACCGAAGGCGAACTACTCGCTGTTGAGAGGAATGTCGTTACACGTATTTCCAAATGCATTGAGGTTGACGGACATAATTTTGAGCATTTACTGCATTAATGTGGCATTTACAGGTAATCGCGCCGTAAAGCATGCGTTCTCGGAAATGATAAGTTCACAAAGGTACATGTATCACATTGGAACAACCGAAATAAAATGCTCAAACGTACCTACGTTCTGTATTTTAATTTAAGAAACCTACCTGTTACCAACTGTTCGTCTAAAATTGTGAGCCATATGTTTGTGACTATTACAGCGCCATCTTTCACAAAGCGAAAAAAGTAGTCCAACTAAAACATTCGTATTTCTTTACGTACTACACGAATATGTAATAAAAAATGGGGGTTCCTATTTTAAAAAAAACGCAGTTTATATCCGTTTGACTTATGGCAGCGCCATCTAGCCGGCCAACCATAGCGCCATCTGGTTTACCCCTTCAAGCTAGCAAGTTTCGTTCTTTGTAGGTTTTTCGTTTGACGCTTATTTCGTGAGATATTTGGCCCGGTCACGATCAAGTAAGCTGACTTCTCAGTAACGAAGTTAGTCAGACATAAATATGGGTAGCTTGGTAGCGGTTTGGTAGCTGGTGTCTAACAAGGAGATATCGCCAGCTCGACCTCATATTGTGAGGAAAAGGAGGCACACAAGCAAGATAATCCGACCAAGCAAAAAAAATTCTGCCATAATTCTTATAGTATGCATTTATTGCCTTCTGAATGCTTTTAAACATTCGTGTTTACCAGTTGTGTAACATTCGTTAAACCCCACTGGAGTCGCATAATGCCCCAGCGTCGAGTGTGGTATAGCACGAGTGGCAACCAGCGCCCTCCTGTAAGTGTGACGTTGAAGACGAGGAAGAGAAGGTGGAAGGGGGTCACGTCTGACTAACGTTTTCTGAACTCTACCTCAGTAGCACTTTGAACCAGAATCAGCTCCTGTTAAGAGTTTATAATAACACTTTTATTATCTTCAGAGAAACCGACAAACGTTTTGAATGGGATAAACACACTAAAGGAAACATTGTCGATCTGTCTGTGAACAATCCAGCGTTTTTTAAGGTATTCAGATCGACGCTGATACAGAAACATATGTTTCGACTACACTCGCTGACTTCTGTTCAGATAGTTGTTTTACAAGTGGCTACTCTCAGGGTTTCCAAAAGAGCAGATTTCTAATTGGACGTATGCGTGATTCGCTGCGCTATTTCTTTGTGTGCTGCTTAAAAGACTCGCCACTGTCCATGTTCGTAATCTTCATAAGTATTATATAATATATAAGCTGACTCTCATCGAGAAGACAACAGCAACCAGCCACTTTTTATAATGTTATTTATTTATTCGAATAGCGCCGTTACCGGTTTCGAACCGATACGTTCATCTTCATACGTTTAGTTCACGTTAAGGTACATGTTACATTAGCTTTCACTTTTTGTTTTCTCAAATGATGAAATTTCTTTGTGGTGATTTAGCCGTTGGAAAAACCGCGCCATCCAGTGCTGACTGCTTGTGATCTTCCAGCAGGGAAGACTGAATGATGCACTATTTTAAGTCTATGTATACACATAATCTGAAACACCATTCACACTCCACGAAGTTTCACCACATGGAAGTATTTACACAAAGATGGCAAGATCACAACCCTAAACGTGAACTAGCCGTCTGAAGACGAACTTTTGGTTCGAAACCGGTAACCGTGCTATTTAAATAAACAACTAGCATTGTAAAAAGTGGCTTCTCTGTGAGAGTCAACCTATATTTTGTACACAGCCACGGGCTAAGAATGTCAGTTTTCTACAAAATATTATTGTACAATGTCCTGTAATGAAAACTTTTGAAAAAAGTGTAATTATAGCAGTAACGTTACAAATTCTCCCTTAAAAAAATAATGTAGGAATGAAGCATTTGTTGTATGTTTAAGTGACTTTTTTCATTGTTTTGGTGTAGCATAGATCAAAATTGCTTTTTATGCGAATGGGGAACCCGAGAGAGCAAAAGATGCAGGGTACATATCGAAATGCTTATACTGAAATATATAAGTAACGCAATGTGTGGAAAACTTAATTACTAACGCTCATCAGGAAGGATGTGAAATGTGCGTAGCGAAATATGCTGTTTATGATTAAGGGTCTCAGATGAATGTTCGTGAGACGACTTTTATCACTTCTGGACAAGTACAAAATACATAGTCTCTGAAATTGAAAGTTCTCTGTGCACTGAATAGTGCAGTACCATAAATTTGAGCAGTAGTTTAACACATTTTGGCTCACTGATACCGGAATCAAGACTGTTCTTTTGCAGGCAACATACTGTCTGTCAACTTGTGACATTTATGCCACTTGCAAAACCTTTCCTCTTGCAACTTTGTATAAAAAGCATATCTGCATTCCAGGATGCAGTGCTCAACAAATTTGATGCATATCTTGAGGATGGCACTATAGTACAATATTTTTACTTTCTGCGCTAGCACTGCTATAACGGACAATGAGTGGAAGCTTGTAACCTGTAACGGCTATAACAGAGAAACGAGATTGTACAACAACAAAGCTATACTATACAAATTGTGTGCTATAAAGCAGTTCGGGTGTGGAAACCTGGAAATACATTGCGACGTAGATTCTCCCCGAAACAAACATAAATTTATAAGCAGAAGAGTTCCATTTGTATTTGACATAGTGTGAGCTATCGTCGATTGCAGAGATGAAGCCTTGGTAGCTCGAAGTCAGTCAGTAGCCACTCATCAAGGATGCATACAGTACAGGCACTGTTGAAAATCTGCTGTAGGTTCTCAGCTCATCGGCTAGAGCAGATCGACAAACCGTTGTCATGCAGTAAATCCACGTCTGCCTTCATTTAACTCTAGGAACTCTAGGAGCACCAAAGTTATTTTAGGTTACTTGGACCTGCGACTAGAGATGGATCAATGCGAGTTTCCAAAGCGGGTTAACTCAGGTTGAGGGGATTCAAGTCAACCCGAGTTAGATTGTTGCTAACTCGAGTTGTGTTACGCGGTGCGCGGCGGCTGCCATCGCACCGAAGAACTGGATGTCACTCACTGTGATCTTTAAAAGTGCGGTATCCCTATATGATTCATTTAGACGAAATTGGTGAAGCGTTTAATAAAAGATAATTTCAAGGAGATTAAGATCGTCCGATCGCCATCCACATCTTACAGGAAGTGCTAAGTTGCTCATGAGTGTATTCAAGCGTTAGCTTGCAGTGTAGCATTCGTTAATCTTAGCAGTTCCAACGCATTTTTCATAAATCGCATTACCAGAGGATGTACTTTACGCTCACCTTAAAAAAGGTTAAAAAATCTGTTCAAATGGCTCTGAGCACTATGGGACTTAACATCTATGGTCATCAGTCCCCTAGAACTTAGAACTACTTAAACCTAACTAAACTAAGGACATCACACAACACCTAGTCATCACGAGGCAGGGAAAATCCCTAACCCCGCCGGGAATCGAACCCGGGAACCCGGGCGTGGGAAGCGAGAATGCTACCGCACGACCACGAGCTGCGGACTGGGCAACTGTTGTTGACTTATGTTAACAACATACATTTTAAAGTGGCAGTGATGTATTAGTAGGGTCCTGAACGTGAAAATATTGAATACTAGCTTAGAGCCCACTGCTTCAGTCGTGTAGGCTGTATGGCGTGAATAGACTTTTTTTTCCTTAATCGAATTTTTATGTTGTTCACTAATTCTAAAATTTTCACACTAAATAAGGTCATAGAAGCATGGTACTTGCCGAATGTACTTCTGACCAAAAAGCGATTCTGGTAGCTGGAGTCCAAGGTTTTTGTTAATCATACCTTTTGTGTTCATGTGGTGGTATTTTCATGGAAACTTCATTCCTTCACACGTTTCTTTACATCTAACAGAGAAGTGAAATACCAGTTTCCAGCCAGCCTGAGTGGCCGTGCGGTTCTAGGCGCTACAGTCTGGAACCGCGAGACCGCTGCGGTCGCAGGTTCGAATTCTACCTCGGGCATGGATGTGTGTGGTGTCCTTAGGTTAGTTAGGTTTAAGTAGTTCTAAGTTCTAGGGGACTGATGACGTCAGAAGTTAAGTCCCATAGTGCTCGGAGCCATTTTTTTGAACCAGTTTTCATAGATTTACCTTTAAAAAAATTTTAATATAACGAAATATTTTCTTAAAAATTTTCATCCCCTATTTTACTCCCTTAGAAGTTGAATTTCCAAAAACGCTGAAACACATTTATTTTATTTCTGGCTGAGAAGCCATATATCAATTTTGGTAGTTTTAGCTTCAGAATTGCCTAAACAGCAACATGTTTACAAAAAGCCTTTCGTTCTCTATTTCCCCCCTTAGGTGTGTACCTTCGAACAATCGCTTCTTAAACGATGCCTACAGTATAAGATCCACACCATCTCCAAATTTCAAGCTCTTATCCTTAGCGGTTTGGGCCGCGTAATGATCTGACCTTATTCCACCTCCTTAGGTGTAGAATTTCCGAAAACAGTGAAACACTTTTTTTTTTTCATTTGCAGCTGAGAAGCCAAATACCAATTGTCATAGATATAGCTTTCAAAATGCTTTCACAATGAAATTTTTCATAAAACATTTTACCTCCCTATTTCATCCCCTTAGGGCTTCAGTGTCCAAAAACAGTGAAATAAGTATTTTTTATATGTCTAACAGAGAAGCCAAATACAAATTTTCATAGATTTATCTTCAAAAGTGCTTGTATAATTTAATATTTCCATAAAAACTTACATCCCCTATTTCACCCCCATAAGGTCTTCTAACGAAGAAGCCAAATTCAAATTTTCATACATTTAGATTTAAAAATGCCTCCATAATGAAATATTTCATAAAACACTCCCTAACGGTTGAATTTCGAAAAACACTGAAACAAGTATTTTTTTTATTTCTAACCGAGAACTCAGAATCAATTTTCATAGATGAAGCTTTAAAAATACCTTAGTAATACTTTAATCATAATTTATTTTCAAAAAAACTTTCACCCAGTGGTTTACCGCAATAGGTACGAAATTTCAAAAAATACTGGTACACGTATTTCTTTACTTCTGACCGAGAAATTAAGTATTGAGTTTGGAAGGTCTAGCTTCAAAATTGCCTTAATAGCGACATGTTTTCAAAAAAAAACTTTCATCCCCGAAGATCAGTACCCTCTACAAATTTCAAGTTTCTATCCTCAGTGGTTTGGGCTGGGCGACGATGGCTTGTGAGTGAGTCAGTCGGAACACTCTTTTATGCAATTCATTGTGGAAAGGGACATCACTCTTAAGGCTTAAATTCTTGGGTTACAGTGCAGTAGCCATTCGTGCTTGTAGCGGAGCATTCAGCTACAAAATCGCCGATTCTGAGCTGTTCTTCAGGAAAAAACTGACTCATATGTTAGAAGATTTGTAATAATATTGAGTGTATAGCTTGTAAGAAATAAATTGCAATAGATGGAACATATTACTATGACATCACACATTTGGATGTCAGGCAATAAAAAAGATGTTTTCAGTCTGATCGCCGCTTTCATATGAGAAACAAAATTGCAATCAAAAAGGTATGCAAACTGCGCAGATGCTAATGAGAGGAATGAACGCTAGAAGAACTTTTCTACCAATCGGATTTGGTTACGGTACGGGTATGTTAAGAGAAGTTACAACACAAGCAGACGCGAAATCGGCAAAACGACGTCGAACGCTAATTTAGCTTTTCCTGCCAACTCGGTTTGATCGAGGTTATGGTCAACTCGATTTATGAAACGGGCTAACTTAGGTTGGATTATTATAGCTCAAGCTGAACGAGTTGCAAGGGGGGCGGAGCCGAGTTACGGTTTGTTTTGCACTAGTTCGGAGCTCACCGGCGCTTTCGCAGCGACCGAACTCAAATTTATCCGAGACAGATATCTATAGCTTCTTCATTATCGCCCGCAAACTGAACGTTATCTCAAGTCTACCTCTAAAATTTCGAGCCTAAAGACTAGACGTAGCGTCCTATGCAGTACCCATAACGCTCGTGACTAATAATACCGTAAACTGGGGCTACATTGGCTCCGGTGGGGTAAAATCAGGACAGTGACACTTAAATGCGTTTCAGATTTCCCGCCGCCGCAACTTGCAAGATACATTGTTGCTTCTGAGTTCTCTACAATCTTTGTTCATTGCTGCCATCTAATGGCCGTCTCCAAAGTTTCCAGATACAACCTGTGTCTAACTTTAACAAAACACCTGCAAGAATCATTCTGAGAAAATAGCTAGATCTACTGATGCGCCCCCACGTGCGATGTACGGCATCCATTTTAATATTCGTGTCATTGTTGACATGCTATACGTTCGCTGCAAACTTTCACATACGCAAGCGATGCGACATTTGGACCACAATAGACAGGTAAATATAACAAATCGTACATGTTTTAGCTACAATTTCTCTGGATATGGCATAAAACATCCTATAATCAGTATATAGTTTGGCTGCTTTTGTCAATAATGAGACTTTCATGGGGCAACTTTGGGACTGTTTCAAAGTTACCCCACAGATACATTTTAACTGATTTTGATTACGGTATCTCTTTTGTTTTAGGAACCGTCAAAGTATGGTATGGAAATATAAACGGGCCATTGGGTCCAGGATATACAGAAATTATACCGAGGAAAGTCTCCAACGCTATTAAAACGAAAACCCTGACGTACTGGAAAGACGTCTCAGAAGTATGGCTTCCAAAGAACACACTTCTATATAAGTTAAAGAAAGGTGTAGGAACAATTGCAGGCATTGCGTATTTACAGAGTCGAAAGAGGAGCGGTTTGTTTCCCTTGCAATAGCTTTATCAACTTTTGAATTCTCTATGAGGACATTCGACCCCCGATGTACGGTACAGGCATACCTTGACAGATGCGGCAGGAAGGAAGCCAGGTTTGAAAATAACTTTCCTGGAATAGGCTGGGCAACTTAATTTGTGCAAAGGCACAACGCTGTTTGGACACAGGATAGGAAAGAACATTGTGTATGCAAGAGCAGCAGACTAAGAAATCGTGAATGCATTCTTTGACAATTTGGAGGAAGAGATGGAAGGTGTTCCTCCTGAGAATGTGTGGAACTATGACGAAACTAATTTAGCTGATGATCCAGGGTGTCCAAAAATAATTACTAAAAAGGGAACAAAGTATCCAGAACAAATATGGAACTAGTCAAATGCATGCACCTCCTTAATGGTATGTGGTAATGCAGTAAATTACAAGGCCAAAAAATTGTGGGTAACATGGACGAAAAATGGGCCACTGGGAGCTAGGTATAACAGAACCAAGAGTGGATGGTTTGACGGTGAGTGCTTTGAGGACTGGTTTATCAAATTACTCCTGCGTATTTTGAATTGACAAGATGGTGTTAAGTTTATTATAGGTGACAACCTGAGCTCGCATGTCAGTCTTGAAGTGTACCAGTTGTGTAAAGAGGAGGCCTACAACATAAAATTCGTTGCATTTCCACCGAATGCAATCAATTGTTGTAACCACTTGATGTTGCATACTTTCGACCTTTGAAAGTAGAATGGCGGAAGATCATTGGGAACTGGAAACAGATGGCAGTGGGCAGCAGGTGCAGCTTTGTTCCCAAGAACCAATTCTGTACCTTCTTTAAGAAGCTGTAGAAATGTGTGATCTCAAGAGGAGATAACTTGAAAGCAGGCTTGTAGAAACCTGGCATCTACCCCCTGAATTGCCAAATAGTGATGGAAAGGCTACCGTCATTCATGGTGGTCTAGGAAACAAAACTCACTTGAATCATCAGTGACACCTTTATGGATCACCTTATGCAGAAGAGAAATGATGCAACTCAGAAGTGTCAAATGGTGAGGTGTAGAAGGGTAAGTGTTCCTGCAGGAAAGAGCATTTCTGCAGAAGACGTTATTGCTGCCAGGATGAACGAGCCATCCACTTCAAGAGAAAGAACTAAAACTGCACAGAGTGCTCCTCACCTGACAAAGACAACAGTAAACAAAAAGGATACAAAGTGACATAGACGAGAGCTCATCTTCTGTACCTTATGCAGAATCAGATGACAGTGTTAACTGTGGATTTTCTGGATGAGGAAGATGGATCCGTTGTCACTGGCGAGTCTGCACCAACACACTTCATTATGTCCCATGAGGACCAAACAAAGAATGTGTGTGAGGGGACGTATGTAGTTGTCACATACGAAAGTAAACTGTATCCAGGACGAGTCACAAAACGAAGAACAACTGGTTACATGGTGTCCAACATGGAAAAATGTGGAAGCAAGTGAAAGTGGCACAAGAAAGATGATGTTCTAGAATATGCTGCAGAAGATGTTATTCAAATCATCAGCCAACTGGAGCAAGTTGGTCGTCAGGGTATTTTCTATGTAAAGGAGTTAGGACTGTATGAAATGGACTGAATTTTATCAGATGCCATTTTTATTTTTTTATTTGCATTTTTTGTGATTTTTGTATCCTTTGTATCTGTTCACAGTTTCTCAAACTCATTAATGTGTTAAATCTATTATTTTTTAAATTTATATGTTGCTAATTACTTTTATCTTATTGTAGTGGTGCCAGTACTGGTCCAAATAAAGAGTTGATAAAATCTATGAAATGATAATAAAGAATAGAATTGTAAGTTTTATAACAAAGTACAGTATACTGCATTCATCACGACATGGTTTCAGAGAAGGGAAGTCAACAAAAACAGCATCAACAGATATAATTGAGCACATTCTTAATTTACTTGACAGGCAGCAAAAGACTTGTGGGATTTTTATGGATCTATCTAAGGCATTTGATTGTGTGAACCACTCAAAATTAATGATGAAATTATATCAGTATAGAATTAGAGGAAAATGCTATGACATACTTAAATCATACATTACAAATAGGAAACAATGCACAGAAATCAGACATACTAGTGGGGGAAATATAACAAACTACATATCAGAATTACAAACAGTTAAACACGGTATGCCGCAAGGATCTGTGCTTGGGCCAACACTATTTATACTCTACGTAAATGACTTCCCTAGCTATATAAATCAGAAACTTATAATGTATGCTGATGACACAACAATCATTTGCACAGCTGACACAAAGGAGGAGCTTGAGAAGGAAGCACTCCTGACTATTGAAAATGCAAATAAATATTTAACACAAAACAACCTGTTTATGAATCAGTCTAAAACAATGAATGTAGTATTTCAGACCAAGCATGGTGAAAATTATAATATAAATGTTAATATAAATGGAAAGACTATTAAAGAAGTAACCAGCACAAATTTTCTAGGAACTATAATAGACAAACATTTGGCATGGGGGGAGCACATAGATGCACTGTGTAAAAAGATAAACAAACAGATCTTCATCATGCATAAAACAGCTAAGACTGTGGATGATAAAGTCCTCAGATCAATGTATTATGGACTTGTCTTCCCACATTTGTCTTATTCAGTTCATATATGGGGAAAAGCACAAGCTGGCTACCTAAAAAGAATATTCACAATTCAGAAAAGGGCAGTGAGATGCATTGCAAAAATACCACCAAGACAGACCTGTAGGCAAGCTTTTGTACACTATAATATTATGACAGTATATTCACTGTATATATACCAAAGCATAATGGTGGTAAGGTCAAGTGATAAACACCTCCTAAATAAAGATGTACACAAACACGGTACAAGAGGAAATGAAAATTACTACATGATAAACAGAAATCTAAAACTGTCTATGACTGCCCCAGAAGAAGCAGGCAAAAGGTTTTTTAATAAACTCCCCAAAATCATTAAAAAAGAAACAGATCTAAAATGTTTTAAAAATCATTTGAAACTATATCTCACAGAGAAATGTATATACAGTTTGAGTGAATACTAAGATGGTGTTTAAATATATCATTACTGAAATGTACCTGTAAAAATTATCATTTCTGTATGTTTTTTTGATTTGTGTGTACGTATAATGTGAAACATGTAAAACCTTTGTATGATTATGGACTATTTCTGTTTAATCATTTGTTTCATTTATATATATATATTGAAATCAAGTTTGATGTTAATAGGCTATTGTATGACACACCCAATACTCTCAGCTGGATTTTCAGCTGGAGTCCATGGGCAAAGAATAAATAAATAAATAAATAAATAACATTCGGATAGTTATTTTTATTTATTGATTTTAACCTGCAAATGACTTGTCCTAATGTTACCCCAACCGATGGAGTAAAATCAGGAGGATCTCATTTTGCAAGGAATGGTTACAGAACAAAATGCCTTTCATATTCGAAAAAGAGGAAGGTTAAATCTACCAAACTAACTTAAATTTAGTCATTTAATGCACTAAACGTTTTCAGAAAACGAGGAAAATACTAAAATCTATCACAAAGTAGCCCCAGTTTACAGTAGGTATATATAATCATAGATCGGGAAACTACGAATATCGGTTTGGTTAACTGAACTGAACTGCAATCTGCTGAGATGCGAAAGAGAGATGGTGTTGAATGTTGTCTTAGTTTCCTTTTGTTCCCAACTCGGTTTAACTCAGTTTATGCAAACTTTCAACTCGGTTAATGTGGTTTAGTGTAAACCTAAGTTGCCCCATCACTAGCATCAACCAAAGCAAAATTTTCCATTATTACACTAGGCTATAAATTGTGTAGTATGTATTTATTTTAAATGATTGTGTTTCCAGTGAGAGAGCAGTTTAAAATTGCTCATTGGCATTATAACTGAAAATGTAGTGTTTGGAACATAAAGGATGTCCAAAAATGTCTAAGTTAATATACTGTTTTCTGTGGTAAGAGGCGTAACAAGCAGCAGTAGCAAAACTTGGCCAATGAAAGTTTATATAAACTAGAAACATAAAGTCTGTACCTGAATATCCAGGCTGTCCAAAAATTTTATTTGCTCTTTGATCTAATAACTGAATAATACATTGTTGCCCTTGAAATAACATTTCAAAAACAGAAATAAAAATACTTGCTTAAATGCAGGTTACAGTATATTGAAAACTTTCAAAAACAGGGTTTAATTGGAGAAAATGCTGTCATTTACAGATGACATTACCCCCTCCACACAAAATTATTGATTCTGAATGACCCTTACACAGATATTGCCAAGTTCGAGATCCAGAGGAGTTTGTGTACATGAATAAACAAATGGAGACAGTACTTAAATGTAATAAAGAAGTGTCCATAAATTCACTTGAAGAAACAGTAGTTTCCTGAATGAGTTACTGCATTTTTACATACCAAGGTTGCCAAATGAAATTTAGACACAATTTGAATTATGGTCACAGGTACCTTTTTATTTCATTTTACACATAAAGTTCTGTAGGAGCAAAATTGAGGAGCAGATCTCCATGGTCATGGAGTGTGTCAGTATATGAAATTACAACAGAAAATAATAACTCATGAAACAAATGTTTATGAATCCTAAAAAGATGACAAGGTATAAGTTTATATAAACTAAATCATCAACGCAACACAGGAATCAGCTTGATTTTTTGAGGAATTCCTCGACAGAATAGGAGTGACCCATTACAAAACTCTTCAGTTTACATTTGAAAGCGAGTGAATTATTGCTAAGATTTTTGAATTCTTGCGGCAGGTTATTGAAAATGGATGAGGAAGAGTATTACATGCCTTTCTGCACAAAAGTCAAGGAGGTGGGACTAGATTTCTGCCTAGTATTAACTAAGTAAACACTGCTAATTCTGGGGAATTTGTTAACAAGAAACAAAATTAGAGAAAATGTATACATTGCAAGGTGAATGTCAGACTAGCCAGATTAATGAGCAGGGGTCGACAAGAGGCTTCCCTGAACTCTTCGTTTCTGAGCCAAAAATACCCTATGGGAATGTGAAGAGTTACCCTAAAATATAATACCATACACAATAAGCGAATGAAAATAAGCAAAGTAGACTACTTTTCACGTCAAACTATCACTTACTTCAGATACTGTTCTAATAGTAAAAATGGCAGCATTGAGTAATTGAACTAGATCCTGAACATGGGCTTTCCAAGATAGTTTACTATATATCTGAACACCTAGACATTTGAACTGTTCTGTCTCGCTAATCATATGCCCATTGTGTATAACTAAAATGTCAAGTTTTCTTGAATTGTATTTTTAGAAACTGTAAAAACTAATTTTTACTGTGATTTAGTGTTAGCTTGTTTTTCTACAAGCCATGGACTTACGTCTTTAACTGCTCTTTTGAAACTGTGCCAACAATGCACACAACATCCTTTACTAACAAGCTAGCACCATATTCAACCAGAAATATTTTACAATTACCTGTAATACTAGAAGTCATATCATTTATACAAATGAGGAGCAGGAGTGGCCTCAGCACTGACCCCTGGGACACTCCCCATTTAACCATGCCCCACTCGTATCCTCCATCATAGTCATTCTCAGTACTGTAAGAATGACCTTTTGTCGTCTGTTCTTAAAGTAAGAGGTGAACCAATTGTGTGCTACTTCCCGCGTTCCATAATGGTTCAACTTCTGGAGCTATATTTTGAGATCAACACAATCAAACGCCTCAATTACATCAAAAAAGATGCCTAGTGTTCAAAACCTTTGTTTAATCCATGCAGTACCTCACAGACAAAGGAGAATATTGGACTTTTAGTTGTTAAACTACTTCTAAAACCAAACTTAACATTTTACAAATTTTGTGAAATGAAATGATCACTTATCCTTACATACATTGCATTTTCAATTACTTTAGCAAATACTGATGGCATTGAAATAGGCCTAAAATTGTCTGCATTATCCTTTTCTCCCTTTTTAATAAAGTGGCTTTACTACCAAGTACTTTAATCAATCAGGAAACCTACCATTCCTAAAGAAAAAAATTACAGATATGTCTAAGTACATGGCTAACATGTGCAGCATAGTACTTTGATATTCTGCTAGATTCTCCATCATATCCATGAGAATCCTTAGTCTTCATTGATTTAATTATTGACTCAATTTCCCCCTTGTCAGTATCATCGAGGAGTATTTCGGATATCGGTCTCAAAAAGCAATTTCCGAGAGAGTTATATGATTCCTCGTAGAAACTAAGTTTTCATTTCATTCACCAGCTACATTCAGAAAGTGATTGTTAAGTACTGTTCAAGTACATGACTTACCAGTAACAGAAAAATTTTAGTTATGTACTGATTTTGTATCCTCACTCTTCTGCTGTTGACCACACACTTTGTTCGTGACTGACCATATGGTTTTAATTTTATCCTGTGAATTAGTAATTCTATTTGTGTACCACATACTCTTTGCCTTAGTAATAACATTTTTAAGCACCATACAGTATGGTTAGTAATTGGCAACTGTTGCTCGATTGTGACCACTTCTAACATTTTGGTATAGTTCCCACATCGTTCTAGATGATATCCTTATCCCACTAGTCAGAGTCTCAGGCTGCCTTTCACTCCTAGTACTCTGTTTTGAATGTTCTAATAGTAAGCAACTTTCAAAGATTGTGAGAAATGTGATAAGGCTGTCATCTATGTTATCTCCACTCTAAACATCCTGCCACTTTTGTTCCTTAATGAGGTTTTAAGATAGTAACCACATTATGTGTAGTATAGCATTCTATGAGGTTAAGGACAAATAGAACACAGTATATTTGTTATGATTTTTTATTGCAACAAAAATGTACAGGCAATTTTGGCCTGTGTTTGGTGATTCTAGGGTTAATAACTATTTTACATCGCACCTCGCACTTCTTTTTTTGAAAGACTAGCATTTTTTCCTACTTGAGTGTAGGTAGAAACAAAGTTCAACATCACTTGCACAGGTAATGATATGGTGTTAGGTGGAACAAACAGGTCGTTCCATGTGGCCAGTAATGAGAGCTTTCATGTAGTGAACTGCTGATCAGAAGTAAGTCCAGAATACAGTGAAGGTTGTAAAGTGCGAGTAATCCATTCAGAGAGTAAGAGATGTAAACAGACACGGTTGAACTCAGAATGATCATACGGTGTGCAGGCAATGATTTTCTAGAGTAATTGAGTGAGTGACTGCCAAGTGACAAGCGGCACTGTTTCTCAGTATTGGTGTCCCATAAGCAGCCACGTCCACCTCACATGCCAGATGCACTCTCCACGGGACCATGCATCAACTCCATGGGTACATAGTTTGAGGCGTACTGCAAGTCTATACTGTTACTTGGGATGGACAAGAAACCTGAATCACTTTCTTATACAAAATCAGCCGCTGTTAATTTCAGATGCAACAAGCGCATCAGGGGCATCAGCTGAAGGGCAGCAGCACTGGTGAGATGCATAGAGAGGCTTGATGCTAATCTGTCAGTAATGGCTCTAGTTCCTGGGAACAAATCTATGTTATGGATGATCCAAAGTCTGGAGCTCTCAAGTGTTAAGAAATTATCTAAGTTACAGGAATTTCTTCAGACAATTATCATTTGTCTATTGAAATAAAAAGTATGTTGCAGGATAGTAATCACTACTTAACAGGAACACTCCATTATTACATTCAGCATGACGTGTACAACTGTCAGTACACATATGAAGGACTTTCAAGTGCAGCCTCTTCCCCTCTCCTCCTCCATATCCTCGCATTTTTCAGTCATACTCACAACTTTTAAAACATGAACCAGAAGGACCACAAAAGGATTAAAGTTTCTCATAGAACTGAAGACTCTGGTGTTGCCCCCCCCCCCCCCCCCTCTATGTGGGCGTTGCCCATTGCAATTACCTACTGAGCTGCAGCTCAGTGCAAGAGAGAGAATCTGTGCCCTGGAATAGACCTAGAACTGCATAACAACACTTCTGCAGCTCAGGAAGTGTAACCTGTCCCCAAATTTCCTGATCACACATAGGATTACATAAGTTCATGTGCATGGGAATCTGCAGAAATTTATCCAAGAGAGGGCCAAATTTTAAAATCGCCATTATTAATATAACAGGTTCTGTGAATTCAAATAATTTTATAGGAAGAACAGAAAACTAACCTATCTGAAATGACTGATATCCGCTTAGTACTATTGAGCTACATTACTTTTGATACTTAAACAATATGCATATTGCAGTGCTGTATGCTATTTTTTGACATTATTAATGTGAATATGGATTGTCCTAGTGGTGGCTGCTGTGTAAGAACACAAGAGCATGTGAACACCATAGCTTTCAACACCTTGCAGATTTGCTGATTATTTTTCTTCGAATGATGTACATAACATAGATGCTGCAATCTGAAAGATATGGCACTTAGATCTACTGCACTACAGCTCCTCTAGACTCCGTGAAATCTGGCAACAGAGTCAAAAGCACATTTTGAGTTGTGCACATTTTAAGGAGCTTTTGCGCATGTGCAATTTGTGCGATGGAATTGTACTAGGGGATAAATACATACAGATTTGATTAGCAACGTGCATGACTCACAATGTGCACAGTTAGTCCTTTCTGCTCAACTAGAAGTTTAGGTCACTGCCACCACGTGGTAGTACACTTTGGCAGACTCCCTGTTCACTTGGCATAAATCCTGCAAGATGACAGCTCACTCCTCAGATATGCTAATTCACTCACTACATACAGTAGTAAAATTAGATCAGATGTCAGTACATGTATTGACAGTAAACCTATTTTGTGGGTTTCTGAATGAGTTATAGTATATTATGAGTTTTATCATACAGGTGCTGACAAGGGAAACTCCACATCGCACCCCCTCCGAGGGCCCAGTGGACAGCCCGTCAAAACCTGAACACAGATCAAGCATGAAAACAGGAGTAAGGTGTACTGAACTGTGATAAAAAGGAAAATAGAAACAACGAATGGTCCAACAAAAAGAAGTTCAGTATAGGGCAAGCTGCAGAGCCGATGACGCCGTGGTTAAGAGATCAAGGTGTTGGATTACCACACAGGCGAGCAGTGTTCAAACACATTATATGCTACCTTTTTTTCCACTGCTTGTTGTATTCAAATTTGTGTCCGAGTCATGGTGTAATGTCCGTTTGCAAAAGCGAGGTGCAAGGAAGGGACTTATAATGACAATTCATTCTGCACAGCTACTCTATTAGCAGCCAAAAGGAGGTGGCTTTCAAATGGGAACCAATGATTGATGGCAAGGTGACAAGTGAACCAAATCCTCCACAGTAAAGACATCTGATGTGCCATACATGGCATTAGTAACAGTATGTGTATCATATGATAGGAATCTCTTGCTGACGCACCTATTTGTATGCCTGGTAAGTGAGTGAGATGTGCCTCCTTGACCGATTTAGGTGTTCGTATCAGTGAACGTGATCACTCTCAAGGAAATGATGAAAACATCATAATTTGACACATAAGCTGCAAAATATGAACGCAACAGATTCACAATCACACAGTTTTTTTGTGCTCCATCAAAACATAGTTTTAACATTTTTGAAGTTGCGTTCCATTTTGGGATTTTTGACTCTTTAATTCCTTTGTTGTGACATAGTTCACACCTGTTTATTTGTTGTTTTCATTTCTGTGAGACGTCTACATGGTATCTTGCCTGCTCTCATTATTCATCATGTTTGCTTGTGTTGGTAATGTATTTTACCACGTGACTCATATTCTATAACCAATGTAAAGCATGAAAACTGCCAAGACTACAGAAAGTTCCCCCCCCCCCACAGACACACAGTTCAGTATACCTTCTTCCTGTTTCCATACTTGATCTGTGTTCAGATTTTCATGGGCTATCCACTGGGCCATCTTACCACTAAATCTGAGGGGGGTGCAATAGGGAATATCCCTTGTGAGAACCATAAGTGCCTAAGGCACATCACTGTTGATTGTGAGATTATAGGATTTATTTATGCTTCTGAAATCTGTTGATCTTATGGTGATTCAGGTTTATCTGTGCTGCAGGCCCACAATGCATATATGAAAAGTCACGAAAAGCTGTATCACTGGTTTCTCTGATATTCACATAAATATGGGATTAATGGCAGTGTGTTTTAGGCCCTTATGGATCTCAGCACCTCATCTGCATTCCTATCAAGTGACCATGTTGGTAGACAAAGTTTAATCATTTCAGCAAATGGCACTTTGTATTTGGAGTTGGTTATTTACGGGGGGAGGGATGGTTTTCATGTGCTATGTAAATATGAACTATGTTGTATCTGTTTTAAATGCTAACAGAAGATAAAGCTTTGAGGATAGGTTGTGAGTTGCACTTGGGTAGCTCAGTAGGTAGAGCACTTGCCAGCGAAAGGTAAATGTCCTGAATCCCAGTCTTACTCTGGTAGACAGCTTTAATCTGCCAGGAAGTTTCATATCAGAGCACGCTCTGCTGCAGTGTGAAAATCTGATTCTCAGAACAGAAAAGTAAATTACAAGGAAACGTTAGCTGCAAAGGAACCAGGGCCTTTGAAAACTAATCCTTTGATTGTGAGAGAGACAAGATCAAATAAGCGTGACTACAAGCGAACATTTAACAAGGAAGTGTACAGTTAGCACAAATTGTTATACGGATACAGCATACGAATATATGAATTTCAGCCCGGAAGTAAAGTTCTGAACTAATACATCTCTTAGGGATCTTGCACATTTGTCTGAAAAAATGGAAAAGCATGAAAACTCCCTCTTACACAAAAATGCAAAATAGAGAGTTGTGAAAGATTACACATTATTTCATTATTGCCCTAAAAACTACTTAATTATGTACAAAACAACAAAATTCCACAGAAACAATTCTTTCCTTTGTCAGATGTTATGCATTTTATTATTATTATTAATGTTGTTATTATTGTTGGTAGTAGCTATAGCTGTATAAATTTGTTGCTAAGCATAACTGTTATACAGCAAATGCTATAACTTCACACTCTCAAATTTATCTGGATCTAAAAATTTGTGAACACCCAGAATGTATTCTAAAGAGCCATCACTGGATGGCGCCATTGTTATTTAACACTCTGAAATTTTATCATTACATGATTATGTCCAGGTAACAAATGAATCATGATATACGGGTAGAAAATATTTCTTAAAAAAGTTATTATATTCCAGTAATGTTAGGCTGACACTGAAATTAAAAACATGAAATATAAAAATTCAGAGTAAATGAGAAAATCCTATTTGGCATCAGCAAAGATAACCAACAAAAAATGCCACTTTAGAGTTACACAAAGTGGCAGAACATGGAATAAACTTAAAAAAAAGGACCCTTGTTAAACTCTGATATGTTTGTATCACTTTGTTTGCTTAGGAAACTTCACACCTGGCCATGTTAGGTTTTACAGTATTACTTCATATTTCTATTTTCAATTGTCATTGCCATAAATTGAGTAGAATCAAATGTAACAATTAATAAAATATTCCAGGCTATTATGCCATGGTCAGACGGTTTTCACATTTAAACTGAAACCAAAAGCTACACAGAGAGTCCATAGAGATAGTTAAACACTCCAAGAATTTCAGTAGGATGGAGGAGGGTGTGTAACTGAATGATATCTGGATCCCAGTGCTGAACAAAATGTGCACCAGGCTCCCACCATGAGGTGATAGCAACGTTGGATGAAGCCAACTGACAACAACCAAATACCAATTGCGCTCGGGCACTGAAAGCCTATGACATAATGCGACTGTGCATGAGCACTTGTTGATGGAATTTTGCTGCAGTCAGACCCTCAAAGTAGTAATGATCCCCCTTGAAAACGTCCTCCGCAGATGGGGACAAAATGTTGGGTTTTAATGTGAAATCCATCTGACCAGGGCATAACAGCCCAGAATATTTTATTAATTGTGACATTTCTGGCCTTGAAAGTTTACATTTAACATTTAGATTACAGTGTGTTTTTAAAGCTACAACTTTTGCATAGGTTGCAAAATGTGTAACCCAGCGGCACCATTTGATTGGCTGAATGTGGGAAATCCCACAAAACCACCTTCAGATTGGTCAATACAACCCACTCTTAACAGCCTAAGACTGAACCAAGGCTGTCCTCATCTCTTGAGTTTGGTCCATTATTGTGCAATCAGGCCAACTGGCCTGCAGAATCTGTAGCCCATAACTGCATTTGGAGCTGTCTTGCACCCCAAAGAGTTTGAGAAGATATTCACTCATTTTTGGTCTCTTCTATTGCAGAAAACAGTATTATCTTTTTTGACTGACGTATTTAGCTCCCAAGAATAAGTATAACTGTACACTACTATATAATATGGTCATGTTCTTCAGACAGCAGTACTGTAGCTCTGCTGCCTAAAACTGAATGCATTTTCAGCAATTCATCACGGATCTTCTTCATCAACAGAAAACAGTAAACTACTGTTGTGATTTGGTTGTGTTCAATAAGGGTTGTACAAGGATGTGACTGAGAAAGGATTGAGGCCACTATTTAGGAAGGGTTCTGGAAAGTCTCGCAACCATCTTGACTACAGAACAGTGCCGAAATTGTCGCTGCATCTAAGAGTTGGCATAATTTTCCATGCACAGCATGACAATCAGAACATCCAACATGTATAATGATTGCTAGTCACAGAAGTTCCTGACGAGCTCATTAGTGTTAAGCTTGCAGTTCAGTGAGACATTAGCAAAAAAGTGTGAGGATTTTGTGATGGATAATAGGGCTGTGTCCAGATTCAAGTAGAGAGTAAGAGGAAGTCCTCCTCCCCCCCTTCACCACTGTCGATGCCCATGTTTGTGCAAATTCTGAATCACCTCACATGCATCACTTTGAAGACTGGCTGTCACTTTCAAGGGAGCTTTAAAAGAATCCCATTTTGAAAGTTGTAAGGAATTAATACAAAATGTTAATGCAAATGGTTTTTCAAAGTTGCTTTCAGCAGTCACAAATGGCCTACTTTTGAAAGTGATTAGGTATGTGGATTATACATACGTGGCAGGGCAGTTTGATAGGCCACGGAAGGCTATTAAACATTCTACATAAAACGAGTACCGAGGGGGAATAAACAGTGATGTAAATTGATTCAATGGGTGGACAAACTATCTTGGGCATTTATACAGACCTGTATCAGGAGAGAACAGGAAGTGTTTAGCTTTGCACTGCACTCTAAGAACTGTCGCTTTTGGACAAATCTGTCTGAACAGTTTGCCTTATCACTGGCACCTACTACAGATTGACCCATCAATTGATTGTACATGTTAGGTTTTAAATTAGTAAAGTAATGTAATCCAACATAGAAACCAAAGTATTAGGAAATTGTTCACTTTCCACAATGAGGTAAGACACTTTTCATGCATTTCTGAAACTATGAACTCCATGACTAGCACCTTGGCTAAGCTTTTGCTTCCAAAATGGGAGATACTATACAGGTTTTCTTTGCATTTTGTTGTTCAGTGGCCAATGGCCAATGCCACAGAGACTGATGCATCACGAGGAAGTATGACCATTCTGTTTGGACATCAGGACAAAAGGAGACACTACTGGCATTAATGTTATTTTTAACCCGCCAGTGAATAGTTTAACCGCATCTGCATACTGCATTTGCATGGTTGTCATGGATATGGTGTTGATGTTTGATTGTTTTGGGAAGCAGATGTATGGTGCATGGCACAGCAGAGTAAAAGGACTTTCCAAGTGCTGGAGGTATGTTAAATTTTTAAGCCACATGCTCATTATTGAAGCTACCTGGCTTTGCATGATTTTCTTGCACTTTCAGACCTAAAAGAAAAGCTATAAGGATAATGCTTTTTATTCAAATAAAGAAAAACCCTTTTTTTTATTGATCTAGATTTATATATGAATATAATAGAGGGAAACATTCCACATGGGAAAAATATATCTAAAAACAAAGATGATGTAACTTACCAAACGAAAGCGTTGGTATGTTGATAGACACACAAATAAACACAAACAAACACACAAAACTCAAGCTTTCGCAACCCATGGTTGCTTCATCAGGAAAGAGGGAAGGAGAGGGAAAGACGAAAGGATGTGGGTTTTAAGGGAGAGGGTAAGGAGTCACTCCAATCCCAGGAGTGGAAAGGCTTACCTTAGGGGGAAAAAAGGACAGGTATACACTCGCACACACACACATATCCATCTGCACATATACAGACACAAGCAGACATTTGTAAAGGCAAAGAGTTTGGGCAGAGATGTCAGTCGAGGCGGAAGTACAGAGGAAAAGATGTTGTTGAATGACAGGTGAGGTATGAGCGGTGGCAACTTGAAATTAGCGGAGGTTGAGGCCTGTTGGGTAACGGGAAGAGAGGATATACTGAAGGGCAAGTTCCCATCTCTGGAGTTCTGATAGGTTGGTGTTAGTAGGAAGTATCCAGATAACCCGGACGGTGTAACACAGTGCCAAGATGTGCTGGCCGTGCACCAAGACATGTTTAGCCACAGGGTGAATAGACGGTTACTATCAGTGGTGTAGTGTCTGGTTCTGACTATACCAACATCCATGAGAACCTGGCTTCTGTAAAGTTTGTTTGTGATTGGTGCCATGATAAGTCACTGAAGAACACAAACTCAACGTCTTTACATCCGCCAATGCTTACTCAACCACAGCAACAGAGAAGGCAAGTCATTTTTGGAAAGAATAGTGACCTGTGATGAGATAAGGGCTCATTAATATGAGCCACAATTAAAAAACTTGAGTATGAAGTGGAAGCATCCTGAACACTAGGGGAGGAAAAGTTCAAGCCTGTGGCATCAGCGGGAAAGATTATGCTATCGGTGTTTTGTGATGCAAAAGGGATTGGACAATTACATGTAGAAGGGGGAAACCATCAACAAAGACTATTACTGTGCATTGTTGACTAACAAACTTAAACCTGAAATAATAGTATAATAGTATGACTAGGGAATTTATGTACAAGTGAACTGAGGTTTTCTCTAACGTTTACAGTTACATCAGTTTGGTGGGCGATAGTAGGATCCAAAAATCATTTTATGTCCACCCCTGATACTGAGACTTGCCCAAACAATCTCACACACAGCTGCAATTCCTACCTTGGTTGATGTGAATTTCTTATCTTCCCTAGTCATACTATTATCATACTATTATCACCAATGGAGACTTTAATCATCCAACAATTAATTTGGAAAATTACAGTTTTTTAATGGAGTTTATGAAAAGACATTCTGTGAAACTTTACTAAATGCCTTCTCTAAATACCACCTAGAACAGATAGTTCAGAACTGCAATCATGTTGGAACGATATTGTATCTAATGGCAACAAATAGACCCAATCTCTTTCAGGAGGACAATTTTATTGCAAGTTCAGGATGGGTGGATAGGTAGAAGAAGTGATACAGGGTAAAGTAGCTTGAAAGTATTGAGAGGCAGCTTGAAATTTGCTGTGAAAAACTTTCTGCAGATTCTCTAACTGTTACAAAATTTTGGGAGAAATTAAGAAAAATTACACACAAAAAAACCTTACAACTGATCAACTGTATAACTGTGATGAAACAGAGTTAAATTACAAAATTCTTCCATGTAAAACTCTAGCCTCAAAAGAAGAAAAGGATACCCCAGGCTACAAAAAATATAAAGGGAAGTTAACAGTTCTTGTCTCATTGAAGGCAGGTGGAGGCCATAAACAGAAGCTGCTAAATAAAGAAGTCTGCTGAGCACTGCTTCTGCACTACCTGTTACACATGACCACCAAAAATCTGCTGGATGGACAACAATATTTTTAAGACGTGGTTTTTTAAATATTTTGTTCCAGAGGCCCAAAGATACCCAAAGAAAAAATTGCTTGCCTTCCAAAGCAAATGTTAACATTCGACAAAGCTCGTTCACACCCTGATGAGGAAGAATTACAATGTGATGGTATTCCACATTGTTCTTACTTCCTAACATGACAAGTTTAATTCAGCCTATGGACCAAGGTGTTTACAATGCTTGAAAGAAAGGTGTTGTCATTGTATGCTTCAGACATTTCTGCAGACAACAGAAGGTGAAGGAACCATCAAAGAATTTATTAAAAAAATCTACAATAATAAGTGTAATTTACTGGAGAGCTGACTCATGATCTGAAATAAAGGGGTGACACTAAAAAATCTTGGAACAAAAATTTACAGTATGAAATGGACACCTACAGTACAGACAAAGATGATCTACCATTGACAGAACATTTTCTGGATGTGAAAATGCAAATGTGAGTGCTCTTTTGGAATGGATGATTAGTGATGAACAGTTTGAAGTGATCAATTTTGCAATTGTTGAAATGATTAGTGAACCCACTTAGCAGAGTGACAACGAGGAATTGCCTGAAGAAATTGTACCAGTGATCATTCACACTGAGGATTTGGCAGTGCTAGTTGTAGCATTGCATTATATTGAGGAGCAAGCAGAAGCTACTCTTACTGACACCATGATTCTTAGAAGACAACATGAGACTGCTGCTAAAAAATGAAGTCCTGTTTTAAAACACAGGGCTATAGACAATTTCTTTAAAATGTAACTTATATTTGTCCAACTTGGAAAAGTGAAGCCATATATGTACATATAACACAAGTATGTGCTATGTCGTTTTTTTAAATTTATTTTTAATCATTAATACACTCATTAAACATGTATTCATGATTTACCACTTGATTCAGTGATACCTCTGTACTATCTGAGTTTTTTTGTGATTCGAGGTAGCATCAGCCCCAATTAGCTCAAATTACCAGAGCTCTGCTGTACTCATTTACATAGAATGAGATGTTCACCCTGTTTTGTGGCATCACATATTGCTGTTGCTACCTATATGGTAGGCATTTCAAAGTCATAACAGATCAGGCACCATTAAAATGACTGCTGGACCTTAATGATCCAACAAATCACTTAACCTGATGAGGCATATGAGTTAGTGAGTTTGATTTTGAAGTAATACACTGCCCCAGAAAAACAAATGACAATGAAGACAGATTAAGTTGTAAAGTGCAAACAGTGTAATATGTTGGTATTTATGAAAACATGTAGCATAAGGCTGGTCACTGACTGATACTGTCAACTGTTTTCGCAAGTCCAGTTCTTTGATGGTGATGAAGTATTATACAAAGTAAGTACAGATGATATATAGGTGTGCCAGTGAGTGTACATGATGAAGTCTTGAGGCAGGCCCAATACTCTATAGTGTGTTTAAAATTAGTTGTGACTTTTGACAGTTCCATGCAGGGCGAGTAGGGGGAACCACAGTTCAGCACGTGCCGAGCACATCAGTGGCCGGCAATAAGACCATGCCTATCTTACATCATGAACATTAGTGGCCACCAGGCAAACATACTTTGGTGGTAAAGAAATGACAATAATTAACAGAGCACTTAAATCAATGCTATTTTATACATACTCACAGTTATGGTGTAAGTGGAGCGACCCTAAGGGAAGAACCGTCACTGTCCTCATCCTTGTAACTGGTAATGTCACCAACTGAAATTACCATCTCTCCAATCTGTTCTTCCAGCAATCCTTCATGAATCCACATCTCCTGCACTACTCCCTTCATATGGCTGACAACTTGAAACCAATCCCTAGACATGCTAGTTGTAGCATTGCATTCTTTTGTCAGCATTTCAACCTCACTGAGTGTAAAGTTATTGTTGTTTTTTGACACACTACTTTTCACCTGAGCCCATATGCTCTCAATAGGATTTAAATGTGCATGATATGGAGGAAGACTGATCGCCTTGCTTCCTGGAATGGAACAGCAATAAACAGTTTGGAATGAAACCATGAGCAGAGCCAGCATGGAGGACGATTATTCTGCCACCCTTGTCTAACAACGCTTTCGTCGTTCCTTGCACTGAGATCTGTCCACCACTTTGTCAACGTGTGACATGCATTAACCCACATCTCATCCAACCACACAATGTCTTTGAACAAAACGCTCCTCACTGCAGGCAGATATAGGCCTCTCCACACCACTATGTCACTTCCCTCAATGATAACTGTCTGAGACGAAATTTTTTTGTGCCAGAAACCAAGCTTGTGGAAACAGTTTCGAAGAGGCGCCCTATTCACACTGAACAGCTCTGCTACTTTGAGACTGAAAAAAGTAGGATATTCCTTGCACTCATAATAAGCATACGACATGTCTCTAAATTGCATCCTGCTGGAATGTGTCCATCTTTGTTACCCGTCTGTCGTAACATCTTTTTTAGCCTGGAGTTTCAAATAAAGAATAACCTGGTGTTGCTTCATCACTCACGTCTTTCTTACTTTTCCCTCTCTTCGACAGTTCTCAGCACCGTAGATTGATGAATGATAATGCAGCACGTAAATTCACAACTTTCACCACAGATCGGAGCCAGCCGGAGTGGCCGTGCGGTTCTAGGCGCTGCAGTCTGGAACTGAGCGACCGTTACGGTGCCTCGGGCATGGATGTGTGTGATGTCCTTAGGTTAGTTAGGTTTAATTAGTTCTAAGTTCTAGGTGACTGAAGACCTCAGAAGTTAAGTCGCATAGTGCTCAGAGCCATTCGAGCCACAGATCGGAATTCCCCTTCCACAGATCATTATCTTCATAGCCGGTGAATGTGTCTTTGGATGACCTCTTTTACTGTAAATCTTATGTTCAGACAAGCTGCACTGATATTATCAAACGCAATGCCAACACAAAAACACTCGTTCACAACCTCTGACTACTGCAGAACACTTCAGTGACAAGAAATAACAATTCACAGAAAGAGCTAATGAATGCAGAAGCATCTGAGGCACGACACAATGTGGTACTCTTTATCCCCCATGTGGAAACATGGGTGCTTTACCAACTGAACCGCTGGCAATGTGGTAGGGAAAACCAGCTCACCTTTGCTGTTACCTGGGCAATTACATCACATCCTCTTTGGTGAGCCAAATGTCAAAAGTCGCAACTAATTTTAAATACACTATAAGTTAGCAAGTTAACAGGGCATGGAGGTTGTTAAACTACAGAGTATCATATTGTAGAACATTATTGGTGGAAAACACATAAGCAGTACATGGAGTAATTTGTGAAAACTGCATATCCTATGTGCAAAGGGCCGAGCTCGGCCATTAGCAAATTGCATTACAAAGATTGCTATAGGCCAACACAAACATCCAGATGACTGGTATGGACATCCTCAGATGACTTTTACAGACACTGGAAGGGAATCAATATGTCTTAAATATAATCAAGAACTTTTCGCATTATTTGGCTATGATTGTTGTGCTAAACCAGTACGTAAAGGCAGAAGCTGAGGAGGCAATGGTGAACCAATGGATTTTGAAGTCTGAGACCTAAGAGATCATGACAACTAGAGACCAGATTATATGTATCATAGAAACCTTAAAATATGCACGAAAAATGCTTAAAAAGTGTCGAAATATCCAAGATCAAATAATAAAAAATCATGGTAGTGCATTATATCTCGAAGTTGAACCTGTGCATATCAATTATGAGGAAGAGCACAAGCCACATGAAAAATGGAACATTTAGAATGCTGATATAATTTTCTGAATACTTTCTGGTAGAGGTTAGGAAGGGGGGCTTTCTGGGACTATTCTATAAAAATTTGCAAAATGAGGATGCACATCATATTTCAAGAATTGTTCCTTCTTTGCTACCATTCTCAGTAACAACTGAATCCTATGCGAGTGAGTCACAGTGAAACAATTGATACGTACAGGACCAACCTTGAGATATATCGCATGCAGAGGGGCATGTTCAGGAACTCCGTAATATTTTATGTAAAAAAAACAACATACAATCACGAATATTTTTGAACATCATTAACTTTTAATTAGTACTATTGGACCAAAGTATCATTTACAATTTATTTTACATTTTTCTACTATTGTAAACATAAATGACCAAGTACTGTTCCAAATGTTCAGTAGTAAGATTGTGTCTTCAATCACTCAAAACATTTTTGTAAGCAGAAAAGGACCATTCTATATCAACTGAGGTAACTGGGCAGTATTTGAATTTGGGTGCTATGTTAGCACTTATTGTTTCTGGTAAAAGTTCACTCATCCCATTAATAAAATTATCAATTTGGCACAAGGGTACAAAGACTGGGTTATTGTTTAAAATGTTTTCAATCTTTTCTTTAAGTTTTCTTGGGAATACCTCCAACAATGAGGAGTTCACTCAAATAATTTTATTCATTAACTGAATAGATTCATTCAACGCCAAACCTTGAGTTTCAAACTTTTTAATACTTACAGGTCTATGGAAAAAATGAGTGCTAACCACAGCAATGTATTTTTTAATACCACAATCATTAAAAGCTTCCTTACATTGGCAAGCTGTCAATGCCTCTGCACTATCGACTTCGTTTACTAACCCTCTAATGTCCTCGAAATGTTCATTGTAAAACAACACAGCTTCGTCCCATGTACCCCAACAGGTTACCACTGCTTCAGGAGGTAAAGGCACATTTGATAGTTTTTCTTTGTAGGTCTTGATGCGAGCAGGAGCCTTTAGAAACAATTTCTTTGTGAATGAAATCAGTTTACTTACATTCACAAATGTGGAACGTATTTCTTCTGCAAGGCAATGTACTCCATGAGCAAAGCAGTTATATGAATCAAATTGAGATAAAATACTCGGAGGGCTTTTCCTGCTTTGATCATATAGGGAGCAGCATCTGAAATAACCACAAACACCCTTTCATCTGCAGAAGATTCTGGAAATATTTTTCTCATACCCTCATTCCAAATCTGGCGATTATAGAATGATTTACTTTTTCAAGTTCTTTGCAGGCCGCTAAATAGGAAGAAGAAGGCTCTTCTTTTAAAGCACCAACAATTAAATTTGCAATGTAACAGCCTCAAGTGTCTATAATTTTGTCACCTGAAATCCAGATAATTCTGTCCTTGAGTTCGTTGCACATTTCTTCCAGGAAGTGTGCTCCCTGCCGCCATTGGATAAGCAGCTGCAGCAGAAAGTCGTATACTCCTAGCTCACTCATTTGTTACATAGTTTAATTCTTAATTTCTTTGGGTGTTTTTGGTACTTGCATTGTTTAATTCATAAATTTGGGCGTATTATAGTATTTGAGAGTTGTAGCATCGCGTTTTAGTACCTGAATAGTGTAAATTCGCGTAGTCGTTTGTCTTCTGTTTTTGTTTTGAACGGCCATTGTCGGTTGGTCACAGTCAGTGTGCTCCCTTCCGCCGTTGGATAAGCAGCTGCAACAGCAAGTCGTATACTCCTAGCTCACTCATTTGTTACATAGTTTAATTCTTAATTTCTTTGCGTGTTTTTGGTACTTGCATTGTTTAATTCATAAATTTCGGGCGTATTATAGTATTTGAGAGTTGTAGCATCGCATTTTAGTACCTGAATAGTGTAAATTCGCGTAGTCTCCTTCCGCCGCCGAGCAGTGTCAGCAGTGCGCAAGTAGCAGCATTACTGCATTTACTAGGCAATCTTGTATTTTAATAACTGTTTAAATTTTGTCGATTTGTTTGCGCTCTCTGTAGATTACTTCAGACGTTCTTTGCAAAACAGTTTTTAGCATGGATAGGGACTGCAACTGCTGTGTTCGGATGCAGGCTGAGTTGGCATCCCTTCGCTCCCAGATTCAGGCAGTGTTGGCTTCGGTCACACAGCTTGAGGCTGTTGCCAATGGGCATCACTGTGGGGGTCCGGATGGGGGTTTGTCAGGGGTGGCCAGCTCGTCCCACGCATCCCCCGATCGGACTACGACTGTGGTCGCCCGGGATACTGTCCACATTGAGGCTGATCCCTTACCTGTGGTAGAGTGGGAGGTCGTCTCAAGGTGTGGCAGGGGGCGAAAGACATTCCGGAGGGCTGAACGGAAGGCCTCTCCAGTTTGTCTGACGTACCGGTTTCAGGCTCTGTCTCAGGCTGATACTGATCTTCGGCCTGACATGGCTGCTTGTCCTGTTCCAGAGGTTGCCCCTCAGTCTGCAAGATCCGGGCTGTCACAGAGGGTGGGCTTACTGGTAGTTGGGAGCTCCAACGTCAGGCGCGTAATGGGGCCCCTTAGGGAAATGGCAGCAAGAGAGGAGAAGAAAACCAATGTGCACTCCATGTGCATACCGGGAGGAGTCATTCCAGATGTGGAAAGGGTCCTTCCAGATGCCATGAAGGGTACAGGGTGCACCCATCTGCAGGTGGTCGCTCATGTCGGCACCAATGATGTGTGTCGCTATGGATCGGAGGAAATCCTCTCTGGCTTCCGGCGGCTATCCGATTTGGTGAAGACTGCCGGTCTCGCTAGCGGGATGAAAGCAGAGCTCACCATCTGCAGCATCGTCGACAGGACTGACTGCGGACCTTTGGTACAGAGCCGAGTGGAGGGTCTGAATCAGAGGCTGAGACGGTTCTACGACCGTGTGGGCTGCAGATTCCTCGACTTGCGCCATAGGGTGGTGGGGTTTCGGGTTCCGCTGGATAGGTCAGGAGTCCACTACACGCAACAAGCGGCTACACGGGTAGCAGGGGTTGTGTGGCGTGGGCTGGGCAGTTTTTTAGGTTAGATGGCCTTGGGCAAGTACAGAAAGGGCAACAGCCTCAACGGGTGCGGGGCAAAGTCAGGACATGCGGGGACCAAGCAGCAATCGATATTGTAATTGTCAACTGTCGAAGCTGCATTGGTAAAGTACCAGAACTTCAAGCGCTGATAGAAAGCACCGAAGCTGAAATCGTTATAGGTACAGAAAGCTGGCTTAAGCCAGAGATAAAGTCTGCCAAAATTTTTACAAAGGTACAGACGGTGTTTAAAAAGGATAGATTGCATGCAACCGGTGGTGGAGTGTTCGTCACTGTTAGTAGTAGTTTATCCTGTAGTGAAGTAGAAGCGGATAGTTCCTGTGAATTATTATGGGTGGAGGTTACACTCAACAACCGAGCTAGGTTAATAATTGGCTCCTTTTACCGACCTCCCGACTCAGCAGCATTAGTGGCAGAACAACTGAGAGAAAATTTGGAATACATTTCACATAAATTTTCTCAGCATGTTATAGTCTTAGGTGGAGATTTCAATTTACCAGATATAGACTGGGACACTCAGATGTTTAGGACGGGTGGTAGGGACAGAGCATCGAGTGACATTATACTGAGTGCACTATCCGAAAATTACCTCGAGCAATTAAACAGAGAACCGACCCGTGGAGATAACATCTTGGACCTACTGATAACAAACAGACCCGAACTTTTCGACTCTTCAAGTGCAGAACAGGGAATCAGTGATCATAAGGCCGTTGCAGCATCCCTGAATATGGAAGTTAATAGGAATATAAAAAAGGGAGGAAGGTTTATCTGTTTAGCAAGAGTAATAGAAGGCAGATTTCAGACTACCTAACAGATCAAAACGAAAATTTCTGTTCCGACACTGACAATGTTGAGTGTTTATGGAAAAAGTTCAACGCAATCGTAAAATGCGTTTTAGACAGGTACATGCCGAGTAAAACTGTGAGGGATGGGAAAAACCCACCGTGGTACAACAACAAAGTTAGGGAACTACTGCGAAAACAAAGAGAGCTTCACTCCAAGTTTAAACGCAGCAAAAACCTCTCAGACAAACAGAAGCTAAACGATGTCAAAGTTAGCGTAAGGAGGGCTATGCGTGACGCGTTCAGTGAATTCAAAAGTAAAATTCTATGTGCCGACTTGACAGAAAATCCTAGGAAGTTCTGGTCTTACGTTAAATCAGTAAGTGGCTCAAAACAGCATATCCAGACACTCCGGGATGATGATGGCATTGAAACAGAGGATGACACGCGTAAAGCTGAAATACTAAACACCTTTTTCCAAAGCTGTTTCACAGAGGAAGACCGCACTGCAGTTCCTTCTCTAAATCCTCGCACAAATGAAAAAATGGCTGACATCGAAATAAGTGTCCAAGGAATAGAAAAGCAACTGGAATCACTCAATAGAGGAAAGTCCACTGGATCTGACCGGATACCAATTCGATTGTACACAGAGTACGCGAAAGAACTTGCCCCCCTTCTAACAGCCGTGTACCGCAAGTCTCTAGAGGAACGGAGGGTTCCAAATGATTGGAAAAGAGCACAGGTAGTCCCAGTCTTCAAGAAGGGTCATCGAGCAGATGCGCAAAACTATAGACCTATATCTCTGACGTCGATCTGTTGTAGAATTTTAGAACATGTTTTTTGCTCGAGTACCATGTCGTTTTTGGAAACCCAGAATCTACTATGTAGGAATCAACATGGATTCTGGAAACAGCGATCGTGTGACACCCAACTTGCTTTAATTGTTCATGAGACCCAGAAAATATTAGATACAGGCTCCCAGGTAGACGCTATTTTTCTTGACTTCCGGAAGGCGTTCGATACAGTTCCGCACTGTCACTTGATAAACAAAGTAAGAGGCTACGGAATATCAGACCAGCTGTGTGGCTGGATTGAAGAGTTTTTAGCAAACAGAACACAGCATGTTGTTATCAATGGAGAGACGTCTACAGACGTTAAAGTTAACTCTGGCGTGCCACAGGGGAGTGTTATGGGACCATTGCTTTTCACAATATATATAAATGACCTAGTAGATAGTGTCGGAAGTTCCATGCGGCTTTTTGTGGATGATGCTGTAGTATACAGAGAAGCTGCAGCATTAGAAAATTGTAGCGAAATGCAGGAAGATCTGCAGCGGATAGGCACTTGGTGCAGGGAGTGGCAACTGTCCCTTAACATAGACAAATGTAATGTATTGCGAATACATAGAAAGAAGGATCCTTTATTGTATGATTATATGATAGCAGAACAAACTCTGGTAGCAGTTACTTGTGTAAAATATCTGGGAATATACGTACAGAACGATTTGAAGTGGAACGATCATATAAAATTAATTGTTGGTAAGGCGGGTACCAGGTTGAGATTCATTGGGAGAGTGCTTAGAAAATGTAGTCCATCAACAAAGGAGGTGGCTTACAAAACACTCGTTCGACCTATACTTGAGTATTGCTCATCAGTGTGGGATCCGTACCAGATCGGTTTGACGGAGGAGATAGAGAAGATCCAAAGAAGAGCGGTGCGTTTCGTCACAGGGTTATTTGGTAACCATGATAGCGTTACGGAGATGTTTAGCAAACTCAAGTGGCAGACTCTGCAAGAGAGGCGCTCTGCATCGCGGTGTAAATTGCTTGTCAGGTTTTGAGAGGGTGCATTTCTGGATGAGGTATCGAATATATTGCTTCCCCCTACTTATACCTCCCGAGGAGATCACGAATGTAAAATTAGAGAGATTAGAGCGCGCACGGAGGCTTTCAGACAGTCATTCTTCCCGCGAACCATATGCGACTGGAACAGGAAAGGGAGGTAATGACAGTGGCACGTAAAGTGCCCTCCGCCACACACCGTTGGGTGGCTTGTGGAGTATAAATGTAGATGTAGAAATGTAGATGTAGATGTAGAATATTTATGTAAACTGTTGGGATGCAATTTTTACGCAATGTTGATTCATCTGGTATATTTTGATTTAAGCAATATTTGTGCAGGAAGCCTTTGAGGATAGGGTCTGTAAGTTTGTGAAGAGGAATATTGCTTGCAATGAATGCTTCACATAGATCCATGTTAAACCGACTTCTTTGGCTACCTTTGGACAAATCCCTGCTACTGCAACTTCCTGTTGTCAGAAGTTGTTGTTGTGGTCCTTTCTTCTGCATTCCTGCAACACGAAGACTTGTCTTGACATGCTGGTCTATTTGAAACTTTTTTGCACGAAACATTTTTCTCGCAAACTCGACAATATAAAACAATTCCATCATATGTAAATGTTCCAGGATGGTCAGCTATCCATAAAACAATATTTCTTTTTTTGGGCGGCATGGCACACAACATGTTACACACTACATGCCGCAAACACATTCAACTGTGTACAAGTAAACAGAAAGCTAAACTGAAACAATGGACATGCAACTAAAAGCTTGTGTAGCTTAATTTAATTGTTGCCAATGTGTACAGTATGACAGCGAAGGGGATTAACTGGGGGTGGGTCCACAGGAGCATTGACTCTACATGTTCCTGTTCCTCTTCTGTAATGATTTCACTAGGTATTGGCCTCTCAGTTAGTGATTACAAGCAGTTCTAGGTCGCGGCCAATATGTGAGACATAACTAGATTGAGCTAGACCGCCCATTTAAATTTTTAAAATATTGTAAACATAGACCAAAAATATGCATTGTCACTAGTTTTTAGTTAAAATATGCAATAACCAGTGAAAAGAAGCCAAATATGCAAATGCATATAACCTGGTCCCTAGCGATAACTGATCAAGGTACCAATTTAATGTCTGTGTTAATTAAACAGTTATGTAGATATTTACAGATTAGGAAGTTGGAGGTCAGTATATTATATTGAAAAATGAATGAGAAGCCAGAACGGGTACACAGAACCATAGAGAAAAAGTTATTGTGCACATTGTTCGCATAGCGACTTGGACATTCTACTGAAACCAATGGCTCAAAGGTGCACCAAAGCACAGAATTAAGAGGAGACTGCATACAGGACACTAGTGCAACCTATTCTTTAATTCTGCTCAAATGTTTGGGATCCAGATAATCCATGATTAAAGGAAGACAATGAAGCAACTGAGAGGTGGGCTGCTAGATTTGTTACTGGTAGATTCAAACAACATGCGAGTGTGATGGACATGCTTCATGAGGTCAAGTGGGGATCTCATGATGGAAGGCAACATTCTTTACAAGGAACACTACTGAGAAAATTTAGATAACTGGTTTCTGAAGCTGACTTCAGAACGATTCTACTGCCTCCAACGTATATTGCGTGTAAGGACCACGAAGATAAGACGGGAAGAAAATGAGCGTTAGTGGATTAAGAGAAGACCAAGCTACCCGAGTACCATGTGGGGCAAGGTGTAATGGTGACTAGCCCCTATGTTCTAAAGGGAAACACGGAGAAAATTGTTATGTGGTATCATGGGCCTTATCAGGTTACTGAAATGACATTTCCTGGCCATGTAAAGTTACAACTGCTGACTCATACCACTGTGGTGCATGTGTGTCAAGTAAACCCTTTAAGGGTGCCCCCAGAAGCTCTGCCTCAATAACCTGCAGCTTCCTGCAAAGGGGGGACAGAAGTGAGAGAAGTAAGACATGGTGAAATGAGCAAGTTATCTTGCTGGTCACTCCAAATTATCCATATGCCTTATGATCATGGTGTGGCCTAGGGAGCCTCTTCCTCTAGAGCACAGTCAAGATTCGAACCAGAACTTATCATGAGTGGACACAGATGGCAGCAGGGTTTGGGCCACCATATACTGAGAAGGGAACTGGGAGAGCAGGAGGCATATTTGAGATGATGATGATGTGGGGCCTGTTGGCCATCTATGTGATGACAGGAGCCCTCAAAGTACATAATTTGGGTAGCAACGTACTGTTCACTCAGCAATCAGATATGACACTGCCTGATCATTGATGGATGTTAAGGATGCACTCTAATGCACAGTCAACAAAAAATATGTCAGTTGGATGATGTCTTCAAAAAATTATCACTCATGAGTGTTGTTAAGGACAACCTGGATGCCACTGACATCCAGCTGGCCACTGCAAGGCTTCTTTGGGCTCTCACAGACAGCATAAGCATCACTGAGACTAGTGAGCTGCAGGAATTGCACAGTCACGTTACGTGTGGGCACCTGACCCTAGTTCTTTTCCACCAGGAAAGTTACTAATTGGATTACAGAAGGAATAGAAAGATTTACTGGCCCCCTTAAAAATTGCCAGCAACACTAGAAAATGGATTCTTACCCTTGTAGTACCATATGGCTATTGATGGGACCAACTAACTGAAAACAATATATTCATTCAGCTTCTGTGAAAAAATCAGTTCATTTGGTTGTAGTTTTGCATATCAGTTGAATAATTCATTCATTTTTCTGAGTAAAAATAGTCTCTATCAGAACAACCAAACGACAACAATCAATTCAGTTTGTTGTAGAGCATTTCTTTTGAATGAAATCAGTCTGTGGGAGCAACCAAATGAAACCAACCAATACAGTGCTTTGTAGTTTTGCATACTGACTCAATTATTCACTCTTTCTTTGTAAGTGAAATCAGTCTGTATTTTTTTCTGTCAGTTGAACCATGTATTAATTCTTAGTGTTTTAGCTGACTAAGCTATTCATTCATTCTTCTGAGTGAAACCAGTCTATAGTACTAACACTGACTGAATTAATTCAGTGGTTTACAACGAGGGTGTGTATGCCCTCGGATGGTAACCCTGCCCCAAGACATATGTGAAGACATCTCAGGAGGTAAGCCAAAGTTAAAATAAGCATTATACATATTCATTTAATTAATTACTGAATTGAGTTATTCTTCTTTTTCTCCTCTAAAACTGGTTAATGTATTGCTGTGTTTTAAGTTGTTCCATAAGCAATTAATACAGGGTGTTTATAAATGAATATCGTGCTTTTAACACTTTATAATATGTATTATATTAAACTTACAGTTATAAATGATACGTCAAATGAAAGAGCAACTCAAATAGTTTTACCAAGAACCTTATAAATGTTCACAATGTGAGCACCATTTGTCACACGGCACAAATCAAGTCTATAGCCGAGTTCTTCCCAAACGTTGATAAGTGTGTCTTCAGTGATTGTAGCAAACAGCTGCTTCACTCCTGTTTCCTAATTCAGGGAGGTCTGCTGGTAGCGGAGGCATGTACACACAATCCTTGATGAAGCCCCAATGGAAAAAATCGCTTGGTGTTAGGTTGGGCAAACGGGGTACAGTGAAGTTCAACCAATCGCGTACTTCGCTATGCATTTATAAGGTTCTTGGTAAAAATGTTTGAGTTGCTCTTTCATTTGACATATCATTCATAACTGTAAGTTTAATGTAATAAATATTATAAACCGTTAAAACCCCGATATTCATTTATAAACACCCTGTATATAACTAATGAGACTGATGTATTGTTGATGGTGCAAAACTGAGTGTAAAAGTGCCTTTAGGGATATATGAAGAAGAAAGGAGAATTACCAAATTTTAGTGACAGTTTGTATTCCATTTTGCTAGAAAGGTGTGATGAACTCCACAAACTAAAAGTCATTTGATCTAGCCCATAAATACTTATTCCAGCATTTATTTGTGTGGGAGTCAGTCACTTGTACTGCTTGGAACTTTCAGCATCTTTTGGAGGCCAGGGCCAGTGCTGACATAGTATGGCCAGGAAGCCTGCGAAGAGGTCACTGATGGCAGGCCCTTGGGATGAGGGCCGAGATTGTTGGTGGAAGTGGGCTGGGCCTGAAGTTGATAAGAGATCTGGCAACAACCACTTCAACTTCTGCCAGAAGCAGTGGTCACCAGCAAAGGATGAGTTGGCCTAGAGTTTGTGGGTCAGTGACCAGCAGCCAAGATGAAGTCAACTGGGTCCTGGTGTGCCATGGAGCCAGACAGCCTATGGAGCCAATGCTCCCAATGCAGGGTGTGGCCGAGCTGTTGTGGGCTTCACCAACCTGCAGTCCAGTCTAGGGATACTGTTGCAGTAAAAAGCACTTACTATTGGCTGGGGCCCTTGACGTCATAATGAGGATGTATGCTGTGGTGCAGCAGTGTGACATTAGTGTAGCCTGTCCCAGATTTCTATTGTCATTTACCACACTAAGATACAATGCACAGCTGCTCCCCTTGAGCACATTTCTTCATGGCTTCCAACTTAGCCTCTTGATTCAGATATCTAGTCCTTATAAATGTTGTGATTCTTACATAAGGCACAATAACTTTGTCATAAACTTTTGTTTCAAAATAGAGCACAGAGATTTTATTATATTTCTTGTATGCTTAGTCAGTTTCAAGGTAAGCAGAAAATTCTGCTTCACACTGTAACACATTTTTGCACATGTTTCGTAGATTAAAGACCCCACAAGATATAATTGATATCCAGTCTGCATTAAGCTCTCCCACTTCACTTTTTGCTGCTCAAAAATCCAATGATTTATCAGTGCTTTGGAATTTAACCCCCCAATGAACCATGGACCTTGCCGTTGGTGGGGAGGCTTGCGTGCCTCAGCAATAAAGATAGCCGTACCCTAGGTGCAACCACAATGGAGGGGTATCTGTTGAGAGGCCAGACAAACGTGTGGTTCCTGAAGAGGGGCAGCAGCCTTTTCAGTAGTTGCAGGGGCAACAGTCTGGATGATTGACTGATCTGGCCTTGTAACACTAACCAAAACGGCCTTGCTGTGCTGGTACTGTGAACGGCTGAAAGCAAGGAGAAACTACGGCCGTAATTTTTCCTGAGGGCATGCAGCTTTACTGTATGGTTAGATGATGATGGCGTCCTCTTGGGTAAAATATTCTGGAGGTAAAATAGTCCCCCATACGGATCTCCGGGCGGGGACTACTCAAGAAGATGTCATTATCAGGAGAAAGAAAACTGGCGTTCTACGGATCGGAGCGTGGAATGTCAGAACCTTTAATCAGGCAGGTAGGTTAGAAAATTTAAAAAGGGAAATGGATAGGTTAAAGTTAGATATAGTGGGAATTAGTGATGTTCGGTGGCAGGAGGAACAAGATTTCTGGTCAGGTGACTACAGGGTTATAAACACAAAATCGAATAGGGGTAATGCAGGAGTAGGTATAATAATGAATAGGAATGCGGGTAAGCTACTACAAACAGCACAGTGAATGCATTATTGTGGCCAAGATAGACACGAAGCCGATGGCTACTACAGTAGTACAAGTTTATATGCCAACTAGCTCTGCAGATGATGAAGAAATTTGATGAAATGTATGATGAGATAAAAGAAATTATTCAGGTAGTGAAGGGAGATGAAAATTTAATAGTCATGGGTGACTGGAATTCGACAGCTGGAAAAGGAAGAGAAGGAAACATAGTAGGTGAATATGGATTGGGGCTAAGAAATGAAAGAGGAAGCCGACTGGTAGAATTTTGCACAGAGGTGCAAAAAGGTGGGAATTTAAGGAGATGGGACCTGGATAAACTGAAAGAACCAGAGGTTGTACAGAGTTTCAGGGAGAGCATAAGGGAACAATTGACAGGAGTGGGGGAAAGAAATACAGTAGAAGAAGAATGGGTAGCTTTGAGAAATGAAATAGTGAAGGCAGCAGAGGATCAAGTAGGTAAAAAGACGAGGGCTAGTAGAAATCCTTGGGTAACGGAAGAGATACTGAATTTAATTGATGAAAGGAGAAAATACAAAAATGCAGTAAGTGAAGCAGGCAAAAAGGAATACAAACGTCTCAAAAATGAAATCGACAGGAAGTGCAAAATGGCTAAGCAGGGATGGACAAATGTAAGGATGTAGAGGCTTATCTCACGAGGGGTAAGATAGATATTGCCTACAGGAAAACTAAAGAGACCTTTGGAGAAAAGAGAACCACTTGCGTGAATATAAAGAGCTCAGATGGAAACCCAGTTCTAAGCAAAGAAGGGAAAGCGGAAAGGTGGAAGTAGTATATAGTGTGTCTATACAGGGGTGATGTTCTTGAGGACAATATTATGGAAATGGAAGAGGATGTAGATGAAGATGAAATGGGAGATATGATACTGCGTGAAGCGTGTGACAGAGCACTGAAAGACGTAAGTCGAAACAAGGCCCCAGGAGTAGACAACATTCCATTAGAACTACTGACAGCCTTGGGAGAGCCAGTCCTGACAAAATTCTACCATCTGGTTCAAATGGCTCTGAGCACTAAGGGACTCAACTGCTGTGGTCATCAGTCCCCTAGAACTTAGAACTACTTAAACCTAACTAACCTAAGGACATCACACACACCCATGCCCGAGGCAGGATTTGAACCAGCGACTGTAGCAGCAGCGTGGCTCCGGACTGGAGCGCCTAGAACCGCACGGCCACTGCGGCCGGCTTACCATCTGGTGAGCAAGATGTATGAGACAGGCGAAATACCCTCAGACTTCAAGAAGAATATAATAATTCCAATCCCAAAGAAAGCAGGTGTTGACAGATGTGAAAATTACCAAACTATCAGTTTAATAAGTCACAGCTGCAAAATACTAATGCGAATTCTTTACAGACGAATGGAAAAACTGCTGGAAGCCGACCTTGGGGAAGATCAGTTTGGATTCCATAGAAATGTTGGAACATGTGAGGCAATACTGGTCCTACGACTTATCTTAGAAGAAAGATTAAGGAAAGACAAACCTACATTTCTAGCATTTGTAGACTTAGAGAAAGCTTTTGACAATGTTGACTGGAATACTCTCTCTCTACATTGTAAATATGCTGCTGGTTTTAGAGCTGCATATTTAAGTATTGATTTATTATTAAATATTCTGTACATCAACTAATGAGCAGCCTGCCTATCCCCCTTAGAGCAATAACTGGAAGGAAAACTACGCATGTTCATGCTTGGCAGTAACCACTTTGCCGTTGACAATGGTAACTGCATGTAAGTGGCACAATAAAATGTGTCCGATGTGTCTATTGTTCAGTTTAATGACATATCAGATTTGTCCTGAACATTTCACAATGACTTATCTGTTTCTTCATTTCTGCAAATGACAGCAACCTAGCAATTGTAATGTCAAAATTGCATGGTGAAGTTAAAACTTGCAGTTTCTGGTGGTAGCACCAATTATGCCAGCTTTTCCTCTCACGTCTCTTCACCCACCACAAAGACCAGTCTTGTCATTTAGATTTTTGTTCAGCATTTTCAGCAACTGTTTTCGAAGAATGCCGATGTGAAGAAACAGCACATTAGTTGCATTAAAAATTGTGTGTAACCCAACTGGTGTGCTATTTCTTCACACTGGAAATCTTGTTATCCCACTCACACTGCCATCTCCCAGTGCAATTGGACTTCTTCTTTGTGCCACCTATACTTGCTTCACACAAAGAGAATGATTGGATGTGATTAACGCTCAAAAAGTAGTAAGACTCCTACATGCAGCGAAAGTAAAATTATATTCTACTACAGTTTCAAAATAATAATTTCAAATATGTATCAAAAACTGTGAAAAAAATAATATAAAGTAAAAATATCAGCACTCAATGTGCGGAGAAAACACCAATATATATATCAATATTTTTGGGAAAAAATATTGATACATATTGAATGCTTCTAGAACTGTCACAGCAGAATCGGGTGATCTTTACCAAAAACATCCAACAATTAACTTGGTTTCACCCAGACCTGCTATACATGACTAGATAACTTCACTGTCACACTCAACTCTAACGTCAATAGAGACAATACTTTTGTCAATTCCAAGGAACACTCCTCCTCCTATTGCCTCTAATCAGTCTTTCCAATATACGTTCCAGACTTGCTAAATACCTCAGAGCTTTCCACTTCGGGTTTCAATCAGCTCTCGGTCCTGAGAATAATTTGCGTGCAAGAGCTTTACTGGAGGGCAGTTAATTCAGGAATTCTGTTATGAATACTTTGGCAATTGACGTATAAAATTTTGACATACAAAGTGTCCTTACACTGAATGCAGTCTGACTTCCCTTACTGTGTACTGGCTGGCAGGTGTCCATCAGAGTACCCAAACTATTGTCTAGCCTAAGAAGTCCTCATGTGCATTCCATAAGTACTCTGCTACACAAGTAGTTGCTTCCTTTGTGTAGTCCATCCCCAACCTATCAGGGGAGTTCTACAAATCCTCAATTGATAATGCAGATCTTTAAATCTGCAGCCAAGACCATCACAGAGTTATGAATCCTTTGGTTGAGACCCTCCACTCAGCTCCAAACCAAAGAACCCTGATACAATCTGGGAATAATGTTGCAAATTATGAACTCCACCACCAGCCTTCACTACTTCTGCCTTTATGAACAGAGGATGCCCTCAGAGCCCATGGTACTAACATGAGCCTTAACTTGCAGATGACTGCATCCTGTATGCTTGATAAGGCTGCAGGCGGACCACCTCCACATCTCAGATGAGACCGGCAGACATACCAAGTGCACATTGGCTTTCTTTCCATTCCTGAATGCTGTCTGCCTAAGGGGCTCCATAACACACCTAACATTGGAGCTCCTGATAACTAATAACTGTCCCCCCACCCCCTCCACGTGCCTGCTCAGACCTTGCTGAAGGAACAGCCACTTCTCCACTCACAGGGTGACTGGGCAAAGCGAGACAGCCAGTCTTGGCCCTTTTCCTTGAGTAGCGTAAACACATTAACACCCACCACTCGAGGGCAGATTCATCATTTCAGGTAAACTAGGAGGTGTCTAAGCAGCAGAGCCTGTAGGTGAAACAAGCAACACCTGAGGTGTCCCATGTGACACACGAGATTCTTCGCCACCACTACACCCCAAGGCAGTAGCCTGAAGGTGATTGACCATAACCAAAAGCACATTCAACTGTCTGCAAATTGCGGCCAGCTCCTCCTATATCTGTACACAGCATACACACATCCTTCCCATTCTAGCAAGACTAACTGAAACAGTAAACTATGAAAGCAGGCTAGAATCCTAGATATGCAATTTGCTATCCTCCTTATGTGTTATCAATGGACGCCCAACAAGCTATTTAGCTGGCTGGTCAGAAGCAATGAAAACTGCACTGCAGACTATCTGAATTTTTACTTACAAAATGCAAGATTAAATCTCTTACACAGAAATATACTGTGAGGAAAACACAGGAAAAGATAAACATGTAATTTGCCACTCTGTAGATGTGTATCAGCCAAGAGATGGGGATAAATTATATTTTTCACAGGCTGGAAGTTGATGGTTCGAGTTCCAGCAGCTACTTTTGAATTTTTATTTTTAAATCTTTATCAGAATGATTTTGGTTATTATTTTTACTCAGTTAATTGAGTTTAGTCTAGGTTTCTTATTTAAAAATCTTTGCCGTGTAATTTTATAATCATTGTGTCAACCTTTTCCTTCACTCTCATTTTTTTCCTATCATTCTGGTAAGCCCACTTGGGTAAATGACTGCATGGTGTGATGTCTGTGATCCTAACCTACAACACTATATAGATGGTTTTAAGAAACTGATCTCTCCTCGTTTTTCATTTTTTTGGTAACATCACTGTATACAAAATGTGAAGGTATAAGAGTCCAGTTGCAGGTTGTACTATACAGTATTCTCACACTGAAACAGTTAATGTGTCTTGAGGATACAAAAAAATAATGGCTATTTCTCCAAGAAACAAAGCTGCAATATCCTGGAGCAAAATCTGATAAACCTGAGTAACTTATTTGTTTCCTACACAATGTAGTGAGTCATTGGCTCTGAGCACTATGGGACTTAACATCTATGGTCATCAGTCCCCTAGAACTTAGAACTACTTAAACCTAACCAACCTAAGGACATCACACAACACCCAGTCATCACGAGGCAGAGAAAATCCCTGACCCTGCCAGGAATTGAACCCGGGCGTGGGAAGCGAGAACGCTACCGCACGACCGCAAGCTGCGGACATAGTGAGTCATTCACTGTAATAGAGTAATGCAGTAACCCCTGAAACATTAAATTTATGTTAATTAATTTATATTAAGATAGTTTTTGAGTCTTAATTATTTCGAGCATTAATTGTGCATGTACTGACTTCTTACTTTTACACTTGCATCTGCGCTTTCTGAAATTTTTTTCTTTTTTTTTTTCCCATGGCAATCGTACGTTTATGCTGGAGACTGCTATGGGTAGTAGCTTCTTTCTTGGAGCTTGATGTTCATTTTCAAATCTAATCTTCAGAACAAAAATGAAGTCACCATACCTATGCAGTTTTCACATTCACTTTGTCCATGGGTTTGCATAAAATTTCAGGTGTAATTTTTAGGAAAACTATGATAAATAATGTTTATTGTCTTCCAAGCACTATTAATGCATTTGGCACTGCACTATTATAATGATCTTTGCCCATGAGTGACACAAAATGAGTTATTTTCCTTGGATGCACACAACTTCAATATTCCACTGTGCACACAGCCATGACATGCAAGGGCATCTAGGGATTTGTTGCTTGCTGGGTGCTGAATGGCCTACTTCCTTTTTTTGTATACCTTGGAGTGGTTGGTATCTTTGAATGGTGACTGGAGGAGTTGGTAATCCCAGCCAGATATGGAGAACAACCATTTTGTTATTACTCAAATACAGAGCATCAGGAGTGGCCTTTAGAGTCCCACAGTGATTCATAAGCAGCTAAGAAGTTAGCAAATTGAGCATATAGTATGGCAGGTATCACACACAGTGAAGTGGATAATGTATGTGTTTTGAAAATAGTGTGTTCATCACAGCCGCAATATTACACACTATGGCTATGATGGTAGAACAATGTGTCTTGTATTACATTTCATTACATGCTGAGAACATGTGCTACTGTTGTCCATTGTTCTGTAATCACACTAAGGGTGTGTCCAATATCATACAAAGCAACTAATTATTTATTCATTTATTGTGTTGGGAAGAGTAGGCCAGATTGCAATGTTCTACATGCAGAGAGTGTGAATATGCTATCACTCTGTTATGTTGTTCTTGCTTGGTTCCCCCTTGTGTGTGAGAGGAGCTGAATGAAAAGTGAGATGTGTTTATGTTATGTCTTAAAGAATTTATTATTTATTTTGTCACTGTCTGATGCCCAATTTATATAAGGATTGCTTCTTTGTTTTATTGTTTAACGTTCTGCTCACGCCATTTTGTTTCTGTGGAAACATTTATGCCATTAATAAGTGTTCTGGTAAAATAAGCCCTCAGTTCAAACTACACTCTGCCTCCACTGAGTGAAAACATTCATATAGGTGGCATTAACCATCACAGACTTCTCTCAGTCAGTTGTCTGACATTACATGAGACCACTCAAACACTGAGACTGAATGAAAAGTGTTTGTGTAGCTGATGCAGCTGTGGAGGCTGGTTTCATTTGGTGATTTCCTATGACCAAAAAACTGACTGAAAAAAAAAACAATCAAATGGACAACTGTTTGTTAAAACCAACAGTTGTCTTATTACTACATAAGGCTGATGTTGACATTACCCATGATGGAACCCAGTTACACATATTGGTGCAAATACCCTTGACATGCAGAGAACATTGGTTAGAATGCTAGTCATCAATTCCTATCCAGTAGCATGGGGGGCTCTTTTGAGATTGTACAATTGAAAGTACATGATGTACTACTGGTTGTCCCTTACAGGAAGTGGCACACAGTACTCTTCTTTTTTTAACTGCTGCAGTATCAGGCCAAGCGAGTCACAGTACACCCTACAAAACTGATACATATGGTCCCAAGGTCATATGAGGTAATTGTTCGTTGAAGAGAAAATCTCATATGAGTGTCCCCAGGAAGTGATTAAGGAGATGAGGGAGAAGTTCAGGTCGGTTACACCAAACAATAGTCCCATTTTGCAATAGTTCATTTATTCACCTCTTTACACAAGCAAGGCTTACAAAGAACTAACATGGCGGTTTTGTTCAAAGATAATCTTAGTTTAGTTCGAAGACAATACTACTCAGATCGATGCTGGTGTCGACCTAATCGGTGCCACATAGCCCCCCCCCCCACCCCCCTGCAGTACGGTACGGTGTACTCTTGAGAGGGCGGGGGGGGGGGGGATGTAACTATGACGCTGGCAGGGGTGGTCCGTGGGAGCTGGACCATGGTCAGCTCAACAGTGTCGTCGGGGAGCTGTGTGTAGATGACGTGAAGGAAGGTTCGTCCACCGAACCTGGAGGTTGTTGAAGCACACCGGGCGTTGTACAGGGCGTGCTGGTCGTGGGGTGACAGGGAGGCCGGCAGGTCGCAGGTGGAACGGAGTGACGACAACGATGTCTCCGGTGGGTGTGGCCAACACACGAAGCATGTCCAGGTCGATGTTGGGCGAGAGGGGAACACATTTCACCAACTGGCAGGGAATGGCGGAGGTTGTGTCATGAACACCAGATGAAGGGAAACACACGATGAACAGTGTGTCATCATGTAGTATTATAGAGACGTCGTGGATTATGTGCAGGGGGACAGGCACAAACACCTCAAGTGACGGCACGTTCTAGATGGGGGGTGTGTGAGAAACCTCGACAGGGCGAGGCAGGCAATGGGGGAGAGGTCGAAGGGACTGGAGAAGGGCCCGGCGGCGAGGGCGTGATTGTAGGTAAGCTCAACGTGGGGAGCATTCGATCACTTGACGGAGTGCGTGAGACCGGAGTAGAGGGCGAGGTCAGAGAAGAGCTTGACGATTGCAGCTGGAAGTCACTCGACCGAGTGTGTAAGTCCGACGTGGAGGGAGTGGCCAGAGCGTTGTGAGCCACGACAGTGAGTGGCGTGGTCGTGGCCTGAAGAGGGGGTAGGATTAAGTCTGTTGGGAGAGACTGTAACAGCTGAATCTTTTATCTGGATGTCATAGGTGTTGGCTGAGCGCTGGAGAACTTGGTACGGGTGGGTATATGGAGGTTGGAGGGGAGCACGGACAGTGTCATCTCGGAGCATGACGTACTCGCAATTGTCCAGAGATTTCGGGATGTGAACCTTAGGACGGGAATGGCTGGTGGGCGGAGGGATGTAGAGGTTGATGAAGTGGCGTCTGATGCGGTCCACGAAGGAAGGTAAGTCAGACTGAAGGAGAGAAGTGGAGGGCTCACAAGTTCGTGAGGGAGAACAATGTTCTGGCCGTATACGAACTCAGCTATGTGCCTTTGAGGTCTTCCTTATAGATCACACGAATGCCGAGTAGCACAAGGGGAAAGGCCTCCGTCCATAGAGAGTCGTGGCATCGAAGAGCTGCCTTGAAAGTGCGGTGCCGGCAGTCAACTGGCCCATTACTTTGCGGGTGATATGCTGTGGTATGGATGCGCCAGATGCCGCAAATGTTACAAATCTCGTTGAACAGGGCCGACTCAAATTGTCTGCCCTGGTCAGTCGTGATGATAGCTGGACATCCAAAACACAATACCCATGATTCAACAAAAGCTCGAGCAACAGTTTCTGCCGTGATATTTGGGAGGGGGACAGCCTCGACCCAGCGAGTTGTTTGGTCGATAGACGAGAGAACATAACGAAAGCCATTAGAGGGGGGAAGGGGGCCGACAATGTCAATATGAATACGCTGGAAACGCCCAGGAGGGATCGAAAAGGTGCCGAGGGGGGGGGGAGGGGGGGGGGAAGTGTGCTTGTGTACTTTGCAGCATTGGCACGCGACGCAGCAGCGTGCCCATTGCTGGCAGACCTTGTTGACATTTCTCCACACAAAGTGCTCCGCTACGAGGTGGGTGGACGCACGAACACCGGGATGGGCTAAATTATGCAGTGCTTTGAAGACAGCTGGACGGAGCGTGGTTGGGATGAGGGGGCGTAACGTGCCAGTACTGTCGTCGCACCAGATCTCACCAGAAATGCCAGGGAAGGTGGTGCAGATGAAGTGTAGTGAAGAGATAGAGTCTGAAATCAGGTTTTGCGTGTCCTCGTCGGCGGGTTGGAGGTTAGGCAGTTCAGAGAGGTCTAACAGCAAATGAACAGCGTTGACTCGTGAAAGGAAATCAGCAACTATATTGTCAGCACCCTTTGTCTGCCTGACATCAGTCGTGAACTGAGATATGAAGTCCATGTAGCTGAAGCGGCAAGGAGGCGGGTCAGCTGGTGGGTTTGTAATGGCCGCATCCAAGGGTTTGTGGTCTGTTATAACATAGAAAGGGCATCCCTCAACATCAGTCTTAAAATGCTTGATCGCTTTGTAGACCATGAGCAACTCCCTGTCAAACTCGGAATATTTCCATTGTGCATTGGTGAGCTTGTGCGAGAAGAACTGCAGAGGCGAAGTTTGGCCGTCGACTGTCTGGCTAAGGACAGTGCTGATAGCAGTGTTGCTCGCGTCTGTGGTGATGAAAATCTGCGCATTGGGATGAGGATGCACGATGGTGCAGGCCTAGGCAAGAATATTTTTGAGGGCAGTGAAAGAGGCAGTCATAGCAGGGGTCCATGGAACGGGCTGAGATCCAGAAGTGTGGTTGCCTACCAAGGCGTCTGTCAGTGGAGGCTGAATCACAGCAGCCCGAGGTAGATGTCGGCGATAATAATTAACCATCCCCAGAAAGCGCTGGAGCTCTTTAAATGACGAAGGTCTGGGTAGGTTTAGTATTGTTTGTACTTTCTCAGGGGGCGGTGAAATGCCGTCGGCAGACCCGAAAACTGAGCAAAGTGTCAGCGGGTTGATGTAGCTGCAATTTGTCCTGGTTGGTCTCGATACCTGCTGCCAGGAGAGTGTTCATAACAGATTGCACATGTCAAATGTTGTCCTTGACGGAGGAGCTGAACACAAGATATGCAAAGCACAATTTTAGTTCGAATAGCACTTCGTTGATGAAGCGTTGCCAGGTCTGGGTTACGTTTTTCAGACCAAACGGCATGAATTGAAACTGAATGAATCCAATCGGGGTGGTTATTGCTGTCTTCTCGATGTCTTCAGGTGCCATGGGGATCTGGTGGTAGGCCCGTTTGCAATCAATGACAGAGAACGTGGTCACACCTGCGAGAGAACTGGTAAAGTCGGCAATGCTGGGTAGGGGGTAGGTGTCCATAATTGTTCATCCATTTAGTTGACAGTAGTCTCCGCACAAGCGCCATGACCCGTCTTTCTTGGGTGTCATATGTATGGGCATAGAGCAGCTACTGGCAGAGGGTTCAATGACGCTGGAGCTTAGTAGTTCAGAAATCTGTTTTTTAAGGTCGGAGAGGTGCTCGGGACAAAGTCGACGTGGTTTACTGGATATCGGGGGGCCTGGCATGAGGCGAAGCTTGTGAACTGTGCCGTTGGTGATGGAAATGTTGCCGGTGGCATGGGAGGCGGTTTGTTTACAATGTGTGGTGGGTGGGGCAGGCGAGACGTGGTCGTGGTGTTCGGAGCCACTCGGCGGATCTGATGGGAGTCAAGGTGGTGAAGTATCCAGGAATCAACGTGCCAAGGTGGCCGCTGGCTCAAAGCAGTGGCACCGTGGTCGTGTGACCTCGGTAGAGCTCGTGAAGCGTTAGTGAGTCCATTGTCCGAGGGCGCGGCCAGTGGCAGCATGGTCGCGGGCAAAGCACTAGGCGCAAATGCACTGTTTGTGTTGTCAGTGGCGGTCACACAGGAGCCAAAGTTGCATAGTTTGAGGTGCTGTCTGCGAGGGGAGTGGTAGGAGCTGTCAGTTCGGGAACACGTGTTGCTCATAGCGCATGCGCACTCGTGTCTGGCCAAGTGCCAAATGCTGCCGTGTTAGAGGGGTATGGTCCTGTGGAACTGTCAGTACACGTTATGGTAGAATTGATAGCACAGTTGCGAGGGGTAGCGGGAGGTAAGCACATGGAGGCGCGATTGCTGGGACTGCAAGCAGATTCGTCGCACTTACTGACCTTGCTTTGTCCTTGCTGCAGTGTCTGTAATTCCTTTGCTGTGTCGGAGAGCTGGAGCTGAGTTTCGTGGAGCTGGAGGGAGAGATCGAAGTTTTTCTTGCGTAGCAAGCGATGTTTTCGAGCTCGACAAGGCACTTATGCATCGTTTCTTGTAATGTCGTCAACAGAGATGAGCATGTACGGATGAGATGAGCCCGGATCGATTTATCATGGGGGGGTTTGCTCGACAGAGCACAGGGGAACTGAGTCTGGACAGGTGATGAAACATGGTGTTTCGCACTAGGTCCGGTGAAAGTTTGTGGTGTTGCAAGAAGTCAATGCGTAGTATAGGTTCGTCAATTTCGCACATTAAAAAAGTCCACTCAAGTTTGCAGTTTGCGGAGAGTGAGACAACGTGTAAAGCTGAACCTGAGCATTGTAGTTTAGTTGAATTCACAGCTTGCAGTGAAATATGATGAGGGCAGATGTTCGACGACACTAAGGATGTGGGCAGCAGTGAAACATCGGCGCCTGTGTCCACTAGGAAAAGGTATCCAGACAGTTGCAGGAGGGGGCGTGACCGTGAGCGGAGCCGGTGACGTCCCAGTAGCTTGTTTACTGCTTTCCGGAGCGAGCGGAACGGTCGGCACAGTGCGGCCCCGGCCGCGTCCGGCTGCAGGACGATGAGCCTGAACATGAGACTTGTCAGGTAGGCAATGGCTGGAGAAATAGCATCGTGTACCTTGTCAGCAATTGTCACTGTTTGCTCAACAGGTTCGGGAGGCCTCTGAGCCAGAGCAAAGCGGATGTGAGGAGATAGTTTATCTGACCAGATGGTGAGGAGAGCTGTGTCGGAGAGTAGATCAGCGCTGACCAGGGCGCGTAGCCATCCCCAGAGTTGGGAAGGTTTGTCGTTGATTAGTTGCTCAACGTGGAGCACTTGCCGTATTGCTGCCTCAGTTGAGTGTGCAAGCCAACGTAGGACTGTCTCTTTGGCTAGAGTGTACCGGCTAGAAGAGTCTGGGGCGTCGACCAGGTCAGCAATCAAGTCCTCCTGGTCGTGCAGGTGGGTGATGAGGCACAGAAATCTGGGTGACTTGTCGAGTTTGTAATGGTTGAACACTTCATCCACAATTTTGAACCAGGTTGTTGCTCTGTCGGGATTAAACGGCGGCAGCGTCAGTAAGCATTGTAGAATGTTCAGAAGAACAGGTTGAGTTGAATTCGTTGGGGCACTGCCTGAAACAAGCTGTTGTTGCTGTAGCATTCCAGGAGAATGTGCCTCCCGGGGATGTGGCAACGACGGCTGGTCAGGTGGCAGTGTGAAGGTGATGTGTTGTGGTTGAGCGCGATCCGTCGCGATGCAGGTGAGACACCGTAATGTGTCGATTGCGGTTGCAGAAGCTCATCACGTTGCGGTTGTGTTTGGATTGACGTGCCGCAGAAGACTGGTGTGGATGAGGCACCGGGATGTGATGAGAATGGTAGCAGAAGCTTGACTGGTGCCAGCTGTCCAGAAGCACAGTGTGGAAAATGATGTTGAACGTTGGACGGAATGTGTGAATGTTCACTGTTCGTAGTCACTCCACTCAAAATGGTGTGCAGATAAGGTGAATGTCATGGCACAAAACACTGAGGCATAGCAGTGGGACAGAGATGGAGGTCAGGCACAGATAACAAGTTATTGTTCCTGTTGCAGGCCGAGGTATCGAAGTAGGAAGGCATGTGCTGACGCTTGAACGAGGCAGGTGCGGGCATGATCGGATACTGAGGAGGTTGACCTGTGAACAAAGCAGTTCCAGCCACATGGCAGGAATCCACGTGGTACTGCACGGATTGCGGCGTGGCAAATCGTTGTCCTGGTGGTGGTAGGTTGTCCAACGAAGCATTTGCAGAAATCAGCATTGGTCCTGCACTGCACGGAGATCCGTAAGAGGTAACTGCACCGTCGATGAGGGAGGGCACATGTGGTGGGAACAAAGGCGTCAGATAGCCGGAGTCATGCACACTGCTAACCTCACTTATTGTTGCAGGCTCGAAAACGTCCGGCGAAATCGGCATAATCGTCGAGTGAGAGGCATCGTGTTGCAGTCCTGGTGGGTGTACATCGCCCGCAACATGACGCATGTCGATCACAAAATCCGGCATTAGCCGTTGGGCCAAAATCATTGTTCAAATGCTGTGTCGAAGTAATACACGCGAACATAATCAACGCGGAGACAGCGGACACAGTAAAATGGCGAAAACGGAAGACGTTACAACTCGGGGTCACCAGTGAGGGAGATGTTCGGGTCAGTTACACCAAACAATACTCCCATTTTGCAATAGTTCATTTATTCACCTCTTTACACAAGCAAGGCTTACAAAGAACTAACATGGCGGTTTTGTTCAAAGATAATCTTAGTTTAGTTCGAAGATGATACTCAGATCGATGCTGGTGTCGACCTCATTGGCGCCACAGAGGGAAATGAACACTTCCAAATGGTAGGCTCACATTGGCTCTTTCAGTTGCAGACCCAGTAATTGCCATCTGCACGAACAGTATGACCAAGGGTGGTTAAGTAACACCCAATGCTTAGAGCTTCAAGGACAAGGAATAATAATCAGTGGCATTTGTGACATAACTGGTCCCTCCTTTCAGCTATCTGTCACCATTACCAAAACCACATCCTTAACCACCACCTGTTCCTGACTCTGTCTATCAGATTTTCCCCTCAAAATTCTCGCTAGAGAAAATGTGACCTATGAGAATGCTACCTTGGACCCTACCCTTCTCACCTCCTATGACCAAATGCTAGCTGCCTAAAATAGTCAGATTTTGATTGGGCATCTAATTTGGGAATATATGACAGCATCATAATGAACATCAGCATAGACTCATTGCGTCGGGAACCTTCATGTCAGCCACACTTGTAATTGGCAGGCTGTGTCTACACTTGTGTCTACTATTTCCCCATCCTGTTCTAATTCATGATATAATCATATAAACTGTCACCCAGATGTCTGTAAGATTGTGTTCTACATGGAAGATGGCATTCTGGTCAATGAACACCCATGACAACCATGACGCCAGGGAACCTATGAAACGAGGCAGTGTTTGCCAGCCCCACATCCACAGTTGCTGTGTACACAGTCACAGATGGTGTAGTATGAGACAGGTAAAATGCCTACCAGACTCTCTGCAGTAGAGGGCCAAAGAAAAAAGGAAGCAGGACAGTCACAAACTGATGTGAACCAACGGCTTAATGTGGTGACAGGGTATACAGACCGAAACCGTATCCCAAAGACTAGGGCAGAGCCAACCACATGTAACTTCAAAAATGAGGACCATTATTTGGCTGTAAGGGCACAGCAATACCACCTTAGTACTGCATGGCACATGTCGACAATACCACCTTCGTGCTGCAAGGCACGTGTGAGCTCACACCATCCACTGTATTGAGGCAAACGGTGTGCAGAAGTCTTCGGCAGAGTGGCATTTATTGTCAGGGAACTGCTGTATGTCTAACTCTGATGCTTCTTTACAGAAGGGAACATCTAATGTGGAGTCATCAACAATTATTTTTGTCCCCAGAAAAAAAAGGCACTACAGTTGCCTGTCCTCTTTTAGAATACTGCTGCACGCTGTGGGATCCTTACTAGATAGGACTGATGGAGTACATCGAAAAAGTTCAAAGAAAGGCAGCACATTTTGTATTATCATGAAATATGGGAGAGAGTGTCACAGAAATGATACAGGATTTGGGCTGGACATCATTAAAAGAAAGTCATTTTTCATTGCGACGGAATCTTCGCCCAAAATTCAAATCACCAACTTTCTCCTCCAAATGTGAAAACATTTTGTTGATACCGACCTACATAGGGAGGAATGATCACCATGATAAAATATGGAAAATCAGAGCTCGTACGGAAAGATATAGGTGTTCATTCTTTCCGTGCTATACGAGATTGGAATAATAGAGAATTACAAAGGTGGTTCAATGAACCCCCTGCCAGGCACTTAAATGTGATTTGCAGAGTATCCATGTAGATGTAGATGTAAATGTAGATGCCACCTGGGCAGTCGAACAATGGGCCAATGTTGTTTTTCACAGATGAGTCTGATTTAGTCTGGAGAGTGATTCTCAATGGATTCACATCTGGAGAGAATATGGAACACCGTTTTTGGACCCAGACATTGTGGAAAGTGACCAATATTGAGGAGGATCCCTAATGGTGTGGTCATGGGTTATATTGACTACTTGAATCCCTCCTCATGAAATAATACGGGTGAATTGGCAAGTTTTAACTGCTGTCAGGTATCCAAGAATGCAAGTAGCTCTGCAGGAAGAATGGGCGCTATTGCTTCAACATGAGACTGATGACGTAATTGACAGCACGCCTCATCATGTCAGGCCTGTGTTGCTGCCAGAGGTGGTCACACCCAATACCGAGCACATTAACCAGTTGTTGGAATGTGTGTGCAAATCTGTTAAGTTGAAGAAAACGAAGAACATTTTTGTCTACCATTATGAATGTTGCAGTTGTTTAGTTCTGTATTCTTTGCATTGTTTCTACTTTACTATCAGCTGTTTATACTGTTTACTGGCAAAATAAATGCAATCTTGCAAAATTTCCATTTGTTGCTTTAATTTTTGACACCAGTGTATTACTATATTAAGCATACTCACACAGATCCTGCTCCTACCAACTTCACACTTGCAGGCTTATACTAATAGCGTCATCATTGATGAAGAAGAAGTTTAGTCATTGAAGAGTTGCAGAAAAGGACAGCATGAACCAGAGGCTAACAGAATATGTTCAAAATGAACTGTGAAAAGTTAACTAGTTCCAGGTACAGCAGCAGAGAGAATTCAGAGGGCCAAATTTTTCAAAGAGGGTCAGAGAACAATGGTGCAAGCCTAGTGCATGGGTATTTGTTGCCGCAAGCAGCCACTTACAGTAATATGGTGGCATAGCATTGAAAGGTAGTGCCCGCTAAGGCGCTGCAATCTGCCTGTTGATGGTGAGCAGCAAGTTACTGATACCAAGGACACTTGAGCACATGGTATGCATAACATTTTAAGAAGCCAAACCACAACAGACTCACTTTGGTATTGTGAATACTGGCCATCCAGCCAGTTCGGCCATTGAATTAGTGAGGCAACGGGTCAGCATATGCTGTAGTGTTGGCTTCCACTGTGATGCTGCTGCTACTATACCCTATGACCATCCCAACAGGACCACCTGTCAGGCTGTCCAGTGGCAGCAATGTGTGGCAGAGGGTTGACCTGGGGCCCTCCCAGCCATCAAGCCATTGGGCGTCCACCAGTGCTAGATGCAACCAGCCTAATGCAGGTCCAGGGTTTTTACTGGGGTGCCTCTGCCATCTCACCCTCGGCCATCTGCCAGCCAGTCTCAACTATGGTGGAGCTAGATCCATCACCTTGCACTGGCAGCCTGACCATTCAGATGTTGCAAGTCCCTTGCGTCGTCATGTCCAAGAGCATGCTATCACCTTCCAGCACCGGCCTCATGTGGGCACAAGCCTCCATTAAACACTGTTCAGAAACAAATAAAGGCTGACAAAGTGCTGTGTTTGACTCACCCTGGTCCACAAATCTCCATCAGAGAACACCTGACTCATTAAAAGAAGCTTATGTTAAAACTGAATACACTTGTATAGCATAAGACACAGCTTCCTTATAGAGATATGACACTGCATACATATCATAGAAGAAATCTAAGTAAATGGCTTATTGTGAAATAGTCAAAGCACAGCTTTAACAACAACAGTGAGAGATAAGCTATTGCAAATATTTTCTAAACATTTGTTTTAATTTCAAGCTTTTTTTGTGGTTGAAATTGTATAAGAAAGTGTGGTTGAGTGAATGTAGAGTGCATGTGAAGAATGGGTCTTATAGTTAGAATTGTAAGTAATTAAGTATGTATGAGCTGTCTGCTAATGTTGTGCAGTCATGTAGTGAACTGGATACATTGTACAAAAGGGATAATGTAAGAATAGTCAGCATTTTTATTGGGACAGTGATATCTTTACTTGATCCTTCAGATGCATAAAGATATTGTTTGTTAAAGTTTGTCTGGCATTTTTAGAGAATATTATTTGTCCAAAAACACTAATTCATAAAGGTTTATGAGCAGTCGTGCAGGTGAAATTTATAGTTATACGAGAGCTACTACAAGATCATTGGTTATAGTCTGCCTCACTCAATCAGAGTAGAACAAGGTCCTTCATTCTAGAATCACTTGACTGACTGCATTATCGGAGAGTCAGAATCTAGTTCTGTTGGTGCAAGGATGTACCTCCTGTGCCTCTGAAGATTTTGGTAAATGTTCAAAATGGATTTGTGGAGGAACAGTATGATAGAGACTGCATAAAGTGGATGTTATCATCAACATATGACATGGGTAACTTCTCTGAGAGTTTTGTTAACTAAAGTAAATATGTCTTTCCTATTATATGTCATAACACCATGAGGCACAATACACACACTTTGAATAGAGACAATAGGTCAACATGAAATAAAGAACTGTATAATATTTTGGCGAGAACAGCTAATGATTGAATACCATATAAATATTTGGCTGTTAGTGTACTGACTTTCTCATGATTTCTAATTGGATGGTCATTGGTTCTATATGGGCACTGACTATTAGTGATATGGTTTAATATGAATGAAGTGAATAATGAATGTGTAGTTGAATATTAACATTTGTACAGTGAACAGTGTGCTGGAAATGTGAACTTCTCATTTAGTTAAGTACAAGGTGTTAATTTTTCTGCCTTTTCTGTTTATTCTTCAATGGACTTACCTTATTTAGTTAATGAATCTAGATCTGAATGTGGAATAACTTAAAGCAGATTACAATTGACAACATGCAGTCTAGGGACACATCCCATGCAGTCAATTTTTAGCAGCTTTTCTTGATCAAGTTATACTGTCTGATGTCCTTGATAAGGCAGCAGATTTGTGGAGATTACTGGGGCAAGTGAGCAATGAGGTAGTAGACACTGTGCTGCTGCAGTATTTCTTGATTTCCAAAAAGCAATTGACTCATCATCATTCCAGCACATATTGAACAAATATACAATCATATGGGATATCAAACAAAATTTTTGACTGAATGGGGATATCTTGGTTGAGAGAACACACTATGCTACTTAGGATAAAGGTTCATCAACAGATGCAAAAGTGGCTTCATGTGTGCCCCAAAGAAGTGTGTTGCTACCTTTGCTTTACAGGTTTTATGTGTATGACCTGGCAGACAATACTGAATATAATCTCATAATTTTTTCAAGTAATGCAATTATCTGTAATGAGGTACTGTCCAAAACCAGCTGCACAAATTTTCATCAGATCTAGATCAGATTTCAAAGTGGTGCAAAGACAAGTAGTTTTAAATGTTCAGAAATGTAAAATGTGTACTTCACAAAACATAAAATTTTAGTATCTTATGACTTCAATATCAATGTCACAATTGGAATAAGTCAAAATATAAATATCAAGGCATAGTCTGCCTCCTTAGCTGAGCGGTCAGTGCGTCTGACTATCATGTAGCAGCCTTGAGTTCATTTCTTGGGCAGATCAGAGATTTTCTCTGCTCAGGGACTGGGTGGTATCTTGTCCTCATCATCAAAATTGCAATTCGGCAGCAGGACTTCCCCAGGTGGGGATTCTTGGCCTTCAATGCCATATGATCATTTCATTTTCACCAAGGTGTCACAATGGGGGGATATGAACTAGAAGATCACATTTGTTCAGTCATAGTTAAAGTGAGTGCAGACATCAGTTGATTGGTAGGCTAACAGGAAAATTCAACCAGTATGCAAAGAAGATTGCTCACAAAATTCTCTTTTGACTCATCTTACAATATTGTTGAAGGCTGTGGAACCCATTCGATATAGGATTAATATGGGATATTGAAAGCTTGAATAATGACATGTCTGTTTGACCCAACAAAGAATGGCACAGAAATGTTGAAAAACCTGGGTGACAGACTCTTGAAGATTACATGCCAACTAACCTACTTACAAATTTCCAAGAACCGCAGTTAAGTGAGAAATCTACTACAGCACCATGGGTATCTGCAGAAACATTTCAGGGGGAGTGGAGACTAGACTCCAAAACTACCATTTTTGTGTAAATAAGTTGCTCAGTTTTAAGTTTCAAGACACGTCATGCCATAAGAACTAAACTGTAAAGGTGGTATTCCAGAGAATTGACATTTATCTATCAATATATGAATAAAAATTGCGTACTCTTGAATCCAGGGGGAAAGGGGGGGGGGGGGGGGAGAGAAGAGAGGCAGATGTCCCCTTTTGCCACCCCCCCCCACCCCCTTATTTGATTAAATATGGTATGTACAGAGACATTAAAGCAGTCATTCTTCCTGCACTCTATATGCAGATGAAACAACAAGATCCTTAATACATTATACTATGATAAATGCACTATGCCATGCTCTTCACTATGGTACACAGAATAAGGAAGTACACTATCTGATCAAAAGTATTTGAACATCTATTAATGGACTGTAATGTTGAGTGTGTGCACCCTTCACCTTTGTGACAGCTTGAACTCTTCTGGGGACACTTTCAATGAGATATCTAAATGTTGTTGGAGGAAAAGCAGTACATTCTTCCTGAAGAGTCAAAACCAGAAAAGGTAGTAATGTCGTGTGCTGGGTTATGGAGTGAAGTCAATGTTCTAAACTCATCCCACAGCTGTTCCACTGGGTTCAAGTCAGGACTAAGTCCATTTCAGGATGCTGCTTTATAAAAGGATACATTGGCATGCTGATACAACAATCATCATTTCTGAACTGTTCCTCTACTGTATGCTGTACACAGTGTTGTAAAATAATCATGAAAAATGTCCCCTTACTGTAATACCACTTCCTCTGTACTTCACTGTTGGGACTACACACAATAGCAGGTAATGCTCTCCAGGCATTCCCTACTCCCAAACCCTTATCAGTTTGCTGCATGAGCAGTCTGATTCATCACTCGGGATCAATCGTTTAAAGTCATCCAGTGTCCAGTGGCATTGCTTTTTACACCACCTCATGTGTTGCTTCGCACAGCCAACAGAAATGTGTGCTTTGTGAGTAGCTGATAGACCACTGTACACTATTCTTTCTAACTCCCTATGCACTATCATTACACCAGCTGGACTGCTGGTCCATGAGGTTTTTTACGATGACTCTTTGCACAGTTTGACAGTCCCTGCCTGTCAGTACATGAATCAAATTTCCACTTCACAGTCACTTCACCAACAGTTACGTTGGACAGCTTTAGAAGGGCTGAAATTTCCCTGCTTGATATGTTACTCCGATGACATCCAATGACTAGTCCCCATTGAAGTCACTGAGCACTCCTGGCAGACCCATTCCATTGTTATTGCTTTTCTACTCACAACACAATGCTCCCTCCTTCCTTTAATACTGGAGAATCTGTGTCTCATGACATCTTGTGTCAGTTTCACATTACCTGGGGCTGTCTAGCTACTTTTTGTCAGATAGTGTAGATAATGATGTCTCTATTATATATTGCAAGAGTTTCTTGAGTGACTTTACATCTCTTTTACTTCAGTCTGAACTGTACTGTAATAAATGAGGCATTCTCTGGAACAACTTAATTGAAATATTTTGAGACTGAGATACAGAACATAGAAATGTGTTGAATATTTTTTAAAAATTAAATTAACTGAACAAATTCTGTTTTTTTATTCATTTCAATCTCTTATATATGGACTAAATTTTAGTCAAATATAAATTAAATATTGTGGTTTCAGAATCTATGGCTCTTAGTATTGCTCACATCTGTATCAATAAAGGTGTCTGCTTCAAGACTGGAGAAATAACCAAAATGCACATATAAAATGGTGCAAGAGTGGAGAAACACAAAAATTATATTGCTTTTTGATGCAAATTTTAAGTTAATTTTGATGCTATCTACATCTCTACATCTATAGCCCTGCTCTAAAAATCACTGTGAAGTGCACTGAAGAGGGTACCTACAATTGTGGCAGTTATTAGAGCTTCTCCCCATTCCAGTCACGTATGTAGCATGGGAATAATGACTGTTTAAATGCCTCTGCATGCTGTAATTAATGTAATCATGTCACAATATCTACAGGAGCAATAAAGCTGGTCCTTGCAATTTTGTAATTAGGCTTTCTAGTGATGGTTTGCATCTTTCTTCAGGTGTCTGCCAGTTCAGTTTCTTCAGCATCTCTGTGATACTCTCCCATTGGTCAAACAAACTTATGACGATTCAGCTGCCCTTCTTAGCAGACATTCAATATCAACCTGCTAGCACTATTAGGTATGAGCCCTATGCACTTGAGCAACAGTCTAGGATGGGTTACATGAGTGATTTGTAGGATTGTATTACCCTAGTATTCTACCAATAAACTAAAGTCTGTCACCTGATTTACCTATTATTGAGCCTATGTGATCATTCCACTTCATATCCCTAAAAAGTGTTACTTTCAAGAATTTGTATTAATTAACTGATTCCAATTGTGATTCACTGATATTATAGTCATGGGATATTAAGTTCTTAGTTTTGTTTTGTGGCATGCAAAATTCTATGTTTCTGGATGTTTAAAGCTAGTTGCTAATCTTGGCACTACTTTGAAACCTTATTAAGATGTGACCAAATATTGTGTAGCTCTTTTCAAACAGTACTTTTTTTTTTATAGACAACTGCATTATCTGTGAGAAATCTGAGGTTATTGTTAACTTCGTCTGCAAAGTCATTAACACACAGCATGAACAACACAGGTCCCAACACAGTTCTCTGGGACACACCTGAAGTTACTTCTATATCTGTCAATGACTCTCCATCCGTGATAACATGCTGTATCCATTACCACGATATTCTCAATCCAGTCACAAAATTCACTTACTACCCCATACAGTCAAATTTTATTACAAGTAATGCATATACTACTTGCTCCTAAAAACCCATATTTAAATCTGTTTCTACTTTCGATTTTCATACGAAAGTATACCTAAAAGGCTGTGTTTCTTCACAGTATTAACACACTGATGTTACACAAGAAAATGATTTTTGCAAAATATGCAACTACACAATTATATTACAAAGAAGGTGCTGATAATAAACTATTAAGGGGATATCAGCTGGGAAAGAAACATTATCTTCAGATGTGACTGTCACTTTAAAATCAAGTATTGTACATATCTAGCATTAATGTCATTATCTTAGCAAACAAGCAGCACTGTTTCTTACTTTTTCACACCCAGAATATATTCCCCCACACCAAGAAAATACACCATTTCTACTATTCCAAATGCTGGAGCTATCACAAGCACTCTGGTTGCTCCACCCTTGAAGAAAGCAAAGGGACCTTCAGTCCTTAATATTTTTACTGCAGCGTCAACAATACCAGAATATTTCATTTCACTATCTACGGCTACCAGAAGCTGTAGCCGAGTTTTTATAACATCAAAAGGAGTTGCACAAAGGGCTGCAATTGAACCCGATGCACATCCAGCAAGGAATGTAAACCAAAATACTGCCTTGTCAGGTGCACTGTGTTTCTTTGGACCAAAAGCATTTAAATGAGCAAAGATAGGAAAATAAAGCACAGAGAAACTGACATCCCGCACCATTGTTATTCCTAAGCCCCTGTACAGTCCACTTATTCCTTCTGTTCTTAATAATTTTAGGGCAATATTAGTTGCTTCAAATTTTGGAGCAGCCTTTCTGTCAACCTTCTGAAGGGTTGCAAGCTGTCCAGCATTCTGCAGCTGGACTTTAAGTAATTCCATTGGGGTAGTAATTATTACTTGGCACATGCCTGCAATGGCTCCTGACAGTATCTCAAACTTTAGTGTCAATTTGTGTTCTTGAGACAAATAATGCCTGCAATAGTCATTCACTATCAGTTTAATTGCCTTCTCTGGCGTTATTAACAACACATTTACTCCAGATCCACGATACATTCCACGAAATCCCTCTGACTTGTATGTTTTCTTGAAGCAGTCCCACATTGAATTATACATCTGTGTACAGTTTGGCTTTATTCGCTGGATTTGTAAACGGGTCTTGACTAAATCCAGTGGAAATAAAGTCGTCACACTTATTACACCAGCTAATCCTCCATTTACAACTTTTGCAAGCAGGGGAAATTTCTCCTTCTGTGTATCTGCCATCAAGCACTTTTGGAAGGGAAAGATGGAACCTCTCGTGGTGTAAAAGAAATATTGGCCTGTGTCACAGTTCAGGAAAACTCCTGTGAAAATTACTTATCGCCATTTGTGTTCCTGCAAAAGAAAATCTGTAGTGAATAAAACATTTTAGCTCTTTAACTGTTTTTGAAATTAGTGTATACAGAATATATCTAAAAATATGTCATCTAAACATTAATGCAGGAATTTAGACATAGTATCAGAAATAATACATGAAAAAGAATTTTGAAGAGCTTTACCTCTGGTTATTTAATTTTTTTAAAGCATGAACTTCAGTCACCCAGAAGTGTGGTAACATCAAAGTGCATTAACTTTCATGGCATTAGTAACACACTGATGGGCTATATATAAATAAGGAAAAATAAAGGACAAAAACAATACATTTAGTTACTGAGATATGTTGAATATGATGAAGAAGTGCAGAATATATGGAATAGGGAATAAACAAGAAAAAAATGGTACCATGCCAGTAACATCAATAGGGAATTTAATTGCCCTGACACTAATGAAGTGAAGTGTGACTGTAACGAAGGACTTACTCTACGGCAATCAGCTCAGGTGATGGAATCTGTCAGTGTTTCTGCTGAATTGTTTAGTATTCAAGATATTCACCCATAAAATGAGCAACATGTAGGACCGTTTTATCTTTGGTATCAAATCATCATTTTGTAAGGATGTTGATATTCATAAACAACATCATATCTAGAAGTCTCTTCATTTACAGTTTCCTTAGAGTTCTGTGTGCTCTCCTAAAGGTACTGGAATCTCTCTCTTTCCTTGCGCCTCTGTCCCGCACTGCCACAGGGTTGGCATGGTTATGTTTTGATATGGCATGGTTAATTTAAGCGGTGGCTGGATGCCCTTCCTGCCGCCACTCCTGTGGGTGAGATGATGAGAAAGACAACATAATACGATGATGAAGACAAGGACAACACAACACCCAGTCCCTGAGCAGAGAAAAATCTCCAACCCTAAAGGTATGGGAATATCAAACCTTAAACAGAAGTGTCATTCAGAACATCTCACTCATGGAAGTTTGATTGATCACAGTCTGTTCCAGTATCTCCACTAAATAAAAACACACATGCTGTCATCTTGCAGTCCATATTTGAAGAGAGTGGTCATCCAGCACACTCACTGGTGTACTCATTGCAAATGCTTTTTCCTTGGAAATATGATGGTGAATATAGATGTGGTTGGTCACCTTATACACATATCTCCTAGAAAAAGTCTTGTACATGTAGTAATTGCAGTTATCACAGTTGACAGTTCCAGTGAAAGCAGACTACCAATAGAGTGGGATGACAGCCTAATTCCTTCGAGTCTGTAACTGAAAATACTAGTCATTGTAAAATAACAAAGTAAGCTCACAATGCAAAACATTAGTCACTTCATTAAAAGGAAGCACTGCTCACTTTGGAGCCATGTAGATAATGTAGAACTGGTCCCTGGTAGTCATGCGACCCTTCACCACTGACACAAGTCATGGCAGTGAAGTGGTGTGTATGTCAGTTGTATGGACCCAGTGCCATGAGATAGTCAGCACTCAGACAACAGAAAGGATGTGGTATGCTGATTATCATACAATGAATGAAACTGCCAAATTGTTGGTATTCTACAAGGATTGAGTACCACTCCCAGGCATGTAGGAATGTGCAAGAACAGTAGTCATGAAAAGATCCCACCTCACAGAAACTGGATGGTGCCTCACAAGAGATCATTGTTAATAGCTGCGCAAAAAGTTGTACATCTTCAATGGAGGAAAAACCAGAAACTGATCAGTAGCTAGCTGGAGGAATTGTAATGTCATCCACTGATTCACAATTTCCTTTCCATTCAAATAATGAAAAGTGTTAAGTGCATCAAAATTCTGATGAAGTATACCAGGGCAGTGGTGGTTCTGTGATGACTTGGCCCAGGTACTGATATTATGGTGAACTTGCACCAGGGGGTTTATTTCAGCATTCCTGATGATCAAGTGTCACACTATCTTCTACATCTACATGATATTTATGCTGTAGAAATGTGTGTCTACCAAGATGACAAGAGAAATGTTCACAGGGCTTCATGCATAAGTTCCTGGTTTGTAGACGCTCAGGCTTTCTTGATTTGCCTACTAAATCACTCAGTATTAAATCTCACAGAAAGTGTCTGAGACTACACAGTGTCCATAATGAAAATTCCAGTTTCAAAGCACTGCAGAGAGAGAACCACTGCTCAGAATGATGTCACATTTAAAAGGCACTTTACTGACACAGGGGAAACACAATAAAAAGCATCTTAATGTAAACAGGGTTAGCTAGGAATGTGATATGAATTGCAATATGATGGCTATGATTTGAGTTGGACATTACACCATCCATACTGTTCAATGTACATGAGTACAAGTTCAGCAGTAAACTACTGTGGCACTGTTCATTAGGTAAGTCATCAACCATAGCAAGGGTATACCACAGCAGATGGGAAAATTGGTTTTTAATTGTCATGAGGCCAGAAACTACATAAAAAGCAAAATGACATAGGTTTTCAATTGTCCTGTGGCCAAAAACTGCATAAAATCAAAATGACATCAGTTTCTAATTGTCCTGGGGCCAAAAACCACATAAAAAGCAAAAGACATTGGTTGATAATTGTGATGAGACTGGCACAAGACATGTTCAATACACTGTCCACTGTTTTTGTCACAAGTTGAAACTGAGAAACAGCATGGTCCACAACAGACTGGAGTCTCTCAAGGATCATGTTTGGAATGTGCTGCACAGTGCATGTGTCCAATCCAACTGTGTTCATAATTGGAGCACTGAACACAACAATTATCAGATAACCCTACAGCTAGAAATCAGATGGGTTAAGACCAGGTGATCTGGACAGCCAGGCTGTAGGGAAATGATGGGTGATAATTCTAGCATTTCTGAAATGCCTCTGCAGCAGCCAACTAACTGGTTGTGCAATGTACAGCAGAGTGCCATCTGGCACAAAAGTGATCCTACTCACACATCCACACTGTTGAAGGGCTGAAATGACATTGTAACACAAAAGAGTCTCATAGCATTTACTATTGACAATACAGGTAACAGGATCTGCAGGACTCATCTTCTGGAAAAAATACCATCCTACGATAAACGATGCAATCAACCCGCACCACACAGTCATCTTTGTAGAATGAAGTGGTACCAGTTGATGTGCGTGCATATTTTCCATTGCCCCTATTCTGCATACTGACATGTTCTTGGAAATGGGCTTCATCTGTCCACAGAATGTTCCATGTCTATTCATTGTCCACTTCCACAGGAGCAAGAAATTCCAGAGCTAACTTCTGCCTTGCTGGCAAGTCTGCAGGAAGCAACTCCTGAACATAGGTGATTTTGTATGAATAGCAATGTAAGAAATTTTGTAGAATTTTATGCACCATGCTCCCAGGCATGTCCAATGTTCAGGTAATTCCCCAAGCATTGCATGTTTGCACACCACTGCTCGACCCCTCTTGCAATGCTATGGCCACATCTTTGACACACGTCAGATAAAATGCTTTCCTTCCTCTGCAACATTACATTTCAAAAGAAATTGTCTTTTTGAATTTTGCAATCATTTTTTCCAGACCCTTAACAGACATAGGACCAATGCCTGTTTTCAAACCCTTGACTATCTGGAACTTCTGGAGGGCTAGTGGCACACATTCACCATTCTTGTAAAAGAGCTTTAGCAACTGCACGATTCTTCCTGTAGAGTCATGCTGGGGGCCTCGGACACAAATTTAGGGACTGCCGTGTGCTGTACGTCTGTTGGTGAGTGTAGTATGACACTTCTGTTAAATAATTTTTTGTCTTGTTTTTTTGTTCCATGGTCCTGGATCAATTATATGCTGTTGAAATTTGATGTCATTTTGAGCAATGGTTCTCTTTCTACAGCAGTTTGAAACTGCAACTTCAATTATGGACAGACTGTATTTTCAACAGCTGGCAATAGCAATCAACATCCCTACAATTTAGTAGCTCCAACAGATCTAAGCGTCTACATGTGGCTTTAGCTGGATATGGCACATCTGAGGAGACAACTTATGGATTCTCTTCCATGCTGAATCATGGTCATTGTCAAGATTAGACATGACGTTGCTTGGTATTAGTACGATGTCTCCTGGGGGTAGCTAACATTTTGACTCACATACTGGTCATCAAGTGGACATTTTTGGGATCTGTCCCAAACATTTGACTGTGTAGACCACAATACTCTCTTAGCTTAAATTTTATGGAGTTAATGGTACTGCAATTATCTGTTTTCAATTATGTTTAGCAAAATATATGCACAATATGGTGGTTGACTCCGCCTAAGCCGGTCCCAAGCCCGGTTGTAAAAGGAGGAGGGGGAGGAGTAACACCTCGTAAAAAAACCTTGGTTCACCTGGCCCGGGTGATAGTACCTTGTGAGGGTCCCTTGCCAGGGATACGGCAAAGACCTCAACGGTAGTGAAGACGGAGATGAAGATCATCGGTACGGCGGAACTGGCGGAAGAGGCAAGCATTATCAACAAGATAAAGCATATTGAAAAGCCCAGACACGTCTGTGTGGCAACCACCGGTACTCTGGCCAGCGTCTGTTCACCATGTGAGGTGCGGCTGAACACCAAGCTCCAGGAACCAACAATCCCTGGTTCTAACTACCCAGCATTAGCTGGAACTTAATTACAAGCAGTATGATTCGTACAAGTAAAATTAATATTACCCCAGGTGGCCAATCCACTCGCCCCGTGGCGACAACCAAGCTATCGGATTCTGGGGAGCTTGGGCTCGTACGACAGAGAAAGTCGGAGTTCTCTAGTAAACGTCCACGAAAGTCCCATACATTTATTGGCACTTTTAACATTCAGACACTAATTCAGACAGGCAAACTTCATAATCTTACAACAGAACTCAACAAACAGAAAATTCAAATCCTTGCTCTCCAAGAGACCAGATTCACTGATTCAGAAACAATAGACTACAACAATTACCGTATCTTTAAAAGTAAAACAGACAAGAAAATTGGCAAAGGAGCTGCAATATTTGGCATGGCTTTTATTGTAAATAAGGACACCCTTGACTCTGTTATAGACATGAATCAAATCAGTAACAGACTAATGACCATGCGAATCAAGCACACCAACAAAATATATACATTTATTAATGTTCATGCACCTACCAACATTGCCAACAAAAAAGAACCGGAGAAGACAGAAAAATTTTGGGAAAAACTCGAAACTGAAATGTCCAAAATTCCAAAGGAGGATGTAAAAATTCTTCTAGGGGATTTCAACGCGCAAATTGGCAAAGAGAGGAAATATAAAAAAACAGTCGGTAATTACCCTGCACACAAATTCACAAACAAGAACGGCATGAGACTCATCGAGTTATGTCAGCAAAACAACCTAAAAATCGTGACAACATCACTTCGAAAAGACCCCAAGAAACAAAAAACATGGAGATCACCAAACCTTCAGCTTGGTGAATTTCAAATAGACCATGTTGCGATCTCCTATGACTTCCAGAAAGAAATACACGACGTTCAAGTCCGCAGAGGGGCAAATATAGATTCTGACCACTACCTTACCAGAGTTAAAATTAAATTCACTCCCAAAAGGAAACGCCAAAGGAAATCACCACTAATTCCCAAATTTGACTTGAAAAATATCAAGGAATCAGAAATTACAGAAGCATGGGATAAACAACCAAAAAACAACTGGAAAGATTTCCGAACGAAAATTATACAGAAAGCAAGAGATTTGATTCCGTTAAAGAAAATATCCAAGCATCCATGGTGGAATTCGAATTGTGATAACGCATTAGAAGAGAGACAACAAGCCTTTTTAAATTACAATTGTGACAAATCAGAAACCACACAACAAACATTTTTCAAAGTGAGAAAACAAACAGCTAAAATACTTAGACAAACTAAAAGAAAATACCTTAATGAACAGCTAAACACAATTGAAGAAAACTTTAAGAACCACAACACTCAAGATTTTTATAAAATATTCGCAAATCAAATCAAAGGATACACTCCACAAAATCTCTGCTTCCGGAAACAGAATGGAAAATTGGCACTAACTAACAAAGAAAATTGCCAAGAACTAGCTAAATATTTCTCACAACTCCTAAATTGCCCACAACCAAGTACAAGATTCCCCAGATTACAACCAGAACACACGAATGAGACTTCACTACCACCATCTCAAGAAGAAATTTATAGTCACATTAGAAAACTCAAAAATAATAAATCATCGGGAGAAGATGGAATTGTAGCTGAACTACTGAAAAACCTTGGTCCAAATTCGTTAAAAGAGATCACTAGCATCATCAAAGAAATTTGGCAGACAGAAAATATCCCAGAGGAGTGGAAGTGTGCACTAATTCACCCATTGCACAAAAAGGGAGAAAGATCAGACGTAAACAACTACAGAGGCATTTCACTTTTACCAGTTACCTACAAAATTCTATCTGCATGTCTCCTAAAGAGGGCACAAGAACAACTAGAACATACAATTTCAGACTACCAAGCAGGCTTTCGTCCTAATAGATCATGCCCGGAACAGATATTCAACCTTAAAACTATTTTAAAGATTAAAGCAATCAGGTCAAAACCAATAATCTGCACATTCGTTGATTTCAAAAAGGCATACGATTCCATAGACAGACAGTCTCTATGTCACATTCTCGAAGAACGAGGCCTAGACACTAAAACCCGAAAACTAATTGAACAAACACTAACAGAAACCAAATCAAAAATTAAATTCAGAGGGGAAATTTCGGAACCATTCTCAATTAAAACAGGAGTAAGACAAGGAGATGGGATCTCACCACTATTATTCAGTATAGTTTTGGACAAAGTTATGAAAGAGTGGGAAGTAACACTAAGGAAACAAAGCTTTTGGAAGCCAATTGAACTAGGAAGAGGTAAAGGAAAATTGAACATCCCTTATTTAGCGTTTGCAGATGACTTGGCAATTATAACTGACAGTGAAGAAACAGCAGTAAAACAAATTGAGACACTTAAAGAATGTGCTGAGAAGGTTGGCCTGCAAATCTCCTTTGAGAAGACAGAATTCATCTGCTCAAAATTAGATATTTCGAAACTAAAAACAAAGTATGGTGAAATAACTAGAGTCAAGCACTTTAAGTATCTCGGTGAAGTTATTGAACCAACAGGACTTGAGAAAATAGCACAAAAAAACCGATTACAGAAAATCAAGAAAGTATTCGGACTTATTCAAAATATATATAACAAGAAATGTCTATCAAAAGGCACTAAAATCAGACACTACAACACAGTCATCAAACCAACAGTCACATATGCAAGTGAAACACTCTCCCTGAATAGAAAATTAGATTTACACGAAATTAAGAAAGTAGAGAGGAAAATTATTAGAAAAATCCTAGGACCACGATACACACAAGATGGATACAGGCTGCAGACTACCGAGACAACCGAAAAAATATCAAACATCGAGGCAGATATCAGGAAGAGGCGGATGAAGTTTTATGGACATATAGACAGATTACCTGGAAACAGGTTAACTAAACGTCTATTGGACTATATGACATCACTTAAGGCAACAATACCCTGGGTAACTGAAGTTAAGAAGGATTTGAAAAAGGCAAAAATTGACATAACAAACACATCAGACCGGGATACATTCAGAAGAAAAATCGACAAGTGGAAGTTTACTCCAGAGACGGAATCTAAACCTTTCCGACCAAAGTGGACCGAAGAAAGGAAGAAGGCCTTTGGGGAGGCAATGAAGAAATACTGGGGAAATAAGAAGAACATTAAGAAATGTTAATCACCTGCTTATCGTTCTCCCATGGGGACATTCGCTAATAATAATAATAATAATATATATATATATATATATATATATATATATATAATAGAGGGAAACATTCCACGTGGGAAAAAATATATCTAAAAAAGAAAGATGATGAAACTTACCAAACAAAAGCGCTGGCAGGTCGATAGACACACAAACAAACACAAACATACACACAAAATTCTAGCTTTCGCAACCAATGGTTGCCTCGTCAGGAAAGAGGGAAGGAGAAGGAAAGACAAAAGGATATGGGTTTTAAGGGAGAGGGTAAGGAGTCATTCCAATCCCGGGAGCGGAAAGACTTACCTTAGGGGGAAAAAAGGACAGGTATACACTCGCACACACACACATATCCATCCACACATACACAGACACAAGCAGACATTTGTAAAGGCCCCCTAAGGTAAGTCTTTCCGCTCCCGGGATTGGAATGACTCCTTACCCTCTCCCTTAAAACCCATATCCTTTTGTCTTTCCTTCTCCTTCCCTCTTTCCTGACGAGGCAACCATTGGTTGCGAAAGCTAGAATTTTGTGTGTATGTTTGTGTTTGTTTGTGTGTCTATCGACCTGCCAGCGCTTTTGTTTGGTAAGTTTCATCATCTTTCTTTTTTATATATATATATATATATATATATATATATATATATATATATGAGATTATAATAGAGGGAAACATACCACGTAGGAAAAATATATCTAAAAACAAAGATGATGTGACTTACCAAATGAAAGTGCTGGCAGGTCGACAGACACACAAACAAACACAAACATACACACAAAATTCAAGCTTTCGCAACAAACTGTTGCCTCATCAGGAAAGAGGGAAGGAGAGGGGAAGACGAAAGGAAGTGGGTTTTAAAGGAGAGGGTAAGGAGTCATTCCAATCCCGGGAGCGGAGAGACTTACCTTAGGGGGAAAAAAGGACAGGTATACACTCGCACACACGCACATATCCATCCACACATACAGACACAAGCAGACATATATATATAAAAAATTACTCTTATTAGAATGATAGCAACAGAATTAATTGTCAACAATGGCATTCAATGAATTGTTAAATAATTCTCTGCACATTGATTATAACTTAGCTTTGGGAAAAAAAGACAGAAAGAAACACTGTATTCAGAGATGTAGAAATGAATTTTTGTTGGGGGTCATTAGTTTTGTGACTGTTGTGATGTGACCCACTATGAATTCCCTCCTGTGACAACCCCTTCATCTCTGATGAATACTTAGACCCAATGTCCTCAATTAATTGTTGGATATACTGTGTGGTTACAACTAAAGTGCAGTTACTCACTGAGGTCCAGTGTGGGCTGCGATTATCATAAGGCAGCAAAACTTAGTAGATATTCTAATGTTACTGCTGAATCAATTTATGCTGGAAAAAAATTAGTTTGAGTTTTGGCCACCAGGCACAAATCTGGTGCTGTGAATGCAAGAAAGACATATAGAAATGTTTCCATATGTAATGGATTACAAATGAGACCTCAGCAGAAAAGATCAAACAAGTGAGAAAGACATAATGATGATTTTATTACTAACCACCACTCACACGATTTGTTCAGTATGAACACCAGAGACATTGATGAGATGATGTACACTGCCAGAGTTGCACCTACTTGCCAAAATTTGAACTAATTTTTTTCCAGCATAAATCAGTTCCGCATTAATACATTGGTATAACTAACAAGTGTTGGTGCAATATGATAATTATAGCCCACACTGGACCTCCATGAGTAGCAGTGCTTTAATTACAACCACCTGGTATATTCCAATCTCTTCTTCTACAATTTTTACCATCTGATTCTCTCAAGTACTGCAGAAGTCATTCCCTGATCTTTTAACACATATCCTACCATACTCTCCTTTCTTCCCATCAGGGTTTCCCCATACTTCTATTCACAACAGTTCTTCGGAGAACCTTCACGTTTTGTATCCTGTCAGTCCATGTAATTTTCAGAATTCTCACTTAGCACCACAACTCAAACACTTCAATTCTCTTCTTCTGTGATTCTCCCACAGTCAATGATTCACTTCCTTATGATGCTGTGCTCCAGATGTATGTTGCGTAGTAGTCTTCAGTCCAAAGAATGGTTTGATGCAGCTGTCCATGCTGCTCTGTCCTGTGCGAACCTCTTCATCTCTGAGCAATTACTGCAACATATATCCTTCTGAATCTGCTTACTGTATTTATCTCTTGGTCTCCCTCTCTCATTTTTACCTCCCACACTTCCCTTGAATACTAACTTGATAATCCCTTGATGTCTCAGAATGTGTCGTATCAGTCAGTCCCTTCCTCTAGTCAGGCTGTACCACAAATTTCACTTCTCCCAACAGTATTCAGTACCTCCTCATTAGTTACATGATCTACCCATCTAAACTTCAGTATTCTTCTGTAGCACCATATTTCAAAAGCTTCTAGTCTCTTCTTGTCTGTGTATCATACACGTTTCACTTCTATACATGGCTACATTTCACACTGTCAGAAAAGGATTCCTAACACTTAAATCTATTTTCAATGTCAATAAATTTCTCTTCTTGAGAAACACTTTTCTTGCCATTGCCAGTCTACATTTTACATCCTCTCTTCTTCAGCCATGATCTGTTATTTCACTGTCTGCATTGTAAAACTCATCTTCTACTTCAATTATCTCGTTTCCTAATATAATTCCCGCAGCTTCACCTGATATAATTTGACTACATTCTATTACCTTTATCTTGCTTTTATTGCTGTTTATCTTATATCCCCCTACTGCTTCTGCCTTCTGTAGGTGCAACTGTTCCTGCCAGCATTGCAAAAATGCCAGGTGCTTTGTGGCACAAAATTAACACTATGCTCAAATGTGTGTGAATTCCTAAAGGACCAAACTGCATAGGTCATCCATCCCTAGGCTTACACACTACATAAACTAAGATAAACTAACTTATGCTAAGAACAACACACACACCCACATCCGAGGGAAGACTAGAACCTCCGGCAGGAGTGGCCACGCAGCCCGTGACAGGACACCTCAAATCGTGTGGCCTTAACACTATGGAGGGAGGGGGAATTAGAGTCATTACATGCTTAAGAACATCCTTTTTCACCACTTAAGTATCTGCACAGGTGTGACAATACCACTAAACAACATGACAGCAAAAGGTACTGTATGGGTGAACGGTCATTCGACAACAAGCCATGAAGTAGGGCCCTGCAGGAGAAAATGAAAACTTGCCATGGGAGTCAATGTAAGGGGGAAGCAGAAAGTCCAGAACTGATTAGATATATACAAGGGGGTGTACACAACACACAGAAAGGACCGGTGGCTGACAGACAACTGAGCACATGGAAAGCACACATGGAAACCGCACGTGGTATTTTGCAAGGCTCAAGGCAAGTTCCATCGTGATTGAACTCAGCATTTCAACTACCCTGCCCAGATTACTCTTGCCTGCAGGTAAATACTTCCATCAGTTGGTCTGCTTATACTAATGCATCATGTGTGACCCCCATAGTAGTCGTCTGCACTTGTCTGTTGTGCTACCTACATCAGCTCATCTGTCTCCATCACGATGTTCACTGGTGAGGATATTAAACCTCTTCCTTTTATAATTTTTGCCAGTTGTTTTACATTTACTAGCTGAGATTTATTTTAGAACTCTGTCTTTCTCCCCTCTCACCTGTCTCATTTGTATGACCAAGCCTATACTCTCCCCTAACTCTGTCTTCTAGAATGAAATTTTCACTCTACAGCAAAGTGTGCGCTGTCTTCTGTTCATTCACCTACTAATGCAGTCCAATCATTCATGATTATTAGACTGTAATCTTCATTTACACACTAAATTACCTACTAAATATCCTCATTACCATTTTAAAATACAAATAAAACAAGAAGACTTTTCTTAACAATTTTATTTTTGTACAAAAGCCTACACTTTACTCAACTTTTTCACATAATTCCCACCAACATTAAGGCACCTACCATATTGTACAACCAGCTTTGAATACCATGCTGACAGAAATCTGTTGCCTGAACATAACTTTCGATGATTTAAGCATTCTGTAACAGTTGCACAAAGTACACTTCTTGACACTTGGGGAAACCCATCATATAATATCAAAATCATAAAGAGTCAGTTCTTTCTCACTTTTTCATCAAATTTCTGCATCAAATCATTTGTAATGACTGAAGGTCGCCCACTTCATTCCCCATCATGCACATTCATTCAGCTGAGTTTAAGTATCAATTATTAGAGAACATTTAAATTATCAAAAGTTTTGCTCGGGTGGCAGTTTGTATGAGTATAGTATTCAAAACTAGTTATATGATAAGGTAAGTACCTTAATGTTGGTGTAAATTATGTATAGAAGTAGGTTAAAGTACAGGCTTTTGTGTAAAAATAAAATTGCTAAGAAAAGTCTACTTGTTTTATTTTTATTTCAGAATGCTACTTAGAAAATTTTTTCTGTCTTTTCCTGTTGCATGTTCATCTGCTTGTGACATAGGCATGTATATCTGAAATACTGTTGTTGGCTTGGATTTGTTGCTGATTCTGATAAGAGCAACTTCATTGTGGGACAGTTCACAGTGACTTATTGTCCGCACTACCTTCCAATTCATAATGGTTTCTAATTCTGTTATATCATTTTCTGTTGCTGTTGACAATACCCTAACTTCAACTGACGGGAAATCCTTATCATCTTTCCATTTCACTTCACTGAGCTACACTATATTTAGACCGAGCCTCTGCAGTTACCTTTCCAGATTTTGTAACTTCCCTACCAAATTCAAACTTCTAACATTCCACACTCCAACTTGTAGAATTTAATTTAGAATATAATACAGCTATGATGATTCTTACTAATTTTAACACTTTTGAGTTGCAAGGGGAATAGACTTGCAACAGGCAGAGTAAAAATAAATGAAGTTCTCAATCAAACATTAAAAGGCACTCACACAACATACATATTTAAACAAGACTGGAATTGTCTTGTAAGAGGATGTGAGAATATAAAAGCAAAATTTGGTGTAAGGGAATGAACTGAAAAAATAAAAATAAAATAACGAAGAAACTATGGCAAAGATGCAGTAATTGACATTGAACAAGTATCTGAAAATTACTTCATATATGTTTGTATAGTTCATAGACACAGATAGCATATAATACAAATAATGAAATTAATTTCAGATAAGCTTTAGCAAGCCATTTGAGACATGGATGAAGGGAAGTTGCCTTGTAGGTGGTGTTTTAATAGAAGTTATTGAAGCTGGAGGTAAAGTAATACAAAATGCAAAACTAGTTGCAGGATTTCTGCAGGGCAAGACAATTCCTCAACAAGAGCACAATGGGTCATCTGCGAGCCACGAATGAAACTACAGAATGGAGCAATAAATATGAATTACTACTTTGCGTGATATCATAAGATTTTAAACATCATTTGACTCAGTTACGACAAAATTTATGCAGTCCTTGGGATATAAGTCACTGCTTCAACTTAAGTTAGTATACCGAAAAATGCAGCATCTTCCTCTGTGCTTTATCAAGATGGTGAGAAATCTGGAACTGAAAGAGGAATCAGGCAAGATGATTTTATACTACCAAAAATATTCTCACTAGTGCTTGAGAAGATTTCTCTGTTGAGCACCCTATATGTACCACCAGTAGTCCTTGGGAAAATTTTCAGCATCTGGGAATACAAATAATGAATAGATGTGCAGAAACATATATCTGAACTTTATTTGCTTAGCCAATGACAAGGTACTGCTTGTCTAGTGCAGATGAGTTTCAGTTATAAAGAAAAGAGATTAATAGAAAATGTCTGAAAGGAAACCTAAAAATAAATTACAATATGATTAAAAAGTGAATAACCAAAATATAAAGAAATGGTAGTTGAAGACAATGACGACAAAAAAAGGAAAGAAGAAGAGATAAAAGGGCATAGGGCACATTTAGTTAAGCCAAAAAGTTTTCAAAACTGAACTTCTGATGTGTAACAAAACAAAATCAATGTGAGTCACTAGGTTTGGCTTACAACAGTGAGACATGGCCTTCAAATGTGAAACACCATTCAAAAACTGAGTGTCACTCAGTGGGCAAAGGAGAGATGCATATTGGGAATTATTATGAGAGTCAGGAAAACAAACAAATTTATCAAGCAAGACATGAGGATGGAAATTCCAGCTGTAATGAAACTGGAATGAAAGTGAGTGGCACATCTAGCAAACCAAACGGATGGAAAATGAACCAGGGAAGTGGAGTGCCGGATTTCACAAAATAAGAAAATCCTGAGACTGTGACCTAATGGTGGGTGCCAGCATGTCCATCCCTCTTAAATAGGAGGAGAGGACTGCAGGTGATAGGAATATTACCATTTTCAGTACTACTGTCAGCTGTAATTTCAGTATCAATTATTGGCAACTGTATTTGATAGTAAACTTGGTGCATAGGAAGAATGATTTTCAAATGTCTTTGTGTGTGCTGTAATTAAACTAATCTTGTCTTCATGAGCCCTATGGGAGCAGTTTGCTGGGAATTATAGTATATTCCTCATTTATAACTAAGTATTGAAACTTTGTAAATAGGTTTTCTGTGAATAGTTTATATCTATCTTCAAAAGTCTGTCAGTCTGGTTTCTTTAGCAACTCCGCGACACTCTCTCAAGGATCAAAGAAACCTGTGACCATTCATGCTGCCTTCCTCTGTATATATTCTATATACCCTGTTAGTCCTATGTGGTGCAGGTCACACATACTTCAGCACAATTCTAAAATGGGTCCCATGAGTGAGTTGTCAGCAATCTCCTTTGTAAACTGATTGCATTTCTCCACTACTCCACCAATAAACTGAAGTCTAAATCCTGATTTACCCATGACTGAGCCTATGAGATCATTCCATTTCATATCTCTACAAAGTGTTACTCTCAGGTATTTATATGAGTTGACCAATTCTAACATGACTCATTGATACTATAGACACAGGAGGCTATGCTTTTTCTGTTTATGAATTGCACGATTTTACATTTCTGAACAATTAAAGCAAGCTCACAATCTTTGCACCACTTTGAAATTGTATCAAGATCTGACTGAATTATTGATGCAGCTCCTTCAGTCAGTATTTCATTATAGATAACTCCATCATCCACAAAAACTCTGGGGTTATGATTAACATTGTATGCATGGCCATTAATATACAGCATGAAAAGCCAGGGTCCATAAAAACTTCCCTGGGACACACCCAAAGTTACTTCTACATCTGTGAATGATCCACTGTGCAACATAACTTGCTGTGTCCTCCCTACCAAAAAAATCCACAATTCACTCACAAATTGCACTTGATAGCCCATATGATCATACTTTTGATGATAAGAATAGATGTGATACTGAGTCAAATACTTTTCAGAGGTCAAGAAATACTGCATATACCTGACTGCCTTAATACAAAACTTTTGGCACGTCGTGTGAGAAAAGTGAGAGTTGGCTTTCACATGACTGATGTTTTCAGGATCCATGCTGGCTGGCAAGGAGCACATCATTCTGTTCAAGATACTCATATGTCTGAACTCAGAATATGTTCTACGATCCTATAATAAACTGATGTCAAGTATATCTGACAGTAGCTTTGTTGTTTGCCTCTACCACCCTTCTTTTAAATGGGTGTGACCTGTGCTTTCTCCTAACTACTGGCCACAGATTTTTGTACCACAGATCTACTATTGATTATAGCTAAAAGAAGCACTAAATCAGCTATAAATTATCAAGTGTGATAAGGCTTCTGTCTGGCAATGGAGCTTTGTTTAGTTTTAATGATTTCACCTGTTTCTCAACATCACTGACAGTAACACTTATTTTCTTTTTCTTTTCAGTGATAAAAGGATTAAATTAGGGAATTCTCCTGGGTTTTCATTTGTAAAGGAACATTTTAAAATGGAGTTAAGGATTTCTGCTTCTGCTTTGTTATCCTCAACTTCAATTCCTATCTCATCCACGAGTGATTGAGCACTAACTTTGGTGCCACTGACAGCTTTTACATATGATCAGAATTTCTTTGGGTTTTGCAGAAGATCATTTAACAATAACCTGCTATGATAGTCTTTTAATGCTTCACGCTTTGCTCTCTTGACAGCCAAGAGAGTTTCATTTGGCGTCTCTCTATCTATAGCCATATGTTTTGTTTCACACCTTGCATGTCCCCAACCAACCACATTATCCTACTATAGAAAGGGAAGATATAGTTTAACATGGAGTCTGAACCATATGTCATTCATGGTATTATTCACACCATTGAGAGGTGAAGATCAGGCTAAGGGCAGACTGATAAATTTCCATGGCTTGACAAGGATTCAATATCACAAACTCCGGATCCAGGCACACACTTTACCGCTAGGATGCTGGGCCTGATTTCTAATGCAGCTACTCTCTCCAGATGCTCTAAGCATCCAACCTTGGGACTTGAAAGACAGGAAACTATCCGTTTTCATACTGATTCCCAGGCAGAATAGTTTTTTGAGAACCTCCAAATAAATTCTAGGGATGCTGCAGCAGTGTCATGGATCCTCTACTGCAGCAATTTCCCAGCATGTACAAGCAGAATTGTCCACCAGATCACTGGCATTAACATCACATGGCCTCCATCGTTTTTCTCTTTTGCCACTGGCTCCAGATTTGCCAAGGCATCGTGCACTGACATAGGAGAACAATAACTGCCAGATGCACATGCTTGCAGCACTTCATCTTTTATTACCACCATCTGTTCATGTCAAAGAAGCAGTGCCTTTTAATATTGGCATCGTCATTTTGGTACATAATATAGAATCTGTGGATCAATTTTGGTGCAACAGGACCATCAATTCTTTTGGGAATTGCTCTGCAGGAAGTGAAATCAACTTCTGTTCAAGAACTAATGTGTTCCTCTCCACAGCTGGCTGAAGCTTTAGTGATTGCTTTGTACTAAAACAGTCATTCTTTTGGCTGATCATGTTATGATTAGGCATCCTTGGGATTCGAGTAGTCATGTCTTCCTACTACTCCTTTGATGGACTGTGATTGTTTCCAGCCTCACCTACAAGTGGTTGCCGCCACTGTAATTCAATTTGTGTTAATTCTAATTGTTTTCATTAACAGCCTGGAAAACTTACACAATTAGTAACTCGTATGAACTATGGTAAATCTGGTATGGATTAATGATGACACTATGAAAAGGATAGTTGCTACTCACCATATAGCAGAGATAATGAGTCGGAGATAGGTACAACAAAAAGACTGTCGAACAAAGTTTTCAGCCAAGCAGGCCTCCTTCAGAAATAGGCAACACGCACGCGCTCACATGCACGCACGTGCGCGCATGCACGCGCACATGCGCACGCGCACACACACACACACACACACACACACACACACACACACACACACACACACACACACACACACACACACACACACACACACACACACATACACATACAAGCGTGCATGCGCGCGCACACACACACACACACACACACACACACACACACACACACACACACGCACACACGCGCACACACACACGCGCACACTCACACACACGCGCACGCACACACAATCACACACACACACACACGCACACGCAATCACACACACGCACATGCACACACACGCACGCACACACAATCACGCACATACACACTGACGCAAATGCAACTCACACACACATCACCGCAGTCTCTGGCTGCCATGGCAAGACCGTGAGCAGCAGCGCAAGATGGGAGAAGCAAACTGGTTGGTGGTAAGGAGGTGGCTAGGGTGGGGAGGGGGTGGGATAGTGGGGTAAGGGCAGGTGATGGGGAAGTGGTGTTTGTGGAAGCATTATAGGAATGTGGTGGGGAGAGGGTACGTCAGCTAGCTGCAGTTGGGCGGTTAGACAGAGGGCAGTGGGATGAGGATGGCAGCGGAAAAAGAGGAAAGTAGAGAAGTATGAATGATGCATCACTTATTCTGTGTTTCAGTGTATTCAATGAAGTGTTTATTAATGACTTTTGTAATCTAAGTTGGCGATGGCAAAACTATGAATATGCATTTTGGCAAGATTAAGGCTTAAAGTGCTTGCAGTGAAATAATTTGTACAGTGGAGGCTGATACTGAAAGGATTTAATAGTATAAAATTTGATTTTTATTTTTCACTTGATGTCTGTCAGTGCCTTCTGCATGGCGGCTAGTTGCAGCAGATCAGTCACGTTGCAAAACTGGACAGAACCACTTTGAAACTCACGTGTTAAACCATCAGCAGCTAAACTCGCATGTTACTGACAAGGTAACACTACCAAACTGTGCGTCTACGATTTTGATGAGTTTGGAGGTGGTCACGTGGGGGCGGAACCGCGGCCAGCTGCTGGGAGCGGACACACCTTCTGCTGTCTTCTGCTGGCAGCTTCTGACCCGACCAGACGCTCTCCTCTCCTGCTCTTGTGGGAGGCACCCCATGCAGTTTTGGCAGCTTCTCTAGGCCTTTACTACAGTAAACAACAACGCTCTTATAAAAATGAATAACTCCTTCACCTCAACATGTGCCTACTGCTTTCCCTTCCTCGCCAATCCTGACATGTTAACAAATTCTTCTTCTTTTCATCTTAGTGTTGTCCCATGTCTTCACTGGGTCAGCGTGTTAATTTGTATTTGGAATTTTAGTGATGGCCTTCCCGTCACCATCTCTTCTCCCCCCCCCCCCCCCCCCCTCATGATGGAATCTACATACCCCATTTTTCTGTGCATAGTGTTAACCCATATGAAAGTGTTAGAAGATTTTCTAAATGCTTTGTGAACTAACTGATTCAGCTATTTTCTTCTGCAGAATATTCAGGATGTTTAGTTTGGTTTCCATAATTATGAGCAGCCCCTAATTTATAAGGGGCATTCAAATGAAACCAGGTCACTAGTGTAAAGTAATGGTAACAATTTTATTAACTCAGAAATGTAGTTATACACAGTACACATACTCAAAAATAGTCACCACAACTGTTGGCACATTTATCCCATGGTGACACTAGCCAGTCGATTCCATCCTTGAAGAAGCAAGTAGGCTGCTATCGGATGCAGGCTTGGACCCAGTCACACACTCGTCCTCTGTTGCGAATCGATGTCCGCGAATAGCTTGTTTTAGAGGTCTGAACACACACAAGGTGAAAGGTCAGGACTGTACAGTGGGTGTTCCAGCGTTTCCCACCGAAACTGCTGCAATGCTGTCTTCATCGCACTGGCCGTGTGCGGGTGGACATTATCATGCAGAAGGATAACCACAACACTTCAACAACTCAGACTGTACTCCCTGAGCACAGCCTTCACCCATCAATACATTTCATAGCCTCCAACTCCCTTCGCTGCCAAAAATCAGATCACGCCTTGTTGCTCTTGCGTACTCACCTGCATGTTTGGTAGTGGATGATAACTGGTGTAACCACACTGGCACTATACAACATCAAACAGTGTGCACGCTTCAGTCTCTCTACCAATAGATGGCACCACCATATCATATGTGGTGAGATCTTATGTGTAAGGCAAAGGTAGGTGCACTGACCGGGTTTCATTTGCATAAACCTCAGAATAGAATAGTGGAACAGATATCAGCAAAAACAACTGCAAATGCTGTGGGTAGCAATTCTGTAAACATATTCCAGAAATTTCAATCTTTTTTTCCCCTACCTGATTAATGTGTGTGGTGCATCATAAACAATTTTACCACTGGACAGTTTTAAATGAAATTTTAGAGATTCATCAATTTAAAAAGATGTATGAACTTATCATTTGCTAAAACAGGAGACGTCTGAGCAGGACTGATATATATACACTCCTGGAAATTGAAATAAGAACACCGTGAATTCATTGTCCCAGGAAGGGGAAACTTTATTGACACATTCCTGGGGTCAGATACATCACATGATCACACTGACAGAACCACAGGCACATAGACACAGGCAACAGAGCATGCACAATGTCGGCACTAGTACAGTGTATATCCACCTTTCGCAGCAATGCACGCTGCTATTCTCCCATGGAGACGATCGTAGAGATGTTGGATGTAGTCCTGTGGAACGGCTTGCCATGCCATTTCCACCTGGCACCTCAGTTAGACCAGAGTTCGTGCTGGATGTGCAGACCGCGTGAGACGACGCTTCATCCAGTCCCAAACATGCTCAATGAGGGACAGATCCGGAGATCTTGCTGGCCAGGGTAGTTGACTTACACCTTCTAGAGCACGTTGGGTGGCACGGGATACATGCAGACGTGCATTGTCCTGTTGGAACAGCAAGTTCCCTTGCCGGTCTAGGAATGGTAGAACGATGGGTTCGATGACGGTTTGGATGTACCGTGCACTATTCAGTGTATATATATATATAAAAATCATATCTTATGCATTAGAACTAAAAGTATTGCAGCTTGAGCTGTTAGGTACAAAAAGGATAATATCCTAAGCATTTAGAATTCAACTAAATTTCTAAACAGAAGAAAAAGGTGAATAATAGGGAAATGTGAGTAGTAAGTGAGTGCTGGTTTAAGGTGGTTTAAACAAAATATTAGAACCAAATTCTGGTCATGGAAGGCCCTGAAATAACTCAGTACAGTAACAGACCACACTTAGCTCCACCAAAGCACGTTCATTATTTGATCAGGTGTAGATACAGAAGTTCTGATAAATAATAATAATTTCATGTATCTGACTGTATGCCTATATACCAGACAAACTGAATTATAGTGAGAGGGAATGTAATATATTTTCCACTGAGAAAGCTATGACTGTTATGAACGTTGTGAATATAACTCATTGAAGTTGGACACCAGGCCATTAATTTACATCTCATCAACTAGATTAGAGTGGTTCATTGTTCTCTCATACCACTTCATGTGATCACCAGAACACTTTTTCAGAGAAACTTGAGACAACAATTCAGTTCCAATTATCCTTATTTTAATGAAGGTTTGTTGCCTGCAAGAAAGGAAATTAGCAATTGTAAATACAAATTTGAAAGTTGAATTGAATGATTTATCTTAAAAAAAAAAAGGATGTGTATGTCACTTAAACCACACTGCATCAATGTATTAGTCAAAACTTGTATAATTTGTAACATTGCCATTCTGACTTTTCTACAGCATATTGCATTTCCTGTACATCTTGTTTAGTTTTTTGCATGTTCCATGGATCATATTCTGATATACTGCTATGAAGTGGAACAGTGAGCAGGTTGACAAATAAGGTACCTTTTTTGTGAAAACATGGTCAGTTGTTGGCCGTTATTTTTGAAAGTCTTAATCTACAACAAAAATTTGGTAAATGTAACTCAACCACAAACTCCTACTCAGAAACTGATATATGGAATACAAGGAGTTGCCAGACTGAAATAATTTAAAATCATTTTTAAAGCTTTCATTATTTGCCAGCACCTTTAATTCACAAAGAAGAAGGCTGAATATTTTACGACTGCACACTTAGTTAGTTTGTGTGTAAGAGTAAGGTTAAGTTGCGCATAGTGAAGATTGTTTTTATTCCTAGTGTCATAATTACACATACTACTATTAGTTTCAAATTGTGCTTGACTCTTCACAACAGACTTCAGAAGAGAGTCAATTTATTGTGAGGCTGGTGGTGGTATGCCTAATTTTTTAAACAGTTGCCTACATCAATTTTGCAGTCTTCTGAACTAGTTTGATGTGGCCCGCCATGAATTTCTCTTCTGTGCCAACCTCTTCATCTCACACTAGCACATTCTTCTTGTCAATGTTTACTGTAAGCTCTCCTCATTGGGGAAAATCTCCTTACTTTTATCTTATCAGTCTACCTAATTTTCAACATCCTTCGGCAGCAACACATTTCAAATGCTCTGATTGTCTTCTTTTCTTGTTTTCCCACATTCCATGATTCAATTCTATAAAATGCTGTGATCCATATATACATCCTCAGAAACTTCTTCCTCGAATTAATGCTGATATTTTATACCTCATCACTTCCCACCAGTTAAATATGAAGTTAACAATTTACTCGTAATATTTGAGAAGGCACTAACATACAAGGGTGGTTTGAAAAGTTCTTGGAATCACCATGAGAGGTCAGTGCAAGCGCAACAAGTTGTTCATGTGACATTCATTGGACTGTTGCCTGTAAACACGTGCCACGTCAGTGCTCTTGGAAGAGAGCTGTGGTAGTGACATGGCTCTGTTGTTGTACCCGCATAGTGATTTGCGAAGATGGAAAAAATCAAAAACTTTGTAAAGAAAGGTATGAAAGCAAGAGACATTCATGCTGATTTCCAGAAATCATTGCAAAAGTGCACAAAATGGTCATGGAGGACCGCCTATTGAAAGTGCATGAAACTGCTCATGTTTGCAAGATGTCATCTGAACTGAAGAATTAGAAATGAAAAATTTATCTGCAAGATGGGTGCCGTGACTCTTGATGCTGGATCAAAAACATGTGCTGTCACTATGGCAAAATTACACAAATTAAGGTATGAATTGTTGTCACACCTGACGTGGCTCCGTCAGACTTCATCTCTTCCCGAAACTGAAAATTTTTCTTGGAGGATGAAGATTCACTTCATACGTAGAATTGATAGCTGGAGTTGACAACTATTTTGCAGGCCTGGAGGAAACTCATTTTTGAGATGGGATCAAGGCACTGGAACATCATTGGACCAAGTGCATTAATCTACAAGGAGACTACTTTGAAAATTAAAAAAAAGATTCAAAGAGGTAAGTACTTTTTTTATAATTCCAATCCAAGAACTTTTCTAACCAACCTCTAAGTTTCTCCAAAAGAATGTTGTGCCTTGCACAGTCAAACACTTTAGACAGATCACAAAATTCCCAATAGGTGAAAACTGTAATTCAGGTATCTTAATAAACAGCCAGTGAAATGGATGGCGTCTTCACTTGTTAGGCCCTTGTGGAATCTAAGTTGTGACTGACTCAGAATCTTGTATTTGCAGATATTCTTAAATACATTACATATTCAAAAAAATTTGGGAAGCAAGTTAATAGTGAAATAGGACAATGGTCATAAATATCTGTCTAATACCTTTCCTAAAGAGGGGTCTAACAATGATGTACTTCACCACTGTCTGGAAAAATGCTGTGTGAAAGTGATGGATTAATTTATGTATTCATGTACAAATTACAACATAAAATATATATAAACTGAAAAAAGCAAAGTATATTTAAAATGCAAAATATGTATGTTTACATAAAAACATACTAGCCAAATACAGAAAAACATAATCAAAAATATATCACATTTCACTCATCCAGAATTTGGTGTAAGCTGCAGCTGTCTTGGTATAATTCATGAGGTCCTCTCAAGTACACTCTCTGTGTGTATCCACTAACAGGCATTTTAGAAGGTGTTTCATTGTTTGTGGTTCACTACACACACACTTATCAGTGTCTGTGTAGTCTCGCCTTTTGATAAATTGTTTTGATTGCCGCAAGCCTGTGCGAAGTCGGTTCAATGTTTCCCAGTGTTGCTAGCCCAGATGGGAGCCCTGGGGTAGAGCTTCACTTGTGATAAGAGCTTCTAGATATTCTTCTTGCCATAATGAGTTTATGTACGTTTCAGCTGGTTGTACTGAGTATATGAAACTTCATCTAGATTTAAGCCATTTGGGCACGGGTTGACTGTATAGTCTGTAATGCTGGTCATTTATCTATCTGTTCCAAAATCTCAGGAATGGTCTTCTGACATTTGGTGAGCACTACCCAATAATGAATATAAAAGGTCCACTCTAATAGGTCTGAGGTAACCAGCTGTCTTCCCGCAGGTATTATTTAGGACTGTGTCTATTTTTAAAGTGTGATGAGATCTTTCCTGAATTGGACATCCATACTCAGCAACTGGCAAGTGCTGTGGAAGAGAATATGTTCATGATGGCATCCCACTTGGCAGATGTCAGTTTGTTCAGTATGCCATTACATGTTCTTATTTTAGGTTTTGCTTTCTCGATATGTTTCTATGTTAAGGTTCTTTTGCGAATGATGCCCAAATAGGATGGATGGGGACAGTTGTTCAAGTGTGTACCATTACAGATGATATTACGCTTATTTCCTGCCTCTTGATTCTTAAGGTGAAAAATATACACTTCCACTTTATACAGGTTTTGTTTTAGAAGATTACATCTGTAGTAGTTTGTGAGCATTGTCAGATCTTCACTCAGGCTACTTTCAATTTCCGTAAAAGGTTTTGCATGGTATGCAATTGCTCCATTATCTTATCAACTCCATGAGAATTCTTGCTTCTAAGAGTTAATCATTTTTCCAATTTCCCTAGAATAATTTGGCATGATCTTGAACTGAATGAACGGTTGCGGTGTTTATTATTGTATATGCTTTTTCTTTTGAGTTGATTGTACCAAGTTTCTCAGTCACTTTTAAAAAGTGGTTGTTAAAGAGCCTTGCTATATGTATGGTGACATAGATTATTTGGAGCTTATCTTTAACTATTAGATCATTATGTTCCCAGCTAGGTTTTCTTTATAACTAACCTCCATATTGTTTTGATTTTATTTTCAGAATTATTAAACTCTGACATATCATGCAAGTTTGTTTTTTATTTCCTCATAAGTCATTGTATCCATGCACTAGGGTTAATGTCTTTAACTTGTAATCAAAATGTCCTTGGTATCAGGTCTAAACCTAGCCACTGCTTAAATTTTAAATAAAAACCATCAGCAATAGTGGTTCAAGACTTCTGTTATAAGGAATCACCTTTACTCTGCCACTGGCCTTGTCAAAGAAGGTGAAGGAGTGGACAGAATATCAGATCAACCTTAAGGCCTTGGATGGGAAACTGCCATAAAAGATTAAGGAATGAGCAACAGTCAACAGCATGAGGATGCAGAAGGAAACTGAAACCACTGCTTTAAAGAAACGTAATGAGTACCCACAGTGCAAAACACCTGGCCTGTAATAAAGAATGCATCAAGATGATCTCTCCAAAAGATTCTGCATTAGACTCCCTTTCAAATCTCCACAAGGGTACTGCCAAGGGAGAAGTGACCATAAGAAACAGACTGTATAAGCAACAAAAGGGTAACATTCTATGAGTCGGAGTGTGGAAAGTGTGAAGTTTAAACACGTAAGCAAGCTAGAAAACCTGGAAATGGAGACAGAAAGACACAATCTAGTTCAGTGGTGTGCAGACTTGCTAGTATTGCAGGCCACAAGCATCTTACTGTGACTATGTAAGGGCAACAAGTTCAAAAATAACATGCTGTGAAATGAGTTGTTATTCTGAGTTGGGACCCCCCCCCCCCCCTGCCCCAATGCTAGATAGGTTACTAGGCTCAAAACAACTAAGTTCTACAAGGGCCCACTCTCTCCTTCTTGGGATGGAGTGCCAGATGTCTGGAAAAAAAATCTGCAAGAACAAATGGTGAGACATGTGGTCACAGTAAGTGAATCCCTAATCTAGATATAGTGGGAGACACTTACATGAGATTGAAAGATTATAAGAACTTCTGGTCAAATATAGGGTAATATCAACAATAGGACAAAACAGTGTAATGATAATATGATTCATTATGAATAGGAAGGTAGGGCAAAGGGTGAGTTACTATGAACACCTGAATGATAGGGCTGTTCTTATTAGAACCAACAACAAACCCAAACCAACAAGTATGGTTAAGTTATAAATGCTGATGTCATGAGCAGAAGATGAAGAAGTAGAGGACTACAGAAGGAAAGAGAACTGCTAATTTAGTAGGTGAAGGGAAATGATGGTCTAACAATAATCAAGGACTGGAACGTGGTAGAAGGAGGATGAATAGAACACAGAGTTGTGGAAGAGTATAGGCTTTGTAGAAGGAGATCAGAACAACCAACTGAGTTTCGCAAATGAATTTCAGCTTGTAACAGGGGTGTAGCCTATCCCCCAACATTACTCAATCTGTACGTTGACCAAGCAGTAAAGGAAACCAAAGGAAAATCTGGAGCAGGAATTGAACCTCAGGGAGAAGAAATACAAACTTTGAGCTTTGACAATGACATTGTAATTCAGTCAGAGACAGCAAAGGACTTGGAAGAGAAGGTGAACAGAATGGACAGTGTCTTGACTGGAGAACACACGATGAACACCAATAAAAGCAAAACAAGGGTGAACAAATGTAGTATAATTAAGTCAGGTAATGCTGAGGGAATTAGATCAGGAAACAAGACACATAAATTAGTAGATGAGTTTAGCTATTTGGGCAGCAAAATGACAGACCATGTCCAGAGTAAATAGGATATAAAATGTAGATTGGCAATGGCAACAAAAGTGTTTAAGAAGAGGAGAAATTTTTTACTTCAAATATAAATTTAAGTGTTGGGAAGTCTTTTCTGTAGGTATTTGTATAGTGTGTAGACATGTATGAAAGTGGAACATGTATGATAAACATTTAGACAAGAAGAGAATAGAAGCTTTTGGAATGTGATGCTACAGAAGAATGCTGAAGATTAAATGGGTAGATTGTATAACTAATGAGGAGGTGCCGAATAGAACTGGAGAGAAAAGAAATTTGTGGTACAACTTGGGAAGGGTGTGCGTTAAAAATCAGAGGGAGACCACGAGATAAGTACAGTAAGCAGATTCAGAAGGATGAAGATTGCAGTAGTAATTTAGGTATGAAGAGCCTTGCACAGGACAGAGTAGCAAGGAGAGCTGCATCAAGCTAGTGTTCAGACTGAAGGCTACAACAACAACACTGAATACACTATTCAAGAGTCACAAGAGGAGGTGGTATACTTGGAAAAGGCTCAGAGACATACTAAGATTCCAGCTGTATTGCATTATTATGATCAGATGGATTCCAAAACCATGTAGTGGATTGTAAGGCATTCCCAGGAGCAGGTGTAGACTGTGATGTAGACTGAAGTACTGAGGAATAATGAGATGCATTTTATATTCTCTAGGGCTGTGGGTACTGTGATAGTGAATACCACTCTAGGCAAATCATTTGAAGAGGAATAGACATCTCTAAAAAGGAAAATCATAGAAAGCTAAGATGAAATTGCTGCAGGAAACGGTCAAGGGAAGTTCTGATTCAGCAAATAGAAAAGTCAAAACAACATTTAGTGAAATTAAAAGCAAGTGATGATGAAGTCCCATACTCCTTGACAGAGCGTAGGGGAATGATGCAGGAGACCCGCACCACTGTACTAGGCAAGGCCCTAGTGGAGGTGGTTTGCCATTGTCTTCCTCTGACCGTAATGGGGATGAATGATGATAATGATGACACAACAACACCCAATTATCTCAAGGCAGGTGAAAATCCTCGACCGCGCCAGGAATCGAACCCGGGACCCCACACTCAGCAAGCGAGAACACTACCACGAGACCACGAGCTGCGGACATTAAAAGCAAAAGCATCAGCAATAAGAATACATTGTTGGGTATTCCTCTTTTAAACGCAGAGAAGAAGTAATAAATGTGGAAAAAACACATTAAAGGCCTCTGCGAGGGAGAAGCCTTAAGTGATGACATGACTGAGGAAGAAATGGGAGCCTTATCAAAGGTAGAGAGGATCCAGTATTAGAGTGACAATTGAACAGAGCTGCAGTAAACTTATGATCAAATAAGGCAGAAGGGATATAACATTCTTTCAGAATTTCTAAAATCGATGTGGTTGTGGTGGCCAAATGGTTATTTAAGTTAGTATGTAGGATCTATGAGATTGGTGACACACCATCAGATTTTTGAAAAAATATCATCCACACAATCCTGAAGGTAGCAATGGCAGATAAGGGTGAAAACTGTCACACAATCAGCTTAGCAGCTTATGCATCCAGGTTGCTGACAAGAATAATGTCCAGAAGAATGGAAAAGAAAACTGACAGCCTCTTAAGTGAAAGATAAAAACACCATAGAGACAATTCTGACATTGCACTTGATAATGGAATACTTCAATGTCCTGACCCCTAAGGGGGTGAAATGGGGAATGAAAGGTTTTTTGAAAAAAATGTTGCTACTAAGGCAAGTTTGAAACTACAACTATGAAAATTAGTATTTGTTTCTCGGTTAGAACTGAACAAACCCATGTTCCAGTGTTTTTGAAAATTCAACCAATAAGTGATAAAATAGTGGGTGAAAGCTTTTTGAAAATAAATCATTATTAAATCACAACTGAAGCATTTTTAAAGCTACGTCTGTCAAAACTGGGATTTGACATCTTGGTTAGAAATAAAAACAAAGTGTTTCTCTGTGTTTTTGAAATTTCTACATCCTAAGGGAGTGAAATAGGGGATGAAGGTTTTCATGGAAATGTTTTATTATGCAAGCATTTTTGAAGCTAAATCTATGAAAATTTGTATTTGGCTTCTCAGTTACAAATAATAAAATACGTGTTTCACTGTTCTACAAAATTCAACCCATAAGAGGATGAAAATATTTAAGAAAATATTTCATTATATTAAAAGTTTTTAAAGCTAAATCTGTGGAAATTGATATTTCATTTCCTGGTAAGATATAAATAATTACGTGTTTAGAAGTCAAAGTTTCTATGGAAATATCACCACAAGAATGCAGAATGTACGATTAATAAAAACCTGGGATTCCAGCTACCAGAATCACTTTATGGTCAGAAATATGTTCAGAAAAGACCATGTTTGTATGGCCTTAATGTGTGTGTAAAGTTTAGAAGGTGCTGCAATTTGTGAACAAAGTAAAAAACCAGTTAAAGAAAAAAAAAATTGGTGCAGACCATATAATCCACATGAGTGAAGCAGAGGGCAATAAACTAGTCAAGATATAAGAAAAATCAAGATATGTTCATAGGATCTGCTGACCTATTAAAGGTTTTTAACAGGATACAATAGTGCAAGTGTTCAAACTTATGACAAAAATAGGAGTAAACTATAGAGAAAGATGGGTAATATACAATATATACATGAACCAATAGGGAACAATAAGAATGGAAGACCAAGAAAGAAATGCTCAGATTAAAAAGGATTTAAGACAGAGATGCAGTTTTTGACTACTACTGTTCAATCTATACATTGAAGAAGCAATAATGAAAATAAATAAACGTTCAAGAGTTGGATTAAAATTCAGGATGAAGGGATATCAAAGATAAGATTACCTGATGATATTACTATCCTCTACAAAAGTGAGGATGAATTGCAGAATAGAGCATGGAATATGGACTGAAAGTAAACTGAAGAAACAAAGTAACGAGAAGTAGCAGAAATGAGAATACTGAGAAACTTAACATTAAAACTGGTGATCACAAAGAAAACAAAGTTAAGGAGTTCTGCTACCCTGGAATGAAAAGAACCGATGACGGACGAAGCAAGAACATAAAGAGCATACTATAACAGACAAAGAGAGCATTTGAGGTCAAAAGAAGTTTACTCGTATCAAACACAAGTCTTAATTTGAAGAAGAAATTACTGAGATTGTGTGTTTAGGACACAGCATTGTCTGGTATGACTGTGTGAAAACTGGAAAAGAACAGAATCAAAGTGTTTAAGATGTGGTTCTATAGAAATGAAAATAAGTGTATTTACAAGATGAGGAATGTGTAGGTTATCTGCAGAATCGGTGAACGAAGGAACAAATGGAAAACACTGACAAGAAGAATGGGCAGGATGATGCGACAAGTGTTAAGGCACCGTAGAATAACTCCCAAGGTACTGGAGGGAGCTGCAGAGGATAAAACTGTAGGGAAAGACAGATAATGGAATATGACCAACAAACAACTGAGTCCATAGGGAACAAGTGCTGCTGAGAAATGAAGATGTTGGCACAAGAGATGAATTCATGCAAGCTGCATCAAGCCAGACAGAAAAAAAACAGCTCTCCATAATAAAGAACAAAACTTTTTGTAACATGAAAACTGTTGTACATCTGCTATTGTGCTGACATTTTATATAGGTCTCTCTTTCTACTAAATGATACCGTAATGCCTTTTGTTACCTTAGGTTTCACTGATATTCACCTTGTGTCAGTGCTGGCATATTTCAAGTTTTCATTGGAGAACAGCTGATAAAGCTGGAGAGAAATTTACTTAGAAATGCATTAACTTTAGAATTTCCACCCACTGCGTCATGTATCTCATTCGATTTGATTATTTTCTGGTCTTTCTAAAAGTGTCTGTTGTGATGTCATTTAATATTCCTATGGTTTTTGTAGCTGTTGTCTGTTATGTTGAACTGGCCACCATGGTCTGATAATCTTTCTAAAATTGGATAACACCAACTTTGATTGACTACATCCTCACATGCATAGCTGTTGCCTATTCAAGTGCCACTGTCCTGCATAATTCTGATGGGAATGTTTACAAATGTGGGTAGACTGAATGTGTTAAGTAAAATTTTTATATCTTGCTTTGTTCAGAATCCTTCAAAATATTAATACTGAAATCACCACAAATTATTATTTGGTTCCTTTTGTCAGACAATGACAAAATAAGGTTCTGAATTTTTCTGATAATTTCTGAATATTTCCCAATGGAGATTTGTGCAGTTTAAAAATTGCAATTCTACTCTCAGCAGCATGACTTTACATGCACTTGCTTCCATTTGTTGTTCTGAGTATAAACTACTTGGGTCTATAGTTCTGAATTTTTGACGGTTTTTTGCATACAATTCCTCCTTTTCCACAGTGATTCTGCAATAGGAAGCTACTAATGCATAATCTTCATCATTTAACAATTCTGTTTGTTTTTACACGATGATCGGACAGGCCAAGTACATCAACTAATCATACAATGCAGAATTTGCCTTGACGGCCACATATAATAAAACACTGTTTTTGAGAGAGGGAAGGTAAACTGGGCCTAGATCCAATCTGCCTGGCAGGTTAACAACGTGGTTGGTGTGCCGTCCAGCTTAAATGTGGTTTTCAGGTGGTTTCCCAAAACCCACGAAGTTGGCTAGTAACCAAGTTCCACTTCATTTGCATGATTTACTAACATTTAGAAAAACTATCTCTCACTTTTACAGGAATATCACTACACACAGACAGTTGTGGTACACATATTCATGCATGGAAGCACGAAGAGTATCTGGCCACTCTTTAAATTAACCCTTGAATTATTATTTTTGAACAAGAAGTTTTTCTCATTTTGTGTGGCGCTCTTTAGTGGAAATTGAAAGTAAATTTTGATAAAAAAAAAAGTAACTGGGGTGCCACTAATTTAAAAAACGCAGCCAAATAAAATAAAAAGATAATTTTAAGTTATTACACGGCACAAATAAATTTATCACTAAGAGAGAGAAAATTAATGATTCAATATTTTGTATAACCTGACCACGCACATCGTTTATTGGCATACGCTGATCATTAATATTACGCATTATGCACCTAAGGGCTGCCCGAAACATAGGAAAGTCGGCAGGCAAGGTTAATGTTGCTGAAAAGAAATGTTGGTGAACAATAATAATTATTCATATACTGATGATACTTTTACATAGATAAATACTTTACACACCTTGAAAATATCTTTCAAGTACAGCTGCCTGTTACAAAATCAGTCGAGAGAGTGATCGTTAAGAAAGAGATATCAAGAGAGAGCAAGCCAGATACCACTCATGTTTATCTACAAGTAGACAACTGAAGGCAACTTTGCTGTCATTTTTCCTCAGTCTCTTCCTGTTCTGAAAGCCTCTTCAGTGGAAAAATATCTGACAGACTTCGCTGCGCTCCTTTCCGGTGCTGCTGATCGCATAAAATTTGATTGTTGATGCCAGCTGCTCTGCATCTGATGCATTATTTGCCAATTAAAAAATACAATTGCTCTTGCACATCTAAGGATTAATTACAATATTATATAGTAATACAATTTAAAGGCACGGAATTAATACAAAAGTGCAGTGTTTCTTATGTAGGTTTACATGAATTATTTTAGTTTTGGGGCTTAAATTTATTTATGCATAAAAAGAAACATTTCACCCTGTCAAATCTGTAAATAATCATGTCTACCCTGCACCAACTGGGGACAGGGGTACACGAAAATGTAGAAGAATCATACAATGCAGGCTTTCACAGCACTCATTTTAGTGCAGAATACTAAATGTGCTCTGAAATTTGTCTGTTCTTGCAGGATTTATAATTTCAGTTACTTTAATCTCTTTCAGTACTGCCTATCTGGATGAAGAGATTAATTACACACACACACACACACACACACACAGGGTGGTCCACTGATCGTGAACAGGCCAAATATCTCACAGGTCAAACGGATATCAAATAAGTTTTGTTAAATAGGAACCCTCATTTTTTATTACTTATTCATGTAATACGTAAAGAAATATGAATGTTTTAGTTGGACCACTTTTTTCGTTTTTTGATAGATGGCGCTGTAATAATCACAAACGTATAAGTACGTGGTATCATGTAACATTGCGCCAGTGAGGACGGTATTTGCTTTGTGATACATTACCCGTATTAAAATGGACCGTTTACCAATTGCAGAAAAGGTTGATATTGTGTTGATGTATGGCTATTGTGATCAAAATGCCCAACAGACGTGTGCTATGTATGGTGCTCGGTATCCATGCTGGTTGGCATTGAGGAGGTCGTTCCGTTAAAGAAACCTCATTATGTTTGAGCTCAAAATATATTCTAAGAGTCTACAACTAACTGATGTCAAGGATATTGGACAGTAATTTTGTGGATAACTTCTACTACCTTTCTCGTAGAAAGGTGTGACCTCTGCCTTTTTCTAGGAACTGGGTATGGTTTTTTGTTTGAGGGATCTATGATACATTATAGTTAGAAGAGGGGCTAACTCAGTTACAGGGATTCCATTGGGGCCCTGGGGCTTTGTTCAATTTTAATGATTTCAGCTGTTTTTCAACAGTTTAGTTAATTAGTTATTTTCTGCTTTGACCCTTGCGACTTCTCGCAAATTTTAGTGAGTTTTGGCCTTCCACTATCGTCGTCTACCTCAGATTTCATCTCGTTTTTTCCCCCCTTGTGCATCCATTTCATCCTTTTCACATGTATATGGGTGTATTTTTGCGTAATTTTTCGGATGTAATTCTACTTTCTTATGTCATTTTTTGCACCACCATGGATCCATGCTCCTTCCACCTGCATCAATACAGAAAAGTTTCCTTAATCCTTGCCAGACCCCAGTCCCACATACTGTTCCAGTGTTGTTTCTTGGCTCATGAAATGCCCCCTTATGGCCTTATCATCAAATTACTCATCTGCGGTTGCCACCCCTCCTTACGAAGCTCAGTCCTCCTTGCAGTACCTTCTCTCCATCTGCAAAATTCTCCTGCTATGCAATCCCAAATTCCTGGAACCCATAACACTGAAACTTTTGCCCTGCAGAAACTTGAGCAACATGCCCAACGCCACCTCAAAAAGCTCTCCATCCTACTCACTTCCTACTCACTTCTACAACCACCTCCAAACCTCCCCCACGCCCCCTCATAGCTGACAAACCCTGTCTTGCAGACCTACTACATTTACCCCACCCTACAAAACTCCCTCCCACCACCACACAGAACCTAAACATACCAGCAACACAGTTATGAACCTTACTCCCACAGAAATATCAGTCCTTTCCAAAGGCCTCACCTTTTGCCCCACTCCCAAATTCAACCATGCAGTTAAAGACCTTCTCTGCTTCTCCCGATCCCTACAGTGGAAACACTTTTTTGCTACCAACCCAACCAATCAGACTCAACCAAAGACCAATAATGAACCTTTCCTAACTCAGTTCACTCCTTCATCCAACCATGATCCACCCCCACTACCTCCAAACCACCCCATGCTAACTTTCCAGAATTTCTGAACCTGAAACCTTGCCTCAACATCATTCCCCAAATCCCTCAACATGCAAACTAACCTTACATCCGCAGAAAGAACCGCAGTCCACCATCTAAAAACTGATCCCAACCTTATAATCCTACCTGCTGACAAATGCTCCACCACCGTTGTTTTGAACCACAAGGATTACGTGGCAGAAGGACTCCATCAGCTGTCAGATACTTCTACCAACAAACCATGACACAGTGATCCCATTCCAGTAATCCAGCAGGATCTCCAGTCACTACTCAAATCCTTAGGCCCATCCCAGAAACTCTCCCCAGAGTCCATCTCTCTACTTACCCCTACCACTCCCCACACTCCCACCTTCTACATGCTTCCTAAAGTCCATAAACCTAAACACCCAGGACGCCCCATAGTGGCCGGTTACTGTGCCCCCACGGAGAGAATCTCTGCTCTCATAGACCAACACCTTCAACCTATTACCCGGAACCTATCCTCCTATATAAAAGACACCAACCATTTCCTTGACCGACTCTCCGCAGTTCCTGTCCCTTTACCACACAGTGACCTGCTCATCACTATTGATGCCACATCCCTGTACACCAACATTCCTAATGCCCATGACCTTACTGCTGTCGAACACTACCTTTCCAGATGCCCTATGGATTCCAAACCAACAACCTCCTTCCTAGTCTCCATGACCAACTATATCCTCACCCACAATTACTTCTCCTTTGAAGGCATTACCTACAAACAAGCTATGGGCACCCGCATGGCACCATCCTATGCTAACCTATTCATGGGCCACCTAGAGGAATCCTTCCTAAAAACCCAGAATCTTAAACCCCTCACCTGGTTCAGATTCATTGATGACATCTTTGCTATCTGGATTGAAGGTGAGGACACCTTATTCACATTTCTCCAGAACCTCAACAACTTCTCCCCCTTTTGCTTCACCTGGTCCTACTCAACCCAACAAGCCACCTTCCTAGATGTTGACCTTCACCTCAGAGATGGCTACATCAGTACCTCTGTCCATATCAAACCTACTAACCATCAGCAATACCTTCACTTCGACAGCTGTCACCCATCCTATACCAAGGAGTCCCTTCCATACAACCTAGCCACCGGTGGTCATCACATCTGCAGTGACGAGCAGTCCCTCTCAAAATATACTGAGGGTTTCACTGAAGCCTTCACTGACTGTAATTATCCTCCCATCCTTGTACAAAAACAAATCTCCCTTGCCTTATCTTTCCAGTCTCCCACCACCTCCCAAAGTCCCACAGTCCAGCCACAGAGGAGCATTCCCCTCGTAACTCAGTGCCATCTAGGACTGGAGCAACTGAATTACATTCTCCTCCAGGGTTTCGATATGCTCTTGTCATGCCCTGAAGTGAGAAATGTCCTGCCCATTATCCTTCCCACCCCTCCTACTGTGGTATTCCGCCGTCCAGCAAACCTACACAATATACTCGTCCATCCCTATACAACCCCTGCTCCCAATCCCTTAGCTCATGGCTCATACCTCTGTAATAGACCTAGGTGCAAGACTTGTCCCATACATCCTCCTACTACGACCTACTCCCGTCCGGTCACTAACATCACCTATCCCATCAAAGGCAGGGCTACCTGTGAAACCAGTCATGTAATTTACAAGCTAAGCTGAAACCTCTGTGCTGCATTCGATGTAGGCATGACAACCAACAAGCTGTCTGTCCGCATGAACGGCCACCGACAAACTGTGGCCAAGAAACAAGTGGACCACCCTGTTGCTGAACACGCTGCCAAACATGATATCCCTCATCTTAATGACTGTTTCACAGCCTGTGCCATATGGATCCTTCCCACCAACACCAGCCTTTCTGAATTGCGGAGGTGGGAACTTTCCCTGCAATACTTCCTACGTTCCCGTAACCCTCCTGGCCTCAACCTTTGTTAGTCACTGTCCTCACCCATCCAGCCCCCTCCCTGTTCCCGTTCCAGCACTACACAGCTGTCATTTCACCACCACACCCAGTCTTTTAATTTCTTTTATTTCTCTCCTTTCCGCTACTTACCCCCTCCCCCCTCCATACCTTCTCTCCTGCCCTCCCTCTAAACTGTAACACTTGACTGTATGCCACTCCAACCACACTATCCCTCCCCCTCCCCACCCCAGCCTCCTCCTTACCCCCACCCAGTCGCCACTCCCATCATGCACTGGTGCTGCTGTTCGCAGTGTGGTATCAGCTCACTGAGATTGCAGACGTGTGTGGAAGTTGCGTTTATGTGAGTGTGTGTGTGTGCGTGTGTGTATGTGTGTCTACTGCTGACAAAGGCCTTAATGGCCGAAAGCTTTAATTGTGTGAATCTTTTTATTGTGCCTATTGCGACTCAGCATCTCCACTATATGGTGAGTAGCAACTTTCCTTCTCTAATATTGTTACATTCCATCCTGGATTTTCCATTGTTTGATAGAAAAACATATTTTAACATTTATTTATACACACCATTTAATGTACATGCAACCTACAGATAACGTAGTTCTTTGTGTGAGTTGTACACTGAATAACTAATTTACAATTGTACTAGTAAAATATTAGAGAGACTACTCACTTTAAATGTAATTGGATTTGGAGCTTACTTTGCTACTCTTGTATCTGTAAATGGCCCATGAATAACAAAGTTTGATATATCACTTCAACTGCAAGATTATGAAACAATTTGGAATTTTCTTTAGTTATAATTTGTTCAGTCAAATCAGTAATTTCAGATTGAAGAAGATCGTAATACATTCATATAATAAACAAAATTATCGAACACAAACTTCTAACACTGTAGGAATTTTGTAGAGAGTTATTCAAAAGTAAACATTTTAGTGAACAGTAATCTTCAACATGTGTTAAAAGTAAGCTGGACATGTCAAGTAACATAACACTGAAACTTCTACAATGATAGCAGACAAAATAGTTTTGTTATATAGCAGGAATTTGCAAATTTCGAATATAACTATTTGAAGTTAAACAACAGAAAGTCCAGGATGGAATAATAACACAGTGGCTCGAGACAGCAGTCATGTGCGTGTGAGTTGTGCAAGCGTGAATGTGTGTGTGTTTTTCTGTTTTGGAAGAAGGCCTTTTGGCTAAAAGCTTAAATGTATAGCATTATTTTTGTTGTTCCCATCTGCAACTCAATGTCTCCTCTGTATAATGAGTAGCAATCTGTTCTTTTCATAATATTTTTTGAAATAAGTATTTTATGAAACCTGGCATAAAAAAAATGTAATGTACAAGAAACAAACTGTTTAAAATATTTTCTTCATTAATGTAAAACTTAGTGTAACACTTAAATTTTTAGGACTATGTGATTTTTCAATACAACTTTACAAAAGTATAATAAAAATAATGAACCAGTTGTCACTGACTGTTACTTCTTTATATAGGGGCCAGTAAAGACCAAGTGGTTGTTGTAAGAGGGAGTTTGTAAAAAATGGTGGTTGTGCTATCAGAGTTTAAAACAAAACTATATCTTTCATCAACTAATTGATGTAAAATTTATATACTGTTCTTCAAGGATAAAGCAATACACGATTACGTGAGATAAAAGTCAGTGTTTCATTCCACAGCTTGAAATATGAGTTGGACCACTTGCGAACTATAGATGTCAAGCTAATTTCAGTTAGGTACTTGTTAAATTCAATTTATTCCTCTTGTCATAAAATGAAGTGCAAAATATGATTACTTTTGTTAATTGGCTGAACAGTGGCAGTTACTTAAATGATTTTACACAGGAAGAGTTGTACTGGAACACTTTTGGCTGCCATGAGGCAATGCATGAAGCATGCAATGACTACTGTAGCAGTATCTTATCAAAAAAATCTCTAACAATACTCAAAGAAATTCTGATCATATGAACAGTCTGTCTGTGGCATGAACATTAATGTCCAGACCCATGGATGACAAATGAACTGAAAATGAGAGTAGTAAAGAAAAATCAGGAATACTATGTTGTGAAAACGTTCTTTTACAATGGAAGATCTCACACCATCAGAAAGCTGAGTGAGACAGACAGCGGGGTTATTGGCATTGATCAAGAGCTACAAATTGTTAAAATTAAACAAGGATCCAGGGTGTTGTATTTTGGCAAAGGCAAGACATTATTATGCATCCTTAAATATTGAGTAGCCATAGAGATTTACAACAACATGATAATTTTAGCAGATGCCGACATTGCAGAAACAGAATGATGACTGACTACTTTTAATCAAGAACTATGACACCAGCCAGAGAATTTAGTATCACATAACAAATGGTGATGCCTTTATACAGCTCTACAGATTCAGGGGTTTCTTGAGCCTTTGACACAGTTGCTGTTTTCTCTATGAAAATATCTCCTGCAGTTAGAGATGAAATGTCATGGAATGGTTTTGTATGTAGGCCACATCCCCTCAACATGGAAGTTTTAACTTACAAAACACAAGCCGTGAAAGCCTGCAATGCATGATTTTACTAAAGGATTTTATATTTTTACACGGCTAAATTTCCAAATTCATCAGATAACTTTTGGAGACACAAGTAGAGTGGAAATTGGGCCCCAAATATTACACAAAATTCTAGACATTACAAGCTACATTTTACACAGGATTCTCTTTGGTTGCTCGTGTGTGACCTGCCAATATGGATGGGGTCATAGCATAACAACCTGCAGATAACACTCCAGGTAAGAAAGGCACTCATTCACAGGCTGATTTTATTTGTTGTCAATAAGAAATCTGACATGGTCTATGAGTCGACAGATAGGACCCGAAAACCACAGGAAGTTGGGTATGGGAATACTGGTAGGAAAAAAATGCAGAACAAAGGGAGATCATGTTATCCCAAGGCACAACTCCACAAAAACTGGGAACTCAAAGTAATTCACTCCTTGACATTAAAAGTGTAACAGAGTGACAGGAGAGTGGAAGGGTCGGTTGATTAAGATTGTTATTCTTAACAACTTTTATCAAAAGAAAATCAGAACAGTGCTTAATTGTCCACACTGGATACAATTAAAAGAAAGGCATCTGAAAAAGTTAGCTGCAGTTGGCCATTTGTTTTTTTTTTTTTTTTTTTTATAAAAACTTAAAACTGAATTACAAGAAGCAATATGAATTCAATAGTTAGTCCCAGCAGTCACATCCTAAAATTTGAATTTAAAGATTAGGACCAGGCAACTTTACCAAAAAGCATTTTAAAATAGAATTTAATGAAGGTGGCACACCAAGCATGAAAAAAAAAAAAAAAAAAGGGGGGGGGGGGGGGGGGAGATACAAAATCTATTTCTGATACCTTCAATCTTTACAGGCTGAAAAATTTAATTTACACAATTACAAATATGGAAGTTTCCTTCAACAACTGTTTGAAAAGACAAATGTTTTCTCCAGGCCCCTTCTGGGTTGCTGACAGTTGCATCAGGAGCCCTACTCATGTCCTGTGCAGTAGACCCTACCACACCCAGTAAGATTTCCAAGTATCAACAGAGGTGAAGCTTAAGAAATGTTAATTGAGGAGATGTATTTAATGAGCCAAATGCTAATGATAAATGCAACATATTTCTTGATAAATTTATATCCCTTTTTGAACATTGTTTCCCAAAGAAAATTACTAAATGTAACACCACACACTTTTCAAAGAAACCTTGGATTACTACAGGTATTAAAGTGTCTTCAGAAAGAAAAAGAAAACTTTATGAGAGAGCAAGAACTACTAAAGATCCAGAAGCAGTTTTACACTATAAAAATTATTGTAACATACTGAGAAAAGTTGTAAGGAAATCAAGAAATATGTGTGTTAGAGAAGAAATTAACAACTCCGGCAATAAAATCAAATCAATATGGAGTGTTGTTAGAAAGGAGAGAGGAAAAGTAACCACTGGGGTAGGTAGTATTACTATTAAGGAGAACAAGACCATCCTAACCAACAGTACACAAGTAGCTAATGTATTTAACAACCATTTCTTAAGTGTAGGAGAAAAAATTGGTGAGAACAGTTCAAAAGAAAAAGCCAGGCAGTACATGGAAGAGTCTGTTTTGAAAAAATTTAGTCAGATTAAGTTCCACCTAACAACCCCCTGTGAAATAAGTAAAATTATTAAATATTTGAAAAATAAATGTTCTGTTGGAGTAGATGACATCTCTAATAAGATGTTAAAACAATGTGCAGCAATTACAGCTGATGCTCTGAGTCACATATGTAATGGCATCACTAACTCAAGGTATTTTCCCAGACAGGTTAAAATACGCTACAAAAAGGGAGACACCACAGATGTCAATAATTATTGGCCAGAATCCTTGCTTACAGCATTTTCAAAAATCTTTGAGAAAGTAATGTACTCAAGAGTGCTTAGCCATCTTAACAGTAATGGGATCCTTAGTAAATCACAGTTCGGATTTCAAAGATGCTATTCCACTGAGACAGCAATATACAATTTCACTGTCCACAAAATAAGAGTCTTTGAATTGTAAAATGTCACCAATAGGAATTTTCTGTGACTTGTCCAAAGCATTTGATTGTGTGAACCATGACATTATGTTCCAGAAATTACAGTTCTATAGTATAAATGGAATAGCATATGAGTGGTTTAAGTTGTACCTACAGAACAGGAAGCAAAAAGGTTCCTTATATGGGTCAAGTGATTTAAATAAGTTTGCCACTTCATCTAACTGGGGTGAAATTACATTAGGTGTCCCGCAGGGTTCAATCATGGGTCCCCTTCTGTTCTTGATATATGTGAACGACCTCCCTTCCTATCTGAAACAGGATGCTGAACTGACACTGTTTGCTGATGATACAAGCATCATTACTAATCCGGTAAAAGAAACTCCAATTGAAAATGATACAAATAAGGTCTTTGGAAAAGTCATTAAATGGTTTGCTGCAAATGGGCATGCTCTAAACTTTGAAAAAACAAAGTATATCCAATTTTCTGCTGCAAAAAGTACAGTTCCTTCAATGAATATAACACATCAACAGAAGTCAGTAGGGTAGAGCATACTAAGTTTTTGGTTGTACACATAGACGAGAATCTTAATTGGGAAATTCATATTTTGGATATTCTAAAGCGACTAGGTTCAGCAACTTTTGCAATCAGAATAATTGCCAATTTTGAGGATATAGAAATTAGTAAGCTAACATACTTTGCATACTTTCACTCTGTGATGTCATAAGGATTAATATTTTAGTGTAACTCAACATTTAGACAAAAAGTATTCACTGTTCAAAAGAAAGTGGTTAGAATAATGTGTGGGGTTCATAGTAGCACATCTTGTAGGCATCTTGTTAAAAGATTGGGAATTCTTACAACAGCCTCACAGTACATTTACTCACTAATGAAATTTGTCTCAACAACATGGAACAGTTTAAAAACAACAGTGACAGTCATGATTATAATACCAGAAAAAGAAAGACTTACACTATCCTTTACTCAACCTGTCTTTGGCACAGAAAGAGGTAAAATATGCTGCTATAAAAATTTTCGACAAATTACCACACAAAATAAAATGTCTGACAGACAGCAGTAACAGCTTCAAAAATATATTGAAATCAAATCTCCTTGACAACTCCTTCTGTACCATAGATGCATTCTTGAATAGGAATAAATAAATCTATAAATACAGTATAAGCATTTTGTGCCATTTAAGGGAATGGAGTGGCAGGTTGATAGACACACAAACAAACAAAAACATACACACAAAACTCTAGCTTTCGCAACCAACGGCTGCTTCGTCAGGAAGGAGGGAAGGAGAGGGAAAGATGAAAGGATGTGGGTTTTAAGGGAGAGGGTAAGGAGTCATTCCAATCCCGGGAGTGGAAAGACTTACCTTATGGTGTAAAAAAGGACGGGTATACACTCGCGCATACACACACACACATATCCATCCGCACACACACAGACACAAGCAGACATTTGTAAAGGCAAAGAGTTTGGGCAGAGATGTGAGTCGAGGCGGAAGTAAAGAGGCAAAGATGTTGTTGAAAGACAGGTGAGGTGTGAGCGGCGGCAACTTGAAATTAGCGGAGGTTGAGGCCTGGCAGATAACTTGAAGAGAGGATATATTGAAGAGCAAGTTCCCGTCTCCGGAGTTCGGATAGGTTGGTGTTAGTGGGAAGTATCCAGATAACCCGGACAGTGTAACACTGTGCCAAGATGTGCTGGCTGTGCACCAAGGCATGTTTAGCCACAGGGTGATCCTCATTACCAACAAACACTGTCTGCCTGTGTCCATTCATGCGAATGGACAGTTTGTTGCTGGTCATTCCCACATAGAATGCGTCACAGTGTAGGCAGGTCAGTTGGTAAATCACATGGGTGCTTTCACACGTGGCTCTGCCTTTGATCGTGTACACCTTCCGGGCTACAGGACTGGAGTAGGTGGTGGTGGGAGGGTGCATGGGACAGGTTTTACACCGGGGGCGGTTACAAGGGTAGGAGCCAGAGGGTAGGGAAGGTGGTGTGGGGATTTCATAGGGATGAACTAAGAGGTTACGGAGGCTAGATGGACAGCAGAAAGAAACTCTTGATGGAGTGGGGAGGATTTCATGAAGGATGGATCTCATTTCAGGGCAGGATTTGAGGAAGTCATATCCCTGCCTACACTGTGACGCATTCTATGTGCGAATGACCAACAACAAACTGTCCATTCGCATGAATGGACACAGGCAGACAGTGTTTGTTGGTAATGAGGATCACCCTGTGGCTAAACATGCCTTGGTGCACGGCCAACACATCTTGGCACAGTGTTACACCACCCGGGTTATCTGGATACTTCCCACTAACACCAACCTATCCGAACTCCGGAGATGGGAACTTGCTCTTCAATACATCCTCTCTTCCCGTTACCCACCAGGCCTCAATCTCCGCTAATTTCAAGTTGCCGCCACTCATACCTCACCTATTATTCAACAACATCTTTGCCTCTGCACTTCCACCTCGACTGACACCTCTGCCCAAACTCTTTGTCTTTGAATATGTGTGCTTGTGTCTGTATATGTGTGGATGGATATATATATATATATATATATATATATATATATATATACACTCCTGGAAATTGAAATAAGAACACCGTGAATTCATTGTCCCAGGAAGGGGAAACTTTATTGACACATTCCTGGGGTCAGATACATCACATGATCACACTGACAGAACCACAGGCACATAGACACAGGCAGCAGAGCATGCACAATGTCGGCACTAGTACATTGTATATCCAGCTTTCGCAGCAATGCAGGCTGCTATTCTCCCATGGAGACGATCGTAGAGATGCTGGATGTAGTCCTGTGGAACGGCTTGCCATGCCATTTCCACCTGGCGCCTCAGTTGGACCAGCGTTCGTGCTGGACGTGCAGACCGCGTGAGACGACGCTTCATCCAGTCCCAAACATGCTCAATGGGGGACAGATCCGGAGATCTTGCTGGCCAGGGTAGTTGACTTACACCTTCTAGAGCACGTTGGGTGGCACGGGATACATGCGGACGTGCATTGTCCTGTTGGAACAGCAAGTTCCCTTGCCGGTCTAGGAATGGTAGAACGATGGGTTCGATGACGGTTTGGATGTACCGTGCACTATTCAGTGTCCCCTCGACGATCACCAGTGGTGTACGGCCAGTGTAGGAGATCGCTCCCCACACCATGATGCCGGGTGTTGGCCCTGTGTGCGTCGGTCGTATGCAGTCCTGATTGTGGCGCTCACCTGCACGGCGCCAAACACGCATACGACCATCATTGGCACCAAGGCAGAAGCGACTCTCATCGCTGAAGACGACACGTCTCCATTCGTCCCTCCATTCACGCCTGTCGCGACACCACTGGAGGCGGGCTGCACGATGTTGGGGCGTGAGCGGAAGACGGCCTAACGGTGTGCGGGACCGTAGTCCAGCTTCATGGAGACGGTTGCGAATGGTCCTCGCCGATACCCCAGGAGCAACAGTGTCCCTAATTTGCTGGGAAGTGGCGGTGCGGTTCCCTACGGCACTGCGTAGGATCCTACGGTCTTGGCGTGCATCCGTGCGTCGCTGCGGTCCGGTCCCAGGTCGACGGGCATGTGCACCTTCCGCCGACCACTGGCGACAACATCGATGTACTGTGGAGACCTCACGCCCCACGTGTTGAGCAATTCGGCGGTACGTCCACCCGGCCTCCCGCATGCCCACTATACGCCCTCGCTCAAAGTCCGTCAACTGCACATACGGTTCACGTCCACGCTGTCGCGGCATGCTACCAGTGTTAAAGACTGCGATGGAGCTGACGGCGGCGGTGCACAAATGCTGCGCAGCTAGCGCCATTCGACGGCCAACACCGCGGTTCCTGGTGTGTCCGCTGTGCCGTGCGTGTGATCATTGCTTGTACAGCCCTCTCGCAGTGTCCGGAGCAAGTATGGTGGGTCTGACACACCGGTGTCAATGTGTTCTTTTTTCCATTTCCAGGAGTGTGTGTATATATATATATATATATATATATATATATATATATATATATATATATATATATATATATATATATATATATATACATATATATATATATATAATGAGGGAAACATTCCACATGGGAAAAATTATATATAAAAACAAAGATGAGGTGACTTAACAAACGAAAGCGCTGGTGCGTCGATAGACACACGAACAAACACAAACATACACACAAAATTCAAGCTTTCGCAACAAAAGTACACCTTCCGGGTTACAGGACTGTAGTAGGTGGTGGTGGGAGGGTGCATGGGACAGGTTTTACACCGGGGGCGGTTACAAGGGTAGGAGCCAGAGGGTAGGGAAGGTGGTTTGGGGATTTCATAGGGATGAACTAAGAGGTTACGAAGGTTAGGTGGATGGCTGAAAGACACTCTTGGTGGAGTGGGGAGGATTTCATGAAGGATGGATCTCATTTCAGGGCAGGATTTGAGGAAGTCGTATCCCTGCTGGAGAGCCACATTCAGAGTCTGATCCAGTCCCGGAAAGTATCCTGTCACAAGTGGGGCACTTTTGTGGTTCTTCTGTGGGAGGTTCTGGGTTTAAGGGGAGGAGGAAGTGGCTCTGGTTATTTGCTTCTGTACCAGGTCGGGAGGGTAGTTGCGGGATGCGAAAGCTGTTTTCAGGTTGTTGGTGTAATGGTTCAGGGATTCCGGACTGGAGCAGATTCGTTTGCCACGAAGACCTAGGCTGTAGGGAAGGGACCGTTTGATGTGGAATGGGTGGCAGCTGTCATAATGGAGGTACTGTTGCTTGTTGGTGGGTTTGATGTGGACGGATGTGTGAAGCTGGCCATTGGACAGATGGAGGTCAACGTCAAGGAAAGTGGCATGGGATTTGGAGTAGGACCAGGTGAATCTGATGGAACCAAAGGAGTTGAGGTTGGAGAGGAAATTCTGGAGTTCTTCTTCACTGTGAGACCAGATCATGAAGATGTCATCAATAAATCTGTACCAAACTTTGGGTTGGCAGGCCTGGGTGACCAAGAAGGCTTCCTCTATGCGACCCATGAATAGGTTGGCGTACGAGGGGGCCATCCTCGTACCTATGGCTGTTCCCTTTAATTGTTGGTATGTCTGGCCTTCAATTTCTAATTTCCAATTTCTAATTTCAAGTTGCCGCCGCTCACACCTCACCTGTCTTTCAACAACATCTTTGCCTCTTTACTTCCGCCTCGACTCACATCTCTGCCCAAACTAATTACGTTTGTTATTGTCACTGTTGCATTTCGAAATCTTTTCTGTCATCTTATTTTCTCTTTCTGTTTTTGCCAGTAGTTTCACCTTGTATTCACATTCTCCTTTTTACCGTAATCTACTACACAATTTTATCCCGCCGATATATACTCAATAATACGTAACCCACTTCCAAACCATAACAAAAAAAATTTTTTCCGCTTTCAACACTACCGCTGCTATGAAATCCACCGTTTCTATTTCACAAACAGTTCCTTTCACCCATTAAACAACCATTTCGGCTAGTTCTAATAACTTTTGCTTTATTTCCATTTCCGTTTTTCTCACATCACTGATCATTTTAGCCGCTTCCCACAGAATTTAGCGTCATTATTTCTTCGTCAGACAATTGTTAACCTCATTTTCATAATCTGCCACCACAAAACCACTCCTTTTAATACATTTACACGTAGTTTTTTCGAAATTTTCCCGAATTTCTCCACCCTTTAACGTGTTTTAGCGGCAACACAACCACCTAACCTTTATGCACGTCATTGTCTACCAACCCAAGTTCACCACAGGATCAACATAGCCCAGCTTTAACCAATACTTTTTCGCCTTTTTTCACACCAGATCTCCAGTTGCTTTCTAGTTCACCTTTATCTCTCCCCATATATTTTTATTTTCATTTTCATTTCAGCCTCATGTTACACTTTCTACCTTCTTATACCATGTCACCCTCACAACACCCCCACAATGACCCCATTAAGTTTTATTTACATTCCCTCCACAAACATGCCTTCGCCCTAGCCAGATTACACTCCCATATTTTATTTTCCCAGGCTTGTCTGACATTTGGCATTACCCCCATTGGCCTCACACTTAAAGAAGTTCCCATCTGTGGCTGCAACCCTGCTTTCCATCAGTCCCTATACCAGTTCCAAACTGAACAATCCATTGCCCTCACCCACCTAATCCTTCACCTGCACATCAACTCAGTCAATGAACGCACCTGTCAACTCCTATCCTTAATAAAAGTCCTCAATCTTTCCTCTCCCACATCCACACCGACTGTTCAGAGCATCCTCCTACAGGCCAACCGCAAATTAGAACAGCATGCCACCCTCCACCTTAAAAAACTATCCAATCTCCTGGTTTCCCACCTCCGGAAAGGCAACTCTCTCACCCTTCACAACCTTTCCAGGAAACCTCAATCTCATCTCATTGCACACAGACCCAGTCTCTCCCATCTACTCAATCTCCCACTTCCAGCTCCACTCCCTCCAAAACCTCAAAATTCCAATCAACACAATCTGGAACCACAACACCCTACTTCAGTAGTTAACCTTTCCTCCAAACCTGTCTCCCAATCCGAAACCTCTGTCCTGTCCAAAGGCCTCACCTTCAGCCCCACTCCCAGATTCAACCAAACAGCCCTCGTCAAGGATTTACTGTCCTACACTCATACTCTCTGCTGGAAATATCACTTTGCCACGAAGAAAAATGATCCAAATCCTACTTCTAATGATCCAACTCCCCAAGACACTATCCAAATTGAACCCTGCCTGGAACAGTTCCGTCCTCCGTCACAGTGGGACCCACCTCCTCTTCCTCAAAATCACCCTCTCCAAACCTTCCAGGAATTTCTGACTTGCAGCCTTGCCTCTCAATCCTTCTTAAAAAACCTTAATCCTGCTCCCAACATCACCACTGCTGAAGCCCAAGCTATCCGTGATCTGAAGGCTGACCGTTCCATCGTCATTCTTCCGGCGGACAAGGGTTCCATGACCGTGGTACTTGATCGTCGGAAGTATGTGGCTGAGGGACTGCGTCAACTTTCAGACAACACCACATACAAAGTTTGCAAAGGTAATCCCATTCCTGATGTCCAGGCGGAGCTTCAAGGAATCCTCAGAACCTTAGGCCCCATACAAAACCTTTCACCTGACTCCATCAACCTCCTGACCCCACCGACACCCCACACCCCTACCTTCTACCTTCTTTCTAAAATTCACAAACCCAATCATCCCGGCCGTCCTATTGTAGCTGGTTACCGAGCCCCCACAGAACGTATTTCTGCCTACGTAGATTAACACCTTCAACCAATTACATTCAGTCTCCCATCCTTCATCAAAGACACCAACCACTTTCTCGAATGCCTGGAATCCTTACCCAGTCTGTTACCCCCGGAAACCATCCTTGTAACCATTGATGCCACTTCTTTATACACAAATATTCCACAGGTCCAGGGCCTTGCTGCGATGGAGCACTTCCTTTCACGCCGATCACCTGCCACCCTACCTAAAACCTCTTTCCTCATTACCTTAGCCAGCTTCATCCTGACCCACAACTTCTTCACTTTTGAAGGCCAGACATACCAACAATTAAAGGGAACAGCCATGGGTACGAGGATGGCCCCCTCGTACGCCAACCTATTCATGGGTCGCTTAGAGGAAGCCTTCTTGGTCACCCAGGCCTGCCAACCCAAAGTTTGGTACAGATATATTGATGACATCTTCATGATCTAGTCTCACAGTGAAGAAGAACTCCAGAATTTCCTCTCCAACCTCAACTCCTTTGGTTCCATCAGATTCACCTGGTCCTACTCCAAATCCCATGCCACTTTCCTTGACGTTGACCTCCATCTGTCCAATGGCCAGCTTCACACGTCCGTCCACATCACATCAAACCCACCAACAAGCAACAGTACCTCCATTATGACAGCTGCCACCCATTCCACATCAAACGGTCCCTTCCCTACAGCCTAGGTCCTCATGGCAAACGAATCTGCTCCAGTCCGGAATCCCTGAACCATTACACCAACAACCTGAAAACAGCTTTCACATTCCGCAACTACCCTACCCTACCCTCTGGCTCCTACCCTTGTAACCGCCCCCGGTGTAAAACCTGTCCCATGCACCCTCCCACCACCACCTACTCCAGTCCTGTAACCCGGAAGGTGTACACAATCAAAGGCAGCGCCACATGTGAAAGCACCCACGTGATTTACCAACTAACCTGCCTACACTGTGATGCATTCTATGTGGGAATGACGAGCAACAAACTGTCCATTCGCATGAATGGACACAGGCAGACAGTGTTTGTTGGTAATGAGGATCACCCTGTGGCTAAACATGCCTTGGTGCACGGCCAGCACATCTTGGCACAGTGTTACACCGTTCGGGTTATCTGGATACTTCCCACCTACACCAACCTATCCGAACTCCGGAGATGGGAACTTGCTCTTCAACATATCCTCTCTTCCCGTTACCCACCAGGCCTCAATCTCCGCTAATTTCAAGTTGCCGCCACTCATACCTCACCTGTCATACAATATCATCTTTGCCTCTGTACTTCCGCCTCGACTGACATCTCTGCCCAAACTCTTTGTCTTTAAATATGTCTGCTTGTGTCTGTATATGTGTGGATGGATATGTGTGTGTGTGCGAGTGCATACCCGTCCTTTTTTCCCCCTAAGGTAAGTCTTTCCGCTCCTGGGATTGGAATGACTCCTTACCCTCTCCCTTAAAACCCACTTCCTTTCGTCTTACCCTCTCCTTCCCTCTTTCCTGATGAGGCAACAGTTCATTGCGAAAGCTTGAATTTTGTGTGTATGTATGTGTCTGTTCGTGTTTCTATCGACCTGCCAGCACTTTCGTATGGTAAGTCACATCATCTTTGTTTTTAAATATATTTTTCCCGCGTGGAATGTTTCCCTCTATATATATATATTTTTTTTTAAATCTTGTTTCACACATGCATTTCTTGTGCACTTGACACGTTCCACATCATAATGGCTACTGGACCGTGTGATTGATCAATGGAACACGCAACCAACTAACTAACTAGCTGCTAGCAGCAGTGGCATTGGGTCAACTATGCAATGATGACCATCTCACTCAATTCCAAGAAACACTTTGTCTTGAATCCTCTGTGATATTACTTGGTAGGTGGTAAAAATTTTGTTGAAAAAGTTTTTTCTAATAATATGTAAAGAGAAGTACGTATTTATTGCAGAAACATAATTGTGATTTTGTGTAACAAATGCAGTATAATCATGGCAAATGTCAGGGAATCATTACTGGAAAAAGGAAAAGTGAATCTTTACGATCTCTTTTGTTACCTTTCCAAGATTGTCTCTTCTCTTGTTCTGATGAAACAGGCATGAGCTGTACAAACATCTTAATTTGTATAACAAAATGGAGCAGCATTTTGTATAATTTATAAGCAAAATATACAGCATAAAATTTACAAGTGTTAGTGAGTCAGTTGCTCATCAAGTATTGCACTCCAACCCAGTTCTGAACCAAGAAGACCTGGCAATATTAACGTCCGATTTGCCTCCATTATAGTTAACATCGGAATAGTAATTGAAAGGAGTGGTGGCATAACAGACCTTACAAGGATCACAAGAAACTGAAAGGTAAAAAACTCAAACTCTGAACTATGTACAGACACTGGACTGTGTGCATCAAGAACTAATATACACAGCTCCAGCTCCAGCTCCTCAAAATTGATGCATATAGCCTCATAGCTTTAAGTAAAAATAACATTTCAATTAACAATACAAAATTTGCTTTTAAATACAAATTTTTTCCATGCAAGGTCATCCACAACGTTGTTATTATTTTATTAATTTATTATACCTCATGGCTGCACTGTGTACAGTATTGGTAATTGCGCATCCTCTAGCGCTGAGGCAGCACTTGAGGCGACTGCCACAAAATTGAATTTTGTGATGCTGTGTCAATCACTGCACATCCTCCAACCCCCAAAACATATTCATGGGACAGTAGCTTCTTGGTTAGGGATCTCCAAAGGACAATATTTGTGCCATCAAACCATGGACACCCATAGCTAAAATAAATTGCTGTAGGTTGTATTTTAATTTATTATACCCTTTACTCTAGCAGGGAATTAAACTGAAATTAGCCTGTATAGAAATCTTACAATGCTCACATCTCTTCACCAAGAATATAAAATTTAATGTACATAAAGAGACAAATGTACGTGCCCATAACTGTACCCTAACTTTAATAGTAGGTTATGAACATCCCCCATATTTTCACAGGCCTAAAATAATAAAATTTACTTAATCAGTTGTTTTAACATTAACATAAAATTTAACTTGAGATAAATACACACAAAAGATTCATTTACTTTGTGGGTTTTGGACCAGTGGGGTGACTGGAGACACAGGATTTGTTCCAGCCTAGTAAACCTGGACAGCAATTACCCATTATTTTATCTGTCACTTTACTAACCCCCTGGAAGTTCTGCACCCAGACCCTGTCACCCGGATTGAGGTGAGGAGGACATCTGCCTTTGTTGTGCCTCAGGGCTTCTCTGTTACAGCTGCATTCCAGATTAGCTCTTGACCTGTAACATTTGTCTCGGATCTGCACTGCATCCATTTTCATAGATAACAATTGGTTGACTGACCACAAATTTACTAGTGGTGAACTGGGTTTATAGATGAATATAAAGCTAGTTGGATTCTGTTTTTGTGATTCACTAATGAAGCAACTGGCCCAACTTGGAATGTTCTTCATGGAGGTATACTAAGAGCGCGGACACAAATTATGGTTGACTCATTCTGTAGATGAGAGGCTAGGACAGTAAGGTGTTGTAATGGTGTACATAATTCCCTTCTCTAAACAGAAGCCCCAAGTCAGTTTTGAAGTTAATGCTGCAGTATTATCAGAGACTAAATATTGACACTGCCAGAAGGTAGCTATCAAAGACTGTAAACAAATTACAGTGCCCTATGCAGTCATGTCACGGGTCAAAAATAACTAGCAAAAGTGGGTAAAGGCATCCACACAAACTAGAATGAAGCTATTCCCAATTTGTGACCACCTCATCGGCTGATACTCGTATCCGAGTTTTCATTTCTCTCCTGAGATTTCCTTTGTCATGGTTCAGGTGCGGAAGTGTCGTTGATGGCTTAGCAATCCAATCCTAGCATGGAACAGGCAGCCACAGGCATTACAGCTGATGGAAGGTGGAGGATGTGGCTGAGCCTGGAGGAGTTTATGTGAACACCTATATAATCTATGAATAACCTCTCCGTAGGTGGTGTCACTGTTTCACAAGGCAGCAATCCCTGCTGTGTACTCATTATTGGCATACTCACTGCATCCACTCCTTGATTTCCTTATCCATGTCCCACTAGATAAAATTTTCACAAATCTTCATTCAAGTTTTAAATATTCATAAGTGGCCAATGCCCGGCAATTAATGATAGTATTTACATATTAATGGTGCTGATTCAGGGTGTAGAACTATTTGGTCCTGTTTACTTCCCCTGGCTGAACAGCATAAGACATTTCTGTTCAAACAGTAGGATTTCACCTTTTCTGCACTCTTTATCTTCTCCTTAATTTTTTTCAATCTAACATTAAAACCCTGATGTTCCACAATGTCCTCAAGCAAGCCTTGGAGATGAGTGAGTACAGCATCAATGTACTCTTGTTCATGTTGACTGCTTCTTTGAAGGGTCTGCCAACTAGTTGGTTTGCTATTAGTCTCTAATCTTGATAAACCCCAAGAGGCATCTCCTATTGGTCTTCCACCTGGAGGATGTTCTTGTAAAAGAACCATTACCACATAGAATAAGAGGCATCTGTTAGAAATAAAAATTCCTTGGAAAAGCCAGGGGTCGCTAACGTGGGTGCTGTTGCTACATCATCTTAAGACCACTGAAGGTGGTGTGTTGGGAAGGACCCCATTCAAATTTCTGTCCTTTCACAATTCATTCAATGGAGATGCCATTTGGAAGAAGTTAGGTATGAACTTTTGAAAAAAAATAATCATGGCACTGACGCTTGCCACAGCTTTAGGATACATAGCTGGTGGATAAATGTGGATAGCCTCAGTGTGGCTTTACCAACTGTAATGCCATGGGGAGAAACTATATGTCCTGAAAATGACATCAATGGTTGAAGAAATTTTACCTTAGAAGGCTTAAATGAGAGCCCCGCACCCCTTAACTGGCACAGGACTTCCTTACAGTGTCTAACATACTCAGAAAAAGTCTCACTGAAAATAACCAAACCATAAAGGTAGTGACAGACAAACTTAAATGTGATATCTGAGAGTCGAAATGGGACACAGTTAAACTCATATACTTTCCAGTTGGATGCAAAAATTGTGATTGGTTTTTAGAGGTTTCAGAGCATGGAATCTGATGACAAGCCAGGTTGATATCCAAAGTAACCAAGAATTTGGCCTTACAAAACTAGGACAAACAAGGATACAGATCAGGCAACAGAATAGACTGCAATATTACCTTTTGTTCAAAGCATGATGATCCATGACAGTCCAAACTCCTCCATCTCCTTTTCAAACCAAAGATATGAAAAAGGTCTAATGATTCTGTCCTTATGCATTTCCTCAATAGCCAACTTGAGCTGTTTCATTCTCAGACGATGTGTACCCCTGAATTCAAAGCATCAGTAATCACTTGAGTGTATGCGTGACATATGTGCCATAATTGTGTGGCCTGCTTGACTAAAACTATTGCTATCTTGTTCCTCTGTTTCTTTGACCGGGTCAACCTGTGCACACTAGCTTCAACTTAAATTTCCAAATGAAACCTTTGATCCTCAGCTTAATGGTGAATTCTCTCAACACATGTAATTTACAAGAGTTGGCCACCTTGCAGCTACCAACCTCCATGCTCACTGGAGAAAACTGACATGGTAATTGACATCTGTGATAGCACTCTTCACAAGTTAATAATAATGAGCCTCCCATGTCAAGTGTGGCACAAACCGGTTCTTGGTTCAAAAGACAAATCAATGGAACTGGGACATCAGGTGAAACTACTACCTAATTACACATTAGGCCTCTACTTGCCCAAATGTTGCGCCTTTTCCTGCCCTCTTTTTTTTTAAAAGGGTCAGGACTCCCATATCTAAAACATGTGTATGGCATTCTATTACCTATAAGGTAGCCCCTTCCACATCCCTTAGGTGGCTGCAATTCCTGTATCCCCATTCTATCTTTTGCCTCACATCCACATAACAGACCTCGTAAATCTGCAAATGACTGTGGTCTTGCCACAAACCTAGACCTATCATCCAGACTTATCCTTTCAAGAGTATTGCTGATAACTTCTGACATGTGTCCAGCAAATAATGCCCTCACTGTGTGCCTGATATCCCACATATACCATGCTAATGGCTTCGCATTTTGTTGTACCTGCCATTAGTGTCTTTATACTAACTCCTGTGGTGCCTGCAGCAGTATCAATTGCTTACACAAATACTCCTGAAATTCACTAAGACTATACTGCACCACTGTAACTACACTGACATAGCCATTAACTGACCTGTACACCTTGGATATAGCAAGTTATAAAACTGTTGTCCTATCAGCCAACGATTTTCACCTTTTTCCTGTAACTCAACTAGGTACTGAATCTTGGCTACGGGGTCCACTGTCAATTTTTGGTTCTCTTGTAATAACCCAAGTAAAGGGTAAGATAACTTAGCCAACAAATCATTGTACTCGTGGTTTGGCATGCTCTCTTGCTGCTCATCAACTACTCTCCTATTAATCTGGCTACTGTACCCAGTTTCCTCTGCAGTAGCTTCCATATGCTTCACTTCTAATTTCTCTCCTAGATTCAGAGCAGATATTTCCTAAAAAACATTCCACAAAGGCCGAAGTCTGTCCCTGTAACTGGTCTATCCATTTACCCAATTTTTGCTCCCTTTAATATAATACAAATCATCCAACCTATTCAAATAATACATTATTCTGGCCTTCAAATGTCTCACTTATGCATGGGAAGGTTCACCTACTTCAGAGTATGGCACAACTGATGCTATTTCAATTACCGCAGACTCAACAGGGTCAACAGCCTTGCTCGCCTCATTCAAATACACTGCTGTTACAGCAACAAGTTTGTGCAACACTTCCTACAGCTTTCACGCGTGGTCAGCTATGCTCCCAGTACAGTCACAGCCTCTAACTCTAAGCTCATACAGCAATTATTCTTTCCTCAGTTCATCAACTCCAAAAGACCTCTTGACCACCCATCCTGAAATAAATAAACCTCAAACAGTACATATGTTCCAATATTATCAACACAGAATAACCTACTGATTAACAATAACCCAAGTAATCAAAGAAAACAGACTCTGCTACCACTGTGTAATTAAGTGACAGGAGAGTGGAAGGGGTGGTTGATTAAGTGTGTTAGTCTTAACAATTTTTATTAAAAGGAAAATTAGAACAATGATTTATTGCCTCCAGTGGGCACAATTATAAGAAACACAACTGAAACAGTTAGGCACAGTGGCCACTCTACCCAAGAAACAGTCTTAAAATAGAATTGAATGAGAAGTACACTGAATTCAATAGCTAGGTCCAGCAGCCACCTTCCCAAAAATCTTAAAATTTGAAATGAATAATTAGGCCCAATGATCACCTTACAAGTATTTTAAAATTTGAATTTGAGTGAGGGACAACAGGCACTCTGTTTGAATTCAGTGACTAGGTGCAATGGTCACATATATAAAAAAGCTGAATTTAACTGAGCAGGCACACTGGCCATCAAAACACAAGATTTACTATATCTAGCTCCAATAACCTCAATCTTCACAAGACGAATTTTAATTTATGCAATTACACACACAGAGGTTTCTTTCAGCACCTGTTTGAAAGGGAAAAAAAGTAGTTTTCTTCAGGTTCCTTCTGGGCTGCTGACATGTACCTCTTTTTAATTGCCCTGTTGATGTGCTGTGCAGGATGACCCTGCCACACCTACTAAGACTTTCAAGTGTTATAAAGGTGAAGCTACTGTTCTCTGCCAACAATGGTAATGGTGGGCCACCTATGCAGTGTTGACCATCTCACTTAATGCCAAGAAACATTCTGTCTCGAATACTTGCTCCATATGGTCGTTTCAGGCCCTCCGGTACCAAGGCTGCACTCGACATGACTTCCATGAAATTCAAGTTTGTGCATCTGGCAGACGCAAAATGGTGCTGTGTCCATCATGGCACAAAAAGGTTAAACAAAGGTCCATTTTGCTACTTAGACTCTAGTTATTTGCATCTCTTCTTTGTTTCACAATTAATTTTGGCTTTTTATGCAAGTAGCAAGGGTTTTAGCTAAAACATGGTGCTACACATATGAAAATGACATTGTATTGCCATTATTGTATCTATGACTGAGAGACAGGAATTCCATGACCTATCAAACAAGGGTGATTTTCACGTGTGTGATAATAGCCATCTAATGCCAACATACTAGTGGAATTCAAGATGACATTTAGAGCCCGTAAGAAAACAGTGACTGTAACTACTTTATGTGGTACTTGAATGACAAACAGAAAATGATGGGATGAATTTAAGAGAATGTGGCAAACACCATCTTCAAATACAGACAGAGGGAATCATAAATATGATACTCTTATAGTATTCTCCCAAGGCATCATTACAATGTTTGATTCACATGTTTAACCATTCTTGTAAGGTGTGTCAGTATGCTATAACTAATGCTTCATTGGATCTATTTTTTCTGGTAAAATCATGAGGAGCAAGTTACACTACCATGTAGGTGCAATAATTAAATATTGTGACATTTATGTAGTGTTATCTTCAACAGTATTTAGAGGTAATGCAATTACACACACAGAGGTTTCTTTCAGCACCTGTTTGAAAGGGAAAAAAAAGTAGTTTTCTTCAGGTTCCTTCTGGGCTGCTGACATGTACCTCTTTTTAATTGCCCTGTTGATGTGCTGTGCAGGATGACCCTGCCACACCTACTAAGACTTTCAAGTGTTATAAAGGTGAAGGTAAGGTTTGTAGAGATTTTCTAAAATCAATTTTATAATTTCTGGAGGTTTTGTATTGTCAATTTACCATGACATTTTCAGCCCAGATATTTCCCTGCCGCTAATTTGAAGTACTGAATATATGCAGACATGATGAACATGAGTTAATACGATCACAATGGCTTTCGAGGCATGTTGTATTACTGTAAAGTTCTTGGGTTTCCAGCAAAGTGAGGTCACCAAATACATAGTCATTAATTAGGAAAAAAAAAGAAGCAACACCCTTCTAAATGGTCAGATGTAGCCATGTTTACAAAATAATTTGTGTGAAAATACAAAATAACTCGTTCCACATCATCACTGTTTACCAAGCATATTTGATCCATGGAACATGAAACTAACTAACTAACTTACTGTCGCTCAATTTGGAGCCACTCATTCATTCAACTAACATGTTCCATAAATCGCATCACAAAGGACGGTCTCCAGTGTTGTGTGTGTTAATTACATAAACAAGCAGGAAAAGCCACTGCAGGTTACTTCAGTAAAACAGACCAACAACAAAGAATGACTCATGTTAAACTACTCAAACTAACACCTATGGGAATTACTTTATACATACCAGGAAAAAAGAAGCTACTTTAAAAAAAACTGTACACCTACTGTTTCTGTCTGTCTACTTCATACTAAGCATTATTGTAACTTTATTGATTTCAGAGAATGGTATGAATTGTCTATATACATGGACATTAGTGTTAAACCGGAATTTAAATATCAGAGTTGAAATATTCTAAAAATATTGAGAGGCTTTGACTTTTAGTACTTAGGAATGCTATACAGGGTATTTCCGTAATGACAATACTATCTGGAAATTTATGAAGGTCAGAAGTATCAATTTTGACTGTTGAATCTCGGTTTGAAAACAACTGATATGAACATTAGAAGTGAAACTAATAAAATTAATGACAAAAATCCGATGAGACACATTTTTGTTATTCTATAGCATAGTCTAATTAATACGCTGAACACACACAAAGTCTAACATTCACAATGGTTTTCCAAAAGTGGTATCTTCCAGCTTAATGCAGGAATAAAACCGTCGCACAAAGATGTGCCTCAGTGCAGTGTTATTCAAACACTGTCACAAGCATAGAAAATTCTTGCCACAAAATCCTCTTTAGCCATGACAAGTGTCTTGTAAGTCTACGCACAAGAAGCAATCAAGTGCGATCCTATCAAGTAACAGAGACTACAAAACCAGACCACCTCTTCATGTCCACATTTCAGGGAATATCTGACACAGACGTTCCTGAGCAAAAATATACAGAGCAAGCTGGGGCTCTATCATAATGGAACCATATATATGCATTAAAATCAAAAGGCATATTGTTCGACAACAAAATGAGCATCAGAGTAAGCTGGTGCACTTAGTGAGGAGGAAGCAGGAGCGAACCTATTAATCAAACACTGATCACACTCATCCCCCGAAGTTTTATGTAAATCTGTGTTGATCGGTCTTAACAACTGATTCTCATGGACTCATGCATACCTTTTGCAACTACTGAGAATCTGCCTCTGGTGTTCAGGGTTCACATGTGAAAATCAGGGTACAGAGAGGAGGGTTGACAGTATTTCAACATTTTGAATTATTTGTTGCTTTCCTTTATAGTTGTATGGACTAAACATGCATAAAAATGATTTAATTTTGATTAGAGTTTGTAATAATGTGCTTGTTTTGAGAAAATTACAGCAGAAATGAAGCAAAATACAAAGTTTACAAATTTTGTAAATATAATCAAATATCTTAGTGTTAGAGGTTTGACCGACAGTGAGGGAGATTTGACCAGTATCAGTGTTGTATGTAGGCCTGGAAAGTTATTAAAACCAGTGTGTTTAAACAAATTTTTATTCTATTAACTGCTTACATAAATACCCACAGAAACCATGGATCTTGTGGAGGTGAGGTGGCTTGTGTACCTCTATGATGCAGACAGACATACCACAGATGCAATCAAACAGGAGGGGTATCTGGGAAGAAGTGAGACAAACGTATGTTTCCTGAAAAGGGGCAGCAGGCCAGCAGACTTTTCAGTAGTTGCAGGGGTAACAGGCTGATTGACTAATCAGAGCTTGTAATGTTAGTGAACATGGTCTTGCTATGTTGGTACTTCACAGGGCTGAAAGCAAGGGGAACTACAGGGCTATTACAAATGACTGAAACGATTTCATAAATTCACTGTAGCTCCATTCATTGACATATGGTCGCGACACACTACAGATACGTAGAAAAACTCATAAAGTTTTGTTCGGCTGAAGCTGTACTTCAGGTTTCTGCCACCAGAGCGCTCGAGAGCGCAGTGAGACAAAATGGCGACAGGAGCCGAGAAAGCGTATGTCGTGCTTGAAATGCACTCACATCAGTCAGTCATAACAGTGCAATGACACTTCAGGACGAAGTTCAAGAAAGATCCACCAACTGCTAACTCCATTCAGCGATGGTATGCACAGTTTAAAGCTTCTGGGTGCCTCTGTAAGGGGAAATCAACGGGTCGGCCTGCAGTGAGCGAAGAAACGGTTGAACGAGTGCGGGCAAGTTTCACGCGTAGCCTGCGGAAGTCGACGAATAAAGCAAGCAGGGAGCTAAATGTACCACAGCCGATGGTTTGGAAAATCTTACGGAAAAGGCTAAAGCAGAAGCCTTACAGTTTACAATTGCTACAAGCCCTGACACCTGATGACAAAGTCAAGCGCTTTGAATTTTTGGTGCTGTTGCAACAGCTCATGGAAGAGGATGCGTTCAGTGCGAAACTTGTTTTCAGTGATGAAGCAACATTTTTTCTTAATGGTGAAGTGAACAGACACAATGTGCGAATCTGGGCGGTAGAGAATCCTGACGCATTCATGCAGCAAATTCGCAATTCACCAAAAGTTAACGTGTTTTGTGCAATCTCACGGTTTAAAGTTTATGGCCCCTTTTCTTCTGCGAAAAAAACGTTACAGGACACGTGTATCTGGACATGCTGGAAAATTGGCTCATGCCACAACTGGAGACTGGCAGTGCCGACTTCATCTTTCAACAGGATGGTGCTCCACCGCACTTCCATCATGACGTTCGGCATTTCTTAAACAGAAGATTGGAAAACCGATGGATCGGTCGTGGTGGAGATCATGATCAGCAATTCATGTCATGGCCTCCACGCTCTCCCAACTTAACCCCATGCGATTTCTTTCTGTGGGGTTATGTGAAAGATTCAGTGTTTAAACCTCCTCTACCAAGAAACGTGCCAGAACTGCGAGCTCGCATCAACGATGCTTTCGAACTCGTTGATGGGGACATGCTGCGCCGAGTGTGGGAGAAACTTGATTATCGGCTTGATGTCTGCCGAATCACTAAAGGGGCACATATCGAACATTTGTTAATGCCTAAAAAAACTTTTTGAGTTTTTGTATGTGTGTGCAAAGCATTGTGAAAATATCTCAAATAATAAAGTTATTGTAGAGCTGTGAAATCGCTTCAATCATTTGTAATAACCCTGTACATCCTTTATATTTCCTGAGGACACACAGCTCTACTTTATGGCTCAATAATGATGGCACCTCTTAGGTAAAATAGTCCCCCATTCAGATTTCTGGGTGGGGCTACTCACAAGAGTGATACCAGGAGAAACAAAATGGGCATTCTACAGACTGGAGTGTGAAATGTCAAATGCCTGACATGGGTATGTGGGCTAAAGAATTTGAAAAAGAGATAGACTGAAGTTACAATTAGTTCAAATTAGGCCCATACAAGAGATAGACTGAAGTTAAAATTAGTTCGAATTACACAAGTTTGGTGCCAGGAAGAACAGGACTCATGATTAGATCAGTACAGGGTTATTGACAAATAAACAAATAGGAATAATGCAGAAGTATGTCTAACAAACAGTGTAGTGTACTTGTTATCATAGACAAGACAGAGACAAAGCCAACACCCACTAATTATAGTATAAGTTTATATGCTGACTAGCTTTGCAGATGAAGGGGTTGAAAGAATGTCTGATGAGATAAAAGAAATTATTGAGATAGTTTGGGGAGATGAAAATCTAACAGTGATGAAGGACAGGAATTCAGTGGTAGGAAAAGAAGAGAAAGAAAAATAGTAGGAGAATAGAGTGGGAGAGCGGAAAGAACTTTGCACAGAACACAATTTAATCATTGGTTTAAAACTCATGAAAGTAGGTTGTATATCTGGAAGAGATGGTTATGAACTGCAGATTAAAATTGAAGAAATGCAGAAAGGTAGGAAATTAAGAAGATGAGAACTTCAGAAACTGAAGAACCGGAGGTGATTGAGAGTTCCAAAAAATACCTTTAGATAACAATTGTCAGGCAGGGGTGAGGAACATGATAGGATATAGTTGAAAGATGAAATAGTGAAGGCAGCAGAAAATCTAATAGGCAAATAGACAGGGGCCCAATAGAAATCTGTGGATAACAAGAAAGATATTGCATTTAATTGATGAAAGGAGGAAATATAAAAATGGAGCAAATAGAACATGCAAAAGAGAAAATAGGAGTATAGATAGTGAGAAATAGGAAGTGCAATATGGCAAAGAAGAAATGCAAGGCTCTAGATGCTTATTTGACTGGGGAAGGCCATATGCCACCTGCAGGAAAATTCAAGAGAGCTGTGGAGGAAAGAGAAGCACATGTATGAACATTAAGAGCTCAGATGTCAAGCTTGTTACAACAGATTATTAGTTTTGATTGTAAAACAACTATCTCCAGATCTGTAAAACAAAAGAAGAAACAGAAAATTACCTTTAGGTTAAAATGACTTCATAGCAGTAGACATCAGCATACTCTGATGAGAAATCATCAGCTGATTTGTGCAGCGAAACTGTCAAAAGAGTTCACATGCTGGCCAAGAGGAGCACTGTGTTTAAATTTCTCTTTATTGCAGTATTGACACTCTATGACTTTTTGTTTTGAGAAGAATTTCACTTAACTATCGATCAAGCTTGGCTGATATACCTACCTTGCAACAATCATTATGTCTCGTGTAATTTACACATTTGATTTGTTTTGTTTGCACTACAGTGACCTGATTAATTCTAGAATAAATTTTGTTCTTCTTGATACACAGGAATTAATATTTTGTATCTGTAGCTGGCAGAGTTATGAACATGTCATGTTCAGTTCAGAAGGCTATCAACTAGTCTAATAACACTGGTGACAACGATGTGATACAGCTGAATTACGACCGATCTTTCAAGGGTAAATAATTTTTCAAGATGTATGGTGTACCCGTTGTCTCAAGGCTTGCAATGCAACTACCTCAGTTTTGGCCACACAATCCAGCATTATGGTTCACTCAAGGCAAGGTGGCTTTTCTCTACACCTCAGTAACACTCCACCAAATTCACACTTGTGGTCAGCCAATCAGACCATCACTATGCTGCAGAAATACAAGACATTATAACTGTGCCTCTGGAGACAGAATCATATCAGAGGCCCAAGACAGAGAGACAGCAGAGTGTCAGCTTCACAGGAAGAATGAGTGAGGCAAGTCTTACACAGGAAGACATCAGGGACAGAAAAACGTCTCAGTTCCTCCAACACCTGCACAGCAAGGTTGACGCATGCACCATAATGGATTCGCTGTTGCACACACTGTGGAGCAGCCAGCTGCCAGCTCAAGTAAAGGCCATTATAATATCCCAGAGGGAGATGTCACTAGACACTGTAGCAAACCTGGCAAATAGAATCAGGGTGAAATTATGCCATCCTCATGCAATTCAACAGTGGCAGCATGCAACATTGATGGTGATGCGCATGGATTATGAGAGCCTTGCTAACGAGGTTGAGTAACTGAGCAAGCAGTTTGGTGAGTTACTCTTTGATCAAAAAGTTAGAGAATGCTTTCGCGGGAGCTTAAGAAGTCATTCCTCTAAGAAGTCTCTAGCAGCAGGCAGCGCGACACAGCAGGAAATTTGTTGGTATCATAAAAAGTTGGAGACTAGGTGCAGAAATGCACTTTCCCAAACAGCAAGTGCAATAAAAAGAAGGAGCACAAATTTTCAATTGCTCTGTCTGAACCTCTTCATAATTTTTCCATGGACCCTGTCACGTAAATATTGACCCCCGACATTGTTCCACCTCTCTACAGCCAATAACCCACAGAAATTGAGTTTGGATTACACCATGCCTTCACTTGGAACTTTACTGTTGCACAAGTGACGGAAATCATAATGAGAACTGACTTTCTTGCACATTATGTCTTGCCAGACATCGCTAATTCATGCCTTGTCAACAGCATCATTGGCCTATCTGCTGCTGAGTTTCAAAGCATTGTGGCTGTGCACGACACCAAATGTATCCAGTCAACAGGCAGCACTTATGCTGAGCTACTGGAGCAGTTACCACATATCACATGACTCTTAGGGCTCTGAAAAAATTACATCACAGCACTTTGCACTACATTAACACCACTGTAAGCCCACAAATTTCATAAAGGCCAAGACACTTTGCCCCTGATCATTAAGCTATTGCTAAAGCAGTGTTAAATACAATGAGAGTTCCCGTAGTCTCTGGTCATCCCTCCACATTTGGTTCAATGTAAATTTCATGTGGCAAAGCCTCCCCATACGGTAAACTGCTCGCTAGGTGCAAGTCTTTCGATTTGAAACGACTTTGGTGACTTGCGCATCGATGGGGATGAAATGATGATGATTAGGACAACACAACACCCTGTCCCTGAGCGGAGAAAATGTCTGACCCAGCCAGGAATCTAACCTGGGCCTCACACTTGGTTGAAAAAGTGTGGCACATGGCATCCATGTGGAGATTACTAGATTATCATGCCGTTACACTAGAATGGGGCCAGACTGTAATCCTGTGTCCCTATTAACAGAGTACATCATGTATTACGTGGTGCAACTGTGTTTAGCGTGCTAGACCATGCCAAGGCCAGCACATAAATTTCAGTGGCCGAAGAGGACATACTGAAAGCTGCTACTGTTACAACATTTGGCATCTTTGAGAGTCAGTTCATGACGTTTGGCTCACATACTGCTGAGCAGACATGGCAGCAGTTCATAGACTCTTTGCTGATTTGCATACCTTGATGACATCCTCTTTTTTTCAACCATTGTGGAGGTAAACCAACAGCACTTAGTCAAAACCTTAGGCACCTCGACAAATATGAGATTGTGTTTAACACTGTCAAGTGTGTTTGGGCAACCAGATATCACATTTTTAGGCCACCTGATCTCATCTGCAGGATTGCTACCACTCTCACAGAAAGTAGAAGCAATATTGAAGATTCCAAAGCCAGAAACCACAAAGGAACTATGCTACTTTCTGGGAATTCTCAGTTTATACCAGTATCACCTACCCCATTCGCTGGATATTCAAGAACTTCTAACTGCAGTACTGTCTGGCCCTAAAGTTAAGGGGAAAAGGCTAGTACCATGGACAGATGTTATCCGCACTGCTTTCTAGACAGATAAGCAAAGTATAGTGAATGTCGCATTCCTCACACTCCCTCCCACATAAGAAGCACCTCTTGTGCTGATGGTGGATTCAAGTCAATCCACGATCAGCACAGTATTACAATAATATATAGATGGTGCATGGCACCCACTTGTCTTTAAATATGTCTGCTTGTGTCTGTATATGTGTGGATGGATATGTGTGTGTGTGCGAGTGTATACCCGTCCTTTTTTCCCCTTAAGGTAAGTCTTTCCGCTCCCGGGATTGGAATGACTCCTTACCCTCTCCCTTAAAACCCACATCCTTTCGTCTTTCCCTCTCCTTCCCTCTTTCCTGACGAAGCAACCGTTTGTTGCGAAAGTTAGAATTTTGTGTGTATGTTTGTGTTTGTTTATGTGTCTATCGACCTGCCAGCGCTTTCGTTCGGTAAGTCACATCATCTTTGTTTTTAGATATATTTTTCCCACGTGGAATGTTTCCCTCTATTATATTAAACTCACATTCAGGATGACGGGGGTCCAAACCCACATGTGGCCATCCTGATTTAGGTTTTCTGTTGCTGCAGGCAAATGCAGGGATGGTTCCTACGAAAGGGCATGGCCGACTTCCTTCCTCATCCTTCCCCCATCCGATGGGACCAATGACCTTGCTGTTTGGTCCCCTCTCCCAAATCAACCAATCAGCCAACCCAGTTCGGTTGTCCACTATACATCACAATAGGTTGCAGGGAACAATTCGAATCTGAACTATTCACCAAGCCGAACAAATGCAGTGGTGCTGTACTCACAAGACGGCAAGCTAGTAATGAGATGATTAAACACTGGCAGTGGCCGTTAAAAGCCATGCCAATGTGTCATGAGTCAAACTGGACAACAGCTTTACCAGTGGTCTCACTCAGCTTGCAAAACATTTGTAAACCCAACCTGGACTCTACACCGACCAAGATAAATTATGGAGAGCTCACTGATGCACATGCAGTCTCAATGGTGGACACCAATCAAATAGAACTCAACTGAGGTATTGGATAACAAAATTCTGACCACATCCAACATCGAGGCATGGAACATCACAAAACTTTGTGCATCACAAATTACAAACTTTTACAGATTTGATGTTATACAGAGATGGCGTAAAACTGGTAGTGACATTTCCATACACGGGCCTCCATCATGTCACTGGCAGAAGAGAAAAAGCAACAGACATTTGAATTAATGGCAAACCCAGTATTGTCTCCATTGACAGGGTTAAGCCAGTCTTTGTGTTGCCAGAACTGCCACAAATGCACGCACAACGCAACCACCATAGCCTGCACCTCGAATATGATAATCTCTAATGGAAGCAGAAACTCAAACACAGGGCCGAATGCATTCTGGACAGTGTGTACACTTCCTGGAGTGATTCATGGACGATGCCCTGTTCTCCCCAAGGGTCTGGTGTGGCAGCAGACACCAACCCACTCCAATAACAAGTCGTCAGCTGATTTTTGTGACAAAACTGTCAAATGAGTTCATGCGCTGGCTGCCAGGAGCACTGTGATAAAATCTTTCTTTGCTGCTGTGCAAAGCCCTATGATAGTTTTTGTTTTGACAGAAACTTCACGTAGTTACTGATCAAGCTTGGCCGATACACATACCTTGTAGCAATCATTCTGTCTTGTTTTATTTACAAATTTGGGTTGTTCTGATTGTGCTACAGTTACCTGACTTATTCTAAAATAAACGTTGTTCTTGATACACCAGTTTAAATATTTCATATCTGTACCTGGCTGAGTTATGAGCACTTCATATTCCATTCAGAAGGCCATCAACTAGGCCTGTGACAAATGAACATTAAATAGTAAAAACATACATTCATGCCAGAGCCTCTGTTTCTGTGTACACTGTAGGACAGAATCCCAACATGTGACAGTGTATCTTGAGACTCTGTAAATAAATGGAAAATACCTGTGATGTTTACTACACATATGATCTAAATAGGTGTTAGAACACAAACAGAATAAAAAAAAAAAAAATACCATGCTGACTAATGAGTCAAGTTTTCGATAGACTGTTGATGATACCACCAAAGTTTTGCAGTGCAATTGTGTGCCTACTAAGACATCAAAAAATTCTCTTATATAAAAAATTAAAGCAATGGACCAAGTTATTGCACAAGTAAATTCTAATGTAGACATTTTTTTCATTTGTGTCCATAGATTAAGAATTGCACTATTATAACTTCATTGGTATAACTGACAGTGTATTGAAAACTCGGCTCTTTAGTGAGAATGATACATTTTTATTAACTCTGTTTGCGTTCTAGCACTATGGTATTTACATAATGTGTGTTATAAAATCTGATAATTGTTCATATTGACCTGACAGGTGCTTTTCATTCATTCACATAGTTCTGAGATAAACTATCTGATGATGGTACTCTAGCCTGCAATGTACATACACAGACACAGAGTCTCTAGCATGAGGAGTATGTTTTCACTACTTAATGTTCATTACTTTGAAATGATGACATATAAAAAGCATTTTAACCTATGAGGAATTTTCTGTTTCTTGTTAGTTTTACAGATCTGAAAATGGTAGTTTAACAACTGAAACTACTAAAACTTTGTAAAATAATGACTTATTGCAATCAAGAGAATTAAAAGATTTCCTATATTTTTTTAAAAAAAACTTTTAGAATTTGACAGAGCACTGAAACATTGAAAGCCAAAACAAGGCCTCGGGAATAGAATATATTGCCTCAGATTTATTGAGTACCTTGGAAGAGCCAGCTATGACAAAACTATTCCACCTGGCATTCAAGTTATGCTGAACTAATGAATTAACCACAGACTTCAACAAGAATTTTAACAACGTCTATTCCAAAACAATGGGTGCTGACAGGTGTCAATATTACCAAATCCTCATTTTAATAAGTCATCATTGCAGAATACTTCTTTGAATTATTTACAGAAGAATGGAAATGAGTAAGATCAGTTTGACTTTTGGAAAACTGTAGGAGCATGTGAGACAAGTTCGAGCCTAAGATGTATCCTAGGAGATAGACCGAAGAAAGGCAAACCTAAGACTATAAAATCTGTAGATTTAGAAGACTGATAATGTTGACTGGACTACACTGTTTGAAATTGTGAAGGTAACAAGGGCAAACTACAGAGAGCATGGTTATTTACAACTTGTACGGAAGCCAGACTGCAGTTATTAGAGTTGAAGGATACAAATGGGAAACCAGTACATGAGAAGAGAGAGAGACAGAGTGTTGTACCCTATCACCCGTGTTATTGTCATTCAATCTTAACATCAAGGACGCAGTATAGGAAACCAAGGAAAATTTGGAAGTTCAGTGAGAAGAAATTAAAACCTTGCAGTTCCCCAGTGCAATTTTGTCACAGATTGCAAAGGGCTTCTAAGATCAATTAACTGTAATGGTAGCATTTTGAAAAGAGGTTATAAAATGATCATGAATGAAAGTAAAGCAAGGGTAATGGAAGACAGTCGAATTCAATCAGGTGATGTTAAATGAAATAGTCAACAAGTTTTGCTATTTGGGCAGCAAAATTAGTAACAAAGGTCAAAGTAGGGAGGATATAAAATGCAGCATGGCAACAGCAGGAAAAATGTTTCTGAGAAAAATAAGTTCCTTAAAATCAAATGTAAATTTAAGCATTAGGAATCTTTTCTGAAGGTATTTGTATGGCGTGTAGCATCATATGAAAGTGAATTGTGAATGATAATCAGTTCTGACCAGAAGGGAATAAAAGCTTTTGAAATGTTGTGTTACAAAAGAACAATGAAGATTAGATGGGTAGCTCCATACTTAGCAATCATAGGTCGTATATCGAAACATCCGTAGGCCTACCTAAAGACTGGACTATCGCACAGGTCACACCTATACTCAACAAGGGAAATAGGCCTAATCCACTGAATTACAAGCCCACATCACTGACGTCGATTTCCAGTAGGATTGACATATACTGTGTTTAAACATTACAAATTACCTCGAAGAAAACAATTTACTGACAGACAGCCAACAAGGCTCCAAAAAATAACGTTCTAGTGAAACACAACTAGCTCCTTATTCTCAAAAGCAATGCATGCTACCGATAGGGGATGTCAAATTGATTCCATATTTTTAGATTTCCAGAGGGCTCTTGACACCGTTCGTAGTAATTGACGGAAAGTCATCGAGTAAAACAAAAGTAACATCTGGTGTCCCCTAATGTAGTGTTATAGGCTCGCTGCTGACACTGATATATTGTAGCGACCATAAAGCCTCTAGAACACTATCATTCGTCTTATATTATGATCTTCGACTCTTCTCTCTTAGTCTTCATGCCTACGCGCCATTACGAGTTGTTCAACTGTACCGGTACTCTGCTTCTACATTTCATTACCGTTTTTGATAACGAATCGCTTGTTGGTGATTTCCATCCTAACCATATCCACTGATAACCTCGACGTTGAGCGCTCGTAAGCGCCATCTACCATTTCATTGTTACGACTGGAATTACCACACTATACAAATGATTTCTATGGTGCGAAAAGTGGCAACTGACTCTAAATAATTAAAACTGTGAAGTCATCTATGAGTACTAAAAGGAATCCCCTAAATTTCGGTTACACTGTAAATAACACAAATCTAAAGGATGTGAATTCAACTAAATACTTAGTGGTTACAATAACGAACAACTTAATTTCGAACGCTCACATAGTTAATGATGTGAGTAGAGCGAACCACAGAGTGCGATTTATTGGCAGAACTCTTAGAAAATGCAACATATCAATTGAAGAGTCTGCCCATACTATGCTTGTCCATCTTCTTCTGGAATGATAGGACTGATGGAGGACATCGAAAAAGTTCAAAGGTTGTTTTGTAATATCGCGAAATAGGGGAGAGAGTACGACGGATATGATAGGCCTACGTGAGTTGGGGTGGCAATCATTAAAACAAAGGCATTTTTCGTTGCGGTGGGATCTTTTCATGAAATTTCCATGACAAACTTCCTCCTCCAAATGCGAATATACATATTTTTTTTTAATGAAATAAGAGAAATCAGAGCAAGCTGGGGAAGACTTATGGGCTAGTTTTTCCCGCGCGCTGCTCGAGACTAACAGGATAGAGAAATAGCTTGAAAGTAGTTCGCAAGCCGTTGTCGCCGTGTGGTTCTAGGGGCTTCAGTCTGGTTCGAATCCTGCCTCGGGCGTGGATGTGTGTGATGTCCTTAGGTTAGTTAGGTTTAAGTAGTTCAAAGTTCTAGGGGGCTGATGACCTCAGATGTTAAGTCACATAGTGCTCAGAGCCATTTGAAAGTAGTTCGCTTAACCCTCTGCCAATCACTTCAGAGTAATCATGTAGAAGTAATTGCAGATTGAAAAACCACTGAAGAGGTATTGAGTCGGATTGGGGAGAACAGAAATTTATGCAACAACTTGACTAAAAGAAGGGATTAGTTGATGGAACACATTCCACATTCTGAGGCATCAAGGCAGGCCTATAGTCAGTTTGATAACGGAAGGAAGTGTGGGGGGTACGAATTACAGAGGGAAACCAAGACTTGAGTACACTAAGATGCGTCAAATCGATGTAGGTTAGAGCAGTTTGCAGAGATGAAGAGGCCTGTACAGAAGGTACTAGCGTGTAGAGCTGCATCATATAAGTCGTAGGAATGAAGACCAGAACAACATTCATAGGCATGTTTTGAGCATTTCGAAGTGATTCCACATTTAAAATCATTCAGATTTTCTGGAGGTCGTTAAATTGGATTACGTGGTGCTTCTACTTGACAACTGCTAATTACTAGTGTCGTAAAACTTTTTACATATAAAGCTTAAGCTGAGGCTGCGATTACGTTGTTTGGAATATATGTATTTTTCGACAGTAAATCGAAAAGGGCCTGGCAAAAATTTTTTGAACTATTTATCGAAAAGAACACGAAAAGAGTATCGCACAAAAAAGCACTACAGCTGTGGCGGGGACCACGACAAGTAGTACTAGTTACAATAATTTTTATCGTAAGAAAAAAAAGGATGACGGATCGAATAAATATTACAGTCACGTCGAAAGAGAAGTGGCAGCATGTTGTTTCTCATACACAGCAGAGATTAAAAATATACTTTCTCCCTAAACCAATGAAAATAAGACAACTAATAGTGCTATAAAGGAATGCAATTCAAACTGCGCACCACGACGTGACGTCATAGCAGCCACTACCTTTACGTCACTGGTCAAAATACACAGTACCGCTCCAAGTCCTCTTGACCCACACCTCCCACATGAAAAATGGGCATTCCATCAAACGATAGAAGCTGTATCACACACTACACTTAACGGTCCGTTGAGTCTGTACAGTTACGCCTCATTTTAGATAGCGTTCCGTATTGGGTCCCGTGATGAATATAACACTTCGTTAAGCAACTAGCTTAAAACTGGTTGTGGAACATACCTGATGGAGGGTGCACCTCGTAACTTTTACCCTGTTTATGAATGCCTTGACTTTGAATAAGCGTGTCGTAATGGCACCAATGAAGAAAACCAAGATTTATCATTACACTCTGCGAGCTATACCTGCTGCAGGGTACTTCCCCAACAAACGACACATTCTCTCTCTTCTGATCTTTGTTTCTTTCTTCTACGTTATTAGAGTGCCATGCTGACCATGGACCAACTACTTTACATTGTAAAACGAAAACCGCTTCTTAAAGAAAATATCTAGAGCAAACACTATACACAATAATTCATGGCAAGCTATATGTTGCACATATATAAGTGATAAACTTACCGATTTTCGGAGTATGACGACAGAACCATCAAAACAAAAGAAATGCTGACCAGAGCATATATGCGAATATATCATTGTGAGCAGTCTGACACGAACTAACTCGTTTTTATACGAAACAATATTGGAAGCCACTTGAACTTTGAAAAAAAAATGAATAACAGACCATTGATCAGCCAATCATGAAATCTACACAAAGCTCAAGCTCTGTATCACGCTTTGTTAAATAAAATAGTTGGGTCTAGTGTAGTAGGGGATACAACCCGTTGGCTTTGAACAATGACGTCATTCCTTAGTCATAGATAGTAATGTCTTCACTTCGAGGCATAGATAATAAAGCAGTTCTGTGTTCTAATAAGTGCTATCATTAAAATAATTGAATGTGAATCTAAAAGCGATCGCTTGATATTAGATACAGATGCTTCAGTAGCTGATAAGTGTTTTTTGGCTTTTTTAAAAAAAATCTCACGAGATAGAATAAACTGATCCTACTTTATTAAGCAATCAATAAAAAAACTAAACTAAAACATAACAACAAAAGACAAGTGAAACACAAAGGTTAAATAAACAATCAAAACATATAAAATGAAACAGGTTGCAAATGTAATGTACGTGTATTTCCACCTATTCGTAAGTAGGATCAGTTTATTCTATCTCGTGAGATTTTTTTTTTTTTTAAAGCCAAAAAACACTTATCAGCTACTGAAGCATCTGTATCTTAGGATCAGTTTATTCTATCTCGTGAGATTTTTTTTTTAAAGCCAAAAAACACTTATCAGCTACTGAAGCATCTGTATCTTCTAATGGGTGCGGGAGTTCTGACTCACACCCCTCACACCCACCCACCTCCCCAGGAGTTGGAACTCCCGCACCCATTAGAAGATACAGATGCTTCAGTAGCTGATAAGTGTTTTTTGGCTTTAAAAAAATCTCACGAGATAGAATAAACTGATCCTAAGATACAGATGCTTCAGTAGCTGATAAGTGTTTTTTGGCTTTAAAAAAAAAAAAAATCTCACGAGATAGAATAAACTGATACTACTTTTTGTTAGTAATAGCGGAGACGAAATAAACAGCACATCTACAATTTGTATTCCGTGTTCCACTTAGGGTTTACTGAAGCGGAGGATACATCGTTCAGGTGAAGAACAGGACAGTAATGCTAGTGAAAACGAAGAAATCGCCTTACGACAAACTCGTATTCCGGACTGTACTTAAGCAACACACTTCGAATGAGCTTTTAATTTGTATCGGGTTTCATTTGCGGTTTAGTGAAGCAGGGGATACATAGTTCAAGTGAACAACAGGACAGCAATGCTAGTTGAAACTAAGAAATCGACTACGCTGAACCTGTATCCCGTACTGCACTTAAGCAATACAATTCGAAAGACTTTCGAGATACAACTGACATACATGTAACGTGATGTATTCTTTGCTAGTAATTTCATTCATTTCTTTCCATTGTATTTTGCGGAGAAATACTAAGATACAAACACGCGATATCGTTAACGTGAAAATACTACTGGCCCTTACATATGTGAAATAAAGTTTATCTCTCTCGCATTCCTTTGTTTCTCAACATTCTCCTCAGCTCTTTCATCTTTGTAATATATGCTCTCTGGCGACTTGTGACGTCATTGTTCAAAGCCGACGGGTTGTATCCCCTGCTACACTAGACCCAAATAGTCATGGTTACAATCCTTCACTTACAATGCAATAATTTACAATTCACACTTAATAATCAGCAACTGCTTCACACTGATCGTCAACAAATCAATATGCAAACTTGGTTACCGGTTTGCATAAAATCGTTGATGGCTATGAAAGATCTTTCGAAGCTGCTGCCAGAGAGCTACTTTCATGCACTAAAAACAATGACAGATGCTTCTGCGCATGTGCAGCTACGATTACGTAAAACCATGTTTAGTGTTTGTTCTGCTTAAACTCTCCTTATCCCATTTCTGTCTCTGTCGGCCCATTATGGCCAGGGGACATCGGCTGGTACTTTACCAGCAGCCGTACATTTTGGGTTATTTTATTTTATATATCAAATGCTACTAGTTTCGGCAACTCAATATTGTCATCTTCATGCCCCATACGCTATTTTCGTATTAACAAGCTTATCGTATGGTGCCATAAAACTGGAACCATAAAACCGAACCGCTATGCAACCGATTCATATGAAAGGGTGTCATCATATGGTTGTGCTCTTTGCAGCCTTTGCAAATGTTCATTGATCCCCTCTTGAAGAGCTTATAATTTACACCTGCAGACAATATAATACTTCCGTTTCTCTGCACCTTTTTCGTTTTCTTGTGAGGTGTTAAATACGCCACTTACCAGCTGGTAAATGCACATAATCCTTGCAGGTGATAATTTTCCCTTGTAGTTCTAAAATTTCCTATTCTCCACTTTCGCTTGGTTTTAATGAGTGATAAGTCGTACTCGATGTTATTTCTCCTTGTTTCATTAAGCACGTAGGCGACGTTTGTAAATAGTCTCCGAATACCGGATTTTACGAGCTTCTCCCCCGATTCAACCACGCTGCGGAAGAATCGTTTCCGATAATCTGTAGCGAGCACTGAACTCCATCTTTACCTATGTTATGTGGAGCAGGTTATAATTTAATTTCCGGTATCCTCTGGCAATTATTTTGGGACAAGCACGTAGCCAAAGGGGAGGGAGGTTAAGGGGTCCGGACTCCCCCCTCCCAAGAGAATCACCTAAATGGAATTACACACGACCCAGTTGCCATGTAATGAAACTGAAATATATTTTGATTTTCAGTCATACGACAAAAAGGGATACGCATTATTTGTTAATCAGTTTAGTTCTTAACTGCAGTTGCAGAACGACAGCGTTTGTTGACATCGTAGAGATGTTCATTGGCATCGTGGACTGTATAACTATATTATCATGGATAAATACAAACTCTTGTATGAGGTCGCACATTTTACAAGCCCAGCTGAAATCAATACGTGAATTAGCTTTGAGACCGCAAAACTGTAGCTCATGGAATTTCTGTATCGCGTTTCGTTTCGAGATGACTGTTGAAATAATAACTTAAAAAGAAATTCTCGATCAATTAAGGAAATTGAAGATTTTTAGTGAAGTGAGATACTGTAATAGAATTGAAGACAGAGTGGGGCAACCTGAGATGTTCTGATGTGCTGAAAGATTTTGATTTCAAATAAGTTGTAAATTTAAACACAAGGCTATGGTAGGAGAAAGACAGATATTATCAAAAGATGTCAGTTAAGGGCTGAAGATGGTGTACTGAATCACTGAAACAGGTAGCCATATAACAGAAGACATCGAAAGGACGGCTGTAGGTGTTCCAGTTCCTTACATAAGTGAACGGCTAAAGTCCCTCAAACCTTCAGAGGGATGAATGTACAAATTGTCAAATGGGGTTTGAACCCATTTAACGTTATAAGTTTTCAACGGAACGTTGAGATTCTTCAGCTCTGGGATAGAACGCTGGGCCGTGTTTTGTTAGCAAAGAGGCAATGCATTACATTAGAATTTTAATTCGTCTGGCAATAAAGTGAAGTTATCATATTGCCAAGTAAAGAAGTATTTAATCACGCATTTGGGCGTATTTTTCATATGTATACTGTTGACATTATATGTTATACCTTTTAAAGAAAAGCTCTTCTTGTTTAATCTTAAAGACCAAATACCATTTGTATGAAGGCGTTCTGAAAGCAAATTATGTTCATAAAATTAAAAAAATAAATAAATGTGTTTTCAGAATCAATGAAAAACATGTGCCTTTTTAAGGTCCTGCTTAACAGATCGGACCCCCCCCCCCCCCCCCCCCCCTGACAAAATCTTTGTTTGGGACGCGGTAGACCTTTTGCCTTTACTGCGTGCGGCAAACAAAGTTGCCCGGACGAGTGGATACGGTTGTACTTGAATACTCGTTTATGCAAACAAACATACCTTGTGACGCCCACACCACATTGACAAAATCTTTGTTTGGGACGTGGTAGACCTTTTGCCTTTACTGCGTGCGGCAAACAAAGTTGCCCGGACGAGTGGATACGGTTGTACTTGAATACTCGTTTATGCAAACAAACATACCCTGTGACGCCCACACCACATGTACGCCCGCCACGAGATTCATACCAGTTCAGAGCGTAGTGCTGGCTGTATCAGTGTAAATGGAGCAATGCAAAGGGGACGTTGGCACTCATAGTGGAGCGGCGGGTACTAAAATTACGTGGCAGCAAAGTCGTTGAAACGGTGTGGTCAGTTGTTTGCTGAGAAGTTTAATGGTGTCGAAGAGATTAGATTAGATTTACTTTCATTCTAATTGATCCGTAGTGAGGAGGTCCTCCAAGATGTAGAACATGTCAGAAAAACAACAAGATATGACAAATACTTACAACTAAAGCAAATAAGCTAATGTAACATTCCACAGGTCCCAAGAGGAATGATCGTCATTTTTTAATCAACACTATATGAAAGAGTCATTTTACAAATACTAATGCACTGAATTTAAAATAGAAAAGTATTTTATTTATTTATAAGGTAATAAACATTTAATACAACTACTATAATACTTATTTACAATGAACACATTACTGCACTGAAATGGTGCAGAAGTTAGATTGTACTTACATGCACACACACACACACACACACACACACACACACACACACACACACACACACACACACACACATTGAAACTGAAGGAGTTGGCCGCCAATAACTCCTTTAGGCTTCTCTTAAACTTAATTTCATTGGTTGTTAAGCTTTTCATGGCTGCTGGCAAGTTATTGAAAACGTGTGTTCCTGAATAATTCACATATTTTTGTACAAGACTAAGTGATTTTAAATCCTTGTGAAGATTATTCTTATTTCTAGTATTGATTCCATGAATTGAGCTGTTGGTTTGAAAAAGTGATATATTTTTAATGACAAATTTCATTAAGGAATAAATATATTGGGAAGCAGTAGATAGTATCCGTAGTTCCCTAAACAGGCTTCTGCAGGATGTTCTTGAGTTCACACCAAATATAACTTTTAATGCAGGATTTTGTGCCCGGAAAACTTTAACTTGGCTTGATGAATTACCCCAAAAAATAATCCCACATGACATTATGGAATGAAAGTAAGCATAATATGCCAGCTTTTTCATTTTTATGTCCCCTATGTCTGACATAATTCGCATTGCAAACAGAGATTTGCTAAGACGCTTCAGCAGTTCTGTGGTGTGCTCCTCCCAGTTGAATTTATTATCAAGCTGTAATCCCAGCGAAGAGTGCCGTGCAACGCTTAGACCGAGAATGGTGTCAGATAGGAACTGTTCTGATCATTAAAAATGGCTCTGAGCACTATGGGACTTAACTTCTGAGGTCATAAGTCCCCTAGAACTTAGAACTACTTAAACCTAACTAACCTAAGGACATCACACACATCCATGCCCGATGCAAGATACGAACCTGCGACCGTAGCGGTCGCACGGTTCCAGACTGTAGCGCCTAGAACCGCTCGGGCACTCTGGCCGGCTTTGAACATTCAAAAAACATCCCGAAACGTACCCGAACACCAGAAAATATGGCTGCTGTTCACCAGAAAATGCTTCAGAGTCCTGCCAAATCAACCCGACGCCTGTTATAAGAGGCCAACATATTACGTAGATCATGTGGACAAATACACCACGAAGACCTGTACATGCATCCATACTGAGTGTCTGTTGTTTACGCATTAAAACCAGCAGATGCTCCTCAGCGCCTCCAGTTTTGTGAATGGCTATTCACTCAGATAACAACGAACGGCTTGTACGTGTATATGTTCTTTATGTTTGATGAAACCTGGTTTCACCTGGGTTGTTATGTCAACTCACAGAATCACAGGTCCTGGGCACCGGCGAACCAGCATAACTTCCTCGAAACACCATTGCGTGATCAGAAGGTTGGGGTTTGTTCTGCAGAATCTGCACTCCGCAATACGGGTCCCATCTTCTCTTATCAAACGCTGACTTCGGCGCGTTACATTGACAACATTTTCAGACCATTTATGGCAGCATTAACGGCGGGGGAGAATATCTACAGTTACTTCCAACAGGATGAAGCAACTGCCCACACAGCCGGGTGAATCTTAGAGCATATTTACACAATCTCCACGCCTGGCAGAGTTCTTAGCAGAAGTCAGTCAGGTCGCGGCGTTAGCTGGCTACCCAGGTCACCTAATCTGTCAGTACGCTATTACTTTGTGTGCGGACCCCTCAAGTCTAAGGTGTATCACAACAGCCCTCATAGTCTTCAAGAATTGAAGCAGAACATTTCGGATGAGATTGCAGCAATTCCAGCAGTCCAACTTGGATCCGCCTTCAACAACTTGCTGACGAGGGCCCAAATGTGCTATGAGATGAATGGTGGTCACATTCAACAACTGCTAGAGTCAGGCTGGTACTTGTTTCCTTTAATCTGTTGTATTTGTTTGTACCCTTGAACTCAGTTCTCCGGGCCATTTTTATTTGCCCCACCCTGTATAATTGCAGCGTGATGGGCGGAAAAACTGAGAGGGATTATGTCGGAGTCATTCATAGTTATTCCCGCTGTAATGTACGAGTAGATTCTGTCAAGGCTTGATGTTGCTTCTTCCAAGAGATACGTGCAGCACGTGTAATTGCAAGACGCTCAACTACATCGGTAATGTTTAGATCTCTAATCATGTTTTGCAGGGTACCACTAAAGGATGTTATGCCTTCTATTGTTCTTGAAACGCAGTTAAAATTTCCTCTGATATGATGTCTCCTTTGCCTTTCTCAGAAAATATGGGGCTTCATTGCTGAAAAACTTCTCTTCTGCAGCACTGTCATTTGACCCAGAGAGAGAGTGGGGTTTCAAAATGTTATCCTACACTCTGTAGGCTAATTCTGATTCAGTTCTCGTTAAATTACAGCAGTCACTACAGCCATAGCCAAAATTGTTATACAGTAAAACTTCGTTAACACTAATCCGAAGGGACCGAAAAATCAGGAGGTCTTGTTAAAAAAAAAATCGTGTTAAGTGAAAAACACGGATTTTAATAAGTATACATGTACAGCCGTAACCTAAAGTATAATACACTACACTATCAATCACGTTATTGTACACTTATAATACTATAAAGAGATTGTAAAATCCAAGTACTCACAAATTATGTACGTTACTTTCTTGGAAAAAATTCGGTCATGGTTCGCTGACGTTCATGGGAACGATAATATTTTGTAATTTCACAACCAATTGTAATAATAGCGTCCGTAAACCCAGCAGAGACATCGGATGTTGAAGCGAACCGTTCTGCTCTTACAAGTCGCTTACGATAAGCTCTCTCTATGAGAGAGATTATGCCTTGGTCCAAAGGCTGAAGGCGGCTTGTGGCGTTGGGTGGAAAAAACTAAACCTTTATGTTGGATAGGTTCAGATCATGAACGTTATGGGCAGTACATCTGTCCAATGTAAGAAGAACATGTCTATTATGAGCAACCATTCGACTGTTGAAACGAAGAAGCCACTTGCGAAATGATGTGCCATTGATCCAAGCTTTCTTGTCTTGAGAGTGGATGCAAGGTAAAGTGTCCAAATTTGTGTTTTTAAAGCAACGTGGTTTCTCGGATTTACCGATAACCCAAGGACGAAATTTCTCACTGTCGTCAGCATTACAGCACAATACAACAGTCACACGTTGTTTACTTCGTGTTCCACCGTGACACTTATCACCTTTTATCCCCAGGGTGTGATTTGGAAAAAAGATTGTAGAAAAATCCAGTTTCATCCATGTTAAACACATCACACATGGCATACTTTTCCCTCACTCTGTTGAATTCATGCAACCAGCTGTTCGCACTTTCTTCATCAACTTTATTTGCTTCACCACAAATTTGCACAGATGAGAGGAGGAGGAGTAGGAGATTAGTGTTTAACGTCCCGTCGACAACGAGGTCATTAGAGACGGAGCGCAAGCTCGGATGAGGGAAGGATGGGGAAGGAAGTCGGCCGTGCCCTTTCAAAGGAACCATCCCGGCATTTGCCTGAAGCGATTTAGGGAAATCACGGAAAACCTAAATCAGGATGGCCGGAGACGGGATTGAACCGTCGTCCTCCCGAATGCGAGTCCAGTGTGCTAACCACTGCGCCACCTCGCTCGGTGCACAGATGAAATTGAATGTCTCTTTTGGAACCGATACAACCAACAAGCAGAACAGAAGTCTTCGATGCCCATATCTTTAGCAATATCATTTGATTTTGACTGAACCACAGGGCCAGTTAAAGGTATGTTAGATGCACGCATATGATTGAACCATTCTAGCAGTAACGTCTCGATGTCTTCATACTTGGCGGTACGAAGTCGTTTAGATTTGTTTCCAGAACCTGACGCCGCATCATTAATAATTTTTCTCGATTATTAATAACCGTAGATAAAGTAGATTTAGGTATTCCAAACTGCTCTGCAATTGCTGTTTTCTCGATACCACGGTCCACTTCATCTAGAATCTTAAGCTTTAACTGTACATTTCGAGCTGTGTGTTTCCTCTTTGCCATTTTCGCGTGCTACGCTACCGGTTGTAACTGTAGTTTTTATTCAGTATCCAACTCGATATGGCTACGACTAACAGAACACCTGTCAAATCTGGCACTGAGTACATTCCTAAATGCTGCTGCACACATTATTGAATATCTTACAATGTACAGCATAAGCTGATTGTTGAGGTGAATATCGCGGCTACCGACCTTCAATACATTAAAAACGAGTCAAGAATAAGTATAATTAACTTTGTAGCTACATTTCCTACATTCATTTCGGAAAAAAAGTACGCTTTGGAATACTCTAAGGTCGGAAGTTTGTGTTACAGTGAAACTTAAATTACGCTAGGAACTGAAACAGAGTTCGTAATTCGCCTTAATCGAAATTCGTGTTAACCGATAAAACATACCATAAGAACTAATGTATTCCTGGCGTGGCCAATATTTTTTTCGCGTTAACCACGAGTTCGTCTTATGAGAGTTCGCGCTAACGAGGTTATACTGTACAAGTTACATGGCTGAAGGAAATCTTTCTCGTCGCAAACGACTTTTTGTAAAAAGTAAATATCGATATCATTTGTTGTAAGAAATTTTCCCAAGATGTTCATCTTATTTTTTTTATTGCTAACTCCATTAATGTTTAACATCAAGAATGTAATTATTTTCTATTTTCCTGGTAACTGATAGTTGATATTTTCCAACTTATTCATTTGTTTTATTTTTTTGTCCCAGATTCATTTTATGATCATTCAGTATTCATATAGACCTTCGCATTATCTTTGTGTTGTGCTCTCTCTCCATTCTGACTGAACTATCAAATCTGCTGAGGAGTATTACATGCACATCTAAATACAGTCTTTTACTAGTGCAGCGGGGAGGGGGTGGACCTATATAACCTCAAATGAGAATGAAATTGACCGGCTCTCAGTTCCAAGGTGGTTCTCAGTTCCAAGGTATGGAAAGGCAGCAACAGCTTCGAAAATTGCAATGACTGTGCCACCTGAAGATATCGCGAGCTGCTGCAGAAACGCAATACGCTGACCACAGAGACATCTGCTGGTTTCTGAACCACTAAACTGTCTTCCTTCTGACGTCATGAACATAACCTTGGTTGCGTTGAGCTATAGTTGCCAACCGTTGGGACATGTCACTACGTGTAGGGACTTTCTGCTCTTTTTTTCCAAAATGTAGAGACTTAGGGACGGATTTCCGATCCCTCTATAAAACGTAGGGCCTTTTTTTCCCAAGGAAGAAAAATTTCAAAATATAAAATTAAAAATGAAAAAATTGCTCGGCTGTATAAATTTTAAACGTTGTATACATGTCACCAATGCGCTGGCCTGTAAGGGCTTACCAGAGAGACGAAACGGGGTGCAGAAGGAAAGTATTTTAGTCTCCGTCTGGAGACGTGACCGGGAAAATATTGACATATTTTTTGCTTAGCACTCCTCGTGGCGATAAGATGCTGCCTCCCATGGTATAAATTACGCACGGAAGTAACATGGATTCGGGAATGCGCATTACGAGACAATAGTTTTCAAATGCGCTACTTGTTTGTAGCAAAGAATGTAAATTAATCTAAAGTTGTTGCGATGCAAGGCAGTAATCAGAAGAAAAATGGCCACCATTCAGGAAACCTTGACGCTAGCAACAATCGTGAACAGGAGACAATCAATGCGAAGTGCTCCGAAAGGGACCGAAATGAGATGACCGAAACCAGAGGCCCATCAGGTAACTTTTAGCCCGACTACTGTAATCTCTGCAACCGTTGTTATTTCCAGAGTTCCATTCGTAACTTCCGCGGCAGCGATTGCGTTTCTGCCTTTGGTGTGTGTTCACATGCTGAAAATAAAGGACGAACATCTCGTGTAAGTCAGTTCAGTTCGTTTAGCCTTAACATAAGCTTCTAAAGTTCCTCTTTTGGGGTGTGTGTAACTGTAGTGTTGGTATTTTTTTATTCTGGCTTCAGCACCCAAAAGGAAGACAGTTACAAAACAGTGACAGTCGAAGCTGAAAACAGAAATTTAGGGAAGTGTGGCAAGACAAAGAATAGTTTAATGGGTGATTAACTGCAGTTCCTAAGAACAGTTATTTTGCTCGTTGCAGGACATGTGATAGTTTGTGTGCTGGAAGAAGCGAACTTTTCAAACACGCAAATCGTGATTCGAACAAAAGTTGAGTGTCACAACTTAATAAACAGTCAGTACTTTCATCGTGGGTAAATCAGCCTACTACGAGTACTGCAAGTACTGCAGGACATGTGATAGTTTGTGTGCTGGAAGAAGCGAACTTTTCAAACGCGCAACTCGTGATTCGAACAAAAGTTGAGTGTCACAAATTAATAAACAGTCAGTACTTTCATCGTTGGTACATCAGCCTACTACGAGTACTGCAAGTCTTAAGCTGGAAGAGGACACCAAAGTTGCTGAAATAAGATTGGTGACAGCATTTGCTGAGCTCTCACTGTCATTGTCAACAAAAATGGCTCTGAGCACTATGGAACTTAACTTCTTAGGTCATCAGTCCTCTAGAACTTAGAACTAATTAAACCTAACTAACCTAAGGACATCACACACATCCATGCCCGAGGCAGGATTCGAACCTGCGACCGTAGCGGTCGCGCGGTTCCAGACTGTTGCGCCTAGAACCGCTCGGCCGGCCCTTGTCAACAATGATCATATAGGTGAGTTAAAACACGACATTATCGTCGACCGTAAAATTGCCGCAAAACGCTAACAGCAGCAACCTTCTCAAATAACAGTCTGAATATTTTGTTTGAAAACGGTGATCGTTCATTGAACAAAATCGTTAATAAAGAGGAAATATCACTTACTCATTTTTCGTCAAGTCTAGAATTTTTGCGTCCGTAGAGCTTTCAACGTGAATTTAGGGACTTCTCACATGTCGTTTAGGGATATGGTCGAAAATGAATTGGCGAGACTGCCTTGGGCTGCACCAGTGGGTTATACAGGTGCACTTGTATATCCGGATCAGAACGACAAAGTTATTGACAGCTGGTTGTTTACAAAAGAGCTACCGCAACATCAACCGACCAGAGAATGAGCTTGGACGTGTCTTCTGTTTCGTTTGACGTTCCATTAAACTCTGCAGACGAAAATTACGGCCGTGGTCTGTTGCCATTCGTTTTTATAATAGGCTTTCTTCCTTCGTGCTGATTCTTTCTTATAATACACAAAGTAATGTCCGTAGCTAATAGTGAAAGTGAGCAGCAAAGTGATCAGGCTATTACGATTTCGCAAAGCGAACTGAGTTCTACAGATTAACAGGAAACGTACGAACGAATTCAGTAGTGAACTGAACAGCTGTTGCTGCCGCTGCCATATTGGGTGTGTGTGTAACGGCTCATCGACGGCGTCGACTCTTTTCATGCAGAGCTGTCAAGCACTTCGTTAATTTGATCCAGGTATGGTTGAAGATCACTTGACGAAAGATTGTTTACAGAACACCAAAATAGACGCTGTGCATTGACCATGTTGTTATAAGGAAGCAGTGGTCGACAGCAGCGCTCCTAGTAACCTGGCAGTGGACTTCGAATACTGAAAAATATTTTGCTTTTCGAACTTCGCGAATTAGATGACAACATTTTTCATTTATGCTTTATGGCTGGGTCTCAGAGTGTAGGGATAAAGTGGTGCCTGACCTTGCAAAGTACTATATCGAGAAATTTCAACCAAAAACTGAGCTGGGATTCGCAGTCAAGTAAAATTTTGTAAATGACGTCATGGTCATCTTTTGACTTTAAAATTATTTACATGTACAACCTACTATTCAAATTCGGCCATGTGGGTATGATCAAATGGAAATGACTGTGCTTTAGCACATGAGAAAACCTAAAAATCATTTAAGAGACATGCATGTATATCAGATGATTTTGATATTCCTAAGGCACAATTATTTCCACTTGATAATGGTCATATCGCAGAAATTGCATAAGTAGTTTATTCAAGTTACTAATTTTACAATCATAAAGTGATTTCGATGTTATTTAAAGAAACTGGGAATAACATTAAATACCGCAGAAAGGATATAATCTAATGTTTACTAAAATATATTTGTTTGAATTTCTGTTGATGAATATTTATGTATATTCAGTCACCTGAAATCGTCCTGTAAAGTTACTATCAAGCAAATTACATTTACGAAACTCATAAAATATTTCTTTACAATGACTGAAAAGTACAGTCGTGCTCAAAAGTATCTGAACGACCTGGATTGCATTTCGCCTGATTCGCATGCAGCCCGCATAACGCAGCTGTCTAGTAGGTCCTCTAATCACTCCTCAGTACAGTCGTTTGACTATTGAAAATGGTTCCAACAAGTCACCACTAGAAAACCCTGTTCTGTATCGCAATAACTCAAGATGTAAAGTAATACCACGATACTACAAATATCAGGGAACACCTTATCACAGATAAGACTGTCTTTAAGGCTTGTAAGCTCACATTTATTGCAATAAATGACATACCTGAAATGTTACCACTCTCATTATTACGTCAGATAGGCAATGAACGTAGTAAGTTCGTCGTATTCACGATTTCCTCTTCAAAGTAACATACCGTACTTATTATTTAACGCAAAATGACATTAAAAATTTAACTTATTCACGAGCAGCTAATTGAGAATATGTACGAACTTCCAATGACACGAAGAACCGTCTCGCTCTGCATGTGGATTCAAACCCAGGTCATGCAGATTAAACAAAGATTTCGTGACTGACGGAAACTAACAGTCATTCCTGATAAGGCACACATATACCTCGATTTTAGACAGTATAAGTTAGCAAAAATCAACTTTAAATTACATAACGCAAACATTTTCAACAGACGCGAATTCCTACCCAGCATCTATTGTCCCTGTTAAGGAACTACGAGAGATGTTAAATATTGCTTCTTCACAAGTGACTTACTTGAGATGCCGTGAGGTAAAGCTTTGTGTTAGACAGGTATTCGAACCCAGAACCTAATCGGATTGATATAGAAGCACAATCAACTGTGACATATCGGATATTCTCAGCAGTAGTTAGATGTTGTAACTGAAATGACGAGACGAAACATTAATTTTTTCCTTATGAGGACTCCAACCTGGCACCTATCGTTGTTATATACTAGAGAAAACATACGTTAAATATGGGTTTGTTGCACCAGCAGCGACATGTGAGCATGTTTGAACTAGAAATAATATGACGTAGAGTTCAGTGCTGACTGGGAATAGAGTCCCACACATATCGTTGTTGATTACACACAAAGAGACGTCAGCTACCGAATTTTTCTCCACCATTAGTGGCGGGCCAGGATTCGAACCCACTCACGCGCAATATGTGGAGATGTTGGGGAATCTGCAGTTTTGAACAAACAACAAATTGTAGCCGAGCTGTATTGTCACGAAGGGATCAAATACCGCGTTAAGGGCGGTCTGAGTTGCATTCGCAGTTCATAACCAATTTTATTGACATACAGAAGCTCAAATAAAAGATGGAATAAATGTCCTGTGATCCTACATACCGTTAGTTTCGTCACTAGAAATAAATAACTAGTATAAGAAAGGTTACTGGAGATAGTTTCTACATGCCGCCACTCCAGACTTTATTGTGGTTCAATGTAACGTCTACTTGGTAAAGAAGGAATATCATCTTTAATGTGAATGTCAGACCACAATGCCATTATATCTTCTTCACTTAGTGTAGCCAGAAGAGAAAGGAAACTGTCTCTCCCTATCTAAAATCATTGACAGAAGCCGGAATCGAACCCAGACGACAGTTATATGAACCTATCACTAATCCAACAGACCACCAAATCCTCTTCTCTGGTATTCATTTTTCTATCATAACACCGTTGTGCCACACTGGACGAGAATTCTGACACACAGGCTCCCTGTAGTAATTTGTAGCATGTTCAGTAAATTCATTTACTTGGTTGACCGAATCACAATGAACTATGTGCCTTGGCTACCCAGTGCATACATTCGACTCTATTTTGTAAACACCGATATAAAATCACGTAACTGCCACCTACACAGAACTGCCAACGGTGTAGGATGCAGAAATTTAAATAGGAAGTGTTCCTTTCCACTTGAGCTAATCTATTGCGCTATTTGTTTATTGAAAACGTCATGCAGTGCCAAAGAAAAGCTGTAACTGTTTGTTTCTCAGAAGTCTAGATGCAGCCATATGCATTACCTCACAGCACTGTGGAATGCAGAAGTTCTGGAGGAGTTGTTATTGAGTTCTGGAGGTGCATCAGCTACATATAAAGTAGTAACGTAATGGTAAGTATCGTGCACTGTAAAAAAGATGTAGGGAATTCGAGTACATTCACTGCTAACTTTCGTAAAACGCAATTCTGTTGTCTACTGGGAAGTTTTCAATGTAGTGGAGCTTTGAAGATAATTCCCTTCACTTCTCATCCCAAAATAGTCGCATGTGGAAAAAGGGCTAACTTCTGCGACATTTAGTTCTTTTCAGGTGTAATAGACAGCCAGGCAGCAGATGCATCTCGAAACTTTTGTATTATGTATGGGGAGAGCGCATCGTGCCAAAATACGTCAGAACAGTATTTTCTACATTAGCTGTCGTGTGGTAGTGGCATTTTATCCTTCTTCAAACTTTGTTTGACAGCTTTAACTCAGAACAAGTTTTATACATCCATGTAATCAATAAACTGCGTGTGCATTGTCAGACTGTTACAGATAACATAAGAGAATTCACATATAGCGTTGATGATTAATTTCAGTCTCATGTTTACTATTGTTTTAACAACACTAAAGGAAACCTTACGAAAATTGTGCACTGTATTATAAGAAATGAAATAAAACTACCCACGACAACCTTACGACGAAAGTCTGCTTTAATAAAACTGAGTATCTGTACACAAGCGTGCCTCTATCGACACGAATTAGCAAAATACTACTCACTTAGATTTTGATTGGGTCTGTGTTTAATTGGTATGCTGTGTCATACTCAAGAGATATGCAAATGTGGCATTTCATAAATAAAGTTATGTATTCCTAGTAACCCAAGATTTGCTTGTCAGCAGCGGAAAGAGGCGTTACCAGTTGTGCAGCATTGTAAGTTTTTCACCATTGCACTATGAGCCAAAAGTATTTTCTTGCGATTTCCTTATCGATGTTTGATCTGACTGCTTGTAGCTATCTCCCAGAAGGGATAAAAACGTTACAGTCAGTGAGACTGCAACTACGACCTACAACAGACGCTTTTTCACAGTTCAACACTTTACCACAGAGCTGGCAAAGAAGTGCGTCGCTTAGATTCCTCTTACGGGGCCAATAGCGGCTAGAACTCGTAAACCGCTATATAAAGGATGAGATTAGTTGCGATTTCCACGTGCAACGACTTTCCTGGGCTGAAAACCGTAAATTTACACTCTTTTGTTACACCTCAAGCGATAATAACTCAGATATTTCAACGGAAATGACAGATAAAACCAAGTGAACTGCTTAATTCCGTGTACGCCAGGAAGTTGCCAAACATACCTTGCCTTGTTGCCAAACCTCTGTTACAGTACAAGCAACAAGAAGACGAACCGATGTGATCCTACAGCGGGCTGGGAAGTGACCATAGCTGGTGTCTCCAAGTCCCAGCTGCTACGGCCTGGAATACGTAATGCGTCTGATTCGCATTTCTGTAACTAGGTTTAGGGACTGGAGCGTAGTTACTAATAATACTCAGAACTGACTGCAAACTAAGAATCATAAATCAATAACTCTCAGAGTTGTTTTTATATTCCTTTCGTAAGTGTACTCAAAAATAAGAAACTCATTCACATACGTTTTCGTGCGTCGCCAATAGTCGAGCACAACAAACAAATAAAAATAATAAAAGAATGTGTGTGTGTGTGTGTGTGTGTGTGTGACAGAGAGAGAGAGACGGGGAGAGAGAGAGAGAGAAATAAAAGAGAATAAGAGAGAGAGAGTAAAAAATTGTTGTAAAGAAATTGAATCATGGGTATGTAATGAAATCTTTCATTAAAATGACACGTTCCACATCATTACGAAATGTTGTATTCATGATCTATGGAACAAGAATTAATCCAATGTAATTAATCTACTCATATCATATTGATGACTAGCCATGAAGAGTCATGAATTACCGAAATTTTTGCCAATACCAGTAACAAAATCTAAATTTGAAAATAAGAGACGAGAATATTTGTAATAAACTGGGACTCCTATCAAGACCCTTTCGTCCCTGTTAACTAACCACAAAAGATGTTTGCTATACCTCCATTCTGAAGTAACAAAGTGTGCATGCATTTAAAGATGAAGTGCATGATGTAAAGTTCTGTGACGGAGATACGAGCCCAGCACGTAATCGGATTGTTAACTAAGTAAAATCAAATGTTACGAATCGGTTTTTCTTACCAGCTGCTAGGTGTTTGAATCTAAAATATGGATACAATCTTTTGTGACTAAGCGACAATCGATCTGCACACCTACCGTGCATCCACGAATATAGCTTAAGTATCAGTTGCTTACTCACCAACAATAAGATGTGTGCGTGTTTGACCAGAAATAACGCCATCTCTTGCGATTGTTGGCAACACATGAACGGACATTAAAAGTGCACGTTAATTTTCACTAGCAGGCCGGTGTGCACCTGATAGGGCTTGAAATGAAATTATGAATATTTTTGAACTGGATCAGGATTCGGACCCACATACTTACCTTTGGAGGAGACCTAGGAAAGATTGCAGTTTTGGGAAAAGGAACGAAATGATTGAACCATACTGTTCCGAGAGATTCAGATCCTTGAAAGAGGAGATGCGAATTCGAATCACGGTCCAGCACCAAATTTTTCACCGTCTCTAATTCAATCAAGTACAAGTAAAATAAGAGCCCTGTTCCTTTAAATGGCTATCGGTTCATCAAATAAAATAAAATTTTCTAATGTAAGTAAGTTTACTGGCGAGTGTATTTCTGTTTACCATTACTTCCTCTATGTCATTTCCCAACGTAAACCGGCTCTGCCCAGTTGGTAATGAAGGAACGTGATGTTTAATGCGGATTTTGGATTATAACGTCTTTCTCTTGAGGTTACCAGAGGTAAAGTAAATCTGTTTGTGCCTCTTAAAAGTAAGTGCCTGATCCCACGCGTTGCACCTGTGACAGTTCGTTGCACCAGACCATTGTGGCCACATTTCCCAGCCCCAGGAGAGTGCTGTAACGAATGATGTGCTTAGCTTACAAAATTAGTCACGGTGAAAAAAATGCGAGTTTATTAAATGGTTAAGTAGAAGCAAGCTTCTGACGCGGAGATTATGCTATTCTGATGTCAGCAAGATTAAAAGGCTTTTCTAGGCATCTTGGGCTCAATGTGAAGCCAATTTGAAATTTTCACAAATTCAGCAAATTTCTTAGTTCGAGAAAATCCACTGTGTCATTTTCTTCATACCGCTGCTGGAAGACATGTGCTTGAAGATCATTTAATGCCTTTTGACCATTATAGAAGTAGTTGCCCAAGAACAGGTTCTTTCCCTGTCTACGGAATCCTTTTCATGTTAATATCAAACATCAGCAATTACTCGTAGATTACATTAAAACTAAAGTAAATGATGAAGACGTTACTTGATAACAAAAACGTGCTGTCTTTCTTCATTTACTTGCGCCTACAAATAATTATCAGGAGCAAAAGATCTGCACCAACATCCAAAGCAGCGTTGTCGGAAGCAGTACAGGCTGCGTGGGAAGAGATGTCACAGAGTGACAGATTCCTCAGAAAGCTTGGTGCCTCTGTTCCCCGGCGATTAGATGCAGTTGTAGAAGAGAATGGAAACTGAACGCGGTACTGAGTCTACTGTGTTAACAGGAAGAAGACTTTGTTTAAAGCAGATATTGGTTAATTTCAGCGTAACTAATCTCATCCTTCAAATAGCAGTTTACGAGTTCTAGCAACTATTGGCCCCGTAAGAGGAATCTAAAGCATACACCTCTTTGCCAGCTCTGTGGTAAAGTGTTGAACTGTGAAAAAGCGTCTGTTGTAGGTCGTAGTTGCAGTCTCACTGACTGTAACGTTTTTATCCCTTCTGGGAGATAGCTACAAGCAGTCAGATCAAACATCGATAAGGAAATCGCAAGAAAATACTTTTGGCTCATAGTGCAATGGTGAAAAACTTACAATGCTGCACAACTGGTAACGCCTCTTTCCGCTGCTGACAAGCAAATCTTGGGTTACTAGGAATACATAACTTTATTTATGAAATGCCACATTTGCATATCTCTTGAGTATGACACAGCATACCAATTAAACACAGACCCAATCAAAATCTAAGTGAGTAGTATTTTGCTAATTCGTGTCGATAGAGGCACGCTTGTGTACAGATACTCAGTTTTATTAAAGCAGACTTTCGTCGTAAGGTTGTCGTGGGTAGTTTTATTTCATTTCTTATAATACAGTGCACAATTTTCGTAAGGTTTCCTTTAGTGTTGTTAAAACAATAGTAAACATGAGACTGAAATTAATCATCAACGCTATATGTGAATTCTCTTATGTTATCTGTAACAGTCTGACAATGCACATGCAGTTTATTGATTACATGGATGTATAAAACTTGTTCTGAGCTAAAGCTGTCAAACAAAGTTTGAAGAAGGATAAAATGCCACTACCACACGACAGCTAATGTAGAAAATACTGTTCTGACGTATTTTGGCACGATGCGCTCTCCCCATACATAATACAACAGTTTCGAGATGCATCTGCTGCCTGGCTGTCTATTACACCTGAAAAGAACTAAATGTCGCAGAAGTTAGCCCTTTTTCCACATGCGACTATTTTGGGATGAGAAGTGAAGGGAATTATCTTCAAAGCTCCACTACATTGAAAACTTCCCAGTAGACAACAGAATTGCGTTTTAAGAAAATTAGCAGTGAATGTACTCGAATTCCCTACATCTTTTTTACAGTGCACGATACTTACCATTACGTTACTACCTTACATGTAGCTGGTGCACCTCCAGAACTCAATAACAACTCCTCCAGAACTTCTGCATTCCACAGTGCTGCGAGATAATGCATATGGCTGCATCTAGACTTCTGAGAAACAAACAGTTACAGCTTTTCTTTTGCACTGCATGACGTTTTCAACAAACAGATAGCGCAATAGATTAGCTCAAGCGGAAAGGAACACTTCCTATTTAAATTTCTGCATCCTACACCGTCGGCAGTTCTGTGTAGGTAGCAGTTACGTGATTTTATTTCGGCGATTACAAAAAAGAGTCGAATGTATGCACTGGGTAGCCAAGGCAGCTAGTTCATTGTGATTCGGTAAACCAAGTAAATGAATTTACTGAATATGCTATAAATTACTACAGGGAGCCTGTGTGTCAGAATTCTCATCCAGTGTGGCACAACGGTGTTATGATAGAAAAATGAATACCAGAGAAGAGGATTTGGTGGTCTGTTGGATTGACGATAGGTTCTTATACCTGTGGTCTGGGTTCGATTCCGACTTCTGTCAATGATTTTACATAGGGAGAGACAGATTCCTTTCTCTTCTGGCTACACCAAGTGAAGATGATATAATGGCACTGTGGTCTGAAATTCTCACTAAAGACGATATTCCTTCTTTATCAAGTAGACGTTAGATTGAACCACAATAAAGTCTGGAGTGGCGGCATGTAGAAACTATCTCCAGTAACCTTTCTTATACTAGTTATTTATTTCTAGTAACGAAACAAACGCTATGTTGGGTCACAGGACACTTATTCCATCTTTTATTTGAGCTTCTGTATGTCAATAAAATTGGTTATGAACTGCGAATGCAACTCAGACCGCCCTTAACGCGGTATTTGATCCCTTCGTGACAATACAGCTCGGCTACAATTTGTTGTTTGTTCAAAACTGCAGATTCCCCAACATCTCCACATATTGCGCGTGAGTGGGTTCGATTCCTGGCCCGCCACTAATGGTGGAGAAAAATTCGGTAGCTGACGTCTCTTTGTGTGTAATCAACAACGATATGTGTGGGGCTCTATTCCTAGTCAGCACTGAACTCTACGTCATATTATTTCTAGTTCAAACGTGCTCACATATCGCTGCTGGTGCAGCAAACCCATATTTAACGTTCGTTTTCTCTAGAATGTAACAGCGATAGGTGCTGGGTTGGAGTCCTGGGAAGGAAAAATTTAATGTTTTGCAGCGTCGTTTCAGTTACAGCATCTAGCTACTGCCGAGAAAATCCGATATGTCACAGTTGATTGTGCTTCGATATCAATCCGATTAGGTTCTGGGTTCGAATCCCTGTCTAACACAAAGCTTTACCTCACGGCATCTCAAGTAAGTTACTTGTGAAGAAGCAATATTTAACATCTCTCGTAGTTCCTTAACAGGGACAATAGATGCTGGGTAGGAATTCGCGTCTGTTGAAAATGTTTGCGTTATGTAATTTAAAGTTGATATTTGCTAATTTATACTGTCTAAAATCGAGGTATATGTGTGCCTAATCAGGAATGACTGTTAGTTTCCGTCAGTCACGAAATCTTCGTTTAATCTGCGTGACCTGGGTTTGAATCCATATGCAGAGCGAGACGGTTCATCGTGTCATTGGAAGTTCATACATATTCTCAATTAGCTGCTCGTGAATAAGTTAAATTTTTAATGTCATTTTGCGTTAAATAATAAGTACGGTATGTTACTTTGAAGAGGAAATCGTGAATACGACGAACTTACTACGTTCATTACCTATCTGACGTAATAATGAGAGTGGTAACATTTCAGGTATGTCATTTATTGTGATAAATGTGAGCTTACAAGCCTTAAAGACAGTCTTATCCTGGATAAGGTGTTCCCTGATATTTGTAGTATCGTGGTATTGCTTTACATCTTGAGTTATTGCGATACAGAATAGGGTTTTCTAGTGGTGACTTGTTGGAACCATTTTCAATAGTCAAACGACTGTACCGAGGAGTGCGGGCCGCGGTGGTCTAGCGGTTCTAGGCGCGCAGTCCGGAACCGCGCGACTGCTACGATCGCAGGTTCGAATCCTGCCTCGGGCATGGATGTGTGTGATGTCCTTATGTTAGTTAGGTTTAAGTAGTTCTGAGTTCTAGGGGACTGATGACCACAGTAGTTAAGTCCGATAGTGCTCGGAGCCATTTGAACCATTTTTTGTACCGAGGAGTGATTAGAGGACCTGCTAGACAGCTGCGTTATGCGGGTTGCATGCGAGTCAGGCGAAATGCAATTCAGGTCGTTCGGATACTTTTGAGCATGACTGTACATGTTCCATGAGTATAGCCAACGATTTTTTGGTAATGACACATGCAAAAAATCCATTCGACAGATTTTTCTTCATATTGCTGAACTGGGCAATTTTTTGGCTATACCCATGCTTTTTAAATACTGAAATAAGATGAAAGTTGAAGATTTATTTTTGGTACTTTCATTTATTTATTCGTTTTTGAAAACGAACGCGCGAATTCCTGCCAACAGTAATTCGGTCAATATATTTCACAATTCTGCTTTAATCAGATTCCCATAATCGAATTCATGTACTGCATTTAGATTTCACCTCACACCAGATTTTACGTGTGTATTTTACTTGTACACATAAGGTATCATTGAAACTATGAATCTCGGAAACGGATGAAGTTGTCAATAAAATTCTCATGGCCGATCGAGATCGGCATGTTAGCAATATATCGTAAAAATTTCAGCCGTTTGCTGTGCATAGCCGTCTTGGAATATGAGGCTCGATTTTGGTGCGAAAAAAATATAAAAAAAGGTTTTTTTGTTTTCCAAAGAACCGCCCATGAACTAAAAACCGTTTTGAAAATTGGAAGATGACACTTCTAGATAAATGCCTAGAGAAGATACCGTCAAAACTGGGGAATTTGCTGCGGTTACTTATTAATTAGATGTATCCTCATACCGGATTTTACGGTAGAAGTACGGTAACTTTGAAGCTCTGTCTCTCGGAAACGGATGACCTTATAAAAAAAATCTGCGAGTTGTTCGAGATCAATATCTTAGGAATACATCGTATGAATTTCAGCCATTTTGGGTGCGTAGCCGTCTTGGAATCCGCGTCTCGCTTTTGGCACGAGAAAATAGTAAAAAACTGTTTTTCGGGTATTCTAAAGAATCGCCACACCACACTTAGGGCCCACAGAAGACCACGTAAATGTGGAAAGAACCAACTGATACTCTCCACTGCCGCACAAAGAAGTGTGTAATATTCATACTTTGGCCCTGTACTGCAGAATAGTGACACTAAAAGGATCCTTCTGTGAGGTATACAAATGGTTCCAGGCCCAAGGGCTAGTCATAACACTTGACCGTACCTTTCTATCTCCAATACAACCCGAGGTACGAGGCCATGAAGAAACCCATTTTTTTGCACGACGTTTTGGAACATATCAAAGAGTGAATGATGTCTCATGCGTACTGATTATCTGAATACTCTTTACACGTATTTAGACGTTCGTCGAGTAAGTTCTGTCGCCTTCAGTGGTTTGAGGGAATGGTTGAAAAAGTTTTGCAAGTATTGCAATTCATCATCTTTGTACGTCCCACATACAATGACTAGTTTGAAATATACAGGCCTGCATACTTCTGAACCTTTTTGTGGTTGGAGAGACTACGTTCCAGAAATGGAAGAGAGATTAAGGTTTAACGTCCCATCGACGACAAAGTCTGTACAGACAAAGCACACACTCTGTTCGAACAAGAATGAAGAAAAAGAATCGATGGCGTCCTTTATAAAGGAGCGATACAAGGTAAACGTTTTAAACAGTTCACGAAAATCACGGGAACCATCAACCTGGGATATGCATCCCACTGATCCTGAATTTTATCCACTACATTAATCACTGCACCTCTTCGGTTGGTTATGTCATTAAGAGCATTTCTGCAGGTCTATGTTTGCAGCGAGCGTTTAATTTGAAAGTGGGAGTTTCGAATCTGTTGAAAATTGAAATAGAGGATTTATTTCCTCATTTTATTACTGGGAAGTACCACATTTTCCGGGCTGGTATACAATGAAACAACGCAAAATATCTGTGAAATAACAAACTCGAGAACTTTCTCCATCGGCGCATTTTTTTTTGATAGGTCAGTCTTCCGAGCCAAAGAGTGCAGCACGAAAGAACACTATACACTATTACCATCCTTCCCCTACGTAAGACACCATTGCGTGCCGTTGGAAAATATATAATAGCCCTCCTTTGCGACTGTGATTAGAATTGGAGAAAAAACCACTTTTTCCATCAATCGTGATGAGTCTGAGATACCGTGCCGAGATAGAGGTGTCCCAAATTAAAAGCAAATCTCTTTCTGGGCCTCGGCCTCGCGTTTCTCTGCGGAGCAGATGGAAGTGCTAGCAAGCCCCCAGTTGGCTACCAACGAGAGAGCGGCTACTCTGACGGAAGCTGTAATTTAGTGCATAAGCCAGGGCAACATTAACTCATCATCCAGATCCAATGGAAAAATGTACGATAAGGAGCGCAGCTCTCCGGTCTTTTTAATAGAGGAACTAATAATAATTGTAGCGGCAAAGCAGGGCAAAAAGAGCGCTCGCAACGAAATCACTTCACGCAACATTAGCCGCCCGCTCGGGCCGCTACGGCTACAGGTGCGCGCAGCAGGTAGCGGCCGGGTAGTTGCTGCCCAGGCCGCTTCGCGTGTCGCGGCGCTAGTGAGGTAGGACTAATAAATCGGAGACGCGGTTTGGAGTCTCGGCGTAATACAGACGCCCGGCAAAAACAGAAGGATGCGAACGTGGTACGTACAAGCTCACTTAATCTGGTTGTCTTCTGTATGAGGCGTAGAGGACACGAGGGATTTTCACCTCTTCCTTATCTGCAGTCGCGGTTATTGTCTGTCCCACAGTTATCTCCCCTGCAGTGTCTCTTCTCTTCCATGCTCCCATGCCTTTCTTGGCCGTCTTTATTGCCTACCATTCTTATCTCCAACATTAATCTTGGCAGGCGATCTTTCGCCTTTCGTTGGACATGTCCACACCATTTCAGCTGTTGCTGTTCTATAGTTTTCTCCAGCACTCCTAGTCTCTTTTTTGCTTTTAGGGGGTATCAGCTCTCTGTCTCACGTTCGCTCACGCACTATAGGTCAATGTGGCGTTATAGGTAGACCTAAATACAGCTACCTTTCTCCCCTTCGACTTCTTTCACTTACTGAGGAACTTTTGTCTGCTTCCATTAATTCGCCTGCTGCATCGACTTTTTCCGTATAATTTCTTGTTGCATCTACTCATTACCAATGATGACAGAGGACAAGTATTTCCTGTAGTGGACACTACGACCGTTGCAATTAACGTGCAACATCCATAACAGACAGCACGTGGCCGTACTACACTACTGGCCATTAAAATTGCTACACCAAGAAGAAATGCAGATGATAAACGGGTATTCATTGGACAAATATATTATACTAGAACTGACATGTCATTACATTTTCACGCAATTTGGGTGCATAGATCCTGAGAAATCAGTACGCAGAACAACCACCTCTGGCCGTAATAACAGCCTCGATACGCCTGGGCATTGAGTCAAACAGAGACAAACGTCAAAAGACGTTTTGCCATTCGTGCACCCAGGTTCGTCGTTGAGTACACCATCGCAGGCGCTCCTGTCTGTGATAGAGCGTCAAGGGTAACCGCAGCCATGGTCCCCGAGCTGATAGTCCATGCTGCTGCAAACGTCGTCGAACTGTTCGTGCAGATGGTTGTTGTTTTGCAAACGTCCCCATCTGTTGACTCAGGGATCGAGACGTGGATGCACGCTCCGTTACAGCCATGCGGATAAGATGCCTGTCATCTCGACTGCTAGTGATACGAGGCCGTTGAGATCCAGCACGGCGTTCCGTATTATCCTCCTGAACCCACCGATTCCATATTCTGGTAACAGTCATTGGATCTCGACCAACGCGAGCAGCAATGTCTCGATACGATAAACCACAATCGCGATAGGCTACAATCCGACATTTATCAAAGTCCGAAACGTGATGGTACGCATTTGTCCTCCTTACACGAGGCATCACAACAACGTTTCACCAGGCAACGCCGGTCAACTGCTGTTTGTGTATGATAATTCGGTTGGAAACTTTCCTCATGTCAGCACGTTGTAGGTGTCGCCACCGGCGCCAACCTTGTGTGAATGCTCTGAAAAGTTAATCATTTGCATATTACAGCATCTTCTTCCTGTCGGTTAAATTTCGCGTCTGGTGCACTTCATCTTCGTGGTGTAGCAAATTTAATGGCCAGTAGTGTAGTAGCAAATAGACAGGGTGGTCCTAAACTACTTGCAAAAAACGTAAAGGCAGGTAGAGTGTACTTAAATAAGCAGATTTCGTATTGGGATGTGTGTACGGTAATGACACATTACAGCGCTAGCTTGTACAGCAGTATGAATGAAGGAAACTGGAAAGACATCTACAGACAACTGACATCAGAAACTTATTAACAATTTACAAGTGGTGCTCGAAAGAGCGACCACCAACAGCGATACACGATTCACAGCGACGTCTCATGGATCGAAGTCCATTACAAAAGACGTTAGGCATGTCGGTCACGTGTCCAGCAGCAACAGACACGCGAGCCACTAGATCTTCTTCAGATGTGATCAGACTCTCGTACACCAGGCTTTTCAAATGACCCCACAAGAAATAATCCGCGCGGGTTAAATCTGGAGAACGTGATGGCCAGCGAACTGGACCGCCCCGACCTATCCACTGCTGGCCATAGGCAGCGTCCCGGTGATTTCTGACGTTTCGATTGAAATGAGCTTGTGCTCCATCGAGCTGGAACCACATCCGTCTGCGGACAGCTTAGAGGAACATCGCCCAGGAGTTCAGGTGATCGTGTGTATACACAGCCATTATGAGAGGTAAAACGAAGTACGCGCACACATACATACACATACATGCGAGAAAAATTTTCGTTTGTCCCCGACAATGTTACCAGCTGTTATCACGTGTAATGATCAGGTGTTATGGTAGAAACGACACAAGAAAGTAACAATATTTCGTGAAGATGCATTCTAGGGACGTACACGTTTAAATGTTGCACGTAATTCACTTGCAGCAACACACGCATACCGGACAGCTACGATGTCTCAACTGTATGTCATTGATGTTGTCAACAATGGTAAACGAAACGTAATAATAGAGCCGTCGGGGACAACAAACATTGTTTAGCGTCGTTTTTTCGCTTACTTTAGTCAAAGTGTAAACGGAACTAACTCTGTGTTTCTTTGCCGCCATCACCACAAAATTTAGTCTGTTCCCAATTTTAAGTATCGTCACCTTGAGTACCTACGTCCCTTATTATAAGCAAACTCTTTGTTTTAGGGCAGGCCGAAGTGGCCGAGCGGTTCTAGGCGCTACAGTCTGGAACCGCGCGACCGCAACGGTCGCAGGTTCGAACCCTGCCTCGGGCATGGATGTTTGTGATGTCCTTAGGTTAGTTAGGTTTAAGTAGTTCTAAGTTCTAGGGGACTGATGACCTCAGAAGTCCCATAGTCTCAGAGCCATTTGAACTTGCTATCATAGGTCAGCTCCACCGACGCAATTGGTCGTATTTCGATCACAGGCGATACTAGTTCATATAAATCCGCCAGATGACAGAGGCAAATACCTGCGAAACACGTTGTGGAAAAAAGAATGAAATTTATTGGTTCTAATCTGCGGGAATGGTCGGACATCCGAGTGGAACGTGTTTGTCATCCCCGTCTAGCCACACAGTCTAGGTTTCCGTAGTTTTATTGACTCGGTTAAGGTGAATGCCGGCCGAAAGGATGTGACCGATTTCCTTGCCCAACCTTGTCCAGTCCGATCCCGTACTCCATCCCTAATAACATCTTCGCCGACGGGACGTTAAACCGTAATCTTGGCTTGCATCGGACCGGTTGCGAACCGTAGCTACGCGTCGCCCTGCCACATCCTAAACCCTCTAGTGGTCATTACGACGAAAATGCGGTCCGCTGAGTGGTTGACTTGCAAATCAAGTTCCGCAAATTGCGGCCGCCCCGTTGTCTGAAGGGGGAAGCAGGTCTGTGGCAGGAAGAGGCGTGACCAGCTTCTCCAACCAGGCGGCTCTCGTGTCTCGTAGGTAAACCAGCTCTGTCTTGGCATCCGGTGATAACAGACCACTGGTCCTTAACCGGACGGCAACATGCTACAACTGGTTTGTTATATTTTAACACTCAAAAAATGACTACCACATATGTTAGCTTAAGAAACTGCTATTTGCATGTAAAAGATTGATCGTAGTCGTAAAAAGAGTTCTGTATAAACGCAGTGAACCGCATGTAATACTGGGCACTGGGCTCACCATACAGTCAAGAATCTCCAGCTCCATATTAAGGTTCGTTCCAAAGACGTTAGCCATGTGACAGTGTACAAAACATAGAGGGTGATCCTAAACTACACGTCAAAATATAACAGCAGGAAGAGGAGACCGAAATAAGCAGATGTCGCTTAGGAATGTGTGTGCGGGGATGACGCCTTGAGCCGGTAGGGAGCGCTGATGACTGTGGCGTATGCAAGCGCTTCGCTAGCTGGATTCATCATTTCCCGCCCAGATCTCGAGCAGCATGTACCGTTTCACCAATGCAGAGCTGTCTGACATGTATGGGGCTCCATAAGGAAATGGATTAGCTGCTGAAAGGACGTACAGGGAGCGAGTCCACGATAGGAATCAACCGGATCGCCGAACATTCAAGTGTATTCATCGGGAATTACGCACGAGTGGATAGTTTTATGCTTCCAGGCGTGGAATAGGCATTGGGAGATATCGTAGAACTCCTGCAGTGGAAGAAAAAATACTAAACACAGTAAAGGATAATCCTTCTTCAAGCTCAAGAACTGTAGGACGTGCTTTGGGTGTGAGCCATCAAAGTGTTCTAAGGACTTTAAAGACATAATGCACCCGTATGATTTACAGAGAGTGCGAGCAATGACCCCTGACGATTATCTTCCAAGTCTCAACTTTGCTCGTTGGTACCTACAGCAGACTGTAGCCAATGAAATCTTCTCTTCAGATGTTTTCTTTACTGATGAGGCTACCTTTATGCGATTGAGTATGTTGAACATCCATAGTTCTCATCTGTGGGCTCATGGAAACCTCCATGGCACAATAACACACACCTGCTAATAAAAGTTTTCCATTAATGTTTGGGTAGGCATTGCGGACGATAGCTTAGCAGAAGGACCGTAAATTCTGACTACTCGTTTAACTGGCCACACCTACAACTTCCTACCGGAGTATCGCCTGTGATCGAAATACGACCAATAGCGTCAGTGGACCTGACCTGTGATAGGAAACGTGTATCTTAAAGTGTCTGAAATTTTAGTCGCAGAACTGATCCGTGGCAAAAGCTGCATTGCACTTACATGTACTCTTGAAATAATTCTTTGATTTCTCTTTAATTGTCGATCATTTGAAGGTAGCCTTTGATACACTACGTTGAAAAATAAATTTCGTGTCGATGGCGGCAAATTAACTTTTCCGTTATGACAACGCAATGTGAATGCTGTTGTATTGCGTGAAGTCACCTCAGACGCGAAATGATTCGCATTACAGAATCTGCACTGTAAATTCATCAAACCGCAATTACAGTTCTCGAAATCATTAGGAATTATGTTCAGTGCACATTTAAATGTATCTTTCAGAACGACAATAGAATTATCGTTATCAACGACTGCATTATTCCTATTACTTTCTCTAGCTCTTCGTCTTCCATTCCGCCCATTACTGTTCTTCCTCGAGCCACAGCCTAAAACAAACAGTTTGCATATAATGAGGGACGTAGCTACTCAAAATGAATATACTTAAAATTGGGAACACACTAAATTTTGTGGTGACGGCGGCAAAGGAACACAGAGTTAGTTCCATTTATTCTTAGACTAAAGTAAGCGAAAAAACGGTGCTATTAAACAACGTTTGTTGTCCCCGACGGCTTCGTTACTACGTATCGTTTACTACTGTTGACAACATCAACGACATACAGTTGCGACATTGTAAGCTGTCCGGTATGCGTGTGTTCTGCAAGTGAATTATCTGTAACGTTTAAATATGTACGTTCCTAGAATGCAACTTCACGAAATGTTGTTACTTTCGTGTGTCGTTTCTACCATATCACATGATCATGACGCGTGATAAAAGTTGGTAGCATTGTAAGAGACAAAGAAAAATTTTTCTCACGTGTATGTGTGCGAGTACTTCCTTTTACCTCTCCTAATGGCTATGTATACACACGATTTTTTTCTTTTATACACATCTACGCCTAAGTTCCTTTCGAATCATATAAGTTTCATTGGTCTCCTTGTACAACTAATTTTAAAAATCGTTACTTCAATTTTCGATGGTCACATATTAACATTAGGATCGTTAAATAAAACAGACGTATCATTATAATGAATCTCCACATTCTGTTACATTCTTTACGCAAAAATTGTTTCTGTCTCATTTCCATTCTCCTTCAAGGCATACCCTAAAACATATATAATTTCTACATAATAAGGATTGTCGGAAGTCGTATTTATTCAAACTGAAGAAATTAACAATTAGAAACTTACTTCAGATTTTTCTGTAATGGCAGCAAATGACCAAACAGTTACTCTTACAGTAAAGTAAGCGGAATAACGACGCCAATATACACCGTTATTTACGGACTTCCTTACACCGATATGCTGATTTTCACTGCTGACATCATCGACCTAGCAGCTGTCGCATTGTAGCTCCCCGATATGCATGTTTTACTGCAAATGAACCATGTAAACACGGAGGTCCCTAGAATGCGATTTCATGCCATGTTGTTACTTTCGTGCGTCATTCCCACCATAGCACCTCATTGCTGCACAGTACAGAGGTTGGAAGCTCTTCAATTTTCGATGGTCAGGTATTGTAGATTTTAATGCGTGGTAGAGAATGTAACATCAGTGTAATAAGCGTGAAAGCTTCTACTTCCTTTTACCATTCTTAATGGCTACATACACACGTAATTTTTTCTTTGTGCACATCTATGGCAAAGTACCTTCCGAATTATATGAGGATCATTGGTCTCCTTGTACAATTAATATTAAAAATCGGTACTTCAATTTTCGTGTTCGCGTATTAATATTATGATACGATTGGCATTGGTTTACTGCACTTGGGGTCTTCAGAAAATTAAGTTTCACATGTCGTCACGTGCTAAGACCATTGTGTAACAAAAGGGATGCATTGTCGAAAGAGAGTACATATTCCGTATTTCCTGTAGACACAGTTCTGCTGCAGTAAGGGTAACAGGTGCATCATAGCGTGCAAGGGAAATGCCATGGCAAACGGAAAGGTACTCCAATTGTACTACGCGGGACATTAAGATTCTTTTGAGCAAAACGTCTAAACTGGGCACAGTTTTGCTGTGAAATTCTGGTTGGACACGGAACAAATGCAATGTCGCGTCCACTTTCGACGTTTGTCTGAGCAGAGAGGGGACGCGACGCCGTTGCCCATGTAGCACCAGTGGCGAGCCGGCTTTCCCTACCACGCCGCCAGCGGTTAGGCTGGTAAAGCGCCCCTATTGCCACACCACGAATAAACAGTACCACGTGGTGTCACTCAATGAATGCATCGACTGTTCGTCAGCTCTCGTTGTGAAGTCATATTTTCTGGCGTTCTGTAGTCGCCCAGGTATTGTGAACAAGTGTTTTGTGTTGGCGTTGCACTAATAACAACAGTGCGGTACATCTGAATACGAGAGTTGCAATGAAAGTGTCGTCCAAGAATACGTTAATCGTGTTGGGAGATAACGTTCTGCTGCAAAACATTCCTCAGAATTTGGCAATACTAATGGGCAAAACGCCATACCACTCTATCGTCGTGCATAAAGCTCCAACAATGCAGTAGAGGAAAGGGGATATTTTGCTCTGGGTACAAAGAAATGTTACGTGAGATGAAGTTGAACGTAGCGTGTATAAGGAGAAGTTAATGGAACTTGTAGTGCTGTAGAAGCCAAAACTTCACGCTACCAGGTCGACAAACTGGCTAAAGGGAATAGTTTAATAAGGCTTCCTCCATACCAAGCTCATTTAAATCCGACACAGTACATGGGCCTAGTTGGAAAGTAATGTGGCGAAAAACAACAAGAAGTTTATGGTTCAAATGGCTCTGAGGACTATGGGACTTAACTTCTGAGGTCATCAGTCCCCTAGCACTTAGAACTACTTAAACCTAACTAACCTAAGGACATCACACACATCCATGACCGGGGCAGGATTCGAACCTGCGATCGTAGCGGTCGCGCGGTTCCAGACTATAGCGCATAGAACCGCTCGGCCACTCCGGCCGACAACCCCGGACGGCAAGAAGTTTATGCTTACTGAAGTTGAAATGCTGATAGAAGAAGCCACTGCATACGTTACACCACAGGACTGATCTTGAGTTGTCAGCCATACCAAGAAAGTAGTTGAGGAGACATTGATTCATGAAGGACTGTGACGAGTTTTGAGAAATACGTAACTTCTCTTGTTGCCATACTAAAATCCGCATCTTTTGTCAAAACACAGCATAGTTTAGAACCATTCATCTCACCACACTCCAATGCAGTTGAAATTGCGACAGATTCCTGAATTAATATGTTATTAAACTAACAACTGAGTGCAAGTCAGCTCAACAGTTTACGAAACAACCCATTCCCATTCTCTGTATAAAAATAAGCTTGTAACTTCTTCGCTTATGTTGTTACAAAACCCACAGGTGCTCTCGTTGCCTTCAAACGTCCCCCATCTGTTGACGCAGGGATCGAGACGTGGCTGCACGATCCGTTACAGCTATGCGGATAAGATGCCTGTCATCTCGACTGCTAGTGATATGAGGCCGTTGGGATCCAGCACGGCGTTCCGTATTACCCTCCTGAACCCAGCGATTCCATATTCTGCTAAGTCATTGGATCTCGACCAACGCGAGCAGCAATGTCGCGATACGATAAACCACAATCGCGATAGTCTACAATCCGACCTTTATCAAAGTCGGAAACGTGATGGTAGGCATTTCTCCTCCTTACACGAGGCATCACAACAACGTTTCACCAGGCAACGCCGGTAAACTGCTGTTTGTGTATGAGACATCGGTTGGAAACTTTCCTCATGTGAGCACGTTGTAGGTGTCGCCACCGGCGCCAACCTTGTGTGAATGATCTGAAAAGCTAATCATCATTTGCATATCACAGCATCTTCTTCCTGTCGGTTAAATTTCGCGTCTGTAGCACGTCATCTTCGTGGTGTAGCAATTTTAATGGTCAGTAGTGTACTTTCTGGACAACCCTCGCATCTCGGATAATGTCCTTTTAGGTGTTTCAGAACTGACGTTTCTTTTGCACGTGTGCGAAGTTTCGAACAATTCCCACAGATGACAGAGCCCTAGTGAACCATCAAAATAGCGTCTACGGAAGATACTGGTTACAAGCAAATTGCTCTAATTGAATTCTTGGAAGGATCACACAGAAAATGTCTTGTGGAAGGCGAACCAGAGACTGCATTTTAGTTGCAGAACACATTTGGAGATGCAACAGATCTACTAAAGAGACAGCCCACACTTAGCTTCTCCGTGCTCTTCTGGAGTCTCGCTACGCAGTAAGGCATCCTCACCAGATAAGATTGACGGAGGACGTCGAAAACAAACAAGGGCAGTTCGTTTTGTAACACCGCGTGATAGGTGTCATGTATAATTTTGATATCTGAATCGACTGTTAGCGAGCAGCGATGTTGTAAAGCTGTATCGCAAAAGTTAGATTATTATCTTTGGTGTGCGCAGAGGCGCAGTAGCAGATAGTGGTTTGCTGATGTGGAGGAAGTGTAATGGAATCTTTTATTTAGGTGAAGAGGAATTATAAGGTAATTTTTTTGAAGTCACTCTTTTATTATTTCAGCGCCATTTTCACCTACCTTTGTCTTAAAATTTTTGATCCATCATAGTTTTTTCAAAAGTAGGAAAGGAACCAAGTGTGTTCCGAAAATACTTCGATTTGCAACTAACAGAGAACTCATTGCACATCACGAGTGTCTCTGTGTAGCTATAGTAGTTTTCAGCTTTAACACAGCGGCACGCAAGGCAGAGCAGTATTTCAACGCGTTATCCTGATTTGCGCAGAATGGAGGTAAGGACTAAATATTTTGATGTTTTTTTTTATTCAATCAGGGCCATGTCATTCAGAGACAGTTAGGTTTTTCTGTGTTCCATATTAGTTGTAGTTCTGGACTCAGTGATCAGTTTTGCGAAAGTAAGCCGGCCGTGGTGTCCGAGCGGTTCTAGGCGCTTCAGTCCGGAACCGCGCAACTGCTACGGTCGCAGGCTCAAATCCTGCCTCGGGCATGGATGTGTGTGATGTCCTTAGGTTAGGTAGGTTTAAATAGTTCTAAGTTCTAGGGGACTGATGACCTCAGATGTTAAGTCCCATAGTGCTCAGAGCCATTTGAACCATTTTGCAAAAGTAATTATCGTAGGTTTTACTTCTAAGTTTATTATTCGGGCAGTTTATACTGTTCAAAATTCTTATTAACTTTTACGGTATGAAAGACTTCCCTTTACATTACGACAATTAATTATTATTACAGTGCAGCTTTGCCTTCTCATTACGACAGTTCAGTTTTCTATTACGATTCAGTATTACTTCGGCACAGCTCTTATAATTCGAAACAGAGTACGTCCGTCGTATTTTTATTATTTAAAGAGAACTTTCACGCGAAACGATGAAGACAGAATCACCGGTATGATATGTGCGTTGTGGTGGCAATCATTAACATGAAGGCCTTTTTTCTTTGCACCAGATTTTTTCATGAAATTTCAATCGTCAGTTTTCTCATACGAATTTGAAAATATTTTGTTGACGCCAACCTACAACGGAAGAAATGCCTATCACAATAAAATAAAAGAAATCAGAGCTTGCACGGAAAGATTTAAATTTTCATTTTTCCCGCGTGCTGTTTGAACGTGGAACGGTGGAGAAATAGTCTGAAGGTGAGTCAATGAAACCTCTGCCAAGCACGTAAGTGTGAATTGCAGAGTGGTCACGTAGATGTAGATGAAAGCTGCAGTTAGGGTAATGGTAATAGTACTGTTGGGCAATGAGTGAAGAAAGTTATAGCACCAGGAAGAGAAGCATTTGAGCTGCATGACTGTTCACGTTCTTGACGTCTGCCACAGCACCTGCTCCCAACATGGTGAATCGCGCAGATGCCATTATTCACGTAGACAGGTGCGTCACAACTGGTTCTGCAGCTATTGGTGCGAAGTGGGTGTGCAATGACAGAGTCTTGGCTCTAAGTCGTGTTCCAGTTCGGTTCCACGAATGCTCGCAACAAGCCACAACCTTTAACGAAACACCATTTCATCTAAACTGTAAGAGGAATTTGAGATCAATGGAGAGGACTTTCTGTAGCAGATCATTACTGGTTATGAAACCGGGGTGTATCACTTCGTGCCAGAAACGGAGTCACTGAAATGGCACCACACACAATCAACAAAAATGACGATATTCAAGGCAGCTCCCTCTAGGGTCAAAGTTATGATGACAGCCTTGTGAGATATTGATAGTGTCATTTTCATAGACGTGCTGCCAGAAGGGGCAATATTACGAGGGGCGTTTGAAAAGTCCGTGCAAAGCCCGAGAGATGGCACCACCGGTGCGTATCAAGGTCATATTTAGTTAGTAGCATCTTTGTAAAGAACGCACACCAAGTTTCAACCCTATTGGTCTATTTCTTTGTGTTTGGCATTCGTGTGAATCAAGAAAGTCGAGTGATCGTCAAAAAATGAACGAAAAAGAATTTCGTGTGGTGATTAAACATTACTTTATGAAAGGCAAAACGCCTCAGGAGACTAAAGAGAAGCTTGATAAACATTACGGTGAAATGGTTCAAATGGCTCTGAGCACTATGGGACTCAACTTATGAGGTCATCAGTCCCCTAGAACTTAGAACTACTTAAACCTAACTAACCTAATGACAACACACACACACACACACACACACACATCCATGCCCTTGGCAAGATTCGAACCTGCGACCATAGCAGCCGCGCGGTTCCAGACTGTAGCTCGGCCACTCCGGGCGGCCATTACGGTGACTGCACCTTCGATTAGAACAGTTTATAAGTGGTTTCAAAATTTTCGTAGTGGCCATATAGGCACAAGTGATACTGAACGTTCTGGACGCCCTGTGGAGGTTACGGCTCCAGAAATCATTGATAAAATCCATGATATGGTGATGGATGACAGAAGAGTTAAGGTGCATGAGATTGCAAGTGCTGTTTGAATCTCGAATGAGTGGGTACATAATAATTTGCATAAACATTTGGACATGAGAAAGCTATCCGCAAGATGAGTTCCGCGATTGCTCACGCTTGGCCAAAAACGGAATCTTGTGAAGTGTTGCAAGGATGGTTTGCAGCTGTTCAGGAAGAATCCGCAGGACTTTAAGCGTCGTTTCGTCACTGTGGATACATTACTATACTCGTGAGACCAAACAAGAATCTAAACAATGGGTTACCAAGGGAAAATCTGTACCAAAAAAGGCGAAGACCATCCTTTCGGCCGGAAAGGTTATGGCGACTGTTTGAAAACCGAGCAGCAAGAAAAACGCAGGCGGTTGGACCGCAAAAAAGTTCTTTTCCATCACGACAATGCACCAGCACACATATCAGCAGTTGCGGTCGCAAAATTAATGGAAATAGGATTCCAACTCTTTTCACATCCCCCCTATTCTCCAGACTTGACTCCCTCAGACTACTATTAGTTCCCCAATTTGAAGAAATGCCTGGTGGGACAAAGATTTTATTCAAATGAGGAGGTGATAGCAGCCGCTAATAGCTATTTTGCAGACTTGGACAATTCTTATTATTCGGAAGAGATCAACATATTAAAACAGTGTTGGGTGAAGTGTATAAGACTAAAAGGAGACTATGTCGAAAAATAAAAAAGGTTTACCCCAAACACGTAAGTAGTTTTCATTTTTGCATGGACTTTTCAAACGCCCCTTCGTACTTCAGAGGCATACACTGAGGTGACAAAAAGTCGTGGGACGCCTCCCAATATCGTGTCGGACCTCCTTTCTCCCTGCTAGTGCAGCAGCTCGACGTGAACTCAACAAGTCTGTGGAAGTTCCCTGCAGAAATATTGAACAATGCTGCCTCTGTAGTCGTTCAGAATTGCAAAACTGTTGCCAGTGCAGGATTTTGTGCACAAACTGACCTCTTTATTAAGTCCCAATGTTGGATGGGATTCATGTTGGGCAATCTGGGAGGCCAAATCATTCGCTCGAATTGTCCAGAATGTTCTTCAAACCACTCGCGAACAACTGTGGCCCAGTGACATGGCACATTGTCATCCATAAAAATTACATCTTCATTTGGATATATGAAGTCCACGAATGGCCCAGATGGCCTCCAGGTAGCCGAACATAACCATTTCCAGTCAATGATCGGTTCAATTGGTCTAGAAGACCCAGTCCGTTCCATGTAAACACATTCCACACCATTATGGAGCCACCATCAACTTGCACAGTACCTTGTTCACACCTTGGGTCCATCGCTTCGTGGCGTCTGCGCCACAACCGAAACCTAGCATCAGCCGGCCGCTGTGGCCGAGCGGTTCTAGGCGCTTCACTCCGAAACCGCGCTGCTGCTACGGTCGCAGGTTCGAATCCTGCCTCGGGCATGGATGTCTGTGATGTCCTTACGTAGGTTTAAATAGTTCTAAGTCTAGGGGACTGATCACCTCAGATGTTAGAGCCATTTTGAAGTTCTTATCAACTGAAATCGGGACTCATCTTACCAGGACACGGTTTTCCAGTTGTCTAGGGTCCAACCAATATGGTCACCAGGAAAGGCACTGTAAACGATGTCGTGCTGCTAGCAAAGGCACTGGCATCGGTTGTCTGTTGCCATAGCCCATTAACACCATGTTTCGCCGCACTAGCCTAGCGGATACTTTCGTCGTACGCTCCACATTGATTTCTACGGTTGTTTCACGCAGTGTTGCTTGTCTGCTAGCAGTGACAACTCTGTGTAAACGCCGCTGCTGTCGGTCGTTATGTGAAAGCCGTCGATCACTGCCTTATCCTTGGTGAGAGGTAACGCCTCGAAATTTGGTATTCTCGGTACAGTCTTGACGCTGTGGACCTCGGAATATTGAATACGCTAATGATTTCCGAAATGGAATGTCACATGCATCTAGCTCCAACTACCATTCCGCGTTCGAAGTCTGTTAATTACCGGTGAGCGTCCATAGTCACGTCGGACACCTTTTCGCATTAATCACTTGAGTACAAACGCTAGCTCCACCAATGAACAGCCCTTTTAAACACTGTGCAGGCGATTCTACCGCTATCTCTGTATGAGCATATCGCTATCCCATGACTTGTCACCTAAGTGTACACGTCTCAGAACCTGGGAACACATCGCCAAAGGGGGTTGGACATCATTGCCACAACCACCCTATAGCCCAGACATGGTGCCCTCGGATCTACACCTGTTTGTGCCACTTAAGGATTCTCTACATGAGACAAACTTAGAAACATAAACGACTACTACGAGCAGTGGATAAAAGCCTTTTGCAACAGGGGATAAATACTTCAATGCTTTACATAACGCTGGCGTAATTCCACAGAACATGATGGAGAGTATACAGAAAAAAAGTATATGTAAAGTAAATTTTGCATGATGTTGTCACAATTGGTAACTTCTAAGAATAAGCATATTCTTAGAAAAATGTTTTGTGGGGCATTATTTGCTGAACAAGCATGGTATAATAAATATGACTGGATACAGTAATTTTCTGTTTCAGTTGATATTCACAAGAGTCACTAAAAACGGTTCAAAGGGCTCTGAGCACTATGGGACTTAACATCTGAGGTCATCAGTCCTCTAGAACTTAGAACTACTTAAACCTAACTAACCTAAGGACATCACACACATTTATTTATTTATTGCCAAATTATAGACCTGTTACCTGATGTTTAAAACAGGTCGTACATCTTACAGTTTTCGTTTTCCATCTTTTTACAGTTTTATTTTCTTTTGTTTCATCTACAACATTAACAAAGAATGATACTTTTCAAAATAACAATAATTTAAGGTTGAAATATAAATAAAATTTTGTTGTTTTTTAAGAAGAATGTAAAAAGAAGATAGGATAGAGGAGAGATTTGTTAGTACGATCACCGAATGTGACTGACGGTGAATACCTCGGAATAGTTTCTTCGAGCCGTTGACCGTCAGTCACACAAACACACACACACACACACACACACACACACACACACACACTCACTCACACACATACATACAAATGGTTATTAGTAGAGAAATAATGTTGCTTATCCTATTTATTACTAATCCTATTATTAACTAATTTAGGTGCCCATCCATGCACAGCATTTGGTGTTTTCGCGGCTAGATCGCCAGCGCTTTTGCTTATTTACTGTCATGTCTCAGCTTCCTCCTCCTGTTCCTCCTCATTGTCACTATTTTCGCTGTCACTTCGGGTATCGCTGTCCATCCTCTGGAGATTGTTGTTACGTTGCACATAGGCATGTCTGTAATGTCGTGTCCGCATATACTCTTCATGTGTTGTTTTTGAAATACTGTTTGTCAGTGCGTTTAATTCTGCCCATTTTCTTCGTCTCTTATTGCTGTGTATATATCTATGTCTGTATCTGTGTAGTCTAAGTGTAGTGTATGTCTATTGTTCGCGTATTGCCCGCAGAAAAAGACAGTGTGTTCTGGGGAACCTTCTTCCCCGTATGTGCATGTAGGTGTCTGCCTCAGACTCACGCAGTTTAAGTGCGTGGGATAAGGTCCGTGTCCGGTTAAGAAATGCACCATACCGCGGCTGGGATCGATATGTCTCATTCTAAGCCGCTCCCTTACGTGAGGGAGGAAGTCGTGCAGTCTACGTCCCTTATCACTTACTTCCCACTCACCTTGCCATGTAGCCAAACGCCATCTTTTAAGATGACGTATCGTCTCTATCGGCACACCGGTTATTGTGTGTACCTTATCTAGTCTCCCCACCTTTACCCAGTACCTTGCAGCTCTGTATTTGATCGTGATATCTATGGGGCATATTCCGAGCACCACACACAGTGCTCCGCTGAGGTGGTACCGAAGGCTCCAGATAGCCTAAGTAGGACACTTCTCTGCCCTAGTCTGACGGATGCTTTGTTGGTGACCACGTTCAGTCTATGTGCCCACGTGCTAGCTGCGAAGCTGAATACTGATTCGAAGAGCGCACAGTGGTATGTATGTACGTATGACTGGTAGACGTAGTGTGTACTGTTTTGAATTTAGCCTCACCAGTTTGTGTAGTATTTTTTCTGCTTTGTCTATTGTTAGGCTTATGTGTTCGTGGAAATTCAATTTTTCATCTATGTGTACCCCAAGATAACGCGTAATATGTGCTCGTTTGATGTTTGTGTCCCCAATTTTAACCGAAAGATTCCTTTGGAGTGATCCTTTCAGTAAAGTGTATGCTGTTTTGTTTTCGGCTATCCTGAGTTTGAGTAATTGTTTGTAGTATTCCACTGGCTTTCTCTTCTAACTGGACTCTGTTGTTTGCAGTGACTACAACTAATAGATCATATGCGTGGGTGACAATTCCGTCTGACCTGTCATCCCCATCCAGAAGTTGTAGGAGGGGTTCGATTGTTATGTCCAAGAAGAAGGGGCCGCAGATCGACCCTTGAGGACAGCCTTTGGTAATTCTTTTAATTACTTTCTGGCTGTGCCCATCTGCCATTCGACTACTCGGTCTTTACAGTAGTCTAGAAAACTGTTGTACAGAGAGTGCGGTACCTCCAGATGTCTCAGCCTCTGAAACAGTGCGGGCCACCAGAGATTATCAAATGCTCCGGCAATGTCAATCATTATTGCCATGGCGTATTTCTGTTTTGTGGTGTTAACTATGTGCAGGGCCTGGTTGATGGCATCATCTATTGATCTGCCAGTTCTGAAGCCGAACTGGTGTTGGCTCGTACCCCTGAGAGCTCTGTGTGTTTGTAGGCGCTTACACAGTAGCTTCTCCTGAATCTTTGCTAAGGTGTTTATTAGGCATATTGGCCTGTAAGTCTTTGGATCTGAAGGGTCCATGTCCGCTGATTTCTTAATAATGACTGCTTTGGAGGTTTTCCATACTGTAGGAACCCTGCCCAGCTGTAAGGCATCGTTCAGTAACGTTGTTAGAAACGGGGTGATCTGCGGTGCTAGTTTTTTCAGTGTTTCCGAGTGGATACCATCTGGTCCAGGTGCTTTTTTGTTTTTGAGCTCTGAGATTGCTTCTTGCGCAAAAGGACAGGGGACAGTTGCAGTGTTGTATGATGTGTGTAAGTTTTCTCTTAGTGTTGCATGATATTGTGTGTCCGTACCGACAACGTCGTCAGGGAGCAGTTTATACAGCAGAAACTCCGCTGTATTCCCCCATCCCCTCGTCATCGTGCCGTCATCCTGCCTTAGCGTTCCCAGAACTAGTGGGGTTTTTATCTTCTCTGTCAGTATTTTGTATGGTTCCCCCCATAAATTTTGCTCTGTTTGTGTTGCTACAAATCGCTCCCATTGTTGTCTACGCGTGTTGTATAGGGTCTGTCATGTGCATGCCTACATGCTTCAAGTCTTATTCGTCTGTCCCTATCTGCTATCGCCCTTTGATATAATTTTCGTTTGCGTCTTGCGTCTTGTTTGAGTCTCGTGAGTTCGTTGGTCCATGGTACTGGCGAGCAATTTGTGTTCTTTTCTGTCGGTACTGAAGTGTTTTGTGCATGTTGTATTACCTGTGTTAACTTGTGTGCTCTATAATCGATACTTCCATTGATGTTTGTAGATCATGTCGTTGGATAATTTCCGTTAATTAGTTCCAGTCTGCTTTGTGCAACAGCAAGTGTGTTGTGTGTGATTTGGTCATTGTGTTCTGAGTGCGAGTTAGTGTGTATGTTATGACATTATGATCACTACTGGTTATGTTGTCGTGTACAGTCCAGTTTGTTACGTATGCCATTGCTGCATTATTTGCTAGCGTCAAGTCGATATTACTGCTCGTACCATCGAAGCCTGCATATGTTGGTATAGGTCCTTCCATATTCATTACATGTAATTGTGTTTCTTGTATTAGATCCGTGATTATGCGTCCTCTGTCATCTGTTCTGTCTGAGTTCCAGAGGGTCGATCTGGAATTAATGTCAGCACTTATCACTAATTTTTTGCTTCTGGCATACATTACTAGGTCTCTGATGCAGTCTGCGTACGGCTGTATTTGATGGCTGTATTGGGCGGAAATGGATGCAATAACCCATGTGACGTTCCCGTTAGTTATCTCTATGGTAACCAAGTGTTGATTGCATAACTGTGTTACCTTAATTATGTTATAAGTTCTGTTTAGAATTACTACTGCAGCTTTACAGTCATTGCTGCCTGTTATTGTGGTAGCATGTTTTGGTAGACATATCAGTTGCCCATTTCTATTATAAGGTTCTTGTAAGCACATGATGTCTGCCTGCAAGTCTTGTGCTAGTTTAGGGATTTCCACGGTGACTGTCGTACTGTTTTTTTGTATTATTTGTAAGATATTAATTTTTTTCTATGTGTTCTGGGTGTTTTACGTGTACAAAACATTTACTGCCAGTCTGTGAGTAATCGACATATGTTTGTCTGTGTGCTCTTACATGATCTATATATATTTTGTCCAAGTCGAAAGATTCTGACCTGCGCAGGCAGACCTGGTGCATGAGATCGAGCAGCGGCTCTGCTGATGCAGGAATATTTTCTGTCCTTAGGATGATTCTGTCTGTTTGCTCAGTTACTGGAAAACAGAGAGAATCTCCCTATGAATGGCACAAACTAAGTAGCATCCGCTGCGCTGTCTGCAGTATCTCTTTTTTCTCTAGCCTACTTAAAAGTAAGTTAAATTATAAATTATCATAATAAGGTGTAGCTTGCTTGCTGTTGGTGCTGGTCTCTGTTGCGGTCTCTGAGGTGGTACTAGACGGATTGTGGCTTGGTGTTGGCCGCTGATTGGGGGACATTTTAAGACCTCTTTGGGATGTCACAGGGTTACTTTTCGTTTTGTCACACGCCTCTCCAATGCTGTTTGCCATCACACGTTTTTCACTGATGTTGGTGGTACTTGCTGGCGTGGTGTCGGCGATGGTGGTGATTTGTATGGGACTGACTGTATGTGTTATGTTGTCTTTGTTTATGTTTGGGGTGGTGGTTGTTGCTAAACGCACGTTGACATCGTTGCAAATGTCACATGTCTCTCCCTCAGATCTGGCCTCATCTAATTGGTCTACTTTTATAAGTCTGGGTCCGGTAGTTTTGAGTTTTGTATTGGTCTGTGGCCTGGGTGTTTCGATGTGTTTTGATTCAGGGACTGCGTGCCTGTCTGTTCCTTGTTCCTGTTTCCTGGGGTGAAGGGTGCCTCCCAAGACAAGTTCTCTGTATACAGAGTTCCGTACAGTAAATGGCACAACTCCAGTAATAAATGTAGACTTTGAACAGAAGTCTGTAGCTAAGGTAGAATTTTCAAAATATTTAGGTGTGTCCATTGACGAGAGGTTATACTGGAAGCAACACATTGATGGTGTGCTGAAACGTCTGAGTTCAGCTACGTATGTTATTAGGATTATTGAAAATTTTGGTGATAAGAATCTCAGTAAATTAGCTTACTATGCCTACTTTCATTCACTGCTTTCGTATAGCATCATATTCTGGGGTAATTCATCGTTGAGTAGAAAAGTATTTATTGCTCAAAAACGTGTAATCAGAATAATTGCTGGAGCCCACCCACGGTCATCCTGCAGACATCTATTTAAGGATCTAGGGATCCTCACAGTAACCTCACAGTATATATATTGTTTTGAAATTTGTTGTTAATAATCCAACCCAGTTCAAAAGTAATAGCAGTATGCATAGCTATAACACCAGGAGAAAGGATGATCTTCACTACGCAGGGTTAAATCTGACTTTGGCACAGAAAGGGGTAAATTATGCTGCCACAAAAGTCTTTAGTCACCTACCAAACAGCATCAAAAACCTGACAGATAGCCAATTAACATTTAAAAAGAAATTAAAATAATTTCTAGATGACAACTCCTTCTACTCATTGGCTGAATTTTTAGATATAAATTAAGGAAAAAAAAACAACAACAACAACTTAAACATTAGTTTCATGCAATGTTTTGTGTAATGTAATGCCTTGTACAGACATCTTTCATTAACCTGACACGTTCCACATCATTACGAAGTGTCGTATTCATGATCTATGGAACAAGTATTAATCTAATCTAATCTACTGGTTTGATGTACTTTTCAGACCTACGTGTGTCGTAGGGTTTTCCATGTGATGATGATTCTGGTTTGTGTTCATCCTGTGTATGTGTGGTGTGATGTACTTCGGCTGGGAGAAATTGTGAGGGAGTATGTCGGTTTTGTTTGTACATTTTCTTGTGCACAATATATGTAAGCTCATCTTCCAACTCATCTATCCGCTGCTTTAATGTTATTTGGAAGTTTATCCAGTGGTGTAACTGTCTTTTAATTTGTTTTGCCACCTCGTAGTCGATGGAGCCACAGATTGCCAAGTCATCTATATATTCTATCGTATTAATGCAGCTATCTTGTAACGTCGTTGAGTGTGTTAGAGGCGGGATGGGTTCATTGTCGACGTAATTCTCCGGCAGAAGATCCATTTGTCTACTCCAGAAAATTGCTCTTTGGTGGCTTCTCTGTAATGTTAACGGTGATTTGTATTTATGTGTTTTGGGTGATTGGCTTTGGGCGTTCGTATTTCTTGTGTGTGTGTGCTGATTTTAGCTGCCATAGTCTATACTGTCCAGGAGCCGATCATGCAACTGTTTATAGGTCTGAGAATCACCTCCTTTTATTTTATTGCAGACGCGGCCTCTGTATTTGCAGGGGATACAGACGCAAACCGCGGACCTGCACTCACTGCGCTTGTGCTTGGTTGCCGCACTTGGCACACGTGAGGTCGGCTTTTCTGCAGGTTTTAGTCGTATGTCCTAGGTCGCAACACTTAAAACACTGGTTTACTACTGTATAGTCTTTTACAGAAAGTGATTCGAAGTCTATGTAGACTCTCTGTCTTCTTGTAAGGACTCTGAACAGGTGTCGGCTGACCTCCTGTATCTGGTGACTGAAACCCCTTTCCCTTAGGCCCTGTTTTGAATCTTCTTTTGACATCTCTGTCGAAGTCTTCTTTCGTGGTGTCACCGCTTAGATTTCTAGAAACTCATCGTCGGTAAGTGTATCTGGCACGTGATATACTGCAACGAGTGGCTTGGGTTTCCGCGGTCCTTCACAGACAATAGTGTGCAGGTCTTTAGTATTTTGTATTATTTTTCAACAATCCTCCTGTGTTTCCGTTTCTACTTTAACTGCAGTCTGGGTGGTTCTGATTGATTTTATATGTATATTCTCTTTCCTGGGATTTATATTCTTGGTGATGGTCTGTCGAACAGCTTTGGCGTCTTGATTTGCTGTCGATTTGATATACAGGGTGTTACAAAAAGGTACGGCCAGACATTCAGGAAACATTCCTCACACACAAAGAAAGCAAATATGTTATGTGGACATGTGTCCGGAAACGCTTACTTTCCATATTAGAGCGCATTTTATTACTTCTCTTCAAATCACATTAATCATGGAATGGAAACACACAGCAACAGAACGTACCAGCATGACTTCAAACACTTTGTTGCAGGAAATGTTCAAAATGTCCTCCGTTAGCGAGGATACATGCATCCACCCTCCGCCGCATGGAATCCCTGATGCGCTGATGCAGCCCTGGAGAATGGCGTATTGTATCACAGCCGTCCACAATACGAACACGAAGAGTCTCTACATTTGGTACCGGGATTGTGTAGACAAGAGCTTTCAAATAAATGAAAGTCAAGAGGGTTGAGGTCAGGAGAGCGTGGAGGCCATGGAACTGGTCCGCCTCTACCAATCCACCGGTCATCGAATCTGTTGTTGAGAAGCGTACGAACACTTCAACTGAAATGCGCAGGAGCTCCATCGTGCATGAACCACATGTTGTGTCGTACTTGTAAAGGCACATGTTCTAGCAGCACAGGTAGAGTATCCCGTATGAAATCATGGCGGTGAATGGAGGAAGTACAGTACATACTGACGAAACTAAAATGAGCTCTAACATGGAAATTAAGCGTTTCCGGACACATGTCCACATAACATCTTTTCTTTATTTGTGTGTGAGGAATGTTTCCTGAAAGTTTGGCCGTACCTTTTTGTAACACCCTGTATAGGGTTGTGGCCTCTTTTGTTTTAGCCTGTTCTATTCTTGGAGACTCTTTGGTTTTGGGCTCTACAGTTAAGGCGGCAGCATATGTCAGTGTCTGTGCTTGTGCCTGTGCTTGTTGTGTGACTTTATTAGTTAGTTCTCTTATTTGTTGCTGCAAGTCTTGGTTCGCTACACTCAATTCCCTATTTTCGTCCTCTAATTTCTCAGCCTTCTCTTGCAAAGTTTGTATTTGTAAGTCTTTGACTGGTTTCGAGGCTCTCTGTAGTTCTAGTCTTGGTCGCCTATTTTCATCGTTTAGGCAGGACAGTTTAGCTTCAAGGCTAGTTACTTGGAAAGCCAAGGGAAACACTTTGTCTCTAATGACGGTTAACAGAGCAGATGAAACATGCTTAGCTTTTAACTCTGCTCCTATTTCACTCAATATTTTGGTTATGGTTGCTATCTTTTGACTGGGGGACGTAGGCACAAGTTCTTCCTCCGTGTGTTCCATACCGGGTGTGACGCTGATTGCTCGAGCTAGCGCCTTACCCCACGCTTTCCTTCTTCTTCCGTCGGCCTCTGGGGTGGTGGTGTCGCTGCTTCGTCGGCTGGAATCCAGGGCCGAAGGTAGGCAGGCGGTTGTTTACCGACAGCAGGGAGCACAGCTGGTGGCCGCTACTGCTGACGTCGACGGCGGGGCGCGGGGCAACACCGACTCAAAGGAAGGCCTCGGTGCTTGTTCGTGACGTCACGTCAGCTGGGCACGGTGAACGTCAGGTTTGTTGCACGCAGAAACGCCTGGACGTGCTTATCACTATAAATCTCTTATTTTTGGACACAATGTTTGGTATTGTTTTCGATTCTGCAGTTTTATTTAGATGAAAGATTTTCTTGCTATCGTAAAGCTACAAATGAAGATCATAGTTCTGTATTACTGAATCCTGTCGGAACAAACGTAGATCAGTATGAGAAGATGCTTTGCCCCATTGCAAGCTTCGGAAATTTTACATTCAAGTAACTATATTTACTTGATCCATTTTGCTATCGAAACTTACCCCAACCACCTTACGAAGAACTCGTTTCTTTTATTTATTTATTTATTTTCGTTTTACATCGTCACTGGAAATGTGAACTAATTTACATGTGTAAATGTCCAGTCATTGGATTACAGTCGCTTTCAACGAAAGGAGTTCTAAACAGGAAAGAAAATAGCTTCATACATCGAAAATACTGATGAGCTCAAACTTTTTTAAACAAGCACATTAGAAAAGATATATATTCCCCTCTTGCAACTGAAAGGAGAAACTTTATAAGCTAGAAAGTTTTATTTCATAAAACAAGTATCTCTCTTTTGCCTCTTCTTCTGTCCCCCACCTCCTCGCCCAACGTGTACAATCGCGAGATATTTCATTAACATTCAGTGCTCCTCATCCCATAGTCAACCAAGATACCTAAAGAAGAGCACCAATATGTCCACAGAGTCTTGTAAAAGCAACCCAGTACAAACGTAACTTCCTCAGATTTACAAATAAGGTAAAGAAGCACGAATTCTGTTGCTGCTGGACCATGAAGTTGTTTTTGTATGTCAATCCTTAAAACAGATGGAAATTTAAGTTCAGGAGTACACTATTTGCAAGGAAGTGTAATGAATTGCACAATTAATTGATTGCAGAAATCTCTCAGAACAATGTGTGTTGTTCAACTAGCGCCAATAGTTTCACATTTTCCTGTGTCAGAGAGGGAGACACCACCATTATGAGTATGCCTGCAACAGACCTGGCGTTCACCGTGCCTAGCTGACGTGACGCCACGAACAAGCGCCGGGGCCTTCCTTTGAGTCGGTGTCGCGCGGGGCAGCCGGTGGCCGCTGCCGGCTCGTCGGATTCCGCTGCGCTGGTGCGGTGTCACAGCGCGCGGCGCGGAGTGCTGACTGGCGAAACCGACACGCGCTGGGCCAGCGGAAGGGCGACGGCCTCTCCGTTGATGCGTTGCACACGACGAACGCACTAGAAGCACTCTAATCACTCTCTCTGTTTTATTTGCAGTATTTAATGACTAAACGAGAACGGACTATGTAATATAACACTCCCGGTACACGATAATTAAAAATCAGTGTCCACAATCAAAATTTTACCGAGAAAATCTGCACCTGGATGCGGAGCCACATCACACTGCAACCGACTCGGCGGCATCTCGCCCCATCACACACATGCATGCCCGAGGCAGGATTCGAACCTGTGACCATTGCGGTCGCGCGGTTCCAGACTGAAGTGCCTAGAATCGTTCGGCCACACCGGCCGGTCCACACAACGGTCACTGTCAGGCCCAACCTATAATCTTCGAAGAGCAGAACGTTGTTCCAACGTTTAAGGCGACATGTTATAACACCGGATTTTCGACATCTTCAATAAAGAATAGCTGTAGAAACACGTTTCGAAATTTTTAACTTCCTTCCACTTGATTTATCTACTTATTAATTCGTGTGGTTCATGATAAGACTTTCTAGTCCTCTTCAGTTGGGAAGTTCGCCTGTGAGATGACTTAATAGAGTAGTGCAGGTGGCAGTATCGTGATTATAATGCTGATGATAACGATAGTATGAGGAGAAGGAGGAAGGGAAGCAAGGTTAGGATTTAACATTCCGCCTATGACGAGTTTGTTCAGTACGAAGCGCAAGGTCATGTTGAGCAGCGAACGTGAAAACTACAGGCCTGTGTTACTGACGTCTAGAATTTTGGAACGCGTGTTGTGCTCGTGTGGTAGGTCGAAAATCAACATGAATTCCGCAAACAGCTTTTCGTGTGAAAATCAGTTCTCTCTGTTCGTTAATGAAACTCAGAAGGCAGTAGACGGCGGCACCCAGATTGCTGTCACATTCCATGGCTTCGAGATTACTTTACATAATATACACTGTACATTCACCAATAGTCAAAAGCTGATTAACCCCCTTTTCCAGTGCTGACCGCTGCAAGACGTGCAGAAGAGAATGAGTGAGGTCCGGGGAGGTACCGGTAGGGATAGAGAGCCATGCCGAGCCGGCCGCTGTGGCCGAGCGGTTCTAGGCGCTTCAGTCTGGAACTGCGCTACCGATACGGTCGCACATTCGAATCCTGCCTCGGGCATGGATGTGTGTGATGTCCTTAGGTTAGTTAGGTTTAAGTAGTTCTAAGTTCTAGGGGACTGATGACATCAGATGTTAAGTCCCATAGTGCTCAGAGCCATTTGAACCATTTTGAGGTCCGGGGAGGTACCGGTAGGGATAGAGAACCATGCCTCGCCGGCCGCTGTGGCCGAGCGGTTCTAGGCGCTTCAGTCTGGAACTGCGCTACCGCTACGGTCGCAGATTCAAATCCTGCCTCGGGCATGGATGTGTGTGATGTCCTCAGGTTGGTTAGGTTTAAGTAGTTCTCAGTTCTAAGGGACTGATGACCTCAGATGTTAAGTCCCATAGTGCTCAGAGCCATTTGAACCATTTGAACCAGCCATGCCGACTCCACTGCCGTGGCCAGCTGCGCTAGGTTTCTCGGTTGAGGATACACGATGCGATGTGGCCCATCGAGGTGGTCACACGGTTCGCGATTGGGTTTATATCTGGTTTACTCATCCGGGTAGCCGGCCGGTGTGGCCGTGCGGTTCTAGGCGCTTCAGTCTGGAACCGTGTGACCGCTACGGTCGCTGGTTCGAATCCTGCCTCGGGCATGGATGTGTGTGATGTCCTTAGGTTGAAACTTCCCCTTTGAACAATTTATACAGGACTGTGCTTAACCTGACACACAATATTTTTAGCGCAACGCAATCTGACTTTCAAAATTCCCTACAAAAGAATGGCCCTGACTAACATTAAACTATACCTTTCACAAATCACTTACCTCACAAAAATCTTCGCTGCTCAAGCTACTGCAATACAGCGAGTGCCACTACTGCCAGCTAAATAAAAGATTCAAACTACTGAAGGCACTAACTACTGATAGGGATAGTTAGCAAATGAAAGATATTAATAGATAACAAACAATGTATTTACCTTGATATCATCATATATAAATATAGCAGTTCATGACAAATTACAAATCTCCGCTATCTCTCTCCCCACATCCACCACTGCTGGCGGCTCACCTCCAACTGCGCAACGCTACGCGCTGTTCACAGCCAGCTGCCTAACACTACAATGGCGAGTATTACAACAATGCAAAGCAGACACAGACTGCACACAGCACAGCCAGTGATTTTCATATTGAGCGCTACGTAACATTGCTAATAAGAAAACATAAACAGCCTACTTACATAGAGAAAACATAAACAGCCCACTTACATAGAGAAAACATAAACAGCCTACTTACATAGAGAAAACATAAACAGCCTACTTACATAGCCCCCATGCTCCCCACAAAAAATTTTACAAATTTTTTTTGGGCAGTGGCCAATAATGATTTGATAAAATTTTTCATAATTACAATAACAAAGAAATCAAATGCACACACTTATTGATACAATGTTGGTCAAAAGCTAAAATTTTCTCACAGTCCATAAAGATAGTCCTAATCATTCATCATAATAGTAATTACAGTTTTCTTTTCACAAAGTCTCATTAGTAAAAGAAATTAAACACAGAAGTAGTGGATTTCCATGCAGTCTTGAAGAAGTAGCGTTGTCCTTCCAACGGAAAGACAGTGCTGACTCTTGACATGCTGACAGATAATGGGCCACAACAGAGCAAACCCACAGCAGAGTCATTCGACGTTTTGAAGAATATTGGTAGGTAGGTCATCACAGAGCAGACCCACTGTAGTCCTGGTAGAGATTACGGTATTGGTGGGCCACCAGAGGTGCAGACCCACTGAAGTCCTTGTAGAAATAATGGTATTGATGGATCATCAAAGATGTAGACCCACTGTAGTCCTTGAAGAGATGGCCAGCAGCCATCTGTTGTGACTGTGCAGGTGCACAATCACCACTGAAGAGTCTTGCGGACAATATAGCAAGTCCATAAACCACCACTTGTGCACTCACAAAGTTTTTGAAATTGTCCTTAGAACCAGCAATGCTGTTATCCAGTCCCTTGCTGAATCATTAACACACGTGCTAACACTATCAGTCCCTACTTCTCACATATTGTCCATATACTATGACCAACAGAAACGTGTGCAGTGAAATGTAACTTAATTGGAAGAACTGGTGTCTGTACAATTATAAATTTACAACATGAAAATACAATTACAAAGGTACAAAATACATCATTAAAGAACATAATAATACAGATAACATTTGTAGTAACACAGGCTTTACAAAAGAATAGAAATAAACATATACATCAGTGGAATTATGACATGAGTACATACATAAAGGATCACAATAACTTTTGAAACATCAACTTCACACATGAGCATTGAACAGAACAGAATTAATAATGTCTAACATCTTTACAAAGTAAATAACATATTATTAATGGCAATTATATTCGAGGATAACAGTATTCCTCATCATAGTGAATGTAGCTTAATATTAAAAGAAGAAAAAATTCTATGAAACTACACAGAGACAGGAAGAAAACAAATACACAAGGGTACACAAACATATAGTGGGATAACACAAAAGGAAAAGGACAGGGTTTGTTTTACTGCAGTATTTTGCATGGAGATCTCCCTTTGTTCATCATTATTCCCAAAAAGTCCTATCTATGCCTGCCTTCTGTATTTTGTTCACATCCTCTGTCAATAATAGTTTTTCTCCACTGTACAGTATCCTATTTCTTATAAATTTATAATAGTTAGTTTCTTATATAGTCTACCCCCTCTTAAGCTAACTTAAATCTACTGAGCTCAGATGCTAAACTAAGGGATGAGGCAATGCAGCAGCACATAAAACAATTAATATAAACAGCAATAAAAAAAATGGAAAATCGCAAAGCAAGCTACAGTAAATCTAAATTACCAAGCAATTCAACATTACAACTAATATGAGGCAATGCAGCAGCACAAAACAATTAACACAAGCAGCAATGACAAAAAATACAGATTGGCAAAGCTAGCAGCAGCAAATGTAATAACTTATATCAAAACATGACATAGCTCAAGCAGAAAAAAATATTACACTAAAAATGGCCATGTCTAATACCTATGTCACATCTTAACACTAGAGTGATGCATCACAATTTATTCTACAAAAGAAATTACCAAGTACTTGAAAAGAAAATTATGAATGCAGTTCCTGTGAAGGTAAATGTCGCTTTGTGCTCCCTCATTGTTTTGAAAAAAATTATTATATACTCGATCTGTAGACAGAAAATATTTATATTAGTACATCTATAAAATTTTATTTTAACCAATGCTGCAGCGCAGCTAGAAACTAGATATCAAATGAAATAAGCAACTATGTACAAAGCAAAGCGTAAGAACATCGTTCAATAGTCATGTGGCATTTCATAAGTAGTAAAAAAATCTCTCATCTAGAAAGACAGTAGTCATAGTCAGGTGTGTAGACAAACTATTTCTTGTCATTTCATTAGGCATTTCAGTAAATATCAGAAAGTACGATATGTTTCCAAGTAATTAGCGTGTCGGATTTGCGATGCTTTCTCTAAAGGAATGACAATGGCCAGGATAATGGCCTCCCTTTTTTTTTCCTTCCTGTGCTCTGAAAGGCACGCGCCAATGGCCCTCTCTCCAGGCGTCCGACACAGCTGGGTGCCCACGACGCATTACGTGCAGGTGGTCACTTAACTTTCTTACGGAAATATTTACGACAGCAGTTTCCGCTACAGTGACAGTCTCACATAAAAATATTTCACAGGTCAAGAATTAGCGTTGCAAATCTGTAGAAACAAAATCCTATGAATATAACAGTGTCCAAAAAAACTTTCAGTGGCATTGTGATGCATTCACACATGATTCACACATGTACACACATTTCATAATTCTTAAAGTACGATTCTTGGTTTCCAACATACTTCTTATTCCTCATATACGGTAGCATCATCTTATTGATCATAAACATATCTCAACAGCATAGTACACATCATCGCCGTAATAATAACATCATAACACCTCAGTCAAATCTCAAAAACGTCGTAGCTTTCTGCAATAATTTCAAAACCTAAAAAAAATTCTCTGCTCATTTCAATAGTGTCATCTACCTCAAACGTACTTTAAAATCATGCTCCCTTACCAAATACATCATTCAAAGCTCTCATAGTATCACAATGATTCCGAAAAATATGAACAGTTTACAAAGTACAGACAAAATACAATTTCATAAGTGTGAAGTTAACCAACTGTGTAATTGCGTAAACATCTGTCACTGATGTAGTAAAAAAACATGTTTATCTCTCAGTTAAATGATCAGATAGCTGTGTAATTTGTGTATTAGAGAAATATGGTACCGATGTGTAAAGTTGTATAAGCAAATACCATATTAGCTAGGGTTCCTTGTGGTTGCCACACACATGGTACACAAAGTAAGTGTGTAACCCCCTGAGGATTAATGTAATTATACCCTCAGGTGTTACTGATTACAGCAATGAAATGAAATGTATCACTGAAAACCTTTGTATCATTGTACTTCAAATATCTTTAAAAATAAATGTTTTAAGTACAAAATTAATCACTCAAATGCGTGTCCTGTAGCGCTAAATGTGCGTCTTGCTGTAAGATAATTCTGTGGAAGTGTCGTACTTATCGTCCTCCGAAAGCTAAGTTCTGCAGAAGTCAATGTACTTACCTCATGATAAACAAAAGTGAAATGCTTTATGTATAGATATCGTAGTTATTGCGCTTATTGCCATGATGAAGAAAGTACTGTGCTGTAACGTATGTGCTACGGAAAAGGCAGTCTCATTGTAGCTATACTACAAAAGTTACTACTAAAACCTGTTTTACTTTCCAGAATAAAACAGAAAACTGTGCAGATATAAAACAGAAACACTGCAAAAGCAACATTGTAAATTTTCACTCATTAGTAGCGTCGTGATAAAACCGTGTAGTTGACACATAAACTAACCACTGTGTCGTCTGGTATCTCACAGAAAGTACTTTAAACCCAGAATGTATTTTCAAGTAAACCAAAATGTTGCATTAAAATCTCATTAGCAGTACTGGTAAATGTTCTAAGTATGTGAGCCTTATAGTCGTTACGTAATAGTGCAACTAACAAGCAAGAATGTACAAATACAACACTGTGTCGTCTGTTCACTACAACAATGCATTCGTAATTTCTGTTTAAAAATGTTCCCTAGGTTCTAGACTGGATATTTAACTTCAAACATAGTTGTATGTTAACAGTTTCTTAAGTCTGACACAGCATACTAGTAATGTAAAGTGAAAAGTTATATGACAAAGACAAAGTTAAAAAGCAGATTATCTTTCAATAAACGGTTTTACATGTGAAATGTGGTGTAAACCTTTACTCTTCCTAGCACGCAGAGTTTCAACTTCAACGCAATTATCATGTGGTATACGTCGGATTCTGTAAGGTCCATTGTAAACTAGAAAGAATTTGTGACTCAAGTGTTTCTTCTTATGTGACAATGAATGAGCTTTAATGAGAACTTTCTGACCAATATACAATTTCTTTGCATTTGCTTTACCGTGTAGTTTTCTCCTTTTGTCTGCTGCAGATTTTATATTTTTAAGAGCCAAATCAATTATGTCTTTGTGTCGAAGTTTACGTGTATTCGGGAAAGGTACAAGCTCTCTGATTCTGTTCGGTGGTTCTTCATTCTTCAGTACAAGAGTAGGTGGTAAAGCAGTGGAGTCGTGAGGCATTTCATTCAGCACGTTTTGAAATAAGTGTAAATATCTGTCCCAATGCTGATGCTTTCTGTGACAATAAAGTCTGCAAAGCTTATTGATTTCTTTCATAATCCGTTCGGAGGGGTTACAATGTGGTGAGTACAATGAAATAAAAACAGGTTTGATTTTATGGTTGCGAAGCATGCGTGACCAAACAGCAGATCTGAATTGAGGTCCGTTATCTGAAATGACTTTGCTAACGTGTCCAACTTCACGTAAGAAATTTTTAACAAAGGCGTTGGATACAGACCGTCCAGTGGCTTTACGTAACGGTGTGAAAGAAACAAATTTTGAAGTAAGTTCAACAGCGACTAGAACGTACGAAAATCCATTAGATGTTCTGACAAGCGGTCCCAAGAGATCAACAGCAGCAAATTCTTTTAATTTAGAAGGAATGATAGGAAACAGCGGAGCACTATGGGAGATAGTAGATGGTTTCGCCTTTTGACAAAGTTTACAAATAGACAAGACTCTTCGAATTCTCTTTTCCATATTGTTAAAATAACAAGTCGTTCGAAGAATATGATAACATTTTCGTGGGCCAAAATGTGCGTAGCTGAAATGAATGTACCAAATGAGCTTATTAACAAAATCGTCTGGAATGCAAAGTACCCATAGCTTGTCATCAACAGTGCAGCGTTTGAAGAGTATGTTGTTTCTAACCAGGTAATAATGCCGAATCTGAGTGTGTGTCTTTTCATGCCATTTACTTTTGATGTCTCTCCAAATCGGATCGTTATCTTGTTCATGAGCAATGTCTTTTAAGGATGTGGTGATGAAGTTTTCAAAGGCGATTTTCTGAATGTAAAGAATACTGAAATTTTTCTCGAGGTTGCCTTCTGTGTTACTTTTCTCAAGCCCAGCCGGTGCGCGTGACAGTGCGTCCGCAACAATGTTCTCCTTGCCGGGAATGTAGACTATTGTGAAGCGGAATTCTTGCAGAAACAATGCCCAACGTTTTAACCTGTCATGATTTAATTTTGAAGACATAAGAAATTGTAATGCACGATGATCACTGTATACTTTTACGTGCTTACCAGAAAGAAAGAAACGGAATTTGTTAAATGCCCAAACGATAGCCAAAGCTTCTAATTCAGTAACGGAATAATTTTTTTCAGATTTTGTTAGCACTCGGCTAGCAAAAGCAATGGTTTTCTGAACGGTAGTGTCATTTTCTATGGCTTCTTGAAATAAATGGGCACCAAGACCGACTTTAGAAGAATCCGTGCTAAGGCAGAAATCTTGTGACATATCTGGATGAGCTAGTATTGGCGCGTTAAGTAGCGATTCTTTCAAAGAATTGAATTCCAACTGTGCTTGTTCGTCCCAGTTCCAAATAGTATTTTTTCCAGTGAGAGAACAAAGTTTTGGTGTAACAAGAATTTGCATATTCAGAAAACGACGGTAAAAATTTACGAGACCTAGAAAACTGCGGACTTGTCTTTTTGTAGATGGAACTGGAATGGCTCTGATTGCTTCTAACTTTTCAGGATCCGGCTGAATGCCTTCAGAAGAAATAATATGTCCCAAAAACTTCACTTTTGTCCTACCGAATTCAGACTTTTCCAAGTTAACTGTAATTCCAGATTCTGCAAAGATATGTAACACGCTGTTGAGGATGCGATTGTGTTGTTCCCATGAGGCTTCTGCTATCAGAATATCGTCTACATATAAGGTGATGTGACGTTTTAAGAATTCAGGTAATATGGAATTTAGCCCGCGAATGAATGCTGCTGAAGAAATGTTCAAACCAAAAGGAAGTTTCCGAAACTGATAACAAACGCCGAAACAAAGGAAAGCTGTGTATTTTCTACATTCTGGATGAAGTTCGATCTGATAAAAGCTGGATCTGAGATCAATGGAAGACAACACTTTTACACCATTAAAATTTTGAAGAAGTTCTTCCATCGTCTGCGGCCTGTCTGTTTCAGGAATAATGATAGTATTGATTTGTCTCGAATCTAAGACAAGCCTGATCGATCCATTTTTCTTCTCAACAACATGTAACGGATTGTTGTATGAGCTTACTGCAGGCTCAATAATGCTCTCGTCAAGCATAGATTGTATTTCTGTTCTAACATGGTCCCTATAATGCGCCGGAATTACGTATGGTCTAACACAAAATTTAGTATGCTCACGAACAAGAAATTGGTATTGAAATCCCTTGATTGTTCCTGTTTTGTGAGTAAAAACTGTGGAATGTGCTAGTAAAATCTCAAAAAGGTCCTGCCTATCAGTGTCATTACAATTCTCAATTGTTTGAATTTTATTCTGAATTAACTTATTAGTGTCAAATGCGCTGTCGATATCATCCCTGTCAGTACTTGCAGAATGGTTGTTAGCGTCAAGTTCCGTCGAAAATTCCGAACTGTTGTCTAACAGGAGGTAAAGCCGATTAATTTCTTCGTCATGGTTTGAGAGCCAATCTTCAAATTTCAAAGCTACTGACTTACCTTCTTTTTCTAAAGTTATTTCAGCATCGTGAAAGTTTAAGATTGCTTTGTATTCATTCAAAAAGTCTACTCCCAGTATAATTTCCGTCGACAATAATGGAACAATAAGAAAGTTCATAGAGAAGCTGTGGCTTTGACAAAAGAATTCTAAGTTGGTTTGTTGGCGTACATCTACACTTTTTCCAAAGATTGCACCTTGTAATTTAATCTTACGTAACGGAAGTGTGGGGCAATCGTTCGATTTGTTGCATTTGCTAAAGGTTGTTTCACTGATTACTGAAATGGGACTGCCAGAGTCAAGTACTGCCGTAAATTTTACGTCATTTACTGTAATGTGAATCACAGGATATGCAATGTTGTTATGTTTTATGTCGTGTTCTTGGAGTAAGATGTCCCTAATGTCTTCCATTTTTACGTAATTACTAGCTACGGCAGCTGCGTCGTCAGTTTCATAAGTACGTTTTGTGGCAGCCAGCGGTGTGAGTCATTGCCTATGGTCTCTTTGTTGGCGCGCGTCGTTATTGGGATTTGGAGACCTAACTTCTACAAATTCACCGTGACGAGAAGGCCCTGCTCTGTTTGAATCCCGCCAGTTCTGATGCAATTCAGGTCTGTCGTTACGATCACATCGTCTGTCGTCATGTCGGTAGTTCCTGTAGTTTCTTTCTTGTCGGTTAAGTGGTGGAGAATTTCTCCCTGAATCGTAACTGCGCGCTGGACCGTTGCGTCTAAAGTTATTCTGTCTCCCGTAATAATAATTATTTTCGTTCCCATATTGTCTGTTTCTCTGATTGTCTCTGTGATAGTCACTACCGCGGAGAGGTGATCTTTCCCTGTAATTATTACTACTCTGCCAACGGTTGTCGTACGGGTGGTATCTATTTTGGTCACGATTTGCGTTGTAAGAATAGACCTGTCGTGTCCAGTTATTGTTTCTGTCGTCACGGAATTGTGACGGAAGTGACCTGTAGTGATTGTTTTCCTGTTTTCGCATCCCGCGACTGTCTCTGTCAATTTCCAGTTCTTGTAACAGTCCCTGAAAAGCCTCAATGTCTTCTTTACAACGTCCTGCTAAAATAATATGTCGTAAATGTTCAGGCAATTTGAGTAAGCAAATGCGGATGAGTTCTGAGGGGCTGTATGGGTTTGAAAGATACTGATTCTTATGCAACATGTCTTCAAAATATTTCACAAGACTGGAAAATTCAGAGTGTTCGAAATGTTTCATCATTATGATGCCATGTTTTACTCGGTCTTGTGTGGCTTGAGACCAATATGCTGAGAGGAAGGCATGGTAAAACTCTCCTTCACTGTGGCAATCGTGAATTACCGATCGCATTCTTACAGCTGGTTCATTCTCCAAGTAGCCACACATAAATTCTAATCTGTGTGCTAACGACCAGTTGGGAGGAAAACAATGAGAGAATTGATGGAGCCATGCTTGTGGATGAATGTCGTTGCCAGAATTCTTAAATGTTTTGAATTTACGTGTAGTAATGAACAGCTTATAGTCAAAATCGTCATGTCGGCGAGTCGCATGTCGGTCATTGTTACTTCGTTTCGGCGGTTCCATCTCAAAATCCAATGCGCCTTGCCAATTTCTTTCATAATTTCCGAAGTGTCCTGTGTTATTATTTTGTGGTTGTTCCGTATTTCTATGTCCCTCTTCCCGTATTGGAGCGCGAGTGTCCTCTGAAATACGTAATTCTTGTATCACCTGCGTCAACTGATCTTGTACTTCCCGGATTTCCCTTTTGTACTGTGTATTGATTTGATTTTGATTTTGTTTGAATTTTCTTATTTGTTCATACTCTTCTGTGTCAGTGAAGGCTACGGGTCTTGTGTCATTCAGATCATCATCTACCTTTGTAGATAAGTTAGTGACCTGATCCGAAAGTTCGGCTACTTTCTCCGATAGTGTACTTATTTCCTCCATGTGTCTTTCTGAACCAATTTTCAGGGTATCTACTGTGTCCTTTAAGTTTTCCTGAGTTCTTGCAAGTTGCGTAACCGAATCGGTAGATGCAACTGAGTCAATTTTAGCTTGCAAGGCCTCATGATTTTCATGAACAATAGTTTGCAGTTCTTTTATGGCTGCTTCGTGATTCTGTAATACATTTTCATGACGCGAAAAAATAGGTTGGAAATGCTCACAAATTTGTGTTTTTACGTCATTACAGACCTTTTGACATTTCGATTCGATGTTATGTAACTCAGTGGTTAAATCTTCACGTGTTTGTTCAAGTGTAGTGTCTAACTTTTTGAGATTTTGTTCCACTGTGTCTAACTTTTTGAGATTTTGTTCCACTGTGTCTAACTTTTTAAGATTTTGTCCCATTTGTCTCTGATTTTGTTCCATTTGTTGCATTAATTGCAATAATAATGTATTAATGTCTGGAATCTGTTTCTCTACGCTTTTCGGCAGTGCATTTGCACCGGCAACATTCACATTTTGACAAGCAGAAAATGCGTCTTGACTTATTTGAGAAAACGGTGATAACCCAAAACCTGAATCTACAGTATTTGCGAAATTGTGTCCTGTCATTTCGGATTCCTGAGGCGAGCTGTTGCCGACCGATCGATCGATAATGCTTCCCTGTTCACTACCTGTTTCACTGTCTACACCATTGTTTGCAGCCCGCTCCATTTCCCTATGCACAATTACCAAATTACTACTTTGAACATCAGTTAATTCATTACTCGGTGGCGCTAACACACTGCTTTCATTTTCACTGTCATTTCTCAGTTTACTTTGGAGCCTAGTATTACGTTTTTCACACGCCATTATTGTCACAATATTTCACACGACAACACAGAAAAGCACAATTTGAAGACCAAAAATAAGAGAACACATTAACATAGCACTGAAAATAATCTCTAGTTAATTGCAGCTGCGAAATACTTGGTGCAAATCTACATGCATGCCACAACTGTTTTACTGTACAACAATGAAAGACTGCAACTACAAAGGAGATTTTCTCTACAATTACGCGCTAGCAATAAACAAAATCTACACTAATTACACAAACTACAACAAAAAATCAGAAGATTCCAGTGAGGTATCCACGGCTAAGGGTCGACATATGAAACTTCCCCTTTGAACAATTTATACAGGACTGTGCTTAACCTGACACACAATATTTTTAGCGCAACGCAATCTGACTTTCAAAATTCCCTACAAAAGAATGGCCCTGACTAACATTAAACTATACCTTTCACAAATCACTTACCTCACAAAAATCTTCGCTGCTCAAGCTACTGCAATACAGCGAGTGCCACTACTGCCAGCTAAATAAAAGATTCAAACTACTGAAGGCACTAACTACTGATAGGGATAGTTAGCAAATGAAAGATATTAATAGATAACAAACAATGTATTTACCTTGATATCATCATATATAAATATAGCAGTTCATGACAAATTACAAATCTCCGCTATCTCTCTCCCCACATCCACCACTGCTGGCGGCTCACTTCCAACTGCGCAACGCTACGCGCTGTTCACAGCCAGCTGCCTAACACTACAATGGCGAGTATTACAACAATGCAAAGCAGACACAGACTGCACACAGCACAGCCAGTGATTTTCATATTGAGCGCTACGTAACATTGCCAATAAGAAAACATAAACAGCCTACTTACATAGAGAAAACATAAACAGCCCACTTACATAGAGAAAACATAAACAGCCTACTTACATAGAGAAAACATAAACAGCCTACTTACAAGGTTAGTTAGGTTTAATTAGTTCTAAGTTCTAGGCGACTGATGACCTCAGAAGTTAAGTCGCGTAGTGCTCAGAGCCATTTCAACCATTTGAACTCATCCGGGTGGTCTTCGATCCAGGCGCGTACACTGCGAGCTATATGACATGTTACATTGTTCAGCTGGTAGATGACATCGTGCCAAGGAAAAACACTGCGTATTGGGGTGGACTGCCGAGGAAAAACACATTGCCTGTTGAGAAGGATATAATCAAAAAAATGGTTCAAATGGCTCTGAGCACTATGGGACTTAACATCTATGGTCATCAGTCCCCTAGAACTTAGAACTACTTAAACCTAACTAACCTAAGGACAGCACACAACACCCAGGCATCACGAGGCAGAGAAAATCCCTGACCCCGCCGGGAATCGAACCCGGGATCCCGGGCGTGGGAAGCGAGAACGCTACCGCACGACCACGAGATGCGGGCAAGGATATAATCCCCAGTGGTTCAAATAATGTTCAAATGTATGTGACATCTTATGGGACTTAACTGCTAAGGTCATCAGTCCGTACGTTTACACAGTACTTAACCTAAATTATCCTAAGGACAAACACACACACCCATGCCCGAGGGAGGACTCGGACCTCCGCCGGGATCAGCCGCACAGTCCATGACTGCAGCGCCCCAGACCGCTCGGCTAATCCCGCGTGGCCCCCAGCGGTGGATGGGTACTTGTGTTGATCCCTTTTGCCACCTTTGACCCGAAATCCAATGATCATGCCCTATTGGACGTCAGGTATATGGCTCAGTTTCTGCATAACGACAACGCCTGCAGTGTTTACCGCCGTCCACCTGCTTAGCTGAGTCGTTACAAGTGCTTGCCTCCCATGCAGCGGGCCCGCGTTCGCTTCCCGGCCGGGTTGGAGATTTTCTCCGTTCGAGGACTGGGTGTTGTGTTGTCTTCATCATCATTTCATCCTCATCACCGCGCCACGCGAGTCGGCCAATGTGGCGTCGACTGAGATAATCCTCGCGCTCGGAGGCCGAACTTCGCCGTATGGGTCCTCCCGGCCGGCAATGCCATACGGCTATTTCATTTTGTTTACCGCCCCCCTCCCTTCCGACACGCTTTTATACCCTCCAATGCTACTGCTGCACCTGCCGTCTGTGACTGGTTATTGCACATTAATGTCGAACATAGGCATTTTAGTGAGACTGGGCCGTGTATATAAACGACGCAACGTATAACCTCGGTTAATGCTGTTAATACTAGTATACAGAAAAGTCGCAGCGCTAGGAAAGTAGCGAAATTCAAGAACACCTGCAGGGGATAGACGCTTGGTACAGAGATTGGTAGTTGAACCTAAATATAAAAGAACGTTACGTATTGCAGATAAATAAGTAGAAAGACTTTTTGTTCTGTGACTGCACAATTGCAGAACAGTCACTGGAAGAAGTCACATCCCTTTAATATATGGGTGCGTAATGAGCGATTTAAACTGGAAGAGCCACATAAAACTAATCGACGGTAAGGCACGAAGGAGGTAGCTTACAAGAAACCTTTGTTCGACCTAAAGTATTGCTTGTCAATGGGATCCATACCAGAGAGGAATGGTAGAGGAAATCGAGAAGATCGCAAGAATATGTGATGATGATGATGACGACGTGGTTGTGAGGGCGCACGACAGGAAGGTCCTTAGCGCCCGTAATTAAATGCTGTGAGATGGGTGTGAACAAAGGTCGCAAAATTATTAAAATGGGAAATGCTAGTAAAAACATAAAGAACGTCCCAAAAACTTGCTCGGACTCTCTCTCTCTCTGGTTGGTCACTGGAGTAAAAGGGATCAGCTAGCAGCTCTGCAACACGCTAAAATCTCCATCCTAAAATCTTAGGCCAGAGTCCAGACACATCACAAAATTTTAAAAGTTTAACCACACACTTGCATTAGCTAAAATACAGGGGTAGACACTCAACTAAATTTGAGTCCGACCGCTGATCACAAAATAAAATGCGCTCATTTAAAACGTAACGTACAGCAATTTGCACGCCATAGGCTTTACAGATTGGAGGATCCTCCCGCTGGAGTAGAAAGCCATGCGTCAGAGGACAGTGGCCGGTTCGGCGGCGGGTCAGGGCATTTCATCCCGACGAGGTGACCGGCCAGCGGAACGCCATGGCTTAATAGTTTGCTTCACCAACCACAGTTTATTGACCGTCACTGTCTGTCGCTTTGTCTCCCACAACTTCAGGAAACTACGACTCACCAACGAGATGACGGCCGTCAAGGAAATGGACACTGTGTAACATTATGTTCCCTGCACGCCTTCTTGGCGGCATTGTCTGCCTGTTCACGTGACCTGCCAGCAGAATGACACCTCCTACCCCTACCGCTGTAGGAAGTACCGTTGATCATGTATGAACTGGACCATTTTCACTTGTGAGTACGTGCGCTGCAATGATTGTAGAGCACTAAGGAACTCGGAGCAGATGAGAAACTCTTTTCCCTGCTCCAATGTTTTCATGATCGCATGGAACTCTGCAGAAAATGCAGTGTGGTGACAGAGAGGGCGAATCCTGAGGACACGTTGGAGGTGGACGACTGAACATCCAAGGGAGACCTCATACTGGGAACCATCAGTGTGCACAACTTTAAACCTATGATGCCTATCTAAAACGTTAAAAGACAGAGATCGGAACGTAAAATCTGGAATTCAGTTTTCTTAAAATTCGTCAAGTCTAAAGTAATTCTTGGCCTCTGCAGGAGCCGAGGCGGGTAACCGCTCCAACCTTGGTGTAAAACCTTAAAATCAGCCACACACATATTCCAAAGGCAGTCCTTCGTACGAAGAGCAGCATGTTTCGTCACAGGTTCATTTAGTACGCGTGAAAGCGTCACGGAGCTGTTCATGCAACATTAGTGGCAGATGGTGCAAGGGAGGCATTCTGTATCGCTTTGCGTTTTGCTGTTTAAACTCCGAGAGCGTACGTTCGTAGAAGAGTCAACCGATATATTGTTTTCTCTTACGTTTATCTTACGAAAAGAGCATGAAGGTAAAATTGCAGGAATTCGGGCTCACGCTGTTGTTTCGTTCTTTCCACGGGATTCGTGGGATACGAAAGGGGAGAAGTGACAGAAGAACACAGAGTACCTCCCGCTACGCTCCATACGATCGCTTGTGGAATATGGCTGTACATGTAGACGCACAGGATGACAATTATTGAACTACATAAAAAAAACGTAAATTAGTTACAAGCTACGGCGTGCACACACTTTATTCATGTGAACGTCACTGCAGATATTGGGATTTAGGTTATGACTTGTTCGATATACTTGGCATCATTGGCGATGATGTGGGGCAGACGAATAGCGAAATTCTGCATGACCTGCTAAAGTGTCGGAAAATCGATGCTGTCGATGACCTCCTGAATGGCTGTTTTCAGCTCAGCAATGGTTTTGGGGGCTATTGCTGTGTACCTTGTCTTTAATATAGACACACAAAAAGGAGTCGCATGTGTTCACATCCGTAGAATATGGCGGCCAATCGAGGCCCACGCCAGTGGCCTCTGGGTACCCCTGAGTCAGAACGCGGTCCCCAAAGTGCTCCTCCAAGACATCAGACACTCTCCTGCTCTGATGGGGTCGAGCTCCGTCTTGCATGAACTACATCTTGTCGAAATCATGGCCACTTTGGATAATGGGGATGAAATCATCTTCCAGAACCTTCACGTATCGTTCGGTAGTCACCGTGCTATCAAGGAATATCGCACCGATTATTCCGTGACTGGACGTCGCTCACCGTACAGTCAACTGCTGAGGGTGAAGAGTCTTCCCGATCGCGAAATGCGGGTTCTCAGTCCCCCAAATGCACCAATTTTGCTTATTGACGAATCCATTCAAATGAAAGTGAGCTTCGTCGCTAAACCAAACAATATTCTCATCAAAGTCCTGTTCGTCAATTCTGTGGCCAAAAGTGTTGGCGAAATACAACCGCTATTCCGTGGCCCTGGGGCTTAATGGCTGGTAGGTTTGAATTTTGAATGGGAAGAGATGTAGATTTTCAAGAAGAGTTTGCCGCAGTATCTCATGGTTGATTCCACCTGTTGTGCAGCTCGTCTGATCGAATTCATGGGACTGGTTTGAAACACGACGCGTGTCTTGTCCATGTTTGCAGACGTTCTCGCCCTTTTTGAACGACCGACATTGCCAACACGAACACTACCCGTTCTCTCAAACTTGCGAATCAAATTCTTGATTGTTAACACACTTCGCCCGGTTGTCTTCAGCTAGAAATCGGTCGCAAACTTCCTTTGAGCCGCAGATGGGCTGTTATTTCTCGCATAGTAGGCATTCACAAGCGCTATACCCTCAATCGTGCTGTACCGTGACGTTTTCATGTGCAAATGGCCGACAACATCAAGACGCGTGCACATGCGCATACTAATTCCCATCATGCCCCGCGGCCAACCGTGCGGTTTGAACCCTCTAACGCAAACTGTACAGAAGTTATGACGACTTCATTTCATACAGTTCAATAATTGCCACCCTGTATTATGTGAGTCTTGGCTTCGCGGTGAATCAGACAGGCACTGTGTTGTACCACTTCGCAGACTTATATTGAGCTCTTCGCAAGCAGTGCTCTAGCTTGTTCTCCACCGTCCACAAGCATCTGAAATTGCTAGTTCCGATAGAGCAGCCGGCTGGAGTGGCCGTGCGATTCTAGGCGCTACAGTCTGGAGCTGCGTGACCGCTACGGTCGCAGGTTCGAATCCTGCCTCTGGCATGGATGTGTGTGATGTTCTTAGGTTAGTTAGGTTTAAGTAGTTCTAAGTTCTAGGGGACTGATGACCACAGCAGTAAGTCCCATAGTGCTCAGAGTCATTTGAACCATTTTGAACCGATAGAGCATGTAACTCTATCCCCCTTTCACATTTTTTTGTTTTGTGATGGGTCCTTCCTGTTGAAGGGCCCAAGGACAGGACGAAGCACCAGGCAGTGTCGCTTCACTGTCGTCGGCAATGGAGATGCGCATCATGCAATCATCTCCTAAAATTTTGTTGCGGCACATCACGTTCTGTAGTCTCTTCCAACGCCGCATTCAGATCTGGAGCACTCAGCCCACGGTTCTTTTGACTCAAAAGTCGTTGATATCGATAATCATGTGTACCTGTCGTACGTGGACGACCCGTCGATTGGAACTGATTCCGTGTCTGCATCACATCGCCGCGCGGGATTAGCCGAGCGGTCTGGAGCGCTGCATTCATGAGCTGTGTGGCTGGTCCCGGCGGAGGTTCGAGTCCTCCCTCGGGCATGGGTGTGTGTGTTTGTCCTGAGGATAATTTAGGTCCAGTAGTGTGTAAGCTTAGGGACTGATGACCTTAGCAGTTAAGTCCCATAAGATGTCACACACATTTGAACATTTTTTTGCACCACATCATCTTAAACCCGGTACACACGTCGCGCAACATCCGTGGTTGGCAAGCCTCCTGCGTGTAATGTGATGATGCGGACACGATAATTGGTCGCCATTGTCGCTCTCTGCATGATGTACGTTCACTAAACTGTGGCACAGACGTATCATATGTGACCCAGCTGGTGGTTTACTTTCAACTGAAACGTTGCAATCAATCTGAGTGCTGCATTCTACCTGTAGGTAACGCTCATGGTAACTGTACGTTTACAAAAACCGTCAGGAGTGAACTACCAATGGGAACAGTACGAGTCACAGTGGCAACACACTTGCAACATACACTTTTATTCATGAGTGTATATTTGGCCCGCAGCTCGTAGTCTCGCGGTCGCGTTCTCGCTTCCCGAGCACGGGGTCCCGGGTTCGATTCCCAGCGGGGCCAGGGATTTTCATTTGCCTCGAGATGAATGGGTGTTTGTGTTGTCATCAATATTTCATCATCATTCATGAAAGTGGCGAGTTTGGACTGAGCAAAGGTTGGGAATTTGTACGGGCGCTGATAACCGAGCAGTTGAGCGCCCCACAAACCAAACATCATCATCATCATCATCATGAGTGTATAACACAGCTCGTAAAATGGCTTGTACATTCGTTGGGTTGGCAATTACAGGGAGCGACTGTCACCGGCGATTCCGTGACACTGCAGAGAAGGTGACAAGTGTCTAGCACTGCAGCAACAGTCAACAGCGGCCCGGGTGCTGGGGCTGAGCGTGCACCGGTTACAGCGGCGCTCGCCAGCGGCAGAAGCCAGAAGTGCAACCCGATGGGAGCTGGTTTACCACAGCGGCTGTCACGATAATTCACATCCAGCCGAGGTAGCCGAGGATGACGTGCAGCAAAAAGAGGACTCAGGGGCCAGAATTAGTAGCGGGTGGGGCAGGTGCGATGGCGCCGTTCGTGAGCGCCCGATCGCCACGACACGCCGAGCCGAAGCTCCCGTGGCCCGTGTTGCCTTAATGTGCGTAAATTACTGCGCTGTTCCCGGCCTTATATATGGACACGATCGGCCTTCCTCTCGGCGGTGAGCCCGGGTCCCCGCGACGACCGTAAATCAGGGATCAGCGGGTCCCGTCCGGCAAGGAGGGCGACCTTGCAGACCTCTGTGGTCAGTTGTTTCAGCTCGACAAGAACCTCATGACTGGACTTTCGGTATTTCTATGACTCCTGCGGCAGTATAAGCTCACATCTTAGCACTGTCTCTCAGGCACTGTTGTAAAAGTACTGTAACAATGGATTAAAAACACTCTTGACCGCAATAAAACATTTACGAAGGTTATTTGGAAAGTAACATTCGATCGGTCGCAAAATGGAAACCACTGTGAAACTCAAAAGTGTTTTGAAACTTCCTGGCAGATTGAAACTGTGTACCGGACCGAGACTCGAACTCGGGATGGCTCTGAGCACTATGGGACTTAACATCTATGGTCATCAGTCCCCTAGAACTTAGAACTACTTAAACCTAACTAACCTAAGGACATCACACAACACCCAGTCATCACGAGGCAGAGAAAATCCCTGATCCCGCCGGGAATCGAACCCGGGAACCCGGGCGCGGGAAGCGAGAACGCTACCGCACGACCACGGGCTGCGGACTCGAACTCGGGACCTTTGCCTTTCGCGGGCAAGTGCTCTATCATCTGAGCTACCCAAGCACAACTCACGCGCCGTCCTCACAGCTCTACTTCTACCAGTACCTCGTCTCCTACCTTCCAAACTTGACAGAAGCTCCCCTGCGAACCTTAGAGAACTAGCACTCCTGGAAGAAAGGATATTGCGGAGACGTGGCTTAGCTACAGCCTGGAGGATGTTTCCAGAATGAGATTTTCACTCTGCAGCGGAGTGTGCGCCGATGGAAACTTCCTGGCAGATGAAAACTGTGTGCCGGACAGAGACTAGAACTCGGGAACTTTGCCTTTCGCGGGCAAGTGCTCTACCATCTGAGTTACCAAAGCACGACTCACGCAGGAGAGTTTCTGTGAAGTCTGGAAGGTAGAAGACGAGGTTCTGGCAGAAGTAAAGCTGTGAGGACGGGGCGTGGGTCGTGCTTGGGTAGCTCAGATGGTAGAGTACTTGCCCGCGAAAGGCAAAGATCCCAAGTTCGAGTCTCGGCCCGGCACACAGTTTTAATCTGCAAGGAAGTTTCATATCAGCGCACACTCCGCTGCAGAGTGAAAATCTCACTCTCAAAAATGTTTTATTTGCAACAGTTATTTACACCTTCAGCTGCTTCTCTACGTAGTCGCTGCTCTTAGACATATGTCGTAGTGTTGTACCAACTATCCAATACCCTCGTCATACAAGGCAGCCGCCTGTGCTTTTCGCCATTTCCGCGCGCTGGTCTGCAGCTCGTTGTCTGTGCCAAAATGTTGTCTTGATAGTCAACGGATCGTGTGAGCAGAGATGAAATTCAGTGGGAGCCAATTGCGCGCTGAGTTCTTTCTTTCGCTTGTGCCTTTTCCCGCAGTTAGGCAGGGTCGGAATGGTTAATCGGATTTGGCTATGTTAGTGGATGGGGTGGCCGGGTGCCCTTCCTGCCGCCACCCCGTACCCCCCCGGGACGTAATTAGTGTACCCCAACTGTCTGCGACTAGTGTAATCCATGGAATAGTACGAAAGTGTTCAAATGTCTGCGAGCCGTGTAACTGAGGCGGGATGTGGGGACCAGACCGGTATTCACCTAGGGGAATGTGGAAAACCGCCTAAAAACCACATCCAGACATATGATATGTGACCCAGCTGTTGCTTTACTTTCAACTGAAATGTTGATCTGAGTGCTGCGTTCTACTTGCGTTCCATCAGGCGAAGTCTCTCACCAGGTCCACACACTTTGCAGCGAACACTATTTTCTAGGCATCCGGGGCCGGCGCGCCTACCCGAGTCGAGGAAGCAGCGGATTAGCGCTCTCGACTAACCTGGAATTACGCGTTGAGTTCTGGGGGATCAAATACTTCCCATCGAGAACGCTGCAGGAGCATCTTCATTGTCCCTGTAGAGTGCGGCCGAGAATTGTCATGAAGAAGGAAATTCATGACACTTGTGTTATGATGGCTACATGACATCAGGCGAGCCGCGCGGGGTAGTCGTGAGGTCTACGGCGTCTTGTCACGGTCACGCGGCTCCTCCCGTCGGAGGTTCGAGTCCTCCCTCCGGCACGGGTGTGTGTGTTGTCCTTAGCGTAAGTTAGTTTAATTAGTGCGTAAGCCTAGGGACCGATGACCTCAGCAGTTTGGTCCCATGGTCCTTACCACAAATTTCCAATTTTTTCCATCAGGCGAAGTCTCTCACCAGGTCCACACACTTGACAGCGCACACTATTTTCTAGGCATCATTACACGCCCACTATGCGTTTAGAACGGAAACCGCGAAGTGATGCGATGAACGGGCATACAACAGACACTGCCCAACACATATGTGTACAGCTTCAGCTGATTTAACTGTGGTTTCTTTTTCGCGCCAGATCGGACCTTTCTTTCCGAGATGCCCTCTTATTTACAAAAAGGGTCTGTATGTGACCATCTTCAGACCATTTATATCATGGCTGTAGGCGGTGGCGGTGAACAGAGCAAGACTCTACGAACGTCAACTGTTCACAAAGATGTTGACATTTGTGTAATCATAACAGCTGCTCCGTTCACTGCCACAGCCAATCGTCATGGTATCAATAGTCTGAAGATGGTCACATTCTGACCGAAATCAGTAACCATTCTAAATAAATGGTTTACAGCGGTTGAGACTGTTTTTAATCCATTCTTAAAGTACCTTCAGCAAGACCTCTGTATCTCCACGAGAAATGTTCTCAAAAATTACTCGTTGTTGCAAAAGTTTAACTCCAGTACTGAAGTTTTCCGAAATAAGAATTACGCATCTTCGTAGTTCAGCTCGACCGCTAGCGGCGGTCAACCCAGTGCTGGTTGGTTCGGGTCGCGTGGAAGGTAAAGAACTCGTCACTAGTATCTCCAATGTAGAAAAAGACAGACTGCTACTAGCGGTAAAGAAGACGCGTTAAGTTGCGGACGTGGACAATTAAAAGACACTTACACAAGCTTTCGGACACAGCCTTCATCAGCAAAAAAAGAAACACACACCATTGATACACACAAGCTAGCACACCTCATACATACATGACCGCTAACTCCAGCATCTCGGACCAGAATTGTTTTAAAAAATTTAATTTTAATTGGACCTGTCTGCAATTTAACGTGTCCTCTTTACTGTAAGTATCAATCTGTCATTTCCTACATTGTTGATATTCCTCCCTGGAGTTTCCATTGTTTCATCACTAGCATCTGATTGACGAATGGAGAATAGTTCTGGTATTCTATTTAGTATGAGAAAAGTCCTGTTGTAACTCGGACCGAGCACGTGAGTGTTTCGGTTGCTGATGATCACTTGTTTCTTAGGGTTGGTTCGTTAAGCTCAGTGTCCTTGGAGTTAGTCGAGAAACATGGGCTACGTGCCGCCACCAGATTACATTCTGTGTCTTCTTTTTATTCCCATAATCCAGGGAGCAGAAATGAGATTTCTAGACTTGAATATGAAATGACGATACAACACTCAGAGTAGATCTAAAGAATACACTGTAAGACATTGAAGCACATCAGATAAAAAGATTAAATTATGCTGAAAGAAAGACCGATAGTTGGTAGCCAGAAGTAATCCATAAATGCAAAGATATGGAGAAACGGTGTACAGCAAGACCACAGAAACGATGGAAAGATCAGTTCTGAGATCCTTGAAGACGGAACCGTCTTATTAGTACTAATTTTTGGTATTGTTGTTGGTCTTGTTGTTCTACATATTTATGTAATTGTTTACTTATCCTGGCAAGATTATATACATAAATAAAAAAGAATATAAATTATAAATGAAAATAAATTATGTATAACTACACTACTGGCCATTAAAATTCTACACCACGAAGATGACATGCTACAGATGCGAAATTTAACCGACAGTAATAAGATGCTGTGATATGCAAATGATTAGCTTTTCAGAGCTTTCCCACAAGGTTGGCGCCGGTGGCGACACCTACAACGTGCTGACATGAGGAAAGTTTCCAACCGATTTCTCATAGACAAACAGCAGTTGACCGGCGTTGCCTGGTGAAACGTTGTAGTGATGACTCGTGTAAGGAGGAGAAATGACTACCATCAAATTTCCGACTTTGATAAAGGTCGGATTGTAGCCTATCGCGATTGCGGTTTATCGTATCGCGACATTGCTGCTCGCGTTGGTCGAGATCCAATGACTGTTAGCAGAATATGGAACCGGAGGGTTCAGGAGGGCAATACGGAACGCCGTGCTGGATCCCAACGGCCTCGTATCGCTGCCAGTCGAGGTGACAGGCATCTTTTCCGCATGGCTGTAACGGATCGTGCAGCCACGTCTCGATCCCTGAGTCAATAGATGGGGACGTTTGCAAAACAACAACCATCTGCACGAACAGTTTGACGACGTTTGCAGCAACATGGACTATCAGCTCAGAGACCATGGCTGCGGTTACACTTGACGCTGCATCACAGACAGGTGCGCCTGCGATGGTGTACTCAACGACGAACCTGGGTGCACGAATGGCAAAACGTCATTTTTTTCGGATGAGTCCAGGTTCTGTTTACAGCATCATGATGGTGGCATTCGTGTTTGGCGACATCGCGGTGAACGCACATTGGAAGCGTGTATCCGTCATCGCCATGGTGGCGTATCACCCGGCGTGATGGTATAGGGTGCCAATTGGTTACACGTCTCGGTTACCTCTTGTTCGCATTGACGCCACTTTGAACAGTGGACGTTACATTTCAGATGTGTTACGACACGTGGCTCTACCCTTCATTCGATCCCTGCGAAACCCTACATTTCAGCAGGATAATGCACGACAGCATGTTGCAGGTCCTGTACGGGTCTTCCTGGATACTGAAAATGTTCGGCTGCTACCCTAGCCAGCACATTCTCCAGATCTCTCACCAATTGAAGACGTCTGGTCAATGGTGGCTGAGCAACTGGCTCGTCACAATACGCCAGTCACTACTCTTGATGAACTGTGGTATCGTGTTGAAGCTGCATGGGCAGCTGTATCTGTACACGCCATCCAAGCTCTGTTTGACTCAATACTCAGGCGTATCAAGGCCGTTATTACGGCCAGAGGTGGTTGTTGTGGATACTGATTTCTTCCATGCACCCAAATTGCGTGAAAATGTAATCACATGTCAGTTCTAATATAATATATTTGTCCAATGAATACCCGTTTATCATCTGCCTTTCTTCTTGCTTTAGCAATTTTAATGGCCAGTAGTGTAATAAGTTTAAATAGTGTAGTGTTAGCAGTTATCCAACACTACGAACACTACCTGAGTGAGGAAGCCGATATGGACGCGTTAACCCACGCAGGTTAGAGATAGGTCTGAAACAGGACACGTAATGAATGCTATAAAGAAAAGTACGTAGCTGCTGGAATACTTAACTTTAATCCATCATTGTTGTACATCGCTCTTGACGATACAAGTGAGACTCTGTAGATACATGCAATGTTACTAATAGCGCCTTGCTAGGTCGTAGCCATTGACTTAGCTGAAGGCTATTCTAACTATCTGCCCTGCAAATGAGCGAGGCTTCGTCAGTGTGCATCGCTAGCTACGTCGTCCGTACAACTGAGGCGAGTGCTAGTAAGTCTCTCTAGACCTGCCGTGTGGTGGCGCTCGGTCTGCGATCACTGACAGTGGCGACACGCGGGTCCGACATGTACTAATGGACCGCGGCCGATTTAAAGCTACCACCTAGCAAGTGTGGTGTCTGGCGGTGACACCACAAATAGTATGCTGTGTAATATACAAGAAGCAGAATTAGTTCTTTTTGATGATGACACTAGTATTTTAATCAATCCAAGCATACATACGGAAACAGAAGGAATGTTAAATAATGTTCTCAAAAGTATCATTGACTGGTTTTCTGCGAATGGTATAGCCCTCAAGTTTTAAAAGACACAACATATTCAGTTCTGCACATCTAGGGCTACTACATCAAAGATAAGTGTAACACATGGTGAGCGAATGAGAAATAGCATGGAAAGTTGAAAATTCTTAGGCGTCAGTATTGATGAAAATGTGCACTGGAGAAAGAACATTTTGGAACTTCTAAAACAGCTTGGTTCAGCAACATTTGCACGTAGAATCATTGAAAATCTTGAGGAAAGACAGGTCAGTAAGTTGACATAAGAGGCATATTTTCATTCAATGTCATATGAAATAATTGTCTCTGTTGCTCAAAAACGTAATGTAAGAATAATATTTGGTGTTTATCTACGATAATCTTGTAGAGAGCTGTTTAATGAGTTGAGTATTCTGACTACTGCTTCACAGTATATTCATTCCTCATGAAGTTCGTTGTAAATAATCGACTATAGTTCAAAGGGAACAATGATGTACATAATTAGAATACCACGAGGAAAAAATTGATTACTCCACATTTAGGTGTGTTTAACACACAAAGGTGTGAAAATGCTACAACAGAAATTTTTGATCACTTACGTAGTCATCTAAAATGTCTGTCAGACACCAAAGTAAAATTTGAAGATAACCTATTAAATGTTCAGTATGTAGCCATATTTACAAATTAATTTGCGATGTGAATGTAAGGTGACTCGTTCTACATCATTACTATTTATCGTACAAAATGATACATGGAACATCAAACTAACTAACTTAGCATCGTAAAGACCTCTGTTACGTTTAACGAGGCATCCTTTGTATTTTAGCCTGACATTCTTTAACACACATGTGTCACAAGAACCATATACGACAGGAAAAAAGAAAGAAATAGTCATGATAAAAATAAGCAGACAGGAGCAACCGTGTCTCTCGGCAACAATAGAAACTAGAAAAAATGTTGCTGAGAGAGGAAGAGAGGAACACAGGGAAGAATATAGCTACTGAAAAGAGAGGTAAAACCTGAAAAGATGAATCAGATGAGAAAAAGTAAAGAGATGAAGGAGCGAGAAGCAGGAGTGAAGAAGAAGTGAGTGTTTCTATCACCAGCGTTTGGTTTATCGGTTAATAGAGAGGAATGGCCATTCATGTCAATTTTGGACTAATTATGAGGATGCAAAAGGGAAGGGCCACAGCCTTTTATTGAAATACAAGAGGGAACTGAACTGTGCGTGTAGCCCAAGGTAGCTTGCTCCAGAGGCAGAGAGCAGAAAGTGAGAATGTTCGTATTATATGGGTTGTTAGAGTAGGGATAGCAGATAAATCACACCTTGGGTTGCGATTATCGTGACATAATCCACACTTTATCCATAATAAGAACTACTTGGATATAATCATTTACAGAATCTCAAAGACTGCGCTTCGCCCATGAAGCACAGATAACTGACAACCGTATGATATACTTATTTGACCGTATGATATTCACATTTGACATTAACACAAAGGAGGAAGGAAAGAGATTGAGTGTAATTTTCAGTCGTTGTCGAAATTAGCTGGTCAAGGATGGGGATAAAATTGGCCGATCCCTTCTTAGGGCCTACGTCGGTATTTACAAGTGTTACGTGAACCACGGAAAACCGAAATGTGGGTGGCCACAGCAATTTCAAGCCTTCCCCGCACCAAACATGCTCAAGGGCTTACCTATTGCTCCGCCTCACCTTTTCTATGGGATACAGACGTACCCTATGCTGTATTTCAGTAGATCTAGCGACTACAAACAGTACGACTCCAAACATAGAGCTCCTAACTAATGACTAGACCACATCTCAGGAAGGCAGATTTATGTTTCATGAATTGAAAAACTGGAGCTATTACAATTCAACTTGGAGACATATTCACTACAGCTTTTATCTTCCTTAGTGAAGGGCCCTCTGTCTTTTCCTTAGAGTTTCAGATTAATGCACACACAAAGAAAGGCATTGAACTGTCATGAAAGATGCATCGATGACAATGAAGGGGTATTTCATGTAAAGGAAAATACACGAATATTCAGATAGGTAGTTTACTTCGTTTGAAAAAATTGCAGAGGAGACAGTAGATAAAAAAAGAAGGAAACAGGTAGCAATACAGTCATAGGGTAAGGAAGGGAGGAAGCTACAATCACACCTCGCCAGTCTCGAGATCTCGTACGAAAGGATGTTCAGTACAGTGGACATCGGTTTTTGGCATCCTCTGCGAGGCGTATAACGATGGCTACCAGGTATCCATATGATCACCTGGTACCATAGAGGAGCCTGAAGATGATGTAATCGATTACAAATAAAAAAATACACGTATATATACAGGATGGTCCATTGATCGTGACCGGGCCAAATATCTCACGAAATACGCGCAAACGAAAAAACTACAAAGAACGAAACTTGTCTAGCTTGAAGGGGGAAACCAGATGGCGCTATGATTGGCCCGCTAGATGGCGCTGCCACAGGTCAAACGGATACCAACTGCGTTTTTCTAAATAGGAACCCCATTTTTTACTGCATATTCGTGTAGTACGTACAGAAATATGAATGGTTTAGTTGGACCACTTTTTTCGCTTTGTGATAGATGGCGCTGTAATAGTCACAAACATACGGCTCACAATTTTAGACGAACAGTTGGTAACAGGTAGGTGTTTTAAATTAAAATACAGAACGTAGGTACGTTTGAACATTTTATTTCGGTTGTTCCAATGTGATACATGTACCTTTGTGAACTTATTATTTCTGACAACGCATGCTGTTACAGCGTGATTACCTGTAAATACCACATTAATGCAATAAATGATCAAAATGATGTCCGTCAACATCAATGAATTTGGCAATACGTGTAACGACATTCCTATCAACAGCGAGTAGTTCGCCTTCCGTAATGTTCGCACATGCATTAACAATGCGCTGACGCATGTTGTCAGGCGTTGTCGGTGGATCACGACAGCAAATATCCTTCAACTTTCCCCACAGAAAGAAATCCGGGGACGTCAGATCCGGTGAACGTGCGGACCATGGTGCTTCGTCGGCCAATCCACCTGTCATGGAATATGCTATACAATACCGCTTCAACCGCACGCGAGCTATGTGCCGGACATCCACCATGTTGGAAGTACATCGCCATTCTGCCATGCAGTGAAACATCTTGTAGCAACATCGGTAGAGCATTACGTAGGAAATCAGCATACATTGCAGCATTTAGATTGCCATCGATAAAATGGGGGCCAATTATCCTTCCTCTCATAATGGCATACCATACATTAACCCGCCAAGGTCGCTGATGTTCCACTTGTCGCAGCCATCGTGGATTTTCCGTTGCCCAGTAGTGCATATTATGTCGGTTTACGTTACCGCTGTTGGTGAATGACGCTTCGTCGCTAAACAGAACGCGTGCAAAAAATCTGTCATCGTCCCGTAATTTCTCTTGTGCCCAGTGGTAGAACTGTACACGACATTCAGAGTCGTCGCCATGCAATTCCTGGTGCATAGAAATATGGTACAGGTGCAATCGATGTTAACGTAGCATTGTCAACACCGACGTTTTTGAGATTCCCGATTCTCGCGCAATTTGTCTGCTACTGATGTGCGGATGAGCCGCGACAGCAGCTAAAACACCTACTTGGGCATCGTCATTTGTTGCAAGTCGTGGTTGACGTTTCACATGTGCCTGAACACTTCATGTTTGCTTAAATAACGTAACTATCCGGCGAACGTTCCGGACACTTGGATGATGTCGTCCAGGATACCGAGCAGCATACATAGCACACGCCCGTTGGGCATTTTGATCACAATAGCCATACATCAACACGATATCGGCCTTTTCTGAAATTGGTAAACGGTCCATTTTAACACGGGTAATGTATCACGAAGCAAATACCGTCCGCACTGGCGGAATGTTACGTGATAGCACGTACTTATACGTTTGTGACTATTGCAGCGCCATCTATCTCAAAGCGAAAAAGTGGTCCAACTAAAACATTCATATTTCTTTACGTACTACACGAATATGTAACAAAAAATGTGGGTTCCTATTTAAAAAAAAACGCAGTTGATACCGATTGACCTATGGCAGCGCCATCTAGCGGGCCAACCATAGGGCCATCTGGTTTCCCCCTTCAAGGTAGACGAATGTCTTCTTTGTAGTTTTTTCGTTTGATACTTATTTCGTGAGATATTTGGCCCAGTCACTAACAATGGACGACCCTGTATACTGCTAAAAGTATCATACTGGATACGGCATAAAGATACAATGGGGTGACAAAAGTCTTGGGATAGCGATATGCAAATTGTAAAGGGCAGTGCCCTGGCGGAGCTGTCATTTGTGGTCAAATTATTACTGTCAAAAGTTTTTAGACGTCATTATGGACTCACGACGGGACTTAACAGTATTTGACCGAGGCTTGGTATTTGGAGGTAGATGCATGGGACATTCCATTTCAGAAATAGGAATACAGTGTTTCGAGATCCACAGTGTCAAGAGTGTGCCGAGAATATCAGCTTTCATTCATAATCTCTCACCGCGGACATCACAGTGGCCGATGGTCTTCACTTAACGACCGGGAGCAGCGGCGTTTGTGGAGAATTGTGAGTCCAAACAGACATGTGAAATAGCCACAGAAATCAGTGTGGGGATACTGCGAACGTATCCAATAGGGCAGTGCGGTTAAATGTGGCGTTAATGAGCTACGTAGCAGAAGACGGACGCGAGTGTCTTTGCTAACAGCACAACCCCGTCTGCAGTGTGTCTCCTGGACTCGGGACCACATCGGTTGGATCCCAAACGACTGAGAAACCGTGCCATGGTCAGATGAGTCACGATTTCAGTTAGTAAGAGCTGATGATACGGTTCGAGTATGGCGCAGTCCCGCTTCTGACAGAATTACGCCATCGGCAAACCTTGAAGTTTTTATTTCTTCTCCTTGGATTTTAATTTCCACACCACATTTTTCTTCGTTTTCCTCTACTTCTCATTTCCGTCTCAACTACTACTTCCCTTTCATGCCCCTCTACTCTTTACAACGGAAGTCTGATTTCTGTACAAACTCTATCTGTGCTTTGCCCCTGCCACCTTCAGACGTTAAAAGAGAGAATTCCAGTCAACAATGTCAAAAGCTTTCTCTAAGTCTATGAATGCTAAAACGTAGGTTCACCGTCCCTTAACCTATCTTCTAACAGAAGTCGTAACCCTACATTTCTGCGGAATCCAAACCGATCTTTTTTTTATGGTTGGCTTTCGGGCCGAACCCACCCAGCCAAATGGTTCAAAGGCTCTGAGCACTATGGGACTCAACATCTGAGATCATCAGTCCCCTAACCTTAGAACTACTTAAACCTAAGCCCGAGGCAGGATTCGAACCTGCGACCGTAGCAGCAGCGCTGCTCCGGACTGAAGCGCCTAGAACCGCTCGGCCACAGCGACCGGCCTACCCAGCCATCTCTGTAGTAATGTAAATTGTGACGATACATACATGAGGACAACGCAACACCCAGGCGCCGAGCAGAGAAACTCTCCGACCCGGCCGGGATCAAACTCGGGTCCCTTGGCCTAAATGGTTCAAATGGCTCTGAGCACTATGGGACTTAACATCTGAGGTCATCAGTCCCCTAGAACTTAGAACTACTTAAACCTAACTAACCTAACGACATCAGACACATCGATGCCCGAGGCAGGATTCGAACCTGCGATCGTAGCAGTCGCGCGGTTCCGGACTGAAGCGCCTAGAGCCGCTCGGTCACCGCGGCCGGCTCCCCTTGGCCTAGCAGTCCGTCACTTTGGACCGCACAATTCCCTAGGCGGACCAAACTCATCTTCCCCAGCTGTTAACCACCCTGAAAATGAGCACAAATGGCTCAAATGGCTCTGAGCACTATGGGACTTAACTTCTGAGGTCATCTGTCCCATAGAACTCCTTAAACCTAACTAACCTATGGACATCACACACACCCATGCCCGAGGCAGGATTCGAACCTGCGACCGTAGTGGTCGCGCGGTTCCAGACTGTACCGCCTAGAACCTCTCGGCCACCCCAGCTGGCTAAAATGAGCACAGTAAACCGATCGTAATGTCGGGAATTTAGTTACTTAAGTGTTGTATAATTAAACGGCCTAATACGCAAAATTATTTTATTCAAAATGGTAAGGTCACATACTTCAGTTCTTAAAAAGCTGTCTGTCGAGCCCGACATCGGCCACGGAGAAGAAGTAGGTCACTTTGCAGAAGCTCGGGCGGAGAGTCGTTTTTACTAACGCAGGGCTTCCCGACCTTTTCAGCTGGCGGACCCCTTCTTCAGTTGAAAATCCATGGGGACCCCTAATGAGTCAAGAACACAGTAACTTTAAATTTCAGATCGAAACCCATGGGAACTGAAAGCTTCTTAATGCAAGTGCCATGTTCCAAATGAACCCCCCCCCCCCCCCCCCCCCCCCCAAGTATCAATAGTATTTGGTTTAGAGATGAATGAAAACAAGTTGAAATTAACGATCCAATTTGAATTCCCACTGTATCCAGACACTAGCTAGTCGATTTACTCCCTTTTTTCAACACACTATAGCCTGATTAAAATTACTTTGAAATTGACATTTCACACGTTGGGGTTGCCTTCCTCCAAGAGCAATCAACGTCACGTCCAAAGTGTTCGCTAATTGGCCGACAAAGCTCGCTCCGCGCATGCGTAAAAGGTTTCAGCGCATCTAGCGCCGTGAGCCGCCGCACAAACGACCCCCGTATTGTCGCGAAACAGTCGATCAGAGAAGCCACATTCTCCGGCACTAAACTGTGTATGCGTTCTCACTTAAGAACCGCAAAGGCTGCTTGGGAATACGACCTGAAGTAAAAGTAAGCATGTTTTTCATACGAAAAAAAATAGTGATGAATTTGATTTTCGCATCTTTATTCAATAATTTTACTCATTATTTTACACGATCTGGTGAAAAGTGGCGGCGGACTTCCTAGAAAGATCCGGCGGACCCCTAAGGGGTCCGCGGACCACACGTTGGGAAGTCCTGCACTAACGTATCGCTAGCTTCAGAGACAAATGCCGCGCGCCCCGGAGAAGTTGGGGCGTCCTCCCGCGGCCACGCCCTCTGCCGGCTGCGCCTGCGCCCTCGCGCCCCCCTAGACCTGCTGCCGCCGCCGCCGCTGACAGACTCTGCGCAGACACGCGAGCAGAGCCAGCGCCGCACCGCGTGTCGTCCTCGAGTTACGGCGGCCGGCGCCGGCGCTACACGGCTCCCAGCCTCGTAAATACACGAGAGCCGTGGCGTGCCGTGCCAGAGGTGGGGGGGGGGGGGGGGGGGGGGGGGGCTCCGCGCTGTCGAGAAAAACACGGCGGAAGCGGCGGCGACAGCGCCCCAGCGCTAATTATCTTTATGACGGCGCGCGGCGCACGCTCTGCGCCTAAACGTCTCCTCTTACGCGATGAGCCCGAGACAAATGACTCGACTCTTGCCGTCGCGACTCCGAGGTGCGCGGATGGGCTCCAGGTGTGGAAAGAGACTCGTGTACACACTTGTTGGTAGCCGGCGACGAGGAATGTCGGCGAACTACGGTCGCGCCACGACATGTACGCCTTCAGCGGCGCTAGGAGTGCGTCAAGCTGTCGGTACACCGACCGTGTATTTGAACCTCGAGTGTTGAGCCTGCCGAGTTTCTGACGTCATAGCATGGAAACCGAGAAAGACAGGCCGCGGCGCGTATGTCACGAAGGTAGTCCTGAACTCGCTCGCTCGCTCAGCTCAGCAGACAGAATGCGTTTCTAAACCTGCTAGCACGCAGCTGGGCGTGTAAGTACTAAAGAGAATTGCATCTTCCACTGGAATCAGCTATTATGAAGTCTTACTGATTAACAGCAAAATTTAATGTCAATACTCGATATAAATGGTATAACGGCGTGTTATATCATTTAGTCTCTTCTGCTTAACAGTACTCATTACATGCTGGAAGTGGTGAAGTGGTGCCTTATGCAACTGATAATCATTTCAGCATTATGTGATTTCTTTGTACGTCAGTACAGCGGTAACAAATTATAAATAGGCCCATTGACTTCCCATCATTACAGGGCTAATAACAGTAAGATTCCATAATAGCAGAGTGAAAATCTCATTCTGGAAACATCCCCCAGGCTGTGGCTAAGCCATGTCTCCGCTATATCCTTTCTTTCAGGAGTGCTAGTTCTGCAAGGTTCACAGAAGAGCTTCTGTAAAGTTTGGAAGGTAGGAGACGAGATACTGGCAGAAGTAAAGCTGTGAGTACCGGGCGTGAGTCGTGCTTCGGTAGCTCAGATGGTAGAGCACTTGCCCGCGAAAGGCAAAGGTCCCGAGTTCGAGTCTCGGTCGGGCACACAGTTTTAATCCGCGCAGTTAGTTGTTGTGAATTGGCAGGAGCCAATTCACGGAGTTTGGAGGAAGCCGCAAGGCACGCGTTTAAGCTCACGCAGGCTGGCGTGAGGTCTGGAAAATGACAAGGAATTATAGTAGCCAAAAATAGTACATAGCTTCTGGAATACTTAACTTTAATCCATAATTGGAGAACATCGCTCTTGATGATACATAATTACAATCTCAGTATAAACTGGTAATGGCGCCGTGCTAGGTCGTAGCAAATGACGTAGCTGAAGGCTATGCTAACTATCAAATGGTTCAAATGGCTCTGAGCACTATGGGACTCAACTGCTGTGGTCATAAGTCCCCTAGAACTTAGAACTACTTAAACCTAACTAACCTAAGGACATCACACACATCCATGCCCGAGGCAGGATTCGAACCTGCGACCGTCGCGGTCGTGCGGTTCCAGACTGTAGCGCCTTTAACCGCTCGGCCACTCCGGCTGCTAACTATCGTCTCGGCAAATGAGAGCGTAGTTTGTCAGTATAGCATCGCTAGCAAAGTCGTCTGTACAACTGGGACGAGTGCTAGGACGTCTCTCTAGACCTGCCGTGTGGCGGCGCTCGGTCTGCAATCACTGACAGTGGCGACACGCGGGTCCGACGTATACTAATGGACCGCGGCCGATTTAAAGGCTACCACCTAGCAAGTGTGGTGTCTGGCTGTGACACCACATTAGTAATTGTTAAACTCGTCTGAAATAGTTACTCGTTCCCTGCCGGAGTCGACTATCGGCAATCGTAAAACCTGCAGTGTCACGTGCTCACGTGCTGTGACGTCCGCACAAGGGCTTGTTTTTCTCGTAGGCCTGGCAATCGATACTCTTCAGCACAGAGTCGCAAAGATGCCATATTGCCTTTCATTTGAAGCCCATATGTATACTCTGAAAGTATTTGTATGGAGTGTAGCCTGTATGGAAGTGAAACATGGACAATAAATAGTTCGGACAAGAAGAGAATAGAAGCTCTCGAAATGTGGTGCTACAGAAGAATGCTGAAGATTAGATGGGTAAATCACGTAACTAATGAGGAGGTATTGAATAGAATTGGGGAGAAGAGGAGTTTGTGGCACAACTTGACTAGAAGAAGCGATCGGTTGGTAGGACATGTTCTGAGGCATCAAGGGATCACCAATTTAGTATTGGAGGGCAGCGTGGAGGGTAAAAATCGTAGAGGGAGACCAAGAGATGAATACACTAAGTAGATTCAGAAGGATTTAGGTTGCAGTAGATACTGGGAGATGAAGAGGCTTGCACAGGATAGAGTAGTATGGAGAGCTGCATCAAACCAGTCTCAGGACTGAAGACCACAACAACAAACATATATACAGGGTGATTCAGGAAGATATGCAAATATTTTAATATGTTAATCTACACGTAAAACTAAAGAAATAAGTTTATATAAACATAGGCCGCCAAATGTTTAGTTACGGAGTTACGACTAATAAAAGATTTTGCCTGAAATTTAGCGACTTCGCTAATATGAAGCCATCGCACAATTGTACGAGGTAAAGTAATGCACGATTTCCATTTATTTTGCTGTTATTGATCTGGCCAATCTAATAAAACATGTCCCAGACGTGTATCTGCAGTAGTTTCCCAGAACATTAAGAGAAGCAAAAATAAAATTTTTAATTTATTGACTACTTGGCCCAATTTGTTTATTAAATTCCAGACAATTGCACGAAGTTTTCAGCAGAAGTTGTAGAGAATTCAATTTTAGAAAAATGATGGTAATAATGTTAACTGAATCTGTATGAATGTGTCAGATAATCTGCTTTTATTAATACCATAGCACACTTGAATTCATGTTAAACTATTGCAGATACACGTCTGGGACATAATTTGTTATATTCACCAGACCAATAACAACAAAATAAACGAAAATGGTGCTTTACTTTAACCTCGTACAGTTTTGGGATGGCTTCATATTAGCGAAGTTGCTAAATTTCGGGCAAAATCTTTTATTAGCCGTAACTCCGTAACTAAACATCTGCGGACGTATGTTTATATGAACTTTTTCCTTTAGTTTTACTTGTGGAATAACATATTAAAATATTTGCATATCTTCGTAAATCATCCAGTAATGTTGTTTCTAAGCATCAACAAATTGGGGATCTCTTGAAAACCCTTTGATAATCGTATCATTTGTTGTAATAAAATGACGGGAAACGTCTTATTGGTGGTTGAAGAATTGTTGTAACTTGCATATTATGGAAGTACGTCGTTTCAAGACTACGATACTCTAAAGATTCATAAGAAATTCAATATTCTTGGTACAATTTGTTATGATTAAATGTCAGTTATTAACATATCTACGATAAAAGATGCCGGAGACGGTAAGTTGCCAAGTATGGTCGCATAACACACATCGTTGGTATAGTGCAGTAATTACAGTCGCAGAATCGTAAGGTATCAGGAAATTGTAACGAATATTGTGATGATTTAGTATTTCCTTGGCCTCGTGATGACTGGGTGTTGTGTGCTGTCCTTAGGTTAGTTAGGTTTAAGTAGTTCTAAGTTCTAGGGGACTGATGATCATAAATGTTAAGTCCCATAGTGCCCAGAGCCATTTGCACCAGTATTTTCTATTAAAATTAGCGGCAGTTTAAACTCATGTTTCCCCACACAAGCGATACCAGGTGTAACGAATGTTAGGGTCGGTGATAAAATACAGTCTCACAGTAAGCGCGTATTTGATCCCCGTAAGCTACACAATGGAACACAGTAACTGAAACTCCCATCTGAAAGACATGCTAGGATTAACAAACACGGTAAATTTCACCTAGAAATGAGCACATCTGGAGGCAACTTGCTTAACTCTTAAATGTCCCGTACCCGTTGTCCCGCTTGGTTCCTTCTATGTCGGTCGCGGTCTCTAAAGCTTGTGCCATAAACAGTGCATAATAATGTGACAAGTGGGTAGGTTTAAATGCTGAGCATAATAAGAATTGCAAAATGTTAGATTGCCAACTAATTTTGCTTTATTTCATTGATCGCAAAAGTAGTAAAACGATTTCTAGATTTCTGTTGTTAATATTCATGAAAAGATTCCCGGTCATTAATCATTAGTTCCCGAGCACCGCAGAAGTCACAAAAATGCTTCACACCATCTTAGAATCAAATGAGATTGCACAAATATGTTTCCCGAGGTAAATTTAACAACTGATTCCGTCTTTATACGGAGTTGCACTTCACACACCAGTTCGCGTGTTGCCACTTCAAAAACCGGTCGTAGACTGCCTTGGGTTAAAATAACATTGCCAAGTCTACGTCATCCGAGACAACTTTTCAACAAACTGTTGACATGAGCTCAGGTTTTGACATGAGCTCAGCTTTTGTACACGGATTCATGAATTACCTCCTCAGAACCGATCGTAGACTACTAGTCAGCCATCTTGGCTTGCTTCTCAGAGCGCACTTGTGATTGGTCCATCGTTTCGATCAATAAGCTCTGATATTAATTAAAGAATTGTAACTATTATTTCCTGATGAACTGAGTGATATTGAAGTTATTGTTAGCAAGTTCTCAGTGCAAGTAACATCATCAGCAGGATTTACGCTGTTTATTAATATTGAAACAGCAAATATAAGTAACAAAAGGTTCGCATCTTGGCGCCCAGCGTGGTAGGTGAATCCTCACTGTCTCTCTCTCCTCCGTTACGAAATAGCTCTTGTTCGCCAGGTCGTTCTCACGCTATGTGACGATCTAAAATATCGATCGATGAGTTCGCCTTTTGACCCTACCTACTCGTTAGCCTCCCGTAACAAAAGCTTCGTATACCGTGCGTAGCAACAAAATGTAATAAACATGAGCAGGGCTTTGACATAAACGCCACATGATGTGTTCCTTTCTTTTCTAGCCTTCTTTTTTTCTAAATGGTTCTCATACTTTCTTATTGGTTAATAAAAGTATATTCCGTATTCGTTGTTACGTAAATACAAGTTCGCTGTTTCTGAGGAGTGAGTTTGTTCTATTGACATAATCTGCAAGACCTCTTGCACTTCCTTGTTTTAAGTTTAGCATTTCATATGGCGTGAAGATTATGCTGCTGCCTAGCAACAGTGATCAAGTTTGAATGACCTTAGGATTTTACTATACAGCTAGAATTATGAAATAATTTTTATCTTATGTGGAGAACTATTGTACATTTGTATCACACTATTGTTCGTCCCGATAGCTGAGTGGTCAGCGTGGCGGATTGCCGTCTTACGGGCCCGGGTTCGATTCCCGGCTGCGTCGGAGATTTTCTCCGCCCAGGGGCTGGGTGTTGTGTTGCCTTCATCATCATTTCATTCCCAACCGGCGCGCACGTCGCCCAGTGTGGCGTCGAATGTAGAAAGACCTGCACCAAGGCGGCCGGACCTGCCCCGCAGGAGGCCTCCCGACCAATGACGCCAAACGCTCATTTCCATCGCACTATTTGTAATGGAACTTTCATTAGCCGATGTCGTTATTGACTAGATATGGTACGTTCCTTTCTGCCTTATGACATGTCCATGGATACTTAAGTTTTTATTTATGTTCATTACAGATACAACATGACTAGCGTACAGACAAGGGAGTAATTGTGCGTTTTAATGGACCTAACGTAGAAATTTTACGCCCGTCCATTTCGTAAACAGTGTGATGTGTGAGTCAGATACCGCCGACAACCGCCGCTGGAATGCCTTGAGCTCGCGTATACCACACTGAGAACTAGGACCGTTGATATTTTTTTAAAATATCGGTAATCCGATAAATCGATGTTTAAAAATATCATTATAAGCTCTCAACATATTGAAAAATTATTGATATATCGAAATATCAACGAAAGAAATACCGACTTGCCGGTCTATAGAACTATTGGCTGCACATTGTAAATACATTACCGGTTTTAGATCTGTGTAATTAAGTATTGATTTATTTTTAGACATTCTGTACATCAACAAGGTAGCCGTCTGCTTATGCCCCTTAGAACAAGAATTGAAAAGAAAGCGATGCACGTTGATACTTGGCGATAACCAGTTAATAATGGTCACTGCATGAGAAAAATGGTTCAAATGGCTCTGAGCACTATGGGACTTAACATCTGAGGTCTTCAGTCCCCTAGAACTTAGAACTACTTAAACCTAACTAACCTAAGGACAACACACACATCCACGCCCGAGGCAGGATTCGAACTTGCGAGCGTAGCGGTCGCGCGGTTCCAGATTGAAGCGCCTAGAACCGCTTGGCCACATCGGCCGGCAACTGGCACAATAAAATGTTTCCGATGGGTTCGTCGTTCGGTTCCGTCACATAGCGCATTTTTCTGGAACGCTTATGGCGACTCCGAGGTCTTTTCATTTCTGCAAACGCCAGCGACCTAGCAGTTCCAGTGTTAAAATTGCGAAGCGAACTTAAACGCTTCTGTTGGTAGCGCCGAGCGTCGATTACGTCAGCATATGCCCTCACATGTCTCCGCCCACCCGAAAAACCAACCTTGTCATTTAGATTATGATCATATTTTTCAGCAACTGTTTTTGTAGAATGCCGATGTCAAGAAATAGCACACAAGTTGTGTTAAAAACAGTTTTTTAACACAACTGGTGTGCTGTTTCTCCACATCGGAAATCTTGTTATTCCATTCACACTGCCATGCTCCAGTGCAATCGGTCTCCTTTATGCCACCTATACCTGCTCCACAAAGTCAAAACAGAGACTGGACGTGATGGGAGCTTAAAAAGTAGTAAGACCCCTTCACACAGTGAAAGGAAATTACGAGAAAATGTAATATAAAATAAAAATATCACCACTTGATATTGCCTTATAGATATCGATACATCGGGGAAAAGTATATCGCGTACCTAATCGATATTTATTGGGAAATTGTCTGTATATAGAAATTTTATCAACAGCCCTACTGAGAACACGTATCGTACGCACGAGCCGCATGTTTATGAGCGTTCAGCAGCGCGTTGAACTGGGCACGCTCAACGTTGACGTCAGGAACCGCGGTCCGTGTGGCGACGGCTTTAAGCCTGTTTTACACCGGAGCGATCACACGCGTATGAGCATCAGCGAATCAGAATTGTTTCTGCTATAAACGGTGGGTCAGCGCGAGCGAGCTGCATTCGGTCGTCTTCGGTTCGAATTCGCTAGTGCTCGCTCGTGGTCGGTTCTTTAGCGAACAACCAAAGGGAGTTTGCGACCTCTCCGTCACGGCGCCAGCCGAGCATAAAGCTTACGTCTGCTATCTTGTCTACGTTTGTTGTTCACATGAGCTGCGTCAGCGATTATAGGGTCTGAAGAGATTGTGATGTTGGTGATAGAAGACCACAGATATAGTTGCTGCTTCTGCGAACCCAGATATATATAGTACAAAGGCCAAAGAAAAAGAATACGACTAGTAGAAAATTGCCGAAACACTCAAAGGTCTACCCGGGTATGTGAGAAAGATGAAAAATTCATTAGATGCTTGTATTAGGTGTGAACAAAGTAAATTAAGTATAATCTGTGTATTAATTTTTATTAAAAAGAGAAAGCGCAATAAATATCCTTGAAAGCAAACAAGCCGAATATGAATCTATTATGCTGATTGACATTTAAAATCCAGCCAGAGTGGCCATGTGGTTCTAGGCGCAACAGTTTGAAGCCGAGCGACCGCTACGGTCGCAGGTTCGAATCCTGCCTCGGTCATGGATGTGTGTGATGTCCTTAGGTTAGTTAGTTAGGTTTAATTAGTTCTAAGTTCTAGGCGACTGATGACCTCAGAAGTTAAGTCGCATAGTGCCCAGAGCCATTTGAACGTTTTTTTTTTTTTTTAAATTTAAAAGACCTAATTATTCGTGAATGAATTTTTCATTCTGCAGCTCAGTGTGCACTGACATGAAACTTCCTGGCAGATTGAAACCGTGTGCCGGACCAGGACTCGAACCTACGTCCTTTACCATTTGCGAATAAGTGCTCTACCAATTGAGATATCCGAGCACTACTCAGAATCCCTCTGCACAGCTATACCGCCTCCAGTACCCCTTCTACTATCTTCTAAGCTTCACAGAACTTCTGCAAAACTTGAGGGGCTAGTCCCCGTGGAAGAAAGGCTGTTATGGAGACATGGCTTTGCCACAGGCAGCGGGATGTTTCCAGAATGAATTTTTCACTCTGCAGCAGTACGTACGTTGATATGAAATTTCATAGCAGATCTCCTATTCCCACCCACCTTAGCCCTAGGGTGTATCAGTGTACCCCATCTCTCTTTGTCTAGGATAAATTCTGTACGCAAATGTGAAAAAGACTGGTGTGCACTTACCCACGAAAGGGCAAACCCCATCTTCGCATCCTAGTATGGCCATAGTTTTAATCTATCAGGAAATCCAGAGTTTCGGAAGCGTGTGTCTGATGTGGGACGTCGGTACCAGCGCAGTATTCACCTAATGTAATGCCCAAAACCGCGTAAAAATCACAGCCAGGCTGGCTGGCACTCTCGCCTTCGTGGTTAATCCGCCGTGTGGACTTAACTGGGGATGGTGCGCCTCTCCATCCCGGGAGCAGGATAATAAAATCTACATTATGCTTTTCTCACTTGTTTGATCTTTCCTGCCTACGCCCCGTTCCTATTCCATTACATACGTTAAGATTTCTATACATCATTCATGCACTGATGCGCGCAGCTATCCTGGTAGTTGAGATTTTCGGTGATAAATGAAATCATTTACCAGGGATCACGCGATCTGCCCTGTAACAAACTAGGGGGTGGTTACGAATAAAACACAGCTACTAACTGAGTTCCAGTGAGAGGTGTAATTCTTGTATTGCAGAGAAACGTGGTAGTTGTGTTAATGCGTTAACGCAGAACCGACTTATGTAGGAAAGACGTTAGTTCCAATTTTGGCCATCAGGTGCGAATCTGGCGCTGTACAGCATCTCGTCGACGTCTCCGGTGCTCATATTGAACAAATTGTATAAGCGGCGGTAAAAAAAATCTACATTATGCCTTTCTCACTTGTTTGGTCGCGTGGAGTGGCCGCGCGGTTAGAGGCGCCATGTCACGAATTGGACGGCTCCTCCCGCCGGAGGTTCGAGTCCTCCCTCGGGCATGGGTGTGTGTGGTGTTCTTAGCGTAAGTTAGTTTAAGTAGTGGGTAAGTCTAGGGACCGATAACCTCAGCAGTTTGGTTCAAATGGTTCAAATGGGTCTGAGCACTATGGGACTTAACATCTGAGGTCGTCAGTCCCCTAGAACTTAAAACTACTTAAACCTAACTAACCTAAGGACATCACACACATCCATGCCCGAGGCAGGATTCGAACCTGCGACCGTAGCAGTCGCGCGGTTCTGGACTGAAGCGCCTAGAACCGCTTGCCCACCGCGGCCGGCAGCAGTTTGGTCCCTTAGGAATTCACACACATTTGAACATTTGGTCACTTGTCTGACCTTTTGTGCCAACGTCCTTTTCCTAATCCATTACGCATAGAAACATTTCTATACATTGGTACATCCACAGAGGAGGAGGAGTAGGAGGAAGAGATTAGATTTTAACGTCCCGTCGACAACAAGGTCACTAGAGACGGAGCACAAGTTCGAATTAGGGGAGGATGGAGAAGGAAAGCGGGCGAGTCCTTTCGAAGGAACCATCCCGGCGTTTGCCTTAAGCAATTTAGGGAAATCACGGAAAACCTAAATCAGGATCGTCAGACGCGGATTTGAACCGTCGTCCTCCCGAATACGAGTCCACTGTGCTAACCGCTCCTCTAACCTGCTCGGTTTTCTGTACGTCTTTCGTGCATTGGCAGCGCCAGATTTGCACCTGGTGCCCAAAACTGGAACTTTTTTTTTCAGTATAAATCGGTTCCATGCCGGCCGCTGAGGCCGAGCGGTTCTAGGCGCTTCAGTTTGGAACCGCGCTGCTGCTACGGTCGCAGATTCGAATCCTGCCTTGGGCATGGATGTGTGTGGTGTCCTTAGGTTAGTTAGGTTTACGTAGTTCTAAGTCTAGGGGACTGATGACCTCACATGTTAAGTCCCATAGTGCTTACAGCCATTTGAACCATTCTTTGTAATCGGTTCGGCGTTAATACGTTAGAATATCTACCAAGTTTCGCTGCCGTACGATAATAACAGTCCACAATGGACCTCTATGAGTAGCTGCACTTTAATTCTAACTACCCAGTATATAGCACATTTTATCAGATAGGGTAAGCGACAGGTCGTATGCATATTTCACGTTTCATAAACCGTATTTTATTGATATTATCTTCCTTATACGCACTTTAGTAAAATCCTTGAAGTACTTCGTATATTCCGCTGCACACGCCAGAAACTGTCTGAGATATAGCCGTTACCGAAATGCGAAACAATTACTAACGTAATTGTCTCCAGTTGATAAAAACGAGAATATAAATGCCTTTCATCTGGTTATGTTCGTACTAATTTGGAATGAGAAGCCAGCGAAAACAGTCTACAAACATATGTGCAGTATTTTGGACTAATGCTAGGGAAAACTGGATCAGCAATTCAGTGTCAAGTGCACTACCACCACCCTTTTATGGTTTGCCTACAAATTGAGACACTTAAATTATTCCTTTCCTACGCCGCTGCGCTTACTTCGTCAAAAACAGTACGCTCGTCAGGCAAAATGATCAGTATTCAGGGATATGACAGAAACGATCATTCGAAGCGAAAAGTTTTAGTTAACATGGGCTCCAAAATACATGCCTTAAGGCCTTCATCTTCCCTATTGTGAAAGACATCTCTTCTACTGAAAAAATGCTCATAGCTATTAAGATATGCGCTTTAGAGCCCGTGTTTTCTGGACTTTTCTTGCTTCGAATGATCGTCCCTGCCACATTTCTGAATACTGACCATTCCTCCTGGGATACCCTGTCGTCGATTATTAGCGCCAAAAATCAATAACGCAACGTTCGTAGGCTACGTTCCTTATTCCATGTTTTCTTCTGTTCCCTTTAGTGTCAACGCTTGTTCACAGATACAAGCGAAGTGTAGTGTAACTGGAGAATTGTCAGGGTATGCGCAATCTATTGTGTTCGCTTCCATTCCGTTGGGAGTAAAAGGTGATTAAGAGGTAAGCGCAAGCACAACACCAGTAGCTTTAAAGTCCTAGCAGGAAACATCTATAGCCTCATTGATAATGTAGTATTTATTGTTATTTTCCGTGACCGTTCATATAAGTTTTTCCCAGAAAATTGAGGTCGATATTGCCTTGTAACTTCAAGATGATTTACTGTGCAAGGTTCGCACAGCAGGCGGCACTGCGGCAGGTGGTCCGCATCTCACACTTCGGCACACTCGCACAGAACATCTGCTTCATCCGGCGGGAGGGGAACCACCATTGGTGCACGTTGATCTTGCAGCACTGCACTCCAACACAAACAGGCTAGGCGAGCTCTTCTCTTGGGATGAGGTCGGGGTTCTCTAGTTCCCCCCTCCATCATGCTTCTCATTTGCACTTAAGAGGACCTTCGTGTTTTTTCTTTTTTTTTTTTTTTTTTATGAAGCTGTTTCCGGATCATAAGCGTCAGCTGGCTATGATTCGTGCGTTGAGTGGTGAGGGGAGGGTCCATTTCCGACTTCATCCTCTCCACATGACGTATGTTCTGGCGCACATGAGGAAGTTCAAGGCCAATGAGTAGTGTGTCTGCACTGGTGTTGGCTTCCAGTTGCAGTCCACACTGATTCCTTCACTGAGATGTCCAGCTTCTTCACGTATGCAGAGGGGCTCCACCCAAGAGCACATTGGGCAAAGAGTAACGAAATAACAGCTCCTTGCAGAAGTGTCTGGAGAAGAAGCTCTGTGCTGGAAAAATCTCTCCATAGTCAGTCTAGCATATCCCACAGAAATAATGCGGCTGGTAACGGTTTATCCAAACCGTGCTGGGAGTTGACTCTTCAGTGAAACATCCACTCAGTAAGAAAGTGCATACTGATTTGACTCATCCTGAGTGATTTACGAGTGCAGAAGTGGTGTGTAGAAACTGGGAGCCGCCAAAGACTTGCCATGGGAACAGTATACGTGCACAGCACTTTTCGCAGGTATAGTGCGATGTCCACGTGGTGTTATAGCTCGGGTTGGTTGAGCCCTCGCTGTAGTGGCGAAGCTCCCTTAAGCTTTGAGCCCGAAAAGCTGTTGTTCGTTCGCGTGTCGCGCAGTTCGGGCTATCAATTATTGAACACCAGGAGTTTTACGATCCCTTTTTGCAGGTACTCCTGGGTGAATGACGCTCTTCTTGCTGCTTTATACTAAGTTAGTATTTAGAATCAGACGTAATGCATCATCAATATGTAGATAATTGTTGACGATTCTCTTACCATGAATGCCTCCTAATGTTGTCAGAATCCTTGTTATGCTACTAATTTTGAAAAGATTTTAGCAGCTTCAACAATTATGTGTTTCATTTTTGCTGAGTCTACTTTTACTTTAGTCTCGCCACTACCAAACCGATAACATCACACACACACACACACACACATACACACACACACACACACACACAAACCGAAACGCTTAAAAACAGGATACAAAATTTTTATTTAGGTTCAGTTTCTCGTTACTTTCCTAAAATATGACATGCTTAGTGGATTATATTCAGATGTAATCATTTATATTCTTAGTCATATTTACCACATATGAACGTTACTATTTGCCTATTATTTAAATAAAGCCAGTATGTTTCTTTTAATAATACTGAGAGCGCATGAAATTTTCAGAAACAAGTTCAATCCCTTTTAGTACAGGTCTACAGTTTCCAAAGAACAACATACGTCTAGCAGTTAAATTTTAGATGAAAGGAGCTGGCTAGGGAATGAAAAGCTACTGAGACCACAAAATAAAGTAATTTAGAACCAGAAAAAAATGAGTTCTGTTACAACACCAAAATACATTATTAAATACAATCCTTAAAATGCGTGGTAGTAAGATGATATTTGAAGATAACAACAAAACTAGCTCCACGATGATGAGTCAAAATGAAACTTTTGAAATAAATTAAGTACTCCATGGCGAATCCAAAATGGTTTAAAGTATTAAGCAGTTGCAGTAAAAGTGGTTAACAGATAAAATTACAGGTGAAGTTCAAGCAAATAATTATTCTTAACAACTCCACGAATGTCGACGACATACACCATACTTCGTCGAGATGCACCCCGCAGCAACAGACTGCTATACTTCTTCGAATACAGTCACGAGTCTGACGGATAAAGTAATACTTCCACTTCTTCATGTTGATGAAATATTAAGTTCTGTTTTACAGGAAATACTCAATCACACTGCACATCCAGTCAAATATTGTGTAAGAAGTTATTTGCTTAGAATGTGGCAATGAAAATCCATTTTAAAGACTTTCCCGTTATCAACAAACACTGAAACTTGTTTATTAGATTGTCAACTTTCAAAAGCATTCTTTTTTCTTTTTCTGTGAACTCTCAGTTGCTATAGTATTGCAAAGATCTGTACCAAGTGATCGATTTTCTGAAAGTAGCACAGTCTTGGCGTATTCGAATAGAGGTCTGTATGCCGAGAGCCATTCACGTTTTTCTGACGTTCGTGCGGTAAATGTGGGAACGTGAGTCATGGCGACGTTATTAGCAAATGCTTCCAAACAGGATCAAGGTGCTGTTTTTTTCTTTTCTTCGCTGCGGAAGGACAAACACCGACAAACATCCATCGCACAATGAAGAATGTGTGTGGGGTAGCACGCCTGTCGAAAATCACAGTTGTGGAATGGTGCGCCAAATACCGTACTAGTCGCGAAAGGCCATAAAACGTCGGTCGATCTGGGAGACCAAACTCAAGTCGGTGAAACTCGAACAACCGTCATAGAGTCCTAGTATCTCCCCATGCAGTTATCGTTCGCTTAAAAAAGGTCTTGAAGGGTCGACAATTCCTGTCTGTCGAGTGTTAGCAGCAGGCAGCTATGGACTTCTTCACACAGCAGGACGCAGTGTTTTACCAAACGGGCATCTTCAATCTGGTGGGTGGGTGGAATGATTGCCTCAATAATCACGGTGATTTTGCCAGATTGGCATACCGATTCAGGATTGTATGGCCTCGAACGGCAACTTTTTAATCGCCACTTTAGGATCAATGAGTCTTGGGATAAATTTCCAGACTTTGGAAAATTATCATCTACACAATCCCGAATAGCAAGGGTAGATAAATGCGAGAAGTTGCAGAATCAGGTTAAAGGGTCATGCACCCAAGTTGCTGATAAAGAGAATCAACGCGTTTGAGGTGTGGCGCTATAGAAAGGTTTCGAAAATTAGATGGACTGAAGAGGTAAGGGTTGAGGAGGTTCTCAGCAGAACTGGAGAAGAAAGCTGCATATGGAGACCGTTGGCGAGAAGAAGGGACAGGATGATACGTGATGTGTTAAGACATCAGGGAATTTCTTCTCTGGTGGGGAGGGAGGCTTAGAGGGTGAAACGCCTAGGGGAAGACAGAGTTAAAATGGAACAAATAAACGAGGACCTCTTGTGTAGGAGCTACTATGAAATGAAGAGATTGGCACAGAAGAGGAATTCGTAGCAGCCCCGCAACAAACCAGACATAAGGCTGACTATTCGGAGGGAAAAAAAAGAAATGTAGACGTGCACGAGGCGGTTTGTTGTATTCTAAGTAAGCGAAACACGGTGTACTTTCCCCATTTATCCGGCGGGCGATCTTATAAACCAGGACAACTTTCGCACAAATAGCTGCAACACGTATGGAGCTAAAAAAAAAAAAATAATAAAAATAACGTACCTTGATGTTGCAATGGTAAGACAATCGACTTGGGAACGGTGGCGATTCAAACTCCCGTGCTGCCATAGTGTTTTAGGTTTTCGAGGCCTCCCTAAATCCGTAAGGCAAATGTCGTGATGGTTCCTTTTAAAAGTTCTCGGCTAATTTCCTTCCCCACTGTTTCCCCAGTCTGAGCTTGTTCTCCGTCTCTAATGACCTCGTTGTCACCAGGGTACTAAACCATAATCTAACGTCGCTTTTGAAATGCGAATTTGGGCTCCATCTCTAATGGCCTCGTTATTGGCGTAAAGTTAAAATCCAGTCTTGCTTTCTTTGGTACTATACAGAACTGACAACAACTACACAGAGATCTGTTAGGTCTTTATAAGATTTTGAAGTGGGACAAAGATTGTTAAATCGCTTAAAATGTTCAGAAATGCAAAATTTTACGCTTCACATAATGCAAAACTGTAGTATACGTAAACTGAACTGGAAGGAACCGTCAATACGTGGTACAGTGGGAAATATTCTCTGCTATGCACTTTATATTAGTTCGTCGATTATACACCGTCAGTTAAAAAATTTTCCATGATGGATTACTAAGAAATAGAGAAAAGTTAAGACAGTGGTTTTAATGCTTCGAATGTTCTGCAAAGTTTACCCCTTGCCCCGGTTTGCGGTTAGCAAACCGTCACAGTCGGTGTCGCCTGGTCACCAACAGCTGTTGCACAGCGATTTGACTCACGGATCCAGTTATATGACTCCTTCCGTGTATAGCGATTTTACGACTATGACGTGTGGTGGCCTGAAGATGGCATCAATGTAATGCCGAAACTGGTAGTACATAAGAAGCTCATAAAATAAATTTCTACAATACATACGGCTGTTGGTAAATTATTGCTTCAAGAAAAATGATAAAACCGTGTCTCGTAACCCGTGAGGATTGTCCAAATTTGCATTTTAATCAAGTCGCAGCAGGGGTCCTCGTGTCGTTCGTTGCTTTCGGTCGGGAGTCAAGGTGTCCGAGAGGAGCTTCTTCAAAATATTCTGGTAGATCTCTTGATTCAGAGATGTTTCTGCATTGCTATTTGTGACTCAAAAACGTTGATACACTACGTCACTACTTAACAGTGCTTGCTGGCAGAACTGTCTAGGCCAGCCCTTGTAGCCGAGCGGTTTTAGGCGCTTCAGTCCGGGACCACGCTGCTGCTACGGTCGCAGGTTCGAATCCTGACTCGGGCATGGATGTGTGTGATGTCCTTAAGTTAGTTAGGTTTGAGTAGTTCTAAGTCTAGGGGACTGATGACCTCAGATGTTAAGTCCTATAGTGCTTAGAGTCATTTGAACCAGAACTGTCTAGTTGCCTCGGCGAAGCTTAGTAGACGTCATACGACCTCTCTCATCCGCGTGATGCTGGGACACGAGTGTTACCATGGCCACCTTCTTCATCGCTTCTGGACACTGTGACCAGGACACAACAGCTGTGGCGGATATTAACCACGTCATATTGGCGTGTATCAAGTATTCGGTTGCACAGGTAGTCTTGTACAAAAAAACTAGCTGCGAGAGGCTACCCCCTCCCTGCAAGTGTAGCTTCTTTACTTCACCGGTTCGATATAAATACGTATGATATCCTCGCGAACTGTTTAAAAGATGCGGATATCCAACTTTGACCTCTAAGTTGTGTGGATCTATTCCTACCATTGAACCAGCCCTGTTCGAAAACTGGGACGTCTGTTTGTGTTTTTACTTTGCATTAAGAACTTAGCTTTGTAAACGGCCCCGTTGTCCCGCTTTCAGTTCTAAGTTGCCGCGGATATCACTCTGCTCTGGAACAGGCTTGGTTCGAAACCTGAGTCGTAATTTTGTGTGTGTGTTTTTAAATTTATGTAACGAACACATCATTTTATTTTATACTCTTATCATTGTTCTATTATTAAAAACGCAGTAATGTTAAGCTGGCACTGTTGTAACTATTGCTGGCTGGCTAGTGTTCGTCTTTCAGTGTTTTTATTCTACATTAAGAACTTTGTTTGTACATAGACCTCTTTTTATTGTTGTACTAAGAAAACTGCAATTATACATGAAATGTATTCGCAGTTGCGAAGACGAACAACCATCAGCTGTATAAGGGAATGACGAAAATGAAAATCTGCGCCGGATGGGGACGGGGAACTGCGAATACGTTTCGTCGATTTCATAACTGCTGCAATCCAAAGGAATAGTGCATAGTTTTTCTTAACAACATAGGCACTGCAATATCGTAACTTGTAAGAGGCCCATGACTAAGGAATTTATTGCCAGCGCACTCGAGCAGATGTAACTTCGGTGGATTGCTCACGCGCTGCCTGTGATGTGTAAGCTACAATGGAATCGCAGACCAGAGAGCAGTGTCGGCAGCAATGGGAGTAGTAGCTCGCAGTCGGGCTGGATGCGGACAACTCAGTCCAGTGCTGGTATTTTGTAGCTCGAGAAGAGCAGTAGAGTTATGGAATTACCAAGGCCGGTCGTGGAGAACGATGGCGGTGCCTGAGCGATGTAGCACAAGGTAAAAGCAAAAATTATTGTTCTTTATTGCACACGCGCATATGTTAATTGCTACAACTGATTTTTGTACTATTGTTATATCAGAGTCCCATGAAAATGTTTTCAAAAATCTTTCAATAACAATCTTCCTTATAAAGTTGACTTTTGACAGTCATTCATCTGAATTTAAAGTTTTTACTAATTTCTCGTATCCATAGTCATGTCGATTATCGTAAAGAAAATCAATCAGTCGTTTTTCATACATAACAAAATCTAGTGGCCAGCATTGCACTGGGCTTTGCCAGAAAAATTTCTTATAGGAGCAGATATATACGCGTTATCCGGCGACATCATTGAGGTAAGAATTTTCAGTTTATTCAGAATGATTTTTCAGGGCCACGACGCAGCACTGCTGACGTCCAGATTTACCAGTTTAGATTCACAGTCAGCTAATTGTTGAAAGGTTACATTACGAGATTTCTTTTGAAACGTTGTATACGAGTCACATTTTTATTGGGAAGTTAGTCACTTTTTTATTGGGAGGTTACGGAATTTAATCTGTTGGGAGGTTACAAACTGCAAATATGTTAATATGGCACCTCTGTAACTACTGTTTGTATAGTCTTTGCTGGCCAAAGCCAAAAATAAATAAATAAAAACTGTCTGGACGAAAGCATAGCTGTTGTTTACTATTGTGAGCTGTCACCGTAGTTACAACGGTGACGCGCTTAAACGCCAGCTATAAAATCAGGCTCGAAAAACTTTGGACGGACGTGAAAATGTAGTAACGATCTTTGAAGTCCTAGACATAAACATTTTTAAAACGCAGTGGTTATGCCTTGAAAAGATACGAAAAATGTTGGCATTTCTGTGATGTCATTGCAAATGTGTGTGGGGGCGTTATAATGAAACCATAAATTGGGGGAATGAAACTTAAGTGAATGTGGATGCTTCCTGAGGCTGTTCAGAATGATACTGTCCTACACTGTACATTTTAGAAGGAATTGTAAATATTTTAGAAGGTGGTAGTGTACATTAATTCGAATGAAACATTTTATACTACAACGTATGTCTCATTTTATTGGTTCCATAGAGACAGCTGTTAGAATGTGACCAAGACAAAGTCACGGATGGTGTAAGGCAAAGGATAACGATTAAGTTCAAAGTAGATTTTCATACATTTCATCTCCACCTTTATTTACGTGACCATTACGGCACTCCAACCCCAGTTCTCGATACCAGTAATATCGTACTACTTTTCTGCGAAGTAACAGACATATTTTTGTGACAATATTCAAATTTGGTTTTATTAATGTATAGGTACTCCGATGTATCGATATATTAGAGTGATATGGTTCTTGTGTGTATTCATTTCTGTGAGACTGTCATGTATCGATATATTACAGTGGTATGGTTCTTGTGTGTATTCATTTCTGTGAGACTGTCATAATCTTTGACTTACTTGTAACCGTTTTGGCGCGAATGGGCACAGAGCAGTCTTTGTTTCACTTTGCAGAAGTTAAGTTGTTATTTCGCTTTGTAAAAGAACAGTCAAGTCTTGATACAAAACTTTCTTGATGATGTGACAATTAAGAAGAAGTATATGTGAATTTACAAGAAGTTTAATAAAAATGTGGATCGTGAATACCAAGTCAAAAATTATTTCTACCTTACCATTGTTCTGATCTGGGATTGTTTGATCATTAAGAATTTCCTGAAAAACGCATTTGTTAGGTCTTCAAATATTGCTATAATGCAGATCTGAAGCTTCTAGCAGTCAAAGTGGAATCACCCTAGAATCAACAAGATGAGCCATAACAACTTCGACGAAATCTACGTGGGAATCCATTCAAGATAAGTGCCGAACTTCATGACTTTTTTTACAGTTGCGAGGTGCCGGGGCAAGCAGTGTATTTAACACTAAATTCTTCTAGAATCTACATATGTAAATGATGCTCTAAGCCCCCCCCCCATTCTAACTCCGACTTTTGCTGTTGCACATGGATTAAAAAATATACGCGAACTGACTGTAATCAACCCTGCAAGTGGAGTAGAAAAGAGTTTGTCACCTGCAATAATTTAATTTGATAAATAAGTTAAATAAAGGAAGGTTCATTAACGTAGTGAGAAATGATGGGTTGCTCTACCGATTAACAGAATGAAAGTTCTGTCCAAAATAACAATATGATTTATTAAGACTAAACACAAAAATAATAAACAAAAACACATGAATCATTTATAATACATCAAATTGGCTCAAATTGGATACTCAAACAAACGCTGTGAAGGTGAAGTTGTGCCTAAACTAGATTGTGAGGTTTATGACGAAGTGGTATGTGGAGCCAATTCCTTGCCACTCAAATCTTAAGAGAGACACACAGCTAACCCAACATTAATTGCTGCTACTCAAGATAGAACAAAGTTAGAAAAAGACGAACAGGCGCGCTCTGCTGAGCTCTGATTATCACCTAGGAAAATCCCTATCTGCCGGTGCTGCGGACATACATTACCAAACTGTCTTCTTAACTGCCAGAACACGATCTGGCGTACCGGAGCCGATGGCCGGTTGCTTCGACGTTCTCGACCGAAAGGCGAGAGCTGACTACTAGAGCACCCGTACAGGCCGAACACACAACATTCCCGCCCCCACGACAGTGGCCGTGGTTAAACGTTCCAATCAGCAACTCGAAAACCGGCGGAAAATTCCACTCCATTGCCGGAGCACTACCATTCCACCAATGGAGATTCTTGGCGCCAATTTCTGCGCTGATTTTGCTACGTCACGGAGCTATGTCCTGAGCAAGCCAATCACAGTTACTATTTTGCAGAAAGCGCGGGAATTTTCCCGCCACAACTGCCTGGGTACACAAGTCATTCCCACGCCTCGCTGGTAGCCCGCCAGAAAGTGTTTTCTCTAAGATTCTGCAAAGTAACGGAACCTCTAGCCCAGCCGCTACTTCAGACCCCTACGGGCGTGTCTTTTGACAATGTCGGCGTCTGCAAAGCATTCACTCGACTTCCTCACACCCGTCGGCTTAACCCTTTCCAGATCAACGGAGCCCGCCTGTCACCGGACCACCCGGGTGACGAGAGACGCTGCGTGGGAAGTCCACGTGGGAAGGAATAGCAACTTTTCACCACATGCAATTAGAGACGAAAATCGTAAGATAGAAATATGAGAGGGGGCTCATGCCACCTCTCATAGCCCCTACGCCATTTTAGATTGTAAGTGGTGAGCGGTTGGCTCACTTAGGAGCAAGGTAGTGAGTCAATCGCCCAAGAACAATCTTACAAACTGACTCCACATGCCGCACTATATAAAAAAGACCACTGCAACCGAAAAATGCAGCTCATAGAGGGAGGATTATTTATGATGTAGCCAACTTCATCTTCTTAATATGGAACTCTAACACTCACATCACACATCCATACCCAGGGAGCCCCTTCCAAACACCGATTCACACAGACATTCACGCTCTAAATATGGCCCGGGCATGTGAGCCAAATATGGAGCAGTTTATTCTTTACAATCAGAGTTGGAGTGCTCCGCAATTAAATGCCCAAGATTTTACAACAATTTGAATCATGAAACTAACCTGAACTCACTCACACATGATACTATTTAAGTTAACAATCTCTTTGTGAGCTTTCAGAATCTAGTTACAACTTCTGATTCATTCTGTCTCCCTGCAGCAAGAATAACCTTTACAAAATGTTCCCTGAACTGATGGTCCATTCACAATGACAATGGTGGTATCTGCTTCAGTTTATGGGGACTTCAGGCACACTGTTTGCATACACACAACAATAAATACCAAATACAAAAAAACAACATGGTGTGGAGAACAATACCGTAATTTGTAATAAGAATTACAGTGTAAAACACAAACACATACAAGGTATAACATACATTACAAAAACAACACTAGAGAAAGAAATTTAAGAAAAAAAACAAGGTTCATGGGGCATCAAGTTGTGCTTGCACATTGCACAATGTTCGCGACTGTGCTGAGAATGAGGCACTAAATCACATTGTTAGAAATATTCGAAGCACTTCACAAATTCCACAGTACTGACATCACATAGGGCTAAATGTCAGGTGTTGTTGCTACGTTGTTGCAACGGCAATGGGGTGTGCTGGAGCATCTGCAGTACTCTGTTGAGATTGCAGCAAGACCCACGCATATGATCACAGCAGTACGGTAGGAAGACACAGTGATAGGCTCTCCTCACGTCGATTAATTGTCTCTGAGGTCTACTTGTTGGCATACATCACTAGTCTAGGTCTCTTCTCTCGCTGGACAGTACTTTACGTTTCCCAATATTGCAGTTCGACGAGGGATGATGGCACATGGAGTGGCTCCACAAGTGTGTGAGGTCATCCATACAGGATCGAACTAGGAGCGACGATTGCTACAACTGCTCTCAAATAGGAGAAGTTAGAAATGAGACCATTCATTTGTTAGAGTGTGTGGCACGATACTGCTTTGTGTATGCAGATCGGCCAATGCTAGTGAGATGTAAAAACCCAAACAGGTGAGTATATAGCGTCCCTTTCTGTCCTGAGGCACAAGAGGCGCAGGTTCTGACACGATATGTGATCTTCTTCGTGTACTCACGACAATGTGGTCTGCCGCAGGGAATCCCTCCAAACGGCTGCTACGTCCGGATAGCTAGCAGGCTGTCGCGTGTGGTTCGCTTGTCAGTGTCAACGGCCAGCCTCACTTTCGCTTGTGGCCCGGCGAGGATTGTCTGCCGCCTAATCCCTCAGGTATATGGCCCGGTGACTGTCAGCTTGTAGGACCGGATGCTCTCGCGCCCTTCACGTCAGGTGGCGTGCTGACGCTCTCTTCTTGCAGGTAGCCGATGACCTCTTGTTTTTGCTCCGGCTGGCCTCTGCATTGCCACGATCCCCGTCATCTGCACAATTCTTACAAAAATCTTATGCCTAACTTTTCCCCATGACCTTCTATGTTACAATAAATTTACATAATGACACATTGATGGTCTGTCATTTCAGACACTCTTATTTTACTTTTATAGTTATTAATCTATGGCTATCATTATAATCATGGTGTATGTAATCTAGACATGGAAATAATTTATCTTGATATTTGTGTAGAGACCGGTCTCACTACTTTACATGGTGTGTGACGCTACACTGGATGAACAGCTAAATGTGCGGGCCCGCACTAATATTACTATTAATTACATAGATCGACAGTAGACATGCTCAAGAATTAACTACCATTTGCCAACGATCTACATTCTATGTCTTTTGAATAAATTATGTTATTATGCAGGTCGAAGTTTTACTGAGCTTATAAAGAACAAGCAACTATTCGACGTTCGCTCACCGGTCGTCCCTCCATCTTGGGTCTGTGATTTGATGACCTGAAAAATAATATCCCAACAGGCGCGCGCCAAACACTTGTGGTAGAAAACCCCCACAATATTAATCTAGTTATTGTTAAATCCTACAGTTTAACTTATCCTAGTATATCGTACCCTTTTATTTATTTATAATTTTTTTTTGTTTACCTTATACAATACTCTTACGTAATTCCTGTTACGTTGAGATGTCTCGCTGCTCGCCGCTATTGACGACAGTGATGTGCGCGCCGTACGACATGGCCTCCGAGTTCTCACTACGCCTCACTGAAACTCCAGCGACTGGGTTAGCCATGGCTATACACGACAATAAATTTATAGTTGCAACTTCTTTTTCTATGTTATGCAGTATTCGCGATCAAAGCACACCTTTCCAGAGGCAATCCTGTTGAGGATTCCGTCGCCCACCACACACCAGCTACACAGTAGGTCACGAATTTGCAAGTATAATTCCTTGGTTATTCATCTGTGACAGTCACAAGCAGCACGCTAAATCCCCAACCAGCACATTGGCAAGGTAAGCTTTATGCCCGCATTTCTACCGTCTAGGCCCTAGGGCACCATTGGAGTCAAACGCTCATAGGTTAACCCCGACTTGCAAGACAACGATGCTGGCGCATCACTGTAAAAACTATACTGCCCATATTCATCCTCGAAATCACGCAATATACCACAATCTTGCAGTGCACTGACGCGTGCCTGCAAGCATTGGAATGAACGTCTCACGAACTGGTCGTGGCCGCTATGGAGCGTATCACGACTTCTCAGAACGCTTCTAAGAGCACGTTCTTGTATGCGCCCGTTTGTGCGACATCTCGTCACTCATCACTATCCCTTAACATGGACACCAGATAGGAAAGAACAAAAACATTGCTCATGGAAAGGTAGTGCCTCTTATCGCATCGACAGTGGAGATCGCGAACATAAACAAAAAAAATTAGCAGCAGTAAATTCTTATGCGAGAAAACGCAGCGTGTTAATATTTTAACAATCTTAATCTATTAATGCAACGATTATTGCTCCCCGAAGAAAGGTTCATATATTTGCCTATTCTACTATGTACACCACTTAAACTACTATTATACCACGAACTTCTTTGTGTGAGAGATGTGGTGGAGTCCTATGGACTAGCGCCAATCCCTTGTCAGACTCCCCCTCCTCTGACGTGCATTAGGATTTGCAGGTCTAATTTTAATCTCCTGGTTCTCCTGTTGTCCTTGGTTTCGCTCTCTCCAATTACGGTCGCTTTGCCGTTCGTTATTCCTCCTGTCCCAGATTCCTTGTCTAGATTGACCCTGTTTCCTGACGTTCTGGTTTCCGTGTCTCTGGTTTCCATAACCTTGAATAACGTAACCTTGATTTCCGTAACCCTGGTTTCCTAAATGACCAGTGCGATTATGCGATCTGTTGTCGTCCTCCCTTGCTGGTCGTTGGTATTTGTTACTCTGCCCCTTCTTCCTATCCTTTGCGTCTTGTTTGTCAAAGACAACTTCGAGTTCACGCAATAGACTCTTGAATGCTTCTATGTCAGATCCACACTTCCCGACAAGTGTCTGTTGGTACCTAACTGGCAATTTGAAAAAACAAAATTTGATAATTTCTCCCTTGCTATATGGACTATCTAAAAATTGATTCTTCTTGAGTAAATCATCACAAAATTTGGTTGCGCTCCTTTGCCCGGACACTTCCAGTTCAGGACAAAATATTGTTTCCTCTTTAATCCTGTCCTGCGTTTCCTTTGACCAGTAGGTCCGCAGGAATGCACCAACAAATTCCTCATAAGTGCGACACGTCGCTGCCACACCCCGCATCTTTTCCGCGGCTTGGCCTTCGATGTGTCCAAACATGAATTCTAATTTTGCCTGGGTTGGCCATGACGACGGTAATGAATTTGTAAACTGCATCACCCAGCTCTTCGGATGCATCGACCCTCCATTATCTTTGAACTTCTGGAATTTTAGTATCGACAGGAAGTGATTCTGATCAAAATCCTGTCCGATCCTCGCACTGGTGTTGTCACTCGTTTCCGATACTTGCACGTCTGCTGAGTGTCCTGATCTATCTTGCTGATAACTGTGATGTGCTACCTCTGTATCACAGTGAAAGTGGCACTCCGAATTCACTTTCCTAAGTGGGCTACAATTATTGGAGCTATTACTAGGTGTTTCTGCGTGTGCCTTGTTAGTTCTGCACTCTGTCACTGGGCTAGAGCACGGCGGGCTTTTCCTCGGAGACACAATTCTGTGTACTCCATCATTGGTATCCGAACGCGCAGTGCTCGTGTGCCCGTTTCGCTCTAGTTTTGCTATCCGACTCTCTTCTTCTTTCACTCGTTTCGTGATGTTCGTAACCGCAATATTACCTTGAGTCTTTAAGAACGCTAGGGATTTTGCGTGGGCTTGTGTCGCACGTCGCAAGCGACCTGCAAGTTGAGAAGTTACTTTTGCGATTTTCATTGCCCCTGTTGCTGTCGTTTTGGCTAGGCCTGCTACTTTTTGTGCTACCATTGACATTTGTTTTGCTTCTCCACATTCTTTCTGTATTGTTAGTAATTCCCCACGAATTTCCCCTATATGCGAAATTATAGTCTGAGTGTCCTTCTTACGCTGTTTCTCATCTTCTTCTTTCATTGATCGTAGGAAGCTCAGTATTGGGTTAATGTCATCTTTTTGATCCTCGTCACACATGGGCGATGTAACTCTGGACACCTGGGCGCTCGAGCTCTGACGTGACCGAGCTGGCCCCTGTCTGCTCTCGTTCGTTTGATTATAAACTTCTGCTGCCATCTCGACCTGTGTGCCTGTCTCTGTTTCATCCTCTACCTCACTATCATAATCACGGTCGCGACGTTGCTCTAAGATCGCGTCCAAATCACCGTCCTCATCAATGACCCTGTCGTCCTGTCCTGCTAAAAATGTGCCCATCTCATCTCCGAACCTATCCCCGTTAGTAACGTGCCCCTTATCCATTATAGTATCCACTTTTGTTTGAGCTTCGCTCACTAATAGTCGTGCCTTACTTCTCGTGATAATTCATGAGAAACAAAATTTATCTAAAATACACAGTAAAAATAATCAACTCCCTGTACTTTTACACATGGACATAAAATTTCAACAACGCTGTTCCAACGCTGTAATTACAAGCACAATTTGATGTGGTACAGAAACCGCACACAAATCCGACAAAGTGCGATGTGGTACGGACACCACATCAACGAAACACAAAAAACAATGAACAAAAAAAATATATACACTGAAAACAAAAACTGTAATCATGTGCCACTACTTAAAAACTAAACGCAGAACTACCAGAAAAAAAACTTGGGTATTAATCAATAAAAAATTAAGCAAAAAAAAATTCTGAGTGTCCCTCCTACTAATAATACTTGCTTATCAGCGATTCACAGGAAAGATCCGAGGCTAAGGGTCGCCATATTATGCGAGGTGCCGGGGCAAGTAGTGTATTTAATACTAAATTCTTCTAGAATCTACATATGTAAATGATGCTCTAAGCCCCCCCCCCCCTATTCTAACTCCGACTTTTGCTGTTGCACATGGATTAAAAAATATACGCGAACTGACTGTAATCAACCCTGCAAGTGGAGTAGAAAAGAGTTTGTCACCTGCAATAATTTAATTTGATAAATAAGTTAAATAAAGGAAGGTTCATTAACGTAGTGAGAAATGATGGGTTGCTCTACCGATTAACAGAATGAAAGTTCTGTCCAAAATAACAATATGATTTATTAAGACTAAACACAAAAATAATAAACAAAAACACATGAATCATTTATAATACATCAAATTGGCTCAAATTGGATACTCAAACAAACGCTGTGAAGGTGAAGTTGTGCCTAAACTAGATTGTGAGGTTTATGACGAAGTGGTATGTGGAGCCAATTCCTTGCCACTCAAATCTTAAGAGAGACACACAGCTAACCCAACATTAATTGCTGCTACTCAAGATAGAACAAAGTTAGAAAAAGACGAACAGGCGCGCTCTGCTGAGCTCTGATTATCACCTAGGAAAATCCCTATCTGCCGGTGCTGCGGACATACATTACCAAACTGTCTTCTTAACTGCCAGAACACGATCTGGCGTACCGGAGCCGATGGCTGGTTGCTTCGACGTTCTCGACCGAAAGGCGAGAGCCGGCTCCCTAGAGCACCCGTACAGGCCGAACACACAACATTCCCGCCCCCACGACAGTGGCCGTGGTTAAACGTTCCAATCAGCAACTCGAAAACCGGCGGAAAATTCCACTCCATTGCCGGAGCACTACCATTCCACCAATGGAGATTCTTGGCGCCAATTTCTGCGCTGATTTTGCTACGTCACGGAGCTATGTCCTGAGCAAGCCAATCACAGTTACTATTTTGCAGAAAGCGCGGGAATTTTCCCGCCACAACTGCCTGGGTACACAAGTCATTCCCACGCCTCGCTGGTAGCCCGCCAGAAAGTGTTTTCTCTAAGATTCTGCAAAGTAACGGAACCTCTAGCCCAGCCGCTACTTCAGACCCCTACGGGCGTGTCTTTTGACAATGTCGGCGTCTGCAAAGCATTCACTCGACTTCCTCACACCCGTCGGCTTAACCCTTTCCAGATCAACGGAGCCCGCCTGTCACCGGACCACCCGGGTGACGAGCTACACTGCGTGGGAAGTCCGCGTGGGAAGGAATAGCAACTTTTCACCGCATGCAATTAGAGACGAAAATCGTAAGATAGAAATATGAGAGGGGGCTCATGCCACCTCTCACAGTGACTTCATTATTTCCATTCTGACGATACCATCCTCAGTCAATACTTTGTTGCTGCCCGATAAAGCGGACATATGCTGCATCAGCAACATTATTAATCTGATTTCTAACCTACTTTGCAAGTGGTGGTATTGTTAAAACCTGCAGTACACTTTTGAATTCTCATGACTATATCAAGGGTATCTCTTCTGAGGTCATCCTGGCGTTCGTCTGTGGGAGAAGCACTGCTCATAATCCTAACGCTCAATTCGTCTCTTGTGTTTACTTTTTCTTCATAGATTTCACTTTTAGACTTTCCCCATAGGCAAAAATCTAACGGGGTAAGGTCCTGGTACATTGGTGGCCAAGAAACGTTAACATTTCTGCCGATCCATTTCCTGGGGGTACGAGTATTACTGGTACAGTCATGAGTGAAAGTAGCTTCATCACTGAACAGTATTAGTGGATTGTATGAATGAGTAGTGTCTGTTCTTCCGGATATGTCCGAAAGAAGAAACACCATGCCGAATACACAGCTGTGATACATATTATGTAAATTGAAGGTGGAGGAGAAAAGGAAAGGGTAGGAACTGTTGATGTGATCTGCATTGTAACTTTATACAGAATCAGCGGCGACGAGTGGAAATGTGTGCTGGACAGGGATCACCTACTTAATAGGCAGTTACGCAACCACTGTGCCATCTGTCCTCCACGCTCACTACTTTGAGATTCCCACAGAAGGGATGCACAGTTACGTTCGACCTCCCGCAGGAATCTCGAAGTAGCAAGCATGAGGGACATGTCTACATCTACATCTACACCTACATCCATACTCCGCAAGCCACCTGACGGTGTGTTGCGGAGGGTACCTTGAGAGTACCTCTATCGGTTCTCCCTTCTATTCCAGTCTCGTATTGTTCGTGGAAAGAAGGACTGTCGGGATGCTTCTGTGTGGGCTCTAATCTCTCTGATTTTATCCTCATGATCTCTTCGCGAGATATACGTAGGAGGGAGCGATATACTGCTTGACTCCTCGGTGAAGGTATGCTCTCGAAACTTCAACAAAAGCCCGTACCGAGCTACTGAGCGTCTCCCCTGCAGAGTCATCCACTGGAGTTTATCTATCATCTCCGTAACGCTTTCGCGATTACTAAATGTGCCTGTAACGAAGCGTCCTGCTCTCCGTTGGATCTTCTCTATCTCTTCTATCAACCCTATCTGGAACGGATCCCACACTGCTGGGCAGTATTCAAGCAGTGGGCGAACGAGTGTACTGTAACCTACTTCCTTTGTTTTCGGATTACATTTCCTTAGGATTCTTCCAATGAATCTCAGTCTGGCTTCTGCTTTACTAACGATCAACTTTATATGATCATTCCATTTTAAATTACTCCTAATGCGTACTCCCAGATAATTTATGGAATTAACTGCTTCCAGTTGCTGACCTGCTATATTGTAGCTAAATGATAAGGGATCTATCTTTCTATGTATTCGCAGCACATTACACTTGTCTACATTGAGATTCAATTGCCATTCCCTCCACCATGCGTCAATTGGCTGCAGATCCTCCTGCATTTTAGTACAGTTTTCCATTGTTACAACCTCTCGATACACCACAGCAGCATCTGCAAAAAGCCTCAGTGAACTTCCGATGTCATCCACAAGGTCATTGATGTACATTGTGAATAGCAACGGTCCTACGACACTCCCCTGCGACACACCTAAAATCACTCTTACTTCGGAAGACTCCTCTCCATTGAGAATACTTCGGAAGACTTCTGTCCATTGAGAATGACATACTGCGTTCTGTTATCTAGGAACTCTTCAATCCAATCACACAATTGGTCTGATAGTCCATTTGCTCTTACTTTGTTCATTAAACGACTGTGGGGAACTGTATCGAACGCCTTGCGGAAGTCAAGAAACACGGCATCTACCTGTGAACCCGTGTCTATGGCCCTCTGAGTCTCGTGGACGAATAGCGTGAGCTGGGTTTCACACGACCGTCTTTTTCGAAACACATGCTGATTCCTACAGAGTAGATTTCTAGTCTGGACGGGGGACTGAGGATAGGTGACGCTAGGCGGGAATGTTGGTCGTGTGGGAGGCGTGCCGCGACAGTCCGCGCAGGTACGAGAACCCCTGTGTCTCTAGATTCCGGCACGGTAGCTCAGCGTGTTCGTTCCGAGGGTTAGCTACCCTCTGTAAGAAAAAACTGAGTGAACGTATCAACGAACAACCTGAACGGGTGCATCGGACGTCCGCCCCGAACAAATTCAACGAATAATATAGAACAACATAAAAAAGAGAAAAGCTGGCGCAGTGGTTAGTGCAGCTCCATAGCATATAGGTGATCCGGGCTTCGAATCCTGGTCCAACACACGTTTTCACTCGTCGCCGCCGATTCCGCATAAAGTCCCACTGCAGCTGACATCAATAGTTCCTTCCCATTTCTTTCTTTTTTCCTGTCTCCACCTTCAGTCTACATAGTAAGTATTAATGAAATTACTCAGCGAATTGCAGTTAGCCAGTGACAAAATCCCAATCGCGTAGCTTCACCTCCTTCTCGACGTTGTTGAATACGCTGTACATAAGGATAGAGGTTACGCATACGCAACGTCTACCATACTATGGCATGTAACACCGACATGAGTCGAAATTCTGCGATTTCTTGTTGAAGGACTACTTTCTAGCCGGCCTTTGTAGCTAAGCGGTTCTAGGCCTGTCAGTCCGACAACGCGCTGCTGCTATAGTCGCAGGTTCGAATCCTGCCTCGGGCATGGATGTGTGTGTTGTCCTTAGGTTAGTTAGGTTTAAGTAGTTCTAAATTCTAGGGGACTGATGACCTCAGATGTTCAGTCCCATAGTGCTCTGAGACATTTGACTACTTTCTACCGAAAGGATAATGGCTTCTGCGACTTCCACACAATGTTCATTTGCACTATCAAATCAGTTATGACTTCTGGATACTGCAACAATCTTGTGCAATTTACTGAAAACACTAGTAAACCTTGTTCAATCTGATGCTCTGCGGCTGCAAAATGGTGTACTGTATTATTTACAAGCAGCAGCGTTTCCATAACAAAATCCGTACACAAATACCATACTGACATACACAGCATTTATAAATGCATGAAATTTGCTTAAACGATAAAGTAGAATTGACCAAAACATTACAAATTGCAGTTGAAAAATACCATTATGTAAATTCAAGCACTACACCACAACTTGAACTTCAAAACAAAAATTACAATCGATCAATAAAGTCATATTAATTGGAGCACTAACATGTGAAATGGGAACTTATAACACAAATACGGTGGAACAACAGCGATGTGAAAATAAGCTGTGGAAATTGATGTGCAGTGCAGATTATTAAGACTTTTTATCACTCTGAATCTACATCTAGATGGATACTCTGCAAATCACATTTAAGTGCCTGGCAGAGGGTTCATGGAACCACCTTCACAATTCTCTATTATTCCAATCTCGTATAGCGCTCGGAAAGAACGAACACCTATATCTATCCATACGATCTCTGATTTCCCTTATTTTATCGTGGTGATCGTTCCTCCCTATGTAGGTCGGCGTCAAGAAAATATTTTCGCCTTCGGAGGAGAAAGTTGGTGATTGGAATTTCGTGAGAAGATTCCGTCGCAACGAAAAACGCCTTTCCTTTAAGGATTTCCGGCCCAAATCCTGTATCATTTCTGTGACACTCTCTCCAATATTTCACGATAATACAAAACGTGCTGTCTTTCTTTGAACTTTTTCGATGTACTCTGTCAGTCCTATCTGGTAAGGATCCCACACCGCGCAGCAGTATTCTAAGAGAGGATGGACAAGCGTAGTGTAGGCAGTCTCCTTAGTAAGTCTGTTACATTTTCTAAGTGTCCTGCCAATAAAACGTAGTCTTTGGTTAGCCTTCCCCACAACATTTTCTATGTGTTCCTTCCAGTTTATGTTGTTCGTAATTGTAATACCTAGGTATTTAGTTGAATTTACGGCTTTTAGATTAGACTTATTTATCGTGTAACCGAAGTTAAGCGAGTTCCTTTTTGCACTCATGTGGACGACCTCACACTTTTCGTTATTTAGAGTCAACTGCCACTTTTCGCACCACTCAGATATTTTTTCTAAATCGTTTTGCCGTTTGTTTTGATCTTCTGATGACTTTATTAGTCGATAAACGACAGCGTCATCTGCAAACATCCGAAGACGGCTGCTCAGATTGTCTCCCAAATCGTTTATACAGATAAGGAACAGCAAAGGACCTACGTCACTACCTTGGGGAACGCCAGAAATCACTTCTTGGCGAATTGCGAGGTAGTGGTCTTCATCTCATATGCTCAGTGCCTTCTAGATCCTGCCGAAAATTGGTATGTGGGCTTCCGCTTCCACACATTACTTCAGCCGGCACTGAATTTCACCGTTTTGGTTACACGAAGATAACGCGCACGCTATGAAATTAAGGTCCGTAACACTGTTCTGTATTTGCGCCCTCTATCTTCACTGTTTACCTGGAGGTGTTTTAGCTCACCTGGCGTCTGCAATAGATGTCTCGTGGATGCTGTTTGTAGATACTGATGTTCCCATTGGATTCTTCTTCTCAGCAGGTCACGAGTTAGTTGCTCCTATACTGAATGGTGCAAGCGCGAACAGTGGTGCAAAATAAAATTCCAAATGACGACTCGGCCGAGATAAACGAACGGGCACTGACTTAGGATGCCACAAATGCCTCTCCAAAGTTATTCGTACGTTGCCATGAACAGACCGCAGACGCACAAAGCCAGTAAAAGTAAATTCTGAAACTTGAAATATATTCGAATATACTGAATAATAGTCTCATTGCACGCAATATGCCTTACCATTTGGTTTATATATCTTTCTGTAATATCACGTGAAACATTTCGGTGTCACTCAGTGTATATCACTTACGGCCTTATACCTATCAGTCCCAATCGCTACTGGTGCAGACGCTTAACCACCGTTCCGCGCCTGTCTCCTCCTACTCGCTTCTGATTGATCCATCTCAATACGTAATAAACGTTCACCTTAATTGGAACTTCTAAGTTTTCCCATACAATTATTTAAGTTGTTGAAATTATTAAATGATCGTTCTCAGTACAAGCTTGACCACCGGTATGGTTGGAGGTTAAAATTTAATAGTAATCTGCAAAAGTAAATTGTGTGCCATATGAGGTTTGACACTCCGTCCGAACGGACCCTCTCCACTGCTCCAGCATAGGAAGCCTCTCGATAGTTCCGTGTTCCCACATAACGTCACCATCTGGCGTCGCGTGGTGTGAAGTCAGCTACCGGCTACCGGCTACTGATGCAGCTTCGCTCCACAGGCTGGTCGGAAATTCCCGTTCAGACTTCTAGGACTTGTAGAGGGGAGTGGGTACATCGTATTTTGAACAGGAAGCCATGTCCGCAAACGTCATCCAACGAGACTACAGAGCGTCAAAGTTACAGGCGCGGGCGTCAGTAAATGTACGTATACACGGGGTGATTCCGCGATGGTGTTACAGACTTTCTAGGATGATGGAGAACGATAAATGTATTAATTTGAAGTAAGGATTCCTGTACCGGAAACGAACGAGGGTAGGACTGGTAACTTTCAGTGGTGGTAGTGTGGACAAAAACGAGAAAATATGTCCAATAAGCGTGGGCTCTAAATTGCACACCTGAGGAGCTATGACCATTCGTTCATCTTCGCTAATGTGGAACACCTCTACTGAGCAAGTGTTCATAGCTTTTAAAGTACACACTTTAGAGCCCACGTTTACTGGACATTTTTTCTCGTTTTTGTCCACACTACCACCACTGAAAGTTACCATCCTTACACTCTTCGCAACACAAGAACCGCTACATGTACTCAACTGTCAGAGTTATCAGAACGGTTTTCGTTTATAACTTTCGACTCGTCCGTTTCCAGTACAAGGATCCTTACTTCAGATTAATACATTTATCGTTCTCCATCATCCTAGAAAGTCTGTAACATCAGCACGGAATCACCACATGTATACGTACATTTACTGACGCCCGCTCCTATAACTTTGACCCTCTGTATTCTCGTTGGATGACGTTTCCGGACATGGGTTCCTATTCAAAATACGATATAATCAATCCCCTCTACAAGCCCTAGAAGTATGTAACGGGAATTTCCGACCACCCTGTACAGATTGCAGCCTATAACGTAATGTAGGAATAAAAGCTGGTCACAAGTGGCAAAAATGCCACAAACTTATCTTCGTAACTCCGTTACCAACACAAATTGGACACGTGCTATACTGAATGTTTTGTTCGAATTATTTTCTACTGCCACCTCCTAATACTGTTTCCTATTTCTCCTGGAACAGTCCGTATTAAAAATCATAACGCTGAAAATGCAAGAAGACCTGCAGAGGATTGACATTTGGTGCAAAGATTTGCTGTTGACCCTCAACGTAACTGTAACATAAAGCCCAAAAACGACTCGTTATTTTGTGATTTTACGATTATCAAACAATCACTGGAAGAGTTACACCCATGACATATGTGGGAAAATGCGTGTGGAACGACTGTAAGTGGAACGACTACATAAAATTAATTGTAGGGAGGGCAGATGGCAGACTTATTCATCCTAGATATCCCCGGAAGTGTAGCCCACTCACTAAGTAGTCAGCTTACAAAACACTCGTACAGTCGAAACGTGAGTATTGCTCCCCAGCCTGGGACGCTTACCAAATAGTATTATTAGAGGGAAGGGAGAAGATACAAAGAAGAGCAGCGCGTTTCGCCACGGATCCGTTCAGTAAGTTGAAAAGTTCAAGGAGATGCTCTCCAAGCCAACTGGCAGACGCTACTAGAGAAGATTTCTACATCATAGTGTGGTTTACTGACAAAATTACTAAGAGCGCACATTTCTAGAAGTGTCAACAAATGTACTGCTTCCTGCTAGATGAATTTCGCAAAACAATTACGACGATAAAGTTTGTGAGATTGGAGTTCACACAGGCCAGTCAGTGGCAGTTCTTTTCGCGCACCACTGACAGCTGTAACGGGGATGGGGTAAGTGACGCAGGTACACAAAGTACCCTCCACCACTTACCAAAAAACACCTTTCGGACTATAGTTGTACACACACAGAATGTTTATGCCTACTGGAGGTAATATTGGTCAAAACTAGTATAAAAATTCGTATAATTATATGTCTGGAAGCTAATACCTGCTAAGATATGGGCCATTTTATTTTTGACGGGTATTCGGTGGTGCAGGCCGTCATAAGAGGTGATATAGTAAATTACCATAGTACCCACGTTTGGGTAGGTGAAAATCCTCGAGAAATTATTTAGATGAGGCACCAGGATCGCTTTTTTGCCGATGTAGGGGCAAGAATTGTCGGTGATAGACTTGTAGGGTCATACACCTTAGCAGAAAGTTTAACAGGTGATGTGTATCACTGATATCTGCGCGATGCATTACCAAAGCTCTTGGAGAACGTTGCCCTCGCATCAAGCCAACGATAGTGGTTTACTCGCGACGGGGCACCACTCCATTTCCTACGGATCTTGGGATAGTACTTTGATTTATCGTGGCTTTTCCTGTCTGGTTTGAGTATATCGAGAACAAGCAAATAATAATAATTAATGATAATAGTATGTGATCAGTGTATACAAACTTTGCGCGCTTGACAATGGCTTTTTGCGTAAGGTCCGTTCATTGTAAATTGGATCGTGAGTGATTTTTCTTTATCGGACTTCGTTGTTTGAATAATTCCAAAGCTTTGGTTCATACTGGACCTTTGATATTATTTGTAACACGGAACCTTCAGCCTCGCCAAGACGCCGTTTAAATGGAACAATAGCTTGCAACATAAATGAAACACAAGATTAAATAATATCACTGTATTCACAAAATATTATACTAAATTAAATAACATAGATACTTACATTAATTCTGTTACTGTGTGCAACTATGAGTACGCCTTGCGAGATTGCGTCTCAATGTATATAATAATGGCGGTGTCCCAAATAATTATCTGCACCGATGGTAGATATGCGTCCGATCAGGGCGGCTTCCGGAACAAAAAAGGTGCCGTCTTCTCGGCAAGACAACTGAACTGCATAATTATTCTAATGGTTGAGCGGTTGCACGCCACAATCGACACAACCGCTTATACGCTACTGGCCATTAATATTGCTACACCAATAAGAAATGCAGAAGATAAACGGGTATTCATTCGACAAATATATTATACTAGAACTGACATGTGATTACATTTTCACGCAGTTTGGGTGCATAGATCCTTAGAAAACAGTACCCAGAACAACAACCTCTGGCCGTAATAACGGCCTTGATACGCCTGGGCATTGAGTCAAACAGCTTGGATAGCGTGTACAGGTACAGCTGCCCATGCAGCTTCAGCACGATACCACAGTTCATCAAGAGTAGTGACTGGCGTATTGTGACGAACCAGTTGCTCCGCCACCATTGACCAGACGTTTTCAATTGGTGAGAGATGTGGAGAATGTGCTGGCCAGGGCAGCAGTCGAACATTTTCTGTATCCAGAAAGGCCCATACAGGACCCGCAACATGCGGCCGTGCATTATCCTGCTGAAATGTAGGGTTTCGCAGGGATCAAATGAAGGGTAGAGCCTCAAAGTGCCGTCAATGCGAACAAGAGGTGACTGAGACGTGTAACCAACGGCACCCCATACCATCACGCCGGCTGATACGCCAGTATGGCGATGACGAATACACGCTTCCAGTGTGCGTTCACCGCGATGTCGCCAAACACGGATGCGACCATCATGATGCTGTAAACAGAACCTGGATTCATCCGAAAAAATGACGTTTTGCCATTCGTGCACGCAGGTTCGTCGTTGAGTACACCATCGCAGGCACTCCTGTCTGTGATGCAGCGTCAAGGGTAACCGCAGCCGTGGTCTCCGAGCTGATTTCCATTCTGCTGCAAACGTCGTCGAACTGTTCGTGCAGATGGTTGTCGTCTTGCAAACGTCTCCATCTGTTGACTCAGGCATCGAGACGTGGCTGCGCGATCCGTTACAGCCATGCGGATAAGATGCCTGTCATCTCGACTGCTAGTGATAGGAAGCCGTTGGGATTCAGCACGGCGTTCCGTATTACCCTCCTGAACCCACCAATTCCATATTCTGCTAACAGGCATTGGGTCTCGACCAACGCGAGCAGCAATGTCGCGATACGATAAGCCGCAATCGCGATAGGCTACAATCCGACCTCTATCAAAGTCGGAAACGTGATGGTAGGCATTTCTCCTCCTTACACGAGGCATCACAACAACGTTTCATCAGGCAACGCCGGTTAACTGCTGTTTGTGTATGAGAAATCGGTTGAAAACTTTCCTTATGTCAGAACGTTGTAGGTGTTGCCACCGGCGCCGACCTTTTGTGAATCCTCTGAAAAGCTAATCATTTGCATATCACAGCATCTTCTTCCTGTCGGTTAAATTTCGCGTCTGTAGCATTTTTAATGGCCAGTAGTGTACTATTTAATATCTTATGTAATTCTTTATTTATATTCTGATCTTATATCTACGTTTTTGCTATATATCCACGCCTCTCCTGCAAATGTGCCTTTAAAGTACCTCACCGCTATATTTCACGTGCAATGGATGCTCGAAGAGGTCAGATAGCATGGCCTCCCCTTTCACCTGATCGGAATCTTTTGGATTCCTGGCTATGGAGACTTGTAAAGACAATGCCACATGCCCAACAAAATTTACACGGACGTGTGACCAACGGCTGTGGTGCAATCCGAATGAAGCCTGCTGCATTGGAAAGAGTGCGTGATACACTGCGAAAAAGGGATGAAGGACGTAGTAACAACATGCGGCACTGCCCATAGTGATAGAGAAATGGGGATGAGAGGACCGATTGGGCTATATATTAATAGGTATTGTTTTCCGGGCGTATCGTTACAAGAACTTTTTTTGTAGTTTTGACCAATACTGCAGACATGTGACACATTTTTTTAAACATTCTGTGAACTTTATGTAGAAAAGTGCAGTTCGCGTATTTTAGACAAGAATTAGAAGTCGTCACTCTGCCATCTTCGATACAAATGAGGACACTATTGTTTTCTCCCCTTCATAAATTCATCTTTGAGAAAATTTCTGACCTCTGACACGTTGCTGATTGCGTCATGGGCAACAAATTTTCATTGCATTTTGTCACATTGATGCCGTGACGTGGACAAACGTTCTTACATGTAGTGACGCAGCTGAGAGGTGCGTGGAGAAGACAGCTTATTCATCGTGCAGAAATGTTGTATCATTCACACTGTCCACAAATAGCTTTGTACTTGTACTGCAATTAGAGACGTTATTTATGTGTCTGTGACGTTCAGTGCGTCGCTTCATTTCACAAGGCGAGGCGGCCCTGTCCTCAGTTGTCGTGACACGTTCGACGTCTCACGCAACAATCTCCAACTGATGAAATGTCAGGACCCGGAGCAGCTGCGAGCACGTACATCCCGGCGTTGAAAGCCATTAGCGCGTCTCGGTACGACCTCCGACCGCTAGGGGACGTGCATCACGCCGTACTTGTAAATGGGCGTCGGACATTGGACCGTGGACGTTATTGTGAAGTGTTGGACGCCAAACGAGCGAAGCACGCATGATTTTATTGAGATGTCACGCAGCATCGGCTCTCATCAACAAAAGAGAGAACTTACCACCACACTGCATTCCGTTCTAACAGTGAGACGTAGCAGATTTGTAACCAGAAGTGTAACACATAGGTCTCTAACGACAGTCCTAGTTTTTATGCTTTTGCAGATAAAATACGTAATAACTAACAGTTCCATTATAAGAACAAAAAAATTACTTTCTTGTTTAATGTTGGACCGTGATTAGGAAACAGAAACTGTTTATGGTACAAAAGACAAACTAAAACAGCCGGCCTCGGTGGCCGAGCGGTTCTAGGCGCTTCAGTCCGGAACCGCGCGACTGCTACGGTCGCAGGTTCGAATCCTGCCTCGGGCATGGATGTGTGTGATGTCCTTAGGTTAATTAGGTTTAAGTAGTTCTAAGTTCTGAGTCCCATAGTGCTCAGAGCCATTTGAACCATTTGAACAAACTAAAACACTTATCTGTGTTAGTAAACTTTTAAGGTAAAAGTAGAGGCTCACCGGCAAGTGCTCATCCGTTGGACCGAAAGGAGGGTGGGGGAAGGAAGTGACACAGGTAGATGAAGCACTGTGCTCCAAACAACGTAGTGTGGCTTGCAAGTTATGGATGTAGTTGTAGAAAAGTGCGGTTCGTATATTTTAGACAAGAATGCGACATTGTCGCTCAGCACTGCTGTGATGGAACAGAAAGTCAGTAGTGTCTTCTCCCCTCCACAATTTCTTCTTTGAGAATAGTTCTGACTTCCGAACGCTCCTGACTGCTTTATTGGTAATAAATTTAAATTTCGCTTTCTCATTGTGATCTTTGTAATATAAAAGACAAATTGAAACAATTATCGCTGTCAGTCAACTTTAAGGAAAAATTAGAGAGATTCGGGCTCACAGAGAGATTCGAGATTTGTAGCAACTCTGCGTTTACTTTTCTCTGCCTCCAACGTAGCAATAAATCATATCAATATCCAAATACTAAGTTCCACCATTATCAAATATCCACAATTACAAGAATCCATAGAAAAGTGGAGGCATATTTAATATACTTTAAGAGAAGAAATATATTTGAATGCAAGAGCATACTCTATCTAACGTCACGAACCTAGGTAAATAAAAGCACTAAGGTAATCTGAAAAATTATTCTGTCTTCTGTGTGTTATTAATACAAGAAAATGTTATATTACCTGCCATATTCACATAAATCCAAGACTGTGTGTTATTGTTGTTTTGTAAGTCGGAGACGACGCGGTACATAACTGTATCATTTATATAGGACGAATAAAATAAAATATTTTTTTCAGGATTTTAGTGTTGTAGTTGTTTACGAGATATCGTATTTTGAAAAGTTACCACGTCGACACTTGTTTGTGCCAATCAACCTGTGTAGTCTCTAGGTACGACGCTGTTATGTTTGTTTACAGTGTTTTTGTATGTTCCTTGAGTGTACAGCGATTTGCTAGTCATTCAATGTGTAACAGTCCAAGCAGTAGGTCCTGAGTAGACGATGGGATTTACCAATGCATAAAAAGTCGACCGCTCATGGTGTATGGAGAGTGTGGAAAGAATCCAGTTCGTTCGTGTACGCTGTATGCCGCAGGATATCCCAATAGACGTCATCCATCTCCGTGATTATTTATCAACTTCTCCAGTCAGTTACGTGAAAGTGGTAGTGTAGCGTCTAGGCAACGTAACGGAAGGAAGCAATTGACTACAGAAGACGAGGAAATTAATGTTCTTGCCGGTGTTGCAGTTGATCCGCATGTTGGCGCCCGCGCAATCACACAAGGAAGTGGCATGAGCCAGGCACGTTGAAAGGTCTCTGTTGGATTCCTTTCATGTATGATTTCTTAAATCTGTTGTCATTTATGGAAGATATTCCTCTTCTAAATTTACTGTGGCGTTTCTGACTATCTGGGAGGAGACTGAGTAGTGGAACGTGTAACTTTTACACATAAACAAGAACGATCTGTCACACTACTACACTTTAAAACACAGTTTATATGTAATTCATGTCACACAGTCTCATACGGAACCTACATCCGCTTTCTTTTATATACTGTATATGATAAGATACTGTCATCCCCCTTCCCTTCTGTGTGAGAGGATGAATGAGCAAATGTGTTTCTAGCTGCATGCTTGATGGTAGCAGACAAGCCTGTCTGCTAGAGAACAGTAGGACCAACGTCGGAACAGGTAGCTACACTTTATAAAAGCAGAGAGGTTTCCATTCTTAGCATGGTCCTGGCCGTCCCTTGTCATGTTGGTATTGGAAGCTGCCCCTCTGGTCACTTCCGTTTGTATCTGGGAAGCACGCTTGGTAGGAGCCCAGCAGGTCAGTCGTTCCGTGGCGAGCGTCTGAAGTGGTAAGATCTCCGGCTAAGCGCGTCTCTGCTAAGTCCGTAGGGCAATGGATTTCCTAAGTTCAGCCTAACTGAAAATTTAATCACCTTTATTTCAGGTTTAGCTCTAAAATATCTAATGTTATCTTAAATTGCAGCGCAGTGTAATTCTCGTGTGAAGTTCAGATTATTTTCCAGTAGTTGCTTTGTCACTACTTTATGAGTAAAGTGGAACCACGTGTTGATCAGTAACTCTAACTAAGATCAATCTTAAATGCGAATGCTTGTGTGATTATAACGTCTCGTCTTGACAATATTTTTCAACATAGCAACTTTTCTTTATGTTCAACCCACGTGGGGTGTACTTTGCGAGACCAGTACCACGTGCTTATATAACTGTTTGACCCGTCAGGTTAACAGTAAGACGTTAGTAACCAGTTCGAGGTTTTTCTTTTGTAAATTGCTTTTCGATCTAATTTATTTTAATTATCAAAATTATTGTGGAGTTACACTCTTTGTGTAAACCAAGTTGACCACGTGAAGCATGTGGTGTAATCATCAAAGTACCCCTCAGCTATTCTTTTCGCGAAGATTTCACAAAGAGTTAATATGAATTTAGTATACCAGTGTGTGGTAATTACATGACGGACAGGATTGTGCTACGAACGTAATTTCTTTGGGTGAAAATTTGAATCTGTTGGTAGTGGTTAATTTTCTGTTGCATATGTTTCAATGTTCTTTGTGTGTTGTTTTATGAATGCAGTGTTGTATGCAGTCTCCCAATCTTGGCTCCATATTTGATGTGCTCCGTAAGATTGCAATCTCACATTTTCACAATCCTAAATAAGGCACCAGTTTAGTTAGGAATAAAGTTTAATATGCTGAAATTTCAATGATCAATCTTAAAAATAAATTTCCAAATATAAACTGATTTCTTTCTTCTTATTTAAATTCTCCTTTTTATATATATATATATTACCGGTTGTTGTATGACTATTAAAAGATTATAATTAATGTTAAGTCTGGTTGGGAACTTGGTAAACCTAGACTAGATACCTGGTGAAACAGTTGCTTAGTAATGCAAGATTAACTTCCCCAGACAGCTCACAGCTTTTAACCCGCTTTTATTGTCAAGCAGTACCGTCATCATAGCAAATTAAAGTAACAATCTCACAACGTGTACCACGCATTCTCCATCGACATAGATTCCGTCACTATCACAACTCTCTCTAACAAGAGCTGCATCGAAACGATTGTAAGGATAGGTGTTAACTTCTGTACATGCGCATTAAGACAGGACAGTCCAGTTGCATCATGTCTCTTGTCTAGTGATGCAGATACATTTACCAATCACGGCCAGGTAAACCGCCGAAAAATGCAGTATTGGTGTATTGACAAACACCGTTGGTTTCGTCAGGTGGAACGTCAGCGTCCATGAAGTGTAAGCGTATGGTGTGGGGTCGTGAACCATAAGCTTATATGCCCGTTTTTCGTAGACGGAACTCTGAATGCGCTTAAGTACCGCAGCCTCCTAACAGACCGGGATGGATTGAAAAGGGCTGTTTGTGGACGTAGTGACCCACCCACCAACCACTCTGAGAGATCTATGCCGAATCGCCGTTGAGGAGTGGGACAATCAAGACCAAAAGTGCCTTGATGAACCTGCGGACAGTATGCCACGACGAATACAGGCATGCATGAATGCAAGAGGACGTGCTACTCGGTATTAGAGGTACCGGTGTGTACAGGAATGTGGACCAGCACCTCTGAAGGTCTCGCTGTATGGTGGCACAACATGCAATGTGTGGTTTTCATGATCAATAAAAAGGGCGGAAATGATGTTTATGTTGATCTTTATTCCAATTTTCTGTACAGATTCCGGAACTCTCGGAACCGAGGCGATGCAAAACTTCATTGGATGTGTGTATTGTGAAAATAAAAGTTGAATGGAATGTCCTCGACCAGCATTTAAAAAGTTGGCACTCGATGTGAGCAAACTGACAATGGAACCGTATTTTTTCAATACAGAGTGTATGAAAAACAATCAATATTTTCATGTCGTTATTTTAATTAACTGAGGAACTTAGATTATCGTCTTGCGTAAGAAACAAGGTTTAATGACTGTGGTAAGGCTATTTAGATGCGCTTCAATTTAGAGACCTCAATCATTTCGAAAAGCTGATTCTAAAGAGGTTAAAATAAAGTGATGCAGAGGTTTGGAATCATCGGTTTGGTGGGATTAGCTCATGGTGGTTGTACTCCGCCAAATATATTTTTTCCCCGTGTACAGAGGGCGGTTCTGACTGTTTGTAAATATTAGAAATATTGGGCATGATCTCAAAAGAGGATGCCAAAAATGGAATCATACATTGACTTGTGTAGACATACATTATTCTCAGAGAACGGTCCGCCTCGCATATCAGAAACATAAAATATTTATGTCTTATTAACAAACTGCGGGCGCATCCATGATGAAGTCGCAGATTTAGTGCAGCTCATTTAAGATAAGAAAGTTGTTTGAAAACAGAAGTGAATAGCAACGAAATCATAATTTCAGAATGGTATGTACAGGGTGAATCACCTAAAACTTACACCGTAAATATTGCGGAAATGGCAAGTGCTATTGATGTGCGGTTTTCATACAATGAAGTGTTAGTCAGAAGCTCGCATTATTAGCCAATCAACAGATTGTAATAAAACTCAGAAAGTGTATTTTTTGGCAGACATACACTTTTTAAAACTATCGATGCCTACTGACATAAGCAAACTAAAAGTAAATTAGAATGTCAGTGGTGTTTGTTGCAGGGTTCTAGTGCGAGTCCTTTACGAGGTATCGTATTCTGAAAAGTTTCCACACCGACCCTTGTTCAATACGTGTGGTAGCATTCACTAACGAACAACACAAGTGCATACACCAGTTATGTAGATTCTGACCAGTAACGAGACAACTGACCATCACGGGTTGTGTACAAAATGACCACCAGCAGCGGCAATACACGTTCCCAGTCTGTTCTGGAACAAGTGTTGCACATGCGCCGGCATTTCGGTGGAGATGCCCCAGCAGGCTGCAGTAATACGTCATTGCATAACATCGTGTGTGATTGGTGTGTCTTTGTAGACAGCGCCTTGCAGCTTCCCTCACGGAAAAATGTCTACAGACCTCAAATATGGGTAACGGGCCGGCCAAGGTACAGGTCCTCAGCGTACAGTACAATGATTTGGAAAGAATTTCTGAAGCCATGCTGTAGTACTTCGTGCACTGTGGGCTGGACAGCCATCATGTTGGTGCCACAAGTTCGTCCTAGTATGTAGAGCAGGGCTTAACAACTGGCCGGTTTTGAGCGCGAGTACTCGCGTCTGCTCAGGCACGTGCTAGCGAGCAGCAGCAAGGTCGCGGAGTAGGGAGGGAGGGGAAATGCGCGCGCACGTTTGAATAAGGCCGCAGCCTGCCTATTGAATTCGCGCCGACTGTAACGTTTAAAGTACTACGATCAGCTCTAACAGTCACTTCGCTGGTTAAGAATCATGTGAAGTCGCCGTTGTGTAACCCCAACCATGCTTTCGCAGTTCAACCCCCATTGGGAGAAATTGTATCTGTTTATTGAAAAAGGTGGTGTTGCAAAATGTTTAGTATGTCACAAAACGCTGAATTCTTTTACGAAATTTAATTTGCAGCGACATTACATGTCGTACCACGCAAAAGACTACGGACGTGGAAAATGTGATTGACCAGATCGTGCACAGGAAGTTATTAAACTTAAAAGGAAGCTATCCGAAGAAGATCTGGACGACGAAGAAACATCAACTGAGGCAGCTCTCAGAGTGGGTTACAAAATTGCTTTGCTTTTAGCAAAATCCCTGCGCCCCTTAACTGATGGCGATTTAATAAAAGAATGTTTGGTAGTTGCAGCGGAACATTTGTGTCCATCTCGAGTTGAACAGTTTCGGATTGTGCCATTATCTAACATGACCATTATGCGTCGCATACAGGACATGGCAGACGACGTCCAGAGCCAGCTTGCAAATATCTGTAAAGATTTTATGGCGTATTCTCTAGCTCTGGACGAAAGTGTTGATATCACTGGAACTGCGCAGCTTGCCATATTTATTAGAGGTGTTAATAGAGATCTTCAGGTGAGGGAGGAGCTCCTCGATGTGGTAGCCATGAAGAACACTACAACCGGAGGTGATATTTTAAGTAGTGTTGAAGAAAGTGTTGAAAATATAGGATTGTCGTGGAATTCTTTAGTTTCAGTGTCTACAGATGGTAGAGACATACACTAAGCTAATAAAATTATGTGGCACGTGTACATTCTCCTTTATTTGTTTCATTTGTCGCAGTAATAATTCGTGAGTGATATCCCTGCAGGTGGCCGCGGATTTACATGGACTGGCGGCAGCTGCTGTGTACCCCACGTGACTCTCCCCACTCTCCGCTCTGGTCCGGTAGTGGGGGTAGCGTGCTCGCGCTGCTCCGTGCTCGCGCCTTGCTGCTCACAGCTTGCTCCGCGAGCACGATGTTGTGAAGCCGTGATGTAGAGGAACGTCTTGTGGCATTCGTGGAAGATGGCCTATTAGGAGGCTGCAGTACTTGAGCGCATTCAGTGTTCCGTCCATGAAAAACGGTCCTATGAGCTGAAGGTTCACTATCCCACACCATACGTTTACACTTCATGGACGCTGACGTTCCACCTGAGGAAACCAAAGGTGTTTGTCAGTAGACCAATACTGCATGTTTCGGTGGTTTGCGTGGCCATGATTGGTAAATGTGATTTTATCACTAAACAAGAGACATGATACATCTGGATTATCGTGTCTTAATGCTCATGTACGGAAGTATCCTTGTAATCGTTTCGATGCAGCTCTTGCTAGAGAGAGGTGTGATAGTGATGGAACCTACGTCGATGGAGAATGCCTAGGACACTTGCCTGACTCATGCTACTTCCTTGTGTGATTGCGCGGGCGCCAATGTGCGGATCAACTGCAACACTGGCAAGAACATTAATTTTCTCATCTTCTGTTGTCGCTTGTTCCCTTCTGTTATGTTGCCTAGACGCTACACTACCACTTTCACGTAACTAGCTGGAGAAGTTGATAAATAATTGCGGAGATGGATGACGTCTATTGGGATATCCTGCGGCATACACCGTACACGAACGAACTGTATTCTTTCAACACTCTTCGTACACCATGAGGTTGTCGACTTTTTCTGTATTGGTATATCCCATCGTCTATTCAAGGCCTACTGCTTAGACTATCATACACTGACTGACTAGCAAATCGTAATGCACTCAAGGAACACACAAGCACACTGTAAACAAACATAACATCGTACCCAGCGGCTACACAGGTTGAATTGCACAAAGAGGTGTCGGTGTGGAAACTTTTCAAAATACGATATCTCGTAAACGACTTGCACTAGAATCCTGCAACAAACACCACTGATATTCTAATGTACCCTACTTTTAGTTTTTTAAAGTCAATAAGCATTGTTCCATTTAAAAACGTATATCTTTGCACAAAAATACACTTTTAAGTATTGTTACGATCTATTTATTGTATAACAATAAGAGCCCCTTACTACTAATCTATTCTGTGGAAACCACATAAAGCACTTTCGACTTCCGCTGTATTTGCGGTGCAAGGTTTAGGTTATTCACCCTGATATCGCAAGGTTATGTTATTTGTCACTGACGGTGGCGTATTCATTGTAGCAAAGAATTTGATAATATCTAATGAAGTTATTAGATTTGGAATCAGCGATAATGTGAGTAAATATTAGTAAAGCATCACCGTCAACATCTGACATGGTAATCGGATAATTGTAGTGTTCCGACACTGACAATGTTGAGTGTTTATGGAAAAAGTTCAAGGCAATCGTAAAATGCGTTTTAGACAGGTACGTGTCGAGTAAAACTGTGAGGGACGGGAAAAACCCACCGTGGTACAACAACAAAGTTAGGAAACTACTGCGAAAGCAAAGACAGCTTCACTCTAAGTTTAAACGCAGCCAAAACCTCTCAGACAAACAGAAGCTAAACGATGTCAAAGTTAGCGTAAGGAGGGCTATGCGTGAAGCGTTCAGTGAATTCGAAAGTAAAATTCTATGTACCGACTTGACAGAAAATCCTAGGAAGTTCTGGTCTTACGTTAAATCAGTAAGTGGCTCGAAACAGCATATCCAGACACTCCGGGATGATGATGGCATTGAAACAGAGGATGACACGCGTAAAGCTGAAATACTAAACACCTTTTTCCAAAGCTGTTTCACAAAGGAAGACCGCACTGCAGTTCCTTCTCTAAATCCTCGCACAAACGAAAAAATGGCTGACATCGAAATAAGTGTCCAAGGAATAGAAAAGCAACTGGAATCACTCAACAGACGAAAGTCCACCGGAGCTGATGGGATACCAATTCGATTCTACACAGAGTACGCGAAAGAACTTGCCCCCCTTCTAACAGCCGTGTACCGCAAGTCTCTAGAGGAACGTAAGGTTCCAAATGATTGGAAAAGAGCACAGGTAGTCCCAGTCTTCAAGAAGGGTCGTCGAGCAGATGCGCAAAACTATAGACCTATATCTCTGACGTCGATCTGTTGTAGAATTTTAGAACATGTTTTTTGCTCGAGTATCATGTCGTTTTTGGAAACCCAGAATCTACTCTGTAGGAATCAACATGGATTCCGGAAATAGCGATCGTGTGAGACCCAATTCGCTTTATTTGTTCATGAGACCCAGAAAATATTAGATACAGGCTCCCAGGTAGATGCTATTTTCCTTGACTTCCGGAAGGCGTTCGATACAGTTCCGCACTGTCGCCTGATAAAGTAAGAGCCTACGGAATATCAGACCAGCTGTGTGGCTGGATTGAAGAGTTTTTAGCAAACGGAACACAGCATGTTCTTGTCAATGGAGAGACGTCTACAGACGTTAAAGTAACCACCTGGCGTGCCACAGGGGAGTGTTATGGGACCATTGCTTTTCACAATATATATAAATGACCTAGTAGATAGTGTCGGAAGTACCATGCGGCTTTTCGCGGATGATGCTGTAGTATACAGAGAAGTTGCAGCATTAGAAAATTGTAGCGAAATGCAGGATGATCTGCAGCGGATAGGCACTTGGTGCAGGGAGTGTCAACTGACCCTTAACATAGACAAATGTAATGTATTGCGAATACATAGAAAGAAGGATCCTTTATTGTATGATTATATGATAGCGGAACAAACACTGGTAGCAGTAACTTCTGTAAAATATCTGGGAGTATGCGTGCGGAACGATTTGAAGTGGAATGATCATATAAAATTAATTGTTGGTAAGGCGGGTACCAGGTTGAGATTCATTGGGAGAGTCCTTAGAAAATGTAGTCCAACAACAAAGGAGGTGGCTTACAAAACACTCGTTCGACCTATATTTGAGTATTGCTCATCAGTGTGGGATCCGTACCAGGTCGGGTTGACGGAGGAGATAGAGAAGATCCAAAGAAGAGCGGCGCGTTTCGTCACAGGGTTATTTGGTAACCGTGATAGCGTTACGGAGATGTTTAACAAACTCAATTGGCAGACTCTGCAAGAGAGGCGCTCTGCATCGCGGTGTAGCTTGCTCGCCAGGTTTAGAGAGGTTGCGTTTCTGGATGAGGTATCGAATATATTGCTTCCCCCTACTTATACCTCCCGAGGAGATCACGAATGTAAAATTAGAGAGATTCGAGCGCGCACGGAGGCTTTCAGACAGTCGTTCTTCCCGCGAACCATACGCGACTGGAACAGGAAAGGGAGGTAATGACAGTGGCACGTAAAGTGCCCTCCGCAACACACCGTTGGGTGGCTTGCGGAGAATAAATGTAGATGTAGATTATTGTATTAGGGGTTGATTTCCACATGCCAAATACAGAGTGAAAGGCTCGTGTGATCACAACTAGTGCCCGAGATTCTGAATGCCTTGTCCGAAAATTACTTCGAACAGACAGAGAACCAACTCGTGAGAGTAATGTTATGGACATCCTAGAGGCAAACAGACCGAAACTTTTCGAATCAGTTAACGTACAGGAGAGCAACAGTGATCATAACGCTGTGATGGCATGAGTGTCAAAGGAAGGTGGGAGAATATTTTTGCTTAGCAAGAGTAACAGGACACAAATTATAGAGTATCTGAGTTGTTAGCATCAAATATTCAGTTCTGAGGATGAAGATGCCGAGAACAGATGGTTAACATTTAAAAGCGTTGTTCAATGCGCCGAACAAGGGTTTAAGAGATGGGAAATATCCACGATATTTTAACAGCCGTATTAGGAAGTTGGTAAAGCAAGAAGAGCTGCAGCACAGATTTAAGAGAAATCAAAACCTTGCTGACACATTTTGAACGAATCGAAAATGAGCATAAGGAGAGCAACGAGAAAAGCGTGCAATGTATTTCAAAGAACAATTTTGCAACCGATCTGACCAAAAACCCCAATAATTTTTGGCCTTATGTAAAGTCAGGTAGCGGATCGAAATCATCTGTTCAGTCGTTCAATATCCACGCTGACGCCGGAACAAAGACTGACAGAGAAACGGCGGAAATACTGAATTCGGTCTTCTGAAACTGTTTCACTGCTGAAGATCGTAATATGTTTCGTCCTTTCAGTCATCGCACGAACGGCAAAAAGACACGAATTCAGATAAGTGATCGTAGAATAGAAAAGCAATTATAGTCGCTTAATAGTGGAAAGGCTTCTGGACCGCGCGGGATACCATTCGATATTTTACAGAGATTATGAGAAAGAATTTGCTCCCTGCCCATCAGTGGTCGCTGGAGTAACGAAGGTTAGGTAAGGTTACTATTGATGGGCCGGCTTCATGAGGGGCCGAATCGATTTCTCTATGGACACTGAAATAGACGCATAATAGCTGTCATTAAGTGCAGCCCTATTACGAAAGATTCGACATGTTAGTGATAACCTTTTCCACGAAGACACTAAAGAACAGTGGAAAAAGGTAAGGTTTGTACTGTACTCTTGCAATTGACCAGCATTAATGATTGAAATGTCATATTGGTTTGATGATAGTGATTAGTTTCCTACCGCCGCCATTGGAAAGCGCGACGAGTTCACACCATTTTGTCACATTCACAATATAAAGCTAAGTGCTGTGGACGGAGAAGACTGTGTGTTGTTAAGCGACGCAGTGTGAGTGGCCTTGAATGAGCCACCTCGAATTCTGTCTAATCTTAAGCCTAAGGAGGCTTTTAATTATACAGGGTTATTACAAATGATTGAAGCGATTTCACAGCTCTACAATAACTTTATTATTTGACATATTTTCACAATGCTTTGCAGACACATACAAAAACTCAAAAAGTTTTTTTTAGGCATTCACAAATGTTCGATATGTGCCCCTTTAGTGATTCGGCAGACATAAAGCCGATAATCATGTTCCTCCCACTCTCGGCGCAGCATGTCCCCATCAATGAGTTCGAAAGCATCGTTGATGCGAGCTCGCAGTTCTGGCACGTTTCTTGGTAGAGGAGGTTTAAACACTGAATCTTTCACATAACCCCACAGAAAGAAATCGCATGGGGTTAAGTCGGGAGAGTGTAGAGGCCATGACATGAATTGCTGATCATGAACTCCACCACGACCGATCCATCGGTTTTCCAATCTCCTGTTTAAGAAATGCCGAACATCATGATGGAAGTGCGGTGGAGCACCATCCTGTTGAAAGATGAAGTCGGCGCTGTCGGTCTCCAATTGTGGCATGAGCCAATTTTCCAGCATGTCCAGATACACGTGTCCTGTAACGTTTTTTTCGCAGAAGAAAAAGGAGCCGTAAACTTTAAACCGTGAGATTGCACAAAACACGTTAACTTTTGGTGAATTGCGAATTTTCTGCACGAATGCGTCAGGATTCTCTGCCGCCCAGATTCGCACATTGTGTCTGTTCACTTCACCATTAAGAAAAAATGTTGCTTCATCACTGAAAACAAGTTTCGCACTGAACACATCCTCTTCCATGAGCTGTTGCAACCGCGCCGAAAATTCAAAGCGTTTGACTTTGTCATCGGGTGTCAGGGCTTGTAGCAATTGTAAACGGTAAGGCTTCTGCTTTAGCCTTTTCCTGAAGATTTTCCAAACCGTCGGCTGTGGTACGTTTAGCTCCCTGCTTGCTTTGTTCGTCGACTTCCGCGGGCTACGCGTGAAACTTGCCCGCACGCGTTCAACCGTTTCTTCGCTCACTGCAGGCCGCCCCGTTGATTTCCCCTTACAGAGGCATCCATAAGCTTTAAACTGCGCATACCATCGCCGAATGGAGTTAGCAGTTGGTGGATCTTTGTTGAACTTCGTCCTGAAGTGTCGTTGCACTGTTATGACTGACTGATGTGAGTGCATTTCATGCACGACATACGCTTTCTCGGCTCCTGTCGCCATTTTGTCTCACTGCGCTCTCGATCGCTCTGGCGGCAGAAACCTGAAGTGCGGCTTCAGCCGAACAAAACTTTATGAGTTTTTCTACGTATCTGTAGTGTGTCGTGACCATATGTCAATGAATGGAGCTACATGGAATTTGTGAAATCGCTTCAATCATTTGTAATAGCCCTGTATATCTGTCAATTTATTTTACTTTTAAAGGCGACATTTCTACTTTTAGGCTCTTTACTTACGTATACATGTTATTCTGTTTCAGATGCCAATAAGAACCTCGTAAAAAAAATGGATGTATTGACGCTTATTTAGACGTGTGTAGTATTTAACATCACTTGACACTGTAGCGTACTGCCTGGCCTAATGAAGGGACCGAGTCCCCTTTACGGCCGATGACACATATTTTTATTATTCAAATATTTCATTAACAGTAAATATTAATTAATGGCTTCTATGTCTACTATAGTGCAACGCAGAAGATAGTGTTCAAGTTACTCTGAAAGTAAAATGTTTATTACAATATCCTAGGATTTTATTACATATTTTCCTGAGGTAGCCCATCGATAGCAACCTTCCCTTACTTTGACTAGGAAAAATAGCAGGTTATTCCTGTTTTCAAGAAGGTGGTAGAACATATGCATATGTTCATAGACATATTACGCTAATGCTAATCTGCTGTAGGATCATGGAACACGGTTTACGCTCACGTATTATGACGTTTTTGGAGAATGAAAATGTCCTCTACAAGAATCTACATAGATTCTGCAAACAGAGATCTCACGAAACTCAGCTCCGTGGGATCCCGTGCGTAGACTTCGGCGCCCACGTTGATGGCCGGTTGCTTTGACTTCGGGAATGCATTCAGTACATTTGCGTACTGTCGTTCAGTGCACAAAATACGAGCTTACTGAGTATGGGACCAGAAATGAGACTGGATTCATGACTTACTTGCGACAGAGCTTAATGCGTCCCTCTTAACGAAACAAAATCGACAGATGTCAAGGAAATTTCTGAAGTACCCAGATGAATTATCGTAGTATACTTACTATTTACAATATAGCCTGAAGGGAATCGCAACACCAAAAAACGATTATTGTAGAGTAATGAAATGTCACATTTAAGTAATTAACATTGCAAGATCACAGGTTAATGTAAGTGGGAGATGAATCATTGCAACTATGAAATGCTGGTGCAATAATAACAAGTGCAACCGCCAGAATGTCGAATGCAAGCATACAAACATGCATGAATTGTGTTGTACAGGTGTCGGATGTCAGTTTGCTAGATGGAGTTCCGTGCCTGTTGCACTTCGTCGGTCAATACAAGGAATGTTAAAGCTGTTTGCGGATGTCGCTAGAGTTGTCGTGCGATGATGTCCCATATGTGCTCGACAGGGGACAGAACTGATGATGGAGCAGGCCAAGGTAACATGTCGCCACTCTGTAGAGCGAGTTGGGTTACAGCGGTATGTGGTAGAGCCCTGTGTTCGAAAACACCTCCAGGAATGCTGTACATGAATGACAGCACAACGGATCGAATCACTAGACTGACGTACACCTTAGCTGTCAGGATGCGCCGGATAACCACCAGAGTGCTCCTGCTGTCTTACGAAGTAGCACATCAGACCTTAACTTCAGGTGTAGGTCCAGCGTGTCTAGAACGCAGACAAATTGGGTACAGGCACTAAACTGGCTTCCAGCCAACACATGGCCATTACAGGCAGAACCGGTTTTTATCGTAAAACACAAAAGGCCTCCACCCTGCCCTCCAATGAGCTCTCATTTGTCACCTCTGAAATCGCAAATGGCGGTGGAACACACCTTACAGGGACTATGGGTCCTTGAAGTAACCGGTTTGTAACAGTGCGTTGTGCCACTGTGGTGCCAACTGCTGCCCAAATTGCTGCTGCAGATGCAGAATAATGCGCCAGAGCCATACCTCGAATACGATGGTCTTCCCTCTCAGTAGTGTCACGTAGTCGTCCAGAGCCCGGTGTTCTTGTGACCGTACATTCTCGTGACCACCGCTGCCAGCAATCATGTACAGTGGCTATATTCCTGCAATTTCGCAGAAGGAACATCCACTTTCTCGTAGCCCTATTGGACTACCTGGTTCAGACTCAGTGAGGTGTTGATAGTGGCGCTTTTTTTTTTTTAAAGGCATCCCTGACTAACAATAACTCAGTACGTCCAGTCTCAAACGTAACTAACGCTCACGACCATTATAGCGCGTATTTAAAGCAAACCCGAATTACAACCTCATAATGGCACTACTAGCATCACTCTTATGCAACTGCCCAAATTTGAGTAGACATCATCTTTCAGATATAGAAACACTGCTGCCAGATTTCGTTTATGTCACACAAGTCCTTCTTGTTGCTGAAATTTTATTGCGTCAACGTATATACACTACTAGCCACTAAAATTGCTACTAGTGTAGGAGAAATGCAGATGATAAATGGGTATTCATTGGACAAATATATTATACTAGAACTGACATGTGATTACATTTTTACGCAATTTGGGTGCATAGATCTTGAGAAATCAGTACCCAGAACAACCACCTCTGGCCGTAATAACGGCCTTGATACGCCTGGGCATTGAGTCAAACAGAGCTTGGAAGGCGTGTACAGGTACAGCTGCCCACGCAGCTTCAACACGATACCACAGTTCATCAAGAGTACTGACTGGCGTATTGTGACGAGCCAGTTGCTCGGCCACCATTGACCAGACGTTTTCAGTTGGTGAGAGATCTGGAGAATATGCTGGCCACGGCAGCAGTCGAACATTTTCTGTATCCAGAAAGGCCCGTACAGGACCTGCAACATGCGGTCGTGCATTATCCTGCTGAAATGTAGGGTTTCGTAGGGATCGAATGAAGGGTAGAGCCACGGGTCGTAACACATATGAAATGTAACGTCCACTGTTCAAAGTGCCGTCAATACTAACAAGACGTGACCGAGACGTGTAACCAATGGCACCCCACACCATCACGCCGGGTGATACGCCAGTATGGCGATTACGAATACACGCTTCCAGTGTGCGTTCACTGCGATGTCGCCGAAAACGGATGCGACCATCATGATGCTGTAAACAGAACCTGGATTCATCCGAAAAAATGAAGTTTTGCCATTCGTGCACCCAGGTTCGTCGTTGAGTACATCATCGCAGGCGCTCCTGTCTGTGATGCAGCGTCAAGGGTAACCGCAGCCTTGGTCTCCGAGCTGATAGTCCATGCTGCTGCAAACGACGTCGAACTATTCGTGGAGATGTTGTTGTCTTGCAAACATCCCCATCTGTTGACTCAGGGATCGAGACGTGGCTGCACGATCCGTTAGAGCCATGCGGATAAGATGCCTATCATCTCGACTGCTAGTGATACGAGGCCGTTGGGATCCAGCACGGCGTTCCGTATTACCCTCCAGAACCCACAGATTCCATATTCTGCTAACAGTCATTGGATCTCGACCAACGCGAGCAGCAATGTCGCGGTACGATAAACCGCAATCGTGATAGGCTACAATACGACCTTTATCAAAGTTGGAAACCTGATGGTACGCATTTCTCCTCCTTATACGAGGCATCACAACAAGTTTTCACCAGGTAACGCCGGTCAACTGCTGTTTGTGTATGAGAAACCGGTAGGAAACTTTCCTCATGTCAGCACGTTGTAGGTGTCACCACCGGCGCCAACCTTGTGTGAATGCTCTGAAAAGCTAATTATTTGCTTATCACAACATCTTCTTCCCGTCGGTTAAATTTCGCGTCTGTAGCACGTCACATTCGTGGTGTAGCAATTTTAATGGCCATTAGTGTAGAAAGCTCCTTAATGCTGCTCACAGATTATGAGGGAGTCTTTTTGAAGGTAGCAACGCCAGAACACTCTTCTAGAGAAGTGCAGAAAAGCCTGGAATGGACCGATGATCGGTGCAGGGAATAGCAGTTGAGTCTGAATGTTAATGGATGCAACATATTACTAAAAAATAAACGAAGAAACCGATTGCAATATTGGCGACTGATCACTGGAAACAGTAACTACGCTAAAATATGACGCGGAACGACCTGAAGTGGAGCTATGACATGAAACAGGCTGAGATCCATAGAGATGTCATAAGGCAGTATAATCCAACCATAGAAGACTTGTTCGACCGACCATTGAGTGTTACTCATCAGTCCGAGACTGTTATGAGATCGGAATTAATAAAAGAGATAAAGAAAATCCAACGAAGAGTGGCGCGTTTCATCAATGCTTCGTTTAGTTGTTGCGAGAGCGTTGCAGAGATGTTCACAAAACTCTAGTGACAGAAGTTACAAGAGAGGTGTTGTGGACGACGGAGATGTTTATTGTTAGAGTTCACAGAGAAAACGTTCTGAGAAATGTCGGGAAACATATTACTTCCTCCTGCATACGTCTAGCGAGATGGCTACGGCGAGAAAATCCAAGAAATTAGAGCTGTTATGGAGATCTATCCACCCGCCATTCGCGAGTGGACAGGGAAGACGGCAGAATAGATAATGGTAGCGGAAATACTCTTCGTCACACACCGGAATGTGGCATGTGGAGTACAGGTGTAGGAGTAAATGTATGTGAAATGCTGAGTAATACGACAGGAAACTAGAAACAGTCTTATGCTGTCGTGAAGTTATGTTACATAAGAGGAAACTGTATTGTGCGTGAATTAGGATTAGGAAAGCAAAGAGCTTTTCGTCTCAAGCAGTCTATCGATTATAATGCGGGTTTCTTGCATCAATGTTTGAATAAGAAAAGCAATGAATCCATTATAGTTATGGTTTATAAATTATATAAAAAACAGCTACCAGGCACATGTATGGTTTAAAAAAGGTTTATTATCTTCAGACCATGACCGGTATCGGATTTTTCTTTACAAATTCATCTTCAGATGGCAGTTACAAGCATTCTTAGTTGGACCTAGTTTTGTTTGTGGTATTCGTTTGCTGCACTGGGAAAGAAAAGAAATATTTTTGTTGTCATATCGGTAATTGTATTTTTACGAAAGATTTACTTCTTTTTCAAATTCTAATTGCTCATAAGATGGTTTTTATAAACACTAGTAAACTTACTAATTAGTAAACTTACTAGTGTTTATAAAAACCATCTTATGAGCAATTAGAATTTGAAAAAGAAGTAAATCTTTCGTAAAAATACGATTACCGACATGACAACAAAAATATTTCTTTTCTTTCCCAGTGCAGCAAACGAATACCACAAACAAAACTAGGTCCAACTAAGAATGCTTGTAACTGCCATCTGAAGATGAATTTGTAAAGAAAAATCCGATACCGGTCATGGTCTGAAGATAATAAACCTTTTTTAAACCATACATGTGGCTGGTAGCTGTTTATTATGTAAATTATAAACCTTAAGTACAACAGCCACGTTTCTCAACATGTCGACTTTCGACAAAATAGCATTATAGTTATATCACACAGTGCCCTTTCCTTACATGTACACGATGAACCAAATTCGTACTCTTGGACGCCACAGCACGATTCCTTGCATACTAACAGTAAAACTTGTCTCTAACAAAACATGGTCCTATACATATTTTGGATAGAAAGAAAGGCAATTTGAGAACAATGTAAATACGTGTAGGACAAATACCATTCTTCGGTAGCACGTAACAGTGTTGTTGAGTTAATGCAGTGGCTAGCGTTTTACGTTAGAAAACTCGAGTTAAAGAGTTCGGCGATGTTCTGCTGTTAGCAAAGGCATCTCGCGTCGGTTGCCGGCTGCCATGGCCCTTTAAAGCCTGGCCAGACAGAATGCGGCCTGCCGCTGCGACGGACGGCGCAGCGGCAGGCCGGGCGCTCCAGCGGCCAGGGACGCCACACAGGCAGCGGCAGGCCGCAGCAGTGAGGCTGCGTTCACACTGCCCGCCGGGCCGAGCCGAGCCTGGCCGGGCCGCCGCCCGCTTCGACATCAAACACATGGTTTTGAATTGCGGTGTTCACACTGGCGGCCGGGCCGCGCCGACACGGCGTGAGCCTCCCGGAGCCGAGCCGACGACATTCCGAGTGTTTAATATTGCCGGCGCGAGCCGACCGCAGGCGCGAGCCTGTGGAGCAGCACTACAGCTTCTGCAGTACACGCGTCACACGTCTCCCTTCTGCTGGCATCACAAGTGTGACTGCACACGTCTTTTATTTTAAGATGTTACCTCACATTTCACAATCAGTGAGGAAAAATTACGTTTATTATAATGATACATGAGAAATTACTTTTATTTCCTTTATTTACTCTACCGTATTTACATTTAAATTTGTGTTCTGTTTCGAAATTTTGTCTTGAATATTCTGCAGCACATACTAAAATGTATAATGATTCATTCTGTAATATGAACAAAATTTTTCAGGATAGTTTTTAAGTTCTTCATGTAAAGAAAAAAACTCTCCTAAATGTCTGTCGCTATTTATGGGATGAATCCATAACCTCCTAGTTCTTCTGTACTTCAAAACTCGACGAGTTACAGCAGATTCAAAACAATACGAATAAAAGACTGAAGACATTGTTCTACAGGACAGCACAGACTAGCTAAAGGCGAGCAGCTGTTGGCTGCAGCTGCGTTTTCTACTGACTTGCTTGTCAGCTGTCGAAGGGTGGGGATTTTTTAAAATTTATTTATTTGGCCTCCGGCAGCTGACATCCATTTAGCCAAAGAGTGGGTATTACCTTGACAGTGCAGCGCAGCCCGCCAAGGAAGGAAAAAAAACAATGAAGAACAATGAAACGCACATCTGTGTCGATGTACTGTAGTTTCATTAACTCTCCATTATTTTTTCTGTCAAAGTAGACAACGAGACTACAGAATTGCGCTTCAGTATCTGCAGTAAACGTATCACAAATCTCCAGTTTGTTTTTGTGATTAGTTTTACACCACTGATCACTAGTAATTAGTTTTTTTCTGTCCTGCATTATATGACTACATTACACCAAGCTGTAACCGCTCGAACTCCGTGGCTTGCGGACGCGGCACTGACGCCACTGAATATCTCGCATTACTTGTGACCAGAGACAGATATCAGTGTCACTATCATTTCAAAAACTTTTTGGTACTTTTAGCTACATTTCATTCGCAACAATGTATGGTCTAAAACGGATCTAACAGTAAGCTACCCGCTACATAACTTTTTCACTACAAGATTTGTAAATCAAGTGCACAACGTTGACAAATAGCATCATTTCACAATGACTGTTAAGAAATATGAAAAGATAAATGATTCAATACGAAGCTAAGATGTTACACTAGCACGTGTACAAAAATCAGATTTTTTAGCCGCATACTTTCTTCAAAATCGGTTGGGAAGCGTTACGAAACTAAGAAATCACGCGAAACGAAAAGTAGACTTTTTCTTTTTTCACGACGTAGGTAACGCTTTTAAGGAAAAAATGAGTTCATAAAACGATGTGGCGCAGTCTTATATACCGCTAAGAATTTTTAGAACATGAAAATCGGAGAAGTGGATTTTCCCCCATTTCGCCGACCCGGCTCGGCGCGGCGCGCAGTGTGAGTGCACTACACGTCGGCCTGAGCTGGATAGGCACGAGCCGAGCCAGTACGCGTCAGCCCGGCCCGGCCCGGCCGGCAGTGTGAACGCAGCCTGACTCTTGATGCGTCAGCTGTTACAGGGTGGAAGGGGCCGAACCCCATTATTAAGCTTGCATGCGTAGCGCGTTTGTCTTGGCGTTAGACGATTTGGAAGCTTCACGCGGGACGCGTTATCTTTGTGCGAATTCGTTTTTTTTAAAGTGCAGAAATGAGTAGCTCGGACGAAGAAGATCTCGCACTAGCGATACGAAAAGGCACCAAGAACAGGAGATGTTGGATGCACGATATTAATAGCAAGACTGAAAGCTTAGGAGAATACCATCGTCTGTGTATTGAACTAGAGTCTGACGAAGATAGGTTCGCCGGCCGGGGTGGCCGAGCAGTTCTAGGCGCTTCAGTCCGGAACCGCGCGACTGCTACGGTCGCAGGTTCGAATCCTGCCTTGGGCATGGATGTGTGTGATGTCCGTAGGTTAGTTAGGTTTAAGTAGTTCTAAGTTGTAGGGGACTGATGACCTCAGATGTTAAGTCCCATAGTGCTCAGACCCATTTGATTTTTTTGAAGATAGGTTCTTCAAATATTTTCGTATATTTCGAGAATGTTTCGATGAACTTCATCGCCTGATAAAAAGGTAGCACAACGAACTGGAGAAAGCCATTTGATACAAGGCACAGACAAGCCATTTGTTTGAGGTACATTTTACCATTTGTAGCCTCTTTGTGCTTCCCGAAGTCATATAAATTATTCCATTTCAGTTTTGCTGTATCATATGAAAGGTTCGGCAGAAGTAAGTGCTTTCCCACAATGTAGTTACGAGTGGTGTGATAAATTTATCTGCAGTGTTTACGAAAACAGCAAAAGGTAGTAACATCTAGTTCCGTATGTCCCGCTAGAGAGAACTTTCTACTAAAAGAGATTGTTTTGTTTCATTGTATTCATAACATTGTCATTGAATTTAAACAAACATATCTTTGGTCGTTAACTTATCTATTCGTTCTATCGGCATAATTTATTTTAATCTTTTCCAGATACTTGACAACAGGTGACAGTCACCAGACCATAGCTTTTTCTTTTCGGTTGGGACGTTCAACAGTCTCAGAAATTGTGAAACAAGTGTGCCAGGCAATATGGACTGTTCTACAACCCAAGTATTTACCTACTCCTACAACAGAGATGTGGAAGAAATCTGAAGAAGGATTTCTAGAACTTTGGGGGTTTCCGAACTGCCTTGGAAGCATAGACGGAAAAGATGGTTAAAATGCCCGAAGGATAGTGGATCCCTAGTACTTCTGTTACAAAAAATTCTTTTCGCTGCTTCTCCTGGCGATCGTTGATCCATACTACTAGCTTACAATAGTTCATATTGCAAAATATGGACGTCACAGTGACAACACTATTTCTGAGAATTCAGCTTTCTATCAAGAGTATATCGAGGGCAAAAGTATTCCACCTCCAAATCAGGATCGCGTGTATCGTACAAAAAGTTGTATTGTCTCACATCCTCTATGAGTCTTTCTGTGTCCATGATGCATGCACTACGAGCTGCAAGACAAAAACCGCCTCAAGCCGCTGCTTCCAGTGTGACCACAGAGCAGTTTAGTGCGCCAACAGAGGCAAGCAGCCGCTCCGGCTTGCGGCGAATCTGTAATCTGTGACAACCCGGCGGCGGCCGGTGCGGCAGGCCGGTTGCCGGTGCGTCAGAGCCGCAATCTGTGTGACCGCCACCATACAATAACGAGCGATTCAACAGTGCGGCCTGCCCGCTGCGGTTCAAGGCCACAGGCCGGACGGCCAGGCCGCATTCTGTCTGGCCAGGCCTTAACCGGTCGTCGCATGTCCCACATTAATTTCTGCGGATATTTCACGTAATGTTGCTTGTCTGTTATCATTGACAACTCTATGCAAACGCAGCTGCTGTCGGTCGTAAAGTGAAGGACGTGGGCCACTGCGTTGACTGCGGTGAGAGGTAATGTCTGAAATTTGGTGTTGCTGCCACTCTCTTGACGTTCTGGATCTCGGAATATTGCATTCACTGACGATTTACTTCATGGAATATCTCATGCATCTGGCTCCATCTACTATTGAGAGTTCAGAGTCTGTTAATTACCACCGAGTGGCCATAATCACGTCGAGAACCTTTTCACACGAATTACCTGAGTACAAATGACAGCTCCGCCTTGTGTACGACATCCTACCGCCATTTTTATATGTGAATATTGCTATCACATGACTTGTCATCTCAGTGCATGACAATAACTTTGTTGCCCCTTCGCCCGTCTGTCTGTCCGTCTGTCCGACAGTTAGAAAACCATTTTCTCACAAACAGCTTGACATATCAAGGTAAAATTTATGTCACATACTTACGTCCAGCATCTAAGTCAATACAAACAGTGGTTTGTCTATTTATGCCATATACTTTGATTGTGGAAAACCTACTCGTTAATACATATGAGATACTTTTCGTTGAGCTAGAACCATGAAATTTGGCAAGAAGAAAGTTTCACAGTACAAGTAAACGATAAAAATCAGAAAACTGTTAATTTGCAGTTATATAACACAAAAATATTTCTTTTCTCATCTGTTATCTGATTTCAAAATTAAAACATTCTCGAAAGTCCTGGAGTCGGCCGGACTGGCCGTGCGGTTAAAGGCGCTGCAGTCTGGAACCGCAAGACCGCTACGGTCGCAGGTTCGAATCCTGTCTCGGGCATGGATGTTTGTGATGTCCTTAGGTTAGTTAGGTTTAACTAGTTCTAAGTTCTAGGGGACTAATGACCTCAGCAGTTGAGTCCCATAGTGCTCAGAGCCATTTGAACCATTTTTGAAAGTCCTGGAATTCCCAGGACCGATGTCTCGTCAGTATCAATGTCGATAGCAGACAAAAACTGTATGGATTCTCCCTTCCCGGGATTGATGGACTGTCTACATACATAATTAAGTTTATAGGGAACCGTAAGAACGTAAGTCCTACTCTCACCTGGCCAATATTTTGTACATGAATTGTTATTGAATGCCATAATTGTATACGATTTTATTGATGTAGCTAAATCTACATTTACTCTACAATTCACAATCGAGTGCCTGGTAGAGGGTTCATAGAACCACCTTCAAGCTGTTTCTCTACCGTTCCATTCTCCAGCAGCGCGCTCGAAAAACGAACACTTAAGTATTTCCGTGCGAGCTATGATTTCTCTAATTTTATTACAGTGATCATTTCTCCTTATGTAGATTACCGCCAACAAAATATTTTCGCATCATGAGGAGAAAGATGGTGACTGACATTTCAAGAGGAATCCTGCAGCATCCATAAAAGCCTTTATTTTGAAAGGGTACAGTACTGCCTGACGTTGAAATTAGGTACAACATACTTCATTATTTTTGTCAGAACAACACATTTTTTTTGTAAAATAACTCAATTTCAGTTAATACAGCGAAGCCGAATACCAGTGTGGGAAAGAATGACAATTTATTTATTTAATTGATCACATCTGCACTCCCACAAAGTAAATCCCTACATCCAGTTTGGTGAGATCTGTGAAATGAATGAATGTATGGTCGTCTGCTAACCGCAGATAGTGAATGTGAATATATGATTATCTTTGAGACGATCCTTTGGCCACCTTTGGTGGGACCAAAGAGATGAAATTTACCTGAGCTTTGAGCACCTGAAATGTGGCTGACCAATACGGTAGCAAGGTGCTCCCCCACTTCAGCAGAGGTGCGAGAGGACCTCAAGAACGGCCATGTTTCAGCACTCTGCCGCTGGATCTTGTGCTGTTAAGAACTGTTTTAGTTGTGCTCCGTAAAGACAAAATAGTGGAGACATGGTATGCATGTGGAATATTTAAGAGTAGTTTGAAATAATAATTTCTCTATTTCAGGAACTTTTGTGGGGAGAATTAAATGTCAGGCAGGTAATATTAATGGGATTGTAGTAATCTTCGGAAGTGACCAACGGTCACAATGAAACCACGTGTAGCAATAAGTTGAAATACTTCCGTGTGCTTAAGTTAAGCTGAATTACTAGCGTGTGCACAATAAGCTGAAATATTTAAGAAATAGCGTGTGTACCATAAGTTGAAATATTTAAGGAATGGCGTGTGCAGGACTTGAAATTAGAGACGAGTACTTCCACGTGGTGAGTACTGTGTGAGTCTCAATCTGTGTATGAGACAAAGGATAAAGAGAAGTACTCGTCCATGGTATCAGTTGAGGACTCGCGTGTGTGATGAATATGTTCTTAATATTACTTTGCGTGATATGATTCCGTGTGACGCTAGATTCAAACTCTGAGAGAGAAGCAAGGTGAGTCGGCCGTCTATCCAGCAACGCCACTTGGCTTGTATTGCACAGGAAGACGTGCATATATCTCCAGAGTTCATAGTAGGAAAATAGAATTACGAAGTGGGGCAGTGTCGTGTGAAACTGGGATAAATATTAATTGAAGTGGGAAAGCTGAAAGTGATAATGTTGTGACTATTCCCTGTGTAGTATTTCATATTGTAGTATGGTGTATGTCATGTAATTTGGGTATGTGTGGTTTGCATGGGAGAGTAGCGAGGTAGTTCCAAAAGATTAGTGGGTTATGCGTGTTCCTTTTGTACTGCTCGGTCTGGAGGAAAGTTTCGTGATGATGATTGTGAGAGTCGAAGTGTGAGAAATAATAAAAGATCCACCATCCTATCCAGAAAGTGCACTGTAGCGTTAAATAATTACGAGACCATAAGGTAGAGAAACACCAATGTTAAGCCATGCTCACTGGGCGGAATTTCTCATGTGTTATTGTTGTAGGTTATAGAATTTGTGTGTTTAGGTTATAGAATTTATCGGAATAAATAAGATAGTGAAAAAAAAAGATTGGTGGGCTTTTCCTTCGAATTGTATGTTGTCATGATGTCCTGAATTTATAATGTGTGCGCCATTCATATTCAGTGCGGTGGCCACGTGTTGATAAAAGCCGTTAAATAAAAGACATAAAGAAAACGTGGTATTGCCAGTGCGTAGTGAACAGTCTGAGTTCTGTAAATCACTGATGGTTGTGCGTTTCCGTTGCGTATTATTCATACAGGAGGTTAATTTGTGACTTAATTGTGAGTACGAGAGTTCATGTTACTCAATAAAAAGAATGAATCCACTCGCTTGGTAGACCACTCATCTTGCAGGCCTGACTGCTTGATGCCACAGTATGAGCAAGGCATGTGGGTGCCTCTCAATTTAAATGATTGCTACCCCAATTCGCCTACCATATCCGTGGCACCCACCCCGCTATTTGGCCATAATGTAAAACGAGCTCCCCTTCTTTGAACCTTCTCGGTGTGCTTCGTCAATCCTATCTGATGCGTATCCCACACGGTGCGGTAATACTCACGACGAAGGTGGGCAAGTGTAGGGTATGCAGTCTCTTTGGTACACCTGACCATTTGCTAGGTGTTCTGCCAATAAACCGCAGTCTTTGGTTCTCTTTCCTCACAACTTTATCTACACTACTGGCCATTAAAATTATTACATCAAGAAGAAATGCAGATGACAAACGGGTATTCATTGGACAAACATATTGTACTAGAACTGACATGTGACTACATTTTCAAGCAATTTGGGTGCATCGATCCCGAGAAATCAGTACCCATAAGAACCACCTCTGGCCGTAATAACGGCCTTCATGCACCTGGGCATTGAGTCAAACAGAGCTTGGATGGCGTGTACAGATACATCTGCCCATGCAGCTTCAACACGATACCACAGTTCATCAAGAGTAGTGACTGGCGTATTGTAACGAACCAGTTGCTCGGCCACCATTGACCAGACGTTTTCAGTTGGTGAGAGATCTGGAGAATGTGATGGCCAGGGCAGCAGTCGAACATCTTCTGTGTCCAGAAAAAGACCCGTACAGGACCTGCAACATGCGGTCATGCATTATCCTGTTGAAATGTAGGGTTTCGTAGGGATCGAATGAAGGGTAGAGCCACGGGTCGTAACACATCTGAAATGTAACGTCCACTGTTCAAAGTGCCGTCAATGCGAACAAGACGTGACCAAGACGTGTAACCATCACGCCGGGTGATACGCCAGTATGACGATGACGAATACACGCTTCCAATGTGCGTTCACCGCGATGTCGACAAACACGGATGCGACCATCATGATGCTGTAAACAGAACCTGGATTCATCCGAAAAAATCACGTTTTGCCATTCGTGCACCCAGGTTCATCGTTGAGTTCACCATTGCAGGCGCTCCTGTCTGTGATGCAGCGTCAAGGGTAACCGCAGCCATGGTCTCCGAGCTGATAGTCAAGTTGCCGCAAACGTCGTAGAACTGTTCGTGCAGATGGTTGTTGTCTTGCAAACGTCCCCATCTGTTGACTCAGAGACCGTGACGTGGCTGCACGATCCGTTACAGCCATGCGGATAAGTTGCTTGTCATCTCGACTGCTAGTTATACGAGGCCGTTGGGATCCAGCACGGCGTTCCGTATTACCCTCCTGAACCCACCGATTCCATATTCTGCTAACAGTCATTGGATCTCGACCAACACGAGCAGCAATGTCGCTATAGGTACACAGCAATCGCGATAGGCTACAATCCGACCTTTATCAAAGTCGGAAACGTGATGGTACGTATTTCTCCTTCTTACACGAGGCATCACGACAACGTTTCACCAGGCAACGCCTGTCAACTGCTGTTTGTGTATGAGAAATCGGTTGGAAACTTTCCTCATGTCAGCACGTTGTAGGTGTCGTCACCGGCGCCAAACTTTTGTGAATGCTCTGAAAAGCTAATGATTTGCATATCACAGCATCTTCTTGCTGTCTATTAAATTTCGCGTCTGTAGCACATCTTCGTGTGTAGCAGTTTTAATGGCCAGTAGTGTATGTGGTCGTCTCAATTTACGTTGTTCGTAATTGTTATTCCTAAGTATTTGATTGAATTCACAGGCTTTAGGTTTCTGTGATTTGCCATGTAACTGAAATTTAGCGGATTTCTATTAGTAACCATTTGCGTGACTTCGCACTTCTCATTATTTAGAGTAAATTGCCACTTGTCACACCATACAGATATCTTGTTTAAACCTTTTTGCAGTTGGTTTTGATCATGTGATGACTTTACAAGGCGGTAAATGACAGCATTATCTGAAAACAGTGTAAGAGGACTGCCCAGATTGTCTCCAAAATCTTTTATACATATCAAGGACAGCAAAGGGCGTATAACACTCCTTGGGAAACGACCGATATCACTTCTGTTTTACTCGATGACTTTCCTTCAGTCACTTCGAACTGCGATCTTTCTGGAACGAAATCACGAATCCGGTCGCACAACTGAGACGATACTCCTTTTGGCACGCAATTTGATTAGGGGCCGCTTGAGAAGAACAGTGTCAAAAGCCTTCTGCAAATCTAACGTATGGAATCAATCTGACATCCCCTGTCAATATCACTAATTACTTCGTGTGAAAAAACAGCTAGCTGTGATTCACAGGAACGATTTGGGCTAATTGTCAATAAATCTTTTTCTTCGAGGTAGTTCATAATGTTCGAACATAATATATGTTCCAAAATCCTACTGCATATCGAAGTCACTGATAAGCGTCTGTATTCAGCGGATTATTGCTGTTTTTTTTCTTGAGTACTGGGGTGTCCTGTGCAACTTTAGCACCGGTCTTTGAACGAGCAAGTAGTTGCATATATTACTAGGTGTGGAGCTATTGTACTATCATTCTCTGAAGGAACCTAACTCTAATATAGTCTACACTGGAGGCTTTGCCCTTATCGAGTGACTTAAACTGTTTCGTTACACTCAGAACATCTACGACTAAGTTACTCATGTTAGAAGTTGCCCTTGATTCGAATTATGGAATATTTACTTCGTCTTCTTTGGTGAAGGAATTTCGGAATACCGTGATAGTAACTCTGCTTTAATGGCAGTGTTGTCAGTGTTATCACCATTGTTATCGGACAGTCAAATGAAATGTCGTGTGGCGAGGGCCTCCCAGCGGGTAGACCTGATCGCTTAGTGCAAGTCTTTTGAGGTGACGCCACTTCGGCGATATGCGCGTCGATGAGGAAAATGAGGATGATGAAGACGATACAAACACACAGTCGCTCAGTGGAGAAATTCTCCAACTCTGGGAATCAAACGCGGGCCCTCCGGCATGACAAGCCGGTGCGCTGCTGTCTACTCAGCTACGGTGGTGAACTTACCGGACAGTGAAGGCATTGACTGTGTCATGCCACTGTTGTACTTTTCACATGACCAGAATTTCTTTGCATTTTCTACCAGATTTCAAGACAGAGTTCCGATGTGGAAACTGTTACTACCATCTAGCATCATGTTGTTGTTGTAACTAAAATTGATAATGAAATGAGTACTTCAAGCAGGAACAGATTGTGGACGAAAAAGTGGATCTGCAGCAGGTAAATACACTAAAGGCCATTAAAATTGCTACACCACGAAGATGACTTGCTACAGACGTGAAATTTAACCAACAGGAAGAAGATGCTGTGATATGCAAATGACTAGCTTTTCAGAGCAATCACAAAAGGTTGGCGCCGGTGGCGACACCTACAACGAGGTGACGTGAGGAAAGTTTCCAACCGATTTCTCATACACAAACAGCAGTTCACCGGCGTTGCCTGGTGAAACGTTGTCGTGATGCCTCGTGTAAGGAGGAGAAATGCGTACCATCACGTTTCCGACTTTGATAAAGGTCAGATTGTAGCCTATCGCGATTGCGGTTTATAATATCGTGACATTGCTGCTCGCGTTGGTCGAGATCCAATGACGATTAGCAGAATATGGAATCGGTGGGTTCAGGAGGGTAAACGGAACGCCGTGCTGAATCCCAACGGATTCCTCTCACTAGCAGTCGAGATGACAGGCATCTTATCCGCATGGCTGTAACGGATTGTGCAGCCACGTCTCGATCCCTGAGTCAACAGATGGGGACGTTTGCAAGACAACAACCATCTGCACGAACAGTTCGACGTCGTTTGCAGCAGCATGGACTATCAGCTCAGAGACCATGGCTACGGTTACCACTGACACTGCATCACAGAGAGGAGCGCCTGCGATGGTGTACTCAACGACGAACCTGGGTGCACGAATGGCAAAACGTCATTTTTTCGGATGAATCCAGGTTCTGTTTACAGCATCATGATGGTCGCATCCGTGTTTGGCGACAAATCGGTGAACGCACATAGGAAGAGTGTATTCGTCATCGCCCTACTGGCGTATCACCCGGCGTGATGGTATGGGGTGCCATTGGTTACACGTCTCGGTCACCTCTTGTCCCCATTGACGGCACTTTGAACAGTGGACGTTACATTTCAGATGTGTTAGGACCCGTGGCTCTGCCCTTCATTCGATCCCTGCGGAACCCTACATTTTAGCAGGATAATGCACGACCGCATGTTTCAGGTCCTGTACGGGCCTTTCTGGATACAGAAAATGATCGACTGGTGCCCTGGCCAGCATATTCTCCAGATCTCGCACCAATAGAAAACGTCTGGTCAATGGTGGCCGAGCAACTGGCTCGTCACAATACGCCAGTCACTACTCTTGATGAACTGTGGTATCGTGTTGGAGCTGCATGGGTACACGCCATCCAAGCTCTGTTTGACTCAATGCCCAGGCGTATGAAGGCCGTTATTACGGCCAGAGGTGGTTGTTCTGGGTCTGATTTCATAGGATCTATGCACCCAAATTGCGTGAAAATGTAATCACATGTCAGCTCTAGTATAATATATTTGTCCAACGAATACCCGTTTGTCATGTGCTTTTCTTCTTGATTTAGCTATTTTAATGGCCAGTAGTGTAAATAACACAGAGTATACGGAATTAGTGGACGGGAGGGGTGGTTGCTATGTAAAGGAGATCATTTGGGCGTGGATATTTGACGACGTAACAAAAGAAGGCAGTAGCAAACACCTTCCACAAGAACGTGATCACGGCAGGAGCGCGGCATTCTCAGACTGACTGCGATTTTCGACTTAACCGAATATCCGCGGACGCAGGAGCACGTTACCGTATAGCAAATAGGGCGCCTGAGTATCCGGTAGTAATGACGGTAGTTACCACTCGTCAGGCCATAGAGCACGTGGTCGGCGGGCAGGGCGCTCCAATTAAACGGTGGGGAGCGCAGGACAGGGCCTCATTTTCTCAAGTATGTGCTTGGCCCGGAGCCGTACCGCTCCACAACCTGTGAAACGACTCCTAACGATATAAAAATTAGCTGCCATAAAAACGGCTGGCCCGGCGGGAAATGAAGTTGCACGGGTGAGCGCCCGCTTCAGTCGGCGATGGTGGGCGGCAGAAGGGATAGCGCGGACGTGCCGCTACAGGTAGCAGCAGCAGCGGCAGCAGCAGCCGCCGTAAACAAAAATCGGGAAAAAATAACGAGGGCCGAGAGCGCGCCCGTAGAGCGCTCTGGCCGCCTTCTGGCCAACAGCGTCAATTAAAACGTCCGGGTGAGGCCAGCCGCGAGGTTGGCTCGTAAAGCTGGGCAACGCTTCTGCTGGCAGCAGCAGAGGGGGTAAAGCGGTGGTAGGGGAGGTGCAGAAACCGGAACGTACTACGCTGAGAGCGCGGGGGATGTTGTGCAAACCAATCGCCGTACCTGGAGGGTGTAATGGTTCTTTATTGGCGAAACCATTACCACCCGCCAACCCAATTTTTCGATACCGTAGATTAATGAATATTTTTCTACGTAATGTCTCATATTTCTCACTCTATTCAAATTTGGTTTCATTTTTATTTGTACGTAAGTCGATATTTTGATATGTTGAAATCGATATAATATCTAGTGTGAATATATTTGTACTTACTGTTATCTTTGAGGCTGGCTTGTGACTTTTGGCGCGGAAGCGTACAGAGTAGTCAAGTTCTTGTGTTGAATATGAATAGTCTTGACTTTGTGTTGGACATGAAAAGATGAGTCTGAGTTGTGGACAATGAAAGTGTTGTGAGTTTTATTAAGAGCAGTAACGGCTGCGAAATTGTATGGTGAACTAATGTTTTGAACATTGTTGTTGTTGTTGTGGTCTTCAGTCCTGTGGCTGGTTTGATGCAGCTCTGCATGCTACTCTATCCTGTGCAAGCTTCGTCATCTCCCAGTAACTACTGCAGCCTACATCCTTCTGAATCTGCTTAGTGCATTCATTTCTTGGTCTCCCTCCACGATTCTTACCCTCCACGCTGCCCTCCAGTACTAAGTTTGGGATCCCTTGATGCCTCAGAACGTGTCCTACCAACTGATCCCTTCTTCTAGTCAAGTTGTGCCACAAACTCCTCTTCTCTCCAATTCTATTCAATACATCATTAGTTATGTGATCTACCCATCTAATCTTCAGCATTCTTCTGTATCACCACATTTCGAAAGCCTCTATTCTCTTCTTGTCTAAACTATTTATCGTCCACGTTTCACTTCCAAACATGGCTACACTCCATACAAATACTTTCAGAAACGACTTCGTGACACTTAAATCAATACTCGATGTTAACAAATTTCTCTTCTTCAGAAACACTTTCCTTGCCATTGCCAGTCTACATTTTATATCCTCTCTACTTCGACCATCATCAGTTACTTCGCTCCCCAAATAGCGAAACTCCTTTACTAATTTAAGTGTCTCATTTACTAATCTAATTCCCTCAGCATCACCCGACTTAATTCGACTACATTCCATTATCCTCGATTTGCTTTTGTTTATGTTCATCTTATACCCTCCTTTCAAGACACTGTCTATTCCGTTCAACTGCTCTTCCAAGTCCTTTGCTGTCTCTGACAGAATTACGATGTCATCGGCGAACCTCAAGGTTTTTATTCCCCCCCCCCCCCCTCCCCATGGATTTTAATACCTACTCCGAACTTTTCTTTTGTTTCCTTGACTGCTTTCTCAATATACAGATTGAATAGCATCGGGGAGAGGATACAACCCTGTCTCACTCCCTTCCCAACCACTGCTTCCCTTTCATGTCCCTCGACTCTTATAACTGCCATCTGCTTTCTGTACAAATTGTAAATAGACTTTCGCTCGCTGTATTTTACCCCTGCCACCTTCAGACTTTGAAAGAGAGTGTTCCAGTTTTGAACATGTGAAAGGATAAAAAGTTTAATAAATGTGAATTTCTGTGAAAAGTGAATGTGAAGAATTATTTTCAAGTGACCGTTGTTTAAAAAAGTCCGAAGCACATTGCAATGAAAAACATAAATCATCAAATTAATCCTGAAAGATTGTCTTCGTAAGTTCTTCAAGTCGGCATAGTTAACATCCGAGTGCCTCTCGCACCAACAGCGATAGTCACGCTACCTAGACAACATTTTTAATTTCGAGCCAAAGCCAGAGCGAGATCGTCGTTGGATTGCAAATACAAGATAGTGATATTATTGTTAATTCTCTTCAGTGACTGTAATCAATTGATGTAGCAATACCTGCCACATTAAAGACCTTTTAGTTGCGCAATAAAAAGGTCATACTTTGAGTGCACGACGTGATAATTTTTTAACTAATTAACTGTTAGTGGAGGTATAGTTACAAGGGCTGAACCGGAACCGTCTTTAAAACAAAATTGCCGAGTTCAAATCAAAGTTTAAGTCAAGAAAGCGAAGCAACGGTTGTATTTAGTAATTTGCGTACTGGGATTTCCATACGAGATACGGACCGCTGGTGCAGCCGCTGGGCCGGATATTCATTTCCTGCCACGAACCAACGGCCATCCCCGTACGACGTGGCGGTGGGTACAGATTGTGCCCGGAAAGCTTTACTGCTTACTGAACTACGCACGAGCAGATTCAGCATTGCCTCGGCAAACAGATGTTGTGCAGGGTGTTCCGAAATTCCCATCTCAAGCCTATAGGACTTGTGGAGGGGAGTGATTACATAATACACTACTGGCCATTAAAATTACTACACCAATGCAGATGATAAACGGGTACTCATAGGACAAATAGATTATACTAGAACTGACATGTGATTACATTTTCACGCAATTTGGATGCATAGATCCTGAGAAATCAGTACCCAGAACAACCACCTCTGGCCGTATAAAAATGTACAAATGTGTGTGAAATCTTATGGGACTTAACTGCTAAGGTCAGCAGTCCCTAAGCTTACACACTACTTAACCTAAATCATCCTAAGGACAAACACACACACACATGCCCGAGGGAGGACTCGAACCTCCGCCGGGACCAGCCGCACGGACCATGACTGCAGCGCCTGAGACCGCTCGGCTAATCCAGCGCGGCCCTCTGGCCGTAATAACGGCCTTGATACTCCTGGGCATTGAGTCAAACAGAGCTTGGATGGCGTTTACAGGTACAGCTGCCCATGCAGCTTCAACATGTTACCACAGTTCATCAAGAGTAGTGACTGGCATATTGGGACAAGCCAATTGCTCGTCCACCATTGACCAGACGTTTCCAATTGGTGAGAGATCTGGAGAATGTGCTGGCCAGGGCACCAGTCGAACATTTTCTGTATCCAGAAAGGCCTGTACAGGAGCTGCAACGTGCGGTCGTGCATTATCCTGCTGAAACGTAGGGTTTCGCAAGGATCGAATGAAGGGTAGAGCCACGGGTCGTAACACATCTGAAATGTAACGTCCACTGTTCAAAGTGCCGTCAATGCGAACAAGAGGAGACCGAGACGTGAATCAATGGCACCCCATACCATCACGCCGGGTGATGCGCCAGTATGGCGATGACGAATACACGCTTCCAATGTGCGTTCACCGCGATGTCGCCAAACACGGATGCGACCATCATGATGCTGTAAGCGGAACCCGGATTCATCCGAAAAAAATGACGTTTTTCCATTCGTGCACCCAGGTTCGTCGTTGAGTACACCATCGCAGGTACTCCTGTCTGTGATGCAGTATCAAGGGTAACCGCAAGCCATGGTCTCCGAGCTGATAGTCCACGGAGCTGTAAACGACATCGAACTATTCGTGGAGATGGTTATTGTGTTGCAAACGTCCCCATCTGTTGACTCAGGGATCGAGACGTGGCTGCACGATCCGTTCCAGCCATGCGGATAAGATGCCTGTCATCTCGACTGTTAGTGATACGAGGCCGTTGGGATCCAGCACGGCGTTCCGTATTACCCTCCTGAACCCACCGATTCCATATTCTGCTAACAGTCATTGGATCTCGACCAACGCGAGCAGCAATGTCGCGATAGGTACACAGCAATCGCGATAGGCTACAATCCGACCTTTATCAAAGTCGGAAACGTGATGGTACGCATTTCTCCCTCTTACACGAGGCATCACGACAACGTTTCACCAGGCTACTCCGGTCAACTGCTGTTTGTGTATGAGAAATCGGTTGGAAACTTTCGTCAGGGCAGCACGTTGTAGGTGTCGCCACCGGCGCCAACCTTGTGTGAATGCCCTGAAAATCTAATGATTTGCATATCACAGCATCTTCTTCCTGTCGGTTAAATTTCGCGTCTGTAGCACGTCATCTTCGTGGTGTAGCAATTTTATTGGCCAGTAGTGTATTTGAATAGGAACTCATGTCTGGAAACGTACCGCTTCTATTCTACGACGGTCCTGCATACTTTATCGTCCTATAAAGCGCACTGGTTCCGTTCTTGGAGGCTGTGAAGCTGAATGTTCGTCAGCAAATGTGGTTGCAGCATGACAGTGCACCACCCCACTTCCCTTGTGAGTTTCGGACACATCTCAGTGGTGAAAGATGGGTAGGTCGAGGTGGTCCAACCACGGGGCTGCCACGATCGGCGGGTTTAGCCCCTCTGTACGTCCGCCCCCGGTAGCTAAGTGGTCAGCGCGACAGAATGTCGATCGCAAGGGCACGGGTTCGATTCCCGGCTGAGTCGGAGATTTTCTGGGCTCAGGGACTGGGTGTTGTGTTGCCCTAATCATCGTCATTTCATCCCCATCGACGCACAAGTCGTCAAGTGGCATCAAATCGAAAGACTTGCACCCGGCGAACGGTCCACCCGACGGGAGGCCCTAGTCACACGACATATATATGTATATATACCCCTGTGGACTACTTCTTGTGAGGTGTACATCTACATTAACGTGGATACTCTGCAAATCACACTTAAGTGCCTGGTAGTGGGTTCAATGAACCACCTTCGCGTTACTTCTCTATTATTCCAATCTCGAACAGCAGACGATAAGTAAACGAACCTCAATATATTTCCATGCGAATTCCGATTTTCATTATTTTATTATGGTGATGCTTTGTCCGTATGTATGTCGGCGTAAAAAAAAAAATATTTTCACATTCGAAGGAGAAAGTTGGCGATCGTAATTTCGTGAGAAGATTCCACCGCAATGAAAAGCGCCTTTGTTTTAATTATGTCCACCCCAAATCCTGTATCACGTCAGTGACACTCTGTACCCTATTTCTCGATAATACGAAACGTGCTGCTTTTATTTGAACTTTCTCGATGTACTCCGTTAATTTTGTTGCAGTTTTGATGTAAGTTGTTGTGTACCTATCGAGGAGAATTATTGTTATAAGGTAACTGGCAACACAATATTTTATATATGGTTGAATCTGCACGCAGTAATCTTAGTTTTCACGCAGTCATTGCTCTGTATTCGTTGTGGTTTGTCTGTAGGAAATAGAAAAAGGTAAAATAACGATAGTGCATATAATGTACCGCTATAAGTTTCCGATATTGTACTGGTAAAATTCAAGAAACTTGCTCGTATAGTGAACTTTAAAAAATCGTTTAGGATTATTAATGCAACATGTTTAAAAATAATGTGGTGAATTTTCTAAAGTGTTCTTTATCCTAAGCTATTAACTAAATAATTACACTCATGTTCAGTAAAAAGAGAACATGTTGAACGACTATAGATAGGGCGTACATATTCACAGGATATGTACATTAGTATGCTGTGCAGAAATGATTAGCATTTCAGTCACCTCGGATCAGAATGTGTCCTGTTGCCAAGTAGGTACGGGGTTAGCCATGGGCCCTGATAACTTGTTCCATGCCTGATGGTGTCGACGTGCATAAGGCGCGACTGGCGTCCTGGGGTGCAGCCATCCATATTGCATTCGCCTTGTTCCAAAGTTCATCTGTGGCGGTTGGCATTGGGACACAGCGTTGTACCCATCGTTTCACAAGTTCCACACATTTTCGATTGGCGACAAGCCTGGTGATCTGGCGGACTACGAGTAAAGACTGACATCCTGTGACACCAAGAAGATACGAGTTCGTGCTGCAACATGTGGTCGCGAATTGTCTTGCTGAAAAATGGCGTATGAGGTATTGTGCAGAAAGGCTATGGCTACAGGTCACACTGGTCACAGTGCCCTGGATACGCACCAGCTGTGACTTATGGTTGTACCCAGTAGCACCACACACCATAAGGCCTCGAGTTGGCGTTTCTATCATGTTTCTACACATTCGTCAAAGGTAGGAGGAGAAGTGGACGACGCGCACATAACCCATGCCGTTATAAACGGCGACGGAATATCACCACTGATAGTGTACAATATTCATCTGTTGCACCAGAGCCGAGGACGACGCAGATCCGTCCTGCAATGCCATTTTGATGAGGTGTCGGTCTTCTCGGGAGGTGGTCTGGATGGGCGATCTGATCCATCTCGTCGTGTTCTGCGGCCTTCTGCGAGCCATTCTGTTCACACCTGTTGCACTACCGAAACATTTCGTCCTACACGGTTCACCAATTTCCCTGATGGATGCATCACATTCCCTCATGCCAGTAATCTTTCAAACTCACTAATTTGACAGTACCGTTCGCGCACACTTCTGAGAGGGATCCTGCACGTCTGCTCAAGTCACACTGATCCATTTCTTTCGTTTTATAAGGACAACGAGAGCCGCTGCCACATTTTATCGGTAGGTGGCGTTGCGCCGCGATGTTGGCCTTGAACCCGTGGGCCGAAATGTTTCACATGCTAATTCTTTAGAACATACTAATGTAGATGTCCTGTGAATATGAACGTCCTGTCTCTAGTCGTCCAAGGTCTGTTTGTTCTGAACACGAGTGTATTATCTACCACAGTTCGGCAACAGAAAGGTGTTATGGAAAGTGGAGCACTCGTTTAGCTGTGATAGTGTATTGGTATAAGAATCATGAAAGAAGGTTGTATACATGGAAGAACCCTGAAGATACTAAAAGGTATCAGATAGATTATATAATGGTAAGACAGAGATTTAGGAACCAGGTTTTAAATTGTAAGACGTTTCCAGGGGCAGATGTGGACCATGACCACAATCTACTGATTATGAACTGTAGATTAAGACTGAAGAAACTGCAAAAAGGTGGGAATTTAAGGAGATGGGACCTGAATGAACTGAAAGAACCAGAGGTTGTACAGAGTTTCAGGGAGAGTATTAGGGAACGATTGACCAGGAATGGGGGGAAAAATACAGTAGAAGAAAAGTGGGTAGCTTTGAGGGATGAAATAGTGAAGGCAGCAGAGGATCAAATAGGTACAAAGACGAGGGCTAGTAGAAACCCTTGGGAACAGAAGAAATACTAAATTTAATTGATGAAAGGAGAAAATATAAAAATGCAGTAAATGAAGCAGGCAAAAAGGAATACAAACGTCTCAAAAATGGGATCGACAGGAAGTGCAAAATGGCTAAGCAGGGATGGCTAGAGGACAAATGTAAGGATGTAGAGGCTTATCTCACTAGGGGTAAGACAGATACTGCCTACAGGAAAATTAAAGAGACCTTTGGAGAAAGGAGAACCACCTGCGTGAATATCAAGAGCTTTGATGGAAACCCAGTTCTAAGCAAAGAAGGGAAAGCAGAAAGGTGAAAGGAGTATATACAGGGTCTATACAAGGGCGATGTACTTGAGGACAATATTATGGAAATGGAAGAGGATGTAGATGAAAATGAAATGGGAGATACGATACTGCGTGAAGACTTTGACAGAGCACTGAAAGACCTGAGTGAAAACAAGGCCCCCGGAGTAGACAAGATTCCATTAGAACTACTGACAGCCTTGGGACAGCCAGTCCTGACAAAACTCTATCATCTGGTGAGCAAAATGTATGAGATAGGCGAAATACCCTCAGACTTCAAGCAGAATGTAATAATTCCAATCCCAAAGAAAGCAGGTGTTGACGGATGTGAAAATTACCGAACTATCAGTTTAATAAGTCACAGCTGCAAAATACTAACGCGAATTCGTTACAGACGAATGGAAAAAACTGATAGAAGCCGACCTCGGGGAAGATCAGTTTGGTTTCCGTATAAATGTTGGAACACGTGAGGCAATACTGACCCTACGACTTATCTTAGAATAAAGATTAAGGAAAGGCAAATCTACGTTTCTAGCATTTGTAGACTTAGAGAAAGCTTTTGCCAACGTTGATTGGAATACTCTCTTTCAAATTCTGAATGTGGCAGGGGTAAAACACAGGGAGCGAAAGGCTATTTACAATTTGTACAGAAACCAGATGGCAGTTATAAGAGTCGAGGGGTATGAAAGGGAAGCAGTGGTTGGGAAGGGAGTGAGACAGGGTTGTAGCCTCTCCCCGATGTTATTCAATCTGTATATTGTGCAAGCAGTAAAGGAAACAAAAGAAAAGTTCGGAGTAGGTATTAAAATCAATGGAGAAGAAATAAAAACTTTGAGGTTCGCCGATGACATTGTAATTCTGTCAGAGACAGCAAAGGACTTGGAAGAGCAGTTGAACGGAATGGACAGTGTCTTGAAAGGAGGATATAAGATGACCATCAACAAAAGCAAAACCAGGATAATGGAATGTAGTCGAATTAAGTCGGGTGATGCTGAGGGAATTAGATTAGGAAATGAGACACTTAAAGTAGTAAAGGAGTTTTGCTATTTGAGGAGCAAAATAACTGATGATGGTCGAAGTAGAGAGGATATAAAATGTAGACTGGCAATGGCAAGGAAAGCGTTTCTGAAGAAGAGAAATTTGTTAACATCGAGTACAGATTTAAGGTCAGAAAGTCGTTTCTGAAAGTATATGTATGGAGTGTAGCCATGTATGGAAGTGAAACGTGGACGGTAAATAGTTTGGACGAGAAGAGAATAGAAGCTTTCGAAATGTGGTGCTACAGAAGAATGCTGAAGATTAGATGGGTAGATCACATAACTAATGATGAGGTATTGAATAGAATTGGGGGGAAGAGGAGTTTGTGGCACGACTAGAAGAAGGGATCGGTTGGTAGGACATGTTCTGAGGCATCAAGCGATCACCAATTTAGTATTGGAGGGCAGCGTAGAGGGTAAAAATCGTAGAGGGAGACCAAGAGATGAATACACTAAACAGATTGAGAAGGATGTAGGCTGCAGTAGGTACTGAGAGATGAAGAAGCTTGCACAGGACAGAGTAGCATGGAGAGCTGCATCAAACCAGTCTCAGGACTGAAGACCACAACAACAACAGCGTATCTAAATGGGGATCGTAAATTAAATAAATCTGCACGCATGTTAAATGTACCTACGGCAACAATTAAGAAGTGTGCTGAATGTAAAAACAAAAACGCAAACGGGGATGCAAAAGTTTTTGGCCGTAGTAATGTGTTTTCCAACGAAGCTGAAAACGAATTGGGAGAGTATTTTCTTACGTTTGAAGAAATGATGTCCAGTTTAAGCATGTCGGGGCGAGATGGCCGCCGAGTCGGTTGCAGTGTGATGTGGTTCCGCATTCAGGTGCAGAGTTTCTCGGTAAAAATTTGATTGTGGACACTGATTTTTAATTATCGTGTACCGGGAGTGTTATCTTACATAGTCCGTTCTCGTTTAGTCATTACATACTGTAAATAAAACAGAGAGAGTGATTAGAGTGCTTCTAGTGCGTTCGTCGTATGCAACGCGTCAACGGAGAGGCCGTCGCCCTTCTGCTGGCCGAGCGCGTGTCGGTTTCGCCAGTCAGCCGCGCCGGTTCTCGCGTGTGAGCACTCCGCGCCGCGCGCTGTGACACCGCACCAGCGCAGCGGAATCCGACGAGCCGGCAGCGGCCACCGGCTGCCCCTCGCAACACCGACTCAAAGGAAGGCCCCGGTGCTTGTTCGTGACGTCACGTCAGCTAGGCACGGCGAACGCCAGGTCTGTTGCAGGCATACTCATAATGGTGGTGTCTCCCTCTCTGGCACAGGAAAATGTGAAACTATTGACGCTAGTTGAACAACACACATTGTTCTGAGAGATTTCTGCAATCAATTAATTGTGCAGTTCATTGCACTTCCTTACAAATAGTGTACTCCTGAACTTAAATTTCCATCTGTTTTAAGGATTGACATACAAAAACAACTTCATGGTCCAGCAGCAACAGAATTCGTGCTTCTTTATCTTATTTGTAAATGTGAGGAAGTTACGTTTGTACTGGGTTGCTTTTACAAGAATCTGTGAACATATTGGTGCTCTTCTTTAGGTATCTTGGTTGACTATGGGATGAGGAGCACTGAATGTTGATGAAATATCTCGCGATTGTACACGTTGGGGGAGGGGGTGGGGGACAGAAGAAGAGGCAAAAGAGAGATACTTGTTTTATCAAATAAAATTTCTTTAGCTTATAAAGTTTCTCCTTTCAGTTGCAAGAGGGGAATATTTATCTTATCTAAAGTGCATGTTTAAAAAAGTTTAAGCTCAGCAGTATTTTCGATGTATAAAGCTATTTTGTTTCTTGTTTAGAATTCCTTTCGTTGAAAACGACTGTAGTGTAATGACTGGCAACAGTTCGACATTTACACGTGTAAATTAGTTCACATTTCCAGTGACGGTGTCAAACGAAAATAAATAAATAAATAAAAGAAACTAGTTCATTGTAAGGGGGTTGGGGTAAGTTTCGATAACAATATAGTTACTTGAATGTAAAATTTCCGAAGCTTGCAATGGGGCAAAGCATCTTCTCATATTGATCTACGTTTGTTCCGACAGGATTCAGTAATACAGAACTATGATCTTCATTTGTAGCTTTACGATAGCAAGAAAATCTTTCGTCTAAATAAAACTGCAGAATCGAAAACAATACCAAACATTGTGTCCAAAAATAAGATATTTATAGTGATAAGCACGTCAGGGCGTTTCTGCGTGCAACAAACCTGGCGTTCACCGTGCCTAGCTGTCGTGACGTCACGAACAAGCACCGAGGTCTTCCTCTCAGTCGGTGTTGCCCCGCGCCCCGCCGTCGACGTCAGCAGTAGCGGCCACCAGCTGTGCTCCCTGCTGTCGGTAAACAATCGCCTACCTACCTTCGGCCCTGGATTCCAGCCGATGAAGCAGCGACACCACCACACCAGAGGCCGACGGAAGAAGAAGGAAAGCGTGGGGTAAGGCGCTAGCTCGAGCAATCAACGTCACACCCGGTATGGAACACACGGAGGAAGAACTTGTGCCTATGTCCCCAAGTCAAAAGATAGCTGCCATAGCCAAAATATTGAGTGAAATAGGAGCAGAGTTAAAAGCTAATCATGTTTCATCTGTTCTGTTAACCGTCATTAGAGACAAAGTGTCTCCTTTGGCTTTCCAAATAACTAGCCTTGAAGCTAAACTGTCCTGCCTAAACGATGAAAATAGGGGACTAAGACTAGAACTACAGAGAGCCTCGAAACCAGTCAAAGACTTACAAATACAAGCTTTGCAAGAGAAGGCTGAGAAATTAGAGAACGAAAATAGGGAATTGAGTGTAGCGAACCAAGACTTGCAGCCACAAATAAGAGAACTAACTAATAAAATCACACAACAAGCACAGACAAAAGCACAGACACTGACATACGCTGCCGCCTTAACTACAGAGCCCAAAACCAAAGAGGCTCGAAGAATAGAACTGGCTAAAACAAAACAGGCCACAACCCTATATATCAAATCGACAGAAAATCAAGACACCAAAGCTGTTCGACAGACCATCACCAAGAATATAAAGCCCAGGAAAGAGAATATACATATAAAATCAATCAGAGCCACACAGACTGCAGTTATAGTAGAAACGGAAACACAGGAGGATTGTCGAAAAATAATAGAAAAGACTAACGACATGCACACCATTGTCTGTGAAGGACCGCGAAAACGCAAGCCACTCGTGGCAGTATATCACTTGCCAGATACACTTACTGACGAAGAGTTTCTAGAAAGCTTTTACAAGCAGAATCTAAGCGGTGACACCACGAAAGAAGACTTCAACAGAGATGTCAAAAGAAGATTCAAAACAGGGCCTAAGAAAAGGGGTTTCAGTCACCAGATACTGGAGGTCAGCCGACACCTGTGCAGAGTCCTTACAAGAAGACAGAGAGTCTACATAGACTTCGAATCACTTTCTGTGAAAGACTATACAGTAGTAAACCAGTGTTTTAAGTGTTGCGACCTAGGACATACGACTAAAACCTGCAGAAAAGCCGACGTCACGTGTGCCAAGTGCGGCAACCAAGGACACAAGCGCAGTGAGTGCAGGTCCGCGGTTTGCGTCTGTATCCCCTGCATATACAGAGGCCGCGTCTGCAATAAAACAAAAGGAGGTGATTGTCAGACCTATAAACAGTTGCATGACCGGCTCCTGGACAGTATAGACTATGGCAGCTAAAATCAGCACACACACAAGAAACACGAACGCCCAAAGCCAATCACCCAGAACACATAAATACAAATCACCGTCAAAATTACAGAGAAGCTACCAAAGAGCAATTTTCTGGAGAAGACAAATGTATCTTCTGCCGGAGAATTACGTCGATAATGAACCCATCCCGCCCCTAACACACTCAACGACTTTACAGGATAGCTGCAGTAATACGATAGAATATATAGATGACATGACAATCTGTGGCTCCATCCACTACGAGGTGGCAAAGCAAATTAAAAGACGATTACACCACTGGATAAACTTCCAAATAACATTAACGCAGAGGATAGATGAGTTGGAAGATGAGCTTACATATATTGTGCACAAAAAAATGTACAAACAAAACCGACATATCCCCTCACAATTTCTCCCAGCCGAAGTACATCACACCACACATACACAGGATGGACACAAACCAGAATCATCATCACATGGAAAACCCTACAACACACGTAAATGTGAATAGTACATAAAACCAGTCAGATTTGTCTCGGGAGGCACCCTCCACCCCGGGAAAGAGGAACAAGGAACAGACAGGTACGCAGTCCCTGAATCAAAACACGTCGAAACACTTATGCCACAGACCAATACAAAACTCAAAACTACCGGACCCAGACTTATAAAAGTAGACCAATTAGATGAGGACAAATCTGAGGGAGAGACATGTGACATTTGCAACGATGTCAACGTGCGTCTAGCAACAACCTCCACTCCAAACATAAACAAAGACAACATAACACATACAGTCAGTACCATACAAATCACCACCATCGCCGACACCACGCCAGCAAGCACCACCATCAGTGAAAAACGTGTGGATACAAACAGCATTGCAGAAGCGTGTGACAAAACGAAAAGTAACCCTTCGACATCCCAAAGAGGTCTTAAAATGTCTCCCAATCAGCGGCCAACATCAAGCCACAACCCGTCTAGTACCACCTCAGAGACCGCAACAGAAACCAGCACCAACAGCAAGCCAGCTGCATTTAATTATGATAATTTAGAACTTAACTTACTTTTAAGTAGGCTAGAGAAAAAAGAGATACTGCAGACAGCGCAGCGGATGCTACTTAGATTGTGCCATCCAAAGGGAGATTCTCTCTGTTTTCCACTAACTGAGCAAACAGACAGAATCATCCTAAGTACAGAAAATATTCCTACATCAGCAGAGCCGCTGCTCGATCTCATGCTCCAGGTCTGCCTGCGCAGGTCAGAATTATTCGACTTGGACAAAATATATATACGAGGTGCATTCAAGTTCTAAGGCCTCCGATTTTTTTTCTAACTAACTACTCACCTGAAATTGATGAAACTGGCGTTACTTCTCGACGTAATCGCCCTGCAGACATACACATTTTTCACAACGCTGACTCCATGATTCCATGGCAGCGGCGAAGGCTTCTTTAGGAGTCTGTTTTGACAACTGGAAAATCGCTGAGGCAATAGCAGCACGGCTGGTGAATGTGCGGCCACGGAGAGTGTCTTTCACTGTGGGAAAAAGCCAAGTCACTAGGAGCCAGGTCAGGTGAGTAGGGAGCATGAGGAATCACTTCAAAGTTGTTATCACGAAGAAACTGCTGCGTAACGTAAGCTCGATGTGCGGGTGCGCTGTTTTGGTGAAACAGCACACGCGCAGCCCTTCCCGGACGTTTTTGTTGCAGTGCAGGAAGAAATTTGTTCTTCAAAACATTTTAGTAGGATGCACCTGTTACCGTAGTGCCCTTTGGAACGCAATGGGTAAAGATTACGCCCTCGCTGCCCCAGAACATGGACACCATCATTTTTTCAGCACTGGCGGTTACCCGAAATTTTTTTGGTGGCGGTGAATCTGTGTGCTTCCATTGAGCTGACTGGAGCCTTGTTTCTGGATTGAAAAATGGCATCCACGTCTCATCCATTGTCACAACCGACGAAAAGAAAGTCCCATTCATGCTGTCATTGCACGTCAACATTGCTTGGCAACATGCCACACGGGCAGCCATGTGGTTGTCTGTCAGCATTCGTGGCACCCACCTGCATGACACTTTTCGCATTTTCAGGTCGTCATGCAGGATTGTGTGCACAGAACCCACAGAAATGCCAACTCTGGAGGCGATCTGTTCAACAGTCATTCGGCGATCCCCAAAAACAATTCTCTCCACTTTCTCGATCATGTCGTCAGACCGGCTTGTGCAAGCCCGAGGTTGTTTCGGTTTGTTGTCACACGATGTTCTGCCTTCATTAAACTGTCGCACCCATGAACGCACTTTCGACACATCCATAGCTCCATCACCACATGTCTCCTTCAACTGTCGATGAATTTCAATTGGTTTCACACCACGCAAATTTAGAAAACGAATGATTGCACGCTGTTCAAGTAAGGAAAACGTCGCCATTTTAAGTATTTAAAACAGTTCTCGTTCTCGCCGCTGGCGGTAATATTCCATCTGCTGTACGGTGCTGCCATCTCTGGGACGTATTGACAATGAACACGGCCTCATTTTAAAACAATGCGCATGTATCTATGTCTTTCCAGCCCGGAGAAAAAAAATCGGAGGCCTTAGAACTTGAATGCACCTCGTAGATCATGTAAGAGCACACGGACGAACATATTTCAATTACTCACAGACTGGCAGTAAATGTTTTGTACACGTAAAACACCCAGAACACATAGACAAAAAATGAATATCTTAGAACATAATACAAAAAACAGTACGACAGTCACCGTGGAAATCCCTAAAATAGCACAAGACTTGCAGGCAGACATCATGTGCATACAAGAACCTTATAATAGTAATGGGCAACTGATATGTCTACCAAAACATGCTACCACAATAACAGGCAGAAATGACTGTAAGGCTGCAATAGTAATTCTAAACAGAACTTATAACATAATTAAGGTAACACAGTTATGCAATCAACACTTGGTTACCAAAGAGATAACTAACGGGAACGTCACATGGGTTATTGCATCCATGTACGCCCAATACACCCATCAAATACAGCCGTACGCAGACTACATCAGAGACTAGTAATGTATGCCAGAGGCAAAAAATTTGTGATAAGTGCTGACATTAATTGCAGATCGACCCTCTGGAACTCAGACAGAACAGATGACAGAGGACGCATAATCACCGCTCTAATACAAGAAACACAATTACATGTAATGAATACGGAAGGACCTATACCAACATAAGCAGGGTTCGATGGTACGAGCAGTAATATCGACTTTACGCTAGCAAATAGTGCAGCAGTGGCATACGTAACAAACTGGACTACACGACAATATCACCAGTAGTTATTATAATGTCATAACATACACACTAACTAACACTCAGAACACAATGACCAAATCACACACCAGACACTTGCTGTTGCACAAAGCAGACTGGAACAAATTAGCGGAAATTATCCAACGACACGATCTAGAAAACATCAATGGAAGTATCGATTATAGAGCACACAAGTTAACACAGATAATACAACATGCACAAAACACTTCAATACCGACAGCAAAGAACACAAATTGCTCACCAGTACCATGGACCAACGAACTCACGAGACTCAAACAAGACGCAAGACGCAAACGAAAATTATATCAAAGGGCGATAGCAGAGAGGGACAGACTTGAAGCGTATAGGCATGCACATGACTGACCCTATACAACACGCATAGACAACAATGGGAGCTATTTGTAACAACTCAAACAGAGCAAAATATATAGGTGGAACCATACAAAATACTGACAGAGAAGATAAAAACCCCACTAGTTCTGGGAGCGCTAAGGGAGGATGACGGCACGATGACGAGGGGATGGAGGAATGCAGCGGAGTTTCTGCTGTATAAACTGCTCTCTGACGACGTTATCGATACAGACACACAATAATGCAACACTAAGAGAAAACCTACACACACCATGCAACACCGCAACTGTCACCTGTCCTTTTGCGCAAGAAGAGGTTGCGCTAGCAATCTCAGAGCTCAAAAAGATAAAAGCACCTGGACCAGATGGTATCCACTCGGAAACACTGAAAAAACTAGCACCGCAGATCACCCCGTTGCTAACAACGTTACTGAACGATGCTGGGCAGGGTACCTACAGTATGGAAAACCTACAAAGCAGTCATTATTAAGAAATCAGAGGACAGGGACCCTTCAGATCCAAAGACTTACAGGCCAATATACCTAATAAACACCCTAGCAAAGATTCAGGAGAAGCTACTGTATAAGCGCAACACACAGAGCTCTCAGGGGTATGAGCCAACACCAGTTCGGCTTCAGATCTGGCAGATCAATAGATGATGCCATCAACCAGGCCCTGCACATAGTTAACACCACAAAACAGAAATACGCCATGGCAATAATGATTGACATTGCCGGAGCATTTGATAATCTTTGGTGGCCCGCACTGTTTCAGAGGCTAAGACATGTGGAGGTACCGCAATCACTGTACAACAGTTTTCTGCTGTAAAGACCGAGTAGTCGAATGGCAGATGGACAGCCGGGAAGTAATTAAAAGAATTACCGAAGGGTGTCCTCAAGGGTCGATCTGCGGCCCCATCTTCTGGGACATAACAATCGAACCCCTCCTACAACTTCTGGATGGGTATGACAGGTCAGACGGAATTGTCGCCTACGCAGATGACCTATTAGTTGTAGTCACTGCCAACAACAGAGTCCAGTTAGAAGAGAAAGCCAGTGGAATACTACAAACAATTACTCAGTGGTGTCACTACAACAAACTCAGGATAGCCGAAAACAAAACAACATACACTTTACTGAAACGATCACTCGAAAGGAATCTTTCGGTTAAAATTGTGGACGCAATCATCAAACGAGCACACATTTCACGCTATCTTGGGGTACACATAGATGAAAAATTGAATTTCCACGAACACATAAGGCTAACAACAGACAAAGCAGAAAAAATACTACACAAACTGGTGAGGCTAAATTCAAGACAGTACAGACTACCTCTACCAGTCATACGTACATACCACTGTGCGCTCTTCGAATCAGTACTCAGCTTCGCAGCTTAGCACGTGGGCACATAGACTGAACGTGGTCACCAACAAAGCATCCGTCAGACGAGGGCAGAGAAATGTCCTATTTTGGCTATCTTGAGCTTTCGGTACCACCTCAGCGGATGCACTGCGTGTGGTGCTCGGAATATACCCCATAGATATCACGAACAAATACAGAGCTGCAAGGTACTGATTAAAGGTGGGGAGACTAGATAAGGTACACACAATAACCGGTGTGCCCATAGGGACGATACGTCACCTTAAAAGTTGGCGTTTGGATACATGGCAAGGTGAGTGGGAAGTAATTGATAAGGGACGTAGACTGCACGACTTCCTCCCTGACATAAGAGAACGGTTGAGAATGAGACATATCGATCCCAGCCGCGGTATGGTATATTTCTTAACCGGACACGGACCTTATCCCACGCACTTAAACTGCGTGAGTCTGAGGCAGACACCTACATGCACATGCGGGGAAGAAGGTTCCCCAGAACACACTGGCTTTTTCTGCGGGCGATACGCGAACAATAGACATACACTACACTTAGACTACACAGATACAGACATAGATATATACACAGCAATAAGAGAGAAGAACAATGGGCACAATTAAACGCACTGACAAACAGTATTTCAAAAACAACACATGAAGAGTACATGCGGGCACGACATAACACACATGCCTATGTGCAACGTAACAACAATCTCCAGAGGATGGACAGCGATACCCGAAGTGACAGCGAAAATAGTGACAAGGAGGACGAACAGGAGGAGGAAGCTGAGACGTGACAGTAAATAAGCAAAAGTGCTGGCGATCTAGCCACGAAAACACCAAATGCTGTACATGGATGGGCACCTAAATTAGTTAATAATAGGATTAGTAATAAATAGGATAAGCAACATTATTTCTCTACTAATAACCATTTGTATGTATGTGTGTGTGTGTGTGTGTGTGTGTGTGTGTGTGTGTGTGTGTGACTGGCGGTCAACGGCTCGAAGAAACCATTCCGAGGAATTCACCATCAGTCACATTCGGTGATGGTACTAACAAATCTCTCATCTATCCTATCTTCATTTTATATACTTCTTAGAAAACAACAAAATTTTATTAATATTTCAACCTTAAATAATTGTTATTTTGAAAAGTAACATTCTTTGTAAATATTGTAGATAAAACAAAAGGAAAGAAAACTGTAAAAAGATGAAAAACGAAAATTGTAAGATGTACGACCTGTTTTAAACATCAGGTAACAGGTCTATAATTTGGCAATAAATAAATAAAAATAAATAAATAATGTCGGACGTAAGAAAACTTGCGTTCGACATTGCAGAGCGAAACTAGTTGCCCCACAATTTTAATGCAGAAGAAACCAGTAAAAAAAAAAAAAAAAAAGAAATGTGGGGTGAAGGAGGACATTCAAGAACTATTGTGGAATCCGAGGGATATGACGAATGCTCAAAGCGCAACTTCAAGGCACAGTCAAGGAGCCTGTGAGCCGACAGACAGCTCATGCAAGAAAAAAGCTAACCGACGCAAAGGAGAAGAAATCTAGAACTACAGGTTAAGTTGTGAAAAGAAATTGTTTGGGGAAACTCTGCGGGTAAACTACCACAGAAACGTATTTATAAAACAGAGCAGTGGTATAGCGAGTTGTGCGAGGAAGATCGATTTGAAGAAATAAGATACATGAAATGGAAAATGTGGAGTCATGCGAAGTATGCAGGGGTGGGTAAAAGAGTGAAAATGTTATATTATAATACCTGCAAATAGTGATATAAGAGCCAAAATATGGAACATTTCCTTAAATTAGACTGGTACATATTTTTAAGGTCAGGGACATAGTTTATAAGATTGGTACAATTTATGCACCCACAAGTACAAATTAGAACACTGGTTTCCTAATTTGTACTACTTGTAGTTAAGATTGGTTCTTTAGATCAGATAGCAGGAACAATGTTCTTGCAGTACACAAAGCATTGTGTGAATAATTTCGTAGCCTACTGCTTAGGCTACAACCAGTAGAGCACCGATTCCTTAAAGAATCGAATGTCCATGTAAAAAACAACTTCAGACCCTTGCTTACTTTACAAATGAGTTAATGTGTTAAATATTTAACGTTCTGCATCTGCATGCATACTCCCCAAGCCACCGAACGATGCATGGCGGAGGGTATCCTTCACCACTACTAGTCATTTCCTTTCCTGTTACACTCGCAGAGGGAGAGACGAAAAAACGACTGTTTATATGCCTTACCTTCGTGGTCCTTACACGAAACCTACGTTGGCGGCACTAGAATTGACTGCATCAGCTTCAAACGCCGGTTCTGTACATCTCGACAAGAACGCCGCCCGCCTTGCAAGGATTTCCATTTGAGTTCCTGAAGAATTTCCGTAATACTTGCGTGTTGTTCGAACCTAATAGTAAAGAAATTGTTTCGATGTCTTCCTTTAATCCTACCTGGTGCGGATCCCAAACACTCGAGCAGTACTCAAGAATGAGTACCACTAGTATGCTACATGCGGTTTCTTTTACAGATGAACCACTTAATAAAATTCTCCCAATAATCCGAAATCAACTACCCACCTTCCCTATTATCATCCTTATAAGCTCGTTCCATTGCACATCCCTTTTCAACTTTACGCCTGGATATTTAACTGACGTTCTAATGCTCTGTTCGAAAATTATGGATTTGTTTTTCCTAGTCATATGCATTAACTTAAATTTTTCTACATTTAGAGCTACCTGCTGTTCATCACACCAGCTAGAAGTTTTATACAAGTCGTCTTGTATCCCCCTACAATCACAAACAGCAGCCGATTGCTGCTCACCCTCTCTGCCAGATCATTGCATATGAAATAACAGCGGTCCTATCACAGTTCCCTGGGGTAATCCTGAAGATACACTTGTCTCTGATGAACACTCGCCGTCGAGGACAACAATCTGTGTTCTGTTGCTTCAGGCTGTTTTCGAGCCATTCACATGTCTGGGGAGCTATTCCACAAGGTCTTACCTTAGTTAACAATGTGCTGTGGAGCACTGTGTCAAACGCTTTTCGGGAATCTAGGAATATCGAATCGGCCTGTTGCCCTTCATCCATAGTTCGCAGTGTATTGTGTGAAAAAAGAGCAAGCTGAGTTGCGCACGAGCGATGGTTTCTAAAATCACGCTGACTGCAAATTTATGATATTCCCATTGAGACTATGTCAATAATTCTGCAGCAAACTGATGTTAAGTATATTAGTATGTAAATTTTTGGGAACCGTTCTCTTACTCTTTATGCAGGAGTCAACTGTGCTTTTTTTCAGTCGCTTAAACTGGAACGTATAGCATGGAGTATGTAAGCGTGAAAGCGTTTAGGAAAGTTTTGAAATTATCTATAGAATTGGACGGAAGTCGCTAAGTGCTCCTATTCTCAAATATTGGATGACAAAAGTCCGGGTATCAGTGCGCCATCCCGGCTGCTGTGACTGAGCGGTTCTAGGCGCTTCAGTCCGGGACCGCGCTGCTGTTGCGGTCGCAGGTTCGCATCCTGCCTCATGCATGGATGTATGTGATGTCCTTAGGTTAGTTAGGTTTAAGTAGTTCTAAGTTCTAGGGGACTGATGACTTCAGAAGTTAAGTCCCGTAGTGCTCAGGGCCATTTGAACCATCAGTGTGCTGTCGCTTAAATTGATTCAAGACAAATGTACGGTTTCTAACTGTAATCCTTCTCTTTCTGTGTTGAATTTTTAACATCAAATTATAACTCTTAGTGAGCATATTATGACAGCATTTTCAGTTTTTAAATTCGGTCAATAATTACAAATTCGCTCAATAATTATGGAAAATACGCTGACGGAAAAAAGTCGCAACACCAAGAAGAAGTTGTGCGACATTAACGAAAGTTGATAGGTGTGCTTCCACATCTGAAAGATCATGTCTGTTCAAATTTCGCGACAGTCACATAATATCCAAGATGCTATTCTAGGCGGGTGTAAAATTAGTGTGCCCAACGGAAAATAATGAACGCTAAAATGATGATTTGGCCCTGTCTGAATATCCACCTCAAGCAGATCTTAGGATCTGTTAATGCTCTCTAACATATAAATTACAACCTAAAAATAAATGAATGATTAAGGCAACTGGTACTACTAAGTGATAAATGTTGTTTATTATTATACATTTATTGTAGATTAAAAAACAACCCTTTGTTACAAATGTCTATATTTCCTAGCTAAAATTTCTGATCAATTGCCCAACTCTGCCCCTTTTTGTGGCCACGCTATCCAACATAAATAACGCGAAACGACTGACATCTTCCACGTACCAAACACTAGAAGACACTACTTTCAAAGATGATCTGCGGTGGTGTGGAACCTCAATGGAAGTAAACTAGCGTGGTCACAGCTGTTTAGCTTTATAGCCCTAATAAGCCGAAGCAATTAGCAATATCACCGTATGTACTGCGTCCGGTTCGTCGGAGTGATAGTTCTCTTACGCGTCTGCGACGATGGAAGAACTCCAGCCACAAAATAAAACTCTTTCAAACACTGGGACGGCAGAATGCGGTCCTCTGACTAATATATAATAATACTGTCTTGTCCTTCCTGTGTTCTACAGACGAGAAACCCGAAATACCAGCCCCAAGGACAGAGTTCAAATAACGTGTGAATGTGTAAGTGTAGGGAGATCAAGTGCTCTCGATCACTGAGCGCTCCGTACTGAACGACGACTTCCAACCCTGTGGCGAAGTCCAGAATAGTATAAGTTCGGAACAGTACAGTGCCTAACCGTTGTAACTATAAACTCTCCTGAGAGCAAAGACAGCAAGTCTGCCTGTACCAGCAATACTGATACTGAGCGACCGTCACATACGGGTGCTCAAAAACGGAAGACCTCCTCCTCTCCACCGCTGGCTCCCTTCCCTTGTAACTGCAGAAGGCGAATCATACTCTCGAAACCTCGGAATATTCTCCTTCTCTGCAGATTCTTCCGAATGCCGACCAACCATATTATATAGTCTTTTGTCGTCTAGCGCGGAAGAAGGGAAATGGCTGGCTCTGAGCACTATGGTACTTAACTTCTGTGGTCATCAGTCCCCTAGAACTTAGAACTACTTAAATCTAACTAACCTAAGGACATCACACACATCCATGCCCGAGGCAGGATTCGAACCTGCGACCGTAGCAATCGCGCGGTTCCAGACTGAGCGCCTTAACCGCGAGACCACCGCGGCCGGCGGAAGAAGGGAAAACCTATACTCGTACAGTGGTACGCTTCTGAGTAAAAATCCTTGGAAATAACCCAGCCTGCGTGATTTTCTAGGTGACTCTTCCTCGTTCCTCTCAGCTGCGTCCAAGATTTGCAGAGTTCCCGGTTATCCTCCTGGTCACACTAGAATCACCGGCCGGCCGCGACTCTATTGTGCTCCTGCGCTCAGGTGCCCCAGCGTCCGTCTTGCTACTTCATGTTTTTAAGCAGGACAAACACACCTGTGTGGGCCTTCCACCCAGAGCTTGAGTTCCGCCTGCCGTTTCATCTCCACTGGCGTTACAACCTCTACTGGTATAGGCAATCATTCATAACACCTATTACTCCAAGTGGCACCTACTTCCCAACCCCAACAAAACAACCAGCACTATAATGCATCTCAACAACAGAGAGACACACAGAAAATTACAGATCTTTTCGAATGGCCAAAGCATAAGACATGAGGATAAGCGTAAATATTTGGGAGTGAAACTAGACAGGACCCTAACGTACAGCTCACACCTCGAAGACACAAAGCAAAAACTAAAATCCCGCAATGCTATCCTTTCAAAACTGGCTGGAACAACATGGGGATGTGGAGCGAGCACTTTGAGAACTTCAGCACTAGCCCTTGTCTACAGTGTAGCTGAATACTGTTCACCAGTCTGGAGGAGAAGTGCACACGTATCTAAAGTGGATGTCCAGCTGAGGGAGACAATGCGAATAATCTCGGGAACACTCAGGGCCACCCCCTGTGCATGGCTTCCTGTACTAGCGAACATAGAGCCTCCAGAAATCAGGCGATCACAGCTAGCCCTAAAAACCTACAGGAAAATTATAGACAACCCGGACCTCCCTATCCGCCAAGATCTGACACCGACAAACAGGCTTAAATCCAGATCACCCTTTTGGAAAATCGGTGAAGAACTACAAGCCTTTGAGCCGAGAACGGCCTGGAACGAAGTATGGTCGGCAAGTGAATTTAAGAACAAAAATTTAGTACACGATCCGAACAAGAAGATTGATGGCTTCAACCTACCAAGAAGAGTGTGGACAGCTCTAAACCGGGTCAGAACTAGTGTTGGGAGATGTAAACACCTGATGAACAAGTGGGGCCTGGCAGACAGCGCTGTATGTGAGTGCGGTGAAATACAGACAATGGACCATCTACTCGTGTGCAAAGTGTATGGCTATGGTGGTGAACTCATGGACATACATAGATTCAGTGACTCAGCCATAGAGTGGCTCAAAAACATATCTAATATAGTGTAGAATTACATTGTTTTCTTTTTTAGTATATACTGATAAGAATATTGTAAATTATGCCTCTGTGATGCCGAACGAGTAAATAAATACACTCCTGGAAATTGAAATAAGAACACCGTGAATTCATTGTCCCAGGAAGGGGAAACTTTATTGACACATTCCTGGGGTCAGATACATCACATGATCACACTGACAGAACCACAGGCACATAGACACAGGCAACAGAGCATGCACAATGTCGGCACTAGTACAGTGTATATCCACCTTTCGCAGCAATGCAGGCTGCTATTCTCCCATGGAGACGATCGTAGAGATGCTGGATGTAGTCCTGTGGAACGGCTTGCCATGCCATTTCCACCTGGCGCCTCAGTTGGACCAGCGTTCGTGCTGGACGTGCAGACCGCGTGAGACGACGCTTCATCCAGTCCCAAACATGCTCAATGGGGGCAGATCCGGAGATCTTGCTGGCCAGGGTAGTTGACTTACACCTTCTAGAGCACGTTGGGTGGCACGGGATACATGCGGACGTGCATTGTCCTGTTGGAACAGCAAGTTCCCTTGCTGGTCTAGGACTGGTAGAACGATGGGTTCGATGACGGTTTGGATGTACCGTGCACTATTCAGTGTCCCCTCGACGATCACCAGTGGTGTACGGCCAGTGTAAGAGATCGCTCCCCACACCATGATGCCGGGTGTTGGCCCTGTGTGCCTCGGTCGTATGCAGTCCTGATTGTGGCGCTCACCTGCACGGCGCCAAACACGCATACGACCATCATTGGCACCAAGGCAGAAGCGACTCTCATCGCTGAAGACGACACGTCTCCATTCGTCCCTCCATTCACGCCTGTCGCGACACCACTGGAGGCGGGCTGCACGATGTTGGGGCGTGAGCGGAAGACGGCCTAACGGTGTGCGGTACCGTAGCCCAGCTTCATGGAGACGGTTGCGAATGGTCCTCGCCGATACCCCAGGAGCAACAGTGTCCCTAATTTGCTGGGAAGTGGCGGTGCGGTCCCCTACGGCACTGCGTAGGATCCTACGGTCTTGGCGTGCATCCGTGCGTCGCTGCGGTCCGGTCCCAGGTCGACGGGCACGTGCACCTTCCGCCGACCACTGGCGACAACATCGATGTACTGTGGAGACCTCACGCCCCACGTGTTGAGCAATTCGGCGGTACGTCCACCCGGCCTCCCGCATGCCCACTATACGCCCTCGCTCAAAGTCCGTCAACTGCACATACGGTTCACGTCCACGCTGTCGCGGCATGCTACCAGTGTTAAAGACTGCGATGGAGCTCCGTATGCCACGGCAAACTGGCTGACACTGTCGGCGGCGGTGCACAAATGCTGGGCAGCTAGCGCCATTCGACGGCCAACACCGCGGTTCCTGGTGTGTCCGCTGTGCCGTGCGTGTGATCATTGCTTGTACAGCCCTCTCGCAGTGTCCGGAGCAAGTATGGTGGGTCTGACACACCGGTGTCAATGTGTTCTTTTTTCCATTTCCAGGAGTGTAAATAAATAAAGTAGCGCCACTATGAGGATCAAAATGAAGTTTGCTTTAAATGCAAGCTATTATCGCCGTGATCGTTTGTTACCTTTTGGACGGGACGTGGTGAGCCGATGTTAGTCAAGTATGCCTTTAAGGCGACAAAGACGCCATTATTAGCACCTGTCTGTGTGTGAACGAGATCATGTAATAGAACTACGAGAAGGATGTTCTTTCTGCGATAGTGGAGGAAGACTTGATAAGAATGTAGCCACTGTATATTATTGCTCGCAGTGGTGGTTACGGGAATCTACAGTAGTAAGAAGACCAGGCTCCGGACAGTGCAGTGGCAGTACCGAGAGGGAAGACGATCATTTTTGGCGCTTGGCTCTGGCAATTGGTATTGCAACTGCAGCAAGAATTTGAACAACAGTTGACACTACAGTGATACTATGAACTATTGCAAATCGAGTTACTTCAAGGAGAGCTCCGAACCAGACGTCATGTAGCGAGCATTACACTGATCCCAAAGCACCGCCATTTGCGACTTTAGTGGTGTCAAGCGAGAGCTCATTGGAGGGCTGGACTGAGGTACTTTGCGTTTTCTGATGAAAGCTGGTTCTGCCCGGGTGTCAGTGGTGGCCGCGTGCTGGTTAGAAAGAGGCCAGTTCAGGGCGTGCAACCAACCTGTCTGTGTGCTAGACACACTGGTCCCACATCTGGAATTACGCGGTGGGGTGCGATTTCGTATGACCGCAGGAGCATTCCCGTGGCTGTTCCACGCACCCTGACTGCAAATTTGTACGTCAGTCTGGTGATTCGACCTGTTGTGCTGCCATTCACGATTTGCATTCCAGAGGGTGTTTTCGAGCAAGATAACGGTCGCCCACATACCGCTGTTGTAATGCAACATGCTCTACATAGTGCCGACATGTTGCCCTGGCCTGCTCGATCACCAGTGCTGTATCCAGTCGAGCACATGTGGGACATCATCAGACGACAACTCCAGCGTCATTCACAAACAACGTTAACCGTCCCTGTATTGACCGACCATGTGCAATAGGCATGGAACTCCCGCCCAATAGCTGACATCCGGCACCTGTACAACACGATGCATACACGTTTGCACACTTTCATTCAATATTCTGGTGGTTGTCCTTGTTATTAATGTGCCAGCATTTGCAATGGCGTACCTCACTCTTGTAGTTAACCTGAGATGTTGCAACTTTAATCACTTACATATGAATCCTAGACAAAAGTACACTACTGGCTATTAAAACTGCTACACCAAGAAGAAATGAAGATGATAAACGGGTATTCATTGGACAATTATATTATGCTAGAACTGACATGTGATTACATTTTCACGCAATTTGGGTGCATTGATCCTGAGAAATTAGTACCCAGAACAACCACCTCTGGCCGTAATAACGGCCTTGATACGCCTGGGCATTGAGTCAGACAGAACTTGGATAGCGTGTACAGGCACAGCTGTCCATGCAGCTTCAACACGATACCACAGTTCATCAGCAGTAGTGACTGCCGTATTGTGACGAGCCAGTTGTTCGCCACCATTGACCAAACGTTTCCAATTGGTGAGAGATCTGGATGTGCTGGCCAGGGCAGCAGTCGAACATTTTCTGTATAAAGGAAGGCCCGTCCAGGACCTGCATCATGCGGTCCTGCATTACCCTGCTAAAATGCAGGGTTTCGCAGGGATCGAATGAAGGGTAGAGCCACGGGTCGTAACACATATGAAATGTAACGTCCACTCTTCAAAGTGCCGTCAATGCGGAGAAGAGCTGACCGAGACGTGTAACCAATGGCACCCCAACCATCACGCCGGGTAATACGCCAGTATGGCGATGACGAATACACACTTCCAATGTGCGTTCACCGTGATGTCGCCAACACTGATGAGACCATCATGATGCTGTAAACAGAACCTGGGTTCATCCAAAAAATGACGTTTCGCCATTCGTTCACCCACGTTCGTCGTTGAGTGCACGATCGCAGGCGCTCCTGTCTGTGATGCAGCGTCAAGTGTAACCGCAGCCATGGCCTCCGAGCTCATAGTCCATGCTGCAGCAAATGACGTCGAACTGTTCGTGCAGATGGTTGTTGTCTTGCAAACGTCCTCATATGTTGACTCAGGGATCGAGACGTGGCTGCACGATCCGTTACAACCATGCGGATAAGATGCCTGTCATCTCGACTGCTAGTGATACGAGGCCGTTGGTATCCAGCACGGCGTTCCGTATTACCCTCCTGAACCCAACGATTCCATATTCTACTAACAGTCATTGGATCTCGACCAACGATAGCAGCAATGTCACGATACGATAAACCGCAATCGCGATAGGCTACAACCCGACCTTTATCAAAGTCGGAAACGTGATGGTACGCATCTCTCCTCCTTACACGAGGCATCACAACAACGTTTCACCAGGCAACGGCGGTCAACTGCTGTTTGTATGAGAAATCGGTGGGAAACTTTCCTCATGTCAGCACGTTGTATGTGTCGCCACCGGCGCCAACCTAGTGTGAATGCTCTGAAAAGCTAGTCATTTGCATATCACAGCATCTTCTTCCTGTCGGTTAAATTTCGCGTCTGTAGTACGTCGTCTTCGTGGTGTAGCAATTTTAATGGCCAGTAGTGTTTTACCGAAATTTCATCACTCTACATTAATTATTTTTTGGTGTTGCCAGTATATTCGAAATGGAAGTTTCGTTGCCTTTGGAAGTCATTAGATAGGGAAACTGCTGCTGTTACTGTGTTCCGGGTTTGTAGATAGACGTTTATGGTTCAAATGGCTCTGAGCGCTATGGGACTTAATATCTGAGGTCATCATTCCCCTAGAACGTAGAACTACTTAAACCAAAGTAACCTAAGGACATCACACGCATCAATGCCCGACGCAGGATTCGAACCTACGACCGTAGCAGTCGCGCGGTTCCAGACTAAAGCGCCTAGAACCGCTCGGCCACCGCGGCCGGCGATAGTCGTTTAGTAACACTGAAAAATAAAATCTCAAAAGCGGTACAATTTAGGGATTTCTCCGCTACTTGGCGGACTCGGCGCGTGGAACGCCCTTCTTTGCATTTCGAGTCCCGGCCGTTTATTCACCCCGCGGCACTTCATCTAGCGGCAGGCAGGGCCACGGCGGGTCGCGCTGGAGTGTAGCTGGAAGTTCCAGTCCCGCGCGCCGGCTGTGGCTGGAATTATGCAAATCCGCAGGTGTGGCCGGCGCGGCGGCAGCACGCACCACCGACGGAGAGCAGCGAAGCGCCCGTTGATCGGAAATTTATGGGGACGCTGCGCGACGCTGCTCGGCGTGGCAGGACGCGGGCCGTTTTTTAATCACACCGCGGCCGCCCCGCGCTGCGTCTATAATTGCTTGTTAGTCCTACGAAATGGGAAAATAAAGACGGGGTGGCGCACTTGGCCATTCGTCGCACGCCGCAGCTGCCCGCATTCCGAGCACTCCTCCACTGCGACCGGCCGGCGTACTACTAAACACACCGAGGAACGAGCTCCCGGCCGCTCCACATGTAATTTTCTGGGCCCCCGTTCGATTCGCTGCTGCCGGTCGGAATAATTACAGTGCGTACAAGCCCCGTCGGAAAAATGGTGGCGTGTTGTCACGGGGAGGCTGCCGTCGTAAAAGGTGAGAGTGACGATCCAGAGGAAGTGGGTGTCGTTATGGAAATGGAGCGCATTTACGGGATATAAATGGCCGGATGATTTACTGATTTCGATACATTAGTAATGAGGTTGCGTATTATGCGAGTCGTTACCTCCAATAGGAGGACAGAGTTATTCGGACGCGATGCTTATGCAGGAGTACTTCGCGTGTTAGGGAGGCGTCAGCAAAGGTTGACACGAGTTATTTACGGAAGAATGGACGGACTGGTAGTAGCCGACTGGGAGGAATTTCAGCCGGCCGGGGTGGCCGAGCGGTTCTAGACGCTACAGTCTGGAACCGCGCGGACGCTACGGTCGCAGGTTCGAATCCTGCCTCGGGCTTGAGTGTGTGCGATGTCCTTAGATTAGTTAGGTTTAAGAAGTTCTAAGTTCTAGGGGACTGATGACCTCAGAAGTTAAGTCCCATAGTGCTCAGAGCCATTTGAACCATTTTTTTTTAATGAGGAATTTCACTTCTGCAGAAATTTAGGAACACGCTAGGCAGTGCAATCTCCACGACAGAGCTTAGACTGAAAAAAGGCAGTACTACATTTTTTGGATTTGCTAATTTACAGAGAGCTTTTGGTATTGCTGGCTGGTGAAATACACTTTTTCAAATTCCTAAGGTAGCAATCATAAAAGATGGTTAATCAGAGGTTATCTACAACATACACGGGGTGCGACAATAAAGTAATGTGACTGTTGTGAAAAAAATGTTGCTTACCGTTTTAGTGTTGTCTCCGTCAGAGTAGTTCCCTTCTGATTGCACACGCTTTTTTCCAGCGCTTCTGCCATTGATGGTAATATTTCTGGAACTCATCTTCTGTAATATCCTCCAAGACCCTCGTCACAGCTTTTTGGACATCATGTGTTGTTTTATAATGGTGTCCCTTGACCGCCGTTTTGACTCTTGGAAATAGAAAAAAGTCGCACGGAGCGATATCTGGTGAATAACGTGGCTGTGGTAGTACTGACATTTGTTTTGAGGTTAAAAATTGCTGTACTGACAGAGCAGTATGGGATGGCGCATTATCGTGATGCAGAATCCAATTATCAGCAATGTTGGCACGGACACGAAGAAATCTTTTACGAAGTCTTTCTAAAATTTCTTTGTAGTAATATTGGTTAACTGTTTCTCCAGGAGGCATCCACTCTTTATGAACAATTCCCTTGGAATAAAACAAGCACACAAGTATGCATTTCACTTTTGACTCTGAAATGCGAGCTTTTTTTGGTCTGGGTGATCCCTTTGAGCATCATTGCGAAGTTTGGCGTTTTGTCTCTGGATCGTACTGAAAAAACCAACTTTCATCACCAGTGATAACACGGCTCAACAATTCAGGATTGATTTCAATTTGCTCTAACAGATCGGCTGCCACATTTTTCCGAGTTTCTCGCTGTTGTGGTGTGAGGTTTCGGGGACTATTTTTGCACAAATCTTTCTCATACCAAGATCTTCAGTTATTATTAGACAAACCGTTTCTCGATTGATGTTCAGTTCTTCTGCAATCATTTTTACGGATAATCTTCGATCAGATCGTACGAGTTCACGCACCCTGGCCAAGTTGACATCCGTCCGTGAGGTTGATGGTCGTCCACTGCGGTCTTCATCTTCAACATTCGTTCTGCCTTCACTAAACATTTTATGCCAACAAAAAACTTGAGCTCTTGATATAACTTCCTCTCCAAAAGCCTTCTGAAGCTTACTGCAAGTTTTCGTCGCATTTTCACCCAATTTAACGCAAAAAGAAATGGCATACCGTAGCGCAATATTATGCGGTTCCATTTCCGTGACGAGAGACACAAACACGTGTTAACTTATTACATCACAACTCACGACTGACCAGTTGCATCGATGTGCCACTTGGACTAGAAGCAGCTTATAGACCAAGGTCAAAGATATTGTGCCTACACAAGCCTGCAGGGTTGCCACATCTTGCAAAGAAAGTCAGTCTCATTACTTTATTGTCACAACTTGTACACAAACCACACTTTTAAGATCTGAAGGATATAAAAGACAGGCAGTCACTGCGAGTGAGACTAAGTTACTCAGACTGCACATGGAGCAAGCAGTAAAAGAAACAGAAGAGAAATTTGGAAAGTGAATAAAATCCAGGGAGAAGAAATGAAATTGGAAGCTTTACCGATCTCGTAGTAACGTGATCAGGGACAGCACAGAACTTCATACATCAGTTGGATGAAACGGATAACGTCTTGAAAAGAAGTTATAAGATGAACATAAACGAAAGTGAAACAAATGAAATGGATTGTGGCAGAATACAATTAGCCTATCCGGGAGGAGCAAATTAGGATACGTGAGACGAACAGATATAGCTGAGTTTTGTTAGTTGGGCTGTAAAATAAAAGACGAAGGCCAATGTAAGCAGGATATAAAGTGCAAATTGGCAAAACAAGAAAAAATTTCTAAGAATGAAATAAGTGTTAGGAAATATTTTCTGAAAGTATTTGACTTCCGCCGGCCGGTGTGGCCGTGGGGTTCTAGGCGCTTCAGTCTGGAACCGCGTGACCGCTACGGTCGCAGGTTCGAATCCTGCCTCGGGTATGGATGTGTGTGATGTCCTTAGGTTAGTTAGGTTTAAGTAGTTCTAAGTTCTAGGGGACTGATGACCACAGATGTTAAGTCCCATAGTGCTCAGAGCCATTTGAACTTGACTTCCATGATGATAAATGGTGCACATAAGAACAGAAGAGAACCATTTGAAAAGTGGTGCTACACAAGAACGCTGAAAATTTAATGGTTGTATCGGATAACTAATGAAAGGGCAATGTATCTATACGGAAAGAAAAAAATTTATGGCACATCTTGACTAAAAGAATGTATCGTTTTGCAGCCGGTGTTCATTTCAATAAAAACCTCTCGAGTGTGTGACTGCATCGTATGTAGTAAAACTACCAACGTTTCTGCTGCCATTACACAACGCATTCATCAGGGCTCGTTTGATCCTTGAAGTGTCAGGGAGTCAGATGGGTAATGGAAGAACGAGTAGGGGAAGGGGAGCGTACAGTCTGTAGATGGTGGCCAAGGGTGGAGTACAGTAAGTAGGTTCAAGTGGTTGTAGATTGCAGTGGTTCTGTAGAGATCTTGCACAGGATAGAGTAATAAAGAAAGGTACATCAAACCAGTCTTTGGAACGAAGACCACAACAATAACGGGACGAATAGCTGCCTAGTTTGTGCCTCTGGGAATGTAGACATTTGAGTGACGCTAGGATCAACGCTAATCTCTATAGTGATTGTCGACAACTGATGCCGTTCGTGTGCTTTGGGTCATCTGATCCATTGGTTGCGTGCAGAACTCGAACAAATCTCTGGCTGGAAAGTGTTCCTGTTGACGAAAGATGCTCCATTTCCATAAGCTGCCAACACCCACCCTGTAGCTGTTGCGGCATGCTGCGAATTCAGAAGCCATAGGCTCGTTTGGGTGTAGGCATCTACGTATTCTTCTTGGAATATGCTAATGCCTGCTGGGAGGCTGAAATTCAATATAAAGACAACCACAATGGCCGACGTATCCTCCGAGAGAAAATTCAGCATGTGTACTTGAGCCGTGGTGCGCCTTTTCTGGCACACCAGCTGTTTGGCGCGACTATCGATTACCCGGCTATACTAGGATCTTTGCCCCTGTTGTGATCTCGCGGGTGTTTGCGGCTCGGGGCAGTCGGTGTTGGTCTCGCTACGAGGCGGAAGGACGTGCTTGCGTGGACGAAAGAGGAAAACACGCGTACTCCGCTAGCAGCGGCACGGCGGGTCGACCTCCTAAGCCGGTAGCGAGTTTGTGGTGGACCTGTCTGACGTCAACTGCGGGCGCCACTCGCCGCATTGCTTTGGTGCCTGTTTTCTCGGAGAGATCTATCTCTGGAGACCATCTCGAACAACGTTCTCCATCGAAGGTGTAAGTGATTTTGCTGCCTTCTTTTCGCTGAACGATTTGCGTTGCAGCGAGTGTACTTGTTGCTTTTAGAGCGAGTGTACTTATTGCTTGCTTGCCCTAATGTACGTGTTGTTGAAATAAGAGCAGCCGGCAGACCGTGTAACTGCATGGGGACCAACAGTTACTATTTATTTTTAAAAATCCGCTGGTTGGATTACTAATAGGAAGCTGATTAGCTCGAAGGTGTGTGTGTGTGTGTTTTTTTGGGACAGTATCTAGAAGTTTATGTATTGTCTGTATGAGATTTTCAGTGTATTTTGATTGCCATCAAATCGACGTCCCTTATGTATTGCTGGAAAATTATGGTCACTTCTATTGAAAGCATTTACTCAGTTATTAGCAAAGACTCGTATTCTGTAAAGCTAGTCATTTGTACGTAGTTCCTTTATATACGTGCATTTATTTGAAAACATTCACTCAGTTATTGGTAACGGCCCATATTCTGTAAAAGAAAGTCATTTGTATGCAGAACTTAATACGCGTGCTTTTATTTGAATTCACTTATTCAGTATTAGTAAAAGTGCAATTGATTTTTCATTTATTCGTATTGTTTATTGATCTCTTAACTTATATTAATTGATGATTGATTGGTGTTTGCCATGTTTTCTCCGGTCTGTTTGTGTTCCAGTTTTCTACGAGTTGGGAGCGGCGCCACGTTCTGCTTCGGTGCACAGAAGCTGTGACGTGCCGTCTAATGGGAAGCGACTCCCGGTTGGGCTCTGGGCTTTAGGTGTTTTTTTGGACTGCTGGTCTGCTGCTCCCGGCATTTTAAGTTAAGTCACCTTTTGCCCAGGGCAGCCTGGCGTCACGGCCCGTTTGGTAAACATTTAACGTGCTTCATATATATTTAAAAAAATGCTTGGGAATGAATTTATTAAATTGTAACTTTGTGCTGTTTGTGTTATTGGGGTCCTTACGAACTGGCATGTGTTTCGTAAATCACTTTCATTCTGAAAATTATTACCTTTTTAAAATAAATTATCTGTGCTACATTTCTTAAAATCACTTTCTAATTGTAATTTATTGTTCCTTTAAGTATTGAAATTTCTGTGGCTCATCTCTTGAAGTCAGTTTTGTGACTGTAATTTCCTGCCTTGCTTGAGAAGCAAGCTATCTGTGATATTTTGGGATTGTCTTAAAGATGGCCACGTTTTGATTGTCTCTTAGCTGTTTTATAAATATTGTGTTTCAATAAATTGTTAATTTATTGACCTGGTAATTGTTGTGTTTAAGGAGTGACATTATAGGGGCCTTGACCTTCCATGCTAAGTGTAACCCTCATCCCGACTTACTCAGTCACAGTACTGATGTTAAAAAAATATATATGTCGTTTACTTTCCAGTCAAAATTGCATATTTTTACCATATGAGTGCTTCTGATCTCCCTGGACCATCTCCAGATATATGTAGTTGCGCCGGTCTATCTCTATTAGAAGTACATATCAAAATACATTCATAGTATTCCCCGATGTAGTTCCGATACAGACACAATGGGTTGCTGACCCAACCACATAGATTTGAAGATGGTCCAACGCTTTCGAATGTAGTCATATAGTGAAAATATGCAACTGAAATTGGAAAACACGTGACATACAGGTGCCCATAATTAAAGTTCCAGTTTCGGAATTTTGTACGAAGAGAACCATTCCTCAGAATGACGTCAAACATGAACAACAAATTGTTGACTTATGGGAAAATGCCAAAGAAAAATAAATTAATGGAAATTTGACCAATAGATGACGCTGTAAGCATCACAATATGCACACAAACAGGCGCACGGCACACAGCTGTTCCTCAGTTTGCATCCGAGACACTCAACATGACTGTCTACATGAAGGGGGGGGGGGGGGATATTAGTGTTTAACGTCCCGTCGACAACGAGGTCATTAGAGACGGAGCGCAAGCTCGGGTGAGGGAAGGATGGGGAGGGAAATCGGCCGTGCTCTTTCAAAGGAACCATCCCGGAATTTGCCTGAAGCGATTTAGGGAAATCACGGAAAACCTAAATCAGGATGGCCGGAGACGGGATTGAACCGTCGTCCTCCCGAATGCGAGTCCAGTGTGCTAACCACTGCGCCACCTCGCTCGGTGTCTACACGAAGGAGTGCGCGCTGCTGGTAAAGTTCTTTTATAAGAGGGATGACTGTGCACCATGGGTACGGAGAGAGCCTCATGAAGCCATGGATCCTGTGTGTCAGCGGGGTACTTTCCAAGCTGGTGGAGGCTCTCTAGTGGTGTAGGGCGTGTGCAGTTGGAATGATACGGGACCCCTGATACCTCTAGATACGAATCTGACAGGTAACACGTACGTAAGCATTCGGCTCAGCGTGAAGGGGTACTTCGTACCTTGGTACATAGGGCACATATCGTTTCTGACGCTGAGACTTTGCCAGCTGAGCTGTCCCATCTTGAAGTTACATTTCGTCAAAATGGTTACAGTGATAGACAGATTGAACGTGCGTTGCGCTATCGACCAACTGTACATCAGGTGATTGATGATAATTCTGAGTCAACACCTAAGTCTACTGCCTTCTTGCCTTACGTAGGAAACACGTCCAATAAGATCGGTCGTATTTTACGGAAGTACGATGTGAAATGTGTTTTCCGACCTCCATCTAAAATTAGAGCACTTTTGAGTTCCGTTAAGGATGATCTTGGACTGCGTAAGGCGGGTGTATATCGTGTCCCTTGTAGCTGCGGCATGGCATATATTGGTCAAACTATCAGGACCGTGGAGGACAGATGTACTGAGCATAAACGGCACACACGATTACAGCAGCCAAATAGATCTGCTATTGCCGAACATTGCTTGGATACTGGTCACTCCATGTTATATAATAACACCGAGATATTGGCATGCACGTCCAGCTATTGGGACAGTGTGATTCGGGAGGCAGTTGAGATTAAATTAGCGAGCAACCTTGTTAACAGGGATGGAGGTTTCTGTTTAAACTCTGTTTGGAATCCGGCTCTCTCCCTTGTCAAGAAACAGAGGGACAGACTCAATGCTACCTCACCTGCGAATTCATAGTCTCACTATCGATAGCTCTGACTTTGGCCATCTTTGGTGGCACTAGTGTTCAGTGTGTGTGTGTTATCTTTCCTGCTTGGGTCCGAGAACCGAGGTATTAAATTTGCATGTACGCCGCCTGTCCGTTGCAGTTTGCCTTGAAAATGGCGGGGTGTTCTCCCGCCGAAATATCGGCGGTCGCTGAAAGTGTTACCTGGCCGAATTCCCGGAAGTTATTTGAAAAAATCCTGTCTGATCACCTGCATCCATTCGTGTCCATTGTGCATTCCGACAGACTTGGGAAATTCCAGCAGGACAATGCGACACCCCACACGCCCAGAATTGCTACAGAGTGGCTCCAGGAACACTCGTCTGAGTTTAAACACTTCCGCTGACCACCAAGCTCCCCAGACATGAACATTATTGAGCATATATGGGATGCCTTGCTACGTACTGTTCAGAAGGGATGTCCACTCCGCTTTTACTCTTAAGGATTTATGGACAGCCCTGCACGATTCATGGTATCCATTCCCTCCAGCACTACTTCAGACATTAGTCGAGCCCATGCCACGTAGTTTTGCGGTACTTCTGTGTGTTCGCGGGGGCCCCACACGATATTAGGCAGGTGTACCAGTTTCTTTGGCTCTTCAGTGTATAAAGCCTTCGATATGCGCCGTTGGTAGTAGGATAATAGACCTTGCCTGTGTTTACGTTCTTCCTGTCGGATGGCTCCTTCGATTGTTTACGCGCCCTAACGATGGCTTTTCCCACGCTCTAGCCCTCGCTTGTCGCTAGCCTCTTCTACGTGAACTCCACCGTCATTGATCACAGGAACTCTCTGTTTGTTCCACTGATCTCTGCGTCACTTCCATGATAGTGATCACAAACTTTGTTCTAGCTACACCGCACAGGATAGAAAGCACACTATCTGAAATATTCTTTTGGCAGCAGAGAAATAACATTGTGATATTCTGATTTTGTGAGTTATAAATGGTTTTGCGAAAGCCTGCGATTGTGAAAACGATGAATTTATTAATAAATAACTTCTCTGCTACCAGTCACGATTTTCTTTTATTTATGCCGGCAGGGGTGGACGAGCGGTTCTAGGCGCTTCAGTCTGGAACCGCCCGACCGCTACGGTCGCAGGTTCGAATCCTGTCTCGGGCATGGATGTGTGTGATGTCCTTAGGTTAGTTAGGTTTAAGTAGTTCTGAGTTCTAGGGTACTGATGACCTCAGATGTTAAGTCCCATTGTGCTCAGAGCCATTTTTTTTATTTATGTCGTACACGATGCATTTCGGGAAATGATTCACACTTTCAAGTGTATTTTCTCTTTGTACTACGCCGTTTCTACCTATTGTTTTCAATGTGTGAGGTCTGCTTTGTTTTCTTGGCTTCACTGCAATATATAAAGAAGCGCGCAATTTTTATTTGCTCATCTATTTTTATATGTAGTTAGTGGCGAAATTTGGAAAAACTTGCACTTACAGTTTCCTTATGGTCAATTTGTGCAGAGTCTCACACATGTTAAACATCACAAACTACTTTCAGTGGAGAGTATACATCGAGAATAACTTACATAAACGAACAGTTACAAAGATGTTCTTAGATGTAGCTGGAAGAGATAATGTTACATGTCTTTCATTGTGTGTGGTTTGCTTTTATACAGAGGGTATTTATGTCAACAATATGGATCATAATTCAAGATAAAATCCTCTGTATAAAAGGGTATCACACACTGTGGAAGATCTGTAACTTTATCTCTGTCGCCGGCCGAGGTGGCCGAGCGGTCCTAGGCGTTACAGTCTGGAACCGCGCGACCGCTACGGTCGCAGGTTCGAATCCTGCCTCGGGCATGGGTGTGTGTGATGTCCTTAGGTTAGTTAGGTTTAAGTAGTTCTAAGCTCTAGGGGAGTGATGACCTCAGAAGTTAAGTCCCATAGTACTCAGAGCCATTTGAACCATTATCTCTGTCAACTACGTCTAAAGACCTCTTTGTAACTGTTTTTTTACGTAAGCTATTCTCGATGTATACTGTGCACTGGAAGTTGTGTGTGGTTTTTAACAAGTATGAGATTCTGCACAAATGGATCATAAGAAAACTGTAGGTACAAGTTCTTCCAAATTTCCCCTCTAACTACATATAAAAATCGATAATTATCTGAAAGTAGAGCGCTTTTGTACACCACAGTAAAGTCAACTAAACAAAGCAGAACCTCACACATCGAAAACTACGTAAAAATGGCATAATACAAAGAGAAAACACACTTGAAAATGTGAATCGTTTCCCGAAACGCATTGTGTACGATATGAATAAAAGAAAATCGTGACTGCCAAGCAGAGAAATTATTTACAAACAAATCCATTATTGTGCTACTGTACCATAGCCACAATTCTCAAGATTTATGAACTGCTAGGTGCGGTCAAGATCTGTGGCTTTCGATTGTCTTTCTCAGTGCCAGGAGCGGATAGAAAAATGTGCTTTGGCTTAAAGTACATGAGCACTCCGTGTGTGTGACCGGCACTGTACACTACATAGAACCAATCGCTGCAGTGAGTGGTAGGAGTGGTTCTGATACCAGATATGAGGAATTTTTATAACAAGAAGAAGAAGTAATCATTCATTTTCTCCATTTACGTGATGCGACAACCATTTAAATTCAACGCTACTTGAGTGAAAAGTGTGATGATGGTCTTGTGAATGTGAAGAATGTGCGTAATTAATGTGAAGAATGTGATTTCCTGTGTGCAATAGTTTCACGAACAGCGAAAGTCGTGTGACAGTGAACCAAAACAATCACATACTAGCGCCATCCCGTTTGATACCGTGTTGATGGGTGTAGAGCCGGATGTTCTGGATGATAGCTGATCGTCTCAGTTCTTGGTACTTCCGTGGTGACTGTGCACACATCTCTGTATAATGTCCTGAAAATGCGGAAAGTGACCTACAGGTTTGTTTATCTTTCTAGGACATTTCATCTCCAAACCAACATCAACGTGTTTTGATAAAATCAGGAAAGCCACTAGAGGATAGTTGTGTAGATTCGAACCCGGTAATGGCAGTTCTGTAATAAAGTAAACCAAAATCATATTGTGGCAGGTTGCTGCTGTGTACTATGAACATTCTGGGTCACATAACAGCCACGCTTATCCAAAAATGCCATTACTTGACAAAATAGCATATAGGAAGAATCCATGGATATCTGTGGTCCCTTGAACAAACTTTTAGCAGAGATAACTAAACACATCTCGTTCTGGCACAGAATTACTTGTGATACTTTACGATTGTAAGGAATTTGAAATAAAAAACGCTTTGTACTCTTCGTCAGCATTATTGCGAAAACAATCATGCTCTTAGCAGCTGGAGTATAGCAGTATCACGTAATACTTGTACGAGGCGTGTTTTTTAAGTAAGTACAGTTTTGAAACTAAAAAAAGACGTGCTAAGATATCTCAATAATTTTATTTTTACATGAAAGCCTGTACCTTAATCTACTTTTCTACATAATTTCCGTCAATACTGAGGCACTTGTTGTAACGTTGTAGCAGTTTTTGAATACCCTCCTCATAGAAGTCTGCCGTCTGACTTGTTAGGCACTGCATCACCATTGTTTTGACTTCGTAATCGTCTTGAAGACGCTGACCGCCCAAGTGTTTCTTCAAGATGAAACATGGGTGGCCTACGTCACACCAGAATCAAAGCAACAGTCCATGGAATGGCGGCATTCAAATTCACCCAGAAAAGTGAAGTTTAAGCAAACAATTTCTGCCCGGGAAATCACATGCACAGGTTTTTGGGACAGAAAAGGAGTATTGCTTGTGGTATTTCTGCCTCGTAAAGGGACAATCAATGCAGCAGCTTACTGTAAGACATTGTACAATCTGCGCCGTTCAATTCAGAACAAAAGACGAGGAAAGGTGAGCAAGGGCATCGTTTTGCTGCAAGACAATGCCCGTCCGTATGCGGCGAATCAGACCAAAGATCTCATCACATCTTTTCGATGGGAAACTCTAGATCATCCTCCGTACAGCCCCGATCTTGCGCTCAGTGACTACCATCTGTTCCTGTACTTGAAGAAACACCTGGGCGGTGCATGGGGGCTTAATTAAATATGATTGAAAATACTTTTAGTTTTTAGTAGCTGTATGTCCGATTACGCTGTGTCTCGTAATCGGTTGGCCCTGACTAGTATTATTACGCTATCTGACTGCAAAGAACAACAACAAGAATGAAATGAAATTTTTCGTTAACACAATTAATTAATTAAGTCCCCAGCAACTATGAAACCTACGAAACCAAAGCATAAGTATAACTGTTCTGTATGTGGAAGTATGACTCAACGCACATCTGGCACGGTTCTTCTTCAACAAGACAAGAATTTTTAAATACCAATTTTACTGACGTGATAAAAGAAAATTACAAATACTATAATTGCGTAAGGAAAGCAGAATTAAATTCTAATACCAGAACATATGCCAGATGCTTTGTTGACTGAACCTGTAATGACGCATTATTTAGGATACTGAAATTAAAAACAAACTGAGTTAATTACCTCATTTATATTGATGAAAATCATTCTAATCCTTACATTATATCTCAACCAGAACTCTCCAATATCACATCTCAGCAAGTACTGCCTAATAGCACATCTCAACAAACACTCTCTGCTACAACATCTCAGCACAGACTACCACGAGACCTCGACAGGCACTGACTACTACGCTCTCTCTCCAAGCACTGACTTCCATGAGCTCTCGACAAGCACTGACTTCTACGAGCTCTCGACAAGCACCGTGGAGGCGGCTTAATAATACTCTTTGGCGCAATCTCTGGCGCAGTGGCTCAGTGTAGCCACCTTTCACATGCCCCTCCTCCACAGGCCAGAATTTGATGGTATTTTTGCCAGCATTGGTGGTGAAAATACCACCAAATTCGTACAGAAAAATACAGACAAAAATAAAAGATAATATTAATACCTAAATATCACACAATTAGTTAAAATTTTGGCTTTGCACTGACTTTTCAGTAACCTAATATATAAAATACAGTAGACAATACAAATTCTTTTCAGACATGTGGCTTTACATAATAGTTTACACAATACATAAAAAATCAGTTTATACAAATGTTCACATAAAATACTTTTAATTATTCAAAAAAAACAAAAACAAATAGTTGATAATTCCAGCCCAGAAATGGTCAACAGGTGCAAACACCAACAAGTGACATCATTTCAGCAGAAACAGTCCATCGGTTGCACCCAGCAATGTTGAGCAGGTGCAGACACCAGCAAGTGACATCATTTCAGCAGAAGCAGGCCATCAGTTGCACCCAGCAATGTTGAGCAGGTGCAGACACCAACAAGTGACATCATTTCAGTCGAAGCAGTTCCATTAGTGGCACCCAGCAATGTTGAGTAGGTCAGACAGCAACAAGTAACATCATTTCAGTAGAAACAGTTCTAACAGTGGCACCCAGCAATGTTGAGTAGGTGCAGACACCGACAAGTGACATCATTTTAGTAGAAGCAGTCCATCATATTCACTATCACTGATCACACAGTTCATCAGCAGAAATTAATCATTCCTAAGTGTCACACATTATGTTGAAAAAGTGCAGGTAACAGTTCATAATATTTACCATCACTAATCAGACAGTTCAGGCATGAACAATAGCTTGAATGCACATACAAATGCTTTTACACTAAACATACAAATCATAACAAACACACAAATGATGTCAGATAATTTTCATATTCTATTACAAATACTCAAATATCAGTAAACCTATAATATTTATGGGTGTCAGTGCAAGCCACTACAAACAAATAAAATAATATTTAGGAGATAGGTGGGTAGGATTAGGAAAGGAAAACACACAAAACACACTCACTCATCTTTCATCCACATTAAGTACTACTGTGTAATTGAATGGTGTTAACTGTGTAAATGCAATTCTGTCAAAATCTGATGTTCATCATGTGTATCAAGTAGTAGTGGCAGCAATGTATATCAGTCAATAATAGTTAGGTCAACGTCATAGTCATCATGTCAAGACCAATGTTTGCCAAGCCAGATCAAAATGTACTGTTGTTAAACAACTGTCAGTGAGCCACGATATGCAAATACTTCCTCTCTTCAAAAAAAAGTATATACTGCTTAGTGATTTAACAAAGTGTGTGTATAGACTATCTTCCTTCTACTTTAGTGTTCTAGTCTGCTATCTTCATCCTCCTTGTTCCATAAGACCAACAAAAAAAATATGCATCTCACTTACTTTACCTCTTATCCACCAAAACTCCAATAATCATCAACTTCACACAATCTCAATAATACCTCAATAATACCTCTTCAATACGTCGATACATATAAACCTTATTGCCAATATATGCTCCTCACTTACTTTACCTCTTATCCACCAAAACTCCGATAATCATCAACTTCACACAATCTTAATAATACCTCAATAATATCTCTTCAATGCGTCGATACATATAAACCTTATTACCAATCTCATTTCACTTCCATAACAACTCTTTCCTCTAGTCAGTCTCCTCGAACAAGTACAGATAAAATCCTAATGCAAACTTCAGTTCATCATCCCATACAATCTGAAGACACATTGCCAACACACAACCTCTGTGTAATCCATCTGACCCAAATCTTCTGATCATTATGAATTATAAACAAAGAAATGCATACATGACCTCTAACAGACTTAGTTCGAATAACTCTCAGTAATTAAGTACGATTACGGAATGTGAATGATCACAATATTTCACAGTGTGTACACCACTTCAAGAATTATGGCAGAAGCAAACATGTGGAGTATTTCTTGTATCAAGTGTCACTTCCTATTTCAATTGCTCACGAAAAATGCAGTGTAATAACTGTTAATGGTCTAAACCTAGTAATGGTATGTCATGTCGTTAGCTTCCTTCCTATTAGCATAAAGTTATACAGCTTCCATAAAACCTCAGCTCATGTGACTTCTATGAAGTTTCTTGTACTAATGTCGTTCGTCGAATTATAGCAGTTCATTTTCTTATCTTAAAAAATATAAGGTACTGAGCGTAAGCAAAACAAGCAATAGTGAGTAAATATACCAGTAGAGAACAGAATGTCAAAAAGTGGATGCAGCACAATCCTTACAACGAGGCTCTGCCAAGCGAACAATCTGTAACCTATACGATAGTGTAACCTAAACTCTATATTCGTACACTGTACATCAGCATTTCTATACACCAAATTAAAGAGTAGTTATGACAACAACATATATGTATAAATATGCAATCCATACGCAAAGCAGTAAACATGTCATTAGCATCATATCAGCATAAGCAAATAACAGTTCATATGTCATCTTAATAAGTAAACATGAAGGCGCAAGCAGATAAATCACAAAGTATAACTTACATACATATCAGCACAACTAATCAGGTGACAATTATAATTTAAGTAAATAAGCACAGCAGGCACATAATTAAAAAAAAATATGACATCAGTGAAAAAGCATAGCAGCCAAGCGATGCATAATATATACAAATAACAACCCTGTTCATTAATAAAACATTGACAAAAATCAGTTAACGTATGCAAGCACGTCGCTTCACAAGTAATTTCATAGAACATGAAATTAGCACAAAGTATGAATCACGTAATCGCGAGCAGCAAGTTACGTCTAAAGTACGTACCTAAGTGCAAATATGTTACCTGAAAAATGAACTCAATTAATAGTTACCCTTTTTAGTTTATTAGTTTCTTCTTCGAAATTACATTCTTCCTGAAAATTTCTCGATAGCAAGACGTCTTAACGTCGGACACGCCCAGAATTTACCTGAAGTTCTTAAATATTTTATAGAACCGTATCCTGAAAAATACTGAATGTTAATAACAGAATTCATCAAGTCACTATAGCTTTATACTGAATTTAGTCGGAGAAATTAAACTGTGTATTTGTTTACGACTGTCAGTGCATTCGCACTGAGCGCTCGATCAGCTGTAGGCGCGTGACGTAGGAAGCAATTGTTCGCGGTCAACGACTGCCTTGTGCGGCGCGCAGACTTGACTGTTGCTTTGAGTATATGCCGCCGCCAAAACACAGCGCGGTATCCTTGTACTCTCTGCGTGTTTACATGTAGCTGTTGGTTTCTCACAAGTATGTCATTCCACAAAAATTTTTACGTTAGATATATGATGTATTCCTTTAGAGCGTCGAGATTTAAGAGTTTCTACTTCGACAGTGTTATCATGAATAATTTTACGAATTCTATATGGACCGTTATAAAGCAGAAAAAATTTGCGACACAAGCCTTTTCCTTTGTGAGGCAAACGGTGGGACTTAATTAACACCTTCTGACCAACTGACAAGATTTTTAAACGACCAGGACATTTAGCTGATCTCTCTCTTCTAGCAGCCGCAGATGCAATATTTCGTAGAGCCAGGTTGACAACTTCAGAATGCCGCAGTTTCCGTGAAGGCGGAAAAGGAACGATTTCAGATATGCGATTTGTCGGTGTTTTATTTTTTAATACCAGTATAGGCGGTAAAGAAGTTGAATCATTAGAGAGTTCATTCAGAATGTTTTGAAAAATATGAAGATACTGATCCCACGTCCTGTGATTATGATGACAATAAAGACGACACAATTTATTGATTTCCTTCATCCATCTCTCTGAAGCGTTAGATTGAGGGTGAAAAAGTGAAATGAAGATTGGTTTAATTTTACGACGCTGTAGAGTACGAAGCCAAATTTTAGAACGAAACTGTGATCCATTATCTGATATAACCTTATCAACATGACCAACTTCTTTAAGAAAATGTTTGATGAAAGCGTTAGATACTGAACGAGCTGTTGCTTTGCGTAAAGGTGTAAAACACACATATTTTGACGTCAACTCCACTGCTACGAAAATGTACGCAAAACCATTAGTAGAACGAACCACTGGACCGAACAAATCAACTGCAGCCATCTCCTTTAATTTCGCTGGAATGATAGGAAACAACGGTGCTCTGTGAGAAACTGTTGGCGGCTTAGCCTTTTGACATAATTTGCATTTGGCCAGAACAGATCGAATACGTTTTTCCATATTACTGAAGTAGCAATTTTCTCGTAATTTATGAAAGCATTTTCTGGGACCAAAGTGTGCATAACTGAAATACGTATACCAAATCAGCTTATTAACCCACTCATCAGGAATACAAACTAACCAAACAGAGTTGTCGACCGATTTTCGTTTAAAAAGAATGTCATTGCGGACTAAATAATGCTGTCTAATCGCTACGCTTTCCTTTCTCCTCCACTTCTCCTTAATGTCCTTCCAGATTGGATCCTTATTTTGCTCCTTAGCGGTGTCCTGGAGCGAAGACGAAATAAAGTTCTCAAACGCAACACCTTGAATATACATCAAACAATAATTGTTTTCTATGCAGTCCCCTTCAGCAATTTGTTTCAAACCCATAGGTGCACGTGATAAAGCATCAGCAACAATATTTGAAGAACCCTGTATGTAAACAATACTAAAGTCAAATTCCTGTAGGTACAACGCCCATCGTGACAATCTGCCATGAGTTAATTTCGTTGACATAAGAAATTCCAGAGCTCGATGATCGGTATAAACCTTAGTATGTCTGCCAAACAAAAATGTGCGAAATTTTGTGAAAGCCCAAACAACAGTCAAAGCTTCAAGTTCCGTTATCGAATAATTCTTTTCTGATTTAGAGAGAACACGACTTCCAAATGCAATAGTTTTCTGTACTACAACGCCGTCTTCTTCTATCTCTTGAAATAAGTGTGCACCTAGGCCTTTGTACGATGAGTCCGTCGCCAAACAAAAATCTTTAGATAGATCCGGATGTGAAAGAAGTGGAGTAGCAACTAAAGCATCACGAAGGTGTTCAAATTCTGACTGAGCTTCCTCATCTCAACACCAATTAGATTTCTTTCCAGATAGTTCACATAAACGAGGTGTGGCCAAATCGTCCAATTTAACAAAGCGTCTACGAAAATTACAGACACCAAGAAAACTACGAACATCACGTTTTGTAGTAGGAACAGCATAATTACGAATAGCGTCTAATTTCTCTGGATCAGGAAGAATACCTTCTGTAGAAATAATGTGACCGAGAAATTTCACCTGAGAACGACCAAATTCAGATTTTTCTAAGTTCACTGTAATGCCAACTGTTGCAAAGATACGTAACAATGAATCCAAAATTTTGTTGTGCTCACTCCAAGAATGTTTAGCAATAAGAATATCGTCAACATATGAAGTAATATTGTCACGAAGATAAACAGGTAAAATTTCATTTAGACGACGAATGAAAATATAGTAAGTCCAAACGATAAATTCCAAAGTCACTTTTGGGTAAAACAGTCATATCAGGTTATTGTTTACTTACTCACTAGATAGATTGATACTCGAAGAGTTGTTTTGACAGATGCAAAGAATAGTAAAAGAGTAGGCAGCGGTGCAGAAAACTAAAAGAGAAATAGCACCACTACAGCTCGGGGCCCTATGCTCGCTACGGCACATATTCACTTAGAGTAGTGAATCCCCTGAGGACTTTAATAGCCGCACATAATTTCCAGTTTGTGACTTTGTGGCACATCTGGCAGAAGTGCGTACGTAAATTGATCTAACCATGAACATGGATGTATGTCATTCTTAGAATTGCGAAAGATCTTAAATTTCCGAACAGTCAAAAAGTGTTTATAGTCAATGTTTTCGCCTCGTGGCGACAAAGACCTACCGCGTCTGTCCCAGTCCCAATGACGATTATTGTCAAGTTCACGCGCCTGGCGCTCTCTTGTTGCATCACGTAAATGAAACAAATTATTTTCTTCAAACCCTTCTGCTAAACTAACACTTGTCAATTTATCTGAGATCTCCTCAACTCTTTCCGATAAGTCACTTAATTGTTCTTTCTGTTTATTTACGTCTTCTGTAAATGTCGCGACTCGCGTTTCAGTATTGTCACATTTAGTAGTGAACTGTTCATACTATTGCGTTAAGTTATTTATTCTGTCGTTTGGTATGGATTCCTCCATTCTCTCAAATATTTCTTCCTTATCGTGTGCATGTTGTAAATTTAACTCTGAAAATTTCTGTACTATCACGCGATCTTTTTCTTCCTGTTCCCTGCCCTGTTCCTCTTGTCTGATTTCTGTTGAAATTAAGCTATTATTGTGAGCCTTCAAAATCGGTTGTACTTCTTCTCTAATTTCTTTATTTGATTCGTCTTTCGTGTATTTGAAACATGTCCCTGTTCGTGAGCCTAACTGTGTTTCCATTGTTCCCATATCAGTTTCTAATTCATATCGTAACTGTGATCCCACTGCTTTCATCTCGGTTTTAATTGTTCCTATTTCTGTTTCAATTGTTCCTATTTTTGAGCATAGCCGTGTTGTCATTGCTTTCATCTCAGTTCTAATTGTTCCTATCTCTGTTTTAATTGTTCCTAACTGTGAATCTAACAGTGTTTCCATTCGTGATCCCAAATTTAATATAGCACCCATCAACTGCTCCATAGTAACTGGTTCGAAACTCTTTTCACCCTTAACGTTTCCCGCGAAATCGACTTCTTTCGTCATAGCTGTAAAGCTATCTTTGTTCGATACTATTACAGAATATTCTGTCGTTAATCTCGTATTCTGTGAATTTTCTGATTGAGAAAAATTTTGAAATGGTTCCGGACTATTTTCCCGACTTATTAAATTGTTTTCAACTCCATTATTCATCATACTGTTGTCCTGTGTTGGCGAGTTCGCCATGTCAACAATTCCGTCATTCTGACTATCCGTCATTTTCGCCTTTTTCATCGATCGCGTAATCATTTACAAAATATACAAAATTACACACAATGACTCTTTATCTCCAACAATACCATTTACATGAAAGGTTTCCCTCAAACACGATTAATCGAACAATTGAAATAATTGCACTAAATCGTCAAACCCATAGACAAGACAATAAAAATTAAATTTTGAAAAATACCATTAGAAGAATCCCAATTACCAAATCTACACATGCAATATAAACTACAATTACTAAACTACAAATTACTACAACAATACTACTGTCTACTATTTTTACAATCAGAATTATTCCAAGGGACGATCCGAAGCAGCGGTCGCCACGTGCATGGGGGCTTAATTAAATATGATTGAAAATACTTTTTAGTTTTTAGTAGCTGTATGTCCGATTACGCTGTTTCGTAAACGGTTGGCCCTGACTAGTATTATTACGCTATCTGACTGCAAAGAACAACAACAAGAATGAAATGAAATTTTTCGTTAACTCAATTAATTAATTAAGTCCCCAGCAACTATAAGACCAACGCAACAACAAGCACAAGAGTAACTGTTCTGTGTGTGGAAGTGTGATTCAGCGTACACATCTGGCACGGTTCTTCTTCAACAAGACAAGAATTTTTAAATACCAATTTTACTGACGTGATAAAAGAAAATTAGAAATACGATAATTGCGTAAGGAAAGCAGAATTACACTCTAATACAAGAACACACGCCAGATGCTTTGTTGACTGAACCTGTAATGACGCATTATTTAGGACACTGAAATAAAAACAAACTGAGTTAATTACCTCATTTATATTGATGAAAATCATTCTAATCCTTACATTATATCTCAACCAGAACTCTCCAATATCACATCTCAGCAAGTACTGCCTAATAGCACATCTCAACAAACACTCTCTGCTACAACATCTCAGCACAGACTACCACGAGACCTCGACAGGCACTGACTTCCACGAGCTCTCGACAAGCACTGACTTCTACGAGCTCTTGACAAGCACCGTGGAGGCGGCTTAATAATACTCTTTGGCGCAATCTCTGGCGCAGTGGCTCAGTGTAGCCACCTTTCAGCGGTCAGCGTCTTCATGACAAAGTCAAAACAGTGGTGATGCAGTGGTTAACAAGTCAGGCGGCAGACTTCTATGAGGAGGGTATTCAAAAACTGGCACAACGTTATGACAAGTGCTTCAATATTGACGGAATTTATGTAGAAAAGTAGATTAAAGTACAAGCTTTCATGTAAATATAAAATTGAGATATCTTAGCAAATCTTTTTTTTTTAACTTTCAAAACGGTACTTACTTAAAAAACACGCCTTGTAGAATACATACTACCTCTCGTTTGTGGTACTTGTTATCTGACAGATTCTGGGGATGGTTGCGACTTAAAAAAATGAAATGAAAATAACAACCAGTATGGGCTCCTGTACTGACTGGTGACAATCATAATCCCTTTTCGATCCCCGCTTAAAGCTTCCCGAGGCAACGGTGGAACTTACGCAACGTTTGGCTTTGTTCCCAAGCAATTATGACTGCAACATCTATTACCGACCCACCACGCTACTCTCAAACCTGGGTGCTCTCTCCGTAAAGGATCGCGCATTACTGGTAAAACCTCTTTTCAGGAACCGTGACTTTGCTCCTCTGGCCCTGCAGAAGACACATTGGTCCGATGTCTGCCAAGGGTCTGAACATAATGATTACAAAATTCGAAAAGACAGGTTCTTTAAAGGCGCAATGTGGCAGAGTGAGGAAAACAGTTGATCCGACGTGAAGATGTGACCACAGTATTGCAGGAGGGGTCGGGCTGTAGTGTGCAAACATGCAGTGCATTGGGAATTGCCCGAACGCTGGACATGCCTGCGAGCACAGTGAACTAAATCCTAACTATCCACGCAAAATCACCCATGTTCATGAGTTCATTCTTGATGGCCTGCCAGGAAGGCAAACGTTCGCCCTTGAAGTACTTGCTCGCGTGGAAATGACAATGCATGGCCGTGGAGTATTCTGTGGACGGACGAAGTGTTCAAGGACAGCCGGCCGCGGTGGTCTAGCGGTTCTGGCGCTGCAGTCCGGAACCGCGGGACTGCTACGGTCGCAGGTTCGAATCCTGCCTCGGGAATGGGTGTGTGTGATGTTCTTAGGTTAGTTAGGTTTAAGTAGTTCTAAGTTCTAGGGGACTTATGACCTAAGATGTTGAGTCCCATAGTGCTCAGAGCCATTTGAACCATTTGTTCAAGGACATGTTAGTACGCATAACTGCAGAAAATGGGCAACGGAAAATCCGCTTACACATCAAGTGGTACCACTTCATTCTCCAAAGGTGAATGTGTCGTGCAGGTTGACGGCTGGGTTTTCGTAAGGCTATATATATTTTTTTTTTGGAGGTGATAAGTCCTGCGGGACTGTTACGTCTACCGTCAAACCGTTCAACAGCGTGAATGAGAGGTTAGGATAATTTTCATGCAAGATGGCGCTCCTACACACGTTTTACAGCCAGTGAAGCGGTTGCTGCAGAGGCAGGAAATGCTAGGATTACCAGCGGTTATTTCCCTAAAGCCTCACCGTCGGAATCACTTCGTCTTAATCCGTGTAACTTCTGGCTATGGAGGTATCTGAAACATCTTGTGTTCAGTGCACATGTTACAAACGTAGCTGAAATGAAGGCATGTATTGTGCAACGCAGTCTGAAGGTGAACCGAGAGACGCTCCGACCTGTTGAGGAACATCCTGTTCGTCGATTACAAAAAAATGGCTCTAAGCACTATGGGTCTTAACAGCTGAGGTCATCAGTCCCCTAGACTTAGAGCTGCTTAAACCTAACTAACTTAAGGACATCACACACATCGATGCCCGAGGCAGGATTCAAACCTGCAACAGTAGCAGCAGCGCGGTTCCGGACTGAAGCGCCTAGAACCGCTCGGCTACAGCGGCCGGCTTGTCGATCTCAGTGTATAGCAGGAAACTGTTGAGAGCGTACTGAACAAGAATTGCGCCAGTTCACGACAATGATATATCGTTGTCATTTCGATTTTTATGCGGTTGTGGGCAAAATTGCATAAAAGCAAAAGACATCCGTTTTTAATTGCTCCAGAACAATTAAAAACGGATGTCTTCTGCTTTTTATGCAATTTTTGGCTACAGTACAACTAAAAACCAACTTTTCTCATCTGATGCCATACACCTTGCCGCGGTGAATAGACTTACCTAACAGTGGCAGAGCTGTTGGCTGCCGAACTTGTGCAGTCATGCACGTTGAACAGTACGGATGGCGTAATTTGCATCTCAGACCATTGCCATCGTACTGCTATTCATTTGTCGTTTGTAGCCGATCCCATTTACATTAGGACGCTTATAGCGCCATCTATTGGTAGAATGTTCGTGTTTTTTTCCTCCATGACGTCTCCTCCTGTGTCAGTAACACGATTATACTGTTCAAATTTGATGTCATTCTGAGAAGTGGTTCTCTTTCTACGGCTTTTTGAAACTGGACTTCAATTATGGACAACCTATACATCCTAACTTCTAGAGTATGGAAAGGGGCTGATGAAAAGCATTTCAAACACGTGTGCATGTTTAACTGAGCAGCTTTTATGGAAACAGCTTCCGTGGAAAGAAGTAAAAAGGCTTCTACAACAACGGAGCCTGGCAAGGGAGGCTTACATGGTAGTCTTGGAAATTGATGATGATGAAGTCTCATACTCCGAGGAGCGTAGGGGACGATGCGGGAGACCCGCACCGCTGTACTAGGCAAGGTCCTAGTCGAGGTGGTTTGCCATTGCCTTCCTCCGACCGTAATGGGGATGAATGATGATGACAAAGACAACACAATATCACCCAGTCATCTCGAGGCAGGAAAAATCCCTTACCCCGCCGGGAATCGAACCCGGGACCCCGTGCGCGGAAAGCAAGAACGCTACCGCAAGACCACGAATACAGGTGGAAATTATAGAGAAGAAAAAAGAATTTTTAAATAAATATGTACAAAATTCATTGTCAAAATCATTTTTTGATTCAGTTAAAAATTTCGATTGACGAGAATATTAGCTGTCCTTAACTGTCTCTCGGAGTTTGGCCTGGAATTAATTCGTATTGGACTTGCTGCCATCTTAAATAAATTGCGCATCGCAATCTGACTAAATACTAATAACAAGAAAAGTAAGTACTCCGAAATGAATCGGGCAGCTTTTGAATACAGCACAATGTCATGGAACTCAACGCATGCATTGAATTAAGGCCCTATATTCCGCCGAGCTGCGGCATCACCATATCCAAAACGACACCGAAAGCGCCTACTGCTGACTGATTGCGTCGGTAGACGGTGCAGCTCTAAAACCAGCCTACTCATCTGGACTTATATTGTCCGTAAAACTCCTCTCTGTGGACTGCTCTGGTATCGCACCGTGTGCGTGCGAGATCAGCTGCTTTCCCACTGGCAGATAAAGTCAGAGTCTCACTACAAGCACGAAATAATAAAAAGCACTTCTAATGTCCAACTGTTCTTAGAGCTTATAGTTTCCCAACTCTACTTACAGAACGACGAATATACAGCTGACAGACACTCGCTGGTTCATCTACTCGATAACCAATCTGAGTCACTGTGCCTCTCTATTGTGCACAAGGCGGCGCTTTCAATTTTGGCAAATTTCCCTTTGTTGGATATATTCCAGTCTGTGTCTTCCTCTACAGTTTTTACCCTCTACAGATCCAAGAGTACTATAGAAATTGTTCCTCGATGCCAACGTTAACAAGCGTTGTATAACTGTATGCGTATGATCAAGAGCTTTCAAGTACCTACCAAAACAGTATATCGTTCGGTTAAAAACAGTATCTGATTCACTGTCTCTATTGTTACATGAGTGAAGAGGGTGAACATAAAACAAGAGTGAGTATCTGTCTGGGTAATAACTGATGTGAGTTGACAAAAGTCATGGGATACCTCCTAATATTGTGCCGGACCTCCTTTCGCCGACCGTAGTGCAGCAATTCGACGTGGGATGGACTCAACGAATCGTTGAATGTCCCCTGCAAAAATATTGAGCCATGCTGCCTCTATAGCCGTCCATAATTGCGAAAGTGTTGCCGGTGCGCGCTGGCCGGAGTGGCCGAGCAGTTCAAGGCGCTACAGTCTTGAACCGCGTCACCGCTACGGTCGCAGGTTCGAATCCTGCCTCGGGCATGGATGTGTGTGATGTCCTTAGGTTAGTTAGGTTTAAGTAGTTCTAAGTTCTACGGGACTGATGACCACAGCGGTTAAGTCCCATAGTGCTCAGAGACATTTGAACCATTTTGTTGCCGGTGCAGGATTTTGTGAAGGAATTGACTCTCGATTATGTCCCGTAGATGTTGATGGGATATATGTCGCGCGATCTGGGTGGCCAATCATTCACTCGAATTGTCCAGAATGTGCCCCCTTGGTATTGCACGTCGTCATTCATAACATGAATGGTTGCAAATGGTCTCCAAATAGCCGAGCATAACCCTTTGCAGTCAATGTCTATGTATTTCATGTAAAAGCAGCTCACACCTTTATGGAGCTACCACCAGCTTGCACTTTGCCTTGTTGGCAACGTGGGTCCATGGCTTCATGGAGCCTGTGCCACACTCGAGCCCTGCTCTCAGCTCGTACCAACTGAAATTTCTGAAATCGGGTCGCATTTGATCAGGCCACAGTTTTCCAATAGTCTGGGGTCTAAATGATATGGTCACTAGCCCAGGAAAGGCGCGGCAGGTGATTTCGTACTGTTAGCAAAGGCGCGTGCGTCGGTCCTCTGCTATCATAGCCCATTCACGCCCAGTTCCGCGGTACTGATAAACAAAGTAAGAGCCTACGGAATTTCAGACCAGCTGTGTGGCTGGATTGAGGAGTTTTTGGCAAGCAGAACACAGCATGTTGTTCTCAATGGAGAAACGTCTACAGACGTTAAAGTAAGCTCTGGCGTGGCACAGGGGAGTGTTATGGGACCATTGCTTTTCACAATATATATAAATGACCTAGTAGATAGTGTCGGAAGTTCCATGCGGCTTTTCGCGGATGATTCTGTAGTATACAGAGAAGTTGCAGCATTAGAAAATTGCAACGAAATGCAGGAAGATCTGCAGCGGATAGGCACTTGGTGCAGGGAGTGGCAACTGATCCTTAACATAGACAAATGTAATGTATTCCGAACGCATAGAAAGAAGGATCCTTTATTGTATGATTATATGATAGCGGAACAAACACTGGTAGCAGTTACTTCTGTAAAATATCTGGGAGTATGCGTACGGAACGATTTGAAGTGGAATGATCATATAAAATTAATTGTTGGTAAGGCGGGTGCCAGATTGAGATTCATTGGGAGAGTCCTTAGAAAATGTAGTCCATCAACAAAGGAGGTGGCTTACGAAACACTCGTTCGACCTATACTTGAGTATTGCTCATCAGTGTGGGATCCGTACCAGATCGGGTTGACGGAGGAGATAGAGAAGATCCTAAGAAGAGCGGCGCGTTTCGTCACAGGGTTATTTGGTAACCGTGATAGCGTTACGGAGATGTTTAGCAAACTCAAGTGGCAGACTCTGCAAGAGAGCCGCTCTGCATCGCGGTGTAGCTTGCTCGCCAGGTTTCGAGAGGGTGCGTTTCTGGATGAGGTATCGAATATATTGCTTCCCCCTACTTATACCTACCGAGGAGATCACGAATGTAAAATCAGAGAGATTCGACCGCGCACGGAGGCTTTCCGGCAGTCGTTCTTTCCGCGAACAATACGCGACTGGAACAGGAAATGGAGGTAATGACAGTGGCACGTAAAGTGCCCTCCGCCACACATCGTTGGGTGGCTTGCGGAGTATGAATGTAGATGTAGATGTATATGTACTGTCCTAAGGATACGTTCGTCGTGTGTCTCATATTGTTTTCCACTGTTATTTCAAGCACTGTTGCTTGTCTGTTAGCACTCACACTGTAGGCAAACGCCGCTGTTCTCGGTCGTTAACCGGGCGAGGTGGCGCAGTGGTAAACACACTGGACCCACGTTCGGGAGGACGACGGTTCAAACTCGCGTCCGGCCATCCCGGTTTCGGTTCTCCGTGAGTTCCCTACATCGCTTCAGGTAAAGGCCGGAACGGTTCCTGTCAAAGGGCACGACCGATTTCGTTCGTCATCCTTCCCCAATCCGATGGGACCGAAGAACTCGCTGTTTGGTCCCCTCCCCAGAGTCAACCAACCAACCATAGGTCGTTAAGTGAAGGCCATCGGCCACTGCGTTGTGCACAGTGAGAGACAATGCCTGAAATTTGGTATTCTCGGGACACTCTTGGCAGTATGGACCTCAGATTATTGAATTCCGAAGCGATTTCCGAGATGGAATGTCCCATGCGTCTAGCTCCAAGTACCAATTCGGCGTTCAGAGTCTGTTAATTCCCATATTGCGGCCGTATGACGTCGGAAACCTTCTCACATGAATCATCTGAACCTTGTTTAAGCGATACTGCCGCTATCTGTATCTCACGACTTTTGTTCCCTTAGTGTATACAGGATGGTCCATTGATCGTGACCGGGCCAAATATCTCGCGAAATAAGCGTCAAACGAAAAAAACTACAAAGAACGAAACTGGTATAGCTTGAAGAGAGAGACCAGATGGCGCTATGGTTGGCCGGCTAGATGGCGCTGCCATAGGTCAAACGGATATCAACTGTGTTTTTTTAAAATAGGAACCTCCATTTTTATTACACATTCGTGCAGTACGTAAAGAAATATGAATTTTTTAGTGGGACCACTTTTTTCGCTTTGTGATAGATGGCGCTGTAATAGTCACAAACATATGGCTCACAATTTTAGACGAACAGCTGGTAACAGGTAGGTTTTTTTAAATTAAATACAGAACCTAGGTACGTTTGAACATTTTATTTCGGTTGTTCCAATGTGATACATGTACCTTTGTGAACTTATCATTTCTGAGAACGGATGCTGTTACAGCGTGATTAACTGTAAATACCACATTAATGCAATAAATGCTCATAACGATGTCCGTAAACCTCAGTGCATTTGGCAATACGTGTAACGACATTCCTCTCAACAGCGAGTGGTTCGGCTTCCGTAATGCTCGCACATGCATTCACAATGCACTGACGCATGTTGTCATGCGTTGTCGGTGGATCACGATGGCAAATATCCTTCAACTTTCCCCACAGAAAGAAATCGGGGGCCATCAGATCCGGTGAACCTGCGGGTATGGTGCTTCGACGACCAATCCACCTGTCATGAAATATGCTATTCAATACCGCTTCAACCGCATGCGAGCTATGTGCCGGACATCCATCACGTCATGCAGTGAAACATCTTGTAGTAACATCGGTAGAACATTACGTAGGAAGTCAGCATTCATTGCACCATTTAGATTGCCATCGATAAAATGGGGGCCAATTATCCTCCCTCCCATAATGCCGCACCATACATTAACCCGCCAAGGTCGCTGACGTTCATGTTCCACTTGTCGCAGCCGTCGTGGATTTTCCGTTGCCCAATAGTACATATTACGCCGGTTTACATTACCGCTGTTGGTGAATGACGCTAAATAGAACGCTTGCATAAAATCTGTCACTGTCCCGTAATTTCTCTTGTGCCAGTGGCAGAACTGTACACGACGTTCAAAGCCGTCGCCCTGCAATTCCTGGTGAATGGAAATATGGTACGGGTGCAATCGATGTTGATGTAGCGTTGTCAACACCGACGTTTTTGAGATTCCCGATTCTCGAGCAATTTGTCTGTTACTGGTGTGCGGATTAGCCGCGACAGCAGTTAAAACACCTACTTGGGCATCATCATTTGTTGCAGGTCGTGGTTGACGTTTCACACGTGGCTGAACACTTCCTGTTTCCTTAAATAACGTAACTATCCGGTGAACGGTCCGGACACTTGAATGATGTCGTTCAGGATACCAAGCAGCATACATAGCACACGCTCGTTGGGCATTTTGATCACAATAGCCATACATCAACACGATATCGACCTTTTCCGGAATTGGTAAACGGTCCATTTTAACACGGGTAACATATCATGAAGCAAATACCGTCCGCACTGGCGGAATGTTACGTGATACCACGCACTTATACGTTTGTGACTATTACAGCGCCATCTATCACAAAGCGAAAAAAGTGGTCCAACTAAAACATTCATATTTATTTACGCACTACACGAATATGTAATAAAAATTGTGGGTCCCTATTTAAAAAAAAAACGCAGTTGATATCCGTTTGACCTACGGCAGCGCAATCTAGCGGGCCAACCATAGCGCCATCTGGTTTCCGCCTTCAAGCTAGACGAGTTCCGTCCTTTGTAGTTTTTTTCGTTTTGTAACCTCCCAACAGTAAAAATATGTTTTTCATTCACATTTAGCGTAACCTCCCAATAAATAAATTCAGCAACCTACCAATAATACAATGTGACCATTCACTCAATAAAACCGCGGCTCACTTACAACCTTTCAATAATTATCTGACTGTGAATCGAAACTGATAATCTGGACGTCAGCAGTGCTGCGTCACGGCCCCTAAAGACCAAACTGAACAAATTGAAAATTCATACCTCAACAAGGTCGCCGGACAACGCATATATATCTGCTCCTATAAGAAACCCCCTCCCCCCCTCCCCCCCCCCCCCCCCCCCCCCCCCGGCACAGCGCAGTGCAATGTGGCCGATAGATTTGTCATGTATAAAAGGAAACAACTGATCTTTCCCCACAACAATCAGGATGACCATGGACTGGAGAAACCAGTAAACTCTTTAAATTGAGATGATTGATTGTCAAAAGTTACTTTTTATAAGAAAGATTATTATTAAGAGATTTTTTTAGAAACATTTACATGGGACCTGACACAACAACACTACATATGCGAGAGGCTGCCCCCACCCTATAGTACAACGCTCCGGCTCCGCCACCGCCCCCCACGACCGGCCCAACCAACTCCACACAGGCGACTGCTCGCTACTACAAACTCCTGCACAGTTCCTACTGCCGTCAACACTGCTCTTTGGTCTGAGATTCTCTTATAGCTTACATATCGCAGGCAGCGCATGAGCAGTCCATCGATATTACATCTGCTCGACTGCGCTAGCAACAAATTCCTTAATTGTGGACATCTTACAGTTTGATACTTATTTCGTGAGATATTTGACCCGGTCACTATCAATGGACCACCCTGTATATTGAACCGTACACGGAATGGGGATGTTACTTACCCTCTACATCTCCTTACGGGTGCAGAGGTGAAACTAAGTTTTCTGTTCGAATAAATTAACGTTTGGTCAAAACCGCGAACTGTACCATTTAGGCAGAAATAGACGGGAGTGTGTGGGAGCAGATGGAGTTCGAATGGTCACTACTTTTAAATCTTTATGCACGTCCAGTCTGAAGGAAAAAATGGGGGTTCCTATTTTAAAAAACAAACAAAAAAAAAACGCAGTTGATACCCGTTTGACCTATGGCAGCGCCATCTAGCGGGCCAACCATAGCGCCATCTGGTTTCCCTCTTCAAGCTAGACGAGTTTCGTTCTTTGTAGTTTTTTCGTTTGATGCTTATTTCGTGAGATATTTGGCCCGTTCACTATCAGTGGACCACCCTGTATATTAAACCGTACACGGAATGGGGATGTTAATTACCCTGTACATCTCCTTACGGGTGCAGAGGTGAAACTAAGTTATCTGTTCGAATAAATTAACTTTTGGTCAAAACGGCGAACTGCACTATTTAGGTAGAAATAGACGGGAGGGTGTGGGAGCAGATGGAGTTCGAATGGTCACTACGTTTAAATCTTTATGCACGTCCGGTCTGAAGGAAACCTGTAATTAGGTGAACACTACAGCGCGCGTGGAGGCGTCGCCCAGCTGTCACTGCAGAAAGGGCGGCGTGCTGCTAATTACGTCCGTCCTCGCGGGCAGGGAAGGCCCTCTGCCCGAACGCTGCTGATTGGGTGACAGCAGACGCGGCTCATTCTGGCGGTGCCCGCTATGATATACGCTCGCGCCATTAACGCATCTGCGGGCAGCCCTCCAGGCTTGGAAACGCAATTAGCAGAGAGTATATAGATACCGCTCTCGCTGGCGAGCTGGCCTTTCCGGCGACGGAAGCGGCACCGCCCACCCTCCGCCCGGCGGTTTACCCCCTTGACGAGTTTTCTCGTTACCAATAAAAACCGGTGCCGTTAAAAGCCCGCGCGCTATTAGCCAGCCTAATGGCGGCCGGGCGTTTATCGGGGCGTGATTGCAGTTTCGGGAAGCGAGCCCGCCGAGGCTCGGTTCGGCGTTTAGCAGGCCTTCCTAAATTTACGGCGCCCCCACTGGGTGCGTCCGCTATCGGCTAGAATACCTGCTTTAGCTAGCCAGCCTCCGAGAATTGCGATATGGGAAAGCAGCAGTCAGCTCCATCAAAACCGTACACCGCATATGTAAGAAAAAGAAACGAAAGAAACCCCATCGCCGGCCGTGGTGGTCGAGCGGTTGTAGGCGCGTCAGTCCGGAACCGCGCGACTGCTACGTTCGCAGGTTCCAATCCTGCCTCGGGCATGGATGTGTGTGATGTCCTTAGGTTAGTTAGGTTTAAGTAGTTCTAAGTTCTAGGAGACTGATGACCTCAGATGTTAAGTCCCATAGTGCTTAGACCCATTTGAACCATTTTTTTTGAAACCCCATCGCCAACTGTTTATAAAATATTGCAAAAGTATAAATATTGGCTTCTGGATCTTCGCTGGGACGAACTTTTGCTATATAACATGGATTTCTTTTCCTTTCATTTTTTAGAAAAACCTGCTAACTTCCTATTGAACAAAACAATGCTTGTTATTCTGTTAACTTCCACTGAATGACACAGTATCTGAAGTCACAAAAACATTAATTGTTTTTGTCCCTATGTTCTATCACAAAGAAATCGCACAACAGGCAATTACCTAGTAGACTTCAGGCTGAGCCATCAGGGAATGAACATCACTAAATGCTTCCTAGTGTCTTTCTGTTGCAGCGTAAAACAGGTTAATGACCGCAGCAGGTGCTACGGAGTGCTACTATGCACTTTGGGGAAACATTTAACGAGCAAAGTTGATTGCAAATTGACATTTATTCAAAAATGGAGCCTACCGCTAAACTTCAGTAAACATTTAACACGTATAAAATCATTACAGTATCGTTCCGTAATGGGAAACTGTTTGTAATTATATTAATAACAACTTTTCAGCGAGGATTTGTTTAACTGAGTAATGCAACACAGACGATTATGGGCTCACACACAAAAGTTCAGACTTTCAGAAAGTAACGAAAGGCAAAATTCCTCATTTTCTACTAAAGGTTGAGTTAGAGCTAGCTTGTGACTCTCAGCGGTTTTGATCGGGGTCACCATAAACAGTGATCAGATAAAGAGCAAAGTGCGTCCCATTTGAATCTAGTTAAACGATAGCATAGCTATCACTCGCGAGAACGGCATAATGCTACTGAAAAATCATTTGAAAAAAAATATAGCAAGTTCCCAAAAGGAAAAACTGTAGTCGCCACCATCATCGTGTAAGTGTTGTAATGGTACTTGAATTACGTAATCATTATGGCACCTCACCTCAACCTCTCGATACCAACAATATTCTACTGTGTTTCTATAAAATAGTTAACATATTTCTGTGACAACATTCAGATTTGATTTCATTAAAGTAGAGGTACTTCAATACATCGATATGTATATACTGCAATGATATTATTCTTATGTGTATTCATTCTTTTGTCACTATGATCTTTGACGTACTTGTAACTCTGATTTTTGGGCGCGTAAGCGGTTATTAGAGAGTCAAGCTTTGGTCCTCATGTTAAAAAGACGCAAATTGTAGTCAGTTTATGAAATGTGAACTTTAACAGTGAGCAAGATATTTTCAAGTATGTTTTATATTGTGAAGTGATGTTTTGGTACGAGTTACGTGATATTGCAACAAAAGTATTAAAAAAGAGGTGTAACTTAAATTCGGAGTGCTGATTACTTTTTTACATCACCGTTGTCCTAACTTGCAAAAGTTTAATCTTCAAGAATAGTTTATGAAACACATCTATAAAACTTTTGAATATCGCAGAATAACACCTAGGCCTCTTTGCATCCGAGCTTGGAATCATCACTACCTAGATTTTCGACGATTGAGCCATGAGTTCACAACGAGACCAGCGTGGGAAACACGAAAATATGAGTGCCTAGTTTATCCATTATTTCAAGAAATGACTTTATTAACTGTGCTCTAATGATACCTGCCACATAATATAACTTTGTTGTTGCCCGAAAATGCAATATTTAGCAGCGTGAGCAACACTACAATCATAATTAATTTTTGACCTTTGTTGTGGTAGGGTTGTTAGAAACAGAGTGCTACTATGCACTTTGGGGAAACATTTAGTGAGCTAAGTTCATTGCAAATTGACATTTATGCAAAAATGGAGCCTACTGCTAAACTTCAGTAAACATTTAACACGTATAAAATCATTGCAGTATCGTTCCGTAATGGGAAACTGTTTGTCATTATATTAATAACCATTATTCAGCGAGGATCTGGTTGACTGAGTAATCCAACACAGACGCTTATGGGCTCACACACAAAGATTCAGACTTTCAAAAGTAACGGATCACCAATAGTACTGGAGAGAAGCATGGATGGTAAAAATCTTGGAGACAAAGTGATGAATAAACTAAGCAGATTCAGAAGGATGTGTTGTGCGGTAGTTACTCGGAAATGAAAAGGCTTGCACAGGATAGAGTAGCATGGAGAGCTGCATCAAACCAGTCTGTGGACTGCAAAATTCTTCATTTTCTACTAAAGGTTGAATTAGAGTTGGCTTGTGCCTCTCAGAGTGAAGAGGCACGAAAATTGATCGGGGTCACCATGAACAGCGATAAGAAAAAGAGCAAAGTGGATCCCATCTGAATCTACTTAAACGATAGCATAGCTATCACTAGGGGGAACCCCATGATGATGCTGACAAATGATTTTTAAAAAAATATAGCAAGTTCCCAAAAGGAGAAACTATACTCACCACCACCCAGGTCACATTGTAAGTGTCCACACAAGTGGCACATCACACTCACCAGATCACAGTACGGTGGGTGACAAACTCTGCATTAAATCGGACTCGCCTCGCCTCAGTGGTTCAAAATGGTTCAAATGGCTCTGAGCACTATGGGACTCAACTGCTGAGGTCATTAGTCCCCTAGAACTTAGAACTAGTTAAACCTAACTAACCTAAGGACATCACAAACATCCATGCCCGAGGCAGGATTCGAACCTGCGACCGTAGCGGTCTTGCGGTTCCAGACTGCAGCGCCTTTTAACCGCACGGCCACTTCGGCCGGCTCGCCTCAGTGGACAGAGACAGGAAGGTACTTGGAGAGGGTGAACTCGTCACTCGCCAAGACGGGTTTAACTGTGGTACCAGGCATCTCCCCCAATCAAAAGACAGGAGAAACAAAGCCTGTTTTCTATTCTCAAAATTTTGCATCGGTTCAGAACCGGAAATTTGAACAAGCACTTGGATTGGGGAAACAAATCGTTGGTCCTGCGTTAACAAAGACCGGGCATATAGTTGCCCCGCTAACTGGTGTCCCGGGCTAGCTTCGAAAAATGAAAGTCAACGGCCGTTCCCGGGCCCTGCTACAAAGCTAAACCAAGAAAGTCCACCCGAATTTACGAGTGAGTCTGAGAGTCCAAGTACTCCCGTATTCATAAATCTAGTCATGATCCCTGTTTAGGAACGGTGGTTAAAGGTACATGTTGTCGTGTTGTTGTGGACTTCAGTCCAAAGACTGGTTTGATGTAGCTCTCCATGCTATTCTATCCTGTGCAAGCCTTTTCATCTCCGAGTAACTACCGCACAACACATCCTTCTGAATCTGCTTAGTGTATTCATCACTTTGTCTCCTTCTACGATTTTTACCATCCATGCTACTCTCCAATACTATTGGTGATCCCTTGACTGAGTACGTGTCCTACCAATCGATCCCTTCTTCTAGTCATGTTGTGCCTCAGATTCCTCTTCTCCCCAATCCTCTTCAGTACCTCCTCATTAGTTACGTGATCTACCCACCTAATCTTCAGCATTCTTCATTGTTCTGTAGCAACACATTTCAAAAGCTTCTATTCTCTTCTTGTCAACACTGTTTGTCGTCCATGTTTCACTTCTATGCATGACTGCACTCCACATAAATACTTTCAGAAGAGATTTCCTGACACTTGCAGCTGCACTCGATGTTAACAAATTTCTCTTCCTCAGAAGCACTTTGCTTGCCATTGCCACTCTATATTTTATATCCTACTTCTACCATCATCAGTTATTTTGCTGCCTACACAGCAAAACTCATCTACTACTCTAAGTGTCTCATTTCCTAATCTAATTCCCTCAGCGTCACCTGATTTAATTCCACAACTTTCCACTGTCCTCGATTGGCTTATGTTGATCATCTTATTCCTCCTTTCAAGACACTTTCCATTCCGTTCAACTGCTCTTCCAGGTCCTTTGCAGTCTCTGACAGAATTACAATGTCATCGGCAAACCTCTAAGTTTTTATTTCTTCTTCATGGATTTTAATTCCTACTACAAATTTCTCTTTTTTCCTTTACTGCTTGCTCAATATACAGATTGAATAACATCGGGGATAGGCTACAACCCTGTCTCACTCGCTTCTCAACCACTGCTTTCCTTTCGTGCCCCTCGACCCATAACTGCCATCTGGTTTCTGTAAAAATTGTAAATAGCCTTTCGCACCCTGTATTTTACCTCTGCCACCTTCAGAATTTCAAAGAGTGTTCCAGTCAACATTGTCAAAAGCTGTCTCTAAGTCTATAAAGGCTGTAAACGTAGGTTTGCCGTTCCTTAATCTATCTTCTGAGATAAGTCGTAGGATTAGTACTGCCTCGCGTCTTGCTACATTTCTACGGAATCCAAACTGATCGTCCCCGAGGTCGGCTTCTACCAGTTTTTACATTCGTCTCTAAAGATTTCGTGTTAGTATTTTGCAGCTGTGACTTATGAAACTGAGAGCTCGGTAATTTTCACACCTGGGATTGGGATTATTATATTCTTCTTGAAGTCTGAGGGTATTTCTCTCGTCTCATAATCTTGCTCACCAGATGGAGGTTTTGTCATGGCTGGCTCTCCCAAGGCTATCAGTAGTTCTAACGGCATATTGCCTACTCCAGGGGATTTGTTTCGACTTAGTTCTTCCAGTGCTCTGTCAAATTCTTCACGCAGGTTGACATCTCCCATCCCGTATTCATTTACATCCTTTTCCATTTCCATAATATTGCCCTCAATTACATCGCCCTTGTACAGACTCTCTGTGTACTCCTTCCACCTTTCTGCTTTCCCTTCTTTGATTAGGACTTGTTTTCCATCTGAGCTCTTGATATTCATACAGATCTTTTCTCAAAAGGTCTCTTTAATTTTCCTGCAGGCGGTATTTATCTTACCCCTAGTGATATATGCTTCTACATTCTTACATTTGTCCTCTAGCCATTCCCGCTTAGCCATTTTGCACTTCCTGTCGATGTCACTTTTGAGACGTTTGTATTCCTTTACGCCTGCTTCGTTTACTGCATATTTATATTTTCTCCTTTCTTCAATTAAATTCAATATCTCCTGTGTTACCCAAGGATCTCTAATAGACGTCGTCTTTTTACTTATTTGATCCTCTGCTGCCTTTACTATTTCATTTCTAAATTCTACCAAAAATGGTTCAAATGGCTCTGAGCACTATGGGACTCAACTGCTGTGGTCATAAGTCCCCTAGAACTTAGAACTACTTAAACCTAACTAACCTAAGGACAGCACACAACACCCAGCCATCACGAGGCAGAGAAAATCCCTGACCCCGCCGGGAATCGAACCCAGGAACCCGGGCGTGGGAAGCGAGAACGCTACCGCACGACCACGAGATGCGGGCTAAATTCTACCCATTCTTCTTCTATTGTATTCTTTTCCCCTGTTCTTGTCAATCGTTCCCTAATGCTGCCTCTGAAACTCTCTACAACCTCTGGTTCTTTCAAGTCATACAGGTCCCATCTCCTTAAATTCCTACCTAAAAGCAGTTTCTTCAGTTTTAATCCACAGTTGATAACCAATTAATTGTGGTGCTGTTGATTAATGAAGCAGTGAAGTACATTTACTTTACAAAATTTATAAAGCAGAGTTGTAGCTAGTTAACGTGCGTGATTTTTTTGGAATTTCATGGAAACCTAATGAAAATATCTTCGATCCCCAATCGCCTACGCCCACCAAGGATACTGGAACGGCCACTAATGGGTGGTAGGGACCACGTTGATTACCACTGACGTAGACTGTCAAAGTTAAAAGCAAGAGGCGTGTACCTAGAAATGACAAAAAGATATCAGACGCACCCGATTCAGGCGAAATACCAAGGATTTCATTGTAAGAGTATAAGGAAGAATATCCATAACGCAGTGTTTCTGTCTAAAGTTAGTGACTGAAACATACAAAATACGAAGTTTTGCGTCAAAAATTAATTAATTACCCCTATCGCCGTGAATTTCCTGGACGACAAAGTAATTTCAATTTGAAGCAAAACGAAAAATCTAGAATTCTCTTGCTCTAATTTACTAATTATTAATTATTTTTTGTAATAAACTGTGTGCCACCCATGTCGAGTTTGACTGATAATTGAATTACGTCAGCAAAATAAGAGAAAAAGGAGTTGGTACAGCACTTCCCCGCGAACGTCAAAGGTTCCAAGTTCGAATCTCGGTCCATCACAGAGTTTTAATCTGTTAGAACGTTTCCAGTCAGCGTGCAGAAACAACGTCTCCGCAGTATTCTTGCCAGTCCTGCAAGGTATGCCGGAAAACTTTCTGATGTGTGTAAGGTGGGAGATGAGGTACTGGTGGGAGCAAAGCTTTAAATGGCGGGTTGTGAGTCGTAGCTACCAGTAGACAGCTCAGACTCTACAGCACTTGCCCGCGAAGCGCAGGTGCCGGTCCTGTATGCACCTTTAGTCTGCCAGGAAGTTTCAGACGAAAGACTGAGCCTCGTGGGCGATACTTACAGTCGTCACCAAAAACACGACGGAGGCGGTTCATATTTGTGGTGATGTAAATGCTGCAGCGAACGGTGAGTCTAATGCAGGTTTACACCCCATCCTCGATCAGAGGAGGCTTTAGGAAATCTTTTCTAAAATAAATCTAAAGTGTGTCTCTGGAGGGAGAGTAGCACACCTTTGGCATGGGCAACAAAGCGGTATAACGTAACTGTGAGAATAATGTTAGTACACAAAACCGATTTAGAGCAAAAATACTCTCTGAGAAGATCACGTACGTTTACTAGGCCAAAGATATAAACAGCAGTTCAGATCACGGCTACCTTTCACACCTTTACTCGGTGGTCTTCGATGAGATCGTAGATGAAAACGATTACAATTTATTCTTTTATATCGAGGCTTTGAGACATAAAGACTTTGCTTGTCAGAATAAAACCCATTACACAATAACTAATGTAGTTATTAATGAGAAAATCATAACAAAGATGGGCTTTACTATAATAGACTAGTTGGTTACTTGAAAAATGAACTATCGATAACATGCACTATTGATTTGGTTGAGGTATAATTTATTCCAGAAGGATTGGTGTATTGGACAATAACTGGTTTTATGGGCTAACCTAGAGGAAATATAGAGAGCAATTTAATTCATAGTTTTAGCAACTGCCATTTATTTGGCTTAAATTTTCCAATTTTATAGCATTGTATATCAGATACTTAAGGCTTTGATTCATGGAAGGATACGAGACAACAGAACAGGTTAGTCGACTTTATTTTTAAGAGTACAGTTAACTGTGTGTCGAAATGGTGTCCAGAAACTTATTTTGTTGAAATGTTGCTACTTGAATCTGTTAGTAAAAAATGATGTAAATCTTCATCATAATATAACAACGGAAATGAAATTCGTTTACTGTTCATTTCATTACATGCCCTCTATTCTTTCCCAAATAGCTAAAACACTTTTCTAGTGTAAGGTGGCATGGTCTCCTGACCTTCATTTATTACATATTCTGACCTCACCATCGTATTCTGCATATCAAGACGTTTCATTCAAACCCAAACTCGATAGGTAGAGTCAATTTCACATATTTCCATTTAAAAGATATGCAAATCTAATAAATAAATCGCAAGTGCGCACCGAGATTAAAAAGTCGAGGCTGGTGTACACAAACATTCAAGACATGACACACAGGAGTTTTTGTTCGGCAGAGGCAACCACCCTGCTGGAAAGTCCGTAGGAGGGTGAGTTAGCACACAGCTGCGCTAGCTGGCTGATCGCCCATGGACCAAAACATTTTTTGCCTGAGAAAAGGGATAATGGCCTGTGTGTTCACCTTAAAAGTAAAACCCACTGTATTGCTTGGGAGAGCCCCAGCATTCACATTCTTTTGACGGACGTAGTGTGCAGTTTGAGTTCTCATAGGTGGAGAGTAAATGCCTAATGCAGATGCTATATATTTCCAGATCGGTCGTCTTAAATGGAGCGCCATTCTGCCGTTTGTAAGAGTAATGCTGATTGGTGGACTATTTCTGACGCAATGAGCTGATGGAGTGAGGGAAAGACAGCAGATGATATACCCTTTCGCTTTTTGCATGGAGGGAAGTTGTTCTGGTGATGCTCTTGTAGCAGGAACACGTAGAGGGAGCGAGTGCGCTCGTGCTTGTATGCAGAGAGTGAGGAACAAAGTCTCTACTCAGTGCTGCACTGAGAGAGCACCTCTTTCGCTAGGAAATCGGAGTGATACTCTATACTGAGTCACTTGCGATTAAGCGTTTGTTCACTGTGTTGGCCACGACACTTACTGTGCAGTGTGAACACAGACGGAGTATTAGTTAGCGCCTGCGAGTGAACATTGAGTGGCATCATGGTGGACTGATTATCTGACCGGTGTACCACGTCAATAGTTAGACTAGGGGCAGACAGGAGTCCCTGACTTCATCAAGGCGTAGTGAGAGTTCGATTGGCGAAGGTCAATCCAGATGGAAAGAGATAGATTTGTTATTTTTCAGTGGTGAACGATGCAGGCAGCAGTCATCGCAGCTCACGGTATTATGCGCTACAGCATAGGCGAGCCCCATCTTTCCTCCATTAGAAATAAAGTACTTCATTCAAGTCACTCCATTACATTTCTCTTGCAACAGCCTCGATCGTACTTAGAAACATTCAATTGGATAATTACTCAAGTTGAGTAGGTGCTGCACTCAGCCATTCTGCCGAGTAAATAACATTCTTAAAGAAAAGGGATAAAAGAGCTTTCCCACACTTTGTATATAAATGTCATTAACAGGATTCCTATCCATATGAGGTAACCTCATATTCCGAAAAGAACACAGAAATTTGTGTATCAGTTTATAAATAAAAGTATCACTTGATTTTCTGAAATTTTGCAATAAATAATATTTTATGTTCATTTAATGTTTTTCTAACACTAATTAGCAATACTCCAGTACCCAAGTATCCCACTAGTTCCATAAGAAAACAGAATAATTTTGTGCCTTTCCTTACAGTGGACGACTCCAGAAGATATTTATTGCTGAAAGTTTTTCAGTTACGTTAGGAGCGTCTGTCTGACTTCTGTAGTAGTGTGGGGTGGAAATTGCTTCTTGCAGGAGCCAAACGGTACTTTTCAGATCAATCCGTTGGGCAACTCGTCAACATAACACCCACACACTGCCACTAGCTTCGATAACATACAACCAAAAGCTTATGAAATTGCTGTTAAATTGTAACGCTACTCAAAAGCATCAGTCTGGCACTTGATTACAAATCAAAATTAATTTTAAATAAAGTTTTTATCTACTTTATCTAAATTTGTTAATTGCACAATCAACAATGCATACACATATTACTTCGGATTTATTACAAAAGAAACGCTCTTCAGCTATAAATGGAACAAAACTGATACATAATTTGTGCCTATGAAAGCTTGCTATTCCCGTCAGTCAGTCACAGATGTCTCTGGGTTGCCAACACCTCATCTCGTATTTCGTATTTGTATTCCAAGGTGACGGTGTTCGGCAGTCTTGAATTTGAACTCGATGGCTCCTGTTAGTTAATCCGTCCATTCCTAGGGATGGTCTGACTAATGTCGTATTGTCTTTATTCCTATCGAAACCTGAATGTCGTAGAATTCTAGTCTACCGACAAGTACCATCTGAACATGTGACACTTAGTTAATGACTGAATATAACTGGGAGTGCAGTATCAGAGCTGGTGCTAATCAGGCTACCGTAATCGTTTAGTTGGTTACGTAACATAGCTTACGGTTTATTCACAGCTACTAACAGTTTTTTCCTTTTTTTTAAGTTTTTGTTCTACTGCTGTTTATATTAGTTCAGTTCACGCAACAGTTTGCACATTTTAACCGTTGCGCGCCACATCTGAGAGTAAAATCACGAGCTGCGTCACATGCAACCGACGCGCACGCGCGCCAAGGTAACTCACCACCATCGACTGGCCACAACGTTTCTATACAAAGCTTAGATTACATTCCTACACTTCAACACCAACTTTTTTCTCAGGATCCGAATAGCTGTTAGCCGTGTATCGCTGAAGTAGGCTATCCTCTGAAGTCACTCATACTTATGTCTCATACAGCGTACTCCTAACTGCACAATAGACATTATGACACTAGGTTTATGTATGAGAAGTATTTACAAAATTTGTCGGCACTATTCGAACGACTCTAATCCAGCTGGGTAAATGTAGAGTAAAATACTTAGGGAATAAATTTAGCAAAAGCTTTACTGCACCTACAGCACAAAAGCGTATTCCATGTGGTGTAAATTTCATGCCCCTTTAGCAAGCTACGGAGAAGCTGCATCAAATTTATGTGGTCTAGCGCCTGCCACGAAAGACGTTTCTGAGTTTAATGAAACATCTTAATGTAGCTCACTGCCTAGCAATATTTTCGCCAGGTAAGCAACTCACACTTGCGGACATTAGTCTACATTAACGGACGCTCAACTCAGTCACTCCAGGTGGCCTTGGCGATCATTCATTTTGCAAAAACTTTTATTGCCTGCTTGTATGCAACTTTTACTTATAAACAACTATAAGCTGCAAGTATCCCTTTTCTGTCCCCTCTGAAAGCTTCCAGAGACAACGGTGTAACTTACGCAACGGCTGGCCTTTTTCCAAGCAATTACAACTACGACATCAATTACCGACTCACCACGCTAAACACAAACGTGGGTGCCCAATCCTGCGTTCTCGTGGGTGCCCTTGTAGACTTTCATCGTCACAGAGCTGTATGTTTGTCACACGAAGACACGAGAGGCGTTCAATAAGTAATGCAACACTTTTTTTTCTGAACGCAAGTTAGTTTTATTCAGGATTCCAATACAACATATTATCCTCCACTCTTCTGGCTGTAAAACCCTATTTTTGAATATAGTGCCCGTGCAATGCGATGACGTTACCCCACCTTACAGGTACCACATGGTACCACTCTACTAGTCGATGTTGGAGTCAACGTCTTGCTCCATCAATAACCTCCCTATCAACCAAGAACTGCTTCCTTCACTACGCCAAACATATGGAAGTCGGACAGTGAAAGGTTTGGGCCGTGAGGTGGATGAGGGAGAACAGTCCAATTAAGTTTTGTGAGCTCCCCTCGGGTGTTGAGACTTATGTGACGCTTTGTGTTGTCATAGGGAAGAAGTTTTTTCTCCTTTATTTTCATTTCCATTCCCCATCAGGGGGCGGGCTGGCAGCAGCATAAGCGCTGCTCTTCAGCCAAGAGCCATAAATAGACAGGAAGACATTTAAAAACGATATTAAGGAGATAACATGGCGGAATATAGAAACAAAAACAGGCGGAACACAAGAAAATCAGACACACAAAGCGGTGACTGTAAATCGGAGATAAAAATCTAAAAAAGTATGTTACACACAAAACACGCACTACATCAAAAGGCACCAGGCAAAATACGGCCAGAGCACAAAAGTCCGTAGAACGAGTAAAACAGCCACATGACGGGCGGCGTAGCAAGGAACTGTCATGGACAATAAACAAGTCAAGCACACAATTAAAACCCACATCACTGCATGACACTGTAGAAAGGCACCGAAACACAACACTAACGTAGTACAGTGATATCGAATAAAAACCTGGGAGGATCTGCATGGGAGGGGAGAGGGGACAAGGGAAACGGGAAGAAGGGGATGGAGGCGAGGAGGAGGGGAGAGAAAGGGGGCTGAGATGGGGGGCGCGCCGAAGGAGGGCTGGGAAGGGAAGGGATGGGAGAGGAAAACAGCCGAGGAGGGGGTGCAGGGACTCAGGGAGGGAAGGAGGAAAATCTGCTCTGGGAGAAGGAGGGGTGAGGAAAAAGGGGGCCCTTGGGAGGGGGGAACAAGGCTAGGTTATAGTTGGGGGGAAGGTATATACATCACGGCGAAGTTCATCATCCGGGAGGGGGAGGCGCTGGAAAGTGCCCTGCTGAAGGAGATGGAGGATGCGGAGGTGGAGAGAGGGAGGGATACAGCGATAGAGGCACAGCAATGGGCGGGGGGGGGGTGGAGAGGAAGGAGGAAACCAGGGGGTGGGGGTGATCAAGCCTGCAGACAGTGTAAAGGATGCGGAGATGTTGGAGGCAAAGAGGAGGTGGGGGAAGGGGATGAGTTCATACAGGAGCCATGTGGGGAAGGAAGGTGGATACGGAAGGCAAGGCAGAGCACATGGCATTCGAGGATCTGGAGGGCCTTGTAAAAGTGGGTGGGTACAGAGATCCAGGCAACGCTGGCATAACAGAGGATAAGACGGATGAGGGATTTGTAGGTGTGGAGGATGGTGGAAGGATGCAATCCTCATATCTGGCCAGACAGGAGTTTCAGGAGGCAGAGGCTGGAATGGGCTTTCTGCTGGATGGTCAGGAGGTGAGGGGTCCAGGTGAGATGATGGTTGAGGGTGAGGCCAAGGTATCTCAGGGTGGGGGTGAGCTGGATGGGATGCCCATAAAGGGTGAGGTAGAAATCATGGAGACGGAAGGAGCAGGTGGTGCAGCCTATGATGATTACTGGGTTTTGGAGGGGTTGAGATGAAGGAACCACTGGTTACGCCAAGTGGTGAACTGGTCAAGGTGGGTTTGGAGCATGCATTGGGACCATTGAAGGGTAGGATAGAGAGCCAGGAAAGCGGTGTCATCAGCACACTGGAGAAGGTGGACAGGTGTGGATGACTTGTGCATATCAGCCATAGGCAAGAGATAAAGGAGAGGGGAGAGGACAGAGCCCTGGGGGACGCCAACCATGGGATAAAAGATATGGGAGTTATTGTTGTGGAGGGTGACATAGGAAGGATGGCGTGAGAGGAAGGGAGCCCAGATGGACAAAATTGATAGACAGGGCGTTGGTTTGGAGTTTAAAGAGGATACTGGGATGCCATATATGGTCACAGGCATTTTGGAGGTCAAGGGAAACGAAAATGGTGGAGCGACGGGAGTTAAGCTGGAGGGAGAGAAGGTGAAGGAGATTAAGGAGTTGGTCTTCAGCAGAGAAGGAGGGTCGGAAGCCACACCGGGTAAGGGGAAGGAGATGGTGTTGATTAAGGTGCTGATGAATACGGCGGGAGAGGATGGATTCGAAGACCTTACTGAAGATGGAGGTGAGGCAGACGGGACGATAGGAAGAGGCGACGGAAGGGAGTTTGTTGGGTTTGTGGAATAAGAGGACGTGGGAAGGGTAGAAGCCATTAGAGAGGGTGGCATTATAGAGATGGGATGGGCAAGGACAGTCAGGAAGGAAAAGAGGCTTTCTCTAAGGTGGCAGTAGGTGACACAGTCAGGACCGGGGGCTGTGTTGTCTTTGGTCCGGAGGATAAGTTTAATGTCTTGTGATGTTGAGGTCGTCAGCAATCACACAGGTGGAGAAGGAGTGATGAATGTGGGAGATGAAGTCATAAGGAAGAGGAGCAGTGGAGTGGACATAAATGGTGGCACAGGTAATGGTGAGGGAGGTGAAGAAGATGCTGAGGATAAGGTGTTCTGTGGGGTCATTGAGCGGAGGTTGTAGCCGGATGGGGATATGCTTAAGGTGGCCAATTGCAACTCCACCCTGTGCATGAGGACCAGGAGCGTCAGTGTGGTGGAGGATTTAGGGAGAGGTGTGGATATAATGGTGGGGCTGGAGAAAGGTTTCGTTCCAGAGAAAGGTGTCGACCTGGTGGTGGGAGATGGTGTGCCTGAGTAGGTATTTGTTGGTGTGGAAGGAGCGAATATTATGGAAGAGGTTCAACACTCGTGTCACGCCATGACAGGAACAGAGGGGGGGAAGAGAGTGAAGGGAAGAGGCTTAAATGAGGGTGTCAAGGTGGGTGAAGGTGAAGTGGGCTTGGTTGTGGGAGTAGGTGGCAAACGGAGCGGGCAGCAAGGGAGATTTGTTGGAAGGTGTGGGGGCGCTGAAAAGGGTGAATGTTTTGGAGTACAACGGTAAGGAACTGGATGATGTCCTCGGCTGTGGGTGGTGGATGGAGGGAATTGTTGGGGTGGACAGGGGGATCAATGGGACAGACAGGGACTGTAAGCTTGGGGGTGGCTGGAGGATGTTTGGCTTTACACTTGTGGGAGTAGGTGGGATGGGGGCCATTGCAGGTGTTACAGGAAGGAGGAGCAGCGAGGTTGGGGCAGTTTTTAAGAAAGTGGGAGGCCTTGCAATGGGGACAGGTGGGGGGGGGGGGTTTCAGTTGGGGGTCAGGTGGTCAATGTACATGAGGCATCGCTGGCAGCGGTAGGATTGGGGGAGGGATTTGGAGGATTCAACAGGGTGGCGACAGGGGTAAATCAGGGCACCCTGGGTGAGGAGATGGTCAATGGAGGGGGCAGACTCCGAGAAGACCCGCATGCAGTAGGTGGGACGAGAGCAGCACCCCCTGGAAAAGAAAGCCTGTCGACGTCACAAGATGGCTACACACATGGTCCCTTGTTCAACAGTTTCACGGAAAAGTGCTTGTGAATAGTCGTTCGGCACGTTTCGCGCCAGATTACTATTATAGTGAATGGTGTTCCTCTGTTAGTGTACATGATTTGGTTGTTTAGTTTCTGTGCACTAAACTGGTGATCTATTTTTCTTGCCGGTGAAAACTTCATTGCCTGTGTGCCTGCATGAATACAAGGTTGCTGAAATGGTGGACTAAAACATATGTAGAACATGTCTTTCATGGCAGTGTTAGTTTTTGAAATGACTCATACAACTGCTTATTACCAGTGCCCCTCTATACAGGGTGCTGTTATAATTCGAACACTATTTGCCCAATTTTCTTTCTTTTTTTAATTCGCAGGTATATCATCCAATAAGGTTTTAAAATGGATTTTACTACATAAGGAATAAACAGCGGCAATAACAGTGTCCGTAAAATGTTAGCTGCCAGTGTGCTACTTTGCAAAATGCCGTCCACATTATTAGATCTGCGTCAAAGTGATGCAATATTTAACTTAAAAAACAAAACAAAAACCCTAATAGAAAGTCCGCGAGAGCATATCACGGGTGGCTTTCAATCAAAATTTTTGTCATTAAAAATCGTCTTACACAGGAACTACAAAACGGAAGAATGGTGAATGGTGGTCAACCATAAAAGATAAATATATACCTTTGCAGACGTTTAGATTGGCCTTTTCGAGATTTACAATTTATACTACAGCACTTACAGTTTAGGAATAGTGTTGGAAAAGAGCACACTGGCGGTAAACACTTGCACTTTGTATAGCTGACGATCTTTGAACGGCTAACCAGACTGTCATCAAACAAGTCATGGCAATCCCCATTACAGCAACTTTAAAATTAACTACAATGAAATGGGTCCATTCATTTGATAGTTTTGATGCCTCAGATAGTGAAAGTTATTACAGCCACTTTTTACGTCGGGGCTAAAAGGTATGCAGAAATAAGTCACAAACAAAAGAACTGGGTCATTTAAGAAAGGAAATCTTGTAATTCATGAGAGAGGTATGTCAGATTTCTTTACGAATTTTCCTCGTGCGGTTCCCTTAACAGTCTATTGCTGTGGCCAAACGGAGCACCGGCACCAGACTAAGTGTGTGACGTCATTGAGCAGGTGCGCAGGCTTTCCTCTATAGGGGGTGCTGACCAGAGGCATTGTGGATACGGTGGGCAGAGCGGATTTCCAGGTCTGGGTGGGAATTTAGTTCTGCCAACACCTCATCCTCTGTGATCACTGGCCGATCTTGGTGATCACAGTGGTGTAGGTGGGGGGGGGGGGGCGGCGGCGATGGGGAGGCTGGGGCTGAGGAGGAGTGAAAGAGGAGAGGAAGGGTGTCACAGATGCATGGGGGAGTTTACGGAGGAGGTCTGTGTGAAAGGTGGGGGACGGGGACTTGATAAGGACTGAGTCCCTGTGGGGAATGAGATGGGAGCACCATGTAAATACTTTCGTATCTCCATGGTGAGGGTACAGGCATCAAGGAACTATGGATCGGGATTTGTCACCACAAAGGTGTGGAGGGTGGGGTTTGGGGTATGGGTGGCTGGAGGAGGGGTGGTGTCCATGGAGACAACGGGAGGAGGGGAAGGGGGTGGTGACTTTTTGTGGGAAGTGGCGGGAGAGTCGGTAATGATGCGCTTTTGGGGTTTTTTGGAGACTGGAGGCTGGGAGGAGGGGAGAGGGATGGGAAGGAGAGGGAGGTGGCGGGTGGCAGATCCTGGTGGCGTAGTGGAGGTGCCGGGAGAAGCAGCCGGTTCAGTGGTGGCGATGGTGGCTCGGCATGATGTGATGTGTGTGGGGATGCAGATGATGAAGTGACTGGGGGCGGGGGTGAGAGAGGGGAAGCTAACCACCTGAGGGGTGGCAGCAGAGATGGCAACAGAGGCGTATGTGAGGGCCGGGGCAGTAGTGGGAGCTGTTGAGGGTGTGGAGGCTGGAGGAAGGGTGTAGAGGTGGGGGTACGCAGCAGGGGAGGAGATAGGGGGATGGGTAAGTGGGGGAAGGGGGTGAGGTGTAAGGAGGGAGGCGAGGGGCGGCACTCCAGGAAGTGACTGTGGAAGAGGGGGAGGGGGAGGTGTAGATGACAGTGGAGGTGGGAGTGCTCATGGCGGACGAAAGGCGATGGACGGACAGCAGGCGGCAGCGCGATGGACGGTGGCGGATGGACGGCTAGCAGGCGGCGGCGAGTCCCGAACGGTGGCGAGCAGGCAGGCAGGTAGGCGGGTGGACAGACGGCAACAGCAGAAGCAGGCGGCGGCGGCAGACAGACAGACAGACAGCAAACGTAACCGCAACAGCAACTAGCACTTCGAAGATGTAGATCAAACCCTGAGGGTAGCCCAGGCTCTGGAATCTTGTGCCTTCGAAGGAGGGAATCCAACCCTCTAGATCAGGAAGAAGTTCGTTTGCATTTCTGTGGCGACGAACTCGCTGAAGTAATTTATATGCTTCAGAGTCTATCACAGCGCTGTAAGGGAGAACAGAAAACAGAACAAACGCTCAAGAGACCCAGACGACCGCCGCCTTGGCTTCACCGCCTGAAGGTGCGGCTTTGAACATTTTCCTCAGAGGAGAGCTGGTGTGGCCACTCCATTAATTGCGCTACTTTGTTGCGATGTTGTTGACAGCTCTCTGCATGGAACGCGCTTCTGTTACAGAGGCCATTTTGAAGCTACGTATACCGCAGCCACCTATCGGTTCTTCGTGAAATTATAGGGGCTGAAGCTGGGATATTCCGCGATATCCCACAACAAATCCGCATCTTTTCAACGAAAATTGGCCGAAAAAAAAGGTTTTGTATTACTTATTGAACGCCCTCGTAATTTTCGGCATCCCAATGACGCGTTCCCGTTTGTCGCAAGCTAAGTATTTACAGCCACAGGGTGACTCCCTCTACGTTTCCTGGTGCCTTAATCTCTATCTACATATACCTTCATATTCATGAGGAGTTTTCGTTTGTATCGAAGTGTTCTTACCGAAGCGTACGTCTTCAGTCAGTTATTGTGTTTTTCGTGTGCTCACACACGCATCCACGGAAGTACGTGCCCAATTGTGTTTTTTCATGGACGCGTCGTTTGACATGTGAAGGGGGCTGCAGGCTGCTGTCGGTTCCCCATTTGATGACGACATGGCTCACGTCACCGATATCGAGTCGAACACTGTACCACAACTACAGTTTGCCACCGCCAAGCAAAGTCTGAAGGCTGGGTCTATACCACACACAAAGGCCAAACACCAGGAGAAAAGTACGAAGACCTCCGGAGTCATCGAAAATATGCTTTACAAGAAATACGACGTATCAAACAACTGCTTCAGGAGGATGTAGACTATGAGTCTGAGGAATTATCGTCGTCTCACTCAAACTGCCGAGCGACAGCAACAGATCTTCCTAGGACAGTAAATACGGACGGTGATTCTGTGGAATGCCAACCTATTGTTGACACGGTGGCTAATGAGGCGTTCCAGCCAGTTCAGCGCCGGAAGGTCTTTCACCGCAGTGCTGTTTAAGTACTGGAACGAGCTGCGCAACCGACCCTTGTCACTACAGACGGGTATGACACCCTCGCTGGAGCGTCGGCGCAGGAGCTTACAACTGCCGACCCGCCACACCCACTTCCGTCGGTCCCAGAGGTGCCGAAGACACCACCTATAGTGATTTACAATTGTGCCAACCATGCTAAACTATGCCGCGCCCTTAAGGAATATATTTCTGGTGGTTTGCGAGCTGCATACTAGGAAGATGGTGTAAAATTCTACGTTGACACCCTCTAGGATTACCAGAAGGTGTTCCGCTCTTGCAAAAATAAGCAGTTACCATTTCACACGTACCAGGATGTCAGGGCAGGGTTATGAGGGTGGTGGTCAAAGATTTGCCACCTTCGGTTACTGCGGAGGACGTGCACAAAGTCCTACAAGAACAAGGCTGTACCATAAATGAAGTACTCCAGTTCAAGCATAAGAAGCAGGGAAAGATCCACCAACTGCCGTTGTACGCTGTGACACTACCAAAAGAGGGATAGATCTAATACCATCTATGGGGTCCGCCATATTCTGACGAGCGAAAGTGCGGGTGGAAGGTTACCGTTCCCGCAACGAACCGTCCCAGTGCAAACGTCAACGTTGGACACACACATCTAATTATTGTTCGCTACCGGTACATAGTATTAAATGAGGCGCCATACACCCCAGTACTGAATACTCACTACCTCCAGGCTCGCTTCCTAAATGTGTGGGTTGCCAGGCCCGCATGTAGCTTCTTGTAAGGGCTGAAGCGAACTTCAGAAAGCTCTCAAGAAGTTCCGCCCATCAGCCTCACGACTTGTACGACCACAGAGGGAACCTCCAACTGTTCTTGATGGTGTAGAACTAGTAATGGCTGACGCTGGCCTTGCTGCTCAAAGCCCCCCCCCCCCCGCCCCCCTCCACCACCGCGGGACTAGATGTGGACTGCTTCCACAACACGGGAGGGAGGGACGACTGCCTGCTTCATCACTGCAGGGTGTACAGCGTTACACTGGTCGCGCAACAACGAGGGCATCTCAGGACAAAGATGTGGATGCTGCCCTTATGGAGGTGGCAACCGTTCTCAAATTTCTTAGCAGCCAGAACGTTCTACACATAAACGTCTGTACGTCCTGCTTCAAAGTTTCTGTACAATTGCCGCACTCTGCTGGCACACATTACAGTCACGTCATCTAGGCTAAATGAAATCGACATGAGGAAATCGAATGACAGCACGCAGTTCACACTTCGGGGTAGACTGTATTGTCCTAGACATCTTTCTGTGCGTTAATCAAATGAAATTATATGGTTCCAGAGACCTTTTCAAGTCTCAAACATCTATGGCTTCAATCTGCATATATACAACATCTTTACGGGCTCATTGTGCGCCCAGAACTAAAAAGTGCGACGTGATGCGTGCGACGCGCCTACCAGAGACACTGTGCTACATTTCTACCCAAATCTTGAACGGATATACAACTGTGGTTTCGATTTTGCGACCGATCGAATCTCGGGGGAAAAAAATCATCGTCTAAATGCAGCGAACAGTATCCTAATTCGAATGACAAAGGAAACAGAAATATGTGTTGTAACTCCACTTACGCTTCAGCGAATCGTTCCTACATCAGTTTCTTCTCACTAGGTAGTGATCTGCATGAGGGCTTTGGCACAGCGATATTTCTGTATCGTATGACACTGTGACGACGACGCTCTAGAGCAGGGGTCGGCAGGTAACTGTAGGTGGGTTCCAGATACTTTTAAAAACTTTAATTGAGGTAAAAAATTAATATTTCTTACTATGGAAAGTATAGTTACTGCTCACCATACAGAGGAGATGCTGACAAGGGAACCTCCCCATCGCACCCCCCTAAGATTTAGTTATACGTTGGCACAGTGGACAGATCTTGAAAAACTGAACACAGATCAATCGAGAAAACAGGAAGAAGTTGTGTGGAACTACGAAAAAAATAAGCAAAATATACAAACTGAGTAGTCCATGTGCAAGATAGGCAACATCAAGGCTATAACGAACAGAGGAGCGCCGTGGTCCCGTGGTTAGCGTGAGCAGCTGCGGGATGAGAGGTCCTTGGTTCAAATCTTCCCTCAAGTGAAACTTTTACTTTTTTTATTTTCGCAAAGCTATGATCTGTCCGTTCGTTCATTGACGTCTCTGTTCACTGTAATAAGTTTAGTGTCTGTGTTTTCCGACCGCACCGCAAAACCGTGCGATTAGTAGACGAAAGGACGTGCCTCTCCAATGGTAACCGAATACATTTGATCGCAAGGTCATAGGTCAACCGATTCCTCCACAGGAAAACACGTCTGATGTATTCTATTCGACACTGATGACGGCATGTGCGTCACACGACATGAATATGTTGTCGACCCACCTAACTTGTACACTTGGCGAATGGGTAAAAAGATTCCTCTACCTTGCCTGATTTAGGTTTTCTTGTGGATGTGATAACCACTCCCAAAAAAAAGTGATCGCATCGGACGGACAGATAATAATTGTCTGAAAATAAAAAATTAAATTTTTCACTTGAGGGAAGACTTGAACGAAGGACCTCTCGTACGGCAGCTGCTCACGCTAACCACGGGACCACGGCGCTTGTAAGCTCACATTTTTTTTTATTTTTTTTTTATTTTTTTTATTTTTAAGAGTGTTCAGATATGGGTAGGTGGAGACAAGGCGGGCAGGGGTCGAAACCCGAGGCCTGGCCGCGATGTCTCCCCCCTCCCGTCCCTGAATCACTCACTCAAAGTAGCTTTTTGATTTTTTTTTTAATTTATATTTTTTTTTTTCACCAGGAAAAGGGTAAATGGAAAAAAAGATCTTTATTGGTACAAACTTAAATACAACAGAAATGCCATCCTTCCGGCGAAAATAACACAAGACAATATACTCGTACAAGGCGAGGAATTTTTTTTTTTTTTATGAACATGGTGTAGGGAAAAAAAGAATAATAGGTCTGATGTAATCTAAGAGGTGTGAAGCAATATACAGTGGAGTGAGGGAAAGACCAGTGTTGTCTGGGGTAGTGCATTAAAGAAAGGAGGCGCGTGTCCATGCGCCTATTCCACTGTGGGTTACAATGTAGAAAGTAGCGCGAGGAGTCTCAGATGTCAGCAGGGGGGGGCGGGAGTGCTGTCGGCGTGTGGCACCATCCAACTGAGCGGGGGTGAAGTAAAGATCGTGTGTAGGTAATTGGCGAAGAAGGCGCGGTAGCGCGGTCGCTGTTCGACTTCACTGTGGGCGGTTTGTAAGTACTGCCAGAAATCAAGGCGTGATTTTTCGCCACCGTTATACATGTAGGTGATCGTCCTTCCCTTGACCCAGACAATCGCATGATTTTTGGAGGCGGGGAAATAAGTATTCTCAGGATGGATAAAAGTCCATGGGTCAATCGAGTCCGGCGGAACGCGGAGGTAACAGGCAACGAACTGTCGGGCAAGTTTCCAGACGTCACTGGTGGCAGTACAAGTCAGTTGATGGACATCGTCATCCACGAGGTGGCAAATGGAACAAAGTGGAGAGTCCTGTAGTCCGATGGCGTGAAGGCGATGGTTTGTGGCGAATTTTTCATTTGCGACTTGGTACCATGTCGCCCGGACGTTGGAGGGAAGAAAATGCTGGTGGATGAGACGCCAAACCGTTGGCCACCGCGTGGACGGATGTCTCAGTTCGATATTGTCGCTGGATATGGAACGAAGGAGAGGGGTGTAAAAATCTTTAGGTCGAGGAGAACGCGTGGTCGGTAAGTGTGTGTGAGCATAACTGAAGTCGACGATGAAATCAGAAATGTGCGTCAAATGGTGCTTGATGTGTCCGACTGGTACTGGTGGTGTTATGGTCGCGGGCACAAGAATTTCCAGCAAGCTGCGCGTAAGGGAGGTGCCCCCGTGCCACTGCTTGCGCATGGTGGACATGTACAATGACGCCGCTCGGAGTCGCACATTGACAAGGCCGAGGCCTCCTGCTCGCGGGGGAAGGGTGAGCGTGTCGCAGCGGACCTTAAAGATCGTACCGGCTGTAAGGAAGTATCCGAGGGCAGCCTGGAGGCTGCGTCCAATAGTTGATGGCAGCGGGAGGACCTGTGCGATGTGGACCAATCTGGCCGCCACATGTTGATTGAGGTATTGGACACGTTGTAAAGAATCGAGTCGTCGGAGAAGATTTTGTCGCACCCTCGTGCGGATAGTTTGGAGTGCACGCCGAAAATTGATGGCAGCGGAGCGGCGCACGGTGGAGGTGAAAATGATACCAAGATATCGTAGTTGTTGTACACACGGGAGAGGTGCTAAGTCTTCGTGTGAGAGGCCGCGTCCAATGGGCATCGCCGCGGATTTAGCCACATTCATGTTACTGCCCGCTGCGGTGCCGTACGTTGATATCAAATCAAGTACCGTGTGTGTTTCACTCCGTGAGCGGATCAAGAGGAGGAGGTCGTCCAGCATACGCACGACATCGAAAACTGTGCTGTCGCAAAGTGAGACCAGAAAGGTGGCTCGTCAGACTCCCGATGAGTGGCTCCAGGCTTACGGCATACAGTAGGGTCGAAAGTGGGCAGCCTTGCCGTACGGAACGCCGGATCGCCACTGGTCCCGCCACACGGCCGTTAACCTGAATCAGAGATTCGGCGGTGCCGTACAGGCGCCGGATCACGTCGATAAAGGCTGGTGGAAAACCCATGCGGTTCATCACTGAGAACAGAAAAAGATGCCGCAATTTGTCGAATGCGCTGTCAAAATCAATGGCAACCACTGCGGCGCGGAGTCTGCACGCCGCTGCCAGTGCAATTAAATCGCGACATTCTCCTGTGGCCGTTTGTATATTAACTGAGCCGCCCGGAGTTGTCTGTTCCGGGGATAGAATGCTAGGCAGGATCTTGCGGCATCGCGTTGCCAGTAGGCGTGTAAAAATTTTACAGTCTGCGTTAAGCAGAGTCAGGGGACGGTAATGTGCTGTCGTCACACCTGGTGTCGGTTTGTGGATGGGTATAATAATTCCCGTGACGAAGGACGGCGGTACGGCGTTCCCTATCGTCAGCAGTTCATTAAACATCGTTGTCCACCGTGATGCCATTAGTGTGAAGAAAGCGCGATGAAATTCTATCGGCAATCCGTCGACACCAGGTGACTTATTCAGAGCACCTTTTTTGATTGCATCGTGGATTTCGTCACGCGTAATGGGCTCCATCAGCTCGTCCGCTTCGTCGCTGGTGAGGGTGCGAGTTACGTGTGGTAACACAGACTCCTCAGCGTGGTTGTTGGTAGTCTCCTCCTGGTACATTGTGCGGTAGTGGTCGACAAAGGCACCGACGATTTCGGCCTGGCAAGTGACGTGCTGGCCGCGACAAGTGGTGATCTCGGTGATGAGTTGTCGTCGTCGATGTTTCCTATCGGAGGCGATATGATGCATGGTCGGGTGTTCTTGCTCCGCCGAATCTTGACGTCGGGTTCGCACCATAGCCCCCTGCAATCTACGGCGTGTCAAAGTTACAATTTGCGCCTTAATCCTGCTGCGTTCCCTCTGGGTGTCGGGGGTGGGCGGTTGGGCGTCCAGGTCGCGGAGAACGGCGTAGAAATAGTCGGTAGTGTGCCGGCGCCACATAGCAACTTCCTTTCCATACTGAATCAAAGTACGTCGAATGGCAGGTTTGGCACATTCTAGCCACCAGGTCAAGGTCGTGCAGTATTTAGGTAAGCGACGTTCACAGGTGGCCCATGTCTCGGTAACACGTTGAAGACATTCGGGATCATGAAGATGGGAGGTGTTTAGCTTCCACGGAGCACGACTACGCCAGACCACTTGCTTGGGGAAGAGAATGTTGCAGATGTAGGCACAGTGGTCCGAAAAGGCCAGGGGCCAAAGTTCTGCACCTTGGACTGCAGGTGTGAGTTCCCGAGAGACGTAAATTCTATCAAGGCGGCTCGCGGAGTGACTCGTCTGGTAAGTATGTCCAGGCGCGTCGCCGTGCCGAACTTCCAAGTGTCGCGGAGCAACAGATCTCGGACGACAAGACGCAGTTCTTGACAGGTGTTGTAGTGGGGCACTTGATCTTTAGGGTGCAAGACACAATTAAAATCACCCCCTAGCAAGTAATGGTCGCAGCGTCCAAGAAACAAAGGAGCGATGTCTTCTGAATAGAAGAGTGCCCTGTCGCGTCTGCGGGTGGAGCCTGACGGAGCGTAAATGTTGATGATACGCGTCCTCATGACGGTGACGGCCATGCCTCTGGCAGATGGAAGGTATGTGATATCGGCCACTGGAATGCCTTCTCTGGCGTAGATGGCTACGCCGCGTCCCAGGTGGTCACCAGGAGAAGGATAAGTGTTATATCCCGCGACGTCTGGTAGTGTGGCCAGGTGTACTTCCTGTAGTAGTGCGATATCGACGTCCGACGCCCATATCATCTCTCGCAGCAGTTGAAGTTTCACGGGTGAGCTAATGGTGTTAGTGTTGATCGTCGCTATTCGGTAGGTTTGGAGCTGTAACCCGCCGTGGAGGGGAACTCCACCGGCGGAGGATGAAGAGGGACGAGGCAACGGTGAGTCGTGCCGTACGCCACCTGACGGCATTATCAGCGGCGTAACGATGCTTCTGTCTGGGGTAACTCTGTCCCCAGCGTGTGGTCCGGCTCCTCATCGACGTCCTCACTCCACACCATTGAAGGCGTTGTCGTTGTGATGGTCGTACGTTCCACTTCGGTCGTAGGGGCTGTGGACGTCTCGGCGGCAGTCGCATCTGTGGAGTCCATTGGTTCAGGAGCACCTGAGCGAGCCAGTAGAGTAGGCATCGACGTATCCACAGTCGGCGTCATGTTGTCGTCATTCGTATCGTCGTGTAGGTTCTCCGAGGCCTCGTCGGGTCGGACGGCCTCTGGAGCATCGGGGGGTGGTGATCCGTCTCGTTCCGAGACCGTACGGCGCCTCCTCTTGCGCCTCTTAGGTGAACGTTGTTTGCGGGTTCGTCCCTCCGTGTCGGAAGACGGGAGGGAGTCGCGTCGCTCTGAGAGGAAGGCCGTCGCGGGAACGTCAAATGAAGGGGCGTCCATATTTTCAGGCGGGTGGGTGTCGGAAGTCGTCGCTGTTGGTAGTGGCGCCGGAGTAGCGTCAGGCTTTGAGCGCGACGCGTCGGCCCCAGCGGTATCCGTAGCAGCTGGAAGGGTCACCGGTGCATGGTCCGATGGGCGGCGGCTGGTGGGAGGAGAACAGAGCGCCGATGCGTAGGTGATCGGTAAAACCGTAGTCGGAGCCGGAGGTGCCACGGTAGCGGCTGGCAATTGGGTGATTCGTCGCTGAAGACACTCAGATCTGAGGTGTCCTTCTTTGCCGCACCCGGAACAGGTCTTGGGTTGGCCGTCGTATATGACAACCGCGCGGTACCCGCTAATTTGCAGGTAAGATGGCACGTGGCGATGGAGGTCGATGGTGATCTGCCGTACACCGTTAAGAACAGGGTACGTTTGGAATTGCGCCCAGCGTTCGGCAGTGTGGCCATGTACAGTGCCATAGGGGCGGAAAGCCGCGATAACGTCTTCCGCTGGAAGCTCGAACGGGAGTTCGAAAACTCGTATGGTGCGCATTCCTAAGCCGGCATGGTCGATAGTGACCGCCCCGACATTGCCGTCGGCGTGGCAAAAGCGTAATCCATGGTTGGTGTCACGAAGTATTCTTTCACATACCGCGTCATTGACGACTTTGACGTACACAGTACTGCTTAATATGGACAAATGGATGCCCAAGATGTCAGAAGCTGGGATCTTAGCAACGTCGCGTAGGAAGCGTTCCACTTCCAAGGCCTTTGGTCGCGCGTAGTCGTTGCAGAAGTTGAAACGTAAAGTTGATTTTCGAAAACGGTTGGCCATGATTCTAGTGCACGTAAGCGACACGTAAGTGACGGCCGCTGAAATGTAAAGAACAGCGAGCGCGCGCGCTCCGCAGGCGGAAATAACAACACGTCCGCACTGCACGGCGGCGAAAGCCGGACTGTACATTAGCCTTGATGGTGCCTGTCCTGTGCATGGACTACTCAGTTTGTATATTTTGCTTTTTTTTCATAGTTCCACACAACTTCTTCCTGTTTTCTCGATTGATCTGTGTTAAGTTTTTCAAGGCCTCTCCACTGTGCCAATTTATAACTAAATCTGAGGGGGGTGCGATGGGGATGTTCCCTTGTGAGTAGCAGACAGGCACAACAAAAAGACTGTCAGGAAGTGAGCTTTCGGCCAACAAGCACTTCGTCGGAAATACACACACACACACACACACACACACACACACACACACACACGCTCACGTAAACGCAACTCACACACACATGATCACAGTCTCTGCCTGCTGAGACCAGACTCCTGTAGGGTAACATGTGAGGAGAAATGCCTGAAACAGGCCGCTGCCTCACATATTTATTCTAATGCTTCTAACATAAATCACAACATTTTCACGTTTTTAATTTTTGAAATGTTCTTCCGTTGGTGGCGGCAGAAATGTATGAAAGGGCCAACCCCCAGGTTCAACATCACATGTGGTTGATATCATCTAGATTTGTTTCGTGAAAACATTTAAAGTTTTCCTTTACAGTGGAACGAAGCGAAAAGCCAGTTAAGAACAAGCGATAATCACAGAGCGCCAGAAGGGCTTAAAAATTTGCTTTGAAAATTATAGCTTAAAAAAAATTACGACAAGGTCAACATTAACAATCACAGAGCGCCAGAAGGCTTAGAACGTACTTTAAAATTCTCTCATAAAAAAAATTACAATAAGATCAAAATCAATAATCGCCATGCGCCAGAAGGCTCTGAAATTATCTTGACGTTTTTTTATGTGGTTTAAGCAAGGTCAAAATCAATGCAGAGCCCCAGAATGCGTAGAAATATTCCCTTTGAAAAATTGAAAAAGACTTTAACAGAAATATATCAAGTTATTGTACAATTCTTCCAAAACAATTTAAGAGCGTAAGTTGATGATGATGTTTTGGTTTGTAGGGCGCTCAACGGCGCGGTTATCAGCGCCCGTACAATTTCCCAACCTTTGCTCAGCCCAATTTCGCCACTTTCCTGGATGATGATGATGAAATGATGAGGACAACACAAACACCCAGTCATCTCGAGGCAGGTGAAAATTCCTGACCCCGCCGGGAATCGAACCCGGGACCCCGTGCTCGGGAAGCGAGAACGCAACCGCGAGACCACGAGCGGCGGACAAGAGCGTAAGTGTCGTGCTTCAAAAGAACTAGGCCACGTTGGTGGTACCACGAGCACAACAAATGTAAAAACAGTGACAGCAAGCAGGCCTATAGGGGCTTAAATGTTTGGAAAATTGGGAACAATACTATATTTACACCGCTGGCCATTAAAATTGCTACACCACGAAGATGACGTGCTACAGACGCGAAATTTAACCGACAGGAAAAAGATGCTGTGACACGCAAATGATTAGCTTTTCAGAGCATTCACACAAGGTAGGCGCCGGTGGCGACACCTACAACGTGCTGACATAAGGAAAGTTTCCAACCGATTTATCATACACAAACAGCAGTTGACCGGCGTTGCCTGGTGAAACGTTGTTGTGATGCCTCGTGTAAGGAGGAGAAATGCGTACCATCACGTTTCCGACTTTGATAAAGGTCAGATTGTAACCTATCGCGATTGCGGTTTATCGTATAGCGACATTGCTGCTCGCGTTGGTCGAGATCCAATGACTGTTAGCGGAATATGGAATCGGTGGGTTCAGGAGGGTAATACGGAACGCCGTGCTGGATCCCAACGGCCTCGTATAACTAGCAGTCGAGATGACAGGCATCTTATCCGCATGGCTGGAACGGATCGTGCAGCCACGTCTCGATCCCTGAGTCAACAGATAAGGACGTTTGCAAGACAACAACCATCCGCACGAACGGTTCGATGACGTTTACAGCAGCATGGACCATCAGCTCGGAGACCATGGCTACGGTTACCCTTGACGCTGCGTCACAGACAAGAGCACCTGCGATGGTGTACTCAGCGACGAACCTGTGTGCACGAATGGCAAAACGTCATTTTTTCGGATGAATCCATGTCCTGTTTACAGCATCATGATGGTCGCATCCGTATTTGGCGACATCGAAGTGAACGCACATTGGAAGTGTGTATTCGTCATCGCCATACTGGCGTATCACCCGGCGCGATGGTAGGGGTGCCATTGGTTACACGTCTCGGTCACCTCTTGTTCGCATTGACGGCACTTTGAACAGTGGACGTTACATTTCATATGTGTTACGACCCGTGGCTCTACCCTTCAATCGATCCTGCGAAACCCTACATTTCAGCAGGATAGTGCACGACCGCATGTTGCAGGTCATGTACGGGCCTTTCTGGATACGGAAGATGTTCGACTGCTGCCCTGGCCAGCACATTTTTCGAAATCTCTCACCAATTGAAAACGTCTGGTCAATGGTGGCCGAGCAACTGGCTCGTCACAATACGCCAGTCACTACTCTTGATGAACTGTGGTATCGTGTTGAAGCTGCATGGGCAGCTGTACCTGTACACGCCATCCAAGCTCTGACTCAATGCCCAGGCGTATCAAGGCCGTTATTACGGCCATAGGTGGTTGTTCTGGGTACTGATTTCTCAGGATCTATGCACCCAAACTGCGTGAAAATGTAATCACATGTCAGTTCTAGTATAATATATTTGTCCAATGTATACCCGTTAATCAGCTGCATTTCTTCTTGGTGTAGCAAATGTAATGGCCATATTTGCAATGAGTAACTTGATGAAGTTTAGTATCTGTCTGATGGATTGAAACCTTCCTATTTGACCGAAACAATTTTGAGGCTTGATTCCGGGAGGGGAAGGCAGGCAAGGGCAAATTTAACGAGGAATGGAAAATTAAGAAGATACCCAGGACAGAGCGTTGCAATAAGCATATGCATTTAAGTAAGCGACGACCCGAAACCACAACTCGGCACGGAATAGCGATCCCGATGATGTCCTGGTACCGGCCTCCGTCCAGAACCGCGCCCGCTTCCTCTACCGTCAAGTCGGCCGGCTGATCAGGCACACCGGAACAACCAGAAGTTCGGTCAGCATACGATATGGCTAACTATCCCAGCCTACAAAACTGACAGCCTGATATTAGTGTTAGATCAACTTAGACAGCAACCACGTGAAACGCAAGAATAATTCACCACTTGAAACTTCTGCAAATCTGTTCCCTTTTAAAAAACGACAAATACTTAATTACGATTATACCACTTAAGGCCAAGAAATAATCAAAGATAACTGCAATAAAACTATTAATTGTTTCCACAACTCTGAATATACAGGGTGTTTCGGGAGAAAAGGTCAATATTTAAAACAGTGATAGTATAAGTAACTCTGAACAAAAAATGTTATATGAACGCCGGCTGCTGTGGCCGAGCGGTTCTAGGCGCTTCAGTCCGGAACCGCGTTGTTGCTACGGTCGCAGGTTCGAATCCTGCCTCGGGCATGGATGTGTGTGATGTCCTTAGGTTAGTTAGGTTTCAGTAGTTCTAAGTCTAGGGGACTGATGGCCTCAGATGTTAAGTCCCAGAGTGCTTAGAGCCATTTTGTTATATGAACATAAGTCCACAAATGCTTCGTTAGGGAGGTATGGGTAATGAAAGGAACATTAATTCTGCAAACCTGGTGTGCACAACGTGAACGTATACGCAATACAACTGGACCGTAGCGTTAAAAATGGTTCAAATGGCTCTGAGCACTATGGGGCTCAACATCTGAGGTCATCAGTCCCCTAGAACTTAGAACTACTTAAACATAAAATAGTCGTTGAGTGACTATAGGTGGATACAAGATGATTTCGACAGGATTTGTGACTGGTGTAAAGAACGGCAGCTAACTCTAAATTAACTCTAAATATAGATAAATGTAAATTAATGCAGATGAATAGGAAAAAATAATCCTGTAATGTTTGAATACTCCATTACTAGTGTAGCGCTTGACACAGTCACGTCGATTAACATGTAATGGCAGTTGTGGGGAAGGCGGGTAGTCGTCTTTGGTTCATTGGTAGAATTTTGGGAAGATGTGGTTCATCTGTAAAGGAGACCGCTTATAAAACACTGATATGACCTATTCTTGAGTACTACTCGAGCGTTTGGGATCCCTATCAGGTCGAATTGAGGGAGGACATAGGAGCAATTCAGAGGCGGGCTGCTATATTTGCTACTGGTAGGTTTGATCATCACGCGAGTCTTACGGAAATTCTTCAGGAACTCGGGTGGGAGTCTCTAGAGGAAAGGGGGCGTTCTTTTCGTGAATCGCTACTGAGGAAATTTAGAGAGAACCAGCATTTGAGGCTGATTGCAGTACAATTTTACTACCGCCAACTTACATTTCGCGGAAAGACCACGAAGATACGATAAGAGAGATTAGGGCTCGTAGAGAGGCATATAGGCAGTCATTTTTCTCTCGTTCTGTTTTGGAGTGTGACAGGGAGAGAAGATGCTAGTTGTGGTACGAGGTACCCACCGCCAAGGACCGTATGGTGGATTGCGGAATATGTATGTAGATGTAGAACCTAAGGACATCAAACACATCCATGCCCGAGGCAGGATTCGAACCTGCGACCGTAGCGGTCGCACGGTTCCAGATTGAAGCGCCTAGAACCGCGCGGCCACGGGGGCCGGCCCGTAACGCTATTTTCTTGTAAACAATGCACGAGTACATGCTATGTTTAAGCTATGCAACCTACCAATTATTATGGTCATGGGACGTACGTAGTACAATCACCCGTTGTTTGCGCAGTTGTGCCGTGTAAGCAGCATTGTGTAGTGTACCGGCGACGGATAAGTTAGCTGTGTAGTGTATGGTGTTAGCTGTTCGTACAAGCGCTGATAACAATTCCTCACGTCTACAGTAATGAGGATTACGTAGATATGGTGTATGTTTATGGTTTCTGCGACGGTAGTGCTACCGCTGCAAGAGAAGAATACCACAGGCGCTCTCCGACTCGACGATTACATGATCGCAGGGTGTTTACCAAAGTGATTATCACTTTGTGTGCAACAGGTTCTCTTCCAAGTAGATATTTTTCGTCCGAGCGTGCACGTCAACAAACTTTGCAAGAACAGGAAGAAACTATCGCAACTGTTGAGCGAAGTCCCAGTAAGAGCATACGAAGAATGTCCCTGGGTATGAATGTCCCACAGACAAGTGTATGGGAAACACTACATGCGAGAAACCTGTATCCATTTCACATACAGCGTGTCCAAAATCCCCACGTTGGCGACAATGCCCAACGACTTCATTTCTGTCGCTGGGTAACTGAGAATAGTCATTTGCTTCCATACATACTATTCACTGACGAAGCCCAGTTTTCACGACATGGAATAAACAACACACGCAATAATGGTCACGGGAAAATACACACGCTTCAGTGGATAGCAATTTCCAAGTTCGTTTTGCCGTAAATGTATGGTGCGGCATGATCGGTAACCTTTTGACAGGTCCATTTATTATCAACCAGCGATTGACGGGAGAGAGGTACCTGCATTTTTTGGGACTTTCATTTGTGGAACTATTGGAAGAAGTTCCTTTAGCCAAGCGAACTGGAATGTGCTTTAAACATGATGGTGCTCCTCCACATGTTACCTTACCTGTGAGGGACCATCTCAACCGCACCTACCCTAATCGCTGGATTGGCCATGGCGGTGCTGTTAACTGGCCTCCAAGATCACCTGACCCTACACCTTCAGATTTCTGTTTATGGGGTTGGATGAAATCAGAGGTGCACGAACTGAAGGTAAATACAGGAGATGAACTGCTTCGTCGCATCGTGGGCGCTACTGAATTGATTAGGAACCAACCACAGGCAAATGAAGAAGCAACGATTTCAAGAGACAGGAAACGTGTCCAGGCGCTACAGTACGGGACGTCCACAGTGTACAACACCACAAGAAGATTGATATCTCACCATCAGTTCCCGCAGACGGCCACGGAGTGCTGCAGGTAGCCTTGCTCAGGACCTTACCGCAGCCAGTTGTCTCCAGACACACAGTCTATAGGAGACTGAACAGACATGGTTTATTCGCCCGGAGACCTTCAAGGTGCATTCCACTGCCCCTGGTCACAGGAGAGCCCGTAAAGCCTGGTGTCAAGAACACAGTACATGGTCACTGGAACAGTGGTCCCAGGTTATGTTCACGGACGAGTCCAGGTATAGTCTGAACAGTGATTCTCGCCGGGTTTTCATCTAGAGTGAACCAGGAACCAGATACCAACACCTTAATGTCCTTGAAAGGGACCTGTATGGAGGTCGTGGTTTGATGGTGTGGGGTGGGATTATGATTGGTGCACGTACACCCCTGCATGTCTTTAATAGAGGAACTGTAACAGGTCAGGTGTATCGGGAGTCATTTTACACCAGTACCTCTGCCTTTTCAGGGATGCAGTGGGTCCGACCTTCCTCCTGATGGATGATAACGCACGGCCTCACCGAGCTGCCATCGTGGAGGAGTACCTTGAAACAGAAGATATCAGACGAAGAGAGTGGCCTGCCTGTTCTCCAGACCTAAACCCAGTCGAGCACTTTTGGATGCTCTCGGTCGACGTATCGCTGCACGTCTTCAAACCCCTACGACACTTCAGGAGCTCCGACAGGTACTGGTGCAAGAATGGGAGGCTTTACCCCATCAGCTGCTCGACCACCTGATCCAGATTACGCCATCCCGTTGTGCGGCCTGTGTTCGTGTCCATGGTAATCATATTCCATATTGATGTCGGGGTACATGCGCAGGAAACAGTGGCGTTTTGTAGAGCATGTGTTTTGGGACAGTTTTCTCAACTTATCACCAATACCATGGAATTACAGATCTGTGTCGTATGTGTTCCCTATGTGCCTATGCTATTAGAGTCAGTTTTGTGTACTGACACATTGTGTGGCACTACATTCTGCAATTATCCTTAATTTATGAGCATGGGTGTAAATGCAAAGTAAATAAACATTATGTAAAAATGTGTAACATAACTGTACTTCTCCATAACATTGTTTTCAAGAGGATCACGTTACGTTCCATTTGTACTGCGTACACGTTCACGTTGTGCAGACCAGGTTTGCAGAATTAAAGTTCCTTTCAATACCCATACCTCCCTGACGAAGTATTTGCGGACGTATTTTCATAAAACATTTTTTGTTCAAAATTACTTATACTTTCAGTGTGTAAAATATTGGCCTTTCCTCCCCAAACACCCTACATACACTCCTGGAAATTGAAATAAGAACACCGTGAATTCATTGTCCCAGGAAGGGGAAACTTTATTGACACATTCCTGGGGTCAGATACATCACATGATCACACTGACAGAACCACAGGCACATAGACACAGGCAACAGAGCATGCACAATGTCGGCACTAGTACAGTGTATATCCACCTTTCGCAGCAATGCAGGCTGCTATTCTCCCATGGAGACGATCGTAGAGATGCTGGATGTAGTCCTGTGGAACGGCTTGCCATGCCATTTCCACCTGGCGCCTCAGTTGGACCAGCGTTCGTGCTGGACGTGCAGACCGCGTGAGACGACGCTTCATCCAGTCCCAAACATGCTCAATGGGGGACAGATCCGGAGATCTTGCTGGCCAGGGTAGTTGACTTACACCTTCTAGAGCACGTTGGGTGGCACGGGATACATGCGGACGTGCATTGTCCTGTTGGAACAGCAAGTTCCCTTGCCGGTCTAGGAATGGTAGAACGATGGGTTCGATGACGGTTTGGATGTACCGTGCACTATTCAGTGTCCCCTCGACGATCACCAGTGGTGTACGGCCAGTGTAGGAGATCGCTCCCCACACCATGATGCCGGGTGTTGGCCCTGTGTGCCTCGGTCGTATGCAGTCCTGATTGTGGCGCTCACCTGCACGGCGCCAAACACGCATACGACCATCATTGGCACCAAGGGAGAAGCGACTCTCATCGCTGAAGACGACACGTCTCCATTCGTCCCTCCATTCACGCCTGTCGCGACACCACTGGAGGCGGGCTGCACGATGTTGGGGCGTGAGCGGAAGACGGCCTAACGGTGTGCGGGACAGTAGCCCAGCTTCATGGAGACGGTTGCGAATGGTCCTCGCCGATACCCCAGGAGCAACAGCATCCCTAATTTGCTGGGAAGTGGCGGTGCGGTCCCCTACGGCACTGCGTAGGATCCTACGGTCTTGGCGTGCATCCGTGCGTCGCTGCGGTCCGGTCTCAGGTCGACGGGCACGTGCACCTTCCGCCGACCACTGGCGACAACATCGATGTACTGTGGAGACCTCACGCCCCACGTGTTGAGCAATTCGGCGGTACGTCCACCCGGCCTCCCGCATGCCCACTATACGCCCTCGCTCAAAGTCCGTCAAATGCACATACGGTTCACGTCCATGCTGTCGCGGCATGCTACCAGTGTTAAAGACTGCGATGGAGCTCCGTATGCCACGGCAAACTGGCTGACACTGACGGCGGCGGTGCACAAATGCTGCGCAGCTAGCGCCATTCGACGGCCAACACCGCGGTTCCTGGTGTGTCCGCTGTGCCGTGCGTGTGATCATTGCTTGTACAGCCCTCTCGCAGTGTCCGGAGCAAGTATGGTGGGTCTGACACACCGGTGTCAATGTGTTCTTTTTTCCATTTCCAGGAGTGTATATTGAGAAACATTTAAATAAGAGAGTGATATTTAAACACAAGATTAATCCAAGCTGATTACAACAAGTTGCCTCCACATATCCAGTACTCGGACAGAGTTAAGGTTGACTGCTCGATCAAAAATTTCGCTAGATACAAACACAAAGCATTCATGAAAAGTCCATAGTGTCCGCTACATGATAGCCGTCTCCCTGTGCGGCTAGGGTTAACGTACACCTCATTGCATGGCCGATGTAATTCTAAAACCCAATTAAAAAATAGTTTAACAACTCGGCACAATAATTGCCCTGTCTATCCCAGTAGGACTCCTATTAGTTTGACTCCTTCACAGATCCATCAAAAAACATAGAAAGAAAGATGCTTTATCATTTAGCTACAATATAGCAGGTCAGCAACTGGAAGCAGTTAATTCCATAAATTATCTGGGAGTAGACATTAGAGCGAATTAAAATGGAATGATCATATAAAGTTGATCATCGGTAAAGCAGATGCCAGACTGAGATTCATTGGAAGAATCCTAAAGAAATGCAATCCGAAAACAAAGGAAGTAGGTTACAGTACACTTGTTTGCCCACTGTTTGAATATTGCTCACCAGTGTGGGATCCGTACCAGATAGGGTTGATAGAAGAGATAGAGAAGATCCAACGGAGAGCAGGACGCTTCGTTACAGGCACATTTAGTAATCGCGAAAGCGTTGCGGAGATGATAGATAAACTCCAGTGGATGATTCTGCAGGAGAGACGCTCAGTAGCTCGGTACGGGCTTTTGTTGAAGTTTGGAGAACATACCTTCACCGTGGAGTCAAGCAGTATATTGCTCCCTCCTACGTATATCTCGCGAAGAGACCATGAGGATAAAATCAGATAGATTAGAGCCCACGCAGAGGAATACCGACAATCTTTCTTTCCACCAACATTACGAGACTGGTATAGAAGGGAGAACCGACAGAGGTACTCAAAGTACCCTGCGCCACATACCGTCAGGTGGCTTGCGGAGTATGGATGTAGATGTAGATGTAGAAACATTACCACGAGCAACTCAAACAATACTGAAACCAGTCACCGTGCAGTAACAGCGAAGAATTGTAAATAATTAGGGGCACACAGAACCCAGAAGCGGCCAGAAGATCCAACATACGTCGTCTACTGAGTCGACCGACGAACCAATCAGTGGTCGCTTCCGATGAAATCATAGGCAAGGGTAAAGATTGCAAGTGAATCTCCAACTGACAGCTTGTTACCAAGAAGACACTTCGACGGACGGCAACACAATGGGAGGCGGCACTCTTTCGATGGAAAACCAGTCAGCCCTCGCGGAACGGAGCCTTTGGTCACTTCGCGCACAATGGGCCAACCGTCGTCCCGACTGCTTGACCTCGGACCCCCAACTCTCCCAGCGGTGTCCAAACGATCCTCGCACGCCGCGAAAATTCGGCCACCGCAGCGGCGGGGCGGCAGCGCCGCAGGACGCCCACGGCAGAAACCAAGCCGAAACGTCTCAGTTTGGTTGTTAGTAACAATTCTTCTTTTGCAAAACTAATCATTAAACTTTGTCTGCAGGAAACGTGGGAGAGGCACTGACAGCTGTCGTGCAAAAGGAGATGTGACTTGTGAAAGCCAATATTCAGTTCAACGTCCCTAACACGACTCTACGGGGAACAACTCAGAATAGACTTCAAAATGAGACGTTTCGAATTGAGAAGTCAAATGTAAAATTTTGTCGTGTTTTCTCGAATTAGCAACAGCTAGGCGTGTTGCACACTTACGCGGATGATCCGCGCTCCTCGTGCTGTGCGCCGTTGGCAGACCCGCGTCGATGGTTTACACAGACGGGCGGATGCGCGAGGTTCTTTACAGTCGAGCGAATGCGGACTTCTTTGCTCCGTGATCTGCGCTCTAGCACGTCGTTGTGTTTGATCGCATATATAGATATGAGCTTCAGCCTGTCTGATATACAAAAACATATATTCCACACGGGAGAGAAGGCTTTGGGTGCATCTTATGGTGGAACAAAGATGTACGAAAGGAGCGTTCGTCACACTGTATTTCGATTTTTGTAACGACGAAGACAAATTTTATACAAATTTTCGAATGTCTCTTTGTTCCTCTGACACTTGAAAATCTCGCAAGGATACCTATTATTCCAACAGAACGAGTAGCAGTAGCCTTAAGGTAAGAATATGCATAATTGTACGGAAGACGATTAATTTAAATAATATATTTAATCGTTCTGCCCCCATGACCCATGGATCTTGCCGTTGGTGGGGAGGCTTGCGTGCCTCAGTGATACAGATAGCCGTACCGTAGGTGCAACCACAACGGAGGGGTATCTGTTGAGAGGCCAGACAAACGTGTGGGTCCTGAAGAGGGGCAGCAGCCTTTTCAGTAGTTGCAGGGGCAGCAGTCTGGATGATTGACTGATCTGGCCTTGTAACACTAACCAAAACGGCCTTGCTGTGCTGGTACTGGGAACGGCTGAAAGCAAGGGGAAACTACAGCCGTAATTTTTCCTGAGGGCATGCAGCTTTACTGTATGGTTAAATGATGATGGCGTCCTCTTGGGTAAAATATTCCGGAGGTAAAATAGTCCCCCATTCGAATCTCCGGGCGGGAACTACTCAGGAGGACGTTTTTATCAGCAGAAAGAAAACTGGCGCTCTACGGATCGGAGCGTGGAATGTCAGATCCCGTAATTGGGCAGGTAGCTTAGAAAATTCAAAAAGGGAAATGGATAGGTTAAAGTTAAATGTAGCGGGAATTAGTGAAGTTCGGTGGCAGGAGGAACAAGACTTCTGGTCAGGTGAATACAGGGTTATAAACACAAAATCAAATAGGGGTAATGCAGGAGTAGGTTTAATAATGAATAGGAAAATAGGAATGCGGGTAAGCTACTACAAACAGCATAGTGAACGCATTATTGTGGCCAAAATAGATACGAAGCCCACGCCAGCCACAGTGGTACAAGTTTATATGCCAACTATCTCGGCAGATGACGAAGAGATTGATGAAATGTATGATGAGATAGAAGAAATTATTCAGTTGGTGAAGGGAGACGAAAATTTAATAGTCATGGGTGACTGGAATTCAATAGTAGCAAAAGGGAGAGAAGCAAATGTAGTAGGTGAATATGGGTTGGGGGGAAGAAATGAAAAAGGAAGCCGCCTGGTAGAATTTTTCACAGGGCATAACTTAATCATAGCTAACACTTGGTTCAAGAATCATAAAAGGAGGTTGTATACATGGAAGAAGCCTGGAGATACTGGAAGGTGTCAGATAGATTATATAATGGTAAGACAGAGATTTAGAAATCAGGATTTAAATTGTAAGAGATGTCCAGGGGCAGATGTGGACTCTGACCACAATCTACTGGTTATGAACTGTAGATTAAAACTGAAGAAACTGCAAAAAAAGTGGGAGATTGAGGAGATGGGACCTGGAAAAACTGAAAGAACCAGAGGTTGTAGACAGCTTCAGGGAAAGGATTAGGGAACGATTGACAAGAATGGGGGAAAGAAATACAGTAGAAGAAGAATGGATAGCTTTGAGAGACGAAATAGTGAGGGTAGCAGAGGATCAAGTAGGTAAAAAGACGAGGGCTAATAGAAATCCTTGGGTAACAGAAGAGATATTGAATTTAATTTATAGAAGGAGAAAATATAAAAACGCAGTAAATGAAGCAGGCAAAAAGGAATATAAACGTCTCAAAAATGAGATCGACAGGAAGTGCAAAATGGCTAAGCAGTGATGGCTAGAAGACAAATGTAAGGATGTAGAGGCACATATCACTAGGGGTAAGATAGATACTGCCTACAGGAAAATTAAAGAGACCTTTGGAGAAAAGAGAACCACTTGTATGAATATCAAGAGCTCAGATGAAAACCCAATTCTAAGCAAAGAAGGGAAAGCAGGAAGATGGAGGGAGTAAGTCGAAACGAGGCCCCGTGAGTAGACAACATTCCATTAGAACTACCGACGCCCTTGGGAGAGCCAGGCCTAACAAAACTCTACTATCTGGTGAGCAAGATGTATGAGACAGACGAAATACCCTCAGACTTCAAGAAGAATATAATAATTCCAATCCCAAAGAAAGCAGGTGTTGACAGATGTGAAAATTACCGAACTATCAGTTTAATAAGCCACTGCTGCTAAATACTAACACGAATTCTTTAAAGACGAATGGAAAAACTGGTCGAAGCCGACCTCGTGGAAGATCAGTTTGGATTCCGTAGAAATGTTGGAACACGTGAGGCAATACTGACCGTACGACTTATCTTAGGAAATAGATTAAGGAAAGGCAAACCTACGTTTCTAGCATTTGTAGACTTAGAGAAAGTTTCTGACAATGGTGACGAATGCTCTCTTTCAAATTCTGAAAATGGCAGGGGTAAAAAACAGGGAGCGAAAGGCTATTTACAATTTGTACAGAAACCAGATGGCAGTTATAAGAGTCGAGGGGCATGAAAGGGAAGCACTGGTTGGGAAGGGAGTGAGACAGGTTTGAAGCCTCTCCCCGATGTTATCCAACCTGTATATTGAACAAGCAGTGAAGGAAACAAACGAAGAATTCGGAGTAGGAATTAAAATCCATGGAGAAGAAATAAAAACTTAGAGGTTCGCCGATGACATTGTAATTCTGTCAGAGACAGCAAAGGACTTGGAAGAGCAGCTGAACGGATTGGACAGGGTCTTGAAAGGAGGATATAATATGAACATCAACAAAAGCAAAACGAGGGCAATGGAATGTAGTCGAATTAAATCGGGTGATGCTGCAGGAATTAGATTAGGAAATGAGACGTTTAAAGTAGTAAATGAGTTTTGCTTACAGTCTGGAACCACGCGACCGCTACGGTCGTAGGTTCGAATCCTGCCTCGGGCATGGATATGTGTGATGTCCTTAGGTTAGTTAGGTTTAAGTTGGTCTAAGCTCTAGGGGACTGATGACCTCAGAAGTTAAGTCCCATAGTACTCAGAGCCATTTGAACCATTTTTTTTTTTTTTTTTTTTTGAGAGTTGCTATTTGGGAAGCTAAATAACTGATGATGGTCAAAGTAGAGACGATATAAAATGTAGACTGGCAGTGGAAAGGAAAGCATTTCTGAAGAAGAAAAATTTGTTAACATCGAGTATAGATTTAAGTGTCTGGAAATCGTTTCTGAAAGTATTTGTGTGGAATGTAGCCGTGTATGGAAGTGAAACGTGGACGATAAATAGTTTAGACAAGAAGAGAATAGAAGCTTTCGAAATGTGGTGCTACAGAAGAATGTTGAAGATTAGATGGGTAGATCACATAACTAATGAGGAGGTATTGAATAGAATTGGAGAGAAGAGAAATTTGTGGCACAACTTGACTAGGAGAAAGGATCGGTTGGTAGGGCATATTTTGAGACGTCAAGGGATCGCCAATTTAGTATTGGAGGGCAGCGTGGAGGGTAAAAATCGTAGAGGGAGACCAAGAGATGAATACACTAAACAGATTCAGAAGGATGTAGGTTGCAGTAGGTGCTGGGAGATGAAGAATCTTACACAGGTTAGAGTAGCATGGAGACCTGCATCAAACCAGTCTCTGGACTGAAGACCACAACAACAACATTTAATGATTCAGAGCTTTACTACAACTACTTCAAATACGCGACCACCAACCGGACATGGAGCGCTGAGCACGGACCATCCGCGTAACTGTGCAACGGGCCTTAGAGCTTGTCGGTTGTTTAAAATATGTGAAAGGCAGGATGTTTGGATAGAGAATCAATGAGTTCAGAGCTATAGTGTTTCAGTTGGCAGAGAAAAAGGAACTGAAGCACCCATTTAATAATGAACTGAAAATGGCGGATGAAGACTGGGTGACTCAGTTCCTTTCAAGGCGTCCGGAATTGAGTGTTAGAAAGCCGAAGGTTACCTCCAGTGCTCTGGCAATTGTTTCAGTCGTGCAAACATTTCTAAGTGTTTTCAGTTTTGGTAGGAATTGTTGACAAGTACAAGCTGACCGCAGATCGCATTTACAATTGCGACAAGTCTGGAACGAGTGTCAACCCAAAGGAGCATTAGAAGGTAACTGCAGCTCGAGGAAAGGCCAAGTAGGCGTTATTACGTCTTCAGAGCGGGGGGGAGGGGCAGTAACAGCAGCAATATGCTTTTCAGCTGCCGGTGTCTATGTGCTTTCTGTGTTGGTCTTCCCAGGGAAAGGATGCAGAAGGAATTCGATTTAGGTCTTCATGGGTGTTTGGGCAGAATATAGTGAATCAGGCTGGATGAACACCGAGATTTTCCAAGAGCTTCAAGAAATTCTTAGTGTTTTGCGGATCAGCCAAACAAAATGTGGCGCCACTGATTCTAGATGGCCACTCAACTCATACAGGAGATGTGGATGTCACTGACTTGGTGGGAGAACTTGGTGTGGTTATGTTTTGTCTTCCGTCCCAGTCTTCTTATAGGCCCTCTAATGTGGCAATAATGAAGTCACTAAGTTCACGCTAGCAAGAAATTCGAAGGTAGCTCAGAACAGATCCTGGAAAATTATTACTCTGTGGGAATAATAACTCTTTTTCGCTCATCATTTCTAAATGCTGCGACCATGACATCTGCAGACAAAGGGTTTGAGGCTACAGCATTTTGACCTGTTAACATGGGTATCTCCACTGATGCAGGTTTCTTACCGTCGGCACCAACTGATCAGCCTATGGTAGACAAGACGCCAAGACCTTCAATTTCGTCTGGCACTGTCGTAGAGGCAGCAGTGACTCCTGTCTCTTTTAATTTGCCGAAACAGGCTACACCAGAAGAAAGAGGTAGGCCTATTGAAGAAACAGCTTTCTCATCAAGTTCCTCAACATAATTTGCAGATCATAGATTAAGCAATATTGAAAAAGATATGAGTATTATAAGAATCAGTAAACACAGACACCTCCTCCCTTTCCAAGAAAATTTCCACATACACAAAGCACTAACAAGAAATAAACAGTTGCTCAATGACCACATAAATGCCCGCATCTCGTGGTCGTGCGGTAGCGTTCTCGCTTCCCACGCCCGGGTTCCCGGGTTCGATTCCCGGTCGGGTCAAGGATTTTCTCTGCCTCGTGATGGCTGGGTGTTGTGTGATGTCCTTAGGTTAGTTAGGTTTAAGTAGTTCTAAGTTCTAGGGGACTGATGACCATAGATGTTAAGTCCCATAGTGCTCAGAGCCATTTCAACCATTTGAACCACATAAATATTGGAAACCAGACTCTATATAAAATAACTGATGAAAATACATGAAGCAGAAATGAGCCTTTTCCATCCCTCACCCACTCCCACTCTCTCCCCCAACACTTTTCTCCTTCCCAATTTCATTTCACGTCTCTTCCCCCCCCCTCCCCCCCTCCCCCCCCAAAAAAAAGAATATTCCATCACTCTTCCTTCCGTACTCTTACACATTACATAAATACACAGCAACATAACTAACATACAATAATCCAAAAGAGAGAAACAAAGATTGTAGGTCAAAGACAAACTACTAGTGGAAAGGTTGGGTTGGCAACACTATAAAACACAAACCATAACAAATACTCAGAAGTACAAAAATAAACAGTACCCATCGGTGTATGAAAAAGTGTGGCGTGAATAACATAAGAAATGCATAGTGCTGCAGAACAACTAAAAACTAGACCACAACTACAAGTGTCTAAAGAAAAAAACATAGACGATGTACTAGCAGACGGCATTTCCCGAAGTAAGCGAGAAATCAACCAAAAATCACCGTAAGTGATTAACGAACTGTTTTTCAATCTTAAAGCAAATCAAAATGTAAATATAATTACAGACAACTGATGATGCTTTACCTAAATAAAGCAAAACGCGCCTGGCGAAAAAAACACGCATTTTTGTAGTTGCAGTGACAGAACAAAAGTACCCTCAAGAATTGTAAAGCAACTAGGGACAACATGGGCGCACAAATGAAGAATATAGTGAAACGTTTTGCACTCTTTTATTTTTGCAGTCATATCGCTATCACTGGATTCTTCATCCATGGCACCGTCACGTTTTGTAAGGGTTTATTAATATTTTCTTGAAATACGAAAGTAAAAAAAACACTAGCACACTTGCTCTGTAACGCAGGTTTGCTACATTGTGACCATTTCTAGCAGCCTAACGGTGAGAACTAAACCACGATTGTAACTGATTAGGACCTGCATGGATCCACGCTTAGAATAACAGTCGCTCATAAAAAAACTGTGGTCTGTGTAATTTCCATTCAAAATGTTGCATTCTATAGCAAGCGACATTTTAATAGAGAGAATCAAAGTAACAAGATATCAATACCAAAGGAGTGAAATTATACGTCATTCAATGACGTCAATGTATCATTACATTTTGAATCAATAGTGCCGAAAAATCTCTGCTTCAAGTAGTTATAATACTAGGTCTACAACTTTTCTTCCTCCGTTTTTTCTCGAAGTTCGGGGCTTTATTGTGAAAAACTTACGAAAAAGTTATGATTCATAGTATTGCCCATCGCTGGCCACTACATTCTCCCATCTTTCGGATAGCATACGAATCCCGTGGCGGAAGAAGTGGGCATCTTTTGTGGGGATCCATGAATCGATTCAATTTTGCAGTCGTTCATATGATCGAAAGTGCTGCTTAGCCAGACTGTATGCCACGCAGGTGCCAGTATCTTCAGCATAACATCTTTGTTTGGAAAACTTGCATGTAGAAGGGTCCGATCTGTATGACCTGACCAGGAATCACTTGTTACATGTTCGCCAAGGACTGAAGTTAGAAAACGTTTCATGTGTTCTTTAGTCATTTTTCCACCTTTTCTTGCTTCCACATAAATGCTTCACTGGTAAGTTGTTCAACTTTCTATGAAATATTAGGGTCGAAAGTGTCTTGTGCCTCTTGGGAACAGATGCACAACTTGTTTGCTAGTCTGCCTGTTACTGATAAAGCCACATCAATTGTTTTGTTGTGGATAGAGCTATTGACAGACTGCAACACACTAACTGTAGTTTACTATCTTCTGTGACGCAGTGTTGATGATGAAGATATATCATATTGTAATTGACTATAGTCACTGTGTACGCCCCCGGTAGCTGAGTGGTCAGCGTGACGGAATGTCAGTCCTAAGGGCCCGGGTTCGAATCCCGGCTGGGTCGGAGATTTTTCTCCGCTCAGGGACTGGGTGTTGTGTTGTCCTAATCATCATCATTTCATCCCCATCGACGCGCAGGTCGCCGAAGTGGCGTCAGCTCAAAAGACCTGCACCAGGCGAGCGGTCTACCCGACGGGAGGCCCTAGCCACACGACATTTCATTTCATAGTCACTGTTTCAAGAATTTCCTTTCTCTACACCCTACTGTGGCGTAAACATGTTCACTTCCTCCACAAACTGTTGTGCTTTCTCATGTGTACTGTTATCCTCTCCTATGCCCTGACGTGTGACAAATGTAGTAACATGCCTGCGTGAAATGCCATATCCACCCTTAAGATTGTCGATAAAAGAAATCGAAGATTTGAAATTGTTTCAGGCAACCATTTTAGACGTTTCTAGTACCCACATTTGCAGATGTCAATAGTGTTCATCCATACGACCTTGTTGTATCAAATTTCGACATTACATGCTCTTCTGAGTTTTTAGTTGCGATAGTCTGTTACTTCTGAAACGAGCTCCTGGTCGCCTTTTACTAGACACGTAATTTAGAATTATCCTGGAATCAACTTTACTTTTTATGCACTTATAGCGCCTCATTAGTTTGCTATAGGAATTGAAGCCACGATTGTAACAGCGTTCATAAGCTTTCTCTATTACGTTGTCGTCAGTATCTTCTAGTACATTGAGCCTCGACTGTTTGTGTGGGGATGGTTCGCTTTGGCGTTCAGTGGACTGTTCCTGTTCCTCTGAAGATGAACGTCGTGTACTACTTTAACATCCACCTTCCGCATCAGGTTCTGCCTGTCTTCAAAAACAGTATATACAGGGTGTTACAAAAAGTTACGGCCAAACTTTCAGGAAACATTCCTCACACACAAAGAAAGAAAATATGTTATGTGGACATGTGTCTGGAAACGCTTACTTTTCATGTTAGAGCTCATTTTATTACTTCTCTTCAAATCACATTAATCATGGAATGGAAACACACAGCAACAGAACGTACCAGCGTGACTTCAAAGACTTTGTTACAGGAAATGTTGAAAATGTCCTCCGTTAGAGAGGATACATGCATCCCTGATGCGCTGATGCAGCCAGGGATAATGGCGCATTGTATCACAGCCGTCCACAATACGAGCACGAAGAGTCTCTACATTTTGTAGCGGGGTTGCGTAGACAAGAGCTTTCAAATGCCCCCATAAATGAGGGTTTAGGTCAGGAGAGCGTGGAGCCATGGAATTGGTCCGCCTCTACCAATCCATCGGTCACCGAATCTGTTGTTGAGAAGCGTACGAACACTTCGACTGAAATGTGCAGGAGCTCCATCGTGCATGAACCACATGTTGTGTCGTACTTGTAAAGGTACATGTTCTAGCAGCACAGGTAGAGTATCCGGTATGAAATCATGATAACCTGCTCCATTGAGCATAGGTGGACGAAACTAAAATGAGCTCTAACATGGAAATTAAACGTTTCCGGACACATGTCCACATAACATCTTTTCTTTATTTGTGTGTGAGGAACGTTTCCTGAAAGTTTGGCCGTACCTTTTTGTAACACCCTGCATATATACAGCGTAACGTCATGTATTTCTGTGTCATCTCACGACATTCCTGAATTATTATGTTGCATAAAATATCTTCGAAATCACTATCCTCGACCCCGATTTCATTTCGTTATTCAGCACGTCGCAACTCTGTCCCTAATATTTGGACTACATATGTAGGATTAATTCTCTTCATGATTGTACAGTGTTTACACGGTAACAAACATGTGGACACTCCAAGAGCACATTCGTACTGCAGCTATACCATCCACGCAGCTCGAGCACGTACTGCTACCGTCTAATGGCGCTAGCAGGCGAGTGCGGTGTTTTGCATGTAAATGAAACAGACCACTGTTGCTTTTATGATCGAGCACTAGTCTAAGCCCATGAGCCATGGACCTTGGTGGGGAGGCTTGCGTGCCTCAACGATACAGATAGCCGTACCGTAGGTGCAACCACAACGGAGCTGTATCTGCTGAGAGGCCAGACAAATGTGTGGTTCCTGAAGAGGGGCGGCAGCCTTTTCAGTAGTTTCAGGGGCAACAGTGTGGATGATTGACTGATCTGGCCTTGTAGCAACAACCAAAACGGCCTTGCTGTGCTGGTACTGCGAACGGCTGAAAGCAAGGGGAAACTACAGCCGTAATTTTTTCCGAGGCCGTGCAGCTTTACTGTATCGTTAAATGATGATGGCATCCTCTTGAGTGAAATATTCCGTCGGTAAATTAGTCCCCAGATCGAATCTCTGAGCGGAAACTACCCAGGAGGACGTCTTTGTCAGGAGAAACAAAACTGGCGTTCTATGGATCGGAGGGTGGAATGTCACATCCCTTAATCGGGCAGGTAGTTTAGAAAATTTAAAAAGGAAATGGATAATTACAGTAAGATATAGGGGAAATTAATGAAGTTCGGTGGCAGGAGGAAGAGGACTTCTGGTCAGGTGAATACAGGGCTAAAAATTTAAAATTAAGAAGGGGTAATGGAGGAGTAGGTTTAATAATTAGTAAGAAAAATTGTAACGTGCATAAGCTACTATGAACAGCATATGGAACCCATTATTGTAGCCAAGACAGACACGAAGCCCACATCAACCACAGTAGTACAAGTTTATATGTCAACTAGGTCTGCAGAAGAGGAGATTGTGGAAATGTATGTTAAGATAAAAGAAATTATTCAGATAGTTAAGCGAGCCAAAAATTTAATAGCTTTGGGGGACCGGGATACAGTAATAAGAAAAGGAAGAGAAGGAAAAGTAGTAGGTGAATATGGACTGAGGGAAAGGAATGAAAGAGGAAGCCGCCTGGTAAAATTTTGCTCCGAGCATAGTTTAATCATAGCCAACACTTGGTTTAAGAATCATGAGAGAAGGTTGTATACTTGGAAGAGGCTGCAGATATCAGAAGGTTTCAGACTGATTATATAATGGTTAGACAGAGATTTAGGAACCTGATTTTAAATTGTTAGACATTTCCAGGGGCAAATGTGGACTATGACGACAATTTATTGATTATGAATAGCAGATTAAAGATGAAGAAACTGAAAAATGGGCAGGAATTTAAGGAGATTGGGACCTGGATTAACTGAAAGAACCTGAGGTTGTAGAAGGTTTCAGAGGGAGTATTATGGGAACGATTGCCAAGAACAGGGGAAAGGAGTACAATAGAAGAAGAATGGGTAGCTTTGAGAGATTAAATACTGATGGCAGCAGGGGATCAAGTAGATAAAAAGACGAGGGCTAGTAGAAATCCTTGGGTAACACAACTGATATTGAATTTAATCGATGAAAGGAGAAAATATATAAGTGCAACAAATGAAGTGGGCGAAAGGGAATAAAAATTAAAAAAAAATGAGATTGACAGGAAGTGCAAAATGGCTAACAAGTATGGCTGAAGGAAAATGTAAGGATGTAGAAGCATACGAGGGGCGTTTGAAAAGTCCGTGCAAAGTCCGATAGATGGCACCACCGGCGAGTATCGAGGTCATGTTTAGTTAGTACCATCTTTGGAAAGCACGCACACCATGTTTCAGCCATATTGGTTCATTTCTTTGTGTTTGGCATTCGTGTGAATCAAGGAAGTCGAGTGATTGTCAAAAAATGGACGAAAAATAATTTCGTGTGGTGATAAAACATTAATTTATGAAAGGCAAAAGCCTCAGGAGACTAAAGAGAAGCTTGATAAACATTACGGTGACTCTGCACCTTCGATTAGAACAGTTTATAAGTGGTTTCAAAATTTTCGGAGTGGTCATATGAACACAAGTGATACTGAACGTTCTGGACGCCCGGTGGAGGTTATGACTCCAGAAATCATTGATAAAATCCATGATATGGTGATGGATGACAGAAGAGCTAAGGTGGGTGAGATTGTAAACATTTGGACATGAGAAAGCTGTCTGGAAGATGGGTTCTGCAATTGCTCATGCTTGATCAAAAACGGAATCGTGTGAAGTGTTGCTAGGATGGTTTGCAGCTGTTCAGGAAGAATCCGCAGTCCTTTAAGCGTCGTTTCGTCACTGTGGATGAAACATGGATACGTTACTATACTCCTGAAACCAAACAACAATGTAAACAATGGGTTACCAAGGGAGAATCTGCACAAAAAAGGAGAAGACCATTCCTTCGGCCGGAAAGATTATGGTGACTGTCTTTTGGAATTCGCGAGTGATAGTCCTCATCGACTATCTGGAAAAGGGTAAAACTATTATAGATAAATATTATTCATAGTTATTGGACCGTTTGGAAACCGAGCAGCAAGAAACGCCGGCGATTGAACAGCAAAAAGTCCTTTTCCATCACGACAATGCACCAGCACACACCTCAGCAGTTGTGGTTGCAGAATTAATGGAAATAGGATTCCAACTCGTTTCGCATCCACCCTATTCTCCAGACTTGGCTCCCTTGGACTACTATTTATTCCCCAAAGAAATAGCTGGCGCGACAAAGATTTTATTCAAACGAGGAGGTGACTGCAGCAACTATTAGCTATTTTGCAGACTTGGACAATTCCTGTTATTCGGAAGGGATCAACAAATTAAAACAGCGTTGGATGATGTGTATATGTCTAGAAGGTGACTATGTCGAAAAATAAAAAAGGTTTACCCCAAACACGTAAGTAGTTTTTATTTTCGCACGGACTTTTCAAACGCCCCTCGTATATCACTAGGTTTAAGATAGGTATCGCCTACAGGAAAATTAAAGAGACGTTTGGAGAAAAGAGAACCACCTGTATGAATTTCAAGAGCTCACATGGAAAACCAGTCCTAAGCACAGATGGGAAAGCAAAAAGGTGGAAGGAGTATATAGAGGTTCTAAACAAGAGAGATGCTTTTGAGGGCAATGTTACAGAAATGGAAGACGACGTAGAAGAAGCAGAGAAGGGACATGTGATACTGGGGGGAGAATTTGATGTAGCAGTGAAAGATCTAAGTCGAAACAAGGTTCAGGGAGTAAACATTCCGTAAGAGCTACTAACTGCCTTGGGAGAGCCAGCCCTGACCTTCCATCTGGTGAGCAAGATATAGGAGACAGGGGAAGTGCCCTTAGACTTAAGGAAGAATCTAATAATTTATATTCCAAAGAAAGCACGTGCTGACAGGTGTGAAAATTACCGAATTATCAGTTTAATAAGCCACGGCTGCAAAATACTAACACGAATCCTTTTCAGAAGAATGGAAAAACTCGAAGAAGCTGACCTCGGGGAAGATCAGTCCGTATTCAGGAGAAATGTAGGAACACACGAGGCAATACTGACCCTACGACATTTCATAGTAGATAGGTTAAGGAAAAGCAAACATACGTTTATAGCGTTTGTAGACCTAGAGCAAACTTTTGACAATGTTGACTGGTTTACTCTCTTTCAAATTGTAGGGGTGGCATGAGTAAAATATAGGGAGCGAAAGGCTGTTTAAAGTTTGTACAGATACCAGATGTCAGTTATAAGAGTCGAGGGGCACGAAACGGAAGCAGTGGTTGAGAAGGGACTGAGACACATTTGTAGCATATCCCCGAAATTATTCAGTCTGTATATTGAAAAAGCAGCAAAAATAATTGTAATTAAAGTCCAGGGAGAAGAAATGAATGCTTTGAGATTTGCCGATGACAATGCAATTTTGTCACAGCAAAGGACTTGGAAGAGCAGTTGAACGGAATGGACAGTGTCTTGAAAGTAGGATATAAGATAAACATGAGCAAAAGCAAAATGAGGATAATAGATGCTGAGAGAATTAATTAGGAAATGAGACACTTAAAGTAGGAAGTGAGTTTTGTTATTTGGGATGCAAAATAACTGATGATGGTCGAAGTAGGGAGGACATAATATGTAGACTGGCATTGGCAAGAAAAGCGTTTTTGAAGAAGAGAAATTTGTGAACATCGAGTATAGATTTGTCAGGAAGTCCTTTCTGAAAGTGTTTGTATAGAGTGTAGCCATGTATGGAAGTAAAACATGGATGATAAACAGTTTAGATAAGAAGAGAATAGAAGCTTTTCATATGTGATGCTACAGAAGAATGCTGAAGATTATATGGGTAGGAGGTACTGAACAGAATTGAGGAAAACAGAAATTTATGGTGTAGCCTGACGAAAAGAGGAGATCGGTTGGTAGGACACATTCTGAGGCATCAAGAGATCACCAATTTGGTACTGGAGGGAAGCATGGGGGGTAAGAACCTAAGACGGAGACCATGGGATGAATACAGTATGCAGGTTCAGAGGGATGTAGGTTGCAGTAGTTACTCCGAGATGAAGGGGCTTGCACAGGGTAGAGGAGCATGCAGAGAAGTCCACAGACGTATCACAACACTGCACTGAACAGACATTTGAATGTTGTTCAGAGGCAGTTGAATTTAGTGAAACTAAAATTCTAATTGTTGTTGATTATAGGTCTAACTCTGACTGCAGAGCATTTCTGCTCAAGCTAGAGAGGGTTCTTGATTCACTTTGTAGGAAGTATCAGGAATTAGTTGTGTAGTGACTTCAATATAAATTTTGTATATGATGATGCAAGAAAAAGTATGTTGGTAGACCTCCTAAATTCATATGATCTGATGCAGGCTGTGTTTTTTTCCAACTAGGGTGCAGGGAACAGTAGCACAGCCATAGACAATATTTTTATTCATTCTTCATTACTAGATGGGCATTCTGTTAGTAAAGGGGTGAATGGCCTTTCAGATCATGATGCACAAATTTAAACACTAACAGGTTTTTGTGCTCAAACAAATGTCAGACGTAACTACAAACTATGTAGGAAAGTTAATCCAACAGCAATAGAGAGTGTTTTAAACCTTGTCAAGGAACAAGAGTGGCAGGATGTTTATAGTGCTGCTAGCATAGATGATAAATATAATGCTTTCCTTAACACATTTCGCATGCTCTTTGAGGGTTGCTTGCAATTAGAACGTTCTAAATGGGCTGCTACCAGTAAGAGGGAGCCTGGGTGGCTGACTAGTGGGATAAGGATATCATGTAGAACAAAGTGGGAATTATCTCACAATGTTAGAAGTAGTCACAATCAAGCTACAGTAGCCCATTACAAACGGTATTGTAAGGTGCTTAAAAACGTTATTAGGAAGGCAAAGAGTATGTGGTACGCAAATAGAATTGCTAATTCACATAATTAAACCATATGGTCAGTTGTGAAGTAAGTGTCTGATCAGCAGCACAAGGTCAACGATATAAAGTTAGTTCATAGTAAAAATATTTCTATTACTGATAAATCAGGTATACGTACAGAATTTAACAATTATTTTCGGAGCATTTCTGGTGAATTAAATAAAAATTTAGTTTCTACAGTGAATCATATATCTTTCTTGGCAAATGTCTTTCCGAGATTGATGTCTGTAATACTCCTCTGTGATACAGACGAGGGGGACATTGAGTCAAAAATTAAATCATTGAAGACTAAGGACTCTCATGGGTATGATGGAGTGCCCAGCAGAATATTTCAGTATTGTGCTGCACATATTAGCCCTGTATTTAGCCATATTTGTAATTTTTCCTTTAGGAATGGTCAGTTTCCTGAATGATTACTCAGTACTAGAGCCAATTCATAAAAAGGGAGGAAGGGATAATGTAAACAATTTGAGACCTATTTCTATGCCACCAGTGTTTGCTAAAGTTACTAAAAAGGCTGTGTATATAAGGATCACTGATCATTTTAAATCGCACAATTTGCTATCAAATGTACGTTCGGCTTTATACGTCGTTTAACAACTGAAAATGCTATATTATCTTTTCTCTGTGAGGTACTGGATGGGTTAAACAAAAGGTTTCGAACGCTAAGCATATTTTTTGATTTAACTAAAGGCGTTTGATTGTGTTGATCACGAAATATTGCTCCAGAAGTTGGACCATTACGGAATACAGATAGTTGCTCGCAATTGGTTTACCTCTTACTTTAGCAACAGGCAGCAAAAGGTCAGTATCCACAATGTTGAGATGGTTGTGATGTGGGGTCTGAGTGGGGTACAGTGGGGGGTGCCCCAGGGATCAGTGTTGGGGCCACTCCTGTTCCTTAATTATATAAATGATATGACCTCTAGTGTTACGGGTAGCTCTAAAATATTACCGTTTGCTGATGACACTAACTTGGTAGTAAGGGATGTTGTGTATGACATTGACTCGCTTTAGAATAGTGCAGTTCATGACCTAAGTTCATGGCTTGTAGAAAATAAACTGACGCTAAATCACAGTAAGAGTCAGTTTTTACTGTTTCTAACACACAATTTCACAGAATGGGCATATGATTAGTGACACTGTGTGGGGCTACATACTTGTTACTCAAATACATTTGTATCCTAATACATCATACTTCTCTGTTGTTTATGTCACTGTTAGGTTTGTCACATTAGATATTTTCTTCACTAATCGGTGGATAGAATGGTTACAGAACTCATGGCTTGATAGCCATGACGGAAAATTTTTGTATTGCAAAGAAGGAGCCGAAATTTGGTGGATAGGAAAGATGAAGAATGAGTGAGACCTGAAATGGAAAGAAGATTTCACACCGCAGGGACTGCACAGCGACCACACTGTGTAGAGGTTACAGAACAACCTCCTCCCTACAGAATTCATTAGCTTAATGCTGGCTTGATAGTCATACCGGAAGATTTTAGTATTTGAGAGTAAGAGCCGAAATTTTGGTGGATAGGAAAGATGAAGAATGAGACCTGAAATGGAAAGAAGATCTAACACAGCTGGGACTGCACAGCTGCCACACTGTGTAGAGGTTACAGAACAACCTCCTACCTACAGAATTCATTCACTACCTATGAACTTCTTTAGGTCGATCACGTTCCTGAGACCTAATAGCTTTTTACTCTTAGGGTTCTCTAGCCTCTATGCATTGGCATGTGGTTTTCCTATGATCCTGGAAGGTCCTTGGTATATGAACATGAATTTCTTTGCTTCTGCATTTATTTTCTTTGATTTTTACTTGGTTTTGACAAGGAATAACTGACCTATTTCAAAACTGGTGGGTACAGCTTTTGCGTCATGCGCTTCTTTCTTTCTAATGTGTTTAGCTTACTTTTACTAAGATTAACACTTTCGTCCCAATATCTCCCATTTTTCAGAACTCGTATAGGCAACTCCCAAGTTTCATCATTAGCTACTACATGTTTATCAATAATAGGTACCATAATTACTCCGGTTATCGGCAAGACCATTTTTAACTGGCTTCTTTCAAAGTCAACAACACTCTGATATTTTGACAAGAAATCTATGCCAATTAAAACCTCAATACTGAGATTATTTACAATTAAGCATGGATGATCAATTAAATTACCATTAATATCAAAGGGCAGCAAAGCTTCTTGCTTTACCGTTTTTGACACCTTGCTAGTAGCACCAATTATTCTTAGTCCTGACACCCTCATTACTGTAAGCTTGTCTTTACCAGGTAATGCATCAAAGAAGGTCTGAGATATCGCACTCACCTCACTTCCACTGTCTAAGAGACAACGTACATTGATACCCAACATATACACTATTATTATAGGGTGGCTTATTCTAATTTGTACAGGTGGTTCCTCAAACTCATCCAATAGTTCCTTTTGGATTTGTCTCCAGCTAAAGTGATCGACATCTGTCTTCATTACATTTAGGTCAAAGTGTGTAGGGGTTTCCTGAATTACATTTTCAGCTGCCTTTTCCAGTCGGTCTATTAATTTCAAATCGAAACATCGCACGACTTCATTACATTTAGTTTGCTCAACATGACCCAAATTACTGTAGTCTGAGCGATTCTGCGCCTCCAGACCGGGCATAACACTATAGTTCAATTCTTTTATCTTGGCGGCTCGCGCATGCCCGCCCAGACGCGGGAGATTGCTGCGTTGCCAGTTGTACACGACGCACGCGCCAATAGAAGCAGCGCCATAGTATAGCATAGTTCGCAAGCTTACGTTTATGGAGGAGCGCGCAGTTCATCTAGTAAAGCCACCACGGCCGCACTAACCCTTTCGCTGCTACAAAGACGTGCTCCCTGCATTCCGCGGTGTGCGCGATTTTGTCACTGCACTGCTCGCCTGTGCAGACACATCGTGTTCTGACTGCTTTGACACTCTTATCATTCGATTCCACAAAAATTATTTGGCCCAAAAATTAGATTTTTACACATCTTCTTGACTGATACCTTCTCCCCATAAATGACTTAATTTTGTTTCGATGTTCAACGCAGTTATTATGCAGCATTAAATATAGTAAACCATTGCACGAAATTTTGAAGAGTTTGCAGAGGTAAAAGTCCATAGAGTATACTTTCCGTATGGTCGATTTTAGTTGCCACAATGTTGAGAATGAAATGTGGACAAGATACCTAAATTTCATATAAAATTTACTGTATAACAATATCTCATTTAAGTAACACATAGGTGTTGTATGTAATATTGAGAAATATTCCGTCTTTCACGACTGTAACAAAAGTTTTATTTACACTGAGCACGTTTGGCTTTATTTTAAAGCACTTCAATCAATCAAAAGGAAGTAGAAAAAGTACATTAAACAAAACTGTGGACTTACAAAAACATTAGGACTTGAATATACCGTCTATCAGTGAAGTGCTCTGAGCTATGTCAAATATAATTTTTGTGTGTGGCACACACAAACATCATTTACTTGCTAAAACACTGATCAGCCAACACAAACGTTGAATATTGTGTTACCGCAGCACAAAACTACGAAAGGTGACTTGGCAATGGAGGAGACAAAATACTGTCCGCTGAAGGTGCTTCAAAAGAGAAAAACGCGTCTGGTCTAAATACTTCGCTTATTACAGTTGCAGAAGAGGAATATATTTCAGTACCATTGGTAAAACTGCGACTGTGGAACAAAAACAAGAAAGAGAACATGAGTACCATTGTGTATGTGCCATACCTTTCATTGATTGAAGTGCTTTAAAATAAAGCCAAACGCGTCCGGTGTAAATAAAACTTTTATTACAGTCGCGAAAGACGGAATATTTCTCAATATTACATACGACACCTATGTGGTACTTAAACTAAATGAGATATTGTTATACAGTAAATTTTATATGAAATTTAGGTATTTTGTCCACATTTCATTCTCAACATTGTGGCTACTAAAATCGACTATACGGAAAGTATACGCTATGGACTCTTACTTCTGCAAACTCTTCAAAGTTTCGTGCAATGGTTAACTATATTTAATGCTGCATAATAACTGCGTTGAACATCGATACAAAATTAAGTCATTTATGGGGAAAAGGTATCAGTCAAGAAGACGTGTAAAAATCAAATTTTTCGGCCAAATAGTTTTTGTGAAATCGAATGATAAGTGTGTCAAAGCAGTGGGAACACCATGTGTCTGCACAAGGGAGCAGTGCAGTGATGACAAAATCGCGCACAGCGCGGAATGCGGGGAGCACGTGTCTGCAGCAGCGAAAGGGTTAATGAAGAGACAAAGCACTAGAAATTTCGAAAAAATGCATTCAAACGAATAAAATTCGTTAAGTATGGCACTTCAATATTGTTTTTAAATAAAGAAAAAAATTATGCACCTCACAAGGATTGAACTCATAACTTTTTGCACAGGAGCCCATCACCTACACCATTACGCTAACGCAGCTCACATGTATTAATTACTCCTTTAGAAATATAACACGTCACGCAAAATACTGACACACACTGTTGGTATAACTATGAATTACTCACGCTTCGTCGAAGTACAATAGGAAATAAACAATTACCGCTGTTCTTTATTGCGAGAAAGCAGTATAAAAGAAAGTCTGCTATCAAGACATTGCTTTTCTTCTATTACTTTATTTATGACTGAACGTTTCTAAAACAGAAGACACTCGTCCATGCTCTGCACTGCAGTCGAGATCTGGCAACGTCGTTCTCTGTTCATTGGCCGACTGTGTTTTGTGACGTCAGATGCGCAGAACGAACCTAAACTCGGCCGCCAACATAAATGACGCGCACTTTAGTTACAGCTAAACCACTTTCACTATTATCGTCAGGTTCCTTCTCAAGTGACAACTGGTCACAGCTATTGGGTTCATCGACCCCCAACAGGCTATCCTCTACATTCTCACTTATCTCCTGTCCTAAATCTATTAGTACAGTATCAACATCCTGCACAGGCACTTTAGATAAGAGCACATCATCCTCATCGTAAATATAAGCATGAATTTCTTCTGCTTCTTCACCTGGAAATTCAGTATTTTGTAGCTCTTCCCTACCGTTACACTGCTGCGCCTTCTCTTTCTCTTCCCACTTAGAAAGCGTCTCTAACACGGTATCTATCAAATACTGTGAGTGATCTAATATTTCTGCTGTATCCTTAGATGCTACCGACCCCTCATCCACATGTTCAGTCTGAGTATTCTGATCTGTCTTACCAATTACTGTAACTGCTGGCTTAGGAAAAATAACCGCCTGGTGAGCGCAAGTGTCCTCATAGACGGGAACTAGTTTTCCTGCCTCGGCCTACTACTGTTTCTTTTATTTCTATTATAGTTAACTGGCGCAGCATTGCTTCTGCACTGTTGTTTACCTGCATAATTTTGTTCGGAACAAAATTACTATCATTTGGATGCCATTGTTGGTTCTGATAATTATTTCTCCAATTCCTACCTCTCTTAGGATGGCGAACACCTACTGTTCTGATGTTTACTTTGCCATTCTGCTCGTTCTTAAAATTACTACTAGTGTTATTAGCATTTCTGTTATTACGTGCTTGCTCCTCATTGGCAGCCACACACTCTACACCTTCCAAATATTCAATGAAACGATCCAGATTGTCTCTAGGGGCAGATATAATTCTAGTTTGCCAATACCATGGGAGTTTGGCTTCAAGACCTAGTATTATCATTTCAGGTTTTAGCTTTTCGCCAAAATGTGACAAACGTGAAATCCATGACTTAGCAACCTCTTCAATGGATTCCTTGCCTACATTGAAGCGTTTTCCACTCCAAAATTCTCTCAACACTTCATTTTGCTTATTGCTAGACCAATACTCATTAATGAAAGCTGTTTTAAATTCCGCTAATGTTTTACACTTCAACATCAGCTGACCAACGGATGGCGTCACCTGCTAAATGGCTTCTAATAAATGAGATTTTCTCTCGTTCATACCAAGTTGGTGGAATCACATCTTCAAAATCGTTCCAGAAATCTAGCGGGTGGATATTTTTATCTGGATCGAACCGCAAGAGCTGCCGACACCCGATAAAAGCGGCGTTTGCAGCTACAACTTGTTGTATACTACCATTACCAGAAGTTACTGAAGCTACTTTACTCTCAATGTTAGCAATGTTAGTACTAATATTTTCTTCTCTCATTTCAACATTATCTACTCTTTGCACAATATGAGTAGTATCAGTTTTGATAGCGTCTACTTCTGCTTGACATATGTTTACTTTTATATTAACATCTTTAAACCTATCTGAGCACAGTGCATGGGGGCTTAATTAAATAGAAAAGCAAATAATTTTTAATTTTCGTCGGTCTGTCCGATTACGCAGTCTCGTAACCAGTTGGCCCTGACTAGCATTAGTACGCAATCTGATTGCATAGAATAACAACAAAGAATGAAAGAAAACTTCCGTTAACACAATTAATTAACTAAGTCCCCAGCAACTATGAAAGCTACGAAACAACAAGGCACAAGTGTAGCTGTTCTGTGTGTGGAAGTGTGATTCAACGTACACATCTGGCACGGCTCTTCCTCAAAAAGACAAGATATTTTAAATACCATTTACACTGAATTAATTAAATAAAACTGAAATACTATACTTGCACATAGAAACCAGAATTACACTCTAATACATGAACACAAGCCAGATGCTTTGTTGACTGAACCTGTGACCAAGAGGCATTATTGTTTAAGACATTTGAAATAAAAATAAAAAAAATTTATTACCTTCATATATATTGACGAAACATACACTCTGATCATTACAACATCCGCAATCGAACAGCATCGGCTGTCTAGCCCATCAGAACAACTGCATACAACATGCTCACAACTAGTCACGGCTACATCGGAACTCCTACTGCCCACTTCTCAGTATGCGCTCTCCTCGACGACTTCTCGACAAGAACTCTCCACTACCACCTCTCAACAAACACTGCCAGTGGAGGCGGCTGAATAATACTCTTTGGCGCAATCTCTGGCGCTGTGACTCAGTGTAGCCACCTTTCATATGCCCCTCCTCCACGGGCTAGAATTTGATGGTATTTTTGCCAGCATTGGTGGTGAAAATACCACCAAATTCGTCCAAAAAATACAGACAAAAATTATAAAGTAATATTAATAAGTAAGTATCACATAACTAAATAAATCTTTTTGGCTTTGCACTGACCCTTCAATAACCTAATATATAAAATACGGTAAGGAATACAAATGCTTGCATACATATGATTTTACATAATAGTTTACACAAGCATCATGTGGTTAAACAATTCAATCAATAGCGTCAGCAATGACGAATAGGTGCAGGTAAGAGTCTCATAACATCTCATAAACAGTAAACACACAAAAAATCAGTTTATACAAATATTCATATAAAATCCTTTCAATAGTTCAATAACAAGTAGGACTCCTCAGAGTAGTTAACAGTTCCAACAGTAGCACCCAGCAATGATCAACAGGTGCAAATAGCAGTCTCATAACATTTCATCAGCAGTATTTAAACAGCTTCAACAGTGGCACCCAAAAATGGCGAGCAGGCGCAGACACCAACAAGTGACATTATCTCAATAGAAGCAGTCCATTAGTGGCACCCAGCAATGTTAAACAGGTGCAGACACCAACAAGTGACATCATTTCAGTAGAAGCAGTTCCATTAGTGGCACCCAGCAAAGTTGATCAGGTGCAGACACCATCAAGTGACATCATTTCAGTAGAAGCAGTCCATCAGTGGCACCCAGTAATGTTGAACAGGTGCAGACACCAACAAGTGACATCATTTCAGTAGAAGCAGTTCCATCAGTGGCACCCAGCAATGTTGAACCGGTGCAGACAGCAAGAAGTAACATCATTTCAGTAGAAGCAGTTCTAACAGTGGCACCCAGCAATGTTGAGCAGGTGCAGACACCAACAAGTGACATCATTTCAGTAGAAGCAGTTCCATAAATGGCACCCAGTAATGTTGAGCAGGTGCAGACACCAACAAGTGACTTTATTTCAGTAGAAGCAATTCCATCAGTAGCACCCAGCAATGTTGAACAGGCGCAGACACCAACAAGTGACATCATTTCAGTAGAAGCAGTCCATCAGTGGCACCTAGCAATGTTGAGCAGGTGCAGGTAACATTCCATAATATTCACTATCACTAATCAGACAGTTCATCAGAGTTTATCAGAAGAAATTAAACATTTCCAAGTGGCACCCATCATGCTGAACAAGCGCAGGTAACAGTCCATAATATTCACTATCACTAATCAGACAGTTCATCAGAGATCATTAGCACAAATTAAACATTTCCAAGTGGCATGCATCATGTTGAACAAGTGCAGATAACAGTCCATAATATTCACTATCACTAATCAAACACTTCATCAAAGTTTATCAGCAGAAATTAAACCTTTCTAAGTGGCACCCAGCAATGTTGAACAGGTGCAAGCACGAACAACAGTTTGAATGCACACACAATTGCTTTTACAAAATTATTATCAATGCTCTTACATGAAACATACAAATTATAATAAACACACAAATGATATCAGATAATTGTCATATTAACTATTACAATACACAAATATCAGTAAACCTATAATATTTATGGGTGTCAGTGCAGGCCACAACAAACAAGTAAAATAATATTTAGGAGATAGCTCTGTACCAATTATTTGGGATTAGGAAAGGAAAACACACAAAACACACTCACTCATCCTTCATCCACATTAAGTACTACTGTGTAATTGAATAGTGTTAACTGTGTAAATGCAATTCTGTCCAAAATTTTATGATCAACTTGTGTATCAAGTAGTAGTGGCAGCAATGCATAAGAGTCAATGATAGTTATTCAACGTCGTAGTCATCATGTCAAGCCCAATGTTTGCCAAGCCAAATCAAAATGTACGGTTGCTGAACAACTGTCAGTGTGCGAAGATACGTAAATGCTTCCTCTCTCCAAAAAAAAGTATATACTGCTTAGTGATTTAACAAATGTGTGTGTAGACTATCTTCCTTCTACTTGACTGTTTTAGTCTGCCAACTTCATCCTCCTTGTTCCATATAAACCAACAAAAAAAATATGCTCCTCACTTACTTTACCTCTTATCCACCAACACTCCAATAATCATCAGCATCAGTAATCTTAATACTTCAATAATACCTCTTACGTCGATACATATAAACCTTATCATCAGTATCATTTACCTTACCTCTTGTCCACTAAAACTCCAATAATCATCAACTTCACACAATCTCAATACCTCAATAATACCTCTTCAATACGTCGATACATATAAACCTTATTACCAATATCATTTCACTTCCATAACAACTCTTTCCTCTAGTCAGTCTCCTCGAACAAGTACAGACAAAATCCTAGTGCAAACTTCAGTTTATCATCCCATGCAATCCGAAGGCACAATATCCACACTCAACTTCTGTGTAATCCATCTGACCCAAATCTTCTACTCATTATGAATTATAAAATACATTTTGGTTACCTTGTCCATCATTAAATAAAAGAAATGCATACATGACCTCTAACAGCCTTTAGTTTGAATAACTTTCAGTAAGTAGGTGCGAGTACGTAGTATGAAAGATCACATAAGACTTTGAATGAATAAATCGCAATATTTCACAGTAATAACCTTCTTCATTAATAAAACATTGTCAAAATCAGCAAATGTACGCAAGCACGTCGCTTCACAAGTAAATTCATAAAACATAAAATTTAGCACAAAGTATAAATCACGTAATCGCAAGCAGCAAATTACGTCTAAAGTGCGTACCTCAGTGGAAATATGTTACCTGAAAAATAAACTCAATTACCTTTTTAGTTTCTTAGTTTCTTCTTCGAAATTACATTCTTCCTGAAAATTTCTCGATAGCAAGTGCTCTTAACGTCGGACACACACAGAATTTACCTGAAGGTTTTAAATATTTTATACCACCGTATCCTGAAAAATACTGAACGTTAATAACATAATTTATCAAGTCACTATAGCTTTATACTGCATTTATTCGGAGAAATTAGACTGTGTATTTGTTTACGGTTGTCAGTGCATTCGCACTGAGCGCTCGATCAGCTGTAGGTAAGCGTGACGTAGGAAGTAATTGTTTACGGTCAACGACTGCCTTGTGCGGCGTGCAGACTTGACTGTTGCTTTGAGTATGTGCCGCCGCCGGAACACGGCGTGGTATCCTTGTACTCTGCGTTTGTTTAAGTATAACTGTTAGTTTCTCAAAAGTGTGTCATTCCACAAAAATTTTAACGTTCGATATATGATGTAGTCCCTTAGAGCACCGAGATTTAAGAGTTTCTACTTCGACAGTGTTATCACGAATAATTTTGCGAACCCTATATGGACCGTTATAAAGCAGAAAAAATTTGCGACACAAGCCTTTTCCTTTGTGAGACAAACGGTGAGACTTAATTAACACCTTTTGACCAACTGACAAGATTTTTAAACGACCAGGACGTTTAGCTGATTTCTCTCTTCTAGCAGCCGCAGACGCAATATTTTGTAGAGCCAGGTTGACAACTTCAGAATGCCGCAGTTTCCGTGAAGGCGGAAAAGGAACGATTTCAGAAATGCGATTTGTCGGTGCTTTATTTTTTAATATCAATATAGGCGGTAAAGAAGTTGAATCATTAGGGAGTTCATTCAGAATGTTTTGAAAAATATGAAGATACTGATCCCAAGTTCTATGATTCTGATGACAATAAAGTCGACACAATTTATTGATTTCCTTCATCCATCTCTCTGAAGCGTTAGATTGAGGGTGAAAAAGTGAAATGAAAATTGGTTTAATTTTACGACGCCGTAGAGTACAAAGCCAAATTTTAGAACGAAACTGTGATCCATTATCTGATATAACCTTATCAACATGACCCACTTCTTTAAGAAAATGTTTGATGAAAGCATTAGATACTGAACAAGCTGTTGCTTTGCGTAAAGGTGTAAAACACACATATTTTGATGTCAATTCCACTGCTACCAAAATGTACGCAAAACCATTAGTAGAACGAACCACTGGACCGAACAAATCGACTGCAGCCATCTCCTTTAATTTCGCTGGAATGAGAGGAAATAACGGTGCTCTGTGAGAAATAGTTGGCGGCTTAGCCTTTTGACATAATTTGCATTTGGCAAGAACAGATCGAATACTGTTTTCTATATTACTGAAGTAGCAATTATCTCGTAATTTATGAAAGCATTTTCAGGGATCAAAGTGTGCATAACTGAAATGTGTGTACCAAATCAATTTATTGACCCACTCATCAGGAATACAAACTAACCAAACAGAGTTGTCGACCGATTTTCGTTTAAAAAGAATATCATTGCGAACTAAATAATACTGTCTAATCGCTACGCTTTCCTTTCTCCTGCACTTCTCCTTAATGTCCTTCCAGATTGGATCCTTGTTTTGCTCCTTAGCGATGTCCTGCAGCGAAGACGAAATAAAATTCTCAAATGCAACACCTTGAATATACATCACACAATAATTGTTTTCTTTGCAGTCCTCTTCAGCACTTTGTTTCAAACCCATAGGTGCACGTGGTAAAGCATCAGCAATAATATTTGAAGAACCCTGTATGTAAACAATACTAAAATCAAATTCCTGTAGGTACGGCGCCCATCGTGACAATCTTCCATGTGTTAAATTTTGTTGACATAAGAAATTCCAGAGCTCGGTGATCGGTGTAAACCTTAGTATGTCTGCCAAACAAAAATGTCCGAAATTTTGTGAAAGCCCATACAACAGCCAAGGCTTCAAGTTCCGTAATCGAATAATTCTTTTCTGATTTAGAGAGAACACGACTTCCAAATGCAATAGTTTTCTGTACTACAACGCCGTCTTTTTCTGTCTCTTGAAATAAGTGTGCACCTAGGCCTTTGTATGATGAGTCCATCACCAAACAAAAATCTTTAGATAAATTCGGATGTGAAAGAAGTGGAGCAGCAACTAAAGCATCACTAAGTTGTTCAAATTCTGATTGAGCTTCCTCATCCCAACACCAATTAGAATTCTTTCCAGATAGTTCACATAAACGAGGTGTGGCCAAATCGTCCAATCAAACGAAGCGTCTAAGAAAATTACAGACACCAAGAAAACTACGAACATCATGTTTTGTAGTAGGAACAACGAACCGTTAAAACCGTATTAATGCCGGTTATTCGACGGGTATGACGGTTTTCTGAAACATGAAATTACATATCTACGTACAGACCATGCAACGCGTTGCGCTTCTCGTGGCCTTTAACAATCCTGGCAGGGACGCCACGTGCATGGGGGCTTAATTAAATAGAAAAGCAAATAATTTTTAATTTTCGTCGCTGTCTGTCCGATTACGCAGTCTCGTAACCGGTTGGCCCTGACTAGCATTAATATGCAATCTGATTGCATAGAATAACAACAAAGAATGAAAGAAAACTTCTGCTAACACAATTAATTAACTAAGTCCCCAGCAACTATGAAAGCTACGAAACAACAAGGCACAAGTGTAGCTGTTCTGTGTGTGGAAGTGTGATTCAACGTACACATCTGGCACGGCTCTTCCTCAAAAAGACAAGATATTTTAAATACCATTTACACTGAATTAATTAAATAAAACTGAAATACTATACTTGCACATAGAAACCAGAATTACACTCTAATACATGAACACAAGCCAGATGCTTTGTTGACTGAACCTGTGACCAAGAGTCGTTATTGTTTAAGACATTTGAAATAAAAATAAAAAAAAAATATTGCCTTCATATATATTGACGAAACATACACTCTGATCATTACAACATCCGCAATCGAACAGCATCGGCTGTCTAGCCCGTCAGAACAACTGCATACAACATGCTCACAACTAGTCACGGCTACATCGGAACTCCTACTGCCCACTTCTCAGTATGCACTCTCCACGACGACTTCTCGACAAGAACTCTCCACTACCACCTCTCAACAAACACTGCCAGTGGAGGCGGCTGAATAATACTCTTTGGCGCAATCTCTGGCGCTGTGACTCAGTGTAGCCACCTTTCAACAGTTCAGATTCCGACTCGATATTTTCTGTTAACTTGTGCTCCAGCTTCGCATTTTCCATTTGGAAGTCTCTGCGAACCTCAGCAACTTCGGATTTTACTGTTTTATACATCTCAGATAACTGTTGAGCAACCGTTTTCTTAATATCCTCATGGTTGTAATCAATTTTATAATTTAAACTGTCCAGATCCTTTTTCAACTTATTGCAGCCAGTCTGGAAGGAAGTTTCTAATTCAGCTTTATTGGATTCTAATTTATTGTCCATTGCCTCAAACCATTTATTAAAATTGGTTTGGGTGGCCACAATCCTGTTATTTACCTCAATTATATCAGATTTTAACTCAGCTGTCATTCTAGCATTACTGGCTGACGTTTTTGCATTACTGGAAGCTATTGCTTGTAATATTACATTTAAATCAATAGCCCCAGTATCTTTGGGTTGCTCACTAGCTGGCTTTTTATCACACTCAGGTGACGAAAAACTAGCTCCAACACCAGAATCAACAAAACTAAATGAAACTTCTGATTGATCAATCATATCTAACTTCTCCTGTTTAAACTCTACCACCTCTGATGACTGTTTCGTTTTTAACTCATCAGATTAACTATCATCCAATAAATTAACAATTTCTGCTTTACTACAGGGGTCTCTATTATTGAATCATTGCCCCTTTTCACAGTACTGCCAGGAGACAATACTTCATATTTCACTTTAACATTACTATTTTCATGCATATTTACACTTGAACCGTTGTCTGGATTTACAGTTCCCTCAACAGACATAGGTTCTGATTTAAGTTTAAAGTCAGTTTCTTCTGGCGGTTCCATTGCCGACAGTTTTTTAGTGCAGGTTAGTAAAAATTTTAACAGCTTTTCCCGCAACTGCAGGCGCGGCTCCGGATGCTCTGGCGGACGACTGCGGTGAGGCGTAACTGTCTTCTCGCGATGCCAGCAGCTCCGCTAGACTCAGCGCCAGCTCTGTCAATCCAGATGCGTTGTTAATCCAATTGCGTCGTCCACATGTAAATGTAACACTATCACATGTCCTATTACTCAGTTGCGTGTCGCATTTCACTCCCGAATCCGAATATTTAAAAATCACTTTCACTTTTACTCAGTTTCTTTCCCGGCCGATTGGCATCATATGTGGGGTGGCGGGTGCAATTAGTTGTTATAATGTTTTGTTTTTCCCGGCCGATTAGCAACATGTGGGGCGGCGGGTGGAATTATTGTTATAAAAATGTTCCTTTTATTTATTTAATGCAGTTTGCCGTTCTCAACACTGGCTCTCTAACTACAATATTGGCAACCAGAAACTAATTAGCAAAACGTGAAGCCTGTAATTAGAATTCCTAGTGCCCTCTTCATCTGAGAAATACATTTATAGCTACAGCTTATAGGTATGGGGAATTAGGAGATTGTCTGGGATTCATAATAAAGAAAACCATTCTCTCTAAAATGTTTACTATATTCTGAAAGTCACAGACCAAAAGGAATCCACACAATCCAACTACCAGAGCAGTTCAGAGTCTAATGCGCTGATGGAACTATAACTGTTCAAATTAAATGTTTAAGTGAATGCTCGCCATAATTTGATGATAATGTTCATCAAACGCCACGCTAAATAATGGTAGAATGTCTGTCCTGTGGCGGCACGTGAAAATACGACATACTCAGACTGAAGATAGATCACTAAATTCATCCCAGAATTAACACTTCACTCGAAAACGATTTCATGGTTACGCGTATCCCGACGTGACGCGACGCGACGCGACTCCCGGCACAGGTGGTGTGCTAATCAGCATCTGGAGGGAACTGGGGCCTTTCTTTCTCGCGCAGCGTTCTTATATATAAAGCCGCGGTGCGGACGGCTAAGGGAACGCCTGATCAAATCCGCTCTCCCAACTAGCCGCTGGGCTAGTAATGCACCACTTTAAGTTATCGAATAAATCATTGCTTCCTGATGGCCGATGAAGCTCTCAATTTAAATGTGCAATCAGCACACAGGTAAATAATCATAATAAAAGTCTGACGTGGCTAAGTCAAATATTTTGGGCGAGAGAACTAATTTAATTACACTGCACGCAGTAGACGAGCTCTGAACTTGCTCTTTGGAGATACGCTATCGCTATAGTTTTATAGTTATTCAGTTGAAACTTCTCACATCTTTATGATTATAGCGGGTCTCCCTTCTACTTAAATTTAAACATCCTTGCCTTATTTATTCGCCTACTTAATCGATCTTGCTTCCTTAATTTCTAAGACAAGAACCAGAAAATCATGAATTTCAACTACAATTTTAATTTGTGAGATCCAGAATACTGTTTCTACTAAATTATTATGAAAAAGGAATCTAAATACAAATTTTTAAGTTTCTAGCTCTTTTCTGTTGCGCCAATGATTTTTGCAGAAAAATGTCCAAATTTCGAAAATGGTTAAAGTTATTGAACTGATATTCAACACATATTTATTTAGTATTACTCCTGACATGCTAGAAACGTTTCAGGTTATTTACTTGATTTTAAAAGTATTGCGCACCATTTATGACGTCAGAGCTAGTTACAGCGGACTAGGTTGGCACACAATGGAAAGAATGGTGTGAATTTTATAAGGCGTGAGTAGGCTGCTTCCCTACAACTGCACAGTTCAAATTTCTATGTGTTCAGATAGATAGTAAACTGTTGTGGAAAGCCCAGATTCAGGATCTTGTTCAAAGACTTCATGCTGCCATTTTTACTATTCGAATCGCATCTGAAAAGAGTGATCGTTACACTACTGTCATTTCTTGTTAAAAATATTAGCTTATTCCCAAGAATAATCAGCTTTCACTCGGTTAATACTCGGCAGAAATCATACCTTCATTTGGATCGGACTTCCTCAACTCTTGTGCAGAAAGGTGTGCAGTATATTGGTGCATCCATTTTCAATAAGCTACCACTCGAATTCAAAATCTTAGCAGTAATCCACGCGCTTTCAAATCGAATCTGAAGAGTTTCCTCATGGGTCACTCCTTTTCTGTTTATTTCCTTTTGATTTCCAAACCGAAACAGTTGTGATTATTTTCTTCCGTTTTAATTTCAATAGGTATATAAGCCACAGGTTCTGTGTTCAGGCACATAATATGCAATATGCGAATTAGTAAACGGTAAGCGAAAAAGCTGTTTTTGTGGTACCGTCCAAAATTCACGGTGCCACACGAAAGTCGACAATACGCATCGACACAACAGTCATTAGCGATATCTCGCTGCAATCCATAAGGTCAATATAGAGCCGACCATGGAAGCACTAAAGCCAGTTTCCGACAACAGATGAAGCGGTCTACATCATCTAGTTAGGGCAGCAGTGCTATTCAAGTCTCAGATGGAACTGTATTTTTGTAAATGTTGAACTTGTGCTTCAAAAGAAGAGTTTGTAATTATTTGCATCAAATGATGCTTTACTGTTCAAAAACAGCAGCAAACGTCCGACTTATTCTGTGGCAATGCATTGTATAACGTTAAATAAATTTTTTTATCATTCATACGTTGTAGTGTCCATCATTCATCTCCTAGAGCAATCAAAGAACCCACAGTTATGACCACACTATTGTAGTTTCGTCAGACATGTCATAGATAAGATAGATCTCATAGATAAGATAGACAGGTAGATGGGTCAATAAGCATATATACCTGTATAACCTGTATACATACTGTAACTATAAAAAACTGTAGTATTATTAAAGTGTATTATTATTAAGTGTTCTTCAGTGAAAGTCTGCAAATTGTATAGTTTTGTAAACCCTCGCCACCAGCTTTGTAAAGGCCTCGTGGCTACTGCTGGGGTACCCGAGTTGCCATTGTTGTTGCGGTAGGCCGAGTTTGTTAGTTCGTGAAACGGCTTCTGGTGCAGTACACCACTAAGATAATTTCTCCCTGCTGTGCCCCAGGGTCAGGTAACAGGATAGCAGAACGAAGATTCTACAACACTCCAACAGATTGGTAACAAAGTCACACAAATAAGTAAAAAAGGTTTACTTATCTTTGTGTTTTGTCGAATAATGAAGTCTGCAACACCACACGTAATATAAAAAAAGGACCTCAATGGTTAAGTACAAATAATCGTAGGCAAACTTCACAGTACATAGTAAATGAAATTTACAACAGCTGTCTGTTCACTTCTAAGAGTTCACTTAATGGCGCTCCCTGTTTAAGTCAGCTCTGGACGATAACCTGTAACCAGGTGGGTGAGAGCTGCTCTGTATCTTCCGAGTAGGCTTCTATCCGTTGTCGTCCGGTCACTGGCGGACTCTGCTTGGCCGACAATTGGCCGAGACGAAATCGACACCTTCATCCTCAGCGCCGCCAGTCGCGCTGGTGGAAACTCGCACATGGCACCAGCTCGCATCTTCGCGCCTGTGCTACATATCCCTGGCTGTGTCTTCTTCTATATCTACATCTACATCCATACTTCGCAAGCCACCTGACGGTGTGTGGCGGAGGGTACCTTGAGTACCTCTATCGGTTCTCCCTTCTATTCCAGTCTCGTATTGTTCGTGGAAATAAAGATTGTCTGTATGCCTCTGTGTGGGCATTTTATCCTCATGGTCTCTTCGCGAGATATACGTAGGGGGGAGCAATATACTGCTTGACTCCTCGGCGAAGGTATGTTCTCGAAACTTCAACAAAAGCCCGTACCGAGCTACTGAATGTCTCTCTTGCAGAGTCTTCCACTGGAGTTTATCTATCATCTTCGTAACGCTTTCGCGATTACCAAATGATCCTGTAACGAAGCACGCTGCTCTCCGTTAGATCTTCTCTATCTCTCCTATCAACCCTATCTGATACGGATCCCACACCGGTGAGCGGTATTCAATCAGTGGGCGAACAAGTGTACTGTAACCTACTTCCTTTGTTTTCGGACTGCATTTCCTTAGGATTCTTCCAATGAATCCCAGTCTGGCGTCTGCTTTACCGACGATTAATTTTATGTGGTCATTCCATTTTAAATCACTCCTAATGCCTACTCCCAGATAATTTATAGAATTAACTGTTTCCAGTTGCTGACTTGCTATATTGTAGCCAAATGATAAAGGATCTTTCTTTCTATGTATTCGTAGCACGTTACACTTGTCTACATTGAGATTCAATTGCCATTCCCTGCACCATGCGTCAATTCGTTGCAGATCCTCCTGCATTTCAGTACAGTTTTCCATTGTTACAACCTCTCGATATACTGCAGCATCATCCGCAAAAAGCCTCAGTGAACTTCAGATGTTATCCACAAGGTCACTTATGTGTATTGTGAATAGCAACGGTCCTACGTCACTCCCCTGCGGCACACCTGAAATCACTCTTACTTCGGAAGACTTCTTTCCATTGAGAATGACATGCTGCGTTCTGTTATCTAGGAACTCTTCAATCCAATTACACAATTGGTCTGATAGTCCATATGCTCTTACTTTGTTCATTAAACGACTGTGGGGAACTGTATCAAACGCCTTGCGGAAGTCAAGAAACACGACACCTACCTGGGAACCCGTGTCTATGACCCTGTGAGTCTCGTGGACGAATAGCGCGACCTGGGTTTCACACGATCGTCTTTTTCGAAACCTATGCTGATTCCTACAGAGTAGATTTCTAGTCTCCAGAAAAGTCATTATACTCGAACATAGTACGTGTTCCAAAATTCTACAACTTGCCGACGTTAGAGATACAGGTCTATAGTTCTGCACATTGTTCGACGTCCCTTCTTGAAAACGGGGATGACCTCTGCCCTTTTCCAATCTTTTGGAACGCTACGCTCTTCTTGAGATCTACGGTACACCGCTGTAAGAAGGGGGGGGGGGGGGGAGGCGTACTCTGTGTAAAATCGAACTGGTATCCCATCAGGTCAAGCGGCCTTTCCTCTTTTGAGCGATTTTAATTGTTTTTCTATCCCTCTGTCATCTATTTCGATATCTACCATTTTGTCATCTGTGCGACAATCTAGAGAAGGAGCTACAGTGCAGCCTTCTTCTGTGAAACAGCTTTGGAAAAAGACATTTAGTGTTTCGGACTTTAGTCTGTCATCCTCTGTTTCAGTACCATTTTGGTCACAGAGTGTCTGGACATTTTGTTTTGTTCCACCTACCACTTTGACATAAGACTAAAATTTCTTAGGATTTTCTGCCAAGTCAGTACACAGAACTTTACTTTAGAATTCATTGAACGCCTCTCGCATAGCCCTCCTCACACTACAATTCGCTTCGTGTAATTTTTGTTTGTCTGCAAGGCTTTGGCTATGTTTGTGTTTGCTGTGAAGTTCCCTTTGCTTCTGCAGCAGTTTTCTAACTCGGTTGTTGTACCACGGTGGCTCTTTTCCGTCTCTTACGATCTTGCTTGGCACATACTCATCTAATGCATATTGTACGATGGTTTTGAACTTTGTCCACTGATCCTCAACACTATCTGTACTTGTGATAAGACTTTGGTGTTGAGCCGTCAAGTTCTCTGAAATCTGCTTTTTGTCACTTTTTCTAAACAGAAAAATCTTCCTACCTTTTCTAATATTTCTATTTACGGCTGAAATCATCGATGGAGTAATCCCTTTATGATATCTGATTCCCTGTTCTGCGTTAAATGTTTCAAATAGTTCGGGTCTGTTTGTCACCAGAAGGTCTAATATGATAGCGCCACGAGTCGATTCTCTGTTTAACTGCTCAAGGTAGTTTTCAGGTAATGCACTTAAAAAAATTTCGCTGGATTCTTTGTCTCTGCCACCCGTTATAAACGTTTGAGTATCCCAGTCTATATCTGGTAAATTACAATCTCCACCCAGAACTATATCATGGTCGGGAAAACTACTCGAAATATTTTCCAAATTTTCCTTCAGGTACTCTGCCACAACAGCTGCTGAGCCAGGGGGCCATATTGAGACATCCAATTACCATGTTTGAGCCTGCTTTAACCGTGACCTTCACCCAAATTATTTCACATTTCGGATCTCGGTCAGTTTCCTTTGATACTATTGCACTTTTTATCGCTATAACACGCCTCTCACTTCACTGTCCAGCCAGTCTCTACCGTATACATTCCAATCTGAGTTTAGAATTTCATTACTGTTTACATCTGGTTTCAGCCAGCTTTCCGCCCCTAGTACTATGTGGGCATTGTGACCAGTTTATTAATGAGAGCAGTTCTGGGACCTTTCTATAGACGCTCCTGCGGTTAATAATGCTATTCCCTGTTACGTTTTGCCTACTGCTACCTTGTCGCGTCTCAGGAGGCGTCTTGTCGGGCCTAGGGAGGGAATTCTCTAACCTAAAAAACTCACATGTGCACTCCACAAAACACAACAGATACTTTCTCTGAAGATGGGAAAAATAAGACTCAGATGACGCGAAATATGGTTTTCTAATGTTTATGTTTGGTTGTCTGTTCCTAAACTGTATCACACAATTCCTGCCTACCATCTTTTTTCTCTTTGTTGTGTGGGCGTGGAAGATTATCCCACGCAGCAAGCTGTAATGTCAAGTGGCGTAAATCGGTAACTGCTAATTCATACCTACGTTCCATGTCAGAGGTATGATTAGGGAGTTCTTCCTCATGGTCTTTGATGAATGCACATCAGAAGTTTCCAGGAATCTTCTTGTCTTCAGTAGCATCGCGTTTTTTTAAAAACTCTTCTTATGAGTATTTTTCTTGAGATACTGAATATTGTGTCTGCTGTAGTAAACAGCATCTTTTCTTTTCTGCAGCATCCAATACCTGTTGTATAGCTTGGGAATTGCTGGATTGCCGTAGTGATTTCCATCAATAATAAGATGGGTTCTTAACATACAACTGTAATCCGAGAACATAGGATTTCACTAAGTTGTTAATACGTTAATGTTTTAGAGCACTTATTCATAAAATACTCTTGTCTTATTATCAGTTCCACTGTCTTGAAACAAGGTAAATACGAGGACTTGCTAAAAAGGAATACCTCCGAATTTTTCATGTGAAAACTCCTAAAGCTTTTTAAGTAACACAAACTTTATTAACAATTTAAAGGTACGTTTGCTGAATGGGCATGGATATATTGCAAAAACGGAGATATATGTTCGTAAATAAAGAATTACTTAAGATATTAATTAGTATAAGCGCTCGTATCGATTGTGGCGTGCAAACGCTGAAACATTAGAATAATTACGCAGTTCTGTTGTCTAGCCGAGAAGACGGCACCTTCTTTGTTCTTTAAGCGGGCCAAATCGGACGCATATCTGCCATCGCTGTAGATAATTATTTGGCACACCACCATTATTCTATTTTTATTGAGACGCAATCTCACTAGGCGTATTCATCCTTACACACGGCAACAGAATTAATGTAAGTGTCTACGTTATTTAATTTAGTATAATATTTTGTGAATACAGTAATATCATTTAATGTTGTGTTTTATTTATGGCTCTGAGCACTAAGGGACTTAACTTCTGACGTCATGAGTCCTCTAGACCTTACGCAAAAAGCCATTGTCAAAGTGCCCAATGTTTGTATTACGCGTCGTTAAAAAATTTATACTCTGATCACATACCACTATCATTACCTATTATTGTTTGTCTGTTCTCTGATATTCTCAAACCAGACCGGAAAACCAGATAAATCAAACATTCTACATCTTCATTTTTCACGTCTACATATTTGCAGCCCTATGCCACTAGAGGGCTCCGTATTGTAGCATGTAACATTGCGGAGTGTAACGTAACCATGTGGGTGCGCGAGAGACAGCATGCTGTAAATCGAGTCTCGAATTCAGAGCACGCTCTCCTTCAGCATGACAATGCCACACTACATAAGAGCGCTGCGACAAGTGCTACATTCCGACACCTTGGTTTGCTGTCATTGTTCATCCTCCATACAGTCCCGACTTGGTCCTATCCACTTTTTAACTGTTCCCACAATTTAAAGAACACCTTTGAAGACTTCACCCTCTCCACCCACAGCCCGTTGCCGCGCCTTTACCGTTGTGTCCCACCCTCTCTCCATCTCCACACCCTCCGCTTCCTTTCCCAATGCAACTTCCACCATCTACCCCCCAAGATGATGAGGTTTTCCCTGACATCCACCCTAGCTGCCAACTCCAACCCCATCTTACTCCTGCCTCCTCCTCAGGGCTCCCTCTTCTCCCCCTCCCTTCTCCTGAGTGGCTTTCCCCTCCTACAATCTCTCCCTCTCTTGTGCTCCCCTTCAGTGTCTCTGCACTCCATCATGCCTTGTCTTCCCTGTTCATCTCCTGCCCCACCAGTCCCCTGCCTCTTGGTGTACCTGCTGATATCCCTCCTCTTTTCATCCCGCTCCCTCCCCTGGTGCACCTTGCTTTCCCCTCCTTTTCCATCCACTCCAGCCTGTCCCTCGGGAGGTCCCACCTGGCAGTTTTATTCTTCATCGTGTGTGCTCCAAGTGGGTTTAAAGTGTGTTGTTCTGGAGTCTTTTTAATACTGTGACTGACTTTTAACCTGTGCCTGTGCCTTCAGCGTCTTCTTTGTGTTTTAAGAATTGCCAACGGTGTTTTTTAACTTTATGTTGGCTTTTTTAATTGTCCCCCCATGAACGTCTCGATGTCAGTGTATTTCTACCTCCATTATCTCCCCTTACTCTGTTTTATGTCCCCCTTTTTTATCGCCTTATATGTAACATTTTACTCTCGTATTAGTTGTTACGTCACTCGGGTGAAGAGTGGCGGATTGTGCCACTGACAGCCCTCCCCTGCCCATATGAGGAAGGGGAATAAAATCACAATAAAGGAAAGAAAAGACTTCACTTTGATAGTAAAGAAGCGGCGCAAGCAGAGGTGAGGGTGTGACCCCGTCAGCAAAGTCAAACATTCTACAGTGACAGTATCAACAAACTGCTCTCTCATCAGGAGAAATCTGTTTTTCGCAGGGTTACTACATTGAGAAATAAATATAGAGAGGTAAAGAAAAGATGTACAATTTTAATAACGTTTTATTTGAAAATCTTTAAGAGTTTTTACTTACAAAATTCGGAAGCATTGCTTTTCGGCACAGCCACGTACGTTACTGTGTCACGTGTGGCTACTGTGCTCTGCCAGGCGGTTGGCGACTATGCCCGACTGGACGCCATTACGCTAAATGTTGTCTGAATACGAAATTACATAGCCTAGGAACTTCTTAAACAAGTGGTTCTGTGGGCGACAATATAACGTTTTACCAGCAGAGTAGCTAGTAGCTGGCACAATTTATATAGGGTGATTTTTTGCCACCGTGTACATACTCTAGGGATTGATTTCATCGATGAGAGGATACGGAACAAGAAAGATGTAATGAACGTATGCCCGGAAATGCATGGTTTCCATGCTAGAGACTGTTTATTCTATCATACTTTATTACACAGACTGCGGTCTGATATGCGCTGTACAAAGCAGCAGCAGTTACAGTATGCATGGTTTCCTCGTAGAGGGGGGTACTGTTACTCGTACGCCATGCCCTAGCGTCCTCTCCTGCCATATTAAATGGTAATGTTGTGTCTGATTCACTTCTCTCGCTGACTCACCTTCCAGTGAATGTGTACAGCTTGTTGTACAATGGTTCAGTATTCGAATCGAGAGCTTGCCGAATGTTCGGACACCAGATTTTGAGGAAAACGTGATTAACACTGTGGAAGGCGACCGCCGTGTCAGTACCAGGGAGTTGGCCCGCCAGTACAGGGTAAGCCACACGACCGGAGGAACTGTTGCTACCCTTATCACTTACAATGTTTGTAGAGCTTACTAGCAACAGGCTTTCCACATCGGAAGCAGTTCTGTCACTGGTTTCTTCACCAGGAAACCACGTTTCCGGGATCTGTGTGATTATACTGTTCATAGATGTCGCGACCTTTATGCGGAGTGATATCTTCAACTTTCATATCAGTCATCTGTGGAACAGTATGCAGAACTCCGATGGTAAGGTGACAGCGAATCACCAGCTTCGGTGCAGCCGGAACGTGTGGGCCGGGATAATCGGCGACCATATTTTGGGACCAGTGTTCCTTCCACGTTGCCTAACAGGCCGGAACTGTCGGCGTTTCTTGCGGGTGACAATGCCTCCCCTGCTGGAAGAAGTGCCACTGGTGATTCGATGGGTTATGTGGCTGCTACATGATGGTGCTCCAGCTAACATCGCCATTAACGTCCGGACGCATCTCAGTCGTGTCTTCCGTGGTCGAGGGATCGGTCGAGAGGAGCCAGTTATATGGTCTTGAGCCCATTACAGGTGTGGAGACACTGGACAGCGTATTCATGCTGCCTTTGACAGTGTTCGGACGCAGTCTGGCCGATGTCGATGCGTCGAGGCACATGGAAACCATTTTCAACACGTACTGTAACTGTGGCTGCATGGTACAGCGCGTATTAGATAACAGTCCCTGTAAACATTTATGACTGAATAAATGGTTTCTAGCATGGAAACCATACATTTTCGGACGAAAGTTCATTAGACCTTTTTTGTTCCGTATCATCTCATCGATCAATCCCTAGAGTTTGCACAGGGTGGAAAAAATCAATCTGTAGTTTTTAATACCTGTAAATGAATCTGCCACTTGCCTCACATAAGACGTAGAGAAAACACGAAATATTTCACTGCAGAGGAGCGTGTACAACTATCTTCACGAAACTCGGTGACAAAACCAAAGAAGTCTCTTTGAATAATTTTAAATGTTAGCACCTAGGCTGTAGCAGTCTCAAAGAGAATAATACCAAGTGACCACGGTACCCACCCTGGCCACTATTGCCGACCTTACATCGCACATGCGATGTATCATGTGACCATGAGGCAGATCATTCTTCATCCATCAACAGGTAAGAAAACTTTTGTTCATGGATGGACGATCTACGCCATGTTCACATCATATATTTGCAGACGCACTTACATCGATTCCGGCAATATGTGCCCTGTGGTTTCGACATCTGTTGCCATCAGAAAGGAAAGCAATAAATACATCCCTTTGGCTAAAGAAATAAGAAAAAGGAGCAGATGATTCTTTGCCATGAAAATGAATGCCATGAAAATATACTGTAGATCAGCATACGGGATTGTTGGCGCCAGAGAGCACAAAATAGAACATAGTGGTTGGCTACCTATGTAGAGGCGTGCAGTGCATTTATTTTGATTTGGTGGTGATACATCTGTAAAACTACCGTAGACTATCGTAAATAATCATAGTTTTCCCAGTAGCTTTGTTCAGTTAAGATTGTACCTGTGTTGCCTGTACGTTAGGTGTGTTGCACATCGCCGGCCGGTGTGGCCGAGCGGTTCTAGGCGCTTCAGTCTGGAACCGCGCGACCGCTACGGTCGCAGGTTCGAATCCTGCCTCGGGAATGGGTGTGTGTGATGTCCTTAGGTTAGTTAGGTTTAAGTAGTTCTAAGTTCTAGGGGACTGATGACCTCAGCTGTTAAGTCCCATAGTGCTCAGAGCCATTTGAACCATTTTTGAACATTGAGTGAAGATATATAAAGGATGGGGCAAGCTATGGAACATTTTTGCTCTACATACACTATGAGATCGAAAGTGGCTGCAAATGACTTACAAGTTCTTGGCGCTCTCCATCAGTAATGCTGGAATTCAGTTTGATGTTGGCCCACCCTTAGCCTTGATGACAGCTTCCACCCACGTAGGCGTACGGTCAACCAGGTGCTGAAAGGTTTCTTGGGGAATGGCAGCTTATTCTTCACGGATTGCTGCACAGAGGAGAGCTGTCGCTGTCGGTCGGTGAGGCCTGGCACTAAGTCGGCGTTCCAAACATCCCAAAGGTTTTCTAAAAGATTCAGGTCAGGCCTCTGTGCAGGCCAGTCCATTGCAGGGATGTTACTGTCGTGTAACCACTTCGTCACAGGCCGTGCATTATGAACAGGTGCTCTATCGTGTTGAAAGATGCAATCGCCCTCCCCGAATTGCTCTTCCACAGTGGGAAGCAAGAAGGTGCTTAAAACATCAATGTAGGCCTGTGCTCTGTTAGTGCCAAGCAAAACGACGAGGGATGAAAACCCCCTCCATGAAAAACACGACCACACCATGACACCACTGCCTCCGAATTTTACTGTTGGCGCTACACACGCTGGCAGATGACGTTCACTGGGCATTCGCCATATCCACACCCTGCCATCGGATCGCCGCTCTGTATACCGTGATTCGTCAATCCACACAACGTTTCTCCACTTTTCAACCGTCGAATGTTTACGCTCCTTACACCAAGGGAGGCCTCGGCGTGATGTGTGGCTTACGAGCAGCGGCTGGACCATGACATCCAAGTTTTTTTACCTCCCGCCTGTCATAGTGCTTGCAGTGGATCCTGATGCAGTTTGGAATTCCTGTGTTATGGTCTGGATAGATGTCTGCCTATTACACATTAGGACCCTCTTGAACCGTCGGCGGTCTCTGTCAGTCAACAGACGACATCGGACTGTACGCTTTTGTGCTGTATGTGTCCCTTCACGTTTCTACGTCACTATTACATCGGAAACAGTGGACCTAGGGATGTATAGGGGTGTGGGAACCTCGCATGACACAAGTGACACCCAATCACCTGACCACGTTCGAAGTCCGATGCCTAATGACTACTGAGGTCGCTGATATGGAGTACGTGGCAGTAGGTGGCAGCACAATGCACCTAATATGGAAAATGTGTTTTTGGGGGTGTCCGGATACTTTTGATCACATAGTGCAGTTGTCCTCCTGTCTGTTACTTAAAAATAAACAGTCGTTATAGCAAAATTGTAATTGTCAACTTATAATTCAGTTTTTTTCCAAAAATTTTTGATTTGTAACGTGAAACAGCAGGATGTTGTAGTAAAAATAAAGGAAACAATACAGGTTTATCGCAGAAAAAGGCAAAAAAAGCATAAAACAACAATATCTCAAAGTCGCTTCAATACTTCGTCGAACTTATATAAAACATGCTTCTATTACTCAAAAATAACATTTATATTTATCAGTAGTAACAGGGAACTGTAGGCTTTGGCCATGGTGAAGAACTTTCTATTTAGCACAAAATAACAACAATTATATATGTCTAGGCATGTGAACTGTACTTGCATCGAGAGTCATTGCTTTGGTTACATAGAAGTGCCGAAGTTACGCCATCAACTAATTTGCATTACTTGTAAAAATGCAATTTATATTCTGTAAGGATGTAAAATACACAACGGACTAACATTGATGTGAGGTTCTAATTATGTGCAAAACAAATAAACAAAAAACAGAGAACTGTCGGTTCCTGTTTCTGTCTTACACAATCATTTGTTTCTTTCCCTACCAATGCTACCAACACTATCGGAAATCGTATCACTTGCTAAATCATTTATGTAGTGCACCAAAACTGCCAAACTGTAGTTTGGTAGAGCACAATTCTAGGAGACGACATACCATTTATTCCTAGAAGAGCTGAGGGCCGCTCTGCTATCAACGTCTCTTTTACAGTGAAATCAAGGAACTATAATGTGTGTCTACGACGTTCACTGATGAGCATTATGTAGACTATTAAAAAAACGGAATCTTATAACAATCAGTGCTTCCACACACCTGTACATGTAAGAGACGTTTAAGCAGGAACACAGTTGGAGACCCATCCCGCCAGACCACGCTAGTTTCTGCACTCTGCCTTCTCCGTCGCCACTCGTAATAAAAGCGGGCGTGGCCCGTCGGTCCGTTCTGGGATTTATGGAAGCCGGCCGGCAGCATCTGCGCCGAGGAGTAGCGGTGGCGGGACTATATTTACCGATCCGCCAGTATTTATTCATGAGCCGCAATTTGCCGCCTGCCGCTTTGCATAAATTGTCGCTGCCAATAGGGCGGCAGCGGAGTCCGCTATATCACGGACACACGCGCGGGCGCCTGTTGATTTCCCATTCTGCGTCTCCGCAGCCGCTGTAATACAACTTTCCGCAACACTTTACAGCAGTTCCGCCTACCCGCCGTCAGATGGCAGGCTGGAGCCCCGACATCAGCGACGCCACTCGAGCGCGGGTGTCACGCGCAATTACTTCCGAGAGGACGGCGCCTTGCTAGAGTGGTTCTGACGCGAGGCTACGAGATCCGCTTCTCGTATACTGGTCGCTGTAATTCCCCATCAGCATAGATAACCGTTTAACTGTTGGTTTATCCACAATGTAGATGGAGCAGGTTCTTCCCGCTCCTCGAAGGCTGAGAACCGAAGCAGCTTAACACAAGGTTACAAGGTAACAATATTCACGTTCAGGCAGAGGACCGAGTGATGCCAGCCAAACGATGTTTCATCGTCTTTCCTTCAGGCGTTATGTTCTTGCAATGTTATGAACATACAGGTTTTTTTCAAAATACGGGGCTTGGCACAAAGAGCTGTCGATTTCTAGTTAATAAGCTCACGTATTGCACAACATTGTCGTAGTAGCACGGTAATATCACTTGAGTTAGAACTCGGAAGCTTGCGATAGTAGTAATCTCTGCTATAGCGATCGTAACTATCCGAAGACGCTCTTCATCTTTCGAATTTGGCAGCCCTCTTTTCTTTGTCCTCAGTCCATTTTGAAATCTGTAAATACTAAATTAACTGAAAAGAACTTAGTCTTCGTCAGTTAAAGAGTTTAGACGTACTTACAATTTGTACGATCCGCCCCGATATTGCAATCTGCGTTGCACCAATAAATACCCCAGTTTGCAAGGTGAGCTCGATAAATTAATTAACGTTGCTATTATTAGGATGACGCATAATTTAGTAGCACTTTTCCGTACACGTAACAGAGACTTCAGCCATCAATAATATATTCTCCTTCACTATTGCCAACAGTCTACCAACAGTGAGGTAACTTTTAGATTCCGCGACTGTAGAAATCATGTGGTTTTGAGGCGAAGAAGCCGTCAAGCCATGTTCAGAAACTATTTTCATCCGGGAAGGAAGTTCCTGAAGGTTGTTCGAAAGAGAGCGGAGAAGCTGAAAATCTCAGGACGCAGAATGCGGGCGGGCGTTATCGTGAAGCAGCATCATTTCATCTATATCTACATTTATACTCCGCAAGCCACGCAACGGTGTGTGGCGGAGGGCACTTTTCAAGCCACTTTCATTACCTCCCTTTCCTGTTCCAGTCGCGTATGCTTCGCGGGAAGAACAACTGCCGGAAAGCCTCCGTGCGCGCTCGAATCTCTCTAATTTTACATTCGTGATCTCCTCGGGAGGTGTAAGTAGGGGGAACCTGGACAGCAAGCTACACCGCGATGCAGAGCGCCTCTCTTGCAGAGTCTGCCACTTGAGTTTGCTAAACATCTCCGTAACGCTATCACGCTTACCAAATAACCCTGTGACGAAACGCGCCGCTCTTCTTTGGATCTTCTCTATCTCCTGTGTCAAACCGACCTGGTACGGATCCCACACTGATGAGCAATACTCAAGTGTAGGTCGAACGAGTGTTCTGTAAGCAGTGTTCCTGGTCGTTGTTCTTGGATTGCGTCTGCAAGACGTCTCAGTTAATGACAATAAATGTCAGCAATGATGGTTACAAGACAACGTCGCTGTTCCACCAGATGCATAACGTTATCTTTTGTGGATGCGCACAGGCCCTTGTACTGAGAGTTGCTGCATTTTTGGCTCAACCATTTCTTTTTTTTCCTTAAGTTTGCACAAAGACATGATTTCTCGTCACCAGTAATGATACAGGATAAGATGGCTCTAAGCACTATGGGACTTAATTTCTGACGTCATCAGTCTCCTAGAACTTAGAACTACTTAAACTTAACTAACCTAAGGACATCACACACATCCATGCCCGAGGCAGGATTCTAACCTGCGACCGTAGCAGCAGCGCGGTTCCGGGCTGAAGCGCTTACAACCGCTCGGTCATTCCGGCCGGCCAGGATAAGAATGGGTGATGTTGTTCACGAGCTAATTGATGACGAGCAGGTACAGATGCACATATGGCTGTCCGCTGATTTTTGTGAGTCTGGCTTAGAACATGCCGTACCCAAACACCCGAGTTTTGAACCTTCTCCATTGCATGTAAATGTCACGCGATGGCGGAGTAATCACTGTTCACCACGTTTGCCTGTTTTCTAGTACACTGACGTGGGTCATTGTGGATAAATGCGATTAAATTATCTTCACATAACAGCAACGGTCTTTCTGGACGTGGAGAGTCACTTAACGTCAAAACGATCCTCCTTAAAACGAAGCAATTTTCTTAGAGTCCTCTGTCCAATAGCACTATGCCCATTCACGGCGCAAATGTTTCCGGATGCCTACGCTGCTGTCACCCGTCCATTGAATTGAAACAGAAGAATATGTCAGAAATGTCCCGATTTCTCCACTTGGCACTCCATTTTCGTGCGTCCCCAGTTCTACTCACTACCTCCAAATACAAAATGACGATACGTTAACTCAAACAGCAACAGTGAACAACAAATAAAAAATTACGATTGATAAATAAACCTGTAGTAACCGAAATACCAACATGCAGCCGGCCGGTGTGGCCGAGCGGTTCTAGGCGCTTCAGTCTGAAACCGCGCGACCGCTACGGTCGCAGGTTCGAATCCTGCCTCGGGCATGGATGTGTGTGATGTCCTTAGGTTAGTTAGGTTTAAGTAGTTCTAAGTTTTAGGGGACTGATGACCTCAGATGTTAAGTCCCATAGTGCTCAGAGCCATTTGAACCATTTTTTTGAACCAACATGCAAAACAAAAACGCTACGGACTTATGCAACAACCCAATAGTTGATTCACCTGATTAAACTGATACTTACGTGGACGTATTTCCTCCTTGCAGGATGACATTCCTAACGTTTCTCGTAGTGTTTTGTATTGCAATGTGACCGAGCACTTGAATTACCGAAAATTGTGCGCAAGTTGGGTACCGAAAATGTTGACGGATGTGCACAAAACCAAACGTTTAGACTGTGCATTGACTTTCCTTGAGCGGTACCACAGCGACAGTGATGATTTCTTAAGCCAAATTGTTATGGACTATGAAACATGGGTAGCCTACGTCACACAAGAATCAAAGCAACAATCCATGGAAGTTGAGCAAGGGCATTGTTTTGCTGCAAGACAATGCGCGTCCGCATGTGGCGAATCAGGCCAAATTTCTCATCACATCTTTTCGATGGGAAACTCTAATTCATCCTCCGTACAGCCCCGATCTTGCGCCCAGTGACTACCATTTCATGGTGTAAAAGTAATGTCTTCTCTTGATTTACGGTATAGTTTATGGCAAATCTAAGTACATCCTGAATGGATGAAATATACAGTCTTTCTCTGTTGTGGAAACTGCTACCAATTTCGAAAATTACCATTTGGTCTCAATGTTTCATCTGCTGCATTTATCCGAGGTCTGAATACTATCTTACCTAAGCATTTAAAAGATCACCACCTTGTTGAAGACATTTTGATTGCGGAAGAAATACCTGGGCGGTCAGCGTCTTCAAGACGATGACGAAGTCAAAACAGTGGTGATGCAGTGGTTAACAAGTCAGGCGGCAGACTTCTATGAGGAGGGTATTCAAAAACTGGTACAACGTTATGACAAGTGCCTCAATATGGACGGAAATTATGTAGAAAAGTAGATTAAGGTACAGGCTTTCATGTAACAATAAAATTATTGAGATATATTAGCACGTCTTTTTTAATTTCAAAAGGGTACTTACTTAAAAAACACGCCTCGTAGTTCTAAAATATATAGCATTTTACTCACCATAAAATTCCCTACCTGAAGAATTACAATGTATTCCAAACAGCTTTAACATATTATACAGCACTTTAATGCGTAAAAAGCTAAATATCTATAAATGATGCACAGAACACACTCATTTCTAATAAAAACAAAAACTGTAGAGAATGGTGCGAAGTGCTGATGGCGGTCTCTAGTCCGCATTCCTTCATGCGATCCTATAATCAATCAACACACTGAAGTACCGACCAGGAAACACCAAGTGTTGCTAGGTACACTAGCCCGTAGGTAGAACACTCTCCCCTGCAGACACACATTTTAACTACATCTGCATCCACGTGATTACTCTGCAATTCACAATTAAGTGCCTAGCAGAGGGTTCATCAAACCACCCCTAAGCTCCATCTCTGCCGTTACGCTCTCGAATAGCGCGCATAAAAAACGAACACTTAAATCATTCCGTGCGAACTCTAACTTCTCTTATTTTTATTATTACGATCATTTCTCCCTTTGCAGCTTGGAACCAACAAAATATTTTCACACTCTGAGGAGAATGTTGGTGATTGAAATTTCACGAGAAGGTGCTGCCGCAACGAAAAACGCCTTTGAAACTTCCTGGCAGATTAAAACTGTGTGCCGGACCGAGAATCGAAGTCGAGACCTTTGCCTTTCGCGGGCAAGTGCTCTATCATCTGAGCTACCCAAACACAACTTATGCCCCGTCCTCACAGCTTTACTTCTACCGGCACCTCGTCTCCTACCTTCCAAACTTCACAGAAGCTCTCCTGTGAACCTTAAGAGAACAAGCACTGATGGAAGAAAGGATATTGCGGAGACATGGCTTAGCTACAACCTGGGGGATGTTTCCAGAATGAGATTTTCACTCTGCAGCGGAGTATGCGCTGATGTGAAACTTCCTGGCGGATTAAAACTGTGTGCCGGACAGAGAAGCGAACTCGGGACGTTTGCCTTTCGCGGGTAAGTGCTCTACCATCTGAGCTACCCAAGCACGACTCACGCAGGAGAGTTTCTGTTGAGTCTGGAAGGTAGGAGACGAGGTACTGGCAGAAGTAAAGCTGTGAGGACGGGGCGTGAGTCGTGCCTGGGTAGCTCAGATGGTAGAGCACTTGCCTGAGAAAGGCAAAGGCCCCGAGTCCGAGTCTCGGTCCGGCACACAGTTTTAATCTGCCAGGAAGTTTCATGTCAGCGTCCATTCCTTTGCAAAGCGAAAATCTCATTCTGAAAAAAGCCTTTGTTTTATTAACTGCCATCCCAGTTGGTGCACCATATCCATGGCACTCTCTCCCCTGTTTCGCGATAACACAAAACTAGCTGCTCTTATTTGAACTTTTTGGAAGTCTTCAGTCAATCCTCTCCGTTGAGGATCCCACGCTGCACAGTGATACTCCAGGAAAGGGCAGACAGGCGTAGTGTAAACAGTCTCTTTAGTAAGCCTGTTACTTTTACTAAGCGTTCTGCCAATAAAACGCAGTCTTCGGCGTGCTTTCTCCACAACATTATATTTGTGATATATCCAATTTCAGTTATTCTTAAACTGCAGATCGCAACTTGTTTTTAAGATTGTTACCTGATATCTTGCAGTCAAAAAAGCCTGTGTTGCAGCGCCATTCAACTTCGCCAACACCTAAAGAAAATCGTAAGGTTGTGATGTCATTTCGGTTTTTGTATGTTATCGCTGTGCACGTCAAAGAGAGAGCAAGATACGTTGGTTTTAATCTGGCACGTCTTTGCCACTGTGCAGTCTGATACATTCTTAGTCGAAGTGTGGTAGGTGATGGACGTATTCAGCGGTGCTGTGTTGACTTGTGATGGTATCTGTTAGATCAATAAAGATTTATGGTAAAGGACAGCAAGTATAAATATGATGTATACATTTAAAAGTGAAAGGAATATATATTTTGAATAATGTTACTTTTTTTTGAGGGGAAGAAGCTTGGGGTAAGACTGCAGCACAGCACAAATAATTTATAGAAATGATTATTGCCAGCTACTTAACTTTGTTCACTTGCTCAGAGCTGAGAGAAAGGCCATCCCACTTACCTGAATAATACATTAAAATTTGAACTCATTAAGCTGTTTGACTTTTATAGACATTATCTGTTAGCATTTTACCCTTTTCGAATCACTGTTCACTTTGTTAAGCTGTAAGTAGGCTGTTTGGATTTTTATGTTGGTAACGCCACATAGCGCTCTGTATGAAAATCACTGGCTGTGCTGTGTGCAGTCTGTGGCTGGTTGGCATTTTTGGAATATTCGCTATTGTAGTGTTGGGCAGTTGGATGTGAACAGCACGTAGCGTTGGGCAGTTGAAGGTGAGCCGTCAGCAGTGGTGGATGTGGGGAGAGAGATGGCAGAATTTTGAGCGGACGATCTGGACGTGTGTCCGCCAGAAAAAGGAAATTTGTAAAGATGGATGTCATGAATTGATGGTTGTATATCTGATGAGTTTAGAATACTTTTGAGGTAAATACATTGTTTGTTTTGTGTCAGAAACTTTCATTTGCTAACTATGCCTATCAGTAGTTAGTGGCTTCAGTAGTTAGAATCTTTTATTTCGCTGGAAGTATTGGCGCTCGCTGTATTGCAATAGTTCGAGTACCGAAGATTTTTGTGAGGTAAGTGATTCATGAAAGGTAGGTAATTGTTAGTCAGGGTCATTCTCTTGTAGGAATTATGGAAAGTCAGATTGCGTTGCGCTAAAAAAATATTGTATGTCAGTTTAGTGATGATCAGAATAAGTAAAGAGAGAAATGTCTGAGTACGTTCAGTTTTGCTCAGCTGTTTGAAAATCAAATACCGTAAGAGATTTACCAGCACAGTCTTTCATTCATAATTATTCAAAGAGGACATTACAAAGCGTAGTATTGACCAGACCAGTGTTATGTGTGGATATCATAAGAACTTTTACTGTTTTTTTAATACATACTTCATTCTAAAATAGTTGTCTTGGAATATCGTTTCATAGGAATAGTTACTCTCCCCATCCCGCTGTTTATCATTACGCATTACCACATTGCACCATGTGGTTTGCAACAGTTCGAATATAGTTTAGGAATTTTATTTAGAAATGGAAATCTAGCTTAGCCACTGCCTGCTTGCTGTTTGCTGTTGTGCTTCCGAGAAATCTGCAACAATGTTTTCAAGGCGCGAGGTAAGTGGAAGTTTTGATTAGGGCCAGATAATTGTTTTACTTCAGTTGCGCATATAATATAAAGAGAAGTCGCATTCCGATCAGTTACATTTCAGTTCACATTAGGTTTCGTTTAGTTGAAGGTTAGCATACGAGCTTAAGTTGGATAACAGTTTGTGGGTACGTAGTCTTGGTAATACATAGACTTTTATAGAGTGGGAGGTAAATTTGGGTAAATTTCACACAGAAACATATAGTGGGGGAACGTTACAAAATTAAAGCAATCTTTTTACCTGAGTAAAAAAATGATGGCAACCGTTTGTAGGACGAAAAAGGCGCTCTATTGCCTGAATCCATACTACGTGACTTATGAGTTGTAGATGACAAGTAGGTCTATTGAGAAACGTTCATTAAACTGAGATGAGTTATTCAGTCGGAGAACTTCTGCGTAGAACAGTTGAGGAAGCTAGCACAATGTTACGAAAAGAGAGTGAAATGGCGATTATGTGAAAAAGTTAAATAGGTTTGTAGAAAACTTGTCCGCAAATATTTTTCTAATGATCAACATGGATTCCGGAAACAGCGATCGTGTGAGGCCCAACTCGCTTTATTTATTCACGAGACCCAGAAAATAATAGATACAGGCTCCCAGGTAGATGCAATTTTCCTTGACTTCCGGAGGGCGTTCGATACAGTTCCGCACTGTCGCCTGATAAACAAAGTAAGAGCCTACGGAATATCAGACCAGCTGTGTGGCTTGATTGAAGAGTCTGTAGCAAACAGAACACAGCATGTTGTTCTCAATGGAGAGACGTCTACAGACGTTAAAGTAACTTCTGGCGTGCCACAGGGGAGTGTTATGGGACCATTGCTTTTCACAATATATATAAATGACCTAGTAGATAGTGTCGGAAGTTCCATGCGGCTTTTCGCGGATGATGCTGTAGTATACAGAGAAGTTGCAGCATTAGAAAATTGCAGTGAAATGCAGGAGGATCTGCAGCGGATAAGCACTTGGTGCAGGGAGTGGCAACTGACCATTAACATAGACAAAAGTAATGTATTGCGAATACATAGAAAGAAGGATCCTTTATTGTATGATTGTATGATAGCGGAGCAAACACTGGTAGCAGTTACTTCTGTAAAATATCTGGGAGTATGCGTACAGAAAGATTTGAAGTGGAATGATGATATAAAATTAATTGTTGGTAAGGCGGGTGCCAGATTGAGATTCATTGGGAGAGTCTTTAGAAAATTTAGTCCATCAACAAAGGAGGTGGCTTACAAAACACTCGTTCGACCTATACTTGGGTATTGCTCATCAGTGTGGGATCCGTACCAGGTCGGGTTGACAGAGGAGATAGAAAAGATCCAAAGAAGAGCGGCGCGTTTAGTCACAGGGTTATTTGGCAAGCGTGATAGTGTTATGGAGATGTTTAGCAAACTCAAGTGGCAGACTCTGCAAGAGAGGCGCTCTGCATCGTGGTGTAGCTAGCTATACAGGTTTCGAGAGGGTGCGTTTCTGGATGAGCTATCGAATATATTGCTTCCCCCTACTTATACCCCCCGAAGAGATCACGAATGTAAAGTTAGAGAGATTCGAGCGCGCTCGGAGGCTTTCCGGCAGTCGTTCTTCTCGCGAACCGTACGCGACTGGAACAGGAAAGGGAGGTAATGACAGTGGCACGTAAAGTGCCCTCTGCCACACACCGTTGGGTGGCTTGCGGAGTATAAATGTAGATGTAGATATTCAGAATTTTCAAGCGTTTTGTGCTCCAACTTCTCTGACGGCGATGGTCACACATATGTGAAAGGCTACCATGGTGACCGTAACTGGACGGTCTACACCTCTACCCAACTTAGTGGACAAACGCATTTTTTTCTTTCGTTGCTACGATTTAATCACCTAGTTTTTTAAAGGAGTGTTCAATCGAATTTGGGGAACGTGTATAATCCACAACCTTAACCTCATTTATAGAGAAAGATTAGGTCCTGAGTACTAGATCAGAGTACCTGTGAACCCAAACACCTACTTCTGAAATGCTCTTCTTTATCCTTTTCTTTGAATCGTGTGACAACGATAGTTGTCAACACAGGCAACGTATCATAGACTCTGTCTGAAAATTTAAACATAATCTTCAGAAAAATCACGCTGCTTATCAAAATTTCTTGCTGCTTTATAGAAATTTACCATATTTACAAATCCAGTCAGGTGAAAGAGTGGATACCGTCTCATTTGTCGTTTTCCTGTCTCTGCAGCATGAATTGTTGAAGCTATGAATGTAGTAACATTCGACTTCTTATACTGTTCTTGAGAAAGGACAGATCGTAATCCTTTTGCGCTTAGAACAACACAAGTTGACGTGTACACAACTTTGAGCCTTCCTCGATCCAGTGATTTGAGGATTGCGCTTCTGGTTCATACAATTGTTTAAATGACCCCGTCCCAGCAAGAGCAGAGAAGTTCGATGACCATCTACAAGTCATCAGTCACTGCCAGCGGACGCCAGGCACCCTTTAATCACTGCAGAGCGGTGCTTCTGTGCGTGGGATGCTTTCCATTACATCTCCCTGACTGCCGTTCATTAATCCATCAGCTGAGACCAGCGCGGTTGCAGGTATGCCGCTTGAAGACAATGTGCTCCAGATGACAGATATGACCAGCCAGAAGAACTTCTGTTGCGCTCTGTGGTACGCCAAGACATGAAGGATGTCTTATTCTCAACGACAGCAATACAAAAGGCTTCAGGTGAAGATTACTGGTTCCTCGTATCCGATAGTTTCAGCCTCTCACACGAAGGGAGTAGCTTTTATGGGTGTGCTCTGTTGTAGTTACGCCGGCCGGCGTGGCTGAGCGGTTCTGGCGCTACAGTCTGGAACCGCGTGACCGCTACGGTCGCAGGTTCGAATCCTGCCTTGGACATGGATGTGTGTGCTATCCTTAGGTTAGTTAGGTTTAAGTAGTTCTCAGTTATAGGGGACTGATGACCTCAGATGTTAAGTCCCATAGTGCTCAGAGCCATTTGAACCATTTGTTGTAGTAACCAAGAAGTTTTTCCACAGTAATATAGTGCCAAGTGACAAGAGAAGTCAATGTCTGAAGAAACAGGCGCATAGAACAAGATCCACATCTTTTTCACATTGGCCTGCGATATGCCTGTGGAATATTAAATACACTCTAGGGCAGTGGCTCCCAATCTGGGGGTAATTGCCACATGAGGGGTAAAATGAAGTTTTCTCAGAGGTAAACACTAAATGATTCGATTCAGTTTGTCTCGAAACTGTATTATTTTCAAAAGATCATTACTTTTATCACAATTTTCAAGACTCTTATACTGATTATATGAGTTATCAATAATTACTTTTCTCAATTAGCGGCATTAATGCGGTGGAGGTTACAGGTTCCTCACATAGTCCACCCACTACAGATATATATTGTGCTTTGTCCCCTACATCGCCTACGATAAAAGTGAGACATATACTTAAACAATACTAAATATTTCAAGAAAATATTTTCTTCAAGTTGTAGATAGTCCTTGAAGTAGTCCAGAAATTGCTTCATTAGTCGCTTCGAAACAGATAAATGAATTAACTAACAGCACGACACAGCAGTAACTATATAAGGGCTACTATCCTGCTGTACACAGTATTATTATTATTATTATTATTGTTGTTGTTGTTGTTGTTACTATTACTATTAGTGACTGTGGTCAGACACAATGCGTTAAAAGACTGAAGTCTTCCAATTTGTGCCAGTTCAGAAGTAAGGAGTGCAGCAGTCAAGTGATTCACGAACAATAAGTGTAGTGCACACATTTTAACTTGATTGATTAGGAATAGGGTTGCAGTGTGCAGGTCAAGCAAGTGCCGCAAAGGAGGGGAGTAATGCAGGGGAAGTATGTTTTGTAACAAGTGTCTATTCTCACTGTGGATAGTTAGCTTCCTTATCTGAGAAGAAGTTGTGGATAGCTGTTGCGATTCATCGTGAGTTTCTTCGTCATTCATTCTGAGACTCCCCCCCCCCCCCCCCCCACGCTCCACACACACACACACGACACACAGACACACACACACACACACACACACACACACACACACACACACACACACACACACACGCACGCAAACTAAAGTCATTCATCTTTCATAATTTTAAAAATAACAGTGTTCCAAGAAAAGTCTTTCATTCTACAGTTCAGTTAGATGCTAAATTACACTACAGGCCATTAAAATTGCTACACCAAGAAGAAATGCAGATGATAAACGGGTATTCATTGGACAAAAATATTATACTAGAACTGACATGTGATTACATTTTCACGCAATTTGGGTGCATAGATCCTGAGAAATCAGTACCCAGAACAACCACCTCTGGCCGCAATAACGGCCTTGATACGCCTGGGCATTGAGTGAAACAGAGCTTGGATGGCGTGTACAGGTACTGCTGCCCACGCAGCTTCAACGCGATACCACAGTTCATCAAGAGTAGTGACTGGCGTATTGTGATGAGCCAGTTGCTCCGCCACAATTGATCAGACGTTTCCAATTGGTGAGAGATCTGGAGAATGTCCTGGCCACGGCAGCGTCGAACATTTTCTGTATCCAGAAAGGCCCGTACAGGACCTGCAACATGCGGTCGTGCATTATCCTGCTGAAATGTAGGGCTTCGCGGGGATCGAATGAAGGGTAGAGCCACGGGTCGTAAAACATATGAAATGTAGCGTCCACTGTTCAAAGTGCCGTCAATGCGAACAAGAGGTGACCGAGACGTGTAACCAATGGCTCCCCATACCATCACGCCGGGTGATACGCCAGTATGGCGATGACGAATACACGCTTCCAGTGGGTGTTCACCGCGATGTCGCCAAACACGGATGCGACCATCATGATGCTGTAAACAGAACCTGCATTCATCCGAAAAAATGACGTTTTGCCATTCGTGCACCCAGGTTCGTCGTTGAGTACAGCATCGCAGGCGCTCCTGTCTGTGATGCAGCGTCAAGGGTAACCGCAGCCATGGTCTCCGAGCTGATAGTCCATTCTGCTGCTAACGTCGTCGAACTGTTCGTGCAGATGGTTGTCTTCTTGCAAACGTCCCTATCTGTTGACTAAGGGATTGAGACGTGGCTGCACGATCCGTTACAGCCATGCAGATAAGATTCCTGTCATATCGGCTGCTAGTGATACGAGGCCGTCGGGATCCAGCAGAGTGTTCCGTATTACCATCCTGTACCCACCGATTCCATATTCTGCTAACAGTCATTGGATCTCGACCAACGAGAACAGCAATGCCGCGATACGATAAACCGCAATCGCGATAGGCTACAATCCGACCTCTATCAAAGTCGGAAACGTGACGGTACGCATTTCTCCTCCTTACACGAGGCATCACAACAACGCTTCACCAAGCAACGCCGGTCTATTGGTGTTTGTGTATGAGAATTCCGTTGGAAACTTTCCTCATGTCAGCACGTTGTAGGTGTCGCCACCGGCACCAACCTTGTGAGAATGCTCTGAAATGCTAATCATTTGCATATCACAGCATCTTCTTCCTGTCGGTAAAATTTCGCGTTTGTAGCACGCCATCTTCGTGGTGTAGCAATTTTAATGGCCAGTAGTGTAGGAATAGTGTGGGGCAGGGGGTGGGGCATCAGACGGCAGGGAGGGGGAGGTGCAGAGCGGAGGTACTAGCTAATGTCTGATAGCACTCAGGGGTAATGGTCCAAGAAAGTTTGGGAACCACTGCTCTAGGGGAAAAGAAAAAGGAGAAACCTTTACCATGCACCACGAAGGAATTATCCGAAAGGGACGGAAAGCGGTATATATGAGGTATATGTATAAACAAATGATTACAAGTTTAGGAAAACTGCATGATAAATTTAAGACAAAGCGCTTCACAAACTGAGCAAGTCATCAACATGTTGGTCCACCTTTGTCCCTTAAGCAAGCAGTTATTCGGCTTGACATTGACGGGCAGAGTTGTTAGATGTACCACTGAGAGATATCGTGCCAAATTCTGTCCAACTGGCGTGTTAAATAGTCAAAATACCGAGATTCTGTAATTTCATTTTCTGTAAATAGGAGAATGGGACTGCGGCCAGTCGGTAACTTGAGGAAAACAGACATCCGACAGCCGTAAATTTATGGTACAGTTTTCTTATACTACCAGACTCAGGCCCCCATACACGAAACGAGGTAAGTCATCCACTCGGTTTTGCTTACTAAAGGAACCACTGTATTAAAGTGGTTTTCGTAGACATCTTAGTAATTCACGCAGATATTTCACGTATCCAAACGTAGCACAAACAATTTCCCTACCTTCGAATTCACTTATCTCCGACACAATGCACTCACAACTTCGCAGAACTTTGTTTTGACCACGACTGACACAACATATTGAGGACAATGCACGGATGCCGATCGCAGTCAGATACAACAGCAGACCCTGTGGTTTTGGCTGGTATCTGGATTTACGTTCAAGTAAACATTTATCGCGGATGTTTCCAGAATGAGATTTTCACTCTGCAGCGGAGTGTGCGCTGATATGAAACTTCCTGGCAGATTAAAACTGTGTGCCCGACCGAGACTCGAACTCGGGACCTTTGCCTTTCGCGGGCAATATCCTTTCTTTCAGGAGTGCTAGTTCTGCAGGTTCGCAGGAGAGCTTCTGTAAAGTTTGGAAGGTAGGAGACGAGGTACTGGCAGAAGTAAAGCTGTGGGTACCGGGCGTGAGTCGTGCTTCGGTAGCTCAGATGGTAGAGCACTTGCCCGCGAAAGGCAAAGGTCCCGAGTTCGAGTCTCGGTCGGGCACACAGTTTTAATTTGCCAGGAAGTTTCATTTATCGCGGAGTTTCCATATTACTGTCCAACTATCGTATGAATGGTGTTGCCAAGGTGACCTCGAAAAGCTTCATTTGGTATTGCCAAGAGAATTTGAAACTTTATTAGATTTGGAGTTGGAATTTATGAAAATAAATATAGAACTTAATCATTTCTTTTCTGTTAACACCTTCTACGAATAGTAGTTTGGGTTACATTCTATGTCTGCTGCCAGTACAAATTGACCACATATTACATGGAATGTTTTGTTCGAATTAACCTATACTAACACCTAAAATACACTCTACTACAAAAAACGACGCACTACGAAGGAATTATCTGAATGGAACGGAAGTCAGTAGATGTGGTGTACAAGTACAGACAAACAAACAATTACAATTGCAAAAAAATTGGACGATTTATTGACGAGAAAGAGCTTCACAAATTGTACAAGTCAATAACGCGTTGGTTCACCTCTTGCCCTTATGCAAGCAGTTACTCGTCTTGATTAATAGTTATTGGATGTCCTCCTGAGGAATGTCGTGCTAAATTCTGTCCAACTGGTGCGTTAGATAGTCAAAATCTCGAGATGGCTGGATGTCCCTGCCCACAGCGCTCCACTTGCCCTAACGTGATTCGTCTTCTTATCTCATCTTCACAACTTCCTTTGTCGCAGATAGATGATCGAAGATAAATGAAATGTACGAATTCCAGTTCCTTTCATTGTCCCGTGACTTGGATCTGTTCTCTGTCAGCTTTCATGAGTTTGGACTTGTTGCGGCTGATGACTTAGCCATGTGATAGACTAACGTCCTTTACTTTCGTTAGTAGCTTAGAAAGTTCATCTTCGCTACTGGCTAAAACCCGGTGTCATCAGCAAATAGGAGATTTTTAGTGGTTCTTTGACGACTGGAGATGTATTTATTCAAATCACCAACAGCTTTTCTAATGACATTTTCTGCATAGACGTGCAATTGGCGGGAGAGGTCACAACGCTGTCTTACACCTTTTAATGCACTCAAGAAATCAGACGGGCCAGCACTTGTCTTCACAGCTGCGAGGTGATTATTGTTGAAACTTCTGATCAATGCTGTCAAGAATGATGGGACATTGAACTCTGCAAACACGTGCCACTACTTTCCCAGGCCACATAGCCAAAGGATTTCCTATAGTCAAAGAAGCAGATGAAAACACAGAACTTAGAATTTTTTAATACGTGCGACATGCTTAAACGGTACAGTATAATTCACAAACAAATCTCAATTACAATCACTGTTTGAAAATCAATCACAACTTTGCAACTTGATCTTCAAATCAATAAAGTGGGGATATGTAATACTATTTTATTCGAATTAGTGTATACTGAGATCTCCTAAAATGTTATCTATCCCTCCTGAAGCACGTGTTATTTTTAACTTCGGTATAAATAAACTCGTTGAAAGAGATAAGTTTTTCTCAAAAGTTGTTACGAGACCGCCATTTTAGCAGAAAGTTTGTGCTTAGGAAAACTATGAAACGAATCGAAAAGAAATTTCGAAAGCAGTGAATGGCTGCTGCAAAACGTGTGGATAAACTCACCATTAAGAAGAGGGCCGATTAGATTATGTCAGCGTTGCAAACGGTTGCATTCTGTCACATCCACTAAAGAGAGAGAGAGAGAGAGAGAGAGAGAGAGAGACTGTAACGTAAAAGAGTAATATGCAGTAGCACATAAATTCAGTTAGCTTGAAAGAGAACAGAAAATCGATTAAATGGAATACCCTTTCAGAAGAATAGCATACTTAACAGGGAACTGCGATTTAAAAGTCACAAAGTACCCATTCTGAATTAAGAATCTTCGCGACATTCATTAGGTCATTTTGCAGAGGGAAAACTGGAAGGACTTACTGTAAATGCTACTAAAGTTGTAACCAACCAGGTTCAATAATGTGAAAAAGTCACTGGTCCGCTCGCGGAACACTGTTGGCTGTGGTTAGAGAGCCACTGTTTTGGCGACTAATGGTCTCTTTACATGCGCTAGTCTGCTAAGCAAGACGAGAATGCTGATGGGTCATTTTTTCTGTCGTCGATTGAAAACAGAAACGGAGGAAGGTGATGTTATAATCCCCTGATAACTCACAGATATATCTGGAAACAGTTAACAACACTTTGTACAAAGCAACCTGGGCTTTAACTAAAAGCATTGTTACTATAATGAAGACGAGTACAATCAACCAGTGAACTACTTTCGCTGGGTGATTAGATCAAAAGGCGCTACCTTAAACTGGCTACAACGAATGCAATGTGTATGTGAAATCTTATGGGACTTAACTGCTATGATCATCAAACCCTAAGCTTACACACTACTTAACCTAAATTAGCCTAAGGACAAACACACACACCCATGCCTGAGGGAGGACTCGAACCTCCGCCGGGACCAGCCGCACAGTCCCTGACTGCATCGCCCTAGACCGCTCGGCTAATACCGCACGGCACAACAAATTCAGTTTGGGATAAAGATCAACAGTATGCTGCTTGAATATAGACGGGCGCAGTGTGAGTGACGATGTAACGAAATTAAGTTGCAGCACGGTGCAGATCATGGAGAGCAAGAACTGCGGAAGAGTCTATGCCTACTGGCGGTGTGACTAACTTCAGCGGAACATGCATCGGCCACTTTACTCGACTCTGAGTAAGCACTATTAGCGGCCACCACTCTCTAGTTGATGGTGCTGTGTTTACATGTAACGCCGGAAATGCATATCGTCCTATTTCCATCTATTGTACTATAAATTTTTTTCCTTATTTTGTTACCTGAAGATATAACATTTCTGTGTCTTTATATATTGTAATTGTTTTAATGTCGATGTATAATTGGTTTGTTTTGTAAATATTATTTGTATTTTTACGCTGGGTCTTGCCTAGGGAAAACTATGCTATCGAACGATTACATCGATAGGTCGTGTGGAGAACCAAACTGTTTAGGATTTTTGGTAGCGTTCACTCTGCCGCGTGGAGAGCGGGCAGAGCGGAGTCTGGCTGGAGTAGGGCGGTGGAGCAGGTGTGTTGTGTGACGCTCCCGCGAGTTGCAGCGCTTTCGGGGTTTGGCAGCATGTAATTGCGCTCGACTTGCTATGATAGTTTCTGACACGGTGTGGCGGACGGGAAGCATTAGCTGGGGCACATCAAGAGCCAGTTTCGCCTGGTGACCGTGTCGAGAAGAAGGCGCGCTAACATCCAGCTTCTGCTGCAGCGACGGCCGACAATGAGTGACTGTCGCCACCTCCTCGATCGACGACCTCAAATCTTCAATCAACCAGCAAAGAAGACTGGAAGCACGTAAAGTTTTAGAACTGTATGGCACACTTCAGTTTTTCAAACTGTTCAGTTTGCCTCACAAAATTACAGCAACGTAGCATGAACTTTTGTCGCACATTGTCCCAATTGTATTACCAAGCAGGGTCCCTTCCTTTTCCGGAATGAACCCGAGTGTCGTTGAAATTCAATCGCCAGCATTAAAATAATATCATTCCATTTCACTGCTTTAATTTCAAAGTTCAGTTAAAGTATTCATAGCAGGCTACAATATTTAGATTATACAAGCACAAATTAAGAGTGCGAGTTTTGTTACTATATTTTAGCTTACCTGCGACTGCAGCTCTACTTGGTACGTACTAAATTTTACTATTGTTAATTGTTCACAATCATTTAATTCAAGTTCAAAGTTAAGTCTCTTATTTCTAAATTGCGTAGATTCAATTAGCATTTGAAATGATTGTTGAGTTAGTCCAAGACTAACCTTATTTTATTGAATTTCGTAGTGCTTCAGAAACAAAGTTGACTATTAATTTCAGTCACTAAATTAACTTTCATTTTTCCGGTTTTGTTAATTCTTTTGCTAATTTAAGTCAGAGTGTAGCGAAATTTATTACTTCGTGTAGGGAAGCAGCATACTCATGCCTTACAAAATTCACATCAGTCTTTCCATTGTGTGCCAGCCTAGTCCGCTGTAACTAGCTCTGACGTCATAAATATTGTGCAATACTTTAAAATGAAGTAAATAACCTGAAACGTTTCTAGCATGTCAGGAGTAATACAAAATCAATATGTGCTGGATATCAGTTCAATAACTTTAACCATTTTCGAAATTTGGATGTTTTTCTGTAAAAATCATTGGCGCAACGGAAAAGAGCTAGAAACTTAAAATATTATATTTAGATTCCTTTGCATAATAATTTAGTAGAAACAGTATTCTGGATCTCACAAATTAAAATTTTAATTGAAATTCATGATTTTCTGGTTTTTGTCTTAGAAATTAAGGAAGCAAGACAGATTAAGTAGGCGAATAAATAAAGCTAGGATGTTTAAATTTAATTAGAAGGGAGATCCGCTATAATCATAAAAACGTGAGAAGTTTCAACAGAATAACTATAAAACTATAGCTATAGCGTATCTCAAAAGAGCAAGTTCAGAGCTCGTCTACTGCGTGTAGTGTAATTAAAGTAATTCTCTCACCCAAAATATTTGACTTAGCCACGTCAGACTTTTATTATGATTACTTACTTGTGTGCTTATTGCACAATTAAATTGAAAGCTTCATCGGCCATCAGCAAAGGAAGCAATGATTTATTCAATAACTTAAAGTGGTGCATTACTAGCCCAGCAGCTAGCCAGGAGAGCAGATTTGATCAGGCGTTCCCTTAGCCGTCCGCACCGCGGCTTTATATGTAAGAACGCTGCGCAAAAAGAAGAAGGCCCCAGTTCTCTCCAGACGCTGATTAGTACACCACCTGTGCCGGGAGTCGTGTCGCGTCGGTATCGTTGATATGAACAGCCTCGGATGCCATAATAAGTTACTCGGGATACGCGTAACCATGAAATCGTTTTCGAGTGAAGTGTTAATTCTGGGATGACTTTTAATGATCTATCTTTAGTTTGCGTATGTCGTATATTCATGAGCCGCCGCAAGACAGACATTCTACCATTATTAGTGTGGCGTTTGATGAACTTTATCATCAAATTATGGCGAGCATTCACTTAAACATTTAATTTAAACAGTTATAGTTGCATCAGCACATTAGACTCTGGACTGCTCTGGTAGTTGGATTGTGTGGATACTTCTTGGTCTGTGACTTTCAGAATATAGTGAACATTTTAGAGAGAATGGTTTTTTGATTATGAATCCCAGACAATCTCCTAATTCCTCAGAGCTATAAGCTGTAGCTATATATGTATTTCTCAGATGAAGTGGGCACTAAGAATTCTAATTGCAGGCTTCACGTTTTGCTAATCACTTTCTGGTTGCCAATATTGTAGTTAGAGAGCCAGTGTTGAGAACGGCAAACAGCATAAATACAAAACAGTTATTCTATTATTCCACCCGCTGGCCCACATTCTGACAAACATTCAGTTTGCACACAACACGTGTCAACCTTCAGTTGCCACACTTTTAGTGCTAATTATATATGCATTAATGTTTCATTTTCAGTTATTATAGTAGTTGTCCATAGGACTGGCGACCGTAGTTTTCCCCAAATCTCAAATATCTAATTAACGGCAATTAATTGTTAACATAATGACCGCACATTTACTTTCTTTATTAACTTTACACTTTTTCAAAATAAATTTCCACCAGTTTCATTTGCATTTTTCCTTTCATTTAGATGTAACCCTTCCTCCGTGTTTACCGACAGATTAACTGCGGTGACGATTGCTTTTCCCAAATTTCCATTAGGTACACGTGGTTTAATTTTTACTGTCATTAAGGTCGATAACTGAGGGGGAGGTTACATACAGACGAAGTTAAGATAATTAGATTCAAACAGATTATGCAAAGTACACTTGAGATGGAAAAAGAAAACACAGATAGAAGGAGAGAGTGGGGAAGAGGAAAATTCTCAACAGCAAAGTTAAATTGTTTGCTAATGCCAGCCGCGACTTCCTCTCCTGTGCCAATCTGTTAATCTCAGAGTGGCACCTGCACTAAACATCTTGAGTTATTTGTTGGTTGTATTCTAATCTCCGTCTTCCACTATAATTTTTGTCCTCTACTCTGATGTTTCAACAGATGTTCTCCAAGCCCGTATCCTCATCTAGTAACTGCTTCCCTCATATTACTTTCCTCCCAATCCTGCAGATCACCTCAACATTCCGTTTCATTACTACTATCCTGTAAAATAATATAATCGCTTCGGTTATCTCCTTTTTCAGTTTCCCCCACAGACCATTATTCGTTTGCATACAACGTAAAAGATAAAGTTTCGTGTTCTGGCCCTGATAGGCCAATGGGGTCCGACCGACCGCCGCGTCATTCCCTGTCAGTGGCGTCATCGGATGCAGAACGGAGGGGCGTCTGGTCACCACAACGCTCTCCCTTTCACTGTCGGGTTTCTTCACCTTGGAACCGCTACTAATCAGTCGAATTGCCCCCCCTCCTCCCCCAGTTGGCCCCACGAGTCTAAGTGCAACCCATACCCGTCATTCCATCGAGGAAAAATCCCTGGCTGTGCCAGAAATCGAATCCAGCTCTTCAAATGGCATTCAGCCGACCTGACCAGTCAGCTACAGATGTGTACGCTCCTGGTGTACATTCCCAAAAATTTCTGTCGTGTGTAGTGGTGTATGTTTGATACTGGTAGACTGTTTTGGCTAGTAATGATCTTGTTGCCTATGCAAGTCTACTTCTAATGTCGTCTTTGCTTCTCCGTAATGCATTACGTTGTTTCCGAGGTAGTAGAATTTCTTCGCATTGTCTACTACATGGTTCCCAATTTTGTGGCAAGGTTTCTCGCTAATCTTACTTCCGCTGGTCCTTAATAAGAGGGTAATCCCAAAAGTAAGGTCTCCTATTTTTTCATAAGTACTGTAAGTAGGCTGTTTAGATTTTTTTGTTGGTAACGCCATGTAGCGCTCTATATGAAAATCACTGACTGTGCTGTGTGAAGGCTGTGGTTGGTTTGCATTGTTGAAGTAATATTCGCCATTGTAGCGTTGGGCAGTTGGCTGTTACAGCGAGTAGCGTTGCGCAGTTGGAGGTGAGCCGCCAGCAGTGGCGAATGTGGGGAGAGAGATGGCGGAGTTTTGGGAGCGGATGATCTGGACGTGAGTCCATCAGAGACAGTAAATTTGTAAGACTGGATGTCATGAACTGCTATATATTATGACCTTTGAACACTATTAAGGTAAATACATTGTTTGTTCTCTATCAAAATCTTTCATTTGCTAACTATGCCTATCAGTAGTTAGTGCCTTCAGTAATTTGAATCTTTTATTTAGCTGGCAGTAGTGGCGCTCGCTGTATTTCAGTAATTCGAGTAACGAAGATTTTTTTGAGGTGAGTGATTTGTGAAAGGTATAGTTTAATGTTAGTCAGGGCCATTCTTTTGTAGGGGTTATTGAAAGTCAGACTGCGTTACGCTGAAAATATTGTGTGTCAGTTTAGTGTTGATCAGAATAGGTAAAGAGCGAAATGTCTGAGTATGTTCAGTTCTGCTCAGCTGTTTGAAAATCAAATAATGTTCATCAGCACAGTAATTCAATAATTTTTGTAAGGGGACGTTTGATATGCCGACCCTTAGCCGAGGATACCTCACTGGAATCTTCTGATTTTTTCTTGTAGTTTGTGTAATTAGTGTAGCTTTTGTTTATTGCTAGTGCGTAATTGTAGAGAGAATCTCCTTTGTAGTTGCAGTCTTTCATTGTTGTACAGTAAAACAGTTGTGGCATGCATGTAGATTTGCACCAAGTATTTCACAGCTGCGCTTGCGATTAACTAGATATTATTTTCAGTGCTATGTTAATGTTTTTTCTTATTTTACTCTTCAAATTGTGCTTTTCTGTGTTATCGTGTGAAATATTGTGACAATAATGGCGTGTGAGTGACGGCGAGCGTAGCTTATCAGCACCGCTGTGTAGTGAATTAACAGACATTCGAAGTAGTAATTTGGTAATTGTGCATAGGGAAATGGAGCGGGCGGCAAATAATGGTGTAGACAGTGAAACAAATAGTGAACAGGGAAGCATTATCGATCGGTCGGTCGGCAACAGCTCGCCTGAGGATTCCGAAATGACAGGACACAATCTTGCAAATACTGTAGATTCAGGTTTTGCGTCCTCGCCGTTTTCTCAAATAAGTCAAAACACATTTCCTGCTTTTCAAAATGCGAGTATTGCCGGTTCAAATGCACTGCCGAATATCACTGAGGAACATTTTTCAGACACCAGTGCATTGTTATTTCAATTAATGCAACAAATGGGACAAAAGCTTCAAAAGTTAGACACAATGGAACAAAATCTTGAAAAGTTAGACACAATGGAACAAAATCTTCAAAAGTTAGACACAATGGAACAAAATCAGAGACAAACACAGCAAAAGTTAGACACAATGGAACAAAATCTTCAAAAGTTGGACACAATGGAACAAAATCTTCAAAACTTAGACACCACGCTTGAACAAACACGCGAAGATTTAACTACTGACTTATATAACATCGAATAGGAATGTCAAAAAGTCTGTAATGATGTAAAAACACAAATTTGTGAGCATTTTCAGCCTATTTTTTCGCGGCATGAAAATGCATTACAGAATCACGAAGCAGCCATAAAAGAACTGCAAACTATTGTTCATGGAAATCGCGAGACCTTGCGGGCTAAAATTGACTCAGTTGCATCTACCGATTCGGTTACGCTACTTGCAAAAACTCAGGAAAACTTAAAGGACATAGTAGATACTCTGAAAAGTGGTTCAGAAAGACACATGGAGGAAATTAGTTCATTATCAGAGAAAGTAGTCGAACTTTCGGATCAGCTAAATACTCGTAATTTATCTACGAAGGTAGATGATAATCTGAATGACACAAGACTGGTAGTCTTTAATGACACAGAAGAGTAGGAACAAATGAGGAAATTCAAACAAAATCAGAATCAAATTAATACGCAACACCAAAGAGAAATCCGGGAAGTACAAGATCAGTTGACACAGGTAATATATGAATTACATATTTCAGAGGACACTCGTGCTCCAATACGGGAAGAGGGACATAGAAATACAGAACAGCCACAAAATAATAACACCGGGCACTTCGGAAATTATGAAAGAAATTGGCAAGGTACACCGAATTTTGAGATTGAACCGCCGAAACAACGTAACAGTGACCGATATGCCACTCGCCGACGTGATGATTTTGACTATAAGCTGTTTATTACTACGCGTAATTTCAAAACATTTAAGAATTCCGGCAACGACATTCATCCACAAGCGTGGCTTCATCAATTCTCTCATTGTTTTCCTCCCAACTGGTCATTAGAGCACAGATTAGAATTTATGTGTGGCTACTTAGAGAATGAACCAGCTGTAAGAATGCGATCGGTCATTCACGATTGTCACAGTGAAGGAGAATTTTGTCATGCCTTCCTCTCAACATATTGGTTTCAAGCTACACAAGACCGAGTAAAACATAGCATCATAATGATGAAACATTTCGAACAATCTGAATTTCCCAGTCTTGTGAAATATTTTGAAGACATGTTGCACAAGAATCAGTACCCATACAGCCCCTCAGAACTTATCGGCATTTGCTCAATCAAATTGCCTGAACATTTATGACATATTATTTTGGCAGGACGTTGCAAAGACGACATTAAAGCTTTTCAGGGACTGTTACAAGAACTGGAAATTGACACTGACAATCGCAGGACGCGAAAACAAGAACACAACAATTACAGGTCACATCCGTCACAATTCCGCGATGAAAGAAATAATAACTGGACACGTCAAGGCTATTCTTACAACGTACATCGTGACCAAAACTGACACCACCCGTATGACAACCGTTGGCAGAGTAGTAATAATTACAGGGAAAGATCAACTCTCCGCGGTAATGACTATCACAGAGACAATCAGAGAAACAGACAATATGGGAACCAAAATAATTATTATCAAGGGAGACAGAATAACGTCAGACCCAATGGTCCACCGCGCAGTTACGATTCCGGGAGAAATTCTCCACCACATGACAGACAGAAAAGAAACTATGTAAACTACCGACAAAACGACAGAACTGAATTTCATCAGAACTGGCGGGATTCAAACAGGGCAGGGCCTTCTCGACAAGGTGAATTTGTAGAAGTTAGATCTCCATATCCCAATAACGACGCGCGCCAACGAAGAAACAGACAATGACTCGCACCGCAGGCAGCCACGTGCGCCGGCGCTGGGTGGCTCAGCGAAAAATAACATAGACGCTAACCTTGGGAAAATTTTTAGCATTTCTTACCGACATATACATGATAATTAATTTGAAGTTGAAACTCTGCGTACTAGAAAGGGTAAAGGATTGCACCACATTTCACATGTAAAACCATTTATTAAAAGATAATATGCTTTTAAACTTTGTCTTTGCCTTAAACTTTTCACTTCTCGTTACTAGTACAATTTGTCACACTGAGAAACTGTTAACATGCAACAATGTTTTGAAGTTAACTATCCAGTCTAGAACCTAGGAAACATATTTAGAGAGTATTTACGAATGCATTGTTATAGTGAACAGACAACACAGTTTTATTGTGAGTGTGCATTCTTGCTTGTTAGTTGCATGATTACCTAACGACTATAAGGCTCACATACTTAGAACACATACCGGTATTGCTAATGAGATTTTAATGCAACATTTTGGTTTAATTGAAAATACATTCTGGATTTAAAGTACTTTCTGAGAGATACCAGATGACACAGTCGTTAGTTTATTTGACAGCTGCATGATTATATCACAACGCTACTAATGAGTGACACAATTTATATTATTGCTTTTGCACTGTATCTGTTCTATATCTGCACAGTTTTTCTGTATTATTCTGGAAAGTAAAACATGTTTTAGTAGTAACTTTTGTGGTAAAGCTACAATGAGACAGCCTTTTCCATAGCACAACAATACATTACAGCACAGTACTTTCTTCATCACGGCAATAAGAGTAATAACTAAGATATCTATACGCAAAGTGTATCACTTTTGTTTATGATGAGGTGAGTACATTGACTTCAGCTTACAGAGGATGACAACTACGACACTTCCACAGAATTATCTTACAGCAAGACGCACATTTAGCGCTAAAGGAGACGCATTTGAGTGATTAATTTTGTATTTAAAACATTTATTTTTAAAGATTTTTTGAATCACAAAGATACAAAGAAAGTTTTCGGTGATACATTTCATTCGATTGCTGTAATCTGTAACACCTGAGGGTATAATTACATGAATCCTCAGGGGGGTACACGCTTACTTTGTGTACCATGTGTTTGGCAAACACAAGGAGCCATAGCTAATATGGTATTTGCTTATATAACTTTACACATCGGTACCATATTTCTCTAACACATAATTACACAGCTATCTGATCATTTAACTGAGAGAGACAAACATTTTTTTACTATGTCAGTGACAGATGTTTACATAATTGCACAGTGGATAACTTCACACTTATGAAATTGTATTTTGTCTGTACTTTGTGAACTGTTCATATTTTTTCGGAACCATTGTGATACTATGAGAGCTTTGAATGATGTATTTGGTATGGGATCATGATTTTTAAAGTATGTTTGAGGTAGATGACAGTATTGAAGTGAGCAGAGAATTTTTTTTTAGGCTTTGAAATTATTGCAGAAAGCTACAACGTTTTTGAGATTTGCCTGATTTTTATGATGTTATTATAATGATGACAGTATGTATTATGCTGTTGAGGTATGTTTATGATCGATAAGCTGATGCTATATGAGGAATTTGATTATGCTACATATTTATTGCGATGAAATATTGAAGAGTGTCAACAAATATGTATAAGTGTAATAAGGTAAGGAATAATGACTAGTGGTTAGGGACTCTGACTTGTGAAAAAGGATGTTGGAAACCAAGAATCGTACTTTAAGAGTTATGAAATGTGTGTAAATTCGTGAATGTATCACAATGCCGGCGAAAATTTTTTGGACACTGTTATATTTATAAGATTTTGTTTCTACAGATTTGTAACGCAAATATTTCGACCTGTGAAATTTTATTTGTATCAAACTGTCACTGTAGCGGAAACTGATGTAAATATTTCGGTAAGGAAGGTAGGTCACCTTGACGTAATGCACTGTAAGCACCCAGCTGCACGACAGTCACCTGGAAAAAAGCCATTAGTGTGTGCCTTTCAGAGGCACAGGTGGAGAAAAAAAAAGGAGGCCATTATCTTCACTATTGACATTTCTTTCTAGAAAGCATCGCAGGTATGACACACCCAAACTTGAAAACATATGATTACACTGTGGAGCTCTTAATTTATGATATTTACTAAATTGCCTAATGAAATGATGAGAAACGTTTTTACATCTATTGTCTTTCTAGTTGAGAGATTTTTTACTGCCTTTGGAGACGCCATTTGCCTAGTGAATGACGTTTCACACATTGCTTTGTATATATTTGTTCATTTCGTTTAATGTCTAGTTTCTAGCTGCACTGCAGCATTGGTTAAAATAAAATTTAATAGATGTACTAATATAGTTATTTCATGCCTACAGATCCAGTAAATAATAATTTTATGATCTACTTCCAAAAAAACGAGGGAGCAAAAAAAGACATTTCCCTTCACAGGAATTGCATACATAATTTTTGTCAATGACTGCGCTTTTTAGTAGTGTAAGTTAAGGTGATGCATCACTCTAGTGTTAAGATCTGACATAGGTATTAGACATTTCATATCTTTACTGTAATATTTTTTCTGCTTGATCTTTATCATGTTTAGGTGTAAGTTATTGCATTTGCTGCTGCTGTTTGCCAGGTATAGTGCTACTGAATGTCACTTTGCATTACTCTGTTAAGCCATTTTTACTACTGATTTATTTTTATTTTTGCTGCACATTGGCTCATATTAGTGATAATGTTGCATTTGCTTTGCTAATTTATATGTATTGCTGCTTGCTTTGCCAATTTGAATTTTTTGTCATTGCTGTTTGTGTTAATTGTTTTGTACTACTGCATTGCCTCGTCCCTTAGTATATATATCTGAGCTCAGTAGATTTAAGTTAGCTTAAGAGGTGGTAGACTATATAAGAAACTAACTATGGAGAATAGGGAAAGAATGCATTGAGAAGTTATATAAAAATATGTGGGCAAAAATGAGTATTGTACAATGAAAAACATTATTTAGAAATAGGATATGAACAAAACAGTAGGGTTTAGGGCAACAAGTATAGATAGGACTTTTTGGGAATAATGATGAACGAAGGAAGGTCTCCAAGATGTCAAAGAAAGTTTTGTTTGCAAAATACTGCAGTAAAACAAACCCTGTCCTTTCCTTTTGTATTTTTCCGCTATGTGTTTGTGTACCCTTGTGTATTTGTGTTCTTCCTGTCTTTATGTGTTTGTCTGATAAGACTTATGTTGTAGAATTTTTCTAATACTCAGCTACATTCACTATGATGAGGAATACTGTTATCCTCAAACATAATTTGCATTTATAATATGTTATTTACTTTGTAAAGATGTTAAGACATTATTTATTCTGTTTTGTTTTAATACTCACGTGTGAAGTTGATGTTTCGAAAGTTATTCTGACCTTTCATGCACTTACTTATGTCATAATTCCTGTAACACTGATGTATATGTTATTTCGATTCTTTTGTAAAGCCACAAATGTTATCTGTATTGTTATTTTCTTTAAAGATGTATTTTGTACCTTTGTAATTGTATTCTTATGTTGTAAATTTATAATTGTATAGACACCAGTTCATCAAATTAAGTTACATTTCACTGCACACGTTTCTGTTGGTCTTAGTGTATGCACAATATGTGAGAAGTTGGAACTGTTAGTGTTTGCATGTGTGTTAATAATTCAGCAAGGGACTGGTTCACAGCATTGCTGATTCTAAGGATAATTCCAAAAACTTTGTGAGTGCACAAGTTGTGGTTTATGGACTTTCTATATTGTCCGCAAGGCTCTTCGATGGTGATTGTGCACCTGCACAGTCGCAACAGATGGCTGCTGGCCGTCTCTACAAGGACTACAGTGGGTCGGAATCTTTGATGGCCCACCAATACCATTATTTCTACAAGGACTGCAGTGGGTCTGCACCTATGGTGGCCCACCAATACCATAATCTCTACCAGGACTACAGTGGGTCTGCTCTGTGATGACCTACCTACCAATATTCTTCAAAACTTCGACTGATTCTGCTGTGGGTTTGCTCTGTTGTGGCCCATTACCTGTCTGCATGTCAAGAGTCAGCACTGTCTTTCCGTTGGAAGGACAACACTACTTGTTCAAGACTGCATGGAAATCCACTACTTCTGCGTGCATTTTCTTTTACTGCTCAGACTTTGAGAGAAAAAAAAAACACTGCAATTTTACTGTGATGAATGATCAGGACTGTCTTTATGGATTGTGAGGAAATTGACCAACGTTGTATCAATAAGTGTGTGCATTTGATATCTTTGTTATTGTAATTACGAAAAATTTTTTCAAATCTGTATTGGTCACTGCCCAAAACAATTTGTAAAATTTTTTGTGGGGAGCATGGGGGCTATGTAAGTAGGCTGTTTAGGTTTTTATATTGGTAACGCCACGTAGCGCTCTGTATGAAAATCACTGGTTGTGCTGTATGCAGTCTGTGGCTGGGTGGCATTGTTGTAATATTCGCTATTGTAGTGATAGGCAGTTGGCTGTTAACAGCGAGTAGCGTTGCGCAGTTGGAGGTGAGCCGCCAGCAGTGGTGGATGTTGGGAGAGAGATGGCGGAGTTTTGAGAGCGTATGATCTGGACGTGTGTCCATCAGAGACAGTAAATTTGTAAGACTGGATGTCATGAACTGCTATATATTATGACCTTTGAACACTATTAAGGTAAATACATTGTTTGTTCTCTATCAACATCTTTCATTTGCTAACTATGCCTATCAGTAGTTAGTGCCTTCAGTAGTTTGAATCTTTTATTTAGCTGGCAATAGTGGCGCTCGCTGTATTGCAGTAGTTCGAGTAACGAAGATTTTTGTGAGGTAAGTGATTTGTGAAAGGTATAGTTTAATGTTAGTCAGGGCCATTCGTTTGTAGGGATTATTGAAAGTCAGATTGCGTTGCGCTGAAAAAATTGTGTGTCAGTTTAGTGTTGATCAGAACAGGCAAAGAGCGAAATGTCTGAGTACTTTCAGTTTTGCTCAGCTATTTGAAAATCAAGTAGAGGTTCACCAACACAGTCATTCTTAACTTTTCTAAGGGCCTGTTTCATCAAGAAATATGTGTGGTGCTTCAGATATACCCTACAGAGATTTTTTTTATGAAACGGTGTGTCAGATCTTTTTTTGTTCAGGTGAAATGTGTTTTATAGACAAACTGATAATGGAGAACCTTCCATTTCTGGGAAGCTGCTGGAAAATGAATAAAACGACCTTACCTTCAGAAGTCTAGTTTTTAACGAGGGAAAAGAACAGTACCGTTGGAGAGAGATCACAAACTGAATAGTTGGACAAACAAGTTTTTCTTATAATTTACTCGTTTTTGGTGACACAGTAAAAGCTTCTGGAGCTGAAGATTTGAGCAGCGCTATAGGAAGGAGAAAGTAAGTTTATGAGCTGATGGACCTCATTTTTGATGTTGCAATAGTGTTAAAACGAGTTCGCATGCTTTTTGCTTCGATTAAACTTTACTGCAGTTTTAACACTCATCACAATAAAAAGGAACTACAGAAGTCCGGAAACAAACATTTCTTAAAATATGGCCATTTTACTTGCGTCGAGAATGACCAGTTCTCCTTGCTGTAGGCTGCATTCCTGGTGGCGTTCATTGCTCATTTCTTATGGCTTAACTATGTCTCTGTAATTGATCTTCTGATTTGACACTGTCCTTGAAGTCAAACAGTCCGTACTTATCATTTTGAATCTGTGCTGACATAAGAACAAGATTAATTATCCCGTGGTGCGTTAACATCATAAATAGGAAATTTCAGTCCACGTGAGAAGTAGCAGACATGGTATAGCGCTCTGGTACAGGCAACCGACGGGCCTATGTCAAGTGTACCAGCGACATTCTCAACGTCACGTTGCAACCCAATAAATGTAGAGCAGTTTATTCCAGCGACTTGAAGACTCGGAATCATTCGCAACAAGGACAAAGGCTCATGATAGTCCTCGCACGCTGTTTATATAGGAGAGAGCAGATGATGATGCTGTGACAATTATACAAAGGAATGGAGCTGCTTATGGCGCAAACCACGCCCTTGTGTTGCAAATTCTTTAGGGGAAGTTACTTTATCTATACAACTTACAGCTTGTGCTAGCTACACCGCCAGACCAGATTACAGATCTGGTAATGAGTTCTAAGACAGTGAGTAAAAAATCCGCAGTTCACAATTTACATTTTGTTTGCAGGTAAGGCGGGATTCACACCGATTGGGAAAGTAAGTCACTTCTTGACAACTGCAAATCATAGGCGATCTTGGAAGCAAGGCATAACATTTGCTTCAGCGTAAATGTGTGGACATAAATTGTGGGTGACAGACTTCGGAAGCTATATGCTTTACCGGAAATATCAGCAAATGTGGAGGTAAAGTTGTGAGGGTAGGTCGCAAGTCATGCCTGGATAGTTAGGTCAGCAGAATTCTTGCTCGCGGAAGTCAAAGTTTCCAGGTGCAGGAAATTTACAACAATTTCTATTTATCACTAATACCGGTGCGAGGAGTGATGCTCTTTGTTGGAGAACGTTACCATTGCAGAAGATAGTGAATGTGACTGATAAACGACGTAGCACTGCATTTTGTACGGCTCGGACGTGTTGTATTCCCAAACACTCTGGCATCAAGCATAAATGTGACTGGAAGAAACCCCAATCCCCCACCCCCACCACCGAAAGTAGTTGTCGTTGTGAAGTGGCTTGGTTGCACACGGCAACTGTACACCCTCGGCGCAGGGCCTAATAGGTTTGGGCAAAAGATCGGGATCCGTGTCGTAGATTTTTCGTGAAAACGTCGTTATAGAGTCATAAGAATAGTTTCGGATTAATGTTTTATTTAATTATCAATCTCTTTAATAGAATGGTTACAGAGTAGTGTACTGCTTACAGAGCGGGTAAATAACGCCTATCGCCTGTCTCTGGCCGTCGTATGCCCGAAGGGCCGGCTACGTAATCCTTTGCGCCTTTTTTCCATTTGCTTTTCGTCGCTGCCGCACCTCTTGCATTCACTCGGTACTAGACTTTTTAGGTTTATGGTTTATTTTCGACGCGAGTTTCCCTCTTTCGCGGTTCGTGTGATTCCGAACATCTTTACGAGTCATAAGAGACGCCAGTTTTCATTATTTTGTAATATTCAATTTCATAGCTACGATTATTTTTATTGTCTCACTTTGCGACCTATTAGCTCTTAGCAAGCTCTTCAAAATGACACCAGAATCAATATCTTATCGAAACGCCTTTCCGCGTTACACCAGTTTATAACTTAAACGACGCTAGTTCGTAAGAACAGCGCTCTTGCGCCTACACTGGCAGTATGCGAAAATAGATACTGAGTGACAAAGACGTACAGACATGACATATCCATTGTGGGCTCAGCCACTATTCACGCATTATTAGTCTCGTAGTTATTGCCGATTCGTAGTTATTGCCACACAAGAAAGGTCGCCTGAGGAGCCAGTAGAGGTTTTCACGACAAAATGATGGCAACACATATTAACAACGACTTAAAGTAATTTATTAAATGGAGTTTCACACTAAATAACTTAAATGTGAAGCTGATGCATGGCATATTTCACTTGTACTATCTATGTGTGAACGATGGTCTAGTCCTGACTCCAGTGAACGACGACTTATTTAACAGCGTAGTCGAAACAACGCTGGCAACTTACCGACTGGCATTGCCCTGTAAAAAAAAAAAAAAAAAAAAAAAAAAAAAAAAGATGATGTCCGTCTGGCCGTTCAGCATTTCTGGGTATTTGGACTTGATGGTACGCTTCATTTTTTGCAAAGTATCCACGCCCCGCTGTTCTTTAATAGTGTTGCCATGTTCCAGAAAGTGAATGAGCAGCACGCAATAGCCGTTAAAGGAAAAGGTCGTAATGTTTTTCCTGTAGCTGGCATGTCTGTTTCAACTACTCTGCAAAAGTTTCACTGGGAAACTGTTAAACATCCTCCATACAATCCCGATATCTCTCCACGCGATTTTAATATTTTTGGAGTCCTGAAGAACGACACTGTGGCCGTCGACTCGCCTGACGACGAGGTGCATCCCTGGTTACAATCATCATTCCATAGGGCCACATTTTTCCTCGAAGGCTCTGACCGTCGTTTCTCACAGAGAGATAAACATATTAACGTAATAAAATGGAGCACCTACAGCTGTCCTCAGTCAGTTGGTACCTGACGTTTGGAGACACTTCATCGTTGTTACAGTCTATGGAAATAGTTCATAGATGTTGACCGTTGATGGAATCGTTTATACGATTGGAGGAAACCCTCTATGGGTAAGTTGAAGGCTGAAGATGGTGCATTGAATCAACGAAACTGGTAGCTATATAATATATTTATTACGTAAGCGAACGGCCGGAGTCCCTCAAACCTTCAATCAGTAGGGTGGACATGCAAAAGCTAAAGGCATTAACAGCTATGGCGATTACTTTCGAAGCAGTAAACAACTTACTTCTTTCTTTCCCATCTCTCCCTTCCATTTTACTACCCCTAACAGAATATCCGGTTGGATTCCTATGGGAGATGACTGTAGACAAGTGTTCAAATGTTTAAATGTGTATGAATTCCTAAGGGACCAAACTGCTGAGGTCATCGGTCCCTAGACTTACACAGTACTTAAACTAACTTTAACTAACTTACCCTAAGAACAACACACACACACACACACACACACACACACACATGCCCGAGGGAAGACTCGTACCCCTGGCGGGAGGGGCCTCGCAATCCGTGACATGGCGCCTCTAACCGCGCGGCCACTCCACGCGGCCTGTAGACAGTTCTGATGCTGTCTTGAGGATGGTGTTGGTGCTGTTGAACAGACGATGCACTGTGAGTGGATCTGTGCGTCGTCTTATATTCGCGTTTGCTGGATGGATCCTCACTAGGAAATTATTTAAGTGAAATGTGGCGGCCGGCCGGTGTGGCCGAGCGGTTCTAGGCGCTTCAGGCTGGAACCGCGCGACCGCTACGGTCGCAGGCCTTAATCCTGCCTCGGGCATGGATGTGTGTGATGTCCTTAGGTTAATTAGCTTTAAGTAGTTCTAAATTCTAGGGGACTGATGACCTCAGATGTTAAGTCCCATAGTCCTCGGAGCCATTTGAACCATTTGACATGTGGCGGAAGCATAAAACAGACCGTGTTGTATGCCCCCTCCGGTGAATTTGACAATAACTACGGTATGTTGCGGTTGTCCGCAATCAGGCCCGGCCGCGCGGTACCCTCTCTGACAAGGGAACCTCCGCTTCGCACCCCCTTCAGATTTAGTTATAAGTTGGCACAGTGGGTAGGCCTTGAAAAACTGAACACAGATCAATGGAGAATACAGGAAGAAGTTATGTGGAACTAGGAAAAAAATAGGCATAATATACAAACTGAGTAGTCCATGTGAAAGATAGGCAGCATCAAGGATAACTTACGCACAGGAGCGCCGTGGTCTCGTCGTTAGCGTGAGCAGCTTGCGGGACGAGAGGTCTTTGGTTCAAGTCTTGCCTAGAGTGAAAATTTTAATTTTTTATTTTCAGACAATTATCAAAGTTCAGGCACTCACACAAAATCAACTTCGATCTCCAAAATTCCAGGACATGTCCAGATTTGCTTGGACATATGCAGGATTTGACGGTCTACACACGGAAAAATTTTAAAACGTTAAAAACATATGTTTTGACAGAGCACAGGGAAAACTGAGCGACTGTGAAACTGTTGCATTCATTTGTTGCAGTTTATGTGACAAACTCTTATGTTTTCATCACTTTTTATGGGAGTGATTATCACATCCACAAGAAAACCTAAATCGGGCAAGGTAGAAGAATCTTTTTACCCATTCGCCAAGTGTACAAGTTAGGTGGGTCGACAACATATTCCTGTCATGTGACGCATATGCTGTCACCAGTGTCGTATAGAATATATCAGACGTGTTTTCCTGTGGAGGAATCGGTTGACCTATGACCTTGCGATCAAATGTTTTCGGTTCCCATTGGAGGGGCACGTCCTTTCGTCTACTGATCGCACGGTTTTGCGGTGCGGTCGCAAAAACACAGACAATAAACTTATTATAGTGGACAGAGACGTCAATGAACGAACGGACAGATCATAACTTTGCGAAAATAAAATTTTCACTTGAGGGAAGACTTGAACCAGGAACCTTTTGTTCGGCAGCTGCACACGCTGACCACGGGACCACGACGATCCCGAGCTTACGCTATCCTTCATGTTGCTCATCTTGCGCATGGACTAGTCAGTTTGTATATTTTGCTTATTTTTTTTTCATAGTTCCATAAAACTTCTTCCTGTGTTCTCGAGTGATCTGTGTTCAGTGTTTCAAGGCCTGTCCACTGTGCCAACTTACAACTAAATCTGAGGGAGGTGCGATGGGGAGGTTCCCTTGTGAGTATGGCTGTGTACCGCAGAAGACATACATGGCAGCTGTTAGTTTAATGACCGTTGGGTTGGTCGAGCACGTCCATATCCTGTTCCCCTCTCCTCCTTCTTAATCTGACCATAAATCATTAGATTACAGATGTGAAGACATTTAAAGGCATCGGTGTCCTCTACACCCATCGATAATGTGCACGCGTTACATCTACATCTACATCTACATGATTACTCTGCAATTCACATTTAAGTGCTTGGCAGAGGGTTCATCGAACCACAATCATACTATCTCTCTACCATTCCACTCCCGAACAGCGCGCGTGAAAAACGAACACCTCTGATTTCTCTTATTTTATGTTGATGATCATTCCTACCTATGTAGGTTGGGCTCAACAAAATAGTTTTGAATTCGGAAGAGAAAGTTGGTGACTGAAATTTTGTAAATAGATCTCGCCGCGACGAAAAACGTCTTTGGTTTAATGACTTCCATCCCAACTCGCGTATCATATCTGCCACACTCTCTCCCCTATTACGTGATACTACAAAACGAGCTGCCTTTTTTTGCACCCTTTCGATGTTCTCCGTCAATCCCACTTGGTAAGGATCCCACACCGCACAGCAATATTCTAACAGAGGACGAGCGAGTATAGTGTAAGCTGTCTCTTTAGTGGACTTGTTGCATCTTGTAAGTGTCGTGCCAATGAAACGCAACCTTTGGCTCGCCTTCCCCACAATATTATCTATGTAGTCTTTCCAACTGAAGTTGTTCGTAATTTTAACACCCAGGTACTTAGTTGAATTGACAGCCTTGAGAATTGTACTATTTATCGAGTAATCGAATTCCAACGGATTTCTTTCGGAACTCATGTGGATCACCTCACACTTTTCGTTATTTAGCGTCAAATGCCACCTGCCACACCATTCAGCAATCTTTTCTAAATCGCTTTGCAACTAATACTGGTCTTCGGATGACCTTACTAGACGGTAAATTACAGCATCATCTGCGAACAACCTAAGAGAACTGCTCAGATTGTCACCCAGGTCATTTATATAGATCAGGAACAGCAGAGGTCCCAGGACGCTTCCCTGGGGAACACCTGGTATCACTTCAGTTTTACTCAATGATTTGCCGTCTATTACTACGAACTGCGACCTTCCTGAGAGGAAATCACGAATCCAGTCGCACAACTGAGACGATACCCCATAGGCCCGCAGCTTGATTAGAAGTCGCTTGTGAGAAACGGTGTCAAAAGCCTTCCGGAAATCCAGAAACACGGAATCAACTTGAGATCCCTTGTCGATAGCGGCCATTACTTCGTGCGAATAAACAGCCAGCTGCGTTGCACAAGATCGATGTTTTCTGAAACCATGCTGATTTCGTATCAATAGATCGTTCCCTTCGAGGAACGTGTGTCTCATGCTCGTGGCCGAATTCGAAAGCAGCCAGGTGTGATTATTTTAAAAGGAGGGCTGAAGGAGTGTGACATATCAGCATTGAGAACGTCCTTTGGTGTCAACAGGAGGATCCCTAAATAGGCAGATGTTCGTTGGATCTATTTTTCTAATTTCTACCAATGCTTTCTCCTTAGAGAGTATGAGACGCTTCTCTTCTTTTTAATAGTCTGCATGTTAGTATGGATGGAGACAGCGCTGTTCTCTTCGGTCCCTGTAGCGACGGGTTGCCTCGAAGGCCGAGCGAATAAGAAAGCAATAAACTTGCTGCACTACTGTGGGGGACAAGTTGCGTCGGACGTGCGAGGTCGCTGGACACGGTAGCGGCGAGACGAGAGCGCGCGAGGTGTGGTGGCTGTGCGGCTACTGTTGGCTGATTGGCAGAGCGCGATGGTATCGCGGCTTGAAAGGCGGCTGACAGCCGGCTGACAGGTAGTTATCGCCGGGCGAGCCGCTCCGGCTACCGGCCTGCGGACGGGGTCGCCGTGTCTGCACGTCTCAGGCTGCTGGTCGGTAGCTCTCCAGTGTCAACAACGTTCCACTGTGGCTCTCAAATAAAATACTTTTATTTAGTTCGGAAGAGACATATTTGTGATCTGACTGATGTTCAGGCAAAGAACGACACAGAATGTCAGCAGTTGATTGTGCCGAGCGATTACAAATGTCTGTTAAATACGAACGCAACATCGATACTGAAACAGGAAGTGGGAATGGAGAAATTAAAATCTGCGACCCAGCGTCATAGAAACGAGAATCAAACCCATATTTTGGCAAGAATCTTTCAGAACTGTGGGATAATCCGACTTGTCCTAGATAAAAGTCAAATAGAGCTGACTGACTGTTGCCTTCCTCTCAACTGATATTGTCTCTATTGTGTCTACGTCGTGGGTATGACCATAAGGAATGCGGTGCAGTGTTGCGTTTCTGTTGTTGTGGATCAGTATGGTGAACACCCCCATATGCTAACCGAAGGGGCCAGGGTTCGATTCACGCCAGGATCGGGTATTTTATTCGCTCGGGGACTGGGTGTTCTGATTTCCTAATCAGCGTTTCATCATCACCAACATACAAGTCACTTAAATACACTCCTGGAAATTGAAATAAGAACACCGTGAATTCATTGTCCCAGGAAGGGGAAACTTTATTGACACATTCCTGGGGTCAGATACATCACATGATCACACTGACAGAACCACAGGCACATAGACACAGCAACAGAGCATGCACAATGTCGGCACTAGTACAGTGTATATCCACCTTTCGCAGCAATGCAGGCTGCTATTCTCCCATGGAGACGATCGTAGAGATGCTGGATGTAGTCCTGTGGAACGGCTTGCCATGCCATTTCCACCTGGCGCCTCAGTTGGACCAGCGTTCGTGCTGGACGTGCAGACCGCGTGAGACGACGCTGCATCCAGTCCCAAACATGCTCAATGGGGGACAGATCCGGAGATCTTGCTGGCCAGGGTAGTTGACTTACACCTTCTAGAGCACGTTGGGTGGCACGGGATACATGCGGACGTGCATTGTCCTGTTGGAACAGCAAGTTCCCATGCCGGTCTAGGAATGGTAGAACAATGGGTTCGATGACGGTTTGGATGTACCGTGCACTATTCAGTGTCCCCTCGACGATCATCAGTGGTGTACGGCCAGTGTAGGAGATCGCTCCCCACACCATGATGCCGGGTGTTGGCCCTGTGTGCCTCGGTCGTATGCAGTCCTGATTGTGGCGCTCACCTGCACGGCGCCAAACACGTATACGACCATCATTGGCACCAAGGCAGAAGCGACTCTCATCGCTGAAGACGACACGTCTCCATTCGTCCCTCCATTCACGCCTGTCGCGACACCACTGGAGGCGGGCTGCACGATGTTGGGGCGTGAGCGGAAGACGGCCTAACGGTGTGCGGGACCGTAGCCCAGCTTCATGGAGACGGTTGCGAATGGTCCTCGCCGATACCCCAGGAGCAACAGTGTCCCTAATTTGCTGGGAAGTGGCGGTGCGGTCCCCTACGGCACTGCGTAGGATCCTACGGTCTTGGCGTGCATCCGTGCGTCGCTGCGGTCCGGTCCCAGGTCGACGGGCACGTGCACCTTCCGCCGACCACTGGCGACAACATCGATGTACTGTGGAGACCTCACGCCCCACGTGTTGAGCAATTCGGCGGTACGTCCACCCAGCCTCCCGCATGCCCACTATACGCCCTCGCTCAAAGTCCGTCAACTGCACATACGGTTCACGTCCACGCTGTCGCGGCATGCTACCAGTGTTAAAGACTGCGATGGAGCTCCGTATGCCACGGCGAACTGGCTGACACTGACGGCGGCGGTGCACAAATGCTGCGCAGCTAGCGCCATTCGACGGCCAAAACCGCGGTTCCTGGTGTGTCCGCTGTGCCGTGCGTGTGATCATTGCTTGTACAGCCCTCTCGCAGTGTCCGGAGCAAGTATGGTGGGTCTAACACACCGGTGTCAATGTGTTCTTTTTTCCATTTCCAGGAGTGTAGCACCGACTAAAATGACTTGCATCCGGCGGTGAAGCCGTCGCGTTGCAGTGAGAGAAGTTGAGTTGATGTCTGTAGATATTGTACATACTTCGTCTGGCCCTGTACTGAAATGTCATTCTTTGACAGAACTTAATAAAAAAACAAAAGGTAACTGAGTGGTCAGCACGACTGACTACCATGCGGAGAACGCAGCTTCCATTCCCGGTGCTACTGTCAAGGATTTTCCCTGGAGGAGGGGTCTGGAGGGTCTGGAACAGGGTGCACTCAGCCTCATGATGTCAGTTGGGAAGCTACTTGAACAAGTAGTAGCAGATTCAGGTCACGAAAACTCAAAACTGGCAGGAGAGCGGTGTCCTGAACCCTCGCTCCTCTATACCGCATCCAATGACGCCATTGGCGTCGGGTGACATGGTGATTGGTCAGAACCTATCAGTGGAGTTTACCTTTTTGTTTACAGAGAAGTATGTTACTAAAGGATGAGCCTGGGTGAAACCCACTACCAGCTCATGGTCTGCTCCTCTAGGAAAGCGACAAGCGACTCCGAATTAGTCATCAGGTGTGTATCCACATTCACCTGTGACCCGAAATCGTGCTACAGCCGGAATGTATTGATAAATGAAGTATTTAAAAAACAACAACAAAAAGAAAAAACACCATCCGAGCAGGCAAAGCCGCAACGGTATCGACCGACCGCCATGTCATCCTCAACCTGAGGCGTCACCGGATACGGATATGTAGGGCATGTAGTCAGCACACCGCTCTCCCGGCCGTTGTCACTTTTGTGACTGATGTCACTACTTCAGGTAGCTCCTCAACTGACGTCACAAGGGCTGAGTGCACCCCGAAATACTTATTTTAACGAAACTGCCTGTTGTGGAAAGGTCTTTATTTGAATTTATCGTGGCCATGTGGTCCCATCCATACGATATCAACTGCTGCTTGTCATTATTAACCGGAATAACTCTTTGAAAATCTGAAGGTAGTAGCAGTAAAGTACAGGAGAGAAAGGTCATCTACACTGATACAGAAAGCAGACTTCAGTCGTTAAGAGTCCAAGGACAAGACAGAGAGATAAAAGGAGACATTTTGTAAGCGAATTTAATTTTGGGGGGAAGAAATGAAATCTTGTGGTTTGCCGATGACGCTATAATTCTGCCACAGTTGGAAAAGGACTTGTCAAGTCACTTGAACGATATGGACTGTCTTAAAAAGAGAAATAAGATAAACATCAACAGAGGTAAAAGAAGGTTAATCGAATAAAACCAAATTAAACCAGGTAACGCAGAGGGAAAAAATTACGAATTGAAGCTGTAGTAGTAGTAGTAGTAGTAGTAGATGAGTTTAGCTGTTTCGGTAGGTAAATAGCTGATGATGGCCGAATGGAATAGGATATAAATTCAAGCGTTACGAGGTGTTTCATAAATGTTTTTATCTGGAGTGAAGACTTATATGGAAGTGAAATGTGGCTGATAAAGAGTGCAGGTAAGATAAGAATATTACATAAATTAAATAAATTAAAGGAGGAGAGGAGAGATAGGAAAGGAGAGGGAAGGGACTATTGATATCAGCTACATTAGGACTTGGCGCGGCATCAGCGGCAACGATTCAGAATGTTTGCCGGAGCGGGATTCGAACCCGGGGTCTCCGGCTTACTACTAGGCAGTTGCGTTAACCATTGCACCCCCCCCCCCCCCCCCCGACACAGTGTTTATCACAAGTGTGCGGACTATGTTTGCACGCCTCTCAGCCGACCCACACGAGGTGGCGCTAGGTGGGAGTGACAGAGACGTCAGGTTACTTATAAAGAAACAGTCAAGATCGCAAAATATCATTTATTTAAAATGACTGGTTTCGGTACATACAGTAGATCGATTGCACCATCTGCTGGAGCTGGCGACATGCTGCTATTTTGCTATCGTGACTGTTTCTTCATAAGTAATTATCACAAGTAAGATCACTGACACTCCCAACTATGTTGTTTAAAATTATAAAGACGTCAAGGTTTGGCAAGCTTGCACCATGGACTTTTATAACGCAATCCTGTGTGACTGCACTTCGATGACATGCTCTCTCGCCCGTCAGATGGTAGTGCACCATGCTAAGGCATGAATGACTTTACTCATACGACGACGCTTGAAAGGGACTCTTGTCAGGTCCCGCACCCGAGACCGCATGCCTCACGAAACGCCTCGATGCACTACCTCCTCACGGAACGCCGGCGTCGTCGTCGAGGTCTCACATATAACCTCATCAATGCGGATGACGAGACACTACGCAGTGCGCCTCTGGTCACACTTCCCCTTCCCATTTCGCCCGGCTGTATGCTGCCAACGCACATCTCCCGACCTTAACAGACGAGGAAGCGGCACTCACCATAAACATCATACTGGAAGTGGCTCAAGGTCTTCAGAAAGACGTGACTATGGAAGAAGTTCTAAACTCTATCAACGCGGGAGCAGCCAATAAGTCCCCCGGAGCTGACGGCCTCCCCCTCGAATTTTACAAGTGTTTTAACTATCTGTTGGTACCTACTCGGACGACCGTCTGTTGTGAAATGATGTCCCAGCCAACTTCCTCGATTCACGGTCTCCAAACCGCACGGGAGATCTCGGATCTGTGATTACCGGCCCATCACTCTACTCAACGGCGACATGAAAATTTTCAACCGTTTGCTGGCATCACGCCTGAAGAAGGCAGCACGATACGTCACGTCCCTTGATCAGACTTCCACGTGTGGTGACAACAATATTCATATGGCCCTTTGCCGTTACGGGGACGTGATAGCACTCGCCAAGTCGCAACATCTGCCTGGTTGATTGGCATTGCTTGATGTCAGTCAGGCAATTGACCATGTCGATCAGCAAGTGGGTTTTCCGTCTCGTATAGTAACAGTGATAATGCGCCTCTTGAGCGACGCGACTTCCAGAATACTCCATAACGGACTCCTCACTGCGCCTCTAGCGATCGACAGGGTTTTCCTCTTTCCACGACACTGTATGCTTTGGCATTATAAACGCTACTCCAGGGACTTCGCCAACTCTTGGTGGGCCTGTCAGTGCACAGACATCATTTCTGGTGTATAGCCTGCGCCGCCGATCTCGTCGTCTACCAGTGAAGATGATATCTACGCGTCTCTGCTATGGGTGGCGTCAGGAAGTTCTTTCCAAATCGCCGCTTCTGCTCATTGCTGAGGGATGTTTCGCCACCACCGTCCGCGGCTTGGATTTTCATTTTAGGAATGCTCTCCGTCGTTCGGCAGCAACAAACAAGAAACATCTCCTCCAAACGATCAGGGCTGTCCTTGTTCATCACCAGCTTAGATCCCTCGACACTGTACAACGTGCGCTATACGTGAATGTCCTCCCTGCCTCTCGCATCCCTCATGTGGCACAAGTATTCTCGGTCCACATTACCCTCGCCCGTCGTATGTTGATGGCGATGGGACACTTTGCCTGTACCGGTATGTTAGTCAAAGTTCAGTACGCCTCCCTTGCCCTCCCATGACAGCGTGGTGGAGCTGGTTATTCCATGTACCGGACGGAGTTAAAAAAAATGTTCAAACGTGTGTGAAATCTTATGGGACTTAACTGCTAAGGTCATCAGTCCCTAAGCTTACACACTACTTAACCCAAATTATCTTAAGGAAAAACACACACACCCATGAAACTTCCTGGCAGATTAAAACTGTGTGCCCGACCGAGACTCGAACTCGAGAGCTTCTGTAAAGCTTGGAAGGTAGGAGACGAGGTACTGGCAGAAGTAAAGCTGTGAGTACCGGGCGTGAGTCGTGCTTCGGTAGCTCAGATGGTAGAGCACTTGCCCGCGAAAGGCAAACGTCCCGAGTTCGAGTCTCGGTCGGGCACACAGTTTTAATCTGCCAGGAAGTTTCATGTCAGCGCACACTCCGCTGCAGAGTGAAAATCTCATTCTGGACACACACCCATGCCCGAGGGAGGACTCGAACCTCCGCCGTGACCAGCCGCACAGTCCATGACTGTAGCGCCTTAGACCGCGCGGCTAATCCTGCGCCGCCGGACGGAGTTACGGCACTTTTTGTTAGCTCCCGACTGAAAATCTGACGCCGCTGTTGACCGACGAGCCTTACCGGACTGCTTTTACTCGAATATGTGCCGGTCTTTATTCCCAGTCATGTTGACAGACATTCCACCCCTACCATCCTTTTATCACTTTCGACATTTCTTGTGGAATTAAGTTACATCTTCCGCTCATTGCCACTTCCATGAATGCTTCGGCAAAGACTGCACACAACGCTTAACAAATGCATCGGGCCCCAATCCCAGATCGTGTGGCGTCGCGTATGGAAAGCAATGCATGCAGGCATCCCCAACACCAGCGTCCAATCTGCTTGGTAATCACTGTCAATGCCAAACAGGTCAACTAGTCTCGTTAGCACTGCATCAGCCTCGCCGACACACCCCTATGAGTTCAGTGAGGTGTGGACCACACAGAAGCCCACCTGTTTTCATCGTCTGACGTCTGGAGGATCACACAGCGTATCTTGGCTTTCCTAGCCCTACAGACACATCACTACAGACGCTGTGAAATGGATACGTGGCCATACGGTCCGCTGCCTTTTTGGCCCCGACGAGAAATCGGAGCTGGGTTGTTGGAAGTACCTTAATGATCGACACTACGCATTTGTTCGCAACCACAGATGCGAGCAGTTCTCTTCCAGATTTCTATGGAGCGCCTTTCATGACCCGCCTTCCAAGTGAAATGTTCAAACCATGAGATGTTGATGCTTATTTTGCCGACATGGTGCTCTGACCGAACTACAAACGGGATCTCCACAAAAATTTCAAGAAGACATATTTGGATGTTTCATCATCCGAGAGCGCGAGCGATTTCTGGAATTCTCGTATACAAAAATTAATAAAAATGAAATTAAATAAATTTAAAAAATCCCCTACATCTTTCATTTTCGTCGCTACCCTGTGTGACTTCTTACCCTACTACCTTCCTTCCAACTCCCTTGCCCCTTAGTAATAGGTTAGTTGTTTTGGGCTAGACATAGATAGGCGCCAACGCCTGAAGTTGTGCAATTGTTTTTTTTTTCTTAGGACACAAGCGGCGGTGGCAAGGAGATTTTTTTTTTCTAGTTCCCTTTCCTGTCCAGGGGAAATTAAAAAAAGTCCGGTCTGCACAAGGTTTCAACTTTCCCCATTGATATAAATCAAGGCCCACTCGCAGACAATGCCTGTAATTCTTTTAGATCTTATTTCAAATTGTGATTGAAGGATACCAGTTGTTTCAAACGCTTGCATCTGATGAGCACACCAGTTGTTTCAAACGCTTGTATATGATGACTTTTCAAGTTCGTTTCTAAGCGATGAAAATTATAGGGAAGTGTTTAAATAACTTACAATATTTTTCGAACTATCTCTGGAGTACACTACATAATCCGCCTCACAGCTGTATCATCCGTGGTGAGAAAAAAAAAAATGGCTCTGAGCACTATGGGACTCAACTGCTGAGGTCATTAGTCCCCTAGAACTTAGAACTAGTTAAACCTAACTGACCTAAGGACATCACAAACATCCATGCCCGAGGCAGGATTCGAACCTGCGACCGTAGCGGTCTTGCGGTTCCAGACTGCAGCGCCTTTAACCGCACGGCCACTTCGGCCGGCCATCCGTGGTGAGAGACGATGAACATGTTGTAATGCAGACGACTTTAGAACGAACAACGGTGATTCAGCTAAAGGTACGGGAAGACACGCTAGAATGATCAGGCAACGTGAGGACCTTAGTTACAACTACTAATGGAGTGAATGTTTATTTTCTTTCACTAGGAGAGCGGAGGTCGCTTTACCTTTCCACAAAAATTTACATAACACAATAAAGCAAACAAAAAATAAAATAAAATTCCTGGTTTTGGATAGCGTTTAGTTTGTTCTTTTCTTCCACTCCCAAACGATCTTGCACTTTATGGTGTTTAGTTTGTACTTCTCTTCCCGAACACCCTGAAAAAGCATAAAAAGTCTCTAGAAAGCTTCCTAGCAAAAGACAGAGGTCTCAGCTTCGAGTCCTGAAAAAAAAAACCTTCTGGAGATGACAGCTGACCATACTCGTATATCTGAGAGATGAACCTAAGGAAAACATGCGAAAGATATCACATCAGACACATGTGCGACAAAATATTATCGTAAAACAAGCAGCAATAACTTTGTAAACAACAACATACGGAATTTTCTTACGTTCCCAAAATAAATATAGATTTCTGTGTAATGTTGCGTCTTTTCATTTCTAGTTTTCCTTCCTAAATGTTTTCTGCAGACTCGTGATATAGAAGCTCTGTTTTTGACATCAGATCAAGTTCCAAGACCGCACATTTCACTAACGCCGCACATTTCACTAACGCTGAAAAATGAAATAAATAATCGTCTTGAAATGTAAGATGTGTTTAATGTTTCTGGTGACGGTCATAATTTTCATTGCTCCTTTCAGTTCCTCTGCAACGTATTGGAATCCGCGTAAAGTGTAAAATATATGACGGTTTACACGTTTGTATCAAAATGTTGCAATGGAACTCACGCCTGTCTGTGCTTAGTACTCAGGCTGTGACGTCGTTAGAGGCAGTCGCAAGCCTACTTTCGCTTGGGCAACGGCTGGATTCTGTAATTCCGTATAGGTGCAAGTTGATGGCATGACCTTTAGAAAAATCGTGTTCACAGTGGTGCACTGGATATGCTACAATCGTAAGCTATAATTGGTTTAATTACTGTTGTAAATGGTTTTCCAAAAGTTCCGTGGTCTAGTTCGAGAGGAAACACGCCAAATATTCTCAGTTTGAGAAAGTTGTGTGTTGCACTAGCATACATACTGTAAACATTTTCATTAAAATCTGTAAAATTCAGCATACCTCTTACCAAGGAGAAAGCGGAGCGAACGAGCTATTCCTTGCCACAGATGCATGGTGAACAAAGTCGAGTGTCAAAAACATTTCCTGAGATCTTTGTTTGTAAATGTTGTTAAGAAGTGATATTCCGTTTACAGTATGAACGCTAGTGCAACACACAACTTTCTCAAATTGAGAATATTTGGCGTGTTTCCTCTCGAAGTAGATCACGGAACATTGGTATTCAGTTACAGCGAAGTCGGCAAGAAAGAGTGTTCTCCTTTATATTGAGAAAGTATTATACGGGGAATGGTAGCGGTACCTTATGGTAGGAGTTCGACGTTTTTATCAGTTCGAATTCATGTTAAATCAAAATCACGGCTTTGTACAAACGCCGATGGAAACGTAACACACTGTAGCTCTATAGTGATCAGCGTTAAAGGAATGAAACACTGTTGGTAGAAGCCCTATTATTTTTGTCCTTTAGAAATGTCTTTCAATACTTAATCCATTCTATTCATTCTACTGCAGTTATCTTTATTTTTACGTATACACGCTACTACACACATCAAAAAAAGTTTTGCATCACCTCGGACCCGAGAGTTCCGGAACCTGTACAGAAAATTGGAACAGAGATCAACACAAATATCATTTCTGCCCTTTTTATTGGTCATGAAAACCACACATTGCATGTTGTACCATCCTACAGCGAGACCTTCAGAGGTGGAGGTCCAGATTGCTGTACACACCAGTACCTCTAATACCCAGTAGCACGTTCTCTTGCATTGATGCATGCCTGTATTCGTCGTGGTATACTATCCACAAGTTCATCAAGGCACTGTTGGTCCAGATTGTCCCGCTCCTCAACGGCGATTCGGCGAAGATCCCTCAGAGTGGTTGGTGGGTCGCGTCGTCCATAAACAGCAATTTTTAATCTATCCTAGGCATGTTTGATAAGGTTCATGGCTGGAAAACATGGTGGCCACGCTAGTCAAGCGATGTCGTTATTCTGAAGGCAGTCATTCACAAGATGTGTACGATGTGGGCGCGAATTCTCGTCCACGAAGACGAATACTTCGCCAATATGCTGCCGAAATGTTGTACTGTCGGTCGGAGGATGCCATTCACGTATCGTAAAGTCCTTACGGCGTTTTAAAACGACGATTGTCTGGTTGAAGGCATATACGACACTCATCGGTGAAGAGAACGTGATGCCAATCCTGAGCGGTTCATTCATCGTGTTGTTGGTCCCATCTCGATCGCGCTGAATGGCGTTGTGGTTGCAAAGATGGACCTCGTAATGAACGTCGGGAGTGAAGTTGGGCCTAATGCAGCCTATTGCGCACAGTTTGGGTTTTAACATGACGTCCTGTGGCTGCACAAAAAGCATTATTCAACATGGCGGCGTTGCTGTCAGGGTTCCTCCGAGCCATAATCCGTAGGTAGTGGTCATCGACCGTAGTAGTAGCTGTTGGTCAGTCTGAGCTAGGCATGTCAGCCACAGGTCTTCTCTCTCTGTATCTCCTCAATGTCCGAACAACATCGTTTTGGTTCACTCCGAGACGCCTGGACACTTGCCTTGTTGAGAGCCCTTCCTGGCACAAAGTAAAATTGCGGAAGCGAACGAAGCGCGGTGTTGACCATCTAGGCATGGTTGAACTGCAGAGAACACGACCCGTGTACCTACTTCCTGGTGGAATGACTGGAACAGATCGGCTGTCGGACATCCTCTGTCTAATACGCACTGCTCTTGAAAAGGTTGTTTAGATATTTGGCGTGGTTTAGTGACATCTCTAAACGTCAAAGGGACTGTGACTGCGATACAATATCCATAGTCAACGTCTATCTTCAGGAGTTCTGGGAACCTGGTTGAAGCAAAACTTTTTTGGTATGTGTATTATTCTCGAGGTTCGACACTGTAACTCTTGTTCACGGACGTAATGAACTTTCTGTTATCTAGAACATATTTCCCACGTAGGTGAGTTTTCAGTCTTGCAAAGAAATAGTAATCCGATGACGCTATGTTGGGACAATAAAGGGGTTACGGTACCACTGTCCACTCCCATACAACAATCTTATCAACTGTGAACAGCATGCTTTAGTGCCGCAATGTGGTGCGAATTTTTGTCTCTTGCGTGTAGCTCTGACGTCTTTGTTCCCAAGATACACCGAAGTTTATCCTGTGATAACGTTGGACCTACGTTCGAGAAACACCATCCTCTGCTGTGATGCGAAAAGAATGCCAGCGACCTGGAAAGTCGTCCCTTCTTTAGTTACTAAATGCCTGCTTAACGTAGTCTGACGTTTGGGCACAGGATCAAAACGAAACAGGCAAGTTTCATCAAACGTACTGACAACATGTAAGTACGGGCGACTAGCCTCACAAAAAATATGTAAATACTATTACACATATGGTGTCTGATATTATCAAGAGCCTTGGAATTTTCCTTAGGGCTGTTATCTACGTAATATTAGTTATCTAGGGCTTATCATTATAGAAATACAGTGGATTGTGCACCACATTTTACCAGCTTCTCTGGAATCTAGTTAGAAGTCAGCCTTACCGAACACTATCTATATGTTTTGTGAATGGTGATACTGAGCCCGACAGAGTTTCCTGATTTCATGCATTTAAATAGCCACGTTATGTTACGACATGCTCTGTTGTCCGATAGGTGTCTTTTTGAAGTCGTACGTGTGTCGTTTGGAAATTGAGTTCAAAGACTACTTACTTTCTCAGAGAAGTACGAGTAATCTGTTGTTCGAAATAGTAACAAAAATACAAGTGACGTTATTTGGTTGTGACATATTTCTATGTAACTAATCTACCGTAGCTGTATACACATTAGCCGCTAAGATTTAAAGAGAAGGGGCAACGTAAGTAACAGTTTTAAAACACCAGTATCAAGTGTTCGTATTGCTTTACGTCAATGAATTAGCCAAATAAATTACATTCAAAGCCATTTCGTAAGTATATAATATAAAGGTTTCGTGGTTGTATCAAAAGATATGTTATAAAACAATTACCAAACACTAATCTGACGACAATTTTCTTTAAGATTTCTTGCCATTATTGGTTCAAACATTTTTTCATCCTCTTTTGTATTTACAGGACAGTTTGAATGCTATGGTGCCAGTGAATGTGTCCTGGTTGCTTTCAAAGCTTGCATTTTTACCGTGCATCACGAAATATGGTACTGATAAACGTAATGCTATGTTGCGTATTTCTTTAATCACAGCTACGTTGGCTCAGAGTCAAACACGAGTCACTATTTGCACGTATACACTGAACAACCCGATTTTTCATTAACATTGCCCAATACCGTAACGTTAGAACAATTTTTTTGTACTTGGTCTCATTCTTGAGTTAACAGTGTACGAACTTTGAGAGCACCCTTCAAAAATGGAACAAAGTTCTATTTTTCTAGACAGTGAATAGATTTAATAACAATTTTGTTGAACAGCTGTAGTAATCAAGTCGACAACAGCTTGTATTTTCCGAAAATTTTAGTGTGTGTTACTTAAATGCGTAATATTGCTGGCGCACCAAGTTAATGCGAGCATTAAAACTAGTATTTTTGTTAAACATAGTTGTTCCTCGTAATAAGTGTCTCATCCCAACGTAGCATGATGAAAAATACAACAATTTTTTCTTAGTATGTCTTAACTGGTATTTGATATCTTTCAGTGTCAAGAAAACTATGAGCTATAAAAAAATCAGACAACTCCATGTACTGTTCAGTCTCTAGTAACTAATCAGAAACAACCTCTTGGAGAGTTTCCATTAGATTTTCTATTTTCTGAAGATTTTTTTACAACGGCAGTCGTAGGAAATTTTACTTATAAATTTTGGATAGTGACAGTTATTTTAATAAGTACTTCTGTATTTTCTATAAGACAGCAATAAAAATTTATCAGTTGACAATATTTGCATAATTCCCTTTTAATTTTGGTTACATTTAATTCAAGCGTAGAAGCTCTGTACAGGACAAGGAGGAAATGAATACTAATTTTTACAATGTGCTAGTTTAGACAAAATAATAAAATAAAATGGCACAATTGAACATTAATAAACCACACGATCTGTGAAGGGAGCTTCAAGTACAGAATTAAATTCAAATTTAGTTCGGTTTTTTAGAATAAATTCCAGTAAAATGAGTAGATAGTGTATACGACTTTCAGAACTATTCAGCAAATGGACCAGCACGCTACATTATACTTTTACGGAGCTGAAACACATTTACAATACTCACAGTGCGCTTCGTGGTCCCATGTTTGTGTTCAACTTCATCTTATTTAATGTTTCTTTGCTAATTATCCTTTTCAACTTCAAACAAGATTTTACAGCATTCTTTTGATTCCTGCTTAAATGAATTTGTCTGATCGTTTCCCATTGATACTTGACTCATGGTAATCGTTATTTCCACAAGACAGCAAAGCCATTCGTTTGCTTTTGAACTAATTTATATTGTTGCTCGTCACGTTGACGCCAGCTGTATAAATAATGAGCCTCAATTATACAGAGTGGAACGTATTTTAAATTTGGTTTTAATTTCGTGAGAATGTATAATTTTACAATCGATACGGTGTTTTTGCACCCTTGTCGGGCATCTAACTTCTTCTCTTTTAAGGAATAATTAATGCGAAGAGCAACGAAATATATGTCTGCCCACAATAGCTTGACGGCGAACTCGCAGATGCAGTGAATTAATAAACAGTTTATTAGATTAAAAATATCACTGCTTTAAATATTACAGGCGGTAGGTGCTCCAGCTCCCAGCTTGATAAAAGTTGATCTATTATAAACGTTTATCTGAGAATCAAGTACGATAAATCATTAGCAGTGTTGTAAGCCGCATAATTTTGAACGCCTCCTCCGGACATCCATAAATCGTTATGAGACAAGGGCCTTAACCACGAACGGAGGTTTTAACGCACGGCCAGAACAGCTACGAGGGACCTCCTGCGCTGGAAAAGCAGTTAGTCTCCATTAAGCGATACTACGGCTGTTGACATTACATATGTGGAAGAATTCGATACTTAATTGCTTATTTCATGCTTGCTTTGAAAGACACTACATTTATAACTCGGCTTTACATTCATTACAAAATCCCCAGCGGCAGATACGTTAGTGACTCTGGGATATCCTGCATCTTTCCTGTGCAGCTGCCACTGTGAAAATGCGTACTGAATGTATCCTCTCCAGCAGATGACCAAGAAGCACTAAGTGTTTACTTTTCTATTTTCTGCCATTCTCATCCCGTCTCACGTCTCATAGGCACACATCAAGTGAGGTGATGCAATTGTCAATAGGCTAACATTCGGGAATGACGGGAGTCAAATTCCTGGGTGGTCATTTGGAACAGCGTTTTCCATGATTCTGTTAAACCGTCTAACCATGATTTGTCGATTTTCGATCATTAGTATTTTCATATCTGAGCTTTTGTCCACACGGAGGTAACTCCAATACTATTATTACATTTATTATTAGTTACAGGAATCGAATGTCTTATTCCACACATAGAAAGGAGAAGGTAGTTGGAATCGTAGCGATCTTGGAAAGCAGTCATAGTTTTACAGCACATAAATGATCGGAACAGTAATCAGCATGGATGAATGATAAACCATTACAGCCACCGGGATCGGTGAGAAGTATAGAAACTAGAATGTTTACTTTATCTGCCGAAAAATATTTGTGAAACAGGACATTTACTATCAGATTTCCAGAAAGCGTATTTGTCACAATGCCAGTTCGACAACTCTTTGATTGTCAGCTAATATCTACGTAGAACAACACATAGGAAGCACGCTTACAGAAAATCGTTTGATAGCGAAATAGTAAGTGGGGGCGAGTAATCTATAAAAACCAAGTACAAGAAATAAAACTGGACTATTATGCAGAAACAACATTAAGAATGGTGTAAAGCAGTGTCCGAGATAATAGCAGTTTCTGTTTAATTTGTATGGTAAAAAAAGAAACAAAGGGACTGGGGATATTTCCAAAGAGGAAGGGGAACAGAGGCAGATTTGAATCTGGCAGACGATCAGCCTTTTTGGCTTAAAGTAGGGTAGATTTAGGAGACCTTATGAGGTCGTAGCACACAGATAACGTATTATAAGGCGTAGAAACTGTCAGATTCTAGTCGAGGATGGTCTCAGAGGGAGAGAGGGCAGGTTGCCACAGACGAAGCGGCCATTTCCTTCGGTAGTGAGGATCTTTGAAAAGTAAACGAAGAATAAAAACAACTCGTATATAAAATACACCAGTGGCAAGACGCTGTCAATCAGTATTCGACAGCCGTGGAAATGTTACCGATGACAGTGCCACTAAAGCAGAGTTACTGAACACGGTTTTCCAGAATTCCTTCACCAAAAACGACGAAGTAAATATTTCAGAATTCAAAACAAGAACAGGTGCCAACATAATTAACATAGAACTAGATATCCTCGGTGTAGCGAAGCAACTCAAATAACTTAACAAAGACAAGTCTTCCGGTTCAAACAGTATAACAGTAAGGACACTTTCAGAGTATCTTAATATAATAGGTTCATACTATGCAATCATACACACACCAAAAAAAATTTTGCATCACCACGGTTCCGAGAGTTCCGGAACCTGTAGAGAGAATTGGAATAGAGATCAACATAAACATCATTTCCGCCCTTTTTATTGATCATGAAAACCACACATTGCATGTTGTACCACCATACAGCGAGACCTTCAGAGGTGATGGTCCAGATTGCTGTACACACCAGTACCTCTAATACCCAGTAGCACGTCCTCTTGCATTGATGCATTCCTGTACTCATCTAGGCACTGTTGGTCCAGATTGTCCCACTCCTCAACGGCGATTCAGCGTAGATCCCTCAGAGTGGTTGGTGGGTCACGCCGTCCGTAAACAGCCCTTTTCAATCTATCCCAGGCATGTTTGATAGGGTTCAAGTCCGGAGAACATGCTGGCCACTCTAGTCTAGCGATGTCGTTGCCCTGAAGGAAGTCATTCACAAGATGTGCACGATCTGGGCGTGAACTGTCGTCCATGAAGACGAATGCCTCGCCAATATGCTGCCGATATGGTTGCACTGTCGGTCGGAGGATGGCATTCACGTATCGTACTGCTGTTACGTTGCCTTCCATGACCACCAGCGGCGTACGTCGGCCCCATATAACGCCACCCCAAAACAGTAGGAACCTCCACCTTGCTGCACTCACTGGACAGTGTGTCTAAGGCGTTCAGCCTGACCATGTTGCCTCCAAACACATCTCCGACTATTGTCTGGTTGAAGGTTTATGAGACTCTCATCGGTGAAGAGAACATTATGCCAACCCTGAGCGGTCAATTCGGCGTGTTGTTGGGCCCATCTGTACCGTGCTGCATGGTGTCGTGGTTGCAAAGGTAGACCTCGCTATGGACGTCGGGAGTGAAGTTGCGCATCATGCAGCCTATTGCGCACTGTTTGAGTCGTAACACGACGTTCTGTGGCTGCACGAAAAGCATTATTCAACATGGTGGCGTTGCTGTCAGAGTTCCTTCGAGCCATAATCCGTAGGTAACGGTCATCCACTGCTGTAGTAGCCGTCGGTCGGTCCGAGAGAGTCTTGTCAGCCACAGGTCCTCTCTCTTTGTATCTCCTCCATGTCCGAACAACATCGCTTTGATTAACTCCGAGATGCCTGGACAGTTCCGTTGTTGAGAGCCCTTCCTGGCACAAAGTAACAATGCAGACGCGATCGAACCGTGGTACTGACAGTCTAGGCATGGTTGAACTACAGATAACACGACCCGTGTACCTACTTCCTGGCTGAATGACTGGAACTGATCGGCTTTCGGACCCTCTCCGTCTAATAGGCACTGCTCATGAATGGTTGTTTACGTCTTTTGGAGGGTTTAGTGACATCTCTGAACAGTCAAAGGAATTGTGTCTGTGATACAATATCCACAGTCAACGTCTATTTTCAGGAGTTCTGGGAACCGGGGTGATGCAAAATTTTTTTTCAAGAGTGTATAAAACCCTTCGCTCGATGAAAAACCCGTGCCTAGACTGGATAGTTGCACAGGTCTAACCAATACTCAAGAAAAGAAGAATAATCCATTGATTTACAGACAGATATCACTGACATCGATTTGCAGCAGGATTTTGAAACATGTGCTGTGTTCGAACATTATGAATTACCTGGAACAAACCTTGAATAACTATATTTTATGAGCGTAAACCAAGGCTTTCATGCCGTTGTCACAAGCAGTAGACCCTGAGAAAGGCGTCTCGCAATAGTCGCCGAAACGTCGGAATTTTGTAGTTGATAATGCGGCCTCCAATCTTGAAGAATTTTATTGATTGATATTTTATGAGTTCGTGCGACAGTGTGCCAACTGGTCGTTGGCACATAGTCAGCACAGACTCATAAAATATCGCCGGCCGCTGTTGCCGAGCAGTTCTAGGCGCTTCAGTACGGAATCGCGCGAGTGCTACGGTTGCAGGTTCGAATCCTGCCTCGGGCTTGGGTATGTGTTCTGTCCTTAGGTTAGTTAGGTTTAAGTAGTTCTAAGTTCTAGGGGACTGATGACCTCAGATGTTAAGTCACATAGTGCTCAGAGCCATTTGAACCAATTCATAAAATATCGTTCTTTTGCAACACAACTAGCTCTTTATTTTCGTGTAATAATTAGGGCTATCGACAGAGGATTCGGAATTAATTCCATATTTCTAGATTTCCAGAAGGCTTTTGATACCGTTCCTCATAAGGAGCTTCTAATCAGATTGCGTATCTCTAGAGTATCGTCTCAGTTGTGCGACTTGATTCGAGATTTTTTGTCGGAAAGTACACAGGTTACAGTAATTGACGGGAAGTCAACTAATAAAACAGAAGTGACAGCTGTCGTTCCCGAAGGAAGTGTTATAGGCCCTCTGCCGTTCACAATCTATAGAAATGATTTATCAGACAATGAAAACAGCTGTCTGAGACTGTCTGCGAACGATGATGTCATTTACTGCCTAGTAAAATCATCAGTACATCAAATTCAATTTCAAAATGATTTAGATATCTGTCTGATGGGAAAAGTGGCCGTTGACTCTATGCAAAGAAAAGTGTGAGGTCATCCTCGTGAGTACTAAAAGATTGCCGTTAAACTTCGGATACACGATAAATCACACAACTCTCAAGACTGTTCTTTAAACTAAGTACCTAGGGATTACAAATACGAACAAATTAAACAGAAACGGTCACAGAGATAATATTGTGGGGAAGACGAACCAAATACTGCTTTTTATTGGCATTGCATTTAAAAGCGGCAGCAAATCAAATGAAGGGATTTACCTGCGTTAGGCTAGTGCGCTCTCTGTTAGAATAATATTGCACAGTGTGGGATCCCAACTAGACACTAGTGACGGAGGACATCGAAAAAGTGCAATGAAGGGCAGATTGTTTTGTATTATCATGAAATAGGGGAGAGAGTGTCACGAATATGATACGGAAGTTGGGATGGCAATCATAAAAACAAAGGCGTTTTTTATATCGGCGAGATTTTTCTGCAAAATTTCAATCGTCATCCGAATGCGAAAATACACTCCTGGAAATTGAAATAAGAACACCGTGAATTCATTGTCCCAGGAAGGGGAAACTTTATTGACACATTCCTGGGGTCAGATACATCACATGATCACACTGACAGAACCACAGGCACATAGACACAGGCAACAGAGCATGCACAATGTCGGCACTAGTACAGTGTATATCCACCTTTCGCAGCAATGCAGGCTGCTATTCTCCCATGGAGACGATCGTAGAGATGCTGGAGGTAGTCCTGTGGAACGGCTTGCCATGCCATTTCCACCTGGCGCCTCAGTTGGACCAGCGTTCGTGCTGGACGTGCAGACCACGTGAGACGACCCTTCATCCAGTCCCAAACATGCTCAATGGGGGACAGATCCGGAGATCTTGCTGGCCAGGGCAGTTGACGTACACCTTCTAGAGCACGTTGGGTGGCACGGGATACATGCGGACGTGCGTTGTCCTGTTGGAACAGCAAGTTCCCTTGCCGGTCTAGGAATGGTAGAACGATGGGTTCGATGACGGTTTGGATGTACCGTGCACTATTCAGTGTCCCCTCGACGATCACCAGTGGTGTACGGCCAGTGTAGGAGATCGCTCCCCACACCATGATGCCGGGTGTTGGGCCTGTGTGCCTCGGTCGTATGCAGTCCTGATTGTGGCGCTCACCTGCACGGCGCCAAACACGCATACGACCATCATTGGCACCAAGGCAGAAGCGACTCTCATCGCTGAAGACGACACGTCTCCATTCGTCCCTCCATTCACGCCTGTCGCGACACCACTGGAGGCGGGCTGCACGATGTTGATTTGCTGGGAAGTGGCGGTGCGGTCCCCTACGGCACTGCGTAGGATCCTACGGTCATGGCGTGCATCCGTGCGTCGCTGCGGTCCGGTCCCAGGTCGACGGGCACGTGCACCTTCCGCCGACCACTGGCGACAACATCGATGTACTGTGGAGACCTCACGCCCCACGTGTTGAGCAATTCGGCGGTACGTCCACCCGGCCTCCCGCATGCCCACTATACGCCCTCGCTTAAAGTCCGTCAACTGCACATACGGTTCACGTCCACGCTGTCGCGGCATGCTACCAGTGTTAAAGACTGCGATGGAGCTCCGTATGCCACGGCAAACTGGCTGACACTGACGGCGGCGGTGCACAAATGCTGCGCAGCTAGCGCCATTCGACGGCCAACACCGCGGTTCCTGGTGTGTCCGCTGTGCCGTGCGTGTGATCATTGCTTGTACAGCCCTCTCGCAGTGTCCGGAGCAAGTATGGTGGGTCTGACACACCGGTGTCAATGTGTTCTTTTTTCCATTTCCAGGAGTGTATTTTGTTGACGCCCACTTAAATAGGGAAAAGTGATCACTGCAACAAACTAAGAGAAATCAGAGCTCGCACAGAGAGACTTAAGCGTTCCTTTTTGCCGAGCGCTGTTTGAGAGTGGAACGGTAAAGAAATTGAGTGAAAGCGGTTCGATGAAGCCTCTGCCAGGTGATTAAGTGTGAATTGCAGAGTAGTCATTTAGCTGTAGATCTAGATCTCCGCGATCAGGCCCAGGTAACCTCACGAAGCTGATCGTCTGCAGTATGACGTTCTTTCTATACAATATGGAAAGGCACGCGGTCAACACACCGGTCTCCCGGCAGTTGTCGGCTTTCCACACCTTGGAGCCGCTATTTGCCATTCAAGTAGCTCTTCGGTTGGCTTCACCCCACTGCTCTTCTCTCACCAAGGAAAAATCCCTGGCAGTACCAGAAACTGAATCCAAGATGTCCATATGGCATTAAGCCACGCTGAGCGCTCAGCTACCTAGGCAGATTTTATTGAAAAGTGAGAAAAACATGGCCGTGCGGTTAAAGGCGCTGCAGTCTGGAACCGCAAGACCGCTACGGTCGCAGGTTCGAATCCTGCCTCGGGCATGGATGTTTGTGATGTCCTTAGGTTAGTTAGGTTTAACTAGTTCTAAGTTCTAGGGGACTAATGACCTCAGCAGTTGAGTCCCATAGTGCTCAGAGCCATTTGAACCATTTGAGAAAAACACAGGGCGATTTTGCTAAACGGGGACAAAGTGTAAGAAACGATGCGTGAGAAGATAAAGAGAAAAGAACCTCATGTGGCTATATGACAGGAAATTCGTTCCAAGGAGGGTGCGCCTACTTGACAGAGGTAATCAAAGAAATCTCACAGTGTAGCCGTCAGTTACTGAAAGTACACATGACAGTACACCAGGCATGTTCTCTGTGTAATAGTGTTCTAGCTCCACACTGAAGAGGACGGTGAGCTGGTGCACCATCAAGCAATAGCCACATTACTCATTGTGCCACCGATGATACGTCTTCCAGCAAGGCAGGCAGTGCCACACATAACAAGTGCAGATGTGCCTCGCCTGTGAGGTGTGGTGGAAAGATGACTAGTCCCACAAGGCGATAACCAACAATTTCCGTGTACATACTGAGGCTGGACCTGGTTCTAAACCACCATACCAAGGGTATTCTCAGTAATCAACAGATGGGTGTTGTGAATATAGACGACCCTGCCACTCGTAAAGGCAGCCTTATCTGCGAACAGGATGGGTGACAGAATTCGCGGCGTCGTGGTGGCGCGTCCAACGACATGTACATCTACATCATACTCCGCAAGCCACCTAATGGTGCGTGGCGGAGGGTACTTTCGGTACCACTATCTGACCCTTCCAATCCTGTTCCACTCGCGACTAGTGCGTGGGAAGAATGATTGTCGGTAAGCCTCTGTGTTGGCTCTAATTTCTCGAATTTTCTCCTCGTGGTCAATACGCGAGATATATGGGAGGGGTTGGGGGAGGAGGGAACAATATGTTGTCCGTCTGCCCCTGAAAAGTGCTGTCCCGAAATTTCAGTTGTAAATCTCTCCGTGATGCACAACGCCTCTCTTGTAACGTCTGCCAGTGCAGTTTGTTTAGCATCTCCGTAACGTTCTCTCGCCAGCTAAAAGATCCCGTGACGAAACGCGCCGCTCTTCGTTGGATCTTCTTCACCTTCTCTATCAGTCCTACCTGATAGGGATACCAGATAGACGAACAATACTCAAGAATCGGGGGAACAAGTGCCTTATAAACCACTTCCTTCGTGGATGAGTTCCATTCCTATGAATCTGAGTCTGGTGTCCGCTTTTCCCACTATCTGTTTTATATGGTCATTCCACTTACGGTCGCTCTGGATAGTTACGCCTAGATATTGTACGGCAGATGCTGTCTCCAGCCGTTTGTCATCAATAGTGTAGCTATGCAGTAGTGGAGTTCTTTTCCTATGTATGCGCAATATGTTACATTTATATACGTTCAGGGTCAACTGAAGGGCTTATTTCAATAGTGGTACAAGTCCATTTTTGTTCATTCTGAGATACAGAGTCCTAAAGGCGGTATAATACTTAAATATTTCTGGTATCTCATTGCAGATTTTTCAGCGCTCATTTAACTTTAGGACTCTGTATCTCAGAATGAACAAAAATGGACTTGTACCACTATTGAAATAAGCCCTTCAACTGCCAGAGCCTTCTCCATTCATCAATTCCCTGCAGATCTACATCTACATCTACATCTACATTTATACTCCGCAAGCCACCCAACGGTGTGTGGCGGAGGGCACTTTATCTCCCTTTCCTGTTCCAGTCGCGTATGGTTCGCGGGAAGAACGACTGTCTGAAAGCCTCCGTGCGCGCTCGAATCTCTCTAATTTTACATTCGTGATCTCCTCGGGAGGTATAAGTAGGGGGATGCAATATATTCGATACCTCATCCAGAAACGCACCCTCTCGAAACCTGGCGAGCAAGCTACACCACGATGCAGAGCGCCTCTCTTGCAGAGTCTGCCACTTGAGTTTGTTAAACATCTCCGTAACACTATCACGGTTACCAAAAAACCCTGTGACGAAACGCGCCGCTCTTATTTGGATCTTCTCTATCTCCTCCGTCATCCCGATCTGGTACGGATCCCACACTGATGAGCAATACTCAAGTATAGGTCGAACGAGTGTTTTGTAAGCCACCTCCTTTGTTGATGGACTACATTTTCTAAGGACTCTCCCAATGAATCTCAACCTGGTACCCGCCTTACCAGCAATTAATTTTATATGATAATTCCACTTCAAATCGTTCCGCACGCATACTCCGAGATATTTTACAGAAGTAACTGCTACCAGTGTTTGTTCCGCTATCATATAATCATACAATAAAGGATCCTTCTTTCTATGTATTCGCAGTACATTACATTTGTCTATGTTAAGGGTCAGTTGCCACTCCCTGCACCAAGTGCCTATCCGCTGCAGATCTTCCTGCATTTCGCTACAATTTTCTAATGCTGCAACTTCTCTGTATACTACAGCATCATCCGCGAAAAGCCGCATGGGACTTCCGACACTATCTACTAGGTCATTTATATATATTGTGAAAAGCAATGGTCCCATAACACTCCCCTGTGGCACGCCAGAGGTTACTTTAACGTCTGTAGACGTCTCTCCATCGATAACAACATGCTGTGTTCTGTTTGCTAAAAACTCTTCAATCCAGCCACACAGCTGGTCTGATATTCCGTAGGCTCTTACTTTATCAGGCGACAGTGCGGAACTGTATCGAACGCCTTCCGGAAGTCAAGCAAAATAGCATCTACCTGGGAGCCTGTATCTAATATTTTCTGGGTCTCATGAACAAATAAAGCGAGTTGGGTCTCACACGATCGCTGTTTCCGGAATCCATGTTGATTCCTACATAGTAGATTCTGGGTTTCCAAAAACGACATGATACTCGAGCAAAAAACATGTTCTAAAATTCTACAACAGATCGACGTCAGAGATATAGGTCTATAGTTTTGCACATCTGCTCGGCGACCCTTCTTGAAGACTGGGTCTACCTGTGCTTTTTTGCCAATCATTTGGAACCTTCCGTTCCTCTAGAGACTTGCGGTACACGGCTGTTAGAAGGGGGGCAAGTTCTTTCGCGTACTCTGTGTAGAATCGAATTCGTATCCCGTCAGGTCCAGTGGACTTTCCTCTGTTGAGCGATTCCAGGTGCTTTTCTATTCCTTGGACACTTATTTCGATGTCAGCCATTTTTTCGTTTGTGCGAGGATTTAGGGAAGGAACTGCAGTGTGGTCTTCCTCTGTGAAACAGCTTTGGAAAAAGGTGTTTAGTATTTCAGCTTTACGCGTGTCATCCTCTGTTTCAATGCCATCATCATCCCGGAGTGTCTGGATATGCTGTTTCGAACCACTTACTGATTTAACGTAAGACCAGAACTTCCTGGGATTTTCTGTCAAGTCGGTACATAGAATTTTACTTTCGAATTCACTGAACGCTTCACGCATAGCCCTCCTTACGCTAACTTTGACATCGTTTAGCTTCTGTTTGTCTGAGACGTTTTGGCTGCGTTTAAACTTAGAGTGAAGCTCTCTTTGCTTTCGCAGTAGTTTCCTAACTTTGTTGTTGTACCACGGTGCGTTTTTCCCGTCTCTCACAGTTTTACTCGGCGCGTAACTGTCTAAAACGCATTGTACGATTGCCTTGAACTTTTTCCATAAACGCTCAACATTGTCAGTGTCGGAACAGAAATTTTCGTTTTGATCTGTTAGGTAGTCTGAAATCTGCCTTCTATTACTCTTGCTAAACAGATAAACCTTCCTCCCTTTTTTAATATTCCTACTAACTTCCATATTCAGGGATGTTGCAACGGCCTTATGATCGCCGATTCCCTGTTCTGTACATACAGAATCGAAAAGTTCGGGTCTGTTTGTTATCAGTAGGTCCAAGATGTTATCTCCACGAGTCGGTTCTCTGTTTAATTGCTCGAGGTAATTTTCGGATAGTGCACTCAGTATAATGTCACTCGATGCTCTGTCCCTACCACCCGTCCTAAACATTTGAGTGTCCCAGTCTATATCTGGTAAATTGAAATCTCCACCTAAGACTATAACATGCTGAGAAAATTTATGTGAAATTTATTCCAAATTTTCTCTCAGTTGTTCTGCCACTAATGCTGCTGAGTCGAGAGGTCGGTAAAAGGAGCCAATTATTAACCTAGCTCGGTTGTTGAGTGTAACCTCCACCCATAATAATTCACAGGAACTATCCACTTCTACTTCGCTACAGGATAAACTACTACTAACAGCGACGAACACTCCACCACCGGTTGCATGCAATCTATCCTTTCTAACACCGTCTGTACCTTTGTAAAAATTTCGGCAGAATTTATCTCTGGCTTCAACCAGCTTTCTGTGCCTATAACGATTTTGGCTTCGGTGCTTTCTATCAGCGCTTGAAGTTCCGGGACTTTACCAACGCAGCTTCGACAGTTTACAATTACAATACCGATTGCTGCTTGGTCCCCGCATGTCCTGACTTTGCCCTGCACCCGTTGAGGCTGTTGCCCTTTCTGTACTTGCCCAAGGCCATCTAACCTAAAAAAACTGTCCAGCCCACGCCACACAACCCCTGCTACCCGGGTAGCTGCTTGTTGCGTGTAGTGGACTCCTGACCTATCCAGTGGAACCCGAAACCCCACCACCCTATGGCGCAAGTCGAGGAATCTGCAGCCCACACGGTCGCAGAACCGTCTCAGCCTCTGATTCAGACCCTCCACTCGGCTCTGTACCAAAGGTCCGCAGTCAGTCCTGTCGACGATGCTGCAGATGGTGAGCTCTGCTTTCATCCCGCTAGCGAGACTGGCAGTCTTCACCAAATCAGATAGCCGCCGGAAGCCAGAGAGGATTTCCTCGGAACCATAGCGACACACATCATTGGTGCCGACATGAGCGACCAACTGCAGATGGGTGCACCCTGTACCCTTCATGGCATCCGGAAGGACCCTTTCCACATCTGGAATGACTCCCCCCAGTATGCACACGGAGTGCACATTGGTTTTCTTCCCCTCTCTTGCTGCCATATCCCTAAGGGGCCCCAACTACCAGTAAGCCCACCCTCTGCGACCGCCCGGATCTTGCAGACTGAGGGGCAACCTCTGGAACAGGAAAAGCAGCCATGTCAGGCCGAATATCAGTATCAGCCTGAGACAGAGCCTGAAACCGGTTCGTCAGACAAACTTGAGAGGCCTTCCGTTAAGCCCTCCGGAATGTCTTTCGCCCCCTGCCACACCTTGAGACAGGAATCGTTAGCGCCAGGATTTCACCCGGAACAAGTCCCGCCCACTCACCCCCGGTTTTCCCGGTCTTTGTTCGGCGCCTGGGCTTGGTTTCAGTTGACCCACGTGGTTTACCGCGTTTGGCTGCACTTGGAGTGAGTGTTAAATTAATATCTTGCTAGGTCCTAAATTTTGCCACATAGTTAAAAGACACGTTACAAAAAACGTGCACAATTGGCCTCAGCTGTGCCAGGTACTTCCACAGCAAACATAAGAGAAAACAATTTAGCACTGAATTCTTTAAATACGAGAACTCAGTATTCAGATGAATAGCCTATGAAGAAACATACTTCTATGTGAGAAAAAGCACCCAAAACTAAAACAGGAAAAACCTACCCTCAAAGAATAATTTGCTTGGAGAAAGAGGAACCACAGTTTTTAGAACTCAGCCAGTATACACCAAACAAGCATCAGCGTTCACTATAATTCCAGAGGGTATCAAAATTACTTTGTTCTTGCTAGATCGATCCAGGCTGTTTTTGCGTGTTATTCACTGAATAGTTTTGCTGAAAAGTTTTAGGGGTGGAAAAAGAGCTGGCACAGCATGAAGGACGTTTTACAGCCGTGAAACATCGCAGCATTTATTTCCTTCATAACTGCTCTGTGACAAACATACACATCATAATAATTATTTTTAAAAAATGGTTTGAATGACATGAAATTAATTTATCTTTTGGTTAAAAATAGACAGGACAAAGAACAACGACAGATTATTGTCCTGAGGGGTTTGCAACAGCATATAGGACACTAATCACACAGAACCGCCACAATTCTTTATAACCTCGTTTATAATGCGCAAGTATGGCATTGGAAGAATTTACAAGTTAAAATTCACCCATTACCCCTGCAAATACTAACGAAATATGTCATATAAGCCAATATCTTACTGCTTTCATTAGGCAGTTCTACTTTATGGCATTCTTACATTCTTTAATTTTCGTGAGCTACTATGAGGGTCTACATAAACAAAACGACTATTACTTATTTCTGTATAACATTGATTTTAGATAACAGAGTTAGTCGACTGCATCCATGGCTTTACTACCGACATGAGAGATTCAAAACCATTGTTTTCGCATTGTATGTTTGCTCTGCTGTTTCTCTCAAATAAACGTACTATAATAAGTGAATTAGTTAATGAAAATTTGTCCTTATTACCTTTAAATAACATCACGTAATTTTTTGTTTTCTATTGCTGACGATGCTTTCAATTCTCTATCAATATTTTTATTTCTTTAATAATACACATTCGTATTATATTACTATCCAGAAAGACTTAAATTTCTTATCATTACTAAATTTCATCACAGTGTAACATGTGTTGGACTGTGACAGTAACAACTTTGATGTAACTTCCAGTTTGCTGAACTGGCGGGTGTTTAGGGGAGGGCCTTCCACTTTGGATAGGCGTGGAGGGGGATGAATGGGCGGGACTTGTTCCGGGTGAAATCCTAGCGCTAAGGGCACGTCTTTGAGACGACCTCTCACTCTACCACAGGTGAGCGATCAGCCTCAATGCAGGCAGTATCCCGGGCAACCACAGTCGTAGTCCAATCGGGGGATGCGTGGGACGAGCTGGCCGTCCCCGACAAACCCCCATCCGGAACCCCACAGTGATGCCCATTGGCAACAGCCTCAAGCTGTGTGACCGAAGCCAACACTGCCTGAAGCTGGGAGCGAAGGGATGCCAACTCAGCCTGCATCCGAACACAGCAGTTGCAGTCCCTATCCAATGCAGATCGTTCTGCAAATTCTTACTATCTTACGACAATACCGTCCCCGCGCAGACAAAATTGTAGATGATAGAGCCTGATATGGTGTGAAATACAGATAGTGGCAGTTGCCTTGTTGAATGTTCCATTCCTTTGTCTGGCTTATTCCATGCTTCTGGAGCACTTGCCTAGTGCTGATACCGGTGTTACTGTCAAATATCGTTTTTCTCTATCTTCGAATACCTACTCTGGAACGCATTTTCCGCGATATGTCCACATGTCCTAATTCGCTCCTTATCTTCCCATCGTCCGCCCCCGGTAGCTGAGTGGTCAGGGCGACAGGGCCCGGGTTCGATTCCCTGCTGTATCGGAGATTTTCTCCGCCCAGGGACTGGGTGTTGTGTTGTCCTTATCCTCATTTCATCCCCATCGACGCGCAAGTCACCGAAGTGGCGTCAAATCGAAAGACTTGCACCACGCGAGCGGTCTACCCGACGGGACCCCCTCGTCACACGCCATTATTATTATTATCTTCCCATCGATCCTTTATTGCGGTTTGTACCCTTTTAGCGAAATCGCCCTTCGTAAACAGGATGATGAACTGATAGAGCAAGACGCTTTGCTACAGTTGCTGTTTGCGTATCGATATGACTGTGGTGCATAAGTTCGTATCAGTTTTCCATAAGATTAATAATCACAATACACATAACACCCCCCCCCCCCCCATGAACCATGGACCTTGCCGTTGGTGGGGAGGCTTGCGTGCCTCAGTGATACAGATAGCCGTACCGTAGGTGCAACCACAACGGAGGGGTATCTGTTGAGAGGCCAGACAAACGTGTGGTTCCTGAAGAGGGGCAGCAGCCTTTTCAGTAGTTGCAAGGGCAACAGTCTGGATGATTGACTGATCTGGCCTTGTAACAATAACCAAAACGGCCTTGCTGTGCTGGTACTGCGAACGGCTGAAAGCAAGGGGAAACTACAGCCGTAATTTTTCCCGAGGGCATGCAGCTTTACTGTATGATTAAATGATGATGGCGTCCTCTTGGGTTAAATATTCCGGAGGTAAAATAGTCCCCCATTCGGATCTCCGGGTGGGGACTACTCAGGAGGACGTCGTTATCAGGAGAAAGAAAACAGGCGTTCTACGGATCGGAGCGTGGAATGTCAGATCCCTTAATCGGGCAGGTAGGTTAGAAAATTTAAAAAGGGAAATGGATAGGTTGAAGTTAGATATAGTGGGAATTAGAGAAGTTCGGTGGCAGGAGGAACAAGACTTCTAGTCAGGTGACTACAGGGTTATAAACACAAAATCAAATAGGGGTAATGCAGGAGTAGGTTTAATAATGAATAGGAAAGTAGGAATGCGGGTACGCTACTACAAACAGAATAGTGAACGCATTATTGTGGAAAAGATAGATACAAAGCCCACACCTACTACAGTAGTACAAGTTTATATGCCAACTAGCTCTGCAGATCACGAAGAAATTGAAGAAATGTATGATGAAATAAAAGAAATTATTCAGATTGGGAAGGGAGACGAATATTTAATAGTCATGAGTGACTGGAATCGAGTGTAGGAAAAGGGAGAGAAGGAAACATAGTAGGTGAATATGGATTGGGGCTAAGAAATGAAAGAGGAAGCCGCCTGGTAGAATTTTGCACAGAGCACAACATAATCATAGCTAACACTTGGTTTAAGAATCATGTAAGAAGGTTGTATACATGGAAGAACCCTGGAGATACTAAAAGGTATCAGATAGATTATATAATGGTAAGACAGAGATTTAGGAACCAGGTTTTAAATTGTGAGACATTTCCAGGGGCAGATGTGGACTCTGACCACAATCTATTGGTTGTCACCTGTAGATTAAAACTGAAGAAACTGCAAAAAGGTGGGAATTTAAGGAGATGGGACCTGGATAAACTGAAAGAACCAGAGATTGTACAGAGTTTCAGGGAGAGCATATGGGAACAATTGACAAGAATGGGGGAAAGAAATACATTAGAGGAAGAATGGGTAGCTTTGAGGGATGAAGTAGTGAAGGCAGCAGACGATCAAGTAGGTAAAAAGACGAGGGCTAGTAGAAATCCTTGGGTAACAGAAGAATTATTGAATTTAATTGATGAAAGGAGAAAATATAAAAATGCAGTAAATGAAGCAGGCAAAAAGGAATACAAACGTCTCAAAAATGAGATCGACAGGAAGTGCAATGGTTAAACAGGGATGGCTAGAGGACAAATGTAAGGATGTAGAGGCTTATCTCACTAGGGGTAAGATAGATACTGCCTACAGGAAAATTAGAGAGACCTTTGGAGATAAGAGAACGACTTGTATGAATATCAAGAGCTCAGATGGAAACCCAGTTCTAAGCAAAGAAGGGAAAGCAGAAAGGTGGAAGGAGTATATAGAGGGTCTATACAAGGGCGATGTACTTGAGGACAATATTATGGAAATGGAAGAGGATGTAGATGAAGATGAAATGGGAGATACGATACTGCGTGAAGAGTTTGACAGAGCACTGAAAGACCTGAGTCGAAACAAGGCCCCGGGAGTAGACAACATTCCATTAGAACTACTGACAGCCTATGGAGAGCCAGTCCCGACAAAACTCTACCATCTGGTGAGCAAGATGTATGAAACAGGCGAAATACCCTCAGACTTCAAGAAGAATATAATAATTCCAATCCCAAAGAAAGCAGGTGTTGAGAGAGGTGAAAATTACCGAACTATCACTTTAATAAGTCACAGCTGCAAAATACTAATATGAATTCTTTACAGACGAATGGAAAAACTAGTAGAAGCCGACCTCGGGGAAGAACAGTTTGGATTCCGTAGAAACACTGGAACACGTGAGGCAATACTCACCTTACGACTAATCTTAGAAGAAAGATTAAGGAAAGGCAAACCTACGTTTCTAGCGTTTGTAGACTTAGAGAAAGCTTTTGACAATGTTGTCTGGAATACTCTCTTTCAAATTCTAAAGGTGGCAGGGGTAAAATACAGGGAGCGAAAGGCTATTTACAATTTGTACAGAAACCAGATGGCAGTTATAAGAGTCGAGGGACATGAAAGGGAAGCAGTGGTTGGGATGGGAGTAAGACAGGGTTGTAGCCTCTCCCCGATGTTGTTCAATATGTATATTGAGCAAGCAGTAAAGGAAACAAAAGAAAAATTTGGAGTAGGTATTAAAATTCATGGAGAAGAAGTAAAAACTTTGAGGTTCGCCGATGACATTGTAATTCTGTCAGAGACAGCAAAGCACTTGGAAGAGCAGTTGAATGGAATGGACAGTGCCTTGAAAGGAGGATATAAGATGAACATGAGCAAAAGCAAAACAAGGATAATGAAATGTAATCTAATTAAGTCGGGTGATGCTGAGGGAATTAGATTAGGAAATGAGACACCTAAAGTAGTAAAGGAATTTTGCTATTTGGGGAGATAAATAACTGATGATGGTCGAAGTAGAGAGGATATAAAATGTAGACTGGCAATGGGAAGGAAAGCGTTTCTGAAGAAGAGAAATTTGTCAACATCGAGTATAGATTTAAGTGTCAGGAAGTCATTTCTGAAAGTATTTGTATGGAGTGTAGTCATGTATGGAAGTGAAACATGGACGATAAATAGTTTGGACAAGAAGAGAATAGAAGCTTTCGAAATGTGGTGCTACAGAAGAATGCTGAAGATTAGATGGGTAGATCACATAACTAATGAGGAAGTATTGAATAGGATTGGGGAGAAGAGAAGTTTGTGCACAACTTGACCAGAAGAAGGGATCGGATGGTAGGACATGTTCTGAGGCATCAAGGGATCACCAATTTAGTATTGGAGGGCAGCGTGGAGGGTAAAAATCGTAGAGGGAGACCAAGAGGTGAATACACCAAGCAGATTCAGAAGGATTTAGGTTGCAGTAGGTACTGGGAGACGAAAAAGCTTGCACAGGAAAGAGTAGCATGGAGAGCTGCATCAAACCAGTCTCAGGACTGAAGACCACAACAACAACAACACATAACACAGACTTTAGTCACCAATGATATTTTCTCCTTCACTATTTACAACAGCTTGCTAACGCTGGGGTAACTTTTCGATTCTGCGACTATGAAATCACGTGGTTTTGAGTTGTCGAACTCGTGGAGCCACGTTCGGAGCGTATTTTGAACCAGAAAGGATGTTCGTTGAAGGTTGCTCGATAGAGAAAAATCCGAGGGTGCAAGATCGGGTGAGTGAGGTGGGTGTGGAATGACTTTCTAAACTCCTGCATAGGTTTTCTTTTTTCTTTCAGTGTAGCAGAATGCAGGTGGCATCATCGTGGAGTATCATCACTTCACGAAGTCCTCCTGGTCGTTATTCTTGGACTGAGTCTGCAAGACGTCTCATTTGTTGACAGTGGATGTCAGCAGTTCAAATGGTTCAAATGGCTCTGAGCACCATGGGACTTAACTTCGGATGTCATCAGTCCCCTAGACCTTAGAACTACTTAAACCTAACTAACCTAAGGACATCACACACATCCATGCCTGAGGAAGGATTCGAACATACGACGGTAGCGGTCGCGCGGTTCCAGACCGTAGCGCCTAGAACCGGTCGGCCACCCCGGCCGGCAATGTCAGCAGTGAAGGGGCAAGCAATTCGTAGTACACGACAGCGTCGTTGTTCCACCAGATGCGTAACTTCGCGCACATGCCTTTGAATGTGGAGTTGCTGTTTTGTTTGGTCTCAACCATTCCTTTCTTTTCCTTATTTTAGCACAAAGACACCATTTTTCGTTACCAGTAACGAAGCAGTATAGGAATGTCGGTGTTATTCGCGAGCCAATTGACTACGGGCAAGCAGATAAGCACATATGGCCATCTGCTGATTTTGTCTTAGAGTAGGGGTGACCAAGATTTTGGCTTGCGGGTCACGCCCGGATCTGAGTGCCAGAGTGCTCAGCCTCGCTTTACATTTCCTCCACCGCCACACCAAGCTGTCTGATCGCGAGGCGGGGGAAAGGAGGAAAACAGCGAACGTGCGGCATTTAAGTGGCAGAACAGACGTACTAAATATAACTTGGTTTTATATTTTACATTTCTCAACAACACAGATCACAAAAAACAAGTTTTCAGTATTAAGTAATTATTTTTGGCCCACTGAAGTCATAATATAATTTTTATCTGCTGCAGACTGTCGGCATACAGACAGGCGCAGACAATTTCATTGAGTTTTGTATTCAAGTTGCCACGTAATCGTGACTTATTTAGTTTAATAATAATAAAAAAATGTTTTTCACATAGATATGTTGATAGAAATATTGTAGTACGTTTGTGACCTGGTTGCGGAAACTTGGAAAATCTACCTGTAGAAAAACAATGTAGACGTCCTGGACGGTTTTAATGTAAAAAGATTTGTAATTAAAACTGGAATAGCCGACCGGAGAGGCCGTGCGGTTCTAGGCGCTACAGTCTGGAACCGAGCGACCGCTACGGTCGCAGGTTCGAATCCTGCCTCGGGTATGGATGTGTGTGATGTTCTTAGGTTAGTTAGGTTTAAGTAGTTCTAAGTTCTAGGGGACTAATGACCTCAGAAGTTAAGTCGCATAGTGCTCAGAGCCATTTGAACCATTTGAACCATTTAAAACTGGAATTACGTTGCAGGTTGATCAGTTATATCTGCACACGCACAGGGGCGCTTTCAACTGAAACTGCAAACGTTGTCGAAAAAAGTTCGAAGACATGTTGACAGTGTACTCAAAATCTTAATTAAACTATCGTTGTAATTCTACAAGGCCACAATAAATTATTCAAACGTCGCTCTTTCCTTAACGTCAATGAGCTGAGATGACTGGATTGTATTTTTCGGAATGTGTCCTTTCTACAACGCGATTTTCTTTTTAAATGCATGTCCATCAAATCAGAAAGAAATTACCGTGTAATATCTTGCTGTGGGCTGTGTGAAGTAAAGTCCACTCAAAATGCCAAGTCTACAACCCGTTCCTGCACTACTTTTTCCTTCGTAAATTCGACAATAGCGAATTTAATTCGAAAAATTGTTTCGGCATGCCCCTTAACTTAACCACTGTACTTTTCAGTAATAAATGAGATCTCTATACTCTTCGTTCATTTTTAGTGAAAAGTGTTGCAACTGAAAATGGAATAGTGGGTGTGACTTAAGATACTTTACAAAGACATAAATACCCTTAGCTGCATACAGGCGTTGATATAAGTGAACGGGGACAGTTGAAAATGTGTGTCCCGACCGTCACTCGAAACCAGGATCTCCTGCTTACATGGTAGATGCTCTATCCATCTGAGCCACCGAGGACACAGAGGTTAGTGCGACTGCAGGGTCTTATCTCTGGCACACCTCCCGTGAGACCCACATTCGTAGCTTTTTGTCCCGCACTGTATTCATAGTGCCCCTGCCCATCACAGTCATTACTCGCGGCTTTACTGCCGATTCCCGCAAGAGTTCGGGCACTGTTTGTGCATCCGCACAAAAGAAGATGGTCAAATGGCCGGGGAGCCTTAACTATATATATATGAAGATGGTCGGACATGTCCGAAAGAACAGATAGCATCTTCATATACATATAGTTAAGGCTCAGCGGCCATTTGACCATCTTTTTCTGTGCGGATCCACAAACAGTGCCCGAACTCTTACGGGAATCGGCGGTAAAGCCGCGAGTAATGACTGTGATGGGCAGGGGCACTATGATTATAGTGCGGGACAATAAGTTGCGACTGTGGGTCTCACGGGAGGCGTGCCAGAGATAAGTTCCTGCAGTCGCACTATCCTATGTGTCCTCGGAGGCTCAGCGTGTTCGGTCAGAGGGTTAGCTGCCCTCTGTAAGAAAGAAACTGAGTTAATGGATCAACGATGACATTGAACTAGCATCATAGGACGTCCGTCCCGAACAAACACAACGAACAAAATGAGAAAAAAAGATGGATAGAGCGTTTGCCATGCAAGCAGGAGATCAGGGTTGGAGTCATGGTCGGGGCACACATTTTCAACTGTCCCCGTTCACTTATATCAACGCATGTATGCAGCTAAGGGTATTCATTTCATTGTAATTTCATTCTAACGAGCTGCATGGTCACCGGTAGTATCTGTTCTTTCGGACATGTTTTCATTATTTACTAATTGTTTTTGGCCCGCTGAAGACATAATATAATTTTTGTCTGCTGCAGATTGTCGGCATACAGACAAGACATGTCCGAAAGAACAGATACCATCTTCATATATATTAAGATACTTTATTATTCGTACCACGAGTTGCTTCAAGTGCTCCGTCCCTGCAAATTTAACACAAAGTACTTGACGATGTACAGAACATAGAATCCCGTCTATCAATCGTTTTAATTTTTTGCTCTTTCATTGTCATCTAAAAGTTTAAATTTTTTCAACGTGGTACTGCAACGTCGTTTTGTGGCAAGTGAGCAGTATCCGTTGCTTATACGGCTTGAGAATTCTCGTCTCTCTCTTCTGTCATTCCCATTTACTTTAAAGGATTGTGACGACAGATGGCTCGGCTGCCTCTTTTTATGTAAACAGCCATTGGACATGTTACCGTCCTCCATACCACGAACAAATAGCGAAGGGTAAACAGCGCTGACACCGCGATTCTGCCGAACTCAGAGAGTTGTGCCGGCCGCAGAATGACACACCACAGTGCTAAATGAAACGTCGCACTGTTCCGGGTACTTCCGAGAACGACCGAATAAAGCCGAGCGACAAGTGGGGCGTTGGCCCGCACGCGGACCGCACATGCTGGACGCAAGAAGTCTGGCACGCCGTGGCCGGCCTATCTTTGAGAATGCGGTACCCATACACCCGATTTTTGAACCTTCCCCATTGCTTGCAAATATTGCACGATGGTGGAATGATCACAATTCATCACATTCACAAGTTCTCGAGTACACCGACGTGGATCCTTGTGGATTAGTGCGTTTGAACGATCTTCAAACCCCAAAGGTCATCCTGAACGTGAAGAGCCATAATGTCAAAACAATCATCTTTGTAGCGCGGAAACCATTTTCTTGCCGTGTTATGTCCAATGGCATCATTCCTCTACTCGGCGCAAACGTTTTTAGCTGCCTCCGCTGCTGTCACCCCTCCATTGAACTCAATCGGAAGAATATATTAGAAGTGTTCCGATTTCTCTACTTGGCACTCCATTTTCTAGCGTCTACAACTCCACTCACTATCTCCAAATTACAATATGCAGACTCAAATAACTACACTGAACTAAAAATAAAAATATTTAATTCGATAAATAAACTCATAGCAACCGGTATACTAACATGCAAAACAAACACGCTGTGAACTTATGCGTCAACCTCATAGTTGCGCACGGACCCCTATATACTTTTTGCAAATAAACAGGAATTATAAAACAGTCTGTATTAAAGACTGTTGTTTTCGTGTGTCCCTCATACACTATTGGCCATTAAAATTGCTACACCACGAAGATGATGTGCTGCAGACGCGAAATTTAACCGCCAGGAAGAAGTTGCTGTGATATGCAAATGATTAGCTTTTCAGAGCATGCGCCGCCCGAAGTGGCCGCGCGGTTCTGGCGCTGCAGTCTGGAACCGCGAGACCGCTACGGTCGCAGGTTCGAATCCTGCCTCGGGCATGGATGTATGTGATGTCCTTAGGTTAGTTAGGTTTAACTAGTTCTAAGTTCTAGGGGACTAATGACCTCAGCAGTTAAGTCCCATAGTGCTCAGAGCCAATTGAACCTTTTTTTTTCAGAGCATGCACACATGGTTGGGGCTGGTGGCGACATCTACAACGTTCCGACACGAGGAAAGTTTCCAACCAATTTCTCACACACAAACAGCAGTTGACCGGCGTTGCCTTGTGAAACGTTGTTGTGATGCCTCGTGTAAGGAGGAGAAATGCGTACCATCACGTTTCCGACTTTGATAAATGTCAGATTGTAGCCTATCGCGATTGCGGTTTATCGTATCGCGACATTGCTGCTCTCGTTGGTCGAGATCCAATGACTGTTACCAGAATATGGAATCGGTGGGTTCAGGAGGGTAATACGGAACGCCGAGCTGGATCCCAGATGCGTTACGACCTGTGGCTCTACCCTTCATTCGATCCCTGCGAAACCCTACATTCCAGCAGGATAATGCACGACCACATGTTGCAGGTCCTCTACTGACCGTTCTGGATACAGAAAATATTCGACTGTTGCCCTGGCCAGCACATTGTCCAGATCTCTCACCAATTGAAAACGTCTGGTCAATGGTGGCCGAGAAACAGGCTTGTCACAATACGCCAGTCACTACTCTTGATGAACTGTGGTATCGTGTTGAAGCTGCATGGGCAGCTGTACACGCCATCCAAGCTCTGTTTGACTCAATGCCCAGGCGTATCAAGGGCGTTATTACAGCCAGATTTGATTGTTCTGGGTATTGATTTCTCAGGATCTATGCACCCAAACTGCGTGAAAATGTAATCACATGTCAGTTCTAGTATAATATATTTGTCCAATGAATACCCGTTTATCATCTGCTTTTTTTCTTGGTGTAGCAGTATTAATGGCCCGTAGTGTAACTTGTTGTATGATATACACGGCGTTCTTATTACACAACTTGGACTTAGTTTCAACAAAACTTTAAAAAATCAGCTACATGTGTTAACTGTATTGCCGTCTCCGTTCCTGGATGATCAGCGAAGATTGATGCCTTGTGGAGGACCTAGATCCCATTCACGGTGCTGCCAGGGAGAGAGAGCTGGTACGGGGTGCACTCAGCCGCGCGATGCCAATTGAGGATCTCCTTGAATGAACAGCAGCAGCTTCACGGTCCGGAAAGGCGGCAAAAGGGCCAGGACTGCGATGTGGTGACCACATGTTCGTCCACACCGCTTCCGCATGACGCTGCGAGGCAGTGAATGGCACGGCGGCCGGGCGGCCGGTCGACATTCCTTGGGCCTTCACGGCCTGGACGAAGCGTTCGATATTACACGTACTACAGCTGTATGAGTTCTTTGTCTAGGTTATGAAATACATCAGAAGTAAGAGAGCTCTACATGTATCAAATATCACTTGGAAATGAGACGTCTGGAGCACAGCGTTGTATGGATGTGGAACTTCGACTGTGAGAAAAGTGGGAGAAATAGATTGAACGCATTTAATACAGGTACGTGGTGCATTAGTGGGACGTCGATATTTAGGTTAAGATGTAGTGTAAGTAATGAAATGAAAAGTTGCGAGAAACAGTAGGTAGGAAAGGAGCATACGGAAATACCTCCTTGTTAGAAGAAGGTACAAGCTCTTCTAATACCAGGTAATAGCACAAATGTGTTTAGGGGAATATCAGAATCCCCCAGGAATGCTTGAATGAATGGAGCATACAAATCAAATCATGCACGGTAGTATAGCACACGCCGACGGAATCAAACACGTTACGACTGTCTGCCCAATAGCATGTTGGTCCAGCATTGGAGTGCAACACGGTAGCGATACTGCAGCGCATGGATTCGGCAAGTCGTTGGTAGATTTCGCGAGGTATTATCCACTGAACAGTGGAAATCTCAAACGTTCTAAGTGCCAAAGCTCACATCTGTGATGATAATAAAAAAACAATGTATTTATGTTTTTATTAACGAGTTTTTTTGTGTGGCCATCCTCTGCAGCAGGAACAGAAATATTTGGTTTGTAAATAAAAACCGTCTTGTCTTTCTGTAAAATGGTTCAAATGGCTCTGACCACTATTAGACTTAACTTCTGTCCGCAGCTCGTGGTCGTGCGGTAGCGTTCTCGCTTCCCGCGCCCGGGTTCCCGGGTTCGATTCCCGGCGGGGTCAGGGATTTTCTCTGCCTCGTGATGACTGGGTGTTGTGTGATGTCCTTAGGTTAGTTAGGTTTAAGTAGTTCTAAGTTCTAGGGGACTGATGACCATAGATGTTAAGTCCCATAGTGCTCAGAGCCATTTGAACCATTTTTGAACTTAACTTCTAAGGTCATCAGTCCCCTAGAACTTAGAACTACTTAAACCTGACTAACCTAAGGACATCACACAGATCCATGCCCGAGGCAGGACTCGAACCTGCGACCGCAGCGGTCGCGCGGTTCCAGACTGTAGCGCCTAGAAGCGCTCGGCCACCCAGGCCGGCTGTCTTGCTGTACTCTATTTTACGTCTCTCAGACGTGTTTCTCGTTTTTTCACATTAACGCATCATCAGTGGGATCTAGAATGACACAGTTTTGTTTTGATGTTTGTTATTTGTAGATTGTAACACAGTTCACGTCTCGTTTTGCACGTATGTATGTATGTAGCAGGTCGCGAGTTCGTTGCTCCTATTGAATGGTGCAAGGACAACAGTGGTGCAAAATAAAATTCCAAATTATGACTCGGTGGAAATAAAGGAACGGACACTGACTTAAGATACAACAAATGCCTCTCTAAATTTATTCAAGCTCTGCCGTGAACAGCCTGCAGGCGCACGAAGACGGCAAAAGTAAATTTTGAAATTTGAAATATTCCTGCATGCACGCAATATACTTTAACATTTAGTTTACACATCTTCAAGTGAATTTACATTTCGGTTACAACACACGTCTTTACACCTTCCGGTACTGGTCGCGACTCCTGCAGACGCTTAGTCTAACCACCGTTTCGCACCTGTCTCCTCCTGCTCGGCTTTGATTGGTCCAGCTCTGCATCTAATAAAAGTTCACTTTTAATTACAAATCTAACTTTCTCATAAAAATTATTAAAGTTGTTGAAATTATTAAATGATTGTTCTCAGTGCAAACAAGACCATCGGTACTGTAGCAAGTTAAAATTTACTAGTAATCTGCAAAACCAAACTGTGAGCGATACGCGGCTTGGCGCCCCATCCGAACGGTTAATCCCCACTGCTCCAGCACAGGAAGCCCCTCGAACGATCCGTGTTCCTACACTACGTGACCATTTGGCGTCGCATTGTGTGAGGTCAGCTACCGACTATTGGCTACTGATGCAACTTCGCTGTATACTCTGCAGCCTACAGTGTAATGTAGGAATAAAAACGGCGACCACTGTGGCATAAATTCCACAAACTGTCCATGTAATTGGAAATTTGTGGTAAGGACTATGGGACCAAACAACTGACGTCATCGGTCCCTAGGCTTACACACTAATTAAACTATCTTACGCTAAGGACAACACACACACACACACACACACACACATGCCCGAGGGAGGATTCGAAACTCTGACGGGTGAAGGGGGGGGGGGGGGGGGAGCCACTCGAACCGTGACAAGACGCCTAGACCGCACGGCTACCCCGCGCGGCAACTCTCCATGTCTCGGACTCAAAATCGTCCTGTTGTGGTTTTAGGAGCTTGACAGAGAGATCATGCTGATGTTTTGGCCACCAAATGTGGCGATCCGAACCAGATGGAACGCATCTAGGACACTATCGAGCTCCAGCTCCGAGCCCACAGTTGAGGAACTGTGTGACCACCACGCTGTTAAGCAAATCGGTATAACATTTTAATTAACACTTGTTTATACTGTTAATTTGTAGGCAAAGTGCCCAAGTCCTTAAGCAGTTCTCTGCTGCTCGACAGTCTTCTAGACGTTGTAGAAAGCATCGTCAGTAAGAAAGTTAGGATAAGCAGCCACGCTACTGAGCCGTGTGTGCGTTGCAATCGATATCTAGGCGCTCAGTCCGGAACCGCGGGACTGCTACGGTCGCAGGTTCGAATCCTGCCTCGGGCATGGATGTGTGTGATGTCCTTAGGTTAGTTAGGTTTAAGTAGTTCTAAGTTCTAGGGGACTGATGACCACAGATGTTAAGTCCCATAGTGCTCAGAGCCATTTGAACCAAACCACTGTGCACTTCGTTTAATAGCGACGGGTTCACCTGCGGCCCACAAGAGGCAGCGTGGTTGCACGCTGAGCTGATTTAACCATACGTGCGCTCCTTAGTAGCCCTCAGTGTTTGGCCTCTTATCAGTTGCAGCTCTGCAGTTTCGTTTGATGACTTTTCCGAACACGGGTTCTTACCTTCAGTTTGTTCCTTAAGGCACACTCAACAGCTCTAAATTTCGTAAATGGAGGAATCGTTCGTAGGGGAGAAAGCGGCCGTTTAGAACAAGGGTGTCCAACCAGCGGCCCGCAGGACGCATGCTGCCCGAAGCAAGTGTCAGCGCGTCCCAAGAACTGAGCATATATCACAGTATCGATAAAAAATTCATAAAATTCCATTTATAGTAAGTTATGATAAATCGAATATTTTGAATCTGAAACTCCCCAACACTATGCTGTTCTCTCACTGGTCTGCCTCAGCGGTCATTGATCGTGTTTAGTGTACTATGAGGCAATACTCGTCTTCTTCCAGTGGACCAGGTAAGGTAAGACTGTGGACACTGCTGGTTTAGAATTACTGTAGCTAAAGGTCTTGAATGTGGCGACCTCTGTTTCGTGAACTTTAGACCTTAGTCCACTGCATATTTCTCTGTCCAACTTTTCGTTTCCCAGTGTTGAAGACATCATTAGAGGTTGTTAAGATTCAGCTATCAGTGCCAACTTCAGCAAGCTCAGCAGTCGAAATGCTTGTACGAATCCACCCAACGTTACGTTTTCGATGTCATCAGACCGTTACCTAAGATCGCATAACAGCGCTGACGTATTTTGTGGAGGTTGTTGCAGGTGAGAGTCGTCTAATTTCAATCCTTGTTCTTTTCAGTTACATTTGTTTTTGTGCTTTTCAAGGGATGTAAATCTTAGTTGACAGAGTCTTTATAGCCTCTGATGATCTCTTCAGCACTGGAGGAAGAAACAGTCGGTAGAGAAATATGCCATATTGCACTACCTCTGTTTGTAAGAAGTACGATGCATTGTTCCTTCGGACAGGCACGCATGCATTGCGTGGTACTTCTTACAAACGCAGGCACATCTACATCGTATTTATCCGCCGATACCGGGATAGTGACTTTTCATTAAATGTCACAATCGTACGAGAGTTACAGTAAGTGCACGAGTGCAGGTTAATGACACATGGACGACGAGATATGGAAGTTTGAGTCTGGTCATGACCCGTGCACGGGAAGTCGAAATTGTAAAGACGACAGCTCGCGACGAGCGGGAAATCCGGGCTCGAGTTCAGGTCTGGCACAGATTTTCAGTGTCGTCATTCCATTCTACAGATGGAGGTTGCCCGTATTCGCAACTGAGACTACATGCCCTGTAGAGGAATACGCGTTGGACCGCGTCCTAATGACAATAAAAAAAAAATCTCCATGGACTTAAATGCCCGCCATGAGAGCCTTCATTGTATGATAGATCGGTCGCGTGTTATTTTATTGATTACTATTTTTGTCCATTACACAAGAACATCTTCACATATTCATTACCCTGATGGCAACGCCTTGAAGATCTGAAGCTCCTCTAGGACCTTCAATGCCTTGCAATCAGGGTAAGTAATGTCTGAAGATGTTCACAGCTGATTAGTGAAACTAGTAATAAATCAAATAATACGCAATCTGTGGAGGTTTTAGCAGTATATATATGCTCGAAGTTTTTCGTCATGTTATTTTATACCTTGTATAATAGTGCGTGGCTACAGAGCATTATTGTTCATAATGCCCACTTTTTGTGCAAACACACCTTTCTTTCTTAGTGATATATAATCTACTCGAAGTGATAAAATGTTTAAGGAGCACCATTCAGGAAGAGCTTAGAAAAAAAAGCTGTGTATGTTTCTAAAGACACCTTTGCATGCTTACTTTGGTCATACGTGTGCTGCGACTACCGTTTGTTATTGCTGTAAGCGCCGCTGGTCACTACTAGTCTATGGTGCGCTAGGTCGTGTAGTACCTTTTCGTAAGCGCAGGTAACAAGAAGCAAGTTATGCAAAGTAAGAAAGCGGGGGAATGATCTCTCCCTTGAGGTGACTCAGTAAATAAGTGCACACTCTAAGATCGGGACCTGATATGGCCAGTACAGAGGAAATTCACTAGAAGACAGGCGCGATTTATAGCTTTAGATGGTCGTGTGATGCTCGTCCGTTAGGAGAAGAACAACTCAGTTTTCTTCTTACCACATCGGAAAAATTGCAACCCGGAAGTGCACCAGGCGTGAACACACCAGACGTGAACAGTCTGCGCACCGTGAAATGGTCGTTACGGCTTATATTGTTATTGTTGTGCTCTTCAGTCCGGAGACTGTTTTGATACAGCTCTCTGTGCTTCCTCTCTGTGCCTTCCTCTCTGAATAAATACTGCAACATATACTCATTTGAACCAGCTAACTGTATTCATGCCTAGGTTACCTCTACAATTTTTACAGCCCATACTTCTATTGCCAATTATTCTATTACTAATCTGACTATTCCTTGATGCTGCAGGATCAACTGATCCCTTCTTTAGTAAAGATGCGAAATAAATGGTTTTTTTCCTAATTCGATTCACTACCTCCACGTTAGATATGCTATCTACCTATCTAATCCTCAGTAGCGCAACAATTCGAAAACTTTTACGCTCTTCTTGTCTGTCTACATGAAACGGAAAGTAATTATTTATTGTCGCGGAGCATATGGGAAAACCTGTATCATGGAACCCAATGAATTAATAGTGAACAAAGATGTGCGTGAAGTGCAGTACCGTTTGTCTTTTGTGGATTTGCAGGATTGGTTTTATCACAGCCGCAATCTGACATCACTGAGCGTCGGTTTCGTGCCACATTCAGTGGGCTGAAAACGTAAAAACTGTTCTCATGGCTTCAGTGGCAATCCTTTTTTGAGTCGTCAGTCTTCTGACTGGTTTGATGCGGCCCGCCACGAATTCCTCTCCTGTGCCAACCTCTATCTCAGAGAACCATTTGCAACCTACGTTCTCAATTATTTGCTAGATGTATTACAAGCTCTGGGTTCTTCTACAATTTCTGCCCTCTACAGCTGCCTCTAGCATCATGGAAGTTATTCTGTGATGTCTTAATAGGTGTCCTACCGTACTGTCCCTTCTTCCTGCCAATGCTTCCCATTTCCTCGGCGATTCTCTCAAGAACCTCCTCATTCCTTACCTTATTAGTCCACATAATTTTCAACATTCTTCTGTTGCACCACATCTCAAATGCTTCGATACTCTTCTTTTCCGGTTTTCCCACAGTCTTTATTTCAGTACTATATAATGCTGTGCTTCAAACGTACATCCTCAGAAGTTTCTTCCTGAAATTAAGGCCTATGTTTGATACTAGTAGACATCGGTTGGCCGGGGATACCCTTTTTGCCAGTGCTTTCTATGTCGTCCTTGCTCTGTCTGTCACGGGCTAGTTTGCTGTACGCTCCATTCAGCCAATCCTCTAATTCTTCTTCACTTTCACGCAGGATAGCAGTGTCATCAGCGAATCTTATCACTGATATTCTTTCACCTTGAATTTTAATTGCACTCTTGAACCTTTCTTTTATTTCTGTCATCGCTATTTCGATGTACAGATTGAACAGTAGAGGGGAAACACTGCATCCATCCCTATCTTAGGCCATTTTAAATCCAAACACTTCGTTCTTGTCTTCCATACGTATTGTTTCCTCTTGGCTCTTGTACGTATTATGTATTAACCGTCTTACCATATAGCTTACCCCTATTTTTCTCAGAATTTCGAACATCTTGCGTCATTTGATATTGTAGAACACTTTTTCTAGTTCGACAACTCCTATGAACGTGTCTTGATTTTTCTTTAGTCTTGCTTCCATTATCGACCTTAACATCAGAATTGCTTCTCTGCCTTTACCTTTGCTAAAGCTTCTGCATATTATTTTTGTTAACAACTTGGCTGTATGAACTGTTAAGCTGATTGCGTGATAAATCTCGCACTAGTAGGCTTCTCTTGCAATCTTGGGAATAGTGTGAATGACGTGTTTCCGAAAGTCACATAGTGTATCACCAGATTCATACCGTCTACACACATTTGTCAATAGTCGTTTCGTTGCTACTTCCCTCAATGATTTTAGAAATTCTGATGGAATGTTATCTATCCCTTCTGCCTTATTGATCTTGTCTTCCAAAGCTCTTTTAATCAGTTTTGAATACTGGGTTCCCTATTGCTTGGCTGTCGCCCCCTGTTTTTTTCTTCTATCGGACAAGTGCTCCCCCCTCACAGCGGCCTTCGATGTACTCTTTCCACCTACCAGCTCTCTCCTCTGGAATTAACAGTGGAACTCCCATTGAACTCTCAATGTTAACACCCTTGCTTCTGATTTCACCGAGGGTTGTTGTGACTTTTCTATATTCTGAGTCATTCCTTCCAACAATCATTTCATTTTCGATTTATTCACATTTTTCATACAACTACTTCGCCTTAGCTTTCTGCACTTCATATTTATTGCATTCCTAAGTGACTTGTATTTCTGTATTCCTGAATTTCTCTACCCAGAATATTAAAAGATATGGTACTAATGAGAGAGCAAAAGGAGATCCTGCACACCACATGAACGGCATGGAATTTTAGAGGAAGCTGAAGTAGCTGTCTGGCACTTCTGACCCCATAGTGCACTTTCTTTAAATCTTTTTGGTGATTAATGTACATGCCATGCAGAAAGAACATCGCATTGTGATTGGTATTCCCAATAATCAAATACTAGCTGAGAACACACAGCGTTCATTGTAAATTGAACCCAACTAGAAGCGCAAGATGTAATTCCTTAAAAATCTCTTTATAAGTAGATGTGTTTTCTGATGCGAGGATAGTAGAGATACTAGTGGGAAAGTTGCTGCTTCAGTCTGATTACTGCATTGCCCGTAGCTGCTTTGCTGATTGCGATAAAACTCACACGAAAAAAGCGATTTAAATCACTTACTGATAATCACACTAACAAGTTGTGTTTTCTCACCCTTATCTTGGGAAGGTGACGGGAGAAATTTTATGATGGAAGCACGTCCTTATGATGCTGTCTATCAAAGTAAAATACGTAAACCTTCATATTGTACAGGCAACATCCACTGCAACACTGAATTAAAAAAGGACTACTTATATTGTATGGAATGAGATGATTTCGCATGCATTATAATATCGGTTCATGTAGGTTTACTGAAGATGCTGAATACACCTTTCTTAAGAAAACTGCTTGATGCCTTACTTATTCCCGCAAAATGAAATTATTGTCTGGTATTAAAGTGCTCGATTATTAAATAACGGATGTTTTCGAAAAAATTTCTTCCAAATCATTCAGAAAAATGTCTGCAATAGCGCGAATCACATTGTTTCCGGTAGCAGAACTGTCAACCGGTCGCTATTTGTTGTTATTCAATGCGAAAAAATTTAAATATACTGCAAAATGGTTCAAATGGCTCTAAGCACTATGGGACTTAATTTCTGAGGTCATCAGTCCCCTAGAACTTAGAACTACTTAAACCTAACTAACCTAATGTCCTTGCCCGAGGCAGGATTCAAACCTGCGACCGTAGCGGTCGCACGGTTCCAGACTGTAGCGCCTAGAACCGCTCGACCACCACGGCCGGGTAAATATACTGCAAACAAAATGGGAACCAAACTCTACCGCTATGGTCCTCAGGTCTGCTGATAGTATGTGAGGTGTAACACTATGAAACAATGTGTGTGTAGTGTGTCATGTGTGTCATGCGACTCAGAGTGAGATATAAATAAACAATGCAGCCTTTTACATTATTAAATAACATATCTGCAAAACAATATTATACACGATGCATAAGCCGAATGAGGTTGCACTGAAACTGGAGTAAACTGAACTGCCATTCTTTGTAACTCGTTGTCAGTACTGCAATCCTGAGCAATGCAAGTGGTGTGGTTACGGAAACGCTACCTGATAAATGAGTCGCCATAACTGATGTTGCATAACAATATTTTAATGAACTTCAACCAAATTAATTAGGAGGCCAAAACTGTAAACTATATAAGCTGTCCTGTGACAGCGGTGCAGTAAGTCGGGATACAATACAAGACATTACATTATGTGACTAGCAATTCCAGCACACACAACTAACAGAATACAGATGCTACATAATAACAAATTGAATTTTGAAAAATAAATAACCAAAAATGTTTTTATAAAAATGCTCTGTGAATTTACGTATGCAAACTGACTAAAGGGACTTCCAAACACTGGATAGTACACATGCTAACGTAACACTGCACTATAAAAAATTAAACCATCTGAATTTGAAATGAAACTGAAACTGAATTTTATCCGAACTGTCCTGGTCGTGAAGTTTGAAAAAGAACCTACTTTTCGACTGCACGGCAGTTGTCCCTAGCTAATTTTCATGGCTTACCTATGGCTAAGGACACTCGACGCTGCTCGAAGTCATCAACATAAAAAATACAGCACAACAGCATGATAGCTAATCGGTAATAAAATCTAAGAATATCATCCTTTACCTAAGAACATCACGCTTTACCTTTTAAACAACTGTTTGCCCTCTGTACAATGCGCAGACACAAGCAATCAGAAATAATGACATTTCGTGAGGAGACAATGGAGGAATTTGAATTTGTTAAGTGATTGAAAGTAATTTATATTTTAAAAACAGTGCTACAAAATCTGATAGTCATTCCTCAACAACTACAATGATCTTTACAAAAATTATAGTTCATAACAAAAATTTCTCTGCTATGAAATTAATTACTGAAAACGGTAAAGGATTGGAAAACTCTATAACCTCTGAGTGTAAGCCATGTGAGTTGATGGCTTCACTTCATCATGTTTGAACAATGAAACTAAATAACCGAAACCAATAAAGTAAATCCTACTAAAGCTTTCCGCTATTGAGACACATCATAATTTGTTGGTGAATGATGCAACCTGCCACAGATACTTTATAAAATATTTTATTTTAGTGCCTTATCTGGTTTTGAGCTACGGTGCCAGATGATTTATAACAGAAAAATATTTGCACTGTAAGAGTCAACTTATTTTTAAAAGACTGTAACACAAAATGTTTTCAGCATGGTTTCTTTTTCTACTTGTAACTGTCAGTGTACGTTTTGATGAAAAACTTTAGAGTCATCTGATTGCACACTATAAGTCAGACATATATGTGCACACATTTGTATATACAGAGTTTGATTATTATTACTGTTTGCAGGTTACTTGCAGAAAAGATAGAGGTTGGGGTGAGAGCAACACATTTGCTCACCATAATAGTTTATATTTATACAATTTTTACTGACACATCGACCTGGAAGCCGCATGAACCAAAACAAAACAAATCACCACCTACTGGAACTTACATAAGTGAATACAAATATTTTACATTATATCTAAACAAATGCAAGCACTTCAGCATATTGTTATTAATGATGGAAATTATACAGTGCGCTAAGTATTCACATATTCTTGTGCAGTGTAGGCGTGGGCGATATACTGCTGATCAAAAGGTATATGGAACTGAAAATATTAGCTATCTGAAGATGGGCATGGTAGCCTAAAACCGATTATGGCAGTTAAATAAAACATTTTAAAAGGTGTATGTGACTGGTTGCGTCAGTCACCAACTACCACTAACAATCATGTTTCACTACATCCAATATGGATAACATAACATAATAATTACATGAAATCAAGGTGTGAAGCAACAACTGTACCTGATACTCTTCACTTGTGAAATTAATCTTTAACAAATCGCATTTCAGAATTTATCCTTCTCTGTAACTTTATACCTGTGCTATGCAAGCTGTTTTCGACCGCTCAGTAGTACAGCTGACACTCGACTCCCTCAACAGGTTCTCTTGGAATGCTGCAGCGACGACATTGCTATTAGGAACCAAAGATCACAGTACTTGTACTTAGAACATCTGCGGAAGAACATATCGACTCTCACAAACTCTGTTAGAAAGCTATCCATAATACACTACACTTATGAAATTCAATATATTGAATGAAAATAGAACATACGTGACTCTTATTGAATATAAAAAATAAGTTAGAAATCTTACATTACCCCCACCCACATTACCGATTAGGTCTTCGTAGGATGTTTCTTACAAATTGGAAGGAACAAATAACAAATTCTGACAGAAAATAGTAGAAAAGAGATAAAAGAAGTATTTACATAGAAATCCTGAACAAAAGTATGGTTAGAATGACGTTGACAGTAAGAAAAAGTTATTTCATTTCCAATACATAAGATACTAGTAATGAAATTAGATGTTTGATTACATGAGTTATGTGAGCATAGGATATGACCTAACTAAAAAATATTTAAGTAGCAAAAGATGTAGAACAACGTGAAATCGATTTCCAGCCGGTGCAGGTGCAGCAAGATATGTGGAATGTGTTCATTAATGATACTCTACCAATCCATTATTTGCGATGATGCAACTGCTGATAGCTCATATATACCACCAGACCAGCACTGTAATTTATAATGCTATGAATGTCCAGTTCCTTTCTGATGACAGAACAAATCATCATATTTGTACATTGAATAGCACATTATTCAGTCGATTTGTAATAATTTCCTTTGTCACAGGTGTGTGTGTGTTTTGCCAGTGATAGTAGTATCCCTGGCAAGTCCACAAGGCTTATATCAAACATAATAGGACATATTTTATAATCCAATATTGAGTAAGCCATACAGTGCATAAGAGAATGCTTGAAACATGAGGAGTGACATGTATGATAACATATGCCTAGGCTGATATAAGTAAATTTTTCTTAGAAACTTAGTGTAAAAATCTTAGTATAATCATCCATAAGTGATCAAGTAAATCTGCACATGCAGCGTAATCATAACAGTAGAAACAAGCAAAAAATTGTGTTCCTAAGTACTGTAAAAGGAAAAGGTTTCAACTGTTACAAAACAAGTGGGAAAAAAAATATATATACCAGTAAACGTCAAAATATTATCTATTAATAATTAATGGTAAGAAAGAATGGAAAGGAAATATTCTTTGTGTGCACAAGCTAAGATAATTTTTTTTGCTAGTTTACCCAACTATACATCGAACAAAAGCCACTACTAACAAGTACAAACATATACAGGGTGAGTCACCTAACGTTACCGCTGGATACATTTCGTATACCACATCAAATACTGACGAACCGATTCCACAGACCGAACGTAAGGAGAGGGGCTAGTGTAATTGTTTAATACAAACCATACAAAAATGCACGGAAGTATGTTTTTTAACACAAACCTACGTTTTTTTAAATGGAACCACGTTAGTTTTGTTAGCACATCTGAACATATAAACAAATACGTAATCAGTGCCGTTTGTTGCATTTTAAAATGTTAATTACATCCGGAGATATTGTAACCTAAAGTTGACGCTTGGAACTTCCGACGTTCAGTTGCGTGTTGTAACAAACACGGGCCACGGTCGGCGAGCAACATCTGCAGGCACGATGACGACCGTTTTTACTAGTGTGGCTGTAGTGCACTGTTGTGGTTTGGTCTAGCTGTCGCAGTGTCCGCATGTAGCGCTTGCTGCTATTGTTATTCTGCATTCGTCTCCGCACGCAGACCAACTGTAGTACACCGTGTTACCAGACGTCTGTGATAGTGTAGTGTCGTAGGAACTGTGACCATGGTGTATTCGAACTCTGAAAAGGCGGAGATGGTACTCATCTATGGCGAGTGTCGACGAAATGCAGCTGAAGCCTGCAGGGTGTACCCGGACAGAGAGCATCCAACGTGCCGCACATTGTAAAACATGAGTACACATGAGTACACGGGACATTGCGAGAGCCGGTGGACTGAGTCAAAGTAGTGTCATGCGCATACTGCATCGTCACCGCTTTCACCCGTTTCATGTGTCGCTACATCAGCAATTACATGGTGATGACTTTAATCATCGAGTGCAATTCTGGGCATTAACAGAGAATGCGTTGCAGTTCTACCTGTTTACCGATGAAGCAGGTTTCACAAACCACGGGGCAGCGAATCTACGTAACATGCATTGCTGGTCCGTGGACAATCCTCGCTGGCACAGACAGGTAGAGCGACAGCGACCGTGGACTGTAAATGTATGGTGCGGAATCATTGGCGACCACGTCATTGGTCCTCACTTCATTGCAGGGGCCCAAACAGCTGCAACATACATCGCGTTTCTACAGAATGATCTGCCAACGTTGCTCGAAAATATCCCACTGGAAACGCGTCGACGTATGTGGTATCAGCATGATGGTGCACCTGCACATTCCGCAATTAACACTAGGCTGACCCTTGACAGGATGTTCGACGGGCGTTTCATAGGACTTGGAGGACGCATAAATTGGCCAGCCCGTTCTCCTGATCTTACACCTCTGGATTTCTTCCTGTGGGTTACGTTAAAGGAGAATGTGTACCGTGATGTGCCTACAACCCCAGAGGATATGAAACAACGTATTGTGGCAGCCTGCGGCGACAATACACCAGATGTACTGAGGCGTGTACGACATCCATTATGTCAGAGATTGCAACTGTGTGCAGCAAATGATGGCCACCACGTTGAACATCTATTGGCCTGACATGTCGGTACACACTCTATTCCACTCCGTAATTGAAAACGGAAACCACGTGTGTACGTGTACCTCACCCCTCATGGTAATGTACATGTGCGTCAGTGAAGAAGACCAATAAAAAGGTGTTTGCATGTGGACGTAATGTGCCGTTTCAGTCTCTTCTGTACCTAAGGTCCATCACCGTTCCCTTTGGATCCCTACGTAATTCGGTGCTCTCCGATACACACGATCGAACAGCGGAGGAGTGGTACTCAAGCGTCAACTTTAGGTTACAATATCTCCGGATGTAATTAACATTTTACAATGCAACAAACGGCACTGATTACGTATTTGTTTATATGTTCAGATGTGCTAACAAAACTAACGGGGTTCCATTTACCAAAAAAAACGTAGGTTTGTGTTAAAAAACATACTTCCGTGCACTTTTTTATGGTTTGTATTAACCAATTACACTAGCCCCTCTCCTCACGTTCGGTCTGTGGAATCGATTCATCAGTATTTGATGTGGTTTACGAAATATATCCAGTGGTTATGTTAGGTGACTTACCATGTATATAGCACATGTAAGGACAGTAAACGAACTAACTACAGACACATAACGACAGGGAACAACTATAGTTGGACTAATTCATGAAAAGATTATTGAATGTATTCAGAGAGTTGGCTCTAAGAAAACTACGTTTAGAATATCGTTAGTCACCAATCAGTCACACAAAAAATATTGAAATATTGTTCTATGCTAACAAAGAAAATGAGAAAAAGGTAAATCTGGTACTACCAAATTAACTTAACTTACTGATGTTATAAATGATCTGTTTAGTTCCTTCACCTTCAGCATTTCTGTTTAAATAGTATCATTATGGAAACAGAATAGGCCTTAAGTAAAGATTGCACAAAGAAAACAGACACAGTTTATGTAACAAACATATCCCTTCAGTGCACTGAACTTATAAGAATTCTCATTTTCTTGTTAACCTCTCATCACATCTTCCATTATAAACATATACTATTTATTACCATTACCTCTTGTATTTTCTCCTCATTTCTCGTATTACCATAGTTTCATATGGCTTTAGTGTCATACACATTTGACCACTACAAAATAATGCATTTACTTCTTTCCCTTGTTTCCTCTGTCAACATTCTACACCTCACATCTTCAATAACACCTTTACTTCATTAGCTTATTTCTTCATTTATATTCCACAATACTATATTATTCATTTACCTCCACATTAGGGTTCTGTACCTCAATCGGTAAAACTGGAATCCTTATAGAATCACTTTGTTGTCTGTCCATTTTTCTGTCTTCTGACTGTTGAAAACTTTTTCTTAGGAACAGGCATAAGTATTGAGCTGAAATCTGTGTTACATATTAATGTCCACAGACCCTTGGCGATGTAAAAAAGTAAAGCTTTTCAGTTAGTGAAATCAAAAGATATGGCCATTTATGTCACATGTTTTGATACTCGTAAACCCGCTCATTAAAACCTATAGGGTACTTCCCCTTGACGCAGGTCATGAAGGTTGGTAAGAAGGAAGATTTCACGGTACAATTAAAGGAAACGAATAAACGAATGAGAAAATTGAGAATCTGTGATTACATCATGCAAGAAATATTTCTTTTGGCATTTGTCATCCAATTTCAAACTTGAAAATAAAATATTATCGAAAGTCTTACAATCCTGGGACCGATACCTAGCGAATATCAATTTCGATAACAGGCTAAACTCGTGAGATACTCGATTCCCGCAATGGGTGATATATATATATATATATATATATATATATATATATATATATATATATATATATATATATATATCCTGGTCACAAGATGACTAACAGAAATGGTATAAGACTCGTCAATCTGTGTCGATGCTTCAATCTTCAGATAATGTCAACATTTCACAAACACAAGCCAAGTAAACTGAATACTTGGCGATCACCAGGCAATGCGTGTGGAGAAAAACAGACTGATCATGTAGCAATCTCTAGGAGACCAATTAAGGAAATAATGAATGTTAAAGTACAGGGAGGTGCCCAGTTTGACTCGGATCATTACCTCTCCAAGATCAAAATGAATTTCATCCCTCTCAATAAGGCTGTCTCAGTGAGCGATCCTACTCGCACCTGGACACATTCGTTTTATCATTTTATTTCTTCAAAATCATCTACAATACAAACAGTGTGATGGGTCAAAATTATTGTATCGGTTTTCGTGTCCCCGCGATTTAATTTTATGTTTTCAACTTATTGTAATAGCCGTCAGAAAGTCAGATAACTCAAGGAAAAGCATGTGATATTTAACATTTCATCGTAAGTAAAGTCTCCGCTGATGAACATCTTCTAGAGAAAATTCGCACTGTGTCCAGCCATGCACGTGTTCGACAGAGACGGGAAAGATCATCCGCGCAATGTTGGCCGACAGCAGAGGTTGGGCGCGCCAGGGATCATCCTGGGCGAGTTGACCGCTGGAAGAACGTCTGACGGCCACGAGATTCTGTATTTCAGTTGCTAAGAAAAAGTGGTAGCGCCCTACATTTGTCTGAATTAACGGTTCAATTATGGTACTGAAGGGGTTTTGAGTCAGCCGCTATGGAGGAGCTGAGGGGATAGTGAACTTGGGTCGGTATGTGGTGCTGCATGTGAGTTACGACATGTTTACAAGTGTTGTGCTCGATACCTACCTGGATTAAATTGTATTGATTCTTTCGTCCGTGGGAGATTTTCCGTGATTTTGTTGAAAAAATATAAGAAATTGGTTTCTATCTGAGCTGTATTTGAAATGCAGGGTTTGAAGGTTGAGTAAGTTATCTAGGGCATGATGAGTACTGTGTAATCATTTTCTGAATCTTGTCCGAGTCGGGCTGCTCGTATTGTATGTGACATTTAACTAAAGTTCAAGTGATTATAAGTTGGTACGGGCTTAGTGAAGAGTTGCTTATACGCTGTATCAGTATTTAACAGAATTCACGAGTCTTTAAAATACGACTTTGACTATAGTAATTTTGTCTGAAATGGTCCGTGCTGTGTTGCTTGAGACATTAGTTAATGCACACACTAGTGGATTTGGGTGTTGCAAATGGTTAAGGGAGATTTGTGAAGAAACACTCTAACGTAGCTGAGTGTCAGATGTGAATGCAATTTTTTGAGCACAGAGTCGTATTACGAGGTAGTAACGTTTGTGTTTGTAAAGTAATTGCTTATTGAGCATTTTCCCGGAGCTTTGAATTCAACAGTTGTTATCCTGTCGAAATTTATTATTGCTTTATATCTTTGCCATGTTTCTTTTTAACTAACCTTCCTTCAATTTTTTATGATGCCCATCGTTACAATAATCATTACTTTCCATATTGTTTGCTGATCCTCCAAAACATGATGTCACCTTATGTCCACATTTTACTTTACTGAAATCCACCTATTCCTCTTGACTACACAATGACAAGGTCCCTTACAACTTCTACCTACAATATTCTGTACTTTCCCTTACATCTTCTCTTCCTTTTGTCTACTTCTCTTTATTTCATAATCCTCTCATCATTCCTTACTTTACCTTATGCATTTCGTCATTAGCTATTGTTCTGACCTATTGCGTCGTCATTTCACTAATTACCTAATACTTTTCCTCATCATTGTCCACCAAAATTCATGAGATCATCCAGTAATCACTTCTCACTCTCAAACGCACACATCGCAAAACACTCTCACTTCTCAATTACTCTCCTCCACGTACTTACGATGCATAATTAATTCCTTCCTATCTTCAATCATTGTCTCTAAACATCAATAAAATACTCAAAATTGCCACACTATCACCCCGTTCTTGCTTTCCACAAACAGTTATCTTATTCTTGTTGATTTCCAAACATTCGTCTGCCACAGACCTACTTTGTCGACATCAGGCAGTATGTCACTTTCGGGTAATGTAGAGAAATCGGGTTGTAACTACTCTAATTTTTATCTGGATAATTCGACAGATAAAGAGTTGTTTCTGACACATACAAAGGATAGTAGTAGAGTTGGAAGCAGTTCAGAAAAATAAAGATAAAAACAGCACTGCAACAGCTTGGAACGCTATGCACTTCACTGCAAATTTTCATTTTTTCTTTTTTGCGAAAATTATTGACTGTTTTAGGTGTCACGAAACGAAAGCAACTGAAACTGCTATTCTTTAGTGTACTCGTATGCTCCTGCTTTCGAGAGAAGGCCTACGTGCCGTAAGTATCTATACTCATTTAAACTGTTTGCGTCAGAATGACCAAAATCATGAGCATTTCTAACTCTATTGCGTTTTCTTTTGGTCTGTGTAAGCTGATCAAATTTCACATTTACTCTCTGTTTCTGTTGCTATTTAACATTCATCTGACGATTCACAAATTGTTTCAAAGCTTTACATTTTGCTGCTTCCGGAAAATGAACCGGTAAACTATTGTCTGAATCCCTGTCTGTGCTGGTAAACAGATGTCACTTTTACAGTATGTTTGTCATCTTTCGCAGAAGTAGTACCCAATCACTGGATTAGTATAATATCTCAGTGGAAAAGACGATGAATGGATCAAACGAAGAGATAAAAGTATAGTTAGAAAATTTGCCAGCTCAGATTGAGAAAGGAGTTCATGATGATTTTCAGTCAATAAGGAACAGTACTGAAACCAGATCCTATAATAAAGAAGTAGAACAGCATCGACAGAACGAAACGCATTCGGAAACAGATAAAACGGTAGACGACACGCTTTCAAATATTGAAACAAATCAATTTAAGGCCAAAGAGTATCTGTTAACGAAAACAGATAACGTAGCGCTGGGTACTGCGATCATTCAAGTAAATGAACAGAACGTGCAAGCCCGTGTTACTATTCGTGAAACACATGAGCACAATGGAGTACTGAAATTACAATCAGAAACAGAGAAAGAACAATGATGATTGTCCAGTCTGTGTTGAAATCACGAATCGTCATCGCTTAACCGATTAAACTTTATTCCTGTGTTGCTCTGTCAAGCAACGGATAGAAACAGCTACTGCGGACTATTGGACTTTATAATCAGTTTTTTTAATAGTTTTAACATCTGTATATAAACATCTGCTATACTGTATGAATTGGTCAATTAATTATGTACACATTTAGTGTACATATCACATCGATGAAGCCGGCCGCGGTGGCCGAGCGGTTCTAGGTTAGTTAGGTTTAAGTAGTTCCAAGTTGTCGGGGACTGATGCCCTTAGATGTTAAGTCCCATAGTGCTCAGAGCCGTTTGAACCATTTGAACATCGATGAAAGAATCGTTTATTGTTAGTATTAAAAGAAGTAGTTGTTGATAGAGCAGTTTTTGTCATTCATAGATCACTTTTACGAGGACACAGGACATGTCATGATATTTAACAAGAACAAAAAAGCGTTATCAATGTATCCAGGCATCATCATTCTTAGTCCAGTTGGACAAGGATGGGGCAGTTTGTCGGCGGTGTCTTATAATTTGGAACCATCCCGGAATTTGCCTGAAATAATTGTGGGAAACCACAGAAAATCTAAATGAGGAGGGCAAGATAAATATTGGAACGTCCACCTCCTGAACGGCCAGTCTGTTGTAAGTTTTCTAGCTTTTTTGGTATTCGAGAAAAGTTATGTGTCATATTCTTATGTGTATATTGGATATTTTTCAAACACAGGCTGTTAAAGTCGATATGTTACAAGCAAAGTGATTGGTAGTAGCATTGTCGTCGCTGTAGCTTTCAAGGAGAGGCTAAATAAGGAGTGTGGGATTGGCTATGCTGCTCAGCGGTCTGAAATATCTTGCAGAGCACTGAGATAAAAATACAGAGGAGGATGAATTTTGAAACATGATTTAGTAAAGATTAATTTCAGAAGAGAAGATTACCAAGTACTGTTCTTGTTGCAATGCTCTTTGCGCGTAATTATGATGTGTTTCACTAACGGAAAGTCTCAGTACGAATTCCCTTTACCAGTTGAGGTTAGTTAATTTCAGTGTTCAGACGCGATTAAGTTATCTATTCACATGGTTTGCCGTCCATTACCTTTTTCAGTAATTAATTTCATGGCAGAGAAATTTTTGCGATAAAGGATATTTTTTTTATAGATCATTGTAATTGATGGGTGAGAACTTTGCCTAGCCACGCCAACTGTTACTCAGCAACATTCTGTAATAGCTCCATACACCACATGACATTGCACTAGATACACCAGAAGATGCATCTTAAAAGTTGCGAAACTGTTTGGTGAATCTCAAATTGACTTCAATAAAAACAGCTACTGAAAACTATTGGACATTCAGTTTTATATTTTGATGGTTTTAAAATCGGTAAATATACACCTGATACACCCTATGAACTGGTCAGTCAGTTACGTATATCTACTTTAGCTGTGACTGCCCCAGCTTTAAAATCATACTAAATGTGAAAGGATATTATGATTTACTGAGCAAACATATCCTGGCGTTTCTCTGTAAACTGTAACAATCATCGGTCTCATACTTTCTAGGAAGACAAGTCTCGTGTTCATCGGGCTAAAAGTGTAATACTTAGTTGACCTCCAAAGTTCTGGGGATTTCACCTCTAAAAACATTCATAACCCTGCGTAATAATTCACAGACCGTCAGACATACAAATAATACGGACGACCTGTGAACATTGCAATGTTATCGGTGACTGGATATTGATATATCCTGCATCGACAAGTGCGTCCACTATGGCGATGTTTCAGAGACCATGACTCGTTTTGTCTGGTGAGGTTACAGGATTCTCTATGTTGTTTGCGACTGGTTGTTTAGATTGTGCTCCGTCGAGGCAAGTTGATTTTAAAACGAGGGTAACGATGTTATTTCACTGATGCCTTTGTGTGAATTTAATTATTCGTTAACATTGCTAAAAATATGTAAGTTGTATGTGGAGGGGGACAATGTAAAGGAAAGGAGCTTTTTATGTCAGCTGCATCGATACCTCATGCGGAATCAGCGGCGACAAGCGAAAATGTCTGCCGGACAGGGACCCTAACGTGGGCTCTCCGGCCTACTAGGCAGTTGCGTCAACCGGTGCACCACCCGGACATAGTGTTGTCGCAACTATAGACACTTTCTCGGCACACATCTCGGCCGACTCGCGTTCCCACCTTCCGCCACCTATCCGCAGACCCATCTATGTCCCCCATGCACGTTACTTTGACACTGTCACAAGCGAATCAATTATATGAATGCATATAATTGATACGCCTCGATGAACAATGTATCTACCACTTTCAGTGCAGATGGTCAAGTACGTATGACCTCCTGTGGGAATTGAAGTATCGAATATGTAGGGAATGGAAGGGGACTGCTGATCTGCTGAGAGGCATGCCGAGATAGCCTGAGTATTTTTTTATTTTTATTTATTTATTTTTATTATTTTAATATTATTACGAGGGCCATTCCAAAAGAAATGCACACTATTTTTATAAAAATACTGTTTTCATTCTGCATGTGTGAAAGTTTTACAGTGTTTAGATACATCCTTCCGCTTGTTTCCAAACTTAGTTCAACCTGTTCCCTTGAGTGGCGCCGTCACACCATGTCTTCAAGATGGCTGCTACACTTGACGTTCGTCAGAAGCAACGTGCTGCCATAGAATTCCTGTGCTGTGAAAACGAGACAGTGGGAAACATCCACAAGAGGTTGAAAAAGGTGTATGGAGATGCTGCTGTCGATCGCAGCACAGTTAGTCGGTGGGCAGGCAGGTTACGTGATGAAAGCGGGCACAGCAATATTGAGAATTGTCCTCGCAGCGGCCGGCCTCGTGCTGCACACACTCCAGACAATGTGCAGAGAGTTAACGAATTGGTGACTGCTGACAGACGCATCACAGTGAACGAATTGTTACGCTACGTTGGGATAGGGGAAGGAAGTGATTGGAGAATACTGAAAGTGTTGAAGTTAAAAAAGGTTTGTGCTGCCAGGTGGGTTCCCAGGATGTTGACAGTGGCTCACAAAGAAACAAGAAAAATGGTATGCGGCGAACTTTTGGAACAGTACGAGAATGGTGGAGATGAATTTCTGGGAAGAATTGTGACAGGTGATGAAACATGGCTCCATCATTTTTCACCAGAGACGAAGAGGCAATCAATGGAGTGGCAAGCAAATTCACCCAAGAAAAAAAATCAAAACCACACCTTCTGCTGTAAAAGTTATGGATACCAAGAGGTTGGTCCAGAATTTTACCGTGCGGGTATATCGGAGCTGGTTCCAAGATGGCGTAAGGCAGTTGAGAGGGACGTAAATTATGTGGAGAAATAAAAATATTGTTCCTAAAGGATGTAGAATAAAAGATGGATTTAAAAAAAATAGTGTGCATTTTTTGGAATGACCCTCGTATATTCCGCCTAGGCCCAAAATGGACAACGTAGTTTGACGGTGGCAGTGAGTCCACCTTTCAAACAATTTGGTGATTTTATAATTCTGTGGTTTTATCGAATTGGGCTGTGTGTCTTTTCTCTTCCAATATTTTCTCATATTTTTCCATAGCAAGAAGGAAGATCATGCTGTGACTCGAAACTGAGTGTGTTTCATTCTCGTTTTTATTACATTTAATGTTCAGCACACAACGTAAATTCAATCCCCCGACCAAAACATGGGTGACTGAGAGATTGACTTAATACGGGTGTAATTGCAAACACATGCAACTGGGTGAATTCAGGTGGACTATATTGGTTTAGCTTTGCGGACGAAAGACCTGGAAACAGCAGCTGAATTCAGGTTTCAGAGCTGGCTTGCATCGGGGCTTTATCTGCGCTGGTTTTGGTAACAGGCAGCCTTGCGATTGGCTCTTCTCGAGCTATGTGTGAGGGACGCGTTCGTTCGAATTTCAGATGTTGAGCTGATGGAAAATTTTTGAGAACGAGTAAACAGGCGTCGTCATTCCTGTCTTCTGACTGGAGGAGATGTTTGGTACTACTGAAGAGTTCGTCTTGCTTGATTGGTCAAGTTTACCACCTCCAGGTTTCTAAGTGTCTGTACTCGGAGGCGATGTAGATTAGTTATTAACCAGAAGTTTAGCGAGACGTGGAGGACTGGAGTCGCAGAGAAGTCTTTGTGCTGCTGTGTGGTGAGTATACACTAATGAGCCAAAACAATATGACCACTGCCCACAGCGAGGCTGTATGCTGCCCGGTGGTCCTGAGGGCACGTGATGCAGTAAGAGAAGCATATGAGCGGAGCAGAGACGAATGGAGACTAATTCTAGCGACGCAAATGCGGAAATCAGCCGACTCAAACGACTTCGACAAAAGCCAGATAGTTGTGTCTCAGTGCCCGGGAGCGAACGAGCTGGTCAGCTGTTCGCGTGCTACTGTCGTCAGCATCTATGGAGAGTATTCGAAGAATACTGAAACCACGATGGACGACAAGAAGGTGGACGTCCACAACTCATCACATAACATAGGGATCGAGACTTGCCCTCTCTTCAAAGCAGCGTAGGTGGCAATCTGTGGCAGCTCTGACGACAGAGTACAGTGGTAGTGCAGGCACAAATGTTTTGGAGCACACCGTTCAGGGGACCCCTATGTGTTCCCATGTTGACCCAACAATATCGTCAATTACGAGTACAGTGGGCACAGGATCACAAAGATTGGACCGCGGACCAATGGAATTGTGCCGCCTGGTCGGATGAATCCAGTTTATTGTTAAACCAGGTCGATGGTCTTGTCCAGATACGCCGTCATCCAATCGAGCGGCTGTTTGAAACAGACAGCGCGCCTTGGACACAGGTCGGTGGAAGCAGTATTATGTTATGGGGGTATTCAACTGGACTTCCATGGGACTTGTGATAGTAATCGAAGGCACCATGACAGCTGTTGACTGCGTGAACATTATTAGAGACTACTTGTAACTCCCTATGTCTTCCTCAACAGCGATGGCACATTGCACGACCTTGCAACTGACTTATGCGGTCAGTTCCAGAGGGATCTACAGGCAAAATGATAAGGTACACGAACTTTGAACTGACTTACTCAGCCAGTTACAAATGGATGTAGAGCTTCTTGCAGACCCAAAGTGATATGTTACATGCCCTTCGAATTGACTTACCCAGCCAGTTGCAGAGGGACCTATATGTTATTGGAGTCATGAAATGACGTGTTACGTGACCTTCGAGCTGACTTACCTGGCCAGCTGCAGAGGGACCTACAGCTTATCACAGCCCCAAAATGATATGTTACACGACCTTTGAACTGATTTACCTAGCAGTTACAGAGGGTTATATAGCTTGTCACAGCCCTGAAATGATACATCATACACCTTTGAGCTGACTTTCCTGGCCAGCTGCGGAGCGAACTACAGTTAATCACAGATCTGAAATGATACGTTACATAACCTTTGAAATAACTTATACAGTCAGTTGCAGATGGACCTACAGCTTATGCAGCTTTAAAATGATACGTTACACAACATTTCAACTGACTTACAGGCCAGTTACGGATGGAACTTCGGATTATCACAGCCTCAAAGTGATACACAACACGACCTTTGAATTGACTTACCTGGTCAGTTGCAGAGTGAGATGTAGGTTATCGCAGCCCTCAAAATGGTGCATGCCACGAACTGTTATGATGACGACGAACGAGTCGTCGCCAATGTTGACTAGTAGCTAATGCTAAATAGAAACATATAAATAACAGCAGGTTTGTCAGTAACGTCGATAACGTGCTGGCTGCATGGTCTGGACCTGCAACGACTAAAATAATTAGAAGTCGTTGGTAAAAAATAATGTATATTGTACTTAACTGGTTGTACAGGATTCTTCTTGGCTGCAAACATATAATTATAAACAGATATATATTGAGGCCTCACTTGGGCCATACGTTACTAAGTGCCCTGTTAGAGGTTGCTTCCTATCAGCTGAAGGCTATGCTACTTTCCTACTTGACGTCCCGAGCAAGAGTGGACGAGAGCTCGCTAGAAACTTGATGCACGCCGCGGAGCGGCGCTGACGGCGCTGGTCGCGACTCGTGGGTCCAACGATACTAATACGGACCGCGGTCGATAACTGCAACCCCTAACAAGTGTGGTATCGAACGTTGATACCACACGACCTTTCAACTGACTTAGCTGGTCAGTTGCAGAGGGATCTAAAGCCAAAATGATACATAAATTTTGAAATGACTTTCCCGAAAAAGTTACAAATGGATGCACAGATTAATGTAGAAGTGATACGTTAAACGGCCTTCGAGTTGACTTAACCAGCCAGCTGCACAGGGACCTATATCTTATCGCAGCCCTGATATGACATGTCACATGACCTTTGAACTGACTTACCTGGCCAGATGTAGATGGACCTACAGCTTATCGCAGTCCCAAAATGATATGTTACATGACCTTTGAACTGATTTACCTAGCCAGTTAGAGAGGGTCGGGCAGCTTATTACAGCACCGAAACGATCCATTACTGATCTTTTAACTGACTTACCTGGCCACTTGCAGAAGGACTTACAGATTGTAGCCGCAAAATGATACATTACAGAGGTTTGATCTGACTTGATACAGTGGTCGAAATAAATGTTGCGTATTGCTTTATCGTTAGTACTGGGAGTAAGAGGAAACAAAACTGTTCTGCTCTGTCAGGTACAGTCGCAAGACAATAAAAGGAGTTAAACAGATTTCGACTTGGTAAACACAAACAAAAAAATTAAAGACAACCTTACAACAGGTTCGGCTGCAAACTTAACTGTTTTTTGACACTGTCAATTTATATAACACATTGTTTATTCAGAATGAGATTCTCACTATGCAGTTGAGTGCTCATGTGAATCATCCCGGCAGATTAACACTGAGTGCCGGACTGAGACTCAAACTCGGTTCGTTTACCTTTCACATGATCTAATTTGGGCCGACTAAGCTACCGAAGCGAACCTTACGTCCCATCCTCACAGCTTTACTTACTCCAGTACCCGGCCGGAGTGGCCGTGCGGTTCTAGGCGCTACAGTCTGGAGCCGAGCGACCGCTACGGTCGCAGGTTCGAATCCTGCCTCTGCATGGATGTGTGTGATCTCCTTAGGTTAGTTAGGTTTAATTAGTTCTAAGTTCTAGGCGACTGATGACCTCAGAAGTTAAGTCACATAGTGCTCAGAGCCATTTGAACCATACTACAGTACGTTATCTCCTACCTTCCAAACTTCACATAAGCTCTCCTGTCTTGCAAATTTCGCAGAAGTGCTTCTGCGAAGTTTAGAAAGTAGGAGATGAGTACTGGCGGATGTAAATCTGTGAGGATGTGTGGTGAGTCGAGGATGGGTAGCTCAGAAGGCCCAAATTAGAGCAGGGAGAGTAGATACAAATACTTTGAACATCTTCCGTAGGTTACAATATGCGAACGTCTACCTAGCGCCACACAGGATGTTTCAGTTATGACAATTACGACACAATGGCTCGCAGCATTATGGGGACTCCCGGCTACTTCGTTAGCACAGGAATGTTGTTCAAAGTTCGATGTGAATCCCTCACCTCCACCAAGGAGAGGGGACGACTGGGGCTATTAATCGTTTACGACAGAACTGTGGCCCCATTCGCCAGTTCACATTTACTGTTACGGCATCGTTGCTCCACCATCCACACGAGATTGCTGCTGTGATCGCTGGCGCCGGCCTCCCTCGAATCCCTAGTGTCGTTACAAAACATCCCGACATCGTTCGTCTACCTTGTGAGCTTTCCCGACTCCACTCTTGGCGACGGCAAAGGAGATCTATCGCGTGCTGCAATGGAGGCGATAACCGAATGTGGCTGATACGGAATACACCAACGTCCGATGGCCTTTCGTGTGGTGAGTATTCCAGGCAGCCATGCTCGACCCTGACGTCCAGTCTACTTGGTATGTGACAGTCGATAGGAAACAGCTCACTCAGGAACATCTGTATAAAATACGCATGGTGGAGTCTCCCAACTGCGTGCAGTGTGAGGTGATAGACACGGACGAACACCACCTTAGACGCAGACAGGTCGCGGCTGTCTGATACTTCGTCAAATTAGTGTTGGGTTTTGTACGGCAGGTAACACCGATACATATCACCATTAAAACTCTTCTTCTTCTACACGAGATTTTATATCCGACGATCAAGATTGAACTACAAGTAGGAACCCATTGCGAAATAGTTAGGAACTCCAAATATGGACAATATTTTTTTGATCTACCTTTGGAGTGCACTACAAAGCTCACCGCGCAGTTGCTTCTTCCCTGGCGAGAGACGATGAACTTGTAACGTAAGTGACTTTAGAACGAACAATGACGACCCAGTAAGATATATGGGATGATACAGCACGATGATCTAACGACGCAGGGCCCTAGTTGTAATTACTGGTGCAGTTAATGTTCGTTTTCTTTCAGTCGGAGGGCAGACGTCACTTTTTTCTTTTCTTTTCTTTTTTTTTTTTTTTTTTTTAAAAAAAGAGCACTTGTCTGCCAAAGTCAAAACTCGAATTCGAATCTCGCTCCGGCACAAAGTTTTAACCTGCCAGGAAGTTTCACATTGTTTATTAACAAACTGGCCCTCCTGCTATTGGAGACACTTTTGAATGCGGTTAGGCGTTTCTCCTTACCAATCTGTCAAGATAAGCCTGTTGAATGTTGTACCGTTCATCCACAGCGGCCTGTATACTGCCCTGTAAGGTCTCTGGTGGGACAGGAAGATTGGAGGCCGCTCGTTTTAGCATGGCCCCGTTTACTCTCCATGCAGCTGAAATAAGGAGAATATTCCACCAGGAAGGTGTTTACAAGACTGTGGAGATGGGCCGGCCGCGGTGGCCGTGCGGTTCTAGGCGCTTCAGTCCGGAACCGCGGGACTGCTACGGTCGCAGGTTCGAATCCTGCCTCGGGCATGGATGTGTGTGATGTCCTTAGGTTAGTTAGATTTAAGTAGTTCTAAGTTCTAAGGGACTGATGACCTAAGATGTTAAGTCCCATAGTGCTCGGAGCCATTTTTTTGTGGAGATGGGTGCGTGAATTGTCGTCTATCAGCGTGAATCCCATAGCAATTTGTTTACCAAATGGATCAGCAATGCGTGCTAGGATGTTGTCCCAGTATTTTACACCATTCACCCTCTCATGTGTAGGCACAAGAAGTGTTCTGCGGCAATACATGATTCCACCACAAAACATGACTGAACCGCCTTGATAAGTGTGGCGGTCGAAGATACAGTTAGGTTATGAACATTGTCCTCGTCGTCGCACGAATTTCGGTATTGTCACGGTGAAGACTGACACAGGCCTCATCAGAAGAGAGAATTGTGTCACACTGCTGCCTAGTCGACAAGGTGTGGTGTGGTGTCGTGCCCACGCGTTTTGAGCCGCTCTCCGAGCCCGATATACAGGAGGAGGCTTGAGACTTCTGACACGCTCATTGAGCCTATTTCGTACCATTTGCATTGACAGCTGCATTCCTGTAGCCGTTTGGGACTGCCACCATAGATGTGTAGCATTGTGTTGAGGATTTCTACTTGCTCTTACACGCATATACCGGTCCTGCACAACTGTTGCTTTTCTTCCGCGTCCACTTCTCGGACGATTCGCAAGTGCTACTGTCGCTAGAAACTTGTCCCAGATTCTAGAGACATCACTTTGACTCACAGTGGCCTTCGTTGTGCCATCCACATGTCTCATTCACTTTTCCATTAAAGGGACTGTAAGGAGCCTCTGATCGTACGTTACTGTTGTCCGAACCATACTGAAACAACAGAACGCTTGTAACAACACACTACACAAATACTGCATGTTTACAGGTGACACAGTTGACGTAGACTGCCCATACTGTCCCCTCACAGTAAAAACATAGACTGTTTCAGCTAGAATTACATTACAAACAATCCAATATATTGATATCATAACTTATTTCTGGACAACACCGTTTCCATTTAAAGTTTTGGCAATAGGCAACATTTATTTTGACCATTGCTTTTTCACATTAACAAATGCTGCCCGAGATGAAATAAGTGAAAAGTGACAAATAAATATCCTAAAATAGAGGAGGGATCGAAACCGGTGTCTGCCGGTGTAACACGGAGACAGTGGATGTATAGAGACGGAAAGGTTAGGAATGGATAGAAAGAGGTGGAATACCGGAGTAAATCAGTAGAAACAATGATGACTTATAAAACGGAATTTACTAGTAAGGTATTTCCCTTTTCCATTCTATGACAACGCCCTGCCTTGTAGATACAGTCTGTCATTTACTAAAGTACTGAAATTTACTGGCAGCTTTGCTTTTATCCATTGTCATTTTGTTGTAAAGCAGCCCTTTAGACTGATATCGAAAATGAAGCTAACTTAAACGTGGAGAAACATCATATCAGAGCGTACTGACGTTTGCGGTAGTCAGCAAGTGCGTACATGTAAAACATGACACGTCTGCATTTGTTACACAATTTAATCGTGCATAACTTATGCAAATTGGATGCTATATAAGCAGCTGTACGATTTGTGTGTTCGAATAGTGTGAACTGCACTTTTTCTGCATTCATCGGTATACGGATCTTCGTCACGTTGTTTCTGTTATTTATCATGCTGGTGTTGCAGCAACTAGGAAAAGCAGAGAAACACTTGAGCCCTGTATTAGCAAACACTGGCCTCTCCCCAGCTGACGGACCTGGGTTCAGGGCACGAGGCGTTTCTCTTGGCCGTTGCAGTACGCGCGCGAGCTTGGCCCGGCTCTATTATGAATTAAACAGTAGCCGCTACGAGCCAGTAAGACGATGGATGCATGCGGAGATAAATTAAATTGCTTCTATTACGGCGCAGCCGATATCAGGCATGTAGCAATCATTTTTTCGTCATATTCTCCCTCTCCTGCCTCCCTCCCCCTCCCCTACGCTCCTCTCCCACCGTCCTCCCAGAAAGATTAGATAGAAGGATTTCTACCTCCGAGACAATTATCTCCCGGTAAATGTTGCGGCTCGGCGGATTGAGACCGTCAGCTTCTTGGGGTGGAGAAGGTGATGGTGGGGGGGGGGGGGGGGAGAAAGAGAGATGCAGTGTGGAACGAGAGGGAGAAACAGCAGATAGGGCGGTTGGAGGTAGGGGAGGGGCAGATCAGCAGCTGATCCGGGCTACCGCCGTGGGCAGTAAGGCCGAGTTCGCATCGCCCATCGTGATAGACCGAAACAAGGAGGAGGCCTCCCAGCATCAAACAGCGACCGCCGCCGCTAAGGGCTCAAACAGGGAGAAAGAGAGAGAGAGAGAGAGAGAGAGAGAGAGAGAGAGAGAGAGAGAGAGGGGGGGGGGGGAAGGAGGGAGGGAGAGAGAGAGGTCCACGTGATCGACCTGAGACAGATGTACCGAGTGATCAAAAAGTCAGTATAAATTTGAAAACTGAATAAATCACGGAATAATGTAGATAGAGAGGTGAAAATTGACACACATGCTTGGAATGACAAGGGGTTTTGTTAGAACCAAAAAAAAAACAAAGTTCACAAAATGTCCGACAGGTGGCGCTAGACAGCAAAACCGTCATTGACGGCGCATGACAATCGTGTATAAAAGGAGCTGTAATGAGAGAGAGAATCAGATGCGCCAGCAGTCGCAGCATGTTGACGTTACCTGAGAAGCTGCTTTTAGTGAAGCTGTATTATCACAATGGGGAATGTGCTAGTTCAGCGTTATGATCCTATCGCCATAGGAAGGGGATTCGAACGGGTAAAGGTCCGTTGACAAATGCGGCTGTGGTGAGAATGATTTCGAAGTTCGAAGCCACAGGTTGTTTAGGCAATAGACCCCGTAGTGGCCGACCGAGCACAAGGCGTAATGCTGCTGAGACAGTTGAGGAAATGGTTCAAATGGCTCTGAGCACTATGGGACTCAACTGCTGAGGTCATTAGTCCCCTAGAACTTAGATCTAGTTAAACCTAACTAACCTAAGGACATCACAAACATTCATGCCCGAGGCAGGATTCGGACCTGCGACCGTAGCGGTCTTGCGGTTCCAGACTGCAGCGCCTTTAACCGCACGGCCACTTCGGCCGGCTACAGTTGAGGAAGAAATGGAGACTGTAGCGGGTTCGTCTACGCACGGGAAAGTCAGCGCTCGTGCAGTCGCACGTCGCACCGGCATTCCATACACTACTGTTTGGTTGGCACTCAGGCGTACCCTCCGATGCCATCCGTACAAAATCCATCGGCATCATGAACTGTTACCTGGCGATTTAGTGAAGCGGAAGGCATTTGCGGTGTGGGCGTTTCAGAAGGTGGCGGAAGATGACGATTGGTTGAGTAACGTGTTGTGGACCGACGAAGCTCATTTCACGCTCCGAGGGTCTCTCAACGCCCACAACTACAGAATTTGGGATACCAAAAATCCTAGAACTGTCGTGGAAACTCCATTACACGACGAGAAAGTCACGGTATGGGTTGGATTTACCACATCTACCGTTATCGGGCCTTTTTTCTTCGAGGAAATGCGTGATTCTGATTTTGTAAGTGGACCATGCACCAGGCACAATAAAATTGATAATAAAATTTATTGTGCCTGGTGTATGTTCCATTTTAGCGAGTTTTAACAGGTTCTTTTACTTTTTATTATTCTGATGATGGAAGCTTGACTTCCGAAACGCGTCAATCTTAGTGTTTTACACTATAAACAAGTGGTTGAGCCGATATATTTTTTAACATTGACATTCACAACCACGACCTCTCATCCAGTATGGATACAATCAAAATTAATATGCTCCTATTCGATATTATATAGTTCCTCAAGAGAGATTAAACAGCGAAAATTTTGTAGAAGTCTCTTGAGCAGTTTCTGAGAAAAAGGTTCATTTATTATGTTCTGAAAAACACATTTTTTTAATTCCACAAAATAAAGTTAAACACATATAATCCGAGGAACTTAACTGTAAATGTGTTAATTTCATGTAAAACACGGTACAAAATTTCATTGCCTTATCTTCAAAATTGTGGATTTCGTGCACCCTTTAAAAAGTGTTTTTTTTTCATGAACGTCCTCGTAGCCAGAAATCCAATGGGTTCCGGCCCGATGAATGGGAAGGCCATGTTACCGGACCTCCTTCACCAGTCAAACGCCCGTGAATCGCTGCGGTGAGGCAGGCTCCCACGATCCGTAGAAAATGGAATGGTGTCCCGCCATGCATAAACCAAAGTAGTTGTCTTTCTTGCAAGGGTGACGTTCTTCAATGGCACTGATAATTCATCACGTTGAAAACCTGTTAAACTGTTGAGTAAGGTGTATGGTCCAATTAATTTGTCATTCAAAATTCGTGTCCATACGTCGATACTGAAGCGATCCTAACGCCTCACCTCCCAATATTGCTAGAGCATTTATATTTGACCACACATGTGTGCTGTGGCAGTGTGCAGTGAACTGGAACAGTAAGATGGCTTACCACCGAATACTACACGTTACTCGTCATTAGTAAAATGGCCCATATATCAACTAGTAATTGTTTCAGGACACAAAATTACAAGTGCTTTTCCTCTCGTGGCCAACGGTCGTACAATACTGGTAACAATGGTTCCCGTCATATCATCTAAGTTAAGCGCTGTCAGGCTCGGCTAACACTTGGATGGGTCACCGTGCTCTTGGCAAGCGGAATGCACTCAGCCCTTGTGAGGACAATGGAGTAGCTACTTGACTGAGAAGTAGTGGCACTAGCCATGAAAACTGATTATGGCTGGGAGACCGGTGTGCTGAACACATGCCCGTCCGTGTCTGCATACTGTGACGACGAAGGGTGAGGATGACACGTCGGTCGGGCTGTACCATGGACCTTGAAGGCCTGTTCGGACGGTGTTTGTTTGTTTGTTTTTTCCTTTATTACGTAAACTGAGTGGGGAGGGAGAGAAATGAAAGGAATGGGAAGGAACTGATGGCGTGTATGCCTACCACTGAATATTACACATTACTCGTCACAAGCAAAATGGCCTATATCTCAACAGGGGTTTGTTTCCGGATACAGAATTATAGGTACTTTTCCTCTATTACGTAAAGTGAAGGGGGAATGGCGAGAAAGGAAAGGAAACCGAAGGGAAAGAACTAACGACATCAGCTCCATTGGGACTTTGGCGGAATCAGCGGCAACGATTCAAAATGTGTGCCGGATGAGGACTCGAACCCAGGATCTCCTGCTTACTAGGCAGTTGCGCTTGCCGGACACAGTGTTTGTCCCAAATCCGCGGACTATCTCGGCAAGCTCCCGGAGCGGCTCACATTCCCATGTAACGCTACCTATTTGCAGTCTCCGTCCAAGTCCTCATGCTCTCTAATTTTAGATTCCACGCATTCACATAATATTTTTTTGTTTTGACGGATACTACATCTCGAAGGGGTATGTAACACATTTTTAAGCACGCCGTCTAGATGATGCAGACTTCTGTCTTATTATATACATGAGATATATAAACATATTTAGGGTGGCCGAGTCGTTCTAGGCGCTACAGTCTGGAACCGCGGTCGCAGGTTCGAATCCTGCCTAGGGCATGGATGTGTGTGATGTCTTTCGGTTAGTTAGGTTTAAGTAGTTCTAAGTTCTAGGGGACTGATGGCCTCAGATGTTATTCCCATAGTGCTCAGAGCCATTTGAACCATTTATAAATATATTTGCTGCGAGGACAGTGGCTTCTTAAAAGGAAAGCAGCATTGAAGCATTTCATAGTAGGCTGTTTGCTGAAAGTGGCATGACAAACCAAAATCACGATGTTAGTGAATACATAAATTTAACAACAGTCCAAGCATAAAGCGTTGTCCCTCCTGAAATATTTTAATTCAAGCGTCAAATCGATTCCTTCTAATGATACTAACTGTCTAAGTGCCTACTCGTTATCACCCATTTTGTCCAGATTTGTGGTATATGCAGAGCTTGGTCAGAAATGAGAGACAGCAGTGAGAGGTCCAGGTGGCCAAGTGTCAGTAAAATATAGCATTTTTGGCGCTGGTCGCGTGGCGTTTGACGCAGCGGAAATAGTACAAAATGGCTGAAGCGCGTGACGTTTGTGTCATGCAAATTTACTGCGTGATGTATTGTTGAGCAAATGGCGTGATTGATCAGTTTTACTCTAATCCAAAAAAAAAAGCAACTTAATCTGGAAAACCAATGCGTAATGCAAGTCACTTAGAAGTGAAATAAATAGGAAGTGCAGGGGTGCAAAAGCGAAATGGCTGCATAAAGAAGGTGAAGAAATCAAAAAAGAAATGATGGTCGGAATGGCTGACTCAGCGTATAGCAAACCCAAAACAACCTTGTAGAAACTAAAAGGCAATGGTGATGACAATAAGTGCCCAATGGGAATTCCTCTGTTAAATGCAGAGGAGATGACGGATAAGTGGAAGGAATACACTGAAGTCCACTACGAGGGGGAGAACCTGTCTGATGATGTGATGGAAGCCGGCCGGTGTGGCCGAGCGGTTCTAGGCGCTACAGTCTGGAACCGCGCGACCGCTACGGTCGCAGGTTCGAATCCTGCCTCGGGCATGGATGTGTGTGATGTCCTTAGGTTAGTTAGGTTTAAGTAGTTCTAAGTTCTAGGGGACTGTTGACCTCAGGTGTTAAGTCCCATAATGTTCACAGCCATTTGAACCATTTGACATGATGGAAGAAGAAACACTAGTAGATACAGAAGAGATAGAAGATCCCGTATTAGAATCTGAATTTAAGTGAGCTTTGGAAGACTTAAGATCGAATAAGGCAGAAGGTATAGATAACATTTCATCAGAATTTCTAAACTAATTGGGGGAAGTGGCAACGAAATGAGTATTCACGTTGGTGCGTAAAATGTATGAGCCTGGCGACATACCATCTGACTTTCGGGAAAAGATAATCCACACAGTTCCCAAGATTGCAAGAGACGACAGGTGTGAGCACTATCGCACAATCAGCTTGACAGCCCATGCATTCAAGTTTCTGAGAAGAGTAAAATATACGCGAATGGAAAAGAAAGATTAGATGTGTTACATGACGATCGGTTTGATTTTAGGAAAGACATGGCACCAGAGACGCAGTTCTGACGTTGCGGTTGCTATGGAAACAACAGTGAAGAAAAATCAAGATACGTTCGTAGGATCTGTCGATCCGGCAAAAGTTTTCGACAGTGTCAAATGGTGCATGATGTACGAAATTCTGAGAAGTATAAGGGCAAGTTGCAGTGAAATACGAGTAATATACAATATTTAAAAGAACCGAGAGGGAACAGCGGGAGAATAAGAATGAAGTACTCAGATTAAAAAGGGTGTAAGACAGGACCGTAGTCTTGCGCCTCTACTGTTTAATCCATACATCGAAGAAACAATGATGGAAAGAAAAGAAAGGTTCGAAAGTGGTATTAAAATTCAGGGTGAAAGGATATCAATGAGAAGATTCGCTGACGATCTTCTACACTCGAATTACAGGATCTGATGAATAGAATGAATAGTTTAATGAGCACAGAATATGGACTGACAGTAAATGAAAGAAAGACAAAGGTAATGACAGGTAGCGGAAATGATAACAGCGAGAAGCTTAACATCAGGATTGGTGATCACGAATTAGGTGTAGTTAAGGAATACTGCTACCTTCGCAACAAAGTAACGCATTACGGACGGAAGAAGGAGGATATAGAAAGCAGACTGACTTTGACGGAAAGGGCCCTCTTGACCGAGAGAAGTCTGCTAGTATCAGACATAGGCCTTGATTTGAGGAAAAAATTTTGAGGATGTACGTTTGGAGCATAGTATTGTGTGGTAGTGAAACGTGGACTGAGGGAAAACCAGAAAAGAAGAGAATCGAAGCTTTTGAGATATGGTGCTACAGATAAGTGTTTAAAATTAGGTGGACTGATAATGTAAGGAATGAGAAGGTTCTGTGCAGAATTGGATAGGAAAGAATATGTGGAAAACACTGGCAAGAAGAAGGGTAGGATGAGAGGACATAACTTCCATGGTAAGAAAGGGTGCTGCAGAGGGCGAAAGCTGTAGAGGGAAACGGAGACTGAAATACATACAAGTAACTGAGGATGTAGGTTACAAAAAACATCTTAATGAATTGACAATGAATACTAAAAAAATTCTGAATGACGGTAAATGCACACAATTCCCATGCAGTAATTAAGAATTTCTTAATGAATCCACAGTGAAGAAAAGAAGACTTTATGAATAAAAGACAGTATTATCGATATCAAAAAAAGAAACAGAAAAAATAAGCTTAGAATCTGGACTACACAATGTAGAACTTTACTGGGCTGTAGTCAGTCATGCTCAAAGCCCCAAAAATAAACAATGAAATGAAAATATGAATTCGTAATATAACCATCACAATTAGATTAATTTCTCTTCAACACTTCTATCTTGCAGATGCATGTGGAGCAAAAAATTCACGATAGGCCTACACTTTGGACTTCACCCTATACTTCGGAACAAATGTACGATATAATGTTATCCATGGGACTGCCAAACAGGTGTAACCAGGCACTCACAAAATCAGTTAAAGGCAGTATAAAAACATGGGCAACTTTGTACACTTGTACAGAACTCTTAGCAGAGTACGTTATGTAGCACTAGATTCTGTTGTGTTTCCTGTAAGCGCACAATGGACCATACTGCGGGCAGCCTTAAGAAGAACTCGCACTGGCCCTTGTGAAGCGCTGTGTGTAAGACATACACACAGCCCAAGACCCCATCCCAGCTCCTGCTCCCTAGGAAGAGTAAGGAACAGAATAATAGACACCATGTCAACAGTGGCCAGTCCGTACTTTTAGTTTTGGAGACCGCTCGCTTGTATTGTCAGCTGCTAACCATCATTCGCTTCCTCAGACACCCCTTCAAGACCGTGCTGCTCAGTTCCGCCACATATGATAACAGTGGCCGCCCCGTCCTCTGTAGATGTGGGGCAACCATCATGGGTTGCGAACAGTTAACCAATACTCATTTCCCAAGGTGCATTCTCCAACGAATTTGAGGCTCTGCCGCTACCCTACTTACAGCCCTATACCACAACACTGCTTGGCCCATACTACTTGCATAAAGGGTCGCTCATTTGTGTTGTCAGCCATCAACTACGACTCGTGTCCCCAGCTGTGCGCTCCAAGACCAGGTGGTACAGCTGTTCAACGACCAGTTCCGGGAACCAGTGACCTTGCGACAAAGACAATACCGGACGGCGGAACCTCTACGCTTCCAACGAAGTGTTGTCTGCCAGCTGCCACCCACTGTCTGGTGCTTGCTTCAAGCTGTGCATGTACCGCTGTCACACGCCACACCACCTTCACAGCTGTGAATCTGGTAAGTCGCATAAGTAATACAGATCAAGATGGTATTGAATCCTTCATTGTGCACACGATGTGTTTCGGATGTTGCCAATGATTAGATGATTAGTGACAGATAATAAAGACAAGTGCAAATAATGAGATCGTATAGTTCAGCGTAATCAAAGAAATAATGTAAACCTCAAATGAAATTGATTTTATACATTTTTGAAGAACACAAATATATACCATTTGAGGAAATTAAAACCATTGACAAGGACGTTGAATAACGTCTATACAAAGATCAAGCAAAACATCTGTTTCGTGTACAGACTGTAGACGTAACCAGTTACTGACTACAGTTGCGATGTCGAGGCACCACTAAAGGAGTGTTAACCTAAACTCTTACCGCTAGAGAGTAGCATGTCTGATGATATTGTAAATAGAAGTATTAATATAAAACAATAAAAATTCAGTCAGGACTAGTGTGCATGAAGCTCAATAGTAAAACGCAGTAAAACAGTAAAAGACATTCCATTAACAACAACATGGTACACAACCACATAATCTGATTTGTTCATAACTCCAATAGGGGGCATCATATCCAAAGCAAAGCTACTTAAAATAATTATTTTTAAATAAGACGTAGGTAATCAAAATTATTTCATTTTTACCAGCACAGTTGTGCAAGAAAGTCAACAGTAAATTATAATACAATAGTACAGATTTTATAGAGCAACATAACTGTCACATGCCATCTTTACGTTTACTGTAAATTTTATGAAAGACAGTTCACTAATAAAATTACTCGCATTCCTTAAAATTCATAACACATAGTGAAAGTTAAATGAAAGTAACCAGACTCTGACCTCACTGTTTTTTGTCCTCTCCACAAGTAAATCACTGACAAAAATCAAAGAACTACCTTCGACTGCTTGAGATTTTCTCTTATATTGTAAGTTCCGGGTCTACGTCGTACTCACAGACATTGGATATCTTCTAAAATGCCCAGTACTATACCTTTATTACCAAGCTGAAAATGGACATGCCATCTTCAACGTTCTTAAGCTGATGTTGGTTCTACTTTAAATGAAATCTCAACACTCGTCCACTACTTGCGTACACATATTCACGAAACCTAATTTGAAACTCACCCGCAGTTTGCCCGATGTAATATCTCTCACACGAACTGCAGAAAATTTGTACATACCTGCAATACAGAATTTATTCGGTGGTGGTTCTAAGTTATGTCGCAGCAATTTACCCCGTTTATTGTTCTTTCGAACTCACACTGCATTCTTGTATTCGCGGAAGATATTTTGACCAGTATAAAATGCTTAGAGAACGAATGACGACAGCGTACGCTAAAATGACATACAGTGGTTCATATACTGCACAACGTATTAAAGCTGGGTCTGAAGTGACTTGGATTAAAAGTGAAATTAACGTGTCACACAAATCATAATGTTTACCTGCCAATTCTGCAAATCTATCAACATATGTTTTGGGAGCTTAGTGTTATTCAACAGAAGCACTGGCGAAAGTTGCAATGGCTGTTCGGGAACAGCGTCGGGTGCCGCACATTTGTAACCGACGAAGCAACAATACACAAATTCGCAAGAGTGATTAACTTGGCCGGTACCACTCTCTCTAGCCAGGAATTACGACTGATTGATCAAGGCTTAAATTTTAACCTGCCTCCAAAATTTGATAATAAGTTGTTTAAAGAATTAATTTCAGAAGTTAAGAGTGGCTGCGAAGTGCTAAACTTCTCTAAATCATCATAGGTGAATATAGCCGTAAAAACGGGTAATGTACTCACATTTTCTCGTATTAAAAATCCAGCCTTTGCAATGCCTGTCTAACTGCACAAAAAAATTCAGAACTGGTACAAAATTAGGTTTGGTCACTAAGACTCATGACTATTTCACATGTGTTCTCGTTAACGGTGCCGATTATATCTGAAAAAAAGAAATTGAAGACAATTAAATCTTACAGGTAATTAGCCACTTGCGGTTTTTGAAAACGTTGTCAGGAATGCTATTAACAATTCTGCAATACTTCTAGGTATTAAGTCGAAAAAGAAGAGTCTATTGATGATGAATTCAAAAATGACACTTACCAGCACAAATCAAGCTTCATAAAGAAAACCATTCGATTCGCCTCATAAGTAGCGCTTGTAAAAGTCCAACTTATTTTGTAAATAGCTTTCAGCAAGCAAAAGTTAAAGAAGTTTTTATGTTTCAAAACCTGTAGCGTGTCAAAATTAGCTTTGAGATGGTATATATTTTACAAAACACAGTGTTCCCTAAAATGCACTTCTTGTATCATTCGATATTTGGAATATTTATACGAAAGTGCTGATTAATGAAACACCAAAAATTATTTATAACAATTTCATACAGTTTGGAAAAGTAGACCCCATGTATGCTGCTGAGCTACTGGAGTTAGTCAAAATATCGTTATCCTTCAACTATTTTACTTTTAATAAGAAAATTTATCATCGAGAAGATGGCCGTGCAATGGGCTAAGTCTCTGAGGAATCTTTCCAGAAATTTTTATAAAATTTTTAGACAACAAATTGCTTGATACGTGCATCACAGTATGTTGCTTGATACGTGCATCACAGTATGTGAGAAGATTACAATGTATCGCAGTTATGTCGACGACATTTTTCATAATTTTGTCAGGCGATGAAAACGACGTTCAAGATCTAGCGAATATTCGTAATTCTTTGCATAGGAATATGAAGTTTACTCATGAAATCGAAGTAGAGAGTTCCATCAAATTTTTGGACTTATGAAACACTAGAACAGGACATATTGTTAAAATTTAGATATAGCATAAGCCAACGGCTACGAACTTGATTCTAGACACAGGCAGCATATCAGGTACTTCCCATTTTTATTGTTACCGTGAGTGAATTGTTATCAAGTTTTTACTGTTTCCATAATTTCCTTCCCCTTGTATTATTTCACAGAAGTGACAGAAAAATCTTTAATCTTGCAAAGCAAATGAAGAATTGTACTTCATTTCGAGGCTAGAGTTGGTGCCATTCTGCGACACAACGGATATCCGGCGACGACAGCGAGAAACTACCGTACAGATCAGGTGGGAGCAAGTCTTACACACTGCATGTAAATGCATACCTTAAGCCTGTCACATTGCAACACGGACGCTATTGTCTCAGCAACGTACCAGTCTTATGCCACGTTGTTCGCTTCTGTATGCATTGTTATTAAAATAGAAGTAATCGTTTTTCCCATTTTCTATAATAAATCAGTATTTCAATGCAAATTTAACGAACAAAAATTACTCCCTTTTTAAAAAAGGTTTATTTAAAAATGAAAAATTGTAGCATTACTGCTATGTTTAATTGATATTTCAGTTTTACTGATATAATCGAAACCAAAGAAATATCGAAAAATGGTGGTTATTAGGAACTAAAAAACCGGTATCGGTTTTAACAAGGCCTTTTTTGCACCCCTAGCTTGCACACTATGACTCCTTTCTCTTCACTTGGATGGCAGACCTCTCCAGCATGACGAACGATGTGAAGTTCGAGGTGAAATGTTTCCTGACCAACCACAATACATGTTCCTACAACAAGGAGTCTAGCAACTAAACCATCATTGGGAAATAAATGTCGCATTCAAGGATTAATGTGTAGAGTAGGATTAACACCATCACCAAGTCTCATGATCAAGGACTGATTTTGTCGTGGTGATAATTAAGATCTTATGACTATCCCTCATGCGTAAAATTCTTTCTCCTCTACGACTTGGTTCCCTTTACAGCAAACTTTATATCAAATACAAACATATTGAATTTATTTATTTAACCTGAATATATTAGGGACTTGAGACGCTCTTTACATTGGAGTAGGGTTTCACACATACAATATTTTATATTATAGTTACCTAAGAAATAACAATAATTTTAATACGACAATTAATAAAAAAAGTTGTGAGCTGTGCTCTCTCCCAACTATGCGTTTTCGTGAACTTCGCTGTCAATCTGTGTTTGGTTTCCCGCCCTTGTCGCGGTTACGTCGTGGTTCTTCTTCCTTCTACGTGTGGCAGCAGTGATGTGTATCGATATTTGCGCCGTGTACCATATTTGGTTTGGTGCATATAGTTTCCTGCAAGGGGGTCTGGAGTGAGTCGGCCTGTTGTTGCGGACGAGGAAGTTCTCCGCGCGGTGCAGTTGGCTGGGGCCTTCTGCCTTTAAAGACTGTGGAAATATATTTTGAAATTTTGAAGTTTGATTGTGGCCCTCAGCCATTGGTATTGCACCTTGCGTATGTTGTTTCTTTAAATTATTTTATTGCTATCTTAACTGGATTTTTATCTTGTTAAGATTTCTTGTTGGAGCCGTTCAGCCGTTAAAGAGTTGGTAAATTACAATTAATGACAATTAGAAGCAGAAACTGACTTCAACCGTTGGCCCTTTTCACAATCCTATTACCTGTCCCGCACAGCGCGTTTAGCACGCGTTTCAAGTAGTATTAATAGAATCAAAAATAATCTGAATTTATGTGGAGGCAATGTGAATAAACAGTAATTATTGAGAATTAACAGAGTGAATACTAGCAGTACCGCTACTGTTGTTGCTGATAATTACAATAATAATAATAATAAAATAATAATAATAATAATAATAATGATAATAATAATAGTTGCAGGTACAAAATATATGTGCAACTGTACAAAAGTGATATCTTCTGACATAGTGCGTCCGAGGTGAGAAATGTAGGTAAACTTCTCCAGTTGAGAGCATTTGGAAATAAGGAAGATCTGGCCGAAAAGAAGGCTGTAACGGGGTAAAGGGCGCGTACAGGGGCAAAGTTAGACATTACTGTTGCTTCAACAGATTTGTCATTAAGCGTCTTTCGAAACTGGAGAATTTACGCAGTTTTCTGATATAGTGAGGTAGTACATTTCAGTGTTGAGTTCCTGCTACTGAAAATGAGAAAGTGGCTGAATGATGGAGTGGGACATAACTGATTTTAGTCTGACAGGAAAGGAATGTTTCTACTGTGTTGTTCACACAAGAGATTTAAGGTCGAGGAGGGATATGAGGGACAGTGTACGTTGCTAATAGAGTGGAGGAAACAGGGTGTATGGAGTTCTCTGCGCTCGTCAGAGCGTGGACAGGATAGCTCTGCGTATGATGGTGAAATATGATCAAAGGGTCAAACATCACAGATGAACGGAGGCGTTCATCATCAGTTCTAGGCGCCGTACTTTTTCTTTACAAAATCCTTGCAGGATAACATAGCTACAGATCAGCAGTTGGAAATATAAGAATTTGTACAAATTTCTTTTGTAGTTAAAAAGAGTTGACCTTTATACATTTTTGTAGATCGTGGAGACATGCTGATACCTTCTTGAATGTTGGAGTATGTGCTCATCGAATTTCAGTTTTTCATCTAATGTGATTCATAGAATCTTTCATGACGGAAGGAAGTTGATATTTGTCCCATTCAGGATTAAACATGCTTTTAGTAAGCATTCTTTGAATGGAGGCAGAGTGAACAGTGATTGGTGTGAAATATTAAAACTCAGTAAAATAGTCTGGTGTGTAGAATGTATGAGTTTGGTGTCATACCATCTGACTTTCGGAAAAATATCATTCATACAGTTCCGAAGACTGCAAGAGCCGAGAAGTGCGAGAATTATAGCACAATCAGCTTAACAGCTCATGCTTCCAAGTTGCTTACAACAATAATATATAGAAGAAAGAAAAAGAAAATTGAGTATTGTTAGACGATGATGAGTTTGGGGTTAGAAAAGAAAAAGGCACTAGGGAGGCAATTCTGACGTTGCAGTTGATAATGGAAGCAAGACTAAAGAAAAATGAAGACACGTTCATAGGACTTGTCGACCTGGAGAAAGCATTCGACAATGTAAAATAGTGCCAGATGTTCGAAATTCTGCGAAAAATGTGGATAATCTATAGGGAGAAACGGGTAATATACAATATGTAGAAGGGCTAAGAGGAAATAATAAGAGTGGACGACCAAGACCGAAGTGCTCGGATTAAAAAGCATGTAAGACAGGGATGTAGTCTTTCGCCCCTACTGTTCAATCTGTGCAACGAAGAATCGATGACAGAAACACAAGAAAGGTTCAGGAGTGGAATCAAAATTCAAGGTGAAAGGATATTAATGATACGATTCGCTGATGACATTGCTATCCTCAGTGAAGGTAAAGAAGAATTACATGATCTGCTGAATGGAATGAACAGTTTATTGAGTACAGAATATGAATTAAGAGTAAATAGAAGAAAGATGAAAATAATGAGAAGCAGCGGAAATGAGAACGGTGAGAACTTAACATCGGGATTGATGGTCACGCTGTAGGTGAAGTTAAAAATAACCAATGACGGAAGGAGCAAAAGGAGGACATCGAAAGCAGACTAGAAATGGCAAAAAGGGTATTCCTGGCCAAGAGGATTCTACTACTATCAAACATAGGCCCTAATTTGAAAAAGAACTTTCTGACAATGTACTTTTGGAGCACAGCATTGTATGGTAGTGAAACATGGAGTATGTAAAAACCGGAACAGAAGAGAATCGAAGCATTTGAGATGTGGTGCTATGGGCGACTGCTGAAAATTAGGTGGACTGATAAATTAAGGAATGAGGAGGTTCTGTTCAGAATTAGAGAGGAAAGATATGTGGAAAACACTGACAAGGAGAAGGGACAGGGTGATAGGACATCTGTTAAGACATCATGGAAAACTTCCATGGTGCTAGATAGAGCTGTAGAGGGCAAAAAATGTAGACGAAGACAGAGATTGGAATACATGCAGCAAATAATTGAGAACGTAGGTTGCAAGTACTACAGTCAAAAGACTGATGACTCAAAAAAACAGTTTTGATAGCAATAGATGTTTATTTTGGTTTTACAGCCACTTTCGGTCTATAATGTGCCCGTAGGCACCATTACGGCGGCGGATGGCGGTGGACGCAGGAAGATCCGTAAGAAGGACGTTTTGCAGCTGACTGCTGTGTTCTTGCCGATCTTGCTGCGTCCACCACTCTCAGCCCCCATCATGGAGCCTACGGCCTGAAGATAGTGTAAATTATAGAACGAAACCGGTTGCCAACCAAAATAAACATCTGTTGCGATCAAGAGTGTTTTACTGAGTTTTAATTGTAAGGATTCCTGATATATCGGACTAATGAGCCTAGAACAGTGGTTCCCAATCTGGGGGTAGTTACCTCCTGAGGCGAAAAAGGAAATTTTCTGAGAGGTAAAACTAAACGATTCGATTCTATTTCACTAACGAAACTAAATTATTTTCAAATGATCATAACTATTATCACAATTTTGTAAGACTCTAATACTGATTATATACGTTATCAATAATAAATTTTTCTCAATTAGAAGCATTAATGCAGTGGTGGTTACTGATTTTTCGCATGGTCCACCCGCTACACATACACGTTGCGCTTTGTCCGGTATATTACTGATGATAAAATTGAGACAGATACGTAACAAGTGCTATATATCTCAAGAAAAATCTTGTACGAGTTGTAGATAGTGCAGTAGTCCAGAAATTAATTCATTTCTCGCTTAGAAATGGACAAATATATTAATTGACAGCACTACTCAGCAGTATCTACATAAGGTCTACTACTTGTTATAGCTGCACGCAGTATTAATAACATCATTACTATTAATGGCTGTAGTCAGACACAGAGCAGTAACAGCCTGAAGTCTTCCAATTTCTCCCAGTTCAGAAGAAAGGACTGAAACAATCAAGTCTACATCTACATGGATACTCTGCAAATCACATTTAAGTGCCTGGCAGAGGGTTCATCGAAACACCTTCACAATTCTCTATTATCCCAGTCTCGAAGAGCAAGCGGAAAAAACAAACACCTATATCTTTCCGTGCCAGCTCTGATTTCCCTCATTTTATTATGAGATCGTATCTCCCTATGTAAGTCGACATCAACAAAATATTTTCGCATTCAGAGGAGAACTCTGGTGATTGAAATTTTGTGAGAAGATTCCGCTGCAACGAAAAACGCCTTTGCCTTAATGATGTTCACCAAAAATCGTGTATCATGTCCCTGACACTCCCTCCCCTGTTTCTCCATAATACAAAACGTGCTGCTCTTCTTTGAACTTTCTCGACGTAGCCCGTTAATCCTCTCTGGTATGAATCCCACACCGCGCAGCAGTACTCCAAAAGAGGACGGACAAGCGTAGTGTATGCAGTCTCTTTAGTAGACCTGCCAATAAAACACAGTCTTTGGTTCACCTTGGCCACAACACTTTCTATGTGTTCTTTATAACCTAAGTTGTCCATAATTGTAATTCCTAGGTATTTGGTTAAATTTACAGCCTTTAGATTTGACTGATGTATCGTGTAACCGAAATTTAACGGATTCGTTTTAGAACTCATTTGGAGACCTCACACTTTTCGTTATATAGGGTCAACTCTCAATTTTCGCACCGTACAGATATCTTTTCTAAATTGTTTTGCAATTTGTTTTGATCCTCTGATGACTTTACTAGACGGATAAACGACAGTGTCATCTACAAAGAACCTAAGACGGCTGCTCAGATTGTCTCCCAAATCGTTTATACAGGTAAGGAACAGCAAAGAGCCTATAACACTACCTTAAGGAACACCAGAAATCACTTCTGTTTTACCCGATGACTTTCCGTCAATTACTACGAGCTGGGACCTCTCTGACAGGAAACCACGAATCCATTCACATAGCTGAGATGATATTCCATAAGCACGTAATTTCACTACAAGCCGCTTGTGTGGTACAGTGTCGAACGCCTTCCGGAAATCCAGAAATACGGAATCAACCTGAAATCGCCTGTCAATAGCACTCATCACTTCATGCGAGTAAAGAGCTAGTTCTGTTTCACAAGAACGATGTTTTCTATATCCATGTTGACTGTGTGTGAGTAGACGTTTTCTTCGAGATACTACATAATGTTCGAACACAATAGGCTATATATTCCAAAATTTTGTTGCATATCGACGTGTTTCTTGACTTCCGCAAGGCGTTAGATACAGTTCCCCACAGTCGTTTAATGAACAAAGTAAGAGCATATGGACTATCAGACCAATTGGGTGATTGGATTGAAGAGTTCCTAGATAACAGAGCGCAGCATGTCATTCTCAATGGAGAAAAGTCTTACGAAGTAAGAGTGATTTCAGGTGTGCCGCAGGGGAGTGTCGTAGGACCGTTACTATTCACAATATACATAAATGACCTCGTGGATAACATCGGAAGTTCACTGAGGCTATTTGCGGATGATGCTGTGGTATATCGAGAGGTTGTAACAATGTAAAATTGTACTGAAATGCAGGAGGATCTGCAACGAATTGACGCATGGTGCAGGGAATGGCAATTGAATCTCAACGTAGACAAGTGTAATGTGCTGCGGATAAATAGAAAGAAAGATCCTTTATCATTTAGCTACAATATAGCTGGTCAGCAACTGGAAGCAGTTAATTCCGTAAATTATCTGGAAGTAGGCATTAGGAGTGATTTAAAATGGAATGATCATATAAAGTCGATCGTCGGTAATGCACATGCCAGACTGAGATTCATTGGAATAATCCTAAGGAAATGCAATCCGAAAACAAAGGAAGTATGTTACAGTACGCTTGTTCGCCCACTGCTTGAATACTGCTCAGCAGTGTGGGATCCGTACCAGACAGGGTTGATAGAAGAGATAGAGAAGATCCAACAGAGAGCAGCGCGCTCGTTACAGGATCATTTAATATTCGCGAAAGCGTTACGGAGATGACAAATGAACTCCAGTGGAAGACTTTGCAGGAGAGACGCTCAGTAGCTCGGTACGGCTTTTGTTGAAGTTTCAAGAACATACCTTCACCGAGGAGTCAAGCAGTATATTGCTCATTGCTACGGATATCTCGCGAAGAGACCATGAGGATATAATCAGAGAGATTAGAGCCCACACAGAGGCATACCGACGGTCTTTCTTTCCACGAACAATGTGAGACTGGAATAGAAGGGAGAACCGATAGAGGTACTCAAAGTACCCTCCGCCACACACCGTCAGGTGGCTTGCGGAGTGTGAATGTAGATGTAGATCTAATGATGTAGGCCTGTAATTTAGTGGATTACTCCTACAACTTTCTTGAGTAATGGAGCGACCTGTGTAACTTTCCAGTCTTTGGGTGCGGATCTTTCGCCGAGCGAAATAAGAAGTTTTTACGAATAGGAAGTATGGTGCACACATTTTAAACTGGTTGATTTTAAATGGGGTTGCAGTGTGCAGGTCAAGCAAGCGTCGCAATGGAGAGGAGTAAGGCGCGGGATATTTTTGTAACAAGTGTCTACTCTCACAGTGGATAGTTAGCATTCTTATCTGAGAAGGAGTTGTGGACAGCACGTGCGACGCACCACGAATTCCTTCCCATTCATTCTAGCATCCCGCATCCCCAGCCCCCCACAGTCAACACAAACATCATTCACCTTTCATCATTTTAAAACTAAAAATGTTCCAAGAAAACTCTTTCATTCTTAAGTTAATTAAGTGCTATAGTTGCTGATATTGTGGAAGGGGACGGGTGGGAGGGGGGGGGGGGGGGGGAGCAACATAAGGTCAGCCTTCATATTAGGCTCCAAGAAGCTGTTGCCAGAGCAGTGGAGATGCAAGTAGTATATAGATGACGAAATGTGGTGTGAGGTACCTGTGACAGATGTTAGATTCGGTACCATTCCCGTGAGAAAGACCACCTGCATAATGCTACTGCTCTGTGATTGGCTGCTGTGTTCGGAGCAAGGGCGCCAAAACGTTAAAGTATAGTTATTATTATTAGTTAAACTACTCATTGGAATGACTTCACTTTTTATATAAATATCTCTCAACAGCTGACTATCAATCAGTCGTTTTAAAATTATTAAAAACAATTTAAATCAAAAACAAAAGACTGAAGAAATTGCAGACGAAGCACTTCGGAAGCGTTCGGGTCACGCCTTTTCTGGTATGGCGCGCGAAGTGTTTCGGGCGGTTCGTCGCTCTGGATTAGGCAGTCGAGAAGAACAGACTTGTTGTCTTTCGCAGGATGTGTTTGCCAGTATTCAGTATTAAAAGATTCATTCCGGTAGTCATGAGGCACAGACACTTGCCACAAATAGTGTAAAGATACATTTTCGTAAACATTGTGTTTGATCATGTACTTTGCTGTATCACAAGGTGTTCAAATGGCTCTGTGCACTGTGGGACTTAACATCTGTGATCATCAGTCCCCTAGAAATTAGAATTACTTAAACCTAACTAACCTAAGGACATCACACACATCCATGCTCGAGGCAGGATTCGAACCTGCGACCGTAGCGGTCACGCAGTTCCAGACTGAAGCGCCTAGAACCTCACGGCCACACCGGCCGGCCACAAGATGTTGTATTAAGATCATGTAGTCTTCTCGTGTGGCTATATTAAAATACGCGAGTGGCATCCCAAGGAAGTGATACATTGTTTCAGAACAGAACCTCTCTAAAAGTCAGTTTCAGCCTCAAGATACAGAACCTACGACCTGCGTGCTGTTTTCTGCGCTGGGGATATCAACTTGAAGACAGCAGGTTAGTGAACTGTGACAGAACCTTCGTATTTCACACAGTGCCGTGGAAACAACTAGGCGCCTCACGTGTACTGCATGCACAGAACAAATGTGCTCAGTGACACGTCATCTGCTTCAATGCAGAGGAGGGAAAGGAGGATGATCGTCATTAACACCAACAATCGATTCATCCATTCTTGCCGTAAGAGGAAGGGGATTACTAGCTAATGGGTGATTACAATGGTCTCAGAAAGCTTTGGAACCACTGGCCTAGAGTGACCGTCCAGGTCCGCTTGGGTTTTCGATGAAATTAGCTTTAACACTGTATTTGTAGTGGACTGACAAGGCAGCCAGTCCACAGTGACGGGTAGCCGAAAGAAAGGCACGCGTACACACACGCCGACTGGCATGAAGTCTGGAACAGGATAAGTATTGAATGCTAATAAGAAAAGTATGCAGCTCCTCGAATACTTAACTTTTATTTATCCTTGTTGTATACATCGTTCTTCTTGTTGAGACATTTCATGCGATAACTATCAAACTATGTAAGGCTAATGGCGCCTTGCTAGGTCGTAGCCATGGACTTAGCTGAAGGCTATTCTAACTGTCTCTCGGCAAATGAGAGAAAGGCTTCGGCAGTGTAGTCGCTAGCAAAGTCGTCGTACAACTGGGGTCGAGTGCTATATCGTATCTCCAGACCTGCCTTGTGGTGGCGCTCGGTCTGCGATCACACAGTGGCGACACGCGGGTCCGACATGTACTAAATGGACCGCGGCCGATTTAAGCTACCACCTAGCAAGTGTGGTGTCTGGCGGTGACACCACAGTATTCTCTTCCCAATTTGATAGCGTACGCAGGTCAGTCCTGAAATTATCTGTTTTGAACTTTATTGGTTTGGCACTTAGGATAGAACTGAGGTCACCAGCTTACATGTGGTGCTTACAGTAGGAAAAAACTTACGGGACATCACTGATATACCACGATCCGTGTGGGACGGCTGGTACTCTACACACCCGAGAGAGCTCGCAAAGGTGTGTTCAGAAGCTGTATACTCGGGCGCAAACGGCGGCTGTGCGCGCCGGAACTGCTGGCCGCCGTTCCCCCGATATCGTCACCTTGCAGCGCCGGCGCGTCGCGCGACTCGCACGAGTGGTATTTTCAATTAGGTCGCCTCGCCAGCGGCGCAAGAAGCGCCCTCCGGGGCGGTAACCAGCCGCGGTGACACATCCCGGGCGCGCCGCCATGCGGAACGGTGCCGCCGGCATGCCCCGTGGCACAGGCTGCCGAGTCACGCCTCCATTCAGCCGGGCCCGACTCCCGGCCGCTGAATGAAATCCTCTCAGGTTTCTTTCGGGGAAAAGGAAGCCAGCTACTTATATAACCCCCTATTGTTCCACTATCAGCGAAGCCGCTGGTGAATGTTCGCAGCCTCACAGAATTAATATGCCAGCGTTTTGAATACACTCCTGGAAATTGAAATAAGAACACCGTGAATTCATTGTCCCAGGAAGGGGAAACTTCATTGACACATTCCTGGGGTCAGATACATCACATGATCACACTGACAGAACCACAGGCACATAGACACAGGCAACAGAGCATGCACAATGTCGGCACTAGTACAGTGTATATCCACCTTTCGCAGCAATGCAGGCTGCTATTCTCCCATGGAGACGATCGTAGAGATGTTGGATGTAATCCTGTGGAACGGCTTGCCATGCCATTTCCACCTGGCGCCTCAGTTGGACCAGCGTTCGTGCTGGACATGCAGACCGCGTGAGACGACGCTTCATCCAGTCCCAAACATGCTCAATGGGGGACAGATCCGGAGATCTTGCTGGCCAGGGTAGTTGACTTACACCTTCTAGAGCACGTTGGGTGGCACGGGATACATGCGGACGTGCATTGTCCTGTTGGAACAGCAAGTTCCCTTGCCGGTCTAGGAATGGTAGAACGATGGGTTCGAAGACGGTGTGGATGTACCGTGCACTATTCAGTGTCCCCTCGACGATCACCAGTGGTGTACGGCCAGTGTAGGAGATCGCTCCCCACACCATGATGCCGGGTGTTGGCCCTGTGTGCCTCGGTCGTATGCAGTCCTGATTGTGGCGCTCACCTGCACGGCGCCAAACACGCATACGACCATGATTGGCACGAAGGCAGAAGCGACTCTCATCGCTGAAGACGACACGTCTCCATTCGTCCCTCCATTCACGCCTGTCGCGACACCACTGGAGGCGGGCTGCACGATGTTGGGGCGTGAGCGGAAGACGGCCTAACGGTGTGCGGGACCGTAGCCCAGCTTCATGGAGACGGTTGCGAATGGTCCTCGCCGATACCCCAGGAGCAACAGTGTCCCTAATTTGCTGGGAAGTGGCGGTGCGGTCCCCTACGGCACTGCGTAGGATCCTACGGTGTTGGCGTGCATCCGTGCGTCGCTGCGGTCCGGTCCCAGGTCGACGGGCACGTGCACCTTCCGCCGACCACTGGCGACAACATCGATGTACTGTGGAGACCTCACGCCCCACGTGTTGAGCAATTCGGCGGTACGTCCACCCGGCCTCCCGCATGCCCACTATACGCCCTCGCTCAAAGTCCGTCAACTGCACATACGGTTCACGTCCACGCTGTCGCGGCATGCTACCAGTGTTAAAGACTGCGATGGAGCTCCGTATGGCACGGCAAACTGGCTGACACTGACGGCGGCGGTGCACAAATGCTGCGCAGCTAGCGCCATTCGACGGCCAACACCGCGGTTCCTGGTGTGTCCGCTGTGCCGTGCGTGTGATCATTGCTTGTACAGCCTTCTCGCAGTGTCCGGAGCAAGTATGGTGGGTCTGACACACCGGTGTCAATGTGTTCTTTTTTCCATTTCCAGGAGTGTATGTAGTGACACATGAACGTCTCTGACACATTCATACTCGAACCCCTATTTCTTGAATGCCTATAGCCCACTGGTAAAAACCGGTTCGCAACAGTTCGTGTTGACACGTCTCCGCTCACAAGCCCTCTTACCTATGCTGCGGTAGCTGAACGATCTGGCACTGCTGCCCTAAGAAAACGACGACCTAGTGCGCATCCGTGCTACGTGTACGTCCAAACCTATGGATGTGTGAATGTTCACACGACGGCTGATACCAGTATCATTGCACAACTGACGCAGCACGTCAGCTTGAATGGCAACATTATTCTCCTAAAGGACCATCCCGTTACTTGGAATGTCAGAATTTGACCCCTTTTAAACTCGCTCACTTGGCCGCAGGAAGCGCAAGTGCGTCTCCATAGCATTGTTGCCTACTTTCTTCACGCGTTCACATTACACTGAGCGTTGTGGCTGTGGGCATTCCATATTAAAGGGTAGATACAGACGGTGCTACGGTAGCTACGCCACTACGGTACCTGTTGGCGGACAACGTTGAACCTATTATCAGTACATCTACTCTCCCCCAGGTGGCATATGGCAGCATCGGATCAAAACTGACGTCGTTCTTGCAGGTGTATTATTTTTTTTCCGGCAGTGTATCAAAGGGCTGGCTAGAGGCGAAAGTCTGGAAAGCTTTCCAAGGTAGAACACTCTCCCCTACTTCCGAACCGAGTGAGAGAGAGTTGTAGCCTATCTCCGATGTTATAAAATCTGTAGATTGTGCAAGTAGAGCTTTGTGAGCATCATCAGAACTAAAGGGTACACCAGCGGCACATAGGCACGTACACACTATACTTCTAAGTGTTACTGCTATACTCGATGGACCTGATGATGACTGTAAAGCCGAAATCACTCGTCAATTTTAGTTATGTGAACGATGCGCGGCTCGTGTTCATGCCGTTTATTGCTTGACACATTGTCTTTGCAGCCCTGCTGTCCCTTTTCTTATTCAATTTTCCGGTGTCACTAACTTGCTGGCTTGCCTGCCCGTGAGTGGTAGCAGCAGCGCTTATCTATAAGATCACTGTCGTACTGTCTTTGGAGCGACCGCTAGTATATCCTGGTCGTCGTGCGTCGGGACTTCAGTGGGGGACGGAGCAGCAGTGAGGTCTGGACAGACATGACACGCCCGACCGTTGCCGACACACATTACTTGAGCGGGGACGACCTCGGTTGGTCGTTCGGTCCGTCGTCTCATCGGACGAGTTGTATTTGGTCGCCGACCGCTTCTGGGTTCTCCATGTGTGTCGACTTGTGATTCGTCCTTGTTGTTCCACAGTCACTGGTTTTAATATTGTTCGAGCTGTTTGTGGAAGTGTTTTCGTGGAACAGTATTTAGCTTGTGTGGTTTTGACTGAGCAGCTATTTTAATGCTGTTTGCGTGCTGCAGGCTGTCAGTCGGTTGGGACAGAGCAGCGACGAACTCTCTGCGGCTCGAGGCCAGGCCGGGACTGCTGGCAGTGTGCACACGCTGTTGGATGTGAGGCGCTAGCTACGAGAGTGACAACGTTCGTTGCCCACCGAACCTGGACGTTGAAGTTGAGTAATCAGTGAACCTGTTACGAAGCCTCAACTGTTGTGACATCTCTTCGTTCATTTGCAGGTTGTTGCTCCCTGGGCCATTCGGGCTAGCAGCAATGTATGATGTGTTGGGCTTGGCGAAATCTTCCAGCCGTCTTCCTATATTGCAATTAATTATTAAATTGACTGTTACTTACCAGTGAAGTGCACCAGTGGTATTTCCTGCCCTGTGACCATTACTGCCCCAGTTACCTGCGCTGGTCGTTAGCGTAGTTTTCCGGCAATGTGCCTTTCCTCGTCGTGTTGCAGCTGTCTGGCACAGCGTGTAGTTTGACAGCCTTTTGAGTTGTTTGGTTCATATTTGCTTAGAGTGGTTATTGTTCTCTTGGCTGTTTTTAAACGCCAATTTCGGAAGACGTAGTGCTGTTTGTTGTGGGTTGGCAGGAGAGCCAACACCGGGATACAAGAGGAAGCCGAAAGGCACGCGTTTTAGCTCACGCAGGCTGCCGTGAGGTCTGGAACAGGTCAAGGAAATTAGAATTTAGAAAAAACGGATGTAGCTGGTGGAATACTCAACTTTAATCCATTAATGGTGAACGTCGGTCCGACGGTACATGCACACAAGATCAATAGCAACTGATAATGGCACCTTGCTAGGTCGTAGCAAACGACGTAGCTGAAGGCTATGCTATCTATCGTCTCGGCAAATGAGAGCGTATTTTGTCAGTGAACCATCGCTAGCAAAGTCGGTTGTACAACTGGGGCTAGTGCTAGGAAGTCTCTCTAGACCTACCGTGTGGCGGCGCTCGGTCTGTAATCACTGATAGTGGCGACACGCGGGTCCGACGTATACTAACGGACCGCGGCCGATTTAAAGGCTACCACCTAGCAAGTGTGGTGTCTGGCGGTGACACCACACTGATCGTATCCTCGTCTTCGGACGATATTTTCCCTCGCTGTGCCGTTGGTCGGACGGAAGGGAATTGGTTAAGTTGTTGGTCGGCCCTTGGGCCGTCCCTAGGTTGGGCTGCCATCCGATTGTTTAACTTCAACTCTTGGCTGCCTGTCTCACCTCACCTTGCGTTTGAGCTACCTTCTCAGCCCGACTCTTGGAACACTTCTGAGCACCACTTGTTCCGTTTGTTTTAGATTGTGATTTTTATTTTAGTTTGAAGTATTGTGCGACACTTTCGGTCGTGTATTAATTCAGTACTTTTTTTAAATTTTACATAAAGGCCTAGAGCCGTGTTAAATTAAAATTTTGAAGATTGATTTTATTTTAAAAAAGGAAAAAAAATTGCCTAAAATTGCTTCTATCTAAAATTGTTTGTGATCCAGGCCCTAAGCCGTTAGTTGTTCGATGTGTTATGTGTGGCCTATAGCTGAGGATTTACGTGAACTCCTTCTAATAAGGCCTTCGGCCGTGTGTGTTCTTTAAACGAAAATTTTTCATAAGAAGGAAGGGTTTATTTTAAATTGCTTGTCTTACTTCTCGTTCAGGCCTTCAGCTGTTGATTCAAATTGGTTTGTGGCCTTCAGCCATGCAATAAGTTAATATTTCTTTAATTAGGCTTTCAGCAATTCTGTTGTAAGTTTAAGAAGAAATTTATTGGTTGTAAAAAGTGTTTATTAATGTGTTTTCATTATAGTTGTTCTTCAGACGTGTAGTGTAGGCCTTCAGCCGCTAATTGTTTTCAGTTGCATGTTTTTTTTTAAGGAAAAAAATTTTACCTTCCATTTTTAATTGCTTTTGATTTCTAAGCCAGGCCTTCAGCTGTTCTTGTTTTTGGTGTGGCTTTGGGTCTTCAGCCCAGAAAGCATCTCAAGTTCTTTAACTAGGCCTTCAGTCGTATTGTTTAATTGTGATCTTTTAAAGCAATGTGGAAATGAGTGGTTCCTAGAAAAATAAAGTTGTGTGATTGTGCAACTCACAGCAACTGTTTACGGCGCCAGCCACAATCGTAACCTTATCCTGGAACTCTCTCATTACTTACCAACCTGGTTTCATAATGTGTGACCAAGACACTGATTTCTACGGGGTGTTCGGATATCCCAGTTACAAATTTCTAGGATTTGTAAACTGAGTACATAATATTTTGAATAGAAATCCGTGTCCGGGAACGTTTCAGATCTGTTCTACGAAGGTTTCAGTTCAGATGAGTAGCTTGTCCACGTCTACCGAGGGAAAGAGATAAGTCTCAAGAGTTGCTTGTCCTAGTATGCAGTAGGGTAGACAGGATGACGTGTACTACGTCAGAGGGTCAGCTGAAGTCACTTAACGTCTGCTTTGCTGCAGGAGAGTCATGTGATTGGGCCATACCTCCTTCCACTCAAGCTAACTGATCCTGCATACTTGGTCTTCCTACAAAATGTATTGGACCCGTTCTTGGAAGAAGGAATGTGATTTCAGCATGACGGTGCACCACGTCACTTTTCTTATGCGATTCGAAGATATCTCAATTGCCCGATCAAACACCTGTGGAATGCTTCTTGTGGGGTCGTTTCCGAAGTTTAATTAACGACACTTCTATAGAGACAGAGGAAGATCTGGCCGCTGCACTAGGACTGGAGGAGACACCAGGTGGGATGGAGACTGTGCACCAGAAGATGCTACCCAACGCGGTAGTTAGCACTCTGAACTCGCATTCGAGAAGACGACCGTTCAAACCCGCATCCGCCCATCCAGATTTAGGCTTTCCGTGATTCTCCTAGATTGCTCCAGGCGAATGCCGGGATGGTTCCTTTGAAACGTCACTACCGTTTTCCTTCCCGATCCTTGACATAATCCGAGTTTCTGCTCCGTTTCTAATGACTGGGATGTCGACGGGTCCTTACACCAATCTCCCTTCCTTCCTTCAGAACGTGCTTCTTAGGTGCAATGTCTTTCGTGGTGGCCACATCGAGCCGCTGTTGTGAGGCATCATTAGCATTCCGTACGTACAGTACGCTGAGTTCTGTTTTGTTTTGGGGTAATGTAAACACGTAATATTTGCGTTAATACAGTGTGCTGAAGTGATAAATGGATGTTTCGTTATGTTTACTGTCGAAATGCTACCTGATAATTGTACTGCGTCACCCGTAATTCATTATCTCAAACAGAAGTGGACGAGTTAAGCATTTGAACTGAAACCGTCGTAGGACGGAAACGGTACGTTTCAGGACATGGGTTCCTGCTCAACACACTACGTATTCACTCGCCTCTACAAGTCTAGAAGACTGTAAGGGGAATTTCCGAATACCTTAAGTAATTTAAACCGTTACGAAGGGCACCAGTCTGAGCCTCTCAAGTAGCCTCATTTGGTGACTGCGTAGTTCTCTCAGAGATGGCGAAGGATTTGTTTAGTTGAATGCATTGGGTAGAACCTTAGAAGGAGCTGTAAGGTACTGGAACGCCCTGCTTAACCCGCAGGACAGCACCGATAAAATAAATTGTGCAAAGGGGCCAAAATAAGGGGCTGTCAGTTACACTCGAACATACAACTTTAGTATTTGTTCAAACATTACAAGAGCCCAAAGAAATTTTTTAAACACACAGCTTTAATCTTTAGGACTTAATTACCGGCTGAAGGCCACTAATTTAAAATGTCTGAAGGCCAATAACTTAAAACGCAAGTGTAATCAAAAATTTAAAAAGCCAGCCTTATCTTTAAACAGTTCTTTAGTTAGGCTGAAGTGAACAAGTTAAATTCAAATCGGCTGAAGGCCGAAGACTTAAAAATTAAAAAAAAATTAAAATGCCCTTCGGGCTCACGTGAAACAGTACCTTAAACTAGGCTGAAGGCCTTAAGAGTAAAACAACTCTAATTTAAAACACAAAACCGGATAGAAGCCATACAAGTACCAACAACATGAACAAATTTTTAAAAAATAAGGCAGTACACACAAGGGCGCCCAGATGTTCGAGGGTCGGCCTGTAATTCGAACACTAACTCTCCTTTAGGTGAGACAGGCAGTCGGGCCAACCATCCACGATCCGACGACAACCCAACTGGCCGACAGTCAGCGGACCCATCGACAAGATAACTTCCACTTCACCCGACCAGGGCACAACAGGGAGCTCAACGGAACAACGTAGAAGATATTGGCGCCCACAACCAATCATACACGGAGCTGTCAAACTACACACCGTGCTCGACAGCAACAACACGTTGAGGAAACTACACTGCCTGAAATTTACGTCAGCGACCAGAGCAGGTAACCGGACCGTTAACGGCAACAAGGTAGAAGATTCCGCTGGTGCACTTCAATTCAAATAACCAAATACAGTGTAACTCCACCGGAGAGTGGCTAGAATTTTCCAACTGGAAAACCACGTTGCTGCTGGCGGAAATATCCCAACAGCCGACAACGCACTCCAAACGACACAATGTGAACAGTCTTGACTTGCTGGTAGATTAAATCAAAACTCAACTTTCGAGTCCAGGGTCTGTGAGCCACGGACCTCGTAGCAACGGGAACAGCGCCACACACTCCCACACAGCGTGGAGACCGCCAGCAGGCCCCGGCCAAACTACGCCCCGCCGAGAATTCCTCGCTGCTCCACGCCAACCGACCGACTCCTCAGAGCCAGTACGCCGACAACATTTATAATAACTTATCAATAAAAATCACACCAACTACACACAGCTTCACGAACACTTGCACGAAGAACTAGACAATGCTAACGGCAGTGACTGTACAATAACAGCGGCGAATCACGAGTCGGAGCACACAGCCAACCCATAAGCGATCGCCGGCCAAATACACGTCGTCTGGCAAGACGAATGACCGACGACCAACCAAAGTCGTCTCCACACCAATCATGTGTGTCGGCAACCGTCGGGCGAGTCATGGCGGTCCGGACCTCACTGCTGCCGCACCACGACTGAACTTCTGACGCGTGCCAACTCAAACACTGCCAGGTTCGAACTAACTGCTGTCACATTCCAACCGACTTCACTGCCCGGTCCGAACTAACATCCAAAACACAACGAGCGGGAAGTAATAGCAGTCCAGCAAAGATAATACGGCAGGGCCTAGATCGAACAGCGCTGCTGCTGTCGCTCACGGGCAGGCAAGGCAGCAACTCAGTGCCACCACGAATTGAAAATTAACGTAACGATGTGGCAGTACGGTAAAAACAGGGTATAAAATAAGAAATGGAACGAACATGAGTCACGAACGGCTCAGATACGGTTCAGCAAAAAAGTAAAACGAAAGTAGATGAATGTACTCGAATTAAATTAAATAACGGAGAGGTAATTAAATTAAATTAGGAAATGAGACACTGAAATCAGCAGCCAAGTTGTGCTGTTTCTCTAGAGAACTATCGATGGACGGGTACAGAGGATACGTACCGGGTTGTGCTATTTCGCTAGAGAACCAACGATGGAGGCCCTAGACCGCTCGGCTAATCCGCGCGGCCATTTGTTCGGAAGGGGAGGCCGGCATTGGTTGTCCGCTTTCAGCCGGTCGGTGACAACAGAAATGAGGCACACACCCTGCAACTTTTTTCAAAAACTATTCGGTGAAAACTTTCATTGTTGCATTACTTGTGGCTTCATACGTCAGCTTCATGTTAAAGTGGCCACCATTTTATTAATCGTCAAAGTTACTGTGACATTTACATTTAAGTAAGACACTGCATGAAACTCGAAGAGGTTTGCAATGAAAAACAGGTGTTGCTATGTTTTTGCGTTTGGTGCCTATTACATCGCATGTTGCTGTGTATGAAATTTAGCTAACACAGTGAATTTTTCTTTCGAATTGAGTGGAGGTCTCTTCTGTCACCAATCTTGAGGAAACTGATCTGATGTGTCACACTCATTTGCGATCGCATGCACAATTATAAAGCCAAAATGAAATATCCACAACATTCCTCATATTCAATAAACGGTTTGAGATATGGAAATGAGATTTTGGCAAATGACAGCACGCAAAGGGGAGAGTATTTGGCACATGGTTATTATAAAAAATTTCAAAATTTTGAAAAAACACAGCCCTCAGTCGCGAACACAGTTAATTTGTGACCTAGGTTTCGGTTTCAGAAGGGACACCTTCTTCGGACAAAGTTAAAACTAAATGTTACAGCATAACGTACCAAAAAATATGAATGCTGCGGTCATACCTGACAGCGTCAGATAGTCAGAATTAAAATAAAATGCAACAGAGGTGCAAGCCACTAAGGCCTACCATGTGTCCTCTGCTACAGTCAACACAAAACTGAAACATCATGTGACTTGTGCGACACGGCAACTTCAAGACAATACCGCCATCTAGCCGGCCAGGATGGCCGAGCGGTTTTAGGCGCTACAGTTTGGAGCCACGCGACCGCTACGGTCGCGGGTTCGAATCCTGCCTCGGGCATGGATGTGTGTGTTGTTTTTAGATTAGTTAGATTTAAGTAGTTCTAAGTGCTGGGGGACTGATGACCTGAGAAGTTAAGTCCCATAGTGCTCAGAGCCATTTGAACCAATACCGCCATCTGATAGCTAATTGGTAAAACAGGCTATTTTGTAAACATCTCTCGTAACTGCAGGGAGGGAATAAACGAACACCTGAACGGTGTACATGAAGTAATTACAATAGCGGGATACTGCATGATGTAAAATACAACTAATGAATGACTGGCTGTAGTACAAAAGTTCCAGAATAAATGCATAAAGAAGACATATACGAAATAAGCTTTCGTATTTTTTGGTACGTTATGCTGTAACATTTAGTTTTAACTTTGTCTGAAGAAGGTGTCCCTTGTGACACCGAAACCTAGGTTACAAATTAACTGTGTTCGCGACTGAGGGCTGTGTTTTTCAAAATTTTGTATTATACAACAGTCGCTGATTGACGGCCACGTTAAAAACCTTAATAAAAAACTTCATTATCTACGATGTTACTCCACTAACTAGAGACTTTATCGATAAAAGAATGTAAAGGGCCATTGATAGCTGAAATGAGAAATGCTGTGGGTTTTGGAATAACATGAGTGAAGACTTTACACGTTTATTTTTGTAGTGAGGTTGTGCTGTTTTGTAAGCTATTGACCTTACTTTTCCTCAGTTCCTCACTACATAAACCGCTTTTCATAATTCCATCACAGTTGCAGCTTCCTAAAATTTTGGTGAGGCGACATTGTGTAAACTCTATTGTATTTAAGAAAATTTTAATATAGTAACAAGAGAAGCGAAGGTTTTACTCAAAAACGCTATATAACGCTTCTCTGAAATTTACAAACGGTTGACAAGCTGGGCGAAAATAAATCAGTACTTTTTCTGCATTTTCAGCGGAATTAATTTTAGATACTAACCAAAGCAAGTGACAGTGTGTATTTTTGACTGTTTACAATGTGAATATAGGAGTGTAGGTGCTCCGCTTAATATTTACAAAAAATGGGAGTGTAGGCCTTAGTCTAGAACAGCACTTCCCCTCCAGCAGTCTGCATTTCCCTTGCTGGGACTGCCCACAGCCCCCACCACTATCGCTTTCTCCACGTGTGCCTGCCAACTGCACATCTACCGGCCACGTTATTCTGTGTGCTCTCTATGCCAGGAACAGGCTGCTGCAAGTGCATGAGAAGTGGACAGGGCTGCCATCTGCAAAGCAAAGAACTGCAGCGACGCCGGCGATAGAAACTAAGAAAAGCAATGAATCGCAAATTAAGATGCAACCGGTCGAAAACCAAACTGTTGTTATTTTACACATAATAAAACAGGATTTCACATCTTACTTAAAGGGAAACCTTTGTTGTTGTTGTGGTCTTCAGTCCTGAGACTGGTTTGATGCAGCTCGCCACGCTACTCTATCCTGTGCAAGCTTCTTCATCTCACAGTACCTACTGCAGCCTCCAGCCCTCTGAATCTGCTTAGTGTATTCATCTCTTGGTCTCCCTCTACGATTTTTACCCTCCACGCTGCCCTCCAATACTAAATTGGTGATCCCTTGATGCCTCAGAACATCTCCTACCAACCGATCCCTTCTTCTAGTCAAGTTGTGTCACAAACTCCTCTTCTCCCCAATCCTATTCAGTACCTCCTCATTAGTTATGCGATCTACCCATCTAATCTTCAGCATTCTTCTGTAGCACCACATTTCGAAAGCTTCTATTCTCTTCTTGTCCAAACTAGTTATCGTCCATGTTTCACTTCCATACATGGCTACACTCCATAGAAATACTTTCAGAAACGACTTCCTGACACTTAAATCAATACTGGATGTTAACAAATTTCTCTTCTTCAGAAATGCTTTCCTTGCCATTGCCAGTCTACATTTTATATCCTCTCTACTTCGACCATCATCAGTTATTTTGCTCCCCAGATAGCAAAACTCCTTTACTACTATAAGTGTCTCATTTCCTAATCTAATTCCCTCAGCATCACCCGACTTAATTCGACTACATTCCATTATCCTCGTTTTGCTTTTGTTGATTTTCATCTTATATCCTCCTTTCAAGACACTGTCCATTCCGTTCAACTGCTCTTCCAGGTCCTTTGCTGTCTCTGACAGAATTACAATGTCATCGGCGAACCTCAAACTTTTTATTTCTTCTCCATGGATCTTAATACCTACTCCGAATTTTTCTTTTGTTTCCTTTACTGCTTGCTCAATATACAGATTGAACAACATCGGGGAGAGGCTACAACCCTGTCTCACTCCCCTCCCAACCACTGCTTGCCTTTAATGTCCCTCGACTCTTATAACTGCCATCTGGTTTTTGTACAAATTGTAAATAGCCTTTCGCTCCCTGTATTTTACCCCTGCCACCTTTAGAATTTAAAAGAGAGTATTCCAGTCAACATTGTCAAAAGCTTTCTCTAAGTCTACAAATGCTAGAAACGTAGGTTTGCCTTTTCTTAATCTAGCTTCTAAAATAAGTCGTAGGGTCAGTATTGCCTCACGTGTTCCCATATTACTACGGAATCCAAACTGATCTTTCCCAAGGTCGGCTTCTACCAGTTTTTCCATTCGTCTGTAAAGAATTCGAGTGAGTATTTTGCAGCCGTGACTTATTAAACTGATAGTTCGGTAATTTTCACATCTGTCAACACCTGCTTTCTTTGGGATTGGAATTATTATATTCTTCTTGAAGTCTGAGGGTATTTGGCCTGTCTCATACATCTTGCTCACCAGATGGTAGAGTTTTGTCAGGACTGGCTCTCCCGAGGCTGTCAGTAGTTCTGATGGAATGTTGTCTACTCCCAGGGCCTTGTTTCGACTTAGGTCTTTCAGTGCTCTATCAAACTCTTCACGCAGTATCATATCTCCCATATCATCTTCATCTACATCCTCTTCCATTTCTATAACATTGCCCTCAAGTACATCGCCCTTGTATAGACCCTCTATATACTCCTTCCACCTTTCTGCTTTCCCTTCTTTGCTTAGAACTGGGTTCCCATCCGAGCTCTTGATATTCATACAAGTGGTTCTCTTTTCTCCAAAGGTCTCTTTAATTTTCCTTTCAGTTTATCCAGGTCCGATCTCGTTAAATTCCCACCTTTTTACAGTTTCTTCAGTTTTAATCTACAGTTCCTAACCAATAGATTGTGGTCAGAGTCCACATCTGCCCGTGGAAATGTCTTACAATTTAAAACCTGGTTCCTAAATCTCTGTCTTACCATTATATAATCTATCTGATACCTTTTAGTATCTCCAGGCTTCTTCCATGTACACAATCGTCTTTTATGGTTCTTGAACCAAGTGTTAGCTATGATTAAGTTGTGCTCTGTGCAAAATTCCACCAGGCGGCTTCTTCTTCATTTCTTACCCCCAATCCATGTTCACCTACTACGTTTCCTTCTCTCCCTTTTCCTACTACCGAATTCCAGTCACCCATGACTATTAAATTTTCGTCTCCCTTCGCTATTTGAATTATTTCGTTTATTTCATCATACATTTCTTCAATTTCTTCGTCATCTGCAGAGCTAGTTGGCATATAGACATATATTACTGTCGTAGGCGTGGGCTTCGTGTCTATCTTGGCCACAACAATGCGTTCACTATGCTATTTGTTGTAGCTTACCCGCATTCCTATTTTCCTATTCATTATTAAACCTACTCCTGCATTACCCCTATTTGATTTTGTATTTATAACCCTGTATTCAGCTGACCAAAAGTCTTGTTCCTCCTGCCACCGAACTTCACTAATTCCCACTATATCTAACTTTAGCCTATCCATTTCCCTTTTTAAATTTTCTAACCTACTTGCCCGATTAAGGGATCTGACATTCCACGCTCCGATCCGTAGAACGCCAGTTTTCTTTCTCCTGATAACGACGTCCTCCTGAGTAGTCCCCGCTCCGAGATCCGAATGGGGGACTATTTTGCCTCCGGAATATTTTACCCCAGAGGACGCCATAATCATTTATCCATACAGTAAAGCTGCATGCCCTCGGGAAAAATTACGGCCGTAGTTTCCCCTTGCTTTTAGCCGTTCGCAGTACCAGCACAGCAAGGCCGTTTCGGTTAGTGTTACAAGGCCAGATCAGTCAATCATCCAGACTGTTGCCCCTGCAACTACTGAAAAGGCTGATGCCCCTCTTCAGGAACCATACGTTTGTCTGGCCTCTCAACAGATACCCCTCCGTTTTGGTTGCACCTACGGTACGGCTATCTGTATCGCTGAGGCACGCAAGCCTCCCCACCAACGGCAAGGTCTATGGTTCATCTCCGTTAATAATGTCATTGGATAATTAAATTTCGATGGATTCCTTAAGAACACAATTCTAGTAACAGGAAGCTGGAGCTATAATTTGCATCTCTTTAAACAACGTGTAATGCCCTTCATTGACACAGTGTTCAGCGACAGCAGATTTTTCAGGCTGTAACAAACGTATGTGCCGTTGATGTTCCACAGATCGGTCATGAGCCATAGGAATGATCTGTGCAACTTGAGCCCTTCCGCAATGACAGGGAATTTTATATACTATAGGGTTCTTCAATTCCAAATATTTTACAGATCCAAGAAGGGTTCTAGTTTTGGCCAAAAGCAAAAAGACACTTTTAATATCGTATTTTCTCCAGATTATTGAAATTTTCGAAGAAATACTTCCCACAAAGGGTAAAAAGCAACTGACTGAAATTGTGGTCCAAGCTGGAGAGCACGAACAATTTAATGATCAGTATATCCATTTTGCCTGAAAATAACCTTAAGATAATCCTGTTCCTGCGTCAAATTATCAGAATCCGAAACAGCATAATTTGTACACAGTGTATAAGCATGGATTAGAGACGTCTAGGTAAATATCTGTTGACCGTTGGTGGTAGCGTTCAAAAATATTTTTACAAGGATATGCTTTATTTATAATGTAAGATGATGGTGTATTGTGTATTGAACCGGGGACCTAGAAACGACGGAGAGACTTCGTCTCGCCGTAGCTCTTTTTTCTTAAATATATATTTTTTTTTTTTGTTCGTTGTTGATCGTTGGGTTTGGTCGTTGCGGACGTCGCATGATATCCGTTTAAGTTCGTTTGTTGATCCTTCCACTCAGTTTTTTATTACAGAGGCCAACCAGCTCTCTGACCGTCATACTAGACGAGTGGAAACCCAATGTTTGCGTGGTAGAGTAATTATGGTGTACGCGTACGTGGAGACAGTGTTTGCGCAGCAATCGCCGACGTAGTAAAACTGAGGCGGAAATAAGGGAGCCAGCCAGCATTCGCCAAGGCAGATGGGAACGGCCTTAAAAACCACCCACAGGCTGGCCGGCGCACGGGACCTCGACCTTAAGCCGCCGGGGGGATTCGTGCCGGGGACCGGCACGCCTTCCCGCTCAGGAAGCAACTCGTTAGACCGCGCGGCTAGCCGGTGGCATATGATTGATGCAATGGTTTATCTTCGTGTGTAATGAGGTATAGAACAATTGTCAGCTACCTGACCAGCCTACATGTGAAATGGTTGCAGGCAGGACATTTGTAAGCGTCAGTGGTTTCACTAGCTGTATGGCAAACATGAGGAATTAAGATGTTCCGGTGATTACTGGGATTTCAAAGTTTTAATGTTTTATGATATGAACTGAATCTTGCAGACGGTACGGTTTAAAAGCTGTAATATTTTATGATGTGAGTATACGATATGGTAAAAGGGCGGTAATTTGATGTACAAATACAATATGAACTATCAGCCACGGTAATGAAAAATGGTACTGGTCTAATGTATAAATAAAGAGCGGACTACCGGTCAACCGATCAGTTACTACATGTATTAAACATTATTATTGAAGTGTGTCAATATTAACAAATTATGTTTAATAAATATTTCAACAAAATTTATAAGAAGAGAGAAAAATTTATACCTTTCGTTTGTTTTGTCTGTCATGAGTGATAAGAATTAGTCTTGGGCATGCCATTTTGTGGCGCTTCTGTAGTTCTGTTATAATGCGTCATATGTCACAGTTGTGCATGTAAAAGGACTGTAAACGACTGTGACTGAGTGTAACAGTAAAATGCAGGTTTGTGTTGTGGTCTCTTACCACTGACTAAAAGCGCATATGATGCTTCAGTTACTTATGAGGCTGTCGCGTATCATTGTTAGTGACATCTACCGACGTTACGAGGCGAGTAGGTTAGCGCAGCGTTTCACTTTGCTGCGTTCCATCGGAAAGAATACACATCGTAGGCTCATCCGAAGCTAAACATTGTGCATCTGTGAAATGATTATAGTTGTGGAATGATGAATATTTGGTTATTCACAGGTACATTCGTGGAAACTGTGTGATTACACTGACGTCTAAGTTATCTAAAACATGTACAGGGCAGATGAAAAAATTTTACAGTGCTTCATCTATCATTCAGCTCGTATGCACAGTCATGTAAGTATATGATAATTTTGGCTTTGTTGACACCAGAATAACTTCTGAAGGCCACGGTTTTGAAAATGGACGCGATTGTCCGGAACTAGTCGCCACAAAGAACTGACTAGTACCGCAACTGTGACGGATATTGAAGGAAAATAAAGTTTTAGTAGCCGAGGTTGGTGGTTCTGTCCTTTATCAATATATAGGAAACTGATAGAAAAGGGACAGTTCCAGAGAGTGGTTCGCACGGAATTTAAAATTCTAAGTGACCTAGGGAAATATTTTATAACAGTGGGCGATGGGGTCACGCTACTAGGAACCTTAGGGAGGCAAAGATGAGCAATAGGACACCCACGAAGAAGGTAGACGTAAAAAGCTTCTAGCATTTTTGTTATTTCTGTGATAAATCTTGTCACACTGGTGCCGAATGTAAAAAGATAATCATTTGTGAAAAATGCAAGAGGTGCAGGTATCGAGCACTGGATTGTAAACCACGTGGGTGTTACATGTGCAGTCGATACGGGCTTATTAGACCCCATTGCGGCGTGGGATCGCATCCATAAGTAAACAGGGAAACTAATAATGTGGAAGAAGAAGCGGTCGCATATTACCACGACGAAATGATCAAAATTTAGAGTTTTAAACAGCAAGAGAAGGAACGACATTATGACGGCCTATTTCTACAAATTAGGAAAGCAGTTGCGGTTATTAATACATACCAGGGCACATATAAGCCTTATAAAAGAAAAGAGGCCCACAAAGGAAGCAATAATTAGCCGGCCGGAGTGGCCGTGCGGTTCTAGGCGCTTCAGTCTGGAGCCGAGCGACCGCTACGGTTGCAGGTTCGAATCCTGCCTCGTGCATGGATGTGTGTGATGTCCTTAGGTTAGTTAGGTTTAATTAGTTCTAAGTTCTAGGCGACTGATGACCTCAGAAGTTAAGTCGCATAGTGCTCAGAGCCATTTTGAAGCAATAATTAGCAAGGAAGACATCCGCAGACTGCAGTGAGTGACCCAAGGTTCAAATGGCTCTGAGCACTATGGGACTTAACTTCTGAGGTCATCAGTCGCCTAGAACTTAGAACTAATTGAACCTAACTAACCTAACGACATCACACACGTCCATGCCCGAGGAAGGATTCGAACCTGCGACCGTAGCGGTCTCACAGTTCCAGACTGCAACGCCTAGAACCGCTCGGCCACTCTGGCCGGCATGACGCAAGGTATAATAGATACATGGGAACCATGGATCTACAAGTATTATAACACTGAAAGTGCCAGTGAAGCACGAGTTAGATATTATAGGAAGAGGACTGGATATTACGTATGATGGTCTAGTGCAGCGGTTCCCAACCTTTCTTAGACAATTACCCGTGAGTGCAATCAGACATTAGCTAGTGCCCCTGTTTTCCCCTCCTCACCCCACCCCCTCCCCCCTTACCGTCTGCTGAGCCATCGCTCCCCCGTATTATTACCAACTTTAGCACCTAACTAAACTGTGGAATGAAGGACTTTTCTTGGAAAACTTTTGTTCTTAAAATGATCAAATACTTTTTTATTTTTAAAATGATGAATGATTTTTACTTCGTGTGTGTGAAGTGCTACCTGCAACTCCTTCTCAGGTAAGAGAGGTAACTGTGCACAGTGAGCTTAGCACTTGCTACAAAACATACTTCACCTGCGTTACTCTTCTCCATTTCGGCACTTACTTGACCTGCACACTGCAACACCATTTAAAATCAAACAAGTTCAGATGTGTGCACTATACTTACTGTTTGTAAATCACTTGGTTGCTGCACTCCTTACTTCAGAACTAGCAGGCATTGGAAGACTTAAGGCTGTTAATGCTTTCTGACTACTGTCACTACTGTGACTACTGTCACTGGATAAAAAGTACGTCGACGTCAGCACATGGCGACAAAGCTTGGTTGTTTCCTCATCCACTTTCTCACCAATTAATTGCAAGGATTCTTCCAGAGGAACCCGGGTAAAAAGCGACACGACATCAAAACTCACAAGCAAATCCCAGGGACTAAGAGACAAGGACCTCAATCTCTGAATAAACACCATAGAATTGGGAATATGATGTTCGCATTTACCGACGTGAGGGACAAGAACAGATGCTAAATACTTGGCTACATTGTAGGTAGGAGCACCCAAATTACTCACGATCGGACGAAGTTACCTTTTAAGTAAGACTTGGAACCCGGTGTTATCAGACATTAAAAAAAAACGGTCTGTGTTTCGATCGTCGGAATAATTTTTAATTTTTGATAGCGACATCTCGATTTCGCCTGTTTCCACCACTGGCGGCGCGGTATGTTTGCTTGCGCTAGAGGGCAGTTACGGCACCTTCTCGCGCACGCGTTGTGGGCCTTCTGCGGCCTATATAGGGGCCGTCGCTTGCGCCTAGAAGTCAGTTCCGGCGAGATCGTGTACCAGCCCTCTGACCGGAAGATGGCGGCCAGTGGGACCGCGGAAATATTGTGTCAAGATGACGTTATGGCCCGAGAAGAATATTATCAATTATTACGCCGTGAAAGCCATCGTAATCAATGCATTCGTCTCTTACAGTAAAAGTTAGTGGTCATGAACTGGAGGTGGTAGAGTGTAGTCAACGATGGATAATGAGCCACTGTAAGACTCCTCTCCGAGTAAGGGTGAAATATTGAGAAAAATGAACTGTTCTTAAATTGACTTGGATGTGTTTGCACCCATATGCACGCCCTATAAACTTCTCCTCTCTGTTCTAACATCACCTCTACGAAATATCATTACAGGCTTTCTCCCTGTCACTCTCGTTAAAGGGAAATCAGCAGATTTTAGCCCACAGTGTCGTCAACGATTTGAGTGCCCCAAGCAGGCCATACCTTCTCACCAGGCAGGCGAGACACGACACCAGTCTCCACAAACCACGTGCCCGTATTTTACGCGAACTGCGTGATCTATGCGCAAACATACGGTGCCACATACCTCCAGAAACCTAGAAACAACTTGTCGAATCCACGCCAACCAGAATCGCTGTGATACCGCGTTCCAAAGGTAGACCAACTTGCTACCAAGCAGTTGGTCGTAATGTTTTGGCTCATCAGTGTACCGAAATATGAGTGACGACGGTCTGTGTAGACGCTAAGCAAGGCGCTCTGATTGCACACCACTGTACAGCGCTGGAGGAACGAGAGCGGCTGCGCTTCACAGCAGAGCAGAGCGCGTGCCTCAGCAGGAATTACGGGAGTGGCATTAATGGATTTCCAGGAAGACGGCGCTGCTGCAGGCAGTGCTCGTGTTGACTGGCTCCAGTCGTTGTTCCACGTCATGAGTCGCCATTTCATGACAAGCGGCAGAGTATTGGGATTCCGCTTTTGTCATATAATCACCTCTTGTTTGCAACGTAGCGTTTGTCGACGAGTGAAATAGCCATTCATTCTAAGTAAGTCTTCACAAAACATTAGCGCTATTCAAGTGCAGTCAAATAGTTCATCACTTATTTTAGACAATTTAATCTAACTTGAAAGGCATATCATTTGTTTGATTACAAAACGCCAGAGTGAAAATTGAAAAACTGTTCTTTGTGTCATATCATGTTGTTCGACTTGTAAATCTTTCTGTGCATATTTTTGACCTTTTCAGTAACCTGTAAGAGAGGCAATAGTAATTTAGTTGCTTTCGTTCACCATGTGTCCTTGCTCTTCCAACGTGCCTTTTCCATTATTTCAACTTAATTGCTAGTGTTTCTCGATTCATCGCCGACGATCATTTAATTCACTCGAGGTATGAATTAAAAAACGTCTTCAGTGGCAATTTTTCGTGTTTTAAGGACTAAAGAACAATGTAAACCCCAGATCAAGTAATAATAACCTAAAAAACCTCATCTTACACACTGAAAAAGCAGCTGATTTAGCTGACCTAAATAACACTGAACAGACTGTCCTAGCACACAACATAAATAAAATCATTCAGAAAAGCATAAGTAACAATAATGAAACCCCCAAAGCAGTTTATCAAGAGAGAAAAGTAGTAAACAGCATAAACATGAAACTCAATAATAACAATGCCATGATTCTGAAAGCTGACAAAAGCAATTCTGTAGTAATTATGAACAAAGATGAATACATCACTAAAACAGTAACTTTGTTTTATGAGAACAACATAACAGAATTCAAGCAACATCCAACTATAAAATTCCAAAACAAAATCAGAAAAATAGTTAATAAATGCAATTTCCTCTTCACAGAAAATCAATCAAAAACATGCATTTTAATGAATCCCACAGCCCCAAGACTGAGAGCTCAATCTAAGACCCATAAACCCCAAGTTCCACTGAGGTCTATTGTTAATTCTAGGAATACACCTGCTTCCAAAGTCTCCCAATTACTGAACAAAATTCTGAAACAATACTATACATTTGATAAATCGTACTCTGTTAAGACCACAAAGGAATTAGCAACTAAAATTAAAGGCATAAATATTCCTACAGGTGCCAGGTTTGCCTCTTTTGATGTAACTAACCTATTTGCAAATGTACCAACTGAAGAAACAGCAGACATAATTTTTGAAAACTTAATAAAACATAAAAAATTGTCAATTGCAGAAATATCAGAACGCAAGGACATGTTTCAGCTAATATTATCTTTTGCTGGCAGTCATATTTCTCAATCACCTGGAAAGTAAGTTCTTTAATGAAAACAATAGATTCAAAAGTAAAATAATATATTGCTGGAGATATATTGATAATATCTTGCTTCTGTTTGATGGAGCGAAAGATGAGATCGAAGAACTACTGGCAGTATTCAACTCTTTCCACAAAAACATAAAATTCACAATAGAACATGAGGACAACAGAAGCATAAATTTCCTGGATCTTAAAATCACCAACCATCAACAAGGACGTAAGTTCAGCATACACAGAAAACAAACATGCACAGACATAACACTGGACAACTCACCATGCGATCCCACCACACAGAAACATGCTGCATTTAAGTCCAAGCTACACAGAGTACACTCTCTTGATCTAGAAGGAAAAACCCTCAAGAATGAGATAGATACAACAAAGAGCATTGTCATAAGCAATGGCTACACAGCCAAAACAATTGACAATTTAGACAGACAAATACACAAAAGCAAGACAACGAATGCCAACATTCTGAAAGAAGAGAAAATATTCGTCAGTATCCGATATCTGGGCCCCATGTCACAAGAAATAGCTAACCTTTTTAAAAAAAACAGATGTAAGAGTTTCATTCTCAACTAATAATAAATTAGGAAACTTACTCATCCATAACATAAAATCAAATACGCAAACATATAACAACAGTGGAGTGTACAAAGTATCATGTCCCACTTGTCCTGCCTACTGTGTAGGGAAAACAGGCAGAAAATTCAAAACCCGTTTTCAAGAAAATGTAAATGCTTTCAGGCTCAACCACTTCGAAAAATCAGTCATTGCACAACTTATGTTGGAAACGAAACATATCATCAACAATCTAGAAAACAATTTGGTAGTATTACATAATGAAGCCAATGGTAAATCTGTTAGAACAACTGGAGATATACCTCCACAAAATCAAAAAAAACTAGGGTCGATGTTAAACGAACAAACAGATTTTGCAAGCCACAGCTATTTCAGCAATTTTAAAGATCTGTTCTAAAGTTATTTCCTGCATATGTCAATTGCTTCCTGTATATGTCAATTGTTTAATAATGATATCTTTAGCACTATGAAAAATTCATCTTTGAACACACCATGTACAAAAACATCTGTGAAGTGTTTACAAACATGTGTTTGCGAATGTGCCTCTTGAATGAAACGATATGTTTGAAAACGATGGAGGCAAAAAACTTCTGCTCGTGCTAAAACATTAAAAACGCTTTTCTTGGATTATTTGGTAAGTTTACACTATTTATATTTTCCACTATTTCGCACATATTTTCCGCGTCTGACTTACGAAATTCGTTACCTAACATCAAACATTTTCATGGCAGGAATATGCATTTCACTCATTCAGGAGAACAAATAAAGCATGTATTAAGACGAATTACACCTGAAGATGGACCGTCAAGGTCCGAAATGCATCATGTACTGAATAAAACACGAAAATTTGTGACTGAAGGCGGTTTTTAATTCATACCTCGAGTGTATTGAGTACAGTCACGTTTGAAGCTGCAAAATATGGATAAAATTAAAAAGGTCATTTAATTTGTTTTGTTTTCTTCTAACTTTCCTTGTCCACTACGTATTGGAAGGTCTCACATAACGTCCTTGTTACGGTCCAGTTACACTCCTTCATAGGTCTTAAAATTTATTTTTGTGCACTGTGAATATGATATTTTTCTTATGACTAAAGCCTGATTTAATGTAGGAATGACAGGAGAGTAACCATTTCGTAAAATTTGTGCTCATTTTCTTCTTTTAATTTTTAGGCGTTTGTTAATTGATATGTGTATCAAACTAAAAGTATTCAATTTATTTTTAGTGTCATTATCATATTAAGAAGATAACTCTCCACCAATATTATAAAATGCTTAATCTTCTCTAGTCTCTATATGTAAAAGGCAGTTATCTCACTGACAGACTCACTCACTGACTCATCATCGCTCAGCACAAACCACTAAGGATAGAAACTTGAAATTTGCAGACGGTGATGACCTTATACTGCCCTGTCGCTTAAGAAGGGACTGTTAGAAATAGCATCCCTTACGCGGAGAAATAGGGGATGAAAGGTTTTTTGAAAATATGTCGCTGTTAAGACAATTTTGAAACTAGATCTACGAAAATTGGTAACTGGTTTCTTAACAGAAATAAAAAAAGATATGTGTTTCAACATTTTTGGAAATTTAACCCCTGTGGGGATGAAATAGTAGGTGACTTTTTTAAAATAAATCATTATTCAAGAACTACTAAAGTATTTTTAATGCTAAACCAATAAAACTTGAATTTGATTCCTCTGTTAAAAATTAAGAAATATGTGTTTCATTGTTTTTGGAAAATGAAGGCTTTAGTGGGTGAAATAGGGGACGAAATGTTTTATGAAAATATTTAATGGGGAAGCATTTTGGAAGCTAAATGTATGAAAATTTGAATTTGGCTTCTGGTAAGAAATAAAAAAAAACTGTTTCACTGTTTTCGGATATTCCAACCTTAAGGGAGAGAAATAGGGGAGGAAAATGTTTAAGAAAATGCCTTGTTACATTAAAGTGTTTTAAGGCTGAATCTATGAAAATTGGTTCTTCCCTACTCGGTTAGACGTAAAAGGAGATGAAAGTTTCTATGGTAATATCACCATAAGAATGCAGAAGGTATGATTAACAAAAACCTTGGCATCGAGGTGCCAGAATCGCTTTGCTAGAATTCTATAATAAATAACAATTCCAGTTCATTCAGAACTTGTGCAAAAAACCGGCAATTTTTTAGGTTTATAAGTCGGTATTGTCATATTATATTCAGTAATACTCTGCTAAGCAAATGCATTGGTCTTTTTCTGTTATCCAATTTCCTGAAAATCAAGCTGAAGTCGTCAACAAACAGAAGTGATTTCAGTAGTGTCTGATTCAGCTGAACTCCTGCGTCAATCATGAAATCCTATCTGCCTATAGTGTCTTGAATATAAATGTTGTAAAATGTAGGTGTGGCTCTGTGGCTCAGTGGTAAAGTGCCAAAGATCTCGAGTTAGATTCCAGATTCTTCCTACGATTTCATTTACTCCTTATCACTCCCTTTCGCCTCTGTTAGCGTTTGCTGATGGGAAAAATGCCGAATTTAATCGTGATTTTTGGAATCCGTGAGAATCTGTAGGTCTCCCAATAACTGGCTGGGTAAGTCTGTGGTATCATGTATCTATAACCCCCCTCCCCCATGGGCAGTTATCAACAGAATTGCAAGTTTCCATCAGATGCTAACAGAAGTTGTATGGGATCTGGCAGACCTAGTGGTGCACACCTGCTTAGCCACGGCTTCAGCGCCCTCTGTAACATGAGTGCCCTCTCCTGCCATGGTATAGGACAGCTGGCAGCAACCACACGACCCAGTTGCACTTGAAGCAACTTCGCTACATGATTCTACCTAGACGCCACGTAGTCATGGCTCCAGCTTTATCGTTTCTCCCTTAGTACAGGGAGCCTCACCCTTGATGGCAGTGTATTCGCTGTATTTCATTTCTTGCTGCATTATTTGTAATGAGTCCTTGTAAGCATGGAGAAATGCATGTTAAGTAAACCTTCTCTTTACTTCGTTAACCGACTCTCTAATCATTTCTGCTCCTGTTCAGGTCTCCTACAATGACAGCTGCCGCATCACTCTGCAGCCCAGTTTTCCTTACTGTTGTGTACGAAGTCAAACCGGACCATGCATATTAAAGCAGTGAGCTGTTCAAAATAGTCTTCGGATTGATGGCAGCTTTACTTAGGAGATGAACAGCGTCCGTAACTTTACTGGTGATAGGCCTGTGAATTTTTGATGAGCATGTATGACAATGATTGTATTTTCACACCGGCCATTGTGACCGAGCGGTTCTAGGCGCTTCAGTCCGGAACCGCGCTGCTGCTACGGTCGCAGGTTGGAATCCTACCTCGGGCCTGGATGTGTTGTAAGTAGGCTGTTTAAGTTTTTATATTGGTAACGCCACGTAGCGCTCTGTATGAAAATTACTGGCTGTGCTGTGTGCAGTCTGTGGCTGGTTTGCATTGTTGGAATTTGCTATTGTAGTGTTGGGCAGTTGGCTGTTAACAGCACATAGCGTTGCGCAGTTGGAGGTGAGCCGCCAGCAGTGGTGGATGTGGGGAAGTGAGATGGCGGAGTTTTGCGAGCGGATGATCTGAACGTGTGTCAATCAGAGACAGTAAATTTGTAAGACTGGATGTCATGAACTGATATATATATATATATTATGACTTTTGAACACTATTAAGGTAAATACATTGTTTGTTCTTTATCATAATCTTTTATTTGCTGACTATGCCTATCAGTAGTTAGTGCCTTCGGTAGTTAGAATCTTTTACTCAGCTGGCAGTAGTGGCGCTCGCTAAGAGGACGTTACTTGACATTTCACCTCCAGTTCTCTAGACACACCCTTCTTAAAATTCGCCCACTATCGACATTTAATCATCACAGGAGAAGTTGTTTCCCAAGACGAGAGCACACGCATTGCCTTCGTTAGGCGTTCACCATTTTACCAAGTTTCTCCGGCTGACTAATAATACTCATTGATTCAGTGATGCTTACTAGAACCAACAAACTGTTTTAATTCGTCTTTTTTTCATACTTCCGTCAGCAATATACGTACATCCTGTTAACACAGTTTATCCAGTGTGGCCTAGATGCTATAATATTGCCGGCCGTGATGGGCGAGCGGTTGTAGGCGCTGCAGTCTGGAACCGCGCGACCGCTAAGGTCGCAGGTTCGAATCCTGCCTAGTGCATGGATGTGTGTGATGTCCTTAGGGTAGTTAGGTTTAAGCAGTTCTAAGTTTTAGGGGACTGATGACTTCAGAAGTTAAGTCCCATAGTGCTCAGAGCCATTTTTTTGCTATAATATTCTATACACAATACGTGTTTCTTGAATCGTGTCTTTTGACTTGTAATAGGGTTGAAAAAGATGTTTTTTGCATTCATACGTTTCTCAGCATTAATATCGATATATAGTTTCATAGTGAGAACTTGACAGAATGACAACATTCGCTGAATTTTGCTTAGATAATGATTGTTTTTCAGACACTGCTTTAAATTTCTGTAGTAACTCACATAATTTTTTCGTAGTATGTTGTGGAAATCAGCTTCTTTAGAACGCCTGGCTTGTTGATGCTCGGTGGTGGTATCATTTTCTCAGGGTATAATGGCAGGTTGCAGTGAGGTTCATCGATATGTTATACATAATGAGGATCGATTCTAAAACGTAAACTTCATCTGAATCGTCTGATGTGCTCATTAAATAAAAATTGCTCTCAGACAGCTTTGGAAGATCAGAGAGTGGTAGGTATTACGTCGTTGACCAATTGTAGAGACTATTAACACTGAAGCATGTAGCATAATATTTATCATTGATTTCGTGATAATCAGCCATGAATGTATTGTTTCCAACAGCATGTCTGTGCGAACAGTGAACAATACCACCCCTGATGCCATACTACGTCCATAATAAGTTGTAATTTTCATTGTCAGCTTCCAGCGAAGCATCTCATGTTCAGTCACATAATGGGCTGGATGCAGTGAGGTATATTTAGAGACTGAGTGCGCGGAAATTTTCGGACATCAGCCGGTAGCAATATATAAGTATTCAAATGTAAGTCGAGTAAGCACCTAACGCCTTACATTCAAATGAATACCATACCTTACATGCTGTTTGGTATTCATATTCTTTGGTAGTTGCTTCATCAGTCAGCAAGCTGTTTGACGCTTCAGTTGACGGCACCTGTTCATCCAAGAAAACGGATTCATCGTTTACATACTCGTATGGGACTGCACTTTTCTTATTAACAAAAATAATCTGTTCACTGTTTGGGAAATACTTTCTTGTTACTTTCATCTCATCAGGTACCAAATGTGAGACACATTTATCTACAGTGAACTCCAGGAAGCTGAAGGAGTATCAAATATTATGTCGCAATGATGAGTCACTGCGATAGTTTTGGTAACTCTTTTGTACATTTCCACGCTTGTCACCATCACAGAAACATAGACTGAGCTTATTTTCACCGTTTTGTTATGCTTAGTTTCTTCTACTTTGCCACAAAGGTTTATAATTATCAAATGAGCATCGTAATTCATCAGATTGCGAAACACTGCTGGCATTGTAAAATTAAGCCTATATTTTAAATTAAAGCTAACATGTGGAGCTCAACATCTGCCAGTAAAATGACACTGATCCTCGTGTTTCAAATCAGTTTCCTTGAGGTGTACCTTGCAGATGTGACAGATTTCTGGTCTTCAAAATGGTCATTCATCTGCTTGTTTTGCAACCTGTAAACTTTTTTATGCACTCAGCAATAAGATATAGCTGTCTGCTAAACCATTCCACACAATCGGAACAGCTGTACTTCAGAAGATTCCTCACTGTAACTTCAGTACATGTAGAAAGCAATACTACACCGAAGCGCCAAAGAAACTGGTACAGGCATGTGAATTCAAATAGAGAGATACGTAAAAAGGCAGAATACGGCGCTGCGGTCGGCAACGCCTAACTAATGCCACCTATAATAGCTCCGAAAGTATGGTAATAGTTTGTGGGACAAATGTTGCATGGGATAACGGGGGCCACGATATGACGTTGGTTTTTTGTTGTTAGGTGGGGTCGCGTAAGAGGTATGAAGGTGAACTGTGTTTTTTTTAATGGGATGCTATAGTTTGGTACTTATTTTCCGATAGCGGCTATCGAGGCGAATCCAATGATGTATAACGGTAAGGTCTTTGAAGGTCAACGAAGGTCAAAAAGGTGGCATGAACGTCCATTTACAGAGGGTGTTCGAAGTGATGACCATTGGTATCAATTCAATGCTGCAATCTTCTTATCCATGGATTGAGTGGTATGGACGTTCATGCCACTTTTTTGACCTTCGTTGACCTTACTTTTACACTTCATTGGTTTCATCTCGATAGCCGCTATCAGAAAATAAGTACCAAATTATAGCATCCAATTTAAAAAAAAAAAACAAAGTTGATCTTCATATCTCTGAAGCGACCCCACCTAGCAACAAAAAACCAACGTCATATTATGGCCCCCGTTGTCCGATGCAACTTTTGTCCCACGAACTCTTCAGCTCCTATCACACTTTAGGAGTTATTATTGGTGGCAATAGTTAGTGACTCACCCTGCATAAGATAACAAGTGTTTCCGCAGTTGTTAGTTCGGTTACTGCTGCTACAGTGGCAGGTTATCAAGACTTAAGTGTGTTTGAACGTGGTGTCATACTCGACGCACAAGCAAAGGGACACAGCATCACCGAGGTAGCGATGAAGTGGGGATTTTCCAGTACGACCATTTCACGAGGTACCGTGAATATCAGGAATACGTAAAACATCAAATCTCCTACATCGCTGTGGCCGGAAAAAGGATCCTGCAAGAACGGGACCAACGACGACTCAAGAGAATCGTTCAACGTGATAGCAGCGCAACCCTTCCGCAAATTGCTACAGATTTCATTGCTGGGCCATCAACAAGTGTCAATGTGCAACCATTCAACGAAACATCATCGATATGAGCTTTCAGAGCCGAAGGCCTACTCGTGTACCCTTGATGACTGCATGACACAAAGCTTTTACTCCTCGCCTTGGCCCGTCAACATCGGCATTGGACTGTTGTTGAGTGGAAACATGTTGCCTGATCAGACGAGTCTCGTTTCAAATTGTATCGAGCGGTCGGACGTGTACGTGTATGGAGACAACCTCATGAATCTATGGGCCTGCATGTTAGCAGGTGACTGTTCAAGCGGGTGGAGGCTCTATAATGATGTGGGACGTGTGCAGTTGGGGTGATATGGAACCCCTGATACGTCTAGATACGGCTCTGACAGGTGACACGTACTAAGTAAGCATCCTGTCTCATCACTTGCATCTATTCATGTCCACTGTGCATTCCGCCGGGCTTGGGCATTTGCAGCTGGACAATGCGATATTGCGATATTCCACACGCCCAGAATTGCTACAGAGTGGATCCAGGAACACCCTTCTGAGTGTAAACACTTCCGATGGCCACCAAGCTCCCCAGAAAAGAAAATTATTGAGTATATCTGGGATGCCTTGCAACGCGCTGTTAAGAAGAGATCTCCACCCCACGTACTCTTACGGATTTATGGCCACCCCTGCAGGATTCATTGTGTCAGTTCCCTTCAGTACTACTTCAGACATTAGTCGTGTCCATGCCACGTCGTGTTGCGGCACTTCTGCGTGCTCACGGGTGCCCTTCACGATATTAGGCAGGCGTACGAGTTTCTTTGGGCCTTCAGTGTATATGGTGTTTGCATATGGATTTCGTCACTAACACACACCTGTGGCAAGAATTGTTACTGTAAGACATCAGCGAAAACTAACTGTTTCATGTAAGTCGAAGGTCAAATTGTTTTTGCACCATTTCTAAATGTATTTCTCAGTAGCTTAAGTACCACGTTATTGGTTATGATTTACTAGATTCTTGTCGTGACTATCAGTCACTTTGATGCCAATCTCTGTGTGAAAAGGGCTATGTGCTATATTAGTGACCTCAGGAGCTCGAAATGTTCCATGTCCTAACGAAATGATATTTAACAAATTAAAAATTCAGAGTGACAGATTATCTGTTACAGAAATCAACTTCCCTTCAAAATATTAAGTATAAGTAGTACGTTTGTTTCTTACGGCGAAACAGGAAGCTGTACATATGCTTATATTTTCGGTCAAAATGTATCTACTGCGCTCCCTCCTCTCACAACAGTGATGCTGTTTTATATCGACGCTGTGATGCTATTTTATATTGACACACGCCTGCACCCTCGATATGCAGAGATTATACAGGGTGAGTCACCTAACGTTACCGCTGGATGTATTTCGTAAACCACATCAAATACTGACGAATCGATTCCACAGACCGAACGTGAGGAGAGGGGCTAGTGTAATTGGTTAATACAAACCATAAAAAAATGCACGGAAGTATGTTTTTTTAACACAAACCTACTTTTTTTTAAATGGAACCCCGTTAGTTTTGTTAGCACATCTGAACATATAAACAAATACGTAATCAGTGCCGTCTGTTGCATTGTAAAATGTTAATTACATCCGGAGATATTGTAACCTAAAGTTGACGCTTGAGTACCACTCCTCCGCTGTTCGATCGTGTGTATCCGAGGGCACTGAATTACGTAGGGATCCAAAGGGAACGGTGATGGACCTTAGGTACAGAAGAGACTGGAGCAGCACATTACGTCCACATGTTAACACCTTTTTATTGGTCTTTTTCACCGACGCACATGTACATTACCATGAGGGGTGAGGTACACGTACACACGTGGTTTCCGTTTTAAATTACGGAGTGTAATAGAGTGTGTCCCGACATGTCAGGCCAATAGATGTTCAATGTGGTGGCCATCATTTGCTGCACACAATTGCAATCTCTGGCGTAATCAATGTCGTACACGCCGCAGTACGTTGTTTCATATTCTCTGGGGTTGTAGGCACATCACGGTACACATTCTCCTTTAACGTACCCCACAGAAAGAAGTCCAGAGGTGTAAGATCAGGAGAACGGGCTGGCCAATTTGTGCGTCCTCCACGTCCTATGAAACGCCCGTCGAACATCCTGTCAAGGGTCAGCCTAGTGTTAATTGCGGAATGTGCAGGGTCACCATCATGCTGATACCACATACGTCGACGCGTTTCCAGTGGGACATTTTCGAGCAACGTTGGCAGATCATTCAACACGCAACTGAACGTCGGAGGTTTCAAGCGTCAAATTTAGGTTACAATATCTCCGGATGTAATTAACATTTTACAATGCAACAAACGGCACTGATTACGTATTTGTTTATATGTTCAGATGTGCTAACAAAACTAACGTGGTTCCATTTTTTTAAAAAACGTAGGTTTGTGTTAAAAAACATACTTCCGTGCATTTTTTTATGGTTTGTATTAAACAATTACACTAGCCCCTCTCCTCACGTTCGGTCTGTGGAATCGGTTCGTCATTATTTGATGTGGTTTACGAAATATATCCAGCGGTAACGTTAGGTGACTCACCCTGTATAAGACAAACAATACTGTCATCTTTAGGTTCTCGTTTAGTACAATGAAAGGAAAGGCGAGAAGGTGAATTCAGATGTCTGCACGTAGTGTACTCCTCTGGAACAGCATCAAGAGGGCCGCCAAGCTTAATCCTAGTGCGTGTGACGGATCACCATCAACAGAGGCCCATACTCGTTATCCAGTGAGGAACTGAAGAGAGGTGTCACTTGAGTACAAGATACTTGCCTGGAGTGCAGTGGCCAGGAACTGTGTGCCATTGTGTTGCCTCTGTTTCCGCGGCCACTAGCAGCATACGAATCGCCTATGTTGGTGTCGGGTGCAACAACTAGTGCCTCATCAGATGTCGCTAATGACGGGAAAAGAGCTCGGAAACATACTATGACACTTGCATATTTGCTGGATAAAACATAACGTGTCCCATGATAGCCGACTGGACTTAGAAGGCCTGCATACTAAACATGTTGCTTGTACACAAATGTTCTCCATTCCTACAAGACGTTAATTTTGTACCATTTACGTCAATTTTAAGCAGATGTGTTGAACTGTGTATTTGTCATCCTGGCACAGTACACAGCACTCTGGGCTAAGAACAATGTAAGCGATAATTGCATGATAGCCGAAATCTAGATCTACAGAAGAAAAATACAGTAATAAAAGTCAAATGGAGATGTATTCTTTCAATATATATATGAAATACTTCAGCTGTGTATCACACAGTCACAATGTGCTGATGTAATTCAATAGAAACCGCATGAAATTATACCTTGAGGGCGAAAAAGAAAACTCCAGAACGGCCAGTCACAAATACCAAAATTGGTTCAAATGGTTCTGAGCACTATGGGACTTAACATCTGAGGTCATCAGTCCCCTAGAACTTAGAACTACTTAAACCTAACTAACCTAAGGACATCACACAAATACCACTGAGGTAACATAGCTCAGTACGGTAGCAAATAAACTTCACTGAACACGCATCTGACTTCTGCTGTGTATCGGAAGAACAGCTGTCTTATCGGAAGGTGGTCATTCTGTGTCCATCTGAAAACTGTGACGTTACGTCACGTGAGTACCCGGGCGAAATCGAGTCATGTGAAATATGTTGCAGAGGCGTCAGTCGCAGACTTTCCTATTGATAATGCCGGCAGAGGCTTTGTGCAGTGTCATTGATTGCGCTATCGAAAAATGAACGAATGGTCTTAAGCTCAAAGAAGTACTGTCTACAGTAGAGATAGTCAAAGTATTCTGCATGTGGGCAGGGCTCTGACTTTGCATGCAATCACTCTCTCACTGCTACGTCACTCTGCCTGAGTGACGAAGGAGAACACGGAAGAACTGGAAATGCATCACATCTGACTGACAGTGCCGTGGCCCTGCATACGGTGTGGTTTCATATTTCATATTTCTCAACAACAACGATTAAAAAAAAACAAGTTTTCAGTATTATTTAATTATTTTTGGCATGTTGAAGACACAGTATTATTTTGTGTGGTACGAACTGTCGGCATACCGATAGACAAAATAATTTTCACAGATTTTCGCACACATGTTGCCACGTAATCATGACTTACTTAGTTTCATAATCGAAAAAAGCCTTTCATGTACTTTCGTTGTTTTCAACATTATTATGGAAACGTGGAAACTCTTCCAGAGGAAAACAACATAGAACTCCTGAAGAGATTTAACTTACAAGAACTTGTCGTTTAAGTGGGAATTACGCTGTAGATCAATCAGTTCCATTTGAACATTCAGAGGGGCGTTTTCAACTGAAAGAGGCAAAAAGCCTCGAAAACAAATCTTAAGATTGGCAGTGCCCTCAAATCGTTTGTAAAAGGTCCTTGTAATTCAAATGGCTCTGAGCACTATGGCACTTAACATCTGAGGTCATCAGTCCCCTAGAACTTAGAACTTCTTAAACCTAACTAACCTAAGGACATCACACACATCCATGTCCGAGGCAGGATTCGAACCTGCGACCGTAGCGGTCGCGCGGTTCCAGACTGAAGCGCCTAGAACCGTTCGGCCACTGCGGCCAGCCCTTGTAGTTTTTTGAAAGCTATAATCAACTCGCATTTTCCATAAAGCCAGTGAGCTTAGGGAAGTGGATGGTGTTTATGTCAGAATTTGTCTTTGCAACAATGTGATTTTCTTTTTAAATACGTCCTCATCAAATCAGAAATAGTTCTTTTTCATCCTACAATGTCTTATTGTGCGCAGTCCACTCAAAATGTGAGATCCGCAATCCATTCTGGAAGTTCTAATTTTCCTTCTTACTCTCCTTTTTCCTTCATAAATTCAATAGTAGCCGATTTTCAATCAAAGAAAACGTTCCAGGCATGGCCCTTCACTTAACCAACGTAGTTTGCAATAATATCTAAAATATCCATACTGTTTATTCAATTCCACGGTAAATTATCGCAACTGACGGTGGAATAATAAGTGTGATCTCAAATTTACTGTTTGTACGACCAATTTCATGGCGTGCTCCATGCCCGTAAATTGAAAACAAAGTACATCTTGACGTAAGAAACAATGAATACCGTCTGATGATTCTTGCACTTTTTTGCTCTTCCATCGTCAACTAAATCTTTAAATACTTTCTTCATGGTGTCGTAATGTCGTACCATAGTAAATTTGTGGTACTTGGTACTTATGCGAGTGCATTTAACAGATATTGAGAATTTTTATTCTTCTCTTCTGTCATTCCCATTCATTTTTAAATGGTTGTGACAATAGATCACTAGACTGTCCCTTTTTGCGCAAACAATCACTGTACCTTTATAGCACGAACAAACAGCAGAGAGTCAAAAACGCTGACATCACTATTCCGCCGAACTGAAGAAAGTCGTGCTCACCGAAAAATGCACTGCACAACGGTAAATGATACGTCGCGGTCTGTCGCACACTTCCAAGAAGGATCGAACAACGCCGAGACATGCCGAGCCTCGTGTGCAGTCTGGCACGCAGTGGCCGACTCTGATCTGCAGAGTAGGGGAAAGGACCGAAGATAGCAAGTAACAATAACTTGGTGTGGTCTGTTCAGTCATGAATGTTGTCTTACGGAGGACCAAACAAAATGACTGACATAGACAGGTAGGCTCAGATTTGAATTTTGATTCACAGATTTATTTTTACTATGTAGATAAACAATTTGGCTTATATACAGTGAGGGAAAAAATCGCAACACTAAAGAATAATTAATGTAGAGTAATGAAATTTTGGAAATACATTTGTCTATGTAACATATTTCAGTGATTAACATCGCAAGATCACAGGTTAATGTAAGCGCGAGATAAGCCATGCAAACATGGAATTCTGGTGCATTAATAACACTGGGTAACAAAAAAAAAAAATTTTTTTTGAATGTTTCGAGCACTTCATGAGGCAATTACTACTAATTTTGGGTTGAGAAAGACAAATATTACAATGAAAAATTTTTATTAGCTCTAGTTTCTATGATATACACGAGGTGGAAGTATTACATATTAACGGATTGAGAGAAAAGGATACATTTTTAATAACATACATGCTGACAATAATGAAAGTGCATTTGATTTTTTTTACTGGTAATTACATGCTAAGAGTTCTAAATTGCTGGAAAAATACTTCGCAGATGGTCGTGTCTGAAGAGAATCATGTGGTGGCCTATTGACTTCGTCGCCCTTTAGCTTGCCTCTTGTAATGGAGTTCCGCAGAATCCCTACACAAAGACCAACAGTAATCTGCAAGCATTACTTCATTCCAACGGCCCTGATATCTTTGTTCCATAACAGAAATATCCTGATGGAATCTCTCACCATGTCCGTCACTAACACCTCCGCAACTAGGAGGGAAAAAGTCTAGGTGGGAGTGGAGAAAATGGATCTTAAGGGACATGTTGCATCCAAGGTTACGGTATTTTTGCAGGAGCACTGTCACCAAATGCTTGTAGTTGTCATCTCTTTTGCTACCTAAAAATCCATGAACAACACCCTTGAAGACTTCCCAAGCTTCCTTTTCTTTCCCTTCCAAAACTTGGTCAAATGCAGGATCCTTTACAAGTTCTCTTATTTGTGGTCGACAAAAATGCCTTCCTTAACTTTTGCATCACTTAATTTCGAAAATTTCTCTCTTATGTACCTAAAGGCCCGTCCTTCTCGGTTCATAGCTTTGACGAAGTTTTTCATCAAACCCAGCTTGATATGCAGGGGTGAAAGAAGAACGTCTTTTGGGTCCACAAGAGGCTTGGCAACGACATTTTTCTCGCTGAAGATTTCTTGCAGGCCACTCTTCTTTAATGTAATGCAGTTTCCTATTTCTACTGTCTCACATACATAGGAAGCAGCAATGCTTTGTGTAACCCAGTTGCATTCCTTAGAGTATGGCAATGACTTTTAGATCACCACAGATTTTCCATTTGTGTTCATGATGTTTAATTGAGTCCAAGAGAGATGTCATATTTGCATATGTCTCCTTCACATGAACAGCATGACCAACAGGAATAGATGGAAGACGGTTCCCATTGTGAAGTAACACAGCTTTCAAACTAAACTTGGAGGAATCTATGAATAGCCTCCATTCAGTTGGATCATGGTTCAAATTCAAAGATTTCATGATGCCTTAATGTCGCAGCAAACAACAAGATTAATTTTCTTCTCAAAAAAGGGAAGCAGTTCCATGTGACGTTTTCTGTACTGTGAGATTCTCACATCACTTTGGAGAAGAATCCATTGCTGTAGTCGAGACCCAAGAATTTCTGCATTCTCCTTTGACGGGATGTCAAAGCAAATATATTACAAGGAAAAGATAGTCATATCAGATAACAAAATAAAGACAATATGGGATATAGTGAAGGAGGAGAGAAGAAGAACCAGACATGAAGAGGAACAAATAGCGTTAAGAGTAAATGATACATTGGTGACAGATGTGTATAGTGTTGCAGAACTTTTTAACAAACATTTTATAACTGTTACTGAAAAGATGGGGTTGTCAGGTTCGGTAGATGCTGCTATGGAATACCTCAGACCAGACATTTCAAGTAACTTCCATAATATGAATTTGACCCTCACTACCCCAACAGAAATAATGTCCATCATAAAATCTTTAAAATCAAAAATGGTTATGATGAAATATCAACAAAGTTAATTAAAGAATGTGATTCTGAGCTAAGTAACATGTTAAGCTATCTGTGTAACCAGTCGTTTATCAGTGGAATACTTCCTGAATGGCTGAAATATGCCGAAGTTAAGCCACTGTTTAAGAAGGGAGATAAAGAAATAGCATTAAATTTCCGTCCAATTTCACTGTTGCCAGCATTATCAAAAACTTTCGAAAAAGTAATGTACAGTCGGCTTTATAACCATCTTATCTCAAATAACATACTGTCAAAGTCACAGTTTGGATTTCTAAAAGGTTCTGATATTGAGAAGGCTATCTACACTTACAGTGAAAATGTGCTTAATTCATTAGACAAAATGTTGCAGGCAACTGGTATATTTTGTGATCTGTCAAAGGCATTTGACTGTGTACATCACAATATCCTTTTAAGTAAATTAGAATATTATAGTGTAACAGGAAATGCTGCAAAATGGTTCAACTCTTATATTTCTGGCAGGAAACAAAGGGTGTTATTAGGAAAGAGACATGTATCAAGCTATCAGGCATCATCCAACTGGGAACTAATTACATGTGGGGTCCCACAAGGTTCCATTTTGTGGCCCTTACTTTTTCTTGTGTATATCAATGACCTTAAATCAGTAACATTACCAGATGCCAAGTTTGTTTTGTTTGCTGATGATACAAACATTGCAATGGATAGCAAATCAAGTGTAGTCTTAGATAGATCAGCCAAAAAAATATTTGTGGACATTAATCACTGCTTCCTAGCCAATTCTTTGCCACTAAACTTTGAAAAAACACACTACATGCAGTTCAGAACTTGTAAGGGGTGTCCCACGAATATATGTCTAACATATGATGACAAGAAGATAGAAGAAGTGGACAGTGTTAAATTCTTGGGATTACAGCTTGATAATAAATTCAACTGGGAGGAGCACACCACAGAACTGCTGAAGCATCTTAACAAATCTCTGTTTGCAATGCGAATTTTGTCAGACATAGGGGGTGTAAAAATGAAAAAGCTGGTATACTATGCTTACTTTCATTCCATAATGTCATATGGGATCATTTTTGGGGTAATTCATCAAGCCAAGCTAAAGTTTTCCGGGCACAAAAACGTGCAGTAAGAGTTATATGTGGTATGAAATCAAGAACATCCTGCAGAAGCCTGTTTACGGAACTAGGGATACTAACTACTCTTCCCAATATGTTTATTCCTTAATGAAATTTGTCATTAAAAATATATCACTTTTCCAAACCAACAGCTCAATTCATGGAATCAATACTAGAAATAAGAATAATCTTCACAAGGATTTAAAGTCACTTAGTCTTGTACAAAAAGGTGTGCATTATTCAGGAACACACATTTTCAATAACTTGCCAGCAGCCATAAAAAGCTTAACAACCAATGAAATTCAGTTTAAGAGAAGCCTAAAGGATTTATTGGCGGCCAACTCCTTCTACTCTACTTCTTAGTAAAACCAACTGATTTGTATATAAGTACAATCTAACTTCTGCACCATTTCAGTGCAGTAATGTGTTCATTGTCAATAAGTATTATAGTAGTTGTATTACATGTTTATTACCTTATAAATAAATAAAAAACTTTTTTATTTTAAATTCAGTGCATTAGTATTTGTAAAATGACTCTTTCATATAGTGTTAATAAAAAATGACGATCATTCCACTTGGGACCTATGGAATGGTAAATTAGCTTATTTGTTCTAGTAGTAAATATTTGTCATGTATTGTTGTTTTTCTAACATGTTCCACATCCTGGAGGACCTCCTCACTACGGATCAATTGGAATGAAAGTAAATCTTATCTAAAAAAGCCAAGCTCTCTAATGAGATCACTCAATTCCTCTTGACTCAGTCTGTGCGGTTTATCATCTTTTCCCTCAAAATCAGGGTCATGGGATGTGGAAGGCTTGTTTGGTTTTTCTTGTTCCACACTATCTTCATTTTCTACTTCAAACACACAATTTTCGGGTGGAGTAGGAACTGGTAAACTATCCGAATGTGGAATGGGTCGAATAGCAGGTGGAAGATTCGGGTACTGAACTTTTCTTCTTCTCTTTATAGGTGGAGTCAGGCAGAAATAGCAGTCATCTGTATGGTTTGTAGGCTCCCGCCAAATCATAGGCACAGCGAAAGCCATAGATCGTTTCTTCTTTTTCAGCCATTCTCGCAGTGTAACTGAACATGCGTTGCAACATGTATGTGGAGCCCAAGACTTATCCTGGTCCCCTTCTTTCATACCGAAATAATACTGATAGGCAATCTTTACAAGAGGCGTCAGATTGCGTTTCTGTGAGGAAAATGTTACTTCATCACAAAAAATGGTTCAAATGGCTCTGAGCACTATGGGACTCAACTGCTGTGGTTATCAGTCCCCTAGAACTTAGAACTACTTAAACCTAACTAACCTAAGGACATCACACACATCCATGCCCGAGGCAGGATTCGAACCTGCGACCGTGGCAGTCGCACGGTTCCGGACTGCCCGCCTAGAACCGCGAGACCACCGCGGTCGGCACTTCATCACAAATATAACAAAAGTTATTCACCATATTTACACATTATCGTGGCATTTTTATAAATTTTACACTAAAAAAGCACTCGCAAACCAGAAATTTTGCATTAATTTGAGTAGAAACTACATGCAATTCACAGTCACAGCAACAGTATCTATTTGTGACTTACAAACAGCTGAAGGGCATTTTTGTTTTGTTATTTGACAGGTGTGGCAACTCAAAAAAAAAAAAATCCCCCAAATTTAAAATCTTCATCTAAAAAATGAAATGTTACTTTATCCTCAAAACAAGAGATAATCTGTCATTTTTATGGTGATTTTTGAATTCAGCAGATGGAAATGCATGTAAATTTACTATTTTAAAGTCCGACACATTTTCATTGTTGCCCAGTGTAACCGGTGTAACTGCGTGAGTATTGAACGCAAGCATGCATTGTGTTGTGCAGGTGCCGGATGTCAGTTTATGAGATGGAGCTCCATGACTGTTGCACTTTGTCGGTCAGTAAAGGGACGGTTACTGCTGTTTGTGGATGACGCTGGAGTTATCGTCCGATGATGGCCCATATGTGCTCGATTGGAGATCGATTTTTAACAGTCTGTTGTGTCACTGTTGTGCCAGCTGCTGCTCAAATTAGTGTTGCAGATGCAGTATGGTGCCCCAGAGCCATACCCTGAACAGACAAAGGCAACATGTAAACTCTCTGTAGAGCATGTTGGGTTGCAAGAGCTGTACGTTATCCTCTTGAAAAGCATCCCCCTGGAATGCTGTTAATGAATGGCAGCATAACAGCTCGAGTCATCAGACTGACGTACAAATTTGCAGTGAGGGTGTTCCTGCAGTCATACGAAATGCACCCCAGACCATTACTCCAGTGTGCCTATCAAGCAGACAGGTCTACATCTACATCTACATCCATACTCCGCAAGCCACCCGACGGTGTGTGGCGGAGGGTACCTTGAGTACCTCGATCGGTACTCCCTTCTATTCCAGTCTCGTATTGTTCGTGGAAAGAAAGATTGTCGGTATGCCTGTGTGTGGGCTCTAATCTCTCTGATTTTATCCTCATGGTCTCTTCGCGAGATATACGTAGGAGGGAGCAATATACTGCTTGACTCTTCGGTGAAGGTATGTTCTCGAAACTTCACCAAAAGCCCGTACCATGCTATTGAGCGTCTCTCTTGCAGAGTCCTCCACTGGCGTCTGTCTATCATCTCCATAACGTTTTCGCGATTACTAAATGATCCCGTAACGAAGTGCGCCGCTCTCCGTTGGATCTTCTCTATCTCTTCTATCAACCCTGTATGGTACGGATCCCACACCGGTGGGCAGTATTCAAGCAGTGGGCGAACAAGCGTACTGTAACCTACTTCCTTTGTTTTCGGACTGCATTTCCCTGGGATTCTTCCAATGAACCTCAGTCAGGCATCCGCTTTACCGACAATTAATTTTATATGGTCATTCCGTTTTAAATCACTTCTAATTCCTACTCCCGGATAATTTATGGAATTAACTGCTTCCAGTTGCTGACCTGCTATATTGTAGCTAAAGATAAAGGACCTTTCTTTCTATGTTATCGCAGCACATTACACTTGTCTAAATTGTGATTCAACTGCCATTCCCTGCACCATGCGTCAATTCGTTGCAGATCCTCCTGCATTTCAGTACAGTTTTCCGTTGTTACAACCTCTCGAAATACTAGAGCATCATCCGCAAAAAGCCTCAGTGAACTTCCGAAGTCATCCACAAGGTAGTTTATATATAGTGTGAATAGCAACGGTCCTACAACACTCCCCTGCTGCACACCTTAAATCACTCTTACTTCGGAAGACTTCTCTCCATTGAGAATGACATGCTGCGTTCTGTTATCTAGGAACTGTTCAATCCAATCACACAGTTGGTCGGATAGTCCATATGCTCTTACTTTGTTCATCAAACGACTGTGGGGAACTGTATCAAACGCTTTGCGGAAGTCAAGAAACACGGCATCTACCTGGGAACCCGTGTCTATGGCCCTCTGAGTCTCGTGGACGAATAGCGCGAGCTGGGTTTCACACGATCGTCTTTTTCGAAACCCATGCTGATTCCTACAGAGTAGATTTCAGGTCTCCAGGAAAGTCATTATACTCGAACATAATACGTGTTCTAAAATTCTACAACTGATCGACGTTAGAGATATAGGTCTACAGTTCTGCTCACCTGTTTGACGACCCTTTTTGAAAACAGGGATGACCTGTGCCCTTTTCCAATCCTTTGGAACGCGACGCTCTTCTAGAGACCTACGGTACACCGCTGCAAGAAGGGGGGAAAGTTCCTTCGCTTACTCTGTGTAAAATCGAACTGGTATCCCATCGGGTCCTGTGGCCTTTCCTCTTTTGAGTGTTTTAATTGTTTTTCTATCCCTCTGTCAGCTGTTTCGATATCTGACTTTTTGTTATCTGTGTGACAATCTAGAGAAGGAACTACAGTGCAGTCTTCCTCTGTGAAACAGCTTTGGATGCAGATTCTCCACTTGCCTTTTTATAACCTTCACACGGCCATCACCAGCTTTCATCAGAAAACATAACAGACCTCCGCCTTGCCCTCCAATGAGCTCTCGATTGACAGCACTGTAGTCGCAAGTAGTGGTGGTTTGGAGCCATTGGAATGAACGATACAGGGCGTCTGGCTCGGAGCTGTCCTTTAAGTAGGCTATTTTTAATAGTTCGTTGTGTCACAGTGGTGCCAACTGCTGCTCAGGTTACTGCTGCTGATGCAGTATGTTCCTCAGAGCCACACAATGAATATGATAGTCTTCCCTCTCGGTAGTGCCACGTGGCCAACTGGAACCCGGTCTTCTTGTGACCCTACATTCCCGTGACGACCGCTGCCAGCAGTCATCATAGTGGCTACAATTCTGCCAAGTCTTTCTGCAAGGTCGCAGATTGAACATCCAGCTTCTCATAGCCCTATTCCACGACCTCGTTCAAACGCAGTAAGGTACTGATAATGGCGCGTTAAAGGAATTCTCCACTAGCCTCAGCTGACCATGTCCAGTTTCAAAGGTAACTACCACTCACGATGGTTACTGCGTGTATTTAAAGGAAACCTGATTTGATACCTCGCTGTGGCGCTATAGTGCCACTCTTTTGGGACTGGCGCGGAATTTGAATAGACTTCATCTTTCAGATGTAGGAACACGACCACCAACTTTCGTTTACGTCGCACAACTCCTTCTTGGTGTAGCGATATTTTTTCCGTCAGTATACACACATATTCCAACTTGTTACTCAGTGCTGTATGTAGCCGTAAATCTTAACATTATAATAACGGTTTTTTGGGTTTGACGTCACAAACGTACAACAAATTCAGAAATTTTTTTCATAATTCACTTTTCGCTTTATTGGTAACTGGTGCATCATTGTTCCTTTTCACGTGTCGTGATGAGAACTGACTTTCTTCCCCTTCTTACTAGAGTCTGAAGAACAAAGCTTGATATTTCATAAGTTATAGTGTGGTTTTGCACCATTCTACTAGCTTTAAACTGAAAAAAAACCAAGCTCAGGCGGTTTTGTACTGTTTAAAGTAACCCACCTGCTATGACCGTAGTGTACTAAAAAAATAATAAATAGCGTAGAAAGTTCTATGTTCTTGGCTGCCTATTCAGCAGGCTTGTTAAAATGTTTGGAAAATCGGGAATTTCTGTTAAGTTCTATGGGTCCAAACTGCTGAGGTCATCGGTCCCTAAGCTTACACGATTCTTAATCTAACTTAAACTAACTTACGCTAAGGACAACACACACTCCCATGCCAGAGGGAGGACTCGAAGTCGGCCGCAGTGGCCGAGCGGTTCTAGGCCTTACAGTCTGGATCTGCGCGAGCGCTACGGTAGCAGGTTCGAATCCTGCCTCGGGCATGTATGTTAGTTAGGTTTAAGTAGTTCTAAGTATAGGGGACTGATGACCTCAGAAGTTGAGTCCCATAGTGCTCAGAGCCATTTGAACCATTTTTGAAGACTCGAACCTCCGACGGGGGGAGTCGCTCGAACCGCAACAAGGCGGTTAGACCGCTCGGCTACCCCGCGCGGCAAAATGTTTGGTTCAGCTCCTTTTGCCATAAGAATAATTGCCAGCTTCGCGGATACGGGTATCATTAAGTAAATACATTTGGCTAAGAAGTCCCTGACTACCGTGGATCACTAATGGAACGACCTGATCTACCTATAGGGACAGGGAATTAAAAGTACTAAAAAATAAAGAAGTACATTTATTCACTCTCAAAATTTGTCATCAACCCACTGTAGTTGGAGAGTAGTATTCGTACATTCAGCAACATGGAAAAATGGAAAAATGATGGAAAAAAATATGGAAGAATGATCTGAATTTCCGTCTCCTGAATATAATTTTTACACCGAAAGGACTGTATTATCCAGCTATAAATCTCTTTGATGATTTACCCAAGGAAATAAAATGTGTGAAAGACAGGAGAACTGCTTTGAAACGTAGATTAAAGTTGATTCTCCTCAACAACTCCTTCTGTACCATAGATGACTTCTTAAATGGAAATAATTTATCTGTTACAATCCTACAAATGGTTATCATGTAGCCTTATACATTCTTATTGTCTCTACAATCTATTGTTCAAATGGTACATTCGATACTATAATGTTTATAATAAATACGATCTACGGGACGTGGAACTAACTACATTATAATTACTTTCGTTACCTACTTTCTCCTTGCTTTCAGAAGTCCACTTTTTTTTAAACTTTGTTTGATTTCTATATGCATTTCTCTATAAAGTCGTAAAACTTGGTGACACAGGTAACCCAGCACAAATTCTTTTGTCGTACGTGCTCACTGAGCTCAAATCCGTCATATAGCTATTTCCGTGCGGAATTGCTCGGTTCGTTTATTTATCGGTGACCTTCAGTTGCCGGTTGGAACGACGGAAACGGAAAAGTTTTTTCCTGCACGGGCGGAGTTTCGAAATGACAAGGCGAATAAAGAATTATGTCGGTCATGTGTACGGCCCAGAAACGTGATCGATTAATTAGTGCACGCTTTTTCGGTCACGAATGGGGAAATCCTGAGTTTGGGTCGTGCGAACGTTACGGATATTTTTCAGTCGTGAGTGACCGTGGAGATGTGGAGAAACCACCCATTCATAGTTTTGACAAACATGTGTCTCGTTCAGCCTGGGTCCTGATCCTTCCCTACGCATTTGGAAGGTAGAAGTAATCTTGGTTAGAGAATTTATTCTTAAATAATCTGCTGTAAGTAACTATATAGTTTGAGATTCTTCATGCTATGTCTGCATCTCACTTCCGTGACTGAAGATCAGTTGTGTACCTCTAATCTGAATCGTCTAGCGGAGATTTATTGGTAGTGTAATTTATTTCCACACTTCAGAACGGAGAACTATATATAGATAGTAATTGTTACGTGGATTGCTTGTGAAGAGTATTGGAGCAATTATACCTTTACTTAGCGTATCCCCAAACAGGGCTTCTCGGCCCAAGTTTGATGAAGTTTACATTGACATAAAACGGTAAGAACTGAATTTACAGTCGGTGATATATTTGCGTAGTGACAGACAACGGGGAGATATGTTATTTCCTGAGCCTCGATGAATTCTTCGTGGTGACGTGCGATTGTATGTTGTATTGTTATCGGATGGAAACCAGCGTTCCGCGAGCAAGGACGTTGTTTGTTAAGGATTGACTGGAATATCTTGTTTGATTTCCCAGAATTCTCAAACAGATGAGAAAATGATGATGGAGAAGAATAAATCTTAAAGAGTCTCTTTAGTTCATCACAAACTAAATGCCCTCTTTTCAGTTGATTAAAAAACCAGCGTTTTTGATTTTATCTACTTAAGTTTCCATGAACATAACCGTTGTGTTCCCCTACATGAAGAAAAATTTCACTTGATGTTTTAGAAAATATGAGTTAAAGATTTCAGCGTTTGTTGTACTTTTTGTCGCTGAACTGTTTCTGGAAATAGAAACTTTTACGACGTAATTAACATGGTTAAAAGATACTGCAAATGTGTACACCAAATATGCTAGGGTTACAGATATTCATTATTATATTATAGTAATTAACTGACATTATTTAGGTTGTAATTATACCTTACGTTATTCTTAACATTACTTTGCAGAACAGCTATTCAGATTTTCTGTGGATGTTAAATCATTGCCATTACGAGTGTTGTAAGTTACCCAATAAACAAAGTTACTTCTCAAGTACCATCTACATGAGTTTCTGTACTGTTTTTATGTCTGTTTGCAGCTAATTGGAGCTTCAAACACTGTTTACAGTCGTCATAATAAGTAATTTGATTTTCTGTGTTATTCAGGACGAAGTGCTTTCATGTGTTCGTTGAAGCGAAAATTAAAAATTGTGAGGGATGTCCAGCTTTGGAAAGTAAGGTTGCAACTTGTGTGAAGCAATGTGATGCAGAAAGCTTGTGGTTATTGGAACAAACACCGATGAACAGAGAAGCGGAAGGACGTGCGTGACTGTGTCCAGAAACTGGTCGAACTGTGCTGTATCAAACGATAACTGAGTGAACTTCCAAGAATACTGGAATCCATGAGAGCTGGAAATGTTAATGGATGAGCATAAAAAAAAATCGCTTCGCTCGGCTGTAGATTTTGCACCCGAATTTAGCAGGAAGCTGGAGAGATAATCCTCTGAGACGAAGGATTGAATCTGGGAAGCTCACTACTCACCAGACACGGGAAGGGGAATGGATATTAGGTTTCAGCAGTCTATCGGCGATGAGGTAATTGCACACTGGAAAGGACTTGGGAGGGAAATTAACGGTGTCATCCTCGAGTGGACCTCTGCATTCACCTTGCTCTCTTTGGGGAACCCATGGTGCACGTCAGTTTAGATGAATGAACTCGGATATCAACAGTTGTTCTCCCAAATACAAGCTCAGTGCCTCAATAATAGCGCCACGTCGTTCTTCGGAGTCCAAAAAGTTGCTTGCTCTGACGTCACTGGCAAAATATTTCAAAATATAAGAGTCTATGAGAAAATACCGTGATGATCCTTTGTGATGTGCAATGGCTTTTGGATGGTAAACTTTTTAACGACAGCGTGACTATCAAGAGTCAACGTCGGTTCTTTAAGCAACACAGCATGGAAAGCGGTCCAGCGTTCATGTATATTCGTTGTGAGATTGTTAGCCATCGCTCCGACAGTCCCAATCTAGCGAAAAGTGCTTTCTGTCTTTCTGCCTTTTGAAAGACGGATGCCAGTGTAACACGTTTAGCAAAGAGGAGGACGTGTAGGCTGAACTCGAATCAAGGGAATGAGGCGAGCCACATATGGCAGAGAGTTACTCATGTTTGTATTTTGCCTCAAAAATGTTTGGAACATAATTATGATCAAGTAAGAAAATCTGTTATGTCTCTATAATATACAGACTTGCCGTTTCTTGAACAAATACGCAGTGTCCACCGTGTAGTAATTCACGATGGCCTGATGGATAAAATCTTCTCCGTCCCCAGGCCCCTCCCATTCGGCTGTTAATCACGACCCTTCAATTACTTCCATCATTCTGCTGTCCGGTTTGATTTGCCGTAAGAAGATAGTCCTCCATTATAACGACAATTTTTATGGAGTGTTGGTCTCCCTAGTCCTGAATCGATAGCAGTGGGAACATTTCTCGCCGCTAGTGTTTTAATAGGGCCGGTGATCTTATAATGAAAATACTGAGTATAGAATATGGATGTAGTCCATACGATGTAATGCGTCGGTGAGATCATGTCTAAATGGATAATGAGACAAGTACTATTAAAAAAAATTAAGTGTTCACTTCTTCTCTGTGTCAGTTCCACTTTCGTACTGGTTACTAATTACAAACGGAAAGTGAACTTGCAGTATCTGTTATGTTGAAAGAATAGCTCGTTTGCTCCCTCCTCTTCTCTGCTTTCTGTGTTCTGAACGTATGCGAGACTACGAGGCTGAATGCCGTCTGGTGGGGTTGGGGGCACGTGACATGGTAAGGAAAGTAATACACAAAAAAAAGACTCACCACGTTGAGATTATGCGATAGGAAGGTAGATTTGATGTACATGTACAGACAAACAAAAGACTGTAGCGTCAGAAAAATTGGATAATTTATTCAAGAGAAAGAGCTTTACAAACTGAGTAAGTCAGTAACGAGTTGATTCACCTCTGCCCCTTACGTCGCAGTTAGTCGTCTTCGCATTGATTGATAGAATTGTTGGATCTCATTTTGAGATGTGTCGTGGCAAATTCTGTCCAACTGGCACGAAAAGATCGTCACAATCCTTCGCTAGTTGGAAGGTTCTGCCCGTAATTTATGAAACGCTCTAAATTGGGAAGAGATTCGGCGAGGTTGCTGGCATAGGCAGGTTTTTCCAAGCAAGAAGGTAAGTAGTAAAAACAGTCACCGTGCGCAGGTGTGCATTATCTTACTGAAATATAAGTCCTGGATGGTTTACCATGAACAGCAACACAACGGAGAGTAGATATCGTTGACCTACCGCTGTGCTGCAAAGAGGCCGCGGGTGACTATCAAAGGGGTCGTGCTATTTAAATAAATGGCACTCCAAACCATCACTCCTGATTGTCAGGATGTATGGGGTGCGACAGTCAGGAGGCACACCGCAGTCCAGGCCGTCTCCAGACACGGTTTCGCTCGTCGTCGAGGCTCAGTTCGAAAGGGACCTTATCACTGAAGAAAATTCTACTTGAGCCAAACGAGATTCTAGACTGAAGAAGTTTCTGATACTAAAATGTAGACTATCACGGCCGGAACATCTTCAAGGGGGTCTGTAGCTCGATGGAAGGTCCAACACACGCACTGGCTCGCTACTGGACCTTCCATCGAGCTACAGACCCCCTTGAAGATGTCCTCTGCAGATGGGGACGAAACGTTGGGAATTGACACAGAATTCATAAACCGACCACGGCATAACAGCCCGGATAATTGTAATGGACATGAAGAAGTTTCTGCAGAAGCCCCAGATTGTAGTGGCATACAGTAGCCTGTCACAAGGGCCGACAGCCAGGAGTGACGATACTTTCATTTCATAGCAGAACCCCTTTGGTAGTCATCCACTGCATCCTTACAGCACGGCGATACGCCGACGATGTTCTGTGCCCGCTTTGGTGTTCATGGCAAGGTATCCTGGTGTTACCTTTCAACAAGATAACGCCCGCCAACACACAGTGAGAGTTTCTACTATCACTCTTTATGCTTGCCAAATAGCATTATGGGTGGCACCCTCCAACCAGCTCGGAATTGTGAAGCATGCCACCTGGTCGGATGAATCCATTTCTTGTTGCACCAAGTAGTACCTGGATATGTCCTCATCCAAGTGAAGGGCAGCTCAAATCATGCACTGCACCACTGACGCTGGCTGATGGGGCAGTCTTATGCGACAGGAGACATTCACACGGGCTTCCCTGGGACCTGAATTAGTAATCTAAGGCGCCACTATAGCTATGGACAACATGAATAGTATTGTAGACCGCTTCTCCCTCTCTGCTCGATGTCTTCCCCGATGGCAAGGCTGCTTCCAGCAGGATATATGTCCATGTCACATGGCCAGAACCATGTATGAGAAGCGTCGATGGCTTGGCCACCAAATTCACCTGATCTGAACCCAAAGGAATACCTCTGTGATGCTATCTGGTGCCAGCACTGCGCCCACGCCCACAGACCCATAACAGGCATCACATGACCTATGTGTAGACATCTGATGACACATACTTCCAGAACCCTCCCGAGGACTTGTTTATCACGAATAATATATACCCCGGTACATGTATTCCACTTTCAGAGTTCTCAGAAGAATTTAATGCGATTAACCATCTCCATCACCCCTGAAAGTCTAAAACAACATCATCAACGAATCAGCTTATATACGGCAATGTCGTGAATGGCCGACTGACTCAGCATCGCCCAGCCCAAACCATTAAGGACAGAATCTTGGAATTTGGATAAAGTGATGATATTATACTGCAAGCGTCGTTGGAAAAGGGATTTTTCGAAATTTCGGCCCTAAAGGGGTGAAACGGGGGATGAAGTGTTTTTTTGAAAGATGTCGCTATTAAGGTAATTTTGGAGCTACACCTATGACCTCAGTCAGAAATAAAGATATATGTATTGATTATTTTTGGAAATTTAACCCTAAGGGGGTGAAAACATGGGTGAAAGCTATTCTGAAAATATTATTAAACAACTACTAAAGTATTTTTAAAGCTAGATCTATGAACATTGGTATTTGACTTCTCGGTTACAAATAAAAAAAATCCTATTTCAGTGTTCTTGGAAATCAACCCCTAAGGGAGTGAAACAGGAGATGAGACTTTTAATGAAAATATGTTATTATGAAAGCTAAATTTACGAAAATTTCGATTTGGCTTCTCGGTTAGAAGTAAAAAAGACCTGTTTAGCGGTTTTTGGAAATTCAGGCCGTGTGCGGGTGTAATGTGACATAAAAGGTTTTATGGAAATATTTCATTGTGCAAGCATTTTTTAAGCTAAATCTTTGAAAATCTGTGTTTAGCTACTCTGAGATGAAAAAATGCGTGTTGCAGGCTGTGTGGATGACGCAACATACTGTAAGCAGCAGAATAGTCTGGTACTCTTGTTAGGAACAAGCCGACAAGGTGTCTACGTAAGGCCAAGTAGACGAAAACGGTCCAGACGGAGCACGGCTATACCAGAACAAATACCCTCACAGACACCAACCACATCACACAATATTTCGATCCACTTCTGGTCGTTTGTGTGATCACGGGTCCTTTCAGACAAACAAACGTGCAGGGAGGCGGTGCACTGTGTGTTTACCGGATCTGGAGAACTGGTTTCTACAGGATACTGAGACAAGCTCTAGTACAAATTCCAGGCAAGTGGCCCGGCAACGCGGTGTAAGCCAAAGGACGATATGTGTATCCTGCATGACAACTGCTACTGCCCCTATCACCTGAAACGAGAGCAACGATTATCAGCAGCGGATTTCCCTCTGCGGCAAAGATTTAGTCGATGAGGTGTGCACAGAATACCACAATGATGGGACTCCTGTCATCTGCAGACCATGAGTCTACGTGTGAACGTGTGCATTGCAGGCCATCGACCTCACTTTGAACATCTATTGCCATGTGGATGCGATGCAGCTCAGTACTTTGTTGCGGGACAATTTGTTTTTGCACGCAAACCGTCCGTTTCCAGACACGTGTTCACACGACCTTTTATTGACCATTTCCAGTCAGGAACCCATCCCGGCAATTTTATTACTGTTCATCATGCTCATAAATTAAGGATAATTGCAGAATGTGGTGCCCCACAACGTGGCATTACACAAAACTGGCGCTAATAGCATAGCCGCATAGGGAACACACACGACACAGAAACACATGTGCTACAAAACGCCACTGTTTCCTGCGCATGTACCCCGACATCAATATGGGATATGATCACCATGCACGTGTACACAGGCCGCACAACGGGTTGGTATACTTTGGATCAGGTGATCGAGCAGCTGCTGGGGTATAGCCTCCCCATTCTTGCACCAGTGCCTGTCGGAGCTCCTGAAGTGCCTAGAGGTTTGAAGACGTGCTGCGATACGTCGACGAAGAGCAGCCCAGACGTGCTCGATGGGGTTTAGGTCTGGAGAACAGGCAGGCCACGCCATTCACCTGATATCTTCTGTTTCAAGGTACTCCTCCACGATGGCAGCTCGGTGGGGTCATGCGTTATCATCCATCAGGAGGAAGGTGTGACCCACTGCACCAATGAAAAGGCGGTCGTACTGGTGTAAAATGACGCCCCGATACACCTGACCTGTTACAATTCCTCTGTCAAAGACATGCAGGGGTGTACGTGCACAAATCATAAGCCCACCCCACACCATCAAACCACGACCACCATACATGTCTCTTTCAAGGGTGTTAAGGGGTTGGTATCTGGTTCCTGGCGAGAATCACTGTTCAGACTATACCTGGACTCGTCCGTGAACATAACCTGGGACCACTGTTCCAATGACCATGTACTGTGTTCTTGACACCAGACTTTACGGGCTCTCCTGTGACCAGCGATCAGTGGAATGCACCTTGTAGGTCTCCGGGCGAATAAACTATGTCTGTTCAGTCGTCTGTAGAGTGTGCCTGGAGACATCTGTTCCAGTGGCTGCGGTAAGGTCCCGAGCAAGACTACCTACAGTACTCTGTGGCCATCTGTGGGCACTGATGGTGAGATATCGGTCTTCTTGTGGTGTTGTACACTGTGGACGTCCCGTACTGCAGCGCCTGGACACGTTTCCTGTCTGCTGGAATCGTTGCCATAATCTTGAGATCACACTTTGTGGCACACGGAGGGCCCGTGCTACGAACTGCTGTGTTTTGATCAGCCTCCAGTCGCCCTAGTATTCTACCCCTCATAACGTCATCAATATATGTTCTTTGAGCCATTTTCAACACACAGTCACCATTAGCACGTCTGAAAACGTCTGCACACTTACTCGCTGCACCGTACTGTGACATGCACCAACACACCTGTGCGTATGAGGACAGCTGCCTGCGCCACCGTGCGACGACCGCAGGTCAAATGCACAGCATGGTCATACCCCGAGGTGATTTAAAGCCTCAAACCGCTTACCAGAGCGTTCTTTCACCATGTATTAGCATTATCCTTAATTTATGAGCACGAGTGTATATATTGAGGGAGAGAGAGAGAGAGAGAGAGAGAGAGTAGGCAAAATAATGGGAACACCTGTACTTAGTTAGGAAGTGCTTATTAATAAGGGGTTGGACCCCAGTAGAATACCGTGATAGGGCTGCCCACACCATCACACTTCCACCTCCATGCTTAACCACTGGAGTCAAGCAGTCAGGATTGTAGGTTTCTTTTGGCATTCTCCAGAAGTAATGTTGGAAATAACGAAAACGTTGACTCGTGGTACTTTATGACACCTTTCCACAGATCAGCCGTCCAGGATTTTTGCTCCTGACACCATGTTTCACGCTTCTTTGCGTTGGTTGTCGTCACTAATGGTTTCTGTGTAGCAGCTCGGACATGAATATTTGCTGTATGGATTTCTCTGCGGACAGTGTCGGCAGATACGGGGCCTCGAAGATGGCTATTGAGCTCTGCAGTCACTTTAGCTACAGCAGTTTTGTATTGTTTTGACACAGTTCGTGTTGGCGTACGACGATCTCTGTATTTACTTTTGATTTACGTGCACTATTACGTTTACACGAAGATACCTTTCCATTTTTTTGTAGGCTGTCATGAGTGTTGAAACAGCTGCTCTTGAAACGTTCAGTAAGGTGTCTGTCTTTGTTACTGATGCTCCAGCTGATTCTGCGCCCACTATCTGCCCTCCTTGGAACTCTGTTAGGTGTTTCATTGCACGTCGACCTCGGCCTGCGAATGCAAATACGATGTGTGCACTACTCGTAAACATCCTAGACTGATGTCTAGTCCGTAGTGGACACGCACAGTCCAGCGCGACACGTACGTTGTTGACCGTCAAATACAACCATCAAATCAGCCGGCCGAAGTGGCCGTGCGGTTAAAGGCGCTGCAGTCTGGAACCGCAAGACCGCTACGGTCGCAGGTTCGAATCCTGCCTCGGGCATGGATGTTTGTGATGTCCTTAGGTTAGTTAGGTTTAACTAGTTCTAAGTTCTAGGGGACTAATGACCTCAGCAGTTGAGTCCCATAGTGCTCAGAGCCATTTGAGCCACAACCATCAAAATAATATCACTGTTCACATTATTTTGCCCATCCCCTATATGATAGCTGCAAGGAGTGAGACGACACTACGTCCTTAGTGAATGAGATTTTCACTCTGCAGTGGAGTGTACGCTGATAATGGAACTTCCTGGCAGATTAAAACTGTGTGCCGGACCGGGACTCGAACTCGGGACCTTTGCCTTTCGCGGGCAAGTGCTCTACCAACTGAGCTACCCAAGCACGACCTACGCCCCGTCCTCACAGCATTATTTCTGCCAGTACCTTGCCTCCTACCTTCCAAACTTTACAGAAGCTCTCCTGCGAATCTTGCAGAACTAGCACTCCTGAAAGAAAGGATATTGCGGAGACATGGCTTAGCCACAGCCTGGGGGATGTTTCCAGAATGAGATTTTCACTCTGCAGCGGAGTGTGTGCTGATATGAAACTTCCTGGCAGATTAAAACTGTGTGCCGGACCGAGACTCGAACTCGGGACCTCTACCTTTCGCGGGCAAGTGCTCTACCAACTGCAAGGTCCGCAGGAGAGCGTCTGTAAAGTTTGGAAGGTAGGAGACGAGGTACTGGCAGAAGTAGAGCTGTGAGGACGGGGCGTGAGTCATGCTTGGGTAGCTCTGTTGGTAGAGCACTTGCCCGCGAAAGGCAAAGGTCCCGAGTTCGAGTCTCAGTCCGGCACACAGTTTTAATCTGCCAGGAAATTTCACTACGTCCTTGTATATACAGCCGCGTTTCAAATATAACCCTACATTCCTTCGGCAAATCCTATTTCGTTTAATTGACGGAGTAATTTGCAATGACTGTGTAGTGGGAAGACAGAAGCGAGGGCGAGACGGGCGGCGTGGCCGGGCTGCCGGGGCTAGCAGGTGGCTGCAGCGCTGCTCCTTTTACGGCGGGCAGGCGGGCCGATACCTCACTGCGGCGTGCCGCCTCGGCCTCGACTCGCACAGTAGCGGCGGTAGCGGCGGGCCCAGATTTATCGGCGGAGGCCCGCGTTTGTCGGCAGGTGCCGCCGTCGCTTTTTGTCTGGAGAGAACCGAGCCGACCGCTCCCACCCCCACATTCCGCCGAGACCGTCCTGTCCTCTGTCGCCGGAATTCCCAGCAGCTCCACACTTTCCGCCAAAACTGAGGGCCTCTTAAGTTCGCCGTGTCCTCGTCGTAAGCCCGGAGCTCTCCACTCGGCACCTTACGCTGCTCCGATGTATGCTGTATTGGGTTCGTAGCCAGAGCATACTCTGTTAGGATGAACAGACAACCTGTGCTTTATCTACCAGGTGATCAAAAAGTCAGTATAAATTTGAAAACTGAATAAATCACGGAATAATGTAGATAGAGACGTACATATTGACGCACATGCTTGGAATGACATGGGGTTGTATTAGAACCAAAAAATTACAAAAGTTCAAAAAATGTCCGACAGATGGCGCTTCATCTGATCAGAATAGCAATAATTAGCATAACAAAGTAAGACAAAGCAAAGATGATTTTTTTACAGGAAATGCACAACATGTCCACCATCATTCCTCAACGATAGCTGTAGTCGAGGAATAATGTTGTGAACAGCACTGTAAAGCATGTCCGGAGTTATGGTGAGGCATTGGCGTCGGATGTTGTCTTTCAGCATCCCTAGAGATGTTGGTCGATCGCGATACACTTGCGAGTTCAGGTAACCCCAAAGCCAATAATCGCACGGACTGAGTTCTGGGGACCTGGGAGGCCAAGCATGACGAAAGTGGTGGTTGAGCACACGATCATCACCAAAGGACGCGCGCAAGAGATCTTTCACGAATCTGTCGGGTATTTTGTGAACTTTGTTTTTCTTTTTCGTTCTAATAGAACCCCATGTCATTCCAAACATGTGTGTCAATTTTTACCTCTCTGTCTACATTATTCCTTGGTTTATTAAGTTTTCAAATTTATACTGACTTTTTGATCATCCGGTACGTCAACCAGTACTAGGCTTGCCCAGTATGTTTACAACAAAGTCAGTATCTGAAAGTTTGCAGTATTATGTCAGCGCTAGCAATGTAAATTAAGGCATTGTCGTCGGAACTGGGCTTTGTCGCTTACACCGACGAGAGTGAAAAAGCGTGTGTCGGGACATCGCGTTTGGGAGTGTAAATCGTATTATGTGGAGCGTCACGATACTTATCCTAATGCCACCAGTTTTGTTGCAATGTGGCTCGAATGGTGTGAAGAACCAGATGGAAGTATTTTTATAGAAGTTTGCTATGTCCTGTAAGGGGGTTGTTTGTGTTGTGTCCCTGGTTGATAATTAGACGAAATATTTGGTTCAAATAGCTCTGAGCGCTATGCGACTTAACTTCTGAGGTCATCAGTCGCCTATAACTTAGAACTAATTAAAGCTAACTAACCTAAGGACATCACACACATCCATGCCCGAGGCAGGATTCGAACCTGCGACCGTAGCGGTCGCTCGGCTCCAGACTGTAGCACCTAGAACCGCACGGCCACTCCGGCCGGCACGAAATATTTGTCAGGTTTTGTAAGCAGTTGGTCCTTGATTACGGCAATACGCGAACACCGAGAAGTAAGTTTAAACAGTTTTATTAACAAAAGCGGATTATCAAACATGCACGCTGCTCACACCCATCAACACTGTGTCTGACATCCTAATTACGGTCGTACCGAAAGGCTCCATGGTGAGATATGAAAAGAGACATATTCGTGCCCGAGGCCACGCTAGTTAATACGGCTCGCTGCGGACGCTTACTCCCTGCGTCGCACTGCGACCGGGCGCACGTGTATTGACCAAGCAAATTGTCAGCATCCCATATAGGTCGGCTGGCGAGCGCGTGTTACGTAGTGTATGGCTGCGTGCAACCTGTAGAGCATTACAATCCGCTAATAAGTGAAAAATACTTTCATGTGCAGTATACAATGTCTATTCGGAAAGTAAGGTCCGATCGGTCGCGAAATACAAAACACAGCGAAAATAAAAAGTGTTTTATTTGCAACAGTTTGCTACACCTTACACCTATTCCCTACGTCACCGTTCTGGCTTAGAAATTTGTTGAAGCGTTGTACCAACTTTCCAGTACCCTCGTCGTAGAAGGCAGCCACCTCTGCTTTCCAACACTTCTCTACTCTTCTCTGCAGTTCGTTGTCTGTGCGAAAATGATGTCTTAATAGCCAGCGATCCATGTGAACAGTGATGATAATCAGAGGGAGCCAATCGCGGGCTGTAGGGCTGTATGCTGGGTCATCAATCAATTCTCATCGAAAACGCTGCAGGGGCGTCCTCCTTGCCCCTGCAATATGCGGCCGAGAATTGTCGTGAACAGGGAAATGCGTGTACGTTATATGGGGTTGCATGAAATCAGGCGAAACCACTCAGCAGGTATCCATACTTGGCAGTCTTTTCGTGAGATGTATGTTCTAGGAAGCGGTATGCGATGTGTTATCATTAGAGCCCGTTATATTTTTTTCTGCACTATAGGGTGAATTTTAGAACAATTTATACACTCCTGGAAATGGAAAAAAGAACACATTGACACCGGTGTGTCAGACCCACCATACTTGCTCCGGACACTGCGAGAGGGCTGTACAAGCAATGATCACACGCACGGCACAGCGGACACACCAGGAACCGCGGTGTTGGCCGTCGAATGGCGCTAGCTGCGCAGCATTTGTGCACCGCCGCCGTCAGTGTCAGCCAGTTTGCCGTGGCATACGGAGCTCCATCGCAGTCTTTAACACTGGTAGCATGCCGCGACAGCGTGGACGTGAACCGTATGTGCAGTTGACGGACTTTGAGCGAGGGCGTATAGTGGGCATGCGGGAGGCCGGGTGGACGTACCGCCGAATTGCTCAACACGTGGGGCGTGAGGTCTCCACAGTACATCGATGTTGTCGCCAGTGGTCGGCGGAAGGTGCACGTGCCCGTCGACCTGGGACCGGACCGCAGCGACGCACGGATGCACGCCAAGACCGTAGGATCCTACGCAGTGCCGTAGGGGACCGCACCGCCACTTCCCAGCAAATTAGGGACACTGTTGCTCCTGGGGTATCGGCGAGGACCATTCGCAACCGTCTCCATGAAGCTGGGCTACGGTCCCGCACACCGTTAGGCCGTCTTCCGCTCACGCCCCAACATCGTGCAGCCCGCCTCCAGTGGTGTCGCGACAGGCGTGAATGGAGGGACGAATGGAGACGTGTCGTCTTCAGCGATGAGAGTCGCTTCTGCCTTCGTGCCAATCATGGTCGTATGCGTGTTTGGCGCCGTGCAGGTGAGCGCCACAATCAGGACTGCATACGACCGAGGCACACAGGGCCAACACCCGGCATCATGGTGTGGGGAGCGATCTCCTACACTGGCCGTACACCACTGGTGATCGTCGAGGGGACACTGAATAGTGCACGGTACATCCACACCGTCTTCGAACCCATCGTTCTACCATTCCTAGACCGGCAAGGGAACTTGCTGTTCCAACAGGACAATGCACGTCCGCATGTATCCCGTGCCACCCAACGTGCTCTAGAAGGTGTAAGTCAACTACCCTGGCCAGCAAGATCTCCGGATCTGTCCCCCATTGAGCATGTTTGGGACTGGATGAAGCGTCGTCTCACGCGGTCTGCACGTCCAGCACGAACGCTGGTCCAACTGAGGCGCCAGGTGGAAATGGCATGGCAAACCGTTCCACAGGACTACATCCAGCATCTCTACGATCGTCTCCATGGGAGAATAGCAGCCTGCATTGCTGCGAAAGGTGGATATACACTGTACTAGTGCCGACATTGTGCATGCTCTGTTGCCTGTGTCTATGTGCCTGTGGTTCTGTCAGTGTGATCATGTGATGTATCTGACCCCAGGAATGTGTCAATAAAGTTTCCCCTTCCTGGGACAATGAATTCACGGTGTTCTTATTTCAATTTCCAGGAGTGTACACAAATCTAGGCATTTTAGTGTCGAAAAATGTATTTTGATTGTGCATATAAAATCATACTTCAACAAATTTTAGTAATAGGTCATATTGCGGCTAACTTTTAATATAATAGGTCATATTTCCCTCAACTTTTGCCAAAAATGCATATACCGTTTTTCTCGTATCTTACGGGACACACGAATAAGAATATGTTGCTCACGAGACAATATTTAACGTGCTATTATGAAAGATAAACAGATAAATTAGTACACAGCTTTATTTCTCAGGACAGTAGCAGAAAATCGGTGTACCACAATAGTCGTTTCGCGAACGTAAAACATTGTTGTGCAGAGTCAACAATACGCTCTCAGAGCCAACAAAGGCGGCTTGTGCAGTAATAATTATCACAGTCGCACAGGTGTTCCCAGTAACCAGTTTGAATACAGCCTTTGCCTTGTTCAACATGCCTAAAGCAAAGTGCTCCGACAGTGCGTAGTTGCGAGGATATGTTCGATAATTTGGAGAAAAGTTCTTTAGTACTAATGGGAAAATATTATTTTGTAAACTGTGTGAAGTTAAAGTTAGTGCAGAAAAGCGCTTTAATGTGCAACAACACTGTAATACCGCTAAACACAGCAGCTGTGTGAAACGAACAGCAGGCAAACGCTGTTATTTGAACAGACAGGTCAATCGTCAAAGGAGGAGGAGGTTAGTGTTTAACGTCCCGTCGACAACGAGGTCATTAGAAACGGAGCGCAGGCTCGGGTTAGGGAAGGATGGGGAAGAAAATCGGCCGTGCCCTTTCAAAGGAACCATCCCGGCATTTGCCTGAAACGATTTAGGGAAATCACGGAAAACCTAAATCAGGATGACTGGAGACGGGATTGAACCGTCGTCCTCCCGAATACGGGTCCAGTGTGCTAACCACTGCGCCACCTCACTCGGTCAATCGTCAAAGGTGCAATCATTCTGCAAGGATTTGTGTGAGATGGTGGTGTCCTGCAACATCCCCTTGGAAAAGCTGATGAATCCACGCTTCAGACGGTTCTTGGAGAAGTACACAACACATACAGTTCCAGATGAATCCACACTGAGAAAGAACTATTTATTCGTATGCTACAATGATGTACTCAACAATATGCGAATTACTATCGCTGAGCAAAAGATCTGACTGTTGGTAGATGAAACTACGGATATTAGTGGGCGATATATTGCAAATGTTGTTGGTGGTGTTCTAAAAGTTGATGGCCCTGGAGATATGTTCCTACTAACGTATGAAGCTCTCGACAGAGTAAACAATTCGGCGATTGCTATTTTGTTTGACAACTCTCTGAAGCTACTGTGGGTGGATGGTGTGAAAAGAGACAACGTTTTGCTGCTTGTAACAGATGGTGCTTCATATATGGCTAAAGCAGCCAAAGTGCTTCAGATTCTCTACCCCAGTATGGTGTACGCCACTTGCCTTGCACATGCGTTGCACAGAGTTGCCGAAGAGGTGCGATCAAATTACCCTGACGTGGACAAATTAATTTCCTGTGGCAAAAATCTATGTGAAGGCTCCGCTATGGGTGCAGAAATTCCAGGAAGAAGCACTTTCAACGCCCCTCTCACCTAATCCTGTTCTTACACGATGGGGTTCTTGACTTAATGCTGCTGAGTATTACTGCACCAACTACATCCGAATAAAGACAATCTTCTGTGGGCTTGACAGCGATGAATCAAGTGATATCAAAATTGTGAAAGAAGTTTTTACAGATACATTGTCTCGAAACTTGGCATACATCAACGCCAATTTTTCAGTGATATCAAAAGCCATCAAACGACTGGAAGCTGTTGGCACTCAGCTATGTGAGGCCCTGAGTATTGTGCAACATGTGCAGAGTGAGTTGGGTCGAGCTCGTGATCATGTGACTGACAAAGTGAAAACCAAATTGCAAAGTGTTCTTCAACGGAATCCTGGATATTCTACACTGTGCAAAAATTCGTGACAATCTTTCAGGGAATGCCGCAACATTTGAAGATACTGAAACAAAGCTGAACTCCAGTGACCTGACTGCCTTCAAATTCGCTCCAGTGACGTCTTGTGGAGAGGAGCTTTTCCAGGTACAAAACTATTCTCAGCGACAACCGTAGATCTTTGACAATGGAAAACCTGAAAATGGACCTTGTGATCCGGTGAAAATTTGCAGATACTGAAGATTGACATATGGTATTGAATAATGTGAAACGCTTTAAATACTATGTAGAAATAAAAACATTGTTTTACTGTTTCGATAGATGATCTTTTCACTGTACTTTGTGTTTAGAAAATAAAACATTCAGACATTCAAAAAATAGGTGCAAATTAGCCACAAACCCTACAGAAAGAAAGAACTATGCTTACAATATTTTGAGAAGTGAATTTTGTATTACTTTATGGTGAATAAAAATTAAATAAAGAAACAAGAATGCTTTAAATAAACTTCTATTAAGTCATATTTTATTTTTAAGGTCATATTTATGTAAGTATTAGGTCATAAATGCTTACATATTCCACTGTTTTTAGGTAATTAAAATCTGGGCCCTAGTGATCGTAAACTAAATTATGTGGGCTTCATATATCCAATTAAACTTTTTTATCTTGCTGATCCAGATGTTGCTAATGCATGTTTGCATTTTCAGCTGTTCTGAATGCTTAGTTTATTGTTCACAATGGAAAGGGATATACGTGTTTTCGAGTGCGCTGCGAATTTTTACTTTCGGAAAAAATGGATCATAGAATATGCATTACATTTTGCTTGAAAAATGGAATAAAGTGCAGCACCGCATTTGAAATGTTGACACTGGTCTTTGGCGAATATAGTATAATACAATAGTTTACGAGAGGTATAAACTTTTCAAAGGAGGTCGAGAAGATGTTGAAGACGTCTACCGCCCTGGATGCCCTAGCATATCAACTACTGACGACGATGTGGAAGAAGCAAAGAAAATGGTTCCCTGAAGGCGCCGCGTCACCATCAGAGACTTTGCTGGTGATGTCGATATATCCTTTATGTCGCGACAAGCAATCTTTTTTGATTTTTTGAACATGAAACGTGTAACAGCAAAGCTTGTTCCGATATTGTTGAATTTCGACCAAAAACGACGTCGCATAGATATCGATCAGGAATTCAAATGGTTCAAATGGCTCTGAGCACTATGGGACGTAACATCTATGGTCATCAGTCCCCTAGAACTTAGAACTACTTAAACCTAACTAACCTAAGGACATCACACAACACCCAGTCATGGAACAGGAATTGCTGAATGAAGTCGATAACGATCCAGAACTTTTAAAGAAGATTATAATGGGTGATGCGTACATGGGTATGACGTCGAGACAAAGGCCCATTCGTCCCAACGCAAAATGCCTGAAAAGACAAAACCGAGTAAAATTCGACAAGTTCTGTCACATGTGAAGGTTCTTCTCACTGTTTTCTGAGATTACAACGGGATAGTGCATCACGACATCCTGCTTTATAGTCGTAAGATCGGTAAGGAATACTACCTGTAAGTTATGGGCCGTTTACGTGAAGCAATCCGAAGAAAACGACCAGAATTGTGGTTGCCACCATTGTTGAGATAAAAATAGAATCGCTGAAGGAGCTGAACACCATGACGAAAAGTGAGTTCCAGAAGTGCTGCCAAGATTGAAAAACGCGCTGACACAAGAGTATTGTGTCTTGAGGGGGATTAATCTGAATGGGGCAGAGCTGATATTGACGAATAAAGAAAGATTTTGTAAGAAAAAAATTCCCGTTTCTTTCTGACACATCTCATATTTGTTGCCTCTTCTAGGAAAGTACGCTATCGCAAATTTGGCGGTAAACCACACTGTGCTGCAGGATGCCTCTCTTGCAACGTCTGCTGCTAGAGTTGGTTGAATATCTGCATTACGCTTTCGCGTTTGCTAAATGAACCTACAAGGAAACGAGCTGCTCTTGTTTGCCTATCAGTCCTACCTGATGCAGATCCCATGTCGACGAGCAATATTTAAATATTGCTCGAAAGACGGTTTTGTAAGCTATCTCCTTTGTTGGCGAACTGCACTTCCTGACGTTTTTGCCAATGAATATGTTTCTCATTAATGCTATGAGTTCGCTCCCCGTTTTGCGTATTCCTTGATATTTTGTGGATGCAACTGTTTCCAGTGACCGTTTAATCACACATTATTGGGTCTTTATGTATTCTCAGTAAGTTACATTTCTTTATGTGGAATGTCAACTGCCCGCACTGCACCAACCGTCTATCCTCTGCAGGTTTTCATGCATTTCGCTTCAGTTTTCTAGCGTTGCGACTTCTCTGTACACAACAGCATCATCTGAGAAATGCCTCATGGAACTTCCGATGTCGTCTACTATGGCATTTATAAATACTGCATAAAGTAATGAGCGTCTAACACTGCTTTGGTGTATGTACAAAGTCACTTTCATGTCTGAAGACTTCTTTACAATGACAATGACGTGCTGTGTTTTGTTTGCCGGGAAATCTTCAGTTCAGTGTCACAGATGGTCTGATATTCCGTACTCTCGTATTTCTTTCACTAGGAGGCAGTGCGGAACTGCATGGAATGTGCACCCACCTGGGTGCCGGTGTCTACCACCTGTGTCTCGTGGACGAACCAAAGAAGCTGCGTTTTGCACTACCGTTGTTTCCGGAATCCATGTTAATTGCAACAGGGGAGATTTTTCAGTCTCCAGTAATGCCTTGATGTGTGAACTTGAAACATGTTCCAATTATTATGGAGATATTACATTACTGAGAAACTTCAATAGTGTTACTAGACTGTCACGTGTCGCTTGTGCAGAAATGTTGTAATGTGGCTATAATTTCACACCTTACAAGCACCCATCCACATACTTTGCCGTGATCTACAAACACAAACAATTTGATAGGTTGTACATCGTGTATATGAATACAAAAGGAGCCGGCCGGAGTGGCTGAGCGGTTCTAGGCGCTACAGTCTGGAACCGCGCGACCGCTACGGTCGCAGGTTCGAATCCTGCCTCTGGCATGGATGTGTGTGATGACCTTAGGTTAGTTAGGTTTAAGTAGTTCTAAGTTCTAGGGGACTGATGACCTAAGAAGTTAAGTCTCATAGTGCTCAGAGCCATTTTATTGAAAATAAAGGAGACTGACATTGTAAATAACTGTTAACGCTCATTGCATGAAAGGTGACGGAGTGTCTTTATTATCAGAACGGCGTAATGAATGATTGCCTATACTAGTAGAGGCTGGAACGCCAGTGGAGATGAAACGACAGGCGGAACTCAAGCCCTGGATGGAAGGCCCACACAGGTGTTTTGATCCTGCTTAAACACAGGAAGTAGCTAGACGGACGTCGTGACACCTGAGCTCAAAGACACAATACAGGGGCGACCGGCCGCTATCAGCCGCTATTGTAGTATGGCCGGAACGATAACCGGATAATACTTCCGAACTCTGCAAATTTTGGAAGCAGGTGCGAGGAGCGAAGAAGCGGCACCTCGGAAACCACGCAGGCTCGGTTATTTCCAAGGATTTTTACTCAGAAGGGTACCATTGTACGAGTATAGGTTTTTCCTCGCAAACCCTCCGGGCAGGACGACAAAAGATTAAAATATGGTTGGTCGGCGTTCGGAAGAATCTTTAGAGTGGGAGAATATTCCATAGTTTCCGTATCTCCAATAAACCTGTTGATCAGTTTCTACCAAATTTGATACACACACTACTTATTATCTGAGGAAAAGTCCTGGGGTGAGGGGGGTGGGGGGTGGGGTGGGAGGTAAGAAGCACCTAATTGCCCAAGGATGTTGTGTGGGTGAAAAGTGTTAGTAACCTCTGACATGTAGACTGCCCTGAACAGCAGGCATGTTGTGCGGATAGCATCGGAATGTGCCGTAGGGAGTACATGTGCAGATGGGCATGGGTGAGCAGAAAGAATGGGAGGAGAAAATTGATAGTGAGAGAGGGAGTATGAGATGGACAGACATACAGAAAGTGGGCTGAGAGACAGACAGAGGTGGGCTAAGGTGATGGACATTTAGAGTTGGAAGAATGAGATAAATAAATGGAGAGGGAGAGGAGAAGATGGAAAGACAGAGAGGACAGAGGAGGAGACAGGTTGGGAAAGGGAGAAGAGGGAATGGACAGGAGGAGGAGGTATACAGACTGGGGGGAAGGAAGACAAGGCCAAAGAGATGGTAAGGAGGAGATGAACAAAGTTATGATGGATTAGAGAGAGGGGGAGGAGGAGATGTACAGACAATGGGGAGGAGAAGATGGTCAGAGAGAGGGGCTGGAGAGGGACAGAGAGGAGGAGGAGATGAACAGAACGGGAGGAGGGAAGACTACATGGACAGAGAAAGGTATGTACAGTGAAGACAGGGAGGAGTAAATGGGCAGAGAGATGGGGAGGAGGATGTGGTCAGAGAGATGGAAGAGGATGTCATGGTAAGAGAGAGGCAGAGAGGGACATGGCCAGAGAGATGGGAAGGAGGGCATGGTGAAAGACAGGGGTAGAAGGACAAGTTCAGTGAGAGAGGGGACTATTTCAGAGAAAAAGGAGAACATAGCTAGAGGGAGGTGGGAGGATGAGATGGACAGAGAGAAGGAGAGGAAGTGTACTGAGAGTTGGAGTAAGAGCCGATGTACAGAGAAGGTGTAGGAAGAGATGGTTAGGGAGAGGGGAGGTGGTGGATGGAGAGAAGGGGGAGAGGGAGAGGTGTAGCAGGATGGACAGAGAAAGAGGGGAGGAAGAGATGGACAGAGGAGGAAGGAAGATGGATGGAGAGAGGGGACAGGAGATGGGCAGAGAGAGGGGGAAGGAGGACATGGACAGAGAGCAGGAGGAGGAGAGGACTGGGGGATGACAGGTAGGCGGAGATGACTAGAAATGGAAGATATAGACAGAGAGGGAGGGAGATAGAGAGGAGGGAGAAAGATAGAGAGGGGGAGGAAAAAATGGATAAGAGGGAGTGGAGATGGACAGAGAGACAGGCAATGTCAATTTCTTCACCTCATATAGCACTTGCTATCCATGTCCTCAATTATTCCTTGGAAGTATTCCAGTCTCTGTCTTCTTCTACAGTTTTTACCTTTTACAGAACCCTCTAGTATCATGGTGCCATGGAAATAATTTCATGATGTAACAGATATCCTACCAACCTGTCCCTTCTTATTGTCAGTGTTTTTCATATATTCCTCTCCTCATTACTTACCTTATCAGTCCACCTAATTTTCAACATTCTTCTGTAACACCACAGCCAGCCGGAGTGGCCGAGCTGTTGTAGGCGCTTCAGTCTGGAACCGCGCAACCGCTACGGTCGCAGGTTCGAATCCTGCCTCGGAAATGGATATGTGTGATGTCCTTAGGTTAGTTAGGTTTATGTTGTTCTATGTTCTAGGGGACTGATGACCTCAGCTGTTAAGTCCCATAGGTCCCAGAGCCATTTGAACCATTTGTAACACCACATCTCACCTACTACATATATAAAAACATATGTATTTGTTTGTGTGTGTATTTTCCACATCTCCTCCTAAATCACCAACCAAATTTGATATACATACCATTCTTTTTCAGCGAAGAAGTACTGTGGAGGGTAGTGACCTCCTAGTTCCTATAGGGGTGGGGATAGGGGATGAAGGTAGGTGCACCTGACATCTGAGCTACTCTTAATGCTTAATGACTAGCAAGTTGTGCAGGCAATGCTGGTGTGCAGTCAATGGGGTATGTATGTGGCTGGAGCTATATATACATATATACACTCCTGGAAATTGAAATAAGAACACCGTGAATTCATTGTCCCAGGAAGGGGAAACTTTATTGACACATTCCTGGGGTCAGATACATCACATGATCACACTGACAGAACCACAGGCACATAGACACAGGCAACAGAGCATGCACAATGTCGGCACTAGTACAGTGTATATCCACCTTTCGCAGCAATGCAGGCTGCTATTCTCCCATGGAGACGATCGTAGAGATGCTGGATGTAGTCCTGTGGAACGGCTTGCCATGCCATTTCCACCTGGCGCCTCAGTTGGACCAGCGTTCGTGCTGGACGTGCAGACCGCGTGAGACGACGCTTCATCCAGTCCCAAACATGCTCAATGGGGGACAGATCCGGAGATCTTGCTGGCCAGGGTAGTTGACTTACACCTTCTAGAGCACGTTGGGTGGCACGGGATACATGCGGACGTGCATTGTCCTGTTGGAACAGCAAGTTCCCTTGCCGGTCTAGGAATGGTAGAACGATGGGTTCGATGACGGTTTGGATGTACCGTGCACTATTCAGTGTCCCCTCGACGATCACCAGTGGTGTACGGCCAGTGTAGGAGATCGCTCCCCACACCATGATGCCGGGTGTTGGCCCTGTGTGCCTCGGTCGTATGCAGTCCTGATTGTGGCGCTCACCTGCACGGCGCCAAACACGCATACGACCATCACTGGCATCAAGGCAGAAGCGACTCTCATCGCTGAAGACGACGCGTCTCCATTCGTCCCTCCATTCACGCCTGTCGCGACACCACTGGAGGCGGGCTGCACGATGTTGGGGCGTGAGCGGAAGACGGCCTAACGGTGTGCGAGACCGTAGCCCAGCTTCATGGAGACGGTTGCGAATGGTCCTCGCCGATACCCCAGGAGCAACAGTGTCCCTAATTTGCTGGGAAGTGGCGGTGCGGTCCCCTACGGCACAGCGTAGGATCCTACGGTCTTGGCGTGCATCCGTGCGTCGCTGCGGTCCGGTCCCAGGTCGACGGGCACGTGCACCTTCCGCCGACCACTGGCGACAACATCGATGTACTGTGGAGACCTCACGCCCCACGTGTTGAGCAATTCGGCGGTACGTCCACCCGGCCTCCCGCATGCCCACTATACGCCCTCGCTCAAAGTCCGTCAACTGCACATACGGTTCACGTCCACGCTGTCGCGGCATGCTACCAGTGTTAAAGACTGCGATGGAGCTCCGTATGCCACGGCAAACTGGCTGACACTGACGGCGGCGGTGCACAAATGCTGCGCAGCTAGCGCCATTCGACGGCCAACACCGCGGTTCCTGGTGTGTCCGCTGTGCCGTGCGTGTGATCATTGCTTGTACAGCCCTCTCGCAGTGTCCGGAGCAAGTATGGTGGGTCTGACACACCGGTGTCAATATGTTCTTTTTTCCATTTCCAGGAGTATATATATATATATATATATATATATATATATATATATATATATATATATATATATATATATACGAGGGCAGTTCAATAAGTAATGCAACACATTTTTTTTCTGAAACAGGGGTTGTTTTATTCAGCATTGAAATACACTAGGTTATTCCCCAATCTTTTAGCTACACAACACTATTTTTCAACGTAATCTCCATTCAATGCTACGGCCTTACGCCACCTTGAAATGAGGGCCTGTATGCCTGCACGGTACCATTCCACTGGTCGATGTCGGAGCCAACGTCGTACTGCATCAATAACTTCTTCATCATCCGCGTAGTGCCTCCCACGGATTGCGTCCTTCATTGGGCCAACAATATGGAAATCCGACGGTGCGAGATCGGGGCTGTAGGGTGCATGAGGAAGAACAGTCCACTGAAGTTTTGTGAGCTCCTCTCGGGTGCGAAGACTTGTGTGAGGTCTTGCGTTGTCATGAAGAAGGAGAAGTTCGTTCAGATTTTTGTGCCTACGAACACGCTGAAGTCGTTTCTTCAATTTCTGAATAGTAGCACAATACACTTCAGAGTTGATCGTTTGACCATGGGGAAGGACATCGAACAGAATAACCCCTTCAGCGTCCCAGAAGACTGTAACCATGACTTTACCGGCTGAGGGTATGGCTTTAAACTTTTTCTTGGTAGGGGAGTGGGTGTGGCGCCACTCCATTGATTGCCGTTTTGTTTCAGGTTCGAAGTGATGAACCCATGTTTCATCACCTGTAACAATCTTTGACAAGAAATTGTCACCCTCAGCCACATGACGAGCAAGCAATTCCGCACAGATGGTTCTCCTTTGCTCTTTATGGTGTTCGGTTAGACAACGAGGGACCCAGCGGGAACAAACCTTTGAATATCCCAACTGGTGAACAATTGTGACAGCACTACCAACAGAGATGTCAAGTTGAGCACTGAGTTGTTTGATGGTGATCCGTCGATCATCTCGAACGAGTGTGTTCGCACGCTCCGCCATTGCAGGAGTCACAGCTGTGCACGGCCGGCCCGCACGCGGGAGATCAGACAGTCTTGCTTGACCTTGCGGCGATGATGACACACGCTTTGCCCAACGACTCACCGTGCTTTTGTCCACTGCCAGATCACCGTAGACATTCTGCAAGCGCCTATGAATATCTGAGATGCCCTGGTTTTCCACCAAAAGAAACTCGATCACTGCCCGTTGTTTGCAACGCACATCCGTTACAGACGCCACTTTAACAGCTCCGTACAGCGCTGCGACCTGTCGGAAGTCAATAAAACTATACGAGACGAAGCGGGAATGTTTGAAAATATTCCACAAGAAATTTCCGGTTTTTTCAACCAAAATTGGCCGAGAAAGAAAATGTGTTGCATTACTTATTGAACTGCCCTCGTATATATATATATATAAGTTGCTCCATTGATCGTGACCAGGCCAAATGTCTCACGAAAAAACTACAAAGAACGAAACTTGTCTATCTTGAAGGGGGAAACCAGATGGCGCTATGGTTGTCCCGCTAGGTGGGGCAGGAGGAGATGTATAGCTGTATTGTGAGAATGGGGTGGATGAGATGGACAGAGAAAGGAGGGAGGAGTATATGGATAGAGGTGAGAGTAGGAGATGGAAATAGAGGAAGGGGGCGGAGGAGATGGAGAAACAGAGGGCGGAGGAAATGGACGAAAGAGTGAGGAGGTGGAGGACAGATAGAGTGGGGCAAGAAGAGATAAGCAGAGATAGGGAGGAGCTGATGTTAAAGTTTTAATAATGGCTACGTAGTCAGCGACCGTTCACAAATTAAAGTTAAACCAATTACAGCTCTTGGTCGCAAAAATTAAGTCTTTTGACCTGGTTTCGACACTTCTATGAGTGCATCCGTCAGAAATTAAACATTCAAATTGGCCTATAACATAAGTACAAAATTATGGGAAAATTTCTTATACAAAGAAGTGTAGTACTGACTAACAGTACAAGAAAGAAACAGTACTTACAAGTCACGTATAAGATAAATAGCAAGCGATAAAGCTTTAGTCACAAAAGTTTAAAAAAGAATACATGGAAGGAGAACCACTATGGGCTGCTCATACACATCAAGCCACAGGTGGCAACAGACTGAGGCGCCCACGTTAGCAACTGCTGGCAGAGTGCCATCTAGTAGTTATAAATATAAGTAGGCTACTTAACATTTAAAATATAGACAAACGAAAGATAAGATGAACATGAACATGAACTAACAGGCAATGTTTTATTTGACAGTGGGAGACATGGTAACTTTTTGTTTATGTAAAAGCTTAAAAGTACAGTTTTAAAACTGAAAACTGATTAACAATACAAAAAAGAAACAGTACTTACATGTCATGCATAAAAGAAATATCAAGCGATAAAGCTTTACTCATAAAATTTTTAAAGTAGAATGTGTGGAAAGCAAGCCACTACGGGCTGCTCGCTTATGTCGAGCTACAGGTAGCATCAGAATAGTCTGTGTGGGCAGAGGTGTGTGGAGTGGGAGATGTAGGTTGGTGGTGGAAGCAGGAGAGGGCAGTGGGCAGGTATAAAAGGAAGACTGGGAGGAGGTGATGGACAGAGACAGGGTGGAGGGGCAGGGAAAGGGAGAGGAGGAGGTGGATTTATACATATCAGAGATGAGGGTGAGGAGGAGGAGGAGATGGCCAAACATAGGAGAACGATATGGATAGAGATCGAGGGGAGGAAGAGATATCGGAAATACATGTGGCATAGACATATGCAAGAGCCGCCATGGCTAAGAGAATGGTGACACATATGGAGGGGGAGATTAGTGTTTTACGTTCCGTTGACATCGAGGTCATTAGAGACAGCGCGCAAGCTCAGATTAAGGAAGGATGGCGAAGGAAATCGGCCGTACCCTTTCAAAGGAAGACATTTGCCTGAAGCGATTTAGGGAAATCACGGAAAGCCGAAATCATTCAAATCAGGATTCCCGGGCGCGGCTTTGACCATCGACCTCCCGAATACTAGTCCAGTGTGCAAAGTACTGCGCCACCTCGCTCGATAACATATGTAAGAAATGAATTTCGCAAGTGTAAGATTGAATTCTGAGAGTAGTTGTGTGTGTGTGTTAATTCCTAAGGGACCAAACTGCTGATGTCATTGGTCCCAAGACTTACACACTACTTAAAGTAACTTAACGCTAAGGACAACACTCACAACCATTCCCAAGAGAGGACCCGAACCTCCGGCGGGATGGGCCTCACAATTAGTGACATGGTGCTTCTAACCAAGCGGCCACTCCGCGCGGCTCTGAGAATAGTCATTTGAGAGAGATTGTAAAGGCAGAAGTATGTCTTTCGTTAAAGAACATTCAGAATGCTACTCACCTGAGAAAGAGTTGTCAAAGTAACTGTACAGCAGAAGTACCTATAATTCAAGCAGTAGTATCTAGGTATATAGAGCAACAGGATGATGCAGTCCGACAGCTTTCTTGGGCGTTTTGACTCTATGGTGCATTGCAGTTTCTGCAAAGTGGATTCGTAGAGTTGTGCCTTGATTGTGATTCCACGCTTGAGGAACTCGACGAATAGAAGGGCCCTGCATTCGAAGAAGAAAGTCGTCGTGAATTTAAAGGAACTTGAGAGAACAGCTTTGGATTTTCTTGATGGGGGAGATGTAGGATGTTTCCATATTGGCTTTGCTGTTCGTGTTCTGGCGTAACCAAAACCGCCGGTACGAAGAGGAAGAACCCAAGATCAGAGAAGGCGGTGAGGCGAAGTCGGCCAATAGCGCGCTGACCCGAACGACACCACGATAGGAGTGGCATCTAGCCGAAGTGAATATAAACGCCTCTCCTGCCAGCCTCAGCAGGACGTTATTGGATAGTATTCGCAGAGTATTAGCACGGCCCACCAGAGAATGTTACGACAGCAGTTAGTAGTGATGTGTATCAATTACTTGCATGAATATTATACACAACTGGTCATTAAAATTGCTACACCAAGAAGAAATGAAGATGATAAACGGGTATTTATTGGACAAATATACTAGAACTGACATGTGATTACATTTTCACGCAGTTTGGGTGCATAGATCCTGAGAAATCAGTACCCAGAACAACCACCTCTGGCCGCAATAACGGCCTTGATACGCCTGGGCATTGAGTCAAACAGAGCTTGGATGGCGTGTACAGGTACACCTGCCCATGCAGCTTCAACAAGATACCACAGTTCATCAAGAGTAGTGACTGGCGTATTGTGACGAGCCAGTTGCTCGGCCACCATTGACCAGACGTTTTCAATAGGTGCGAGATCTGGAGAATGTGTTGGCCATGGCGGCAGTCGAACACGTTCTGTATCCAAATGTGCCCGTACAGGACGTGCAACATGCGGTCGTGCATTATCCTACTGAAATGTAGGGTTTCGCAGGGATCGAATGAAGGGTATAGTCACGGGTCGTAAAACATCTCAAATGTAACGTCCACCGTTCAAAGTGCCGTCAATGCGAATAAGAGGTGACCTAGACGTGTAACCAATAGCACGCCATACCATCACGCCGGGTGATACGCTTCCATTGTGCGTTCACCGCGATGTCGCCAAACAGGGATGCGACCATCATGATGCTGTAAACAGAACCTGGATTCATCCGAAAAAATGACGTTTTGTCATTCGTGCATCCAGGTTCGTCGTTGAGTACACCATCGCAGGCGCTCCTGTCTGTGATGCAGCGACAAGGGTAACCGCAGCCATGGTCTCCGAGCTGATAGTCCATGCTGCTGCAAACGTCGTCGAACTGTTCGTGCAGATGGTTGTTGTCTTGCAAACGTCCCCATCTGTTGACTCAGGGATCGAGACGTGGCTGCAAGCCTGTTACAGCCGTGCGGATAAGATGCCTGTCATCTCGACTGCTAGTGATACGAGGCCGTTGGGATCCAGCACGGCGTTCCGTATTAACCTCCTGAACCCACCGATTCCGTATTCTGCTAACAGTCATTGGATCTCGACCAACGCGAGCAGCAATGTCGCGATACGATAAACCGCAATCACGATAGGCTACAATCCGACCTTTATCAAAGTCGGAAACGTGATGGTAAGCATTTCTCCTCCTTACAAGAGGCATCACAATAACGGTTCACCAAGCAACGCCGGTCAACTGCTGTTTGTGTATGAGAAATCGGTTGGAACTCTGCTCATGTCAGTACGTTGTAGGTGTCGCCACCAACGCCAACCTTGTGTGAATGCTCTGAAAAGCTAATCATTTGCATATCACAGCATCTTCTTCCTGTCGGTTAAATTTCGCGTTTGTAGCACGTCATATTAGTGGTGTAGCGATTTTAATGGCCATTGTGTATATAGCAATGGACTCAGATTTACGTTGTATGACACCCATCGCCTTCAACACCATTGTTATTTCAAAGTTAAGTATTGTCAATCTGCTTTATTGAAATAAAACTGCTGATGTTATTTGTTTGAATTGTTGTATAGCATTCCGAGAATGCAGCATCCCTTAGGCACGAGTGGGCAAGACCCCATATTTGGCGACGAGGACTTCCAAACGAACTCCGTGCCGACGCCCATGTAAATTTTTTTGCTGGCTCTTTAATTTTCTCTTGTCTTTAATTTGCAAGGGCGCTCATATGCTTTAACAGTTTCATTTTGTTTTTGCTAATCAGTGTTTTCAGGTGGGCGTTGCAGAAATTCTTTGCTTTTTTTGTCTGCTTTTGGATTTGTGTCTTCCAACATGCCCACCTGACCTGCCCCGCCCCCTGCTCAGGCGCCGCAGCTTCAAGTGCCAGATGCCACACAGTTAATGCAGGTTTTTCAGTTCTAGATGCAGCCGATTTCTGCACTACTCAGGACGGTGCAGCAGCTACTGGCCAACGCTGCGCGCGTGACAGGACAAGCACCACCTACTACAGCTGCTACACCATCTTTACGACAGTTTCCTGAACAAGAAGAGGAATGGCTCTAGTGGTTGTCCACGTTCGAAGCCCACGTCTTCGTCCACAATGTACTAGGTACTGTGAAACTTCCATATCTGTTAACAGAAGGAAGTGCAGTGTTTAGGCTCCTACAAAAACTTTCCAAGTGAATTGCTTATGACGCAATGGCAGACTCACTAACAAACTACTATGAACAGCAAGTGAATGTGGTAGCAGCTGGTATGATTATTTAACAGCAAAAAACGGTCAGAAAAACTTATCGTGAGTGGGTAACGGATTTGCGGAGTATGACAAGGAAGTTGAATTTTATTTGTGCTTACGGTGCTTTATATTCAGATGTTATGTTGCGTGATACCATCGTGTACATTGTACCCGTTGTCAATTTTGTGGACTGGCAAGACAGCCAATCCACAAGGACGGGAGGCCGAAGGGCACGCGTTTAATCTCACGCAGGCTGGCGTGAGGTCTGGAACAGTTACAGGAGTTGAGTCTAGTAAAAAAAGGACGTAGCTTCTGGAATACTTAACTTTAATCCATAATTGGTGAACATCGGTCAGACGGTACATGCATCACAAGATAAATAGCAATTGATAATGGCGCCTTGCTAGGTCGTAGCAAATGACGTAGCTGAAGTCTATGCTAACTATCGTCTCGGCAAATGAGAGCGTAATTTGTCAGTGAACCATCGCTAGCAAAGTCGGCTGTACAACTGGGGCGAGTGCTAGGAAGGCTCTCTAGACCTGCCGTGTGGCGGCGCTTGGTCTGCAATCACTGATAGTGGCGACACGCGGGTCCGACGTGTACTAGCGGACCGCGGCCGATTTAAAGGCTACCACCTAGCATGTGTGGTGTCTGGCGGTGACACCACAGTCAAACTCAGAGAACAAATTTTGAAACAGTCTGATCCATCATTTCGGCAGATAGTGCAAATACTAGATCAGTACGATTCCGGTCCCTTGTCGGCTCATACATTTGAGCAGCCAACTATTTGTCGGATCGAGTCCCTTGCTTGCGGTCACCCCATTCCGCACCAGCGGGTTGCACTAGCCAAGCCGAGTAAACAACACCTCTCCACGCCGCATAAGCAGTTCGCTACACAGGCGGCTAGACATAATTCTTGCCCTAGTGTTATTCACGGCACGGCACAAACATCTTACAACCAAGAGAAACTTATGAACCGGATGATTGGCGCCATATTCATTTTCTGGGACAACGTCCTTCGTTGAGACCGTTGTCCCAAACGAAAATCGAAATAATGTGAAGGTGTAAAATGTGTGTAAGTGGTAGTGAACCGAGTGATATTGTAACCCATTTTACACTAAATCCAGCAAAGTCTTCGATTGCCATCTAGTAAGGACAATAGTAAACAGAGTCTGTTGACTTTGATCAATAATCGTATGTTTCTGTCGACCACCAGATTCACAGTCTTCTTTCTTAGTCTTTCAAGAAACATCAAAATCTGCATCGTGTAGCTGTTTTTCTGATACTAGGAAAGACAGATTTGATATTTCTATAGTAGGGGAAGGTGGGGGTAAAGTGGCACTCTAAGTGAAGTTGAATGTTTATGAAACCATTGCTGATTACAGAAGCTTCTGGCGAATACGTCTCGAATCTACATACTGTAAGGTACCACACCAAATATTTTATAGAATATATGAACAGTTTTCTGAATGCTTACATAATGGCCACTTTTTCCTACCTAATGGGGTAAAGTGGCTAGTCTTTCCCCACTATTCCCAAATAAGTTGAATAGTTTAAAAAATGTGTAGGCTCATAGTTTTTATTTCACTATTGATTATTATTACGTGAACTGTAATACAAATGAGAAAAAGGTGTTGCTATACATTGTGGCACGAACAGGCCAACAAATGAAAAGTATTAATTATTCCTGATGGTGCAAACAGAGAAATCAAAGGCTAACTATGGGTTACTATTTCAGTCTAATTCATTCGCAATTCATCCACTCAGAAACAGTATTAAGTCATGCAAAAATTCGCACGTGAAGTTGTCAGAGTCCTCACCACATCCAGCGCAGAGTTCGTGTGCCCAGTGTTTACAGCTCCGACATCTTACCTGTCTTTCACTTTTTTAGATCTAGAAAACGCTTCCTTGCAGTAAAAGGAATCTGTGTCACTGTCTTGATCAGTGATATTCTCTTCTTCCATTCCTTCTTGAAAAAATTTCTTTTCAGCAGAAACTCATTCCGTTTCGTCCCACTTTCACTTTCTCAACTTCACTGTGTGTTGCCTTGCTTTGTAGAATAATGGCTTTATCTGTAATTCTTCGAACTTCCTTGTTTTCTTTAAAAGCTTTTCATCTTTCTTTCTTTTAGCTCCAGCCAACACATTTTTAGAAGCGCTTGAAGCGGTTATGGCAGTGTTTCCTTTCTTACTCCTAGTTTGTCCTTGATCCTGATATTGTTTCTTAGGTCAAGATTTTGCATTCATTGAGCTTATGTGGAAGCTACATGTTGGATACTTAGAGGGAAGTTTTTCAGTGGTCGGACCCAGAGGGAACCTTCTCTTGGAGAGGGCTTATCACCTATAATCTGAAGGAAGCCTGTACTTGAAGACAGCCCATAAATTGGAAATGAACCGGTACTCCTATTTAGAAGAAGCCACAGCATTTTGGTGTCCAGAAGGAAGAGCATTTTCAGAAGACTCAGCAGTTTCGCAATGAGAATAAGCAATACTTGGGCAATTCACAATATCAGCGTCTGTATTCAAAGGAACATCAGTAACCTGGGCTGCAGTATAGTCTTCATTGGTAAACACGTTAGGGTCTAGAGGAAAAGCTCCACACATTCTAAGGCCATTGGTTGCTGTCATTGGAGAAACGATTCGTCCATAAGTGTACTTGGCTGAAATTGTGTAACAGTTCTTCCTGGATTATTTCGAAGAAATTTTTCACAAGCTTGTGTCTAGAAGGGAAGGGTTTAAAACTGGATATGAATGCCACATGCAGAGGTCGGAGCATGTGACTACGGTGTGTGTGCGTGTGGGGGAGGGGGGGAGGGGGGGCAAGCACACGACAGTTTTATGATTTTCTCTGGCCTTATCAATGAAACCTATGTTCTTAGCATGGGTAGAGTGACCATCTAAGATTAGTAGAACTGGTTCCTGAGCAGTTGGTTTTGTATATTTTAAAAAACGCTCAAATCACCCAAGCGGATGGCAGCGGGTGGCATGCATTTTTAAGTTCAACCTTCATTCTTCGCCTAGGGAAAATTACAAAAGGGGAAGTGAAATTTCCTCCTGCAGACATGCACACTACAAAAGTCGACAGCAAACCTCTATCACTGAAGGAGCGGCTCCGACTTGTGTTGCTCTATGTGCAAACGCTTTGCCGTTCTTGGACTGAACTGTTAGAAGACAGGTTTCATCTAGATTATAAATACAATAAGTAGGATGAATTCACTTATTTTGCAGTGTTTTTACAGTATTGAAAAACTTGTCTACGTTCTCCTTGTTCAACGCGATTGCTCTAGGCATAGAGGTAGATTCTCGCTTCCTAAGACTAATATTAGCACGGCATACTCTAAAGGACGCCACCCAGACTTTGCCTGCCATTGCAGACCTTTTGTTGAATTGATGTGGTATTTTGTTACGCTCTGCCAACTGGAATAATAATCGCCGCAGGTTATTTACCGTAATTCCATAAAATCGCTTTTCTGTTTAAAAACTGTCATTAAGGATTTCTTGTTCGTCGGTAAACAGTGCCCTTAAGCTGCCCATAACATTTTTACTGCCAACCGCATCTCTGTTTTTCCTGGAACCATTCGTTTTAGCGTATTACGTGGAATACTGATTTGTTTTGCTGCTGCTGAAAAAGGCATGTTATCATTCTGTACTTCAATCGCCTTTTGCATCGCAACAAGATCCCATGTTTTTAGATCTGTTTTCCCGATTTGTTTTCTTGGGATCTTGAAGCTCTTGCAAATACTTGCGAAAGAACAGGACAACGGATATTAGTTTAGTGTATAAAACGATTTGTAATGTTTTAATTTCATTTGTTATATTAAGCATAATATATGGAATTACCTAAATCACTTTGGGACCGACAGTTTGAAAATGATTTGTCGGTAACAGTGGCCATCCATCGGAAAAGTGGCCACCTTGGCCACTTTTCCCAACTATTATCGTGGCCAATTTTTCCGATGGGACGCGTTGTCGGTATCAGTGGATCACACGCGAGACAATGCAACCGAAGGAAAGGCCAGAGACTTATATTCGAAAGCCAAAGGCAATGTGTGAACTGTGATGTCGTAAAAACCTAACGCTCTACATAAAAGTGAAGCATTTAATGTAATATAGTTGACCGAACGTTTTCACAGAAAGATAACGGAGCAAGCTTCCTCCGTCAACATTACTGACAGCGCTAATGGTAGCTATTACATCTAGTTAGGCCACTTCTCTGTAGGAAGCTGCACTGTTGAAGACATCAAATAAGCCACTTTTCCCAACCTGGCCACTTTACCCTTCTTTCCCCTATATTTTAACAGAAAACCACCCACAAGATGCAGATTGTGAAGTTTCACGTACCGTTAAGAAAAGAATCAATAAACATAAGCCACAGAATATCAGTTCAGTTTTAAACGACAAAACACAACTTTCCTTTTCCTCTCTGTTAAATTAACTTCCCAGTAATATAATTATTAGAGTACAGCTGTAAACTAAACTTTATTTTTCGTTTACAGTTAAATATAAACACTTATAACTGACAAATATGTGATACTTCCCTTTGTAATCAAACTATATCGTATCGTTTACTGTGCCGTCTGCATACTAAGAGTACTATCCGAATAAGTCGCTCTTCTTTCTATCTGTGTTTGTCTTGTTTTGTCACATGACGATGGTGTAAGAAACCGAAAGCTGGTTTGTGAACAAACAGGTAATATTTTGCAGAACATCAGGGAAGTGTTGTATGCTTAATATTGTTGGAAAGTATGTAGTACCCCATTTTCTGGCACCATCTCATTTAGAAAAATGAGGACAGGTATGGGAGTTCAAAATGATTCAAATGGCTCTGAGCACTATGGGACTTAACTTCTGAGGACATCGGTCCCCTAGAACTTAGAACTACTTACCCTAACTAATCTAAGGACATCACACACATCCATGGCCGAGGCAGGATTCGAACCTGCGGCGTAGCGGTCGCGCGTTTCCAGACTGAAGCACCTAGAACCGCTCGGTCATACCGGCCGGCTGCTATGGGAGTGATGATATGCCTATGCAGTGTTTTTATGACGCAAAATAACTTGAAAATTACAAGAGAGGGAGATTTAAAATGTTCAACTGCGTAAGCGACGGCAACGTGCAACTTCCGGTGGTGAATGTCAATACAGAGCAGCGGAGGTACGCCGCTCCACTCGTTGATGGTATTCTCGAACTGGTTCCAGCTCTCTCAGTGTCCGGCGTCAGCTCATGATCTGGAATTTCATTAGCGGAGCCGTTCTGTGTGAATGGCTTCCCCTGTTCTTTGGACTGCGCGAGGCGGAGAGCCATTATGGCCGAGAGAAAGGGCCAGAGATAGGCGCAGTCCGCGCACTCATATGGTTCCGCAGCGGACGGGCAGTTCCTATACGAAACGTGATAATGGAAACGAGTCGGTCGTGATCTTAATGGACCAGACGATGTAATTGCGAAAGCGAACAATCCGTAACTGCCGTTGCTGGACGATCACGTATGGATTCGTGTCTGTGAATGCGTGCGCCAAACGTTCTCCTGCCACTGCCCTCTCTCTCTCTCTCTCTCTCTCTCTCTCACTTGCTACGTCCATCACGCCCACAAATTGGCTCCCGGCACAAGAGTAGGCCAGAGTCACGACTATTTTGAAGTATTTCTCAACAGGCGAGAGATGTACAGTAGGCAGCTCAGAGGAATGGCTGCAAGGGGTGAGGCGGGGTGCGAAAATAGTCCTCCCCTCTCGCTTCCTTCCGCCCCGCGGTTGCAAGCGATCAGTGGTATCCACCTTGTCATAGAATTGAATTTCATTGCCAGCCCTGCGGTGTTATGTTTCACTATCTGAACAGAATTTGTACTTTCATAAAAGGCCAGTGCTTAGTTCACAATGATTGATATGAATTATTTATAATGGTAACTGTGTATACAACTACTACAATGCTTTTTTTGTCAATATACACATCGCATTCTATTCGCTTAGAAACTATCTGAAGGTTTTTTTTATCTTCTGTTACGAAAGGATGTGTTACCTGACTGCACATTTCACTCTAAATGTACCTTTGACACTCGTTCTCTCGGCCATTTTATTATTTACAGCGTCTATGCCAAAAATGATGACTCTTGCGAAAAGCACATGTACATATCAAGTTCTTACTGTTAGCAAGAAGCAACTTGCATGTAAACAAACTCGTACATGACGGTGAGGAGAGGTGGGCTACAGTGTGGTACAGCAACTGTCGTCGTAGGAAAGCTGCACAGGAGCAGAAATGATTAGCGAACAAACTAACACAGCAGACAGAAGATTTATTCAATATGTATTCTTCCAAATCTACGACGACTCATTACAATTAATGCAGCAGATTTAGTGGAGAGATGGACCTGCGAATAGCCCGTCAAAAACTGAACACAGATCAAGCATGAAAACTAGAAGGTGTTCTGAACTGTAAAAAAAAAAAAAAATGATGATAGGTCTAACGACAAGCAACTGCGTTGGGGTAAGTAGTCACGGTGTTGGACTGTCATGTGGGCGAGCGGGATTCAAAACTTATTACCTTTTTTTGTGCAACATTATGTTCTGTCCGTCCGGTCACTGAAATGTTTGTTCTCTTTCTGTAGTTCTGGCAGTTGTCATACTATATATTGGTTATAGAATACGAGTCATGTGGTCAAAATACGTTACTGTCGCAAGAAAATGTGATGAAGAGCAGGCGAGATACCATATAGACGTCTCACAGAAATGAAGCAACAAATAAACAGGTGTGGACTAAGTTACAACAAAGTAATTCAAGACTCAAGACTTCTAAAGCGCAACAACTTCAAAAACATTAAAAACATATGTCTTGACAGAGCACAGAGAAATTTTGTGTCTGTGAAACCGATGTGTTCATTTGTTGCAGCTTATGTGACAAACTTATGTTTTCGTGGGAGTGACCACATTCACATTCATATGAACACGTATATTGGGCAAGAAGATGCATCTCACTCACTTACACTCCGTCTTCAGGCCACAAGTGGCCCATCACGACCATCCGACCGGCGTGTCATCCCCAGCTGAGGATGCGGATAAGAGGGGCGTGTGGTCAGCACACCCCTCTCCCGGTCGTTATTATGGTTTTCTTTGACCGGAGCCGCTACTATTCGGTCGTGTAGCTCCTCAATTGGCATCACGAGGCTGAGTGCATCCCGAAACAATGGCAACAGCGCATGTCAGCCCGGATGGTCACCCATCCAAGTGCCAGCCATGCCCGACAGCTCTCAACTTCGGTGATCTGACGGGAACCGGTGTATCCATTGCGACAAAGCCGTTGCAATCACTCACTTACCATGCGTACAAATTAGGTGCGTCGGTAAGAGATTCCTATTATGACACACGCAATGACTGTAATGCCGTGTATGACACACCAGACTTCTTTTCCGGTGGAGGATTCGGTTGACTTGTCACTGTATCAGCAAACGTTTGCGGTTCCCCTTCGAAAGCTACTTCCTCTGGTTGCTAGTGGGGTAGTTGTGCAGAATCAACTGTCAGTATAGGTTCCTATGTTACATCTAACTGTTGCAAACGGACGTTACAGCACGACACAGACACAGATCTGAATAAAGCGAACAGTGAAAAAAAAATTATAATTTGAACGAGGAAGTAGCCCGCTTGGTAGTCCAACACCGTAACTACTTTTTTTTGTTGATCTCATTTTGTTCGTGATTGTTCGTTCTATTTGTTCGGGGCGGACGTCCCATGACGTTTGTTCAAGTTCATCATCGTTCCATTAAAGCTGTTCTTTTTTATTACAAAGGGCGGCTAATCCTCTGACTGAACACGCTTAGCTACTGTGCCGGCTAACCACACAGTATTTGTCTGACCATCTGCTCTATATTGCACTTCTCGATATTGGACCGCTCACTGTTTCCATTTTCTGTTTTTTCACAGTCCAGCACACCTCCTTCGTGTTTTCATGTTTTATCTGTGTTCAGTTTTTGACGGGATGTCCACTGGACCATCTTAACACTAAATCTGAGGCGAGTGCTACGGAGGGTTTCACTTGTGAGTAGCTGCCGCCGACACTCAAACGAGGTCTGTTCAAAAAATTCCGAAACTGAGCCGTGTTGTGGCTAGCGTTGGTGCCGTTGGTAGGTTGGCATCGTGTAATACGGGTGGTGGCGTCTCGGTTTCTTTGTGTGTTTACTGGCGCCACTACATTTGCTAGCACTGACTGTCCTCGAGTTGCAGCAGCAGCGGTTATCGATACCTAGTACAGTGGTACTATCTTTGGAGGGACGTCAAGTGTTTTCCAGGTTGGAGTGTGTCAGTGAATTCGATTGGAATGGAGCAACAGTGAGGTCCAACAAGCCGGCCGGTGTGGCAGAGCGGTTCTAGGTGCTTCAGTCTGGAACCGCGCGACCGCTACGGTCGCATGTTCGAATCCTGCCTCGGGCATGGATGTGTGTGATGTCCTTAGGTTAGTTAGGTTTAAGTAGTTCTAAGTTCGGTGTTAGTTAGGTTTACGTAGTTCTAAGTTCTCGGGGACTGATGACCTCAGATGTTAAGTCCCATAGTGCTCAGAGCCATTTGAACCATTTGAGGTCCAACTGTACGAAGACATGCCTGGATCGCTGGCGGCACGCAGGCACTGCCAGATCGAGGGGCTGTAGTTGCGAGGGCGACAACCTCGTTCTCCACTGGACCCAGGACGTTTGGGTTGAGTGAACATTAACCGGTAGTGAAACCTCAACTATTCTGACATCACGTCATTTGTTCGCACGTTGCTGCCCGCAGGGTTGCTGAGACGAAGAGCAACGAGTGGAGTGTTTGGAGTTGGCGACATTAATTAGCCGTCCTCCACCTTTTATTACTAATCATTGAATTCCTTGTGTTTATTGGTGAAGCTTAACCAGGGTTATCTTTGTACCTAATGGCCGCTAACGCCCCAGTTACCTGGCCTGGAGGTAAGCAGATTTTCGCGGCAGTGTACCTTTCCTCGCCTTGCGCTGCTGTCCGGTAAGGCGTGTAGTTCAACAGCCTCTTTGATTGTGGTTCGGACATTTTGTTTCTTCTGGGCTACTTTCGTCGTAGTCGGTCCTTCTGTTTCTGGATGTTCTAAACAACAGATTCAGAAGACGCAGTGCTGTCCGCCGGTTCCGCCTTGCCTGGGTTATTCCATCGTTGTGCTGATTATCAGACGTTAGGCAGATGTTGCAAGAGTGTTGGCCGGCGTTTAATTACTAATGGGGGCCTTCAGCCAACAAATAATTTGAATTTCTTTTCAGTAAGGCCTTCAGCCGTGTATGCATTTTGTCTTAACAATTTTTAATTTGATACTGTCTCTTAATATGATTGTCTTTTTTTAAAAATATTTTAGTAAGAATTTTTATCTAGGGCTTCAACCGTCATATTGTTTTTTGAGTTATTACTATTGGGGCCTTCAGCCGACAAATAATTTGAATGTCTTGTCAATAAGGCCTTCAGCCGTGAATGAAATTTTGTCTACGAATTTTTAATTAGATACTGTCTCTTAATATGATTGTCCTTTTTTATAATATTTTAGTAAGAATTTGCTATCTAGGCCTTTAGCTGTCCAATTGTATTTTGAGTAATTACTATTGGGGGCCTTCAGCTGACAAATAATTGCCGGTCGAGCGGTTCTAGGCGCTTCAGTCTCGAACCGCGCGTCCGCAACGTCGCAGGTTCGAATCCTGCCTCGGGCATGAATGTGTGTCATATCCTTAGGTTAGTTAGGTTTAATTAGTTCTAAGTTCTAGGAGACTGATGACTTGAGATGTTGAGTCCCATAGTGCTTAGAGACATTTTGACAAATAATTGGAATTTCTGGTCAATAAGGCCTTCAGCCGTGGATGCAATTTGTCTAAAGAATTTTTAGTTAAATATTGTCTTAACAGTCAAATTTGATAATTGTTCCTTATTTTCAACCTTATATGCAATTGGTTCCAAATAAAGTACATGTGATTTAAAAGAAGAAACTGAGCAACCAACGATTACTGAGTAAGGCCCCATCCACCCTGATATCTGCCTTTCCCTAAGTACAACGTTTCAGAAACTTTGTCCATAAAATTTTTCTTACCTTTTACTTATTGTGCATGACCTCTTTCGAAATACTGTCGTCCGCAACTGAGACACCGCTCCCAACACCGTTTCCACTCCCGGAAGCGGTCTTGGCATGTCAGTTGCCGGATCGCGCGAAACGCAAATCTTCGTTCTTTCAACGGGGTTTTTAATTTTCGAAATAAAAAGAAGTCTGGAGGGGCCAGGTCTGAAGAGTACGTTCGACGAGGCAGCACAGTGATTTTGTTCAACAGTCAAGCACCAACAGGGACGAATGTGCGGGTGCTTTATCGTGATGCAAGAGCCATGAATTGCCTCGCCACATTTCAGGCCGTTTCCTTCCCTCGTTTTCTCGCAGGCGTCGCAACACGTCCCGATAGTATCCATCGATTAACAGTTCGTCCATGTGGCACGAATTCATGATGAACTCATCCTTCAAAGTCAAAGAAAACGATCAACATGGCTATGACATTTGACTTGACCCGACGAAATTTTTTTTTTTTTTTGTCTTGGAGAGCGTTTCCCGACCCACTGTGAATGCTGAATATTGGTCTCAACATCATAACCGTAGACCCACCAGTTATGATTCTCTTAAGGAACATCTCGTTCTCATTTGCGCGATCCAAAAGCTCTTCACAGATTGCAATGCGAAGGTCTTTCTGGTCTTGACTCGTGAGCCGTGGGACAACTTATCGGCAACACGGTGCATTACGAGATTCTGTGTTCAGGGTTTCATGTCATGGTCCAACTGAAATGTTACGTTCTTCTGCAGTCTCTCGGCCAGTCCGTCTTAGATTGGCACGCCAATTTCGTTGACGTTCCTGACGTGAGCATCGCCCGTAGGCGTCGAAGGGCGTCCTCAACGAGGGCCATCTTTAACTTCCGTTCGGCCATTTTTAACCCGTGTGAACCATTTGTAACACCTATACGGCTTAAGCACTCATCGCTGTAGGCTTCCTCCATCATTTGGTGGGTGTCTGTAAAGGTTTTCTTGACTTTCACGCAAAATTTAATGCAGACGCGTTGCTACTCTAAATCTGCCACTCTAAATTCTCAACCGTGCGACACACCGTTCTACTCAGTAGAGGACTGAACAATAACTAACAGACATGCAAGAGTGAGACTACCGGCAGTTACACATTAAACACTGTCTTGTGCAGGGATGCCAACCGCATTTGGTTCCAACACACCGATGTCGCAAAATTACGAATGTTGCGGAATTTTTTGAATAGACTTCGTATATTGGGACGGCACAGGACGTTCGTAGTCCAGAGCTGCTGGAGGCGTGGCTGAGTGAGCGCGCACCATTACGTTCGCCGGATTCCTCACGACCACTACCAGCATCTGACGGAAACTTACAATTCCGTTGCCAGCTTTGGCGCCTGTGAAGCGGTATCGATTCGAGATACCACAACCATAACGCTGATGCCACTGCATGAACGATAATGTTTTGGAATGGCATGTACTGTTAGTGCTCTAGATTGGTCACAATACACTTTCGGCTGGCTGCCACGTTACTGACGCACACAGTCTTCTCAGTCAGTTATTTCCAGTCATAACTGTAATTAAAGTCACGAAAATAACCGTGGTCACGGAGGAAGGTGGTTCAGATCGTGGGGTTAGAGAAAATTTTATTGATAGTGCATAATCAGCAACGGAACGATGCAAGTTACGGGGTGGGAGTGGGGAAGAGGGGCAGGGACCTGATGTTTCGTATTTCCGAACTAGTCATCAACCTCCATGGGTAAATCAAGGCGCAGACCCAGCTGTTAGATCTGGTAGGGTTCCCTGGGTGTCAGATCCTCTTTCTCCTTCTCTCTCCAAAGTTTAACTTGCCACCGTCCCAAATTTTAATGTAACAAAGATGACTAAGATTCTTTTTCTTCTACTTAACCGTTGCGGTAGAGGATCGCATTGATTTGGGTCGTTTTCGTTTCTTCCGGCCTTTATCCATATGAGGTTTTCCTACATTCGCATACTCCGCAACCTTCCTCACTCTCCTGTGCATGACGATTTCCCCCTAGGTTCTAGCCTGTCCTGAAAACCTATAACAGCCTGAGCCTTTAACGTGAAAGTCATCCTTTCTTTAACTTCAGTTTTTCACAAGAAAGTGTATTACGTGCTGTGTCATCATCCACTGGTCCAGTCTGAAGATGTGAGCGAAGAACATGCTCCTTGTTTTCCTGATTGTTTCCGAGATTCTATCTGGGTATGCAGTTCTTCGTGCTCTGTTCTTTTGTACGACCACCTCCCGTTCCTCAAGGACTCAGTAAACAGCTGAGAATGATTTGTTGTATAAGTTCTACCTCTTAAGTAAACCTGTTCTTACGAGGTTCACATTTTCTGCTGCATATAAGCCTTCATGGCGGATCACTGTCTAGCAGTGCCTCAGTTTTCCATTGCTCGAAAGATCTTTCTTATTGCAGATGTTAATAATTTGTATGCTAAATTCATCTTCTTTATTCGCGATCCCATTGCTTCTTTTTCTGTTAGACTAATACCTATCAATTCTACTAGGTATTTATACCTCTCCACTTTTGGTATTTTGTCTTCTTCCGTTAACCATCTACGATCTGTCTTGATGCTTGCCGTATACTGCATCTTCTCCGCAGAGATCTGTAGACTTCGATTAGCCACTTGTCGCTGTAGTTTTGTGGTACGATTATACAACTTTTATCATGATTGCGACAATATCACAGTATTGCTCGTGAATTCCAAACTATCTACAATCTCCCCATTTTTTATTTATGTTTTTATTTATTTTTTATTATTTTTTTTTTTCATCGTCGAGCGGTGTTGCCAACCGTTACTAGGCGCTTCAGTCTGGAATCGCACGACCGCTACGGTCGCAGGTTCGAATCCTGCCTCGGGCATGGATGTGTTGATGTTCTTAGGTTAGTTAATTTAAGTAGTTCTTAGTTCTAGGGGACTGATGACCTCAGATGTTAAGTCCCATAGTGCTGAGAGCCATTTTTTTTTCATCCAGAATCCAGCCACTCGTTTCATTTCATTTCTGCTTGCCATTTCCTGATCACTTTCCCAAGGACGCAGTTAAAGAGCAAAGGTGGTAGTAATAACTACAATAAAGTATATAAAGTGTCTTAGTAAAAAATAATAATAATTTTTCGACATCAATAATTAATACATTTCTCCCAACAAAATACTGTTAAGGAAGTACAGCCTTTTAACAGTGATAGCCAGAAAATATGAGAAATATATGGTCATATAGTTGATTTAAGAACTATAATAACAAAAATTCTCTCAACTTTGATAAAACGAAGATTTATGCGATATATAATAGAAGTGTGTATTAGAATAAAATGACAAAAGTTACGGATAGTGATTTGCACAAATACGGATGGCGGTAGTATCACGTACATAAGGTATAAAAGGCCAGTGTATTGGTGGAGCTGTCATTTGTACATGTCATTCACGTGAAAAGGTTTCCGGCGTGATTACCGTCATACGATGGGAATTAGCGGACTTTGAACGCGGAATGGTAGCTGGAGCTAGACGCACGGGACATTTCATTTCGGAAATTGTTTGGGAATTCAGTATTCCGAAACCCACAGTGCCATGAGCGTGCCGAGAACACCAAATTCCATGCTTTACCTCTCACCACGGACAACGCACCGTCCGACGACCTTTACTTAAAGACCATTTGCATAGAGCTGTCAGTGCTAGCAGGCATGCAACACAGCGTGTAATAAACTCATAAATCAATGCAGAACGTAAGACGAACGTATCAGTTAGGGGAGTGCGACGAAATCTGGTATTAATAGGCTATGGCAGCAGACGCACGACGCGGGTTCCTTTGCCAACAGCACAACATCGCCTGCAGGGCATCTTCTGGGTTGGTGTCCATACCGAATAAACTCTAGACGACTGGAAAACCGTGACCTGGCCAGATGAGTCTCAATTTCAGTTGCTACGAGCTGATGACTGGGTTCGAGGACGGTGTAGACACCAAGAAGCCATAGACCCATTTTTTCAACAAGGCAGTGTGAAAGCTGGCTCCATAATAGTGTGGGCTGTGTTTACATGGAATGGATACTCTGGTCCAACTGAACCGATCATTGACTGGAAATGGTTTTGTTCGACTACTTAGAGACCATCTGCAACTATTCTAAAAAACTATGGAATTTTTATGGATGACAATGCGCCATGTCACCAGGCCACAATTGTTTGCGATTGGTTTGAAGAACATTCTGGACAATTTTAGCGAATGATTTGACGACTCGTATCGCACGACATGAATCCCATCGAACATTTATGCGACATAATCGAGAGGTCAGTTCATCCACAAAATGGAACAGATTTAAGTTTTCGTCCAGCTTGCGAGCCACTCATTCTGCAGACTGAACCAGACGACGTCGTTCGTCCTCATTGAGATGTAGCATTCGTATTTTGTAAGCGTGTCATGTGTATGTGGCCGAAATTCTCAGTATTGTTGCACGGCTCACCCCAGTTTACTGCGAGGTGCGGTTCTGGATTCTTACCGAAAGTTGTCGCAACAGCAGTTGATGTTACTTCGGTAGTCCATCTTTCGGTTTGTCTGCTACAATTCAAAATTCATTGAATTTCGCGAGAAGCATCACCACTGCTCTGAGTAGTAGACAGTCTGGCTGTGAGGCCTCCGTTAAAATTAACATCGACTACATGCGGTTTGTGTTAACGTCACCAGCTTTGGAGGGACTTGTCATGGAAAAACGTCAGACATACGAGGTGCGACAATAAATTAATGAGACTGATGTGAAGAAAAAATGTTGCTTGACGTTTTAGTCAAGCTTAGTGTTGTCTCCTTCAAATTAGTTCCCTTCTGATTGCACACACTTTTTCCAGCGCTTCTGCCACTGATGGTAACATTTCTGGAGCTCATTTGTAATATCCTCCAAGACCCTCGTCACAGCTTTTTGGAAATCTTGTACTGTTTGAAAATGGTGTCCCTTGACCACCGTTTTGACTCTTGGAAATAGAAAATGTCGCATGAAGCGATGTCTGGTGAATAAGGTGGCTGTGGTAGTACTGAAATTTGTTTTGAGGTTAAAAATTGCTGTACTGACAGAGCAGTATGGGATGGCGCATTATCTTGATGCAAAATCCAATTATCAGTAATGTTGGCGCGGACACTAAGAACTTTTTACGAAGTCTTTCTAAAATTTCTTTGTAAAATATTGGTTAACTGTTTGTCCAGGAAGCACCCATCTTTATGAACAATTCCCTTGGAATCAAAGAAGCATACAATCATGCATTTTACTTTTGCCTTTGACTTGCGAGCTTTTTTTGGTCTGGGTGATCCCTTTGAGCACCATTGCGAATTTTGGCGTTTTGCCTCTGGATCGTACTGAAAAAAACCAACTTTCATCACCAGTGAAAACAAGGCTCAACAATTCTGGATTGATTTGCGTTTGCTCTAACAGATCGGCTGCCACATTTTTCCGTGCTTCTCGCTGTTGTGGTGTGAGTTTTTTGGGGACCATTTTTGCACAAATCCTTCTCATACCAAGAACTTCAATTATTATTATATGAAACGTTTATCCATTGATGTTCAGTTCTTCTGTAATCATTTTCACGGACAATCTTCGATCTGATCGTACGAGTTCATGCACCTGGCCAAGCTGACATCCGTACGCGAGGTTGATGGTCGTCCACTGCGGACTTCATCTCCAACATTCGTTCTACCTTCACTAAACATTTTATGCCAACGAATAACTTGAGCTCTTGACATAAACTCCTCTCCAAAAGCCTTCTGAAGCTTACCAAAAGTTGTCGTCACGTTTTAACCCAATTTAATTAAAAAAGAAATGGCATACCGTTGCGCAATATTATGCGGTTCCATTTCCGTGACAAGTGACACAAACACGTGTTAATTTACTACAGCACAACTCACGACTGAGCGGTTGCATCGATGTGCCGCTTGGAGTAGAAGCAGCTTATAGACCAAGGTCAAAGATATTGTGCCTACGCAAGCCTGCAGGGTTGCCACTTCTTGCAGAGAAAATCAGTCTCATTACTTTATTGTCGCACCTTGTATGTCAAGAATAAATAAATCTATGCTCAAATGAAAGGCACCACTGTTTTTCCTCTTGTAATTCTCTGTCTGTTGAGTATGTCACATTTCACACTTTCCATTTGAGAATAACGAGTTACGAGTACATCTAAGATGGCAGCTTTCAAATGCCTTCCCAGATTTTCCTCTTCTTCTGTCTCCAACTACTTGAAATCAGTTTATGTTCGTTCATCTGTTTTTGTTGGAGAGAGCTATGGATCACACTGTAGTTTGAAACCTGTGTTGGATGACGCCAAATCAGTTGCAAGTATACCGTCATGAAGGCTGTAGGTTTTTAAGTGTGCAACAAGTTTGTGTTGGTAACTCCTCAGAATGTGGTATCACATACTGATACCACCCCATGGCGTATCAACGGCCGCGCGACATCTGGTGGACACAACGATGCGCGCCCGCTGTGCCATACCCCCGGTGGCTCCGTACCATGAGTGCCCTCTGCCGCTGTGGTACAGGACGGCCAGCAGCAGATGCTCAGTTCAATTGCGCCCGGAGCCACTTCCACGTGACGCTATGCAGACGCTGTCTAGTCGCGGCTCCGACACCATACACTACTGGCCATTAAAATTTGCTACACCAAGAAGAAATGCAGATGATAAACGGCTATTCATTGGACAAATATATTATACTAGAACTGACATGTGATTACATTTTAACGAAATTTGGGTGCATAGATCCTGAGAAATCAGTACCCAGAACAACCACGTCTGGCCGTAATAACGACCTTGATACGCGTGGGCAATGAGTCAAACAAAGCTTGGATGGCGTGTACAGGTACAGCTGCCCATCCAGCTTCAACACGATACCACAGTTCATCAAGAATAGTGACTGGCGTATTATGACGAGCCAGTTGCTCGGCCACCATTGACCAGACGTTTTCAATTGGTGAGAGATCTGGAGAATGTGCTGGCCAGGGCGGTAGTCAAACATCTTCTGCGTCCAGAAAGGCCCGTATAGGACCTGCAACATGCGGTTGTGCATTATCCTTTTGAAATGTGGGGTTTCGCAGGGATCGAATGAAGGGTAGAGCCACGGGTCGTAACACATCTGAAATGTAACGCCCACTGTTCGAAGTTCCGTCAATGCGAACAAGAGGTGACCGAGACGTGGACCAATGGCACCCCATACCATCACGCCGGGTGATACGCCAGTATGGTGATGACGAATACACGCTTCCAATGTGCGTTCACTGCGATGTCACCAAACACGAATGCGACAATCATGATGCTGTAAACAGAACCTGGATTCATCCGGAAAAATGACGTTTTGCCATTCGTGTTGAGTACACCATCGCAGGCGCTCCTGTCTGTGATGCAGCGTCAAGAGTAACCGCAGCCATGGTCTCCGAGCTGATAGTCCATGCTGCTGCAAACGTCGTCGAACTGTGCGTGCAGATGGTTGTTGTCTTGCAAACGTCTCCATTTGCTGACTCGGATCGAGACGTGGCTGCACGATCCGTTACAGCAATTCGGATAAGATGCCTGTCATCTCTACTGCTAGTGATACGAGGCCGTTGGGATCCAGCACGGCGTTCCGTATTACCCTCCTGAACCCACCGATTCCATATTCTGCTAACAGTCATTGGATGTCGACCAACGCGAGCAGCAAAGTCCGATACGATAAATCGCAATAGCGATACGTTACAATCCGATGTTTATCAAAGTCGGAAACGTGATGGTACGCATTTCGCCTCCTTACACGAGGCATCACAACAACGTTTCACCAGGCAACGTCGGTCAACTGCTGTTTGTTTGTGAGAAATCGGTTGGAACTCTGCTCATGTCAGCACGTTGTAGGTGTCGCCACCGGCGCCAACCTTGTGTGAATGCTCTGAAAAGCTAATCATTTGCATATCACAGTATCTTCTTCCTGTCGGTTAAATTTCGCTTCTGTAACACGTCGTCTTAGTGGTGTAGCAATTTTAATGGCCAGTGGTGTAGTTTGGGCTTACTATAGCAAGACTCGCCCTTGTTGACGCTGATGAGCTGGACTCTGCTTCTTGCTGCATTATTTGTAACGAGTCTTCGTATGCTTGGGAAAATACAAGTTAAGTGAATCTTCTGTTTGCTGTGTGAATCATTTCTGCTCTTGTCGACGACAGTTGCCACACCACTCTGTACCCATCTCTCCTTAACCGTTGTGTACGATGCCGTACGCAACACAAAACACAAAGAGCCAGTAGCCCTCCCAGCGTATTCATCCGCTTTAGTAGCCTGGACTAGATCCGGAGCCGGCCTGGGTGGCCGAGCGGTTCTAGGCGCTATAGTTTGGGACCGCGCGAGCGCTACGGTCGCAGGTTCGAATCCTGCCTCGGGCATGGATGTGTGTGATGCCCTTAGGTTAGTTAGGTTTAAGTAGTTCTAAGTTCTAGGGGACTGATGACCTCAGAAGCTAAGTCCCATAGTGCTCCGAGCCATTTGAACCAACTAGATCCGGAAGGAGAGGCCGAACAATACAGTCCGTCGGCGTGCAGCGTCGGATACTCAACGAGGTGGCCCTCTCGCCGCTGGTCAGTAGAGCGCTCCACCTTGCACAACGCTGATGGAAATTAAATCTACGGCTATTGTTAATGATCGCGGATGCCGACGGAGCAGAGGGAATGGCGCGTGAATATTAATCGAGCAGGAAACAATCGGCAATAAATGCCGCAGCGTGCATTGTGGCCGCTAACGATAACGCGCAGGAATGCGCAGGTGGGAGAGCGGCCGGCACCAGCTGGGCATTCTCTGTGCCGCCTCTCCCACTGGACCCCGGAACACGGCTGCCGGCTCCGGCTGTGATTGATGCTAGGTGCGAGCAGAAAACCAACTAATATTTAAATCGCATCATGTAGTTAAAAAAGACGAGTGGAACAGCGCCACTTAGAACCGACTTTGCTGAGGCAAATTTGACTGCCGCGACCTGTCCAGCGCTGTGAGTGTGATGGCTAGTGTGCGCTGTAATGCGTTAACGCACGAACAGCGACGCTTGCTGTATTTATTAAACGTGTTGCCTTGTAGTCTTAAACGGGTTGTACTATACCGGGTGGTCCATTGATAGTGACCGGGCCAAATATCTCACGAAATAAGCATCAAACGAAAAAACTACAATGAACAAAACTCGTCTAGCTTGAAGGGGGAAACAAGATAGCGCTATGGTTGGCGAGCTAGATGCCGCTACCATAGGTCCAAACGGATATCAACTGCGTTTTTTTATAAAAATAGAAACCCCTATTTTTATTACATATTCATGTAGTACGTAAAGAAATATGAATGTTTTAGTTGGACCACTTTTTCGCTTTGTGATAGATGGCACTGTAATTGTCACAAACGTATAAGTACGTGGTATCACGTAACATTCCGCCAGTGCGGATGGTATTTGCTTCGTGATACATTACCCGAGTTAAACTGGACCGTTTACTAATGTCAGAAAAGGTCGATATCGTCTTGATGTATGGCTATTGTGATCAAAATGCTATGTATGTTGCTCGGTATCCTGGACGACTTCATCCAAGTGTCCGCACCGTTCATCGGATAGTTACGTTATTTAAGAAAATAGGAAGTGTTCAGCCACATGTGAAACGTTCTCCACGACCTGCAACAAATGATGATGCCCAAGTAGGTGTTTTAGCTGCTGTCGCGGCTAATCCGCACATAAGTAGCAGACAAATTGCGCGAGAATCGGGAATCTCAAAAACGTCGGTGTTGAGAATGCTACATCAACATCGATTGCACCCGTACAATATTTCTATACACCAGGAATTGCATGGCGACGACTTTGAACGTCGTGTACAGTTCTGCCACTGGGCACAAGAGAAATTACGGGACGATGACAGATTTTTTGCACGCGTTCTCTTTAGCGACGAAGCATCATTCGCCAACAGCGGTAAAGTAAACCGGCATAATATGCCCTATTGGGCAACGGAAAATCCGCGACGGCTGCGACAAGTCGAACATCAGCGATCTTGACGGGTTAATCTATGGTGCGGCATTATGGGAGGAAGGATAATTGGTCCCCATTTTATCGATGGCAATCTAAATGGTGCAATGTATGCTGCTTTCCTACGTAATTTTCTCCCGATGTTACTACAAGATGTTTGACTGCATGACAGAATGGCGATGTACTTCCAACATGATGGATGTCCAGCACATAGCTTGCGTGCGGTTCAAGCGGTAATGAATAGCAAATTTAATGACAGGTGGATTGGTCGTCGAAGCACCATAACATGGCCCGCACGTTCACCGGATCTGACGTCCCCCTAGAGCGAGTCATGGCTGTCCGGACCTCACTGCAGCCGCGCTCCGACTGAACTTCTGCCGCAGTCAAACACTGCCAGGTCCGAACTCCACTGCTAGCGCCTCCCAACTCACTGGCAGAACCGAACTGACTCCCAATACACGACAACCGGGAAGTGATAGCAGTTCAGCAAAGATAATACGCCACGGCTTATATCGATAACCGCCGCTACTGCCGCTCACGGGTAGGCAAGGCGGCAATTCAGTGACACCAGTAACTGAAATTAAAATAACGAGGTCGTAGTACAGTAAAAGTAGGACGTCAAATGAGATGTGACACAAACATGAGCCACGCACGGCTCAATGGCAAATTGTTTTACTTGCCATTTCCTGGCAACATATCGACAAGTTTACTTGCTTAATATCCGGAAAAATATTCTCAATTTCTTTGAAAAGGTAACTTCATAATTTTCGTTTCGTTACGTCTGACGGGTAAGAAAAGACAAACCAGCTCATAAGCTTTTCACCACACTTCACAGTAGGCCAGAATCATGATAAATAAAATACTTGTTTGTAGTGTTTATAGCCTTAATAAATTTTGAGGGGATATTTAGTGACTATATATTTAACTGATAATTAGATCAATTGGTCAAAGTTATATTAAGTATGTTGGTAGTGTACTAGATATCAGAAAACAGTTTTAATCAAAGGCGTGAGCAGGCCATTATTATTTTAAAACATTTGCAAACAAAAGTTTCAACACACCAAAAAATAGCTACAACAAGATTCACCTATTCGTTGTGTGCTGTAGAACCCATCATAGAGAACATTCAGGGGTATGAAACAAGTTCTGGGAGAGCTACCGAGAGACGCGTATCAGATATACCAACGGTCCATAGATAATGTTGTGGGGAAAACAAACAAAAGACTGCGATTTATTGGCAGAACCTTACAAAATGCAGCAGGTCTACTGAAGAGACTGCTTACACTACTCTTGTCTGCCCTCTTCTGGAGTACTGCTGTCCATGTGGGATCCGCATCAGATAGGACTGATGGAAGACATCGAAAAAGTCCAATGAAGGACAGCCTGTTTTCTGTTATCACGGACTAGGGGACAGAGCAGGTAAAGCACATCCATAACATTTGGGTACAGTATTAGCAGCGTGCTGCTCGACGCAATACGTCGAATAAACATGTAGGCATGACGTTGCAATGCAATATCGAAAGGAATAAGCACGTAAGGATTTTAGTAGGGAAGGTGAATGGTCGGTTTATTGGGACGTTTATCTTGACAATTTTAGGAAAGTGTGGTTCATCAGTAAAGGAAACTTTTCGAGTGTTAGGGATCCACACCAGGTTGTATCAAAGAAGACATCGAAATAAATCAGAGGCGGGCTGTTAGATTTGTTACCACTATTTCGAACGCCACGGAAGTATTATGAAGAGGCTTTGGAAACTCAAATGGGAATCACGGGAGGGAAAGTGACTTTCTTTTCGAGGAGCACTATTGAGAAAATTCAGAGAACAGGCATTTCAGGCTGACCGCAAAACGATTCTGCTGCAGCTATTTCGCGTAGGGACCATGAAGATAAGATTTAGAGAAATTAGGGCTCATATTGATGCATATAGACAGTGTGGTATCACATATCGGTAGCACCACATGGGCGTCAAATTTGGCAACGGAATTACAAGTTTCCGTTAGATGCCGATAGCGGTCGCGCGGGATCTGACAGACCCTGTGACAAACGGAAATGAGCATTTGGCGTCATTGCCGGGAGGCCCCTTACAGAGCAGGTCCTGCCGCCTTGGTGCAGGTCTTATTACATTCGACGCCACATTGGGCGACCTGCTCGCCGGATGGGGATGAAATGACGATGAAGAGAACACGACCCAGTCGCTGAGCGGAGAAAATCCCCGACCCAGCCGGGAATTGAACCAGGGCCCGTAGGACGGCAACCCGTCACGCTAACCACTCAGCTATCGGGGCGGACGGCAGACCCTGTTATGTGCGCCCACTGAGTCACGTCTCCAGCGACTCTGGACTACAAGCGCCTCTGCCGCCGCACCGCAATATTTGATGTCCGGAGGCAACCACTCAGTCTACTTGCATGCAGAGCATCTTTGCTACTAGACGCTATGCAGGGTGGCGATATGTTCTAATCGTGACTCCAGCACCATCGTTCGTGTTTAGTCCACAGAGTCTCATCTTTATTGACACTGACAGTTGCATTCTTCTTTATTGCTGCATTATTTTCGATGAATCTTCGTAAGCTTGAAGAAATAAAAGTTAAGTTAAATTTCTGTTTACTGTGTTAACTTGTTCGATAATCATTTTTGCTTCCGCACCACACTGTAGCCCACCTAACCTTACAATTGTGCATGAAGCTGCAAGACTACATTGTCCTTCGGTTTGATTTGAAAGACGACAAGCGACTGCAAGTTAACATCCTGACAGCAAACGCTTTAACTTTTAAGCCTTTTAAGCCTTCTACCTGGCCATGCATCTGCTAAATTAAACCTACCCTCTGACTGTGGATGTTGGTGCTCACCTGCATTGGAGGTTATCAATTTTATCACAACCTTAAATAAAAATTGAATGCTGAGAAAACTGAATCATAAAAATAGGACAAACAACACAAGTTAAGCAAGATGACAAATAAATCATGGCCGACCGGTGCTAGGCGCTACAGTCTGGAACCGCGCGACCGTGACGGTGGCAGGTTCGAATCCTGCCTCGGGCATGGATGTGTGTGATGTCCTTAGGCTAGTTAGGTTTAAATAGTTCTAAGTTCTAGGGGACTGATGACCTCAGAAGTTGTCCCATAGTGCTTAGAGCCATTTGAACCATTTTTTAAAATAAAACATGAACTGTTAGCAACACAGATCTAAGCAATAAAAAATTAGCACTCTGCTGGATGGCGTTTAGTTGGCAAAGATCAAGATGAAACACCAAGATTTATCTATGTAATCTATTTACACTGACTCAAAACGCGGATAACGCAACCTGAAACTATAATACTGAATAGAATTTGATGGGTTCATTCTAGACAGAAGTTACACTACGTTAGTGCAGCCGATAACAAGTGGCGATACTGTGATTTTGTTTACCCTAACAAGTCAGAGCAGCAATACTATATCCCTTTCTCGATGTGTAGCGCTGTCTCAGGTGACGGTCATGGCGTAAACGTCGGCAGAGTAGCCACAGTATGTGTGGCACCTGTAATTCGTTACTGGAGGCACGAAACATGCAAAATCGTGGCCAGGCGATCTGTCAGATGGATCGCAGTTGTTCTTTAATGGAGCCCTGAAATCTCAGAAGATTCCAGCGTGTGACACTACATTCACCGGTCATACCGTGGATCAAAATGACACCGTTATATGGCAGTATGCACAACGAGATCAAACATCAACGTGGCAGATCTGATACCAATAAGGTTGTCCTCAGCACAGTGAGTTGCCCGAGATGATTGAGGTCCAAACTGTTGGTACAGCTAAGATTTCTCCACAGGCTCTCCAGTGAAGACCAATGCTAGTGCGAAGTCAAATTCAGAACGAGCGTCCTAAACGCAACCAACTCATAACAAGAGTCAAGACCAGAATTTCCTCTCCAGACTAGAGCCTGAATCCAAAGTGTTTTTCTGCACTCATCACCTTCCCATCAAAACTGGGTAAACTCGAGAAGTGCACCAATGCAATACAACCGCCCCCACCACAGTTTCGTACCAATCACCAGGCCCCATGAACGCCATGTCTCCCGTTCTAGCTTGTTTTATGAACCTCCGGACCAATCATAACCAAAGTTAATAGTACCCTTTTCCGTGATGGAGAAGCTGCCAATACTGACCTGTAAATTTCCGCTCAGGGAGGAAAAGACGTTACGCTCCTGAATTGTGTTTCCCATGGCCCCTTTAGCGTGTTTGCGTGTTTTGAGAGTTTTGTTTAGTCCTAAACTGAAGTACACGTTTATCACAGAGATCACTGTCTTGACGCCCTGAACGTTACAGCATGTCCTACCAGGGGCTTCGGCTAAACTAAGAGAAGTGCTTTTGTGTTCCAACATAGACTGTTTCAAAGCCACCATAAATGTTGCGTTCCATCCTAAAATTCTTCCTAAGCCCTGAGGCTTCCCAAAAGCAGGCAGAGGGACGAAACCACGTGAGGGCTCAGTCTATAGCGTCCGGTCCAAGGCAAACATGGTGGAACGTCCCCTTTGAACAATTATACAAGACTGTCCTTAAACTGACACACAATATTTTGTTAGCGCAACGCAATCTGACTTTCAAAATTCCCTACAAAAGAATGGCCCTGACTAACATTAAACTATACCTTTCACAAATCACTTACCTCACAAAAATCTTCGCTGCTCAAGCTACTGCAATACAGCGAGCGCCACTACTGCCAGCTAAATAAAAGATTCAAACTATGGAAGGCACTAACTACTGATAGGGATAGTTAGCAAATGAAAGATATTAATAGAGAACAAACAATGTATTTACCTTGATATCATCATATATAAATATAGCAGTTCATGACAAATTACAAATCTCCGCCATCTCTCTCCCCACATCCACCACTGCTGGCGGCTCACCTCCAACTGTGCAACGCTACGCGCTGTTCACAGCCAGCTGCCTAACACTACAATGGCGAGTATTACAACAATGCAAAGCAGCCACAGACTGCACACAGCACAGCCAGTGATTTTCATACAGAGGTGGCGTTACCAATAAAAAAACCTAAACAGCCTACTTACATAGCCCCCATGCTCCCCACAAAAAATTTTACAAATTTTTTTTTGGGCAGTGGCCAATAATGATTTGATAAAATTTTTCATAATTACAATAACAAAGAAATCAAATGCACACACTTATTGATATTATGTTGGTCAAAAGCTCAAATTTTCTCACAGTCTATAAAGACAGTCCTGATCATTCATCACAGTGAAACTGCTGTTTCTTTTCTCAAAGTCTGAGCAGTAAAAGACAATGCACACAGAAGTAGTGGATTTCCATGCCATCTTGAAGAAGTAGTGTTGTCCTTCCAACGGAAAGACAGTGCTGACTCTCGACATGCAGACAAGTAATGGGTCACAACAGAGCAAACCCACAGCAGAGTCATTCGAAGTTTTGAAGAATATTGGTAGGTAGGTCATCACAGAGCAGACCCACTGTAGTCCTGGTAGAGATTGTGGTATTGGTGGGCCACCAGAGGTGCAGACCCACTGCAGTCCTTGTAGAAAAAATGGTATTGGTGGGTCATCAAAGATGTAGACCCACTGTAGTCCTTGTAGAGATAATGGTATTGGTGGGTCATCAAAGATGCAGACCCACTGTAGTCCTTGTAGAGATGGCCAGCAGCCATCTGTTGCGACTGTGCAGGTGCACAATCACCATCGAAGAGTCTTGCAGAGAATATAGCAAGTCCATAAACCACCACTTGTGCACTCACAACGTTTTTGGAATTGTCCTTAGAACCAGCAATGCTGTTATCCAGTCCCTTGCAGAATTATTAACACATGTGCAAACACGAACAGTCCCTACTTCTCACATATTGTCCATATACTATGACCAACAGAAACGTGTGCAGTGAAATGTAACTTAATTTGAAGAACTGGTGTCTTGTACAATTATAAATTTACAACATGAAAATACAATTACAAAGGTACAAAATACATCATTAAAGAACATAACAATACAGATAACATTTGTAGTAACACAGGCTTTACAAAAGAATAGAAATAAACATATACATCAGTGGAATTATGACATGAGTACATACATAAAGGATCACAATAACTTTTGAAACATCAACTTCACACATGAGCATTGAACAGAACAGAATTAATAATGCCTAACATCTTTACAAAGTAAATAACATATTATTAATGCAAATTATATTTGAGGATAACAGTATTCCTCATCATAGTGAATGTAGCTTAATATTAAAAGAAGAAAAAATTCTATGAAACTACACAGAGACAGGAAGAAAACAAATACTCAAGGGTACACAAACACATAGTGGGATAACACCAATAGGAAAGGACAGGGTTCGTTTTCAGTGTAACATTTGGTACTGCAGTCCAACCCAAAACTTCATATATCTTTCCTCTTATTCCATCCTTTGTTTCCACCAAAAAAATTCTATCTAAGCATGCTTTCTGTATTTATATGTTCACACATTTCTTACCTCAACATTTATTTCCAAGAAAATCCTACCTAAACCTGTTTTCTCAATGCATTTCTTCCAATTCATCGCAACTCATTCTCTTAGAGGCTACCCCCTCTTAAGCTAACTTAAATCTACTGAGCTCAGATGCTAAACTAAGGGACGAGGCAATGCAGCAGCACAAAATAAGTAACACAAACAGCAATGACCAAAAAATTGGAAAATTGCAAAGCAAGCTACAGTAAATCTAAATTACCAAGCAATGTAACATTACAACTAATATGAGCCAATGTACAGTAGCAAGAAAAATAAGTCAGTAGTAAAATTAGCTTAACAGAGTAACACAATTTAAAATTCAGTAGCACTATGCCTGGCAAACAGCAGCTTATATCTAAACATGACATAGCTCAAGCAGAAAAAATAGTACACTAAAGATAACAATGCAGATAAGGGAAATGTATAATCACATCTTAATGTCTAAGTAATTAAAGTGGTGCACCACAACAACTGATTGTAAAAAGAAATATTACCATGTACTTGAAAAGAAAATTATGTGTTACTGTTACTAGTTCCTTCTTATTGTTCTTTCCTTTCCAAGTGCTCCTTTTTTAAAGAATGTGGATCATAAAATAATTATTTAATAGATCTGTTGACAGAAAGTGTTCACATTAGCAAATGCATTTCATTTTATAAAAGCAATGCTGCAACACAGCTGGAAACCAGATATCAAGTGAAATAAGCAACTACGAAAAGCAAAGCATAAAAATATCATTCAGTAGTCATGTGACATTTCATAAGTTAGTAGAAACTCTCTCAACTCTCGTAGAAAGACGCTTGTCATAATCAGGTGTGCAGATGTAAAAATATTTCTCGTCATTTCATTAGGCATTTCAGTAAATATCGTAAATTAAGAGCTAGTGTAATCATATGTTTTCAAGTTCGACCATGTCGTTTTTGCGATGCTTTCTACAAAGGAATGTCAGAAGCGAGGTTAATGGCGTCCCCTTTTTCTTCTACCTGTGCCGCTGAAAAGGGCTCGCAATAATGGCTTTTCCTCCAGGCAACTGGCACACCTGGCCGCTCGCAACGCATTACGTCACGGTCACTTACCTTTCTTACCGACATATTTACGACAGCAGTTTCCGCTACAGTGACAGTCTCATATAAACATTTCACAGGTCGAAAATTTGCGTAACAAATGTGTAGAAACAAAATCTTGTAAATATAACAGTGTCCAAAAAAAAAATTCGTCAGCATTGTGATACAGTCACACATTTACACACATTTAATAACTCTTAAAGTACGATTCTTGGTTTTCAACATACTTCTTATTCCTCATATACGGTAGCATCATCTTATTGATCATAAACATACCTCAACAGTATAATACACATCGTCGTCATAATAATATCATAACATCTTAGTCAACTCTCAAAATCGTCCTAGCTTCCTCCAATAATTTCAAAACCAAAAAAATTCTCTGCTCATGTCAATAGTGTCATCTGCCTGAAACGTACTTTAAAAATCATGACCCCATACGAAATACGTCATTCAAAGCTCTCATAGTATCACAATGATTCCGAAAAATATGAGCGTTTCTCAAAGTACAGACAAAATACAGTTTCATAAGTGTGAAGTTACCCAACTGTGTAATTGCGTAAACATGTGTCACAGATGTAGTAAAAAAAGTTTCTTTCTCTGTTAAATGATCAGATAGCTGTGTAATTTGAGTGTTAGAAAAATATGGTACCGATGTGTAAAGTTGTATAAGCAAATCCCATATTAGCTAGGGCTCCTTGTGCTTGCCAAACACATGGTACACAAAGTAAGCGTGTACCCCCCTGAGGATTAATGTAATTATACCCTCAGGTGTTACAGATTACACCAATGGAATGAAATATATCACGGAAAACTTTCTTTGTAATTCAAAAATCTTTAAAAATAAATGTTTTAAGTATAAAATTGATCACTGAAATGCGTGTCCTGTAGCGCTAAATGTGCATCTTGTTGTAAGATAATCTCTGTGGAAGTGTCGTAGTTATTTTCCTCCGAAAGCTAAGTTCTGCAGAAGCCAATGTACTTACCTCATGATAAACAAAAGTGAAATGCTTTGCGTATACACTCCTGGAAATTGAAATAAGAACTCCGTGAATTCATTGTCCGAGGAAGGGGAAACTTTATTGACACATTCCTGGGGTCAGATACATCACATGATCACACTGACAGAACCACAGGCACATAGACACAGGCAACAGAGCATGCACAATGTCGGCACTAGTACAGTGTATATCCACCTTTCGCAGCAATGCAGGCTGCTATTCTCCCATGGAGACGATCGTAGAGATGCTGGATGTAGTCCTGTGGAACGGCTTGCCATGCCATTTCCACCTGGCGCCTCAGTTGGACCAGCGTTCGTGCTGGACGTGCAGACCGCGTGAGACGACGCTTCATCCAGTCCCAAACATGCTCAATGGGGGACAGATCCGGAGATCTTGCTGGCCAGGGTAGTTGACTTACACCTTCTAGAGCACGTTGGGTGGCACGGGATACATGCGGACGTGCATTGTCCTGTTGGAACAGCAAGTTCCCTTGCCGGTCTAGGAATGGTAGAACGATGGGTTCGATGACGGTTTGGATGTACCGTGCACTATTCAGTGTCCCCTTGACGATCACCAGTGGTGTACGGCCAGTGTAGGAGATCGCTCCCCACATCATGATGCCGGGTGTTGGCCCTGTGTGCCTCGGTCGTATGCAGTCCTGATTGTGGCGCTCACCTGCACGGCGCCAAACACGCATACGACCATCATTGGCACCAAGGCAGAAGCGACTCTCATCGCTGAAGACGACACGTCTCCATTCGTCCCTCTTTCACGCCTGTCGCGACACCACTGGAGGCGGGCTGCACGATGTTGGGGCGTGAGCGGAAGACGGCCTAACGGTGTGCGGGACCGTAGCCCAGCTTCATGGAGACGGTTGCGAATGGTCCTCGCCGATACCCCAGGAGCAACAGTGTCCCTAATTTGCTGGGAAGTGGCGGTGCGGTCCCCTACGGCACTGCGTAGGATCCTACGGTCTTGGCGTGCATCCGTGCGTCGCTGCGGTCCGGTCCCAGGTCGACGGGCACGTGCACCTTCCGCCGACCACTGGCGACAACATCGATGTACTGTGGAGACCTCACGCCCCACGTGTTGAGCAATTCGGCGGTACGTCCACCCGGCCTCCCGCATGCCCACTATACGCCCTCGCTCAAAGTCCGTCAACTGCACATACGGTTCACGTCCACGCTGTCGCGGCATGCTACCAGTGTTAAAGACTGCGATGGAGCTCCGTATGCCACGGCAAACTGGCTGACACTGACGGCGGCGGTGCACAAATGCTGCGCAGCTAGCGCCATTCGACGGCCAACACCGCGGTTTCTGGTGTGTCCGCTGTGCCGTGCGTGTGATCATTGCTTGTACAGCCCTCTCGCAGTGTCCGGAGCAAGTATGGTGGGTCTGACACACCGGTGTCAATGTGTTCTTTTTTCCATTTCCAGGAGTGTAGATATCGTAGTTATTATGCTTATTGGCGTGATGAAGAAAGTACTGTACAGTAACGTAATGTTGTGCCACGAAAAAGGCTGTCTCATTGTTGCTATACCACAAAAGTTACTACTAAAACATGTTTTTCTTTCCAGAAGAATTCAGAAAACTGTGCAGATATAAAACAGATACACCGCAAAAGCAACATTGTAAATTGTCACTCTTTAGTAGCGTCGTGATAAAAATCGTGTAGCTGTCACATAAACTAACCTCTGTGTCATCTGGTATCTCTCAGAAAGCACTTTAAATTCAGAATGTATTTTCAAATAAACCAAAATGTTGCATTAAAATCTCATTAGCAGTACTGGTAAATGTTCTAAGTATGTGAGCCTTATAGTCGTTACGTAATCGTGCAACAAACAAGCAAGAATGTACACACACAATTACACTGTGACGTCTGTTTACTATAACAATGCATTCGTCATTTCTGTTTAAATAAGTTCTCTTGGTTCTTGATTGGATATTTAACTTCAAACATTGTTGTATGTTAACAGATTCTAAGTCTGACAAAGCATATTAGTAATGTGAAGCGAAAAATTTTATGACAAAGACTAAGTTAAAAAGCAGATTATCTTTCAATAAACGGTTTTACATGTGAAATGTGGTGTAAACCTTTACTCTTCCTAGTACGCAGAGTTTCAACTTCAACGCAATTATCATGTGGTATGGGTCGGATTCTGTAAGGTCCATTGTAAACTAGAAAGAATTTGTGACTCAAGTGTTTCTTCTTATGTGACAATGAATGAGCTTTAATGAGAACTTTCTGACCAATATACAACTTCTTTGCATTTGCTTTACCGTGTAGTTTTCTCCTTTTGTCTGCTGCAAATTCTATATTTTTAAGAGCCAAATCAATTATGTCTTTGTGTCGAAGTTTACGTGTATTCGGGAAAGGTACAAGCTCTCTGATTCTGTTCGGTGGTTCTTCATTCTTCAGTACAAGAGTAGGTGGTAAAGCAGTGGAGTCGTGAGGCATTTCATTCAGCACGTTTTGAAATAAGTGTAAATATCTGTCCCAATGCTGATGCTTTCTGTGACAATAAAGTCTGCAAAGCTTATTGATTTCTTTCATAATCCGTTCAGACGGGTTGCAATGTGGTGAGTACAATGAAATAAAAACAGGTTTGATTTTATGGTTGCGAAGCATGCGTGACCAAACAGCAGATCTGAATTGCGGTCCGTTATCTGAAATGACTTTACTAACGTGTCCAACTTCACGTAAGGAATTTTTAACATAGGCGTTGGATACAGACCGTCCAGTGGCTTTACGTAACGGAGTGAAAGAAACAAATTTTGAAGTAAGTTCAACAGCGACTAGAACGTACGAAAATCCATTAGATGTTCTGACAAGCGGTCCCAAGAGATCAACAGCAGCAAATTCTTTTAATTTAGAAGGAATGATAGGAAACAACGGAGCACGATGTGAGACAGTAGATGGTTTCGCCTTTTGACAAAGTTTACAAATAGACAAGACTCTTCGAATTCGCTTTTCCATATTGTTAAAATAACAAGTCGTTCGAAGAATATGATAACATTTTCGTGGGCCAAAATGTGCGTAGCTGAAATGAATGTACCAAATGAGCTTATTAACAAAATCGTCTGGAATGCAAAGTACCCATAGCTTGTCATCAACAGTGCAGCGTTTGAAGAGTATGTTGTTTCATTGTGTCTAACTTCTTGAGATATTGTTCCACTGTGTCTACCTGTTGCTGTGTTTGTCTCTGGTGTTGTTCCATTGTGTCTAACTTTTCAAGCTTTTGTCCCATTTGTTGCATTAATTGTAATAACAATGCACTGGTGTCTGAAACATGTTCCTCAGTGCTTTTCGGCAGTGAAGTTGCACCGGCAACATTCACATTTTGACAAGCGGAAAATGTGTCTTGACTCATTTGAGAAAACGGTGAGAACCCAAAACCTGAGTCTGCAGTATTTGCAATATTGTGTTCTGTCATTCCCGATACCCGAGGCGAGCTGTTTCCGACCAATCGATCGATAACGCTTCCCTGTTCACTACCTGTTTCACTGTCTACACCATTGTTTGCCGCCCGCTCCATTTCCCTATGCGCAATTACCAAATTACTACTTTGAACATTAGTTAATTCATTACTCTGCGGCGCTAACACACTGCTTTCGTCTTCACTGTCATTTCTCAGTTTACTTTGGAGCCTAGTATTACGTTTTTCACACGCCATAATTGTCACAATATTTCACACGATACCACAGAAAAGCACAATTTGAAGAGCAAAAAAAAAAAATAAAATAACATAGCAATGGAAATAATGTCTACTTAATTGCCAGCGCAGCTGCGAAATACTTGGTGCAAATCTACATGCATGCCACAACTGTTTTACTGTACAACAATGAAAAACTACAACTACAAAGGAAATTCTCTCTATGATTACGCGCTATCAATAAACAAAATCTACACTAATTACATAAACTACAAGAAAAAAAATCAGAAGATTCCAGTGAGGTATCCTCGGCTAAGGGTCGACATATGAAACGTCCCCTTTGAACAATTATACAAGACTGTCCTTAAACTGACACACAATATTTTGTTAGCGCAACGCAATCTGACTTTCAAAATTCCCTACAAAAGAATGGCCCTGACTAACATTAAACTATACCTTTCACAAATCACTTACCTCACAAAAATCTTCGCTGCTCAAGCTACTGCAATACAGCGAGCGCCACTACTGCCAGCTAAATAAAAGATTCAAACTATGGAAGGCACTAACTACTGATAGGGATAGTTAGCAAATGAAAGATATTAATAGAGAACAAACAATGTATTTACCTTGATATCATCATATATAAATATAGCAGTTCATGACAAATTACAAATCTCCGCCATCTCTCTCCCCACATCCACCACTGCTGGCGGCTCACCTCCAACTGCGCAACGCTACGCGCTGTTCACAGCCAGCTGCCTAACACTACAATGGCGAGTATTACAACAATGCAAAGCAGCCACAGACTGCACACAGCACAGCCAGTGATTTTCATACAGAGGTGGCGTTACCAATAAAAAAACCTAAACAACCTACTTACAATGGAAACTCGCAGATTGTTTATGGATGCCAGCTCTATACAGAATGGACGTTTACAATGCTTTCGAAACGCCTTGGCTGGACGACACACTTTATTTCCTATGCCCCTGTCCCTGCCAGAAACACCTAACAGGTACATCTAGGTAACCTGTTTTTCGCCTCTTCTGCTGAAACCATTGTCTGCACACTGCTGTAAGAAATTCTTGGGGCAAGCATTCTTTCCCCTTTGAGATGTTCCTCTCCCTAGCTACTCCACGTCGCTGCCAAGCCCCGAATGTTCACTTCAAGGTTTACTGTTAAATAAACCAATTTCCTGCTTGGTCTGAACTCCAGAAAATATTATTCGAAGGACAACTACCATAAAGATCCGCGCATGCATTAACACTGTACGTGCTTCCACCAGTACCTGTTCATGTTGATAACTTCCTGTCGTCTAACAGAAAATGATGTGTGTGTGTGTGTGTGTGTGTGTGTGTGTGTGTGTGTGTGCGCGTGTGTGAGAGGGGGGGGGGGGATGATAGCATTAAAGAATAGCGCTGAATATGAAAATAATTGAAAGTGTGACTTGTGCTTTCTCAAAGCTGTAAGCAACAGACAGTCGTTTTTCTCTATTTGCGAGTAGAGAAGGTTCAATTGGCTCTAAACACAATGGGACTTAATATCTGAGGCCATCAGTCCCCTAGACTTAGAACTACTCAAACCTAACTAACCTAAGGACATCACACACATCCATGTCCGAGGCAGGATTCGAACCTGCGACCGTAGCAGCAGCGCGGTTCCGGACTGAAGCGCCTAGAACCGCACGACCACAGCGGCCGGCAGTACAGAAGGAAAGGAAATGACTAGTAGTGATACAGGGTACCGTCCGCCACGCACCATGTGTAGGCTTGCGGAGTATGTATGTAGACGCAGAGTGTCATGTATATAATTCGTGAATTGGGGTCGCAATCATCAAAACAAAGGCGTGTTTCTTTGCAGCAGAATCTTTATATGAAATTTCAATCAGCAACTTTTTACTCAGTGTAAAATTATTTGTATTGTGTGTTTTGTGTGTTAACCGGGGACCTAGAAACGACGGAGAGGCTCCGTCCCCGCCGCAGCCGCAGTGGTCCACAACCCCACGACGACTACCACAGTCCACTTCACCCCTCTGCCGCCCCACACCGAACCCAGCGTTATTGTGCGTTTCGGCCCCCGGTGGACCCCCCAGGGAACGTCTCACACCAGACGAGTGTAATCCCTATGTTTGCATGGTAGAGTAATGGTGGTGTACGCGTACATGGAGAACTGAGAGATAGTGTAACTGAGGCGGAATAAGGGGAACCTACCTGCATTCGCCGAGGCAGATGGAAAACCGCTTAAAAACCATCCACAGACTGGCCGGTTCACCGGACCTTGACACAAATCCGCCGGGCGGATTCGTGCCGGGGACCAGGCGCTCCTTCCCGCCCGGAGTGAAAATATTTTGTTGGCACCCATTTACAAAGGAAGAAATTATTGTCTCAAAATAAGAGAAATCAGAGCTCGCCCAGAAAGATTTACGTCTGTGTTTTTCCAATGCACTGATCGAAAGTGGAACGGTAAAGAAATAGCTTGAAGGTGGTGCGATGAGCCCTCTGCCACGCACTTGACAGTGCATTGCAGACTAATCATATAGATATTGATTATCCTCTATTATGGACACTCTCCCCTCTACAGGAAGTACTGGACCTATCATCTCTCATCAATGTGACTGTGAGAAACGCGTCAGTATTAGGTCTTTGGTACCTGTGCAAGGCAGGCAAGGTCCAGGAAGAACTTAGGATATTAAACGCTGAATTTCTACCGCATTAATCTACGTGGATTTGATAATTGTCAAACTGTTATTGCAACCTGCATCTCAGGACCTGCAATGTGGTGTCCTTAGCTGCCTGCAGAAAAATACTACACACAACAAAAAGTTTTGCAAAAAAATTGTTCAAATGGCTCTGAGCACTATGGGACTTAACTACTGTGGTCATCAGTCCCATAGAACTTAGAACTACTTAAACCTAACTAACCTAAGGCCATCACACACATCCATGCCCGAGGCAGGATTCGAACCTGCGACCGTAACAGTCGCGCGGTTCCGGACTGCGCGCCTAGAACCGCTAGACCACCGCGGCCGGCAAAAGTTTTGCGTCACCCTGGTTCTCAGAACTCCTGAAGATAGACGTTGACTGTGGCTATTGTATCACAGATACAGTTCCTTTCACTGTTCAGAGATCTCACTAAACCCGCCCAAAGATGTAAACAACCATGCATGAGCAGCGCCTATTACGCGGAGGGGTCCGACAGCCGATCATTTCCAGTCATTCCACCAGGTAGGAGGTACACGGCTCGTGTTATCTGTAGTTCAACCATGCCTAGACGCTTAATACCGCTGCACAATCGCGTCCGCATTGTCACTTTGTGCCAGAAGGGCTCTCAACAAGGGAAGTGTCCAGGCGTCTCGGAGTGAACCAAAGCGATGTTGTTCGGACATGGAGGAGATACAGAGAGACAGGAACTGTCGATGACATGCCTCGCTCAGGCCGACCAAGGGCTACTACTGTGGTGGATGACCGCTACCTACCGATTATGGCTTGGAGGAGCCCTGACAGCAACGCCATCATGTTGAATAATGCTTTTCGTGGAGCCACAGGACGTCGTGTTACGACACAAACTGTGCGCAAAAGGCTGCATGATGTGCAACATCACTCATGACGTCCAAGGAGAGATCCATCTTTGCAACCATGACACCAAGCAGCGCGGTACAGATGGGCCCAACAACATGCCCAATGGACCACTCAGGATTGGCATCACGTTCTCTTCACCGATGAGTGTCGCATATGCCTTTAACCACACAATCGTCGGAGACGTGTTTGGAGGCAACCCGGTCAGGCTAAACGCCTTAGACTCATTGTCCAGCGAGTGCAGCAAAGCGGAGGCTCCCCGCTGTTTTGGGGTGGCATTATGTGGGGCCGACGTACGCCGCTGGTGGTAATGGAAGGCGCCGTAAGGCTGTACGATACGTGAATGCCATCCTCCGACCGATAGTGTAACCATATCGGCAGCTTACTGGCGAGACATTCGTCTTCATGGACGACAATTCGCGCCCCCATCGTGCACTTCCTCCAGGATAACGACATTGCTCGACTAGAGTGGCCAGTATGTTCTCCAGACATGAACCCTGTCGAACATGCCTGGGACAGATTGAAAAGGGCTGTTTATGGACGACGTGACCCACCAACAACTCTGAGGGATCTACGCCGAATCGCCATTGAGGAATGGGACAATCTGGATCAACAGTGCGTTGATGACTTTGTGGATAGTATGCTTCGACGAATATAGGCATGCATCAATGCAAAAGGACTTGCTACTGCGTATAAGAAGTACCGATTTGTGTAGCAAGGTGGACCAGCACCTCTGAAGGTCTCACTGTATGGTGGCACAACATGCAACACGTGGTTTTCATGAGCAATTAAAAGGGCGGAAATGATGATTATGTTGATCTCTATTCCAATTTTCTGTACAGGTTCCGGAAGTCTCGGAACTGCGGTGATGCAAAAATTTTTTTGATATGTGTATATACAAAGTATGGCTGCCACAAGCATTGCACCGGAGACACTCTCTTTGCTTTCAAAACAAGCCACACAGGAAAATTGCGTCACGTTCCAAGAGGCTACCAGGTGTCAATATGAAAGGATAAAACCACGTGACTGTGAATAACTGTACGCTAGCAAATGATACCCCCTAACGAAATAAATATGCATACAGAAATGAGAGAAAAGGATGTTGTAAAGTTCGAAATAATAGTACAGTAACAGCAGTCCAACACGGACAATATGAATCACCACTAAAAGTGATACACAAGTTCGCGATACACATAATCGGTTGGTGAAACGTGTAACGAAACTTCAAAATATTTGTTTTGCCTTTTCAGAGACAGAGAGAGAGAGAGAGTTATTGCAAGCCAATACTATTCAAGGATGGGATAATGTAAATGGGTACTTCTACCCACATGTGCATGTGAATTCCAATGGGTCACAAAGGAACATCAAAATCTCATTGCAAACCGACAAATACATGGTAGGAGAAGCTACTGTTAGTTAACATAACTTGAAAATATACTGAAGCGCAAGAACTGTGAACAGAACTGCACGGCCAAAGCCTGCAACAGACACCAATATCACCCATTTGTTTCAAATGGCTAGCTGCTACAGCGAACCACCACTACCATCACTGTTCATGGAAATGTCTGTACCATACGAAAGCAGTACCCAGATGAAAATGCAAAGTTTCCTTTTTCGGGATATGTTGGCAAAACCAAATTTTGGCGGCCTGTGCTCGCGTTGGCTCGCGACGGTCAAATATCCTGAACTGCCCAACAGACATTACATTAAGTGGCGCAAAGATATCTGTCGCTCGCCGGATCGACTCGCTTGCCACTCGATACATCGTAAACAGCCGTTCGCTCTAGGTGCTCTTGCGCGAATTTCATGAAACTATAAAACAGGAAGGCGCGCACGATATCGGTGTGTTTCAGTTCATCTGCATAATTACCAAGTGCGAGGTTCGGTCTCCCAATGAAACTGAAACTGAGTCAAATGGTTCAAATGGCTCTGAGCACTATGGGACTTAACATCTATGGTCATCAGTCCCCTAGAACTTAGAACTTTTTAAACCTAACTAACCTAAGGACATCACACAACACCCAGTCATCACGAGGCAGAGAAAATCCCTGAAACTGAGTCAGCGTGACTCACTTCACATGCTGGCAATATGCTATGTATGCAAGCGCAGAAGGTTACCAGTCTTTTTTAACTGCAGTCAGTTTGAATGTACGTCGAATGATGGTACACCTTAGGGAAATGGTATCAAGGGATGGGAATGATCCCCTTGTTCACTCAGTATGTATGCCTGGAGATATGATTCAACATGTTCAAGAGGTTTTTCCGGCAGCCATTGAGGGAACATGAATCAGCAACAGAACGTAGCGCACGTTGGAGCAAACGATGGCTGTCGTCTGGGCTTTGAGGACATACTTTGATAGTTACAGCGAAGTCTGAGAGCAGCTTCAGTCACGGAATTTCAATGAAGCCCACAACTGCAGTTCATAGGTAGAACAGCCAAGCAACAGGGAGCGAGTGAAGACAGAAAGAAGAATATCCGAAACTAATGGGAAAAACAGGACTGACTTTACCCTCGTAAGACGTTTTCGAAGTTGAGTGTCTTTTTGCTATTAATGTTCTTAAATTAAATGAAGAACTTCTCAGCCGGCCGGTGTGGCCGTGCGGTTAAAGGCGCTTCAGTCTGGAACCGCGTGACCGCTACGGTCGCAGGTTCGAATCCTGCCTCGGGCATGGATGTGTATGATGTCCTTAGGTTAGTTAGGTTTAATTAGTTCTAAGTTCTAGGCGACTGATGACCTCAGAAGTTGAGTCGCATAGTGCTCAGAGCCATTTGAACCATTTGAAGAACTTCTCAAATTTTCAGATGAATGCTTTGCAAAAATTATATTTAGCTGAACTGCAATTTCTTGGACATTATTTAGAGTGATGCACTAAGCACTCTCGTAGAGTAATTATTATGCTATTATTATAACATTTTATATTTCGTAATGTAATTTAACCATTTACTGTTGCATTGAATGCTTTTGTATGTTCTGTTGTTATCATTAAAAATGTAGCAACATTAAAACTAAGGATGATATGAAATGATATACGAAGTGTATTCAAGAAAGAGCAACGGTGAAACTGTACTGCGGATTTTTGCGTCCCAAAAACTAATTCAAAGTAGGCGCAGTCCTCTGTTCCCGACCAATAGATTCGAGGCGCTGTTAGGTAGATGCCGGAAGTTGTAGTCCCAGATATTCCCAGTTGGGAACTTCTCTGTCCCACTCCTAACTATATGGGGTTTGGTTAAAACGAGAGGAGCTCTATAGCTGCCTGTATATCAAACAGTCCGCCCTAAAGTAGAAAAGCAAAAATATCTAAAAGAATATCGCAGTTCCAGTGTGTCATCGACGAAATGGTTGGACGAGGATGTAGCACCTAGTAGCAAAACGGGTAGATTGCAAAATAGAGAACCAGCAGTACACACGGCATGAGCAGAACCTGTCGCCAACGGCTGAGTATAACGTGGTCCGGCGCAGTGGCTCATTGGCTTCGTGATTGTATCTCACTGTGCCTGCTTTACTGAACAGATTACGCGCTGTTCACTCTCGTTAAGATTCTGTTTATCTTTTTTTTAAAAAAAAATTTCTTAATGCGTCCTACGTTTCAGTTTTTGTTTCTTTCTGCTGGCTCGTGTTCTTCCTTCGGGCTGTCACCCACCAAGTTTATGCTAATAATCTACATTAAACATATAGAAGTGGCCATTATGTGATCACATCCTGAACTGCTGCTATGTACGTTTGAATAAAACTCTAGCTGAGCTGCGAAAGTGAATAACGGGATAAGAAAAGACCCCGAGTGAATGAACTTCAACCTAAGGAACAGGTCTTATGAAAACTATTGGATCAACAATTTCAATTCAGTCAATTCAATTTATTGTTGCGAATTTCTGAGCTGTTATCTGGAAACTCTAAACAGGGCGTGCATATACGTTAATAATGGTGACATACAGTGCTTTAGATTACGAATACATAGTAAATCGTATTAACAGCAGCCATTGGACCAACAGCAGGAAACATCCGACTTATTTCACCGACAGCTTGGGCAGTCACCTCAGTTGTCTAAACAGCAACGATCACCGTCGTTACCGCAACCATTCCACTCATCCAATAACGCGATATGTGACTGAGACGTGTCTATTCGCCTCCTGTCAACTGGTGACTCACCAACACTGAAAGTATCGTACACTAAGCTCCGGCGAACAGTATTTTTTTGCTGCATAGCGAGCCTAAACTGTTCCATTTGTCGCATTCGAACGATATCGTCATCTCGCCATTTAAGCAACTATGTAATTTGTTCACGCCAAATGATCACTTACGTTGTAATGCATTAAAGCATACCGTCTCCATTATGGAAGAAGTGTTGCATTTCGCAGAGTCATTCAAAATCTCACAGGCTTCAAACCTGAAAATGTTAGCCCTCACAGCAGTGGCATCATCGCAGCATCTTTTCACACGATTGTTATCATCAGAGCACACGGCAACTAAGCGTCAACTATCCCCGGTATCAAGACACTTGATAAGCACTGACGACAAGGGAAAGACGTCGTCGTTTGTAAAGCGACCGTTTCCACTCTCGTCCACCGAACATGCGTTGAAAAATATCGACATGAACAGTACTAAACGGTAGCAACTAAATACAAGTAATGCGCCTTAAGAGACTCCAGACTCAGACAGTTACGTTTCAAGTCGATACGTTAATTAACCTCAGCAGCTATTTGTGATTGGACACCGGGCATTGTCATTCTTCGTAAAAGTTAATAGGACGGGAAAATCACTAGATCTCGCTGAAATGATTCTTAGTGGACGGCAGCTATATTCCTGACACGTTTGCACTAACTGCAGATTTTGATAGAAAAACTCCTAGAGGAAGAAGGAGAAAGGAAAGTTAGGGTTGAGCGCCATGTAGACGTGGAGGTTATTGGAGGCGAAGCACAAACTCGGACAGGGGAAGGATGAGGAAAGAAATGGCTGTTGCCTTTGACTTTCAAAGGTACCATATCGTCATTCTCTGTAACTAAGTCAGGAGAATTATGAAAATACTAAATCTGACTGGCCAGATGGGGATTTGAACAACTGTCGACCTGAACCAGTGTCTTACTTGCAGTAAGGCGCGTGCTATTAAGCCTACATTGGACCAAAAAATATGCTGAATGTGAAATTTTTGTCGAGGATATAGGGAAAAAATACCTGATTTCTTCAGCTAGGGTCCAAGGCTTGATCAACATTATTCAAACCAAAAGTCACTTCTTCAGGCATTACTGCAAAATATAATGAAGAGATGAACACAGATAGTAATTTCGAAACAGTTTCTTTTTAAAAAAAAAGAACAAGAAGTGTAATGAAACAAACGGTCTCAGTGAGCTTGTATAGGCCACACATGGCAGAAATTGGTTCTCTGAGGAGCTCATCAAAAACTTGAACTGCTACCGGCAGTGCAGAACTGGTTGTCGGTGGCGTCGATCTGGCGATGAACGTGTCTTGGGCTGTTGTCTTGGGCTTCCATCTGTGAGTGGGCTGTGTGTGGCGGATGACTGACAGTTGTCGGCAATTGAACAACCTGTTGCCTTTGGGCGGGCCGCTAGAATTAGCGTCACGATCCCCTACTGAAGGCTACACAGATGGAGTGTTCACCATTAAGGCTGTAGCTTTACTAGGAGTCGGGTCTCTGTGACGTGGTGAAGTTTGGCAAGTGGCAGGGTTAGAGCGGTGCTAGTAACCTAGGAATCGGAATTCAACCAAACGACGGTGTCAACAGTCAACACATGGACCAGTATTGGACTCAGGCTGCAGAAGCAATATCAGGTGAGAGAGGGAAGATCGGTTTCAGAAATGAAAAGGAAATGGGAATTAGCATTGAACTGGGATAAAATACAGTAAAGACTGGAACGGGCATCTGAGGAACATGGACTGAAATCATCACAGGATCAGATCAGCACCAAGGCCAGGAAAAGACCAACACCTGAACATCCACTGGGTTTCGTGATTGACTCTAAGATGCTGTGTTTGTCACACGTGAATGAACTGAAGGAAAGGTTTGTTATCAACAGGCTAAACTGATCAGACAGAGTACATTAGCTCCAGTCTTACAAAAGTTTTGCGAGATCCCTTCCAGATTAAGAGCATACTTAATAGAGAATAGCAGGACAACCTTACGTTAAGTTTATCGCCCCTGTACTCCTAGGGGACATTATTCAAGCCACGAGTCCTGTTCCTTTCCTCTGTGCTGTAACTGGGAAGCAGCCACTTGTGAACCATCAGAAGCTCCTTAAAGCGTTCAAGCTCCTGCTGTGCAAACTATTTTCATAACTGACCTGAAAGCTACGTGCCTCTTCCAGAACGGAGCAAAGCACTATGCAGTGACAGATGGCGTGGTAGAAATACACTATCTGATCAAAATTATCCGGACGATCGATGTAATGCAGAATGGACCAACAAATATCACGAGAAGCGGACCCGCCGGTATAAAAGAAGGTATTGTGTTGTTAGTGCAGAAGCAGAAATAGCAAAATGGAGAGCTCAGAGACTTCGAACGTGGATTAACATTGGATGTCATCTGCGTGACAGATATAACTGGGACATTTCAACCCTTCTATAGCTGCCGAAACAGACTGCTAGAGACTTGATTGTGAAGCGAAAACACAAAGGAACAATCACAGCTAACCAGGCAGACCTCACGCGGTGACAGCTAGGGATCATTGAGCATTGCCGAGAGTGTTGTAAAAAATCGCATGAAATCAGTAAACGGAATCACTTGTCAGATCCAAAGTGCTACTGGCAGTCCAGGTAGCACAACGATTGTGTGGAGGAAGTTAAAGAATGGAGTAAAACTGCCGAGCGCCTCCTCATAAGCCACGCATTTATGTAGTGAGTGGTAAGAGATGTTCGAGATAGTGTAAAGGGCAACGGCACTGGGGAATGGTTGCCGGGAAACGAGTGGTGACTCAGGCTACAGTGTGTGGTAATGTGACGAGTACCAAGCGAACGCTACATGCCGTTGTGTGTAGTGCCAACACTGAAGTTTGGAGGATTTAAGTGTTGTGCCACGGCAGTGTTTTTGTAGTTAGTGCGTGGTTGCCTCATTGTGCTTAAGAAAACGCCAGATACTGAAGGATATGAAAACATTTTACAGCATTGTATATGGCATACAGTTGAGGAATAGTTCGGGGACAATAACTGCTGGTGTCAGCATGACAATGTGAGCTGCCGTATAGCAGCATTGGTGAAGCAATTGTTTGTGGAGAATTACACTCCTAAAATGGACTGACCTGTCCAGAGTCTCCGACCTGAACCCAATGAAACATCTGTGGGATGAGTTAAAACATTGACCGCCCCAGATATTCTCTGGTTTCGGCTCTTGAGGAAGCTTGGGCTGCCATTCATCTGCAGATATTCAAGCACATCGGTGAAAGTGTTCCCAGCATAGTTCAAACCGCCACTTTATATTAATGTTTACAAATACGTGTCTGGATACTTTTAATCGCGTAGTGTACAAATCCTAGTTCACCTGGAGAATCAGGGTTTCTTCAGGATAATGGGGCACGCTAATTACCTGCAGATTCGCTCTCTATTTCATCAGTCAATCAGAGGAATGGGAAACAAATTTTAAGATTCTTTGAAATGGGCTGTTTATTACGACGAGACTTCTGACTTGACGAATACTTCAGTGCTTACTAAATTGGATTACTAGGCTGAGATTTGTCTACTTACTCGTTGTTGGGCTTACAGGCACATCAACATTTTTATTGTAGTTAAGTGTGAAAGACTTGTCCGCCCCGATAGCTGAGTGGTCAGCGTGACGGATTGCCATGCTACGGGCCCGGGTTAGATTCCCGGCTGGGTCGGGGATTTTCACCGCTCAGGGACTGGGTGTTGTGTTGTCTTCATCATCATTTCATCCCCATCCGGCGGGCAGGTGGCCCAATGTGGCGTCTAATGTAATAAGACCTTCACCAAGGCAGCCGGACCTGCCCCGCAAGGGGCCTCCCGGCCAATGTCGCCAAACACTCATTGCCATTTTTCAGTGTGAAGGACTAGTTGGCGCCCCATTGAAACACTTACGCTCGGCCACAGAAGCAGCAATTATTTTTATTATTTACAAGACGAGCACGCATTGTTCAATGTAGATGGCTTGCTGATCTACGTGAATGCTCACCCAAACTAGGCTCAGACGAACACACATACTACGCCGCTGTTGCGTGGAGGATTTTCGACCATTCACTGCTTCAGAGCTTAATAAAATTTTGTCCGATCAACAGTAGTTCAGTAGCGACGAGGTGCAAATCACTGTTATAAAGTAGTTCCAATTTCAGGCGGTAGTCTTCTGTGGCTGTCGCACAACAGCTGATTCAATGGTCTTCAGTGATGGAGGGAAGCAGACCAATTAATGTGTGAAAACTCTTCAAAATTATATCCATACACTCTGGCGAAAACAGAGAAGAAGAAATGTAGTAGGACGACAGCCAGTATGCCAGTGAATTATCCACCAGGTGAATTCTACAAATGACGACCGCGAAAGCAAGACCAATTCTAACATAATATTTGTATTGCAACAAATGGAACACACCTGTGTTGTTACGTAGGAGGACTTAATCGTCTGAAAATAGGAGGGCGTTAACTGAGCAATTGATGTTGACACTCAGATCCGAGCAACTGATATCTTCAGATTCGAACGTGCTTCATTTTCTGCTGGGTAGACGCCACAGTCGCTATAAATTTGAAGAAAGAGATCATTCCACATTTGAAAATTCATTATCAATATTTTAGGGCGTGGTCCATTTTCAAGTGCTTTTATAATAGCTGTGGATACATCGTTCGCGTCACGTCAGGGTACTTTACTGATTTTTGCATGACGAGTCGTGGACGAGGTAGCCACACTTCTTGCAAATGTGGTGCTGTATAAAGCACGATTTTGAAATACAGCGCAGTGAAATGATGTCTTTCCCCAAACGTACTTGCCTTTTCCTTTCTTTACATACAGAGTTCATAAATAATTAAAAAAGTATCGATGACAATATACACCTTTGTTCAAGTCCTTATTTGTTATAACGTAAATAATTCCATCTTGAATTTTCGTTCTGTCTTAATTCGTTGCCACATAAAATGTGTGCAGTATAATAAGCAGAGGTGTTACAGAATAAAAATACACTCCTGGAAATGGAAAAAAGAACACATTGACACCGGTGTGTCAGACCCACCATACTTGCTCCGGACACTGCGAGAGGGCTGTACAAGCAATGATCACACGCACGGCACAGCGGACACACCAGGAACCGCGGTGTTGGCCGTCGAATGGCGCTAGCTGCGCAGCATTTGTGCACCGCCGCCGTCAGTGTCAGCCAGTTTGCCGTGGCATACGGAGCTCCATCGCAGTCTTTTAACACTGGTAGCATGCCGCGACAGCGTGGACGTGAACCGTATGTGCAGCTGACGGACTTTGAGCGAGGGCGTATAGTGGGCATGCGGGAGGCCGGGTGGACGTACCGCCGAATTGCTCAACACGTGGGGCGTGAGGTCTCCACAGTACATCGATGTTGTCGCCAGTGGTCGGCGGAAGGTGCACGTGCCCGTCGACCTGGGACCGGACCGCAGCGACGCACGGATGCACGCCAAGACCGTAGGATCCTACGCAGTGCCGTAGGGGACCGCACCGCCACTTCCCAGCAAATTAGGGACACTGTTGCTCCTGGGGTATCGGGGAGGACCATTCGCAACCGTCTCCATGAAGCTGGGCTACGGTCCCGCACACCGTTAGGCCGTCTCCCGCTCACGCCCCAACATCGTGCAGCCCGCCTCCAGTGGTGTCGCGACAGGCGTGAATGGAGGGACGAATGGAGACGTGTCGTCTTCAGCGATGAGAGTCGCTTCTGCCTTGGTGCCAATGATGGTCGTATGCGTGTTTGGCGCCGTGCAGGTGAGCGCCACAATCAGGACTGCATACGACCGAGGCACACAGGGCCAACACCCGGCATCATGGTGTGGGGAGCGATCTCCTACACTGGCCGTACACCACTGGTGATCGTCGAGGGGACACTGAATAGTGCACGGTACATGCAAACCGTCATCGAACCCATCGTTCTACCATTCCTAGACCGGCAAGGGAACTTGCTGTTCCAACAGGACAATGCACGTCCGCATGTATCCCGTGCCACCCAACGTGCTCTAGAAGGTGTAAGTCAACTACCCTGGCCAGCAAGATCTCCGGATCTGTCCCCCATTGAGCATGTTTGGGATTGGATGAAGCGTCGTCTCACGCGGTCTGCACGTCCAGCACGAACGCTGGTCCAACTGAGGCGCCAGGTGGAAATGGCATGGCAAGCCGTTCCACAGGACTACATCCAGCATCTCTACGATCGTCTCCATGGGAGAATAGCAGCCTGCATTGCTGCGAAAGGTGAATATACACTGTACTAGTGCCGACATTGTGCATGCTCTGTTGCCTGTGTCTATGTGCCTGTGGTTCTGTCAGTGTGATCATGTGATGTATCTGACCCCAGGAATGTGTCAATAAAGTTTCCCCTTCCTGGGACAATGAATTCAGGGTGTTCTTATTTCAATTTCCAGGAGTGTACATGTAAGCATTCTTTAGTATATAAATTTTCAAAGGCTCAGGCAGTTACGAGAGAGGATTAGAGGCGACTTACAGGCGAATTAAAGTGACCGTACCCAGCTCGAAGCAATGGTACAAGCGAAAAACTAGTTTAAGATTTGGCCAGGCGGACGATAAGGTAGCACCATGTTGGATCATCACGACAAGTGCGTCAAATCATAAGACGACGTGTAAGTCACGTAGTCACTGTCTATAATTCACAGAACTCGAAAAGAAAAAGACAGCATTAGTCTTCTAGGAATTTGTGAGTTTCAAATATGTTCGAGAATCTTCTGGAACCTTCCAAAAATTTTGATGATATGTTCACTTCACATTTAAAATGGTACGTCCGATGAATATATGAAAAGTACCTACCTCGGACTGGGATACAGTTCCACAGTTACAATTGTTACAGTATTGCAATTCTGGTATGGGACTGGAGCATTGAGTCTATAAAGTTCATGAGATTCGGATCATGTTCAGTTTCTAGTCTGCTCTGGTGGGATCTGTGGATGCCACACAGAAACGATAGTTGCTGAGGTAATCGTCCGCCAAATAATAGCGACACCAGTGATGGTATGTGGAATTATGCTAACCAAGCTTTGACCTAAACTTTGAAATATGTGGTATGGAAAGTTAACCTGTGAAGCGATACCTAGCCTGAGTAAACTGCTATCCCTGTTTTTCACTGTTCTCAAAAAAGTGAGCTATCATTGCATGAATGTCGTACCTAGTTAATACTGCTCGTACTTCTGTCCTGTTGCTTTTACCTTATACAACTCTCCTTCGCTATAATCGGACAGTGCAGTACGGCCACGCTGTGTTCTAAATGCTGGTTGCAAATACTGAGATAAGCCAATGTTCGTCCACTAAATAGTGAAGCAAGACAGTTAAAACCTCTGCATTTTCAGGTTAGCAGACACGACTTAGTTCATTGTAGAAAGTGTAATAACCAAGATAAGATGACTGTGTCTCCCAGGTCCTTCCATTACCCTCGTCCAGTGTGGATCTGTTCACATAACCGAAAGCTTCTTTAAAGCCTAAAAATGTAGTGTGTTTGTTTTTGGTACTCTCTCATCTCTTCGGTAAACTGTTGGAGAATAAGCACATTATCTATGGAGAAGCGTACTGCACAGAAACAAATTTTTTCTTCTGTCAGTACTGCATCTACTACCTGGCATTTCTTTAAAATAATCTTGGAAAAATTTCCCGACTTCAACCAAATAATTCGACACATTACGGCCCAAGAGGCATAATGATGGAATGAAGTGCAAAGAGGTAGCTGATTTATAGAATTTACTGTGAGAAAATTCTGTACAAGAAAAACAACATACGGTATGTCCCTCGATGTCAGATCCCAGTAGACGATGTTTGGGTAGGAAGGAAAGATGGATAGAGGGGTGGGAATAGAGAGGGGATGATGAAGAGCTGGTAACTGGGTTACATACATAGAGATTTGGACAGCATGGAACAAAGAGTAGGTCATGAGTCTAGGAAAAGTATTGGAGCCTTGATGTGAGAAAATGATCTGGGGATCTTGGCTATAGCTGGTAGGACTGGTAGATATCCGATTTCTGTCTCGAATTCTATTGTAGGACCTGCGAATAACATACGGATGGAACAGGCGAGGGGGAAAAGAGAGTGTTGATATAGATGCGGTAGTCGCCCAGAATTTGGTAGGGTTGTGGAGTCAATTACGTAACGTACAACGCTGCAACCGGTTTTACGTAGCTTGTGGAATCAAATACCAAATTTGGTTTATTACGTACTATGCCCCAACAGAAGAAATATTCCTGTCACAGAAAAGCCACGTATAACACTACCGTCCGCTTCTACTATACCATAACCTCTAAGCTGGATGCAGTTCATATAATGAAATTATTTTTATTAAAGGAATTACAGTATAAAGAAGCAGAGCAGTGTTACCCTCTGATAGGAATTTAATTGGGTTGACCGTGATATACCAAACGGACGTGGCTTATCGGAAGTGAAAGTCAGAATTACGTAAAAATTTAAACAGTAACAAACAATAATTTGCTTGTCCTCACTGTCCAAATGATAATAAAAACGGTCGCCAGCCTAACTAGGCATAAGAATGAGTAATGTTCTTGTTCCTGAAAATGAAAATAAGTAACATCAATGGGCAAACACAGCCTATACTTTGTCACACGAGAGTGCAATGAACTCTGTCACTAGCAAATGTTACTGTTAAAGAAAGTGAAAGTGTTAACAGTTATAGAAAAACAAGGTTATTAGCATATACAACAGATAATGACATCCACTTTTTTGCTTTCAAGGCTTGGTCAAACTGAGTGGTTTCAATAATATTACTATTACAGTGCTCCTTAGAATCAAAATTTGGACATAGGTTCAATATTAGTTTTCAAATATATTCCTATCTGACATGAAATATGGATATGATGTACAGGAAAATTAGTTATTGTGCATAGATTAAGTCTCTCACTGCTAAATACCTTTTTATTTAGAATGAAAATTAAATGCAATTCACTAACAGATTACTTCTCACTGTCTTTTGAGTAAAGAAGTAACTGTTTTCATAGATAGTTGTCTCTCTATTAATCGTTATGTAGCATGAGCACTTTAGACAGACTATAGATCCTGTTATAACATTAATATGCACTTTTAATACACAAGAGGAACACAATATTGTACAGAATTTGACTTGAATAGCGAGAGTAATTGTAACTTTCTATAATTAAGTAACTTTATGCCTTTGAACTACTTTCAATGGAGGGGGGCCCTTAACCTTGACCATTGTAGCAGAGCAAACTAAACACATTTCATTACATCAGAGAAACACTTAGCAAGCATTAACATATAACTCTCAACAGTTGCAGTTCTGAACTTTTACTGCAGTGAAACACAAAATTGAGATATTTATTAGAGCCTTTCAACAAACATTATTAATCTAGCACACTCTATTGCCATATTAATTTTAATATGCTTTCGATAAAGAACACTCGGTAAACACTTTAGCGTGGGAGAGACACTAACAAGGGGAGGCCGCCAATTGTGAAATTCAGATTCGATTCATACTGCGCATAATAAAAGCTCATGACCAGAGGTGTAATGTGGCAAAGCACCAAGATGCACTTCTCAGCCGTTGTCGAGAAAATCGACAGTTAAAAGAAACTGTTGCGGTGAAATACTCCCTACGATTAATATTTTTCTGCAGCGTTGTGGCGCAGCGGTAAGCGCTCGGGTTCGTAATGCGAAGGTCGCCGGATCGAATCTCACGCCATGTAACTTTTTTTTTTATTATTTGTTTTTTGTAATTCAAATATATATATATATATATATCGTCTTGGGTAGCCGTCTCTTCCCGGGAAACGAATTTTGTGATTTTCCGTTGCCGAATCCCATGCTTCTTTTTAAATTCGGTGACCCATGTTTTTGAAGCTTTGAAGTTGAAATCTGGGAACTGACTTGCAGCGACCAAGGCCCACTGCTGCAGGTTTCTGGTAGTAACTTGTTGGAAGTTTTGTCGAGCTTCTACAAAGCGATCGTGCACCCATGAATCGATGGTACAATATTTATCAAATTTGCTACAGCCACGTTTGATTTGCTCTTCCCACCTGGATAAAACTAGAGCACCCCTTTTTTTGTAGTTTTGAGACTCCAGGCTGGATGTTCTTTGGCCAGATTGACGGCTCTAATTTTGTAATCCAGAGAAATATAGTCGTATCCTTTTTTTTTCTTCTCGTCCGGCTCGTATTCGTCTGATGATTCGTTGGCAATGGGACTCGGTTCAACGTCTTCGTAGGCATTATTATCGTCGATTTCATTAATGTCTATCAGTACCTCATCATGAACGAGGGTTTTTTCGGCTAGCATTTGCAGCGTATTCTGGAACATTTCTTCCCCAATTACCATGGCTTCTTCGTTGATTGATGATGACGGTTCTGCTGCGATGTGGTTACTGTTACGAAGGAGGCTTTCAAAATACACCAACGCATCTTTCAATTGTTCTTTCGCCACTTCACTGTGTATAGAATCTTCTTCTATCACATCACTTTCATGCGAAGGGCCCGGATCGCTCTCCAATTGTACCGCCTACATTTTTCCGTTTGTTTAACTAATTTTCGACAATGTTATAAGTTGCGCTAGGGACCGCATCTACCTTCTTTCGAAGTTAGCAGGCAACTACGCTGTTATGCGCCGGCTCGTTTCGGCCCATTCAACATCTGTCCTTCAAGTGTAACGAGCGAGTAACGGAGTTTATATTTCATACCTGCCGCAGCAAATTTGTGTTCGTGGGGTCTCTATTCTAATTCGAACGTTTGACTTACACTATACGGATTCGTTTCGAAATATCGTTTCTACGTCTTCCGTTAACTGTACATGGTAAACATTATGAAGACAATTAATAACATTTGTGAAATACAACTTTGTTTGCGGAAAACATAATGATGTTCGAAGTATATATTTGAATTACAAAAAACAAATAATAAAAAAAGTAGCATGGCGCGAGATTCGATCCGGCGACCTTCGGATTACGGACCCGAGCGCTTACCGCTGCGCCACGACGCCGTAGAAAAATATTAATCGTAGAGAGTATTTCACCGTAACGGTTTCTTTTAACTGTCGAATTTCCCGACAGCGGCTGAGAAGTGCATCTTGGTGCTTTGCCACATACACCTCTGGTCATGAGCTTTTATTATTCGCAGTATGAATCGAATCTGAATTTCACAATTGGCGGCCTCCCCTTGGAAGTGGATATGTGACTGAGGATAAATCACGGTAGGTACAAGAGTTCAGTCAAATTTTACCTTGTATTTGGGTACGCTATAACATCCTATGAGCTGTTCCTTCACAGTACATTACTATAGTGTTCCATTACAGTGATTGAGCAATGTGGTGGCGTTGTGTGTTGGCAGGTGGTTTGCAGATAGAATTGCTGGACTCTGTCATTTATTGGTGGCGATGATAGATGCCAATTCCAGAATAGTTCCAGCTCTTTATCAATCCATCCGAGGCATTGGAAAGTGTCAGGAAAAGCCTCTCTCGGAACCAACACAATACACAACTTTTACATGAGCAGTTGATAGTTTGGTAGCTCGTCCCCGACTGACTCTTTGTTCCACCTTTTCTACCTAGGCCAACCACAATTTGCGCGCGCTACTAAGTTCCGTTCCGGAGGGGAACCACACTACCTTTTATATACAAAATAACTAAGAACCGTAAGTGAAGATCAGAAGTTTACATAACAGCAAACAATCATTTTAAATAAAACAGAACATTTGCGTATATTGGTAGCGCTACACAAAATTATTTAAATAAAGTTACTTAATTTTAAAGATAACCAAAGAGATTATATGAGGAAGACAAAAGATCATTTGCTCATATTACGCACATTACAGAGATTACACTTCATTACTGTATCGAATTAATCGCACACTAATTACAGAAGTTCAACGATGGGATGTTGAACAAAATAGAAAGCTAAATGAATCAACAAAGAGTATGTAGTGTGTAAACTATGGTGTTACAAACGCTCTTCTAGTTTGCGGGATATATAGCATTGGCGAAGGTGTTTGAGGAATTTAAGGAGAGGGGAATTTTACCATCCGATGCTGATAATTTGTAGGAGATGGAAAACAGATGCGGAAGGAGAGATGGACTGTATGGTGTTCCAAGACTTATAAGGAGTTGTAGAATTTTGGGAGAACAGCCATCCAGGCTATGCTGACAAAGTACCCCTAATCAACTTCCCTGTATAAAGTTAAAAGTGTTGCATTAAGTTGGGACTAATAACTGACGAGATATTTTTGTTAATTTATTACAAACATGAGAAAAAGTTATGGAGCCTTTCATCTTACTTTGTTCCACGGATATCCATTTACAACTATATTTTAAGTATGCTGGAGTTGTCGTAGAGGTTTTCTAAAGAAGTTTCTTAGTACTATCGGCGATGGCTCTGCAACATGTTCAGAAGCTGCAAGTTAAAAGAATGCAATAATGATCTTCACAGAACGCCCGGAATCCCTCCGTGTGCTAGTACGGTGTTTCAAACGGAATGTGGATGACAGTCGTGTGACGGTCATAGGTAATAAAAGTTTCCTAATGATAAAAACTTTCCCAAAGGAAATGAGACCGTGGCTGCAAGTTCAAACTATAGGCCTACTACATCCATTCCTTGTCGATTCGCATGATCTTTGTTTCACCGTATGATTTGAATACCATGAGTTTCAATTAAAACAGCAACGTACCATTTGAATACTAAGCAAATTATATTCTCGAATAAGCAGTAGGCCTACACTTTTTCCATATATGTGCGACACAATTTCTGTGATAATTAAATTCGTCACCGTTACTCAAGACTAAAATGGAATGAAATTTCCTGAACGGAAGATGCCAAAAATTCTTAGATCACACAAAAGAACATAGCCGTGATATATCGACAGCCTTGTTCCAAAGTAATTCTATGTGACTTTCATTTTGGTAAAATCGTCATGCGTAGGAATAAACGCTGCAATTCAAAGACCGTTAAGCTCTCCCGCAGGCGTGCGATAATGTTCACTTTTTATATATGGCGCATAACTCGGGTCTCAATGCGTTATGTATCATGAAATGACATCCTGCTTATAAAGGGAACGCAATGTACATAGTAGTCTGGGTATTTGCATTTTGATGTTTGGGGACTGTGTAAGCGAAGAATATCTAAGAAGTTGCACAGTTAATTAACAACAACTTTTGTATTGGATCACAATTACCAAAAGCATGTTGTTGTTTTGGTCTTCAGTCCTGAGACTGGTTTGATGCAGCTCTCCATGCTACACTATCCTGTGCAAGCTTCGTCTCTCCCAGTACCTACTGCAACCTACATCCTTCTGAATCTGCTTGGTGTATTCATTTGTTGGTCTCCCTCTACGATTTCTACCCTCCACGCTGCCCTTCAAATGCATAACCAAGAGGTTAACGTTTAATTGAGCGCAGTCATCACAAAATCCTGAGATGGAAGCCTTTCAATAAATTGTTACATCAAACTACAAAATAGCCAATTGCAGACCACTGCAGCAGTGGTAGCGGCTGTGGACCATCTAGCAAGCACAGTGGCAAATGCGATGGTTAACAACCAGATACTAACATTTGGCATTCTTGATACTGTAATTGCACTTCACCGCTAGTAATTATAATCCAAATAAGAGAAGAACTGAATCGCTGTTGAAGCATACATTAGAAATTTCCGTAGCACCATTGAGTTTCTTGCTCGAAACACTGAAATCATAACTTGACCAAGTTGCAAGTGAATAAACCAGGCAATGATAAAAAATTGGTAAAATCAGAGCGTTCAACACCGCCCGTCGGCGTAGACCAATCACATAAAGGACCAAGATGCTACACAAATCTGGTATTACAAATTATTAATGCTAAATATTGATGTCAATGGGGCAACTGCCGTAAAATAGGGGTTGTCGGCGGCGATAAACTAAAATTTAAAAGAAAACAGGAATAGAGTGACGATAGTAGTAAAATATAGAAAACGAAAGAACTAAATACGATACAACATTATTTTCAGAAACGTAAAAAAACACGGAATAGCGTAAACGAACTCTATCTGGTATTGAAAACACCACCTAAGCCATACTACAAATTATCACGACGACACTTCCACATATAGCCGTTGCATGACAGCTCAGGCGAAACCTTCATCAATATCATGTCGTGGCTTCTGTATTATTCTCTGATTACACCTAATTTCTGTAACAATGAAATGTCGACTCCTGCTCTTCCATCTCTCGCCACAATATGCGAATTTTAAATATTAATGAAGGACCTATTTTGCAAAAAAAATTGCGGGACGAGATTAGGAGCTGTAGAAATAAGGGAATAAACACACTGAGACTATCTCTCAAAGGAGTGACCATGGTGGGGAAATTGTTTTTTTCCAAGAGGGATATGTACTTATAGAAATATTACATGATTCGTGTCAATTGTAGTCACTGTTTTTACTCATTACCAGGGAAACGAAGGGTAACGACTATTTTTTGAAAGATTAGGACATTCAGCTCCTTAACGAATTATGTCACGTACCACATCACGCCTCAAAGCCAATGGTATCGAAGGATCAAGTTGACCCCAAAATTTGTAGGACACAGAAATTCTTATAGGAACTGAAGTTCATTTTCGTTGTACACACGCATGTCAACGAACATTACGGAATAACGAGAGGCAGTTGGCTCATAACAAAAAACTGAACACCAAATCAGAAAACGAGATACTGTGTTCCTTAATTCTACGACCTTCGCATATTTTGTAAATATTGTTTTAGCAGTGGAAAAGTTAATATGCTATAGAATCTCCCAAAAAACACAAGCTATAAATACACCGGCTAATGTGAGCTACATAACCTGTGTGTTAGCAGTAGAGCCTGTTTTATTTACTGTGAATAAGTAATAAGCAGTACAGCGGGCAGATTTAAAAATAAAAGTTGCATAGGTTTAAAGGCTACTAGCGTGACGCCAAGAGAGTGCATAAAGAGCACTGACGGGCTGTTGTTGGACACCTAATGCCGGTTGCACACTTAAGCAGATGGTCGGCGCTCCGTGTTACACTGGTGGTTGGCACACCGATATCGGCTCTTTTCACAATAGGGTGGGAGCACTTGGTTCTGTGCAGTCGAGCAAGTGCGAAATTCTGTGCTTAAGTCATTTCAGCCAATCTGATATATAGACAAACAGATTCCAAACCTGCGAAAAGATTTGACAGGCCAACGAAAAATTTTTTTGAATAACTTTTTTTTACTTTGATAGCTGACCTTTATGAGCTGAATCCAAATCTAGCCTTAGTTTTTTTGTATCACCCATAGTTTTCGAGCAATATGCTTTTTATTATATAGTACAAAAATCCTATGCTATACGGTAAACGGAGAAATTAATGAAACACTTTGTTACAACATAAGCATGGTTTGTAGTTACAGTAAGCTACTTAAAGCTATGATATGTGGTAATAGAGGTTTCACTTGTCAGTTAGAATTAGTTTATATTTTCTTTCTCTTTTTTCTTTGAAGCTTCTTGTGTAGCTTTTTCTACGATGAGTCGCTTGCTGAAACTCTCGGTGAAGTGACCAATAGTAGTCCCCCATCAAGTCGGTGTTCCTGCGGCCTTGGTAGCGTTTTTCCATCACTTTCATGTCCTGGTGATACCGCCCCCCTTGCTACTCACTAACATCTCCCATATTATCCGTGAAGTAATCAAGCTGAAAGTTCAAAAAATGGATTTTCAGGCTCTTAAAGATCCTAAACTTTTAAACTTCTTTAACTTTGTAACAACTTGCTTGAATGATACCCATGCTTCTTTCTCATTTAAGGTCATAGTGGATTTAAAGTTAACACGAAACATCAATTTTCTAATGTCAGGTCCGACAAAGACGCCTTCTTTTAGTTTAGATTCTGAAAGGTTTGGCAGAGATACTCAAAACATGGTCCATCTTTTGGCAAAGCCTTTACAAACTGTTTCATTAGGCCTAACTTTATATGAAGAGGTGGTAGGAGTACTTTTTTTTTATTTAAATCTACAAGGGTTTTGCGTAGAATGTTCTTGTCACCAGAGTTTAAAGCTTCCATCAAAGGCCATTTCTTTCTGTACCAGTGCTGATCCATAGCCCTACTTTCCCATTCACACAAGAAACATGGAAATCTGGTAAAGCCACCTTGCTGACCAAGGAGCATGCATGTTACTTTTAGATAGCCCCATATAATCAACCATGAACAAAATAGCCCATTTTATTTAGCATTATTTCTAGGTTTTCATAGCTTTCTTTCATATGTACAGAAATTCCAACAGGTATAGATGCATACATGTTACCATTGTGTAATAACGCAGCCTTTAAACTAGTTTTGGAAGAATCAATAAATAGCCTCCAGTCTTACTTTTGGTATTCAATACCGAACTCTTCATCACACCGAGAATGTCTGAGCAGTACACTAAATCACCTTCATGTTGAGAAAGCTTAAAAAATTTCTGCTCTCTCTTTCTATACATGTATATCCTCGTTCCTATTGCCAATAATTTCTTTTCTTTTAATCTAGAGCAAAACAGTTCAGCTTTTTCTTTCGTTAAGTCCGGATCCCTAACCAAATCGTTAAGCTCGGTCTGAGTAAACAATTTGGGCTCAAGACTTTCTGTATTACAATGGAATTCATCATCATCTGGTTCATCAAAATCAGATTGTACATCAGAAAATACTTCTGTTGGAATAGAATTTAAATCATCTGGTGGTTCATGGTGTGGGTTCCTGTAGTCATGTCCTAGTTCATGAACCACGGGCAACGTATGAGTGGCCAAGTAAGTGGTCCCGACAGTCGGGATACCAGTTACTTTGGAATAAGGCTGGGCATCTCGGACATATTCTGAGTCGTGGTCACCTTTGTGCTCATACGGCAAAGACTACCAAATCCACCGGTTAGTCCCTCAGCCGTTAGGGGTAAAGCCCAATGAGACTCGGGGCAAGTAAGGCTAGCAACCTGCTTCCTTGGTACTTTAAATATGATGCTGGCAACAATCGGAGCAAAATGCCTCGGACCTTTGGAGGTGACGGAGTCCCACCTCTAACTGACAAACCAGGGACTCCTAAGATACGACTTGGCAAACAAATGGTAATGAGATGGGGAGCTATTAATATCAATGGGGGCTACTCTGGGAAGAAGGCAGAGCTGGCAGAGGCTGCAAGTAAGATGGGGCTGGACGTTTTAGCTGTTAGTGACATTCGGGTAAGGGGTGAGAAAGAAGAGGAAGTGGGAGAATACAAGGTCCACCTGTCAGGAGTCAAAGCAGGAATAGCACAACGGGGTGTAGGGCTTTACATCAGGAAAGAAATGGAACCCAGCTTAGTTGCAATAAGGTATGTAAACGAACGACTTATGTGGATAGATTTGATAGTGTCTAGCAAGAGAATTAGGATTGTATCAGTATATTCGCATTGTGAAGGGACAGATCAAGATAAGATGGATAGTTTTTATGAGGCACACAGTGATGTAGTTGTTAGAGTAATGGACAAGGACAGTGTTCTGCTCATGGATGATTTTAACGCCAGGATTGGAAATCGAACAGAAGGGTATGAAAAGGTTATGGGTAAATTTGGAGAGGATATGGAGGCCAGCAGGAACGGAAAACAACTCTTGGATTTCTGTGCCAGTATGGGCTTAGTAATCACAAACTCCTTTTTTAAACATATGAACATTCACCGGTATACTTGGGAAGGCAGGGGAACCAGATCTGTCATTGACTATATAATAACAGATCAGGAATTCAGGAAGGCTGTGAGGGACACACGTGTATTCAGCGGATTCTTTGATGACACTGATCATTATTTAATCTGCAGTGAAATTGGGATTGTGAGGCCGAAAGTGCAGGAGGTCAGGTCCATATGTAGGAGGATAAGAGTGGAGAAACTTCAGGATAAGGAAATCAGGCACAAGTACATAACAGCGATCTCAGAAAGGTGCCAGTTAGTTGAATGTAGTCAATTACGGTCATTGGAGAAGGAATGGACAAGGTACAGGGACGCAGTACTAGAAGTGGCTAAAGAATGTCTTGGAACAGTAGTGTGTAAAAGTAGGATGAAGCAAACAGCTTGATGGAATGACACAGTCAAGGCAGCCTGTAAAAGGAAAAAGAAAGCGTGTCAAAAATGGCTACATACTAGAACTCAGGTAGACAGAGAAAGTTATGTTGAAGGAAGAAACAAAGCCGAACAGATAATTGCAGCATCCAAGAAGAAATCTTGGGAAGACTTTGGAAACAGGTTGGAGACTATGGGTAAAGCTGCTGGAAAACCATTCTGGAGTGTAATTAGCAGTCTTCGAAAGGGAGGTAAGAAGGAAATGACAAGTATTTTGGACAGGTCAGGAAAACTGCTGGTGAATCCTGTGGATGCCTTGGGCAGATGGAGGGAATATTTTAAAGAGTTGCTCAATGTAGGTGAAAATACGATCAGTAATGTTTCAGATTTCGAGGTAGAAAGGGATAGGAATGATGATGGAAATAGGATCACATTTGAGGAAGTGGAGAAAACTGTCAATAGATTGCAGTGCAATAAAGCAGCTGGGGTGGATGAAATTAAGTCGGAACTCATCAAATACAGTGGAATGTCAGGTCTTAAATGGCTACACAGGATAATTGAATTGGCCTGGGAGTCGGGACAGGTTCAAAATGGTTCAAATGGCTCTGAGCACTATGGGACTCAACTGCTGAGGTCATTAGTCCCCTAGAACTTAGAACTAGTTAAACCTAACTAACCTAAGGATATCACAAACATCAATGCCCGAGGCAGGATTCGAACCTGCGACCGTAGCGGTCTTGCGGTTCCAGACTGCAGCGCCTTTAACCGCACGGCCATTTCGGCCGGCTCGGGACAGGTTCCATCAGACTGGACAAAAGCAGTAATCACACCAATCTTTAAACATGGAAACAGAAAAGATTGTAACAACTACAGAGGTATCTCTCTAATCAGCGTTGTGGGTAAAATCTTCTCAGGTATTATTGAAAGGAAAGTGCGAGTATTAGTTGAGGACCAATTGGATGAAAATCAGTGTGGGTTTAGGCCTCTTAGAGGTTGTCAGGACCAGATCTTTAGCTTACGGCAAATAATGGAGAAGTGTTATGAGTGGGTCAGGGAATTGTATCTATGATTTATAGATCTAGAAAAGGCATATGATCGGGTTCCTAGGAGGAAGTTATTGTCTGTTCTACGAAATTATGGAATAGGAGGCAAACTTTTGCAAGCAATTAAAGGTCTTTACTCGGATAGTCAGGCAGCAGTTAGAGTTGACGGTAAATTGACTTCATGGTTCAGAGTAGTTTCAGGGGTAAGACAAGGCTGCAACCTGTCTCCACTGTTGTTCATATTATTTATGGATCATATGTTGAAAACAACAGACTGGCTGGGTGAGATTAAGATATGTGAACACAAAATAAGCAGTCTTGCATATGCGGATGACTTAGTTGTGATGGCAGATTCGATTGAAAGTTTGCAAAGTAATATTTCAGAGCTAGATCAGAAATGTAAGGACTATGGTATGAAGATTAGCATCTCCAAAACGAAAGTAATGTCAGTGGGAAAGAAATATAAACGGATTGAGTGCCAAATAGGAGGAACAAAGTTAGAACAGGTGGACAATTTCAAGTACTTAGGATGCATATTCTCACAGGATGGCAACATAGTGAAAGAACTGGAAGCGAGGTGCAGCAAAGCTAATGCAGTGAGTGCTCAGCTACGATCTACTCTCTTCTGCAAGAAGGAAGTCAGTACCAAGACTAAGTTATCTGTGCACCGTTCAATCTTTCGACCAACTTTGTCGTATGGGAGCGAAAGCTGGGTGGATTCAGGTTACGTTACGAATAAGGTTGAGGTTACGGATATGAAAGTAGCTAGGATGATTGCAGGTACTAGTAGATGGGAACAATGGCAGGAGGGTGTCCACAATGAGGAAATCAAAGAAAAACTGGGAATGAACTCTATAGATGTAGCAGTCAGGGCGAACAGGCTTACATGGTGGGGTCATGTTACACGCATGGGAGAAGCAAGGTTACCCAAGAGACTCATGGGTTCAGCAGTAGAGGGTAGGAGGAGTCGGGGCAGACCAAGGAGAAGGTACCTGGATTCGGTTAAGAATGATTTTGAAGTAATAGGTTTCAGAAGAGGCACCAATGTTAGCACTGAATAGGGGATCATAGAGGAATTTTATAAGGCGGGCTATGCTCCAGACTGAACGCTGAAAGGCATAATTAGTCTTAAATGATGATGATGGTTATGATGATGGTGGTTCAGGAACCGGCAAATCTGCACCATGCCCTACTGGTCTCCTGGCGGACTGAAGGTTAGGGTAGCTTACTACCTTCTTGTTTTTCGAATTATGAGCAGTAACATCAACACTGAAAAAGTAGCAATCTTCGGAATGATTTCTTGGCTGCCTCCATATCATAGGAACAGCTAATCTAAAGGCTTTTTTCTCCTTTTTGGACCATTTTCTCAGATCTTCAACACACACACAGACACACACACATAACATACCTTACGCGGCGCCCAAGGTTTATCTTGATCACCAAGTTTAGATCCAAAGTGTGGTAGGTAAACCTTTTTCACAAAGTCTGTAATGTTTCTTTGGTGTTTTTTATTTCAAAAATTCACCACAAATATAACAGAAACTGCCAGCAGAGTTTTTTCAACCACGATTAGACATTGTACTGAGCACATGTACAGGAAACAGGAAAGTGAGTTTAGGTTGACAGTAAACGAAACGCCATCTGTTAACACAAAAACAGAATGTAAATGTTTTTCAGCAGTGCTACCAAAGTCATCTACATTCATTACACTTCCTTTTAAAATTATTTTAACTATATAAAAGCTGTTAAATTCTTTAAAAAATTGCTTAATTTAATAAATTTAACAGTAAAATGTGAAGAAATGGTGGATGATACAGTTTTTTAAGTGTCACATTTGGATTTCCCTGCCTAAAAAATGTAACAATAAGGTATTCTCAGCAAAAAAGTTTTTCCATCGTTGGCCTGTGATTTGGGTGCAGCCTATCGTGAAACAAAGAAATACGAAAAGACAGTTCGTTACATTGTGTTGAAAGTTGTGTGACGGTGAAGATAAATTTTGTAATTATTTTCATATATTTATTCATTCTTTCGACGAGCTTGTCGGTAGAATACAAGACCATCAGATACTTTAAGATATTCTGTTGAATGATGTTCTTACCAGGCTAGTGAAATGATTTTTCTGAAACAAAGTTTTTCTTTTCTGTCTGCGTGCACTGTCCACAAGATTGGGTATGCATCTACTTGTTCGGCGGGGAATCTCGGTTCGAGTCACGATTCAGCACAAATTTTCATGTGTCACCATAGGCAAGATTTCCATACCGGTTCAAACTGCAAGTCCCAAACTGGCTACGCACAAAAATTACTGTAAATGCAACTTTTAGCTGGTAGCAACAGCTCGAAACTGATATAATCTCCCACGAGCTTGTCCTACTAACAATCGACTCACTACGAAATTCTGTGAGTTGGGTGCTTCAAATAGTTCCACATACATGAAAAAAAAATCACAAATTCCTACGAACAACTCTCCATGAAATTCTCCAAGTGCAGAGTTGGAGACTTAGAATAATCCAGCGCTCACGAACAGCGGACATGTTGTGTCTCATCAAACACAACGATTCACAGAGACTGCCCCCAAGCCAAGTCTATACCGAATTCCCCATTCAAATTCATAATTTAAACATTTAACTTGTCTATTATACAACAATTTACACGGAAAGTTTTCGAGAAAGGTCATAATGCCGTTCCTTTTTTTCTGTTTGGCATAATATCATTACAATTGACATTTTTATGTGGCTATCATAGGGTTTTTCGGGTTTTTAGGAATATTAAATAATTTAAATTATGCATTCTAATAATTTACTACTTATTTCTAGTTTATAGTACTGCCGCTACTTTTTGGATTTTTGTAGTTTCTTAGCAAGAAAAACTGTCTTCACTGCGCGAAATGTCATTTAAAAATGTGTACAATTTTAGTGAGTCTACTAGAGCGACCGATACTGTCCTGCGAGATGTGTCCATAGACACCTCGTTTGCTATAATCGCACAATGCGTTGCCTACTTATTATGGTTCAGAAAATATACATATATTTATGTTACTACAAATTGCAAATGAATGGAGATATCGAATGCGAATCTTCACTCCGTCTCTTTCCTCCTTAAATTTGGAAATTTATTTTAAGTTCCTATGGAACCAAACTGCTGAGGTCGTCGGTCCCTAGGCTTACACACTACTTTAATCTATCTTAGACTAACTTACGCTAAGGACAACACACATACCCATGCCCGATGGAAGACTCCGACGGCGATTGGGGGGGGGGGGGGGGGGGGAGGGAGCCGCGCGAAACGTGGCAAGGCGCCCCGGACCTCTCGGCTACCCCGTGCGGCTCTTTCCTCCTCAAGTTGAGCTTACTAGCCCCTCAGTGACACATATGGATCAATAATTATTCATTCCTGAATAAGTTTACTTTTCACATAGTCGTCCAGATGAGGCCATAAGAAGATCTCCATTATCCCCTGTCAACTGCTCGGGTATTTCCTAATGGGAAATGACGCATCATGTCTCACAGACACCGCCATTTGTGGAGGGAAGCGTGAACTGGCCCCCCCATGGGATTTTTTGAAACCGATCTTAGCTGTCAAAACACGCTCGCCTCGATTTTAAACGCCGCCTAGGCGCTTGTGGCCGCGTGTTGACTTCTGAAATCAGGGTTTGTCGCCTTCCCAATGATCTGTCCCCTTACAAATTAACTGACGCGGATGGTCTGCGGCACGGAGGACATGAGAGGACGACTCCACCGTGTGCAAACCGTCCGCGCAACTGTGAAATGCTCCACAAGAGTACTTGACTGCCAACCGTGCGCGGAACATCCACTAAAGTGTGTAACGGGTCTGACGTACGATAGTTTCCTTGACGAGTTCTATGTACGGCGCACACAGCCCGCGGCGTAATCACCGTGCGTACACTCTAAGCGCAGACTTTTAAGGGATCAGGCCAGCTCCGGCCGGCCCATTCTCCGTGCATTCGACGCCTTTATCTGTGTGTTGTCAGCCAGCACAGTTAGTCTCCTGCTGAGGCTCTGGGGCCAAATCATACCTGTTTCGCACCTCCCCACCAGGTTGCACAAGGTCGCCGCGGCCGTCCGCTCAAGGATGGAACTGCCCACGGGCTCCTCCCTCGAGCCCTGGACCTTCTCGCCACAACGAGAATACTCCTCCAGCCTTGGGGCCACCTGCTGAGACGTAGAGGTCACGGAGTCGCGGCATCTGTGTATCGCCAATCTTCTAGTATATGGTGGTGTTTCTGTGACCTAAGACGTTTGACTGTGTGAATCACAGTATTCTCCCAGAAAAATTGAAGTTTTATGAGATTGATTGTGTAGTTAACCAATGGATAATGTCAAGTCTAACTAAAAGAATGCAGAAAGTTTTACTTAGTAATTCAGCTAATATAGTCTGTGGAAATAACTGTGACTGCGGAGAAATCACGTATGGGTTTCCCCAAGGCACAATCTTAGGTCCACTGTTGTTTCTCATATCTTCCGTCTAACATACAATTAGCAGAATTTGTCTTTTTTCAGATGATACTAGTAGTGTGATCAATCCAAGCATACAAACAGTATCAGAAGAAATGGTAAACAAGTATCATTGACTGGTTTTCTGAGAAAGGTCTCAGACTCAACTTTAAAAAGAAACAACATACCAGTTCCTTACATCTATGGGTACAATATCAATCGTAAGTGTAACACATAATGAGGAAATGATAAATAGGATGGAAATTTCAAAATTCTTGTGTGTGTACATTGATGAAAATTTAAACTGTAACGAGAACATTTTGGAACTCGTAAAACAACATAGTTCAGCCACATTTGCACTTGGAATCAATGCAAATCCTGGGGGGAGATAAATTAGAAAACTGAGATATTATGCGTATTTTCATTCCATAATGTCATATGCAATAGTGTTCTGAGGTAGCTCATCTTTAAGAAAGGAAGTCTTCATTGCACAAAAACGTGCTGTAAGAATAAAATGTGGGACTTACCAACGATCATCTTGGAGACATCTGTTTAAGGAGTTGGGCATTCTGACTACTGTTTCAGAGTGTATTTCCTGTTTCGTGGAGTTTCTTGTAAACAGTCCACTGCAGTTCAAAAGGAACAATGATGTACATAATTACAATACCAGAAAGAAAAAATGACATCATTAATCCACATTAAGGTTGTCTTTACCACAAAAAGGGATGTATATTGCTGTAACTAAAATTTTTGATCACTTACCTAGTGATATATAAAATGTCTGACAGGCAGAAGACTAAAATTCGAAAACAAACTGAAAATGTTGCTCCTTGATAGCTTCTTTTCCACAGAAGAATTAAAAGGAAACTTAAAATGTTCAGCATGTTGCCATATTTATTTTCATTTGCAATGTGAAGGCAGAATGACTCGTTCCACCTCATCACGATTTATCGTGCACAGTGAACCATGGAACACAAAATTAGCTATCTACGTTTCTACATTTGCTGTTCAATTATGTTATGATTTACGTCTTCTATACTCGACTTTAACATTGTGCTTCTTTTTTGACGTCATTGTATTAAGATAACTCTTCTTGTTTCGTTTTAATGTGATAGTAGTGTGGACGAGATGGTTACCGATGGTAAGGTGGAGGTGAGGAAGACCGAAGTGACGTCCTGGGATGTTTGCCAAGGTTTTTATAGGATTTATTTTGAGGTAATAGAGGTAATACGAGGACGAAATGTCACTGAGATGGATTTGAAGGAACCGTGGAGAAGTTTCGAGGGTTGTGGGGAGGTCTACATCTAGATATATACACCGCTAGCCACCAAACGATGTGTAGCGGAGGGCACAATTCGCACCAAAGTCATATTCCCCTCCCCCCCCCCCCCCCCCCCCCATCTCTCTGCTCTACTCGCGAATCGCTAGAGGGAAAAACTACTGTCTGAATGTCCCAGTACGAGCTCTAATTTCCCTTCTTTTTGAATGGTGATCATTGTACGATTTGAAAGTTGATGGTAATAATATATGCTCTACATCCTCGGCGAAGATCGGATTTCGGAATTTAGTGAGCAGGCCCTTCCGTTTAGCGAGTCGTCTATATGCAAGTGTGTCCCACTTCAAACTCTCTATGAGATCTGTAACGCTCTCGCGATGGCTAAGTGTACGTCACGAACCTTGCCAGCCGGTCGGAGTGGCCGTGCGGTTCTGGGCGCTACAGTCTGGAGCCAAACCACCGCTACGCTCGCAGGTTTGAATCCTGCCTCGGGCATGGATGTGTGTGATGTCCTTAGGTTAGTTAGGTTTAATTAGTTCAAAGTTTTAGGCGACTGATGACCTCAGAAGTTAAGTCGCATAGTGCTCAGAGCCATTTGAACCATTTTTTTTAATCTTGCCGCTCTTCTTTGATCCTTCTCATTCTCTTGAATCAGACACAACTGGTAAGGGTCCCATACAGACGAACAATACTCTAAGATTGGACGAACTAACGTATTGTAAGCAATTTCCTTTGTTGAAGAACTGCATCGCTTCAGGATTCTACCAATAAACCACAATCCAGAGTTAGCCTTGCCCGTTACTTGTGTAATCTGATCATTTCATTTGAGATCATTTCGAATAGTTACACCCAGACACTTGACGGATGTTACCGCTTTCAAAGACTGGGCATTTATTTTGTACTCTTACATTAATGGGGATTTTCGCCTTGTTATACGCCGTAGGTTACACTTAACTAATATTGAGAGAGAACTGCCAGTCATTACACCACACATTTATTTTCTGCAAATCCTCATTGATTTGTTCACAATTTTCGTGTAATACTACTTTCCTGTAGACTACAGCATCATCGGCAAACAGTCTAATGCCGCAGTCAATGCCATCAACTAGTCATTTACGTAAATCGTAAAAAGCAGCGGACCTATTACGCTGGCCTAGGGCACACCTGAAGTTACGCTTGTTTCTGTTGAAGTCATCCCATTCAGGAAGACATACTACTCTCTGTCTGTTAGAAAACGTTCTGTCAAACCGCATATGTTGTCGGATAAGCCCTAAGCACGCACTTTTTGGAGCAAGTGACAGTGCGGAACTGAGTCGAACGCCTTTCGAAAGTAGAGAAATATGCCATCAACCAGGGAGCCGGTATTTAGAGCCTGTTGTATATCATGTACAAAGAGGGCCAGCTGTGTCTCGCATGACCGTTGTTTCCTAAAACCGTGCTGGTTTCTGCAGATGAGCTTCTCAGAGTCTAGAAAGGTCACTATGTCTGAACACAAAATATGTTCCATGATTCTTCAACAAATCGATGTCCTTGAAATTGGCCGTAATTATGTACATCCTATTTTCTACCCTTTTTATAGATTGCTATGACCGGGGCCTTCTTCCAGTCCCGTGGAACTTTCATCTGTTCCAATTATCTCTGACAGATGATGGATAAGAATGATGCTATATTTGTAGCAAAGTCAACATATAATCTTACGGGGATACCGTCTGGGCCAGATGCCTTCCTGGCGTCTAAGGGTCTTAACTGTTGTACAATCCCAGATACACTAAACACTATGTCAGCCATCCTTGCGCTTGTTCGGTAATTGAGAGGGGGAATGGTGCTGCAGTCCTCTACCGTAAACGAGTTCTTGAAAGCAAAGTTTAGAATTTCGGCCTTCTGTTTATCATTATCCGTTACATTACCCGTACTGTCAGCAAGAGAAGGTATTGAATTATTTGTAGCGTTCATAGATTTTACGTACGACCAAAATTTTTTGGGGTTATTTTTAGAATCTGCAATAAACTATTGCTTTCAAATTCGTTAAAGAATCTCTGATTGACCTTTTGTCAGCTGTTTTCATTTCGCATAATTTCTGGTTGTCAGCGGGGCAGTGACTACGTTTAAAACGACTGTGCAAAATTCTCTGCTTCCTCAGTAACTTCCTAATATGTTTGTTGTACCAAGGTGGATTGTTTCCCTCCCCTACATTTTTGCTAGACACCTGCTTCTCAAGCACGTGGTGGACAATACCTTTAAATTCCGACCAAAGGTGCTCAATTTCTTTGTATACCGCGGTGAATGCTTGGAGCTGACTATGAAGATATTCATTAATGACAATTTTATTTACTTTCCCAAACAAGAAACCTATACACTGTTTTTTTTTTGGCAACTTCCATTGACATAGAAGCCACAACGACATTATGGTCGCTAATACCTTCTTCTAGATTAACTTCCTCAAAAAGATCAGGTCTTTTTATCGCCAAGATATCTAATATGCTACCATCTTGAGTTGGTTTTCTAACCCAATTGCTCAAGGTTTTGGTAAACGTGTAATTTTCTCGGTCAATGGATGCCAGAGTAAAGTCTCCAACTATAATTCATGGATAGTTTGGATATTTATTTACTATGTACTCAAGAATTTCCCTGAAACGTTCTGTGACGTTTGTTGCGGATGCTGGTGGTCTCTAAAAACATCCTAATTCAATAGTCAATCCTTGTCTGATTGACAGCTTTATCCAGATTATTTCACAGTCCGACCCAGTATTGATCTCAACTGAGTTTAAACAGCTTTTAACTGCAATGAACACACCACTTCCCACAGCATCAGTCCTATCCTTCCTAAACATTGTCCAATCCGATTTCAAAATTTCACTGCAATTGATATTTGGTTTCAACCATCCTTCTGTACCTAATGCAGTATTGGCATTGCTACTGTTTATTTCGGAGAGTAACTCGGGGGTCTTTCTACAGACACTTCGACAATTTACTAACATGAGATTAAGCATATTTAAATCCTTTGGAATGACTTGTTAAGGCGAACTAACAATTTTTACAGTTAGCACACCCACATCGGTGTCATGAACTGGTAATTTTTCAGGCCAACAGTTTGTTTCCTGTGGGGAGGAACCTAATCTAAAAAAACCACCATGCGCACGTCACAGGTACTGTGCTACCCATGTAGCTGCTTCCTGTGTGTAGTGCATCCCTGATCTATCGAGGGGCGTCCTACAACCTTCCACCCCATTGCGTAGGTCGAGGAATCTACATCCATTTTCGTCACAGAGTCGACGTAGCCTCTGGTTTAGATTCTCCACTCGACTCCAAACCAGAGAAATCTGGTCCACCCTGGGTACGGTCCTGCAGATCGTCAGTTTGGCTTCCACTCCTCGAGAGATGGAGGTCGCCTTCGCCAATTTAGCCAGCCGTCGAAAGGACCCAAGGATTTCCTCGGAACCCGACGACTTCTTCTTCCTGAGGGGCTTCATGACCAGCCTAACATTGGAGCTCCCAGTAACTAACAAACCGCTACCCCCACGTGCCTGCCCGGACCTTGCTGAACGAGCGGCCACTATCCTCGCAGAAGATGCATTCTGATCCGGCTCAGCCTCCCCCCCCCCCTCCCCCAAGCATCAGGTAACACACTGAATCTATTAGCAAAGTGCATGGGATTTGATAGGAGCCTGGGTCCCCCATGCAGCCTTCACCTTGAGGCTCGAGATCCAGACATAGTCCGCCACCCACATTGAGGTGAGAGTCCCCCCCCCCCCCCTGCACATCTAGTACAGCAGAGGCTGCCCCAGGCACCCCATCCCCACTGCACCTCAAGGTGACACTCTGGAGATTGTTGACTGTGGCCATCAAAGCTTCCTGCAGCGTTTGGACTGTGTCCAACTCCTCCTGCATCCGCACACAACAGACACAGTCCTATCCATCTAGCTAATAACTGATTTACTATAAGAAACTTAAGGAAACCTACTGATACACAAGGTTAACAGCTATACTCTAGTTGGCAGCAAGGACACTCAACAATGAAAAACAATAAAAATGTGTGGTAGAAGCTAAATCTGGTGCTTATTTTCCTGCTAGGGGCTTTCTAGTGAATAGTAAAGAATACGTCAGTGACCTATAGTAAACTGCTAGGGGCTATCTAGTGAATATTATTAACGAATTAAACAGTAACCTATGGTAAGCTACACCTACTGATTATCCCTTTTATTTATAATGTAAACAAGCGTTTACGTACACTCGAAAATGGCCTAATAAAACTATAAAAACTGCTACCTTAAATGTACTTAGTCTAATGACACTAATAAACGTAAATACTAGGTATTGTACACTGACAGATTCAGGTACAAAACAAAACCTTTAGCTAACAGTAAGAGTTCAGAATGTAAAGCACAAATACGAACTCTACTTTATAAGAACCGATGGGCTTTCATACACGATCACTAAAGCCCACAACAAGCTAAAGAATTTAAGCAGAATGCGAGGTGAGTTTTAGCTTTCTACTAACTAAACCATATGTAAGAAGGGCTCAAAAAGTTGTATTGTAACACTAATTTACTACGTATTTTACGTTTGCTTAACTGTTAACGGTCGCAGGTTGCGCTAGTCAAACGTATACAGGTGAGGTTAGAATTCACTGTCAGTATCACTTTTCCTAATAAAACGTATAAAAACTACTGTCTTCAATGTATCGAGTCTAAATGACACTAATAAACGTGAATACTGAGTATTGTACACTAACTTAAACTGATTAATCGTCGTATTTATAATGTAAACGAACGTTTACGCACACGCGAAAAATGACCTAACAAAACGTATAAAAACTGCTACCCTCGATGTATCGAGTCTAAATGACACTAATAAACATAAGTACTGAGTATCGAGTCTAAATGACACTAATAAACATAAGTACTGAGTATTGTACACTGACTTAATTGATAATCCCGCGTATTTAACGTCAGTTAAGAATGTAAACAAACGTTTGCGTAAACGTGAAACAGTCCTAAACAGAAACTTCGCTTATTCAGATGCAAATAAAAACTGAAACCTTCAGTTTATCACGTGTATCTGACACTAATGCACGTAAATGCTATAGAATATACAGCAAAAACGATTAATTACTAGCTAAATTATTTATCTCGTGACACAGCAAGCGAAAAGCGTTCGTAGCTGGCGTCAGGGCTGCCAACCATCAAGGAAGACCGTGTCGTGCGCATGCTGCAGAGGATGGATGGGGACGTAAACATACGCTCTTCAGAGAAGATGATTATAATTCTTCAGTTATTTTTGTTTCTAATACATCCTTCTATCACGTTACTACAAGTGAATGCGTTTATCACAGCGACTTGTACACTGATGGAAATTGTAAGTATTGCACCATGAAGCACTAGACCGATATTTATCAAACTTTAACGAGATGCTCATCACATAGAAAATATTAAATGATTAAGTTTTCCTTCCATTGAGATCTTATGTCCATCAATGTCAGTATGAGCTGCGTCCCCCACAGGCACTGATGTACGAGGGTTCGATAAAAATTAGTGCAACACTGCTGTAACATGAACAATGTGCATCAAATTGCATGCGCTCTGTCTGTAGCTGATAGCAGACGTTCGGTTGAAGTAGTGCAGTGAGCGGCGACGGCTTTGTTTGAGTCAGTAACAGTGTGTACTGCCTGAAACTTTGGCAGGCAATTTCAAGCGCCCTAGCGTTACATTTAGGAAACATGAACAACGTTGTAATCACGGAGACTGTGAGTGGCGTGTGGCGATGCAGCGTTAGAATATTGTACGGTGGCGAGGTGAGTAAGCGTTTCGGAATGCACAGATGTCAGTCATGATCGACCCCATTCGTGATAACCACCCAAGAACAACAGGACAATTAGGCTTCTCGCTTCCCCTCTGGTTGTGGATCGCTGACATACTGTGAGTTAACTGCAGAGGGAGGAGTGTGCCACATACCTGTGCTCCACATTTTGCACGATGTTCTTGAGTTCCACAAAATTGAAGCGCTTTAGGTATCGAGGAGCAACAGTGGTATCGTGATGCATTTGCGGGGGAACTGCTGAATCGCTACCACGAAGAGGGTGAAGACTTCTTTGAAAGAGTCGTCACTACGGAGACACCTGGGCTTGTAATACGAACCACAATTGAAGCGGAAATCCAATGGATGGAAACTCCCTGGTTCTCTTCGTCCACAGTAAGTGCGCCATGATGTAAGTGGTACCAATATGATGGTTATTGTGGCTTACGATGTCCGTGGGTTAATCCTGCATTACATTGCACTACAAGGGCAGGCGGTCACTGCAACCTAATACTGCAGTTTCTTCCGACATCACCTTATTGCCACACTGAGAAGAAAGCGACGGAGCCTTCTGCCGGTGCATCCCATCATCCATCATGACAGTGCACGATCTTACATGGCGAACACCGTGCAAGAACTCCTGCGTACGTGGGAGAAGGAGACACTGGAATATCCTCCGTGTTCACCCGATACGAATCCTTGAGGTTATGACCTGTTCGTCACAGTGAAGTAATGTCGTAGTGGCACGCGCTAAAACACAAGAGAAGACATCATTCATGTTGTAGGGCGGTCCTTGTGAGATATCGACAGGGATGGACGAGCTGACGGTGTACGAAGGCTCCCATCTGTGTGGGGGAAGGTGATCGGGGTGCAGGGTCATTATATGGAGTGCATGCAATATGGCGAACGTGTGTCTGCACCCGTGGTCTAAGGACAGTGCGGCTTTAGCGGCCGAGCAGAGCGGACGTAGTCTCCACCTGAAACTCGTGCAAGCTCGCCTTGTTTACTTCCTTCGGCTTACGTTAACGTGACGTCGCAGCGCGACAAGATCATGGCAAATCAATACTGAGATTCGCTTTCAAGAAGGACTTTGCTAGACCAAATGCACTCGATGACCAGCACTTTTTAAAGCAAGATGCCAAGATCCCGGCTGCCGACATCGTCGGAATTCACTTTTCGGACGTAAGAAACACGATCTATGTGAAACTTATTAATGACGCTGTAGGCGACAGGGTTCTTCGAGACACTGAATAAGGACTACGCTTTGCCCCGCAGACGGAAATGTTGGCAACGTCGAGGGTGCTCATGTCGGACTGGGATTGTGGACTACACGCATATTCGAACTACCCTTTGAACTTCTGGCGGCAGACGTTGTGGAGGCTCTCGCCACTACGGTACGGTACACGAACATGTGGCAGAAAAGGGGACCCAATTTAAGACGTATCCAGTCCTCAATATCCAGTCGTCAGCGGAGTATGCCAAGTACACATTTATCTCAGACGGCACGTACCATCATACTTCGAAATAAGAGGTTTCTGGGCCATAGTTATTGGTGACAGGCCGTCTTAAACGTGTTTCAGATGCGGCAGGGAATGTCAAATACCGGGTGATCAAAAGTCAGTATAAATTTGAAAACTTAATAAACTACGGAATAATGCAGATAGGGAGGTAAAAATTGACACACATGCTTGGAATGACATGGGGTTTTATTACAACAAAAAAAAGTATTGCTAGACGCGTGAAAGATCTCTTGCGCGCGTCGTTTGGTGATGATCATATGCTCAGTCGCCACTGTCGTCATGCTTCTTGGCCTCCCAGGTCCCCAGACCTCAGTCCGTGCGATTATTGGCTTTGGGGTTACCTGAAGTCGCAAGTGTATCGTGATAGACTGACATCTCTATGGATGCTGAAAGACAACATCCAACGCCAATGCCTCACCATAACTCCGTACATGCTTTACAGTGCTGTTCACAACATTATTCCTCGACTACAGCTATTTTTGAGGAATGATGGTGGACATATTGAGCATTTTCTGTAAAGAACATCATCTTTGCTTTGTCTCACTTTGTTATGCTAATTATTGCTATTCTGATCAGATGAAGCGCCATCTGTCGGACATTTTTTGAAATTTTGTATTTTTTCGGTTCTAATAAAACCCCATGTCATTCCAAGCATGTGTGTCAATTTGTACCTCTCTATCTACATTAATCCGTGATTTATTCAGTTTTCAAATTTATACTGGCTTTTTGATCACCCAGTACATTCCGAGTGCTTCCAGCGTCGGATCACACACCTCCCACCGCAGTACGTAGCACCTCCACTGATGCTGACAATCCTCCCAAAAACTTACGCAGGGGTGCTCTCAACCTCCCCGTCTGTCCAGACGCCACAGTACCGGAACCACCCTCCGCAGATCTACAACGGACCGATCATTCAGACCGGCCAGTGCCAGAACTCCGTCCAACGCCATCGATACCAGCGGACGCTGCAGGCACTGCCGAGAGCAGAATGACAATCGAACTTATCGTACCAACGGAAGCCTTTGTACCAGCGAGGCATGAATCAGTGCCATCGTCCCACACGGAAGGCAACACATGAAAACAGCGTACTCCGAATCGCCGCAGACGCCGCCATAGGACCACGTAGGAACACAGCAGCTCCCGCTTATATGACCCGACCATGAGACTGATACCACTGCCATTGACTCTATCCCCGCAGAACGCACGGCGGGACGGACGGAGTCTGTTTTCCAGTTCTCAGCGGGGAACAGTGATCAAGAGGAAGGTTCCAATGCCGGTTGCGAAGCCGCTCGGTCCCTTCCTATCAATAACAGTGACTCTGTGGAACGTGAACAGACTTCCGCGCTAACATCGTGGGCTGATGAGGTCGAGACTGAGCAGAACTCCGATCTGGGGTATTCTGAAATCTGAACAACACCAGGTAGGCCGCAGTCGGCGGGGTGTGACATCACTCGCGAAATCCGGTTCTCTCCACCATCACTATCACCGCAACGCCAGGTTTACCGCCTAGCCACGATGAGTATCAACATGGTTAGCTCTCCTCCCAAGATCCAACTTCTGAGAGAAACAATACGAGCCACAGAAATCGACTCTGCATTCCTGCAAAAAGTTCGAACGACCGCACTTTTATGACTACGCAACGTACTTAACGCCTGGTGCTCCCACAGACACCGGCGTGGCGATTTTAACGCGTGACGGCATCGGAGCCACCGATATCACAACTCCCCTCTGCACGGGGATTAGCAGTCACGGCACAACGTCGTGCCAAGCCAGGGTCTACTCCGCTGACGTAGCTCCCCCTTTTTCTAGAACGGTATGAACACCGTGTCACGATTTTAATTACAAAAATGGTTCAAGTGGCTCTGAGCACTATGGGACATAAGTGCTGAGGTTATCAGTCCCCTAGAACTTAGAACCACTTAAACCTAACTAAGCTAAGGATATCAACACACATCCATGCCCGAGGTAGGATTCAAACCTGCGACCGTAGCGGTCTCGCGGTTCCAGACTGTAGCGCCTAGAACCGCACGTCCACTTCGGCCGGCTTTTAATTACATCCTTCATCCCAACCACCAAATCCTGCACTACACGTCTTGTGCGAAACTGGCTATGGTGATTTACGATATCCACTTGTGTGACACGTGGGAAAATATACACGCAACAGTTCTGGACACACTGAAAGGTGGCTACACTGAGCCACAGCGCCAGAGATCGCGCTAGAAAGGATTGTTCCGCCGCCTCCACTGGCAGTGATTATTGAGAAGTAGCGGAGAGCAGTGCTTGTCGAGAGGTCGTGGTGGAGAGTGCTTGTTGAGATGTGGTAGTAGCGAGTCGGTGTGGAGATGTTGTAGTAGTGAGTGCTTGTTCCATGTTTTATGCAGTTGTTTGATGGGCTAGACAGCAGATGTTGTTCTAATGGAGATATTGTAATGATTAAAGTGATTTTCATCAATATATATGAAGGTAAAAAAAAATTTTTTCCTTTTCTTTTTATTATTTCAGTGTCTTAAACAATGCGTCATTACAGGTTCAGTCAACAAAGCATCTGGCTTGTGTTCTTGTATTAGAGTGTAATTCTGGTTTTCTTGCGCAATTATAGTATTTCTATTTTTTTTAATTACTTCAGTATAAATGGTATTTAAAATTTCTTGTCTTATTGACGAAGAACCGTGCCAGATGTGTACGTTGAATTACACTCCCACACACAGAACAATTACACTTGTGTTTTGTTTTCGTAGGTTTTATGGTTGCTGGGGACTTAATTAATTAATTGTGTTATCGGAAATTTTCATTTCATTCTTTGTTGTTGTTCTATGCAGTCAGATTGCGTACAAAAACTAGTCAGATCCAACCGTTTACGAAACAGCGTAATCGGACATACAGCGACGAAAATTAAAAAATATTTGCATTAAAATAAATAATTAAGCCCCCATGCAACACGCATCTTACCAGTCATTCTGGGAGCCGACTGGATTACCTATATGTGTCACAAAGTCTTACACAGGGAGTGGTGGTCACCGAACAATGGCTACTGGCGTTTTCTGATCACATCTGTACGGTGCATCTCGACCATCAACAATTCTGGCAAAGTAACAGCCTTTGGAAGATGAATGTAACCACCTCCAGGACTCAGACTGCCGTCGGTAAGTCGAGGCTTGGGCCACCTGTGAACGACGTCACTCTCGATACTACTCGACTTCGGCGTGGCGGCTCCTCTGCGCCAAACCAGCTGTCCGCAACACTCCTGCAGTTTTTCAAAGACACAGCTGTGTGGAACCGGCAGACCGTGGACTTTTACTATTCGGCGCTCACGAACATCAACGCTCTATCGCCATCGCCGGACAGACGACGAGATTGACATCGAATCAAGGCTCACAATTATCGTTGCCGAAGCGCCGCTTAGAAGGCTCCGTAGTCCTCTCACGACCGAACAGTGGGAGAGGTCCCCACCATGCATCACAATGTGGCGGACATGGCCGACAGTTAATCACACGCCTTACGACGCAAGAAGATCGCTCATGCACGACCCAAACATGGTGGAAGCCATGCAGGATCCTTTTCGTCACCTGTACCAGGAAAGAGCTGTAGACAATGAGACCACTGCGCAAGCATTACAACAGATGACACTGAAACGTCCCCTTTGAACAATTATACATGACTGTGCTAAAATTGACACACAATATTTTTAGCGCAACGCAATCTGACTTTTAATAATCCCTACAAAAGAATGGCCCTGACTAACATTAACCTATACCTCTCACAAATTACTTACCTCACGAAGATCTTCGTTACTCGAACTACTTCAATACAGCGAGCGCCACTACTGCCAGCTAAATAAAAGATTCAAACTACTGAAGACACTAACTACTGATAGGCATAGTTAGCAAATGAAAGATTTTGATAGAGAACAAACAATGTATTTAGCTTAATAGTGTTCCAAAGTCATAATATATATAGCAGTTCATGACATCCAGTCTTACAAATGTACTGTCTCTGGCGGACACACGTCCAGATCGTCCGCTCTTAAAATTCTGCCATCTCTCTCCCCACATCCACCACTGCTGGCGGCTCACCTCCAACTGCACAACGCTACGCGCTGTTGACATCCAGCTGCCCAACACTACAATGGCAGACAACAATGCAAACTAGCCACAGACTGCACACAGTATTGCCAGTGATTTTCATACAGAGCGCTACGAGGCGTTACCAATAAGAAAAGCTAAACAGCCTACTTCCAACACATACTATTGACAGAGAAGCAGCGGCGGCGTTAGTGGAGGAACTCTCGTTTGAGGAGATGTTGACATCCAGCTGCTCAACACTACAATGGCAGACAACAATGCAAACTAGCCACAGACTGCACACAGCATAGCCAGTGATTTTCATACAGAGCGCTACGTGGCGTTACCAATAAGAAAATCTAAACAGCCTACTTCCAACACATACTATTGACAGAAAAGCGGCGACGGCGTTAGTGGAGGAACTCTCGTTTGAGGAGATGTTGACTCCTCGGACAAAGTTACGGTCAGCAAGTTTCCAGGACCCAACTGGATTACCAGTCGAGTTTTATCGGACCTTCCGTGACGTGATGCCCCTCTGGGTTACAATGTTCAAAGTACTCGTGCCCCCAGACTGCACCATACCGCCTTCCTTCGTCGGAGGACTTCTCATACCACCACACAAGCCAACAGGAGTGCAATAGGTCAATGATTATCGGGCGCGTACAATGTTGAACGCTGACAACCATATCCCTGCCAGGCTTTTGGCAGGGCACATTAAAGGAACTTTGCCAATGATTCTTGCTCCGGAACAGTCACAGAGGTGAGACACCAACTAAAAACGGCTACTGGTGATTGTATGGACTTAATAGCGATCGCCTCGATATGCCGCCTGCGAGCGGCTATCAGTCTCTATCGATTTCGATGCGGTATTCTATAGAGATCGCCATAATTTCTTCCTGAAACTGGTGGACCATATGGGATTTTCCACCAGACTCAATGACACCCTGCAGTGCCTTCTGACAGCAGCTAACTCTCAGGTCCAGGACAACGGACGAACAGTGGACCCAATATCCATCAAGATGTCTCTGTGATAAGGTTGCCCTCTTGCTATCTGTACCTGGACCTCTACGTGGCATCAAAACTCAATCAAAAAATGGTTCAAATGGCTCTGAGCACTATGGGACTTCTGAGGTCATCAGTCCCCTAGAACTTAGAACTACTTAAACCCAACTAACCTAAGGACATCACACACATCCATGCCCGAGGCAGGATTCGAACCTGTGACCGTAGCGGTCGCGCGGTTCCAGACTGTAGTACCTAGAACCGCTCGGCCACTCCGGCCGGCTAAAACTCAATCACGTGGAACAGGTCCTTCCCCTAACGGCGACGATAGGTCGAAGACTACAGGCGGCCTTCGGTTGTTTCCTATCCACAAGACACATATTTAAAGTACGTTATGACACTGTCACCCTCCCCCTACGTGATGGAGGGCTGGGACTGGTTAATGTCCGAGCACGAGAAGCTGCCTTCTATATGGGCAATATGTGGAAATTATGGCTCAGTCAACACGGTTCCCTCACGGGTTTTCTCTTGGAGGTCCTGGTGCCGGCCTCTCATGTCCCTCTAGTATCGGTGGCACACGTCGCGTCACAGCTCCCCCACATATCGACATTCATTCTGGAAAACAGCTATGTAGCTCGGACCTTCCCACAACACACCTGCCGAACATTAAATACTTTTACACCACCCTTCTGCGGGCAGTTCCGCGTAACGAGTTTAAAACCAAGTACCTAACTATCAGTTAGCCAGGAGTGTTGAAAACGATACACCACCACTTTCTGCCAACCACCGTGGGCGCGACCTGGTATCAAGTCATGAACAAAAAGTGTGCGAAGAGACACCGGAACTGACTCCCTACCCTGCCCAGACTGTCGCCTCCTGGACACCGATGGAAATCGCTTCACATGCGTGTCGTTGTCTGGCATCTGACACAGTAGGCCCTAGCTTGTTACCTCCGTGTCACACCTGACCTGAGCCTCGGTCCCTTTTGTGCCCCGATGACTACTACTTTCCCCTCGCCAAATATAATGCACTTACGTGATTCAAGGGAATGACTGCATCTTCGGCGAAGAGGAGAAATTGGACCTTTGTTACTGGTGGTACCTGCAAAACATTCATAACATTCTTGAACACACGTCGAGGTACCGTGCACTCTTTGCAAATAATGTAAATCCCGCCGACAGTTGAGGGGTGCCATGCTCAGTGTAAGGGACCACGCAGCATCAGATCGAAGACAGAATGAGCTGAGCTGCAAACACCGAGAAAGGAAAGCGATTGGCTGTTTCAAGGTACTCTGCATTCGCTGAGGCATTAGCAATGCAGCGTAAGTCTGTTGTAGATATTTTAAACGGTGCTGTTGGAAATAGAAAACGCCAGTGGCAATGGACAAGAAAACTCCCGCTGCACCATTTCCTGAAGAAAGATTCCTTTAGTTGACATAACGCAAACAATATGCACAACTATTTTAGTTTATACATTGAATCACATTTTTATTGTAACATTATGTTTTATAGTATCTTCATTTGTACTCATTTACTAGTTCTCATGATTTAATTAAAGATAAATATGTGAATAAGTAAACAAATAGAAAAACAAATTATAGTCTCACGGAGTCCATCGCCATGGGAAAATTTTTGGGAGTGGTTATGGATAACGCCTGAAGAGGGATAGTTCAAGTGGCTCCAAGCACTATGGGACTTAAAATCTGAGGTCATCAGTCCCCTAGACTTAGAACTACTTAAACCTAACTAACCTAAGGACATCACACACATCCATGCCCGAGGCAGGTTTCGAACCTGCGACAGCGGGCGGTCACAGTGGCCTTTTTTTATGGTAGGGTTAAAGTAGCGGTGCCAAGTAGGATACAAGTAGTTTTGATTTTCGTTTCTTTTATTTTTCGAGATTAAAAGTAGTTCAGTAAGGAGGTAGGTCCACGAACCAAAAGAAATGTTGGTTGCAGGAGGTCCCGGATTCATACTGCAGACAGGCCCTACTTTTCCTTGCTGCGATTAAAAACAAAAGCTTTCGTTAGTAATCAGAACGTCGTGGATCCCGTGTTCGGACTCAACCACCTCTTAAATTTTGTATAAAAATCGTCAGCCTTGGCGGCAGAAACATTCCGGTTTAAGAAGTCAATCTCATTCAGCCAAGGGCCTTGTCAAAGAGGGTGGAGGAGCGAACAGAGGTTCAGGCCACACTCTTGCTCTTGGACTGGGAAACTGCCCTTAAAGTTGGAAGAATCAGCTATGATTGATCGACAGCATAGGATGCAGAAGGTAGTGGAAACCACTGGATTCATGAGACATACAAAAAGTGACCTGTAATTAAAAAGCATCATGATGCTCTCGCCATTCGCAAAAGATTCCGGATTTGTCCCACACTTGGATCTCCAGGAGGGGACTGCCAAGCAAGGGGGAGGTGACCACGAGAAAAAAATTGAATATACATCGAAAGGATAATGTTCTACGAATTGGGGAGTGAATGTAAGAAATTTGAACATGGTAAGAAAGCTGGAAAATCTGAAAAGGGAAGTGAAAAAGCTCAATCTAGATATAGTGGGAGTAAGTGAAATGGAAGGAAGAGAAGGATTTCTGGTCAGGTGAGTATAGGATAATATCAACAGCAGCAGAAAATGATATAACGGGAGTAGGGTTCGTTATGCATAGGAAGGTAGGGATGAGAATGCGTTACTGCGAACAGCTCAGTAATAGGGATTTTCTCATCAGAGTCGACAGAAAAAGAACACCAGCAACAATAGTTTCGGAATACACGCCGACGTTGCAAGCTGAAGATGAAAAGATAGAGAAAGAGAGGAGAGGAGAGGATTTGGTGGTTTGTTGGATTGATGATAGGTTCATATAATTACGGTCTGGGTTTAAATCCAACTTCTGCCGATGATTTTTGACAGCGAGAGACAGATTCTATTCTCTTCTGGCTACACCAAGTGAAGTAGGTATAATGGCATTGTGGTCTGAGGAACCACAATAAAGTCAGGAGTGGCGACATGTAGAAACTCTTATCACTAGTAACCTTTTTTACATTAGTTATTTATTTCTAGTGACGATACAAACCCTATTTGGTAGCTCACGTCTCTTTGTGTGTAGTCAACAACGATATGTGTGGGGTTCTATTATCCGTCAGCACTGATCTCTTTGTCATATTATTTGTAGTTCAAACATGCTCACATGTCGCTGCTGGTGTAAAAAACACGTATTTAACGTTCGTTTGCTCTAGGATATAACAGCTATAGGTGCCAGGTTGGAGTCCTGGGAAGGAAAAAATTAATGTTTGATCTCGTCGTTTGAGTTAAAACATCTAGCTACTGCCGAGAAAATCCGATATGTCACAGTTGATTGTGCTTCGATAACAATCCGAATAGGTTCTGGGTTCGAATCCCTGTCCAACACAAAGCTTTACCTCACGGAATTTCAAGTAAGTCACTTGTGAAGAAGCAATATTTAACATCTGTCGTAATTCGTTAACAGGGACAACAGCTGCTGGCTGGAATTCGCGTACGTTAAAAATGTTTGCGTTTTGTAATTTAAAGTTAATATTTGCTAACTGATACTATCTAAAATCGAGGTATATCACTCTCTGTGTGCCCAGTCAGGGATGACAGTTTCCGTCAGTCTCGAAATCTTTGCTTAGTCTGCATGACCTGGGTTTGAATGCATATGCAGAACTAGACGGTTCGTCGTGTCATTCGAAGTTCATACATATTCTCAATTAGCTGCTCGTGAATAACTTAAATTTTTAATGTCATTTTGTGTTAAATAATAAGTACGGTAATTACATTGAAGAGGAAATCATGAATACGGCGAACTTACTACGTGCATTACGTATCTGACGTAATAATGAGAGTGGTAACATTTCAGGTATGTGATTTATTGTCATAAATGTGAGCTTACAAGCCTTAAGGACAGTCTTATCTGTGATAATGTGCTCCCTGATATTTGTAGTATCGTGGTATTACTTTACATCTTGAGTTAATGCGATACAGAGCAGTGTTTTGTAGTGGTGACTTGTTGGAACCATTTTCAATAGTCCAACGACTATACCGAAGAGCGATTAGAGGACCTGCTAGACAGCTGCGTTATGCGAGTTGCATGCGAATCAGGCGAAATGCAATTCAGGTCGTTCGGATACTTTTAAGCACGACTGTACATCCTCTACCATTATTAAATTTGACGTTTTAATTGTGTATTTTTTAGTAATCTTGAAAGTTTAAAATTGCTATCCTGAGAAATTTACCTAATGTGACTTAGCCTGTTTTCCTGTGGGCTCTTCATCTCTGAGGCATTTTGCAGTGGGCAGTAGCGACCGTTCCAATGCCTGGCACCACCCGAGTGTTTTGGACGACTGCTAACTCGCTGAGTAATTCCGGCACTTGTGGCACTGTGTTGGTAAGGTGAGCCGATATAAGTTTCTGATGGCTCTCTGGCTGTTTTATTACGAGTGATACTTTATAGACTAGTTAATTGTTTTAAAATCGCAACAGATCAAATGACGGCTAGCGACTAATATATCTCTCCTGCAGTGCAATCTGTTTAATATTTGACAGGTTGTGATAAACCTTTTGCATTTCCTTTATGTTTTCGTCTTCTTTAAAGGCAAAGAGAAAAGATGAAGCGGTGGCCCATCATAGAACGTATGGCTACAGTCAGGTATTTTTGATTTTCAGTTGTTAAAAAAGAGAGGAGTTTTTCTTGTAGCAGTAGGAGGAAGAAAGGATTCGCGCTCAGCTAGTGAACGAGTGAGAAGCACGCCATTTTAAGCGAGTAATTGTAGACCGCCAGTTTGGGGTCGCTATGAATAAGTGAGGAGTATGTATTTCATATGTGCACCGTTTAGAAAATACAGTATTGTTTTATTAACAGAAAGGTCGTGTGAGTTGTTGTTTCAAATAGTACGATAATTACAAGAATTGAAGCCCCCCTGTGTACTTTGGAATATTACGAAGATTCGATAAGCTCAATGGGAACACGGTCAAGACTTCGAAGGTGAACTCGGCGACCAAACGTAGCATTATAAAGAAGGGTAAGCACAAATCTACAGCGGAGAAAGAAACTACTTCCCCCTGCAAAATAATATGAACTAATACGAACTTATTTCCAGGCATAGCTCAGATTATTGTGCTTTTTATTCATGCCAAAACATTGATCTCATTAATTCAAAATATTTTAAAAAGCCACGCATTTCAACGTTTTATTATCATCTATTCCATTATGTTATTATATTATAAAGTGGCGACGAATGACATATACGATACGTAGTGGGCAAAACTGTGAGTACTAGTGAAATGAAATGGAAATGAAGTCCCATGCTTCTTTACAGAGCGTAGGGGAACGCTGCGGGAGACCCGCTCCGCCTTACTAGGCAAAGTCCTAATGGAGGTGGTTTGCCGTTGCCTTCCTCCGACCGTAATGGGGATGAATGATGATGATGAAGACGACACAACAACACCCAGTCATCTCGAGGCAGGAAAAATCCCTGACCCCGCCGGGAATCGAACCCGGGACCCCGTGAACGAGAAGCGTGAACGCTACTGCGAGACCACAAGGTGCGGACGTGAGTATTGTTAGGAAAATGAATATACACTCCTGGAAATTGAAATAAGAACACCGTGAATTCATTGTCCTAGGAAGGGGAAACATTATTGACACATTCCTGGGGTCAGATACATCACATGATCACACTGAAAGAACCACAGGCACATAGACACAGGCAACAGTGCATGCAGAATGTCGGCACTAGTACAGTGTATATCCACCTTTCGCAGCAATGCAGGCTGCTATTCACCCATGGAGACGATCGTAGAGATGCTGGATGTAGTCCTGTGGAACGGCTTGCCATGCCATTTCCACCTGGCGCCTCAGTTGCACCAGCGTTCGTGCTGGACGTGCAGACCGCGTGAGACGACGCTTCATCCAGTCCCAAACATGCTCAATGGGGGACAGATCCGGAGATCTTGCTGGCCAGGGTAGTTGACTTACACCTTCTAGAGCACGTTGGGTGGCACGGGATACATGCGGACGTGCATTGTCCTGTTGGAACAGCAAGTTCCCTTGCCGGTCTAGGAATGGTACAACGATGGGTTCGATGACGGTTTGGATGTACCGTGCACTATTCAGTGTCCCCTTGACGATCACCAGTGGTGTACGGCCAGTGTAGGAGATCGCTCCCCACACCATGATGTCGGGTGTTGGCCCTGTGTGCCTCGGTCGTATGCAGTTCTGATTGTGGCGCTCACCTGCACGGTGCCAAACACGCATACGACCATCATTGGCACCAAGGCAGAAGCGACTCTCATCGCTGAAGACGACACGTCTCCATTCGTCCCTCCATTCACGCCTGTCGCGACACCACTGGAGGCGGGCTGCATGATGTTGGGGCGTGAGCGGAAGACGGCCTAACGGTGTGCGGGACCGTAGCCCAGCTTCATGGAGACGGTTGCGAATGGTCCTCGCCGATACCCCAGGAGCAACAGTGTCCCTAATTTGCTGGGAAGTGGCGGTGCGGTCCCCTACGGCACTGCGTAGGATCCTACGGTCTTGGCGGGTATCCGTGCGTCGCTGCTGTCCGGTCCCAGGTCGACGGGCACGTGCACCTTCCGCCGACCACTGGCGACAACATCGATGTACTGTGGAGACCTCACGCCCCACGTGTTGAGCAATTCGGCGGTATGTCCACCCGGCCTCCCGCATGCCCACTATACGCCCTCGCTTAAAGTCCGTCAACTGCACATACGGTTCACGTCCACGCTGTCGCGGCATGCTACCAGTGTTAAAGACTGCGATGGAGCTCCGTATGCCACGGCAAACTGGCTGACACTGACGGCGGCGGTGCACAAATGCTGCGCAGCTAGCGCCATTCGACGGCCAACACCGCGGTTCCTGGTGTGTCCGCTGTGCCGTGCGTGTGATCATTGCTTGTACAGCCCTCTCGCAGTGTCCGGAGCAAGTATGGTGGGTCTGACACACCGGTGTCAATGTGTTCTTTTTTCCATTTCCAGGAGTGTAGATGTATGTTAACAATTTCTTTGTTTTCCATGTACGCTGATAATGTGATGGAGACGGTGATGTGATACTGAAGAAATACTATCAAAAGGAAATAATAAATAAATTAGAAGGAAGAAGACGACAATACCTAGAGCGCACAACAAAGCACAATCGAGGAAGTACCATTTACAAGGCAACAATCATGTATGACCGCGCAATGCATATAGAGAATGCGTTCCCAGTAGACCTATTAGAAAGTCCATCCACCTATTTCCTAAAATCCAGAACCTAAAGCTTCAGAGATTAACGCTATTGTAGTCAAGTAGGGACAATGACATTTCTTTATTAGTACAGAAAATACACTCCTGGAAATGGAAAAAAGAACACATTGACACCGGTGTGTCAGACCCACCATACTTGCTCCGGACACTGCGAGAGGGCTGTACAAGCAATGATCACACGCACGGCACAGCGGACACACCAGGAACCGCGGTGTTGGCCGTCGAATGGCGCTAGCTGCGCAGCATTTGTGCACCGCCGCCGTCAGTGTCAGCCAGTTTGCCGTGGCATACGGAGCTCCATCGCAGTCTTTAACACTGGTAGCATGCCGCGACAGCGTGGACGTGAACCGTATGTGCAGTTGACGGACTTTGAGCGAGGGCGTATAGTGGGCATGCGGGAGGCCGGGTGGACGTACCGACGAATTGCTCAACACGTGGGGCGTGAGGTCTCCACAGTACATCGATGTTGTCGCCAGTGGTCGGCGGAAGGTGTACGTGCCCGTCGACCTGGGACCGGACCGCAGCGACGCACGGGTGCACGCCAAGACCGTAGGATCCTACGCAGTGCCGTAGGGGACCGCACCGCCACTTCCCAGCAAATTAGGGATACTGTTGCTCCTGGGGTATCGGCGAGGACCATTCGCAACCGTCTCCATGAAGCTGGGCTACGGTCCCGCACACCGTTAGGCCGTCTTCCGCTCACGCCCCAACATCGTGCAGCCCGCCTCCAGTGGTGTCGCGACAGGCGTGAATGGAGGGACGAATGGAGACGTGTCATCTTCAGCGATGAGAGTCGCTTCTGCCTTGGTGCCAATGATGGTCGTATGCGTGTTTGGCACCGTGCAGGTGAGCGCCACAATCAAGACTGCATACGACCGAGGCACACAGGGCCAACACCCGACATCATGGTGTGGGGAGCGATCTCCTACACTGGCCGTACACCACTGGTGATCGTCAAGGGGACACTGAATAGTGCACGGCACATCCAAACCGTCATCGAACCCATCGTTGTACCATTCCTAGATCGGCAAGGGAACTTGCTGTTCCAACAGGACAATGCACGTCCGCATGTATCCCGTGCCACCCAACGTTCTCTAGAAGGTGTAAGTCAACTACCCTGGCCAGCAAGATCTCCGGATCTGTCCCCCATTGAGCATATTTGGGACTGGATGAAGCGTCGTCTCACGCGGTCTGCACGTCCAGCACGAACGCTGGTGCAACTGAGGCGCCAGGTGGAAATGGCATGGCAAGCCGTTCCACAGGACTACATCCAGCATCTCTACGATCGTCTCCATGGGAGAATAGCAGCCTGCATTGCTGCGAAAGGTGGATATACACTGTACTAGTGCCGACATTCTGCATGCTCTGTTGCCTGTGTCTATGTGCCTGTGGTTCTGTCAGTGTGATCATGTGATGTATCTGACCCCAGGAATGTGTCAATAAAGTTTCCCCTTCCTGGGACAATGAATTCACGGTGTTCTTATTTCAATTTCCAGGAGTGTATATTGATTTAACAACAATTGAGACTACAATTACATACAGCTGTATATGCGTGTTTTTCGAGTGGGAAGTAGCGCGGAAGTAAAATCTTAAGAGATAAAATTTTGATTTTGATAACTGCAGTGGCATAAGGATTTCTACAATGGAGGGTCAAAACAATAAGGAAATGTCATTCGGAAATCAAAATGCCAATGTAGTGGATGTTCATTTGCAAAATGCAACAATGAGTGCAGAATGAGATTTTCACTCTGCAGCGGAGTGTGCGCTGATATGAAACTTCCTGGCAGATTAAAACTGTGTGCCCGACCGAGACTCGAACTCGGGACCTTTGCCTTTCGCGGGCAAGTGCTCTACCGGCTGAGCTACCGAAGCACGACTCACGCTCGGTACTCACAGCTGAATAGCTCTCCTGCGAACCTTGCAGAACTAGCACTCCTGAAAGAAAGGATATTGCGGAGACATGGCTTAGCCACAGGCTGGGGGATGTTTCCAGAATGAGATTTTCACTCTGCAGCGGAGTGTGCGCTGATATGAAACTTCCTGGCAGATTAAAACTGTGTGCCCGACCGACACTCCGCAATATCCTTTCTTTCAGGAGTGCTTGTACTGCAGGGTTCGCAGGAGAGCTTCTGTAAAGTTTGGAAGGTAGGAGACGAGGTACTGGCAGCAGTAAAGCTGTGAGTACCGGGTGTGAATCGTGCTTCGGTAGCTCAGTTGGTAGAGCACTTGCCCGCGAAAGGCAAAGGTCCCGAGTTCGAGTCTCGGTCGAGCACACAGTTTTAATCTGCCAGGAAGTTTCATATCAGCGCACACTCCGCTGCAGAGTGAAAATCTCATTCTGGAAACATCCCCCAGGCTGTGGCTAAGCCATGTCTCCGCAATATCCTTTCTTTCAGGAGTGTTAGTTCTGCAAGGTTCGCAGGAGAGCTTCTGTAAAGTTTGGAAGGTAGGAGACGAGGTACTGGCAGAAGTAAAGCTGTGAGTACCGGGCGTGAGTCGTGCTTCGGTAGCTCAGTTGGTAGAGCACTTGCCCGCGAAAGGTAAAGGTCCCGAGTTCGAGTCTCGGTCGGGCACACAGTTTTAATCTGCCAGGAAGTTTCAACAATAAGTGGTTTGGAACCGTCAAGCGGTGATTATTTGGATGTTGGGCGCGACATGCCATTGTTTGGCAATCGACGCCCGTGAAGCCGGAATATTTCATGACGAGCAATACGTTGATTACAATAGACGTAACTAATGGCACCTCGAGGCCAGAGAATATTTTAAATGAGAGAAGTACCCGTAGTAAGGACGCAGATGCTGACAGGCGTAGGCCGGAAGTGAATAGGGAACATATGCAAGCCTTATTTCGAGCCTTAACAGAAACCATACAAACAGGCATGAATGCAATGAAAGCAGACATAAATTCAAAAATGTCTGGTTTAGAGACTAAAATGTCAAGCTTAGAATCGATACAAGCAGACATGACCACAGTAAAGTCCGAAGTCGGGAAGGTTAATACAAACATGACACACATTTCAGACGAGGTAAAAAATTTGCGCACGGAACCCAATAGTCTGGATACGAAGTTCACACAGCAGATTTCGCAAATCTACACGGAAGTGGATAGAAAAATTAATGAACAAGTACAAATTTCGGTTCACGATATGGGTGAGAAATTAAAAGGCATAATGGGAGAAAAATTTGAAACACTAACACCCTCTTATCGACAGGAGCTATCCGGAATTAGAGAAACGCAAGAAAATTTACAGGCAATGCAAAAGAATACGCATGTCAACTTAGACAATGTACAATCAGAAGTAGCGAAGCGACATTCTTTCTGTGACGACTTGCCAGAAAATGTAGAAAAAATCATATTGTAGATAGGATTACTGAAGTTAGAACACAACAGAATCAGCTCAGACATTGTGCGCTTTATGAATCGGTAAAGAGCAATGCAAAGGACGAAAATAAAACGTTCGCAGCAAAATAAGTACGTGAACGGCGTACTTGTATGGAAGCGGTGAAGGAAGTAATGGGGGACAAGGAAGAAAAAATCTGAAAACACGTAGGGCATGATATCAGACAGTTAGAACAAAGGTTAACAGACGAAATAGTTAGCAAACAAAGAACGGTAATTTAATCGCCCGGGCGGTAAGCGGAGCGATAAACATCCATCCGCCGGTGGGAGAAATCAGTGGCGCGGACAACAATGCCCAACCCGCGCCGCGCGACCGCATGTCGACGCACGACGCGAGCAACGGGCAAAACTTTGGTGAAACAAATATACCATCACCGCAGGAAAATGCTGTTCCGCCGTGCTTGACAGCGTTGTTAATGGATGAGAGCTTAATAAAACATCGACAGTTTTCCGTATCCTCAAATGAGTAAAAGCGAACGCACCCGGTAGTGTTTGTCCGATCCTTTAGAAATGTACTACCCAGGACTTGGACAGAAGCTCAAAATATCAAATATGTAGTAGGACACACCGAGGGTGATGCCCTTTTGTGGGCTACGGAGATGTCAGAACTTTGCGAGACATATGATGATTTGAAAGCTTCGTACTGGCAAATTTTATTACATGAAGAGAGCAGAAAGTATACAGCTTTCATAAATGCCAGGAGGAGCTACCAATTTAGGGTGCTGCCTTTCGGGTTAAATGTGAGCGCTGGTGTATTTATTGAAGCATTAGACAGGGTACTTGGACCGGAACTGCTTAGCCAGGTTACAGTCAACGTTGATGATCTATTAATTGTAACTCAAACATGGGATGAACATGTAAGTATTCTGGAAAAGATTTTTCAAAAATTTGATGAATACAATGTCACAGTTAACTTTAAAAAGTCTCAATTCGGAAAGGAAAAAATAAAATTCTTAGGGCATATTATTTCACCAGTAGGAATTCTACCTGACCCCAGCAAACTACATGCGATACAGAATTTCCCAACACCCTATACAACGAAACAATTAAAGGGTTTTCTAGAAATGGCCTCGTTTTTCAGGGAGTTTCTGCCACAACGTTGTACAGTAGTTCACTATTAAACTTACTGCGTAAGAACCACAGTTGGTTGTGGACTAAATAATGTGAAAATGATTTTCAGCAGATTAAGCAGGCGCTGATTAACGCACCTATCCTGAAACACCCAAATATGGAATTGGATTTTCGTTTAAGCACCGATGCTAGTTATCAGGGGCTCGGTGCTTGCCTGTTTCAGATAATAACAACGGATAGTAAGGAAGAAGTCAATGTAATCAGTTTTGCCAGTAGAACCCTCACAGAATGTGAAAGATCTTATTCCGTAACTGAGCTAGAAGCGTTAGCAGTAGTTTGGGCGTTTCGTAAATTTCAATATTACGTTTGGGGAAAACATATCAAAGTTTACTGTGATCATCAGGCCTTGTCCTTTCTTCTTACGTGCAAGTTTTACATAAGAGAATAGCGAGGTGATGCATGTATGTCCAAGAGTTTGATTTTGAGATAGTGTACATAAAAGGGGAACAATGTTTCGGCAGATGCAGTATCACGGTTACCTCAAGGTCTTGCCGATTTCCACGAGTTAGAGGAACAAACATCAGACTTCAAGGTGCTTTTAATAAATGATGGAACTTTTAAACCATATTATATTAAAATGTGCAAAAACATGCAACGGTTACAGGAAGAAGACCCGCGATGGAGCAAGGTTAAAAAAAAAAATTGCAGGCTAGAACACACGAATGTTTAGAGCAGTATTATATTATACACAATGGCGTCCTCTTTCATAGATGAGATCGACGAATGGATAAGTGGTGTGTGTGCGTACCTCAGGAATACGTGGAAAACTTAATTCAACACACGCACCGCACATGGGGGCACTATGGAGTGCTGAAGTGTGCCGCCAAAATTTCTACGTATTGTTATTTCCCTAATATGAGGCGACGTATAGAGCAAGTAATCAGACGCTGTGCGGTGTGTGAAAAGGTCAAACACCAAAATAGGACATATCTAAACGTACTACACCCAATAATATCAAAGCAGCCAAGGGATCTTGTATCTATTGACGCCGCAGCACCTTATCCCCAAGCCCGCGGCTGGGTTAAGTGCATCGTAGCCCTGTATGATGTTTTTAGTAAGTATCTCCAGCTGTATGCAGTAAAAACAGTTAGGTCAGGGCCAATTATAAGGCGAATTCTGGAAGACTACATACCACGCATTGGGAAACCTCAAGCAATCCTAACTGATAACGCCTTAAATTTTACATGTGACCAATGGAAATCACTTTTAAAATCACAAAACATAATTCATATTTTAGAATCCAAGTTCCACCCGGAAGCAAGTCCCATCTAACGGTGCTTCCGTGAATTTAATAGGTTTATCCGCACACATATACCACAGAACTAAAGAAAATGGATAGAATACCTTGTAAGAGGTCCGAGCAGATGTAATTCCGATGTATTGCTCATGCGCTGCCTACGATATGCAAGGTATAAGAGAATCTCTGACCAGAGAGCAGTGTTGACTGCAGTAGGAACTGTGTAGCTGTAGCGGTAAGCTGTTGCTAGTCTGCAGTCTGCTCTGATCTGGTCTGGTGTATCGTGTTGGCTGGGCCGGTCGCGGTGCAGCGATGCCGGAGCCTGAGTATTATTGCATAAGGTAAAAAGCAGCCTCGCGCATATGTAGTAATGTCATCTCAAGTCCCATGTAAATGTTTTTAAAATCTCGTAATAATAATCTTTCTCATAAAAAGTAACTTTTAACAACCATTCATTTCAATTTAAAGAATTTACTAATTTCTCCCATCCATGATCATCCCGATTGCTGCAAAAGAAAAATCAGTTGCTTCCTTTCATAAATGACAAATCTATCGGCCAGCATTGCACAGGGCTGTGCCAGAAAACATTATTTTAAGAGCAGATATATATGCGTTATCCGGCGACTTCATTGAGGTAAGAATTTTTCTCTTTTTTATTCAGAATGATCTTCCAGGGCCATGACGCAGCACTGCTGAGGTCCAAAATTTACCAGGTTAAACTCACAGTCAATTATTGAAAAGTTATAAGTGAGCGACAATTTAATTGAGAGGTTAGTCACATTGTATTATTATCAGGTTACTGAATGTTTTTTTTTTTTTTTTTTTGTTGGGACGTTACACTGAATGTGAACGACATAATTATAATTTTTTACTGTTGAGAGATTTAGGAATTTTTATGTTTTGAGCTTAAATGAAGGGGAGCCGGAGGTGCCTATGCTGCCCAAGTTAAAATCACTAAGTTTGAGGAACATTTATGAATAAACTACCAAATTGAAAAATTTGAATTTTTTTAAAATATAGAGTGGTTTAGTATTGCAGTTATGACAGAGGGATTTTGTAGTATCTTTTCTAGTTTCCTTCCAATTATTTTTTTTATTAATGACCCAATTTTTTTTACAAATAATTGCTTTATAATTAAACTGAAATGAAACTACTGAACATATTGCCAAATGGCTGTGTTACAATGTAAGTTTGACCACTAGGAGTGCTGTATAAAAATTTCATCTCTCTAGCTTGAGTGAATTTTGAGAAAATGTTCCTTATATTCGAAAAATTCTAATTTACGGGAAATGGCTATCAAAGTTTCTCAATACATTCCTGCACTATAGGATGGATTATCAGGGTCTTCTTCTTCATCCTCCAAAAGCTTCCTCTTCTGTCTTCTTTTCTGGCCTGTTGTTCCATCATACTTTATATGCCTTTCTCTTCTTTCTGCTCCACTTCTCCTTTCTCTGTCAATATTTCTTAGTGGTCGTACAGTGTTCACCCCAGCTGTAAATCCTAATGCCTTCAGAACTTCACACTGTTCGCATCATAAATGCCAAAGTGCTGTGTTTTTATGCTTACAAACACCCTTGTAGGAATCACTTTCCAAATCAAATTGTTTACTCTCTCATTAGGATTCTGCGTCTTTCCGTGTAGACATTTGTGTAACAAATCTGGCTGTGCTAAGTCATGAAAAATTGGTTTTATTGCATTTATCCCAGCTGCTGGCAAACCATGTTTGTGATCATAGTCCTTTTTTGTATTATATTTGCACCAGGAATCTTTTGGGCACAGGCTATGTTGAGGGTATTCATTGGAAGAGGCAGTATGAAGGAACAATGCCCACACTACTTTTGCATGTCACTAACGTTACTACTATTTTGCCTTATAGCATACCCATAGTATCTCTGTAGACGTTCAATCACCTCATCAGTAAGCCTGCCTCTCCCTCCTATTGTCTTTCCATCACTGAGCTTACTTGTACCCAAAGTTTGTTTGAGCCTTTGAAGCCGTGCACCCATACGCTTTTGCACATGCTCAATGCATTACAACTTTTCACCTACAAATTCATTTCCAGTTGGTTTCAGTTCCTCTTCTTGAAACCTTTGGAGTCACCATCCCCAAGGTAGTATTTGTACCTAACGTTGTATCTGGAAACTGAACGTTTAAAAATTTGTTTCACTCCATCCGCTTCCATTGCTCCACTTGATCCACTAAAATTTGCCTCACAGGCTCCACTGTGCTCTCCTTTGATTTTATTTTTGCACCTACAATGTTTTGATAATATTGCAACATCTATCACTTTTGCACTATCACCACAAGTAGCAGTTACAACCCCATTCAGGGATTTATGACCCCTCTTTTGCCAGGAACCATCTAATGCCACCACCAAATCCCTAGAACCACCGTTCATTTCTACAGATTCCTCCATTGCTTCCTTCATGCTTTTCAAAGCCACATCTTCAACAGAGGATCCTACCAGCTCACAGTAGTACCCAAATTTGCTTGGAGGCGATGGCAAGTTCTTAATACCACAAAACAGTTTACCAGCAGCAGACCCTTTTCCAATGGATCGAAGACCATACACAAGTCGAACATTCACATCAAACAGTCTAGATCGTCTATTTTCACCAAAGAGACTGGCATGTGAATTGTAGAAAGTCACTTGATACTTGCAACATGCACAGACTATCTTCATCTCACAAGCTAAACCAAAGTGCTTTGTTATGTCTAGTCCCACTCCTACACTTGAACAAATTTTGCACAGAACACTTTCTTTCAGCAAGGAATATAATAATCCAATATTCAGTACTTAGTTAATATCATCATTGTCACTAACATATTCACGAAATCTGTCACTTCCACCAGCCAGCTTCTTGCTAGAAGATGTCACAGGGCTATGGCCGGCCATGTGTTGCTTAGCAGAAGAACGCACTGTTTCAGTAATTGTAGTATCACAACTTGGTATTAGTGTTAATTTTATTTTCCCTACGTTCTTCCTCTTCTTATATACACGGTTACTAAAACGTGGCATCGTAACCAGAACAACGCTTTACACAAGAAGTATAATACTACCAACAACAGGCGCAACACTGAACTAATTCGTAACGGTAAACAGCAAAGAGACTATGTTCCGCGCCCTTAGCGCTTCATTTGTCACAGAAAACAATGTAGACAACCCTTGCACACTCGCTGTATGCGTAAAATAAGGCGCTGTATGCGTAACAGGCCGAGAAAATCCCAAGCAGTTCGCCAGGGAGTCACGAGAGGGTGTTAGATGCATTCAGCGGCCGCCCATTTCCTCTGCAGGCGTGGGGGAAAATGGTAATAACTCCACTTCTAGGGAGAGTAGAACAATAATTCAAAGTTTACATTAAAGAGGAATGTTCCAATAAGTTTTCGGTAGTACAAAAAAAAGTCGTAATTTTTTGGATCTGACCACCTCCAGCTCCCCTTAAATGGGAACGAATTTTGTGGGGAGATTAAATGTAAATGAATTTTGTGGGGAGGTTGAATGTCAATGAATTTTCTGTTTTGAGGTTACACTAAATTAGAATCATATTCATATTATTTATTTTATTTTGTGGGGAGGTTACACTTGGCGACCCTGCCAGGATCGTATTTTCCTTGTGAATTTCTGAGAAGTAGTCATATATCTGCTCTTATTTACTTAAATGTACTTTGTATCTGGCGCAATGCATTTACTAATTTGTCACTCTTACTTTCACAGATCATCGGCAATTTATTGCTCTTTGTTGTAATTGTGTTTGTTCCATTTTTACTTCGTCTTTGTTTCATTTTGTGCTTAATTTTGATTTGTGGAAAATGCCGCGAAAAACTGTTAACAGTACATCGCGATGTGCAATGAGTGAAATAGCCAATCGAATAATTTGACCGATAATACTTGCAACACTCAGTGTAATAATGATAATCCCCTAATTACAGATAATCAGTGCCTGCCGATCACTAGTATTGATTTTGATCCTAATGATGAGCAAACAAATGCAATTATGTCGAGAGTAAATGTAACAATTGATGACGCAGCAAGTTCCATTACAATGAACGCTGCCAAGCTTGACACACCCGATTTGCAAAATTTATGTAACGAACAGATAGTTGTTTCTAATGAAGGTGAACAATGTACTCAAAGTACGTCAAATTTATTTGATTTCGATTTAGCGACCAACAGTGCACATCCGATGGGTAAACCTTTTTGTGAATCAGAGAATGAACAAATGGTTACACAAAACGTGACAAATGTAGACACACCACCACACAGCTCAGAGAAAAGAGTCGCTAATTTTGGCTTGGATCAAATTATGGCAGTATTGCTACAAATAAATGAAAATAGTGAAAAACAAGACAATTACAAACAACTTAATGAAAGTCTCAAACAGTCGAATGATAAGCAAGACAACAATTTCAAACAACTTAGTGAACAGATTACAGCCGTTGCAGCGCAATGTCGTGATACTAAAGAACAATTAGGTGAGGAAATTAAGGCTTGTGCTAGGAACAGTAGTGAAGAAATTAGATCTGTGGCACAAGAATTAAGTAATACACATGCAGCCACAACTGAATTACTTAGAGATGAAATTAGTGCAGTTGCTAAACAATGTTCCGAAAACGCAACACAGTTACGCGACGAGTTTAAATTAATGTCAGCAGAACTTTCACGCACACTGGATTTGAAAGTAGACACGAAATTTGACCAACAGAACAGCCAAATTGACGAACGTTTTAATCACCACCTACAAAACAGTGAAACGTGTTACCGTAAATTTATACAGGAACAAAATAAAGTAAAGCAACAGGTCATGGAAACAATTAATACACAGAGACAGGAAGATAAGCGTAAATTGTTTACGAAAGTAAAAACATACATAGACAATAATATTGCTACAGTATCAGACGAAATCAAACAGTTGAACACCGAATTGCATGATGAAATCCCCGATCTTAAAACAAAAACAGACACACACACATTAGAGTTTCAGACAATGACCAACAGACTTGAAAAGTTGGAACTAATACAGGATCCCGATGCCATCAAAACAGACGTTAAAAAAGTGAACAAAAACACACGTAAAATACAAAAACAAATTAATGCTTGTGATACTAAAAACGATGATCAGGTAGAAGCACTGACTGAAAAATATGATGAATTGGCCAGTCGTATTGACGTTATCGAAAGTAATAATGACAACAAATCAGAAGATACGTCACCAGTTTCGCTTAATCAAACACCCGAATTCCAAAATTTACAGCAGACGATCAGTGAGATAGGTTCCTCCAATAATACGTTACGTAGAAAATTGTCATCTTTACAGCAAGATGTGACGGAGATGAAAAATATTTCAGCCTTTAACACATCACAGCATACGCCACTCTCCCAACATTTGTCAGACTCACACAGCCAGTATAATTTAGGTAATTTACAGAGAGTACGTGACAGCGACAGACAAACAGATTAGCATACAATCCTGAACCTGTTCAGACATTCAGAGACGAAAATTTTGATTACAAGCACCTTCTATCCATGAGAAAATTTAAAGTATTTAAAAATGACAGAACACAGATTCACCTCTTGGATTGGATACAACAATTTAGCTTTGCTTTTCCACCAACTTGGCCCATCACACACAAACTTGAATTTATTTGCAGTTTTTTGGAAGGCGAACCGGCAACTCGTATGAGACCGATCGCGAGACAATGCTTTTCGGTAGAAAAATTTCAGAATGCTTTTCGGAATCAAGGATCAATTAATTAGTTTACAGAATTATGAGAACTCAAATTTTTCCACTGTCACGCAATTTTTTGAACACATGGTCCAACAAAACCAGTACCTAAGTGAGCCATACAGTGAATCTGCACTTATCCAATTATGTATTTCTAAATTACCACGATCATTAAGAGTATCACTTTTAACAGGTCAGCAGAAAGAAAATATTTCGGCATTTAGAGATCTGTTACAGTTTTTGGAAGTTCAGCAATCAGATTATTCCTTCATAAACAAAAATTTTTCACATCATAACCAAGTCCAACCAACATACAGTAATTACGATCAGCCACGCTATTTCAATAGCAAAGGTAATAGACGCTCCAGGAACGAAAACCACCGGAACTTCAATAACAGACAAAATTTTAATTATCAGTATCGTCAAAATTATCAGCAACAGGAACCACATTTTAGTAACAATAGAGGTTTTTCCCCACAACAACAACAAAACCAACCGGTTAGCATACCTAACCAACAATATAATGTGCAAGGTCAACCAAGCTTTAATGTTTCGCCGCCTACACGTATAGCGTCGGCTGCGCCAAATAGTAACGCACAGCAACAAGGAAATCACTACGTACAGAAAACACACCATTTCAACTCCTATCGCAACGCGCCGCATAGCAATGACTATCATGACAGACGTAAAAGTAATGAGCACAATTTTCAGCGTTCGTTTAGTAACAGTCGGTCTTACCAGCAGCAGAATCATCCGTAACAACAGGTTATCATGAATGAACCAGACAGTAGATATCATTCCGAACGTAATACGTCAGGACGAAATAACAGAACGGTACAAATAGTCGAGATGCCACAGCATCCTCCCGAAAATAACAGCACGTCAGAAAGAATTTGACTAGATACAGTGCAGAATGAATCTTCCAGCAACGTAAGCAATACCTTTGACACACAGAACCTTGTTCACGAAAATGTTATTACTTTTGACGACATCCGAGACACTCTTTTGCAGGAAAAACCAGTTATTCAAAAAACCATTTCCCACCCTGTCATTGAAGTAAAGATTGGATCATCCAAATTTTCAGCAGTAATCGATTCAGGATCACCTATGTCAGTTATAAATGAAGAAACTTTCAACGAATGTAACAAAGAGAATACCTATCCTATGTTACCATTAGGCAAAACTAAAGTAAAAGGAGCAGTATCTAGTAAAGGAGTAGATGTAAAGTTACAGACACACTTATCATTTTGTATTGCAGGTCATACGTTTCACTCAAATTTTTGGATTGTCCCCTTATTGACAACAGACGTTATTTTAGGTACGAATTTTCTGGTACAGCATGACGCAATTATTGACTTTCAAAATTCCTATTTAATGTTAAAGGATGAAAATGTACAACTGGCTTTAGAATTTCAGCACTCTTTATCTGTAGAAGAACAAACAGTTAATCGTACAGAGGTCATTTCCGCATCACGTAACACGGACTGTCATTCCACATTGTTCACAGATACGTACGTACACAACTATAATACTCCAGACGAAGCCGACTATGGCGTTATAGAAATGATTTCTGATAAAGTTAAAACAGAGCAGTGCAAATACAGACGACGAACGCACGCAACTACGCAATATTCTTTTACAGCAAGCTCCAGTTTTTGACAACATCCTTGGTACTATGTCCGGTTTTATGTATGAATTTCAAGTTAAACAGCACGATACATTTAAAGCCAAACATTATCCCATTCCATACATTCACAGAGATCAAGTTAAGAAAGAATTACAAGCAATGCTTGACCAAGGAATTATTGAACCGGCAGTTAGTCCGTACATAAACCCGCTCCATATTGTTAAGTAAAAGGATGGTTCACTTCGCCTCGTACTTGATTCGCGTCACATCAATGACTTTATTATTAATGAAACAGATCGCCCACAGACACTAGAAGATCTTCTACAGAAATTTCATGGTACTGCTATTTATTGCACGTTAGATTTTAAATCGAGATTTTGGCAAATTCAGCTCCATCCGAACTGCAGAAAGTACACAGCTTTTCTCTGTTTTGGTGATTGTTATCAATTTTGCAAATTACCTTTCGGTTTAACAATTTCTTCAGCAGCGTTTATTCGCGGTTTGAAGACTATACTTCCGACAGAACTTAAAGACCGAATCACAACGTATCTAGACGACATTCTTATTGCAAAAGCTAACTGGTCTGAACGTAATCTGATTCTGGAACAACTGTTGCAAACTTTTCGTGCACATGGACTCACAGTTAATCTTAACAAATCGCACTTTGGCAAAACTTCCACAAAATTTCTTGGACATGTAATTTCAGCAGAAAGCATTGCGCCTGACCCGGAAAAACTTCAAGCTTTACGTGACATTACTGTTCCAACGACAAAGAAACAATTACGCAGCTTTTTGGGATTAATTAATTTTTCCGTAAATTTATTCATTACTCTGCTTTAGACACCCCTAGATTATGCTAATTGACGGGTAAAAAGGCTATTTGGTCCTGGGATAGCCAAGCACAGTCTGAATTTACTAATCTGAAAAATGCTTTGTTGAATGCACCACTTTTATCACACCCAGATCTTACTAGAAATTTTTCCATTGCCACCGACAGTTCTAACACCACTTTAGGCGTACACATTTTTCAGGAAAGTGAAGAAGACGGTACTACAGTAATTAAAAATATAATTAAAAATATCGCCTTTGCAAGTCGCATTCTGTCACCTGCTGAATGCAATTATTCTGTCACAGAACTTGAAACATTATGTGTTGTATGGCATTTACGAGATTTAGGCATTTTATTTATGGAAGACATACGACCGCTTACACAGATTATAGAGCTATACAGTTTGTACTTTCCGCTAAATTTACACATGACAGATTAAGCAGATGGAAAATTTATTTACAGGAATTTAATTTTACAATTGTTCACATTCCCGGTACACAAAACGATCAGCAAGACATCGCAACCAGCTTCTGCCAAGCAAATTTTAGCGTCATGTACATTCAACAATTTGCATTTGAAAATTTCATTTCGGCATCATTACGAGACATAGCACAAGAGCAGAGCAAAGACAACGTGTGGAGAGAAATTAAGCGCCTTTGGCAAGATAAGAATAATGTTACCATTAGAAACCATTACACTGTGCGTAATATTCTGTTTCGCCGCTCTCACCCGACAGCAACAATTGGTTATTATGTATTCCTGACGAGCTTGTTAACAATTTAATTTGGTATACTCATTTAAGTTACGCACATTATGGAGCCAGAAAATGTTTTCTTATACTGAGACAGAACTGTTATTTTGCGAACATGGAGAAACGTATTCGACGAGTTTTAGCGTCATATAAAATCTGCCAGAAAGCTAAATCAGACACGACTTCACATATTCCTCCATTACATCCCACCGTACGATTCAACTGAGACACATGGCCGCTGTAGACATTTTTGGTCCGATTCCCAGATCTAATAGAGGTTTTTGCTACATCTTTGTCACTGTTGAACTCACTTCGAAATTTGTTACCTTCACTCCGTTACGCAAAACTACTGCTAAATCTGTTTCGAATGCATTTGTAAAACATTTTCTATTACATGTAGGGCATGTATTGAAAGTAATTTCCGACAATGGATCACAGTTTCGATCTGCAATATGGACACGTATGTCACGAGCTAGAAACATTTCTCCAATCTATATACCCATCACGCTTCTTCGAACCCTTGTGAACGACTAATGAAAGAAATTGGTAAACTATGTAGAATATACTGCCATAAAAAACATATCGATTGGGATACACATGTACTCTCATTCCAGGATGTAATTAACTCCATACCAAATGAATCTACTATGCTATCTCCGACTGTTATACTGAAAAATGTTGAACCACCCAACAAAATTAAAGAATTAGTATCCTTTCCTACATCTCGTCGACTACGACACCATGAAATAATTGACATTGCACTCAACAACATCAAACGTGCCGCAGAGCGCCGGAGAAGACAGCAAAAACAGGTTTGTACACGCCGTGACTTTCACATAGGACAGAAGATATTAGTACGTACACACTATTTATCCAACAGAGGAAAGAGTAGATGCAGTAAATTTGAGCTTCTATACGCAGGTCCATACAGAATTCGCAGCATTCCTCACCCCAATGTAGTACAAAAAAAAAAAAAGGTTCAAATGGCTCTGAGCACTATGGGACTCAACTGCTGATGTCATTAGTCCCCTAGAACTTTGAACTAGTTAAACCTAACTAACTTAAGGACATCACATACATCCATGCCCGAGGCAGGATTCGAACCTGCGACCGTAGCGGTCCCGCGGTTCCAGACTGCAGCGCCAGAACCGCGCGGCCACTTCGGCCGGCCAATGTAGTACACGTCGAAACTTTGAGAACCAGAAAAACCAAAGGCAATCACCATGTCTCCAATATTAAACCCTTTATTGAATGAACATACTTTACGATTTGTCACACTGTAATGCCATTTCCTGATTTTTATATGACCACTTATGCAATTATATTTATATGAACAATTACTGATGATTATCATATTTTTCTTGGCAAGTGCCCGGCAAGGTAAGGTTAGCAGGTCGCTTTTCTTGTCGTTATATATCAGACCGTGCACATTTTTCATTTTTCGTGTATGTATGATTGTTTTCCTGTTTTGTTTGTATGCACTATGTAATCTTTAAGATATAACAAACACCAATTTTTCCTTTATGATATCTCAATATCTTGACTATTCTACAGTTTTTGCTACTACATTATGATACTCTGTGTACATTTTTTGCACTTGAAAACTGTCCATGTTTTTGACATAATACGTTTTCTGTCATGCTATGCTGTATGCTTAATTATATCACTGGAAACAAGTTTTTATTTAATGAGTATATGATTTAAATGCAAGATATTAATCCTTATTCATCATTTTCAGAAAGCAATAACGTGCAAAAGAAATAACTTAAACAAACCACAGTGGATTACTATGAAATGGGATTTTCACCATCAGAATGAAGGAAAGAAAATGCACTATCTTGTGACGAAGAGTAAATGAATCAGAATTAAGAAGCATTAACAAGAATATACTATACACATCGTATGATAGCAGTCTTAACTATTTATTTTTCTTTCAGAATACGAGGCGATTGGTGCAGGCTGTCGGATAGAACTACAGATGTTAATTTTAGTGATGAAATATGCTAGAAATAAGAAACTCTATACTATGAATAGTTGTATGAAGTAAATGGTAATATGTATAATGAATAATGAAGTGTCTTTTTTGCAGATGATAGTGAATTATGATGAATATTTACATGAAGAATATGCTAATATGAATAATGAGGTTTTTCTTTGCAGCTGATGATAGTAATGAAGTTATGGTAATATGAATAATGAAGTTTTTCTTTGCAGATGAGAATAATGATGATGTTTATATATTTACTATTAGTTAAGAGATGCTATGTAGTTATTTAAGTATTTGTTGCAGTTCGTTTTGACAGTATGTCTTATGTCGCATGGTATAATGACTGAATGTTTTGGAAAGGACAGCTAGAGTACATACATATTGAGTACACGTTTCATTACCTGTTAATTCGAAGTTCACTACTTTTCAGCATAATATGCGTTTCTTCTTTCAGCTGAATAATACATTTTGTATTTTTTCCAGGAGAAGCTATTCATGAAATTAATGTGCTATAAGTAGTTAGTCATTAAACCTGTTCTAGTACTTGCATTTTTTTACCCATTTGTGTGTGTCATTCATGAATGTGATCACATATACTCTATTTGTTTCATAACCTCATAACCCTGCTACAGCTGACTCATGGCGAATGACGTTATTAATCCATATTTGCAGCAATAAGTCAAAAGCAAATATTTTCATCCCCCAGCAATTAATTATCGATCCAAACGCAATGCATTGCTAGCACAAAAAAAAAAAAAAAAGAAATTACCAGTCCCAGCTATTACCGGTATACAACCAAATAATGCTACTAGTTTAAGATGTATTTCTAGTTCTAAATATAATGCAAATTTCTCAGATGTATTGAATCCATTATATCTATGTATTATTGGACCACAGACCTTGAGTAATAGTTACAGTGTGTTACGTTTTTAAATATGTCCTATTTCACTAAAATGATGAGTTCTGAGTAATACTGAATGATGTTTTGTAATAATGCATAAATGCTATGCCAATGATTTGAGTAAATAATATTTTTGTTATACTCTACAAATGCTATGCCAATAATTAACTCTCATTTTGAATGGTGACTTCTGAATAATACTGAATAATGTTTTATAAAACTATATGAATACTTTGTAACTGGCCAATGAATGCCACTGTTTCTTATATTTTAAATTTGTCTTATGTCACTTACATGATATCATATATGAATACCAGTAGCTTGATGCTACACTCATTAGCTCCTGTTTTAAATGATGACTTCTGAATAATGCATAAAAATGATTTGTAACTGGCCAATGAGTGTCAATATTTACTGTCATCAGATGAATTATGAATAATGTTCTGTAATACTCCATACATAGTACAGAAATGTTTAGTAACTAGGCAATGAGTGTGAACAATTCCTCAAATCGGTTGATAGACTAGTGTAATTCTCAATGATGACTAGCATAAGACTTAATGTCCTTCATCTTCTGACCTAATTACCAGAAATTACTGCAATATCCGTTTGTCCTGTCCATCCTCATGATCATGGAGCACTATATTTGGATTTTGCACTAATTCTGTGTTGGTAAAAGAGTATGGATTCTACAAGAGTGTGGTGTTGACACATCATGCTGTCCACCACCGTGAACGAGGGAGATGTTATTATGGTCCTACTGTTTGGTGTACCTAATGTACTACCAAAATGATAACATTGAACATTAATACAACATTTCAGTGTCTTGGCTACACTGATTAATACTTCAGGGAAGAGAACTTCAGATTGTCTCACTTGGTGTTGTGCTTCTGTAGAAAGATGTGGACTTTCAGTGCAGCTACATGCAACCTACTGTGCTACAACCATGATGCAATCCTTCCCTTTCCTTTCCTAGTTCTTGTAAAATGGTAAAAATATATACAGTGCGTGTGCACTTTATGTCACTTGTTAATATGTTTTGTACTCATTGCATATACATTTTGTCATTTCTTATACATATAGTGCGTGTGCACTTTATGTCATTTGTTATGTTTTGTACTCATTGCGTATACATTTTGTCATTTCTTGATATGTTCTGTACTCAGTGCATGTGCACTCTATTTCATTTCATGTTCTGCACTTATATATATGTATATACACTGTGACTGTAGACTTAGTTAATTAAGTAGATTATAGAAAAATTTGTTGCTCATGGCAAGTCCAATTGACTCACCATTGCTGCCAAATTTTTGCCCCCCCCCCTCTCCCAGTGGAGGGTTATGTAAGAGGTCCGAACAGATGTAATTTCGATGGCGCTGCCTACGATATGCAAGGTATAAGAGAATCTCTGACCAGAGAGCAGTGTTGACTGCAGTAGGAACTGTGTAGCTGTAGCAGTAAGTTGTTGCTAGTCTGCAGTCTGCTCTGGTCTGGTCTGGTGTATCGTGTTGGCTGGGCCGGTCGCGGTGCAGCGATGCCGGAGCCTGAGTATTATTGTATATGGTAAAAAGCAGCCTCGCGCATGTGTAGTAATGTCATCTCAAGTCCCATGTAAATGTTTTTAAAATCTCGTAATAATAATCTTTCTCATAAAAAGTAACTTTTAACAACCATTCATTTCAATGTAAAGAATTTACTAATTTCTCCCATCCATGATCATCCCGATTGCTGCAAAAGAAAAATCAGTTGCTTCCTTTCATAAATGACAAATCTATCGGCCAGCATTGCACAGGGCTGTGCCAGAAAACATTATTTTAAGAGCAGATATATATGCGTTATCCGGCGACTTCATTGAGGTAAGAATTTTTCTCTTTTTTATTCAGAATGATCTTTCAGGGCGATGACGCAGCACTGCTGACGTCCAAAATTTACCAGGTTAAACTCAGTCAGTTATTGAAAAGTTATAAGTGAGCGGCAATTTAATTGAGAGGTTAGTTACATTGTATTATTAACAGGTTACTGAATTTATTTTTTTTGTTGGGACGTTACACTGAATGTGAACGACATAATTATAATTTTTTACTGTTGAGAGATTTAGGAATTTTTCTGTTTTGAGCTTACATTAAATGGGAACGAATTTTGTGGGGAGATTAGATGTAAATGAATTTTGTGGGGAGGTTAAATGTCGATGAATTTTCTGTTTTGTGGTTACACTAATTTAGAATCATATTCATATTATTTATTTTATTTTGTGGGGAGGTTACAACCTCGGTCCGTTTCAGCACATAGTAAATCACCTACCACACACATCAACAGAACACACACCGGCTGAACTTATGTTTGAAAAGGTGGAGCTAGATGAATGGGCAAAACCGATACCTAAATTACGGCACAAAGACGTAGCCTTAGATGAGAAAGTATGGTGAGTGCTAATAACATTGGAAGAGCAAGCTCAAATAAGGAAAGGAATGTACGACAGGAAATTGAAAACCGTAACAGAATTCCAGATTGGACAGGAGGTACTACTAAGAACGCATCCGAAATCATCGAAATTAAAGGCATTGAATAAAAAGTGGCAATTGTTATATATTGGTCTGTGTATCATTGTTGACAAGCCACATCTGGGGTGCTACTTGATAGAAAATATAAAAAATTGTAAAATAAAAGGCATGTATCCACATAAAGATTTGCGAAAATATATTAAATGAAAATTCAAGTCTCATTCTTTCCTTATCTGTTGCATCAATAAAAAGCAAGAAGGTAGGAGGTTTGTCACTCTTTGACGAATAAACCGACTGCCACTCGGTTCCTCTCCAGCTAGGGGGTACAATATTTATATTTCCGGTGCCCTCTCCCTCTTCTATTATCCTGTTTAGCCAATAAGGAATGTTCAATTTTCTTCTACTATCTAACATGCAGAGTGTGAGATGCAGGCTAGTGAAAAGAAATTTTCCTTGTGTTTTGATGTTGTATTTTCTTAAGACTTCAATATCTATAGCAGCAAAGGAAACCTTTTAATGTTCCTTAAGGAAACACGGAATAACCAATAAGAACTAAAACAAATCTACATAATAGTGAACGAGTGAAAACCTTTGGTTACACTACATAAATGAAAGTATGATATACGATTCGTATGAGAAATGAACAGAAAATGCAGTGAAACAATATTTTCCACACTGAGTTCTTGACCACACGCAGGAGCAAAAGCATTACTGTAGCATAAGCGCGTTCTTATTTAGCGATAATGAATTCTGAGTGGAATTTCACATGCAAAAAATACGGTAAAATTATCGGTCACACGTCACAAAGGTAAACATGTACATGTCGTCGCATCAATAAAGCAGAATGTGGCTTGAAATATGTGTTCACGAACGTGGAATATTACGACGATTAACAAGCAGTGATGAAGTCAGGACTGTCAATGGATAAAACATCCCCCACACTCGCTCACAGACGAGCACTTGTAAATATTATACATAGTATGAAGATTTATCAAATGCCAAGGATAGAGTAGGTACACTAACGACGCACTACAAATAGCAATCCTAGAAGTAGCTTGATCTCTGAAACAGACCTTAGCAAATCCTCTATTTACCATGTAGTGAGTAGTGCTGGAACGGATTTTCTATGTGTATTTGTGAAGGTAAAAACGCGCAGGAGGTCGGGCCTGTAAGTCAAGAGAAAACTAATGCAAATGTTCAGAATAAATAAGAGATTCCTTCTAATTTACTTATTAGTGTGTAAGATGATGCCCAACACGGGCCTCATATAGGAAATGTGCATGTGACTTGTACATTTATGTGTCAACTTTATTATTGCCAATGTCGATGTCTATGAAAAAATGTATGTAGTATTTTCTATTGTAGTTGTGGATGTAAAAACGCGCAGGTGGTCGGTCCTGCAAGACAATAACAAGAAAGAGCAAACATTCAGAACAAATGCAAGATTCCTTCTAATTTACTTATTGGTGTGTCAGGTGCTGCTTAACATAGAGTCCATATACGAAATGTGAATTGGACATTTATTTGCCAACTATATTATTGTCCATGCCGATGTCTATGTAAAATGTATCTATCTATGTGTAGTTGTAGACATAAAAACGCGCAGGAGGTCGGTCCTGCAAGACGAGAACAGAAAATGCCAATATTCAGAATAAATGAAAGATTCCTCCTGATTTACATATTAGTGTGTAAGAGGGTGCATGTCATGGAGTCCGTATATGAAATGTGAAAGTGAATTATAAATTTATATGTCAACTTTATTATTGTCAATGTTTATGTCTATGTATGCACTATTATCAATTTTATGCGCAATTTTATTCTTGAATAAGAACAATTGATGTATGTATGTGAAGTGCAACGCGACGGACGAGTGAAGTGATACAAAAATATTAAGGCCTAATAATATTGAAAATAACGGCTGAGCAGTAATAAGAGTAAACGCTACCGTCTAGCAGAGTGAATACAGAGAGTGTGGCGAGTGTGCGACGGAGATATCAGAGGTAGACTTGGCCACTGTTTCTATGTTTCGATACAGTGTATCGATACGTGGAACTGTTTCAGTGTTTCGGAACGGCTGTGGTTCACTGTTTCGAAACAGTGGTGTTTCATTCCGCTCCTGTCTCGGATAACCGGACCAGATTCGATCTCGAGCCAGACAGAGAAACTGTATCGTTGTTTTAAAATATGGCTGTTTCAGCCCACCTGTGCTTGGAACGGACTAATTGTATCGATACAGTGATCTTTCATTCCGCTTTGTGTCGGACGAGATTCTGGCTCGGCAGAGGTACTGAAATACAACATATCACTTCATGAAACACTTCAAGAGTGGCAAGCAATAGCATGTAGCTTAAGATATCCGAAAATAAAGCTTCGTTTCTAGCTGACTGTCCTATTCCGAAATGGCTTAACATCTGCTTTATAAACACTAACCAAACAATATAATTCAAAGTAATAAACATGTGAAAATCATTCAGTTAAATTACACTTTGTTTATAACATACGTTTCTCTGTTTATGTACAGTAATCATACTAAGAAACGCAAGCAAGCCTACAACATTTTGAATAAAAAAAGGCGTAGAGTGACAGTTATTAGACATATACACAAATTTTATGTAGGTGTAATTGCAAGCAATCTGTTTGACATATCACTGATAGTGTAATGGTGAACGGGAAGGGCTGGGAAGCATGGTGAATTTATAGTAACGGTTCGAAACATCTTGAAAGACAAAATTTTTTTGTTATATTTTGTTATTTATTCGAATTATTTGGCGTAATTTGTGAGTCTATAGTCACTGTGCCTATTATCCACAATGATTCCCTTTGTGTTTATGGGAATTAGCAGGATGGGTATATTACCCATACTAACGGAATGTGGGAATCCCAGTAGCATATCCGTTGTTTCTGCAGTTGGCTCCCATCTCCAGATCCGTTCGTGGTGGTTCTTCTGTCTTCAGCTATAGCTGTCCTCAGCCAATTGAAAAGTATGAAAGTCATACGACACGAAAGCAGCGCATTTCCTGCAGGAAATACGAAACTGCCAATTTGGCGTAAACAGTGATAGTTTCATACTTTCTGCGATATGATTAGCGCTCTCGCACCTCATTTGTGTTTATATGACATACTTATACAGTAGACATTCAAGATGATAAAATGTGTAGGTTTATTAGATTACAAAACACAAACAGTTTCACTGTTTCGGAACATCGTATCGAAACATTACATTGTACTGTTTCATTTGTTTCGAAACAGTTACGTGTTTCAGTTTGCCCATCTCTAATCAGAGGAAATCCGTATAACGACGAGCTGAGGTGTAAGAACCGCTGAACTATAATGCACGACGAAAGATAACGCCGAATCCTGCAGTGCGGCTCTTATCTTCAATGTCAGTGGCCGAAAACCTCGCCCAGACGCGAGATGAGGTATTGGTGTTCTTCGGGTTGAGCGTTGGAGCTGAATCCGTCGTATCCAGTCTCCGGACTGGAGGGCGTATACAACACCGACTTCACGAGCCTGGAGCGACATTACAGTGTGGGCACGGGCAGTGCTGCTGCTCACGTGGCGCTTGCGTCACTGCGTCGGGAGCGTTAAACAATGAGCTGCTGCTGGCCATAAATGCAGCGAACAATGAGATAACGTGTGCCGAAAGAACAGCTTCTCAGAATGGCTAATGAACCAAAAGCCAGTGAGAAAAACAATTTTTAAAATATAGTGAAAGGACAATTTAAGAAATGTAGCATTTTCCCCCTGTTAATACTGCTTAACAAATGTAGGGAGAATTAAGAGACTAAGACGTTAGCACGCCATGGACGTGCGATATGTAATATGAATATATGTGAATGTAATTACGTGATATAAGTATATGTGAATGTATTTATATGTATGAATTTGTAATGGACAAGGAAATGAGCATTGTAGAGATACGTGTAGTAGCATAACGGTATTAAAACTCCATTGACGTGCACCAAGTGACTGAAATATGAGCCCCAAGGTAAATAAGGCTACTGTATACTGTCTCCCTAAATAAAGAGACTAATTTCCGACAGTATACAGTTGGGGGGCATTTGTGATAAAACTTTTGCATTTCTTTTATGTTTTCGTCATCTTTAAAAGCAAAGAGAAAGATGAAGCGGTAGCCCATCATAGAACGTTTGCCTACCGTCAGGTATTTTTGATTTTCAGTTGTTAAAAAAGAGAGGAGTTTTTCTTGTACCAGTAGGAGGAAGGAAGGATTCGCTCGCAGCTAGTGAACGAGTGAGCAGCACGCCATTTAAGCGAGTAATTGTAGACCGCCATTTTGGGGTAGCTATGAATAAGTGAGGAGTATGTATTTCATATGTGCACCGTTTAGAAAATACAGTATTGTTTTATTAACAGAAAGGTCGTGTGAGTTGTTATTTCAGATAGTACGATAATTATAAGAATTGAAGCCCCCCTGTGTACTTTGGAATATTACGAAGATCCGATAAGCTCAATGGGAACACGGACAAGACTTCGAAGGTGAACTCGGCGACCAAACGTAGCATTATAAAGAAGGGTAAGCACAAATCTTCAGCGGAGAAAGAAACTACTTCCCCCTGCAAAATAATATGAACTAATACGAACTTCTTTCCAGGCATAGCTCAGCTTATTGTGCTTGTCATACATGCCAAAAAATTAATCTCATTAATTCAATACATTTTAAAAAGCCAGGCATTTCAACATTTTGTTATCATCTATTCCATTATTTTATTATATTATAAGGTCTAGCGCCCGACACACACTTGCCGGTTTTTCTTGCTTAGACTTTTCTTGTCACTGAAAAGTCTAGTTGCCACTTTACCTTCCGCATATTGAAATTACATTAATATTTGAAGGGGCTAGATCCCGGCATCTGGTTGCTGATTTTTCTGTATTAATTGTTTTTAGTCATTAAAAGGGGATAGCGCCAGTTTTATCTCCTTTGATTGAAATTCGTTTAATATTTGAAGGGACTAGTACCTGACATCTTCATGTAAAGCTCCTTTAACATCTTTCAGGGACCCGTTTCCGTTTACCGTTTGCTATATACAAACAGTTTTTGACACTTTAAGGAGCTAGATGCTGACCTTTATTGATTATGTTTCTTGTCTTGGGTTTCAATGTAGGAAAGATGGTAACTTGTCTTTGGTTCAAAAATGGTTCAAATGGCTCTGAGCACTATGGGACTTAACTTCTGAGGTCATCAGTCCCCTAGAACTCAGAACTACTTAAACCTAACTAACCTAAGAACATCACACACATCCATTCCCGAGGCAGGATTCCAACCTGCGACCGTAGCGGTCGCGCGGTTCCAGACTGTAGCGCCTAGAACCATTCGGCCACTCCGGCCGGCCCTCCACTGCAAAACGAACTCCAAAGCTTTAGTCATCACTAATCATATTGGAGGTTTCACAATTGGTACAGTTTCAGATGTGATTGAAACCAATGAATCTGCCACTTCACAGTTCTTAGAAATAAACCTGAACAAGTGCACGATACAAAGACAAGAGGCATAATGCGGCGCACCAGATGCGACAGGCTGGCCTCACAAGTAACCACAACACCCTCCGCCACAGTCCCCAGAAGTAAACCTACTGACTGCTCGGCTGGCAGGGTACTGCGCTTATATAGGTGGGACAGCAGTGTCTGAAGCCATACTGAGAAGGGGGCAACCAAGTCGGGTAGCTTCTGGCAGCTGTGGGATATACATGACTTGCATTTGGCACTGCTAATATAGTTTACATGTTAACGAATGATCTTAGGCCGATCTTTGTACCTCGTATTGAAGAAGTCAAGGAGTGTTTGTATTATTTGTAGAAAATTGTTCTATAGCATCATAAACACACATGACACAACTACTGATCTAAGTTACTGTTAGAGTGCACTAGTGCACAAGACTTTTTTCATTTTTGCACTAAACTAAACAACGTTATTCCCACTTCAAAACTCTTTATTTGTCAAAACTAGCCTTTGTCTCATCTCAATACGAAGGTCATCCAAACGTTATAGTGACCCCCAAGAAGGGGAGTCAACATTATCTTGCAGTACAAAACATTTGCCATCCTTTGCTGATAATGCTGACATGTCATCGCACACTGGAGACTACAAGACATTTCTCACACCATACTTGGTCATTTTACGGAAACCTATCGTAAATGGTGTTGACTTCATGGTACAATAAATAGTAAAAGCTTCTGACAATTTAATGCAACTTGGGGATGTGTAGGGTATTTTACGATAGTTTTCGATTAGCACATTGAAGTATGCCACAAGTTATTACAATTTAGGTGGAGCATGTGTATTTGTAGAGCAGTTTGTTACAATTTGGCGTAACTTGTTACGATTTGTTATAACACGTTGAAGTATAAGATATTTTCTTATACATTGATCAATTTGTTACAACTTTGTTGTAATATAGCATAATTTTCTTACAATTTTGCTGTAATGACATAATTTTTGGTACACTTTGTAACAACTTTGCTGCAAATAAGGCTATGTAAGGGGCAATTTCTTACAGTTTTGTTGCAACGTGGGGTAATCTATTACAAATTTGCTGAAACGTAGTAATACATGAGGCAATTTGTTATAATTGTCCATTGGGAGATACAGTTGATTCCTTTGTTTGAGGCTTACTAACACATTTAGTTGACTTTGATATTGGTTTTAGTTGATAAGTTTTGGCAAGTGATGTGGGCATAAAATGTTTACTAGCATAGAAACATCAGCATATTCCCACTGACAAGTGCACTTTAAGCTCTGAGTCAGATCATGTGCCATGTGTGCTTTGTATTCTTCTAGGAAACAGTTCTACATATTTTGATAAATAATATATACAACTCTTGCTTTCTTTAATCTGTGGTACAAAAGTCGGCATGAAATCGTTAATAAACATGCATGTTATATCACTGATACCAACATATCAGCCAAAAGTACTGTGAAGAATAATACAGACAAATACACGTGGAAATATCGTATTTTAGGATCCATTGTGCCTTGCAAAAGTGCTTCAGTGATCAAAATGTTCATGTTAAAATTTTTATTTATCTGTAAAGTACATCACCATTTCCTTTCATAATTTCATTTCTTTACACGTCATAATACTGCAGTGCAAAGTTGCACTTTGGTACTACGCAAATACATAGTTTCAGCGATAGAGTGCATTAAAGGTCTTGTCACGAGACGGTAATCTTCTCCCGTAAAATGATGCTTGATCAGCTTGATTTTTGCCCACAGTCTCTTGTATAGCTAACAAAAGCTACGAGCTGCGAGCTTAGCAAGTTATTTTAGTACATCACGTGTTATATCACAGTTATAGATGTACATGTGTTATTACTGTTTCAGTTAATTTGAGAGTACGCGTTTAGGGTTTTAGGCCTCAGGTGGGAGTTACACGATCTTATCCTTTGGACATGTTGGGTATTTGCATATTGTATTGAGAACATGATAAAACTTACTTTGTATATTAAGATAATATGCACTCCAAGTGATACAAGGCATTAGATATCTCGTCACAAAGTATCATTCCTGTTGTAGCTTGTGTACTTAAGTACCATAAAAATAAAACATTGATGGTTAAACACGTTACCGCATGTATGTTAAAATTCTAAAGTAATACAAACAGTATTAGCGTTCAATAACATCGATTATATTTAAGCATAAAACTTCCATCCCCTCCCCCTCTATAAAAGTGCTTAACAATGTGTCAGGTGATGAGCATTCGATCTTTGTACAGAGAGTTCATTGCCTCAGGTAGATCTAAAATAGCAATGCCAATATCCTTTCGTAATTTCTTAATTACCAAAGACAATTAGGAGATGTGTACAATAACAAATTTTGCTATTTAATAAGCTATAGTGAGCAGCAGCCTTTTCAGTAGTTGCAGGGGCAACAGTCTGGATGGTTGACTGATCTGGCCTTGTAACACTAACCAAAATGGCCTTGAAGTTCTGGTACTGCGAACAGCTGAAAGCAAGGGGAAACTACAGCCGTAATTTTTCCCGAGGGCATGCAGCTTTACTGTATGATTAAATGATGATGGCGTCCTCTTGGGTAAAATATTCCCGAGGTAAAGTAGTCACCCATTCGGATCTCCGGGCGGGGACTACTCAAGAGGACGACGTTATCAGGAGAAAGAAAACTGGCGTTCTTACGGATCGGAGCATGGAATATCAGATCCCTTAATCGGGCAGGTAGGTTAAAAATTTAAAAAGGAAAATGTATAGGTTAAAGTTAGATATAGTCGGAATTAGTGAAGTTCGGTGGCAGGAGGAACAAGACTTTTGGTCAGGTGAACACAGGGTTATAAATACAAAATCAAATAGGGGTAATGCAGGAGTAGGTTTAAGAATGAATAAAAAAAACAGGAGTGCGGGTAAGCTACTACTAACAGCATAGTGAACGCATTATTCTGGCCAAGATAGACACGATGCCCACGCCTACTACAGTACTACAAGTTTATATCCCAACTAGCTCTGCAAATGATGACGAAATTGATTAAATGAATGATGAGATAAAAGAAATTATTCAGGTAGTGAAGGGAGACGAAAATTTAATAGTCATGGGTGACTGGAATTCGAGAGTAGGAAGAGGGCGAGAAGGAAACATAGTAGGTGAATATGGATTGTGGCTAAGAAATGAAAGAGGAAGCCGCCTGGTAGAATTTTGTGCAGAGCATAACTTAATCATAGCTAACCCTTGGTTCAAGAATTATGAAAGAAGGTTGAATACATGGAAGAACCCTGGAGATACTAAAAGGTATCAGATAGATTATATAATCGTAAGACAGTGATTTAGGAACCAGGTTTTAAATTGTAAGACATTTCCAGGTGCAGATGTGGACTCTGACCGTAATCTATTGGTTATGAACTGTAGATTAAAACTGAAGAAACTGCAAAAAGGTGGGAACTTAAGGAGGTGGGACCTGGATAAACTGAAAGAACCAGAGGTTGTACAGAGTTTCAGGGAGACCATAAGGGAAAAATTGACAGGAATGGGGGAAAGAAATACAGTAGAAGAAGAACGGGTAACTTTGAGGGGTGAAATAGTGGAGGAAGCAGAGGATCAAATAGGTAAAAAGACGAGGGCTAGTAGAAACCCTTGGATAACAGAAGAAATATTGAATTTAATTTATGAAAGGAGAAAATAAAAAAATTCAGTAAATGAAGCAGGCAAGAAGGAATACAAATGTCTCAAAAATGAGATCGACAGGAAGTGCAAAATGGTTAAGCAGGGATGGTTAGAGGACAAATGTAAGGATGTAGAGGCTTATCTCACTAGGGGCAAGATAGATACTGCCTAAAGGAAAATTAAAGAGACCTTTGGAGAAAAGAGAACCACTTATATGAATATCAAGAGCTCAGATGGAAACCCAGTTCTAAGCAAAGAAGGGAACGCAGAAAGGTGGAAGGAGTATATACAGGGTCTATACAAGGGCGATGTACTTGAGGACAATATTATGGAAATGGAAGAGGATGTAGATGAAGATGAAATGGGAGATATGATACTACGTGAAGAGTTTGACAGAGCACTGAAAGACCTGAGTCGAAACAAGGCCCCCGGAGTAGACAAAATTCCAATAGAACTACTGACAGCCTTGAGAGAGCCAGTCCTGACAAAACTCTACCGTCTGGTGAGCAAGATGTATGAGACAGGCGAAATACCCTCCCAATCCCAAAGAAAGCAGGTGTTGACAGATGTGAAAATTACCGAACTATCAGTTTAATAAGTCACAGCTGCAAAAAAACTAACGCGAATTCTTTACAGACGAATGGAAAAACTGGTATAAGCCGACCTCGGGGAAGATCAGTTTGGATTACGTAGAAATGTTGGAACATGTGAGGCTATACTGATCTTACGACTTATCTTGGAAGAAAGATTAAGGAAAGGCAAACGTATGTTTCTAGCATTTGTAGACTTAGAGAAAGCTTTTGACAATGTTGACTGGAATACTCTCTTTCAAATTCTGAAGGTGGCAGGGGTAAAATATAGGGAGCGAAAGGCTATTTACAATTTGTACAGAAAGCAGATGGCAGATATAAGAGTCTAGGGATATGAAAGGGAAGCAGTGGTTGGGAAGGGAGTGAGACAGGGTTGTAGCCTATCCCCGATGTTGTTCAATCTTATATTGAGCAAGCAATAAAGGAAACAAAAGAAAAGTTTGGAGTAGGTATTAAAATCCATGGAGAAGAAATAAAAACTTTGAGGTTCGCTGATGACATTGTAATTCTGTCAGAGACATCAAGGGACTTGGAAGAGCAGTTGAACGAAATGGATAGTGTCTTGAAAGGAGAGTATAAGATGAACATCAACAAATGCAAAACGAGGATAATGTAATGTAGTCGAATTAAGTCGGGTGATGCTGAGGGAATTAGATTAGGAAATGAGACACTTAAATTAGTAAAGGAGTTTTGGTATTTGGGGAGCAAAATAACTGATGATGGTCGAAGTAGAGAGGATATAAAATGTAGACTGGCAATGGCAAGGAAAGCGTTTCTGAAGAAGAAAAATTTGTTAACATCGAGTATAGATTTAAATGTCAAGAAGTCGTTTCTTAAAGTATTTATATGGAGTGTAGCCATGTATGGAAGTGAAACATGGACGATAAATAGTTTAAACACGAAGAGAATAGAAGCTTTCGAAATGTGGTGCTACAGAAGAATGCTGAAGATTAGATGGGTAGATCACATAACTAATGAGGAGGTATTGAATAGAACTGGGGAGAAGAGGAGTTTCTGGCACAACTTGACTAGAAGAAGGGACCGGTTGGTAGGACACGTTCTGAGGCATCAAGGGATCACAAATTTAGCATTGGAGGGCAGCGTGGAGGGTAAAAATTATAGAGGGAGACCAAGAGATGAATACACTAAGCTGATTCAGAAGGATGTAGGTTGCAGTAGGTACTGGGAGATGAAGAAGCTTGCACAGGATAGAGTAGCATGGAGAGCTGCATCAAACCAGTCTCAGGACTGAAGAGCACAACAACAACAACAACGATATGGAAACGTGCGTTTCGATAGATAATAAATATATTTTAGACACTGAAATACTGTAAGGTACACCATTATTATCAATATCTTAACACAGTCCGTAAAAGAAATATAGGTAATATTTAATTTGGAGAGTTGTTGGCTATTAGAAGGTACATAGAACAAGGAGAGCGACTGGCAGTTTCGTTTTAAAGGCAGGTTTAATACTGTACTCTGGCTGTTTCGGTTTTCATGGCTGGTAAATCACTTGCGTGGGACTGGAGCGCAGAAACATTATGTAATGACAGAAATAGGCACGGCTTAGGCAGGGACATGACGTCCACCTGCCACAGTCGGAGTCCCTACCTACAATCTTCGGAGGAAGGAATGGTGTGCACACATGACCCTTCAACCCCTTACATTCTTACTGATGAAGAGTGCAGGTGAGGCGTACGCAGGCAATCTCACTCTAATTTTAAGCGATTAGCAAGGCGAGATCAGCACAGTTGGTATACTCAACGAATAAATAAGATCTAGCAGAACCATAATATCTCGATACATCAGTCTGTATCGAACTTCGACTCAATTTGTATCTCGGTAATAGTGAGTTTTATAAAGTGGATAAAAATCCCATTTGGCCATGATCATGGAAGGAGGAGGTTCATTTAATCAAAACATTAGTTAACCCAATCATTTGAGTTCTGTATAAGATGATAGTTACAATATTACATTAATGCTGACAGTCTACCATATGTACCGTTACATTACTGCTGCTTTTGGTATTACTTGCATTATACAAGTGCTACTTCATTTTTAATTGTGTCAGTAGAACTATATTTTTAATAACTTTACCTATCCAGTGTACCAGTAGACTCTTGAGGAAGATAGTGGGTAACAGGTTTAGTTATTAATTAGTGCACATACCCCCTTTTTCAATTATGTGTCCGCATTTTATTACCATGTAGATAGCGGGGAGTGATTCAAGAGCATGAATGTTTGCTGATGCATCCATAAATGCATGTGTAATGTCAAGTTGTTAATTACCTATGTTTTTGGGAAAGAATGAAAACAAAATGGGTATGACGTAGATGTACAGTAGTCTGAAATGTGTTGTGCCGTGGTTGGTCAATGGAAATGATTAAATTTATTCTACTGTGGAACAGAAAGTCGATGCTGCCTCATCTGTATGCCACGATGGGCATCGTATCTTCGTCTTTTAAGTGAACGGTCGCTCCGTCAGAGCGTCACATTCAGGTTGCTGTCTGAGGTACGAGAATGAGTTACTTACAAAGGTAACTGATTAATCACTTTTCTTGTAAGTCTGTTAATAGTAGAGAAGTGTTATAATGCACATTAATTTTTATATTTCTGGTAAATTCAATATGGAGAGCAAAGTCTGATGGAATTTCCATCGTGCAATCATTGAATCATCAGCCTTTAGCCTTTAGCCTTTAGCTTTAGGACTGCTTATGTTATCATTATTTAATTACAGGTGCTCCTTTCTTATTTTTCCAGCAATTTGTATAGGCTCAACTGATGATTTATTTGTGTGAAACGTATTAGTCATTGCCTTCCATCGTCTGTCGTTGCTGGCCGCACAGACAATTAGCTTTCACTTTAACTCGGACATTTCATAGCGAATGAGTTGCGTGTTTTTGTGTGTACTGTACAAAAATATTATCGTGTGAACGTTCTTCCAATGAAGAATGATCTCACCGTCAGTAAACTGTATGCCACTGTTCTCCATGTACCACGTGGCCATGGCTACGCATAAAATGAGCCCTCATCGTTCATCAATGGCTCTCATTTAAGGCAGCATGCGTGTGAAAACATGCATTGAGAAAGAATATTACTGTGTGAATTTTATCGGAATCAAGATCTATTAAATGGTGCGTAATGTGTATACCATCGTCTTAAAAAAGCCATGTGCGCATGACTGTACAGACAATGGGGAACCGCTCCTTGTGCATAGCTGTCAGATCAGGCAATGTGCGTGTGTTAATGAGAATTTGATATAAATCTTTTGTGTGCGTTGTAGTCGATGCGTGGACGATGTAGCTGTGGGTAGGGTATATGAAATATCTCTACTACGCTCGCACGTGGTCACAACTACATAGACGATGAGGTTTCTTCTTTCTTGGCCTGTGCGATGTTGTGAATTCTGTTACGCTGATACATCGATGAGCTCACCTTCTTTTTGTTATTACAGTTTCTTGCTTAACTTCTACAATCAGTGGGTAGGTGTGCTCTCTCTGTGTACCGTTTGTAAATGTTCAGTCTCCGTTCTGATTGCCACAATTTCTAGTAGGCGTATGGTGCCCCAACTGATTTCTTAGGACTTTTAAAGTGATTGTATTACGGCCCAGCTATAAACCCGACCAATTAGTTAATGAGGACACTTCCCTTCCATATCCATTGCACTAAAATAAATAATAAGGAGACCATTTAGCATACTGAGATGCTACATCACGCCCTGCACCTACTATATGTACTTACAAAGTTGTATGCTTTGTTTTTCCACCACACACTTGCTTTCAAACAATAAACGTTGGCGTAGCATACGGAAAAAATCTCTGTTGCTCACGCACGTACTTTCGTAGCCCATTAACCGTAAATACCTGGGTCCTATTACATACTAGTGATGAGCACATAGTGCAAGAGTACTCATTGAGGATAGGAATGAGTGGCATAATCAAGCTGAGTGGCATACGACACATTTATTTCACGTTACAGCGTATCATATTACCGTGCTACGCAGATGAGAAGCTGGTCAGAGAAAGATACGTGCTCTAATTCGGACTTCTCCCCACAGCACCATTCCTACTCTATTTCTCCTCTCTAGGGATTTTTCCGAGTTACAATGAGAGGAAAACTGAAACAACCCAATTTATTGCGCATGTATGATTAGAGCAGAATCATACCAGAAAATAATGAGACTATGGCAGCTTGACTACAGTTTGTATATCCCGGCATGTCATGACAGTATTTTTAAACAAGCCACAAAGAAACTCAGTGGAGAAGCAGGGAGGAGCACAAACAAAATATGTTGCAAATCTGTCAACTCTCAGATTGAAGGATGTACGCTTCTACGAAAAAGAAGTTAGCTATATATGGGAGAACAAATTACAGCAATCTCTGCAATATTCTTTCGGCATTTTTCATCCAACGCACTGCCACACGTGTTGCAGCCATGAAATGCACTCACAGAGATTGGTCACAAGTGCGGACAATTGTGCAGGCCATGATCCTACCCAGTCATTAGAGACATCGGACCAACGATATTACGGCTGGTTACCTAACCCTCTCTAACAACTATAAAATCATACTACGTAAATCGGCATTAGGTGATGTTTGCAATACAGAACTGAATGTAGCACTTAACTGATGACTATTATCGTGTATATATCACAGACCTTTCAATGTCACTGAAATGAGCTTCATAAATGCCTTATCCTGAGCCCTGGGTTTAGTCTATTGTTGATTTCATTGTAACGACAGAGAGAGTGTGACCTGTAGAATAAACTGAAAATAAAACATACTTTCAATTCGGCAACTATTATTGTTGCAGATGTACACTAAAAAACAAGAGCACAGTTGGTGAAATACGTAAAATTTATTTTTTTGTTTTAAATAAATCAAGGATTCTTAATGAAAATTGAAAAATGAGTAAACACAAACAACATTAAATGAACACAACAAAAAATGAAACTCAGAACGCAAACGAAACAAAAAAAAAAAAAAAAGAAAAAGAACAAAATCGGAACACAAACAAGAACTTAAAGGAACAAACGAACATTTTTTCAGTGGGTGCAAGTGGCACCCGAGGGTTGATTACAGGGTCTCTCAGCTGCCCCCTCGACCACTACATGGACTTCCTCCATCTTGGCAGCAGCCATGAGACTTTCAGCTGTCTCCTCCTCTAAATCTTGATGGGTTTCTTCCATCCTGGCAGCATCCACTAGACCCTTAGCTGCCCCTTCCTCCTCATCTCTACATCCTGGGTCAATATCAGATATGTCCAGGACACCCTCATCTGCGGCTTCCTCAGTCTCTCCAAACGCTTCACACATCTGGGCAGCACCCATGAGACTTTCAGCTGCCTCCTCCTCTAAATCTTGATGGGCTTCTTCCATCCTAGCAGCATTCACTACACTCTCAGTTGCCCCTTCCTCCTCATCTCCACATGCTGGGTCAATATCAGAAACGTCCACAACACCCTCATCTGCCCCTTCCTCAATTTCACCACGCGCTTGACCCATCTTGGCAGCACCCAAGAGACTTTCAGCTGCCTCCTTCTCTAAATTTTGATGGGTTTGTCGCTTCCTGGCAGCATTTACGAGACCCTTAGCTGCCACTTCCTCCTCATCTCCAAATCCTGGGTCAATATCAGAAATGTCCACGACACCCTCATCAGCGCCTTCCTCAGTCTCTCCAAACGCTTCACACATCTTGGCAGCACCCATGAGACTTTCAGCTGCCTCCTCCTCTAAGTCCTGATGGGCTTCTTCCATCCTAGCAGCATTCACTACACTCTCAGCTGTCGCTTCCTTCTCATCTCCACATGCTGGATGAATATCAGAAACGTCCACGACACCCTCATTTGCCCCTTCCTCAATGTCACCACACGCTTGACCCATCTTGGCAGCACCTATGACACTTTCAGCTGCCTCCTCCTCTAAATCTTGATGGGCTTCTTCCATCCTACCAGCATTCACTACACTCTCAGCTGTCGCTTCCTCCTCATCTCCACATGCTGGGTCAATATCAGAAAAGTCCACGACACCCTCATTTGCCCCTTCCTCAATTTCACCACACGCTTGACCCATCTTGGTAGCACCCATGAGACTTTCAGCTGCCTCCTTCTCTAAATCTTGATGGGCTTCTTCCATCCTAGCAGCATTCACTACACTCTCAGCTGCCGCTTCCTCCTCATCTCTATATGCTGGGTCAATATCAGAAACGCCCACGACACCCTCATCTGCCCCTTCCTCAATCTCTCCACACGCTTCACGAATCTTGGCAGCACCCATGAGACTCTCGGGTTCCTCCTCCTCTAAATCTTTACAGGCTTGTTCCATCTTGACAGCATCCACAAGACACTCAGCTACTCTCTCCTCCTCTTGATCCATCTTGGCACCGTCCACCTAGGCAACCAAGATAGTGTTAGGTGTTTGGTTAAACTAGGAACAACATTATACACTAGAACTTACATTACGAAATAATAATAATTGGTAAGAGTTTTCAGACATTGCGGTGAACAAGAGGTTTATATATGGAGCATCACTGTTTTACTTCAGAGTCAAAAGAAATTCAGAATATGGATAGTAGCGATAATGTTTAACAGTTAGGACGTAAGATATTGGAATATTATTACTGCACAGACATTAGAAGCTGATGACTTAGTGTATGGTATGGGAAAGAGGATCTTCCATTATCACCGACTTCACAATAATGTAGCGCTAAGATTCTCATACTGGCAGCATGTCTGTAACTAAAAGTCTCGGGCCAACTGAAGAACAGGATACATACAACCCGTCCGCTCTGACCAATGACGTCAGAATTTTCCAGAGATGATATACTACACAGATTTAACAGCTGAGACAAGTGTTCAGAAACTAAGGAATGCAGGAGAGAGAAACAGGTGATAGACGTACATAACGTCCAGTAATATTTCGACCATAATGTTAAGGATATCACTTGTTTGAGTCCTGGTACTTGTGTAAAAAATAAAGGAAAACAAGGATAAAAGTAGTGGTAGCATAGAATACCTCAGTTGACATATATATGAGTTGTATCTCGAAATTCAGTCGATATGTATAGATTAATTGCAGTATGGGATACGAATTTAACGTATGTCAATTTCTTCGTTTTCGTTAGCATTGGTATCCTACTCTTCAGTTGTACTGTAGAGGTCTACGCTACTACTAACATTCTGTTCTTACGCAGATAGTATTACTAGCGAAGGCGGAAATATCTACATACATGATACTCGCATCCCATTTTTCAGTTGACCTATATAGGTCAACTGAAGGAAAAGATACTACTGCTAATGAAAACGAGGAAATCTACGTATGTAAAATTGGCTACCTGTTGACCGATGTAGGTCAAGTGAAGTATGGGATACAATTATTTTTGGTTTCTATACTAATAGTATCGACTGAAATTTATCACAGTTTTGCTATCGACGCCAAGAAAACCAATAGCAGTCAAAATTGTATCCCATTCTTCAGTTGAGCTATATAGGTCAACTGAAGAATATGATACTAATTAGTATTAGCGAATGGGAAATAACGACAATTATAACATGTGTATTCTGTACTTCAGCTGATCAATATGGGTAAATCACATGAATGTTTACACATGTCGCTGTTTTCGTCTAGCTAGCACCAGTATCCGGTACTTCAGTTGACCTGTATACGTCAACTGAACTACGGGATACGAATTTTACGTATGTCGGTCTTTTCGCCTTCAGTAGTGCTAGTATAGACTCAGAAAATGATACTACCACACGATGAAGAACTGTGTCAGTTACAAGCGTTATGTGGTTTGGGGATTCGCAAATAACGCAGAATTCCCCATATGCTCTTATTCCCTATCTGTTCAAAGCCTCTCAGATTGTGCATGAACAAGACAGGGATTTGAAAACCAGATTTTAAACTCGTTTTTCTTTCCAGGAGCAGTTATGGCCTATATCCATACTTTGTTGGATATAAACGGCTAATTGAAATTGAAGAAGCTGCAGAAAGATTGAAATCTGGAAAAACGGTCCGAGGTAAGTCCAAAACCCACTGAGAAATGGGAAGCATTGCATTACAAGACGAATGGCAAACTTGAACACATGAAATAGAGAGGGCAGTAGAGAATCAAACGGGCAAAAACTTTATTTCCAATAGAATTCTTGCCTAATTCACCAGCTGCTGCTTTTAACTCTTTAAAGAAGAAAATTAAGAAAGAAAAACAGGAAATGAAGCCTCAAACGTGAATACATACACGTAAAAATAAGTTTTGCAGTAATCTGAAAACGGGAAAACAAGGCTGGATGCAGAAGAAGTGCGAAACAATAGAAGCGTGGGTAACAATCGTAAAGTCAAATACCATATATGGGAAAATTATGGAAATCATTAGAGGAGAGAGATTCACATGCATAAATATCAAACGCTTATCTGACAAGCCGTTACGAACGAAAGGACAGAGGTCTGAAAACTGGATTTAACGTATGAATGGGTCCTACAAAGTAAACCAACTTAAAAAGGGAAGTGGATGAAGATTCGAAGTGAAATATGCTACACTAAAAAGAGTTTCACACAACAGTAAAGAACCAATTCGAAGAAAGACTCTTGGCGTGCACTACAGTGTTTCAAAATTGTTCAGATCACTGGTAGGGAACCTGAAAAAGGTGTTCCACGTGATACGTAAAACAAAGTTTCAAAAAAACGTAATACTCCCATTCCCAGACAGACCAAGTGCTCACAAGTTTCAAAGTTAACGGAACGGTCACGAAAAATCTAATACGAATTAATGAAGACATTGGTGGCAGAGGTTTCGCGGAAGTATGGGGACGAGTAAGTCATTTCCGACCTTAGGACTCTGAAGACAGACTGCTGCAGGGAAAAAGTAAATCGGTAGGAATTCCATTTCTGAGGGTCACAGGGATAAAATACAGGGAGTGATGTGGTCCAAAACTCGTGCATAAAACAAAGTGCAATTATAAAGGTCTCAGGATCTCGCAGGCATACAGCAGCTACGACGGGAGTGAGATATGATTGTAACCTAGCAATTCAGCAAGCAGTACGGAAAGTAGACAAAAATTAGGTATGGGGATTGAAGCTCAGGGAGAAAAAATAAAACTCTGCGTTCATGACATTACAGTTCTGTAAGACACACGGATTTCCTTTGATTATCAGTAGAACAAAATGAGTAATGCCTTGAAAAGAAATTACCTATGAATACTAGCAAAAATAAAAGTAGGATAGTAAAATGCAGTAGGATTGAATTAGGAGCTGAAGGTGGAAAAATATTAACAAATGACATTGAGAGAAGTAAACTGAGCTTTGTTGTTTGGGCAAAAGTAACAGATTATTATCAAATTAGATGACATGTAAACATCAGGACGTCAATAGCAAGAAAGACGTTTCTGAAAAACAGAAATTAGTTAACCTATAATATAAATTTCTGTTCTAGGTAGTCTTCTCGAGGTATTTGTCTATAGTGTAGCCATGTACATGAGTGGAACGCATGAAGATAGACAATTCAGAAAGAATGGAATATATAGTTTTGATATATTTCTCCAATAGAGTACTGAAGATAAACTGGGTACAGCGTGTAACTTGCGAGGAGGAAATGAATCGAAATAGAGGAAAAAGTCTTTTATCACACAATTCTCTGATTGCTGGGATCAGTTTCTAGTATGCATCGTGCGGATAGATAGGATCTTATGTTGTTAACAGGGTGATCCGAGAGGGTGAGTGGGGAGAGGAGATGGAAGGGTTGTAAGATTTGTACAGGTAGAGGATGACTTGAACACAGTAAGCAGGTTGAAATGAATGTCGGCTGCTCCACTTATGGAGAAGTAAAGAGCCTCTCACAGAATAGACCACTGGGGGAAACTGCGTCTCATCATACATCAAACGGGAGACCGCATCATCAACACCACCACCACGTCAAGATTTTCTAACAGTTGCTTGGCCCTTACTTACCAAGGGGAAATGGCCGTATTGATTTTATTCATTGAACAAGAGGGGCCTAGACTCCAGGGATATACCCTCACGCGAAATAAATTCTGTCGTGGTGCATTCTGGTAGCAGTTCTTAACTCCCTGTAAGTAATAAAACAGCAGTTCTTATAACTCCACATTCAATAGCTTCATTAATCTTGATGAGTAGACAAAATACCGTTGCCCAGTGCTCACTTAACAATGAGGGACTGGAGACCGTGGGATCCTTTTGCTTCCTATGGAGTAAAACCACCCTCAGACGGATCAAGGAAGGATATTGCAAGCCAAATAAAGCAGACAAGAGCTGCTTTTAACAATAGCAGGAACCTTGCACATCTCGTTTCATAGCCCAATACCTGAGGAAAGACCTCATGAAGATTTTGTGTGGAATGTGCCGCTGTACAGACGTGAAATACGGACAATCGAGGAGGCGAAAGAAAAACTAATAGCCTTCGAGATGCGGTTCTAGCGCAGCAGTCTCAAGATTTTCTGTGAAAAGAACATATTAAGCGAACTGAAGCACTGCAGGGTAGATAACGTGCAGCTATGTCTCCTAAAGCTTATTGAACGCCACATGTGTCAGCCATATGCTGAGATATTATGGTGTCATTAAAGGTGTTGCTGAAAGGACAGCAGAAAGGAAGAACACAAGAGACAAACCTAGTCTAGTATACATCAACCGTATCATGGACGACACAAGCTCCACCACCTATACTGCACTCAAGAAAAAGGTTGGAGGCAGAAATGCTTGGCAAGCTGCTGATAGCCCACCTGATAGTTAAAGACCAAAGAAGAAGAAGGAGATCATGATAAGTTTTGAAAGTGGAACAATTATTGGCAAGACGCTTTAAATGTTCGGAAATGGGTACATATTTGAGTAATTAGCCTGTGCTACATGTGAGCAGAGAAATTCCCCTACACTGTGTGATCAGAAGCATCCGGACACCCCCAGAAACTTACGTTTTCCATATTAGGTGCATTGTGCTGCCACCTACTGCCAGGCACTCCATGTCAGCGACCTCAGTAGTCATTAGACATCGTGAGAGAGTAGAATGGGGCGCTCCGCAGAACTCGCGGATTTCGAACATGGTCAGGTGATTGGGTGTCACTTGTGTCATACGTCTGTACGAGACATTTTCACACTCCTAAACATCCCTAGGTCAACTGTTTCCGGTGCGACAGGGAAGCGAAAACGTGAAGGGACACGTACAGCACAAAAGTGTACAGGCTGGCCTCGTCTGTTTGACAGAGACCGCCGACAGTTGAAGAGGGTCGTAATGTGTAATAGGCTGACACTATCTACACTATCACACAGGAATTCCAAACTGCATCAGAATCCACTTCCATTACTATGACAGGCTGGATGTGAGAAAATATGGATTTCATGGTCGAGAGGCTGCTCATAAACCACACATCACGGCGGTAAATGCCAAACGACGCCTCCTTGGTGTAAGGAGAGTAAACATTGGACGATTTAACAATGGAAAAACGTTGTGTGGAGTGACGAATCTCGGTACACAATGTGGCCATCCGATGGCAGGGTGTGGGTATGGCGAATGCCCGGTGAACGTCATCTGCCAGTGTAAAATTCGGAGGCGGAGGTGTTAGGGTGTGGTCGGTTTTCTCATGGAGAGGGCTTGCACTCCTTGTTGTTTTGCGTGGCACTATCACAGCACAGGCCTACATTGATGTTTTAAGCACCTTCTTGCTTCCCACTGTTGAAGAGCAATTCGAGGATGGCGCTTGCATCTTTCAACACTATCAAGCACCTGTTCGTAATGCACGGGCTATAGCGGTGTGGTTACACGACAATAACATCCCTGTAATGGACTAGCCTGCACAGAGTTCTGAACTAAATCTCATAGGATAGCTTTGGGATGTTTTGGAACGCCGACTTCGTGTCAGCCCTCACCCAACGACATCGATAACTCCCCTCAGTGCAACACTCCGTTAAGATTGGGCTGCCATTCCCCAAGAAACCTTCCAGCACCTGATTGAACATATGCCTGCCAGAGTGGAAGCAGTCATCAAGGCTAAGGGTTGGCCAACACCACATTGAATTGCAGCATTACAGATGGAGGGCGCCATGAACATGTAGGTCATTTTCAGCCAGATGTTGTGATACTTCTGATCACATTGTGTATCTCGCACACGCTGCTCTGTTAACCTCCTACTATGAGTAAATTTTTTGTGATTCCGCGACAGCTGTGTCAAAGTAATTTTTTTTATTACATCAAATCATAATTTGTACGCTTTACCTCAAACTTGTTGCTCAGTCTGGAACAGAGTATAATCCTCACTATTGTTCTAGCTGTAACTTAATCAGCTTAATTCTAAAGCAGCCTATATCTGTAGAAAACAAAGTAATTCCACTTTATAGACTAACATCCATTAAGGATGTGGTAATAATACCCTGTTAATTATCCTTTTGGTTCCAAACCCTATGTATTATGGTGTTGAAAACTAATGTGGGCATAGTATCTCTAGAACCTGCATGGAAACACGTGGGAAACCTACTATTCGCCTCAATGAGAGACAGTAATACTTTCTCATAACCTGGGCCACTGCACTTCTTATCAAGTTAAACTGATGGTATGGACTGACAATCCTTTTACTAGATCACGTTTGTTTCAATGTTCGAAGAAGTGTCGTAACAGAGCAAACCCCACGAAATTGCATCGAACTGTGCTCTCATTGTGTGAGCAGTGTTGGAAGAGAGATGACTATCTTCTTTAGGTGAGACGATCATTTATTTACACAGATGGAATGTTTATGAGGCCGAATATATCCTACTCAGTTGTTTCAAGAGATCATACCAAAGTACCGTTATCAAGCGAACGTACTAGATGTAGTAATTATACCATTTCAAACATCCGTATTAGATGGGATTCAATAACCTTCTTGTAGACAGCAATTGTTGAAGTGTTGTAACTGTTGTGACTGCCTTATCCGTCCTCTACCGTTTCGCATGTTCTCTGGTGGTATTCCTGGCGTTAATTATTCCCAGCTGCTGGTTTCACATCCACTGACTCTTGCGTAGCACGCAGAAGCGCTCTGCTCCACTAAGAGGTTTGGCTACTTGTACTTATTTGTATATAAGTACATAGGACGTTTTGCCTTTTATTGTGATATTTCTTGGCGCTAATGTGACTGTTGAAGGTGTGACTGACCAGACGAGTGTATGCTACTGTGGTCGAGAATTGCACTACACAACAGCCCGCATCTCGTGGTCGTGCGGTAGCGTTCTCGCTTCCCACGCCCGGGTTCCCGGGTTCGATTCCCGGCGGGGTCAGGGATTTTCTCTGCCTCGTGATGGCTGGGTGTTGTGTGCTGTCCTTAGGTTAGTTAGGTTTAAGTAGTTCTAAGTTCTAGGGAACTGATGACCATAGATGTTAAGTCCCATAGTGCTCAGAGCCAGCCACTACACAACAGCATCTAAAGAACTTCCGCTGTCCTTGATAGAAAATGTCAAAGGCAGCAATCGCACTGTAGCCAGACGTTCTTACCCTCACTAGCAACTGTATAATTTCTCAGCTATGATTCAGTAGGATATTTTGCCGAAATCTTACATCTCTGTAAGAGACAAGCCAATCATAAATGGTATTCCACAGAAATTCGATAAGTTGCACTAACTCGCTTACGACTTTGTCGCAAACTGAAATTCAGCTGCTGATCTTACAGCATTGCCTGGTACGTGCAGTACTGCTAAACGGATGTGTCTCCGACTGGTAGCAGCCTTGAGACCCGTCATGACGGAGTTCTACCGTTGGCGGACTCACAATCGTTGTAGGCTAGCGTCTGTAACACGAGTAATATTTGCCGAACCCGTGTCAGTTTTACAACATAATCTTACATTCCCTGAGTTGTACTTTATATTTACATTTGAGTGTTCGCACCAATGGTTGCTATTTTATTGGATTCTCATATCGTGAATCAGTCTGTTAATACTTCATGTAAAGATGAGGGACACCTGCATTTTACAGCCATTGAGATGTGTGCAAATCAAGAGATTATCTCGATTGATATCACTTGTCTAAGTGGCTAATTCTGCAGTGTGTCCAATCAGAGACGCAGCTGTTTCCTCATCGCTCTCACACGCATACTCTTAATGTTAGTAATAAGTCGACTCACCTCAATGGGGCCCTCCTGCGGCGCATCGACCAGTATTATATCTCGTTCCTTGAGGCAAATCTCTCTCTGTGTAGTCTGGTCGAAGTCTTGATCCTTAAACGGTGAATTATCTTCTACGACCTTATGTACTTTGAAGCGCCCAATAACGTTGACCTGTGGGTGGTTTGATCTTATAAGTACTTACTCAGCTAGGATGGCATATTTCTATAATACATAAAGCTTTAGATACTTCTCTTGGCATTCTTAAACAGATTATATATTAAATTAGCAGCCCTTAAATGTAGGCTATAAGAAGACGTCAGTTAAAAACTAAGTTATTAAATAAGGTAGAGAACTGTGCGATACAAGAATGACAGATCGATGATTAGTGGTAGGTTGACACGACTATTTCTATCTCATCCATGAGTAGTTACGCAGGCACTTGATAGGAAAAGCTGAGACGATGTGCCTAGTTTGGAATATAATTAACAATTTACTACCGAGGCAGTGCATTGTGCGAGAAGACATAAAGAGCCGGCCGCCGTGGTCGAGCGGTTGTAGGCGCTTCAGTCTGGAACCGCGAGACCGCTACGGTCTCAGGTTTGAATCCTTCCTCGGGCATGGATGATGTGAAGTCCTTAGGGTAGTTAGGTGTAAGTAGTTCTAAGTTCTAGGGGACTGATAACCTCAGCAGTTAAGTTCCATAGAGCCATTTGAACCATTTGACATAATGAGTTTAGCTCACACAGAAGAATGAAACCAGCCTCTTAAGTGATAGATCTAACCACATGAGACATTTTTCGTGGCCTGTTTTGTAGTTAACGTTCGTGAAGGTTTCTTCTTTACTGCTTACCACAGTACAGCACAAACTTATGCATGCCAAATACACAGTAAAGTAAGCATGTATCTCAAACCAGGGTGTTGTGCAAACGTTTTCGTAAACCCTGTCTGGTGCCATAGTCAAACTCCGTTAACTTCACTAACCCAACGAATCTAAATCAATTCCCAGCAAGAAATAAGAGTTTTTTCTGAAACTGACGTCAGTGATTTTCGTATCTAACACTAGATTTCCATATTATTTCCTGAATCTGGGCGATTGTTTAAATGAGTTGCGGGGAATCCTACAGACTGCATGTTGTACGCAGACCACCAGAAGAATGGAGCGTGTGTCGGTGTCAGGCCACAGTATACTGCATGTGGCGTGAGCTCCACGGCAGAGGTACTGTCCACGTCTGCATCCTAAACGATGGAAAGCTGATCTGTACGTGTTAACTTGGCGTGTCCACTAGCGCAGAAGAGGCATATCGTGACTTAGCAGCTACAGGTAGAGTTCCCATGTTATGGGAACTGCTAGGTCCACAACGGTGAAAAGGTAAGGCTGGAGTGGGACGAGAGACCATCTGGATCTTATGTCCTTAACAGCACGACTCCCTGAGATGACAGGCTGCTGCGAAGCTACCTGAAATTTTGTTGACTCTGCTAAGAAACGTGCGGGCACTGACATATGATAATGCAAATAAATTCTGGAGTGGAAGAACAGAACTCACATGTGTCTACATGGAGACCGCCTGATTGGCTGAACGTGACATAGGGCAGATGGTGGGAGTCAGAAATTGCCTGTTTCTCAGCTGCAGCACAATGAACCTATGACTGGTATGTTATGTTAACCTGAATAGGGAAGGGAGATTTTTGCACTGATACAAGGGATCTGATTAGCTGGTGCTCAGGAGAGTAACTCATTCATTATCCGACACCACGCACACTCCGAAAAGTAAATAAAATTTCTGATACTTATTGGGAGCGCTCTGTAGAGCAAACTTCCATCAGAGACTCACCAGCAGGCACATCAGTTCAGAGAGAGGCAAATAGAGTTTCGGCTCTCAGGGAGAGCAGTCTTCAGTATAGGTCAGATGACAGAGTGCTGCAGCCACTACGGCAGCCGCCCGCGGGCACAGGTCACGCTAAGAATGGTGAGCGACAGCGCGTTCGCTAACTAAGCTGCAGGGTGTATGTAAAGATTTCCGACTGACATTACGACTTTCACCGTTCAGTTGCGTTTACTGGTAATCTCGAACACAACATGTAATCAGTCAAGACAATGGGTGCAGCCCGAGTATTTCTGTACTTCTTTCATATAAGATTAATTTTCGGGAAGCACTGTGGAACTATTGAGAACGTGGTTGTTTTCCTAAACTAATCAACCAATCTTTGCCAAGGTATGGGTATTTTAGTTACAGTATAAAGTAAGTTAATACACTACTGGTCACTAAAATTGCTACACCAAGAAGAAATGCAGTTGATAAACGGGTATTCATTGAACAAATATATTATTCTAGAACTGACATGTGATTACATTTTCACGCAATTTGGGTGCATAGATCCTGACAAATCAGTACCCAGAACAACCACCTCTGGCCGTAATAACGGCCTTGATACGCCTGGGCATTGAGTCAAACAGAGCTTGGATGGCGTGTACAGGTACAGCTGCCCATGCAGCTTAAACACAATACCACAGATCATCAAGGGTAGTGACTGGCGCATGGTGACGACCCAGTTGCTCGGCCACCGTTGACCAGACGTTTTCAGTTGGTGAGAGATCTGGAGAATGTGCTGGCCAGGGCAGCAGTCGAACATTTTCTGTATCCAGAAAGGCCCGTACAGGACCTGCAAGATGGGGTCGTGCATTATCCTGCTGAAATGTAGGGTTTCGCAGGGATCGAATGAATGGTAGAACCACGGGTCGTAACACATCTGAAATGTAACGTCCACTGTTCAAAGTGCCGTCAATGCGAACAAGAGGTTACCGAGACGTGTAACCAATGGCATCCTATACCATCACGCCGGGTGATACGCCAGTATGGGGATTACAAATACACGCTTCCAATGTGCGTTCACCGCGATGTCGCCAAACACGGATGCGACCATCATGATGCCGTAAACAGAACCTGGATTCATCCGAAAAAATGACGTTTTACCATTCGTGCACCCAGGTTCGTCGTTGAGTACACCATCGCAGGCGCTCCTGTCTGTGATGCAACGTCAAGGGTAACCGCAGCCATGTCCTCCGAGCTGATAGTCCATGCTGCTGCAAACATCGTCGAACTATTCGTGCAGATGGTTGTTCTCTTGCAAACGTCCCCATCTTTTTCCTCAGGCATCAAGAAGTAGCTGCACGATCCGTTACAGCCATGCGGTTAAGATGCCTGTCATCTCGACTGCTAGTGATACGAGGCCGTTGGGATCCAGCCGGCGTTCCGTATTACCCTCTTCAACCCGCCGATTCCATATTCTGCTTACAGTCATTGGATCTCGACCAACACGAGCAGCAGTGTCGCGTTACGATAAACCGCAATCGCGATAGGCTACAATCCGACCTTTATCCAAGTCGGAAACGTGATGGTACGCATTTCTCCTCCTTACATGAGGCGTCACAACAATGTTTCACCAGGCAACGCCGGTCAACTGCTGTTTGTGTATGAGAAATCGGTTGGAAACTTTCCTCATGTCAGCACGTTGTAGGTGTCGCCACCGGCGCCAACCTTGTGTGAATGCTCTGAAAAGCTAATCATTTGCATATCACAGCATCTTCTTCCTGTCAGTTAAATTTCGCGCCTGTTGTACGTCATCTTCGTGGTGTAGCAATTTTAATGGCCAGTAGTGTACTTAATGAACAAACAATAGTTTTCTGTTCGTGTGCGCTTATGTTTAACATGACGTCTGTAGCGAAGTGTAACATATACAGCCCTATAGTGACCATTGTTTGATTCAGTAGTATCATAAACCCGCTATTTATATTCTTATAACGCCGTTAGGCCAAAATTTGTTAAATAAATTCAATTTATTTATTTTGGCCTTGCCCAATACCTTTAACTAAACTCCTGTTATCCTATAGGAAGCGATTTGTTAATCGGTAAGGTCACCCGGTACAGATACTTCTGACTTCCACAGAGGTATGTCGATGGCTTCGTCGTATCCTCGCAAACATTATTATGTAGAATCTTGTGCCAAAGAAAAGTGTTACTTTCAATTAAAAGTGAATCACGTGGAGTTATTAATTACCTCTATGTCAGTTGCCCTGATGAAACAATACTCGTTATACTGAAAGTATTTAGTGACACGTAGTAGATTTTCGCGCTGTTCCTGTATGGTATCAGAGCCCCTATATTTGCTGTATGATTATTAACGGCCGGCCGAAGTGGCCGCGCGGTTCTAGGCGCTACAGTCTGGAACCGCGAGATCGCTACGGTCGCAGGTTCGAATCCTGCCTCGGGCATGGATGTGTGTGATGTCCTTAGGTTAGTTAGGTTTAACTAGTTCTACGTTCTAGGGGACTAATGACCTCAGCAGTTGAGTCCCATAGTGCTCAGAGCCATTTGACCCATTTTTGATTATTAACGCTGCACAATTATATCAGTTCACACCTGTAATATTAGAGCCCTTTATATCTGTGTACATTGTCCTTGCTCTTAATTAGTATCTTTATGCGCTAAAACTTCAGTTATTACGCTGATCGCAGACGAAGTGGACATACAGATGGGATCACATCTGGTTTCGTCTTCGGAGTAATCCTATCAGAACCTGCACCAAGGCTCCTGGGCCATCTCTGATTCGCCCCAGTGAGAGGCAGTAACACATTTTTGCGAGTTATGCCATTCACGTCGTGTGTGCTCCACCGACTGTTATTACTACTATTTCACACAAATAGTCTGGCTAAGTTAAGTAGTTGCAAACTCACGCTTATCTCACCACGTGAACAATTGTTGATGGAATTATAATAAACCAGAAAAGACTGCACTGATACTCTTTATGTGTCAGGTCTGTTTTAAGAAACTTAAGTTGTTCTCGGTACGCCATTTGTGTCAGTCACAGAGGATTTCATTAATACAGTTGGAATGTATTCGAAGTCTGATTAACTTCGACTAATTCTTGCTAAGTTTTCTGCTATGGTAAGGTAGTCACTTCGCTTCTACCATGTACGTTAGACGAGTCATCACTTTCTTGCAGGTATAAATGATTCAAATGGCTCTGAGCCCCATTGGGATTTAACTGCTGAGGTCATCAGTCCCTAGAACTTAGAACTACTTAAACCTAACTAACCTAAGGACATCACACACATCCATGTCCGAGTCAGGATTCGAACCTGCGACCGTAGCGGTCGCGCGGTTACAGACTGTAGCGCCTAGAACCGCTCGACCACTCCGGCCGGCCTTGCAGGCATAAATCGCCGAACTGTTGTAATTGATTCCGAGTGCTTTATAGGTTCCCTACTGTCTCATAAGTGCCATTGATGGTATATGGGGCGTCATTGATATTCAGCTTGTGGTTTAGTACGGGGGTATCCTACTGAAGTGTTCAGTTCCGTTAATAGTCTGGGCTAATATCACTTATACCTATATCTTTACGTACATGGCAGTTTTCTCTTTGGTGTGATAGGTCCTGGCGCCAGTATTTGTGCTCAGTTAAATTCACGTCGGCCAGTCGGATTGCGGTTCTCCGTGTTTACATAAATCACATAAAACGGTTAACGGCATACTTGCGTTTAAAATGAGTCAAACGGTTTCATTCCCCGTCATTCCACACTTCGAACTACATCTATAATGATTTCGTCGACACTCGATGCCGTTCGCTAGTATTACGTCATTACCTCAAATCTGTGATACTGATGGACGGATGTGTCTCAGACTGGCAGTTGTGACTCGCACAGCTGCAGATCTATAATTTGTGTCCATGAAGCTGTTTGAAGCTGCTATGTTTCACACAAGTGTTATAATCGTAACCCGTGGATATTTTACTCCGGGCCTTACTGTCCCACAATAGTAACTATCCGTACGACCCAAAATTTACATCATTATCTTGTAACCAATCTATCATTTGATTGTAATAATGTGAACCCCTTAAACTATCCTTCCGGAATTTATAGTCGAGGAGGCATGTCTGCAGCGTCAGAAATTCTCGATACACATGATCTTGCAGAGTGGCTGATTCTGCAGTGAGTGCAGTTTAAGAAGTACCTGTTGTTTCTTAGCCCTCAACCTGTCTGTCCACCTCTCCCTGCCTGCCCTCCACGGCAGTAATGACGCTGACTTACCCCAGTAGAGCCCTCCTGCGGCGCGGCGACCAGTTTATTCTCACGTCTCTTGCGGCGACGGCGACGCTGTTCAGTGTGTTTGCGCTCGCGGTCATCAGAGGGTGGTATTTCTTCGGCTGCCTTTCTCTTCTTGACGCGCCCAGTTGCATGGCCCTGCGGATGGTTTGGTTTTACTGCCGCTTATTCAGCTAGGATGCCATATGTATAACAGAAGGAAACTTTAGACAACTGACTTAGCTTTGTTAAACAGATTGTATATTAAGTTAGCAGACCATAATTGTGTCTAATAACGAATGTGAAATGTGATGCTATAGTCGTTTGTCAAAAAAAATATATCAAATAGAGATAGGGAACTGAGAGGCACGCGAATGAAAAGGCTACAGAATGTTTTAATGGGGCATACAAAATAAAGGTTGGTTGACACGAATAATGATAAGGAATCTAGGAATAATGAACCCCGCACCTGAAAGGGGGAGAATGTGAAGGTGTGCAAAGTGTATAAACACCAGATTGTTGTCCGCGCACTGTGTAGTACACAACATATGAAGAAAGCTGAAACAAGTCGATAGATATCTGACTCGAGAAACTTAGTCATTGTCTATGATCCGTTTTGTGTATAACGTTTATAATCGATCTTTGTTCACTAATTGCGACAGTAGAGCAGAAGTATACGTACAGCAAGAACATAGTAAAATACGCAGGCAATTGTAAACAAGAAAATTTGATAGCGAGAACGGACATTTATTTTTGTAATACTCTCTGTTCCCACCTTAATTTCTTTCACTTGATCCTCTGATCGTCACGTGAATATACGTGTAAAGCTCTATGAAATCGCCTAGTCTACCCCGAATTCACATTCTGGAAGACTACACAAAGAGACTACGATAACATCGTTACCTTTTGTTTAAGAGCCCCTCACACTATACAACCCTCTGTTATATCTTCGTGTGGTTTGGTCTGGTTACTTATATTCTTATTAACTATTCTTCATGTTTCAAAACCTCATTCTGCATGTCGCGTTGATGGGGGCCACAAGCACTGGAACCGTAAACCATATTACGTCGCATTGGTATCGTGTGCATTTCTCCTGCAGCAACTGAATACAAGTTGAAGTCGAATTTGTGCCTCTTATTACCCACAGCATATGCCCACTGCAGTTCATAGCAGACTTAGTTTCATGAACAGGTATTGAAGCTCACACTCCGTATGATCGTACATTGTGTACTGGACACTTGAGGTAGCATGTCGAATGCACATGGCATACTGAATCGACTAACATGCCTTTATAGCTAGTGTTTTAAACGAGTGGTATATTCCGTATCCTTGTAATTTTACAACGGAAGTTTACTTTCCACAGCAATATCATTCCGTTGTACGTTCCATTTATTTTAGGATATTGTAACCATTGCTATTTTGTATTAATGGATTACAACAAAGTGAGTTCCTTACCTAGTCCCACGTGTAAAAATGAGAGAGCTGTCTGGGAGAGTGACTGATTCTGCGATGTATACCCGATAGTACTGATGTTTACTCACCTCTGCACGGCCGTCCTTCCGAGTATCGTCCTTGCTATTCTCTTCTTTCTTGACGCGAGGGGCAGGTCCTGGAGTCGGTTGACAGGGAAAGATCTCGAAGATGGACGGATATTCTGGCTCCCTTCTCTCTCTGAAGCGTCCGTACTCCATAAACTGCGGGTGTTTTGTTTTTGCTGTTACTGACTCATGTAGTATTGCGTATATCTAACACACAGGAATACTCTAGAGATTCGACTTACCACACTTGAATGGATTTTATATCACATAGGCAGTTCGTAAGTGTAAAGTCTGAAGAATGTGTTACATAGTGTTATAGGGAGTGGTTATAAATTAAGAAATCAAATTAAGTAGAGAAATGAGAGGTACAAGAGTGCAAAGGCGAGGTAAGCGTTTAATGGAACATGCTCAACAGGACTGGACGCAGGTTAATGGGACTGCTGCTAAGAAATCCTAAACTAGTTAACGGCCACTTGAAACCAAAACTTTTGTGTAGGAGCTAACTGTAGAAGATATTAAGCTGATTTTGCCAATGCAGTGTGGTAAACATAGATATAAAGAGATTAGCCCATGAAGAAGAGTGAAACCAGTCAAGAGACTCATCTTCCATAACCATAATTGATTAACTATGGCCCAGGGTGTGTGTATAACGTCTATGATGATGATTTGTTTACTAATTACAGCAGTACATGCGTATGCATAGATGTGAACACTAAGTACATAGTAAATTTTGCATGCAAATATAAGCAAGAAACTTGGAAACGAAAATGTAAAGTTATGCTGATAATACTACCCTAAATCATCTGCTGAATTTAATTAATTAATGTAATAGCTTGCTAATATCATATAAATTAGGTGTCCTGATAAATTATTAGTTGGAATAAATTTGGCCACATATAATAATTCAGATTCATCACACGGTGTAATAGTTTCTGAAATTGTATAGTTGCTGTAAAGTTACTACATCTTTTTTTCTTTAATGATTCACACCCATAATATTACTCCCTATGTACATCGTTATTCTCTTTAATTATTGTTTTATTATAGGGCAGTTGTTTCGTTTAGGTACCTCCCTAAGTAAACATACTTGATCTACCGTTACAGAATATCTTTCAATGGCCTAAATAGTTTCCAGTTTTTTGGTAACATCTAAGTTTCATTGGCAATTGTTCTTGTATGTTTATAGTTCCAGAACCTCCGCTTTGAGGCAACAAAGGCAGTATTTCTCCATCGAATAATGTAGCAGTGTTATCAAATGGAAAAACAAGCAAATATTCGTAAGCGCCAATGCTTTCAATCAAATTTTCCCTACTAATAAATGCAAGAAGCGTTCTAATGCAAACCAGACGAACAATTAGCCATTAGATCGGACCCAGGGGCCATAATTCCGTAATACTTTCGATTTCCACAGGGTTTCCAATAATCAGTGTTCTACCATGCACCAATGGTATTCTTTAAGGGAGTAATCTTAACTATCACTCGTTCTACGGCTCCTTAACAGCACTTGTGCTGACGCATTGACGATGACATTATGATTATAGCACAGAGACTATTTGGGGATATGTATTGACTGACAGAGTCAGTGTTCTTTTTGTGACGAAAAATCCCTTCTAGGACCTTTGAGTAGAGCATGACAATTCCGAAACAGTGACTCTTTTGCACGGTTTACGCTTTTGATGTTGAAACTGGTAACTCAGAATGCTTGTCTGAGACATAGGTAAGGCTTTCATCTGGGGAATAAGCCGACAAACTTTTTATTGTACTGGTTCGCTATCTTCAGACGTCGTGGGTCGAGATTTCCACCACACTATGTGATATGTGTGGCCAGGAAAGAGCATATCGTCTAAACCATTTCCTGTCTGTCTCCATTCTTGAATCACACTTCTATCGTTAAGCTCAGCTCAAACAGTGATAAAATAACTACTACTGCAAGCAATGCCTTCAGCAGATCTCAGGGTCGTCAATGAGGTCTGGTTTAACCTGAGACAGAAAGTAATTCACCCATTGTCCCATTCGTTCATTAAAGAATTCACCCTCGAAGGCGCTTACTGCTGTCGTGAGCCGAAAGACAAAATTCCACAATTCTGGTTACAGTTTGCCATGAGACACTAACGTGTTCATATCATGGTGCCTTTACTAAGATTCAGTTTCTGATTACGTGTAATAGGTGTAGGATGCCGTTTGGTCCACACAATATCTTGACAAGAAAATGTACCGTGAAACATTCGCCACCTCTGGTCCTCTCTGATGAAGCGCAGCAATATTTTTCACGATTTAACCTATACAGTTCATGTTCGCTACGTTTTCATACAAACTGTGCAAATAAACAATCTGCTTACAGGATCACACTTGTCTCAACGGGTCACTTGGGCTATTATTATTAAGGTAATCGGAATTATCCTCCATAACGGTTTCGAGAGAAAGAATATAGGGGACTTTTAACCAAGCATATGGAATCGCAGAAGCACTCTTCTTCCTTTTACGATCAACGTTCGTCTAGCTGTCGCTTTCTTGGACGCATTATTCGTTGGACGTTGTGTACTCACAACTCTCTGTCCATCTCCTCGTGCCCTTCACTCTATCTGTCTCCTCCCACCACTCTCTCCATCTTTCTACTTCTCGGTAGTCTCTCTTTCCGCCGGCCGCTGTGGTCGAGCCGTTCTAGGTGCTTCAGCCTGGAACAGCGCGACTGCTGCAGTCGCAGGGCTCGAATCCTGCCTCTGGCATGGATGTGTGTGATGTCCTTAGTTTAGTTAGGTTTAAGTAGTTCTAAGTTCTAGGGGACTTATGACCTCAGATGTGAAGTCCCATAGTGTTCAGAGCCATTTGAACCATTCTCTCCATCCATCTGCTCATCCTTTCTCAGTGCTCCCCATCTATCTATGCACTCCTTTCCCTTATGTCGATCTCCTGCTCCCCCCGCTACTTCCACTTCTTCGTACCCCCTCCCTCTTATTCCTTCTTCCCGTCCTTCCCTCCCTCCTCCTGTTTGACCGTCTCCTCCTCTTCCCCTGTTCAGTCCATTTCTGCCACCCCCCCCCCCCCCAATCTCTCTCTGTAATATTGAATTTAATTGATGAAAGGAGGAAATATAAAAATGCATTAAATGAAGCAGGCAAAACGGAATACAAACGTCTCAAAAATGAGATCGACAGGAAGTGCAAAATGGCTAAGCATGGATGGCTAGAGGACAAACGTAAGGATGTAGAGGCTTATCTCACTAGGGGTAAGATACATACTGCCTTCAGGAAAATTAAAGAGACCTTTGGAGAAAGGAGAACCACTTGCATGAATATCAAGAGCTTTGATGGAAACCCAGTTCTAAGCAAAGAAGGGAACGCAGAAAGGTGGAAGGAGTATATAGAGGGTCTATACAAGGTCGATGTACTTGAAGACAATATTATGGAAATGGAAGAGGATGTAGATGAAGATGAAATGGGAGATACGATACTGCGTGAAGAGTTTGACAGAGCACTGAAAGACCTGAGTCGAAACAAGGCCCCCGGTGTAGACAACATTCCATTGGAACTACTGACAGCCTTGGGAGAACCAGTCCTGACAAAACTCTACCATCTGGTGAGCAAGATGTATGAGACAGGCAAAATACCCTCAGACTTCAAGAAGAATATAATAATTCCAAACTCCAAAGAAAGCAGGTGCTGACAGATGTGAAAATTACCGAACTATCAATTTAATAAGTCACAGCTGCAAAGTACTAACTCGAATTCTTTACAGACGAATGGAAAAACTGATAGAAGCCGACCTCGGGGAAGATCAGTTTGGATTCCGTAGAAATGTTGGAACACGTGAGGCAATACTGACCCTACGACTTATCTTAGAAGAAAGATTAAGGAAAGGCAAATCTACGTTTCTAACATTTGTAGACTTAGAGAAAGCTTTTGACAATGTTGATTGGAATACTCTCTTTCAAATTCTGAAGGTGGCTGGGGTAAAATACAGAGAGCGAAAGGCTGTTTACAATTTGTACAGAAAGCAGAAGGCAGTTATAAGAGTCGAGGGGCATGAAAGGGAAGCAGAGGTTGGGAAGGGAGTGAGACAGGGTCGTAGCCTATCCCCGATGTTATACAATCTGTATATTGAGCAAGCAGTAAAGGAAACAAAAGAAAAATTCGGAGTAGGTATTAAAATCCACGGAGAAGAAATAAAAACATTGAGGTTCGCCGATGGCATTGTAATTCTGTCAGAGACAGCAAAGGACTTGGAAGAGCGGTTGAACGGAATGAACAGTGTCTTGAAAGGAGAGTATAAGGTGAACATCAAGAAAAGCAAAACGAGGATAATGGAATGTAGTCGAATTAAGTAGGATGATGCTGAGGGAATTAGATTAGGAAATGACACTTAAAGTAGTAAAGGAGTTTTGCTATTTGGGGAGCAAAATAACTGATGATGGGCGAAGCAGAGAGGATATATAATGTAGACTGGCAATGGCAGGGAAAGCGTTTCTGAAGAAGAAAAATTTGTTAACATCGAGTATAGATTTAAATGTCAGGAAGTCGTTTCTGAAAGTATTTATATGGAGTGTAGCCATGTATGGAAGTGAAACATGGACGATAAATAGTCTAGACAAGAAGAGAATAGAAGCTTTCGAAATGTGGTGCTACAGAAGAATGCTGAAGATTAGATGTGTAGATCACATAACTAATGAGGAGGTATTGAATAGAATTGGGGAGAAGAGGAGCTTGTGGCACAACTTGACTAGACGTAGGGATCGGTTGGTAGGACCTGTTCTGAGACATCGAGGGATCACCAATTTAGTATTGGAGGGCAGCGTGGAGCGTAAAAATCGAAGAGGGAGACCAAGAGATGAATACACTAAGCAAATTCAGAAGGATGTAGGCTGCAGTAGGTGCTGGGAGATGAAGCACCTTGCACAGGATAGAGTAGCATGGAGAGCTGCATCAAACTAGTCTCAGGATTGAAGACCACAACAACAACAACAATAAACATTGTCCTCGTCGTCGCACGCATGTCACTCTCTCTGTCCATCTTCTTCTCCCCTTTCTCCACCCTTCTCTTCTCTCCCTGTCAAAGTTATTCTCTTCCTCTTTCCTTTCGCTGTACATCTCCTTCTCTCCCTTCTCTCTGTCCATTTCCTCCTCCACCACTCTTTGCCTGTCACCCACATCCTCCTTTCCCCTTGTCTGTCCATGTCATCACTCCCAGAAGTATAGGAGGCTTGTGATTCTCATCTCACAATATGTTATTCCCAGATCATAACTAATATGTGTACCAAATACGTTAAACAAATAGGATGCGATTTTTGCAGTGTCTTTGACAGTGTATGGACATGACAATTATGTTTCACATTTATTTAAAATACAGAGTCCGCCAGAAAAAAAATATACACTCTTTGTCAGGCTCTATCGAGATGTCGATAATGTCGTTCGATTTGAGTTACGAGTGTGTTGTAGTAGGATCTTTGGCTCAGCAGGTGTTAGTACTTTTATCTTGGAATTGAGAAAAAAAGATGGCCAGAGCACGCTTGACATTCTAGCAACGACAATATATAGTGAAGTGATTTTTCAGGTTTGATAATGCCGTTGAAGTGCAACGTCAGTGCAGGCGGGAGTTGGAAAAGGGAACCGCCAACCCACCTAACAATTAAATGCATCATTGACAAGTTTGAATTGCATGGAAAACGATTTGTGATATTCATAAAGGAAGATCAGGAAAACATCGTACAGTTACAAGTCCTGCATCGCCGGCACTCGTGTTGGAAATTATGTTGCAAATTCTAATCAGAAGTCTGCTACGCAATGTGCACGTGAAGTGAGGGTTAGCAGTACACCTGTACGAAGAATCCTGAAAGTTGCAAAGTTGAAAGTTTACGTTCCACGATTACTGAACGCGATTTATGATGACGATCCTGATCGCCGAATGCAATTTTGCGAATGGTATCAGCAGATGGTAACGGATGACGAACAATTTGTGACGAAGGTAGTGTGTAGTGACGAGACGCAATGTAAACTTAATGGAACTGAGAATCTGCATGACAGTGTGTGCTGGACACCGGAAAATCCGCTTGCTTATGTGGATAAAGCGCTCAATCTTCCAGGGATCCATTTGTGGTGTGGAATATCAACCAGCGGCTTAGTAGAAGTCTCTTTCTTTGATGTTACTGTCACTGGAGAAATGCACCTGGAAATTTTACACATATCAATTTTGGCAGGTATATGCGCTCTTTATGGAGCTGATGAAGAGGTCTTCTACCAACAGGACGGGGCGCCACCACACTACCACCTAGCCACACGAGCTTTCCTGGGTGATAATTTTCCAGGCATTGGATTAGACGATGAGGGCCCATTGAGTTCCCTACACGGTCGCCAGATCTAACACCTATGGACTTTTATTTGTGGGGAACTGTGAAAGATAACGTCTATCGACGTAAGCCACTCACGCTGGAGGAACTTCGCCAGGAGATTACAGCGACATGTGCAGCGATCTCCACTGTAACATTGACTGGCGTAGTTGCGGCGACCGCTCGTCGTTCTGTTATGTGTATACCCGCCAACGGTAACATTTTGAACAATTAAAGTAACAATGTGCGAAACTGTAGGTTGTAAAACATATGTGATAACTATTAAATGTAAAATAACACATAAGTAATACTTTTCGTTCCTTAAAGTGTGTATAAATTTTTCTTGTGGACTCTGTACTTAACGTGTATTTGTAAATATATTTTACCTGTTTCTCTGACGAAGCTCGTCCTGCAGATTCATTTCGACACAGCTCACTATTTATGACATCAAATCTCCTGAATTATATATGACGTAAAAATAAATCATTTTCTAAGTACGCTCTACGGGATTTGTGGATGCGTCTGTGACAAGTGTTGCGAATGCATATGATAGTGAAGAACCAACAGATTATGTGGTGTGCGTACTGTAAGACCTTTGGTACACACACCATAAGATTATTTGACTAGTCGCTCTAACGAAGTAGGCGAGTGTCAGCAATATGTCTCGTGGTCTTATCGTGGCGTGTTTATCTTCTGCCGTTAGGTCAGACGATAGAAATGCCACTTGCACGCTTAGAGTAGCAGATTCACGGTGACCAACTTTAAACAGAACTTGATTAATTTTCACACACATTTATTAAAATAATAACAATCATAAACCTTTCTTAACTTGAGCCTGGATGCTACTTACAATTGACAATCTGAAGTTCCTTGGGTCTTGTTACGTTAATCTTATTCTCACATATCTCTAATACTTGACAAAGTGTCTATACATTTCTCTTCATGGCTATGTACAGGAATATGATAATCTTATTAGGTGCAGACTGAAACTTGACTATAGACTAATGCAGACTGACTAATCGGAGGTCTGTGCACTTGTTATAATACCTTGCGCGTTCAGGTATCACTGTGCGAGTGTGCTCCGTGAGGAGAAAAGGTTCTACGTTAGCAGCAATCTCATTGGCTACGTTACATATTAATACGCGGATCAGCGGAAGCAGAATTTGGTCCGTCTCTAAGACAGCGCCATCTTGTAGTGCGGAGACGGACGAGCGCTGCGCCTGCGCTGTTGTGCTTAGCGGGGCGCGCTCTATTGGGAAAGTTGTGAACGCGCTGACTACGTGGAACTATGTACACAACAGATTAATACGTCATGCATGATGTGTCAGTATTTCACGCTTCTTAGTCTTTGATATAATGCCTCCTCAGTTATATGTGGTACAACGATGGTAGACTCTGTGGTATTGTGAATACAGCCTGCAAAGAGGTGTCTCTGTACACAGTAATACAGAAGTAATAAGTTAAAACTTGATGCTGTGCGAACAGCGAAAATGTAGAAACGTTAAACTAATTTACTTTCTTCATTTCCTGGAGTTGCCAACGAGAGAAATTTGCAAGACACTGAGTGCTCTGATTCTCAGGTCAAATACTGAAAGCATGGAGTGTGGTTATTCGCGTGTTATGGGTTACATGGCTGTTTTTCTGTGTGTGTCAGAATGTGTCCCAGGGGGTAGGCCTATACGAGAAAGGAGCGACGAGGAGAAAGACAGTCGGAGAGGGAAAGGAAGAGGTGGACATCGAGACATGGCAGAGGAGTCGGACAGAGTGAGGGGAAGAAGAGATGGAAGTGAGAGAAGAGAGACAGGTGCATTGGACAGGAGATATTGTGAGAAAAAGATGAACGGAGAGAAAGGGGGAGGAGTACATGAACATGGTTCCCGGGTTCGATTCCCGGCGGGGTCAGGGATTTTCTCTGCCCCGTGATGGCTGGGTGTTGTGTGCTGTCCTTAGGTTAGTTAGGTTTAAGTAGTTCTAAGTTCTAGGGGACTGATGACCATAGATGTTAAGTCCCATAGTGCTCAGAGCCAAGTACATGAACATAGTGTGTGAGGAGGAAGTGAACAGAGCAAGACCGGGCTAGCAAATGGCCAGAGAGAGGTGGAAAGAGGAGATGGGCAGAGAGAAGTGGTAGAAGTAGACAGACAGAGGGAAGGGGCGTTTGGGAAGTGTGCATGAGGGAGATGGTGACGAAGTGGTCAATTGGAGAGGGAGAGTGTGTGAGTTAGCAGATGAAGAGAGCAGACAGAAAACGTGTGTATTTCTTCCATTCTAATAGTAAATTGGGAGAAATAAATACCCGGGCGCTCCCGTGTTCTCAGCCAATAAATATATAAGAAATGGCAACTGGCTCTCAAAACTAAACTGATATCGCACTAAAATAAGCAAATCATAATTCGCACAGATCAAATATGTTGTTCGTTAAAAGTTAAGTTTAAGAGAGCAATGAAAGTAGATAAACGGGTGGACATAGAACGAAAAGATTATAATAGATTTACGTGGCGCAGAGTGACCAGAAATTTTGATGAGTTAGGATGACTCCATTCTTACCAAAAGAAAATTGCGTAGTTCAATCTTTAAAAGGCATATGGAGTGGACAAGTGTGGGTGTATGTAAAGAATACAATAAAATAAGCGGACAATAACCTGTGATGGGTATAATATGTTCACAGTCATGAGAATATTATCGAAGGAAGCAATATGAAAAAGCAGAGAGTCTGATGACCTAAAAATATCATGGAGTTATGGTATTCCGTAGGTGACGGTTTTATATTTAGTTCTTACCATAGCAGAAATCACATACACTGGTCAGACAGAATATTGTGACCACAGACCTACTATACGTATAAACACGTCCAGGCAATAGCGGCGTCACACGGCAAGGAGTGACTGCTAGTTTGACACGCACTTGTGCATGTACTAACAGTGACAATGTTGTTCTTTTGTAGAATAGGGAATACGCGCGATCTATCTACGTTGGGCTGAGGTCAGATTGTGATGGCCCAGAGGCTCGGCATGACCGTGCCGGGAACTGCACGACTTGCCGAGTTTTCGAGAAGTGCTGTAGTGAATGACTTCAAGATGCAGCGAAACAAAGGTAAAACCATGTCCTCACGTCGTGAGGTTGGGCGGCAACACCTCATTAGAGAAGTCAGACTGCAAAACCAGGACAGGCGGTGAACTGTGACGAAACTAAGATCAGACTTTAAGGCTGCGCAGAGTACATGTGTATCTGAGTACATAGAGCACCAAACACTCCTAACGAATGGCCTGCACAACCGTCGACGCATGCGTGTGCCAATGTCAGCACCTGACGTCGGCAACTAAGACTCAAATGGGCACGTGACCATCGACACAGGAGTCGGCACAGTGGCAGAGCGTTTCACGGTCCGATGAGTCCCCACACCTTCTTCATAATGCCGATGGGAGGGCTCCAATCCATCTTCTTCCAGGTTAACAGCGCCTTGACACCTGTACTGCGGGATGGATACAAGATGGCGGCGGCTCCATTATGCTCTGGAGAACATTCACGTGAGCATCCATGGGTCCAGTTTAGCACCGTAACGGCTGGGAGTACACTGTTTCCAGACCAAGTATATCCCATTATGACGATTACGTTTCCCGACAGCAGTGGGATGTTCAGCAAGATAATGCACCACGTCACAAGACCAGGAGTGTGATGGAGTGGTTTGACAAACAACTCAACCCGCCAGATCTGTACCCTACCGGACACACGTGGGATGTGACCTAACGTGGCTTCAAAGCTCATCGCTCCCCTTCCCGGAATTTACGGGGATCGGGTGACCAGTATGTGCAGATGTGGTGGCAACTCCCTCCAGCGACCTATCAAGGTGTCACCGCTTCCTTGCCACGACGTGAGCTGCCGCTGTGATCCGTGCCAAAGGTAGACATACCGACTATTAGGTAGGTCGTCATATGTTCTGCCTGATCAGTGTACGTGTAAAGCCTGTATGTAACAAAGTTCATGGGCAACTAAAGCTAAATATATTCAAAACAAAATCCTTTTAAAACGTATGTTTATGATAATACTGCTGTATTAATTAATAATGAAAGCGAACAGACATTGTATGATTTGCAATTATTAATAATACACCCACTATTTGATTTATACGGATTTAATTGTTAGTATTTGTCCTGATATAAGACAAATATTTCAACTACATAATACTAAGCTCCTCAATTAAATATATGTTCATTCGCTATGAAAATATAGTTGCTTTATAAAGACGTAAAATTATCTTAAGGTGAGATCTGAACTCTTCGTGGGAAGTGATCGGGGATGGCTGAGGGCAATGAGATTTGGACAGTGAACCACCAACGATAAAGGAGAGCGTCTCCTTCAGTGTTCAGATGAACATAACATGATACAACAATAATAATCTTTGAAGTGCATAAAATAAAAAACTGAACCTGGAAAGTCAATGTGATAATGACAGCCATCTCATCGATTTTATATTAACCTTGAGAGCCTAAAGATATCAAATAAAGTCTAACAACAGTTCTCCAGAACTAGACGTAGACACCGAAAATGAGTGTGTGTTTATAAAGTCTAATTTAAGATTTAATATAAACCAGAAAACTACAACAAATAGTTGGAATATTGAAAATAACTCTCGCTTCCCGCGCCCGGGTTCCCGGGTTCGATTCCCGGCGGGGTCAGGGATTTTCTCTGCCTCGTGATGACTGGGTGTTGAGTGATGTCCTTAGGTTAGTTAGGTTTAAGTAGTTCTAAGTTCTAGGGGACTGATGACCATAGATGTTAAATCCCATAGTGCTCAGAGCCATTTGAACCATTTTTTTTTAAACTGGGAAGTTAAAAGAACAGATTTTGCTACTAGAGTAACATTGTTCATTTCAGTAATGCTTTAACATCGCTGTGCCGTTTTTGATACGTCTAGGAGTTGCTCACCATGTTCAGATCCATTATTCCAGCATCAAGGTCTTTCTTCCACTCTTTTCTACTTGTGTAGCGCTCCACATAAGGTGTCGCTTCCTTCGTTTTCATCGTTTTCTTCGTTTTCTTCCTGCAGGGAAGACACGAACAGCACAAGATGCGGCGTAGCACCTGAGAAGCCAAAACAAAATCACTATACGCGTAAACCAGTGCCTATACGTTAAGACAACGATGACGCCGCCTCAAACGTGGACTTCATAGAAGTCAGAAAGTTGAAGTTTTTTTTGTGGACTGGCTCTGACAAGGATTTGACCCTTGCCACAGTTTGTTGGAATAATCTCTTGAAACTATAAAATCTGCGTTGGTAGACGTATTTATTCCAAACGTTGAGAAAAAATGAATTGTATGCTACGATCAATGCTTCACGTTCAATGGGACTGTCGTGAAGTGCAATATCGAACAGTGCGGGTATGCATATGTTTTCGAATTGGTTTTATGTTACATCAAGTGAGGAGTTATGAGATACAATGGAGTGTCACACAGTATCCTCGTGCTTCGTTTATCGCAGGCGAACAGTAATTCCATATTACCAAGCCGTAATACAGTGTTAGTGTTCAGGACGTCCACCACGAATGGCAGCTGCAGTTAACTCCGAGATAATATCTGCAGTATCATATTAACAAGTGAGGTATATTTCCTTTTCCGAGCAGAGTTAGACACGAGAGACGTAAGTATTTTAACTCTAAGCATTATTTCCAATCATAATTTTCATGGTCCTTCAGTGGCATATTCGGTAAGCCGTAGACAACAGAGACGGCCTGATACAAGAAATCCATCTAAAAAATGTGTGTGCTGCTTCGATTTCCGAAACGTGATCCAAACTAGATAGGCATATCACCTGTAGAAGGTACTTTGTTATTAGGTCAGGCAGACTCGACTCTAAAGGGGGTGCCGCTGTCCTGCTAGGGAAGAACTTCCTTTTTCGGATATACATATTAGTTCCCCTACCCCAGGACTGCAGATATCGGTAGCACGAATTAAATTACGTTCTGTATTATCCACCCTGTTAGCCGGCTTTTAATACCCGAGAATCGAGATAGGTGAAGTAAGAGTGGAAAGTGCTGTTGCTCCAACTTGATCAACCGCTGGTGCTCTGCAGGAATTTCAGCGCTCACACCTCTATTTAGGGAAATTCGTGTACAAAAGACCCAGGACAGAACTCGCCTAATGTAATGGAAGACAGTCACCACATAGTCCTCAACGACGGCTCTCCTGTCCTGGAGTCTCTCGCCACAATAATAGCTCACGTAATTCTTGCCACCAAAAGTGAATATTTGTACTCGGTCGATATTGCATCAAAAATCAGGATAAGGTAACTTTTACTGTTATTTGGACAATGGAAGCGACAACAAGAGACGTGGAATTCTTTCCTAAAAGTCATTGGAACATAAATAACAAAAACTGGCACTCTTTGAAAAAGTAATAATACAGTTGCTGAAGTAAGTTTACCAGAGACCGGCTCAGTGTAAGTATCTTACTACAGATTCTTTAGAATATTAAATGCGAAAGACTTCTAGTATCAAAAGAGACATTTAACTTAGTTACATGTTAAGAACTGCGTGGTACGGTGGAATAAGGAATACTCACCAGTGGCTGCCGAACGTCGTCTAGAACGTAAGAAGGGCAAAATCTTCTCATCTGTGGAAGATTACCCGTGAAACTGGGATGTAAATGCTCGAACTAACATGTTTTAAAAATTGTGAGAACCTCTTAACTGGATAAATTCCCCCCCCCCCCCCCCCCCCAGCAGTCATCGCATATGATCATTTCCTAAGACCCCGACTCAGATTAAAGAGATAAATTATATACGGAAGTCCTCTTCGAATTCAGTCCTTGGAGTGGATTATGTGCACTGTCCTGTGATCTCTCTCGTGACAAATCGACCCTTCACGACTTTTCGACGAACCTTATCGACATCTGAATTAGAGTCTACTACCTCCCTGAACATTTCAAATAATGGTTCCAGTTCCCTAATCTAAATCAGTGCCTGGAATTCCAACATCCTACATACCCATTCCGTTGTCGGCTTATCGCCGTTTACTAAAAGAGCTCTTGAAAGATGTATTTTGTTTTGTGTTCAAATCTTTCCAAAGCGCAGTACCAAGTTTATAAGAAAAAAAATTACTCACTCAAACTCAAGAGGACTCCCTAAACGCTCAGATCAGGGCCCTATTCATCACACCAGAGGTTAAATCTCTCCAGTATGATCATGATTTATGGCTTTTTTCTACAATTAAAGATCAAATCTCCATGCCTCATGTCATGCAGAGCCATTTACACGTTCAGTGACTGTATGACTGCCAACGACCTAACAGATTGACTAAGAAATTTTCTATAGTTCTCTTCAACCCACTATGTAACTACGAAAAGAAACAGCATTAACGCAATGAGACCTGCAGCTGGAACTTGACGATGTGCACACTGTAACATAGTCTTCGTCCTCTGCATCATCGGTTAGAATGATCGTTGTACCATACCGCTGCGAAAGGTGCACTTCATCAATTTGACTTTGAACAATTCGGGTGCAGGCTTGTGCGCCTTGGAGCAATGCGATCAACTTACAAGAATGTCTTACTAGGAGAAGCTGTTGAAGCTCTGCTGCATGTCGACGTCAGTACTTCGAGAGATATTTTAATAGCCAAGTAGGGCAGCAGCCCAATACAGATTAATCATGCTCCTGCGAAAAATGAGGGTGTCTCCCACACACAATGTCTGCATTGGAAATGAGGACTGTTTGCCCTCTGCTAGTGAAAGCTTTAGGCTCAGTGCACAGTATCTACAGTTAGGTTCAAACAGATACATCCATAGACCAACTTAGAAATCCATTCCGGTATCAGATGTAAAATCTCGGTAGTCACTATTTACAGTCCGATGAAAAATTGCTTTGGCACAATGAGTTCCAGTTTCATTGCCTACTTTAAACTTTACTGACCCACTTTGTTCACTTTTACATTGACTGCTTTTAATTTCAAGAGACTTCAGCAGAATGATGCGTATTACTTCTCCCGTAGCTGAAGTATTCCTAAGAGCTTCGTCTGCCGCCACCTTGTTCCTATTTTACTGCAGAAGCGGCCTCACATTAGGTATTTATGTGAGGCTCCAGCACCTGCTGTAGTCTAGGAATCAAAAAGCGTGTTCCATTCTATTTAGACTAGAGTGTTAACAGTAAGATGAATACTCAGGTATTTGAAATTTTACGATAAGCGTTGAGGAATAAACGAAAAGGCATGAGAATTTCATTCCAATGGGCCCCAGATCATGTATGGCTGGCTAGGAGACTTAGTCGCAAAGCTGGCGAACAATTCCAATGGTTCTTGATGTGCAATGAACGTCGTTCTACCAACCTCAGATTTCCAGCTGTGGGCGACACTGCGATCCGGCCAGTAATTAGAAGGTTCTGCTGTCTTCGAGACTTTCAGCCTAGCAGGAAGCTGAAAACTATCTAGGTACTTATTCGTATGAACCATAAGTTCATCCTAACCACTTACATTTGGTAGATGTCAGGGATATGCGTTTCTGCGAGAGTCAGAACACACAAGAAAGAAGGAGACCCAAGTAGCCATCTGTTTACCTACAAATACTTGGAAATACATCAAAACTCTTTGGTGCAAAACCTTGTGAAATTGATGATTCCCATTCCAACAAGTGCTCATGTTTTGTTATATCATAGGGATCCTCAAATATCTTCCCCACTCCTTCTGATGCGTTTACGCTACATACTAATTTTATTTTCTTCTAGCTCAGAAAAGTAAGTAAATTCGCTGTCCTCGATTGTGGCTTCTCCTTAACACCACGTGCTTTCTGTTCATCACGCACTTTTGTTTCTGCAAGTTCCCAGTAGGTTGACTGAAGAAACATGTTTATCGCAGCGTTAGCATGGTTTTAAGAAATAGAGGTAATTTCTGTACTTTTGGACTGGATTGACTATAGAAAATGCTTCAGAATCTTAATATACCCTGCGCTCTAGAGAAAGAGATCCTTAATTTCCTCAAAACAACACAGCGATGCTGTTTATAGGTGTAGCGCTATGTCTCCATTCGGCACATTCACAGCAGAGAATATTAGACGTAGAAGAGAGCGAAGAAGAGAAGACGGAATATGATGACAAAGATTACGCATTTCCAATGAAGTAAAGCACCAGAACACCAAAGCCTATGCCAACGGAACATTAAGGATGTTTCATATAGTACATCTACCTGAGACGTTGAATAAAACTTGTAAAAGTTCATTCTGATTGCGTTGCCTGGTTTTAAGGATACCTGTCTGAAGTCAGGCATAGAGATTTGGCTTTTAAGCGTAGAAAACGGCATAAATCATCCGCACACTGGAGAGTTTTAACCTCTGGTGTAATGATGTTCGTCCGCAGCTCGTGGTCGTGCGGTAGCGTTCTCGCTTCCCACGCTCGGGTTCCCGGGTTCGATTCCCGGCGGGGTCAGGGATTTTCTCTGCCTCGTGATGACTGGGTGTTGTGTGTTGTCCTTACGTTAGTTAGGTTTATGTAGTTCTAAGTTCTAGGGGACTGATGACCATAGATGTTAAGTCCCATAGTGCTCAGAGCCATTTGAACCAATGATGTTCTTCACATCATATTTGTGTAGTGCACTAAATGCAAAATATGTTTTCGTTTCAGAGAAAGAGAAAGAAGGAACTATTTTTTCAGTTCCATAACAAATAGAGTCAACGACCTTGCCGCAGTCAAGACGCCTGTTCCCGTCAGATCACCGAAGTCAAGCGCTGTCGGGCTGGGCTAGCACTTGGATGGGTGACCATCCGGTCTGCCGTGCGCTGTTGGCAAGCGGGGTGCACTCAGCCCTAGTGAGGCAAACTGAAGAGCTACTTGTTTGAGAAGTAGCGGCTCCGGTCTTGTAAACTGACACACGCCCGGGAGAGCGGTGTGCTGACCCCATGCCCCTCCATATCCGCATGCAGTGACGCCTGTGGACTTAGGATGACACGGCGGCCAGTCGGTACCGTTGAGCCTTCATAGCCTGTTCGGATAAAGAGAGAGAGAGAGAGAGAGAGAGAGAGAGAGAGAGAGAGAGAGAGAGAGAGAGAGAGAGAGAGAGAGAGAGAGAGAGAGAGAGAGAGATAACAAATAGAAGAAACAATTTAAAGGACCATATACATAGGGACTTGCAAAAGGAAGTGACACATGTCGGCCCATGCTTGTGCAAACAAGTGTGACGCGTTGTCAGAAGACAGTACACGCTCTGGGTATCTTGCAGACACAGTTCGCCAGTGATGCAGATAACAAGTGAGAGTGAAATCACGCGACAGCTGGACACGTACTCCAAGTTTGAATTACGCGGGACAGTAAGATCATTGTGGGCATAACGTCTGACACACAGGTTAGCCGTGATTTCTGACGCTGTATGGACTGCATTCAACATCGCTTTTAGCAACAGTGAAATTCCGCCAACAGTTTGACCAAATCCGGACAGATGAGGGTCATGCTGATCGCCAATGGAGGCAATCGACTTGTACGTCTACCATAGACGACAATGTGAAGGTTTCGAGGAACTGATTCACACCAATCACAAATTTTCCGACGATGAAGACATTTACACAGCTGTTCTACAATGGCTGCGTAGCCAGGAGTGGGTTTCTATAGTCGAGGAAGTGAGCGACTGATTAAACGTTTCGAGTCTTGTTTACAGAGCTTTGTTACTGTGTTGCAAAACATTGTCATGCATCTGTGTTTGTTTGAAGTTTAATGCAGCAATCAATATAATATACTTGGCGTGACGTAACAACGTGCAACGTACTTCCTGTTGGCGCTGGAGTGAACAATCTTCTGATAGTATTTTATGACATAATAATTAACTAACATTTTGCGGTACTTACGTAAAAATGTTTATATATTTCAGTTGTCAGATTACAAATAAAATATCTAAAGATAAACCGTGAAATATGTCATTATTAGGATGTAAAATGAGTTTGATGAATGATGTAGCAAAAATGGCTCTGAGCACTATGGGACTCAACATCTTAGGTCATAAGTCCCCTAGAACTTAGAACTACTTAAACCTAACTAACCTAAGGACATCACACACACCCATGCCCGAGGCAGGATTCGAACCTGCGACCGTAGCAGTCCCGCTGTTCCGGACTGCAGCGCCAGAACCGCTAGACCACCGCGGCCGGCTGATGTAACATATATGAGTCTACTTGCCCTAATACTTTTATGATTCAAAAGAATTTTTTTTAAATTTGTTATTTCAGTCTTATTCGGTCCCAGAACATTTAATTGACAACCAATACAAAATTTGCGTTCCCAAAACCCAAGCTCAGAACCGAGTAGAATAAATAAAGCTCCTGTTTGAAATTTTAGGCTCTCCCGGAGTAATCAGAATCGAAAGTCTCCTCAGAGGCCTGTATATTACGAAGACCTGCAATGTTGGCATCAGTTTTCAACAGGACTCAGCAACAGGGGTTCTGATAAGGATGGGGAACAACTGGATGGCCGAAATACTGAATGAAGTTGATTTTATAATGCGGCAGCCAACCTGAGGTGTCATTCAAGAAAGCCCATATTTGCTTTAGACGAAATAATTGTGTGGTTGTACGAAATATGGTTCTTTATTTATAAGTGAATACTCTTGTTAATCTCTGTGTGTATGCATTTCATTCTCTCTTGAATACTACTTCGTGTTTTCTGACTACATTTGATATGTGAAGATTCCTTAGCTCTAAGTATTGATCATATGTGAAACAGCAAATTAATTTAAAACCATTGTATACATTATTTATACTATGTTTTCTCTGCGTGCGGCTGGTCCCGGCGGAGGTTCGAGTCCTCCCTCGGGCATGGGTGTGTGTGTTTGTCCTTAGGATAATTTAGCTTAAGTAGTGTGTAAGCTTAGGGACTGATGACCTTAGCAGTTAAGTCCCATAAGATTTCACACACATTTGAACATTTTTTTCTGCATATATGAGTTGACATTTGTACCACGCAGTTTGCAGTGTGGCTCTGTAAACGCAAGCGAAATAATGTAGTAATAATAAAATTAATAAAAATGAAACAAAGTAAATGCTGTGTGTGTGTGTGTATGTGTATGTGTGTGTGTGTGTGTGTGTGTGTGTGTGTGTGTGTGTGTGTGTGTGTGTTGGCTGTCCTACCTAGTCTTCTTCATATAACTCCATACTTTACTTCCTCTGCTCCCCGGTTGTTTAAAGTCGACTTGAGAGCTAATATGAGAGGACTAACAAGAATGTCGTTAGATTAACGAGCCCAAGAGGGAAAGGAAACCGGTGCATCAAATGTATCTAATGCCTAGCAGCGCCTAGCAACCCACATGTCTTACTGAGATACAAAGTATTCTTTGAGTTATGGCCGAGAAAGAAGAGAAGGCCGTGTTGACGAAGTAGTTAACGCGCTGGAGCTTCAGACATCTCGAGCTGCTGAGATCCTCATGAAACGTTTTCACCTGAATTTTATTCATTTTGCCAGTCCACTTCAAGCAGGTGCCGGAATGGTTCACCTGAAAAGGTTATGATCCGTTTATTGGTACACCTTTGTCCGATCCGAACGTCGACGAGACGTCAAAAGCAAAATTTCGTTTCTACTTATCTAGTACATCACAAAGTTGAATAAAGTTTGAGCGCGGTTCTAGAAATCCCTTTAATCAGTTGGCAACTTTTTGGATTCTTAATCGATAGCTTGGATATAGAGTAATCAAGTTTGCATCATCTTAATTCCTTCCTTCAGTCTACTAAAAACTTTCACTATTTTATTTAGAGTTGAAAGTAAAGAATAAAGGTAATGCCTCATAGGGTAAAACTGCCAAGGTTATCATTGATATTCATCCAACTTTTTTGAGTTCATGTTGTATCCCTGAAGTACTAGACGTACCCTAGCAGCAGTAACTCTAATCAGTTTCTTTCACTGAATAATTCAATTACGAATCCATCGTGATCAAACATTTGAGACTCGAAAAATAAGTTCTAGTTGCGTTTACTGTATGTCCTTGTCCGTGTAACACCAATTCTCAATTTGCTCCCGTCGCAGAATGAGGAAATTCTGTGGTCTTTCAGCTCTTTTTGTGTAGTCATAGATCTTGTAATTTATATGCACATCACACTTAAGCACGTTTACATAATTATATTTCAGTTACGCCTTTCTTGTTATTGATATAACACTGCCTCCAAATTAGAACACTGAAGATTGTAAACTCGGCAACACGCAAATAAAAGTTAGAAAATCTAAATTGTGTCGTTATTGCTCATACTTACACCCAAACCTCCAGATATCAGACTCTCAGATTGGTACCAAACGTTGTGTGTCACTAGAGTACCAACCAAAACATCGATTTAGTTTGTGCTGGGTGCTGTCGTCCAATAGAACATTCATAAACGATAATTAAAATTAACACCAGCACAATAGAGTATAGCAGAAGCGTATCTGTGAGAGAACGCCAGAGAGAGGCGTGGTAGGTGAGTGGGTAAGGCGTTAGCTCCTCGTCTTAAACGTCCCGAGTTCGAAGCCCAGTGATGGCGATTTTTTTTAACAGTTTTCGCGTGAAATTGTTGTAAGGGATAACATATTCCTGACATGTAGAAGGATATTTCGGAGTTTGTAGCAATGTTATTTTTGCTGGCCACCTTATCCCGTTACTACACTCCAGGAACCAAGGAAAGCGTAGGGGGTGCAACGAACATAGTTTATTTATTTTCCTTTTCTCTCATTAATACCATTGAGAATAGCAGGTTGATACTCTATCGACACACAAAGTTTGGTATTGATCTAAGTGTTTCACATCTGGAGGTTTGGGTGTTAGTGATAAAATGCTATGAAAGGGGGAGGATCATCACATAGAGCCGACGACGATGTAGTTCGGCCACACATGTTGCAAGGTCTTGACTTCCAACGCCTAAAAAAAATATGCGACATATTTTCCTAAACCTGTAAACCACTATAACACGTTTCGAAATACTTCACGTTAATGATAATGCTAAGCCGAGAATCGCAGCCGGTATGAACGTTCTTACTACGGACTATTTCACTTCTATCTCCCACTATGTATGGTCGTAAGTAGTGGAAAAAAAACTACTGATACTGTCAGGGAATAGTGATGATGATACAACCACTGTGTTTTTTTTGTTTGCTTATTCTTAGCATTCTTCTCACATGCATCTGAGAACGTATTTGCATTCCCTTCAACCTTCTTGTGGAATGAACCCACTCACTTACGGTAATAAGGCAAGTTGGTTCGTACATCCAGAGAAAACTGTTTATTTAATCTGGATGCTCTTTTTGCTATTGCAGTTTTACATTTACGTTGAAAACTATTCCATAATTACTGGACATAATTCGGTCATTTATGATCCTAAAAAAAAAGACATTGGACATAAGGCGATCTATTTGGATAGAACGTAAAGCGAAGAACTGATCTACGATGGCATTAGGTGAATTCCGAATGAGACATTTAACTGACTTATTTGCTTGGGATGTATGTTTAATGCTGTTTGCAGAAACGTGCACACACATGAGATAAAGTTAAAATTTAGCAACCTGCATTATCGATTACTGTATCTGCACTGTGGACTTGTGGAAACAGTTTCACATGAACTACAACAAACAGTATACGTTGCTCGCATTGGCAGTTTGGTGGAACTCAAAGAGCTCATACTGTGACTACTGCAAGTTGTACTCCACTGAAGATGCGTAAGTTGATTGCAAATAATCGTAAATATCTATCAGTCACTTCGTGCGCCATACTGGCACAGAGCTGCAAGAAGATAAGAGAAGACCATATAGCTGAATTCGATTATCCGAAAATCACAACAGATCGTAATTCTGATGCTACTTTCAGTCATTGCACAAACGTGGAAGTATTAGTTTTGAGACAAGTATCCAGGATATAGGAAATCAACTGAAATCCCTTGGCAGAGGAAATGCATCAAGATCGGATGAGAAGCTCGGACATTCAACAGAGTCACTCAAAGAAGTTGCACCCCTTCGATTACCAGTTCATTATAGGTCGCTGGAGCAACTAGGTAGTCGCCGGGCAGATTCATATGATAATACGGCGCTACTGACAACGTCCGACTGTTGTAGATCTGTGGAACAAGTTTAATGCTCACTCATTTGGACGTTTCAGCAGAAAGAAAATCTGTAAAAGAGTCTTCTGCAGACAGATCTTGACCGACTTAACGGATAGTTCGGAAGCTGACTCAACCTGTAATCATATGCCATCGGGATTTTTCTCACTACCTAGGCGTTAACTGATGCATGCTATTTTAAAAAGTTTCAGATATTCTTGCAGGATGTAGTATTATGCAAAAATGAGAGAAGAAAATAATGACGTGTTCGGAAACATGAACATATTGAGATATAGATCGTTGTATATTCCCAGTTCACAGTCTCCGTTATATTTACAAGTAAGGCGGCGTTCTCATGTGATGGCACAGTAAATTACGGCGGTACGGTCGAGAGAGCTGATGCCATTCCTGCTGCAAACGTGGCTTTGTGGGGTCATGATTGCTTCAGCATCAGTTAATGCGCAGCAGTTGCAGGTGACAGTCTTATTGAGCGAGACACTTATCCAAACAGGTTGACAAGTGCTTCGTATTACCGATTACCAGTCCTACTGCAGAACTGTATACAGCGGGGCACCACACGGCATCGTTTCTTAGGCGATATCCTCGCCGAGTAGGTCCGGTATCATGTCCCCACATTCACCGGGGACAAACGTACCGCATTTCTGGCTGTGGAGGCATTTAAGGTCATCTGTGTATGCCCAGTCCATCGACAAAGTGCGAACGTAACAGGAGCGTGTGACCAACGCACGTAACGCAATCGGGACAGAGGCAGGTGTATTTGAAAGAGAGTGTGCTTAACAGAGAACGATGTCTTGATGCGAGAAAATCACTTGCCGCCCTACTTATAGAGTCTAGCTGCATGTGTGACTACGGGAAATTTCCTTGCTGAGTTGGACAATACTGCGTCAGTGTGGAATATATGACACTTGCTTTCGAACACCTGTATTTATCCACAGGTAGTGTAGATGATGATCGTATGTCGCAAAGACTGACCACAAAGAATAAAAATAATGAATGCCGTTAAATGGGCGAAAAGTTATGAGGTGCTTTGATCACGAGATTAATTATCCGTCACTGGAATCAGTCACAATCTTCGAAGCTCTGGAGCTTAAATTCGGACCGGTTTAAAGTTGAACGACCCAACCAACCTGGCTCTTGTTATGGCACAACGGAAGCAAGCAGCCAAGAGGTCCACAATGTTCCACCTATTACGCACGACTGAAGTACATACGTATATGAAACAAATGCTACTCCAGTATGATGCAGGTCTGTCGCACAGTCTGCTTAACAGCTCATGCATCCACATTGGTGATAAGAATAATACACAGAAGAATGAGAAAGTCTGTTCTGGATCTGCTTCTGGATTTGGCTTTGATGAAGATGGACACGTGTAAGCAGTTCTGACACAATGATTGATGATGGAAGCAAGTTTTATGGAAAATTAAGACAAAAGACAACAGACTAAGTGCCGCCTTTTTAACGGTATCAGTATCTCGGTGATTGTGAACGGTCACCTTAACCCCCCCCCCCCCCCCCCCCCCCCGGATGTCGATCAAACGGGCTTTACCCCAGGAAGCCCCTTATCCCTGTCCCTTACTTCGCCGCCTCGCCATGCAGTTGCGTGGCTGGACTATATTGGAGGAACTTTCTTCGGTCCGTGCATACGCCGATGACGTCATGGTCTTAGTACGACATGTCAAGGACATAGCGTAGCTTACGTACACCTTGGATTCTTGTTTTCGTCTTGCTGGTGCTCGCATTAATGATCGTAAATGCACGTTCCTACCGTTGAGAGGCTTCGGTCATGTCGTCATTTCTTAGGCGACGGTCTTCAATCGCCAAGACCTTAGGGATGTTAGGGGATCGCCATCCGATCAAAATGGCGACACTAAATTGGCGTGAGGTTGCGAGTCGTGTTCATGGGGCGGTCCTTGAACATGAACGCCGTTCCCTTAGCCTCCTTCACAGGGTACGGGTTTTGGAAACCTATATCTTCAGTAAAGTATATTAAGTTGCGCAGGTCTTCCCGCTTCCCACGATGATGGCCTGCAGAGTGAAACAGCTGTCTGGTCGATAACTGTGGCGCCGCCATATCTTTCGTGTCCGGTACGAAGTAGTGGCCAGGCCTCGAAAGCTTGGAAGATTCGCTCTTTCCGATATCAAAATGAAGACATCCATCTTATTTGCCTGCCGAAATGTTTTAACCTGTACGAGGGCTCTGCATTCAGTTACCTCACGTTTACTTTCCCGCCTCTGGCCGGTCTGTCTGACCCCTCCTGTTGATGTTGGGCATATTAATACTAAATTGCGGAACATTCGTGAATATTCTCTAATTATCGGTATCCTAGGTGCTGATATACTTTCTACGACGCATATTAATACGAGCATGCTGTCACCTCGTTAGGGTGCACCATTTCCTCTTTCTTTTGTTGAACTTGCTTCTCCATCAACGTGTTGGAAAACGGTCTGGTCTCCTGTTAGTCTTCCTGTATTTCCTATGGAGATGGCTTCAACGTGATATAAGCTCATTCACAGTCTGATACCTACTGGTGATCGTCTTTTTGGTATTGGCCTTCGTCCGACTGATCAGTGCGAGGAATGTCGTCAGACTGGCGCCTTACTTCACAGGCTTGTTGCTTGCGGACGGGATCATTGGATCTGCGTTCGCCGTCAATTAGCTTTCCCTTACTCGAGGGCCTGAAACTGCTTTCCCAGACGACATTCTCCTACATCCGGACATTTCCTTTTTTCCTTTTCCTCAGAGGAAAAGAAACACGATTGTCTGGCTCTTGGGTTACTATGTTCACTATGTCGTTGAAGGTGGGAATGACCCAGATCACCGCGTTTTTCACAATTATCTGACAACAGCAGTTGCCACGATTCCGAACGCTTTTTGCGAATATGCTTTTTCTTGTATTTAACCGTCCGGGTGTTGGTTAAGCTCCCCTGTGATCCCTGTTTCTCCCCTGAGCTTGAGTCCCCTCCCTTGCAGCTTTGTTTAGTCACTTTTTCTCTTCCACATGTATATAAAAAATGACAAGAAGGGTGGGATAGTGGGTTGGTCTTCCCCTTTAGAATTTAACAATTGTTTGTGCTTAAACTAATTTGTTGATTTTCTTTTTGCAGCTGATATTAAATCATGATTAGACTATGGTTGTCTCATTTTCATGAAAATACCAAGTCAATCTGATAATTAAAAAAAAAAAAAAGATGGTAGAGCACTTCCCGCAAAAGGCAAAGGTCCCGAGTTCGAATCTCGGTCCAGCACACTGTTTTAATCTGCCAGGAAGATTCATATCAGCGCACACTCCGCTGCAAAGTGAAAATTTCATTCTTGGATGAAGAGTTTCTCTGCAGAAGGCGTCCGGACAGGAATATGTGGAAAACAGAGGCCATAACGAGAGACACAATTATAGAACGTGTGTTGAGACATTAGGAAATAGTTTTATTGACACTAGAGAGATCTATAGAGGTTGAAAACTGTAGAGCAAGACAGAGCAAGGAATATGTACGACAGACAATTGAAGACGTTTGGTGAAAGTACCCCTCTGCTCTGAAGAGGTTCGCAAAGAGAGAGGTAAGTGGCGTTCCGCATAAACTCAAGCAGCAGACAAATGGCATAAAATAATAAAAACTAAAATTAATATTATATTGTGCTTATACAACAGTTTTGAAGGATCAATTTCAAAGTTCAACCAGCCAAAAAGTAGCATCCGAATCAACAATCGCCAACTAAGTCGTAGTAGATGTATTTGGATATAACAATAAAGAGAGGGAATAATAAACACACATTTGACATCTTCAGAAAACCAACAGCCACAGACATTATTATATCTGCTTCATCCAACAACCCGTTAAATCAAAAATTAGCTGTCCCACGACACATGTTATACAGACTAAATAACATCCCACTCAGCAAAGAAAACTATGAAAAAGAATTACTAATAGCCACAAACAATGATTACAGCAACCATATAATACAATAACGCAATCAAAAAATTAAAACACAACTAAAGAGAAATCAAGACATGCAGAGAGCACAGAAACCCATGTACACTACGTCACACATGGAAACACAAAACAATAACACCCATGACATGAATAACAAAAAACATGGTACACTCTTACTTACAATCACAAAAGCAATACACAAGATAGCAAATATACTAAGGAAACAGGGATTACAAAGAGCTTACAGAACAAGAAACACACTCCAGTAACATTTACGAACAACAGACAAACTAGATAAATACCAAGGATCAGGTATATACCAGCTATAGTGCCAAGAACGTAAATCAGTATATCTGGGGATGACAAGGAGGAACTTCAAAGCTAGATATAAAGAACACATAAGGAGTTGGAAACATGAAAACAGCCATTCTACCTTCGCTAAACACCTTATAAAACATGGACATCAACCATCCAACGTGGAATGTGACATGACAGCTATCAGAGTGAATAACCACAACAGAAAGCTCCTGACATTGCAAGAAAACTATCACATACAATGAGCCATTGCAATGGAGGAGAAGGTATTCAACGACCAAATCCACATAATCCGTAACTCTCTGATCATAGTAGCCACCAAAACAATGACAAACCGAAATGTAACCAGGATAAATAATTAATGAATATCCTTCCCCTCACCTCCCCCCCCCCCCCCCCCACACCCACACACACATACACTGTAAGACGTCGTGGTCTCCTGACCTTCATTGCTTACATATTCCGCCCTCACAATCACATTCTGCACATCACGATGCTTCATTTGAACCCAAACTCGATAAGATAAAGTCAATGTCGTATGAATTCATGTAAACAATATGCAAATAACTAATAATTCGCAAGTGCGCACCATGATTGAAATACTCGAGGCTGGCATACACACATACATTCCAGACACGATGGTCACAGGAGCTTTTAATTCGAGAGAGGCAACCGCACACCAGGAGGCCAGACCCAACTCACCTACATCAGTTGGTGGCCACCCGTGGAGCGGACAGCGTACGCCAAGGGAAAGGAGGAACGACCCCGTGTTCGGCTTAAAAGCAAATTCCGCTACATTGTGTGGGAGCGGCCAGCCTAGGCATTCCTTACACATAGCACGCAGTTTCAGAGATTTTCACAGGGATACAGCAAACACCAAACGCCGATACTACAGGTATCCGGATTGGTCACCTTAAACAAAACGTCATTCTCCCGTTTTAGAAGAGCAATGCTGATTGGCAGACGATATTTCTGACGCCTTGAGCTGAAGGAGTAATGGAAGAGACCAAAAGATATACCCCTTCACGTGTGGCGTGCAGAGGCGCCGTTCCGTTGTCACTGTTGGAGCGAGGAACTAGTCTCTCCTCAGTACCTCACTGGGAGAGCACCTCTGACGAGAGCAAATCGAAGTGCGACTCTCTGTATTGAGTCCTTGCGATAAAGCATTGTTCACTGTGTTGGCCGACACACTTATTGTGCGGTGTGAACGGACAGAGTTATAGTTAAACGCCTGCAAGCGAAATTTTGAGTGGCATCGCGGTGGACTGGTTATCTGACTGGTGTACCACGCCAATAGTTAGACTAGGAGCGAATAGGAATCCTTGACTTCATCAAGGCGTATGGAGAGTTTGATTGGCGAAGGTCAATCCAGATAGAACGAGAGTTATCTTATTTGTCAGCAGCGAGCGGTGCAGACGGCAGTCATCGCAGCTTACGGTAATGTGCGCTACAGCTATTGCGAGCCCCATATTTCCTCCACAACAGTACACTTCACTGCATTTTACACGCGACAGCCTCAACTGTACCTAGCAACATTGTAAAGGATAATTATTCAAGTTGAGTAGGCTCGCCTCTCAGCCATTCTGCCAAGTTAATAACAACCTTAAACTTTCTATAGAAATTTCATTAGCGAATCCTTTCCTTGAGAGGTAACTTCGCATTCTGAAAAGAACCAGGATATAATTTGTTCAATTTATAACTAAAAGTGCCATTGTGATTTCTCAGAATTTTTACAAAATAAATAATAACTTTCGTTAGTTTCATGTTTTTCTTACACTAAATAGCACTACTCCAGTACCCAAGTATCCCACTAGTTACGTAAGAAATTTTGTGAATTTTGGTGTCATTTCCTTACAGCGGACGACTCCAGAAGATATTTATTGCTGAACGTTTTTCAGGCATTTTTCTTTAGAACGTTAGGAGCGTCTGTCTGACTTCTGTAGTAGTGTGGGGGTGGAAATTGCATCTTGTAGGAGCCACAGGGTAAAGGGTATATCTCAGATTAATCCGTTGTGCAGAATAACAGAATCTCACATCAACCCCACACCACAGAACACATACAGAAACATGAACTCATATTTATTAAAAATAATAATAATTCATTTACACACAGCAAAACACACACACACACACACGCACACACACACACACACACACACACACATATTTATTATAAAAAAAATAGATTACACACAGAAAAATACACACACACGTGACCTCATATTTATTTAAAAAAATTACATTTACACAGCAGAATACACACACACACGCCCCCCCGCACACACACACACAGAACAAATGAAAACATGAAACCCCCCCCCCCCCCACACACACACAGAACAAATGAAAACATGAAACACAACACAAACAAAAGACAGAGAAACACAGATCAACAGTTGGCAACACTACACACCAAAAACCGCACAGATGTTGATCACCAAATGGAATTCGAAAGTGAAACATGCGATGTGACAAATGTGGATGAAGGACCGCCAGAAATCGACCAGCTGGAGTACGAAAACTAACAAATACATCTCCAGGACCACACACATGTGTTAACAGAGTTGGAAATCGTAACACCGAACGATACGTTCACAATACGGAACTTGTGCTACAGAAGTTATTTCTAACCTAAATAGCAAGGGAAAATCACGACAAAATGTAATATAGCGGCATATTATATCCATCATATAATACGTTTATTGTATGTATAAAAAGGAACATGTATTTCCTGCCACTGATGATGCTTCCCAAATAATAGTAGCGAAACGCGTATGGCAATAAACAAACTGCCTTCATTTAGTTGCATAGACCATACATACCTCTACGAACGAAGAGGTAACATTAAAATAAGTAAGAGTAATTAAATCAGCAGCATGAATGTCTACAAATGATAAAATTCACTATTGCATCATCAAAATTAAGCACCAAATATGGGTACATGAAGAACAAGCAAATTTTGATATATAGGTGAAGGTATTCGGACCAATGGAAGAGAAAGGAAGCTACCAGAATACGATTAACGAAGATGGACTCAGCAATCTACTTAACAAAGCTCGTACATAACAAAAAATTGTCTAGAAAGCAAATGTTCAAAAACTCCCCATTACAAAAGATTGAGTTGGCCATAACGCCGATATGCAACAGAAACACTGAGCTAAAAATCAATAAAGGAAAATAAAGAAATGAGGTAAATGGAAAGAAAGAGTGTTACAAAAAGTAAACACATTCAAAGTAACATGTAATTCAAAAGTATAGAATTATGCAGAAATAATTACGGACTAAGTTAGGAAAAGAGGACTAACGTTCTGTGGGTGCGTACAGAGAGTAAGCTTATAAGAACAACTGAACAGCTTCTTTCTTTCTTTTATTTCCTCAGCATTTATTGCCATCTATTACGGAGTCCCCTAATCGACGACTTAATATTTTTTTTTATTATTTAACTCTGTGGACGGATGTTCTTCCTGATGCCACAGTTGTCACGGTAACATAAGGGAGGAAAGCAATGTGCGCCATTTGTCTGACAATCGCGTAAACTTTGTTCTGTATGTTATCGTGTTTGAACAGCTTATGTGTTACGTCATGAGATTCGGAATTTGGGGACCAGCATATCATTCTCCTAAACGAGCGTGGAAACCACCTAAAACACACCGTCAGGCTGATCCGTGTACCAGACCAAGGTCGTTACTTTGCCGCGCCAACTCCATTAGAGTCTGGATCAGCTTCATGTGCAGCAAACCTAGTGTGCTGCTTCTTATTCGATTTCTTTAGAGTATCTGTGATGTTTCGGATTTCAAATATGTACTGTTCTGAGCATCATCTGTTTCTACGTCCGTCATCTTCAGATGTCATCTGTCATTCCTGTTCTCTTCCTACCTCTTCCTCTAATTTCTTCCACTTTTCCCTATGTAATTCTTTGCTGCAGGCAACTCCTATGCGTTCTTTTCAGATTCCTTGGATAAATTTTCTTTCATCACCTATTTTCTTCAAAACTTCCTCATTCTAAAGTCGGTTTCAGAACTCTTCTCCATAGCTACATTTCGAAACTTTCTAATATTTTTTCTTTCTTTTTAACCATCCATGATTCACTGCTATATACATTACAATCCAGCACAAAATTGAGCAAATTCATTCCTTAACTGCGTTGGAATTCCTCTAGATGTTACTAACTGCATCACTTTTACAAACGCTCTCTTTCCTATTGATATTTTCCTCCTCATTTCGTCCGTATAACTTCAGTTCCATGATAAAAAAAAAACTTTCACGTGTGGAAAGACTCTTACTTGTTCTCTCTTTTTTCTCTCTGCGAATAAGTTTACCGGAGCTTCCTTCATGCCTGTTCTCAGCACTTCCTCTTTCCAGTATTTATCTTCATCCTATACTCCTTGCTCCTTCCTGCAATACTCTTCAACATTTTCTGTAGCTTCTCTTTTCATTCCGCCAACACTGCTGGCCCAATCGTTTATTTTATAGTAATTCTCCTTTCTCTTCTAATTACAGTGCCTCTTGTATCCTCTATGGCCCTACCTAACAGTTTTTCTCCACATATGTTGAGTAGCTTCTGTGAGCATCTTTGCCTTACAACTCTTTCAGTGCACATCTATTCCGACACCAGATTGCCTACACTATTACCTTTTGCTCTGTACACGTCTCCTATATTAACCTTCCATCCTTCCACCTTCCACTTCTCTTAAAAATATCAGCAGTGTACTCCTGCTGACAATACCGAAAGTCTTCTTCCAGTCGACAAAGCAAATATACATCACCCTGTTCATTTCTGTTATTCTTCCTCATACAACCTATAGCACCTCTTGTTCTTTTGCCCTTTTTGAACCTAACCTGGTTGTCCCCATTATTTTCCTCAATTTTCCTTTCGATTCTCTGTAGGATGACTCTCGTTATAGCCTTTGCTACTGGACAGATAAAACTGATTGTCTTATATTCTTTGTATTCTTTTGTATAGTACTTTTTAGGTAAATGTAGTAGAATAGTCTTAAGTAAATCTTGATACTAGATTCCGGTATCATAAATTCTGTTTACTACAACAGTCAATCTGGCTATCGAATTTATACTTAAGATTTTCAGTGTCTCAGATGGTATTTTGCTACAGCTCAATGGTTTATTTTCCCGGATCGGCTGATTCAATTTCTCCAATACACATTTCAATATGTTAGGACTTCGTTTTTCTTCATTTTCTTCCCCTTAATCTTCCAAATTCAATCTGATGTTATCAGCTTGCACACCATACACCTATTCCACGTAATCCATCCAAACGTCTTTTTCTAAACACACCATACTCACGCGAAACTGAAAGTTGGCAAGATTTCTAAGACAAAACTGTTCGAAAAAGACATTTAAGAAAATGCAGAGCAGGAGAGAAGAAAGATAGCGTAACGCAAATTTAATGTTCTAAACATGGTCCTCAGCTCGTCTCTAACGAAAGCAGAGTGTGAAAATTGATATGTTCGAGTGAGCTTCATGTACGACATCTGAATATGGAAATAACTATGTCATGAGAGGTATGGCTAGCACATCGGAAATTCACTATGTGCTTCGTGTCTTTCCGTTTAGACAGCCATCATATGACGAACAGGCGGTCAAACATGTCTGTGTGGAAGTTAGCGGAAAGACAGCACGTGGTAAGTAGTGCTGTAAATGACGGAAGAAACGTTGAGCTGGAAGTGTGTAGAAGCCCATGTAGCAGAAACTGAATACTGCTGAAAAGTTGCTTTTATTGGGACTCCTTTCTTACCGTGAGTTCGTATAAGCAATAAAATGACCAGAGATGTTTGCACGTGTCGATCAATGGCAGAACTCACACAGTTCTCTCTGAGCTGACATGTGACTGGGCTACATAAAACTTTTTCAGGGTTTTTGGTGTGGTGGCAAACCAGGCCTTGGCCGAAACGTGATTGAAATATGCAGTTTCTGCTTCCTAACTCTTGCTGTGAAATTTAGGAGCTGACCGGACGAACGTCTAGGCAAGTCGACATGCTGCTTTAATCGATGGGGTCGCACGGTGCTCTTGCAAGTTGGGAACACATTACTATGAAAATTTTCTGCGTAAACTTCAGTCTGCTTCCGACGTTTCTTTCACACGTGATGGATTCAGTCACTTTACTGACGGCTCATATGAACCAGGATGCAGTCTACCACAGTCTACCATACACGTTAGAATTGTTTTTAGAATTATAATAATAAAATCATCTGCATACTCACATTTATATCTAACAAAATAACCTGTTTCTGCTGACATTTGCAATCCTCAGGTCATAAAATACAGTGCGTGGTTACGTCCCACCACTGACAACATGGCTTCCGCAGTCGTGGAACGGAAGCACAGACTATATTTTAGTATCACTGGAGGCCGATGTCGGCCGAAACCGGTTACTTCGTTAGGAATAAATGCGATTGTGCCAGATAATTAAATTACTCTGAAAATAATCAGTCACTGTATTCCCTTCTAAATACAAATGGCGGTCTTCCCATTGTTTGTAAACTGTTACGGGTCAGGTAAAGAGAGACTAAAACTGCCCTCTACCCAGTGTGAATAGCTTTCCCAGCGGTTTTATTCCCGTTTCCTTCGCTGACCAGATGGAACTGATCCATCATGGTACACAAAACAGGTCCGAACGCTGTTGCAGAGGCAACGGAAAAAGCATGCGAAGTTCAGAAGAATGCGAAATCCCGAAGATTGGCTAAAATTTATAGACGCGCGAAATTTGGCACGTACTTCAATGCGAGATGCCTTTAATAGGTTCCACAACGAAACATTGTCTCGAAATTTGGTAGAATATAGGAAGAAATTCTGGTCGTATGTAAAGTACACAAGCGGCAAGACGCAGTCAATACCTTCGCTGCGCAGTGCCGATGGTACTGTTACCGACGACTGTGCCGCTAAAGCGGAGTTATTGAACGCAGTTTTCCGAAATTCCTTCACCAGGGAAGACGAATGGAATATTCCAGAATTTGAAACACGAGCAGCTCCTAGCATGAGTTTCTTAGAAGTAGATACCTTAGGGGTTGCGAAGCAACTCAAATCGCTTGATACGGGCAAGTCTTCAGGTCCAGATTGTATACCGATTAGGTTCCTTTCAGATTACGCTGATACAATAGCTCCCTACTTACCAATCATATACAATCGCTCGCTCACCGATAGATCTGTACCTACAGATTGGAAAACTGCGCAGGTCGCACCAGTGTTTAAGAAGGGTAGTAGGAGTAATCCACCGAATTACAGACCTATATCATTGACGTCGGTTTGCAGTAGGGTTTTGGAGCATATACTGTATTCAAACATTATGAATCACCTCGAAGGGAACGATCTATTGATACGTAATCAGCATAGTTTCAGAAGACATCGTTCTTGTGTAACACAGCTAGCTATTTATTCGCACGAAGTAATGGCCGCTATCGACAGGGGATCTCAAGTTGATTCCGTGTTTCTGGATTTCCGCAAGGCTTTTGACACCGTTCCTCACAAGCGACTTCTAATCAAGCTGCGGGCCTATGGGGTATCGTCTCAGTTGTGCGACTGGATTCGTGATTTCCTGTCAGGAAGGTCGCAGTTCGTAGTAATAGACGGCAAATCATCGAGTAAAACTGAAGTGATATCAGGTGTTCCCGAGGGAAGCGTCCTGGAACCTCTACTGTTCCTGATCTATATAAATGACCTGTGTGACAATCTGAGCAGTTCTCTTAGGTTGTTCGCAGATGATGCTGTAATTTACCGTCTAGTAAGGTCATCCGAAGACCAGTATCAGTTGCAAAGCGATTTAGAAAAGATTGCTGTATGGTTTGGCAGGTGGCAGTTGACGCTAAATAACGAAAAGTGTGAGGTGATCCACATGAGTTCCAAAAGAAATCCGTTGGAATTCGATTACTCGATAAATAGTACAATTCTCAAGGCTGTCAATTCAACTAAGTACCTGGGTGTTAAAATTACGAACAACTTCAGTTGGAAAGGCCACATAGATAATATTGTGGGGAAGGCGAGGCAAAGGTTGCGTTTCATTGGCAGGACACTTAGAAGATGCAACAAGTCCACTAAAGAGACAGCTTACACTACACTCGTTCGTCCTCTGTTAGAATATTGCTGCGCGGTGTGGGATCCTTACCAGGTGGGATTGACGGAGGACATCGAAGGGTGCAAAAAAGGGCAGCTCGTTTTGTATTATCACGTAGTAGGGGAGAGAGTGTGGCAGATATGATACGTGAATTGGGATGGAAGTCATTACAGCAAAGACGTTTTTCGTCGCGGCGTGATCTATTTACGAAATTTCAGTCACCAACTTTCTCTTCCGAATGCGAAAATATTTTGTTGAGCCCAACCTACATAGGTAGGAATGATCATCAAAATAAAATAAGAGAAATCAGAGCTCGAACAGAAAGGTTTAGGTGTTCGTTTTTCCCGCGTGCTGTTCGGGAGTGGAATGGTAGAGAGATAGTATGATTGTGGTTCGACGAATCCTCTGCCAAACACTTAAATGTGAATTGCAGAGTAGTCATGTAGATGTAGATGTAGATGTAGATGTAGACTAGTTATCACATGTTTCCATGAACCTATTTCTTCCATTCCGTATTAGCTGTCCTAACTTACATGCTCCGAAATATCTAAGGAGGAAAGCAGCTAAGGTAAACCTGCTCTTCCATGTACAATGCCCTACAAGATCCACCAACTACCCGTATGAAATGACGTGAACCACACTAGGCTCATTCAGAAGGTATCAGTTCCTTCGACGTGACATCCGGGTGGTGCCAACGCAGGAACGAACGTACGTACACTCAACAACGCTCAGCTACTTCAAGATCCAACGAAAAAAGTTGATGATTGTAACTACCGTGCCAAGTTTTATCGAAGATGAATGGCTATACGACGGGTTAATGGAGATGTGGTTACGCTTTGACGGAGTGGGGTTTCCTCTAAACTGTTGGTGCCGAGTGCGGAGCAAAGGAGGAAATTATGAAATCGTAGTTAATGAGTGAGCACTTGCGGTATTCCATGGCGATCTGATGAATCGGCACCAGGTGACTCCGAGTGTTCTGAGCTGGTTGTCAAATTTAGACATTTGCATTTTAGAGTAGACACTTTTCGGTGCAAGGAAACCGACGCACACAGAAACACGTACACACACTTTTGGGCATGCATATGTGTGCGTTTATATGCATGCGTGCGTGCGTGCGTGTGTGTGTGTGTGTGTGTGTGTGTGTGTATGTATGCGTGTTTGTGTTTGTGTGTGTGTGTGTGTGTGTGTGTGTGCTACCCATATGACAGTAATTTAATGAAAATTTCTGTCCAGAATTCATACATTAGTTGCTGTGAAGCTAAGTAATTTAGTCACATGTAATTTTAAGTTCTCAGTGTAATTAGACGAGCAGCGTACCCAGTGACCACATACAGCACATTTCCTTGGCACAGAATGAAATAACCTGTCCTCGTGTGCCGAATTAATCCATAAATTTTATAAAAATGGATAATTGTATCGTGGCCTATATTCCACATCCGCTATTAAACCACTGGATCGATTTGATTCAAACTTCGCACTGTCTGGAAAGAAGCACTGTGGTGTGTAAGAACCACCTACCAATCAAACAGGTGGGGGTGCAGGTGAAAAAGTAGCGTAGCCCACGACTGACAAATATCTGGAATTTATTCATTCAACATTTAAGAGTGGGAGCACTTAATCACTTGGAACAAACTCAATATGTAATTTCAATGTTTATCCCTTACTACATTTTCATGTAATGCAGTAAAATAGCTGCATCAGGAATTAAATTTCAATTTGTGGCTTTTTTTGATAGAAGCTCTATCCGTGACATATTTCGCATACAGTATTCACATATACCACCGACTACACTTGAAAAATATACCAATGTACGGCACATAATTCTGGAAATATGACGTCATACACACTGACGTGCGTGAAAAGCATGACGTTTTAATTTATTGCTACTCTAGAACCAACTCTACTGCCAACACACTTTGCGGACAGTACGCACAAATACCGTTGAATGAATCTGGAACATTATATCATAGTACGACTCATTGTTCAGAAGATAAGACGTCAAAACATTGAAATTCGTGAAAAGGAAACTGCGGGTGAGATTCACTAGGGTTACAAGTCAAATACGGGTACCAATTTGCTTGAAGTATGTTAAATATACTTGAAATGTATGTGAAACAAAATGCAAGTAAAAACTGTTCCTAAATCCAATGTCAACCAAACTTGGTACACATGTTACTTATGTATTATCTGGAAAAAAATATTGTGGGCCTAGGAATCACCTACTATTTTGAGGAGTGCTCACGGAGAGAGAAGGGTGAAGGAAGAGGAGATGAAGAAACAGTGAGGGGTAAGGTGTACCAGGACGTAGTTAAGATGACGAGAAGGGCAGACAAACGGAGAGGATGAGATTGAGGGCGTGGGAGATGGGTGAAAAGAGAAGCAGCAGGAAACGAAAAGAGTGAGGGGGTGAATAATGTGGACAGTAAGAGGGGGAAGGAGGAGATGCGTAGAAAAAGGAGGGGGGGGGGATCTGAGATGGACAGAAATAGGTGCAGAGAAAGTGGACACAGAAGTGGAGGAGGAGTGGACTAACAGAACTTTAGAATAAATACATACCCAGGCACTTCGAGGTGTTCAGTTTGTATGATTAAAATTCGCTATCATTGGCGTATCTTGTTTTGTTTAATCTTCAGTATATTAATATTGGACTGCATGCTAAACAGACTACAGACACATATGCACTGCACATATGATTCCTATAAGGAACAATATTCACAGATGCAACATTGTTCTTTTCCATGTCAGTAACCTTTCAGTTGGCCTACCCTGCTAACATTAATCATATCACGTAACATAATATCTAATGCTGCCTTACAGTTGGCTGACCATGCCCGAATATTATATATTTTAACTAGCAATTCAATACAAGTGAATAATAATCTCACTGTGTGTACTAGAAGGAAAGTGATATTTATAAATAAGTAAGCTCCATTCACTACATGCCTGACTCATACTGCATAGGAGCGATCAAAGCTGGATGAACTGCTTGAATGAATATAGTCCGGTGGAATGTCGCGGGTAAAATGAGAAGACCTGAAAGTTTATAGATTTAGCTGTAACAACAAAGGGGATCTGGTATCTAGAAGTGGTTAACATGTAAAGGATATTGGAATATTGAAAGGACAGCGAGTACAAGTTACTTTCAGATAGCTTACAGGGTGAGTGCGTTGTGAGACGTGGATAGCACCTTCTAAGAAGTTCGGCAGAGGAAATCGCCACTGCGGACCCTTGAAGCAGCACAGTGACTTCTGGCAGCCACCTGTTGCTAGCTAATGCCACACGCAAGGAACACATCGCTTCTGCTGATCGTTTGACTCACCCCACAGCTCACTAATTTACAAAACTCGTGCGTCTTATGTGTAGCCAGCTAGAAAAATGAGTCGACATGCGTAATGTCTCAATGTCGTACTTTCACAGGCATTCTTTGAAACACGGAATTAAATGCTTTACTCCAGGCGATCCATTAATGGTTTCTAAACTGAAGAAAAACGGGCAGTAATGCATTATACGTAACTTGAGACACGCACTCATTGTACCTAGCTCATCTGACGCAATCGCGACTAGTAACGTAACCTCGCTGGCCATTAGAATTGCAACAGCAAGATGAGTAGCAATTATCGAGGCCTTACTACTTGTGCGTATACGCAACAGCAGAGAGAATGAATGATTCATTAATTAACTGGAGTGTTTCTGTTGAACTTGTAAGTCAGCATTATCCAAGAAAAGGGACGAAGAGGACAGTTTTGTCACATTCGGGATAACAAGGGTTCACACACTCGTCCGACCACCCTCATTATGCTCTTCTGTTTGGTACCTTACATCGACTGAGGTCAATGCTTGGCGGGGCCCACTGAAGAGGTTCACAGCGCACTCCGTTAACCAACACTGTTCATTTCGTGCTTGTGATATTTCTCCGAAGATCTTGTCATCTACTCGACGTCTTAACCTAGTCTTTAATTTTTCTATGAGGAAATGTTGCAGAAATACTGGTACATGTGTAAGTATATTACGAGACAAGTGTATTAGGAGGAAAGGGAAATTAAATGCCCATTAGTAAGCGTTCCTCTGACATAAGAAGATACGGTCTTAAGAACACATAACACGAATGATAAAAGCAACACTTTTCATCTAGAGGTTACAGAGTTTAGAGGTACCTTTCTAATTCCTGCTTTAGTGTATCCCTTTAATGGTAAATCAACCACCCAAAAAAGGTGCACTTCTGGCCATTAAAATCGTAACACTAGGAAGATTAACCAGTAACGAAGCTTTACTCATTGGGTGTATATGCTGGGACAGCAAGAATACACGTTTAAATTTGCGTGTGATCTGGGGGTGTACAGAGTGTGACATACACAGAACTGCCTCCTCACTCAGGGATATTAATTTTAATTCGGTCGTCCATCGTGCTGAACTGAGCCTAGAGGGGAGACAGGGACACATCATCCAGAGCTGCTTCAACTCACTGCCACAGTCCACCCATTGTAGTTTCCAATCTAGAGAACGCGCTGGCCAAGGCAACAAACTAACACCCTCTATCACATATCACGTATTAACTGAGAGGACACCATATGTCGTATCTACTGCTTTATTTTCGTCTCCTTTCAAAGGCATAAGTATTACAGAGATGAATCGCAAATACAGAATTTATTCAATCCTCAACAGCCTCACCACCTGGTCAGTATCAATTGGGATGACCCGTTGCACCGGTCGACTAATATTTCTTCCTTCTGGGGTATGAAGCTTTAAGGTCCTTGCTATTCCATCTCTCCTTGGCCTTCTGTCGATAATGCCAGTTCTCTCCATCAAGTGCCTCATCCTCTCTCTTCCTGCAAGGGTAAAATCCACTCCACATTTCCCAGTTTCCTGTCAGATCGCTGAACTTCATGGAAGTTTCAGAGGTAGAGCAGGTATGCTTCCTTCCATATCTTCATCATTTGCCCTCTTCCTCGTTGCTTGGCCACTCTTTCAATATCTTTCGGTATACTTTGTTCATGGCCGATGGGTATTATAGGCAACCATTCTCCAGTCAAGTAACAGCTAAGTGTAAGTACTTTGGAGCCTCCGTGAGCGATTAGTCGCGAGGTGATGGCGGACTCTGTCTGCAACAATAAAGTCCTAAGTGTTGCCTCATCTGCCAGCGATTTTTCTAAACTTTTCTCAGCGACCGCTCCATTGTTCCCACCATACGCGCCCACGAACCTCCGCCCGCATCTCGTGGTCGTGCGGTAGCGTTCTCGCTTCCCACGCCCGGGTTCCCGGGTTCGATTCCCGGCGGGGTCAGGGATTTTCTCTGCCTCGTGATGGCTGGGTGTTGTGTGCTGTCCTTAGGTTAGTTAGGTTTAATTAGTTCTAAGTTCTAGGCGACTGATGACCTCAGCAGTTGAGTCGCATAGTGCTCAGAGCCATTTGAACCATTTGAACCACGAACCTCCCACCAAGCCGCAAGTAGTGCGATAGTCTTCTAAGTAAAACCTTGCTGAGGGATGTGCTGGCTTGTCTTCGTGTTCTCGAAGCCATGAGTGAGGTCTTCTAGTTCTTTATTTGGTGCACAAAAGTTTTCATATCATCGGAATAAACAGTATATAAGTTGATAGTGGAAGGCGGAGAAACTAATATTCCGGGACTAAATCCAAACATTTAAAACACAACAGTGGAACCAGAAACTCGAAGGGGTGGACACCACTCAACCTGGCGTGTGGCAGTTTGCCCCTTCACTTCACCAGGGAGAAAATACACACACACACGCTACAAGGGTCCGACGGACCGGTATATCCTGCGGAAGAAAAAGTGGAACTTATGGCCCTCACACTTGCAGCGTCATTCACACCGAACCTGGATCCGTCAGAGACAGCTTTCGCACTTGCGACCGACCAGGAGGTTACACGCATCTTGGCCCAACCATCGCGCAATGACATACGACAGGCTAGCACAGCTGAAGTCAAATGGGCCATTATGCATACCATAGCTAGGAAGGCCCCAGGTCACGATGGCATTCAAAACCGTGTCCTCGAGGAGTTCACGGATAAAGCAGTAGAATACCTCACACACATTACGGATGCTATACTTAAACACCAACACTTCCTCGCCTTTTGGAAGACAGCCAAGGCCCTCATGTTCAGGAAGCCGGGGAAAGTCCACTCTCTCCCACAAAATTACCGACCCATCAGCCTGCTGAGCGCGCTCAGCAACATCGTTGAGAAGGTAATCCTAGCATTACAAAAGACACCCTGAGGCCGGAGCAGTTAGGCTTCAGGAATCACCACTCGACAACACAGCAATATCTCCGCGCCGTTGAATACATAACACGCGGATACAACACAAACAAAGCAACTGGGGCAGTGTTCCTGGACATCGAAAAGGCCTTAGACCGTCTGTGGCACAACGGCCTCACACGCAAACTCAGCGACGGATGGTTCCCCGACGGGCTCGTACATCTCTAACACTCATATCTCATGGACAGGAATTTCAACACCGACGTGCAGGGCAAACAATCAACACGACATGGTATCCAGGCTGGAGTACCTCAAGGAAGCATCCTAGGGCCCATACTGTCTAACCTCTACATTAATGATCTTCCAGCCACACGCAACACGATGGTGGCAATATACGCGGATGACACTGCCATCCTCGAGCAAGACTGGAAACCGTCTTACATTAACTCACGACTACAGACTGCACTCAGAGAGGCAGAGCCTTGGTTGGTAAAATGGGGTGTTAGAATAAACGTCGACAAGTGCGACGCCGTTCTGTTCACTAGAAGACCGAAACTACTGCGCAAACATCAACACTGCAAACCAATAACACTACATGCACTCCCAATACGTTTCCGTGAGAAGCTCAAATACCTCGGTGTCTAGCTGTACCGAAACTACTCTGGGGGGACCAACAAAGCAAACGAGAGGCTCAAACAACTCTATCCTATGCTTAACAGGCGTAGCACACCGGATAGGAGGGTGTCCAGGTCCATGTACATCACACTTATTAGACCTCTGATGACGTATGCTACTCCCATCTGGGGATACGCGCCGCCCACACGCCTGCGCCGTCTGCAGCTCAAACAAAACAATGTACTCAGAAACATAAGCATTGCACCGAGTTACACATGCGACGCGTGTGTTCACCGGGAATATCGGCTAGATACCGTCTTGCAGGTACTCCAAAAACTCTCCACACGACTTTACAGAAACACGAGACACTCGCGTAACCCGTTTATTCTTTCTCTGGGGAACTACGACCACAACCATAGATGGAAACATAATAGACGAACGACACTATCAGAAGGGAACTAAACATCTACGGTCCATAGCACGCTAACACAACAGTACTGGCGAGCCCCTGCAACATAGCTACTACTGGCAACCCCATATGCTCGACCCGTACTGTACACAACACGCAAACCAGCCACACACACACACGCACACACACACACACACACACACACACACACACACACACACACACTGTGAGCTGATCTATGGCCGATCGCCCACCAATGCGTGACGACCTCGAACTGTTACAGGGATGCAGCCGCTGCAGCAGACCCTACATCGAGCACCCGCAACGACAAAGGAAACAACGCACGATACCTCGCACTAACATAACCTCACCTTGCATGCACTGTCACAGCTAGCAAGCCGCTACTGCCCTTACTACCAGTCCCACTGTCGCAGAGGCTTTTCTCTCTTGGTGCTTGCCTTGGCACTTTCTTCCCCTCTGCCCTTACAAACCGCTACCCTTCGATCGCTTTCGTACACTTTCTGTCTCCTGATGGACCATGTCAATGAGTAATCCTACCCAGAAGCATGGACAACATCACAGCCCGCATCCTGTGACGCCTGATTCGAAGTGTTTGTTTGGTCATCACGTCGGTGTGGGCCTGAAAAAAAAAAAAAAAAAAAAAAAGATTAGCCGAGCAGTCTAACGCGCTGCAGTCATGGACTATGCGGCTGGTCCCAGCGGGGGTTCCAATCCTCCCTCGGGCATGGGTGTGTGCGCTTATCCTTAGGATAATTTAGCTTAAGTAGTGTGTAAACTTAGGGACTGATGACCTTAGCAGTCAAGTCTCATAAGATTTCACACAAATTTGAAACTAACTGAAAGGGAAGGAAATATTGATGTCAGCTGCATCCAGGAATCTATGCAGAGTCAGCGACGAGGAGTGAAAATGTGTGCCGGACAGGTATTCGAAACCGGGATCTCCTGCTTGCTAGGCAGTTACGTTAACAACTGGGCTACCCCGACCCGGTAGTTATCGCAGACGCGCTGACAATCTTGGCTCTTCTCCCAGCAGTAGCACAGTCCTGTTTGGCGCCACCTAACTGCAGTCCCCTCCTATGTCCTTCACGCTGGCGACTTCGAGATTCCAGCAGGAAGTCGAACGTTTTCGTGCATCCGGGCTGAAGGAAGTGCTGACGGATGCGAACAATACCGAACTATCAGTTTAATTACACGTGGTTTCAAAATACTAGCGCGAATTCTTTACAGAAGAATGGAGAAGCTTGTAGGAGTCAACCTCTGGGAAGATCAGTTAGGATTCCTTAGAAAGCTATAACAGGCAACCCCAATACTGACACCACGACCGCTCTTAGAAGATAGATTAAGGAAAGACAAACCTACGTTTATAATATTAGTAGAGGTAGGAAAAACTTACAGAAAAGCTGACTGGAACACTCTCTTGGAAAATTTTAAGGTAACAGGAGTAAAATAAAGGGAGTGAAAGGCTGTGGACAACTTGTACAAAAGCCAAGACGGCGGTTATAAGAGTCGACAGGCGGGAATGGGAAGCAGTGGCTGAGAATGCAGTGAGACAGGGTTGTAGCTTATCCCCGATGTTATTCAGTCTGTACACTGAGCAGGCAGTATATTAAACTAAAGAAAATTTTGGAGTAGGAAATATTCTGCAGAGAAAAGAAATCAAGACTGTCGGGTTTCTGCCGGTTGTTCGCCGCTTTCTTGTACCGACATTTCAACTGTGTAACTCACAGCCTTCTTAAGGTGCTGCCTGATACTGATTTCAGTGTGGAACGAGTCCGGTATTTATGACTATGTTGTTCTAGGGGCTCCGTCTACGGTCCGCCCCGCGTCATGTGCTATGCCTGTGGTATGCACCGACCAATAGCAGCGACTGTAGTGCTTTCCTCTAGCCGCGGCAGTTCCGAACGCTGTATTGATTACCCGTTGTCAGTCTCGCTGTTGCAGCTCTGAACGACATCCAAGTCGTGCTAGACATTTTATCTTCCGGTTGTCGTCACCTGTGACCTAAGACGTTCTGTAACCGTTGCGTGCCGTGTCAGGCGTTCTGTGCGAGGTCTGTGCTCATCAGGAGCGGCTGCGGTGTTGTTTTCAGGCCGTTGTTGCTCGAACTGCCGCTCGAGACCCGGTAGAGCGTCTTCTGGCATTGATCTGTTGCCTAAGGTACCATTTCATGTGCGTCCTATGCTACGTGCACTGGGCAGTTTTCTCTAAGGCCGTCTTCATATTTGTGTCCCATGGGGTCTTCATGTTGTTCCCGTTGCGACTTCAGAAGACCGAGTCCCGAATTCGAGGCAGAACTCAACTGGAAACTGGTGTCGCGGTTAATAATACTCTCCGTGACCTTAATCTCAATAGATTCTTTGCTAATTTTGCCCCAATATCTCGATGTATGTGTTAGAATCTTGGCATCGTTATAGTTCATAGAATGATTGAATTTTAAACGATGCACGACAATCTCTGACTTGGTTGCCTGCCTCAGTCTGGTGTGCCTTTGATGTTCTTTACACCTATGGCAACGGTATTAGTCGTCTGGCCGATATATGCAATCCCACATTCAAAATGTATGTGGTAAAAGCCTCGTTTCCGCAGATCCAGGTAAACCTTCTCAGTCCCTGGCAGAGTGTTAAGCTTGGTGGCTGGACGGAACACGCTCTTGATGTTATGTTCGAGGAGAATTCTACTGATTTTTGGAGATATCGGCCCGACATATGGCAAACATCCAACTTTCTTCATTTCGTCTTTTACCTCTTAAGGAACCTCTGATGGGTAAACAGACCGCAGTGCCTTTTGACATATCTAGAAGAGTATCCGTTTTTGTAGAACACAGATTACAAAATGGCTCTGAGCACTATGGGACTTAACATCTGTGGTCATCAGTCCCCTAGAACTTAGAACTACTTAAACCTAACTAACCTAAGGACATCACACACATCCATGCCCGAGGCAGGATTCGAACCTGCGACCGCAGCAGTCACGCGGTTCCGGACTGCGCGCCTAGAACCGCTAGACCACCGCGGCCGGCACACAGATTACAATTGTTCTATCTCCGTCGCCAAATTATTCGTGTCTGTTCAACCAGTTCTGAGTAAACTATTTTTCTATAAATGGAAATGTCGTGTGGCTAGGGCCTCCCGTCGGGTAGACCGTTCGCCTGGTGCAGGTCTTTCGATTTGACGCCACTTCGGCGACCTGCGCGTCGATGGGGATGAAATGATGATGATAGGACAACACAACACCCAGTCCCTGAGCGGAGAAAATCTCCGACCCAGCCGGGAATCGAACCCGGGCCCTTAGGATTGACAGTCTGTCACGCTGACCACTCAGCTACCGGGGCGGCCTACTATTTTTCTATGTCAGATAGTGGCAACTGCTGGCGTGCAGTTACAAGTCGGAGTGTGTTTGGGGTAGGCCTACGCACTGTGACTGAAGATACCATCTGCCTTCCTCTTCACTAGTACACCTAGGAATGGAATAGCCCATACATCTCCAGTTCCACGATAAATTTAATGTTATAATGGCGTGAGTTTAGGAGGTCCAAGGAAACATGGAGATTTTCCCTCCCGTGATGCAATATAACAAAGGCGTCTTCCACGTACCTAAAAAAGCATTGCAGGTGATCTGGGCCCGATGTAAGTGCCTCCTCTTCAAATCTCTCCATATGGAGATTGACCATCATCGGTGAGAAAAGGCTGCCCATTACCACACCTTTTATTTGCACGTAGAATTGATCCCCATGTAGGAAGTACGTCGAGGTAAATATGTGCCTCAATAAGTCTAGCAGAGAACAGTCGAGCTTTTCCCTATCAGATCACGTGAATCATTCAGTGTTACGCGGGTGAACGGGGGCGCCACGTCGAAACTGACCGTGATGTCAGATACCTTGACCTGTAACTGCCTCAGGCGATATAGGAAATCCTCTGAGTTACGAATATGACGGGCACACTTTCCCACATACGGCGAGAGCATCTTCTGAAGATGTTGAGTAGTGAGGCAGGTGGCTGCGCTCGTGTTGCTGACTACTGGACGTAGAGGAACGCCTTCGTTTTGCACCTTAGGCAGACCATAAGGTCTTGGCGGCACTGGTGCTTTTGCTCTTAGCTGCTTAACGATCTTTTCTGGAGGGCCGATTTCCTTTAGAAGAGCCCAGATCTTCTTATCCACCTTGTCTTGTGAAGTCGCTGTCCACTGGTCTTTATACCGGGTCGTCCAGAAGTTGTCGCACCTTACTGTCATAATCTGCCTTCTGTAGGACGACGGTAGCATTCCCCTTTATCTGCTGGTAACACCACAACGCTATCATCTTCTCTGAGTTGTTTAAGGGAAAACATCCCATCACCAGAGATGTTTCGTGAGCGCTCTGCGAATTTCCCCTCGCACTTCTTCAGCATCATTGGCAGTAAATTTCAGGGCCTCTGCCTGCTCCATTGCACAAACGAAGGGCGCCGCAGGAACATTTATGGGGGTATCTGAGAAATTAAGACCCGTGCTGAGCACTTTCAATGTCGTTGCGTCGAATCCCTTCTCACTCAGGTTGACGACCGTGCGAGCTTCCTCGTTCGGCTGTGCCTTGTTATTAAGACTTGGCTAGTTGACAGGACGCTAATTTCTTCCTTGTGTACTCCGCTAGTGACCAAAAGATGCCAAGACTTGCCTGGTTAGAAGGTCTGGTATAAAATAGTGTAGAGACAGTAACACTCTGGATGTCACATCAAGTTGGTCACACATGTCACGTACTCTCTCCTTGACCAATGCTAAGCTTCTCGATGATTAATTCTGTTGATAGGTCTGGAACAGACGTTATGTTTAATTTTAGCAAACACTAGAACCACGTGCTCTTCTCGGTTTCTAGGCCGGAAACAGATAGAACAGTGCTTTTTCACCTTCCCTTGTCAAAACTTATCCAGCTTTCTAATTATGACATAGAGGGAGAAGTACCCACATCCTAAAGGCCTAGTACTGTCGAGCAAGAAGAGGTATTCAGAATGCAAGGGCACCCATTAAGTAAGCTCATACTGCGGGATGTGCCAGCCACAGTCTCTAAAAACCGTGGCTGGGACTCTTTAGAACAGTGTCCGAGCATCTGAAAGCGCTTACCAGGTAAGAAAACCGGGACCAATGAAGTCGTTAAAGATAGGTGCTCCAGCGTCTTATGATTTCTGAGCTGACCTGCTGCTGTAGTGATAAAGTCGTGGAACGTTTGAGGGTGAGGGTCTAAATTAGGACCCTCACTTTCAGACTTTAGTTGCATACATCTACATCTACACCTTCATGGATACTCTGCAAATCACACTCAAATCCCTTGGAGAGGGTTCATCGAACCACCTTTACAATAATCCTCTGTTATTCCACTCTCGCGCAATGCGCAGAAAGAACGAACACATACCTTTCCGTGCGAACTCTAATTTTCCTTATTTTATCAACATGATCATTTCTCCCGATGTATGTCGGCGTCAACAAAATATTTTAGCACTCGGAGGAGCGAACTTGTGACTGAAATGTCGTGATAAGGTCTCGCCGCAACGAGAAACGCTTGTGATTTAATGATGCCCACCCCAAATCCCGTATCATGTCCGTGAAACTCTGCCCCTTATATAGGGAAGGATGGGGAAGGAAATCGTCCGTGTCCTTTGAGAGGAAACATCCCGGCATTTGCCTGAAACGATTGAGGGAAATTACAGAAAATCTAAATATGGGTGGCCGAACGCGAGTTTGAACTGCCGTCCTCCCGAATGTGAGTCCAGTGTGCTAACCACTGCGCAATCTCTCTCGGTCTACTACGAACTGTGACTTCTCTAACAGTAAATCACGTATCCACTTGCATAAGTGAGGCCATATCAAGTAAGCACGTTATTTGATTACAAGCCACTTCTGGAAATCTAGAAAAACGAAATCAATATGAAATCCTTTGTAGATACCACTCAACACATCTTTGAGTATACAGCGACTTCTGTTTCATAAGAACGATGTTTTTTTAAATCTTCGAGGTAAAACTTTGATCACAATATATGTTCCAAAATCCGACTACATATCGACGTTAATGCTAAGGTTCTGTAATTTAGTGGATTACTCCTATTGCCTTTCTTCAGTATTAGTGCGACCTGTGAAATTTTCCTGTCCTTGTGTACGGATCTTTCGACGAGCGAGCTGTTGTTTATATTGTTAATTGTGAAACTATCGCATCAGCGTACTCTCATAGGAATTGAATTCGCATACATTCCGGACCAGAAAACTTGCTTTTATTAAATGATTTGAGTTGCTTCGCTATTCCGAGGACATTTAATGCAAAGTTATTCTTGTTGGCAGCTGTTCTTGATTCAAATTATGAAATATTTAAGCCATCTTCTTTGTTGAAGGAGTTTTGGAGGGCTTTGTTTAGCAAATCTGCATTGGTAGTACTGTCTTGGATAGTATTTCCTGTGCTATCGCGCAAGAAAGCGCTGATTGTGTCTTCTCGTTAGATATCAATCTCTTTCGATTTTCTACCAGGTTTCGAGACAAAGGTCCTTTATGGTAACTAATAAAAGCATTTCATGTTGATATCCGCACTAAATTTCGAACTTTTGTAAAAGATCGGCAATTTTGGGTGTTTTGCGTCCGTTTAAGTTTGGCATGCTTTTTCGTTATTTCTGCAGCGATGTTATGATCTGGTTTGTGAAGTCTTTTTTTAATTTGTTTGTTATAAATCTTTCAATTGCTGTTGATGCTATTTGTTTGAATTCAAGCTATATCAGGTCTACACTTACATTCTTAATTAAGGAGGAATTGAAACTGTCTCTCAGGAAACAGTTAAGCGAATTTTTATCTGTTTTTTTTTTTAATAGAAGTATTTTTAGTGGATTTTTGAGTTACAACCCTGTGTTCACTAATTGCTGTATCCGTTTTGATGCTCGTTACTGGCTCAGGATAATTTGCTGCTAAGTGATCAACAGTGTTCTTACAACCACTTAGGATTCTAATAGGTTGGTCAACTAATTACTCGAAACAATTTTCAGAGGATGAGTTTAGCACAATTTCGCATGATGTTTCATGGGTACCTTCGGATTTAAACACGTATTTTCACCAACATATCGAGGGCAAGTTGAAGTCGGGTTCATGTTTGAAATTAGACTGTAGTTTTGTTTCAACATTTCAGCAAGTATATTATTTCAGCTGGGAGGTCGGTAAAACGATCCAGTTATTATTTTATTCTGGTTGTCAAGAATGACATGTACCCATACTAACTCACAGGAACTATCTACTTCCATTTCAGTACAAGATAAACTGCTTCTAACAGCAACAAACACTCTACTGCCAGGTGTATTTAGCCTATCCTTTCTGAACACTGTTAAGTTCTTGGCAAAAAATATCGTCTAAGCATAACTTTAAGTACCTATAACGATTAGAGCATCAGTACTTTCTATTAGCCACCTGCAGCTGGCTGCATCCTGTGCTCTTCATGGCATCCGGAGGGACCCGTTCCACATCTGGATTGGCCCCACCGGGTATACACACGGGCTTTCTTCCCTTCCTTGGCAGCCATATCCCTAAGGATCTCCATAACGCTCCTCACATTGGACCTCCCAGCTACCAATAATCCAACCCTTTGTGAGTGCCCGGATCTTGCAGGCCGAGAGGTTTCTTTTGAAATAGGGCAAGCGACTGCATCTGACTGAGGGACATTGTCAGCCGCAGATAGCACCTGGAATCTGTTTGTCAGCCTAACTAGGGTGGCCTCCCCGGGAAGTCTTCTGTAGCCCGACCCCTGCCCCTTCGTCCCTTCGTATGCTTCATATGCAGACGTCGTTTCAGAACACCCACACCGTTGTTTGAGGAACTTTACAACCTGTCCTTGCCTCTGTGTGAAAGCGTCTCGGATATGCTCGACGTTATCATCACAGGTGCGTAGCCGACCAATGCCCTTCCCTATGGGTATTCAACCAACTTTCAAGGATTTTGTATACCACTAATAAATCTACAAGTACAGAGGTGGCTTCTTGCTGTATCGGCGGCGAAATGCACGGTGGACGTGAGCAATGGATTGATTTCACCCAAATTCCAACACACAAAATGATTTCTCTTGTGTTGCAGTACCGATGTTGCTCAAAACTTTGAAACTTCCTCTATCCGGTGTCATACGCCATGTATAATAAACAACTGAAATCTATTCCTTCTTTTTGAAACACCTGGCATAAGATCGTAATCAGCAATTTCATAACATTGACGATCTCGAAAGAAAAAGGGGACAGATGTGCAAATATATCTAATACCCGGCATGCCAGATCCGTTTTCTTAACGAGCAGCGACGTTTGTTTGGTGCTATGCACGAGAAAGAAGAGCAGGATGTGTTGAAGTAGTAGTTAACACAATGGAGTTTCAACACGTCTCGAGCTACTCACACCGTCATTTAGCGATCTTACGTGAAATTTAATTCATTTCCTTTAGCCACTTAAGAAACGGGGTTGATTCACCTGAAAAGTTTATGATCCATTTAATAGTACACCTTTGCCCAATCCGAAAGTCGACGAGACGTCAAAACCAACTTTCCACGTCTGTGAATATAGAGCTTCACAGCATAGGCCCAAGGTCCAACGCAGCTCTAGAAATCAGGTGGTAAATTTTTGGATCCTAGTAATCAACTTTGCATTATCTTCCTTCCTTCCTGGAGCTTACTAAAATCTTTCATTGTTTTGTTTAGACACGAAGAGTAAAGAGTGAAGCAGTGCGTCATGGAGTAAATCGGCCATGGTTAGCATCCACATCCATCCCTCTTTCTGGGTTGTCTCTTAAGTAGGGAACGATTCCTACGACCAACAAAGCTAAACGGTTTCTATCATTGCATTAGTCATAAATTTCAGTGAATAGTCCGATAGTAAATACATCATGATCAGACACTTGAGATTCGCAAATTAACTGCTAGTTGCGTTTACTGTAAACAGTTATCAGTGTTACAACATAGCCCAATGTGCAGCCGCAGCAGAATCAAAGAATTCGGTGACTTTGTAGCGTGCATCTTGTGATGAGCATGCGCATCAGATTTGAGAACATTTAACTAATTATATTCATGTTACGCCTTTCTTGTGACTGATATATCGTTGTGTCCGAATAAGAATAACGAAGATCGTAGTTTCGGCAACATGCAAGCAAGTTGTTAAAATCTAAATTGTCATCTTATATCTCGTATTTAGATGCAAAATCCTGTGGAATGGAGGAAGATTAATACGTACATCCCATGGCGACATGCATGGTGCGGTGTCTTTACCTTCTAATGCCTAAGAAAACTTATGTCATATATACTTTACTGAACATGTAAACTTCTATCAAATGTTTCAAGAAACTTCAATGGTAATGTTAATGCTAAGCTGATAATGACATTCAGTAAGAACGCTGTCCTACGAAACACTTCAATTCCGTACCGCATAATGAATGGTTCTAAGTAGTGGAACAGCAAATTCTGATAATGAGAGGCAATAGTGAAAATGATTTCGTATCTGGGATTGTTTTTTAATTATTTATTCCTAAAATTCTTTTCAGATGCATCTAACCACATATTTTAATTCACACATTGTTGATGCGTGAGAGAGTGCGACATTCTACACAGATTACTCGCATCAAGAGATTGGAAAGGAAGTGCAAGGCATTCCCGTATTCAAGAGGGGTCGTCGGGTACATGAACGTAATTGCAAGCCAGTATTACTGTAATTCATTCACGAGAGAAGTGGCTTACAAACATTTTGTTCGACCGATTTAGAAGACTTGCTGATAACTCTGGAGCGTTTGTCTGTTTTGACTAATATAAGTGGCCGAGAAGATTCAACTAAGGTCGGTACATTTCGTCGAAGGATTCTTGAGTAGGCGCGAGAACGTTACGGTATGCTCAAAATACATACTCCAGTCGCAGCCGCCGCAAAATGTCGTACACTACGAAGATGATACTGTAGAAATTTCAAGAGCATACATGTCGAAGAAAGATGGGCAACATATTCTCACGAAATGCTAACTACTGGGAAATCAGAACAATTGGAGTTGTTACGATGGTTTGTTTACAGGAGACCTTCCCTGTACCACGCGCGAATACAAGAGGGAAGGCAGGAGTGCTGAAACACACTGTGCCACACACCGTAAAGCGGTTTGCGGAGCATATCTGTCGAAGCAGAGTGATGCACGATTCACAGGAGACTCCCACGCCAAAATACTAAGGAAAAACCCGTCAAAACTTTGGAAGTGGTTTTGGTGTTGCTCGGATTCACGCTGTATCTTACTCTGATTACTACACACAGCATTCAGCAGCAACAGCTTTTGAAGATGTTGCCTACAGTATCAGATTTCAGCGTGGAGGTGTTATGATGGCTGAATATGGATTGGTCACTTACCTCCATTGTTTTTCGTCACAAGTCTGCTTCTCTTCAACAGTTGACCTTCTTTCAAAGCCTTACTTAACTTCTGTTTGCTAAGAACGGCAGCAAACTCTTTAATCACTGTATTTCTCTCAAAGAACTCCGACACACACCCGGATGACTTGAGCTCTCGAAGCAGACAATTGCTAAGCAACGACAGAGTCAAGTCGCGCGATTTTTTCATTGTTGTGAGCCTGCCCTGCGACCGATGCTAAGCATCGAATATTGGTGATGACTAGCGCCCGCATTATTGCGTTTTCTGTAAAACTGATTTTAGCGTTTTTGGAGTCCTTCAATGGAAAGTGTAATGGACTCCAATATTAACATAGAAACCGTCATTATATTTTTGACAGAGCCATTCTAGTTCTTTGTGGCAAATGAGCGACTAATTATTCCCTATGTCGAAACTCGGAAAAATTCACAAGCAGTTGAGATATTTACCGGTGCTACAACTATCTTCTCTTTTGGTAATATAGTAATGGGACGCGTTTTACGGAAAAAATCCTATCATATGTCACTCACACAAAACCACAAACTTGTTACGCGTACCTGAGTATGACCACAGTCCGTGGCCTAACGCTACAATCATATTACATTTTGAAACTGTAGTACACAATGAACCACACTTCTAAGCTGTGTAATATGATACTTTTCCTACTGTCTCTCAGTACATTTTTGCAGGTTCAGAAAGTTCTGCCATAGACGTCTGTAGTCTCATCGACTGAAAGCCAAATGCAATGGTCACAAATGTCTGTTTTAATACCAGCAATAGCCTTTTCATACATCTGTTACAAATAATTTTTGCAGTGTCGACTTTCCTAGTATATTGCAGGAACGTCTTAAAATGTTGTGTTCCTTAGAACGACCCATGGCAGATTAGATGACACTAAATCGTCACACAAGTCTAGATGAAAGCTGTCCACATTAAGATTTGCCATAGGAGACTTTAATGGTCCAGTCTGTGTTTGCTCTACTTACTAGTGGAGTACGTAATGTGAGATGTGAACCTTGGTGCTGAAGAAAATGTCTTTTTAGAACGGATTACCTAAACAAACGATTACTAAGAAGATGACAGTAACTAAAAAAATAAGACCGTAATCGTATAAAATGTCAACTTAAGCTCAATCACATATGCCTGTCAGTCATCTAATTTTATAAAGAACGATTAGAAAGTTTCTGCTTAAAAGCCGTACATTCCAGAATCGGTATGCCGATCAGGAAAAGTCGCCGTGGGCTTTCAGGAAATCATCCCACCGACGCATCAGGCTGGAGATGACTGTTAGCTAAAACAAGTCTGCTGGTTGTCGAAGTCCGTAACTACCTGATACACATCATCCGACAGGTATAGCTGATTTGTCAAGGTCTTATTTTAAGAGAGCGATGGCGTGATAATCCAACGGGATGAGTTCAGGACTATAGGCCGCCACTTACGTTGGCGTAACTTATACATCACGACATTTTCGATGTGGGGACATGCGTTATCATGAAGCAGCAACTCCATATGAAACTTCCTGGCAGATTAAAACTGTGTGCCGTACCGAGACTCGAACTCGGGACCTTTGCCTTTCGCGGGCAAGTGCTCTATCATCTGAGCTACCCAAGCACGACTCACGCCCCTTCCTCACAGCTTTACTTCTACCAGTACCTCGTCTCCTACCTTCCAAACTTTACAGAAGCTCTTTTGCGAATTTTTTCCGTAGTATTGGATCAGAAATTCTATTTGAAAATCATGTTTTGTAGCAACAAGTCCTTTCAGTCCCCACTTTTTCTGTGTAAGTCCAATTTAGCCCCCTTTTAGACCTTTAAGAAAGATTTAACCGTTTTGAGGTATGTTGCACAGCGGAATAGTAAGTAGTGGACGGATAATATTTTGTTAAGTACCGACAGAGACGGCTAACTGGGTCGCAACTGCTACCGGCTTTGTAACGGAGTAGTAACTGAATGTCAACGTTGGAGGCCAAAAGTACAAACACGCTACGAGCACATTCCATCAGACTATGCGACTGGGAATCCGAGAACAACCGATTTAGCATTTCGGCAACAGTGCAGAACAGACAGAACGTCCTACAGCAACGAGGCTACATGTAGTAACTTCACTTAGAGGTGTCATAAGAATACCTTTAGGGATGCAAAGTTCACATAAAGGAATACTCTACGTTTCTAGCATTTGTAGACTTAGAGAAAGCTTTTGAAAATGTTGGCTGGAATACTCTCTTTCAAATTCTGAAGGTGGCAGGGGTAAAATACAGGGAGCGAAAGGCTATTTACAATTTGTACAGAAACCAGATGGCAGTTATAAGACTCGAGGGACGCGAAACGGAAGCAGAGGTTAGGAAGGGAGTGAGACAGGGTTGTAGCCTCTCCCCGATGTTATTCAATCTGTATATTGAGCAAGCAGTGAAGGAAACAAAAGTAAAATTTGGGGTAGGTATTAAAATCCACGGAGAAGAAATAAAAACTTTGAGGTTCGCCGATGACATTGTAATTCTGACAGAGACAGCAAAAGACTTGGAAGAGCAGTTGAACGGAATGGACAGTGTCTTGAAAGGAGGATATGAGATGAACATCAACAAAAGGAAAACGAGGATAATGGAATGTAGTCGAATTAAGTCGGGTGATGCTGAGGGAATTAGATTAGGAAATGAGACACTTAAGGTAGTAAAGGAATTTTGCTATTTGGGGAGCAAAGTAACTGATGATGGTCGAAGTGGAGAGGATATAAAATGTATACTGGCAATGGCAAGGAAAGCGTTTCTGAAGAAGAGAAATTTGTTAACATCGAGTGTAGATTTAAGTGTCAGGAAGTCGTTTCTGAAAGTATTTGTATGGAGTGTAGCCATGTATGGAAGTGAAACATGGACGATAAATGGTTTGGACAAGAAGAGAATAGAAGCTTTTGAAATGTGGTGCTACAGAAGGATGCTGAAGATTAGATGGGTAGATCACATAACTAATGTGGAGGTATTGAATAGGACTGGGGAGAAGAGAAGTTTGTGGTACAACTTGATTAGGAGAAGGGATCGATTGGTAGGACATGTTCTGGGGCATCAAGGGATTACCAATTTAGTATTGGAGGGCAGCGTGGAGGGTAAAAATCGTAGAGGGAGACCAAGAGATGAATACACTAAGCAGATTCAGAAGGATGTAGGTTGCAGTAGTTACTGGGAGATGAAGAAGCTTACACAGGATAGAGTTGCATGGAGAGCTGCATCAAACCAGTCTCAAGACTGAAGACCACAACAACAACAACTGAAACCCTGAAGTTAAACATTAGATCAGACGGAGCGCTTACAGGCTTGGAAAAGAGTGGATATTCAATCATCTCAGTCACCAGTATGCGAGGGGAGGGGGGGGGGGTGATAGTTACACGTCATCCCCAGTTTTCAGGATGCTCTGGTGAATTCAACTACCGTCTACAAGCTTCCGGGAACTTGGAGTCCACTGCTGCAAATCTACAGCCGTCCGGCCTCACAGGGGACTTCTGATATACGATCCGCATTCGTGCCGACCACAACAGCGGCTGACGGGGGTTGGTGGGGGGGGGGGGGGAGGAGAGCCTGTCTTTCGTCGATGCAGAACCGATCTACCTGTCTTCAGGCTGTTCAGCTTGGGCTGGGCGCCTGTGTCACCGCTACTGGTGCAGTGCAAGTACAGCCTTACCGGCTGTGCGTTGCTGCTGAGTCTCTTGCCTAAACACTATCTCGACAACCGACAACAGACACGAGCAGATTCCTGGGACTGAGCCTCGGTGCTGCTTCACTCGTCGAGAACGCTGAGGCTCTGATGGACGTCCACGGCCGCGCCGGGCTGCGGGGACGCACGGCCGTCGCAGTCTCCTGCGACGTAGCCGCAGCGCTAACAACGGGGAACACGAGACCTGTGTTCGGCAAGTTCCTCCTTGCCTGGCATTGACGCGCTACCTCTCGCGCTTTCAAGCAGCGCGGACTCGGCACGTTCGCTGCTAGACAGCACAGGGAAGAAGACTGACTGTAAAATTCCCGCCAAGAAACGATTTTAATTTAATGACGTTTCGTTAGCGCCTTGGCGTTCTGCAGGATCACTCAATTTCGCTCTCCGCTCGACCTCCTGATAACAACACGACAATTGCTCAGATCATAATGGGGTGAATAAGGATAAGACCTTTAAATCAGGCCCCTATTAATGATAATTCAAAATTCATTTCGCAATCTGTTTAACTCGATTGCGGGTGTTCATTATACAGGGTGTTACAAAAAGGTACGGCCAAACTTTCAGGAAACATTCCTCACACTCAAAGAAAGAAAATATGTTATGTGGAAATGTGTCCGGAAACGCTTACTTTCCACGTTAGAGCTCATTTTATTACTTCTCTTCAAATCACATTAATCATGGAATGGAAACACACAGCAACAGAACGTACCAGCGTGACTTCAAACACTTTGTTACAGGAAATGTTCAAAATGTCCTCCGTTAGCGAGGATACATGCATCCACCTTCCGTCGCATGGAATCCCTGATGCGCTGATGCAGCCCTGGAGAATGGCGTATTGTATCACAGCCGTCCACAATACGAGCACGAAGAGTCTCTACATTTGGTACCGGTGTTGCGTAGACAAGAGCTTTCAAATGACCCCATAAATGAAAGTCAAGAGGGTTGAGGTCTCATGGGAGTGTGGAGGCCATGGAATTGGTCCGCCTCTACCAATCCATCGGTCACCGAATCTGTTGTTGAGAAGCGTACGAACACTTCGACTGAAATGTGCAGGAGCTCCATCGTGCATGAACCACATGTTGTGTCGTACTTGTAAAGGCACATATTCTAGCAGCACAGGTAGAGTATTCCGTATGAAATCATGATAACGTGCTCCATTGAGCGTAGGTGGAAGAACATGGGGCCCAATTAAGACATCACCAACAATGCCGGCCCAAACGTTCAGAGAAAATCTGTGTTGATGACGTGACTGCACAATTGCGTGCGGATTCTCGTCAGCCCACATATGTTGATTGTGAAAATTTACAATTTTATCACGTTGGAATGAAGCCTCATCCGTAAAGAGAACATTTGCACTGAAATGAGGATTGACACATTGTTAGATGAACCATTCGCAGAAGTGTACCCGTGGAGGCCAATCAGCTGCTGATAGTGCCTGCACACGCTGTACATGGTACGGCAACAACTGGTTCTCCCGTAGCACTCTCCATACAGTGACGTGGTGAACGTTACCTTGTACAGCAGCAACTTCTCTGACGCTGACATTACGGTTATCGTCAACTGCACGAAGAACTGCCTCGTCCATTGCAGGTGTCCTCGTCGTTCTAGGTCTTCCCCAGTCGCGAGTCATAGGCTGGAATGTCCCGTGCTCCCTAAGACGCCGATCAATTGCTTCGAACGTCTTCCTGTCGGGACAACTACGTTCTGGAAATCTGTCTCGATACAAACGTGCCGCGCCACGGCTATTTCCCCGTGCTAATCCATACATCAAATGGGTATCTGCCAACTCCGCATTTGTAAGCATTGCACTGACTGCGAAACCATGTTCGTGATGTTGATGCTACGTACTGATGTGCTTGATGCTAGTACTGTAGAGCAATGAGTCGCATGTCAACACTAGCACCGAAGTCAGCATTACCTTCCTTCAATTGGGCCAACTGGCGGTGAATCGAGGAAGTACAGTACATACTGACGAAACTAAAATGAGCTCTAACATGAAAATTAAACGTTTCCGGACACATGTCCACATAACATCTTTTCTTTATTTGTGTGTGAGGAATGTTTCTTGAAAGTTTGGCCGTACCTTTTTGTAACACCCTGTAATAATGGTGTTAGAAAGGAAAATAACGTTATGGATTCACCGGGTTATAGAAATGGTAGTTCCAGTTTCAAAACACTGTAAACAGCTAACCATTTCTCAGAACTATTTATAACTTGAACGGATTATTATCGAAAAAGGCGGAAACGCTACAGGAAAATAAATACGGAAGTTTTGCCATCAGATGGCGCAGTAAGGGGGAAAATATGCAAAATATAAGACACATGGTAAATGACTGTTTTTCAGTTTGAGTCTGAGATACTCAGAGTAACTGTCTCAATGCGGGATCGCAAGTTGCTTGTAAAGCTCTTTTACAAGAACGGTGACTGTGCGCCAGTAGCTCTGCAGAAGTTCTGGACACTCAGGGGTATGGAAAAGATTGTTGGTCCGATGTCTGCCAAGGGTCTGGACTAAATGATAACGATATTCCTGAAGAAATATTCTGCATTGCCAGGGGGCTCGAGCAGAGGTGTGTAAAAATGTAGTGCACGGGAAATTACCCGAACTTTGGACATGCCTGTGAGAGCGGTGCATAAAATTCTGCGAAACATCATGTATCCATGTCCGTACAAAATTACTCATTTTCAGGACTTGCTTCATGCTGGTGTGGAGTTAGATAAACGTTTGCTTTAGAATTCCTTACTCGCATGGCAGTGTACAATGAGCGACCATGGAACATTCTGTAGACGAACCCCGTTTCTACGAGTATTCCGAGGATCTGTCGACCGGTGGAACAATACTCCTATAGGAGTACAAAAATTCGAATAAGTTCCTGTTTATTTAAAGGACTCTGACTGGAAAGCAGATTATCAGCTCCCTCATTTTACCTTTTTCAGTACCTTTAAAAACATTCCCAAAAATTGTGGCATGCGAACGTACTCGGGCTTTTCTTAACATGCAACTCACCTCAGAGTCCCACCAGCTCCCCTAACCAAACCCACTAGTCCATCGCTGTAAGTCACTCAAACCCATCCATTTCTGCCGAGTGATATTTTTCCGGAAGTCACACTGTAAATAACTAGTCTCATTTATTCTACACACCAACGTGACTAGTCGTTTTGTTGCCACACCCCCGAATAATTTTAGAAATTCTGACTGAATGATATCCATACCTTCTCCATTATGTGACCGCAACTCATCGAAAACTCTTTTAAAGTCTCACTCTAATTCTGCGTCTCTTTGCCCTTCCCTGTCGACTTCCGTTACTTACTTCTTCCATGATGTCATCAGGGAAGTCCTCTCCTTCACAGAGGCCTTCAATGTACTCTTTCCACGCATCCGTTCTCCCCTATTCATTCAGTAGAGGAATTTCCATTGCACTCTTAGTGTTAACGCCTTCGTTTAACTTTTCTATATGCTGAGCCAGTCCTTTCGACTGTAATTTATTGTCCGATTGCTTCGTATTTTTCATGTAGTCATTTCGCCTTTGCTTTCCTGAATACCCTATTTAATTTCTAAGTGTTTTGCACTTCTACATTCCTGAACTTGCCTGAACATTTTTGTAGTTCCTTCTTTCGTCGGCCAGCTGAAGTATTTCCTCTGTTAGAAATGGTTTTTTCGCAGTTACCTTTCATGTACTTACGTTTTTCTTTCGAACATTTACGACTGCCATTTTTAGAGACGCTCATTTCTCTTCGTCTGAACTGCCTACTGACTAATATATTTTTCGCAGTATCTATAGCTTCAGAGAACTCAGAGCCTACCTTTTCATTCTTTAGTACTTCCGTAACCCACTATCTTACGCGCTGAATCTTTCTAAACAGTCTCTTGATCTTCAGCCAACTCTCCATCAATACCAAACTGCGGTTTGAATCTAATCTGCTCCTGGGTAAGCCCTACAATTCAGTATCTGATTTCGGAACTTCTGCCTTACAAAAATGTAATTCAGCTGGATTCGCCCTCTATTTCCTGGCCTATTACAAGTATGCCTCCTCCTCTTGTGAGTTTTGACGACAATATTCGCTATTAGCACCTAAAAGTGTATTGCAAAACTCCGTTAGTCTTTCTCCTCTGTTATTCCTACTACCTAACTGGTATTCTCTCCCAAACCCTTCTTCTAATCCGTCTCCCACAGTCTCATTGCAATCTCTGGCTGTGAAAGATGTTGTGTTCAGGGCTCCCATTACGAATGTAGCTTAACTGAAGGCACAAATTGCCCAACGTATTCTCAACCTGACCCCTGAGATACTCCGATCTGTTGTGGAACATGATTTTTCTCAATCTCAACTTGTGCAGAAAACGTTGGGCAGCATGTGAACATATCTTGGAACAGTCTCGCGACAGGTAAAAGCCAATTGTTTGTTGCTTTTCATGGAATTTCTGGGCTCACAACAATGAAAAACAGATTTTTTCTCTTCTGATGATGTCCGCAGCTCCTTGTCTAGTGGCTAGCGTTGCTGTCTCTGGATCACGGGGTCCCGATTTCGATTACCGGTTCCCAAGGTTTACTTCCGCCAGTACCTCTGTCCCACATTCCAAACGTCGCAGCAGTTGCCCAGCACTGTCACTCATGGAAGACGGGATATTTCAGAGAAAGGCGCTAATTAAAGCCTAGAGACTGACAGCCATAACAAACAGATGCCTCAAAACTATGTAACTGCAACAAAGTCGTGAAAATGTGCAAAAGAAAACATTGTGTCGAAAGCAAAAGTTAAAAATTTCATCATTACAAAATATTAATTGGGGCAGAATGCACATACGCAGCAGAGACCTTGCATTGTGGATTAACAAAGGAAAATAAGTGTACCACGAAAATGGTATGAAGGAGTATGATAGACAGTAAAAACATTTAAAGTAACAAGCAAGAGAGATGAATTGTTACAGTGTAGAAAAGCCCACGCAGGGAATTGTTTTTTGCCGGTTCTTGGTGTTAGGTTGCTATTTGACCTAAGAACATACGGTATAAATACTTTTCTTTAGCCCGGACCTGCGGCCATTTTTATAGACGTTTACTTTTTACAGTATAATAAGCTTTTTTACAGTATAATAAGCAACGTTTGATCGACGACTCGGAGCTGGCGCTCAGGAAAAATGGATGAATCGATTAATTCCATTCGCAAAAGATTGTAATTCGGCTGAAATTAACGCTCAGTTAATGATACCAAAAAATGGTTGAAATGGCTCTGAGTACTATGGGACTTAACATCGAAGGTCATCAGTCCCCTAGAACTTAGAACTACTTAAACCTAACTAACCTAAGGACATCACACACATCCATGCCCGAGGCGGGATTCGAACCTGCGACCGTAGCGGTCGCGCGGTTCCAGACTGAAGCGCCAAGAACCGCTCGGCCTCTTCGGCCGGCAGTTAACGATACCATTTGTATGTGAACCATTCGGATTTTATGAGGAAAAACAGTAGCCCTTAAATAACTGCTGACTGGAGTGAGACTGATGGTTCAAATTTGGTCCACTCATGTGTCGGACCTTCGTCTAAGATAAGTTTCAACAGTTTCAAAACAATCTTGCTTCGTTTGGATTTTACTAAAAGAAACACCTTTTCCTGTGAGGTTTCTGAAGTGCGTCACTTCTTTACTTGAAACTGATACAAAACGGCTCAAACACTGCACGAATGTAGATAAATAGAGTCAAAACAATTTTGTTTTAATCCAATAATAATGATCCGTTATCGAGATAAGATGCTTTAGATTCGAGGTTATTGTAGTACATAAAATTCGTACTTACTTGAATCGAATGCGCGTAAACGGTTTCAAGTAAATCAAACAAATACAAAACGCCTTACTACGGTAAAATTGAAAACTCGCTCTCAAAAATTTAGATAGAGTTGGATTTTATGTGCAAAATACACATTTCTGTGAGCCTTTCTAAGCGTGCCACGCCACTTCTATGTTCCCAAATTGCGCGAATCGGTTTAAATGTTGTAAGAAGTTAGACAAAATCGTGTAATTAATGGCTATCCTATTGTTTTGTGAAAGATTTATCCCTTGCCACGATATAGCGGTCTAAGTTTGCACACAAATGCAAGTAAAATCCGGTTGTATGTGAATAGCACAAGCTGAGACCGTTTAAGGTGACAGAGGTGATAATAATAAATTCAGTACTACTGTAAATGTAAGAAACGTTTGCCAAAATCTTTTATCATTCGTCTTTCACTTGCGCAAAATCATGCGTTTTCACGTGAAATTGTGTTTCGTAGAAATGCATTTCCTTTTTTAGCTGTGCATTTGGACATAATTAAAATAACGTGTATTACAGTTGATTATCATTTCCTTGTTAATGCGTTTACATTTTATTCACCAGTGGCTTATAATTCTCGAAAAATCTTTGTACATTAAAATAAAGCATGTAGCAAACCATAATTATGCTCAGCCCTGTATAAAATATATTGTGTGCCAGAGCATTTAAAGCTTTGCCGATGACCACGCAGACAGTTAAACTAACCTACGAATTGCTACAAAAATAAGTGTCAGAAAAGAGGTCACCTTACTTCTAACCAGCCGATAAGGTTTTTCTGCGTTTTCTTAAACACTAACGTGCTGTCTTACAGTAAATTTATTTTCGGACACAACACGCTTAATTTAGTTATTTTTCATACAGGATTGAAAAGTTGATAGTATTTTGTCGTGCATAGGATGTTTCGTTGTTCGTCTGTTTATTTCAGCCAATGATACTCACTCCTAAATCGGTGTGGTTGTTTCAACATTTCGTGTCAGAATTAATTATGTGAAATTTTCTGGCGATGGATTTTTAATGTTTAGTTTTTGTTATTATTGCAAGATCCTGGCAATCGCAGAGTGTGGGATTATTGGTATTTGGGAACTCCAATCTTAGACGTGTTATGGGGCTTATTAGAGACGTAACTGGCAAGGGGGGAAGAAAGCCAGTGTGCACTCCGTATGCATACTGGGTGGAGTCATTCCAGAAATGGATCGGGTCCTTCCGGATGCCATGAAGAAAGAGGTTAAAGCGAACTGCATGTGGTGGCTCAAGTCGGTAGCATTGATGTGTGTCCCTTTGGATCGAAAGAAATTCTTTCTGGTTTCGAGAAGCTAACAGAGTGGCAAAAGCTGCAAGTCCTGTTGGCGAGATGAAAGGAGAGCGCAACGTTTGCAGCATAGTCGACAGGACCGATAGCGGACTTCTGGTAGAGAACTGAGTGGAGGGTCTAAATTAGAGGCTCAGACGGTACTGTGACAGTGTAGGCTGCAGATTCCTTGATTTGCGCCATAGGGTGCTTGGGTTTCGTGCTTCGCTGAATAGGTCAGGAGCCCACTACACACATGATGCAGCATTACCTGGTAGGAGGTGCTGTGTGGCGTGGCCTGGGCGGTTTTTAGGGTTACAGAGTCTCGGGGAAAGACAAAAAGGGGTTCTGTCTCAAAATGTGCAAGATGAACGTAGGTCTAGGAATCATCGGTTTAACAGTTGTAAATTGTTGTAACTGTGTTGGCAAAGTACCAGAGCTTCAAGTGGTAATAGAAAACACTGATGCTCAAATCGTCGAAGGCACTGAAAGCTGGCTGAAGTAGGAGATAAGTTCAGCCGTAAGATTTGCAAAGAATCTAACGGTATTCCGAAAGGATAATGTAAACACAGTCAGCGTTGTCTTGTTTGTTGCTGTTAGAAGTAGTTCATCTTGTAGCGAAATTCAAGTAGGTAGTTCCTGCGAGTTGGTATGGGTGGATGTCATTCGTAGCAACTGGTGTAAAGTAATAACTGGATCGTTTTATAGACCTACCAACTGAAATAATACAATTGCTGAAAGGTTCAAACAAAACTTCAGTCTAATTTTAAACACATACCCGACTCATACAGTTATAGTTGGTGATGCCTTTAATGTACAATGGATACGTTGTCGAAAGTACATGTTTAAATCCGGAGGTATGCATAAAATATCATCCGAAGCTGTGATAAACGCATTCGCTGAAAATTATTTCGAGCAGTTAATTCATGAGCCCATGCCAATAGTAAACCGATGCGAAAACATTGTTGACCTCTTAGCAACAAATAATCCTGTGCTAATAACGATCATCAAAGCGGATACAGGGATTAGTTTACACAGGGTTGTCGTAGCGAGACTGAATACCTTATCTTAAAAAATCGCCAAAAATAAACTGAAAACCTCTAGTCATGAAAGCTGATAAAAATTCGCTTGACGCATTCCTAAGGGGCAATTTCCACGCATTCCAAATTAACAATGCAAGTGTAGGCCGGTGTTCAAAGAAATAGTATCGTCAGCAATTGAGAGACTTATACCAAATAAATTAACAAACGACCGAGCTGATCCCCTTGCTACACAATTGTTGCAGAAACAATGAAAGAAGCACGCTAGATTCAAACGAACGCGAAGACTCGAATATTGGCGATCTTCTACAGAAGCTCGAAATTTATCGCGGAATTCAGTATGAAACGCTTGTAATAGTTTCCACAACGAAAATTCTAGGAGATTCTGGACGTATGTAAAGTATGATAGCTGCAAGAGACAATCAGTGCTTTCTCTGCACGATAGCAATGGAAATACTATCAATTACAGTCTTGCTGAAGCAGAATTACTAAACACAGTCTTCCTAAATTCCTTTACCAAAGAAGACTAAGCAAGTATTCCATAATTCGAATCAAGAACAGCTGCCACCATGAATAATTGACAAGTAGCCGACCGCTGTGGCCGAGTGGTTCTAGGCGCTTCAGTCTGGAACCATGCTGGAGCTACGGTCGTAGGTTAGAATCCTGCTTCGGGCATGGATGTGTGTGACGTCCTTAAGTTAGTTAGATTTAAGTCGTTCTAAGTCTCGGGGACGGATGACCTCAGATGTTAAGTCCCATAGTGCTTAGAGCCATCTGAACCATTTTGCCTCGGAGTATCAAGCAACTTAAATTATTTAATAAAAGGAAGTGTTCGGGTCCAGACTTTATACCAATTAGTTTCCTTTCGGAGTACGCTGATGCAATAGCTCCATACTTAACAATCATACAAAGCCGCTCGTTCGACGAAAGATCCGCACCCAAAGGCTGGAGAGTTGCACAGGTCACACCAATATTCAAGAAAGGTAATAGGAGTAATTCATTAAATTACAGGCGCGTATCATTAACGTCGATATGCAGCAGAATTTTGGAGCATATGTAGTATTCGAACATTACGAATTATCTCGAAGAGAACAGTTTGTTGAATTTTCAAATGTGTGTGAATTTCTAACGGACAAAACTGCTGAGGTCATCGGTCCCTAGACTTACACAGTACTTAAACTAACGCAAACCAACTTGTGCTAAGAACAACACACACACCCATGTCCGAGGGAGGACTCGAAGCTCCGACGGGAGTGGCCGTGCAGTCATTGACATGGCGCCTCGAACCGCGCGGCCCCTCCGCGTGGCTAACGGTTTGTTGACACACAGTCAATACGGATTCGGAAAACGTTCTTGTGAAACACAGTAGCTCTTCACACACGCGAAGTGGTGAGAGCTATTCACAAGGGATTTCTAATTTATTTCGTATTTCTAGATATCCAGAGAACTTTTGACACTGTACCACACAAGCGGCGTGTAGTGTAATCGCGTGCTTATGGAATATCGTCTCAATTATGTGACTGGATTCCTTATCTATGCCGGCCGGGGTGGTCGAGTGGTTCTAGGCTCTACAGTCTGGAACCGCGCAACCGCTACGTTCGCACAATCGAATCCTGCCTGGGGCATGGATGTGTGTGATGTCCTTAGTTTAGTTAGGTTTAAGTAGTTCTAAGTCTAGGCGACTGATGACCTCAGAAGTTAAGCCCCATAGTGCTCAGAGCCACTTGAACCATCCTTATCTATGTATACAGATTTAGGAGGCAATCTGAACAGCCGACTAAGGTTGTTTGCAGATGACGCAGTCATTTATCGACTAGTAAAGTCATCAGAAGATCAAAACTAATTGCAAAACGACTCGGAAAAGATATCTGTATGTTCGAAAATTGGAAATTTATCCTAAATAATAAAAAAAGTGAGGTCACCTACACGAGTGCTAAAAGGAATCCATGAAACTTCGGTTACACGATAAATCAGTGTCTATTCTAAAGGCATTAAATTCAAGTAAATACCTTTTCATTACAATTACGAGCAACTTAAATTCGAACTGATACTTAGAATATGTTGTGCGGAATGCAAACCAAAGACTGCCTTTTATTGGCAGAACATTTAGAAAATGTAACGGATCTACTGAAGAGACTGCCTACACTACGCTTGTCCGTCCTCTTTCGGAGCAGTGCTGGGATCCTTACCAGACAGGATTAACGGAGTACATCGAGAAAGTTAAAAGAAGCGCAATACGTTTTGTATCATCGCGAAGAAGGGGAGAGAGTGTCACTGCCATGATAAAGAATTTAGGGTGGACATCATTAAAACAAAGGCGTTCTTCGATGCGGCAGAATCTTCTCAAGGAATTTCAATCATCAACTTTCTGCTCCGAATGCAAAATTATTTTGTTGACGTTGACCTTTATACGGAGAAACGGTCATTATAATAAAATAAGGGAAACCAGAGCTCGCACGGAAACGAATATGTGTTCGTTTTCTCCACGCCCTGTTCGAGATTGGAATAACTGAGAATTATGATGGAGGCGGTTCCATGCACCCTCTGCTAGGCATTTAAGTGTGATTTGCAGAGTATCAATGTAGATGTAGATGTTATTGCTTTGTTCAAACAAACAATGACAAGAACTTTAAGATAAGTCATAACAGCAACATGTATGCTTTTCGGTAATTTATTATTTGTTGCTCGAAAGTTTCAGCGTTCGTATAATTTATTACAAAGTACTTTTTTCTTGTTGTGATTGAGATGAAACATTCCATTTACAAGATCATTCGGAAATTTTCTACATTTTGAAACAACACATACGCTTAGCTGACAAGCAGGTTCCATTGGACCACAGATCTGTACGATTCCCAATAAGTTGGGTATATGTTGGTGAGCCTATCCTAGGGCGTGGTTACCTGCATGTCATGATACATTAAAAAGATACTTTGACATTTTGTAGTGGTCGATTGTAACTTTGTCTGTGAACGTGTTTGGTCACTTGATCTTGTTGGCTATTTTGCAGCTACTTTTATGAAGCAAAATGACGTAACGTCTCTTGTTGCTGTTGAAATAGGCGAAAGACATTTGCCGTCGAGAAAGCCTTTGACAAGTAACCCTTTTTAACAGTAGTATGTGTGAGTGGAGATATTTACACATTTTCCTAAGCTTCGAAGCTGCTACTTCACATGAATCATGTGCACACGTCATTTTTTGTACAGTCATTCTACATTTTTGTTCGCATTCTAAGTTTATCTGTATATTATGGTTGTATCGTAAGTTTATCAAGGCAGCATAAAATGTTTATATAAATATTATCAAAAACTTCGAACAGTATTTAATGTTTTGTATGTATCCTATTTTTGTTTGCTGTTATTTTGTATACTGTGTTGAGCATTTATCTTTACAATGCGTAGACAGCCTCATGCGTATATGAATAAGATGTGTAACTACAAAACAAAAAATTAAGAATAAAAAATATGCAGAATTAGAAAATACAAATTATAAAACAAAATAGAAACATAGTAAAAAATGAAAACGTATGAAAAAATAAAAGCAAAAACCGTCGTACAAGCATGTGACCTTGGTGTGGTGGTCATGCTTGCATGCTCTGAGGCCACAGCATGCGATACTGGACAAGTTCAACCATCCCAGGTTGGTAATGGTAGAGGAGAAAGACTAACGGTGCCCACCTCAAAGAACATGGTGGAAAAGACAGTAAAAAATCCTATTCCGGGTAGGTCGTCGTCCGAGTCAACAAAAATATACATCGGTTGGCAAGCTGTGGCGGTCTAATGTTAGAATTGTGATACAGTAAAAGTTGGGACACACGGATGAATAATGCTCTTACTGTAGCATAAAAAAGATGAGTACCTCCTGGGCAGAGTTAGGGATGCAGAAGAAGGAAAGTTATCTGCCAGCTGCAAAGAAATTTAAATGGAAACGTCTTGACATATTCACTCTTTTTTGAGTTAACCCTGCATCCTCAGGGCAGTGAGCTATCTGAGCTGCAAGGTGTTGGTAAACCTGATCTTGCAAAAGTTCCTCATCCTGTGCCAATATCCAGAATATTCGTCAGCCATACTAAACAATATATTGTACCATACGCCTGAAGAGCGTACATGTAATTTCTGAGAAAGTGTTTCTACAGGGACAAAATTTCTGGGGCTGTATTTGCTACTGTTGGGATGAAAAAAACATCTTATTCTTTATTTTTTTTGGGTGGGGGAGTTGATTTTTTTTCCTCGAAGGGACAATTTCTCCCCAAGCCCACCACCTGTTACATGTACGGTAAGAGACGTAAGAACAAACTTACGTGCTTCTAGGGAGTGGGATGTATCTACAATAGGAAGTATCCAAGATACGTGTTTACTTGTACGAGTATATAGGATGTATCCCCTAGTGGGGACCAGTTGTATCACAACGCACTACAAGGCAAATGCAATTCTGGTAGACATGATGACATGTTTCATGTTATATGACATCTTGAACGATGTTACTAGAGTTGACATAACACATTATATTGCATGGCGCGTGTACTAATACTAACAAGTAAAAAATTGCGAGTATGTCAAGATATTTTGATTTAAATGTCTCTGAATGTTCCAGACAAGTAGAAAAGCTAGTTCCCTTCTCTTACATCCTTAAGTCTGCACAGGCCTTCCTTGTCTTTTTTGTACTATGATAGCATTTTTCATTCTAGCATTGTTATGTAAGATATCGTTCATTCTTCCATCATTCGTCCTTGTATAATGTTTACGTAGCCCCTCTCGAATGTAAGCAACTAAAGTCAACATGTAAGAATAACAGGTACACGTATTTTCTTAACCCGTAAACTACTGTTTCATGAATAATGTATGCTGTTACATCTTAATATCCCCATTGCTAGTCTATTTTGTAATTCACTTGATGGGTTTTGTAGATTTTTAGTTTATAAGTCTACAATCTTAATGACTGAGGGATCTCGCTTTATAATATAAACAAAACGATATTGCAATGCTGGTACTGCTGAAGGCTGAAAGCAAGGGGAAACTAGATACGTAATTTTTCCCGAGGGTACGGAGCTTTACTGTATTGTTTAATGATGATGGCATGCCCTTGGGTAGAAAATTCAGTAAATAAAATAGTCCCCCATTCGGATACTCAGGAGAGGACTACTCAAGAGGATGATGACATCAGGAAATACAAAACTGGCGTTCTACAGATCGGAGAATGGTATGTTAGATCTCTCAGTAGGGGGAGGTAGGTTAGAAAACCTAAAAAGGGAAATGTAGGGGCTACAGTTAGATATTGTGAGAATAAGTGAAGATTATTGGCAAGTGGAACAGGACTTTCGGGCAATTGAATACGTGGTTATAGATACAAAATCAAGCAGGGGTAATGCAAGGTCAGCTTAATAATGAATCAGAAAATAGGAATGCTGGTAGGCAACTGTGAACAGTGCAGTGAACGCATTATTGTAACCAAGATACCAACATATACACGAAGCCCACAGCCACCACTGTAGTACAAATTTATATGCCAACTAGCTCCGCAAATGGTGAAGAAATCGCAGAAATATACGAAGAGATAAAAGAAATTATTCAGATAGATTAAGGAAACGAAAATTTCGTCATTGGAATTCGATATCAGGAAAAGGAAGAGAACGAAAACTTGTAGGTGATTTCAGACTGGACTGGGCAAAAGGAACGAAAGAGGAAGCCGCCTGGTAGAATTTTGCGCATAGCACAATTCATTTATCACCGAGACCTGGTTAGAGAATCGTTAAGAGACCTGGAGACACCAGGAGGTTTCAGATGTATTATACAATAGCAAGACAGTTCCAGAATGAGATTTTCACTCTGCAGCGGAGTGTGCGTTGATATGAAACTTGCTGGCAGATTAAAACTGTGTGCCCGAGCGAGACTCGAACTCGGGATCTTTGCCTTTCGCGGACAAGTGCTCTACCAAGTTTGGAAGATAGGAGACGAGATACTGGCAGAAGTAAAGCTGTGAGTACCGGGCGTGAGTCGTGCTTCGGTAGCTCAGATGGTAGAGCACTTGCCCGCGAAAGGCAAAGGTCCCGAGTTCGAGTCTCGGTCGGGCACACAGTTTTAATCTGCCAGGAAGTTTCAGCAAGACAGTTGTTTAGGAATTAGATATTAAATTTCAGCATATTTCCAAGAGCAAGTATGGACTCTGACCACAATTTACTTGTTATTAACTGTTAATTAAAACTGAAGAAATTGCAAAAAGGTAGGAAATTAATGAGATGGGATCTGGATAAGGTGAAAGAGCCAAATAAACTGGTACATCTGCCTAATATCGTGTAGGGCTCCCGCGAGCACGCGGAAGTGCCGAAACACGACGTGGCATGGACTCGACTGATGTCTAAAGTAGTGCTGGAGGGAAATGACACCATCAATCCTGCAGGGCTGTCCATAAATCCGTAAGAGTACGAGGGCGTGGAAATCTCTTCTGAACAGCACGTTGAAAGACATCACAGCTATGCTCAATAGCGTTCATGTCTGGCGAGTTTGGTGGCCATCGGAAGTGATTCAACTCAGAAGAGAGTTTATGGAGACATTCTGTAGCGATTCTGGGCGAGTGGGGCGTCACATTTCACTGCTTGAATTGCCCACGTCCGTCGGAATGCACAGTGAACATGAGTGGATACAGGTGATCAGACATGATGCTTACGTACGTGTCACCTGACAGAGTCGTATCTAGACATATCAGGGGTTCCGTATCACTCCAACTGCACACGTCCACACCATTACAGAGTCTCCACCAGTTTTAACGGTAGCACATGCAGGGTCCATCGATTCATGTGGTTGTTTCCATACCCGTACACGTCCATCCTCTCGATACAACTTGAAACATGTTCCCAGTCATCTACAGTCCAATGTTGGTGTTGATGGGCCTCGACCAGGCGAGGCTTGAAGCGTTCTGTCGTGCAGTCTTAAGGATACACGAGTGGCCATATCGATGATGTTTCGTTGAATGGTTCGCACACTGCTACTTGCTGATGGCCCAGCATTGAAATCTCCAGCAATTTGCGGAAGGGTTGCACTTCTGTCGCGTTGAACGGTTCTCTTCAGTCGTCGTGGTTCCCGTTGTTGCAGGATCTTTTCGCGGCTGCAGCGATGTCGGAGGTTTGACTTTGTACCGTATTCATGATATTCGCGGTACACTCGTGAAATGGCCGTACGGGAAAATCTCCACTTCTTCGCTACCTCGGAGATGCTGCGTCGCATCGCACGTGCGTCGACTATAACACTAAGTTCAAACTCACTCAAATCTTGGTAACTTGCCATTGTAATAGCAGTAACCGATCTAACAAATGCGTCAGACTCTTTTTGTTTTATACAGGTTAGTCTGCTGTTTACATATCTCTATGTTTGAGTACGCATGTCTATACCAGTTTCTTTAGCGCTTCAATGTAGAACTTAATTGATGAGAGGAGAAAATATAAAAATGCAGTAAATGTAGTAGGTCGAACCCAATAAAAATGTCTAAAAAATGAGATTGATAAGAAGTACAAAATTGTTAACCAGAAATGGCTAAACGGTAAATGTAAGGTTTCAGAAGCGTATTTCAATGTAGGGGAGATAGATATCTGCTGCAGGAATATTAAAGAGGCCTCTGGAGAAAAGAGAAGCAGTTGTATAAATAACAAGAGCGCAGAATCAAAACCGGTCCTAAGCAAAGAAGAGAAAGCTGAAATGTGGAAGGAGTATACAGAGGGTCCGTACAAGGAAGATGAACTTGAAGGCAGCATTACAGAAACAGAAGAGTACTTAGATGAAATGAGATGGGAGAAAGGAATATGAGAGACCACTGAAAGTCTTGAGTGGAAACAATGCCTCGGGGGTAGACAGCATTCTATCAGAACAACTAATAACCTTGGGAGAACAGCCATGACAAAACACCCCCCTCTGCTGTGCAAAATATATGAGACAGGTGAAGTACCCTCAGACTTCAAGAAGAATATAATAATTCCAATTTCAAAGAAAGCAGGAGCTAACAGCTTTGGATATTACCGAACTATCAATTTATTAAGTTATAGCTGCAAAATACAAACACGAATTCGTTATAGAAGAATGGAAAAACTGGTAGAAGCCAACCTCGTGGAGGACAAATTTGGATTCCGGAAAAATGTAAGAACACAGGAAGCAATACTGGATCTATGGCTCCTCTCAGAAGACAGGGTAATGTAAGGCAAACCTATGTTTATAGCGTTTGTAGACTTAGAGAATGCTTTTGGCAACGTTGATTGGAATACTGTGTTTGAGATTCTGAAGGTGGCATGGTAAAATACATGAAGCCAAAGTCTGTTTACAACTTGTACAGAAATCAGACAACTGTTATAAGAGGTGATGGGTATGAAAGGGAAACAGTGACTGATAAGGCAGTGGAGTGATTTGTAGCCTACTCTCGATGATATTCAATCTGTACAATGAACAAACGGTGAAGAAAACCAAAGAAAACTTTTTAGTAGGAATTAAAGATCAGAAATAAGAAATAAAAACTTTTAGGTTATCCTATGACACTGTAACTCTGTCAGAGACAGCAAAAGACTTGGAAGAGCAGTTCAATGGAATGGACAGTGCCTTGATATAAGAAGAACAAGAGAAGCAAAACGAGGATAATGGAATGAACTCGAACTAAACCAGATGATGCTGAGGGAATTAGGTTAGGAAACGAGACACTTAATGTAATAGATGTGTTTTGCTATTTGGACACCAAAAAAACTAATGATGGCCGTAGTAGAGAGGATATAAAATGCAGACTGGCAATGGCAAGAAAATAGTTTCGAAGGAAGAGAAATTTGTGAATATCGAATACAGATATAAGCGTCAGGAAGTATTTTCTGAAAGTATTTGTATGGAGTGTAACTAGGTATGGAAGTGAAACATGGATGATAAACACTTTAAACAAGAAGACGATGGAAGTTTTTTGAAGTTTGGCGCTACAGAAGAATGCTGAGGATTAGATGGTTAGATGACATAACTAATCAGGAAGCACTGAACAGAACTGGGGAGAAAAGAAATTTGCAGCACAACCTGAGTAATAGAAGGAATCGGTCGATAGGACACATTCTGAGACGTCAAGGGATCGCCAGTTTAGTAGTGGAGGAAAGCGTGAGGGATAAAAATTGTAGAGGGTGACCAAGAAATGAATACTGTAAGCAGATTCAGATGGATGTAGTTTTCAATGGTTATTCGGAGATAAAGAGCCTTGCACAGGGTAAAGCACCCTGGAGAACTGCATAAGACCAATCTCCAGACTGAGGACCACAACAATAACAGCAAGTCTACCTTGCATGTTACACTTGTGTCTAAAGTTAGAGTAATGTAATTATCTGAAACAATCACATATTTTTGTAACAAATAAACAGAAAAAAGAGTTGTGTCGGGTGACATTTACACCTCTCAAATCATAAAATACAAAACGTGCTTCACCCCAACCACTGACAACGTGGTTTACGCAGCGGTGGAATGGAACCACTGCCTGTATTTTATGATCTGAGGATGGTCGATGTCGGCTGAAACCGGTCATCTGGTAGGATTAAATTTAATTATGCTGGACAGTTAAATTATTCTAAAAGTAAGTAATCACTTGATTTTATATCGATAGGTATGTCAACCTTCCCTTTGTTCGTACAATGTTAAGGACTAAATGAAGTGTGGTGTGAGTACTGTAAGACCTTCGGTACACACACCATCAGATTATTTGACTTGAAGCTCTAACGAAGTAGGCGAGTGTCAGCAATATGTCTCGTGGTCTTATCGTGGCGTGTTCATCTTCTGCCGTTAGGTCAGATGATAGAAATGCCACTTGCACGCTTAGAGTAGCAGATTGATGGTGAACAACTTTAAACAGAACTTGATTAATTTTCACACACATTTATTAAAATAATAACAATAATAAACCTTACTTAACTTCATTCTGGATGCTGTTTACAATTGACAGTCTGAAGTTCCTTTGGTCTTGGTACATTAATCTTATTCTCACATATCTCTGATACTTGACGAAGTGTCTATTCATTTATCTTCATGGCTATGTACAGGAATATGGCAATCTTATTAGGCGCAGACTGAAACTTGACTATAGACTGGTACAGACAAAAGCAGACTAATGCAGACTGACTAATCGGTGGTCTGTTCACACGTTATAATACCTTGAGCATTCAGGTATCACTGTGCGAGTGTGATCCGCGAGGAGAAAAGGTTCTACGTTAGCAGCAGTCTCATTGGTTGCGTCACATATTAATACGCGGATTGGCGGAAGCAGAATTTGGTCCGTCTCTAAGACAGCGCCATCTCGTAGTGCGGAGATGGACGAGCGCTGCGCCTGCGCTGTTGTGCTTAGCAGGGCGCGCTCTTGTGGGAAAGTTGTGTACGTGCTGACTACGTGGAACTATGTACACAACATGAAGAAAATGTAAGACTCATCTCGGCTTTCTCGGGTGTTAATTCCAGTTTCCTTTGCTTACTAACTATCCCATATTTTCATAAGCCTCTAGTTAGATGGAATTTCATGCACCAATTATCTATTGTTACATTGCTAACAGAAAATCTAAGCAAGAAAGCATATGAGATAAACTTACTCTCCCATGTACGATGTGCCTCAAGATCTACCAACAAACAGTCTGAAATCACGCATGCCACCCTGGTTAATTCAGAAAGTTCCAGTTCTTTCGACTTCCATGTGACGACGACGCTGCAACGAACATCCGGCCAACAATGCTCACCTGTTTCAAGAAGAAGGTTGGAGAATTCTAAATACCATGTTAAATCTGGGCCAAGATTAGGACAGGTCAAGGGAGATTTAGTTATACCTTGAAGAAGTGGTCTCTCCGTTTGTTTCTGACTGCAACTTCGTAGCAGAGGAACAAACTATAGAACACCTTTTTAAGCAGTGCATTTTACAGTGATCTGAGGACTCTACACCAAGTGACTACGAGTGCTTTGGACTAGTTGCCAAGTGTCATCGTTTCCGTTTGGTTGTACGAGATATACAGGGTGTTCGAAAATTCACGTTGCAGGTTGCCAGTACTTCTAATGCAGGAGAGTGGACAGGCAATATTTTCATCCAGAACCCATGTCTGTAAACGTACCGTTCCCGTGTTAAAACCATCTGAAAACATATTGGTGACGCGAACAATTTTACAAGTGACTGATTAGTCGTGACCCAGCACATCACTTGTTTTACAACACCACAGTCACGCCTGCTGGCGGTGATGGTACCATTTCTCTAAGCTGTTGCGTAATTGTGGGTAGAAGGATATGCGATAGAGTCGGACGTTGTGGGAAAAATCGTGATAAAGGCGAAGGGCAGCTTTTCCATTACTATTCAGAAGCATGATGTCTATGTATTCTGCAAACGTGTACTCAAGCATGTTGCTCTAACACTCAGAGACATGTGAATGACGCTCGACCAGGTCAGGGAGGTAAGACAGACGTCAAATGACTTCAGTCGATCCGACGTAAGTACCCCTCACCATGATACCCTATTGCATACCTATCTAGCAAACATGTTTTCTCCTATTCAGAATACGAGTATGTACTCACTCCCCTCTACAAGTCCTAGAACTTGTAACGGCTATTTCCGAACACCATATATATATATGCAGGGTGTTTGTTTTAACTTGAGACAACTAAATATCTCGTAAAACACGCATAGTACGGAAAAAATTTCTAGGTGAAAAGTTAATATTAGTAAAGGGGACGTTTGTCTGTGCTAAAACTAGCCACTCCTAACCACCTCTCATGTTTGTGAGGAATCTATATTTTCAAATGAGAAGCCCCCCCCCCCCCCCCCCCCGCCCACCCCATTTTTATTTCCTATTCGGATTCTAAACCAAAAAATACTTGCGGTTTTTTTGAAGCCATTGTTTCCCATTCGTGGTAGACGGCGCTGTAATTGACAAATATAAAGTGTGCTTTCTTGCTATTACTTGGTCATACATTTCATTTACGGTGTAAATGAAAACCTTTGTGTTCTAACAGTTCGTATTTTTGTTCGAAATTTGCTCTTGTGTTCCATGTTCGTTTGTGCAGTACAATACGGTTAGCCGTTTCAAAGTCTGCCTAGAAGCTAAGTTTAGCATGATCGCGGAACAACGAAGTGAATGTAATAGTTCTCTGTTCCCATCGGAATGCTTGATTTCGGTGAATTCCCATGCCTCTTACTATTCGGTTGCCTCATTTCGTTGAGTATCCATGGCACATGAGCCTATCACGTTCACTTCATGGACATTTTACGTTATTTCAGAGGTTGTGGTTCGTATTCCATCGATAGCAGCATAGCTGCCAGTGCGAGAGTTACGGGCATTGGATGGAAACAAACCGGTATCAGTCACCCTGGTGGTGGGGTTCGCAGGTGGTCTCCCAAATTTATCATTCCGGTGGTATCGGGAATCACCAACAGCAACCCTATAGGAACATAAAGCTACGTCACCATACAGGTAGCTTATCTGACAGAAATGTCAAGTCCTAACCATACTATTTGAGCTGTACAATCACATATGCAACTCTCAAGTAACGTTGAACATAAGCATCAACCAATAGAACATTCAGGTTTACATTTACATCGTAAACGAAATGTAGAATCAAATGCATCGGTTCCTAATTGCAAAAACAGGCACACATGATATTTTTCGATTACGGCACCATCTACCACGAATGGGGAACAGTCCCTTCAGTAAACCGTACGTATTTTTTGGCGTAGAATCTGAATGTGCTAAAAAAATGGGATTTCCCATTTAAAAATACGAAGTTGACCCCGCCCACGTAGGAAGAGTGATTAGGAGAAAGCCAATTGCAGCAGAGATAGACGTCAACATTACAAATACAAACTTTTAACCTAGAACACTTTTTTCGTGCGATGAGTCGTTTCCAAGATACTTAGTTTTCTCAAGTTAAATTAAAACGTAAAAAACCGCAATACCAAGAAGGAATTTGCGACAGAAACGAAAGTTAGTAGGCGTGTTTCTACATCTGAAAGATGATATTTATTCTAAATTTCGCGCCAGTCGCGTAAGAGTGGCGCTACTAACGCCACCGTAAGGATGCAAATCAGTTTTAGCTGCTGGTAAACCTTTCGGTACGTGGGGGCGTGGTCCCAGAAACTCTTCTGTTCCGAAGTTTCGTCCAGGTCTGCGTTTGGTTTGCTCAGGTTTGCTTTAAATACACGCCGTAACGGTCATGGGCGTTAGTTGCCTTTAACATTGGACGTGGTGACTCGATGTTTATCAGTAATGCCTTTAAGGTGACTAAGATTCCATTGTCATCACTTCTTCGTTTTTGAACGAGGGTGCGAAATAGGGCTACGAGAAGCTGGATGTTCATCGGTGATGCTCAGGAAGACTTGGCAAGAATGTCGCCACTGCACATGATAGCTGACTGCGGTGGTCAGGGGAAAACCGGGTGCTGGATGGCCGCGTGGCGTTATCGAGAGGGAAGACAGCCGTGTTCGGCTTATGGCTCTGGTGCACCATGCTACATCTGCAGCAGCAATTTCAGCAGCAGTTGGCACCAAAGTTACACAACGGACTGTTACTTATCGGTTCCTTCAAAGACGCCCCTGCACCACTCAGCCTGTATCATGCATTTCAATGACCCCTAACGGCCTCCATCTGCGACTTCAGTTGCGTTAAACGGGAGCTCATTGGAATACAGTGTGGAGGTCAGGTGTGTTTCCTGATGAAAGCTGGTTCTGTCCCGGTGCAACCAACCTGTCTGTGTGCTAGAGAGACTAGATCTACACCTGGAGCTATGATCTGGAGTGCGATTTCGAACGACAGCAGGAGCACTCGCGTGGCTATCCCACGCACCAAGACTGCAAATTTGTAAGCCCGTCTGGCGATTCGACCTGTTGTGCTGCCATTCATGAGCGCATTCCAAGCGCGCTTTCCAGCAGGATAACGCTCGCTCACATACCAATGTTGTAACCGAACACGCGCTAAGGAATGTGGACGCGTTAACATGGCCTGCTCGATCGACAGATCTGTCTCCAGTCGAGCCCATGTGGGGCATCATTGTACGACAACTCCAACATTATCCACAACCAGCGTTAACCGTAATATATTTACGGATCAAGTGCAGCAGACGTGGATCTCACCATCGCAAACCAACAATCGGCACCCGTAAAACAAACTGCAGGTACGTTTTCATGCTTATATTCAACATTCTGGAAGGTACACCGGTTATTAATGTACCAGCGTTTTAGTTTTGCAGTGGCTTATCTCATGCGTACTTTAATTTGTTGTTTTGCGTTGTTAATCACTTACATGCCACCTGGTAAATCTATTCCCGAAAACTTTCAGTTCTCTGCTTTAATTACTTTTCTGTGTTGCGATTTTTTCCCTTTACCATATATAGTGTGTGAGTGTGCTACACATATGATAATGACGCTCCGAGTATCCACGCGGTCTGAGCGCGTCTTGTCACGGTCCGCGCGACTGCCCCCGTCGCAGGTTCGAGTCCTCCCTGGGGCATGGGTGTCTGTGTTGTCCTTAGCGTAAGTTAGATTAAGTAGTGTGTAAGCTTAGGGACCGATGGCCTCAACAGTTTGCTCTCATAAGATCTTACCACAAATTTCCAATTTTTCCATATGATACTAATCTATTGGACATTCCATTCCAGATGTCATGTACTGGTAGCTACGTACGTAAGTACACTCCTGGAAATTGAAATAAGAACACCGTGAATTCATTGTCCCAGGAAGGGGAAACTTAATTGACACATTCCTGGGGTCAGATACATCACATGATCACACTGACAGAACCACAGGCACATAGACACAGGCAACAGAGCATGCACAATGTCGGCACTAGTACAGTGTATATCCACCTTTCGCAGCAATGCAGGCTGCTATTCTCCCATGGAGACGATCGTAGAGATGCTGGATGTAGTCCTGTGGAACGGCTTGCCATGCCATTTCCACCTGGCGCCTCAGCTGGACCAGCGTTCGTGCTGGACGTGCAGACCGCGTGAGACGACGCTTCATCCAGTCCCAAACATGCTCAATGGGGGATGGATCCGGAGATCTTGCTGGCCGGGGTAGTTGACTTACACCTTCTAGAGCACGTTGGGTGGCACGGGATACATGCGGACGTGCATTGTCCTGTTGGAACAGCAAGTTCCCTTGCCGGTCTAGGAATGGTAGAACGATGGGTTCGATGACGGTTTGGATGTACCGTGCACTATTCAGTGTCCCCTCGACGATCACCAGTGGTGTACGGCCAGTGTAGGAGATCGCTCCCCACACCATGATGGCGGGTGTTGGCCCTGTGTGTCTCGGTCGTATGCAGTCCTGATTGTGGCGCTCACCTGCACGGCGCCAAACACGCATACGACCATCATTGGCACCAAGGCAGAAGCAACTCTCATCGCTGAAGACGACACGTCTCCATTCGTCCCTCCATTCACGCCTGTCGCGACACCACTGGAGGCGGGCTGCACGATGTTGGGGCGTGAGCGGAAGACGGCCTAACGGTGTGCGGGACCGTAGCCCAGCTTCATGGAGACGGTTGCGAATGGTCCTCGCCGATACCCCAGGAGCAACAGTGTCCCTAATTTGCTGGGAAGTGGCGGTGCGGTCCCCTACGGCACTGCGTAGGATCCTACGGTCTTGGCGTGCATCCGTGCGTCGCTGCGGTCCGGTCCCAGGTCGACGGGCACGTGCACCTTCCGCCGACCACTGGCGACAACATCGATGTACTGTGGAGACCTCACGCCCCACGTGTTGAGCAATTCGGCGGTACGTCCACCCGGCCTCCCGTATGCCCACTATACGCCCTCGCTCAAAGTCCGTCAACTGCACATACGGTTCACGTCCACGCTGTCGCGGCATGCTACCAGTGTTAAAGACTGCGATGGAGCTCCGTATGCCACGGCAAACTGGCTGACACTGACGGCGGCGGTGCACAAATGCTGCGCAGCTAGCGCCATTCGACGGCCAACACCGTTGTTCCTGGTGTGTCCGCTGTGCCGTGCGTGTGATCATTGCTTGTACAGCCCTCTCGCGGTGTCCGGAGCAAGTATGGTTGGTCTGACACACCGGTGTCAATGTGTTATTTTTTCCATTTCCAGGAGTGTATTTTATTCACGTGTAATTTTCAGCCTCTGGATGTAAGACGACGTGCAGTGAATCGAGTGACCACAGAATGAAATATCCTCCCTTTACATGCTGAGTTAACATGCTTATAATTTGCAGTCATTTGAGTATCCTTTTTAATTGCTTTTCAGTATATTAATGTAGGTTTCATACTGTATACACTACACACACATGCACATTACACGCGTGATACCTATAAGGAACAAATTAAACACGTTAATATACTCATATGTTGCACTGTTGCAACATTTTCAGATTAGTAACCATTCAGTTAGGTTACCCTCCGGGCATTAGTTATGTCACTCGATATAAAACGTAATTGTATCATAGAATTGGCTTACCATGCCAGGACACTTCAACTAGCAGTGCAATACAATTAAAACAGTACACTTTCAGTTTGCGACAGAACGAAAATCTTTTTGTAAATAAGTTATACAAAACTGAAACCAGTCACTTTTTTGAATAATTATGTTTTATTCCATGAACCGGTGTTCCAACCTTTTCAGGTTCATCTTCAGATGGTTTCAGGAAGTCACATCATTATTGCTAGCATAATGCTGGTTGCTGGCTCTATGACAAAAAGATGGAACACATTTTAATGTATCGCCACGACTATAGCTTATCTGTCGATATGGGTGTAAATTTAGTTTTTTACTTACTGCGACAGTATAGGCAGCTTTTTCCGGTTAGTGCCCATGTGTCTGCCTCCATTTTGAAGTCCAGTTGTTGTATCACTACACACACTTCCACACAAACTATATTAATTACACTCTGACAGCGAACCTTTTACAGCACCCAGCATGCGCTTTATAACTGTTGTTTGTAACAAAGATCTTGACAGAAAGATGTGGCATAGGCCTACTTTGCACACAGATGTAATTTGTTCTTCTTTACGTGTATTAAGGTCGATATAAGGGCAAATACAGGGTGATTCAAAAAGAATACCACAACTTTAAAAATGTGTATTTAATGAAAGAAACATAATATAACCTTCTGTTATACATCATTACAAAGAGTATTTAAAAAGGTTTTTTTTCACTCAAAAACAAGTTCAGAGAAGTTCAATATGGCCCCCTCCAGACACACGAGCAATATCAACCCTATACTCCAACTCGTTCCACACTCTCTGTAGCATATCAGGCGTAACAGTTTGGATAGCTGCTGTTATTTCTCGTTTCAAATCATCAATGGTGGCTGGGAGAGGTGGCCAAAACACCATATCCTTAACATACCCCCATAAGAAAAAATCGCAGGGGGTAAGATCAGGGCTTCTTGGAGGCCAGTGATGAAGTGCTCTGTCACGGGCTGCCTGGCGGCCGATCCATCGCCTCGGGTAGTTGACGTTCAGGTAGTTACGGACAGATAAGTGCCAATGTGGTGGCGCTCCATCCTGCTGAAATATGAATTGTTGTGCTTCTTGTTCGAGCTGAGGGAACAGCCAATTCTCTAACATCTCCAGATACTGTAGTCCAGTTACAGTAGCACCTTCGAAGAAAAAGGGACCAAAAACTTTATTGGCTGAAATGGCGAACAAATGTACAACTAAATGAAACTTTATAGCTCCCTTAATTCGCCGACAGATAGTGCTTAGCTCTGCCTTTTGTCGTTGCAGAGTTTTAAATTCCTAAAGTTGTGGTTTTCTTTTTGAATCACCCTGTATTTTAATCACACTAGCGATAACATGAGAGTACATAATAAAATAAATAAATAAATTACTACAAGAACAAACTTCAGGCGATCTGATATCTTATTTCTATTTGTATATTACGTATAATACAGGCAGTTTATAGCGTTTTTATTTATTTGTTTAGTTTTTTTAAATTTTTTATGTGATTAGCATTAACATGGATATCCATGAATCAATGCTACAGCGTTATTGTATGTGCAGTGAGATGCAGCTGTCTGTTAGACTAGGACCTTTATATTTAAATTAATTACTAACCTTCAGATGAACTGTTGACTTATTTCTGTTGTTATGTTAACATGGTCTGAGGTATTAGCAAGAGTAGATTCTGTTTATTTTAGCTAAAGGTATATGTATAAAAGTTATAGTGACTGTAATGGACTAAAGCTGTTTGTATGGCTGTACACTTTATATTTAAAAACAATGAACAAAAGTTCTTTAACTGTTGACTTATTTTTATTCTAACATTAAAGTGATCTGGAATATTGGTAAAGGCAGCTTCTGTTTGTTCCAGCTAGAAGTAATATGTATAAAAGTACTGATTTATGTTAGCAGTAGAGGGCTTTAACATTTACAAATATAGTACAGGTTTTATTTTGTGGTAGGATATTACATTGGCACCGGTGTAGTTAGGTTGTGACGAGGGGGAGGGCGGTCGTTGGAGGGGGGGGGGGTTGAGATGTGGTGTAGGGTATGTTGACTGGTTACTTGTTTTGAACTAGTAGATCTTCAAAGTTCTGAAGGAAAAATTTGTTACTCAGTTCAATTTGATCATTGAGTAGGTAGTCAGGTGCTGTATTTGTGTAGATAAATATTTCAATTTCTTCAAGAAGGTCAAGTATTGTGCCTTTGTTGGCAAAATGGAGTATTTGGAGATCCTCTTCTATGTTGATTGCTGAATGATTGTGTTGGGCAAGACGTGAGGCAATGCTGGACTTATTCAGGTTGTTAAGACGGAGTGCATCTATGTGTTCTTTAAATCTTGTTGTGAAGTTTCTACGAGTTTGCCCAATGTAGAAGCTTGGACACGAGTTACAAATGTGCTTGTACACACCTGACTTTTGATACTGTTGTATAGTGGTTTTGGTGCTGTGTATGATTTTATTTTGTATTTTGTTGTTGGTGAAGAAACGTACTTTTATGTTGTATGTCTTGAAGAGGTTGGCAGTTTGGTGAGAAATCCTCCCTAGGAAAGACCAGCTTATAAATGTGGTCTTCTTGTTTGGGGGGGTTGTTCAGCAGTATGTTGATTTAATTTTGCTATATGGATTAGTTTATCTATTATTGCAGGGAGGCAATTGCTGGAGGCAACTGATTTAATAATTTCTGTTTCTTTTTGTCTTTCATTTGGGTCCAGTGGGATTTTATGCAAGCAATTAACCATTGTTCTGAAGAATGCTTTTTTATGTTGGTCTGGATGGCAAGAGGATTTGTGTATGGTAACATTGGTGGTTGTTGGTTTTCTGAAAATTTGAAATTTGAGTAAGTTATTTCTTATCAAACTAATTGTTTCTATGACAGGTATGTTTGTATATTGGTTGACTATGTCAATTGATGCAAATTTAGCTGTGACAGAGATGGGGATGTCTTTTATACTATTGATGAGGTCATAGCTGTTTTTGATGGAGAAGTTATTTTCAAATACTTATGCCTTACGGATAATATTGTTAAGTTTCTTGGTTACTTTGTAGCTTCGACTATCGATGGAGTTCACAATGGGACATATCGGTCATTCTGGTTTGTGGATCTTAGGCTGTGATTTCAGTTTTGGTGCTGATGGGTTCATCACTATAGAAGGCTTGCTTCTAATGGTGTCAACAAGAAGTTGCAGTTTTTAAGCAATTTTTTTAATTCCATGTAAAAAACCATGATAATATTAAAACTGCTAACATGAATCAGTACTTTTATACATATTGCTTCTAGCTGGAACAAACAGAAGCTGCCTTTACCAATATTCAAGATCATTTTAATGTTAGAGTAAAAATAAGTCAACAGTTAAAGAACTTTTGTTCATTGTTTTTAAATATAAAGTGTACAGCCATACAAACAGCTTTAGTCCATTACAGTCACTATAATTTTTATAGATATAACTTCAGCTAAAATAAACAGAATCTACTCTTGCTAATACCCCAGAGCACGTTAATATAACAACAGAAATAAGTCAACAGTTCATCTGAAGGTTAGTTATTAATTTAAATATAAAGGTCCTAGTCTAACAGACAGCTGCATCTCACTGCACATACAATAACGCTGTAGCATTGATTCATGGATATCCATGTTAATGCTAATCACATAAAAAATTAAAAAAACTAAACAAATAAATAAAAACGCTATAAACTGCCTGTATTATACGTAATATACAAATAGAAATAAGATATCAGATCGCCTGAAGTTTGTTCTCGTAGTGATTTATTTGTTTATTTTATTATGTACTCTCATGTTATCGCTAGTGTGATTAAAATATTTGCCCTTATATCGACCTTAATACATGTAAAGAAGAACAAATTACATCTGTGTGCAAAGTAGGCCTATTCCATATCTTTCTGTCAAGAACTTTGTTACAAGCAACAGTTATAAAGCGAATGCTGGGTGCTGTAAAAGGTTCGCTGTCAGAGTGTAATTAATATAGTTTGTGTGGAAGTGTGTGTAGTGATACAACAACTGGACATTAAAATGGAGGCAAACAGATGGACACTAACCGGAAAAAGCTGCCTGTACTGTCACAGTAAGTAAAAAACAAAATTTACATCCATATCGACAGATAAGCTATAGTCATGGCGACACATTAAAGTGTGTTCCATCTTTTTGTCATAGAGCCAGCACCAAGCATTATGCTAGCAATAACGATGTTACTTCCTGAAACCATCTGAAGATGAACCTGAAAAGGTTCGAACACCGGTTCATGGAATAAAACATAACTATTCAAAAAAGTGAGTGGTTGCAGTTTTGTATAACTTATTTACATTCAATATACAGTCATGGTTCTAAAATATGCGTAATGTTCAAGCATAATCCGAAAATCTTTTATTCTTAAAGTTAAGGCTATAGAAACAGTGCTCCATGTTCTACATGGTTGCCTGGTGTAGCAGAGAAAAACAGGTTGACACAGGAAAGAACGAAGTGAAGTAATCGACAATGTATGAGTTGGAAAAATTAAAAATGGAAAATTGAGATCGCGGCTAACATGAGAAGGCCTGACTGTATATAGATTGACCTGTTGTTACGGCAAAGGTAATCTGGTATATACGCATTGAAGTGGCTAACATTTCATGAGTGTCGGGATAAAGGAGCGACAGCGAATGCCGTTTACGTTCAGATAACTAACAGGCTAAGTTCGTTGTGAGGCGTGGGTCGCACGCAGGGGACGTGGCCACTGCTGTTCCCTAAATCTGTACAGTGGCTTCTGGGAGCCACCTGTTGCCAGTTGATGCCAAGCACAGATTTTCTACTTATCGTTTGACTCGCCCCGGAGCTCACTACTTTACGAGACTTGTGCGTCTTTTGTGTAGCCAGCTAGAAAACTGAGGTGACACGCGCAGTGTCTCTGTGTCTTATTTTTAGATGTAGTGTTAGAAATATATATAATGTTGAAGTGCTGAATATCAAGTGATCAACTTTTCTCCAGCGACCTAAAAGCAGTACATAAATAAAAATTTCAGATTTATTAAAGTGTCGCTTGCTTCTTACTTGCCGCGCGGGGTAGCCGCGTTGTTTAACGCGCCATGTCATGATTCGCGCGCCTCCCCCCCCCCCCCCCCCCCCCCTCCGGTCGGAGGTTCGGGTCATCCCTCAGGCATCATGAGTGTGTGTGTTGTCCTTACCAGAAGTTAGTTTAAGTTAGATTAAATGGTGCGTAACCCTGGGGACCGATGACCTCAGCAGTTTGGTCCCATAATCCTTACCACAAATTTCCAAATTCCACCGTACGGTGAGTGGCGGACGGTACCCTGTACCACCGCTTGTCATTTCCTTTCCTGTTACACTCGCAAATAGAGCGAGTCAAAATTAATGTCTACATGCGTCCATACGAGCCCTGATTTCTCGTATCTTATTTTAGTGGTCCATAGGCGAAACCGTTGTGGGGTCAGCTTCAGATTCCAGTCTTCTATTTTTCTCAACAACGTTCCTAGAAACGAACGTCGCCTTCCCTCCAGGGATTCCATTTTAGATTTCCGAAGAATCTCCGTAGCTCCTGTGTGTTGCTCGAACCTGCTGGTAACATGAGGCACAGCCCGCCCCTGAGCTGCTTGGATGTCTGACTTTAACCCCACGTGGTAATAATCCCAAACAATCGAGCAGTATTGAAGAAGAGGTTGCACCAGCGTCCTATGTGCGGTCTCCTTTAGAGACGAATCACAGTTCCCCAAGATTCTTCCAATAAATAGCAGCCGTCCGATCACCTTTCTTACCACAATCCGCACATGTTCGTTCCATGTCATATCGCTTTGTAGCATTGCCCCCATACATTTAAACGACGTGACTGTGACCTGGGACCTGCGACACTACCAATGCTGCATCCCAACATTAAGGGTTTGTTTTTCATACTAAACTGCATTGTCTTCGATTGTTCTGCGTTTAGAGACAGCTACTATTCATCGCACCAACTAGAAAATTTTTCTAAGCCGTCTTGTATCCTCCTACAGTCACTCAATTCTAACGTCTTCCGTACACCACAGCATTATCAGCAAACAACCGTAGATTGCTACCCACCCTCTTCGCCACACCATTTATGTATATAGAAAATATAGCGACCCTATCACACTTCCCTGGGGCACTTCCGACGATACCCTTGTCTCTGATGAGCACTCGCCGTCGAGGTCAACATACTGGGTTTATTACTTAGGAAAACTTCCAGCCACTCACATATGTGGGAAACTGTTTCGCATTCTCATAGCTTCGTTAAACATCTGAAGTGGAAAACAGTGTCACACGCTTTCCGAAAATCTAGAAATGTGGAACCTGCCTGTTGTCCTTCATCCGTAGTTCGCAGTACATCATGTGAGAGCTGAGTTTTGCACGAGTGATGATTTCTATAACCATGCTGAATCGTGAACATAAGCTTCTTGGTCTCAAGAAAATTTATTATGTTCGAAATGAGAATATGTTCAAGGATTCTGCAGCAAGGCAATGTTAAGGATATTGGTCTACAATTTTGCTGGCCAGTTCTCTTCGTTCTCTTACCCTCCTTATACACAGGAGTCAGTTGCGCTTTTTCTAGTCGCTCGGGACTTTGCGCAGGGTGAGAGATTCACGATAAATACAAGTTAAGTAAGGGAGCAGTGTCTTTGCGTACTATTTGTAAAACCGAATTGGGATTCCATCCGGGCTTGGTGAGTTATTTGTTTTCATCTCTTTCAGTTGTTTCTCTACGCCAGGGATGCTTATTACTATGTCGCCTGTATCGGAGTCTGTACGACTCCACTCCGTGAACGATTTCTTAAACGAGAGATTTAAAACTTCGGCTTTAGTTTTGCTATCTTCAAGTGCCTCGTCAGACAGGTCAACAAGGCACTGAATGGTAGCCTTAGCCCCGCTTAGCGATGTTTCTCGGGTTCCCGTCCATATCTTTTGCCAGGCTATGGCGGTGGTAGTTGTATCCTTCGCGCATAGATCTTTTCACGGAGGCACGAATGTATGTTAACCTCTGTCTGTTGCCATTTGCGCGGTCTCTTTCTAACCGAAAGTGCAACAGCCTTTGTTGTCTTTGCATTTTCTGAATTTCGTTGTTAAACCACGGCTGCTCTTTTCCGTCCTTATTCCACTTACTTGGACCATAATTCTCCAGACTACAATTTACAAACTGTTTAACCTACGGGGATAATTTTTCTGCGTCTATCTCACTAGAACTAAGTGACTCCAGTTCACTGTCTAAGTAAGATGCTGACAACTTCTTATCTGCTCTTTCTAGAAGAAGCATTCTCCTAACTTTCTTGACTGATTTATTAACTTTTGTAACCATAGTTGCTATAATGACATCTTGATTATTAATTCCTACCTCTATATTGACGCTTTCGATAAGGTCCTGCCTCTTTGTAGCTACGATGTCTAACATATTTCAACTGCGTGTGGGCTATCAAACTAACTGCTCAAGATTGATTTCAGCATACGTGATCAAAAGTACTTCGCAAGACTGTCTGTCTGTACCCCATGCAATGAACCTATAGACGTTTCAGTCTTCACTCGATAGGTCAAAGTCGTCTCCTACTGTTATTGCTTGATTTGGGTATTTACGTGCAACTGGCCGTAGACTTTCTTTGAATGACTCTAGAACAGTCACAGAGAAATTGGATGGCCGGTGAAACACATAACAAATAACATGGTTTTACCTCGATCTCTAATAGGCGACCAGATAACGTTACTGTCACACCCAACTTTGACCTCAGCAGAGACAATATTTTCGTGAAATGCATTAAATACTCCCCCTCCTATGGCGTCTAATCCACGTTTCCGATATACGTAACATTATTCGTTAAATATCTCAGAGTCTCCTACTTCAGGTTGCAGCCAACTCTTGGCCCCAGGAATGATTTGAGTGCGACAACTTTACAGAAAATAAAACAGACAATCCTTAAATTTGATTATGGCCAATCCACTACCCGAAAGAAATTCACAGCTGTCCATTGAAATTGCAACCCCAGGAAGATCAGTAAATAACTAAGTTGTTCCTACTTTGCGTAAACGCAAGAGCAGCAAGAAAACACGATTAAATTTGCTGGTGATCAGGGGGTATACAGAGTACGATCTATACAGAGCTCCCATCTCAGTCAGCAATAATAGTTATAACACGATTCCACGTAGAGCTTAAATGAGCTTGGATGGGAGATATTGGTACCTCATCCCGTGCTACCTCAACTCAGTGCCAGAGACCATCGATCATCCCAGCTGTCAACTGGTGGCGTACTTAGTGGCTCGTCAGCTCGTGGCTAGATGTTTTCAATCTAGAGAACTACCATATATTTTCAATCTAGAAAACTTATTGGCAGGGGAAAATACTAACACTTCTAATTATACTTCATGTATTAACTGACAGGAAACCACGTGTTGTGTTTACTGATTTATTTTCGCCTCCATTCAGAGACATACATAATACAGAGATAAATAACAAACAGAGAACTTATTCAGTCATCAACAGCCTCCCCAACCTAGTCACTCTCAAGTTGGGTGACCGTCTGCACCGGCCGACCAAAGTTTGAAGAATTAAGGTCCGCCCTATTCCACATTTCCCTGGACTTCTTTCAATAGTGCGGGTTCTCTTCCACATATGCTTCTACTGTTCTAAAGAGTACAATATCGTCAACTCGGTATTTCTCAGTTTTCCTGTGAGGACGGTGGTATTCATAAACTTTCCTCAACTCAAGGAGATAATGTTTCTTCCATCTCTTCATGATGTTATTTTGCAGTTTTTCTGCTAGTTTCGCATTTCTTCCAAGATTATTGTGTATACGAGCTTTGAGAGCAGTGGCTAATGAAGTCAACCGTTCTCCAGTTTAGAAATGGCTTCGTGTCAGTATTTCCCAGTCGCGCTGTGTGGTCGAACGTGAGCTGACGGCGGCATCTACACTTAAGCGCCAGAGAAACTGATACAGGCATGCGTATTCAAATACAGAGATATGTTAAAAGGCAGAATACGGCCATATGGTCGGCAACGCCTGTGTAGGACAAAACGTGTCTGACACAGTTGTTAGATCGGTTATTGTGGCTACAATGGCACGTTATAAGACTTAAGTCAGTTCGAACGTGGTGTTACAGTCGGTGCATAAGCGGTGGAACACAGCATCTCAGGGATAGCGATGAAATGTGAATTTTCGTGTGCGACCATTTCATGAGTGTACACTGAATATCAGGAATCGAGTAAAATATCAAATCTCTGACAGCGGTGCGGCCAGAGAAAGGTCCTGCTAGAACAGGACTAATAACGACTGAAGAGAATCGTTCAAAGTGACAGGAGTGCAACCTTTCCGCAAATTGCTGCAGATTTCAATGCAGGGCCATCAACAAGTGTCAGTGTGCGAACCATTCAACTAAACATCATCGATACTGGCCTTTGGAACCAAAGACACACCCGTGTACCCTTGATGACTACACGACACAAAGTTTTACGCCTCGCCTCGGCCCGTCAACACCAACATTGGACTGTTGGTGACTGGAAATATGTTGCCTGGTCGGATGACACTCGTTTCAAATTGCATCGAGCGGATGGACGTGCATTGGTATGGAGAAAACCTCATGAATCCTTGGACCGTGCATGTCAGCAGAGAACTGTCCAATCTGGTGGACGCTCTGTAATGGTCTGGGGTGTGCGCCGTTGGAGTGGTATCGGACCCTTGATACATCTAGATATGACTCCGACAGGTGACACGTTCGTAAGCACCCTGTCTGATCACCTGCACCCATTCATATCCACTGTGCTTTCCGACGGACTTGGGCAATTCCAACAGGACAATACGACAACCCACACGTCGTGTTGCGGCACTTCTGCGTGCTCGCGGTGGCTCTGCACGAAATTAGGCAGGTGTACCAGTTTCTTTGGATCTTCAGTGTATTTCTACCAATAAAGTCCTAAATGTTTCTTCCTCTACTATCGTTTTCCAAAATACTTCTCAGATAGTGTTTCTCAGTTCGTACCATACGCTCAACCATTAAGCCGCATGTAGTACAATAAGCTTCAAAGAAACACCTTGGTGAGTCAAGTACTGATAGGTCTTCGTGTTCTCGAAGAGGTGAGTGAGGTATTTTAGTTCTGTGCGCGACATGAAATATAGTCCCTGGCAGTCTCCATCTCGCCGGAAATATAGGAACGGCACCATATATTTGCTTGTTTTCATATTTAATATTAGTTAAAATTGGAGAGCTGTTGTTATAGCAAATCTAAAAAGAAGGTTGTAGCACCGAAACAAGTTATCGAGCTTGATGAAAAGTGGATTCAATACAGTCTAGGACCTTATACCTCGGATACGAGGACACTTCTGTTTAGTTTCCAAGGAGACACGTATGTATGATCATTTTTACCGTTTCTCTTCCCTTCAAGATTCAAAAGTCGTTACGTATTTCAGACAGCACTATAGTAGTTCCTAGGTGGTGTAAATGTACATGCCTCTGTCGATTGAGTAGTTTTGTGAATGGGTGGGTATACTCTATGAGTAGTGGGTGCTTTTCTTGTATATTAGACTCTGCAAAGTGAACTCATCTTCCAAGTCGTACAAGTTCGTTACGAAGGAACTTGTTATAACATTAAATTTCATATTCCGTTGGAAGCTGGGTATTTCCGCATCCAATTGCGTTTTTCTGATTCTAACTCTAGGAAAGTGAATTCGCTCTTAACATTTTCTGAGCGTCGAACATTATAGATCAAAGGCAATAATCCATGCCGTTATGCGTAATGTTACCAGTAAGCTCCATAATTTGACGCGTCAATGGAACACATCAAAGCATTAATAAACAAAGAATATTCAATATCTTTCGCATTTCTGGAAGGGAATCGTCAGAGATTTTTTCCAGAGACCACGTGTGAAGTGGCTAACTTTAACACGGAGGTCCATTCCATCACAGTACAGAAGACCGGAATTTTCCCATTGATGTTCCACGTAACACCAGGATCATATGTGATGGGACAATGTCGCCGCCGGCCGGTGTGGCCAAGCGGTTCTAGGCGCTTCAGTCTGGAACCACGCTACCGCTACAAACGCAGGTTCGAATCCTGCCTCTGGCATGGATGTCTGTGATGTTCTTAGTTTAGTTAGGTTTAAGTAGTTCTAAGTTCTAGGGGACTGATGACCTCAGATGTTAAGTCCCATAGTGCTCAGAGCCATTTGAACCATTTGAACAATGTCGCCACTGCAATGGCGTCAAACTCTCTTAGGTGTCAATTACTCTACGGACAAACGTATTCTGGCAATTTCGGCGACTCCGTATCTAGTCCAGAGTCACGATAGGATCGCTCCACATTCTGACGTTTGTGATGTCAATTACGGAGAACTGGTGAAAAAATCTCAGAATTCGCGAACCCAGGAAGGTGTATACTTAGTCAAGGCGCCGAAGCGTGTCCATTTTAATAAAGTACACTGCTTTTACTTAGGATCAAAATAACAAATGTGTTTTTAGTCTTGGAGATTCTGATGTACAGCACTGCTCCATGAACCCTTCCCAAGGCATCACATACCCTGAAAAACAATTTTTTATACAATGGATGTTGATGAAAAGATACCAAGAGAATCGTAGAATTTCGCAGTCACGTGCAGTAGCTTTCATTTAATTAGCAGGCTCATACTGCAGTTTATCGGTTATGGGACGGTAATCATAGAAAACTTATTCCGTGTCACAATCAATGGCTAACACTGCTGTGTGTTCTTCAACTCTTCGCTGATCCGTTTTACATATGAACTCTAGTATATTATAAATACTGTCCCATTTTTTCATTGGAAGTTTTTTCTGTTTCAGCAGACTTGCCATCTGCTTTTGTAAGGATATCAGATTATTGTCGTACTCGCAACAGGCGGCAAAGGCGTCCACGAAAGTACTTTCAAGCAGGAGTTATGCTGCAGTAAAATATGTGCCCCTAAGTCCTATAGCCAAATCCTGCAAAGTTGCGGAAAGGAGAAACTTGGTGTATGTGAGGTCAAACTGTAAACATGTATTAAACCTGTGAATGTTGACGTCATCATGCCTCGGGCATGGATGTGTGTGATATCCTTAGGTTAGTTAGGTTTAAGTAGTTCTATGTTCTAGGGGTCTGATGACCTCAGCAGTTAAGTCCCACAGTGCTCAGAGCCATTTGAACCAACGCGAGCAGCAATGTCGCGATATGATCAACCGTAATCGCGACAGGCTACAATCCTACCTTTATCAAAGTCGGAAACGTGATGGTACGCATTTCTCCTCTGTTGTATACATAGTTCCGCACAGTCAGCGCGTACACAACTTTCCCACTAGAGCGCGCCCCGCTAAGCACAACAGCGCAGGCGCAGCGCTCGTCCGTCTCTGCACTACGAGATGGCGCTGCCTTAGAGATGGACCAAATTCTGCTTGCGCCGATCCGCGTATTAATATGTAACGCAGCCAATGAGATTGCTGCTAATGTAGAACCTTTTCTCCTCGCGGATCACACTCGCGCAGTGATACCTGAACGCGCGAGGTATTATAACGAGTGTACAGACCTCCGATCAGTCAGTCTGCATTAGTCTGTACCAGTCTATAGTCATGTTTCAGTCTGCACCTAAGAAGATTATCATATTCCTCATATTCCTGTAGACAGCCATGAAGATAAATGTATAGACACTTTGTTGAGTATCAGAGATATGTGAGGATAAGATCAACGTACCAAGACCAAAGGAACTTCAGATTGTTAATTGTAAATAGCATCCAGAATCAAGTTACGTAATGTCTATGCTTTTTATTATTTTAATAAATGTGAGTGAAAATTAATCAAGTTCTGTTTAAAGTTGGTCACCGTCAATCTGCTACTCTAAGCGTGCAAGTGGCATTTCTATCATCTGACCTAACGGCAGAACATAAACACGCCACGATAAGACCACGAGACATATTGCTGACACTCGCCTACTTCGTTAGAGCGACAAGTCAAATAATCTGATGGTGTGTGTACCGAAGGTCTTACAGTACGCACACCACATCCTCCTTACACGAAGCATCACAACAACGTTTCACCAGGCAACGCCGGTCAACTGCTGTTTGTGTATGAGAAATCGGTGGGAAACTTTCCTCATGTCAGCACGTTGCAGGTGTCGCCAACCTTGTGTGAATGCTCTGAAAAGCTAATCATTTGCATATCACAGCATCTTCTTCCTGTCGGTTACATTTCCCGTCTGTAGCACGTCATCTTCGTGGTGTAGCAATTTTAATGGCCAATAATGTAGAAATCACTAATCAAAGTTACACTCGCGGCTCCAAATAGGTTACAGTAAATACAAGAAAGCTTCCTCTTTCGAACTCCACAGGTCGCGTTCGCAGAGGGAATAAACACAATACGCACCAAAGGTTCTTTAGTACGCCATATGCCATCATTCAAAGCATTATTCCCGCAGCCAACATCCGAAGTGCACAGACGAGAACATTCCAGAAGGCAAACTGCTCGTGCACTCTCTCTCCAAAACTGAAATCAGCCACAATGGATGCTATCGGGCATACGGCTTCGAATGTACCAAGAGGCCCCAATGGCCACCACGTCAACAGACTGGCCCGTCAGTCTATACCTGCTGCCGCCACGTACCAAAACCAACTCGCCAACCGCGGCACAAGTCCCCGCCTTTTCCTCCCTTGCCAACATCGATAAACCGAGCGAATCAGTGCGACACTCGCGCCTCCTACCGGGACGCCAGTCAGTCAGAGGAGCCAAAGATAGCAGAACGCCCCCACGGCTCAGTAACAACCGCGGAAATGCTCTTGGATGTTAACGCGTCATGTACATGTAGTCTGCGGCCGCGAGCTCGATTCCAATCCACCATCAACAGTGGACGGTGGAGCATTGACGACGCCGGCCAACCGTGATGGCGAAACGTCAGAAAAATTGAAACGGTACAGTCGTTTCCGCTCCATAAGCAGCAGGTTTCGCTGCTCCGCCGCCAATTTTATTGCATGACGCGGCCGGCCGCGGGTGCAGCAGAACACATGTGGACGGGTGGAAAGAAACGTGTCAGGCTTCATAATACGTATTTGTGTATTATGTATTTCTTGTACGTGAATGTGAATCTGCACATGAACTTTCCTAATTCTCCTCCCATCTTTCCATAAAGCGTGGCCAAATCTTAGTTGGGAAGTAGTTCTGTAGTATAGTAGTGCTAACCTTACACCTGGGTGGGGATAAGAGAGACAGCACAGGCAGGTAAAAGTCAAAGACTTTCCAGTTTCACAAGATTTGGGGTGGAGAGGTTGGTCACGGCCAAGTGGTTCGACCATCCCCTCCACCGGGGCCCAGGAAGACCTCTGTGTGCCCGCGATATTCTGGGAGTGTTACAGAAGACTGGTAAGTGAGCAGACATACCCTCAGTGCGTCTGTCTCGATGTTCACGCGTGGAAGAGAGGTACTAGAATGTTTACACTAATTCTTTTATTTCCATCTTCGGAATGTGTAAGGAAGTGAATGTTCTCGTTTAATTTCGGAAATTAGACCCCTGTGTTAATTTATCTGGTCCCCAGTTTGCCTGTTATCCTCCTCACATAGTGGATGTCCCATGTAAAATATTGGGAGATTTTGGTGGTATACATTTGGCCAACGCAATTCAGTCTTACCCGTAGAAATGTGCGTGCAGATTAGTATACAGGGTGTTACAAAAAGGTACGGCCAAACTTTCAGGAAACATTCCTCACACACAAAGAAAGAAAATATGTTATTTGGACATGTGTCCGGAAACGCTTACTTTCCATGTTAGAGCTCATTTTATTACTTCTCTTCAAATCACATTAATCATGGAATGGAAACACACAGCAACAGAACGTACCAGCGTGACTGCAAACACTTTGTTACAGGAAATGTTGAAAATGTCCTCCGTTAGCGAGGATACATGCATCCCTGATGCACTGATGCAGCCCTGGATAATGGCGTATTGTATCACAGCCGTCCACAATACGAGCACGAAGAGTCTCTACATTTGGTACCGGTGTTGCGTAGACAAGAATTTTCAAATGCCCCCATAAATGAAAGTCAAGAGGGTTGAGGTCAGGAGAGCGTGGAGGCCATGGAATTGGTCCACCTCTACCAATCCATCGGTCACCGAATCTGTTGATGAGAAGCGTACGAACACTTCGACTGAAATGAGCAGGAGCTCCATCGTGTATGAACCACATGTTGTGTCGTACTTGTAAAGGCACGTGTTCTAGCAGCACAGGTAGAGTATCCCGTATGAAATCATGATAACGTGCTCCATTGAGCGTAGGTGGAAGAACGTGGGGCCCAATCGAGACATCACCAACAATGGCTGCCCAAACGTTCACAGAAAATCTGTGTTGATGACGTGATTGCACAATTGCGTACGGATTCTCGTCAGCCCATACATGTTGATTTTGAAAATTTACAATTTGATCACGTTGGAATGAAGCCTCATCCGTAAAGAGAACATTTGCACTGAAATGAGGATTGACACATTGTTGGATGAACCGTTCGCAGAAGTGTACGCGTGGAGGCCAATCAACTGCTGATAGTGCCTGCAGACGCTGCACATGGTACGGAAACAACTGGTTCTCCCGTAGCACTCTCCATACAGTGACTTGGTCAACGGTACCTTGTACAGCAGCAACTTCTCTGACGCTGACATTAGGGTTATCGTCAACTGCACGAAGAATTGCCTCATCCATTGCAGGTGTCCTCGTCGTTCTACGTCTTCCCCAGTCGCGAGTCATGGGCTGGAATATTCCGTGCTCCCTAAGACGCCAATCAATTGCTTCGAACGTCTTCCTGTCGGGACACCTTCGTTCTGGAAATCTGTCTCGATTCAAACGTACCGCGCCACGGCTATTGCCCCGTGCTAATCCATACATCAAATGGGCATCTGCCAACTCCGCATTTGTAAACGTTGCACTGACTGAAAAACCACGTTCGTGATGAACACTAACCTGTTGATGCTACGTACTGATGTGCTTGATGCTAGTACTGTAGAGCAATGAGTCGCATCTCAACACAAGCACCGAAGTCAACATTACCTTCCTTTAATTGGGCCAACTGGCGGTGAATCGAGGAAGTACAGTACATACTGACGAAACTAAAATGAGCTCTAACATGGAAATTAAGCGTTTCCGGACACATGTCCACATAACATCTTTTCTTTATTTGTGTGTGAGGAATGTTTCCTGAAAGTTTGGCCGTACCTTTTTGTAACACCTTGTATAATATACCCAAGCTAAAAGTTGTGAAATTGTAATATCTGTAAACTGGAACAATTGCTACAATCGCTGTAAAGTCGAGTGATAATGTTTAAAATAAGTAGGTAATCAATTGTCGTCAATCTTTAACATACCCTAAAAATCTCATAGGAGTCAAGTTAAAGGAATTCATTTAAAATAAAAGATATAGAATGCAGGGCCCCACACATCAGCGTGTGAGCCCTCTCAAGCTCCCCTCGCCAGTTATACGTTGCGCGATTTTCATTCAGGGCTTGACGACATCAACTTTCATCTGGCGTCCCTAGGCAAGGAGGTGTGACGATAATCTTTCAAAATGATCAAACAAACGACAGCCGAAGAACCCGATACAGAAGCCAACAGCAATTAGTCAACAAGTGGGCACGAAAGTTTTAACAATTTTGTGACGCGCATTCCTTATCGTACCTGCAGTACTGTGACGTAAAACTTGTATTCTGTAAAGACGAACTCATGACAACACTGTAGACAGTTGTTTGCAATAAGCTGAAGATGGTTCAAATGGTTCAAATGGCTCTGACCACTATGGGACTTAACATCTGAGGTCATCAGTCCCGTAGAACTTAGAACTACTTTAAACCTAACTAAACTAAGGACATCACACACATCCATGCCCGAGGCAGGATTCGAACCTGCGACAGTAGCGGTCGCACAGTTCCAGACTGAAGCGCCTTGAACCGCTCGGCCACTGTGGCCAGCAACTGAAGATGCTCATAACGTAACTACTTCCATTCCCCAACGACGGACACCTGCCACATTCATTCCACTACAGAATACAGATGAGCTTCTTATAGTATTTACTGACAAGACAGTGCCAAGACGCGTACACGACGGCGACCTATTCAACCGCCCGATGCGGAAATATTCTTACAAGTTCGGCGCCGCCTGACGTTCCCTCCCTAGAGCGATGATGACCTCTTCTCTGGTATAATGAGCAGTAGCGGAGCGCTGAACGCAGATTTATCCCACCCGATCCCTGGTAAAGACGCCGCACTGGTAGCGGGCGGAGCGAAGAGCTCGCGCATGATCATAATCTGCAGCGAACGGCCACTTGCGCGCCGACAAAATGGAAACATTCATCAAACGTCAGGTGCGAGCGCGCCCATTCAAGAAGCGGATTTGAGTTCATTTAAATAGCGGGCCACATATGCCGCGTGGGACCGCGGTACCTCGTCTCGTGCCTTCCCTGCCCTTCTGCGGTCCTCTTCCCGCGGCAGGCCGGCTATTTGCATTGAATGGGTGGGCGACAGCGGCGCAGGCTTCCACTTTGGGCAGTCTCTCCACAGCACCGAAATAAAAAGAAGAGGAAGAGGGGAGGAAGAGGATAGGTGGGACCAGCTTCTCGGCTCTCCCTTTTGATTGTCACACAAAAGGCACCGCCCCTCGATAATCTTTAAGCCGTATATATGATTTCATTTCTTTCGCGGCGATCTCCGTGTGGCGGCAGGTCGGCTTAGAAATTAAATCGTACCGATATCTGTTCCCCTCTTGCCCCCTCCCTTCGTCCCAGTCTTCCCCCCCCCCAACCCCCCCCCAACCCCCCCACCCCCACCCCGACCCAATCTCTGCCCGCAGGATCGCAAAAAGAAACTCGGCGCCGAACGGCGACGTAAATATCGGTAATCAAAATGCGATTCGGCTACGTTGGGAGAAGTTTTGCGTCACGAATCGTAGTAGCGCGGTAGGGCAAAGAAAGACACGGCGCTCACCATAATGGACTGCTATAAAGCTATCGATGACGTGACAAGAATCGCCGCCATTCATACTCTTCCACGACTTGTCTTTTTTTTAATTCGATTACAATGTACTCAGGACTGGGAGAACAACAAATTTTGACCATACCGCAGCAGCCCGTGCGTTGTACGCAACACTGCGAAACGACGGAATGATTTCTTTGAGTGGCGAACCTGTTTATCGAATAGTAGTGAAAACGGGCCACTACCGAATGTCAATCACTTCAATGACTGCTGGAACGCAGTTTATACAATTCCCAATATTCAGCAACAGAAAGCAAAAATTATAGAGTTAAAAGAACTCATTTATGACGACGTTAAGAGCCAGCTATCAGGGCTTTATATAAAAAATTCTTGAGTTAAAAGATAATCTCCTTTGAGAGGTAAGCCTCTTCAGATGTTACATCCTGGGCGTGGCGCTACAAATACACCATCTACTGCTACAAAAAAATTAGCTTCACGTAATGATAATTACTTCAAGACACATAAATTAAGTTACTTGTAGTTACGGAGTAGTAATGATCTACCTCATAAATAGCAATATAGCTTGCGTTGCTGACCTTCTTTGACATGTGATTTACTGTTATTATTTAAAGAAATACTTCGGACCAGTTAGAGTTGTAGATAGGTGATGGTGTAAATACTTTGAGTGTATTGTGTGGAATCTAAAAGGTTTGTTTTCATTATCCTCTTCCCTCGCTTTAACTGTGTGATCAGGAGTACTTGCTTTCAGCAACTGGGCCATAATTCTGGCAGAGACTCAAAATCAGTTAGTCAAACAGGATGTTTTCGACAGACGTACGGGTAATATCTGTTTTCACTTTTACGCTTATTTATCCTTTTCAGGTAAGGGCCTTCACGCTACTTTTTACGTCAGACCAGACAGTTCACAATCTGCACTGATGATATATTCCTTTTTACTTGGTAATTGTAGACTATAAATTACAGTATATAAGTAGTTGATATCGTAATAGCCACATTTCTTTTATTTTAGTTGGTATACTACAGACAAAACATAAAAGGGGAAAAGGGAAGAAAAACATAAATAAGAAAAAAATAAAAAGGCGAGGACGAGGCAAGTATTGGCATGCCTATGAGTTTGGGTAAGAAATCGAAATTCTGATAATGTTGTACATGGACAGCCGGAAGTGAAAGCTTTTGAATCACTATCAAAACTGGGGAAAATATAATCGAACGTTTACAACACAAGTCTGGGTGCAACACTTGTTGCATGGGGTGCGGGAGAAGGACATTGCGGAAAGAAATATAGAAAATAACAATAGTGGTGTTTTAAAAAGGGATAAAGTGGTCGTAATGTGGTGTGTTGGAAATATGTGTTAATGTCTATGAAAAAAGCTTCATGTAACTGTAAAAATAGGAACTGAAACATATTCCTTATCGTACCTACAATATTGTCACAAACTGCGTAGTATAAAGACGATCGTAGGAAAACACTACGGACAGACAGCCGTAAGTAGTAAATTTTAAGAAGGTATTTTCGTTTGAATCAGGTTCACTTGTTTGACGGTATTACTCATCCAATAACGAGACAGTAGCGCATAAATCTCATTTCGTCTGTGTGACTGTCAGCTGACGGGGGAGAAACCACATATGGTGTTCCAAGGTATCGAGTTTAGGTCTGCAGTTATTCCTGAAAAATGTGAACGATTTTCCATCTAATATACAAAAAGTAGAACTAGTTCTCGTCCCGAAAGACACTAATATTCTAATCAATGGAAGCATCCACTGTGCAACAGAAGAACCTTTAAACAATGTTCTTAACAATATTACTGACAGATTTAATGCGAATGGTATCACTCAATTTTAAAAAGACTCAACATATTCAGTTCCACACATCTACACCAGTGATAAGTATAACACATGGTGAGGAAATAAAAATATGGTGGGAAATTCAAAACTCATAGCTATTCATGTTGATCACAATTTAAACAAGAAAATGCACATTTTGGAACTCCTAAAACAACTTTGTTCAACCACATTTGCACTTAGAATCATTGCAAATCTTGGGGAGAGGCAAATCAGTAAGTTGACGTATTTCGCATATTTTCATTCAGTAATGTCAAATGGAATAATGTTCAGGGGTAACTCAACTTCAAGAAAGGAAGTCGTCATTACTTAAAAACGTGTTGTAAGAATAATATGTGGTACTCACCCACGATCTTCGTGTAGAAATATGTTTAAGGAGTGGGGAATTCTCACTACTGCTTCACACTGTGTTTATTCCTTCGTGAAGTTTGTTGTAAATATTTCACTACAGTTCAAAAGGAAAAATGACGTACATGATTACATTACCAATGACATTCACTACTCCACGTTAAGTTTGTCTGTATCACAAAAGTTATGCGGAATGCTGCAACTAAAATTTTTGATCACTTACCCTGTGATATAAAATGTCTGGCAGACAAATGTCCGTTTTGAAAACAAACTGAGGAAGTTACTCCTTGACGGCTCTGTCAGTTCTGCAGGAGAATTTCATAACTGAAATGTGTAAGAAATGGCGGTCAGGAGTTACCAACTCACATATGCGTATCTAATAATAATAATAATAATAATGATAATAAAACTTATATACATTCAGCAAGTAGCCAAATTTACAAATTAAATTTCATTGTGAATGTGAAATAACTCGTTCCACATCATTATGATTTGACGTGCAAATGATGCATGGCACATGAAACTAACTATCTAATTAATAATTTATTGGCCATTGAAGATATGAATTTGCATGAAGAATGCTAAAGCTCCGAACCACCGATGCAACAGGACCAGCTCGTGAGGGGGACTACCAAAGAGGGGGACCACCAAAGCGAGAAATACTGAGGCGGTAAAAAAATAACGACTCGTTCTTCTAATTGCGGCAATTTCTAGAACAATACCCAGTACATGAAGACGGAAATGCTGTTTTGACACAGTTGCACGATGTTTTTTGCATCTCATCCACAAAAAACTTACAGTTTCTTCTCAAAAATTTCGCAGCATCAAGTACACGTTCGTAATCGATTACGGGTTGAATTATGCATAACGTTGCGAAATACTGGTCGTGTTAGACTTTATTCCATCACGATACATCCCGTGACGGAACTAGATCAGATAAGTAAAATTAAAAATAGTAGCAGATATTGAAAAATCAGTTTGTCAACATATATAACAAAATAAAATAGATTAGAAATTGAGTGGGTCATTGACTGATATTTTAGTCTCTTACTAATTATACTATTTCCGATACTACGAAACAACTTACAGCAAGGTTGTGTGTTTTGATGACAATAAAAGTTTTGTTGCCCAGAGCCTCATGTCACAAAATAACAAATACTTGGGCTTAGCCTTTAGCTAGAAGCAATTATGCAATTCGGTTTTGGTCCTGAGTTGTGTAGATAATATAACTAAAATGTTTGTTAGGTTTACTTACGAATATTAAGAAAGAAATTTAGGGGAATCAGTAAATAATCCTAGGAATGTTGGCAAACCTGATACGAAGTAACCACAGATACGAAGATCAGCCATTTTGAAGTAATCCGAGCTGTCTGAGATAATGACTCTCAATTCATAAAGGATATATCTCTTTTGCACGTATGATAGCTACCTGAAAGGACACATACAACTGTAAAAAATTTTGCCTTTCAACAGAGGTACAATGCAGCTACGCCAGAAATGAAGGTAGAGAACAATCTTATGTTAACAAGGGAAATTCCCCATCACACCCCACTCAGATTTTGTGATAACAGAGGCCAGTGGACAGCCCGTCAAAACCTGAACACAGACCAAGCATGAAAACAGCTAGAAGGTGTACGGAACTGTGAAAAAAAAGCGAAATAGAAACAGTGAACGGTCCAACGACAAGAAGTGCAATAGAGAGCAGCTTATAAGATCAACAGCGTCGTGTTTAAGTGGTCACGGTTTGTCTGCCAAGCCGCAGAGCAGTGTTCAGATCTCCCTCGTGCCAATTTTTTCCCCCGCTTTCGCTCTATTCAAATTTGTGCCTGTGTCGTGGTGCAACGTCCGTTTACAACGGCGAGGTGTCAGGAAGGGACGTATAATGACAGCTGATTCTGGACAACTACTCTATTATCAGCCGAAAGGAATCGGTTTTCAAATGGAAAACGCAAAAGTTTTGATGACAACGCGACAAGTCAACCGAATCCACCGGAAAACACATCTGCTGTGTCATATACGGCATTAGTAACAGTGTGTCATGTAAAATTCATAGACGCAGTCACATTCTTATGACACAGTCTTACCCGTTTTCGGCCATATAATGACCATCTTCATATTCTAAAACAATACAAAAGAAAATTTATATTAAAACCTAGGTTTTAATTTAAATTTTGTATTGTTTTAGAATCTGAAGATGGTCATTGTACGGCCGAAACCGGTTATGACTGTGTCATAAGAATGTGATTGCGTCTATAAATAAACAAAAAATTTTTACAAAATAATCAGTTACTCACTCCATTGACAGAATGTCGTTTTTTCCAAAAGTGTATCATGTGATAGGAATCTCTTATCAACCCACCTAATTTGTACTCCTGGTAAGTGAGTGAGATATGTCTCCTTGCCCGATTTAGGTATTCGTATGAATGCGATCACTCCCAAGGAAATGATGAAAACAACAAATGAACGCAATAGTTTAATAATCACACAGGTTCTCTGTGCTCTGTCAAAACATTTGTTTTTAACGTTTTTGAAGTTTTGGCTCTAGAATTCCTTTGTTGTAACATAGTTCACTCCCGTTTATTTGTTGTTTTCGTTTCTGTGAGACATCTATGTGGTATCTCGCCTTCTCTCACTATTGGTCACGTTTATTTGCGACCGTAAATTATTCTCACCACGTGACTTACATTCTATAACCAATGTATAGTACAACTGCCAAGACTACAGAAAAAGAACTGACATTTCAATGACCGAAAGGACAGATCATAATGCTGTGAAACAAAAGAAAACACGAAAAAGTTTTGAACACGGCTCGTCCTCTTCACAGACCAACACCGTGAACACTTAACCACGACGCCGCGACTATTAGTGCTCACTCAATTCTGTATTTTTCAGCTTGGACCACTAACTGCTTCTATTTTGCTTTTTTTCCCCAATTCAGTACACCTTCTTCCCGTTTTCATGCTTGATCTGTGTTCAGTTTTTGACGGGCTATCCTCTGGGTCATTAAATCTGAGGGGGGTGCGATGGGCATTTTCCCCTGTAAGAAAGATTTCAGTACTGCTATGTAAAGTAAGTTGAATAGAAATGAGAATCCGTACGTGAAAATTACATCGTCGGTCTACGCCAGTACGTAAGAATCGCTATAACACCTAGTTGTCAGTCAGACAGGTGTGCACTAATGTTGAACTGTAACAGAAAACTATTTAAAAATTTCGAAATACCAACGTGGTTACTGATTAATAAATAAACCTTTGCTGGAGAAATTTTGAAGAAGAAGAAGAAACAAAAGCGAAGCTATACACAGAACACTGGTATAATCAGTAAAAGTTAGAAATTAATCCTGAAAAGACAGAAACTCGAGAAAAGAGAGGATCTCATTTTGATTGAAAGCTATAAAATGCCGTTCTTGTGGACACAAACGGCTTCTATTATTGGCTATAGCATGCTATTATTGGCTATAGCATGATTTTTACTTTAAAGAGATGTGTTCCTGAAGCACAATATTCCTCAAATATGCGCTGACATAGAACAGAGAAGTAATCGAAAGAGTAACTGAAATAATGACGAAGCGAGTTAGAGACCTGTGAATATGTAGAAATAAGGCTGAGTATGAAAAATCAAGTACTACGAGAAATGATAACTGAGTTGATGAGGTTCTCGTGATGATCAACAGAGAAATCAATGACTTTTACGAAAAAATGAAGATGATGCTGTCTATAGGTCACAGGACGTTAGCAGAACCATTTTGTGATGCAAAATCAAATAACCCTTGCCAACAACTATTCTTCAAAAGTTCGGTGAAGGTTTACAAGGATCTTAATGAGAAATTGGTCCAGAGGACTGTGTTACTGAGATAATAAACAGGAATATGACGACAGTTAATTCTGGTTAACCTGTCGTTCAATTTTTCTTACTTCTGTGAACGTTCAATACGATTTCAAAACGACATCTGACATATTACATTTCTAGGTGTTTTACTTTTATCTTCTATTTCATTTATTTATTTGTTGCTGAATACAGATATTTCATCACGGCATTGGATCACGTGACAGAATATACTTGCATTTATCTGTTCGCTTTTTCAGCTGGTAGTGTCCATTAAAATTTTCTTTGTTTGCTATTATCGAGACTCGGCGTTGTAAATGTAGCTGCATAAATCAAGTATAAGGTAGAAGCGGGACTGCAAGCTTTTTATAAAAATATTGTCTGTTTGTGAGAAAACAAAATATACTGATTTCGAAAACTTTCTCCTTACATAACATGTACTTTAGAAAACGTATTCAGTTGCTGAACAGAACTGAGTGTTGGTTGGCCCTTTGTTGAGCATGTGAGCAGCGACGCGGAACAGAATTTTAAACTTCATGAAATGCAAAATTTGAAATAACGGAAATGAATCCGTGTGCTCAATGAAAACTATACAGTATACCTAAAACTCAGTACCGAAGTACATTATGAACGTTACGTGATACGAAGTGCACAGTTTAACTTGGAATATCAAAAAAAATAAATTACTACTTAACTCGGAAGAAATTAGCTGCTTGAAATTACCTATAATGTTCACTGAAAATTAATGTGCTTGCTAGGATGACAGCTAATGGTCCTGACTGCACACTGTTTGCACAAGAATGCAAGCTGAGACGTGTTCTGAAATAAAAGTTACTGATCTCTTGTTCAGTCTTGTTCAACATGCTGTTTTTAAGTCTGGAGCACCGACATTCTCGGAAGCAAATACACATCAGCAGATGCAGAAGCTGAAGATAATCTATTAAATGTTGCTTTGTCAGAAACGATCTGTCATGTGGTGTGAAGGAGACAGGTGCAATGCACACACGACATCTTTACCAGTTTAATTCGAATCACGAAAGAGGGTTTTACTCTGAATAAAACATTGTTGAGGAAAAGCATGACATAAGAAGACTGTAACAATAAAAAAAATTGCTGATTACAAAAATTACACACATGCCTTTAATATTCCTCCATCAATAAAAAGAACAAGAGAGCGTTATAGATGAGTTTTCATCTCCATAATGAAGTATTCCAAAGAGTTTCTCGCAGATTCACAGAAAAGAGATCTCATTCTTTGAGAAACTCAACTGCACGCTACTATTTCTCAAATAAAAACGTCCTAGCGTTGCACAACTGACTGTCTAACAAGTCAGCCACATATAAAAGCTAGAGGCAGAGTCAAGGATCTTATTCACTACTCATCATTTCATTCATCTTTCTCCCGGTACAGAAGCAGAGTAAAGGTGAATTATTTACAATAGTAGAAAACATATGAGAACCATTCAGTAATGTTCCTCATTTCATGTTAATGGTTTTTCACGGGCCAAATGTTGCGACTCTAAAATTGATCTTCCATAACATTAAAGCTTGAAATTTGTTTGTAGTCCTATCATTTTAGTCAACATCACGCTGCACATGACCTTGTTTAGAAACAAAATTCTTATATATTTGCATGCCCAATAAATTTTTCAAAGTTAAAACAAATCACTTGGTGTGTGCATGTTGTCTTCATACAAATTGGGAAGCCATCTACAAACACAGCTATAGGGGGCGGGGAGCGACACGCATATTTTTAGGTTAAATCCGAACCACCATATGAAGTATCATTTTTGCACTTAGTACGGCCAGAAGTTAAAGATTCTAAATTAATACCAGGAGAAAAAACATAGGACCTATAAATCTACTACAAATAATTTAAATATCCTTATTTATCTAGCGAAATGGCATAATGGATTCGTATTCAGGAGGAGAAGGGTTTAAATCCATTCTCATTTCTGCCTTTCAGCATGTCTTTAAATCATTTCATGCAAATGCCGAGTTTCATTCTTCAAAAGGATTTGGCAACCGCCTCCTAAGTAGTCTTCCGAAGAGTTGTTCGATGATCCTTCTCTTTCTTTGTCCTTTGAATTACACATCAGGAACATAAAAGATCTACCGAGCAGCCTCCTGATTAGAAAGTGAATGGCACATCGTTGTTGTAATAAACAATTAGTTCCTTCAGTACAATGAAAAACCAGCCAAAGTCGCTAATTTCACTTTTTATTCGTTCGATGCTTATTAAAATTAGAATATGTCACTTGGTGTGTGCATGTTATCTTCGTACAAATTGGGAAGCCTTCTAGCAATACAGTTATGGGAGCAGGAAGTTGGGGCGACACACATATTTTCTAGCGAATAAAAAAAGTGAAATTATCAACTTTGGCTGGTTTTTCGTTGTATTGATTAAAAGAAGTTGCCGGCCCACATCTATTCCAGCTTGCTGGAAGTTCGTAAATTAATTTTTTGCCAGCAGACTGAATGGAATCTGTCACTCTTATAGCTCATTTCATAGAGAAAAATAAAATACTGTGGAAAGCTCTGTTGGTTTCACGGAGTAATCAAAATGAATATCGAATTCATTTCTTCGTGATTAATCTTAGCACAGAGTGTTCGTTAAATACAAAGTAGTAACCAACCTTTCTCCTATCAGCGATATGTGAAACTGAACATGAAGTGTGAGAGGTGAGAGAAAGGGAGGCAGAGAGAGAGAGAGAGAGAGAGAGAGAGAGAGAGAAAGAATATACTGGGCTGAACAGGACAAATATTAATTTCTTCCTCTTCTCTTCTTCGACAATGTCTTTTCACCCAATGCGTTACTTTGAAGAATATAGAAAAATGCAGCGAATTTAAACAAAGATATGCTACACGAGGAATTATTATTTGAAAAAGCTCGATATCATTTTGAACTGAAACTCACAGTTAGGTAGCTGTGCATTTCTGAGTACTATACGTCCATGTCGGTAAGGTGTTTGCATTGACTCTTACTGTTGCTATGTATGAGGAGCATTATGCACCCCTACTGTCGTTTGTACTTGACTTTACGATTTTAGTGTGTACATGTTTACAGTTGTTCACGCTCGGCAGAGTTTTAAGAACTTCTTTCTAGGCGAGCGATGGCTAGCGTCCAGTTTTCTATAACCTTCTGAAGAACAAACGAAAGCTACCCTTCTACGGTACCGTGTTGGAATAATCTCAGCCTCCTAAACACGGTATTAAGTACTTTCTTATTAACAAGTTCCTGAGGACTGGAAATGATGCTGCAATAATAGAGAGGCTTGATAGCAATAACAAAAGAATCATGTCTGATATAGAATTTAAATAGCTCAGGAACGAGCGAGAAATAAAGGGAAAAAGGTAGCGAAAGAGAAAATTACAGAAAGAAATTGAAGAAGTAACAAACGGGAAAGACAATGGAATGTGGAAAGCTTCAAGAGTGTTGATGAGGGAGAGAGGCACTAACTCGATGTCTGACAAGAGGAAGCTGGGATCTTCCGAGAGGGAACTTACACGAGTATGAAAGAAAAAGATTTTTTCTTTTGAAATATATGTCTTTTGAGTTAAAAATAGGTTTGTGGGCAACTTGCTTCACAGACGTATGGCCGAAATCAAGAAGGAAATGATAATGTTAGAGTGGCTTGTAGGTACAGGCCATGTAGTGGACATACCAGACTTTGTACTGTACTTAAAGTTAGGTATATATGCGAGGTGTGATATTGAGGGGCCCAGTGACTAAAAATCCTAGAACACAAGAGGTGTTAATATTGCGTTGCTCACCTAAACGCATCTACCTATCTGAGCACGGAAAGGACTCACGTGATAAAACAAACATTTTGCACACTTACCAAGCTCAATCATTCACGACTAGGTGAGTAGTCAGGATTTCACGCAATTTGTACCATGTTAGATTCAGCTGGACAAATGACTGATCTAGTTTTAGTTTCATTTTACGTAAAGGTATTTTCTAAATTTCTGACTCGCATGTGTCCAAGAGAAAGACTCTCTTCATTCTGTACGAGATAGTCTGATCCGCCCAGCTTAGTGTTTATCCAGGTTTGTGCTAAATTTTCGTATTTTTTTCATTTTTTATTCATTGGGAAACTGTGTTCAGTGTAAGAGTACAGGTGGATCTACTTCACGAAAATGTTACTGATCTACTTTCGGAGACCTACAAGGACCACATTTGAGTATTGATCGAAACGCTCAAGTTTTGGTGACCATATTGACGTTGAACAAGGTCGTTATTCTAAGTAGGATTCTACTTCACAGCTATTTGGGAAACGGTATTATGTCTGTGATTCGGGCCAACCACTTACGGTTTTACTGTTGCATAACTTGAAGAACACTTCGGTCGTATCCCAAGCACGTGCATTTGATGGATTGTACTAACAACCACTTGAAAATCTCTACAAAGCTAATACTCGTCAATAATGGTGATTTAAGGATGAAATGATGTTAACTCCGACCACTGACAGTCATTAGGACAGATTGTTATCACTCCTAAACTTCATGAGTGAGTTGACTGAAGCGCTACTATTTGGCGTTGGTACTTAGATATAATGGATACCAATATGTGATCGTTACAAGAATGTGACGCAGCTATTGAAATGTGGGAAGGAAAGTAACGATCAGTAGGGTCAAACAGAGGTGACTCATCAAAGTCTTGAGAAACAGGTAGAAAAAGAGATGTTGAAGCCACACCTGGGAAGAAACAACAGTAAAACTTTACATAAAGCGGAAGAACTAGGTGCTGCTTTTAACAATACCTCGTAAACGATATTCGACGAGAAGCAGTAACAGGAAAAGAGAAAACCAAACCAATAACATCTTGCGCTTATTCTCTGTTTCGAGTTAAGCAAGCACGTTCATGGTTGAAGTCCTGAGATCCCGTAAAGCAATCGAAGCACATACGTGAATCGCTAAAGGTTTGGATTGTATTATTTTGGTGCGTAAGTGCGTAGCGTTTCTGTTTTACATGTTGATATTCAGGTTTCTAAGAGTTTGTTTATGGAGGGTCGTTGTAGTTTATTGTTGCTGTTTTAGTTTAAATACTGTCATTTTGCCATTTGGAGATAGTAAGTGGAGCTGTGGAAGCTAGAAAATGGAGTGCCAAGTGGACAGATCAGAACATTTTCGACATATTCTTATGTTTGAGTCAAACAGAGTGGAGACAGCAGCGGATCAGCCAGAAGCATTTGCGTTGTGTATGAGGATAATTATGTTTGACAGAGCACGGAAAGAAAATGGTTATCTCGTTTATTTTTCGTGGTAAGGTCTTATGGGACTTTACTGCTGAGGTCATCGGTCCCTAAGCTTACACACTACTTAATTTAACTTAAGCTACCTTACGCTAAGAACGACACACACACACCCATGCCCGAGGGAGGATTCTAACCTCCGACGGGGCAAGCAGCGCAGACCGTGACAAGACGCCTAACACCGCTCGGCTACCCACCACCGCTTTCTCGTTCTTAGGAGGATCGTTTTGACGTTAAGTGACTCTCCAAGTTCAGGAAGACATTCTGGGTTTGATGAAGATCATTTAAGCACATTAATACACAATGAACCACGTAAGTGTACTCGAGAACTGACAAATGTGATGCACTGTGACCATCCAACCATCGTGCGACATTTGTTTGCAATGGAAAGAGTTGAAAAATCGGGCGTATCGGTACTGCATGGTCCAAGCCAAACTCACAAAAATCAGCTGGTGGCCATACGTGTATCTCTGCTTGCTCGCCATCAATTATTTCGTGAACAACACCCATCATTCATAACCTGTATCTTTACCGTTGATCTCTTTATCCTAACATAAGGAAAAAGAAAGGCATGGCTGAGCCCAGACAAACCAGCACCTCGCCGTACAAAGGTATGTTTGCATGTACAAAAGATAATGTTATACGTCTGGTGGATCAATGACGCTGTGCAATACTACAAATCGCATCCCCGATGTGTAACCATCACTGCTGAGATTAATTGCAGACGCAGTCTAAGAACAACAACCGGGAAGACTGCGTGAAATGATGCTATTCCGTGATAATGGCCACTAGCATTCTGATAGACCGAAAAAAAAAAAAAAACCTATACGGAGGTTGGGCTGGGAATCATTGGCATCCACCTCACCCGATCTTGCGCCCTCAGATTTTCAGCTTCTCAGCTCTCTATCGAACAACCTTCAAGGAATTTCCGTGCCGGATGAAAATGCTTTCCGATCATAACTCGACGAGTTCTTCGCTCAAAATCCCGTGATTTCTACGGCCGCGGAATAGAAAAACTACCCCAGCGTTAGCAGACTTGTAATTAGTGAAGGAGAATATATTAGTGATGACCAAAGTTTGGCGCTTCAGTCCGGAACCGCGCTGCTGCTGCGGCCGCAGGTTCGAATCCTGCCTCGGGCATGGATGAGTGTGCTGTCCTTAGGTTAGTTAGGTTTAAGTAGTTCTAAGTCTAGGGGACTGATGACCTCTCATGTTATGTGCATCTCTTGTGTTTATTAAACTTATGGAAAAACGCTACGAACGTATGCACCAACCTAGTAGATATACTTGGATTTCTATGCGCATTGTCTTGCTTTTCTTTTTTCAACTTCTGTGAGCTACTATAAATGCGTTACGTCATATGGTCTTCACGGGAAGCCCGCATCTCGTGGTCGTGCGGTAGCGTTCTCGCTTCCCGCGCCCGGATTCCCGGGTTCGATTCCCGGCGGGGTCAGGGATTTTCTCTGCCTCGTGATGGCTGGGTGTTGCGTGCTGTCCTTAGGTTAGTTAGGTTTAAGTAGTTCTAAGTTCTAGGGGACTGATGACCATAGATGTTAAGTCCCATAGTGCTCAGAGCCATTTGAACCATTTCTTCACGGGACTTATAATTCTCTTTCTGCGTTTGTAGTTTCTTTCACTTTCCACCTCCCTTTTGAGTCTTTACATCGAACCAGTTACTGAGTAACCCTGAAGATGTTTAGGTATTTATAATCATTTGCAAACACGTTTAACGGTTTCTCTCCGTAATACTGCGATTCTATTGGCTATAATCTTCGCCACACTCAACGTAAAACATGCTATATCCATCAACACACAAGGGTAGAAGGGATTTTGTAATGTTACAAAGCATTACGTGTAACACTTCAGATAAAGAAAGGTGTGTTTTGCCCGAAGCTCAGATGTTACGTAGCGTATCTGTTCACATGATAGTTTATTCTACGGATATCATTGCACCGTACGAGGGTCGGAACTTAAATAGTGGCAACTATTTATTCACAACCGATACAAAACAGTTACAGGTTTGCACCTGTTAATGTCCTTCAGAGTAGTCACCAGCGTTGTATAGAACCCGTTGCCAGCGATGTGGAAGGCGTAGTATACCGTTAGAGCCTGTTCTGTTGATGGTGCGAATCGAGCGGTCTACTGCATATCGAATCTCTGGAACAGTTCTGAAGCGAATGCCATGAAGTGGTTCCTTCATCTTCAGAATCAAATCAAAGGACTTAAGTCCGGGGAGTATGGTAGATGGTACAGTACTTCCCAATCCCATCGACCAAACAGAGCAGCCACAGCTTGCGCTGTATGTGCCCGCGCATTGTCGTGCAAAATGACGGGTGGGTTGCGCATAAAGTGTCGCCGCTTCTTTCGCAAAGCTGGTCGCAGGTGATGCTCCAGAAACGAACCGTAATACTGTGCATTGACCGTCTGCCGTGTAGGAACGGTCTTCCGTACAGTCTGACACGAGAATCACCAAAACTTTTGCCATACTGGGGCTCTGGCGCACTTTCGACTTTCGCGGCGACCCATGATGACGCCATTCGTTGATTGGCGTTTCAGTTTTGGCTCGTACGATGTGGCCCATGTCTCATCCAGTGTTACGATACGGCGTAAGAAAGCCTCTCCTTCACGCTCACAGCGCTCCAAGTGTGTCTGAGCAGCGTCGTAACGCATCCACTTCTGCATTTCCGTCAAGTCATGAGGAACTCATCGTGCTGCATTTCTTCGTATTCCCAGGCGTTCCTTCAGGATGCAAAACACAGTCGTATCCGCTAATCCGGTTTCGCGGGCGAGCTCAGCAGTCGTATGGCGTCGTTCACGATCTACTAACGCGGCACTTCTGCTTCAGAGACGCTAGGACGACCTGCCCGTTGCATGTCTGCCACAATTTGCCGACCTTCGTTCAAGGCTTTTACCCAACGTGCCACTGTTCAGTACGGCAATGCCGATTCCCCGCACGCCTCTTGAAGACCTTGATGACACACTGTCGTGCTGTACGACCTCTGGTACATTCAATCTTGATCCGACTCCGTTGTTCCTTTTCGAAAACATAGTGACTTCGTTACGTTAGACTGCTCTCTCACAAGTGACTGTGTTTTCCTCGATTGTGCGCACGCTCGTGACGTGGGACTGGCGAGCCCATTAGCTCGGAGATAAGGCAGGTATGTCAACAACATGTTCTATCAATGACTATAGTAGATTCCACTGCATAGAGTCTTTAAAGCATTGTTGCCACTATTTAAGTTCCAAGCTACGTATGTAAGCTGATGACTTCTGACTGCATCTACGAATGCCGGTTCCACCTTTTCGCAAAAAAATAAATAATGACCATTATTCAGTGTCATGATGGAAAATCACGGAAGAGCGTCATAACTGAGCATAACAGATTGTCAGAGATTTTGTGAGTAAAATGTGACTGTTGTGGAAGTAAAAAAAAAATCGCATATTGTCACTAAAATAAATGAAGATCTAGAGTACTGTGTAGTTCTGGCTCTCTGATGTCGTTCAGTATCGAAGAAATACCATCATACTCGTCCAGCTTGACACGAGTGCTTATGGACGATACGTGTGTAACATTCGATTGTTTGATAACGTTGCTCTTTGTTACGATTAGTTTGTCTGAATGTAAACAAATAATCATATTTCTTCATTATCGACTACTTAGTCCCTGGAATCCTCAAATACCTCATTCATATCACATACTAATCGTTATTCTATAACTGTTATTGAAGATTTGGTTCAAATGGTTCAAATGGCTCTGAGCACTATGGGACTTAACATCTATGGTCATCAGTCCCCTAGAACTTAGAACTACTTAAACCTAACTAACCTAAGGACATCACACAACACCCAGCCATCACGAGGCAGAGAAAATCCCTTACCCCGCCGGGAATCGAACCCGGGAACCCGGGCGTGGGAAGCGAGAACGCTACCGCACGACCACGAGATGCGGGCTAATGAAGATTTATTATGTCCAGTATGTCGGATGTACATACGTATAACCCTAACTGCCTCTCCATGTCAATCAGAAGTCTCTGTAACAAACTATCTAGCAACCAACTAGTTGTCCAAACCTGCTAAATATTCGGGTTGTAGATGATAATATTTTCTGTTATCATTGTGGCAGGCAGCTTCCCAACAGTATAAGCCAGCTATTTTCTCGTTGAGAATAAATTTTGTAGTTCCACGTAACGCATATACTACACTGACTAAATGTTGTATACAAGTATTAAATCTATGTGCAGACCAGGATTTCAGTGCAGATCCTGCACATCGCTGGCACTGCCAAATGTGCCATCTGAGCACACCTCACTTACCGAACCTAGTTTTCAACTTTTCGAGAGATTCTCCTTCATTTACACACACATACATACTCTGCAAGCGACTGTGAATTGCATCGCAGAAGGCACTTTGAATGGTACTACATGATAGGGTCATTTCCCGTTCTGACCGCTTATAGAGCGCGACAAGACTGAAGGCTTAAACGCCCCTGTGCTTGTTGTCAATTGTCTAATTTTGTTCACGGTCGCTTGCAAAATCCCTGCCTCCTTTCCACTAAACCTTCAGAAGCGTCTCAGCTTAGTTAGGGAGTCCGTGGGAGATGGCATAATAGGCGCACAATGTGACTGGCCGTGGTTTTCCATCCGAGACTTGCAGAGATTAAGAAAACCTGTTATCTTAGCAAGTCGCCACGTAGGGTTTCTTCCAACCTGTTTTGCCCCAAAGCTCTTATAGCTGCTCTCAGAAGCTGTATCAGCGTTATCGGATCCCCTGGAAAGAGTAACTCTGTATCCTGTAACTTCTTAGTGATGAAAGAGGGAAGCTATATTAGTTGAAATAACGTACTTCGATGCTCTTATGATGTGTTTATTTACGAAAAATAGTTACCTGACAACAGTTAAACGAACTATCACTAACATCTCAAATCTAGCAATTTACTGAGAGCATAGTCTTACGACAGAACTACATCGAATGACATCCTATCGGCAATAAAATGTAAATGTCGTGTGACTAGGGCCTCCCATCGGGTAGACAGGTCGCCAGGTGCCAGGCTTTCGAGTTGACGCCACTTCGGCGACTTGCACGTCGATGGGGATGAAGTGATGATGATTAGGACAACACAATACCCAGTCAGTGAGCGGAGAACATCTCCGACCCAGCTGGGAATCGAACCCGGTCCCTGAAGGTTGACATTCTATCGCACTGACCACTCAGCTATCGGGGGCGGACATTTTATCGGCAACTGGTGACTATGACAAGCAGTTTAGATCTTGTAGTTCCAATAGGGAAACATTATAGACGTTCATTCAACTTCGTTATCTTAAACATTGTTTATTGAAATGACTGCTCTCTTGCGCCGTAATATTTTTGCAAGAGTACGACCAGTAGGCTTCTTCTGGCATCAGTAGCGGAAAAAGTGGCTTTTATTAATAAATATTTATTAAAAAAATTAATTGATTCATGCCAAAATGGATAAGCTTTCCCTACGTATCGTGCGCACAAGTAACCGTGAGGTGTCACCGCCAGACACCACACTTGCTAGGTGGTAGCTTAAATCGGCCGCGGTCCATTTAGTACATGTCGGACCCGCGTGTCGCCACTGTGTGGTCGCAGACCGAGCTCCACCATAAGGCAGGTCTCGAGATACGGACTAGCACTCGCCCCAGTTGTACGGACGACATTGCTAGCGACTACACTGACGAAGCCTTTCTCTCATTTGCCGAGAGACAGTTAGAATAGCCTTCAGCTAAGTCAATGGCTACGACCTAGCAAGGCGCCATTAGCCTTACATAGTTTGATAGTTATCGTATGAAATGTCTCATCAAGAACGATGTATACAACAAGGATTAAAAGTTAAGTATAATAGCAGCTACGTACTTTTCTTGCTACCAAACATTACGTATCCTGTTTCAGACCTCTATCTAGCCTACGTGAGATTACGCGTGCCTTTCGGCTACTTCAGTGTGGCGTAGCTGTCTTATTACGCCACAACAAACCGTCTTTCTCACAGCTAAACTTCAGCATCTCACTGGTTTGCTATAGGTACCGCACGTTTGGACATCATTGTAAGATGGGAAACACGAGTGTTTTGTAAGCCGTCCCGTTTATAGACTGACTGCGTTTTCCCAGTTTGTCAGCCGTTTTACGATTGGGTCCATGTACGAGGGCTAGAACTTAAATAGTGGAGACTATTTATTCACAACTGATACAAAAGAGTTGCATGTTTGCACCTTTTACTGTCCTTCAGAGTAGTCGCCAGGGTTGTATAGAACCCGTTGCCAACGATGTGGAAGGCGTAGTATACCGCCAGCAGAGGCTGTTCTGTAGATGGTGCGAATGGAGCGGCCTACTGCCTATCGAATTTCTGGAACAGTTCTGAGGCGAAAGTCACGAAGTGGTTCCTTCATCTTCGGAATCAAATCAAAATCATAATGACTTACGTCCGGGGAGTATGGTGGAATGTGCAGTACTTCCCAGTCCCATCGACCGAACAGAGCAGCCACAGCTTGCGCTGTATGTGCCCGCGCATTGTCGTGCAAAATGACGGGTGGGTTGCGCATAAAGTGTCGCCGCTTCTTTCGCAAAGTTGGTCGCAGGTGATGCTCCAGAAACGAACAGTAATACTGTGCATTGACCGTCTGCCGTCGAGGAACGGTCTGCCGTGGAGGAACGTAATGCGTCAGGATAACACAATCACAGTCGTACTCGAGAATCACCATAACTTTCACCATACTTGGGCTCTGATGCACTTTCGACTTTCGTGGCGACCCATGATGACGCCATTCGTTGGACTGGCGTTTCAGTTTTGGCTCGTACGATGTGGCCCATGTCTCATCCAGTGTTACGATACGGCGTAAGAAAGGCTCTCCATAGCGCCCATAGCGCTCCAAGTGCGTCTCAGCAGCGTCGTAAGGCATCCATTTCTGCATTTCCGTCAAGTCATGAGGAACCCATCGTGACCGAGCGAGGTGGCGCAGTGGTTAGCACACTGGACTCGCATTCGGGACGACGACGGTTCAATCCCGCGTCCGGCTATCCTGATTTAGGTTTTCCGTGATTTCCCTAAATCGCTCCAGGCAAATGCTGGGATGGTTCCTCTGAAAGGGCACGGCCGACTTCCTTCCCTGTCCTTCCCTAATCCGATGAGACCAATGACCTCGCTGTTTGGTCTCTTCCCCCCAAAAAAATTAAGAAATGGAAGACACTTTATTTTAGAACGTTCATATTCTTTGCCTGCCGTCAAGCGTTCCATGTAACCATTCCATCCTGAAACAACTGCATTCTGAGACCATTTACAATATAACCACGTAATTTCCGCTGTTGACATGACGATCTCACATTTTGCAGGAGCAATTATGTCCTTATAATTGTTTGTCCTGGCCCTGCAGCGGAGTGAGATGGTAAATTCCAATGAATAACACGATGAGTAAAATGTTTAGACTACACAAATAGAAACTGAAATAGAAGTGTTAAAAAAATAGGTAATTTGCCACTTTGTTCGAAATTTGAAAAATTGGTATTTTTTGACGCGCTGTAGTGCCTTAGATACTGGGAGTAGAAAAAAATGGTAAGAATCAAACTTGTAGAGAATTGTGTGCTCTTTAAAAAAGAAATGGACGTCAAAGCGATAGGAGCAAAGGAAACTGAGATATTTTGAAAAAACTGAAAAACGTCCGAAATTTTCGAAGTATTTGACTGCAGAAAGTTTTTGTTGGCAAAACTTGGTTTTCTAACCTTTCCAACAATATGAACGAGTTAAAAAAATAAAATCTTCTACCCCACCTTTTGCAAGGTACAGGCTTTTTTTCTGACAGTTTCACTGGACTACTAACCGCTGTCAAATGTATAGTTAGCTGACGACGGTTTACTGACCGAAGATTAACGTTTGTACACCACACAGACAGTTTAAACGTGGATTACTTTTAACCGTCATCACGGGACGGTGGTAATCTTGTTTTTTGACCGAGGTTGGTTTACTCGGCCATCGTTGTGGAGTGCAGAATACGATCTCTGGATTAAGGCTGAAACGAGGAGAGAGGGCTGTCAGTTTGGTGAGAGAGTTGCCTCTGGTCAGCGACGCCGAGTGCTACTGCGCGCGCCACTGGCAAAGGATGTGGTGTGGGTCTGCAGGCGAGGTGAGCGAGACGAGCCAGTGTTCGAACTCTGCACGGGTGCCGACAGTGAGCTCGTGGGGTTTCAAGGAAGGCACCCGAACCGAGCATCGCCATCATGGACGAAGGAGACTACGTTGGACCTTTGGAACTTTTGAGGCACTGTGACCACCCGAGCACAGGGTTCCGGTCTTATGTCCAAGTAAAGGAAGTCATTATGTCGAAAAAGCGCCGCAGAACTCTGTTTCAAGCGCATTTCTGTTAGAAGTATCATGGGACTGTGAGAAAGCCGTTGACCAAAAGACTCTTGGAAAAACGTGTTTCACTCAACTAGGGTGACCATCTGGACTACTTTCGATCTGATGATACTGACTTGTATCTTGCAGGGTATTGTTAGAGGTACCTTCTCGATGCTAGGCCAGACATATGTGGCATGAGTAATTTTGTGAACTGATCCGTCAAAGGGGAGGATAAATGTAAGTAGTTATTTGTTTGTCCCGGCTGGAATATAATAAAAGTTGTGGGAAATGTCAAAGAAGAACGCAAGAAGCTATGTAAGTAGTTGTAAATTGGTTCTCTGTGTAACGACTGTCAAGCAGTAACTAGTGTTTCGTTTTAACGCTGTCTTATTTGACTAACTTTCCCCGAATCATGATCTCAAAATTTAAAATTTCTTGTAAAGGCAGTAATGGACACTGAGTAGATAATAAATGCTTTCATGCTGATAGAGAAAGGCTCCATATTGGTATCTGTTGAAAAATTTTTAAAGGGTCTTGAGTTTAACTGAAATTTTGGTAGTCCAAGAAGCCAAATATTATGCAATGCCATTTAGTTGATTTGAGATTAATTGAAATTTTGGTTGCCCAAGAAGCCAAATATTGTATAATGCCATTTAATTGATTTGAGAAACATTTTACAAGTTGAGAGATTGCAGGGCACTCTAACTCCTAATTCGGTGTTATGCCGCTTCATGTTCTTTGGTTCAAATGGCTCTGAGCACTATGGGACTCAACTGCTGAGGTCATTAGTCCCCTAGAACTTAGAACTAGTTAAACCTAACTAACCTAAGGACATCACAAACATACATGCCCGAGGCAGGATTCGAACCTGCGACCGTAGCGGTCTTGCGGTTCCAGACTGCAGCGCCTTTAACCGCACGGCCACTTCGGCCGGCCATGTTCTTTGGGACGACGGTCTTTATTAAGATTTGACCTAATATATCATGATTAAAGGGTGGGCAGTAGTTAATGCTCTTGCTTGAGTGCTCTAAGGAAGGAATAACAGTTAGCTCTACCTGCGTTCAAAGGAATAGGGTTCCAATTCAAACGACTGCAGTAAAGGCGCACGGCGACTGTGGGCCGAGGGAAGCGCATTTTTTCTGCAGAACCTGCTTGGAAACGTTTCTGGACAGCTGAGTACCTCGGTCTCATTGTGCAGACATGTTGGTTGACGCCAGTCGGTCGGCATCTGCGTCCAGGTATACTGACTAGCGCCGAGAAGTCGCTGCTGCAATGGCTAGCGCATTGTAGACCAGCAATAAAGCAGAGGATGGGCCCTTGTTAGGCAGGAAGCAGGCAAAACAACTGTGAGTGTTCTGAGAATTTTCGTGGGTCAGGTCACTGGCGCCCAGACGTCCAGACTCTGTTACAAAACATATTCGTGAAAGCATGAGGCTGTTCTTTGGAAACTTCGAAATGAACACAACAGGGGAGATAACAAGCTGTTTATGGAGGGTTGTGGTTCCGTCCTGGTCACGTTGCTAGCAAAAGACACGATGTAAAAGCATGGGAAAGAGGCCACAAAGCTGAATCTCTTTTCCTTTTCTCCCAATTAACTTTAAATCTCCGATTGGTTAAATCGGTGTATGCAGAGCAAAAGGCACCATCCGAGCTTCGAATGCCCACGCTCCAGCTCGTGATTGGCTTGTGCTAAGGTGGGGGATGTTGTGACTTGGCAAGACAGCCAAGTCACAATGAGAGGAAGCCGAAAGGCACGCGTTAAGCTCACGCAGATTGGCGTGAGGTCTGGAACAGTTAGAGGAATTAATAGTAGCAAATAAAGTACGTAGTTGATGTAATACTTAACTTTAATCCATAACTGTAGAACATCTCTCTTGACGATACATGTTATAACCACAATATAAAATAATATCCAATGCTATGGCACCTTGCTAGGTCGTAGCAAATGACGTAGCTGAAGGCTATGCTAACTATCGTCTCGGCAAATGAGAGCGTAGTTGTCAGTGATCCATCTCTGGCTAAGTCGGCTGTACAACTGGGGCGAGTGCTAGTAAGTCTCTCTAGACCTGCCGTGTGGTGGCGCTCGGTCTGCAATCACTGACAGTGTCGACACGCGGGTCCGACTAATGGACCGCGGCCGATTTAAAGGCTACCACCTAGCAAGTGTGGTGTCTGGCGGTGACACCACAGGGGAAGTCTATGATGTAAAAGGGCTTTTGCTACCAAGCTGACGAGGAAAGCAGACAGAAAGAGAAGACCACTCTTGTACTGGCGCTTCGCTAGTAAAGAACTGCAGGACTCTACCTAAACGGTGAGACTTGTGTCCTTTGCTAGTGTGCCACTTAGAGCCTGTGCCAGTCACCTTCTGAACCATCAGAGGTACTGCTTTTACCATCACGCACACAACAAGTGATGCTTGGGTGTACTTATTTGTCATGAGTCGATCGTCTAAACATTTGACATATTCTGTCATGCATAGTCGTGATACAGAGTCAAATTGGTTTGGCAGACCAGCAAATGGGTCCACCTGCACATTGGAATCCACCGGGGTTTCGGAGACTCATAAGGAAGTACCTGCGTTCAAAATTAACCGAATGCGAGACCGCGTACTTGCATTTTTCGGGCACGCGCCATTAATAACAGATCGCGGCTGCCCATGACTTCAGTCGCCGAACGCATTGTGTTGTGCCATACCCTGGATTCACGTATATGACGTCAGATAGAGTGGTTAGTGTTCTGGTTAGCGTCGTGTGTCGATCCCCAGCTGATCACTTTGTCCACCATAGACCCCATGTTAGTGAAAGTGTTTGTCAAATAAAAAAATGTTTGCGTGGCGTTTCTTTAGCCATTTCTTTTGTCTTGTGACGTTAAGAATGAATAAATATATTGTCATAAGATCACACCTTCTTCGTGTGTTCTAATTAACAGTACCCTGGCATTTTTATTTAAGTCCAGATTCTGAAAGAAAGTAGGTAGCTTGCAAGGTATCAGGTGTCACGGTGGAGCACAGTGTGACTGTTCAGCTAATGTTGTTTTGTGTGTTGGGCTACTGAGTTTTAATAAAGGGTTAAAATTTCTTTTGACTTTCAGTATACCACTAGTTCATTCAACTCCCCACGAATCCGTGTCTCTATCCTGTTCAACGTCCAAATGCTTTTTGTACTCATTTGGGGCCACTGTGTCATATATATCGCATAAGTCTGTTATTTTATTATGTTACGAGACAAAGACGCTGCTGTGTTTGATAACATTGTTTATTATAGGCCTATTTCGGTGTAGTTACCATCTTCAGGTTTCCTGTGAAAAGTACATAGTTTGGTACAATACAGTAAATTTTTAAGTACCGTAGCTAAGAAAACCATTATAGATGTATAGTTGGCTGTGTGCATCAGGTAGCCTTGGTATGAATTCGATGTCTCAGTTGCGTCACACTGTTGTATAATTTTGCTACTTTGATGCTGTTGAAGGCACAGTAGGTGTTGATTTTTTTGTTGCAGCAGTTATTTATATGCTTGCCGACTGCAAAAGATTATTTCACAATGAAGTATTGTGACAGCTGTATTGACAGTTGAGTCAATGATGCAATATGCTTACAGGCAGTTTCCTTTTTCCGTATTCTCTAGGTCTTATCTTCATTCTTATCAGCTACATTATGTTGCTTGTATTCTTCATATTTATGTAGTTCTACACTCATATATAATTTAATAGTGGAGCGTAAGGTTTGTGACAATTTCCCGATGTTGTTCTCTTAAATGCATTTTTTCGAGTGGCTACTTTCTCTTTCATGGTTAAATCATTTATGGAACGTTTGTTTGAAATGATGAATTTATTAAAATTTTCTATGTAATGTCTGTATTTCAAATCGATCTGTTTATTTAGAATTTCTTGAGGATAATTTTGTGTGTGTGTGTGTGTGTGTGTGTGTGTGTGTGTGTGTGTGTATGTGTGAATATATTTCGATTTATTCAAGAATACTCACTGGTGGTCCATTTTCTACCGTGTGTGAAACCTCAACGGCCCCGGATGTAATAGACGGAAGTAATGAAGTCAACCAACTAATACATGATGTTTTAAACAATCTACACCCAAAAATAAAATTCACCACACAGTCGGAAAATAACAAAACACTAAATTACGTGGATTTGACCATAAAAAGATCAGTCACACACACATATTCGAGATTATTAGAAACCGAGCACATCAGACAACATTATTAACCCATTTTTCTGTCTCCAAAATGGCAAAAATATGCATATTTTTACACTATGATTAATCTAATAAGAGCCCCACCTTTGTAGCGTGACACCATACAAAAAGAGATATAGATCCTAAAATATATTGCAGGACGAAGTGATTTTGATCCTAAAATAGTCATATACCTACACGACAAACGTGCTAAGCCTATGTAATCCTCCATACATAAGTAAATAAAGCCGAGAAGAGAAATACCAACAAAAAATTATGTATATACCCGCTACATATGTAGGAACGACGTCACACACAATTAACTCATAAGTAAAACACACTAAAATAAAAGTTGCTTACCAGGCACGACACAATTCTTGAACACTACTACATTCCTGACAAACAAGTCCAACCATATATTCAAGTCCTGAAATATATAAAATTCAACGTGATAAATTCTGTTGGATGAAACTGGACAGAATTCCAATATTAGACATCGAGAGCACATTAGAGATAGCGGCAATAACCCATCAACTTCTTTCCACCACTTGAAAACAGAACGACATTCAGCGACGATACAGAACTGACCGTTGGGATTTTACACATTACACAAAAAGGATCAATAGTGAGTGTTTTTGAAGAAATCTAAATATATTTACACACACAAAACTACCCCCAAGAGGTTCTAAATGAGCAGATCGATTTGAAACATAAACATTACACAGAATTTTTTTTGAAATTATCCTTCCAAAAAAGAGAGGTGTAAACTAATAGAATAGTGTGAGAGCAGCTGAGACATCGATATCATATGGACATCAAGACCGCCTGATCTAGTTAGCAAATCATAATTATATAATAGATTATATTGTCTATGGTACTTAAGAATTTAACAAATAGTACAAAAAAATACACCTTTCGTAGAGAAACTGAAGACGGCAATCACGCCGAAACAGACCTATAGTAACGCACAATGTAATCAAACATGGCAGCGTCTTTGGTCGCATAACATAATATAATAAATCCAGATGTTTGTGTGAGTTGATTGATTCTAACTATAAACCATTGCTGTTGTAGTCATACAATACTACTGTTCTTCATTTTGTGAAGCGCGTATATTACAGTTCAGTACACGCAAAAGAAATAGCCAATTTATGCCACTGCGAAACCTTACCAAGATCTGACTGAATATTTCTGCTGCTTCTTTGAGAGATCGTTTCATAAAGTGAATCACCAGGGAAAAGCCTGAGGTTGCTATCAGTATTGTCATTAATAAACGCAATTAAAAGAGGTGGTCTTAACACATGTCTCTTGGATACGTCTGAATTTATTTCTGTTTCCGTAGATGACTCTGCATCCAGAATAACATACTGTGTCATGGCTATCAAGAAATCGTAGATACAATCACATTTTTTATACCTCCTATTATTGTACATTTATTAATAAACACTGTTGCGCTATTAACTCAAATACCTTTAGGAAATAAAAAGTACTATATCTGATTTCCTCGATTCATAGCCATCTGGATGTCATCCGTGAAAAGCACGAATTTGATTTCACATGATCAATGTTTCCTGAATCCATGGTGAACACTACGGAAGAGATCATTTTGTTCGAGATACTTCATGCTGAGAATTTATTAATATGCATTTGATGAAAATTCAGAGCAGAAGCTCTCATGATGGACATGTAGTTTGCTGAAACCGGAGATCACAATAAATGCTGTACAATAGCGAGGTTGGCTGTTTGAGGTTGTACTTCCATTTCCACATTAATCTCGATGGCCCCACAACTTGATAATGTCAAGCAAATACGTTATGATTGAGTTCAGAATTTATTCTAGGATTCTACAACAGAGGGATGTCAACAAAATTGGGCGGTAGGTTTGTGAATCTCTTCTGTTAAGCTTCTTGTAGACAGTAGTGACCTGGGCTTTTATTCCGCTCACTGTTCAGTTCTCTGTTCTCCTGCTGACGATTCCCTGTTTGTATTGGCTGTTCAGCCGACAACTCTATTACAGATTGGATTCTTTTGCACAGCTGTCATGTCGTTTCAGTAAGATTTCGTCGCCGTTATGAGAGAAGAACATTATCCACTACTGGCCATTAAAAATGCTACAACACGAAGATGACGTGCTACAGACGCGAAATGTAACCGACAGGAAAAAGATGCAGTGATATGCAAATGATTAGCTTTCCAGGGCATTCATACAAGATTGGCGACGGTGGGGACACCTGCAACGTGCTAACATGAGGAAAGTTTCCAGCCGATTTCTCATACACAAACAGCAGTTGACCGCCGTTGCCTGGTGACAAGTTGTTGTGATGCCTCGTGTAAGGAGGAGAAATGCGTACCATCACGTTTACGACTTCGATAAACGTCAGATTGTAGCCTATCGCGATTGCGGTTTATCGTATCGCGACATTGCTGCTCGCGTTGGTCGAGATCCAATGACTGTTAGCAGAATATGGAATCGGTGCGTTCAGGAGGGTAATACGGAACGCCGTGCTGGATCCCAACGGTCTCGTATCACTAGCAGTCGAGATGACAGGGATCTTATCCGCATGGCTGTAGCGGATCGTGCAGCCGCGTCTCGATCCCTGAGTCAACAGATGGGGCCGTTTGCAAGACAACAACCGTCTGCACGAACAGTTTGACAATGTTTGCAGCAGCACGGACTCTCAGCTCGGAGACCATGGCTGCGGTTACCGTTGACGCTGCATCACAGACAGGAGCGCCTGCGATGGTGTACTCAACGGCGAAACTGGGTGCACGAATGGTGAAACGTCATTTTTTCGGATGAATTCAGGTTCTGTTTACAGCATCTTTTGGTTGTGTTTGGTAACATAGCGGTGAACGCGTATTGGAAGCGTGTATTCGTCATCGCCATACTGGCGTATCACCCGGCCTGATGGTATGGAGTGCCATTGGTTACACGTCTCGGTCACCTCTTGTTGGCATTGACGGCACTTTGAACAGTGCACGTTACATTTCAGATGTGTTACGACCCGTGGCTCTACCTTTCATTCGATCCCTGCGAAACCCTGCATTTCAGCAGAATGATGCACGACCGCATGTTGCAGGTCCTATACGGGCCTTTCTGGATACAGAAAATGTTCGACTGTTGCCCTGGCCAGCACATTCTCCAGATCGCTCACCAATTGAAAACGTCTGGTTAATGGTGGCCGAGCAACTTGCTCGTCACAATACGCCAGTCACTACTCTTGATGAACTGTGGTATCGTGTTGAAGCTGCATGGACAGCTGCACCTGTACACGCCATCTAAGCTCTGTTTGACTCAATGCCCAGGCGTATCAAGGCCGTTATTACGGCCAGAGGTGGTTGTTCTGGGTACTGATTTCTCAGCATCTATGCACCCAAATTGCGTGAATATGCAACCACATGTCAGTTCTAGTATAATATATTTGTCCAATGAATACCCGTTTATCATCTGCATTTCTTCTTGGTGTAGCAATTTTAATGGCCAGTAGTTTATTACAACAAATGAGATCCTTAGCAGAATGAAAAAACACAATGAACATGGTCATTATCATAGCTGTGTAGCCGTTGGTACACTCTAAGACAAAAAGACCGACGCACCACGAAGGAATTATTCGAATGAAACGGAAATAGGTACATGTGCTGTACATGCACAGAGAAACAAATGATTACAAATCTAGAAAAAAATCGATGATTTATTCAGCATAACAGCTCTGGCCCTTATGCTTGCAGTTATTCGGCTTGTTATTGATTGATAGAGTTTTGGATCGCCTCCTGAGGGATAACGTGCCAAATTCTGTCCAATTGGACTGTTAGCCTGTCGCCGGCCGGAGTGGCCGAGCGGTTAAAGGCGCTACAGTCTGGAACCGCACGACCGCTACGGTCGCAGGTTCGAATCCTGTCTGTGTGATGTCCTTAGGTTAGTTAGGTTTAAGTAGTTCTAAGTTCTAGGTGACTTACGACCACAGCAGTTGAGTCCCATAGTGCTCAGAGCCATTTGAACCATTTTTGTTAGCCTGTCAAAATCACTACATAGTTGGAGGCCCTGCCCATAATGCTTCAAACGTTCGTAACTGGGGAGAGGTCTGGCGACCTTGCCAGCCAAGAACGGTTTGGTAAGCTCTAAGATAATCAGAAGAAATTTTCGCCCTGTATGGGCGGACATTATCATACTGAAACGTTAATCCAGAATGGCTTGCCACCAAGGGCAACAAAACGGGGCGTAGAACATCGTCGATGCACCACTGTGCTATAAGAGTGCCGCGGATGACAAAGTGCCCTGCTGTGAAACGAAATGGCAGGTGTCGGGCCGTATGGCGGGCGAAAAATATATCTATTCAAAAAGCAGATAAAAATTCACTTGACGCATTCCTGAGAGACAATCTCCACTCCCTCCAAATTAATAATATAAGTGCAGACCAGATGTGGCTTAAATTCAAAGAAATAGTATCGACAGCAATTGAGAGGTTTGTACCAAATAAACTAACAAACGACGGAGCTGATCTTCCCTGGTACACAAAACGGGTTAGAATACTGTTGCACAAACAACGAAACAAATATGCCAAATTTAAACAGACACAAAATCCCCAAGATTGGGGATCTTTTACGGAAGCTCGAAATTTAGCGCTTACTTCAATGCGAGATGTTTCCACAACGAAACTTTGTCTCGAAACCTGGTAGAAAATCCGAAGAGAGTCTGGTCGTATGTGAAGTATGTTAGCGGCAAGAAACTATCAATGCCTTCTCTGCGCGCTAGCAATGGAGATACTATCGAAGACAGTGCTGCCAAAGCAGAGTTACTAATCACAGCCTTCCGAAATGCCTTCAGAAAAGAAGACGAAGTAAATATTCTAGCATTCGAATCGAGAACAGCTGCAAACATGAGTAAAATAGAAGTAAATATCCTCGGAGGTGTGAAGCAACTCAAATCACTTAATAAAAGCAAGTCTTCTGGTCCAGACTGTATACCAGTTAGGTTCCTATCGGAGTATGCTGTTGCATTAGCTCCATACTTAACAATCATCTACAAACTGTTCGCTCGACGAATGATCCGTGCCCAAAGACTGGAAAGTTGCACAGGTCACACCATTATTCAAGAAAGGTAGTAGGAGTAATCCACTAAATTACAGGCCCATATCTTTAACGTCGATATGCAGCAGGATTTTGGAAAATATATTGTGTTCTAACGTTATGAATTACCTCGAAGAAAACGGTCTATTGACACACAGACAGCATCGGTTTAGAAAACATTGTTCCTGTGAAACACAACTGGCTCTTTATTCACATGAAGTGCTGAGCGCTATTGACAAGGGATTTCAGATCGATTCCGTATTTCTGGATTTCCGGAAGGCTTTTGACACTGTACCACACAAGCGGCTCGTAGTAAAATTGCGTGCTTATAGAATATTGTCTCAGTTATGTGTCAGAGAGGTCACAGTTCGTAGCAATTGACGGAAAGTCATCGAGTAAAACAGAAGTGATTTCAGGCGTTCCCAAAGGTAGTGTTATAGGCCCTTTGCTGTTCCTCATCCGTATAAGCGATTTGGAAGACAATCTGAGCAGCCGTCTTCGGTTGTTTGCAGATGACGGTGTCGTTTATCGACTAACAAAGTTATCAGAAGATCAAAACAAACTGCAAAACGATTTAGAAAAGATATCTGAATGATGGTAAAAGTTTCAGTTGACCCTAAATAACGAAAAGTGTGAGGCCATCCACATGAGTGCTAAAAGGAACTCGCTAAACTTCGGTTACACGATACATCAGTCTAATCTAAAAGCCGTAAATTCAACTAAATACCTAGGTATTACAATTACGAACAACTTAAATTGTAAAGAACACATAAAATATGTTGTGGGGAAGGCTAACCAAACGCTGCGTTTTATTGGCAGGACACTTAGAAAATGTAACAGATCTACTAAGGAGACTGCCTACACCAGCTTGTCCGTCCTCCTTTAGAATACTGCTGCGCGGTGTGGGATCCTTACCAGGTAGGACAGACGGAGTACATCGAAAAAGTTCAAAGAAAGGCAGCACGTTTTGTACTATCGCGAAATATGGGAGAGAGTGTCACAGAAATGATACAGGATTTGGTCTGGAAATCATTAAAAGAAAGGCGTTTTTCGTTGCGGCGGAATCTTCTCACGAAATTCCAATCACCAACTTTCTCCACCGAATGCGAAAATATTTTGTTGACACCGACCTACATAGGGAGGAACGATCACCAAGATAATATAAGGGAATTCAGAGCTCGTACGGAAAGATACAAGAGTTCATTCTTCCCGCGCGCTATGCGAGATTGGAATAATAGAGCATTGTGAAGATGGTTCGATGAACCCTCTACCAGGCACTTAAATGTTATTTGCAGAGTATCCATTTAGATGTAGATGTCGATAGTTTGGTATACTACCGCTGATTGTGGCGTCTCCAGACACGTCTTTGGCCTGAAATCTCTTCGACTGGAGTAGAGCTTTCTTCTGTGAAGAGTCCCGCTTCGAAATGAACCTTGATGACTAGCGAAGACGTGTCTCGAGATGACCGGGATAGCGATGGTGTACCAGCCTGGTTGTCGCCCCTCACACGGTCCGACAACCGAGAGTGATGGTCTGGGATGCCATTTCTTTTCATAGCAGGACCTGCCCCGTTTTGTTGCTCTTCGTGGCAAGCCATCCTAGGCTTATATTTCAGAAAGACAATGTCCGTCTGCATAGGCCAAGAGTTTCTACTGCTTGTCTTCCGGTTTGCCAAACCTTACATTGGCCAGCAAGGTCGCCGGATCACTCCGTAATTGAGAACGTTTGGGGCATTATGAGCAGAGCCCTCCAGCCACATCGGGAGTTGACGATCTAACACGCCAGGAGGATATGCAACAACTCTGTCAATCAATGCAAATCTCAATAACTGCTTGCGTAGGGGTCAGAGGTAGACAGCTGCGTAGTTACTTGCTCAATTTGTGAAGCTCCTCTCTTGAATAAATTGAAACCTTCCCGTCTCCTCTATATATCTTTTCTTACGCAACCTTCCCTTCTACAATAACCTATGAAACATTCCCTTAGGATTTCTATCTCATGCTTAATAATAACAAATGAAATCTTCCCTTTGAAATTAACTCTCTTTCTCAATAACAAGAGCAATCTTCGCATACAAATTTAAATGCTGCTTATTAAAAGTGATCTGCTGATTATTTCCACGAAACATACAATGTGTCGTCGTCGTGGTCCTCAGTCGTTACCTGCAATAACCCAAAACTGTTCCTTGCCCTTTTTACTGTTACTGTATCGCCATCTGACTGCTACGTCGAACTGAGACATGAATATACTTACTCTGTTTTACTATACTCTATTAGCTGCTGGTGGGCTGTCATAATAAGTGGCTGTATTTATTACCAAAGCTGACGTTATTCTTTAATAGCAAAGCTGACGTTATTCTTTAATTAATTTGACTGAAGTTACATAATTCATAGTTAAACTTTTTCTTGACAACAATAAAATTTTGCAAAGTTTTACGTTGATGGTTTTGGAATGGATTATAATCAGTAATGCAATATTGCTAGCAAAAATTAATTATATTTTGAAAACGATTCTTCAAATATTTACTGTTGGTAATAAAATGATTTTACAAACGTTCAGATGAGACTTACTTTTTACAATAATCTTACAACTAGCATTGCGCAAACATACCTTCAGTAGTCTTGAGTTTCTAAAAGAAAATAATTCAGTAATATTAGCTCCTATTACGATAATAGTTAGCTGATGTCTCTGTACATCCGCTTATAATCTCTTGTAAATCATAGCTGGTGGCTGGCAGACACACCTCTCAACCTCTCGCTTCAGACCTGCTACCAACTCGGTGCACATCTCGCTTACTACTGACTTCCTACGAACACTAAAGTGCGGTCTCTCCCGCCAACAATACTTCGATGCAAACATTCCCTGCTACCACAATTATTTCCAAAATGACAAACATTAATTATTCCCACTTAATCCTATTAATAAAATATAAACATCTTTTATAAATTGTGGTTAGAAAATAGACAATAGAAATATACACGTCTTACAAAATCATCCAATTTCTCTGAAACTGTGGTCATTTGTTTGTGGGTAAATGCAAATAACATCTACTACTTTCGGATAATTCCTTCGTGGTTCCTCGTTTTAAGCGGGGTAGGACGTCAAACGGGCCGTCTTGGAGCAGGAGAGGCACCACAGGACATTTTAATTTGCACTGTCTATACTTTTACAAATAAATTCATGAAACTTTGTCAGTATGACCAGGAAGGATTCAGGATTCACACTCATAGCAGTGGAACTTCGAAAATAATAACGAAATAATTTTTTTTTCATGTGAAATTTCATCTTTTTTCGCTTATTAATGGCATCATTTGTTGCTGTGGTAAAAATTGAGGTAAATAACTATAAAATTTGTGTTTTTTCTAATCATGAAGTTTAAAATATAACAGCTCATTCGTTTTTTCAAAAATTAAATAAATTATAGAGTTTCATACACTTGTAAGTACGGTATGTATGCTATGCAAAATTCATCGAAGAATCTCTCTAACTTATGAAGAAAAGTGTACCTATAGCAACAAATGGAGCCATTAGTAAGTGATGAATTTTCACACGCAAAAAAATTTATTTTGTTATTTTTTCGAACTTCCACTGCAATGAGTGTGAATCCTGAATCCTTCCTGGTGACGCTCACAAAGTTTTATGATTTTATTTGTAGAAGTATAGACACTGGAAATTAAAACGTCCTGTGATGCCTCTGCTGCTCCAGGTCGGCCCGTTTGACGTCCTACCCCCCTTAAGGGGAAATAAATGCTTAAAAAGAAATAAGCTTATAGTTACGCTCGACGAGCTGTTGGTGTGTTATGTTTGGTTAGTAGACGGTTAGGGCAGCATTGTCATGAAAAGTTTGAATTCGAAGTAATGACGGCAGGACGGTGGAGGGGTGAAGGGGGAATCGGGAGGCACTCGTATTACGTGGACACATTCCGCGGCCAACGGGCTCCGACGCCGGGACAATGGCCAGCTGACGCGCGCTCTGTCGGGCCCCCCTCCTGCCCGCGTGCCATTTCGTGACCACCTGCTGCACGTCCTTTTAGGCTGACGGTTGAAAGGAGCGAATTACTGCCCTAAACTGCGCCTTCCCAGAAAGCAGAGCGTCAGCATACTGCACGAAACAACACCTCAACCGTGACTCGCAGAAGACGCAGGCGGCTGTCCGGCTAATCGCACCGCCGGATGTCGGTGACGCGGGAGAGTGGACGTACAAGCCTCGTGCGGTTGCAGGCTGATCTTAGTTACCAATCGAATTCATGCGTCAGACCTACATCTACATCCATACTCCGCAAGCCACCTGACGGTGTGTGGCGGAGGGTACTTTGAGTACCTCTATCCGTTCTCCCTTCTATTCCAGTCTCGTATTGTTCGTGGAAAGAAAGATTGTCGGTATGCCTCTGTGTGGGCTCTAATCTCTCTGATTTTATCCTCATGGTCTCTTCGCGAGATATACATAGGAGGGTCCAATATACTACTTGATTCCTCGGTGAAGGTATGTTCTCGAAACTTCAACAAAAGCCCTTACCGAGCTACTGAGCGTCTCTCCTGCAGAGTCTTCCACTGGAGTTTATCTATCATCTCTGTAACGCTTTAGCGATTACTAAACGATCTTGTAACGAAGCGCGCTGCTCTCCGTTGGATCTTCTCTATCTCTTCTATCAACCCTATCACGTACGGATCGCACAGCGGTGAGCAGTATCCAAGCAGTGGGCGAACAAGTGTACTGTAACCTACTTCCTTTGTTTTCGCACTGCATTTCCTTAGGATTCTTCCAATGAATCTCAGTCTAGCATCTGCTTTACCGACGATTAATTTTATTTGGTCATTCCATTTTAAATCACCCCTAATGCCTACTCCCAGATAATTTACGGAATTATCCGCTTCCAGTTGCCGACCTGCTATATTCTAGCTAAATGATAAAGGATCCTTCTTTCTGTGTATTCGCAGCACATTACACTTGTCTACATTGAGATTCAAATGCCATTCCTTGCACCATGCGTCAATTCGCTGCAGATCCTCCTGCATTTCAGCACAATTTTCCATTGTTACAACCTCTCGATATACTACAGCATCATCCGCAAAAAGCCTCAGTGAACTTCGGATGTTATCCACGAGGTCATTGCCGGCCGGAGTGGCCGAGCGGTTCTAGGCGCTTCAGTCTGGAACCGCGAGACCTCTACGGTCGCAGGTTCGAATCCTGCCTCGGGCATGGATGTGTGTGCTGTCCTTAGGTTAGTTAGGTTTAAGTAGTTCTAAGTTCTAGGCGACTGATGACCTAAGAAGTTAAGTCGCATAGTGCTCAGAGCCATTTGAGCCACGAGGTCATTTATGTATATTGTGAACAGCAACGGTCCTACGACACTCCCGTGCTGCACACCTTAAATCACTCTTACTTCGGAAGACTTCTCTCCATTGAGAATGACATGCTGCGTTCTGTTATCTAGAAACTCTTCAATCCAATCACACAATTGGTCTAATGGTCCATATGCTCTTACTTTGTTCATTAAACGACTGTGGGGAACTGTATCGAACGCCTTGCGAAAGTCAAGAAACACTGCATCTAACTGGGAACCCGTGTCTATGGCCCTCTGAGTCTCGTGGACGAATAGCGCGAGCTGGGTTTCACACGATCGTCTTTTTCGAAACCCATGCTGATTCCTACAGAGTAGATTTCTAGTCTCCAGAAAAGTTATTATACTCGAACATAATACGTGTTCCAAATTTCTACAACTTATCGACGTTAGAGATATAGGTATATAGTTCTGCACATCTATTCGACGTCCCTTCTTGAAAACGGGGATGACCTGTGCCCTTTTCCAATCCTTTGAAACACTACGCTCTTCTAGAGACCTACGGTACACCGCTGCAAGAAAGGGGGCAAGTTCCTTCGTACTCTGTGTAAAATCGAACTGGTATCCCATCAGGTCCAGCGGCCTTTTCTCTTTTGAGCGATTTTAATTGGTTTTCTATCCCTTTGTCATCTATTTCGATGTCTACCATTTCGTCATCTGTGCGACAATCTAGAGAAGGAACTACAGTGCAGTCTTCCTCTGTGAAACAGCTTTGGAAAAAGACATAAGGGTTTAGACACGCGTATGTGCCAGACGACGCTCAGTTTGGCTTCAGGACATGTTAAGACACTAGAGAGAGAGTTCCGATGTTTAATAGAAGCACATGAAAAATAGGTGATTTTCGTATAAGAAATAGAAAGTAAAATAAAAAGTAATGTTAATTCTGATGATATAGTATTTTCTTTACACATTTGTCTTTAAGAAGGCACTTTTGTGTTCACATTGGATGCTCCCTGTAGCCGCTGCCCCAGGTGGAAGGACCCTTGCAACCAGAACACTGGTCGTCGGCGGGAATTCCCAAAGCCCTTCCATTGAACTTGTAACAAAATAATTTAGAGTAGGTCATTTCCATTATGTTTCCTGTCTGCATACACAAGAAATTAAAAAAAAAATCAGGTTGTAACAAAATCGTTGGGTCTTGAAACAAATTAAATTTTCTTCGCCCAAAAAATTGAGACGAAAGCATGCACCGAAAATAGACTTGTGAAGATACCGCAAAACAGCTACGTACGCTGGCCGAGAATTCAATGTAGAATGGCAGCATCAAATTCCGATCAAAATCGCATGTACCGTTATGTTTCCCGCCAATCTGAAAAATACTGTTTCGAGAGAAAACGAGTTTAAAGCTTGGGGTTATGTTCAAATGTTAAAATGTGTGTGAAATCTTATGGGACTTAACTGCTAAGGTCATCAGTCTCTAAGCTTACACACTACTTAACCTAAATTATCCTAAAGACAAACACACACACCCACGCCCGAGGGAGGACTCGAACCAGCCGCACAGTCCAAGACTGCAGCGCCTTGGACCGCTCGGCTAATCCCGCTCGGCTTTGGGGTTATATTTACTGTAGGTAGTTATACATATCTCTGATCAGCGACCTCTGGACCATACAACAATCATTCCTCATCCAATAGAAGGTCCTCCTCCATCTTCTTCGTGACTATGGTGAACCTGTGGGCCCCTTTCACAGCTTGTCATCCACTGCTCTGTTCGCTCGATACGCTTTCCGTCCGCTCTTGGGCGGAAGCTGCAACAAACTGATCCAATTTACCGTTCGAGCATGTTCGTAATTTCATGATATCTGTTAGGCCGTCTTTGAAATTGTACGCTGCCACACTGGCCTTGCTGTAACTATTTTTTCCCTCTGTGAATGGTCTTCGGAGATATTTTTTCACTTGTAACTCAATAACGGAGTTTCTGGCAAACATATGATGAACTCTACAATAAGGTAGATATCCGTGAGGACATTTTAAACGAAAAAAGCTCGATGTTTTGAAATTTTCAGAGAAAATTAAGAAAACGAGGACACATTATGTAACCTCTCCACCATATTTGTTTTTGTCTGAAATTTAGCCCAAATTTAGCTGCCCCCTCTATAAAACTCTACGTATTACCAAAACCGTGTCCCCAAAAACTGTTATCCTATTTAAACACGTATGCTAACCTTTGACTGAACTGTAACTGATCTGAATGCAACTTTCTTTACATTATACGCGCAACGGAAGTTCAAATGGTTCAAATGGCTCTGAGCACTATGGGACTTAACAGCTATGGTCATCAGTCCCCTAGAACTTAGAACTACTTAAACCTAACTAACCTAAGGACAGCACACAACACCCAGTGCAACGGGAGTAAATCAGTTCTCTGGCCTCCTCAAAATTTCCACTTACAGCGGCGTCTTTACAACTTTGTTGCAGATTTTTCGGAAACACAATAGCAAACAGCAAGCAGGCAGCGGCTAAGCAACATTTCTATTTCTAAATAAAATATCCAAACTGTATTCAAAATGTGAAATGTGATAAAGCGTAAAGAGAAACAGTGGGATGAGGAGGGTAACTATTCCTATGAAATGATATCCCAAGACAACGATTTTAGCATGAAGTACATACTGAAAAAGTCAATGTAAAAATTCGTGTGATGTTCACATATAACATACGCATAAACAATACTATGCCTAAAAAAATTAACAGAAAGTTTCTATAAAAATCACACAGCTTAATCAGTTAATATGTTAACACAGGAGGCAGGGAAGTGGGGTGGTCTTTCTCTCAGGTCTGAGCAAATGAACAAAGTTAACTAGGCGACAATAGTCATTCTGACAAACTAGCTGCGCAGTGCTGCAGTCTTACTTCAATCTTCTAACACTATTCAAAATTTATATTCTTTTCGCTTTCTGATATACAAGTGTTATTCATCCTTGCTGCCCTTTACAATCAGTCCTTCTTCACGTAACAGAGACAATCAGAAGCCCACTCTGCACTACTAGGTGCACGATTCAACTAAGAACGAATCAAACTGCGCAGAGGCAAAGACTGTGCCACTACAAGACCAAAGATTGTTTAACAGTAACGTAACTCTTCCGTTCTCTGACGTGCACATCGGTAACATACAAAAATCAAAAAGACATAATCACCTTACAACCTTCATAGGATCTGACGACGTGGAAAAAGGGTTCGATAGCACAAAATGGTTTAAGATGTTCGAAATACTCAGAAAAGTGTGTGAAGGGTAATATGGATGAACACTGTGTATGTATTTGTAATATATTCAGCGTATAAAATGATGTAATATAAAGTGTAAATGATTTTAGCAAAAATCCCGAAAGTGCCTGACCTATTTACTTCGAATTTTTACACTTGTTCATGTCGATACAGGCTACATATTTTTTTTATTAATAACAATTCCCAGGTTTTATGTTAAAACTAACTGCATGAAAGAAAATGCTCTGCTGTGAGAATATGCTTTTCCCTTAACTCTTTCACAGGCAGTAACGGAGCATGTAAATCATTAGACATATGATTTCTCTCAACTATATTATTTCTCCTTATACATAAATTTAACCAAAACCTGGATACGCGACGATGTGGTGTTTTATTTTCTTCGTCGTAGCTAGTTTTAGAAGAAAATGTGAAAGTAGTTTTTATGGATTATTGGCTAATCGTTAGAATGCTACTACGGAATATGACTCATCCAAAATGTTGTAAGCCAGTCCATCTGCAAATTACAACTATACAAAGTACTGACATTGAAGCTAATATCCTCACAGGGTTAGCAGCCGGAGACGTCTCTCTCATGTCCTGCATACCGATGATACACACTAATTTTCCATGCATTTTAAGCGAATTCACCTTCATTGAAGGTTTTGTTTGCAATAACGATAAACAAGGCCCAAGAATAGAGAGAGGGTGTAAGAGATGGACAGACATGGGGGGGGGGGGGAGGAAATGGATGTAGAGAGGGGACGGAGGAGACGGACACAGAGGAGCGAAGGAGGAAATCACGAGGTTACAGAGAGAGGGGAAAGGAGGAAGTGATGGACAAAGAGAGGGGAGAGGAGGAGACGTACAGAGAGACATGGCAGAAGAAGATTACGACGTATATCCAATTTCCAGACATATTTAGCAATTACAAAGCGACGCAGCGTTCACTTGTGCCTTTTATAACCTTGGGATGAATTGATCTAGCTGCAGTACGTCTTCGAAGACACTCCCATACAACAAGACTCTTATCCAATGATAACGGTTATTACTGATTTACAGTGTAGAACCTTACAGATGGTCGTTCACCAATTGGTATCTATGCAAACGCCCATTGTCCATAAAAAAGATCTCGTCCACTTACTCTACAGAGCTCTTTTTTTAAAAAAAGAAAAAAAAAGCAAGGTCAGTTTCTCCTAGTCAGTTCATTACGCAGGCATCAACATTGTTACCAACCGCAGCAGTTGCCGTACAAAGTTTGTTCATCGCTCGTAGTTTAGTCTTTTTGGGTGCTTTTGTGTCGTAAAATAGGAAGGGAAAGGGTCGCATGGTATTGTCTAATCGGGAGATCTCAAGGGAAATAACTTATTTGCCGGTACGATCACAACAATTTCAATGCGGAATTACCGATTTTGGCCGTTATGCTGTATGTTGCTTTGCTTTCACAGTAAAGCCATTTTTAACTATTTCTTTCCCGGCTCCGCAGACACGTACACAGATATGCAGATACCGGAAATCTCTTAACAGGCTTGTGTCTACCGCACGCATTACCACCTGCATAATTACGGCGTTATATTCCACCATCGACGATTAGTTGATGATGAGGTCCCTTACTCCGAGTGGAATAGGGGAGGATGCGGGAGACCCGCACCGCCGACTAGGCAAGGTCCTAGCGGAGGTGGTTTGCCATTGCCTTCCTCCGACCGTAATGGGGATGAATGACGATGATGACGTCACAACAACACCCTGTCATCTAGAGGCAGGGAAAATCCCTGACCCCGCCAGGAATCAAATCCGGGACCCCGTGCGCGGTAAGCGAGAACGCTACCGCAAGACCACGAGCTGCGGACATCGACGATTAGAGGAGGCATGCTAATCATTGTGCCAATACAACAGATCTATTACCACTACCTTTTCAGAACGCTAGCTACTGCACCATTGCCTATGTAGGGCCTGGATACCTCAGGTGGTAAACAAAATTTGTTCGTGAGAGGGAAGGGTCTGGTATCGGGTTCGAGTCCTAGTCTGGCATGCAGCATCATTCTGTCAGGATAACTGTCAGCGACACACGCTCCTCTTCAGAGAAAAAAAAATATTCTGAGACATGTCGCACTGGTATTCTGACTCTCTTTTTTGTATTATCAGTCCTCTCAATGGTTTGATGCCGCCCGCCACGACTTCCAATGCTGTGCCGACCTTTTCATCTCAGAGTATTACTTGCACCCAAAGTCCTCGATTATTTGTTGCATGTATTCCAATCTCTTTCCTCCACTACATTTTATACCCTCTACAACTTCATCTAGTTCCATGACATTTAATCCGTGATATCCCATCGCATCATGAAATATCATCTGTGCCTTCTTCTTGTGAGCGTTTTTCAGATGTCTCTTTCTTCGCGGCTCTGTGGAGAACCTTCTCATTCTTTGCCAGACCACAAAATTTTCAACATCAATTTATAGCAACACATCTCAAACTCTTAGATTATATCATTTTTCCGGATTTCCAATAGTCCATGATTTACTGTCAGCCGGCCGGTGTGGCCGTGCGGTTAAAGGCGCTTCAGTCTGGAACCGCGTGACCGCTACGGTCGCAGGTTCGAATCCTGCCTCGGGCATGGATGTGTGTGATGTCCTTAGGTTAGTTAGGTTTAATTAGTTCTAAGTTCTAGGCGACTGATGACCTCAGCAGTTAAGTCGCATAGTGCTGAGAGCCATTTGATTTACTGTCAATACGATGCTGTGCTCCCGACATGTTGTTGTTGTTGTTGTTGTGGTCTTCAGTCCTAAGACTGGTTTGATGCAGCTCTCCATGCTACTCTATCCTGTGCAAGCTTCATCTCCCAGTACCTACTACAACCTACATCCTTCTGTATCTGTTTAGTGTATTCATCTCTTGGTCTTCCTCTACGATTTTTACCCTCCACGCTGCCCTACAATACTAAATTGGTGATCCCTTGATGCCTCAGAACATGTCCTACCAACCGATCCTTTCTTCTAGTCAAGTTGTGCCTCAATCTTCTCTTCTCCCCAATCCTATTCAATACCTCCTCATTAGTTATATGATCTACCCATCTAACCTTCAGCACTCTTCTGTAGCACCACATTTCGAAAGCTTCTATTCTCTTCTTGTCCAAACTAGTTATCGTCCATGTTTCACTTCCATACATGGCTACACTCCATACGAATACTTTCAGAAATGACTTCCTGACACTTAAATCAATAGTGGATGTTAACAAATTTCTCTTCTTCAGAAACGCTTTCCATGCCATTGCCAGTCTACATTTTATATCCTCTCTACTTCGACCATCATCAGTTATTTTGCTCCCCAAATAGCAAAACTCCTTTACTACTTTAAGTACCTAATTTCCTAATCTAATTCCCTCAGCATCACCCGACTTAATTCGACAACATCCCATTATCCTCGTTTTGCTTTTGTTGATGTTCATCTTATATCCTCCTTTCAAGACACTATCCATTCCGTTCAACTGCTCTTCTAAGTCTTTTGCTGTCTCTGCTCCCGACATACGTACTCAGAAATTTCTTCCTCAGTGTTCGACACTAGTAGACTTCTTTTGGCCAGGAAAGTCCTCTTCGCCTATGCTAGAGCCTTTTCAGGTCCTACTTAATTCTACCGCTATACGTTATTTTACTTCCAAAGTAGCAGATTTTCTTCAGTTTGTCTGCTTCGTGGTCCCCAAGTTTCTCAGTAATCTCGTTTCTGCTACTTCTTATAACATTCATCTTCCTTCGGTTTAATGTCTCAAGTTTCTCAGTAATCTCGTCTGCTACTCCTTACAACAGTCGCCTTCCTTCGGTTTACTGTCAGTCCATATTCTGTACTTTGTAGACTGATAATTCGATTCCAACTTTGCAAGCAAACACCTGGAGAAGTTATTGACCGATTTACTTCAGATTTTTACATGATATTCAAACGTTCAGATGGATATAAGCCACATGGTTCATTCTTTCTGTTGTTTGGGGTAACCATGCAGACTACAGTGGCCTTGAAGCTTTCCCTGATGCAAATATTCCAGCTTGGAAAACCTGGAGTATAAAGGAGACTTCAGGGATATTAGCTAAGATAACCTAAGGTACTTTGGTTCCAGATATATAATTACAGATTATTACACAGTATTCAATATTCTAACGTTCAGATGGATATAAGCCACCTACTTTAAATTATCTAGCAGCCGCTATTTTTGGCCCACACTGGGAAGCATATCTGTAAGTAGTTCAGACTGGTGAAACTTTGTTAGCAAATACCTCGAGAAATTCTTGACCGATTTACTTCAGATTTGTACAATATATATATGTATGTGTGTGTGTGTGTCGATTATATCCGTCTGAACATTTGAATATCGTGTAAAAATCTGAAGGAAATCGGTCAAGAACTTCTCGAGATATTTGTTGCTAATAAAGTTTCACCAGTCTGTACTACTTATCTATTAAATTGCTACACAGTGTGGGCCAAAATTAGCGGCTGCTACATGGAGCTGATACTGGCTTATCACAGGCTAAAGAAAGAAAACTTTGAGAATAAACTATCCGTTCCCAGGCTGGGGGTTGTGCAGTGGGCCGGCTCCTCACTCACGTGAAAAAAAAATTAAAATGCTAAAAATCCTAATAATATGCCTTAAAAAACTGGACTGTTGGACGATGAACTGTCAAAGAAAAATGGAAAATGGAAAATAACATTTGTATGATGGGATGTTAAGCTGTCTTCATAAAACTGAATACATTATCAATAGAACTTGACAAAATGGATGTTTCCACACTCTCAGAGACCAAGAGGAAACGAAAAGGAACTTGGTAATTATGTACATATTTGGACTGGGGTGCCCAAAGCGGTAAGAGCGAAAGCAAGAGTCTCTATTATGATAAAGGAAGCGTGGAAAAAAGAGAATAGTAAATTAGGAATTTATTAATGAACGTATTATTATGGTGGAAATGACTGTTTGCCAAGGAAGCTGTAATTATTTGTGTATAAGAACCTCTGATTGATACAAGAGACCAAGAGAAAGATGCTTTCTAAGGGGATCCTAAGGAGGAAGGAACTGATTATCATGGGGGATATGAACGTAAGAATAGGAATTAGAATATCAGATGCGGTAGGGGGAAAACATGAAGAGACAGAATATAATGATAATAGAGAACGAATGATTGAAATTTGTGAACAGTTTGAGGGGAAAATTACCAACACATTTTTAAAGACAAGGGTATTCATAAATATACTATCATTAGACAGACAAGTAGTTTCAAGGCAACAGATGTTAGGTCTTAGAGAGGAGACCAGTGTGGATCAGACCATTATTTAGCAGAAATGAAGAGTTTTTGGTCATGGAAGAATGCAAAGAATGATACTAACAACGCTAGAACGAAAAGGCTGAGAAATCTGAAAACATAGGATTAATTTTTATAGATTAAGAGAAAGCATATGATACTCTCCTTCGAAAACTGCTTTGGAGAGCATTACAGATGGCGAACATAAAGCGTCCTTTAATTGAAATCATACGAGAAATATATGAAGATAACATATGTAAAGTAAAAATTGGTAATACACTTCCCACAGAAATTTAGAACAAGCAAGGGTCTGTTCCAAGGCTGCCCCATGTCGCCAACATTATTTAAAATCTATATAGACATATGTCTTGTGGCATGGTCTCATAAATGTATGGGACTAGAGATTAAATGGAGTTTATTTACATCACCTACTACTTGCTGATGATCATGCAGTTTTAACAGAAGACGGGAAGGATGCAAATTAGATATCGAATCAGTTAGCAATTGACTACATTGACGATTAATTGTTAAAAAACGGAATACCTCACTAATGGTCGAGATGATTTACACGTAGAGGGAAAGAGAATTAGGAAGGTCAATACTTACTGTTATTTGGGATCCATTTTAGAGATGGATGGAAAAACAGAGTTCAAATTAATAAAAGAATGAGCAATGGAAGGAAGGTAAACTCAGTCTTATGGAGCAGAAAAGTAATAATCAGACCAAAAGAATCATACGTAAATCGATACTAGAGACCATAGTTACATAAAGAGTGGAGACATGGACTACTAATCTGAAACACGCAAAAAACTGCAAGCAGTAGAAATGGATTCCTGGAGAAGATCAGTAAGAATTTGTAGAAAAGAGAAAACGACGAAATAATAAAGAGAATGGAAGTAAGACAAAGAATTCATGACGTGATGGATAGAAGGAAGTTACAATGGTACAGTCATGTATGAACAACGGAGGAAGCCAGAATACCGTAAATGATTCTGGAGTAGGAACCGGAGGGGTGAAGAGAAGAGGATACTCTGTGACCTTGTGGCTCCAAAATGTGCAATTAACAATGAGAAGACTTGGCGCAGAGGAAGAAGATACACAAGATAGAAACATCTGGAGGGACATTCTAAAGGGATAAATTAAGATCTTATATAACAGATGTAATAATTTCCAAGTATTTGGTATGTTGGAGAAAACCTTTGAACAGAGGAAAATATCAATACGTAGCCTATGCCTGCGACTTTGGATGCCAGCGCCAGATGTCGTTGGTGTAGTGCTAATGCTTGAACCTTACTCTTTCATTTGCAGATGGTTGCGCTGTTCTGCGGTAGTTGGCACCAGCAGAAATGCTCCACAATGGAGTCTGATACGGACGCGCTTATAAAACTGCGATGTGTGCAGTGGCGGCTGTCGTGTAAGAGCACAAGAACACGTGTGAACACCCTATCTTTTGACTCCTTGCGGATTTAGTGGTTATTTTGCATTGAATGCTGTTAAACGTAATAGAGATGCGGTAATCTGAAATACACGGCACTAAATCTACCGCGCTGTGCTACATTGCGGCTCAAGACTCACTGTCAGTGAAACTTATCATCAGGGTCACGAGCACACTGTACTTGTGCAAGTTTTAAGGCGCTTCTGCGCAAGCGCAGCTTGCGTGAGGTAACTGCCTTACGGGCCAACTAAATACGGATTTGGTAAACAGTATGAACGATTCACGGCGTACACTGCTATCCCTTACCATTCAACTACAAGTTTACGTCAATGCCACCAAGTGGTAGCACGCTGCAGAAGACTTTTACCCGCGTTTGCTTGGCGTAGAACCCGTTAGGCAGTTGGACACTCCACAGATACGCCATTTCACTCACTATGTACACTACTGGCCATTGAAATTGCTACACCACGAAGATGACGTGCTACAGACGCGAAATTTAACCGACGGGAAGAAGATTCTGTGATATGCAGATTGTTAGCTTTTCAGAGCATTCACACAAAGTTGGCGCCAGTGGCGACACCTACAACGTGCTGGCATGAGGAAAGTTTCCAACCGATTTTTCATACACAAACAGCAGTTGACCAGCGTTGCCTGGTGATACGTTGTTGTGGTGCCTCGAGTAAGGAGGAGAAATGAGAAATGCGTACCATCACGTTTACGACTTTGATAAAGGTCGGATTGTAGCCCATCGCGACTGCGGTTTATCGTATCGCGACATTGCTGCTCGCGTTGGTCGAGATCCAATGACTGTTAGCAGAATATGGAATCGGTGGGTTCAGGAGGGTAATACGGAACGCCGTGCTGGATCCCAACGGCCTCGTATCACTAACAGTCGAGATGACAGGCATCTTATCCGCGTGGCTGTAACGGATCGTGCAGCAACGTCTCGGTCCCTGAGTCAACAGATGGGGACGTTTGCAAGACAGCAAACATCTGCACGAACAGTTCGACGACGTTTGGATCAGCATGGACTATCAGCTCGGAGACCATGGCCGCGGTTTCCCTTGACGCTGCATCACAGACAGGAGCGCCTGCGATGGTGTACTCAACGCGGAACCTGGGTTCACGAGTTGTAAAACGTCATATTTTCGGATGAATAAAGGTTTTGTTTACAGCACCATGATGGTCGCATCCGTGTTGGGCGACATGGCGGTGAACGCACGTTAGAAGCGTGTATTCGTTATCGCCAAACTGGCGTATCACTCGGCGTGATTGTATGGGGTGCCATTGGTTACATGTGTCGGTCACCTCTTGTTCGCATTGACGGCACTTTGAACAGTGGAGGTTAAATTTCAGATGTGTTACGACCCGTGGCTCTACCCTTCATTCGAACCCTGCAAAACTCTACATTTCAGCAGGATAATGCACGACCGCATGTTGCAGGTCCCGTACGGGCCTTTATGGATACAGAAAATGTTCGACTGCTGCCCTGGCCAGCACGTTCTCCAGATCTCTCACCAATTGAAAACGTCTGGTCAATGGTGGCCGAGCAGCTGGCTCGTCACAATACGCCAGTCACTATTCTTGATGAACTGCGGTATCGTGTTGAAGCTGCATGGGCAGCTGTACCTGTACACGCCATCCAAGCTCTGTTTGACTCAATGCCCAGGCGTATCAAGGCCGTTCTTACGGCCAGGTGTGGTTGTTCTGGGTACTGATTTCTCAGGATCTATGCACTCAAATTGCGTGAAAATGTAATCACATGCCCGCCGGAGTGGCCGAGCGGTTCTAGGCGCTTCAGTCTGGAACCGCGCAACCTCTACGGTCGCAGGTTCGAATCCTGCCTCGGACATGGATGTGTGTGATGTCCTTAGGTTAGTTAGGTTTAAGTGGTTCTAGGTTCTAGGGGACTGATAACCTCAGATGTTAAGTCCCATAGTGCTCAGAGCCATTTGAACCATTTTTTTTGTAATCACATGTCAGTTCTAGTATAATATAGTTGTCCAATGAATACCCTTTTATCATCTGCATTTCTTCTTGGTGTAGCAATTTTAATGGCCAGTAGTGTAGTAAAGTTAGATTGGACATAAGTATAGGTTATAGTTTCACAGATAAAAGTCCGCCTGGGTAGCCGCCGGTCTAATACGCTGCTTCCCGAGCGGGAAGTCGTGCCAGTCCCCGGCACGGATCCGCCCGGCGGATTAGTATCGAGGTCCGGTGTGCCGACTAGTTAGTGGATGTTTTTAAGGCGGTTTTCCATCTGCCTCGGCGAATGCGGAGTGGTTCCTCTTAATCCGCCTCAGTTACACTATATCGGCGATTGTTGCGCAATCCCTGTCTCCACGTACGCGTACACCATAATTACTCTACCACGCAAACATTTGGGGTTACACTCGTCTAGTATGAGACGTTTCCGGGAGGGAGCTCCACTGGGAGCCGAACCGCACAATAACCAGGATTCGGTGGGGGTGGCGGTGGGGTGGGTGGATTGCTGTAGTCTGATGTGGGGTTGTGAACCACTGAGGGCTACGGCGGGACGAAGACATACATACAGTACACTGATAGAAAAACCTATTTTGTGGGATTCTGAATGAGATATAGTACATTAAATTTTGGATTTTATCATACAGCAGTCTATTTGAGGCTCTGAGAACCATAAAGCACATTATCGTCGATTGTGAGACTGCACCATTTATTCGTGCTTTCCACATCTATTGATCTTATCGTGGGTCAGGTTTATGTGTACTGTAGGCCTACATTGTGCGCATATCTGAACTTTCACGAAAAGCTGTCTCTCTGGTTTTCCTGATATTCACTTAAATGTGGGAGTTGAAGACCATGTGCTTTTGGCCCTTATGGCTCTCAGCGCCTCATTTGCTTTCTAGTCAAGCAACCGTGTTGGAAGATAGTACTGTACTATACTGTATTGTATTGAACTGGGGACCTAGAAACGACAGAGAGGCTTCCCAGAAGCAGGCTGCCACTAGCCACGTTTACCGGTAACTCGCGGAAGACGATAATCGAATCCCGGAACCCAATTTTGCTGTCGTGTTCACGTGTCAGCCCGAAACGGCTTTGCTAGCTCGGTTAGATGTCGGTTTTCCAAGTGCCATTAGTTTTACACGAATAAAACGAGCTTCTCGTCTAGGCCTTGAAGTCCCGGATGATGTCGACCGGCCGCCATGTCACCCTCTGCCTCGCGGCGTCTTGAGGATGCGCTATGGAGGGACATGTGATTGGAATAAGGCTCTCCCGGTCGTTTAGCAGACTTTCCAGACCATGGAACCGTCGGTTAAGCAGCTCCTCAATTGGCATCACGAGGCTGAGTAGCAGTCCTCCCACCAAGGAAAAATCCTGAGCAGCTCCGGTAATGGAGCAAGATACTCTGCATGCGTGGCAACCACCTACACCGAGTAATCAAATGCGCGGACGGACTTCTACGAGGTTCTTTTTCAAAGTAAGAACCGATTTGTAATGGAGTAAGAGAAACTTTATTTATGAACGTAAATTGTATCACAAAATACAATATGCACATTTTTTCACTTTTTAACATAGTCACCACGAACATTTAAACATTTGTCAAGTTGTGACACCACCTTTTGGATCAAAATGGCTCAAATGGCTCTAAGCACTATGGGACTTAACATCTTAGGTCATCAGTCCCCTAGACTTAGAACTACTTAAACCTATCTAACCTAAGGACGTAACACACACATCCACGCCCGAGGCAGGTTTCGAACCTGCGACCGTAGCAGCCGCGTGATCCCGGTCTGAAGCGCCTAGAACCACTCTGTCGCCGCGGCCGGCAGCTTTTGGATCCTAGCACCAAAGAACTCTGCCGCCTGACCGTTAAAGCAATTACTAACACTATTTTGCAAATAAAACTGCCTTTTCCTGCTGCTAGTTACTTTATTCATCCCCTACGCATTTCGCCTTCTACTGTTTTAAGGCATCATCAGTGGGATCTACAACGATACAGATTTGTCAGTTTTAGATTAACAAACAGTTCACTTCGCGATTTACTGTAAAAAAATAATTACTTACAATTTGCTGATCTGCGTTTCCTCACATCTGGTCTGGAGGTCGCACTACCCCTTTTACACTGCCATATAATCACATCTTTGTGTTCTCGCCTTCCACACACTGTTCACCATGTGTCTCACTCTTTTTGTCGTGGACTATTGTTCTTTTGTCACTCGATACAACTATTTCGTCGTAAACTTCTTTTCACAGTGTAAATATTGCGACTCCATTACGTGTTTCATCTCCCTTGGTATGTTACCTATTTGTTGCCAAACTAACGAAGTCTATGTTCGAGACTAACTTCTATTTATGATGTTTATACCGTGTGTGTGTGTGTGTGTGTGTGTGTGTGTGTGTGTGTGTGTGTGTGTATGCGTGCGAGACAGAGGGGGGGATAGAGCCGACCTTTTGATGTTGGGTTCTATTATTATTACATTGGGCAGTATTATTATATTAATATTTTTTGCGAACATTATTCTATTATTTTATCTATTAGCGTAATTAATGAATTGCAAGTCATGTGTACTTGGTCATTCTAGAGGATTTTTAGCTCTGCTTTGGTTTTATGGATGTGGTAATTTTCTTGCATTGTCAGGAGGTGTTTTTTATTGTTGCTTCTAATTACTTTCATGTCATCTTCTCTAGTGGTTGGTTTGTGGTCATTTTCTCTTAGGTGTTCTGCGAATGTGGGAGAAGTGTACGACGAAATAGTTGTATCGAGTGACAAAAGAACAATAGTCCACGACAAAAAGAGTGAGACACATGGTGAACAGTGTGTGGAAGGCGAGAACACAAAGATGTGATTATATGGCAGTGATAAAAGGGGTAGTGCGACCTCCAGACCAGATGTGAGGGAACGCAGATCAGCAAATCGTAAGTAATTATTTTTTTACAATAAATCGCGAAGTGAACTGTTTGATAATCTGTAACTGACAAAACTGTATCATTGTAGATCCCACAGATGGTGCCTTGGAACAGGAGAAGGGCGAAACGCGTATGGGATAAATAAAGTAACTAGCAGCAGAGAAAGGCAGTTTTATTTACAAAACAAGTATTTATATGCTTGCTGCGGAGGATGGTCGCACAAACAAACTTGCAATTGCTAACCGTTTCTTTCAACAAGTCATTATTTTTCAAGCGCTTTCCTCCAAGAAATTCCTTCCGTTTTGCAAACAGATGGTAGTCTGATGGTGTCAACTCAGGGCCGAATGGTGGATGATCCAGTAATTTCCAGTGGAACTTGTCCAGTTGCGTCTCTGTTCTTGCCGCAACGTGAGACCGAACATTATCGTGAAGCAGAACGACACCACTACAGAGCAGTCCCCTCCGGCGATTTTAGAATAGCGCGCTTACGCTTTAATAGCGTTTCACAGTACCTCTCAGCAATTATTGTCATTCCTCTTGGCAAAAAGTCTAACGGAGAATGCCTTTCCGGTCCCAAAAAACCGTGGCCATGATTTAGGTGTCGAAGGTTCTTATTTGAGTTTTCGTGGTTTCGTCGAGGAGTCTCAATGATGCCACTCACTGGTTCGAAGTTAATCTCTGGGGGGTAGTGCGCAATCCACGTTTCATAATCGGTCACAATGTGGCTCAGAACTCGTTATTATCCTTGTGATACCGCTCCAGAACGAACAAAGAATGTGTCATTCGTGTTCTTCTGTCAGCATTTTCGGCACCCATCTCGCACACTTTTTTTTTCTAGCGAAGTTTGTCAGTAACAGCGTGAAAAACTGCTGATCTTGATACTTGTTGAAATTTCTGATGCAGCTCATCAATAGTGAAGCGCCTGTTTTGACGAAGTGCCTCATCAACTTTTTGAGTGTAGTCTTCAGTCATGACAGTAGGCTGTCCAGATTTCTCTTCATCACGAACATGTGTCCTTCCTTCATTAAACTGCCTACATCATTTAATCACATTTCCATAATTCATTACACCCACACCACAACCTTCAACAAGCTGCCGTTGATTTTCAGCAGGACGAAATTGTTTTGGACCTAAGAACCAAAAAACAGAGCGCACTTCACAATCTGAAAGATTACTGATTGACCTGGTGATTTTTGTTGTTGTCGTGTGACTAGGGTCTCCCGTCGGGTAGACCGTTCGCCGGGTGCAAGTCTTTCGATCTGACGGCACTTCGGTGACTTGGGCGTCGATGGGGATGAAATGATGATGATTAGGACAACACAACACCCAGTCCCTGATCGGAGAAAATCTCCGACCCAGCCGGGAATCGAACCCGGGCCCTTAGGAATGACATTCCTTCGTACTGACCACTTTTTTTTAATAAGGAAGACACAGAAGCTTCTAGAAAACGAAAACGAAAAAAAGGAAAAAGGATTTTGGAAGTTTTTTTCTTATTTTTATTTTTATTTTTGTTATACAAATGGACAAAGGAAAGCCGTTCCTCTTCGGCGGCATAACCAGAGTAATAGAGAGTCGTCCCGTTACGACATAAGGATGCTCCATACTATAGCCCACTGTTTGCTGTGTGGTTTCCGTTGTTTGTTCAATCTCATAAAAAAAAGAAACTGGGAAGAGGTGCGATGGTTATTTTCTCATGTCATCGATAATCCAGCTGTGAGGCGGATTATGGAATGCACTCCAAAGAAAATTAGAAAAATATTGCCTGTATTTAGGATTCTTCACGATCGCACAATGTCGTTCGTTGAGGTAATACCAAAAATCGGGTACCAAACAACCAACACCGGCAGAGACGTGAAACGTAATGGCGGCTTGTTTAGAGACGGGACAAGTGTGGCAGACCGTGAAGAGATGTCACGTGACAAGATGCGCGAACACGTTGTGCTATCGGTTATTGCTTTAAAAATGACCGTCGTACACGATTGGAGTCTGTAAACCAGTTGTTACGATGCTGTCAGCAGGGCGACGTGACATTTAATGAAGAGAAAGTACGGTTTCCTTGCAGATGTCAGTGAACTCGTAAGGAGGTGGAGGGGATTGTTCAATAAAAAATGTTCACACATCTTATTCACGCCAATTAACTCGTGTGAAACTGCTTATTACACACGCTTAGACCATGCGCGTTGTGAAACAGTATTGTACTCCAAAATTTTGGAGACTTGGAATTGCCAGAGAGCTCAGAAATTAATAAAGACAGCTGGCTGGAGGAGCGGTTCTAGCCGCTACAATCTGGAACCATGCGACCGCTACGATTGCAGGTTCGAATCCTGCCTCGGGCATGGCTGTTTGTGATGTCCTTAGGTTAGTTAGGTTTAAGTAGTTCTAAGTTCTAGGGGACTGATGACCTGAGAAGTTAAGTCCCATAGTGCTCAGAGCCATTTGAACCATTTAATAAAGACACAGTCCAATTTCTACACTCAGAGTTAGCGAATGTTTCGCCACCAGACATTGTCGGTGAGAGCTTTTACTACCAACAGGGTTGCGCGGGATTAGCCGAGCGGTCTATGGCGCTGCAGTCATGGACTGCGCGGCTGGTCCCGGCGGAGGTTCGAGTCCTCCCTGGAAGCTTAAACTACACGTTGTATTGACATTAAACTACCACTCCTCTAAACAGTACTATTTGTGCTTACGTTAGTTACATGTAATCTAGCAGGAAAGATTTTGTTTCTTCTGTTGTATCAAACACCTGCTGTCAATGTCGCAGAACGCTAGGAAAGTGCCTCCGTCATTGCGGTATCTCCGTTTCCCTACCGAGTGACGGAAAACTTTGCTTTAGGAGTGTTAAAACCAAAAAATGTACCTTGAAGATGAAACTTACCGCGAAATGTGACATATTTCATGAATCAGTTTAACGGAGTAGCGCCATACGAAGCCTGTTATGAACTACGTGTGATCGTTTCATCAAATAAAAGATTAATCTGGCTTTTACACAAAACGGAGTAGCGGACATGACTCTTGGATTCAGTCATGGATATCCACATGAATAAACGTGTTATGTCTGCTCTCAAAGAAATCATACAATTACTGGCTATTGTCAGCGCTTTGTGTTGCATACATTCAGAATTTGAAATAAACATTACGCAAATTTATGAAACAAAAGCCTACAATCTACAGGAAGAAAAAGGGAAAATTATGTCCCGTTGACGACGACGTCAGTACGGAAGTGAAACAATCTCGGACTGGGGAATAAAACGAAGGCAATTCAGCTGTGCTCTTTGGAAGGAACTGTCATGGGATTTGCATTAAGCGAATTCGGAAAATCACAGGAAATATAAATTTGGTTTGCTGGGCGAGACTGAAACCACCTTCCTCCCCAATCTGAGTCCAATATCTTAACACTACGCTACCTCGTTCGGTAACTCAGTTGTCAGCCTTGTGTATGCAATCTGTCATTCAATACTTTACCGCTAGTAGCAACCAAGAGCGAAAGCACAGTAACATGCTAGAACAAATAATCCTTTATTTCCGATAAAAGATCAGGATATGTACACTGAAGGTGCAAAGACGTTTACGTGAGTGATTACCAAATTCCTACAGTCAAACATGCAGCTGTCTCTGGGCTGGTGTGTATCGTGTTTCAAAACATTACCTGGCATTGTTATACATGGTGAGCACAAAGTCTTGCCCTGATTATAAAAATTTATTACAGAATAACCGTTTGATATAATAATATGCGGCCACAGAGAGTGCCTTTCATTGTTGGAAAAAGCCAAAAGTCACTAGGAGCCGGGTCAGGTGAGTAGGGAGCATGAGGAATCACTTCAAAGTTGTTATCACGAAGAAATTGTTGTGTAACGTTAGCTCGATGTGCGGGTGCGTTGTCTTGGTGAAACAGCACACGCGCAGCCCTCCCCGGACGTTTTTGTTGCAGTGCAGGAAGGAATTTGTTCTTCAAAACATTTTCGTAGGATGCACCTGTTACCGTAGTGCCCTTTGGAACGCAATGGGTAAGGATTACGCCCTCGCTGTCCCAGAACATGGACACCATCATTTTTTCAGCACTGGCGGTTACCCGAAACTTTTTTGGTGGTGGTGAATCTGTGTACTTCCATTGAGCTGACTGGCGTTTTGTTTCTGGCTTGAAAAATGGCATCCACGTCTTATCCATTGACACAACCGACGAAAAGAAAGTCCTATTCATGCTGTCATTGCCGTCAACATTGCTTGGCAACATGCCACATGGGCAGCCATGTGGTCGTCCGTCAGCATTCGTGGCACCCACTTGGATGACACTTTTCGCATTTTCAGGTCGTCATGCACGATTGTGTGCACAGAACCCACAGAAATGCCAACTCTGGAGGCGATCTGTTCAACAGTCATTCGGCGATCCCCCAAAACAATTCTCTCCACTTTCTCGATCATGTCGTCAGACTGGCTTGTGCTAGCCCAAGGTTGTTTCGGTTTGTTGTCACACAATGTTCTGCCTTCATTAAGCTGTCGCACCCATGAACGCACTTTCGACACATCCATAACTCCGTCACCACATGTCTCTTTCAACTGTCGATGAATTTCAATTGGTTTCACACCACGCAAATTCAGAAAACGAATAATTGCACGCTGTTCAAGTAAGGAAAACGTCGCCATTTTAAGTATTTAAAACAGTTCTCATTCTCGCCGCTGGCGGTAAAATTCCATCTGCCGTACAGTGCTGACATCTCTGGGACGTATTGACAATGAACGCGGCATCATTTTAAAACAATGTGCATGTTTCTATCTCTTTCCAGTCCGGAGAAAAAAAATCGGAGGCCTTAGAACTTGAATGCACTTCGTACTTTCTTCTGTGTCGCCTAAGTGAATTTGACTAAAGTTCGTTGCACTTCTTTTACTTTCATTGATGTTCATCTTATAAGTTTTTTCAAGACACTATCCACTCAGTTAAACTGATCTTATAAATCATTTCACCTCCTTCTCAAACTCTGCCTCTCTTTCACATTCTTCGACTATTATAACAGCGGTCTGCTTTCTGTACGCTTTATAAACAACCTTTCGCTCTCTGTATTTTATCACTCTTACCTTAAATATTTCGGGGACAGTATTCCAATTAAAACTGTCGAAAGCTTTCTCTAAATCTACAAATACTGCAACTGTATGCTAGCCTTTTTTTTAGTGGCTCTTCTAGGGTTAGTCGTTGAGTTAGTTTGCCTTCCGAGTGCCTTGTTTCCTCCGGTCCGGCCGTTTTGGCCGAGCGGTTCTAGGCGCTTCAGTTAAGAACCGCGCGACTGCTACGGTCGCAGATTCGAATCCTGCCTCGGGCATGGATGTGTGTGGTGTCCTTAGATTAGTTAGGTTTAAGTAGTTGTAAGTTCTAGGGGACTGATGAGCTCAGATGTTAAGTCCCATAGTGATCAGAGACATTTATGAAATAAAAGGTAAGAGAGATAAATGCCACTAGATGTATCTAAAATAATAAATGAAACATGTTTGGTTAAGAAGCACGAACATATTCTAATACAAATACAAGCAATAGTTACCGTTATATACAAGATAAATTCTAAAGTTGGTTTCTTTTATTCTGCGCCGCATCGCTACTATGTGAGTGCATGAATGAGGTCCAATGTTTTTCAGGTATTTATATTCACAGATGGCAGATGTTAGTTTTAAGGTGAATGTACTGATATACTACGTATAGAACATTCAAAAATGGTTCAAATGGCTCTGAGCACTATGGGACTCAACTGCTGAGGTCATTAGTCCCCTAGAACTTAGAACTAGTTAAACCTAACTAACCTATGGACATCACAAACATCCATGCCCGAGGCAGGATTCGAACCTGCGACCGTAGCGGTCTTGCGGTTCCAGACTGCAGCGCCTTTAACCGCACGGCCACTTCGGCCGGCTATAGAACATTAATTATAACTTTTGTAAAAGTATTCTGTTGGAGAGGAGGAAATATCACATTACAGTGAGAAAACACAATATCGTCTACGACTAAAATAGGAAGCCATCGTTCCGACAAAAGTTCTTTACATTTTTATGTAAGCAATCAAGGATGACAAGCTGGTCACGTGAAACACGTCGGAAGTACGAAAATGAGGCAAGCACCGTGTGTTCGCGGTCACCTGGCCACATTAAGAGTCACGCAATCGGAAATTACGCTTCCTGATGCCACATCTGCCATCAGAAGTGTCATGGTTCGGCTTTAAGTATACACTACTGACCATTAAAATTGCTACACCATGAAGATGACGTGCTACAGACGCGAAATTTAACCGACAGGAAGAAGATGCAGTGATATGCAAATGATTAGCTTTTCAGAGCATTCACACAAGGCTGGCGCCGGAGGCGACACCTACAACGTGCTGACATGAGGAACGTTTCCAACCGATTTCTCATACACAAACAGCAGTTGACTGGCGTTGCCTGGTGAAACGTTGTTGTGATGCCTCGTGTAAGGAGGAGAAATGCGCACCATCACGTTTCCGACTTTGATAAAGGTAGGATTGTAGCCTATCGCGATTGAGGTTTATCAAAATGGCTCTGAGCACTATGGGACTCAACTGCTGTGGTCATCAGTCCCCTAGAACTTAGAACTACTTAAACCTAACTAACCTAAGGACATCACACACATCCATGCCCGAGACGGGATTCGAACCTGCGACCGTAGCAGTCACACGGTTCTGGACTGCGGGCCTAGAACCGCGCGACCACCGCGGCCGGATGAGGTTTATCGTATCGCGACATTGCTGCTCGCGTTGGTCGAGATCCAGTGGCTGTTAGCAGAATGTGGAATCGTTGGGTTCAGGAGGGTAATACGGAACGCCGTGCTGGATCCCAGCGGCCTCGCATCACTAGCAGTGGAGATGCCGCATGGCTGTAACGGATCGTACAGCCACGTCTCGATCCCTGAGTCAACAGATGGGGACGTTTGCAAGACAACAGCCATCTGCACGAACAGTTCGACGACGTTTGCAGCTCGGAGACCATGGCCGCGGTTTCCCTTGACGCTGCATCACAGACAGGAGCGCCTGCGATGGTGTACTCAACGACGAACCTGTGTGCACGAATGGCAAAACGTCATTTTTTCTGATGAATCCAGGTTCTGTTTACAGCTTCATGATGGTAGCATCCGTGTTTGGCGACATCGTGGTGAACACCATACTGGCGTATCACCCGGCGTGATGGTATGAGGTGCCGTTGGTTACACGTCTCGGTCACCTCTTGTTCGCATTGACGGCACTTTGAACAGTGGACGTTACATCTCAGATGTGTTACGACCCGTGGCTCTACCCTTCATTCGATCCCTGCGAAACCCTACATTTCAGCAGGATAATGCAAGACCGCATGTTGCAGGTGCTGTACGGGCCATTCTGGATACAGAAAATATTCGACTGCTGCCCTTGCCAGCACATTCTTCAGATCTCTCACCAACTGAAAACGTCTGGTCAATGGTGGCCGAGTAACTGGCTCGTCATAACATGCCAGTCACTATTCTTGATAAACTGTGGTATCGTGTTAAAGCTGCATGGGCAGCTGTACCTGTACACGCCATCCAAGCTCAGTTAGATTCAATGTCAAGGCGTATCAAGGCCGTTATTACGGCCAGAGGCTGTTGTTCAGGGTGCTGGTGGCTTCTCAGGATCTATGCACGCAAATTTCGTGAAAATGTAATCACATGTCAGTTCCAGTATAATATATTTGTACAATGAATACCCGTTTATCATCTGCATTTCTTCTTGATGTAGCAATTTTAATGGCCAGTAGTGTACTTTGCGTAACGACTTTCGCTCTATCGCTGTGAAAATGTCAGTACCGAAATGCAAGAAGAAGGCATATTCTAGAACGCCTCTGTTCAGTACACCTCTAAATAGGATAACGGGTATCCTGCCGTGCACTGTGGATTACAAGTTCGTTCCCTCAGGAAATGAAGTTACAGACATAATTGTGAAAAAAAAAACCGCTTAAGATTTAAAAGCGAAAATGTACAGGGTGAACAATAATAAAACCGAAATACTGCAGGGAAGAATTCTTGACTGGAAATAGAGGAAAAAAGGTTCTAAGAACATGGGTCCAGAAATGCATCGTTCCCGCGGGAGAGGGTGCTGACGAATGACGGTTGGTCTGACCACGTGCCGTGCGCTCCTTGTGTGATGGAGGTTGATTTATTTGTTTATTGCATTAACAGTACAGAGTAACTCACCGCCTTGAAATGTAAGGTGGATCGGATGCTTCTGAATCTAACAGCAAAGGCTTCTCATTGTTACAGTCTTATACAGTCTTATTGGTATACAGTTGTTAATGCTTTTTTTTAGTAATATAAAGAGCATAATATATAAAGATTTCTCTGAGGTTACAGCGAATTGAATGCTTAACAATTGTTAAAATGGTTCCATATAATTTGTTACTACCCAGTTGATGAGAATTTATACAATGCAAATGTCAAAGAAAAATAAAAAAAAGAAAATGTAACACAATGAGCGTGGTTAAGAATAATTTGTAATATAGAGGGAGCGTGTTGGTCAGTAATGGCCTATTTCTATTTCAGATGAGAAGGTCTCGGTACAACCTCGAGCTATTCTCATCTGAAATGGTTTGCGCTAATGCATGTGTACACAGATTATACATATTAAATGCTGTTTGAGCACTTCGTACATGGAATACATAAATTTTAGCTTCACGTGAGAAATACACTTATGTTTCTAACTTGTTAGCTGAAGTAGAATATAGTTCATTGGTACTTGAATGCATTATCCATTAAATAACTTAATAAATTTCTGATATATGAAATTCATTAATTACAGCTTTGAACAGAGAAGAGAATATACTTCTGTCTGCGCACAATAAGACGAGCAATACATTACTGCTTGTGTGCAGTATACTTTAAACACCGTGCAGGATGCGATTGGGGAGTAGGAGCCTCGGAATAAAAGTTCTTCGAGCCTTCTCCTCCCAAGCGACATTACCTTATTATTACAGTCTTAGTATGTAGTGCCGGTGTTTATTTGTTTTATGATTGTTGTGTTGTTTGTGACTGTGTTGTGGCATTCAGTGTCATACATTGTTGGTTTTGGTCCCTTACATGTTGATCCCTTCTGCGTCATGTTCATTTAGTGTTCCTTCCTCGGTTTCGGAATCTGTGATTGTGTTTGTGTCCTCCCATGTGGTTTGTTGTGTTGTTTGTGCTTATCTACGCCTCCTTCTACACTCCTGGAAATTGAAATAAGAACACCGTGAATTCATTGTCCCAGGAAGGGGAAACTTTATTGACACATTCCTGGGGTCAGATACATCACATGATCACACTGACAGAACCACAGGCACATAGACACAGGCAACAGAGCATGCACAATGTCGGCACTAGTACAGTGTATATCCACCTTTCGCAGCAATGCAGGCTGCTATTCTCCCATGGAGACGATCGCAGAGATGCTGGATGTAGTCCTGTGGAACGGCTTGCCATGCCATTTCCACCTGGCGCCTCAGTTGGACCAGCGTTCGTGCTGGACGTGCAGACTGCGTGAGACGACGCTTCATCCAGTCCCAAACATGCTCAATGGGGGACAGATCCGGAGATCTTGCTGGCCAGGGTAGTTGACTTACACCTTCTAGAGCACGTTGGGTGGCACGGGATACATGCGGACGTGCATTGTCCTGTTGGAACAGCAAGTTCCCTTGCCGGTCTAGGAATGGTAGAACGATGGGTTCGATGACGGTTTGGATGTACCGTGCACTATTCAGTGTCCGCTCGACGATCACCAGTGGTGTACGGCCAGTGTAGGAGATCGCTCCCCACACCATGATGCCGGGTGTTGGCCCTGTGTGCCTCGGTCGTATGCTATCCTAATTGTGGCGCTCACCTGCACGGCGCCAAACACGCATACGACCATCATTGGCACCAAGGCAGAAGTGACTCCCATCGCTGAAGACGACACGTCTCCATTCGTCCCTCCATTCACGCCTGTCGCGACACCACTGGAGGCGGGCTGCACGATGTTGGGGCGTGAGCGGAAGACGGCCTAACGGTGTGCGGGACCGTAGCCCAGCTTCATGGAGACGGTTGCGAATGGTCCTCGCCGATACCCCAGGAGCAACAGTGTCCCTAATTTGCTGGGAAGTGGCGGTGCGGTCCCCTACGGCACTGCGTAGGATCCTACGGTCTTGGCGTGCATCCGTGCGTCGCTGCGGTCCGGTCCCAGGTCGACGGGCACGTGCACCTTCCGCCGACCACTGGCGACAACATCGATGTACTGTGGAGACCTCACGCCCCACGTGTTGAGCAATTCGGCGGTACGTCCACCCGGCCTCCCGCATGCCCACTCTACGCCCTCGCTCAAAGTCCGTCAACTGCACATACGGTTCACGTCCACGCTGTCGCGGCATGCTACCAGTGTTAAAGACTGCGATGGAGCTCCGTATGCCACGGCAAACTGGCTGACACTGACGGCGGCGGTGCACAAATGCTGGGCAGCTAGCGCCATTCGACGGCCAACACCGCGGTTCCTGGTGTGTCGCCGTGCGTGTGATCATTGCTTGTACAGCCCTCTCGCAGTGTCCGGAGCAAGTATGGTGGGTCTGACACACCGGTGTCAATGTGTTCTTTTTTCCATTTCCAGGAGTGTATATGGGTTTTGGCGCTTGTATTCCTCGTGCAGTGTGTTAGATACAATATCGGCTACGCTATTTATTATGTTCCAGTCATCGGGATTACGTATTATTCTGGCGTTGTCATTGTCATTCTGTACAGGTCTCACTTGTGCTAGCGTGTTGCACTGCAGTGTTACATGTTCTGGTGTTCCATTTTCTCCGCATACGCATACTTCATCGTTAGTTAGTCCCATACGGTTTAAATGTACCAGATACGGGCCGTGGCCTGTCAGGAAATGGACCATCCCCGGCTCGGGTCGACATGTTTCAGTTGTAGTCTTTCGTGTACATCAGGAAAGAAAGAGTGTACTCGGCGACCCTTATTGGATGCATCCCACCCTCTCTGCCATGTTTGATTCCTCCGTTGTTTCATTTGTGTTTTGTTCATAATGTTGGTTCCCGTAATTTCGGTGACTTTATCGAACCTGTCCCTCTTAAGCCAGTAAAGTGCAGTTCTGTAACGCATTGTTATGTCTATAGGGCAGGTCCCCATCACAAAGCAAAGTGCCTCTAGTGACGCGGTGTTGAAGGCTCCGCTCGTTCTCAGGAGTACACTACGTTGCAATTGTCTTGTTAGTCTGTATGTTCAGTCTGTGAGCCCAAGCACTTGGGGTGAAGCATGCAATGTATTCAAATATCGCAATGTGGTAGGTCCTTATCGTCTTAATAGGTGCTGGAGGCTGTATGATTCACACAGCGCACTGTAAGTAGCAGAATGGTCTGATATTCATATCGGGAACCATCCGGGATGGTGTTTGTGTACGGCCAAGCAGACGGAAACGGTCCAGAGGCAGCACGGCTATGCCAAACCAAGTACCCTCACAGACAGCAGCCATATCAGACAACATTTTAAGCCTTTTTTTTGGCGTTTGTACGATCATGTGTCCTTTCAGACAGACGAAAGTGCAGGGAGGCGGCGGACTGTGCGTACACCAGATATGGAAGACCAGGTTGTACCGGATATTGAGACGAACCCTAGTACAAACTCCATGCAAGTGACCTGTCAACATGGTGTAAGTCAAAGTACGATTACGCGTGTCCTGCATGACAGCCACGTGATTTCACCTAATGGAGGCCACTTTGAACATCTGTTGTGACGTGGGTGCGACGCAGCTCTGTGCTGTGATCCTGGACGATTTGTGCCGTTGCACGCACGCTGACTATTTCGGGACACCTGTTCATAGTACCTTTATTCCTCCTTTTCCAGTCAGGAATCCATTCCTACTGTTTTTCGGTTTCATTAATGTTCATCCTGTACTTAGCGGAATAGGAAGTGTGCCACTGCGAAGCACTGTGCTCTGGGCGTCGAATTTTCAGATGAAATACCTTTCTCTCAGTGAATATGGCTGACTATTTTGTCAGTGCACTCGGATATTCCTTGAAACTGTCCACAAATGATTCACTGTATTAATGGGAATGAGAAACTGTCTAAATCAGGAAAATTTTTCGCTGCAAATTATATACACTACTGGCCATTAAAATTGCTACATGAAGAATAAATGCAGATGATAAACGGGTATTAATTGGACAAATATATTATACTAGAACTGACATGTGATTACATTTTCACGAAATTTGCGTGCATAGATCCTGAGAACTCAGTACCCACCATCTCTGGCCGTAATAACGGCTTTGCTACGGCTGGGCATTGAGTCAAACAGAGCTTGGATGGCGTGTACAGGTACAGTTGCCCATGCGGCTTCATCACGATACCACAGTTCATCAAGAGTAGTGACTGGCGTTTTGTGACGAGCCAGTTGCTCGGCCACCATTGACCAGACGTTTTCAGTTGGTGAGAGATCTGGAGAATGTGCTGGCCAGGGCAGCAGTCGAATATTTTCTGTATCCAGAATGGCCCGTACAGGACCTGCAGCATGCGGTCGTGCATTATCCTGCTGAAATGTAGGGTTTCACAGGGATCGAATGAAGGGTGGAGCCACAGGTCGTAACACATCTGAAATGTAACGGCCACTGTTGAAAGTGCCGTCAATGCGAACCAGAGGTGACCGAGACGTGTAACCAATGGCACCTCATACCATCACGCCGGGTGATACGCTAGTATGGTGTTCACCACGATGTCGCCAAGCACGGATGCGACCATCATGCTGCTGTAAACAGAACCTAGATTCATCTGAAAAATGATGTTTTTCCATTCGTGCACCCAGGTTTGTAGTTGAATACACCATCGCAGGCGCTCCTGTCTGTGATGCAGTGCCGCGCGGGATTAGTCGAGCGGTCTGGGCGATGCAGTTATGGACTGTGCTGCTGATCCCGGTGGAGGTCCGACTCCTCCCTCGGGGTTGGGTGTGTCTGTTTGTCCTTAGGATAATTTAGGTTAAGTAGTGTGTAAGCTTAGGGACTGATGACCTTAGCAGTTAAGTCCCATAAGATTTCACACACACTGTGATGCAGCGTCAAGGGTAACCGCAGCCTTGGTCTCGGAGCTGATAGTCCATGCTTCTGCAAACGTCGTCGAACTGTTCGTGCAGATGGCTGTTGTCTTGCAAACGTCCCCATCTGTTGACTCAGGGATAGAGACGTGGCTGCACGATCCGTTACAGCCATGCGAATAAGATGCCTGTCATCTCGACTGCTAGTGATACGAGGCCGTTGGGATCCAGCACGGCGTTCTGTATTACCCTCCTGATCCCACCGATTCCATACTCTGCCAACCGTCATTGGATCTCGACCAACGCGAGCAGCAATGTCGCGATACGATAAACCGCAATCGCGATAGGCTGCAATCCGACCTTTATCAAAGTTGGAAACGTGATGGTACGCATTTCTCCTCCTTACACGAGACATCACAACAACGTTTCACCAGGCAACGCCGGTCAACTGGTGTTTGTGTATGAGAAATCGGTTGGAAACTTTCCTGATGTCAGCACGTTGTAGGTGTCGCCACCGGCGCCAACCTTGTGTGAATGCTCTGAAAAGCTAATCATTTGCATAATACAACATCTTCTTCCTGTCGGTTAAATTTCGCGTGTGTAGCACGTCTTCTTCGTGGTGTAGCAGTTTTAATGGCCAGTAGTGTATTGATTCTTCGCTTACTGGGAAAGAAGTACAGTAATAACGTTCTACTTGGTAGAAGTTAGGACTAAATTCTGGGATCAAGCAGTTTTTGGCATAACATAACGTATTAATTATCACTGCCCACATTTATTGTCAACAACTGAGACGTCTTGCAGACGCCATCCAAAGATAGGCAGGAAGTCTGCGTCTTGTGATGCTACTCGGCGATAACGCCAGCCCGCATCCTGCTAGACTGACGAAAGCTACTGTATGGGGGTTGGGTTGGAAAGTCATTCCGCACCATGTTATTCACCTGATCTTCCGTCATCAGATTTTCAACTTTTCCGCTCTCTACCGAACAACGTCAAGGAACTTCTTTGCTCATGAAAATGCCCCCCGAATGTCGCACAACGAGCTCTACAGTCGAAACTCTACCCCAGCGTTGGCAGACCGTTGTATATAATGAAGGAGAATAAATTGTTGATGACTATAGTCTGTGTTTCAAGGTGCGTTCCATATGTAATGCGACCAAATTCATAAAAATCATTTATTGAATATATTGGTACAAATAATGAAAAATTTTCAAAATAGCACCCTCTTGCGTCGGTACACTTCTGGAGGCGGTGTTTCCATGCCTGGAAGACATCCTGGAATGCCTTTTCCGGAATGTTCTTTAGAGCTGATGTAACATGCACCTGGATGCTTTCAATCGTGTCCCAATGTTTTCCTTTCATTACTCCTTTTAACCGAGGAAGCAAAAAAAGTCAGCGGGAGCCAGGCCAGGACTGTAGGGAGGCTGGGGAACCAGTGGGGTCTTGGTACTGGCCAGGAAGTCGTTGGCAATGTGACTCGGCATGTTGTCGTGGTGAACTTCCCCCATGTCCTTGATGTCGGCACCGCAAGACCCTCCTTTTCAGTCTTTTGAGCACTTCGAAATAGAAAGCTGAGTTCATTGTAGTCCCGGTACGTATGAATTCGTGGTGGACAATGCCTCTGACGTCAAAGAAGACAATGAGCATGGTTTGGATCCTGGACTTGCTCTTGCGTGCCTTCTTGGGACGGCGCGACAATGGTGTGTGCCACTCTGAACTCTGCCTTCTTGTCTCAGGGTCGCACTCAAAAATCCACGACTCATCACCAGTGATAACTGAGTTTAAAAAATGAGGATCATTTTCACACATTTCCAACATTTCTCGGCACCAAAGCACTCGCATGTGCTTGCGTACGTCGGTCAACACTTTGGGACGAGTTTGGCACACACCTTCTCATGTTCAAATTTTCAGTCACAATGTCATGTTTAGAGTTTGTGCTATCAATTGAAGGCTCAGCCGTCTGTCAGAGTTCAGTCGCGCACACGCGTCACATTTTCGTCGACTCTTTCGGTTGATGGACGTCCACTGCGAGGTTCGTCGGTGATCTCCTCTCGGCCCTCCATGAACGACTTGTGCCATCGTAAAACTTGTGATTTGGACAAGTAATCATTCCCAAAGGCATGTTGAAGTAATGGAAACGTTTCGGTGGCGGACTTCCCAAGTTTAACGCAATATTTGATAGCGTACCGTTGCTCTACAGAATGGTCCATTGTGCCGTGTCACATAAACTCAAAACGGGGTTGACGGAAACGCACGTCCTGACTCTCCTGCAGCTCGCAGCCGAATGAGACAAAGATGGTTTTGAAGCTAACACCAACCTCCACTTAGCAAAGCCAGCTACAACGCGCTGTGGTGTACCGTTGCGTCAGAAAAAAAATGGTCGCATTACTTATGGAACGCACTCTGTATATGTATCTGTTGTGTTTATTAAGGTAACGGGAGAACGCTGCAAACGTATGCACCAACCTAATAAAACGTGATTAGCAAGTTTATATTTATTCGCTTGGATTTACAGTTCTGTGTCTCCTCGTCAGCCTCGGCTGAAGCCTCTTGCCAGTAACACGGTGAAGTTCCACTGACTCCCGTTGGCGGCTCGGCGGGAAAGGCTGCTGCTCAAGCAATTCAGCTGAAGTCTTGTGTAGGGATGTACACGATTTCGGCTGATCCTGGTCTCACCGCACTGGTAGGCCGTGGCACCCGGAAGTGCCTCCAGCGACAGGGCACAGGACCCCACTCTCACACAGCAGTGAAGACGAAGTTAGTGCCGTAATAAGCACCACGAGATGTACGGGTGTTAGAAGACCCTCAATCTTCGATGTGATACGTAGGCAATGCGAAGTCCTCGATTGGCAGATCGTGGTTACTTGGATGTTGGCCTCTCTGGAACGGCAGGCAACGTGTTCGCTAGAAGTGCTCGAACATCTAATACTTGGAGGTAACTACACTGTAATAATCATAGAATAGAGTGCTCCGGTGTGGACGTCATGGAGCCCGATGCCCAACGGAATTCAGAGCTGGAGGAGTGCGGGAGCCAATGGCGTGAGGCTCTGTTCGATCTGAGCGAATGTGGGCAGCTTCTTTGCTAGTGGCCCTCGTTCCTCTGTGTTTTATTAAGCTGTTACAGGCTCTGTCAAGCCTCCGATAGCTGTTATTGCTTCCAAGGTATAACCTTCACGTAACAAGAACTAACGAAAATATCTCTATCAGCCTCCATCCGTGGAGAGTCTGCTGAATGGTAACTTCTGCCTGGCGAAACGTGTCCGCTACCGTCTTACAGTGTTGACTGTTTCTTTTTCTGCTACACAGCTGTGTCATTACCTCTGCCTGTTGTCGCCTTTGACTGTGCTAGCGTGAACTTCAGAAAATTTTTAATTTCGACCACTACTTAGATTGTTGGATAATAGTAAATACTTCTTAGCAGCACTGAAAAATGTTATACGACTGCGAGACACACGTAGATTAAGTTAGGAAATAAATGGTTCCTTATGTAATTGTTTACCGCATACAGTGCAACGTAGGAACTGTAGTTTTGAAACAGAAATTGATTGTAACGAGTTATTATCTGCTTGTGTAAGGCGGACAAGAAAATATGTAAATGTATTTGAAGCGGTAGAGAGCTCGTTCGGAAATAGTAAGGTATTGTGACCACGAAATAAACTGTATTAGAACAGGGATTTATCAACCAAAAATTAAATCTTTTAAAAAGAGAAAAATACACAGTTAAATGCAGAGAATTAAAAACAAAAAACTTCTAAGGCCCTCCACATAGGAGAGCCAAAATGAAATTATCAAATAAATGAAGTACTAAACTGTTAACGGATAATTCAAGAACATCAGTTGATTATACTGAGCAACTGCACAAACGGCTTAAGGTCCAATGATAAACGTCTTCCACAACGGACCCCACAGTAGCTAAAAGTATCCAGCAGTTACATTACCAATGATTGATAAACAGTTGCAGGTCAAGACCAATCAAAGAACTATTCTTAACAACCATACACGGCTTAAGCCCTAATAACAAATATCTACCATGTAGAAGCAATTTCAAGTAACACAATTTTACATATGATTTTCATAAATGAACATAAACGCTCGGCCAAAAAGTCCATGTTTACGGGCAACACCGACCCAATCTGAAAACTAAACTCCACCCGAACAGGCTGTGAAGGCCCAACAGTATCGACCGGCCACCGTGTCATCCTCGGTCAGCAGACGTCACTGGATGTGGATCTGGAGGGGCATGTGGTCAGCACACCGATGTCTCCTCCGTAAGTCAGTTTACGATACCGGAGCCACTACTTCTCAATCAAGTAGCCTCAGTTTGCCTCACAAGGGCTGAGTGCACCCCCGTTGCAACAGCGCACGGCGTGCCGGATGTTTAACCATCCAAGTGCTAGCTCAGCCCGACAGCTCTTAACTTCAGTGACCCGACGGGAGCCTGTGTTACCATTGTGGCAAGGCCGTTGGCGACCATATATGAAGCGGGCAGAATTACAATATCAGGAACCTTAATGGCATTTACGATAGACACAGAGTAACAGAATTAACGGCTGGCGGCCATGCAACAAGCTTTATAATTGGTGAAGGGTGTTCAGGATTTACAGATATTAGTAACTATTTCGGAGGATCTTAAGCGGCGTCACTGGAGCTTGTCATCGCAACGACCGACCGAAAGATAGGTAAAAGCTGTGCTAAAGGCTGCCCCTAGATTGTGTAGCTGAGATTTACTAAAATGGGGTTTAGAAGAAATCAGTTGTTTCAAAACATAAAAACGTATGAAATACCAAAGGAAGGTCAGCACTTAATTGCAGATATTACAGGAAAGTAAACGTCGGCAGTAGCTGACCAAATATACAGACGGAAGGGATTAAGCCCGGTGGGCATCAACGGTAAATAAACAAATGACATGGTGATTATCACAAAGGCGGCTTTTTAGGAAAATAGCAAATGATCACTAATGCTGACTTGGTGGAATCAACTGGTCAGGTGTCTTACCAATATAGTTACATTTTCCACGCATATATGACAAAATAATTAAATGAATTCAAAGCACTCAACCAACTGCAACAAAATGCGGTTTTATTCAGCGTTTGACCTTGATTTCGACGGATGTAAAACCGTCTTCTTCAGAAAGAGATATACATGCTAAAATTACGTCACACAGAGATCAGGTCCCCATAAAGGGGTGGGAATATAACATATGTCATTAAACATAACCAAAAGAATAAAACTTCTTTGCAAAAACAGCAAATAATGAAAAATAGTTAAAATCCAGAAATGAAACCAATCAAATAAAATGTCGAATCATTTTATGAGCTACACGCCGACTGACAAACGTAGAGCGTGAACACCAGAAAAACTAGACAGCTGGCGTGTGCGCCGAGATCGAAGTACGCTAGCGACACAAACGGCCAATAAGTGGAAATGCATTGGAGGAGAGAGGGGGGGGGGGGGGGTAGCGGTATGAGAGACAGTGGAAAATAAAGAATGTTAAATGATGCTATTGTAAAGTAATGTGTGCGAACTTGCATTAAAACCCTTGTAAGACCACAAACCTTACCGTACGAACAGTAATGTAGTTAATGAGAGAACACGCTGCGATAAACGTGGGTTACGATGAAAGAGATTAGCGCATGGGTCATCGTATAGGGAAAACATAACGTAACTAGGGTAGGTAAAATCAATGACTGACAAAATATAAAACGCAGAATACGAACACCTATGTACAAATGAAGTATATTAGAATTTTGAGGACTGAGCAACCCGCAAAGACTACTCGCAACCGTATCAAGATTTTACGCGCAGTATAAGCTTGAAGCCTTCAAAAACTTGTCTGCAAGCAAGATACAGCTGGTCATTCAGTAAATTTCCGTCGCTTAGTGAATGCTACCAGATCAATCAATTGAGGACCATGACAAATAATGCATTAAATAAGGGCTAATCTGCCCAGTAACAAACACATATAGGCAGAATTAAACAATATTCTCATCAATTATTTCGCCACAAAACTGTTTGCATACCGAAGGGGCCTGGGTTTGATTCTCGGCCGGGTCGGAGATTTTCTCCGCTCGGGGACTGGGTGTTGTGTTGTGCTGCCCTTACATTCGTACTGCCATAACTGGCATTACACTGTTGAGATGGCCGTCAGGATACGTCCCGCTGCTTACGCGTCCTCTAAGAGTCCAGGTATCCTCTCGTTTCTCACCAACAGACCAGAGTCAAACACAGGGCAGATATAATCGATAGTAGCCGCCAAGGATGTCGCAAGCACAAGGCGGATTATTGAAGAACATTTCAAATATGCATTTAATCAATTACTGACAGAATAACTCATTTAAATAAAATGAAGTTATTATCATTCTTTCCTCAAATTATGCAGTATCGCATTTGTTTTGGCAACAGTAGACCTATTTATGAACGACAAAGTGCGCTGTGGAGATCTGTTTGGAAAATGGATGCAAAATTGTTGGCAATTGCTCATATAGCACAAAAAATAATTTCTGTGTATGCATTTGTGCATTACTTTGGCGATAAGGAAAGTAATTGTTCCTCAGATTGGTTTTCTTACGAGAATGCGGAATATAGTCAGCAGGACTATAATTACTGAAACGGGATGAGTTTTAAAAACGTTATGGTAAAGAAAGAAAACTTAAAATGATGGAAGATTTAGCTGGGTATAAAAAACTTGGCTGATTTTGGATTTAGTACTACCAGGAAAATCGATAACAACTGGGAAATGCTAGCAAACACGCTCGAGAAATGAGATGTGAGATTCAAGCTTAATGCCTCAGAGAGCTGAGATCAAGAACTGTGGTGTACTTCTTTCAGGAGATTTCGATGACGGTGATACTCCGGTGAGATGTTCGTAGGAGGTTTTCTAGCCGTATGGAGTGGAGATTTTGTCATCGCGTTGGAACACTCACGTTAGTTCATTAGCAGCTTAGGAGCCTTTATTGCCACCGAGACAGAAATCGAGTATGGAAAAGGAATAATTTTAATTCTGTTATGTCTAAATGTGGCTAGGTGATATACGATTCCACGTTGGTACGTGGCCCCTTTAATACGACCTTGCATAATCCATACCACAACTATTATCAGGACGGGAAACGGGATGGCGAATCATGGTTGGTAGTCGTACTTTGATTTACACATATTTAATTTATTAACATAAGGTTCTTGCAGATCATTCCCCACTATCTTCACTACAAGCAATAGTTACGTAGCATAAGTTCTTATTCAAACAAAACAAGTATAACCATAAAATGCACGTAAAACAGTTCAGAAACAACTAGCAAACACAGTATTGCCGTGGCTTTGCCTCACTTAACAAAAGCTTACAACTACCAGTACAGTTCCTATCAGAGTGGACAAGCCACTTAATTGCATTTGAATACTACACGGCCTAAACAACTTCCCCTCAATCTTCACTACAAGCAGCAGTTATTTAGTATAAGTTCTTATTAAAACAAAACAAGTATAACCATAAAATGCATGCAAAAACAGTTCAGAAACAACTAGCGACACAGCATTGCCGTGGTTTTTCCACACTTAACAAAAGCTTACAACTAAAAGTACAGTTTCTATCCGAGTGGGCCAGCCACTTAATTGCATTTAAATACTACACGGCCCAAACAAGACTTAAGCATCACGTGGTTAACCACAATTCACTAGAACATAGATATGTAACAGAAACAAGAAAGATTGCCATGAAACAAAGCCAGATTACACTTAGTTGCAGGTCTATTTGTTTAAACATCATAAAATCACAAATTACAAATCGCGTTTTACCCTCCTTGGCGGAAGGAAAACATATACTAATCCTTTTGTATGGGGTCTTCGCTCAAAGCAATCCGTTCGTGGCAGGGTTATGTAAACACAGCAGGACCTAGGCTGCGGGTTGCACCTCAGAGCCCTCGTTGGCGCATACAGCAGCTTTTGATAAACACAGGACAATTGCAACTCTCTGAAACACACACAAAAATACAGGGCAGAATCCTTGCATCAGACACACGTGCATCAGTCTACAAAAAGTCTACCACTGCCCTTTAAATTGAAACCACTTAAGGACGGCTCACCAATAATCATTTAGGTGTAGTTTTCAGTCACTTAATACAGTTATAACTAGGACTTCACTGCGAAGCCAACATTTAAGCAGCTCACACGGAGCTCATCCACATACTTTTCGATTAACGGTTCCACAATAATCTAGCGAGTGAAACGCCTCTCAACGTGTCGCTCAGTCACATACACAAACGGCCAACTTACTTGATGTTTGCACACAGCACAACTCTGCGGCTCAAACAACTTAAACACATTCCTTCAGGGACCTTTCCCTTGATAGAAATCACGAAACTTGGATCTCTGAGCTGCCCCAAAACACAGACTTGCCGACCAATACAATTGCGCGGTATATCACGCTGACGCTGACGCCAGTCCGCCAAGGCTCACGCGTAAAGAAGGAAATATTTCCTTACCGCTTACAAGTTCAGATTACATTTCTAGAGTACTGTATATTTTAGTTCCAACGTCTAAAAAAATGAGATTGACAGTAAGCGCAAAATGACTAAGCAAGAATGCTTAGAGGACAAATGTAAGAATTTAGAAGCATATACCACTAGGGGAAAGATAGATGCTGCCTGCAGGAGGCTTTCCGAGAAAAGTGAAACAACTGTATGAATATCAAGAACTCAGATGAAGAACCAGTCCTAGGCAAAGCAGGGAAAACTGAAATATCGAAGGAGTATATAGAGAGTCTAGGATCTGTACAAGGCAGATGAACTTGCAGACAATATCACAGAAACGGAAGAGCATGTAGATGAAGATTAAATTAATTAGAGACCTAAAAGTTGTGGGAGAAGAAATAAAAGCTTTCGGGTTTGCTTATGACATTGTAATTATGTCTGAGATAACAAATAACTTGGAGTAGCACTTGAACTGAATGGAAAGTGTCTTGAAAGGAGGATATGAGATGAACATCAACAAAAGCAAAACAAGTGTAACTGAATGTAGTCAGCCGGCCGGAGTGGCCGAGCGGTTCTAGGCGCTACAGTCTGGAGCCGCGCGACCGCTACGGTCGCAGGTTCGAATCCTGCCTCGGGCATGGATGTGTGTGATGTCCTTAGGTTAGTTAGGTTTAAGTAGTTCTAAGTTCTAGGGGACTGATAGTCCCATAGTGCTCAGAGCTATTTGAACCATTTTTTGAATGAAGTCGTATTAAATTAGTTGATGCTGAGTCTATGAGATTAGAAACCGAAACGATTAAAGTGTGAAATGAGTTCTGCTATTTACGCAGCAAAAAACTGACGATGCCCGAAGTAGAGAGAATATGAAATTTAGACTGGCAGTGGCAAGAAAAGCGTTTCTGAAGAAGTGAAATTTGTTAACATCGAATATGAAAGTAAGTGTTAGGAAGCCTTTTATGAAAGTCTCTGTACGTATTTAGCCATGTATGGAGGTGGAACATGGACAATGAACAGTTTAGACAAGAATGTGGCGCTACAGAAGAATGCTGAAGGTAACATGGCTGGATCACTTAACTAATGAGGAGGTACTGATCAGAATTCAAGAGAAAAGAAATTTGTGGCAAACCTGACTAGAGGAAGGCATCAGTTGATTGGACACGTTCTGAGACATCGCAGTATCACCAGTTTAGTTAATACTAGAGGGAAGTGTTGGGGATAAACATGGTAGAGGGAGACCAAGAGATGGATACAGTTAGCAGATTCCGAAGCATGTAGATTGCGGTAGTTACCCGGAGATGAACAGGCTTGCAGTGGATATAGTACCAAGGAGAGTTTCATCAAACCAGTCTTCGGACTAAAGACTGCAACAGCAGCAGCAGCAACAACAACAACAACACGTAATTTACGTAGCAATCTCCACAGTGTTGGGAATACGTTCATCCCAACTGTGGAAGTGTATACGTGTTAACCACAAACCAGAGTCATGGACGTTAGTAAATTTTTACTAATGGTCAATATTTCAAGTGACATTTCTGTTGACAAGTCGAGCTGAATGAGTGGAGCAAGCCTTACGAAAAGTGGAGCGGAACTTCGAAAACGAGTAAACTATCAACTTTTTTCTCCATTACTTCTGTTAACAAATCGAAAAAATGCACTCGACGGAACTATGTGATGATGACGAATCAGTATAACAGTATTCAAGGGAGCTACACGAATGTCCATGATACCGTCCATGCTACTTCTTTTACACCGTGAATAACATCAGAATATGAGGCAGCATAACAACAATCGGAGTTTAACGTTTCTGCTGTTACTAACGTAAATGTAACACATTCCTTCAACAATCACATCAGTTGTGCCAAGTAGTCGGAAAAAATCATGTACACTTTACTAAAAGCCGTCTTTTAAGAGAACTGATCATGCAATTACAAAATATATTTTCATGTATTACGACGTTTCGGCTACTGGCATAATCAGACTCAAATTTAGAACTCATAAAACAAAATTCATTGTCAGTTGTAACCAACGTGTGTCGTTAAAATTTTGTTTTTGCGGGAACGACAGCCTTAAAACGCTTAATAAAATAAAACATAGTCCGTAGTAATATAGGCTGATCAAATCGTGCAAGTAGCTAATTTCGACGACTTTTCATTTTCAAGAACCTCACATTGACACACCACCTTACAGTGCAATATTCCTACTTATATGTGTAATTTTGCACATTACATTTAGTAATTTTACGTGTAGTGAGAAATGATTTGACAATGCGACATAGTAAATTACATTTGTAAGTAGATATTTTGTGCGGTAAGGTGCTATGTTAATGTGAGACACTTGAAAATGATATCCAAATTAGCTAGTCAGATCAGCTACATTACAGCCTACTACAGACCACGTTTTCTTTTATTAAATCTATGTCTGTGCCTACGCCTTTTGGAAGTAAGCATTTTGTTGAAACGTTGTTCTACGAGTTCTGGCTTCTGATCTTGTGATGGCAGCAGCCGAAACAACGCAAGAAATATTAAGCGATCTAGACGGCTTTATTCGTACAAATCCACACACAATGATCGCAGACTCACTTAGGGAATTTTAAGACCGTGAAAAGAACATCCGTTAGGACAGACGGAGCAGGAGATGGGATTAGCGAAAATTTGGGAAGGAAATCAGCTATGCCTTTTCAAAGGAAACATCTCGACGTTTGCCTCAGGCGATTTAGGGAAATCACTGAAAACCCAAATCTGGATGAGCTCACGGCTATTCAGCCGACCGCTGTGGCAGAGCGATTCTAGGCACTTCAGTCAGGAACCAGGTTGCTGCCACGGTCGCAGGTTCGAATCCTGCCTCGGGCATGGATGTGTGCGATGTCCTTAGTTTAGTTAGGTTTAAGTTATTCTAAGTTCTAGGGGACTGATGACCTCAGATGTCAAGTCCCATAGTGCTCAGAGCCATTTGAACTTGTGGGTTTTCGAGTCGTCCTTCCGAATGTGAGACGAGTGCACCACCACGCTCAATGAACGACAAAATTTCAGTGCTCGCTTAGAAGTGAACAAAAGAGGTAGAAAGATAATGAACAAAATTACTATTCTACTAGTTTAGCTCGCGCTGCTTCGCTCCCGTAGACTGTATGACCTGCAGTTATTTTTTTGTTTTTATTTAATCGAATTTTTTGTTGTTCACAAGCTGCAACACATTTTCAGCTTTTTACAGTAATTAAGGTCATATAAGCGTGGTCCTCTCCGAATGTACTTATGACCAAAAAGCGGTTCTGGTTGCCGGAATCCAATGTTTTTTTAATTATGCCTTTTACTTTCTTGTGGAGATATTTCCATAGCAACTTTCATCCCCTAACAAATATTTCTTCGCATCTAACCGTGAAGTGAAATGCCAATGTCCATAAATTTACCTTTAAATTTCCTTCTAATGTAGCGAAATATTTTCTTAAAAATTTTCATCCCAACTGCAGTCATCAAGGGTTGAATTTTCAGAAACACTGAAACAGGTGTTATTTTTATTTCTAACCGAGAAGTCAAATACCAGTTGTCATAGATGTAGCCTTCAAAATCTTTTAGTAGTTAAGTAGTAACTCCTTATTTTCAAAAAACTCTACCCACTATTTCACTCTCATAGGGTTGACTTGCCAAAAATGCTGAAACACGTATTTCTTTATTTCTGACTGAGAAAATAGATGCCAATTTCGTAGGCCTAGCTTCAAAATTGCCTTAATAGCGACATTTAAAAACCCCATTAGGGTTGGAATTTTGAAAAATCTCTTCTTAAACTACGCCTATAGTATAAGCTCCACATCTTCTCCAAATTTCGAGTTTCTATCCTTAACGGTTTGGGCTGGCCGATGATGACTCAGTCAATCACTCAGTCAGGACATTTCATTTTATATAGAGGAGATGTAGCTGTGATTATAGACTACCTCCGCGAACAATGAGGACTTATCTTCACGCTACCATAAGTTATAATGGGATATTGTGCGGCTACTTGGACGCACAGCGTCCCATTCATAATACCAGAACGCGCTGTTATCAGTGTGCAACGCGGAATGCATCACAATTTCATTCGAATATAAGCCCTAGCATTATGATTGGCAGAGCTAAGTACTTTGCACCCATTCGGAGGGACTCGCCCATATTCGACTAGTACTTAATGAACCAGGGCGAATAAAACTGACCTACTCAGGAGATACTCATCTCAGTAAAATCTTTCCGTTTCTGTTCATAGCACCCACAGATTTCACAAGACTAGTAATAGAGTAAATGCAATATAATATGCTGGTGAGAGACCTAGAACATCCTATGTTTGAGCCTGGCCTCCATCCTTCAAGCTTCAGATAATTTCTGCGCACAACACCATTAATTACACCTTTATCTTAACCTGAAGCCTGTTGTGTGGTGAAGCAGAGTACCTGTTTCATTCAGGGTAAAAAGGCCCTCTAAGATTAGTTGCCACCTTCCTTTAGGAACATAGAATAGCTCTCAGATGACTGATAGTGGAATGTCGCATTGCAGAACCAACATGTGGGTGTAGAACTATACTGAAGAAGATAAAATATTCGATTCTGGTGAAGGGCAGGCTCACGAACACCTCTTGATGAGTATCACTTTCTAGAAAAGTGTACTGAGGAATATTTTATACCTAAAAGTGAGAGGGCTGCTCAGGCTGCCGAACACTGAGCTTTGTTGTCGGTTTGGGTTTGTGATGTCTATGTTTCAGACTAACGTAAATAAATATATGAATTCATTCTTCTCCTACCATGGCACAATATATCAATGAGGAAAATAAATTCTAAATGTGAATCGGTGACCACATTTGCACTTCTTATTCAAGCGTCCGTCCACATCACATCTTTCTGTGTCATCTGTTAGAATAGAAGTTTCCATTTTGCTACAGATTTCCTACCCGTTACATTCAGTGATGGAGCATGAGGTAAAACGTTACTTTTAGGCCTTTGTGAGCGCTGTTATTACTCTAATTTTATCTCCACAATCTGAATGGGAGTCGTACATAGGGGGCAGAAGAACATTCGCGCATTAGCTTTCAGATGTTTTAGAAACAGGTTTTCAGGTTATAATTGGTTTAAAATTGCATCGTGTGAAACAAACCAGCAAATATATACCAAACTTTCGACCTTAGTTACTCCACCATGTTATAAATCTCGTGCACTTAACCACTTCTTCCGTATGTGCATTTGGAGTGTTCGGTATGCAGTTACTGTTGTAGACAAGATGTGGTCTCGCAATATCCTACCAATAACTTTTATTTCACCACATATCCTACCACAATCAGAACTATAATTATGTTAAGTTCTGCTTCATTTCCTAGCACCCTGTCACTTCCAGATACAGTTATTTTTATGATATGACAGATAATGGTTGCAGTTCTGTTCCCCTCGCAGTCGAACGCTACTACACTACGATTCTTGTCATTAACGATTCAGTATTTCTAAACACTAAAACCTAGTTGTCATTGTTTGGACCAAGATGATATATCGTTCATAAAACAATTTTCAGGCTCGACTAGTTAATACAAATTTTTACATTACCGGTTTCCATATAATATTGCCATCTTCAAATGTGATAATTAATTCAGAAATAGTTTTGTCATTATGTATAAACTCTGCTTATATGCATACTGAACAATATGGAAATGGTATAACGTATACCAATAAAATATACACCATAACATCACAGAAATTCAAATTACTGCCGTGCGTTTTTATATAGGACTTATGTAAGACGGGGCAACGGTTATTAGATTCAATAAATGCCATATATATGTATACGACAGGGCAACGGTTATAAGATTCAATAAATATTGTATCTAATAACCGTTGCCCTGTGTTACATAAGATTCAATAAATATTGTATCTAATAACCGTTGCCCTGTGTTACATAAGTCCTACATAAAAAACACACGACAGTATTTTAATTTGAGTTTCTGTGATGTTATGGTGCATATATGTACGCCAGTGGCTGTCATTTTATATGACCATAATATATATAGGCCCTTTGTGTCCAAGGTAATACAAAAAACCTTAAATTTTATGAAATGTCCTGATTTTAATTATGCATAAATAGAGTTTATACGTCACCACGAAAGTGTTTGTGGATTAGTTATCACATCTGAAGCTGCTGATACTACGTTGTAACCTGTAACGTGGATTTTTTTTAGAAATCAGGCGATCTTGACATAATAAATTGTAACGTGAACACTTCTGAGGTAACATGCCGTTTTTGTTCCTGTCCGACAAGATACTGTTACACTTTAGGCAACGGGTGAACACTGCAAGTGCGTAAGTTATGAGGTAACGTTAGGCACGTTACAAAAAAAAAAAAAAAAAAAAAAAGGCTCATTTTTAACTCTCGCTATAATAATGGTGTTGGGTGAATTCCAGATAGACCATGTGAACATCTCCAAGAGTAACACAGCAGGAATTCTGAATGTGGAAACGAGAAGAGGATTTTTTGACTCAGACCACCATCTTCTACAGATAAAGACCAGATTACAACCCAATAGAAAAAAGCCAAAACTAAACAAAGTGCTGAGACCAGACCCCGAATACATAAAACTCAACAAGGAAAACATCTTACAGGAAATTAGTCAGACAAACACCACAAACTGGACAGAACTTGTCGACGTCTTCAAATCCGCGATGAAATTGGGTAAACCCCGGGAAGGAGAAAACACAGGTGATGGAATATAATATTTGACCAAGCAATAGAAGAAAGGACCAATGCCTGGGAAAACTTCAATAGTCACAAAACATCAGAAAAATGGCAACAATTTCTAGTAATCCGAAAACAAACATCGAAAACTATTCAGAGGGAAAAAAGAAATTATGACAAACGGCGACTAGATGAGATAGAACAAGACTTTAAGAAGAACAACACCAGGAATTTTTATAAGACGTTTAAAGAACATATTGCAGGATACCAGCCACCCAATCTTTGTTTCAAGAAACCGGATGGTTCACTAGAAACTAACACGAAGAATAACTGCCAAATCCTCGCAGACTATTTCAACAAACTTCTCAACTGCGAAAGACCTACAGAGGATATTCACTACGAGACGTCTACACCAAATCCTGACGCTAAACCGCCAACCATCAACGAAATAGTAGATATTATCAAGACACTCAAAAACAATAGAGCCCCAGGAGAAGATGGAATTATTGCAAAACTATGTGAACTAAATGATGAAAGATTAACAGGAAAAATTCACAAAATCATATTAAACATTTGGGAAAGAGAACAGATCCCTTCTGAATGGAAATGCACACTCATCCACCCACTCCACAAAAAAGGGGACAAAACTGAACCAAATAATTACAGGGGTATCTCACTCGTACCGGTCACATATAAAATCCTATCAAAAGTTCTCATGAATAGATTAGAAGAACAAGCTGACCCACAAATAGGAGGATACCAGGCTGGTTTTCACAAGGGACGATAATGCATAGAGCAGATCTGGAATCTGAAAATGAGTCTCCAGATGAGAAACACCCGAAACACAGTGGTTACTTTTGTAGATTTTAAAAAGGCCTACGACTCAATAGACAGAGTAGCGCTCTGCAAGACGCTGGAAGAATTCAGCACTGACAGAAAGACAAGAGCAATCATTAGGGAAACATTAACTGACACAGACTCCAAGGTTAAATTTATGGGGGATATCTCGGAACCATTTGAAATCCAAACTGGAGTGCGACAGGGTGACGGACTTTCACCATTACTCTTTAATATCATTCTTGAAAAAATTATCAGGACATGGGAAAAAGAAGTCAAAGGAATCAAAATTGGCATTAGAAAAGATAATAGATTCAATGTGAAGTGTTTAGCTTTTGCGGATGACCTTGCAATCCTCACAAATAATAGAAAAGAAGCCACTAACGCCATAGAGAAGTTACACGAAATTGCACAAACAACTGGCCTGCAAATCTCATATGAGAAAACCCAGTACATAGAAAGAGTGCCACAAGACAAATTGCCTATTGTGACAACCCATGGGAAAATCGTACAAGTACCACATTTTAAGTACCTGGGAGAAATCATCCAGCCATCAGGGATCAACCTAAAGGCCAATGAGGAAAGAATAAAAAAACTACAGAAAGCATATAAACTCACGCGGAACTATTATAACAAAAAGTCCATATCCATTAACGCAAAATTGAGGCACTACAACACTGTCGTACTTCGGGAGGCACTGTATGCTTATGAAACAACACAAATAGGTGGGAAAACTAAAATCAAAGAAATAGAGAAACACGAAAGGAAAATTCTCAGGAAAATTTTTGGCCCGATACAAGAGCAAAGAATCTGGAAGAAGAGACCAACATCAGAATTACATAAATACACAGACAAGATTACGGATACAATAAGGAAAAGAAGAATGCAGTTCTACGGACATATCCACAGGATGAATGAAAACAAAATTTCATAGCGAATTCTTAAAGTCATCAACTCAGGCAGGGGAAAAACAAAATGGATAAAAGAGGTTGAAGAGGACCTCAGACAAGCACACATAACAGTAAACGATGCAGAAAATAGAACTGAATTCAGGAACATCATCAAGAAATATAAATTTGACACCACAACACAGAAGAGACCAGGATGCAAGTGGACAGCGGAGCGAAAGAAACAACAAAGTGAACACATGAAGAAAATTTGGGCTCAGAAAAACATAAACAATCATCATAAAGGAATTCAAGTTCAAACGCTCTCTTAAATGGGAATAATCGAAAATAATAATAATAACAAGAGCAAAGAATCTGGAAGAAGAGACCAACATCAGAATTATATAAATACATAGACAAGATTACGGATACAATAAGGAAAAGAAGAATGCAGTTCTACGGACATATCCACAAGATGAATGAAAACAAAATTTCAAAGCGAATTCTTAAAGTCATCAACTCAGGCAGGGGAAAAACAAAATGGATAAAAGAGGTTGAAGAGGACCTCAGACAAGCACACATAACAGTAAACGATGCAGAAAATAGAACTGAATTCAGGAACATCATCAAGAAATATAAATTTGACACGACCACACAGAAGAGACCAGGATGCAAATGGACAGCGGAGCGAAAGAAACAACAAAGTGAACACATGAAGAAAATTTGGGCTCAGAAAAACATAAACAATCATCATAAAGGAATTCAAGTTCAAACGCTCTCTTAAATGGGAATAATCGAAAATAATAATAATAATAATAATAATGGTGCTAATCATTTATTTCTTCTGTACGGTAGACTAACCACATCGCGTTTACATGACACTATCGCTTGACGTGACACCATATTCCATGTTTCCAAACTGCTTCACCATTGCCTTAGTGAGAGTGCAACAGAAATGGTTCAGCGTTACTATTACGTATATCTGTTTTGCGAAGTGGTAAGCGTATATCTAGTCAGCCTTGTAGATAATTACGTAAGAAACTTTGGTAATAGCGTGAGAGCTAAAAACATGAGTCCTCTTCGTTTATAACATGCATATTGCAGTTTCCGGGCAGATGTTTCCCTAAAAAACATTATCAAGTTCACTGTGTATTCTCTAGTCACCGTGTGTGAAAAGAACGGTAATGGACCTGTTGCACTTCCGTGGTGTACATCTGAAACTATTTTTGTGCTTACGAGTGATGAAAGCAGGATAATGAGTTGCGTCCAAGTTTGAAAAACTATTCCGTCCAGTCGCATATTACCGTAAATGTATCACACGAACGTAGTTTTCTTTAATAGCTACTCTGCTATGTTATGTCGTTTCAGAACCTTGGAATGTGTTTTCACTGAGAAAATAAGAACGTGGTAGACCCGTACGGAGTGCGGAAACTGTACCAGAAAATAGACCTCAGCTTGAAAGAAGCAAACATGAGCGCTTAGTCCTAACGGGACGCCAGTGCGCAGTACTGCAAGTAGTGTATACAACTCTTCTTTTTCCCTTTCCAGCGATGACAAACATGCATCCATTCTTGGCTGCGCTCGGCAGTCGGTTGTTAAATTACTGTAAATTCTGTCGCCCCACCTTTACACAAACCTTGGCTCTTTCAGACGGACGAGCAAAAAAAGAAAGAAAGGTAGGGGTCATCCCGCCCCTACAAAGAGTACATAAACTCCGTGACATTTGGGCTGCAGTACGTTAGCAGTGTAATTGCTACACGGCTGAAAACTGCTTCCTTAGTAGCTACTGCTGCTGCGGCCGTCCTATTACCACGCTCTTTGCTTGTGTTTGTTCTTCGTTCATTGCGCCGTAATTGGCGCAAAAAGAGGAGGCGCGTATAAACAGGCGGGTCCTCGCGGCCCACCGTGGGGGGACGCGTCTAATAAAACGCTAATCTGCGGATTCCACAGTAATGCGCGGCCGCAGCGTTTTCGTTTCAATTACGGCTCGGTCGGAGCGCCGAGGGAAGCAATTTGCCAGACCGCGCCCGCAATCATTTCGCCATTTGCGACGCGACCGACGTGGACGGCTGGCGCTGACCCGGCCATCAGCCGCAGTAACGTCCTTCTCCGTCCCCCCCCCCTTCTCCCACCCTTATTTTTTTCGTCATTAGAACGAGATGGCTCAACTGCCGCCGCGCGACATCTCCATGTTTCTTCGCATGTGACGGCACAGCATTTGTATGGCTATATTCCAGTGAAGTCGCTCGTCTGCTCGAAGTGTACATTAAATTTACATAGTGAACTTATGAACGAAGAACAGGTTTGCTAGGAAATAATCATATTACATTAGCTGTATTCCATGTAGTCTGGGCCGGCCGGTGTGGCCGAGCGGTTCTAGGCGCTTCAGTCTGGAACCGCGCGACGGCTACGGTCGCAGGTTGGAATCCTGCCTCGGGCATGGATGTGTGTGCTGTCCTTAGGTTAGTTAGGTTTAAGTAGTTCTAAGTTCTAGGGGACTGATAACCTCAGATGTTAAGTCCCATAGTGCTCAGAGCCATTTGAACCATACAATCCCATGGAGCCGATGGAATTAAGCTCGCGTATTCACGACTTCCTCTCAGTTAAACTGTCAACGCATATTCGGCCTTCGTGTAACTAGGGCGTAGTATTAATTATGTTTAGTTAAATCTAATTTAAATTCTGTCAGCGAGTTCATTTGTCGTGAGAGGCCACGATTCAGAAGATTAAACTCTTTTGTTATAAGAGTACTACGGCCTAACACACACACTGCGGAAGTTGGTACCGTTTTCCAGCTGGAGGGACACTAGCACTCCAAGCGGTGACAAAGCAGATAGTTACCTGCGTCGTAAGGACGACGTTTGTTTTTAATTGCTTTTCTACTTCATTAACGAAATAGTTGTTACGTTTCGCCTTCCATGCATTCACAAATTGCTAAGAGACATAAACGATCGCGAAATAACTGTAAAAACACCCAAATCTCAAAGATTCAGTGATATAAACTATAACTTATACATAAATACATGATTACAGGTTCGAATCCTGCCTCTGGCATGGATGTGTGTGATGTCCTTAGGTTAGTTAGGTTTAAGTAGTTCTAAGTTCTAGGGGATGATGACCTCAGATGTTAAGTCCCATAGTGCTCAGGGCCATTTGAACCATTTGAATCTTAAACTTTCGAATGTTTGCATGATTGCAGCTTAGTCCAATGAAAGCAAGAGAATATGAAGCTTTATTTCATGCTTGAGAAGCATATTTTTCTGTTGTTGTCTGTTCTTATTATGATAGAAACCGTCCTTGGCACGTGAACATTTCTTATGGAGTCTAAAGATTCGCCCACTCTTACACTTCACTTGACTTTCTAATACATGGAGGGCTTTTGTAAATGTTATTACTTTTGCTTAAAAAGCGTATATGTTGAAATTATTTCCGTTTGTAGTTCAGATGAAGCAATTGTAGTGGAACTGGTGTCTTTTGTTTTCGGAAACAGTTTTATTTCCTTTGTCGTTTTATTATCACGTCTGCGTGGCTTTCTCTTCAGCTAAAGGAGTAGCGGCTTATTTTGTACGTTAAATAATGTAGGTATTACATTCCATAGAGGTTTCGTACGTTCTACATTCACTAATTTCCATGAAAGCGTAGTGAACAAAACTTTGCGTTGTTGTTAGAGATACAGCGTCTTCCTGCAAAAGTCCGATCCTTTGATGTTTACTAGCATTTTTTTTTTTTTTTTTTTTTTTTTTTTTTACTGAAGGAGAACAGTGTTCTTCAGTAAATATCTGCTCGTTACAAGAGAATCGGAAATAAACTATCCTGCTATCCTGTAAGGTGCCGTTTCACACCTCCCAGGGTTCTTAGGAAACTAAACAATGACAAGTGTGCTGCCAATTTTTAATTATTGTCGACTTTTTTGCTCTAAATACGCTCTCTATTGCATGAACTATGTTACGAATCAATATAAACACTAGGCTATATTCACACTCATGCGATATTGCATCTGGAACTGTCGCTTGCTGGCCACTTGGTGCGCCGTTATCGCAGTGGGTAACAAAAAACAGGAGGGTCGCGACTGCTATGTTAGACTGTGTTAGAACTGCTGCCTATTACTGATAGTCCTAAGATTACCTTTATCTTGGTGGCTTCACAACATACATTACTAGACTCACAATACTGTATACAGTGTCAATGGTCTAGCGGAAGCACGCACTTTAGAATCTCAACATGGCGGCGAGCGCAAAGGAGTCGTAAACAGCTATTTGTTTATTGACGACATAAACATTATGTATTCGACGTATCAAAAAACAATGAAAACTTATAATGAATTAATCATTTATATAATATTCTATGATATAATTGGACATATCGATGTGTATCATACAAAGACAATGATAATTGTAAAGTGCTTTTATGATCTGCGTTTGTCTTCCTTTGTTTTTACTGTTTGTTGGTTGGCTTTTGTAGGTTCAGCACGCAAGGCGCATATCAAACTGAGGTCTGTTACGAAATTGTAATTATTTGTTAATTATTACTGGAAATCATTATTATTATAAACATGAGTGAATAATTATTTGTAACTGTAATTCCTCTCTCAGTAAGCCTTATCTGTGTTAATTGTTTCTTTCCGCTGAAAGGAGCGCAGACATTGATGATATCGATTTGTATCGCGGTTTTGTCTGTGTTTTCCTTAGAAACAAATCAAATGTTTGCTTGATGAAGTCTAAATAGTGCACAATACGAAAGCAGAGTTTCTGTAAAGTTCAATAAGCATTTAAAATACTTGTTTGCTCTAACAATAGAAAGTCTCTATCAATTGTCTGCCGCCATCTTCACAATTATCACAGCGGCAAATTCAAATTACGCAACTCTGCAGACACAAATGCTGAACGTAATTTAAATGCGTAAAAATAAATGTGCACCGGTGGTCCCGAACTCATTTTAATGAAAATAATTCGAATCGGATTGGTTCTTTAAAAACAGTGCTCATAGCACGATCGTTATAACAAACTTTTCTAGCTGATGTATGGAGCCGAAATTAATTATGCACGAGTTGCGAAGAATAGTGTTTCAGGTAACATAGGTCAGTGTTGTGCGCGGCTGATATTCGGTGGTTTTAATGATAATTTTGCTGAAGATAACTGCTTCCATCTTAATCAATAGTTGTGTAGAATCTGTTGTATGAACTGTGATTTAGTGACACTTACACAACTTACAGACAACACTTCAACACGACGTTAACTTGGAGTTCTTTAGCTACTTGACCAAATCTTTAGCTGGAAGAAAAATTATGTAGTAATTACTCAGTGTAATAAAATAAGATTATCATTTTCATTTACAAATTAGTTAAATACCAAACCACTGAATAACACAGCGAAAGCCACATACTGTTTACGATTGCTTCTCGCTCATTATTTCTGTCGTGTGCATACAACAATTGTTTTAAATACTAAAAATTACAGTGTTTACATGAATAACATAGTACAGGAAGGAATTTCGAACGTTTTTGTGTTCTGGCACTGCTTCTCCTTCGTTGCATTTTCAGCTTTCACCTCATACGTACGACATTTTTAATGTTCACGCTCGCAAGATCCTTACCTACGCGTGCTTTGTTAGCCTAATATATGTGTGCCGTGAAAAAAGAAAAAAGGGATGCTATCGTATATTTGTATGTCAACGATTACTGAAATGTCAAAGAATCAGAACTCCATAGAGGTATACCTCCAAGCAGCACAGAGTTCCTGTTTTGTTAGAGTGTCAGTGCATTTGTCTCACTATTGTTCACACGTTTCTCAATTTGAAATCTTACCTATGATGCGTCACTGAGTGTGTAGCCAATAATGGCAGTTTAAATGGTAAAAAAACGATTTAGTTTTTAAACGTATTCCAGCATTGTGCAATGCTATAAAAGTGACTAAGGGAATGATCTCAAACACTTAGACACCGTAGAATGGATATTTTGCTTTAACATATGTGTTAGCTACTTTTAGTAGTAAAGGAATGACGGAAGGGAAAAGGATCATACGTTTTTGCAAGTGTGTTCTTTGCAGACTTCAGTTTTCTTCCAGATATATTGTAGCTGTGTTGTCTCTAAGGTACTGTATCTTCCTTCGTGATTTACGTGATTGCGATTCTAGTTACTATTATAATTCTATTCTTCTTAGATAGGGTAAAATTTGTACTAGTTTGCATACAAGCCTGGGAAAAGTTTCTCTTTGCCGTGATATGGAGCTGTACCATCTATATCAGTCGAACTATGTATTGTATTTACAAAGCAAACAATAAAGCAATTTCATTCACGAGTAGTTACAAATAATTCTCTTGCTGGGCAATTTACTTAATAAACGGCTAACAAGACTAGTCTAACAGGCAATTAAATGAACTCGACCTTAATACCGAACTGTATATGTAGCAATGCACACTAATTAGAATTCTGAATTTTACACAGAATGTCATTCGCCTTCTGCAAACCTTGGATCCCGGCAGTGCCTGTGGCTTGAAATTCAAAAAGCTTTGTCAGTGTTATCACAGAAATGATGTTGTGTATCTCCGAAAAGCAAATAGTGTCGGAATATGTACTGTGTAAAATGTAATTCCATGCAATGGAACCTTTTACACTTGTGAACTGTGAAGTGAATCAAAGGCTTAAAAAGTGGATTAGCAGCAAAACACTATATGTTCTTAAGTGGTTTTTCCAAGACTTTCCAGAATGTTATTTTTATATTTGTTCATTTAATTAACATTAGAGTGCACAACAGTAAAACTGAAAGTGGCTGGCATACGGTCGTTGATTTCTTCTAGAATTATGGAACATACGTACAATACGCCCGTGCTAGATAGCTTTTATGGAGATAGAACACCTCCTACGTAGGAACCAATATAGTTTCTGCAAGCATAGGTAATGTGTAACCCATGTTGAACTATTCGTTATTGACATCCAGATACGTAGGCAGCAGAGCTCAGGTTAATACCCTGTATCTTGATTTCATGGAAGCCTTCGATACAGTTTTGTGTCTTCGCTTAGCAAACAAAAAACTGCCTAAGACATATCAGACTGGACTGAAGACTCGTTAGCAGTTGAACGTGGTACCTAGCATACGTAAAGGTTGTTGCCGTTCGAAGCACGCCTCGAATGGCAGAAACCTATACGTATGCTGGGTACCACGTTGAATTGCTAATAAATCTTGTCCACTCGGATGCGTCATAGGCAGATTTTTGTTTACTAGCCGACGACCCGAAACTGTATTTAAGGATTCCTTGAAGTCAAGATACAAGGCATAACACTGAGATGCTGCCTACCTATCTGGTTTTACCAAGACTTGCCAGCTTGTTATTTTGACAACATTTGTATCCCCAATGAGGAGAAAGTTGCGAAATTCTGAGAGACTTTCAGATGGGGGGATCAGTACCTATCGGATGACAGCTCATTCAGAACATAAAAAATAATGTAATGCATGTAAATAGATGAAAAGACGTATATCATTTGACAACACCACGAGATCAGCGAGTGGAGTCAGTCAGAGCTTTCATGTACTTAGGAGCACTTACGGTGGAGCGACCACATAAATCCACCCTTGGTGAGGATGTCAAACTCGAATGAATTGAAAGAATTCTAAGGAAGTGTAATTCATCCACTAAAGAGTCCACTTACACAACATTCGTTCTACCTATTTTAAGTTACTGTTCATCGCTAAATGGATTGACGGAAATAAAAAGATTCAAAGAAGAGGTGCACGATTTGTCACAGATTCGTTTCATCAGTTTGAGAGCGTCACAGAGATACACAACGAAGTATAGTGGCAGAGGATGTAGATAAGTGAGAGCTTTCCTTATAAAATTCCGAGGACAAGCTGTCCAAAACGAATCATAAGCCATGCTACTTTCTCCCACAAACATCTCGAGCACTGATTAGTGACACTGGCAGAAGATTCATACTCCGTCTTCAGATATTCCTTCGTCTCCAAGGACTGCGGGTCGTATGGAGAAAGAGGGACTTTTATTTACATTTGTCATAAGAGCGACAGTGACAGTGGTCTTTGGTAATTGCCATGCCTTGTTTGATTAGTGGAATAATGAATCCCGCAGCAGAAGGCGATTCAAGTAGGAGAAAGCGTTCGGTTGGTGGCAGCTTTAGATGTGGCGGAACAAAAACCACCACTAGCAAATCGCAATAGCAGTAATAATGGTAACACGTTTCTTGTAGTGGCCATTTTCGCAGCAGCTGTATATAAATTACAGTTGTTTCAAAGAAAATGCCTTTTTTGCAAGCTGCACATCGAAATTTTTATTTTTGTTTATGCACCCAGACGTGTGTCGCCTTTTTTACGAGGCATCTTCAGTGGGTGTCCTGAAATATAACGTGATTTGTCCACTTTTACACATAAGTTATGGTTTCACATCTAGGTTATAGATTTAAAAACAGTTCCTTAACTTTTTTTTATGAAATGGAGAGGTACTTACAGGGTGTCATATGAGAAGAAGCAGTTTGCTTAGATGCGATGAACTAGAAGTTACCTGTAAGTACCTTTCCAGTTCATGAAAAAAAAGTTAAGGAACTGTTTTTAAAATCTATAACCTAGATGTGAAACCATAACCTACGTGTAAAAATGGACAAATCATGTAATCTTTCATGACACCCATTGAAGATGCCTTGTAAAAAAGGCGAAACGCGTCTGGGTACATAAATAAAAATAAAAATTTCGATGTGCAGCATGCAAAAAAGGCATTTTCTTTGAAACAACTGCAATTTATAATAATAATAATAACAAATTTTGTTAACATATGTTGGAAAATGAAAAGAGTTAGACCGATGACGACTGATACAGAGATGGCCAAACACACCTGGAGGACAATAGTAGTCTGACCTACGTAACATATAGGCCTACCTTTCAACAGTAGCCTATTTACTTCTTTTCCTAGAATATGTGTCCTACTATCTCTGCTTTTCTGTAATAACCAGACATAGGACAATTGGGATGTACGTCTACTGTGATTATCTAGTTGATTTTAACTTTGAATTTCATTATCAGGTTTTCAAAGTATATAAGCTTATACCATGCTTTTTGATATATCAGTAGTTACTTACTTACATCGTTAGTTAGACAGATTCATGTTCCATGTATCATTTACAAAATGGCTCAAAGGGCTCTGAGCACTATGGGACTTATCTGAGGTCGTGAGTCCCCTAGAACTTAGAACTACTTAAACCTAACTAACCTAAGGACATCACACACATCCATGCCCGAGGCAGGATTCGACAGTAGCTGTCGCGCGGTTCCAGACTGTAGCGCATAGAACCGGTCGGCCACTCCGGCCGGCATCATTTACAAGATAAATCGTAATACCACGAACGACTCATTATATAATGACGTCAATTTTTTTTTTTTTTTTTTTTGCAAACATGCCTCCATGCTGATCATTCATTAGTTTTTCCTTTTTTAATTATATTAATAAATTAATTAAATACAGACAGATGTTTTCTTCTGCTGAATACAAGAAGTTGTCAAAGAGAACCGTTTTCTGTTTAGTTTCATATTTTACATTACATTGCATACAGGCATTTTATATCAATGGGTAAGTGATCAAACGTTTTGACTGCAACGTTGTGAACCCTGATTTGTGTTACAGACAATCTTAATGGGGCGTAATGAATTTTCTTCTGGTATCGCAATTATGTACAGAATTGTTTCTGTTGAAATGTAGTGGGTTATTTACAACAAACTTCATGAGGGAATAACCACACTATGAACGGATAGACTGCTACTCACATGCCGAGCACCAGGCAGGCACGAAAGAAAGAGTGTTCACATAAGTTTTCAGCCAAAGTCATCTTCAGAAAGGAAGCAAAGCACACATACACATTCACACAAAACTCACAAACACATGACCGCTGTCTCCTGCTGTTCTACCCAGAGTCTTTTTTAAAGGGGAAGGAAATATGACCAATGAATAATTTTCGGCGGGAGGAATTTAGGGCTTGAGATGCTGCCGTAGAAGTTGGCGCGGTTACGTAGCCGTGTGGTGTGCGGGGACGAGGCCGTTGATACAGTGCGGCTTGGATGTCGGAGCGTTTGCGATTAGAAAGGCAATGAAAAATCCGGGGAAAAAAAGAAAGTAAGGCAAATCTAATGTCAAATGACAGAAATGAAACTGCTACAATAAAAGTAAAGAACGCAGCCGTAATTCATGTGTAGAGAAGAAAATATTTTTTGAACGGCTTCCTTTACGAATGAAATGTGATTCCTTTAAACTTTAGATCGCGATCGAATCGAGTAGTACATCCGTGTACAAGGCAAACTGGCATTTTGGATGAAACAACTACGCCCCACACGTTCAAAGCACCCAACACGATCTACAGGGTGTTACAAAAAGGAACAGCCAAACTTTCAGGAAACATTCCTCACAAACAAATAAAGAAAAGATGTTATGTGGACATGTGTCCGGAAACGCTTAATTTCCATGTTAGAGCTCATTTTAGTTTCGTCCACCTACGCTCAATGGAGCACGTTATCATGATTTCATACGGGATACTCTACCTGTGCTGCTAGAACATGTGCCTTTACAAGTACGACACAACATGTGGTTCATGCACGATGGAGCTCCTGCACATTTCAGTCGAAGTGTTCGTACGCTTCTCAACAACAGATTCTGTGACCGATGGATTGGTAGAGGCGGACCAATTCCATGGCCTCCACGCTCTCCGGATCCCAACCCTCTTGACTTTCATTTATCGGGGCATTTGAAAGCTCTTGTCTACGCAACCCCGGTAACAAATGTAGAGACTCTTCGTGCTCGTATTGTGGACGGCTGTGATACAATACGCCATTCTCCAGTGTTGTATCAGCGCATCAGGGATTCCATGCGACGGAGGGTGGATGCATGTATCCTCGCTAAAGGAGGATATTTTGAACATTTCCTGTAACACAGTGTATGAAGTCACGCTGGTACGTTCTGTTGCTATGTGTTTCCATTCCATGATTAATGTGATTTCAAGAGAAGTAATAAAATGAGCTCTAACATGGAAAGTAAGCGTTTCCGGACACATGTCCACATAACATATTTTCTTTCTTTGTGTGTGAGGAATGTTTCCTGAAAGTTTGGCCGTACCTTTTTGTAACTACCTGTATACTTGGCACGGACACGTCTGAGTGACGTCGTGGGGGTGATCACCGCGGTGAACCTAATGTTTCGGGCTACCTACGATGGCGGACGTCGGCTTCAAATCTGTGACGTAATGACAACTCCCTCCTTTTTTTAACCCATTGATAACACTAATTTATTCATCACGAGGACCAGAGGGGTGCAACACTAGGCGTCGTGATCATCTTCACGTCGCTAGCCTCCGTTGTGACTGCTGTTGTGGTCAGTTTATTTTATCGTTTCTAATCTCGTCGTATTGCACCATTCCCGTTCCGTCATGCAACATAACAAAAGAAACATTTCTGTAGGAGCAATAATAATAAATAACACCGTCTCAAACACACGTCAGCTTCTTTGCATTACAAATCAGAAACTATTATGTCTTCTCACCGTATAGGCTGGACGATGACGATACTGGTGAGACAGCGGTTAAATTTTATTTCACCACAGTATGAGGTTTATTGAACATGGCAGGCTAGCTTATAAAGTGTTCATATGGGTACACTTCCACATATGCTCCGTTTCTTGCTCGTAGAACGTCTTTGACAACTTCTTTTCCATCACGGTCTGTACAGCATCTAGCGTTCGTGCTGTAAAAGTATGCACATCAGGAACTCATGAAGTGAACACTTTATTCTTACCGTAGTGCCACGAGACAGTGATCAGGGTTTAGGTCCGGCGAACGAGGTGCTCATGATGTTGGACCACCTATACCGATCTATCTGCGAAGGGAGATCTCGTCCATTAATGCCGATCAGGAGACTCCCAGTATGGTGGTTCACTACATTATTGAAACACGACCCATGGTTGAAATTCTTAGAGCTGTGTTCCATCATGAAGTTCCAATATGTCCAGGTAATCTGTTGCTGTAATGGAGGCTTAGCAAAAAAGTACGTTCCAATAGTTATATCGTTCATATAACCACATAAAACATTCACTTTCGAACTGCCCCGTATTTGCCGTACCACGATTAGCCGGTTTCCCAATCCCCAGAGCTGGGGATCATGGGTTCACGTACACGGAGATGTGAGAAGCTACTTCATTGGAAAAACAAACTTTTCTCTCGGAGAAAAAGTAGAAGTGAAGAAACTTTGTGAGCTAACCTATCATTGGAACAAACCGCATAGCTTTATGTATATTGGTACATTAGAATTAAAATGTTATAATCACAGAAAGACTTTACTCTCACTCTGTACATTTTATTGAAATGAAGTACAATCAAATAACTTTAAGGATAATTGTTACATTAAAGGTCTGATAATAATTATAAAATAACATGCGAAATTAAGTGTTTTTGAGAAGACACCCAACAATGGAGTAGATGGAATTGACCTATAGAAAAGTTCGATAATTGAGCCTTAAATTCCGTCACATTATCTACAAGACATATTTAATATGACATGGCTGGTTGTTGAATGAGGACAATTGGAAAAAACTATGCCGTTAATTTCGAATACAATACTATTAGTGGTGTGCTGCCTTACACAGTCACGCGGGAAAAAGTTTAGGCGTAACGTTGCAGGGCACATATAATGGAACTAGCACATAAGGTCGATTGGAAGGGGAGATGACTTTGGGGTTTTCCTTAATTCTAATTTTTATTTCATTTTTATTTTATTTTCTTTTCTTTTTGGGTCTTCTGACTGGTTTGATGCAGTCCACCACTAATTCTTCTGCTGTGTCCAACTCGTCATCTCAGAGTAGCACTTGCAAAATACGTCCTCAGTTATTTGTATTCCAGTCATGTATACATGGAAGAATCCTGGAGATACTAGAAGGTATCAGATAGATTATATAATGGTAAGACAGAGATTTAGGAACCAGGTTTTAAATTGTAAGACATTTCCAGGGGCGGATGTGGACTCTGACCACAATCTATTGGTTATGAACTGTAGATTAAAACTGAAGAAACTGCAAAAAGGTGGGAATTTAAGGAGATGGAACCTGGATAGACTGAAAGAACCAGAGGTTGTACAGAGTTTCAGAGAGAGAGCATAAGGGAACAATTGACGGGAATGCGGGAAAGAAGTACAGTAGAAGAAGAACGGGTAGCTCTGAGGGATGAAGTAGTGAAGGCAGCAGAGGATCAAGTAGATAAAAAGACGAGGGCTAGTAGAACTCTTTGGGTAACAGAAGAAATATTGAACTTAATTGATGAAAGGAGAAAATATAAAAATGCAGTAAATGAAGCAGGCAAAAAGGAATACAGACGTCTCAAAAATGATATCGACAGGAAGTGCAAAATGGCTAAGCAGGGATAGCTAGAGGACAAATGTATGGATATAGAGGCTTATCTCACTAGGGGTAAGATAGATACTGCCTACAGGAAAATTAAAGAGACCTTTGGAGAAAAGAGAACGACTTGTATGAATGTCGAGAGCTCAGATGGCAACCCAGTTCCAAGCAAAGAAGGGAAAGCAGAAAGGTGGAAGGAGTATATAGAAGGTCTATACAAGGGCGATGTACTTGAGGACAATATTATGGAAATGAAAGAGGATGTAGATGAAAATGAAATGGGAGACACGATACTGCGTGAAGAGTTTGACAGAGCACTGAAAGACCTGAGTCGAAACAAGGCCCCGGGAGTAGACAACATTCCATTAGAACTACTGACGGCCTTTGGAGAGCCAGTCCAGACAAAACTCTACCATCTGGTGAGCAAGATGTATGAGACAGGCGAAATACCCTCAGACTTCAAGAAGAATATAATAATTCCAATCCCAAAGAAAGCAGGTGTTGACAGATGTGAAAATTACCGAACTATCAGTTTAATAAGTCACAGCTGCAAAATACTAAGGCGAATTCTTTACAGACGTATGGAAAAACTGGTAGAAGCCGACCTCGGGGAAGATTAGTTTGGATTCCGTAGAAATATTGGAATATGTGAGGCAATAATGACCCTACGACTTACCTTAGATTAAGGAAAGGCAAACCTATGTTTCTAGCGTTTGTAGACTTAGAGAAAGCTTTTGACAATGTTGACTGGAATACTCTCTTTCAAATTCTAAAGGTGGCAGGGGTAAAATACAGGGAGCGAAAGGCTGTTTACAATTTGTACAGAAACCAGATGACAGTTATAAGAGTCGAGGGGCATGAAAGAGAAGCAGTGGTTGGGAAGGGAGTGAGACAGGGTTTTAGCCTCTCCCCGATGTTATTCAATCAGAGTAGGTATTAAAGTCCATGGAGAAAAAATGAAAACTTTGAGGTTCGCCGATGACATTGTAATTCTATCAGAGACAGCAAAGGACTTGGAAGAGCAGTTGAACGGAATGGGCAGTGTCTTGAAAGGAGGATATAAGATGAACATCAACAAAAGCAAAATGAGGATAATGGAATGTGGTCGAATCAAGTCGGGTGATGCTGAGGGAGTTAGATTAGGAAATGAGACACTTAAAGTAGTAAAGGAATTTTGCTATTTGGGGAGCAAAATAACTGATGATGGTCGAAGTAGAGAAGATATAAAATGTAGACTGGCAATGGCAAGGAAAGCGTTTCTGAAGAAGAGAAATTTGTTAATATCGAGTATAGATTTAAATGTCAGGAAGTCATTTCTGAAAGTATTTGTATGGAGTGTAGCCATGTATGGAAGTGAAACATGGACGATAAATAGTTTGGACGAGAAGAGAATAGAAGCTTTCGAAATATGGTGCTACAGAAGAATGCTGAAGATTAGATGGGTAGATCACATAACTAATGATGAAGTATTGAATAGAATTGGGGAGAAGAGGAGTATGTGGCACAACTTGACAAAAAGGAGGGACCGGTTAGTAGGACATGTTCTGAGGCACCAAGGGATCACAAATTTAGCATTGGAGGGCAGCGTGGAGGGTAAAAATCGTAGAGGGAGACCAAGAGATGAATACACTAAGCAGATTCAGAAGGATGTAGGTTGCAGTAAGTACTGGGAGATGAAGAAGCTTGCACAGGATAGGGTATCATTGAGAGCTGCATCAAACCAGTCTTAGGACTGAAGACCACAACAACAACAACATTCCAGTCTGTCTTTCTCTACAGTTTTTACTATCTGCAGCTACCTCTAGTATCATAGGGGTTATTCCCTGATGTCTTAACAGATGTCCTGCCATCAGTCCCTTCTCATCAGAATTTTCCACATATTCCTTTCCTCTCCGATTCTGCGTAGAACCTCCTCACTCCATATCTTATCAGTCCACCTAATTATCAATATTCGTCTGTAGCACCACATCTCAAATGGTTAGATTCGCTTCTATTCCGGTTTTCCCACAGTCCATGTTTCACTACCATACAATGCTGTACTCCAGACGTACATTCTCAGAAATTTCTTTCTCAATTTAAGGTCGATATTTGATATTAATAGACTTCTCTTGGCCAGGAACGCCCTTTTTGGCATTGCTAGTCTGCTTTTGGTGTCCTTGCTCCGTTCGTCACTGGTTATTTTACTGTCTAGGTAGCGGAATTTCTTAAATTCATCGACTTCGTGACCATCAATCCTGATGTAAAATTTCTCGCTGTTCTCATTTCTACTCTTTTTCATTAGCTTCGTCTTTCTTGATATACTCTCAATCCATACTGTGTACTCATTAGACTGTTAATTCCATCCAGCATATCATGTAATTCTTCTTCCTTCCAGTCAGGATAACAGTGTCATCAGCGAATAGTATCACTGATATGCTTTTACATTTCGTTTTAATTCCACTCTTGAACAATGCTTTTCTTTCCGTGATTGCTTCTTCGATCTGCAGAAGTAGGAGGGATAGGAGGGAAGAGTGCGCTTCTCTCTTGCATCCGTCTTAATCCAAGCACTTTGTTCTTGGTCTTCTATTCTTATTGTTCCGTCTTGGATCTTGCAGATATTGTATACCACCCGTCTTTCTCCATAGCTTACCATTATTTTCCTCAGAATTTCGAACATCTTGCACCCGTTGACCTTCTCGGACGCTTTATACAGCCGTCAAATGCTATGAGTGTGTCTTGATTTCTAGACAAACTAATCTTTCTACTCATAGAGACCTTCAATGTACTTTTTCCACCTATCCCCTCCATTTAATAGTGGTATTCTCATTGCACCGTGAATTTTATCATCCTTGCTTTTAATTTCTTCGAAGGTTGATTTGACCTTTTTGTATACTGAGTCCGTCCTTCCGCCAATAACTTTTTTTTTTTCTAAATGTGGAAATTTGTGGTAAGTTCCTATGGACCAAACTGCTGAGGTCATCGGTTCCTAGGCTTACACACTACTTAATCTAACTTAAACTAACTTACGCTAAGGACAACACACACATCCATGCCCGAGGGAGGACTCGAACTTCCGATGGGGTGAACCGCGCGAACCGTGGCAAGCCGCCTCAAACCACGCCGCTACCCGCCCAGCTCTTTTCTCGATTTCTTCACATTTCTCATGCAGCCATTTTGCCTTAGCTTTCCTGCGCTTTGTAGTTACTTCATTCTTAACTGACTTTTATTTATGTATTCCTGAATTTTAAAAACATTTTAGTACTTCGTCTGCTTGGAAGAATTCTAAGAGGTGTAGCTCATGTACAAAGGAGACCGCATACAGGACACTTGTGCGACCCATTCAGGAGTGTTTTCGATTTTCAGGATTCCTACCAAGAAGTATTAAAGGAAGGCAAGTAAGCAATTCAGAGTTGTGCGGCTAGATTTGTCATTGGTGGGTTAGATCAACACCCCAGTGTTATCGAAATATTCTGTGAGCTCTAATGGGAATCCCTAGAGGGCCGACGATGGCTTCTCGCGAAACACTGTAAAGACGTTTTAGAGAAAAAGAATTTGCAGGCGCCCGCAGAAAAATTTTACTGCCGGTTGCACCCGACTCGCATTTGGGAGGACGACGGTAAACATAAGAAAAATCACAATTCGTATGGAAGCATATGGACAGTCGTTTTTCCATCTCTCCATTTGCAAGTGGCATAGAAAAGATAACGTTTGGCAGTGGTATAAGGCAACATCCGCTATGCGCCGCATGGTAACTTGTGGAGCATGTTATGTATGTAGATGTAGAATGCAACCTAAACCCTTGATGTTTTTCAAGAGTTCCTTTTGTTCGATTGTTATATTCTTGCTTTTCACAGATTTTTGAGGAAACTAAAATACTAGTAATGTCAAGGAAGTAGTAATTCAAAGAATATTGATGAATGTGTTGAATTAATGAATGTATTTATACATATATGATAACCTAAAGCACGTTGCCTCCTCTTAAATATTATGAGGACGTGGTAAAAACCAGTTAAAATTTAAAATAAAATTTCCGAAAACATTTATAAAATTAGTACTTATTTTCTGATAGCGGCTATCGAGACAAATTCAATGATGTGTAACAGTAAGGTCTTTGAAGGTCAACGAAGGTCAAAATGGTGGCATGAACGTCCATTTACAGATGGTGTTCGAAGTGATGAACATTGGTATCAATGCAGTGCTGCAATCTTCTTATCATGGATTGAATGATATTCCTTATCACATCGGTACTTATCGAAGCACATGCTCTGACATTTCTCTCTCATATATCGTGCAAATAGTAAATATTTGTGCCATTGACATGTAAACAACATTCGACGGTTTCGCAATACAACACTACTAGGAATGCTAAGACTAGTATCGTCGAATCAAGCGAATGTGAATGATGTATGCCTTCGAAGAACCAGTCGATATGCCTCGTATTTACGAAGAATGCCAACGAAATTCAGTGAGAGGTAGAGACTTATATGGTGAAAGATGGTCTCAACGTATTCACCCTACATGTCGTACATTTAAATACGTGTCTTTCAGTTTGCGTCGATAGCCATTGATGACACCTCCTAACAGTACAACATGGATGGAATAATGACAACGCGCCAGATTGCGATTTGTATAGTGTGATAGTCCATTACTCATAAAGAGTGAACGTCATTAGTAAAATGGGCCACAAACCTTGTTGACTGCACTGTTTATGTACGATTTCGAACTAAGCCTCTTGTCTATCGTAAGCCCAAGGTGTTCTACTGAGTCACACCATGTCAGGTCCGTGGCAAAAACTGTGAATTGGCGGTTAGACATCTTCAGCGTGATAGTGACTTGCTTGGCCCTAGTTAGGATTGAGTTTCCCCTTCAAGTCTGTGCATAATTGGGTGATTCTGTCCACAAGTCTCTGGATGTGCCTGACAATACAGTTCACGTTATGGCAGTGCTTGAATAGCGCAGTGTCATCTGTTCACAGGAAGATTTCTCCTTCCAACTGTGGCTGGGCATTTGGGACGTGGAGGTGTTAGGGAGGACGTAAGGGGAAAAGGATATGGGATATGTAACTATGAATGAACTGATAGGTAGGATGTCGGTAGTGGGAGTTGAGCGAGATGCTTTCATTTGGGTTGGGTGGGGAAAGTTATGGTTGGAAGGAATGGTATATTTCAAGGATGAATTCATAGTCTGGGAGAAGAATAGGATAGCCATCACACTGGGAAAGGACACGTACGTGTTGCTGGAGACCTGGCAGTAGGCAAGGTTTCTTAGAGATGGCTGAGTTTGTAGAGTTTTTACAGACGGTGTAAGAGAGTCAAATGTTTTCTGGGTTTTTGAAGATGTGCGGTAGCTTTATGAGCTGGTATTGAAAACAAAATGGAGAAGGAAGTAGGATACATAAACTGAAGACAGTGAGATATATGTGGTTCCACGATTTTGCTGTAGTGATAAAACGTGGGAGGAGTGGATGCCCACGATATACTGGCATATGTAAGGATGGGACGGGCAAGGCTTTCTTGTCTATGAATGATGGTAGTCGGATTTAATATTCATGTACACCGATAATAATGCAGAGGAATTTTATCCGTAAAAATGGGATTGTGGGTCCACCTTGACGCAAAATACTTTAGCTGTTTATTTATATATTCCCAAACTAGTTTCAGAGACAAGCGACAAGTATCACCTCATCAGTGGATTCTAAAAGATGCAGGAATGGCATAGTTATAAAACATTGCAAAACATTATTAAATGTGTACTGTTTGGCTCCAAATATAGTTTTCTGTGGATAATTTCATAATATCTTATCTGCTATACGTCACAGCATGGTCTTACGATTGCTGCCACCCTCTCCGGCACATTTTCTGCATTTTTTTTTCTTTTTTTTTTGCCTTTTTTCTCGGCATACATCACGTCATCTGCAACTGTATGAGTAGCTGTTATTAAAAAAAAATACAAAAATGTGAACTTATGTATATCAGCATTATACAGCTGGGATTGCAGTAGTGTGTCGAATATTGTTTGATGTGTTCTACGATGTTACATAGTTTGTCTTGCACTCACGTTCGTTGGATTTTTTTTTCTTTATTGTGATTTCATTCCCCTGCCCCATACGGGCAGGGGAGGGCTGTCAGCGGCACGATCCACTGCTCTTCAGCCGAGTGACATGACAACTTAAATTAAGAAAACAATGTTACATACATAAGGCGATAAAGAGAAACTTAGAATAATGGGAGAAAATGGAGGTAAAAAATATAGACTAACATGGAGACGTTAATGGAGGACCGTTAAAAAAAGTCACCAGAAAGTTAAAAACACAGTTGGCGATTCTTCAAAACTCAGAGAAGACACTGAATGGACATGCACACGTTAAAAGTCGGCCACAGTAGTAAAAACATTCCGGAACAACACACTTAAAACCCACTTGGAACACACATGACAGAGAATAAAACTGCCAGGCGGGACCTGCCGAGGGAAAGTGCAGAGAGGATGGAAAAGGAGGGGTGAGCAAGGGGCAGCAGGGGAAGTGGTGGGATGAAGAGAGGAGGGGCATCAGTGGGTAAATGAAGAGGCAGGACATGTGGGGTGGGAAATGAAGAGGGAAGACGGGGCAGGAGGGAGTGCAGAGACACTGAAAGGAGGCACAAGAGATGGAGGGGGAGTAGGAGGGGGAAGCCGCTCTGGAGGAGGGAGGGGGAGGAGAGGGAGCCCTGAGGAGGAGGCAGGAAGATGGGGTTAGAGTTGGTAGGAAGGATAGACGTCAGGGCTTAGCTCATTATCCGGGAGGGGTAGACGGTGGACGTTGCGTTGGGAAAGGAGATGGAGGGTGTGGAGATGGAGAGAGGGTGGGATACAACGGTAAAGGTGCAGCAACTGGTTGGGGGTGGAGAGGAAGGGAAACACCAGGGGGTGAGCGGGATCAAGGCGGCGGACAATATATAGTGTGCGGATGTGTTCAAGGAAAAGGAGAAGGTGGGGTAAGGGGATGAGGTCATAGAGGATGCATGTGGGGGTCGAAAGGCGGATGTGGAAGGCGACGTGGAGCGCATGGCGTTCGAGGATTTGGAGGGCTTTATAGAAACAGGGAGGGGCGGAAATCCAAGCTACGCTGGCATAACAGAGGATGGGGCGGATCAAGGATTTGTAGGTGTGAAGGATGGTGGAAGGATGCAGACCCCACGTCCGGCCAGACAGGAGTTTCGTTCGTTGGACGACTTGCAGCTACCTTTAGACACAGAAAAATATAACTTCCGCACTTTGTTCGTAATCCAAAACATTTCCATTTCCATTAATTGACCTCAAGTGAATCTCCCTTCTATACACCCTTTATGTACTCCTTACATCTTTCTGCTTTCCTTTCCTTACTTAGGACTCGTTTTGCATCAGAGCTGTTGATATTAAGACAGGTGATCTTTTTTCTCCAAGGATCTTTTTAATTTGCCTATAGACGCCATCTGTCTTTCTCCTAATGATATACGCTATTAAATCCTTACATTTGTCCTCTAGCTATTCCTGCTTAGCCATTTTGCACTTACTGACAATCTCGTTTTTTAGACTTTGTATTTCCCTTCAACTGCTTTACATGGAGCATTTTTGTATTTCTCATTTAATCAATTAAATTCAGTATCTCTTGTGTTACCCAAGGATTTCTACTAGCCCTCATCTTTTTACATACTTGATTCTCTGCTACCTTCACTATTTTCTCTCACAAAGCTAAACATGCTTCTTCTGCTGTATTCCTTTTCACTGTTCTTGTCAATTGTTCGCTAATGCTCCCTCTGAACTCTCTACAATCTATTGTTCTTTTAGTTTATCCGGGTCCTTTCTCCTAAATTTCCTACCTTTTTGCAGTTTCTTCAGTTTTAACCTACAGTTCATACCAATAAATTGTGGTCAGAGTCCACATCTGCCTCTAGAAATGTCTTAAAATTTGAAATATAGTCCCGCAATCCCTGTCTTCCCGTTATATAATCAACCTGAAAACTTCTGGTGTCTCCAGGCCTCTTCCACATATACAACATGTTTTAAAACCACATGTTAGTGATGATTAAGTTAGGCCCTATGCAAAATTCTACAAGGAGGTTTCATCTTTCATTCCTTTCCCCGAGTCCATGTTCACTTACTGTTTTTCCTTCTCTTTCTTCTCCTACTACCGAATTCCGCCCCCTATGACTATTAAATTTTTCTCTCCCTTACCTATCTAATAATCTATTCTATCTCATCCAATCTCTTCGTCATTTGCGGCGCTAGTTGGCATATAAACTTGTACTGCTGTGGTGAGTCTGAGTTTCGTGTCTGTCATGGCCACAATAATGCGTCCACTATGCTGTTCACTGGTACAGTCATAATTTTCTAGTTCCTGCATAGTCTTCTTCCTTATGTATTTTTCAAGATTCTAGTTATTTGATGTTCATAGTGGATTATCCGCATTCCTATTTTTTCATTCATGGATAAACCTACTCATGTCTGTCCATTTAGTGATCACTGATCTTGTTTAGAAATTGTGTGCTGCTTAGTAATGTTATTTGTTACAACTGCTTATTAAGGCTGCTGTCTTGCCTATCCCTCCCTACATTAGAAATAAGGTTGTTTGTTGCATATCAAAACCTGTACTTGGGTTTCAACACATGAAAAGATGTTTTACAGATAGTGGCAGACTATATGAATAATTTTGCTAACCTTGTTCAAATCGCCCACCCCCACCAAAATAAAAAAAGAAAGAAATGCAACTGATTGCTTAACAAGATGACTTGGTAAAGCTGTTTACTGAAAGCTGCTGTCTTGCTTGACTCTCTTATAATATCCTGAGCTTCTGATTCCAGTACAGTGACATGTGCTTTTCATAACAAATGTTAGCTGTATATGAGAAATTCTGCTGAACTTCAGTGCATTTAACTGACTGTAACTGTGAATTAAGTGATTACCGATTTTAACTCAGTAAAACTGTTTATTGGAGGCTGTTGTCTTACCTACCTCCTTTTAAATATTATCCTTTGCTGTTAGTAAAAAAAAGGTTTCAGTGTAATGGCAGGCGTTTAAGGAATTAACAGCAGCTTTGAGACATTGAGCTAATTTCTCTGTGAACTAACCCCTGCAACTGACCATTGAGTCAGTATTGGTTGTTTGTTGAAGTTCTATATCCTGATATCTGTTTGATGGTATATAATTAAAATAATGGCAAGCGTGAAAACAGTATTTGTTTGATATTGGTCTTAATAAAAATGTTTCCTTTTGCTCTAAACCTGTTAAACGTTATAAAAACCATGCAGGGACTTCAGTCTTTCCATTAGGGGACATCTCCCGAACCTTCTCACCTCGGTGTCACCCGTCTGCCTAATGGACACCGGCACGGGCTCAGAGTGTTCGGTCTGAGATCTGGATGCCCTATGGAGGGGGAAAAATAGCTGAGTGAAGTATTCTAAGATGTAATTAAAAGGGTGTCATGTGACGCCAGCCAGGATCAAGTGCCGAGAACAATATGAAGAAAAGAATTTGTAACCTGACTGCTCGCGATGAACGGGAAATTCGCTTTCGAGTCTCGGTGTGGCACAAATTTTCATTATCGTCAGCTGTTATATAGCTGATTGTTGTCCATATTCGCAACTGCGAGTATATTTTATGTATTTCATAACGACTGTACTCGCCGCAGTGCCTGTTCCTTCAAACATGGATATGCATGTCCGAAGGAACAGTGCGCCGTACTTCTGAAGAACGGAGGTATTGAAGTATAGTATTCATTGGCCGACACCGGGAAACGACTTTCAATTAAAATGTGTGTGCCACAGGAATATACATGTGTATGTACGAGTGCAGTGTTGCAGACACATGGTTGACTATACATGGAAATTTGGGTCTGGACGCGAGCTGTGCTTGGATCACTTAATGGAAGGCGATCGCTCACTATAAGTGGGATAACCGTGTTCCAGCCAGGATCTGGACAAATTTTCATTGTCGTCATTCCATTATACAGCTGATGGTTGTTCATATTCGCAACTGCGAATACATTTAATGTACTGCATTAAATGGCCTTTTACGAGGTAATGGACTGAAAAAGTCCATTTCATGCAGTTCCACACCCAATTTTCGCTCGGATACTTGTTGAAACGTACCTGCGTTCACTGATAAAGATTGCTGTAGCGCTTGAAAGCCATTAACTGGGCGTGCCACTAGTCTCCACTCCGTATCGGTTAGGATTCAAAGCGGACACTGTTCTTACATGCTATTAAAAAACGATCATAGCCACGACTAAACATGATAGTTCGTTTCTGCCATCCTGTCACGTCTCTATATTATCCATATTGAGCCATCCATACACGCCACTGTACTGCTGTGACTTCCGTCAGTGGTGTAGTGTCACATGACTGCCTCCTACCATCTCTATATCATGTACAGCACTCCAAAGCAACCAGACTGTTCTTTTAAAACGGTGACTATATGACACGTGCGTGGCTCGTGTTCGTGCCATATCTCATTTGACATCCTGTTTTTACTTTACTACCACCTCGTTACGTTAATTTGAATTACTGGTGTCACTGAGTTGCCGCCTTGCCTTCCCGTGAGGGGCAGCAGCGGCGCTTATCGATATAAGCCCTATGTGTTATCTTTGCTGACTGCTATTACTTCCCGGTTGTCGTGTGTTCGGAGTTCGTTCGGTTCTGCCAGTGAGTTGGGAGGCGCTAGCAGTGCAGTTCGGACCTGGCAGTGTTTGACTTAAGACGCGGCAGAAGTTCAGTCGGGGCGCGACTGCAGTGAGGTCCGGACAGCCCTGACTCGCCCGACGGTTGCCGATACATATCACTTGAGTGAGGACCACCTTGTTTGGTCGTCGGTAGGTCGTCTGGTCGGACGACGTGTATGTTGCCCGGCGATCGCTTATGGGTTGTGCCTGCGTGTGCCGGCTCGTGATTCGTCCTTGTTATTGCACAGTCGCAACCATTAGTATGGTCTAGTCCTTCGTGCAAATGTTCGTGAAACTGTGTGTAGCTTGTGATGTCGACTGCTCAGTTATTTTAGTGCTGTCTCCGTGCTGATGTGTGGCAGTCGGTCAGTTGGCGTGGAGCAGCGAGGAACTCTCCACGGGGTGTAGTTTGGCCGGGCCCGCTGGCGGTCTCTACGCAGTGTCGGACTGTGTGGGGCTATTCCCATTGCTACGAGGTCCGTGGCTCACCGACCCTGTGCACGAAAGTTGAGTTTGGATTTAATTTACCAGAAAGTCAAGACTGTTCATATTGTGCCATTTGGTTCTTGTTGTTGGCTGTTGGGACATTCCCGCGAGCAGCAACGTGTGTGTTCGAGTTGGAGAAGGTTTAGCCACCGTCCGGTGGAGTCCAACTGTATTTGGTTATTTGCAATTGAAGTGCACCAGCGGAATTTTCAGCCTTGTGGCCGTTAACGTTCCGGTTACCTGCCCTCTCCGTTGACGTAAATTTAGCCAGTTTCCTTTCCTCACCGTGTTGTCGCTGTCCAGCACGATGTGTAGTTCCACAGCTTAATGTATGCCTGGTTGTGGGCGTCCATACCTTTTACGTTTTGCATTGAACTCCCGGTTGTGTGCTGATTGAGTGGAGCGCAAGTTACCTTGTTGGTGAGTCCGTTGACTGTCTGTTGGTTGGGTTGTCGTCGGATCGAGAATGGTTGGGCGTACTGCCTGTCTCACCTAAGTGAATGTTAGGACTTCAAGTGCTGGCCGACCCCCGAAACTTCTGAACGCCGTTAGCTGCACTGCCTTTTCTTATTTTCTGTTGTGTCTATTTGTATGGCTCATAGACGATGGTTTTGAGTTAAAATTGAATTGTTTTTAGTGGTGTTTTATGTCATGGGCCTTCAGCCACATTAAAATAAAAGTTCTTTTCTTGTCAAGTGTTAGACTGTTTGGGGCCTTCAGCCTAATTGAAGATAAGGCCTTCTGCCTTGTGTTTTTTATTTAATTTTACCTTGAGTCTTGAATCATCGGCCTTCAGCCGTCTTTAAATTAAGGTTGTTGCTTTTCAAATGTTAGATTTTTGGGCCATCAGCCAAATTATAGAACTTACTTAACGTGAGGCTTTCTGCCTTCTAAATATTCTCTTTGGCCTCTGAATTTAGATTTAATTGCTTTTAGCCTTTAAAAAAAATTAAAGTGGTTGTCCCCTTAAGGCATAAGATAGTGTGGCGTATTTAGCCGATAACTAAGGTCAGGAATTTGTACTGTAATGTTTGGTCGAATAAATAAAGTTATATGTGTTCGAGTGTAACTGACAGCCGCTCATTTTGGCTTCTTCCCACAGTTCTAACTACCTGTCCGGTGACCTTATAATAACGATTGTCAAACGATGTGGTCGGATGGTAAAGTAAAAGACTGGAAACCGAAAGCTCGAGGGAACGAATGCAGGTCGACCAATAGATTTTCCAGTCTGTCTTTAATTTAGCATTCATGTCTCAATGATGTGCAGGATCGCCAAAAAGACACAAGGTTCGAGTAATACTTTAAGCTGTAGGTTCCCCTTTCCTAGGTGGATTGCTCGAGTAGGCCGAGCGTCGTTCAATTGAAAGACTTGGACCAGAACATTGAGTCACAGGAAATTATTTTTAATGAGAGTTACTAATAAAAGTCTCGACTGGCGGACGCTTAACTGCGGGTGGTAGGGTGTGCTGTTCCAGTGACACAGACTTCAGCACGTCGTCGTAACTATGGCAACCGTACACTTGCAGCTAGGTCACCCAGCGGCGGCCGGTGGGCAGGCTGAGCTCAGACCCACCCGGCCCGGCCGCTGCGCGCCTGAACCCTCCAGAAGTGGTGCCCCGCGGCCGCTTCCTCCGAGTCATCCCAGAAATGGTTATTTAATTTGGCGTTCTTGCGCGCTGCCAGTGTCTTTTTCGTCGCACTGCTCGTTTTGGGCCGCGATCGCCGGCGATAAAGCGGCTGCCGGTCACGAGCCAGCGCCGTAGCGGGTCCGAGCTCCGGCGTGGCGTGGTGTGGTGTGGTCTCGACACGAGCGGGCAAAAAGTTAATGGCGGCCGGCGCTTAATATTTCACTGGGTGACATCATCGCCCGCGGCTGCGGAGCATCCGCCTGCTTCCCGTTAGGCCACATCCAGAGCACGCGCCTCCGTCTCCCCTCTGCAGGAAGCTGCCTCAACTCGCAATCGTCCCCAAAAGGTGTTCTCCTTACTAGCCGATGCCTGTATGTACACTTAGGTAACTCCGCCACTTCCAGAATAAAGAAACGAAAAACTGTTATAATCTTTGTCATTAGGTATCTGAACAAGAACTGACATCAAAATCAGCTCCAACGACTTTGGTGTCCTGTTTAAGACATCTGAATTGTATTCGAGATGGGAGAGGTTCGAATCCGCGACTGACCATGATTTCAAGTTATACAGGGTGTCCGAAAAGTCTTTCAATGATTACAGAAATTGATAACTCAGGCTAGAAGTAAGATACAAATATGAAACTGGTGTCCAATTGTTTACAAACTATCAAAGTTTTTTTCACACATCAGTAAACTTCCACATGAGCATCCTTGGTAGCACGTAGCACATCTAGGCGATATTTAATTTCCGTCCACACATTAGCCAACATCACTGGAGGGATCGATTCAACGACTGTGGTTATCCGTTGCCGCAGGGTTTCAAGATCTGGTACACGTGTTCGGTAGACCTCGTCCTTGACATAACCCCATAAAAAGAAGTCTAATCGGGTTATGTCAGGAAAGCGTGGAGGCCAAACCGTTGGCCGATCACGACCAATCCATCGCCCAGGAAAGGTCATATCGAGATAGGCACGGACGTCCAACCCCCAATGAGGCGGTGCACCGTCTTGCTCAAATAAGACATCGGGGTGATACTGCAGATGTGATGGTAGCCTCAGCGAAGAAGAATGGCCCGATAATTCGATCGTGCAATAGCGCGCACCAAACATTCACCTTTGGACTGCCTCTGGTGCACTCCATGACCTCGCCAGGGGGTTGTGAACCCCACATGCGCACATTATGGCGATTCATTACTCCACTGACAAAAAAGGTCTCTTCGTCGGAAAAGGCAATTCGTCTGAGATAACCATCATCGTCCTCAATACGTGATAGCATTTCGACCGCGAAGTCATATCGACGTGTACTGTCATTGGGCAACAAGGCCTGAACGATGTGCACTTTGTATGCAAGAAACAATAAACGTTTGTGTAAAATGTCATGGAGAGAGCTTTTTGGGACCTGTAATTCACGTGAGGCCCTGTGCACCGATTTCTTCGGACTTCGTAGAAAGACTGCCTTACAGCTTCCACCCTGTCTGCTGAGGTTCTTGTTCGACCAGACCTCGGAAGGTCAGCAACCGATCCTGTGTTCTTGAACTTCTCATACCAGGCTTTAATGCTCTTGACATCGCGTGGATTCCTTCCAAAGGTTGTCTGGGAGTGTCTCTGCACTGTGGTTGGTGATCGTGTCTCATGGTACCACAGGACACACTGTGCCTTCTCCTGATTGGTTAACATGGCTTCTTGGGCACTGCACCTCATCCACTACTTACGTACTGCGAATCGAAAACAGAAAAAACCTTTGATAGTTGTAAACAATTCGACACAAGTTTCGTATTTGTATCTTACTTGTAGCATGAATTATCAATTTATGTAATCAGGGAAAGACTTTTCGGACACCCTGTACTGCTGTGCAAAACTTGAGCGCGCAGTGGATGAAGTAACATCACTTTGTAAGGACTCTGTGAAAATTAATGAATATGCGGGAGTATGTTGATGAGGTCTCCCAGTCGTGCACTGCATGCTTGACGCCGTGTGAAGTGAGGTCAGTGTACGCCTAACTACGGCACCAAATGGAGCTGGCCAGCTACAAGAAGCAGTTGAAGGAACGGGGAAAGACAGTGTGCGTCATTCACCGAGCAGTTACGGTGCTCTGTGGTGGTTCATTGCGACATGGCCTGGAGTCAACATCTGGATGGTTTCATACAGGGAAGAACGATCGGGGTACCTGCAAGAAGGACGAATTGTGACGAGTTAAGCCAAGAAGTTTGGTACTGCTCACAGCATTGTTTCACGCACGTGGGGACTGTTCCCAATAATAGGCACTGCAGCCCGCAGGAGAGGAGGTGGTCGACCACGGTCAACAACAGTAGCAGGTGGCCGCTACATTGTGCAGCAGGCAAGAAGGGACGGAAGTCAGATAACGGGTGCAGCTGCAACTGCATTTAACGGGACTGCAGGGTTCGCTGTTTCACGCTCTACGGTGAGAGGGCGGATACACCGTGTTGGTTTCCTTTCCCGACGTCCAGGACGTTCTGTTCCGTTGACACACCCACATCGCCGGCACCGTTTTTGATAGTGGTAAAAGCATAGGGTTTCGACCAACGAGAAATTAGGTCGCATGCTGTTCTCGGATAAGAGCACATTCAGTCAGAGTAGGGATTCTGGACGTGACAGGTGGGAATACGTAATGCATCCTGGAACATTGTCGAACATGATTATTTTCGGGTTACAGGTGTTACGATTTGGGAAGGTATGATGTTGCATGGGCATACTGATATCCAAATCTGTGAACACGGTACATTCACCGGCCATTGTGCCACTGTACTCCTTCTCCATGTGCGTCTTTTCAGAAGTATATTTCGTCAAGACTCAGTTTATATGGATGACAATGAACCCATCGAACAACGGATGTGGGGGAGCTCTTGGAACAAGAAGATATTCGGTGAATAGGCAGGCCTGACCGTTGCCCCGATTTAAATCCAATGGATCACGTGTGGGATGAGTTGGGAAGGCGTACTGCAGCACGTCCGCATGCACCCTGGTTGGTACGAAGTAAATAAAAGACCACCCAGTAGTTGTCAGCAACGCTGCTGGAGGAATGGAAAGCTCTACCACAAAGTCTCTTGAGCAACCTCTTGACCAGCATGGAATCATGTTGAAGAGTATGCATTGCCGTCCTTGGTATTCACAAGTTCTGTTAAGAACCATGTCCAGCCTTCTCTAATGTCCAGAGTCCATTTTAAATCACAGTGACTCCAGAGTAGTTATTGCCTTTGACTAGAAGTGTCATTTATGTGCGTCTCATCGCGTTCATCATTCAGTTACTTTCTGTACCATACTGTAGCAGCTCTTTTTAAGAATGGTCCAAGTTTAATCGATCTGTGTCACTTAGCAGTGACACGTCGTGTGAAGGTTACTTTCGTCCTTTAGTTTTGCATGCCATTGTATTTACTCTGCCTGTAGACACCTCGACTGTCATCAAGCGTGATCGGAATCAACTTAGCATGATGGGACCATGAAAACATGAACGAAATCGATACACGCTGGGATAGTCGATTGACGTGTCGTCACGCATTGCCATAGGAGTGAAAATTTTGCGAGTGTAAGTGCTTTTTGTTGGACATCGTTATTGTTTTGTTATAATGTACTTGAGCCGTGCTGCGGCTCGCGTTGGTGCTGTTGTAGGTTTCCGTCCTCTGTTGGAGGCCAGACGGTATCGTTTAGTTCACATGGTTGCGGTTGTTGGTATTCTTCTTGTGTTGATTGGCGCCACTCGATTTCACAAGCGTTGCTTGTTCGCTAGTGCCAGCAGCGGCGTTATCGATATGTAGTAACTGTGGCTCTATCTTTGGGGTGACGTCATTGTTCTTCCAGGTCAGGTGAGTGAGCAGTTCGGTTGAGGACTCCGGAGGAGCCAAGAGGGCAGTGCGAGAACACGCCGGGACCGCTGGCGGCACACATTCACTGCTGGGTAGAAGGGCTGTGGTCGCGGGGGTACACCACCTAGTCGTCAGCCGGGTCCAACAAGCTTTAAGTTGAGTGGATTTTAATCCTAGCAGTGAAACCTCCACCATTGTGAGATCTCGCGATTATCCAGTGACTTGGTTTCGTGTTGCTGCTCACAGAGTCGCTGAAACGAAGAGCAGCGAGTAGAGTGCTTGGGGACGGTGAATCTAATTAGCTTTCCTCGGCTTCTTGTTACTAATTGCTGCATTCTATGTGCTATTATTTGTTAAGTTCAACTGCCCCAGTGACCTGCCCTGGAGGTTAGTGTTTGTAACAGCAGTGTACGTTTCCACGCTTTGCCGCTGCTGTCTGGAAAGGCGTGTAGTTTTGACAGCTTCCTTGATTTGTATGTCGGTTGGTGTTTCTTCTACTCTGGTAGTAGAGGTTCCTTTCTCCTTTCAGACGCTGCTCTAAACACAGCATTCTGAGGACGTAGTGCTGACTGCCGGTTCCGGCTTCGGCGTGGTGTTCCATCGTTGCATTGGTTATCGGACATTAGGTAGCTTCAGCTGATCATCATTAGTCATTCGTTAGACTGCCACTAGTCTGAGTTACCATCTTGTGAAGTGAATGCAACTCTTGGCTGCTTTTCTCATCGCTCGTGAAAGTGTTTTTGGCCTGACCTACTCAGAGGTCGATTCCTGGAGCACCTTCTGTGACTAGCCCTTGTGTTTTATTATTGTGTTATTATTTTATTATTGTATTATCAAGTTACCATCATTTGTCTCACCTGTTTGGTGATCAGTTGCCTGTATTTTAAATTAACTTTTGCTGTTGCGTTGCTGTTTGAGAGTGTGTTTGTTAAATATTTTTAATAATTGCCATACTTGGCGTTAAAGACCTTCAGCCGTAGCTGTCGCCACTTGTCTAAAAATTCTAATGTGGCAATTGAATTTTGGCAGTTAACCTTTAAGACTTTTATGACTTGTTTTCAATATTTTAAGAACTGTAGTTCGTAAGTTGCAATAAGTTAAACAATTTTTAATTTATTGCCATTAAGGCCTTCAGCCGTGTCGTTACTTGCCTTAAAATTTTAATTTGGCAGTTGTATTTTTGCAGCGAGCTTTAAGACCTTGGTCACTTGTCTTTTATATTTTAATAACTGTAATTGTAAGTTGCAGCAAGTTTAATCAATTCATAATTTATTGGCATTAAAGCCTTCAGCCGTGAAACAATTTTTAAATTATTGCCATTATTTTAATTTGTTGTTGATGTTTAAATAAATTGTGTGGTTGCCGGCCGGAGTGGTCGTGCGGTTCTAGGCGCTACAGTCTGGAGCCGAGCGACCGCTACGGTCGCAGGTTAGAATCCTGCCTCGGGCATGGATGTGTGCGATGTCCTTAGGTTAGTTAGGTTTAATTAGTTCTAAGTTCTAGGCGACTGATGACCTCAGAAGTTAAGTCGCGTAGTGCTCAGAGCCATTTGAACCAAATTGTGTGGTTAAAAGAAAGCCAACCAATAGTAACTGATGACGGCGCCGTCCACAACCGTAACCGAATCCTTCCTTCCTTGACCACCAGGCCTCAGTACAATACTTCCACGTTGCCTCTATGTGTTTTTGTGGATTACGTGTATATGGCGATTATAAAATGAAATACGTGTGGTGCGTTAATTTCCAACCAGACCACGACACAGTTAATATCAGTCACCGCCCTTTCGACTGTACATTTGCAGCAACTACTTACTATTCTCACAGCAACAGGTACCTGGAAGTGTTAAATACGCCGGTAGCAAGGGACTGTCGAGTAACACGCCGCAAAGTTAGAAATACACTCTCGTGTTTTCTGAAAATATCTCTGTGAAATAATAAATTGCACTGTACACAGCAAAACGGTTAATCAAACATTTATAGCAAGAAGTAATTCTCGATTGTTCATTATTGGAGGAGTAAGTTCAGAATATTATGGTACCTAGTACCGTAACAAACCTTCTAAAAACCGGATCCACACTGTCAGATAACACTTTCCTATGCAAGAGGCGCAGTTCAGAATTTGTTGTGTTACACAAGTTCCTTAGCCACACTGTTACAAACCTCTCAGTAATAAGATGGCGTTTACATAGACACTGCAGGCGACAAAGTTTTTCACTTGTTATTGCATACAGCGCACGTCTGTAGAAATACTTTGTTTAATTTCATACAATGTTCAAGCCACATTGCAACAAAATTTACAGCGTTTGCATTAAGACATTAACTATAACGAAATTTACAGTCCAGTACCATAATGTCTCACTACATACTCACAAGTTCGGAACATTTAGGAGTGGAGCACATAAAGAATCTCACAAAAAACCCTACTTTTTGCAATTCAAATCCGAATGAAGCTAGATTCTTGAAAGAGAGTTTTCAATTTTATCATAAGAATACATTTTTATTTATTTAATTCACTTTAAACCGTTTCCGCGCATTCATATGACGTAAAAAAGAATTTTTCGTCTACATTTACACCAACTGTAAGTCATCGTATATCGACAACGGAAAACGATTACGGGGTAAAAAGAATTCTTTGTCACTCTGTTCATTTATCTACCTTCATGCAAGACGATTTGTACAAGTTTAAAGAATAAAAGTGGCGAGCTTGAAAAAGCTCCCTGAGAAACGTATATTTGCACGTAAAATTCAAGCCAAGCAAGATTTTTTTGAAACGGTTAAAACCTTAGAGCAAGACCCGACATACCGATGGGAGAAATGTGACCTACGTGTCGCTCCAGTCCAGAGGTATTTAAGGATGACTGTTTTTTGCATGTAAAGTCTGAACGAGAGTGCACAGGCAAATGGTGCCATTAGCTGAGCATTAATTTAACCCCAATTAAAATCTTTTGCAAAAGAAATTAATCGATTCGCACAATTTGCTGGGGCGCCAGCTCCTGTTCGTAATTCAAGCTAATACAGTGTAACATAGTTACAGTAAGACAAATGCTCTAACGGCTGTACAAATGCCCGTAAGTAGGGGGTAAACGAAAAACTTCTCATCCCATGTTCGTAGCTCAAATAGGAACCGATCGCAAACATCTCGCGTTTGCATACATATTTACTACAGCGCTGCCGCGCTGTAACGATAACTTATTGCGACGCAGTTACGGGAACAAACTCATGGCAACTACGGATATAGGCAGCCCAAAAACTATAGAAAGTTCAGAAGAAGGAGCGATGAAAAAGTTTCCTTTTGAGGGCGTTGCTGTAGCGCATATGCAACGTAGCGCGACTCCGATGCGGGTATACTTTCCTCGACCAACTTCTGTTGAAAAAATGCGGAAATTGTTGTGAGACATCGTGAAATATTCAGCCCCTATAAAGTCATGAAGTTGCGATAGGTGGCGGCCGTATATGCAGCCTTCAGTGTCTGTCATTAAATTTCTTTTGGCGGAAAAGTAGAGCATCGCACATGCTGATAGGCGCTTGGAGAATGTCTGCGAAGACGTAGCAGTGAACAAAAGCACGGTGAGTCGTTGGGCGAGAGTTCGGTCGTTATCGCAACACGGTGCAAATTTTTGTGTCTTCCGCACACAGCTGTGACTCCTGCAATGTCGGAACGTGCGGACACTCTCATTCTGTGTGATGACGGATCACAATCAGACACCTCGCTGCTCACTGGACGTCTCTGTTGGTAGTGTTGAACATACTGATCTGCCACTTGAGGTACTCAAAGGTATGTCCCTGCTGGGTTCGTCTAACAGAAGACCATGAAGAGCAACGAAGGACCATATGTACGAAACTGGTTCCGCGTTACAAAGTTGATCATGACAGCTTTTGTCGAATAACGTCACAGCCAATGAAAGATGCATTCATCACTTCGAACGGAAACAGAACGGCAATTCATGGAGTGGGGCCTCACCACCTCTTCTTCGAAGGATAAATTCATGACGATAGTCTTCTGGGACACTGAAGGGATTATTCTGTTTGATGGCCTCCCTCACGGTCCAACGATCAACTCTGAAGTGTATTGTGCTACCCACATGAAATTCAAGAAACGATTTCGGCATGTTCTTCGCCACAAAAATACAAACGAATTTCTCCTTCTCCGTGCCAGTGAAAGACCTCACACAAGCCTACTCACCCGAGAGGAGCACACAAAAATTCACTGGACTATTGTTCCTCCTCCACCCTACAGCCTTCCGACTTCCATTTGTTGGGGCCAATCAAGGATGCACTCTGCAGGAAGTAGTACGTGGGTGATGGAGGGGTCCTGATACAACAAGACTCTGGTTCTGATGTCGACCAGTAGAGTGGTACCGTGCAGAGATATGGACTCCAACCCGTTGCATTAAACGGACATTATATTGATAAGTAGGGTTTTGTAGCCAAAAGAGTTTAAAATGAGATGGTGTAAGAGGTATGCGCTATATGCGCTGCTTGCAATAGGCAAGGCATAGGAGAGTCTCTGACCAGAGATCAGTATGTAGTTAGTTGTTGCTCGTCGCTAGTCGGCAGTTGTCGACAGTAGTCTGCGTGAGTCGGCAGTAGTCGGCGCGTGTGTGCGCGTGTCTGCGCTTGTCTGCAGTCTGCCCTGGTCGGGACTCTGGAGGATGAGTATTATTGTAGAAGGTAAAGAAGCAGCCTTGCGCATATCTAGTAATGTATGTTAACTGTCATCCAATTTCTTTTAAAAAATGCCCCAATAATAATTTTTGTAATATAAAGTAATTTTTTTTAAAAAAAGAGCATTCATTTCAATCTAAAGAATGTATCCAATGGATGATTATTCCTTTCAAGAATCACAAAATATATAGGCCAGCATTGCACGGAGCTGTGCCGAAATTTTTTTAGATAAGAGCAGATATATTCGCAGTTCTTATTGAGGTAAGAATTTTGCTTTTTTTAATTCAGAGTACAGGGCCGTGGCGCAGCGCTGCTGTCGTCATAAAATTTACCAGGTTATTGAATTTTTATTTTTTGGTTTAGGAATTTTTCTGTTTCGAACTTAACATTAAATGAGAAAAGAATTTTGTAGGAACATTAAATGTGAATGCATTTGTGCACAGAGATTATAACTGGGAGCCAATTTTGTTCAGAGGTTACAATATTTAAAATTCATTTAATTTAATATTTCTGTAGGGAGGTTACACTTGGTTCATATTTTAATTTAAAAAAATTCTGTGGGGAGGTTACAATGGTGTATTGAATCCTGAATAAAACTAACCTGCTTTTCAGAAAAAAATATGCTGCATTACTTATTTGAGGCCCCCTCGAGTAAGAACCGACATATAGTCAAAGAGACAAGTGTGGCTTTCATGTCTTTCCGATGTGCATGCCGCAAATGCGGAAACGTGAACTCTGACGACGCTATTACCAAATGCTTCAAACGGCACCAACGTGCTGTTACTATTTTCTTGGGTGCCGAAGGACAAACACCGGTAGACATCCATCGGGCCGGCCGGTGTGACCGAGCGGCTCTAGGCGCTTCAGTCTGGAACCGCGCGACCGCTACGGTCGCAGGTTCGAATCCTGCCTCGGGCATGGATGTATGTGATGTCTTTAGGCTAGTTAGGTTTAAGTAGTTTTAAGTTCTATGGGACTGATGACCTCAGATGTTAAGTCCCATGGTGCTCAGAGCCATTTGAACCATTTGAACATCCATCGGAGAATGAAGAATATGTATGGGGCAGCGTGACTATCGAAAATCACCGTTGTGGAATAGTGCGATAATGGTAGCTGCTCCTTTAAGATACCGCGCTTCCCCACATTGCGAAAGTGGTAAAGCGGAAGTTGCGCCACTTTAAGTGTAAGAGACTCGAGCATCCGCCCTTAGTCCTGATCTCTCCCCATGCGATTGTCACCCCCTCGGTCTCTTAGAAAATGTCTTGATGGCTCGACGACTCCTGTGGGACGAGGATGTGCACCAGGCAGTTACGGACTTCTGCACACAGCAGGACGTAATGTTTTGCCAAAGGAGTATCTTCAACCTGGTACACCGGTGGGATAATTGCCTCAGTTTTCACTGGGATTTTGCCTGATTGCTCTACCGATTCTGGACTGTACTTCCTTTAAAAGGGAACTTTTTGATCTCTCCTTTTCATAGCACCGTAAATTAGACGAATTTAATAAAGTGTGAGTAGTGGATAGCGTACATCCAAATATTAAGAAGAGACTGTGACTAAAACAGGCGAATCTATGTCAGTGCATAATTCATCCCCATAGTGGCAATGTTTCATAGTCAAGGTTATTGTTCAGTATTAAGAAAGGGCCGCAAAATACACTCCTGGAAATTGAAATAAGAACACCGTGAATTCATTGTCCCAGGAAGGGGAAACTTTATTGACACATTCCTGGGGTCAGATACATCACATGATCACACTGACAGAACCACAGGCACATAGACACAGGCAACAGAGCATGCACAATATCGGCACTAGTACAGCGTATATCCACCTTTCGCAGCAATGCAGGCTGCTATTCTCCCATGGAGACGATCGTAGAGATGCTGGATGTAGTCCTGTGGAACGGCTTGCCATGCCATTTCCACCTGGCGCCTCAGTTGGACCAGCGTTCGTGCTGGACGTGCAGACCGCGTGAGACGACGCTTCATCCAGTCCCAAACATGCTCAATGGGGGACAGATCCGGAGATCTTGCTGGCCAGGGTAGTTGACTTACACCTTCTAGAGCATGTTGGGTGGCACGGGATACATGCGGACGTGCATTGTCCTGTTGGAACAGCAAGTTCCCTTGCCGGTCTAGGAATGGTAGAACGATGGGTTCGATGACGGTGTGGATGTACCGTGCACTATTCAGTGTCCCCTCGACGATCACCAGTGGTGTACGGCCAGTGTAGGAGATCGCTCCCCACACCATGATGCCGGGTGTTGGCCCCGTGTGCCTCGGTCGTATGCAGTCCTGATTATGGCGCTCACCTGCACGGCGCCAAACACGCATACGACCATCATTGGCACCAAGGCAGAAGCGACTCTAATCGCTGAAGACGACACGTCTGCATTCGTCCCTCCATTCACGCCTGTCGCGACACCACTGGAGGCGGGCTGCACGATGTTGGGGCGTGAGCGGAAGACGGCCTAACGGTGTGCGGGACCGTAGCCCAGCTTCATGGAGACGGTTGCGAATGGTCCTCGCCGATACCCCAGGAGCAACAGTGTCCCTAATTTGCTGGGAAGTGGCGGTGCGGTCCCCTACGGCACTGCGTAGGATCCTACGGTCTTGGCGTGCATCCGTGCGTCGCTGCGGTCCGGTCCCAGGTCGACGGGCACGTGCACCTTCCGCCGACCACTGGCGACAACATCGATGTACTGTGGAGACCTCACGCCCCACGTGTTGAGCAATTCGGCGGTACGTCCACCCGGCCTCCCGCATGCCCACTATACGCCCTCGCTCAAAGTCCGTCAACTGCACATACGGTTCACGTCCACGCTGTCGCGGCATGCTACCAGTGTTAAAGACTGCGATGGAGCTCCGTATGCCACGGCAAACTGGCTGACACTGACGGCGGCGGTGCACAAATGCTGCGCAGCTAGCGCCATTCGACGGCCAACACCGCGGTTCCTGGTGTGTCCGCTGTGCCGTGCGTGTGATCATTGCTTGTACAGCCCTCTCGCAGTGTCCGGAGCAAGTATGGTGGGTCTGACACACCGGTGTCAATGTGTTCTTTTTTCCATTTCCAGGAGTGTATGTCTATGCGCAGGTGAAGCCTACTGAACGCGTGGTATATAATTTGCAATGACGACTGACGTTAAGGGATTTAGTCCATTTGCATGACTCATACGACTAGTTTTCCAGAACTGTAGCCCTCAGTGGACACAGCTGATTATGAATAGCTGCTTGCACGGTAACTAACAGGAACATCGACAGTCATACAAAAAAAGCAATTCAGTGTACAGCAATGAGTGGGTGTTATAGGGACCTTTGGAGGAGTTATTAGAAGATGCCGGAGCGTCAAGTCAGTTATAAGTAACAGTTAATTTGGGATGAACTACGACAGACTGGTAAAAATTTAAATACCCACGAAACCTTGGATTAGAATAGGTAGCTTCATCAACAAAATAAATGCATGTTACTACTGTTCAAACATGCTACTAGTGTTTAGTTAAATATGCGTCTCAGAAAAGGAAAGTGTTGTTCAGTCATACTTTTTATGTCACTTGGTAGTTGGTCAAAGATTTTTGTCGCTGCACATTGAATGTCTTCGTGAGCTACTGACAGATATAGTAATGAAGATCGAAGGTCCTTTTTCTCCTCTATTGGAAATGCTGTAGCCATTACTGTTCTTTTCAGATTGTGATGGATTATTTATGACGAATTCACTAGCGATAATGTACACTTATGTCAACAACAAAAAAATGTTATCGCAACACCAAAAAAAAGTAGTGCACATAAACCTAAGTTGGTAGACGTGTTTCTACACGTGAAAGGTGATATCTGTTCAGATTTCGTGCCACTCGCTTAAGGATGGCGCTAGTAGCGCCACTATGAGGATGCAAGTCAGGTTTGCTTTAAATACAAGCTTAACTGTCGTGGACGTTAGTTACCTTTGAGACGGCGCGTGGCGAGTTGATGTTAATAAAGAATGCTTTTAAGGCGACAAAGACGTCATTATCAACACCTCACTGAGTTTGAACGAGATGATGTAATAGGGCTACGAGAAGCTGGATGTTCCTTCTGAGTACTGCATGAAGATCTGGCAGGAATGCAGCCACTGTACATGATTGCTGGCAGCAGTGGTCACGAGAATGTACGGTCACAAGAAGACCGGTCTCCGGACGGCCACGTGGCACTACCGGGAGAAAGACCGTCGTGTTCGGCGTATGGATCTGGCGCATCGTACTGCATCTGTAGTAGCAGTTGGAGCAGAAGCTGACATTGCAGTGAAACAACGATTTGTTACAAATCTGTTATTTCAAGGACAGCTCCTAGCCAGATGCCCTGTAACGCGCATTCCAAGGAGCCCAAACCACGGTCGTTTGCGCCTTCAATGGTGTCAAGCGAGAGCTTATTGGAGGGCAGAGTGAAGACTGTTGTGTGTTATGATGACAGCTGGTTCTGCCTCGGTGCCAGTGATGGCCGTATGTAGATTAGGGGGCCAGTTGAGTGCCTGCAACTAATCATCGGATTAATGTATCAGCATTTCATATCTACAATGGCATATCTCGCGCTTACATTGGCCTAAGATCCTGCAATGCTAATCACTTAAATATGTTATCTAGACAAACGTATTCGCGAAATTTCGTTACTCTACATTAACCATTTTCTGGCACTGCAAATTTTTCTCGTCAATCTGTATTGTGCAGTCTGAATGACTAACGCCTAACTAGTGAACAGTGGCTTAAAGATGACTGTCAGTAAACTCCACATTTTTGCCCAATCGATACTTTCTTCCCAAGTATTGAATTAGGTCAGAAAATTATACCGTAAATCAATGTGTGCAGATGTTTAAGATACGTGAATATGTTGATTTTTTTTGGTTCCGAAAAGTAGTTTGAGAAACTCTATGAAGTTTTTCTTCTTCTTAAAGTTTTCATCATTATGTAAACCCAAAAATATCTGTGGATGCTACCATACTAATTGACTCCTTTGCATACGCTACATTAATTGTTGGTGTAATTTTGTTTGTTGTACGGAAATGAACGTACTGCAAATTGTGGTACACTTGCAGAAAACCAATCATTCTTCGCAAAGTAATTATAACAATTCCATCTGTAACCCTATCTCTAATGTAAAAATTCGTAACACTTCCGTCATCTACAAAAATTACCTACTTTCCTCGTTCCATTTTTTTCAGTCTGAGGGTCATTCACATATTCAAAAGTTAGGAAATAACTGCAGAATTATTGTTAAAAAATGTATGCCGAAAATCCCCTGCTCCGTTTGAATTACAATAGGTACCGGAACCGAGCATTAAAAACATTAACAACATTAAAAACAATACCGAGAAATTCATCAAATTATTTGGTAAAATAATTGGAATCGTGAAGAAAAGGTAAAGAAGAAAACTATGCGAAAACTATGAAAATTATGACGGTACCAGAAAGCCAATGTACTGCATCACATATCCATTTCACAAAGAAGGAAGCATCAGTCAGACCCTATAAAGACAATTTGTTAGGTCGAATGTAGGTGTAAGGTGGACAAATATGAAATGAAGAGAAACTCCGCTACTCAGTACCTACAGCTATCACCAAAATTTATCTCATGTGGAAGAGAATGACGTGCTCGAATACCAAGATCAGTATCAGCCTAGAGGCATCCGCAAAATGGGCAGTCCTGCGTCCAGATGGATAGACGAATATGAAATATACTGCCTGACAAAAAAAGTGAAGGTCTCAGAGCGGCAGGAGGAAACGAACTGAAACTTCTCGTTTATGAAGGTACGTAATATTATTTCAGTACTTACAAAATTGAATCTAATTTACGAAGAACTTGGCAGTATGAGGCCACATACCAGTCTGACGTTGCATCAGAGCAGGCCTGGATGCAATCTACGATTCGGCTGCGAAGCGTGTCATAAATCCGATGTATTCTCTTCGGAGGCATGGGAGCCCACGACTTCGTTACTTGTCCTTGAAGCCCCGGATAGTGGCTTTGGGACAGAATTGATGCCCGCAGTTGTCTCAACAGGTCCTACCGCGAAGAGATCTGGGTATTATACTGGTCACAGGAGTACCTCAGTGTCACGCAGACAGTTTACAGAGACACTTGCTATGTATCGACGAGCATGGTCCTGTTGAAAATGGCATCATGATACTGTCGCATGAGAGGTAACACACAAAGACGATGGCCGGGTAACACGTGGGGACGCTGGTTACCGGTAAAGCACCGTTGTGCTACCAGAGTGCCCTCAGTCACTACCAACTGTATCAACCACAATGGCTCCCCGCACTATGATGCCAGCAATAACACCTCTGCGCTTTTCCAAAGCAATGTAAGAATTGGACCTCTCGCTGTCTCCATCTCGCCGCCATACTTGCCGAAGATAGTCGTCTGATGTAGTGCGGAACCACGACACATAGCTGAAAAAAATTCTAAGCCATTCAATCCGTGCTTCCCGATCACGCACTACTCCAAATGGAGCCATTCCTTTTGGTGTTAACGGGAGCCTACGCTTGGGATGGTAATTCCATAGTCCGGCTCCTTCTATTCTCCCATAGATGATGCGGCATGGCACAGACTGTTGACAGGAGTCCATTGATAGTTCTCCGATGGTGGGTGAAGATGTGGTTACGACGTGTTTGGTGCACAATACGGCGATCCTCCCTTGTGGAGTCAGAGTGTCGACCAGAACATTGATGTCGAGTATGCCTGTTCTCATGTTTTAGACAAGATCAACATCAACCACTGTCACATACGATATTAAGCGATTCGGCCAGCAGGCTAAATGGAGAGACATAATAAGGCACATTTCAAAGTCCATCAGTTGCTCAAAACGTGGCATTATACAAGAACGTGGAATCTCCGTGCCCTTTAGAGCAATCACCCAACATCTGATGTTGTTCTCACACCTTACACACCCTACCGGGGCTAGTAACAACACTGAATGCGAACAACACTAATGCACTCACGTGGTTATTCTACCTGTCACAGAGAATAGCAAATCTAATAATTCACAGACCTGTCGATGGTATGCCAGCGGCCTTGCCGCAGTCGTAACACCGGTTCCCGTCAACGCTGTCGGGCTGGGCTAGCACTTGGATGGGTGACCATCCGGTCTGTTGATCGCTGTTGGCAAGCGGGGTGCACACAGCCCTTGTGAGGCAAACTGAGGAACTACTTGATTGAGAAATAGGGGATCCGGTCTCGTAAACTGACAAACGGCAGTGAGAGCAGTGTGCTGACAACATGCCCCTCCTCATCCGCATCCGGTGACGCCTGTAGGCTGAGGATGACACGGCCGCCGGTCTGTACCGTTGGGTCTTCATCGACTGTTCGGGCGGAGGTTAGTTTTTTGTCGATGGTACGTGTACAAAGTTACATGTCATCCGAATGTGTTTTCTGGGAGTTTCACGTTTCTGGTCAGGCAGTGTAAACCAGGAAATCCGCAACAGGCCTAAAGGATTACAGATTACAGCAAAAAATTGTGATTATGATTACAACGATGATGATCAGTGTGAAATATGGCACGCTTCCCATCGTAGAATATTAACAGCTTAATTAACGTCGCGTCTCGTGTTATGAGGGACTTCATCATTGTGAAAAATATTGGAGGTGACCTTCATCAAGACGCCGTTACGGCAGGTAACAACCAGGATGACAACATGTACAGCGTGGCCCTGAAGATGACCACATAAGGTGGTAGCAGAATATAATGATTAACAACAGGAAGCCAACACATACTGAGAAGGTTTTCCACACAGAACTTATTCTGTTTTCTTGGAAATTGATTGATCTTTGGTTGATACAATTAGGAATTAGAGTAAATATTGTCCCAACAGCCATTCCCAGTAAAGTTTTCACTTATCGTAAAACCGTTTTCGGAATGCTAATTCCACACTACGCAAAAATAAGGTATTGTTCATCAGACAACTCGTACCATTATCAGAGGCGCGTGGATTCAAAACTATACTTTTCATCAGTAAGTGATAGTTTTCCCATTCTTGGCCAACAATAATCACTTCTACGCCTGTTTATCGGAAAACGTGCGCAGTTAGCAAAGAGAGAATATACATACTGGACGACGTGCAATTGGGCAGGAGAGGGGCGGAAAGGGGGACGGAGGCGTGGAGTCTTCACACCACACTGAATTAACGAATTCAGCTTTTTTTCCAACACTGAGATAATCTTTTCGTCTGTACATAACTATTACACTGAACTTCTTCTATATTTTATCTTTTCTTAGTCTGTCCCCTCTATATTTTCCCTCTCCTTTCGGCGCCTACTACAATCTGCAAGTCATTATTTACATTTATACTATTTGCCATCACTTTGGTCTTCGCGTAACTTATCCGTCGGCCGTATTCGGCGCTAAGTGTACCGCCAGCCCTCTCAATAGTCTCCTAAGTCTTTATTTCGTCAGGGCAGAACTGGCGTATTATCTGCGAACCTTAGCATTGGTATCTGTTGCCTTTGCACTATCATTCGTTCCGAAATTACCTTTCACATTCTTTCTCTGACTCTTCGACAAACAAGTTATTAAATCCTAAACATGTGTGTATTAACATGTAAAGAGTCTGTGACATAGGGTTACTTGTTATTTAAAAAAACGAAGGAAGTTACGGGGCTACGACATTTCCACTACGAGATCTTTATAGACAGAGCTGAAGCTCCCTTTGAGGAAGGATCAAGAAGGATATAAGGTGTGACTTTTTTAAGCTGCATCTTTCCGGCATTTGCCTTAAGCGACTTCGGGAAATGTGTAATTTCTAAACCCATATGAGGATTTGAAACTCCGTCCGCCTGAATATTGTTAGCTATATGTTCCCTAGATCATCTGGATGCCGTTTTATAGAAATGATGTGGAACAAAATAATTTTCAGGATATACATACATGATCATTGTTATTATTAATAAAACATTAATTTTTAGTCCTACTCACCCAACTACACTTAAAAACAACATTTTCTACAGACTCTTTTCTGAGCCACTGACATTTTAATAATGGGTAATGCAGATATTTTTTTCTTTTTTTTCTTTTTTCTTTTTTTCTTTTTTTTTTTTTTTTTTTGCTGTAGTCTTGTGGGTACGGGCATCACCGTCTTTCGCAGGTGGGTGAAAATTATTTATGGTGTATCTGATTAACGAATATAGAAATTGCGACGGTGCAGTTAAAATGCCTAACTCAGGGAAGAGGCAGCTACCTTATGTAATCCAAGCAGTGATGTGCTAAGAAAATGGTTTCTACTTAAAGATGAGACTACTCTTGAGTTAATTATTTTTCGAAAATTTCGGAAAAATTTGTCGGAAATCAAAATTGGACGATAATTATTTAAGTGTTACTTGTCACCTTTCTTATGAAGAGGTTTAACAATAGCATATTTTAATCTGCAGGGAAAAATCTCCCGTGCCACTGATGCATTACATACACTATGTGATCAAAAGTATCCGGAAACCACCAAAAACTCAGGTTTTTCCATATTTGTTGCATTGTGGTGCCACCAGCTGCCAGGTACTCCATATCAGCGACCTCAGTAGTCATTTGATATCGTGAGTGAGCAGAATGGGGCACTCCGCGGAATTCACGGACTGCGAACATGGTCAGGTGATTGGGTGTCACTTGTGTCATACGTCTGTACGCGAGATTTCCACACTCCTAAACATGAAGGTACACTTACAGCACAAAAGCGTACAGGCCGATCTCGTCTGTTGACTGACAGAGACCGCCGACCGTTCAAGAGGATTGTAATATGTAATAGCAGACATGTATCCAGACCATAACACAAGAATTCCAAACTGCATCAGAATCCACTGCAAGTACTATGAAAGTTAGGCGGGAGGTGGGAAAACCTGGATTTCATGGTCGAGCGGCTGATCATAAACCACATATCACGCCGGCAAATGCCAAACGACGCCTCGCTTGGTGTAAGGAGCGTTAACATTGGACGATTGAACAGTGGTGAAACGTTGTGTGGAGTGACGAATCACGGAACACAATGTGGCAATCCTATGGCAGGTTGTGGGTATGGCGAATGCCCGGTGAACGTCATCTGCCAGCGTGTGTAGTGCCAAGAGTAAAATTCGGAGGCGGTGGTGTTATGGTGTGATGGTGCTTTTCATGGTGGAGGCTTGCACCCCTTGTTGTTTTGCGTGGCACTATCACAGCGCAGGCCTACATTGATTTTTTAGGCACCTTCTTGCTTCCCACTGTTGAAGAGCAATTCGGGGATGGCGACTGCATCTTTCAACACGATCGAGCACCGGTTCATAATGCGTGGCCTCTGGCGGAATGGTAAGCGAAAATAACATCCCTGTAATGGACTGGCCTGCACAGAGTCCTGACTTGAATGCTATAGAGCTCCTTTGGGACGTTTTGGAACGCCGACTTCGTGCCAGGCCTCTCCGACCGACATCGATGCCTCTCCTCAGTGCAGCACTCCGTAAAGAATGGGCTGCCATTCCCTACGAAACCTTCCAGCACCTGACCGAACGTATGCCTGTGAGAGTGGAAGCTGTCATCAAGGCTAAGGGTTAGCCATCACCATACTGAATTCCAGCGTTACCGATGGAGGGCGCCACGAACTTGTAAGTCATTTTCAGCCAGGTGTCCGGATACTTTTGATGACATAGTGTATATCACTAAGAACGTTACTTATTAACTTGGAACAATATTTCAAAAATCTGTGTTAACTTCCATCAACAGACGTGAGATATTTTTTTAGAATTTTTATAATTATTTTAATTTCAGCGAAGAATATTGGTAATGCTTAGTGGCTTACAGTATTGTGGAATGGCATTTTTGATATATTTTGTTGCTTCTTCAACTGAACCATTTAATCCTATTTTTGATTCTACATTTCGAAAGTGATATTTAAAAGTACTGTATTCAGAAATTGTGAATTCTGAGTTACAGCATCGTAATTTAGTTTAATTGTTATGGTTTATTGTATATTTACTGGTTATCCTGTCTTCCATTTAACAATATCCCACATAGTTTCAATCGTATCATCTGGATTATTAATTTCTGCCATGACGCCCGTTCTTCTTGACAGTTTATAGACTTCTCTTAAAAATTTTACAGTATTTCTTGTAATGTGCAAATTATGTTCGATGTTGACTTATTGTAGCCTTTATACAAATTACCTTCTCCCTCTTACGTGAGATTTTAATTGCCTTAGTTATCCATAGATTACTTATTTTTAATAGATGTTTTGAATAACTTTTTAGGCAATTAACTTTCAGGTACTGGCATTTCTCACGGTCGTTTCAGTTTCCATATATACGTTTGCAAGTACATCTACGTCCATACTTTCCAAACCGATGTAAAGTGCATGGTAGAGGGTACTACCTGCCTAGAATGTGTAAGAGTTATTTCCAGTTCCATTCACGTGTGGATTGCGGGAACAACGTCTGCTGAAAAGTCTCTGTGCTGGCAGTAACCTTGTCATTGCGGTCCCTGTTGGACATAACGTTGTGTGGTCCTAGAGCGTCGACTGCACACCAACCAGTGCAGCACCGCGAAACGGTATCAAGAAGGCGGTGAGTCGCGCACAATTGTGAAGAGTGGGCAGCGCCACACCTTCAGGAAGACAGAACCAGCGCCCCCTGTCAACGCTGACTTAACCAGCCGCCCATCGCTGGTCGAGCCAGTTCGGTCGCAAACTTTGAGAGCCTAATTCTGCGAGTAGTAATAGAGTGCAAATGTAATTGCACGTAGGAGGCACAGGAAGCGCATCAAGCCACGTCAAAACGAGAAGTTATCTTTCTTTCCTTTTTACAAATAAAGTGTTCTATTAATCTAAAAGTGTTATGTACAGACCATTTTGGATTCATACTACCAGCCATCGCAACTTCTCTCCTTTCTTGTTTGTGTCGGTGCTGACTGCTACAAGAGCCAACACAACAGACTGTAGTGTGTTTCTAGACACCTCAATGAATACTGGTTTTACGGGATAGTTGGCGCCTAACTTCAAGAGTGTTCAAATGTAAATTATTCAGCATTTCCATATAACACTCCCGTGGTTCAACGAAACTTTTCACCATTGGCGCATTTCTCTGTATACATTGAATATCCTCTATTAAGCCTGTCTAATTTGGTTGCGATACAGTTCAGCAGTACTCCGGGATAGACCGCACGAGTGTTTTGTATACAATCTCTTTTGCGGTATGTTTGTACTTCGCAATTAATCGACCAATGAATCTAAATCCTCTACGAACTTCACTTACTACTGGGCGTATGTGATGATTCCATTTCATAGCTTCAGACAGGGCTACGTCTACGTATTTGTGCTACCTGATTGTAATTGCGACTTGTTGATACTACAGTCATTGGATCGCAATTTTTTCCTTTTGTGACGTGCATTTTCAGAATATTTAAAACAGGTTGTCAATCTTCAAATACTACTCAAGTGTAGATAACAGCATCACCTGGAAAATATCAGAGGCTAAAATCAAAATCACAAGATCACCTGCAAAATATCAGAGGCTACAATCAGTATTATTAATGGTATTTAAAACCCGACTTAGCAATAAAAGACCTCCTCGTTGTTACCATATGCGTCTGGTTTTGTTGATTTAAAACATCGTCAGTGGTGGTATTTTTGTCTAATCAAACACTGGATAGAAGCTGATTTCCTGATGTGAAATGTGACAAAATATAGCGCCAGCAGTGTTTGTATATGTACTGTCGGTCAAACTTTCAATATTTTGTCATATATCATGTGAAGAAACGTCCAGTGTCGTTAAACAACTTGTGATCAGGCCAAAAGCATCAGTAACAAACATATGAGCACCTGGAAAATGTGCAAGCAAACGACAATCCTAGAAGTTAACAGAAATCAGGCGAAAGTGCCACCATTCACGAAGTTTTAAATCAGTAAAACGAAAGGCGTATGGCAACTCAAACACGCAGCTTTTAGTAGTTGCAAAGACCGATTTTAATTAGCTTCAATAATTGTACACACACTACGCTCACAAAATGATGAATTTACTATTAATATTTTCGGCTAGGTTATTAACATGCAACAAGCACAACAAGGGTCTCAGCATTCTTCTCTGTGCCACGCTTTAAGTTATGTCTGTGGATGACTCTCCGTCAAAGGTAACATTCTGCGATTTCCCTATCAAAAAATTCTCAAACCTAGCAAAAATTTTGCTTCATGCACAATATCTACATCTGAAACCACTTCTACATACATTCTCCACAAGACACTGTACGCTACATGACGGAAGATATCTTTAACCACTACCGGTCGTTCCCACCCTTGTTACTCTCGCAAATGGAACGAGGAAAAAACGACTATTTACACCGTGTGATCAAAAGTATCCGGACACCTGTATGAAAATAACTTACAAGTTCGCAGTGTCCTCCATCGGCAATGCTGGAGTTCAGTATGATGTTGGCCCACCCTTAGCCATGATGACAAACTCCACTCTCGCAGGCATACGTCCAGTCAGGTGCTGGAAGGTTTCTTGGGGAATGACAGCCCATTCTTCACGGAGTGCTGCACTGAGGAGAGGTATCGATGTCGGTGGGAGAGGCCTGGCACGAAGGCGGCGTTGCACAACATCCCAAAGGTGTTCTGTAGGGTTCAGGTCAGGACTATGTACAGGCAAGCCCATTACAAGGATGTTATTGTCGTGTAACCACTCCGCCACAGGCCGTGCATTATGAACCGCGTTGAAAGGTGCAATCGCCATCCCCAAAATGCTCTTCAACAGTGGGAAGCAAGAAGGTGCTTAAAACATCAATGTAGGCCTGTGCTGTGTAGTGCCACGCAAAACAACAAGGGATGCAAGTCTCCTCCATGAAAAACACGACTACACTATAACACCGCCGCCTCCGAATTTTACTGTTTGCACTACACACGCTGGCAGATGACGTTCAGAGGGCATTCGACATGTCCACACCCTGGCATCGGATCGCCATATTGTGTATCGTGATTCGTCACCCCACACAACGTTTTTCCACTGTTCAATCGTCCAATGTTTACGCTCCTTACACCAAGCGAGGCGTCGTTTGGCATTTACCGGCTTGTTGTGTGGCTTACGATCAGCCGCTCGACCATGAAATACAAGTTCTCTCACCTCCCGCAATACTGTCATAGTACTTGCAGTCGATCCTGATGCAGTTTGAAATTCCTGTGTGATGGTATGGATAGATGTCTGGCTATTCACAATACGACCCGCTTCAACTGTCGGCGGTATCTGTCAGTCAACAGAAGAAGTCGGCCTGTAGGCTTTTGTGCTGTACGTGTCCCTTCACGTTTTCACTTCACTATTACTTAGGAAATAGTGGACCTAGGGATGTTTAGGAGTGTGTAAATGTCTCGTTAGATGTATGACACAAGTGACACCCAATCACCTGCCCATGTTGGAAGTCCATGAAATCAGTGGAGGGCCCCATTCTGCTCTCACAATATCTAATGACTACTGAGGTGGTTGATATGGAATACCTGACAGTAGCTTGCAGCACAATGCACCTAATATGAAAAACGTATGTTTTTGGGGGTGTTCAGATACTTTTGATCACTTAGTATATGTTTCTCTTGTGTTCGCGGTCCTTACGCGAAATGTACGTTGGTGGTAGTACGCGGTAGAAGCGTTCTGTAGTCAGCCGGTTCTCTAAATTTTCCAAGTAGCGTTTTGCAAAAAGAACGTTGTTTTGCATCCGTGCATTTCCGTTTGAGTTTACCAAGTAGGCTTCTTCAAAGTCACGTGTTGACTGAACCCATACATATCTAACAGTACGCCTTTGAATTGCTTAGATGTCTTCGTTTAATCCGGCCTGGTTGGAATCCGAAATACTTTGGAAGTCCCCATCTACGGATCGCACAAGTGTACAGTACACTGTCTCCTTTATACTCTAGATGAGCTACACATTCCTAAAATTCTCATAATAAACCGAAGACTACCTTTCGTCTTTCCTGCTACTTACCTTGCGTGCTGCTTCCATTTCATACTGCAGCGTTACGGCTCGACATTTAATAGGCGTAATTGTGTCAAGCAGCACATCACAACACTGTATCCGAACATCACTTTTCCTACTCATCTCTATTAACTTACGTTTATGTACATTCAGAGCAAGTTGCCACTCATCACACCATACAGAAATTCTGTCTACGTCACTATGTATCTTCCTACAGTCACTCAACGACGGTGCTTTCCCCCAACTACAGCGTCTTTAGCAAAGAGCCGCACATTGCTGTTCATCCCACCCATCAGGTCATCTATATACGCAGTGTGTAAACGGCAACCATTTACAACAGGAAACAGTCGTGTAGTGGAAATCGAGACGAACAGTTTCATATTAGACGATTGGAGGCTGTCAAGCTGGGGAAACAACCTCAAATTGTCCTCCAAAGGCCACCTCTGAAGCCGCGCAAAAATTTTAATACCCTTTTGCTCTCTTATGCCACCGGCTTTCGTTATCATTTGCAAGTTTATAGTGTCCTGAGTATAGCACGCGCCACCAGGCAGCACCACAGGCGTCGATAGATCGACAACCCATTCCATAGAGGGCTTATAGCTCAGCGACCGCCGCACTAAGTAGTTGCAAAAAAAATGGTTCAAATGGCTCTGAGCACTATGGGACTTAACATCTATGGTCATCAGTCCCCTAGAACTTAGAACTACTTAAACCTAACTAACCTAAGGACATCACACAACACCCAGCCATCACGAGGCAGAGAAAATTCCTGACCCCGCCGGGAATCGAACCCGGGAACCCGGGCGCGGGGAGCGAGAACGCTATCGCACGACCGCGAGATGCGGGCTAAGTAGTTGCAGGTGCAGCGCCGCCAGAGAAGTGATATGCACCGGCGCCACAGTAGAGCGGGCTGTTCCAAATCAGCTCGACTGCCGAGAAGACCGCCTTCTGCTTGTGATCTTCGTGCCGCGTCTTCTTATTCTAGCGAGTCCACACAAGTCCATCTTAGGTAGACATTCTAGTGCATAATAACTGTTTACTATCCAGCCTTAGCTTCTGGAATATTAGTTTAACTCCAGAATCAGCTGTCTCAGCCGATTTGTACGAAGTTGAGTATTCATCAGTAAATGTGCTTGGCGCTAATCATTATCAGTGTTTCAGTGTTCTCCTCTCAGAGCGTTTCCATCAGCGTGCTTCAAACAGTTCAGGGTGGCGACGAGGGAAGCCAACATCGCACTGGTATCGCTATACATAGTAACACGCGATATCAGCTCAGTTCTCAACACCGCGGGCAATCGCCACTGGAGATCGAAATGCAAAACACCTCTACTGGAATTCACGAATACGTATCTCAAACGGCAAGAAACTATACGAGTATGCACTAGGCCGAAACTACATCATACTTGGGCGGACATTCCCACGTGGGTGCTTGCACAGGCCCGACACAGTCCAGACGTATGAGACATAGCTCTCATCATGGGCATCATATGCACACTCGAGCTTATGGTTGAAAACGGTCTGGACTCAGACCATATGCCTTTAATACTACACACGGAAGAAACCCTGCAGGGCACAGATCACGCAGAATACTGAACTACAAGCACGCGAATTGGACTCGTGATAGTCGAATTCCAGACACCCACGATATCAACAACACGCATTAAATAGATGAGGCGGTGGAGGGTCTTACTACTGCTGTCCAAGACGCGATGACTGACGCCATTCCACGAACAACACCAAACCAACACCCGATGGCTCTGTCCCAGGAAATCCTGGAACTTATCTCAATGAGAGACCGCCTCAGGAAATAATGGCAGTATACCAGGCGCCCGTTCTATAAACTGCACGTGAACAGACTCCAGAGTATAATAAGGGATAACCTATTAACATTTCGAAACGAACAATGGGGGCAGAAACTCGCAGGGCTAGATACCACACGTCGTGTGGAAGCTAACGAGACACTTCACCAGGAAGAAACATTACATTCCCATGCAACAGAGACCAGGCGGCCCAACCTACTCCGCGATGGAGAAGGCAGAGCTTAATGGTCTCAACACTTGCAGCGTTTTTCATTCCTTCAGATCTAGTATTCACACTTGAAACGGACCAGGAAGTTACACAAATTGTAACCCAGCCCTCGCGCGATGAAATCAGACGTACTAGCACAAACGACATTACTTGGGCTATCAAGCATACCAATGCTAGGCAAGCCCCTGAGTCTGATGGCATTCAAAACCGTGCCCTTCAGGAGTTTATGGATAGAGCCTTAGGATACCTAGCACACGTAATGAATGCCATCTTAAAACACCAACACTTCCTTGACTTTTGGAGGGCGGCCAAGGTCCTGGCGTTCAGGAAGCCAGGGAAAGACCACTCTCTCCCACAAAATTACTGATCCATCAGTCTGCTGTGGATCGCTCAGCAAGAGTGTTGAGAAGGTAATACTTACACGTATCATTAGGCACTGCATCACCAAAGACACCCTAAGACCGGAGCAGTTCGGCTTTAGGAATCACCACTCAACAACACAGCAACTCCTCCGCGTAGTCGAACATGTAACACACGGCTACAACACAAACAAAGCCACAGGGGCCGTGTTCCTGGACATCGAAAAAGCTTTCGATTGTCTCTGGCACAACGGCCTTATACGCAAACTAAGCGAGGCAGGTTTCCCCGACGGACTCGTACGTCTCATATACTCATATCTCACGAACAGATGTTTTAACGCCGACGTGCAGGGTAAACAACCGAAACAACACGGTATCCAAGCTGGAGTACCTCCGGGAATCATCCTGGGGCCTGTCTTGTTCAACTGTACATTAATGGCTTCCCAGCAACACAAAACACGACGTTAGTCATATACGCGGATGACACAGCCATCCTTGAGCAAGATTGGAAACCGTCGAACATAAATTCACGAATACACACTGAACTCGGAACTGGCGAGCCTTGGTTGGAACGATGGAGTATTAAAGTGAACGTCTAAAAGTGCGAAGCAGTTCTGTTCACACGAAGACTGAAGCTACTGCGCAAACATCATCACTGTCGACAGGTAACACTACACGCATGTTCAATACGCTTCCGAAAGAAAGTCAGATACCTGGTGTCTGGTACGACCGGAAACTTACATGGGGGGCCCCACACTGATTACGCGAGGCTTAAACAACTCTACCCAATACTCAAGTACACTGAAAGTACACTGAATAGGTGGGTGTCGAAGTCCATATACATGATTAGATAACTGATGATGTACGCAGCTCCCGTCTGAGGATACGCAGCTCCTACACGCCGGCGCCATCTGCAGATCATACAGAACAAAGTGCTACGCGTCATTAACAACGCTCCACGCTACACACGCACGCTACACACGCACGCTACACACGAACCATGGATCTTCACAATGAACACCGCCTTGAAACCCTCAAGGATGTATTCAAAAAACACGAAACACGACTGTACAGGAACTCGAGAAACTCGAACAATCCTTTCATCCTTACTCTGGGAAACTAGCTAGGGCATAACCACCTATGGCAAGCTAACATACATCCAAAAGCGACAACATCGGCTATCCCTGCATAACAGCAACATTCACTGGATAGGCCAGCTGCTATTAAAGGCGACCAACAGGCTACAGCAGGGAAACCGGAAAGCTCGCACACTGACGCACAAACAAACCGCCAACATTAGCCTACACTGTGAATCTGATATATGACCTATAGGACACAAAACGATGATGAACTTAACTGTTACAGGTATCCTGACGCTGACCGAGAAGTCAACACTGGCAGCCAGCGACAGCCGCCGAGTAACATCACCGCACAACGACAAGGTATCGACCTGCATGATACCCACTACTAACAGTTTTCATCTGACTGGGAATTAATTACATGTGGTGTTCCTCAAGGATCTATTTTGGGTCCATTGCTTTTTCTTGTGTACAATAATCACCTCTCATCTGTTACATTACCAGATGCTGAGTTCGTTTTGTTTGCAGATGATGCAAACATTGCAATAAATAGCAAGTCAAGTACAGATTTAGAAATAGCTGCTAATCAAATTTTCACTGATATTAATAAGTGGTTTAAAGCTAATTCATTGTCATCAAACTTTGAGAAGACGCGCTATATGCAGTTCAGAACTTGTAAGAAATGTCCTTCCAGCTGGTGTATAACATATGAAGACATGTAGATCGAAGAAGTTGACAGTGTTAAATTCTGGCATTACAACTCGATAATAAATTCAACTGGGAAGGGCATACCACAGAATTGCTTAAACGCCTAAACAAGTCTGTAGTTGCCGTGAGGATGATGTCAGATGTAGGAGATATAAATATAAAGAAGACTTGCATACTTTGCTTACTTTCATTCTATTATGTCATATGAGATCATATTCTGGGGCAACTCATCAAACCGAGCAAAGTTCTTAGGGTGACAAAGCGTGTGATAAGAACCATTTGCGGTGTAAATCCAAGAACATCATGTAGAAACCTGTTCAAGGAACTTTGTATTCTAACCACTGCTTCTGTGTATTTATTCCTTAATGAAATTTGTTGCAAGTAATACGTCTCTGTTTGCAACCAATAGCTCAATACGTAGTATCAATACTAGGAATAAGAACAATCTACACAAAAACCTAAACTCATTTGCCTTGGTCCAAAAAGGGGTCCAATATTCAGGAACACACATTTTCAATAAATTGCCAGCAACCATTAAAATCTTGGTTTGAGATAAAGCACGGTTTAGACAGAGTTTGAAAGGCTTTTTGATAGGTAACTCCTTCTGCTCCATAGATGGATATCTTAACAGAGACTGTTAAGCCACCTTAAGTAAAAATATCTGTTAGATTTCAGTTTTGGCAGCAACTGGTCACAACAGCCGAGATTAGGTATTTTGTGTATGATAAATTTATTAATAGTGCTTAACAGTGTTTCATTCGGAAAGGATGTTAATTCTGTAAATATTAGCTGTTCCAGTTTACCGCATTGTATTCACCTATTTCGACAATCTCCTGACAAATGATCAGGGTAGTATGTGTTACATTGAAATGTTTTATGTTTTTATCCTGTATTTTCTGACATGTTCCACACCCACGAGAATCATCTCAATTTTTGGGTCTATGGAACGAAAACTAAATGTAACCTGATCTAACCCAATCTAAATAAAGCATACCCTTGCATGACCTGTCGCAGGCAGCAAGAAAACTGCTACTGTTCTTACAACCCGACCCAAAAATCGCAGAAGTTTTTTTTTCCCTTGGCTCTTGCCTTGCCACTTTTTTTCCTCTGTCCTCTGCTACTGTTCGTTCAACATTCTACCCAATCTATCTCCGGATGAGCGCGTATTAATGACACAATAAAGGTTTTCACGACCGGATGTTTCAGCTGCCGAGAATTCTTCCGGATATATGGCCGTGGTCCATGGAACTCTTCTATCCCTGACGTTTCGTCCATAGCTACATTGGACATCTTCGGAGGTGCTCCTGGTTGTGGGTATTAATGGTTAATCTTAACCAGACGTACGCAGACATCGCAATACGTGCGTCCTGCGACACCTCACTTTAGTGAAAACTAACCCTTATGCAGAGATGGCAGTAGATCTTTTGTGTTGGCCATCATGCCGGTGTGGGAGTGGAGGGGCTCCACCTCTTTCCGACGAGTAAGATCTCCTTCTGTGGTTTTATCAAAAGTAAAGTTAACCTTTCCTGCGAGAGTAATAAAAGAAAAGACATTTGAACACGTTATGCCTGAACTAATTACATTTCCAATTCGATCTAAACTTTATTCTTATAAGCACAGTAGTGTCGTAATAAGAAGCCTACAGAAGCAAAATCATTTTTTTTTCCAAACCGATTGGCGTCTTCCAGCAGCGCAACATTTTTGCCTATTCTGCTCGGACACTGAGATGCCACCTTACCAGCGTGGGAAAGACCATTGCTTTCTCTCGTAAATTTTGGGTACCCAATAGAATTGATTGTGTTTGCTACCATGCTTGAAGTGAAGAAGCCGGCCAATCGATGGGATACTGCTCCATCCCATTAACAAACTCTTATTTTTATCTACGCCAAGAGTGGGAGTTTTCTGCAGCGTTTCCCCAGTCTTTCATGATACAAATGATATTCTCGTCTATCATATTGCCAACGTCACTGATTGTTTCCCTCCCCATGGAGGGTTTTCTTTTTTTAAGTAGAGGGTTGTGGAAGCAGATCTGACCTTTGATGCAGACGGACACACAAATTGCTGATTTCGGGGGAATGTAAGTGCCACAATTGCGGTCGCCAGGTCCATGTTCTGAGTAACTTACTTTGCCACCCAGTCTGAGTTACTTAATTTGGTTATACAGTTTGTGTTAGCTTTTTGCTTCATCAACTTTGATTTCGCCAGCTGCCCGGATGAGCAGACCTAGCTGCGCTACCTACATATTGTTTTTCACACTTTTTGGTAAGTCCCCACAGTACTGACGTTATTTTGTAATTTTATTTGAGTCTTTGAGAGTAGATCAGTTCTCGCTTGCATCCAATCGTTTGACTCTTTCCGCTAGCTAGAGATTTGTGATCAATGCAACCTAATGCCTTCTGTACACAGGACAAGGCAGCCGACGTCCATGTGAACGAAAACGCTAAAATGTTTTTCGGAAGAACATTTGCTCCCCTCAGCAGGTGGCATCCGCGGCGTGACAGACTACCTCACCCCTCCTCCCTCCTTCCCCTCGCAATGCCAGCGCATCTGCACTGTATCTTTATCATCGGCCTTCGCGCCCGTAGAATTATTGTATGAGTGGTGTCTATTGCATAGCCTCAATGCCGTGTGCAGCTGAAAGTCATCATTTCCTTCCTATCTCTTTCCCATCCCGTTTCCTTTCCATTTCTTTAATTACAATTATTCATGTATATGGCCCACAATTATCCATGTATACGGCCCACCTGCTTCATTGCGAATGGAGTTTGTTCCGTCGGACATTAGTTTACTGCAATATTGCTATTACATTTTCTGTGCTGAACGTGTGTGTGTGTGTGTGTGTGTGTGCGTGTGTGTGTGTGTGTGTGTGTGTGTGTGTGTGTGTGTGTGTGTGTGAGTGCGCGCGCGCGTGGGCGCGCGTTTGCACAGTCGGAAATAATATTTATAAAATACTTATGTACCCCAAAAAGACCAGAAAGTTTTTCGCATGAATAAATAAATTCTGAATTGCCATCGAGCAGGCGATCAGGCAGTGACATAGAAAGTAACCTTGCATTTCGTTGGTTCGTGTTCTTTAGCATGTTCATAGACTCGAACTAAGTCACTATTGTGATAGAGTGAACTGACATTTACATAGCGAATTTACACAAGTTGCTTCAGTTAAATGAATAAGAAAATGTCAGAGGCTTTTCCAGAACACGGAGGTGAGTACAAGATATTTCAGATATAGCGAGATGCTAGACAGCTGCACACCACTTCGTAACTCCATGCCTGTATCTATTATGCTACATCGGTTACGTCACGATTTTGTGAAGTCTTTAATCGACAATATATATAAACTGACATAATAAACTGATAATTAATTGTAACAAATTGTACCAAGAAAAACGTATTTTTGATGAATCTTTAATGTACTGTTGTTTTGAAACGGCATACTTTTATAATCATGCATACGATAATAGCCAAATATAAAAATTCTTTGATTAAATTACCAATGCCAATTTTCCCGTCAATTCATTGCAACGAATTGTACCAATGACGACGCGGTTTATTCAAAGTGCTGGTGCTTTGAAACGACATATATTCATAAGACGTAACTAATAGCAATCAAATTTGCCAAATATAAGTTTCAACTGAAACCGACGAAATGCAGTATGGCGTCTCCGAAATGCTGCTAGTGACGTAGAGTGCGTTCTTGCCTCTCACTGACCAATAATGTCGATGTGTGTTGCCAAAATATTGCACCATTTATTTCCTGTTTCACGTGCGGATGTGCTTGATGAGCATGTTATAACTGGAACTAACGTCACAAAACTCGTACATCTACTCGTCCACAACAACTTTCTTGTACGAAGAAAGACTAAATATGGGCCAATACGAAAGAGTACTCTCTGTAAAACCTGACTGGGATTCCATCCGGATTTGCCGACTTACTTGTTTTCAACTCTTTGAGTTGATTCTCAGTGTCAAGAATATCTATTTCTGTATCGTCGTATTGGGAGTCATTGCGACGGTCAAACGATGGTATGTCTGTACGATCCTCCTGCGCGAATGATCGAAGTTCTGTTAATAAGCGTTAGCGTGGTACTGAGTCAAATGATTATAGGAGCTCAGTAAATACTATTTCTACGACATTTGCATGATCAAAGGTTTCTGGATGTCATGTAGGGAAACGGCCAGTTGGGTTTCGCATGACCGATTTTTTAAAATCTTTTTTGCTGACGGAGAGTAAGTCATTCTGTTAGATACCGAATTATAGTGAGCATATCCTTATTATCGCTTTTTGACGGTCAATAACAAGGGATCACCTGTTGTTAAAAGACTCTATTTACCCAGTTCGGGGTTGCTCAAGGAAATCACATTTGCAATGAAAGCACAACTTATAGATTGTGTATTGAGAGTATATTACTTGATAACGATATTATTTCACTTGTCCTTGCATGACCGTAGCCGAAAGCACGCGATGACGTTGCAGTAAACAAACAGAGTGGCGACTAAGGGAAACACATTGCACTGTGAACGATTTCAGGCCAGTTGTGCGTATACTATCAAGTGTTTCAGCGTGTCCTATAAGAAGTCGCGATAAGCCGAACGAAGCGCCCTGATTCTCAGGTGCAATAATACTTTAGTCGACTAATTAGTGAATTAATTGACGAACATGCCGAGAAGAACTTAATACAGATTAACGTGGCAAACGATATCTACCGTAACACTGATGCTCAACTCACTGCATACTATCGTTACAATAACTAGTTATCATAAGATGTCATCATGTCGCAGGGTTCTAGGGGCGTTAAGATCTTGCATTAAAAGTCGACCGACTAATATGAACAACATTACTACGAGAAAACAGAGTAAACATAAAAATAATACTAAATCCCAAGGAAAAGTAAGAAGCACAGTAGTGGGCAAATAAAAGGAATTCATTAATACACTCGATATGAGCAACAAATGATGGGAAGAGAACAGAAGGGACATTGTGGGATGGGCAAGAAACGGTCCTACCTCATGCAGATCAGAACTGGAGACGTTCAGCATCGGGGAACGTATAATTAACGCACAGAGCAAAGACACACCAGCAGCCGGTTAAGTATTGCACCATCACATACATAGCAAATTATCCTCAGTCTCGGATTCGAACCCCACACCCGCTGAAATTTTGAATAAAAATAATCAGCAAAGGCGGCCTAAGACATCCAGCATAAGAGGTTATCCTGATTCTGCCTATGGCCTTACCAAAGAGGGCGGAGGAGCGTAAAGGGGTTCAGAGCACTCTCTTGCCCTTGGGGTGGAAAACTGCCTCTAAAGACGGAAGAATCAGCATTGGTCTACGGCATGAGAATGCAGAAGGCATTAGAAACCAATACGTTAAAGACAAATTATGTGTATTTACAAGACATATGGCATGTAACTGAAAAAGTGTCATAGTGATCTCCTCAGAGGCAAAAGATTCCAGTACAGTTCAGATCTCCAGGAGGTGACTGCCAAGGGGGAGGCGACCATGAGAAAAAGACTGAATAACCAATGATAGGATAACGTTCTATGACTCGAGACATAGAACGTCAGAAGTTTGAACGTGGCAGGGAAGCTAGAAAATCTGAAAAGGAAAATGCTAAGGCTCAACCTCGATGTAGCGGGGAGTCAGTGAAGGGAAATTTAAAGAAAACAAGGGTTTCTGGCCAGATGAGTATAGGGTAATATCAACGGCAGCAGAAAATGTATAATGGCAGTGAGGTTTGTTATAAATAGGAGTATTGTGCAGAGAGTGGGTTCTGTGATCAGTTCAGTAACAGGGCTGTGCTCATCACAGTTGACAGCAACCCAACACCGACAACGATGGTTCAGGTATAGGTGCTGACGTCGCAAACCGAAGATGAAGAGAAAGAGAACGTATATGTAGGTATTGAAAGAGTAGTTCAGTCCGTAATGGTAGATGAAAAGCTAAAGTTATGGGGGATTGGAATGCGGTTGTAGGAGAAGAAGAAAGGCATACGAGAGAATACGGGTTTGCTACTATGAATGAGAGAGGGGAAAAACTAATGGTGGTCTACAATAAATTTCAGCTAATAATAGTGAATACTCAGTTCAAGAATCACAAGAGAAGGATCTATACTTGAAAAAGGTAGAAAGATACGTGAAAATTTCAGTTAGATTACATCATGGTCAGGCAGAGATTGCGAAGTCAGATACTGAATTGTAAGGCGTACCCAGGAGCAGATAGAGACTCAAATCACATTTCAGTAGTGATGAACACTAAGCTAAGGTTTAAGAGACTAGTCAGGAAGAATGCCGGCCGGAGTGACCGAGCGGTTCTAGGGGCTACAGTCTGGAACCGCGCGACCGCTACGGTCGCAGGTTCGAATCCTGCCTCGGGCTTGGATGTGTGTGATGTCCTTAGGTTAGTTAGGTGTAACTAGTTCTAAGTTCTAGGGGACTGATGACCTCAGAAGTTAAGTCTCATAGTACTCAGAGCCATTTGAACCATTTTTTTTTTCAGCATGAATTATTGCGCCAACAAGTGGAAGTACTAAGGAATGAAGAGATGCGCACGAAGTTCTCTGAGGTTATAGATACTGCGATAAGGAATAGCTCAATAGGGAGTTCAGCTGAAGAGGAATGGACTTCTCTAAAGAGCGCAATTACAGAAGTTGTACAGAAGAACATAGATACAAAGAAGGTAGCTGCGAAGAAACAATAGGCAGTTCATAAAATAGCTCAGTTGATCGACGAAAGAAGCAAGTACGAAAATATTGCTTCAAATTCAGGAATACAGAAATGCAAGTCACTTAGGGTTGTGAGACAGGCTTGTGTCTTACCCCCACAACTGTACAACATCTATGCAGAACATGTCAGTAGCAAAGCTCTTGATGGTTGGACCAATGACATCTCAATTGGTGGGGGAACTATCAACAATCTCCGTTTTGCTGATGACACTGTGCTTTTAGCCAACTGCGAAGATGAACCTGCTGAGCTACTAACAAGAATAAAGGACATTAGTCTAGCATATGGTTTAGACATCAACCTCAGCAAGTCTAAACTCATGATAACTGATCGACAAGAACAGATCCAGACCACAGGTCGATTAAAGGAACTAGAAGTCGTGCATTCCTTCATCTATCTTAGGTCAACCATCTGCAGCACTGGAAGTTGCGAAGATGAGTAAAGAAGACGGATCATGCTAGGGTGAGTGTGTATGAAGAAGCTCACCAAGATCTGGCAGTGCACAGCAATAACAAATAGCACAAAGATCCGGCTAGTTGAAACACTCTTCTTTTATGGTTGAGAAACGTGGACACTCAAGGCCAGAGACAAACAGCGCATTGATGCGTTTGAGCTTTGGTGCTGGCGTAGGATGCTACGCATAAAATAGACCGAAAGAAGAACAAATGTGTCCATTGTTGAACAACTCGTTATCTCCAGACGCCTTTCTTTTCGAGTCACCGAAAAAAATCTCCAGTTCTTTGGCCTTATTGTGAGAAGAGATGTAGAAATCTAGAGAAAAAAATAAGTCAAGGAAAGATCGAGGGCACGAGACCAAGAGGAAGAGCAGCTAACAGATGGATAGATCAAATCAGGAAGATGTCCGGTCAACCTCTGCAGCAGGCACTAAGAAACGCTGGCAACAGTCCGCGATGGAGACGCTGGTTCATGGGGTCACGACGCTCAGCAATGAGCGCATCGACTTATGATGATGATGAGGGATGAAATAAATAGAAAGTGCAGAGAAGAAACGGTGAAATGGTTACGTGAAACTTGTGAAGAAATCGAAAAAGAAATGATTGTCGGAAGGACCGATTCAGCATACAGAGAAGTCGAAACAACCTTCTGTGAAATTAAAAGCAAGAACGGTAACATTAAGAGTGCAACGGGGAATCGTCTGCTAAATGCAGAGGAGAGAACAGATAGGTGGAGAGAGTACACTGAAGGCCTCTATGAGGGAGAAGACGTGTCTGATGTGATAGAAGAAGGAACAGAAGTCGATGTAGAAGAAACAGTGGATCCAGTAGTACAATCAGAATTTAAAAGAGCTTTAAAAGACTTAAGATCGAATAAGGCAGTGGGGAAAGATAACATTCCGTCAGAATTTCTAAAATACGAGGGTTGGAACTTTAACAGTGGGAACTACTTATTTACAGCTCGTACAAAATAGGTACGTATTTCAGAGTTTTACTGACCTTCAAAGTAGTCACCAGCATTGTGTATAGCCCGTTGCCAGCGATGTGGAAGTCGTAGGATACTTTTAGCAGTGACAGTTGTGTTGACAGTTCGAGCGGCGCGGTCTATTGCCCGACGAATTTGTAGCAGTTCTGAAGCGAATGCCGTGAAGTGTTTCCTTCAGTTTAGAAATCGAGTTGAACTTACGCGGGCTTAAGTCAGGGGAGTGCAGTAGGTGGTATAGCACATAGCAGCCCCATCAGTCAAACAAATCAGTAACAGCTTGCACTGTACGTGCTTGAGCATTGTCCTGCAAAATGATGGTCAGATGCTGCAGAAAGTGTCATCACTTCTGTCTCTATGCTGTTCATTTTTGGAACACAACCTACGACCAGGGATGGTAGGAGGTCTGTTAAGGCTACATGGAATAACCTCCATGGTACTAGAGGAAGGTAAAAACTGTAGAGGGAAACAGAGATTGGAATCCATCCAGCAAATAATTGGGGACATAGGTTGCAAGTGCTACTTTGAGATGAAGAGGTTGGCACAGGAGAGGAATTCTTCGTGGGCAGCATCAATGTTTCATATGCTATTAGCGGCCCAAAAGCGGTGATAAGTATTGTAACCAGGTGGAACCAGTTTCGTCTGCCCCAACTGTGGGTTCGTTGATTGCTCTGGAAGATGGCTACTCATACTAGAGATGTGAAACTTTAGTTCACTTTATTACATAAATGAATAAAAGATTTACTTAACCTTGACACACTTCTTTGCCATAGGAGTACTGGATAATTTACAACTATCATTGACTAGCAAAGCTTCACTTGATGCACTAAAACTGTTCTTTTGAGGTATAACATTCCACATTTAGATGAATAAGTCCATCAGAAATTTTAGCTATCAAAATGGTTCAAATGGCTCTGAGCACTATGCGACTTAACTTCTGAGGTCATCGGTCGCCTAGAGCTTTGAACTACTTAAACCTAACGAACCTAAGGACATCACACACATCCATGCCCGAGGCAAGATTCGAACCTGCGACCGTAGCGGTCGCTTTTAGCTATCACATTGGTCCTATATTATGATGTTGACTCCTTCAGATGAGGTCACGAATTGTGGCAGAGCTTTCGCTAGCTTTGCTGACTACTGAGCTCAGCGTGAGGGCGCTGCTATGCTGAGACACACGGTGTTGTCTTCCGAAGCACTTCCCACATATCGTTGCAGATTGCAGCGTGCCCTCACAAGTGGCCTTAGGATAGATTCGCGTTGCCGACTTTGTTGTGGCACCGCGATCTCAGGGCGAAACCACAACAAGGGCATGATCAGTATATAAGGCTAGGTGTGCGACATTATGTTGCAAGTCAAACACCTCATTATGAATGTATCTATATGTATGTGAATGGTGTCTGTTCTGTCGGACATGTTCTACAGAACAGACCACTCGTGATGATATGGCTGGTACATAGTTTAAAAAATGTAATGTAGGAAAGAGAAAGATAGGGAAAACACAGGTGAGAAACCGTGACAGTGTGTGGTAAATGGCTACACCAAAGTTACGTTCTGGGCTCCAAATGAGGGGAACATGAAAGGTAGGAAAAGGAAGAAAGGTAACGATAGGAGGGAATTCTTTCGGGTTGTATGGCCGTGGTCCATGTAACTCTTCTATCCCTGACATTTCGTCCAAAGCTACGTTGGACATCTTCGGAGGTGCTCCTGGCTGTGCTGAGTCTTGCCGACTGACGAGTCGGACATCGAAGAACGGCCTAAATACCGTGGAAAGTGGGCGTGATCTGGATTTCACGTGATAGCAGAGATTAACCTTGTCAAGGATAAAGTATAATTATCGATCATAGTACGTCAAAGATAAAACTTCTCATCGATTCTGTAGCGCCACTCACCATATATCGCTGAATTTCATAGCTTCTTCTTTGCTTTTAAAATTATCACCATATTTATATATTTCGATGGCTTCTCTATATAGCCGTGGATAATAGTTCGTAATAGTACATAAAACTTCAGTTTCCGAAAATTTCACTACGTGATCATCCGACTGAAGGGCATGTTCCAGCACGGTTGATTTGTCTGTTTTCCCTTCAACCCTGTATTCATACTTCTCTTTGTAGTTCCAATGTAGACCTTACCATATGTACACTGAATCTTGTATACACCACTTGCAGACAGAGGGGGAGGGACGTTTATCTTTAACGGAACGAAGTGGTTGGCCTATTTTCTTAGTTGGTCTGAAAATCGGCCGAACGTCATGTTTCCTTGAAATCTCGCCGATATGATCCGTTACTTTTTTGATGAAAGGTAGAGAAACCTTGTTCTTCCATCACTGTGTCCTATCGTTGTCCTTAGGCTCACTTTCCACGGCATTTAGGCCGTTCTTGACGTCCAACTCGTCAGTCGGCAGGACTCAGCACAACCAGGAGCACCTCCGAAGATGTCCAACGTAGCTTTGGACGAAATTTCAGGGATAGAAGGGTTCCATGGACCACGGCCATACAACCCGGAAGGATACTCGGCAGCTGAAACATCCCGTCGTGAAAGCCTTCATTGTATGATAGGAGGGAAATCGTGACAGCTAGCTACACAAGGCATTGTGGTAATACAATGGCGAAAGCTGAAAATTTGTGCCAGACTGGGACTCGAACCCAAATTAATCGCTTCTCATGAGCAGTTGCCGTATCTGCTTCGGCCAGCCGGAGACAGTCGCGAACCGACTCAGATTTCCAACTTACCGCGCGCTGCAATGCGTCGTCCGTCGTCCATTAAACGCTCTTCTGGAAATTCCTGATTCCCGTAGGCGTTCGGAAGATATATCTGTATTCACAAGCAAACAGGTAATAGATGAGATGAAAGAGAGAAGCATTGGAATACTAGCGAAGATACAGTGGAGTCAGAAGGCTTCATAATAGTGAAGGGGAAACCAGGAGATGAAGTGGGAAAGGAAAGACATGCACCTAGATGCTTTGGTACAGGGTTCGTGGTAGACAAGAGATGCGAGGATGGCATATCTGAAATGAAGAGCAGGTCAGAAGGATATCAGCACTGACATTTCAAGCAGGGAACAAAAAGTATAGAATAGTAAATGGACATGCACCTACAAATGACAAGAACAGGAAAGACAAGAAAGTTGCAGATAGTTTCTGGGAAGAGCTAGATGATACACTGAAAAACATCCCATATAGACATGTAAAGATACTCGTAGGAGATTATAATGCACAGCAACATAAAGGAGTAGTGGGTAAGTACCCTGCACACCAGCGGACAAACAAAAATGGAGAAAGACCCATCGAACTATGTCGAGTGTCGAGAACACAAAATGAGACCTGATGACAACACACTTCAGGGCCAAACCGTGTAAGAAAAAGACATGGGCAAACCCATGCACCCGCCTTGGGGAATTCCAAATTGACCACATAGCAATCAGCTGGACAAATGCTAAAGAGATCATGAACACAAAGGTCAGAAGTTAAGTGCCTTTGGATTCCAAACAGGGACCGACTGCCACAGACGAATAGAAGAACAGAAAACATAAAGGTAGACAGAGACAAATTAAGACACAATCGATCCAGATATGAGGAAGGAATTGAATCATTCAATGAATGGGACGACATGAAGCGAAATATGGCGAAACAAGTGAACTATGGGGAAAGGAAGAAAAGAAGCGGAAGCACTTGTGGTGGAACAAGGAATGTGAGGAAGCGTTAGAGACTCGCAGGAAAGCCTGGAGAGACTGGAACAGCAAGAAGGACCCGGAAAAGTGGGAAGTTTTCTTAGGAGCAAGAAAGGAAGCGGCCCGAACAATAAGATGGACCAGAAGACAGAAGATGAAGCAGGAACTGGACGAGATTGAGACCAACTTCAGGAAAAACAAAAGCAGACACTTTTTCGGGAAATTCAAAAAGAATCTGATTGGACACAAGGGTAGAGAACTGTTCATAAGAGATAAGAAAGGGAAGCTGGCTGTCAGTGCGAAGGAGAACTGTCGGATTTTTGCAGAGCACTTTCACGACCTGCTGAACTGTGAACCACCTGAAGAACAGCTGGAACTGTGGACTGACACAGAAGAGAGAGAGCCACGCCCTCCAACCAGGAGTGAAGTCGCACATGCCATAAGCGATCTAAAGAATAATAAAGCAACTGGAGAAGATGGTGTAGCAGCCGAGATGATAAAGTGGGGAGGCAACAAAGCAATAGACAACGTGACCAACATAATTCACTAGATATGGAGAAGAAAGAAGTTGGCAGAAGGATGAAAGAATGCAATTGTAGTACCAATACATAAGAAAGGGGACAAGAGAGATGCAAACAACTACAGAGGAATATCGCTGGTAGAGGTCGGATGCAAGGTTCTGTCGAAACTCTTGCTCAAGAGAGTAGAAGAACAGGTAGAAAGTACAGGTGGCGACTACCAAGCGGGATTCAGGAAGGGAAGAGGTTGTATAGAACAGATATTTATCCTGAAGCAACTAATAGAACATAGTGCCTTAAAAACAAAAAGACAGTAATAACCTTCGTGGACTTCACAAAGGCATATGACTCCATCGACAGACAGACTCTTGTTAGGATACTGAAGAACAGAGGCCTTGATGGAACTACACAAGAACTCATAAAAGAAACTCTGACAGACACAAAAGCAAGGGTGAGATTCAGAGGAGCACTGTCAGAAGAATTTGAGATCAAGACTGGTGTTAAACAGGGAGATGGATTTCCACCATAGTTGTTCAACATAGCTCTGGACGAAGTGATCAGGCAGTGGAGAGCAAAAAACGAGGAAATGGGATTACCGAAGACCCATGTGGGTGACAAAAAGGACAACAGGGCTCAAGTGGACTCCCTAGTCTTTGCAGACGACGTAGCAATAGTAAGTGAGACGGAAGAAGACGCAAAGACACAACTGGACAACTTAAGTAAGGTAGCCAGAAAGGTGGGACTGAGGATCGCCTGTAACAAGACAAAGACTTAAATACCACTGCAGACTGGGAAACACCGGAAGGCACTGTGAAAATGGTGGACAAATTTAAATACCTGGAAGAATTTATAACAGGAAGGAACAGGAGCAAGGAGAGAATAACAGAGAGGATAAAGAAGATGAGGTCAGCCTTCTGCACGATGAGAGAGATATACATTAAAAAGAATATATCCATAGAGACAAAGATAAGCCACTACAAGGCAACGGTGAGGAATGCAGTATTATATGCTGCTGAGACGATGACACTAGGAAGAAATGGGACAGAAAAACTTGAGAAAGAAGAGAGAAAAATACTGAGAAAAGTACTAGGTCCCAAAAGAGTTGGAGAGAGGTGGATGCGAAGATCTAGGGAAGAATTTTACCGGAACATGAGAACAATATCCGGGGAAATCAGACTCAAAAGGGCAAGGTTAGCTGGACATGTAGTTAGGATGAGTACGGACAGAATGACGAAGAGAGTGTGGAGAACAACAGAGAGGAATAGGGGAAAGACAGGAACCAAGTGGATTCTTGAACTTCGGAAGGACTGGTTGGAATTGGGGATCAAGGTCGAAGGAAAGGAAAATTGGAGGAACAAATATACACCGACCAATATGCCGGAGATCAATGACAGAGAAGAATACAGGAAAAGATTAGTGTGTCACCAGTGGAGCCGACAGGAGAAATGGAAACTGAAGATTTCGGACGAAGGGCGGGAGAAAAGAAGAGCAAAAATGAAGAGGCTCTGGGAGAAGAAGAGGAAAATGCAGTCCACGAAGGGGCTACACTTGGTCCTACAGAGGCCGTAACGCAAGAAGAAGAAGACATGGCTCCTAGACGTTTGTTTCAGTGCGAATGCACAAATAACTTCCGAACTTCAATGGGAATCATAGCGTGCAGAGACACGCTAAAGTGCAGCGTGCGATAAGCTGGAAATCAGAGTCGGTCATGAGAAATGGTAAATACGGTTTCGAGACCCAATTTGGCACAAATTTTCCAGTTTCGCCATTGCATTACTGTAGTACCCTGTGCGGCTACTTACCACGTTTCCACGCGATTCCCTTTCCTACATTTCCTACATTTGTTGTAATTAAATGTACCAGGTCCAGTGACCACCTTACCCAAGTAGCTGGAGACATGCACTTGCAGCCCGTCAGCCCACTCCGCGGGCAGGAGGCACGTGACGGGTATGTCGGCGGACAGGGCAGCTGTGGCTCATCCCCGGGTCGCGTGCCGCGGGCGACAGGTGCTGGCCGTCTCGTGGCTGGGGCTGTGGCTGGGGCACCTGCCGGCTTTTTGCCGTCCGCCGGCCAGCGCACAGCACACACACCGCTCCCGGCCCTGCCTGGCGGGTACGCCACTCCAGGCGCACACCGCCCCCGGCAGGTGACCGATCCGCGCTATCGCCGCATCTCGCCCCGATGTAATTACACGCGCCGCACCTGCTCCAGGAATGCGGGTAAAGCGGCCTCCGCCTGCAGCCCAGTTCACGCAAACGCCGTACAACACTCGTTCCTAGTACTCTATCATATCCCATAGTTATATTCTCATGACAGTCTTTTACGAGCTGCAGAAATGTGTAACAAGTTGAGATTTTCCGTACTTTGTAACGCAAGACTAGCTAAGATCTACATACTAACCTTCCATATACAGGGTGAAAAGTATTTAAACCGACAAACTCTGGGAGGTTGTAGGGGACATCAAAACAAATATTTTTCCCTAGTGTCATTTTTTCCTATGAGGATTATTTAAACCGGTGGAGGCCGTATTACGCTCTTCAGTTGTTAAGAGGCCGTATTACGATCTTCAGTTGTTAGAGGGCGTATTACGTTCTTCAGTTGTAGGAAACTGCTGTCCACCAGTGTAGTAGTGCATTGTCTCTGTTTACTAATGAAGCGATACACATGGGGCGAGTACACTGATATGGTTGGTGCGTACTACGTAGCGCACCACAACGGACGAGCTGCACAGCGGGTTTATCAACAACAATATCCTAATCGCCATATCGCGTATCGTACGATCTTTGCTGCTGTGAACCAACGTCTGCGTGAGACCAGGTCATTTAGCAGATTACCTGCACAGGGACGCCGTCGCACGGTAAGAACGCTGCAATTGGAGGAAGATGTCTCGCAGCATGTGGAGCGGAATCCTTCAATCAGGATTCGTGCAATTGCACGTAACATGGGGACGAATCACACGAATGTAAGAACAGTCCTTCGAGAGCAATTGTTACGTCCATTTAACTTACAGCGTGTCCACAACCTGGAAGCAGTTGATTATCTACCGAGATCACAGTTTTCGCAGTGCTACCTGGAACAGTGTAAAATGCATCCTACATTTCCCTCCTCTGTGTTGTTTACCGACGAAGCAACGTTCGGGCGTGATGGAGTCTTCACCATGCACAATTCGCATGTCTGGAGTGAGGATAACCCACTTGCCACAGTTACTAGCGCTCATCAAGTGCGGTTCTTCATTAATGCGTGGGTCTTTGTTGTTGCTGCCTGTTTAATTGGGCCGTATCTGCTACCGGGGCCATTAAATGGCAGGCACTGTTGCAATTTTTTCGCCGGAGCATTGCCAGAATTGCTGGTAGACTTCACGCTCCCTACAAGACAACGCAGTGGATCCGACATGAAGGGGCGCCGGCACATTTCAGTCGTCGTTTGCGTCGATTCCTGGACCGACGGTTCCCAGAAAAGTTGTCCTGTACCTTGGCCTGCTCGATCCCCAGATATGTCCCCTCTGGACTTTTTTGCGTGAGGAGAGATGCGCAACCTTCTTTACGCAACTCCTGTTGCATCAGAAGAGGATCTGGTTGCCCGGATAGTAGCAGCAGCAGGAACAATTCAGGATACTACTGAGGTTTCTGCCCGTGTCAGACAGAACATGATCCGACGGTGTAACCTTTGTTTACGTGTCAGTGGAGGCATTTTTGAAAATCTACTGTAATTAAAATTAGGTTGTGTTAATGTGTTGTGTCTTGGGGGCCGGCCGGTGTGGCCGAGCGGTTCTAGGCGCTACAGTCTGTAACCGCGAGACCGCTACGGTCGCTGGTTCGAATCCTGCCTCGGGCATGGATGTGTGTGATGTCCTTAGGTTAGTTAGGTTTAAGTAGTTCTAAGTTCTAGGGGACTGAAGACCTTAGAAGTTAAGTCCCATAGTGCTCAGAACATTTGAACCATTTTTGTTGTGTCTTGGTCATAAAAAAATGGAAGAGTGTTTGTTGGTTTAATTAATTTGCCGCCAGAGAAATCTTCCTCTACCGGTTTCAATACTCCTCATAGGGAAAATGACATCAGGGAAAAATATATGTTTTTATTTCCCCTACAACCTCCCAGAGTTCGTCGGTTTAAACACTTTTCACCCTGTATAGTGATGAGCCAGAACGTTATCACCACTGCCCACCACGAAACTAAATGCCAGATCGACGCGGGTATGTGACACGGTTGGGAAAGTACATTGCCGGAAAAAAATGCAACACCGTCAATGAGTACGTTCATTCGTACCACGGTATAGGTCTTAATATATAAATACTGAGGGGTTGCAGTATTAATGATTCATTTGTCACGGTCATCAGCAGTCACATGGCGCTTCGAGGCCTGTCTGTGCAACTTCGGGTATGTGTCTGCAGACAGTAACTATAATGTGTTTAGACGTGAACGGTGTTTGGATGGGAGTCGCCTTGCTTACGATTCGAAGCAAAGTGCTGGCGTAAATAATCCTTAACGGAATCAAAGTGCTAGTTGAAATACAGATAAGGAAAGAGCAAACCCGTTTTAGAAGTACGCATTTTTGAACAGACCTCTAAAAATCGCATATAGTCATTGTTGAACAATCAAATAAATTCATGCCTAGTCTTTGCATTCTTTTTTTTTTTTTTAGATTCTGAAAACGCCTTCGACTCCAGTATAAAAGAAATTTGTAGAAATCTTTGAAAAAGTACGCGATGCCAGAGAAGATAGTAAAGTTAACAGGGGGACTTCCAATAAATACACGTGCCGAGTCATCGACGATGGTAAGGTTACGCAACCCTTCCCAGTTACGTCTGGAATTCGCCAAGGATGTGTTTGGTGCTGGATGAAGTATAGAAAAGTGGTGGAGAAGAAGAAGAAGAGAAGGCTACAATGAGCGACTGCAAGGTCGCCTCCTTTCGCAGTACCAAATTGGCATGGAAGTTAGGCTCTAGGGTCTTGAACAGGAAACCAAGATCATTTGGCTGAAAGTGAACGCCGACAAGATGATAATTATGAAAATCAACACAAGAGATACGAGAAAGCTGAAGCGAACAATTACGATGTTAAAAAGGTAAGCGAGTTCACATATCTTGGGAGTGAAAATACTGAAGACCGGGGAGCAGCTGCCGATGTCAAAGAAAGAATCCGAAAAGCAATTGCTGCCTTCATCCAACTGTATCCAGTAAGACGAGCGAGAGATTTCCGTAACAACTAAACTACAAGTGTTTAGAACAAACTTGAAAGCTGTATTGCTGTAAGGATGTGAAACTTGGAAGGTAACCTCTACAATCACAATCTTAAAATCTTTTGACCAAAGGTGATATGTAACGAAAATCTTCGGGATCGAACGAGAGAAGAAACTATCGCCAACCAAACAAGGAGAAGGAAGCGAAAGTGGATTGCACACGCCCTCTGTAAAAGCTAGGATGCTCTAGAGCAGGTTGTTCCAACCGAGCTCCAGGGAGCCGGGAGCGCTCCGGAGCGCTCACTGCGGCAGCTCGGAGCCCGTGTGGAGGGGGAAAGCGAACTCACTGCCCCCTGGCCGCATGCAGCCGTAATAATCCGTGCTCAATGACAGCTATGACTAGCCGCGGGAGCTCTGTACCTCTATTGGAGGATACGTTTCTATTCATTGAGAGGGATGGTCGACTGCAGTGTTTTGTATGTCATAAAGTATTTAATTCTGCGAAGAGGTACAATATACAGAATTAAATACAGTCAGGTAGAAGGCGTTGCACGCAGAGAACTGGTATCAAGGCCTAAGAACGACATACCAGTAGACGTATGTTTAAAAACGGATTCGTAATACGGAGGGTATCATAACATGCAACATAGTTCGTGTTCTGTAATGCACCAAGAGGCACTGTGTGCTGAAACAGTAGAGCTAGGTGGCGTAATGAAAGATGTCGTGAAGTGTGTGAATTTTGTGCGTCGTCAAAGGATTCCTGAAAGATGTGGAAGCGGAGTATGGGGATATGTCTTACCACAGTACAGTTCGTTGGCTGAGTCGGGGAAAAGTTCTTGATGTTTTCTTTGCCATTAGTGAGGAAATACCCCTTTTCTCGAAATGAAAGGGGAAGAAATGCGTTGTCTGAAAGATGTAAAATGGATATCAGACCTGGCGTTCCTAGCTGACATAACTATGCATCTGAATAATTTAAATCTGTCATTGCAGGGCAAAGGGCAGCTAATCGTTGACATGCACGATGAGATCAAAGTGTTCATGGAAAAGTTACGTTTATTTGAGAGGCAGATGAGTAATGGACATCTAACGTTCTTCAATCATCTTGCTTCTTTAAAACTACCTGAAGGTACTACTTTCGGCGATTACCAAGCAAACTTAAAGCAGCTCATCACGTCGTTTGAAACACGATTCCGAGACCTCACTAGTTTGGAAATGGAACTTAAAGTGTTCAGCACTCCTTTTTCAGTTTCCACCGATGACTTGTCATCGTCACTTCAATTGGAGATTATTGATTTGCAAAATTCAACTTTGTTGAAAGAGAGGTACTACAACACGTTGTATTTGTCACGATGGTAGTGTTCATTACAGAAAAAACATTTCCCAAACTTCACAACAATGCCGCTCAGATCATGTGCATGTTTGGATCTACGTTTTGATGTGAGCAGCTTTTCTGAGCAATGAAAACAGTTATAAAGTAAGGAACGATCGCTTCTTCAGGATGCAACAATGAAGGCCATCCTCCGCATTAACGCTGCGAACACTTTGACGCCTGACATTTCCGATCTTGCAATGAAAAGAAAATTTCGAACTACAGAGGCCCAATAAATTTAGTATGCAATTTCTTGTAAAACATTTGTTTCTTATTTATTTCCTGAAGATCGTATTTCCTGGTGTAGCACGTCACCACGTCTTAGCAGCTATGAGTGTGAGGTTGTCGATCTTGTAAGACGCAGCTGGAATATCAAAACGCTCGCCTTGCCGCCTGCCTCAGCCAGCCGTACCACGTGCCGGCGTGCCGGCCCACTTGAATGGCCACAGCGAGCGACACGGCTCCCTGGAGCAGGGAGCGCTCCGCGGCTCACAACGGAGCCCACGAGCTGGAACAGCCTGCTCTAGAGGGACAAGCTCTCTGCTGGAGCCCGCAGGGTAAAAGAAAAAGAGGAACACCAAGGACATCATGGAGTAAGACATTGGAGAAAGAGGCGAAGGAAGGGAAAATGTTTCCAGAGCTGAGGATCCTCGCCCGAAATCAAGTGTACTGGCGGAGCTTCGTCCAAGCTCTGTGCTTTGCATAACAGCAGCAGCAAATAAATCAAGGACGTCAAGAAATGTTTCCAAGATTGATGCACTTTGCGTACATCATCCAGGTACGTAATTCAGACACATGTCGTGCCTGATGGGTCATCAGGGACCACTGAGAACTGTCTGCTTGCAGCAGGATTAAGGTTATGTGTGCTTCTGGCTGGGCTACCACCGACACAACAACATCGCCAAGCACGACTATTCTGTGAAAATTGTTGACTGCCTAGGTGAATGGCACCCCGTTGATGACAGTAAGTTCTCTCTGTATGCGAGTAGCGCACATACACGTGTACGACGTAGACCGGGTGAGCTGCCTATTCCAAAGTGGGTACGCCTACGACACACAGCTTCCATACCAAGCTTCATGGTGTAGGAGCCATTAGTGATGACTCGCTGTCATATCTGGTGTTTATGCAGGGTAAAGTAACCAGTGACCACTACACTGCACAGTATGTCATCCCCGTGCTCCTGGCGACAGAAAGGTATCGTTCTTTTTCAGCAGGACAACACACTTCAAAACACGGCTATTGCGGCTCAGCGTGCTGTTCAGAGCCCTGACACGAGATTTCTCCCCCATTTGAATAAACGGGGCACATGATGGAATGGTAAGTTAATCGCTCTCATTTGCCTACAAGATTCATTGCCGAACTGCAACAAAAAGGAGCAAGATGCCTGTGACAGTCTATCGCCGGAGGCCATTTGCAGACGAGGAAGCACACCTGCGCTGCCACCATAGTGGGGGGAATGGAGGAGAGGGTACAGTGTACTGATGCGACTATTTGGGCACCCTTTACTCTTGCATGTATTTTTCATTTTTTCTGAACTAATGAACTACCTGTCATCTCAATGGTCAATAAAATAACCTTGCAGCAATTTTCTCCCAGCAATATATAGGATCTCCCAGGAGGAATGGTCGAAATTGAGGGATATTATGAGAACGATCATTCGAAGCGAAAAGGTCTAGTAGACATGGGCTCTAAAATGTACCCCTTAAGAGCTACGTCCGTTAGTGAGGATGAGCAAGTGCTCATAGCTCTCAAGGTATTCGTTTTAGAGCCCAAGTTTAAAATGGCTTTTGTTTCGACTTATCTTGTATCATATACATGAATATTGTCCACTCCTTCTGGGGCATCCTGTCGAGAGACGAATGAGGAACTATTGTGGCGACAATAGGGGCCGCAAACCCACTGACAGCAGCGACTTAGCGAGAAGGCACGTTGTTATGGTTCAGCACCAAGCCATCGTTCTCTCGGAAACGCAAAGTTAGTCTGCTGACCACGTGCTACTGTTGCGAGCATTGTTGATGAAACCACGAGTAGGAGAGAATGTGTTTTATGACCACGCCTCAAGACAGAACGTGGAGTTCGGAGGTTTCCCCAACACGTAAAGTGGGAGATTCGGTGATCTGTGGCAGACTGACGTCAAAGTGCAGTGTTCATGCAGGCACAAATGTTCCAGAGCACACCATTCAAAAGACATTGTTAAATAGGGCGCTCCACATCAAACGACCTCTATGTGTTCTTATGCTGACCCAGTGACATCTTTAGTTTGCTATTACGGTGGGCACAAGATAATTAAGAATGGATAGTGAACTAAAACAAATTATTTTTAATGTTAATTATATTTACCAGGGTACTATTAGTTAAGGTCTTTAAACCCAAAGAATTTGGCGGTATCTCATTCCATTCAGAGGAACCTACCAGATGAGTTATGTTTCTTGCAACACAATATCAGTTGTCGTGTCCACATAGTCTATCTTTAGGGCGATTGTTGCTTGACAGATGCACAGTGCCATGAAATGGCTAAAAATGGCTCTGAGCACTATGGGACTCAACTGCCGAGGTCATTAGTCCCCCAGAACTTAGAACTAGTTAAACCTAACTAACCTAAAGACATCACAAACATCCATGCCCGAGGCAGGATTCGAACCTGCGACCGTAGCGGTCTTGCGGTTCCAGACTGCAGCGCCTTTAACCGCACGGCCACTTCGGCCGGCCAGTGCCATGAAAGCTGATTGATGGGGTGAGTAGTAGGAGAAGGCTGGCGTCAACCAACTCTGCATTGTTGCCAAATTTATTCAAGATAGCGGATCCAAGATGGCGGCGATCGATATGGCAATGTCGCACTGACATCATGGTGGCAAGTTCAAATTTGGCGGGAAAATAGGTCAACTGGGCTACCTCCACTAATCTAACCCCCCTCCCCCTCCTGTCCCCCAAAAAATGGTGGGAAGTTCAACTTCCAGCAGGACACTGCAACACGCCATGTTCCCATTTCCACTGAAACACAGTCCTGTCACACTAACTCAGGTCAGTCTGTTTCTACACAGGCTGCAGAGAGTGGTAGATACAGCTCCCTCCGACTTCTGCTCAGTTAATACTTAAAATGTAACGATCACATGTGCAAAGCCGCAGAAATGGCAGCAGTTGCAAGAGGCGTAGGGACTATCTTAAATTTTGCTGTAGCTGATAGGTTAGAAAAAGGTGACTCGTTTCAGGATATGAAAGTGCCATAAACATGATTCATTAGTGGTGGTAATCATTAAAGGACTTCTCCATAGGATCTGAGAGTGACTTCGGTTCGTTGAGAGCGCTCTGGTCACGCATCAGGAGTGAATGACTGCCCGACTTCGCGGGAAATATCTAGTGCAGCGAGGACTATACCTATGGCGCATGTGCTTATGCTGCCTGTCTTCGAGTTATATGTACAAGTGTCTGGCGGTCGATAGCTATATGCATGATGCAAAAGGGGAGATTCTGTATGGTGCAGGATACGAATTGTATGTTTACTACGTCGAAATGATACGCAGTGATATATTGCCATGTTGGAGAACTGTTTCACGCTCTAATATTCAAACTTCCGTTCTGAGTGGCGTATCAGAGTAATTGAGTAAGAGTCTTTCTGTATTTCACGATCTGTAGGTCAGTTTTGCATGGTTTAACTCTCAATGCAATATGGCGATCTGTACAAAATAGTTTTTTCCTTCTGATAGTCCCGTCTGCAGAAAGAAAAAGGCAGCATCAGTAGTTTGGCGGGTAAATTCAGTAAGAGCCGATCATAATGCTCCATTCATTCACAAGACATCCTTTGTGCAGGGGCATAGGAGCCTCTACATAGCTGTGTGACGTTTGTGTTTCAGAGATATTTGTTGAAAGCAGGACTTTACGATTTCCAGAAAGGGTTACACGTGACATATAGGGTGCCACTTTAGCACCATCAGAAAGAATGTATTCAGTGTTATTCTGAGCTATTTTCGTAAACAGCTCCTGTTTGGGCAAGAATTTCCCTGCAGACAAGCTGAGACAACACGATAGCTCCTACAAAAGTGACCGTTAACTATTTCTATGACACTTTATAATTTCGACTTTGGTCTTATTTACATAACCATGTGACATCAGTATAACATTTAGAAATATTTAGATGCATCTGCATGGGTGAGCTGCTATGGAGATATCTCTCGCTTGGCATGTAAACACTTGTGCAGCCGGAGGCGTCTCACATGTCCTGTTAAGATTGCTAGGTACAATGCACCCTGTGCTATTCTGGGAAGCATTGGAACAGACTTCTATAGCGTGACCTGTGATGTCAGGATCCACAGGTAGGGAGGTATCGCACCAGTAATGGTAAACACGCATCTGTGTCCCAGAGGGTGACTTGGCTCTTATTTACATATAACACTTGAAGAGCTCTTACTGCATACCCAAGAAGAGATGCGACTTTCACCTGCTGGCTGTAGGCGATAGCAGTGCGCCTCATGCATTTGTCTGCCTAGCAGTAGCTTGAGGCGGTGTTGATGCGTGCATGCGTTGGAACAGTTCACTGATACGTTGTGGTTGACCATAGTTCGAAAGCGTTTTTTTATGTGCCCCGAGTGTTTGCGCACTACATTATTTTCGGCTATTTAAGTGTTGTGAGTGTGTTGGGAAGGCGTTATAATGCATTATTTCGGTGATTTATGAGTAGTTTGCAGGTTTGTAGGCTACGTGCTGCATTATTTGGATGTGATGTCCTTAGGTTCTAAATTCTAGGGGACTGATGACCTCAGATCTTAAGTTCCATAGTGCTCAGAGCTATTTGAACCATTTTTGAAAAAGCAGAAACAACAATTGGAACTTCCAAAATAGATGCCTGTAAAGGGGCAACTTTTCACAAAAATTGCGTTGAAAGAATTAGGGGAATAAACGTTTTGACGACACTGCCAATTTTACATCTGTTTCTGATCTGTTTTCGAGACCGTCTGTCGTTTCCGTTGAAAGTTCCCCTGTATATGTGCAACGCTATTCCAGTTTAAAACACAAATTCGTTTAGGAGAAAACTGTCTAGGAGTTCTACACTGTTTTTCTCAGGAAGAGTTTCCACGTCTCCATTAAGAAGTTGCAAAGGTGATACAATGTTTCCGTCAATATAAATGCGCGAAAGGCGTTTTTCGATTATAAAACTAATTGAGTCATGATACGTGGTAATCTGAGCGACGAAAGTCTGTGATATTGTTTGCGTCTCTCAGTATGCTGAAGTTAGTTCCAGGTATAAATATTATTATGTCTTCAGCATACAAAAATATTTATATATTATTTGAAAAATTTTTGGTTGTGATGTACATTGCTATGAAATACGAGACCAAGCCGCATGCAAGACGTTCAGAGTTCCTTACACGACTGCATTGTCATCTAAAGGCTCGCGTGCACAATTTCCACATCTTCCCCTTTTTCCCTCTCCGACAGCGTGGTGTGTTAATGTGGGAATTGTGCAGCCATCTGACAGAACTCTGCACGCGAGCAAGAGATCTGCATGTGTGCGGAATTCTTGGCCGTCCCTGTTTAAAAAGTAATGGACCTATAAAACGCCTTAGGGGTACTGCTGAAATTACGTTTACATTTGTCGATTTCGTCATTTAAAGGACAGCTTGGGGAGCTCTGCAGGAAGTTCGGAAATTCCCGCCACAAACTTCTAGGACTTGGAGAGGGGAGTGAGTATATAATATTCCGGATAGGAACTCATGTACCGAAACGTGCCATTCCCGTGCTACAGCAGTTTGAAAATATGTTTGTTAGGTACCTACGCAACCCGATAATTATGGTGAGTGTCGGTTGCTCTGGATCGGCTGATGTCATTCGAAGTCTTTCCTATCTCTCTGACCTAGTTAGAGCCTCATTCACGTTTCTGCGGATATTAGAGAAACATGGTTGAGTACACGTTAGCAGAATACACCAACATGATCCTTTTGAATGACGAAGCTCACGGTAGAGGAAGAGCTGCTCGTCGCGTTTATCAAGATCGTCCTCCACATTGTCTGGCTCTACAGTATACTCTTTTCGCCACAATTACGCAACGGCTTAGAGAAAGGATATCTTCACCGTCAGCAGGTGTGATTGTGGTGCTGTAAGGAGATTCCGCACACTCGAGTTGGAGGAGGCCGAACTCCATGAGGCTGAAGAGATTACACGAACAATTTATTTGGCCATTACATTATACAGCGGGAGTGTAAGACAAGTGATGCACTCGATCACGCTGAATCAATTACGTGTTAAAGTGATGGCGATAGCAACAGGCTTTTAAATGGCTATTGCACGGAAACGGCACATTTACAGACATGGGTTTCACTTAAAAAATGTACACTACTGGCCATTAAAACTGCTACACCACGAAGATGACGTGCTACAGAAGCGAAATTTAACCGACAGGAAGAAGATGCTGTGATACGCAAATCATTAGCTTTTCAGAGCATACACACAAGGTTGGCGCCGGTGGCGACACCTACAACGTGCTGACATGAGGAATGTTTCCAACCGATTTCTCATACACAAACAGCAGTTGACCGGCGTTGCCTGGTGAAACGTTGTTGTGATGCCTCGTGTAAGGAGGGGAAATGCGTAGCATCACGTTTCCGACTATGATAAAGCTCCGATTGTAGCCTATCGCGATTGCGGTTTATCGTGTCGCGACATTGCTGTCGTGTTGGTCGAGATCCAATGACTGTTGGCAGAATATGGAATCGATGGGTTCACGGGGGTAATACGGAACGCTGTGCTGGATCCCAACGGCTTCGTATCGATAGCAGTCGAGATGACATCTTATGCGCATGGCTGTAACGGATCGTGCACCCACGTCTCGATCCCTGAGTCAACAGATGGGGACGTTTGCAAGACAACCACCATCTACACGAACAGTTCGACGAGGTTTGCAGCAGCATGGACTATCAGCTCGGAGACCATGGCTGCGGTTACCCATGACGCTGCATCACAGACAGGAGCGCCTGCGATGGTGTACTCGACGACGAACCTGGGTGCACGAATGGCAAAACGTCATTTTTTCGGATGAATCCAGGTTCTGTTTACAGCAACATGATGGTCGCATCCGTGTTTGGCAACATCGCGGTGAACGCGGTGAACGCACATTGGAAGCGTGTATTCGTCATCGGCATACTGGCGTATCACCCGGCGTGATGGTTTGGGGTGCCATTGCTTACACGTCTCGCTCACCTCTTGTTCGTATTGACGGCACTTTGAACAGTGGACGTTACATTTCAGATGTGTTACGTCCCGTGACTCTACCCTTCATTCGATCCCTGCGGAACCCTACATTTCAACAGTATAATGCACGACCCCACGTTGCAGGTCCTGGCCCTGGCAGGCTCATTCTCCGGATCTCTCACCAATTGAAAACGTCTGGTCAATGGTGGCCGAGCAACTGGCTCGTCACAATACTCCAGTCACTACTCTTGATGGACTGTGGTATCGTGTTGAAACTGCATGGGCAGCTGTACCTGTAGACGCCATCCAACCTCTGTTTGACTCAATGCCCAGGCGTATCAAGGCCATTATTACGGCCAGAGGGGGTTGTTGTGGGTACTGATTTCTCAGGATCTATGCACCCAAATGGCGTGAAAATGTAATCACATGTCAGTTCTAGTATAATATATTTGTCCAATGAATACCCGTTTATCATCTGAATATCTTCTTGGTGTAGCTATTTTAATGGCCAGTAGTGTATTTACTCTCCTCTGCAAGTGCTAGAAGTCTGTAACGGGAATTTCCGAACCACCTGTCTATCTTACTCTGGATTTCGCGAACGAAGAGAGCGAACTGTTTTTCGCAAGGCGTTTGTCTGTAAAATCAAGGTAGTACATTCACATATTCTATTTATTCTGCTGTATGTGGGATTGTGAGATTATTTTCAGTGTTTATAAGCGAGTGTACTTTTCTGTGTAGTTACGTATTGAATGTCGAGAGATTGTTTTCATTTATATTAAAATTCTAGTGTACCATTGTTGTAGAAGTTGGCTGAATTACGAGCATTCCGTTACAAAGACATACGTGTCTGTATGTGTATGTACTGGTGTACGTGTGTGTGTGTGTGTGTGTGTGTGTGTGTGTGTGTGTGTGTAGCGGGTGGGAGGGAGGGGCGGAGAACTGGAAGACGAAGTATTACGCGCAACTCACTTTTAGCAACGGTGGGACAGTGGTTGCGATTTTTAATGGTCCTGTAATGATGCTGAAATGTGAATTGCGACTTCTGCTCTATTGGATTCCGATCGTAAGTAGGCATGCACACGGAAACGCGAAGTGCTAACTACAAGCTATTATTTGGGTCTAATGAGAGCAGCGCTGCCGCAGTTGGTTTCGATAATGTGAGAGCGCCCCTCCCAGGCGGTGATTTGCATGCGGCGGCTGCCCGAGCGGATCATAGAGGTGTAATTATCAGCTGGCGTAAATTAAGAAAAGCAATTAAGCGGCCGAGGTGCCTGCTGCTGCTCCTAGTTTACGCGCAGCGGACGTGATGGAGAGCTACAAGGGCGCCGGCGGGCCGAGTGGTGTTGCGATGTACGAGCGGGTCCCCGCAAGTTGACGCCCGAGGCTCGCGTAATTGGACGAAGCGCTGTAGCTGGCCCGCTACTGGTCTGCTGCTCTACTGCTCGTGTAATGGCGCCAGTCCGTGTCCACGTCTTTGACTCAGGATGGTGCTGTTGTGAGGCTCTGTTTACTTAAGACTGGCTAAATCTACATCTACATCTACATGATTACTCTACAAATCATATTTAAGTGCTTGGCAGAGGGTTCATCGAACCACAATCATACTATCTCTCTACCATTCCACTCCCGAACAGCCCGCGGAAAAAACGAATACCTAAACCTTTCTGTTCGAGCTCTGATTTCTCTTATCTTATTTTGATGATCATTCCTACCCATGTAGGTTGGGCTCAACAAAATATTTTCGCATTCGGAAGAGAAAGTTGGTGACTGAAATTTCGTAAATAGATCTCGCCGCGACGAAAAACGTCTTTGCTTTAATGACTTCCATCCCAACTCGCGTATCATATTTGCCACACTCTCTCCCCTATTACGTGATAATACAAAACGAGATGCCCCTTTTTTGCACCCTTTCGATGTCCTCCGTCAATCCCACCTGGTAAGGATCCCACACCGCGCACCAATATTCTAACAGAGGACGAACGAGTGTAGTGTAAGCTGTCTCTTTAGTAGACTTTTTGCATCTTCTAAGTGTCCTGCCAACGAAACGCAACCTTTGGCTCGCCTTCCTCACAATATTATCTATGTGGTCTTTCCAACTAAAGTTGTTCGTAATTTTAACACCCAGGTACTTAGTTGAATTGACAGCCTTGAGAATTGTACTATTTATCGAGTAATCGAATTCCAACGGATTTCTTTCAGAACTCATGTGGATCACCTCACACGTTTCGTTATTTAGCGTCAACTGTCACCTGCCACACCATACAGCAATCTTTTCTAAATCGCTTTGCAACTGATACTGGTCTTCGGATGACCTTACTAGACGGTAAATTACAGCATCATCTGCGAACAACCTAAGAGAACTGCTCAGATTGCCACCCAAGTCATTTATATAGATCAGGAACAGCAGAGGTCCCAGGATGCTTCCCTGGCGAACACCTGATATCACTTCAGTTTTACTCGATGATTTGCCGTCTATTACTACGAACTGCGACCTTCCTGACAGGAAATCACGAATGCAGTCGCACAACTGAGACGGTACCCCATAGGCCCGCAGCTTGATTACAAGTCGCTTGTGAGGAACGGTGTCAAAAGCTTTCGGGAAATCTAGAAATACGGAATCAACTTGAGATCCCTTGTCGACAGCGGCCACTACTTCGTGCGAATAAAGAGCTAACTGCGTTGCACAAGAGCGATGTTTTCTGAAACCATACTTATTACGTATCAATAGATCGTTCCCTTCGAGGTGTTTGAATACAAATGGTTCAAATGGCTCTGAGCACTATGGGACTTAACATCTATGGTCATCAGTCCCCTAGAACTTAGAACTACTTAAACCTAACTAACCTAAGGACATCACACAACACCCAGCCATCACGAGGCAGAGAAAATCCCTGACCCCGCCGGGAATCGAACCCAGGAACCCGGGCGTAGGAAGCGAGAACGGTTTGAATACAGTATATGCTCCAAAACCCTACTGCAAACCGACGTCAATGGTTTAGGTCTGTAGTTCGATGGATTACTCCTATAGTAGCATACAATCACAATGTGTCTATTCTGAACACCTGCGGTCATCCAGTGTAGTAAGCCCGGTATGAGGAACAGACAGCACCCAGAATCGCAAGAAATGATTCAGTTATAAGCTTTCTGCAACCCTCTCAAATGTTGTATGAAACGATCGATGTGGACCCACAAGCGTTCAATATGAATGAGAGCCTAGTGTTTTTGGAGCTTCGATTTAAGCCATCATTCTATCAACTATAAACGTGTCTGTTAGACAGCAACAGTACAAGAATATGATAGTTATAAAACAGCCAAGCGGTTGCAACAAAATTTTACTTCCACCAGGTTTCGACACCGACTACGGGTGTCCTCATCGGAAAATTCACGGATACGTGAAGTAACCGACGAACGAATTTAAGAGGAGTAATGCTCTCGTCACATGAAGTACTTCATTAAGATGTATTATCTTCTTTAAAAGAAATAGAACAAAAGAGTATTAACTTCTTAATGAAGTATTTTATTTGACTACAGCACTATTGCTCTTAATTCATTCACCACACCCATAGCCGGCGTTAAACGCTGGTGAAAGGAAAGTTTGTTGCAATCAGTTGACAGTTTACATCTATCATCATGTCCACCCTCGGTGCTGAGTGTTCAGCGCGACAGAATGTCAATCCTAAGGGCCCGGGTTCGATTTCCGCCTGGGTCGGAGATTTTCTCCGCTCAGGGGCTGGGTGTTGTGTTGTCCTAATGATTATCATCTCATCCCCATTGACGCACAAGTCGCCGAAGTGGCATCAACTGGAAAGACTTGCATATGGCGAACGGTCTACCCTACGGGAGGCCCTAGTCACACGACATCTGTCATCATCATTCTATTTTTTCAGCATTTATGGCCATTTCTATACGTGTGACAAAGCACATCATGACAAAATATGGCGATTTGAAACTGTGCGTCGGACCAGGGTTCGAACCTGGATCCCTACCTTTCGAAGGCAGTGTCCTACCAGGTACACCATCAGAGTCCCTGTCACCCATACACTGAGAGTACGCATCCCTGCACATTTCGAGCTTTAGAAAAAACACTATAGTCAAAGAAGAGCTAACGCCGAGGCATAGACGTGTATAACTGGCATGAAGAACTTTTCTTTGCATTTTTGCTGAAGTTCAGGTGGCCCTCATGCATTCCCATCTTCTTCACTTGTTCCCCAAACTTTTCAACTTGTAAGTTGCTTGCGCTGTTTATCCTTATTCAGAGTACATGAAAAATACGTATAATGAAACAACCCTCTTCTATATAAATTTTACACCCAAGAAACGGTTTTGCAGCCCTATCTGACTGCAGTTTTAAAAAGAAAGGAACATATTAAAGAATCAGTACAACTGACTTCGCGCAACGAAAGAATAGCGGGCATAACTGAACAACTAAATGAATTCTATGATCATACTCACTCATAATACGTTCATAAACTAATTTCCAGAAAGTGTAGATAAGGCATTTTGTAAGCAAGTAAGGCATTTTGTAAGCAAGTGAAACTTGCTTCGACCAGTCAAACTAATCTCTTCTCTTTAGAAATCTGAAATCTAATGAGATAGTAATCACGTTGATAAGGTGATTTACCACCAGTTCCCTCCGGATCTTCAGATGATGACTTACGTAAAGAAAACGGCCGAAGCATTCCACTCATTTCAGTTTTGAGGAAAGTATATACTAATGGTAGTTAAAATACAATACAATTACAATGATTTCTGTAATGTTAGCCAGCAACAGACTAAGCATCAGACACAAGTCTTTGCTTCATATAAGGACAGTACTCAATGAACTACATTATTCAGAGCCGCCTTTAACTATTATAAGAAGATCAAGACTACAGAACACAAAATTACTACAACGAAACATACACACAAGAGAAACGGTAGGCGTTGTGCAGATTGAAAATTGTAAGTACTGGACGTAAATCTTTAAGTAAACATGTAGAAACGCAAGGTAATATGAAATAAATTTTGGACCCACTGTACATATATTTTGGTAAAAAGAAAATATCATAACCATCTGTAACATACGTGAACTGATAACATTTTCCCGTAACCGTCAAAGCGAGGTCTGTCTTAACAATAAAAAGTGACAGAGAAACAAAATGGTAGATGTTTTGATTTAGGAATTTGGGAGGCAACGCACGATGAAATTAGTCACAGTGAATTCCCAGCTAACGACTTCCTATGAAGAGATAGGGCTTCAGGCTGGGAGGTGTGTAGCAAAGTTTGGCTGGAAAGTCCTGGCACATTTAAACTGTGCGCTCGACTGGGGTCCGACAGAAAGTTTTAATTCGCCAGGAAGGTTATAACAGCACACACTCTTCTGTATGGTGAGTGATTCGTTAAGGATTTGCTGGAGTCCTTAAAAAGTAAAAGAGCTTACGCACAATTGTGCACTTCATGTCACTGGTACGAGCATAATGCGCTTCGAACCCACTATTGGACACCTGACCTGGAAATAGTATAGTACAGTTTGAAGAACGTTTCTATCTAATCAGTTTTTGTGAGGTAAAGTAGAGGACTTACGTGCCATTTCATCTGCTGAGGACGTCGATGCGTCTCTGGCTGCATCTCAAATTAAAGAACCTGCCTCCAAAAAGAGCTGTCTGCCAGTTGACGCGCCATCAGTCCACCGAAAGGCAAGTCGGGTTACACCTACAGTGAACTGCATATACCATTAATATTGGGCGAGAATAATCATCGTGGTATACATAGTAATACCGACAGATACGAACCATCAGTTAATTCACTAGACAGTTTTTATGGGGACCGTCGACGCTGAAGCATCTGTAGAATCAATGTGAATCTAGGATCTGAATCAGCCAGACCACACAGAAACCTAGGTTCTCAGTTCTCATTGAACTCATGGTACTCGTACTAAAGCACTCACCACGTAGGTCAAATCACTATTCCCTCATTTGGCGGGTTACCACCGAGGAGTGGGTAGTATATAGACAGGTTTAAGGATACAGGGTACTTTTCCGGCTCAATATTACGTAAAAATCAACACTTATTTCTTTCATGCACTGTTTATAATGGATATGTTTTACAGATGTTTTGTTGATATCAGGTAATGCAGCACACTTTATAAACAAATTATAAGTATTTTGAATATTTTTGAACTTGCTTAGGGTTATTAAAAACATAACAAAGAAGTTGTTGCAATTTTTTTCCAGAATGCTTGCTCAAATTGAGGTACCATTTAATCCGTTGTTATACATTTGAAGGAGACCAACTTTTTACCAGATAAGCTTGACATGATGGCTGAGGTACTAGACGTATTTAATTCCATCTATTTTTTATATTACAAGGATGAAAAATATCACAACTTACATTTTAATTTTTACAATTTTTTTCCCAATAAAAATGTTATTTACTCTGTAATTTAGTTGATTCAGCAATAAAGGTAAGGTCACCTACATAAATATTGACTATTGCAAGTTACAGAAAAAAATAAGAGCAATGGTTTCTAAACTTTGCGAAATATTTGTACCTGAATTCTGAAAAATACAACTTGCGGCAAATTGCGAATGAAGATACGAGTCCAATTAAACTGTGCCTCAGAACATTCCTGAAGCATAGTCTTCATCCTGCAGTATTTCTTCAAGATTCCTCTTGGCATTCCTTTTAGCACTTCTTGCTTCTTTGGGAACTTGAAGAGTGAATCTTTCAGCTTCATGCATCCATTGTCTGTCACATGCAAACAATTGATCTTCCATAGTAGAGCCATATTTTATGCCTAAATTTCTCAGGACTTTCAACCTTCCTACCACTCCATCATTGAAACATATCACTGTATATAGTACACCAAATTTTAATGTATTTAATCCTACAAAAATTTTCTTGGGTAATCTTTCCCATATGCAATGGTTGAAACCTTCATTTGTATTCTGAGTGTCCCCATGAAGACATTTACTAAGCAAAACAGGGTCACTCAGGTCTCTAATAGTTGGTTTTATTTCATTCATAACAGGCTCAGGAAGAGAATGCTTATGATGGTAAATTTGACCACTTTCTTTTGTTTTTTGGTAACCACACCAAGAATCTGCTCCTTTAGGGCAAAGTCCGTGAACAGAGTGGTCATCTGTGCACAAATTATGAAAGTAGGTGGCTCATACAGCTTTTCTCATTGCTTTAACATCAGTAAGAGCTGCAGTTCGTCTAATGGCCAGTCCACAATAACTCTGAAGAAAGTCTATTTCAGTTTTTGTCAATCTGCCCGGCCAGACAGAGATTTTCCTTCAGATAGCCACTTTCCTTTCATTTCTCTTCGTAGCTTCCTCAATCTAGCACCCATCCTCTTTTGCACATCTCCACAACACTCCAGTTTTGTTACCAAGGTATCACCATAGACATTGAACTCATTAATTTTATTGAAAGCTTTAGAGTCCCCATCGCCTAGGTACTTCGTATATCTAACGTTATAAACAGGCATCGACCTCTGAAATATTTTTAGAGCTCCATCACACTCCATACCTCCACTGTAACCATCATAATTCTTGGAACACTGATGTTCAATATGTCCTTCAGTTTTACCATGGCAGGTTGACAGTACTTAGATAAGCACACAGCATCAACAACTTTTCCATTCTCCAGAGAAGTAGCACATACAACACCATTCAAGGAACGATGTTCTCGACGTTGCCGTGTCCCATCAAGTGCAACGGCGATGTCCCTGGTTCCACTAATATTTACAGTTTCTTCTACTGCACGTTTCACAGATGCTTTAGATACAATCGTCAAAGCACCTAAAAGTATTTTTATATACTTGCTGGGAGGAAGAGGAAGGTCCATCAAACCACAAAACGTTTGAGCGCCTTTTATCCTTTTCCTATTGCACGCATTGCATACACCGACTTCAAACTCACATCATATGAATTATGCACAATGTTCCAAGTCATTTTCGAGGCATATTCATTGCAGAATCTACACAGAACAACTGATTTTGATGCTAAACCCTTCCTGCAACTTTGTTGATCAATTACTTCCAGACAGGCAACACCATCACATTGTTTACATTTCGCCACTTCCTTTATCAAAGAAGATAAGATGCCCACTACAAAAAATAGCGTCATTGTTAACACAAAAATTTAAATCACCAGGAAGCGTGCCTTGTGGGAGTTTCTTCCCTGAACAACTGATACATAGGTTACATTGAACAATGTGGCTTGCTTTGTTTGTGAACTGGTTACCACAGAATTTCCTTTTATTGAATTTCTTGATGCGTGGCATAGTTCGTATTTATTGCACACTAAAGGATATGTACTTCCTTAAATACACGTAGCACTTGGGCAACAAACATTCAGTAACACGTGAGCAAACTGCTTCAGCGAAACAAAAGTAAATACTAGCATAGATAATCATTTACAGACACTATAAACCTGCACTGTTCCCAACATATACAATGTATCATACGTATAAAAGCTGGAAACAGAAAATTCACAGTTCTTTTCGAAATAATACTGGTTTCTGTAACAGAAATAAAGGGAGCGTGGCAGCATACACGACCGTAACTTCAAAATTTCTTATAAATTGGTCATTTTTCATTTGAAACCAAATAATGTAAATATCAAGGTAATCAGGAGAGACTATAGAATTTAATAAAGTCGTGAAAAAATTTCGATTTTTCCACCATTTATAAGTGCCCTGTATCCTTAAGGGGATGAGCGCCGTTCGGAGTGCTCTGAGGCTTCGTCGTGGTCCGAAAAGGCTCTCGGTTAGTAGTTAATTCATAAAAGCATATGGCTAAGTACTTCAAGCGACCGTTGCAGCACGCGCACAGAGAGGATGACACCAATGAATTACAACAAACATGCTTTTGTGTTATAAGGGACAATCAAATGAAAACGAGACACATGGAAAAAAGTAATTAGCTGCTCATTATTTCAAAACTAAGGACCATAACTGTTAACACATTTATCTCGGCATTAGTGGCCATCGATTTGCTTAGGACGTAAAGGTACACACCTGGGTGCAGTAGTTGGTCCGTAACCAACCGCCAACATTTTCCCACGACATTGACAGTCTTGACTCACAGTGGGATAAATGTGTTAACACTTATGGCGATTACTTTTGAAATAATAAACAATTTACTTACTTTTTTCCATCTGTCTCGTTTTCATTCGACTGCCCCTTATATATTACCTGGAGTGATCCATAAATGCGCTCACCCCCTCGTGAAGTCTCTTAAAACTGAACAGAGCCAAACCAACTTCAGTTCCGTCTTTATTATGGGAGATGGTCAGTAACAATTACAGATAGTTGTATTTTAATACGCTTGGACAGCCCCGTCTTCTACATGAACTTGCCGGAGAAGTATATAACAAGTCATAAATTCTATGTTACTCCATTGTAACAGTAGTTATCAGTGCAATAACACGGCTGTTACGTGTTCTTGCCTCCACCCCCCCTCCCTCCCGGTGGGTTCTGTTCTGGAAAGTGTAATTATTTACATTTTACCACCACAATTTAAGGCTAACGTGATACGAAAGATTACAATCATGCTTTAGTAACAAAAATTATAGTAAAAGCCAAACCGTGTACCTATAAATCAAAGAGATATGGTACTCATTCTTCTCTTCCATCTCCTCATTTCTTCTCTTACTACGGTGTTCAGTCAGTTACAAATGGTATTTATTGGTACGATGTTGTTCTTTCCATTTTTTTCATCTTAGTATACTGTGCTGATTTACATGTTTAGAAACAAAAGTGTGACCCATTCTTCTATCTAGTTCTATTCTGTTTTATTCTACGTCTTTCATGCTGTATCTTAAATTATGTATTTATAATGCTGTCCTTATTTACGGGCTTCAATTTTCTTATTTGTTCTCGTGTACTCTCACACTCTTCACAAAAGCTCCTAAGCTTATAGCGCATGCAGTATGGAGCGGTAATGTGTTGGGGTACAGAATACAAGTTATTTCACAAGTTCTATTGATTTCCCACACGCATTAACAGTTTAAAAGATATTCTTCAATATGAGCTTAAAGGAATGACAAAATCATTATTTTAATTTTGGGTCATTTCAGATTCACAAAAGTAAACTATCAAAATTTTCCTGACCCATAAAGTTATTTTCATATGAGTGACATACCCTAACGGTAGCCGGGAAAAGAAGGGAACAAGCGGAAAAATGCTCCTATCCGAGCACAAGAAAAGTTTATAACCTCCTTTTTAACAGTCTCTGATTGAAAACTGGGGTACCACCTACCTCGATCTATCTTCCTCAGCACCTTTCAAAAGAACTTTGACCTGAAAAAGATATATAGGCTTTTTAACGCTCAAAGAAAAGGACACAGTGAAAGTGGGAAAGAGACGGAAAAGTAATAAACACGGGACGATATTAGACAGTGGTTGTGATATTGAAAGAGCTAAGGAGACAAGGATACTGTGAAAGAAAGAGAGGGACGAAGTGGCAGTGGAACATACACTGCTGGCCACCATAAATGCAACACCAAGAAAGACAAGAGGTAGCACAGCAAGATTTATTTTTTTAGATAAGATGTTGACCAAGTATCAAATGATTACGTTTACAGACGTCTGTGACATGTGGTTCCTGCCAGAATCAGTAGCCAGAGTAGCTGCCATTGTTGATCACCGCTGCCACACGTCTCGGCATTGAGTCAAAGAGACGTTGGATGTGTTCCTGGGGTACAGCAGCCCAAGCAGCTTCCACACGTTGCCAAAGATCATCTGGTGTGGCAGCTGGGGATGTAATCTGGGTCACTCGTTGAGCAACCATGGACCACATGTTTTCTATCGGCGAAAAATCCGGAGAGCGAGCCGGCCAGGGAAGCAATTCAATCTGGTTATTGACGAAGAACCTTTGGACAATGCGTGCCACGTGTGGTCGCGCATTGTCCTGTTGAAATATGGCTGTGGCCGAGCCCTGAAGGTAAGGAAGGACAACTGGCTCCAGCACCTCGGATATGTAGCGCCGGCTATTTAAAGTACCGGCAATGCGTACTAGAGGCGTGCGAGAGTGATATCCAATACCGCCCCATACCATAATACCCGGTGCAAGACCAGTGTGGCGGTGCATAATGCAGCTGTCCAGCATCCTCTCTCCACGGTGTCTCCACACTCGAATCCGACCATCGTGGTGCTGCAGACAGAAGCGTGCCTCGTCAGTAAAGACAACGTCATTCCATTCTGCCGTCCACATCCGTCTGTCATCACACCATTGGCGACGGAGACGTCTGTGGTTCTGCGTCAATGGTAGACGAAGCAATGGACGTCTTGCGGACAGACCACTCTGCTGTAAACGGCGTCGAATGGTACGCGCAGACACTGGATGATGCGTTACAGACGCAATGTGCTGTGCTATGGTTCGGGATGTCACTGAGCGATCCGTCACTGCCATGCGCACAATTTGCCTATCAGCACGTGCAGTGGTGCACCGAGGTGAATGCGATCGACCACGTCGGTCCGTCGTACCCTCCAGCATCCAACGGTCACATATCCGCATTACAGTTGTTTGGTTTCGTCCAATACGACTAGCGATTTCTCTGTATGATAATCCACAATCTCGGTAAGCCACTATCCTTCCTCTGTCGAACTCGGATACTTGATCAAAAGATGTTCGCTGTTGTCTACGAGGCATAACTGATCGTCTTGTGAAACAACCACAAGGTAAACACACGTGCCGAACGTACACTCGTCGAAATCGCCAAGCCTTAAATGGCGCTATGAGGTGGCGCCACAGGCGCGCGTGATGTGCGTCTGCGCTGAAATTCTAATCAGTTGCATATCTCATCGCTGCAAACCCATGGTGCAAAATTCACTTGAATCGGATGCTTCCTTCAGGGTGTTGCATTTACGGTGGCCAGCAGTGTAGTTGACGACGTCAGAGCAGTCCTAGGACAAGAGCGAAGGAGTCCGTGCCAGTGGGAGAGGAATAAAGAGAAGGAGAAAATGAAATTCATTGAAACCTAGTGACAATGAAAGACAGAGTCAATAACAATGACAATGATGAAGACAGAGATAATGACAGTGAGAAGAGACAACAGCAGTGGGAAGAAATGAACGGAATAGTAGCAGTAAGAGAGATTAAATGGGAGACAGCGACAGTGAGAGGTGATTGTAGTAATGGAAAAGAACGAGGGAGACTGCGACTGTGAAACAGAACACTGTGAGAGAGAGAGGCACAAAGAGATAATGACAGTGAGTATTACTGAATGAGTGCGTGAGAATGCGCAAGCGGGAGTGGATAAGTATGAGCGACTTTCAGCGATGGACTAGTGGGTATGGGAGAGTTACAGTTAGGCGAGCTTGTGGCGGTAAGAGAAAGAGTGCGAATAAGTTCGCTTGCCAAAGTTTTTGGGCAAATTTTTAAAGATTTTGAGGGAGGTACAATGAGACCCTACTTTTCAGCCAGTCTTTTAAACAGGATTTGATATCCCTGACTGTGGCCGCCAGTATTTTATCTTGCTAGAAGCTCGCCTTGTTGCAGCTTGATACACGTGAAGTAGCACATGGTACAAAAGTGGATTGAAATACAAGCAACAGATCGTACAGTAAGCACTATTCCCGTGGAATAGACCGCCAATTGTACTGAACTTGCTTCTGATTGGTTGGCACATTCGGGTGTTAGGCGCCAAAACGCTTAACTTCTCTTATTAATTATTTATATACTTTTCATTGTATTTAACCCAGTTTGCAGTATGACAATCTCTCATGGTGACCCTACGAGTCTATCGGTTTTGTTTATTAAATTTCACTAGTTTTGAGGAACATAAGAGTAATGGTATTACAACCGAAGTGCTTCTGACACCTTCGCGTCTCTCTGGCGCGCCTGTGAGACGAAGTACTTCATCTGCGCTAGTCACTCTGTTTCGGGTGTTCTTCAGAGCCGGACGTGTATCTCTGTTTCGGACGGACATGTCGCATTCTATTCCGGAAGGTGTCAGAAAAGTTACCATACTATTAAGAAAGCTATGTCGAATGTTGTGGAAGCCAGTGTAAAAAGTGATATTTTAAAATATAAAGAAACAGGATGTATTAATGAGAGGTGACGCCTACTATGATTTTCAGTACTACAGATCTTGTCCACTGTAGATACAGATACTAACCTGGGCAAGTGGCATCCCACAAAGAAAGCACAAACACAGGTTCAAGTTCGAGATGACAGCATAGCAGTCTCTGCCGAAGAAGATCCCACGACCGACGAGCTGTCTTCTGCGCTGGGGACACAACTTTAGACGACGACATGTTGGTGGAAAGAACGGTTAGGGACTTTTCTTCAATCTCTACAGATCTCTTCAGTTTCCAGATCTGACTTCCAACACGACAACGTATAATTTAATAAGGAGCACATGTGCCTCTCTGCGACAGCAGTATTTTTCTGCTTTTTAAAAAGCTTCTTTATTCCAGTCTCTGATCACAAATGAATTCTTTAGACGATGACCGGTTTAAGTCTGTAATAACCATCTTCAGATCTAAAATATATAAATATATACATCTAGTGAGCAGTGTGTCTTTTAACATAAAACAGCAATATGTATCACAATATACTGTCATGCACCAGGGAAATGTACAGATAAAATATGGTATGACGTACCTTTTTTACACCATGTGCTAAAGTGATACGGCCATATTGGCATCGTCAAAACATATAAATATAATCAGCATAGCATCGTCACAAGGACTTAAAATATGGTGTAGAATTGGCCACATCGTCCACATAGTGATTATTGCCAACTAGCTACTGAGGTACAGTTGCATCCACAAACCTGTTTGCCTACACCCTCCCTAGATGTCGCTACTGTGGGCTTGCTTATATGTAGTCACCATTTATGCAAAAACATAATCTGATAAAAGCACATTAGACAAAATGCATGTAGCAGACTTATTAAAATTGATGGCTATCGTAGAAACCAATTGTGATACATTAAAAGATGGATGCAGTTACCAATGTAAAATTATTAAAAGAAAATATATGAAGAGTATAGGTCCGACCCTTTTTTATGCTGAATTTACTGTCAACAATTAATATAGCGTAATACATTGCCTGTGGCAATCTATAAATTACTTATGGAAGATAAAATGTCTACATGACAGCTGAAAAAACAGACGGATCAATGAACAGCGCCCTATGTTGGGTCGGCCGCTAGGATCTTATGTAGGCGCCCACCGATCTTAAGAACTTAACCAATGGAGGGCTTTACATACATCGTGACATGTCTCCTACAGAAAATTTTTAAACAACATGTAAGCATTCAATAAATAAAATTATATAGTTTGGCTATACATTTCTGCTTTTTGGTTTATGAAGTTATTTACGTGCTGCAGCAGTAGCAATGAGGAAACATAAGCCAGTTGGAAACATTCTCTTGCAGTATAATATAATTTCCGATAACCTGTACACTTGTGTCCTCTGTAAATTTAACTAATGTGTGTGAAAAGACCGTAAAATAATACTTCACTAATTGGTTGTGCGGACAAGTGTCACTGTTTAAAAAATGCCTCACTCCTCGATACTGTCGGTAAAAGTTAGTCGAGCTACATAACGACTGCGCGACTGAAGCCTACAGGAAGTACGCTCACCTGTTAAACCCACTGTCACCGTTTGTCAGCTGCTTTATGAAAAGTGCTTTTGGGATGAAGACTTAAACGAGGAAAAATAAGGTGAGCTACTTGTAGGGCGCGTTGAACCTGGCGCGGATGGTATCCGGTGGCTTACATTAACCGGACGCTTGCTAACGACGCCCTGTTGACATAAATCGCAATTTAGCAGCCGCCTGCTCCCCATACCTCTGCCTGAACTCCAGAGCCTCCTACCTCGGAGGCCGCAGTGCACCTGCGGACAGCACCATGTCATCCAACACTTCCGCAGGTGGTCGTTGACACTCACGCTAGTTACTGCTCATGTATTTATTCATCGCCTTTCGGCCGCACAGAATTCGGCTCCGCGGAGCATTTGCCTACGGTTCAGAGGGCCTGGAGTCTAATCGCCAAGACTCGCTTCTAATTGCGTTATTAAATTACGTCCTGCGGCTACTGCGCTCGTTATTTATCTTCCGTAATCAGATTTGGGACTGGCGTTGGGCTCACAGTCTCTAGTTTCCTTTTTCTTCCCGGGTCATTTCTCGGTAGCCGCGAGCCACGTCATTACCACTGTGCTGAACACGGAAGCACGAGGGGCAGGTGAGACTCACCGATCACTGCTCGAAATGCCTACACCTCTCAGTGAGAACAATACCTGCCGCTTAGCTCGTGGAAGTATTACTATAATCTTGACACTCTCGTCGATCACTGTTACTGTCTTAAAATTTTTTTCATTTGTAGTGTTCACCATTCATTTGTCAATGAAATCTGTGCATTTTAAATGAAGAAATTGCCGCCTTTAAGAGTTTCTTAAAAGAAAACCATTGTTTTGCGACTGTGGTGAAACCAGAACTTTGCTGTGATGGTGACAGGATGAACAGCAGGAGAAAAGATGCACCCGATGCCTTAACGTAACGTCATATACCAAGAACGAGCTGACATATTTGTATTCCTTAGCGAAGTACGTGCTGAGCACTTTCCAGAATGAATTTTCATTCTGCAGCGAAGCGTCCGCTCTTGTGAAACGTCTAGGCATATTAAAATTGACGTGGGACGTTTTCTTTTCGAGGTAAGCGCTATACCGTTTAGGCTATACAAGCACGAACTTTTGACCCATACTCAAGGCTGTACTTCTGCCAGTACCTCATCCCTTACCTTCAAACCCACAGAGAAATTCTCCTGCGTAACTTGCAAGTAGTTTCATCAGCCAGGATGTTTCATGTCAGCACATACTCTGCTGCTATGGCTAAGCCGGTAATTAACAGACTATGAACGCGGAATGGTATTTGGAGCTAGACGCATGGATAATCGTTAGGGAGTTCAATATTCGGAGATCAAAAGTGTCAAGAGTGTGCCGAGAATACCACCTTTCAGGCATTACCTCTCATCACGGAAAACGCAGTGGTCGACGGCTGTCACTTGGCGGCGTTTGCGTAGAGTTGTCAGTGCTTAAGAGACAATCAACACTGCGTGAAATAACCACAGAAATCAACGTAGGACGTACGACAAACGTGTCCATAAGGAGAGTGTGATGAAATTTGGCGTTAATGGGCTATGGCAGCAGATGATCGACGTGATTTCCTTTGCTAACAGCAGGACATCGCCTTTAGAGCCTCTCGGGCTCGTGACCATATCGGTTGGACGCCAGACAATTGGAAAACCGTGGTCTGGTCAAATGAGTCCCGATTTCAGTTGCTAAGAGCCCCCCCCCCCCCACCACCACCACCACCATGAACCATGGACCTTGCCGTTGGTGGGGAGGCTTGTGTGCCTCAGCGATACAGATGGCCGTACCGTAGGTGCAACCACAACGGAGGGGTATCTGTTGAGAGGCCAGACAAACGTGTGGTTCCTGAAGAGGGGCAGCAGCCTTTTCAGTAGTTGCAGGGGCAACAGTGTGGATGATTGATCTGGCCTTGTAACATTAACCAAAACGGCCTTGCTGTGCTGGTACTGTGAACGGCTGAAAGCAAGGGAAAACTACAGCCGTAATTTTTCCCGAGGGCATGCAGCTTTACTGTATGGTTAAATGATGACGGCGCCCTCTTGGGTAAAATATTCCGGAGGTAAAATAGTCCCCAATTCGGATGTCCGGGCGGGGACTACTCGAGAGGACGTCGTTATCAGGAGAAAGGAAACTGGCGTTCTGCGGATCGGAGCGTGGAATGTCAGATCCCTTAATCGGGCAGATAGGTTAGAAAACTTAAAAAGGGAAATGGATAGGTTAAACTTAGATATAGTGGGAATTAGTAAAGTTCGGTGGCAGGAGGAACAAGACTTTTGGTCAGGTGAATACAGGGTTATAAATACAAAATCAAATAGGGGTAATGCAGGAATAGGTTTAATAATGAAAAAAAATAGGAGTGCGGGTAAGCTACTACAAACAGCATAGTGAACGCATTATTATGGCCAAGATAGACACGAAGCCCACACCTACTACAATAGTACAAGTTTACTTGCCAGCTAGCTCTGCAGATGATGAAGAAATTGATGAAATGTATGATGAGATAAAAGAAATCATTCAGGTAGTGAAGGGAGACGAAAATTTAATAGTCATGGGTGACTGGAATTCGAGAGTAGGAAAAGGGAGAGAAGGAAACATTGTAGGTGAATATGGATTGGGGGTAAGAAATGAAAGAGGAAGCCGTCTGGTAGAATTTTGCACAGAGCATAACTTAATCATAGCTGACACTTGGTTCAAGAATCCTGGAAATACTAGAAGCTATCAGATAGATTATATAATGGTAAGACAGAGATTTAGGAACCAGGTATTAAATTGTAAGACATTTCCAGGGGCAGATGTGGACTCTGACCACACTCTATTGGTTATGAGCTGTAGATTAAAACTGAAGAAACTGAAAAAAGGTGGGAATTTAAGGAGATGGGATCTGGACAAACTGATTAAACCAGAGGTTGTACAGAGTTTCAGGGAGAGCATAAGGGAACAATTGGCAGGAATGGAGGAAAGAAATACAGTAGACGATGAATGGGTAGCTCTGAAGGATGAAGTAGTGAAGACAGCAGAGGATCAAATAGGTAAAAAGACGAGGGCTAGTAGAAATCCTTGGGTAACAGAAGAAATATTGAATTTAATTGATGAAAGGAGAAAATATAAAAATGCAGTAAATGAAGCAGGCAAAAAGGAATACAAACGTCTCAAAAATGAGATCGACAGGAAGGGCAAAATGGCTAAGCAGGGACAAATGTAAGGATATAGAGGCTTATCTCACTAGGGGTAAAATAGATACTGCCTACAGGAAAATTAAAGAGACCTTTGGAGAAAAGAGAACCACTTGTACGAATATCAAGAGCTCAGATGGAAACCCAGTTCTAAGCAAAGAAGGGAAAGCAGAAAGGTGGAAGGAGTATATACAGGGTCTATACAAGGGCGATGTACCTGAGGAGAATATTCTGGAAATGGAAGAGAATGTAGATGAAGACGAAATGGGAGATACAATACTGCGTGAAGAGTTTGACAGAGCACTGAAAGACCAGAGTCGAAAGAAGGCCCTGGGAGTAGACAACATTCCATTGGAACTACTGACGGCTTGGGAGAGCCAGTCCTGACAAAACTCTACCATCTGGTGAGCACGATGTATGAGACAGGCGAAATACCCTCAGACTTCAAGAAGAATATAATAATTCCAATCCCAAAGAAAGCAGGTGATGACAGATGTGAAAATTACAGAACTATCAGTTTAATAAACCACAGCTGCAAAATACTAAAGCGAATTCTTTACAGACGAATGGAAAAACTAGTAGAAGCCAACCTCGTGGAAGATCAGTTTGGATTCCGTAGAAATATTGGAACACGTGAGGCAATACTGACCTTACGACTTATCTTAGAAGAAAGATTAAGGAAAGGCAAACCTACGTTTCTAGCATTTGTAGACTTAGAGAAAGCTTTTGACAATGTTGACTGGAATACACTCTTTCAAATTCTAAAGGTAGCAGAGGTAAAATACAGGGAGCGAAAGACTATTTACAATCTGTACAGAAACCAGTTGACAGTTATAAGAGTCGAGGGACATGAAAGGGAAGCAGCGGCTGGGAAGGGAGTGAGACAGGGTTGTAGCCTCTCCCCGATGTTATCAAATCTGTATATTGAGCAAGCAGTAAAGGAAACAAATGAAAAATTCGGAGTAGGTATTAAAATCCATGGAGAAGAAATTAAAACTTTGAGGTTCGCCGATGACATTGTAATTCTGTCAGACACAGCAAAGGATTTGAAAGAGCAGTTGAATGGAATGGACAGTGTCTTGGAAGGAGGATATAAGATGAACATCAACAAAAGCAAAATGAGGATAATGGAATGTAGTCGAATTAAGTCGGGTGATGCGGAGGGAATTAGATTAGGAAATGAGACACAAAGTAGTAAAGGAATTTTGCTATTTAGGGAACAAAATAACTGATGATGGTCGAAGTAGAGAGGATATACAATGTAGACTGGCAATAGCAAGAAAAGCGTTTCTGAAGAAAATAAATTTGTTAACATCGAGTATAGATTTAAGTGTCGGGTAGTCGTTTCTGAAGGTATTTGTATGGAGTGTAGCCATGTATGGAAGTGAAACATGGACGATAAATAGTTTAGATAAGAAGAGAATAGAAGCTTTCGAAATGTGGTGCTACAGAAGAATGCTGAAGATTAGATGAGTGGATCACATTACTAATGAGGAGGTATAGAATAGAATTGGGGAGAAGAGGAGTTTGTGGCACAACTTGACAAGAAGAAGGGACCGGTTGGTAGGACATGTTCTGAGGCATCAATGGATCACAAATTTAGCATTGGAGGGCAGTGTGGAGGGTATAAATCATAGAGGGAGACCAAGAGATGGATAGACTAAGCAGATTCAGAAGGACGTAGGGTGCAGTAAGTACTGGGAGATGAAGAAGCTTGCACAGGATAGAGTAGCATGGAGAGCTACATCAAACCAGTCTCAGGACTGAAGACCACAACAACAACAACAAGAGCTGATGGGAGGGTTCGAATGTGGTGCAGACCCCGCGTAACCTTGGACCCAAGTCGTCAACAAGGCACTGTGCAAGTTGGTGGTTGCTCCATAATCGTGTGGGCTGTTTTGACATCCAATGGGCTGGATCCTGGGGTCAAAATGAACGGATAATTGACGGGGAATGGTTATGTCTGGATATTTGGAGACTATTTGCAGCCATTCATGGGCTTCGTGTTCCCAAATGGGATGGGATTTTTATGGATAAAATGCGCCATGTCAACGGGCTACAGTTGTTCAACTGGTTTGAAGAACATTCTGGACAATTCGATAGAAGGATTGGCCATCCAGATCGCCCAACATGAATCTCATCGAACATTTATGCAACGTTATCGAGAAGTCAGCTCATGTACAAACTGCTGCACCGGCAATTCTCGCGCTGTTACAGAAGGGCATAGAGGCAGCATAGCTCAATTTTTCTGCATGGGATTTATAATGACTTATTGAGTCCCTGCCACGTAGAGCTGCTGCAGTCTTCCGGACAAACTGAGGACCGAAACGATACTCAGAGGGATCCCATGACTTTTATGACCTCAGTCTATGTGAAGCTTGGGAGAAAGGAGCTGAAGCTAGCGGTGGAAGCTAGTTCAGTCGGTACTACACTTACCCACGAAAGGCAAAGATCCAAGATTCGAGGCCTGGTCCGGCATACAGTTTTAATCTGCCAGTAAGTTTCATTTGCGCAGTTTTTTCCGGATGAGGCTACGGAACTGAGCTGATAGTGCCAATGACAAGTGAAAAAGAGGCCAAAACTAGTGGGAAATTGAAAGTTTGTTGGGAGGCTGCAAAATTCTAGAATTCTTTCTAAATTGAAATGGCTAACAAACCGCTCACACGGGGATTTGTGCCTAGTAGGTCCTACTTTCAAGATCCAGTGAAGGCTTTTTCTTTTACAGTTTTGATGTCTTTGGAATTTCTCTGTTCTGGCATTTTTACTGACACATCTTACTTTCTCCTGCCGAAATCGTGTCAGAAGTGGTCTGAATCCCGGTGCAGAGAATTCTCACTTTCTTTATTTCTCGGTATTTTTATGAATTTTAGTAAAGCTTCTATACTTCTAACTAGAGTGCGTCCCATGTCACAGATTCGACTCTCGGAAGGGATTTTTTTTCTGTTTTCTTTATTTTGTAAAAATCCATATCTCTGCGCCTTTTTGCCCAAGGAGACCAACAATCTGGACCTAGATATTTTAGTCTTATACGCTTGTTTCTTCGTAGGCGATCACAGTTGGAATTCCTGATACTTTTATTTCTTTCAAAATTTCGTATGTGGACGAGTTTAGTCTCACAGTTGTTGATTCAAAATGATAGTGGCGTTCTTTTGCTATATTTGGTATTTTGGCTTTTATGAAAGTAGTTATTTACTTCCTTCTATCAGAACTGCGACTGAAACTGGAGGTGTGTGCTCTGAGACGAAAAAATGTACCACTACAAGGTGTGGAAGCTAAAGTTCAATCTGTAAGGTGTCTCAGTGACTTAAGCTCACTTTCAGGCAGTCACCTCACTGTGCGAATTATAATTCCCACATTTTTCGCTCTTGTCATGTATTGTACAATCAACCACCACTCTCCTTGCAAGGATTCAGGTTCTTCGAAAGAAATTTCTTACTTTCTGGATATTACACAAATACATCGTAGTCTGGAGTTCCCGAGACGACATTTCCACAGTTTATATGTGTGTTTGTCACACGATGTTTACGTATCTCATCAGTTACAAAGACAACGTTATGTGTCACGTCATGCTTTGAAGGATCGAGTTTCTGAAGTACACTGGTGTTCAACTCTTAAGGACGAAAGTAACTTTCGCATGATGTGTCAGTACCAAGAATCATAGCTCAATGGAACTTGGGCTATATATAGAAATAACTGCTACGGCATAGCACGGAAGGCAGCTGAAAGAAGTGCGTAGTGAGAAGAACAGAAATAGCACTTTTATTCAAATACAAAATCATGCTGAAGTAACCGCATTTCGTAATAGTCGCCTGGACGCTACCAATGGAGGGATATAATTCTTAATAAATTGTGCGATCACCACGGACGGCAATGTGTTCACTGCAACGAGCTCCCTTGCTGGCCACGTGGTTAGTAAATATACTGAAGAGCCAAAGAAACTGGTATACCTGCCTGATATTGTGTAGGGTCCCCGCGAGCAAGCGGAAATGCCGGAACATGACGTGGAATGCACTCGACTAATGTCTGAAGTAGTGCTGGAGGGAATTGACACCATGAGTCCTGTGGGGCTTTCCATAAACGCATAAGAGTACGAGGGGGTTTAGATCTCTTCTGAATAGCACGTTGCAAGGCATCCCAGATATACTCAATAATGTTTTGCGGGGAGTGTGATGGCCAGGGTAAGTTTTTAAACTCAGAAGAGTCCTGGAGCCACGATGTAGAAATTCTGGACGTGTGGGGTGTGGTATTGTCCTGCTGGAAGTGCCCAAGTCCGTCGGAATGCACAATGCACAAGAATGGATGCAGGTGGTCAGACAGGATGCTTACATACGTGTTACCTGTCAGAGTCGTATCTAGACGTATCAAGGGTCGTCCCATGTCACTCCATCTGCACAAGCCCCACACCATTACCGAACCTCCACCAGCTTGAACAGTCCCCTCCTGACATGCAGCATCCATGGATTCGTGAGGATCTCATATCCTTACACGTCCATAGGCTCGATACAGTTTGAAATGGGCTGCGTCCGACCAGGCAACATGTTTCCACTTATTAACAGTCAAATGTCGGTGTTGATGGGCCCTGGCGAGGCTTAAAGCTTTCTGTCGTGCAGTCATCAAGGTTACGCGAGTGGGCCTTCGGCTCCGAAAGCCCATATCGATGATATTTCTTTGAATGGTTCGCACGATCACACTTGTTGATGGCCCAGTATTGAAATCTGCAGCAATTTACGGAAGGGTTGAACTTCTGTCACCTTGAACGATTCTCTTCAGTCGTCGTTTGTCCCGTTCTTGCATGATCTTTTTCCAGCCGCAGTGATGTCGGAGGTTTGATGTTTTACCGGATTCCTGGTATTCACGGTACACTCGTGAAATGGTCGTACGGGAAAATCCCCACTTCATCGCCACCAGGTAGATGCTGTGTCTCGTCCCTCGTGCGCCAGCTATAACAGCAAGCTCAGACTCACTTAAATCTCGATAATCTGCCATTGTACGAGTAGCAACAGTAGCCGATCTAACAAGTGTGCCACACACTTGTTGTCTTATACAGGCGTTACCCACCGCAGCGCCGTATTTCGCCTGTTTACATGTCTCTGTTTCGTGAATACACATGCCTATACCAGTTTCTTTAGCGTTTCAGTATAGTTCTCGTGGCAGGCCGTTCCATTCCTCTACCAGCGCCGTTGACAACTGTTGGATATTCGTTGGTGCTTTTGGACGTGCTGTAATACCACTCCTAAACGCGTCCCTCACGCGTCCGCTGAGACTGAAGTCGGGGTGTAGGCAGGCCAGTCCATACGCCGGATATCTTCTCGCTTCAAGAGCTCCATCACCAGCGCTGTTCGATGAGATCGCGCTTTGTCATCTCATATGAATGAAGTCAGAACTGAATGCGCCCCTGAAAAGACGTATAATGACGTCACAATAGCGTTGACTGTGAGTGAACCGTGTTCAAAGATTTGGAGCTCAGCACGCCGATGCAACATTGTGCCTCCCCACTAAAACACATGTACCACCAGAGCGATAGTGTTCGACAATGTTACTGAGCGCGTTACGTGTTCCACCTCTAGCCACAGTAGGGTACATCCAGCATTGTCGAACATGAGTGTTTTGGTGAGCCAGCCGCTGTGGCCAAGCAGTTATACGCACTTCAGTCCGGAACCGCACTGCTGCTGCGATCGCAGGTTCGAATCCTGCCTCGGGCATGGATATGTGTGATGTCCTTAGGTTAGTTAGGTTTAAGTAGTTATAAATCTAGGGGACTGATGACCTCAGATGTTAAGTCCCATAGTGCTTAGAGCCATTTGAACCATTTTGTTTTGTTGATTATGGTGTACGGAGTCTAACTTTGCATGTGCGTGATGATCCCCAAATTTTTGAAACCGGTTCACTCACTGGTCAAGGTTATTATGACACTTTACTCCTTCCGCATGTGCATCTTTTAGGAGGTGTATTCAGGCCGGACTTCATTTTTATTGATGAGCAGGTGCGCAGGTGGAGGAGCTCTTGGAATGAGAGGACATTCGGCACATGGACTGGCCTGCCCGTTCTCCCTACTCATTTCCCATCCAGCACTTATAGGGCTCCATTGGGGAGCCGTATTGCAGCTTGTTCATAAGCACCAACGACCATCCAATAGTTGTCAATAGCGCCGCTGCAAAAATGGAACGCTCTGGTACAAGAACTGTGTACCAACGTTGTGACCAGCGTGGGATGTAACCGCTCTTTTAATTAAGGGGACCACACCCTACCTATCTAACCCATGTTAATTTAGGCGTGTATTTGACCCATTTCTGAAAAAAACTATTTGATACACGACCTTAATATTTTTATTGAATGTTATATGATGCTAATAGTGTCAACTGTACTAAAATCTACTTTATCCATTTTATAGTTTTTAAGAAATACTATTTTAAATTTATTAAAAAATTATTAAGTTTCTTTTGCAGCAAATATTTTTTGTGAACTTCTTAATGGGGGAATATTAATGAATGTAGTACCAGAGATGGCTTTTTATGTTATGCAGAGTCTCTTAATCTATGATACTTTCTGATATAATGGGGTACATGCACTGAAAATTTTAGTTTGCGGGAAATTGACTAAAGAAAAAACTTTCGAAATTTGTTACTTATAGTTAATGAAAACGGTCTTGCTGCATATCATGGCCCTTCTTTGGCCTCAAGCAGGTCTTCCAGCTTCTTTTTCACCCTCCTGGATGTTTGTCTTGCTTTCTTGGCCATATTAGATGCAGACCTGTCTGCATCGCCTATCCTCATTTTATAGCAATGTTACAGACCAGTGATCATATTTTCACCAGGATTAATTCCCAGATTTTTCAGTGCCAAACACTTTCCAATATTACCACAACTGAATGTAATAACAGCGTCATGAACTCCTAGTTTCATTGTATGCATGCCTACAAATACAGTTTTAGGAAGGCGGTTCCAGATTATGCTGTTGAAACATTCATTTGGGTTCTGTGTCTGCCCATGGAGACAGTTCCTTAGAAGGTCGGGATGAGCCAAGTCTCTGAAAATAGGTTTAATTGCTGTAATAACAGCAGCAGGAAGAGAATGCTGGTGAAAATAATGTTCTCCAGTTGCCTGAGCGCTATTGTATTTGCACCCCGAATTTTCTCCTGATGGACTCAATCCATGACACGGTTTGTCATCAGTAGAGGAGTTATGGAAGAATATGGCCCAAACATCTCTCTTCATTGCCTCCAGATTTTCTTTATTTCTCGTAATTGCCTGCCCATAGTATACCTGCAAGTTTTTTGTAACAACTACTCGCAATAACACTTGAACAAAAGCGTGTTGTTTACAAAAAGCAGAAACAAAAGAATACTGGCCGTTTCATTCCAAGGATAGCCAACACACTCAGGAGTAAAAAAAAAAAAAAAATCCCTAACGTGCAATGTAGGGGACATAAAGATCTAAAATGTATGCAGAAAAGTGTGTCACAGAAAAGTGGACGTGGAACATAAACACTTGCGTAGGAAAATGCTATTTAAGTGCTCGAAAAAAATTCTTTTCAGCAAAATCCTTTTCAGAGTACTTAAATAAAACCTTAATCTATCGAAATATGATGAAAACCGAAAATCGATTTTTTTCCACTGAACCACAGTGTGGTCCCCTTAAGAACAATATTATCAGGCTTATTTTCATATAGCGGAACGTGATCGATATAATATCGATAATAGTTAATACCATTAAAAAGGTTTTAATTAAAATTGTCGGTATATAATCTGTCATCAGAATAACGCCCGCAGCAAATTAGCGCTTCAGGCAAATCAAAGAGGGCTTAACGCGGGCTACTTTTGTTTCTAAATTCTACTATATAAACCACGCACGGATATTGCTAGCTCTCTTGTCTTGTTTTCCGCGCTCTGAATACGTTTACGTAGATGCGACATGCGATATAACGGGCATTTCCGTATGATACACTACGGAAGGGATCAGGGCACTTTTGTTAAATTACAAGAAAGTTGACTATAATTTATACGGGACAGACTTTTGCAGTAAGGTCACGGACTAAGAATATCTGAGGAATTGTGTGCGCGAGAAAAGTAGCGCTCAATATTAAATTCTATTACATGCCGAATAACTGATAATAGGATCTGTGGACTATGCTAAGGGGCGTTAAGATTAATATAAAAACGGAATTGGACCCTTAGTTTTTTGAAAATTAACGCTTATAAAGTTTGAATGAGTGTATCGAAGTATGGTAATGGACCATATTCCTTGCTATAATATCTTTGAGTGACGAACTATAAAAGACACTGACATTTTACACTACTGGCCATTAATTTTGCTGCACCACGAAGATGACGTGCTACAGACGCGAAATTTAACCGACAGGAAGCAGATGCTGTGATATGCAAATGATTAGCTTTTCAGAGCATTCACGCAAGGTTGGCGCCGGTGGCGACACCTTCAACGTGCTGACATGAAGAAAGTTTCCAACCGATTTCTCATACACAAACAACAGTTGACCGGCGTTGCCTGGTGAAACGTTGTTGTGATGCCTCGTGTAAGGAGGAGAAATGCGTATCATTACGTTTCCGACTTTGATAAAGGTCCGATTGTAACCTATTGCGATTGCGGTTTATCGTATCGCGACATTGCTGCTCGCGTTGGTCGAGATCCAATGACTGTTGGCAGAATATGGAATCTGTGGGTTCAGGAGTGTAATACGGAACGCCGTGCTGGATCCCAACGGCCTCGTATCACTAGCAGTCGAGATGACAGGCAACTTATCCGCATGGCTGTAACGACTCGTGCAGCCACGTCTCGATTCCTGAGTCAACAGATGGGGAGGTTTGCAAGAGAACAACCATCTGCACGAACAGTTCGACGACGTTTGCAACAGCATGGACTATCAGCTCGGAGACCATGGCTGCGGTTACCCTTGACGCTGCATCACAGACAGGAGCGTCTACGTTGGTGTACTCAACGATAAACCTGGGTGCACGAATGGCAAAACGTCATTTTTTCGGATGAATCCAGGATCTGTTTACAGCAACATGATGGTCGCATCAGTATTTGGCAACATCACGGTGAATGCACATTAGGAGCGTGTATTCGTCATCGCCATGCTGGCGTATCACTCGGCGTGATGGTATGGGGTGCCACTGGTGACACATCTCGGTCACCTCTTGTTTGCATTGACGGCACTTTGAACAGTGGACGTTACATTTCAGATGTGTTACGACCCGTGGCTCTACCCTTCATTCGATCCCTGCGAAACCCTACATTTCAGCAGGATAATGCACGATCACATGTTGCAGGTCCTGTACGGGTGTTTCTGGATACAGAAAATGTTCGACTGCTGCCCTGTCCAGCACATTCTCCAGATCTCTCACCAATTGAAACTTCTGGTCGGTGGTGACCGAGCAACTGGCTCGTCACAATACTCCAGGCACTACTCTTGATGAACTGTGGTATCGTGTTGAAGCTGCATGGGCAGCTGTACCTATACACGCTTTCCAAGCTCTATTTGAATCAATGCCCTGGCGTATCAACGCAGTTATTACGGCCAGAGGTGGTTGTTCTGGGTACTGATTTCTCAGGATCTATGCACCCACATTGCGTGAAAATGTAATCACATGTCAGTTCTAGTATAATATATTTGTCCAATGAATACCCGTTTATCATCTGCATTTCTTCTTGGTGTAGCAATTTTAATGGCGAGTAGTGTAGCTGCCATAATTGCTAAGGGTAATTGTAGGACCAATAAACGCTTATAAAGTTTGAATGACTGTATCGCAGTATAGTAATGTACCGTATTCCCTGCTATAATATCTTTGAGTGACGTACTATAAAAGACACTGACATTTTAGCTGCCATAATTGCTAAGGGTAATTGTAGGACGAATCTTCCTTTTCCCTCTATTCAAAACGCAATCATTCATGATCATTTAATTATTATTGAATGTTGTTAATAAAAAACTAAAGTTATTTCGACAATTACGTGTTAGTAGTAACTAATAAATAACACCTAAATACGTTATTAAATATCGTGTCTTCGGTAATGCAGCAACAAATAAAGGGTGATCGACTGAGCAAAACGTTAACATTAATTATCATGAAAACCCGAAATTTAGTCGGCGTTACAGGGAAGATGTTTGTGGCTGCTCCATCTCAGGTACGGGTATAACGAACAGTGAGGCATATACAGTGGGTAACAACACAAACATCGCACGTCAGGGAAACCGATGACAGCAGATCGACGGAGGGCGGCTAGAGGGAACACGTTGCAGAATATGCATCGCTGTCCATGATAATCACATATGATATTAAGAAACATGTTCCACCGTTTGTGATGTCCTGACATTCGGAATCATGAATCGTGGTGACTTCAATGTAACTATTGTCTTCGAATAAAGTCTCTTTTCTGTTCGTCTCATTGTGTATTTCTTTTAGTTACCTCCTGTACTACACTGTAGGAGCTACTTCTGTGTATAGTCTAAGTTTGAAGGAGCTGTGTTATGGGACAGTGACACATCAGGTGAAAGTTCCTTTGGTCCCTAAATTTTTCACACTAGAAAATTTCCTCACTTTCAAATGCATCAAATTTTTACTGAGCTGATTATCATCTTTTTACGACTTAAATAATACCTGTTATTTGAAGTAGTTGTGTATCTTTCGACCTGTCTGTAAGTTTTCGTTTATCTGTGAAATTAGTGTTACCCTGTAAGATGTGAGTGCGAATAGAACTCTGGACATGGAGTGTGGGAGATAGCGGTTGAAACCTCATCAAGCTATCAAAAATTTGGGATTTCGTTGTTTCCTAAATTGCTTGAGGCAAGACTCACCCGTAATTCCCCATTCCTGAGATCTCTAACGATGACTTTGTCAATAGAAATCAACCTTAATCTACTTTTTCTTTTCTTCTAATGTTTCAAATGGCTCTAAGCACTATGCGACTTAACATCTGAGGTCATCAGTCTCCTAGACTTATAACTACTTAAACCTAACTAACCTAAGGACATCACACACATTTATGCCCAAGGCAGGATTCGAACCTGCGACCGTTCTTTCCTTCTTTTTCAGTATTTAATTTTACTTGCAATGATTTCTATTTTACAATTATACTGTCATTACAGTCACACCCAATATTTTCGCGTTCTGATTACACGAACTGTTTGCTTATTCAGTATCGTATCAATATTCAATAATCCAGAAACCCACAGATAACAATTGCTGGAGGTTGTGGTACTTTTAGTCATAAATTTATCTGTGAGATTCGTGGCTGAGCGCCGTGGTTGTGACGTCAATTACTTGATGTAATAGAGCAAGTAGCAACATTTTATTAGACATTATCTACGCGAAGGCACATTTACATTTTTTATCCAGCTTTAATTGCTGCATTCTTCATTGATATGTGTATGCCAACTGCATTTTGAAACTGCAGCTGCCCTGTGGAAAATAAAATTTCCTTTAACTACCACATTTCCAAACCATACATTTACGTTTAACATACAGTTATTTGCACTTACCTATATTCTGTACCTTGTAACGCCGTATTTTGGGTTCATATCGGTGCCATGCACAGGCCATATCGGTGACTAACTTTGCTACCGATATGCTCTGCTTTGCAGAAACCTCTCTGCCAAGTCGCCTGGCAAGTCACACGGACACCCATGCCACGCGACTGTGGTGTGGTTCAGTGCGCCGATGTAGCGGCGGACACAAGCTGTGTGAGGGGTAAGCTCTGGTTCCACACCGAATGGAATGTACTGTCTGACGTAAGAAGACAATGATTAGTGTCCATAACTGTGGCGGACGTGTTTATTTTGAACCACAACTGAAAACAGTAGAATTGCAGCAGCTGTGACCAAGGCCTGTACGTGTCTTTAAGACAGTTACTATTTGGATGAGACTGAACACTCAATGCTGGAAGGATAGCGCCTTAGCTAACTGTCACTGCTTAAAATTAACAGTGTCCAGCTTTCTTGGTGAACTCTAAGTTCTTGTAGATTGTAACTCACCATCCTGGTTACCTAACATATACGTAATTGTAGCAGAGTGACTAGATTGTTTGTTTTACTGAAGGCCCTGCCTTACTACAGAGGTCAGTACATGTTATTCATTGATCTACTCAAGGTTAATCGCCAAGTGACCGAAAAATTAGTTGTTTTGGTGTGTGATTCACCTGTTCACTCGAATCACGCTACCTGCCCTCTTTTAGTGAAATTTTGCATTGCTTCATTAAGCCCTTTATCGCCAACTGTTGTATTTTATTTGATGTCTGAATCATCTAATTACAGTTTGTGAATTTCAGGGCATCACTATGCCTATTCATGTTGTGTAAAGGAAAGTGTAAAAAGTGTAACTTAATGTGACCTCTGATTGGTAACCATTGCCAGACAGTTGCATGTTGCATTGAAACTAGAAGCTGTAAGATCCATGTCTTCAAGGTTGATTGGTAAGCTTGAATGTGACACATCCACAGCATTCCAAAATCGGTTGATTTTACAAGTTAAAAGTGATTATTCTTGCTCTCAGGTAACTGATATATCAATTAATTGCTTAAATTAAGAAAATAATTCTGTGTTTCTCATCCCCTGCTTATCAGGTTTGCACCTAGTGTTTAAAGAGTTCAGTGAGTAAAAGTTATTCTATTAGTGATGTGTTCAGGGTGTTGATGGCAACCGTTGTTGATTCGAACTGAGGCGTCTTTACTGAACTGCCTTTCATTTATCTGCTTTTGCTACAGCTGAGTTAGGCTCATTTCTGTCATCAGGTCGCGAAACCTAAGTGTTACTTTCTTCATCCACTGCTTCGTAACGTAGACGTGTGTGACAGCTCATTTTCATTTTCGTCTGTTCATTTTCTGTTTCCCTATTTAAATTTTTTTTGTAGTAAATTATTTAAAAAGTTATTCCACCGTTGTTTCTAGTCTGGTCTAAAATAAATTTCATTCACTTCAAAATTTTATGTAATCAGTTAAGAAGGTCTCTGCTTTTAGTGGATTCCTGACCGTTGTGCTAATCGCTTGTCTAAAGTTATTCATGCATTCTAGTATTTGCTTGAAGTTACTTGTGAGTTGTGCAGTTGACAATTGTAAAATTCTAAACTGATTCAGATTGTTGTGTGTGTCTTGTAATGTCGATGTTGTCAAAGTTTTTGTTGATTAAATTGAATGTCATGTTGGTAAGGCCACAACAAAATTTTCATATTTATGCCTTGTGTGAAGTTGCCTTTTGGGTTTTTGTAAGTAAAGTTGTTACACATGATGCAACTTTTAGTGGCCCATCACTTTATCACTCTCCCCAACCCTCCTGCACGGCGGATAACAGACTGAATGCGCAATGATAGTTGGAACTAGACGCATGGGACGTATCATTTTGGAAGTCGTTGAGGAATTCACTATTCCGAGATCCCCAGTGTCAAGTGTGCCTCAAGAATACTAGATGTCAGGCATTATCTCTCACCACGCAGTGGCCGACGTCCTTCACTTGATGACGGAGAGCAGTGGCATTCGCATAGGGTTGTCAGTCTTAACAGACAAGCGACACTGCGCGGAATAACCACAGAAATCAGTGTTGGACGTACGACGAACATATCCGTTAGGAGGAAACAGCGAAAATCGGTGTTAATGGGCTATGGCCGAAAGCGACCGAAGCGAGTGCCTATGCTGACAGCACAACATTGCCTGCAGCGCCCCCCCCCCCCCCCCCCTGGGCTCGTAACCATATCGATTGGAACCTAGACGACTGGAAAACCGTGGCCTGGTCAGAAGAGTCCCGATTTCTGTCGATAAGAGCTAATGTTAGGGTTCGAGTGTGGCGCTGATCCTGCCAAGCCATGGACCCAGGTTGTCAACAAGGCACTGTGCAAGCTGGTGGTGACCACGTAATGATGTACGCCTTATTTAGACATCTTCAGGTTATTGTTTCCAGATGGATGCGAGAGGCACCAAGATCTGCATAATGCGTTCCCCTTCACAGGAGCGAGTAACAGTAAGTTGAGGTCTCAGGTAGTAAGCATAATGCGCCATCTTACTATTACTCGCTCCTGTGAACGGGAACGCATTATGCAGATCTGGGTGCGTCTCGCATCCATCTAGATAAGATAACCTTAAGATGCCTAAATAGGGCGAAACGCGTCGTTGAAAAATAAAAAACATAACACTGCAACCAAGACTGTTTTAATCAATACTGTTAAGCACTGGTTTTCTGTTATGCCACACTTGGACCGGAAGAATTTCGATGTAGGCTATGTTTACATGGAATGAACTGGGTCCTCTGTTCCAACTGAACCGGTAATTGACTGGAAATCGTGATGTTCTGCTACTTCGAGACCATTTGCAGCAATTCATGGACTTAATGTTCCCAAACAACGGTGGAATTTTTATTGATGACAATACGCCGTGTCACTGGGCCACGATTGTTCGCAATTGGTTTGAAGAACATTCTGGGCAATTCGAGCGACTGATTTTGCCATCCATTAAAAATTTATGGGAGATGATTGAGCTGTCAGATCTTACACAATATCTAATTATGGACGGCTGTAGAGGAAGCATGGCTCAATATTTCCGCAGGGGACTTCCAGTGAGTTGTTGAATCCATGCCACATATAAATGCTGCACTACGCAGAGCAAAAGGCGATCCGACATGCTGTTAGAAGAGATCACATTACTTTTGTCACGTCACTGTGGAACATTACTGCTAGTAACGGAGCTGTAAAGGCGGATTGATTGGCGGAACTCGTAGATATGCTATTTGTTGCTCCACAGTTGCTGTACCATTGTACCTCCACATTTACAGTAATAATACACACATCGGCTCGGTACTGTAAGCAGGCTTTGATTTTTTTATTTTTTTAGTCTTTAGGCTTCATCTCAGAGTAGCATCAGCAACCTACGTCCTCAATTATTTGCTGGATGTATTCCAATCTCTGTATTCCTCTACAGTCTTTACCCTCTGCAGGTCCCTCTAGTACGGCGGAAGTTATTCCCTGAAGTCTTAACAGGTGTCTTATCATCCTGTTCCTACTTCTTGTCAGTATTTTACACATATTCCTTTATGTGTAGAACCTCCACATTTCTTACCCTAACAGTGCACATAATATTCGTCTGTTGCACCACATCTCTAATGCTTAGATTCTCCTCTGTTCTGGTTTCTCCATAGCCTACGTTTCACTTACCATACAACGCTGTGCCCTAAACGTACTTTCTCAGAAATTTGTTCCTCAAATTAAGGACTGTGTTTGATACTAGCAGGCTTATCTTGGCCAGGAATGCTCTTTTTGTCAGTGCTTGTCTGCTTTTGATGTTCGCCTTGCTCCATCTGTCATTGCTTATTTTGCTGCCTACGTAGTAGAATTCCTTAACTTCATCTACTTCGTCACATAAGACCTGGTAAGTTTCTCGCTGTTCTCATTAATGCTACTTCTCATAACTTTTGTCTTTCTTCGATTGATTCTCAGTGTATGATCTGTACTCATTAGGCAGCAGATCGCGTAATTCTTGTTCACTTTCACTGAGGATAGGACTGTCATCAGTGAATTGTATCACTGCTATACTTTCACCTTGACTTTTAATTCCACTTATGAACGTTTATTTAATTTCTATCATTGCTTCTTCCAATGTATTTGTGAATAATAATGGCGAAAGACTACATCCCTGTGTTACACACTTTTTAATCCGATCACGTCGTTCTTGGTCTTCCACTCTTACTATTATTCCATTTTGGCTCTTATACATATTGTGTATTACCCGTCTATCCCTATAGCTTAACCCTATCGAATATCTTGCACCATTTCACATTGTCAGACGCTTTTTCCAAGTCAACAAATACTCTTGTATGAACATATCTTGATTTTTCTCTCTTAATGTTGGCACCCTTGATTTAAATTTCACCGAAGGTTGTTATGATTTTTCTACATGCTTTGTCACTCCGTTCGACAATCATTTGTTTTTCAGTTTCTTCACATTTTTAATGCTTTCCTGCACTTCCTATTTATTTCATTCGTCAGCTACTTGTATTTCTGTGTTCCTGAATTTCCCTGAACACTTTTGTATTTCCTTCTTTCATCGATCAACTGATGTATTTCTTCTGCTATCCATGTTTTCTTCGCAGTTATCGAGTTTGTACTTATGTTTTACTTTTCAAGTTTCCATCCATTTTTCAGATGTCCATTTCTCTTCAGGTGCACAGTCCACTCACCTATTCCTTTTTGCAGTAGCTTTAGTCATAGGGAACTTCAAGCGCATCTCTTCATTCCTTACTACTTCTGTGTCTCACTTCTTTGCGTACTGATACTTCCTACCTAGTCTCTTGATCTGCAGCCTACACTCCATCACTACTCCATTGTGATCAGAGGCTACATCTGTTCCCGAGTATGCCTTACAAGCCAGTATATGATTTCAGAATCTCTCTCTGACCGTGATTTAATCTTACTGAAATCTTCCCACATCTCTCTGCCTCTTCATTGTATATCTCCTCCTCTTTTTATTCTTGAACAGTGTATTCGCTTTTACTAACTGAAAGAATTCTTCTTCTTTTGCTGACGCCTTTGCCCCGAAGTTTTATCAGAGTAGGCGTGGTTACATCGGATATGGCAAGGTTAATTTGGTGGCCGGATGCTCTTCCTGCCGCCACAACTGTACACCCCCTAGGATGGAATCGGTGTACCCCAGCTGTCTGCATCAGGTGTAAATCATGAAATACTACGAATGTGCTTCAAATGTCTGTGAGTCGTGTAACTGAGGCGGAACGTGGGGACCAGCCCGGTATTCACCTAGGGGGATGTGGAAAACCGCCTAAAATCCACATCCAGCCAGGCCGGCACACCGGCCCTCGTCGTTAATTTACCGGGCGGATTCCATCCGGGGCCGGCGCGCCTATCCGAGTCCAGGAAGCAGAGCATTACCGCTCTCTACTAACCTGGCGGGTCTCCTAGTACCCAACCCATATTCTCCCGTAATCCTTTCTTCCACTCCATCCCCTACAACCGCATTACCCTTTCAATATCCTCATATACTTTCTCTATCTCTTCATCTTCAAATTGGAAATTTGTGGTAAGGTCTTATGGGACCAAACAGCTGAGGTCATCGATACCTAAGCCTACACACTACTTAATCTAACTTAAACTAAATTGCACTATGGACAAGACACACTCCCATGCCCGAGAGGGGACCCAAACCTCCGACTGAGGAAACCTCACGGACCGTGAAAAGGTGTCTCAGACCGCTCGGCTACCCCGCGCGTTTCTTCATCTTGAGCTTGCAATGTCGGCAGGTATGCCTGAACTATGTCGGTGTTGGTTTGCTGTCGACTGTGATGAGAACAACCCTGACTCTCACACTCTGCCCTGCCTTCCTATCCATAACGAATCCTACTGCAGGTACAACATTTTATGGTGCTGTTGATATTAACCTACACTTGTCTGCCCAGAAAGCCTTGAATTCTTTCCATTTCACTTCACTGGCACCCACTATATCTAGTTTGAGCATTTGAATTTCCCTTTTCAGATTTTCTCGCTTCTCTACCATGTTCAGGTTTCTGACATTCCATGCGCCGACTCGTCGAACGTTATCCTTTCGTTTGGTATTCAGTCATTTCCTCATGGTCACCTCCCCACTAGTAGTCCCATGCAGGAGAGCCGAATAGGGGACTACTCCGGAATCTTTTGCCAATGGAAAGATCATCATGTAAACTTATTATCTATAAAAAAATTTGCATTTTATATTTGCTGCCTCAGTTGCAAATTTATTTTGCAGTATGACTAATATCGATCAGAGACGATGATAATCAGTTTTTGATGTTGCCGAGCAACAATCATACATATTTTTAAATGAACACACCGCAATTTGAGTGTAATGTTGTTAATTTAATTACGACCCAGGTAGCGGCCTATCCCTTAATCCCTTAATCGGGCAGGTAGATTAGAAAATTTAAAAAGGGAAATGGATAGGTTAAAGTTAGATATAGTGGGAATTAGTGAAGTTCGGTGGCAGGAGCAACAAGACTTTTGGTCAGGTGATTACAGGGTTATAAATACAAAATCAAATAGGGGTAATGCAGGAGTAGGTTCAATAATGAATAAAAAAATAGGAGTGCGGGTTAGCTACTACAAACAGCATAGTGAACGCATTATTGTGGCCAAGATAGACACAAAGCCCATGCCTACTACAGTAGTACAAGTTTATATGCCAACTAGCTCTGCAGATGATGAAGAAATTGATGAAATGTATGACGAGATAAAAGAAATTATTCACGTAGTGAAGGGAGACGAAAATTTAATAGTCATGGGTGACTGGAATTCGTCAGTAGGAAAAGGGAGAGAAGGAAACATAGTAGGTGAATATGGATTGGGGGGAAGAAATGAAAGAGGAAGCCGCCTTGTAGAATTTTGCACAGAGCATAACTTAATCATAGCTAACACTTGGTTCAAGAATCATGAAAGAAGGTTGTATACCTGGAAGAATCCTGGAGATACTAAAAGGTATCAGATAGATTATATAATGGTAAGACAGAGATTTAGGAACCAGGTTTTAAATTGTAAGACATTTCCAGGGGCAGATGTGGATTCTGACCACAATCTATTGGTTATGAACTGCAGATTGAAACTGAAGAAACTGCAAAAAGGCGGGAATTTAAGGAGATGGGACCTGGATAAACTGAAAGAACCAGAGGTTGTAGAGAGTTTCAGGGAGAGCATAAGGGAACAATTGACAGGAATGGGGGAAAGAAATACAGTAGAAGAAGAATGGGTAGCTTTGAGGGATGAAGTAGTGAAGGCAGCAGAGGATCAAGTAGGTAAAAAGACGAGGGCTAATAGAAATCCTTGGGTAACAGAAGAAATATTGAATTTAATTGACGAAAGGAGAAAATATAAAAATGCAGTAAATGAAGCAGCCAAAAAGGAATACATACGTCCTGAGACTGGTTTGATGCAGCTCTCCATGCTACTCTATCCTTTGCAAGCTTCTTCATCTCCCAGTACCTACTGCAGCCTACATCCTTCTGAATCTGGTTAGTGTATTCATCTCTTGGTCTCTCTCTACGATTTTTACCCTCCACGCTGCCCTCCAATACTAAATTGGTGATCCCTCGATGTCTCAGAACTTGTCCTACCAACCGATCCCTTCTTCTCGTCAAGTTGTGCCACAAACTCCTCCCCAATTCTATTCAATACCTCCACATTAGTTATGTGATCAGCATTCTTCTGTAGCACCACATTTCGAAAGCTTCTATTCTCTTGTGGTCTCAACTATTTATCGTCCACGTTTCAGTTCCATACATGACTACACTCCAGACAAATACTTTCAGAAACAACTTCCTGACATGTTTATGACACAAATTTAATCACTTAAAAACCACTTTGTACGCTTCACTATTTGGTGGCTTCCCTTCTAACAGACTGATCTTACTTCGAGGTTCATGATCTTTCCATCGATGATCTGTTCCAGAAGTAAATTCTAAGTGCTTCGCACTTCAATTTTATTCCTTATCTGAAACCTATATAGCCTTTTTACTGAAGAAACCGTGCGTCGCGCACTTTTTTCTTGATTATCTACTACTCTGTTTTCACCAATTCTAATGTTAAAAGTGGATATATCTATCCCTTGTATTCATGTTGATTTATTCATATGTAACACAATTTTGCGCCATTTATGAGATTTTTCTCTCATTTCGAAAAAGGTATTGTGCCTTCTTCAAACTTTTACATTGGTATCTGTTCCTCTAGGTCTTTTATTTGTTTTCGGACTTCTTTCCTACTTTCTTCCCTCTTGTTACCCTTTGTAGATCAGCAATGAGCCAAAGTAGTTTGCGTATAAGCGAAAATAGTAGTAAGTTTGTGTTTACGATAAAACAGTAGCCAATTTACTGTAGGTTAGAAAATTTAAAAAGGAAAAAGTATAGGTTAAAGTTAGATATAGTGGGAATTAGCGAAGAGTTTGACAGAGCACTGAAACGCCAAAGTCGAAACTAGGCCCCGGGAGTAGACAACATTCCATTAGAACTACTGATAGGCTTCGGAGAGCCAGTCTTGACAAAACTGTACCATCTGGTGAGCAAAATGTAAGAGCAGTTGAACCAAATGGACAGTGTCTTGAAAGGAGGATATAAGATGAACATCAACAAAAGCAAAGCGAGGATAATGGAATGTAGTCGAATTAAGTCGGGGGATGCTGAGGGAATTAGATGAAAAAATGAGACACTTCAGGTAGTAAAGGAGTTTTGCTATTTGGGGAGCAAAATAACTGATGATGGTCGAAGTAGAGAGGATATCAAATGTAGACTGGCAATGGCAAGGAAAGCATTTCTGAAGCAGAGAAATTTGTTAACGTCGGGTATAGATTTAAGTGTCAGGAGGTCGTTTCTGAAAGTATTTGTATGGAGTGTAGGCGTGTATGGAAGTGAAACATGGACGATACGTAGTTTAGACAAGAAGAGAATAGAATCTTTCAAAATGTGATGCTACAGAAAAATGCTGAAGATTAGATGGGTAGATCACATAACTAATGAGGAGGTATTGAATAGAATTGCGGAGAAGAGGAGTTTGTGACACAACTTGACTAGAAGAAGGGATCGGTTGGTAGGACATGTTCTGAGGCATCAAGGGATCACCAATTTAGTATTAGAGGGCAGCGTGGAGGGTAAAAATCTTAGAGGGAGACCAAGAGATGAATATACTAAGCAGATTCAGAAGGATGTAGGCTACAGTACGTATTGGGAGATGAAGCAGCTTGCACAGGATAGAGTAGCATAGAGAGCTGCATCAAACCAGTCTGAGGACTGAAGACCACAACAACGACAACTAAAGCTGCCCTGTTAATCTTTATTTGAGCGTGTACAGAGTGGAGAGGTACAGCCTATCAATAAAAAGGGTAGGGAGACGTCGAATCGACCGTAATTTGCCTGACAACCAGATGCCGGAATCATTCCGTTATTTCTCGTTACTCATCTGTACCTTTCGCTGTACCCACATTTAAGCGGTTTATTTAGCCTTACGATACTGGTGCATATCAGTTTCCAGTATAACACTTGCTAGAGAAATAGAAGTAGTACACCTCGAAGAAGCGTATCACTTAATAGGACTCCCATTAACACTTTACTGTTCGTAACCGCCCATTTCGTAACTAAAGTTTGCACCCAGAAGAGATGTTTCAGGTTTTCAGGCAGTACAGCAATTGTTAAAACAAAGAAATGTGATCTTTAAACCCAAGCACACCTCAGTGGCGCTGAACATTCTAAGGAATCAGAAAAAATATGTTTATGCCAGCTACGTGATACATGTACGCGAAAGAGTTTTTTTGTGAATGATGAATGTTAAGATCGTATAACACAGTGTAAGAGGTACGGAAAGGCTTGTGTACACTGATATAAAAAAACTGCAATACCAAGAAGGAGCTGTGCGTCGTAAATGAAAGTGGGTAGTCGTGATTCTATATCTGAAAGATGATGTTTATTCGAATTTCCCGCCTGTCGCATAAGAGTGGCGATAGTAGCGCTACTATGATGATCCAAATAAGGTAAAGGTCGTGAGAGTTACTTACCTTTGAGACTGGGCATGTTGTGTTAATGTTACACAAAAATACCTTTCAGGCGACAAAAACGCCAATATTGACAACTCACTGACTTTGAAAGAGGTCGTGAATAGGACTACGAGAAGTTGGATGTTCCTTCTGCGATGCTGCAGAAAGACGTGACAGGAATGCATTCACTGTACACAGTTGCTGACAGCGGTGAATACGAGAATGAACGGTCGCAAGAGAACTGTGCTCCGGACGGCCACGTGGCACTGCCGAGAGGGAAGACCATCGTGTTCGGCCTATGGCTGCATCTGCAGCAGCAATCTGAGAAGCAGTTGGTACCACAGTGACACAACTTCAAGGACTGCTTCGAGCCATGCGGCGTGCATTCGATTAACTCCAAACAACTGCCATTTACGACTTCAGTGGTGTCAAGCGAGAGCACATTGGAGGGCAAGGTGCAGCTTCGTTGTGTTTCCTAATGAAAGCTGGTTCTGCCACTGTGGCAGTGATGAGCGTGGGTTGGTTAGGAGAAGGCCAGTTGAGGAACTACAACTAACGTGTCTGCCTGCTAGATACATGGGACCTACACCTGCAGTTACAGTCTGGAGTGTGATTTATTATGACAGCAGGGCACTCACGTGGTTATTCAACCCACCTTGGCTGCAAAATTGTACGTCACTCTGGTGATTCGACGTATTGTGCTGCCATTCATGAACAGCGTTCCAAGGGGTGCTTTCTAACAGGATAACGCTCGTCCACATACCGCTGTTGCAATCCAACATTCTCTGCCTGCTCAATCATCAGATCTGTCTCCAGACGAGCACATATCAGACATCATCGGGTAAGAACTCTAGCGTCATTCACAAACAACATTAACCGTCCCTCTATTGAGAGACCAAGTGCAACAGGCATTGAATTCCATACGACAATTTGATGTCCGGCTCCTGTGCAACACAATACATACAGGTTTGCATGCTTGCATTCAACATTCTCGCGGTGTCACCTGTTACTAACGTACCAGCATTTCACAATTTCAACGGCTTATCTCGCGCTTAGTTAAACTGTGATCTTTTATCGTTAATTACTTAAATATGTTACCTAGACAAATGTTTTCGCGAAATTTCATTACTCTACAACTACTTTTTGGTTTTGGTGTTTTTCCGTCAGTATATTTGCAAAATTTCTGCAGTGAAAAATCCCGTATTTCTGGATGTTAATGTAAAAGATAAACCTTTCTTAACCTAAAAATGAAGAGATAGGATGAAACATTAATTTGTCTGATTTAATGTATAAAGCTTATTAACATTTGGAAGACCGTAGTGTGCCTTCCTTATGGGCTTTAATTACGGATAACGACTAATGACTTCATGAATATATTAGCCACCATTATAATTGCTAATAGTCTGCGACCAGATGAAGCAGAAAGCATCCGTTAGGCGAGCGGCGTATGAGGGTCCTCTATTAGATATGGAGGAGTCTCTGACCGCCACTACTCTGGGATAATGAGACTTCCCTAATAGGCGTTACCGCTCTAATAGGGTTGCACCGCGTGGCGCGAATAACATCTGTCCGACCACCTGGGGCTCACTTAAAGGCTATCGCAACAGGAAGTGTAGAGCTCTTTTCTTTATTTTCACTCCTCAGAGTTACGTAGCTTCAATGACCTACGTTTGTGGCAATGTTCAGTGCGTCACGCTCTCCTCTGTTGAAGACTTCTTATAATAACATTTTATTTGCTAAGATCGCAACTATTTGTATACTGATGCCTAGTTTGGGCAAATTTGAATTGCCATTTTCAATTCATTCGCACAAGCAGTAGCGACCATTTGTCATAATCAGTAATAATGTTAATGTTTATGACAGATAGTCGTTGTAGACGCTACTGCTTGTACTAATGTGATGGCCATAAAATTTCCCGAAACTAGTCATTACTGCACAAACAAATGCGATCTTGGCAAATGAAGTTCTTCAACATTTACAATTGTAGATAGCCTCGTGCAAGACTGACTGTCGCAGGTAACCGAAATGATACAAAACAGATACGCGTTTCAGAGTAGTTGATGCCCTTCACAGATGTCACCAGCATCGTGTACAACCTGTTGCCAGCGATGTGAACGTCTATCATACCTTTAGAAACACCAGTTAAGTTTATAGTTCAGATGGAACTGTCTATCGCTCGAAGAATTTCTGTAATAATTCTGAAGCATTCTAGAAATGGAGTCGAGGGCCAAGGACTTGGTCCAAAGGGGAGGGCGGGGGTATTCCCCAGCTTCATCGATCGAACAAATCAGTCACGGCTTGTGCTGCGTACGCCAAAGCACTCTCCTGTAATTGATGGATAGATTCTGTACAACGTTTTGAAGCTTGCTGTGTTACAAAAATTAACAGTGAAGGGTGGCAACACTGAGTCACAGCGCCAGAGATTGCGCCAAAGAGTTTTATTCCGCCGCCTCCACTGGCAGTTCTTGTCGAGAAGTCGTGGTGGAGATTGCTTATTGAGAAGTAGCAGTAGGCAGTGCTTGTTGAGATGTAGCAGTGGTGAGTCGTTGTTGAGAAGTTCCCATGGAAAGTGCTTGTTCAGATATTGTCATATTGTTTTGATGGGCTAGACACCAGATATTGTTGGATTGGGGATGCTGTAATGATCAGAGTGTGCTTTTCGTCAATATGTATGAAGGTAAAAAAATTCCTATTTTTTGTATTATTTCAATGTCTTACACAATAATGCCTCTTGGTCACTGGTTCAGTCAACAAAGCATCTGGCTCGTGTTCTTGCATTAGACTGTATTTCTGGTTTCTATGTGCAATTATAGTATTTCTGTTTATTTTTTTTAATTACTTCAGTATAAAGGGTATTTAAAATATCTTGTCGTATTGAGGAAGAACCGTTCCAGATGTGTGCGTTGAATCACACTTCCACACACAGAACAGCGACACTTGTGCCTCGTTGTTTCGTAGCTTTCATAGTTGCTTGGGACTTAATTAATTAATTGTGTTAACGGAAGTTTTCTTTCGTTCTTTGTTGTTATTCTATGCAGTTAGATTGCGTACTATACCAGACAGGGCCGACCGGTTACGAGACTGCGTAATCGGACAGACAGCGACTAAAATTAAAAATATTTGCATTAAAAATATAATTAAGCCCCCATGCACGTGGCGACCGCTGCTTCGGATCGTCCCTTGGAATTCTTCTGATAGTAAAAATAGCAGACAGTGGTATTGTTGAAGTAATTTGTAGTTTAGTAATTGTAGTCTATATTGCATGTGTAGATTTGGTAACTGAACATTTATAGTTGTCTTGTCATTCTTTTAATGGTATATTGGCAGAATTTAATTTTTGATGTCTTGTATACAGGTCTGACAATTTTGTGCAATTGTGAAGGTTTTAATTGTTCGTTAGGCGTGTTTGTCGGGAAACATTTCGTGTGAATGGTATTGTTGGAGATAAAGTCTCATTGTGTGTAATTTTCGTATAGTGACGAGTTTTGTATGTTTTGTAAATGATTACGCGATCGATGAAAAAGGCAAAAATGTTGGATAGTCAGAATAACGAAATTGTTGACATGGCGAACTCGCCAACACAGGAGAACAGGATGATGAATAATGAAGAGGAAAACAATTTAATAAGTCGGGAAAATAGTCCGGAAACAGTTCAAAATTTTTCACAATCAAAAAATTTTCAGAATACGAGATTAACGACAGAAGATTTTGGAATAGTATCGAACAAAGATAGCTTTAGAGCTATGACGAAAGAAGCTGGTTTTGCGGGAAATGTTAGGGGCGAAAGGAATTTCGAACCAGTCAATGTGGAGCAGTTGATGGGTGCAATATTAAATCTGGGATCACAGTTGGGATCTGAATTAAAAACAGTAGGATCACAAATAGGAACAATTAAAACAGAGATAGGAACAATTAAAACTGATATGGGAACAATGGAAACACGGTTAGGATCTGAATTAAAAACAGTGGCAACACGTTTAGAAACAGATGGAAACAATGGAAACACGGTTAGATTCACGAATAGGGACATGTTTCAAAAACATGAAAGATGAATTAAAGAAAGAAATTAGAGAAGAAGTACTACCGATTTTGAATGCTCACAATAATAGATTAATTTCAATAGAAATCAGACAAAAGGAACAGGATAGAGAACAGGAAGAAAGAGATCGCGTGATAGTACAAAAATTTTCAGAGTTAAATTTACAACGTGCACACGATAGGGAAGAAATATTTGAAAGAATCGAGGAATCTGTACCAAATGACAGATTAAATAACCTAACAAAACAGTATGAACAGTTAACTACTAAATGTGTTAATACTGAGACCCGAGTCGCGACACTTACGGAAGACGTAAATAAACAGAAAGAAAAAATAGGTGACTTGTCGGAAAGAGTTGAGGAGATTTCAGATGAATTGACAAGTCTTAGTTTAAATGGGGACAGAGATTCAGATGATACAGCTCCATTGCCATTTGCAGAAACCGAAGAGTACCAGAACATTAATAAACATGTTGAAAATCAAGGAAAATTTAATGAACGCGTTAAAAGGGAATTTGAGGCATTACAGAAGCAAGTCAAACAAATTGAAGGCGAAATCGTAGGAAAAGACAGCAGAAGAAATTTAGAATCACAGATAGCAGAGGGGTTTGAAGAAAATAATTTGTTTCATTTACGGGATGCAACAAGTGAGCGCCAGGCGCGCGAAATTGACAATAATCGACGTTCGGACTGAGACAGACGCGGTAGGTCTTTATCGCCACGAGGAGAAAACTTTGACTATAAACACTTCTTAACTGTTCGGAAATATAAGATCTTTCGCAATTCTAATAATGACATACATCCATGTTCATGGTTAGGTCAATTTATGTACGCACTTCCACCAAATTGGTCACTAAGTCACAAACTGGAATTTATGTGTGGATATTTAGAAAATGAACCGGCGACGCGGATGCGCGCACTTATTAGAGATTGTAATAATTTAAATGATTTTTATCATGCATTTCTATCGGCATATTGGTCCGAAAACACGCAAGACAGAGTGAAACATAGTCTTATTAATGCAGCGTAATTTTAAACAGTCTGAGTTCCGCACGCCAGCAGAATACTTTGAACACATTATTCGAAAGAATCAGTTCCTTTCCAGCCCTTATAGCCCGACTGAATTAATTCACATTTGTTTAACTAAGCTGCCACAATCCATAAAACAAATTGCTTTAGCCGGAAGATGTAAAGACGACATTGAGACTCTTAAGACTTTGCTACAAGAACTTAAGTATGACAACGACGACGGGACTTCTTGTAATTTTTTCAGTAACGGTAATCACAACAGATTTTCTGAGAGAAGGGATAATGATCGGAACGGACGTTATATGGGAAACTTTGAGAATGACAGACGAAACAGACAGGACAATAGATACCAGCCTTATGACAATAACAGACGTTCTAACGGAAATTACACAGACAATTATAATATCGGAAATTCCTACCGGAAGGATCAATCATACGGAAACAGTAATCGGTATCATCAAGACAGAAATTATTCCTATAGTAATAGAAATTCTTACTACAGAAATAACCAGGGTAGTAGATACAACAATAATTTCAGAAGTGACAGTCGAAATTGCACAAGAAGCAGTCATGCAGATAGACAGGAAAATAGAGATTTTAATAACAGACACAACCAAGAATTTGCATCTAACAGACAGGAGGGACCTAACTGGCATCCTCCACGTGACAGAACTTCAGAGAGACAAGTGCAAATCGTAGAAATTGATCCGCGAAATGACGCGAATAATCAAAGACGTGACGCAAGCAATCGACAACGACTTGCAGCTTCGGCTTCTGGCAGCAATATAGACGGTTCAGAAAGTAATGACACTACGACTTTACACTACGTACGCCTGGAAGACATGAGAGACATTTTGCTAGACGAAAAGGAACATAATGTAGACGCATTTTTACATCCTGTTATTGAAGTATGTGTGGGTAAGAATAAGTTCACTGCAGTTTTAGATTCTGGGAGCCCATTGAATGTTATTAGTGAATCAGTTTTTCGTATATGTGTAAGAACTATTGCTTATCCTATGTTACCTGTTTCTAAAACTACAATTCGAGGCGCTATTTCTGGAAGAAGTGTGGAAGTCAAACAACAGACCAACTTAAATTTCATTTGTCAAGGATACGAATTTTCTGCTAATTTTATTATTGTTCCATTACTCAGTACACAAATTATATTAGGTATGGAGTTTCTTAACGCACATAAGGCAATTTTAAACTTTAAAGAAGGAAGTGTGAATTTGACTGTTGCGGGAATGCCGAAATGTTTGAAATTTTTCAAGTGTTTAACAAGATCTGAATCAGATACAAAATGTTTAAGGTTTCTTACTTCTGATGTTTTCGTTGAGCATTATGACGACAATGTGTTCATTCATGACAACGACAATAGATACAGAGACGCGATGGATGATATAATTAATAGCGAAGAATTAATTAATGAAAAGGTTAAGAAAGCTGAAGTGCCAGATGACGTTGCAAGAGAAGAACTGCACCAAATTTTGACTTCACATGCTACAGTATTTGGTCATCACACAGGAACTATACAAGGCTTACAATATTTGTTTAAAGCAAAAGAACACACACCATTTCGGGGGAAAACGTACGCTATTCCTTTGGCTTACAGAGACATGGTTAATAGTGAACTTCAATACATGTTAGATCAAGGCATTATTGAGTCAGCAGTCAGTCCTTATACCAGCCCATTACACGTCGTTCCTAAAAAGGATGGGTCAATTCGTTTGGTTCTGGAGTCCAGACAGATAAATAATATCATCATTCCTGAAACTGACCGTCCACAAAATTTAGATGAACTTCTTCAACGCTTCCATGGAATTAAAGTTTTATCCACGATTGATATGCGCGCAAGTTTTTGGCAAATAGAGCTCCACCCGTATTGTAGAAAACACACTGCCTTTTTAGCCTTTGGTAACTGTTACCAATTTCGGAAATTACCGTTTGGAATTACTGTATCTTCTGCAGCATTCATTCGTAGTTTAAACGAAATTTTACCTGTTTATCTTCGTGACAATATTACTTCATATGTTGACGATATTCTTATTGCTAAACGTTCTTGGAGTGAGCATAACAAAATTTTGGATTCATTATTACGTATTTTTGCAAGAGTTGGCATTACAGTGAACTTGGAAAAATCTGAATTTGATCGTTCTCAGGTGAAATTTCTTGGTTATATTATTTCTACAGAAGGTATTCTTCCTGATCCAGAGAAACTAGATGCTATTCGTAATTATGCTGTTCCTACCACAAAACGTGACGTTCGTAGTTTCCTTGGTGTCTGTAATTTTCTTAGACGCTTTGTTAGATTGGATAATTTGGCCACACCTCGTTTATGTGAACTATCAGGAAAAAATTCTAATTGGTGTTGGGATGAGGAAGCTCAATCAGAATTTGAACAACTTCGTGATGCTTTAGTTGCTGCTCCACTTCTTTCACATCCGGATTTATCTAAAGATTTTTGTTTGGCGACGGACTCATCATACAAAGGCCTAGGTGCACACTTATTTCAAGAGATAGAAGAAAACGGCGTTGTAGTACAGAAAACAATTGCATTTGGAAGTCGTGTTCTCTCTAAATCAGAAAAGAATTATTCGATTACGGAACTTGAGGCTTTGGCTGTTGTATGGGCTTTCACAAAATTTCGCATATTTTTGTATGGCAGACATACTAAGGTTTACACCGATCAACGAGCTCTGGAATTTCTTATGTTAACAAAATTAACTCATGGAAGATTGTCACGATGGGCGCTGTATCTACAGGAATTTGACTTTAGTATTGTTTACATACAGGGTTCTTCAAATATTATTGCAGATGCTTTATCAGGTGCACCGATGGGTTTGAAACAAAGTGCTGAAGAGGACTGCAAAGAAAACAATTATTGTTTGATGTATATTAAAGGTGTTGCGTTCGAAAATTTTATTTCGTCTTCGCTCCAGGACATCGCTAAGGAGCAAGATAAGGATCCAATCTGGAAGGACATTAAGGAGAAGTGGAGGAGAAAGGAAAGCGTAGCGATTAGACAGTATTATTTAGTTCACAATGATATTCTTTTTAAACGAAAATCGGTCGACAACTCTGTTTGGTTAGTTTGCATTCCTGATGAGTGGGTCAATAAATTGATTTGGTACACACATTTCAGTTATGCACACTTTGGTCCCAGAAAATGCTTTCATAAATTACGAGAAAATTGCTACTTCAGTAATATGGAAAAACGTATTCGATCTGTTCTTGCCAAATGCATATTATGTCAAAAGGCTAAGCCGCCAACTATTTCTCACAGAGCACCGTTGTTTCCTATCATTCCAGCGAAATTAAAGGACATGGCTGCAGTCGATTTGTTCGGTCCAGTGGTTCGTTCTACTAATGGTTTTGCGTACATTTTGGTAGCAGTGGAACTGACATCAAAATATGTGTGTTTTACACCTTTACGCAAAGCAACAGCTCGTTCAGTATCTAATGCTTTCATCAAACATTTCCTTAAAGAAGTGGGTCATGTTGATAAGGTTATATCAGATAATGGATCACAGTTTCGCTCTAAAATTTGGCTTCGTACTTTACGGCGTCGTAAGATTAAACCAATCTTCATTTCACTTTTTCACCCTCAATCTAACGCTTCAGAGAGATGGATGAAGGAAATCAACAAATTGTGTCGACTTTATTGTCATCAGAATCACAGAACGTGGGATCGGTATCTTCATATTTTTCAAAACATTCTGAATGAACTCCCTAATAATTCAACTTCTTTACCGCCTATATTGATATTAAAAAATAAAGCACTGACAAATCGCATTTCTGAAATCGTTCCTTTTCCGCCTACACGGAAACTGCGGCATTCTGAAGTTGTGAACCTGGCTCTGCAAAATATTGCATCTGCGGCTGCTAGAAGAGAGAAATCATCTAAACGTCCTGGTCGTTTAAAAACCTTGTCAGTTGGTCAAAAGGTGTTAATTAAGTCTCACCGTTTGTCTCACAAAGGAAAAGGCTTGTGTCGCAAATTTTTTCTTCTTTATAACGGTCCATATAGGGTTCGCAAAATCATTCATGATAACACTGTCGAAGTAGAAACTCTTAAATCTCGGCGCTCTAAGGGAATACACCATATATCGAACGTTAAAATTTTTGAGGAATGACATACTTTTGAGAAACTAACAGTTATACGTAAACACACTGAGAGTACAAGGATACCGCGCCGTGTTCTAGCCGCAGCACATACTCAAAGCAACAGTCAAGTCTGCGCGCCGCACAAGGCAGTCGTTGACCGCAAACAATTACTTCCTACGTCACGCGTACCTACAGCTGATCGAGCGCTCAGTGCGAATGCACTGACAGCCGTAAACAAATACACAGTCTAAATTCTTCGAATAAATTCAGTATAAAGCTATAGTGACTTGATAAATTATGTTATTAGCGTTCAGTATTTTTCAGGATACGGTTGTATAAAATATTTAAGAACTTCAGATAAATTCTGTGTGTGTCCGACGTTAAGAGGACTTGCTATCGAGAAATTTTCAGGAAGAATGTAATTTCGAAGAAGAAACTAATAAACTAAAAAGGTAACTATTAATTGAGTTTATTTTTCAGGTAACATATTTCCACTTAGGTACGCACTTTAGACGTAATTTGCTGCTCGCGATTACGTGATTTATACTTTGTGCTAAATTTTATGTTCTATGAATTTACTTGAGAAGCGACGTGCTTGCGTACATTTGCTGATTTTTGTCAATGTTTTATTAATGGACAGGGTTGTTACTTGTGTATATTATGCATCGCTTGGCTGCTATGCTTAATCACTGATGTCATATTTTTCTATTATCTGCCTGCTGTGCTTATTTATTTAAATTATAATTGTCACCTGATTAATTGTGCTGATATGGTTATGTATAGGTTATACTCTGTGATTTATCTGCTTGCGCCTTCCTGTTTACTTATTAAGACTACATATGAACGTTTATTTGCTTATGCTGATATGATGCTAATGACCTGTTTATTATGTAAGATATATATTGGCTGCTTTGCGAATGGATTGCATATTTACACATTTTTGTTTTGTTGTCATAACTACTCTTTAATTTGGTATATAGAAATGCTGATATACTGTGTACAGACATAGAGTTTAGGTCACACTGTGGTATTAATTATAGATTGTTCGCTTGGCAGAGCCTCGTTGTAGGAATTGTGCTGCATCTACTTGTTGACATTCTGTTCTCCACTGGTATATTTACTCGCTATTCCATGTTTTGCTTACGATCAGTGCCTTACATTTTTAAGATAAGAAAATAAACTGCTGTAATTCGACGAACGACATTACTACAAGAAACTTCATAGAAGTCACATGAGCTGGAGGTTTTATGGAAGCTGTATAAATTTATGCTAATAGGTAGGAAACTAACGACATGACATACCAACACTAGGTTTAGACCATTGACAGTTATTACACTGCATTCTTCGGGAGCAATTGAAATAGCAAGTGACACTTGACACAGGAAATACTCCACATGTTTGCTTCTGTTTTGCCATTATTCTTGAAGTGGTGTACACACTGTGAAATATTACGATTTGTTAACTCAAAGTCTTATGTGAACTTACTGAAAGTTATTCAAACTGAAGGCTGTTAGAGGTCATGTATGCATTTCTTTTATTTTATGATGGACAAGATAACCAAAATGTATTTTATAATTCATAATGAGTAGAAGATTTGGTTCAAGTGGACTACACAGAGGTTGTGTGTGGACATTGTGTCTTCGGATTGTATGGGATGATGAATTGAGGTTTGCACTAGGATTTTATCTGTACTTGTTCGAGGAGACTGACTAGAGGAAAGTGTTGTTATGGAAATGAAATGATATTGGCGATAAGGTTTATATGTGTCGACGTATTGAAGAGGTATTATTGAGGTATTGAGATTGTGTGAAGTTGATGATTATTGGAGATTTGGTGGACAAGAGATAAGGTAAATGATATTGATGATAAGGTTTATATGTATCGACGTAAGAGGTATTATTGAAGTATTAAGATTATGTGATGATAATGATTATTGGAGTTTTGGTGGATAAGAGGTAAAGTAAGTGAGGAGCATATTTTTGTTGTTGGTTTATATGGAACAAGGAGGATGAAGTTGGCAGACTAGAACACTCAAGTAGAAGGAAGATAGTCTACACACACACTTTGTTAAATCACTAAGCAGTATATACTTTTTTTTTTTTTTTTTTTTTTTTTTTTGGAGAGAGGAAGAATTTGCATATCTTGGCACACTGACAGTTGTTCAGCAACCGTACATTTTGATTTGGCTTGGCAAACATTGGTCTTGACATGATGACTATGACGTTGACTAACTATTATTGACTGTTATACATTGCTGCCACTACTACTTGATACACAAGTTGAACATCAAATTTTGGACAGAATTGCATTTACACAGTTAACACTATTCAATTACACAGTAGTACTTAATGTGGATGAAAGGTGAGTGAGTGTGTTTTGTGTGTTTTCCCTTCCTAATCCCAAATAATTGGTACCGACCTATCTCCTAAATATTATTTTACTTGTTTGTTGTGGCTTGCACTGACACCCATAAATATTATAGGTTTACCGATATTTGTGTATTTGTAATATTTAATATGACAATCATCTGATATCATTTGCGTGTTTATTATAATTTGTATGTTTAGTGTAAGAGCATTCATAATAATTTTGTAAGAGGAATTGTGTGTGCCTTCAAACTGTTGTTCGTGCTTGCACCTATTCAACATTGCTGGGTGCCACTTGGAAATGTTTAGTTTCTGCTGATGAACTTTGATGAACTGTCTAATTAGTGATAGTGAATATTATGGACTGTTATGTGCACTTGTTCAACATGACGGGTGCCACTAGGAGATGTTTAATTTGTGCTAATGAACTCTGATGAACTGTCTAATTAGTGATAGCGACTATTAGGGAATGTTATGTGCACTTGTTCAACACGATGGGTGCCACTAGAAGATGTTTAATTTGTGCTAATGAACTCTGATGAACCGTCTAATTAGTGAATATTATGGACTGTTACCTGCACCTGTTCAACATTACTGGGTGCCACTGATGGAACTGCTTCTACTGAAATGTCACTTGTTGGTGTCTGCACCTGCTCAACATTACTGGGTGCCACTGATGGACTGCTTCTACTGAGATAATGTCACTTGTTGGTGTCTGCACCTGTTCAACATTGCTGGGTGCCACTGATGGAACTGCTTCTACTGAAATGATGTCACTTGTTGGTGTCTGCACCTGCTCAGCATTGCTGGGTGCCACTGACGGACTGCTTCTACTGAAATGATGTCACTTGTTGGTGTCTGCACCTGTTCAACATTACTGGGTGCCACTGATGGACTGTTTCTGCTGAAATGATGTCCCTTGTTGGTGTCTGCACCTGTTCAACATTACTGGGAGCCACTGATGGACTGCTTCTACTGAGATAATGTCACTTGTTGGTGTCTGCGCCTGCTCGCCATTTTTGGGTGCCACTGTTGAAGCTGTTTAAATACTGCTGATGAAATGTTATGAGACTGCTATTTGCACCTGTTGGTCATTGCTGGGTGCTACTGTTGGAACTGTCAACTACTCTGAGGAGTCCTACTTGTTTATTGAGCTATTGAAAGGGTTTTATCTGAATATTTGTAAGAACTGATTTTTTGTGTGTTTACTGTTTATGAGATGTTATGAGACTCTTAGCTGCACCTACTCGTCATTGCTGACGCTATTTATTGAATTGTTTAACCACATGATACTTGTGTAAACTATTATGTAAAATCATATGTATGCAAGCATTTGTATTCCTTACTGTATTTTATATATTAGGTTACTGAAGGGTCAGTGCAAAGCCAAAATTTGTCTAGTTATGTGATATTTACTTATTAATATTATCTCTTATTTTTGTCTGTATTTTTTTTTGACGAATTTGGTGGTATTTTCACCACAAATGCTGGCAAAAATACCATCAAATTCTAGCCCGTGGAGGAGGGGCATATGAAAGGTGGCAACACTGAGTCACAGCGCCAGAGATTGCGCCAAAGAGTTTTATTCCGCCGCCTCCACTGGCAGTTCTTGTCGAGAAGTCGTGGTGGAGAGTGCTTATTGAGAAGTAGCAGTAGGCAGTGCTTGTTGAGCTGTAGCAGTGGTGAGTCGTTGTTGAGAAATTCCCATGGAGAGTGCTTGTTCAGATATTGTCATATTGTTTTGATGGGCTAGACACCAGATAGTGTTGAATTGGGGATGCTGTAATGATCAGAGTGTGCTTTTCGTCAATTCCTTTTTTTTGTATTATTTCAGTGTCTTAAACAATAATGCCTCTTGGTCACTGGTTCAGTCAACAAAGCATCTGGCTCGTGTTCTTGTATTAGACTGTATTTCTGGTTTCTATGTGCAATTATAGTATTTCTGTTGTTTTTTTTTACATACTTCAGTATAAAGGGTATTTAAAATATCTTGTCGTATTGAGGAAGAACCGTGCCAGATGTGTGCGTTGAATCACACTTCCACACACAGAACAGCGACACTTGTGCCTTGTTCTTTCGTAGCTTTCATAGTTGCTTGGGACTTAATTAATTAATTGTGTTAACGGAAGTTTTCTTTCGTTCTTTGTTGTTATTCTATGCAGTCAGATTGCGTACTATACCAGACAGGGCCAACCGGTTACGAGACTGCGTAATCGGACAGACAGCGACTAAAATTAAAAATATTTGCATTAAAAATATAATGAAGCCCCCATGCAACAGCAAAGTATGGCATTGACTTTCTGCTGGGGCACAGTATGCGTTACGACAACACCATAGTAGTTGTACACGATAATCATCAAAACTTCCCTATTGCCGGGTTTCTGACAAACTTTTGATCATCTTGTTGATCCGAAATAACGAGATTCGTTTGTTTGGCGTTTCAGATGTGTCTTTTACGATTTGGCCGTGTCTCATCCAGTGTTAAGAGAACGTCTCTTTCGAGTTCATGGCCATGTGGATACGAGTAGTGTCTGTGCACTTCCGCCAAATCGTCAGTGTTGAACATATCGTGAAACAATTTTTCTCATGTCCAGACGTTTCTTCAGAACGTGAAGAGCAGTCGCATACGCTAAGCACATCTCTCGGACCAGCCCACAAGTCGTTTGGCGTCGATCGCTATCCAGTAACGTGGTAAGAGCAGATTCTTCTTCACTGGCATCGTTGCTGACGAATGTGTGCCACATTTTGGCTTCACTCGTTGAAGGCACTTACACACCCTGCTAACGTAAACCAGTGCAGATTCCTCAGAAGCCTCTTGAAGATCATGATAATACTGTAGTTCTGTACGTCCTCTGGTACATTCAATTTTTATCGTTCTCGTGTCGAAAACATCCCGACAGCAGTACACTAGATCGTCCGCTAAACGAGGCTCAGTTCTTACCGTAACTGAGCATGGCTCAAATGGTTCAAATGGCTCTGAGCACTATGGGACTTAACTTCTGAGGTCATCAGTCCCCTAGAACTTAGAACTACTTAAACCTAACTAACCTAAGGACATCACACACATCCATGGCCGAGGCAGGATTCGAACCTGCGACCATAGCGGTAGCGCGGTTCCAGACTATAGCGCCTAGAACCGCTCGGCCACCCCGGCCGGCCAATTGAGCAGAGGCAGATGTTGTGTAAGAACACAAGAGGACGTGAACACACTAAGTTTTGACACCTTGAGGATTTATTGGTTATTTTTCTTTGAATGCTCGTAAAAGTAATGTAGATGCGGTAATCTGAAATACACAGCACTTAATGTACTGCGCTATGTTACTTACTTTGATATTCCTATATACTCGGTGAAACTTGGCATCAGGTTCGCTAGCACACCATCATTTTCGCACGTTTTAAGGAGCTTTTGCGCATGCCATCTGACGTGCCGTAAATACCTCACGGGCCAGACATATACGGATTTGATAAACAATGTGCGCGGTTTATGGCATGCACAGCTAGCCCTTACCACTCAACTACAAATCCCTAGGTGGTAGCATACTTCAGCCGTTTTTTATCCCCGTATGCATGGCATAAATCCCTCTAGACGGTGGCACACTCCTAAGATGTACCAACTCATTCATTATATGGTAACATTAGATCGGTCGTCAGTATATGTTATACATACATCAAAAAAAGTTTTGCGTCACGCCGGTTCCCAGAACTCCTGAAAATAGATGTTGACTGTAGCTATCGTATCACAGACATTCACTTTGACTGTTCAGAGATGTCCCTAAACCCGCCCAAAGATGTTAACAACCATGCATAAACAGCGCCTATTACACGGAGGGGGTCCGACAGCCAATCAGTTCCAGTCATTCCACCAGGAAGGAGGTACACGGCTCGTGTTGTCTGTAGTTCAACTATGCCTAGATAGTAAATATCGCGGTTCGATCGCGTCCGCATTGTTACTTTAGACAGGAAGGGCTCTCAACAAGTTAAGTGTCGAGGCCTTTCTAAGTGAACTAAAGTGATGTTCTGACATGGAGGAGATACAGAGAGACAGGTACTGTCGATGACATGCTTCGCTCACCCCACCCAAGGGCTACTACTGCAGTGGATGACCGCTACATACGGATTATGGCTCGGAGGAACGCTGACAGAAACGTCACCATGTTGAAAAATGCTTTTCGTGCAGCTACAGGACGTCGTGTTACGACTCAAACTGTGCGCAATAGGTTGCATGATGCGCAACTTCACTCCAGACATCCATGGCGAGATCCATCTTTGCAACCACAGCACCATGCAGCGCGGTACAGATGGGCCCAACAACATGCAGAATGGACCGTTCAGGATTGGCATCACGTTCTCTTCACCGATGAGTGTCGCATGTGCGTTCAACGAGACAATCGTCGGAGACATGTTTGGAGGCAATCCGGTCACGCCGAACACCTTAGACACACTGTCCAGCGAGTGCAGCAAGGTGTAGGTTCCCTGCTGTTTTGGGGTGGCATTATGTGGGGCCGACGTATGCCGCTGGTGGTCAAGAAAGGAGCCGTAACGGTTGTACGATACGTGAATGCCATGCTCCGACCGATAGTGCAACCATATCTGCAACATACTGGCGAGGCATTCGTCTTCATGGACGACAATTCGAGCCCCCATTGTGCACGTCTTGTGAATAACTTCCTTCAGGATAACGACTAGTGTGGTCAGCATGTTCTCCAGACATGAACCCTAACGAACATGACTGGGATAGAAAGAAAAGGGCTGTTTATGGACGACATGACCCACCAACCACTCTGAGAGATCTACGCCGAATCGCCGTTGAGGAGTGGGACAATCTGGACCAAAAGTGCCTTAATGAACTTGTGGATAGTATACCAAGACGAATACAGGCATGCATCAATGCACTGGGTGCTACTGGGTATTAGAGGTACCGGTGTGTACAGCAATCTGGACCACGACCTCTGAAGGTCTCGCTGTATTGTGGTACACCATGCAAAGTGTGGATTTGATGAGCAACAAAAAGGGTGGAAATGATGTTTATATTGATCTCTATTCCAATTTTCTGTACAGGTTCCGGGACTCTCGGAACCGAGGTGATGCAAACCTTTTTTTCATGTATGTAGTTATAGAAAAATATATTTTACGGGATTCTGAATGAGATACAGTGTATTAAGGTTTGGATTTTATCATACAGTACTCAGTTTGAGACGCTGAGAACCATACAGCACATCATCGTCGATTGCGTTTATTCACCCTTCTGGCATCTGTTGATTTTATAGTGGTTTATCTGCTCCATAGGCCCACATTGCACGTGTATATGAAGATCCACGAAAAGGTGTGCCACTGTTATCTCTGAGATTCACTTAAATGTGGGGTCGAAGACGGTGTGCCGGCCGAAGTGGCCGTGCGGTTAAAGGCGCTGCAGTCTGGAACCGCAAGACCGCTACGGTTGCAGGTTCGAATCCTGCCTCGGGCATGGATGTTTGTGATGTCCTTAGGTTAGTTAGGTTTAACTAGTTCTAAGTTCTAGGGGACTAATGACCTCAGCAGTTGAGTCCCATAGTGCTCAGAGCCATTTGAACCATTTTTTGAAGACGGTGTGCCTGTGGGCCTTACGGCTTTCACCGCCTCATTTGTATCCTAGTCAACCGACCAACTTCATTTAATTATTTCCACAAACGGCAGTTTGTATTAGGGGTTCGTTGTTTACCCTTAAGGAAGCGGCTGTTCTGTGCAGTGGTAACATGAACTATGTTGAACCTGTTTTAAGTGCTAACAGAAAAGAAAATAACCAGGAAACACTTTCACAAAAAATGCTAAACAGAAAGTTGTAAAGCTTAAACATTATTTCCTCTGTGCCATAAGCAGTACTTAATTATGTACAAAAGAACAAAATTCCATACAAACAATCCTTTCTTTTTTCAGACAAGTTATGCATATTATTATTATTATTATCACTGACAGCGACTGATGTTGAGTAAATATGTTGATACGCATAACTGTCATACAAGGGATGCTATTAATTTCTGAATTTAAAAATCTGTGAACACCCAGTATGTATACCTGCGAGACACCCCTGAAAGGGAGAGCGTTTGCGCTGAGGGAAATCAGATGTTTGTAAATCAACGTCAGGTAAAAGGGAAATTGTTTGATTCCGATGTGTTGCATCTCTACTGCAGTGTTGCTACTATTAAAACTTCAAATAACTGTCCAGTAGTAGCCGTGTTTTATTTTCAGGAGTTACCCATTTAATTCCCCGGCGTTAGGCGACGTAAGAACTAGTGACACATGCTCGATACATACTTCATACCATAGCTAAATTTCTGTGTGGTCTCGACTGCGCACCGAATATCCATACGACTTTCAGCTGTTATTTATTAACTCCGAAGAAAGTTTCCTTTCAGCTGTATTTGCTTTTATTTTGATGTTTATCTCAAGCATGTAGAATATTTCGAGACAGTATTGTCTAGTCAGCAGGTACCTACGCACCGTAAACCACCCATGTGCTTACCTAAGTACATTCATTCATTCTCTCTCTCTCTAATCGATTCTGCCTCACCGTGACACCATTAACTGAAGCACGCCAGTTTATTCTGTCCTGCACTATCTCCCGAAGATTTTGCAGGTTGGAGTCCATTAATTCGTCACCTTTTGCTCCTTGTGCCTCCAATGTTCCTCAGCTTAGATCTTTTCCAGGGAATCATGTATTTTCATAATGTGCGTAAGGAGGAGGAGAAGGAGGATATTAGTGTTTAACGTCCCGTCGACAACGAGGTCATTAGAGACGGAGCACAAGCTCGGGTGAGGGAAGGATGGGGAAGGAAATCGGCCGTGCCCTTTCAAAGGAACCATCCCGGCATTTGCCTGAAGCGATTTAGGGAAATCACGGAAACCCTAAATCAGGATGGCCGGAGACGGGATGGAACCGTCGTCCTCCCGAATGTGAGTCCAGTGTGCTAACCACTGCGCCACCTCGCTCGGTTGTGCGTAAGGTATGTTATTGTTTCATCATCAGACCTTTCCAAGGTAGGTTTTTGTTTCAGTATCGGGTGGAATTTGCTTTTATTTGCAATTATACCGAAATATACGTTCTATTTTTGCCTGCAGATGTTAGTCAGCTATTAACCAGTTGAAATACATCAGGTAAAACGTAATGTAGTAGTCAAATAAAATACAGATAACAATAGCTCTCGGAGTTGCATAAACAATTGTGAGTCGTATAAAGGCGTACTTACGGCATATCCAAATGTCAACATGTCTCTGACAAACACGTGTAAGACTATATAGTGTGCCTTCATATGCCACTTTACCATATACCACAGGGAGGAAGAGGGGACTATTTGTGGAATCCTACTGCTTAGAACCAGTGGAAATGTGTGTATACGCATATTGTGCAAGTGAGCGACATCTAATAACAGTATTAAAGCTCTTTGGGCTTGTATTATATAGGGTGATTCAAAAAGAAAGGACATATTCCGGTTGTTTATTATAGAAAAACTATGAGAGATAGGCACACATTGCCCATGTCACTGGACAGAGGAAGGTTCGAAGTTTTATCTTCGCGCAGACACTATACCGCACAGAAAAAAATCGCGGAGTGTGAGGAATGAGCACTGCACTTGAACAATGGATTGACTTCACGCAAATTCCAACACAAAAAATGATTTCTCTTGCGGTGTAGTCATCACGTTGCTACAAACAAACTACAGTGCAGCTGTGTCAGAACTTTGAACTTTCCTGTAACCAGCAACATGCGAAATGTATTTCATTCTTTAATAGTTTGTAATAAACAGTCGAAATCTGTTCTTTCTTTTTGAATCACCCTGTACTATGGCAACGTTCAATACTTTTTAAGGAACCATATATTTGTATTAGAGGATTTCACATGTTCTATACTGGAGAAGTAGATACATATGCATAGCTATAAAAGTCATAAACGATGCTTATAACTTGGGGTGGTCTATACGATCGTAATCACTGGTGTATGTAATGAAGTCTACAGTTTCTAAAATGAGAGAGTTAGAGTCACTTTTCGGTTTAAATGAATTGAAAGGTAGAAGTAACATATGACTTAGGGCATCAGTGCATCTACTGTAAACGGTGAACCCTATGTACACATCTAACTTATTTAAAAGTGTTTACTATTTATTTTCTAGTCATGCTTCATGAGTCGAATGCCTTAAGTACTACTCCATCAAAGAAGGCACCTATAACGCATCTGACACATAATTTTGTAATTCGTGTCAAACATCCTCTACTAACTGCCCCCCCCCCCTCCAAAAAAAAAGTCGTTGTTGTTTCTGTCTCGTGGAGCACACATCGCGTCGCTGATAGGTGGCGCGAGTATCTACATTTAATACCAACTTTGAATGAGAGTGAGAGGTATCAATTTGCTTAAAAACTTCGTTCGAAACGTAGGGAATATGAGCGAACTCTTTACAAGTTAAGAGTCTTCTTCAAAAATCATCTGTAGGTACAAGGAACTAGGCAAGGATTTCAAAACAAACGTTGCATGTACCTACATCGGTACGTGAAGTTGAGAAAAATTTACCTCTAAATCTATCGTACGCACATGACATAAAAAAAAGGATCAGCAGTAAGGAAATTGACTTTCATAGGAATAAAACAGGCTATTTATTGATGTGTCCTATCAAATGATCCCTCCTTCTAGTCAAGTTACCCTACACATTTCTTTTCCACCGTTTGCTCAATGGTTATCACATCTAAGCTTCTAGTCTTCAGTATTCATCTGTAGTACATTTGAGAGCAATTTTCTTCTTGTCTCCATTTCTTATCGTCCACGTTTCACTTGCCTACAAGTCTGAGTAATTAAATTCATTCTCTTGACATACCATTGCAGCTTATTCTCTCTTTCCTACTGGTTCCACTTCTTGTCCTCATGAAATAGCTCAAAAAATGTGTTATACGCTCAGTGCGACATACATTCATGGAAAAGAGTATTCATACACCGTTGTTCAATTTTATTCCTATGAAAAGCTGTTTCCTTACAGATGTATCTTTTGTTTCTCTGTTTATCTTATGTAAGTACAGTCGATTTCAAGACAAAATAGTCTCACCTTCAACCAAAAGTAAATAAAATTTCTGTACCTGCTGGCTTTATTCAGTAGGGAAGAAAGTATTCATACACTACCAGAAATCTGAACACAGAACCGACTAACGAACCGCTTACAGTAGAGAAGGCCTTCAGTGGAAGCTGCCTGCACCTTTTGCGTATTGGTTCTGATACGGGGTGAATGACGACAACAACAAAATGGACCTCAAAGGGAAGGAAAAAAACTGGATTAAAAAGACAAAAAATTATTTCCCAGTATAAAATGGGAGAATCGTTTCCAGAAAAAGCTAGTATTAATGGGAGAACCCGGGCAGGTGCGCAATCAATAATATCGCCATTTAGAGAAAGAAACACTCTTATTAATAAGGAAAGAAGACGTTTACCATAGAAGCTCACACAAAGAGAACGAAATATGTTCGAACAGTCCACGGGTGTACTGCCGGTCCATAGTGTCCAGCGGACACAATATTTCGGCAATCAGACATGTCAGTCACCATCGTCAAGTGCGCAGTTCATCAGCGCACCTGACGATGGCGACATGTCTGATCGCTGAAATATTGTGTCCGTTGAACACTATGGACTGGCAGTACACCCGTGGACTGTTCGAGGGAGAAATACAACGGGAGAAACTGAAGAATCACAGAACGAAATGTGTTAGTAAGGATGATCAAGAAAGATTCTAAATTGACAGATTCTGCGTTGTCTGCACATGTTAGTGACCGGTTCGGGAAAGAAATCATACCAAGGGCCGTTCGCTATATTTTAAGTAGTGCTGATTATGGAGCTGGGGTACTCAGAAGAGAAGCACACATCAGCGAGAAGAACAGGAAATCGAGACTTGAATTTTATTGAGAGAATTTAACGAGAACACAAGTTTCTGAGACAAGGTACTGTTCACAGATGAAAGAAAATTTAACATATTTATAAATAACGGCAGAATTTTGGTGTGGAGACGACAAAATACTGAGATGAATCCCAAACAAATTCAACCGTCAGCAGAGAACTTGTAGTGCAGAGACTTTTCTCTGGTCTACCAGAAGGTGTGAATAAGGAACAACTGCCATTCTGTCCAGCCTTTCTGACAAAGAGGTATTGTCTTAACAAAATACATTTTACCTTTCTGAGAGTAGATTCAAACTATGCACAAATTTACGAATTATCTGTTCTATCAGAAAGGCCGCTCCAATTAACATTCAGAAGGACGATGAAATTAATCGTCAAATCCTATCGAACTAATTTTCCCTTGCAGTCAGATTTCACTGTAGTCTTCCCTAACCGGAAGACTATTGTCTCGTGGAGGGGGAGGGGGGAGGGGGGAGAGGGGGGGGAGTAATTTTCCGAGACTTTATTTAAATATTCCTAGAGATACCATCGCAAATGCAACGGTTTGCATATCAGTTAGTAGACGCGACGCAGCTAACCGTGCTTGTTCGATAGTACTATGTACTACCCCCTGCCTGGGCTTCAGTTTCTTCTTTATCGTGAATAATAACAATCATTGCAATTTATCTCCCAGTGTACTCTATCTCTCCCTCTCCATCTCTACCTCTCTCTCTTATCAATGGTTGGACGACCTGATAGGATGCTCGTTTGTGTTTCAAATTGTGCCCTTTGTCTGGTCCTGCAGCAAGAATTTTTCTGTGTCAGGTTTGTGCTATTCCTGTGTGTGTAGTGTCCGTTGTTTTAATTGTAAGAGGCTACCTCACATTTCCATGTGTGTGTGTGTTTATGGAATATATGGAAGATTTTAACAGATCTGTCCGACTTCTGGTCTGTAGAAGTCCCCTGTTGTCTCCTACAATCATGTAACCAATAATCAGAAACCCCTGCTAGAAGAACTGAGGTTCGATGCTGGACGCTGTCATGACAGCAGAATATTAGCAGAGGTCAAATGTACCTGTTAATTTGTAATAAGTCCGACAGCCATTTTGATTCCTACCACGTTCATTATTTTAAAACAAAACAGCCTCAGCATGAACAAACTGGGGCTGGAGAAATTATGGGTTGGATTGTTTTGGGGAAAGAGACCAGACAGCGAGATCATCGGTCTCATCGGATTAAGGAAGGAAGTCGGCCGTGCCCTTTTCAAATTAACCATCCCGGCATTAGCCTGGAGCGATTTAGGGTAAGCACGGAAAACCTGAATCAGGATGGCCGGACGCGGGGTTGAACCGTCGTCCTCCCGAATGCGAGTCCAGTGTCTAACCACTGCGCCATCTCGCTCGGTGGAGAAATTATGGTATGGGGATGCATGGCTACATCTGGTGTTGGGCAACTTGCCTTTGTTGAAGGTACGAGTAACATGGATAGATTTCAGTATTTCAATATCCTAAAGGACAGTCTGCAAAGAAGTGTTGATAGCTTGGGTGTAGGCACAGAGTACTACTTTCAACAAGACAATGACACTAAGCATACAGCGGATATTGTTCGTCTGTGGCTGTTGTGTCATTCTCCCCATGGTATCAGTTTTCCAGCACAGAGCGCATACCTTAGTCCAATTGAACATCCTTGGAGTAAGTTTGAAAGAATGGTGAGAAAACATAAAATACGAAGCAAGACTGCTCTGAAACAATGTATACAACAAGAACAGCAAAATATTACCTCAAAGATTACCAAAAAATAGGTTCATCATATGCCAAGGTGTTTAATAGAAGTCATACGTAGAAGAGGAATCCCTAGAAAATAATAACGCTGTCATTATATTTATTTACATTTTAATTTAATTTCTGTGTACGAATTCGTTTTTCACCACTGTGTTAAGTCAGCTAGTACAAAACTTTTATTTACTTTTAGCAGAAGCCTAGTTTAGTTAGTTCTTTTATATTTACAGATTAGGAATAAAATTCCCTGCTATGAGTTTACCAAATAAAAACTCTGTTGTGATCTTTAGCTTCAATAAGTAAAGTTATTGTACGTGAACAACTGTGTATGGTTACTTTTTTCTATAACTGTACACTGAGGTGACAAACCACATGGGATACCTCCTAATATCGCTTCGGATCGCCTTTTGGCCGGCGTTGTGCAGCAACTCGAAGGGGCATGACCATAATAGCGAAAGTGTTTCCGGTGCAGGATTTTGGTACGACCTGACCTCTCGATTAAGTATCATTAATGTTTCTTTGGGATTCACGTCAGGCGATTTGGGTGGTCAAATCATTCGCTCGAAGTGCCCAGAATGTTCTTCAAACCAATCATGAACGGTTGTGGCACGGTGTTCAAATGGCTCTGAGCACTATGGGACTTAACTGCTAAGGTCATCAGTCCCCTAGTACTTAGAACTACTTAAACCTAACTAACCTAACGACATCACACACTTCCATGCCTGAGGCAGGATTCGAACCTGCGACCGTAGCGGTCGCGCGGTTCCGGACTGTAGCGCCTAGAACCGCTCGGCCTCCCCGGCCGGCGGCACGGTGTGGTGGGACAAATTCCACGATATACATGAATGGTTGCAAATGGTCTCCATGTAGCCGAACAAAACCATTTATAGGTTCAGTTGGACCAGAGGACCCAGTCCATTCTACGTAAACTGCCCGCACCGTTATGGAGCCACCACCAGCTTGGTGCTCTACCAACATCAGTTAATACCAACTGAAACTGGGACTCATGTGACCAGGCCACAGTTTTCCAGTCGTCTTGAGACCAACCGATATGGTCACAAGTCCAGGAGAGGCGCTACAGGCGATGACATGCTGTTAGGAAAGGCACTGGAGGCGGTAGTCTGCTGCCAGAGTCCTTTAACACCAAATTTTGACTCACTGTCCTAACGGGCATGTTTATCCTACGTCTCAAATTGATTTCAGCGGTTCTTTGACGCAGCGTTGCTTGTCTGTTAGCACTGTCAACTCTACTCAAACGCCGCTGCTCTCGAGCATTAAGTGAGGGCCGTCGGTTACTGCGTAGTCCGTATTGAGAGGTAATGCCTAAAATTTGGTATTCTCGTACAGTCTTGATACTGTTTGAAATGCCTGGGCTAGCAGGAAAGAGCGGATTAGGTTGCGGAAAGGGGCCAAAATTAGTTCCTGTCAGTTGCACTCAACATACAAACTTTATTTATCAACAGACTGTATTACAACGAGGATGCAAAACACTGAAAACTTTAATCGATCTCCTTTGATTAACTTTAGATCAGCTGAAGGCCACATCAGATTTCAAGACACAAGGCTTAAGCAAAATTGAAATACAAGGTTCTTCTGGAGGTTTCACCCAAGAGTATTTTTTAAATCCTCAAGCTAATCGGCTGAAGGCCTTAGCAATTTAATTGTAATGGAACTAGTGTGGACGTCGCATATTAAGCAATAAGAGGAATTTCAATCAAAAGCCAGAAGGCCATATCTTAAAACATTTCATTTTAATTGGGCTGAAGGCCCCATTCAAAAGGATAACAATCTTATGCCTTAAGGGCAAGAGAAGAAGATTAATTTAAGATATTAAAAATCTGCTGAAGGCCGCTCACCAACGAATAATTTATCGACTTAAGCCCTAGAAGAAGAGTTTCAGTTTTAAAGGGCAGAAGGCCGTATCTTAAAACAATTCATATAAAATGCAGAATGATAATCTCATGCCTTAAGGGCAAGATAAGGACATTAATTTAAGAGATATTAATGCTCGGTTGAAGGCCGCATATCAACACAATCTGTTTAATGGCTTAAGGCCTAGAAAAAAAGGCAGAAGGCCTTATCTTAAAACCTCTCCAGTAAAATTCGGCTGAAGGCCCCATATAAAAATATAATCTCATGCCTTAAGGGCAAGACAAGAACATTAATTTAAGAGATATTGATACTTGGCTAAAGGCCACATACCAACCAAATAACTAAAATCCAAACAGGGAAATTACTACATAACACACAAGGAACGGCGCTCCGAAGTTTCCAAGAGTCGGCCTGAGATTGTAACACTAAAGCCCATTTAGGTGAGACAGGCAGCCTGTCCAACGACTTCTGAATCTGGAGGCAACCCAATCGACAGACAGCTGACCGACCAATCAACCAAATCAGTTCCGCCCCACGCAACCAGCAAAACGACCACAAGATTTCAATACACGACGCACAGAATATTGGCGCCAAAAACGACCAACAACACATCAGCTGTCGACTACAAGCCGCGCTGGACTGCAACAACATGGCAAAGAAAATACACTGCCTAAAATTATGTCAACAACCAAGGCAGGTAACCTGAACGTCAATGGCCACAAGGCAGAAGATACCGCTGGTGAACTTACATAACAGGGAATAAATTAAGTTAAATTTCACAGGAAGACGACTAGAATCTCAGCCGATTTAAGTACACGCACGTTGTTGCTCGCTGGAATGTCCCAAAAGCGACAACCAGGATCAAATGAAGAAATGTAAACAGTTCAGGCTAGATTGTAAGTAGAGTGAGGACAACTTTCATGTTCAAGATCGGTGGGAGACGAACTTCGTAGCACTCGCAAGCAGCACCTCACACTCCAGCCACGCGTGCACACCGCCTGTATCTCCAGTCCGACTTCGCGCGATGGGGGCTTGCTTTGCTGCTCCGTGCCAACCGACCGACTGGACTGCTGCCCCGTAAGCAACTGCTGCTCCGTCGCGACTGCTGGTGCGTCTCCCACTTACTCTCTACCCGACACACGACGATCCAGAAATACTATCGGTCGTTCCACAGATGGAATGACAGTGCGCTTATCGATACGCGCTGCTGCTGCCACTCTCGGGCAAGTAAGGTATGATGTTCGTGACGCCAATAAATGTAATAAGAAAACGAGGCGGCACTACCGTAATAGAAGATGACAAACAATTAATGGGATGAACACGAGCCATGCACGGCTCACTGTGGATCTCCAAATATTGAATTCCCTAACGATTTCAGAAATGGAACGTTCCATGTGCCAGCTCCAGCTACCATTCCGCATCCAAAGTCTGTTTATTCCCGGCGTGCGGCCACAAGCACGTGGGAAACCTTTTGACATGAATCACCTGAGTACAAATGACAGCTCCACCAGTGCACTCCCTTTTATACCTTGTGTACGCTATGCTAAGGCCATCTGCATATGTGCATGAAGCTATGCCTTGACTTTTGCCACCTCAGCGTATACGTTCCATAGAACAATGAGAATTATGATACATCTGTTAACAGTAGCATAAAATTGGAAATTTACTATGGAACCAAGAAGCAGCCCAACAATTGCGAGCAATAATGTCCACTTTATCAATGGGCTGCCTTATTCTGTTTTTGCTCCTTTGGCATCGTGCTGCAGCACTGCGGTGGGAGATTTCAATGTGTACAAGAACGGCAGAAACGTATCACAAAATAAGTAGTTATATTCTTTTGGCGATAATTAAAACATTTGACTACCCCTTTATTAGAGCAAAATAGGATACAGAAAGTAATTTGCTCCTGAAAGGGTGAAGTAGTCATTTGAAAGCTGGATGCTCACGGTTGTGCCAATGGTGAGTCTGAAATCAACGTTGGAAGTGCAACGGACTCCCGTGCGAGGAGCCAGGTTGTCCACACAGCACAGTAGCAGATGCGCCCCTGTTGTGAGGCAACCCGCTGAGCGCCGAGTTTTATGTCAGGCGTCTACGGCCGTTAAGGCTGCAGTCACGACGAATGGACACCTCCCGCTGGAGCTGTCATCATTGCCGTAATGCCGCGCCAGTACGGCGCGGTCCGCAATCTGACAGGACGCGCTGTCGCCCGGGGACGGTAGTTGGCTATGTGGACGATGTGGATTTGCGATACAAAAGCATAGCTGCTGACAGACGAGACTTCTGGTTGGGGAGAAAGACGAAGGAGCACAAAGGACTAAACTACACGGCTCGTCCGCTACACGCAGCCTCCTAAAGGGGATGAAAAAGCGTTCCGAGCACAGCGAGACAGCTTACTCTCACGTGGAGCAGGCAACCGCTTCCACACGACAGGTGTAAACCGGCCACAATTAGGATTCCAATGGGCACCTAATGAAGTGCCTTGTGCGATTTACTTTGCACGAGAAAAAAGTGTATCCTAAATACTGAATCGTACTGAGCTAAGAGTCTGTGCCATTACCGCAAAATACAATCCACAGTTCTATGAAAATGCTATTCGTATTTGGCAGTTCATTCTCAGCTGGAATTTTCTCAGACATCTGCGATTCATTTCGTGGAACTCCAGAATTAATCTGGCTCGTGGAAGCAAATAACAATGTGCCACTTTTGTTACCACATAAAGTCAAGCGTTGGGGCCCAGCTGTTGAGTTTGGTCACCTCTAAATGCAGAGTGACATTCGCTGCTAGTTTGTTGTGTAAGAATTGAAAGCCATAATAGAAAGTTATAATAGGAAGTCTGTCATGGACTCGTGTCCCCGTTTGTTGTTGAAGTTATAAAGACTTGAAGAAACGTGAAGAGAATTGTAAAAAGTTAAAAATATACTTTCAGATTGTTGAATTATCCCAATGACTGTGTGTATAATACTGAATCGGGAAAGCCAAATAGCTCTAAGATTAATTCTTATATCATCTACAGAGAGAAAACAGCAAGCGAATATACCCAAACCGGATAAACACACAATCAGGGAGCTGTTATTGTAAAAAGTACATGGGAACCCCGACTCCGGAAAACTTCACAGGTTTACCAGAAAAAAAGTCATTCAAAATTAAGAAAAGGGACCTTTCCTTCCACAGATAATGGTTTCACCGACCGAAGTGTCCGTAAATTAATCATTACCCAAACTCACAGACTTATTTCCACCAGTACCTTTCTAACCTCACAGGGGCTCCTCTCCTTACGTTTCTGTCATAGTACCCGTGGAAGAAATGTTACTGCGTAATAGTCTTGGAACTGGGATGAAGCCTCTCTCTAAGGTCTTCCTAAGAGTTGGTATATATCTTCCCCGTGTAAAGGGCTCTTGATCTCATTTCAAATGTAAAGCAAAGGGAGTTAACTGCATTTCCAAATATAAAAGGCAATGCCCCGACTGACTGACTCACTCACTGACTCATCATAGCCCAGCTCAAACCACAAATGATAAAAACTTGAAATTTGCAGAAGGTGTTGATTTTATACTGTAGGCGTCTTTTAAGAAAGAATTTTTCGAAATTCCACACCTAAGGGGATGAAAGGTTTTTTTTTTGAAAAGATGTCGCTATTAAGGAAATTTTGACGCTACACCTACAAAAATCGGTATTTGGTTTTTGGTCGGAAATAAAGAAGTACGTGTTTTAGCATTTTTTGAAATTTAACCTCTGTGGGGGTAAAATAGCGGATGAAAATTTTTTGAAAATAGATCACCATTTAAGAACTACAAAGATATTTTTAAAGCTGGATCTATAAAAACTGATATTTGATTTCTAGGTTAGAAATAATAAAAAAAAACGTGTTTCGACGATTTGGGAAATTCAAGCCTTAAGGGGTTGGAACAGAGTCAGACTGTTCCACTGACTCATCATCGCCCAGCACAAACAGCTAAGGAGAGAAATTTGAAGTTTGGGGAGGGTGTGGATTTTATTCTGTAGGCATTGTTTAAGAAGGGATTGTTCGAGATTGCGCTCCTAAGGGGGTGAAATAAGGGATGAAATGCTTTCTGAAAATATGTACCTATTACGGAAATTTTGAAGCTAGAAGTACGAATATTGGTATTTGGTTTTTCAGTCACAACTAGAAGAATATATATTTCAGCATTTATGGGAATTCAGCCACTAACGGGGTAAAAAAATGAACGAAACCTTATAAGAAAACATTTCGTTATAGTAAAAAATTGTTAAAGGTATATCTATGAAAACTGGTATTTAACTTAGATACGAAGAAATATGTGTTAGGGTACAAAGTTTCTATGGAAATACCAGCATAAGAACTTTAAAGGCATGATTAAAACAAACTTTGGGCTCCAGCTACCGGGCTCGGTTTTTGGTCATATGTATATTAGGCAAAGACCGTTCTTCTATGAACTTACTTAAGGTAAAGGTTCAGGAGGTGTTGCAATTTGTGGACAGCATAAAAATTCAATTAAAGAAAAAAACCTGCGCAGATCATACAGTCTACCCGGGCAACGCAGCGGGCGCTAAGTTAATTGAATGTATTGATCAGTAGACATGCAGCTGAGTGTTCACTCTCTGGCTGAAGTCCCTAGACCTTGTTTCCGCAATCTCATCTGTGATATCACGAGCGTACAGACGATCATGCAGTGTTGACTGAATCAGAGTATGGATTAAGGATAAATGGACGGAAGAGTAAAGCGTTGAGAGACACCGATCACGAATAGTTGAAATAACTTTGGAAGAAAAGATAAGTAAAATTGTTTGCCACTTGGGACGTTCAGTGGCAGGAAATGGAAGCCAGGTGGAAGAAATAGTAAATAGAAAATGTATGAGTAAAAGAGGAAAGGTTTGTTGACAGCAAAAACAATTCATATTGAATTTAACAAATAATTAGGAAAGTGTTACGTCAACGATGGGGCGAAGTTCTACGAGTGTGGACGTGGAATGTCAAAAGTTTGAACGTGGTAGGGAAACTAGGAAATGTGGAAAGGGAAATACAGCGGCTTAATTTAGATGTAATGGTGATCAGTGAAGTGAAATGGAAAGAAGGCAAGGATTTCTGGTCATACGAGTGTAGGGTAATATCAACGGCAGGAGAAAATGGTATAAAGGGAGTGAGATTCGTTACGAATAGGAAGGTAGGACAAAGAATGAGTTACTAGGAACAGTTCAATGATAGGATTATTCTCATCAGAATTCAGAATCGCCAGCAAACCAACACAGGCAATAGTAGTACAGGGTATACATGCCGACGTGCAAGCAGAGGATGAAGAGATAGACAAAGTATACGAGAACATTGAACGCATAATTCATTACGTAAAGGGAGATGAAGCGGACTGGTATGCTCAAGGTAGCAGAAGAAAGACTTACAGGAGAATATGGGCTTGGTGGCAGAGATGAGAAAAGCTAATTGAGTTCTGGAATAAATATCAATTAGTAATAGAGAATACTCTGTCCAAGAAGCACAAGAGGGGGAAATGTACTTGGAGAAGGCCAGGAGATACGGAAAGATTCCATTTAGATTACATCATACTCAGGCAGAGATTGCGAACTGAAATACTGTATTAGAAGGTCTACCAACGAACAGGTATAGACTCAGAGTACAATTTAGTGATGATGTAGAGTACGCAGAAGTTTAAGAGACTAATCAGTGCCCAAAGAAGTGGGACACGGCAAAACTAAGAAATGAAGAGATATGATTGAAGTTCTCTCACGCTATAGATACTGTGAATAGCTCAATAGGTATTTGAGCTGAAGGGGAATGGATATCTCTAAAAAAGTGCAGTCACAGAAGTTGGAAAGAAAACTTGGATAATAGAAGAAATGATTCAGTGATCGACGAAAGATGGGAGTACGAAAATATGCAAGGAAATTCAGGGATACAGAAATACATATCAATTAGGAACTAAATAAATAAAATGTGCGGGAAGCTAAGACGAAATAGCTGCATGAACAATGTGAAGAAATGATAGTTGGAAGGGCTAATTCAGCATATAGAAAAGTAAAAACAACCTTCGGTGAAATTAAAACTAAGGCGGTAGCATTAAGAGAGCAATGGTAATTCCACTGCTAAATCCAGAGGAGAGAGCGGATAAGTGGAAAGAGTACACTGAAGGCTTCTGTGAGGGGCACGACTTGTCTGATGTGATTGAAGAAGAAACAGAAGTCGGCAGAGTAGAGGTGGGAGATCCAGTATTAGAATCAGTGTTTAGAAAAGCTCTGGATCACTTAAGATCAAATAAAGCGGAAGGCACGGATAACATTCCACCGGAATTTCTGAAATCGTTGGGGAAGTGATAACAAAACGACTATTCACGTTGTTGTGTGGAATGTATAAGTCTGACGATATACCATCCAACTTTCGGAAAAATGTCATCCACACGATTTCGAAGACAGAAAGAGCTGACAGGTGCGAGAATGATCGCACAATTGACTAAAGAGCTCATACATCATAGTTGAATAATGGACAGAAGAATGTAAAAGAAAATTGAGGACCCGGCAAAACAAGGATTGTGCATCATTTGTATCAAGACTTCTGTTAACACCCCTCAGGAAAAATAAATTTACCACTCAGGTCAACAGGAGTCATCCAATTAGGTAAGACAATTTAAGACCAGTTGCTGGTAATCGATAAAACAATGTCTTCAAACGATTAAGTACAAAACTCAAGAATGGCCCAAATAACAGTGTTTTATCACAAGTATTACATGGTAGGAAAACAGTTTTCAAAACAGGCAGGCAACAAACATCTATGAAATGTGTTTGACCAAAATACGTCGAATAACTCCGGTTTACCGAAAACGAGTTCATTAAAAGGAAATCATAACAGTTAAAGCTGCTTGGTATGAAGCGACCATCCAGTGACCAATGTGGTCCGGACGAACGTCCTCGAAATTACTTTGGGCAGGTCCGGTACGCTGCTCGTCACACGCCTCCTTTCCTGAGCAGCGAGTGGGTACGCGCCCCAACGCACTACATACAATGATAGCCAGTAATAGCCAGATGAAAAGAGAAGTAACTTTCAAGTAAAACGAGTAAAAACTTAAGTTATCAAATTACACGTTAGCAGTGTAGTCAAAAAAATTGTGATAAGTCGCTAAAAGATAGGAAGGTAACTGGCCAAGTTCAGCGGCCAGCCGAGATTCAGCTTCAAATCACACCACTAGGCGGAAACGGTAAATACACAAGCGTCGCGCGGGTCGGAAAACATAGGTAGAAGGGAGACGCGAACGGTTGGTTCGTGAACATGACCTACGTTAAACACAAGGTTGGCTTGGAAGTATAACTCACCAAAATACATGCAACAAGATTTGTCCCCGTAAGACGCATAAGCTTGCGGGCTCCAAGCAACTAAGGAAAGTGACTTGGCGATTTAGTGAAAAAGAATATGATAATTATCATTTGACGCTATTATGTTTCCTTACGAGCGACAAGTTCCTAAAATCGCCTGGTCAGATACTGGGACAGGGAATAACAACAGCAGGAATCTGTACCGAGTATGATACAGAAGCAGCACAGCACAGGCAGGAACCGAATCAGTCACAATTATCACACTCGCAGCGGGGAGAAAGATCACCACATGGTCTCTACACCGAAGCAACGAATAAAAAGTGTCACCGATTATCCAAAGGCGCTGTGCGGTAACAAACAGTGGAAAAACTTGAAGCCTCTAGGATATGCGTGGATGAAGACGACTCTACTGCCGCCTCGAAATATAATCGGCCAAAGGAATAATGTGTCCACTCTCGCTTACGGTGCTCGTCCCTCGTGTCCGAAAGATGCTCAGCCAAACAAGTCATGGTTGGTAAAACCAACAGCCAGCCTTTTGTCCCGCAGACCTGAGCTGTCCGTGCTGCTTCACTGAACGCCTCTCCCGGAAAACGGCCTCAGTATCATTCGCGGCAAACGTGCCACGCCCCCTTTATGCCAAAGCTCGTGTTCCAGGATACGTGGCTCGGGCTGTCGATTGCACAACGGTTCAGAAAGCTACAGGCACCAGAGAGACAGTTCTCAAGTTGCGGTTGACACTAGAAGCAAAACAGGGAAAAATCAGGAGATCTTCACGATACTTGTCGATTTGGAAAAGCGTACGACAATGTAAAATGGCGGAATATGAGAAAATTAGGCGTGAGCTGTAGGAAAAGACGACATGTAATAGAACGAAGAGGAAACAAGAGAGTGGAAGACCAGAACGGAATACTCGGATAAAAAGTGTATAAGACAGTGGTGTAGTCTTTTGCCCCAACATCGAACAAGCAGTGAGGAAATAAAAGTAAGTCAAGGGTGGGATTAAAATTCAGGATGAAAGGATACCAATGATCAGATTCGCAGATGACGTTACTATTCTCAGTGAATGTGAAGAAGAATTACAAAATGTACTGAATGGAATGAACAGTATAATGAATGCAGAATATAGATTTAGGGAAAATCGAAGGAAGACGAAAGTAATTGGAAGTAGCAGAAATGAGAACAATGAGGAACTTAACATCAGAGAATTAGGGATGACGAAGTAAACGAAGTTAAGGAATTTTGCTTCTTAGGTAGCAAAGCAACCCATGGCGAACGTACGAAGGAGGATATAAAAAGCAGACTAGCCTGGCAAAAAGGGGATTCCTGGCCAAGAGAAGTCTGCTAATATCAAACATAGGCCTTAAACTGACGAAAAAATTTCTGAGAATGTATGTTTGGAGCACATCTTCGTATGGTAATGAAACGTGGGCTGTGGGAAAACCGGAACAGAATAAAATTGAAGCAATTGATGTGTGGTGTTACAGACGAAAGTTGAAAGTTAGGTGGAGTGATAAGGTGTGAGGAGGTTCTCTGCTGAAACGTCGAAGAAAGGAATACAAAGAAAACAGACAAGAAGGGACAGGCTCGCAGAACATCTGTTACATCTGTTAAGGCATAGGGAATAGCAACGTGGTGCTAGATGGAGCTGCAGAGAGTGAAAACTGCACTGGAAGGCAGAGATTGGAATGCATCCAGCAAATAACTGAGAATGTAGATTGAGTTGCTGTTCTGAGACGAAACATGGATAGTTCTAAAATGGTGTTATGAAGAAAAACGCTAAAAGTGAAATGGACAGACAGAATGACTAATGAAGAAGTACGGCTAGGGATAGAAGAGGATAGAGAAGTTGGATAAGAGTGGGTAACTAATCTTGGATGGGTGAACAAAAACGTTATGACCACCACCCACCGCATGACTGAATGCCGTCTGTTAGTGTATCGCAGTAAGGAAAATTGGGGCGATTATAATTAAAAGATCCATATTCAAAACGCTATATAAAGAAAGAACCGCTACTCAGAATGAGGTGAAGTTCGAACGGAACGTAATCGGAAAAAGGGGAAACGTCATGGAACCAAAAATTTTAACAAAACTTTTCCAACTAGACGGCTCCGTGCGGGTAATAAGGTAAATAATTTTGGCTAAAAATGACAGATGATTAGCAATACAACAGCTGTGATGTGAGTTACACATGAAACCAGCCGTACTTTGCAATGTGCATGATCACACTAGTTTGGCATTCAATGGCTGTGGCACTGTTAGATAAGGTATGCCCATTCACCACGGCAAGGCCGTGCCGCATTGATTGGGAAAATACGGTTTTTAATTGCCTTAGACCAAAAACTGCATAGGAAGCAACAGTGGTTCGGTTTTTAACTTTTCTGATGCCAAAAACCTCATAAAAAGCAACAGTGACATCGGATTTTAATTATCCTAACGCTAGGAATCGTTTTTTAAATGTTCTTAGTCCGGCGCAAGACATGTTCAGTATGCTGTCGATTGTCTGCCACAGATTGAAATCGACAAACAAAGTGTTCCAAAACTGATAAGAGCATCTCAGGGATCACGTTCAGAATGCGCTGTGCAACGCGTCCCTTCATTTCAGCTACGTTGGTAATCAGATGACTGAACGCAGCATCTTTAAAGTGACTCAACACAGATGAAGATAAAATGATCTGGGCGGCCTGGCTGTAGGAAAATTACGGTTTATAATTCTAGCACTTACAAGATGCCCCTACAGCAGCTTCTTTGTTTGCGGTGCAACGTGTGGAGGAGCGCTATCTTGCATAAAAATGACCCTACTCCCACACCGACGGTGTTGAAGGGTTGGAAAAGACTTTCACACTGTTTACCAGATAACAGGACCCGCAGGACCCAGCTCCTAGAAAAAAATATGGCCCTCCGATAAACGTTGTCATCAATCTGAAGTAGTGGAGTAGTGTATGTTCTGTGACAATTTATATAAAATTGATATATTACTAACTGCATAAATTAATTAATTGATCAGTTCATCACCACTCCCCCTGATGACATCATGGGTTCTCCCTGGCTGGCACGCTTCCCTTTCCACCATCACCTCTCTGGAAAATCCTTCCCCCCCCCCTTCCCTCCCCTCTCCTGACCCCGAAAAATGATGGGAAATAACATCACCCACCCTCACCACCCCCCTGTCCCTAGAAATGGTGGGAAACAGTCAGCCTCTGTCCAGATGCAGGAGAGGAAGGTTAGGATACTATACTTTATTTCTCTTTATTGATAAGCTTATAGGTCAACAGGAAGTACCCTATAGGTTTTGATGAGTGAGTTTGCGAGTGTTAAAATACGTGACATAAATGGCCACATCTTTCGACTGCACTGACATGGAAGCTTCAGTTTTTTTAAACAACCAAGCGCCTGTAGATCTTGTTACGTGAGACAGATTTCTACTTGACACCTCTACCTGTCACTGACAAACAGCATTTTTAACAGTCCCATGGACAGACAGACAGACAGACAATGGCCAACAAAGTGATGCTCTAGAGGTTTCATTTTTACCGACTGAGGAACAGAGCGTTAAAACCCACGAGTAAGCGGCAAGCTACTGGACTTGCGTGACTCATCATAGAGCATCTAGGTCGGGGGCTTGGTCACTCTGTAGAGTACGGTAAGTGGTGCTCCGTGGCAGGATTGAAAACAATGCTCGTGCTGGCTCATGACTCAGAGCATACAGTCCAGCATACGTTGTTGAACATAGGACGACCCCGGCATGTCCTCATACTGACCCAACGATATCGTGGGTTAAAAATGCAGTGCACACGGTATCACTGATATTGGACCGTAGATCACTGGGAACCCGTTGTCTGGTCGGATGAATCACGGTCTTTGCCGACGTCCGTATGCGGCGTCCTCCACGGGAACGGCTGGTCGGAAAACGTACAGTGCCAGTGAAGCATGTCGCATGGGGCAGTATTATATTATGGGTGTCATTAATTTCGGCTTCCATGGAGCCTGTGGTAGTAATCAAGGCACAATGACAGCTGTAAACCACAAGAACATTATTATGGGCCGCCTGCATCCCTGCGTGCTTGATGTCTTCCACGACGGCGATGGCATCGAATAGGATAACTGCCCGTGTCACAAGACCAGAATCGTTCAAATGCTAATTCAAATGTGTGTGCATTCCTATGGGACCAAACTGCTAAGGTCATCGGTCCCTAGACGTACACACTATTTAAGGTAACTTAAAGTAACTCATTCTAAGAACAACACACAAACCCATGCCCGAGGGAGGACTCGAACCTCCAGCGGAAGGGGCAAACCGTGACAGGGCGCCTCAAACCGCACGGCCACTCCGCGATGCACCAGTGCTCCAGTGGTTTGAGAAGCGTGAAAGTGGACACATGTTGATGTATTACCCACCAGATTCGCTTCATCTGAATCCAATGGAACACATCTGGGACGCTATCTGACAGCAGTCCCGTGCTCACAAACCACCTCACCGGAATTTACTGGGACTGCGTGGTCTGTGCGGAAAGATCTGGTGTCGCGTACCCTGGATACCTACTAACGGTTTGTCGAATTCATGCCAAGTAGAACCAAAGCTTTATTGCTTTCTAAAGCTCGACCAACACACTATTAAGCATGCTGTTTGGATTCACTATTGAGTATTGTCAAAAAATTACCGCAACGAAGAGCGTAGCGGTGAGAATATGAACGCACCGACTCCTCACATGCCAGCGGTAAAAAAATGTCTCTCACAAAATTTCGTCTGGCGAGTACATCCGGCAGAAAAAGGACGTTAAAGAGTGGCAGTCTGGCAACACTGTAACCTCATGTACGGTAACTAGCTCTGACAGCACGTACTAGTAGCACTGTACTGTTGGTGCAGTGGATGGTGTATTGGGTTAACATGCAGGAAGTCGAGGGTTCGATCCTGGGTTCAAGCATATGTTTTTTATTTGATAAATGTAGTCCAGGTGGTACGGTATCTGGCGTCTTAATCATCAACATAGATGGGACTTAGCTTAGCACACGCGGCCTGTTCTGTTCATTCGATTCAGAATCACTTCGGGTAGCATTCTGCTCTCCGTCTTGTCTCAATGGTACATTATTTATATTTATGCCTTCGTCATAATAATTATTGCGAAAGCAAGGCCTTTAGCAAGGCCTTGACTACGATAATTGGATCGTATATTCTGAACTTCCGTACTTCTAACATTCGCGTTCCAACTGTCATTATTTCGGTTGTTTATATGACTGTTAGAGGACTTATTATTATTCTGCACCTGCTCCTCAACAGACTCTACACTTTGTATTCGCTTCAGATACTCACTGAATCTACACATATTTTCCTTAGGTGCAGAAATGATTCTATTCTGCTTCCCTTCATTTCCGATTTCACCTATTCTGTCAGCCGAGACAGCCGTGAAACCCACTTTCTAGAGAACGTTTTTACTGAGTGACGACCTGGAATAAAATTTTTACCACTCCAGAATTCTCTCAGACATCGTTTTGTTTGTTGTGAGACCAGTACTCATTAATAAATGTAATTTTAAATTCAGAAAGAGTTTTTTATCTTATCATTACAACATCTGATCGTAGCAAAGTATCTTCTGACAAATGACTTCTTACAAAAAAAAAATTCTGACGTTCTCTCCATGCATTTGCTGAAACCTCCTCAAAATCATTCTAGATTCTAACGGGTTAATTGTTTGCCTTGATCAAAACGTAAAACTTTACTACATCCAATAAAAGCTACTTCAACCGAAGTAACATGCTGTACAGTAGTATTACGAGAGATACCAGAAGCTACTCTATTGTTAATGCTAGTACTAAGTACTTCTACTGCTTCCATTCTTATCCACATACTACATAATTTCACACAGTAGGTTTCACTTTCCTAATGTCCTTCTGACAAGCATGTACTTTATTAGTTACTTCCTCAAACCGATTAGAGCAAAGTTTGGATTCATTGCCTATTCTTTCTGACAACTCTCCTTCCATAAGATCACCTGTAGCTTTGAAATCTTTTCCAACTTCACTAATTTCGGTTTGAAAATACTGTACAATTTAGTTAGCTGTTGCCTGTCTAACAGTTTTCTATTGGATTCCGCCAGATCTGTCTCCAATTGGAAACGTTTGGAGCGTTATGGGCAGGGCCGTCCAATTCCTTCGGGACTTTGGCGAGCTAATGCGCCAATTAGGCAGAATTTCACATGATATCCCTCAGGACGAAATCCAATAACTTTATCCAATATGCCAAGACGAAGAATTGCTTACATAAGGGCCACTGACTTGCTCAGTTTTCAAGCTTTTCTCTTGACTAAATCAGCCATTTTCCTGGAAGTGTAATCATTCATTTGTCTGTACATGTAGACCACACCCACCGATTTCCACCGTAGTCGGATAATTCCTTTATGGTACATTGTGTATTTATTTATTTATTAATTTATTTTAGAATGTATTTCAGGCCCGTGATGATGCCTTTCAAAGAATTCAAAGGCCAAATGCTGAAAGTTTGACAAAATTGATTATATTCAGTTCTACATACGTGGACCTAAACTGGTAATCACCAACATAATTTTGTACGCAACTGAGGACGACATAACTACATATGTTAGAGATGTTTGATCTTATTTGCTTGCCGAGCATTACTTTGAGTAACAGAAAACAGGATGATCAATGAAAGCGGTAGTGTGGTTGTGCCTTTAAAAGGTTCGATCTAATGATGTAGACAGATTCAACCTTGACTTTACGTGTGCAGATTTCACAGTTTTCGAGTGTACCAATGTGGTTGTTTGTTTCTGCCAAGCTTGTCAATTACGGTGCGATGACGTTCCGAAATCGAAGGAAATCATGGGGCTGTCAGAATGCTTGAAATGGCTTCGACAGAAAAATGGCTTCGATGGAAGAATGCTTTTGCGTATTGTTGTTTAGTGTAGAAATTAAATAAGTGGCAAAAGAAACGAGAAAACAAATTTACGTGACCTTCACTGAATGTCAAAGGGAATATCTGACAGAAACTTAATAAGTGTCCGGGCAGTTACACATTGATTCTCCAGAGTGGGATCGGTGAATCGTACAATTCCAGTAGCGTCACATAGCAACCGGCATTTGGACAAACGTCCTGTGCGCCTGGCAGGCAAAGACGGCCGCCTCTTGCTACGCGTTTTTGCTCCGTCTCTTAGCAACACGCCGCACACAAATACATAATAAATACAGTTCTTCCCTTCTCCCGCACCGTTTCCGTTCCCATTCTCCGTTTCCTTATCGGGCGGTTTTATCATCCCATTCCGGGCAGTGGTTGCAATTTGTATTTGAGCCGCACGACAAGGCATGAATGGCTTGTTAGGCCATGCGAGCAAGCCTTCCACTCGTCGGCCGGCGACAGGGGTGGCCACGGCGGACCGCGCGTTCCGTTAACTGCCGCTCAATGGACGCGGAACGCCACGAGCATCAGGTAATCAAGTCACCTACGTCATCAAATGATTCAGTGTACCTACTGGACGAATCCACCTTTTAATATAGTGTCTGCATTACTCTGGCTAGCCCTCGCTGCTATTTCTGCTCGTTTCCTGTTCTTCCGTGCTTAAGTGTAAACACAGAATCGAATCCAAGATTTTAGTCGGGATGGGGGTGGGGGAGGAGGGGGGGGGGGAGAATACTGGTGTGGGGGGTGAGGGAGAGGGCTCAGCTCACAGAAAAAATTGTATATCCTTGTGACGTCTCCTCATTCTCTAGAGTAAACAAACGTGTATTCTTAATCTATTATAATATTAACTCCGACAGAGACAAGATTTCTTCGGGACTTTCGGGACTGAAAGTCTGAAAGCTACACTACTGGCCATTAAAATTGCTACACCAAGAAGAAAGGCAGATGATAAACGGGTATTCATTGGACAAATATATTATACTAGAACTGACATGTGGTTACATTGTCACGCAATTTGGGTGCATAGATCCTGAGAAATCAGTACCCAGAAAAACCACCTCTGGCCGTAATAACGGCCTCGATACGCCTTGGCATGGAGTCAAACAGAGCTTGTATAGCGTGTACAGGTACAGCTGCCCATGCAGCTTTAACACACACCACAGTTCATCAAGAGTAGTGACTGGCGTATTGTGACGACCCAGTTGCTTGGCCACCATTGACCAGACGTTTTCAATTGGTCAGAGATTGGGAGAATGTGCTGGCCAGGGCAGCAGTCGAAAATTTTCTGTATCCAGAAAGGCCCGTACAGGACCTGCAACATGCGGTCGTGTATTATCCTGCTGAAATATAGGGTTTCGCAGGGATCGAATGAAGGGTAGAGCCACGGGTCGTAACACATCTGAAATATAACGTCCACTGTTCAAAGTGCCGTCAGTGCGAACAAGAGGTGACCGAGACGTGTAACCAATGGCACCCCATATCATCACGCCGGGTGATACGCCAGTATGGCGATGACGAATACACGCTTCCAATGTGCGTTTACCGCGATGTGGCCAAACACTGATGCGACCATCATGATGCTGTAAACAGAACCTGGATTCATCCAAAAAAATGAAGTTCTGCCATTCGTGCACCCAGGTTCGTCGTTGAGTGCACCATCGCAGGGGCTCCTGTCTGTGATGCAGCGTCAAGGGTAACCGCAGCCATGGTCTCCGAGCTGATAGTCCATGCTGCTGCAAACGTCGCCGAACTGTTCGTACAGATGGTTATTGTTTTGCAAGCGTCCCCATCTTGACTTATTCCAATCTCTGTCTTCCTCTACAGTTTTTGCTCTCTACAGCTCCCTCTAGTACCATGGAAGTCATTCCCTCATGTCTTAGCAGATGTCCTATCATCCTGTCCCTTCTCCTTATCAGTGTTTTCCACATATTCCTTTCCTCTCCGATTCTGCGTAGAACCTCCTCATTCCTTACCTTATCAGTCCACCTAATTTTCAACATTCGTCTATAGCACCGCAACTCAAATACTTCGATTCTCTTCTGTTCCGGTTTTCCCACAGTCCATGTTTCACTACCATACAATGCTGTACTCCAGACGTACATCCTCAGAAATTTCTGCCTCAAATTGAGGCCTAGGTAGCAGAATTCCTTAACTTCATTGACTTCGTGACCATCAATCCTCATGTTAAGTTTCTCGCTGTTCTCATTTCTGCTACTTCTCATTACCTTCGTCTTTCTCCGATTTACTCTCAAACCATACTGTGTACTCATTAGACTGTTCATTCCGTTCAGCAGATCATGTCATTCTTCTTCACTTTCACTCAGGATAGCAATGTCATCAGCGAATCGTATCATTGATATCCTTTCACCTTGTATTTTAATTCCACTCCTGAATCTTTCTTTTATTCCCATCATTGCTTCCTCGATGTACAGATTGAAGAGTAGGGGCGAAAGGCTACAGCCTAGTCTTACACCCTTATAATACGAGCACTTCGTTCTTGATCGTCCACTCTTATTATTCCCTCTTGGGTGTTGTACATATTGTATATGACCCGTCTCTCCCTATAGCTTACCCCTACTTTTTTTCAGAATCTCGAACAGCTTGCACCAGTTTATATTGTAGAACGCTTTTTCCAGGTCGACAAATCCTATGAAAGTGTCCTGATTTTTCTTTAGCCTTGCTTCCATTATTAGCCGTAACGTCAGAATTGCCTCTCTCGTCCCTTTACTTTTCCTAAAGCCAAACTGATCGTCACCTAGCGCATTCTCAATTTTCTTTTCCATTCTTCTGTATATTATTCTTGTAAGCAGCTTCGATGCATGAGCTGTTAAGCTGATTGTGCGATAATTATCGCACTTGTCAGCTCTTGCCGTCTTCGGAATTGTGTGGATGATGCTTTTCCGAAAGTCAGATGGTATGTCGCCAGACTCATATATTCTACACACCAACGTGAATAGACGTTTCGTTGCCACTTCCCCCAATGATTTTAGAAGTTCTGATGGAATGTTATCTATTCCTTCTGCCTTATTTGACCGTAAGTCCTCCAAAGCTCTTTCAAATTCCGATTCTAATACTGGATCCCCTATCTCTTCTAAATCGACTCCTGTTTCTTCTTCTATCACATCAGACAAATCTTCACCGTCATAGAGGCTTTCAATGTATTCTTTCCACCTATCTGCTCCCTCCTCTGCATTTAACAGTGGAATTCCCGTTGCACTCTTAATGTTGGCACCGTTGCTTTTAATGTCACCAAAGGTTGTTTTGATTTTCCTGTATGCTGAGTCTGTCCTTCCGACAATCATATCTTTTTCGATGTCTTCACATTTTTCCTGCAACCATTTCGTCTTAGCTTCCCTGCTTTTCCTATTTATTTCATTCCTCAGCGACTTGTATTTCTGTATTCCTGATTTCCCCGGAACATGTTTGTACTTCCTCCTTTCATCAATCAACTGAAGTATTTCTTCGCAGCTGCCTTCTTTGTACCTATGTTTTCCTTCCCAACTTCTGTGATGTCCCTTTTTAGAGATGTCCATTCCTCTTCAACTGTACTGCCTACTGCGCTATTCCTTATTGCTGTATCTATAGCGTTAGAGAACTTCAAACGTATCTCGTCATTCCTTAGTACTTCGCCGGCCGGAGTGGCCGTGCGGTTCTAGGCGCTACAGTCTGGAACCGCGTGACCGCTACGGTCGCAGGTTCGAATCCTGCCTCGGGCATGGATGTGTGTGATGTCCTTAGGTTAGTTAGGTTTAAGTAGTTCTAAGTTCTAGGGGACTGATGACCACAGCAGTTAAGTCCCATAGCGCTCAGAGCCATTTGAACCTTAGTACTTCCGTATCCCACTTCTTTGCATATTGATTCTTCCTGACTAATGTCGTGAACTTCAGCCTACTCTTCATCACTACTATATTGTGATCTGAGTCTATATCTGTTCCTGGGTACGCCTTACAATCCAGTATCTGATTTCGGAATCTCTGTCTGACCATGATGTAATCTAATTGAAATCTTCCCGTATCTTCCGGCCTTTTCCAAGTATACCTCCTCCTCTTGTGATTCTTGAACAGGGTATTCGCTATTACTAGCTGAAACTTGTTACCGAACTCAATTAGTCTTTCTCGTCTTTCATTCCTTGTCCCAAGCCCATATTCTCCTGTAACCTTTTCTTCAACTCCTTCCCCTACAACTGCATTCCAGTGGCCCATGACTATTAGATTTTCGTCCTCCTTTACATACTGCATTACCCTTTCAATATCCTCATACACTTTCTCTATCTGTTCATCTTCAGCTTGCGACGTCGGCATGTATACCTGAACTATCGTTGTCGGTGTTGGTCTGCTGTCGATTCTGATTAGAACAACCTGGCCATTGAACTGTTCACAGTAACACACCCTCTGCCCTACCTTCCTATTCATAACGAATCCTACACCCGTTATACCATTTTCTGCTGATGTTGATATTACCCGATACTCATCTGACCAGAAATCCTAGTCTTCCCTCCACTTTCCTTCACTGACCCCTACTATATCTAGATTGAGCCTTTGCATTTCCCTTTTCAGATTTTATAGTTTCCCTACCACGTTCAATCTTCTCAGATTCCAGGCCCCGACTCGTAGAACGTTATCCTTTCGTTGATTATTTAATCTTTTTCTCGTGGTAACCTACCCCTTGGCAGTCCCCTCCCGGAGATCCGAATGGGGGACTATTGCGGAATCTTTTGCCAATGGAGAGATCATCATGACACTTCTTCAATTACAGGCCACATGTCCTGTGGATACACGTTTCGTGTTTTTAATGCAGTGGTTTCCATTGCCTTCTGCTTCCTCATGTCGTTGATCATTGCTGATTCTTCCGCCTTTAGGGGCAATTTCCCACCCCTAGGACAAGAGAGTGCCCTGAACCTCTATCCGCTCATCCGCCCTCTTTGACAAGGCCGTTGGCAGAACGAGGCTGACTTCTTATGCCGAAAGTCTTCGGCCGCCAATGCTGATTATTTATCAAAATTTAGGCAGTGGTGGGGATCGAACCCGGGACCGAATACGTTTTGATTATGAATCAAAGACGCTACCCCTAGACCACGGGTGCTCCTTACGTTTAAAAGATATTATGATTTAAATTAAAGCTAACAGATTATATTTACTCTCATTATGTTTGCTCTAATTATTGGACACAAATTACAAGTATATGGGAGAGATCAAATTTCACAAAAAACCCTGATTGAATTCACACAAAAATTATGGTAGCACTGTTAAGAGGCCTAAAATTATGTGGAAGACTGCCTTGATAAAACGAAACAAGTCATCCTTAGCTGTGCAGCTCGTGAATTCTAATTCATGACAAAAAATCAAAAGTTAGAATCAAGTAGGCATCCAAGTTGTGTGAGAGCTACTTATAATACTAAGTATGCTAACACAGATTGCGAAATTTTCATTTCCCCAAAATCAGCCAACTATTTGCCTATCAGCACCAAATGACAGCTGGGAGACTAACGCATGGCGGCTGGAACACGAATAAAAAGAAAATTAGCTCTCCGTCCAGAGCTCTCTTCTTAGAAAAAACCTCGACATGATGGGAACGACTCAGTGATGATGCCAGTGTTATGGGCAAGAATAGCGCTTATTGTGTGAAAAAAAGGAGAACACAGCAGAAACATCCCAGTTTCTGCATGCAAAACAGACATTAGGAAACATAAGGCTGGAACTGGCCTAGAGCAGTGTCTTTTCAATTGGTCAGCCTCTTTGCACCAAGCATGATGGTGGGGATACTCAGTTCGATTGGATGACAAAATTTTGGAGCTGAAGCAACCACCTTTCTCACTCTGGCAGTGTGGTGCCGCAGTGTCTAGGAAAGACAATAATGTCATACTCAATTACTCTCTAGGGACGGTTGTGGTGGCAGCTCTGTCCACAAAAGTGCCAACCAGGCTGCAGCCTCGCTTCAGCAGAAAGTGCCTGTCTCCTGAAATGTAACCCCCAAAAATATCTAACAAATGTAAAGAGTGAAATTACGTGATTAATTATTCGGGCGTTGGGATTATAACGAATTATTATTTAAAATCAGAGATGTAAATATCCTCCAAAGAGTACTTCACTTGTGTGCCATATAAAATCAATGCAAAATGTGTGAAACAGTTGTTTCTTTCAAAATATTGATGTACGATTTACTTTTGCTTTAACTCTTGTATTTTGCTCTTTGTTCGCTCTTTCGAAAGGACAGGCAGAGGAAAAGATCCTGTATTTAATTTTTTATAATGTACTTAATAATTATAAACGTATTTGTTTCATAATCATTGCGATCCTGTCCTACTAACTGCAAACCATTTATATGCTTCCAGCTGATAAAGCCGTTGGAAATGATCGCTTTGGTCACTTGACTATCGCGCGCCATCAGCACGCTGTCGAATGTATATTTACGATTTCAAATGTCGAGTCTGCAGTCTAATTTTCTTTTTACGAAGTCCGAGCATCGTGCCTATTGTCGTGCAAATCATTAATTACATTGCAATTTAATATTTTTACGATACTGCATCACCAAGCTATTTCATTCTCCAACGCGACTCCTGCACCTGAATTTTACAAAAATTAGAGAATCTCACTTAACATGATGTGCGACGCAGTAAGAAGTTGTCTTAGAATAGAAAGAATCTGTGGTGTCACCGTCAGACACCACACTTGCTAGGTGGTAGCCTTTAACTCGGCCGCGGTCCGTTAGTATACGTCGGACCCGCGTGTCGCCACTATCAGTGATTGCAGACCGAGCGCCGCCACAGGGCAGGTCTAGAGAGACGTCCTAGCACTCGCCCCAGTTGTACAGCCGACTTTGCTAGCGATGGTTCACTGACAAATTATGCTCTCATTTGCCGAGACAATAGTTAGCATAGCCTTCAGCTACGTCATTTGCTACGACCTAGCAAGGCGCCATTATCATTTGCTATTTATCTTGTGATGCATGTACCGTCAGACCGATGTTCACCAATTATGGATTAAAGTTAAGTATTCCAGAAGCTACGTACCTTTTTGTGCTAGTATAATTACTTTACCTGTTACAGACCTCACGCCAGCCTGCGTGAGCTTAAACGCGTGCCCTTCGGCCTCCCGTCCTCGTGGATTGTCGGTCTTGTCAGTCCACAAAAGAATCTATAATTCCACATTATTGTTATATTCCTGCTGTCCTCAGCGCGATGTGTTCCGCCTCCTGAATAATTAAGCACATAATTTCACTCAGTACATTTAGTTCATATTTTTTGTAGGATACATGAAAATGGCGCCACAAAAAATTTTAAATACTTATAGGCACTCTAAATAAATTTTGCTGTCGTCACACTGTTATAACTCTTCTTGAATTTGTTACATGAACAGAAAAAAAACGAGTATGGAAGATGGGTAAGCAGCAGAAGAACAGCAACAATGCCAAAAAAGTTATGACACAACTGCAACTGAAGAAATATTTCCAAGAAAAAAACAAATTTTCAAAAATGAAGTGGACAGCTATCTGCGCTGCAACATAACACAGCAGGTAAGTAAAACATTCTTTTCACCTTTGCCTGCGTGCACAGTAGATTTCCCTGAAAACGTGTGTTCATTCACGACCAGATTTTGCTTGATATTGAAATAATTTAAAGTTTCTTTAGTAATTACGTTTAACATTAGTAAAAATCTAATTTAAAAATCTAATTTTGCATAAGATGGCTGACTTCGCACTGTGAGTGCGCAAAATGCTTGAATCAAAAAATGTCGTCTTTCCAGAACATTATTTCTCAGCAATACTGCTATACGCGTGCTAATATTAAATTAAAATGCGTGATTTTACACATTTAGTCATATTGTGAGTTGTAGTTGCATTGTGAAGTCCATCAAAATCGATAAAAAACTGGATAATAAGAAAGTTAATCCAGTCACTAACAATCCACCAGCTCTAACTATAGCAATATAACACAGTTTGGTGGATATGATAAAGCAAATGTCAATTTAATTAAATAAACGTGCAGTAAATACGATGAAATGTTATCCAGACAAGATGAATCAGTAACGAAATGCCGGCCAGATATGACAAAAAATAAATGAATTGTAGTCTCAAACGTGAAATCAATGTAATGAAATATCCTCTAATCTATGGACAATTTCGACTAGATACCATGAAATGTCGTTTACATATAAGGAAATGTCAATTAACATAAATGGATATGCTGCAATCGACTTTGTATGGCTCTGACTTCATGGCTCTGAGCACTATGGGACTTAACATCTATGGTCATCAGTCATCTAGAACTTAGAACTACTTAAACCTAACTAACCTAAGGACAGCACACAACACCCAGCCATCACGAGGCAGAGAAAATCCCCGACCCCGCCGGGAATCGAACCCGGGAACCCGGGCGTGGGAAGCGAGAACGCTACCGCACGACCACGAGATGCGCCGACTTTGTAGCATATAGTTCAACATACTTCGTGAAAATACCACATAGGGAACATGATGCACCCTGAAAAATGGGAACCGTTTCCCACAAGATATCTGAATGTGACCAGTGGCTCCTAGTGAGAAGACCTTGATTTAACTCCCTGCTGTTAATTTAGTTTTTAAATGGCTGCCAATGAACAGAACAGTTTACATCAAAGTTTTTCCTCGTAGAAAGTAAATTTTTGACACTCGCTATTAATCTGTGATGTGTAATTGTACTAGTGTTTACAGAATATTTTGTTATGTATTTGAGTACAGCACTGAGTGAAGTACAGACACAGGTTACTAACATTAACGGTCATCAGTTAGTTTTTATGTCACAAGGTGGTTTGGATTATCCAAGTATGTAGGCATATTGAAACATGAATCACTGGGGCACAGTGAAACGTTTCAGACTGCCCCATATAATTTAAAAATGCAAACATCATTGTGAAACTTTTAATTTTTTAAATAATTTTAACTAGTTAAAATCTGTTTATGCCTTTTATACCAAAAATGACTTTTTTATTTATTTACGTGTGGGAAATGGGGATTCGGCGAAAGAAGCTCTCGAACGAGTTCAGAATGGAACGTATATTCGTGCAGACCCTGAAACGGAAGGTGTGAAGGATTCAACTCTATTCAGATACGTATGTAAGTCAAAAATGTGTGCTAATGAACAGGGAAAGCTGAAGTTGAGGTCCAATAACGAATGTAGAAAAGTGTTTTCTATGGAATGGGAGAATATATTAGGAGATTACATTCTGCAACGTTCAGAAACGTTTTATGTCTTTCAACTGAACGATATAGGAAACTAGCCTATGAAATGGTTGTTGTTAAGGATATTCACTAACTTTTAAATTGGGATGAGCTGAAGACGACAGGCAGTGAATGATTTAGGAGATTTTTGGCAAACAAAAACAAAATTATGTGTTCAACACCACAGGGATGACGTCTGTTTCATTTTACGAATCAAATGTTGAGGCATTTTTAAATAATCTGCTGCCACTTTTTAAAGATTGCCCTAGGTTTGCAACCAGACTGAAGGTGAAGTCTCTAACGTAGTTGCAGAAAAGTGTAGAACAAGTCTGTAAGTACTCGAGTGCAGAAAATGGAATATCTGTGACTACATGTTGCATTGTTTCTGCTAATGGCAACACTGTTACACCAGTGATGTTTTTCCCTCGTGTTTGCTTAAAATCCAATCCGATTGATTATGCTCCTTTTGAAACTCTAGGGATAGCTAACAGTTATGGTTCAATACCAGCCAAGCTCTTTGTACAGGTCATCAGGCAGTTTATTAAGTATTCTAAAATTTCAGAAGGGGAATTAACTTTACTTTTCTGTGATAACCACGAAAGTCATTTGACATTAGAAGTGTTACAAACGGCGAAGAATAATGGTGCCACAGTTCTAACGTTTCTGCTAAATTCCATTAATAATATGCAGCCTGTAAATGTTGGTGTTTTTAAGACATTTAAGAAATTTTATAATGTTGCTTTTGACAATTGGCTTATGGAATAGTCTGAACAAACATTCTCCTTTTATAATTTTGCAAGCTGCGTAAATACAGCTACAGCTCGCCAGGAAGAAATTATAGAAATCAACGTTGTATCAGCATTTCACAAAACTAAAATAGTTCATTTTGATAAGGATGTCTTCGCAGAAGCTAACATCGTGGCTAGTTATGTCACTGACCATCCTTTTGAAGCTCCAGTGGAGCAGGAGCCATCGTTGATGGAAAAAGATCTCCAACAAGAAGATTCATGTGTGACTGAGTCTACCTCACAAAAAGAAAATTCACAAGTGTGCAAATATTCTCCTACAAATGACTGTGCTAACGACAAAGCTAGTAAAGGGAAAAATGAAAGACATTGCCACAGGAAGGGGAAAAGTGTCATTGCTACCAGCACACGAGAAATTGAAGCACGGCAAGAAAATTTAATGGATGGGAAGGAAACATCGCAAGTGAAGAGGACACTTTTTGCAAAGACTGAACGTGGCGATTTGGAATCTAGGTATAATAACTCTGATGCTATTATGCTGGATGATTCTGAAAACGATGAAGAAATGCGTGAAGAACTAATGGAATCATTAAAGGCAGATGAGTGGGAGGATCTGGAGACGCATGTAAAAGTAGATGATTATATATTGGTGAAATTTGAAACTTCTGAAAGGAAGAAATTTTGCATTCGTTTTGTAACCAAAGGAAAAGTTTTTTAGTACCAGCGTAATAACGAAAATTCATCTCCAAAAACACCAGCTGAAGATGTAGCGCCAGCGTTCTATAGCCAAATAAAAATGATTCTTCCAAAACCTATACAATGTAGGGCAACAAAAATACTCAAGGGTTACTTATCATTTGTAATGGACTTTTCTTCTGTAAATCTGGGATAAGTCTCACTGGGTATTTCCTCAGTTATTAAAGTTTTGTATTTATCTGGTAGTTGTGTACACTTATTCTGCTATTGTGAATCATTCAGGTTTTTATATTCAAGTAAACTGTAACATTTCAGGGTTCAGAGTGTATTTTTTTAAAGTGATAGTGTCCAATAATTATTATTACAGTGTGTTTTTGGGTATAACGATACAAGTTGAAGTGTTTAAAAAGTTTTTATCAATGTGCCCCATCAACTGTTTCGGTTTACCTCATACATGAGGCGCATTGAAACAAATGTAAGGTCGATTTCAAACTATAATTACAGATAAGAGAAAAATTTCTCAGCTCTGAAAGGTGTTTTCTACAACATGCTAAGAAGTATCTGTTTGTTTTCGGGTTTCACTTTTTGACATATGAGACATATTTTAAGTATCAGTTATATTTTTCTTCTAATTTTAGGAAAATAGCAATGCAGATTGATCTTTCTTATTCACTTAGTTATGGCATAATGTCCCCATATAAGGTACACAACTAAGACATCCTCACATGTAAATGGAATACTATCATATCTATAGAACAGAGGCTCATAATGTATTTTGTAATGTTGTTCTAATTTTTTGTAGTATTTTATGGACTTAGTGTTTTAACTTCACACCCATGCTGGTCAGTACACTCAAAACCAGTTATATTTTTACACATATCTAAATAATGTTGTTGGTAATTACTGTCCTCATAAGTAATACACAGTAGTAAGACATTTGTTCAGTAAGTTTTGGGTACTGTGGTAAACCCTGTGATAGGTGGGACAGAGCATCTGACACTAGATTGTCTTTTCCTGAAATGTGTAAGATTTCAAAACTGTACTCATGTAAAAACAGTGACCAACATGCTAAAACAGTGTTCGTTGGAATTATATTTTGGTGTATATGATGGTGTGGCGACCTTCAATCTTGGGAATATAACTAAATGCCAAGTCTTTCAAAAATTGAGTTTGCGTGTTGGTTCCTGCACAGTAAGTGTTATGTTGACTTTAGATCAGCATAGACTAAGGAATGCTGACAATACAATCAAGACATTAGTGAAAAAAGCAAGACAGGTTCAGAGGGGTGCCAAAGGAAGACTTTAATTATGAAGACTATGAAGGGGGTATTAACTATGGATCAAGAATGTTATAATCTTCTTTCTCCGTTTCCCGTAAATTTGCTTTTTACTTCTTCTAGGAACATTATCTCAGGTACTGGTGAACCTAGAAGTCTTAAATTTTTGTTATTTAGTCACATGGGTTTCTTTTACACACTGAAACAACGATTTTTTAATTACTTGATTTACAAAAGACTTAGGGGTGATAATCCAGTGAAAAGTGATGGAAGAAATTTACTTAAAAATAAATGTAAAATATCTCTGTAATAAAATACTTTGACAATAAACTGTTGTTTCAGCATTGATATAACATATCAATGCACATACAGCAAAAATTTTCTCTCTCTGGCTCCAGTAGTTTGTGAGAAAATATTCCCTATAGTAGGCATATTTTAACATTGCGGGGATAGGCGATTCTGTATCCCCTTAACTCCACGAAACTTCTGGAACTGCTCGTCTAAATTCTCAAATCTGGTTCGTTCAAGGATAATGATTTTGTTGGTAGAACGTTTCCTCTTAGTTTTGCCGCAGTTAATAGCGAGATGCAATGTAGTGACATGGAAGGTTCCATTATTCGCTGCTTGAACATTGACCCTATTTCATAAGTGACTGCTGCTCTGTCGGTCCTTGGAATAGAATATATTCTGACATTATACACTCCTAGAAATGGAAAAAAGAACACATTGACACCGGTGTGTCAGACCCACATTACTTGCTCCGGACACTGCGAGAGGACTGTACAAGCAATGATCACACGCACGGCACAGCGGACACACCAGGAACCGCGGTGTTGGCCGTCGAATGGCGCTAGCTGCGCAGCATTTGTGCACCGCCGCCGTCAGTGTCAGCCAGTTTGCCGTGGCATACGGAGCTCCATCGCAGTCTTTAACACTGGTAGCATGCCGCGACAGCGTGGACGTGAACCGTATGTGCAGTTGACGGACTTTGAGCGAGGGCGTATAGTGGGCATGCGGGAGGCCAGGTGGACGTACCGCCGAATTGCTCAACACGTGGGGCGTGAGGTCTCCACAGTACATCGATGTTGTCGCCAGTGGTCGGCGGAAGGTGCACGTGCCCGTCGACCTGGGACCGGACCGCAGCGACGCACGAATGCACGCCAAGACCGTAGGATCCTACGCAGTGCCGTAGGGGACCGCACCGCCACTTCCCAGCAAATTAGGGACACTGTTGCTCCTGGGGTATCGGCGAGGACCATTCGCAACCGTCTCCATGAAGCTGGGATACGGTCCCGCACACCGTTAGGCCGTCTTCCGCTCACGCCCCAACATCGTCCAGCCCGCCTCCAGTGGTGTCGCGACAGGCGTGAATGGAGGGACGAATGGAGACGTGTCGTCTTCAGCGATGAGAGTCGCTTCTGCCTTGGTGCCAATGATGGTCGTATGCGTGTTTGGCGCCGTGCAGGTGAGCGCCACAATCAGGACTGCATACGACCGAGGCACACAGGGCCAACACCCGGCATCATGGTGTGGGGAGCGATCTCAAACACTGGCCGTACACCACTGGTGATCGTCGAGGGGACACTGAATAGTGCACGGTACATCCAAACCGTCATCGAACCCATCGTTCTACCATTCCTAGACCGGCAAGGGAACTTGCTGTTCCAACAGGACAATGCACGTCCGCATGTATCCCGTGCCACCCAACGTGCTCTAGAAGGTGTAAGTCAACTACCCTGGCCAGCAAGATCTCCGGATCTGTCCCCCATTGAGCATGTTTGGGACTGGATGAAGCGTCGTCTCACGCGGTCTGCACGTCCAGCACGAACGCTGGTCCAACTGAGGCGCCAGGTGGAAATGGCATGGCAAGCCGTTCCACAGGACTACATCCAGCATCTCTACGATCGTCTCCATGGGAGAATAGCAGCCTGCATTGCTGCGAAAGGTGGATATACACTGTACTAGTGCCGACATTGTGCATGCTCTATTGCCTGTGTCTATGTGCCTGTGGTTCTGTCAGTGTGATCATGTGATGTATCTGACCCCAGGAATGTGTCAATAAAGTTTCCTCTTCCTGGGACAATGAATTCCCGGTGTTCTTATTTCAATTTCCAGGAGTGTATTTCGTGAGGGCCAACTTCCAACTGATATTGATACATGTTAGTTCCAGGTTTATTTCCAAGTACATGTATATACTTTAACAGTGATTCTTTTAATTCTGCCTATTGCAAGGAGTCAGTAGTTGTAGACTCTACAATCTTATCTTTTACCTTATTTTCTGTATTCTTAACTCGATTACGGTGTGAAGGCGTACAAATGGTGGATGTTGTCTTTGCCTTAAAAAACCTTACTTTAATCTCTGGCAGTACTTGCCTTACTCTACCTTTGTTATTATTAAGAGGAGAAATCTACTGTGGCGAAGCACGTCTGTATGAGACTGACCACATAATACAATCCGATGACATGGATGTTCTTACTGTGGAGAAGATCTGCCACACGCAGCTGCTCAGGAAAGATGTAGAAATCCACAAATATGACAACAGCTTCAACAAGAAAGAGGAAAATCCAAGGTGAACTGATCCTCGAGTAGCTGCAGCAAACGACTGTTGCATGTAGCAATGGCGTAACCAGAGTGGTAATGACGACAAAAAAGCCCTCGGACATTGCCAAGTCAGGTACATATAATTGGGGTTCGCCACCAGCAATGGAGGATGAAACTTTGACAGTCACCCATCCACGCTGGCGAAACGTCGTAGAAACTGTCAAACCAATGTCGGACAAGGTCTCGAGGCAGAAGTGAACAAGCAGCTTATCAACAAGTGGCCACGGTAGCCTTTACAGTTTTGTTCCCTGTCCTTCCTTCCAAATTTGTAAACCTGTTCACCGCTTCTTAAGGAAGCCAGATACCATACATCTCCTGACATTCGGAAACAGTCCATACCAATATAGCAACTGAGGTTTATATCACTATAATACAGCACAATTCAATCAATCGAGTACACTCTGCTACAACTAAAATGGGGCGGTACTGGGTAGTAGGAAGAAAGATTGAGGTCGATTGCTTGATTTACCAAAACGATAATTACACATTTATTTTTATCATAAGCGACATATGTAAGGAGAACAGTTTTCAGAGACAGATTTAATCTTGATCTCAAATGAGCAAACCAGCAGAGACCAAGTTTTATAAATCCCTTTTAGAAGAAGAATTGGTGTTCGCAGTTTCAATTGGCTACAGTTAACATTCACCTTAGTACAAGACAGTCTACCACATTCTCGCATACAGAGCACATGGCAATGATTTATCTGCAACAGTTCAGATTAAAGCACAGAACATAGCAATCCTCTATCAGTATGAATAATATGAATATAGCCAATCGTGCACAACGGCCAGACTGTTTAACAAAATTAGTTGTAAGAGTCTTCGTCTAAGAATTTACTAAGTATTCTCTGTGGTGAACAGTTCCTTTAACAAAATCTGCTGCAAAGTGTGTATCGAAAAACTCAACTAATCTTTCATCTGGCCCGTCACCTGAACACATTCAGTTACGGAAAACTGGGGGTTATCACAATATTTCTTAGACCGTTAGCAATACAGCAGCTTACACTACCTGTCGAAACATTGTAGATGTATTCACATACGAATGATGCCACATTGTCCCACTCCAAGATGGTACATAACACGTGTCCAACTGCAACCCACCAACAGCGAGCCATACGTTCACCCTCAGGAAGTGTGCACTCTGATCAGTAGCCACGAGATAGCTTCGCTGCAGTCGGACATCCTCCACCATTAGCAAGCCGACGCACGGCTCGCAGCAAAACTTTATTACTATCAGCCCTCCGCCACAGTCGACAAACCAACTCTGCTCTCTGTGAACTGTTCCCCTCTTCCTCACTCTGCGCCAATCTCAGCGTCAAAGGAAGAATAGCACACACCCTGGTACACTATACACAAAGAGATGATACCCCAATTCAGACAATAATTGAATATTTACTCGACCTTATCATAACTCTTCTCATCCTCATGAGGTTCCTTCCATCTTTCGTTCACACAAAGTGAAGCTGTACTTAAGCACCTTCACAACCTTGGCAACAGGTAGGTTTCCAGTGAATAGAATAAAACTTTCACTCTGCAACGAAATGTGTGCTGTTATGAAACTTCCTGACAGATCAAAGCTGCGTGTAGTTCATCTGAACCAGAAGCTCACAATCTGCTCATTGTATTTATCTCCACAGGACGGTATGGACCCTGAAGCTCTCATGGGTCGTGTAGAACAATTCCCCTGCCTGTTTCTCTTACTGGGTAAATTCAGCACCACACTGAATAAAGGGAATTGAACTCAACTTGCCCTAGGTGTCGAGTTTCGGAGGTTCTCATGACGTCTCAGTAGCTGTGCATCTTCAACTCCGGCAATCCCACATATTTCTTGGCTGCTACTGAGTCATCCTCAGCCATCAATTTCTGTTTCTTCTCTCCAGCTCTCGCAGACTCTGCTCAGTGGAAAGCGACTAATGACCTTCAAGAAAATGGTTTAAATGGCTCTGAGCACTATGGGACTTAACTTCTAAGGTCATCAGTCCCCTAACTAACCTAAGGACATTACACACATCCATGCCCGAGGCAGGATTCGAACCTGCGATCGTAGCAGTCGCGCGGTTCCAGACTGTAGCGCCTAGAACCTCTCGTCCACTCCGGCCGGCGATGACCATCATTCTAGGGACGACTTAAAACTGTAGATCCGCCTACTGGTTGGAGCATTACTTGAAAGAAAGCCGCCGAAATGGATGGTCAGTAGAGCTAACTAGACGCTGTTCAGCCAGATGCCTGTGTTGGAACACCGCGGCAGGGTCCAGGAATTGGGTGGAGCACAGTACACGAGTGTCCACCATGCTGCTGACTTCTCCGTCCCAAAGTCCTCAGAGTATCGTAGGAGGCAACCCATACCTTGGTGGACCGCTTATTGCCACTCAGCAATCCAAGGCAGGGGTGCAGCTCAACAGCAGACAACCTTGCAGCCTTCCGAGTAATGAGAGCCAAGGCTCAACACGTCTTTGTTCTACAAAAGTATGGGAAGTAATCAGGAGGATTTCCGGTATAGACAGTTGTTTACCAATAGCAGCAGTACTGAAACATGTGTGCCTCCAAACAACACCCAGCGACATCTTTCACATGATGGCAGAGCATTTTGCGACAACTACCACAAATGACAACTGGGATCTGACATTGTATTAGTACAATGCGACTGTAGCGAGAGGCAAGTTGGATTTCAGATCCAACAATTCTCAGTCTTACACCTGCTCTTTCTCCATGTGGGAGATACAGGGTGTTTCAAAAATGACCGGTATATTTGAAACGGCAATAAAAACTAAACGAGCAGCGATAGAAATACACCGTTTGTTGCAATATGCTGGGGACAACAGTACATTTTCAGGCAGACAGACTTTCCAAATTACAGTAGTTACAATTTTCAACAACAGATGGCGCTGCGGTCTGGGAAACTCTATAGTACGATATTTTCCACATATCCACCATGCATAGCAATAATATGGCGTAGTCTCTGAATGAAATTACCCGAAACCTTTGACAACGTGTATGGCGGAATGGCTTCACATGCAGATGAGGTGTACTGCTTCAGCTGTTCAATTGTTTCTGGATTCTGGCGGTACACCTGGTCTTTCAAGTGTCCCCACAGAAAGAAGTCACAGGGGTTCATGTCTGGCGAATAGGGAGGCCAATCCACGCCGCCTCCTGTATGTTTCGGATAGCCCAAAGCAATCACACGATCATCGAAATATTCATTCAGGAAATTAAAGACGTCGGCCGTGCGATGTGGCCGGGCACCATCTTGCATAAACCATGAGGTGTTCGCAGTGTCGTCTAAGGCAGTTTGTACCGCCACAAATTCACGAAGAATGTCCAGATAGCGTGATGCAGTAATCGTTTCGGATCTGAAAAATGGGCCAATGATTCCTTTGGATGAAATGGCGGCCCAGACCAGTACTTTTTGAGGATGCAGGGACGATGGGACTGCAACATGGGGCTTTTCGGTTCCCCATATGCGCCAGTTCTGTTTATTGATGAAGCCGTCCAGGTAAAAATAAGCTTCGTCAGTAAACCAAATGTTGCCCACATGCATATCGCCGTCATCAATCCTGTGCACTATATCGTTAGCGAATGTCTCTCGTGCAGCAACGGTAGTGGCGCTGAGGGGTTGCCGCATTTGAATTTTGTATGGATAGAGGTGTAAACTCTGGCGCATGAGACGATACGTGGACGTTGGCGTCATTTGGACCGCAGCTGCAACACGGCGAACGGAAACCCGAGGCCGCTGTTGGATCACCTGCTGCACTAGCTGCGCGTTGCCCTCTGCCCGTACGTGGTCGCCCTACCTTTCCAGCACGTTCATCCGTCACGTTCCCAGTCTGTTGAAATTTTTCAAACAGATCCTTTATTGTATCGCTTTTCGGTCCTTTGGTTACATTAAACCTCCGTTGAAAACTTCGTCTTGTTGCAACAACACTGTGTTCTAGGCGGTGGAATTCCAACACCAGAAAAATCCTCTATTCTAAGGAATAAACCATGTTGCCTACAGCACACTTGCACGTTGTGAACAGCACACGCTTACCGCAGAAAGACGACGTACAGAATGGCGCACCCACAGACTGCGTTGTCTTCTATATCTTTCACATCACTTGCAGCGCCATCTGTTGTTGAAAATTGTAACTACTGTAATTTCGAAAGTTTGTCCGCCTGAAAATGTACTGTTGTCCCAAGCATATTGCAACAAACGGTGTATTTCTATCGCTGCTCCTTTAGTTTTTATTGCCGTTTCAAATATACCGGTCATTTTTGAAACATCCTGTAGGTTCGGCACTGTCTGAGTCACTGCCAAATCCAGCACAATATGCTTCAGAATTCGCAAGCTGCGTCAAAGGAAATGCTCCTAGAGTGCCTTAATTTGACATGGAAGACAGGTCACTTTCCCAATTCGTGGAGAGAGGCCGTTGAGCCGTGTGCGGCTCGCGTTCTTGCCGTTCATAACTTGACGTCTTGCAATAGCGGTAGTTGCGTCTTGTTTCCTTCTTGTGTTAATGGCACCACTGAGTTTGCTAGTATTGTTTGTCTGCGAGCAGCAACAGCAGCTGTTATCAATAGCCAGTACTGTGGTACTATCTTTGGTGCCATCCCTAGTATTCCGGGTCGTCGTGTGTGTCAGGCTGTTTGGCTTGGGACGGAGCAGCGAGGAGGTCCGCAGGGCGAGGGCAGGCCAGGACCGCTGGCGGTGTGCAGGCACTGTCGGACTGAGGGGCAGGATGTTTGAACTGGAGTGAACCGTGTCCACTACTGAAACCTCCATTGTTTGATATCTCGCTGTTGTTTGCGTGTTGCTGCTCCCCGGGTCGGTGAGACCAACTGCAACAAGTGGAGTCTGTCAGGTTGGCGGAAGCTATTAGGTGCCTTCTACTCCTTGATGTTAGTTTGGATTTAGTATTATTCTTATTAGTGAAATGCAACCAGCGGTATTTTCTGCCTTGTGGCCGCTAACGCCCCAGTTACCTGCCCTGGAGGTTAGTGGACTTTTCCGACAGTGTACCTTTCCTCGTCATGTTGATGCTGTCCGACACGGCATGTAGATCGACAGCCTCTTGAATTGTACTGTGCATATGTTTTTGGGAGGTCTACCTTGGATCTAGTGTTTCCTTCGGCCTTGGGTGTGTTTCTGAAGACGTGGTGCTATCCGTCTCTTCGCCCTTGCCTAATAATATTCCATCGCTATACTGGTGATCGGACGTTAGGCTGATTAGTTAGTCGGTCGGTCGGCGCTTAAGCTACCCCTAGTGTGAGTTGCCACCCTGTTACGTGAGTACAACTCTTGGCTGCCTGTCTCATCGATTGCACAGCTCTAGTCACCTTCCTCAGGTCCATCCAGGGAGCACTCTCTGTGGATCACTCCGTCTTATTTGGACAAGTTGAAGTAACTGTTTAAAATTTACCCTAATGTTTAAACATGTTATTGCCTTCCTCACTTGTAATTGTGGCCTTCAGCTGTTAATTGTTTGTAACACTGCTTTTGTTTTCCATTGTCTCTTAGTAAGGCCTGCAGCTGTCACTATAGCCTGTTACAATTCGTTAAGATTGTTTTAAAAAGGCTTAAGTATTTTCAGATGCTACTGCCTTCCTTACTTGTAATTCAGGCCTTCAGCCGTTGAGTATTCTGAAAATTGCTTGTGGCCTTCAGCCGACCAATAATTTGCAATTTATTCTTAATAAGGCCTTCAGCCGTTATTATAGCTTGTTACCGTTTTCATTGTTAAGAAGAAAATATCTTAGTATTTGTTAATGTGTAACTGCCTTCCTCACTTGTAATTCAGGCCTTCAGCCGTTGTGTATTCTGAAATTATTGCTCGCCTTCAGCTGTTAATTGTTTGTAACATTGCTTGTGGCTTTCAGCTGTCAAATAGTTTATTTTGCCTTCATAAGGCCTTCAGCCGTCACTATAACTTGTTACATTTATTAAGATTCTTAAAAGTGTTTTTGGTATTTTTTAACGTGTAATTGTCCACCTTTTTTGTAATTCAGGCCTTCAGCCGTTGTGTATTATTCAAATTGCTTCTAGCCTTCAGCCGACGAATAATTTTGAATCTTCTTAATCAGGCCTTCAGCCGTTGATTGTGTCTAACACTGCTTGTGACCTTCAGCCGACAATAACTTGCAATTCTTCTAGTAAGGCTTTCAGCCGCCAGTGTAGTAAAATCTTTTAACAATGATAGTTGAGAGTTTTGTTTTTTAAAAATAAAGTGTATGTGTTTTCTGTGCAACCAACGGTAACTGATTAGGCCCCTTCCACACCTTTCCTGCTTTCCCTAAATCCCACGTCTCAGCTATTCTGATATTTCTCCTCAATCCAGAAAAGGACTAAACGTGTCCCAGTAGTTACTGGAGCGTCGCTTTAACAAACTGCGTAGGGGAGACATTGAAGCAAATGGTTACCTGTCGTCTAGTCTGGATGTTAGAGACGAGTGAACTCCTTAGCCGATCTTTTTCGGTTCGGGAGATTTCTATTCACTGTCGACAACTTGACCATGCAAGAGATAGCTATTCAACAGGCTTTCCTAGGTAAACATCGTTGTCCTGGTATATTCTTTGACATGAGTAAGGCAAACGACACTACTTGGAGACATAGTTTTTCAGGACAGCGCCACCAATGGGACTTTCGTGGCCGCCTCTCCTTCTTCATTCTTCCTATCTAAGCGTTTTTTTCGGTCTCGGGTTGGTGTCGTGCTATCGTATCCTTTTGAACAGGAGAATGATGTACCTCAGCCATCAAAAACATCCCGTCTACGGTAATGAGTTCTGTACAGTGCTCTTTATTTGTTGGCGGTTTTGCGGTTTTATGCTCTTCTTACTGCATGGTAATAGCATCTCCCTTGTGCAGACGTTAGAGGGATGGACTGTAAAAACAGATTTTCAACTTTGTGCAGATAAGTGTTTGTGCGTTCGTGTTAATCATTCTCGCCGTATTTTTAATTTACTTGACTTGCATATAAGAGACACCATTGTAGACTTTTGTGAGGTTTCTGGGCCTAATTTTTGACTCCAAGCTGTCGTGATTACTGCACCTGTGAGATCTGAAAGGTAGGGCCCCGAAAGCCTGAACTTCTTGACACGTCACAGGCCTTGGGCAACGGACAGGGCTATTCTGCTCCAGTTTTACGAAGCTTACGTGCGACCGCAGCTAGAATATTAGTGCACAGTGTATAGCACGGCGAGACCTTCGTATATTAGGATCATTGATGCTCTCCACCATGAGGGGTTTAGGTTGGCATGGGTGCTTACTGGACCAGCCCCGTACCCTGTCTCTGTGCTGGAACTGGGCAGCCGCCACTCAACATATGGTAGTGACTCCTCATGTATGTCCCTCGCTGTTCTGAATTTACGTGCTTATTATTCTGTTGTTCGTCCAGCTACGCAACTCCTTTCCTCTAATTGTCCATGAGCAATGAGGCAATTTGAGATCTGTATGAAATGTTGCTGAAGTCCCTTGGTGTAGAGCAAGTACAACACCAAATCCAGAGGTTTAGCCGCCTGCCAACCTAGTTACTTCAGAGGCCCAGAGTAATTTTAGATTTCGTACAATGCGGAGGAGTCTAGACACCTACGTATGTTTTACCATATTAATTCGTCATTTTAACTGAGCAACACAACTCTGTTGCTGCATTTATGGATGGGTCTGAACGGGTGAACTCCACTCGTCGCTCTGATGTTTTTCCTGATATTGTTCGAAATACACGATTGACTCACGAGAATACTGTCTTCGACGTGGAATTATACGTGACGTTGCGGGAACTGGCGCAGATGAGATGTGTTGCGAATGCTGAATTTTTCGTCTGTTCTAGCTCGCTGAGTGTCCTTCACTCTCTTCCACATTTCTAATCAGCATATAAAGTAGTCCAGAATTTCCAGGACTCACTTCTACACCTACAAAGACTGAGTAAGGAGTTACTTTTCTGCTGGGTACCAGGCCATATTGATATTAAGGCGAACGGAAAGACGGATGTAGCAGCCAAGGAGTCATGTCGTGCTCCACAGATACTTCAGTGTGCCAACCTCTTGAATGCTATCGACTCGCTGTTCTGGTACGGAGTCTTGCGTCGACGGGAAGAAGAGTGGTTGGAAGTGACACAAAATAAGTTGCGTCTTTTGAAATCCGCTACGCGGCCGTGGCGTGTCTCCTTTCAGCCACGCAGAAGGGATGAAGTCCTTCTCCCTCGTCTTCGCCTTCTGACACATGGCGTCTTGCTCTGGCGAGATGACTCTCCAGTGTGGGGTGCTTGTGGCGTACAGATCAGTGACCAACATTTTACTGGACTGTGTTTTATTTTTAGGCCACAGAGCAGCGGCCCCTTTTGCAAATTACTTGCCCTTTAATTTTATTGACAATCAAACGAATGTGGCACGTCTTTTGTGCGTTGTCCGAATTGTTTCCTAAAATTTTAGAGTGAACTTTTTAATGTCTTATTAGGATGGCTAATCCATGTTTTTTTGTAAGTTGTCAGACAGTCACATTTTACTGTAAATTTATTTTGGCTCTTTTCCTGTTTTACTTGCGTTTTCATTACAGTGACCGTAGTTCTGTAGGGTTACTCCAGGTTGTTTGCAAAAGTTTTAGCCATTTGAAATCACATTGTTCCCACTGATTTTTGTATGGGCGCTGATAACCTTATCATTGAGCGCCAGTAAACTGCAAACAAAACACACACACACAAAATGACGATACGTTTCAGCAGCACTGTAGATCAATACTCAGACAGACTTGTGTGACCCCTGTGGAAAAAGAAGAGTACTGTCTGCCGGCACGGTACCTCAGCGTGCTCGGTCAGAGAGCTTGATGGCGTCTGTAACAAAAACTGAGTGAAAGGATCAACAACGAACTTGAACGGATGTCATATGACGTCCACAACGACCAACCACAACGATAAAAAAAAGTGGCTAGCGTTGCTGCCTCTGGATCACGGGGCCCTGGGTTCGATTCCCGGCCGGGTTAGGGATTTTCTCTGCCCAGGGACTGGGTTTTTGTGTTTTCATCATCATCATTCGTGAATGTGGCTAAAATTGGACTGTGTGAGGATTGGGACATTGTACGGGTGCTGATGACCGCGCAGTTGAGCGTCCCAAAAACCAAACCATCATCATCGCCATATCATACGGTTTTTGTTTCAGTACTGAGATCACTCTGGAATAATGATCAAATGCTTTACATATGTTACTCTCATACAAATAACTGTCACAAACCATGTGTGCAAAGGACGTACTGAACCAACATTAAATGACAGATTAAACTCTAGTTAATGTAGTAATAAATACATTATTCCGCTTGTGGTTCTGTATGACCATTTGGTAGCAATCATTCTCGTACTAAGGGACAATATATCTCTTCGATACCCTTACTGTCGGAGAGGTCTCTTGGGAAATGTCTTTACATGATAATTTAACACACATGACAAAATGTTGAACGAACTAGAAATCAGTTCCAGAAATTGAACAATTATTACACATAATTCCCTCTCCACATCAAAAACAATCATTTCATTATAGACAAACATAAATTCACTAACATCATTTACACAATGAAGTTTTCCTGTAATTAATTTAATGATCACCAAGAGTTGTGGCTTTGGAAGTTAATGAAAGCAATATTGTTGATTTGTCCCAAATAATCAGTCGCACCAAGGGAGGAGAAGTTCTTCACACCTGGCAAAACCTAAATATTTCAGTAAAATCTAAATCAGAGAATGTCTATCAGGCAAATCTAAATCAGAGAACGATTATCAGGCATATATGGGTCGTTATACTCAGTGTAGCTAGTTCCATGCAGGAAGCCTACAGATAGACAATGGAAAGACAGAGTAACTCCGTGGATTAAAAACATGAATTCCAATAAAATCGGTTTCCTGAGAACCGTAATCATGCATAAAAGGATTCGTTATACTTAGTGAGTCGTGCACGCTTTAATAGAAAAGATCTTTAACTGTAAAACTCAGATACGCAAACATGTGGTGGAAACTTCCACTCTAAGGACAGGCTCAAACCACTGGGCATATAACATGGAAACAAGACGCCAAAAGAACGCACTTGAATATAACAAGGAGCGATCTTTGAAGATTCTGAGATAAAGTAATAATAAATGGAAATTTAGAATACAAGGAAGCATTAGGGCTCACTCATGATGCACAAAAATCCACCACACTGGAATAAGTTGATTCACTATGGGCACCATAGCAAATTAACACCCTGCAAAGACTCTGTTACTGAAGAACTATATCAAAACATGAAACATTAAACTTAGCAACAGCTAACATACTAGGCCTACGTGGTCAGTAACGGATCAAAGACAAAGCATATCTGCAAGATCGCACATTATAAGTGCATTCCATTGGAGTGTAAGTTTGAGCCTCCTTGAAAAAATTAATAATTACGAGGTCGACAAGAAAGCTCTGATTCTTCCAGATCTACTGACGCCCTAGAGCACACAAAGCAACCTTAGACTAGGTCATGCTCCAGCTAGACTAGCATACTCACAGCAGGAGTACAGCAGCTAGAGCGAATCAACAAAACGCCTACAGGCATGAAATCTCATCTTTTCATGGAGGGGAATTCCCCCTTTGATCTAGACAACAGAGTGAAACGAAGAAAGCGGGGAAACTCTGGATTTGTAGAATGCACATCTGTAGAACTAAAATATTTAGGTTGGTACTGCTATGCTGTGTAACAGGTACCAAGGTGACATTTCTGGTCTACCCAGCTACATTTAAAAACCTCACTCACTCTTTAGTATCACACAGATATTCATGGCTTGGTATTGGTAACGAAAAGGGGTTGCTGATTTCAAATTAAATAAAACAGAATCGCTCGATTGTATCCTTTACTCAAGTATCTGTAGAGTGTCAACTAGAACGCAGAAATGACAAAACCCAATGACATTAACAATTCTTGACATCTTAGATTATGAAATGAGGCAGAATATTCACTCTTCAAATAGAACTTCATAACTTCAGATTTCTTTATGTGCATTGTAACTTTATAGCACTTTGACTAACTGTAAAATTTCTTGTGGGAATTTAATAAGAAAGAATGAATGAATATTTAAACTAAATAAACAATTAATCTAAGAACAACATAAGGAGAAACGTTTAGGCGTCTGGCCACTTCTGCTTGAATTTTCTTGTTTCCAATATACAACTTGTATGGTGTATACCTCAGTGTTGTTCGAGCCGACTACCTATAGAAGCTCTTTGTTATCGCTATCACTGCTCCAGTTGCTGCTCTACCCTCAATTACGCAGTAGCGTGCTACACACAAATTAATAGATTAAAAAATTCGTATATCTTACACTCCGTTAGGCCATCTGGTACAGCAACCGTTTGCAGAACAACTGAATTAAAAACAGTCTTGGGTGCAATTTGTCCTTTTATTGACAACAGGTTTCACCTTCGTGTGACATCTTAAGATAATTTTAAGATCCCCACGAAGGCGAAACGCGTCGTTAATATAAGAATCACTTAATAACTTAATTCAAATAAAAAATCCACTTCAGTAAGTTCTTACTCACTCCACGATCGGTTGCGAAGCCTAAAGCTTCATCTTCAGGTGGCACCAAATAATTAGAGAAACACAAATATGTGGTAGTTAGGCCAGTCAGTCATGGGGGCGTATGCCCAGCAACCATAGCGCCTGTCTCGACAGCAAGACATACAGGTTATGACGTCCCTGTGGGAATTACTGCCCTCATTTTGGTATTGTATTTGAATTTTTGCATGTGGTACATTCACACACTATTATTGTTGCAGCAATGCTGTCCTTACATCCGTCGCTGTTTCATGTTTTATCGTCAATAATACATTACCAATAGAGATTATAAGATTTACATCGAAGAAATAATCTATAAATTAAACGAATATAAAAATCGCAATGGTTAGAGTAGCTATTTGAAAGATTTGTGGAGACCTTTGAAGAGGAAACTCTGCTATGAACTCTTGCTCACCCTAATAAAAAGAATAATTCCTAGAGGTAGTAAATGGAACTAAGAATAAAAAATAACTGTAACTTCTAATTCACACAATACAGTTACTAAGGGAACTCCAGAAGCTTTTGTCCATAGACCAACATATTTTCGAAATGTATGTGGGCTAAATACTTATGTAACAGCTGACTGAAAAGAAGCCATGATATGTCCAATTTTACATCAGATGAGAGATGTCAGTGGACTGATTACATGAGCACAAGCTTACTGAACTTTAGCTACAAAGTATACCTATCTTTACCTATACATGTAAGTGCATCAGAGAGTTTTGGACTGAATACATGGGCACAAACTTACTGGACTTTAACTACAAAGTATACCTATCATCACCTACACATGTAAGTGCAAAAGAGAGTTTGTATGTTTGTATGGGATCTCCTCCCAAATGCCTTAATCGATTTCAACCAAATTTGACACACAAACAAAAAAAATTATGACTATCACCACTGTCGGGTTTATAACCTCCTAACTCTAATTGAAGCGGAAAGCAATAGCTCCAGCACCTACATATAGGCTACCCTGCACGACAGGCTTCTTGTGTGGCAGCCACCTTCCTGATGTGCTTTGCAGGGCAGCCCATACATCAGGAATAAGAAAAGGTATTCCAGCCACCAATGTATAGCGTGCCCCAGACGATGTGTTGGTGTTTCATTTGACTGATGAAGTCATTCACTTCTAAGGTAAAACATAACTAGCTCTTCACTCAGACGAAGCGTTAAGTTCTATCGACAATATCAAATTGATTCTGTAGTTCTAGATTTCCAGAAGTCTTTTGAGATCGTACCTCACAACCGGCTAATTATAAAATTGTGTGCTTAGAGAATATCGTCTCAGTTATGCGACTGGATTCCTGATTCCCTATCGGAGAATTCACAGTTCACAGCAACTGACGGAAAGTCATCGAGTAAAAGAGAAGTGATTTCTGGCGTTCCCCAAGCTGGTGTTGTAGGCCCTCTGTTGCTCCTTGCCTACAGAAACGATTTAGGACATATTTGAGATATTCTGAGCAGCTGTCTTAGGTTATTGGCAGACGATATTGTCGCTTATCGTCCAGTAGAGTCATCAGAAGAGCAAAATCAATTGAAAAACGATTTAGATAAGATATCTGTATGGTACGAAAATTGGCAGTCGACCCTAAATAATGGAAATTGTGAGGTCATCAATATGAGAGCTAAAAGGAATCCGTTGAACTTCAATTACACTAAACCTCAATCAAATGTAAAGGCCATAAAGTCAGCTAAATGATTAGGAATTACAATTACGAAAACGTGGAAAGAACACGTAGAAAATGTGGAGGAGGCGAACTAAATACTGACTTTTATTTTCAGAACACTTAGAAAATGCAACAGATCTAGTAAAGAGACTGTCTACTCTATGCTTGTCCGTCATCTTTTGGAGTACTGCTGCGTGGTGTGGGATCCTTACCAGATAGGATTGACAGAGTACATAGAGTAAGTTCAAAGGAGGTCAGGGCGTCTTGTTTTACCGAGAAATAGGGGAGAGACGTCATGGACCTGATACAGGATTTCGGGTGGACATCACTAAAACAAATGCGTTTCTCAATTCGACATGTTCTTCTCAAGAAATTTCAATCACCAACTTTTTCCTCCGAAAGCGAAAATGTTTCGTTGACGCCGACGTACATAGGGAGAAACGATCATCATAACAAAATTATGGTAATCAGAGCTCGCACTAAAAAATATAATTGTTCGTTTTCGCCTCGCTGTTCGAGAGTGGAATAATAGAGAATTGTTGTGAAGATGGTTCGATGAACCCTCTGCCGGGCACTTAAGTGTGATTTACAGAGTATCCATGTAGATGTAGATGTAGACGTAGGTATAGACCACACGGACTTGGCATGTAGTTATTCCTTGGAAGCGTCTTGATCGCGAAATACTTTATTTATGAGGTGTTTCGAGTAATCATCAACAGGTAATTGTGGCAAAACTTAAACAAAAGACAAGTTAGAGAAGCTTGTGTATAAACATTACAAGACCAATGTAACATCAGGAACCAAAGTACACATAAAGTACAAGTACTTACTATATGCTTAGGAAAGCGTATACAAATGGGCAATACAAGAATAATGTACATTCTCATGTGAAATTGTAGTTAGGTATGTTTGCAAAAGATATTATTTTGAGACATCGTATTCCAGACTGAAGGAAGTATACTCGAGGACGCTATTATTTCAACTTGGCATTAGATGGTGTTGATTTCAAAGATGGAAACATACCAGGGCATAGAGTTTATCATTTAGAAACCATGGTAAATGTCGCTTATCAGATTACATTTGCTTTTTAGAATATGCATGATATTGCCGAAGAAAAAAATAACATAGATTACATTATTAGTACAATTTGTCATGGGATGTACTCATATACAAAGAATTTACAGCGTACCAAGTACAATCTCCTAATATTCCATCGAGAGAGAGAGAGAGAGAGAGAGAGAGCAAAGTAAAGGTCATCATTGCAAAGGAAGTCATTATAATTTTTTTATTACCAGTACTAATTTCCAAACAAAGCAAGCAAACTTCAACCTATTGAGACCATGGATGGGTAATGTCAAAAAAACAAAAGCTTATCACAAAATAACGAATTTCCCAACCGTCTCAGGCTGGACTGGGCACAGAAAGTGATAGGGGGGGGGAGCGAGCTGTGGGGGGGGGGGGGGGGAGGCTGAGATAGATGTTGAATTAGTTGTGGGGGAGGGGCAGAGGAAATAGAGTAGAAAAATAGCAATAGGTAAAAGATAGCTGGGGGCTGGGTGGACATCCAGGCACTGGAGGTAAGGTTAGCATGAACGAGTGGAGGGGGAGACAGAAGGACAGGGGGAGGGATGTTACTTCAATCGTACATTTTCACAAAATTTTATATAACTAACTTAGTAATATTTAAAATTACATTATAACTTTTTTCAGTATATTATTCTCTTTTAAAATAAACCATTAAGCTGAAACAGCATGACTATGTTTACAAATACACAATGTCATTAGAGCCTATTACTGGGAGGGGGAGGGATGACAGAACGGGAAGAGAAGGAAGAGGGAACGAAAAGTTCAGTACGCAAATACATGACGTTATTCTAACACAATATGCAAATACATAACATCATTCAAATACATATTATTTGAGGAGGCAGCATTATGTGCATAACCTCATATATTGTAAAAGAAATATACTCCTCTTTTTTTAAAAGAAAGATGAATATCAAGGTTGTTTTAACATGCAAGTAAAGTCATATGACAAACTGAGGTACAATGTTGGATGTAAAGGGAGAGAGTTCGTAACAATAGATGGAAAATCATCGAGTAAAATAGATGTAATATCCGGCGTTCCCAAAGGAAGAGTTATGTGCTCTGTATTGTTTCTGATCTGTATTAACGATATAGGATACAATCTTAGTAGCCGTCTTAGAAAAAATCTGAGTTTTATCACATGCAGTATGTGGAATGCAATAAGTATTATTTTGCGAAGATTTCTATACATAGTACAGGGAGGAAGGCTATGATAGCAATGCCAGTGAGCTGAGGCAGCATATGCAGAAAGAAGGACACAAATTGCACCAGGCGGATGGCGGTCATAAGGTATTACAGTGTGCTCCAGGTGGTCGACTTTTTGATATTATCGAGGAATCTGAGATCTATAAGCAGACGGATTTGTAAACCCCATCGTATGTTGAATTAACAAGAGATGTTTAATAGAAATTAGTGATTTGAATTATTTAGGGATACACTGAAAGAGTTTAAAAAGTTCATGGACTTCAGATGAATTTAACCCTTTTGTTTCATATGTACTTGCCACTTTTAGCCTGTTTTCATTTCCTTCCCACCCCACTTCATCCCCTCCTTATGTTATGAATGTTACGTTTATTATATAAAATTTAATGAAAACAAACCATTGGAGTAACGTCTCTACCCTCTTTGCTTCTTTATTCCACTCTGTCTCTTCATGCTACCCTCACCTTCAGCTCCTTGGTTCCCCACACCTTCCATCCATCTCCTATTGCCTCTTTTCCTATTCTCCTCCCTCTGTCTCTCCGCCACAATTAACGCAACACCCGTCTCATCTGCGACCCCAATACACTTTGACGCAGTTAGAAGAATTATTATTTTGTTGATTAGGCTTTATTTTCTGACGTAACCCATATGTGGTCTCAGTAGGGTGAAGTTTGTTTTCTCTGCCTGGAAAATAGTAATTAAAAATCGCAATGTTTTTCTTTATAATGATGGCCTTTACTTTGCTCTCTCTCATTCTCTCTCTCCCTCGATGGAGTGTTGTGACAATGTGCCCAGCGTGCTGTAAATTCTTTGTTTGTACCCCACGACAGCTGTTACTCACAACGTATTCTACATTCTGTTTTTCCATCGATGATATGCCGCTTATTGCAAAAAACGGATGTAATAGGGTAAGGGATATTTACGATGTTTTCTATATTATAAACGCTATGCAGTGGTATGTTTCAATTTTTGACATCAAAGCCATCTGGCGTCAAGTTGATGTAACAGGGTCCTCAGGTCTGCTGCCTTCAGTCTGGCATGAAATGACTCAAAATAACATTTTTTTCAAATACGCGTACTTGCAACTGATTATGAGTGAGTGCAAAAAAAATTGCTTTGAGCACTATGGGACTTAACATCTGAGGTCATCAGTCCCCTAGAACTTAGAACTACTTAAACCTAACTAGCCTAAGGACAACACACACATCCATGCCCGAGGCAGGATTCGAACCTGCGACCGTTGCTGTCCCGTGGTTCCAGACTGAAGCGCCTAGAACCACTCGGCCACACCGGCCGGCTCCGTGAGTACACTTGTGTGAAATTTCCTAAGGATATTTTAAGTACTTGTACTCTACATGCACTTTCGTTCCTGATGTAAGAGGGCCTTGTAATATTAATATGTAACCTTTTCCTACTTGTCTTCTGCATACTTTGACTAGTATCAATCGGCTACTGTAACTACTAAAACTATTTCTCTTGCTGCTACTCTTCTTGTACCATAGACAGCTTATTCTGCCCTCGAGACTCCTTATCTGCGTGTATGCGCTCGTATATCGTCACTGTCGTCGTCTCCACCTCGCCACTGTCTCGTCATTGTTCAACCGCCGCCGCCGCTGCCGCCTACGACTTCGTCGCCAACGCCATCTCCGAATCCACCGACGACGACTTCGTCACTCATCCATCAACTGCTAACTTCACCGCCACCATGCCTTCTGCAACTACTACCATTGCTTACACCAGCCCTTCCAAATCCCCTACTACCATCACCTGGGGCATTTCCACCTTTCATCAGGCCTATCCCCCTCTTTAGGCACGCCATATTTCGTAGGGCCCTCTTCACACCCAGCGCAAGGTTCAGCATCATCCAGTACAGTACAACACGAGAACTGGGTCCACCATACGTCGATCTGCTTGCGCCTCACCATCATCTCAGCCTGACGTTTCCACAACAGGTTCCTCAAATATGGTACCCTCTTCATCCAAACCCCCTTCCAAACAATCCCGTCACGTGTTACCTCCAGTTGTGCCGACCAATCGCTTTTTACCTACACCCATCCGAAAGATCGCCAAACGCTTCACCATTCATGCTGCCCCAGCCCCTGATCACAAGAAAAAAAAACGCCTAAACAAACAGAAAACTCTTCATGGCGAACAGGCCATACCATCTGCCTCTACATCTACAGAACAGCATACTTTCCTTCTCTCCCATCCTGACTCCAACTTCCTCAAATCCAACACCCTCCCCCTCGAAATCAAAAAATACATTTCTTCCTTACCCATCATTCAGATCGTCCCTAGGAGACATTCCATCCTCATCAAATCCCGTGATCCCAAACCCCATGCTAAACTCCACTAGAAGACCCTCATGTACTTTCGGTCCCCATGCACAACTCGCAACCTTCCTCACACCACCTGTACCAAGAACCTGCCCACCCTCACTGCTGTGATCAAAGGGATCGATCGTGAGACCATGATGGAGGAGGTGGAGTCTGAGCTCAACACTTATCCTGACCTTGAAGATCAGGAGGTGCTCTTTATCTTTGACAATTCTGACCTAACATTCAAAGTCCGCATCTTCACCGACTCCCCATCCACAACTCACAACCTTCTCTCCCATGGGGTCCTGATATGCAAACGATGACACACTCTTGAACCATCCGCAGATGCCTAATGTATAATGACCACCTAACCACTAACTACAAAAACCATCCCACCTGTCCCACTGTAAATCTCACTATTTACTAAAGCAATGTCCTGACCTCGCTTCCCCTCCCTCATGTAATATCTGTAATCTGCCCCACTCAATATGGTCTTCCAAGTGTAGGGTCTCACCTCCACCTTCCAAATCTGCACTGACCAGTCTCATGACACCTATTGTTAACCGACTCCATCCCAACAAGGTCCAGCACCCACCTCCCACAGCTGAAAACATCATCAACTTTATGACCATAGTTCTTCAAAACATTCACCCTTTCCAGAGGCCACGCTTCCTACACCCTACACCAAATTTCCCTTGCTACCCACTCTGCCTTCCACCTCAATACAGAAGCCACCTTCTCCAACAGTCAGGTCGGTTTTCTTTTCACCTGTCTTGATACCCTAGTTTAAACCCACCTGAGCCACCCATCACCACCACCTCTTCTCTCCCTAATACATGATGTGACAGCAGTATAATATCCTGCTCCACAGCATCTGCTCGTTTTCAGCCAAAAAACACCTATTTTTGACATCCTCTCCTAGCACCATATTGATGTCTTAATTCTGAATGAAACATTCTGACAACCTCTTCATACCATCTGTACTTTACCATACATCCTCCACTTAACAAATAATACTTTCCCCATGTGCCTGTGGTGGAGCTGCCATTGGCCACCACAAGAACCTCCCCATTCAGCCGCAAACACCTACAACACTCCTACCAAACACCTTATTCTCACTCTCTTCCACGAAACCATGACTGTTACCTGTGCAACTATCTGTATCCAACCACATCATCCCATTGCATACTTCTTCCTCACTCACACAGAGAGTACCTTTTCAACCTCCATTATTGCTGATGGACTTAACATCCATGGTCCCATGCTGAATTGCATGGGTGTCGTCAGTTTACTGACTCCTTCCATGGAAATATAGTCCCTCTACCACTGCATACCTGCCCTGAAAGCAATTCCCGATGTTATCCTCATCTCTCCTAACCTCCTTGAGTGCGAAGCTGTAGCAGTCGATCACATCGAAAGTGACCATCACCCTCTCCTATACACCATCCCCTACACTGTACAACCTCCCCATGGATCTACTCCTCCTGCTTTTCCCAAACACATCCAGGTCTACTCTCATACCAGCTTGGACGTCTACAGGGAATTAATTTTTACTCAACTCGGAAGCCATCCCATATCCTTCCAGTGCTTTCTACTGAAAGAGATGAGTACTGAAAGAGATAAGTACGATATATTCTGTAGGCACGAACAGAACATTAGGAACTGAAGGAGCTCCACTAACTCTACAGGCTGCACTGATGCGGAAAAGCTTAAATTTTCGTCTGTGGTTGTTAAACTTACCAACATCGTCTTCACAGAAGCCGAATAATGTTTTACATAAAGGACTCAGACATGGTATGCCCCTCGTACGAATAAGAAAGTGATTAAGAAATAACCACTGAAGTAATGTCAGTATGTATGATAAGGCGCCAAGATTTATACAAACAGAAATAGCGGTGGAAACCAATAAGGTTCTTAGGTCCCAAAGTAAATGATTTCGATACAGGTATGACGGTAGCAAGGTACTAAAAAGTATAAACGCCAAATTACATAATGATGTAGCATTACTCTGGAAAGCGGCTAAAGGTAGTTCATTAATCGATATTTCAGATGACGGTTACCTTTCTAAAACCTTGTGTTTTTTCATGAAGCAGGAAATGGAACCTTTAGACGTGATCCAAAGAAAAAACTGCACGTGAGTTAAAAAAATTGTCAATCAGTATAATTTCTTATTTCTAACGACGCGCAATAAGAAACATGTCATAATGATGAATTCCTAGATTAAAGTCTCAAATAAAGTTACACAAGCAGAGTTACCTGGTACTTCTAATTGTGAACAAAAGTTGAGTTTGGATTATAAAATCCACGAGTTCCTTAACAGTAAAATCAAAGAGTATTTTGCCTTCGCAAAAGCTTCATATCACCTGGTGGAATAGTTAAAAGCGATCGTATTACCAACGGGAGCATGACTGGTGCACTAGATAGTGTGAATCGTTGCATCGATCTCCCAATAGATAAAATACTTATATGAGTCACAACAATTTATTGCACCATAGGGAAAGCGACTGAACTTGTTGAATTATTCCATGCCTCCCTGTCTTTCAGCAGCTTTATTTTCAATGGCAAATTTTTATAGCCAAGAAAAGGGATTGCTTGCACATTGGCACACATTTTTGTTAACAGTTTGGAATATGGACTTTTAGCTCCTGACTCGGCCCTGATACCAAAAGTTGTCGCATATCTTCATAATTTTTGACGGGCCCGAGACTGAATTATCAAATCTCAATGCTTCCTTTAAAGTACTGAATCCTAAAATTAGTTTCAAATAGAACACGAAGTTAAATGTGCAATAAATTTCTAGGTCTCGCAACTGCGAGGCAAGATGAACATCTTTAGGAAACCTAGTCTCAACTTTTACCGATGTCATTGTAAAAAAGGATTCATGCAATGCATACACTTGTAGATGAGATTATCTTCGGTCAATAATTCACCGACTTTCGAAAATAGAAATGAGTAACGAAGATAGGAAAATGAAAATTCAGACAGTTATTGAAGTAGGAACTGCTAATGGACATTCAGAGCTCTACATCTGTAAGATGTTCAAATCTGTGAAACGTAAAAAGCAAGCTAAAGTTAAAGAGGTCAATAGTAAGCATGTCACCCTCATGTACAGCAGGCTGCACAGTGAAAGAATTGCTAATATTTTTTTTAAAAAAAGGAGAATATGAAGGTGGTTTTTAATATACAAGTAAATACATATGACAAATTGAGGCACAAAGTCGGATACAAAGGGAAGAAGATGGTTAAAAAATCTGGGGTTTATAACAGTGTGAAGAATGCAATAAGCAGTATTTTGAGAAGACAGGGAGGGGTTTCGACACATCTTATGGGGAAAATGGTTATGCTAACAATGCCACGGCGCTGGGCAATGTAAATGCAGAAAATTGAATGAGATGGATGAGTGTCTTAAGGTATTACAGTGAGCACCCAGTAGTCGAATTTTTGATATTATGGAGGAATTTGAGCTCTACACACACAGGATATGTGAACCCTATTGTATACCGAATTAGCAAGAGATGTTTAATTGTAAATGGTATTTTCGTTTATTTGAGGATGCATTAAAGGATTTCAAGTAGTTCACCGTCTTCAGCTGTGTTTAGTCCTTTTGCTTCATATACACTTGTCACTTTTTTCGTGTTTCGTTTGCCTTTCCGCACTCCCCTAACCCTCCTTATTTTATGAAGTTATTCAATGAAATTAATTGCACCTTTGGTCTATGGTTATTTAATATATTCTAAATTTGCTTGTGTAACTTGCAGTCCTGGCCCCTTCATTTATGGTTTCTTCAATGGTTCTAAGTACACATCTGGTCAATGTATTTAAATTTGGTTGTGTAATCAGCAACCTTCCCCCCCCCCCCCCCCCTTCAGCTCTCTATTTCCTTATTTCCTTTGTATTTTGTGTTGGTCAGCTAGCTACACATTGGTCTCCCCTCAAATAATATGCACCTGGATTATGCTATGTGAGAGCAAATTTTGTACTCGACTTCCACAATCAATAATACACTCTAATGATATTCGTGTACTTGTAAGAAAAAAGTTCATGAGGTTTCAGCTTAGCAATGCATTTTAAGTTTTATTCCTATCTAAAACACTTATATATTTATTTTCTGTTATATGTGGATCATGCACACAATATTTTCTCTTCAAATATTGTATATTTGTATAATTTTATGTAGCTGCATATTGTATTCGAATAATGTCATGTATTTGTTCATTGCACTTCTCTTTCCCCTTCCTCCTCTTAGCCCTTCTGTAGCAGTCCTCATCACAGTAATAGACTCTAATGACACTGTTATATTTATAAACATATTCATAAGGTTTCAGCTTAATGGTCTACATTAAAAGAGAATAATGCACTGAAAAGAAACATAGTCATTTCTGTTATGATACAATTTTTATGTCATTATGTTTATTACATAAAATTTAGTGAAAATGTGCCGGTGGACTAACATTGCGTCCCCCCGTTTCCTTCTTCGTCCCCCCACACTGTACGTTAATGTTGCCCTCACATGCCGTTTTTTGGATCTCCAACCCCTGCCATCCCTTTTCTACTGCTTATTTTCCTACTTTCCTCCCTCTGTCCTCCCCCCCCCCTCCCCAAACAACTAATTCAACATCCATCTCAGCTTTCCTCACCGCTGTCGTTAGCGTCCACCCAGACATGCTTGGAAAATTTATTATTTTATGATAAGATTTTCTTTTCGGACATGACCCACCTGTATTTTAAATAGGTTGAAGTTATCTTGATTTGTTTGGAAAATGGTAACTGAAAATTGCAATGTCTTCCTTTATAATGTTGGCCTTTACGTGACCCTCTTCTCTATGGAATATATGGACATTCAGCCAGGCGTTCTGTACGGTTTTTTTATACCTCCCATGACAAGTTTTACTCAGAAAAAATTTTATTTTTCATTGATGATATAAAGCTTATTGTAAGAAGCGGGTGTAATGTGGTAATGGATATTTACGATGTTTTGTACATTATGAACGGTATGGCCTATAAGTTTCGATGTTTGAGATCAACGCCTTTGATGCCAAGATGAAATAATACGATCCTCGAGTACACTGCCTTCATTCGTGTAAGTGACGTCTCAAAATAACATCTTTTGCAAATACGCGTAACGGCTATTGCACATGAGACTACATTTTTCTTGTATTCCTCGCTTGTATGAGCTTTACTAAGGATATTCGAAGTACTTTCGCTCCTGATGTTACACTGGTATGGTATTATTTGTATACAAGCATTTCTAATTTGTCTTTTGTGTAAATTTTGCCACAGTTATCTGATGGCGATTACTTGAAAAGTATCATAAAATACAAATTTTACAAGAAATTACTACATGGCAAGATTTGTTGGTGTGTTGGAGTCGCATCAGCCTGCTTTGTAAACCTGTTTCTCAAGCTAGCCTACACTTCAGGATGCCCTTCACAACAGGCATTTTGTTGGAATAGTATCGCCTGCGGTAGAGATCTGTTTTGCAGCAACAAATGTGCAGGTGGGCACAGCTAAGGGGAAGTTAACGTTGAACGCGTTGGATAGAGCGAGTGGGCAGGAGTAGATGAACAATCAGCTTGTGATAGGAGGAGATGGACCCACGAAGGAGTGGGTAGGACGAGGTGGGAAGGGAGAGAGAGGGGGTAGGAGGACGAAATTGACAGAGAAGGAAGAGGACAGGGAGAGATGGAGGAGGATTAGACGACCAGCGAGGGGATGGTGGGAGATGGGTGAGAGTTGTTGAACAGAGGGCAGTGCAGAAGGGGATGGACAGAGAGAGTGAGAGGAGGAGATGAGAAGAGAGGGGGAGGAGATGGGCACAAGGTAGGGTCGAAGAAATGGCATAGCAGGTGGGGGAGATATGGTGGAGAGGACATGGGCAGACTGGGGGTGAGGAGGAGTTGGGTAGCGAGGTGGGCGAGGTGCAGATGTACAGAGGGAGGAGAACGGTATAGACAGAAAGAGGAGATGGTCAGAGAGAAGGGTAGGAGGAGTTAGGCAAAGGGGAAAGGAGGAGATGGATCAAGAGAGGGGGAGAGGAGACATGTGCATTACATGTGTCAAACACATATGCAGGTGAAGCTGACGGTGGAAAAGGCGTGTAAGTATGTACAAGGTGATACAAGAAGAGCACAGGTTTTGATATATCAAAGTAAGAAGTTTATTTTTACAAAAAACACGAACAAAATATGCAAACCTGTTCATCTAGCCTTCCTAATTCATGTATGATAAACGTGAGCCATGTGACTACCACTACTGCACTGACATGCAAGAATTCTGTCCATGAAATTTACCATTATTGTACCACAAATTTCCAAATCTATTTTGCTGACAACTCGTCGAATTTCCTCCTTCAAGTTATAGATGTATAGGGATTTATTGGCATACACCATGATCTCAAAGAAAAAAGTCACACAGAGTTGAGTCACATAACCTTGGTGGCCACTGATGATCAGCATTGCGCAAAATAAGGCGATTTGAGAACTGCTCGTGGAGCAACTGAATGGATTTGTGGGAAGTGTACCAAGAGGCACCATCCTGTTGAAATCACTACTCTTCTATGTCCATTCCATCCAAATGAGGCCACAAAATCTCCCTTGGCGTTGTTCGATATCAGTGTCCATGGGCTGTGTTAGCTTGTCCTGCCCCATCTTTAAATAAATAAATAAATAAATAAATAAAATAAGGACCGATGACACTGCCCGACCAAACCCGCACCAAGCTGTCACTCGTTGTGGATGCACCTCCCTTTCTTGGGTCATGCAAGATACAGCTGTCCCGCTTATTCACAAAACCATGTAAGTGGAAGTGTGCTTCGTCACTGAAGACGATTTTGTTTGTGAAGCGTCGTCCTTCTGTCGTCCTCTCAGCATCCAGATAACAAACTTGTCTATTCTGGTGATCCGTAACTTTCAGATTTTCCGTCAACTGAATTTTGTAGGGGTGGAGAAATCTCTTTATTGAAGAACAGCTTAAGCCCAGTTATTGGGAATGGTGACGATTGATTTCATTGGGCTAACAGGCACACTATCACAAAACACCGCAACTTTCTGCTCACTTCGGCCAGAACGACGACGCCAAAGACTTTTAAGGTTTATTACTGAACCCGTGTCAAAGAACTTGTTCATATGTCTGCAAGCTGTTGATTCATTTCGTGCCTCATTACGTCCTAGTATTGCGCGAAGTCGCTTGACAGTTGCTACATAACTTTCTCCATTCTGATAAAACTTTTTCACGACGTACACATTGCGCGTAAGCTAACTGCTGCACCGAGTGCGAGAAATTCAAACTGAGTCAACAATTTGAATTTTCCTGGAAATAGAAACGAATCAAAACAATGTCACCAACCGAAAAACAAAATTTAACCAGCCATTTTAAAACTGGTGCTCTTTTTGGACTACCCTGTGTGTATGTACACATACGTATATGTTCAGAATATCCTGCTACACCAGAGGGGGAGGATGAGGTGGACAGAGAAGGGTATCATCATGGGCAAAAAATGGTAGCAGTCTTGCATGGCAGGCGTGTTGTGCAGGCAGAACCATTGTGCCTGTCAGGGGCTATATGATTGGATAGACAGGACTGAACAGAAGGAGAAGGTACATGGATAGTGAGAGAAGGGAGGACGAGATGGACAGAGAGGGGAGAGGAAATGGTGAACAGAGATCGTGGTGGGTAGATATGGGGATGATAAGATAGAGTGGGAGGGCGAAATAGGCAGAGAGAGAGAGGGGAGGAGGCATGTTGTGCTGGTAGTATTGACCTACCTTGCAGCTGCTATACATGTGGATGGGCGTGGGGAAGCAGAAGGGGGACGAGAACGAATATGAGAGACTGGGGTAAATTAGGTGGGTAGAGACAGGGGTAGGACAAGATGGACAGAAATTGGGGATAAGGAAGTGAGCAGAGAGGGGGGGAGGATGAAATAGACAGAAAGGAGGCAGAAGGGAGGACAGAGAGAGGAGGAGAGGAGATGTACACAGAGAGGGAGAGCAGGAGATGGTAAGAGGTAGGAGGAGGACGAGATAGAAGAGGAGGAGAAGGAGGAGGAGGATGAGGCACAGTTGAGGTAGGAAGTAGGAGGAAGATGTAGAGGTTTAGTGGACAAGGTGGAAAATAAAGAGGGAGTGGAGGAGATGGACAGAGGGGGAGGGAGGATATATATTCAGACAGATGGGGCAGGGAAGGTGGACAAAAAGAGAGGGACAGAGGAGACAAAAATAGTGAGGAGGAGGAGAAGGACAAATAGAGCGTGGAGATTGAGGTGGACAGATAGAAGGGTGGAAGAGGAGATGGACAGAGAGGGCTGAGGAAGAGATGGTCATAGAGAGAGGGAGAGAGAGGGAGAGGTAGAGTAGTTAGACACAGAGGAGGACATACGCAGAGAGTCAGTAGAGAGGGGAATGGGTAGAGGGTCGTTGCTGGTTACACATACCGTGGCGACAGTACGCCCTGATAGTCGGTAAACCATAAGGAATGTCCAGACAGTTGTGGACGCTTAGGACAGCTTCAACATAGAAGAGCTATCGACAGCAAACTTAAAACGATAACCGTCAACATAGCGCCAGAAACAATCAGCCTCGCTTGATGTGACGTAGGCACATGAGACAGCTGCCCTTTGCACCCTGCACATCTTCCGCCGCCGCGACAGTAGGATTACGTTCAGATTTCTTTTTCGAGTCATCAGTCTTCTGACTGGTTTGATGCGGACCACCTCGAATTATTCTCCTGTGCCAATCTTTCCTCTTAGAGCAACACTTGGGACATGCATTCTAAATTATTTACTGGATGTACTATAGACTTTGCCTTCCTTTACAGTTTTTATCCTCTACAGCTCCCTCAAGTACCATAGAAATTCTCTTAAAGGATGTCCTATCAGCCTGTAACTTCCTCTTGTTAGTATTTTCCATATATTCCGTTTTTCGGCGATTCTGCGGAGAACCTCCTCATTCCTTACCTTATCTGCCCACTGAATTTTCAATACCTTCTGTAGCATCACATCTCAAATGCTTCGATCCTTTTCTGATCATGTTTTCAACAGTCCATGTCTCACTCCATACAATGTTGCGCTCAAAAAGTATATTCTCATATATTTCTTCCTCAAACTAAGGCCTACGTTTGATGCTAGTAGACATTTCTTGGCCAGGAACACCCTGCAGTATTCTCCACGCCCCACAGACGGATCTGCTCCATGTAAGTGACTCCTATTGTCATCAAGGAATGTAGATCTGATAATGATCTAAGATCAAAACTGCTCATCTAAAAACAAAAATTATAACTTAAATGCGACCAAGACTGTGTTTACTAAATAAGTTACAATAGTAACAGATCTCTGACCTGGTCAATGTTACGAAAACGAAATTTTCTACTCACTGCACTGTTAACTCCATTCAACAGATCCTGCAATTCTTCTTCACTTTCACTGAGGATAGAAGTGTCTTAAGGGAATCTTATCATTGATATTCTTTCACCTTGAAATCTAACTCCCCTCTTGAACATTTATTTATATACGTCACTGCTTCATCGATGTGTGGACCAAAAAGTTGCTACCATTTTCAAACACAACGTCAGAACTGCCTCGTTAGTGCATTTATCTTTCCTAAAGACGAACTGATCGTCATCTAACAGATCATCAGTTTTTTTCCTATTCTTCTGTACGTTATAGTTGTCAGCAACTTGGATGTAAGAGCTGTAAAGATAATGCGCTAATTCCAGCACTTATCGGGTCTTTCTTTCCTCGAAATTTTGTGGATGATGTTTACCGAAAGTCTGAAGGATATCGCCAGTCTCATACTGAGCCGTGCGAGGCTCGTATTCATGCTGTTTATTGCTTGGCATCTTGTCATTGCGGTTATGGCATCTCGTTTGTTATTCGATTTACTGGCGTCACTAAGTTGCTGGCTTGCCTGCCTGTGAGTGGCAGCAGCAGCGCTTATCGATACAGGTACTGTGGTACTATCTTTTTGGAGCGACCGTTAGTATTTCTGGGTCGCGTTGTGTGGAGTGGCTAGCAGCGAACGGACATCAGGTCGGTTGGCGGCGCAGCAGCGGGCAGGTCCGTGCAGCACAAGGGCAAGTCGGGGCTGCTGGCGTCTGCTGCTACTGCCGGATAGAGGAGGGGTAGCCGCGAGAGCGACGACTTCGTTGCACACCGTACCCTGGACGTTGAAGTTGAGTGAAGAGTTAACTGCTAATGCAACCTCGACTATTCTGAGCTCTCGCCTTTGGTCGGCGGGTTGTTGCTTTCAGGGCCGGGGCCGCTGAACTCGCGGCAACGAGTGAAGCGTCTCGAGGCGGTGAAATATTGCAGCCATCTTTCTCTATTTGTTACCCGTCATTGAATCTTATTAGTGAAGTGCTACCAGCGGTATTTTCTGCCTTGTGGCCGCTAACGCCCCAGTTACCTGCCCTGGAGGTTAGCGTACTTTTCCGGCAGTGTATCTTTCCTCGTCATGTTGATGCTGTCCTACATGGTGTGTGGTTCGACAGCCTCTTGTGTTGAACTGTGCATAAATTTTTTGGGAGGTCTATCTTGGTTCTAGTGTTTCCTTCGGCCTTGGATGTTTTCTGAAGACGTAGTGCTGTCTGTCTCTTCGCCGTTGCCTAAAAATATGACATCGTTGTACCGGTGATCGGACGCTAGGAGGATTGGTTAGTCGGTCGGACGGCGCTTGAGCTGCCCCTAGTTTGAGTTGCCATCCTGTAACGTGAGTATAACTCTTGGCTGCCTGTGTCACCTTACCGTATGTTTGAGTTACCTTCCCAGCGTGACTCTTCGAACACTTGCTGAGAACCGCTTGTCCTGATTCCTTAGATTGTGATATTTGTTTTAAGGATATTTGTAATTTTCTAATTATTGTTGGTGTGGCCTTCAGCCGAGCAGTATTTTCACTTCTTTCGTGATAAGGCCTTCAGCCGTGTTACAGTAAGTTTTTTATTAATCAAACTTGTTTTAAAAGTAAGGAATTTATTTTAAAAGTGCTATTTGGAATTGTTTTCCTGACTTCTAATTCAGGCCTTCAGCCATTTGTCATTTAAAATTGTCAGTTTCCTTCAGCCGAGTAATAATTTCACTTATTTTATAATAAGGCCTTCAGCCGTGTTACAGTTTGTTTTAAAACGAAGTATTTATCTTAATATGTGCTCTTAGGAATTTTTCTTCTGACTCCTAATTCAGGCCTTCAGCCGTTTGTTGTTTGAGGTTATTGTTGGTGGCTTTCGCCCCTAAAATTGTGGAAATTTTTTCTGTGATAAGGCCTTCAGTCGTCATACAGTCAATTGTGTTTTTTTTTAAGAGACTGTTTTAAAATTTTATTTTCTTTAAATAAAGTTTACGTATTTGTTGTGCAACCGAGAGTAACTGATTATGGCCCCATACACAATCGTAAACTTATCCTGTCCCATCCTGAGAAACTAGCTCTCACATACATTCTACACCCCAATAGTAATAGTCATTTTGTTGCCGCTTCCCACCAGTGATTTTAGAAATGTTGGATGTTATGCATCCCTTCTCCGTTATTTGATCCTAAGTCGTCTCTGTTAAATTCTGACTCTAGCAATGAATCCCAACCTGTTCTCTGTTGATAAGTCCTCCCCCTCATAGAGCCCTTCAGTGTACTCTTTCCACCTTTCTGCTCTCTCCTCGGCTTTTATAAGTGGTGTTACCGTTGAACCTAAATCTTGACGCCCTCACTTGTAATTTCACTATGTTTGTTTTGACTTTTTTGTATGCTAAGTCAATCCTATTGACAAGCATTCCTTTTTTGACCTTTACATTTTACATGCAGCCATTTCGCCTTAGCTTCTCTCCACTTAATACGTATTTCGTTCATAAGCGACCTGTATTTCTGTATTCCTGAATTTACCTGCATATTTTTGAACGTCCTTATTTCGTTGCTCAACTGAAATATTTAAGCAATAACAAACGGATAACTTTCTCTTATTTGTTCCAACATAGCACTCCTGTACCAATACAAATGTCATTCACTCCTCACAGCTGTTCATGTCGTGAACATCACTGTTCTGTTGGACACAAGTGACAACATAAACAATCCATTGGCCATAAACATAGCTCCAGCAACACTGTGGCTTTGGCACTGACACGTGCACACATTCGTGTCACTTAACTGGAGGACGCAGTCTCCCGTAGAACGGCACCGCACCCAGTCCAACTCTCTGGTTTGATACCACGCAAAAGCGACTGCAGGAGTACGTACAAGGCAATAACATGCGGCTGCCTACTGCATATTTTTGACGCATGTCACTTCTTGCATCATTACGCAGTCCTTCGCTGTCACAACGCTTCTGAGGTAACGTACGGCAATAAGCCAAGGGCGACTCTGATCAACGAAGCGTAAACTAAATCACCGACAAGAAAGTTCCCACGTGAACACAAGACATTAAATGCTGCGCACCAAAGCTGCTACTTGTAGAATCTAGAGACGGGCCAACACCGTGACTCCCGCTTAGGGTACAAGAGACAGCAGGTTGCCGCATCCAGGGCTGCAGAGACGGATGAAAAGCGTACCACCCGATTACAGTATGACAGCCAGCGAACAGCTGCATCAAGAACCTCAGATGCGTATCAGCAGCTTAAAGGGTAAGAGAGACTGCACTAGTGCTTCCATAGCTTCACAGACATACGGAAAACGAGAGGCAAGATTGAAAGATATAAGACAGAGAGCATCAGCATCTAGAGCCTCGGAGACATTACAGCAGGGTGAGGCTCGATTACGAGCTATGAGAGACACAGGTGATCACGCTTATCGTCAGAAGGCTTTCATTACGATCGAAGTAAAGACAATTCACAGCATGCTGCTGACCATTGGAGAAAAGGTGACGATGTGTTGTTACTGTCGGACCAAACGTTTACGTCAGAGCCCCACGGAATTTGTTGCAAGGACGGTAAAGTAAAACTCAGCTCAAATAACAAGAACTTCTCAGACTGAGGGAGGAAGAGGTGGATAGACAGAGTGGGCAGGAACAGATATGCGCAAAAGGTGTCGTACCAGTACGGACGCGAAGCCGCGGGGAAAGTCTAGTGCTAAAGTATGGATTAGACTGCTACTAATTATGGAAACGTTTGTAATAGAAGGCCAGCACCTGTTTAGAAGAGGCATATTTTGTGTAACTGTATTTTCGCAGTTATTCTGGCGACATAAAACCGGTGAGAATTTGATTTACCAAAGTACTATTTACAAAATAACGTTTCGGAAAGGCTAGTTTCTCTTTCTATTTGCGGCCAGAAAATGGAAAGACAGAATACCCTTCCGGAAATGCCAAACTCATAGCGCGATGTTATGCGGCAAGAAACCTGTAAAGATTTAATTGAATTGACACGCTGCGAAAATCGTCTTGGGCTTAACAGGCTACTTATTTTTTAGCTACTAAAGAGCTTTTGATAGAGTTAAAAGACAATTATTCTGGGTTATTCGAACAAGGATAGGCATACCACTTCACGTTATTAATGAAATATAATCACTGCATAACAATAAGCGGTCGCAGGTTCGAATCCTGCCTCGGGCATGGATGTTTGTGATGTCCTTAGGTTAGTTAGGTTTAACTAGTTCTAAGTTCTAGGGGACTAATGACCTCAGCAGTTGAGTCCCATAGTACTCAGAGCCATTTGAACCATAACAATAAGAACGGATATAACCGTTAAACACACCGCCATCACGGCTCAATAAGTGAGGCCATTACTTGTATACACATATCAAACAGTGTACCTGGCAGAGCGTACTACAGCAGTATTTAATAAACTTAGACAACGTTTCCAGTAAGAGAACAGCTATCTGGTGCTATATTTGGTTAAAATAAGTCCAGATAGCAATGATATTTATTTATTTTGTCCGGTTTCAACTTTAGTCTTCTTTAGAAGCGAGGCATGCATAGGTAGGAATAGCAGATAGCCCGTAGAGGAACAGGTCAAATAACGTGCAGCTTCGGCGCCGAATACAGATTAAATGGTTCAAATGGCTCTGAGCACTATGGGACTTAACATTTATGGTCATAAATCCCCTAGATCGTAGAACTACTTGAACCTAACTAACCTAAGGACATCACACAACACCCAGTCATCACGAGGCAGAGAAAATCCCTGACCCCGCCGGGAATCGAACCCGGGAACCCGAGCGCGGGAAGCGAGAACGCTACCGCATTACCACGAGCTGCGGACGAATACAGATTACGTCAGCATCACCCAAAAGTAAATGATTCACAACAAGTGAAGCGACGGTGTTATATGAAGTTTTACAGACTAACGTCTCGTAGGCCAAGTACGAATATATAAGTAGTTAAACCATAACAAAACATCAGACAAGTAGTCTTTTATGTTAAAAATAGGCGAGTGTGCAGAATGGGGGAGAAAGCAGTGTCACCTAGTGACAATGGCATGAATGACAAAAATATCGTTCATGTCAGTATTTTGCAAATGAACTAGAGAAAATTAATTATATGCACTTGCAGACATCACGTGAAAATATAATTAATAACTAGGTCAAGTTAAAAGACATTCACCGGCCGAAGTGGCCGTGCGGTTAAAGGCGCTGCAGTCTGGAACCGCAAGACCGCTACGGTCGCAGGTTCGAATCCTGCCTCGGGCATGGATGTTTGTGATGTCCTTATGTTAGTTAGGTTTAACTAGTTCTAAGTTCTAGAGGACTAATGACCTCCGCAGTTGAGCCCCATAGTGCTCAGAGCCATTTTTTTAAAAGACATTCCATTAAAATATATAAATGCAGTCGTCTATTTGCTACACAATGTCCTCTTGTGTGTATTCGAAAATGACGCCACTGTCAAGGCAACGCAGTGGCGAAGACGGGAGCATTGATATCACGGAAGTGTGTAGTCAAAGGGACATCATTGTCACGGTAACATAGAACCAATAAGGCAGTTCAGAAACCAAAGAAGTACACTTGTGGCACAGACTAGTCGTGGTAACGATACAGTTCGATATCTTGAACGAGGATTCTACGGACGACTCCTAATACATCTGTACAGTTGCTGGAAAACTGAAAATCATCCTTACCACGCGAAGGCGTGTGACTGAAAAACTGGCGTAATATTACGCAGCAAATATTATGACAAACTAGATACTAAAACGAAAACAGAAATATTACAAAATGCTGTAAAACTGTCGCATTGTACGTTCTAGTAGTACGAGACGAGATCTTGTTGTCGGGGTGTCATAGTAGCAAAAAATGGCTGCTAGGAAAACAGGAAAACCAAAACTGCATTAGTAATGCCGATTTGGCAATGTAAGATGGTAACGGCAGATGGTTGATATCCTCAATGAACACTGATTTCATGGCATGGGCTGCTAGGAACCGAGATACGTATATGACGACGTATCGTTAGTAATCTATCTGATAACAAAAGTAGAACAAGAAATACAAAGGGCAAACTGACCTTAATAGCATTAAGATACACTAATGTGTTTTTAGTAAAGTAAAGGAATGGAAAGATAAAACGTTAAAACGATAAATATATGCACCAGTGCATATTAATCTAGATGGTCCCAAAGTAAATGATAAACAGTGCAGGTGAGACAGAAGCCTTTTTCATAACATAAAGTAGCGGTAAAATACATATAAAATGTGAATAATAATAACAATATTATTATTTGCTTTTCATAAAACAGAGATAATATGGAAGACAAAGCAAGAGTCATAGATCAAAAGATGAGAAAGAGGATCCTTGGATTCAAATGTTGTTCTTAAACAGGTCGAAATATGCTTTATCTCGGAATTCCATATGTTCATGAAGAAGAAGTGATAGGTCATGTTTCTGTGAACAAAAATCTCAAGTCCTTTCGAGGTATCTAACAGAAGCCCTTTTTGGACAGTATGTAGGATTTGCAGATCATATTGTATATCACATTCCGTATGTTATTGCCTTGTTAAATTTTGTCCAAACACCTAACTTTTCAAACAAGATTTAAAGAACATATTGTCGTGACATCGCCTAACAAATCAGAAAAAAGTGATATGAATGGTGTTTTTCTCATTCACATCCATGTCACTAGATGACACTTTTTCGCCGCTCATTCTGTAAGTTCACCTGTTTTTAATATAAAATTCTATACACGACTGAGCTGTGAACAAATTCTATCTGTACATTACGTTGATGAGTTTAATGACATAGCATGTAGCTTTTTAGTTTTCTTTTTTCTGCTACGAAACCATCATTTTGAACTGCATCAAGTGAAGAATATGACGTACTGTACATATCATCTCGCATGTACTCTCTCTCTCTCTCTCTCTCTCTCTCTCTCTCTCTCTCTCTCTCTCACACACACACACACACACACACACACACACACGTATAACACTGTCCAGTCACATTAATGTGACCACGTGTCGAAAGCCTCAATAACCTTCTTTTGCAGTGCGAACCGCTGCAATACATGCTGGAAGAGTGTCAGTGAGGTCGTTGAGGGTACCGACAAGGATGTGGAACTAGCCGACTCCAGTGCCGCGGCCAGAGGCGGTATGCTTCTCGGCTGAGAATCCAAAGCGGGAAGAGGCTGATGGAGGTGTTCCCACAGATTCTCGATTGGGTTTTAATCTGGGAAGTTTGGTGGCCAGGGGAGTACGGTAAACGGTTCCTGGCGCTCTTCGAACTGCAATGGTGCTGAGGAAAGACACACTGTATATAAAGGTGGATGTGATTCCCCAGGATAGATGCATACTTGTGTTGAGCCACTGTGCCTTCCAGAATGACAAAATCACCCACGGAATGCAACGAACACGTTCCCCAGACCATAACGCTTCCTCCTCCGGCCTGGAACCCTTACAGCCATTTTTACAGGCTGTTTGCTTTCAGGCATATCACGCCGTACGTGTCAACAGTCACCTGTCCGATGGAGCACAAAACGTAATTCATCTGAGAAGGCCGCCTGTCGCCACTCAGTGGATGACTAGTTGCGAGCCGCGCGGGATTAGCCGAGCGGTCTCAGGCGCTGCAGTCATGGACTGTGCGGCTGGTCCCAGCGGAGGTTCGAGTCCTCCCTCGGGCATGGCTGTGTGTGTTTCTCCTTAGGATAATTGAGATTAAGTAGTGTGTAAGCTTAGGGACTGATGACCTTAGCAGTTAAGTCCCATAAGATTTCACACAGATTTGATTTGAACCAGTTGCGATACTGGCTTGTAAATTCCAGCCTTCGTCGCCAGTCAACAGCAAACAGCGTGAGTGCATGAACCAGGCACCTGCTGCAAAGGCCCATATACAGCAACATTCGCTGAACGGTCGTTGAGGCTGCACTATTGGTGGCCCATTCGTTCGTTCGAGTGGTCAGTTGCTCAACAGCTGCACTTCTGTTCGCCCGTACACATCTAACACACGTCGTTCACTCCTGTTATCTGTGGGCTTTAGTGCACCACAGTTGCCTTAACGCAGGGTTTGGATGCCGACATTTTGGTACGGCGGCGTGTGGCCAGTTTACAAAACTATACAGGGTGGTCCATTGATAGTGACCGGGTCAAATATTTCACGAAATAAGCATCATACGAAAAAACTACAAAGAACGAAACTCGTCTAGCTTGAAGGGGGAAACCAGATGGCGCTATGGTTGGCCCGCTAGATGGTGCTGCCATAGGTGAAACGGTTAGCAACAACGTTTTTTTTTTTAATAGGAACCCACATCTTTTATTACATATTCGTGTAGTACGTAAAGAAATATGAATGTTTTAGTTGGACCACTGTTTTCGCTTTGTGATAGATGCCGCTGTAACAGTCACAAACATATAAGTACGTGGTATCACGTAACATTCCGCCACTGCGGACGGTATTTGCTTCGTGATACATTACCTGGGCTAAAATGGACCGTTTACCAATTGCGGAAAAGGTCGATATCGTGTTGATGTATGGCTATTGTGATCAAAATGCCCAACGGGCGTGTGCTATGTATGCTGCTCGGTATCCTAGGCGACATCATCCAAGTGTCCGGACCGTTCGCCGGATAGTTACGTTATTTAAGGAAACAGGAAGTGTTCAGCCGCATGTGAAACGTCATCCACGACCTGCAACAAATGATGATGCCCAACTAGGTGTTTTAGCTGCTGTTGCGGCTAATTCGCACATCAGTTGCAGACTAATCGCACGAGAATCGGGAATCTCAAAAACGTCAGTGTAGAGAATACTGCATCAATATCGACTGCACCCGTACCATATTTCTCTGCACCAGGAATTGCACGGCGACGGCTTTGAACGTCGTGTACAGTTCTGCCACTGGGCACAAGAGAAATTACGGGACGATGACAGATTTTTTGCACGCGTTCTATTTAGCGACAAAGCGTCATTCACCAACAGCGGTAACGTAAACCGGCATAATACGCACTATTGGGCAACGGAAAATCCACGATGGCTGCGACAAGTGGAACATCAGCGACCTTGGTGGGTTAATGTATGGTTCTGCATTATGGGAGGAAGGATAATTGACTCCCATTTTGTCGATGGCAATCTAAATAGTGCAATGTATGCTGATTTCCTACGTAATGTTCTACCGATGTTATTACAAGATGCTTCAGTGGATGACCGAATGGCGATGTACTTCCAATATGATGGATGTCCGGCACATAGCTCGCGTGCGGTTGAAGCGGTATTGAATAGCATATTTCATGACAGGTGGATTGGTCGTCGAAGCACCATACCATGGCCGGCACGTTCACAGGATCTGCAGGGCTTATGCGAACGACCTCCTCTTTCTCACCTGCTCCTCCACGGAACTCAATGACGCTATCCAATGGATTCACCAGTATGGACGTCTTTCTGGTAGCATTCTTAATGTCCGTAAATCGACTATGATGCACATTGGGAGCGGCCTCCCGGCTATGGTGACGACCCCACTCCCAGTCAGTGCCACCCTTCGTTACTTGGGTATCGAATTTACGAGCTGCACACACCGCACGGTGGTCCTGGCTTACCGGCGGCTTTTGCAGTCGATTCGGCACCATGTCCGCGGTCAAGTGCACCGTAACTTAAACCAATTCCAACGTGTGTCCTATGTCAACATGTATGTCGCCCCTAAACTGGTACACGTCGCCCAGATCCTCCCAGTGCCGTTACTCCTTGGCCGCCGCATCCAATCAGCCTTTGGATATTTCGTGTCAGCAGGGACACTTTTCAAATTCCGCTACAACACTCTAACACTGCCTCCTGCAAAAGGTGGCCTCGGACTCGTCAACGTGCGGGCACGATCTTCTGCACTCTTTGTCCACACTCTGTTGCGTCACTGGCAGGGGACGGTTCCGTCCTTAACACGCAGTCTCTTAGATATCCTCCGACCAGCTTCTCTCGATCCACGGATCAATGCGGCTCCTATTTCTCCATTATTGTACCACATCGCTAATTGTTTCATCGACCTCAACTACGCTCGGGCCAATCTTCCAGTCACCCGTCCTCCTCGTACTAAAGATTATTATCGTTTGTTTATGCTGTCCAACCCTTGCGACCCCATGGTGCTACAGCATCCTGACATTAACTGGCGAACGGTTTGGGGGTGTGTGCATGCACCCTTTTTACCGTCGTCTGTGTCTGCATTCTGGTACGTTTTAGTCTATGGAAAATTCCCGACTAATAGTCGACTTTATCGCATAGGACTGGCCGCCTCCCCACTCTGCCCTGACTGTGAGCTCGAAGACACCGACGAGCACCGTCTTACGTGCCCCCTGAAACAAAACGTATGGCTCCTCATCCAACGAATCGTGGGCTTTTACCTCCGTGCCCCGCCAACGACGGTAACCCCGGTTTTCCTGTTTTTGCACCAGACATTTCACTACCCTCTTGCTAAGCACCATACCCTAATCTGGTTTCGAGGACAGGCTTTAGAATACCTCTTTCAGAGTGGTCCGCATACAGTCCTTGATTTCTGGTACAAAGTTGTGACCGCTCATAGCACCCTCACCCGAAACCCATCTTACCGACAAACTTTTGTCGGTTATCTCCGCAGCGTCTTCCTTGACCCCCCTCAAAGTTGGGGTGTGCCATGCCTACCTATCACATGATACACCACCCTTATCCACGTTCTCATGCATCGACGAAAAAACAAATAAAAAAAGGAAGAAGACAGAATATGTTATATTTTGTTGTATTTAATGTTTTAAATATTTTTTTGTTTAACTAAGTCATTTGTATATGTTAAAATGGTACGTTGAAGAACTCTTGCATAGTGAATATATATGCACTTTTAATTTGTTCAATAAAGATTATTAAAAAAAAAAAGGTTGGTAGATCACTTGTTCCCGAAACGCAAAGGTCCGGAAAAAAAAGCGGTCTTGGCGCTGCAGTTATGGACTGTGATGCTGGTCCCGGCGGAGGTTCGAGTCCTCCCTCGGGCATGGTTGTGTGTGTGTGTGATTGTCTGTAGGATAAGTGTGTAAGCTTAGGGACTGATGACCTTAGCAGTTAAGTCCCATAATATTTCACACACAGTTGGACTTTTTTTTCAATATATTTACCGTGACATTCAGAACGTGCAGTCTTTCTTTTCATTTAATTTCGAAGTCCATACATTTACGTCCTAAGATGGATAAATGCATTTAACTGTAATTCTTTTTATCCAGGCCACGGGGCATGATTGCACTCAAAATCTACGTGTCTCTATCTCGTTCGTATGTTGGCATACATTTGAGTGTGTACATGCGTAACTACATTTAAGACTCATTTCCTACACAGTATTAACGCTTTTTTTTACCACTCATTCGCGAATGTACTTGCTCTCTTATTTGATGTAGTCAGTCGGCCGTATTCTTTAATAACATTATTTGTAATATTCAGTGGCTTGGTTTCCACAATTGATCTTTGCCTGTGTCGCAACAGCGCTTAACGGGAAATATATATTATGTGACATACACAATAACATTTATTTCAAAATTTCGACGACCGACTGAATAAAGATTTTTCTAACAATGACAATAGCAAAACATAATAATATAAGAGGACGCGTTATAAACGCTCTGACATGATTAAAATCCTCCACTGCCTCAATACGCAACTGAACTGAATGAAATACGATGTGGGAGCTATTAGATGCGGTAGATGACGTTAAAAGATGTAGATCTTCAATTGAAAACTGTACTGTTTTCCGTAGGCCACCCTGTACGTGATCGGAACTATCATAAGATATAGGATGATTACAATTAAATCTCCAGTTCAAAATGATGTAAGAAAAAAATAATGCTCGGAGTAACTTCATACCTGAACGTAAATAGACTCGCCTACAAATGACAGACGAATCACAGCACGATGGCTTTGGCGTGATCCGCACATTAAACCAACCATCCTGGGAGAGTTCCATGACCACACTACTTGTAGTTCGGAATTCAACAGCTGTGTATGTCCGAAGGACCACTGCTGCATCGTACTCCTGAATGACACAGGCATTGCAATATTGTATTTATCCGCGGATACCGGGAAAGCGGCAGGTTGCACACAGATGGAAGTGTGGATGTGGCCGTGCGTCGTCCTCGAATAGCCTAATGGTAAGGCGACCGCTCGCGATAGGCGGGAAATCCGGGTTCGAGACCCGGTCCGACACAAATTTTCATTGTCCTCATTCCGTTATATGTCTGATAGTTCTCCATATTCGCAAGTGGTAATACATTTGGTGGTTTTTAATTGTCCTGGGACCAAAAACCTCAAAAAAGCAAAAATAACATCGATTTTTAATTGTCCTCTGGCCAAAACATCACAAGAAGCAACAATGAAATCAGGTTACCTTCCATTCAGAAAGCTGTTGCACTCAGCGACTGTTGAATTGACATGTAAATTATAGATTGCAGCGATCAATCTCCCTTTTTAAATTTTGCTGTGTGGATCTAGATTTCGGCTAGAAGCTAGCCATTCTCAATGCACTATTATTTTCGCTTAATGCATGTAATTCCGTTGGTCGGGCTTCATCCACAGTTCACTGAATACGGTGTGTAAGCCCTGTTGGTCGGGCTTCATCCACAGTCCATTGAATACTATGTGTATCCTTCAGCATCCCTCAGATAATGCCACAGCCAGCAGTCACACGGATTAAGATCAGCTGATCTGGACGCCTTGGTTTAGGGTAGTGACTGTTAATAATTCTGGCATTTCCAAAATGCCACTGCAGTAGCAGCTTCACTGGCTGTGTAATGTGCGGAGGAGTGCCATCTTGCATAAAAATGGTCCTACCGACACATCCATGCTGTCGAAAGCTTGGCATAATTTTGGTGAGCAAAAGACTCTCGTAGCGTTTACCAATGACGGTACAGGTAACAGAACCCTCAGGACCTATCTCCTCGAAAGAATATCGTCCTGCAATAAACGATGTCGTCAATCCAACCCACACAGATACCTAGAATGAATCAGTACCAGTTGACGTGAGAGTAGAATTTCCCTTGTCCCTTTTCTGCTATTCTGCGTATTGACATGTCCTTGGCGGTGGACAATGAACTGTATCTGTGCACAGACTGCTCCATAACTGTTCATTGTATAAATTCCATGCGACAAAGAAATTCTGTGACAAATGTTTGTCTTATTGGCAGGTCAGCATGGAGCAACTGCTGAATATGAGTTATTTTTATATGGATAGCAATGCAGGACGTTTCGCACCTTGCTCTCAGACATGCTCAAGATTTTGGAAATTCACTACGCACTACATGTTTGCACACCACCGCTCGACCTATGCAACGCTGCGGCCACATTTCCAGCTCCCTCTGGGATATTGTACTTCGACAGAACCTGCCTTTCAAAGTGTCGTAACCATTTTCTCCAGATCCTTGGCAGGCATCGACCACACCTCTTTTCTTACCCTTGGGTGTCCGGAACTTCTACTGAGCTACTGACGCAGAGTCAACCTTCTTGTAAAAGAGTCTTATCAGCTGATCCCGATCCTGCAGTGTGACAAATATTTGTTACTTTTTTGTTTACGTAGCGTTTCTACCATTCTTCGATAGTATCTGTTCTAATTTGACTTCATTCTGAGCAGTGGTTCTTTTCTTACAGTGTTTTGAAGCTGGAAATTTAATTACAGTAATCCTGTATTTCTGAGTTTTTTGAAACTGTAATACACTACTGGCCATTAAAACTGCTACACCACGAAAATGACGTACTACTGACGTGAAATTTAAGCGACTGGAAGAAGCTGTTGTGATATGCAAATGATTATCTTTTCAGAACATTGACAACGTTGGTGCCGGTGGTGACACCTACAACGTGCTGACATGAGGAAAGTTTCCAACCAATTTCTCATACTCAAACAGCAGTTGAACGGCGTTGCCTGGTGAAACTTTGCTGTGATGCCTCGTGGAAGGAGGAGAAATGCGTACCATCACGTTTCCGACTTTGATAAAAGTCGGATTGTTGCCTATCGCGATTGCGGTTTATCGTATCGCGCCATTGCTGCTCGCGTTGGTCGAGATCAAATGACTGTTAGGAGAATATGGAATCGGTGGGTTCAGGAGGATAATACGGAACGCTGTGCTGGATCCCAACGGCATCGTATCACTAGCAGTCGAAATGACAGGCATCTTATCCGCATGACTGTAACGGATGGTGCAGCCACGTCTAGATCCCTGAATCAACAGATGGGGACGTTTGCAAGACAACTACCATCTGCAGGAACAGTTCGACGACGTTTGCAGCAGCATGGACTATCAGCTCGGAAACCATGGCTGCGGTTAGGCTTGACGCTGCATCACAGACAGGAGCGCCTGCGATGGTGTACTCAACGACGAGCCTGGGTGCACGAATGGCAGAACGTCATTTTTTCGGATGAATACAGGATCTGTTTACAGCATTATGATGGTCGCATCCGTGTTTGGCGACATCGCGGTGAACGCACATTGGAAACGTGTATTCGTCATCGCCATACTGGCGTATCACCCGGCGTAATGGTATGGGGTGCCATTGGTTACACGTCTCTGTCACGTCTTGTTCGGATTGATGGCACTGTGAACAGTGGAGGTTGCATTTCAGATGTGTTACGACCCGTGGCTCTACCCTTCATTCGATGCCTGCGAAGCCTTACATTTCAGCAGGATAATGCACGACCGCATGTTGCAGGTCCTGTACGGGCCTTTCTGGATACAGAAAATGTTCGACTGCTGCCCTGGCCAGCACATTCTCCAGATCTCTCACCAATTGAAAACTTCTGGTCAATGGTGGCTGAGCAACTGGCTCGTCACAATACGCCAGTCACTACTCTTGATGAACTGTGGTATCGTGTTGAAGCTGCATGGGCAGCTGTACCTGTACATGCCATCCAAGCTCTGTTTGACTCAATGCCCAGGCGTATCGAGGCCGTCATTACGGCCAGAGGTGGTTGTTCTGGGTACTGATGTCTCAGGATCTATGCACCTAAATTGCGTGAGAATGTAATCACATGTCAGTTCTAGTATAATATATTTGTCCAACGAATACCCGTTTATGATCTGCATTTCTTCTTGGTGTAGCAATTTTAATGCCCAGTACTGTATTTACTCGCTAACTGAGAGACTAGGGGACGCGCCGCTGCCTAGATGGCGCGCACCCGCCTGGACAGCCCTGTGCGGCGTGTAGCGGCCGCGGCACGCCGCCTTTCCTTCCGAGAACAATTATCATTCAATACAATTGGTCATAAGTCTGCGGCAGCCGCAGCCGCGGCGGCCACTTTTATTTCGCGCACGTGGCAGCTACTTACCGGAACACCATCACAGCTGAGCTCGGCCGCGGCGCGTCTTAAATGCCGGCACACGTAACCTGTTGCCGCCCCAGCCTCGTAGCGTGTAGCTGCAGCGCGATGCACCGACTGGCGCGATCATCAAAGCTCCGTGTCACAATGAGATGCCATCTGAGGAGAAGCATGCGCATGAATCATGACACGTTTGTAATTACCCGCTCTCTAGTTGACTGAGGAGCGAAGCGGCGTGTGCCCACACAGACCAAGAAGGGTCATCGAACAGATGTACGCAACATAACTCTACATCGCTGACGTGAGTCGGTTGTAGAATCATGGAATAATAAAACCTATTCTTAGTGTGCACAATCTACGAGTCTGGTGACATACCATCAGATTTTCGGAAAAATATCATCCACACAATTCCAAATGCAGCAAGCGTACATAAGCGCGAGACCTATCGCATTATCATCTTAACAGTTGAAGCATACAAGTTGCTGGTGAGAGTAATATACAGAATAACGGAAAATGAAATTCAGCAGCTATTAGGTGATGATCAGTTCGGCTTTCGGAGAAGTAAAGGTACCTCAATGGCAGCTCTGACATTGTCATTGATAGTGGAGGGGAAGGCTTCACAAAAATCAAGGCACCTTCATACGATATGTCGAGCAAGAAAAAGCTTCGACAAAGTAGAAAGCTTGCAAGATTATCGAAATTATGAGAAAAATATGACTAATATATAAGGAAAGATAGATACTATGCCACATGTACCAAAACGAAGAGGGAGCACTAAAAATGAAATAATAAGAACGAAGTGCTCAGATAAAGGGTATATGCGGTATGGATTTAGTCTTTCGAACCTACACTTCATTCTGTACATACAATAAGCAATAACGAAAGAAAAGTTCATAGCTCACCCAGCTAGCTACTCGGTCTAACGCGCTGCTTCCTGAGCGGGAAGGCGTGCCGGTCCCCTACACGAATCCGCCCAGCGGATTAGTGTCGAGGTCTGGTGTGCTGGCCAGCCTGTGAATCGTTTTTAAGGCGGTTTTCCATATGCCTAGGCGAATACGGTCTGGGTCCCCTTAATCCACCTCAGTTACACTATGTCGGCGATTGCTGCGCAAACACTATATCCAAGTACATGTACACCATAATTACTCTACCACACAAACATTTGGAGTTACACTCGTCTTGTATGAGACGTTCCTGGGGAGAGGGGATCCACTGGCCAGCCGAACCGCACAATCACCCTGAGTTCGGTGTGGGGCGGCGGTGGTGTGGGTGGACTGCTGTGGCCTGTTGTGGAGCTGTATACCTCTGTGGGCTGCGGGGGGATGAAGCCTCTCTGTCATTTCTAAGTTCCTGGTTCAATGCACAATACACAATACACAAGGTTCAAGAGTGAAAGGATATCAGTGATTGTTCTAGCCTAGCCACAAGCGCTGGAACAAAGACAAAGAAAGCAAGAGCAAAGAAGACGGTGAGGCGACGTCAGCCAATAGCGCACTGACACGGACTGAACCACGACAGGAGCGCCCTCTACCCGAAGAGAATAAAAACGCCGCTCCTGCCAGCGTCGACCGGAGAGTATTCGCACAGGACTAGACGCCGCCTAGCAGAGAACGCTACGATAGCAGTTATTAGTGTTCCACAAAGCGTGTGACAACCTTGCACGAACATTGTATATAGCAAAGGACTCTGATTTATACTGCATGTCGCCCATCGCTTGCGACACGTTATTATAAATACAAGTTAAGTGTTTTCAAAACTTTTTTATTTTAATAAAAAGTATTGAAGTGACTTGCTTGAATTGTTCTTATAGTATTCCGAGAACGCAGAATCCTTTAGGCAACTGAATAACGATGAGTGGGCAGGACCCCACAATGATAACATTCGCTGATAACACAGCTATCCTGAGTTAAGGAAACTATCGAAACGCGTTGAATGGAATCAACAAGCTAATGAGAACAGATTATGGACTGGGAGTAAACCGAAGAAAGACGGAAGTAATGTAAAGTAGAAGAAATGAAGTTAGCAATAAACTTGATATCAAATCTTGGGACCACAATGTACACGAAGAAAGCTTGGAAGAAAATAACACATGCCGGATGATGCAAGGAGGACACAAGCAAACTAGTACAGGGAAAGAGGGAATTCCTGGTCGAGGGAAGTTTACTTGAATCAAACATCGTCCTTTTTTGAGGAAGAAATTTATAAGAATGTGCTCTTAGGGCCAACTACTTTATGGTAACGAATCATGGACAGTGGAAAAATTGGAACAGAAGCATCTGAGATGTGCTGCTATAGATGAATATTGAAAATTAGTTGGACTGATGAGAATTGTGAAGGTTTTGCACGAAGGCGGGATCAAAAATGGTTCAAATGGCTCTGAGCACTATGAGACTTTACTTCTGAGATTATCAGTCCCCTAGAACTTACAACTACTTAAACCTAGCTAACCTAAGGACATCACACACATCCATGCCCGAGGCAGGATTCGAACCTGTGACCGTAGCGGTCGAGCGGTTCCAGACTGTAGCCACATCGGCCGGCTTAAGGCGGGATCATATGGAAGACACTGACAAGAAGGAGCGTGAGCCTGACAGGACATGTGTTAAGAAATCAGGGAGGTACTAGAGGAAGCTGTAGAACGTAAAGTCTGTAGTGCAAGACAGGGATTGGAATACATCCAACAAATAATTGGGAAGTTAGTGTGAAAAAATGGTTCAAATGGCTCTGAGCGCTATGGGACTCAACTGCTGTGGTCATAAGTCCCCTAGAACTTAGAACTACTTAAACCTAACTAACCTAAGGACAGCACACAACACCCAGCCATCACGAGGCAGAGAAAATCCCTAACCCCGCCGGGAATCGAACCCGGGAACCCGGGCGTGGGAAGCGAGAACGCTACCGCACGACCACGAGATGCGGGCAGTTAGTGTGAAAGTATACTCGAAGATGACACGAGGAAAGAAATCTTTTAGGCCATATCGTATCAGTCAGAAGTCTCATTACTCAACAAAAAAGATTGTTTTGATACTGTGGTTCGGATGAATCAAGGCATTAAGGGATCTGATTAAAATCTCCTCGGAATACTAATTTGAACAACTTATTGACCTTACCTGTGATACGAGATTAGTATCTGACTGAATTTCAAATGTTTCGTCGCTGCTGTGCCGCGACACAATTAATGATTTGAGATTAAGATTACCATGGAATAAATATTCATTGTAGTTGAAAACTGCACACTACACAGACTCAGTAACAATAAAACGAGCATACTTTTGTATCAGCTCGCTCTATAGAATAAACTCTAGATCTCTGAATCCAAAACGTAATAAACTACATACTCCCAGTAACATTGCAGGGACTGCGCCTCGTAGTACTAACTTCCGTAACAGCTTCAGTTATAAATAAAGGAAAGGAAATAACCCTTGGGTGACCAAACTATGAACACGTCAGACCATCATGGATGCAATACAAATACTGACCAGAACCCATAAAACGAATATCCTGAGAATCCTTTCACTTACGAATTATTGAACCTGCACACATAAATAACAACGCCTTAAATAAAGCATGAGCTTATAAATGAAAGAAAGAAAAAACATTACAACTTCATACTTTTCTTAATTCGCGTGAAAACAACGGCTGGTTGATGACGCACTGCAGCGCCTTTTTGTTCTTAGCCCATTATTTCCCACTGCCCGACACTTCTCCATCAGGCTTCCGGGGACTAAATTCACCGTAATGCGAAGCTGGGTGGCGACTTTGAAATTCTTTTTCAGTTGTAACATGAAACAGACTTTTTTAAAGACAGATAAAGTTTTTCACTCTTCTCGTCCTTCTTGCATCACTGAGATTCTACGGTTCATTTTCTTCCTTCAATTAAAACCGTACGACGGCATAAAAGAGGTTTAGCTGGACCGTTATAGCCGGACAACAAAAATCTTCTCTCTAGGATTCAGAATGGATTCATCAAACAGCGATTTTGTGAAACTCAGTTCCCTCCGTTCGTTCACGACATCCAGAAGGCAGCACATAGTGGCACCCAACTTGGTCCTGGTTTCGTTGACTACTAGAAGACGTTCGATACAGACCTCCAGTCTCGGCCAGTGAACAAAATGTACAACCTTTGTTAAAATCGACCTGTTGGTACAGAGCTGCAGACGTTTGTACGACCTCCTGGCCGACGGTGATGCCGTGGCATTCAGGATTGTTATGTTGTTACTGTCTGACCATGTTCCGTATAATCACGTTATGTTACTGAAGTTCTCTTTGAAGATTCTTTCCAACGCCACAGAAAAAAAGAGTGTAGCTATACTGAAAATAAAAAGGTTGCTATTATAATCAGGTAGTTAGCACGAGAAAAATGTACTTTGCGGATCAGATACGTGTACCAGTCATTCATTGGACTGTTGCTGGTGGAGTCGAGGACAGGGAGTCTTCATGCCGCTCCAAAGCCAAACCCCTTGCTTGGAAGCAGACCAGTCCGAAAGCTTCTCGGGTTAGACACACATATTTAAGAATCCCAGTCACAATAAAGTATTTCATTATACAATCATGCATTTCAGCTCATTCTTAAGCACTCCCCTTTCTTGGAAGCAGGCTAATCAGAGAGCATCCAACACACAGATATTTAGATCCCCCAATCACAGCCCTGCACTTTGTTGCCGTTGAAATGAAACTGCGAAGCAGTATGTACCCCAGAGACGCCACGCTGTCAGCATCTGCAGCAACCTCATACAGCTTTGTCAACAGAACAAACACACATCTTTGTCAAGCCACGATTTGTCTAGGACCTTACAGACTTCACATCAGCTTGACACTGCTTCGTCAGCAGAATACACACATGCAGTTTTGTCAAGTCTCGTCTGACCTTCGTGACTTTGCAGAACCCACACAGTTTCATCAGTTGAACACACGCACACACACACACACACACACACACACACACACACACACACACAAACACAAACACAAACACGCAGCTTCGTTAAGTATCGAGTTTTCTGAGGCCTTCCTGACATCGCAAGAAACCTGACACAGCTTCGTTAGCAGAACATACGCACAGGTTTCTTACGTTCCAACTTCTCTCAGATCTTTCTGAATTTTGCGTAAGGTCTGCACGTGACTGTCTGAATGCAGCCACCCCTTACACATGAACTATGTGAAAGCTGTCACGTGGTACAGTCTAGATAATGCATGAAGGAGATGGAATATTCTGTTTGCCGTAGCGGATCAGACAGGTATGAAGGCTTGAGGTTGAAGCTCACCCTTGTGTCCGATGTAATAGTAGCAGCAGTAGTTGTCGTAGTTTCACTCAACCGTAGATCTCTTTTACAAGAATACTGGAATATCTTGCTATTACAATTTATATAAAAAAATACAGTAATTCACATATACAGACATTTGCATACTTACAGGTTTAGTATGAAAATTGTAAGATTTCCTGCCATTATTATATACCCTCAGAATTTATTATAATTCAAATGGTCAGGATGAAGAGGGTACTGAAATGAAATATTGATCGTTTCAGACTTAGTTTACTGCAAATCCAACACCTGCATTCAGAGAATTACCACATAAACCAAATTTTTAAAAAAAGAAAAAAAACCAGACAGGTGATGTTGATAGCTGGAGAAATTATTAAAGAGGAACGGGATCAAACTAAAACGATGCTTTCCTCAAGGTAATAGCAACAATGCTTTTTGACTATATGTGAGGCATTGACCGAGATTGTGAACCACTAGCTAAACATCAATACGACGTAGGTTGGTCGAAATTCAGGACTGTAGGTAAGATGGACTCGCCGCAGTTAAACCGATGACCTCGCCGTTTGGTCTCTTCCACCAAATCAACCCAACCGCTGCAGTTAAGACTAAGTCCTCAGACATAGATTGCTAATAGGTCCCGGCTGCCGAGATGCTCTCCACTGAACTGCCCAAATGGTGATGTGAAGATTTAATGTGTAGATTCACAACTGCAAAGGCCGCAACTGGCATACTCTCGAGCAGGGATGTGCAGAGAATCACGACTGGCTCACCGAAAAACCCAAGACTGCCCTCTGTGTTGGCTCTCCGCCAATATGCTGAGTGTACAGGGTACCTTGGCCGATTTCCCCAGACAATCCTCTACGGAGGACATCCACTGAATGCCACGATAATCTCTCCTCTGTTCCCTCCTTGACACCAAATCCACTTGGAGACGCCAAAAATTGTCCCTTCTAATGGCCAAGCTGCCCGCACAAAGTGCGCCAAGGGAGTGTCTACAACACAGCGCCAGAACTACCATCTAAACACAGAATAGCGGTATTCCTCCAATGAGAAAGCTGGCCACCAGAACCTATACTCTTCTCCATATCAGATAAACGGATGTGCATTCCACACCTGTGGCGGACAGTTCTGTCCATCCCACAGTAAATCATACACCTCGGCGTACATGTGTCGGTCATACACCTAAGGTGGACAAACGCCTCCGGGATACAGACCACTGGCCATTGTCCTGTTGAAGTTTGGGCCACCCTCCTGGGCCGACATTATGGCGAGATGCCACTGACTACACTCACCAGTGAAACGGTCGCACTTTTTTAGACGCCTGGGTACTTTCCTGAAAGAGCTTGGGGGTGACTCTTCGACTTCTACCATGCTGCCCATGTCTGCTAACCGTCCTCTCCTACATAGAAAAAATCTATTGCCACAACTGTAGTATTATTGCTAGCGGCAAACAAATTCTGTCCTTCCCTGTCATACCTACAATTACTCGCTTTGATGGCTCGCTACGCAGCTGAGATGGTTGCATTGTCTCTGCAGGGATTACATAACTAATAACGGGTGAAAGATGGCGTGCCCAAATGGTCCCAAACTTTCACAGAGATAGAACAGGCAGTCAGCCACATCGTTATAGTAGGAACCATCCTGCAATTTCCCTGAAGTTACTTAGGAAACCACGAAAAACCAAAATTAAGATAAAGATTGGAGACTCCATCCTCCCAAACACAAGGCCAGTCTATTTAAATCGTGCTGCCTCACATGGTTTATCATCAATGTACAACACTGTTTTAAAAATAAGTTAGTTAAAAATGTAAAAGCTAATCCTACGTTGTTCATTTATTTCCGAGTCCCAGTCACTGCACACACTACACACACACTGTTTCATAACACTACACTCACTACAGGACAATTCTATGTTTATTTTTTCTTGGTAAATGCAAGTTCACTCTGAACCTTGTTCCATGGTCATGGACAAAGTTGTTTATGCAGTACCTATCAATGTCATTTGTAATGTGTACATCTGGCTGGTAAACATACTAACACGGTGTTGTTAAAATCATCGGCGTTTTGAACAGATCTCTTGAATAAACTCGTCTACTATTTTGTATTTGATTATTATTCTTATGGCCCTTTCTACATTTTGAAAATTGTTTTCGTATTTTGCGTCTTTATTCCCCAGAAAAGAATGTTGTGGCTAAGGAGTGAGTGTACGTACGTATAGCACGTAACTAAAAGGCACTGACTCTTACACACTGATGACAGGTCTCTAAAGGCATAACATGGTGGTAAATGTAAGTGTCATGTGGCTAGGGCCTTCCGTCGGGTAGACCGTTCGTCTGTTGCAAGTCTTTCGAGTTGACGCCACTTTGGCGACTTGCGTGTCGATGGGGATGAAATGACAATGATTAGGACAACACAACACCCAGTCCCTGAGCGGAGAAAATCTCCGACCCAGCCAGGAATCGAACCTGGGCCGTTACGTATGACATTCCGTCGTGCTGACCACTCAGCTACCAGGGGTGGTGACATTCTGTTTGTAAGTACCTTTATGAATTCACACTACTTCAACTAAGAATCAATATTCAGTCCTAGAAATTTTGCAGTTACACCGTCTATAGAGGTATCATCTACATTCAATTTAACACTGTCATTTTCCTCTTCAACCCGAAATTATTCATGGAATTAATATTCTTTATGTTCACAGTCACTTTTTTAAATGTGTCTCATAATTCATTCTATTGTATTTCGTAACTGTGACAGCAGGCCAATGTGCCAGTAATTATCTGTGTCTACTGTATTACCTCTCTTTAGCAGAGGTAGAACACTTGTCCGTTTGAAATCCTCTGGAAATATTTCTGATGAAGGAGCCATTTATTATGATTGTTAAAGAAAGATGTATATACCCTAACCATTGTTCCGGTACACACACTCATACCTTATATAGTAGAACAGATATTTATTTTTTAGTTTTTGTACAGTTTTACTGCATTCATAGTTTGTGGTTGGTTGTAACATCATTGTACGTAGTGCGTAATTATTTACATAGTTATATTTCTGCTTGGAATTTTTTTTTTGTAATTTCTCTGCAGTACTTGAAAAATATTCATTCTTATAGAGTGCTACCTGGTGTAGATCATTTATTATTTTATCACCCCCCCCCATGATCAACATATTATTATGCTTTTGTCTCTCCACTTCCTTAAGACATCTCAACCTGCTTTGCTTTTATTCTCGGCACTGTACGATATTTCGTCATTAAATGACTTATTTGCAGTCAGACCCTTCTTAGAAGTCTTTTCGTACCTAGGGCAGTAATTTAAGTACTATGGCTCTTTATGACTCCTTTTAGAGGAAATGATGTACAACTTACTACCTGCTGTTATCTGCTTTATTTTGGGAGACAATGATATTGATAGGGTACTTTTGGAAATGTCTTTTCAAAGTTCTATTTAAATAATGTTGAGAAGTTAAGGAATTTCGTATTTACATTGGTTTTCCTACACACTTCGTATCAATTTTTATTTCCTAGTTCATTTGCTTCCGAAGAAAATTTGACTTCACATGGGTTCTGCCTTCACCCAAGACAATGTTTTCTCCTTTTTCCCCAGCCACGTTTCGCTGAAGTTACAGCATAAACATTGGGTATTTTATTCTGTCTCTATTAGATAACAGTAAATTGCTCTTTACCGTTTGTACATACAAAAATTTCAGTTTTAAGAAATGTATCATATTCACAAATTTGTATACTTTTTGTATATACCTTATTACCAAATGCTGTGGTTCTTGTGATTTCCTTTATTTTGCATAGCAGTTGTGTTTCTTTCAAAATATGTCATCTGCAAGCACGGAGAACTTAATACAGAGATAATCAGTAGTTCTGCATTCGGGCTCCCTGGTTGGTACAGGTAAAAGTCAAAGACTAAACTTACCTGATGTCTGACAATTACGTTTGCGACAGAGTCAGTATCAATGCACAACGAATGATTATTATAATAAAGGTCGCATGCTTGCTGCATGACTTAATGTCACATTTATATTAATGCAGAAAATTCACACATTGTTGATTCATTGTCATTCATAAATTTTCCAAGTAACGAATTCGTACATTTTGCCCCATGGCTGCAGATGACAAACTGTGAAGGAAAAACAACTGCAATGCAAATTACAGAAAACCAAAAAAAAGATAGCATGTGTTAACAAAGCATACATAAAAAAATTGTCTGTTATCAAATTTTTGAATACATTTCTTAATAAATGAAATTCCTATTTGTAAAAGTAGTAAAGACCAATTTTTCCTGTTATTTAATCGAAATAAAATAAAAATATACACTGATGATGCTATAACTTCAGAGAATCATGTCCGAGCAGAAAAGAAACATTATTTGGCTGAGGATGGAACACATCCAAAAACAAATTTCATCTAAACAGATGGAATGTTATGGAATATTTCATTGTCATATAGATTCCAATCACATTATCATAACACTTCTACAGTGCAAATTTATAATGCACCTATAAATAGTGGTGAGAGTATCAGTTTTATATTACGATTAGCTGGAGGACGTGGTTGGAGAGTGGGTTTGTTTGCGACTGAGCGACGGTTGGACTGAAACAAATTTATTTATTCCAATCATTTTCTTCTATTTTTCACAGCTCACATTTCTTTGGTAACTAGTCCAGATCCGACGTCAATTTGGAACACCTGACTTCCTACGAGAGACCCCGGCTCCAGACGTCAGAACTTGACCCAACTCCCTCAGTGCGGCGTCAGTGACAAAGATGGCGCGAACCCCGGATCCGCTGTTGGTGCAATACAAATGGAAATTTGAAGTTCTCTTTGAAACGTCCACTCAGAAAAATTATACATGACTGTGCTTAAACTGACACACAATATTTTTTAGCGCAACGCAATCCGACTTTCAATAATCCCTACAAGAGAATGGCCCTGACTAAATTAACCTATACGTTTCACAATTCACTTACCTCACAAAAATCTTCGTTACTCGAACTACTGCAATACAGCGAGCGCCACTACTGCCAGCTAAATAAAAGATTCAGACTACTGAAGGCACTAACTACTGATAGGCATAGTTAGCAAAAGAAAGATTTTGATAGAGAACAAACAATGTATTTGCCTTAATAGTGTTCAAAAGCCATAATATATATATCAGTGCATGATATCCAATATTACAAATTTACTCTTTCTGATGGACACACGTCCAGATCGTCCGCTCTCAAAATTCCACCATCTCTCTCCCTACATCCACCACTGCTGGCGGCTCACCTCCAACTGCGCAACGCTAGGCGCTGTTAACAGCCAACTGCCCAACACTACAATAGCAAATTCCAACAATGCCACAGACTGCACACAGCACAGTCAGTGATTTTCATACAGAGCGCTACGTGGCGGTGGCGTTGAAAGGGTCCTGTAGCCAACTTTCATTAGTCCGGTAGCCCATTTTCATTACCATTTCTCTTTCTTTTTCTTGTTTCTCTATTCTCTTTACTCTCATAGTAGTGTGATTGAATGAATGTGGTTGTGTGACACGTTGCTAGACGGTGGCGTAGTCTGCTGCAGAAAGTCTGCGATAGTCGTACAGATTCAGCAGCAGTTGCACAGAATAGCCAACTCTCGTAGTGGTCAAGTCGGCAAAGAGGTTTCCGCTACTTGTGAGAAATCCACCTGCGTTAGGTTGGTGGCGGAAATGGCATCTTGGGGTTTTCCGGTCCACGCGGAGTGTGGAAGAGGCTGGAGAAGCGGGAGGCAGTCTGCCGCCGGTACGGGAAGCGTCCACAGCTGTGCTCCAGTCAAAGAAGGGTGAGTTAGACTGACCGCGTGGCGCGTTGTTACTTGGCGAGGGGAGAGCTGTTAGCCTTTGGTCTCGCTTTTCAAATCTGGAAGATTGCTTTGCCTTGTCGCAGCAAGGAATGCAAAACTTTGGCAGATTTTTCTTTTAGCAAATTTCTGTAGCAGACTTGGATTCGCCGGAAGAGCGCCACACAAAGGTGTCGATAAGAAGTGAGCACTCGCATCTGTATGAATGTCTGTTTGCCTTCAGCTGTGCCTGTATAAGCTTTCACCTTTCTAAATATTTAGAGCCTTGCCTTCTCGTAAATTTTCCTTACTTTCCGTGTCTTTCGTCCGTGGAGAGCCAACCACGTGGTAGAACATTATAGTTGTTGGGCTACCGGCATCACTAACTGTCCGATCGCATGTTTGTTTTAGAAAATGTTAACATGATTGTATGATGTGCTATTGTTGGAATTTGGCACTATACCTAGAAATTGTGCCTCCACAAACCACATGTTATCAGGAATCGTGTACATGCCTCACATCCTTAGTTTAGGAATAAATGATTTTATCTACAATTTTCTCTTGTGTTCTGAGATTAGGTTTTTGCGCCTAAGCCACTCACCTCGTAGCTTTCCCATTAGCACATCCAATGCGTTTCCTTATGCACAGGTCCAGTTATTAGTCTCCACTTGTATTTTATAACAAATGCTTTAGATTAACTCATATTTTCAGGTGTGTTGCTGGGAGCTGATCTTATGCAGTGTTCATGCATTTTCTATTTTATTTTAAATGTTTGACTGTCGTGAACAGCGCACGGGCAATACTATTAATTACATCGTATCCGCTGTGAGCGACCTCACAACGTATGCATTTTTGTGAGTTTTTGGTCTGTGATCAAATTAATTTATTTTCCGACTCGACCAAATCTTTGATTAGTTGTATGGTTTGAGTCGGTGGCGACCCTATTCTTCTCACGTTGATTTCATAAGCAATAAGTATTTCCATTCCCAATAATAAGGAATAACCCGTAGAAACGTGGTTAGTGACAGCGTTACCAATATAAGAACCTAAACAGCCTACTTACATAGCCCCCATGCTCCCCACAAAAAATTTTACAAGTTGTTTTGGGCACTGGGCAATACATATTTGTTAAAAATTTTTCACAATTACAATAACACAGAAATCAAATGCACACACTTATTGATACAATGTTGGTCAAAAGCTAAAATTTTCTCACAGTCCATAAAGACAGTCCTGATCGTTTATTATAGTAAAATTGCAGTGTTTTTCTCAAAGTCTGAGCAGTAAAAGAAAATGCACACGGAAGTAGTGGATTTCCATGCAGTCTTGAAGAAGTAGTGTTGCCCTTCCAACGGAAAGACAGTGCTGACTCTTGACATGCAGACAGGTAATGGGCCACAACAGAGCCAGCTCACAGCAGAGTCAGTCGAAGTTCAAGAATATTGGTAGGTAGGTCATCACAGAGCAGACCACTGTAGTCTTGTTAGAGATTACGGTATTGGTGGGCCACCAGAGGTGCAGACCCACTGCCGTCCTTGTAGAAATAATGGTATTGGTGGGCCATCAAAGATGCAGACCCACTGTAGTCCTTGTAGAAATAATGGTATTGGTGGGCCATCAAAGATGCAGACCCACTGTAGTCCTTGCAGAGATGGCCAGCAGCCATCTGTTGCAACTGTGCAGGTGCACAATCGAAGAGTCTTGCGGACAGTATAGCAAGTCCATAAACCACCACTCGTGCACTCACAAAAAATTTTTTTTTGACACATCATTAGAACCAGCAATGCTGTTAACCAGTCCCTTGCTGAATTATTAAGACACGTGCAAGCACTAACAGTCCCAACTTCTCACATACTGTGCATATATCATGACCAACAGAAACGTGTGCAGTGAAATGATACTTAATTTGAAGAACTGGTGTCTATACAATTGTAAATTTATAACATAAGAATACAATTACAAAGGTACAAAATACATCATTAAAGAACATAACAGTACAGATAACATTTGTAGTAACACAGGCTTTACAAAAGAATAGAAATAAACATATGCATCAGTGTTACGGGAATTACGACATAAGTAAATATATAAAATAATGAGAACAGTTTTCGAAACATTAATTCCACACATGAGCATTAAAACAGAACAGAATAAATAATGTCTAAACATCATTACAAAGAAAATAACATATTATAAATGCAAATTATATTTGAGGATAACAGTATTCCTCATCACAGTGAATGTAGCATAGTACTAGAATAATTCTACAACATAAATCTTATTAGCTAAACACATAAAGACAGGAAAAACACAAATACACAAGAGTACACAAACACATAGCAGAGTAACACAGGAGGAAAGGACAGGGTTTGTTTTCAGTGTAACATTTGGTACCGCAGTCCAACCTAAAACTTCATTCCATAGATCTTTCGTCTTATTTCAACATTTGTTTCCACCCAAAAAATCCTATCCAAGCATGCTTTCTGTATTCATATGTTCACATATTTCTTACCTCATTATTTATTTTCCATTATCTTACCTCATCATTTATTTCCAAGAAAATCCTACCTAAACCTGTTGTCCCTAAACACTACTTTTTTGTTCATATCCTCTTTCAAAATACTTTTTTGGCCAAAACATTTTCTTATAGCTACTCAATGCATTTCTTCCAATTCATCACAACTCGTTCTCTTATATAGCTTACCCCATATTAAGCTAACTTAAATCTACTGATCTCAGATGCTAAACTAAGGGACGAGGTAATGCAGCAGCACAAAACAATTAACACAAACAGCAATGACAAAAAAGTGGATATTGGTAAAGCAAGCAGCAGTATAGCAAAGCAAATGCAACATTACAAATAATATAAGGCAACGTGCAGCAAATAAGAAAAATAAATCAGTAGTAAAACTGGCTTAACAGAGTAATACAAAGTGAAATTCAGTAGCACTATGCCCGGCAAACAGCAGCAGCGAATGTAGTAACTTATATCTAAACATGACAAACCCACAAGCAGAAAAAATAGTACACTAAAGACAACAATGCATATAAGGGAAGTGTCTATTCACATTTTAATGTCTATTTAACTAAAGTGGTGCACCACAAAAACTTATTCTACAAAAATTACCAAATACTTGAAAAGAAAATTATATATGCAGTTACTTTTATTGGTGCCTTCTTGTTGATCTTTCCTTTCCAAGTGACACTTTTTCGAAGAATGTGGATCATAAAATTATTATTTAATAGATCTGTTGACAGAAAGTGTTCACATTAGCAAATGCATTTAATTTTATTTTATATAACCAATGCTGCAACACAGCTGGAAACCAGATGTCAAATGAAATAAGCAACTATGTAAAGAAAAGCTTAAAAACATCATTCAATAGCCATGTGGCATTTCATAAGTCATTAGAAATTCTCTTAATTCTCGTAGAAAGACACTTGTCACAATCAGGTGTGCAGATGTAAGAATATTTCCCATCAACTCATAAGCATATCAGCAAGTAGCACAAAGTATGTGCTCCACAGTATATTCATATGTTTCCAAGTAATAGCGTGTCATATTTGCGATGCTTTCTACAAAGGAATGTCAATAGCAAGGTTAATAGCCTCTTTTTTCTCCAACTAATGGCTTTTTCTCCAGGCGGCTGGCACAGCTGGCCACTCACAATCCATTAGATCACGGTCACTTGGCTTTCTTACCGAAATATTTACGACAGCAGTTTGTACTACAGTGACATTCTCATATAAAAAATTTCACAGGTCGAGAAATCTCGTTACAAATGTGTAGAAACGAAATCCTATAAATATAACAGTGTCCAAAAAATTTTCGTCGGCATTGTAATACATTCACGCATTTACAGACATTTCATAACTCTTAAAGTACGATTCTTGGTTTACAACATCCTTTTTCACAAATCAGCGTCCCTGACCACTACACATTATTCCTTACCTTATTACACATATACATATTCCTCGACATTCTTCAATATTTCATCATTATAAATATGTAGCATAATCAAATTCCTCATATAGCATCAGCTTATTGATCATAAACATACCTAAACAGCAAAATACACATCTTCGTCATAAAAATAACATCATAATACCTCAGTCAAATCTCAAAAACGTCGTAGCTTCCTCCAATAATTTCAAAACCTAAAAAAATTCTCTGCTCATTGCAATAGTGTCATCTACCTCAAACGTACTTTAAAAATCATGATCCCACACCAAATACATCATTCAAAGCTCTCATAGTATCACAATGGTTCCAAAAAAAAAAAAAAATATGAACAGTTCACAAAGTAAAGGCAAAATACAATTTCATAAGTGTGAAATTATCTAACTGTGTAACTGCATAAACATGTGTCACTGACATAGTAAAATAATTTTTGTTTCTCTGTTAAATAATCAGATAGCTGTGTAATTCAGTGTTAGAGAAATATGATACCGATGTGTAAAGTTGTATAAGCAAATACCATATTAGCTAGGGCTCCTTGTGCTTGCCAAACACATGGTACACAAAGTAAGCGTGTACCCCCCTGAGGATTAATGTAATTATAACCTCAGGTGTTACAGATTACAGCAATGGAATGAAATGTATCACGGAAAACCTTTGTATCATTGTAATTCAAAAATCTTTAAAAATAAATGTTTTAAGTACAAAATTAATCACTCAAATGCGTGGCCTGTAGCGCTAAATGTGAGTCTTGCTGTAAGATAATTCTGTGGAACTGTCGTAGTTATCGTCCTCTGTAAGCAAAGTTCTGCTGAAGTCAATGTACTCACCTCCTCATAAACAAAAGTGAAATGCTTTGCGTATAGATATCTTAGTTATTACGCTTATTGCCGTGATGAAGAAAGTACTGCGCTGTAACGTACTGTTGTGCTACGGAAAAGGCTGTTTCATTGTAGCTATACCACAAAAGTTAGTACTAAAACATGTTTTACGTTCCAGAAGAATTCAGAAAAACTGTGCAGAGATAAAACAGATACACCATAAAGGCAACAATGTAAATTGTGTCACACATTAGTAGCGTCGTGATATAATCGTGTAGCTATCAAATAAACTAACCACTGTGTCACCTGGTCTCGCTCAGAAAGCACTTTAAATCCATAATGTATTTTCAAGTAAACCAAAATGTTGCATTAAAATCTCATTAGCAGTACTGGTATATGTTCTAAGTATGTAAGCCTTATAGTCGTTATGTAATCGTGCAACTAAGAAGCAAGAATGTACACACAATAATACTGTGTCGTCTGTTCACTATAACAATGCATTTATAATTACTTGTCTAAATAAGTTCCCTTGGTTCTTGAGTGGATAGTTAACTTTAGAACATAGTTGCATGTTAACAGTTTCTAAGAGTGACAAAGATTACTAGTGACGTGAAGTGAAAAATTTTATAGCAAAGACTAAGTTAAAAAGCAGATTATCTCTCAAGAAACGGCCTTACATGTGAAATGTGGTGCAAGCCTTTACTCTTCATAGTATTCAGAGTCTCAACTTGAACGCAATTATCATGCTGTATATGGTACATCGGTGAAGAATGCTCAAATTTTTCTCAAGGTTAGCGTCTATGTTATTTTTCTCTGAGCCAGCCGGCGCATGTGGCTGCATGCGGTTCGAGTCATTGTCTGCTATCTCTTTGTTGGCCTGCGTCGTTATTGGGATTAGGAGACCTAATTTCTACAAATTCACCTTGCCGAGAGGGCCCTGCCCTGTTTGGATCACGCCAGTTCTGTTTAAATTCTGGTCTGTCGTTACGATTATATCGTCTGTCATCATGTCGGTAATTTCTGTAATTAATTTCTTGTCGGTCACGTGGTGGAGAACTTCTCCTTGAGCTGTAACTGCATGGAGGACCGTTGTGTCTGAAGTTATTCTGTCTCCCTTGATAATAATTGTTTTGGTTCCCATATTGTCTGTGTCTGTCGTTATCTCTGTCATATTCACTACTACAGAAATGCGATCTTCCTCTGTAACTATTATTCTGCCAACGGTTGTCATAAGGGTGGTGTCTGTTTTGGTCACGATTGTGAGAATAGCCTTGTCGTGTCCAGTTATTATTTCTTTCATCGCGGAATTGTGACAGATGTGACCTGCAATTGTTGTGCTCCTTTTTTCGCATTCCGCGATTGTCAGTGTCAATTTCCAATTCTTGTAAGAGTCCCTGAAAAGCTTCAATGTCGTCTTTGCAACGTCCTGCCAAAATAATATGTCGTAAATGTTCAGGCAATTTGATTAAGCAAATGCAGATGAGTTCTGAGGGGCTGTATGGGTATGACAGGTACTGATTATTGTGCAACATGTCTTCAAAATATTTCACAAGACTGGAAAATTCAGAAATGATTCATCATTATGATGCTATGTTTTACTCGGTCTTGTGTAGCTTGAGACTAACATGCTGAGAGGAAGGCATGATAAAATTCTCCTTCACTGTGGCAATCGTGAATGACTGATCGCATTCTTAGAGCTGGTTCATTGTCTAAATAGTCACACATAAATTCTAATCTGTGCTCTAATGACCAGTTGGGAGGAAAACAATGAGAGAATTGATGAAGTCACGCTTGTGGATGAATGTTGTTGCCGGAATTCTTAAATGTTTTGAATTTACGTGTAGTAATAAACAGCTTATAGTCAAAATCATCATGTCGGCAAGTCGCATATCAGTCATTGTTACTTCGTTTCGGCGGTTCCATCTCAAAATTCGGTGTACCTTGCCAATTTCTTTCATAAGTTCCGAAGTGCCCTGTGTTATTATTTTGTGGCTGTTCCGTATTTCTATGTGCCTCTTCTCGTATTGGATCGCGAGTGTCCTCTGAAATATGTAATTCTTGTACTACCTGCGTCAACTGATCTTGCATTTCCCGGATTTCTCTTTTGTACTGTGTATTGATTTGATTTTGATTTTGTTTGAATTTTCTAATTTGTTCATACTCTTCTGTGTCAGTGAAGGCTACGGGTCTTGTGTCATTCAGATCATCATCTACCTTTGAAGATAAGTTAGTGAACTGATCCGAAAGTTCGGCTACTTTCTCTGATAGTGAACAGATTTCCTCAGTGTGATTTTCTGAACCAAGTTTCAGAGTGTCAATTTGTGTTGAAATCGTATCTACTGTGTCCTTTAAGTTTTCCTGAGTTTCTGCAAGTTGCGTAACCGAATCGGTAGATGCAACTGAGTCAATTTTAGCTTGCAAGGAGTCGTGATTTTCATGAACAATAGTTTGCAGTTCTTTTATGGTTGCTTCGTGATTCTGTAATGCATTTTCATGACGTGAAAAAATAGGTTGAAAATGATCACAAATTTGTGTTTTTACGTCATTACAAACTTTTTTACATTTCGATTCGATTTTAAGTAACTCAGCAGTTAAACCTTCACGTGTTTGTTCAAGCGTTTGTTCTAATGAGTCTAACTTTTGAAGCTGTTGCTGTGTTTGTCTCTGATTTTGTTCCATCGTGTCTAACTTTTGAAGATTTTTTCCCATTTGTTTGTGATCTTGTTCAAGCGTTGTGTCTAACTTTTGTAGCCTTTGTCCCATTTGTTGCATTAACTGTAATAACAATGCACTGGTGTCTGAAGCATGTTCCTCAGTGCTATTCGGCAGTGCATTTGAACCGGCAATATTCGCATTTTGAAAAGCAGAAAATGTGTCTTATTTGAGCAAAACGGTGAGGATGCAAAACCTGAATCTACAGTATTTGCAAGATCGTGTCCTGTCATTCCCGATTCCTGAGGCGAGCTATTGCCGACCGGTCGATCGATAATGCATCCCTGTTCACTAATTGCTTCACTGTCTACAACATTATTTGCAGCCCACTCCATTTCCCTGTGCACAGTTACCAAATTACTACTTTGAACATTAGTTAATTCATTACATGGTGGCGCTAACACACTGCTTTCGTCTTCACTGTCATTCCTTAGTTTACTTTGGAGCCTAGTATTACGTTTTTCACACGCCATTATTGTCACAATATTTCACACAATAACACAGAAAAGCACAATTTGAAGAGCAAAATAAGAAAAAAACATTAGCATAGCACTGAAAATAATATCTAGTTAATTGCAAGCACAGCTGTGAAATACTTGGTGCAAATCTGCATGCATGCCACAACTGTTTTACTGTAGAACAATGAAAAACTACAACTACAAAGAAGATTCTCTCTGCGATTACGCGCTAGCAATAAACAATAGCCACACTAATTACACAAACTACAAGAAAAAATCAGAAGATTCCAGAGAGGTATCCTCGGCTAAGGGTTGCCATATGAAACGTCCCCTTAGAAAATTTATACACGACAGTGCTGAAACTGACACACATTATTTTTTAGCGAAACGCAATCTGACTTTCAATAATCCCTACAAGAGAATGGCCCTGACTAAATTAACCTATACGTTTCACAATTCACTTACCTCACAAAAATCTTCGTTACTCGAACTACTGCAATACAGCGAGCGCCACTACTGCCAGCTAAATAAAAGATTCATACTACTGAAGGCACTAACTACTGATAGGCATAGTTAGCAAAAGAAAGATTTTGATAGAGAACAAACAATGTATTTGCCTTAATAGTGTTCAAAAGCCATAATATATATATCAGTGCATGATATCCAATATTACAAATTTACTCTTTCTGATGGACACATGTCCAGATCGTCCGCTCTCAAAATTCCACCATCTCTCTCCGCACATCCACCACTGCGCAACGCTAGGCGCTGTTAACAGCCAACTGCCCAACACTACAATAGCAAATTCCAACAATGCCACCTAGCCACAGACTGCACACAGCACAACCAGTGATTTTCCTACAGAGCGCTACGTGGCGGTGGCGTTACCAGTATAAGAACCTAAACAGCCTACTTGCATCTTATTCTGAAATGTAGATCTTAATAACTATCGTAATGTCACAAAAACATTCAGTCTAGCAATGATCTAATGACTTGCATAGAAAGGCATTAAATGAAGTCCTCAAATATTAAAATCCCGACCTAAATGAATATTAAATGAGAAGACCACAACGAGATTTACAAACAATCAAAGCAGTTACGCTCATAACGCAGATATTTCCGCGTAACCGGTTATTAATAATGGTTTCATACATTAGTGGACAGAGTAGCAGCCAGTCATTTAGGTACATCGAGACTGCCCCTTAAGCTAGACCGTTCTCTTAGTGTTCGTTAACTTTATTCACAATGACGTCACAACGTGGCAATAGCCATTTATCAGACGTAATCTCTGAACTATTGGGTGATAGCCCTCTAATGTTAATCGACATTAGCCATAGCTCAGTTTGTTTTGAGGTTAGGGAGTGGACTTAACCCTTTACAACTAGACAGATATTAGCTTGATCAACAACAATAGAACACTTGCTTACAACGGTAGCCTTACTAATATCTCCCTACGATAATTTATCAGTAAAAGAAATACACTCCTGGAAATTGAAATAAGAACACCGTAAATTCATTGTTCCAGGAAGGGGAAACTTTATTGACACATTCCTGGGATCAGATACATCACATGATCACACTGACAGAACCACAGGCACATAGACACAGGCAACAGAGCATGCACAATGTCGGCACTAGTACAGTGTATATCCACCTTTCGCAGCAATGCAGCTGCTAGTCTCCCATGGAGACGATCGTAGAGATGCTGGATGTAGTCCTGTGGAACGGCTTGCCATGCCATTTCCACCTGGCGCCTCAGTTGGACCAGCGTTCGTGCTGGACGTGCAGACCGCGTGAGACGCCGCTTCATCCAGTCCCAAACATGCTCAATGGGGGACAGATCCGGAGATCTTGCTGGCCAGGGTAGTTGACTTACACCTTCTAGAGCACGTTGGGTGGCACGGGATACATGCGGACGTGCATTGTCCTGTTGGAACAGCAAGTTCCCTTGCCGGTCTAGGAATGGTAGAACGATGGGTTCGATGACGGTTTGGATGTACCGTGCACTATTCAGTGTCCCCTCGACGATCGCCAGTGGTGTACGGCCAGTGTAGGAGATCGCTCCCCACACCATGATGCCGGGTGTTGGCCCTGTGTGCCTCGGTCGTATGCAATCCTGATTGTGGCGCTCACCTGCACGGCGCCAAACACGCATACGACCATCATTGGCACCAAGGCAGAAGCGACTCTCATCGCTGAAGACGACACGTCTCCATTCGTCCCTCCATTCACGCCTGTCGCGACACCACTGGAGGTGGGCTGCACGATGTTGGGGCGTGAGCGGAAGACGGCCTAACGGTGTGCGGGACCGTAGCACAGCTTCATGGAGACGGTTGCGAATGGTCCTCGCCGATACCCCAGGAGCAACAGTGTCCCTAATTTGCTGGGAAGTGGCGGTGCGGTCCCCTACGGCACTGCGTAGGATCCTACGGTCTTGGCGTGCATCCGTGCGTCGCTGCGGTCCGGTCCCAGGTCGACGGGCACGTGCACCTTCCGCCGACCACTGGCGACAACATCGATGTACTGTGGAGACCTCACGCCCCACGTGTTGAGCAATTCGGCGGTACGTCCACCCGGCCTCTCGCATGCCCACTATACGCCCTCGCTCAAAGTCCGTCAACTGCACATACGGTTCACGTCCACGCTGTCGCGGCATGCTACCAGTGTTAAAGACTGCGATGGAGCTCCGTATGCCACGGCAAACTGGCTGACACTGACGGCGGCGGTGCACAAATGCTGCGCAGCTGGCGCCATTCGACGGCCAACACCGCGGTTCCTGGTGTGTCCGCTGTGCCGTGCGTGTGGTCATTGCTTGTACAGCCCTCTCGCAGTGTCCGGAGCAAGTATGGTGGGTCTGACACACCGGTGTCAATGTGTTCTTTTTTCCATTTCCACGAGTGTATAACAGCTGTAGCTGGAAAATTTTTCTGTTGGGTGGTCAAGATAGCCACTTAACAAGGAGGCAACGCAAGCAAGTACATCGATCCTTTTAAGTAACAGACGCGAACCAGAAACAATCGCATGTGTAATTAACTTTTTATACCTGGGATTCACAGCCATGTAGAACTTTATAAAAGACATTATATTTACGCCAGTGACTGTAACACTTTCTTTATTTCACGGTTGCAATTTCGGTCTTAGGCCATTATCAAGTGCGGATTTTTGTGGCTTTACACCATGCCAACTAAAAATGTGTCAGCTCATTTTAAGTTGACATGGAGTAAAGCCACAAAAATCAGCACTTGATAGCGGCCTAAGGCCGAAATTGCAATCGGAAAATAAAGAAAGTGTTACAGTCACTGGCGTAAATATGATGTCTTTTATAAATTCGCACTTGTGTATAATAAATAGATCCAGCAGGATTAAGAAAGGTTCACGCACCACCGCCAACAAGGATATCGTTCCTTACAACGAACCAAAACGCATAACAGCAAAATTCAAGCCAAACTCTAATCAACTCCACCTACGACTTAAAATAAAGACGTATATGTATGTTCATTACAGAAGTAATACCAAAAGTTCGACAAGAATACTGACGGCAAACAGTGATCAAGGCAAAGCAACAACTTAACCCTTGAATGTACGATGGGCGCATTTCAGGCCCAAGAGTGAATTAATCATCCCTTTAATTATGTTAAAATCATATATATTTGGACGCTATTTTATTTAATCCTCAAAAATACTTGAAGGATTAAGAAACAAGACATAACTGTATTTAAGACAGCAAAGACCATACGAAAACAGGTGTTTTCTTAATGCTATGCACATAATGGATGAAGGGCTTTTCAGGCCTGTTGTAATATAATGCTTCAGCAAGCGATTTTCTGCCAATTTGTGAATGTTGGTACATGTGATATTTTTGTACTGGCAAATGTGCACGTGCTAGGCATTAGCAACAACAGTAATGGACTTTCCGTTCATTGTTGAAGTTGACCTCAGAGGTGAAAGGTGTTGCTCACATAGCTGATGTAAGTAATTATGTATGTTATTCTCTCTGTTGATCTTTCTTTTCCATTTATCTGACAAATTAAATGTTTAGACTTCCTTTATGACCAAGGAAAATTCGTTTCTTACAGTATGGAATCATCAAGTACTTCTCGAAAACGACAACCAACTTATGCTATAAATGTAGACCATCCAAATGCTTCAACGACTATTTATGAATGAGTGGACGAATGTGAATCTAGTATTGCTTCTGAAGTTGACATTAATCTTGCATATAGCTCAATGTCGAACAGCTCAAAATCTGAAGAAAGTGATGACGAATCTTGGGATGCAAATGATGTACGCTTACCAAAAACAGCCCGATCTCTGAAAGCAGAGCTGCCTGCAAATTCAAATACTGTAGCAAGTACACCCGAGTCAGCAATTTTTTTTTTTTTTTTTTTTTTTTTTTTTTGTCGCACGCAGCGAAACTTATTGGAGCAAAACATCGCCGCCTTCTTGCAGAATGCTTGCTCGGTTTCTCCAGGGCGTTTTAGTGGAACAAATTCACTAACTCCAACAGTTGTTTGCAGTTACTTCATCATAAACAATATTGTGGATGAAGTAGTTCATTGCACAAATACGGAAGGACGACGCTCAGCAGCTATTTAGGGTCAAACATGGCGTAATGTCACAAACAAGGAAGCCAATTCTTTTTTTAGCTGACGGTTACAGAAGCTGGGATGTCCCTATGAAAGAATTATTTCGTGACTCTACTGGTAACCCTTTTTATATGGTAAATTTTTCTATAAATAGGTCTGAAGAAATACGGAGAGCCATAAGATTTGACCATAGATGCGTTCGACAAGCAAGGAGCCAACATGATTATATGACACCTATCCACAATGTGTGTGAACTATTCATAAACAACTGCAGACAAAGATCTTCTCCAGGGGAGAAGCCCACAGTGGGTAAGCAGCTAGTGTCTTTCAGAGGGCGTTGCATATTTCTACAATTTATTGTAAGCAAGCTAAGAAAATATGGAATAAAGATATTCTGGCTCTGAGACTGTTTTTCATCATACGCTATAGATCGGTTAGTGTACTCAGGAAAAAAATCCGTATCACGCTTGTCAAGCTGATATTGCACGTCATGCGGTAAAGAGCCTGGCAAACACGCTTAGAGAAACTCAGTCAGTATAAAGATGGACAACTATTTTACCAGTGTTTTCCTGTTTCAAGATTTATTGAAGGATAAGATTAGAGCAGTCGGTAGTCTTCAACAAGTATCACAAACTCCACCTGAAATGAAACCATATAAGACACGAGACGTTCAATCTTCGACATTTGGGCTCAGACATGATTTGACTATTGTGAGCTATAAACCAAAGAAGAATAAGAATGTGATGCTACTATGTTCCATGCATCACGACGCCACAGCTGATGAGGCTCACAGAAAGTAGAAACCAGAAATTATTTTATTTTATTACAAAACAAAATCAGGTGTGGACTCTCTTGACCAAAAGGTACATACTTACACTTGCAAAAAATAGACAAGGAAATGGCCATTTGTTTTACGGGCTAATTAATGGATGTTACAAATATAAATTCTTTCTGTTTGTTCACAAATCAACATCCAGAATATCACAATGAAAAATCACATAAAAGGAAAATGTTTATTGAAATGTTTGGGCCTAGGACTTATTCTTACACATAAGGAGTCCTGAGCCGAAACTCCAAATTTGCAAAGAAATGTCTTATAAGTATTGGCTAGATGTGCGTCAAAAGGGACCAAGAAATGGATATCATCCAACACAGAAAAAAGTCCAGAAGAAAATGCTTTCTATGTCCAAATGAACTGGAAAGGAAAACAGTTCAGTGTTGTTCAAAATGTTCTAACAGTGTATGCAATGGCCATAGTGATCTTGTTTGTGAAGACTGTTTCCAGTAAAGTCTAAATCTTTCTGACAGGTAGACCAATCCTTATTGGGGTAAAATGCTGTGTAGCTCAGTTTTTGTTGTGTCTGTGCAATGTGCAACTTAGCCATTTTCTTTCTTTCTATGTTCTTTAGATTTGCGATGAGGTGGGGCATTGCGCTGTTAAATAATTGAGAAACTTCATAGTAGACGAACATCAGCTGTTTACTTTTATGCTTGATCCTACCGGTTTCGTTCAGTAGACCATTATCAAGCTGAAACCTAACGGACAGACAAAACCTTTAACGTGCACAGGTCGCAGTATGCTGACAAAATAAAAATGAAGGCGTTAAATGACGTAGAAATTACTTATAAAATGTAAGCAGCTAGTCACTACAACATTTGAAGCGAACACAGTCTATGCAATTAGGATTGTACATGGTAACGGGTAATAATGTTAAAAATTTTTATTGTGTTATACTTCCATTATTTTGACTTAGCCTCAGGCAGTGGCGCAAGCAGTTACGAAAAGTACTCTGGGTCCCACGGTATTACGCTCAGCTACGGACGCCACTACGGTATTGCTGAGTGACAGACGCCAACTTTCTTCCATAAACCCGCCAATGGGAGGACCGGATGCAGTCACGTGAGGTATGCGAGAGGGTCGGCGTGGTAGCGGCCGCAACAGCGGGTCGCCTCTTGGCTACCAGCTTCCTTATCCTCTGGACGTATCCACCAGTCCTTCCAATTGAGGGCGAAATTCTCTTTCCGCACCATATGAGGTTCACTCCGCTGCCGTATCCACTTTTCATTAATACTGTACCCATTAGTGGTAGTTCTTGAGAATGAAATCCATTTTGCCCTGAATCCTGGCATTTCTCATTTTACATGTAGGAAAACACATCCTGGATGCCCACCTGAGCTCCAAATAACATCACGACATGTACAGGAAAGCACAGCTTCTGTTACAATAAATCATCTCCAGAAGACACAGATACGTAGAAGATGCACACTGAAGAAAATTGTAAAGAACCTGTGCCAAAAAAAAAAAAAAAAAATAAAAAAAAAAAAAATAAAATAAAAAAATAAAAAAAATAAAAATAAAAAAAAATTCAGCAAAGATCAAAGGCAAATTGCTATGGAGCTTGGACAAAAAGCGTCTTCGGTTTGAAGAAATGTTAGAATTTATTGTTAGCATTGTTACAAATTTTGTGTAGGATCCAATAAAGGGTAATTAGGTGCCAGATCTAAGGAGCGTATTCACCAAGTAAACCAGTCAGCCATTGTTATGCGTATAACGATTTCGCTTATGATGTAATGATTTTTGGTATGTTCCTTCAGCACACCTTTTTGAGTTCCTCTCCAATTTTACTCTTTTCTTTCTTATCATCCTGTCTATCTCTTCTTTATCCCCGTCACCTATCCTCCCCCCCCCCCCCTCCCCACCTCCCACCATCCTTTCTTTACCTAATCCAGATTTGCTTTTTATTTTAGCCGGATTTACTGTGTGCTGGCTTAATATTTATAAGCCTATTGTTCTGATAATAAGCCAACCCTTCTTCCCCTCCCCCCCTTTCCCTACCTTCCTATTGACACCCTAGTCCAATTTTTTTTCTGATTCATGTAAAGAGCTGACAATATTCTTGTTAGTAGTAGTCAGTTCCAGATGTGTTACTGGAATGATTTGTTATACAGTAAGTGGCAGGTGCATAAATACACAGCTTATAAAATGGTTCAAATGGCTCTGAGCACTATGGGACTTAACAGCTATGGTCATCAGTCCCCTAGAACTTAGAACTACTTAAACCTAACTAACCTAAAGACATCACACAACACCCAGTCATCACGAGGCAGAGAAAATCCCTGACCCCGACACAGCTTATAAGACACCACTCTATATATCTGATCTCTGATTCTTTTGTTACCTAAAATTAGTTTTTGTAAAATAATGTTTTTTTTACGTATATATTTGTTGCTACCGTGGTGATACACTTTTATGAAGTTTTGAATTTAGAACTGGGTGTTGACAAATGGTATTACAAGCACAATATATTACAGTACACTATCATGTGCCCCCTTTTTCTTAACCAGTTAGCTAAGTAAGTATGTCCTATGTGGACAAGATGGCCGCCGTGAGTGGGTTAATGTTCGCTCCGGTTGTACTACACATTTAGCCCGCATCTCGTGGTCGTGCGGTAGCGTTCTCGCTTCCCACGCCCGGGTTCCCGGGTTCGATTCCAGGCGGGGTCAGGGATTTTCTCTGCCTCGTGATGGCTGGGTGTTATGTGCTGTCCTTAGGTTAGTTAGGTTTAAGTAGTTCTAAGTTCTAGGGGACTGATGACCATAGATGTTAAGTCCCATAGTGCTCAGAGCCATTTGAACCATTCGTACTACGCATTTACGTTGGAAAACGGGATCCAGTAACGTTCGCGTTCGGTTAGCGAGTATAGGTAGCGCCATCAGCACCACTGTGAATGAGTGCGACCCGTGCGGATAAAACTGTGGTCACAAAAGACGTGTAAATATTCTTCGTGAATTTCGCCTGTGCGTAACAGTCGTTCTCTGAGGCCCGGGTAATGGCGTGGCGCGTCGCTTCGGATTGCGAACCTACATCATCATCATCATCAGCAGCAGCAGCAGTAGCAGCTGCTGCGTACCAGCTAACACCACCGACAACCGGGTACATCGGCTGTGCGGCGTGCGCGGCGTGTGATCCCAGATCACCTAAGAAACAGATTGACCGATCGCTTGGTCTAGCAGGCAACACTAGTCAGGGAACGGCCACCAGGCGGCAACAGCGTCACACCCTTACTTCTGGAATCAACCACTAGATGGCACTCCGTTCTGTGAAATATGTGGCAACATCGGCCGAACGCATGCAGCTTTCCACTATTTGGCGTTTGTGAAGTACAGCTGTTTCTGACATACCGGTGGTAGAGGATCGAGTCGTCATACGGAGGACCTACGAGTATATCAACTGTGGAAGGAGTAGACGAACAAATACTGAACTAAAAATGTTCAGATTTCCCGTCAACGATAAAGAAAGGTTAGGCGAGTGGATTTTAAATTCAGGTAAATCAATAAATTAGTTGCGAGTAAGAATTAATAAAGATCCATAAGCATTCGATCCTATTTAAATTTTGTCGATGTTATATTCGATATAACGTGGCAGCCCATCCTGTACAAGAATCATATCATATAATTTTTAAATGACATCTTTGCTGCGATTTGGACTTTTTAAAACTGTTTATTCACTTCACTATCGTAATTTTGGGTGTAGAGGCATTTTTGTGTGCAATGTGAAAACTGAAACCAATATAACATATGGATAACAAAATGCAAAGCATAGTGTGGTAACATTTGGTAAACAATTTAAGAAGCATTACCTTACAAGACCTTTCCCTTGGTACATGAAAATGACTCTAGAGCTGAAATCGCAACAGTGAAATAAATTAATAATAGTCGTCATCTAACTGCTAGATCATCGGTCCCTTTAAATCCTGGTATATACTAGAGCGAACGAAGTGAACGAGTGTAAAACCTCGTTTACACTGTTGCAAACGAGTAGCCTATTCATAGGTAATTCGCCAATGTTCACTGCCATTCGTTTATACTTGTGAACAAGCGTTTGTACTGGAATGAAGGGAGGAGAATAGAAGAGAACGAGCATAACATGCAAACTATAGACGCTGCCTATTTTAATTTTTTTTATCTGTGCGCTAATAATCCTCGCACAGCTTTCACTTGAAAACAACACTACTTGCAGTAACAGGTCTGCGCGAGTGCGGATATCCCAAGTAATAACTGTGTTGCAGATAAAAGCGTACGTCTGTTGCGAATATTTGCGGGTTATCTTTAAACTGTACAAAGTAAATTTCTAACATAATTATGGTTTGCCGTCTGTGGCTCTTCAAAGTTGACACCGCCAAAATATGCTCGAAAAACACGCTTTCACTTGTATATTACGGCGTTTGCAGCCCCCTTTCAACAACAATCCAAAATTCATCGTTTTGTGCCACTCTTATATCATTTACGATAAGTTACATGCAAAGTAAAAGAATTTAAATTTGAAATGACTGTCACTGAAATATGTCCAGCCTTAATTCGCATCATAACCAAGTGCGCATTTTGAAAACTTTCTAGTGTTAACCTGCACGTGGAGATCTTTTTTACCACCATAATCCGTATCAGAAGAGCTGTATAGCAAAGAGGAAATAGACGGCATGGAAGGCGAGTGTAAAACCCTTGCGACTGCAATACAGTCTGCATTTAAACAGTAACTCGCGAGAAATGCTTGTGTGTTACTTTTCGTTTCTTTCATTTCGCATGTGATTGTGAGAAATAAACTTGGTTTGTAGAATTACAGGAGCTAATCTACATTCTTAGATTGAAAACTCGGGAAAAACCACAGCCGATGATGAGCTACAGTCAGCAGTGTGACGAATGCATTTCGCGCGCAATGCTCTAGCCGAACGCAAATCAGCGTCATTCACGTCACCGAAGATACAGCGTTGCCAATTCCGCGACGTGGACAGGTCAGTTAGCATTGTAGCGTCGCCTGTGACATCTGTTGACCGACGGGAAAACTATTTTTACGGTTGCCTGTTCCGCCGTAAGGACGGTCAATCTGTTTCTTACGTGATCTGGGGTGTGATGTCGGCCACTGCGGAAATAGTAGGCGCGTCAGCAGCAACGGCTCCGGCACGTGCATGTCAGTAACAACAAGCAAAGTAGGACGCTAAGCGTCATTCAACCGGCGTGTGACTGTCCGATCTAGTTTTACTCTAGAACCAAACAAACTAGAAATAGCTGTCTTTTAGTGACTGCGAGAAACACTGACGACGTGGTAATTTATTTCTATATGGAGACTGCTTTAAGTAATACAGCTGTTACCAAAGTGTAGTAACAAACCTTTATCAACAGACCTGGAGCCAGCTCCTAAAATCTCACGTTGTGAAATACTTAGGACGTGTGCACTAGGTTCCAGAACGACCGACAGCTCCTTATTTGCGTAAACAGCGCGAACACTGGAAGCGTTGAAAATCGCCAAAGCTAGTATCTGCAGCGGGAAACACCGATGTGAATAGTAACCCCACTGGAGGCAGCAGGAATAGCCTAGATTAGGCTGTTCCAGCTCGTGGGCTCCGTTGTGAGCCGCGGAGCGCTCCCTGCTCCAGGGAGCCGTGTCGCTAGCTGTGACCAGTCAAGTGGGCCGGCACGCCGGCACGTGGCACGGCTGGCTGAGGCAGGCAGCAAGGCAAGCGTTTTGATGTGCCAGCTGCGTATTACAAGATCGACAACCTCACACTCTTAGCTGCTAAGACGTGGTGACGTGCTACACCAGGAAATACGATCTTCAGCGTTAATGCGGAGGATGGCCTTCATTGTTGCATCCTGAAGAAGCGATCGTTCCTTACTTTATAACAGTTTTCATTGCTCAGGAAAGCTGCTGACATCAAAACGTAGATCCGAACATGCACATGATCTGAGCGGCATTGTTGCGAAGTTTGGGAAATGTTTTTTCTGTAATGAACACTACCATCGTGACAAATACAACGTGTTGTAGTACCTCTCTTTCAACAAAGTTGAATTTTGCAAATCAATAATCTCCAATTGAAGTGACGATGACAAGTCATCGGTGGAAACTGAAAAAGGAGTGCTGAACACCTTAAGTTCCATTTACAAACTAGTGAGGTCTCGGAATCGTGTTTCAAACGACGTGATGAGCTGCTTTAAGTTTGCTTGGTAATCGCCGAAAGTAGTACCTTCAGGTAGTTTTAAAGAAGCAAGATGATTGAAGAACGTTAGATGTCCATTACTCATCTGCCTCTCAAATAAACGTAACTTTTCCATGAACACTTTGATCTGGTCGTGCATGTCAACGATTAGCTGCTCTTTGCCCTGCAGTGACAGATTTAAATTATTCAGATGCATAGTTACGTCAGCTAGGAACGCCAGGTCTGATATCCATTTTATATCTTTCAGACAACGCATTTCTTCCCCTTTCATTTCTAGAAAAGGGGTATTTCCTCACTAATGGCAAAGAAAACATCAAGAACTTTTCCACGACTCAGCCAACGAACTGTACTGTGGTAAGATATATCCCCATACTCCGCTTCCACATCTTTCAGGAATCCTTTGACGACGCACAAAATTCACATACTTCACGACATCTTTCATTACGCCACCTAGCTCTACTGTTTCAGCACACAGTGCCTCTTGGTGCATTACAGAACACGAACTATGTTGCATGTTTTGATACTCTCCGTATTACGAATCCGTTTTTAAACATACGTCTACTGGTATGTCGTTCTTAAGCCTGGCTACCAGTTCTCTGCGTGTAACGCCTTCTACCTGACTGTATTTAATTCTGTATGTTGTACCTCTTCGCAGAATTAAATACTTTATGACATACAAAACACTGCAGTCGACCATGCCTCTCAGGGAACAGAAAGGTATCCTCCAACAGAGGTCAGGGCTCCCACGGCTAGTCATAGCTGACATTGAGCACGGATTATTACGGCTGCATGCGGCCAGGGGGCAGAGAGTTCGCTTTCCCCCTCCACGCGGGCTCGGAGCTGCCGCAGTGAGCGCTCCGGAGCGCTCCGGCTCCCTGGAGCTCGGTTGGAACAGCCCGTGATGATACACCGACAGGCAGGTTAACACAAGGGACACCACGAAGACACTCTTGGGGGGATCTTACACCCAAAGGAAGAACCACGGGGACGCGAATGACAGAGGCTGTAGACCCGATACTGACAGAGTTACAGACAACACTTAAAGACAAGACAGTATCGTCTGCTATACCGGCACCAATTAAGAACAAAATATGGGTTGGGTTGTTTGTGGGAAGAGACCAAACTGCGAGATCATCGGCCTCGTCGGATCAGGGAAGGACGGGGAAGGAAGTCGGCGGTGCCCTTTCAGAGGAACCATCCCGCCATTTGCCTGGAGCCATTTAGGGAAATCACGGAAAACCTAAATCAGGATGGCCGGACGCAGAATTGAACCGCCGTCCTCCCGAATGCGACTCCAGTGAACAAAATATGGGTATTGGCTCTAGGACAGGCGAAACTTTATGGACAGAATGAAGAACACCGAACAGACAATCACAGATTACGGACAGAACTCCCCGCAAACGACCCTGATACACTAGATCGCATACAGCGTCTGGAGGCCGAAATAGCATAATTAAAAGCTGGAACATCATAAATTGCTCACAGAAACCAAACCTACTGCTCTGTCATTTGCGGCAGTCGCTGCAGCGGCCAAAGCAGGAAAACCGAAAAGCAAGGTAGAGGAACGCATGCTACAGACTAAAGCAAAACAAACCAGCGAACTGCTCTGCTCTTCAAATCTGAAAGTAACCAAAGTGCAAAAACAACAAGAGACACAGTTACCAAGACCTTAAATCCATGACAGTACAAAATTAAGGTTCAAGCAATCAGAACTACAGCTCATGCAGTAATTTTGGAAACAGAAACTCCGGAAGACAAAACAAAAGTTATGGTAAAAACGGAAAGCCTAAAAGGTATCGTGTGTGAAGAACCGAGAAAGTTGCGGTCACTCTTGGCAGTGTATAACGTTTCTACAACCTTATCAGATGATGATTCTGGGAGGAACTGTACGAAATTAATCTTAGCAACCGCATGTCTAAACAACAATTCACAGAAGAGGTAGCATTCAAGTTCAAAACCGGTCCAAGGGGAAAACGAACGATATACAACGTAGCTGAAGTCAGCCCACGAGTTCGCCAGCAGTTATTACAAAGGGACAGAGTCTACATCCAGTTTGAATCATTTAATATTAAAGAGTTTGTGGCGGCTCAGAAATGCTTTAAATGTTGGGGATATGGTCACCCACCAAAGCCGTGTGACAAAGAGCAAGTGTTTGGTAAACGTGCAAGACCAGGTCAGAAAGGGGTGACTGCACAGAAGATATCACTGTCGGCTGTATACTGTTCAAACACCACAACATAACATACAGTAAAACTGGGGGACCAGATTGCCCTACACGCAGGGAAACGTACGACAGACAAACAGAGAGAATCGACTATGGCTCACTATAAAATGCTTAATAATATAACAGAATACGAAACGGACGAAGCAACATCCCAACCCGCCGTTACTGAGTCAGTCGAGAACAGCTGTGGGAGGAAATACAAGTCGTCTCCACAAAAAGAAGATCAAGGAGGTGTGCGGTAGCCTGGAGACCACACTTAGGGCTATCATGAACAATAGACCCTGAACACAATGAAGAATCACTTTGCCTTATGAATACCATCGTAGAAGAAAAATATTTTGGCATCACAGATTACACTGACGATGCATGCACACATGGAGCGACGCACTATTACGTAGCTAGGAAAATCAAACATGAACTCTTTCAGCGGCAACATTGCAATATGTAACACTGTTATGAACTGAGGATAGAAGTGGGTGATATCAGTGTAAGTGAAGCAATACATAGCAATCTACAGAACACAGAGAGACAAAACAACAGTAATGTGCATTCTAGTCACAAAATAACATACGACGCCATAGTAGCACACACGCTACACATCCGCATAACGACGAGAAAGATCAAATGAATCAAAAGAATACACGTACCACTTGCACGTAATATGAAAATGTGGAAAAGAAAAAAGAAAATGACATGACAAAATGTAAAAACAGAATAAAACCAATACGTTTTTTATACGGAGGCAGCATACACAGCCCAGATACACTAAAGACAGAAAACAAAAACGACCAACACACCATACAAAGATATATCAACATTCAAAGTAAACACAAATGCTACCAATGAAGACAACAAGATCCCACAAACACCAAACAGCAAAACAAACCTAGCACGCGAACGAAAGGCAAACAAAGTCACTACAAGAATCAAGCAGATAGCATACTACCCACATCAAATACACACACAGGCAGGGAGAAATACCCGACTCAAACAAAACTCGATGAAGACAACAAACAACAGACGGAAACGCAACGAGTAACGAAGCATCACGTAATAAAGGTGGTGGTAAATGCCTACGGGACCAAACTGCTTAGATCATCGGTCCGTAGGCTTAACACTGCTTAGTCTAATGTAAACTAACTTAGGCTAAGGGCAACACACACACACACCCATACCCGAGGGAGGACTCGAACCTCCGACGGCGGGAGCCACGCGAACCGTGGCAAGACGCCCTACACCGTGCGGATACCCCGCGTGGCACGTAATAAAGACAGCAAACGAAGTACAACAGACAACAGCGAGTTAATATACAAATAATTTGAAAGTAACCTATCTCTTAGTAGACTAGGAAATAAAGATATTTTCCAAACAGCACTACGAACGGTAATATGTATGAAATATCCAGAAGGGGATAAAGTATGTTTTCCAACCACTGAACAAACAGATAGAATGATACTCTGAAAGGCAAACCTCCCGACAGACCACCGCATCTTAATCAAACTCCTGGGACAAGCATGCTCAAGAAGAGGGAAACGAATTTACAAGGATTTTGTAAGGGCACACGGGAATTTTTACTATGAGTCTAAAGAGACAGGACAAAAGAGCTACGTCTACACAAAATATCCACCAACAACATGAAAAAGCTACGTCTACACAAAATATCCACCAACAACATGAAACTTATCCAACTAAAGTGTCTTAGTGGGGACAGAGCTAATTAAGGTAGTAGAAGACGAATCAGCTGCCATAATTTGCCTACAGGAACCATAAATGTTTTACGAGAAAATACCTAGCATTTCGAAGGAATACACTGTAATCACGGGTTCCACAGATCCAAATGCAGCAATTGTGATGGCGAACAGACAGATAACAGTCACACAAATTACACAGCTGAACACAGAACACTCGGTAGCAATAGAAATCACACTAGGCAAGGAACACTGGGTAATCTCTTCCACGTATGCTCAGTACTCACTCGAAATAGAACCTTTCACAAATAAAATCAAGGAGATAACACATTTCGCCCGTGGAAGACGCTTGCTGACACGCACCTACATCAATTCACACTCGACCCAATGGCATGCCTACAGAACGTACGCCAGAGGGCAGGATGTTGTCGACACACTGAACGTATGTAACCTTTTCGTACTAAATAAAGCAGGACAACCACCGACCTGCTGTGGATATGCAGGTGGAACCAGTAACATTGACATTATTCTCGCAAATGAAAAATCGGTCACATACATTCTAAACTGGCCGGCCACAGACAAAGTCACACATAGTGATGACAACGTAATACTCACACACACAGCAACCACTACTAGCACAAATCCATGTACAACACAGCACCCACGGTTGCTGAAAAACTCTGAAAGAGGATATCAATAACTTATGCCTCTATACCAAACACAGTAGTACTGAATTCAGAGTTTACACACCGACACATATAATATAAAAAGCCCAATCGGCTGCCTTAGCAGTAGCAAACGAAGGATACAAACAGAGAACGCCACGGTCCACAACGTTGACCAGACTCTGGAAAGACTAACGAGACAAAAGACGACACTATCAAAAGTTAAAAACCGCACGAGAACGGGAAACTAGAATCCAAATCTATTACGACGCTAAAGACAGGTACAAAACCGAACTTAACAAGACAAGACAGGAACACTGGGACAACATTGTGCAGACGCAGTTGGAAAATAATCTGTGGGGAGAAGAGTACAAACTGCAGCCTGACAAAATCAAAGCACCACTTGTGCTGCCGACACACGAGGCTGGAGAAGCTCTCAGTATACTTTCTTTAAAAGCTTCTCACGGATGATGACCAAACTGAGGACCAACAACAACACGTCAGTCTCCACCGACTAATTGGAATTAACTACACTACTGACCAAGTAGTCATTCCTTTCCCTCAGGAGGAAGTTGCCCTGGTAATTAATATAAACTCAAACCCAAAAAAGCCCTAGGGCCCGACAGAATTCACCCAGAAACTACCAGGAATACAACACCGCAGATCGTACCATTTCTGACTGAATTACTAAATGACGCCTTACAACAACAAAGTTTCTGGTTTATACCACAAAAATCTATAAATGATGCCATTAACAATGCATTGCGAACAAACATCACAAGACAAATATGTCGTTGAGATCCTATTCGATGTAGCCGGCGCCTTTGGTAAACTCTGGTGTCCTGCGGTACTTGCAAGATTTAGGGAAATGCAGACATCCACATCTTATATTACAGTCTGCTAGACTACTGCAGCAATTCAGTTGTAGAATGGCGTGCAGGCCATCCAAGAGCCGTCAAAATAATTACGAAAAGCCCCCCGCAGGGGTCTATATACGGTCCCTCTTTTAAACAACAGGGTAACAGGAGTAATTGCGCATGCTGATGACATAATGGTAATTACATCAGCCAACTCAAGAGCAAATCAAGAACTAAAGGCGATACAGATACTGCAAAAAGTAAATAACTGGTGCAACAACAACAAACGTCAAATAGCATCCAACGGGACTGTCTGCCTACTGTTAAAGGGAACATTATAAAAAAAAATCCAGCAATCACACTTGGCAATACCACCATACAACGAAAACTTACATCAAGATACTTCGGAGTATATACTGTCGGAAAACTTTCATTCAAAGACCACGCAAAAGTCGCGACTGACAAAGCGACGAAAGTGATGCATAAACTAGCCAGACACAACACTGCATTACAGATGATACGAACATACCTTATCGACTTGTTTGAGTCCATTCAGATCTTTGCAGGCACACCATGGGTCCATCGCGTCTGCCTCACATCACACAAAAGCACTGTACGACGCGGCCAGAGAAGCATCCATTTAAGAATGTCAGGAGCGTTTGGGACAACATCTGTAGAGCCATTATGCGTCGTCCTGGGTGTGTGCCCAATCGACATTATAGTACATTTCAGAGCTGCAGTATACTGGACTAAAAAGGAACGACAGGACAAAGTACAGGTAATTACAGGAAATCAGGTAACTGACAAGAAACAACTTAATGAATGGTGAAGTGATACTCGGCAGACTGAATGGGACGCAGCAGAAAAAGGACGCAGAGTACACACATTCTTCCCGAACATCCGAGAACGTATGGGCGTGAAATATATGTATCTGACACGTGGTATTGTTACTTCATTACGGGACATGGACCGTATCTACAACATCTCTATTGTGTTGGACTAAGTGATACAGACATATGCACATGTGGAGAAATCGGAACAGCCTAACATATCACATTATATTGCGACATGTTTAGTACATACGTCGACAACAGCACGACAATGACATACGACAAAGGTTAAGACACCCATAAGACTGGTTAGAAGTAAACACCATCGACAAAATTTCACGAGCACTCCACACAGCATACAGACATGAACGACCATGCGTGAGGTGGAGAATAGGGAGTCACCGCACAAGACAACACAACACTTGGAACGATTCCGACAACAACAAAACCACTGACACGGATGCCTCAACAAACTCAGAACAAGACAAAATGGATTCATAGAATAATATAAAAAATAAGAATAATGAAAAAAGCATGTACTAAACATTATCCAACGATAGAAAATGTATAAAATGTGTAAAATGCATGAGAATTGTGACTATAGATAAGCAAAATGTAAATAATTGCCAAGTTTAACTTTATAACGGTGTACATTACAGAAATACACTGAGCTGAAACTTCCCGGGGAGGCGGGACTCGACGAACTTCAGAGGCTCCCCTCCAACAGGAAAGGCCATGAGATTGCCAGTAATCATCTGTAAAATTAATATAAAAATGTATACGAATTTGTTATATTTAATTAAAAATTGTAAATAACATATTACTATTATTTGTGCTTAGATCTAACCAAATTGCTGCTCCATCTGCGACTGCCTCGAAGTTCCTCCGATGCCCTCCCACCTGGAATAGCCAAACAGCCAGGTAGTGGGACGTTTCTTCCATTAAAAACCTCTCCTATCATCTATTAGCTTCTTCTTAAATTTTAAAATTGTTTCTGTTCGAAATGGTTCAAAAGGCTCTGAGCACTATGGGACTTAACATCTGAGGTCATCAGTCCCCTAGAACTTGGAACTACTTAAGCCTAACTAACCTAAGGACATCACACACTGAGGCGACCGTAGCATTCGCGCGGTTCCGGACTGAAGCGCCTAGTACTGCTCGGCCACCGCGGCCGGCAATTGTTTCTGTTTTCATTTTCTAAATTTATGTTAATTTTAATCCAGTACCAACTGGTTATTGTTACTTTCTTCATTGCTCAAGGAAAAGAAATGTTAGAAATATGGAACAATGCATTGTAACATAGAAAATTGTAAAATGTACGCCCTCCTTTTTAAAATAGGAAGCAGGTCTTTGAGTATGCAATAAATGAAATGACATGTCCTATATTGAAGGTGATTGTACCCTTACTGTGTGTTATGATTGCTGCAACTGTTTTTTGGCTTAATACTGCCAAATGTGTGCAACCTGTTCTTATTTACTGTATTATTGGTTTGTTGAGCCACTGCTCCCACTGTACATTGTTTATGAGTAATTAACGATTTTATATTATAGCAACATACTCTGTATATACTGTATGTTAGTCATATATGTCTTCTTCCCCCCTTCATTTCCTACCCCCCACTCGTCTTCCCCCCCCCCCCCTCCGTCCCCTTGCCCACAACCCCTTATGTTTTAATGCATTTCATATTCCTTGATAAGTTAATCTTTGTTTCCTTAAAATATATTCCTAACAACTACATATTTCTATCACAGGCCCTGTCCCTCCCCCTTCCACATCTCCACTTCATGCTGTCTAATTCTTTTGTAAATAATTATGCAAGTTATATCGTAATCTATGAATATATATGTAAACTCTAGCCCCTCACATTCACGTTTTATTTATGAGACCTGACTTTATAGGTTAATACACGGTGTTTTATAATATATTTTTGACGTTGTTTATATAAGGCATCCCTTCATAAGTTTCCTCAGTTGACGATGTTAACTTAACACGTTTTATACTAGCTGCTTCACTATTTCCGTTATTAAAAAATCAATGTGGTTCAAAATTCCTTCATTTTGTGTACAATTGTAGCTTTGTTACGATGACACGGTTTGGGACCACATTCTTTGCATGCTCGTTTGACTGGTCACTAGTTCTCTCATCTTGACTTATGTATGACACACAACCTTAAAGGAGTTTAATTCGTTATTTTGTTGTTTGCATTTTATTAAGCTGACATTGCATGTTTCGTAAAGCCTTCGTTCATCACACATATCACTTCACTGCACGTGTTTTCATGATTATAATTTGTTGATACCCATTGTTAAGTGCATTTTTCGTTAAGCCACTTCACTGATTACGTTGTTGTTAAAACGATGTACCCCAGAATACTCCAAAGATCTCACATGACTTGTGATATGTATACATTATCGAGGATAAGATATAGACACTCTCTTGCGATCTTTGTCCAAGACTTAGAGCTATTTGCCTTTTATCTTTGTTGTTAAAATTTTGTTTTGCTAAACGTCCGGTATATTGAATTGTATGGTCGTCTTTTGTGCGTCTCCTATATATATGTGTCTTTTGGAGAGCATTTGTTGTAAAAGGAGATATGTTTTTTTTTACCTACATCGAAGGTGTTCGGTTAAAATATCGTAGCGACAAGCTGGTTGCGCTCCGTAAGTAATTTTTACGTTATTTAACGCCATAATTTTTGTTTTATATTGTGAACCGTGCACTTTAAAGGTTTTCTGTCCGTTAGGCTTCGGCATGATAGTGGTCTACTGATTAAAACCGGTAGCATTGAGCATAAAAATTAACAGGTGATGGTCATCTACACTCCTGGAAATTGAAATAAGAACACCGTGAATTCATTGTCCCAGGAAGGGGAAACTTTATTGACACATTCCTGGGGTCAGATACATCACATGATCACACTGACAGAACCACAGGCACATAGACACAGGCAACATAGCATGCACAATGTCGGCACTAGTACAGTGTATATCCACCTTTCGCAGCAATGCAAGCTGCTATTCTCCCATGGAGACGATCGTAGAGATGCTGGATGTAGTCCTGTGGAACGGCTTGCCATGCCATTTCCACCTGGCGCCTCAGTTGGACCAGCGTTCGTGCTGGACGTGCAGACCGCGTGAGACGACGCTTCATCCAGTCCCAAACATGCTCAATGGGGGACAGATCCGGAGATCTTGCTGGCCAGGGTAGTTGACTTACACCTTCTAGAGCACGTTGGGTGGCACGGGATACATGCGGACGTGCATTGTCCTGTTGGAACAGCAAGTTCCCTTGCCGGTCTAGGAATGGTAGAACGATGGGTTCGATGACGGTTTGGATGTACCGTGCACTATTCAGTGTCCCCTCGACGATCACCAGTGGTGTACGGCCAGTGTAGGAGATCGCTCCCCACACCATGATGACGGGTGTTGGCCTTGTGTGCCTCGGTCGTATGCAGTCCTGATTGTGGCGCTCACCTGCACGGCGCCAAACACGCATACGACCATCATTGGCACCAAGGCAGAAGCGACTCTCATCGCTGAAGACGACACGTCTCCATTCGTCCCTCCATTCACGCCTGTCGCGACACCACTGGAGGCGGGCTGCACGATGTTGGGGCGTGAGCGGAAGACGGCCTAACGGTGTGCGGGACCGTAGCCCAGCTTCATGGAGACGGTTGCGAATGGTCCTCGCCGATACCCCAGGAGCAACAGTGTCCCTAATTTGCTGGGAAGTGGCGGTGCGGTCCCCTACGGCACTGCGTAGGATCCTACGGTCTTGGCGTGCATCCTTGCGTCGCTGCGGTCCGGTCCCAGGTCGACGGGCACGTGCACCTTCCGCCGACCACTGGCGACAACATCGATGTACTGTGGAGACCTCACGCCCCACGTGTTGAGCAATTCGGCGGTACGTCCACCCGGCCTCCCGCATGCCCACTATACGCCCTCGCTCAAAGTCCGTCAACTGCACATACGGTTCACGTCCACGCTGTCGCGGCATGCTACCAGTGTTAAAGACTGCGATGGAGCTCCGTATGCCACGGCAAACTGGCTGACACTGACGGCGGCGGTGCACAAATGCTGCGCAGCTAGCGCCATTCGACGGCCAACACCGCGGTTCCTGGTGTGTCCGCTGTGCCGTGCGTGTGATCATTGCTTGTACAGCTCTCTCGCAGTGTCCGGAGCAAGTATGGTGGGTCTGACACACCGGTGTCAATATGTTCTTTTTTCCATTTCCAGGAGTGTACAATGAAGTTTCATATTTGTTTCTATTTTGTATTTGTATGCTTTACGGATGTTGATGTGCATCGTACCTCACCAACGCTCAATTCCTAGTTTATATGAATGGTAATATAAGGTATTATATACCAAAGTAATAGAATTAGTAAAGATTAACTTCAAACTTATTCCACTGAAGTTAATGCCCAAACAATTTCTTTAGTGTTTTCCTAATTTAATCTACCTGAAGATATGTTTTATAAGGCTGCATTCACTTGTTTAGTAAGCTATCATAATAAATGCAATAGTGCTGAAAAAGAACAGAACAGTGAAGCTGCCTGTCTTAATTAAGACAACCACATAAAACTCTACTTACTCAAGCTTCTGCACAGTACACAAGCGATACTTACTGTCATTTCCTCCCGCATGACGTGCAAAATTCATTTCTCCATGACTAACTCAGTAATTATGTCATGCGATCACAGGTACACAAGAAATTCGTCCAATTCCACAAAGTCATCGATCTCAAAACCGAATAGCTGGTACAAAGTAGCAGAAAGGCAAACTATTAGCTACTAAACCTCTGCTCGGTTTGCGTGCGAGAGAAAACCAAAACGTAACCGTCCATATCACCAACCACACGTTGCTGCGAAAACAATCGCAAGCGAACCAAAGACCAATTTCCCAAGGTGTGATAACTTACATAACTGACACGAAAAACAGATGCTCACCAAACTCACCGCAGAACCACTCAGAGGTCAGCTTGTCGGAGCACGCAGCAGGGAGCAAACGCTAATCTGTTGTTGTCAGAAAACGGTCGACGGTAGCTGGTACTTTCACAATTAATACGTGAGTTTATCAAACCATGTGACAAAGAGAGAAACATCTCAAAAACACTTCTACTTCCAGGACCATACTAACTCGCTGCGGATTTAGTTCCACATTACTAAATTCACTGCTCGAATAGTCTAATCACTGAACAGGAGTTCAGTACAAGAATTAAATGAATTCCGCCAAGTCAGCTCTCTCCGTTGATAGCTTATGGTAGACAGCACCAGACAAATGAAATATTGTCTTCTGATCTTGAACCTGTTTCTGACGCACAGAGATCGTAGTGGGAACCTCGCATTTCCCTGAACGTGGTGTCTAAACCGACCAGGCACACACATGATCACTAGTGCAAAGCATCTGACCGACAACTTAAAATTTTAGAAAGCACTGTTTGTAGGGAAAGTGAACAACGATCGGCTTAAATTTTAAAAATCAGTATAACAGTAAACGTGGTGACGAAATCATTTTGTTTGAAGGACCTTGCTTTCATATTATCTCACACGGAAATTATTTGTAAAGCTATTGTACTGTCATAGAAAACATTTTCTGTAATGCTAAGTAGTACGCAGAGATTTTGAAGCCAGCGCTTGTCAGTGTTTTATGAGAAGGTTCTTTGACAGTATTGTACAGTCCTTGCGAGTGATAGCTTCAACTGTTTCTTCTGACCATTGGACGACTTCTAAGCCATCGGATAACCGCCGCCTCGACTGTGTTCTATCCTCTGCCACGGTGTCTATGTTGGGTCTCACTGGAGAGTAATTACCGACACTGGTAATCAGTTTCTACACAGCCATTTCTGCTACGACTGGGAACGATGACCTCAGCATTTTGGTCCCGTAGGAACTTCCCGTCTGCTACGACTATTTTCAACGAGTTCATACAAACGCTCATAGAGGGCAGTCTACGCACAAAACCGATCAAATCGTGTCTGTTATTGGATTTTTTTACTTCAAATACATCATGACAGGATTTGTTATGAACCATTAAGTATATAACTTTTATACATATTTCTCGTAAATTTCAAATATACCAATTAATGTTACGTGCCTCACGTAGTGAGAACATGATTGGTTGTCAATGATGCATTGCCGTACGCTATGGGTGGGGCTTGCAGAATGTATTTTCGAGTAATGGTACCTTATTCAGCAGCTCTATTCACTGACACCAGCCACTATCATGTGCATAGTAGATGATTTTGTTGTTACTGTATGTTTTATTTCAGAAATTTTTAGTCGTGTTATCATTTCTTTGTATAGAAATCCCTCTGAATACGTATTGCTATTATATAGCAGTGCTAACGGCCTGAGGATGGCCTGATTACCAACCAAAATAAACATCTTTTGCGATCGAGACTTTTAGTGAATTTTGATATTGTCCAACAGCTATTAATGACTAATTCTTCACGCGGTTGGCATACGAAAAGAAAACGGAAATGTGTCCATTTCCCAACTACACGTCACTGCGGCAACACTTGCAAACGACCCGGAACCAATTTCCGTACATGTGGTACCAAACTGACTAGACGCACAAACGCACACTAAACAACCAAAAGGAGGAAGGAAGGAAGATTGGTTTTAACGTCCCGTCGACATCGAGGTCATTAGAGACTGAACACAAGCTCGGATCGTGTCAAGGATGGGGAAGGAAATCGGCCATCCCCGTTCAAAGGAACTATCCACGGTATCTGCCTGGAGTGATCTAGTGAAATCAAGGAAAACCTAAATCCTGATGGCCGGACGTGGGTTTGAACCGTCGTCCTCCCAAATGCGAGTCCATGTGCTAACCAATGCGCCATCTCGCTCTGTCATCCAACAGAAAGAAACTTTAGCTGCAGCTGATAGAATTGAACAACTCTGGCCCATGTTACGTCAATTCTCACCATCACCGTTGGAGAGACGAGGAAAATTCTTCGGTTCTTAGGAGAATACTGAGTAGTATGCATCTCGCTCCGCTGCACACGACGGCGCGATGGGAATCTGTCACAACATCTACGTACGTGACCACTCACCTCAGCGATTCAAGGAGGAAAACCTGTCACCACAGTCCTGCTTGCTAGTCCCGCTCTGCTGCACGTCACGAGAGAGAAAACTCCGTCCCCAGAGCGCTGCAAGCGTTACGAGGCGGAAACGGCAGTCAGGTAGCGCCACTTCAAAAGAGAGGGTCGCGCACGGTCGACCGGGGGGTTTCAGAATGCTGGAAACCCAGGACCACTTGGCCTCTACAACACATAGCTTACATTTTCAGTTTACATCTTTTCTTCATGTGCAACATATTTGCAACCAGTAGGTTACTGCTAGACAGGCTACTGCACACACAGCTGCCTTTGGGAAAAATGGCCCAGTGCTCACGTTATGTTTATCATCATTTGCCAACACTGACAGTCCACTTTGCTTAATAATGGAAACTGTATACATCTTAAATCGAATTGTATACTTCACAGCTGATTTATCAACATTTCTTGAGACACATTCCCGGTAATCATCAGTGTTCAGTTCTTCTACTAACAAATGTTTTTTTTTTTTCTTTGTTGGATTTCGATTCCCCCCGAAGGGGGCGGGCTGGCAGCAACTTACAAGGGAACCTCCCCATCGCACCCCCCTCAGATTTAGTTATAAGTTGGCACAGTGGACAGGCCTTGAAAAACTTAACACAGATCAATCGAGAAAACAGGAAGAAGTTGTGTGGAACTATGAAAAAAAAAATAAGCGAAATATACAAACTGAGTAGTCCATGCACAAGATATGAAACAGCAAGAAGGACGTGAGCTTAGGAGCGCCGTGGTCCCATGGTTAGCATGAGCCTCAGAAGAACCAGAAGTCCTTGGTTCAAGTCTTCCCTCGAGTGAGAAGTTTAATTTTTTATTTACAGACAATTATCAAAGTTCAGGCACTCACACATAATCAAATTCGCTCTCCAAAATTCCAGGACATGTTCAGATTTGCTTGGACATATGCAGGATTTGACTGTCTATACACGGAAAAATTTGAAAACGTTAAAAACATATGTTTTGACAGAGCACAGGGAAAACTGTGCGACTGTGAAACTGTTGCATTCATTTGTTCCAGTTTATGTGACAAACTCTTATGTTTTCATAACTTTTTTGAGAGTGATTATCACATCCACAAGAAAACCTAAATCGGGTAAGGTAGAAGAATCTTTTTACCCATTCGCCAAGTGTACAAGTTAGGTGGGTCGACAACATATTCCTGTCATGTGACGCACATGCCGTCACCGGTGTCGTATTGAATATATCAGACGTGTTTTCCTGTGGAGGAATCGGTTGACCTATGACCTTGCGATCAAATGTTTTCGTTTCCCATTGGAGAGGCACGTCCTTTCGTCTACTAATCGCACGGTTTTGCGGTGCGGTCGCAAAACACAGACAGTAAACTTATTACAGTAAACAGAGACGTCAAGGATCGAACGGACAGATCATGACTTTGCGAAAATAAAGAAAGTAAACGTTTCACTCGAGGCAAGAGTTGAACCAAGGACCTCTCCTTCCGCAGCTGCTCACGCTAACCACGGGACCAAGGCGCTCCTGAGCTCACACTGTCCTTAATGTTGCCTATCTTGCGCATGGACTACTCAGTTTGTGTATTTTGCTTATTTTTTTCATAGTTCCACACAACTTCTTCCTGTTTTCTCGATTGATCTGCGTTTAGTTTTTCGAGGCCTATCCACTGTGCCAACTTATAACTAAATCTGACGGGGGTGCGATGGGGAGGTTCCCTTGTTAGTACGCCGCTCTTCAGCCTACAGAATTTTTAAAACATAAGAAAATAAGAAAGAATAAAAACAGGCGATAAAACGGTGACGTAAAATGTAAAACGGCGGAAAATTGTGAAATGTTAAAACATAAAACAAATGGTGGGCGATGATAAAGCAATACACAGGAAGCAGACAGGGAAAATAGTAGGCAGACAATTTAAAAAACACGGCGACAGTCTGGATTCCGTTCACAAGAGATATAAAAATCACACCCTGCGACAACATGATGTCCGTTCGCAACGGCTCGGAAAAGACGCACAACACTTAACAATCACTGAGAACACTGCACTAAAAAGTCGGCACGGAGATCACACACCACAGGCAAGGGCAGATGGATAGATGAAGGGGAAAAAAAGGGGGAAAGAGGAAAAACGAAAGGCAGGGGGGGGGGGGGAGACTGACGAAGGGAGAGGACTCAGAAGGGGAGAGCAGGGCAGCCGCGAAAGGTAATGGGGAAAGGCAGAGGGAGGAAACGCAAAAGGACTCGAGGGAGAACTGATAACTGTTTCACTCCTTTCACTCTACACATCACGCGTCGTGTCTCACTTCCGAGAATGTACATTTTTGATCTCAGTCCCACGAGTTGTGTTTCAATAACATAATTTTTTGTAATTACTATTAAAAACAGTCTTGATCACAATTTATTTTAACAAGGTGACCGGTTTCGACCACTACTGTGGTCATCTTCAGACCTATAAGTTGTATACAAAGCTCTAATTAGAGGGCTACATACATTAAACAGAATACATAAAGTTATAAAGCTATAAAACGTTGAATTACCATTGAGTAGGAACCTCTTTGTTGGAGAATCACTACTGGAGATACCAGTGCACGTCTTACTATATATAATGGAGGCTCCACCCACTTCTGACTGCATGATGTCATTATTAACCAATGAGTTATAAGTCGAATTACAAATTTAAAATTTCTTAGTTAAAAGAACATTGTCAAGAATTAGAAATAAATACACACTAAACTTAGCTTATTAAACAGCTATTTGGTCAACATCTTGATGGATACAATCATTCTGAAGGTTGCATTTCTAGCAATTTGAAAATATTACATACTGTGCCAAAAGGACCACTGCTAAATACCTTAGAAGAAATTGAAATTTTTTCACTTCACAAAAGTAATCCATTATCTGTTTTAAACGAACAACTTCAGTTCAAAGACAAACATTTCTTTGAGCTTTTCGATGATCTGCTTTAGAATCTTTACTCTTCTGTTCTTTGTTTTAACAGGTTAAATAATATATATATATATATATATATATATATATATATATATATATATTAACTATAAAGACTTTTATCAAATATTTTAGCTTCACATTGTAATTGTCTTTTACCAAACATTATTTTATGATTGACTATATGTTTTAGAATTTTTGCTTTTATGCTTTTAGACTGCATATTGCTAATTCGCATCGTTTTATTTTTGACACTGGTTCATAATTTTATAATTTTAAAGTCTTTCGTTTTTATTTGCTTATATGACTGGCATATAAACAGAGGAATAGCAATGCATCAAAGGAAGGAAAAAAAAAAGGCTCATGTAATCTACATATCAACTTCATAGATAATATTTCATATATACGGACAACTACTTCGTATCATATTTGGGCAGCATGTAGTATACATGTTAGCTACAGATTATTGTAGCTTACTCTTTTCGTTTCAATAAAGACAAGTTGCTACTCAATAATACATCGTCTGACGCCACAGTCTTTGCCATTCTACTTTGCAACAACTTCGTTGGAAAGAATCCTGCTGCCACATCTTTGCACTAGTGTTTGTCCTCACCATGGCAATCACTAGTTCGACTATCGACTGTACAACAACTTCAGTGAAGAAAGCCTGCTGCATCATCTTTGCAACGGCGTCTAACTTCACCATAGCAACCAGTGGTTCCAAATGGTTCACTGACAGGCCTCGAGAGGGCAACCCATGTACTGCCAAACCGAAGTTCACTTTCCTACATATTTAAATATTTTTAACGCTTCTTAATTGACAATAGCTGTTTAATAAGCTAAGTTTAGTGTGTATTTATTTCTAATTCTTGACAATGTTCTTTTAACTAAGAAATTTTAAATTTGTAATTCGACTCATAACTCATTGGTTAATAATGACATCATGCAGTCAGAAGTGGGTGGAGCCTCCATTATATATAGTAAGACGTGCACTGGTATCTCCAGTAGTGATTCTCCAACAAAGAGGTTCCTACTCAATGGTAATTCAACGTTTTATAGCTTTATAACTTTATGTATTCTGTTTAATGTATGTAGCCCTCTAATTAGAGCTTTGTATACAACTTATAGGTCTGAAGATGACCACAGTAGTGGTCGAAACCGGTCACCTTGTTAAAATAAATTGTGGTCAAGACTGTTTTTAATAGTAATTATTTATAAGACATTGATCACTGCTGTTCCCATAATGCATTCGAAAGTAATAATTTTTTGTCATGTAATGGGATATTAGCTTCCTTAGAATATTAGCTTCCTTGGAACTCCTGACTTGCTGAAGGTTCGTGGTGGTACAATTGTCTCTTCCTTAATAGACGGTCCAGTCACATTAATGTGGCCGACCGTTGTGGCAGAGCGGTTCTAGGCGCTACAGTCTGGAACCGCTCGACCACTACGGTCGCAGGTTCGAATCCTGCCTCGGGCATGGATGTGTGTGATGTCCTTAGTTAGGTTTAAGTAGTTCTAAGTTCTAGGGGACTGATGACCTCCGATGTTAAGTCCTATAGTGCTCAGAGCCATTTGAAACACATTAATGTGACCGCCGCCTATATTCGAAGTCAACGCGCAATAATCACATGCAGACAACAGGTGGCATCACTATCTGTGCAGGGTATATAAATCGGGCCGGGGTGTGGGGGGGGGGGGGGGGGGGGGAAGAGAAAGAGAAAGAGAAAGAGAGAGAGAGAGAGAGAGAGAGAGACAGAGACAGGGACAGAGGAACGCAATGCGGTCGTCGTCGTTATGCGGTAAAAGAGCGATTTATCTGGCGTCAAAACGGACATGATGATTGGATGTCGGCCCAAGGACGGAAGTATTTCCAAAACGGCTAAGTTTGTGTTGTATTCACGTGCAGCCATGGTTACAGTTACCGTTCATGGCAAAATGGTGCTATTCAAACCTGATGCAGAAGGAAGTGTGGTACACCATTGGCCATAGATGACTGGGGTGAACGACGGCTGTCCGCAGCTCGTGGTCGTGCGGTAGTGTTCTCGCATCCCGCGCCCGGTTTAATGAAATAAAAAAAATATTTATATATTTATTATATAAATAAAGAATGAAAACTGAATGGAAACGGGGACGAAATGCAGCTTTTAAAGATTTTTGTTATTTACTCTTTCCGTACGAACTTTGTTGTAGGACCCCTTATTTACGTGTGGTAATAAAAATTCATTTAGACAGGTTTAAGCACATTTAAAATTACGTGAACCTTAGCAACCCTCTCCTGCTGATAAATTCATACTAACTGATCAAGAACATTTAGTTGAAAATTGTATAAATTAATTTTTTTACGTATTTCGGCCTTGGCACACATTTTCTAAATGCAATGGGTTTTTTAAATATTTACTGAATTCTTTCCCGGCGTTAGCTATGGAACACAAGACTGTCTCTGTTAGCATAAAATGGTTAAATATTGCCAAGCCGACCTGAACGTTTAATTATCATTGAGAAAACACACTTCACTATACGTTTAAGTTATTTTCTTTAGAAATTGAAAGAATCATCAGATTAACAACTTCAACGTTAATTATCCGCCTATGAATGCACAAATGTAAAACCAGTAATAAATTCCGTCAGCCTCAGGATCACTGTAAAAGAAAAATATTTCGTATCACTGCTAATTTTATCTGCTCCCGATTTACGGGTTTGGTTTTTTTTTTTTTTAGCGGAACAATTTTTTTAAATGTGCCGCCGCTGCAAATCGATCGGTCGCGGCACGGCCCAGCAACACCAACGATAATCGCTAAAAATGCTGAAAATTCTTTAAAGGAATATTATAGATGACATGGGCAAGCTAATTTACATTAGTAATACACAATTTTTATAAATTATAATGTATTTAGACCACAACAATAATTAAACTTACATTATTTTGTGATTTCTCCTGTAATGGCGGCTAAAGACAGATACAGACAAGAGAAGTCTACTCATTCATAAAATGCTACGTCACAGGTTCCTCTCTCTCACAGCTCTCCAGGAAGACGACAAAGAACGCACACCATGCAGTGCTACTTATATTATTGCTGACTATTAACATCTCTTTGTAATCTTACAACATTATTTTCCTCTGTGGCTGTATTTTACATTTTTTTTATCGCAGATATTAACATATTTCGTAATTACATTATGAGTATAGAAATATTACAATCATAAATACATCGAGAATATTATTACAGAAAATATTACAATAATAACGAATGTCCCTTATACAAAATTAAATAACATTTTTTCCTGTTAAACAGTTACAGCACATACGAATTGCTTTATAGCGGCGTACATAGTACAATCAAATGTCATTTCATCTTATTAATAGTGTGTGTGCTGCCAGGGAACGTTGCATTGCCCCCTGGCAGCATTTGGCAAAGAGTTTCTATACTTTGACACAATGGTGCCAGTAACGTTCTTTACAATTCTGGCTTCTTTTTTTTTTTTTTTTTTTTTTTTATGGAATGGCTCTTTTAATTAGTCCCAGGGTTATATATGTTCATGGCTCCCCCATTTGGGCGAAGGCAGACAGGAAACCTGGGCAAAACTGTGCCGGAGCCCAGCCATCCCAGTTGGTTCATGATTAATCTTGTCTCTTTAACAGTCATTGTTTTGAAATGATTTAGCAGTTTCTCATTAACGGTTACATAATATCACAGTCACATACAGTTCAACGAAAGTTTGTTGTGTGTGTTTAACAACTCGTAATTATCATTTTTGCGATATACTGCATGGTCACTTGTCTTAGGATATATCACTTAGTTTTTTGAAATCATCTAGTACAACGTCACTTTTCATAATGTTCTCACTACCTACGTGTTACAAATCCATCTCCTACACTTGTTAGTGTTCATTTTCTCTCGTCAGTTTATGGGTATACATAATACGTGTTAAATGTTTGTCAAAAATCGAGTTCATTGACATGTTATGCAGTTTGTGTAAATATTTTGGAATATGTCAATAATGCTGTAGTTGGTGAGCGGTGCGAAATGATTGTTGAGCGGCGCTCGGCGCGGCGCGTCGGCTCCGTGTGGGTCACCGCCCCCGGTGTTTACAGCTACGGCGCGGAGAGGCGTGTGGCTGTCTGGTCTGCTACGGGCTGCTGCGGCCGCTGCATGGCTGAAGTAGCCGGATGCGCGTTGTATATCAGCTCGCCCGTGTGACATCTTCTTGCAGTGCTGCAGCAAATATGCAACAAGTTCACAAACAGTGTACTATCCTTATGGGCATTTTTCCTGCTGTGGAAATGAACGCACACAGTTATTGTTCAGTAGGCCTTCACTAGTCTGGTTTGCACAATGTTTCGTTGTCACAGTAACGCGTTTTATGGGCACACAATATTTTTTCACCATGTCATGACTTGTTATTAGTCACACGCAAGTTTTCACTTTAGAACAAAATGTATCTCTGTAGTCAATGCGCTTTCCTGGCATCCCTTGACACACAAAGAGTTATAGTTTGACACTAGCTTGGCCCACCGTCTGTTATCGGCTCACTGTTCGTGTCGTGTTAGTTCCTTGTCCATTTGCACACACGGCGATGATACAGTTTCTTATTGCTTGTTCGAAACAACCTCGTGACGTATTGCTGCAGTTTTAAAGTCACTGTCTGTCTCTGCCACACAATACTGCACTTTCGTTTAACTTCTTTCAGTTACTATGTCCGTTGTGCAATTTTTTGTAACAGCACATTCGTAACTTCTTTGTTCGCTCTTTACCAAGGTGTGTGATAATTGCGTACATGGTAACAAATATTAAAATTTCGTATTAGTTTGCCCAAAAATCATCTATATTTATGTTCGAGTAGATTTTATTTGTGCAGTCCAGCCGGATTCAGGCATATTGTTCAAAAACTCCTTTGAAATTATGTCTCACTTTACTTGCAAGGTCCTACGTAACTACAGTGTAGTCTCTGTAGGCTAGAATTGATTTGGACTGTATCAGGCTAGCTCTCTTTTTACTGATTCGATCTGCACATGCTTCAATTGAAGCTTCTTTGTGCGTAACTTTGCGTTACTTAAATTTGCAATAAGTTTGGCTCCCATGGTGCCCTCGAGTCACTACTGGGTACATTACTCTCTTTGATAACACTGGTTTGAAAATAAAGTTCTCAGGGTCTCATATTATTGATATTATTCTAGGTTCGAATCTGTCAATCTGACAGCCGCATATATATATATATATATATATATATATATATATATATATATATATATATATATATATATACATACACACATATATATATATATAAAATGTTCCTCCTGACTGATCTCTGTCACAATTTAACACTACACATAATTGCACTAATCAGGTTATCTGTGCAGACATTTAGAGCATGTTTAAACTAACACTAATTAAAAGGAAGACATAACACAAATAATCATAAACAAAAGAGAAAGTCAATCATATTCTTATAACTAAATACTTCTACACTTGTACATTATCTCTACAGATCACACATCATTAATGTTCATTCATTTCCAAAAGAATGGTGTACCTTTTTACACGTAACACATAGGACTATTTGTCATTTACTGTAGGAATATTTTCACATCCTTACGCGGATACAGTCCCCGTACTCTCCCTGAGTGGGAATCTGCTAAGAGATAGCTACCATTTTCTTCTTGGACCAAGGAATGGAGTATGAGGCTCGACAGTAGGTTTTGTGAGGCTTCACCCCGATATTGTATTGATATCCCTTAACAATTCCTGGTCGTTCTGAAAATACATCTGCATAGTTAGATAATAACTGTACCAAATCCTGCTGTTGCATTGAGTTCAAATTTTCGGACTGTGATACTTTGTTCACAAGTGCGTCCACATTTGCTTTTAATTGATCACTTTGTACGTCTGGATAATAAAGATTTTGTCCTAGAGAATGATTGTCCAAATGTAGTATCCTCTGATTCCTACATTTTATGTTAATAGCATTACAATTAGGCACAGGTACCTCTTCAGATCTGAGCATAGACAATTCTGTCCTCCTACCCGTGTTCATCAAACTTAATTTTCCCCGAGAAAGGTCGATTACTGCGTCCCTTGCATGGGGGCTTAATTATTATTTTGATGCAATTTTTTTTTTAATTTGTAGTAGCTGTATGTCCGATTTCGCTGTTTCGTAAACGGTTGGCCCTGACTAGTTTTTGTACGCAATCTGACTGCATGGAACAACAACAAAGAATGAAATGAAAATATTCGTTAACACAATTAATTAATTAAGTCCCCAGCAACTATAAAACCTACGAAACCAAAGCACAAGTGTAACTGTTCTGTGTGTGGAAGTGTGATTCAACGTACACATCTGACACGGTTCTTCTTCAATAAGACAAGCAATTTTAAATATCATTTATACTGAAGTAATTAAAAAAAAATAGAAATAGTATAATTGCACAAGAAAACCAGAATTACACTCTAATACAAGAACACAAGCCAGATGCTTTGTTGACTGAACGTGTAATGACGCATTATTTAAAACATTGAGATAATAAAAAGAAAAGGAAATTTTTTTTTTCTTTTACCTTCATATATATTGATGAAAAGCACTCTGATCAATACAATATGTCCGCACCGACTCGCTACTACCACATCTCAACAAGAGCTGACTACTAAGACCTCTCGACAAGAACTCTTCACTACGACATCTCAGCAAGCACTCACTACTACGAGTCCTCGACAAGCACTGCCTACTAGCACATCTCAACAAACACTGCCAGTGGAGGCGGCGAAACAAAACTCTGGCGCTGTGGCTCAGTGTAGCCACCCTTCACCCTTTCTCTCAAAAAATCTACCCCCAAAATGCAGGCTACCTTTATACCCTTTACTACCAGGAACGAGCTCGCTATGGCTTCTCCCCCTATATATATCTCCACCCGCACTTGGAGTTTAATTATTTGTCGCTGTGCAGTGATGGCTCCAGTGACTTTGGAATTGTTCACAGGGAAGTCAGCATACGCTTTTCTTTCCCCAGTACTCTGAATAAGTCCATACTCATGGCACTGACAGTAGCACCTGTATCTACGATTGCTTGCACATCAATATTGTTAATTTTGATCACTATCATCGCTTGTACTTTGTCTTTGTGCTCCTTTATGCACGTGGGTGGTTCAGTTATTAATTCATGTCCCATCTGTACCCCGTCATTATAGCTGAGGATACAGAGTTCCGATGTTTTGTTCTGTATCGGGCTGCTCTCACTCCAAACCTCAGCCGACGATGGAGAACGTATCTTGGCTGAATCTAGTTTGTTGGATTATTACTGGCGACCTTTGCTGAGTATGTGCCTCCGCAACAGGCACCTGCTTCTTTCGCACATGCTGGCTGCTGCATATTGACTACGATAGGTGAAATTTACACGCGAATACGGCAATCGGACGTCTACTGAGTGGCGACAGGTGGCCTGTTCGGCTGGATCACTTTTCATACTCCATCGCAGAGATGGGCATTGGCGTGTACAGTATGAAACATCTGAAAGGAAACACAGCAGCGAGCGTTGTGGTCTGGGGAATATTTTCATGGTATTCCCTGGTTGATCTAGTCATTCTGAAAGGCGCAACGAATCAACACAAGTATGCGTCTATCCTTGGGCCCATGTCCACCGCCACATGCTGTTTGTTTTTCCTCGGCACGATGGCATCTACCAGTAGGACAACACACCATGTCACACAGCTTGCAGCGTACGTTCGTGATTCGAATAACACCGTGATGAGTTTGTCGTAATTCCCTGGCCACCAGTTTACTCGAATCTAAAACCAGTCGAGAATCTATGGGACCAGCTATGGGCTGTTAGCGTCTTGGATCCTCAACCGAGGGACCAAGCGCAGTTGCCCGCATCTCGTGGTCGTGCGGTAGCGTTCTCGCTTCCCACGCCCGGATTCCCGGGTTCGATTCCCGGCGGGGTCAGGGATTTTCTCTGCCTCGTGATGGCTGGGTGTTGTGTGATGTCCCTAGGTTAGTTAGGTTTAAGTAGTTCTAAGTTCTAGGGGACTGATGACCTCAGATGTTAAGTCCCATAGTGCTCAGAGCCATTTGAACCATTTGAACCAAGCGCAGTTGGCCACGGCACTGGAGTCGGCAGTGGTTCAAAATGGATCAAACGGCTCTGAGCACTATGGGACTTAACTTCTAAGGTCATCAGTCCCCTAGAACTTAGAACTACTTAAACCTAACTAAGGACATCACACACATCCATGCCCGAGGCAGGATTCGAACCTGCGACCGTAGCGGTCGCGCGGTTCCAGACTGAAGCGCCTAGAACCGCTCGGTTACACCGGCCGGCCGTCTTCTAGTTTCTCTAGCTTGTGCCAACTTATAATTCGTTCATGTTGTTTCACAATGACTGGTTTTAGTATTGTGTATTTTGTGGTTTTGAATGAGCAGTTATTTTAATGCTGTCTGCGTACTGGATTTGGTGAGGAGGGCTGCGAACGGAGATCAGTTCGGTTGGGGCGCAGCAGCGAGCAGGTCCGAAGGAGTTAACTGCTAATGCAACCTCCACTATTCTGAGATCTCGCCTTTGGTCGGCGTGTTGTTGCTCCCAGGGCCGCTGAGCCTGGCGGCAACGAATGAAGTGTTTCGAGGCGGTGAAATATTGTAGCCGTCTATTTGTTATTCACCATTGAATTTAGTATTTTTCTTATTAGTGAAGTGCAACCAGCGGTATTTTCTGCCTTGTGGCCGCTAACGCCCCAGTTACATGCCCTGGAGGTTAGCGTACTTTTCCGGCAGTGTACCTTTCCTCGTCGTGTTGATGCTGTCCGACACGGCGTGTGGTTCGACAGCCTCTTGTATTGTACTGTGCGTATTTGTTTTGGGAGGTCTACCTTGTGTTTCCTTCGCCCTCGGGTGTTTTCTGAAGACGCAATGCTGTCTGTCTCTTCACCCTTGCCTAAAAATATTCCATCATTGTACCGGTGATCAGACGTTAGGAGGATCTGTTACGTGCGTACAACTCTTGGCTGCCTGTCTCACCTTACCTTATGTTTGAGTTACCTTCCCAGGCCGACCCTTGGAACACTTGCTGAGAATCGCTTGTCCTGATTCCTTAGATTATGATGTCTATTTTTAGTATATTTGTAATTTTCTAAATATTGTTGGTGTGGCCTTCATGCGAGCAATAATTTCACTTCTTTGATGACAAGGCCTTCAGCCGTGTTACAGTAAGTTTTTTTTATATTTTTTTTATTAAGCAAACTTGCTTTAAAAGCAAGGTATTTGTCGAGACGTGTGCTACTTGGAATTGTTTTCCTGGCTTCTAATTCAGGCCTTCTGCCATTTGCTGTTTGAGGTTATTGTTGAGGTTATTGTTGTGGAATTTTTGGTGATAAAGCCTTCAGCTCTCATACAGTCAACTGTGTTTTTTTAAAGAGATTGTCTTAAGATATTAATTTCTTGAAATAAAGTTTACGTATTTCTTGTGCGACCGAGAGTAACTGATTCGGCCCCATCCACAATCGTAACCTTATCCTGCCCCATACTGAGAACCCAGCACTCATGGACAGTGTAGTAGGTCAGAGTGAAAAATTCATGTACTCGTATGTTTTCTGGATACTCAAGGTCTTCTTTTAATGTATAACCTGCGTCTGAATGATGTGGTACACTCAGTATATCAGAACCGTCCGCAGAGGCTCATGCAAAATTAGAGAGTGGTGCGTATCAAACCCCGCCCGTGTAGAGACTGTTAACATAGATTCATTGTTACTTTCATTCTAGTCAGTTATGGACCTCTTCATCACAGCTGTATGTCTTTGCATGCACTGCCACCTCTGACATCAGGTTCAACAAATTTTAACTTCTCTGTGTTCATAGTAAGTTGCAATTTTATATTAGTAGACTTCAGCAAAGTGTCCCTTGCTGTCAGGTACAGTCGCATACTGTGCTGGCTCCAGTTGGTATGTTTTAAGATAGAGACTACGAAAATTTTCAGACACTTCAGCAAAAAGCAGGACATCAGTTTTCAAATACAAGTCAGACTAAACTCCTAATGTCTTGCATTCAAAAGAAACTCCACACATTATTCCATTGTTGGTATTCCAGTTCTTTCATTATCAGCGTTGAGCAGGCTTTTGCAACTTTTCATCCTACAAAACGGATTCGTCAGTTACACACATGCATGGAAACACGTCTCTCTTACTGATCAAATCAAACTTCGTTTTAGAATGAAAATAGTACAAACAGAACTCACATACTAATATAACGATGAGAAGAAGTAATGCTACTGCATGCTAGCCTTGAAATGTTTATGTAACATAAATAGTAAATTTCTGTGTTTTCTTTCGCAGAATTAACAGGTTAACATCTTCCTTGCGATTATGATGTTTCGAGACATGCAATGGAACAATATCGTATACTTTTCCTTCGTTGTCTTCTGTCTCTTTCTCAATTATTTCCACATGTTTTAATTAATTAATAAATAAAATGAAATGTTTGTAAAGTTTAATGCATCTGAATAAGTAGTGTAATCAGTCACATGGTTCAAATTGTCGTTTTCTAGGTACAAACCAGGTATAGCTGACCGTGGAAGCAATAATGGCTGTTCTCACAATCAACGATTATCATGGTTCGTTTTTTGTTTTGAATCACTTTTGGTGATTTTATGTGCATTTCCACATCAAATCCTTTCTCTATATTCACAGTTGTGCAAAGTTACTGCAATTCTTTTAACACTGGCCCGGAATTGCAAAGTTGGAAAGTTTGCAGCTTTTTCATCAGCCTGTAATATTGATTGAATATCATTTCCTGATGTCTTCGGACAGCAATAGAGACACATTCTTGATGCTGATATTTATTTCTCTTGTCTCACCTGACTTCGGTTGTAGAAATTTACAGGACTGTGACCCGTTTCAGGGGCTGACTGATCTCGTGCACTTTGTTGGTAAAAGTTAGATGACAAACACCATGAAAATGTTTGGGGTCCTTGAACCCATCATGAATGACTATTACGCGAGTACATATTCGACTTTTAAAAGCTTAACCCACAAAAATTCATTCAAGAGTCTCATCAATGGTCATAACATGTTTTATAATTATGGGCTACCACTTGAATAGATGAACTATTCACAGTAGCTTTAGTTTTGTATGTACAAGAAGTATCAAATTGTCTTAAGTTATATGAACTTCCTAGTAAAAAATACATAAGAATTGAAACTATTGGTAGTAACGTCCTTAATACTTCCATTCTGAAGCTGAAAAAAGTCATGTGCGTATTCATACTCTCTTGATAATAGTTACATAGAGAACAGCAACAACTTCAGTCACTTGCTACTGATGGCTGCCTCACCTTTAATATCTGTCTTCCCATTTAGTAAGATAGTCAAGTTCTGTATCTGCAAGAAGAAGAAGAAGAAGAAGTAGACGGAGATTCTCTTAAGAATCTCAAGTACAATGAGGTCTATTGGTAGTTCGTTAATACCTTTATTTTGAAGCTAAAGGAACTTACGCACGTGTGTACGCAAACACTCTTGACGACGCATGCATAGAGGACAGCAGAAACATCATCCTGTAACGAAGCTCGCTGCTCTCCGTTGGATCTTCTCTGTCTCTTCTATCAACACTATCTGGTACGGATACCACACCGGTGAGCAGTGTTCAAGCAGTGGGCGAACAAGTGTACTGTAACCTACTTACTTTGTTTTCGGACTGCATTTCATTAGGATTCTTCCAATGAATCTCGGTCTGGCATCTGCTTTACCGACGATTAATTTTATATGGTAATTCCATTTTAAGTCACTCCTAATGCCTACTGCGAGACAACTTATGGAATTAACAGCTTCCAGTTGCTGACCTGCTATATTGTAGCTAAATGATAAAGGGTCTTTCTTTCTATTTATTCGCAGCACATTACACTTGTCTACATTGCGATTCAATTGCCATTCCCTGCACCATGCGTCAATTCGTTGCAGAACCTCCTGCATTTCAGTACAATTTTCTATTTTTACAACCTCTCGATATACTACAGCATCAACTGCAAAAAGACTCAGTGAACTTCCGATGTTATCCACAAGGTAATTTATATTGCGAACAGCAACGGTCCTACGACACTCCCCCGCGGCACACCCGAAATCACTCTTACTTCGGAAGATTTCTCTCCATTGGGAATGACATGCTGCGTTCTGTTATCTAGGAACTCTTGAATCCAATCACACAGTTGGTCTGATAGTCCATATGCTCTTACATTGTACATTAAACGAGTGTGGGCAACTGTATCAAACGCCTTGCGAAAGTCAAGAAACAGCATCTACCCGGGAACCCGTGTCTATGGCACTCTGAGTCTCGTGGACGAATAGCGCGAGCTGGGTTTCACACGATCGTCTTTTTCGAAATCCATGCTGATTCCTACAGAGTAGATTTCTAGTCTCCAGAAAAGTCATTATACTCGAACATAATACGTGTTCCAAACTTCTATAATTGATTGACATTAGAGAAATAGGTCTATAGTTCTGCACATCTGTTCGATGTCCGTTCTTGAAAACGGGGATGACCTGTGCCCTTTTCCAATCCTTTGAAACGCTACGCTCTTCTAGAGACCTACGGTACACCGCTGCAAGAAGGGGGCAAATTCCTTCACGTACTCTGTGTAAAATCGAACTGGTATCCCATCAGGTCCAGCGGCCTTTCCACTTTTGAGCGTTTTTAATTGTTTTTCTATCCCTCTGTCATCTATTTCGATATCTACCATTTTGTCATCTGTGCGACAATCTAGAGAAGGAACTACAGTGCAGTCTTCCTCTGTGAAACAGCTTTGGAAAAAGACATTTAGTATTTCGGCCTTTAGTCTGTCATCCTCTGTTTCAGTGTCATTTTGGTCACAGTGTCTGGACAATTTGTTTTGATCCACCTATCGCTTTGACATAAGACCTAAATTTCTTAGGATTTTCTGCCAAGTCAGTACATAAAGCTTTACTTTCGAATTTGTTGAACGCCTCTCGCATAGCCATCCTCACACTAAATTTCGCTTCGCGTAATTTTTGTTTGTCTGCAAGGCTTTGACTATGTTTATGTTTGCTGTGAAGTTCCCTTTGCTTCCGTAGCAGTTTTCTAACTCGGTTGTTGTACCACGGCGGCTCTTTTCCATCTCTTACGATCTTGCTTGGCACATGCTCATCTAATGCATATTGTACGATGGTTTTGAACTTTGTCCAGTGATCCTCAACACTATCTGTACTTGAGATAAAAATTTTGTGTTGAGCTGTCAAGTACTCTGAAATCTACGTTTTGTCACTTTTGATAAACAGAAAAATCTTCCTACATTTTTTAATATTTCTAATTACGGCTGAAATCACCGATGGTGTAACCGCTTTATGATCACTGATTCCCTGTTCTGCGTTAACTGTTTCAAACAGTTCGTGCCTGTTTGTCACCAGAACGACTAATATGTTGTCGCCACGAATCGGTTCTCTGTTTAACAGCTCAATGTTGGAACGTGCGGACACTCTCATTCTGTGTGATGACGGATCACAATCAGACACCCCGCTGTTGAACTGGATGGCTCTGTTGGTGGTGCTGACACACTCGTCCACCAGTTGGGCTACTGAAGCACGTGTGACCGCTGGATTCCTCGCCGCCTAACAGAAGAACACAAAGAGCAACGAAGCACCATCTGTGCGGAATTGAATATTACGAGGCTGATCGTGACAATTTTTTGTCGAACATCGTCGTAGACAATGAAACATGGACTCATCACTTCGAAACGGAAACAAAACGACAATCGATGGAGTAGCGCCACGCAATCTCTCCGAAGAAAACTTTCAGAGCCACGCCTTCAGCCTGTAAAGTCATGCCGGCGTACTTCCAAGACTTTAAGCGGGTTATTCTGTTTGATGTGCTCTCTCATGCAGCTTCCCTCAGGAACCTGGAGAAACGACTTCAGCGTGTTCGTCGCAACAAAAATGCAACCGAACTACTTCTTCTCCGTGACAACGCAAGGCCTCACACAACAGGAGTTCACTGGACTGTTCTTCCTCGTCCGTCTTACAGTGCGGACTCGCACTTTCCGACTTCTTTAGAGGATCATTTAGCAATCGCGAAAGCGTTACGGAGATGATAGATAAACTCCAGTGGAAGACTCTGCAGGAGAGACGCTCAGTAGCTCGCCACGGGCTTTTGTTGAAGTTTCGAGAACATTCCTTCACCGAAGAGTCAAGCAGTATATTGCTCCCTCCTATGTATATCTCGCGAAGAGACCATGAGGATAAAATCAGAGAGATTAGAGCCCACACAGAAGCCTACCGACAATCCTTCTTTCCACGAACAATACGAGACTGGAATACAAGGGAGAACCGATAGAGGTACTCAAGGTACCCTCCGCCACACACTGTCAGGTGGCTTGTGGAGTATGGATGTAGATGTAGATGTTGATCCAGTGACGGATGCACTCCACAGGAAGCAGACGAGGTTATTGGTGCAGCAAGAGGTTGCGACTTCGACCACTAGACAACGCCATCGTATTATGTTCAAAAATACGGTTCTGTAGCCAAAGGAGTGGGGAGTAATTGGTGCACTGAATAATACCAACCTTTCGGAAAAAAAGGTTGCCTTACTTATTGAAAGCACGCCGTACGCTAGGATCACAATTACTTTGATATAATAACTTGCAAGTGAAGCAGTATCAAGATGAAAAACGAAATAAAGGACCTGTAAGGTGCTTGCAGTTGCAGATCTTGCCATAGGGCTGAAGCAGTCCGTTATAGGAGAACGTATTGTTATGGGTTTGCCAGCTGAGACGGAAGATGTACGGTTGTCCCCGGACAATGCGTACAACAGCGTATACACAATTTCTTTGTGTGAACATATTCTGAGATCTGCTTTGAGATTCGCGCAGAGCGAGAACGGAGTTAAGAGTCCTGACTGGAGGACTCGCATGTACTGGGTCTCTCGCGGAGACAGTTTGTTACTGTTAGCAGCTTTATGGCTTGGGAGCGGCGGCGGCGGGAGGCGCTAACGAAAGGTGCTGTCAGGCGGCGAACTGACCCCGCCGTCTTCTGCTCTCTTCCGCGGCGTGCGTGTGTGCTGTGAGTGCTCAGGAACACGGAAGAGTCTTGTAAACAAGCCAGCTCTCCAACGGAAAGCAATTACTGAAAAGTACGCAGGCGTTTTAGGTCACTGATTGTAGATTTTCTCACAGCATACAGCTGTTTTTGTTATACAACTGCGCTGCTTGTTCAGATGTGTACTTTACTAAGCACAGTTAGCTAGTTTCAGCGTGTGCCGTGATCCGCCAACAGTGGTGCGCCTAATTACAGTACTGGACACGGTGTAAGTAGGCTGTTCATGTTTTTATGTTGGTTACGCCACGCAGCGCTCTGCATGAAAATCACTGGCTGTGCTGTGTGCAGTCTGTGGCTGTTTGGCACTGTTGAAATATTCGCTATTGTAGTGGTGGGCAGTTGGATGTGAACAGCGCATAGCGTTGCACAATTGGAGGTGAGCCGCCAGCAGTGGTGGATGTGGGGAGAGAGATGGCAGGATTTTGACAGCGGACGATCTGGACATGTGTCCATCAGAAAGAGTAAATTTTTAATATTGGATATCATGAACTAATATATATATGATGACTTTTGAACACTATTAAGGTAAATACGTTGATTGTTCTCTATCAAAATCTTTAGTTTGCTGACTATGCCTATCAGTAGTAAGTGCCTTCAGTAGTTAGAATCTTTTCTTTAGCTCGCAGTATTGGCGAACACTGTATTGCAGTAGTTTGAGTAACGAAGATTTTTGTAAGGTAAGTGATTCATGAAAGGTATAGGTTATTGTTAGTCAGGGCCATTCTTTTGTAAGGATTATTGAAAGTCAGATTGCGTTGCGCTAAAATATTATGTGTCAGTTTGAGCACAGTCATTCATAAATTTTTCTAAGGGGACGTTTCAACGGCAGCGGCATCATGTCCTTTTTAGATTTTCTTACCTCACCCGGTAAAAAAGGAAACCTTGTAAGGCCACTTCACGATCCATCTGTCTATCCGACTGTTAAGACCCCTTTTTCTCAAGAACGGGTAGATCTAACAAATTGACATTTGTGTCACAAACTAAGATCTGAGGTATCTTGGCGGTGTGAAAAACGTAAGCTTCTAAGTCAGTCCAGTCGAAAGATAAGGCATTTACGTGACATATTTCGATACTTCGAAAATCACTCATCAAAACCTGTAGGGTACTTTCCGCTCATCTAGAATCATGAAATTCGACAAGAAGCAAGGTTTCACAGCAGAGGTAAAGTGGAAAATCCGAAAACTGTTAATCTGTAATTACATAATTTCGTCATCTTTTGTCCGTCTGCATGTACGTCCGTCTATTAAGATCTCTTTTCCTCAGAAATCGGTAGAGGAATCTAATGGAAATTTATGTCAAATACTAAGATCTTGGCGGTGTAAATAATGCAAGCTTTTAAGTCGATGCAATCAAAAGATACGGCCATATATGTTTCATATTTCGATACCCTCAAACTCACTCATCAAAACTTATGGGGAAACTATGCAGATACTGTACTTGTCGGGGCTAGTGGTTTAGGAGTAAAGCGCATGCTGGAAATCCCATAGGTCGCTGGACGGCATCTTCGCTGGACCACCGACTTTTTAGTCTTTGTTTTAGCCTGGACTTGTGACGATAGTTCGGTCGGTTCTCGCTTCCATGTTGAACTGTAAGTCCCTCTTTGCCCAGTTGTATAACTGTGGTGATTTAAGAGCGATAGAGAGACTTGCACCAGTCCATTTAGCCACACGAAATTTTTATTATTATTATTATCTGTACATGTAATTAAAGCTCAGAGCACGAGCACTGTTCGCACTTGTCCGGCCTGTTTTAGTTAGTTCTCTTTCTGTGTGCAACACCACGATGGACATATCTGTGTGGGACGAACGAACGTTGTCAGGTTGCGGGGACAAATTCACACAGCCTGTAATTTCAGTAGCAAATGCTGCATGTTTGAGACAAGGCCTCGGCTGTGTCCTACATTCGAATTTTACATTAACCAGGTAACACAAGACCGCACGTTGTCTTTACTGTCCTTACCTACCTCGATATTTAGTGTGCTCGACTGCTGCCAGCGCTTTCTTGGTATCCCTCACCAAGTGAAGCCATTTGGTCATTGCTGAGAGACCTGTAAGCCACTACTCAACAGCAACTACGATTGGTGAACCATGGCAGAGAACTCAAGCTGCATGGAATGAGGAACCGATATCTTTTACTCAAGGTCAGTTCGACTCGTTGCCTTACTGGATTCGAACCACTGTTGCTGCCAGAAGTGTCAGCTCTGTGTTCTATAACGTGTGCCCAAATGAAACTGAGATTTCAGTTATATGCAAGGAAATTTTAATAAAAATATTATAGTTATAGTTAATGTGGAACAGTACAAATGTATATACAGGGTGAAAAGTATTTAAACCGACAAAATCTGGGAGGTTGTAGGGGACATCAAAAGAAATATTTTTCCCTAATGTCATTTTTTCCTATGTGGAGTATTTAAACCGGCAGAGGAAGATTTCTCCGGCGGCAAATTAATTAAACTAACAAACACTCTGCCTCTGCTAATCCATGTTTCTGGGAACCGTCGGTCCAGGAGTCGACGCAGACGATGACTGAAATATGCCGACGCAACGTCATGTTGGAACCACATGCATCTTGTCTTGTAGGGAGCGGGACGTTTTCCAGCAGTTTTGGCAATGCTCTGGCGAGAAAATTCTAATAGTGCCTGCCATTTAATGACCTATGTAGCAGATACGGCCCAATTAAACAGTCCCAAGAACACCGGCCCACACTTTGACGAAGAACCACACTTGATGAGCGCTAGTAACTGTGACATGAGGGTTACCCTCACTCCAAACATGCAAATTGTGCATGTTGAAGACTCCATCACACACGATCGTTGCTTCCTCTGTAAACAGCACAGAGAATAGAAATGTAGGGTGCATGTCACACTGTTCCAGGTGTTGTTGTTGTTGTGGACTTCAGTCCTGAGACTGGTTTGATGCAGCTCTCCATGCTACTCTATCCTGTGCAAGCTTCTTCATCTCCCAGTACCTACTGCAACCTACATCCTTCTGAATCTGCTTAGTGTATTCATCTCTTAGTCTCCCTCTACGATTTTTACCCTCCACGCTGCCCTCCAGTGCTAAATTTGTGATCCCTTGATGCCTCAAAACATGTCCTACCAACCGATCTCTTCTTCTAGTCAAGTTGTGCCACAAACTTCTCTTCTCCCCAATCCTATTCAATACCTCCTCATTAGTTAGGTGATCTACCCACCTTATCTTCAGCATTCTTCTGTAGCACCACATTTCGAAAGCTTCTATTCTCTTCTTGTTCAAACTGGTTATCGTCCATGTTTCACTTCCATACATGGCTACACTCCATACAAATACTTTCAGAAACGACTTCCTGACACTTAAATCTATACTCGATGTTAACAAATTTCTCTTCTTCAGAAACGATTTCCTTGCCATTGCCAGTCTACATTTTATATCCTCTCTACTTCGACCATCATCGGTTATTTTACTCCCTAAATAGCAAAACCCCTTTACTGCTTTAAGTGTCTCATTTCCTAATCTAATCCCCTCAGCATCACCCGATTTAATTTGACTACATTCCATTATCCTCGTTTTGCTTTTGTTGATGTTCATCTTATATCCTCCTTTCAAGACACTGTCCATTCCGTTCAACTGCTCTTCCAAGTCCTTTGCTGTCTCTAACAGAATTGCAATGTCATCGGCGAACCTCAAAGTTTTTACTTCTTCTCCATGAATTTTAATAACTACTCCAAATTTTTCTTTTTTTCCTTTACTGCTTGCTCGATATACAAATTGAATAACATCGGGGAGAGGCTACAACCCTGTCTCACTCCTTTCCCAACCACTGCTTCCCTTTCATGCCCCTCGACTCTTATAACTGCCATCTGGTTTCTGTACAAATTGTAAATAGCCTTTCGCTCCTTGTATTTTACCCCTGCCACCATCAGAATTTGAAAGAGAGTATTCCAGTTAACATTGTCAAAAGCTTTCTCTAAGTCTACAAATGCTAGAAACGTAGGTTTGCCTTTTCTTAATCTTTCTTCTAAGATAAGTCGTAAGGTTAGTATTGCCTCACGTGTTCCAACATTTCTACGGAATCCAAACTGATCTTCCCCGAGGTCCGCTTCTACCAGTTTTTCCATTCGTCTGTAAAGAACTCGCGTTAGTATTTTGCAGCTGTGACTTATTAAACTGATAGTTCGGTAATTTTCACATCTGTCAACACCTGCTTTCTTTGGGATTGGAATTATTATATTCTTCTTGAAGTCTGAGGGTATTTCGCCTGTCTCATACATCTTTCTCACCAGATGGTAGAGTTTTGTCATGATTGGCTCTCCCAAGGCCATCAGTAGTCCTAATGGAATGTTGTCTACTCCCGGGGCCTTGTTTCGACTCAGGTCTTTCAGTGCTCTGTCAAACTCTTCACGCAGTATCTTATCTCCCATTTCATCTTCATCTACATCCTCTTTCATTTCCATAATATTGTCCTCAAGTACATCGCCCTTGTATAAACCCTCTATATACTCCTTCCACCTTTCTGCCTTCCCTTCTTTGCTTAGAACTGGGTTGCCATCTGAGCTCTTGATATTCATAAAAGTGGTTCTCTTTTCTCCAAAGGTCTCTTTAATTTTCCTGTAGGCAGTACCTATCTTGCCCCTAGTGAGACAAGCCTCTACATCCTTACATTTGTCCTCTAGCCATCCCTGCTTAGCCATTTTGCACTTCCTGTCGATCTCATTTTTGAGACGTTTGTATTCCTTTTTGCCTGCTTCATTTACTGCATTTTTATATTTTCTCCTTTCATCAATTAAATTCAATATTTCTTCTGTTACCCAAGGATTTCTATTAGCCCTCGTCTTTTTACCTACTTGATCCTCTTCTGCCTTCACTACTTCATCCCTCAGAGTTACCTATTCTTCTTCTACTGTATTTCTTTCCCCCATTCCTGTCAATTGTTCCCTTATGCTCTCCCCGAAACTCTCTACAACCTCTGGTTCTTTCAGTTTATCCAGGTCCCATCTCCTTAAATTCCCACCTTTTTGCAGTTTCTTCAGTTTCAATCTGCAGTTCATAACCAGTAGATTGTGGTCAGAATCAACATCTGCCCCTGGAAATGTCTTACAATTTAAAATCTGGTTCCTAAATCTCTGTCTTACCATTATATAATCTATCTGATACCTTTTAGTATCTCCAGGATTCTTCCAGGTATACAACCTTCTTTTATGATTCTTGAACCAAGTGTTAGCTATGATTAAGTTATGCTCTGTGCAAAATTCTACAAGGCGGCTTCCTCTTTCATTTCTTCCCCCCAATCCATATTCACCTACTATGTTTCCTTCTCTCCCTTTTCCTACTGACGAATTCCAGTCACCCATGACTATTAAATTTTCGTCTCCCTTCACTACCTGAATAATTTCTTTTCTCTCGTCATACATTTCATCAATTTCTTCAGCATCTGCAGAGCTAGTTGGCATATAAACTTGTACTACTGTAGTAGGCATGGGCTTTGTGTCTATCTTGGCCACAATAATGCGTTCACTATGCTGTTTGTAGTAGCTAACCCGAACTCCTATTTTTTTTATTCATTATTAAACCTACTCCTGCATTACCCCTATTTGATTTTGTATTTATAACCCTGTAATCACCTGACCAAAAGTCTTGTTCCTCCTGCCACCGAACTTCACTAATTCCCACTATATCTAACTTTAACCTATCCATTTCCCTTTTTAAATTTTCTAACCTACCTGCCCGATTAAGGGATCTGACATTCCACGCTCCGATCCAGGTACCACTGCGAAAACTGTGCTCTGGGTGGATAATAAACTGGTTCCAGGTTGTGGACACGCTGTAAGTGAAATGGACGTAACAATTGCTCTCGAAGGATTATTCTTACATTCGTCTGATTCGTCCCCATGTTACGTTCAATTGCACGATTGCTGATCGAAGGATGCCCCTTCACATGCTCCAAGACTGCTTCCCCAAATTGCAGCGTTCTTACCGTGCGACGGCGTCCCTGTGCAGGTAATCTGCTAAATGACCCGGTCTCACGCAGACGTTGGTTCACAGCAGCAAAGGTCGTATGATGCGGGATACGGCGATTAGGATATTATTGTTGATAAACCCGCTGTGCAGCTCGTCCGTTGTGGTGCGCTACGTAGTACGCACCAACCGTATCAGTGTACTCACTCCAGGTGTATCGCTCCATTAGTAAACAGAGACAATGCACTACTACGCTGGTGGACATCAGTTTCCTACAACTGAAGAGCGTAATACGGCCTCCACTGGTTTAAATAATCCTCATAGGAAAAAATGACATTAAAGAAAAATATTTGTTATGATGTACCCGCAACCTCCCAGAGTTTGTCGGTTTAAATACTTTCCACCCTGTATAACTGCCACTGACGCAAATGCACCCAGCACATGAGAAGAGAATGGATGGGCTCACTGTAGAATCTCTTGGGTTGATGAAGGATCCAGTTTTCCATGGTATCCTATACTTCCTTGTGGCAGATGAACTTTTCAGAGAGTGTTATAAGGAACTTAAGATATGACAGTCACATGGACAAATGTGTGGACTGCAAGGAAAAGTTCCAGGACCTCACACTGAAATTTGCGAAGTAGCTTGATGGTTCTCTTGGCCACATATGCCCTAATGTTATCCTTTAGAAGCGCTATTCCACCAAAGTGCTGCAATATTTCTTAGCGTCAACTGTTCCACCCTGCGGTAGCCGATCGATGGGTAGAGGTCCTTAGTCGTCAAAAAAGAAACTGAACATCACTTTTCCAGCCTTTGGGACAGAGTGGGAGACGAGTGGAGCCGGGATGCCACGACTCCATGCTCATCCGTTTGGAGACGGGATCGAAGTGGTGACCCATTTTTCATCACTTACTACAAGAGTAATGAAATCCGTTCCTCGCTCCGTATATTTCAACGACTTCCTGACACTTAAATCTACACTCGATGTTAACAAATTTCTCTTCTTCAGAAACTCTTTCCTTGCCATTGCCAGCCTACATTTTATATGCTCTCTACTTCGACCATCATCAGTTATTTTGCCCCCCAAATAGCAAAACTCCTTTACTACTTTAAGCGTCTCATTTCCCAATCTAATACCCTCAGAATCACCCGACTTAATTCGATTTGATTTTGTTGCTGTTCATCTTATATCCTCCTTTCAAGACACTGTCTATTCCGTTCAGCTGCTCTTCCAGGTCCTTTGCCATCTCTGACGGAATTACAATGTCATCGGCGAACCTCAAAAGTTTTTATTTATTCTCCGCGGATTTTAATTCCTACTCCGAATTTTTCTTTTGTTTCCTTTACTGCTTGCTCAATATACAGATTGTATACTTACCATATAAGGTTGTATATTTACTATATTACCCTACATCACCCGCAAACTGAATCATATATTCTTCCTACTATAACGTATTCATACGAAAAGAAAATATTGTCATTTGCTATCCTTCCTCGTCTTTGATGTGTATTTGGCGTCTGTCTAGGGCACACAGAGAATTTATGCAGATACTCCAGCCAGACCTATTCCGAGTCTCGAGAGAACCCTGGATGTATATGTTATGCAGATGGCCAGATGAATGCAGATGGCGGACGGCAGATAGGGCGGCGCTGAGCTGCGGCAGGAATGTTAATTAATGGGGAGAGAGGCGGCTCTGTTTGTAGGCTGGCCCGGCTGTCAGGAGGTTCGGCAGCTCTCCACCAGCCGGCACTGACGTCCAAACAGCCGACAAGGCCGCGCTCAATGTCGATCAGCGAAGAGCGCTGCTACCCCACCCTTACTGAGGTGGAGTGTAAAATGCGGCAACCGGTTGTATACAGTAGGAATTACATCAGAGTCAAAGGTGGGAAATACTTGTAACTGTGTACCTATCATCCAGCCTGTGCTCTACATATTGGAGCAGAGAAATGCGGCTAACGATTGTTTATAAACCGACGAGACAGATCTGCAATTTTAATTTTGTTTGTTATACACGGAATTAAGAAAGTAAAAGGGCTATTTCACTCTCATGTAGCTCAAACAACGGTTCTCTCTCTAGTTAGCCCCTCACAAGGAGACCACGCGGCACCTAGACTTTTGCATTTTTTTTATATTTATGTTCAGAACTCACACATCAATCTCACGAAACTGTTCTAAGCAGCTCTAAAATATTCTTGAGAAAAATCGACTTCGAAGTTTTCCGTGTATCTTTAATATGCTATAGCAAGGTCGATTTTTCCTAGACAGACAGTTTGTCTGCTCCCTTACCATATATGGGTCTTAGGTTCGAATGCTAGCCGGCGCAAATTTTTCAACTCAGATGCATTTTCTATCAGTATTTCTGCGACGTGTGAAACACATAAAGGTAGAAAAAATTCAGTAGCACTCGCGACTGTTAACTGTAGGTTCCAGTCTTTCTCCGTTAAGTTCGATTATCTAAATCATTTTAACATAAAATTCATCAAATATATATAATACAAGCTGCCGTACAGTAGCCACAAGATGTTTGTGTTGTAAGTTCACCAGATGTCGCTAATATTGGCATACACTTTATTTTCGCTGTTTCTATTAATTATTGAAAACTAGTGTACTACTGACAGCATGACTCGTGCATGTGATGTTATTTATATGTATTTGACGATGCTGGTGCTGATTCCGCATTTAACATTTGACGATGCTACTATGGCTGCAGTACATTAGGACTTTGTTTTTATGGAACAGGTATGCCTCTTCATATTTAAAGCGCACAAATGTAAATTTTGTCAGTACTACTTTCCATTATGGCCTATGTATTGTTCTTAAGACGTATACAGTTTGCGAGTGTATTTATGTTTTTCCATTTTTTGCTGCAGATCTGATGATGGTCATTAAAGACCGAAACCAGTAATCTGTCAACTAAAAGTTTGTGACCATAGACGTAAATTAAAGGAAACTTGTTACATATACGCGTCACTGTTTTTTCGCCACAATGTCGCAGCTTGTGTAATATTGTTGTTATTAGCTGTGGACCAACAGAAAATTGGTTTATCAAATTATGCACTGAGTTGATTCGAATCCTTAGTAACCAAGCAGTTGTAAACAGCTTTAGGATGACTAGTTACAATTAAGCTACATTATTAAGGTACGCCGGCCGGAGTGGCCGTGCGGTTCTAGGCGCTACAGTCCGCGCTACGGTCGCAGGTTCGAATCCTGCCTCGGGCATGGATGTGTGTGATGTCCTTAGGTTAGTTAGGTTTGATTAGTTCTAAGTTCTAGGCGACTGATGACCTCAGAAGTTAAGTCGCATAGTGCTCAGAGCCCATTTATTAAGGTACACAAGGCGTAGAAGAGGAGGTGGAACAGTCAACATTATAGTAACAACTAAATCGACATCTATAATTTGTAAACCACTGTAAGCCGCATGGCAGAGGGTACATCCCATTGTATCAGATACTAGGACTTTTTTCCTTTTGCATTCGCATATGGAACGCGGAACGAATGATAGTTTAAAAGCTTGGCTGCACACTGAAATTACTCTAATACTGTCTTCGCGTTCCCTACGGAAGTGATTCGTGTGCGGTTCTAGTATGTATTAAAGTAGGCTCTTGAAGTTTCCTAAGTAGACTTTCAAAGGATAGTTCGTTCAAGTGCCTGCCAGTCTCTTTTTTTTCAACATATTCGTGATACACTGCGCGTGTATCAAACAAACCTGTGACCATTCGCGATGCCCTTTTTTTTAACCGTTCAGTATCATCTGCTAGTCCTACTTGGTGCAGGTCCCACACACTTGCGTTGTATTCTAGTATTGGTCGCATGAGTGTTATGCATTCAGTCTCCTTTGTAGACAGATTTTATTTTCCTAGTATTCTAAAAACGAACCGATGTCTGCCAACTGTTTCACCTGCGGCTGAGACTATGTTATCGTTCCATTTCATACCTGTACAGATGTTGTTAGAGTAGAAAGATTCCAACAGTGACTCTTTCATATGTTAGTCATAGGATACTACGTTTTTTCATGTTGTAACGTAAACTATTTTAAATTTCTAAGGTTTTAATGCCAATCTTTACGACAATTTGACATCTTATCAAGATCTGAAATGTTTGTGCATCTCTTTTTAGACAGAACTTCATTGTAGATGACACAATCATTTGCGAATATTCTGAGATTACCATTAATATTGTCTGCAAGATAATTATTATACAATATGACTAGCAAGGGTTCTAGCACCCATCCTTGGGGGACACCTGCAGTTACTTCTACATCTGTCGACGATTCTACATTCAAGATAACATGGTATCTCCACCCAGTCACAAATCTTGCTTGATAATCCATTTGGTTGTACTTTCGATGATAACCTAGTCGGACGCAAGACTGTTTGAAGATATTTGTTATTGTACAGCCACAGTGTGGTGCATATTGTTAAGATCAGATCAACAGAATGCCTTACACTGAGTTCTGTAAGGTGTTTTTACTTCGCAATACGCTGTATTGTAAATATCTTGCAGTCTTTTCTAAGCCATGAATGGTACAAACTGGAAATAGGCAGCTGTAATACTTTCTACAATTTCGCTAGCGAAGATATAATCATACTTTTATGAAAATTTTGGACAATTTATTTTAATTTTTCAAAATATACGAATCTATATAATTCATTCAGACAAACTAGAATACTTAGAAACTGTCACCAAATTTGTTAAATGTACGTCTCCAGAAAGACACTCATATTGTAATTTTAACTTCATAAATAAGTAAAGAGAATAGAGTTTTAACAGAGTTTTTGGACTATGAATAAAACTCTTAATTTCATATATTTTTGTTGTGGCTTAATCACTATCTTCTTTTATATAAGATGTGTTTCAGTGTCTAAATGAAAGGCTGTTTGTCTGCCTTCTTTTATTTTGGAGTCATCCACAATAGCATGTAACAGGTATTTTCGTTCTTGCTAATTGTATGTGCTACATATGTGACAACATACGTAGAAACATACTTCTATACTGCAGTTTTTGAAATATGACGGCTCATCAAACTACGAAACCGCAATGTGTAGTCATATCTTTTATGTCCCTCTTACTGCTCCTGGCACCGTCGGAAATACTAACATTATGTGAGTTATGAGCAACAACAGCTTCTACTCTATTACTGCGGTAGAAAAAAGCACATTAGGAAAAAATTACTTTTTCATGGCAAGACAATACGCGACGCTTTCAGACACGTGTCTGCCCTCCTCAGTGAAAAACTGCGAAGTGCTCATTGCACCTGAGTTAATAGGCAGCCATTAGCTGTTCGCGTAGTTTAGTGTTTGTTAAATGCTCGTCGTAGCAAGCAATTTCAAAGTTAATTTTCCATGTCCATTGCATCATTTTATGTGAGAATATTATTGCAGTAGATCACCTGTGGTTTAGGGGCAATACAGGAATAGATGCAGCAGAAATAAGCATCAAATATGATGACGGCAACGCAATACGTGAAAATATAAGAAGTTATGACACCAGACCAAAAGCAATATCCCGACCAGGAAAACAGTATTGTAATTTGCCAAAAACCATTTTGGGCAATATGTGACAACATCAGAAACATCGAATTTAAAGGAATTTTAAGTGTAAACTAACAGCATTACACGATGAAATACAGCAGAAACGAACTTACTAAAATGTTTTGGAAACTACGCATGAGGATGGTATCCCTGCACCTGGGATATTAAGTCTAATGTGTAGATTACTGGTTCCTCTATTTTTAATTTGTATTTATGATTAACTATTTTACGTATTATGTTTTTTGTGTACATAAGCACTCCAAGACGGATGAAGCTGGTAAAAAAAGGCTCCAAAGTTAGAGACAAACTTTATTTTTTTGGTCTTCCCCTTTTTAACAAGAAACAAACTGCAAATTCCTATAAATGATGAAGTGACCGGATGTAGACAAAATATCAGAATTGCGGCAACAAATGCTAGTACTTCAGTTGCATTTAATTTGTTCACCATCGGTTCTCGTATTAGACAGCGTTCTGTGATAGAAGTTCTGAATGTAGAAGGTGAAACGCCGATTCGAAATCGTGAAAGAAGGAAAAATGTGCACGGCGATGGAATTGTGGATATCAGCGCTGTTAGACGATGGCTTCATCGCTGTAAAGTAGTTGAAGTGCAGTCACCGTTGGCTGACGTAACGCTGAGCGGCAGGACAGTAATTTCAGTGACGCCACACAACATTCAGCAAGTCGATGGCACAGTTCGCGGTGACTATCGGGTGAGAGCGAATGATTTGTGACGCATTACCTCCCACAACAAAAGCAGTGTGATGACGGTCATTCAACAGCTAGGACACCCAAAGGTTTGTGCAACTTGGGTACCAATAACGTTAACTGGCCACTGAAATTATTGTGAAAACTGTATGTCAAGTCTTGACTCATACCCCTCACAGTCCTGAGCTGGAACCATCAGACGTGAATATGTTCGGGTCACAAAAAGAAGCTCATCATGGGATTTTCTTTGAGGATGTGAAGGCCTTCGAAACGTCCTTGCGTCAATGGCTTCAGCAGCAGATCCTTGTATTTTACCACACTGGATTACATGTCATTGTAAACAAAATGTACAAAAACTGTGGAAATGGATGTAGGTCTTTTTTAGAAGTCATAAATTAATTGTCATTGTTGTCGTTTCCAACCTAAGTGGTTGCATTTGAAATTCTTAGCCAATTAAAAAATAAAAAAAATTGCTGGCGTTACTTTTCGATTGACCCTCATGTTTGCATTTATAAAGAACCATAAATTTCATTTTTAGGACAGAGGAGATATAAAGGATTTCAGATGAAGGAGAAACACTTTACACTTTACGAGAGAAGTAATGTGGAGGGTGTAATGGGTATATATTTTTATATGTAGACAGACCATTGCGTTGGTTGCATCGAACAGTCTTCCCACAAACACATGTCAAACTTTACGACCCAATGTTTTCTGCATGGTCATAAGTGCACCATGAAGTGGACTACACCTGTCAGTATAGGCTTAGCGTTTTGCGTCCGCACGTCCGCACTTCAACACCTGACCTAATGCCCAGGGAAAAACAAACGTTAGTAACTTGCTCTTGACCATTTACAGGGTGTCCAGTTCCAGTATCAAAGCGATTTACAATGACCTCAGATTTGAAAAGAATGTTATTGACACAGGGGGAAACGTCACGGAAAAAAGAATTAACGGAAATTTGACTAATATATGGTGCTATAAGCGTCAGGTGTCCGGACCACGGCTGTTCCTCAATTTTCGTCCAAGACCCCCAGAATGACAGTCTCTATGAATGTCCACGCGTTGTTGGTAAAATTCTTTTACAAGAACGGTGACTGCGCACCAATAGCTCTGAAGAAGTTGCGGACAGTCGAGAGTATGGAAAAGTGCACTGGTCCGATGTCTGCTAAGAGTCTGGAGAAAATGGTTACAAAATTCGAAAATACAGGTTCTTTTGAAGTGAAATATGGCAGAGGGAGGAAATCAGTTGATTTGATGTCTATCGAAGATGTGTCCACAGCACTGCAGGGGGGCTCGAGCCGTCGTGTGCAAACATTCAGTGCACGGGGAAATGCCCGAACGTTGGACATGCGTGCTAACACGGTGCGTAAAATCCTATGAAACATCCTCCACTACTGTCCATGTCCAGGTGACCAACCAGCAAGACAAACGTTGGCTCTGGAAGTACTTGCTTGCATGGAAGTGGACAATGAATGACCATGGAATATTCTGAAGGCATAAAAAGCCCATTTACATCTCCAAGGATATGCCAATACACAGAACTGCAGAATGTAGGCAAGGGAAAATCAGCACGCACATCAACTGGTAACCCTTCATTCTGCAAATGTGATGAGCGGTGCAGGTTGACGGCTTTGTTTATTGTAGGGCCGCATTTTCTCGAGGAGATGAGTCCTGCGTGTCCTGTTATGTGTACCGTCACTGGCAAACACTCTGAGAGTCTTAGATACTTTTGTGCCCCAACGTCATTTTAACCCCTCAACAGCACGAACGTGTAAGTAGGGTCATTTTTATGCAAGATGGCGCTCCGTCAGTGAAGTAGCTGCTGCAGAGACATTTCCGAAATGCGGGATTATCAAACATCATTTCCCTACAATCTGGCAGTCCAGATCACCTGATCTTAATCCGTATGACGCCTGGCTGTGAGGTTATCTCAAAAATGTTGTGTTAACTGCTCCAATTAGGAACTCGGCTGAATCGAAGACACATATTGCGCAAAGCATTCTGAACGTGACCCTCTAGACACTCCCATCTGCAGTGATACATAATGTTTCTCGATTTTAACTTGTGGCAGATAACGGTGGACAGCATATTGAACATATCTTGCGCCAGTCTCAGTACAGTCATAAACCGATGTCAGTTGCTTTTTAAGCGGTTTTTGTCATTTTGCTTTTTATGCAGTTTTTGGCCTCTACACAGTTAAAAACCAATTTATCCCACCCGATGTGGTACGACTTACACGTGGTGGATGGGCTTACATAAGTAACAGTGCCACAGTTGTTGACTGCTGAACATGAGCAGTCATGCCCATTGGACAGTACGGACGGTGTAATGTGCAATTCATGTCTTAGCCATCGTATTGACACACTCATTTGTAGCCGATCCAGTTTACTTTAAGGCGCTTACAGCGCTATCTGTTCATAAATTTTTCGTAACGTGCTGTTCAAATTTGACGTCATTCTGAGCAGTTGTTCTCTTTCTACAGCGTTTTGAAACTGGAACATTAATCATTGGCACCTTGTACTTGGGGGTACTGCCCAACATATTATCTGTTATAAATATAATTATTAGTCTGCAGATAACATCAGTACTTATGTAATGCTTTTCGTTACACCCTCCTAAGTCACCAACAGAAATATCTGCACTTAAACCCGTTACACCTTGTATAGTAATCAAAAGATAATTTACTTGTTACTTTTTTCAGTTCCATGGGATGAAAAATTCCCTTATCATTTAATTTACAATTAAAAGGAACTTAAATTTTAATCAGTAATAAAACAGAAGTTCACCACATGAATCGAAATAGTTACGACAGTTAACCTTTTCCATCTTCCAGGAGAATTATTACGTTTTAATAAACAAGATAAAAGGCACAGACAGACAAATAATAAACAGGACAGCGCCTTTGTCTGGCACTCAAAACGTCCCGGGAGACTAAATCTTGAAAAAAAGTATAGTCAAAAATGGCAGAAAAGTGGACAAAGTCTCTAACCAATCTCTTTTCCTTGCTACGGACACTGCCATGAAAGGCGGAAGAATCTGAAGGATCAACGGCATGAGGCTGCAGAAGGCAATGGAAGCAACTGCATTAACGATACACAATGTGTAGGCCAGGACATCTTGAGTGTAAGTGAAACTGTCATGATACCTTCAACGGCGAAAGATTACAGATTCGTTCCCCGTTGGGATATCAGGAAAAGGACTGCTGGAGGGTAGATTACCATTAGAAAAAGATTGAATAATGAACAAAAAGGTAACATTCCTCGAGTCGGAGCGTGAAATGTCAGAAGTTTGAATGCTGTAGGGAACATGTGAAAAGAGAAATGGAAAGATTCAACGTAGATTTAGAGGGTTTAGTGAAGTGTAAAGGAGATATGCATTTGTGGTCAGAGGAATGTGAGGCATCATCAATAGCAACTGAAAATAGGATTCGTTATGAAGGTAGGGCACAGAGAGTGTTACTGTAAACAGTTCAGTGGTAGGAGCACGGAAAAAAAGTTAACGTGAACAACAGTATCAGGGGAGAGTGTTTTACCTTGGAATATCTTGCAAATTTTCAAAAAAATGGTTCAAATGGCTCTGAGCACTATGGGACTCAACTGCTGAGGTCATAAGGCCCCTAGAACTTAGAACTACTTAAGCCTAACTAACCTAAGGACAACACACACATCCATGCCCGAGGCAGGATTCGAACCTGCGACCGTAGCGGTCGCGCGGTTCCAGACTGTAGCGCCAGAACCGCTCGGCCACCAGCGGCCGGCTGCAAATTTTCACATCTAGGCAGCTCTGTAATAGAAGTTTAATATGTTTTCTTATTCCATTTTGAAAATTACAGGAGTTTCTGTGAAAAGGAAGGTTTTTCCAAATATGATAAAGTGTCTCGAGATGCAACATCGCTCATGAACCTAGAAGCAAATATTCTATTCAATTTTAAAAGTGTTGTAATCGACAAAATCTTGTCAGTTCTGAGCTTAATAGTGTATGTGTTACAACATTACTCTTCTTCACGCCAAAAATCAGTAAGTGAAATCAAATTAAGAAGAGTTATTTACAAAAACCACTTGCATGTTTAAAACATTTTGAAATAGAAGGTATTGGTTTCGACCACAAATTTTCATTTTCGAGAAAGGCGAAATTGCTAACGCTTCACAGAAACTCAGTTCACTTGCGAATATCACGTGTTCCATGGTAGAAGACCATCTTCTGCTTCAAAGTACAATATGGTGTACGGCTAGTGAGGTGCAGCTTAATTGGTTACACTTTTTATAACCACCCCTTAGCACTGAAGGTGTGCAGCATTTTACTCGCCAGAAAACTATCTAACTAATGAATTAACAACGTATTCAAATATCTTTAACATATTATACAGCACTTCTGTATGCAAAACTTGCAATAATTACAATCGTACCTCAAAACACAACCTTATGTCTCACAAAAACGAAAACGGTATAAAATGACGGAAACTGATCATAACGTTTTCTAATGGGCATTATTTCATTTGACCCTAAATTCATTAGGTTTAAAGACTGACCAGAAAACATCGTGTGCTCCTAGGGTACACTTCCCTCCAGGTACAGTACTCATCTACAGGTATACATGCCGACGTTACAAGCAGAAGATGAAGAGAAAGAGGAAGTATATGAAGACACTGAACAAGTAATTTAGCAAATGCAGATAATAATCTGATAATCGTGGGGGATTGGAATGCGGTAGGAGGGGGAGGATTAAAAACAGAGTTACTGCAGAATATGAGCTTGGTAATAGAAAAAAGAGAGGAGAAAATCTTACTGGGTTTTGTAATAAATATCAGCGAGTAATAGCGAATACGCTGCTTAAAATTCACAGGTGGAAGAGACGTACTTGGTAAAGGCTTGGGGACACGGAAAGATTCCAGATGGACTACCTTATGGTTAGAGATTGTGAAATCATACACGATTTTAAAGCGTACCCAGGAGCAGATATGGACTCAGATCATAATTTAATAATGATGAAGAGTAGACTGATGTTTACATTAATTGTTCAGAAGAACCAATATGAGAGGACGTGGGATCTCTAAGTACCGCGGTATGACAGGTGTGTTAGAAGATCTCTAAAGCATTAATACTGCGATAGTTAATATCACAATCGGTAATTGAACTGGATAGGAATGGACATCTCCAAAAAGAGCAATGACGTAAGTTGCATAGGTAAACGTAGGTAGAAAGATGCGAAGAAACCTTGTGTAACGGAAGAGATGCTTCAAATTATCGACGAAAGAAGAAAACTCAAAGAAATACCGCTGTATAAGTCGCTTTGGAATTAAATAATGAAGAAGTATGGAAAAAAGCCGAAACTGCAAAAAAAGTGACAGAATCGAAAAAGAAATGGTAATCGGAAGGACTGACTCATATAATAGAGAAGCCCAAACGACCATTAGTGAAATAAACGAGGGCGGCAGCATTGAGAGGGCAGTAGTAGTTACACTGCTAGAAGCATAAGAATCAGTGAACAGGGTGAAAGAGTACAATGACGACCTTTAGGAAGCGGAGAACTTGCCTGATAATGAGATAGAAGAAAAAATAGGAATAGATTTGGAAGACACAGGGGACGTACTGTAAGACTGAGAATTTAATAGAACTTTGGATGATTTACGATCAAATAAAGCAGAAGAGATAATTAACATCTCTTCGGTAATTCTGAAATCATTCGATGCAGTGGCAACCAAAAGGCTATTCAAATTGGCGTGTAGAATTTGACACTGTGAGCCTGGAGACATGCCATCCACTCGATCCAAAAGATAGTAAGGTTAGATAAGTGCGCGAAACACTGTACAAACAGCTTAACAGCTGATGCATCTAAATTTCTGACAAAAATAATACAGAATAATGGAAACGATAATTGGAGCCCTGTTAAACGACAATCAGTGTAGGTTTCGGAAAGGTACAGCCGCCTTTGAGGCAATTCTGAGACAGCGTTTGAAAATGGGAGCAAGACTTAAGAAAAATCAAGATACATTCATAGAATTTGTCGTCCTAGAAAAAGCATTCGATGATATAAAATGATGAAAGATCTTCGAAATACTGATAAAAATAGGAATAGGCAATAAGGAAAGGCTGGTAAAATACAATATGTACAAGAACCAATAAAGAAGACCGAGAACAAAGTGTTCGATCTAGCATGTGTGTAAGACAAGGAAGTAGTCCTCCGTTCCCGCTTTTACATCTCTAAATCGAAGAAACAATGACGGAAATCAAAGAAAGATTGAATTGTGGGATTAAAAATCAGAGTGAAAGCATGTCAGTGACAAGATTCGGTGATTACACTACTATCCTCATTGGAAGTTACGATCAATGTCAGGACCTGTTGAACGGAATGAATAGTCTAATGAGATGACCTAAAAGACGAAAGTGATGAGGAGGAGCAGAAACGAGAGTAACGATGAACTTAATATCGAAATTAGCGGCCACGGCGAAGACGATGTTAAGGAATTGTAACACTCGGAAGCAAAACAGCACACGAGGGGCGAATCTAGGAGGATACAAAAAGCAGACTATCAGAGGCGAAAATGACATTCTTGGTCAAAGGAAGTCTACTAAAACGTACTAATATCAAATTTCGGTCTTAATTTGAGGAAGACTTTACTGAGAACGTACGTCTGAAGCACAACAATATATCATAGTAAATCGTGGACTGTGGTAAAACAGGTACAGAAGAGAATCGAAGCGTCTGATGCTTTAGAAAGATGTTAAATTTTTGTGTACTCATAGGACAGAAATGAGGCGGGCCTCCATAGAATAGGCGAAGAAAGGGACATATGGCAAATACTGCCAAGAAGAAGGAAGCGAGCGACAGGGAATAACCCTCATGGTGCCAGATGGAACTGTAGAGGATACAGACTGTAGAGAAAGACAGGGATTAAAATACAGCCGACAGATGACTAAGAACGCTGGATGCAAGTTCTGTTCTAAGGTGAAATGGTTGGCACAAGAGGAATTCGTGCGGGCCGCACTAAACGCGTCATGAGACTCTTTGGAAAAAAATTACGGTTTACTCACGTTTCTTCAAAGCCAAAACTACTTGTTTTGGATAAAACTGCCGAAAATGGTTTAAAGAAAGGAAAAAACAGACCAGAAAAGAAATCCCTACGTTCAAATGCAAAACATCAGGACTTCCTCGTTAAAGGCAAATATCTCTTTACATGAAAATATGTATCCACACATATACAAAACTTCAAGAAATTATCCGAGCGTCAGTTTGTGTACTTTAACATCACAAAATCTACAAATTTCTGGTACAGATCCAATCCTCTACTAGGAATCTGAAACAATTCTTCATTCTCATAATGATGTCCAGTATCCATGAAATATAAAAAGCAAGTACTTATTAGAGCGCGAAAAACAGTAATAAAGTAAAAGTGGCTCAACAAACAAACATTAGCTACGGTTACTTGTAATGCAAAATTTCTTGAAATCTTCGCTTTAGTCTACTTGGAAAATTTTAAATTCCTTGCAGAGCAGGTGAAAGAGATAAATATAATAAATATGTCCTATTGTAAACATGTTATTTGTTTATCTGTCTCGTACTATCAGCATTCATCTTTCTTACCAAATTGTGACTGTGCATAGTACAAGAAAACACTAAACAGTATGAATATTTTTTACAAAAAATATACCGTAAGGGCTAATTACTGTGTTGCATATATTAGCTTACTACTGATTTCAATTAAAAATATTTCTATGAAAAATGGAAGAGAACATAATATATCCTTATCTCGAGAGTTAATCTTCACCCTGCCGCAGAGAAGTGTGCACTGATTTCAGATTTCGTGCTGGGCTACTGTGAGCCATTACCATTGGTATCTCTCTCCTACTTTTCTTTCATACAGGAACGCTAGTTCGCTAGGAATGGAAGACAAGACAAGAGGAGACCTTCGATGAAGTTTGAAAGATAGAATTGGAGGTAGTGACGGCAGTGAGGATGCAAGGCGGAAGGGAGGGAGGAAATCATCTGGCTGTAAGTTTCATACTTATTTTTGCATGTCAATTCCATGATCACAGATATAAACTTATTTTATCATATTGGAAATTTTTTTTTCTCAAGCACAATAACTGTTTACAGTCATGACGGTGATATCATAGACAGATAAAGGGGCCTGGGGAGAATGTTCGTTGGGAGACTCTAGCCCACCACGGCAGTTACTGAGATGTGTTGCTCTGAGCAGGCAGTGCAGGACATGTTATTGGTGCATTACTAACGTCTTTGTAAGCGCATACTCTAGCCTCAAGCAGCAGGAATACGTCTACTGGCCATTAAAATTGCTACACCAAGAAGAAATGCAGATGATAAACGAGTATTCATTGGGCAAATATATTATACTAGAACTGACATGTGATAACATTTTCACTCAATTTGGGTGCATAGATCCTGAGAAATCAGTACACCGAACAACCACCTCCGGCCGTAATAACGGCCTTGATACGCCTGGGCATTGAGTCAAACAGAGTTTGGATGGCGTGTACAGGTACAGTTGCCCATGCAGCTTCAACAAGATACCACAGTTCATCAAGAGTAGTGACTGGCGTATTGTGACGAGCCAGTTGCTCGGCAATCATTGACCAGACGTTTTCAATTGATGAGAGATCTGGAGAATGTGCTGGCCAGGGCAGCAGTCGAACATTTTCTGTATCCAGAAAGGCCCGTACAGGACCTGCAACACGCGGTTGTGCATTATTCTACTGAAATGTAGGGTTTCGCGGGGATCGAATGAAGGGTAGAGCCACGGGTCGTAACACACCTGAAATGTACCGACCACTGTTCAAAGTGCCGTGAATGCGAACAAGAGGAGACCGAGACTTATAAACAATAGCACCCCATACCATCACGCCGGGTGTTACGCCAGTATGGCGATGACGAATACACGCTTCCAATGTGCGTTCACCGCGATGTCGCCAAACACGGATGCGACCATCATGATGCTGTAAACAGAACGTGGATTCATCCGAAAAAATGACGTTTTGCTATTCGTGCACCCAGGTTCGTCGTTGAGTACACCATAGCAGGCGCTCTTATCTGTGACGCAGCGTCAAGGGTAACCGCAGCCATGGACTCCGAGCTGATAGTCGATACTGCTGCAAACGTCGTCGAACTGTTCGTGAAGATGGTTGTTGTCTTGCAAACGTCCCCATCTATTGACTCAGGGATCGAGACGTGGCTGCACGATTCGTTACAGCCATGCGGAGAAGATGCCTGTCATCTCGACTGCTAGTGATACGACGCCGTTGGGATCCAGCATGGCGTTCCATATTACCATCCTGAACCCACCGGTTCCTTATTCTGCTAACAGTCATTATATCTCCACCAACGCGAGCAGCAATGTCGCGATACGACAAACTGCAATCGCGATAGGCTACAATCTGACCTTTATCAAAGTCGGAAACGTGATGGTACGCTTTTCTTCTCCTTACACGAAGTATCACAACAACGTTTCACCAGGCAACGCCGGTAAACTGCTGTTTGTATAAGAAATCGGTTGGAAAATTTCCTCATGTCAGCACGTTGTAGGTGTCGCCACCGGCGCCAACCTTGTGCGAATGCTCTTAAAAGCTAATCATTTGTATATCACAGCATCTTCTTCCTGTCGGTTAAATTTCGCGTTTGTAACACGTCATCTTTGTGGCGTAGCAATTTTAATGGCCAGTAGTGTGTGGATATATATATATATATATATATATATATATATATATATATATATATATATACTCGCTTGCAAAATATTCTTATTTTCACTTCTAGTTCCATGTCTCAAAATAAAATGTGTATAAGGCGCCATTTAAAACATATTGCGCGAGTTCAGTCTCTCGTTCACTCTTATAAAAGAATTGGTTATTCGCACATACATAAGATAATTATTGTTATGTAGATTTATTTATTCTGACATCAACATAAAAATGTACTGCTATATCCCAGAATAATTTTCTGGGTGATATGAAAATTTTTAGTTTCCTCAGTCAGCACCAGAGCCAGAGTGGAAGCTGGGCCAGGCTAGTAAGCAATATGTAGATTGGAATTAGAACCTAGAAGAATAGCCAATACAGCATGCAGAATGAGCACACTTTTGAGCTAAACTGCCATACACCACTCAAGATGGAGAACCATGGTGCCATGTAGCGAAGTGACCTCATGGCAAAGGGACCATAACGTCATTCTGTTGACTATACACACTGAAGCAAAAAAGTCTAAGTTGTACACAAGAAACGGCTTTCAGCATGTGGACGCTGCAGAAATAACTGAACTGAAGAGCGGAGTTGCGACACCACAGAGTCATGTGGATGGTGGGTCCAGAAAACTGGGGCGCATTTGATCGTTATTGCCACAAGATAGCAGCATAGGTATAGACCGGACTTCCACAGCTTAGCTCTCAGTTTCCAGCTAACTGGTCCTGGGCTGGGATCTGTGACATTCCATCTGCGTTCCATCTAGATGACTACAATCTGCAGTGCAACAGCCACTCCAACCTTGGTGACTTTGCAGTTGTGGGCTGTTGCTCACTCACTTCCACCTTCATTGATCAGTATATTTGGGTATCTCGTGCTACCAGGCCCACTGAAGGCCTATCTAATGGTACGTGGTGAGCTGCTGAACTACCCCCTGACCTCCATCTATGAAAACAAACATCGTTGTCACTGGCCGTTCTCTCGCTGAGGGACTGTGACCATTTCACAAATAGAGCCACCTCATGCAGAGCTGTTGCGTGACCTTCTGTGTCGTAGTCTACTATGTCAACGAGAGTGTTCTGGTAACTTGCTGACTGCCAAAGCCAGAGTGGGCAACTTTAAGTTGTGGGTAGTAACTAGCTGGCTGTGATGTTGTGGGGCGTTGCATATGCATCTCCCTCGCTGCAGCACCCGAGGCTGTGAGACATGCTGGCATCGGTGCATGCTGCCTGCTGGCAGCCGTGAATCAAGGAATAATAAATTTCTATTCTGATAACAATGTGTCATTAGCGCCGTCATGGCAACGTAGATGCTATACCTCTGGCCCTCTATAGCACATTCTCTGTAATACAGATGTCTAACGCTGCGACGATCAATAATTAATGATCTGTTAATGATAAATCTGAAAGCAATCCATACATACTTGAGCACTCAATTTGAATAGATGGCAAGTGTACATCACAATGCTTTTTCACCCCAGTTTATTCTCTTTTTTCAGTAAACATCAAAGGTAGAAAAGAAAAGGATGGGTGGGAAATCATGATGGCGAGCCACACAGGGCATTGTGGGAATGGCGAAAGTTGAAATTTTGTGCTGGACCAGCACACGAACCTGGATTTACAGCTTCTCCTGAGCGGTTGCCACAACATCTTCAGCCATTGGGACAAAGTACTTGACCGACTCAATTTTCGAACTTAATGCATGCTACAATGCAACGTTCCTCATCCATTATCCTCTTTACTCACAAATCTTGATTCCCATAGGAAGTCGGACAATATTTAGGCATTCACACCTAAACAAGCATCAAGGAGCCATTACCTTCTTTTTTCAGAAATGTATATATGTGAGTGGTGTCTGCTCTATCTGACATGTCGCAGACATTTCTTCGGTTGTTGACCATCCATCGACAAATACTTCCAGTCGGATCTCACTGGTTACTGATCTTTTCACATTCTACTCTTCAAATGGTTTAAATGGCTCTGAGCACTATGGGACTTAACATCTTAGGTCATCAGTCCCTTAGAACTTAGAACTACTTAAACCTAACTAACCTAAGGACATCTCACACATCCATGCCCGAGGCAGGATTCGAACCTGCGACCGTAGCAGTCCCGCGGTTCCGGACTGCAGCTCCTAGAACTACACGGCAACCGCGGCCGGCCATCCTACTCTTCTAGATCTTCATCGTTCTGGCGAAATATTCGGCAACCTGCTTCTCCGGCCTTGTCCGTAACTACGTAAATCGTTTTTCCAGTGCCCTCTTGCAGACTGGCACGTCATGTAAGGCAGCCAGGGAAAATATTAGTCTTCCCACTAGTCAATACATGTAGGGTATTAGATAGAGCCACGCACAGGGACGACAACGCAATCGTCATAACCACGGACAGCTATATCAATGCACATAACATGGACCATGAACATCAGAATTTACTGATAGGAAGAGCCGATGGCAAAAAGTTCGAGATATTGTTGAGGCGTCGTCATTACACACTGTTCACACTGTTCACATTGAACAGGCTCCTCCCAGATGGCGACTGCACACTGACCTAAGACAGAGCATAAGGCAACGATACTTCAGTGACAGTGTAACCACGCCATTCGCACAAGAAGAAGTTGCGACGGCAATCAGCAGGCTTAAGAACTGAAAAGAACCCGGCCCATACAAAATACTCTCAGAAACAGCGAAACAAAAAGTAGCACAAATCACACCATTTCTTACTAATATGTTCAACGAGGCACTACTAACTGGCAGAATTCTAAACCTCTGGAAAACCGCTAATGTAGTAATAATCAGGAAATCACAAGACAAAGAGCCAACAGACCCCAAAACGTACCAACCGATCTGTCTCTTAAACACTCTCGGCAAAGTACAGGAAAGGTTCTTGTGTGACCATTAACAAACGCACAGACTCCTCCTCGGTCTAACGCCCCATCAATTCGGCTTCAGGGAAGGTAGATCAATAGAAGAACCAAGCACTGACAAATAGCATCAGCGACAAATACGCGGCCGCCATACTAATTGAAACAGTCGGGGATTTTGACAACTTGTGGTGGCCATCCCTTTTCACCAGATTAAGGGAAATGAGGCTATCAGCTTCCGTCTACAATAGCCTCCTTGACTACTGCAGAGGCAGAGTGGCCGAGTGGTGGGCTGGTGCACGGAAGGTTGACAAGAGAATAACAAAGGGACGTCCACAGGGCTCGATCTGCGGACCACTATTTTGGGATATCGCAATCGAGCCCTTGCTGAACACTCTGGACAGTGACGACAGGGTAGGAGGTGTGGTGGCGCACGCAGATGACCTGCTGGTAGTGGTGTCAGCCAATTCGAGAACAGCGCTAGAGACAAAAGGCACGCACGTGCTTCAGAAAATTAACAGCTAGTGCAAAGAAAATAAATTAAAAATAGCTCCCAACAAAACCGTGTATTTGCTGCTCAGAGGGACACTACAGAGGAATCCAGTTCTAAAGTTAGACAATACAAGTATACAGAGGAAGCAAGCTACACGTTATCTCGGACTGCATCTTGACGAAAAACAGACCATCATATAAAACTGACAGTTGAAAAAGTCTCCAAAATTATGCACAAACTAGCAAGACTGAACACAACTGCACACCGTCCAGCGCAGCACCGCAAAACGGCGTTAACAAGGCGCTGACCGCGAACCAGTGGAAAGAGCGGACAGCGCCACACCTCTAGGAAGACAGAGTTCAGCGCCCGTTGTTAATCCTGATTTAACCAGCCGCCCATTGCTGGTCGGCTCCAGTTCGGTCGCAGTCTTTGAGAGCATCGATATTGAGTAATGTCAAGACGACACTTAGCCTGTGTTCTGCGAGTAGTGATAGTGGCTAAACTACTTGCAAGAAGGAGGCACAGGAAGGCACTTCATAAAAAGTAGTTGTGTTGCGTTCTTTATTAGAAATAAAGTGTAAAATTAATCTTCAAGTGTTACGTATAGATCATTTTGGATTCCTGCCATTAGCCATTGCAAGTTCTCTTCATTGTGTCCATGCTGACTCCCAAAGTAGCCACCACAACATCGTGATGAGGATTCCAGAACCAATGCTGCCTTCGATCTAAACCGCTTCTTCACAGCGCATCACTAATATTTCGCCGGCCGGAGTGGCCGAGCGGTTCTAGGCGCTACAGTCTGGAACCACACGACCGCTACGGCCGCAGGTTCGAATCCTGCCTCGGGCATGCATGTGTGTGATGTCCTTAGGTTAGTTAGGTTTAAGTAGTTCTAAGTTCTAAGGGACTGATGCCCTCAGAAGTTAAGTCCCATAGTGCTCAGAGCCATTTGAACCATTTGAACTAATATTTCTCTCGTTTCTTTCAGAGGTGCATTGCTACTCACTGTGTATTTTAATTAATTATATTACTATGTTGCGGCACTCCTCTCATTAAAATGGCCTCTACCCACCTCTTACATTACCTGCGCCTGCGTCTCCGGCTGCTGCTGGCTTTGATCGAATGCAGCATATCCAGTTTCAGAACCACCAGAAGTCGCAGCTGATGAGGGCAGTCCAGCAGCTGATTAATGCGCAAGCTGCTGCATCGGCTCCGCCACTAGAGCGAGGCACACCCATGGCACTGCCTCCACGCATTCCACCGTTCCGAGTTTTCGATGAACAGCAAGAGGAGTGGAATGAGTACTACGCTCAGTTCAATGCTCTTTGTGCTACACATCAAATGCAAGGTATTATGAAATCCTTATTTCTTGTCGGCAGCTGGCGCAGAAGTTTCCCGACTAGTAGACTGGAGATGTTGGTTTCTGAAGATTTATTTTCTGCCCTCACTCAGTATTACGAGGATCAGGTACAGTTTGCTGCAGTTTGTATAGTGACACAATGATTCTTGAGGCAGTTGTTCACAATGTAGGATTCATGAACAAGTGATCAAACATTCTGATCCTACTATGAAACGTGTGTTGCAAATTATTGAACGTCAGGATTCACGCGACAGTGCAGTGGAAACGTTTGATGTATCTCCCATTCCCAGCATAACGCAGAGTGACACAGGTACAGCCTTACTACCAACTGTCGTGTGCAAACGGGCCGTGGCCAGAGTAAACAAGTGTCGACGCATGAAATCATGTCCCCGCAGCTTTACCACGCAGAAACGACATTGCCCTTCGCGGAACGTAACTTGCTTTCCTTGTGGAAATCCAGGCCATGTACAGTCTGTGTGCTTGCAATAGAAAAAGAACAGTAGCCACGTTCACTCTCGTAAGTGTGGAGCACCTTCTCACTCAGTGAATGTCGTTTTTTTCTAATCCTTATACTCGTACTAGTAATGACCAAATTCAGGACCTGCCTCTATTTTGCCCAAGTGCTGTGCAACGACAGTCACACAAACTGTGAAGTTAGTCATTGCTGGACGCTATGTACGAGCTCAGTTAGATGCTGGTGCTTCCGTTACACTGCTTAACCGTGCCAATTATGAGCTGTTGGGCTCGCCACAGTTGAAAAAGTCTTGTATGCAACTTAATGCGCATAACGGCCAGGACATTCCAGCCCTTAGTATGTGCAGTTTGCTTGACACATTCCAGTCTCACAACAAAAATTAGTTACGTGATTTATCCACCTAATATTCAGTGTTCTTCTACAACACCATATTTCAAAAGCTTCTATTCTTGTCTAAACCGTTTATGACCCATGTTTCAGTTCCATACGTGTCTACACTCCATATAAATACTTTCAGAAAGGACTCCCTGACACGTAGATCAGTAGGGTTTCATGCCCTCGGGAAAAATTACGGCTGTAGTTTCCCCTTGCTTTCAGCCGTTCACAGTACCAGCACAGCAAGCCCGCTTTGACTGATGTTACAAGGTCCGCGGCTGGCTCTGAGCACTATGGGACTTAACATCTATGGTCATCAGTCCCCTAGAACTTAGAACTATTTAAACCTAACTAACCTAAGGACAGCACACAACACCCAGCCATCACGAGGCAGAGAAAATCCCTGACCCCGCCGGGAATCGAACCCGGGAACCCGGGCGTGGGAAGCGAGAACGCTACCGCACGACCACGAGATGCGGGCGTTACAAGGTCCGATCAGTCAATCATCCAGACCATTGCCCCTGCAACTATTGAAAAGGCTGCTGCCCCTCTTCAGAATCACACGTTTGTGTGGCCTTTCAACAGATATCACTCCCTTGATGTTGCACCGACGGCACAGCTGTCTGTATCGCTGAGACACGCAAGCCCCCTCACCAACAGCATGGCCCATGGTTCATTGGGGGGGGGGGGGGGGGGGTTACGACATTAGAGACGTTCAGTTGAAGATCTTCTTCTAAGTGAAAAAAGTGGTCCAACTAAAATATTCATATTTCTTTACGTGCTACATGAATATGTAATAAAAATGGGAGTTCCTTTCAAAAAAAAAAAAAAAAGAAAAACGCAGTTGATGTCCGTTTGACCTATGGCAGCACCATGTAGCGGACCGACCATAGCGCCATCTGGTTTCCCCTTTCAAGCTACACAAGTTTCATTCTTTGTAGCTTTTTCGTTAGACGCTTATTTCGTGAGATATTTGGCCCAGTCACGATCAATGGACCACCCTGTACAGCACATAAATATCTAGAGGTCAGAATATTTACGAATGCTACTCAGAATTCAGTCTCTCGTCACACAACAAGAAAAACAGTAGACAATCATGGAAACTTCTTATGGGAGTCTCTCGTGCGCTTTCGTTCATTTGACTATAAATCGGTCACGAGATCGAAACGCCAATCAGGAAATCGTTCCTACGCACACTAACCTCAAGCTACAACACTCTAGCTATAGTGTATGGATTGAGAGTAAACCGAAGATATGCGAAAGTAATAGTGAATGATAGAAATAAGTAGAGGAGGAAACTTAACATCAAAACTTGTGCCTACGAAGTAGGTGAAAAGAAGGAATTTTGCTGTACTGGAAGCCAAATAATGAATAATGGAGGAAGCAAGAAGAACATAAAAACCAGACTAGCACTAGCAAAGAGAACACTCCTGGCCAAAAACAAAGGCTACTGGTATCAAACATCGGCCTTAGATAGATGAAGAAACTTCGGAGGAAGTACGTTTGGAGCGCAGCATTGCATAGTATTGAATCACGCACTGAGGGAAAACCGGGACAGAAAAGGATAACTGCGTTTGATATGGTCATAGAGAAGACTGTAAAAAATAAGGTAGACTTATAAGTTAAGGAATAAGGAAGTTCTCTGCGGAAACTGCGAAGCAAGGGATACGTGGAAAACACTGACAAGAAGAAGGGACAAGGTGATGGAACACGTATTATGACTTTGAAGAATAATTTCCATGATATTAGACGGAGCTGCAGAGGGGAAAAAGAAACTGCACAGGAAGACAGCGAAAAAATAAGGTAGACTGATAAGTTAAGGAATAAGGAAGTTCTCTGCGGAAACTGCGTGGCAAGGGATACGTGGAAAACACTGACAAGAAGAAGGGACAAGGTGATGGTACACGTATTATGACTTTGAAGAATAATTTCCATGATATTAGACGGAGCTGCAGAGGGGAAAAAGAAACTGCACAGGAAGACAGCGATTGGTATGCACCCAACAAATAATTGAGGGCATATGGTACAAACACTGCACTCAGATGAAGTGGTTGGCGCAGGAGAAGAATTCCTGGCTGGTGGCACTGAACCAGTCAGAAGACTGGAGGCTCAAATTAAATTAGGGTTATGAATACAGTGGGCTGAGTAATCAACCGCTAACAGAGCACACAGATCACTTTGAAGAGTCGTGGATATTGTACAACTAGTACTAGGCGTCCACGTGAACCTCTACCGTCAACGTAAGTCTTGGTTTTGAAGTGCCAGTCGGTTGTTTGGAATCAGCGCAGTGAGATGGGTCGATGTCGAGACGTGACAGAATGAAGAAGCGAGTTGTTATGTTTGATGTAAAGATAATCACACCGTGAATGAAGTTTCTTACGTCACTTCGCCCACCTGTCCTAATACCTTTTTGGGTATGATCAGATTTCGGTACTCGTCTTCTGCCCTTAAATATTTAAATTTTGGACACAGTGAAGAAGACGCAGCTGAATTAGTTTGTGCGTATCTTTTTGATGTTGAACTTTTCGGCGATGTCTCCCAGGCTGCTGCTGCTTCTTGTGCAAGTTTGAAAAATAGGTTTTGGTAAGAGGTTTGACGTTTGTCTTTAAATAAAAAGTCTTGGCCATGATATCATTTTCCACCATATTGTTTACTTCCAAATCCTGATACACTCTCACTATTTTTTGCAATATTCACATGCATTAGTGATGACAACGGTCTTTTGAGCAACCCTCAAAATACGCCCTCTTCCTACCATTCCTGACATCCAAGTGCGCCGTTTGCCTCGAGACGTCGTCAAAGATCTCATAAAACCAGATTCAGACTGGAGTTGTTGTTTTGGATTTTTTTTTTTTTTTTGCAATCTTTTGACACAGGTTAAAACTGTTACAAAAACTGGAAAAATGTGAAACTTACAGGTTGAGAATAATATGTAAAGTAATTATTGGTAATTATTTACGGGAATATGGTGTTTATATTGCGTTGACAGTGGTATACTTAATTTGACTTCAGCGTGTTTTCCACTCTGATGAGGTGTTTTGCTGTTTTGTATTTTTCTACAAATAAGATAGTCTGTTTTATGTTCCATTTAAGGATTCACAAATAATATAAGTAATTTAGGTGTGAACAGTTATGTGAATCAATGATACTTTTTAGTTCAAAATTACGACGCAATTTTCATATTTGAAATTCAACTGTTTTCTATTTGGGATAGAACAGACCAAAACTAGGAAGCATTGCCGTATCTCTGTCACCTAAGATTTCGGATGAGACATAAAGTTCCAAACGACGATTTAATGAATAATTTAACAATATTGCACAATCTGTATGCCACGCGGAGTGGCCGGGCGGTTTGAGGTGCCATGTCACGGACTGAGCGGCTACTCCCGCCGGTGGTTCGAGTCCTCCCTCGGGCATGGGTGTGTGTGTGTGTGTGTTGTTCTTGGCGTAAGTTTGTTTAAATTAGTTTAAGTAGTGTGTAAGTGTAGGGACCGATGACCTCAGCCGTTTGGTCCCTTAGGAATGTATACACATTTGACTTTTGACGGTCTCTAATTTTCGTCTTTTGGTTCGTTACCGAAATTAACATGTCTGTTTGTATGATGTCAGTGCTCAGAAGTTTATTTACAAGTATTATGCCTTTTGTCTGTTCCGAAAATTTATGTTTTCTTGATAACTGTGTGGTTGCAAATTTGATCGTAATTCTACATTCAAAATAATGTTCGATAAGCATCGTATATTTCTTGTGTATAGAACTTATGGGGGTATGTACAAATGTTATCTGTCGAAATATTGTGCGAACAGTTTCAACAGACTGTAAAGATGAGCTAGAAAGGTTTACTGAATCAACCGATATCATCTCCGTAATGTTACAAGTTGCCCTATTTCGTGGTAAATCAAACTGACTTTCTGGCGTATCTACAAGGAAAGGTGTACTACTTGCAGCGATGTAATAGCAGAAATTGTAAAAATTTGTAGCGAACACGGGTGTCACGCGTTGTCAAGGCCAACAAATTTCAAACTCGAACACTGCCGCCTTACCGTGTGGAGGAGGTTTGTGCACTCTGCTGTGACCTAGAGAGCTGGGCTGGTGGAAGTGCAAGTTCGTGCAGGGCCGCCCTAGCCAGACAGGTCTTCTGGACAAGAATCAGACTGAGTGCAGTCCTCAACGTAGCGGGGGCAGGGGAGGGGGGTTGCTCATAGGCGTAGGGAAGCCGACTCTCCTAGAGGACACAGCCTTGATTGAAAACAGGGAAGGACACCACACAGGCTGGAGACTCTGATCCACAGCCGTAGTGAAGGCAATTATCTAAGGGGACACAACCCTTAAAGAACCTAAAGGTGGCAGCCCACCACCTAGTTACCGTGGCTACAGGTCTGTTTCTTGTAACGGGGGAATTACAACATTACTCACAAAAATCGAGTAGAAAACGCTCTGATGTATTCACGACGATCAAAGCAGATGAAAAGTAAACAATAAAAGAAGTGCGAAAATGCTGAAAATAGACTCATGGGAAGTTAAAGAAATGAGCACTACAGAAGGACAACTAACAAGGGAATTAAACACTGCAAAGATAATATATCTGTAATACCAGAAACAAAGAAGAAACTACAAGGCTCTAACGAAAATAATGGCTACGTTATGTTATACAGTGGAGTAAACAGAACTAAACGGGTAACAAGCTGTGACCAGAAGTACTCACAGAAAATGGTTGCTGTTATATATACCTTCATAAATGATAGGTTGATATATTTAAGATTAAAGATAATGGGGAAGCTGATGAATGTTCTCAGTGTATATTGGCCATAGGAGAGAAAGAGAAAGGAAATGCTTGTAAATTACGAATGCATGCAGACGATTATTAATGGATAACCTAAAGCTGAATATTTATTAATTGCTGGAGATTTCAATGTGAGGATAAGTAAATCTACCATTAAAGGAATATTGGTGCCACATTGGAACATAGTAAAAACTATAATGCAGATCAGGTAGATGATTTTTCTTCCATCAACTACTTAAGGATAACAAATAGTTTTCCCCTTTAGAGATATTTATAAATTAACATGTAGTACTTAGGGTACTAGATCTATAATAGACTATATTATTGAAAATGAGAAAGCCATCTCATTAATAGACGACATCAGAGTCAACAGAGGATATGATGTTAGTACTGACCATTTTCTGGTAATATCAAAACTAAGAATTCTACTGTAAAACAATAAAAGCACAGTCAAAAAACAGACATGAGAAAAACTCTAAAGAGCACGTTTGCTACAAAATCTAAGCATTAAATGGTTATAGAGAAAACTTGTGGGTGAAGCACTAAAGCGTGTGCAAGCAAAACAAAAGATTAATGAAGATTGGAAGGAAATAGCAAGAATAAAACACGTAACTGCTGGTGAAGGTTCAAGGAAAAGGATGAAATATAAAAACGAAAGGAGACTCCCAATCTGTAATCAAGAACTAGCAGAATTCACACAATGTAAGAAACAGGCCTACCTAAAATATTTACAATCAAAGAAACAAGAAGACAATATTGCATATAAGCGACACACAACAGTGGTCAAAAGAGAGACAATAAAAATAAAACACAAAACTTGAAACTTTTTTGAGTGAAATGGAGTGTGATGTACATGGGAAACAAATGAGGAAAAAGCTTAACAAATATGAAAGAGATATGGTTCAAATTAACCACATTGAAGAAAATGAGTGGCTGGATTATTTCCAGAGACTATGGACAGGTGAACAGGAAAATGTGAAAATTACTATCAGAGGATAGCTTGTTGATCTTATGTCAACGGAAGAACTAACAGTTGTGTTAAAGACATCGAAAAAACTAAGCTGCTCAGGGGAAGACAGCCTGAATGTGGAATTATTTAAACATGCTTCAGAATCATCACTCTTAAAACTACTGGATTTTATATACGTGATGAAAATAGCTCAGCAACATACCAGAAAATTGGAAAACTGCATTTGTTATCCGATTATTTAAAAAAAGAGATGCAGGGTGTATGAGAATTATTGAGGTATTTGTCTTTTGAACTCTGGATACAAGATATACTCGAAAATGGTGTCAAACAGACTACAGGTACTTTGGAAACGTTTCTTGCAGAAGAACAGAATGAATCTGGGATGGGAAGACCTTACATCTACAGTGTTTTTCCAGTTTGCATAATCAAATAATACAATCATCACATATACATATCCTTTGTTGACGGCAACAAAGCTTTCGATAAGGTACGAGAGCCAAGTCATGAGAAACTTCAGAAAAGAATGAGCTACCCCAGGATCTAATAAGTGTAATTCAAAGTACGTATATAAACAACGTAAAGTACAGAAAGGAGTTCCATTTACAGGAAATATCTCCCTAAGAGTGAGACAAGACTGTCCTTTATCACCCTCATTATTTAATACACACATACAAACGTCATAAAGACTTGGCAGAATAAAGTACTGTACCATTATAAGCTTATTAAAAAATTTATAAACACTCTCCTGTTTGCACTTGATCAAATAGTCTTAGCAGAATCAGAAGATAAAATTACAGAGAGCAATTTTGTGCTTGCACAAGGTAGAAAATTATTACATGACAATATCTTATGGTAAAACTAAGAAAATGACATTCCATGGGAAGGAGCATTTAAGGGCACAAATAATAATTGATGATAAACTACTAGAAGAAATAAATATTTTTAAATACCTGGAATGTGAGGTCTAATATATCACAGACAATGATCAAAAATATAAAACTAAGCAATTGCACTCCGTCCGAACATGTCTTGGAAGAGCCAACGGCAGCGACCGACCGCCATATCATCCTCGGACTATAGGTGGCACTTGATAGGATATGGAGGGGCCTGAGGTCAGCACACTGCTCTCCTGGCCGTTGTCAGTTTTTATGACTGTACTTCTCAGTCAAGTAGTTCCTCAGTTTGCTTCAGAAGGACTGAGTGCACCCCACTTGCCAACAGAGCACGGGATTGCAGACGGTCTCCCATCCAAGTACCAGGTAAGCCAGACAGCGCTTAAATTCAGTGATCTGACGGGTACTGGTGTGACCACTGCGGCAGGGCCGTGCCGACCAAGAATATAAACTGCAAAAATTACAGCAGTTGGTAGGTGGCGGGTACTATAAACCGTATTCTCCTACAAAAAGGTAGAAAACAGACAGTACTAAAATTTTGTAATGGGATTGCAATATCAGCTCTAATTTATGGTTCAGAGACTTGAGCACTAAGCGCCAGTCATAGGAGGAGAAGGATTGAGGGAGCAGAGATGAGGCTCATAAGACCTCTGTCTGCTAGGACAAAAATAGTGAAATGAGGAATGAACTGGGTGTGAAAAGCGTATTTCAGAAAATAGAGAAGTACAGAAAGAAATACTATTCCATAACATTCAAGGGATGACAGAAGAACGAATGCAGAGAAAATAGAACATAAATTAATATACAAATGTATAGGTACACGTGAAGGGAAAAAGAAAATTGGGCGTCCTAAGAAAAGATGAAAAGACCAGCTGCATTCTCCTTGAAACTGGAAAAGCAAAAATACCTAAACCAAAACTGGTTATGGCAATGGTGATGACAAGTATGGCTGTAGTCAGGGAATGTAGAGCCATCTCACCCACTTTCGGAGCGAACATCGCGAAGATAACTCCATGCAATTAGCACCTGTATGTGGGGTAAATTACCTCATAGAAGATAATTGATTACAGACACACATAAAACTGCACTTCATTGCACCGAAAAACAGAGAAACTAGAGAGTAGATAGCTGGAAGCAAGTTGCGTTTTTGCCTCTTTGCAAATGACGTCAGAAGTCGACAGCACTGACAACCCAGCAAGTTGGAGTGCGTATGGGGATATAGTGCAGGTAGAAGATGGTGTTGTGATGTTTTTGGGAGTGGATACACTCACTCTGGTTACTGTAAACATGAACCAGGATATTAATTTCAGTATTGACTCAGTGTTGGCCTGACTTCTATATCTTGTGGTATGTACGTTGGGTACACTTCCACGTTGCAAGATGACAACAGCCATGTTCACAGGACTGCTCACATACCCTCCTGCTTCAGCGAATATTCCGACCCTCTATCGTAGCTCGACCTGATCGCTCAATCGCCCGATGTTAATCACATAGGAAATGTCTGGAAGTATTGGGACAACGAGTGACATGTAGCAATTCGGTGGTTCTGGGTGGATATGGTATGCCTGAAGAAACAGACTCACCGAACTGGGGCCTTTATCACTGATAGTGGCGCTGTTCTTGGGTACTAGTGTGACGTCTTCGGAGAGTGAATAATTTTTTGTCCAATTTTCCTATGAAACGGAATCGAGAAGTGAAAGCAATATGGATGACGTATGGAAAACTAATATTTGTTGGGGGAGTGCTGCGAAGACACTGTACATCTTTTAGTGAAATCGTATAGAAAGATCTAGTGCGGTTGTTGTAGTTTACTGCTTCCGTTTCTTGGTTGGCGTGAGGGACGATGTCCAACTGATTCAGAAGCGCTAGACGTTCCTAGGTTTGAAATAGGTTTGTAAAGTCTAGACTAAAGTGAGAACCGAGCAAGATACTTCATGGACACAGATGAAAATCGTTCTACAGCCGACGAGGTTTTCCTGGAAAATTTTTGACTGAATGTAATCACCAGGGGACCATTGCAAAACTTTTGCACCGTTATAGTTTTAAATAATAACAGTATTTTCAGATAAGTGTAGTCGTGGAATAACGCATGTTGTGGGCTGACTAGTGGGATAAGGATATCTTGTAGAACAAAGCGGGAATTATATCAAAATGTTAGAAGTAGTCACAATCAAGCTACAGTGGCCCATTATAGACAGCATTGTAAGGTGCTTAAAAATATTATTAGGAAGGCAAAGAGTATGTGGTATGCAAATAGAATAGCTAACTCAGAGAATAAAATTAAAACCATATGGTCAGTTGTGAAGGAAGTGTCTGGTCAGCACTACAAGATCGACGATATAAAGTCAGTTCGTAGCAAAAATATTTATGTTACTGATAAATCAGATATATGTATAGTATTTAACAATCGTTTTCTGAACATTGCTCGTGAATTAAATAAAAGTTTAGTTTCTACAGGGAATCATATAACCTTCTTGGCAAATGCCTTTCCGAGATTGATGTCTGAAATACGCCTCTGTGACACAGACAAGAGGGAGATTGACTCAATAGTTAAATCACTGAAGACTATTGACTATCATGATTATGATGGAGTGCCTAGCAGAATGTTAAAGTACTGTGCTGCACATGTTAGCCCTGTATTTAGGCATATTTGTAATTCATCATTTAGGAATGTTCAGTTTCCTGAACTATTAAAGTACTCAGTAGTAAAGCCACTTTTTAAAAAGGGTGAGAGGGATCATGTAGATAATTTTAGACCTATTTCTATGCCATCAGTGTTGGTAAAGTTATTGAAAAATCTATGTATGTAAGGATAATTGATCATTTTATGTCACACGACTTACTATCAGATGTGCAGTTCGCTTTAGAAGTGGTTTAACAACTGAAAATGCTATTTTTATCTTTTGTCTGTGAGGTACTGGATGGGTTAAACAAAAGGTTTCGAGTGATAAGCATATTTTTTTATTTAACTGAGGTGTTTGATTGTGTTGATCACAACATATTGCTCTTGAAGTTGGACCATTATGGAATACGGGGAATAGCTCACATTGGTTCACCTCTTACTTTAGCAACAGACAGCAAAAGGTCATTATGCACAATGTTGAGAATGGCTGTGATGTAGGGTTTGAGTGGGGTACAGTCAAGTGCAGGGGGGGGGGGGGGGGAGGGAGAGGTGCCCCAGGGATCAGTGTTGGAGCCACTCGTGTTCCTTATTTATATAAATGATATGCCCTCTAGTATTACAGGTAACCCTAAAATATTTCTGTTTGCTGATGACACTAGCTTCGTAGTAAAGGATGTTGGGTGCAACATTGGCTCAGTTTCAAATAGTGCAGTTCATGACCTAAGTTCATGGTTTGTAGAAAATCATTTAATGCTAAGTCACAGTAAGACTCAGTTTGTAACACACAATTCAACAAAACCTGACGTTTTAATATCACGGAATGGGCATATGATTGGTTAAACTGAACAGTTCAATTTTGTAAGTGTTCAGATAGATAGCAGACTGTCGTGGAAAGCCCACGTTCAGGATCTTGTTCAAATACTTAATGCTGCCATTTTTACTATTCAAACGGTATCTGAAGTGAGTCTATTTTGCTTATTTTCATTCGCTTATGTCGTATGGTATTATATTTTGGGGTAACGCTCTCATTCTAAAAGGATATTTTTGGCTTAGAAACGGGTGGTTCGGGCAAAAAGTGGTGTAAGTTCACGAACCTCTTGTCGACCTCTTTTCACGAGTCTGGGTATTTTGACAATGGCCTCTCAATATATATACACTCCTGGAAATTGAAATAAGAACACCGTGAATTCATTGTCCCAGGAAGGGGAAACTTTATTGACACATTCCTGGGGTCAGATACATCACATGATCACACTGACAGAACCACAGGCACATAGACACAGGCAACAGAGCATGCACAATGTCGGCACTAGTACAGTGTATATCCACCTTTCGCAGCAATGCAGGCTGCTATTCTCCCATGGAGACGATCGTAGAGATGCTGGATGTAGTCCTGTGGAACGGCTTGCCATGCCATTTCCACCTGGCGCCTCAGTTGGACCAGCGTTCGTGCTGGACGTGCAGACCGCGTGAGACGACGCTTCATCCAGTCCCAAACATGCTCAATGGGGGACAGATCCGGAGATCTTGCTGGCCAGGGTAGTTGACTTACACCTTCTAGAGCACGTTGGGTGGCACGGGATACATGCGGACGTGCATTGTCCTGTTGGAACAGCAAGTTCCCTTGCCGGTCTAGGAATGGTAGAACGATGGGTTCGATGACGGTTTGGATGTACCGTGCACTATTCAGTGTCCCCTCGACGATCACCAGAGGTGTACGGCCAGTGTAGGAGATCGCTCCCCACACCATGATGCCGGGTGTTGGCCCTGTGTGCCTCGGTCGTATGCAGTCCTGATTGTGGCGCTCACCTGCACGGCGCCAAACACGCATACGACCATCATTGGCACCAAGGCAGAAGCGACTCTCATCGCTGAAGACGACACGTCTCCATTCGTCCCTCCATTCACGCCTGTCGCGACACCACTGGAGGCGGGCTGCACGATGTTGGGGCGTGAGCGGAAGACGGCCTAACGGTGTGCGGGACCGTAGCCCAGCTTCATGGAGACGGTTGCGAATGGTCCTCGCCGATACCCCAGGAGCAACAGTGTCCCTAATTTGCTGGGAAGTGGCGGTGCGGTCCCCTACGGCACTGCGTAGGATCCTACGGTCTTGGCGTGCATCCGTGCGTCGCTGCGGTCCGGTCCCAGGTCGACGGGCACGTGCACCTTCCGCCGACCACTGGCGACAACATCGATGTACTGTGGAGAACTCACGCCCCACGTGTTGAGCAATTCGGCGGTACGTCCACCCGGCCTCCCGCATGCCCACTATACGCCCTCGCTCAAAGTCCGTCAACTGCACATACAGTTCACGTCCACGCTGTCGCGGCATGCTACCAGTGTTAAAGACTGCGATGGAGCTCCGTATGCCACGGCAAACTGGCTGACACTGACGGCGGCGGTGCACAAATGCTGCGCAGCTAGCGCCATTCGACGGCCAACACCGCGGTTCCTGGTGCGTCCGCTGTGCCGTGCGTGTGATCATTGCTTGTACAGCCCTCTCGCAGTGTCCGGAGCAAGTATGGTGTGTCTGACACACCGGTGTCAATGTGTTCTTTTTTCCATTTCCAGGTGTGTATATATATATATATATATATATATATATATATATATATATATTCCTTACTGTCATTTCTTGTCAACAATATTAGCTTATTTCCAAGAATAAGCAGCTTTCACTCAGTTAATACTCGGCAGAAATGAAACCGGCATTTGGATCGGACTTCCTTAACTCTTGTGCAGTAAGGTGTGCAGTATACTGTTGCATCCATTTTCAATAAGCTACCACTCGAATTCAAAAATCTTAGCAGTAATCCACGCGCTTTCAAATCGAAACTGAAAAGTTTCCTCATGGATCACTCCTTCTATTCTGTCGAGGAGTTCCTTGAAAAATTAGGCTGATTCTTGTTGTATTGTTGATTACGTTTGTTTAAACTGATGGACTGACTTTTTCGGGTTCATAAACATTTTATATTTATCTATTATTACTCTTATGTTGTAATTTCATACACTGACAAGTTACATGATCTTGGAGATTTGCTCCTCAATTTGGTTCTATTGAACTGAACTTGTAAATAAAATAAAAATAGAAACTGAATGACCTGAAATGATAACCGTAAATTTGTGGTCTTCAGTCCGAAGACTGGTTTGATGCAGCTCTCTATGCTACTCTATCCAATGCAATCCTCTTCACCTCCGAATATCTACTGCAACTTAAACATCCTTGTAAATCTGCTTGCTGTGTTCATCTCTTGGTCTGCATCTACGATATTTACACCCCAACACTTCCCTCCAATAGTAAACTGGTGATTCCTTGATGTCTCACAATGTTTCCTGCCAACCGATCTCTTCATCTAGTCAGGTTGCGCCACAAATTTCTTTTCCTCCAAATTCTACATAGTACCTTCTCATTAGGTACACGACCTACCCATTCAATCTTCAGTATTCTTCCTTAGCACTTTATTTCAAAAACTTCTTTCTTTTCTTGACTAAATTGTTTATCGTCTCTGTTTCACTTCCATATATTGCTAACTTCACACAGATACTTTCATAAAGGACTCCCTAACACAGAAATCTATATTCGATGTTAAAAAATCTCTCTTCTTCAGATACGCTTTCCTTCCCATTGCCTGTGTACATTTTATATTCCCTCCACTACGGTCATCATCACTTATTTTGCTGCCGAGACAGCAAAACTCGTCTACTACTTTAAGTTTCTCATTTCCTACATTACTTCCTTCAGCATTACTTGATTTATTTCGACTATATTCCATTATCCTTGTTTTGCTTTTGTTGCTGTTCATCTTTATCCTTTCATTCAAGATATTGTCCATTCTGTTCAGCTGCTCTTCAAAGTCCTTCGCTGCCTCTGACAGAATTACAATGTCATCGGTAAATCTCAGAGTTTTTATTTCTTCTCTCTGAACTTTAATTCCTTGCCCTTTGTACAGATTGAATAACATTTGTGTTAAGGTCCATCCCTGTCTCACTTCCTTCTTAACCACTGCTTTCCTTTCATGCCGCTCGACTCTTATAACTGCCGTCTTGTTACTGTATAAGCTGTCAATTAGCGTTTGACTCCCTGTACTTTACCCCTGATACCTTTTCAGTTTCAAAGAGAATATGGAAGCCAACATTGTCAAAGGCTTTCTCTAAGTCTACAAATGTTAGAAATGTAGGTTTGCATTTCGTTAGGCTGTCTTCTAAGGTAGAATTTATGATACTTCCTTGTATATACATTTTCATGTACATAATTTTGAACAAATTCTGTACAGAGCATTACAATACGTAGGTGTAAACAATATTTGGCATAAGAATGTAATCTTTGTGTACTTTTTATTTTTCATTTTCTTGTCCTTGAAGAGGCTACAAACAGTTGTCTGTGAGTAAAGTCAGGATTTGGTAAATACAAACCTGCTATTTGTATTGTCTTTGCGACTTGTTTATGGTGATCACAAACTCAATTTTAACAAGCAACTGTCTTCTTGTCAAATGAAAAGGCATTCTTGGATCAGACGGTGATAACTTTGTCCGTGGCAATAGTTTTCCCGATGTCAATCAGCTGAGCATTAATTGTAAACAGAGAACACGTGTGTACTCCCGCACTTTTATAGTTATAAATAATTACAGCATGGAAATGAACAGAGAACATGTTTAAATCGAACTACGTGAAATAATAATCATGAATTTACGATACATCTTCATATAAATATTGCCACGCACATAATTTTGAACAAAATTCTTTACAGAGTATTAGAATACCTATGTGTAAACAATTTTCCTAACGAGAAAGCAATATTAGTGTACATTTTTATTTTAAACTGGTATGTGTAATAAAATTATATGAAAAATGAGTCTCTTATACGTCATTAATACGTTCAATTTGTAAATTATAGATATAAAACTGGGTATCCATGAGATTTTGCCTATTTATAGTGAAGTCTCTTTTATGTTAAAGTTTTCCACAAGTAATAATTTGTAGTGCAAAATCGGTAGACAGTTTCAGAAGACGGTTAAAATGCTTTCTAACTGTACCTGATCCGTCCCGATAAGATTGGTATGTGCTGAGAAAAAGAGATGCTGACTTGAGAAATAACATGGGTACACTGACTCTGCCGTCGTATTTTTCTCACAGGGTTAATGAATAAAGATGAGATCAAGAAGATATAAAGGCCTTCAGACACTATCACCACCGGTTCATATAAGAATGAAATTGTTTCGGGCTGTGTAAGTATTACCCTCCACCAAATAGCGTACAGCGACCTGCACAGTTTGTACGCACGCTGACTTTTCCTTTATAGCTCTTTACAGCCGCTTTCTGATAACGTTTTGTTACCCAGGAAAGGGTAGGACGTACTGTATCTCGTTGTTTCAATCTTCGGAGAATTTATCTGTTGAGGTACTGAAGGGGTCACTCGTACATGTGATCCAGAAGCAGCAGCGATCTGTACGTGGGCACGGTGCTTTTCCCTTTTTGTCCCTCTCTTTATTTTGGGTCCGACAAAATCTTCTGTCCAATCACAGTTCAGCTATCGAGCATTGAGCTGTAGACAGCTACTGCACACGCCCGCCAGCTGCCGTTCACTGGCACTGCGTCGGACGAGATACCACAGCACCGACGGGTCACTTCAGCGGGTCCACAGCTCAGCAAAAGGGAATAAAAGTGAGACGGCCGTCCGACAAGCGAGGAATGTTTTAATTGATTGTAACGACCCGTGTAACTGATGATGCCACGCCTTTTTTAAAATCGTCCCTGCTGCGCACGTCGACGGGCCATGACAGTATCGGAGCGCGTGGGTCGTCGCCGGGCAGCATCGATAACGCGCCGGACGGGGCTGCGGTGGTACACGCGCTGCCACAAGGAGTTTGCCTCCTGGAGGCCACTGGCTTCGCTACCAAGGACCTCGTGGCACGGTGCGGGCGAGCGACCTAAAGGTGTATTTTACGTGTAAACGAATACCCGAGTTAGAAATTCCTTTATCTGAAATGGACTCTACAAACAAATATTTAGCTCAACTACGCAAAAACACGTTAGATACATAAAAACAAATTTGTCAAAACTAAAGACTTGAACAATACTACAGTGTCAAGGCTAAAACTGGGCATATGCCAGGAATTTTAACAGAAAATAAATTTTAAAGATTCGATAATAAACAAAAAATTAAATGCAAACGATTTTTTGACATCTCTCATGTTTGCAGATGACATGATGTACTAATTTAGACCTGTGCCTGTTTTTGGTTGGCACTCGCAGGATACACACAATGTAAAATAAAAGGTGTTTTATGTCGTGTGGCTAGGGCCTCTCTTCGGGTAGACCGTTCGCCGGGCACAAGTCTTTCGATTTGACGCCACTTCGGCGACTTATGTGTCGATAGGGATGAAATGATGATGATTAGGGCAACACAATACCCAGTCCCTGAGCGGAGAAAATCTCCGACCCAGCCGGGAATCGAACCCGGGCCCATAGGATTAAAGTGCACACACAATTTAAATGTCAACAAAATCTGATTATCATATTCCTTAACCAAAAGACCAAAAAAAAGTTGTGCGGCTAGGGCCTCCCGTCGGCTAGACCGTTCGCCTGGTGCAGGTCTATCGATTTGACGCCACTTCGGCGACTTGCGTGCCGATGGGGATGAAATGATGATGATTAGGACAACACAACACCCAGTCGCTGAAAGGAGAAAAATCTCCGACCCAGCCGGGAATCGAACCCGGACCATTAGGATTGACATTCCGTCACGCTGACCACTTCTTTTCCACACAAAAACAGTAACAAAAAGGGCTACAATGAAATGACATAAATAAGGTGACAGATAATTGCAGTCATAAATTACAGCATTCCAAGAATGAGTCTTTAGCAGTAGCACAATTTAGTACCTCCACTGCCACCTTCAACTGGTGGCAGTTCATCATGCACAGTTTCTTCTTCTGCCGCCTGAGGTTCCTCATCATCATTTCCCAGACCCAAATTAATCATTCAGTAAATCCTTGATGTGTGTTCCTTCCAGGGTAAATTACGTGGACAGAAGAGCAGTCCCGAACAGCGACATCGCAAAGTCCTTCACTGCCTTGTTATTTTTCTCAGTTCCAGCCTTCTAATCGCATCCATAGAGAGTTCAAGATCTTCCTTTATATCAGACACCAGACGTTTGCCGTCATATTCTTGTATCTGCTGTACTACTGATTTATTTTTCATGTGTGACTTGCAGGTGAGGTTAGGGTCGGGAACGTGACCCAACCCATTCCCTCTCTACTAGGAATCCAGATCCTAACCTATACCCATTTTGTTCAAGACAATTCGGAGCATGTTACCATATTTCTTATTGTGATTCTGATATTTAAATATTTTCTCGAATTCATTTTCCATATACATCTTGTATTCAATATGTTCATCGCTCCCAATATTGTTAAAAACTCTCCCTGGTCCACCTCTAGTTGATAATCCGATCTCCACATGTGTAACGATGAGGCACACTATCAACGAAGTTGCATTTGCTGCAGAGTTTAGTGTCACTTAAACCGATGGCAAAGAGACGCTCATTAGTGCTGATGATGTTATTGACTACCTTGTACCACGCTGTTCTCACGTCAGACGAAAGAACATCACTAACTGATGTTTTTCCAGACCACATTCCATGCTATTCCAGCATATTTAGTTTCTATGTTATTTTTCCTTTCATGTTTCCGTCTTTCAGCTGAAATCGCCGTTGCTGTAACATTTTTGGAGTTTAAAAGCTTTTTGCTGAAGTAATTTAGTTCAAGATAATACTCCCTAATGTGTTTTAGTTTAAAACTTATTTTTTGTATATTTATCGGCGGCTCTACTCTTTCTGGCCTGACAATATCGTATAGCTTTGCTGTAATGCACCCTGGATCATTACACATTACGCTCCATGTTCGTTTGACATACAATGCCATCGCTTTAGACTTGATGTCGGTTAGACCCATTCCTCCATTGCTTGGTTACCGGGGGCGGACAAACCAAAAGATAACCTGCGTGTACATATTTCAGAAAAGTAATAGAAAACCAAAAGGCGGACACATCCTTAATTTTTTATCAATAATAATACACTGACGGAAGTGGAAAGTGTTAAGAGTACACCGAGAAGGACTGTACAATATTTACAGGTGTTGGACAAAATTGTGATATTACCGCACGAAATGCTTGCTTGAACATAAATGCAGACGCTAGCCAGGCCTGCACGTTCCGCTGTTGTACATGATCGCGAACGGCGCCTGTGTAGTGTCCTCAGCACGTTGCAAATGTGAGTAGTGGTCAGAACTATTTTCTGCGTCGTTGTGGGTGCGTTATGTCGGAGCCAAGTGAACTCGAGCGAGAGAAAATTGGTGGTGCTTCCGTGACGAAGGAAGCCGAAGTGCACGGTGCTTCAACTGGCACGGTGTTGAAGATTCACACCGCTTGCAGGGAAAGCGGAAAATCATCATCCGCTAGGGATAATCGAAAGTGTGTGTGTTGAGTGGCCGCGCGGTTTGAGGCGTCATGTCACGGACTGCGCTGCCCCTCCCGCCGGAGGTTCGAGTCCTCCATCGGGCATGGATGTGTGTGTTGTTCTTAGCATAGGTTAGTTGAAGTTAGTTTTTGTAGTGTGTAAGTCTAGGGACCGGTGACCTAAGCAGTTTGGTCCCATAGAAATTGATACACATTTTGTGTTGAGAGATCGTGACAAGCAAGAAGAGAATTGTGACAGAACAACAGCGGAACTGTAGAACGGAAAGTCGCACAAGCGGATACTGTCAGCACCAGAGGAGCACCATAAACAAGGAATTGTAGTGCGAGACTGAATGCCAAAGTGATGCAGTTGCCCCTATCAGGAAAACGTAATGCCGAAGCATAAAACCTGGACTGAGGAGCAAGGGAAGAAAGTCATTTCGTAGGATGAGTCTTGTTTCATACTGCTCCCAAGTTGTGGTCGAGTTTACGTCCTGAGAGTCAAACATGGTGGAAGTTTGTGATGCTTTGGATCGTGTTGTTCTATGGGCCCCGCGGTTACTCTGCAAGGCCGCATTCCTGCCAAAGATTATGCGACCACTTAGCTGATCAGTTCCATCTCACGGTACAATGTTACCCTATGGTGATACTGTGTTCCAAGACGACAGGGCTCTGTTCACGCAGCTCGTATCGTCCTAGGCTGTTGAGCTTTTGCGATCTACTTTCGACAGAAGTAGGCATGGTCACTACCTACCTCAGTCATCATTATCAGAACTTGCTAATAAATCAGAAATAATGTTATAAGACTCCCCTAAAAAGCATAAAGGACGTGTATTTTTCTATTCCGAGACGACTGGAAGCAAATTGGGTTTCCTCCACCTTATTAGACTTGTGAATGTGTTGTGCTTTTGGTGTTACTGCATTTTTCGTCAAGTCCTGTATCATGTGTTGCGGATCTCATAACTAGTATTAAATGATTAAACTTTCATTCAATTCGGAACGGACGCCCATCATCAACATTCAGTACGAGGTGTGACTCCATGGGCAAGAATACAATCTTTCATTCCTTGTGGCGCGGGAGCAAACAGTTTCTCAATATACTGAGTAATTACTTCGCATGCGTGCAACACATGTTATTTCAGTACACTAAGAACATTTCCTGGAGGCTGATATGAAAGAATGCGTCTCCACATAGCATTCCGGAAATGCATCATGCGTCACAGGTAAGGGAACAGGGCAGGCCAATCAAAGATCCTTACATTCCTCAAGTCGCTTGTCGTGCGAAAAGCCGTGTGGGGACTAACAATATCTTGCTGAGAAATGCCTTCTGTACCCTGACGATGAAAGGTATGGCTTCAGGTATTATCATTCTTGTCACAGTTGTCAAGCATTATGTATCCCTCCAACTAGAGGACCGTTTTTTTTTTGTTTTTTTTTTCAAAACTCGATAATTGTTCGCAACTGAGATTTCTATGGTTACAATTTAATTTTGTTTTTGTAAAATTCGATGTTTTCTGTTAGCCAGTTAAGGCAAAAGTCTATAAACGCATACTGTGCTTTACTTCTGAGGGACCTGAAGGGAGAAGAACGATATAGGATGGCACTTTCAATGATAATAAAGAGAGTTTTCAGAAAAAAGGAAAGAACAAAAACTGTAGGTAAGAAATTGCCTCGAGAACCAACAGAAATAAGTTGGTAGTTTACACAACATAATTAAATCCTGATTATGGTTCAGTTCCAGCTAGAATTTTCACGGAGAATGGACGTCAAGGAAGAAGCAACAGCGAGAATACTGTTTCGATGAAGTACAGCGTAAGGAGACGGAACTTGTATGTGGCGCAACATTTCAAGCAACATCAGGCGTGCCCAAAGATAGACTGTAAAAATGAACATGGTTTGAAGAAAAACAATCATTTAATAACAAACCACAGGTTTGCGCACTAATGAAAGAGCAAAATGCAAAGTGTGCTTAAAGTATGTTTTGATATACCGTGTAACAGGATCAGCCAATACCAAAGCTCTCCGTGGGTGAAGTTCCCTATTGACGATTGGTTTGGCTATACAATTTGGGGGGACTGATGACCTCAGATGTTAAGTCCCATAGTGCTCAGAGCCTTTTGAACCATTTATACAATTTGGGCTTTATGATTCTCCCCCAAGCACAGACAAAGGCAAGGATTGCTCTTTGTATTTGGTTTGAAACAGAAGGCCCGAAAGGCGGCAACCAAGCAGCCTCTGTTCTATTGGATTTTCTCAGAATCCTTGAGGCGTCCCAAACAGACAATCGTGCAAGTGAAATTCGTTTATTTTCTGACTCTTGTACACGTCAAACTAAAAAGACAGTAATGATGGGAGGCAGAAGGAAATTTGTTAAGCTAGTACATTATTTCTCTTTTCGTGGTCCAGCGTTAATCCTATCACCGTGTCTGGTACATCGGACAAAGACTGTCGGAAGAAGGAAGATATTCTTTCACTGACTGAATACTATAAATTACTGGAACAACATGGAATCGTCAACATACTAAATAAAGATTACGAAGCAAAGAACCTCAGGTCCTGTGCACCAAAAGCCCGGCGATTTAAGATGCCTTTCAAAGTAACAGCTCAACGAGTGGTGGCTTATGAAGAGTTTGTTGTTAGTATCAGACATTTGTAAGTGTCGTAGAGGTTGCGGTACTGATATCCAAAAACTGCAGTCTGTATATGAGCTACATCGGAAACGAAGAACATGGTAAGCAAGGAAAAGAAATAATAAATCTTAAAACGTATAAGGCATTTTAAAGCGCTAGAAAGAACAGAGGAGATTTATAATGACTTTGTTGTAAGAGATTAGTAGATTTCCAATTTAGTATTACTTCAGCTAGCATTTTGTGTGCAATTTATACAGCATTTGGTTCTATACACTGAGGTGGCAAAAATTGTGAAATACCTTCCAATATCGTGTCGGAGCCCCCGGCGTAGTATAGCTACTCGACATGAAGTTTTGACCTCAAAAGACGTCCCTGTTGTTCAGCAGCCCTCCTATCTGTGTCCTTGTGACTTTTTTCTTTTCCCGAAGTTAAAAATGTCTTAAAAGGTCGTCATTTTGGGACTAAGAAGAATATTTAAAAGAATGTGACCGACTTTTTAAAGGCCCTAATAGTTGAAACCTGTCAGCACTGGTACCAAGACTGGGAACAACAACTTTGCGGTGTACAGCTGCCGAAGGGAAGTACGTTTTTAAGGGGACAACATTGTTGTTTGAAAGAAAAAATGAAGGTTTTGATAGGTTAGGATCAGTCTCCATACTTTTCTCACACATCTCGTTCACTGGGGTCACAAAAGTCATGGGGTACTTCCTAATATCGTGTCTAACCTCCTTTTACCCGGCGTAGCATGGACTCAACAAGCCATTCAAAGTCCCCTGCAGAAATGTTGAGCTGTGCTGCCTTTACAGCCATCCATAATTGCGAAAGTGTTGCCATTCCACGATGTTGTAACGAACGGACCTCTCTCTATTATGTCCCATAAATGTTCGATGGGACCTGAATGACATGATTGGCCAACTTATTGACTCCAAGTGTCTGAAATGTTCTTCAAACCAATCGCCAACAATTGTAACCCAGTGACATTGGGCACTGCCATCCATAAAAATTCCATCGTTGTTTGGAAACATGAGGTCCACAAATGGCTGTAAATTGTCTCCAAGTATCCGAATGTAACGAAGACCCAGTCGCCGGCCGCGGTGGTCTCGCGGTTCTAGGCGCGCAGTCCGGAAACGCGCGACTGCTACGGTCGCAGGTTCGAATCCTGCCTCGGGCATGGATGTGTGTGATGTCCTTAGGTTAGTTAGGTTTAAGTAGTTCTAAGTTCTAGGGGACTGATGACCACAGCTGTTAAGTCCCATAGTGCTCAGAGCCATTTGAACCATTTGAAGACCCAGTCAGCTCCACGTCAACACAGCCCACACCGTCACGGAGCCACCATCAACTTCCACAGCGCCGTTTTGAAAATTTGGGCGGATGAGTTCTGCGCCACACTCAAACCCTACCATCTGCTTTATCAATAGAAATCGGGACTTATCTGACAAGACCACGGTTTTCCATTCATCTAGGGTCCAACCTTTTGTATCCCGTCTGGATACGCGACGCGTGGATCTGCTCCTGCGAACTGCTTCTGCAAAAGAGACCGAGAGTGAAGGACGCGAGTAGGAGCAGGAAAAGGTGAAGTACTTCGTAATGCAAGTAAAGTTAAAGCACCTTTACTGGTGTATAAACATATATAAACACATTACTTAACTTTTGGTACAGATGAGCACGTAGGTACGAAGCCGTTCATGTATCGATTCTAACAGTTACTAGAAGTTACAAAGGCAAAGTCTATAATGGCTAGCTCCCTCCCCCCCCCCCCCCCCCTACAAGTAGAAGCTAACAAGGGAACCTCCCCATCGCACCCGCCTCAGATTTAGTTATAAGTTGGCACAGTGGATAGGCCTTGAAAAACTGAACATAGATCAATCGAGAAAACAGGAAGAAGTTGTGTGGAACTATGAAAAAAAAATAAGCAAAAATATACAAACTGAGTAGTCCATGCGCAAGATAAGCAACTTCAAGGATAATGTGAGCACAGGAGCGTCGTGGTCCCGTGGTTAGCGTGAGCAGCTGTGGAGCCAAAGGTCCTTGGTTCAAGTCATCCCTTGAGTGAAAATTTACTTCTTTTTTTTCGCAAAGTTATGATCTGTCCGTTCGTTCATTGACGTCTCTGTTCACTGTAATAAGTTTAGTGTCTGTGTTTTGCAACCGCACCACAAAACCGTGCGATTAGTAGACGAAAGGACGTGCCTCTCCAATGGGAACCGATAACATTAGATCGCAAGGTCATAGGTCAACCGATTGCTCCACAGGAAAACACTTCTGATATATTCTATACGACACTGGTGACGGCATGTGCGTCACATAATTGTCTGAAAATAAAAATAATTAAAATATTCACGCAAAGGAAGACTTGAACCAAGGACCTTTCGTTCCGCAGTTGCTCACGCTAACCACGAGACCACAGCGCTACAGACCCGAGGATGTCCTTGATGTTGCCTATCTTGCACATGGACTACTAAGTTTGTATATTTTGCCTTTTTTTTCATAGTTCCACACAACTTCTTCCTGTTTTCTCGATTGATCTGTGTTCAGTTTTCAAGGCCTATCCACTGTGCCAACTTATAACTAAATCTGAGGGGGGTGCGATGGGGAGGTTCCCTTGTAAGTTGCTTGGTCGTCTGCTCTTGATCTAATGGGCCGAATCTGGATCGGCGCTCGTCGATCTCCACAGCGTCGGTTAGAGGGCGCTGTAGTCGGCGTTGTTCGTCCGCTTTCGTAGTGCCAACCTACGAGAGCGCACCTACGTTGTGGCATCGTAGCTATCAATATCACACAACCGATATGTTCACGACCCCAGGAGAGGCACTGAAGGCAATGTCGTGCGGTTAGCAAAGGCAAGCGCGTGAGTCATCCGCTGCAATAGACCATTAACGTAAAATTTTGCCGCACTGTCCTGACGGATATGCGGTTACTTCACGCTGTGTTTCTTGCCCATTAGCACTGACAACTGTACGCAAACGCTGCTGCTCTCGATCGTTAAATTAAAGCCGTCTCCGCTGTATTGTCCGTGGTAAGACGTAATGCCTGAAAATTGGTATTCTCGTCAGAGTATTGACACTGTGGATAACGGAGTACTGAATTTCCTAACGATTTCCGAAATTGAATGTCTTAGGCGTCTAGCTCCAACTACCATTCCGGTTGTGCGGCCATAATAATATGGGAAACCTTTTCACATGACTCACCTGAGCACAAATAATAGCTCCACCAATGCACTGCCCTTTTGTACCTTGTGTACACGACTCTGTCACCATCTGTGAATGTGCATACCGTAATCCTATGACTTTTGTCACCTCAGTGTGTTGTATTTCTGCTTATCAAATATTTACGGAAAAAGTATGATATTAAAGTGCAATATCGTAGTACATTTTTGCATATTCATTCAAAGTGAACAACAAAGTAGCTTTCTTCGTAATTAAGTTTCAGGTTAAAATAAGAGAAAAAACTTGAATGCGTATATTAACAAAACTTTTAATTTCCATCTTTTCCTCTATAGACTTTTGAAGAAAAAGAAAGAACCTTGAAATGTTTCGCTCTCTTCTGAAAGAAATATGGAAAAGTTCAGAAAAGTCAAACACGCAGTCGGAATCGTAAATGATAAATTATCTCGTTTATGTAATTAGTATCTCCATATGACGTTGCGAAAAGGCATTTCCTGAAAAGATCACTTTTTTCTTTTATCAAGTGTTAAAATTAACGCTCCTCTTTTTTCCTCTATTTAGCACCAAATCAGTCCTGTTATCATTTCCAATAGCCCCCTACACGTTGATTCAAGGAACTGGAGAAGCATGGGCCTCGAGAGTCATTGTTTCCTCTGAACTTTCACTAGGTCTTCTAGGGATACGCTGGCATCGATCTGAGAGCCTTAAACTGAAGCGGGACTTATTGCTGAGCGCTCAATATCTCATATGACTCTGTGTCTACTCTATACAATTCTCTGTGGGGTCAGCCGGAAACGGAACATGGAAACTCGAAATCTGAACCCAGCTTTCAGTAATTTGCTCGCGACGGTTCGTGGTGACGCTCTGTAGCCTCTGCCGGGGTTTTAGTAATTATGGTCTGTCAATTTGTCAGAGCCAGTCGAACAATTGGACGAACTTCTCATGATGCAGTCCTTGTAGAACCCGTCTATACTCTTCCTGTTACACTTTCGTTTTGAGTCATGAAATCTGTCCGTATGATGCTCTCATCTCCCACAGGACAACGATTCGACTTTTCTCACCACCCGAAAGATGTGAATAAGCTGCCCTGCACGTTCTCTGGTCATCCAGCCAATAACTTTAGAAACTATTAATACCCATCATTTATTCACACCATCTGTAGGAATGACTTTTTCCTATACCTAACATACTCGAAACAAGCTAACGCGACGATTAAATTGTAATCATATTAGTTTGGTACAAGGATTAAATTTTAAGCATATTACTTTGGGACATGGTTCACACGCTGACACTTGTAGATGACCCAGCATTGAAATCTGCAGAAATTTGCCGAAGGGTTGCGCTTCGGTTACGTTGGACGATTCTCTTCAGTCGTCGTTGGTCCCGTTCTTGCACGATATTTTTACGACCACAGCGATGTCGGAGATTTGATGTTTTACGGGACTGCTGATATTCACGGTACACTCGTGAAATGGTCGTACGAAAAAATCCCCACCTCATATCTACCTCGGAGATGCTGCGCCCCATCTCCCGTGCGCCGACTGCACCACGTTCAAACTCACTTAAGTTTGATAACCTGCCACTTTAGCAGTAGCAACCGACCTAACAACTGTGCCAGACACTTATTGTCTTATATAGGCATTGCCGACCGCAGCGCCGTATTCAGTCTCTTTACTTATCTCTGCATTTGAATATGCATGCAATTACCAGTTTCTTTGGGCTTCAACGTATATTTCGAACATGTTACAACTTGCAAGATGCGTATGTCAGTCTTCAGATACTTGACTCTATACGTATATATGAGATGTCCTCCTTAACCTTGATTAATCTGATAATGCATAAAGAAAGACTTGTCATTAAAGAAAAAATTTACCAGACGACTTGTGCCTATCGTTAAAGAAAGAGGTCACCAGACGACTTGTGAGTTCTATATATTTTTGTAGCGACCTTCATAGTAGTGATACAACCTTCAAATTGTTATTCGTATTTTTTTGGCTCATAAGGTAATTAGTGTGTAGAATTAGAGGTGAATGATAGAAATGAATGAAAGAATATTCATTGTACCTGAGATTCCAGCGTATTACGGGAGAAAGTGGTCCCCACAGTGTACTGACATGCCGTTATCAGTGTTATCATTCTAGGTACTGAAAACGCCATTTGTGTCGCTGTGCTAGAGATTGGCACTGAGTTGTAACGATTGCATTGTCAATGTAGCGATTATTACTGTAATCACATGCACTATTCACAGACTCAAAGTCAAAACAGTATATGCGTATGGTTGCTGACATAGAGATGAAACTCCCCTCATTTGTTTTGACCGAATTCTGAAGAACAGACTCAGAATTTTTAAGAAAGGTTAAAGGGGAGAAAGTAGGGGGAAAATGTGAAAAAGTATAAGCATAAATCGCTTGACTTGAGATGATGACAATTTTACTTTTTTCTCAAAATTGAGAGGCAGTATTTGAACCCAAGTAACCCTGACGAAGACGAGAAATAAAATCGATCTTCAAATACACGAATAATACAGATATTCCAGAATTAAATTTTCGCTCTATAGCTTAGTGTGCGCTGATATGAAACTTCCTGGTTGATTGAGACTGTGTGTCAGACCGAGGCCCGAACTCGGGGAATTTGCACACAATTTTAATCTCCCACGAATTTTCATATCAGCGCACACTCTACTGCAGAGTGAAAATTTCATTCGGTAACTTCCCCTAGACTGTGGCGTAGCCATGTCTCCGCAGTATCCTTTCTACTAGGAGTGCCAGTCTTGCAAATTTCTCAGGAGAATTTCTGGGATTTTTGGAGGGTAGGAGACGAGGTACTGGCGGAAGTAAAGATGTGAGGACCGATCGCAAGTCGTGCTTGGGAACCTCAGATGGCAGAGCACTTGCCGGCGAAAAGCGGAGTTGGGGAGATCGATTTTAGGTGCGGACACAGACGCAGTTCCGAGGGGAGAAACGAGAACAGAAGCCGAGAGCAGAGCTGTGTTAAGCGAGAAGGCCCTACGATAAGGGACGGACACCCACGTCACCAGCTAACCGCTAGGACCACCCCAGCCGCAAGTTTTAGCGTGAGACTTTTTCGCGTCTCTGTTACGTCAGGACCACCCCCCAGCCCATGTTAAAAGATAGAGCCCTCCAGAAGAACAGTATAGATCTTACGATAACACTAAAAGGACCACACCAGCTGCAAGTTTTAGCGTGAGACTTTTTCGCCTCTCTGTTACGTTGCAAACTTTAAAAACATTGCCCCACCACGAAAAGTATAACGTTTCTCATTGGATAGACAGAATTTTTGTAGGCGGAGCTCAAGGTTAACATTGAGACCCTGACTGGTCAGATGAAAACACAGCCAGATAGTTTTTTTAAACCAACTTCGGTAAACTGTAGTAAGGAGAAGTTAGGACAAGAGTTGCTTCCGAGACGGCGAGGTGAGCGGAGCTGTGCTGCCTGCCGCCTACTGACGAACACCGACAAGGTAATGAACGCACGCGATGCCGCATAACAGCGCATAAAGCTTCACTCAGAACTGCAGAAGTCTCATCTGTTACATCCCCTTTTTGCGTAATACTAGTGTTGATTGTCAATTAAAGCTCATGGTGTTCACATTTGCCACTTGAAGTAAAAATCTGAAACGCGATGATTTTTCTGTTGTATAGTTATTGAGAAGCCACATCAGCCACTGTAATTTACGACAAGTTAGATAAGTAATTAAAGATAATTGAGGGTCACTATAGACCATTTTGATAGTTTTCTCTTTTGTGAAACTTAATTTAAACCTAGATTATAGATGCGATATGGCATAGGTCATCCTTCGATACATTGTAGAACTTGGAAACCCATTCAGGGAATATTCGTTCACATTTTTGTTGAACGCAGTTGGTTTTTACCATCCTGTATTAAAACATCTCCTTTTATCAATAGTGCAATTTATAAACAATGTTTTGTGAGTAGAATAAAATTTCCAATGGTAAACTTAACTGCTTTTTCGACGTTATTTTACCAGCCAACTAAAAATGGGAAAGCCTTGAACCCCTTCCACTAAATTTAGTTAGTATTAGGATTCTTTTACAGGGAGTGCAGTGGAGCTGACGCTGAAATCATTAAGTATTTGGTTATATCATTGCTAGTCTCACTGAACTCTTCTGAACTCTACATGTCATGTGTGGTCTGGCGTCTCCTTACCAGCAACAGGTCCCAGGTTGAAACTAGTCAATTGCCTAAAAAACACGCTCAGAGCGTCGTTGCGCGAAAGTGGTAGGGAGACACGATATAGAACAAACAGACACCACGCAGAATGTTAGAAAACGCTCTCCTTGCTCTTCACTAACATATCACATATTGTCTGGGAAGTAATTAAGGTGACTGTTCATAAAGTGAACTTTCAGACTCATGAAACATCCTAAAGTTTTAAACTTGTGTAACATTTTAGCTACAACAGAAACGTATTCTGGGTCTTTTTCATGTCCTGCGTATTTTTTAACGACTTGCTTGAATGATACCCATGCTTCTTTCTCATTGAAGGTCATTGTAGATGCAAAGCTGACATCAAACATCAATTTTCTAATGTCAGGTCCGACAAAGCCGCCTTCTTTTAGTTTAGCTTCTGAAAGGTGTGGAAACTTTTGGCAGAGATTCTTAAAACATGGTCCATCTTTAGGCAAAGCCTTTACAAACTGTTTCATTAGGCCTAACTTTATATGTAGAGGTGAGTACGTTTTTTGGGTCCACAAGGTTTTTGAGTACAATGTTCTTCTAACCAGGTTTTAAAGACTACCTCACAGGCCAGTTCTTTCTGCAACAGTGTTGATCCCTAGCCCTACTGTCCCATTCACAAAAGAAGCAAGGAAATTTGGTAAAGCCACCTTGCTGAGGAAGGAGCATGCATGTCACTTTTAGATCACCACATATCATCCAACCATGAGCAGTATAGCCTATTTTATTTAGCACTATTTCTAGGTCTTCATAGCTTCCTTTCATATGTACAGAATGTCCAACAGATGTAGATGCATACATGTTACCATTGTGTAATAAAACAGCCTTTAGACTAGTTTTGGATGAATCAATAAACAGGCTACAATCTCCCTTCTTATATTAAATACCAAACACACTCATCAGACCAGGAATGTTTGATCAGTACACTAAATCACCTTCTTGTTGAAAAAACTTGGAAAATTGCTGCTCTCTCTTTCTACACATGTATATACTGGTTCCAACTGCCAATAAGTTCTTTTCTTTTAATCTAGAGCCAAGAAATTCAGCTTTTTCTTTCGTTAAGCCCAGATGCCTAACCAAATCGTTAAGCTCGGTCTCATGGATGGATGGATGGAGAGGGTTTTAAGGGCGCACGACGGCAAGGTCTTCAGCGCCCACGCAGTAACAGATTGAGATGGGTGTCAAGAAAAGACTCAGAACAGTAAGATAAAACAGAACGTAAGACACAGGAAACTAACTTGGAAAAATACACTCCTGGAAATTGAAATAAGAACACCGTGAATTCATTGTCCCAGGAAGGGGAAACTTTATTGACACATTCCTGGGGTCAGATACATCACATGATCACACTGACAGAACCACAGGCACATAGACACAGGCAACAGAGCATGCACAATGTCGGCACTAGTACAGTGTATATCCACCTTTCGCAGCAATGCAGGCTGCTATTCTCCCATGGAGACGATCGTAGAGATGCTGGATGTAGTCCTGTGGAACGGCTTGCCATGCCATTTCCACCTGGCGCCTCAGTTGGACCAGCGTTCGTGCTGGACGTGCAGACCGCGTGAGACGACGCTTCATCCAGTCCCAAACATGCTCAATGGGGGACAGATCCGGAGATCTTGCTGGCCAGGGTAGTTGACTTACACCTTCTAGAGCACGTTGGGTGGCACGGGATACATGCGGACGTGCATTGTCCTGTTGGAACAACAAGTTCCCTTGCCGGTCTAGGAATGGTAGAACGATGGGTTCGATGACGGTTTGGATGTACCGTGCACTATTCAGTGTCCCCTCGACGATCACCAGTGGTGTACGGCCAGTGTAGGAGATCGCTCCCCACACCATGATGCCGGGTGTTGGCCCTGTGTGCCTCGGTCGTATGCAGTCCTGATTGTGGCGCTCACCTGCACGGCGCCAAACACGCATAAGACCATCATTGGCACCAAGGCAGAAGCGACTCTCATCGCTGAAGACGACACGTCTCCATTCGTCCCTCCATTCACGCCTGTCGCGACACCACTGGAGGCGGGCTGCACGATGTTGGGGCGTGAGCGGAAGACGGCCTAACGGTGTGCGGGACCGTAGCCCAGCTTCATGGAGACGGTTGCGAATGGTCCTCGCCGATACCCCAGGAGCAACAGTGTCCCTAATTTGCTGGGAAGTGGCGGTGCGGTCCCCTACGGCACTGCGTAGGATCCTACGGTCTTGGCGTGCATCCGTGCGTCGCTGCGGTCCGGTCCCAGGTCGACGGGCACGTGCTCCTTCCGCCGACCACTGGCGACAACATCGATGTACTGTGGAGACCTCACGCCCCACGTGTTGAGCAATTCGGCGGTACGTCCACGCGGCCTCCCGCATGCCCACTATACGCCCTCGCTCAAAGTCCGTCAACTGCACATACGGTTCACGTCCACGCTGTCGCGGCATGCTACCAGTGTTAAAGCCCGCGATGGAGCTCCGTATGCCACGGCAAACTGGCTGACACTGACGGCGGCGGTGCACAAATGCTGCGCAGCTAGCGCCATTCGACGGCCAACACCGCGGTTCCTGGTGTGTCCGCTGTGCCGTGCGTGTGATCATTGCTTGTACAGCCCTCTCGCAGTGTCCGGAGCAAGTATGGTGGGTCTGACACACCGGTGTCAATGTGTTCTTTTTTCCATTTCCAGGAGTGTATGTGCCTACCCACACCGAAGCGTGGGACGAAGCATGCCGCCAGCAGTAAAACATGGACAACCCAGGAAAAAAGTGGAAGAGGGAGGTAAAGCTATATAACAGATGGTAGTGGCTGGCTGACCGCAAGGAAAAAGAGAGGAGCCAGTCACTTTGCAATACAGTAAAACCTCCAGCCCAAAAGTTTAGTCCAGACATACCACAAAACTTTAAAACCCCAGACACACACGTCTCATCATTAGCTAAAACACAGCGCAGATCCCCATCAACTTGTGCTTCTGCCCTTGCATCATGGTATAAATTGCAGTCTGTTAAAATGTGCACACCACAAGCATCACAAATCGGGGGATCCTCCCGTCGTAATAGAAAACTATGTGTGAGAGGACAGTGCCCAATCCGAAGACGAGTGAGGGTCGCTTCTTCCCGCCTGAGCACCCGGCAGGAGGAACGCCACGGCAGAGTTGTTGACTTCACCAACCGCAGTTTGTTGGCCGTCACCGCCAGCCATTCTTCCTCCCACAACTCCATGCACTTCTTGTGGAGTGCAGAAATGACAGACTGCAAGGGAATAGGACACTGGACCACATTCTGCTCTCCTCAGGCCTCATTGGCAGCCCGATCGGCCTGTTCATTGCCCCATATACCTACCCGACCAGGCACCCTGCAGAAGGACACCTCCTTACCCCACCGTTTGAGCAAGTACAACTGGTCATATATTATCTGTACCATCTCCTCAGTTGGGTGCAGATTCTGCAATGATTGTAAGGCAGTAAGAGAATCGGAGCAGAGGAGAAATCGATTGCCCCGAACACGATTCATCCGCTCGAGTGCCTTCAGGATCGCGTGGAGCTTCGCTGCGAAAACGGTATATTCGTCTGAGAGGCGAATCCGGGTAACGTAATCAGGGAACACTACAGAACAGCCAATGAAATTCTCCTGTTTGGAGCCATCAGTGTAAACAACGATAAAACCGTGATGTGCATCTAAAATGATAAAAAACTGAGATTGGAATGTAAAATATGGTGTACTATCTTTGTAAAAATTAGTCAAATCTAAAATAAGTCTGGGTCTCCGGAGAAGCCAAGATGGAAATCTTCTCCAACCGCGACGGAAAACATGAAGACCAGCCATATCCATCGCAGAGAGGCAATCCTGTGTGCGAATCCCATAGGGCCGCGTCGCTCGTTGCCGGTTATGAAATAGCCGTGCTAGAGGAAGCTGAGCAACGCTATGATATGCAGGTGTGTATGGTGTGGACAAAGTTTTATACGCCTGGCGCACCGTAAGTAGCCGCCACCGCATATGACGTGGCGGTTCACCAGCCTCTGCACAGAGGCTTGGTATGGGGCTAGTTCTGAATGCTCCAGTGGCAAACCGAAGCTCTTCATGGTGCACAACGCCCAACATCTTTAAGTAAGAAGGCCCGCAGACCCATACACCGTGCACCCATAATCGAGCGGAGATCGCACAAACGCCCTGTAGAACTGGAGCAGACAAGTCCTGTCGGCTCCCCATGTACTGTGGTTAGACACTTTAAAATACTTAAAGCCTTAAGTGACCGTCGTTTCAGGTCTTTAAGATGAGGTAACCACGTAAGCTTCGAATCAAAAATGAGCCCCAGAAATCTCACCATGTCTTTAAAAGCGATGACAGTGTCCCTTATCCTCAACTCAGGAAAGGTTCAAATCGAACGAGAACGGTGAAAAAGAACACACACGGACTTCTCGGTGGGAAACTTAAAATCACTGTTCTGCGTCCAGTCATCCAAACGTCTAATAGGAAGTTGCAACTGACGCGTTGTCGTTGCAAGGCTTGAAGACGAGCAAAACAAAGAGAAATCATCCACAAACGCTATTAATAGCGATGGCAAAGACAGTCACACTTAAAACGCTACCCTGAGGGACACCGTTCTCCTGCTCAAAGCGATCAGACAGGACGTCACCAATTCGGTATCTAAAAATATCGTGGCGGGAGGAAAGACTGAATGAAAAGAGGAAGATAACCACGAAAACCCCATTCGTGAAGCTGCTCCAGGATTAGACGCCTCCAAGTGTTATCGTAGGCCTTCTCGATGTCAAAAAGTACGCCTAGAAGGTGATGACGGCGTAGGAAAGCTTGTTGTATAGCCGCCTCCAGGAGGGCAAGGTTATCGAAGGTGGAGCAAAACCTCCTGAACCCACACAGAAAGCGACTAAGGAGTTGCCGGGATTCTAACATCCAGAGAATGCGGCGGTTGACCATCCGCTCCAAGGTCTTTCCCATGCAACTAGTAAGAGCAACACTACGGTAGCTACTCGGGCTTGTGCGGTCTTTCCCAGGTTATAAAAAAGGAATTAAAACTGCCTCACGCCACGAGTCAGGAAACTGACCTGACGCCCAAATGGCATTAAAAAGTGCGAGGAGGATTTCTTTGTTGGGCCTTGTGAGGTGCCGTAGCATACTGTAATGGATCCTGTCGTGACCAGGGGATGTGTCACGAGCTGCAGACAATGCAGGATCCAGCTCCCACGTAGAAAATGGCCTTCGTTAACTTCATGAGAGGTGGACTGTAAGTCCAGATTACACCTCTCAACAACCGCTCTATGGCGCTGGAAACCTGGATCCTGACTGGTTGTTGCAGTAACCATGGCAAAACACGCTGCCATTGTCTGGGCATTGTCTCGCGGATTCGTGTGGAGGGTTCCGTTAGCCACTACAGAAGCCATGGGGCACCTCCCTGCTCTCCCAGAAATTCTCCTGATGGTCTCCCACACAATGGAACTTTTGGTGGAACGATTAATGGTGTTCAGGAACTGTTGCCGAGACCTCTTTTTGTTCTTTCGAATAATGCAGTGACATTCCGCCCCGCCACCCTAAAGGCTGCGAGATTCTCAGCAATCGGCCGACACTGGAACCGACGCAGAGCCGCACGCCTGGTCCTGATTGCAGAGCGGCATTCGGCACTCCACCAAGGGACAGGTTGCCTCTTCTGGTGGCCTGTTGACTGTGGAATGGATGCTTCAGCGGCATTCGGGTGCCGGGTATGGGCTTGGCGATCCCGTACTTCCTGACCTGGGAACTGGTAAGCGCCGCCAGTCCCCTGGCACTGTAAGCTCTGAGCATACTTCAGCGACCACCGTGCGGCGCGGCGGTGGAACGTTGTGTGTCTCAGGGAATCTGGGGATCTTGGCTTGACCGCCCAGATCGCGAGGATGGAATAAAAATCTATGAACAACCCCTCAATCTCAAGGTGTGCTGTGTGCTGATGAGATGCATGGCTGTTGAGGTGGAACAGTCGTTAGCGGGCAACCTTTGGGGTACCTGCCGCACCTCAGTTGTATAAGGCTTACCTAGGCACGCGGGGCTATGTGGGACCGAGATGGATCCTTCGAATTTCTCTTTTCCTCCTCCTAGCGGAAAGGGTGGGCCGCTGGAAGGTTCTAACACGCAGTCTCTTAAGAGGGCTCGCGTAGTCAGTCCCACTAACTCCGGCACCTCTTTGACAAGTAAAGTCTTTGGTAACAGAATGCATTCTGGTAATCAGAACGTGTTTCTCATTGTGAAATGGAAGGAGGGTAGTTTCGAGAAGGTTTCGCCCTTCTATATACAAAAGGGTTTGGAGGGAATCTGTGGCTCCTTAAAATCAGTGAAGCGCTTGCTTAATGGGACCTTGCTAGTGGAAACTTCTACTTCCCAGCAAGCAACTAACCTCCAGTCTGCTAAATGCCTTGGGGAGTATGCCATAGACACTGAACTGCACAGCACCTTGAATTACAGCAAAGATGTTGTGACATGCCAGGATCTAGTCGACATTCCCAGGGAAGAATTGCAATGTTAGTGGGCTCTGGAAGGGATCGTTGATGTACAACATACCATGAAGAGGGTTGATGGCACTCTTGTCAAATCCGACTCCTTTATTCCGACCTTCAGTAGCATGAAACTTCCTGAACATGTTAAAGCTGGCTTCCTACGCCTTAGTGTGAGGCTTTTATTTCCCGATCCCAATGCGCTGTTTTAAGTGCCAGCGTTTTGGGCATACCACCTTAGGGTATAAAGGCGAAGCGACTTGTGGCAACTGCAGTAAGGCTGCCCATGAAGGAATTGTTTGCTCGGCTCCAGCCAAATGTATCAATTGCTCTGGGAACCACCCTGTATGGAGTAGGGATTGCCGAATACGTTTGGAGGAACACAAAGTCCAGGAAATAAAAACAACCAAGCGTATCCCCTATGGTGAGGCCAAAAAGATCTACAAGTCGATGCCCCCCCCCCCCACACACACACATTTGCATCCATGGTTCAGAAGTCTACTCCAAAAGCCGATGCCTCTATGCAGACAGAGGTGGTGAGTGTTGGCACTAACACCTGCAGATGTCAGTGCGCTTGCAATGCAGCCTGTGTTTCAGAGCCTGTAGCCCCTACTCGAACGGCAGACAAAGGTACAGTGGCGAACTTGGGCCAGCCCCTGGCGCCTCCAACAGCTGAGGCTGTTCCGAAGCCCAGTATGGCCATTACCCCTCCCACGTCGGCTCCCCCAAAGCCCACCAAACCGCCAAACCGCAGAAAGCTTCTATACAGCAGCAACAGCGGGTCAAATCACGTGGTAAAACGTCTGACCATGCAGATGTCGTTTTATGTCAGGCTTCATCTGACTCTTCCCCAGAGCTGGTGGAGTACAACGTATGTGTGGGGCAATCATATCGCCCAACACCTGCCCCTCCACCTGCTGCAATCTCCCCACTCAGAGAGACAGGATGAAGGTGCTACCCCCATCATAGATGGCTCCCATGCTTCAGTGGAACTTGCAGGGGTTCAGGACGCATGTGGAGGAACTTCGTCTACTCTCTCAGGGTAGACCACTTCGTCTGTGTCTCCAAGAGACTTATTTCCATCCATCGTACTCCCCTGAGCTACGAGGCTATACACCCCACAAAAAAGGACGACCTGTGTGGAGAGAGAGCTAGAGGAGGCGTGGGTATTTTCGTCAGGACGGACTACCATTCCTCGCCTCTCTCGCTTAAGATGACTTTACAGGCCATCACTGTGTCTTTGCACGTACGTCATCCATTGACTGTATGTTCGCTTTACTTGCCCCCACATGATGCACTTGATGAAGCAGCCCTCACCAACCTTCTTACACAGCTCCCCCAGCCGTTCATTATTTGCGGTGATTTTAATGTCCACAATGTGCTTTGGGGCTCTGCAATTACCTGTCCCAGGGATAGAGCAATTGAGAGGCTTCTCCTATCATTCTGTACCTACTTGCTCATGGAGGACAGAACACTCACTTCTGCACAGCGACTGGGTCGTTATCTGCCACTGAACTCTCGATTTGCTCTCCAGCCCTTCCCGCCAGTGCTCAATGGGAAGTGGTCGCTGACTTGCATGGAAGTGATTCACCTGCCCGATGGCGTGGGCCCCAAAAGGAGACCACGAAGATGGGTGCTCAGCGGGGCCGACTGGACACTTTATTTTGGGCTCTAGACTTTCCATATTACAATGGAATTCATCATCATCTGGTTCATCTAAATCACATTGTACAACAGAAAATACTTCTGTTGGAGTAGAATTTAAATCATCTGTTGGTTCAGGAACCGGCAAATCTACACCATACCCTACTGGTCGGATGGCAGACAGAAAGTTAGGATAGCTTATTACATTCTTGTTTTTCAAATTACGACCAGTAATATCAACACTGCGAAAGTAGCAATCATCGAAATGATTTCTTGGCTCCCTCCATATTATAGGAACAGCAATTATAAATTTTTTTCTCTTTTTGGACCATTTTCTCAGATCTTCGACACACACATAACATACCTTATGCAGCGCCCAAGATTTACCTTGATCACCAACCTTAGATCCAAAGTATGATAGATAAACCCTTTTCACAAAATCTGTAAAGTTTCTTTGGTATTTTTTAATCACAAATTCACCACAAATATAACAAAAATTGTCAGAAGAGTTTTTACAACCTCGATTAGAAGTTGTACTGAGGACATGTACAGGAAATGGGAAAGTGAGGTTAGGTTGACTGTAAACAAAACACCATCCATTAACACAAAAATGGAATCGACCTTTTTTGCCAGCAAATGTTTTTCAGCATTGCTACCTACATTCATTATACCTCCTTTGTAAATTATTTTAACTATATAAAAGCTGTTAAATTCTTTAAGAAATCGCTTAATTCAATAAACTTAACTGTAAAATATGAAGAAATGGTGGGTGATAGAGTTTTTTAAGTATAATATTTGGATTTCCCACTCTAAAAAACATACAAATAAAGTATTTTCAGCAAAAAAAATTTTCCATCATTGCCTGGTTATTATCGTTTTGCTTTTGTTGATGTTCATCTTATATCCTCCTTTCAAGACATTGTCCATTCCATTCAACTGCTCTTTTTCTTTTGTTTCCTTTACTGCTTGCTCAATATACTGATTGAATAACATCAGGGATAGGCTACAACCCTGTCTCACTCCCTTTTCGATCACTGCTACTCTTTTATGCCCCTCGGCACTTATAACTGCCGTATGGTTTTGTACAAGCTGTAATTATTTTTTCGCCCCCTGTGTTTTACCCCAGCAACCTCCAGAATTTGATAGAGAGTGTTCCAGTCAACGTTGTCAAAAGCTTTCTCTAAGTCTACAAATGCTAGAAACGTAGGTTTGCCTTTCCTTAACCTGTCTTCTAAGATAAGTTGTAGGGTCAGTGTTGACTCGCGTGTTCCATCGTTTCTACAGAATCCAAACTGATTTTCCCCGAGGTTGGCCTCTACCAGTTTTTCCATTCATCTTTAAAGAATTCGTGTCAGTATTTTGCAGCCGTGACTTATTAAACTGATATTTCCGTAATTTTCACACCTGTCAACATCTGCTTTCTTTGGGATTGGAATTATTACATTTTTTCTTGAAATATGAGGGTATTTCGCCTGTCTTATATATCTTGCTCACGAGATGGTAGAGATTGTCGTGGCTGGCTCTCCCAAGGCTATCAGTAGTTCTAGTGGAATGTTGTCCACTCCCGGGGCCTTTTTTTTGTCTTTTTCAGTGCTCTGTCAATTTCTTCGCGCAGTATCATATCTCCCATTTCATCTTCATCTATGTCCTCTACCATTTCCATAATATTGTCCTCAAGTACATCATCCTTGTATATGCCCTCCATATACTTCTTCCACATTTCTGCCTGCCCTTCTTTGCTTAGGACTGGTTGTCCATCTGCGCTGTTGATATTCATACATGTGGTTCTCTTTTCTGCTAAGTACTCTTTAATTTTCTTGTAGGCAGTATCTATCTTACCACTAGTGATATATGCTTCTACATTCTTACATTTGTCCTCTAGCCATCATTGCTTAGCCATTTTCCTCTTTCTGTCGATCTCATTTTTTAGACGTTTGTATTCCTTTTTGCCTGCTTTATTTACTGAATTTTTATATTTTCTCCTTTCATCAATTAAATTCAATATCTCTTCTGTTACCCAAGGATTTCTACTAGCCCTCGTCTTTTTACCTACTTGATCCTCTGCTGCTTGCACTATTCCATCTCTCAAAGCTACCCATTCTTCTTCTACGGTATTTCTTTCCCCGTTCTTGTCGATCGTTCCCTAATTCTCTCTCTGAAACTCTCTACAATCTCTGGTTCTTTCAGTTTAGCCATGTCCCATCTCCTTAAATTCCTACCACTTTGCAGTCTCTTCTGTTTTAATCTGCAGTTCACAACCAATAAATTGTGGTCAGAGTGCACACCGGCCCCTGGAAATGTCTTACAATTTAAAATCTGGTTCCTAAATTTCTGTCTTACCATTACATAATCTATCTGAAACCTACCAGTGTCTCCAGGCCTCTCCCACGTAAACAGCCTTCTTTCGTGATTCTTAAACCAAGTGTTACCTACGATTAAGTTATGCTCTGCGCAAAATTCTACCAGGCCGCTTCCTCTTACATTCCTTACCCCCCAGTCCATATTCACCTACAACTTTCCCTTCTCTTCCTTTCCCTGCTATTGAATACTTGTCCCCCATGACTATTAAATTATCGTCTCCTTTAAGTATCTGAATAATTTCTTTTATCGCATTATACATTCCTTCAATCTCTTCATCATCTGCGGGGCTAGTTGGCATATAAACTTGTTCCACTTGGTAGGCATGGGCATCGTGTCTATCTTAGTTACAATAATGCGTTCACTATGCTGTTCTTAGTAGCTTATCAGCGCTCCAGTTTTTTTATTCATTACTAAACCTGCTCCTGCATTACCGTTATTTCAAAATGGCTCTGAGTACTATGGCACTTAACATCTGTGGTCATCAGTCCCCTAGACTTAGAACTCAAATCAAACTAACCTAAGGACAGCAAACAGATCCATGCCCGAGGTAGGATTCGAACCTGAAGCGCGTAGAACCGTTCGGTCACAGCGGCCGGCTACCGTTATTTGATTTTGTATTTATAACCCTGTATGTACCTGACCAGAAGTCTTGTTCCTCCTGCCACCGAACTTCACTAATTCACACTATATCTAACTTTAACTATTTTCCTTTTTAAATTTTGTAACGTACCTGCCTGATTAAGGGATCTGACATTCCACGCTCCGATGCGTAGAATTCCCGTTTTCTTTCTCCTGATAACGACATCGTCCCGAGTAGTCCCCGCCCGGAGATCCGAATGGAGGACTATTTTACCTCCCGAATATTTTACCCAAGAGGACGCCATCATCATTTAACCATAAGTAAACCTGCATGTCCTCGGAAAAATTACGCTTTAGTTTCCCCTCGCTTTCAGTATTTCGTAGTACCAGCACAGCAAGGCCGTGTTCGTTAATGTTGCAAGGCCAGCCAGATCAGGCAATCATCGAGACTGCCCCTACAACTACTGAAAAGGCTGCTGCCCACTGATGGGTTATGATTGGGAAGGTTGATTTTGGGTAGTTGATCTAATTACGTAAATTGACCAATTCAGATTTGTGACACTTTAATTGATGATTCGATTTGTCTTATATCGCTTAGTGAAATCGCTATTAGTGAAATGAGATTATTGCAGGTAGCCGTAATCGTGATTGCAATTAATAGATTAATTTTATTCGCTTCCCTTTCTTCATGACATGACTTCTTTGGAACAAATGTACACAAATCTGTGTTGCTGCAGGTATCTCTCTCTCTATCTCTCTCACACACACACATACACACAAACATACACACACACACACACAGAGAGAGAGAGAGAGAGACAGAGAGAGAGAAAGACAGAGAGAGAGAGAGAGGGAGGGAGGGAGGCACAGAAAAACTATCTGTTCCTCACCGACTGTTGAAATATTTCCTTCTGAAGAGGGGCTGCAGCCTTTTCAGTAGCTGTAGGGTATCGTACCAACCCGTACCGCATCAAAGAGCAATGAAGCGTTGAAACTGGTAGCGACAAAATAAAATAAAATCATAAGGAGGGCTGTTTGGGTTTTTATTTTTTGTCACGATAGTAAACGACCGTCTTCCCAGAGACCTCCTGCTAAAAGGATGGACATACAGAGCAGACATTAGTCTAGTCCATGCGACGTCGTGTTGCTGCAGTTCTCGAATGCTCGCGGGGGTCCTGCACGATTCCCAGTTTCTTTGACTCTTCAGTTCATTTATTACATGACAAAAGTTGGGTATTACAAAAATTGGAAGTTCACACATTACCCTACCCTACACATACTTCGAATTACACTTATTAGATGCTGGGATATACCACTATTTTCTAAAACTTCCCACAATTTAACTCTGTTCACTTTGTCAAAACCTTTCTCATAGTCAAAATAGCAAGAAAGACTAAAAAAGAATATCACAGGTGGATTGGACTTCGCAGAATCCATCATCGCCGTACTATGGACTTCAGATAGCTGCCATCGATGAGCGATGGCAGAGCTACAGTAATTAGGGTTATTACGGGGCGAGGAGACGGTCGCGATCATTACACCGGTTTCATTAGTCGCGTAGCGCACGGCACAGTGCGCCAGATCACGTGTAGCGGCGGGAAGAGGTGGAGCACCCGCTGTGCTCTTCTTCTACCAGACAGACAGGCCGGGGGGAGTAAGGAGGGGGCAGGGAAATCAAGGGTAGAATGGGATAGAGGGGGAGGGGGTCAGGGTAGGGGGGCAGCCAGGCGCCGCTGGGAATCAATCTGATAATGCATTTAGCGTCCCGAGGCACAGGGGACCACTTGACAGCCCGAAATGGAGTAGGCTATTGTCATGTTAATTGCATCTTCGATATCATGCGGAGGGGGGAAAAAAGGGCAGTGGGGGAGCGAAGGGGGAAGGGGAGTTGACGGGCAGTAACCCGGCGGCTGGCTGCCGGGAGCTCCCGTTAGCCGAAACGTGCGCGTGTAGTCACCGTCCAAAAGGAGAGGCAGGGCTAGAGGCGGGCTGCTGGCGTGGGAAAAAAGCTACACACTGGTGCGGTATGCTCGAGTGGCGTTCAGGCGTTGCCGCGGTCTGCCTGTACGGCCAGCAAAGTAGTTCGTTTTTGTACGTGCTAGCGAGCGACAAAACAGTTCAATGAATCCATGTCTACGACACGTGAGAGAGTGGTTAGAACTGAAAATGCACTTCCTTAGCTTGAATATCGTACGTTCTTTGGTCGTGTAATGCAGATGGATTTGCGGTATGCTGTATACAGGGTGTTACAAAAAGGTACGGCCCTGTCACTGGTAGTGATATGTAGAGAAAGTAAGTACAGTACATTTCAGTTGGCTGACAGCTAGAGACGTCGGGAATTCGCAAGGACATGAGGCTCGAAACCTAATTTGGAAAGGAAAAGAAAGGGGGGAGTGAGTCAAAGATGTGGACTGCAAGTTGAGTAACGTAAAAATAACATATCCATTAAACGTTTGCGATGTTTTGTATGATAAAAAGACAATATAGCTGGCCGTTAACTGCTTTTACAATGAAAGTGGGATGCAAGAACGTCGAACTGTGTTCCTGTAGCCCCTGTTCAGAATCAAATGTTATTATGCATGTTGGTAGTTATGTTACTTCTTACCAGATGTTGGAATCAATTGCTGAATTTCATGTTTATATGTTTTCGCAGTCGCAGTAGAGTTTTAACTTGGAGCCATGGCAGATGTGACCGGTCGTTGTTTCACCATTGAGGAGCGCTTAGTGACAATTGTGTGGCTGCACGGACGACAACCCAAAGGGCAGACAATGAAACGGGTTATAGGAGAGTTCCAGGAAAGATTTAGGAGACTCCACCGCGGAAGGCGACAATTCTGTGTGGGGAAAGAATTGCTTTTGCTATCGGCAGTGTCAAAGACAGGTCACGGAGTGGAAGGAAGGAGACGAGAAGAAATATGTCTCTTCTACGAATGAACAATCTGCTCTGAAGTCGATACGTAAACATGCTTCAGATCTTGATATACTGAAGACAACAGTGCGAAATTACATGATAAAAGACCTTAAGATTAAACTTTTTCGACAGACGTTCGTAATCGAGTTATCGGATACAGACTGGAATAAGCGCGTTTTAACATGCCGATCTTTTTAACCGAATTTCCAAATGCAGTGAACTCCGAAAAGATTGTGTTTTCAGATGAATGTACCATTTATCCCAGGTCATTTGCTAGAAATACTGTCGTTTGGGCCAAAGAGACTCATCTGTAAACAGTCGAGTTAGAAAGGAATCCGCTTCACTTAATGATTTGGGGAGCGATGACACCACAACAACTGCTTGGATCGTACCTTTGTAAGGTACTGTGAATGGCGCATATTATTTGCACATGATAAAAACATGTTTAGCAGCTCAGATTTAGAAAAGGGGCCTTACAAAACGCATGTGGTTGCAGCAAGACGGAGCACCTGCTCACTACCCTCTTCCAGAGAGCAAGTTACTGAATGGACACTTTCCAGCACTGTGGACAGATCGTGGTTATCAGCAACACCGGCTCCCTTGAAATGGCCACCAAGAAGTCCTGACCTCAGTATACCTGACAGTACGTAATGGGGAGTCGTTAAGGCGGATGTTTCTGCACGTCGTTATGCTATAATAGAACTGCGCGATGCTGATGAGAATGCATTTCGTACTATAACTCTGGACATGCCCAAAAATACAGTAGGCTCAAGAAGAAAATGAGGGCGTTCTAAATGTGTTTACAGCATGATGGGGAACATACTGATGCATTGGACTCTTAATACGCAACTGAGTACTTACGGTAAAACAAGACAAATCAATTATCATTCGATAATAGCGGGTATGGGGCCTTCTCGCTCACCCTGTACTACATTTTTGTATATGTAAATGATTAGCGTTACATCATAACTGCATAAAGTAACGCTGTCTACAGTCCAGACATAAAGAATGGTTGCTTACCGAATTTCTCATATAGGAATTGCATTTTAATGTATGATACGTGTGAGAAGATCATATGATATCTCGTGTAAGAAGGAGAAATGTTTAAAAAGACGTGTCAGAAATCGTCAGCGCCATAATCATGGTCTATCGGTTTATCGTTCACCGATACCGATGCTCGCATTGGAGGGCTATACGCAAGGCGACGCTTTATGTCAACGTCCGCAAGTGGCTAGCACTAGAAAGGCGAGAAATATTGTTAGCTAGGTCATGCAGAATCGTACAGCTTTAAGTCGAGAAAACCATTTACTGCAGATATAACATGCATAAACGCAAAAAGCTGCTATTTGACGATTTATTCACGACCGGTTTGGCTGCGTTCAAGTACTTCTACATAACAAGGAAAGCGTCCTTATAGTCTATAGATTTAAAAAATTAATTAAGGAGAGCCAATAAAAATAAACCCAGCCAAAAAATACTTACAGTAGTATCACACAGATTAATAGATTAACACTCTGAAGAGACTCTCCCCCCATGAAGAGAGGATGTAGTCAAAAAATAATAACTCGGTGAGAATTGGAGCGTATAGTGCGAGGGCTGAGTTAATACAACAAAAAATAATAAAAATGATTAAAATGTAATACAAGAGACATAAAATTACATACCATCAATGCAGCGTCTGACTGAGAATCGGAACCAATTAACGAGCCCAGTTACTACAAAGATAAAGAGCCCTAGACTGACAAAGTCAAGCAAGATTAAAAATGGGGAAGCAAGAAGTTAAGCTGTTGGACCTACATGAGCATCCATGAGCAAACTGAATCCAGATGAACGACGAGAAGTATTAAAACCTTATAATGTATGAAACTTATTTAAGACAACTTACCAACAGCAACTAGTTCAAATGATTCAAATGGCTCTGAGCACTATGGGACTTAACATCTGAGGCCATCAGTCCCCTAGAACTTAGAACTTCTTAAACCTAACTAACCTATGGACATCACACACATCCATGCCCGAGGCAGGATTCGAACCTGAGACTGTAGCGGTCGCGCAGTTCCAGACGGAAGTGCCTAGAACTGCTCGGCCACTGTGGCCGGCAGCAACTATTCAGAACCGAAAATGAACATCAGATAATAGGAGACCTCTTTTACAGTGGCAAACCTAGGTACTCAGAACAGATTAATGAACCGCCTGAAATAGTCTGAATGTCCAAATACACCAGTACATGAAATGTACATACCATGTAGTTGGCTGTCGCGAGGGTAAAGCGTGGGAGGCGATCAGCTGTTTGTAAAACTGGCGAGAATTGCCATACGTCCGGAGGCGCTAGTGCACAACGCAAGACCACAATACGTGATAGGGTCGCCGGGATTTTGAATTCCAAAGGATCGGGTGCGCGTTGGCAGTATAACATTGTATATAGGGGCGAAAGAACACTGTAAAAACGAAGACGTGTCCCTCATTAGGACAGCCCAATGTACCAGGAAAATATTAGAAAACTGAAAAGTGAGCGAATAATGCACCAGAAGTAATACAAGGATTCGTGGGATCCAAGGAATTATATTTCACTTTTTAAGCAATCAAATTTACTTAGAGTACTGCAATGTCTCGGCTTATTTGAATTATGCAATGGGAGTGTGCTCTTACTGCGAACAGTTTGTCTCCTCGAGGATTTTGAGGATCAGCCCTTTGTCCTGACGGTGCAAAATAAATTGGAGTCCAAATTTGTAACTGTGTGTCCCATTCCGCGGAGACGTGCGCTTAACGCTGACTTCGAGCTGGTCAAATTAAGATGTTCTCGGAAACGTGTGTTAAATGACCTGGTCTTCGACCGGTATACCTCATTGGACAATCACCACATAGGATGCTATAAACATCAGACGCCAGAAATTTACAAGCGGTAGAACGTTCTCTTTGACCATATTTATAATTGAATCTCTGGGGTACAAAATAAGCGGGGAAGATGTTTCTTGCTGTGTGACTGGCACCACTCTTCTCCGAAATCTTACCATAGTACTGCTAACCAAGCGCCTCAAAGTTATTAACTACAGCTTAGAGAAAAATGGATTTCATGGATTTGATTTCCGAACGATACACACACAGACAGTGCGACAATATCTGGAGTTACACGGAGGACCAGATGGGCGACCGCTGTAGCGGCTTCGCTTCGCGCGGGAACATAGACAGGCGCTACATCATCTTTCCAGACGCCCCGTGTCTGTGTACATCCAAACGATGGACGTATCCACGGTGGAGGTTCCTATGACAAGGAAGGTTGCCTGATTACATTCGTCATCATCACACAGGATCAGGAATAGCTTGATAGTATGACACAATGGGATCGGCTACTGTTTGCATAGACCGTTACAGCAGCCGTTACATTTCTGACGTGTGCCCTCGCTTAAAGCACCTGCATATTTGTCTCTTACCTACTTCCATATAGAGGGAGTTCGCCTGCTGGCATCCACAGCAAATTATCGTACTGAAAACATCTGGTCTTCGGTTACCACCTCTCGACAGCCACTGCGATCGATGAACTCTGACAACTGAGTTGAAGCAGCGTGGGATGACGTACTGGTATCTGTTTGACTCAGTGTCCAGCCGGATTGGGGGCGTTGTTGTCCTAGATAGCAGCTCTGTGTAGAAATTCAAATGTTATTATTCGCCGTCCTGCCTGGTGTCTCAGTTTTAATAGCCAGCAGTAGCCATAGATATTATAAAAATGGATGTGCTTGTACAATGAAGTAACAAAAGACAAGAAATACCTCCTAAAATCGTGCCGGACCTCCTTTTTCCTGCAACTCGACGTGGCATGGACTCCACAAGTCGTTGAAAGTCCCCTGCACAAATACTGAGCCATGCTGCCTCTATAGCTGCCCATAATTGCGAAAGTGTAGTCGAACCAGGATTTTGGGCACAAACTGGCCTTTCGATTATGTCCCATAAATGTTCAGTGGGTGGGCAAATCATTTGCTCGAATTATGCACGATGTTTATCAAACCAGTCATGAACAGTTGTGGCCCAGTGAAAAGGCACACTGTCACCCATAAAAATTCAATGGTTTCCAGAATGAGATTTTCACTCTGCAGCGGAGTGTGCGCTGATATGAAACTTCCTGGCAGATTAAAACTGTGTGCCCGACCGAGACTCGAACTCGGGACCTTTGCCTTTCGCGGGCAAGTGCCCTACCAACTGAGCTACCGAAGCACGACTCACGCCCGGTACTCACAGCTTTACTTCTGCCAGTACCTCGTCTCCTACCTTCCAAACTTTACAGAAGCTCTCCTGCGAACCTTACAGAACTAGCACTCCTGAAAGAAAGGATATTGCGGAGATATGGCTTAGCCACAGCCTGGGGGATGTTTCCAGAATGAGATTTTCACTCTGCAGCGGAGTGTGCGCTGATATGAAGCTTCCTGGCAGATTAAAACTGTGTGCCCGACCGAGACTCGAACTCGGGACCTTTGCCGTTCGCGGGCAAGTGCTCTACCAACTGAGCTACCGAAGCACGACTCACGCTCGGTACTCACAGCTTTACTTCTGCCAGTACCTCGTCTCCTACCTTCCAAACTTTACAGAAGCTCTCCTGCGAACCTTACAGAACTAGCACTCCTGAAAGAAAGGAAATTGCGGAGACATGGCTTAGCCACAGCCTGGGGGATGTTTCCAGAATGAGATTGTTGGTAGAGCACTTGCCCGCGAAAGGCAAAGGTCCCGAGTTCGAGTCTCGGTTGGGCATACAGTTTTAATCTGCCAGGGAGTTTCATACCAGCGCACACTCCGCTGCAGAGTGAAAATCTCATTCTAGAAACACCCCCCAGGCTGTGGCTAAGCCATGTCTCCGCAATATCCTTTCTTTCTGGAGTGCTAGTTCTGTAAGGTTCGCAGGAGAGCTTCTGTAAAGTTTGGAAGGTAGGAGACGAGGTACTGGCAGAAGTAAAGCTGTGAGTACCGGGCGTGAGTCGTGCTTCGGTAGCTCAGTTGGTAGAGCACTTGCCCGCGAAAGGCAAAGGTCCCGAGTTCGAGTCTCGGTCGGGCACACAGTTTTAATCTGCCAGGAAGTTTCAATTCAATTGTTGTTTGGGAACGCGAAGTTCCCATATGACTGAAAATGGTCTGCAAGTAGTCGAACACAGCCATTTACAGTCAGTCATCGGTTCATTTGGTTCAGATGATCCAGTCCACTCCATGTAAAAGCAGCCCACACCGTTATGAACCCGTCAACAACTTGCATTGTGCCTTGTTGACTACGTGGATCCATGGCTTCATAGGGTCTGCGCCACACTCGAAGCTCTTACAAACTAAAATCGGTGCTCATCTGACCAGACCACGGTTTTACAGTCGTTTAGGGTAGAACCGATCTGGTCACTAGCGCAGGAGAGACACAGCAGGCTGTTGTTAGCAAAGGCACTCGCGCCAGTCGTCTGCTGCCAGAGCCCATTAACGCCACATTTCGCCGCACTATCCTAACGAATGCGTTCGTCATACGTCCCACGTTGATATCTGCAGTTATTTCACGCAATGTTGCTTGTATATTAGCAACAACAACGCTACGCAAATACAGCTGCTCTAGGTCATTAAGTGAAGGCCGACTGCCACTATTTTGTACATGGAGAGAGGTAAAGCCTGAAATTTGTTATTCTCGGCACACTCTTTAATCTGTGGATCTTGAAATACTGAATTCCCTAACGATTTCCGAAATGGACTTTCCCATACGTCTAGCTTCAACTAGCACCGCGTTCAAAGACAGCATCTAGCTCCAACTACCATTCAAAGTTCAAATTTCCCGTTGTGCTGCCGCGATCACGTCGGAAACCTTTTCACATGAATCATCTGAGTGCAACTGAAATCTCGATCAATTCACTGCCCTATTATACCTTGTGTATGCGATACTACCGCCATCTTTATGTGTGCATGTCGCTGTGCCATGACTTTTGTGTCCTCAGTGTAAATGTACGTCTGTTCCACACCTCCTCCTATACCACAGGAGCGATTTCCATCAATCCTGAAACACGTATCACTTACTGTCTGGAAAGAATCGCTGTGGAAGTGAGAACTACCTATCTGTCACAGCAGTAGTGGCGGAGGTGAAAAGCAGTATTGATCACGAAGCGCAAATACCCATACTTCACTCATCCAATATTTAAGAACGAGAGCACCTAGTAAGTGCCTTTGCTAACAGCGGAACATCGCCTGCAGCGCCCCTCCTGGGTTCGTGGCCATATCAGCTGGACCCTAGACGACTGGAAATCCGTGGTTTGGTCAGATGAGTACCGATTTCAGTTGGTAAGAGCTGACGCCTGGGTTCAAGAGTGGTGTAGACCACAGGAAGCCGTGGATCCAGGTTGCCAACAAGACACTATGCAAGTTGGTGGTTGCTCTATTTTGGTGTCCAAATCAACTGATTATTATATGAAGATAATAGCTGTTCCCGAGAGAACGCATAACATTGGTGACCGTGAAGCTTCTCCAGAATGAAATGATAATTAAATTGAAACCCTTAGCTGCCGACAGGTGTTGATATACATCAATTGGGACAGTTGAAAATGTGTACCCCGACCGAGACTCGAACCCAGGGTCTCGTGCTTACATGGTAGACGCTCTATCCATCTGAGCCACCGAGGGCATAGAGGATAGTGCGATCGCAGGTACTTATCCCTTGCACGCTCCCCGTGACACCCACATTCCCAACTGTCCACAGCCTACATTCGTGGTGCTCCAAATAGATATTTGCCCATTCACTCATTACTCGCGGCAGGCTAAACTGTCGAGCCCTGTAAGAGTTCGGGCAAGGCGTGTGCATTCGCACAGAAGAAGGTCAACGGCCGGGTAGCCTTTAACTATATGAAGATAGTATCTGTTTCCAAAAGAACACATACCACTATCCTCTGTTGCCTCGGTGGGTCAGATGGATAAACCGTCTGTCATGTAAGCAGGAGATCCCGGGTTCGAGTCTTGGTCGGGGCACATATTTTCAACTGTCCCCATTGATGTTTATCAACACCTGTCGGCAGCTAAGGGTTTCAGTTTATCATTTCAACTGATTATTGATTGGAAATGGTTACGTTTGGTTACCTGGAGACTACAACTTTACACATAGTTCCAAATCTTTATGGAACTTCGTCTTGCTGACAACTCTCACAGAATGATGAAAGGAAAAAGTTTAGCGCTTAGCGCATTTTCGCTGTTCATGCCTTAAGACTGACGCATGAAGTGTGACGTTTTAATTTATTACTTCTGTACTATTGCACACAGCATTCACATACACCACTGAATGTACCAGAAAAACTATATCTTTGTACGACACATCAGGAGAAATGACATAGACACTGAGATCTGTGAAAAACTTTTGTGTCATGGATGACTTTTTAATTTATTACTTCTTTACTACTAACTTTATTCTTAACACATTTCGCAGACAGTAGCTACATATAGCAATGAATGTACCTCCAAAATTATATCTCCGTATGACATATAGTTAACGGAATATGACATCATAAACACTGAGTTTTGTTAAAATGAAACTGCAGGGTGAAATTCGCTCGAGATATAGGCAAAAATGTGTAGAAATGAGTGTAAAGTATTTTAGTTAAAATGGCTCTAAGCACTATAGGACTTAACATCTGAGGTCATCAGTCGTAAAGTATTTTAAATATATGTTAAATATATTTAATATGTGCGTACGTCGACAAAGCCATTAGTAAAGAGCTGATCTTAAAAGCGCTGGAACGATTTCAACCATAGTTGGTACATATAAGGGAAGAATTACTGTAGCATAAGAACCACCACCTCCTATTGGGGTGGAGGTGATAACGTGGAGAGAGTAGGGGAGAGGAGGAGATGGACATAGAGAGAGGAGGAAGGAGAAGATGACCAAAGATAGGGGGAAGAGGAAGTGGACAGAGTGAGATGGAGGAGAACATTGACAGAGAGAGGGGAGGAGAGGAATTGGGCAGCGAAAGGAGAGAGCAGAAGACAGACAGGGGCAGGGTGGAAGAAGAAGAGTGCAGGGAAAGAGGGCACAAGGAGATGGACAGAGGAGACAAGAGGAGATGTACAGAGAATGGGGGGGTTGGGGGGGGGGAGGTGGAGTAGATGGATAGAGAGAGGGGGTGGAGGAGATGGGCAGGGAAGAGTAAGACTCCTGTAACTTGAGTTGAACTATCCTCTATTCGTAATTGTTTACACATGAGTCAGGATGCGAGGGGAGATTTCTTAATTAAATGTATTGAAGAATTAGTTGTAAATACGGGGGCTACTCAGCTGTGAACTGCACTAACCATTGAAAAAAAATTATTTTCGCATGTTTAGATTTCCTAGTGACCCCGAACGAAGAAAAAGATGCGCCATAAATTGCCTCTGAGACAACTGGGAACCAAGACCTGGCGCTTAGTTGTGTATCGTAAGCATATGTTAATAAAACTAGTTATAAACATGAAACCCGTTGTATAGAATTGCGTTTCTTTTCCCGGTCAAAGACTATACTGAAGCAGTTAGTCTAAAAATTTTTCAATTCCTGAGATATTGTCGCAATTAGCAAACTGGAGAGGAATACTTATTGTGATGTTTTTATATGTCGTTATCATGAACATATATTCCAAACTGTACAATACTTAACACCATTTCGTATAAAGGTACGTTAGGCCGAATAATGCTTAATATTTTTGTAGCGAATTGATCATTGTGAGGGAACCTACACAATTAACATAACCTTCAAAGAATATAGTTTTGATTACAACTCAACATGTAAAAAATTTTGTGTCTTATTTGTCTGTTAATGATAAAGACATACACTCAAAGCGTAAATCCTAGATACACAAATTTTACAGTTGCTGTTTGGGGTGGAAACGGGGGTTTACTCGGACTTCCCTGCTGTGCAAGAACTAATTTAATCAACTGAACAAAAAATAACATGACAGATCTATACGAACATTCTTCTAGGGTTGAGTTCATGCACGGTACTATTCGAGGGGCTTCATAGTGTCACATTTCATAAAATACCCACTTACGATTAAAAACCAAACATCACTTCTGCAAGTGCCTATACGTGGGAGAAAACTAGTAACAGGCACAAGCTGTTACATCCATATTTGAAGATAATGGTACGGAGTTCTTAACTCATTACATTTAATATGTACAAACTACGTCGCAAGTTCCGAGCCTATAGACATGTAACGCTACATTCCAATTTTTGTGTTGTATAAAAAGTGCATTCTGAATGTCTCTACAGTCACTAATTACTGCTCGGTATACTTAACACGTGCTGCATCAAATGTTTTATAAGAAATACTGGGAAAAGTTGCGTAAGTAGGTTAACCACTCACGAGGTAAATATTGCCGGATCCTCAGAGTTGAGGAAAAGATAGCGAACGATTCAGACTATTATATAGGAGCTCAAGGTAAGGGGGCAAGAGCAGATGAGCAGAGATAGGGGGAAGGAGGAGATGTGCTAATAGAATACTGGAATAATTACAAGTCCGGGCAAGGAGTAAATACCGGGATCATATAATACTAGTTCGAGACGAGTTTCTACCCCCTAGAGTTTTCTCTAGTACTATGGAAGCTATTCCCTAATGTCCTTTCAACCAGTCGCTTCTCATTCTCGCAGCGCGGGGTAACCGTGTGGTCTGAGGTGCCTCGTCGCGGCCCGTGCGGCTCCCCACGTCGATTATAGATTGGGATGTCTATGGAAAGTCCGGGCAACGCGTAAATACCCGGATCATACATTACTAGTTCGAGACGAGTTTAACTGCCGATTGTAGATTTTGATGTCTATGGATTCAGTCATGCGGAATACTTTTTAACACGCTTTCGGAAAATTGTTCTGAGCAGCTAACTCGGCAGCCCACACGCAATGGAAATGTCTTAGACATTGTAGCTACAAATAGGCCGGACCTTTTCGAAAATGTCAGTGTAGAAATGGGGATTAGCGATCATGATCTCATTATAGCAACTATGATTGCGAAAGTTAATAAGTGAGTCAAGAATGCTAGGTGAGTGTTTCTGTTAAATAGAGCAGATAAGCAGTTGTTAACATCTCATTGGCATCACTTAGTTCCAGTAATATGGATGTAAAGGAATTATGAGCAAAGTTTAAGTAGACTGTAAATCGTGGTTATGGGCCTAGTAAGCGGATAAAGGATGGAAAAGACCCACCATGATTTAATAACGAAATGTGGTGGATTCTGAGGAAGCAGAGGTTGTTGCACTCTTTGTTCAAAAGGAAACACATAAATGACGACGTACGAAAGTAGGTAGAGAGTCTTGCGTCTTCGAAAAGAGCTATGCGCGAAGCATACAACTACCACCGTCACAACTTAGCGAAGATCAGACAGAGAACATGAGAAAGTTCTCGTCTTACGTAAAATCGCTAAGAGAGTCTAAGGTTTCGATTCAGTCCCTTGTTGATCAGTCTGGTGTGGAAGTTGAAGATAGCAAAACGAAAGCCGAAGTTTTAAATTTCACATTTAAGGAATCGTTCGCATAGGAGAATCGTACAAACGTACCGTCATTTGATTATCGAACAGACTCTCGTGTGGACAACATACAAATAAGCATACCTGGAGTAGAGAAACAACTGAAAGATTTGAAAGAAAATAAATCACCAGGTCAGGATGGAATTCCAATTAGATTTTACAAAGATTACTCTACGGCACTGGCCCCTTACATTTATCGTGAATCTCTCGCCCAGCACAAATCCCAAGCGACTCGGAAAAAGCGCAGGCGACTAGAGTACATAAGAAGGGTAAAAGAGCGGACCAAGAAAATTACAGATTAATATCCTTAACTTCTGTTTGCTGCAGAATCCTTGAAAAGACTCTCATTCGAATATAACAAACCTTCTTGTCACTGAGAAACTTATATCTACGAATCAGCATGTTTTTAGGAAGAGAAACTCAGCTTATCATGTTCTCACATTATATACTGAGAACTATGGATAACGAGAAACAGGCAGACTCCATATTTGTAGATTTCCGGAAATCAGTTGACACGGTGCCCTACTGCAGACTGTTAACGAAGATACGAGCATATGGAATTAGTTCACAAATATGTGAGTGGCTCCGAGACTTTTTAAATAATAGAACCCAGAATGCTGTCCTCGTCGGCGAGTGTTCATCAGAGACAAGGGTATCGTCAGGAGTGCCCCAGGGAAGTGTGATAGGCCACTGTTGTTCTCTGTACACATAAATGATTTATCGGATAGGGTGGGAAGCAATTTGTGGTTGTCTGCAGATGAGGCCGTGGTGTGCGGTAACGTGTCGAAGTACAGTGACTGTAGGAAGGTACAAGACGGCTTAGACAGAATTTCGAGTTGGTGTGATGTATGGCAGCTAGCCCTAAATGTGGAAAGATGTTAAGTTAATGCGGATGAGTAGGAAGAACAAACCTGTAATGTTCGGCTGCTGTATTACTAGTGTCCTGCTTGACACATTCAAGTCGTTTAAATATCTGGGTGTAATGTTGCAAAGCGACATGAGGTGGAAGGAGCATGTGAGAACTGTGATAGGGAAGACGAATTGTCGACTTCGGTTTATTGGAAGAATTTCAGGAAAGTGTGGTTCACCTGTAAAGGAGACCGCATACAGGATACTACAGGATACTAGTGCGACCTATTCTTGAATACTGCTCTGGTGTTTGGGATCCACACCAGTTCAGATTGAAAGAAGACATCGAAGCAATTCGGAGGCGAGCTGCTAGATTTGTTACCGGTAGGTTCGTACAACACGCAAGTGTTACTGAGGTGCTACGGGAACTGAAATGGAAATCACTGGAGGGAAGACGACGTTCTTTTCGAGAAATACTACTGAGAAAATTTAGAGAACCGGCATTTGAAGCCGACTGGAGAACAATTCTACTGCCGCCAACGTACATTTCGCTTAAGAACCGCGAAGATATGATACGAGAAATTAGGGGTCATGTGGAGGCATATTTGCGAATGGAACAGGAAAGGAAATGACAAGCAATAGTACAGGGTACCCCCGCCATGCATCGTACGGAGGCTTGCAGAGTATCGATGTATATGTAGACGTAGATGTTGAGTGGGATTCGTTATGAATAGGAGAGTAAGACAGAGAGTGTGTTGCTGTGAACAGTTCGGTGTTGGAGTCGTTCTCATCAGAGTCGGCAGCTAAACAATGGCGACAACGGTAGTTCAGGTATACATGTCGACGTCGCAGGCTGAAGATGAAGAGAGAGACAAAGTATAATATGACGATATTGAAAGCGTAATTCAGTACGTAAAGGGAGATGAAAATGTAATACTGATGGGGGACAGGAATGTGGCAGTAGGGAAACGAGTAGCAGATACGGTTGTGGAAGAATGTGGGCGTGGTACTAGGAATGACAGAGGAGAATAATTGAGTTTCAGTTAGTAATAGCGAATAGTCTGTTCAAAAGTTACAGGCAGAGGAACTATACTGGGAAAAGGCCGGGCGTACGGGAAGATTTTAGTTAGATTACATCATGGGCAGACAGAGATTCCGAAATCAGATACTCGATTGTAAGGCGTAACCAGTAGCAGATATAGACTCAGATCAAACATTAGAGATGATGAAAAGGAGGCTGGAATTTAAGAGACTGGTAAGGAAGAACCAACGGGTATAGAAATTGGATACGGAAGTACTAAGGAATGAAGAAATACACTTGAAATTCTCTGAGACTATAGATTCCGCTATAATGAATACCTCACAAGGGAACCTGCGGACTTCCCCTCACCTATTTTATTCGTACAGACAAGGTGAGTAGGGACGACTAGCACTTCAGCACCAGGACTGCATGGAAGGAAGCATGAATTTTGGAAAAAACCGGAACAGAAGAGATTCGAAGCATTTGAGATTATGTGCTACGGAAGAATGTTGAAAATAAGGTGGACTGATAAGGTAAGGAGTGAGGAGGCTCTCCACAAAATCGTCGACGAAAGAGATATATGGAACACACTGAGAATGAGAAAAAAATTCGAAATTTGTGGTAAGGTCTTATGGGGCCAAACTGCTGAGGTCATCGATCCCTAAGCCTACACACTCCTTAATCTAAATTAAACTAACTTACACTGTGGACAACACACACACACACACACACACCCATGCCCGAGGGAGGACTCGAACCTTCGACGTAGGGAGCCGCACGGGCCGCGACGAGGCACCTCAGACCACGCGGTTACCCCGCGCTGCGAGAATGAGAAGCGACTGGTTGAAAGGACATTAGGGAATAACTTCCATAGTACTAGAGAAAACTCTAGGGGGTAGAAACTCTAAAGGAAGACAAAGATTGGAATATATTCATCAAATATTTCAGGTGCAAGAGACACTCAGATGAAAAGTTAGCGCAGGAGACAGAAGAGGAATTCGTGGCGGGCCCCATCAAACCAGGCAGAAGAGTGATGACCGACGTCTATAAAAAAATCGTCTTATTTGTATTCAATTATGGCACTACTCAACAAATTAAAATCCACTCCGTGTAGTTACATAATATTCCTGTCTCAAATCCTCTTAAAGGTTCAAATGGCTCTGAGCACTATGGGACTTAACATCTGAGGTCATCAGTCCCTTAGTACTTAGAACTACTTAAACCTAACTAACTTAAGGACATCACACACATCCATGCCCGATGCGGGATTCGAGCCTGCGACCGTAGCGATCGCGCTGTTCCAGACTGAAGCGCCTAGAACCGCTCGGTCACTGCGGCCGGCCCCTCTTAAAGGTAAACGGCGGCCAAGCTAGTGGGCTAACTTCTTGGAACTATATTAACCTGTCAGTATCACGCTGATGTTCTGCTACTGCTGAATTGGTATGTACTCTAAGTTTCATTTTTCGCACTTCGTTACACATGGCTCAATATCCACCTGTTACCATCTCTCACCCCTCACTGATGTTTGCTTGTCTTTATTCCCACCTGGCTCCAGAACTATATAGCTTGTCCACCTAATTTTCTATGAAACCGAGCACATTTGCTATTTTGTTACTATTTTATTAATTGGACTTTATAGCCAATCGACAAAGAACGTTTCCCACATGTTCGTAGAGTACCTGCACTTCCACACCAAGGAAGAGCAACACTCGTTCCTTTTTTTATTTCTACAGTGAAATGAAAGTTGGAATACCGTTGGTTAAGATATTGGTGGAAGTTAGCTGCTTCCTCTCCGCCGTGTACGCAGATGATAAAGATATCATCTTCATACCGAATCCAGCTTACGTTGCGAACTGGAGGTTCATCGAATGTCTCCATCAACATGTCTGCTGCACTTGGCGACAGTGCAGCTGTAGCTATGCGAGCTGTCTCGTTCCCCTCAAGTAGATTGTCCTGAGACAGTGATTAGCGAGTTCACTTAGGTAAAGTGCATCCACTATTCCCGTGCATCCACTATTCCCTCCAGTAGCATTCGCAAAAAAACGTAACATATTTTACGAATATGAAGGCCATGTTTTTCTTATGTGCAACGAAGTTGAAGGAGCTCTTGACATACGATATTGTGTAGCATAGTACATGTCGCAGACTCTGAACGGAAATAGTAGGGACGTGATAGGTCATCGAATTGACAATATTAACAATGGAGCCCTTGCGGTAGGATTCTACACCTTTGGCGTCTAATGTACTCTGGATGCCATGGCAAGTTTCCTTTAACAGAGTTGAATTAATTCTAAATATTTTATTCGTTTGTTGGTTTTCTTCTAACTTCATTATAAATACCGTCTCAGAGTTGGTGCTCCATTCAGATATCAATTATACCATTTTAGTACAGTGATAACATTTGTGACTGGATTCAGTACTTCCTAAGCACCGTTCTTAAAGGAGCACAATCAGCAGATGAGAAAGTGATATCTGGAGTATTATTGTGGCATTATAGTCGCATAATGGTAAGCATTATTGGTTCATTTTCTGCCACTATTTCGTCGTTATTTTATTGAGAGCACTTGGCATGTAGGTTTGGGTGCGCTTTGCTGGGAAGGTGGACTCCTCTCCAGGTGTGGTCTCTGGTTCCTGTTGTCGGCAGAAGGCAGTCAGTGAATCTCATCGGGGTAGGCGAGCTTCCTTAAGGAAACAGCCAGTTCTCGGAAAATGAGGCTGTGGCTGCTTCGTGCTTTTGCGAGCAGAACTGAAGACAAGAAATGGAATGCCACCACTGCTGCCTCTGAGGATAACTGTATATATTTTAACCTTTTCTACACGAATATCGAAGGTTCAGATGCAGTGGCGCCGTTCAGTCAGCTTTTGCACTACAAATTTTTGTCATCCAAGCGAATTGTCTCGCGATCGTCGCTGGTGAAAAGAGGCCAAACAATCGAAGAAACACTGCCGTAAGCGAGTATCAATTTCCTGTTGTTAATATGCGTTTTCTGCACCAACATTAGGAAGTTTCTGCTGCATCCCTCTGTCTTTTCACAACATGTCACATTGTTACATGTCACATCGACAATAGCGTTGAGTCCTACGCTCCATGTAGAGTTTTTTGAAAGCAGAGAGTTGAGAATGGAGTTTCGTGGCATTCGTGTTCCAGCTGCCATGAAGTTGGTCTCTTGCATGCTGTCTGGTGCAGATAGGTGTACACACTGATGATTTTAGTGAAATGTAAGTTTCAAAAACGGTGGTAGCGCCATCTCTATTCTGAGCAGTTCTTCACTTACTTGCTCTGGAACGCAACTCGAATTGCCCATTTCATTATAAGTCGTGAATTTTTATCATTACCATTGTAATTATTGTAATGTTGTTCTACCAAGAACGGACGGAAGATTCTATTAACATCATAAAAATTGTATTTGCGAGCTGCCCGGACAAGGATAACTTGTTGCGTTTTCTCCATGCATTCTTCTGTATAATTTTTCACCTCCCCACAGTGTTTGCTTCATTGCGTATAAATTCAATTCAGATTATTAGAAAATTTGTTTTCCGTTAACTACTCGTGTTTCGTGTCCAATAATAAGAGCAAATAAAAATCGGTTGCACTCACACTTGATATAAATTATAACATCATATGAACTGTCCTATAACTTTTCCATCATTTTGTTACATACCTAATCTTGTTGTTTTCACTATGATAATCTTACCACGGTGCACAGTTGCCCTTATTATTCCGTGAAGGTGACCAGCATTGTACTCGCTTTTCTTGTTCGATTGTAAATCTGTTTAGTGACTGGGAAGAACTATATCGATTTCCTCTAGGATTATAAGTTCGTTGCTTCATGGCTATTTGGCTGACGACCTTACAGCATTCAGACGTAATGATCAACAACAGCTTCGAGCAAAATAATACCGTAAAGCATGTCCAGAGTCACATACCACTCCAAAAACAAGCCTATACTATCAGTATAAACGCCAATCGCCAATTATAAGGCTTGTATAAACAATACGGTGGATAATGTCGAAATCTCCGTTAGTCTGTTCTAACCATACAGCCAATTTCTAGTTTGTAGCACTTACATTTCTTAGAATATTTTTGCTGATTTAGGGAGGTCGGATTCAACATTTTTGGTTAAGTAGGTGGAGAAATGTAACTAACTGAACGATGATACAGAATTAGACAGTATGTTGTAACGCGTTAGTTCACTCAAAAAAGAAAGTGTGTACAGCAGGGAAAGACAAAACCACAACTTACAAGACGTACACTACATAATTTTTTAAGAGATTCAAAAGTATACCGGCACCCCCAAAAACTTACGTTTTTCATATTAGGTGCATTGTGCTGCCACCTACTGCCACGTACTGCATATGACCGACGTCAATAGTCATTAGACATGGTGAGAGAGCAGAATCGGGCGCTCCGCGGAACTCAAGGACTTCGAACGCGGTTGGGTGTTTGGGTGTAACTTGTGTCATACGTCCGTATGCGAGATTTCCACACTCCTAAACATCCTTAGGTCCACTGTTTCCGATGTAATTGTGAAGCGGAAACGTGAAGGGACACGTACAGTATAACAGCCGACCTCGTCTGTCGACCGACATTGACTGACAGAGACCGCCAACAGTTGAAGAGGGTGGTAATGTGTAATAAGCAGACATCTATCCAGACCATCACACAGGAATTCCAAACTGCATTAGGATCCACTGCAAGCACTATGACGGTCGAGCAGCTCCTCATAAGCCATACAACACGCCGGTAAATGCCAAACGGCCCTTCGCTTGGTGTGAGGAGCGTAAGCATTGTACAACTGAACAGTGGAAGTGACGAATCACGGTACACAATGTGGCGATCCGATGGCAGGGTGTGGGTATGGCGAATGCCCGGTGGATGTCATCTGTCAGCGTGTGTAGTGCCAACAGTAAAATTCGGAGGCATTGGTGTTATGGTGAGGTCGTGTTTTTCATCGAGGAGGCTTGCACTTCTTTTTGTTTTGCATGACACTGCCACAGCACAGTCCTACATTGATATTTTAAGCACTTTCTTGCTTCCCACTGTTGAAGAGTAATTCAGGGATGGCGACTGCATCTTTCAAACGATCGAGCACCTGTACGTTCAAAGTGGCTCTGAGCCCTATGGGACTCAACTGCTGAGGTCATTAGTCCCCTAGAACTTAGAACTAGTTAAACCTAACTAACCTAAGGACATCACACACATCCATGCCCGAGGCAGGATTCGAACCTGCGACCGTAGCGGTCTCGCGGTTCCAGACTGCAGCGCCAGAACCGCGCGGCCACTTCGGCCGGCTCACCTGTACGTAATGCACAGCCTGTGGTGCAGTGATTGCAAGACAATAACATCCCTGTAATGGACTGGTCTGTGCAGAGTCCTGACTTGTATCCTATAGAACACCTTTGGAATGCTTTGGAACGCCGACTTCGTGCCAGTCCTCGCCGACCGACATCGATACCTCTCCTTAGTGCAGCACTCCGTGAAGAATGGGCTGCCATTCCCCAAGAAACCTTCCAGCACTTGATTGAACGTATGCCTGCGAGAGTGAAAGCTGTCATCAAGGCTAAGGGTGGGCTAACATCATATTGATTTCCAGCATTACCGATGGAAAGCGCCACGAACTTGTAAGTCATTCTCAGCCAGGTGTCCGGATACTTTTGATCACATACTGTACGTGCTGGATAGGTCTTATATGAGTAAAATATCGATACAGTATTAACTCGACTAAATGAACAGGTAGTTTCAAATTTAGTATTTTTTTCTATCTCATTTTAAGAGTGATTCAAAAGACCGTAACTCAGTAGCATGAATGCGGTTTAGATGCTGTCTGCAACATGCTGTTTGAAGCTCGGTGGCTTTCTAGTGGACGTAAAATTTCGGGCACGACACCTCTTCGTGTACCAAAGTTTGCTTGGTTTAACTGTTGATATAGTGGCACACCTTCGGCCTATTGATTTTAAGGATTATGTCCATTCTCTATTCCAGGGCTTCCCAACGTGTGGTCCGCTGATCGCTTAGGGGTCCGCCGGCCCTTTCTAGGGGGTCCGCGGCCACCTTTCACCAAATCGTGTAAAATAATGAGTAAAATTATTGAATAAAAATGTGAAAATCAAATTCATCAATATTTTTTTTATTCGAATGAAAAACATGTGTACATTTACTTCAGGTCGTATTCCCAAGAAGCCTTTGCGGTTCCTAAGTGAGAACGCATACACAGTTTACTGACGGAGAATGCGACTTCTCTGATCGACTGTTTCGCAACAATACGGGGGTCGTTAGTGCGCCGGCTCACGGCGCTAGATGCGCTGAAACCTTGCCATCGCGGATTGCGCGGCTGCTCCCGCCGGAGGTTCGAGTCCTCCCTCGGGCGTGTGTGTGTGTGTGTGTGTGTGTGTATGTGTGTGTGTGTGTGTGTGTGTGTGTGTGTGTGTATGTTGTCCTTAGCGGAAGTTAAACTTAGGTTAATAGGGTGTAAGATTAGAGACTGATGACCTCAGCAGTTAAGTCCCATAGACTTTACATACAGTCGAACATTTTTCTTCGGATTTCACGAAAAACCACACACACACACACACACACACACACACACACACACACACACACACACACACCCGCACGCGCGCTCGCTTGCGCACAACTGTTACGAAATATGCATGCTCCTTGCACAACTGTAGCCAAACAGTGGAAGTGGACAGACCACAAGCGGCAGCTTGTCAACAGCGAACAGTTTGGACGTGACGTTGATTGCTCTTGGAGGAAGGCAGCGCCGGCCGAAGTGGCCGTGCGGTTAAAGGCGCTGCAGTCTGGAACCGCAAGACCGCTACGGTCGCAGGTTCGAATCCTGCCTCGGGCATGGATGTTTGTGATGTCCTTAGGGTAGTTAGGTTTAACTAGTTCTAAGTTCTAGGGGACTAATGACCTCAGCAGTTGAGTCCCATAGTGCTCAGAGCCATTTTTTTGAGGAAGGCAGCTCCAGCGAGTGAAATGTCAATTACCAAGTAATATTTATCAGGCTATAATGTGCTGAACAAATGGAGTAAATCCACTAGTAAGTGTCTGGATACAGTGGGAATTCAAATTGGATCGTTAATTTCAAGGTGTTTTCATTCGTCTCTAAACCAAAGACTATTGATACTTCGGGGGCGGGGAGGGGGGCGGGGAGGGAGGGGCATTGGGAAGCTTTCATATCCCATGGGTTTCGCTCTGAAATTTAATGTTACTATGCTCTTGACTGACTAGCGGTCCGCCATGAATTTTCGACTGAAGAAGGGGTCCGCCAGATGAAAAGGTTGGGAAGCCCTGCTGTATTCCATTCGTTTATTGTTAGTCGTATATATTTTTGTAGAAAATCGTTTGCTGGCATTTTAGGATGTTTTTGTTCGCCAACATATATTGCACTTTAGGACAGACTATCTGCAATTTCATTTCCTTTGATCCAATACGTTTTGACCTGCCGTCTAATATGTCGTATTTCTTTCAGTATGTCAACTATTCTGTGTGCTTTGAGGTCCATCTTCATTCTTCGATCTATCTTAATAAATGATGGCCACACTATGCAGACCAGATACAAGTTCCTGTCTGTCGAACGTATTTGTCGTTGACACGACCAATGACAAGTCTGATTCTAAGATCGAATTGTTAAAGTGGTATTCATGAAATAGAACTTTTCTTGAGACCATAACTTTCCTCAAATCGTTCTCAGTCTCCAAGGGTACGGATGCAGCGGGCGGCATGGTTTTGTTAATCCAAAAATCTTTCGGTCAGGTGCCAATGCATGAGGTAGTATAAGTCTCGCATCAGTCTGTCTTGACAAAATTACGCAAATTTCATACGGAATTTCAGACTAAGTTATTTTATTCTCAAGGGTAATGAAGGTGCGTTCGCTTCAACGAGAGGAGCGTTAGTTGGTGTGGATGTTATTGCTCCAGTGAGAATTCTAATAGCTTCCTGTTGGCACTGACTTAGTTATTCTGTTAGGCTGCATGCCGCAAGCCGAAAACAGAGGCATGCATAATCCAAGCGTGAGCGAACTAATGCTTGATACACGATTACTTATGTTAATTTGATCTGCTCTCCAGTAGTAGATAGTAACTAGATATGAAAAAATAGACTATGTGTTTGATAGGTGGAGCCCAACTTAGTCTGAAGTCCACTTAGAGATCCAGATATTTTATCACCTCTGCCTGATGAGGACTGAGTTTCATTTGTTACGTCTCTTGTTGTCTGTGTCTTGTGACGGCACAGACGAACAATTTGCTTGGTGATGTATCCAAACTGATTACTCTTAGCAATTCCCGAAATTCGTCGTTGCTCTCTCCGTCCTTTACCCTTCAGCTAAGTCACCACTGATTGTAAACGAACACAGGATGTCGGCATTTTAAAGTATCTACCTACATCTATACTACGAAAGCCACTTTACGATGTGCGGTAGAGAGTACTTTGTGTACCACTGTCAGTTCCCTCTTTTTCTGTTCCAGTCGTGAATGGTGAAGAACAATTGCTGGGCGCGTGAGCTGAACCTTTGCCTGGTTTTTTCTGTTTCCTCTATCAATCCTATCTGGTACGGATCCCAGATTGATGAGCACTGTTGACGTATTGGTAGAACCTCTTCTGTGGATGAATTACATTGCCTAATGGCTTTTCCAGTGAATCTCAGGCTGGCATCTGCCTTACCTGCGTTTAGTTTTATATGGTCATTAAACATTAAATCGTTGCGTACACATACTGATAGGTATTTTACGGATCTTTCTGCTTCCAGCGACTATCCTCCAATCGTATATTCATACTACAAGGGCTCTTCTTCCTATTTATGTGAAAAAGTTACGTTTGTTTAGGCAGTGTGACAATTGCCAATCCTTGCACCGTGCATCGATCTGCTGCAGCTCTTTCTGTAATTGACTACAATGTTGCAACTTCTCTGTATACAGGAGTATAATTCACAAATAGCCTCAAGGAAATACTGACGCTATCTGTTTGACGTCTATGTAATTTTTTCTTGCTTCTTTAATGGTCTCGAATATGCTCAAATTTATCTGGTAGTCTCCTTATCTAATTTTGTAAGCCTGCGAATATCAATATGAACTTCAGTGCCTTTATGTACCATTGGATCCGCTGTATGAGGAGAAGTTTCAGTTGGAATCATCAGCAACCACACGTACTCCGCATCCCTGGTATCCACTTCTCTATTAATGGAGGGCGTCCTACAATTCTCCATCCGATAGCGGATGCCGAAAAATCCGCATCCTAGATCGTTACGCATCGCCTGAACCCCTGGTTTATGCTTTCCACACGTTTCTAAACCAGAGGACTGTTATCAGTTCTAGGAACAAGGTTGCAAAACGCAACGCTCTTTGCACTCCACGAGGGAGATTAGCTTTCTTCATAAAAGTAGCCAACCTCCTGCAGGAAGTGAGAATGATCTCTAAACCCAGACAGTAGGCCCCATTTATGCAGTATGGTGCACCCAAGTGCTGCTAGGGATCCTCCACATCTCAGGCGTAACCACCCAACCCAGGCCCACGCTCTGAAGTTATGGCTCAAATGGCTCTGAGCACTATGGGACTTAACTGCTGCGGTCATCAGTCCCCTAGAACTTAGAACTACTTAAACCTAACTAACCTAAGGACATCACACACATCCATGCCCGAGGCAGGATTCGAACCTGCGACGGTTGCGGTCGTGCGGTTCCAGACTGTAGCGTCTAGAACCGCTCGGCCATACTGGCCGGCGCTCGGAAGTTATTTGATCCTTTTAGGAAGATTGCTCCTGTCCAAAGAGACGAGCTTCCGTGCTCAGATGTATTTCAGTTGTGGAAAATAATTCAAACCTGTTTCTTAGACGCATGGTGTCAGCTTTGCGGCCATTACCCACTTTCGCTGTCCGCCCAAAGAATCATGACTTCGCCACTGTCCGCCGTTCACCGTCGTTTAAGTGACGACCGGCAGGGGCGTGCGAATCGGAAGGTATTGGGATATCAGTATGCCAAGCGACGCCGTATGCTCACGAGGGGCCAAAGCATTCACCTCGTGCCCCAACGTCACCGCAACCGAGGCCAGTAGTCTGAAGTTTGTCGACCGTAGCCGACGCAGATTCCAGCTGTTACCAGACAGTGGCAAATTGTCCCCACATCCCTACAGCCATCACGTGCCGTTTGACCGCCATCAGAATTTGGGTTTTTGTTGTGTGTTACGAAAATGTACCCGTGGTCTAGGGGTAGCGTCTTTGATTCATAATCAAAACGATCCCCGCCACTGCCTAAATTTTGATAAATAATCAGCATTGGCGGCCGAAGACTTCCGGCATAAGAAGTCAGCCTCATTCTGCCAACGGCCTTGTCAAAGAGGGCGGAGGAGCGGATAGAGGTTCAGGGCACTCTCTTATCCTAGGAGTGGGAAATTGCCCCTAAAGGCGGAAGAATCAGCAATGATCAACGACCTGAGGATGCAGAAGGCAATGGAAACCACTGCATTGAAGACATGTAACGTGTATCCACAGGACATGTGGCCTGTAATTGAAGAAGTGTCATGATGATCTCTCCATTGGCAAAAGATTCCGGAATAGTCCCCCATTCGGATCTCCGGGAGGGAACTGCCAAGGGGGAGGTTACCATGAGAAAAAGATTGAATAATCAAAGAAAGGATAACGTTCTACGAGTTGGGGCCTGCAATGTCAGAAGCTTGAACGTGGCAGGGAAACTAGAAAATCTGAAAAGGGAAATGCAAAGGCTCAATCTAGATATAGTAGGGGTCAGTGAAGTGAAGTGGAAGGAAGACAAGGATTTCTGGTCAGATGAGTATCGGGTAATATCAACAGCAGCACAAAAAAATGGTTCAAATGGCTCTGAGCACTATGTGACTCAACATCTTAGGTCATAAGTCCCCTAGAACTTAGAACTACTTAAACCTAACTAACCTAAGGACATCAACACACACCCATGCCCGAGGCAGGATTCGAACCTGCGACTGTAGCAGTCCCGCGGTTCCGGACTGCAGCGCCGGAACCGCACGGCTACCGCGGCCGGCAACAGCAGCAGAAAATGGTATAACAGGTGTAGGATTCGTTATGAATAGGAAGGTAGGGCAGAGGGTGTGTTACTGTGAACAGTTCAATGACCAGGTTGTTCTAATCAGAATCGACAGCAGACCAACACCGACAACGATAGTTCAGGTATATATGCCGACGTCGCAAGCTGAAGATGAACAGATAGAGAAAGTGTATGAGGATATTGAAAGGGTAATGCAGTATGTAAAGGAGGACGAAAATCTAATAGTCATGGGCGACTGGAATTGAGTTGTAGGGGAAGAAGTAGAAGAAAAGGTTACAGGAGAATATGGGCTTGGGACGAGGAATGAAAGAGGAGAAAGACTAATTGAGTTCTGTAACAAGTTTCAGCTAGTAATAGCGCATACCCTGTTCGAGAATCACAAGAGGAGGAGGTCTACTTGGAAAAGGCCATGGATACGGGAAGATTTCAATTAGATTACATCATGGTCAGACAGAGATTCCGAAATCAGATACTGGATTGTAAGGGGTACCCAGGATCAGATATAGACTCAGATCACAATATAGTAATGATGAAGAGTAGGCTGAAGTTCAAAACATTAGTCAGGAACAATCAATACGCAAAGAAGTGGGATACGGAAGTACTAAGGAATGACGAGATACGTTTGAAGTTCTCTAAGGCTATAGATACAGCAATAAGGAATAGCGCAGTAGGCAGTACAGTTGAAGAGGAATAGACATCTCTAAAGAGGGCCATCACAGAAGTTGGGAAGGAAAACATAGGTACAAAGAAGGTAGCTGCGAAGAAACCATGGGTAACAGAAGAAATACTTCAGTTGATTGATGAAAGGAGGAAGTACAAACATGTTCCGGGAAAATCAGGAATACAGAAATACAAGTCGCTGAGGAATGAAATAAATAGGAAGTGCAGGGAAGCTAAGACGAAATGGCTGCAGGAAAAATGTGAAGACATCGAAAAAGATATAATTGTCGAAAGGACAGACTCAGCATACAGGAAAGTCAAAACAACCTTTGGTGGCATTAAAAGCAACGGTGGTAACATTAAGAGTGCTACGGGAATTCCACTGTTAAATGCAGAGGAGAGAGCAGATAGGTGGAAAGAATACATTGAAAGCCTCTATGAGGGTGAAGATTTGTCTGATGTGATAGAAGAAGAAACAGGAGTCGATTTAGAAGAGATAGGGGATCCAGTATTAGAATCGAAATTTAAAAGAGCTTTGGAGGACTTACAGTCAAATAAGGCAGAAGGGATAGATAACATTCCATCAGAATTTCTAAAATCATTGGGGGAAGTGGCAACAAAACGACTATTCACGTTGGTGTGTAGAATATATGAGTCTGGCGACATACCATCTGACTTTCGGAAAAGCATCATCCACACAATTCAGAAGACGGCAAGAGCTGACAAGTGCGATAATTATCGCACAATCAGCTTAACAGCTCATGCATCGAAGCTACTTACAAGAATAATATACAGAAGAATGGAAAACAAAATTGAGAATGCGCTATGTGACGATCAGTTTGGCTTTAGGAAAAGTAAAGGGACGAGAGAGGCAATTCTGACGTTACGGCTAATAATGGAAGCAAGGCTAAAGAAAAATCAAGACACTTTCATAGGATTTGTCGACCTGGAAAAGCGTTCGACAATATAAAATGGTTCAAGCTGTTCGAGATTCTGAAAAAAGTAGGGGTAAGCTATAGGGAGAGACAGGTCATATACAATATGTACAACAACCAAGAGGGAATAATAAGAGTGGACGATCAAGAACGAAGTGCTCGTATTAAGAAGGGTGTAAGACAAGGCTGTAGCCTTTCGCCCCTACTCTTCAATCTGTACATCGAGGAAGCAATGATGGAAACAAAAGAAAGGTTCAGGAGTGGAATTAAAATACATGGTGAAAGGATACCAATGATACGATTCGCTGATGACATTGCTATCCTGAGTGAAAGTGAAGAAGAATTAAATGATCTACTGAACGAAATAGACAGTCTAATGAGCACACAGTATGGTTTGAGAGGAAATCGGAGAAAGACGAAGGTAATGAGAAGTAGTAGAAATGAGAACAGCGAGAAACTTAACATCAGGATTGATGGTCACGAAGTCAATGAAGATAAGGAATTCTGCTACCTAGGTAGTAAAATAACCAATGACGGACGGAGCAAGGAGGTGCAACAATCTAAGTTTTCCTGCTACGCTACTTCTACTACACTTCAAAGTCGGCTCGTACAATATAAATGCACTAAAATTTACTCACAAATTTTGAATAAATTAACATACGCGAGTCAACACAGTGGCAACGGCCTTGCCGCAGTGGATACACCGATTCCCGTGAGATCAGCGAAGTTAAGCGCTGTCGGGCGTGTTCGGCGTTTGGTTGGATGACCATCCGGGCCACCCTGCGCTGCTGCCGTTTTTCAGGGTGTACTCAGCCTCGTGATGCTAACTGAGGAGCTACTCGACCGAATAGTCACGGCTCCGGTCAAAAAAAACCGTAACGACCGGGAGAGCGGTGTGCTGACCACACGCCCCTCCTATCTGCATCCTCATCTGAGGATGACACGGCGGTCGTATGGTCCCTATGGGCCATTTGTGGCCTGAAGACGGAGATCTGCAGTCAACACAGTGACATACATTTCACTTCCATGCAGAAGCGCATTTGAACAAAAACTAAGCTAAATCCTACGTGTAAACAGAAACTGCTAGTGATGTTGGCTTACCGGTTAGCCTTCGCGGCCTCGACTGTGGTGACTTGTGGAGTATGGACGCAGATCTACGAGGGGCGCTCAGTAAGTGATGGAACTATTTTTTTCCGAAATCACTTCGGTTTTGTTCAGCATTTCTATATACCAAATTATTGGGCACTCTTTTGGCTGCAAAACCCTATTTTTCAACATAATCTCCGTTCAATGCGATGACCTTACGCCACCCCACTGAGAAGGGTTGTATGCCCGCATGGTATCACTCCACTGTTCGACGTTGAACCCAACGTCATGCGCAACAGTAATCTCCCAGTCATATCATCACCCTCATGCACCGCTTACCGTGGAATGCATCCTTCATCGGACCAAACAGGTTGAAGTCAGAAGGGACAACACCTGAGCCGTAAGATGAGGAAGGACAGTCCAATGAAGTTTTCTGAGCTCCTCTCGTGTGCACAGACTTATGTGAGACCTTGCATTGTCATGGTGAACGAGGAGTTTGTCTGCATCTTCGTGGCGACGAACAGGCTGAGCCGGCCACGATGACCGAGCGATTCTAAGCGCTTCAGTCCGGAACCGCGCGACTGCTACGGTCGCAGGTTTGAATCCTGCCTCGGGCATTTAGGTGCGTGATGTCCTTAGGTTAGTCGGGTTTAAGTACTTCTAAGTTCTAGTGGACTGATGACCTTAGATGTTAAGTCCCATTTGAACCATTTTTGAACACGCTGAATGGGAGTGTCCGCACGTTGCAACATTGCAGGAGTCACAGACGTGTGCGGCCGACCGGCAGGCGGGAGACTGGACAGCTTTGCGATGATGACACACCACACGCCTGCCCAACGACCCCCGTGCTCCGTGTTTTTGTTGACTCCCAGATCTTGGCAGATATTCTGCAAGTGGCTATGAATATCTGCGATGGCCGAAAAAAAGAAAGTAAAGGAATCAATGACAGTTCTCTGTTTGGAATATGCCTCCGTTACAGACGCTATTTTGAAACCCGCCAGGGTAGCCGAGAGCGCTAACGCTTTGCTTCCTGCGCTCGGGTAGGCGCGCCGGCCCCGGATCAAATCTGCCCGGCAGATTAACGACGACGGCCGGTGTGCCGGCCAGCCTGGATGTGGTCTTTAGGCGGTTTTCCACATCCTACTAGGTGAATGCCGGGCTGGTCCCCAAGTCCCTCCTCAGTTACACGACTTGCAGACATTTGAAACACACTCATACTATTTCACGATTTACACTAGACGCAGACAGCTGGGGTACACTACTTCTGTCCTGGTGGGTATGGGTTGGCGGCAGGAAGGGCATCCAGCCACCCCTAAAAATTAACCATGCCAATTCCGTATTTAACCCTGCCGATGCTGCCCACAATGCGGGATAAAGGCAGTAGTAAAAGAAAGAAATAAAGAAAGACAGACGCTATTTTGGAGGCTGTGTGTAGAGCCTCCACCTATCGAAATTTAATAGAAATGTAGGGGCGGAAGCGAATATGCTCCACCACGTCTCACAAAAAATTCCCGCATGATTTCAACCGAAACTAGCCAATAGAAAAAATGTTTTGCGTTACTTATTGAACGACTCTTGTAGACAAGAAAATTTTGCATAATGTAATTCGCGTGAGAACATTCACTGCAGTATACACCCCTGCCAAAGGCCTGACCTAAAGGCCGTTCCTCTGTATCGTCGATCGGCGGTAAAAGGAATGACAGTGGGGGCACGCGGTGCCGAGATCGCGGCCTTAAAGATAACGAACGGCCGCGGATGCAGACGCCGTCGGTCCCGATTACTGGCGGCCAATTAAAAAGCAGCGCTCCAATAAAATAAATCACACGTCTAATCCCGCTCGGGCGCCGCCATTACGCCGCTGTTCGGCTGCCGAAATGGAGGGAGCGCTCCTGGATTTATGGCTCCATCTCGGCCGCTTTATGTGGCCGGACAATAGTGGTGTGAACACTGTTATTCCGCCGACTGCTGTGTCTGCGGCCCCCGCTCCGCTCCGAAACGATCAGACCCGTGGGTTTTCGACGCCGCGAGCGGAGACCAGGGGCCTACGCCGGTGTCGTAAACATTACGCTTTTTGTGGCAAGAGGTTCTGGCGGCTGAGGTGCTCCGTCGCTGATGTTAACACGCATTGCGTTTCAGTGACCCAATGTTGGCTTCTGTTGTCACTGAGGACAACAGAAAGAAACCAGCTGCTGTATTAGCAACTAATATTGCGTTGGTTCATAAGTTTGGAGCGTTTACTCATAAGTTTAACAGATACATATAAGAGAGACTATAGTCATCAATAATTTATTCTACTTCGCTTTTTACAACAGTCTGCCAACACTTGGCTAACTTTCAGAATTCGTGACTGTAGATATCATGTTTTTGAGGTGAAGAACTTGTGGAGCCATGTTCGAGCCCATTTTCAACCGGAAGTGAATTTCCTTGGGGGTTGTTCGATAGAGGGAGTAAAGTGTGAAAGTCTCAGGCCACAAGATGAGGTGGATAACGCGTCCGCCAGCTGACTTCTCAATCAAATTTCCATACAGGGTGGTCTATTGATCGTGACCGGGCCAAATATCATACGAAAAAAGCGTCAAACCAAAAATCTACAAAGAACGAAACTTGTCTAGCTTGAAGGGGGAAACCAGATGGTGCTATGGTTGGTCCGCTAGATGGGGCTGCCATATGTCAAACGGATATCAACTGCGTTTTTTTAAGTAGTAACCCCCATTTTTTATTACATATTCGTGTAAAACGTAAAGAAATATGAATATTTTAGTTGGACCAGGTTTTTCGCTTGGTGATGGATCGCGCTGTAATAGTCACAAAGATATGGCGTTCAATTTTAGACGAACTGTTAGTAACAGGTTGGTTTTATAAATTAAAATACACAACCTAGGTGCGTTTGAACATTTTATTTTGATTGTTCCAATGTGATACATTTACCTTTGTGAACTTATCATTTCAGAGAACGCATGGTGTTACAGCGTGATTACCTGTAAATACCACATTAATGCAATAAATGCTCAAAATTGTGCCTGTCAACCTCAATGCATTTGGCAATACATGTAACGAACGACATTCCTCTCAATAGCGAGTAGTTCGCCTTCCGTAATGTTCACACATGCATTGACAATGCGCTGACGCATGTTGTCAGTGGATCACGATAGCAAATATCCTTCAAATCCGAGGACGTCAGGTCCAGTGAACGTGAGAGCCACGGTATGGTGCTTCGATGACCAGTTCACCTGTCATGAAATATGCTATTCAGTACCGCTTCAACCGCACGCGAGCTATGTGCCGGACATCCAACATGTTGGAAGTACATCGCCATTCTGTCATCCAGTGAAACATCTTGTATTAACCGGTACAACATTACGTAGGAAATCAGCATACACTGCAACATTTAGATTCCCATCGATAAAATGGGGGCCAATTACCTTCCTCCCATAATGCCGCACCATACATTAACCCGCCCAGGTCGCTGATGTTCCACTTGTCGCAGCCATCGTGGATTTTCCGTTGCCCAATAGTGCACATTACGCCGGTTTACGTTACCGCTGTTGGTGAATGACGCTTCGTCGCTAAATACAACGCGTGAAAAAAATCTGTCATCGTCCCGTAATTTCTCTTGTGCCCAGTGGCAGTACTGTACACGACGTTCAAAGTCGTCGCCATGCAATTTCTGGTGGATAGAAATATTGTAAGGGTGCAATCGATGTTGATGTAGCATTCTCAACATCGACGCTTTTGAGATTCCCGATTCTCGCGCAATTTGTCTGCTACTGAAGTGCGGATTAGCCGCGACGGCAGCTAAAACACCTACTTGGGCATCATCATTTGTTAGAGGTTGTGGTTGACGTTTCACATGTGGCTGAACACTTACTGTTTCTTGAAATAACGTAACTATCCGGCGAACGGTCCGGACACTTGGATGATGTCGTCCACGATTCCGAGCAGCATGCATAACACACGCCCGTTGGGCATTTTGATCACAATAGCCATACATCAACAAGATATCGACCTTTCCCGAAATTGGTAAACAGTCCATTTTAACACGGGTAATGTATCACCCCAGATCACGTAGGGTATCACGAAGCAAATACCGTCCGCACTGGCGGAATGTTACGTGATACCACGTACTTATACGTTTGTGACTATTACAGCGGCATCTGCCACAAAGCGAAAAAAGTGGTCCAACTAAGACATTCATATTTCTTTACGCACTACACGAATATGTAATAAGAAATGGGGGTTCCTATTTTTAAAAAACGCAGTTGATATCCGTTTGACCTATGGCAGCGCCATAGCGCCATCTGGTTTCCCCCTTCAAGTTAGACAAGTTTCGTTCTTTGCAGTTTTTCGTTTGATGCTTATTTGGTGAGATATTTGACCCGGTCACTATCAATGGACCACCCTGCACAGTGTTTTTCTCAGTCTAGCAGAATGAGGCCAGGCGTTATCGTGGAACAACATCACTTCACACACTGTTCCTGGTGGTTGTTCTTGGACTGTGTCTGCAAGACGTCTCAGTCGTTGACAGTAAATGTCAGCAGTGATGGTTGCGCCTCGGAGAAACAATTCGTAGTACAACACGCCGTCGCTGTTCCACTAGATGAAACACATTATCTTTTGTGGACGCGTGCATGTCATTGTACAGGGAGTTGCTGCTTTGTTTGGGCTCAATCATTTCTCGTCACCAGTAACGATACAGGATAGGAATGGTCGGTGTCGTTCACGAGTCAACTGACGACGAATAAGCAGAGGTGCATACATGGACACCATCTGATTTTTGCGATTTTGATTTAGAGCACGCGGTACCCACACAGCCGATTTTGGAACCTTCCCCATTGCAAACAAATATTGCACGATGGTACGATGATTACAATTCATCAGATTTACTAGTTCTGGAGTGCAGTGACGTGAATCATCGTGGATTAATGCGTTTAAACGATCCTCATCAAACTCCTAAGGTCCTCATGAACGTGGACAGTCGCTAATGTCAAAACGATTCTCCTTAAACGAGAAAACCATTTTTTGTTGTTGTGCTCTCTGCATTGGCATTATTTGCATACACAGTGTAAATGTTACTGGCCTTCTGAGCTGCTGTCACGCCTCTATTGCACTCAGACAGAGGAATATCCCAGAAACCGTCCGATTTCTCCACTTGTCACTCCATTTTCTAGCTTCCACAGCCCCACTCACTATCTCCAAATGACCAAATGACAACACGTCAACTCAAGTAGCAAAAGTTTAGTAGAAATAAAAAATGACAATCGGTAAGTAAACCCATAGCAACAGGAATACGAACATGCAAAACAAAAACGCTATGAACTTAAGCACCAACCTAGTATCTTTTTTAATGGATCAGTGGGTAAGTGATAGATTATCAATTCAAAGTTCTTACGTACGATCACAGATCAATTAAAGTATTTTTTCCCTTGCCAACTCGTTCCGTGGTTCCATGTTAAATTGTATCTCTCCTTATGTGTGGCTGAATGAGTCAGTTCAAAGGCCGTAGGAAGGCAAAAGCATGCCAGTTCAGCTTGGACCGTGCCTATTAAGGCACTCTAACAGTTGATTTGTAGGTAGTTTGTCGTCTAGCTTCAATATCTCGACATAGTAACAGAGATCAGGAGCAGTCCCAGAGCCCTCGATCATTCTGCGCCCTTGCAGTACTGCAACCGATATGGGGTAGATTATTTCAGTAGCCGGCGAGAAAAAGATAGTTTTTCTGTGCCCCTCTCTCTCTCTCTCTCGTTCTCTCTCTCCCTCTCTCTCTCTCTCTCTCTCTCTCTCTCTCTCTCTCTCTCTCTCTCTGTGTGTGTGTGTGTGTGTGTGTGTGTGTGTGTGTGTGTGTGTGTGTGTGTGTCTGTGTGTGCGCGTGTCATACCTGCAACAACACAGAGTTTTGTACATTTGTTTTATTCTATCTGCCGCAACGGTAGTTCATACCAGTCATAAAGAAAGGGAACCGAATAAAATTAATCCAGTAGTTTCAATCGCGCTTACGGTTACCTGCAATAATCTCATTTCACTAATAGTGCTATAAGACCAATCGAATCATTAATTAAAGTGTCACAAATTTGAATTGGTCAATTTATGTAATTAGATCAATTTTCCCCAACCAACAGATACTGTTGATGGCTGGCCTGCACGGAGAATCATCGACTGGAGGGAGAAAAGTAATTTCTACAATCATTTAATTAATATGGGCAGTACATAAGATGCTGGAATTCTGTTAAGTTCAGGGACCGTTACGCTTAAAATTTATTGAGAGTGTTTCGGAAGACAGTGTTTTTAAATGTAGCATACATTCGCTCAGAATGTTGTATTGAATACGTCGTGACTGTTTTTTTCTCGTGCCACTGGATTTGTGAGTCAGTGTGTAACAGTTTGAACTAATTACCTTGCTTACACGATATTGTGTTAAGCGTAAGTGTTGTATCCTCTTCTATTTTTCTCATGACGTTCCGCTGAAGAGGTGCGTAAAAAAGAGTGTAAAAGTTTTGTTTAATTATCTAGCTTAATGCAGTTGATTTCAATGCTTATTTTGTTTTGATGATGATATACCTGTAACTATTTGTATTTTAATAAAATTAGAGAAATAAAGCTCAGCAAATTGGGAAACTTTGTGACAACTGTTTTTCTATGTATGGATAAAAGAAAACTCATAAAACTGGGCGAATTGATAGCAAAGTTATAGCTTTGTGCCTTAAGGAAGCACTAGCTCAGCCCCTAGTTGTCGCAGATGAATTTAACTCTATTTTCCCTCCTTTGGACTTCATGTCACAATGTTGTCTTCATCTTAGGGGTAACTCTGTATCAATTAATATCCCATATTTCGATCTACAAATCTTTATTTGTATCAAAATTAAAAAATAAATCTTACAAACATCCGTATATATGCAAATTGAATGTCGCAAAACAAATTTTTATAAACTAAATAGGAGAAAGTCAGCAATCAGTCGCGATTCAGTTCGTAATTTATTTCATGTCTAGATTTCAGGTAGAGCATAGCTATCATCAGTGCATATGAAGTGTGTCATGTAGACTGAACAAACTTGTAAATGCGCATGTTATTAAACAACATTAAATTGAGGTATGTGCACATTAATTTCGTTAAGTAAAAAAAAAAAAAGTCCGAAGAGACCGTCAAGGCCCAACGGTACCGACCGACAGCCGTGTCGTCCTCAGATACTGTCGTAATTGTATGCGGATACGGAGGGTTTCGTGGTCAACACGCCGCTCGCCCAGTCGTTATGAATTTTCGAGACTGGAGCCGCTACTTCTCAGTCAGGTAGCTCCTCAATTGGCCTCACAAGGGCTGAGTGCAGCCAGCTTCAAAACAGCGCTCGGTAGACTGGACCGTCACCCGTCAGGGTGCTAGCCCTTCCCGACAGTGCCTAACTTCGGTGACCTGACAAGAAGTGGTGTCAGCATTCGACAAGGCCGCTGGCTAACTTCGTGCAGTAACATGTGCATTTACAGGTCAGTTTAGTCTATATGGTATAGTTCATATGGACTGATGATAGCTATACCGTAGCTGAAATCCTGACGTGAAATAAAGTACAAATTGAATCGCCATTGAATGATGACTTTCCTCCTGTTTCAACTACGTCACAGTTTCTGTGCACAACGGTCTAACTTTTAGTGTAGAAGAAGTAATGATAGCGGTGGTACTAGCAGAGGTATCAGAAGAAGATTTAATCAAATAAACTATATATGGTTCCAGAGATCTTTTGAAGACTCAAACATCTATGATGCACATGTGCAGACTGAAGAGAGGAATGAAAATCTGCACCGAGGCCGCGATTCGAATCGGGGTCTCCTGCTCACTAAGCAGAATGCTAACCACTACATTATCTTGGCACAGTAGCTTTGCACAACTGCACGCACTACAATAGCACAGCCTCCTACATAAAATTCCCATTTATGCTGTGGTGTCACCGCCAGACACCACACTTGCTAGGTGGTAGCCTTTAAATCGGCCGCGGTCCGTTAGTATACGTCGGACCCGCGTGTCGCCACTGTCAGTGATTGCAGACCGAGCGCCGCCACACGGCAGGTCTAGAGACACTTCCTAGCACTCGACCCCAGTTGTACAGCCGACTTTGCTAGCGATGGTTCACTGACAAATTACGCTCTCATTTGCCGAGACGATATTTAGCATAGCCTTCAGCTACGTCATTTGCTACGACCTAGCAAGGCGCCATTATCATTTGCTATTTATCTTGTGATGTATGTACCGTCATACCGATGTTCACCAATTATGGATTAAAGTTAAGTATTCCAGAAGCTCCGTGCTTTTTTTACTAGACTCAACTCCTTTAACTGTTCCAGACCTCACGCCAGCCTGCGTGAGCTTAAACGTGTGCCTTTCCGCTTCCTCCTAGTGGATTGGCTGTCTTGCCAGTCCACAACATATGCCTCAGCCCAACTGGTATTCCCCCTAAACTGGAACAGCATTGCAGAGGCTCTCCAATTATACTGGAATAACACCTCAACTTCGAACGAAATGGGGGATCCTGCCTGAAACGCAGGCACAGGTGCTTTCATCAAATGAAACTATATGGCTCCAAGTCCGAGGGTGGCTTCAAGTCTCAAGCATGTAGGATGCATATATGGAAACTGAAGCGAGAAATGCTTACTAGGCAGATGTGCTAACCACTACACTTCCCTGGCACAGTGGTTTTGCACAACTGTATGGACCACCGTCACACGCCTCCCCTCTCAATCCCAATCCCTCTTCACGCCTCAGCCCAGTTGATATTCCTCCTAAACTCGAACAGCATATCAGAGGCTCTTCAACAGGAAAGTCACTGTGCCAGGGTAGTGTAGTGTTTAGTGATCTAATAAGTGAAAAGAGACCGACTTTCGAATCCCAGCCTTCATACAAATTGTCATTCATCGCTTCATTCTGCATATACACATCATAAATACTTGGCACTGGAAAAACTTTCGATTTGTTCTTTGCGGGTGACTATTACGAGGATGTTGGGCATGTCGTGGAACTATGGTTAACGGAAACAAATTAGAAAAGGTCATTGGTTAGTGATTGGTATGAAAGTATACGCTGATCAGCCAGAACATTATAACCAACGACTTTCTATCGATATAAAACCTTCCAGGCGATAACAGCGTCACCTGCTGAGGAGTGACTACTAATCGGACACACGCACGGTGCTGAGAGCGTGCTGACCGTGTGTAGAATGGGGAAGCAGCGCTGTCTATCTGAGTTTGACTCAGGGCAGATTGTGATGGCCCGGAGACTTGCCACCAACATTTCGGAAACTGCATGACACGTCAGGAGGAGCGCTACATCTACATCTACATCTACATCCATACTCTGCAAGCCACCTGACGGTGTGTGGCGGAGGGTACTTTGAGTATCTCTATCGGTTCTCACTTCTATTCCAGCCTCGTATTTTTCGTGGAAAGAAAGACTGTCGGTATGCCTCTGTGTGGGCTCTAATCTCTCTGATTTTATCCTCATGGTCTGTTCGCGAGGTATACGTAGGAAGGAGCAATAAATTGCTTGACTCCTCGGTGAAGGTGTGTTCTCGAAACTTCAACAAAAGCCCGCACCGAGCTACTGAGCGTCTCTCTCGCGGAGTCTTCCACTGGAGTCAATCTATCATCTTCGTAACGCTTTCGCGATTACTAAATGATCCTGTAACGAAGCGTGCTGCTCTCCGTTGCATCTTCTCTATCTCTTTTATTAACCCTATCAGGTACAGATCCCACACCGGTGAGCAATATTCAAGTAGTGGGTGAACTAGTGTACTGTAACCTACTTCCTTTGTTTTCGGACTGGATTTCCATAGGATTCTTCCAATGAATCTCAGTCTGGCATCTGCTTTACCAATGATCAACTTTGTATGATCATTCCATTTTAAATCACTCCTAATGCGTACTCCCAGATAATTTATGGAATTAACTGCTTCCAGTTGCTGACCTGCTAGTTTGTAGCTAAATGATAAGGGATCTATCTTTCTATGTATTCGCAGCACATTACACTTGTCTACATTGAGATTGAATTGCCATTCCCTGCACCATGCGTCAATTCGCTGCAGATCCTCCTGCATTTCAGTACATTTTTCCATTCTTACAGCCTCTCGATACACCACAGCATCATCTGCAAAAAGCCTCAGTGAACTTCCGATGTCATCCACAAGGTCATTTACGTATATTGTGAATAGCAACAGTCCTACGACACTCCCCTGCGGCACACCTGAAATCACTCTTACTTCGGAAGACTTCTCTCCATTGAGAATGACATGCTGCGTTCTGTTATCTAGGAACCCTTTAATCCAATCACACAGTTGGTGTGATAGTCCATATGCTCTTACTTTGTTCGTTAAACGACTGTAGGGAACTGTATCAAACGCCTTGCGGAAGTCAAGAAACACGGCATCTACCTGGGAACCCGTGTCTATGGCCCTCTGAGTCTCGTGGACGAATAGCGCGAGCTGGGTTTTACACGATCGTCTTTTTCGAAACCCATGCTGATTCCTACAGAGTAGATTTCTAGTCTCCAGAAAAGTCATTATACTGGAACATACTACGAGTTCCAAAATTCTACAGCTGATCGACGTTAGAGATATAGGTCTATAGTTCTCCACATCTGTTCGACGTCTCTTCTTGAAAACGGGGGTGATCTGTGCTCTTTTCCAATCCTTTGGAACGCAACGCTCTTCTAGAGACCTACGGTACACCCCTGCAAGAATGGGGGCAAGTTCCTTCGCATACTCTGTGTAAAATCGAACTGGTATCCCATCAGGTCCAGCGGCCTTTCCTCTATGAGCGATTTTAACTGTTTTTCTATCCCTCTGTCATCTGTTTCGATACCTACCATTTTGTTATCTAGAGAAGGAACTACAGTGCAGTCTTCCTCTGTGAAACAGCTTTGGAAAAAGACATTTAGTATTTCGGCCTTTAGTCTGTCATCCTCTGTTTCAGTGCCATTTTGGTCACAGAGTGTCTGGACAATTTGTTTTGATCCACCCATCACTTTGACATAAGACCTAAATTTCTTAGGATTTTCTGCCAAGTCAGCACATAGAACATCAGTTTCGAATTCACGGAACGCGTCTCGCATAGCCCTCCTCACACTACATTTCGCTTCGCGTAATTTTTGTTTGTCTGCAAGGCTTTGACTATGTTTATGTTTGCTGTGAAGTTCCCTTTGCTTCCGCAGCAGGTTACTAACTCGGTTGTTATACCATGGTGGCTCTTTTCCATCTCTTACGATCTTGCTTGGCACATACTTATCTAATGCATATTGTAAGATGGTTTTGTTGTCCACTGATCCTCAACACTATCTGTACTTGAGACAAAACTTTCGTGTTGAGCCGTCAAGTATTCTGAAATCTGCTTTTTGTGACTTTTGCTAAACAGAAAAATCTTCCTACTTTTTCAAAATATTTCTATTTACGGCTGAAATCGTAGACGCAGTAACCGCTTTATGATCGCTGATTCCCTGTTCTGCGTTAACTGTTTCAAATAGTTCGGGTCTGTTTGTCACCAGAAGGTCTAATATATTATCGCCAGGAGTCGGTTCTCTGTTTAACTGCTCAAGTTAGTTCTCAGATAATGCACTTAAAAAAATTTCACTGGATTCTTTGTCCCTACCACCCGTTATAAACGTTTGAGTCTCCCAGTCTATATCCGTAAAATTAAAATCTCCACCCAGAACTATAACATGGTCGGGAAATCTACTCGAAATATTTTCCAAATGTTCCATCAGGTGTTCTGTCACAACAGCTGCTGAGCCAAGGGGCCTATGCAGACATCCAATTACCATGTCTGAGCCTGCTTTAACCGTGACCGTCACCCAAATTATTTCACATTTCGGATCTCCGTCAATTTCCTACGATGCTATTGCACCTTTTATCGCTATAAACACGCCTCCCCCTTCACTGTCCAGCCTGTCTCTGCGGTATACATTCCAATCTGAGTTTCTTCAATACGTGGCGAGAACAAGGCGAAACCGCGTCCAGACTTCGTGGAGCTAGGCGGCCACAACTCATTACAGATGTCGGACGTCGTAAGCTGGATAAAACAGTACAGGAGGCGAACTATGGCGGTTCAAATGGTTCACATGGCTCTGAGCACTATGCGACTTAACTTTTGAGGTCATCAGTCCCCTAGAACTTAGAACTAATTAAACCTAACTAACCTAAGGACATCACACATATCCCCGCCCGAGGCAGGATTCGAACCTGCGACCGTAGCGGTCTCTCAGTTCCAGACTGTAGCGCCTAGAACCGCACGGCCACTCCGGCCGACAACTGTGGCGAAACTAACATCAGATTTTAATCTGGCTAGAGTACAATGTGTCTGAACACCCAATACATCGAACTCTTCTCCGCAGCTGACGACCTAGGCATGCATGTGCCAATGTTGACACCACAACATCGGCAGCTACGACTGAAATGGACACGTGACCATCGGCACTGGACGTTGGCGCAGTGGCAGAGCCTTGTATGGCCTGATGTATCCCGATACCTTTTTCGTCATGCCCACGGGAGGACGGGAATTCGTCGTCTTCCAGTTGAATACCTCATTGACACCTATACTGTGGAATGGATACAGTCTGGCGACGGCTCCATTATGCTCTGGGGAACATACACGTGGGCATCCATGGCTCCAGTGGAGCTCGTGCAAGGCACCATGACGTTGAAGGAGTACCGTGCACTGGTTGCAGACCACGTACATACTTACACGACGATCGTGTTTCCCGACGGCAGTGGCATTTTTCAGCAAGATAATGAGCACTATGACAAGGCCAGGAGTGTGATGGAATGACTCGAGGAAGGCCATGGCGAGTTCCATCTCATGTGTTAGCCCCCAAACTCGCCAAATCTGAATCTGATCGAACTCATCTGGCTGTGATTGAATTTTGAGTCAGAGATCATCGCACCCCTCCCCTGAATTTATGGGAATTAGGTGACTTGTGTGTGCAGATTTGGTACCAGCTGCCTCCAGCGACCCGCCAAGGCGTCATTTATTCCATGTGGCAGAGGTAGACATATCGGCTATTCGGTAGACGGTCATAGTGTTCTGGCTGACCAGTGCATATCTTCAGATTGCATGCCAGATGTGTCCTATGGGAGACAAATTAAGGAGCCGGTCAGGCCAATCAGAAATCAGTACATCCCTCCACGCGTTTGAGGTGTTAGCTACAGTGAGAAGCACTTCCATTATTCTGCTGAAATGTGTCATTTGAAACACTGACTATGAAGATTGCAACAGGGATTACCGTTTTTCTCACATACTGGCGAGTATACAGAGCTCTTGATTTAGGTTTTCCGTAATGTTCCAAAGCTTCTTGGTGACTGTGGATCTGGAACCTCTCCCTGGATTCCAGTTTTCACTCATCTGATGGTCACTGAAAGTCGAACAATCCTACGATATTGTTGTATTGCGGCCCTGTTGAAGGGATACGTACCTGTTCTTATTGCCACTCTGTTGACATGAAGCTGTGTCGTCACCACTCGTTCTACGGTCATTGCACAAGAGCCAACTGTCAATGCTACCTGTCGGTAAAATGCTCCTCACGCCACTGTTTTGGCAATTTTCAAAGTCGGAAAGACAGTGATAAGCTGCAAGTGCACGTGATCTGGGCTCGCTGGATCTCCACCTCAAAAGTTCTAGTTACGTTTTACTCCAAACAGCCACCAAATTCTTCAACTGTAGGAATTTTTTTTTCCTATACTGAAAATAATCCTCTTGTGTGTGTTGCAGTTCATCTCGTGTTTGCTAAGAAAACTGGAGAGGAATTCTACCTTACGCGAGACGCCTTTGCGGTTTTGTTTTCACCCATACATATTTCAGCACTTTTCTGCTATCTTCAATTGGTTTATTTGTTTATTTTCCTTCTGAAAAATTGTTGTTACATGTTAACCTGTACAGAATTTCTTGGTACAAAATATTTACACACGTAAAATGGGCGATTATCGTAAAATATTTTACACTGGTTTGCACACAGTACAGATTCCGGACATGTATCGCTGAGTGGAAGTATTCTATGTTATTTACTTACGGTATGTATAAAAGGTCTACTTATGTATTACATTTGGAAATAAAGTGAATGTACAAAATGTACGGATTTGTTTACACTCCTCACTTGAAGTTATTGCATGTTTATGATATTGGCTGTAGGTACACTAAGGAATTTACAGCTTTTCATTTACGAACAGCAAAATATTATTTAATTTTTCTGTATCACGTTATTTAGCGTGTTACTTGCAGTTTTTGATTTTGTGGTGTTTTTACTTTGTTTGCGTCGAGGTAACATACTAATTTCTTTCGCTTTTGTAGTTACATTTGCATTTTCTACGATTTGTTCACCAAGCACAGAGTTTCCGTGCCATTCCGTGCTGTTGTGGTTATGTAGTGTTCATTTACTTTGTGTCATGTTTGTCTGTGATGTGGAGCGCGGATTTGAAGTGTTGTTGACTTTACTAGTGTTAAGTTCTCTTTCTCTCCCTCTCTCTGTCTAGGACATACACATTCACTCACTCACTCACTCACTCACTCTCTCTCTCTCTCTCTCTCACACACACACACACACACACACACACACACACACACACACACACACACGCACGCACTTGCGCGCGAAGTAAACACTGTAAACGTCAACAACACTTACAATCCGCCGCCACGTCCAAACAAACGTGCCACGAAGCCGTTGAACACTTTACAACCACAACAACACTCAATGTCGAAGAAACTCTTTGCCTGGCAAACAGATCGTAGAAAATGCATATATAACGACAAAAGAGAGTGAAATAATCGTCCTACATCGGTACAAGCAAAGTAAAAACACCACAACAAGAAATAAGCGTCTTCCGTTGGCGCAAACGAAGTAAAAACACCACATCAAAAACGGTAACATGCTAAATAACACAATACATAGTGATTCTCGGTCTAAATGTATAATAAACAGAAAAATTAAATAACGGTTTTTGTTCGCAGGTGACAAGCTGTAGCCGGCCGCGGTGGTCTCGCGGTTAAGGCGCTCAGTCCGGAACCGCACGACTGCTACAGTCGCAGGTTCGAATCCCGCCTCGGGCATGGATGTGTGTGATGTCCTTAGGTTAGTTAGGTTTAAGTAGTTCTAAGTTCTAGGGGACTGATGACCACAGAAGTTAAGTCCCATAGTGCTCAGAGCCATTTGAACCATTTTTTTTGACAAGCTGTACGCTGCATAGTACTGTAGACCTAAAGCCAATAACATAAACATCCAATAGCTTCATGTGAGGTATGTGAAAAAATGCATACATCCAAATGTACTACAAACTAGAACGTTTAGGCATAGTTATATAAGCAAATAAACAACACAGAATGGCTCAGCTCAACGACACGCTTCTCAGCTCTGTACTGTATCCAAACCAATGTAAAATATTTGACAATAACCGCTCATTTTACAAATGTGAATATTTTGTATCAAAAGTTTCTTTAAAGGGTTGCATGTAACAAAAATTTTGCAGAAGGAAAATAAACAAATAAACCCACTGGAGGTAGTAAAAAATGTTGTGAAACGTGTCTAGGTGAAAACGAAGATACAAAGATGTCTTGCATAGGGAAGAATTCCTCTCCAACAAAAAGTAAGTTAGCAAATCGAAATTTTAATCAACATACCCAAAAGGCATGGAAATACTGGTTTATCAATCTGACAGCGTTCAAAGAGTAACACTTCCCTCGTGTGAAACTCAGCTTTCGCTGTTCCCACGTGATATCCTGCGAACTACGGATGAAGTACAGAAGCCAGATTCCTTTTCCCTATATTTCCGGAAAGCGTTTGGCATGGTGCCGCACTTCAAACTGTTACAAGAGGATCAGTATACGGAATAGGTTGCCGTAAACGTGTCTCGAAGATTTCTTAAGTAACAGAGCCCAGTAGGTTCTCGTCGACGGCGAGTGTTCATCACAGACAAGGGTGTTGCCAGCAGAGCGCCAGGGAAGTTGTCGCTGAGGGACTATAGGAGCCTGCAACACAAGACAAAATCTCTGATTAGTATGATGATCGACTTCGGTTTACTGGAAGAATTTTAGGAAAGTATGGCTCAGCTGTAAACAAGACCACGTATAGATAATTAGTGAGACATCTTGAGTACTGCTCGAGTGTCTGGGAACCCCACCATGTTGGAATAAAGAGAGACATCAAAGCAATTCAGAGGCAGGCTGTTAGATTTGTTACCAATAGGTTCGATCAATACGTCGTATTACGGAGAGCCGACCGGTGTGGCCAAGCGGTTAAAGGCACTACAGTCTGGAACCGCGTGGCCGCTACGGTCGCAGGTTCGAATCCTGCCTCGGGCATGGATGTGTGTGATGTCCTTAGGTTAGTTAGGTTTAAGTAGTTCTAAGTTCTAGGGGACTGATGACCTTAGAAGTTAAGTCCCATAGTGCTCAGAGCCATTTGAACCATTTATTACGGAGATGCTTCGGGAACTCAACTGGGAATCTCCAGAAGGAAGGCGACGTTCTTTCCGAGGGACACTATTGAGACTATTGAGAAAACTCAGAGAACTAGAGACTACAGAACGATCCTAGTGCTGCCACTGTACATTTAGCGTAAGGATCACGAGGATAAGAGCAATTAGGGCTCCTGTGGGTGCATATAGATAGCCATTTTTCCCTGTCCCACGCGGGGAACCGAGCGGTCTGGGGCGTCTTGTCACGTTCCGCGCGGCTGCCCCCGTCGGAGGTTCGAGTCCTCCCTCGGGCATGGGTGTGTGTGTCGTCCTTAGGGTAAGTTAGTTTAAGTTAGATTAAGTAATATGTAAGCTTAGGGTCCGATGACCTCAGCAGTTAGGTCCCGTAAGACCTTACCACAAATTTCCAATTTCCTTGTCTGTATTTGCGAGTGGAACAGGAAAGGAAATGACTAGTAGTGATAAAGGTACCCTCTACCACGCACCGTAAGATGGGTTGCGAAGTACGTATATAATGTAAATGTAGATGTATGATTGGGCAGTGAAATTGACAGACTAGACAGAAAGAGTGTATCTGAAAATATTAGAAGCGTACAGCCTAGATTTGTGAAGTGTGGAGCATACACGATATTTTTAATGAAATGCAAGAATCTCTAAAAAAATGAAAAAATACAATCTCATAAACGGAGATGTGAATGGTAGGGTAGGAAACATATCTTCACCAAACGTAATGGAACCTAGTGGTGAACAAAGTTATTTTCTACAAGAAGATCACTACGATGTTCAGAAACGTGCATATACCACGTAATGAGCTTTATCTTTGAATTTCCATATCAGCGTTTACTCATCTTCTTTTGCTTTCTCTCTCCTGAAATCTTCTGGGAGACTTTCTGCAATCTCATATATAATACGGGCGAGAAATAGTTAAGAAATAAGAGCATACGCCGTCGATAAAATTTAGGAAGGTACAACGAAATAATCAGCAACCAGTTACATAAAAGAGTTTTCATTTCTTATCCGGTTTCGGGTACTTAATTCCCTACTTCAGAAGACTGCACGGGAAAATACGCTATAAATAAGTAGGAGTCTGATAAGAATATTAAAAATGAGTGCGAAAAGTTCAAAATTTTAAAAATTTAAAGATAAAAAATGATACATACCTATTATACCTATCGCACTATTTGTGAGTGTCAACAATAAGATGCCTACAGCAAAATGCCGTGGTCGTAAAAAAATACAGGAGCGGTAAGTAATACAATAATGCGCCCATTAACACAATAAGAGCTCCTAAGTGCTTGCATGTGGTTCATAGTGCCAGTACAAAAATGGTATGAAGAAGCAAAACAACAAGTGCAGACACCATATCAGAACAGGAGCTAATGCGCTAATGACATTCATATCTTGAAGTTAAGCACAGGGTGGGGATTAAAGTACGAAAAAATAGTAAAGCAAAACCGTACACAACTGTAGTTGACGTAGGGCATAAATAGAAATGTAAGTGGACATAAGCAGCGTAATAAGTAATATACAAAACTAATGATAAATAAAATAAGTTAATATCAACGACAAGTGGCGCTATGGATGGGAAATTTGGGAAGTAATCTCCAAACAGCTGTAGCAAGGTCAGTGGCATGCTTGCAGGGAACCTGCCAACAAAAACAAAGACGATGCGCATCATGGGACTGGGGCCTGTGACTGTAGTAAGCGGAGAGACTATTCTTAATCATTAGCTAATATTAGGTATCTGAATGTGACTAAAGGAAAAGAAGTTTGGGCACAATTATATTATAATGAAACTACTACTACTATAATATATGCATGTCGCAAGTACTTTTCGTGAAAGAATTGTATCTAGCAGCTTCTGTACCAATTGTATGGTAGTGTAAATCTTAGAATACGTCGGTGAACCGGTGCAGAGGTGTCAATAGCAGGAAATAACCGGCGAAAACAGAGCACAAGATGCATCAAGTGGTGAGAAGCGATAACTGGAGTGCACCGAGAAACAATTCCTAGTCAGTAGCGGAAACGAAGTCACAGCGTTAACTACAGTAGAAAGGAAATGTGGGAATCGTTGTGTACTTTTCATACAGTGGAACAAATAGTTCAGAAATGCATACGAAGTCATAAAACGGCTTCGCGAAGTTAATATAACTAGCGACATTGACATAAGACGTATGAAGTAAGTACAAAAGGTTTGACTACCTGACCTGAATGAATAAAAGCAATTATTACCCGTTATTATCACTTTTAACCGTAGAGTAAAGCATCTGTAACTTTAAGGATGGATTGGCTTCAGGTCATTGTTTACACTCAGCTAACCATCTGTAGCAAAATAGATCACCACCAGTAGGTGGTAGATTGTTTAGCACCTGCAGTAACACATGGTTAATTAACTGGAAATTTAAGTGGATAACAACTGAAAAATGTCTTTTTACCTAGAATGGTAGATGCCTAACAACCCGTAGCTTACTAAAAATCTGTGTAAAAAAGTTGAAAAACTAGCTACATGTAAAAAATGTACTAACAGTAACAGGTGGACTAATTGTAGCTGTGAGCAGTGTTTGAATGTGATTTATGTAGCTGACTAGCAGTAACTAAATACAGCAATGTAGGTCCAAGCTATAGTGTGTAAAATACTGCTAAAAATTTTCTGGTTATAATTAGGAAAATAGTGACCATCTTCACATAGCCACTTACAGTAAATTATCAAACAAGCCTACTGATCGCAACCTACTGACTGCAACTTACAGAATATAACTAAAAACAAGCAGCTGTAGTAATGTCTGTAACTTAGCTGATGATAATATCCTACCTATGAAAATTAATAGGTTCATATTAATAGGGAATACAATTATATACCGATTCCGATTGTGGCCGGCCGGGGTGGCGGAGCAGTTCTAGGCGCTACAGTCTGGAACCGCGCTATCGCTACGGTCGCAGGTTCGAATCCTGCCTCGGGCATGGAAGTGTGAGATGTCCTTAGGTTAGTTAGGTTTAAGCAGTTCTAAGTTCTACGGGACTGATGACCTCAGAAGTTAAGTCCCATAGTGCTGAGAGCCAATTGAACCATTGTGCTGTAATAGACAAACAAGAAAAAAAATGAAGCTGGAGCGTATATAGTTCGTGATCTCTCTTTCTTCACCCCCTTTTTGTGTACTTGAAACTGATTCTCCCCTTCTGATTCTCCCCTTCCCCCCAATCTTCCCACCATCATCTCCCCCCCCCCCAAAATGACCTAACTCCCACACCCCATTTATGGGACCTAATCGAGAGGTCAATTCGTGCACAAACTCTAGCACCGGCAACACTTTCGCTGCTATGGACGGCTATAGAGGCAACACGCCTCCATATTTCTGAAGGGGCTTCCTTCGACTTGTTGAGTCCATACCGTGCCGGCTGCTTCGCTACGCCGAATAAAGGGAGGTCCGACACGATATTAGAAGTGTATGTGAGCAATGCCCTGGGCGTAGATTGAACATGTGGTCGTGCGGTAGCGTTCTCGCTTCCCACGCCCGGGTTCCCGGGTTCGATTCCCGGCGGGGTCAGGGATTTTCTCTGCCTCGTGATGGCTGGGTGTTGTGTGCTGTCCTTAGGTTAGTTAGGTTTAAGTAGTTCTAAGTTCTAGGGGACTGCTGACCATCGATGTTAAGTCCCATAGTGCTCAGAACCATTTGAACCATTTTTGTAGATTGAACATAGTCAACTAAACCTTGGCAGTTATCTTTTTGTGTAATCAAATGACCAATATCAACCCCAACGTTCCTGTGGACAATCACAGCAGTAAGAGCCAGCAGCGCTCACGTACGCCAGAGGACATGTGCGCCTGTTGCCTCCTCCCCCAGCTCCACAGCAGCTGATTAATGCGCCCGCCTACGCAGGGGCGCCGACGTACCGGCCATTGGAATCTCGCCGAGGGTGGGGGAGAAGATGTATCTGGCCATTATATGAGACGTCTTCATCTCCATTGTTCGTGTCCGTACGTCATCGGCGGTGAGGTCTATCGGCCGCCTCCCGCGCGCGCTCCGACAGACAGACGTACGTCCGAACAGGAAAGGAACAACCTCAGCATCGGAAACAAAAAAGAAGGAACACCACCCGGATGAAACTGGTGGAGGTGCGGGAGGGTTTGGAGAGAAATAGGAGAGCACGTCGATAAATAGGAAGTGCCCTCCCCGCGGAGGCCGACAGCGCGGCGTTCTTGTTTCTTCGGTAGGCGCAGCAGCACTTAGTAATATCTTTTTCAGCCGAGCCGGGATGTTGAGATGCTAATCAGGCGGCCGGCGAGCAGGCAGTAGCGATCGAGAGACGCTGCGCTGCCCCCGCCACAAATAAACGAGGCGCCGGCCCGGCCCGAGACGTACGGCTCCCGCAGGTAATTAGTTGGTACAGCGGCGTAGAGGCCTCTGCCGCGCCACCGTAGCGTCGCAGAGGCACCGCGAGGCTGCTCTGGCGGGTACAAAGGGACTGCACGCACGCACTGGGCGTGGCCGGGCGCACTCCCACGGACGGGCCAACATCGCAGTCCGATCCGGTGTACATATCTGTGTCCGCGAATAGCTTCATTACTTACACTACTGGCCATTAAAATTGCTACACCAACAAGAAATGCAGATGATCAACGGGTATTCATTGGACAAATATGTTATACTAGAACTGACATGTGATTACATTTTCACGCAATTTGGGTGCATAGATCCTGAGAAATCAGTACTCAGAACAACCACCTCTGGCCGTAATAATGGCCTTGATACGCCTGGGCATTGAGTCAGACAGAGCTTGGATGGCGTGTACATGTACAGCTGCCCATGCAGCTTCAACACGATACCACAGTTCATCAAGAGTAGTGACTGGCGTATTGTGACGAGCTAGTTGCTCGGCCACCATTGACCAGACGTTTTCAATTGGTGAGAGATCTGGAGCATGTGCTGGCCAGGGCAGCAGTCGAACATTTTCTGTATCCGGAAAGGCCCGTACAGGACCTGCAACATGCGGTCGTGTATTATCCTGCTGAAATGTAGGGTTTCGCACAAGGTGTCCGAAATTCTGAGAAAAGCAGGAGCAAGCTGTAGGGTTGTGTTTGCCAAGCTGGGTGTAATTACCCCCTCAGTGGTAAAATGTAGTTTTCTGATGGGTAAAAATGAAATGGTGCAACTATATCTCATTGAATTTTCTCATTATCAGAAGAGCGAAGAAGAGATCTGCTTTACTTACTAAAAACATTCAACAGCTAAGATCGGATAAATATGTCTTTATTTAAAGTACTCAGTTTCGACAGACTTTGCTGTAATCTTCAGGTCTTGAAAAAACATTTTTTTAAGAAACCTGTTCATTTTACTCACGCCAAGTTGTCATGTGGATAAAAATCAACAAATTACAAAAGGTTTTTCATAACTGAAATATTTAAAAACATGAAGCTCCATACGCAAAAGGCCAGGGTGACAATAATTGAACTATATGAAATAAAACGGTTTGTGTTAGCACGTTCCAACTGCACCGTTGGCAGCGGGGCATGTTGGGAATTATCATGCCCATGGTTTAGTTTAGCCAACTTTCATTTCGATGGGTTCGTCAATAAGCAAAAGTGGTGCATTTGGGAGACTGAGAATCCGCATTTCGCGATCGAGAAGTCTCTTCACCCTCAACGGGTGACTGTGTGGTGTGCACAGACCTGTCACGAAATAATCCTTTATGGGACGTTGGCTACCGAACGGTACGTGAAGTGTTTGCGAGATTTTTTGATCCCCATTATTCAAAGTGACCCTGTTTTCGACAAGATGTGGTTTATGCAAGAGGGAGCTCGACTACATCGAAGCAGGAGAGTGTTCGAAGTCCTGTAGGAATACTTTGGGGATCGCATTCCGGCTCTCGGGTACCCAGAGGCCACTGGCATGGGCCTTGTTCGGCCGCCATCTTCTCCGGGTCTGACCACATGCGACTTCTTTTTGTGGTGCTATATTAAAGACAAGTGTATAGCAATAGTGAAAAAACATTTCTGAGCTGAAAATAGCCATTCAGGATCTACAGCATCGATGTTCCGACACTTCAGCGCAACATGCACAATTTCGTTGTTCATCGACGGCACATCATCGGCAATGATGGTAGACATATCGAACATGTCATAACCTATATCCGGATATCTTTAATGACGTTTACATTTTGTATGAAACAGGCGAAATACCCTCAGACTTCAAGAAGAATATAATAATCCCAATCCCAAAGAAAGCAGGTGTTGACAGATGTGAAAATTACCGAACTATCAGTTTAATAAGTCACAGCTGCAAAATGCTAACGCGAATTCTTCACAGACGTATGGAAAAACTGGTAGAAGCCGACCTCGGGGAAGATCAGTTTGGATTCCGTAGAAATATTGGAACACGTGAGGCAATTCTGACCTGACGACATATCTTAGAAGAAAGATTAAGGAAAGGCAAACCTACGTTTCTAGCATTTGTAGACTTAGAGAAAGCTTTTGACAATGTTGACTGGAATACTCTCTTTCAAATTCTGAAGGTGGGAGGGGTAAAATACAGGGAGCGAAAGGCTATTTACAATTTGTACAGAAACCAGATGGCAATTATAAGAGTCGTGGGGCATGAAAGGGAAGCAGTGGTAGCGGAAGGGAGTGACACAGGGTTGTAGCCACTCCCCGATGTTATTCAATCTTTATATTGAGCAAGCAGTAAAGGAAACAAAAGAAAAATTCGGAGTAGGTATTAAAATCCATGGAGAAGAAATAAAAACTTTGAGGTTCGCCGATGACATTGTAATTCTGTCAGAGACAGCAAAGGACTTGGAAGAGCAGTTGATCGGAATGGATAGCGTCTTGAAAGGAGAATATAAGAGGAACATCAACAAAAGCAAAACGAGGATAATGGAATGTAGTCGAATTAAGTCGGGTGATGCTGAGGGAATTAGATTAGGAAATGAGACACTTAAAGTAGTAAAGGAGTTTTGCTATTTGGGGAGCAAAATCACTGATGATGGTCGAAGTAGAGAGGATATAAAATGTAGACTGGCAATGGCAAGGAAAGCGTTTCTGAAGAAGAGAAATTTGTTAACATCGAGTATAGGTTTAAGTGTCAGGAAGTCATTTCTGAAAGTATTTGTATCGAGTGAAACATGGACGATAAATAGTTTGGACAAGAAGAGAATAGAAGCTTTCGAAATGTGGTGCTACAGAAGAATGCTGAAGATTAGATGGGTAGATCACATAACTAATGAGGAAGTATTGAATAGGATTCGGGAGAAGAGAAGTTTGTGGCACAAATTTACCAGAAGAAGGGATCGGTTGGTAGGACATGTTCTGAGGCATCAAGGGATCACCAATTTAGTATTGGAGGGCAGCGTGGAGGGCAAAAATCGTAGAGGGAGACCAAGAGATGAATACACTAAGCAGATTCAGAAGGATGTAGGTTGCAGTAGGTACAGGGGGATGGAGAAGCTTGCAGAGGATAGAGTAGCATGGAGAGCTGCATCAAACCACAACAACAACAACATTCTGAATAAAGTGTATGCACGCCGTAGTTCGTAAATAATTTGCTTTTTTCATGTAGTTCAATCATTGTCACCCTGTAAATAAAGAATATATCAGATGTGATCAGCAGTACTATAAGATCTTTCGGTGAGGGTGCCGTTGTGTACAGCAAATTATCGTCTTTGAACGATCGTAGCCAGTTTCAAAGATAATTGGACAAAAATTTCAATTGGTGTAATGAAAGGTAGGTCTCTTTAAATGAGGATGAATGTAAGATAATGCCTATGACAAAGAGAGAGAACAGTATAGTGTCTGATTACAAGATTACTGAACATCTTGACCAATCATATCGTATAAATATTTATGACTTACACAAAGAAGCGATAGGCAGTGGAGCGATCTCGTAATATCAGGGCCAGGGCAGGAAGACAGTCAGAGTGTTTGTTTATGAAGCAGGCATGATAACAGAAATCGGATAAATCCAGAAAGGTGTTATTAGTATCGTAATAGGGCGGCACATACCACATGACAGTTTTACAAAATGCATGGGTAACTTCAACGTGAAATCCTTAGAAAAAAGTCGACGTAGTTCTCACGTAACAGTGTTACAAAAATTTAGAGAGCTATTATCTGAAAACGACTGTGTAACCAAACCTAGCGTAGGGATTACGAGAGAAACATTCGAGAGACCAGGGCGCGTGCAGAGACATCTAGACAATATTTCTTTCCCTTACTCATTATGTGAACGGAATAGGAAAAAAAAGGGATAATATTCTTGCAGTGTATCCATCGCCATGCAGTGTACAGTGGATTATCGAACATTTTTATATACATAGGAGTAGGATAATGTTAAGGCGTACATCACGAGTAGTGGCGCCATGGGAAGGCCTGTAACGGTGTATTTCGCGCCGCGCGGGATTAGCCGAACGGTCTCGACGCTGCAGTCATGTACTGTGCTGCTGCTCCCGGCGGGGGTTCGAGTTCTCCCTCGGGTATGGGTGTGTGTGTTTGTCCTTAGGATAATTTAGGTTAAGTAGTGTGTAAGCTTAGGGACTGATGACCTTAGCAGTTAAGTCCCATTAGCTTTCACACACATTTGAACATTTTCTATTTCACGAGCCGCGACTCATCACCTTACCGACAATAACAACTTCTGCTCCTGACCGAGTTGTGTATTCGGAAATCAGAGGTGTGATCTGCCTCCTGCTCTTACCTCTGTATTCATGTGGCGGCACGAACAGTCCCACATTGCAATTCATGAGAGATTTGAAATGCGCTGCTATTTCGTGCATCGGAAATAATGGGAGATACTATACAAACATATTTTGCAGCTAAATGGCAAATGGCCAGGACTCAAGGCACTAGATATGATGTCAGTCATGGGCCACTGAAGAATGAATGGTGCGTTTGTCTCCGTACAGTCCTGGAACGGCTGAATCCAACATTCACATGTACAGCCATCTGACTGACAGTCGAGTGTGGATCACCCCTTACTGCTCTGCGGAGGTGGCGTGACGTTCGTTCGCCAAAGACTCGTGGTAGATCTGTGCATCGATTTAAGTCCATGGAGACCCTGTATCCACAGTACTGAACACGCACCCTAGACACAGCTGTCTTCGGAAACATCGTCCATAATGTTTACAGAGATCTCCATCGCAGGTTCAGAGTTGGTTAACTCGCGACGTGCGGACATGTTCACATCTGGTTGTAAAAAACAGATCTGATACTGTGTCTACACTCATACCACACACCGTACCCACTCTCAGCATTGGGTGACATACACGCCATATCTTCGAGTGGGACAAACCTTTCCATGATGTTTCGACACTCTGCTTGAAACTTTTTCATAAAAAATAATTATAAACTAATGATGCAACACCTGCTCTTTTTTTGTAGAAGTTAAATTATCATTAGGGGTTTAGTCTACAAGCCTTAAGCGATGTAAAAATGAAAGGAATCAATAAAAACTTTTACTTTGATATATTCTGAAAACTGACGATTCACACTCAGACCTTTCTTTCCCTTGGACAGTTTGATTAGCAAAATCTTTGATTATTCTACAACGTCCTTAATCCCTAGTCACATATCTGGTAACAACAAAGATACGAACATTACTTTCAATGTATTCATACCCACCCGTGTGGGGTTGCTAGTCCCCCATCGGGCGCCACACCAGGTGGCGGATAGGGGAACACTCACCAGGTACCGGGAAAATAAAATACCCGGGGTGGATCAAAACTAGCGTGGCTAGGTCATGTCACTGACCCACAGAGAAGGCAATGTTCCTAGAACTAGACCCCCAAATACAAGGTCTCTAGTCCTTCAGGTTGGGGTTGTGCAGATGGCTACCCCCTCTCATTGAAAACAAGATCTGGTCAGGATATTCTACCCGTGCGTCGGAAACAGGACTGTCTTAATTGGAACAGAACTCGGAAGCGAAAATCGGACTTAAGATTTGGAACATGGAATGTAAGAAGTTTGTTCAGGCCGGGAAGCATGCAAATTCTAGTCAGCCAACTAGAAATATACACACTACAAATTGTAGCACTGCAAGAAATCAGATGGCCAGGAACAGGGTCTGTGAGAACAAGTACAGCAAGTATTCTACGTGTGGATTGTGGTGACCACCGAGAATTTGGAACAGGCTTTTATGTTAGTAGCACACTGCTTAACTTGGTAAAAGAATTCAAATCCATAAATAACAGAATTTCATACATAAGAATTGATGGACAAAGCATAGTGTGACCTTTCTAAATGCACGTGATCCTTTTGAAGAGAAAGATGAACTCATGAAAGAAGAATTCTATAGTCAACTGAGTCTCACATATGACTCACTCCCAAACCATAGTATCAAAATAATACTGTGGGACTTCAATGCTAAGGTAGGTTGAAAGACAACTTACAAGCCTGTCATTGGAAATGTCAGTTAACATAAAAAAAGCTAATGACAATGGTAGCCGTTTGATTACATTCGCTACAGATCACAACTTATGCATATCTAGTACCAAGTTGTCCTATAAAAATATTCCTAAGGGGACATGGATATCACCTGATGGCCAAACTGTGAACCAGACAGATCATGTATGTACCCAAGAACGTTTTTCAAATGCATCAAGGACACAAGGTCATACAGAGGAGCAGACTGTGGCACTGATCATCTACTAGTAATAGCTAAAATGACAGTAAAATTTAAGCAAGTGACCAAGACAATGACCAAAAGTGTAATCTGTAACGTAAATATGTTAAAGGAGCCAGAAAGGAAGGAACAGGTTGTGACAAAATTAGCTGGGAAGATAACAAATGTGGAGCAAACGGAGTCTGGTCACGACAACATAAATGAAGACTGGACAAAAATCAAAACCACCCTGAATGAAGCAGCCGCAAAAGTTGTTGGAAAACGGAAAAAACCTAACCGAGTGTGATTCAGCCAGATATGCGAAAGAAAAATTGAGGAAAGAAGGAGAGCTAGAAAGGAGTGGTTATAAAACATGAACAATAAACAACTAAAAGAGAACTTTACTCGAATAATGAAAGAAACATCAACAGTTCTTAGACAGGGAAAAAGGAAATATTACAATGAGATACTTAACGAGGCGGAGGAGGATCTCACTCACCACAGGACTAGACAAATAAATCAAAACGTGAAGAAATTTACCAAAAAGTATGTAAAGAAAGAACAGTTGATTAAAGATGAAAAGGGAAGAATACTAGTGAATGGAAAAGAGATGGAGCAAAGATGGGCAGAATATTTCACCCAGGTCCTAAATTGCGAAGACCCCACAGAACTGTGGACACAGAAGTGACTACTCCCGCTGAATATGAAATTACAAAAATAATCAAAAAATGAAAAAAAACAACAAAGCGGCCGGAGAAGACCAAATTGTTGCAAAGCTCAGAAAAATGTAGGACCTGACCTTGTAAGAACCATGACAAGTCTCATACGGAAGGTCTGGGAGCAAGAAAGTGTCCCAGAAGATTGGAAAATGGCCATCAACTGTCCATTACTGGAAAAGAATGACTCCCTGGTATGTGACAATTATAGGGGAATATCTCTGCTAGACATCAGCTATAAAGTACAATGCCTCCTAAGTAGGATACTACCATTTGCTGAAGAATCTGTAGGAGACTACTAATGTGGGTTTAGACGCAACAGATCAACATTGGACCACCTACTTACCCAACGTCAAACAACGGAGAAATGCTGGGAATATGATACAGACATGCACATGCTCTTCATTGACTTAAAAAAGCCTATGACAGCGTACACAGGGGGACTATAATCACAGTAATAAAGGAATTTCAGTTTCCACCTAAAACAATCCTCCTGGTGCCAATGTGTGTAGAACAAACATTCTGTAAAGTGCAGACAAGTACCGGCTTATCTGAACAATTCTAAGTTCGAACCTGCCTCAGACATGGAGACGCCCTCTCCCCTATATTATTCCAAAAAAAAAACAAAAAAAAAAAAAAAAAAAAAAAAAAAACGGGAATTTATGAAAACTGACCCCATCGGAATACCCCTATACAACATGTCAATGACTCGACTGGCATACGCGGATAATATAATCCTAATCAGTGGTAGAAGAGCTCAGAAGAATGGCAGGCTCGTACTGCAAGATTTCCAGTAGGGCAGACCTGCAAGTCAATAAAGATAAGAAAGAATACATGTCCTGAGTGACTCAGCGAGAGATGGGGACCCGCTCACGGTGGACAGTCTCCGTTTCAAAAGGTCAGATACTTTCAAATACCTTGGTAGTTACTGCAGTAATCAGAGGCAACAGAGCATACTTTAGCCTTCAGGATGTGCTAAAGAAAAGATCCCTGTCAATAAGTTTTAAGATCAGGCTCTACCAAAGTATGATTGTGCCAGTGGTTATGTACGGTTGTGAAAGCCTCACTTTAGGAGAACAGATGAAGAGAAACTACTTGTTTTCGAACGAAAAATCCTCCGAATATTATATGGTCCTGTGACAGATTCACAAACAGAGGAATAGAGAATTCGAAAAAAAAACAAGAATTAAAAGAGCTTTACGCAAAGCCTGACATTATAAAAAGAATAAGAAGAAGAAGGTTGACCTGGGCTGGACACGTGGCAAGGATGAATGAAGGGAGGATACTCCATGATGTGTTTCTGGGAACTGTAGCTGGAAGGAGGTACCGGGACGACCGCGGACAAGTTGGAAAGACAATATTGACAAGGACACCGAGGACATGGGACTAGCAGTGGGCGAGTGGTGGCAGGAGGCTCGCAACCGGGAACGATGGAGGAGGAGTGTGGAGCAGGCATATGGTCACTAAGGACCACGCCAAAGATAACTAAGTAAGAATGCATACCCAAATCTGACAAAATGCCTCCAGTGAGCAAGCAAGCAACACCTAAGTGCAGCAAAAAGGCAAATTATCAGGAAACCTCGATTAATATCAAAATTTCCTCTGGCGCCACTAGCACGATCAGGGCTGGATGCGACATTTCCTGACGTTTGGCTTCTCTCCATGCTGCGTCCGACTACGGCCAAGAACAGTTCGCTCGCGATAATAGTATCTCAGACTCAGCGTTTGTGTATGCGCGCAACAGCAGAGTCAGCTACATCTACATCTACATCCATACTCCGCAAGCCACCTGACGGTGTGTGGCGGAGGGCACTTTGAGTACCTCTATCGCTTCTCCCTTCTATTCCAATCTCGTATTGTTCGTGGAAAGAAAGATTGTCGGTATGCCTCTGTGTGGGCTCTAATCTCTCTGATTTTATCCTCATAGTCTCTTCGCGAGGTATACGTAGGAGGGAGCAATATACAGCTTGACTCCTCGGTGAAGGTAAGTTTTCGAAACTTCAACAAAAGCCCGTACCGAGCTACTGAGCGCCTCTCCTGTAGAGTCTTCCACTGGAGTTTATCTATCATCTCCTTAACGCTTTCGCGATTACTAAATGATCCTGTAACGAAGCGCGCTGCTCTCCGTTGGATCTTCTCTGTCTCTTCTATCAACCCTATCTGGTACGGATCCCACATTGATGAGCGATATTCAAGTAGTGGGCGAATAAGTGTAATGTAACCTACTTCCTTCGTTTTCGGATTGCATTTCCTTAGGATTCTTCATCTCAGGCTGGCATCTTCTTTACCGACGATCAACTTCATACGATCATTCCATTTTAAATCACTCCTAATGCCTACTCCCACATAATTTATGGAATTAACTGCTTCCAGTTGCTGACCTGCTATATTGTAGCTAAATGATGAAGGATCTTTCTTTCTATGTATTCGCAGCACTTTACACTTGTGTACATTGAAATTCAATTGCCATTCTACATCTACATCTACATTTATACTCCGCAAGCCACCCAACGGTGTGAGGCGGAGGGTACTTTACGTGCCACGGTCATTACCCCCTTTTTCTGTTCCAGTCGCGTACGGTGTGCGGGAAGAACGACTGTCTGAAAGCCTCCGTACGCGCTCGAATCACATTTGTGATCTCCTCGGGAGGTATAAGTAGGGGGAAGCAATATATTCGATACCTCATCCAGAAACGCATCCCCTCGAAACCTGGCGAGCAAGCTACACCGCGATGCAGAGCGCCTCTCTTGCAGAGTCTGCCACTTGAGTTTGCTAACATCTCCGTAACGCTATCACGGTTACCAAATAACCCTGTGACGAAACGCGCCGCTCTTCTTTGGATCATCTCTATCTCCTCCGTCAACCCGATCTGGTACGGATCCCACACTGATGAGCAACACTCAAGTATAGGTCGAACGAGTGTTTTGTAAGCCACCTCCTTTGTTGATGGACTACATTTTCTAAGGACTCTCCCAATGAATCTCAACCTGGCACCCGCCTTACCAACAATTAATTTTATATGATCATTCCACTTAAAATCGTTCCGCACGCATACTCCCAGATATTTTACAGAAGTAACTGCTACCAGTGTTTGTTCCGCTATCATACAATCATACAATAAAGGATCCTTCTTTCTATGTATTCGCAATACATTATATTTGTCTATGTTAAGGGTCAGTTGCCACTCCCTGCACCAAGTGCCTATCCGCTGCAGAACTTCTACAATTATCTAATGCCGCAACTTCTCTGTATACTACAGCATCATCCGCGAAAACCCGAATAGAACTTCCGACATTATCTACTAGGTCATTTATATATATTGTGAAAAGCAATGGTCCCATAACACTCCCCTGTGGCACGCCAGAGGTTACTTTAACGTCTGTAGACGTCTCCCCATTGATAACAACATGCTGTGTTCTGTTTGCTAAAAACTCTTCAATCCAGCCACACGGCTGGTCTGATATTCCGTAGGCTCTTACTTTCTTTATCAGGCGACAGTGCGGAACTGTATCGAACGCCTTCCGGAAGTCAAGGAAAATAGCATCCACCTGGGAGCCTGTATCTAATATTTTCTGGGTCTCATGAACAAATAAAGTGAGTTGGGTTTCATACGATCGCTGTTTACGGAATCCATGCTGATTCCTACACAGTAGATTCTGGGTTTCCAAAAACGACATGATACGCGAGCAAAAAACATGTTCTAAAATTCTACAACAGATCGACGTCAGAGATATAGGTCTATAGTTTTGCGCATCTGCTCGACGACCCTTCTTGAAGACTGGGACTACCTGTGCTCTTTTCCAATCATTTGGAACCTTCCGTTCCTCTAGAGACTTGCGATACACGGCTGTTAGAAGGGGGCAAGTTCTTTCGCGTACTCTGTGTAGAATCGAATTGGTATCCCGTCACGTCCAGTGGACTTTCTTCTGTTGAGTGATTCCAGTTGCTTTTCTATTCCTTGGACACTTATTTCGATGTCAGCCATTTTTTCGTTTGTGCGAGGATTTAGAGAAGGAACTGCAGTGCGGTCTTCCTCTGTGAAACAGCTTTGGAAAAAGGTGTTTAGTATTTCAGCTTTACGCGTGTCATCCTCTGTTTCAATGCCATCATCATCCCGGAGTGACTGGATATGCTGTTTCGAGCCACTTACTGATTTAACGTAGGACCAGAACTTCCTAGGATTTTCTGTCAAGTCGGTACATAGAATTTTACTTTCGAATTCACTGAACGCTTCACGCATAGCCCTCCTTACGCTAATTTTGACATCGTTTAGCTTCTGTTTGTCTGAGAGGTTTTGGCTGCGTTTACACTTGGAGTGAAGCTCTCTTTGCTTTCGCAGTAGTTTCCTAACTTTGTTGTTGAACCACGGTGGGTTTTTCCCGTCCCTCACAGTTTTACTCGGCACGTACCTGTCTAAAACGCATTTTACGATTGCCTTGAACTTTTTCCATAAACACTCAACATTGTCAGTGTCGGAACAGAAATTTTCGTTTTGATCTGTTAGGTAGTCTGAAATATGCCTTCTATTACTCTTGCTAAACAGATAAACCTTCCTCCCTTTTTTAATATTCCTATTAACTTCCATATTCAGGGATGCTGCAACGGCCTTGTGATCACTGATTCCCTGTTCTGCACTTACAGAGTCGAAAAGTTCGGGTCTGTTTGTTATCAGTAGGTCCAAGATGTTATCTCCACGAGTCGGTTCTCTGTTTAAGGGGCTCCGGAAAGGCTCAAAATCATGAAAAGTTCAATTTTTACTTTTTTGCGTTTTCTGAATCTGCAGACTATTACCTTTTAATAGATATATAATTTATTCAATTCCGAAGATTACAACTATTTTTAATTTTTTTTTGAAATATGTTCTACATGGGCGTGACCCACTGTGGCGCTGTTAAACTGCAGTCAAATGGTGTTATTATTAACGTCCGTGTTCATCAGGTACATTTTAGTGATGTGAGATAAAGTATGTGTTGTGGCTAACCTGTGATGGTTCAATATATATCGCTGGTGTGATTGTCGATTGTTTCATGTTTATTTACTCTGTCGTCATCTCGAAAATATTCGTAATTAATTCTGTTTCTTGAGTCTCTGTTTTGTTGAAGTATAATAATGAGTAAAAGTAAAGTTATTAGGAATCCTCTGAAGGCTTTTAAGAAAAGGAGAAATGTTGGAAAGCCAAAGGTATGTGTTATTACTGTAGACAATAAAGACGATAACCAAGTGAGTGAACCTAACCTCTCAAGTACACCTGCCCATAGCAGTCAAAGTGGGAAAGATAATACTTCACAGAAGAAGCTTGGTTCAATGAGTGAAAACTATGAATGTTTTATGGGCGAATGGGATGTGAATGAAATATTTGATACGTCGGTACTCAAAGGAATTTTTTCAAACTGTGTAAGATGTATTCATTGTAGTGAAGTTGGTCTGGAACTTGCTAGTGAAATACAACTGAAATGTGATAAGTGTTCATACATGACCACCTTTTGGAACAGTGTTGCAGTAACTGCAACTGAAGAAAATGGTAGCAAAATCTACGAACACAACAACGAGCGATGCTTGCTTTAGACAAGGAACTCCTTCGGGCTGCAGACAGGGCTGTAAAGAGTCTAGAAATACAAGCAAGAGTAAACAGGAGGAGGAACAAGAGGAAGCTGAAGGAGGAGTTTGCAGAGGATGAAGATAATCTATCCTATGGACCTGGAATGCACTAAAAAGTTAATCCAATCTTTGTCGCTCGATTCCCAAAACTTTTATTTTCTCATACTAATTACATGTTTTCTAAGGATCTTCCAAACATATTTCTTTCAAACTTTCAGTAAATGTTACACAACACCTTCTGCATAATTTAACACAGCCTTTTTCCAAAAAAACTGTATATTTTTGAATATATAAATAAAAAATTGCGAAAAAATGTTGTGAATTTTCATCACAATTGAAAAAAAATCATCTTTAATAACTGAACTAAAATTTTGTAAAATCCCTATGTTAAGTTGTAGCTCATATTCCAATAAATTATCTGTAAAAAGTTCAACTTCCTACCTCAAATACTTTGTGAGGAAAGATGTAATTTATAAGCGTTATTTTAACATTGCAAGTATAGGGCGTTCCGGAGCCCCTTAATTGCTCGAGGTAATTTTCGGATAGTGCACTCAGTATAATGTCACTCTATGCTCTGTCCATACCACCCGTCCTAAACATTTGAGTGTCCCAGTCTATATCTGGTAAATTGAAATCTCCACCTAGGACTATAACATGCTGAGAAAATTTATGTGAAATGTATTCCAAATTTTCTCTCAGTTGTTCTGCCACTATTGCTTCAGAGTCGGGAGGTCGGTAAAAGGAGCCAACTATTAACGTAGCTCGGTTGTTGAGTGTAACCTCCACCCATAATAATTCACATGAACTATCCACTTCTACTTCACTACAGGATAAACTACTACTAACAGCGACAAACACGCCACCACCAGTTACATGCAATCTATCCTTTCTAAACACCGTCTGTGTCTTTGTAAAATATTCAGCAGATTTTATCTCTGGCTTCAGCCAGCTTTCTGTACCGATAACGATTTCAGCTTCGGTGCTTTCTATCAGCGCTTGAAGTTCCGGTACTTTACCAATGCAGCTTCGACAGTTTACAATTACAATACCGATTGCTGCTTGGCCCCCGCATATCCTGACTTTGCCCCGCACCCTTTGAGGCTGCTGCCCTTTCTATACTTGCCCGAGGCCATCTAACCTAAAAAACCGCCCAGTCCACGCCACACAACCCCTGCTACCCGTGTAGCCGTTTGCTGCGTGTAGTGGACTCCTGACCTATCCAGTGGATCCCGAAACACCACCACCCTATGGCGCAAGTCGAGGAATCTGCAGCCCACATGGTCGCAGAACCGTCTCAGCCTCTGATTCAGACCCTCCACTCGGCTCTGTACCAAAGGTCCGCGGTCAGTCCTGTCGACGATGCTGCATATGGTGAGCTCTACTTTCATCCTGCTAGCGAGACTGGCAGTCTTCACCAAATCAGATAGCCGCCGGAAGCCAGAGAGGATTTCCTCCGATCCATAGCGACACACATCATTCGTGCCGACATGAGCGACGACCTGCAGGTAGGTGCACCCTGTACCCTTCATGGCATCCGGAAAGACCCTTTCCACATCTGGAATGACTCCCCCCGGTATTCACACAGAGTGCACATTGGTTTTCTTCCCCTCTCTTGCTGCCATATCCCTAAGGGGCCCCATTACGAACCTGACGTTGGAGCTCCCAACTACCAGTAAGTCCACCCTCTGCGACCGCCCGGATCTTGCAGACTGAGGGGCAACCTCTGGAACAGGTCAAGCAGTCATGTCCGGCTGAAGATCAGTATCAGCCTGAGACAGAGCCTGAAACCTGCACCATGCGTCAATGCGTTGCAGATCCTCCTGCATTTCAGTACAATTTTCCATTCTTACAACCTCTCGATATACTACAGCATCATCCGCAAAAAGCCTCAGTGAACTTCCGATGTTATCCACGAGGTCATTTATGTATATCGTGAATAGCAACGGTCCTACGACACTCCCCTGCGGCACACCTGAAATCACTCTTACTTCGGAAGACTTCTCTCCATTGAGAATGACATGCTGCGTTCTGTTCAATCCAATCACACAATTGGTCTGATAGTCCAAATGCTCGTACTTTGTTCATTAATCGACTGTGGGGAACTGTATCGAACGCCTTGCGGAAGTCAAGAAACACGGCATCTACCTGGGAAATCGCGTCTATGGCCCTCGGAGTCTCGTGGACGAATAGGCGAGCTGGGTTTCACACGATCGTCTTTTTCGAGACCCATGCTGATTCCTACAGAGCAGATTTCTAGTCTCCAGAAAAGCCATACTCGAACATAATACGTGTTCCAAAATTCTACAACTGATCGACGTTAATGATATAGGTCTATAGTTCTGCGCATCTGTACGACGTCCGTTCTTGAAAACGGGGATGACCTGTGCCCTTTTCCAATCCTTTGGAATGCTACGCTCTTCTAGAGACCTACGGTACACCCCTGCAAGAATGGGGGCAAGTTCCTTCGCATACTCTGTGTAAAATCGAACTGGTATCCCATCAGGTCCAGCGACCTTACCTCTTTTGAGCGATTTTAATCAATATCCAACTCATGGCAAACTTAAAAAAAATATGAACGTCCAACTTTCAAGTTCATATATCTCAAACTATAAATAAGAATAATGAATAAGAAATTTATATAATCCAATCTATATTTGTCTCAACAAGTCGAACTTTATTTCTCAAGAAATTAAAATCGAATTAAGAATAATATTATTGCAGCATGATAACAGCAATCACGCTCAGTGTTGACGATTCCTATTGTTTGTTTTGTGAAACTGAAATTCGCGTGTCTGGCGGCTTGTGACCAGCAGCGTTGCCGCTCCGAGTTACGCTGGGGCGGCAGGACACACCGGAGTTCAGTCTGCAGTACTGGGACGAACAGGCGACACCGACTTCGACAAGAGTGGCTGAGGCAGTGGTTGACAAGTTACGTGGGGGATTCGAGCACTTGATAGTGCGCTGACTACAGTCGTTCGTGTCGGCGTGGCTGGCCAAGGAATCGCCACCGGACACAGACAGCAGCAAGAAGTGGCAGAGGACATAGTCTTGTGTCCCTGTCCGGCGGGAGAGAAGTTGTGGAACGGCCTCGGGACCTTTCGGAGTGGTTGGTCAAGGGGTTTGTCTCCAGTTTTCCGCGGAAGTTCCCGCAGGCGTGCCAGAGCGAGGTAGTTGGCGGCCAGCAATCGACTGAGACTGGAACGTTGAGAAAACCATGAAGCCAGGCAGCTTGTTCGCAGAGTCACAAAGGTCTGTGTGGGGCGCGGCCTAGCTGTACCTGCACGTCGTCTACTTCGATATAGACAGTGTCTTTTCCTGGTGTGAAGAAGATGGGAGACCAAAGCCAGAGACGAGGAGCAGTGGAGAACTGATTATTGCAAAACTGTGCAGACCTCCGTGTGTTGCGTCTTTGTGACCCTCATCTGTCGGGTTTCGTCAGAGTAAATTATCGTGTGGTGTACGCCGAACGTAGTGGAGTCAGCTGGCACCTGATGCGATGCTTTCAAACAAGGCGAAGTCGTTATAAATTCGATGAAGTTATGTATCACATGGGGGGCCGTGGTGCATGAGAGAATGATTTTAGTGGCGTTGTAATTATTACGCTCAGCAGAGATTTTTGTTCAGTAATTGCTTTTCTGTATTGTGCTGCTTTCCTTTAGTTGTCCTTTAGCATTGGCTGGGTTGTCAGTGCAGGTTGATTCTGGTAAAGTGTATCCCCTTCTGTGGTAGTGTCGAGTCTTAATTATATAGCGTTATTCTAGGTACTCGCTTGTAAAGCTATGACGAGCTGATATTTGGATATTTGTTTCTTGATCAGTGCCCAGTTGTAATATCATTGGGGCCGAGTAAGTTTATTGTTTAGGAATATTCGGATCTTTGGATCCATTGAGAATAAGTTGTCATCATTATTTTGCTCTCACCGTTTTATGTGAGAATTATTCCTGGGGCAGAATGTTGTTTGGTTCTGATTTTAACCGTTGAAAGTATTTCTGTTGAAGTTGTTTATTCAAATGATTACAGTTTCAGAAAAACTTGATCATTTATTCAAGACAAAGACCTTCACAAACTGAGCAAGTCAATAACGCGTTGGCCGATCTCTGCCCCTTATGCTAGCAGTACAGTTATTCGATTTGGCATTGATTGACAGAGTTGTTGGATGTCCACCTGAGGGGTATCGTGCCAAATTCTGTCCAACTGTCGCCTCAGATCGTCATAAAACCGAGCTGGTTGGAGGGCTCTGCCCATAATGCACGGAACGTCCTCAGCTGGGAAGAGATCCGATGACCTTGCTGGACAAGATAAAGTTTGTCAAGCAAGAAAACAGGAAGAGTAGAAACTCTCACTGAGTGTCGACGGGTATTATCTTGCTGAAATGTAAGCCCAGAACGGATTGCCATGATAAGCAACAAAATAGGGCACAGAATGTCGTCGACGATCAGTCAGTCAATGGCAAGCCGAATGACTGCTTGCGTTAGGGTAGAGTTGGGTAAACAAGTTATTGACTTACTGAGTTTCTGAAGCTCTTTCTCTAGAATAAATCATCCAGTTTTTCTGAAATTGTAATCATTTGTTTGTCTGTGCATGTAGATCACATCTACCGATTCCCGTCCTATTCGGATAATTCCTTTGTGATGGTCCCTTTTCTTTATGGCGTAGAGTGTGCATTGTGGTAAGATATTTAAGAAATAAGCCCATACCCGCCAAACCCCCTAGCCCAAGCCCTACTCCTCCCAAACCTTGTGTTTCACATTCTTGCAGCTTTGTCCCTTCATTGTTCTCAGTTTGCATCTTACAAACCATCTGTATCTGTTCCCATTGCGTCCCCACATTCCTCCCCTTCCAGGTTAGAAGTCTACTTCTTTAAAGTGTTGATAAATATACGTGACGGAATAACCGAAGTCACTGGCCGTTTAGCCCGTTGTTATTTTTGCTGAGCTGTTTGAAAAACTCTATTACACCAATAGAAACAGTGTTCAATTACAACACGCTACAGTCCCATAAATTTGGTGTAACCTCACTGTTACGCAGTTGATAAACTAGGTACTATTTCGTAACCTGTACGGCCAAGTACTATGGCGTGTGTTCTGCATGCATTGGAACTACTCCATATCCTTGAATAGTGTACATTTCCCCGCCACTTTACATAAGCTTCAGGGAAAGGGTACGGCTCTTACCACTTGGTCTTAGCTGTTTCAATAACAGTCGTAGTCGTAGGAATTCTCATCCATCCCGACGTCTTATTTCTTACTGCGATCGCTGCATACCTAAAGGGGTTTGATATCGCGATCTGAGAAACACTAATACCTCCTGCAACATCGTTTTGATACCAAGGTCTTTTAACTGTCGAATGATAGAGCGCTGGAGATAGACTTCAGTGGCTGAGATTCCACTCGGAACTGGCAGTAATGAAATGTCGACTCACTGAAGTGAAACGCAGCTCGCTGTTCCTTAAGTCACCGTAATAGTTGTCTCAGGAGAGTGGAACCCGTAACTCACGTCGGCCGGTAATGGTGTTTGCTGAAGAAAGAAGAAATAATTGTGAAATACATAAGAACTGAAGAACGTAAAATTAAAAGAATGGCCCTTACGCCGACTTCAACAAGAGATATCTGTAATATTTAGTATCAACCCGTCACAGTAGGTTGGTATTACGAAGTCTGGTAGTCTGTTTGTCGCTGAGATACAAATCATTTCTTGCCAAAATGCTAATATTGATGATAAATCAATGAAATTTATTTTTTATACATTGCAAAATATAAAAAAATAAAAATTACAATGACATACTGTGAAATCATCTTCTGTCTGCCTAAATCTTTCTTTTACGTTTTCTAAACGTAGCACCCTGTTGCTCTGTTTGAGCACGTCCAACTTATGTCATGTACTTCAGTTACATTTTGAGATAATGGTCCTGCCTCATCAGGCCTGACTTCACAACCCCTTTACATACACTAGTGACAAAAACATTATACTGACCGCGAAGCTGAATGCCACGAGGCGTTGCGGACACGTGACGTGGTACTGAGGGTATTTAAACGAAGAAGAGACGACTTGGGAATCATTCTAGTGATTTTTTTCTTTTTTAGTCTTCAGTCTTCTGACTGCTTTGACGCGGCCATTCACGAAATCCCCTCCTGTGCCATCCTCTTCATCTCAGAGCAACATTTGAATGAGATTTTCACTCTGCAGCGGAGTGTGCGCTGATATGAAACTTCCTGGCAGATTAAAACTCTGTGCCCGACCGAGACTCGAACTCGAGACGATTGCCTTTCGCGGGCAAGTGCTCTACCATCTGAGCTACCGAAGCACGACTCACGCCCGGCCCTCACGGCTTTACTTCTGCCAGTATCTCGTCTCCTACCTTCCAAACTTTACAGAAGCTCTCCTGCGAACCTTGCAGAACTAGCACTCCTGAAAGAAAGGATACTGCGGAGACATGGCTTAGCCACAGCCTGGGGGATGTTTCCAGAATGAGATTTTCACTCTGCAGCGGAGTGTGCCTGATAGAAACACCCTGGCAGATTAAAACTGTGTGACCAACCGAGACTCGAACTCGGGACCTTTGCCTTTCGCGGGCAAGTGCTCTACCATCTGAGCTACCGAAGCACGACTCACGCCCGGTCCTCACAGCTTTACTTGTGCCGGGATCTCGTCTCCTACCTTCCAAACTTTACAGAAGCTCTCTTGCGAACCTCCGCAGTATCCTTTCTTTCAGGAGTGCTAGTTACTTTCCTCGCTAATTCTCCGGAGGAACTCCTCATTCCTTACCTTACCATTCCACTTAATTTTCAACATTCTTCTGTAGCACCAATCTCGCATACTTCAGTTCTCTTTCTTTCCGGTTTTCCCTACATTCAATGTTTCACTACCATACACTGCTCTGCTCCAAATGTACATTCTCAGAAGTTATTCCTTCAAATTAAGACCTGTGTTTGATACTAATAGACTTCTCTTGGCCAGGAATGCCCTTTTGGCAGTGCTAGTATGCTTTTGATGTCCTCCTTGCTCCATCCGACATTGGTTACTTTGCTGCCTAATTAGTAGAATTACCTTTACTTCACCGACTTCTTGATAACCATTCCTGATGTTAAGTCACTTATTGTTCTCATTTCCGCTATTTGTCACTGCTTTCGTGTTTCTTTGATTTACTTTCAGTCCATTTTCTATACTCATTAGGCTGTTCATTCCATTCAACACACCCTTTAATTCTTCTCCAGTTTTACTGAGGCTATCAATGTCATCAGCTCATCTTATCACTGACATCCTTTCTCGTTGAATTTCTATTCCACTATTGAACCCTTCTTTCATTTCCATCATTGCTTCTTCGACGCATAGATTGAACAGTAGGGGCGAGAGACCACGTCCCTATCTTACACCCTTTTTAATACGAGCGTTTCGTTCTTGGTCATCCACTCTTATTGTTCTCTCTTGGATCTTGAACATATTGTGTATAATCCGTCTTTCCTCACAGCTTACCCCTATTTCTCCCAGAATTTGGAACATTTTTAAACATTTGACATTTTCGAACGCTTTTCCCAGGTGACAAATCCTATGAACGTGTCTCGATTTTTCTTCAGTCTTGTTTCCATTATCAACCGCAACATCAGAGCCGCCTCTCTGGTGCCTTCACCTTTCCTAAAGCTAAACTGATCGTCATCTAACAAATCGTCAACATTCTTCTCTATTCTTCTGTATATTATTCTTGTCAGCACTTTCATGCATGAGCTATTAAGCTGACTGTGTGGTAATGCTCGCACTTTGTCGGCTCTTACAATATTCGGAATTGTGTGGATGATGTTTCTCCGAAAGTCAGATGCTATATTGCCAGACTCATATATTCTACACACCACCGTGAGTAGTCGTTTTGCTGCAACCTTCCCGAATGATTTTAGAAAATCTGATGGAATATTATCCAACCCTACTGCCTTGTTCGATCTCAAGTCCCAAAGCTCTACTAAATTTTTATTCTAACACTGGATCCCCTATCTCTTCTATACTGACTACTTTTTCTCATTTTATCACGTCATCAGACAATTCTTCGCCCTAAAAGTGGCCTTCAGTGCACTCTTTCCACGCATCCGCTCTCTCCTCTGCGTTTAGCAGTGGAATTCCCACTGCACTCATAATGTTATAACTATTGCTTTTAATTTCACCGACGGTTATTTTGACCTTTTTGTAGGCCGAGTCAGTCCCCCCGACAATAATTTAATTTAGATTTATTCACATTTCGTCTTAGTCTCCCTTCACTTCCTATTTATTTCATTCCTAACTTACCTGTATTTCTGCAGTCTTGCATTTCTCTGAACATCTTTGTACTTCCTTCTTTCGTCGATCAACTAAAGTATTTCTTCAGTTACCCGTGCTTTCTTCGCAGTTATCTTCTTTGTACCTATGTTTTCCTTTCGAACATCTGTGGTTGCCCTTTTTAGAGATGCCCATTCCTCTCCAACCGAACTACCTACTGAGCTATTCCTTATTGCCGTATCTATAGCCGTGACAACTTCAATCGTATCTCGTCATTCCTTAGTACTTTTGTATCTCTCTTCTTTGCATGTTGATTGTTCCTGACTAATCTCTTACGGAATACACTTCATCACTACTGCCTTGCGATATGAGTGTATATCTGCTCCTGGGTACACCTTACAATCCAGTGTCAGACTTCGGAATCCCTGTCTGACCATGATGTAATGTAACTGAAATCTTCCCGCATCACCCGGTCTTTTCCAATTTCACCTCCTTCTCTGTGTGATGTTTATATCTACATCTACATGGATGCTCTGCAAATCACACTTTGGTTCCTGGCAGAGGGTCATCGAACCACCTTCGCAATAATCCTCTGTTGTTAAAATCTCGGACAGTGCAAGGAAAAAACGAACAACTATATGTTTCCGTGCGACCTCTGATTTGCCTTCTTTTATTATTCTCAACGTTTCTCACCATGTAGGACGCCGTCAACAAAATATTTTCGCATTTGGAGGAGAGGGTTGGTGTTTGAAATTTCGTGAAAAGATCCCCCCGCAATGAAAAACGCCTTTGTTTTAATGATGTGCACTCTAAATCCCGTATCATGTCAGTGGCACTCTCTCCCATATTTTGCAGAAATACAAAACCTGCTGCTCTTCTTAGTGCTTTCTCGATGTACTCCATTAATATTGTCTGGTAAGAATCCCAGACTGAGAAGCAGTACTCCAAAAGAGGACGGACAAGCGTAGTGTAGGTGATAAACGCAGTGTTTGGTTTGCCTTCCCCACAACAATTTCCATGGGTTCATTCCAATTTAAGTTGTGCGTAATTTTAGATCCTAGGTATTTAGTTGAATTTACAGTCTTTAGATTTGACTCATTGATCGTGTAACCGAAGTTTAACAGATTCCTTTTAGCACTCATGTGGATGACCTCACACTTTTCATTATTTAGAGTCAATTTCCCGTATTTGCAACATACAGACATCGTTTCTAAATCGTTTTACAATTCGTTTTGTTCTTCTGACGACTTTACTAAGCGATAAACGACAGCATCATTTGCAAACAACTGGAACCGGCTGCTCAGATTGTCAACTAAATACACTCCTGGAAATTGAAATAAGAACACCGTGAATTCATTGTCCCAGGAAGGGGAAACTTTATTGACACATTCCTGGGGTCAGATATATCACATGATCACACTGACAGAACCACAGGCACATAGACACAGGCAACAGAGCATGCACAATGTCGGCACTAGTACAGTGTATATCCACCTTTCGCAGCAATGCAGGCTGCTATTCTCCCATGGAGACGATCGTAGAGATGCTGGATGTAGTCCTGTGGAACGGCTTGCCATGCCATTTCCACCTGGCGCCTCAGTTGGACCAGCGTTCGTGCTGGACGTGCAGACTGCGTGAGACGACGCTTCATCCAGTCCCAAACATGCTCAATGGGGGACAGATCCGGAGATCTTGCTGGCCAGGGTAGTTGACTTACACCTTCTAGAGCACGTTGGGTGGCATGGGATACATGCGGACGTGCATTGTCCTGTTGGAACAGCAAGTTCCCTTGCCGGTCTAGGAATGGTAGAACGATGGGTTCGATGACGGTTTGGATGTACCGTGCACTATTCAGTGTCCCCTCGACGATCACCAGTGGTGTACGGCCAGTGTAGGAGATCGCTCCCCACACCATGATGCCGGGTGTTGGCCCTGTGTGCCTCGGTCGTATGCAGTCCTGATTGTGGCGCTCACCTGCACGGCGCCAAACACGCATACGACCATCATTGGCACCAAGGCAGAAGCGACTCTCATCGCTGAAGACGACACGTCTCCATTCGTCCCTCCATTCACGCCTGTCGCGACACCACTGGAGGCGGGCTGCACGATGTTGGGGCGTGAGCGGAAGACGGCCTAACGGTGTGCGGGACCGTAGCCCAGCTTCATGGAGACGGTTGCGAATGGTCCTCGCCGATACCCCAGGAGCAACAGTGTCCCTAATTTGCTGGGAAGTGGCGGTGCGGTCCCCTACGGCACTGCGTAGGATCCTACGGTCTTGGCGTGCATCCGTGCGTCGCTGCGGTCCGGTCCCAGGTCGACGGGCACGTGCACCTTCCGCCGACCACTGGCGACAACATCGATGTACTGTGGAGACTTCACGCCCCACGTGTTGAGCAATTCGGCGGTACGTCCACCCGGCCTCCCGCATGCCCACTATACGCCCTCGCTCAAAGTCCGTCAACTGCACATACGGTTCACGTCCACGCTGTCGCGGCATGCTACCAGTGTTGAAGACTGCGATGGAGCTCCGTATGCCACGGCAAACTGGCTGACAGTGACGGCGGCGGTGCACAAATGCTGCGCAGCTAGCGCCATTCGACGGCCAACACCGCGGTTCCTGGTGTGTCCGCTGTGCCGTGCGTGTGATCATTGCTTGTACAGCCCTCTCGCAGTGTCCGGAGCAAGTATGGTGGGTCTGACACACCGGTGTCAATGTGTTCTTTTTTCCATTTCCAGGAGTGTAGGTTATATAGATGAAGAACTGCTGAGGGCCTATAACACTACCTTAGGGAACTCCAGAAATCAATTCTGTTTTAGTCTATTGTTTACCATCAGTTAACACGAACTGTGACCACCCTGACAGGAAATCACGAATCCAGTCACGTAACTGAGACGATATTCCATAAGCAAGCAATTTCACTAAAAGCCGCTTGTGTGGTACAGAGTCAAAACCCCTCTGGAAATATCCATTGGAAATCTCTTGTCAGTAGCACTAAACACTTCGTGCAAGTAAAGAGCTAGTTGTGTTTCACAAGAACGATATTTTCTAAATCCGTGTTGACTGTGTGTCAATGGACCGTTCTCTTCGAGGTAATTCGTAATGTTCAGACACAATATATGTTCCAAAATCCTGCTGAATATCGACGTTAATGATATGGCCCTGTAATTTAGTGGATTACTCCTACTACCCTTCTTGAATATTGGTGTGACGTGTGCCGCTTTCCAGTCTTTATGTGCGGATCTTTCGTCGAGAGAGCCGTTGTATATGATTGTTAAGTATGGAGCCAATGCATCAGCATACCCTGAAAGGAACCTGATTGGTATACTATGTGGATTGGAAGACTTATTTTTGTTATGTGACTTAAGTTGCTGCAGTACTCCGAGGATATCTACTTTTAAGTTACTCATTGAACAGAAAGTTCGCTATTACTACCTGAAATCTGTTACAGAACAGTCTTTCTTCTCTCTCATTCCAACTACGAAGCCCATATTCTTTCTTTTTCTATTTCATCATCTTCGGCTTGCGACGTGGCGTGTATACCTCAACTACCGTTGCCGTTTTTGGTTTGCTGTAGATTCTGATGAGAACAACCATATCACTCAACTGTTCACAGTAACTCGCTCTCTGCCCTACCTTCCTGCTCATAACAAATCGTACTCCCATTATACCATTTCTACTGCTGTTGATATTACCCTATACTCATCTGGTAAGAAATCCTTGTCTTCTTTCCATTTCACTTCACTGACCCACATTATATCTAGATTGATCCTTAGTGAAAAACAAATGGCTCTGAGCACTATGGGACTTAACATCTATGGTCACCAGTCCCCTAGAACGTAGAATTACTTAAACCTAACTAACCTAAGGACATCACACAACACCCAGTCATCACGAGGCAGAGAAAACCCCTGACCCCGCCGGGAATCTAACCCGGGAACCCCGGCTCGAGAAGCGAGAACGGTACCGCACGACCACGAGATGCGAACGAGCCTTAGTGAAAAGAGTATACTGAGGCACACTTGTATGTGGCACCAGAATAATAATATTAGTAAATTAAAATGAAAGTAGCATACTATAAATGATGAATGTCTCTGATGGGCTCGATAATGCGGATCGCTGACTGTGCGTGTCCGCAGACACAGAGATATTGCTTCATAGTAGTGCTAGAGTAAGAGATAACTTGGCGCACAGTTGTAGGTAGTTGTCTCTGAAGGAAAGACGATGAAGTAGGCAGTTTTAGTGGTGCGCTGTGTAAAGACAGCAAGACTTAGATTAAGGCAGGTACACTATGGGATGAAAAGTATCCGGAGACCCCCAAAAGCAAACGTTTTTCATATTAGGTACATTGTGCTGCCACCTAATTCCAGGTACTCCATATCAGCGACCTCAACAGTCATTAGACATTGTGCGAGAGCAGAAGGGTGTTGTCCGCGGAACTCACGGACTTGGAACGTGGTCAGGTGGTTGGGTGTCACTTGTCTCATACGTCTGTACGCGAGATTTCCACACTCCTAAACATCCCTAGGTTCACTGTTTCCGACGTAATGGTGAAGTGGAAACGTGAAGGAACACGTACAGCACAAAAGTGCAGAGCCCGACCTCGTCTGTTGACTGACTGAGACCGCCGGCAGTTGAAGAAGATCGTAATGTATAATAGGCAGACATCTATCCAGACCATCACACAGGAATTCCAAACTGCATAAGGATCCATTGCAAGTATTGTGATAGTTAGCCGGGAGGTGAGAAAACTTAGATTTCATGGTCGAGCGGCTGCTCATACGCCACACATCACGCCGAATAATTCAAACGATGCCTCGCTTGGTGTAAGGAGCTTAAACAGTGGACGATTGAACAATGAAACAAATGTTGTCTGGAGTGACGAATCTCGGTACACAATGTGGCGATCCGATGGCAGGATGTGGGTATGACGAATGCCCGGTGAACGCCATCTGCCAGCGTTTGTAGTGCCAACAGTAAAATTCGAAGGCGGTGGTGTTATGGTGTGGTCGTGTTTTTCATGGAGGGGGCTTGCACCACTTGTTGTTTTGTGTGGCACTATCACAGCACAATCTTACACTGATATTTTAAGAACCTTCTAGCTTCCCACTGTTGAAGAGCAGTTGGGGGATGGCGATTGCAACTTTCAACACGATCGAACACCTGTTTATAATGCACGGCCTGTGTCGGAGTGATTACACGACAAAAAACATCCCTGTAATGGACTGGTCTGCACACAGTCCTGACCTGAATCCTACAGAACACCTTTGGGATGTTTTGGAACGCCGACTTCGTGCCAGGCCTCAGACTGACATCGGTACCTCTCCGCAGTGCAGCACTCCTTGAAGAATGGGCTGCCATTCCCCAAGAATCCTTCCAGCACCTGACTGAACGTACGCCTGCGAGAGTGGAAGCTGTCATCAAGGCTAAGGGCGGGCCAACACCAAACTGAATTCCAGCATTATCGATGGAGGGCGTCACGAACTTGTAAGTCATTTTCAGCCAAGTGTCCGAATGCTTTTGATCACATAGTGTATGTCAGTATTGTTGGACATGGAAGCAGAAGTCTTCATGCAACAAAAGCAAACATGTTAAATAATTATGATTTCTGTTTTTGCCGGCGCGTTAGTATAGAGGAGTTGGCTGATAATTTGTAATCGTTGAGTAACTCCAGAATTTACGTAAACCGTTTTGATAAAAAGGCAAGTTAGAATTTCGCTTTTGTAATGTTTTAAAATTTATTAACAGATCAATATGTAATTTCATGATTTGTATTTAGGATCTTTTAGGGAAGTTAGATAATACCTGCTATTTAAATCTCATTGTTTGTTAATCAATTGTGAGTAATGTAACTTCAATTTTTAGATTGTTTTTGAAAAGTCAGACTTAACTTGCAATATAATTTTGCTAAAAAGCTCAGTGTTATTAATTCACCGCAATCAGTACCGCCTCCCTGTTCAGGTCATATATTATTTAAAGAAGTTGGATTTTCTAAAATGTTCTCGTTTACCAGCCAAATGGATTTCATGTGTATTTCACGTATTACAGGCAGCAATGCACATTGCTGAGCATATATATATATATATATATATATATATATATATATATATATATATAGGGTACCAGAACATCGCGTTCCACCGTTGCTACATTAGAGGTAAGACAATCTAATTTATTTGTTATGTGCACAGGAACCAAAGTTTTTAGTTTCAAACGGGGTGTTAGGATTCAGTGCTTAAGGGGCTGCATGTATTTTGCAGTGACTGTATTTCTTTATTGGTATTGGGGGTTGCATTACTCAATTGATCGTAAAGTTTTGCTGACAATAACACAGGGTAAGCACATCACTTGCCCTTACAACACGACAATTCGAGTTTTGTATCCATTCCATAGTTCAGACTTCAATCAACGTAATCTTAAAAAGTTTTTTTCAATAAAAGAACGTTACATTAGCATTTCCCTTTTCCAATTTTCTAGCTCTTCTTCCATGTTCACACTTCTAACATTCCACCCCCGGCTCGTAGAACGTTATCATTCCGTTGGTTACACAGGCTTTTGCTCACAGTCAACTCCCCTTTGGCAGTCCCCTGCCGGAGATTGGAATGGGGTACTAGTCTGGAATCTTTTGTCGATGCAGAGGCCATCTTGTTTTTCAATTACAAGGCACTTGTTCTGTGGCTATACACTGTGTGTCTTTATACAGTGGTTTCCACTGCCTTCTGCATACTCATACCGTCGGTCATTGGTGATTCTTCCACCTTTAGGGGTCGTTTTGCCACCCTAAGGGTAAGAGATGCCCTGAACCTGTGTTCAAATGGTTAAAATGGCTCCGAGCACTACGGGACTTAACATCTGAGGTCATCGGTCCCCTAGAACTTAGAACTACTTAAACCTAACTAACCTAAAGACATCACACACATCCATGCCCGAGGTAGGATTCGAACCTGCGACCGTAGCGGTCGCGCGGTTCCAGACTGAAGCGCCTAGAACCGCTCGACCGCACCGGCTGGCGAACCTGTGTTCGCTCCTCCGCCCCCTGACAAAGCATTTGTCTAAATGAGAGTGACTTCTTATGGCGGAAGTTTATTGACGATATAGACTGCTAACAGGGAAATTCACTTGAGCCGTGCGCGGCTCGTGTATGTGCCGTAATTGCTTGACATATTGTCTTGGCGCTACTCCCGTCTCGTTTCTTATTCGATTTGCTGGCGTCACAAAGTTGCTGGCTTGCCTGCCTGTGAGTGGCAGCAGCAGCTCTTATAGATAAGAGCACTGTCGCAATATCTTTGGAGCGACCGTTAGTATTTCCAGATGACGTATGTCGGGAGTTCAGTGGGGGACGGAGCAGCGGAGAGGTCCGGACAGCCATGATTCGCCCGACCGTTGCCGGCACACATGACTTCAGTGGGGACGAACTTGGTTGGTCGTTCGGTCGGAGTTGTTCCACAGTGACTGGTTTTAGTATTGTTCGAGTTGTTTGTGGAAGTGTTTCGCGGAAACGTGTGTAGCTTGTGCGGTTTTGACGGAGCAGTTATTTTAATGCTGTCTGCGTGCTGGATTGAGTTGGTCGGTTCGGACAGAGCAGTGAGGAAGTTTCCACGGTGCAAGGTCAAGCCGGGACCGCTGCTAGCGTGTAGGCGCGGTCGGATTGTGAGGCGCTAGCTGCGAGAGCTACAAAGTTCGTTGCCCACCGAACCTGGACACTGAAGTTCAGTGAACAGTTAACCTGTAATGAAACCTCAACTGACATCTATTCGTTTATTGCTGGTTGTTGCTTCCTGGGCCATTCTGGCTAGCAGCAACGTATGGTGTGTTGGAGTCGGCGAAATTTTGCAGCCGTCTTCCTGTATGGTCTTTAACTATTAAATTGATTGTAACTTATCAGTGAAGTGCACCAGCGGTATTTTCTGCCTTGTGGCCGTTAACTCCCCAGTTTCCTGCCCTGGTCGTTAGCATAGTTTTCCGGCAGTGTGCCTTTCCTCGCCGTGTTGATGCTGTCCGGCACGATGTGTAGTTCGACAGCCTTTTAGTTGTTTGTTCATATTTTTTTCTTAAGAATGGTTATCGTGCCTTGGATGTTCTTACATGCCAATTTGGAAGACGTAGTGCTGCTAGTATCTTCGTCCTCTGCTCATATTTTCCGTTGTCGTACCGTTGGTCGGGCGGAAGGAAATTGATTAGGTTGTTGGTTGATCCTTCAGCCGTCCCTGGATCGGGTTGCCATCCGATTATTTAACCTTACTCTTGGCTGCCTGTCTCACCCCACCTTACGTTAGAGTTACCTCCTCAGGCTGACTCTCGGAACACTTCTGAGCACCACTGCCCTGTTGATTTTAGATTGTGATTTTCATTTTAGTCTGATGTACTGTGTGAGGCCTTAAGCCGTCTATTAATTTAGTTTGTTTTAATTTTAAATAAGGCCTTCAGCCGACTTAAATTAAAAATTTGAAGATTGATTTGTTTAATAATAAAATTTTGGAAGTTTGTTCTATCTGAAATTCTTGTTATCCAGGCCCTAAGTGCTGAGTTGTTCAGTGTGTGGCCTTCAGCCGAGCTTTTACGTGACATGTTTTAAATATAAGGCCTTCAGCTGTCTTAAATTAAAATTTTGAAAATTGATTTGTTCAAAAGTAATGTTTTTTTTTAAAAAAAATTGCTCTGTCTATAATTCTTGTAATCCAGGCATTAATCCCTGAGTTGTTCAGTGTCTTGTGTGTGGCCTTCAGCTGAGTATTTACGTGAAATATTTTTTTTTTTAAATAAGGCCCTCAGCCGCGTGTATTCTTTAAAGCAAATTTTTGTAACTTGTGTTCAGACCTTCAGCCGTTCTTGTTTTTGGTGTGGTTTTGGGCCTTCAGCCCAGGAGGTATCGCAAGTTTTCTTAACTAGGCCTTCAGCAGTATTGTTTTAATTTGACTCTTTAAGTCAATGAGTAATTAAGTTGTTCCTAGGAAAATAAAAGTTGTGTGTTTTGTGCAACTAACAGTAACTGACTATGGCCCCCTCCACAACCATAACCTGATCCGCTCTATCCTGCAAAATCAGATTTCATAACTGACATAAGCGTGTTTGGCAAGACAGATTAATATGTCTTGTGCCTGGGAACGAATGTTACGCAAACGGCGAACTGGTCGGCTCTTTGCGGGGAGATTCTATGAGAAGTGATTGAACGATGGTGAAAGCCCGAGTGACTGACAAGGTTTTGGACCTCGACGCCTTATTACAAAACATGAATGTCGGTGACCTGACCGCTGTCTAAATGAAATCTGCAGCGGATTTGACGACAGAGTGCAGTTCTGTTACCGGCATTCTGAGCATACTGATGAGCACACATCGAGGGACATCGGGCTGCGCAGGAGACGATCCATATGTGTTCCGATGGTAGCCGAACAACATCGTCAGTCGGTATAAGGTCATCGAGACTCAACCGTGGATGAATAGAAGCGTTTAGTCTTGTCTGAAAGATAACAATTTTTTTTTTCATCAGGTCTTGTCGTGGTCGTGCGCGAATACGGACTCATACAGGCGAACGACTTCTCGGAACATCCACTGCGACACCGAGGCGTGTCAGCGGTGGCAGTATTGTGCTATGAGGAACATACACCTGGTCTTCTATGTAGTATATGGTAGTTGCTGAAGGCCCCAAATAAAAATTAACTTTTCGTTTATTTTGAAATCTCAGTTGCACATCTTTTTTATCACTAGTTTCTGTAATATTTCGTCATCTTCCGATGTGAAAAGAAGAAGTAAAAACTGTGTACTTCCTAGTATTTTACAATAAGTAAAGTAATATTGTACGCAGGTGTTGGATTCGCCAAAGTAATGATGCCATGGAGAAAGTAATCATGAGATTACTTTGATAGGCAACTGTGGTTTAAATAGGTAATCTGTGGAGAGAAGTGTGGTGGAGGGGAGAGGGGGGAGGGGCAAGGCTGAATAAAAGGGGATTGAGGGTGAGGAGACTTAAAGTGCGGCAAGAAGGATTTGGATGGGGGGATAAAAGGTAGTGAGACGGAGTGGTAGGGATGATAGTAACGGATTTTCGTTCGGTAAAACACTATAGTAATTTGTGTAAAATATCGCCCTTGACAATGAGATCTACATTAGACGCATACAGAAGGGGATACGCAAATACCTTCCCGAGGGAGGGGGGTAGTTGTGACGTCAGGAAGGATATCCGGCCATCACCTACAGCTAACGTTGCCTCAACCCATGCAACAAGGCCGATCTCGTAGAGAAAGGGGAAAAGACAAAACTTAAAGAAAAGGGTGCAGTTGCAGTAATTATGGAAACGTAATCTTATTCACTCTATAATTTCACACATGATACACTTGGCAGAATTGGAAATTTTGGAAATTTGTCGTAGGTGTTATGGGACCAAACTGCTGAGGTCGTCGGTCCCTAAGCTTACGCACTACTTAATCTAACTTTGGCTAAGGACAACACACACACCCATACCCGAGGGAGCACTCGAACCTCCGACGGGGGGAGGCCGCGCGGACCGTGACAAGGCGCCTCGGACCGCTTGGCTACCCCGCGCTGCTTTCTCGCTATGCCATTGCTTTAGAAATGTTATTTTCTGTCAATGTTTCGCCAGATCAACTATTCAGGGCCTCTCTTATTTTTTATAGCAACAGCTTTCTTCTTTTTCGGGTCCGGTAGCTACATTTTGTTTAATTTACTATCGTGACATCTTTAAACTTCTCCAAATCCGTTTGAAAGTCGGCCTTTTATTGTACCAGATGTTAATACCCAGTCATTCCTTGTCTGTATGATCTATGTATGTCGCATGGCTCTCATAGCTGTTGAGCCTATAGCCAGGGCTGTGCAGTATCAGAACAGAATCCTCCGAATTATTAGCCTACTCTACAGTCATTTCGAGGCTGGGTTCTTCAAGAAGATAATACATGAGCACACTGAAAAAACTTCACTAAGGCCTCCCACCCCCTTACCCCCTGGAGCCAATAATCAACCAACAGGATAGCCTGCGATATCCACCGTCATGTTCCCGATCGAACATTCTTGAGATCAATTTAACGTACAGTGCATCACTGCAGTATTATTTATCACATAGGAGGACAAGCGCCCGGTCGCGGTATTTACGGGCAGTGTGACGTCAGTGGACGGACCCACGTGACATGCAGAAGGCGATGGAGGCGCCCTCCGTGGAGGCGAACTGCAGCCGTAGTAGGATGTCCGGGTATCTCCGACCTTTCCACCAGATCGATACTCAGGCTGGACGCGGAACCCGAATACTGGCGGATACTAAACTGACGGAAGGTATCGTGTTGAGATGGTGACCCGTTTGATGCGGTCTGCCACGAATTCCTCTCTTGTGCCAAACAACCTCTTCGTCTGAGAGATGCACTTGCAACCTACGTCCTCAATTATTTGCTGGATGTATTCCAATCGCTGTCTTCCTCTACCGTTTTTGCTCTCTACAATTTCCCCTAGTAGCATGGAAGTCATTCCCTGACGTCTTAACAGAAGTCTTAGCATCCTGCCCCTTCTCCTGGTCTGTGTTTTCCACATATTCCTTTCATCTGCGCAGAACCTCTTCATTCCTTACCTTATCAGTCCTCATAATTTTCAGTATTCGTAGCACCACTTCTCAAAAACTTCGATTTTCTTCTGTTCCGGTTTTGCCACAGGCCACGTTTCATTACCACACAATGCTATGGTGCAAACATACGCCGGCCGCGGTGGTCTAGCGGTTCTAGGCGCTCAGTTCGGAACCGCGCGACTGCTACGGTCGCAGGTTCGAATCCTGCCTCGGGCATGGATGTGTGTGATATCCTTAGGTTAGTTAGGTTTAAGTAGTTCTAAGTTCTAGGGGACTGATGACCACAGATGTTAAGTCTCATAGTGCTCAGAGCCATTTGAACCATTTTTGCAAACATACATTCTCAGAAATTTCTTCCTCAAATTAAGTCCTGTGTTTGTTTACTCTGTCGTTCTTACTCTTTGCAGCTCTGTCTGGTACCAAGGATGTTATTCCGCGATGTCTTAAAAGACGACATGTCACCTTGTTAGTGTTTTCCATACATTCCTTTCCTCACCCATTCTCCGGAAGACTTCCTCAGTCCTTACCTTATCATTCCAACTAATTTTCAACATTCTTCCGTAGCACCACATCTCAAATGCTTCAGTCCTCTTCTTTTCTGGTTTTTCCACAGTCAACGGTCCCCTACCATACAGTGCTGTGCTCCAAACGTGCATTCTCAGAAATTATGTCTTCAGATTAAGACCTGTGTTTCATACTAGTAGACGTCTCTTGGCCACGAATGCCCTTTTTGCCATTGCTAGTCTGCGTTTTATAGCTTCCTTGCTTCGTCTATCACGAGTTATTTTGGTGCCTAGGAAGCAGAATTCGTTAACTTCACCTTCTTCTTGGTTACCAATCCTGATGTTAGGTTTCTAGCTGTTCTCGTTTCTGTTCCTTCTCATTACTTTCGTTTTTCTTCGGTTTACTCTCAGTCTGTATTCTGTACTCAGTAGCCAATTCATTTCAGTAAATAAATGCAGTAATTCTTCTTCACATTGTCTGAGGATAGCAATGTCATCAGCGAATCTTATCACTAATATCCTTTCACCTTGAATTTTATTCCACTCTGGAACTTTTATTTCCGTCGCTGTCTCTTAAATGCATAGAATGAACAGTAAGGGAGAAAGACTACATCCCTGTCTTGAACCCTTTTTAATCAGAGCACTTCGTTGTTGGCGTTCCACTCTTATAGATCCTTCTTGCCTCGTGTAGGTATTGTATGTTACTCGTCTTTTCCTATAGCTTAAGCCCATTATTCTCAGAATTTCGAGATTGACAAATCCTATGAACGTCATTGTTTAGTATTGCTTCTACTACTAACGGCAACATCAGAGCTGCCCCTCTAGTGCCATTACCTTTCCTGAAGCCAAACTGACCGCCATCTAGCACATCCTCAATTTTCTTTTCCATGCTTCTTACATCGCCCTTGTGAGCAAGTTGGATTCGTGTGTTGTTAAGCTGTTTGTGCGATAACTCTCGCATTTGTCAGCTCTGGCAATCTTCGGCATTGTGTGGTTGATGTTTTTCCGAAAGACAGATGGTATACCACCAGACATACATTCTACACAGCAACGTGAATAGTCGTTTTGTTGACACTTCCAGTACATGACTACATTTCTTTGTTGGTGGTCGAGCGCTAGATGTTAACGCTTTGGGTACAGGAAGATGGAAATACTGTGACAAGCCAGGCGTTCTCCACATAAAGTACCACATCTGTACGCATCTAGCTGTTGCAATGGCCCAGTTTCCTACACGTAGAACTACCCAGTAGCTGAATGGCCAGTTAGGCCTTGGATTCCGAATTTAGCAGGGAAACTCTGACATATGATGAGTTGAGCACTTGCAGGTCGTCAGCCGCCGCAAAATCCTGTGTTTACTGAGTAAGCGTGGCCGACTAGGCGACGGATTCAAAGCGTCGTTGACTGTTTTGCTGCTTCCTTGCAGGAGAAGCTTTACAAGGTTTCGGGTGATAGCTCTGGCGCAAACTTTCTTGTAATATCGTTTGAATGCAACCTGCGCTGACCAACTAGTGTCCTACCGTCGTCGGGCCTGATAATCTTATAGCGGGGCCACACTAGAATGCCGCGAAACTCACATTAGATTTCGTCAATGGTCAGTGGAGTAAATATATCGTTATTCTTTCAACTGCTACATTTAAAGAACCGCGTGGTGATACGCACCTATGGGACCAAACAGCAGAGGTCATCGGTCGCTAGGCTTACATACTACTTAATCTAACTTAAAGTAACTTACGCTAAGGACAACAGACACACTCATGCCCGAGCAAGGACTCGAACGTCCGACGCTGGGAGCCGCGCGAACCGTGGCAAGGCGCCTGAGATCAAACGCGTACGCCTCGCGGCTAAAGAATAGCCGTGCTGTGAAAAAATCCATTTATTACAACAAACATCTGGCAACGTTTCAGGAGAGCTTTGCGTACTGCGAAGCCAAAAACGTGTTCCATCCTTTTAAGAACGACGTTATCTGTTACCACTAATGTTCAGATATTTAGAAAATCTAACGTTTTGTATCCAATATATATATGTCAATTGGATGCTCAACGTTACATTATACATATATATACCCATTCACACGCTAACCCCATCACCATTATGTACAATTTTGGGTTAGATAACTTTGCCTGTTCCGAAACGATTCTGGAGCCAAGAAATTTAAAGCTGATCGCACCATATTCTTCGTTATCGTCCTATCTGTCTTCTACAATTGTATCTGTGGTTATAGCTTTTCCTTGGTATGTGGCTTCGATCCATTTTCAGTAGATGGCCACGCTAGTCCTTTCTGCTCTGTTGGATCTTTCCTGCTATTCCTAGAACACGGAGCGGCCCTTTCATTGTTGCTCTTCTGTTATTCTAATTTTTATCCTGCCAAACGTCTTTGGAGTCTCATTTCTGCCGTTTCAATTTTCCGTAATTGCTTTGGTCGTTAAGATCCACACTTCGAAGCCGTAGAGCAGTACAAATAGGGTCATAGTATTATAATATTTCAGTATTGAATCTCTCCTGATTTTGTTCACTGGTACTCTGTTGATCATATCTAATGTATCTAATACGGATCAATCACAGCTAAATAAAGACGAGGATTGTTGGATGGGAACCGTTGAGGATTGCGGAGAGCAGTTGTAAAAACTATTAAATCAGCGGAAGTTCCAAAGTGATACAAACAGTCCAGCTAGCACACTGTGCATAGGGCAGTAAAAATTTGTACCATGGGCGAGCACCTTCTCACAAACCACACACTTCTATAGCCGAGCTAAGCGACGCTTGAAGTGGTGTAAAGGGCAATGCCAGTGCACAGTAGAAGAGAGGAAGCGAGTGATTTGGTGAATTACGCTGTACCCTGTTGCAGTTCGAGGGAAGATTTAGGGACTGGCAAATCACTGGAGATGATATTACACTACTGGCCATTAAAATTGTTACACCAAGAAGAAATGCAGATGATAAACGGGTATTCATTGGACAAATATATTATACTAGAACTGACATGTGATTACATTTTCACGCAATCTGGGTGCATAGATCCTGAGAAATCAGTACCCAGAACAACCACCTCTGGCCGTAATAACGGCATTTATACGCCTGGGCATTGAGTCAAACAGAGCTTGAATGGCGTGTACAGGTACTGCTGTCCATGCAGCTTCAACACGATACCACAGTTCATCAAGGGTAGTGACTGGCGTATTGTGACGATCCAGTTGCTCGGCCACCATTGACCAGACGTTTTCAGTTGGTGGGAGATCTGGAGAATGTGCTGGCCAGGGCAGCAGTTGAACGTTTTGTGTAATCAGAAAGGCCCGTACAGGACCTGCAACATGCGGTCGTGCACTATCCTGCTGAAATGTAGGGATTCGCAGGGATCGAATGAAGGGTAGAGCCACGGGTGGTAACAAATCTGAACTGTAACGTCCACTGTTCAAAGTGCCGTCAGTGCGAACAAGAGGTGACCGAGACGTTTAACCAGTGGCCTGGTGATACGCCAGTATGGCGATGACGAATACACGCTTCCAATGTGCGTTCACCGCGATGTCGCTAAACAAGGATGTGACTATCATGATGCTCTTAACAGAACCTGGATTGATCCGAAAAAGTGACGTTTTGCCATTCGTGCACCCAGGTTCGTCGTTGAGTATACCATCGCAGGCGTTTCTGTCTGTGATGCAGCGTAAAGGGTAACCGCAGCCGTGGTCTCCGAGCTGATAGCCCATGCTGCTGCAAACGTCGTCGAACGGTTCGTGTAGATGGTTGTTGTCTTGCAAACGTCCCCATCTGTTGGCTCAGGGATCGAGACATGGCTGCACTATCCGTTACAGCCATGCGCATAAGCTGCCTGTCATCTCGACTGCTAGTGATACGAGGCCGTTGGGATCCAGAACGGCGTTCCGTATTACCGTCCTTAACCCACCGATTCCATATTCTGATAACAGTCATTGGATCTCGACCAACACGAACAGCAATATCGCGATACGATAAACCGCAATCGCGATAGGCTACAATACGACCTTTATCAAAGTCGGAAACGTGATGGTACGCATTTCTCCTCCTTATACGAGGCATTACAACAGCGTTTCACCAGGCAACGCTGGTCAACTGCTGTTTGTGTATGACCACGTTTTAGGTGTCGCCACCGGCTCCAACCATGTGTGAGTGCTCTGAAAAGCTAATCATATGTATAACACAGCATTTTCTTTCTGTCGGTTAAATTTCGCGTCTGTAGCACGTCATCCTTTTGGTGTAGCAATTTTAATGGCCAGTACTGTATTATATCAACTCTCAACAGTGACTCATGGAGAAGGTGGTGTCAAAGTATGGGGGTGGTTTCGTGGTTATGGTGTGGTCTACTCATTGCGCTTGAGAAACCGCTAAATGCTGAAGGACTGCGTTTCGCCTACAGTGGAGGATAAGTCCGGAGACGACGATCATGACTATGCACCCTGTCACAAAGCAGCATCTGTGAGTCAAAACATTTGTGAAATGGACTGGCCTGCCTGGAGTCCCGGTCTGTACGCAGTGGAACACCGTTGGATTGACACTGAACGTCGACTTCGTTCCAGACTTCAGTGTGTAGCGCCATTACCTTCCGTAGATTCAGCTCTTGAGGCAGAATGGGGTGCATTCCTCCACAGACATTCAGACACCCCACTGCGGGTATCCACAGCAGAGTTGAGGCTGCCATAAAGGGCAAAAGCTGGGCACACTGCATATTAATGTCCTCTGATAAGTGTCCGGATACTTCTGATCGAACAGTAGAGAGGTCCGTGAAAAACAGACTGTAGAGGATGGTGGATGCACTAATGACGTAGCGATCAATATGTTATCTCTACATACATATACCGCAACCAGTTGTACAGTGCGTGGGGAAGGATGTTTCATGGCAATATTAATGATTTTTGGTCGTATTCCATTCCTATATTGAGCAACAGAAAATGAATTTAAGTGCCTCTGCATGCTCTCTAACTTTCTTTATCTTATGCAAATGAAATGATACACTTTCAAAGACCTTACTGGTCTAATACCAGTAGATTGTGCGCTAGTGAGAGAATAGATCGAGGAGGTAGGAGTGCGGGTGTAATTGATGCAGTTATGTGAACCGCTGTGTCAAGGTGGCTTAGTGATTATTGCATCTGCCTAGTACGCAGACGATCCGGGTTCGACTCCCAGCCTTGGTATAAATTTTCACTCGCCCCTTCAGTTTATATGCATAAAAACTTCTGCATCTTGTTTTCTTGAACATAATGCGATATATGCGGTCGTGGCGATTATATGGTGACACAGTCTTCCTCAAATACAGTTTCTCTCAATTTATCCAACAGACTCCGTAAACATTTCTTCCAACGATTCCCATTTCCCGGACCATTTCTGTTACAGTTTTACCCTCACATCCGAAACCCTTTGGTTGTCATCAGCGGCCCCTTTACAGCACAACGGTACGTCGACGATATTCTACGTCCCGATTAGTTGCCCTTCATGACAAGCCGTCCTAGGCTACCATTTCAGCAAGATAATGCCTGCCCAGACGTGGCGAGAGTTTCTACTGCTTGGCCTGCTTCGGCCAACAAGATAGCCGGACCTTTCGTATTTTCAGAACATTTAGAGCACTATGGGTGAGAGACTGTGACGATCTAACTCGTTAGTGGGACAAAATTTGGCACGATATCCGTCAGAACGACATTCAACAACTGTATCAATCAGTGGCAAGTCTAATATCTGTTTGCATGTGGACCAGAGGAGGACCAACATGTTATTGTCTTGCTCAATTTGTGAAGGTCTTTCTCTACAATAGATTACCCTTTTTTTGTGAAATTGCAATTACTTGTTAGTCTGTACATGAACATCACATCTACCGATTTCCGTCCCATTCGCGTAACTCCTTCGTGATGCCAGACCACCACTCCTAGTTGTCGGGCCGTATGGCAGGCGACACTCAGGTTGGTATCCCACCACTCTTCCGGGCATCTCCAGACACGTATCTGTCTATTTGTATCTTGGAGTGTACTTTGTTATTGCGACCAGTGACACAGGATAGTTTTTATTTTATTTGAGGCCACAGTAATAACGTTGTCTTGTAGGCTGTTGTAAATAATTTTATGTCACCTGGAGATCAGAAGATCGAAATGTAGTAGTGGTCTCTCCAGTCTCTTGTGTACGATTTGCTTTATAGGTGGACTACATTTTCTCTCAACCCTTCGACAAGTGTAAGTCTTCTATTCGCTTTCCGTAATACTGATTTGAAGTGTTCGTCCCTCCTCATATTACTTGTTGGTAATAAACTAAAATGATACAATGCAACGTCCTCACGAAGTTCACTTTTAATCTTTTAAGTGTGTGTTGTCGTTTTCTTCACTTTGTCACAAATATAACATTATATGCATTTCAATTACGCTATCATACATTACAAAAAGAGGAAGATTTGTCTGAGACTTTATGCATTTTCTTACGAGGATCCGATGACGTTGCTTCCCAGTAGACAACAGATTCATCAGTTATTACACTACTGGCAATTAAAATTGCTACACCACGAAGATGACGTGCTACAGACGCGAAATTTAACCGCCAGGAAGAAGATGTTTTGATATGCAAATGATTAGCTTTTCAGAGCATTCACACAAGGTTGATGCCGGTGGCGACACCTACAACGTGCTGACATGAGGGAAGTTTCCAACTGATTTCTCATACACAAACAGCAGTTGACCGGCGTTGCCTGCTGAAACGTTGTTGTGATGCCTCGTGAAAGGAGGATAAATGCGTACGATCACGTTCCCGACTTTGATAAAGGTCGGATTGTAGCCTATCGCGATTACGGTTTATCGTATCGCGACATTGCTGCTCGCGTCGATCGAGATCCAATGACTGTTAGCAGAATATGGAATTGGTGGGTTCAGGAGGGTAATACGGAACGCCGTGCTGGATCACAACGGCCTCGTATCACTAGCAGTCGAGATGAGAGGCATCTTATCCGCATGGCTGTAACGGATCGTGCAGCCACGTCTCGATCCCTGAGTCAACAGATGGGGACGTTTGCAAGACAACAACAATCTGCACGAACAGTTCGACGACGTTTGCAGCAGCATGGACTATCAGCTCGGAGACCATGGCCGCGGTTTCCCTTGACGCTGCATCACAGACAGGAGCGGCTGCGATGGTGTACTGAAAGACGAACCTGGGTGGACGAATGGCAAAACGTCATTTTTTCGGATGAATCTAGGTTCCGTTTACAGCATCATGATGGTCGCATCCGTGTTTGGCGGTGAACGTACATTGGAAGCGTTTATTCGTTATCGACATACTGGCGTCTCACCCGGCGTGATGGTATGGGGTGGGATTGGTTACACGTCTCGGTCACCTCTTGTTCGCATTGACGGCACTTTGAACAGTGGACGTTACATTTCAGATGTGTTACCACACATGGCTCTACCCTTCATTCGATCCCTGCGAAACCCTACATTTCAGCAGGATAATTCACGACCGCATGTTGCAGGTCCTGTATGGGCCTTTCTGGATACAGAAAATGTTCGACTGCTGCCCTGGCCAGCACATTCTCCAAATCTCTCACCAATTGAAAACGTCTGGTCAATGGTGGCCGAGCAACTGGCTCGTCACAATACTCCAGTCACTACTCTTGATTAACTGTGGTATCGTGTTGAAGCTGCATGGGCAGCTGTACCTGTGCACGCCATCCAAGCTCTGTTTGACTCAATGCCCAGGCGTATAAAGGCCGTTATTACGGCCAGAGGTGGTTGTTCTGGGTACTGATTTCTCAAGATCTATGCACCCAGATTGCGTGAAAATGTAATCACATGTCAGTTCTAGAATAATATATTTGTCAAATGAATACCCGTTTATCATCTGCATTTCTTCTTGGTGTAGCAATATTAAAATTACCAGTAGTGTATTCTGATGGTGCTGCTTGTCCTGCCTAGATTTAAGTATATTGAGACCCGAGTACAAGACATGGTAGATGGAAGACAGCAGGGATAGCATTGAACTAATCAAAAGGATTTTATAAAGATGTGAAATACATATCCTCCCACGTAGTTCATACAACGACAGAACAGATTTGGCCATACAGCACGCCTTCAACTAGTGTGTGCCCTCGTCGCGTGTTGCTGTGGTCGTGCGCTACGACCCGTTCCTCGGGGCCACCGCCCAACCGGGGACCCGCGCAGATGTGCCACAAAAACCGGCGGCCACTGGCCCTCAGAGAGCGGCGTGACGCCGCGCCGACAGTGGACCACGACGGTTCCGCGAATTCGGCGCTTGTCCCCGTCCCCGAGTCAAGCAGCGTCTCTACACGCCGCTGTCGGGGACCGCAAGTGGACGGGAGACGCAGCTGTAAGCTCTGCCTGAGCAGCTGCCGGCCACTTTGCACGTACTCTGTTGATAGGCACAGAGATATCTTTTACTTCTTGAGCCAGCTGCTGGGAGGGACTATGTCTTACACCCATACACGTTTTATCGGGCGTTGTACATTGCTTTGCAACGAGGCAGATACAGTAACGCAGGAACTACTTTTTGAAAACGAATAGTAGTGCAAGGGCATGCCGCTAGGTCTCCCAGTCGTGCACAGAAAGCTAGACGTCATATGGCGTGAAATCAGCGTAGCTGTAGCGTCAAATGGGGCTGACCCAGTAACAAAAGGCGGTTGAGGGAATGGGAAAAGATGGTATGTGTGAATCAGCGAGCACTTATGGTGAATTCTGATGGTGTTCATCATTACAACAGGCTCCAGCGACTACATTTAGATGACTTCACACCGGGACAAATCATCTGGATATTGCAAGAAGGACGATGTGTGACGAGTTTAGCGAACGTGTTCGGTGTTGCTCACACCATTGTTTCGCATGCATGGGGAGCGTTCTGAACTACAGGCACCGCTTCCCGAAGGAGACGCGACGGTCCAGCGTGATCACATGACCAGTCACAGAAGGAGATGACCGCTACTCTCTGCAACAGGCAAAAAGGGACCCACGACAAACATCGGGTGCAGTTGCAACCACATTTAACAGGAATACAAGGCATGTAATCTCTCACTCCACGGTGGCACTGCGCCTGCATGGCCGATGACGAGCACATTGTGATCTTTTAAGAGCCTCAAGTCGCGCGGCACTGTCTGTGATGATGCCATGATCGTAGGGACTGGACTCACGAGAAGTGCGGTCGCGAGCTGTTCTCGGATGAGAGGACATTCAGTATGAGTAGTGATTCTTGACGTATACTCATGAGGCGAAAGGTGGGAACATGTAATGCACCCGGAAACATCGAACAACATGTCTTGGTGGTCCAGATGTTCTGGTGTCACAAGGCATAACACTGCATTGGCGTACAACCGCCAAAACATTTGAAACGTCCCCTTAGAAAAATTAATGAATTACTGTGCTGATAAATCTCTTACATTATTTGATGTTCAAACAGCTGAGCAAAACTCAACGTACTCAGACATTTCGCTCTTTACCTGTTCTGATCAACACCAAACTGACACACAATATTTTTAGCGCAACGCGATCTGACTTTCAATAATCCCTACAAAAGAATGGCCCTGACTAACATTAACCTATACCTTTCACAAATCACTTACCTCACAAAAATCTTCGTTACTCGAACTACTGCAATACAGCGAGCGCCACTACTGCCAGCTAAATAAAGATTCAAACTACTGAAGGCACTAACTACTGATAGGCATAGTTAGCAAATGAAAGATTTTGATAGAGAACAAACAATGTACACTCCTGGAAATTGAAATAAGAACACCGTGAATTCATTGTCCCAGTAAGGGGAAACTTTATTGACACATTCCTGGGGTCAGATACATCACATGATCACACTGACAGAACCACAGGCACATAGACACAGGCTACAGAGCATGCACAATGTCGGCACTAGTACAGTGTATATCCACCTTTCGCAGCAATGCAGGCTGCTATTCTCCCATGGAGACGATCGTAGAGATGCTGGATGTAGTCCTGTGGAACGGCTTGCCATGCCATTTCCACCTGGCGCCTCAGTTGGACCAGCGTTCGTGCTGGACGTGCAGACCGCGTGAGACGACGCTTCATCCAGTCCCAAACATGCTCAATGGGGGACAGATCCGGAGATCTTGCTGGCCAGGGTAGTTGACTTACACCTTCTAGAGCACGTTGGGTGGCACGGGATACATGCGGACGTGCATTGTCCTGTTGGAACAGCAAGTTCCCTTGCCGGTCTAGGAATGGTAGAACGATGGGTTCGATGACGGTTTGGATGTACCGTGCACTATTCAGTGTCCCCTCGACGATCACCAGTGGTGTACGGCCAGTGTAGGAGATCGCTCCCCACACCATGATGCCGGGTGTTGGCCCTGTGTGCCACGGTCGTATGCAGTCCTGATTGTGGCGCTCACCTGCACGGCGCCAAACACGCTTACGACCATCATTGGCACCAAGGCAGAAGCGACTCTCATCGCTGAAGACGACACGTCTCCATTCGTCCCTCCATTCACGCCTGTCGCGACACCACTGGAGGCGGGCTGCACGATGTGGGGCGTGAGCGGAAGACGGCCTAACGGTGTGCGGGACCGTAGCCCAGCTTCATGGAGACGGTTGCGAATGGTCCTCGCCGACACCGCAGGAGCACCAGTGTCCCTAATTTGCTGGGAAGTGGCGGTGTGGTCCCCTACGGCACTGCGTAGGATCCTACGGTCTTGGCGTGCATCCGTGCGTCGCTGCGGTCCGGTCCCAGGTCGACGGGCACGTGCACCTTCCACCGACCACTGGCGACAACATCGATGTACTGTGGAGACCTCACGCCCCACGTGTTGAGCAATTCGGCGGTACGTCCACCCGGCCTCCCGCATGCCCACTATACACCCTCGCTCAAAGTCCGTCAACTGCACATACGGTTCACGTCCACGCTGTCGCGGCATGCTACCAGTGTTAAAGACTGCGATGGAGCTCCGTATGCCACGGCAAACTGGCTGACACTGACGGCGGCGGTGCACAAATGCTGCGCAGCTAGCGCCATTCGACGGCCAACACCGCGGTTCCTGGTGTGTCCGCTGTGCCGTGCGTGTGATCATTGCTTGTACAGCCCTCTCGCAGTGTCCGGAGCAAGTATGGTGGGTCTGACACACCGGTGTCAATGTGTTCTTTTTTCCATTTCCAGGAGTGTATTTACCTTAATAGTGTTCAAAAGTCATAATATATATAGCAGTTCATGACATCCATTCTTACAAATGTACTGTTTCTGATGGACACACGTCCAGATCATCCGCTCTCAAAAATCCGCCATCTCACTTCCCCACATCCACCACTGCTGGCGGCTCACCTCCAACTGCGCAACGCTACGCGCTGTTAACAGCCAACTGCCCAACACTACAATAGCCAACAACAATGCAAACACAGCACAGCTCGTGATTTTCATACAGAGCGCTACGTGGCGTTACCAATAAAAAAACCTATACAGCCTTCTTATACATTGAAAACGGTTCCAGGGGTCAGCGTCACTGCGACCCTTACTCCTTCCTCATGTGCTATTTTTCAGGGGTGCATTCGACCCTGATTTCATTTTTTATGAGGTGGAGTACTTCTTGCAACGAGCGATATTCGTCGTATGGACTAACCTCCCCGTCCCTCGAAAGTAAATCCCATCGAACAAGGTTGGGTTGCTGTGTGGAGACGCATTCCAGCACGTCCGCATGGACTAACGGCGTCCGGTAGGGGGAATGGAGCACCTTACCTCAAGAACTCCTCACCATTTTTGTGGTCGGTGTGGGAAAACGCTGGAAGGAATGCCTATTGCAAACTGTGACTCGCCGTCTGTAATGTCCAGCCGAGCATCATAAATTGCGGTTGTAACCTCCCCACTACATTTGTTTCTGTAAGAAATTTAGCCCACCTTTAATCCCCACCCTATAAACAAAATCCAAGTACTACCAAAACTACGCCCCACAAAATGCTGTCCAAATGAAACTCATATGCTAACCTTTAACTAAACAGAAACTAGTACGTACTGAACTGTAACTGATCTCAAAACAATTTATATTAAATGGGCAACTGCAGTAAAACAAGTACCTAGAACTAACCAAAATTTCCATTTACCCCGCGTCTTTACAACATTGTTGCAGATTTCTCGAAAGCACAACAGCAAGCAGACAGCGGCTAAGCTAGATTTCTATTACAAAATAAATGTTCGAACTGTTGCATACCACATGGGGCAATGCGGTAATGCTTAATGATAAAAAGTGCGGTGGTGAGAGTAACTATTCCTATGAAACGATCTTCCACAACAGCGATTTTAGAATGATGTATGCATTCAAAAATACAGAGCAAAGTTTCACGTGATCTTCACACATAACACTGGTCCAGAAAATACTGTTGTTGTTGTGGCTTTCCGTCCAAAGACTGGTTTGATGCAGCTCTCCATGCTTCTCTATCCTGTGCAAGCCTCTTCATCTCCGAGTAACTACTGCATTCTACATCCCTCTTAATCTGCGTACTATATTCATCCCTTGCTCTCCCTCTACGATTTTCACCCCCCACGCTTCTCTCCAGTACTGAATTGGTGATCCCTTGAAGCCTCAGAATGTGTCCTAGCAATCGATCCCTTCTTTTAGTCAAGTTGTACCACAAATTTCTCTTCTTCTCAATTCTATTCAGTACCTCCTTATTAATTGTGTGATCGAACCATGTAATCTTCAGCAACCTTCTGTAGAACCACATTTCAAAAGATTCTCTTCTCTTCTTGTCTAAACTGTTTACCGTCCATGTTTCACCCCCATACAAGGTTACACTCCACATTAATAATTTCAGAAAGGACTTCCTGGCACTTAAATCTATACTCGATGTTAACAAATTTCTCTTCTTCACAAACAGTTTTCTTGACATTGCCAGTCTACATCTTATACCCTCCCTACTTCTACCGTCATTCATTATTATGCTTCCCAAATATCAAAACTCATTTACTACTTTAAGTGTCTCATTCTCTAATCCAATTCAGACAGCATCACCTGATTTGATTCGACTACGTTCCATTATCCTTGTTTTTCTTTTGTTGATGTTCATCTCATATCCTTCTTTGGAGACACTGTCCATTCCGATAAACTGCTCTACCAAGTCCTTTGCTATCTCTAACATAATTTTAGTGTTACCGGAAAACCTCGAAGTTTTTATTTCTTCTCTCTGGGCCTTCATTCCTACTCCAAATTTTTATTTTATTTCCTTTACTACTTGCTCAATATACATATTGAATAACGTCTTGGATATGCTACAACCCTGTTCACTCCCTTCTCAGCACTGCTTCCCTATCGAGCCCCGCGACCCTTGTAACTGCCATCTGGTTTCTGTTCAAATTGCAAATATCCTTTCGCTCCCTGTATTTTACCCCTGCCACCTTCAGAATTTGAAAGAGAGTATTACAGTCAACATTGTCAAAAGCTTCCTGTAAGTCTACAAATACTATAAACGTAGGTTTGGCTTCCTGAAACCTACCTTCTATGAGAAGTCGTAGGTTCATTACTGTCTCGCGTGTTTCTATGATTCTCCGAAATCCTAACTGATCTTCCCACGGTCGCCTTCTATCAGTTTTTCCATTCATCTACAGGATGACACAGAATGACGGGAATGTTTGAAATCAATAGTGGCAGCCTTGGGCAGGTGGCAGCACTGCGGGGTCGTGACGAACAAACACTCTGCAATTTCAGTAATCATGGACCAATGGAACAGACAACAGCGTACATTAGCTATAAAAATGTTTTATAAAACCAGTGATAGTTTGGTAGCGGCACATAGGGAGTTTCGACGTTTTTATAATTTATGACGTCATGATGCCGTTCCGTCGAATCAGGCGATCAAATGTTGGATTAATAACTTTGAAGAGACTGGATCTGCCCTCAAGAAGAAACCAACAGGACGATTAAGAAGTGAGCGTTCTCCAGCAAACATTGGTGTTGTACGCGAGTCTGTCTGATGGAGCCCACGCCATTCAGTTCGTAAGCAAGCAGCAGTGGTTGCAGTGGTTGAAATGTCTCGGGAGAGTGTCTCAGAATTCTTCATCTTAATTTAAAATTTCATCCATACAAACTACACATGTTGCAACAATTGAAGGACAGCGATTACCAATTACGATTAGGATTCTGTCAACAAATAATAACAAAAATAAACAATGACGATGAATTTCTAAACAAGTTGTGGATGTCAGATGAGGCACATTTACATCTCACAGGTTATGTGTATAAACAGAACTACCGTTACTGGGCAAATAGAAATCCTAATGACGTTCATGAGAGTCCTTTACACGCTAGTAAAGTGACAGTATGGTGTGGTGCTTCATCACATGTGATTATCGGACCGTATTTTTTTTGCAAATGAACAAGGAAACACAATTACTGTCAATCCCGATCTAGGTGGAGATGTTACAAACTTTCGTTACACCTGCATTGAACAACTTTCCAAACGTTCAAGAAGCCTGGTTTCAACAGGACGGAGCGACATCACACGCTGCACGGCAGTCAATGGCACATGTGCGAGAGTTGTTTGGCAACCGTGTGATCTCACGATTCGGTACAATTCCCTGGCCCCCTAGATCCCCAGATCTATCAGTTTGTGATTTTTTCTTGTGGGGCTTCTTCAAGAGCAAAGTCTACACAACTCGACCAAGAACCCTCGATGAGTTAAAACAGAGAATTCGGGATGCAATTCACAGTATCCCAGCAGAAGTGCTGCAGCGGTCAATTTGGAATCTCAACAGCAGATTTCACGAATGTATTCGTACAGCAGAACACCATCTAAAGGAAGTAATTTTTAAAAAAAGATAAATTCCATCAATGTTTCGTAAATGGCAAAGTTGTAAGGTTTCAGTTGTTAGGAACGCAATATATTTCCTTCATAACTTCTAGTTTTATTGGATTGTGGAAATGTTCTTGTTTTCCTGTGTTACCCTGTACAAAGGATTCATGTTAGTATTTTGCAGCCGTGACTTATTAATCTGATAGTTCGCTAATTTTCACAACTGTCAGCACTTAATTTCTTTGGAATTGGTATTATTAGTCTTTCAGTGCTTTGTCAAATTCTTCACGCAGTATCATCAAGTAGTCTCCCTTGATAGACCTTCCGTCTTCCTGCTTTTCCTTCTTTGTTTAGAACTGGCATACCATCCGAGCTCTTGATATTCTTAGAGGTGGTTCTCTTTTCTCCGAACGTCTGTTTAATTTTGCTGTGGGCAGTAACTATCTTACCACTAGTGATATATGCCTCTACATCCTTACATTTGTCCTCTAGCCATCCATGCTTCGCCATTTCGCACTTTCTGTCGATCTCATTTTTGAGACGTTTGTATTCCCTTTCACCAGCTATCAGTTCAATATCTCTTGTGTTACACAAGGAATTCTACTAGCGCTCTTCTTTTTACCTACTTGATCCTCTGCTGCCCTCACTGTTTCATCTCTCAAAGCTATCCTTCTTCTACTGTATTCCTTTCCTCTGTTCTTGTTAATCGTTCCCAAATACTACTTCTGAAACCGTCTAGAACCTCTAGTTCTTTCAGTTTATCCCGGTCTCATCATCTTAAATTCCTGCCTTTTTGCAATTTGCAGTTCATAACCAATGAATTGTGATCAGAGCGCACATCTGCCCCTGGAAATGTCTTACAATTTAAAATTTGATTCCTAAATCTCTGTCTAACCACTATATAATCAATCTGAAACCTTCCGGTGTCTCCAAATCTCTTGCATGTCTACAACCTTCTCTCATGACCCTTAAACTGATAGCTATGATTAAATTATGCTCTGTGCCGAATTCCACCAGGCGGCTTCCTGTTTCATTCCTTTCCCTCAGTCCATATTCAACTACTACTTTTTCTTCTCTTCCTTTTCCTACTACCGCATTCCAGTCTCCGATGACTATTAAATTTTCAGCTCCCTTATTATCTCATCATACATTTCCTCAATCTCCTAATCATCTGCGGAGCTGGTTAGTATATAAACTTGTACTACTGTGGTGGGTGTGGGCTTAGTGTCTATCTTGGCTACAATAATACGTTCACTATGCTGTTGATAGTAGCTTATCAGCGTTCCTATTTTTTTACTCGTTATTAAATCTACGCCTGCATTACCCCTATTTGATTTTGTATTTATAACGCTGTATTCATTTGACGAGAAGTCCTGTTGCTCCTGCCACGGAACTTCACTAATGCCCACTATATCTAACTTTAATCTATCCAGTTCCCCTTTTAAGTTTTGTAACTTACCTGCTCGATCAAGGTATCTGACATTCCACGTTCCGATGCGTAGAACGCCAGTTTTTTTTCTCCTGATAACGACGTCCTCTTGAGTAGTCCCCGCCTGGAGATCCGAATGGGGGACTATTTTACATCTGAAATATTTTGCCTAAGAGGAGGCCATCATCATGTAACCATACAGTAGAGCTGCATGCCCTCGGGAAAAATTACGGCTGTAGTTTCCCCTTGCTTTCAGCTGTTCGCAGTACCAGCAGAGCAAGACAGTTTTTGTTTATGTTACAAGGCCAGGTCAATCAATGACCCAGGCGTTTGTCTGATCTTACAACAGATAACGCCAGACAACCCCCCCCTCCCCCCCCCCCCCCCCCCGTTGTGGTTGCACCGTCTGTACGGCTATCTGTATCGCTGAGGCACGCAAGCCTCCCCACCAACGGAAACGTCCATGATTCATGGGAGCTGCGTACTTAGGGAAATGGGGTGGTCTTTCTCTCAGCTCCGAGCTAGGGAACGAAGTTAACTAGCTGCCAGTAATAATTTGTACAAATTGGGTGCGCAGTGCTACAGTCTTACCTCAAACTACTTCAAAAAATAGCTTTAATCAAAATTTATATTCCTTTCGCCTTTCAGTTTATACATCATATTCATCCTTTCTGTCTTTTACAATAACTCTTTCTTCATCTAACACCCTCAAAAGTCAACACAGCATTACTAAATTCGTCCATCGCGTACCACGCTTCAACTAATAATGTATCAGACTGCGCAGAGAAATACGGTGCCAGTATAAGACCAAAGACTGTTTAACAGTAGTGTAGCTAGCCCTCTCTCTGATGTGCACATCGATAATTGTACAAAGCTCAAAATGACATGAGCACCTTACACGGTGACTTCATTGTAATTATTGGCTTTAAGTAATAGTGTCTTTTATATTCTCCTCATTCTTTCCGTTACCTTCTGCACTACACTGTAGCAGTTCTTTCTACGTATGGCCCATGTGTGAACAAGTTGTATTACTTCGCAATTACACGTCATGTAAAACGTTCTTTAGTCCTTAAATTTGTTTTCACATCAGTGTACCTACAGTGATGAGCAGAACATAATGACCACTGCCCACATCGAGACTGAAGGCCGCCTGATGGCGTTCCGTGATATGATAAAGAAGGTATACTAGCGGAGGAGGAACGAACGGGGAATCATTCAGTGACGCTACTGGCTGCAAACTGGGAAATCTACTGACATAAGTGACTTTGACAAACTGCACATTGTTGAGACCCAGAGGTTACGAACGACCATTTTGGAATCGGTGTAGCTGATCGGCTTTCGCATGCTGCTCTTGTGGGCATCTATTAAAAGCGGCTGAAGATGATGAAACCACGACTAGGAGTCGAGTCGTCCACCCTAATAATAGAATGCGGTTATCGGAAGCCTGGCAGCTCTGTGAAGTAGGATGGATGCTGATGTACGGCAGATTTGAGACAAAATGCGGTGCTGGTGCTGGCGCACTATTCAATATGAGGCTCCCCTGCCGACGGGTGTTTCCATGGTTGACACAACGACATCGTCAGTTACCATTGTTGTGGGCACAGATTCATCGACGTTTGACCATGGATCGATGGTAGTTTATAGCTTAGTCAGATGAATCATGCTACACAAGGTCGAGGGTCGTTTTCGCGATAAAGTGTAATCCAGAGGGGAGGCTTCACGAAATATGCTCTGCGCCACGGCTGCAGGAGGGGCTGGTTGTGTTATGCTCACGGGGACATTCATCCGGTCTTCCATGGAACTTTAGGTAGCAATCTAAGATGCCATGAGATATGTGGACTACGTGAAATTGCAGACTACTGAATCTTTTCATGCTTGATGTCTTCTTTGACGGTGATGGCACCTTCCAGGGAAAGACTGTCCGTGTCACAAGGCCAGAATCGTGCTACACTGGTTTGTGTAGCATGACAGGGAACAAACGGTGATGTCTTGGCCACCATATTCGCCGTGATGGAAGTTACCTGGGACGCTATCGGGAAGCAGTTCGGCGTCCACAGACCACCAGCCCGTACTTTACGGGAATTGCGCGTTGTGTTCGTAGTATCGGGGTCAGATAACTCCGAAAACTTATCAAGGCTTGTCGAATCCATACCACTCAAAACCGCTGTTGTAATGTGTTAAAAAGTGGACCAAAACATTATTTAGCAGGCGGTCATAATGTTTTGGTTGAAAAGTGTATCTGCTGTTGCTGCTGTGATTCTCAAACCGAATATTGGTTTGATGCAGCTTTCCACGCTAGTATATCTTTTCCTTTCTAACTACTTCAGCCTGCATGCACTTGAACTTCTTTAATGTACTCAAGCCTCACCACAAATCCCTCCCTTGCCACATTACGCATTTCTTGACGCTCTTCTGTCAACCTATACCTGGTTGCAGCTAAATTGTGCCATAAAAGCCCTGTCTTCCCAATAAGATTCAGTACTTATTCATTACTAACTTGATCTACCCACGTAATCCTCAGCCTTCGTCTGCGGCACTAGCGGTCTAAAGTTTCTATTCTCTCTCTGTGTGTTTTATTGATCGTCCACGTTTTCGTTTTATACGAGGCTACACTTCATACAGCCAGTTTTGTTAGTTGTTAACGTATCTCACTTCTTCAGAAATATGTTTCTTCCTATGGCCAGACTGTATTTTACGTCCTCTTTTCTTCTACCACAGTTAGTTATTTTGCTGCCCAAATAGTAAAACCTTACTACTATTTTTGGTTTCTTATTTCATAACCTCATTTCTTCAGAGTCAACGCATTTAATTCGACCGAATTTCATTAGCCCTGTTTTATTCTTCATCTTACAACCTCTTTTCAAGTTGCTATCCGTTCCACTTAACCTAAAGTTATTATTTCTTATTCCTGAATTTTAAATGCTTTTCAGATTTCTTCTTGGTTTCGTTTGGTAGTTTCTCGAAGAAAAGGCTATGTAATGTGATATATAATCTTAAATCTTGCCTCAGTCCCTTCTCTTATAATGCTATCTTTGATGTTCTTCAACTATTGTTATTGCCGTCTGATTCCTATACAAAGAGTAAATAACCTTTCCTTCCCAGTATTTTATTCCTAACGTTTTCAGAACTTCTAAGAGTGTATGAGTTTTAAAAGTTCTTTATCTAAACCTACATGTGCTGTGAATGTAAAATTGGTGTTTATGAGACAGAGCGGATCGACACAAGGTTTCGATACCGGGTCCTCTAGCGGCACTTCAATATGACACAAGCTGAAAAATTCTAGCAGTTGTCACCGAAATTTACGATAGAAACTTGTATATAAGAGCTCTGAAGTGACATCTGAAGCCTGGACTTGAGGCTATCAAGATGCAGGACGAACTAAACATACAAAAATAATATTTCGTGCACGAAACATGTAACCATAAAGTTCAACTCACACCTTCGTATTGGGAGTTCTGTACTTTTTACATAAATGTTGTAATAAAGTTGCAAAAATTAGAGACACTTGTAACGGTTCTCTTAAATTTTGCCGTAACACTTTCCCTCAAAGCTTTCAAATAGGATACAATACATTTGGAACGTACAAATACGGATGCCTTCGAGCTCTTACGGAGCAAATAAAGATATAGAGGGGCGAGCATCACTAGGATCAGACAAGAAGCCTCTCATTGGCGAAAAAAATAGGGGAAAATTCAAATTTTATTATAGAATCTATTATATTGTCATATTTATTACTAAATAAGATTGTAATACACGATGCCCTCTTTGTCTTTCGGCCTTTCATTCCATGTTATAAAAGAAATAGAGCGTAAGTTCGTCTTTTGCGACTGTAGTAAGTATCTTATTAACACCATATGCTCTCCTTTTCATTCTGAAGTATCTTCAGTGACTATTCAAGCTTCACGTCGTTTTTATAAATAAGTGTTAGATTTTTGTACAGAAAAGTTTGATTGATACGAAATATACACATCTCGTCTACTTTGTACCAAAAACAGAAAATGGGGAGATGGCAGTAGACCTGCACAACATACAAAAAGGTAATATACTTCGTGTCTGTGAAGGAGCTGTGTACAAAAATCCAACAAATACTTGTAGAAAAATGTTAAGAATGAATGACCATTTTAAAATAAAGCAATACGCGTATGGCATTGATAAGACTGTTATTACGGTGACAAAACATGGTATTCACGTATGTGATGGTAATATTTTACTTTAGACAAAGAAAGCAAACATTAAATTTTAGTACTGTTCTGATCCACGAGAGTAAATAATTGGTCCAGTTCAGACAATGAAACATCAACAGCTGCCAGAAATTGATTCATTAACCCTACGTTACTAAACCATCGTAAAATTTACGATTGCACTTGGTACCTCTTTGCGGTTGACACCAGTCTCGACATATGATCGGCACCCGCTCTTGATATCCTACATGGCAACTATTGTTGTTAACAATGGCTGAATTATTTATTGCCTGACTCCAGCTGTTTGCTGACACTGGTGCTGTTGTAAATGCCAATCTTCGGTAGTGATGTCCCTGTTTTCTAATAACTGTTGCATTTGCTTTATCGTTTAGAATTTATTATGATACATTAGGTAAAATATCAAGCAGTCACAGTTAGAAGAAGATTGGTCTATATCATAATGGCCTTCTTCAGCTCTAATCACATCTTTCTCAAGCAAAATTAGCACAACATAGATTAGGCGCTTAGGGTTTGCTTCGAGATATTCACGTGATCAGCAGCAGCAGCAGAACCTAAAACAACCTCAAGGGAGATATGTATGCCCATTTTGTCTTTCGAACAAACTGTAAGTAGGCTGTTTATGTTTTCTTATTGGCAACGTTACGTAGCGCTCTGTATGAAAATTACTGGCTGTGCTGTGTGCAGTCTGTGGCTAGTTTGCATTGTTGTCTGCCATTGTAGTGGCCGGCCGGTGTGGCCGTGCGGTTAAAGGCGCTTCAGTCTGGATCCGCGTGACCGCTACGGTCGCAGGTTCGAATCCTGCCTCGGGCATGTATGTGTGTGATGTCCTTAGGTTAGTTACGTTTAATTAGTTCTAAGTTCTAGGCGACTGATGACCTCAGAAGTTAAGTCGCATAGTGCTCAGAGCCAGCCATTGTAGTGTTGGGCAGCTGGATGCGAACAGCGCGTAGCGTTGCGCAGTTGGAGGTGAGCCGCCAGCAGTGGTGGATGTGGGGAGAGGAATGGCGGAGTTATGAAATTTGTAAGACTGGATGTCATGAACTGCTATGTATATTATGATTTTTCAACACTATTAAGGTAAATACATTGTTTGTTCTCTATTAAAATCTTTCATTTGCTAACTATGCCCAATAGTAGTTAGTGCCTTCCGTAGTTTGAATCTTTAATTTAGCTGGCAGTAGTGGCGCTCGCTGTATTGCAGTAGTTCGAGTAACGAAGATTTCTGTGAGATAAGTGATTTGTGAAAGGTATAGGTTAATGTTAGTCAGGGCCATTCTTTTTTAGGGATTATTGAAAGTCAGATTGCGTTGCGCTAAAACATATTGTGTGTCAGTTTAAACTCAGTCATGTATAATTTTTCTATGGGGACGTTTCATAAAACGAAGACTGACGACGATGTTTTGTGACCACCGCTGGGGAACAGTCTGTGCAGAACACTGAGCTAAGTCCTGCTTAGATTGTAATAACAGTGTCTGAATCAGGAAACACTCTTTTTTCGTTTAATGAACTCTTGAAGCTATTATAATTGTAATAATTTGTAACAAGTGCAGAACACAAATTACGAATTCTTTTCCAATAACATTTTATGCATTAAAATCATCGTTGTAGGATATAAAATAGGATATTTTGTGCTTACTTTGTATTTAACCATCGAAGATCTAATAACTGCAGTTAACTTGTGAATTCCTTTGATTAAAATTTGGAGTAGTAAAATTTACGATGGTTTAATAGCAATACAACATTTTCCCTCTTTAGTGCTCTAGGGCTAATCACGCAGTCATAACTATTTACGTGACCACAAAGTCAAGTCTTCAGGTGAAAAACAGGTGAACCTTAAATTGTGATTAGGTATCCATGAGGGTAAATACTAGACGACCTCTATCTTCCTGCAGAAACTCGCGCATAAAGAACGCGCCCGTCGCCAGTAAAATGACAGAGGACATGAAGTAAGGCGAAACGCAGCAAGTGAAATGACCAAACAACAGGTGAAGCGGCTCGGGCATCCGCACAACACGGAGTCAGCAATGGCCGCCGTGCTCTGACAGTCGTCGCACTGCACGTGTGGGTACCTGCCTCGCTGCAACAAGCCGGATTTCCTGAATCAAGGAATGGCTCTAAGCACTGTGGGATTTAACATCTGAGGTCATCAGTCCCCTAGACTTACAACTACTTAAACCTAACTACCCTAAGGACATCACATACATCCATGCCCGAGGTAGGATTCGAACCTGCGACCGTAGCAGCAGTGCGGTTCCGGACTGAAGCGCCTAGAACCGCTCGGCCACAGAGGCCGGACCTGAATCAAGGTATTTCACTTGGTTCACATTGGGTCAGAATACGAAAACAGTGGCCATAAATTAAAAAAAAGTCCATGTTCGGCATGAAGAGGTTTCGTTTAATAGGTTGACTAGAGTAATGTAGGGAGTTTTGAATCCCGCTCTTAGAAGGGGTCAGCTGATTCTTCCGAAGACTGCATTTGGTTCGGATGAAATATTTTTGTTCAGCGAAATCAGACAATTTTCTTTTAAATGGAGGCTATCCCAGAAGTTATGTACTTAATTAATAACACTTATTTCTTTATTTAATCATTAATAAAATAACTAACAATTAGTTAACTACTTGCCGGAATTTTTTTTTATGTGCACCGTACCCTTCTGACTGGAGGAATGGAAACAGCTGGCCGATGTGGCCGATTGGTTCTAGGCGCTTCAGAATTGGAACCGCTTGACCGCTACGGTCGCAGGTTCGAATCCTGCCTCGGGCATGGTTGGTTGGTTGGTTGTTTTGGGGAAGCAGACCAGACAGCGAGGTCATCGGTCTCATCGGATTAGGGAAGGATGGGGAAGGAAGTCGGCCGTGCCCTTTCAGAGGAACCATCCCGGCATTTACCTGGAGTGATTTAGGGAAATCACGCAAAACCTAAATCAGGATGGCCGGACGCGGGATTGAACCGTCGTCCTCCCGAATGCGAGTCCAGTGTCTAACCACTGCTGCCTCGGGCATGGATGTGTGTGATGTCCTTAGGTTAGTTAGGCTTAAGTAGTTCTAAGTTCTAGGGGACCGATGACCTCAGATGTCAAGTCCCATAGTGCTCAGAGCAATTTGAACCATTTGAATGGAATAAAAAAAAAATTATAAAACGTGAGCGAAAAAAAGAGATAAGTATTAGATTCCATGGCATTCCACCTTCTCTTTCATTATGTCCTTAAGTATGTATTGCAATTTTCGCGAATCACCCTTAAAAACCAGCTGCTAGCCGCAACTCCAGCTTTGAGCCATTTTTAAGCAACAGCTGCAAAATCCCGTTTTTTACACAAAGAAAACCAATTGAAAAATTTACTAAAATTCAAAGAAAATGCACAATCGTACAGATGTTATTTCTATAACATTGATAATAAGCTGTTACGAAATAAAAATGTAATTACTAAATATAAACATATATTTCATACTAATTTGTGCCGTTGCTCTAAAATCATAATCGTACGGATATTCAAGCATGCAGTGTATTTCATGCCAGTATGGCGAGTGTTGCACGTAGCCTTCGTGGTGTTTCAGTTTTAATGGCCAGCAGTCTATCATTCAGCTCTTGAGAAATGTACCCTATTAGATCTATTCATAAGGAGAAAGTTTCCTACCCGGAGAGCACTTCTGATATTCTTTAGGAACGCCCTTACGACGTTATATGGCAGTATAGCACATCCCGACTGCTTCACAGCTGGGGTTTCAGCTATTTGTTGCCCATTTACCGAGGTCCTTGCTTTCATGGAGAGAGTGCGGTTAATAAATAGGGAACGCGCTTTCATACAGATTGGTGTCTAGAGAATGAGATTCTTTTAAAGAGTTGCGGTCTTTTTTGATGGTATAAATATTATGCGTAGCTCAGTGAAGAGCCCAACGACAAATTCTATGACTGTAGGTGATATCACGATTTGCTTCACCGGCTCCAATCTCGCAACCAAAATAAATTAAAGTGATCGGTACAGACACTGGAGGAGTAGTCAGGAAGGACGAATTTCGCCTTTTCTACGGAACGGATTTTTTTCTGGTCCCGGCTAAAATATATAATACTGTCTGTAAGTACATTAAATGCCAATTTCTAGTAATAGCAAATTTATTTTGCATTACCCTTGTTCTTCAATTATCCAAATTATTCGTGCAGTCTCAGGTCTCCATCAACGAAGTTAATCGGATACTTACTGTGTTCAACCACTCCTGTTTTTATGCAGTTAATATCTCCTTTGCAGTTGTTTTACTTTCGACGAAGTTCGTCATTCTTCATAATGTTGACACAGAGACCTGAGGATTTCGCGCTGCTAGTAAATGATGTAACTACGCCTCACGACGTCTTCTCTTTCAATCTCTTCCTTCATTTCAATGGAAAAATTCAGGGTTCATAAAAAAGATGCTTCTCTCAGATCGTTATCTCATTCTGCTATATACAGGGTGGTCCATTGATCGTGACTGCACCAAATTCCTCACGAAATAAGCGTCAAACGAAAAAACTACATAGAACGAAAATTGTCTAGCTTGAAGGGGGAAACAAGGTGGCGCTATGATTGGCCCGCTAGATAGCGCTGTCATAGCTCAAACGGATATCAACTGAGTTTTTTTAAATAGGAACCCCCATTTTTATTACATATTCGTGTAGTACGTAAAGAAATATGAATGTTATAGTTGGACCACTTTTTTCGCTTTGTGATAGATGGTGCTGTAATAGTCACAAACAAATGGCTCACAATTTTAGACGAACAGTTGGTAACAGGTAGGTTTTTTAAATTAAAATACAGAACGTAGGTACGTTTGAACATTTTACTTCGGTTGTTGCAATGTGATACATGTACATTTGTGAACTTATCATTTCTGAGAACGCATGCTGTTATAGCGTGATTACCTGTAAATACCACATTAATGCAATAAATGCTCAAAATGATGTCCGTCAACCTCAATGTATTTGCCAATACGTGTAACGACATTCCTCTCAACAGCGAGTAGTTCGCCTTCCGTAATGTTCGCACATGCATTGACAATACGCTGACGCTTGTTGTCAGGTGTTGTCGGTGGATCACTATAGCAAATATCCTTCAACTTTCCCCACAGAAAGAAATCCGTGGATGTCAGATCCGGTGAACGTGCGGGCCATGGTATGGTGCTTCGACGACCAATCCACCTGTCATGAGACATGCTATTCAATACCGCTTCAACCATTCGCGGGTTATGTGCTGGACATCCACATGTTGGAAGTACTTCGCCATTCTGTCATGCAGTGAAACATCTTGTAGTAACATCGGTAGAACATTACGTAGGAAATCAGCATACATTGCACCATTTAGATTACCATCGATAAAATGGAGGCCAATTAACCTTCCTCCCACAATGCCACACCATACATTATCCCGCAATGGTCGCTGATGTTCCACATGTCGGAGCCATCGCGAATTTACTGTTGCCTAATAGTGCATATTATGCCGGTTTACGTTACCGCTGTTGGTGAATGACGCTTCGTCGCTAAATAAAACGCGTGTAAAAAATCTGTCATCGTCACGTAATTTCTCTTGTCCCCAGTGGCAGAACTGTACATGACGTTCAAAGTCGTCGCCATGCAATTCCTGGTGCATAGAAATATGGTACGGGTGCAATCGATGTTGATGTAGCATTTTCAACACCGACGTTTTTGAGATTACCGATTCTCGCGCAATTTGTCTGCTACTGATGTGCGGATTAGCCGCGACAGCAGTTACAACACCTACTTGGGCATCATCATTTGTTGCAGGTCGTGATTGCAGTTTCACATGTGGCTGAACACTTCCTGTTTCCTTAAATAACGTAACTATCCGGCGAACGTTCCGGACACTTGGATGATGTCGTCCAGGATACCGAGCAGCATACATAGCACACGCCCGTTGGCCATTTGATCACCATAGCTATACATCAACACGATATCGACCTTTTCCGCAATTGGTAAACGGTCCATTTTAGCACGGGTAATGCACCACGAAACAAATACCGTCTGCACTGGCGGAATGTTACGTGATAGCACGTACTTATACGTTTGTGACTATTACAGCGCCATCTGTCACAAAGCGAAAAAAGTGGTCCAACTAAAACATTCATATTTCTTTACGTACTGCACGAATATGTAATAACAATGGGGCTTCCTATTTTAAAAAAACGCAGTTGATATCTGTTTGACCTATGGCAGCGCCATCTAGCGGGCCAACCATAGCGCCATCTGGTTTCCCCCTTCAAGGTAGACGAGTTTCGTTCTTTGTGGTTTTTCCGTTTGATGCTTATTTCGTGAGATATTTGGCCCAGCCACTATCAATGGACCACACTGTATAGTCACTTCATTCACTGAAGAAATATAAAGTAATATTTCCTCTCAAGCTTAAATATGTACTCGCAGTAACACTAATACTTGGTTGCATTCTTCAAGGGCATTTATAAAAGACCTACACGCATCCTCTTCCAGAACATTCGCTCCTTCCGCTCCAACAAATAACTCCTCATGCACACCCTCTCCCACCAACAGTTCGACACCTTCCTCTTGAACGAAACCTTTCTCCAGCCCCACCATTCTATCCGCACCTCCCCCTATATCCTCCACCGCACTGATGCTCCTGGTCCTCGTGCGCAGGGTGGAGTCGCGATTGGCCACCTTAAGCATATCCCCGTCCGGCCACAACCTCTCCTCAATGACCCCACTGAACACCTTATCCTTAGCGTCTTCTTCCCCTCCCTCACCATTACCTGTGCCACCATCTATGTCCGCTCCACTGCTCCTCTTCCTTATGACTTCATCTCACACATTGACCACACCTTCTCCACCTATGTGATTGCCGCCGACCTCAACATCCATAGCCGCACTCCTGCTGCCCTTCGGCGGTGGCATCAGTTCCTCTCCACAATCCAGGGTGACCTTGTTCCCATTCCCCAGCACACCCGACCCGAAAGTAACACCACCCCCGATGTTGTCATTGCCTCCGCCAACCTCCTTGGCCGTATCACTGTCGCCGTCCTTGACCCCACAGGTAGCGATCACCTCCCTGTCCTTCTCACCATAACGTCTGCAAACCGCCCCCCTCCGGCTCCGCAACCTGCACCCCCTCCCAAGGTCGTCCATGACTATCACCGTGCCAACTGGGATGCCTACCGGGACTCCATCTCCACCCAGGTCGAAAGCCACCCTCTTACCTATCGCCATCCTGACGACATCATCCGCGCCTCGTCCTTCCTTCAGACGGTAATTACTGACGCCGTGGAGGCCCATGTTCCTACTAAAACCATCCACCCACACCGTCCCACTCTCCCTCCGCGGGCTGTCCTCCTCCTCCTCCGTGAATCCCGCCGCCTCTATCGCTCCTTCCTCCGCACTCGTGACAGGGATACACTCCAACGCCACCGGCAAATACAGCGACACGTACGGAACCTTATTACAGCAACGAAACGCCGGGACTGGCGCCAGACCTGCACACGACTCAATGCCACCCTCCCTATCAACTCCTCCAAGTACTGGTCTGCCTTCCATCGTCTTACTGGTTCCCTTTCCGCTCCCCACTACCCCCTTCTCCATAACGATCGCCCCCTTCCAGACAACCTCAGTAAGGCCAACCACTTCGCTTCCCACCTTTCCGAGGTCTTCTCCATCCCCGATGATCCCCACTTTGATTATTCTCTTTTCCCCACCGTCATGGAACGTGCTGATACCTCAGTCGCTCCACTTGCTCCTAGTCTCCAGTACTTGGGGCAGTTGCCCCCTTCCGATGTCAACACTCCCATCACAGCACAAGACATTAAACTTCTCCTCCAGTCCAAACGCAACACGGCCCCTGGTCACGACTGTGTCACCTACCGTCACCTTCGAGAAAGCCCCTATTCCTTCCTAACTGTCCTCGCCCATCTCTATAATGTCATCCTCTCTACTGGTTTCTACCCTGACCTGTGGAAGACCTCCCGCGTCCTCCTCTTCCTCAAACCCAACAAACCCCCATCTGCCGCCTCTTCCTATCGTCCCATCTGCCTCACCTCCGTCTTCAGTAAGGTCCTTGAATCCATCCTCTCCCACCGTATCCATCGGCACCTTGCTCAACACCACCTCCTCCCCCTTACCCAGTGTGGCTTCCGACCCTCCTCTGCTGACGACCAACTCCTCAACTTTGTTCACCTTCTGTCCCTCCAGCTCAACTCCCGTCGCTCCACCATTTTTGTTTCCCTTGACCTCCAAAATGCCTATGACCGTGTATGGCATCCCGGTCTCCTCTTTAAACTCCAAACCTACGCCCTGCCTATCAATTTTGTCCGTCTGGTCGCTTCCTTCCTCTCGCACCGTCCTTCCTATGTCACCCTCCACAACACCAACTCCCGTATCTTTTATCCCACGGCTGGCGTCCCCCAGGGTTCTGTCCTCTCCCCTCTCCTTTATCTCTTGTATACAGCTGATATGCCCAAGCCACCCCCACCAGTTCACCTTCTCCAATATGCTGATGACACCGCCTTCCTGGCTCTCTATCCTACCCTTCAACGGTCTCAACGTACCCTCCAAACCCACCTTAACCAGTTCACCACTTGGTGTAACCAGTGGCTCCTCCGTCTCAACCCCTCCAAAACCCAGGCAATCATCATAGGCCGTACCACTCGCTCCTTTCGCCTCCAAGATTTCTACCTCACCCTTTATGGTCGTCCTATCCAACTCACCCCCACCCTGAAATACCTTGGCCTCACCCTTGACCGACACCTCACCTGGGCCCCTCATCTCCTGACCATCCAGCAGAAAGCCCATTCCCGCCTCCGCCTGCTGAAACCCCTGTCCGGCCGGACATGGGGATTGCATCCTTCTGCCATCCTCCACACCTACAAATCCCTCATCCGTCCTATCCTCTGTTATGCCAGCGTCGCCTGGATCTCCGCCCCCACCCGCTTTTACAAGGCTCTCCAAATCCTTGAACGCCATGCGCTCCGCCTTGCCTTCCGTATCCGCCTTCCTTCCCCCACACGGCTCCTGTATGAACTGATCCCCTTCCCCCACCTCCTCTTGTTCCTCCAACATCTCCGCATCCTTTACATTGTTCGCAGGGTTGATCCCCCCCACCCTCTGGTTTCCTCCTTCCTCTCCACCCCTCGCCCGTTGCCGCGCCTCTATTGCTGTATCCCTCCCTCTCACCACCCCCACACCCTCCATCTCCTTCATCAGGGCAATTTCCAACGCCTCCCCCTCCCGGATGACGAACTTCGCCGTGACATATACCCTTCCTTCCAACTATAACCCGGCCTTGTTCCCCCCCCCCCCCTCCCCAGGGCCCCCTTCTCCTCTTTCCTCCTTCTCCCAGAGCGGATTTTCCTCCATCCCCCTCTCCCCTGAGACCCTGCACCCCATACTTGCCTCTCTCCTTCCCACATCCCTCCCTACCTGGCCCTCTTCCGAGCGCCCCCCATTCCCCTCCCCCATCTCTTCCCCTCCCTCCCTTCTTCAGGTCTCCCTCATCTCCTTGAACCTGGCAGATCCTCTGTATTGATCATCATCAGTGTGCCACGTCAGTGTTGTGTTTCGTGCTGTTTCTCGTGTGCGTCCAGAGGCGTGATTTTAATTGTGTACTGCCTTGAGGTTCGCCGTCAGTGTTACGTTGTGTGCTATGCCATCCGTCAACACCTTTATGCTCCAGTCATACTGTGCCTTGTGTTCTTTTAATCGTCGCAGTGTGTGGCTTTTTGTGTGTGCTACTTTTAAACAGTTTTTTTATCTCCATTTTACAGTCACCCCGTTTTTTTGTATATTGCCTTCCATGATGTTCTCCCTTTTTTATTTCTATGTTCGCCTTCTTCTCTCCTTTGCTGTTTTTAAATGTCTTCTATTGTTTTGTTCTATGTCTTTCGGCTGAAGAGCAGCGCATATGCTGCTGCCAGCCCGCCCCGATGGGGAATTGAAATACAATAAAGAAAAAAAAAAAAGACCTACACTGGTTAGAACTGGTGATAATGCTTGTGTGCGATACTTTTGTGACGATCGCTGTTTTGACCATATCACCGTGTCTACCAACAATTACAATGCCTGCGACGAAAATAAGCGTAAAAATTACCGTATTCTGTGTTTGTTCTACTGTCATCTCAGTTATTGCATTCGCTCTTACTTATATTCAACTGTTACATTTCTGCCTAAAATGAAACGTTCTCAACAAAGTAAAATCAACTCAGTACCACTGCATATCACAGTCACTTTATGGAAGTCATTTTGTGTTTCAGGAACCTGGCTTCAGAACGATATTCGTCAAAATACCAGAAAAACTAAATTCCCTTCAAACTTCTAAGGATAGTAATGGGGCACCTGAAATGTATCAGCCAGTGGTCTCGCTGACTTGCTCCATGTGATACCAATTTCCACCATTATGATAAAAATAATAGATATGGAATTCAACAAGTAACAGAAATAATTGCATACGATTAGTTGCTAGCACCTTCCACATCTCGTCCGCGGTCTGTAATTTACGTTCACCTCCCGGTAGCAAACCATGAGCAATTTTTTTTAAATTGTTACGACAGTGGATGAGCTTCTGTTTTGTACCTAAACGTATATGTTCAGTGTGACACAGATGTGGGCGTGACGCCGTGCCGTACACCGTGTGAAACGCGTCTTCGTTGGATCTTTAACCTGGCCGTGAATTGCATTGTCTCCTTACATAAGGCACCTCTTTGGTTGCATTTTAAAAGCTTGTGGGGACGAAAGCTTCAAAGGCTGGACACCACTTAGACTCCAGCTGGCTTGGTGTAAGGCACTCTGTGTTATATACCAACCCGTTCTTCTTGTGTGCTAGAAGACTTGTCTTTTACAAAGTAGAGAATTGTTTGCACATGGGCTCGTCCTAATAGAGTGGTGCCAACATGAAAGTTTTCTCCGTTTCGTTATAAAGGCACAAGATCGGTAATGCCTTGATTGGTTTGGAGTGAGGGATAAGATGTCCACGTGCCACCGTGTAGTTGGCTGCCATGACCAGGGACGCAAGTCTCTTTTTTGCCAAAGTGACTAGATGATGGAATTTCAAAGCTTCTGAATAGAGGTATGTCCAAAGGACTCGAACCAAGCCATGCTAACGCTCTCTCTCTCTCTCTCTCTCTCTCTCTCTCTCTCTCTCTCTCTGTGTGTGTGTGTGTGTGTGTGTGTGTGTGTGTGTGTGTGTGTCTTTCTTTGCATGGGAGCTTCCAGATGGATATTTTCAAAATTTCGTTAGGGGAGGGTTTCGAAACTTAAATCTCCCTCGGTGCCGCATTCAGACTCAGACGACGACATTTGGTTTTGTAAGTATTACTTTGGGATAGGCTGGTAGATTCGAGTAGGCGTTCTTAATCCTGAAGGAATTTTTACGGGGACGCGTGATTTACTGACTTCTCACGACAGATTCTATTAGTTCCTGTCTCTGACTCTCGAGAGGAAATCATTCTGATTAATTGTGTCCACCCGTTCCCTCAAGACTGCTCAAGCAGTGATAAGCTAGTGCAGCTAATTTCTTGCATGTCTGTTTAACATCCCCCTTATATAACTTGATTCATGCAACTGTTTCTTCTTTACAGCCTAACTGAAATTCGACCAAATGCTCAGAGCTGATAACTATCATTTTACCTTGCCAACTTCCCTGCGGTCCTCCCACTAGTGTTTCACAAGTGATTCTTTCCCATGTTTACTGGTGGGTTTCTTTCTCTTTTATATGTAATTTAGCTGACAAACTCGGCATTTCCCAGGTATTCATTTGGCCAATTTTCTATTAGAAATAAAACATTAATGTACTCCTCCAATAGACTCGGCGTGAGATGATCCCATACAGTTTCTAAGCGCTTGTCAACAAAGCGATTTTGCGACCTTTTTCTATGGCAAAGCCTCTTAATAGCACTACAGACGGCTATTGTTTTCGCCTACACTCAATTGCGGTTTGCTGTTGAAAGTTTTAAAAATCACTGCCAGGTGGCAGTGGATTCCTTAAGTTGAATCCACTGCAGAAGTGTCTTAGTAGTAAAGAATGCGTGTATTAAGACTGCATGCATGATGCGTCATGTTTTCACCCATCTCAGTGTTTATGACGTCATATCTCATGAAATAAGTGTCGTACAATGAGGTTTTCGTGTAGATACATTCAGCGGAATTGTGGATACCGTCTGCAAAATGTGCTGCGAATAGAATTTGTAGCAAAGAAGTAATAAATTTAAACAACATGCATGATGTAGCAGTTTGTCACGCATACCAGTGCTTATGACGTCATATTTTCTGATCTATGTATCATACAATGATACAATTTTGTAGGTACATACATTGGCATATGTTGATACTGTCTGCAAAATGTGTTGATAAAAGAGTTAGTAACAAAGAAGTAATAAATTTATACGTCATGCGCACTACGGCAGTTTTTCACACACCTCAATGTTTACGGGGACGTATCTACATCCACACTCTGCTGTGTGGCGGAGGGTACCGTGAGTACCTCTATCGGTTCTCCCTTCTATTCCAGTCTCGTATTGTTCGTGGAAGGGATTGTCGGTATGCCTCTGTGTGGGCTCTAATCTAGTTATTTGTGGTACCATGGTGTACTTTTGTAAGGTCATTTAGCGGCATATGTTTGTACTGCCTGCGAAGTTTGTTGCGAGCACAGTTAGCAGCACAGAAGCAATACATTTAAACGTCATGCATGATGCGGATGTTTTTCAAGCGTCTCAGTGTTTATGACGTCGTATCTCCTGAACTAAGGTAGTTGATTCCTACGCCCACAACTATTATTACCTGGCAGTAGTGGACATGTGTACCAAGTGTGGTTGAAATTGATTGTCTGCTTACGATTATTACTACTACAACATGTAACTCTTATGTCTACGTGTAACATGATGCTCCACGATATCAGATGAAGCCAATTTCCGAAACGCGTAATATTGGAATTATAAAGTCAGCTTCCATCCAGCCAATAACATTTTCCTCAGCTAGCTTGTCAGCAATCTGCAGACTGCACGTATTTTTCATTCGGTCGCATACCTCCTTCGTGACTTCAAGTCGTACCTTTGTTATTCTTAACGCTATTTTGTTGAAAATTGATATGTTGAGAAATGAAATGAAATGGCTCTGAGCACTATGGGACTTAACATCTGTAGTCATCAGTCCCCTAGAACTTAGAACTACTTAAACCTAACTAACCTAAGGACACCACACTCATCCATGCCCGAGGCAGGATTCGAACCTGCGACCGTAGCAGTCGCGCAGTTCCGGACCGGAGCGTCTAGAACCGCTTGGCCACCGCGGCTTGCTGATATGTTGAGAATCGTGGCTGTAACACAGTGAGGTTTATTACTGAAACAGCAACCAGCCACAAGTATGGTTTAACAAGGTTTATTTGAATCAAACCATGACTGGTTTTTGATTTTTTACATATCCATTTTCAGATGATTGTCACACGTTTCGGTTTGTTCTCTTGTTGTGGCCTCGTTTTGTATCCGTTATTGATTTGCTGTAGTGGGATAGAAAGATAGATTTTTGTCCACTATTTGATAAAGTTTAACATAAATTTATTTCATATGACCACTACCAAAGAATCTATGAAAAGGTTCTAAGGTTATTAAAACGTGAAATGTGGTGAAAACTATTGTGTATCACTTCGTACACAATGGTAAGGAGATGTGGGGTACACATTGTTGTGGCAGTTGTCGTAGGAAATCTGCACAGGAGCAGAAATGATCAGCCAACAAGTTAACACGGTAAACTGGAAATTTAATTAACTTGTATTTCTCCAAGCATGCGAAGACTCATTAAAAATAATACACCAAGAAATAGAGTCCAGCTCTCAATATCGACAACGGAGATGCTTTGAACTGAAGCGCGAACGATCGTGTCAGAGCCGCGAACAGGCGGCGTCTGCGTAGCGTCACGTAGCGAAGTGTCTCCGAGTGTGAGTGGGCTGTGTGGTTGCCACCGGTAGTCCTATACCACTGCGGCAGGCGGCGCTGAAGGTACGAAGCTGCTGGAACCGTGGCTCAGTGGAAATTAATACATTTGTGTATGTGCACTATGCGAGTGTTTAATTCCATGAAAAACACCTCACAGCACGCCATTCTCTGCTCAATGGCAGCACACACGATAAACATTTACAAAGCGTGGCCCAGCTTCACACGAGTAACAAAGTTTTCAAATATATTCCAGTTATAAAGATGTTAGGTTACAGATATTGTGAGAGCGTATGGGTGTAGTAAAATATGTCTTTGCTAGTATAATGAAATTAATTTTAAAAAAAGTGAAAAGAAGTCAAATCACTTCCGATAGTTAATAACATGCTCAATACCAAAGAACGTGCGCAGAACATAAGCACAATAAAATAAATTTTCAATACATTTTCTATTGTAGTGATAAACCTAAGTTTGAACACTGAATCTACGGCTGTATTTTACATCATAAATAGTAATGCTTTAATACATCAGACTGTGGATATAATTTGGATAAGAATTTAACAGTAAAGGTATAACTTTTAAATTACTATGGGTGTCTTGAACTATGAGAATACCGCATTGGTTGAAAAGAATGAGAAGACCTCTTGGAAATTGTTTATGAAGGAGTTGTTGGATGACTCTATTCTCTGGAAAGTGTTCTTATGAATACGAGCCTCAGTCTCCTCTAGAACATTCATTGCGCCACACTTATCTGTCAGGTGTAAGATCTGGAAGTTGTTTTCTTTACTTTCTAATGTGCGATTATTTTCAGTAAAATTGGTGGTAAAGGCTGTAACAATATTGTAAAAAGGTGTTACAACCATCTGGAGATGGGTTTGTAAGAATCCAAAACTGGTCATGATTTGATCCAAATAAAACTTGTTGAACAGTACTTGTGGCTAGTTGTAGATTCAGTTCTGAATCTTATGTTACTGTTTTTTGATTTTCCTGTCAAATTTCAGATTTGGTACTTGTTGTCCACTTCCACTTTTCAATTATTCTTATAATAATTTCTCAGTTGTAGACAATGCAATTAGAATTGCGCATATGAACTGAGAGTGTTTTGTAGTTCTTTTTGGTAATCGCTGTTTCCTGTACGAAAGAAGAACGGGCCTTAGGCCGTTGTCTGGTTAGGGTAAATAAATAATATATAAATAAACAGATAACATAGATAATTCACCTAAAACTTCTATAAGATGCACGTCAGCTGTACAGCTATCAACAGATATGTTAAACCTGGGAGTTATTCTCTGATAACTTTCTGCGTAAATCTGATGATAAGTTGGTTCAGCCGATAAAGAAATGCCACCGTAGCCGATAACGCTCACTGGAGAAGGATGACAAGTAGTGTGTGGTGGGCGGCGCACTTGTTGATAGATAAGGCGTACAGGAGCAAGCCTGCAACGCTGACAAATGTCACTTTGTAAATCACGGCGCATCTGATGCGGGCGCACTGTGTGTGTGTGTGTGTGTGTGTGTGTGTGTGCGCGCGAGCGTCTGTTCGTCCCAGGCGGCCGCTATCTGCGGATCGCGCGGTCGCCGTATGATTTGTGGCTGTCTGTCGTGCAATTTATACCGCGAGCCGGCGAGTCACCGCCTAACGATATTTCAGTTTTGCACATTAAGCGTACCGCCGCGCCGCCAGCCACCGGAATAACAATAAATGTGTCGGCCATGAGCGCGATGGGGCTTGGAGTGGGGGAGGGGGGGGGGGGGTGTACGTGCTCTCGGCAGCACGCGCCGCGGCCGGCAATTGTCTGCAAAGAGCGGAAGAGCGGCCGGAGAGGGCCGGCCGGCGGGGAACAATCGCGCAAAAACGGACGATTTGGCCGCCGAGAGTGACGCGGGCCAGAGAGCAAGTAGGCCCGTAATGGAGTGCGAGTGCGGCCTGCACAAAAGGCGCAATGAGCGCCCGCAGCAGCCAGCGAGTGCGCCGGAGATTTAGGGCCGCGTGTAGCCTGACACTCGAGATGGACGTGCCGGGGCCGTCTGCGGCAAAAACCCGCGCGGGCCAGCCACGTACTTTCCGCAAGCATCGGCCGGTCGCCGATGGAGATGCAGCGGTGCACTCTGCCGGGAGAGCGGGCAGTTACGGCGGCACAGGTGCGCGGCCCGTCTTGCTGTATCGGACCAACTGCTCAACTGCTCTTACTGGCTGCTTCCTTTGTGTGTGTGTGTGTGTGTGTGTGTGTGTGTTTCAGGCAAGGCCCATTTAACAAGATACAATTACGTCAAAACATCTGCCCAGGCAGATATCGGCATGCGTAACACAATATTGACTTCAATAGAATTTATTTACCGACCGGTTACAGTCCAGGATTATCTTAGCGGTACTGTACAAAAGCAAAACAAAAATTGCACTAAAATGCAGTGACGAACACGACCTGCAAGGTCAAAAATTACGATAACAACGTCAAGCATGCAACTATAAAACCAACATTATAAATCACACAGTTTTCTACATCCAATGTAGAGTGCCTCTCATAAGTTTTGGGACAAACATTGTGCACAATATGACTGAGTACGAGAGAATTTATAAAGGTTAATAAGGATATAAAGATGTACGTCTGGAAGTTGTATATGTAATTATGGGCGATGAAAAGCGTAATCGCCGGCCGTTGTGACCGAGCGGATCTAGGCGATCCAGTCTGGAACCGCGCGACCGCTGCGGTCGCAGGTTCGAATCCTGCCTCGGGCTTGGATGTGTGTGATGTCCTTCAGTTAGTTAGGTTTAAGTAGTTCAAAGTTCTAGGGGACTGATGACCCCAGATGTTAAGTCCCATACCGAGCGAGGTGGCGCAGTGGTTAGCACACCGGACTCGCATTCGGGAGGACGACGGTTCAATCCCGTCTCCAGCCATCCTGATTTAGGTTTTCCGTGATTTCCCTAAATCGTTTCAGGCAAATTCCGGGATGGTTCCTTTGAAAGGGCACGGTCGATTTCCTTCCCCATCCTTCCCTAACCCGAGCTTGCGCTCCGTCTCTAATGACCTCGTTGTCGACGGGACGTTAAACATTACTAACCTAACCTGTGAAGTCCCATAGTGCTCAGAGCCATTTTTTGAAAATTGCAGTCACGTAGGTTTGCTTGTTTACAACAGAACAAGACCCATTTCTTACTGCGAGATATGAAACCCTGCACTTCAAAAGTTTTGGTACAAATGTTGGCAACAGTGTCAGTGTGCATATGTCTGTCATTCGTTACTTCCTGCGATGTCAGTCATTACCTGTCGAGAGCTCCAAGGAAACAAAACTGTGTTTGTATACAATGGTACGTAGAGGTAACAACAGCACTTTTGAACGGAGGCAGTTAATTATATTCCACCACGAAAAAGGAAAACATGCCGAGGAATAGCAACGTTACTGAATATGTAGAAAAGTACTGTAGGGAATATCGTCCGTCGATATAAACATGAAGACAGGACAGAAAATCTGCCACAGACAGGGCGTCCAACGATATTTGTGACGAGAGAAGAGAGGGCAATAGTGCAAAAAGTCAAGGTCAAGAAAGATCCAGGAATCGCAGCTACGCGAATTGCCACTGAAGCTGAGGAAGAGTTTGGGAATCAGACGAGTACTGCACAGAGAAAATTACCGTGGACGAACTGCAAGGAAGCCTTACATCAGTTCTCCCAGTAGGAAGAAGAGGCTGCTATTCGCAAGATAACAAATAAACGAGAACATGAAGTGGTGGAAACAAGTAATTTTTTCGGATGAATAAAAATTTATCATACCAGGACAGGATGGATGAATAAAGGTCTGGCGGCAGCCCAGCAAAGAGCTGGAAGAGAAAAATATGCAAGCTACAGTGAAACATGGAAGGGACCATGTTATAGTTTGGGGTTGTGTGTCGGCCCAGGTAGTGGATGAGCTGGTCTTCACTGACGAAACAATGGATAAAAATGTATACCTGCAGATTCTAAGGAACTATTTGAAGAAGCGCGCAGAAAATATGGGGATTGGAGATTGTTTCAAATTTTATCAGGGCAACGAACCCATACATACCGCCTATATTGTACGGCTGTGGCTCCTGTACAACTCTCCAAAAGTTGTCAATCCTCCTCAAGTCCGGACATTAACGCCATACAGAATTAACGGCATGCGCTAGAAATAAATATTCAATAAGTCCCATACCGTGCAAACAAGACGTCAGGAGACGACTGCAGGAAGAATGGGAAAATCGAAGTATTTCCTGCTTATAGAAGCTTGTACAAAGTATACCAAAACGGCTGACACAAGTGTACAACGTCGCGGTACTAAAACGAAGCACTAATAACCTCATTATTTCCTAGTTTTTGGCTCATTCGTGCACTTTATTCAAAAACTTTAGGGAAGACAAATCTATACTATTTCACATAAATATGAAATTAATTGTAATTTGTGAGTCATTAAATGAAGTAAAGTGTTCAATTTATTGCTCTGTGAACAGCATTCTGTCTGTTGGAATACCAAACATAATACGTTTAGTTATCTGTTATTTCTCAAAGTAAATACAAAACTAGTCTGTTTGTCCCAAAAACGTATGAAAGGCACTGTTCATAACTGTAGTCCAGCAGAGCAGTTCTGAACACAATAACTGTATGCAATGCATATGCTAATCACTACAAATGAAGACAGTATCCTAAGCAGGTTTAATATCTTCATTTGTAGTGATTAGCGCATGCATTTCACACAGTTATTGTATCCAGAACAGTTCTGCTGGATTTCAGTCATGTACCTTGGATTTCGAAGAATGTATAACATGTAACGACCGTTTTATAATTGCATATTTGGCGTAAGTATCTTCTTCTGAATGTTGTTAGCGTAATTTTTGAGCATGGAGGTCGTCCTGGTCACTGTTTTTTTTTCTGGAATTTTTGTTTTATTCTTGTACAGTACCGTGAACACCGTTCTGGACTGAAACTGGTCGGTAAATAAATTGCATTGAAGTCAGCATTTGTTATATGCGTTTCCTGCACAGTTAAGTGACATCCTAAAGGAAACAGGACACTTGTCTGTCTTCATCACAAAATGCGTAAGGCAACATATTACATAACCAAATTGTTAATGATAAGCGAACAGCCACGTGAGAAAATTAGTCTAGACAGTACGTCAGTCTCACTCCACAATTACAATAAAAACCAAAAATTTTTAATGTGCGTAACACAACATAGTGTTCCTAAAATTTTAAAGTTCCCTTTCACAAAGATATATGACATCTGAAATACATGTGGCAACAAATGCATTCATGGAATTAAGTTAATACCAACGAAAAATAATCTATAATTCGTAAAATATTGCATAGCGTAGTTTTCTTGGATGACTGTAGGTATCGCATTCTATTAATCTGAACGATGCCCTCTTCAAGGAGACAGAAATCCCGGATTGTAGAGCGAATTTTAATTTTCAACAAACGTCTCGTTTTACTAGTGTTCCTTATCTCAGTCGATAGAATCGGAACTGTTACAGGATCACTTTGTTGTTCGTTTTTCGCAGGAACGAGTAGAGGTTCCAAGTTGAAATTTATGTCAAATAGTAATGTCTACAGTCGCTTGGCAGTACAAAACTTTAAGCTGCTAAGATACCTAAAATCTTGAAATACGGCAAGAAATAACGTTTCACGATACAAATAGAGCAAAAAGATCCGGCAATTATTAATTTGTTATTATATCACACATACACACACAAATATTTTTTATTAATTAACATGGACCTTGCCGTTGGTGGGGAGGCTTGCGTGCCTCAGCGATACAGATGGCCGTACCGTAGGTGCAACCACAACGGAGTGGTATCTGTTGAGAGGCCAGACAAACATGTGGTTCCTGAAGAGGGGCAGCAGCCTTTTCAGTAGTTGCAGGGGCAACAGTCTGGATGATTGACTGATCTGGCCTTGTAACATTAACCAAAACGGCCTTGCTGTGCTGGTACTGCGAACGGCTGAAAGCAAGGGGAAACTACAGCCGTAATTTTTCCCGAGGACATGCAGCTTTACTGTATGATTAAATGATGATGGCGTCCTCTTGGGTAAAATATTCCGGAGGTAAAATAGTCCCCCATTCGGATCTCCGGGCGGGGACTACTCAAGAGGACGTCGTTATCAGGAGAAAGAAAACTGGCGTTCTACGGATCGGAGCGTGGAATGTCAGATCCCTTAATCGGGCAGGTAGGTTAGAAAATTTAAAAAGGGAAATGGAAGGGTTAAAGTTAGATATAGTGGGAATTAGTGAAGTTCGGTGGCAGGAGGAACAAGACTTTTGGTCAGGTGATTACAGGGTTATAAATGCAAAATCAAATAGGGGTAATGCAGGAGTAGGTTTATTAATGAATAAAAAAATAGGAGTGCGGGTTAGCTACTACAAACAGCATAGTGAACGCATTATTGTGACCAAGATAGACACAAAGCCCATGCCTACTACAGTAGTACAAGTTTATATGCCAACTAGCTCTGCAGATGATGAAGAAATTGATGAAATGTATGACGAAATAAAAGAAATTATTCAGGTAGTGAAGGGAGACGAAAATCTAATAGTCATGGATGACTGGAATTCGTCAGTAGGAAAAGGGCGAGAAGGAAACATAGTAGGTGAATATGGATTGGGGGGAAGAAATGAAAGAGGAAGCCGCCTTGTAGAATTTTGCACAGAGCATAACTTAATCATAGCTAACACCTGGTTCAAGAATCATAAAAGAAGGTTGTATACCTGGAAGAATCCTGGAGATACTAAAAGGTATCAGATAGATTATATAATGGTAAGACAGAGATTTAGGAACCAGGTTTTAAATTGTAAGACATTTCCAGGGGCAGATGTGGATACTGACCACAATCTATTGGTTATGAACTGCAGATTGAAACTGAAGAAACTGCAAAAAGGTGGGGATTTAAGGAGATGGGACCTGGATAAACTGAAAGAACCAGAGGTTGTAGAGAGTTTCAGGGAGAGCATAAGGGAACAATTGACAGGAATGGGGGAAGGAAATACAGTAGAAGAAGAATGGGTAGCTCTGAGGGATGAAGTAGTGAAGGCAGCAGAGGATCAAGTAGGTAAAAAGACGAGGGCTAATAGAAATCCTTGGGTAACAGAAAAAATATTGAATTTAATTGATGAAAGGAGAAAATATAAAAATGCAGTAAATGAAGCAGGCAAAAAGGAATACAAACGTCTCAAAAATGAGATCGACAGGAAGTGCAAAATGGCTAAGCAGGGATGGCTAGAGGACAAATGTAAGGCTGTAGAGGCTTGTCTCACTAGGGGTAAGATAGATACTGCCTACAGGAAAGTTAAAGAGACCTTTGGAGAGAAGAGAACCACTTGTATGAATATCAAGAGCTCAGATGGCAACCCAGTTCTAAGCAAAGAAGGAAAGGCAGAAAGGTGGAAGGAGTATATAGAGGGTTTATACAAGGGCGATGTACTTGAGGACAATATTATGGAAACGGAAGAGGATGTAGATGAAGATGAAATGGGAGATAAGATACTGCGTGAAGAGTTTGACAGAACAGTGAAAGACCTGAGTCGAAATAAGGCCCCGGGAGTAGACAACATTCCATTAGAACTACTGATGGCCTTGGGAGAGCCAGTCATGACAAAACTCTACCATCTGGTGAGCAAGATGTATGAGACAGGCGAAATACCCTCAGACTTCAAGAAGAATATAATAATACCAATCCCAAAGAAAGCAGGTGTTGACAGATGTGAAAATTACCGAACTATCAGTTTAATAAGTCACAGCTGCAAAATACTAACGCGAATTCTTTACAGACGAATGGAAAAACTGGTAGAAGCGGACCTCGGGGAAGATCAGTTTGGATTCCGTAGAAATGTTGGAACACGTGAGGCAATACCAACCCTACGACTTATCTTAGAAGAAAGATTAAGAAAAAGCAAACCTACGTTTCTAGCATTTGTAGACTTAGAGAAAGCTTTTGACAATGTTAACTGGAATACTCTCTTTCAAATTCTGAAGGTGGCAGGGGTAAAATACAGGGAGCGAAAGGCTATTTACAATTTGTACAGAAACCAGATGGCAGTTATAAGAGTCGAGGGGCATGAAAGGGAAGCAGTGGTTGGGAAAGGAGTGACACAGGGTTGTAGCCTTTCCCCGATGTTACTCAATCTGTATATTGAGCAAGCAGTAAAGGAAACAAAAGAAAAATTCGGAGTAGGTATTAAAATTCATGGAGAAGAAGTAAAAACTTTTAGGTTCGCCGATGACATTGTAATTCTGTCAGAGACAGCAAAGGACTTGGAAGAGCAGTTGAACGGAATGGACAGTGTCTTGAAAGGAGGATATAAGATGAAAATCAACAAAAGCAAAACGAGGATAATGGAATGTAGTCAAATTAAGTCGGGTGATCCTGAGGGAATTAGATTAGGAAATGAGACACTTAAAGTAGTAAAGGAGTTTTGCTATTTAGGGAGTAAAATAACTGATGATGGTCGAAGTAGAGAGGATATAAAATGTAGACTGGCAATGGCAAGGAAATCGTTCCTGAAGAAGAGAAATTTTGTTAACATCCAGTATAGATTTAAGTGTCAGGAAGTCGTTTCTGAAAGTATTTGTATGGAGTGTAGCCATGTATGGAATTGAAACATGGGCGATAACTAGTGTAGACAAGAAGAGCATAGAAAATTTCGAAATGTGGTGCTACAGAAGAATGCTGAAGATAAGGTGGGTAGATTACGTAACTAATGAGGAGGTATTGAATAGGATTGGGGAGAAGAGAAGTTTGTGGCACAACTTGACTAGAAGAAGGGATCGGTTGGTAGGACATGTTTTGAGGCATCGAGGGATCACAAATTTAACATTGGAGGGCAGCGTGGAGGGTAAAAATCGTAGAGGGAGACCAAGAGATGAATACACTAAGCAAATTCAGAAGGATGTAGGTTGCAGTAAGTACTGGGAGATGAAGAAGCTTGCACAGGATACAGTAGCATGGAGAGCTGCATCAAACCAGTCTCAGGACTGAAGACCACAACAACAACAATTAACATTAAGATTTCTAATTAACATAATAAAATCACTTTTCTTTAAATGCAATTGAGGACATTTTACGAGTATATATGACGAGTTTAAAGAGGTCAAGAACTATAGGGCTACAGCTGAACGTTGTTTACTCCTTCAAGTTGGACAGAATCACAAGTGAGGTAAACCTTTTCCCCTCCAGGTAGCAATCTGGATATCATATACTCATTGATTACTGTACAGTCATCGTTGTACATTTACCGTTCAATAGAATATTGAAACATTTTGTTCACTAATTTCTGTGACCCTGATTAGAGTGGTAATAAAACTATCGCAATTATAAGAACAATAATGAGAAATTTTGATCGCTTCATTGAAGTATATCCCTTAAAACGCGATCGATAAGGCTTTGCGAGCCTTTGGGAACCACTGAAATTTCGTCCCAAATGATGAGATCAGAGTCACGGAGAAGATGTGCATCCTTGGTGGGAGAGGGAATCGACGAGATGGCTACAGGTAGTTTGTAAATCGAATATAGTGTGCGTCCCCTTTGTAGGACATTGGCAGCACTGCATGTACATGCAACTGTTAAAACAACCTTGTTTACACCACGCAGAATTTGACTTCAAGTTGTGTAGACTTTTCTAATTTTTTTTTTTACGGGAGACTCCCAGTCCATCAACGAAGTAACAGTAGGTAAGAACAGGGATGAGTCCTTCTAAATTTTTAACATCGACGGGTATGACCGAAATCACGTGATAGACTACTTTTTCGGAAGGAATCTAAACGACTGCAGCAGTTATCGTCCTTGTTAGTTAAACAGAATGTTGATTAATCGAGTTTCTGCAGGTTATTCGCTTCTTTCCTGCACAATATTTTAACTGTGTGATTCAAAGTCTTCTTCAGGTGCTGTCTGATACTCATTCCAGTGTGGAACGCGTCCGGTATTTATGCCTACGTTGTGCTGGGCGTTCCCTCTGCGGTCCGCGCCGCGCCTGGCGCTCTGTCCGCGGTGTGCGCCGACCAATACTTGGAGTTAATTGCGACATGGAAGCATCACCTGCGCCAAGTACGACAGGTGTGGCGGATCGCCGTCCGGCGGAGCTCGCTCCATTGGCGGCCCCATCCGGGCCCCCACTTATGAAGACCCAGGCTACGGAATTAGGACTGCCGATTACGAATCGCGCGTAGCGGACGCGACTTCGGTCACGCACGCGTCCTCATCACGCCATTGCGCGCCGCTGCCTGCGGGACCCACCACCTCTCCTGCAGTGCACCTGATACTCGAAGAAGCCAACCTGAGCAGCCTTCTTGAAGCGGAATTGCTGCAGGATGACTCAGTGGTGCAAAATTCGACTCTTCACGAGTCCGAAACGATGGAGTTTGCCCATGCCTCTCGCAGAGAACTCCCACCAGCTACCAGGAAGAGACGCAGCAGTGCCAAATCTAGTGATGAAGTCCGGAAGAAAACGGCTCACAAGCGCACAGATGACGCCCTGGAGAAGCCTGCTAGAGGCACACGATCCTGCAAAGCCGGCACTGGGAGTGACGGTTCCACCACACCAGCGGCAAAACGGATGGCCAAGACGACGAAGCTCACGTGCGTCAATCCAACGGCCACGACCAACACCTTTCTCCCGCTCACTGATGCCATGGATGAAGACGAGGGTCACCCTGCACCGAAGAAGGAGCCAGTACCCCCGCCTCTCACGCTGCAGTACAAAGAAGATTACAAGTCCTTGTACAACCTACTCAAACAATGGGCGACGGCTGAGTTCACAGTCAAAACGGCGGGCAGCGGCACCTGTAAACGGCGGCCGACTTCCGCAAGGTGGCGGAAGGGGCTTCTGCGCGGAAACTGCCGTTCTATACGCATGCCTCCCAACCTGAACGGGTATTGAAAATTGTCCGGAGCAAAGTCCCGGTCAAGATCTCCATCGACTTCCTCAAGGAGGAGCTGGAAGACATGGAATTCTTCCCCCGGCCAGTTGTCCGGTTGAAGTTGCCACGCAACAACCAGGATTCGCCATCAGTGCTTGTTGTCCTACCGGATACGTCGAAACATCGCGATCTGTATCACATCACGAAGAGTGTCACGGCCGCCAACCTGCGTCGCAAGAGGGGCCCTCCACAATGTTACAGGTGTCAGGGCATCCGCCACGTCGCCAGGCACTGCTCTGTGCCTGATAAGTGTGTCAAATACGCGGGCAGTCACCCCAGTCGCGAATGCCCATTGAAGAAGGAGGACAAGCCGAAGTGTGCCAATTGCCGTGGCCCACACGCCGCAAGTTACCGAGGGTGCGAAGCCTTCAAGCGCTCCGTTGCCTCTCAGCGTGGCATTCCCATGGGACAGTCCTCCCGGCCTGGCAACAGGCGTCCCGGGGTCTCCTATGCAGCTGCAGCCACTACCGAGGGACCGCCACGCGATGTAGCACCGGCATCTCAACAGGCGGCTCCACCGCCACAACTTCCAGTCAGTTGCCTCCCCAGCAACTGCGCCCCGATGTGCCTACCACCTCTGGAATTCCGACGCAGGACAGGTTTCTGGAGCCGCCGCAGCCGTCGACGTCAGCACGACCTGCCCCGAAGACATGCTTACCCCCTCCGGCCGAGGAGAGTGCCGAGCCTCCAGCACTGGTCCTCCTTCCATCCATCGCCGTCCCCCAGAGCGGCAATGCTGCGTCCGCGACAGCACTGCGCCTGCTACTATTGGTGACGTCGGCCGTTGCCTGTGGCATCCACAGTCAAGCGGGCGAGTTTCGCCAATTTCTCCGAGAAGAGGGCCCTGCAGTGTGCCTGCTCAACGAAACGCACTTAATAGCAGGAGTCCACGTTCGAGTGCTATCGCACTGATCGACCTACGGCGGGTGGGGGCACTACCATATACGTCTGCTCCACACTTCGCCACTTCCAAATTGCACTTCCCAAACTGTCAGTGCTGGAAGCCACCGCAGTTGCAGTCGAGACTTCTATGGGCCGCATCTACTTCATTGCAGCATATAGACCACCGAGGGCGAGGCTCGATCCTGACGACTTTGCCACATTGCTATCTCCCTGAGGCAAAATATTCCTGGCCAGAGATTTCAATGGTAAAAACACCGTTTGGAACTCCCGACTCGTCAATGCCAGTGGCAGAAGATTACTGCAAGTAGCGGAACATCATGAAGCACAACCAGTGGGACTATTTGACCCTATTTGACCCTACCATCTACCTGCGTCCTAGGAGCCAGCCCCATGTCATCGACTTCGCGTTCATCAAGGGTATCGGACAACATGTTCATGCGTACGTGAGGAATGTCCTCTCCTCAGACGCGTCCCCATCTTGTTTGAGATCAATGGTATCGAGCTACCCGACCGTGCCACAAACTTCTAGAGCACTGAGTGGCAGATTACCTGCGAGCGGCCACAGTCCCGGCAGACACCGGCATCGACGAGGCTGTGCGGCACTTTACCGTGACCACTCTCCATGCTGCGGCATCTGCTAACCCACACTATGGCGAGGCCTGAGAAATTATTCCAGACAGCTGCTGCCAGACATCCTCGCTGCGATCAGCGAAAAGACTCACGTTTGTCGTGAATGGCAGCTCACGAGACAACCACGGACTAAACGTCTCCTTAAGCGCCTCGCCCGCGAGGACACTACTGGAGAACGACACCGCGACCTGGAGTGGGCTAACAGAGTGGCCTGCTACGGCTGGACGACCAATCGGCTTGGCAAGCAACGAAAAGCTTCCTACGGCGCTCTTAGAGGATGCCTCCACATCGTGATGGACAATGTGTCGTCTGCGACCCTGATGAGAAAGCTAACCTACTTGCCGACGCGTTCGCTGAAAACTTCCGCCCTGCTGACGGCCCCGTCGACGCTGCTACCATCCACAAGGTCACCACCAGGCTACCAGTGTTCCTCGCTCCGCAGGAGGAGGGGGAAGAGATCGACCGCATTACTACCGACGAGGTTGCCGAATCTCTACACCATCTCGACAACAGGAAAGCAAGCGCCCCGAATGGAGTCCCTAATGCGATCCTCAAGCATCTTCCACCTCCCGCCCATGCCCAACTGGCTGCGATCGTTAACGAGATACTCCACTCTGGCTGTTATCCCACTGCCTGGAAACATGCCACGATAGTGGTCATTCCAAAACCTGGAAAGGATCTCCGGCTTGCGAACAACTATCGGCCAATTACTCTTCTGCCATCTGTCCCCAAATGCTTCGAACGGCTCTCTCTCGTCTGCTGCACCATGTTGAAGCAGAAGCCATTCACCCCGAAGAGCAGTTCGGTTTTCGCAGAGGCCATTCTACGGAACAGCAATTACTTCGTCTCGTTGAAGAAGCCTTCGATGCCATGGATCACCACGAATACTTCGGAGCCATTTTGTTGGACGTCTCGAAGGCGTTCGACAGCATGTGGCATGAGGGACTCCTGTGCAAGCTCTTAGTGTATGGGCTCCCCGTGCCACATGTTCGCCTCATCCGCAGTTACCTGGCATATCGGACGTTCCACGTGCGGGCTCAGACTGGGACGTCCACCGACGTCCACCGACCGCAGGCGTGCCACAGGTGTCGGTCCTCAGGCCGATCCTCTACACCCTGTTCACCGCGGATACTCCGAAGACTGGCCGCATCCAGTTTGCTCTGTTGCGGATGATACTGCTGTCTTCGCCCGATGTATGGGGCCCCATTTTCTGCAGCAAAGGCTCCAGCTCGCATGCGATGATCTCGTCCGTTGGGCGGTCAGGTGGCGTCTCCGCTTTAATGCAGCGAAGCCCTCATTGTTACCCGCCGTCGCGTCCCCTTGGACCTCCGACCACCGACAATCGCCAGCGGTGCTGTTCCATGGAGCGACACCACACGATACCTGGGCGTCACGCTCGACCGCCGTCTTACGTGGCACCAACATATCGCGGATGTCAGACGAAAGGCTTCAGGTAAGAATTCTGTATCCCCTCCTCAACCCGAGCTCATCTCACTCCCTCCTCACCTCGGGGTGACTATTCAAGGCGCTGCTCTGCCCTGTCCTTGAGTTTGCCTCGGTGGTATGGGGAAATGCTGCTGACGATCACTTCCAGAAGCTGCAGACCCTGCAAAATCGAGCCCTCCGGCTTGCATTCCACGTGGATCGCAACTTCCCTTCGGCGGTTGCACACCAGATGGCCAGAGTCCATCGGCTGCGCGAAGGTTTCCGCGAGACAGCGCAACTCTTCTATCAGAAGACGGAAGTTTCGCACAATCCGAAAATACGGGCGCTTGGGAGGAAAATTCACTTTCGCGCATCCACCCGACGGCCAGACCTGCTAGTCGACCGGATCGGCTAGCCGGTGACGACCTCCACTGACGGATCGCCCAGAAGACAAACATCCCGCGACGTCCCCATCTCTCACCAACTCAGACTCTGGAGGAGAAGCCGCAGGGCTGGACACTTCATACACACACGGGTTGAAGTCCACCGCCACTGAACACCCGTGGCGCGTGCGCCGACCAATAGCAACGGCTGCTGCGTTTTCTTCCAGCCGCTGCTGTTCCGAACGCCGTGCGCGTACTTTGTGGTAATTATCCGTTGTCAATATAGCTGAATTAAGCTCTGAATAGCGTCCAAGCTGTGCTAGACTTTTTATCTTCCAATTGTTGTCATTTGAGTCCTTCTGTGAATTAGGACGTTCTGGTACCGTGGTGTGCCGTGTTTGGTGTTCCATCAGCAGTTCTTGGCCCCCCCACCCCCCTCCCCGGCAGCGGATGCAGTGTTATGATCAGGCTGATTATGTTCAAATTGTCGCTCGAGTCTCGGAAGAAAGTCCTCAGGTACTGTATCCGCTGCACATGTTACAAAGGCCGCACGGGAAATGGTACCTCAGACAACAGACACAATACCTGAGGACGTTCTTCCGAGTCTAAAGCACAAATCTGAACTTAATCAGCCTGAAAATAACACTGCAGCCGCTCCTGGGGGGGCAAGAACTTCAGAAGGAACGCCTAACACGGCACACCACGATAACAAAACGTCGCAATTTACAGAAGGACTTAAATGACGACACTCTGAAGAGAAAACATGTACCATAGCTTGGACGCTATTTAAAACTTAATTCAGCTATATTGACAACGAATAATAACCACAAAGTATGAGCACAGCGTTCGAAACAGCCGCGGCTAGAAGAAAACACTATAGCCGTTGCTATTGGTCGGCGCACACCGGGGACAGAGCGCCAAGCGCGGCGCGGACCGCAGAGGGAACGCCCAGTACAACGTAGGCATAAATACCGGACTCGTTTCACACTGGAATTAGTATCGGACAGCACCTGAAGAAGACTGCGTGTCACGCAGTTGAAATATCGTGCAGTAAATACGCGAATAGCGAGCAGAAACCCGATTAATCAACAGAATAGATGGTGTTTTTATAAAAAAAGTTTTCAAAATAAATACTTGAACGAAAATAATAACTTCCGAATGTTTGTGCACTTTTCGTCATTAATCTTGAAAATAATCATTAATTTAGATAACGTAATACAGGAGGTGTGGCGTATCGACAAAAAACAATCTTTAGTAATGAATTATTTAAGGGGATTTCATAAAAGACGTGTCAGATTTTTATCGGTATTAGAATGGAATCTAAAAAATACTCACAGAATGTGACACAGTTTTGTTCCTGCAACCTATACTGCACAGTGCTCATTAGTCTCATTACTCGCGGCACCTCGCAAATTCCCGTAAGAATACGAGGTCGATTTGCATCGGATTATTGGCCGTCTTCACTTTAACTCGAATCCTGGTCCGGCACAAATTTTCAACTTGCCCCATTGATATAAATCAAGGTCCACTGACAACTAATGCCTTCAATTCCTTTTTGTCTTGATTGTTAATCGCTGCAGGATCAAACTGGGGTCTATTCTTTTCGGCATGTCCTAAATAACAAACACCACGTATATATAATTAAAGTAAAGACAGCCGACGATCCCTTTAGTGCAGATGCACACCAAGATGCCTCGAGCAATGAGGAAAGTGAGTAGGGGCACTCCATCAGCAGCGTGTGGTGTAAGATGAGGATTTGGTTCTGACGGGAGGCATGGTAGGAAACAGTCAGTGCGGTTGTAGCGACCTCTGTGTCTGCATGGCGTAGTGGTCAGAACATCTGCCTAGTAAGCAGGAGACCCGGGTTCGAATCCCGTGTGGCATAAATTTTCAACTTGCCCCATTGATTGGCAAATGATTAGGTTCAAAGTTGATTGTTATGAATTACGACAACGAGTACAATGTATTTTCGAATTATCGTGCCGAAACGATGTGTAGCTCTGCTGAGGTCGTCTTAATATTCTTTTATGCGGACAGCGTTAATTATAATCAAACGATCAGTTAGCCCTTGTTGTTTTTCCTTCTAGATTTCGCCTTCCAACCATCCTCTAAAGCACATCTACATCTGCATCTACATCTACATGACTACTCTGCAATTCACATTTAAATGCTTGGCAGAGGGTTCGTCGAACCACAATCATACTATCTCTCTACCATTCCACTCCCGAACAGCGCGCGGGAAAAACGAACACCTAAACCTTTCTGTTCGAGCTCTGATTTCTCTTATTTTATTTTGATGATCATTCCTACCTATGTAGGTTGGGCTCAACAAAATATTTTCGCATTCGGAAGAGAAAGTTGGTGAAATTTCGTAAATAGATCTCGCCGCGACGAAAAACGTCTTTGCTGTAATGACTTCCATCCCAATTCGCGTATCATATCTGCCACACTCTCTCCCCTACTACGTGATAATACAAAACGAGCTGCCCTTTTTTGCACCCTTTCGATGACCTCCGTCAATCCCACCTGGTAAGGATCCCACACCGCGCAGCAATATTCTAACAGAGGACGAACGAGTGTAGTGTAAGCTGTCTCTTTAGTGGACTTGTTGCATCTTCTAAGTGTCCTGCCAATGAAACGCAATCTTTGGCTCGCCTTCCCCACAATATTATCTATGTGGTCTTTCCAACTGAAGTTGTTCGTAATTTTAACACCCAGGTACTTAGTTGAACTGACAGCCTTGAGAATTGTACTATTTATAGAGTAATTGAATTCCAGTCTGATGGGAGAAAGTCCGCGTACCTTGATAGCCAGGTACTGTGGTTACTTATAACGATCCATCTTCTTGGAAATATTAGATTTAGATGACTTGCCACCTGACGATTCGAATGTGCAGAGGCCCTGTCATGATGAGGGAACAGCCTATCCTTGCATACAAACAAACTTTTTGTTGTGTTCTCGTAGACGCTGTTGAGTCGTGTACTATAGGAATCAAGGGAGATGATGTTGTTTGGTGAGCGGTATCCTCTTTCTACAACACAACTGCACACACGGATTGACAGGATTCTTCATTTACTTAAACAGATAGCTGCTACTTAACTTTAACAGCGTCCACGTGTTGCAGTACAAGCTCTTCCGTAATAGTCCATGTCAGCCTCAGTGCTAATGAAGTACAAGTCCCGCTGTGTGATGAATAACAGACGCTGAACTGGAGTGCGAGTTGGTGCGTCAGTGTCTGAGCTACTGACTAAGCGACTGAGCGAGTGTCTGAGACTGACTGAGACTGCCTGAGACCCTCCACTCAGCGACGGCGATCTAAATCCTTGCCGTCGAGAGTGTGTTGGCGGCATGTTGATTTGCTTGTGAGTCTGTCTTTGACCTCTCTCCTGACAGGTGCGTTTGATCCAGAGCCTACTATCGATCTTCTTGCTACGTCTTTGCCGATCGGTGTGATGGCGACAGCTTACACCAACACACTATTCCCAACAATGTTGGAAGCTCGTTCTGAAGAAAGTCTAGATAAAGGGGTCATGTAACACAACAGGCCCAATCAGCTGCTTCTCTATCATACCACACCAGAAAAGGAAGCGTTCTTACGATGTATATCCACAAATGCATGTGCGTTTTGGTTCAAATGGCTCTGAGCACTATGGGACTCAACTGCTGTGGTCATCAGTCCCCTAGAACTTAGAACTACTTAAACCTAACTAACCTAAGGACATCACACACATCCATGCCCGAGGCAGGATTCGAACCTGCGACCGTAGCAGCAGCGCGGCTCCGGACTGGAGCGCCTAGAACCGCACGGCCACCGCGGCCGGCCATGTGCGTTTTCGTTGAACCACCATTGGGGTTACGAGTCTTATCGATACCTTAGTGAGTGAAAGTGACTTCATCGCTAAAGAGTATCATAACTGTTCAACGATTTGCTGTTTCCCCACAGCCAAATTCCAACAGTTTACGGTCATTTTCTTCTTCAGTGTGTTGCACACACAGTAAAATAATGAGAAGGATGGAGGCCGTGCATGCATAATTTCCGACATATTCTTGTATGTGGAGCACTGATACATGTAGAAATACTGTGTGTGTTTAATGAAGAACTGTGTTAATTCACTTTTACTTAATCAGCATTTTCAGATGAGATATGCCTACTGTACATCGCACCAGTCTCACTCATTGTGCATTTAGTGAAATGAGTAAACACTCCTGAAAGTGGTACTCTGCGGTTATGGAATCGTCTACTGTACTATCTACAAGCGGCAGCAGCATTTCCAGTACTAAAATCGTGTACTATTATATATGCATACTCAGCGTTTATAACCGTATAGTATAATTAGTCAATAAATAACAATCACAGTTTAAAATTGCATTGATGTAAATTCAACTACTTTAACTTCAAAACATAAATGTCAATCGCTAAATGAACTCATAGCAACTGGAGTCTTAACAAGAGACTTTAAAAATTATCTTTGTAACAAGTTGTACCTCTGTAATCAGTGTAAATCGCGTACATATTATACGAACATTTTATTGGAATGTGTCTTTACTACAATCTTCTAAAATATTTTCTGTTCTTCCTGATTTATTCTGTATCATTTGTGAGGTGCGACATTTTTTGGCGTTTGCTAACGACCGTGACTTCTTTATTTGTTAAAATAATTTGTGCTGACAGTCACAATCGCATTTACGTGTTTAGATTACAGATATCCATTGTCTCATAATTTCGTATTCAGATCTGAAAATAAAAAGTAAAAGTATCCTTTTATTTAATGTATAACATTTAAAGTAACATTAACTGAATCATACTTGGATGCATGATAGAATGTAACAAAAACTGAAACAGGAAACACTTCTCCAACGTTCTGCGAAACATTTTTTTTTTTTTTTTTAAAAATCACGAACCGGCTTTCGTCTAGTTATGTCATTGTCTGGTGGTAACAACTGCATATCGCAAGCGCAGAAAAAGACGTTCGCTGTACACAGATATTACTGATGCATATACATAGTATACAGCAGTATATATACTGACGAAAAAGAAGATGACGAAACCTTCAGAATTTTCAAGAGGAAAATATTACGCAGAATATTTGGTGCAGTGAATGACCCTGTCAATGGATAATGGTGAATGCGGAAAGATTATAGAAATTTCTAACCTATCTCAAGAAGCTAACGCTGTGCCGAAGAAAACAGCTCGGAGGATTATTTGGACTGATCATCTCATGCAATTGCGAGAACACATCAAGACTGTGAAAAAAAATGTTCAAATGTGTGTGAAATCTTATGGGAATTCATTGCTAAGGTCATCAGTCCCTAAGTTTACACACTACTTAACCTAAATTATCCTAAGGACAAACACACACACCCATGCCCGAGGGAGGACTCGAACCTCCGCCGGGATCAGCCGCACAGTCCATGACTGCAGCGCCCCAGACCTCGCGGCTAATCCCGCGCGGCCAAGACTGTGAAGAAAACCACAGAGACGGCTACATATCAGTTTTTTTTATAATATGGAAAAGATCCTATGTACAAAGGAATACCGATTCGAGAGCCTAGTGTAAATACATATACGTCTCGGAGCTGTATCATTAAGTCAGTACCAAAGAACTTTCAGAGCTTGTAATTGTTTTGTAATAATAATAAAGTTGCAATTGAAGAAATTGAACTCATATTAATGCATTTGCTCCCCTGAGATTGTGACGTGTTTATCATTTACGTAAAGATATTTGTTCTTTTTTTTCATTCGGCATTGCTTCGCTCCAAATCCGTTTTTTGAGGTTAGGAAACAGGAAACGTAGACGCCTCATCTTGCATATATGGTAAGTTGGGGAACTATTTCGATGTAAACCGTAAGACTGGTCTGAACACGCCAACATTTACTAGGCATTATGCTATGCCCTTGGTTTCTCCCGGCCTCTGATTTGATTTACATGACTAACTGAAGCCAGGGCTTACATTTCAACGTAGATTCCGAGCTACGGTGCAACTTCACAGTTTTCACAGCAACAGCTCATTGCCAGAGGTGAATGAAGGGATAACGTAAGGAAAAAAGTCGCACGACTGACTGAGTGCACCAACGTCGGTTTAAAAGCAAGATAATCACCATCCCGTGATCGCGGTTAAAAATGAACCGCGTTTCAAATGCCTCTCTGGTGCACCAACCTTAACAACCGGTCAGCAAATCGTCGTCAGCCAGCCATGCATTTGACTACGATTAACTCCATGAATTGGAATGGAAGGCGCCCTGGAGATGCGAATATGATAACAGAGATATGAATAAGCACATGGCAGACTATATACATAAATTTTCTAGACAGTCGCTGATGAATGACGACCCGGCCGAAGTGTCCAAGCGATTCTAGGCGCTTCAGTCTGGAACCGCTCGACCGCTACGGTCGCAGGTTCGAATCCTGTCTCGGGCGTGGATGTGTGTGATGTCCTTAGGTTAGTTAGGTTTAAGTAGTTCTAAGTTCTAGGGGACTGATGACCTCAGATGTTAAGTCCCATAGTGCTCAGAGCCCATTTGATGAGTGACGTCAGTGTCAAGTAATCTCACTTTTGTGAAATGCAAAAGTATGTTTGTACCCCGCTACTAATCCTTTCGTTTATGTTTGGCGAAATGGAAAACGAAAGAAGAACACAAAATGTTTCGAAGTATGAGATGGGTATAATTCTCGAACTGCTCTATGCGAATGCAACAGTTCGTAAAAATAAAAGAACTGACGATTGCAGTACAAAATAGGAACTGAAGAGACTCTCGTATCAGTCATTATTCTTTCCGATTTTTTCCGTTTACCTCGAACACCTACGTCATTTGAATACAATAAATACTAACACGTCTAATTGTCATTTCTATGGAAAACGCACATGTTCTTATTTCTAGCTGTATACTGCAGAAAGAAATTCGATTTGTTGATCAAGACCGCATGGTTAAAAACTACACATTAAATTTTTTCTAACCTTTCGTATTTTACAATTCACGTAAATATTCATAGAACGAGCACCTTTGTTTAAAAATTTGAATCTGGCAGGAATCGAACCATGCTTACAACCATTCTTATCCTGACGACTACACTTACTCCAAATACTGTCATTATTTAAAACTATAAAAGTGCGAAAGTTTCGCACAGATCCTATGATAATGAACCAGCACAGGAATGACGCTTATCATCTCAAAGAACTCACAAATCGAAAGTCGACTACTATCTGTTAAGGCCATCGACATTTTCACCACGAGAGGCCGTAATCTGGTGTCCAGAAACTGAAATTTAAATTCAGTTTCAACAGTCACAAATAATCTCAGCAAGTGGCCACTTTTGTAAAACATTTTCTTCCGTGTATGGTACACTTTGTCCATCTCTTTGAAACTTATGTGCTACGGTCGCACGTTAGAATCCTGCCTCGGGCATGGATGTGTGTGATGTCCTTAGGTTAGTTAGGTTTAAGTAGTTCTAAGTTCTAGGGGACTGCTGACCACAGAAGTTAAGTCCCATAGTGCTCAGAGCCATTTTTTGAAACTTATGACACTGGTTAGTTCAAACACATTATTTATCATGAGACATATAGTCAGGAGGATTGTTGATGTAAAAATAATCCTGGTTCATGTTCACGGTAACCGGAATGTTAGGGTCAAAGTCCTCTTAAGCAAACAAACCCTAAAATATAATAGAGCCACATCCGGCCTGAACTAAACCATCATTACACTACCTCATTAGGCCGTGTGTGAGCACTCGACCCCTTTAACCATTTGAATAGAGACCAAATCGTGATTTACTACACTATACGCCTGCGGTCAGCTATTGCCCTTTTTTTTTTTTTGTACTTTTAATTTTGTTTGGGCCACTGAATACGTGCTGTTTCTTTTACCCCTGAGAGCAATGGCCTTCTGCAAGGTGTCCTACGCCCAAAATGTGTTGCATGCTTGCAAATGGTTCAGATGGACCTGCATTGAGTGGTGACAGCAGTTCGTTATGGGTTTGAAACCCTTTGTTATTGACAATGCGTGGCATATTTCTTACGTCCCTGTCGGTTTTACGACCACTGCTCTTGCTCACTGTTACTTGGCTGTGGAAGTTGCGATGACACAACAAATCGGGAAACCTCATTAACGATAACGTCTTGGGGTCCTTTTTCCCTTTCTGTAACGTCTCCACATCGACCAATCTTGCTGCGCAGATACCATACAACAAACTGTAACATACATATTCCACTGCGACGATATTCATCATTGATGGAGGGGCTAACGACCGTCTGGTACCAGTTATACACGGCTTTCAGCCATATAAAGGGACCACCGTACTTTTTTTAGGGGGATGACGAGTATCTAGTTCAGTAAGTGTATACTTTGTGCAGCGCTCGTCCCGTTCCCCTAGACATCGGCATCCTGCATGACAGAACAGAGATGCGGGATGCCTTAATTACAGCAAGTGAAACCAAAACATATTTTTACGGTACGACCGAGACCGCTGCCGGAGTCAAAAACAGAGCCTCGTGTTTCAGCCAACAGCACCAGCGCCTGCTACCGAGCACCGCTGATCGACAGCAGCGCCAGAGATCGCTATCAACAAGCGGACTACTTTCCTACGACTCTCACATGATCGGAAACAGTCCCATGAGAGCTTTCTTCATAAGTAAACTATATTCTTTGATGAATTATGCACAGAACAGGTGTATGAAACTCTAGAATTTATTTAATTTATGAGAAGATGATGAACTGTTATATTTTAAACTTCATGTTTAGAAAAATTTCAAATTTTATAGTTAATTATCTGAATTTTTACTACAGTTTTTAATAGATTTGTACCTATAGCAAAAATGCAGCCAATAGTAAGTGAAAATAAGATGAAATTTCACATGAAAAAAATTATTTTGTTATGTTTTTGTACTTCCACTTCTATGAGTGTGAATCCTGAATCTTTCCTGGTCACACTTACAAAGTCTTATGAATTTATTTGTGACAGTATAGACAGTGGAAATTAAAATGTCCTGTGGTGCCTATCCTTTTCCAAGTCGGCCCGTTTGACGTCCTACCCCCTTAAATTGTGTTTTGTTTCGACTACTTTGTCGACATCAGTAAATGTTCTTGTTTACTGTTTTTTGTCCCTATAAAAACACAACGAGGAATATCGCTCGCGTTTTATCTCTGCTACCGCCCCGCACATCACGTCGTGTACGCCATAAGCTCGCGCATTAGACCTCATTTAATACACATTAACATATATCCAAACATCGTAGCGTGGCGACTTGCGGAGGTGCATTTTATTTAATAATTTGATCATTTGATTTAAATGTTTATAAATGTCTCTTTGTAACCACCCCATAAACATGTGATGTATTCTGTCTGACATGAGTCAAGAGCGCAGGATGAAAAGGAAAAAGACGATACCCAGCCGGAACATCCATACTTGCACTAACATTCACTGATCAGAATGTGTATAATGATGTAGGGTTGTAGTTGGAAGCACGATTTATTTATTCTTCTACTTCGAAGAGAGTTCTTACTCGGAACAACCCAATACAAAGCTACCAAAATCATAACATCGCATTAGATGAAGAACTAATAATAGTAAAAATTCAGAAAGTGTCTGCTCGCCTTAAAATACCAGCTGTCGTAACCGTCTGAAAATATTAGTGCCGTCACGCGGTTTTCGTAGCAAGGAACGCAATGCATTTGGAAATATTCTGGCAAGAGAATGGCTCAATCCGAGGCGTCGAAACCTACCCTGAAATGTTTCAGCAGATTGGTAGTATACACATCACTGTCAAAATTTTAGCTGCCAAGGCGCACTGCTAGCTTTTTTTTATGATGAAGTTACACATTCCTTGGCCCAAGAATAACCACTTATAACAACGGAATGGGCAGCCATTCCTGCATAACACTAGAATGGACAAATAAGCAGACGTAGCCATGGCAAGAGGACGTAGCAGGATGTCCAAAGTGCACACACGTGAATTTCAAGCATTTAAACTATATTAAAAACGTCTAACTTCATGAAGTTTTCAAATTATTTGCAGTTCATATCGGCAGCTAAGCTAATGGGGATATAATTGTTACACAAGTGACCAGCAGAGGAAAGTAGGTGGTGTATAATGTCACATTACAGACCACTTCCATCAATCGGGACTTTAATTTGTTGGCATTAAATACTTTATAACAATTCCTGTGACATAATTCTTATAATTTTTTAATACTGTATCTTTTGCTACAGTTGTTTATTCCCTGTAGTTGTTACAAAAATGCATTGTATCTGCTGGAAGATGAAAACATTTCCTTACATCAGGTAAACCTATGAAACAAAAATAAATGCATTCAGACGCTTCACATTAGGATTTATTTAGACAGAGTTGGAATGAAGTAAGAAACGATCGTGGCCGTAGTTCAGCATATTGCGCTGCGCATACTTGATTAAATTCGTAAATTGTGCTGATGCAAACAGCAATGCAGAAATGACTGAAGTTTAACAGTACTGTTCCGCTGATAAACCTGAAACGGCAATGAGCAGTCGGAAATAATATTGTCTCAGAAATTATACTGCCCGACAATTAACTGAAACATATTTTACGCTACTGAAAATCTTTTTATCGATAGGTTGAAAACACAGTTAGCACCGGCTGGAATTCGAATTATTTTTGTCGAAAGGCCGAATCACACAGTTAGTTTTGGGTTGAATTCGAATTATAATAAATTGTCTCTTGGTCCTCCTCCGAGAGAGACAGAGACAGAGACAGAGAGACAGAGAGAGAGAGTGTGAGGGAGGGGGGAAGGAATGTGTCGTAATGTCCAGGGCAAGAGTCCAACAACATCAAAGAATTATTTTCTGCGGGTGGTAAGATGTTTTAGACGTACTGTAATATTGAAAATCAACATTTTCTATTTATCCAGGTTTTGCTACGTTGATTACAAGACTGTGGCAAGTAAACAGTCCTTTTTAAAATCTTTTGTCCTAATGTGCCTTAATGTTCGCGAAGAAAGAGGTAACGTCGCGCAAGCAGTAATCCACTGACATTCATTACTGGTGTAGTTATATACGAACGCATCATAGCACTCTTTGATTGCATAAGAGACTGGTTTTTTCCGATCGAAATGATAAAGTGCAGTCTGCACGAACGTGACTGATTAGGTTTATACGCTGCTTTCAGTGGAAATCAAAAAGCTACGAATTTCGCGATAGTATTACCTATTAATGACACCTCTAAACGTTTGCTTTAGGTGCGTATCGTAATTTTGGCACCTGCGTTTCAATATAATTTTCAGAATCTCTTTAAACAGGTCAAAGAAGCCTGGAAATCAGTAATGTTCATCTCACTTGCAATTCAGAGTACTCATCCTTGTAGATCTGTAACGGTAAAGGGGCAGTGACACTCATCAGCGGTTCTAAAACTTTCGAATAGTTTTTTTTTTTTTTTACACTTTTGTGAGTTTTTCTTCCATATTTCGTACTTCACGTAAATCTTTTTTCCGTTTATACGGTTCATGCTCAGATTTTACAAAACGAAGCCGGCGTTGCACATTGCTCAAATTCAAGCAATTTCGCCCTGCTTCGTTTAACCAAAAAAATCCAGCATTTTCTTTGTCAATGAAAGCTATTACAGTACATGTTTTCTTTGGGCTTTGAAAGTTCTCTATTTTTGTTCTGGACTTTACCTAGCACAACAATCATCGAGTTACTTCTTGCTTCTTCTAATTTTATCACATCTCTAACGAAATGTCGACATAATTGGAATGAGTATCTAAGAAATTAACTAAGAAATAACACATATGTAGGTCTTCAGGAGCAGTGAGTGATTTCGATTGCAAACCACATTCTTCGTATTTTATCTTTGGAATGTTGAAAACATTAGTGTGAAACTATGGAACCTGCACATGTGCTATTAGCCGCGCTATTAACAAGCACAAGTCAAAGAAGAAAATTAATTCAGTTTTATCTCCATTGTTCACACTTAGCGATATCTCAGAAGCAGCTGTTAATTTTTATGAACATTAAATGAGGTGCAAATTCAAGCGAATAGAAACTGTGAACAATTGTGTCAGAGAAACTATCAACGGAAACTGATATTCGCTTTAAAAATTCCGATCGCATTGCACCGTGCTATGTTTACCAATGTGACATAAATTACCGATGTGTGCCCGCCTTGTTGTGTATGCGCTGTCTGCTACAACTACTGCAGATGTAACACTTCTGACCGAGCGAGGTGGCGCAGTGGTTAGCACACTGGACTCGCATTCGGGAGGACGACGGTTCAATCCCGTCTCCAGCCATCCTGATTTAGGTTTTCCGTGATTTCCCTAAATCGTTTCAGGCAAATGCCGGGATGGTTCCTTTGAAAGGGCACGGCCGATTTCCTTCCCCATCCTTCCCTAACCCGTGCTTGCGCTTCGTCTCTAATGACGTCGTTGTCGATGGGACGTTAAACAACACTAACCTAACCTAACGCTTCTGGAGCTGTCTGGCGAGCTAGGATTCAACAGCTTTAAACATCTTTTCAAAAAATAGTTGCTGTGGCTGTTAGCAGTGTGTACAAAAAAATTCAGGGCAGGTGTCGACATTTCGAACTGCACAATTGCCTTTAGAGTCGCACGCGTGAATACGTCAAAGTGTATTTTGAAGTGATGATTCGATGTAGAAAAATTAGTCCAGCACACTCGCGAAAGTTTTTGTGGCAGATTCACATAACAGAATTACTACAATACAAAGAGCAGCTCTCCAAAATACAGCCCGAAAAGCGCTTTTTTTAATTGTATTTTACTTTTTCTACACATCATGCTTGGCCGAAAACATTCCCCTTAATACAAAGCTTACATACCCGTACAACTATCATCGTCGGAGTTTTTCTAACTGACAAAATTTTATAAATAAAAAAATAATGTTGTGTGTGTTCTATTGTAGAACATACACAGTACTGTTGAGGCGTGGCGCCTTTTATCGCTTGTGTCTAGAACCTGTGTATCGGGAGAATTACTCATGCGTGCACACTGAGAGATGGTCTGAAGCGGGTTCAGTCGAGTACGTAGTTCTAATTTTCATTTGCTAGAGGAGAGTAGTGCAGAGAGACATTCAAGAAACTGGTCAAGAGAATGTTTTTGTGAATTGTTCTGTTTATTTCTTGAAGGATTTTTTGTTAATTTACGTTTGTACAGTTTTGTGTATGCTTTTAGTGGTGTGAAGACTCGTGAATCTAGTCTAAAGTAAACATGTAGATCATTGTTCTACTGATAAACGCTGTACGAACTAGTGTGAGAAATTTTTAAGACAGTGGGAATGCAGGCGACGGGGAATTTTGTATCATAATATGTTAAGCACGTTTATGGCAAAAGGAAAGCTAATTCGAGTGCAAATGAAAGTAGTTAATAACGTAAAGTATAAACAAAAATCTCAGAATGTTAAATATTTATTTCGGGAAAAAGTACAGTTCGAAAGTGTGATATTTGCTGATTGGATAATCATAAAAAGCGCGGACTTACGCCGGAGAATAATGTTTTCCATTGGCCTTAAAGAAAACTGACGAATCAGGACGGAGTATTTTTCGCGCGTCTTATCTCTCGGAGATATAGAATGGTTACAGCAGTGTAGAATAGTCGGAGACCAGACCTTCAATGGTACTGTCGTGCGTGGTACGAGCTCCGAAGTAAGCCATAATTTGCGGATTTTAGTTGTGCTACACGTCTCAAAAGTGTTTTAAAGTGAAGGCATATTTATTTCGGTGTATTTTTTAGAAAGTACGGATGTTTTAAAATAATTTTGTGTTTGAGAATAGACAGTATTTTCGCGTGGCGTATTAGCAAATTGGTGACTAAAAACTTGAGTGCATTAAACACAAATAAACTGAATAGTATGGCGAGCATTTTCATTTAAGAACAATCCGTGCTTAGTAGCTGTTCAGATTTCGGGAAATGTGTTACCACAAACTTGCTAACGTGATTGAAAGGGTTTGTGCGTGACTTTGTTAAGATTAGCACAGGCTTGGCAGTGAACGTGTAAATTATCAAACTTCAAAATATGCCTAAGTTTTGCCAGTATTTCCACCTTTAATTCATAATTAAGACCTTTTCCCGGTTCTTGGAATAGTTACGTTGTATGCAGCCTGGTGCGATCGCAGTACGGTAGGTTTCTGCTCGGCTTTCCTACCGGCGATCTACTGCAGCGAGTTCACAGATAGGTGCAGGTAACGAACGAAAGGAACCGCGCCGCCGCACTGTGTCTTTCATTTACAGTTATGTTGTTCTACCAAGAACCGGTGGAAGAATCAGTTAACATGACAAAGTTTTCTTTTTGCGACGTATTAGCTCTTTCAAAAATCTCTAATCCCGCGCCCCACCCCCTCCCTAGCCACCCGCACTTTATCAGTCTAAAAGACATGAAATTTGGTACATCTTCCTCGTTTGCACTGACTTTACACAATCACAGTAATCATGTTGACCCCAGACCGAAATTGGTACTAGATAATCTACAATGATGTCAAAAAAACCGGAAACGAAAATGACTAATCCGATCACAGAATGGCCGTAGGACCATGAAAACGATGTGTACCGAAGCCTTCATACCAGATTCGGTGTTCGTAACTTTAATTTACAGCGGATTCACAATTAAGTGCTTGGCAGACCATTCATCGAGCCACCTTCAAGCTATCTCTCTCCCCTCCCACTCTCGGACCGCGAGCGGGAGAAACGAACACTTAAATCTTCACGTGTTAGCTCTGATTTATCTTACTTTATTATGATGATCATTACTCACTGTGTAGGTGGGCGCCAACAAAATATTTTCACACTGAGGATAAAGCTGGTGATTGAAACTGAATAAGAAAACACTGTTGCGACGAAAACGGCTTTGTTTTAATTAATATCACCCCAACTCGCGTATCATATAGACGGCATTTTTCCCCATTTCGCGACAATGCAAACCGAGTTGCCCGTCTTTGAACTTTTAGAAATGTCGTTCATCAATTCCATCTGATGCGAACTCTACACTGCACAGCATTACTCCAGTGAAGGGCGGACATGCGTAGTGTAATCAGTCTCTTTAGTAAATATAATACATTTTCTAAATGCTTGCCAACAAACCGCAGTCTTTGCTTTGCATTTCTCACAACATTATCTGTGTGATCGTTCGAATTTAAAGTAATTCAAATTTTTAATTCCCAAGTATTCAGCTGAATTTCCAGCCATTAAATTTGTGTGATTTATCGCGTGACCGAACTTAGCGGATTCCTTTTATTACTCACATGTGTGATTCCACACGTTTCGTTATTTGGAGTGAACTGTCACTTTTCACACAATACGTAGTCTAAATAATTTTGCAAACGGTTTTGATCATTTGACGACTTTATAAAACGGTAAGTGACAGCATCATCTGTAAACAGACTAACAGAACGGTTCAGATTGTCACCTAAGCCGTTTATCTAGAACACGAACAGCAGGTGGCCTATATCACTTTCTTGAGGAACACCAGATATTAATTCTGTGTAACTCGATGAGTTTCCCTAAATTACTACGAACTGTGAGCCTTACGACATGAAGTCACGAATCCAGTCGCACAACTGAGACGATAGTTCATAGACACGCAACTTTATTAGAAGTCGCTTGCGAGGAACAGTATCAAAAGCCTTCCGGTAATCTTAAAATATGGCCTTATTTTGACATCACTTGTCTATACCCGTAATTACTTCTTGAGAATTAAGTGCCAGGTGTGATTCACAAGCACGATATTTTTTGATACCTCGTAGGCCCATTCTCACTAAATCTTTTTCTGCGAGGTTACTATTACTCTCTTGGGTATTGGTCTGACTTGCTCAACTTTCCCGTCTTTAGGTACGGATTTTTCGACGAGCGAGTGGTTGCATATGATTGCTAAGTATGGAGCTATTGCATCCGCAGACTCTGAAAGGAATCTGACTGATGCAAAATCTGAACCGGAGGCCTTGCCTGTATTAAGTGATTTAAGCTGCTTTGCTAGCTGCGAATGTCTACTTCTAGTTTACTTACGTTGGCAATTGTTCTTGATTAGAATTCTGGAACATTTACTTCGTCTTCTTTGGAGAAGGGGTTTCGGAAAACAGAGCGTAGTAACTCTGCTTTAGTTGCACTGTCATCAATTACATTGCCATTGTTATCGCACAGTGAAGGTATTGATTACGTCTTGCCGCTGGTGTACTTAACAAACGACCAGAATCTCTTTGGGTTTCCTGCCAGATTTAGAGTTTCGTCCTGGGAACTACTAAAAGTGTCTTACAGTGAAGTCTGCGCTAAATTTCGAGTTTCTGTAACACTTTGCCTCTCAAGGGGGTTTTGCGTTCTTTTAAATTTGGCATGCTTTCAGTCAATCGATAAAATATCTCGATAATTATTGACCACTAGGGGATGAAACTACGGCGACTGGTGAGTTTATACACCCTCAACACAGACCCGTAGTAGGTCATAATAATCCATTTCAATAGTCGGAATATATTTGACAACTGTATGGTCGCAATCTATAAAAAGGGGAATAGGCAGGACCACGGAAGTTACCGGCACGTAAGTGCGATGCCACCATTAGCATGATTACAGGGGAGAATCTTAAGAGAAAGAATGAAGATGGTGGTCAGATGTTCTGAAGAACAGAATGGCTTTCGACCAAGACGCTCACGTATTCATGGAATATTCATATGATATCTAATATAGAAGATAATCTCCAGATGGACTGTGACCTACTTAGCGTTCTTGGAAGTGCAGAAGTTCTATGAAGCAGTACCACAAAAAAAATTTGTAAACAAGTATGAAAAACAGTGGTCTGTCGACTACTCAGATCCAAGTGGTTAAACAGTTCCATACCGACTGTGTGAGTGCTGCCAAAGTAGGAAATTCAGTGGCACTAATGTTTCCTGTTACAAAAGGGCTACGCCAAAGAGTGCTGTAGCACCGATGCTATTTAAAATCTTTTTGGAGGAAGTATCTAAAACCTGGAGGCGCAAATTTGAAGGCTTCAGAGTCCCTGTGGCGTATACGTGCTTTGGACTTAAAAGAGGAATACGATAAATGGGGCCTCAAAGTTATCTTGACGACAACAGCCTAATATTTGAAGTTGGCAACAATTCATATGGGCTCTAGAACTTGGAGCTAGTAAGATCAGGGGATGCAAGTCCTTTAAGGTGAAGTTTACTATATTTTGGTTCAAAATATCGTTTTTTGTAAATTGCATTTTTGGATCCATAAAAATGTTTAGAATCTACCCCTGAAACGGTTTTTCCGAATACGGAACGGAAATGTTTGTTATTCGCGGTTGAACAAAAAAATGCACCTGTCTGAAATCTGCCTTTTTCACGCACCTGTTTTTTTTCTCTCGGAGGATGAGGTATTGTACCGGTACTTGGGAAGTTTGAACGCATGTGTTTGGAAGTTAGCCCCCAAGCATTTGCATTCTGGTGCGAAGACTGTGGAGATTGCGATTTTCCTGGCAGAGAGCAGCTTCAACGAAGGGTATTCAGCAATTCTGAAGACCATGACAACGATGGACGTCACCCTGGGACTCTATTCGACGCAGTTCGCCAAGCATTCGGACGACCACCGGATTCAAGCTGCCTAAAACCGCTTGTCACCGGCCGTACGACCGGCTCTGGAGCAGCGCAGGATGGCCCATATCGAGCAGAACGCCCTCTATGAGGAAGAGGAAGGACTAGTTTATGGACCCGGAATAGCAGATTGGACGTAAGTTGCATAATATTGCATTTATATGTAGTCACTTCAAACGCGTTTTTCTCGAACTGACTTTTTTTTTTAATCGCGCGGTATGGTAACTTTAAATCTACTAAACCAATTGGCATGATTCTTTGTTTCTGACGATGCTAACAAAATTTTCTGGGAGTTGTACCACTTTTATTCCGCTCCATCAACTATAAATATTTTTACTAGGCCGACGAAGTCGAAAAATCAATGAAAAAACCCTATTTTACCAAATGACCGCCATTTTGTTTCCTATGGTCCAAATAACTTAAGCGAGGTACAACTCCTAAAGAATCTTACATACTTCGCTAACGTCAACTCAATTTTGATTACAGACTAGCCGGCTGACCTATGACATACCGCTCGTGGAAGTCTACATCGAAATTTTGTTTCGTTCCGACCGACCTTCCGTCTTTGCTTTTCCACATTTCCGGTCGAAAAAATTCCAGTTTGTAGAGGAAATATCAATAAACATTTTGACCAGGGAAAGCAGGGAAAGAGGGCCGTACGACAGCTGTACTCGGTGCCTTGTAATAACACGTAAAGCGAAGGTGGAAGAGGGAGAACGGAAAGGAAAGGGGAAGGACTATTGATATCAGATGCATCCGGTCTTTGTGCAGCATCAGCGGCGAAGAGTGAAAATTTGTGCCGTACTGGGACTCGAAAGCGGGATCTGCTGCTTAATAGGCATTTGGGTCAACCCAGACACAGTGTTTATCTCCACTGCGCGAACCATCTCCGGGGCGGCTGTCGGCCGACCCACATTCCCACCTAGCGCCACCTACCCGCAGTCCCAGCCCAGGCAATGCTCGCTACTTAGAGATTCCCACTGGAGGGGGGACGCAATCGTGCATCCACGCTGTATGTGGTGGATTCACTGCCCTTCGAAGCGAATCAATGAAATGAATGCCTGGTGTCTGTTCTTTTGAACACATCAGAAAGAACAGACACCACGCATTCATATAATTGATTTCACTCGTCGCTGCTGAGGCCGCACTAAGTACTGCTGCAGCTGATACCAATAGTCCCCCCCCCCCCCAACTCCACCTTCACCTTACATAATATGTACCACAGCTGTGGATTCCGGGTGACGTCTGATCTTTCGGACCTGTTCTAAGGAACGGACATCACGCATTCATATTTTTGTAATAACAATACAACAAAATGGACTAAGTAGATGATCTATCGTTCAGTTGTTGAAAACATCGCTTTGTGAGGAGCAGAAACGTGAGAAATAATCGATCGTCAGAGAAACTAGCGCTGGACAAACGATACTCGACTGTGAACGAGCTCGAGATTTCCCAATACGCCGCAGCGTTCGTTACGATACCGACCTTGTTCGAACAATCACGTGACATTTGACACGCGCGGCGCGAGTACAAGGGGTATGAAAGAAAGTACGAACTAGCATAAATCTGACAATTTCGTGAAACATTGTAGGAAACACTGTGCAAACTCCTATTGTTTTAAATAAATTTACTATACGAGTTTCTCCTGTATATACTCGCTTAAATATTTTTAGATAAAGGTAACAAAACCGAAATGTTATCCTCCAAAAACCAAAGCTTTACTGAATTTAGTATAACATTTTACTTGATCACGAGAGGCGCTAAAGGTTTACCAAGTAAGTTGCATGTGAACAATTCAGTCCGTTTTGAGATATTAGAATAACAGATAAAAACTTTACCAGGCTCTAATCAGTTTGAAAACAGGACGGCAACATTCAGCTGAAACAGTCAAGACAGCTGATCAAGGATTAAATACCGGACAAACAAAATGTGCCGTAGGGACGTGACTGTAATTTTTACAGCGAGAACAAATTTCAGCGGAATTACCGTCTCGGAGATAGTACCATCCGAACTCACTAGATCGCGGGACGAGGAATAGCTTGAGAATTACACAGAATACATGATTACAATCTTTTATTTATTTATTTGTTAACTGCCGGCGGTACGCGTGACCTTCATTCTAGAAGATGCTTCAGTCTGTATTTCACAGATATTGTTAAAAGTCACAGTGCATTAAAAGCTCTAAGACAGGTCGTTATACTAGTACCAACTAAATCGTAGATCGTGAAAAGATCCAATAGAACCCGAGATTTCCCGAACTGTGAGGCAGATTGTTGGAAGAGGTCGAGTCGTGTTCAAATATAGTCCTAAGGGAAAGCAGTTGCTTGGGCCTCAGATGGACTTTAGGAGGCGACGATGTGGCGTCTCCAAGCTGGACCATGTACGAAATACCAACATAAGAGATTCTTTAGGTGTCGGTAAATCAATAATAGACGCCATACGGAAGAAGTATCTAAAATAATACGGGTATCTAATAAGGATGGACGATAGCCGATGGCTAAAGAAAGTTTGGCAGCGGACCGCATCCGAAAGAAGAAAGGTGTCTAGGAGGGCCTGGCGTCAAGGCATGCGGGAGGCAATGGATGGTAGAGGACTACAACAAGGGTGGCGAGATCGGACGAAGGAGAATACGGGACGCGAGAATTGGCGCCAGCCATAGAGTAACCGCAATAATATGATGATGATGATGATGATGATGATCACATGTGCCTGGTCTCTGTTTGGCTGCGGCGACCGGACAGTCCGTACCAACGCTTGAGTGGCGTCCCATAGACTCCCAAAATCGCCTCGAATCCTAAAGACGTACTGTTTCACGCAGTTTCTTCCCAATGTGACGTTGTGTCAGTACTTAATTGATTGGGCTACCATTTCAGTAAATTCACTCCGATACGTACATGTAATCACACGTTATGCTTTCGGATCTCCCGGCTTGTCCTACATCTCAAAAGTGACACGTCAACAAAACTCCGTGGGCATCATACCTACAGCTGTCGTGTTCCAGCACGCCTCCCACGCACACGAGACGTACTCGCGGCGGAGACGTGGCGCATGCTGCCGCCCTGTTCTCGCACTCGGGGCGTATGAGTGAGTAATGGGGACGGGAGCGTGTCGCGCTGACGGCGGCAAAAACCGCTGACGCTAAAGTGCCGGCAGCCGGCTGACAGCGTCTCTAAATCTCGCCGGCGCTCTGCTCTCTGTACGCGGCTGCCGCCCTTCTTGTATTACAGGCCCTGCTGACACTCCTCTCTTCATCTCGCGTGTACCTGTCGCCAGCATCTCGTACGTCTCTTTCCGGACGCTTGCCACAGACCCGGGGAGCCTCCGGGATTTCATAGTACCACGGACAATTCAGCGCTAGCAGGAGAATGGCAAAAGGATTGCAATATCAAGAAGAAAATACGTAAAAAGACTTCTGGAAGTCGCTCGATACAGCTGTGTACTGTTGACCAGTTTTGTGATTGACGAGTTCCGAGAAGATTTTATTCAGAGCTACCTTTGTATGTCATTCTTATCGTTGTTGTTGTTGTTGTGGTCTTCAGTCCTGAAACTGGTTTGATGCAGCTCTCCATGCTACTCTATCCTGTGCAAGCTTCTTCATCTCCCAGTACCTACTGTAGCCTACATCCTTCTGAATCTGCTTAGTGTATTCATCTTTTGGTCTCCCTCTACGATTTTTACGCTCCACGCTGACCTCCAATACTAAATCGGTGATCCCTCGATGTCTCAGAACATGTCCTACCAACCGATCCCTTCTTCTAGTCAAGTTGTGCCACAAGCTCCTCTTCTCCCCAATTCTATTCAATACCTCCTCATTAGTTACGCGATCTACCCATCTAATCTTCAGCATTCCTTTGTAGCACCACATTTCTAAAGCTTCTATTCTCTTCTTGTCTAAGCTATTTATCGTCCACGTTTCACTTCCATACATGGCTACACTCCATACAAATACTTTCAGAAACGACTTCCTGACATTTAAATCTATACTTAATGTCGACAAATTTCTCTTCTTCAGAAACGCTTTCCTTGCCATTGCCAGTCTACATTTTATATCCTCTCTATTTCGGCCATCATCAGTTATTTTGCTCCCCAAATAGCAAAACTACTTTGCTACCTTAAGTGTCTCATTTCCTAATGTAATTCCCTCAGCATCACAAGACTTAATTCGACTACATTCCATTATCCTCGTTTTGCTTTTGTTGATGTTCATCTTATACCCTCCTTTCAAGACACTGTCCATTCCGTTCAACTGCTCTTCCAAGTCCTTTGCTGTCTCTGACAGAATTACAATGTCATCGGCGAAACTCAAATTTTTATTTCTTCTCCATGGATTTTAATACCTACTCCGAACTTTTCTTTTCTTTCCTTTACTGCTTGCTCAATATACAGATTGAATAACATCGGGGATAGGCTACAACCCTGTCTTACTCCCTTCCAAACCACGGCATCCCTTTCATGTCCCTCGACTCTTATATGTGCCATCTGCTTTCTGTACAAATTGTGTAAATAACCTTTCGCTCTCTGTATTTTACCCCTGCCACCTTTAGTATTTGAATGAGAGTATTCCAATCAACATTGTCAAATGCTTTCTCTAAGTCTACAAATGCTAGAAACGTAGGTTTGCCTTTCCTTAATCTTTCTTCTAAGATAAGTCGTAGGGTCAGTATTACCTCACGTGTTCCAACATTTCTACGGAATCTAAACTGACCTTCCCCGAGGTCGGCTTCTATCAGCTTTTCCATTCGTCTGTAAAGAATTGGCGTTAGTATTTTGCAGCTGTGACTTATTAAATTGACAGTCCGGTAATTTTCACATCTGTCAACACCTGCTTTCTTTGGGATTGATACGGTTCCGCACTTACGTTTAGTGAAAAAAATACGAGCTTACGGAATATCGGACAAGGTTTGTGATTGGATTCAGGATTTCCTAGAAGAAAGAACACAACATGTCATTCTTAACGGTTCAAAATCTGCAGATGTAGAGGTAATTTCGGGAGTACCGCAGAGAAGCGTGATAGGACCTTTATTGTTTACAATATACATAAATGACTTAGTTGACAACATCGGTAGCTCCGTGAGGCTATTTGCAGATGACACGGTTGTCTACAAGAAAGTAGCAACATCAGAAGACTCGTACGTACTCCAGGAGGACCTGCAGAGGATTAATGCATGGTGCGACAACTGGCAGCTTTCCCTAAACGTAGATAAATGTAATATAATGCGCATACATAGGGGCAGAAATCCATTCCAGTACGATTATGCCATAGGTGGTAAATCATTGGAAGCGGTAACGACCGTAAAATACTTAGGAGTTACTATCCGGAGCGATTTGAAGTGGAATGATCACATAAAACAAATAGTGGGAAAAGCAGGCGCCAGGTTGAGATTCATAGGAAGAATTCTAAGAAAATGTGACTCATCGACGAAAGAAGTAGCTTACAAAACGCTTGGTCGTCCGATTCTTGAGTATTGCTCATCAGTATGGGACCTTTACCAGGTTGGATTAATAGAAGAGATAGACATGATCCAGCGAAAAGCAGCGCGATTCGTCATGGGGACATTTAGTCAGCGCGAGAGCGTTACGGAGATGCTGAACAAGCTCCAGTGGCGGACACTTCAAGAAAGGCGTTACGCAATACGGAGAGGTTTATTATCGAAATTACGAGAGAGCACATTCCGGGAAGAGATGGGCAACATATTACTACCGCCCACATATATCTCGCGTAATGATCACAACGAAAAGATCCGAGAAATTAGAGCAAATACGGAGACTTACAAGCAGTCGTTCTTCCCACGCACAATTCGTGAATGGAACAGGGAAGGGGGGATCAGACAGTGGTATAATAAGTACCCTCCGCCACACACCGTAAGGTGGCTCGCGGAGTATAGATGTAGATGTAGATGTATTATATTCTTCTTGAAGTCTGAGGGTATTTCGCGTGTCTCATACATCTTGCTCACCAGATGGTAGAGTTTTGTCAGGACTCGCTCTTCCAAGGCTGTCAGTAGTTCTAATGGAATGTTGTTTACTCCGGGGGCCTTGTTTCGACTCTTTCGATTCTTATCGTACACAATTCATTAGACGTAAACGTAACTTTTGATGTACACCAAAGGAGATCCATAAAACCATTACTGCTCGCAAAATACTAGGGCGTGCTGAAATATAACGCCTCGGTATCTTTTATGTGAAAATTCGAGAATATTTTTAAATAAAACGACTTTATTAACATACTACGTCTTTGTTCCTCATATCTACATATTTATTTCTCAGCATTTACACCCTGGCGCCGAGCACATACCTCTCGACGAGAGACTGAAGAGCGTGTTGTTGACGGAGCCACAAACTCACCTCCGTTTACACCGCTCCATCACTAACGAAGTGAAGTCCTCGAACTTTTTTTTTTAAGTTTTGGAAACAGCTGAAAATCGGTTGGGACCAAGTCGGGATGTGTGGAGAATGATCGAGGACTGAACTCAAGGTATCGGATTGTTGCAGATTTTGCATCGCTTGTGTGTTGTCTGTCACTGTTATGCTGACGGAAAGCGTGCTCCATGTGTGGACGGACTCTTCGGAACCGTGCTTTTAGTTTTCTGACCGCTCACAGTACTTCCAGAGTTCATGGTGGTGCCTTTAGGCATGAATTCCGAATGCAACATGCCTTGAACATCCCACAACACTGTGGGCACGATCTTACCCGCTGAGGGCATGGCGTCGCTCATCCTTTGTCGCGGCACTCCATTGACGTCCTCTAGTTTTCGCTGCCAAAATGGTGAACCCAGCTTTCATCACGTCACAATTGTTAACGAACGCATCGTCCTGATACTCAAAACGCAAAAGATATTGTTGAGAGATGTCCAATCCCGTCAGTTTCATGTCAGGAGTGAGCACACAGGGCATCCACCGTGTCCAAAGTTTTCTGTACCCCACTTCTACAATGATGGTCTGTGTCTGTGTTATTCTACGGTTTTCTCTGATGAGTACATCATTCCGATTCTGATTTGTTCCGTCGGTTGCCGTAAGTGCTCCTCCACTTCGAGCTCTGTAGCACACGTTGAGGTTAGCAACACCATTTCCTTCATTATTAGCACGAACAAGTCAACATCGCACATCGCTGATGTTGATACAAGCATCACGCTACACAGCTTTCTTTCTTCTGTGGATTTCATTTGGAGGCACGTTTTCTGCGGCTAGAAACTCGATTACAGTAGGCTGTTTCTCACACTCCGGTGTAGTTACGATACGCACCGACATAGTTACGATACATACGATACGGACACCCTCCCCCCAGTCCCACCAAAACGCACACGGTTGCAATTTGCACCAGCGTGACGTAGCACCTCAAACCGATGTTGAGAACAGAATAAAAAATTTGGTGGCATTATGTATGGGCACGTCGTGATATATTAATAGCCCAGTAGGGAACGTTGGAAACTTCATGAGTAAGTTCGCAGATGATGCTGTCGTACATGGAGAAGCCGGTACTTCAGAAAACTGTCGCGAAATGCTGGGAGACCTATAGAGGATCGTCACTTTGTGGTAGTTGCCGTCAGCACAAACACATGTAACGTATTGCGCATGAATAGTTGAAAGACCTGCTATTGTATGATTACAAGATGATTGAGCAATGAATAAAGTAATCACAGCTATTAACTGCCAGGGAACACAAGTATAGAGTGATATATAGTGGTACGACGACATAAAAGAAAAGCAGATGCCACACTGAGTCATTGGAAGGATTCTCAAGATGTGCAGTCTACCGGCGAACGTAGCAAACCCTCGTCTGACCGACACTGGGATCCTTACGAGACAGGATTGATAGTAGAAATAGTGCTGACACAAGAAGAGCAGCATCTTCGTCACAGGTTCATTTACTAACTGCGGAAGTTAAGGTTTCTCACCACATTCCAGTACCAGGCGTGACATTACAGATTCTGTGGATCAAGGTATGGCTAACCATTACTTTCCGAGAGCGTACTGTAAAATTTATGGCTCTGTAAGCCATAATCTTTATTCCCATGTTTCACATCTTAGTTGAGTGAAGATGCAGTAGTTGATGCAGGACGTCATGAAGTGGAGTACAAAAGATGATAATCCGTGTAAAACTGTCAGTAGAAACACCAGTCTTGTAATATCTTTTGCTGCTGTGATAAAAGGCGGAGGAACTACCCTCGGGCCATAGCATTAAAATTAAATTTTCGTTCATTAAGTACTTCTAATGTGTAGTTCAACTGTTTTTTACAATAATACGAAAGAAAAATGTTTGAAATTTCAATTTTGGAAAATATTTGAGTAGTGAGAGTACCATCACATAGTCAAAACTTCATGCTGGTACTAAATTTTGGAGTGAATGTACTCTTTTTGAGAGAACTGAAGGGCGATCTGAAAATGTATTACACCAAAAGATTTTAAGCCCAAAAGATGTCACCATCGTCTGTTGAAACCGGAAATTAAAAAAAATTATGCGATCTTGACTTTGGAATGGTTTTTATAAATTTTTGACAATTTATGGGATGTATGTATAGCCAACTCAATTGCACGAAATTATTCCCAAATTGACTGGATTACGTGTAATCACACCATATGTGAAAAAAATCTGAGCGTAATCGTATGAAATTTTATACTCTGATGAAGATTGCATCAGTGCACTCGAAACCATGGTCAATTTGACAATAATTTTGTGCAACCGATGTGGCTATACATAGATCCTATAATTAAATAACGTACGGTTGCTGGACCTCATCCAATAAAAATGTTTGAAATTTCAATTTTGGAAAATATTTGAGCAGTGAGACAGAGCCGAATCACTTCGTATATCATTGGCTACACGCCGAATGATCGACCAGTGAAGCGATTCTTGTTAGACAACGGAACAGTTCATTTGCAAATAAAGGAGACGAACGGTACAGTTGCATCTAATTTAGTGCGCGTTCATAATCCCGGCTGTGCAAGCAAGGCAGAATGAAATTGAGGTTAGGAAGTATAGTACGATTTTTTAAATACCAACGATAGTTTCCATCATGTTTATTAGTGTACGAGGACTATGTCTGAGAATAACAAGATTGATTAATGTTTTAACGTGTGAATCTTCCTATACGTTTTCTCCCACCTAATTTCTGTTGTTATATCTCGAGACTATCTGATGCAATGATCAAAATACACTGAAGCGCCAAAGCAACTGATATAGGCATGAGTATTCAAATAAAGTGATATTTAAACAGGCATAATACGGCGCTGCGGTCGGCAACGCCTATATAAGACAACAAGTGTCTGGCGTAGTTGTTAGATCGGCTACTGCTGCTACAAAGGCAGGTTATCAAGATGTAAGTGAGTTTGAACGTGGTGTTGCACTCGGGGCACGAGTGATGGGACACAGCATTTCCTAGGTAGCGAGGAAGTGACGATTTTCCAATACGACAATTTCACGAGTGCACCGTGAATGTCAGGAATCTGGTAAAACATCAGATCTCCGACATCGCTGCTCCGGGAAAAAGATCCTGCAGAAATGGGAGCAACGACGACTGAAGAGTATCGCTCAATGTGACGAAAGTGCAACGCCGGCCGAAGTGGCCGTGCGGTTCTAGACGCTGCAGTCTGGAACCGCGAGACCGCTACGGTCGCAGGTTCGAACCCTGCCTCGGGCATGGATGTGTGTGATGTCCTTAGGTTAGTTAGGTTTAACTAGTTCTAAGTTCTAGGGGAATAATAACCTCAGAAGTTGAGTCCCATAGTGCTCAGAGCCATTTGAACCATTTTTGAAAGTGCAACCTTTCCACAAATTGCTGCAGATTTCAATGCTGGGCCATCAACAAGTGTCATTTTGCGAATCATTCCACGAAACATCATCGATATAGGCTTTCGGAGCCGAAGGCTCACTCGCGTACCCTTGATGACTGCACGACACAAAGCTTTACGCCTCGCCTGCGCCCGTCAGCACCGGACTGTTGACGACTGGAAACATGTTGGTTTGTCGGACGAGTATCGTTTCAAATTTATCTAGCGGATGGAGACAACCTCATGAATCTATGGACCCTGCATGTCAGCAGGGCACTGTTCAATCTGGTGGAGGCTCTGTAATGGTATGCGACGTGTGCAGTTGAAGTGATATGGGACCCCTGATACGTCTAGATACGACTCTGACAGGTAACACGATTGTAGGCATCATTTCCGATCACCTGCATCTATTAATGTCCATTGTGCATTCCGGCGGACTTGGGCAACTCCAGTAGGACAATACGACGCCCCACACGTCCAGAATTCCTATATACTGGCTCCAGGAACACTCTTCTTAGTTTAAAGACTCCCTCTGGCCTCCAAACTCCAAATACATGAACATTATTGAGCGTATCCGGGATGCCTTGCAACGTGCTGTTCAGAAGAGGTCTCCACCCTCTCGTACTCTTACGGGTTTATGGACAGCTCTGCAAGATTCATGGTATCAGTTCCGTCCAGTTCTACTTCAGACATTAGTCTAGTCCAGGGCCGCACAAGGTGCATGCACCGGTGCATCGCACAGTGCAGAGTGCAGAAGACGGCTGCGCTATGTTGACGACGGTGCAGAACCCCCACTCCTCGGCTTTGCGCAACAGCGCAGACTCTCACTTCCTTAGCTTGTGTCGCTCGCGCCGCCTGTCTCGACCTGTTCCAAAGCTTTTACCCTGTTGTCTTCGTCATTGCCAAATACTTATGTACACTAGGTGGAAAGCTTAGTTTGGTGTACCGGTACAAAAGAGATTATATAATAACTGTAATGGTAGCAATTTTAAATTTGGTTTCAACACAAATGTATCTTCCTATGTGCTCTTTATCTTATTTGCAATTATGCTACAAAGATCTGGAACAAGAGATTGGCTGACAGCAATTCTGAGAGAATTTTTTAAATTACAATCAGAAATACTCGCACGCAATCTAGTTTTTGTACAAGACAAAACAGAAAAAAACCTTTCACATACACAAGTGGAACCAAACATAGAAATAATCTTCGCTGCTTCTCTGTGTAACTTGAGAAATTCTTCCTTCGGCAGATTCTGGTAGAATTGGAGCAATCCTTTTGTATTGTAAAACACATCCTTTCGGTGAACATCGCTTTGCAAATCAGTTAGTTCGAAATGTAAATCTGAAGGCGCACTTTCAATATCCATCGAAAAAGGTTTCACAAAAACATCGAGAATTGGCAGCAGGTAGGTAATTTCCTGAAACAATAACAAAGCCAATGTTAATAAATGAAAGTAATGTAAGCCGTTGTTTCGAAGTACTAAAATGCGATAGATTTTAATAAACATGTAATGTGTACTATTGGTTTTAATGTAATGTTACACTTGCATATGTAACGCAATCTCCTTTATTTAGCTGTATGTCATATACCTGCGCGCTCCTTCCTGCACAGATGCTGTCAAACAAAAACATAGCACCGTTTTGATTAGAGTGGTTATAAAAATCAGGCTGTTTTTCTAAAGGTACAATTTATATCTCGCTTACCTAGTTCAGGAAAGTGTTGCGTATTTATCTCTGACAGGTTGTTTTTGAGGAGCTTAAGTTTATACTGGAAACCGTTTATTTTGCTGATCATATAGTTGATGAGATTGTTTTCTTTTTGGAGTTTCAGACTTAAATCATTTAGGAGAGCCATAATGTCTGCTAAAAATCCTAAATCAGCTACCCATTCAGGGTCATGAAAAAGTGGCTCCGGACGTCCTTTTCTCTCCAAAAACTGAGCCACAGTGTGACGTAGTCGAAAAATTCGGGAAATCACTTTCCCTTTGCTCAGCCAGCGCACCTCAGCGTGGTAGGGAATATCTGGATACTCCTCTTCAAAGGAAATTAAAAATTCTTTGAATTGACGATGAGTGAGTCCATGAGAACGAATGTAGTTCACGATACGCACCACTACCTTCATCACTGTTGTGACTTGGCAAGACAGCCAAGCCACTATGAGATAGCCGAAAGGCACGCGTTTAAGCTCACGCAGGCTGACGTGAGGTCTGGAACAGGACACGGAAATGAGAATAGCCAAAAACGTACGTAGCTTCTGGAATACTTAACTTTAATCCATAATTGGTGAACATCGGTCTGACGGTACATGCATCATAAGATAAATAGCAAATGATAATGGCGCCTTGCTAGGTCGTAGCAAATGACGTAGCTGAAGGCTATGCTAACTATCGTCTCGGCTAATGAGAGAGTAATTGTCAGTGAACCATCACTAGCAAAGTCGGCTGTACAACTGGGGCGAGTGCTAGGACGTCTCTCTAGACCTGCCGTGTGGCGGCGCTCGGTCTGCAATCACTGATAGTGACGACACGCGGGTCCGACGTATACTAACGGACCGCGGCCGATTTAAGGGCTACCACCTAGCAAGTGTGGTGTCTGGCGGTGACACCACAATCACATCTTGAAGACCGATAACTTTCGCACAAAGAGCCTCTTGGTGTGCAAAACAATGAGCAGAAGGTAAATTCAGCATGTTAACTTTTTTCCGCAGTAGTCTTTTGCTTTACCGTACATTGCTGGTGCCCCATCTGTGGTTATGGAAAACAGCTTTTCCCAAGGGAGTCCTATTCCTTCAGCTGCCATTTCAACAGCTGATAAAATATCCGCCCCTGTAACAGTGTCCTTCAACGAAATCATATCCAGGAGCTCTTCCGTTACATGTAGGTCGTCGTCCACTCCACGCAAAAATATTACTAACTGAACCGTGACGTTATTATCCGTGGATGTGCGATGGAGTGCGATGGAGTACGCTAAGAAGTTTTCAATTTTGGGTGCCAGTTGTACATGCAAATTCTCAGCAATGTCGTTGATTCTCCGATGTATTGTCATTCTGGAAAGTGATATTCTGCTGTACGCGGGAGCTAATGTGGGATTCATTGTCTCTACTGCGTCCAACATAATGTTTTTTATTAATGGCCGTCCATAAATGGCCTCCCAGCTCTTGCTAATCGTAGAGCAACTTTGTAACTAGCCCTGAGAGTCCTTTCGCAACACCCCTCATCTTCTTCGCCCTAAAGTAGAGAAAAAAAGGTATGTTAGAAATAATTTATGCGAAAACGAAAACTAAGGAATCTAAACAAATGTTATTTCGTTTCGCATGACCTTTAACCAAAATATACATGCTAAAGCACTTGCAACAAACCTCGTTTGTAGATACAGAATTCTATTCTGCAAGAGTTTGCAACTTCCGTAATTCTTCCTCTCTGGCATCCCCTGTTATATCACTATACTTTTCTGAATGCAATTTGCTGTAGTGCCTTTCAATAGACGATTTTCTGACACACGTAGTTAGTGTACCGCAGATTAGACATTTGGCTTTATCGTCACAACCCACAAAAAAGTAGGAGAGTTCCCATTCCGGTTTAAATTCAAGCCGAGTTGAGGCGAAGTATGCCGAGTTGAACCGATGCACTGTGCAGGCACTCGCTGCACCTCGCTTTGCACGCATGCGGTTTTCCGTGTTTGTGCGGCCCTGGTCTAGTCCATGCCACGTCGTGTCCCGGTACTTCCGGGTGCTTTTGGGGGTCCTACACGTTATATGGCAGGTGTACTAGTTTCTTTAGCTCTTCAGTGTAAAACGTCTATGGCATCCCACCGAAGTTCTGTATTTATAATTACAATAATGATGTACCTCAGTTAGTTTATTAGTAGGTTCATTACAGCCCCACAGGAAGAGGAGCGGACTCACGATCTACGTGCTACCCCTGTGCCGAGACGTCAACTTCACTTCAAGACGTCAGACTAGTAGACACTTCCAGTATTTCAGTGTGTTGCTTGGATAGGACAAGACATAACTACGCTCCTTACACATGTTGTTACTGTCTACGATAATACGGAAGAAATTTGCAAACGCACACTCTCTTACGACTGACTCTCAAGCGATATTCGATAGCGACGACAGCTAGATGGGTCAAACAAAATACAGGGTTATTACAAATGATTGAAGCGATTTCACAGTTCTACAATAACTTTATTATTTGAGATATTTTCACAATGACTTGCACACACATACAAAAACTCAAAAAGTTTTTTTAGGCATTCACAAATGTTCGATATGTGCCCCTTTAGTGATTCGGCAGACATCAAGCCGATAATCAAGTTCCTCCCACACTCGGCGCAGCATGTCCCCATCAATGAGTTCGAATGCATCGTTGATGCAAGCTCGCAGTTCTGGCACGTATCTTGGTAGTGGAGGTTTAAACACTGAATCTTTCACATAACCCCACAGAAAGAAATCGCATGGGGTTAAGTCGGGAGAGCGTGGAGGCCATGACATGAATTGCTGATCATGATCTCCACCACGACCGATCCATCGGTTTTCCAATCTCCTGTTTAAGAAATGCCGAACATCATGATGGGAGTGCGGTGGAGCACCATCCTGTTGAAAGATGAAGTCGGCGCTGTCGGTCTCCAGTTGTGGCATGAGCCAATTTTCCAGCATGTTCAGATACACGTGTCCTGTAACGTTTGTTTCGCAGAAGAAAAAGGGGCCGTAAACTTTAAACCGTGAGATTGCACAAAACACGTTAACTTTTGGTGAATTGCGAATTTGCTGCACAAATGCGTGAGGATTCTCTACCGCCCAGATTCGCACATTGTGTCTGTTCACTTCACCATTAAGAAAAAATGTTGCTTCATCACTGAAAACAAGTTTGCACTGAATGCATCCTCTTCCATGAGCTGTTGCAACCGCGCCGAAAATTCAAAGCGTTTGACTTTGTCATCGGGTGTCAGGGCTTGTAGCAATTGTAAACGGTAAGGCTTCTGCTTTAGCCTTTTCCGTAAGATTTTCCAAACCGTCGGCTGTGGTACGTTTAGCTCCCTGCTTGCTTTATTTGTCGACTTCCGCGGGTTACGCGTGAAACTTGCCCGCACGCGTTCAACCGTTTCTTCGCTCACTGCAGGCCGACCCGTTGATTTCCCCTTACAGAGGCATCCAGAAGCTTTAAACTGCGCATACCATCGCCGAATGGAGTTAACAGTTGGTGGATCTTTGTTGAACTTCGTCCTGAAGTATCGTTGCACTGTTATGACTGACTGATGTGAGTGAATTTCAAGCACGACATACGCTTTCTCGGCTCCTGTCGCCATTTTGTCTCACTGCGCTCTCGAGCGCTCTGGCGGCAGAAACCTGAAGTGCGGCTTCAGCCGAACAAAACTTTAAGAGTTTTTCTACGTATCTGTAGTGTGTCGTGACCATATGTCAATGAATGGAGCTACAGTGAATTTGTGAAATCGCTTCAATCATTTGTAATAGCCCTATACATATACCTCGCCAAAGGGCTGTGAATATAAACTTCGAGCTCACTGGAAAGCTTACCAACAACTCAGTTGGTAGAGCGCTTGCCCGCGAAAGGCAAAGGTCCCGCGTTCGAGTCTCGGTCCGGCACACAGTTTTAACCTGCCAGGAAGTTTCAAGTCACAATGATTCTTCTTTCATAATGCAAAGCATCTCTTTTAGCTTCCTTTATAGCATTAATTTGAATAGATCGAAACAAATAACCATGAATGCAATAATGCGGGAACGGAATTTCAAATAAATAATGCATCTTTTTATTTTGTCTTAATGTGCAATAATTAATTTCTGTGACATTTTCTAATCTCTACTGAAGTATTAATTGCAGAGAATGTGTTTATGTTGCTCAAACCTGGTTGGTAGGTACTCAGAGAGCGCTCAGGATGTTACGATTGTGGATGGGGCCGTAAACAGTTACTGTGAGTTGCACAATCAAACACACAACTTTATTTTTCTAAGAACCACTTATTTACACACTGCTTTAAAAGATCACAAATAGACAAAACGGCTGAAGGCCTAGTTAAGGAAAACTTGAGATGCTTTCTGGGCTGAAGGCCCAAAGCCACATCAAAAACAAGAACGGCTGAAGGCCTGCCTTAGAAATCAAAAACCATTAAAAACAGAAGGTAAAAAGAAAACATGCAACTAATAACAATTAGCAGCTGAAGGCCTACACTACACGTCTGACGAACAACTATAATTAAAACACATTAATAAACAATTTTTCTAACCACAAAATTTCTTTTTAAACATAGAACAGAACGGCCGAAAGCCTAATTAAAGAAATATTAACTTATTGCACGGCTGAAGGTCACAAACAAATTTGAAACAACGACTGAAGGCCTGAACAACAAGTCAGAAAAAAATTTAAAATAAACCCCTTCTTTCTTATAAAAAAATTTTCCTTTAAAGAATACACACGGCTGAACGCCATATTAAAAGGGGTTCACGTAAATGCTCAGCTGAAGGCTACACATAACACATCGAACAACTAACGGCTTATGGCCTGGATTACAAACAATTTCAGATAGAACAAATTTTAAGGAAAAAATGTTTAATCAAAATCAATCTTCAAAATTTTAATATAACATGGCCTAAGGCCTTTATGTAAAATTTAAAAAGAACTGAATTAATACACGACCGAAGGCCTCGCAAAATACTTCAAACTAAAATGAAAATCACAATCTAAAACAAACAGAACAAGTGGTGCTCAGAAGTGTTCCAAGGGTCGGCCTGAGAACGTAAACGGTCCATTTTAACACGGGTAATGTATCACGAAGCAAATACCGTCCGCACTGGCGGAATGTTGCGTGATACCACGTACTTATACGTTTGTGACTATTACAGTGCCATCTATCACTAAGCGAAAAAAGTGGTCCAACTAAAACATTCATATTTATTTACGTACTACACGAATATGTAATAAAAATGGGGGTTCCCATTTAAAAAGAAACGCAGTTGATATCCGTTTGACCTATGGCAGCGCCATCTAGCGGACCAACCATAGTGACATATGGTTTCCCCCTTCAAGGTAGACAAGTTTCGTACTTTGTAGTTTTTTCGTTTGACGCTTATTTCGTGAGATATTTGGCCCGGTCACGATCAATGGGCCACCTTCATGAATTTTTATTATAATACTATTTAATAATTTTATAGGATTATTCCCTTACATCTTTACTAGAACAAGACATTTAGCATTAACATTTGCAATCGCCCTACCTATATGATTAAGATTCATATTATTTGGATGAATTAATCATACTAATCATATATTTACACACCTTGTTCCACAAGGATCGCCACCTGCATTAATATCATTTATAGTATTAATTGAAACAATTAGAAATGTCATTCGACCAGGTACACTAGCAGTACGACTAGCAGCAAATATAATTGCAGGACACTTACTATTAACCTTACTAGGAAACACAGGACCATCTATAGCAATAAACTTAACCTCACTACTAACTATTGGACAAATACTTCTATTAATTCTAGAATCAGCAGTGGCCATAATTCAAGCTTATGTTTCCTCAATTTTAAGAACTTTATATTCTAGAGAAGTATATTAAACCTATGTTAACAACTCACTCAAATCACCCATTCCACTTAGCAGACTACAGACCTTGACCACTAACAGGAGCAATTGGAGCAATAGTCCTTGATGAAGCGTAATCGGCTTGTTCAGAGGAAAACAAAATCACAGTACAGTAGCAAGAATATGAGCATGAAAACTGCCAAATAAAATTGTAAATAGTTGTAAACATAATAAGTCAAGTGCCAGCACGTTAAAATAATTATTTCTTATTATAGTCCACTCTTTTTATTTGCTTATTAGCAATAAAATATGTTAACATTAACATAATTTTAGTCTGAAAGTTTCATTCTGGTGCCGCAGTGACGCATTTATCAAAAACTTACCGTTCTTTAAGTGTTACACTTCTGCACGTTAATCAAAGTAATTGTAAATGCTTGTTACAAAAATGTCTGACAATGTTTAAGGAAGGTATTAAATATTGGTTTGCAAAAAAGTTTATTACGATTTCATTCCTACTAACATGGAAATTCGTGAAATTAGAGGCAACACAGGGGCTTACAGACAATCATCCTTCCCACACGCCAATCGCGAATGGAACAGAGAAGGGGGCGCAATTAGTGGTACCTGGTGTACTCTCCGCCACACGTCATTGGGTGACTTGTGGCGTATGATGTAGATGTATAAATGAAAGCCGATGTTTAAGAACTTGGTGTGGTAGAAGGCTCAAATGGCTCTGAGCACTATGGGACTAAACTTCTGAGGTCATCAGTCCCCTAGAACTCAGAACTACTTAAACCTAACTAACCTAAGGACATCACACACATCCACGCCCGAGGCAGGATTCGAACCTGCGACCGTAGCGGTCGCGCAGTGCCAGACTGTAGCGCCTAGAACCGCTCGGCCACTCTGGCCGGCGTGGTAGAAGGATTACACTTTCCGTCGTATTGGTTGCTTCTCTATAGTTGTGGAATTTAATAATGCAAAACTGTACTGCAGAGCAAATTAATTACTGCAGTAAAGTTTGCACCTGAACATCCGTCGAAAAGTGATTATAAACACGTTTTAACGCAGCGGCCTTTGGTGCGCTATCGGAGCGCGCTAGCCGCTCGGGCCTAAAATGGCGGTCGCCGCCGCTACTTTCTTTGTAGAGGGCTTTATGGAGGGCTTTCTGCGCTAGAGCACACACTGCGCTCTCGCGGAACTTGGGATTGCCTCGACCTCGCGGGAAGCAAAAAGTGTGCCTGAGCTGTCGATACAGACTGGTGCCAATAAAGTAGCACAGAAACAGCCACTTTTCTTGTACATAAGTTGGTCTGTACAACTTCTGTGATTGGCCTTTTCAGATATGGCAATTCCTCTTCTACTGAACTGCCTATTAGGTGTTATTATGTCATAATTCCTCTGCACCGTATTTAAGTATCCAATTTTTTTCCACACTGGTTCTTCCAGACTTTAGTCTGCGTTCGTAGTTACTAAATTGCGATCTGAGTCTATATCTGCTCCTCGGTACGCTTACAATCAAATATGTGATTTCGGAATCTCTGCCTAACCATGATGTAATGCTAGCTGGAATCTTCCCGTGACTGTGTCCTTTCCAAGTATACCTTCCCAGCTTGTCATTTCTGAGCAATCGTCAAGGATTAGGCCATTTGAACTATTCTGCCTCAGAACTGTTATGCTGGATTTGGTCCACTCCGGGTGTTTTATTTTTTCGGTACCCGCCACATCTGATGAGCATTCCTCTATCCGTCATCTAGGTGGTGACCAATGGGAGACTAGCAAACTGTACTTTTTGAACAATGAATTCGCTATTAGAAGCTGAAATTTATTGCACAGTTCTATTAGTGTTTCTCCTTTCTCATGGCTACCACCAGTCCCATATTCTCCCGTAACTTTGTCTTCTATTCCTTCCTGTATTATGCGTTGCAACACTCCATGATCGCTACATTATCATCTCCCTTACCACAGTATAATTACCTGCTCACTTACTCTCCATATCTCTTCATCTCCTCCTTGTGAGGTCAACTTTTATACCTGAATTGTTGCTGATGGAGTTGGTTGGCTGTCGATTCAGATGGGAAAAATACCATAACTGAATTGTTTGCAGTAGCTCACTATGTTCCCCTACTTCTTCTTCTTACCATGTCCTACTCCCTTACTCCATTTTTTGCTGCTTTCGAAATTATCCACGATTTTCTGATAAGGAAGCATTATCTTCTCTCCATTTCGCTTTTGACCTCCACTGTATCTTAACCGAGCCTCTGCATCTGTCTTTTCAGATTTTCTAGCTTCCCTACCACATTCAAACTTCTGACAGTACATGCTTCTACTGGTAGAGCGTCACCCTTTCGTCGGTCATTCAGTCTTTTTCTCATCTGTATCTCCCATTGGCAGTTCCTTCCTGGATATTCCAGTTTTGAACTTATGCGAAAAGTTTTTCCAGTGGAGAGATTTTAATGCACTGTCTTCTGCATCGTCAAGCCGATGATCTCTGTTCATTCTTTCGACTTTTAGTAGAAGTTTCCCAACTCAAGAGCAACAGGTTGCACCGAATTTGTCTGTTCCTCTTCCCTCTTTGACAAGACTGTTGGCGGGACAAGGCTGAGTTACTACACTAGGAGCCTTTGGCCATTGTTACTGATGATTTTGATTCAAACCTGTTTATGTTTGAACCTGAGGACCCTGGACGTTTTGATTACTACTGATGAATGCTGCTACTATACCACCACTTCAATGTAAAAAAAATACATAATCTTACAACAATCGTATGTCTATTTTAGGTAACGGCAACAAATGGTTGTAAGTACGGTGCTTTGGGGTGAGCATGATTTTTAAGGCAGTGAGGAGTGCAGAAGAAGAGGGCGTTTTTGTCTTTATTGTCCACCAGCTTTTGTTGATTTCCCTGGAGCTGAGTTCACATATGGCAGACGTCATCTTTTGGTGATGTTTTTTAGATCGCTAGGCATACAGCACATTAGCAGATTCTGACCTACTACGCAACAGAGATAACCACAAACATCCAGTGAATGACGCGCTACGTGTCGAAGAATATGAAGTCAAATGTGAACCTCTAGCAGAATGAAGGACACCACGACTTCCAAGGCTGTTGTCCATCTCCTGGGATGCTACAGCGCACTGAGTGGATGTGAAGACGTGGACAACGGTTGCTGGATTCTCTTGCATCATATACTGACAAAAAAATGTATCATGAACAGTAATAATCAGATTAATTTCTATACATGTCTTAAATTATTATGAGAAACAGTGGAACTAAAGTGAGCTCCGGATAGCCAAGACTCGCCCGACCGTTGCCGACACACTAACTTGAGTGAGAACGACCTTGGTTGGTCGTTCGTCTCATCCGACGACGTGTATTTGGTCGCCGACCGGTTGTGGAAACTCTGTGCGTGTCGAGTTGGCATTCGTCCTTATTATTCCACAGTGATTGCTTTTACGATTGTTCGAGATCTTGTGCAAGTGTTTACGTGGAACTGTGTGTAGCTTCTGTGATTTCCACTAATCAGATGAATGCTGTCTGCGTACTGCAGTAGGAGTAGTCGGTCGGTTGCGACAGAGCAGCGAGGAAGTCTCCACGGCGTGTAGTTCGACAGCTTGATATTGTTCTCTTTCTCTTTTTTTCTTTGAGTGGTTATTGTGCCTTGACTGTGTTTAGATGCCAATTATCAAGACGTAGGGCTGCTGCGATATTCGCCCTCGCTGATATTTTCAGTTGTCGTGCCGTTGGTTGGGTGGAAGGGAATTGATTAGGTTGCTGGTTGGTTCTTCAGCCGTCCCTAGGCCGTGCTGCCACCCGATAATTTAGTGTTACGCTTGGCTGCCTGTCTCACCTAAACAGCTGTTACAGTTTCCTACCCAGGCCGAACCTTGGAGCACTTCTGAGCAACACTGTTCTGTTGTTTGTGATTGCGATTTTCTTTTGTTGTAAGTACTGTGCCAGGCCTTCAGCCGTGTATTAATTTTGTCTGTTCTATTTTTAGAATATAGCCTTCAGCTGAACCTTATGTGAAGTATATTAAGATTAGGCCTTCAGCCGTGTTTTATTTAAAATTCTTGTTTGCTCTGTATTTAGGCCTTCAGCAGCGTTTGTTTTAAAATTTGTGGCTTTCAGCCGTAACGCGTAAATTACTGCCTGTAACGTTTCTCTTTAATTATCTTGAATTCTTAAAATGGCCTTCACCCGTACTGTGTAAATGCTTATCTTAAGGTTTGTCTTTAATTATTTTGAATAATTGTTTGGGCCTTCAGCCGTTATTTCAAGTTTTCTTAAGATGGTTTTCTGTTTTACTGTGTAAATGATTGTCTTTCAAGGTTGCTTTTTATTGTGTTGCAATACTTCTGGGCTTTCAGTCGAGGAATTAATTCAAATTTTCCTTAATAAGGCTTCTAGCCGAAATTGGTGAATACTTGCCTTTTAAAGGATTTCCTTTGTTAATCTGAAATATTATTCGGGCCTTTTTTAATTTTATTTACGTAAGGCCTTCAGCCGTTTGTCTAAATTCTAGTGCCTTAAAAGGAATATTCAAGGATACTTTAATTTTATTTAAGTAAAGCCTTCAGACGTTTCTCTAAATCATTGTCTTTTAAAAGGAATTATTTGAACATTGCCGGCCGGTGTGGCAGTGCGGTTAAAGGCGCTTCAGTCTGGAACCACGTGACCGCTACGGTCGCAGGTTCGAATCCTGCCTCGGGCATGGATGTGTGTGGTGTCCTTAGGTTAGTTAGGTTTAAGTAGTTCTAAGTTCTAGGGGACTGATGACCACATGTTAAGTCCCATAGTGCTCAGAGCCATTTGAACCATTTTGAACATTATTATTGAGAAGTTACTTCGGCCCTCAGCGGTGAATTGATCCTTGTTGTTGTTTTAAAGAGAAAACAGTGCATTATGTTTTCAATGAATAAAGTTCTGTGTTGTTGTGTAAGTAACAGTAACTGATCTTGGCACCTTTCCAGAACCTGATCCGCTCTGTCCTGCGATACCAGATCTCACCTATAAAGTTGTTTCCGTTGATTTACAGTGATGAAACTTGGCAAGAAGTAATGTTTCACATCAGGCTGACTGGGTCACAATTGTAAATGTGGAATATCGTTCAAGGAATGACTTTATTGCCCCATCGAAAGTCTTGGAATCCCTGGGACCAATATCTTGCCAGTATCGATGTTGATAACAGGCCTTATGGTGGAGATCCTCTATTCTCAAAATGGATGAAATGTCTTTATTAATAATTAAATTCGTACGGAACCCTCAGTGGGTGAGTCCTACAAGCATTTGAAAATTTTTTTCATTGTTAGTAAGGTACAGGGTGACAGTTACTGAACTCCATGAAGAAAAGGTAAATTAGTTACAAACTGCGGCGTTCACATACTTTATTCAACATGTAAACGCCACTACAGATATTCGGGGTCAGGTTATGACATGTTCGATATGCCTGCCATCATTGGCGATGATGTGGCGCTAACGATTAGCGAAATTCCCGCTGAAGTGTCAGAACATCGATGGTGTAGATGACCTCCTGAATGGCTGTTTTCGCTCAGCAGTAGTTCTGTGGTTATTGCTGTACATCTTGTCTTTAATGTAGCCCCATAAAAAGGAGTCGCATGCGTTGAGATCCAGAGAATATAGCGGCCAATCGAGGCCCATGCTGTGGCCTCTGGGTACCCCACAGCCAGAATGCGATCCCCAAAGTGCTCCTCCAGGACATCACTCTCCTGCTTCGGTAGGGGTCGAGCTCCATCTTGCATGAACGACTTCTTGTCGAAATCAGGGTTACTTTGGGTAACTGGGATGAACTCATCATCCAAAACTTTCACGATCCGTTCGGTAGTCACCATAACATCAAGGAATATCGCGCCGATTATGCCCTGATTGGACGTTGCAAACCACACGGTTACCCGTTGAGGGTGAGGGGACTTCTCGATCGCGAAATGCGGATTCGCAGTCCCCTAAATGTGCCAAATTTGCTTATTTACGAACCCATCCAAGTGGAACAAGAAGACGTGTGCGCATGCGCATACTCCCATCACGCCCTGCGGCCAACCGTGCAGTTTGAACGTCCTAACGCAAACCGTTCAGAAGTTATGACGATTTTGTTTCATGTAGTTCAATTATTGTCACCCTGCATTTTGACAGAAACACACTGAATAAATGGTGAATACATTTTCACTGGGTATAACGAACCATCGGAGACAACGAGTCCTAGAAAAATATCTGAAAGTATATCTGAAAAATATTCGAAATGTTGTCGACGTTCAGGCTCACCCGGTAGAACGTCTACAGGTCCCTTTGAAAGTGGTCCACAGCATTGCGAATTTGAATATGTACTTTGCTATTTATACATTTGAATTATTTTCATATACCAGTCACTGCAGGCTCATTGCAAAGATGCAATTCTGTACCCAGTATCGATTACGAACAACTGAGTTATCTTTGGAATAGTCTGTGAGCCATCTAGAAAGGACTCCTTCAGTTTCGGCTGAACGGTCCAATCACATCACTGCCCTCCACGCTGCGAACCCTGGGGCATGAGTTTAAACTAGGTAAGTCTGCATTCCGCCGCGTTGAGGAAGGTAATTTTGCTGTCGAACGCCGCGAGTTTCGGGTCGCTGGATGGTGATGTGGTGACATATGGCTTGGCTGCGTGCACGAAGTACACACTTGTAACACGATTTTGCTAATTATTCACGACGAACGTGTCGGTCATGCTCAACTATTTTATTGATTAGCATTGCTAAAATACCATCCTTTTTTATGTGATGGCATATGTGTTACACACAGATACTGCCTCTTTGTGAGGAGAGCGTTTCGAGGCCCGGTACAGAATCTGTTTGCGATCTGTTCATCGGAATGTCAGTCCAACCAATATCGAGATACTCATTATTGGTTAACATTTGTATACAGTTGGCGACTTATCTGGATGTGGATCATCCTTCTTCTGATTTACCTACATTTTGGAACTCTGTCTGCCACATGTTTCTTCCTTCTTTTTTTCGCCCATAATATATGTTTCATGGTGAGTCACTGACATTTCTGAAGTGGCTTATATGAATTTACATTCAAATATTTTTTCCAGCCATTTTCCTCGCCATTCATATTCCTATTTTAACGAATTATGCCGACTTGCACTCAGGAGTTGGAATATGATTAATAATGCGAAACACCGAGCGAGGTGGCGCAGTGGTTAGCACACTGGATTCGCATTCGGGAGGACGACGGTTCAATCCCGCGTCTGGCCATCCCGATTTAGGTTTTCCGTGATTTCCCTAGATCACTTCAGGCAAATGCTGGGATAGTTCCTTTGAAAGGGCACGGCCGATTTCCTTCCCCATCCTTCCCTAATCCGAGCTTGTGCTCCGTCTCTAATGACCTCGTTGTCGACGGGACGTTAAACACTAACTTCCTCCTCCTCCTCCTCAATAATGCGAATCATATCATATGGGCCTCCGCAACTGCTATTATTCTCCGACTCTTTTACAGAAATTTACGTCAACAATAGTGATAATCACTCCGAATATTCGCGTAACCCTGTATGCTTTTCAGCAGGAAAGGTACTTTTGGTGCTGACACAGGTGGCAGAGAGACAATACTTTGTGAAATTTAAATTTTCGAAAAGTTTCGCGATTGCAGCCGGTCATCGTAAACTTCACTCCACGATATATCGACTGGACACCTACCTGTCATCTTCAGGTGAAGCGCGCTGTACATGACGGAGCAGAAAACGTCTCCGTAAGTCTTCGATCGCTCAGCTGAAGATAACTGGCAGGTGTCCAGTCGAAATATCGTGGAGTGAAGTTTACGATGACCGGCTGCCATCTCTTCAAACACGCAATACTTTCTTCTGCAGAAAGTGTGTTCGTCCGACGTCTTATCTTTAGCATTATTGTAACAAATTGAGTCCACATGCCCATTTGCGCTGCAACTAATTTACTTTTGTGTGTGGTGAGATATTTGGTACGATTACTCATGATCATTTAAATTCAGTTTTCCTTTTCCCTGTACACTGCAAAATGTTGCGCTAACAATGGAAGTGTTCACTCTCCAGGAAAATTTCTACAAACTCTTTGCACTCACTTCAAATCAAATCTGCTTGACGGGTCAAAGCTTTGTATGTGAGAGAGCATTCTTCTCAAATCAGTCCATATCAGTATTTAATGTGACAGGTAATCCTTTTCTACAAGGCAGCAGGGACCTTACAAGTTGAAATGAAACAATTTCCAGTGTACACTATTTCTTTTCTACCTGAAATTAGTATCTTATTTCACTATCTGCAATTAGTTATTTTTATGCATAAGAGCTACATTGTACTAGAAATTATGTTGTACTCAGAGCTCTTCTTGATCGACACTGTAGCGTGGAGAGAACAACCGAAAAAAGCGTACCTAGTAAGAATTCAGAACAACCGTGATAGTTAGGGGTACAGTTATCACAGACGTACGAGGTGCATTCAAGTTCTAAGGCCTCCGATTTTATTCTCCGGACTGGAAAGAGATAGAAACATGCACATTGTTTTAAAATGAGGCCGCGTTCATTGTCAATACGTCCCAGAGATGGCAGCACCGTACGCCAGCGTACGGCAGATGGAATTTTACCGCCAGCGGTGAGAATGAGAACTGTTTTAAATGCTTAAAATGGCGACGTTTTCCTTACTTGAACAGCGTGCATTTATTTGTTTTCTGAATTTGCGTGGTGTGAAACCAATTGAAATACATCGACAGTTGAAGGACACATGTGGTGATGGAGTTATGGATGTGTCGAAAGTGTATTCATGGGTGCGACAGTTTAATGAAGGCAGAACATCATGTGACAACGAACCGAAACAACCTCGAGCTCGCACAAGCCGGTCTGACGACATGATCGAGAAAGTGTAGAGAATTGTTTTGGGGGATCGCCGAATGACTGTTGAACAGATCGCGTCCAGAGTTGGCATTTCTGTGGGTTCTGTGCACACAATCCTGCATGACTACCTGAAAATGCGAAAAGTGTCATCCAGGTGGGTGCCACGAATGCTGACGGATGACCACATGGCTGCGTGTGTGGCATGTTGCCAAGCAATGTTGACGCGCAACGACAGCATGAATGGGACTTTCTTTTCATCGGTTGTGACAATGGATGAGACGTGGATGCCATTTTTCAATCCAGAAACAAAGCGCCAGTCAGCTCAATAGAAGCACACAGATTCACCGCCACCAAAAAAATTTCGGGTAACCGCCAGTGCTGAAAAAATTATGGTGTCCATGTTCTGGGACAGCGAGGGCGTAATCCTTACCCATTGCGTTCCAAAGGGCACTACGGTAACAGGTGCATCCTACGAAAATGTTTTGAAGAACAAATTCCTTCCTGCACTGCAACAAAAACGTCTGGGAAGGGCTGCGCGTGTGCTGCTTCACCAAGACAACGCACCCGCACATCGAGCTAACGTTACGCAGCAGTTTCTTCGTGATAACAACTTTGAAGTGATTCCTCATGCTCCCTACTCACCTGACCTGGCTCCTAGTGACTTTTGGCATTTTCCAACAATGAAAGACACTCTCCGTGGCCGCACACTCACCAGCGATTTTCCAGTGGTCAAAACAGACTCCTAAAGAAGCCTTCGCCGCTGCCATGGAATCATGGCGTCAGCGTTGTTAAAAATGTGTACGTGTGCAGGGCGATTACGTCGAGAATTAACACCAGTTTCATCGATTTCGGGTTAGTAGTTAATTAGAAAAAAAATCGGAGGCCTTAGAACTTGAATGCACCTCATAATAAAAAAAGTGTAACCCATCTGTTGATTTTGTCATCGTACCAGCAAACATAAAACATTAATAAGGGATATCGTAACTCTTAAAATGAGAGCAGACATGTTGTGGTAAATGTCTCAAAATGAAAATAAATATTAAAAATTTTGTGGGCCAGGAAAATGGCAGTTACTGCACAAATTACAAAATTTTTGTCTTTACAAAGATATGTAATGCTTGATGACGGAATGAAATGTCATCTGACGTAGTATTGTTGCTGCATTCCTGCCGGGAATTTTTACTTGTGCAATTCACAAAATATTTTCATGCCGTGCGAAGTATTCAACGAACATATTTCCTAACATTTGCAAAACATCACGAAAGCGACTCAAATACAGTGTCTTTAGTACAAGAAATATCCATAAACTTCAAATGCCGTACATCACTCACTTACTAGTGTTTCGCGTACCCAATTTCCACGACTTATTTTCTGCTTTTCACAATTTCCATCGCGGACGTCGCTACCATATTTCTGAGTGTAGAATTGGGAACAAAAAACAAACAGGACAAAGAATTTCCAACGAGAGACACCGAAAGATATTCGAGTGATAATGACGAAAGTTGACTGAAACGACGGTGGACCGTTGTTGTATGCGCAGGAACAACTCATTCTTGTGGTCTTTGTGCGGGTACTTTTGGCAGATGTGTAGATATCAATTGATTATGTGGTATTTAAGGAGCGTATTGCAAGATAATTTTTTGTTGCAATTACTCGACACTAAGCGAAGTCAATGGTAAATACTGCAAGACGCACGCTTTTCAGTGCGAATAGTCGATTTAATTACTTGCGAAGATCGTGGAGGTAATACTCCAAACATTGAGTGCTAAATCACAATACACAAAGCTAAAGAAACAGAATATTTTGTTAGTGTAAGAGGAAGGGATAGCATATGCGAGTAAATTCGTTTGTTGATGATGTAAACGATGCGATGTCCATGATTCCTGCCAAAAATCAGTGCAGTATCTTAAGTAAGGAAGTAAACAATGGAGCTCCGTGGAGAAGGAGATACATTAACGTTATTTGCTGCGATGTTTGGGACGGCCCGATTGATGTTTTTGGGTGCAGCATGCCATCCGCTTCTGATGCTCGCTAAAAGCAAAGCGCCCGACATGTTTCATTTATCAAGACCGACGCAGTGGTGGGCTGAGAACGGGAGCAGAGAGCTGGAAACGGGGAGAAAGGGTAGGAAATGAGACAGAGAAGGAGATAAATTTGAACGGTTCTCGATGTGAGGGAGCAGAAAATGCTTAATTTATAAGGACCACATATTTTGCGGCATGTCTTCACGTACGCCAGAAAGAAGACCTACAACGCGGCTGAACAGCGGCTGCGGAATAAGAATGGGGCGGCGAGCGGTACCTGGTTCCGAATGCAGGCCGCGTGTGTCCAGCCAGCTCCACAAAGCAGAGGCGGAAGTCTTCACTCTTGGTTTTTCTGACCAATGGGAGTAACTGTAGAAAGCTACCGGAGAAGAAACTATAGGCCGTGTTTCCGGATAGCGCCCTAGGTGTGTGCACGTTACTCTTGTACTCTTGTTTATTATATTTACTATTAAAAACAGTCTTGATCACGATTTATTTATCAAGGTGACCGGTTTCGACCATTGCTGTGGTCATCTTCAGACCTACAAGTTGTATACAAAGCTATAATTAGAGGGCTACATACATTAAAGAAAATACATCAAGTTATAAAGCAATAAAACGATGAATTACCATTGAGTAGGAACCTCTTACTGTTGGAAAATCTCTACTGGAGAAACCAGTGCACGTCTTTCTATATATAATGGAGGCTCCGCCCACTTCTGACGGCATGATGTCATTACTAACCAATGAGTTGTAAGTCGAATAACAATGTAAAATTTCTTAGTTAAAAGAACATTGTCAAGAATTAAAAATAAATACACACTAAAGTTAGCTTATTAAAGAGCTATTGTCAAATAAGAAGCGTTCAAAATATTTAAAGATGTAGAATAAATGAAATTCGGTTTGGCAGTACATGGGTTGCCCTCTCAAGGCCTGTTAGTGAACCATTTGGTGACATTGGTTGCCATGGTGAAGTTGGACGCCGTTCCAAAGTCGAGGCAGCAGGCTTCTTTCCACTGAAGTTGTTGTAAAGTCGATAGGCGCACTAGTGGTTACCATGGTGAGGACAAACGCCAGTGCAAAGATTTGGCAGCAAGCTTCTTTCTAACGAAGTTGTTGCGAAAGTGTAATGGCGAAGGCTGTCACGTCGGACGATGTATTATTGAGCAGCAACATGTCTTTATTGAAACGATTTTCAATGAGTAGGCTGCAATGATCTTTAACTGACATGTATACCACATGCTGCACAAATACGATACGAAGTAATTTATGAAATATGGTCTATGAAGTTCGTATGTAAATTACATGTAACAATTTTTAAAAGGCATTGCTATTCCTTAAATTGTATGCCAGTCTTATAAACAAATAAAAATAATGAAAGGAATTTAAAATTATAATACTATGAGCCATAGTGTCAAAAATAAAAGGATGTGAATTAGCAATATGCAGTCTAAAAGCATATAAGCAAAAATTTTAAAACAGATAGTCAGTCATAAAATAATGTTTGGTGAAATAAAATTAAAATGTAAAGATAAAATATTTCCTAAAAGTCTTAATATATTTTTTTAATTTTATTTTTTTAAAACAAAGGACAGAAGAGCGAACATTCTAAAGCAGATCATCGAAAAGCTCAAAGAAATGTTTGTCTTTGAATTGAAGTTGTTCGTTTTAAACAGATAATGGATTACTTTTGTGAAGTGAAAAGATTTCAATTTCTTCTAAAATATTTAGCAGTAGCCCTTTAGGCACAGTATGTAATATTTTCAAATTGTTAGAAATGCAATGGTCTTGTTTATTACGTGACGACTTATTGTGCTACAAACTTTTCTCCATTACTGCAATCATTGTGACTATTGTGAATCCACTGTATGAATCTGCCACACAAGAACTTTAAAACTGCTTCAATGAATTCGAAATAGCAGCCAGTCAGTTATAAAATACAGGTTTATTAAACTTTGTCCATGGTTTCGACACTTTTAAAACTGTCTTCTTCAGAACGTATTGTATTTATTAGCGAATATTATGACAGGCTTTATGGAACAAAGATGGTATCGTTATAATAACCGAAATTACAGGAAATGAAAGTGAAGTGTCAGGTCAGAGGGTGTTCTGAACACAATTTCGACACAAAGCAGCTCAATAGGCTGTGGAGTGGAAGGAGTAGGCTAGCAATAGAAGAGTGCATCACCATTGACTACACACTCATTTATTGAACACATAAGTCAGGTATTACCCAAAAGGAACAATCAGTACAAATTACAAAATAATATTAATTTCGTTTAAGTCACTCAAACATTTAAACAGGCAAATAGCAATCATTTAACTGAAAGCCTTTTAAGAAAGCAAGACTAGAAAATTTGAATGATGAGTTAAAATCATACTTAAATAGGCTCTGACCGAGCACATATCTTAAAACGAAATATTTCCTTTAAGGAACCAGCGATCAAAATTAATTACATAATCCTCAACAACCATATTACATCCAAGACATTTAAGATTAAACAGTAATATATAACATCAGAGAGATGCAGTCCCATGATGCAGCACGTTTCAGATGGACTACACTGCAACAGTACAATACAAGTCCCTCAGAGGATCTCCCCACACAGGAAGTTATTGCCGCAATCGACAAAATATCAACATCATTCCATGTACACACCTAAAACAAACTTAAAGCTCTCTTAAGTTTGGTACAGTTAATTCCCTTTCAACGCAACATACATCACAAGTCTAGCCCTAGGATGGCACCGACACCCCACAATTTAGCACGCGAAAAACTACAGCGATGCACTCATCACGTATCCTTCCAAAATTCAAGAACAGAGAGCCGGCTCCCCAATAGCGGAACATTTAACCACGCGCAGCGTGCGGGTTTGCGGGATGCTGATCTCGCCCTTAACCTCAACACCATTTCAAATACTAGTCAGCCTACAATCTTGAACCACCATACACATTCCTTCAGTTACTTCATAGAAAGCCGATGTGATAGGCAAACAGACCAGCATATGATAAAAGCTTAAGCAAATTTCCTTACTAGACAACCCTTATGAATAGTAGCCGTAATTTTTTTTAAACGTGAGCACACCCACAATCAAAAGACAAACAACGCCAATCATAAGGATAGTAGCACATAAGCGAGTAGCAATGGTAACTTCTGCTTAGATTGGCTACAAATCAGCGCGTGATTTAACACACCAGAGAACAGTCTTTACAACATAACCATCAATACAATAGCAAATTACACGTGTACTCCCCCATGATTTCGATTCGCAAAGCCATAGACAAAACGTGGAGAACGTATCACTTAGACCAACATAATGGTGCTCCCTCAGTTACCCCAAATAACTGACTCCCTTAGTTGCACAGCAAAGAACCAGACCAAATGAAACCACCACAGTTTTCGCCCCTAAATTGTCACAGTACAAGTGAGACTCAATCACAAATGTAATTTTACATCACCAGTTCCCGTATAGTCAATACAAGCGCCTGATTTTCACCCGTTTATAACGCAGGCAGCAACATCGTACGGAAAAGAGCGTAGACACAAGCTCTTACCAATTTTCTTCTCCGAGAGCAGCCACCGCAACTCTCGGGAACCACTGGGACATCCAATGCAAAACTCGTTACTCCTTCACACAAATTACAGGACACCCTCTTCCCGCTGCTTGCTACAGCGCCTTCCGTTCAGAGCCAACTTGTATATCTCCATGCGATAGGTCCGGTCCCACACTCGCTGCGTCAACCCGACAACCGTCTTCCACCACGTCCCGGAGCACACCCCCCACGGAACCTCTCTTCGTTACTACTCGCGTAGGCCCCAGACGGCGCTGCTTACCGCCATGACCGTGGCAGAAAAGATAAACCGCCAGAGTGGCACTATCGATCTGAGCCGCCACGGCCCAGAAAGGTCCTATGAACATGTCTCCGGAAATGCATCATTGCCATGGTAGATGACGCTAACGAATGAAAGTTCCTCTGACCACGTGCTGTGTGTTCCTTGTGTGTTGTAGGCTGTGTGATTGACGCAGCGTACTGTAAGCACTTGAGTGGTCCGGTATTCGTATCGGGAACAAGCCGAGATGGTGTTTGTGTAAGCCCAAGAAGATGAAAACGGTCGAGGGGCAAGACGGCTATACCAAAACAAGTACCCTAACTGACACCAACCACCTCACACAGTATTTCAAGCCATTTTTGGGAGGTCGTGTGATCATGAGCCCTTTCAGACAGATGAACGTGTATGGTGGCGGCGGACTGTGCGTACACCAGATTTGGAGCACTGGGCTCTATAGGATATCGAGACGAACCCTAGTACGAGCTCCAGGCGAATGGCCCGCCAATATGGTAAAAGGCAAAGTACGATTATATGTATCCTGTGTGACATCTGCTAATATCTCTATTACTTGCAACGATTGCAAGGATTATCTGCAGCGAATTTCCCTCTAAGGGAACGATTTTGTCGCTAGTCCTTGCAGCAGAACATCTCAATTATTGGGTTTCTGTCATCAGCTCTCTTTACCGACGAAGCAACCTTTACCAGAACTGGCATCATCAATCTGCATAACCATCGCCTGTGGGCTACAGACAATCGTCGGAAAGTAGTTGAAGAGACTTATCAGCATCGGTTCAGCGCAAATGTGTGGGCCGGGATTCTTGGCGAACACAAGCTTGAACCGATTATTTGCCTCAACGGAGGAACGTACTGGATTACTTTGGAATATTCTGCCTGGGCTGCTTGAGAACCGGCTTGTGGCAGTACGATAGGTTATGTCGTTTATTCATGACGGAACACCATCCCACTACCGCATTACAGTTCACTGACATCTCAACATCATCTTACCCGGACGTTGGATAGGGCATGGAGGACCTGCGGCATGGTCTGCTAGATCGCAGCACTTAAGGGGAGTTGGGACACCCTATTCCTACAATGTTAAATTTGGTGACTTGGCTTCCCTGTATTTCAGGAACCATTGTATCCATTGACATGAAACTTTTACAGGACATTAAACTGTTCTAGTCTGCTGAACTACAATAACTGCATATGAGCCACTGCTTTCTGGAATACAATTTTTTAATTGCACCGTTTAAATTTTGTTTACTTTTTTGTACGTTACCCTAAATAATTTTAATTATACGTAACATTATGTCCTTCCTTTAGTTCAGTAGACTCAGGATATGTGTGTTATTACTCCCAGAAAATTTTAATACTCTACTCGAAGTGATTTCTGAGATTTAGGGAAAAATGCAATAGAAAATGTAAATTTTCAGGAACCGCTTGTAAAGTTTCAAAAGACTGTAACTCAATTAGTATATTCTTATTTTTTTTATTTTTAGTTACTCAGAAGCACTCTGCACCATACTGTATATCATCCTCTTGATCTTTTTCCAAGTTTTTTCTTCTTTTCTTCCTTCCGGACTCCTTAGTGGCCAACTGTGCTGCATAATCTGCTTTATCAGTTCGAACCTTGTCCATCCGTTCAAGTTCTAAGATGCAGTTTGCTCCAGGATGGATTCCCATAAGCTGTAGCACTTTCACCCAACCAATTTTTCCACCGGTAAAAGCAACAACAGCATCACCGACCCCCCCCCCCCCCCCCATTTCAGTGTCTTCATTCCAACAAAAACATTTTTTGGTAAGCGAGTCTATATGAGTTTATCGAACGACTCATTGGCGTTTTGAGTCTGACCATGCAGACACTTCTTCATTAATCCAGGATTTGTCAGGTCTCTGTAAATAGGTTTTATGATATCCATCACTGCTTCTGGAATGGAATGTTTGTGGCTGTATGAACTGTTTGACTACTGGGCATTGCGGTAATTGCACCATGAACCAGGTCCAGGAGGGCAAAGGTGGTGTACTGGTTTTTCATCAGTTGACAATCTTTGGAAGAAGGTAGCCAGTACTGCCTGCTTCACTTTCAACAAGTCCTCAGTATTATTTCTAATGGTCATTCCCTAATAGTGCTGTAGTTCATCAGTCAGTTTGTCTGTCAGCCTGCCTCTTATGGTTCTACCATCAGAAAGTTTCTTGTCTCTCAAACGTTTTTTCAAATTCCTCAACCTGGTGCCCATCCTCTTCTGGACATGACCAACACAGTCCAGTTTTGTGAAAATCTTCTCACCATGAGGCTGAGCGGCTACTACACTTATACGCTTTTGAGTCTCCATCACCTTTGAAAGTAGTGTAACACCCTCCCCTTTCGTTCACAGATCGACTAAAAATTTTAATAGCTGCAGAGGCCTCCATACCACCACTTGTTCCTTCATAATTTCTGTCACAGATATGCCCTTCTTCATTCCCTTATTTACACTTATAACAATGTTTGATTAAAACCTGGAAAACTATTACCTTTCCAGTATCATCACTGGTCACAATAGCAACAGAATTCTTAGAACTGTAGCTGCACTTCCGCCAAGTGCCTTCAAAAGCTACTGGTATGTCAGTCATACCATCATTTACTTCAACAGCTTCGTTTGCAGCACCCTTCATTGACTCACATGCAAGAGATTCCACAGCAGCTCCAATAAATCCTGCATACTTGTCGATTCGTGATGACTGGGTGTTGTGTGATGTCCTTAGGTTAGTTAGGTTTAAGTAGTTCTAAGTTCTAGGGGACTGATGACCATAGATGTTAAATCCCATAGTGCTCAGTGCCATTTGAACCATTTTTTGAACTCGTCGATTTTACAAGGTGGGTATGGCATATTCATCATGGCACACATTGTTTCTGCTGCAGTGTGCCCTTTGCCAATAGCTCTCAATCCATAAAACCACCTTACATTTACACTTATCAGAATTCCAAAATGAATCAGTATATTTACAACTGACACAATTAACGATAAGCTTCCTGGCTAGATCATTTGGTACCTCACTGCCTTCATTTAAACTAACTGGCCCTCCACATATTTTACAACGCTCGCATTCACCTAACACCCTCGTTAGGATGCGTAAATCTATCAGAATATAACTTAACCTATCATTTAAATCACTTTCGTTTTGAGAAAACTGTGTATCACATCGTTTATTTCAGTCTTCGAAGCACTAATGGGTGTTTCTCTAGATACTGACGAGTTTGCCTGTCTTTCATTCTCTGTAACTTCACACGCCACATACTGAATACAATGCTTTTTTTTATTCAAAAAACTATTACCATGAACCCAATTTTCTTAAAGACACCTCGTTTTGGCGTCATACCTTACTTTTTGAGATATTTACCACTCTATCCGTCACTTTTCCTCGAAAAACGTCAGCACCTCGACATACAACGTGACACTGTTTTTGACAGTGTTACCAATACAAATACGTAATTCAATCTTTATATCACAGCAATCCACAGCCTTCTATATAAAAAATTACCGCTTTTATTAGATCTTGAAGTAACGCACATAAAAATTTTAACATTTTCAACCATGTAGATCGTATTAAAAAAAAAAATCTTCCCAAGTGAGTTTATAAAGGATATGTACATCATTTTATTCGGAAAACTGCAAATTTTATAATGAGATAAAAATCCGAAAATGAGAAACAAAATTTCCGGTGTCTCTCCTGACGCCTAGTGGATTTTTACCTCTAGTGGCATCTGAAAAGCTTAGTGTACGCTGAACCAGTTCCTGATGGGCAGGCCCTTCAAAAGCGTGTCCGCGACGCCTGTGGCGCTATTTGGAGATAGGCCGGAATGTGCGACAGACTGTGGCAGTCCATGATGCGACGTGTGAAGACACATATTTGTATGTATATTTGTACAAGTACGTTCCACATTCGCTTCTAAACCACTTGATGGATTTCAATATAACTTGGTTCATGTATCATTTGCTACCTAGAAAAAAGCGCCGTGGGCGTGAGAATCAAGTACCTTCTATAGAAGTGAGAGTGAAAGTGAAAAGGAGGTGACATAGAAGGTAAGTCAGGACGTCTAGAGCAGTTTCCATCAAATTTTGTACATACGCTGAGAGCAAGTTTCGTCGTTATTCACAAGGTGTATTTGAAAAGGGAGCTAACTGGAGGCTGCAAAATGAAAACTGCTAAACGGGTCATAATTCCATGGCCTACACAACAATATACAGAAGGAAGCGAAAGAAAACTGAGGAGCTCTTAGATGACGATCAGTTTGGCTTTAGGAAAGGTGAAGACGCCAGAGAGGCAGTTTTAATATTGCGGTTGATAATGGAAGCTTCAAATGGCTCTGAGCACTATGGGACTCAACTGCTGTGGTCATTAGTCCCCTAGAACTTAGAACTACTTAAACCTAACTAACCTAATGACATCACACACATCCATGCCCGAGGCAGGATTCGAACCTGCGACCGGAGCAGTCGCACGGTTCCGGACTGCGCGCCTAGAAATAATGGAAGCAAGACTGAAGGAAAATCAAGGCACGTTCATAGGATTTGCCGACGTGGAAAATGGTTAAACTGTGTCAAATGGTGCAAAATGTTCGAAATTCTGAGGAATGTAGGAGTAAGCTATAGGAAAAGAACCAAAAGGGAACAATAAGAGTGGAAGCTCAAGAACTAAAACACCGGATTAAGAAGTGTGTGAGGCAGGGATGTTAAAAAGTGTGTCAGGCAGGGATGTAGTCTTTCGCCCTTGCTGTTCAATCTATACATCGAAGAAACAATGACGGAAGTAAAAGAAAGGTTCAGGCGTGGGATTGAAATTCAAAGTGAAAGGATATCAATGATAAGATTCGCTGATGACATTGCTAACCTCACTGAAAGTGCAGAAGAATTATAGTATGTGTAGAATGGAATGAACCGTCTAATGGATACAGAATATGGACTGAAAATAAATCGAAGAAAGACGAAAGTAATGAGAAGCAGCAGAAATGAGACAACAAGAAATTTAACACCATAACTGGTGATTATGAAGACTTTTCCTACCTAGGCAGCAAAATAACGCATGAGGAGCACGGAGAACACAAAAATTAGTTTAGCACTGGCATAAAGGGCGTTACTGAGCAAGAGAAATCTAGTAATATCAAACGTAGGTCTTAATTTGAGGAATAAATTTAGAATGTACGTTTTGAGTACAGGATTATGCAGTGAGACATGGACTTCGGGAAAACCGGAACAGAAGAGAAAATAAGCATTTGAGACGTGGTGCTACTGGCGAATATTAAAAATTAGGTGGACTGATAAGATAACGAATGAGGAGGTCCTCCGCAGAAACGGCGAGGAAGAAAACTGACACGAAGAAGGTACAATATGATAGGATGTGTATTAAGACATCAGCGGATAACTTCCGTGGTACTGGGAGGTGTGGAAGGTAAAAATTGTAGAGAAAGACAGATATTGGAATACGTCCAGTAAATAATTGAGTGAGGACGTAGGCTGCAATTGCTACTCTGAGGTGAAAAAGTGGGCACTGCACAGGAATAGGCGCCAGCTCACGTCAAACGTGTCAGAAGGCCGAAAAAAAGGAAAAAGGAAGAGGCAGGGGTATTGTATTGTATTGTATGTTAACCGGGGACCTAGAAACGACGGAGAGGTTCCGTCCCCGCCGCAGCCACAGTGGTCCACAACCCCACAACGACTACCACAGTCCACTTCACCCCTCCGCCGCCCCACACCGAGCCCAGGGTTATAGTGCGGTTCGGCCCGCGGTGGACCCCTCCAGGGAACGTCTCACACCAGACGAGTGTAACCCCTATGTTTGCGTGGTAGAGTAATGGTGGTATACTCGTACGTGGAGAACGTGTTTGCGCAGCAATCGCCGACATAGTGTAACTGAGACGGAATAGGGGGAACCAGCCCGCATTCGCCGAGGCAGATGGAAAACCGCCTAAAAACCATACACAGACTGGTCGGTGCACCGGATCTCGACACAAATCCGCCGGGCGGATTCGTGCCGGGGACCAGGCGCTCCTTCCCGCCCGGAAAGCCGTGCGTTAGACCGTACGGCCAACCGGGCGGGTAGAGGCAGGGGTGGTCCCTATAAGAGTGCCGAGACCCCAAACTCGCCGCAGGAGGGACATGAGAGCCATCCACGTGACGACAGAGCGATCACGTGCCCGCGTCGACCGCCCGTCCACTGCAGTCCGTCGTGCTGGAAACAGGAAACTGGAAGCTTCACAAGAAGAGAAAGAGGGTGTAGAACGTTTTCTTACAGCGGAAGGAGTGAGGGAAACGTTAATCTGTCTACGAATTGCACAAATATACAAAGGGCTCTGCATGTTGTTTGTAAGGGGCAAGGAGAGGCACAAGCGAATCAAGAGAGGACGGATGTCGCTGGCCGATGCCACATAATCTGGAGCAAGACACCGCATCATCGATATCATTATCCAGCAAGTTGATGCCCTGATTGGAAATCGTCGGGTTACGGATGTCAGTTTCTGGGATGAAATTCCATGGCTGTTGCAATTGGTCCGTCAATGCAGAGATGGTTAATGCTGGTTGTGGATGACGCTAGAGTTATCCGATGCTGCCCCATGTGTGCTCGATTGGAGACAGATCTGACAATCGAGCAGACAAAGGCAACATGTCGACGCTCTGCAAAGCACGTTAGGTTACAACAACAATATTTTGGCTAGCGTTATAATGTTGGAAAACATCCCCTGGAATGCTGATCATGAATGGCAGCACAGCATCTCGAACCACCAGATGTACAAATTTGTAGTCAGTGTGCTTAGGATAACTACGAGATAACTCCTACTGTGATACGAAATCGCACCCTAAACCATAACTCCAGTTGTAAGTCAAGTGTGTCTAGCATGCAGACATGCATGCCCTCAGCTGGTCTCCATCTAAGAAACACAGCCATCACCGGCCCTGAAGCAGAACCATCTTTCATCAGAAAGTAGATCCCCACCCTGCCATCCAATGAGCTCTTGCTTGATACCACTGAAGAAGCAAATGGCGTGCTTTTGGGGTCAGTGGAATGAACGCTACAGTGCGCCTGGCTCGGAGCTGTCCTTGAATTAACCGATTTGTAACAGTTCGTTGTGTCACTGTGGTGTCAATTGCTGCTCAACTGCTGCTGCAGATGCAGTATGTTGCGCCAGAGCCGTACGCCGAAGACAGTGATCTTCCTTCCCGGTAGTGCTTCGTGACCGTCTAAGCACGGTCTTCTTGCGACTGTACATTCTCGTGACTACTGCTGCCTGCAGTCATGTGCAGTGGCTACATTCCTGCCAAGTCTTTCTGCAGTATTGCAGAAGGAATATCCAGCTTCTATTACACGACCTCGTCCAAACTCAGCGAGGTGTACATGATGGCGTCGTTGACGCCTTAAAGTTATTTCTGACTAACATCAACCATCCGTGTCCCTTTTCAAAGGTAACTAACGCTCACCACCATTACAGTGTGTATTTAAAGTAAGCCTGATTCTCATCCTTATAGTAACGCTACTGGCGCCAGACTTACTGGAATGGCGCGAAATTTGAATAGCATGCATCTTTAAGATATAGAAACACGCCTACAGTCTTTCGGATATGTCTCAAACCTCCTTCTTGGTGTTGTGAGTTTTCTGTCAGTAGAAGTTTGGACAGATCACGGGGCATTACAATTTTGAATGAAGACCAAACCGATACAACGGTTGACAAGGTGAGCACGGTACTTCCAGTAGCTTAAATTCACTGTAGTTGACATCTCGCATACGGAAAATGTTGTGGTCACGTACTGTCACGATCATCCACAATGTTAAGGAATAGTACCGAAGGGATCAGGATGAGAACAATTTCAGCCTATAGCAAAAGGGGTACCTTTGAAAATTTCAATACCGCTTCACCACTTGATACATGTAAGTAACAGGGTAAGGGCCCATCCTTGAAGTGGGTAAGGACTGAATGGAAGGATCTTTCTAAACCTTCTCTAAGACAATATTTTCAGTCAGAGTCAATATCATATTTAGGCGCAGGGATCCGGCTATCTCTAGATTTTGTGTATGCCAGAAGAGTTAGTCAACAAGCTGCTTCGATATGTACATCCTCGTTATGCACATTTTTGTTTGCTATCGAAAGCCTAGTGAAACTTGTTAAGTCATTCGTATGGGAAGGAAGCCCCAGAGAGTTCTGTCTACGTAGGACCCATGGAAAAAAAGAACACCTCCTACCGTGATTAATCAGGCACCTTCGTCTCCAGTTAAACCTTCAAAAGGCAGTAGACCATTTCTTACCAAGAACTACAAAGTGTTTCTCGTACATTTTCGTGGCTGTAGAGCTGACTTGATAGTTTGCGTAACTGACGCCTTTGAGGAAGGTTACTAGCGAGTCTGTATCACATAGTTTCAACAGGGTTTTACTGAAATTGGTAGGTGACAGTACTGATGTGGAATTCGGCGAAAGTGTTATGAAGGACCTGGGGTGTTAAGTTGCCTCTACTGTGACCAGCATGATATACCATGGAACATGTATGTCGGTAGTTTGCATCAGTCATCAGTCAGCTACCCAATGATTAAACCTTATTGGAGTCAGCATTTGTGGTTACGAATCGAGAATCTAAGACTGTGATCCGCGAGCTTATGCGTTTGGATGAGTTATTTGGAATATTTCTTATTCGTTCTGTTTGTTACATTATATATTACTGTAAAATCTTGACGTAATATTTTTATGACTAGAACTAAGCGGTGGCTCAGATATTAGAGATAGTACATATTCTTGTTTGTTTATTACGTTGCATGCGAAAGAGAAGACTGAAAGTAAATGGCAAGTTGGGGATGCACATATGGACAACCATCTGGAACACCGACAGGACAAACTGGGTACGATCAAAGTCTGAGTGTTAAGCACTGCTTCACGAAGCTATGTTTTTAGCATACGACGCACCAGACAGGAGCTTTCTGGAAGGCGTGGTACTGCTGAACGATAAGCAAGCCATGATATTAGAATATGACATTGCAGTGTTACATGTCTTCCATCTACGGCATAACATGCTAGTCTGCGCTGAGTAGCGCACGAAATCACCACACTGCTCATGCCGTTACCTATTTAGAGTAGATGGCAAGACGCATGCCACCACTCAGCTGAATTGGAGCGGTTATTCACCTCTGACTAACGGTCTGGCCATCACCTGAGGCAATGGGTCCTTGTCACAGGTATTGCAACACCGACCACCCTATGAGAAATCTACATGATCTACATGATCTCTGCTCGCTACCATATTGTTATCTTCAGCAAGCAGTCAACTGTCCAACCAATGCCACTCAGTACTTTCAGAGCTGGTGAAGTGTTCTATCTTAGGAACCCCAAAGACCATGTGTTGTGAGTGTCAGTGGACATGATAAACAAGAGTTGGTTGGTTGGTCTGGGGGAGAGAACGAAACAGCGAGGTCATCGTTCCAATAGGATTAGGGAAGGGTGGAGAAGGAAATCGGCCGTGCCCTTTCAAAGGAACCATCCCGGTATTTGCCTGAAGCGATTTTGGGAAATCAGGGGAAATGCCCGGACGCTGGTTTGGACCATCGTTCTCCCGAATGAGAGTCCAGTGTGCTAACCACTGCGCCACCTTACTCGGGGATAAACAAGTGTGATTATGGCGTGTATGCTAAGTAACAATCACCTTATTTCTCTCTTAGAAAAATCACTCGATGTTAGGACATCATGTTTCGCCTATTTTATTCTTTTTAACCTCAATTATAACGATAATATCGTTTTGCCATCTTGCTATCACTTATCTCAGGACTGCCTTAGAAATTAGCAACAAATTTTTTTATTTTTGTGTTCTTGATTTTCCTTGTACGTTATTATAAGATGTCCCTAAGTTATAAAAAATTTTCCATTGTATAGATGTCGGGCGTATCGTGATTCTTCTAAAGATGAGCATAGGACTTACAAAATTGTTGGAATGTTTTAAATTATATGAAAACGGAAGACATTCCACACATTTCTCTTCAAATAAGAGGTGAAGTGATGAAACGTGTTTGATTTTCGCTTAGACTCGTTTTACGGATGCATTAACATGACACTGTCCTGTATTATCCAGAGAGGGATGCAAACAGGCGTGGTGCCATCGACGGTGCGCTGTCTTCCGTAGGCCTTTGGCCTAGCAGGACACAGGAAACTCTTTGATTTGCAGCGGCCAATAAGACACTTGTAGTGAAAATTAGTTTTTACCTGCTGCATGGTACGGCGTATTGTCTTGTTTCAGCTCGGGCACGTGGTCTTTGGTTGCTATTTCACCTCATGTTGTTGCAAATTTGTTTTGCGGTCGCTACATGCCACTGTCTTAAGCAGTTGGGGCTCTGAGCACTATGCGACTTAACTTGTGAGGTCATCAGCCGCCTAGAACTTAGAACTAATTAAACCTAACTAACCTAAGGATATCACACACATCCATGCCCGAGGCAGGATTCGAACCTGCGACCGTAGCGGTGGCTCGGCTCCAGACTGTAGCGCCTAGAACCGCACGGCCACTCCGGCCGGCAGTCTTAAGCAGTATATTGCAATATAATCAGCTGCATTTCTGTTCATATAGAATGCAACGTAATTTCTTTCATTTTTTTACGTGGCATTGTGTTTGAAACCTTAGCATAGTTCTTTCGGGGTGGATTTGAATCATGTGCACCAGAATATCCATGGATTTTGAGCTATCATAGACAGATACCACCCCCCGCCCCCCCACCCATCCTACGTACGCGGCTCGTGGTCTTGCGGTAGCGTTTTTGCTTCCCGAGCACTAGGTCCCGGGTTCGAGTCCGGGCGGGGGCAGGGATTTGTCTCGAGATGACTGGGTGTTGTCTGTATTTCATCATCATTTTATCCTCATTCACTCGCAAGTCGCCGTAGTGGCGTTAAAGAACTTGTGGAGCGGCGGCCGAACCGCCTCGCGAGGGGTCTCCCGGCCACCAGTGCCATACGCTCATTATTATTACCACCCCTACCAGCGATTCACAGTTGCCATCGTAAGCGCAGTTTTCCAACAAACGCTATTGCGGTCGCGCGGGGACCCTTCCGATCCAATGCTGTTCACGCACTGAACCACGCCATCAGCAACTCCGACTAGGTGTGCCCTCTGCTGCTGCCAAACAGGATGATCGGCGTCAGCTGCACGGCCAAGTTTCAGTTGCAGTCTTCGACAGCTTTCAATCCTAGTCAGCTTCCGACAATCGGCTAGTGCATTATTAGCAACGGCACGCTCACACTGCATGATTCTAGCGAGTAGCGTTGCTGTCTCTGGATTACGGGGTCCCGGGCTCGATTCCTGGCAGAGCTGGATATCTTCTCTGCCAAGGGACTGGGTGTTTGTGTTGTCCTCATCCTTTCATCATCATCATTCGTGACAGTGGCTAGATTGGAATGTGTAAAAATTGGGACTTTGTACGGACGCTGATGACAGCGCAGTTGATTAAACATTGCATGATGCTCTTCGAGTTGCTTCTTCTAATAGCTGGAATTTATTGCTGTTTGTTCTTTATTAAAGTTTCTTCGGAACGCTTAGAGGAAGTTACAAGTTAAATAAAATGTCTTTACTGCACCCGCCTACTTAGCTGAGGGGTGACGTGCAGCGGGCCCGGGTTCGATTCCCGACCGGACTGGAGAGTTTCTCCGCTCGTGGACTGGGTGTTGTGGCGTGGTCTTCATCATTTCATCCTCATCACCGGCACGCGAGTCGCCCAGTGTGGCATCGACTACAACAAAACTCACAGTTGGCGGCCGAACTTAAACGGATGGAGCCTCCCAGCCAGCAGTGCCATACGATCACTTCATTTAATTTCTGTTTACTGTATTTACGTGTTCGCTAATCATTTCTGCTCCTGTCTGTCTCTCCTACGGCGACAGCTGATGTACTGTTCACCTATATTTCCCACTGTGTGCAAAGTAGTACACAAAAAATTCTATTGCTATCTAGAATCAAGCCAGATACTAAACCGCTCTCTCTTTCAGTAACAGGTCAGTTCGATTCTATAACATTTACACTGTAGACCTAAAATGTGGCAAGACTGATTTTATTCCTGGCGTACAAGTGATGTCAGATCAGTAATTACAGTGACATCTTCAACTAACTACTGCAAACGACAGGTGTGCATTCAATCAGTCAGTTGTGAGCAGAAACATCTCTAAAAATCCAGTGTTCGAAAGATTCTCCAGATTTTTTGGAGAAAAGTGTGTCGAAAGTTTGTTCTGCGCTATTTCAGAATAAAAACAACAATGAGGTGACACCCGCCGTGACTTGACTGGAATGCAAAATACGGACAATTCTGTCCTGGAAATAATTATTAAAGTGTGACGAGGCCTGGTGTTATAAATACCCACCGACCACAAGATCGCACTGCGCAGAAATTTACGTGAAGGGTCAACGCTCTGACGTCAGAACCGCAGAACCGACATTCAAACCAATGGGACATGCCACGTTGGGGGGGAGGGGGGTAGAGGGGGGGGGGGGAAGCACCAGTTCGGTTTTTCTCTGTTGTTTATAAATCTACTCTCTAAAGTTTTATCTCCTGTAAACTGGTCTATTTCTTTGGTAGTTATTTTGCATTTCGATGGTAATTAGTGAGGTTCTATATAAATCTTCGTATTCTGTTAAAGGAGTGGTTTCTGATATAGCAAGTTATTAGTATATCTGGTGCCTGTTTCTCGAATCATCCCATATTTTTCCCCCAAGCACTAGCATATGTAAGCTCATAGTCTGCAACAGCCCATACTACGATATCATGCCCTGTTTAACTGTAAAATCCCCACAGATATATTGCCCCAAAGAGACGAGACTTATATTACCTGATTTTTCAGGATTTTTAGTTAGGTAATGGTATAGGTAACTCAACGCAAATGCAGCAGCACACATTACAGGTCAGCTCTCACCAAAAGCGCACATAAAAGCTCGATTTGTGTTCAGAGATTAGTTTTCGTGATTTTACATAAGGATCAGATTTGTTTAGATTGTACAAACTTTTCAAACATGTGCATTGCGTGGATTGTCTTCAATAAAGCGATCTCCATTCACTAGAACTAATCGTTTCCTCCTGGGTGTCAATAGCTTGTTTTCTACTGCACCTGCGAAGGTTAACGTTCGTTGCCACATACAGGGTGTTTCAAAAATGACCGGTATATTTGAAACGGCAATAAAAACTAAACGAGCAGCGATAGAAATACACCGTTTGTTGCAATATGCTTGGGACAACAGTACATTTTCAGGCGGACAAACTTTCGAAATTACAGTAGTTACAATTTTCAACAACAGATGGCGCTGCAAGTGATGTGAAAGGTATAGAAGACAACGCAGTCTGTGGGTGCGCCATTCTGTACGTCGTCTTTCTGCGGTAAGCGTGTGCTGTTCACAACGCGCAAGTGTGCTGTAGACAACATGGTTTATTCCTTAGAACAGAGGATTTTTCTGGTGTTGGAATTCCATCGCCTAGAACACAGTGTTGTTGCAACAAGAAGAAGTTTTCAACGGAGGTTTAATGTAACCAAAGGACCGAAAAGCGATACAATAAAGGATCTGTTTGAAAAATTTCAACGAACTGGGAACGTGACGGATGAACGTGCTGGAAAGGTAGGGCGACCGTGTACGGCAACCACAGAGGGCAACGCGCAGCTAGTGCAGCAGGTGATCCAACAGTGGCCTCGGGTTTCCGTTCGCCGTGTTGCAGCTGCGGTCCAAATGACGCCAACGTCCACGTATCGTCTCATGCGCCAGAGTTTACACCTCTATCCATACAAAATTCAAACGCGGCAACCCCTCAGCGCCGCTACCATTGCTGCACGAGAGACATTCGCTAACGATATAGTGCACAGGATTGATGACGGCGATATGCATGTGGGCAGCATTTGGTTTACTGACGAAGCTTATTTTTACCTGGATGGCTTCGTCAATAAACAGAACTGGCGCATATGGGGAACCAAAAAGCCCCATGTTGCAGTCCCATCGTCCCTGCATCCTCAAAAAGTACTGCTCTGGGCCGCCATTTCTTCCAAAGGAATCATTGGCCCATTTTTCAGATCCGAAACGATTACTGCATCACACTATCTGGACATTCTTCGTGAATTTGTGGCGGTACAAACTGCCTTAGACGACACTGCGAACACCTCGTGGTTTATGCAAGATAGTGCCCGGCCACATCGCACGGCCGACGTCTTTAATTTCCTGAATGAATATTTCGATGATCGTGTGATTGCTTTGGGCTATCCGAAACATACAGGAGGCGGCGTGGATTGGCCTCCCTATTCGCCAGACATGAACCCCTGTGACTTCTTTCTGTGGGGACACTTGAAAGACCAGGTGTACCGCCAGAATCCAGAAACAATTGAACAGCTGAAGCAGTACATCTCATCTGCATGTGAAGCCATTCCGCCAGACAAGTTGTCAAAGGTTTCGGGTAATTTCATTCAGAGACTACGCCATATTATTGCTACGCATGGTGGATATGTGGAAAATATCGTACTATAGAGTTTCCCAGACCGCAGCGCCATCTGTTGTTGAAAATTGTAACTACTGTAATTTCGAAAGTTTGTCTGCCTGAAAATGTACTGTTGTCCCAAGCATATTGCAACAAACGGTGTATTTCTATCGCTGCTCGTTTAGTTTTTATTGCCATTTCAAATATACCGGTCATTTTTGAAACACCCTGTAAATTACAGTTAGTTGCGTCCTTGCTACGGTTTACCGAAATAACGGCTGTAAATAGCTAGTTCAAAATCTTGGCTGTGTCTTTAAGAAAAAGAAGATAACAGTTAGTTTTCTAAGTATTGATACTTTTATTATTTGTATAAATATACTGCCGGGGTGATACACCCCTGTTATTTTTAGGGTGGCGGGGTGGGGAAGAAAATTAGTGCCACGTAAAAATATACAATAACGGCCTATACTAATGCCAAATCCGTAGTTTTGAATGCATATTAGTGATTTTCCCGAAGATTTTCTTCCACATGACTGTGGGGGGCGGGGAGGGGAGCTGGGTGAGGGGGGGGGGAGGGGAGGGGAGAGCGTGCAAAGCAGTGACATATCGGAGTCTGTCTGTAACGTCTGAAGCAATTTGCACATCACTTCCTAACCAGAAATAATAAATGTGACAGTAAGACACCATTAGAATCCTGTGGCTTTGGGAAAGGAGAAAAGAGGATACATAAAAATGTAGGTTCGAATCCTGCCTCAGGCGTGGATGAGTGTGATGTCCTTAGGTTGGTTAGGTTTAAGTAGTTCTAAGTTCTAGGGGACTGATGACCACAGTAGTTAAGTCCCATAGTGCTCAGAGCCATTTGAACCATTTGAACCATTAAAATGTAACTCAGGAGCACGTCGAGCAGTTTCAATTAAATTTGGTGAACACATCTCATTAAAGGTGTAAAAATGTTCTGAAAGGACTTGATTTATTTCACTCCTGTAGTTAGTTAATTTCTATCATTTTAAGACCAAGAAGCGTAATCTGTCTGTTAGGCGTGTTGCTCAAAACGGCAATCAGGTCGCGATAATGAGCACACTGAGAGTCAGTAATTTTGTCATCGTGTTTCGGAGCCAAATATCAGACAAGACGAGTGAATAACTCAGATAAGTTTAAAGTCTTCTCTGTAGTCTTGTGACTTATTATGAGGATGGCTGGACGATACGCAGCCGAAATATCAGTGGAAGAAATTTTACTTGCGCGGCTGCAGGCCCGGAAGTTTATGGACTATTCATTACGCCGTGAGAAGTGAAAACGCACAGGTAACAAAAAATCAGTAGTGATTCTCATGTACATCTACATATATACCCGCAAGCCAACACATGGTGCGTGGTGGAGGCCACCCTGTACCAGTACTAGTCCTTTTCTTTTCTGTTCCACTTGCAAACAGAGCGTAGTCAGCGCATACACAACTTTCCCACTAGAGCGCGCCCCACTAAGCACAACAGCGCAGGCGCAGCGCTCGTCTGTTTCCGCACTACGAGATGGCGCTGCCTTAGAGACGGACCAAATTCTGCTTCCGCCGATCCGCGTGTTAATATGTAATGCAGCCAATGAGATTGCTGCTAATGTAGAACCTTTTCTCCTCGCAGATCACACTCGCGCAGTGATACCTGAATGCGCAAGGTATTATAATGAGTGTACAGACCTCCGATTAGTCAGTCTGCATTAGCCTGTACAAGTCTGCATTTGTCTGTACCAGTATATAGTCAAGTTTCAGTCTGCGCCTTAGCCATGAAGATAAATGTATAGCCACTTTGCCAAGTATCAGAGATATGTGAGAATAAGATTAACGTACCCAGACCAAAGGAACTTCAGATTGTCAATTGTAAATAGCATCCATAATCAAGTTACATAATGTCTATGCTTGTTATTATTTTAATAAATGTGTGTGAAAATTAATCAAGTTCTGTTTAAAGTTGGTCACTGTCAATCTGCTACTCTAAGCGTGCAAGCGGCATTTCTATCGTCTGACCTAACGGCAGAAGATAAACACGCCACGATAAGACCACGAGACATATTGCTGACACTCGCCTACTTCGTTAGAGCGACAAGTCAGATAATCTGATGGTGTGTGTACCGAAGGTCTTACAGTACGCACACCACACAGAGCGAGGGGAACACGACTGTCTATACGCCTCCGTACAATTCCAAATCTCTCTAATATTATCTTCGTGGTCCTCAAGTGAAACGTACATTGTCGACAGTAGAATCGTTCCGCGATCGGCATTTGTGTCCTCCAAGTTTGCTCATTTGTGGTCCACAAAAAGAGAGTCACCTTATCTCAATACTTTCCATTTGAGTTCACAAAGCATCTCCGTAATATCTGCGTGTTGTTCGAATCTACAGGTAACAAATCTATCAGCCCGCCTTTGAAATGCTATGATCTCTTACTTAATCCGATCTGGTGCGGAACCCAAACACTGTAACAGTACTCAACAATGGGCCGCACTAGTGTCCTATTGCGATCTCCTTTACAGACGTGACTGTGCCAAGCAACTTACTACTAATGCTGTACACGAACAGGAAGTGTTTGTTTTTCCAACACATCTGTATTAAGTCACATTTTTCTACTTTTAGCGCTAGCTGCCATTCATGATACAAACTAGAGATTTTGTCTAAGTCATCTTGTGTCTTCCTACAGTCACTCAATGAGGACATCTTCCCATACACCACGGCATCATCAGCAAACAGCCGCAGACTGCGACTTAACCCTGTCCGCCTGAACATTTATGTGTATAGAAAATAACAGAGCTCCTGTCACAGTTCCCTGTGGCACTCCTGACGATACCCTTGTCTCTGATCAACACTCGCCGTCGTGGACAACATACTGGGTCCTATTAGTTCTTCGAGCCATTCTCAAACTTGGGAGCCCACTCAATATGCTTGTACCTTCGTTAACAATCGGTACAGAGGCACCGTGTCAAATTCTGTAGGGAAATACAGAAATTTGCAATCCACCTGTTGCCCTTCATCTATGGTTCGCAGGTTCTCTTATGAGAAAAGGGGAAACTGAGCAACGCTATCTAAAACCGTGCTAATTTGGTGAGAGAAGCTTTTTCAAGGACATTTGTTATATTCGAACGAGAATATGTTTAAAGATTTTGCAGCAAACCAATGTTGAAGGCTTTGGTCTGTTGTTGGTGCAATCATTCAACCTTCTTTTATACAAGAATCATCAGTGCTTTTTTCCAGTGTCTTGGGCCTCTGAGCTGAGTGACAGATTTGCGATAAATTCCGACTAAGGAAGGGGCCAGGGTCGTAGAGTACTCTTTGTAAAACATAATTTGAATTCCATCAGAATCTGGTGATTATTTGCATTTAACTCCTTTAGTTGGTTCTATACACCAGCGGTGTTTATTACTACATCATCCATACGGGAGCCTGGGAGATGGTTAAAAGATGATATGTTTATACGATTCACCTGAGTGAACCACTTCTTAATGCGAAATTTAAAACATCGGCTTTACTTTTGCTATCATCTACTGCCACACAAAACTGGTGAACGAGTAACAACGAGTAACTAAATGGAAGCCTTAGACTCACGTAGTGATTTTTCGTGAGACCCAAAATTTTCTCGGTTTATTCACGAGATCTATTTCTAACGTATGTCTTTTACAAACGCATGAATTTCTGTTAACTGTTGCCTGTCGTCATTTGAGCGTTCCCTTTTGAGTCCAGAGCGCAACAGCCTTTGCTTCCTCAGCGTTTTTCGAATTTAGATGTTAAATCGCAGTGGATCTTTTCTGTCCTTAATCCACTTACTCGGCACGTACTTCTCCAGAGTATGGTTTACAGTCCATTTAAACTTTGCCCATAATTCCTCTATATCAAACCATCGTGTAAGTGGGATGCTAACAGCTGCCATCTTCTCTTTCTAACAGAGATACTCCGTAGCATTGACTCTTGACGATGTATTAAGCAGGCTGCTTCTCCAGAGTATAATACGTACTGGTCCCGTAGTCACACATCTTCGGAATGAGAGTTCAGTATCAGCACGCAAACCTCCAGCTACGCTTAGAGGTAGTCATCTTATGTGATCAACGTTCCATCTACTGGTTTCCGGGCAAGTACCAAGCATGTTCCATATTTAGTTGGTTTCGTGTTCCGTGGATCATTTGGACTGTAAATCGTGATGCTCTTCGTGAAGAAACTATGAACAACCGATCAGTTGCAAAATGGAAGATTTATTTAAATCCCTTGACCGTGGTTTCAATGTTTATAAAATCATCTTCTTCAGAGGAAAAATAGTGACAACCCATACAGCGAATACATGTTAAGCTATATATGTGTACACAGGAACAATAATAACTTGTTAGCAGTACAAAAATTATTCAAAACTGCTGAGTTACATGTTGTAGCGGAGGTACAATAGAATATAACCAATAGATGTCAGTAAAATATAAAATTTCACCTGCAAAATATTAAGAAACATGCACAAAACGGTGGTCGCCATTAGCAGAACCTCGTCATTAACGCACTAGCAACGGTCGGGCTAAGGAAAGCTCCCGGGAAAGAAGGAGAGGGCACTAGTAGCATGCGCCAGGAGGTTGCGTACTAATATATTAACGTCATTATGCTGAACTTGCTGAAAACGTTAAAACCAAAATTAAGACATTAAAAACCAGATCATATTTAGCTATATACAAATATAAAATTAACAAACGGTAACAAATAACTAGCTACCATCTAGAAAAGGTTATTGTGGTAAAATCAAGTTACGTAAACTGTGAGATAATGTAAATAATAAACAATACAATAAGACGGAGAGAATGAAGGGGGAAGGAGGGGAAGAAAAGAGGATGCAGAAGGGGGTGGTAAAAACATGTATAGTTAAAAAAATACAACGTATCTCAGAAATTGTGCACATGAGAACCACGAGAAATGCATGAACGTCATAATAACAAGGAAGAAACAGGGTACCACTGGCGTCAACGGACGAGGGAAGAGCATAGCCTATAACCATCTAGAAGACCGAGCCACTTCTCTGTTATGTAAGGGTCTAAAATTCCATAGGAAATGGCTGTTTATGAGTTGCACCTTTTCATTTAATACTGATCCATCTTTGTGTGCAAGACGCTTAAAACTTTATGATTATTCTAACAGGTCAAGCCTGCAAACTTTACTTTTTGGTGTAAAAATTCTGACAGTTCTAGTCAACGTGGAGTGTGTTGCATAAGAAGCATATTTTCAGGAAAACTGTAATTGAAAGGTCTCTCTGTCTGTCCTGTTTAATTGTGATGGCAGTCATTAAAATGTATTTTTCCAAACAACCGAGCTAGTGAAACGACCTTCTTGTGTTGATAGTATTAATCAACGAAAAGGTAACTCATACAGATAAGTCTTGCTGTGATATGGTTCCTCCTAAATTTTCTGACATTAAGTTTGCATTTGGGGTAGAATCATCAATTTACAATTACTTGTGGAAACAGAAATTCACAGGTTAAAATGTCTTTTTTGAGTGATGCATTGTCAGCACACATGATAGCTAATGTAAATGAAATTTTGAACCATCGGTACTGCGTTAAGGTCAGTTAATGAAATATCCTTGCAGCAAGTCTTTGGAGCTACAGCGCTCGTTTTACGAGATGGTGGCAGTCCTTTCCTTGATGTGGTGAAGTGTTCAGTCTTCTGACCTGTTCGATGCGTCCAGCAACGAATTACTCTTTTCAGCTTGCCTCTTCATCGCAAAACACCACTTACACCCTACGTCCTCAGTTAGTTGGATGAATTACAACTCTCTAGTACCACGGAAGTTATTCCTTGATGTTTTAACACATGTCGCATTGTATTGCCCCCTGTTCTTGTCAGTGCTTTCCATTCATTCGTTTCTTCGGCAACTCTGCGGAGAACCTCTTCATTTCTTATCAGTCCACATAATTTTCAACATCCTTCTAGTGGACCACAACTCGGAAACTTAGATTCTCTCCTTTTCCAGATTTCACACAGGCCTCAATTGAGTACCATACATTTCAGTGCTCCAAAGGCACATACTCAGATATTTCCGCCTCGAATTAATACATGTGTTGGACACTGGTAGGCTTCTTTTGGCCATAAAAACCGCAGTTGCCTGTGATTGTCGGCTCCTGAGGTATCTACTTAACTTCGTACTTCTACGTCTTGGTCCTCAAGCCTAACGTGAAGTTTATCGATAATCTCATTTCTGCCACTGAGCCGCTCCTCATTTCTTTCGTCTTTATTTACTGTCAGTCCACAGAGTGTACTCGTTGGACTATTCCATTCAGGAGATCGAGACTAGTACTCATCAAATTCTGGCAGCCTAGGTATTACGATCTGAATTAGCCCGTGATGCTAGACAGAGTTTCCAAAACGGCAGCGGATGCGTTGCTCTCAATGGTAGCGTCAAGTGGGACCGGACAGCACGTCTTTCTTTGCCACAGCACGCTGAAGGCCCCCTTCTGGCTGCTACTACCGTGTCGTCCTTCATCCTTATGTTAATAATGCAGATCCTTGCATGGTTGAGAATAGTACAAAAATTATGTAGCATTTTCCTTTGTCGAAAATAAAACACTATATACCTAAACCGAAAAAAATAGTACATCCTTTTAAGAGGTTTCCAATACCGTCAAGATTTTTTGTTGCAACAATGTATACCGAGTACATGAAATGATTACATTGACAGATGAATAGCACAAGCGGTTCTGAGGTACCAGGTACTGACCCATGCAGAAACACCCGTATTGCTAAGTGGGTTAGGCTACACAGGCGTCAATGCAGGATCGGTGCTGGTATTCAGTCGATCTTTTTTCCTTTTTTTGATCATCAGTCTACTGACTGGTTTGACGCGGCCCGCCACGAATTCCTTTCCTGTGCTAACCTCTTCATCTCAGAGTAGCACTTGCAACCTACGTCCTCAATTATTTGCTTGACGTATTCCAATCTCTGTCTTCCTCTACAGTTTTTGCCCTCTACAGCTCCCTCTAGTACCATGGAAGTCATTCCCTCATGCCTTAGCAGATGTCCTATCATCCTGTCCCTTCTCCTTATCAGTGTTTTCCACATATTCCTTTCCTCTCCGATTCTGCGTAGAACCTCCTCATTCCTTACCTTATCAATCCACCTAATTTTCAACATTCGTCTATAGCACCACATCTCAAATGCTTCGATTCTCTTCTCTTCCGGTTTTCCCACAGTCCATGTTTCACTACCATACAATGCTGTACTCCAGACGTACATCCTCAGAAATTTCTTCCTCAAATTAAGGCCAGTATTTGATATTAGTAGACTTCTCTTGGCCAGAAATGCCTTTTTTGCCATAGCGAGTCTGCTTTTGATGTCCTCCTTGCTCCGTCCGTCATTGGTTATTTTACTGCCTAGGTAGCAGAATTCCTTAACTTCATTGGCTTCGTGACCATCAATCCTGATGTTAAGTTTCTCGCCGTTCTCATTTCTACTACTTCTCATTACTTTCGTCTTTCTCCGATTTACTCTCAAACCATACTGTGTACTCATTAGACTGTTCATTCCGTTCAGCAGATCATTTAATTCTTCTTCACTTTCACTCAGGATAGCAACGTCATCAGCGAACCGTATCGTTGATATCCTTTCACCTTGTATTTTAATTCCACTCCTGAACCTTTCTTTTATTTCCATCATTGCTTCCTCGATGCACAGATTGAAGAGTAGGGGCGAAAGTCTACAGCCTTGTCTTACACCCTTCTTAATACGAGCACTTCGTTCTTGATCGTCCACTCTTATTATTCCCTCTTGGTTGTTGTACATATTGTATATGACCCGTCTCTCCCTATAGCTTACCCCTACTTTTTTCAGAATCTCGAACAGCTTGCACCATTTTATATTGTCGAACGCTTTTTCCAGGTCGATAAATCCTATGAAAGTGTCTTGATTTTTCTTTAGCCTTGCTTCCATTATTAGCCGTAACGTCAGAACTGCCTCTCTCGTCCCTTTACTTTTCCTAAAGCCAAACTGATCTTCACCTAGCGCATTCTCAATTTTCTTTTCCATTCTTCTGTATATTATTCTTGTAAGCAGCTTCGATGCATGAGCTGTTAAGCTGATTGTGCGATAATTCTCGCACTTGTCAGCTCTTGCCGTCTTCGGAATTGTGTGGATGATGCTTTTCCGAAAGTCAGATGGTATGTCGCCAGACTCGTATATTCTACACACCAACGTGAATAGTCGTTTTGTTGCCAATTCCTCCACAGTCGATCATACTGATGGCGAATACTGCCCTGAGATACGTTAAACCACGCCTGATCGACAATTTTCCGTAGTTCTGTAAGAGTTGTTTGTTGCCGCGTCACACGAATCACTTCTCGTCCCATCATGTCCCACACGATCTCTATGGGAGACAAATCCGACAACCGTGCAGTACGGGGAAGTTGCTGCACGTATTGCAGAGCACACTGAGTTTCATTGGCAGTGTGTGGGTGAGTATTATTCTGTTGGCTCAACACATTACCTTTCTGTTGCAGAACGAAATTCCAATAAAATATCTTCCCGTATAGTTTGTGGTAACTCCAATTGATAAATATCCAAGGCTTTTTGCAGTCTTCCACAAACAGCAATTCGTGCAAGTTTGTACAAAGTTTCCATTGTAATAGAAGTGTACTTACTATTTCCGGCAGCTCGTTAGCGACAACAGAAGTTCTCGGAGTCGGTTCAGAGGACATGATGTGCTGTGCTCCAAATCATCCTCCTTATATACTAAAATTCGGGTACAGCCGGTTAAAACAAATCCTGTTATCAACACGTGTCGGGCAACCTTTTGCTGGCGTGGGTGCTTGCTCAGATAATTGTCCTAAAAGGACAAATTATCTCGGCGGGACAGTGACGCCGCCATCGCGACCTTGGGACCCAGGGGGCCCCATTTTTTTTATCAATTGCTGACCCTCATGAATCGAAACATGACTGCGTCGCGTCGTTTCATGATTCGAGGGCATAAGAATGGATCTAACAACATTCTGCACGTACCGAGCGCTGCTTAGTTTCCCCTCCAGCAGCACCAAAGGAGAACCAGCGTTGTAGCTTATGTGTCATAGAAGAATTCACTCTCCGAGAAACTGCTCACCAGGTCTACGACAGACGCGCAAGCCGGCCGCGGTGGCCGAGCGGTTCTAGGCGCTTGAATCTGGAACCGCGCGACTGCTACGGTCGCAGGTTCGAATCCTCCTCGGGCATGGATGTGTGTGCTGTCCTTAGGTTAGCTAGGTTTAAGTAGTTACCTCAGATGGTAAGTCCCATAGTGTTCAGAGCCATTTGAACCATTTTTCAAACGCGCAGACCACCATCACTTGCGTGCAGGCAGAATAAGCTTTCATCACTGAAGACCACGGCGCACCATTCCATCTTCCAACTGATCCTCTGATGGCACAAGTCTTGCCATGCACGTCGCTGCTGAGGCCTGAATGGAATACGGACTGGACTTGGGCATGCCAATACTCCAACTGCTAATAAACAATTTTCAACAGTTCATGTTGACACGTCCAGGCTGACAAGCCCTCTTATCGGTGCTGTGGTAGCTATACGATCAGTCACTGCTGCCCTTACAATACAACAATCATGGTGGACGTCTGTGTTATGTGGACGTCCAGAACATCGTCTACAGGTGTGAGGATGTTCACGTGACCACTGATAACAGCATTGTTGCACAACTGATGCAACAAGTCCAACTCGTGTGGCAGTTCTCCGAAAGCACCACCGCGCCGCCCAGACGGTCACAATTTGACCCCTTTCAAACACTGTCTGTTGGGTGTAGGAATCACGAATGCATCTCCGAGACATGATTTAATACTTGCTTCACACGTTTCAACCATTGAGCCTTCTGGCTGTGATTATTCCCTGTTAAAGGGTGGACACAGATGGCACACTGATAGCTATGCTATTATGCAATCTGTCGGCGGACGACGTTGAAACTATTATCAGCACATCTACTATCCACTAGGTGGCATATGCCGTCAAGGGATCAACACTGATGTCGTCTTTCCAGCTACAATGAGTGTTTTGCCGCTAGAGTACGTAAGACATTAAGTATAAGAATTTATGTAATGATATAAGGAAAGTTCACCATCTAAATTAGCCGCTCAAGTTTTCTGTAAAAGAGTCGAGCCTTTCCATCTTTGCACCCTTCAACAGTGTTACACCACATCTGATAAATTGTGAGGAAGTAAATATTTTCAATACGAGTACCGTTACAGACTGAAGAGTAACATCTGATTTGTCTATTCCATGAATGTGTGTGTGTGTGAGTGTGTGTGTGTAGTATCAGTAGCAGCAGTAGTAAATCCATAATTCTGTGTCCAAAATGCAAAAGTAAATTCATGTAGCAGGAGCTTCCGTCTCTGAAACATGAAGAGGAACTTATTGCTACTTCCTCGTAGCGTGATCTGGAAACACGTTCAATTTCTACTGATTTATTTTGTGCTCCAAAGTTTATTCGTTTTCACGTCTACAAGTACAACGTACCAGTACATCACATTCATTGCAAAGTAATTTATCTCTAAGTAATATGTATTCTCATATTCGTGGATTCGAAAGACTCAAGACTCAGTGGATCGAAATACGAACAGTATTCAACGAGAAACAAAGCTATGTGAAACAAGTACAAATTGGCAGCGCTAAATACAGTCAGACCATTCCCTGGATGGAACGAAACCAACAACACAGTAGGAGAGAGCAATTGAGTCTGCAGCAGTAGCGCACACGTAGCTGTTCTTACTGCGCCATGCCTGAAACAAATGGCGCGACATCGTGGTGGGTGTAAGGCACCGTACTTGACCTGGGCGCGCCAGACCAAGGCGGTGATCACCTGCGCGCAGCATTCTAAGTCTTATGGTTCTACAGAGACTTGCCTCTTGCTCACCTGGTTCTCCTCGCTTGGGGACCTTCTGCAGTGTCTACGCAAAAGTAAATACCCTTTTTGTCAGTAGTGGCAGTCCCCATTCAACATTTGTCTCACACACTCCCGGGCATTTTGTGTGTGTGAGTGGAGAGAGAGGGGGGGGGGGGGGGGTTGAGGAAACGTGGGAGGAGGAGTGTGGTGGTCTACACTGCGCAACAAAATTAAAGAATCACTTTTTCTAAATCCCGCAACTGTCTCCATGGTAACACATGAATTCGACATTTAGCTCACACCTACCTCAGAAGGGAACCTCCCCATCGCACCCCTCTCAGATTTAGTTATAAGTTGGCACAGTGGATAGGCCTTGAAAAACTGAACACAGATCAATCGAGAAAACAGGAAGAAGTTGTGTGGAACTATGAAAAAAATTAGTAAAATATACAAACTGAGTAGTCCATGCTCAAGACAGGCAACATCAAGGACAGTGTGGGCTGAGAATCGCCGTGGTCCCGTGGTTAGCGTGAGTAACTGCGGAGCGAGAGGTTCTTGGTTCAAGTCTTCCCTATGAAAACTTTACTTTCTTTATTTTCACAAAGTTGTGATCTGTCCGTTCGTTCATTGACGTCTCTGTTCACTGTTAATAAGTTTAGTGTCTGTGTTTTCCGACCGCACCGCAAAACCGTGCCATTAGATAACGAAAAAACGTGCCTCTCCAATGGGAAACGAAAACATTTGATCGCAAGGTCGTAGATCAACCGATTCCTCCACACGAAAACAGATCTGATATATTCTATACGACACTGGTGACGGCATGTCGGAGTGGCCGTGCGGTTCTAGGCGCTACAGTCTGGAGTCGAGTGACCGCTACGATCGTAGGTTCGAATCCTGCCTCGGGCATGGATGTGCGTGATGTCCTTAGTTAGTTAGGTTTAATTAGTTCTAAGTTCTAGGCGACTGATGACCACAGCAGTTAAGTCGCATAGTGCTCAGAGCCATTTGAACCATTTGACGGCATGTGCGTCACATGACAGGAATATGTTGTCGACCCACCTAACTTGTACAATTGGCGAATGGGTAAAAAGATTCTTCTACCTTGCCCGATTTAGGTTTTCTTGTGGATGTGATAATTACTCCCAAAAAGTGATGAAAACATAAGAGTTTGTCACACAAACTGAAAATAAAAAATTAAACTTTTCACTCGAGGGAAGACTTGAACCTAGGACCTCTCGTTCCGTAGTTGCTCTCGCTAACCACGGGACCACGGCGCTCCTGTAGTCCCATTGCCCTTGATGTTGCCTATCTTCGTATGGACTACTCAGTTTGTATATTTTACTAATTTTTTTTCATAGTTCCACACAACTTCTTCCTGTTTTCTCGATTGATCTGTGTTCAGTTTTTCAAGGCCTATCCACTGTGCCAACTTATAACTAAATCTGAGGGGGGTGCGGTGGGGAGGTCCCTTGTCAGTAATGGTGCAAAGGAGTGGCGCCCTGCGACGTTACCCTGCAACCCTTCAAACAAAAAGGTATCGATACATATGTAATAAAATGCACTGCTCAGAAGTTCATGTCAACTGTAAGGTAGGTTAATGATGTCACATTGGTAGCAAAATTCACCACAGTTCTGCTGAAGGTCATCGTGGACGTGTCATACGGAGGAAAACATTTTAGACACACAGATGCTCGGAATCGACACATCGGCTTCAAGGCCGTCAGTGAAACTACAACTTCCCTTGGCGCGTTGATTGCTACACATTTCGCGTCCGAAGACGACAGTTCGGTGTGTGTTCAGGAATTGGACCACGTTCTCTACAAATTTTGTGATTTTTGCTTAGTGCATGTTGTCACCATACACCCGATTATTGAACCTTTCCCATTGCATTAATATGTCGCACGATGGCCGAATGATCACAGTTCGTCGCATTTGCCAGTTCTCAAGTGCGCTGACGATCGCTGTGAATTAATGCGTTTAAACAATCTTCCTCAAACCCAGACACTCGTCCTGAACTTGGAGAGTCATTAGTGTCAAAACGATACTCCTTAAAATAAGGAAACCATTTTTTTTGCCGTGCTGTGTCCAGTGATATTATCCACATACGCGGCGCAAATGTTTCTAGCTGCCTTCGCTGCTATCACCCCTCTACTGAACTCAAACAGAAGAATATGACGGAAATGTTGCGATTTATTCATTTGGCACCTCGTTTTCTGGCGTCAGCAGTTTCATTCATTATCTCCAAACGACAAAATGACAATATGTAAACTCAAGTAGCAACAGTTGACTACAAATAACAAATGACAACAGATAAATAAACCCACAGCAACCGGAATACATGCAGAACGAAAACGCGACGAACTTATGCACCAACATAATCTGAAGGGCTTATTTCAATAGTGGTACAAGTCCATTTTTGTTCATATTGAGATACAGAGTCCTAAAGTTGAATGAGCGCTGAAAAATCTGCAGTTGATATTCAAGCATATGGCTTCTTGCTGGAGATGAACCTTTCTTCCTGTTTGTTTGGCTCATTAATTTCAGAAGCATTATAGACGGAAAAGTGGAGGTAATGGACTTGTACCACTATTGAAATAAGCCCTTCATATATAAATGCACTAGTAGATAACGTCGGAAGTTCAACGAGGCTTTTCGCGGATGAGGCAGCCATGAAATCACAGCGAAATGCAGGAAGACCGACAGAAGATCGAAGATTGTTACAGGGAGTAGTAAATGACCCTCAACACAAATAAATGTCACGCATTGCGAATACATAGAAAGACCCGTTGCTGCATGATTTAACGTTGCAGAAAAATCACCACAGGCATTTAATTCCATAAAATACTTAGGAGTGTGCGTTCTGAAGTGGGACGATCATATAAAATTAATCACGGTTAAGAAAAATGCCAGACTGAGATTCATTGGGGAATTCTTAGGAAATGTAGCCCATCAAAAAAGGAAGTAGCTTACAAAATAATCATTAAACCAATACTTGAATATTTATCGTCAGTATGGGATCCGCATCAGATACGATTGGAAGAAGAAGTAAAGAAGCTCTAAAAGAGAGCATCACGATTCCCTGCAGGTTTATTTAGTAAGAGCGTGCGTTCCTGCAAGAGTGAACCAATGTTTTGCTTTCTCCTACGTATATATCGCAAGAAGATCGTGAAAATAAAATTAGAGAGATTTGTACCCACACGGAGGCTTACCAGCAATCGTTCTTCCCGTTAACCATACGCGCCTGGAAATGGAAGACTCGGAAGAGACGCTGTGCCCTCCGATACACATCCAAAGGGAGTTTGTGGAGTACAGACGTATATTTAGATGTAGATGAGGATGGTCTGGGCCTGCTCATCCAAATTCCCGTGATCACGGTTCAGGATATTAATCTATACATTCTCCTGCTTTGACGAACCATCAGGCACACTAATGCACCTCAACTAAGCATCAAAATCATCGGATGTTAATCCGATATAAAATATATGGGTCTGTTTAGTAGATCTGGCGAAACGTAGAAATAAATGTTCAAAAATGGTTCAAATGGCTCTGAGCACTGTGGGACTCAACTGCTGAGGTCATTAGTCCCCTAGAACTTAGAACTAGTTAAACCTAACTAACCTAAGGACATCACAAACATCCATGCCCGAGGCAGGATTCGTACCTGCGACCGTAGCGGTCTTGCGGTTCCAGACTGCAGCGCCTTTAACCTCACGGCCACTTCGGCCGGCAGAAATAAATGTCACTGCAATTGAGAAGTCTACGGGTCCTTATGATCAATTAGTTGCTTCAGCTGGAGGTAGCATACATAATTTGTAGAGTCATTACCTAGCTGTGTACAGACCTTTACCAAGAATAGGGTCAGTGTTACGCAGTATTCGTGCGATATCTCCTGGGAATGACTCATTTTTTGTCTCGTGTGTTGATCTACAAATCTACTGGTGGTTGCTTCCCCCACATCTTCATTTTCTTGAGATTTTTTAAATTTTTTATTGCCTCTCTTACAACGGAAATAATTTGCAGCCCATGCTCGTACCCATCTAAACTCGAATTTCGAATTTATCTTTATTGAATTTTTATACTTCTTTGTTTATCCTGCACTTGATTGTAGGACAGATTTTTTTTTTTTTTGAGTCAGTACTCTGTCTGGTTAGATGCGGCCTGCTACGCATTTCTCTCTTGTGCCAACATCTTCATTTCAGAGTAACACTTACAAACCACGTTCTCAATTATGTGCTGGATCCATTTCAGTCACTGTTTTCCTCTACAGTTTTTAACCTCTACAGCTTCCTTAAGTCTTTACAGATGTCCTACTATCCTGTCTCTTCTTGTTGACAATTTGCTTCACATATTGCTTTCCTCGTAGATACTGTGGAGAACCTCGCCGGCCAGGGTGGCCGAGTGGTTCTAGGCGCTACAGGCTGGAACTGCGCGACCGCTACGGTCGCAGGTTCGAATCCTGCCTCGGGCATGGATGTGTGTGATGTCCTTAGGTTAGTTAGCTTTAATTAGTTCTAAGTTCTAGGGGACTGATGACCTTAGAAGTTAAGTCCCATAGTGCTCAGAGCCATTTTGAACTGTGGAGAACCTCCTCATTTCTTATCTTATCCGTCCACCTAATTTTCAACATTGTTCTGTAGCACCATATCTCAAAAGCTACGATTGTCTTCTGTTCTGGTTTTCCCACAGCCCATGTTTCACTACCATACAATACTGTGGTCCTGACGTACGTTCTTTGAGCTTTCTTCTTCAAATTAAGGCCCATGTTTGACACTAGTAGACTTCTCTTGGCCGAGGATGCCCTTTTTACCAGTGCTAGTCTGCTTTTGATGTTCTCTTTGCTTTGTCTTTCACTGGTTATTTTGCTTCCTAGGTAGTGAAATTAGTTAACTTAATCTACTTCGTGACCATCAGTCCTGATGTTAAGTTTCTAACAGTTGTCATTTCTGCAGCTTCTCATTACTTTCGTCTTTCATCGATATGCTTTCAATCCATATTCTGTACCCATCACACTGTTAATTCCATTCAGAAGATCATGAGGATAGTAATGTCATCAGTGAATGTTATCATTGATATCCTTTCACCTTGAATTTTAATTCCTTTCCTGAACTTTTCTTTTATTTCTATCATTTTTTCTTCGATGTGTAGATCGAACAGTAGGGACGAAATACTACGTCCCTGTCTTGCACCCTTTTTAATCCGAGCACTTCGTTCTTGGTCTTTCTATCTTGGTCTTTCTATCTATGTATCTTGTACATTATGTTACCCGTTTTTCCCTGTAGCTTGCACCTACTTTTCTCGGCATTACAAAGATGTTGCACAACTCCATGTCGACAGATCCTATGAATGTTTTTTTTTTCTTTAGTCTTGCTTCCATTATGAATCGCAACGTCAGAACTACCTCTCTGGTGCCTTTATCATTCCGAAAGCCAAATTGAGCGTCATCTAACACATCCTCAGGTTACTTTTGTTCGAATGTTCAAATGTGTGTGAAATCTTATGGGACATAACTGCTAAGGTCATCAGTCCCTAAGCTTACACAGAACTTAACCTAAATTATCCTAAGAACAAACACCCATGCCCGAGGGAGGACTCGAACCTCCGCCGGGACCAGCCACACAGGCCATGACTGCAGCGCCTCAGACCGCTCGGCTAATCCCGCGCGGCCAGCTTACTTTTACATCCTTCTGTATATTGTTCTTGTCAGTAACTTGGATGCATGAGCTGTTACGCTGACTATACAATAGTTCTCGCACTTATCGGCTCTAACAGACACTTGAATTGTGTGGATGATGTTTTTCAGAAAGTCAGATTGTATATCACCAGATTCATACATTCAACCCACCAAAGTGAATAACCGTTTTGTTGCCACTTCCGCAAATTATTTCAGAAATTTTGATGGAATGTTATCAATCCATTCTGCCGTATTGGATCTTAAGTCTTTCAAAACTATTTAGATTCTGATTCTCTTACTAGGTCCCCTATTTCTTCCCTGTCGGTTCCTATTTCTTCTTCTGACCCTAGGTAGACGTCTTCGGTGTACTCTCCACAAGGTCTTCAATGTACTCTTTCGACCTAATCCACTCTCTCCTCTGCATTTAACACTGGAATCCCTATAGCCGTGTACGCAAACTCGTGGCTTTAGGAGACACAGCTATCGTCCGTCAATAGCCAGACGTTCTTCACCAGCGTCTCCCTCTGGTGCCTCTCTCACCACGCTCTGTGGCCCTTCTACCTGCCGACGCGGTGCGTTAACTTGGTAAACAGGAACAATGATCCACTAATTTACGAGGGCTGGGACCGGAACAAGAGAAAAAGAGCGAGCCGATTAGGACGGCTGCGGCAAAACGGACTCAACGGGCACAGCGGGGGGTGAGTAGGCGTGCGTGACCGCGGCCAGCCAGCCGTCGAGACGACTCGGTCTGCAGCGGCCGTTCCAGCAGCGCGCCTGACGTTTAGCCGAACTCTTGACGGGAGTATCGGAAGAATGGACAAAAACCGAAACGATTCGCCTTCACCTCACACTCCGAAGATCTTCAAGGATGAGGCCGTTTGTCCTGTTCCGCCTCAGAGTACGCTGTGGTGACGAAAGATGAGGGATAGTGACACGCACATATGCAGATGGCTGTAGTATCGCGTACACAAGGTGTAAATGGTCAGTGCAGTAGCGGAGCTGTCACCTGTACTCGGGTGATACATGTGAAATTGTTTCCGACGTTATTATGGCCGCACTACGACTATTAACAGACTTCAAACGTAGAATGGCAGTTGGCGCTATAGGTATGGGACATTACGTTTCGGAAATCGTTAAGGAATTCAATATTACGAGATCCACTGTCTCAGGACTGTGCCGAGAATACCACATTTCAAGCAGTACCCGTCACCACGGGCAACAAAGTGGCCGACGGGCTTTACTTAACGACCGAGAGCAGCGGTGTTTGCGTAGACCTGTCAATGCTAACAGATAAGCAACACTGCGTGCAATAATCGCAGAAATGAATGTGAGGCTTGTGACGAACGTATTCGTCAGGGGAGGGCGACGAAATCTGGCGTTAATGGGCTATGGCAGCCGACGAAAGGCGAGCCCTTGCTAACAGCACAACATAGCCTGCAGCGTCTCTCTTGGGCTCGTTAACATATCTGAACACTAGACGACTGGAAAACGTGGTCTGGTCAGGAGAATTCCGATTTCCGTTGCTAAGATCTGATGGTAGGATTCGAATGCGGTGCAGATACCATGAAGCCATGAACGCAAGTTGTAAGAAAGGCACTGTGCAAGCTGGGGGTGACTCTATAATGGTATGGGCTGTGTTTACATGAAATGGACTTGGTCCTCTTGTGCAACTCTACCGATCATTGAATTGAAGTGGTTATGTTCGGCTACTTGGAGACCACCTGCAGCAATTCATGCCCTTTTTTGTTCCCAACAACGATGTCACGTCACCAGTCTTCAGTTGTTTACGATAAGGTTGGCAGCCCTGCAGCCAGGCGACTAGCGGGAGTTTTGGTGTTCTCGTGATTACGTGGTAAATAGGTGTATTAGTGTGCTTTTTAAGGGTACTATTACAAGCTTCATTTTTTTTACGTAATATAGCAGAAAACGCGAAAAAATCGTACAGTCGGTTTATAGTTGTATTTTCTGTTTACGTTTTGCCGCAGCAAATCTATAGAATTTCGTTTAATTGTTCTTTGCTCTCTCCATCGACTTATCGACTTAACTGTAGCGTACCTCCTCATTACTTAACTCACATTTCCGAAAAGTAGCGTAAATATTATGTTGTTGTTTCAGAAACTTCGCACCGTTATTTTGTTTGCGTACAGTTGCGTATAGGCCAAATTTGTGGAATCATATTTTCGTATTTATCTGTAATTTATATGCCAACTAGCTCTGCAGATGACGAAGAAATTGAAGAAATGTATGATGAAATAAAAGAAATTATTCAGATTGTGAAGGGAGACGAAAATTTAATAGTCATGGGTGACTGGAATTCGAGTGTAGGAAAAGGGAGAGAAGGAAACATAGTAGGTGAATATGGATTGGGGGACAGAAATGAAAGAGGAAGCCGCCTGGTAGAATTTTGCACAGAGCACAACATAATCATAGCTAACACTTGGTTTAAGAATCATGAAAGAAGGTTGTATACATGGAAGAACCCTGGAGATACTAGAAGGTATCAGATAGATTATATAATGGTAAGACAGAGATTTAGGAACCAGGTTTTAAATTGTAAGACATTTCCAGGGGCAGATGTGGACTCTGACCACAATCTATTGGTTATGACCTGTAGATTAAAACTGAAGAAACTGCAAAAAGGTGGGAATTTAAGGAGATGGGACCTGGATAAACTAAAAGAACCAGAGGTTGTACAGAGATTCAGGGAGAGCATAAGGGAGCAATTGACAGGAATGGGGGAAATAAATACAGTAGAAGAAGAATGGGTAGCTTTGAGGGATGAAGTAGTGAAGGCAGCAGAGGATCAAGTAGGTAAAAAGACGAGGGCTAGTAGAAATCCTTGGGTAACAGAAGAAATACTGAATTTAATTGATGAAAGGAGAAAATATAAAAATGCAGTAAGTGAAACAGGCAAAAAGGAATACAAACGTCTCAAAAATGAGATCGACAGGAAGTGCAAAATGGCTAAGCAGGGATGGCTAGAGGGCAAATGTAAGGATGTAGAGGCCTATCTCACTAGGGGTAAGATAGATACCGCCTACAGGAAAATTAAAGAGACCTTTGGAGATAAGAGAACGATTGGTATGAATATCAAGAGCTCAGATGGAAACCCAGTTCTAAGCAAAGAAGGGAAAGCAGAAAGGTGGAAGGAGTATATAGAGGGTCTATACAAGGGCGATGTACTTGAGGACAATATTATGGAAATGGAAGAGGATGTAGATGAAGATGAAATGGGAGATATGATACTGCGTGAAGAGTTTGACAGAGCACTGAAAGACCTAAGTCGAAACAAGGCCCCCGGAGTAGACAATATTCCATTGGAACTACTGACGGCCGTGGGAGAGCCAGTCCTGACAAAACTCTACCATCTGGTGAGCAAGATGTATGAAACAGGCGAAATACCCTCAGACTTCAAGAAGAATATAATAATTCCAATCCCAAAGAAAGCAGGTGTTGACAGATGTGAAAATTACCGAACTATCAGCTTAATAAGTCACAGCTGCAAAATACTAACACGAATTCTTTACAGACGAATGGAAAAACTAGTAGAAGCCAACCTCGGGGAAGATCAGTTTGGATTCCGTAGAAACACTGGAACACGTGAGGCAATACTGACCTTACGACTTATCTTAGAAGAAAGATTAAGGAAAGGCAAAACTACGTTTCTAGCATTTGTAGACTTAGAGAAAGCTTTTGACAATGTTGACTGGAATACTCTCTTTCTAATTCTAAAGGTGGCAGGGGTAAAATACAGGGAGCGAAAGGCTATTTACAATTTGTACAGAAACCAGATGGCAGTTATAAGAGTCGAGGGACATGAAAGGGAAGCAGTGGTTGGGAAGGGAGTAAGACAGGGTTGTAGCCTCTCCCCGATGTTGTTCAATCTGTATATTGAGCAAGCAGTAAAGGAAACAAAAGAAAAATTCGGAGTAGGTATTAAAATTCATGGAGAAGAAATAAAAACTTTGAGGTTCGCCGATGACATTGTAATTCTGTCAGAGACAGCAAAGGACTTGGAAGAGCAGTTGAATGGAATGGACAGTGTCTTGAAAGGAGGATATAAGATGAACATCAACAAAAGCAAAACAAGGATAATGGAATGTAGTCTAATTAAGTCGGGTGATGCTGAGGGATTTAGATTAGGAAATGAGGCACTTAAAGTAGTAAAGGAGTTTTGCTATTTGGGGAGCAAAATAACTGATGATGGTCGAAGTAGAGAGGATATAAAATGTAGGCTGGCAATGGCAAGGAAAGCGTTTCTGAAGAAGAGAAATTTGTTAACATCCAGTATTGATTTAAGTGTCAGGAAGTCATTTCTGAAAGTATTCGTATGGAGTGTAGCCATGTATGGAAGTGAAACATGGACGATAAATAGTTTGGACAAGAAGAGAATAGAAGCTTTCGAAATGTGGTGCTACAGAAGAATGCTGAAGATAAGGTGGGTAGATCACGTAACTAATGAGGAGGTATTGAATAGGATTGTGGAGAAGAGAAGTTTGTGGCGCAACTTGACAAGAAGAAGGGATCGGTTGGTAGGACATGTTTTGAGGCATCAAGGGATCACAAATTTAGCATTGGATGGCAGCGTGGAGGGTAAAAATCGTAGAGGGAGACCAAGAGATCAATACACTAAGCAGATTCAGAAGGATGTAGGTTGCAGTAGGTACTGGGAGATGAAGAAGCTTGCGCAGGATAGAGTAGCATGGAGAGCTGCATCAAACCAGTCTCAGGACTGAAGACCACAACAACAACATCTGTAATTTAACTGACGTATTCTTAATATACTATTACGCTTATCATGAGTGGAAAGTGCTTGACTTACCGTACAATTGTTGGGTCGGCGCTTTGGTGTTTGCTGTAATTTTCCCCTTGTGGGTGACTGTAGTGGCGCGGGAGTAGGGGAAGTAAGTAGGATATGTAGTAGAGATAGGAAGATACTAAAACAGGAGGGGAAAATTGACGCCCTTCTGACTGAGTTAGACAAGGCCAGGGGAGATCTTGATAGGTTAAGGAGGGAGAAGGGTAAAGACAGGTGGGAAGTGGCAACAGGCAACGGGCGGAACAGGCTTAGAACTTCGTTTGACAGCTTCGTGGTGAATGTGGAATGTAGATTTGACCTGTTGCTTCAGTTAGTAGCTGGTGAGCCTCAAGAAGTTGCAGGTGTAGACAGGGCACAACAAACTTTCAGCAGCAAATTGAAAAGTAAGAATGCAGGGAAATCAGTAAAGAGAAAGAAAGTGTTGTTGTTAGGTAGCTCCCATGGAAGAGGTTTTGGCCAACTTTTGCAGGATGAACTAGGATCAGAATACCAGGTAACCAACTTTTTTAAACGTAGTGCTGGTCTGGAGCAGGTGACAGAGGATTTAGGATCACTTTTCAAAGATTTCACTAAGGAAGACACCGTTGTTATAGTGGGTGGGCCAGGTAATAGTACTGACAGAGATTCTGGGTACAGTACTGAGTGTGACCTGGCAAAGATTACACCAGCAATGAAGCATACTAGTGTTGAGTTTGTATTTGTTCTTGGGCTCCATGACCGACGTCATTAGAACTCTTCTGTCAGGAGAGTTAATTTGGAGTTGGAACGGCTGTTGTGTCGGGTGCAGGGTCACACATTGGTTCCTGTTGATTCTCTCAGTGGGTGGGATTATACTAGGCATGGCCTTCACCTCAACAGGAAAGGCAAGGGTAAACTGACTGGGGAAATAGCAGGAAAGTTAAAGGGAGGAGGCACTGTCATGAGTGATAAAATACCAGTGGTTATAGGGTTCAGAAAAGACCCTTTTTTAGGGTAAGGAGGACAGAAAGAAACCAAATTTTAAGAGAGGTTAGGATTGAGGCAAAATTGAGTTTGTTCCTCATAAACAGCTGTTTGTTAAGAATTTTCAACAATCAGCAGAAATTGCAACTCTACCCAATTTTAAGGAAGTCAATGTGAAATGTTAGCTGTCTTCATTGCATCAAAATATTCGAGGACTGAGGAATAAAATTAATGAATTAATTATCTGCGTAGATGAATTAGAGTCCTCAAACTCAGCTGACATAATCTGCCTCTCTGAACATGTGACCACTGGTATAGACATTTTAAGTGTTACAGGATTTAGGTTAGCATCTCACTTTTGTACAGCAGAAAAGGAGAAAGGAGGAGTTGTCACATTCATCGAGAACTGTCATAAATTGAAGAACATAGACATTAATAAATTTTGCCTAGAGCAGAATATGGAAGCATGTGCAACAGAAGTAGAATTTCATAAAAAAATCCTTCATAATATTAAGTGTATATCGAGCATCTGCAGGTAACTTTAATCTGTTCATAAACCACATTGAAGCTGTACTGGCCCATTTAACAACCAAAAACAAAGACATACAGTAATTGCGTAGGCTTCCACGGCCGACATAAAAGTTTTTTCTGGGTGTGGTACCGCGTCATAATGTATAAAACTACTGCTGCTGGATAAAAACGAACGTTTCGGCCACGGTTGCAACGGCCTTCTTCTGGGTCTACTGGTGCATTCTAGCTATGCAGTGTCCCTTATATTTTGTTGATACTGTTCACTGCGCATGCCATTACGTCATAATTTTAAAAAAGATAGTTCGTTTCATTGGTCACTTAAGGCAGAAGGAGAGGAAACTTTATTTTAATAGGTTGTTGCGGCGGAGAGAGAACGTAACCTCTGTTGCCTATTGGCTGTTGTGTTATGTGTCATGATTGGTGGTCACCGTCGAATGAGAAGTTGGCTGCTGTTTACCAGATGCTGGACGTCGACCGCGCGGCGGCAATTACTCGCCTGTAGTACTCGTGCCTCGTGTTGACAGTGCGGTCTGTTGGGCTCTGATTGCTGGCAACCAAGACTGAGTCCTTCCTCCCTATTTATGTTATTAGGGTGTATGGCCTCTCTGATTTTCGTCGTAATCGGCTCCTTGACCAACACACAGCCTTCGCTGAATTTTATTTCTTTTCCTCAGTCTTACTGATGTTCTGCCACTGCGGATTTGTTGTGTTACCCTAGACGAATATAGCGCTCGTGTTCCCGAATGCGCGTTGCTATTGGCCTGTCAGTCTCGCCGATGTATGCCTCTTCACATTCGCATTCCACCTTGCACATGATATGATATGAAAGTAGGAGACGAGTTACTGGCAGAATTGAAGCTGTGAGGACGGGTCGTGAGTCGTGCTTGGGTAGCTCAGTTGGTAGAGCGCTTGCCCGCGAAAGGCAAAGGTCCCGAGTTCGAGCCTCTGTCCGGCACACAGTTTTAACCTGCCAGGAAGTTTCACGACATAATCCATTGCAAATGTGAAATGACGGTACCTTAATTATTGGTGTAACAGCCAAAATGTTGAATGCAAGCACGTAAACGTACATGCATTGCGTTGAACAGATGCCTGATCTTATTTTTGGAGATTGAGTTCCATGCCTGTGGCACTTGCTCGGACATTACAGGGATGGTTAATCGTGTTTGTGGATGACGCTGGAGTTGTCTTCTGATGATGTCTCATATGTGTCAGATTGAAGACACACCTGGTAATCGAGCAGGCCAAGGGAACATGCCGACACTCTGTAGACGATGTTGGGCTACAAAAGCGGTATGCAGACCGTTATCCTGTTGGAAAACACCCCCTGCACCTGAGTGGTGGCAGCACAACAGGTCGAATCACCAGACTGACATACAAATTTGCAGTTAGGCTGCATGGGATAACCAAGAGAGTGCTCCTAGTGTCGTACCAAAGCTCACCCTAGGCCATAACTCCAGTTTGGGTCTAGCATGTTTGGCACGGAGACAGGTTGGTTGCAGATTTTCAAACGGACTCTTTCTACTCAACACGTGGCCAGCATTGGCACCGAGGCAGAACCAGCTTTCATCAGGAAACACAACACACTTCGTACCTTCCCTCCAATGAGCTCTCGCCTGACACCACTGAAGTCGAAAATGGCGGCGGGTTTGGGAGAATGTAATGGAGGCACGTGGTGTCTGGCTGAGAGCTATTCTTGAAGTAACCGATTTGTAACAGTTCGTTGCGTCACGCTGGTGCCAACTGCTGCTCAAATTGCTACTGCAGATGCAGCACGATGCGATGCAGCACGATGCGCTGGAACCATACGCCGAACAGGACGGTCTTCCGTCTCCGTAGGGCCATGTGGCCATTCGGAGCCCCGCCTTCCTGCGATCGTACCGTCTCCTGACCCCCACTGCCTGCAGTCATGTACGGTGCTTCATTTCTGTCAAGTCTTTCTGCAGTATCGCAGAAGTAACGTCCTATTACACGACCTTAAAGAAATTTTTGACTAATATCAGCTCACCACGTCTAATTTCAAAGGAAACTAACGCTCACGACATTTACTGCATGTATTTAAAACAGATCTGATTTACATCCTCACAGTGGCGCTACTAGAGACATTCTTATTAGGCTAGCGCGAAATCTGAATAGACATCATCATCTTTCAGATGTAGAACCACGCCTAACAACTTCCGTTTACATCGCACAACTCTGCTTCGTGTTACGAGTTTCTTCCTTCATTGCAATTTTCAGTGTATAGCAGTTTTCTCTCTTATGAGTTCCAACTTTCGTTTTATCTGTCAGTATTCTCATTTCGTAATTAGCGGCACCTTAACTCATCTTAAATACTGTAAGTTCAACTTCTTCTTCATATTTTCTTATGACAAGCCAATAATTAGCAAATTGCAGTATCGTCAAGTTAAAATTATGACTTCTTAATGTTAAGTTTAATACAATCAACCATTTATGAATAATATAGTCACTATAAACGTTCGAAAGGGCGGAGGAAAGTGGAGTGCCTTTATTAACTCATTGATTAATGTCGGCAGATTCTATTCCATTCATTGCAGTGCGGATCCTTATTTTATGATACACTGAGGTGAACAAAGTCATGGGATACCTCCTAATATTGTGCCGAACCTCCTTTTTCCCGGCAGAGTGTAGCAACTCGATGTATCATGGACTCAGCAAGTAGATGGAAATCTGTAGAAATACTGTCATACTGTACCTATAACTGTCCATAATTGCGAAAGTTTGCCGGTGCAGGATCTTGTGCACGATCTGACCTCTAGATTACATCAGATAAATGTTGGATGAGATTCACTTCAGGGGATGTGAGTGGCCAAATCATTCGCTCAAATTGTCCAGAAAGTCCTTCAAACCAATCACAAGTAAGTTGCAGCTGTAGCGGCGCATCGAAAGCTAAGTACTAATTAATTGTGTGTGTAGTGATTTTATTTAGGAACTTTAGTAGTCTTCAACCGGTGTTCTTGGTGTTTTCTGGTGAAATAATTTCGGAAGAACCTTTTGGGAACTGTTTTCAGCTTCATTACTGTGTCATTAGACGTTTGATTCTCTTTCTGTATTAGCCTTTTGTTATATTCTCATTTGTTGTTGATTCATACTGTTAATAATAGTAGTTACTTCCCTTGTAGAGTAAGTCTGTGATTATTGTAGTCGGGTTTTTAACATCTTCTTATTGTAGTAGCTGAACTTAGATAAGTAGTTTTCTTGTTTCAATAAGTGTAAATTTTACCATGAGTGAGAAATGTGGGCTTTACCACAGGTTCGTGAGTAGTGGATTGCGGTGTGAGACTTGTTCGAAGTATTTTCACTGGGGGGAATGCAGTGGGGAAGCCAGTGGGCATTCTGGTGAGATCCTCTCCTGGAACTGCAGATTATGTACCAAGTTGATAGAGGAGCAGGAGCGTAAGATCTGTGTTCTTCAAGTGCAGTTGAAAAACGCACAGAAGGAGCTAGATAGGATGAGGAGGGAGAAGGGGGTTGGGGAATGGGAGCTGGCTGTTGGCAAGAGATCTGCTAGGAAAGAAGATTTTTGGGTAGTTTTACTATTGGTGTTTACAATAGATATGACCAACAGTCTAGTGGAGAGGAACCTCTAGTAGCTGTAGATGTAGGAAGTATGCAGCAGACCTCAGCAGTTACGGTGGCTAGGACAGTTGCAAAGTCGAAGAGAAATAAGAAGGTTCTGCTGTTAGGTAGTTCTCATGGTAGAGGTGTAGGCCAGCAGTTGCAGGAAGTATTGGGAAGTGAGTACCAGGTCACCAGCATTGTGAAGCCTAATGCAAGATTGGCTCAGGTGACTGTTAACATAGGGGGGTTCTGTAGGGATTTTACTAAAGAGGATCAGGTAGTGATTGTGGGTGGGGCTGGTAATAGTATTGATAGGGATGGGGAGTAGGACATAGATGGTAACCTGGAAAAGATAGCCACTCAGACTGGCAACACGAATGTGCATTTCGTGGAACTGTTTCAGCGTCACGATCGGCCTCATTAAAATACAGCCCTCAGGCGTAATAACATGAGACTTGGGGGTGTGCTGGTGACAGAAAGCATGAGTCACATTTCAGTGGTGTCGGTGGAGTCTATCAGCAGGACGGGGTTCACTAGACATGGCCTGCAACTCAACAGGTATGGGAAGGGGAGGTTGGCAATGCTTATAGGTGACAGCACAGGTGGGGGTGGTGGGATCACTCATGGGAAAATTCCTGCAGTAGTAGGTGTTAGAGCTGAACCTTTTTTAGATTAAAGTCAGCTGATAGGTATTCCTGCTTAAGGGAATTCTCTCTAACAAAGGAACCACTTTTGACAAAGCTTAGGTATCCGAGTAATGTGGGAATTAGTATATTTCATCAAAATATACAAGGTATTAGAGATAAAGTTAGTGAACTGCTTGTAGATGTTGACTCTGAAATTACTGGTATATCTGAACACTTCTTTCAGAGGCTTCCTTTACCAGGATACAGGTTGGCTGGCAGCTTTTCTAGGAGCTCTTTGCGGTGTGGGGGAGTAGCCATGTATGTGAAAAACGGCATCCCATTTGAGTCAATTGATGTTTCAAAGTACTGCACTGAAAAGGTGTTTGAATATTGTGCAGGTGTGGTTAAATTCAATGGAGCTAAACTTCTAACTGTTGTTATTTATAGATCCCCAGACCCCGACTTCACAACATTTTTGCTAAAGCTAGAGGAGGTTCTTGGTTCACTTTATAGGAAATACAAAAAGTTAGTTATATGTGGTGACTTCAACATTAATTGTATAAGTGATTGTGCAAGGAAAAGGATGCTGGTAGAGCTCCTTAATTCATATAATCTCATGCAAACCGTATTCTTTCCCACGAGAGTGCAAGGGAACAGTAGAACAACCATAGACAACATTTTGGTTCATTCCTCATTACTAGAAGAGCATTCTGTTATCAAAAAGGTGAATGGCCTTTCAGATCATGATGCACAAATTTTAAGTCTAAAAGATTTTTGTGCTGCAATACATGTTAAATATAGTTATCAACTGTTTAGGAAAGCTGATCCAGTTGCTGTAGAGACCTTTGTAAACCTTATCAAGGAACAAGAGTGGCAAGATGTTTATAGCGCTGATACAGTAGATGATAAATATAATGCTTTTCTCAAGACTTTTCTCGTGCTCTTTGAAAGTTGATTTCCGTTAGAACGTTCAAAACAGGGTACTAGCACAAACAGGCAGCCTGGGTGGCTGACTAGAGGGATAAGAATATATTGTAGAACAAAGTGGCAATTATATCAAAACGTTAGAAACAGGCAAAATCTAAATGCAGCAGCCCATTACAAACAGTATTGTAAGGTGCTTAAAAATGTTATTAGGAAGGCAAAAAGTATGTGGTATGCAGATAGAATAGCTAAGTCTCAGGATAAAATTAAAACCATATGGTCAGTCGTAAAGGAAGTGGCTGGTCTGCAGAGACAGGTCGAGGATATAGAATCAGAGCGTAGTGAGAATGTCCGTGTTACTGGTAAGTCGCGTATATGTACAATATTTAATAATCACTTTCTGAATATAGCAGGTGAACTAAATAGAAACCTAGTCCCAACAGGGAATCATATAGCGCTCGTAGAAAAAAGTGTTCCGAGACTGTTACCTGAAATGCTCCTCCATGATATTGACAAGAGGGAGATTGAGTTAATAATTAAATCGCTAAAGACCAAGAACTCTCATGGATATGACGGGGTATCAAGCAGAATACTGAAGTATTGTTCTATGTATGTTAGCCCAGTACTTAGCCATATCTGTAACTTTTCCTTTAGGGGTGGTCGGTTTCCTGACCGATTAACGTACTCGGTAGTGAAGCCACTTTATAAAATGGGAGACAGGGAAAATGTTGACAATTTTAAACCTATTTCTATGCCATCGGTGTTTGCTAAAGTTATCGAGAAGGTTGTATATACAAGGTTACTGGAGCATTTAAATTCACATAATTTGCTGTCAAATGTACAGTTTGGTTTCAGAAAGGGTTTAACAATTGAAACTGCTATATTCTCTGTTCTCTGTGAGGTTTTAGATGGATTAAATAAAAGGTTTAGAACGGTAGGTGTTTTCTTTGATTTAACGAAGGCTTTTGACTGTGTTGACCACAAAATATTACTGCAAAAGTTGGACCATTATGGAGTAAGCGGAGTAGCTTATAATTGGTTCGCCTCTTACTTTAAGAACAGAAAGCAGAAGGTAATTCTCCGTAATATTGAGAGTGGTAGTGATGTTCAATCCCAATGGGGCACTGTTAAGTGGGGCGTTCCCCAAAGGTCGGTGCTGGGTCCACTGCTGTTTCTTATTTGTATAAATGATATGCCTTCTAGTATTACAGGTGATTCAAAAATATTTCTGTTTGCTGATGACACCACCTTGGTAGTGAAGGATCTTGTGTGTAACATTGAAACAGTATCAAATAATGTAGTTCATGAAATAAGTTCATGGCTTGTGGAAAATAATTTGATGCTAAATCACAGTAAGACTCAGTTTTTACAGTTTCTAACTCACAATTCAACAAGAACCGATATTTTGATCAGACAGAATGGGCATATTATAAACGATACGGAACAGTTCAAGTTCCTAGGCGTTCAGACAGATAGTAAGCTGTTGTGGAAAGCCCACGTCCAGGATCTTGTTCAGAAACTAAATGTTGCTTTATTTACCATTAGAACAGTATCTGAAATAAGTGACAGTTCAACACGAAAAGTAGTCTACTTCGCATATTTTCATACACTTATGTCGTATGGTATTATTTTTTGGGGTACATCTTCTGATTCAAAAAGGGTATTTTTGGCTCAAAAACGGGCTGTTCGAGCTATATGTGGTGTAAGTTCGAGAACCTCTTGTCGACACCTATTCAATAGTCTGGGAATTCTGACATTGCCCTCACAGTATATATTTTCTTTAATGTCGCTTGCTGTTAGCAATATTAGCCTATTCCCAAGAGTTAGCAGTTTTTACTCAGTTAATACTAGGCAGAAATCAAATCTGCATGTGGAATGCACTTCCTTGACTCTTGTGCAGAGAGGAGTGCAGTATTCTGCTGCATCCATTTTCAATAAGCTACCACGAGAACTCAAAATCTTAGCAGTAGCCCAAACTCCTTTAAGTCTAAACTGAAGAGTTTCCTCATGGCTCACTCCTTCTATTCTGTCGAGGAGCTCCTGGAAGAGCTAAAAAATTAAGCGGGTTCCAGTGTTACATTGTTGATTTCCTTTATTTAAACTTAAGACTTATCGCCTGAATATGTTTTTTATATTTCATTTTATCTGTTTCTAATATCGTGCTATAATTCCATGTATTGACTCGTTCCATGACCATGGAGACTTCTCCTTAATTTGGTCCCACGGAACAATAATTAAATAAATAAATAAAAATTGTCGTTTTGCTCATGGGCGGCTCTAGAAGTCGGTCAAGGGGGTGAGGGCTAATGGGGGGGGGGGGGGAGGAAGTAGGGGGGAATGGAATATCGCTTAACAAAAGGAGAGTTGGGGTCCTCCACCGACAAATTGGTAAAATTTGGTGGTGCTTAAAGTAGTTTTTGGTGAATGTTTTAGAGTTCAGGGTCAAAAATGTGTATTAATAAATTAAATGTTTTTATTGGTTTAGATAGTAAGCTATTTGCCGCTCTTATTCTTTTGTTAAAACGTGTTTGAAACACATTGCAACCTATATTGCTACATAATTATAAAATTATTGTATGTAATATTACTTGAAAATACAGCTCTTCGGTTGCACAGGTAAAAATTTCCAACTTTACCTAGGTTTCAACTGCTCTAAGGCAGCCTTCATCAGAAGTAAAAAATTTTTACATTACATAGAGTAAATAGTTATGAAATGGTTTAGAACAGTGCTCACGTTAAAGATAAAAATATATTTGTACATTATTAAATATTCCTAGGAATGCACAACTTGATTAAGACGCGCCATTAAGGGTCGCGTGTGCGGCCGGCACTGTAAGCAGCATCAGCTATGTCGCAAAGCGGACGAAAGTGTGTGTAGAGTGGTTCTGACGGAGGGTCATTGAAAAGGACTGTGAAGATAAATACGAGGACGACAGCTGCAGAAGTCTCTGCAGAAATGAGTGTCGTATTCACGAACCCTCTCAGAATCAAAACAACCCGGAAGGAGTTCCAGAAGCAGGGAAATGCGGGACGGGCTGCAATTCCAAAATCTGTCATCAGTAATGCAATACCCTGAGTCATAAAAACTGAACTATGAAGCAATGGAAAAATGTGATTTGGTCCGACAGGTCTTGTTTCACGGACTTGCAACTTCTGGTCGAGTTTACATTCAAAGAGTGAAACATGGTGTGGATTGGGTGATAACCTGGACGGGCATATCGTGTTGCTGCATCTGACCCATGGGTAATCAAGCAAGGTCGGGTTACCGCTATTGATAATGTGACTATTTTGGCTGATCAGATCCGTCCCATGATACAATGTTTGTTCTTCGATCGCGATGCTGTATTCGACGAAGTCAGGACCCTGTTTACACACTCTGAATCATCGAGGACACATTATGTGAGCACGAGGATTAACTGTCACATCTCCCCTGAGCACCGCAATCACTAAGTCTCAACATTACTGAGCCTCTATGGTCTACTTCTATTTCGATCACTGTTACCGTCACTTCAGAAGAATAATGGGACTATGCTAAAATTGGAAGTCCAAAGAAGCAGAATGTGTAATTGTATCTGTTGTGATCAGACGAAATTACAGTCGCCCTGCCACAACTGTCGGTTCTTTGAGTGCCTGAGAGAAGATTCATTTTCAACTGCGATAGATGAATCACTTTATTACATGAATGAAAAAAAAAAAATTTACTCAACCCGAAACAGGCCTTTGCCACAGAGAGCGTTGAATATGGACAGCTGCCATTGAATCCGAAAGCATCAATTAATGCATCCAGTCACAAACAATTCTCTTGAAGTACAACGTTCAACATTAGCACAACTGCACGTCCCACTGACAAGGGATGAAACATTGTGGGTCCGTAGAAGGGGAGAAATAGTGCACAACGTATTTCTTTGTTTTTGCCCAATTTCACTTTTAAGAGGTGAAATTCACTCTGACAGATAATCTGCCATTTTCGGTTTAGAGAAAATATCTTGGAAACGATAATATATAAAAATGCTTTTCATATGAAAGTTGATGTGTAATAATGTTTTGGAAAACTGCGTAACCATCTTTTGTAATAATTTGAAATTTTGCAAAGTATGAGACCATTGATAACTAATTTCGGAAACCAAACACATTTGTTACAAAGTAAATTAAAGAAGCATGCAAATCACATACATCCCTGTGTAACAAAGCTGGTTTCTGAAATTCAATTTTTTGGAAAGTAAGTTGTACACATTGTGGTGACGCATTGTTATCAACATATCCGATTAAAATAAATATTCCGAACATTTATTTTACTTATATCTGTTTTATCTTTTAAATTGTTATTTTACGTTTTGTATTAAAGCTTGTTTGTTTTTCAATTACCGTTGCACATAAGCGTATTTTGTTAACTGAAAATAGTGACTTATTATTATGATAGAAAATAATTTCAGTAATGATAATTTCCAAGGAACTGCTTGAAATATGAGGTTTTTTACACCATGCACATAAAATTCATGGAATGCTTCACGTAATATCGAATACAGGGAAGACAATGTAAAACAAAATTCAGCAGGATTTCAAATTGTTATGGGTGATCCTCTAAATATCCTAAATTACTTCAGTACATTAGTAAGCCTTGGCTAATAGGATTAATTACGTACTAGTGACTGGAGCTTGATTCTATTGTTTCTCAAATGGAAATTTACTTCATATCCATTCAACAGATGTGAAAATCGTCTCGTGAAGTTCCTCCAACCGCGAAAGCCGTATAAGTTCCACGGCTGTACCTGTGTCATGGAGCCATTTGGGATCCACAGATGCTATTTGTTCCCTGGCACAATCCTAAAACCTTTTCTTTCACACCGACCACCCAACTTTTCGTAGTTGTAAAAGAAACTAATTGCGGTTTTAAAAGAAGCTAATGGTGATGGTTTGGACCGAGAGTCGAAAATCTTTTTCGAGAAACCATATGAATATGATAGCATCGACATCTGGTAAACAAATGGCTGATTAGGTTAAAAGATATTTGAAAGATGTTTCTTTCCAGCGAGGGTTACGGTGCTCAGTGTGAAAGAAACGTTTAGAGATCGTACCTGAGAACAAGTAACTTGTACATCAGGCGATCCCAAAGGGCTCACGGTACAGCTACAAATTGGGACGTATGAAACTGTCGTTGCTGGAAGACCTTTGTGAGAAGACTTTCAGATTTAATTCTGTTGGATGATTATGCTGTCAGTCTCCACTTGACAAACGATACAATGAAGCTGCAGTCACTAGCGCATAAAAAATTATCTTCGCCAAGGCTTACCAGTGTACTGAAATATGCCTGATACAAATCACGGCATTTAGAGGATCACCATCGACAATTTGAAATCATGCCGAATTTTGTTTTATGTTGTCCTCTCCGTCGTGTATATTATGTGAAAAAATTCCTTTTATTTTATATGCATGATATAAAAAACGTTATGTTATAAGCATTTCCTTGCAGATTATCATTATTGAAATTGTTTTCTATCATAACAGTAAGTTACATACTATTTTCAATTAACAAAATATACATACGTAAACTAAAAAGAAAAGACATGAATTTAAAACGTAAAGTAACAATTTAAAACATAAAACATACGTAAATAAAACAAATATTTAGGATAGTAATGAATGTTTAGATATTTTAACCAGGAGTGTTTAAAATGGTTGTGCAGCGCACTATATACAGTTTATTTTCCAAAGATGTGTTTCACAAACCAGGTTTAATGCGTAGTTTCTTTAATTTATGTTGTATCTGAAGTCTTCAGTCTTCGGAATTAATTAATTGTGGTGGGAAATTTTGAAAAATCTCAAATTATTACAAAAAATGACTACACAGTTTTCAATAACGTTAATTACGTATCAACTTTTATATAAAAACATTTTTTATATATAATCGTTTCGAAGATATTCCCTCTAAACCCGAAATCCTAAGTTTCTTTCGGGGTGCATTTTACATGGACGATAAATAGTTTGGACAAGAAGAGAATAGAAGCTTTCGAAATGTGGTGCTACAGAAGAATGCTGAAGATTAGTTGGGTAGATCACATAACTAACGAGGAGGCATTGAATAGAATTGGAGAGAAGAGGGGTTTGTGGCACAACTTGACAAGAAGAAGGGATCAGTTGGTAGGACATGTTCTGAGGCATCATGGAATCACAAATTTAGCATTGGAGGGCAGCGTGGAGGGTAAAAATCGTAGAGGGAGACCAAGAGATGAATACACTAATCAGATTCAGAAGGATGTAGGTTGCAATAAGTACTTGGAGGTGAAGAAGCTTGCACAGGATAGGGTAGCATGGAGAGCTGCATCAAACCAGTCTCAGAACTGAAGACCACAAGAACAAAAAGTGAAATTGGGCACAAAAAAAATGTATTGAACTATTTTTCCCCGTCTACACGCCCGCCAAGTCCCATCAAGATTGTTTATTGACACGGAATAATCTCTGGTAACTTCAACTAACAATGTCCTACTAGATGGTGTTGACTGCTGAAACGGAAGTCACAAACTGGGCAGAGCTGCTTTGCTGGACACTATACTGACCTCAGCGTGAGGGCGCTGTTGTACTGAGAGGGAGGGCGCGTCTTCAGGAGCGTTCCCCACACGTCGTTGCGGACTGCAGCGAACCCTCGCTTAATTCTGTAGTATCGACTTGCGATCGCTGGACGTTACCACGGTATCCCGCGCAGAAAGTCCTAGGATGCTGTCGTGAAGCAAAACATCTCCTCGGACAGCGTCTCCGAAGCTTCGTCCTGATAGCCCCCAGAATCTCGTCAGGAGATTTCAGCAGTATGGTCCTCCGACAGTTCGCCACCTATGAGCGTAATGTATTAGCACCACAGACGACACTCCCGAAGTCATTTAGTGTAATCTTGCCCGAACGTGGTAGGATCTTGGCTTTTTCTGCGATGGTAGATCCATATGTTTACACTACTTGCGTTGCTTGTTTGTCTTTGCATGATAGTGGTGATTAAGCGACTGAAGAAGTAATGTGGACGGACCTGACAGAGCTGTAACGTTCTGCTGCTGCCTCGGTTCGCAGCTTTTTGAATGGGTGTGAGCCGCTGAGGAACCCATCGGGCGGCGGCGACTTTCGTCATGTCGAAAACTTGGTGCAATATTTTGAAAATTCATCCGCGACTGATTTTGAGTGTCTTAACTACCCCTCGACTGTAACACACCGGTCTTCTAGCACTGTGACCAACACTTCTCTTGCGATTCCCCGTTCGTCATTGATATAATTAAATGTAGAAAACGGATAAGCGTAAGACACTTCCATTTCTCAGTGTTTATGCAGTTCTGTTTGAAATTCGCCAGCGCCGTTCTACGGTTCTGGTCAAACCAAACAAGTGTGCTCTTGTTGGTCTAGGTGAACGCTCCTCACATGTTCGGAACTGCTTAGAGAGCTCCATAGATACTTCTGGCGGATGCACTGCATGCCACAAAACTTGCAACTGATACCGTATACGCCAGATGCCTGTACCCTTAGTTGGTCTTTTACTGCCCCTGTGATATTGTTGGTTTCAAAGATTTTTCTAATAAAAAGGCAGTCCCCGATGTTGGTAATTAGTTTAAAAATGATGAGTTTTGCGCTAGTAGTGCATCTTTAGACTATCTTAGCGTAAACCGCACTATTCAAAAAGTAAACATTGAATGAAGAGTAATCCAATCGTCAACTATAAAGCCTGAAGCCTAATCGTGGATGTATCCAGCTGGGGCTACGGGCATCTGGCGTCTACAGCACCAGTTGCGAGTTTGCAGGGATGCAGTACATCCGCCATGAGAATGGGGTTGCGTGAACAGACGAGTCTGACAATAGTGAACAATATCTGTACTATGCGGCGAATTGGCTGCGACAGCGAGCTTAGATCAGTAGGCGTTTCGTTGTCACAGCCAACACGCTGGGGACCGATGGCCCTAGCAGTCTGGTCCTTTCAATCCCACAAACCAACCAACCAACCAACAAGCTGCATAATGCAGTTAATTTCTACTATTGTAAGATATGCCTGTTTACCGCAGAGCTATCCACATGCCGATTATCTTCATGATTAGACTTCCGCTCTGATATATGACAACTGTAATTACCCTTCAATCAGTGTTTGCTTTTGACTAGTGCGGTTTACGTTGACTACGAAATTTTGAAGATATGCCGCTAGCGAGTAATGTGTCAATTTCACTTTTCATTTGAAAATACTGCATTACTATTTCTGAAGGACGCAGTAGACAAACGTATTTTAACCGTTATGTTGAGCTTCTCCGCTGTCCTGGCAATCTTGACCCTGCATACGGAAGGCACGCCAGGCGCTTAGATTCTTCTTCCGTATTGTTCCCATTACTATTATATTTTGTGAGACGATATTTTAAATCTTTGTTCCCACGTCAGATCAGAGAATCAGTAAACTACGAGCCGCACCACCAGTTCTGACACTGCAGCGTCAGCCTTGTCGATAGGACACTAATCACCCACACTCAACCACCTTTGGTTCGACCACGTGAGCTCTTCCTACAGCGCCCACAAAAGGATGTTGGCTATCTGTGTGCCTGACAAACAATTACAGTCCGACTGAGGCCAGAGTTACGAAGCTTACTGAAATTTTTCATCATTACCTATACCATAATCATCCAAAACAAACTTCGAATATGTATATATGCAGAGTGAAGAGAGAGATGAAAATTTGTACTGAGGCTGGGATACGAACGCTGGTGTACTGCTTTCTAGGGAGATGCGCTAACAACTAACGCCACCCTGACACATTGGCTCTGCACAACTGAAAATACTACGCTAGCACGCCTCCCTCCCCAATCCGAATTCCCATTCAAGCCTTAGCCCACTTGGTATTCCCCATAAACTCGAACAATATTTACTGTATTGGAATAGCACCTCAGCATCGAAAGGGACGGGGCATCGTACCTGATACCCAGGCATAGGTGATTTAATCATATGAAACTATATTGCATCTCGCAAGAAAAGTGACACACATCGAAAAACGGGAATTTGTAGGATACCACTGAAAAATATTCCCCCTGAAGTGTCCCAATCTGCACGAAAAATACAACGAAATTTACTGCCAACGACATTTCCTTGAAATTTCAAGGGAGCTTATACTATTTCAATATTAGTTTCATAGAATTAATTAAACTCCGTTTTCTCATGTATTGAATTTTTTTTTTTTTTGGAGCTGTTGTTGCTGTGGTGTAGTAGTTTACAACTTGGAAAGTCTCTAGAACAACAGAGTTTCATACGATTAACTTCGGAGAGTGAACAGAGAGAAGCAAGAGGCGGGACTCAAGTCTCTATTTGTGCTCCACTCTGTTAGCATATTACCTAGTATGTAAATATGGTTCTCTCTTGGATTCTATTTGACGAACTTAACGTACAATACACATCTAGACGCAAATAATAGTTATTGGACGCACGTCTTGTAATTAATATCGTTTTCTTATATCTGACAAGGTCTGATATTTCACCGAAACTGATAGTTTTAGTAAAGCAACAGACAGATATAGTATCAAATACTTTTTCAAAAATGTGTCAGTAAGGATCGACATAATTAGGGCCGTCGTGTTAGCTTAAAATTAATCAATTTTGCATCCTTATCGACGTCAAACTATCCACCTGTTCTGAAGGCCCTTTCCTAACATGGTATAGCTGAACAAAAGTAAACTTAGTTGTCAGAAGTCGTGGAAAGGCTTGTCTCACTTGAAGATATGCCGTGATTGGCACTCGCATACTGTCCTTCGCTGATCTGTATGGTGCGACTGGATGCACGATGAGGCCCACGAGAAAGCTTCACGCCGAAGCACGTGACACTGCAGGTCATGAGTGCCAGCAGCCATCTACGGCGGGGAGCGAGTAACTATTTCAGACGAGTTTAATAATTCCTAACTGTGCGTTCAAATGCATGCAATCTTTCACTAGCTTATGACCGAGTTAAGACATTTAGTGTGTGCCTTCTCACTGGCATATTGATCTGCATATTGATCTCCCATGGGCCCTGCACGGAGCCTACCATTCGCAAAGTATGGCTGACAAGGCGACTAGTGTGACGTCACAAGTTCGTTTGTGGGCCCGTATTCCTCGTGGGCCCCGAGGCATAATAGCTTAGCAGTCTGTTACAGACCGGTGTGCAGTGAACATGGCAGCATGTCTCGCGATATCCGAATTTTAATACGAGATGACAATCACAGGTGAAAGAATGTCGGTAATTACACAAGAATTCGATTTTACAAGGTCTAAAGTGTTTAGGGTTGAGCTTCAGTATTTGCGTACCAGTAAACGGCTGTATGGGATGACTGCAAGCACTTCGATGACAGGGAGGCACACAAGGCGTTCGTTTGTCCACTGCAAGTTAGACTGCTGCTATGATTGTTAATAACTTTAAATACTGCTAATAATGCTAAAACGTTTGATTGTTATAAACTTTTTGAGGTGTTGTTATTTTTCATGATTAACTGAATAATTAATATTTCTAATTACTGAGTAGGATTTGAATGTTGTTTTACCTATAATAACTGACATAAATATAATACTAATTTAAACTGTTAATTTGAATGTTATAGCAATGTATTTCTATCAGATTGTTATTGAAACAAATGAACTGCCCAAGCTTCAACTTCCGATACCAACTCATGAACGAGTGCTTTCTAGTGGCATTTTGCCCTGTGGAGTATATGACCTTGAGAAATTCCTAATGTTGTGTCACGGTTCTGCATACTTACTTACATCATGGATAGGATTGTAACCTCTTCCGACTTCAGATTCCAGACCACCTTCTCGGGGATGACCGACTATTCTTCTTCCAGTAGTATGAAATTAGAAGAAAAATTTGAGTAACCTCTTTTTCACAATCGTTAGCACCTTGTTAAGTTCTAATAGTTCAAATGGCTCGTAGCACTATGGGACTTAACTTCTGAGGTCATCAGTCCCCTAGAACTTTGAACTAATTAAACCTAACTCACCTAAGGACATCACACTCGAACCTGCGACCGTAGCTGTCCCGCGGTTCCAGACCGAAGCGCCTAGAACCGCTCGGCCACTCTAGCCGGCCCAGTTAAGTCCGCTGTGGAATATTGGGTCACTGAAGTAAATTTTTTTTAACTGCTGTCTACTTTATTGACGCCAAACATTTTACTCCTCTCAGAAATCTCATTTGAAATCTGTATATTTTAATTTTGTTATTCATTTTATTCAGTCAAGCCCCACTTCCATAGAGCAGAGTCGATAGAGTCACTTTTGTAAAACATAATCATAATGTCCTCTCGCACTTTATGATTCTGTATACATGGAATTGTTCTGTACACAAGTTGATAAATGTGAAGTTTCTTCTACACATAGTCGTCGTTACTGAAAGATGGTTCACAACATAAACGAGTGAAACCAGAGACTTTTCCTAACCGTTGATAGTCTTAGCTCTAATAGGATATTTTCCATGCTTTGGCATAACTTTTTTTTCATATTAGATATCTGAAGATTGTAATCCATACAAATTAAAGAACATTATGTGCATATGTATGTATGTATATATGTTCCACTTCTCCTCGTAAACAACTCAACCGATTTCAATCATACTTGGCCAACATATCATTTTCTGTTTGCAAACAATAACTGTGGGAATAAGAACCACCCACCTATCAGAGGGGTGGAGGTAGGGGTCAAAACTCAGTGTAGCCCACACACGAGAATACCCATACTTAACTCATCCAGAATTTGAGAGCACTTAGATACTTGCAACAAACTTTATACATAATTTCGAACCATTCACGAAAATTTTTGTCGCTAACGACCCCCACGAAATGATGAAAGGAAAGAAGCTTATCGCTTACTACATTTTCGCTGTTCATGCTGTAAAAATGTTAGATGAAGCTTGATGTTTTAATTTATTACTTCTTTACTACTAACTCTATTGTCCGCGGCTCGTGGTCTTGCGGTAGCGTTCTCGCTTCTCGCGCACGGGGTCCCGGGTTCGATTCCCGCCGGGGTCGGAGGTTTTCTCTGCATCTAGATGACTGGGTGTTGTGTGTCTTTCATCATCATTTCATCCTCATTCACTCACAAGTCGCCGTAGTGGCGTTAAAGAACATGTGGAGCGGCGGCCGAACCGCCCGCGAGGGGTCTCCCGGCCACCAATGCCATATGCTCATTATTATTATTACTAACTCTATTCACAACAAATTTCGCAGACGGCAGGCAAATAAAACACTGGATGTACCTGCAAAATTATACGTTTTACAGAACATACTTTAAGAGATACGAATCCATAAACAATGAGCTGTGTGAAAATGAAGCTGCTGCGAAAGAGTGGAATATATGTACAAATACAAAATGTTCAAATGTGTGTGAATTCCTAAGGGACCAAACTGCTGAGGTCATCGGTCCCTGGACTTACACACTACTTAAACTAGCTTATGCTAACAACAACACACACACCCATGCCCGAGGGAGGAATCGAACCTCCAACGGGAGGGGCTGCGCAGTTCTACAAATAGGTGTGGTATTAATTTCATATGTGTGAAATAGATCTGACATGTCGGTATGCGGATAAAGTCACATGTATTAAGCTCGTCCTAAACACATGAAAAGATTTGAATGAAATTTGGTACACAAATTAGTTACGATGTTTACCTGACACTATTATTTTTTCATACAGGACCACTCTATTTCGTTGACTGCTCATAGTGATGCAATGTATATAAAGGTACAGCTATGGTAAACTGGAACACAAATGAATATAAAATGCATACAAACTCCAGTTAAACATACTTTATAGAACCGGCGTTCCATAGTACGGTCTCTCGTCACAGAATAACACAACTTATGTGAAGACGGCAGTTCAGTTTTGCTGAAATTAGTAATGTTTGTATATTTTTGTGAGAGCTGGGTGAATTAACTTCTGTAATAAGAAGAATAACGGTGTTTACATGTTACTTACAATCTGGAAAGAAATACTGTAGGGGTGTGTGATTATGCTGGGAGAGGAGGGAGGGTGAAGAGATGTACAGACAGTAAGTGGGAAGGAGAAGATGGAGAGAGATGGGGAAGTGAAAATGGGCAGAGAGAGGAACGATGAGGAGATGAAAAGAGAAATGAATGAGGATGAGATGGACAAAGACAGGGGGAGGAAGAGATTGAAAAAAGCAAGTAAGAGGAGGAGGAGGACGAGATGGAAAGAAAGAGAGAGGGCGGTGGAGATGGACAGAGACATGAGAGAGGATGATATGGACAGAAAGTGGAAGGTAGGGGACGTAGACAAGGAGAGGGGATGGTGGAGATGGACAGAGAGATGGGAAAGGAGGAACTGTACCGAAAGTGCAGGGTGAGGGATGTGCTCAAAGGAAACAGGTGTGGTAGATAGACAAAGAAACAAGGAAGGAGGAGATGGACAGAAAGTGGATGGCAGAGGAGGTGGACAGAGAGAGTGGGTGGTGGAGACGGACAGAGAGATGGGTAACTAGGAGATGGACTAATATGAGATTGGAATAAATATATATCCCGGGAACGTCAGGTTCTCATACGGTTCCTACTAATAACGTTTAGCGTGTGGAGTTATCTTTGAAGTTTGTCCTCATTTTCCTGTAACATACATTGTGTGTATAGTTTTGATGATGATACTGTATTTCCCTTACGAGGGGCAGGAGGCTCGGTACCTTGTAGCTCCCGGAAGACGAGTCGCTACCTGGATTAGTTCAGCGCGGCAGCTGTTAGGTGAAGCTGGTCCGCCACGTGTGTGCTAGTGTAGGAACGGTGCAGTAGTGTACAGTAGATATAGGAAGCGGGGCCAGAAGAGAACAGCCGGCCCGGCCCCGGCAGAGGCGAGGCGAGGCGAGGCGAGGTGGTGATCTAGATAGGCGGTGAGCTATGGCGCGCCGCGCGCTGCCTGATGAGGACAAATTGCGAGCCAGATGGGCCCGCAGATGCGCCGCGGGACCCCCGCTGGCCGCCGGCCGCTCGCCCACGCATCCCCTGCGCCCGCTGCCGGCCGCCGAACGCCGCCTCCAAATGAGCGGCCCAGCAACCTGCTATCAGCACTACCCTACCTTCACTGGTCACGGTCAGCGCTGCTCGCGAAGGAAACGTTACACTACGAGTACACATCTCGGTACATTAGGCGCGATATGACTTTTACACTCCTGGAAATTGAAATAAGAACACCGTGAATTCATTGTCCCAGGAAGGGGAAACTTTATTGACACATTCCTGGGGTCAGATACATCACATGATCACACTGACAGAACCACAGGCACATAGACACAGGCAACAGAGCATGCACAGTGTCGGCACTAGTACAGTGTATATCCACCTTTCGCAGCAATGCAGGCTGCTATTCTCCCATGGAGACGATCGTAGAGATGCTGGATGTAGTCCTGTGGAACGGCTTGCCATGCCATTTCCACCTGGCGCCTCAGTTGGACCAGCGTTCGTGCTGGACGTGCAGACCGCGTGAGACGACGCTTCATCCAGTCCCAAACATGCTCAATGGGGGACAATCCGGAGATCTTGCTGGCCAGGGTAGTTGATTTACACCTTCTAGAACACGTTGGGTGGCACGAGATACATGCGGACGTGCATTGTCCTGTTGGAACAGCAAGTTCCCTTGCCGGTCTAGGAATGGTAGAACGATGGGTTCGATGACGGTTTGGATGTACCGTGCACTATTCAGTGTCCCCTCGACGATCACCAGTGGTGTACGGCCAGTGTAGGAGATCGCTCCCCACACCATGATGTCGGGTGTTGGCCCTGTGTGCCTCGGTCGTATGCAGTCCTGATTGTGGCGCTCACCTGCACGGCGCCAAACACGCATACGACCATCATTGGCACCAAGGCAGAAGCGACTCTTATCGCTGAAGACGACACGTCTCCATTCGTCCCTCCATTCACGCCTGTCGCGACACCACTGGAGGCGGGCTGCACGATGTTGGGGCGTGAGCGGAAGACGGCCTAACGGTGTGCGGGACCATAGCCCAGCTTCATGGAGACGGTTGCGAATGGTCCTCGCCGATACCCCAGGAGCAACAGTGTCCCTAATTTGCTGGGAAGTGGCGGTGCGGTCCCCTACGGCACTGCGTGGGATCCTACGGTCTTCGCGTGCATCCGTGCGTCGCTGCGGTCCGGTCCCAGGTCGACGGGCACGTGCACCTTCCGCCGACCACTGGCGACAACATCGATGTACTGTGGAGACCTCACGCCCCACGTGTTGAGCAATTCGGCGGTACGTCCACCCGGCCTCCCGCATGCCCACTATACGCCCTCGCTCAAAGTCCGTCAATTGCACATACGGTTCACGTCCACGCTGTCGCGGCATGCTACCAGTGTTAAAGACTGCGATGGAGCTCTGTATGCCACGGCAAACTGGCTGACACTGACGGCGGCGGTGCACAAATGCTGCGCAGCTAGCGCCATTCGACGCCCAACACCGCGGTTCCTGGTGTATCCGCTGTGCCGTGCGTGTGATCATTGCTTGTACAGCCCTCTCGCAGTGTCTGGAGCAAGTATGGTGGGTCTGACACACCGGTGTCAATGTGTTTTTTTTTCCATTTCCAGGAGTGTAGTTACTTACTTATACGATCTAGTTCAGTGCCTATACGGGGTGTCTATTATACACTCATCCTCATAAATTAAGGATAACTGCAGAATGTGGTGCCACACCAGGTGGCTCTACACAATACAGGCGCTAATAGCACAGGCACATAGGGAACACTCACGACACAGATCTGTAAGTCCACGGTATTGATGATAAGTAGAGAAAGCCGTCCCGAAACACATGTGCTACAAAACGCCACTGTTTCCTGCGCATGTACCCTGACATCAATATGGGATATGGTCACACTGCACAGGTACACAGGCTGCACAACGGGTTGGCGTACTCTGGATCAGGTGGTCGAGCAGCTGCTGGGATATAGCCTCCCATTCTTGCACCAGTGTCTGTCGGAGCTTCTAAAGTGTCGTAGGGATTTGAAGACGTGCAGCGATACATCGACCGAGAGTATCCCAGACGTGCTCGATGAGGTTTAGGTCTGGAGAACAGGTAGGCTACTCCATTCGCCTGATATCTTCTGTTTCAAGGTACTCCTCCACGATGACACCTCGGTGGGGCCGTGCGTTATCATCCATCAGGAGGAAGGTGGGACCCACTGCACCCCTGAAAAGGCGGACATACTGTTGCAAAATGACCTCCCGATACACGTGACAGTTGCTCTGTCAAAGACATGCAGAGTGTACATGCACCAATCATAATCCCACACCACACCATCAAACCACGACCTCCATACAGGTCCCTTTCAAGGACGTTAAGGGGTTGGTATCTGGTTCCAAGTTCACGCCAGATGAATACCCGGCGAGAATCACTGCTCAGACTATACCTGGACTCGTCCGTGAACATAACCTTGAACCACTGTTCCAATGACCAAGTACTACGTTCTTGACACCAGGCTTTACGGGCTCTCCTGTGACCAGGGGTGAGTGGTATGCACCTTGCAGATCTCCGGGCGAATAAACCATGTCTGTTATGTCGTCTGTAGACTGTGTGTCTGGAGACAACTGTTCCAGTGGCTACGGTAAGGTCCCGAGCAAGGATACCTGCAGTACTCCGTGGCCGTCTGTGGGCACTGATGGTAAGATATCGGTCTTCTTGTGGTGTTGTGGACGTCCCGCAGTGTAGCGCCTGTACACATTTCCTGTCTGCTGGAATCGTTGCCATAATCTTGAGATCACACTTTGTGGCATACGGACGGCCCGTGCTATGACCTGCTGTGTTTGACCAGCCTCGAGTCGCCGTAGTATTCTCCCCCCCCCCCCTCCCCCTCCAACGACATCAATATGTGTTCTTTGAGCCATTTTCAACACACGGTCACCATTAGCACGTCTGAAAACGTCTGCACACTAACACGCTGCACCGTACACTGTACATGCACCGACACACCTCTGCGTATATGGACTGCTGTCAGCACCACCGTGCGACGGCCGCAGGTCAAATGCACCGCATGGTCATACCCCGAGGGGCTTTAAACCCGCAAACCGCCCACCAGAGCATTGTTTCATCATGTATCAGCATTATCCTTAATTTATGAGCATGAGTGTAGGTACACAGAGATGAGGGTAGAAGAGATTCAAGAAGCAAATAATCCTAATAAAAACAGGTCCGGAAACCAGTGATTACCCAGATACGACGTATGCACAACGGCAGTCATGAAAAAAAGAAAAGAAATAATCCGATTATTATTATTATTGAACAGTTGAAAAAATGATTAAGGTTTCAGAAAAACAATGATTCATGCAAGAGTAAGAGCTTCCCTTATGCAAGACCTGGCGATGACTGATAAGTTGTTGGATTTCCTCCCGAGGGATAGCGTGCGAAATTCTATCCACTTCGTACGCTAGATCATCAGAACCCGAAACTCGTTGGAGGGCATGTCCATAATGCTCCAAACCGTCTCAACTGGAGACAGGCCGGCGAGCTTGCTGGCCAAGGTAGGATTTGGCGAGGACGAAGACAAGCAGCAGATACTCTCGCCGTGTGCGGGCGACCATTATCTTGCTGAAATGTAAGACCAGGATGGCTTGCCATGAAGGACAACAAATGGGGGCGTACAATACAGTCGACTACCATTGCGCTGTAAGGGTGCCATGGATGACAACCAAAGGGGTCCCACAATGAAATGGAATGGCAACCCGGTCACATGGCCGGGAACAGTCTAGGTGGTATCTCACCACTCTCCAATGCGCCTCTACACGTCTTGGGCTTGGGAGACCACTGACTGGAGTAGAATTGTCTTGAGCGACGATTCCCGCTTCGAACTGAGCCCCTATAACCAGCGACATGTCTGGAGACGCCCCAGACAGTGGTGGGATACCAATCTGTCGCCTGCCATACGGCCTGACAGCCAGTAGTGCTGGTCTGGGGCGCCATTCCATTTCGCAGCAGGACATCTTTGTTTGTCATCCACGGTACCCATGCCACACAGAGGTATGTCGACAATACTCTACTCCCCGTTTTGTTGCCGTACATGGCAAGCCATTGTATGCTTACACTTCAGCAAGATAATCCCCATCCACATACGGCGAGAGTTCCTACTGCTTGTCTTCGTGCTTGCCAAACCCTGCCTTGGCCAGGAGGGTCGACTGATCTTTCAAATGGTTCAAATGGCTCTGAGCACTATGGGACTTAACTTCCGAGGTCATCAGTCCCCTAGACTTAGAACTACTTAAACCTACCTACCATAAGGACATCACACACATCCATTCCCGAGGCAGGATTCGAAACTGCGACCGGAGCCTAGAACCGCTCTGCCACCCCGACTGATCTTTCCTCAGTTGTCAAAGGTGGAGCGTTATGGGCAGGGCCCTCAAGCCAGCTCGGGATTTTGACGATCTATCGCCAAAAGTGGACAGAATTTCGTCTTCATATTCTTCAGGAGGATTTCAAACAACTCTATCAGTCAGTGCCAAGCACAATAACTGCTTGCAAAAGTGCCAGAGGGGGACCAACGCGTTACTGACTTGTTCAATTTGTGAAGTTCTTTCTCTTGGATAAATCATTCAGTTTCCGTTCCAATTCGCATAACTAATTCGTGGTGCGTCGTGTCTTTTGTCTTAGAGTCTTTTAATATTTGGACAATTTTGCTTATAGTAAAAGGATGTGGGTGTAATACGTGCATGATGGTGCAACGTCAGACTTTGATGTAATTGTTCGAGAATACGTAACACAAATATTCGACGACAAGTTTATCGGTTATGGCTCTCCAATACCTTCTACTTTAAACCCCTTTTGTTTTGTTTCTGGGGTTGTTTAAAAGGTTTGGTGTATTCGAGACCTCTTGATAGTGTCGAAGCAGTATAGTAACAGCATTATGGATGATTATCAGTGCGTTCGGAATGTGCCTGGAGTTTTCTTAGATGAACAGATATCGATGAAGAAACGTGCTAAGCCTTGTGTTCACATGAACGGTGACTGTGTGAACTCTTATTGTAATGTGTTTGTCCTCAATTGCATATCTACAGAAAGGATTATCCAGGACTGTTGTAAGGTGTTCGTGTACTAATTTTTAATCTGTGATTCCTGCCATTTTTGAACGTGCGGGCACTTTCATTAGAGGTAGTAGATGGATCACAGTCTAACACCTCGTTGCTCAACTGAACATATCTGTTGGTATTGCTCACATACTCGTCCACAGTTTGGGTTACTCAAAGCTGTGTTCCAGCCCGGTTCCTAGTCGCCCACCCACCTTCCGACTTAATTTGTTTGGCTCAGTGGAGGTTTCACTCCTCAAGAGCCGGCCGGTGTGGCGCTTCAGTCTGAAACCGCGCGACCGCTACGGTCGCAGGTTCGAATCCTGCCTCGGGCATGGATGTGTGTGTTGTCCTTAGGTTAGTTAGGTTTAAGTAATTCTAAGTTCTAGGGGGCTGATGACCTCCGATGTTAAGTCACATAGTGCTCTGAGCCATTTGAACCATTTTTGAACTCCGCAGGAAGCAGTACGCAGTTACTGATGCAGCAAGACGTTGGCTCCGGCTCCGGCGTCGACCAGTAGAGCGACACCATGCGGAAGTCCAGACCATCCCAGTAAGATGGCGTAAGGCCATCGTATTGAATGAAGTTTATGTTGAAAACCAGTTTTTTAGCCAAAAGAGTAAGGACTAGTGTGTTATATTGGACCAGCCTTCATTTAACAAAACAAAAAATTGTTGCATTGAAGCATTACTTATTGAACGCCTCTGGTATGTTCATTAGGATTTTTTGCTTGTTTCAGCGTCATCTATTCCCCGTTTCTTTCGTGTCTACAATAGTCAGTTACCTTGTATATTGAGAAACGTACTGAGGAATTCAAGAAGACCGGAAATCATTTACAATTCTACTGATTCACAAGAAGAACCACAAAAGGGACTGTAATAACTGCAGAGGGATCAGACTATTGCGAGTGCTACACAATATACCTTCAAGAATTCTTATATAAACAGAAGTCGATGACTGAAGTGGTAGTTGGATATTATCATGCAGGGTTTTGCACAGGAGGATTCACTAGGAATCAAATATTTACCATAAGGCAAATCTGGGAGATGTAACTGTGACTACAACAGACCCTTTCGCTCAGTATTTGTAGATTACTCGAAGTCCTATGACAGTAGTCACAGGCTGAGCCTATTCAACATCCTGAAGGAGTATTCTGTACCAACGAAGTCAGTGGGGTTGGTAGGAGCATGAGTGTTAGAAACAAGAACAAAGGTGAAATTCCAGGCAAAGATATGCAAGGATTTTCAGGTGCAAATTGGACTGCGACATCGTGATACTACCTAATCCGTACAATTTACATAGTGCTCTAAAAAGTCATTTGAGTAAGATAAAGGTGCCTGTTTGAATGGAAGTACACATGTGTTACTTTGTGTCGATGACGTGGCACTACTGATACATTCAGAAGCAGAGATATTGGAGACAGAAAGAGATCTAACACAAAATGCAATCCAAGTCGACCTGAAAAGAAGTCCTGAGAAGGTAGATCTGGTGGTGTCAGCTATAGCTGTGAGTCTCACTGCAAACTCGATATCTGAGTTTGGCCAAAGTAAAAAATGTTAAGTACTTAGTCTCCCCCTGTAATAGTCGCAACTACCACAACAACTTGCATCTGAAGATAAAAAAGCGAGTAAGTAATGCACCCAATACGTAATTTGAGTATGTGTCTCATTACGATCAGAGAGGCAATTCTGACGTTGCGGTTGATGATGGAAGCAAGACTAAAGAAAAATCAAGACACTTTCATAGGATTTGTCGATCTGGAAAAAGCGCTCGACAACGTAAAATAGTACAAGATGTTCGAAACTATGAGAAAAGTAGTGGTAAGCCACAGGCAGAGACAGGTAATACGCAATATGTACAAGAGACAAGAGGGAATAGTAAGAGTGGACGACCAACAACGAAGTCCTTGGATTACAAATGGTATACGACAGGGCTGTAGTCTTTCGCCCCTACTATTCAATCTCTACATCGAAGAAGCAACGATGAAAATGAAAGAAAGATTCAGGAGTGGGATGAAAATTCCAGATGAAAAGATATCAATGATGCAATTCTCTGATGACATTGCTATCCTGAGTGAAAGTGAATAAGAAGTACATGATCTGCTGAATAGAATAAACAGTCTAATGAGTACAGAATATGGACAGAGAGTAAATCGAAGAAAGATGAAAGTAATGAGAAGTAGAACAAATGAGAACAGTGAGACACTTGACATCAGGATTGATGGTCACGAAGTAGTGGAAGGTAAGGAATTCTACTACCTAGGCAGTAAAATAACCAATGACGGACGGGGCAAGGAGGACATAAAAACCTGAACAGCACTGGCAAAAAGGGCATTCCTGGCCAAGAGAAGTCTACTAGTGTCAAACACAGGCCTTAGTTTGATGAAGAAATTCCTGAGGACGTAAGTTTGGAGCAGTGAAACATGGACTGTGGGAAAACCGGAAGAGAAGAGAATCGAAGCATTTGAGATGTGGTGCTACAGGCGAATGTTGAAAATTAGGTGGGCTGACAAGGTAAGGAATGAGGAGCTTCTGCACAGAATCTGAGAGGAAAAAATATGTGGAAAACACTGACAAAGAGAAGGGACAGGATGAAAGCAAATCTGTTAACACATCAGGGAATGACTTCCATGGTACTAGAGGATACCGTAGAGGGCAAAAACTGAAGAGTAGGACAGAGATTGGAATACATACAGCAAATAATCGAGGGCGTAGGTTGCAAGTGCTACTCTGAGATGAAGAGGCTGGTATGTGAGAGGAATTCGTGGCGGGCCGCATCCGACCAGTCAGAAGACTGATGAAAAGAAAGTAATTCATCGTGCAACTGATAATGACATTCGCTCCAGCAAAACCAGTCTCAAGGCACTTAACATGGTTATATTTCTAGGGGCGTTATATGGAACAGAGACTCTGAGTACCACAAAGATATGCCATCAGACACTGTTAATAATCATCGGAAAATCTGGATGGATATATTTATGCCACTACGGGATGCTGTGGGCTGAGGAAGAAGCAACAATCAGTAACTTCATGCACTTACGCAGTAAGTAACCACTGCACACAATATGAAGGCTATAAGACGTTGCTGGGCAGGATATGTGACTCGTATACCGGAACGCCGTAGAACAAAAGCAGTGCTGATACGACGACCTGAAAGAAAACGTCTACTTGTAATAATAATAATGAGCGTATGGCATTGGTGGCCGGGAGACCCCTCGCGGGGCGGTTCGGCCGCCGCTCCACAAGTTCTTTAACGCCACTACGGCGCCTTGGGAGTGACTGAGGATGAAATGATGATGAAAGACACACAACACCCAGTCATCTCGAGGCAGAGAAAATCCCTGACCCCGGGGGGAATCGAACCCGGGACCCCGTGCGCGGGAAGCGAAAACGCAACCGCAAAACCACGAACCGCGGACGACTACATGTGAGACAGAACTAGTGACTGACTGATGAAAACATAAAAGACCTACGACAGCAGAGGGTTGTAATACTCCTAACGGAAACAGCTCAAGAGCAGTTTGTGAGGACAGTACCTGATCTTCAAGAGTGAGAAACGCCACATAAGTTTTGTTGATGAATCAGATGTCACTATGAACAACGAAGTGAGACTGAAAAAAGAGTTAGTAAGAACTAACAGCATCTTGAAAGTGATGTAAGAAAACTGGCCAAAGATTTTGTCACTTCCAAGACAAAACGCGCTAATTTCTCTGTGTCAATAATGCACCTTTAAAGATCAAATTGTATTTATATAAATCATAATGAGGACCATTTTCACAGTTCTTTTTTTCTACACTTAATTTAAGTTTGCAGAAATATAAGTTACACACTAAATAATTTGGTTGGTTACAGTTTCCTTCGTTATTCATAGATTTACATAGTTGTCATACTACAGTCAATTTATTTCTCCTTGTTTCTACTACTACGATCTAATTAACACTTCAACGACTAACTACACGCTACTGTACATGCAGTTCTCTGTGACAGAAAGTGAGACGTAGGTTTTTGTCGTGTTCATCGTGTTTCCAGTTATTTTACTATTATCTTCGCTACCTGCTGCTATTATTTCTGTAATTACAATGTCATGTTATAACAGAATCTACAGATACCACAAACATTGGTACTCCCCATTACTGCCTCCACCACCTTGATTGTACTCCTACCAGGATTGCTGTGGACAATTTCCAGATTAAATCTTCATATCTGCAGCTTTAAACTTTTTGGCAGATTAAAATTGATAACTCGGACTGGGCTCGAACCTGGGACATTTAATTTTTGGGGCAAGTGCTCTACCGGCTGAAGTTTCGAAACACGGTTCATGATGCGGTCTCACAGTTATTCTTAATACTTCACCCATCATCGATCCTCAGAGGCCCTTCCGAGATGTTTATCTTATCTATTAGTAAACTCATATTTTATTTTAATGAAATTTTACGACGTTTCCTACTTTATAAAGTTAGTCATAATTTTGGAAAACTATAATAGAAATTTGCACATGGCTTTGTGTTAAGGGGCTCCGGAAAGGCTCAAAATCATGAAAAGTTCAATTTTTACTTTTTTGCGTTTTCTGAATCTGCAGACTATTACCTTTTAATAGATATATAATTTATTCAATTCCGAAGACTGCAACTACTTTTAAATTTTTTTAAAAATGTGTTCTACATGGGCGTGACCCACTGTGGCGCTGTTAAACTGCTGTCAAATGGTGTTATTATTAACGTCCGTGTTCATCAGGTACATTTTAGTGATGTGAGATAAAGTATGTGTTGTGGCTAACCTGTGATGGTTCAATATATATCGCTGGTGTGATTGTCGATTGTTTCATGTTTATTTACTCTGTCGTTATCTCGAAAATATTCGTAATTAATTTTGTTTCTTGAGTCTCTGTTTTGTTGAAGTATAATAATGAGTAAAAGTAAAGTTATTAGAAATCCTCTGAAAGCTTTTAAGAAAAGGAGAAATGTTGGAAAGCCAAAGGTATGTGTTATTGCTGTAAACAATAAAGACGATAACCAAGTGAGTGAACCTAACCTCTCAAGTACACCTGCCCATAGCAGCCAAAGTGGGAAAGAAAATACTTCACAGAAGAAGCTTGGTTCAATGAGTGAAAACTATGAATGTTTTATGGGCGAATCGGATGTGAATGAAATATTTGATATGTCGGTTCTCAAATGAATTTTTTCAAACTGTGTAAGATGTATTCATTGTAGTGAAGTTGGTCTGGAAGTCTCCATAATAAAGCACGTAGGACTTGCTAGTGAAATACAACTGAAATGTGATAAGTGTTCATACATGACCACCTTTTGGAACAGTGTTGCAGTAACTGCAACTGAAGAAAATGGTAGCAAAATCTACGAACACAACAACGAGCGATGCTTGCTTTAGACAAGGAACGCCTTCGGGCTGCAGACAGGGCTGTAAAGAGTCTAGAAATACAAGCAAGAGTAAACAGGAGGAGGAACAAGAGGAAGCTGGAGGAGGAGTTTGCAGAGGATGAAGATAATCCGTCCTATGGACCTGGAATGCACTAAAAAGTTAATCCAATCTTTGTCGCTCGATTCCCAAAACTTTTATTTTCTCATACTAATTACATGTTTTCTAAGGATCTTCCAAAGATATTTGTTTCAAACTTTCAGTAAATGTTACACAGTACCTTCTGCATAATTTAACACAGCCTTTTTCCAAAAAACTGTATATTCTTGAATATATAAATAAAAAATTGTAAAAAAATGTTGTGAATTTTCATTACAATTGAAAAAAATCATCTTTAATAACTGAACTAAAATTTTGTAAAATCCCTGTGTTAAGTTGTAGCCCATATTCCAATAAATAATCTGTAAAAAGTTCAACTTCCTACCTCAAATACTTTGTGAGGAAAGATGTAATTTATAAGCGTTATTTTAACATTGCAAGTATAGGGCGTTCCGGAGCCCCTTAAAGTGTAGGTGCAAGGTTACCACTTTTAGGGGTCTCAAAGGCCCATGCGTTTAGACGCTGTTTTTCAACAACCTGATATCTGTCTGAGTAGCGTCTGTTTCGTCATTGGCTATTGTTGACTTGCGCTTTTATTCTTTCGGTGTTCAACAGACTACCTTGTGATAAGCACATGTTTATTTTGGAGCATTATTTCGTACCTGTTGTCTGTTCTACTAACTGAAAATGTTACAAAGAAGAAGACTATCAGATAGGGAGATAAGAGAATTGTTGGAGAGGTCTTCTGATTTTGAAAACTCACCTAATGAATGTAGATCTTCCAGTGATGATGATAACGACGCAGGTATCGCTGAAAGCTCAGTACACGAAGATGGTCTACAAGAATCCATTTACGAAGATAGAGAAGAACAATTTAGTGCAAATTCTGTTGAGTGTGACTTATTGTCTTGTCATAATGGGAATGAAATATGGGCTACAGCTTCTCAAACTAGAATTTCTGGTACGCTGAGGAAAAACGATGTACTAAAAGAAGACCAGAGACCTACAAGTTACTCGATTTGCGACTGTGATAATAAAGAATCTTGTTTTATTTTGTTCTTTCGTGTACCCATCACTGACAAAGCGTTTGTGTGGACCAACAAGGACGGTACAACCGTTTACGAGAAATTGGTGGATACAGATATGTATGAAATGAAAAATTTTCTTGGTGTTTTGATCCTGACTGGACTTTACAAATCAAGAACGGAAGATATCAGTCAGCTTTGGAGTGTTGAGAATGGCGGACCAGTGTTCAATGAAATTATGTATCGCAATCGCTTCCATGCTATTCTGAGGCATTGCCCTTTGACAAAGCAGCAGACCGACGTGACCACAGGTCAAGTGACAAACTGGAATCAGTCAGAGACGTTTGTGAGATGTTGGAAATTATCCTTAGGGCTGCCTACATCCCGGGTTGGTGCAAGACCGTTTATGAAGAGTTGGTCACATTTAGAGGTCGCTGCCCATTTCGAAAACATCCCAGCAAAACCTTGTAGATACGAAATGAAATTCTAGGCGGTTTGTGACAGCCCAACAAGATACTGCTGAAAGATGAAAGTGGGGAAGGAGGAAGGCACAAGAACCCTATGACTTGGAGAGCATGTTGTGAAAACCCTAGTGATTGAACTTGAAAAGACTGGACGTAATATAACCAGTGATAATGTTTTTACATCTCTCAATTTAACTCACAGTTTATTGTCAAAAGATCTGACACTAGTCGCTACTATAAAAAAAGGTGAACAACCTGTCGATCTTATTATAAATAAAAGACGTGAAGAATGATGTACATATTTGTTTTTCAACCAGATGTGATGATAGTCTCTTATGTTACTAGGAAAAACAAAGTTGTTACCGCCTTCAACTCTCTTCATGACCAGCCAACGGTGTCATCGTCACAAATAAAGAACCTTGAAGTTATGACGTACAGTGGCACACAGGGCGGTGTTGATACTATGGACCAGAAGACGCGATGCTGCAGTGTGAAGAAAAAAACCAGGCGCTGGTCAACGGTGATTTTCTTCAACATGATCGAGGTATATGTTGACTGTATACATAACTTGGATGGTGGTGGCTATCAATGAAAAAAAAAAAATGAGACTTCGGACTTTCACAATCAATACGGGAAAAGAAATCAATGAATTCATTAGTTGCACCGGATCCAGAGAGGGCAGTGAAACCATCAGCTAACAAAAAGAGAAGATGTGCGTATTGTCCAGCCGGAGTGGCCGTGCGGTTCTAGGCGCTACAGTCTGGAGCCGAGCGACCGCTACGGTCTCAGGTTAGAATCCTGCCTAGGGCATGGATGTGTGTGATGCCCTTAGGTTAGTTATTGTATTGTATGTTAACCGGGGACCTAGAAACGACGGATAGGCTCCGTCCCCGTCGCAGCCGCAGTGGTCCAAAACCCCACGACGACTACCGCAGTCCACTTCACCCCTCCGCCACCCTACACCGAATCCAGGACTATTGTGCGGTTCGGCCCCCGGTCGACCCCCCCAGGGAACGTCTCTCACCAGACGAGTGTAACCCCTATGTTTGCGTGGTAGAGTAATGGTGATGTACGCGTACGTGGAGAACTTGTTTCCGCAGCAATCGCCGACATAGTGTAACTGAGGCGGAATAAGGGGAACCAGCCCGCATTCGCCGAGGCAGATGGAAAACCGCCTAAAAACTATCCACAGACTGGCCGGTTCACCGGACCTCGACACAAATCATCCGGGCGGATTCGTGCCGGGGACCAGGCGATCCTTCCCGCCCGGAAAGCCGTGCGTTAGACCGCAAGGCCAACCGGGCGGGCCTTAGGTTAGTTAGGTTTAACTAGTTCTAAGTTCTAGGGAACTGATGACCTCAGAAGTTAAGTCCCATAGTGCTCAGAGCCATTTGAACCATCTTAATTTATTACAAAAATTTAATGGCTCATGAAAATGAAGAAGTATAACATGCAATTACCGTATGCACCGTAAAACACTAATTACGATGAAAACAAGATAACTAAAATAATGGTTGGCAAAATAAAATGGTGGGGAAATCGAATTTACTGAACATCATCTCCCTCTTCCTATGAATTTACAGCATCCTTGCGGTGCATAATTAACAGTGATTATGTGTCCTGAAAGAGATACTAAAATTATCCGTGCAACTGCCGAACGTGAAAAGGCTACACTGAAAATTATGGTGAATCAGTAAGTTCTCTTCGTCCTAACGCGCCAGTACTGTCAGTCATTCTAACCTGCTTTGCCGCGCGGTGTTGCCGCGTGGTTTGAGGCGCCATGTCACGGACTGCGCGGGCCCTCCCGCTGGAGGTTCGATTCCCCCCTCGGACATGGGTGTGTGTGTTGTTCTTAGCATAAGTTAGTTTAAGTAGTGTGTATGTCTAGGCACGGATGACCTCAGCAGTTAGGTACCTTCGGAATTCACACACACATTCATTCGAACCATACTCGTAATGTGAGCGGAGCACAGGTGCCGTGGCTGGCTGACATCAAATACACTGCACTGCCGTGAACTCTAAGTCTGAACTCTAACAGTCTCTGCCGTAGTGGAGAGCTGCTTTTGAATTATGCGTCCCAACTGAGAGCGAACCGCAAGTCCTGTATTGTACCTCCTCAGAAGCCAGGTCCACGTTTTGTTTAGAAATTAAAGCGAAGACAGTCTGTTTCCCATAGGTAATTTTCTCTACCAATCCTCAGAAAGTTACATCTTCTCGGTTAAAAAATCTCCCATAGAAAGCCAGCGAATACGTCAAATCAAATACGCTCGCTTTCCTCTCCCGTCTTCTTGGAAAAACAGCTCAAATGCTACATAAGTCTTACGTCACACTACAGCCATCAATGTGTGATCATTTTAGCAGCTAGTGTGGTTTTTTCTAGCCGTCGGAAAAGAACTAAGAGAAAAAAGAATAACTTCTTTCAAAGACGTCCACCTGTCTGTCATCTCCCAAACAAGTATTTCAGGGTCTACTTCCGTGGATTTTAGGCCGGTTAAGAGATGTCTATCTTTCTGAATGATACTTTACCACAGGCCTGACACCTAGCCCGTGCTCTGCGGAATTTTCGCTGCACAACTAAAGCTTTCAGGGCATCTCTCTATAACAGGACACAGTCCACAAAAAGCTTCGTCCCAAATCTGAACCTAGCCTTTTCAGTGTGTCCGTCTCGTTGGCTCATATTGTTCCAAAGACATCACTAAATGGGCTCTGCTGAGCCTGCGTCTAGTCTTTGGCTTTCATATGGACAATGTGCATGACCCCCACGTATCTCTAATTTTGTCAGTCAATTCTCATACAACCTCGTCCCCTATCTGCAGGTGTCCTGTTTCGCTTGCGCTTCAGTTTCACTTTGAATGTCCCGTCCCACAAACTGCAGCACGGCATAGGTTGAAACTTCATCCTACAAAATAATTATAACAGCATGCACTAGATTAATTATAGTACAGTCAAGAAAAGGAAATGAAGTCACTGTTATAGATTTACCAAACACGATAAAATGTGATTGCACAATCTGCAAAAAAATTGTTCAAATGGCCCTAAGCACTGTGGGACTTAACATTTGAGGTCATCAGTCCCCTAGACGTAGAACTACTTAAGTCTGACTAACCTAAGGCATCACACACATCTATGCCCGAGCAGGATTCGAACCTGCGAGCGCTGCAGCAACGCGGTTCCGGACTGAAGAGCCTAGAACCGCTCTGCCACACAAAATCTGTATGAGATTAATTATGCTAAACGTGATCTATAGTCTGTTTTAAACTAGTTATCACTTGACACGTAGCGGCCCGCACGGCTCCAACCACCAATACACATGGGAGACTAACACTGTAGGCTGCCACTGCGTTGCCACTTCTGCTGCGCTGTTCAAAGAATTGTGCCACCCAGTCCTCAGCAAGCATGAACGAGCTGTTGTAGTGAGAGATTTTGATAACTTTCAGCTTCGCCTGTCTAACGATGTTTGATGAAAGTCAAACTGAGACTGCACACTCCTAGGAAACTTTCAAAAAGTGTCGGACATGTAGCCATGTGTGACATGTGTTACACGAGGAAGTGTTTTGAGAGGGGGACAGAAAGAGAGAGGGAGAGGGGGAGAGAGAGAGAGAGAGAGAGAGAGAGAGAGAGAGAGAGAGAGAAGGAGAGAGTGGGATGCAGGAGCGCCTCGACTTCCTCTAGATAAAGTAGTGGGATGAACTGCAGCTGTTATACAAATCAGTGAACGATCAGTGATGAGATCTGCAAGGAGAAATTCGCTAAAGAAGAATCGGGCGAGTCATCGAAATTGGAGACACGTGGGAGGAAGAGGCGCCTCGAGAAGGGGGTCACAGATCACGACTCTTTTCAGAAAGATACGATTCGTCGTCAGATAAATGCATGTCATGCAAGGAAGAAGTAACCGACACTCAAAAAGCTACGCGCTTTCCTTATAGTAGCGGACCTATTTCGGGGCACTAAATCGTCATTGTTATGAGTCGTGAAAACGTTACGATTCCGCTCCAAATCAATTTCTGGACGCAAAATATTAAGAGGACGTCGAGATATTGCAGCCTGGCGATGCCACTTCCTTAGAGAAGTAGGGACAAATTTTGGTAATATCGTGTGCATTTATGAAACATGGGTGGAAGTATGACACAGTTTAAAAAAAGAAAAAGAAAAGAAGAGAAGGCCGAGTTGACGATACCATCAATTGATTGCAGCATGGCAGCTCCGACTCGCAGAGAAAAAAGATTAACTGTGGCACATGCCGGAAATGCAAAAAGTTTTATTTCTAATTGATATTCGCTTCAAAGAAAGACTTCCGACTACCACGACCAGATGAACCACAATACTTTTGTGAAGTGATATTTGAAGACATCGTGCGTTAAAACTTATCGAAAAACTCAATAACTGTCATACTTAACGTTCATATCGTTCGGTTACACAGGAGAAGTCCCCCACAAAGCCAACGAAGGACTAGAGACACATAAGACATGGTTTGACAGTAACTTAACAAGGGCAGAATCACTAAACTCCTGTCGCAATAGAAACCAAAGAACCCAGTTTACATTGTGGATGAAGCAGCAAGAAAATACGGACATGAACTGCTCAGATTTCCTACCTATCATTGCCACTTCAAAGCAACAGAACTGATTTGGGCTCAGGTTAAACGTCATATTGCTACAGAAAATAAAAAAATTATGATGACTGAAGCGGAATGCTTTCTAACTTTCTAACAGAGGCAGTTGGCAAAGCGAGGCAAGAAGACTGACAAAAGACTGCGAATCTCATGAAAGGCGTGATACAGAAAGTATGGAACAATGAAGGTGTGTTACAAAAGTGGGTCGAAAACTTGATAATATCTGTCACTACGAACAATGACACCGATAGCTCCACAGACTGTGACTCTTAACTGAGCCTTGTCTTTACACTCTCTGGATAGTATGTAGCGTATATTGTATAGCACACGTTAATGAACATTTTACTTCTATCAAATTGTGTGTCTGTGACTTTATTTCGATCTTTTTTTTCTTGTTGTTGGACTGAGGAATACGGTTCAGCCACCTCCCATCATCACCTTATCATAAACTATACAGTATTTTAAATATATTTCATTTTGTGCAGTCCCCAAGACGTTATTTCATGCGTGTAATAGTTTTCGGATATGCAATGACAAGGGTTCTTATCCGGACACGAAAATTTCTGTTTCTATATGCAACGTAACACAGGAGCCAATTAAAATTAAGAACAGATTGTTGACGTGCTTATAGACGCCACTGGGGGCGATACTATAAGTAAATTTCAGAATTTTTACATTATTTTTGTAGGAGATAGAGACACAACTGCATAAAAAGCCTTTTTCGGAAGTGTATACGTAGGAAACGCAATGCAGTACAAAAATTTTAAAAGATTCTTTTCCGAGAGTGGTAATTTACTAATAAACGAAAAAAAAAAACAAGTATTGCTGTGAGAGAACTAGTTTTAGAGATATGACGTGATAAATTTATTGCTGTTTAGGAACGGGAAAATGGCTCTGAGCACCATGGAACTTAACTTCTGCGGTCGTCAGTCCCCTAGAACTTAGAACTACTTAAACCTAACTAACCTAAGGACATCACACACATCCATACCTCAGGCAGGATTCGATCCTGCGACCGTAGCGGTCGTGCGGTTCCAGACTGAAGCGCCTAGAGCCACTCGGCCACTCCGTCCGGCTAGGAACGGGAAAATTTAATCTCTTTGAGATAAACAAAAGTAGCTCTTTCCCTAACCAAATTAAAAACAGATTTCTGGCATACTGAGAGACACTATAAACTTCTGCATCGTCTGTGAATTTGAGATTTTTTTACTTGATTTTTGTTCAAGACAAAGGCTTTATGGAGATTTTCTATCACCACAGAGAGCTATAAGCTGTGGTGGGTGCCTGCAGGCTGTATTTGACGCGACAACGCCGCAACTTTGGATCCTAAGCGTTGACAACTAGTTTACATCGAACTAAACATATCAAAATGAACTGTAAGTGTTGTGCCGAAACGGCTTGACGCTTTTCAACTATAGGCAACTTTCGGTACGTTCTGTCAATCATCCAATTCCTCCTAGACTGTAAAAATACGCTCATTGGTCACAAATCCATCCCAGAACCGCTGTTGAACGTCCTCAGTACTAAAAAATCTCTTTTGTTTTTGAGAAAAATCTGCAGTACGTCCTGTGGCCTCAACAGGAACCCAAAGGTAAGTAATGAAACAAAGAAACACAGAAGAGACTTCCTGCTTCACCGAGCGAGGTGGCGCAGTGGTTAGACACTGGACTCGCATTCGGGAGGACGACGGTTCAATCCCGCGTCCGGCCATCCTGATGTAGGTTTTTCGTGATTTCCCTAAATCGCTCCAGGCAAATGCCGGGATGGTTCCTTTGAAACGGCACGGCCGACTTCCTTCCTCATCCTTCCCTAATCCGTTGAGACTGATGACCACGCTGTCTGGTCTCCTTCCCCAAAACAACCCAACCCCAACTTCCTGCTTCGTGTTGACAATGTGTGGTGTGTTGGTACATGGAATTGTATGCACCATTCAGTTGACGACACTCGTGAACTAGCGCCAAAATACTTCCTGGCCTCTGATTTCACCAGTCTCATATACACTGATGAACCATAACTTTATTTTTTCCCATTTGCAACCCATATCTTTGCTAGGGTGCTGCCCCATCCGTGTCTGATGCACATACATACTTTTGTTACCACGACACGTACCCACAACGAAACCATGAGGCATCCAACGTCACGGTGGACAGTGATCATAATGTCTGGCCAGTATATCTAGCACACCAGGTGGAACAGTGCTGGCTCTTCTAAGTTTCTCATTATTTCTGAAAGAATGTCGTCTACTCCGCATCCCATGTTTACACTTTCTTCAGTGCTCTGTCAAATTCTTCTCTCTGTGTTGCATTCATCATCTCACCATCACTTCTCTTTCTACCTTTTATGCAATATTGCCCTCAAGTCTCTTTTCCTGTATAGTTCCTCTATATATTCCTCACACCATTGTGACAAATTCCTTTCCCTTTGTTATGATCGCTTCAACATCCTAGCATTTCTCATGTAGCCATACCTGCTTTAGCATCTTGCACTTCCAGTCAGTCTCATTTTTTAGACGTATGTATTTCGTTTTGCTTGGTCATTGCTACATTTTTGTCAGTTCTGTTATCGTCAGTTAGATCCAGTAATGCTGAAAAATGTATAGCGTACAGCGACTCACTCATTACTGATATCGGTTCTAGGCACTTCAGCCTCGAACCACGCGACTGCTACGGTCGCAGGTTCGAATCCTGCCTCAGGCTTGGATGTGTGTGATGTCCTTAGGTTAGTTAGGTTTAAGTAGTTCTAAGTTCTAGGGGACTGATGACCTCAGATGTTAAGTCCCATAGTGCTCAGAGCCATTACTGATATCACAATAAATTTCCCTTACTTTCACATATTGACAACAAGGACGTGAAATCTTATATGCATGTATGAACTCAGACTCGAACTGAAATGAAACTGAACGTTTGCCGATACAGTCAAAGAAGCGTGCTACTCTCAGTACATTTCCACCGTGAAAAACGTGCTACAGCCCGTAAACGATCTGCATACAGTTGAAGAAAACTGTCATTTGCTATCGAATATAATAAATATTACTGAAATGGACCCATAGTCCTAGAAGTTACTGAACTCTCCCCAATTAACACAAGTGTTCGGCAGGGCGACGGGCTCTCACCGATTGTCTCCAATCGGGTCTTAGAAAAGGTTGCGAGAGAGTGATTCAAAGAACTACAAGAGAAAACATCGAAGGCATACATCTAGAACAAAGAAGAGGAAGGTTTGTCGTGAAAATCTCGCTTTTGCTGACGAGACTGTAATAATTTCTAAGGAGGAGGAGGATATTGGTGTTTAACGTCCCGTCGACAATGAGGTCATTAGAGACGGAGCACAAGCTCGGATTAGGGAAGGATGGGAAAGGAAGTCGGTCGTGCCCTTTCAAAGTAACCATCCCGGCATTTGCCTGGTGTGATCTAGGGAAATCACGGAAAACCTAAATCAGGATGGCCGGACGCGGGATTGAACCGTCGTCCTCCCGAATGAGAGTCCAGTGTGCTAACCACTGCGCCACCTCGCTCGGTAATAATTTCTAAGGATGACACTGATGCAAAGATAGTAGAAACACTTCACGAAATTGCAGCTAAAACCAGATTACGAATGTCATATGAAAAAACGGAGTAGATTGAATATAAGCAGGTTATAGAAAATTATATACCAGCACAACACGGAAATATCAAAGTAGTGATAAGTTTAAATATTTGGTAGAGCGGGTATAATCAAATGGATTACATTTCACCACAATTTAAGAATAATCGAAGACAATGGAATCAGCATACAAAGTCTTCGAAAACCGATGCAATAAAAGCATTCGACACAAAAATCAGCAGTTCAACCGGATACACTTTACGGACCTGAATGCCTAGTACTAAATAAAAGATGTGAACAAGAATAACAGGAAAAGAAAGAAAGAAAAATACTCAGAACATATTTAGAACTACAAAAGACAATAGCTAGACGGAGGCGAGAATGAAGAGCTATACAAAAACATAGAAACAATCACAAACACAATAAGAAAGAGGATATTACAGTTTTATGGTCATATTTGTGGAATGAATGACAATGGGTTACTAAAGAAAATTTTCAATTTGATTTCCATATTTGCTCGGGATTGCTGGAAGAGACAAGACATTTGGGGAAACACTATACAGGAAAGGGAAAATTTCAGGCTACTGATTAATACTGCTAAATTTCCTGACCAACAACGAAAACAACAACCTGGGAGGATGTTGACACATGAACAAAGGCAGCCCGTTATCCAACACAAGAAATTCTCGGAAGATCAGAAGAAAAAGATTGTAAGTTAACCTTAGGTTCTAAGTGGTCTATAACTGAATAGTAACTTAAATTTGTTGAGTTCCACAGATCACAGTTAACTGCTAACATCCCCCAATTACTACATAGAATAGGGACCGCTAAAGACTAAAAGAATCTGTCATTGAAGGAAACAGCAAAACCATATTTATAGAAAAAACGTTTCTGCCCACACTTAATAACTGATCGCGTACTAACGACGGCAGTTATGACAGGAAAACTATCTGTAAGAGCAGACCATACAAATACATAAAAAATCACAGTTTTAAAAGAACTGGATAATTTATTCAAGAGAAAGAGCTTCACATAATGCTCCAAACGTTCTCAATTGGGAAGAGATCCAGCGACCTTCCTGGCCAAGATAGGGTTTGGCGAGCACGAAGACAAGAGGTAGGAGTTCTCAGCGTGTGCGGGCGGACATTATCTTACTGAAATGTAAGCCCCGGATGGCCGACCATTGAGGGAGCGCGGAATACCTCGACGTATCTCTGTGTTGTAAGGCTGTGGTGGATGACAACCAAACGAGTCCTGACAAGGAAAGAAATGGCGGCCCATGCCACCATTCCTTATTGACGGGACGTATGGTGGGCGACAATCAGTTTGGTATCCCACCGCTGTGCGCGGCGTGTCCAGACGTATCTTCACAGGTCATACCGACTCATTTCTAAGTGAGCCTCATCGCTGAAGACAATTCTACTCCAGTCAATGAAATTTCAGGCCAAAGACGTTTTTGGAGACGCCCCAGACAGTGGTGGGACACCAACGTGACTGTCGCCCGCCCTGCGGTACGACAACCAGGAGTGATGGTCTTCGGCGCCATTCCTTTTCGTAGCAGGACCCCATTAGTTGTCATCCGTGGCGCCCATACGGCAAAGTTGTTCCTCGACGATATTCTGCACCCCGTTTTGTTTCCCTTCATCCCGAGCCTTCAAGGATTTACATTTCAGCAAGACAATGTCCACTCGCACAAGGTGAGAGTTTCTGCTGCTTGTCTCCGTGCTCGCCAAATTCTACCTTGGCCAGAAAGATCTTCACAACTGAGAACTTTTGGAACACTGTGGGCAGACTCTTCCAACCATTTCGGGATTCTGACTGACGATCTAACACCCTGATTGAGCAGAATTTAGCATGATATCCCACTGGAGGACATCCAACAACTCTGTCAATCAATACCGAGCGGCATAACTTCTTGCGTAAAGGCCAGAAGTGACCAAGGCATTATTGATTTTCTCAGTTTGTGAAGGACTTTCTCTTGAATAAATCATCCAATTTTCTGAAATTCTAATCATTCTGTTGTTTGTACATGTGCAACACATCTACTGATTTCCGTCCCATTTGGATAACTCCTTCGTGGTGCGCCGTTTTATTCTTTTTCTTCCATATTTTGTCTTAGAGTGTATATTAGACCAAAACCATTTTCACCTTATGCCATAGGCAGATTAAGAAATGATGATATCTATCAACTAAGCTATATTTCCCGCTGTTGTCAACACACACACCCAAAGCTTAGTCGTGTACCTCAGGAAGCCGTCATGGACCTACCGCAAATGTTTAATCAGATATGAAGCCAGAACGGCTAACTGAGACTAGATAATACAGATTACTTTTATACTCAAGGTCAAAATGGTGTTTTGATAGTCGTAGAGTAGGGGCTAATTACACTGTCATTTTACTTAGAGAAATACTTGTAAAGAATGGAAGCTGATGCCAAATAAACCTCTAGTAGAGTGGCCATTGAGAAATTAAGGCTGTTTTATTGATACAACGAAAAACGAAAAGAAACACTTATTGCTGTGTTATGACACGTTCATTAAGCCATTTACAATATACAAATAAATTTCTTATCTCAACGTTGTAAAGGCTGACGATACAATAAATGTTCATCCAGGGAACTGCAGTTTCGTAACAGAAAGATGGCTACTGATCTCAAATACAGAGTCATCCGTCCGCAGGGAGAAATTCTTAGCTGATTACGTAATTTATAATTCAGGTTAGAAACTATTACTCTTCTTTCATTCACGAAAATACTAAATGAGCAATTGATATCATGTATTTTAGGAAGAACGTCATCATAACATAGTAGAAGAGCTTGATATTGTGGCACAATGAGGCGTAATACTGTAATCAAGTTTCAGTCATCACCTAGAAACAAATCAACCTGCGACCACGAAAGTTCTTGATATTCTTAGTACTTCTGTGTATTTATTTAGCGTATGGTAATACAAAGCGTTCAACTAACATAAATGAAATGCTTCGTTTTAGAAAATAAATAGAACTAAAAAGCCTAAATCTACAAGTTAATATCTAAATTTTCGATTCACTCAAGTGCTGCCTCTGTGACCTCAAAATAATTTCTTGGTCAAGGATTTTTTCACAGATGCCATGACCATACGATGTGGTGTTTTTTTAAAATATTTATGTGGTTAGATTATCGAATGTAAGTTTCTTTAAGCTATCGAAACAGATACTAATATTACAACGATTTCTATTAATTGCCTTCCAACGACGTTTCAGCAATTCCATGCCGGAGAGCCTTGTACCACGTCTTCCGAAAGTCTAATATTCTTCTTGGACAATGCTATTCCATGATTCTGACGACTTCTTGTTCATTCTGAAATCCACTTCTTGCAGCAATTCTACGAATTTGATGAATGACTTATTGGATTTTAATCAGCTCATTCTACGTGCAGGCACGTGAGAGTGGAATGGATGCTGAGACATTTTTATTAATTTTTCATTTTCCTTCAGGCGGTTCTGTTTTCACAGATGTGGAGGCCCAATGTGATTTCGAGACGATAACCAGTGAAGACGCAACCTATTATTCCGCCGGCCGCTGGTGGCCGAGCGGTTCTGGCGCTACAGTCTGGAACCGCGCGACCGCTACGGTCGCAGGTTCGAATCCTGCCTCGGGCATGGATGAGTGTGTTGTCCTTAGGTTAGTTAGGTTTAAGTAGTTCTAAGTTCTAGGGGTCTTATGACCTCAGCAGTTGAGTCCCATAGTGCTCAGAGCCTATTATTCCCTTATTGCTGCATTTAACTGAGCATAGATTTTTCTCACATATGGACTATGAAGACATACCGTACACAGTATTCGTCGGCAAGATAACGAGTCCTAACGAAGAACATCTCAATGTTGTAGCTCATGCGCGGCATGAGGTACAACTCAAATTCTGTGTGATGTTATTGCGCGATCTCATCTGTGCTACGGTGTCTTCTGTGTGTTTCTTGTAAGACAAGGTTGTCTGAAAAGTTACACCTAAATGTTTTGAGACACCTTAGTGGTGGTGGACTTGACCACTAAAGCTGACTATTAGCTTTGCTTTATCCATTCTCTTGTTAAGATGAAAGCTACCAACTTTGTGCTTCCATTGTTTGAAGTACTCATAAATCGTACTTAGATGTACAGAGAGCATCTCTGCAGCAGCTTCAACACTTCTCTGTTGAGTAGTCAAGGCCAGATCGTCCGGCTAAATGTGGTTCCCCGGCTCTCTTACGGGAAGATCAAATGTATGTAAGTTGAACAGAACTTTCACCAAAACTGAATCCTGAGGAAGACTATTATTTTCTTCTGTACACTAAATTGATTGCCCAAGAAAGATCACTTGGAAGTATCTCCAAGACAACATGTTGTTTGTAAGTCTAATCCTAGTATCGTAGCGTGTAGCACTTGCGAGTTTGTGCAGAAGTCCTTTTTTTTCAACCACATCATAGGCATCAAGATCAATAAAAATATCATCGACGTTTTAATTCATTGTTAAATCCAGCTTGTTAAACTAAGTACTTCGCTTGCACAACTTCCGTTAAGTCTGAAAGAGCCTGACTAATATCTGATACTGCAAAGAAGCATCCTTTAGAAGCTCAGTACAGCACAGCGGAGTGTTTGTTTCAGTCTGTAACAGTATTGCAGACATGTATACGATAACAAAAAGTAGTTCACTTACAGAACTTTATTTATTCAAGATGAGATTTGAGATTTTAATACAAGCTTTAATAAAGAGGAGGATCGTGCGCAGCACTTGGAGAACAACAGCATTACTAAAATTATTTGGCAGTGTAATCGAAGAGAGAAATGAAATATTGGTCTCCCTTTAAGGAGATGGTGTGAACATTTCTGTGGCGTAATGGGTAGATAGTTCTAATCATTTATTTAGATGCCGACGGCGTTTTCGAGGTAAGGTTTCGCAGGACAGAGCGGATCAGGTTGTGGAAAGGGGCCAAGGACAATTACTGTTAATTATACAAGAACACAACTTTATTCCTCGAACCAATGCACAGATTTTTCTTTAAAACAACAGAGATCAATTCACGGCTGAGGGCCCAAGTAGCTTCACTAGAATAAGTTTAAATGATTCCTTTTAAAACACCAGGATTTAGAGCAACGGCTGAAGGCATTACTTAGGTAAAATAGCAATATCTTCTCGGCTGAAGGCCGAAGTAATATTTCAGATCAGCTAAGGAAATTCTTTAAAAGCCAAGCATTTACAAATTTCGGCTAAAGGCCATACTAAGGAAAATTAAAATTAATTCTTCGGCTGAAAGCCCAATAAATTTTTTTTAACATAATAAACGAGAGGCTTTAAGGATAAAATTTTACATAGTACAACAGAAAAATATCTTAAGAAAACTTGAAGTATCTTGTCGGCTGAAGGACCAAACAATTACTCACAAATAATTAAAGAAAAAAGGGTTCAAATGGCTCTAAGCACTATGGGACTTAACATCTGAGGTCATCAGTCTCCTAGACTTAGAACTACTTAAACCTAACTAACCTAAGGACATCACACACATCCATGCACTAAGCAGGATTCGAACCTGTGACCGTAGCAGCAGCGCGGTTCCAGACTGAAGCGCCTAGAACCTCTCGGCCACAACGGCCGGCAATAGTTAAAGACAACGCTAAGATAAACATTTACAGAACACGGCTGAGGGCCGTTTCAAGAATTCAAGATTATTAAAAAGAAAGGTTACAGACAAGGGCTTACATGTTGAAGCCACAGATTCTGAAACAAACGCGGCTAAACGCCTAAATACAGAACAACAAGAATTTTAAATAAAACACGACTGAAGGCGTAATATTAAAATAGTTGACATGAAGTTCGGCTGAAGGTCGTATACTACACATAAAACAGACAATATTAATACACGGCTGAAGGTGTAACCAAATAAAATACAAGCTTTAATAAAGCTTGCAAACAAACAGTGGTGGTCAGAAGTGTTCGAAGGGTCGGCCTGGGGAGGAAACTATCAACAGTTTAGGTGAGACAGGTAGCAAAACGTAACACGAACAATCGGGTGGTGACACGACCTAGGGACGGATGAAGAACGAACCAACAGCCTAATCAATTCCCTTCCACCCGACACACTCGCAGCTCTATTTCAACCGACCGACTGACTACTCCAGTAATCAGACAGCATTCATCTGCTCAGTGGAAATCACAAGAGCTACACACGGTTCTACGTAAACACACTTGCACAAGAACTTGAACAATCGTAAAAGCAATCTCTATTGAACAACAAGGACGAATCAATTCGACGCTCAGAGAGTTTCCACAAGTGGTCGGCGACCAAATACAAGCCGGTCGCTGTGGCCGGGCGGTTCTAGGCGCTTGAGTCCGGAACCGCGCTTCTGCTACGATCGCAGGTTCGAATCCTGCCTCGGGCATGGATGTGTGTGATGTCTTTAGGTTAGTTAGGTTTAAGTAGTTCTAAGTGTAGGGGACTGATGACCTCAGAAGTTGAGTCCCGCCAGCCGAAGTGGCCAAGCGGTTCTACCTAAGCACATCACACACATCCATGCCCAAGGCAGGATTCGAACCTGCGACCGTAGCGTTCGCGCGGTTCCAAACTGAAGCGCCTAGAACCGCACGGCCACACCGGCCGGCTTAGGTTTAAGTAGTTCTAAGTTCTAGGTGACTGATGACCACTGCAGTTAAGTCCCATAGTGCTCAGAGCCATTTGAACCATTTTTTGTTGAGCGCATACAGGCATTTGAGCCATTTGACCAAATACACGTCTTCCGATGAGACGACCGACGGAACAACCAACCCAGGTCGTTCCCACTGACTCAACTCGATGTCCGTCCGGAACTCGGAGACACAGTGACCCGGGCACACTGCCTCGGAGCCATCCGTGCAGGCGTAACTCTTGCCCATTGGCGACGACATCTCTGCACAAGGAAGGTACCGACCCATGTCCGGCATGATGACCGAGTGACGAGGCCCAGAAACGGTCACAAGACTCAATACACGTCGCCAAAGAGACGACCAACGGAACGCCCAACCAACGGTCGCCCCGCTCCAATCTCCTTCTGTCGGACAGATCATGTGTGTCGCCAGCAGTCTGCGAGCACTGGCTGTCCGCACCTCACTGGCGCTCCGTCCCCGACTGCTGCTCCGTCCTCCGACTGCTGCGTTCCGACTCAACAACAGACACACGACGACCCAGAAACACTAGCGGTCGCTCCAGAGATGGTACGACAGTGCACTTATCGTTAAGCTCGTTTTGCTGCATCAGTATCCTCCCCATCATATATGACTGCTTCCCACGGAGTCCCTCTTTAAGTAGCCCAAACAGATGGACGTCAGAAGACGCGAGATCCAGGTTGTACGGTGGATGAGGAAGAACAGTCCAATAAAGTTTCTGATCTCCTCTCAGGTTCACAGACTTTTGAGAGCCTTGCGTTGTCATAGAGAAGGAGAAGTTGGTTTACATTTTTCTGACGAACACGCTGAAGCCGTTTCTTCAATTTCCTGAGGGTAGCACAACAAACATCAGAGTTGATGGTTGCACCATTATGGAGGACAGAATAACCCCTTCAAAGTATCAGGAGGCCGTCGCCATGACTTTACCTGCTGAGGGTATGGCTTCGAACTTCTTCTTCAGAAGGAATGTGGTGTGGATTCCCCATGGATTGCCGTTTTGTTTTTTCTTCGAAGTGACGAAACTATGTTTCTTTGCCTGTCACAATGTTCGACAGAAAATTGTCACGGTCAGCCTCGTAGGGCACATGCAATTTCGCACAGATGGTCCTTAGTTGCTCTTTATGGTATTCTGTTAGGCGACAATGAATCTAGCCGGCACACACTTTCGAGTACCTGAAATGGTGGACGAGTGTGTCATCACTACCAACAGAGACATGTAGTTGAGCAGCGAGGTTTTTTGATCAGTCGATCACATCTAATGAGGGCGTCCGCACTTAACAACATTGCAGGAGTCTCAGCTGCGTGTGGCCAGCCGGCACACGGGAGATCGGATTATGTTCTCGCGACCTTGTTGCAGTTATGAGAGACGCCTCGCCAAGCGACTCAGTATGCTTTTTTTCACTGTCAGGTCTCCGTAGACATTCTACAATCATCTACGAATATCTGCGATGTTCTGGTTTTCCACCAAAAGAAACTCGATGATAGTGTGTTTGAATTTTCTTATTATACGAGTAATGAAGAGCGATACCTACTTTTTCAAATATTGAAAACCATCAAAAGCCGAGATCGCAAAAAAATATTCTTTTTATTCAAGACGATCCGTTTCGGCAGCCTTAGCTATCATCTTCAGATGTGAAACATTTTTTGTAGTATGAGAACGTGTCCAGCATATCCAAACAGATGTGCTCTTGTATACCGTATTTACATCATGTAACAAGCATCTGTGAGCAACATGTATACGGACATGGCCTTTTGGACAAGGTACCGTATGTTTTAAATGCACTACTGGCAATTAAAATTGCTACACCAAGAAAAAATGCAGATGATAAAAGGGTATTCATTGGAGAAATATATTGTACTAGACCTGACATGTGACTACATTTTCACGCAATTTGTGTGCATAGATCATTGAGAAGTCAGTACTCAGAACAACCACCTCTGACTGTAATAACGGCCTAGATACGCCTGGGCATTGAGTCAAACAGAGCTTAGAAAGCGTGTACAGGTACAGCTGCCCATGCAGCTTCAACAAGATACAACAGTTCACCAAGAGTAGTGACTGGTGTATTGTGACGAGCCAGTTGCTCGGCCACCATTGACCAGACGTTTTCAATTGGTGAGAGATCTGGAGAATGTGCTGGCCAGGGCAGCAGTCGAACATTTTCTGTATCCAGAAAGGCCCGTACAGGACCTGCAACATGTGGGCGTGCAATATCCTGCTGAAATGTAGGTTTTCGCAGGTATCGAATGAAGGGTAGAACCACGGATCGTAACACATCTGAAATGTAACGTCCACTGTTTAAAGTGCCGTCAATGCGAACAAGAGGTGACCGAGACGTGTAACCAATGGCACCCCATACCATCACGCCGGGTGATACGCCAGTATGGCGATGACGAATACACGCTTCCAATGAGCGTTCACCGCGATGTCGCCAAACACGGATGCGACCATCGTGATGCTATAAACAGAACCTGGATTCATCCGAAAACACCACGTTTTGCCATTCCTGCACCCAGGATCGTCGTTGAGTACACAATAGCAGGCGCTCCTGTCTGTGATGCAGCGTCAAGGGTAACCGCAGCCATGGACTCCGAGCTGATGGTCCCTGCTGCTGCAAAGGTCGTCGAACTGTTCGTGCAGATGGTTGTTGTCTTGCAAACGTCCCCATCTGTTGACTCAGGGATCGAGACGTGGCGGCACGATCCATTACAGCTATGCGAATAAGATGCCTGTCATCTCGACTGCTAGTGATACGAGGCCCTTGGGATCCAGCACGGCGTTCCGTATTACCCTCCTGAACCCACCGATTCCATATTCTGCTAATAGTCATTGGATCTCGACCAACGCGAGCAGAAATGTCGCGATACGACAAACCGCAATCGCGATAGGCTACAATCCACGTTTATCAAAGTCGGAAACGTGATGCTACGCATTTCTCCTTCTTACACGAGGCATCACAACAACGTTTCACCAGGCAACGCCGGTCAACTGCCTTTTGTGTATGACAAATCGGTTGGAAACTTTCCTCATGTCAGCACGTTCTAGGTGTCGCCACCGGCGCCAACCTTGTGTGAATGCTCTGAAAAGCTAATGAGTTGCGTATCACAGCATCTTCTTCCTGTCGGTTAAATTTCGCGTCTGTAGCACGCCATCTTCGTGGTGTAGCAATTTTAATGGCCATTAGTCTATTTTAGCACTGACAAATATATATGTGTTGAATTTTATTGGTTTGACGTCTTGTACATGAGGTTCGGCGTGAAAAGAACAGATGTTACTACAAAATATATTTAAGACCTGTTGAAACTGGTTTCGTGGGCTCTTGCATTTTCAATGGTTTTTAATCAGTGAGGGCTCTCTGCTAGGAACGCACCTATGATGCAGACGCCATTCTGAATGCTACGTATAGCACCCTTCGGAACTCCATGAAAGTATATGAGCTGAAGCGGGGATACTCCGCGATGTCCCACAACAAATTCGGCGTTTTTTCAACCGAAATTGGCCGAGAAAATATGTGTTGCGTTGCTTATTCAAAGCCATCGTATTGTGAGCGAGAGTGAGGTGATCTACGGCGGAGGAACTGCTGGTAACAAACAGGTCCCCCTGGCGGCGGTACGGCGGGCGTGGCGCCGGCCTAGGCGGCAGTAGCCGCATGTGTCAGCTGTAGCCGCCCCTGTCTGTGGAGCATTCCGAGAAGCTTTGCCGGCCGCGCCGCGTGTCTGCCGGCCCCCTGGGGCGGCGCGCGTGGGCGGCGGTACTGCGGTGGCGATTGTTTCGCTGCTCGCCGGTACTCGGAAGCCGCCGTCGATGGTGGTCCCGGCTGTGGCTCGCACCCTATTGTGGCTGTGCTAGGCGTCTTCTGCCCGTCATCCTCAGCAGCTCGACGACCGTGGTCCCTCGCGTGGCTACTGGAAGGTCCAGGAATAACACCAGGGCCCTGGGCGCACTAATGACCACCACACCGGGAGGCAGTCGCAACACTCCCACAGACATACCAACTCTCTAATTGCAATGTGATTCAGAAATCATATCAACAAATGAATGAGTTGCAGTTGAATTCTGAACGCTGCTCGATCATAAAAAATACCGGATAGTTATAATTAAAGTGTAGCCCCTCCTGTGTGGTCTTTGTCATACGAGGGTGAGTCAAATGAAAACCTTAAATTTGTAATAACAAATCGAAATTTCGTGCCGTTATCCTGTAAGTTGGTAAACATGCTACAAACAGCCTGCAGAATAGCCTGTAGGTGTCAGCGTAGTGCAGATGCTCACATACCGTCCCAGTATCAGTATAAAGATGGCCGCCCCACTTGCGACTTGCACAGGGAAGAACTGCGTTCTGTGATTCGGTTTTTGCGTAGTGAAGGTGTGAAACCTATTGAAATTCATCGACGAATGAAGGTTCAGTACAGTGATGCATGTTTGTCACTGCAGCAAGTCTACGAATGGAGTAGGAAGTTCGCAGATTTCAGTGGAAGATGCTCCTCGTCCAGGTCAGGCACAACGAGTTGTGACTCGACAGAACATTGCAGCAGTTGAAGCCATAGTGAAGGAAAACTGCCGAGTGACACTGAATGATATTGCAGCATGTTTACAGATTAGTCATGGGTCAGCACACCACATCGTGCGTGACGTGCTCCAGTTTCACAGGGTGTCTGCAAGATGGGCGCCACGGCAGCTGACTCCTGAAATGAGAGAACGGCGTGTTGATGCTTGTGAAGAACTTCTTCGCCGCTTTGAACGAGAAGGTGATGGATTCCTTGCAAGAGTCGTTACAGGGGACGAAACCTGGGTTCAGTTCCACCAACCGGAAACGAAGAGAGCGAGCAAGGAATGGCGCTGTTCCTTATCACCAAAACCAAAGAAGTTTCGAACAGAACCATCAGCAGGGAAGGTTATGCTGACTCTCTTTTGGGGCGAAAAAGGCGTCGCATTGGAGCATTATATGCCTAGAGGCACCACTGTCACCAGTGGATCATTCACAGACCTCCTAAAAAATCGCCTGCGGCCCGCAATCAAATCAAAACGACGTGGATTGGTGTCAGCAGGTGTCCTTTTGCAACATGATAATGCAAGGCCCCACACAGTTGCAATAATCACAGACCTGCATTTTGAGTGTCTTCCTCATGCACCATACTCACCAGACCTTGCCCCAAGTGATTTTCGTATGTTTGGGCCACTCAAAGACGCAATGGGAGGAAAGAAGTTCCGTTCTGATGAAGAGGTACGCCACGCGGTGCATGAGTAGTTGCACGGACTACCAAAAGAATTTTTTCTAAAGGAATTTATGCACTCTGTAAGCACTGGAGGACTTGCATTGAGCGCGGGGGAGATTATGTTGAAAAGTGATACAGCTTTGTACCACTTCTCGACAATAAATAATATCTAAAGAAATGTCTAAGGTTTTCATTTGACTCACCCTCGTATATCAGCGAAACTTGATAGACGTGCTAATCCTTTAATGCGGAACAGATTTACGCTGGAAAACAAATTAGTTCTAATTGTGACCATCAGGTGCAAATCTGTACAATGTTTGTACAACTATATGACATGAACGCTGTCGTTTTACAAGCCGTAACGTGAGTGATCAGCATGGCTATCTTGAAGAGATTCCGTGCGCTGTTAGTGAAACTGTTTGATGTTAACAGTATCAGTTACAGGACTGCGCTGAGAAAATAATGCCGACTGAAAGGTCTGCCGAGAAGCCCGATTTTATCAGAAGAGGTAAAGAAGATTATATGAAATTCTCAAAAGATTGAGGTTGGTATGGCACCTGGAAGAGGAAGGCGTCCTATCCCGATGGAAGTCACGACGAGGTTACTGTTCCTGTAACTGCACATACAGCACTTGCCTCGGGTAGTTCCAGGTGCTCGTGCAGTGTCGCGGGCACTTGTCCAGCTGCGGTCAACAGTGCGGAAAGTTTTGCGGTCTATTTTACACTAGTGCCCATACAAGACCCAGAAAGTGCAGTAACATTCTCAATTTGCCCTTCGGTTTCTGGCATGGATCTAAGTGGATGATATCTGGCCGAGACATGTCCTAAAGGGTCACGAGGCACATTTTACACTACTGGGTGCAGTGAATATGCGGCACTACCGAATTTGGGGTACTGGTAAACCGTTCTGTGTAGGAACAACCATTGCATTCGCCTTATGTGACTGTGTGGTGTGGATTCACAGACACCTTTATCCAAAGTTCGTTGTTTGAGCCTGTTGGGTGTACCGTGACCTCTGCACATTGTCGAGGCCTCCTTGCACAGCATGTGATTTCTGCTTTGGAACAGCGAAACTGTGTGGAAAACTCTGTTTTCATGAAAGATGGGACAACGCATCATGTCGCTCGCGCAGTGAAAGATCTGCTTAATGCATCCTTCCACGAATGAGCTATCTCCAGAGGTTTTCCAGATGCATGGCCCACAAGATCACCTGATATGAATCCGTGTGACTTTCGGTTCTGTACATACCTAAGCCGCCGCATTTACCAGGGACACCATCGGTCTCCACCTGATATGAAAACCAGCGTATAGGAACACGTTGGTCAGATTCCACCGGAATTGCTGCGAGTAGATGTTGTTCACGTCGTTTTATGGATGCAGCATCTCGTCGACGTCTCCGGTGCGCATATTGGACAAATTGTGTAAGCAGCGGTTAATAACACAATCAACGTTATGCCTTGCTCATTTGTTTGGCCCTTTCTTCCCATGTCCCGTTTCCAATCCATTACATATGGAAACATTTCTATATGTCTTTCTTGCATGCAGAGCGCCAGATTTGCAGCTGGTGGCAAAATTGGAACAAAATTCTTTTCTCCAACGTAAATTGGTTCGCATTAACGCATTAGACTCTCTATCAAGTTTCACTGCCATATGAAATTAAACCGCGTATTGCACCCCTGTGAGTAGCTGCACTTTTATAATAATCACCCGGTATGTTCTATGTGGTGTTGTGGTCTTCAGTCCGGAGACTGGTTTGGTGCAACTCTCCATGCTACTCTATCCTGTGCAAGCTTCTTCATCTCCCAGTACCTACTGCAACCTAAATCCTTCTGATCTGCTTAGTGTATTCATCTCTTAGTCTCCCTCTACGATTTTTACCCTCCACGCTGCTCTCCAATACTAAACTGGGGATCCATTTATGCCTCAGAACATGTCCTACCAACCGATCCCTTCTTCTAGCCAAGTTGTGCCACAAATTTCTCTTCTCCCCAATTCTATTCAATGCCTCCTCATTAGTTATGTGATCGTATTTTTTGTATATCCTATAAAAGCTGTTTTATTTGTGGTTCTAGTTTCCTACGAAACATTCTTCACTCTCCCACACTTCCGTTGTTCACGCCCAAGCACTCTTCGTAACGTTGCACTAGCGTCTTCTACCTTCAAACGTTCCTGCTCACTTTTTACTTCACAGTTTCCGTAGCGTCGGGCACAACTGCAGTACCAATCAACCAACGTATTTTCCCCACGAGCTGTTTCGATATGAAATCGAAATCGCACTATAACCTTAATCGTAGTTAAGCAATCCCCTCTTTCGTGTTCCTTCAGGAGGCAGACGCTCTCTCTGTCGCTTAGTGGTTTCTGATTTCTGCCCAATTTTTTATATATTTTTTTATGCGATATTCAAAGCAACAGCCACAGCAGAGTGTTTGCTAAATAACTGTAGGGGATTTTTGTCTGCAAGTTTTTGTTCAAATGTTCAAAATGTGTGTGAAATCTTATGGGACTTAACTGCTAAAGTCATCAGTCCCTAAGCTTACACACTACTTAACCTAAATTAACCTAAGGACAAGCACACACATCCATGCCCGAGGGAGGACTCGAACCTCCGCCGGGATCAACCGCACAGTCCATGACTGCAGTGCCCAAGACCGCTCGGCTAATCCGGCGCGGCCAAGTTTTTGTTACATAATTTATTTGATGTGTGGTTTGTGCATAGCCATCATACTGAGAGAGTCGTTGACAATGAAAGTAAGTATGTGTAAAGTTATAGTAATGTAAATTAGACTTTGTGCTATACGTTTTTAAGTGGTTTTAGCAAGAAAACACTGAGGCGGTATGTAATTTCATCAATAATTTGATAACTGAATGTAAATTTATATAATATCAGGTCCGTCTTTTGTTTGTTATTTAGGACTTTTATTTATTTTAGGAATTATGTGTTCATGAATGTTTCGAGACGTCACCCGTGATCTAAACGTCCGTCTTTTACAAGAATAAATTCCGAGTACTTTGGATTCAGAGACATCTTAGGCAGATAGCGAACCTGAAGGTGTTTCTGTGAATGTTCTCCATCAGGCAAGCGTATCAAGATCTTCAGTTCCTTTGCCAGGTCCTGAATTACTCAATAAAAATGCATTTCATGACGACTGTGATGACATCTGTGGAGATGAGCCTGCCACGATAAACTCTGTTAAGATGGCTGACGTCGTACATTATAGGAGCTGTACATTACTTCGTCTAATATTTCGTATCAAATGTTGATTTGAATCTCCTGTAGACGTGTTTCCGATTTTTTTCCACAGGAAATTATGGTAGGTTGGTGACTGTATCTCCAAAGAGAAATCAACTCCGCAAATAATCGATTGTTTATTTTTCGTCATTTTCTTGTTGTATTCGTTGCTTATGATGTCAATAAAGTTTAATCTTGAGAGAAATTTTGAAATTGTACTTTTTTTCGTATTGTTGGGACTCAGAGGCTTAACGGCCTCCCGGATTAGCTCTCTCACAGTCGTCGACAAACGTTAACTGGAGTGTGGCCATGCAGCAGCAAGTGCTAGCAGGACATGGACGCTATGGACGTTATGAGCAACTGCCGGAATTAAATATCACATTGAGCGAGAGTGTTTGTTGCTAATCTCCCAGTTTACGTGCTTGATAAAGATGTTACTCTTATTTGATGGAATATGGTCTTGGTATTGAGTCTGCTGTCTGGTGTCTTCGTAAATCATGCGCGAAGTGCAATGGCTGAGCCGTATGGACTGATTTGTATACTGTACGAATTCCTATTCTGAGCTATCTGCTGTGCCGAAGGGTTCTTTATGCGGAGTGTCTTAGGCTTGAGTTAACTCCGGTGTTATTTGAAAATAGTTTACCGGTCATGCTAACTTAAATTGGTAATTTTTTTAAATGGCATTGTTATTTGTGTCTGTTGGCTTTGAGGCCGCTTGATAACTTATGAATGTTACACGACTTGCTTCTACAATCTACTGTGTACTCATCGTAAATCGAAGTTCAGTTTTATTGTCCTATTTGAAACCAAGTGCGCGTTCTGGTTCCAATTTTTTTTATACATTCTTTTATGGAGCTAGCCATAGTAATCCGAGTTTAAAATCAAGGTATGCATATTTCTAAAGGTTTCTGTCTATCCATGTCTATAGGGTTCGATCCCAGTTTGTACTTTATCAGTATTATTTGTGCTGACTGTGGTACTTATGGTCGGCCGGAGTGGCCGTGCGGTTCTAGGCGCTACAATCTGGAGCCGAGCGACCGCTACGGTACCAGGTTCGAATCCTGCCTCGGGCATGGATGTGTGTGATGTCCTTAGGTTAGTTAGGTTTAATTAGTTCTAAGTTCTAGGGGACTGATGACCTCAGAAGTTAAGTCGCATAGTGCTCAGAGCCATTTTTTTTGTGGTAATGGTTAATTTTAGTATTTGTTGTTAATGTTAGCTGTGCGTTGTTCTTTAAAGTTTATGTACACTTGTTTTATCATTGTCCATTTGTTTTACAGTGTTTTTTTATAGTGGCTCTTTGTCTGTTCTTTTCTGATAACTGGGTTTACTATTAGTGAACACTTGTTAATTGAACGGTTTTTCTCTCGTCTTTGGTTCATATTGTGCTTTACTTAATCGACAGTGAAACAGAACCACCGGATTGGAGTGAAACTTGACGATTTGATATCTCAAGTCAATTTGCTCAGTTTTTAACTGAAAAATTGTGTTGTTCATCTGTTTTTATTCTTTTGAGCTTCTCTGTTAAAGAAGAGTTAAAGAATTACTAATAACTATTCGGAGTAGCAGTTTAAAAATAAAACGGTCTTTTCTTGTTCAGCTGTTTTGTTTTTATGACACCAATCCCAGCTCCTCGCTCGCTGTAGTATTTCAGTGTTGATCCGTACACTTCCTTCGGCCCGCTTATGGGTGGACATATATAAATTATGTGCGCCACTGTGCATAAACTAACGGTGTTAAATAAGGATCCCGAATCTCACTTTGACCCACAAGGCAGGGCTGAAATGATCACTACTCCTGCATTACTAATCAGTATCCTGTAGCATTCCAACTACTTTGAAAAGGCTCTCAGACCCCAACACTAGATTGAAAAACGAGCACAGGGGACAGTCTCTACACCTTCTCTCTCTCATTTATATCTGTCTCCTCCATAAATAAAACCAAATACCGGGCTTAAGATAAAAGGAAGAGCTCTCTAATGCCGCTCGAACAGGCCATGAAGGTCCAACGGTACCGACCGGCCGCCATGTCATACTCAGCCTAATGGTGTCACTGGATGCGGATAAGGAGGGACATGTGGTCAGCACGCCGCTCTCCCGGCAATAAGTGAGTTTACGAGATCGGAGCCGCTACTTCTCAATCAAGTAGCTCCTCTGTTTGCCTGAAAAGGACTGAATGCATCCCACTTCCCAACAGCGTTCGGCAGACCGGAAGGTCACCCATCCAAGTGCTAGCCCAGCACGACAGCGCTTAACTTCGGTAATCTGAAGAGAACCGGTGTTACCAATGCGGCAAGACCTTTAGCATAGAAGGGAGAAGGACACACAGTAAACGCCAAAGATTCCACAGCATCAAATGGAATTCTTTGTCTTCCGAAACACGTCGCCGAGTCCGCCACGTTATTGGCTCTGAGCACTATGGGACTTAACATCTGAGGGCCTCAGTCCCCTAGACCTAGAAGTACTTAAACCTAACTAACCTAAGGACTTCACAAACATCCATGCCCGAGGCAGGATTCGAACCTGCGACCGTAGCAGTCGCGCGGTTCCAGACTGAAGCGCCTAGAACCGCTCGGCCACAGCGGCCGGCTCCGCCACGTTATTGTCAAACACTACAACTCGCTGACATCTCCACTTTTTGTCGTATGAGACTCCCATCAACGTAGCAAATGCTCGTCAAGTCGCTCCCCATCCCACAAAAACCCGAAAACAATTAACTGATCAGTGCGGATTACTCCCTCTGACTTCACATGCGCTGCCCCTTTAAATCCGAAGATCCCGTCCTTCCCTGTGGAGGACCGTCGGCTGACTACTGAATCCACAAGCTACAAGAAATATTTTATTCATCCAGCCTCCAGAGCATAATGCAGGCACTTCATTTGGCCATTTCCTGCTAACGCTCACAATGCATGCCGTAAGGCTCTGTTCCTTGACAACCTTTTCATTTCTGATTCTAATACTGGATCACGTGTCTCTTCTAAATCGACCCCTTTTTCTTCTTCACACAAGTCTTCCCCCTCATAGACCTTCAGTGTAATCTTTCCCCCTATACACTCTCTCTTTGGAGTCTCATTGCATTGTTAATGTTATCACTCCTTCTTTTAATTTCACTAACAGTTGTTTTGACTTCTCCATATGCTGAGTCAGTCCTTGTGATAATTATTTATTTTTCGACTTCTTCAAATTTTCCATGCAGCTATTTTGCATTAGCTCTCCCGAATCCTATTTCGTTTCTAAGGAACTTGTGTTTCACCATTCTTGAATTCCCTTGAATATTCTTGCACTTCCTTCTCATTGAACACGCAAATCGTGACGACAGTGACGACGGCTGTGGAGACGAGCGTCCTCCGACAAACTCTTGTAAGTTCTTTGAAATCTTACAAAACAGCAGTTGAGCATGATGTCCCTGAGGACGTCGTACCAATTGTTGGGTAAATCTCCCATAGAAGTGTTTCTGAGCTGTTTTCCACAGGAGATGATGGGAGGTTGGTAACTGCATGATCCAGTGGTTCCAAAGAGAAACCACCTCCATAAAACAATCGGTTGTTTATTTTTTGACATTTTGTTGTCGTATTCATTCCATACAATGTCAAAAAAGATTAATTTTGTGAGAAATTTTGTAAATTACAATTTTTTTTATTGTTGAGTCTCAAACGCTAAACACAGCAACCTGGATCAACTGGCTCACAGTCTCACAGTCGTTGACAAACGTTAACTGGAGGATGGCCATCCAACGGCAAGTGGTGGCAGCTATGTTGGACGTGACGCTATGGATGCCACAAGCAAATGCTGGAACTGAGTATAACCTTGAGTGAGAGTTTGTTGCCAATCTGCTGGTTTACGTGCCAGATAAACACGTCGCCTGTATTTCGTGGAAGGTGGTCTTGGTATTGTGTCTGCTGTTTGGTATCTACAGAAATGACGGGAAAACTGGGATAGCTGAACCATATGTGTTGATTGTTGAGCACCTTGATGTGTAAGCAGCTATTCAGAGCTACCGGCTGTGCCTTGGGATTCTTTATATGGTTTGTCTTAGCCTTTGGTTAACTATGATGTTCTTTATAAGTCATTTACCAGTTCTCTAACTTGCTTTGGTAATTTTTTAATGTCATTGTTATTGTTGTTAAAGTCAGCTGGGCGGTGTTCTTTAAAGTTTATGTGTACTTCTGTTATCATTGCCCATTTGTTTCACAACGTTTTTTTGTAGGGGCTCCTTCTCTGTTCTTGTTTGAAACCAGTGGTATTATTAGTGAACACTTGCTAATTGAATTGTCTTTCTCTGTGCTTTAGTTCATATAGTGCTTCATTTAACCGATGGTGCAACAGAACAACTGTATTGAGGTCAAACTCAGCGGTTTTACATCTCAAGTCAGTTTGCTCATTTTTAATTCTAAAATGGCTACCATTCATTTGCTTGCATTCATTTGAGTTTCTAAGTTAAAGAAGAGATAAAGAGGTACATATTAACCACTCGGAGAAGCATTTTGAAAATGAAGTGGTCGTTCCTTGTTCAACTGTTACGTTTCTGTGACCTGACACCTTACCACCCGCGCTCCTCTTTTCCTATAGTATTTCAGTACGACCTGTAGACTTCCACCGACAGGTTTTCGGGCAGACTCGTATAATTTATGTGCACTAATCAGTAACAGCGTTAAATAAGGACCGCCAGCCTTACTTTGACCCGTGAAACTGTGTTAAAATGGTTACTCCTGCACGAGTATTCAGTGCCCTGTAGCACTCAAATTACTTTGAAAAGACTTTCAGAACCGAACACTGGATAGGATAACGAGCACCATGAACAGTCTCTGCACCTTCTCCAGCCTGATTATATTATCTCCTCCATAACGAAAACCGAATGACAGACATAAAATAAGAGGGAGAAGGACACACACAAGTACGCTAAATTTTTTAACCCCTTTTCGTCCCAGAAAGCAGTAGCCATTATTTTTCCAGTTTAATAATGAGATAGCTTGACCTATTTTCGTGAAGTTTATGCGCTCTGGCATTGATTGTTACCTTGAGACTATGTTGGCTGTAAGATAGTAGTGGAATAAAGCTGAAGTCAGCACTGTCCCCAACATTGCCAAATTATTCAAGATAGCGGCTCTTCCTTACCTCCGCTCCACTGGGCGGAGGGGGGGGGGGGGGGGAGGGGAGTAGATGAAGCAATGCCTTATTGTTGATGTCAACACCTCCAGTAGTCCCACTCTCCCACTTCACCTCCCCCCCCCCCACATTCCCTCTTCCGTCATCCACTCCCCCACTTGTTAAGTAACAGGAGAAAGACTCATTCTGTGCTGAGTTGCTGGAGAGGACGGATGTAAGGTACTGTCTTTATTTATATGTGGATTGTCCTACAGCCACCTGCCCTTCGCCACTTGTGAATTGCTGGCGAAAGCTCAATTAGCATTGAGCCTTTTTTTGAGGAAGGTACTGTGCATGTTTGCGCTCAATGTGCACTACCGATGAGATATGGGAATCGAGCAGAGATGAGTTTAATAATCATATTACATGTAAACATACAGTCGCAAACTGTGACCATGATGGTTGGCAGGACGGGATAATGGAGGAACATAAAGAAAATAATTTTCGCCAATGGAGCTGGATGGGGTTAACATGCATTTCACAGCTCATACAGAAGGTTGCTGTTGCTCAAACTGCCGACCCCCCTCTTTGAAACTGCTGCACAACCTGCCTGTCAACTGCACAAAATGTGATCGCCACCAGTCCAAGTGGTTTGTAATATTATTCCAATTGTTACTTTTTTGCGGTGGGCAGTACACCAACAGCAGTAATATGCTGAACTAATAATCGTTCTCCCTGCAGCCAAACAGGTCTGCAACCATCAGTTCTCTTCCACAGCCTCATATCGACCGGCCTAGTTGACAGTTCTGCCGCCAGAGAGAGCTCAAAATTGTAACATCATCGGCGAAATATTGGTAGTATTGTATCTGGTCGCATGATACTGACGTTGGGGGATACAAGACAGATGAGGCCTCAGACAGTCAGTCAGTGGGAGGGTCATAAGGTGTCAACAGCAACCAAGATGATCATCCATCACTGCCTAGCAGAAGAAGCGTAAGATTAAGTACATATGGCTTAGTTTCCTGTCTTTGTTGAACTCTATTTGTTTGTCTGTGAATGCTTGTTCTTTCTTCCTCTTTGTTCAGTGACGTCCAGCATGTCCAGACTGACAGCAACGTCCAGCTTGACGGTACCTGCAGCGACCTCCAGCATTTCTGAGCCAGCAGCAGCTGCTACTGCTGGCTCATTGGCGCCTACATTGGCCGCCAGATTTTTAGGGAGCATGTAGTGCAATTGACCAGCATGTTGTAGCTGGATAAGTAGCTGCTATTATCAATCCCACTCACTGATTTATGCAATGGAGACTCCCATCCAATCCCTGGGTCTCAGAAGAATTATGCTGGCTTTCCTACATCACACGATGAAGGTCAATACTGGTCTCTGACATACGCACAATCCCAGAACATTCTGGTGTTACCGCAAGGACAGATCGTCATTGTGGTATATGAGAAGCTGCTGATTGCTCCCAGTGTTCTACTGCTTTTCACTTCAACTTATAATTTAACAGCCTGTGATACAAAGTACTTACATATTAGTACAGAAGCATCAGTGCATAGTGACTGGCATGTTGTGCTAGAGATTGTAAATGCATCAAGAAGTGTTAAACAGCGGTTTACGGAATTGGAATGTGGTGGACTGTGTTGTGCAGAATGCTGCATCAATCAACAGATGACCTCCGAGTATTGTCCATCTCATTCACCCCCACACATTTACTGTGCTGAGCTGACACTATATTAAATGTCATTGTATAATGGCGTGGCACTCAGGGTGAGATCTGGAGGTCGATCCATTTATCTACTACACTCCACTGCTAAAAAATATTGTTCAGCCACGGATAGTGCTATATCCTGTGTTGGAAAGACTGACCAGATCGCTGTGTTCAAACTGTGCGTAAAGTTGAACTATCTCTGTACATATAGTGAGCATACAGATGATTTAGAACACTGCATCAACGTTGTCAAAAGATCTATTCGATAAATTATGTGCAGATGTAAAGACAAAGAAAGAACCAATTGATTTTTTAAATGTAGTGCAACCATTGTATGGCTGTTGGATAAAAATATGTATATTACCACAAACTGTGTTAAATTTTGTTCATACCTCTCACAATAGTATTACTGCTACCAGTATTTTCACAGGAATGTCTATAATACTGCAGCATCACCAACATTCTGAAGCATCTCATAACCACAGTCATTGTGTTCAGTCGTTGTTAAGCTGAATGACAGAACAAACTTTCATGTGGTTATATGTGCCCTGTGAGCATTGCAGTTCAGTTGGTGACATATATATTTTCTACAAGAAAACATTGCACACCACAATCTTATGTGGTCGGGATCATGGCAGGGTGGGTGAATCATCCTTTACACAAAGACTTTGTTGTGAGTGACTGATCATATATGGTGAGGAAGAAAACCAGAAGGAGAAGAAGAAGAACGTGATACTCCTTCCGATAGTACACAGGTGATGATTGTACGTTTATCCAACTGTAGCAAGACAAATGTTCTAGTGACACTGCCAACACACCCAGATGGTGTCCACTTTGGGCATCTATGAGTATTTTCAGAAGTGCTGTTTTAGCCAAAGTACCAGTTTCTGCCAATGGTGCTGCAAGGTGTTGATGGTGTAACACACACATCATTCAATCAAAGCTGTGTAATCCCCACACTGCATTCATATTTGATGATGTTGCTGTGGAAAACAAGTTTCAGATTCTATTACGTTTCTGTTTTGGTCGTCACGTGGGTGCTGACGTATTATCTTTGAGTCAAACATAGTTCCGAATCCTAAAACAGTTGGTGAGGGATAACCTAAATCTCATTATAGCCTATAAACAAGGCAACTGGAACTTAAAGCACATTTACCAAGCTCGCGTAGTAACTGACAAGTCATTCAATGAATTTGTTAAATTATTTGAAGATTGCTGGAATCATACACAGTCCAGGTCTATTGTTATTGATAAAACAAGAAAAGTGAATAACTGAATGACGATAGGTACCGATGCAATTTACAAGAGGTGGGCACAGCAGTATACGTAGTATACATCGCACCAAGGATAAGAATGCATGCATCCCAGGCACTCCACGTGAGAGGAGACAGAATCAGTCTATACATAGAAAATTTCAGTCTCTCGAACGTAAAGTTATGGAGCCTACTGAGACTGATCAACGAATTAGGTGCTAGGATTACACCACTTGAAAAGAAAGTAAATTACGTAACTGTAAAGGTTGATAAAACTGCATGGAATGAATATGAGGTGCATCCTGCGAGGGAGTCCGCTTAGTATATAACAAGATGTCGAGTAAGCAAAACATCATTGCAGCACTGAAGGCTGTTTAAAAGAAGTCATTACTGCTAAGGTTAGGACATTTGGGGAGCAGACACTGAGAGAAATCTTTAAACAAGTTACTGAATTTCTTGATGAACTCTCAGCAAAATTACACACTCACAATGGCGTTGCTGTTATCAATATCCATCACTGCGAAGCTAGGATAAACAAAGCATTTGATGTCACTGTTGAAAAAACATACATGTTGGGCAAGCAGCCTGTAAGTTTAAAAGAAATAGCAATACATATAGATGATAGGGAATTTCAAAGAACAACTGATCACATAGTCTTGCCCCATTTTGTCAGTGTTTTATTTCTTTCCTCTTCGATTCTACGACGAACCTCCTAATTCCACACCTTGTAAGTCCACCTAATTAGTAACATACTTTTATACAGCGCTACATCTCAAACCCACCGATTCTCTAAATTTCAAGTTTTCCCACAGTCCGTGACTCACATCCATACAAAGCTGTACTCAAACGTACGTTCTCAGATATTTCTTCCTCAGATTAAAGCTTCTGTTTGACGCTAGCAGATTTCTCCTCTTCAGGAACGTCCTCTTAGCCAGCTCTAATTTTCCTTTTAGATCCTTCTTGCATCATGCGCCATGTGTAAGACTGCTTCCGAGGTAGGAGAATTCGTTAACTGTGTATACTCTGTGGTGACCAACATTGATTTTAAGTTAATCGCTAATCTCATTTCTGCTATCCTTCATTAAATTTCTGCCGGCCGCGGAGGTCTAGCGGTTCAGGCGCTCAGTCCGGAACCGCGCGACTGCTACGGTCACAGGTTCGAATCCTGCCTCGGGCATGGATGTGTGTGATGACCTTAGGTTAGTTAGGTTTAAGTAGTTCTAAGTTCTAGGGGACGGATGAACAGAGATGTTAAGCCCCATAGTGCTCAGAGCCATTTGAACCATTAAATTTCTCTTTTGTTCATTTTCTTGCCATTCATATTCTGTATTCATTAGATAGTTCAATCCAGTCAACAAGCTCTCGTTCGATTATGGTAGCAGTGTCATCAGCGAATCTTATCACTGATATACTTTCACCCTGAATTTTAATTCCACTAGGGAATCGCTTTTTTTAATCTCTGCACATTCGATGTATTAATTAAACAGTAAAGACAAAAGACTGTATCCCTGACACACATCTTTTTAATCCGAGCACTTCTTTCGCAATCTTAAGTATTCCTGATTGTTGTACATACTGTATATTAACCCTTCCCCCATAGTAGACACTTATTTTATTATTGTTATTGACAATGTTGAATACGTTGCCCCATTTTACATTGTCTAACGCTTTTTTGGATCGACAAATGCTATGATTGCGTTATGATTTTTTCTTCACTGTTTCTTCCATTATCAAGCGAAAAGTCGGAACTGGCTCTCTGCTGCCTTTGCCCTTCCTGAAGCCAAACTGTATGTCTTCCAACAGATCGTCAATTCTGATTTTGATTCTTCTGTGCACTATCCTTGTCAGCAAATCAGATGGATGACGTGTTAAAGCTGGCAGGTATATCTCACTCTTGACTGACTTTGCCATCTTTGGAGATGTGTAGATGATATTTCTCCGAAAGTCTCATCGTAAGTCTCCAGTCTCATGGATTTTGCAAAACAACTGCCTTGGTTTTCTTTCGCTTCCTGTTTATTTGGGTCTAATAATGCTGTGTTTCTGACTTTCCATGGACACTTTTGTACATTCTTCTTTCGTCGATCACTTGAAATTTTTCTTTTCATACCTGAGGTTGCTTCGGAATTACATTTGTTCTATCTGTTTTTATCCATCCAATTTCTGTGAATGTCCTTTTTAGAGATGTCAATTTGTGTTCAACTGAACTGCCTGCTGTGGTATTCATTATCGCATAACTATGACCTTAGATTACTTGAAACACACCTAAACTTTTCTCAGTGCTTCAGTATGTTATTTCTTTCCACATAGAATTTTCCTTTCGATTTTTTGAACTTCATCACTGCGAGATTATGCTGCGAGTCTCTATTTGCCCCTGCGTACGCCTTCTAATCGAACAGCTCATTTCGGAATCTCTATCTGACCATGATGTCAGATCTGGATTTTTTCCGTGTCTCTGTGATTTTTTCAAGCAAATCTTTCGCTATTACCAGTGAAATTTATCGCAGAAACCAATTTGTATTTCTTCTGACTCATTCGTGTTATGAAGCCCATATTCTCCCTCAACACTGTCTTCTGTTACATCCCCTACAACCACGCTGCATTCGTCTATGATTATTAGATTATCATCTCCGTTCACGTACTTCATCTCTTCACATCTTCTGCTTGTTACTATGCCGTGTCAACTTGAACTATTGTTATTGCAGTTGATTTTCTGTCGGTTCTGATGAAAACCACCCTGTCACGTGACTGGTCACTGTAGAACACTATCCGCTGTACCGTCCTGTTCGAAATGACTCCCGTTACTCAACTGCCTGATACTGTTGATATTACCCTATATCCGTCCGACCAGAAATCCTTATCTTCTTTCCAATTCACTTCGCTGACCCCCAAAGATAGATTTTTAAATAAAAAAAAGTTGACTCGCATGAGTATTGACAGTGACAGTGGGACCCGTTGATTTCTTAAAAAAAAATTACTTTCTGACACAATCTCTTTTTTAAAAAATTCTTACATTGTTGGCAGGAGTTGCAGCGAACTGACATCTTCAGACGAATGTGGAGCGCATTAATCTTAACCATGCTGTAACTTTTATCCAAACGAGAAAGATGAAACATTGATTCCATTAAAAAAAAAGGATTGTATTGGGAATCAGCCAGGTCCCTTACCGTATGCAACAGCAATGCATATTTCAAATTTCTACTTTCATCATTAGGATGTAATGGCTGCTTACAAATCTTCAAATGTACGCTGTATCTTAGAACATTCCGCACTGCTGGCTGAGGCATGTAAATTGCACTATTCACCTATGGTTTGGTTTTCAGGAAATGACGATGACTTCTTTCTAAACGGTGTGTACGCCTGTGCGTTTAAACTTGCATATGCAAGCATCTACTACAAATATTCGGCTCCGATGATGAAATATCCGTGTAGCTTAATTGTTTCTTGACATTTTACGAAGTTCATTAAACATAGTCGTCACGTTTGTTCTCTCCCCTCTGTTATCAGAAAGACATGCAGCAGTGCCACTATGAATTTCTATGGCTTATCTACGACCATTATTTTAAATTTCAACCTTTATGTATCCAGTCGTGTGGTGTGAAGCCTATTCCTTTATTTATGCGTAGCCCGTCTCTTGTGAAGACTGGGGTCAAAAACTTTCTGGAAATCGAGAAACATGGAACGATTTGAGATCCCCTGGCAAAAGCACTCGCCACTCCGTGAGAATAAACCGCTAGTTGCGTTTCGCAAGAAAGATATTTTCTGAATCAGTGCGGTGTTTCAATTGAGTGTTACCTATAAGTTACTTCGTAATTCAAAAAGAGTACTAAGTCAACTCGATTATCAGGTATAATATTAGTTTTAACGACCGAAGTTGATATAATCTTCAGAAATTCTGTATGTGCAACAACAATTTCGCAAATGGCGATTAAGAATGTACTGTATCTCCGGCAGATACACGTTCCTAGTGTGTTATCATGGTGATGAAGGCCCTTACATAGAAACATAATGCTCTGATTATGAAAATATGATTTCAAAATGTACAACAAATTGCCATAATAAAAAACACTATTGAAAAAAATAGGTGCCGGATTATTTTGCTCGAGATTTCTAATCAATTAATTGTAATATTTTTGAGAGTGGCTTAAGGTTTAACTTATTTCTCTCCGAGGACAGTTATTCTGTATACGAGTTGTTGGAACACATGGAGCGTATCGGTGCTAAAAGTTGTTCACTATGTAGGGATCGAGTACCTGGCGATTTCTATTACAAGAGGACTGGCATACGTCAGAATGCATGTTTGAGACCGCGATAGCTGAGGAGGCGTTTGAATGAAGTGTGTGGTAATCGTTTCGGATTAATGTCAATGTCCGCATCTTATAGGCCATCACAGGACTTAGGGATGCTAAATTGTACTACAAGAGAAATCTTACCTGCCTTTTTTGTAAGGACTGAATCTACACGTGGTGTCACTGCCAGACAGGTGGTAGTTTTAAATCGGCCGCGGTCCATTAGTACATGTTGGACCCGCGTGTCGCCACTGTGTGGTCGCAGACCGAGCGCCACCACAAGGCAGGTCTCGAGATACGGGATAGCACTCGCCCCAGTTGTACGGACGACTTTGCTTGCGACTAGATGGACGAAGCATTGCTCATTAACCGGGCCAATAGTTAGAATAGCCTTCAGCTAAGTCAATGGCTACGACCTAGCAAGGCGCCATTAGTAACATTGCATGTATCTAAAGAGTCTCACTTGTATCGCCACAATCTCCAGATGTACCAAAAGGATGGATTAAAGTTAAGTATTCCAGAAGCTACGTACTTTTCTTTATAGCATTCATTACGTATCCTGTTTCAGATCTCACGCCCTCCTGCTTTAACTTAGCGCGTGCCTTTCGGCTTCCTCTCATTGTGTCTAGGCTGTCTTGTCTAGACACAACAATTTTTGGCGACGAGTCGACGGAAAGGGTCTTGTTCTTTCTAATTGCTTACATTTACTTGTGTCATGGCTTCGCCAGATGTACTGTCCGAATTTTATCGCTTGCAGAATCAGCAGACGCAGGTGTTATTGGATGCCCTTGGACAGCTCGTCCAGGGTCAACGTGCACTGCAAAACGATGTGGCCGCCGCCGCTTCATCGCTACCGCAGCCACAACATGCAGTTGCACCACCTTTCCGTAATTTTGACCCTGCTCAGGAAACATGGACGGAGTGGTCACGCCAGTTTGGATTTCATCTCGCCGCCTACAGAATTCAAGGTAACGAGCGGCAGCCTCGTTTATTGTCGTGTGTAGGGGTGCAAACGTACCGTGTGATAGTGAAATTATTTCCCTGACGCGACGTAGCAACTCTGTCCTACGACGAAATTTTGTCGGCATTAGATGCCTATTTCAAAGAAACAGCTAATGTCGTGGCAAAGAGGTATACTTTCTTTCGTACAAAACGTACGGCTGGTCAAACTAATAGGGAGTGGGTTTCAACATTGCAAGGCCTTACAAGGGATTGTGCTTTTGAGTGTGAATGTGGCCTCCCTTATTCAGATACTATGGTACGTGATGCAATAGCACAGAACGTTTCTGATGTTCGCATACGGGAACAGATTTTGAAACTAGTTAATCCCTCCCTTCAACAAGTGATAGACATATTGGATAGACAAGACACACTTGACTTTGCTTAGGAATCATTTGCAACTTCGCCAGCCGTGTGTAACATTAACCGGCCCGCCGGGCGCGCTGCACGGACAGGTACACTGCCCTCGCGCACGTCCGCGCAGCTGTCGCCACGCTCTAAACCAGGTGTGCCGCGCCAGCATACAAATGCAGTGAAATCATGCCCGCGGTGTGCAACTAGACATTCGCGTGACGATTGCCTGTCACGCCAAGCTATTTGTTTTTACTGTAATAAAAAAGGACATGTTCAAAGTGTTTGCCAGCAAAAGCTCAGATCAGACACTCTTAATCATTCCAGGCCCTTTGCTTCGCGCCGGAATCGAACCAAGAATACTCAGGCTCGTGAACCTTCGCCCATGGACATTCATGTAGTTAATTCCACATCGTCCAGTGCCACTGTCTCTAACAGTGACTGTGTTCATCCCACAAACACTGTGCGTCGACGTCGCCGGAAATCACGTCAATTAGCAAGTGATGCTGTACCTGTATCAGTTCAAATTGCACAAGACAGTCGCTCTTGTCGTCGGCAGGACAATAAACTTTTTGTAGATTTGGACTTTAATGGCAAGGTCATACCATTCCAGCTCGATACCGGAGCTGCAGTTTCATTGATCAATCACGACGCGTATAAACAACTGGGCAAACCTCCGCTGCGTGCTGCGAATGTTCAGTTACATAGTTATTCAGGACAGCATATCCCTGTGTTAGGACAGTGCAGCCTTCTTGCAACATACAAGGGACAAACAAAACTTGTGTCTTTTTACGTCCTTCATTCTTCTTCTGCAGTGAAATTGTTTGGTTTAGATTTATTTCAATTGTTTAACATGTCTATAGTAAATCAGGTCCTATCAGTGAATCAGACTGTGCCTTCACATAGTGTTTCTCATCTATGTGAAGAATTTGCAGACATTTTTGCACCGGGCTTAGGTTGCGCTCAGAACTATGAGGCACATTTGGAACTGAAAGTACATGCGCAACCGAAATTTTTCATTCCACACGCATTGCGTGATGAGGTCGCGAGAACCTTACATGATTTGGCATCATAAGGTGTGAGTGAATGTGTGCAATGCCTCTTCCATTTCAGCTCCACTTCATCGCTTACGCCGTACAGGTGTTCCGTTCGTCTGGACGACGGAATGCGAACGCGCCTTTCGCCAGTTGAAATCGGCGTTGCTTTCTCATACTTGCCTTACGCCATTCGATCCCCAGAAACCCCTTTTGTTGATGGTAGATGCATCGGATTTTGGGATCGGTGCTGTGCTTGCGCACAAAGATGGGTCGCATGATCGCCCTATTGCCTTTACGTCCAAATTGCTCTCGTCTGCGCAAAGAAATTATTCACAGATAGAGAAAGAAGCTTTGGCTCTCGTGTTTGGTGTTACTAAGTTCCATGATTTCGTGTATGGTCGTCACTTTACCATCATCACAGACCACAAACCTTTGACGTCGCTTTTTCATCCGAACAAGCCTGTACCTCCGCGTACAGCGCAGAAATTCATTCGCTGGTCTATTTTCCTCTCGCAGTACCACTACGATATCTTGTATCGGTCCACTGCTAAGCACGGAAACGCCGATGCGTTGTCCCGTTTGCCTGTTGCTGAGGATAGAGCATTCGATTCTTCCAAACTTGCTTGCCTGTTCATTGATTCGGAAACCGATGACGTGGTCGAATCGTTTCCGATTAATTTTTGTCGTGTAGCTACAGCCACAGCTGCTGACCCTGTCCTTGCTACCGTTTTGCGTTTTGTTGCTACGCAACGGCCTTTGTCAAAGTCTCGGATCGAGGATCCGTTGGTTCGCCGATTTTTTGCTCACAAGGAGAGACTTTTTGTTCGACGTGGTGTTTTGTTGTTGCGTTCTGATAATGATCAGTCCAGAGTCGTGGTTCCACGTTCGTTACAGTCCTCTGTTTTACCGCTTCTCCACCAAGGACATTGGGGTATAGTGCGAACGAAACAACTTCCTCGTCAGCACTGTACTTGGTTCGGAATCGATGCTGCGATTACGAATATGTGTTCTTCTTGCATGGCGTGTGCCGAACAACAATCCGCACCGCCGCGGAAAGTCTTTGCATGGCCAAAAGCCACTTCCCCTTGGCAACACTTGCACATCGATTTTGCTGGTCCATTCTGGAATGCTCGATGGTTGGTTCTGGTAGATGCCTTCAGTAATTTTCCTTTTGTTGTCCGGATGTCTTCCACGACGTCAACTGCCACCATTCAAGCGTTGTCTGCTATCTTTTGCATTGAAGGTCTTCCGCAGACTATTGTTTCCGACAATGGCCCACAATTCATGTCCGCAGAATTTCAGTCATTCTGCCAGGCCAATGGTATTCAACATCTGACATCCGCACCGTTTTCGCCTCAGTCAAACGGTGCCGCTGAACGATTGGTCCGGACTTTCAAGTCACAGATGTTGAAGTTGAAAGAGTCGCATTCTCTGGAGGACGCGTTGTTGCTCTTTTTGTCATCGTATCGCTCTCAGCCCCGAGATGGTCGCTCGCCGGCTGAGTTGCTCCACGGTCGTCCTCATCTAACCTTGATGTCTTTGCTGCATCCGCCGCATCAGGTTCCTGTGCAGCGGCAGACTCCTGCGTTTGCTCCAGGCGACGTTGTATTCTATCGCAACTATCGAGGTTCACGGCGTTGGCTCACAGGGCGCATTCTTCGCTGCCTCGGCCGCGCGATGTATTTGGTTTTGGGGGCCTCTGGTGAGGTGCGTCAGCATCTCAATCAGCTGCGCCTCTGTCGTCGCACGGGTTCTGCCGCTCCCCGTCTGCTTTCAGCGACGGTGCCGTCCGGTCAGCGCCCTGGGGACCCATCTACTAGCTCGCCTCATCCCCAGGTGTTACCGACGATGCCTTCCATTTTGCCCCATGGCGACGCGCCGCCGCTGCAGCCGCCGCCGCCGCCGCCGCCGCCTGTTCTCCCGCCGGCGCCGCCCGCATTCGACGCTTCGCTGCAGCCGCCAAGCGCCTCCCTGGGTCACGCGCCGCCGATCGCTTCCCGTGACCAGCCGTCTTCCGCCATGGAACTCTTGCCCGCTCCGGACCACATGACGTCATCGCGCGTCGGGTACCCCGACGCAATGGAGGTCGACCCTTCGGCCCCTCCTGTCTCATTACGGGCGCATACACCGCATGTTGACGTGCGCCCTGGACTAGGTTTTCAGGCGTTTCCTAGATCCCCTCCGTGCGAATGGCCGGGTGCGGGTGGCACAGCCTCGCCTGTTGTTAGGCTCCCCACCTCATCGCATACGTCGACATGGGGTCCTCCCCACTGCGGGCGGAAGTCTTATAACACGACCGTTCGCCGATTTGCGGGGGAGGAATGTGGTATCACCGCCAGACACCACACTTGCTAGGTGGTAGTTTTAAATCGGCCGCGGTCCATTAGTACATGTCGGACCCGCGTGTCGCCACTGTGTGATCGCAGACTGAGCGCCACCACAAGGCAGGTCTCGAGATACGGGATAGCACTCGCCCCAGTTGTACGGACGACTTTGCTAGCGACTACATGGACGAAGCATTGCTCATTAGCCGAGCCAATAGTTAGAATAGCCTTCAGCTAAGTCAATGGCTACGACCTAGCAAGGCGCCATTAGTAACATTGCATGTACCTAAAGAGTCTCACTTGTATCGCCACAATCTCCAGATGTACCAAAAGGATGGATTAAAGTTAAGTATTCCAGAAGCTACGTACTTTTCTTTATAGCATTCATTACGTATCCTGTTTCAGATCTCACGCCCTCCTGCTTTAACTTAGCGCGTGCCTTTCGGCTTCCTCTCATTGTGTCTAGGCTGTCTTGTCTAGACACAACACTACAAGTTGGTCCATTGATCGTGACCGGGCCAAATATCTCACAAAATAAGCGTCAAAAGATAAAACTACAAAGAACGAAACTGATCTAGCTTGAAGGGGGAAACCAGATGGCGCTATGGTTGGCCCGCTAGATGGCGCTGCCATAGATCAAACGTTTTTTTAAATAGCAACCCCCATTTTTATCGTGTAGTACGTAAAGAAATATGAATGTTTTAGTTGGACCACTTTCTTCGCTTTGTGATAGATGGCACTGTAATAGTCACAAACATATGGCTCACAATTTTAGACGAACAGTTGGTAACAGGTAGGCTTTTTAAATTAAAATACAGAACGTAGGTACGGTTGAACATTTATTTCGGTTGTTCCAATGTGATACATGTACCTTTGTGAACTTATCATTTCTGAGATCGCATGCTGTTACAGCGTGATTGCCTGTAAATACCACACTAATGCAATAAATGCTCAAAATGATGTCCGTCAACATCAATGCATTTGGCAATACGTGTAACGACATTCCTTCCGTAATGTTCGCACATGCATTGAGAATGCGCGATAGCAATTATCCTTCAAATTTCTCCACAGAAAGAAATCCGGGCACGTCAGATCCGGTGAACGTGCGGGCCAGTCCATCTGTCCATCTGTCATGAAATATGCTATTCAATACCGCTTCAACCATACGCGTGCTATGTGGCGGACATCCATCATGTTGGAAGTACATCGTCATTCTGTCATGCAGTGAAACATCTGTAATAACATCGGTAGAACATTACGTAGGAAATCAGCATGCATTGAACCATTTAGATTGCCATCGATAAAATGGGGGCCAATTATCCTTCCTCCCATAATGCCGCACCATACATTAACCTGCCAAGATCGCTGATGTTCCACTTGTCGGCCCCCTCGTGTATTTTCCGTTGCCCAATAGTGCATATTATGCCGGTTTACGTTACCGCTGTTGGTGAGTTACGCTTCGTCGCTAAATAGAACGCGAGCAAAAAATCTGTCATCGTCCCGTAATTTCTCTTGTTACCAGTGGCAGAACTGTACACGACGTTCAAAGTCGTCGCCATACAATTCCTGGTGCACAGAAATATGGTACGGGCGCAATCGATGTTGATGTAGCATTCTGAACACCGACGTTTTTGAGATTCCCGTTTCTCGCGCAATCTGTCTGCTACTGATGTGCGGAATAGCCGCGACAGCAACTAAAGCACCTCCTTGGGCCTCATCATTTGTTGCAGGTCGTGGTTGACGTTTCACATGTGGCTGAACACATTCCGTTTTCTTAAATAACGTAACTATCTGCCGAACGATCCGGACACTTGGATGATGTCATCCAGGATACCGAGCAGCATACATAGCACACGCCCGTTGGGCATTTTGATCACAATAGGCATACATCAACACGATATCGACCTTTTCCGCAATTGGTAAACGGTCCATTTAAACACGGGTAATGTATCACGAAGCAAATACCGTCCGCACTGGGGGAATGTTACGTGATACCACGTGCTTATACGTTTGTGACTATTACAGCGCCATCTATCACAAAGCGAAAAAAGTGGTCCAACTAAAACACTCATATTTCTTTACGTACTACATGAATATTTAATAAAAATGGGGGTTCCTATTTAAAAAAAAACGTAGTTGATATCCGTTTGATCTATGACAGCGGCATCTAGCGGGACAACCATAGCGCCATCTGGTTTCCCCCTTCAATCTAGACGAGTTTCGTTCTTTTTAGTTTTTTCGTTTGACGCTTATTGTGTGAGATATTCGTCCCGATCACTATCTATGCACACCCTGTATACAGACTGAAGTTTTGTTTTCACTCCAAATTAAGTGTTAATCAGTGTCCTTACTGAGGAACTTAAGGACAATTCTGTATTCGATAGAAAGATGTATGAGAGGTACTTCACAAATGTGAACGTGTTTTTAAGATGTTAATATGGTGTTTTGCAATGCAGATTTCAACATGTGTGAACGATTTTGATGTCTGCTACATTCAGATTTCAAGTGCCAGTTGACCCTGAATAAGGAAAAGTGTGAGGTCATGAACATGAGTGCTAAAAAGAACTCGTTAAACTTCGGTTACACGATAAATCAGTCTAATGTAAAAGCCGTAAATTCAACTAAATACCTAGGTATTACAATTATGAACAACTTAAATTGGAAGGAACACATAGAAAATGTTGTGGGGAAGGCTAACCAAACACTGCGTTTTATTGGCAGGACACTTAGAAAATGTAACAGACCTACTAAGGAGACTGCCTACACTACTCTTGTCCATCGGCTTTTAGAATACTGCTGCACGGTGTGGGATCCTTCCCAGATAGGACTGACGGAGTACATCGAAAAAATTCAAAGAAAGGCAGAACGTTTTGTATTATCGTGAAATATGGGAGAGAGTGTTTCAGAAATGCTATAGGATTTGGGGTGGAAATCGTTAAAAGAAAGGCGTTTTTCGTTGCGACGGAATCTTCTCACGAAATTCCAATCACCAACTTTCTCCTCCGAATGCGATAATGTTTTGTTGACACCGAGCTACATAGGGAGGAACGATCACCACGATAAAGTAAGAGCAATCAGAGCTCGTACGGAAAGATATAGTGTTCATTCTTCCCTCGCGCTATATGAGATTGGAATAATAGAGAATTGTGAAGGTGGTTCGATGAACCCTCTGCCAGGCACTTAAATGTGATTTGCAGAGTATCCATGTAGATGTATACAGGGTGTTACAAAAAGGTACTGCCAAACTTTCAGGAAACATTCCTCACACACAATGAAAGAAAATATGTTATGTGGACATGTGTCCGGAAACGCTTACTTTCCATGTTAGAGCTCATTTTAATACTTCTCTTCAAATCACATTAATCATGGAATGGAAACACACAGCAACAGAACGTACCAGCGTGACTTGAAACACTTTGTTACAGGAAATGTTCAAAATGTCCTCCGTTAGCGAGGATACATGCATCCACCCTCCGTCGCATGGAATCCCTGATGCGCTGATGCATCCCTGGAGAACGGCGTATTGTATCACAGCCGTCCACAATACGAGCACGAAGAGTCTCTACATTTGGTACCGGGGTTGCGTAGACAAGAGCTTTCAAATGCCCCCATAAATGAAAGTCAAGAGGGTTGAGGTCAGGAGAGCGTGGAGGCCATGGAAATGGTCCGCCTCTACCAATCCATCGGTCACCGAATCTGTTGTTGAGAAGCGTACGAACACTTCGACTGAAATGTGCAGGAGCTCCATCGTGCATGAACCACATGTTGTGTCGTACTTGTAAAGTCACATGTCCTAGCAGCACGGGTAGAGTATCATGTATGAAATCATGATAACGTGCTTCATTGAGCGTAGGCGGAAGAAACTAAAATGAGCTCGAACATGGAAATTAAGCGTTTCCGGACACATGTCCACATAACATCTTTTCTTTATTTGTGTGTGAGGAATGTTTCCTGAAAATTTGGCCGTACCTTTTTGTAACACCCTGTATATTACCCAGCACTCAGCGACAGGTGAATATCATCTGTATATAGGTGGCAATGATGCTGAAACAGTAAGAAGGATATGTCGTTTATACAATGAGAAATAGCATTGGTCTGAGTGTTGATACTTGAGACCTAACGTCACATCTCCCCACGTATATTTTGCACTTTATTGGACTTCCACCGTTGACGACGAATAACGTCTAAAGGAAAGCATTCCTGTAACGTGACAGAGAATCTTAACGTTCACATCTACAGGATCACGAAATCGAGAAGGATAAATACGCTAACCTACTGATACCACCTTCCCGAATGGAGTTTCAGTGGCAGCGAAACCAAATGGTAGCTCCTCTGGCCAAACGTCAGGTTCGCGTGACTGCCATACCAGCTATCGGCCGGAGACAAGGTGCAGCGTGTGGTGGAACGCGTGTGATGTCTGGCAGAAGACAATTACTGCGCTCCGAGAGGTCCGGCAGGTCGAGGCAACGACCGAGGCTACCGCCGGGGGAGATAATAATTCCCCAATTAAAAGCGAATGCGGCTCGCGTAATCTGGGAGGGGCGCCGGCTGAGCGAGTTTTGATTGCACGCCGGGTGAGGGGAACCTCTCCCCAGAACATTCGGCTGCCCGAGGCGGCACACGAGCCGGCCAGGTCACGGAGCAGTAATGGCGGGCCGCTGGAATCTGGTGGGCGACACCGCGCCGGACATCGGCACTCCGCCGCTTTACTGCCGGAGATAAAAAGTGCGTGAAAGCAGCAGAAAGCTGCCATTCGATTGCTTCCTGCAGCACTGTCATCAAGACGAGATACGAATATCGTTGCCGTGAGGAAACGGACCGGGAGTGAGGTTATTTTAGTGCCTGTTGCTGAGTGTTTATTTTTTATTCCTACCGCAATGTACTAAATCCTGTGGTGATACCGGCCTATAGGACGCAGGTACATACTTTGCCTGGAGTGGCAGAAGACTTCGTTACTAAAGCGACATATGGTCAGCACTCTCTACTGCTGACATCGTAGCTTGGGAGGTAGTAAAATTCTGTTTTCTGAAACAATTCACGAACATTCCAGACGAGTTTCTAAAACTTATGCTCCACTTCCGTAAGAAGTGAAACACTCAGAAACAACGGTCTCTAAAATGGCGTGATAAGAGGACGTGTACGAGTATAACAGCGGAACCATAATAAGTAACGTCCACGGAGGCTCAACAGTGCCCTCTTTTGTGTGTCCGGACAGGTCGGTGTTACGCAACGCTCAGTCGCAGCGGAGCCTTCATGTTGTTGTTGTGCTCTTCAGTCCTGAGACTGGTTTGATGCAGCTCACCATGCTATTCTATCCTGCGCAAGCTTCTTCATCTCCCAGTACCTACTGCAACCTACATCCTTCTGAATCTGCGTGGTGTATTCATCTCTTGGTCTCCCTCTACGATTTTTACCCTCCACGCTGCCCTCCAATACTAAATTGGTGATCCCTTGATGCCTCAGAACATGTCCTACCAACCGATCCCTTCTTCTAGTCAAGTTGTGCCACAAATTTCTCTTCTCCGCAATCCTATTCAACACCCCCTTATTAGTTATGAGATCTACCCATCTAATCTTCAGCATTGTTCTGTAGCACCACATTTCGAAAGCTTCTATTCTCTTCTTATCCAACCTATTTATCGCCCATGTTTCACTTCAATGCAAGGCTACACTCCATACAAATACTTTCACAAACGACTTCCTGACACTCAAATCTATACCCGATGTTAACAAATTTCAGAAACGCTTTCCTTGCCATTGCCAATCTACATTTTATATCCTCTCTACTTCGACCATGATCAGTTATTTTGCTCCCCAAACAGCAAAACTCCTTTACTACTTTAAGTGTCTCATTTCCTAATCTAATACCCTCAATATCACCCGACTTAATTCGACTACATTCCATTATTCTCGTTTTGATTTTGTTGATGTTCATCTTATATCCTCCCTTCAAGACACTATCCATTCCGTTCATCTGCTCTTCCAAGTCCTTTGCCGTCTCTGACAGAATTACAATGTCATCGGCTAACCTCAAAGTTATTATTTCTTCTCCATGAATTTTAATACCTACTCCGAATATTTCTTTTGTTTCCTTCACCGCTTGCTCAATATACAGATTGAATAACATCGGGGAGAGGCTACAACACTGTCTCACTCCCTTCCCAACCACTGCTTACCTTTCATGCCCCTCAACTCTTATAGCTGTCATTTGGCTTCTATACAAATTGTAAATAGCCTTTCGCTCCCTGTAAGTCTACAAATGCTAGAAACGTAGGTTTGCCTTTCCTTAATCTAGCTTCTAAGTAAGCCGTAGGGTCAGTATTACCTCACGTGTTCCAATATTTCTACGGAATCCAAACTGATCTTCCCCAAGGTCGGCTTCTACTAGTTTTTCCATTCGTCTGTAAAGAATTCGCGTTAGTATTTTGCACCTGTGACTTATTAAACTGATAGTTCGGTAATTTTCACATCTGTCAACACCTGCTTGCTTTGAGATTGGAATTATTGTATTCTTCTTGAAGTCTGAGGGTATTTCGCGAGTCTCATACATCTTGCTTCAAACGAAATGGAAACGTGTAACCAAGTGCCACTGTGACTCGCAGACATCCCAGGCGGGATCATCGCCATGTGAGTGCATTCGAATGGGGCAGAGTGATTGATCTCCGGGAGAAGAGATTGTCGTTCCGTGACATTTCACAGGGCACGCCGCTTCAACAGTGAGGCGTATGGGGAACCAGTAGAGAGAAGAGGGGCGTACACAGCGCCGACATGGTACTGGACGACACAATATGACCACAGCGCGAGATCACCGCCACCTTGTCCGCTTGACCGTAACGGACAGCACAGTGTCGGAGCGATGTCTGAGCACTGTAACACGTGTGGACATGTTTGCGTCGGCGGTTCGATGCCGTGTTTGAGGGGCTGGACTGACGATATGCATGTCATGCGTCCACTGAGGAGAACCCACTAAATCCGCAGACTACAACGGGCACGTGAACGCTGGTACGGGCGGGCCGTGCGGCAAAAGATAGTGTTTTCGGACGCGTACAGCATCAACGTTTCCTGCATTGATGACCGCATACGCTTTAGATACCGCCGTGATGAACGCAATCGTGCAGACTGTATTGTTGAGCGGCATAGTAGACGAACGTCAAATGCGATAGTTTCGGGCACCATTTCCTGTAACAAGCGATCCCGCCTCCCGCCTCTTCATGGCAATCCGAACAGCTACCGCTGTATCAGTGAGGTTTTACAACCCGAGTCACTGCCTCTCCTGCAGGTCTCTCCACATGCCGTATTCCTGCAGGATAACAACCGGACTCATGTGGCGAGGAATGACCAAGGTTTCTTCGAACGACGACGGATAGCCACTGCTTCTCTGGCTTGCCTGATCGCCTGAAATGAAGGCTTTCGAACATCTCTGTAGGGTCGATTGACAAATTGTTCGTCCAGGCCCTATTGCAGCCACACTTAATGCTTTGTGGACTCTCCTACGAACCATTTGACAGAGCATTCCCTAGCATCCAATTCAGGTGCTCTTTGACTCCATGCCACGACATCTAGCGGCTCTGCAGCATGTGGTGGTGCTACTGCGTACTGAATTTCCACAGTCATAGTGCATGTACAGGTCAGTAATGCTAATTATTTCAACAATGTCATGTACCTAATCGGTAGAATAAATTTCATTATGATCGCATCTCTCGCTCTTGATTTTTCTTTTTTTCCAGACTGTAGGGTTGTTATTGCTGTTATAGTCTTCAGTCCAGAGGCTGCTTTCATGCAGCTCCCCATGCTACTCTATCCTGTGCAAGCCTCTTCATCTCCGAGCAACTACTGCGGTCTACATCCTTCTGAATTTGCTTAGTGTATTCATCTCTTGGTCTCCCTCCACGATTTTTACCAACTACGATTCCCTCCAATGCTAAACTGGTGATCCTTGATCTCTCAGAACGTGTCCTACCAACCGATACCTTCTTCTAGTCAACCTGTGCCACAAATTCTTCTTCTCCCCAATTCTATTCGGTACCTCCTCACCAGTTACGTGATCTACCCACCTAATCTTCAGCATTCTTCTGTAGCACCACATTTCGAAAGCTTCTATTCTCTTCTTGTCTACACTGTTTATCGTCCTTATATCACTTCCATACATGGCTACCACTCCATACAAATACTTTCAGAAAGGACTTCCTGACACTTTAATCTGTACTCGATGTTTACAAATTTAACTTCTTCAGAAACGCTTTCCTTGCCATAGCCACTCTACATTTTATATCCTCTCTATTTCGACCATCATCAGTTATTTTGTTTCCCACATAGCAAAACTCATCTACTACTTTAGGTGTCTCATTACCTAATCTAATTCCCTCAGCATCACCTGAAGTAATTCGACTTCTTTCCATCATCCTCGTTTTGCTTTTGTTGGTGTTCATCTTATATCCTCCTTTCAAGACACTGTCCATTCCGTTCAACTGCTCTTCCAGGTCCTTTGCTGCCTCTGACCTACTCCAAATTTTTCTTTTGTTTCCTTCACTGCATGCTCAATATACAGATTGAATAATATCGGGGATAGGCTACAATCCTGTCTCACTCCCTTATCAATCACTGCTACCCTTTAGTGCCGCTCTACTCTTATAACTGCCTTTTGGTTTGTGTAAAAATTCTAAATAGAGTTTTGCTCCCTGTGTTTTACCCTTGCCACCTTCAGAATTTTCGAGAATTCCAGTCAACATTGTCAAAAGCTAAGTCCGCAGATGCTAGAAATGTAGTTTTGCCTTTTCTTAACCTATCTTCTAAGATAAGTCGTAGGGTCAGTATTGCCTCGCTTGTTCCAACATTTCTACGGAATCCAAACTTATCTTCCCCGAGATCGCCTTCTATCTTCTGTAAAGAATTCGTGTTAGTATTTTGCAACCGTAACTTATTAAACTCAGAGTTCGGTAATTTTCACACCTGCCAACACCTGCTTTCCTTGGGACTGCAATTTTTATTTCTTCTTGAAGTCTGAGAGTATTCCCCCTCTCTCATACATCTTGCTCACCAAATGGAAGAGTTTTGTCATGGTTGGCTCACCCAAGGTTATCAGTAGTTCTAATAGAATGTTGTCTGCTCCTGGGGCCTTGTTTCGACTTATTCTTTCAGTGCTCTGCGAAATTCTTCACCCAGTACTGTATCTCCCATTTCGTCTTCATCTACGTCCTTTTCCATTTCCATAATATTGCCATCAAGTTCATCGCCCTTGGATAGAACGTCTATACTCCTTCCACCTTTCTGCTTTCCCTTCTTTGCTTCGGACTGGTTTTCTATCTGAGCTCTTGACATTCAAACAGGTGGTTCTCTTTTCTCCAAAGGTCTCTTTAATTTTCCTGTCGGCAGCATCTATCTCACCCCTAGTTAAATATGATTCTACAATCTTACATTTGTCCTCTAGCCATCCCTGCTTAGCCATTTTGAACTTCCTGTCGATATCATTTTTGAGACGTTTGTATTCCTTTTCCCTTGCTTCATTTACTGCGGTTGTACATTTTCTCCTTTCATCAACTAAATTCAATATCTCTTCTCTTACCTATGGGTTTGAACTAACCCTCGTCTTTTTTACCTACTTGATCCTCTGCTGCCTTCACTATTTCATCTTTCACAGATACCCATTCTTCTTCTATTGCGTGTCTTTCCCCTGTTCTTGTCAATCGTTTCGTAATGCTCTCTCTGAAACTCTATACAATCTCTAGTTCCCTCAGTTTCTCCAAGTCCCATCTTCTTACATTCCTACCTTTTTGCAGTTTCTTCAGTTTCATTCTACAGTTCACAAGCAATAAATTGTGATCAGCTTCCACACCTGCCCCTGGAGATGTCTTACAATTTAAAACCTGGTACCTAAATCTCTGTCTTACCATTATACAAGCGTTGGAACTTAAATAGTGGCAACTATTTATTCACAACCGATACAAAAGAGTTACATGTCTTCACCTGTTACTGTCCTTCAGAGTAGCCGCCAGCGTTGTGTAGAACCCGTTGCCAGCGATGTGGAACGCGTAGTATACCGTTAGCAGACAAAGTTCTGTTGATGGTGGGAATGGAGCGGTCTAAAGTTATGCTGATTCTCATGTACGACTGTGATGGCGCTATCCTAACGCATTACATTCCTCCATGGCAGACCGTCAGTGCACACTATTACTGTTCGTTTTTGGAGCATCACCTGCGACCAGCTTTGCGAAAGAAGCTGTGACACTTTCTGGGCAACCCACCCATCATTTTGCACGACAATGCGCTGGCGCGTACAGCGCAAGCTGTGGCTGCTCTGTTCCTTGTGACTTTGATTTGATTCCGAAGATGAAGGAACCGTTTCGTGGCATTCGCTTCAGAATTTTTCCAGAGATTCGACAGGCAGTAGACTGCTCCATTCGTACCATCAACAGAACAAGCTCTGATAACGGTATACTATGCCCTCCACATTGCTGGCAAAGGGTTCTACACAACGCTGGTCACTACTTTGAAGGACAGTAACAGGTGCAAAACTGTAACTCTTTTCTATCGGATGTGAATAAATAGTTGCCACTATTTAAGTTTCAACCCTCTTAAAATCTATCTGAAACCTTCCAGCGTCTCCAGGCCTCTTCCAAGTATACAAACTTCTTTCGTGATTCTTATACCAAATGTTAGGTATGATTAAGTTGTGCTATGTGCAGAATTCTACCAGGCGGCTTCCTCTTTCATTCCTTACCCCCGGTCCATATTCACTTAATACTTTTACTTATTTTCCTACTATCGAATTCCAGTGCGCCATAACTATTAAATTTTCGTCACCCTTAACTATCTGAATAAATTCCTTTATCGCATCACACATTTCTTCAATCTCATCATCGTCTGCGGGTCTAGTTGGTATATAAGCGTTTACTACTGTGGCTGGCGTGGGCTTCGGATCTGTCTTGGCTACAATAATGCGTCCACTATGCTGTTCGTAGTAGCTTATCCGCGTTCCAATTTTTTTATTCATTATTAAATCTACTTCTACATTACCCATTTTGTATTTATAATCCTGTACTCACCTGACCAAATGTCTTGCTCCTCCTGTCACCGAACTGCACTAATTCCCACTATATTAAACGAATAGCACTACTTTGGTTTTGTTCTACATTGTATCTAAGTTGAACCTGTCCGTATCCCTTTTAAATTTTCTAACCGACCTGCCCGATTAAGAGATCTGACATTCCGCGGGCAGATCCTTAGCATGCCAGTTTTGTGTCTCCTGAGTAGCACCCGCCCGGAGATCCGAATGAGGGACTATTTTACGTCCGTAGTGTTTTACCAAAGTGGACGACATCATCATTTAACCATACAGAAAACCTGCATGTCCTCGGGAAAAATCACGACTGTAGTTTGTCCTTGCTTTCAGCCGTTCGCAGTACCAGCACGGGCCGTTTTGGTTAATGTTACAAGGCCAGATCAGATATATAAAAATAACAATGAACAGAGAACCGCCCTTAGATTATCACGTGTAACAATCTTCAGAGTAACAGAAGTTAAGAATCGAAAACGTACCATTCATGCTACGGATTCTGTGTCTACATACTATGCAGACTATAATGCCAACGTCTGAAAGTGTATCATGGCAGTAGGTAAATAAATGGAAAACGCTTCTCAGGTAATGTGAACAGATAACGATTTTAAAATCTGTAGGTAGCAAGCGTTAAATCAAGGGAGCGAAAGGTTATCTACAACTTGTACAGTAACCATACGACAGTTACAAGTGTCGAGGGACGTGAAGGGGAAACAGTGATTGGGGATGGAGTGAGACAGGGCTGTAGCTTATCGCCAATGTTATTCAGTCTGTACAATGAGCAAGCAGTGAAGGAAACATAAGAAAAATTTGGAGTAGTAATTAAAGTGCAGGGAGAAGAAATAAAAACTCTGAGGTTTGCCAACGTCAATGTAATTCTGAAGGATATAATAGGAACATCAAAAAAAGTAAAAGAAAGTGTTAACTGAATGTTGTCGAATTAAATCAAGTGATGTTCACGAAATCAGATTCGGAAACGAAACACTTAAATTAGTAGATGAGTTTTGTTATTTGGGCAGCAGAATAACTGATGACGACCGAAGTTCAGAGGATTTAATATGTAGATTGGCAATGGCAAGGAAAGAGAAGAAATTTGTTGACGTACAATATAGACTTAAGCCATCGCATGTCTTTTCTGGAGACATTTGTCTGGAGTGTATCCATTTATGAAAGGGAAACATGGACGATAAACAGTTTAGTTAAAAGAGAACAGAAGCTTTCGAAATTTGGTGCTCCAGAAGAATATTGAATGTTAGATGGGTAGATCCCATAACTAATGAGGAGGTACTTAACAGAACTGGAGAGAAAATAAATATGTGACACAGGCTCACTAGAAGAGAGGCTCGGTTGATAGGACATATTCTGAGACATCAAGGTATCACCAATTTAGCGCTGGGGGGAACTGTGTGGAGGGTGCGAGCTAGGGGAGGGAAAATTAGTGGTAGACCTAGAAAGCAGTACAGCAAGCAAATTCAGAAGTATGTAAGTTGCTGTAGTTATTCGGAGATGAAGAGACATACATTATTTAAATAGTTGTTAGAGCGAAAAAATAAAAATTAAAAGGAAATATAAAAACATAGAACCTTCACTAATGAGTCAAGCTTTCAATACACTGTTTGTTGTACTAATGAGATTAAGAAGTGCATTTATGAACCTATGGAGGCAAACGAAGAATTATCTTTCAGTAAAACACTAGACCAACTTAAAAAATAAATTACATTTAAAAGCCCTAGAAAGTAAAAATTGTGAAATATGATAAAAACTTACCATGCGTATTAAGAAGTGTACCTAAGTGCAGGGTTGATATATCCTTGAAGTAGAGTTACTACTAAAAATGATAAAAAATATAATTTTTGAAATAAATAGTAGAACGTACATGAAAAGTGTGAATGACAATACGAATGTCAAATTCATAGTAGCTACTGGAGCTAACGGAAATTTATAGGAAACTGAGGAAAATCTCCTGAACTAGTACTAAATGAGCAATGCGAATTTAATCAGAACTATGTTTTTTAATATTTCCCAGTACCTAATTTGAAAGAATTTATTTCAGGATTGGTGTATTGGAAACTCTGGTACGAAAGACCGTTCTTGAATACGTTCTGCACAATGTAACCTCCCCACAAAATTTTAAAAGAAAAAAGAAAGACAATACTTAATAGAAATGGGAGCCGAGTGTAACCTCCCCACAAAAATTTACATGAATGACAATATTATTTAAGAATACTAATGGACATTGCTCTATGCGTAACCTGCCCACAATGAAATGTACTGACAATGGCAACAAAAATGTGAAATTCGCAATCTGACTCAAATATAAATTCTTCACAAAAATTAAAGTCCATTCAGTGATAAGAAAATTCAATTAAACCGAAATATCAGTCTTTGGCCCTGTGTAAAACAATCAGAATCAAAGTCTTACCTCAGAATAACTGGATGTCAAATTTCTGCTCTTATTTCTGCGCACGGCTTGGAGGAACTGCATTGCAAATAATAATATTCCTTTTTTTTTTGTGAATTTACTGAAATTTTTCTTCAAAAGAAGTGGAATGAAATGGGAAGTGCAACGAAATCTTTAGTTCAATAAAAAATTAAATTTTTTGAAAAAATGCTTTTGAAATAAAATTATTATTGGGGGACTTGTTGGAGAATAATTACAGTAAATAGATTTTTACATTATCTAATAATTATATTAATTAATAGTATACCTCATTCAGCATCTTGACCAGTGTTGCCGACCGCCTACATCACACAACCGCGCTGGGCTGCTACTACTGACCGACCGCTCTGCATGACGACTATTAGCGTACTGCACTGCACGACTACACAGAGCTACAGACTCGCAACGACTGACAACAGAGTACTGAGAACCGCTCGCAACACTCGCGCGGTCAAGCGCAAACTCTCTGGTCACAGATGCTACAATGCCTCGCCATCGCTGCTATGTTACATACGTGTTTCATAACCCTCCACTGGGGGGGCAAAAATTTGGCAGCGATGGTGAGTCATTTGGACTTGCCAAGCGCGGCAAAATTTTTCTTTAATTAACAAAATTCTTCAACTTACAGAATATTTAAACGTTGTGCACACGCACTAAGTACAAAATATATCAGACAAAGACAAAATGTGAGTACAAAACATAGTAGCAAATCAGAAAAAATGCATATACAAATTATTTGACAGATAACAAAGTGCACAGGCACTGAAAAAATTCTTTAGCATATTCAGAACAAATAAACAGACTGGCAAAATATTATGTTGACAAGTGACATGAGTGTACTCGCATTGGAGTTCAGCGAATCGAAAAATGTATAACCTATGAACATAAATGATGTTACCAAAAAAATGATTTTCATTATGTGACAAGAATTAGGATAGGAAAGGGAAGGATTGCATCATGGTTGTAGCACTTTAGATTGCACACAGCTGTTCTGAAAGTCCATATCTTTCCACAGAAGTACAACACCAAGTGACACAACTTGAAGTTCTTTTCCCATCAGAATTTATCAGTGTAGCCAATACACTGAACTGTCGTAGTAATGTTCCATGTTTTCATTTTGGCAGTACATTACGTACACCAAACAGTGGGACCATAATAATGTCTTCATCGCTCACGGTGGTGGACAGCATGTCGTGTCAACACCACGCTCTTACAAGGCACACCAACGTAGAATCAGTGCAAAAACCAAATATAGTGCTCCATGATCACTAGGATAAACAGGACAAATGGACATTGCAATAATTCAGGGTAGTTAGCTCATGAGGTGAAGGACATTATGTCACATACCATTGACAATTACAGTCTTCATTAGTAGTTTGCGGCATTCATAGCCCAGTTATTGAACATTTCTGTACCAAGTATGCAGTATTACAGAAAAATGTTCATTAATTGTTTTACATAGAATCAGTAGCCTTCTTTTCCTGGTTACAAAGTATTATGAAATAATCGCATTCTTTTCAGTTACAGAGTATAATTAAGAATCATTAACCTTCTCCTAATTACAGTTAATTAATCATTTGTCATTCCAATAATACTCATTATCCTTTTCCTAATTACAGCTGATTAATCATTTGTCGTTAATTAATCATTTGTCTAATTATAGTTAATTAATCATTTGTCTAATTACAAATAATTAATCATTTGTCGTTAATTAATCATTTGTCTAATTACAGGTAATTAATCATTTGTCGTTCCAATAATAATCATTAGCCTTTTCCTAATTACAAAGCATTATTAAACAGTCACATTCATTTCCAATTACAAAGTATGAACATTGAAAACAAGAGTTAATTAATGGCATAATTAATAACAATTCGTGGAGTGACAATAATTATTGGCACTCAGTGGCCAGCAAGTATTGAATAGAATCATCATTCAGTATTATTCAGATTATTACGAAGTCATTATTAAAAATCCGTTAATTACAGTCATAGCATTAATAATCATGGGCATTACAAGTACTCATTACAATAAACAGTGTTCCTCATTCAGTAGTATTCAGATCATTACAAAGTCATTATTAAAATCAGTTAATTACAATCAAAGCATTAATAATCATGGGCATTATAGGTAGTCTCATTACAATAAAACATTGTTCCTCATTCAGTCAGATCATTACGAAGTCATTATTAAAAATCAGCGAATTAGTCATAGCATTAATAATCATGGGCATTATAAGTAGTCTCATTACAATAAACAGTGTTTCTCCTTCAGTAGTATTCAGATCATTACAAAGTCATTATTAAAATCAGTTAATTACAGTCAAATCATTAATAATCACAGGCATTATAAGTAGTCTCATTACAATAAACAGTGGCAGTTATTAGCTAGTGACAAAGCATTATCTTAAATATATACCTTTTTTTTTGTCTCATTAAGAAGTCATTACTCAAGTGACGTACTATTCAGAGCTAATCAGTATTATTCAGAATTGTCTCAAACTGGTGTCACTATTTGGGACTGGTAATACCTTTTTTTTTTTTTTTTTTTTTTTTTTTTTTTTTGTAACAAGGCAGTATATGTGATCACATTTATAAATGATAAACACAAATGGGTAAAAATACAAAAAAAATGCAAGTACTAGAACAGGTATAATAAGTAACAGGTTTAGCAAGTATCATGAAAAGCTTCTCCTGGAAAAAATACAAAATGGATTATTGACCTGAAAGAAGAAACGCACACTATGCTGAAAAGTAGTGAACGTCGAATTAACAGGTAGTGAAATGTGTATAAAAATGTGTTCCATAGCTGTCCTTTCCAAAACTTTCCGTCATCCTACTATGCAATATAACACCTGCTGTCAAAACAAACTGCAACAAATACTTAAATAACTACATAGCATAAATATAAAACTTCAACATTATCCTCATCTGTAAAGAAAAAACTTCATTATCAATCACTTCATTATCCACATTATCATAGCTTCATTATTATCATCACCTGTAAAGAAAAACTTCATTATTCATAATACCATATCCTTCATCATTATTCATCAGTATTCATTATCATCTGCAAAAAAATCACTTCATTACTCATTATACAACTATTCCTTATCTCTAGCATATTTCATCACTAAAACTAAGATGTGTAGTTCAGTCTGACAGCCTGCATCAATCACCTTGTATTCTGAAAGAAAAAATTAGTTAAGACTGCTATTCTGTGATGAGTATAGTATATTCTTGTTAATGCTTGTTAATCCTGATCCATTTACTCTTCCTCATAAAGTTATTGCATCTTCTATCGTTTATTCCGTAGGTGAAATTCCCATTTCTGTTGGATTTATTTCTTACATACATCATTTCTTTCTGAAATTGATGAACAGAGATTAATGTCTTGCATTTAAATCATATACCCACTAAATAATGACTGGTTTATGGTAACATACTTAAGCATACAGCATAACATTACAGAAAACGTAATATGTCAAAAACATTGACAGTGTTCAAATGCAAAAATATACACAGAATAATACAATGCAGCAGCAAAAAAAAAATGTAAGACAGTCACGATGTTGAGATGTCATAAGGCAAAAAAAATGTCAAAGTCGACTGGTGTGTGTTATATCTTAACTATTTCACAGTGCATATAAACAAAACTGGAGTACAATCATATACACAAAAAAGTGGAAAATGTGCACGGTCTGATGTGTAACGACAAGAAAAGCGACCTGCTAACCTTACCTTGCCGGGCACTTGCCAAGAAAAATACGATAATCATCAGTAATTAGTCACGTGAAATAATTGCATTAGTAAATGGCATCATAGTGTGTTGAATCATACAGTGGTTTCACTCAATAAACGGTTTAATGTTTGAGATATGGTGATTGCCTTTCGATTTTCTAGTTCTCAAAGTTTCGACGTGTACAACATTGGGGTGAGGGATGCTGCGAATCCGATACGGACCTGCGTATAGAAGTTCAAATTTACTGCACTTACCTTTTAATTTGCTGGATAAATAGTGTGTACGTACTAGTATCTTCTGTCCAACGTGAAAGACGCGGCGTGTACAAACCTGTTTTTGCTGTCTTCTCCGGCGCTCTGTGGCACGTTTGATGTTGTTCAGCGCAATGTCAATTATTTCGTGGTGTCGTAATCGACGAGATGTAGGAAATGTTATTAATTCTTTAATTTTGTTAGGTGGTTCAGCATTTTTCAGTATAACAGACGGAGATAGCATAGTGGATTCATTTGGAATGGAATTAATTACATCTTGGAATGAGAATATGTGTGTGTCCCAATCAATATGTCTTTTGTGGCAGTATATTCGGCACAGTTTACCAATTTCTTTCATTAATCTTTCACAAGGGTTCGAAGAAGCGTGGTACTTGGATATATAGATCGGAGAAATGTTTCTGGCTCGTAACATGCGTGTCCATACGCTACTACGAAATTGTGATCCATTATCAGAAATTACTTTCATTACATGCCCTACATGAGATAGAAAATGTTTTACAAATGCTTTCGAAACAGTTTTAGCAGTAGCTTTGCGTAATGGAGTGAAAGTAACAAATTTTGAAGTGAGCTCAACAGCGACAAAGATGTAGCAAAAACCTCTGTTAGTTCTCGGAATCGGACCAAAAATATCTACTGCGGCCATATGTCTTAATTTAACAGGTATAATGGGATATAAAGGAGGAATATGTGAAGTGGTGTCTGATTTAGCTTTCTGGCAAATTTTACAAGACGCTAAAACTCGTCGTATACGTTTTTCCATGTTGGTAAAATAACAGTTCTGTCTCAGTATAAGAAAACATTTTCTTGCTCCGTAATGTGCGTAACTTAAATGAGTGTACCAGATTAATTTGTTAACCACTTCGTCAGGAATGCATAATAACCAATTGTTGCTGTCAGGATGAGAGCGGCGAAACAGAATGTCATTGCGTACAGTGTAGTGGTTCCTAATCGTTACATTATTCATATCTAGCCAAAGGTGTTTAATTTCTTTCCACACGTTGTCTTTATTTTGTTCTTGTGCTATGTCCTGTAATGACGATGAAATAAAGTTTTCAAATGCAACTTGCTGAATGTACATGACACTGAAATTTGTTTTGCAGAAGTTGGTTGCTACGTCTTGCTGATTGTTGCCGAGAGAACGCGATAGCGCGTCTGCTATAACATTTTGTGTGCCAGGAATGTGGACAATCGTAAAATTAAATTCTTGTAAATATAGTTTCCATCTGCTTAACCTGTCGTGAGTGAGTTTAGCCGAAAGTAAAAATTGTATCGCTCTGTGGTCTGTGTAAACGGTGGTATGTCTGCCATAAAGAAAGTGCCGAAATCTCGTAAAAGCCCATACAACACATAATGTTTCCAATTCTGTAACGGAATAATTTCGTTCAGCAGGTGACAGAATGCGGCTTGCAAATGCGATGTTTTTAATAACTGTTGAACCATCTTCTTCAATTTCCTGGAAAATATGTACGCCTAAAGCGGTGTTAGAACTGTCGGTGGCAATGGAAAAATTTCTAGTAAGATCTGGGTGCGATAATAGTGGTGCATTCAACAAAGCATGTTTCAGGTTCATGAATTCAGAGTGTGCTTGCTTATCCCAAGACCAAATACTGTTTTTACCTGTTAATTGGCATAGTCTAGGCGTGTCTAAAGCAGAATGGTGAATAAATTTACGAAAAAAGTTAATTAAGCCCAAAAAACTGCGTAATTGCTTCTTCGTCGTAGGAACGGTAATGTCACGTAGAGCTTGAAGTTTTTCCGGATCAGGTGCAATGCCTTCTGCTGAAATTACGTGTCCAAGAAATTTTATGGAAATTTTGCCAAAGTGCGATTTACTAAGATTAACTGTAAGTCCTTGTGCATGAAAAGTTTGTAACAGTTGTTCAAGAATCAGATTGTGTTCGGACCAGTTAGCTTCTGCGATAAGAATGTCGTCTACATACGTCGTAATTCTGTCTTTAAGTTCTGTCGGAAGTATAGTGTTCAAACCGCGAATAAAGGCTGCAGAAGAAATAGTTAAGCCGAACGGTAGTTTGCAAAATTGATAACAGTCGCCGAAACAGAGAAAAGCTGTATATTTTCTGCAGTTCGGATGAAGTTGAATTTGCCAAAATCCCGATTTCAAATCTAGTGTAGAATAAATAGCTGTACCATGAAATTTCTGTAAAAGTTCCTCTAGTGTCCGTGGTCGATCTGTTTCGTTAATAATAATGTCATTAATGTGACGTGAATCAAGTACAAGGCGAAGTGAGCCATCTTTTTTCTTAACAATACGTAGCGGGTTTATGTACGGACTAACTGCTGGTTCAATAATTCCTTGATCAAGCATATCCTGCAATTCTTTTTTAACCTGTTCTCTGTGAATGTATGGAATAGGATAATGCTTTGCTTTAAATGTGTCGTGCGGTTTGACTTGAAATTCATACATAAAGCCGGACATAGTACCAGGAATGTTGTCAAAAACTGGAGCTTGCTGTAAAAGAATTTTGTGTAATTGCGTTCGTTCGTCGTCTGTAGTTGCACTGCTTTGTCTAACTTTATCGGAAATCATTTGTATTACTTCGTAGTCCATTTCGTCTGGAGTATTATAGTTGTGTACGTACGTATCCGTTAACAATGTGGGATTACAGTCTATGTCACGTGTTGCGGAAATGACCTCTGTGCGGTTGATTGTTTGTTCTTCCGCAGATAATGAGTGCTGAAATTCTAAAGCAAGTTGTACATTTTCATCCTTTAACATTAAATAAGAATTCTGAAAATCGATAACTGCGTCGTGTTGTACCAGAAAATTCGTGCCTAAAATAACGTCTGTTGTCAATAAAGGAACAATCCAAAAATTAGAGTGAAACGTGTGACCTGCGATACAAAATGATAAATGCGTCTGTAATTTAACGTCTACTCCTTTACTCGGTACTGCTCCTTTCACTTTTGTTTTGCCTAAAGGTAATGTCGGATAGGTATTCTCTTTGTTGCACTCATTGAAAGTCTCCTCATTTATTACTGATATTGGTGATCCGGAATCAATTACTGCTGAGAATTTCGATGAACCAATTTTAATTTCGATAACAGGATGTGAAATGGTTTTCTGAATAACTGGTCTTTCCTGTAAAAGAGTGTCTCTGATGTCGTCAAAAGTAATTACATTTTCATGAACAACATTTTGCGTGTCTAAAGTAGTGCTTGTATTATTGGAAGATGCGATCTGTGCAGTATCTAGTCAGATTCTATCTGACGCGTTATTATTATTAGGAGGATGTTGTGGCATTTCGACTATTTGAACTGTCCTATTACTTCTTCCAGACGTATTACGTTCTGGATGGTACCTACTGTCGGGTTCATTCATGAGAATAGGTCCTTGTTGATTATTTTGTTGCTGGTGAGACCGACTGTTATTATATGTACGCTGATAATTCTGCTCATCGTTTTTACGTCTGTCGTGATAGTCATTCCTATACGGTGCATTACGATAGGCATTGAAATACTGTGTTTTCTATACGTAGTTATTTCCTTTCTGCTGTGCGTTACTATTTGTTGGATCTGGTACTACACGTGCACGCGGCGAAACATTAAAGCCTGGTTGACCTTGTAGACTGCATTGTTGGTTAGGTACGCCAAGCGGCTGACTTTCATGCTATTGTGGTGTAAAGGTCTATTGTTACCAAAAATGCGCTTGCTGTTAATTTTATACATACTGATGATTACGATTTTATCCGTTATTAAAATTACGCTGGTTCTGGAGTGCCTACTGAAAATTGTCACATTCGGTAAAAGATTTGTCGTATCCGGCTTTCATTACATACGTTTCTTAATTCTACAAAGTGCAATAGTTAAAGAGCAGTTTTGATAGATATAAAGGATAGTAGAAGAGAAGGCAGCAGTGCAGAAAACTAAAGATGAAATAGCACTACTACAGCTCGGGGCCCTATGCTCGCTACGGCACATATTCATTAAAGCGTAATGAATCCCCTGAGGTCCATTACGCACTGCAAATAAATTTTAGCTTTAGCGTTACAGGCAATAGCGGTAAAATTTCAAAGGCAAATTGTTGTATCCGTGCTAATTCAAGTTTCCTCATTACAGGCAATGCTGATGAAAATACAATAGCAAATTTTCTTATCGGGTTCAAAGCCAGCTTCCGCATTACAGGCAATAGCGGTGATTGCACAAAGATAAATTGTCGTATACAGTGCAAATCGTGTCTCTGTGTTCTGCCATTATTAAATTCCTTACACTTCCTTACAAATGCAAACTGCTTATTATCAACGTTCTCGTCACTGAATTAGAGAACACGTTCGGGTTTGCGTGAGAATTTGTTTGTCTGTGTCATTTCGTACTTCAAGTTACGTAGCTTTTCAGATTTTAAGTCGCGTGTCTTTTCGGATTCTAATTCGCGTATTCTCTGTAAATTGTTCACATGATACGCGCTGCGTGACTCTGACAAATGCTCGCAAAGTGGCGGATTCTGTGACGTATTGGTGACTGAAATAGTTTTCAACTCTGTTACTGTAACACTTTCGTCAATTTGGTTGATCTGTCGTGCAAATTTCTCGCCAGCTTCCGTATTCGGAGTGTGTGAAACTTCCACTGACTCTAAATTAATCTCGTCGCGAATCTGTACTGCGTTTTTAAGGCATTGTACAGTGATTGCATTAATTTCGTGTATCTGTGTATCGTTCGCTGAACATTGTTCAGTGACTGCATTAATCTTGTCTTTATGTGATTCTGTTGTGCCTACACGTGTGCTACTTAATTCTTGTGCAACAGTGCCAACCTTTTCATTACTGTTATTAGCACAAGCCTCAGTATCCTCACGTAATTGTTCTTTAATGTCCTGGCATTGCACGGTAATAGCTGTATTCTGTTCACTAACTTGTTTGTTCTGTTCTTTAGGGTCGTCTTGTTTTTCGTTCGTCAGTTTAAAACTTTCATTAATTATTTCGCGAAATTGTTTGTTCCGTTCTTCAAATTTTTTGTTCTGTTCTTCCAGTCGTTTGTTCTGCTTATCAAGTTTTTCATGAAGTTGTTTAAACATTTGTTGCAAAAATGTTATAATTTGAGCTTCAGTAGCATTACCTGCTCTATTCTCTGTACTGTTTGACGGTGTATCTGCCATTATCACGTTCTGTGTGACCATTTGGTCATTCTGTAATTTACAAAAAGGTTTGTCAGTCGGATGTACAGTGTCTGACACTATTTCGGAATTAAATAAATCCGTCCTACTTTCAGTACATTGTTCATTTTCACTAGACAAAATTGTCTGTACGTTACTTGAATTTTCCAAATCGCGTGTATTAAGCTGGGTAGCGCTCATTACAATAGAGCGTCCCGCGTCATCGATTGTCGTCAAATCAACAGAGGACATAACCGAGTTCGTTTGTTCATCATTAAGACAAAAGTCATCATTAGTGGTTGGAATACACTGATTGTTAGTGAACGCAGGATTGTCATCATCACACTGCGTGTCATAATTACTATCGGTCACGCTGTTTAAGTCGGTAATTTCATTCAAAATACCTCGCGATACACTATTCACAGTCTTTCGCGGCATTTTTACAATAGTCACAATTTTTCAGAAAATAAATAAGCACAATGCAAAAGCAACACACAAATACAACAGAGCAACAATTGCCGTTGACCAGTAGAAAGAAAGTCACAAGATTAGTAAAAGCGTTGCGCCAAATCCTAATTATATCTAAGCAAATAAGAGCAGATATCTGACTGTTGCTCAAAAGACTCTCAACGAAATTCGATCCTGGACTGGGTGTCGCCAAGTGTAACCTCCCCACAAAATTTTAAAAGAAAAAAGAAAGACAATACTTAATAGAAATGGGAGCCGAGTGTAACCTCCCCACAAAAATTTACGTGAATGACAATATTATTTAAGAATACTAATGGACATTGCTCTATGCGTAACCTGCCCACAATGAAATGTACTGACAATGGCAACAAAAATGTGAAATTCGCAATCTGACTCAAATATAAATTCTTCACAAAAATTAAAGTCCATTCAGTGATAAGAAAATTCAATTAAACCGAAATATCAGTCTTTGGCCCTGTGTAAAACAATCAGAATCAAAGTCTTACCTCAGAATAACTGGATGTCAAATTTCTGCTCTTATTTCTGCGCACGGCTTGGAGGAACTGCATTGCAAATAATAATATTCCTTTTTTTTTGTGAATTTACTGAAATTTTTCTTCAAAAGAAGTGGAATGAAATGGGAAGTGCAACGAAATCTTTAGTTCAATAAAAAATTAAATTTTTTGAAAAAATGCTTTTGAAATAAAATTATTATTGGGGGACTTGTTGGAGAATAATTACAGTAAATAGATTTTTACATTATCTAATAATTATATTAATTAATAGTATACCTCATTCAGCATCTTGACCAGTGTTGCCGACCGCCTACATCACACAACCGCACTGGGCTGCTACTACTGACCGACCGCTCTGCATGACGACTATTAGCGTACTGCACTGCACGACTACACAGAGCTACAGACTCGCAACGACTGACAACAGAGTACTGAGAACCGCTCGCAACACTCGCGCGGTCAAGCGCAAACTCTCTGGTCACAGATGCTACAATGCCTCGCCATCGCTGCTATGTTACATACGTGTTTCAACAATAGACTGCAATATGCGGTGCCGTCTTGCCCATAGCCCATTGCCTGTGCCTGTCAATATTGGTTCTGCTGCACACATATTCTGCGAGGTGGCATCTCAAACATTATGGCTGACCGTGAGTCTTTAATAACTATTTAACTTACTAGCTTCCAGTACTTTGCAACTATTCATTTAGTTGAAAATATGTGTTGACTTTAAGGCTTACTTAAACGGTTGCTTTCTGATAGTTAATATGCGCTGTTATACATGTTCTGGGATATAAGTGCAGATGCTGTTATCATTGGCAGCTTAAAATGTATCAAAATTCAGTGTGTTAGTTGTTTTTTCTGTGTCTGTCTTCCCACAAAAACGTCACACAATTTAGTACCTAATGTTTCCTGCATTGTCGTAATTGTATCGCTAAGTGGTCTATGCCTGTCACTATAGACTAATCGTTTAGCGTCCACGCATCCACATCTGACCTGCTGCCAGAACAAAATAAACATTAATGGCTTGCTGTTGTTACATGTATTTTCAGGTACTAACCAACGTAAAAATATACTCATCCTAGTTGCTATAATTATTAGTCTGCAAATGAAATAAATACTTATGTAATGTTGTTCGATACACTGTCCTGTCACCAATAAACATATCTGTACCTATACTCCTAACGCCCTGTCTATTCACGACACAGCTAATGTGAAATTCACAGGCATATTGTGATTCCACATTTTTATGCACATTGTGATACTTATTTAAAAACTTATATTTCTTATAATGTTATTGACAATAATTCTGTTTTTACTTGAAATTGTAAGTGTACATACATGCATACATACCTGTCAGTTACTAGTGGCCAGTTTTGGGTTGGGTCGACAAGCACACACAGTGGCTAATGCTCTGATGGTTTCAAAATGGTGACAAACAAGGTTACTCAAAATTTTAACTTTTATATCGTTATCATTGACATTTTACTCTTTGTAACGAGACTGTGTTAAAGTTGTACTCACATAAATTTCTTAGTAAGCAGAGTATGTTTGTATAACATTTTAAGGTTTTCATGTTCTAATGTTTTTAAAAATAATTTACGTTTTAAGTTGGTTGATTGTTTTATTTTTTCTGAAACGCAATTTTTCGTATGTCTCCATAGATTCAAAACTGCCTTTGTAACCTCGTTGCTACAATTAACAGTACACTGAAAATTCGGCTCATTAGTGAACATGGCGCGTTTTTATATTTTTTATGATTTTTACTTGTGTGCTCTAGCAACTATTTAAATATCGTACTTGTCTGTGTATATAGATGCAGAATCTCTGGCATGAGTGGTATGTTTTCACCGCTCACCTTTTGTAACTGAAGTGTAATGTATGTTCTTAGATTGTAAAATTCACCATAACCTAAAGGCAGTTGCCAGTTCCTTGTTGTTTTTACATATCTGAGGATTACTGCCTAGCAACCGAAACTAGTAATGTATTATGAAGTGACGTTTATGAAATCTTCACAGGTTATCATCCGAGTGGCGTCGTCTTCTAGTCGCAACGTTTCAATGGATTACGTATCCATCATCTTCAGGCGAAGTCTGCATCTTCGCCTGAAGATGATGGATACGCAGTCCATTGAAACGTTGCGACTAGAAGACGACGCCACCCGGATGATAACCAATAAAGATGTCATAGATGAAATACGCCGAGGAAGCCTGCAATCGCATCCACACCTGACCTGCTACCCAGGACAAAATAAACGTTAATGGCTTGCTGTTGTCACATGTATTTTGAGGTACTAACCAACCTAAAAATATACTCATCCTAGTTTTTATAATTATTAGTCTGCAAATTAAGTAAATACTCTTGTGATGTATTCGCCTGAAGATGATGGATACGTAATCCATTGAAACGTTGCGACTAGAAGACGACGACACTCGGCTGATAACCCGTGAAGATGTCATAGATGAAATACACCGAGAAGCCTGCAATCGCATAAAGTGACATTCTTGTGGTGATGATGTAATGACTAATACTGATAGCGTATGCAATGGGTGCGATCAGCTGATCACCAGTTTCGGTCAGAGAAGTTCGCGCGTTTGCCGCGCGGAGCGCTTCCCGCGCGCTTATACCTTGCTGCAAAGAGCGCCGTGGTGAAACTCTGTGATTTATATTGTAGTCAGTTACTCTGTTATCGGGCTTGACGATAAGTCATTAATGTATCAGTTCTCCGCAATAAATATTCTTGTTCCCTTTACGCCAATGTTTTTTGTGTAGATGGGAGTAAGAAGAATGGCTACGACGAAATAAGTTGCCAGCGCTCTTTTTTGTTATCGCACACACACGTCACACGCATTTAATTTTTGGAAATACGTCACGTCCCTTCTCTCCGTCATCTGAAGATGTCAGACCTTACTGAGAGAGTTTCTACTGCATTCACGTCCGGGAGCGAAGGACACCGGTGGGTGAGACAGATAGATTACATATCGCTGTGGGGCAGATCCCAACAGAGACCGAGCACAGCGCTGCAGGCCTCTGCGGACGCCGAATGCGCTGGGCAAACTTGGCGACAGTCGACCTACAAAGTCTGTCTCAGTGTACGCCAGAGCAGATCACTGCGCTACATGAAGCTGTTCGGAACGCGCCCTGCTAGCCAATTGTGCGCGACCTACCTGTATACTTGCGCACTTTTGGATTTCTCTTTGGACAGTTCCTACTCTGTTGGCTTGCACCCACACGCTACGACTGCTACCAGAAATGTGGCAGTAATACTATAAGGTTTATAATTGAAAAAGCAACCAGGCACAAGTATGGTTTAATAGGTTTATATGTATCAAACATGACTCGTTTCGGGTTTGTTACAAATCCATCTACCGTACATTCCTCAACATGTTTGTAATGTGAATTGCTGTTTGGAGTACTGCACTGTCTGAAATCTGGTTGCGCAGGACAGAGCGGATCAGGTTGTGCAAAGTGGCCAAGGCCAGTTACTGTTAGTTATACAAGATCACACACAACTTTATTGCTCAAACCAATGCACAGTTTCCTCTTTAAACAACAAAGATTAATTCACGGCTGATGGCTCAAGTAACTTCTCCAGAATAAGTTTAAATTATTGCTTTAAAACCACCAGGCTTTAGAGTGGCGGCTAAGGGCCTTACTTAAGCAAAATTACAATGTCTTCACAGCTAAAGGCCGAAATAATATTTCAGATCAGCTAAGGAAATTCTTTAAAAGCCACGTATTTACAAATTCCAGCTAAAGGCCATATTAAGGAAAATTCAAGTTCTCTTCGGCTGTAGGCCAAATGAAAAAAAAAATTTCGTTACATAATAAAAGTAAGACTTTAATGGTATGTTTTTACACAGTACAACAGAAAAACATCTGAAGAAAACTTCAAGTATCTTGTCGGCTGAAGGCTCAAACAATTACTCAAGAATAATTAAAGACAATCTTAAGATAGAGGACACGGCTGTAGGCCGTTTCAAGAGTTCAAGATAATTAAAGAGAAACCTTATATACAAGGATTTACATATTAAAGCCACAGATTCTGAAACAGAAGCGGCTGAAGGCCTAAATACAGAGCAAAAAGAATTTTAAATGAAACACGGCTGAAGGCGTAATCTTAAAGTTGTTATGGTTCAAATGGCTCTGAGCACTATGGGACTTAACATCTGACGTCATCAGACTTAGAAGTACTTGAACCTAACTAACCTAAGGACATCACACACATCCATGCCCGAGGCAGGATTCGACCTGCGACCGTAGCGGTCGCGTGGTTCCAGACTGAAGCGCCTTGAGCCGCTTGGCCACTACGGCCGGCGAACATTATTGTTTTGCGAATAACAAATGCATTGTAAATGAATGGAACGAATGCGTGTGTGATTAAAGAAATAGCGAATCGGTATTTAATTATTAACTTAGTTGTTGTGCGTAATTTTCTATGGATTTTAAAGCTGATACTATTAAGATGATTAAAATTCTTCTGGGTGTTGTACCTCATTCATTCTATAGAAAACGTTAGTTTTTAAGTACTCGTAATTATAAACTTGAAAAACAACTTTTCGATCGCTATAAAACTTTCGAAATGTGAGTTTTAAGTTTATAATTAAAGTATTTTACACAATGATGTGGTACAACGTTCAGAAGAATTTTAATCACCATGACACCGGCCGCTGAAGCCTACGTAGTTATAACATTGTTAACGTGAAGAATATTATCTTGAGATGCACTATTCTACAACATTGTTGGCGTGATTAAACTGCATGTCGAAAATCGGTAACTTCCTCTCATATTAATTCTTCAGTAGGTTGCATTTACTCATTTTGATTTTGGGATAATACTTAGCTGCAGAAACTCACTACCAGAATAATGTTAAAATGGTGTTGGATATTAACCTTCGTGAGGTTGACGTATTATGTTCTCATATCATTTACTATTTTTCCCGTAGAATAGCGTGTGTTATAGAACAAGATTTAAGTAGTTCTAAGTTCTAGGGGACTGATGACCTCAGATGTTAAGTCCCATAGTGCACAGAGCCATTTGAACCAATAATGTTCACAGCAAAGAGATCTTTGGCACCAGGTGAAAGTTGGAAACATGCGCTTTGACACAATGAACAAAGCATGCTATCAATGTCAAAACAGTATTTCACAGACCTCGTTCCCACTCCTTTGTACAGTACTTCGCGCCCGGGCATTAATCAGGTGCAGTGAGGTGGAGCGTGTGACAACCGGTGTGCGCGCTGTACCTGCAGAAGGTAGATGCGTACTATCAGAATTACGGCGCGAACTTCTGTGCGGAATCGAATGCTAGGGCTGCATTTTTTCTCCGTAAAATATGATCTCAAGTTGATGATGTTTCTTTGCTAGACCTCCTGAGTCCACCACGTCACTATTTGTTCCGCAGTCGTGGCACCACAGGCAAGTGCCTTTGCGATATGTCGGTATCACGCAACCACTTTCCTCATGCTACTATTTGACGTTTCTCAAAATTCAAAATATGGTGAAAAGCAGCACGCGCATGTCCTCTGGCACGCTGTGCTATAATTTCCAAAGTTCCAGTTAGACACATCCATAGCCACCATTTTTATTGTGTAGCAATGACCTTTTCCTGCACTGAAAGTACTGACGACAAGCTCGCACGACGACGATATTTCAATCATCATGTCCCATAGGCATTGAGAAACTCGAGTATCAGTTCGATAGCGTTCGGTCAAGATCATGGTGTGAAGTTTTCAAAATTCGAGAGCGTATTCTTCTTCTTCTTCTTCTTCTTCGTCTTCTTTTCTTTTCACCATTTCCTATTTGTCTAGGGGTTCGGTACCGTTATTTATCGGTTTTGTCAATGTTAATGGAATTTGGTGACCGGATGCTTTTCCTGATGACACCACTCCCTCCGGGAAGGGATCTGTGTATCCCGTCTTTTTACGTCTAGTGTAGATGCCATGGTTAAGCGTGAAGATGTCTTCTGACTGATTGCATATTGTTTATCTCATGCATGACGTGAGTGCCAGCTTGGTATTTATCTAGTCGGAAAACTACAAAGGCACATTAATGTGACTACCTGTCAGTAGCCTCAGTAACCATCATTTCCGGTGTGGACGTACACAAATAGAGTCAATGAGGTTCTGGAAGGTACCGACAAGTATGTGGACTCATGTCTACTCCTATGCCGGGGCCAGCTGAGCTAGGTTTCTCGATTGAGAATCTCTGGCGGGAACAGCCCGATCGTGGTGTTTCCACAGATTCTCCGTTGTGTTTAATTCCGGGGAGTCTGCTGGCCAGGGAAGTGCGGTAAACTCATCGTGGTGCTTTTAGTAGACCGCACGTACACTGGTTCTGTGGGACACGTTGTATTGTTCTGGTGGTAGAAGTCGTCGTGCAGAGACAAACAGAAACTGCGTGGAAGGGTGGACACGTTCCCAAAGGATAGATGCCTACTTGTGTTCACCCACTGTGCCTTCCAGAAAGACCAAACCATGCGGGGGAATGCCGCGGAAACGTTCCCCAGACCATAACGCTCCCTTCTCCAGCCTGGACCCTGCCGACTATCTACAAGGCAACGGTCACCTGTCCTTGGGAGCATAAAACGTGATTCATCAGGAAAGGCCACCTGTCGCCATGGATGCATGAACGAGGCGCCTGCTTTGGACTGTCATGTATGGTCCGAGATGCACCACAACTACCTTGGCACCATTTTGCCGTGGTTGGTGTACTTTAACCGCGGTGGCATGCGAACAGTTTACAAAATTAGTCGTTTCGGAAATGCTTCCACCCTTGGCTCGGTTCGGATGCCCTTGATGATGTCCTTTTGGATGTCAGATAAATCTCTCCATTTCCGCATTATGACAAAGATTGCACCGTTCACCACATCTTCCGACACACTTTATATAACGCTCCACTGCTAGTTCTGCTGGCTGCCATCTGTGATCGGTTATTGCACGTTGACCGTCGAGCACTGTCGGTGGTCACATTAATGTGACTGGTCCATCATCATCCTGGTTAGACGACTGTCGCATTAGTGAGTTTAGGCAATTCAACAACACACTACGCACAGAATGCAAAATAAATAATTCTATTTGTCGTAGATGAGCGATATGTTTATATCATTTGCCTCAGTCTTTTACCTTTCACGCAAAATATTTTTAACTGTATTCCAAACTGTTCTTTTGAAACTACACTAACTTTAAAATTTTATCCATTCCATTGATTGCAGCAAAGGTACCACACAGGTACTACTGAAATGTCTATGAAATCGATGAGAATCGTTTGTATGTCAGGAGTTTGGGAATTCTAACCCATACCAAGCTGTAGTAAATTGGAGAACTAGAGAAGCCGAAAGCCCTAACATGGAGAGGGGTATGGTTTCATACATACAAAAATATGGGCTGTTAGTAGGCAGCAAATTTAATTTACTATAGGTAGAAGAGTTGAAGGAATCACTTTCATATGCCGTTTGTTTTGCGACATCGATATCTTCCTTCCATCTCCCAGTCCACACTGCACATCACGTTTGAGACAGGCTGCCCATAACTCCGCCCCTCTTTGTTTACATCCTGGCAGTATCAATTATGTTTTAAGGTAGCGGATAAATACAGGCCTTTATGACTCGATTCTCTACCTACTATCTTTCAACTGCATCTGACAGTCACTGCTTTGCCCATGCAATCAGTTCAAAGAAAGTTGCACGACACAGACAAACAATTACAGTTTCAGAAATACTGGATGATTCATTCAGGAGAAAGAGATTCACAAACTGAGCAAGTAATTAACGCATCGATCCACCTCTGCCCCACGTGCAAGCAGTTATTCGGCTGAGGGATATCGTGTGAAATTCTGTTTAAATGGCAGATGGACAAAGTTCCGAGCTGGTTGGAGGGCCGTGCTCGTAATGCTCCCGAAACAAGCAGCAGAAACTCTCAACGTGTGGGGACGGGCATCTTGGTGAAATGTAAGCCCACGATGGCTTCCCAAGAAGGTCAACGAAACAATCCGTGCAATATCGTCGACGCACCGCTGTGCTGTGAGGCTGCCATGGATGAGAATCAAATGGGTTCTGCTGTGGAATGAAATGGCACCCCAGAGCATCACTTCTGGTTGTCGGTCTGTATGGTGGGTGAGAGTCAGGGTAGTATCTCAGCACTGTCTGGTACGTCTGCAGACACATCTTCGCTGGCCATCGGGGCTCACTTCGAAGCAGGACTCATCAAATGGTTCAAATGGCTGTGAGCACTATGGGACTTAATATCTGAGGTCATCAGTCCCCTAGAACTTAGAACAATTTAAACCTAAGTAACCTAAGGACATCACACACACCCATGCCCGAGGCAGGATTCGCACCTGCGACCATAGCTGTCGCGCGGTTCCAGACTGAAGAGCCTCGAAACTCTCGGCCACACCCAGGACTCATCACTGAAGACAATTCCACTATAGTGGATGAGAGTCCACGCCGAAGAGATGTCTGGAGACGTCCTGGACAGCGGTGGGATGCCAAACTGATTGTCGCCCGCCGTATGGCCCAACAACCAGGAGCGGTGATCTCGGGTGCCATTTACACTCCTGGAAATGGAAAAAAGAACACATTGACACCGGTGTGTCAGACCCACCATACTTGCTCCGGGCACTGCGAGAGGGCTGTACAAGCAATGATCACACGCACGGCACAGCGGACACACCAGGAACCGCGGTGTTGGCCGTCGAATGGCGCTAGCTGCGCAGCATTTGTGCACCGCCGCCGTCAGTGTCAGCCAGTTTGCCGTGGCATACGGAGCTCCATCGCAGTCTTTAACACTGGTAGCATGCCGCGACAGCGATGAGAGTCGCTTCTGCCTTGGTGCCAATGATGGTCGTATGCGTGTTTGGCGCCGTGCAGGTGAGCGCCACAATCAGGACTGCATACGACCGAGGCACACAGGGCCAACACCCGGCATCATGGTGTGGGGAGCGATCTCCTACACTGGCCGTACACCACTGGTGATCGTCGAGGGGACACTGAATAGTGCACGGTACATCCAAACCGTCATCGAACCCATCGTTCTACCATTCCTAGACCGGCAAGGGAACTTGCTGTTCCAACAGGATAATGCACGTCCGCATGTATCCCGTGCCACCCAACGTGCTCTAGAAGGTGTAAGTCAACTACCCTGGCCAGCAAGATCTCCGGATCTGTCCCCCATTGAGCATGTTTGGGGACTGGATGAAGCGTCGTCTCACGCGGTCTGCACGTCCAGCACGAACGCTGGTCCAACTGAGGCGCCAGGTGGAAATGGCATGGCAAGCCGTTCCACAGGACTACATCCAGCATCTCTACGATCGTCTCCATGGGAGAATAGCAGCCTGCATTGCTGCGAAAGGTGGATATACACTGTACTAGTGCCGACATTGTGCATGCTCTGTTGCCTGTGTCTATGTGCCTGTGGTTCTGTCAGTGTGATCATGTGATGTATCTGACCCCAGGAATGTGTCAATAAAGTTTCCCCTTCCTGGGACAATGAATTCACGGTGTTCTTATTTCAATTTCCAGTAGTGTATTTTTCACCACCCCTTTGGTTGCCATCCGCTGCACCCCCTTACAGCACAGCACCACGTCGACGATATTCTACTTCCCGTTTTGTTGATTTTCGCGGGAAGACATCCTGGCTTTACATTTCAGCAAGATAATGCACTTTGGCACACGACGAGAATTTCTACTGATTGTCTTCGTGCTTGCCAAACACTGTCTTGGCCAGCGTAATCGCTGGATCTCTTCCCAACTGATAACGTTTGGAACATAGTGGGATGGGCCTTTCAACCAAATAGGGATTTTGACCATCTAACGGGCCAATTGGACAGAATCTGGCACGATGTCCCTCAGGAGAACATCCAATAAATCTGTCAATCAATGCCAAGACGAATAACTGGTTTATAAGGGCCAGAGGTGGACCGACGCGTTTTTGACTTGACTAAATCATTCATTTTTTTCCGAAACTGTAGTCATCTGTTTATCTGTGAAGGTCACAATTACTGTTTTTCGTCCCATTCGGATAATTCCTTCGTGTGGATGCTGGCCGTTGTGGCCGAGCAGCTCTAGGCGCTTCAGTCCGGAACCGCGCTGCTTCTACGGTTGCAGGTTCGAATCCTGCCTCGGGCATGGATGTGTGTGATGTCCTTAGGTTAGTTATGTTTAAGTAGTTTTAAGTCGAGGGGACTGATGATCTCAGATGTTAAGTCACATAGTGCTTAGAGCCTTCGTGTGGGTCTTGTTTCTCTTATAGTGTACTTTATTTTAGAAATTTTAAAGAATTTCAGTCTTGACACTTCTACAACCTCGAACCAGAGGGATGCTTACTTTACTACTTTTAACAGGTATTTTATGCAATAATGGAACAGAAAAAAATTACAAAAGAGTTCCGTGCACATCAGCACCGTCATCTAGATTATAGACCATTTCCAAGTGCTAGACAACGGTGACGATACGATTACACCACGTGTCAAAACGAAAATCAGAAACGACTGTAAACTGTACCCATGATTCAACGAATCAGACAACATCTGCTATGTCCGCTGGTTATGATACTGCGGTCCACAATAACGTCCAGTTCGTAGGCAATCATTTTGTATCATTAAGCAGCAAAAGGAATTGAAACTGATCATGCGTTAATAAAAAAAAAAGTATTTTGCAAGCTGGACATTATTTTTTTATACCACTGACAGTACTGCTATCCGCGCATCCCACTGCCGATGTCTTCATTTCGATCCAAAAAATGTCTCAATAAAATCCTTGGAATTCTTTTACAGAAATAGATACAGCCTAAGAAATTACTGATGGGAGAAACTTCGAAGGAAACGTAAGAAACGGCCTGAAACGGCAGATTTCAGAGTACTTGATGGCTCAACAAAAAAGTTTTATCTCAAGTACAGATAGTGTTGAGGATCAGTGGACAAAATTCAAAACCATCGTAAAATGTGCATTAGATGAGTATGTGACAAGCAAGATCGTAAGAGATGGAAAAGAGCCAGCAGGGCACAACAACCGAGTTATAAAACTGCTACGGAAGCAAAGGAAAGTTCACAGCAAACATAAACATCGCCAAAGCCTTGCAGACGAACAGAAATTACACGAAGCGAAATGTAGTGAGAGAAGGGCTATGCGAGAGGCGTTCAACAAATTCGAAAGTAAAGTTCTGTCTACTGACTTGGCAGAAAATCCTAAGAAACTCTGGTCCTCTGTCAAAGCGGTAGGTGGATCAAAACAAAATGTCCAGACATTCTGTGACCAAAATGATACTGAAACAGAGGATGACAGACTAAAGGCCGAAATACTAAATGTCTTTTTCCAAAGCTGTTTCACTGAGGAAGACTGCATTGTAGTTCCTTCTCTGGATTGACGCACAGATCACGAAATGGTAGATATCGAAATAGACGACAGAGGGATAGAAAAACAATAAAAATAGCTTAAAAAAGGAAAGTCCGCTGGACCTGATGGGATACCAGTTCGATTTTACACAGAGTACGCGAAGGAATTTGCTCCCATTCTTGCAGCGGTGTACCGTAGGTCTCTAGAAGAGCGTAGCGTCCCAAAAGATTGGAAAAGGGCACATGTCATCCCCGTTATCAAGAAGGGACGTCGAACAGATGTGCAGAACTATAGACCTATATCTCTAACGTCGATCAGTTGTAGAATTTTGGAACATGCATTATGTTCGAGTATAATAACTTTTCTGGAGACTAGAAATCTGTAGGAATCAGCAAGGGTTTGGAAAAAGACGATCGTGTGAAACCCAGCTGCCGCTATTCATCCACGAGACTCGCAGGGCGATAGACACGGGTTCCCAGGTAGCTGCCGTGTTTCCTGAGTTCCGCAAGGCGTTTGATACAGTTCCCCATAGTCGTTTAATGAACAAAGTAAGAGCGTATGGGCTATCAGACCAAGACCTAGATAACAGAACGCAGCATGTCATTCTCAATGGAGAGAGGTCTTCTGAAGTAAAAGTTATTTCAGGTATGCCTCATGCCGCAGGGGAGTGTCGTAGGACCGTTGCTATTCACAATGTATATAAATGACCTTGTGGATAACATCGGAAGTTCACTGAAGCTTTTTGAAGATGATGCTGTAGTACATCGAGAGGTTGTAACAATGGAAAATTGTACTGAAATGCAGGAAGATCTGCAACGAACTGACGCACGGTGAAGGGAATTGCAATTAAATCTCAATATAGACAAGTGTAATGTGCTGCGAATACATAGAAAGAAAGATCCTTTATCATTTAGCTACAATATAGCAGGTCAGCAACTGGAAGCAGTTAATTCCGTAAATTATCTGGGAGTAGGCATTAGGAGTGATTTAAAGTGGAATGGTCATATAAAATTAATATTCGGTAAAGCATATGCCAGACTGAGATTCATTGGAAGAATCCTAAGGAAATGCAGTCCGAAAACAAAGGAAGTAGTTTACAGTACACTTGTTCGCCCACTGCTTGAGTACTGTCCACCGGTGTGGTATCTGTACCAGACAGGATTGATAGAAGAGATAAAGAAGATCCAACGGAGATCAGCGCACTTCGTTACAGGATCATTCAGATCGTAAGAGATGGAAAAGAGCCAGCAGGGCACAACAACCGAAAGTGTTACGGAAATGATTGATGAACTCCAGTGGAAGACTCTGCTTGAGAGACGTTCAATAGCTCGGTACGGGCTTTCGTTGAAGTTTCGAGAACATACCTTCACCGAGGAGTCAAGCAGTATATTGCCCCCTCCTACGTATATCTGGCGAAGAGACCATGAGGATAAAATCAGAGAGATTAGAGCCCACACAGAGGCATACCGACAATCTTTCTTTCCACGAACAATACGAGACCGGAATAGAAGGGAGAACCGATAGACGTACTCAAGGTACCCTCCGCCACACACCGTCAGGTGGCTTGCGGAGTATGGATGTAGATGTAAAACAGTACTGCTATCAGCGCATCCCACTGCCGACGTCTTCATTTCGATCCAAAAAGTGCCTCAATAAAATCCCCGGAATTCTTCTACAGAAACTGGTACAGCCAAAAAAATTACAGATGGGAGAAACTTCGACGGAAACATAAGAAATGGCCTGAAAAAGAAAGAGGATCAGCGGAGAAAATATGAGAACTGTTGAGGATATTACGGTAGAAGAGGAAAGTTTATGATTACAACATTCAGAAAACCAGTGGCATAATAAAATACTCATACCAGGATGTTAAGATTATTTTGTCCCGTGCCTGCAGATGTTGTAAGTAGGGGATACTGCAGTTACCTCGTGCGGTATGTCCGGGAAATACGGAGATCAGGGCACACCTGCGAGTAGTAAAGCTGTCAGGAAGTGCAGTAATGGGAGCGAAGGGGGTCTGGGCAGACCGCAGAGCGCCGCGTGCCTTACGGACGTGACCGCACGGGCCCGAGCCAGGGTCTCTGAACCGCCAGTAACGAGCGGCCCCGTGTCTCCGGCGAGCGTGTGCTGTGTGTGTGGGGAGCACTGGCACAGGACACTCACTGCCCCCCTCTTAAGAGGCACTGCTCCAAGACCACTGCTCATATTGGTCTTTAGATTGTAGAAGACTGCTGATAAAACAGCAGACTTTCGCAAAACCATCATCACACATTTCCGAAGATAATAAAAGCAGACAAGTACGAAAACTATCGCACAGCCTGTTTAACAGCTCATCCATCCAAGTGCCGACAAGAATAGTATACAAAAGAATGGAAAAGGAAATTGAGGATGTGTTATACGGCGATCAGTTTGGCTTAGGAAAGATGAAGACACCAAAGAGACAGTTCCGACGCTGCGGTTGATAATGGAACCAAGATTGAACAAAAATCAAGACACTTTCCTAGGATCTGTCAACCTGGAAAAAGCGTTAGATAGTGTAAAATGGCACAAGATGTTCGATTTTCTGATAAAATAGTGATAAGCTATAAGGTGAGAACGTTGATGTACAATATGTACATGAACCGAGAGAGAACAGTAAGACGAGAAGACCATGAACGGAGTGCTCGGATTAAAGAGGGTGCAAGACAGGGATCTAGTCTTTCGCGCCAACTGTTCAAATAACACATCGAAGAAACAATGTCGGAAATAAAAATGGTTCAAATGGCTCTGAGCACTATGGGACTCAACTGCTAAGGTCATTAGTCCCCTAGAACTTAGAACTAGTTAAACCTAACTAACCTAAGGACATCACAAACATCCATGCCCGAGGCAGGATTCGAACCTGCGACCGTAGCGGTCGTGCGGTTCCAGACTGCAGCGCCTTTAACCGCACGGCCACCTCGGCCGGCTCGGAAATAAAAGAAAGATTCAGGAGTGGAATTAAAATTCAAGGTGATAGGTATCAATGACAAGATTCGATAATGATGTTACTATCCAAAGTGGAAATAAAGAAGAATTACAGAATGTGGAGAATGGAATGAGCAGTCTAATGATTACAGAATATGTACTGGGATTAAATCGAAGAGAGACGAAAGTAATGAAAACTAGCAGCAATGAGAACAGCGAGGAACTTCTCATAATTGGGGTCACTAAGTAGAAGAAGTTCAGGAATTCCGCTACCTATGCAGTAAAATAACTTACGACGAATGGAGAAAGGAAGACACAAAAAGCAGACTAGCAGTGGCAGAAAGGGCATTTCTGGTCAAGAGAAATCTACTTGCTTCAAACAAAGATTTCAATTAGAGGAGAAAGTTCTGAGAATGTACGTTTGAAGCAGTATTGTATGGTACTAAACATGGACTGTGGGAAAACCAGAAGACAAGAAAACCGAAGATGTGGAGCTACAGAAGAATGTCGAAAATTAAGGAGCAAGTAAAACAGTGAGGGGGTTCTCCGCGGAATCGGCGAGGAAACGAGACTATGGAAAACACTGAGAAGAAGAAGAAGGGGCTGAATGACAGAACATCTCTTACGACATGAAAGAATAACCTGCATGGCAACAGAAGGACCTGTAGAGGGCAGAAACTGTAGGGGATGACATAGATTTGAATACATCCAGCAAATAATTGAGAACGTAGGTTGCAAGTGCTATCCTGAGATGAAAGGTTGGCACAGCAAAGGAATTCATTGCGGAGCGCACCAAACCAGTAAGAAAACGGATGACTTAAGCAGAAGTCGACCGAACGCAGTATGAATACATGACTAAATTCCTGTAAACCGCTACAGGACCATTATTTACGGTCCGTCACATTAATGTGTGTCCGCCGTCAACGTACGGCAGGTGGCACCACTAGCATTATGGCGGTGGCACATTAATATTGTGAAGGGTCCATGCCAAGCTGCAAGTTTTTAGAGGTCTACGGAAACCAAGTGGATAGTGATCGCTATAATAACACAAACGTTCGGCTGACCTACCTTGTTTCGTGTATTGGGACTTGAAGATGTTGCCAATGACACAACGGAATTGGTAGCTAAATTGAATTATTAAATGAAGTTACGGTTGTTGGTATGTACACTATGTGATTAAAAGTATACGAACATCTCCCTGAAAATGACTTACAAGTTCGTTGCGCCCTCCATCGGTAATGGTGGAATTCGGTATGGTATTGGCCCACCCCTAGCCTTGATGAAAGCTTCATCTCTCGCAGGGATACGTTCAATCAGGTGCTGGAGGGTTTCTTGGGGAATGGCAGACCGTTCTTCACGGACTGCTGCACTGAGGTGAGGTATCGATGTCGGTAGGTGAGGCCTGTCACGAAGTCGGCGTTCCAAAACATCCCAAAGATATTCTATAGGAGTAAGGTGAGGACTCTGTGGAGGCCAGTGCATTACAGGAATGTTATTGTTGTGTAACCACTCCGCCACAGACCGTGCATTACGAACACCGTCTTGAAAGATGCAATCGCCATCCCCGAATTGCTGTTCAAGAGTGGGAAACAAGAAGAAGATGCTTAAAACATCAATGTAGGCCTGTGCTGCGACAGTGCCACGCAAAACAACAAGGTGTTGAAGCCCCATCATAACACCAGCGCCTCTGAATTTTACTGTTGGCACTACACACGCTGGCAGATGGGCAGATGACGTTCACGCGGGAATTCGCCATACCCACACGCTGCCATCGGATCGCCACATAGAGTATCGTTATTCGTCACTCTACACAACGTTTCTCCACCATTAAATCGTCCAATGTTTACGCTCCTTACACCGAACGTCGTTTGGCATTTACCGGAGTGATGTGTGGCTTATGAGCAGCCGCTCGACCATGAAGTCCAAGTTTTCTCACCTCCCGCCTAAATGTCATAGTAATTGCAGTGGATCCTGATGCAATTTGGAATTCCTGTGTGATGGTCTCAATGGATGTCTGCCCATTACACGTTACGACTCTCTTCAACTGTCGGCGGTCTCTGTCACTCAACACACGAGGACTACCTGTACACTTTTGTTCTGTATGTGTCCATTCACGTTTCCACTTGACTATCACATCGGAAACCTCTGACGTGGTTTTGAGGCGAAAAGTTAATCGAACCATCTTCGGAAAGCATTTCCATCCGGAAAATAAGTTCCTTGAAAGTTGCTGGATAGAGAGCGGGTAAGGTGAAAATCTGAGGGCAGAAGATCAGGTGAATAAGGTGGGTGTGGGAATGACTTCCCAGCCCAACTCCAGTACAACATTTTTTTGTCAGTCTGGCAGAATGCGGGAGAGCGTTATCGTGGACTAGCATCACTTCAAACTGCTCTCCTGGTTCAAATGGCTCTGAGCACTATGCGACTTAACTTCTAAGGTAATCAGTCCCCTAGAACTTAGAACTACTTAAACCTAACTAACCTAAGGACATCACACACATCCATGCCCGAGGCAGGATTCGAACCTGCGACCGTAGCGGTCGCGCGGCTCCAGACTATAGCCCCTAGAACCGCTCGGCCACCCCGGCCCGCTGCTCTCCTGGTCGTTGTTTTTCGTTTTCGTCTGCAAGACGTCTCAGTTGTTGATAATAAATATCAGCAGTGATAGTAGCTCCTCCAGGTAGCAATTTGTAATACGCCACAGCTTCGCTGCTCACAAAGATGGATAACATTATGTCTTTTGGATGCGTGCAAGTCTTTGTACGGGAAGTTGCTGCCTTGCTTGGGCTCGACCATTCCTTTCTTTCCATTATGTTAGTATAAGTTAACCATTTCTCGTCACCAGTAACGACAATAGGATACGAATGGTCGGTGGTCACCAACGAATTGAAGACGAGAAAGCAGAGATGCACATATGGCTACCCACAGATTTTTGGGATTTTGGCTTAGAGGATGCGGTACCACTACATCCGATTTTGAACCTTCCCCACTGCTTGCAAATGTCATGCGATTGTGGAATGATCACAGTTCATAGCATTCGATAATTCTCGAGCACACTCTCGTGGATCATTGTGGATTAATACTTTCAAACAATTTCCGTCGAGACTGGAACGTCTTCCTGAACGTGGAGATCCTCCTCAAAACGAGAAACTCATTTTCTTTCCGTAGTTTGTCATACGCGGTGCAAATGTTTCTGATTACCTTCGCTGCTTTCACCCCTCAATCGAACTCGAACAGAAGAATGCTCCGTTTTCTCTGCTTGGTACTCCATTTTCTAGCGTCCACAGCTCCACTCCCTATCTGACTATCTGTTGTTGTTGTGGTCTTCAGTCCTGCGACTGGTTTGATGCAGCTCTCCATGCTACTCTATCCTGTGCAAGTTTCTTCATCTCCCAGTACCTACTGCAACCTACATCCTTCTGAATCTGCTTAGTGTATTCATCTCTTTGTCTCCCTCTACGATTTTTACCTTCCACGCTGCCCTCCAATACTAAATTCGTGATCCCTTGATGCCTCACGACATGTCCTACCAACCGATCCCTTCTTCTAGTCAAGTTGTGCCACAAACTCCTCTTCTCCCCAATTCTATTCAGATCTACCCATCTAATCTTCAGCATTCTTCTGTAGCACCACATTTCGAAAGCGTCTATTCTCTTCTTGTCCAAACTATTTATCATCCATGTTTCACTTCCATACATGGCTACACTCCATACAAATACATTCAGAAACGACTTCCTGACACTTAAATCCATACTCGATGTTAACACATTCTCTTCTTCAGAAACGCTTTCCTTGCCATTGCCAGTCTACATTTTATATCCTCTCTACTGCGACCATCATCAGTTATTTTGCTCCCCAAATAGCAAAACTCCTTTACTACTTTAAGTGTCTCATTTCCTAGTCTAATTCCCTCAGCATCGCCCTAGTTAACTCGACTACATTCAATTATCCTCGTTTTGCTTTTGTTGATGTTCATCTTATATCCTCTGTTCAAGACACTGTCCATCGCGTTCAACTGCTCTTCCAAGTTCTTTGCTGTCTCTGATAGAATTACATATCATCGGCGAACCTTAAAGTTTTTATTTCTTCTCCATGGATTTTAATACCTACTCCGAATTTTTCTTTTGTTTCCTTTACTGCTTGCTCAATATGCAGATTGAATAACATCGTGGATAGGCTACAACCCTGTCTCACTCCCTTCCCAACCACTGCTTCCCTTTCATGTCCCTCGACTCTTATAACTGCCATCTGGTTTCTGTACAAATTGTAGATAGCCTTTCGCTCCCTGTATTTTACCCCTGCCACCATCAGAATTTGAAAGAGAGTATTCCAGTCAACATTGTCAAAAGCTTTCTCTAAGCCCACAAATGCTAGAAACGTAGGTTTGCATTTTCTTAATCTAACTTCTAAGATAAGTCGTAGGGTCAGTATTGCCTCACGTATTCCAATATTTCTACGAAATCCAAACTTATCTTCCCAGAGGTCGGCTTCTACCAGTTTTTCCTTTCGTCTGTAAAGAATTCGCGTTAGTACTTTGCAGCCGTGACTTATTAAGCTGATAGTTCGGTAATTTTCACATCTGTCAACACCTGCTTTCTTTGGGATTGGAATTATTATATTCTTCTTGAAGTCTGAGGGTATTTCGTCTGTCTCATACATTTTGCTCACCAGATGGTAGATTTTTGTCAGGGCTGGCTGTCCCAAGGCTGGCAGTAGTTCTAATGTAATGTTGTCTACTCTCGTGGCTTTGTTTCGACTTACATCTTTCAGTGCTCTGTCAAACTCTTCATGCAATATCATATCTTCCATTTCATCTTCATCTACATCCTCTTCCATTTCCATAATATTGCCCTCAAGTACCTCGCCCTTGTAACGACCCTCTGTATACTCCTTCCACCTTTCTGCTTTCCCTTCTTTGCTTAGAACTGGGTTTCCATCTGAGCTCTTGATATTCATACGTTTCTCTTTTCTCCAAAGGTGCTGTAGGTAGTATCTATCTTACCCCTAGTGAGATATGCCTCTACATCCTTACATTTGCCGTCTAGCCATGCCTACTTAGCCATTTTGTGCTTCCTGTCGATCTCATTTTTGAGACGCTTGTATTCCTTTTTGCCTGCTTCATTTACTGCATTTTTATATTTTCTCCTTTCATCAGTTAAATTGTAAACTCAAGTAGCAACAGTGAACCACAAACAAAAAATGACAATCGAGAAATAAATCCACACCACCATGCGAAACAAAACCACCACGACTTTATCCGCCAACCTAATAGATCATCATTGTGCCGAAGCGTCTGAACGGTACACTTTCGTTCTTACGAGTTATAACACTAAAAACAGCAACTACAAGCAGCCGTTACGTTGCGAAATGTAGTTTCCTGTCATTTTATTACAACGAATCGTAGCTAAAAGAAACGTTTTCGATAGATCCTCAATTTGCCGATGCTTTGTGACACCTTACATTCATTCTACGTGCTCTACGAGAAAGAAAATCAACTAAATAAATGTCTGATGTCATACAATATGGCTGCTCGCATGTTTTGCTTGTGACTTTGGATTTGAAACAGATGAAAGTCGAATCGATGCAAATCGAAACTGCATTGAGAATGATCGATGATAGCGAACCCATAGCGTCGGAGTGTCGCAGATGTCACAGTTCTCGTATGCTGAAGGAGACGGGTCTCCATGTGTTGGCTAAGTCTTCTGTGGATGGAAAGTGGACTGCAGCACGCTGTTCCTCACGCACCAACATAGTTACATTACACACCACCGTGCTGCACGCTACAATTCTGAGTCCTCCACCGGTAGAGGCGAAGCGAGAAAGCCACCGAATAATATACTTCACGGATGGACACAATGTCTGTGTTTATACAGTGTCTGCACATTCACATTACAATGTCCTTGCTCTTTAGTAGAACTGTTGCATCTTCTTAGTGTTCTGCCTTCCCAAAACATTTTTTTTTGTGATCGTGCCAACTTAAGTTGTTCGTATTTATGATTCCTAGGATTTAATTGAATTGACAGACTGCACATTTTTGTAAGTTGTCGTGTAATGGAAACTTAGCGGATTTCCTTTAGTAGTCTAACAATGTGGATGACCTCATATTTTCCCTTATTTAGGGTCAATTGCCACTTTTCGCGCTAGACAGGCATCTTGTCCAAATCATTTTGCAGTTATTGTTAATCTTCTGGTGACATTACTAGAACGTAAATGACAGCGTCATTGGCAAACAATCTAAGATGGCTGCCCATATCTCCTAAATAATTTACATATATTAGAAACATCAGAGAACCTATTAAACTTCCTTTGGGAATGCCTGATATCACTTCTGTTTTACTCAGCGATTTTCCATAAATTATTTAGTACTGTGACTTTTCTGACAGGAAATCGCTAATCCAATGGCACAGTTGAGGCGATACTCAACAGATAGTCAAACATTAGAAGTCGCTTTTGATGAATGGTATCAAAAGCCTCTTAAATCTAGAAATATGGAATCGGTTTGAGATCCCCGAACAATAGCGCACATGAGCATAAAGAGCGTGTCGTAACCCTTGAAAATTGGTGACCCGAACAACAGATAAAAGAAAAGAAAGAATAACTGAAGACTTGCTTCGCAATGATCAATTTGGCTTTAGGAAGTGGGAAGGTATCGAAAAAACATTCTCATCTTGTGCTTGGTAATAGAATGAAGATACTTTTCCTGACATTTGTGAATTTGTAATAAAGCTTTGATACGATAAGATGTTTACAATTCAGAAACAAGTGGGTCACTTACGGAAATTACAAAAGCCAAGAGGGCAGATGAAAATGAAAGAAAAAGACAAAAAGAAAGATAATTCTGATGGCCACAAGGTCATTGTAGCCAGCCTGAATACCGTAACATCGAAATAGACCAAAAATAAACGTAAAATATATTTATTTCAAAAAAGAGATAAAAATACGCATTTCTAGAGGACTATCTCCATGCCTTCCAAGCTAACTCTATAGGCATAAACCAGATGGTGGCTTACATTCAACTTGGGAGATTTATACGACATAAATTAATAAGAGCTCGAACTGAGCCACCCCTCCCCATGGACACAAAATAGATCATAACACTATTTCATTAGCAACGAAAAGAGCATGCCAAATTTAAAAACACGCAAATTCTCCATGAATGGGGAAGTTTTCAGAAGCTTGAAACTTATATCTCGAATTTTAATGCGATATGGTTTTCATACATGCCACAACGAAACTCTGTTTAGAAAGCTGGCAGAAAACACAATGAGATTCGGGTGGTATACAAAGCCCACCAGCGACAATCAGTACCTTCACTACACGATAATGATTATGTTACCGATGGCAGTAAGACTAAAGCAGAATTACAGAATACAGTTTTCCGAAATTTCTTCACGAAAGAAGATGAGGTAAATACTCCTGAATTCTGGCCAAGAACTGCTGAGAACCTCAATACCTTAGAAGCAGATATGCTCGGTGTAGCAAAGCGCCTTGTATCAGTTAATGAAAGCATGTCGTACAGTACAGACTGTATACAAATTAGATCTTTCAGTGCATAATGAACATATTAACTGCATACTTAACAATAATACGCAAACGCTCGCTGGTCAAAATATTCGTACCTAAAGACCGGAAAGTTACAAAAGTCACACAAATGCCCAAGAAAGGAAGCAGCAGTAATCCACTGAATTACTGACCGATATCACTGACGCCGATGTGCAGTAGGATTTTGGAACATATACTGTGATATTAATAAAATTTCCAACGTTGTTCCAGATCGAGATCTTAGGAATGTGTCGTAAAAATTTCAGCCATTTGCTATGAGTAGTTGCCTTGGAATCCACGGCTCTTCTGTGGTACCCAGAAGTTATGCTTTATAGATTTTTTCAGAAACTGCGCTTGAGCTAAATGGCGCCCCCATAAGCTTCATACGACGCGCTATGGACACGTATAATGCAGAAAAAACACACCACTTTAATCCATTTGCCTAAGTTGGAGAAAGTGTGTAACACTGAAACTTTACCTCTATATTGTAGGGTAATTGCAGCAAGACGATCCATTTGTTTTTTGTACAAGTTGTCACTAGCATAAGGGCTAACAAAACGCTTGACCGTACCTTTCTATCACCAATAGATCCCGAGATATGTGCCCTTAAAAATTCCGTTGTTACACGCTACTTCTAGGAGCATAATAGAAAGCGTATGTGTACCACTATGCCGAACCTTAGATCAAGGTTTTGTACAAGCAGTAATAACAGGACCTTATGTGCAATGTGACCATCTTGCACGGAGTCGAGAAGCTATTTTCATTAGTTTTTGCATGGCAAGCGACGCACAAGGTAAGCCTCACATAAAACGGTTTAACTTAAGAAGAAAAGAACGGCGTCTCTCGAGAATTGCAAACGCAGCATAAGCAACGTTATCTTCTATTGTGCGTAGGCAGTTTTATCTGCACTTCATCTGTTGCAATTAGTCGTAACTCCGCTTGTTCACACATCCCGTCTGGGACGTAACGTAGAGCCAAGTAACTACCCGTTCAACGTCTCCGTGTTGACACTTCGCTATTGTAGTACGACACCTTGGTGAAGGGACTTTTAGTTCGTTACGACCTATTGTTTGCTTGTGTTCCCTTCTTATTAAGAGTTAATGTGCATTTTTAAAATATCTTGCGTATTCCATATGTGGGCACGGTGGAAGTCTAAGAAAGATGCGCCGCTGTTCTTACGAAGTAAGGCTGTGGAAGGAGGTGTCATTCTGTTGAATACCAGGTCACAGGGGAATTCAAGGAAGTGAAATACCAAAGAGACGTGTGTCTTCTAACTCTATGTGCTGGCATCCTAAATGCTCTAAGCTCGCGGTTGAGGTAAAGGGTCGTACATAAATGGTGAACAATAACTTGCCGTTGACGAAACCAACTACTAGGAAGTGCCGTGCCTGCTTACACCCACGAAATAGTTTTCACTCGCCTTCGTGAGAGCACTGTACGATGGCGTGTGGTTTCTCCTGGATAGTGCTGCACACCACTACTTGTTGCATGTGACCTTCCTGACTATTGTGTTTAAACTATCACTTATTTTTGTGAAGTGACGGAATAAATATGACATATGTAGATCGTATGCTGCATGGTTATGATTCTCTTTTCTTTCAAAAGACTAAACATAACGTGCATTGCACTTGATCTGCTGCTGTGAAGAGGCGTCTGTGCCTTACCAATAACACCAGCAATGTCACAACACAAATCTGTAACTGAAGATGATAATGCGAACCATCGAATCGCCCAGTGGGCAAAAAAGTGACTTACGAAGTAAACTGTTTTATTTATATATAACAATAGTCGCAGCCCTTGTGATGCCTTCCCTTATCAACGAAATATTCATTCCCTGGCACTGCCTCTTCCGCAACGCGCCACAGCAGTTGCATCATATGTGAAACATCCTGTACTTTAATACCTGTTCTGGCCATAACCTGTTGACATACTAACGTCAACTTCTCTTGCGATAGGTCCGAAAACTGTGTCACTCTTATGACGTAATTTCCCTGGAACAGTAACATCTACTTCGTCAGATATGATGAAAGTAACACAGAGACACTGCTCCGATTGCTGTACCTACGTCGAGGTAATCCCTATCGAAACCCAGATGGGGACAGCGAAAGAGCTTTGTGATAGCGCCTTGAAAAGTGCTACCTTACGTCAAATATGCACAAAAAATCGATACAAAACAATGAAATAAATGGTTGTTAACACTGTGCAACAATGAAAATCTAAATCGAATGAAAACAGCCAATTCCTATCAGTTCTAATGTGCTGATCGCGAATACCACAAAGACAATTCAAAATAAGCTCTAGTTATCATTTTACACTGTTTTTTACGGTGAGGTAATTATATACAGATTTTTATGTTAAGTTAAAAATCAAATGTTGTAATGGTTTGCCAAATTCATAAATAGTTACAATGGATTATACACTCCTGGAAATTGAAATAAGAACACCGTGAATTCATTGTCCCAGGAAGGGGAGACTTTATTGACACATTCCTGGCGTCAGATACATCACATGATCACACTGACAGAACCACAGGCACATAGACACGGGCAACAGAGCACGCACAATGTCGGCACTAGTACAGCGTATATCCACCTTTCGCAGCAATGCAGGCTGCTATTCTCCCATGGAGACGATCGTAGAGATGCTGGATGTAGTCCTGTGGAACGGCTTGCCATGCCATTTCCACCTGGCGCCTCAGTTGGACCAGCGTTCGTGCTGGACGTGCAGACCGCGTGGGACGACGCTTCATCCAGTCCCAAACATGCTCAATGGGGGACAGATCCGGAGATCTTGCTGGCCAGGGTAGTTGACTTACACCTTCTAGAGCACGTTGGGTGGCACGGGATACATGCGGACGTGCATTGTCCTGTTGGAACAGCAAGTTCCCTTGCCGGTCTAGGAATGGTAGAACGATGGGTTCGATGACGGTTTGGATGTACCGTGCACTATTCAGTGTCCCCTCGACGATCACCAGTGGTGTACGGCCAGTGTAGGAGATCGCTCCCCACACCATGATGCCGGGTGTTGGCCCTGTGTGCCTTGGTCGTACGCAGTCCTGATTGTGGCGCTCACCTGCACGGCGCCAAACACGCATACGACCATCATTGGCACCAAGGCAGAAGCGACTCTCATCGCTGAAGACGACACGTCTCCATTCGTCCCTCCATTCACGCCTGTCGCGACACCACTGGAGGCGGGCTGCACGATGTTGGGGCGTGAGCGGAAGACGGCCTAACGGTGTGCGGGACCGTAGGCCAGCTTCATGGAGACGGTTGCGAATGGTCCTCGCCGATACCCCAGGAGCAACAGTGTCCCTAATTTGCTGGGAAGTGGCGGTGCGGTCCCCTACGGCACTGCGTAGGATCCTACGGTCTTGGCGTGCATCCGTGCGTCGCTGCGGTCCGGTCCCAGGTCGACGGGCACGTGCACCTTCCGCCGACCACTGGCGACAACATCGATGTACTGTGGAGACCTCACGCCCCACGTGTTGAGCAATTCGGCGGCACGTCCACCCGGCCTCCCGCATGCCCACTATACGCCCTCGCTCAAAGTCCGTCAGCTGCACATACGGTTCACGTCCACGCTGTCGCGGCATGCTACCAGTGTTAAAGACTGCGATGGAGCTCCGTATGCCACGGCAAACTGGCTGACACTGACGGCGGCGGTGCACAAATGCTGCGCAGCTAGCGCCATTCGACGGCCAACACCGCGGTTCCTGGTGTGTCCGCTGTGCCGTGCGTGTGATCATTGCTTGTACAGCCCTCTCGCAGTGTCCGGAGCAAGTATGGTGGGTCTGACACACCGGTGTCAATGTGTTCTTTTTTCCATTTCCAGGAGTGTATTACTGTTCCTGGTCTTACTTGTGTGCAATATTTTGGATATAAACACTTTGATACCAATTTTAGTGATCTTTTTGCCTCCCTCCTCTTCAACTTTGTAACCTCCCAGTGTAACCTCCCCACAGCAATTTTTTTTAAAAGAAAATATAGCAATACTTAATAGAAATGGGGGCCAAGTGTAACCTCCCCACAAAAATTTTAAAAGAAAATAACGATACTAATTAGAAATGCTGATGGACATGGCTCTATGCGTAACCTGCCCACAATCAAATGTACTGACAATGGCAACAAATGTGAAATTCGCAATCTGACTCAATTATAAATCCTTCACAAAATTAAAGTCCATTCAGTGACAAGAAAATTCAATTAAACCGAAATATCGGTTTTTGGCCCTGTGTAAAAACAATCAGAATTAAAGTCTTACCTCAGAATAAATGGATGTCACATATCTGCTCTTGTTGTTGCGCACCACTTGGAGGAACTACATTGCAAATAATAATATTCTCCTTTTTTTTTGTAATTCTAGTGAAATTTTTCTTCAAAAGGAAGTGGAATGAAATGGGAAGTGCAACGAGATCTTTAGTTCAAAAAAATTAAACTTTTGAGAAAATGCTTTTGAAATAAAAAATTATTATTGGGAGACTTGTTGGAGAATAATTACAATAAATAAAATTTTTCATTATCTAATGATTGTATTAATTAACAGTATACCTTATTCCTCATCTTGACCATTGTTGCCGACCGCCTACATCACACAACCGCACTGGGCTGCTACTACTGACCGACCGCTCTGCATGACGACTACACACCGAGTACTGCTCTCAACTAGACAGAGCTACAGACTCGCAACGACTGACTGACTGCTACTCTGCATAGCGACAACTAACTCGCAAAGACTACTACTGACTGAGAACCGCTCGCAACACTCGCGCGGTCAAGCGCATACTCTCTGGTCACAGATGCTACAATGCCTCGCCATCGCTGCTGCGTTACATACGTGTTTCATAACCCTCCACTCGGGGGGCAAAAATTTGGCAGCGATGGTGAGTCATTTGGACTTGCCAAGCGCGGCAAAATTTTTCTTTAATTAACAAAATCCTACAACTTACAGAATATTTAAATGTTGTGCACACGCACTAAGTACAAAATATATCAGACAAGGACAAAATGTGAATACTAAACATAGTAGCAAATCAGAAAAGTATATACAAACTTTTTGACAGATAAAGTGCACAGGCGCTGAAAAAATTCTTTAGCATATGCAGAACAAATAAACAGACTGGCAAGAATAATTAGATGTAGTACATAAAGTAAATGTTGTGCACACGCACTAAGTACAAAATATATCAGACAAAGACAAAATGTGAGTACAAAACATACTAGCAAATCAGAAAAGTATATACAAATTATTTGACAGATAACAAAGTGCACAGGCACTGAAAAAAATTCTTTAGCATATTCAGAACAAATAAACAGACTGGCAAAAAATATTATGTTGACAAGTGTACATGCACTGAAAAATGTCTTTAGCATTTTCACAACAAATAAACATAATGGCAAAAAAAATTCATGTCCAAAGTGCACATGCACTGAAAAATGTCTTTAGTATTTTCACAACAAATAAACATAATGGCAAACATCATGTCGACCAGTGACATAAGTGTACTCACACTGGAGTTTAGCGAATCGAAAAATGTATAACCTATGAACATAAATGATGTTACCAAAAAAAATTTTTTCTTTATGTGACAAGAATCAGGATAGGAAAGGGAAGGATTGCATCATGGTTGTAGCACTTTAGATTGCACACAGCTGCTCTGAAAGTCCATATCTTTCCACAGTAGTACAACACCAAGTGACACAACTTGAAGTTCTTTTCCCATCAGAATTTATCAGTGTAGCCAAGACACTGAACTGTCGTAGTAATGTTCCATGTTTTCATTTTGGCAGTACATTAGGTACACCAAACAGTGGGACCATAATAATGTCTTCATCGCTCATGGTGGTGGACAGCATGTCGTGTCAACACCACACTCTTACAAGGCACACCAACGTAGAATTAGTGCAAAACCAAATATAGTGCTCCATGATCATTGGGATAAACAGGACAAATGGACATTGCAGTAATTCAGGGTAGTCAGCTTATGAGGTGAAGGACATCAAGTCACATAATATTGACAATTACAGTCTTCATTGATAGTTCGTGGCATTCATAGCCCAGTTATTGAACATTTCTGTACCAAGTATGTAGTATTACAGAAAAATGTTCATTAATTGTTTTACATAGAATCAGTAGCCTTCTTTTCCTGGTTACAAAATATTATGAAATAATCGCATTCTTTTCAGTTACAGAGTATAATTAAGAATCATTAACCTTCTCCTAATTACAGTTAATTAATCATTTGTCTTTAATTAATCATTTGTCTAATTACAGTTAATTAATCATTTGTATAATTACAGTTAATTAATCATTTGTCGTTAATTAATCATTTGTCTAATTACAGTTAATTAATCATTTGTCGTTAATTAATCATTTGTCTAATTACAGTTAATTAATTAATCATTTGTCATTTCAATATACTAAGAATTATTAGCCTTAATTAATTACAAAGCATTATTAAACAGTACCATAGTTAATTAATTATGTGTCATTCCAATCTATTAAGAATCATTAGTCTTTTCCTAATTACAAAGCATTATGAAACAGTCACATTCATTTCCAACAACAAAGTATCAACATTGGAAACAAGAGCTAATCAATGGCATAATTAATAACAATTCGTGGAGTGACATTAATTATTGGCACTCAGTGGCCAGCAAGTATTGAATAAAATCATCATTCAGTATTATTCAGATTATTACGAAGTCATTATTAAAAATCAGTTAATTACAGTCAAATCATTAGTAATCACAGGCATTACAATAAACAGTGGCAGTTATTAGCTAGTGACAAAGCATTATTTTGAATATAGTCTCATTAAGAGGTCATTACTCGAGTGACATGCTATTCAGAGTTGATCAGTATTATTCAGAATTATCATAAACTAGTGACATTATGTGGGACTGGTAATACATTTTTTTGGTAGCAATGCATTGCGTTGGGATCGATAATTAATTGCTGAGGCATAATACTTTTTGCTTTTGACCTATTGCTGCAAATGAGGATAGGTAACGTCATTCGTCATGAGTCAGCTGTAGCAAGATTATGTAACAAGGCAGTACATGTGATCACATTTATAAATGATAAACACAAATGGGTAAAAAATATAAAAATGCAAGTACTAGAACAGGTATAATAAGTAACAGGTTTAGTAAGTGTCATGAAAAACTTCTCCTGGAAAAAATACAAAAACGGATTATTGACCTGAAAGAAGAAACGCACACTATGCTGAAAAGTAGTGAACTTCGAATTAACAAGTAGTGAAATGTGTATAAAATGTGTTCCATAGCTGTCCTTTCCAAAACTTTCCGTCATCCTACTATGCAATGTAACACCTGCTGTCAAAGCAAACCGCAACAAATACTTAAATAACTACGTGGCATAAAGAAAAAAACTTCATTATCCATATCATCATAACTTCACCATTATCATCACCTGTAAAGAAAAACTTCATTATTCATAATACCATTTCCTTCATCATTATTCATCAGTATTCACTATCATCTGCAAAAAATCACTTCATATCTCTAGCATATTTCATCACTAAAACTAAGATGTGTATTCATAATACCATTTCCTTCATCATTATTCATCAGTATTCACTATCATCTGCAAAAAATCACTTCATTACTCATTACCTAACTATTCCTTATCTCTAGCATATTTCATCACTAAAACTAAGACGTGTAGTTCTCTCTGACAGCCTGCATCAATCACCTTGTATTCTGAAAGAAAAAATTAGTTAAGACTGCTATTCTGTGATGAGTATAGTATAGTCTTGTTAATGCTTGTTAATCCTGATCCCTTTACTCTTCCTCATAAAGTTATTGCATCTCCTTTCGTTTATTCCGTAGGTGAAATTCCCATTTATGTTAAATTTATTTCTTAGAATCATCATTCCTTTCTGAAATTGATGAACAAAGATTAATGTCTTGCATTTAAATCCTATACCCACTAAATAATGACTGGTTTATGGTGACACAATTAACCATACAGCATAACATGACAGAAAACGTAATATGTCCAAGACATTGACAGTGTTCGGATGCGAAAAAATGTACACAGAATAATACAATGCAGTAGCAAAAAAATGTGAAACAGTCACGATGTTGAGATGTCATAAGGCAAAAAAAAAAAATGTCAAAGTCGACTGGTGTGTGTTATATCTTAACTATTTCATAGTGCATACAAACAAAACTGGAGTACAGTCATATACACAAAAAAATGGAAAAATATGCACGGTCTGATGTGTAACGACAAGAAAAGCGACCTGCTAACCTTACCTTGCCGGGCACTTGCCAAGAAAAAATAATACGATAATCATCAATAAGCAGTCACATAAATATAATTGCAGAAATAGTCGTAAATGTGTAAATTCATCTGGAAAAATATGCACGGTCTGATGTGTGACGACAAGAAAAGCGACCTGCTAACCTTACCTTGCCGGGCACTTGCCAAGAAAAAAAATACGATAATCATCAATAAGTAGTCAGGTGAATTAATTGCATTAGTAAATGGCATCATAGTGTGTTGAATCATACAGTGGTTTCACTCAATAAACGGTTTAATGTTTGAGATATGGTGATTGCCTTTCGATTTTCTGGTTCTCAAAGTTTCGACGTGTACAACATTGGGGTGAGGGATGCTGCGAATCCGATACGGACCTGCGTATAGAAGTTCAAATTTACTGCACTTACCTTTTAATTTGCTGGATAAATAGTGTGTACGTACTAATATCTTCTGTCCAACGTGAAAGTCGCGGCGTGTACAAACCAGTTTTTGCTGTCTTCTCCGGCGCTCTGCGGCACGTTTGATGTTGTTCAGCGCAATGTCAATCATTTCGTGGTGTCGTAGGCGACGATTTTTGGGGAATTCTATTAATTCTTTAATTTTGTTCGGTGGTTCAACGTTTTTCAGTATAACAGTCGGAGATAGCATAGTGGATTCATTTGGAATGGAATTAATTACATCTTGGAATGAGAGTATGTGTGTATCCCAATCAATATGTCTTTTGTGGCAGTATATTCTGCACAGCTTACCAATTTCCTTCATTAATCTTTCACAAGGGTTCGAAGAAGCGTGGTACTTGGATATATAGATCGGAGAAATGTTTCTAGCTCGTAACATGCGTGTCCATACACTACTACGAAATTGAGATCCATTATCAGAAATTACTTTCATTACATGCCCTACATGAAATAGAAAATGTTTTACAAATGCTTTCGAAACAGTTTTAGCAGTAGCTTTGCGTAACGGAGTGAAAGTAACAAATTTTGAAGTGAGCTCAACAGCGACAAAAATGTAGCAAAAACCTCTGTTAGTTCTCGGAATCGGACCAAAAATATCTACTGCGGCCATGTGTCTTAATTTCACAGGTATAATGGGATATAAAGGAGGAATATGTGAAGTGGTGTCTGATTTAGCTTTCTGGCAAATTTTACAAGACGCTAAAACTCGTCGTATACGTTTTTCCATGTTGGTAAAATAACAGTTCTGTCTCAGTATAAGAAAACATTTTCGTGCTCCGTAATGTGCGTAACTTAAATGAGTGTACCAAATTAGTTTGTTAACCAGTTCGTCAGGAATGCATAATAACCAATTGTTGCTGTCAGGATGAGAGCGGCGAAACAGAATGTCATTGCGTACAGTGTAGTGGTTCCTAATCGTAACATTTTTCCTATCTTGCCAAAGGTGTTTAATTTCTTTCCACATTGTCCTTATTTTGTTCTTGTGCTATGTCCTGTAATGACGATGAAATAAAATTTTCAAATGCAACTTGCTGAATGTACATGACACTGAAATTTGTTTTGCAGAAGTTGGTTGCTACGTCTTGCTGATTGTTGCCGAGAGAACGCGATAGTGCGTCTGCTATAACATTTTGCGTACCGGGAATGTGAACTATTGTAAAATTAAATTCCTGTAAATATAGTTTCCATCTGCTTAATCTGTCGTGCGTGAATTTGGCCGAAAGTAAAAATTGTATCGCTCTATGGTCTATGTAAACGGTGGTATGTCTGCCATAAAGAAAGTGCCGAAATCTCGTAAAAGCCCAGACAACGCATAATGTTTCCAATTCTGTAACAGAGTAATTTCGCTCAGCAGGTGACAGAATGCGGCTTGCAAATGCGATGTTTTTGATTACTATTGAACCATCTTCTTCAATTTCCTGGAAAATGTGTACGCCTAAAGCGGTGTTAGAACTGTCGGTGGCAATGGAAAAATTTCTAGTAAGATCTGGGTGCGATAATAGTGGAGCATTCAACAGAGCATTTTTCAAATAACATTCTCGTGAGCAAAATTCTGCGTGTCAAAAGTAACGTTTGCGTTACTGTAATATGCAATCTGTGCTCTATCTGGTTAAAATCTATCGTACGTGTTATTATTTATTTTACGGGAGAATATTGTGGCATATCCACTATATGAACTGCTTTGTTATTTCTTACTGACGTGTTACGCTATGGATGACACCTATTGTCTGTTTCATTCATCATTATTTGTTGTTGTTAATGTTCTTGCTGCTGAAAAGATCGACTGTTATTAAGTGTACGCTGATAATTGTGCTCAATATTTTTACGTCTGTCGTAATAGTCATTCCTATACGGTGCATTGCGATACGAGTTGAAATTGTGTGTTGTCTGCACGTAGTTATTTCTTTGCTGCCATGCGTTACTATTTGTTGGAGCTTGGACTATACATGCACGCGGCGAAACATTAAAGTTTGGTTGACCTTGTAGACTGCATTGTTGGTTAGGTATGCTAAGCGGTTGACTTTCATGCTGTTGCGGTGAAAAACGTCTATTGTTACAAAAAAAAATGCGTTTGCTGTTAATATTACACATACTGATGATTACGATTTTATCTGTAATTAAAAATTACGGCGGTAGTTGTCATTACGGGAGTGCCTACTGAAAATTGTCACATTCGGTAAAATATTTGTCATATCCGGTTTTCATTACATACGTTTCTTAATTCTACAAAGAGCAATAGTTAAAGAGCAGTTTTGATAGATATAAAGGATAGTAGAAGAGAAGGCAGCAGTGCAGAAAACTAAAGATGAAACAGCACTACTACAGCTCGGGGCCCTATGCTCGCTACGGCACATATTCATTAAAGCGTAATGAATCCCCTGAGGTCATTTACGCACTGCAAATAAATTTTAGCTTTTGTGTTACAGGCAATAGCGGTAAAATTTCAAAGGCAAATTGTTGTATTCGTGCTAATTCAAATTTCTTCATTACAGGCAATGCTGTTGTAAATACAAAAATAAATTGTCGCATCTGGTTCAAAGCTAGTTTCTCCATTACCGATAATAGCGGTGAATGTACAAAGATAAATTGTCGTATACAGTGCAAATCGTGTATCTGTGTTCTGTCATTATTAAATTCTTTACATTTGCTTACAAATGCAAATTGCTCGAAATCTACGTTCTCATCACTGAATTTGAGAACACGTTCAGGTTTGTGTGAAAGTCTATTCGTCTGTGTCGTTTCGTACTTCAAGTTACGTAGCTTTTCAGATTTTAAGTCGCGTGGCTTTTCGGATTTTACGTCTCGTAGTCTCTGTAAATTACTCACATTATACGCGCTGCGTGACTCTGACACATGTTCATAAAGTGGCGTCTGTTGTGGTATGTTATTAACTGACATGTTTTTCATCTCTGTTACTTCTTGTTGTAAATTTGATAACTTCCGACGTAACGTGTTGTTAGATGAATCGATTTCATTAATTGTCAGCTGTAAATTTTGAAATTCAGGTGTTTGGATAAAAGAAACCGGTGCAGTATCGTCTGATTTATTGTCATTAGTATTTTCGATAACATCAATACGACTGGCCAATTCATCACATTTTTCAGTCAGTATTTTAACCTGATCATCGGTTTTAGAATCAGACGCATTAATCTGTTTTTGCAACTTGCGCGTAGTTTCGCTCAGTTTTTTAACATCAGCTTTGATGACATCGCAATCCTGTGTTAGATCTAGTTGTTCGAATCTATCTGTCACTGTTTGAATATTTACTGTGTGTGTATCCGTTTTTGCTTTAAGATCAGAAATTTCATCCCGTAATTCCGCGTTTAATTGTTCTATGGTATTAATTTTGTCGGACACTGTAGTAATATTATTGTCTACATACGTCTTCGCTTTCGCGAATATTTTACGTTTGTCCTCTTGTCTCTGTGCAGTGATTGTTTCCATGACTTGTCGTTTTACTTTGTTTTGATCTTGAATAAATCTGCGGAAACGCGTATCACTGTTCTGTATGTGCTGACTAAAGCGCTCGTTAATCTGAGTGTTCTGCTGTTCGAATTTCGCGTCTATCTTTGCGTCCATAGTGCGCGAAAGTTCTACAGTCATTGCTTTAAACTCGTCCCGTAATTGTGCAGCTTTTTCAGAGTATTGTTTAGCGACTCCGCTAATTTCGTCTCTGAGTGTTTCTGTTGCGGCTGTTTGCATTTCTCTTAATTCTTGCGCAAAAGACTTAATTTCTTCGCTATTTTTTTGAGAACAAGCCTCAATTTCCACGCGCAATTGTTCCTTAGTGTCATGGCACTGCGCGGCAACGTCTCTAATTTGTTCACTAAGCTGTCTGTTATCTTCCCTAAGTTGTTTGAAATTTTCACTCTGTTGTTTATTATCTTCCCTAAGTTGTATCAGTATTGCCATAATTGGATCCGAGCCAAAATTACCATTTCTATTATCTGTACTGTTCAATAGTGGATCTGGAATTGTTTCACTTTCTGTAACCATTTGGTCATTCTGAAATTTACAAAAAGGTTTGTCAGTCAAATGTATACTATCAGTCATTGTTTCGGAATTAAATACATCTGTCCTACTTTGTGTGATCTGTTCATTTTCATTAGACAGATTTGACTGTACATTACTTGAATTTTCCAAATCGGGTGTGTTAAGCTCTACAGCGCTCATTACCATAGAGCATTCTGCGTCATCAATTGTCGTCAAGTTAACAGACGAGACAATTGAGTTCGTTTGTTCATCATTAAGGTGAAAGTCATCATTAGTGGTTGGAATGCACTGATTGTTAGTGAACGCAGGATTGTCATCATTACGTTGCGTATCACAATTACTATCGGTCACGTTGTTTAAGTCGGTAATTTCATTCACAATACTTCGCGATACACTATTCACAGTCTTTCGCGGCATTTTTACAATAGTCAAAATTTTTCACAAAGCAAATAAGCACAATGCAAAAGCAACACACAAATACAACAAAGCAGCAAATTGCCGTTGACCTGTAGAAAGAAAGTCACAATATTATTAAAAGCGTTGCGCCAAATCCTAATTATCTAAGCAAATAAGAGCAGATATCTGACTGTCGCTCAAAAGACTCTCAACGAAATACGATCCTGGACTGGGTGTCGCCAAGTGTAACCTCCCCACCGCAATTTTTTTTTTATAAGAAAATATAGCAATACTTAATAGAAATGGGGGCCAAGTGTAACCTCCCCACAAAAATTTTAAAAGAAAATAACGATACTAATTAGAAATGCTGATGGACATGGCTCTATGCGTAACCTGCCCACAATCAAATGTACTGACAATGGCAACAAATGTGAAATTCGCAATCTGACTCAATTATAAATCCTTCACAAAATTAAAGTCCATTCAGTGACAAGAAAATTCAATTAAACCGAAATATCGGTTTTTGGCCCTGTGTAAAAACAATCAGAATTAAAGTCTTACCTCAGAATAAATGGATGTCACATATCTGCTCTTGTTGTTGCGCACCACTTGGAGGAACTACATTGCAAATAATAATATTCTCCTTTTTTTTTGTAATTCTAGTGAAATTTTTCTTCAAAAGGAAGTGGAATGAAATGGGAAGTGCAACGAGATCTTTAGTTCAAAAAAATTAAACTTTTGAGAAAATGCTTTTGAAATAAAAAATTATTATTGGGAGACTTGTTGGAGAATAATTACAATAAATAAAATTTTTCATTATCTAATGATTGTATTAATTAACAGTATACCTTATTCCTCATCTTGACCATTGTTGCCGACCGCCTACATCACACAACCGCACTGGGCTGCTACTACTGACCGACCGCTCTGCATGACGACTACACACCGAGTACTGCTCTCAACTAGACAGAGCTACAGACTCGCAACGACTGACTGACTGCTACTCTGCATAGCGACAACTAACTCGCAAAGACTACTACTGACTGAGAACCGCTCGCAACACTCGCGCGGTCAAGCGCATACTCTCTGGTCACAGATGCTACAATGCCTCGCCATCGCTGCTGCGTTACATACGTGTTTCAACTTCATTGACTTCATTAATGCATGTGATGATTTTTGCACATTTATTTCCATGTTAACTACCAGTTGTTCAAGTTGACTGCTATTGAAGTGAAGAAAAATGCCACGAGTTTTTATTAACAGTGCTGACACATTTTGCTATGTGTGGATAAGTGACACTTGCTTCACAAAAACAGCAAATAACTTCATTGATTAAAAAAGCTTACAGTTGTTATTTTGGGTGCACAATAGGTGATCAGGATTAACCATGGGCTCCACATGTGATCTCCAACACTTGTGTCAGCAACCTCAGGAACTGGATATATGGGAAAAGACCTTCAATGCTCTTTGAAGTGCGGTGCATCTTTGTAGGCCCACAGATTCAGGAGCTTTTTGCAGACCATAGTTTTGATGGAATCATACAAGGCGATGAGAAGCATGCATGGGAATGTCTTAAGACATTCTGTTTACAGTTCATAGGGAACAAACGAGCAAGAAGTTACAAGGAGATTGTAGATAGTATGTTGTCATGTTATGAATAACTTGGTTGTAGCAAGTCATGGAAAATGCATTTGTTACATAGTCATCTTGACTTCTTCCCCAAAGATTGTGTGCACTAACTGATGAACATGGGAGCGATTTCATCAAGATGGTGCCACATTTGAGAAGAGGTATGTCGGAAAGTGGAGCCCTATTATTTTAACAGATGTCATAAGGGATGTTCCCGAGTTTGTGTATAAACGTCAAGCCACGCGAAAACGATCATCTTCTGAATATATCTCTGAACAAAATATGTAATTGTGTATACTGTACATATGGAAATTTAACATTTGTAATCCTTTATATACATTTGTGACTAGTTAATTTATATATTTTCTTTTGTGCTTTTCATAGTTCTGGTACAAAGTAGACTTACAATGTATTTCCATTTATGTAATATTATCTTCTTTTTTTCTTAATATTTTACTTTTGCACTTCCAGAATGACAATGAAATCTATCAATGCATAACACATAACATAATTCAAGTAATTATTCACTTAAAATTTGTTATGCTGAATCTTGGAATATGAATACATATTTAGTTAGTTATTTATACAAAATCGTAGACTACTTTTTTTAAAAAACTAGAGCTAAATATTTATAAATATGACGATTTTGTACCATTTTATATTGAAATAAACATAACTAGCTTAAAATCATGCAATTTACACACCTTCACTTCAAATTGGTTGTTCAGCGTAATAAATGTGAAAGTGCCTATATGTGTCTGCCATTTGTCTGAGGTAGTTTAGAATCGACAACCCCTACGTAATGCAACTAGCCCCTAAGAGACAATATGTTTGCAGTAACGAATGGTGACCACGAAGTAACGAAGTGAAAGAACTTTTCTGTCTTGGAACGAAAATAACACGTGATGTATGATGTACGAAGCAAGGACATTAAAAGCGATCTAGAACAAGAGAGCTTCCCTGGTCAAAAAATTTCTACTGTTAACAAAAATAAACCTTAATATCAGGAAGAAGTTTCTGAGAATGTACGTTTTGACCTCAGCGTTGTAATGGAAGGAAATCGTGGGAGACTGCGAAGACGGGAAAATAAAAAAATCGGTTTGAAAGTTGGTGATGTAACAGAATGCTGAAAAATAATTTCATAAGAAGTGAGGTTATCTGCAGAATCGGAGAGTAGAGTAACATGGGGTAAACATTGACAAGAAGATGGAGTAAGATGATAAGGTGTGTGTTAATACATGAGAGAGCCACGGTACTCGAGGGAGATGTAGACGCTAAAACATGTAGGTAAAACAGGAATTGGAGTACAAATAAGTAAGGGCGTAGGACGCAGGTGCGTTTCTGAGGCGAACAGGTTAGCACAGTAAAGGAGCTCATGGTGGACCGCAGTAAAGTAGTTCGAAGGCTAAATAATGAATAAAAAGTGGTTGGACATCATGAGGCTTGTCGGAATAGTCTTGACGGAAATTCTCAAATTGTAGAAATAATAGGTGTTCTGTCAGACTAGAAAAGAATAATTATATGCTATTCGTCACTATGATACTATTTAATAGTAAGACCCACTTGGACAGCCGTGTGAGCTAGCAGCTCTCGGGGTGGGGACGTGTGACGGCCCCTGATCCAAACCGTCCGACAGGTTAATGACGAGGATCGGTGCGGCGGCTAGCCTGGCTGTGTTTATATACGTTTTTCCACGCTCCACTAGGCGAATACGGCCGCCACAGTTAAACGTTCTGCAAATATTTAAAAAACTTTCGCTCACTTTCACGTGAATAACACTACACGCAGACAATTGGGATGCAGATATAACATCCTGGGGCGTAACGGGTTGGCCATAGGAAGGGCATCAGGCCACCTCCTGAATTAACGTTGCCAAATTCATATATAACCATGCCGACCCCATGCCGATGCGGGACAAAGGCACAAGAAAAACAAGAAGATACTATTTAACAGTCAGTTACTGTTGATTGGCGACTCCATGGAGTGCCGTGTGCACAACGACCATATATGTTAAAGTAAAAGGAAGGTCAGCGTTGGCCGTAATATTGATGGTTTATTGGTAGCAAAATCGATTTTCAATCACATAGTGATCATCTTCAGAGCTGTGGTGTACAAGTTGTGATCGTTTCTCAGATTTGGTTTTGGTTTTGGTTGCTGATAATAGCTTGATACCGGTGCCTATGCGTTTAATTTGTACACCACAGCACTGAAGATGACCACTATGTGATTGAAAATCGATTTTGCTATAAATAAACCATCAATATTACGGCCAATTTAACTCAGTTGCTACCTATTCAAGAACGTCGTGTTTTTAATAGGTTTCTTGCGTCTTTCTTATTTACAATGCAACTCCCTGAGATCCTACTGCAATACCAAGCCTAAACGGTTCAGTATCTGAAGTTGGAGCAATTACCTCGGAATACGAAAACAAGCGTAATATTGACAGGAAGGGAGATTAGTGTTTAACATCTCGTAAACGACAAGGCAGAGCAGAACACGAAGTGCTAAGGGAAAAGAAAATCAGCTGTGCCCTTTAAGTGTAAACGTGCCATCATTCGCCTTACGTGTTCCAGGGAAATGGCGGAAGAGCTAAAATTGGACGACCGAGAGCTGAGTATTTCTAAATTGAAGCAGGTGACGAATCCCTGTCGGAACGGCTCGGAACGGCCCAATACTGGCAGCCCGTAACAAACCTGTTAGGGTGTAAAGCCACCTCCAGGCAGAGGATGAGTGGGCCTTACGGCAGGTGTTGAACTGGAGCCGGCTGCGCGTTCTGGTCCCATCAGCTGCTCACGCACCACCGTCACCTGTCCGCAGCTCTGGTTTCGTAGGGCGTAACAGTGATATCCTGTTTTTCCTCAACACATTTCGATCAACCCTCTTCTACGAAAGTAGTCCTTACGTTGTACCTTTACATTAGGTTGCGCACTTCATTTTTTATTCTGTGTTATAATCGTAACAATACCTATTTCCCCTGAAATAATCTTTTTTAATACGGAATAACCTATGTTTCTTACACGGAATGATTCATATGTTTTTTTTTACACCGAAACTAGAATAATGGTTGATACAAAGGTGCACTGAATAAGTAATGCAACACATTTTTCCCCTGAAAGCAGGCTGATTTTATACAGGATTCCAATAGACCACATTACTCCGCACTCTTTTGGCTACAAAACCCTATTTTTTAACATAATCTCCATTCAATGCGACAGTTTTACGCCACCTTACTGGGAGGGCCTCTATGCCCGAAAGGTACCACTCTACTGGTCGACGTCGGAGCCAACGCCTTGCTTCATCAATAACCTCCCCCTCCCCGTCACTTACGTGCTGCCTTCCGCGGTGTGCATTCTTCGTCGGGCCAGACAGATGGAAGTCGGAAGGTGCGAGATCCGGGCTGTAGGGTGGATGAGGAAGAACAGTCCAACGAAGGTTTGTGGCCTCCTCTTTGGTGCGCACTCTTATGTGAGGCCCTGCGTTGTCATGGAGAAGGAGAAGTTCTTTTGCATTTTGGAGGCGAGGCATAAGCGAGGCACAAGTTTCAATTTCCTGAGGGTAGCACAACCCAGTTGATCGCTGCACCATGACGTAGGAAATCAAACAGAATAACCCCTTCAGAGTCCCTGAAGCCCGTCATTGTGGCTTTACCGGCTGATAGTGCATCTCCGAACCTTTTTTTCGAAGGAGAGGCGGTTCGGCACCACTCGACGGATTGCCGTTTTCTTTCCGGTACAAAGTGATGACACCATGTTTCATCGCCTGTGGCGACGTTCCACAAAAATTTGTCACGGTCAGACACGTGAGGCGCATGCAGTTCTGGAGAGACGGTCTTTTCGTTGCTCTTTATGATCTTCTGTTAGGCCCCGAGGAATCAGGCGGGCACACGCCTTTGAGTACCACAACTGGTGGACGAGTGTGTCAGCACAACAAACAGAGACGTCTAGTTGAGCGGCGAGGTGTTTGACTGTGATCCGTCGATCACCTCGAATGAGAGTGTCGGCACGTTCCAATATTGCAGGAATCACAACTGTGCGCAGCCGGCCGGCAGACGCCTCGCCCAATGACCCACCGTGGTTTTGTTCACTGCCACGTCTCCGTAGGCATACTGCAAGTGCCTATGAATATCTGCGTTACTCTGGCTCTCTGCCAAAAGAAACACAGTGACAACTCTCTGCGAATCCGTTATAGACGCCATTTGAAGGCTACGTACTGAGCGGCAACCAATGGGAACTTCATGAAACTGCAGAGGTGGAAGCAGGAATATCCCACAGATGTCCCACAACAAATTCACATTATCAGTTTGAAAGCGTCCTCAAATGTGGGAACTCTTAGTTAATGTATAAACTGTCCTTCCCTTCCTCCGACACATCCTTGCACTCGTCTAATTATGGTCTTGCAGACGCCTTCAAATACCTCCTGACGGTGGATTTGAGCGCTTTCCGACACTGCGAGGAAGAGTTCAGGAATCTAGGAATCTGTGTTGTCTGCTGCATAAAACAGTTGTTTAAATTGCGCCGCAGCCAAAAATCCAAACGACTGAGTTCGGGAGAACGTGGAGGCCATGTAACTGTACCAGCCGATACCTATCGAAAAATGAGAATAAAATGTGCTGAAACCCCATAGTGTATAAACGACATGCCTCTACTTATTTGCAGTGGCACATCATCTAATGAGGAGAGTGTCTAGAGAGAGCAAGTAAGAGCCGTTGGGGTAACATATTGACCTACTGGACAATCACCAACAGTTCCATGCCCTGATGAAACATACCACCTTCAAAGACTCCTCTGAGTTAAAGCATTGAATATGTTGTGTTATATTTGGAAAGCATTTGAACGTAAGCTTTCAAAAACGACAGGTTTTTAGACAAACATTTATATGAAATTCTTTCTTGTTTTGGTGTAAGGTACCTGGCCTGAGAATTTGTGAAAGTATTTTGGAATCAATCTGTATAATAGATTCAAGGAAAACAAAGTATGCACAAAATCTACAAATCTCTTTGCAATGTAGCTGCTCTGTTAAATCCTTATTACTTCTTATTGGTTTAAAGCGTTCTCCAACAACAGGATCGGAAAAGTAGCCCTCGTCCGTCCATTCAGGAGTCCATCAATAACACGAATTCCAAAACGATTCTGCGTATCTGATAGGGGAATACAGTGTAGAAAATTAACCAAAATTATGTTTTCACTTATTTTTTATTATGTGGCACAATGACAGTCTGAAAACCACCATTACGTCCAGCTAGTCGGTATTTTAGATTACTTCCTCTATTACCGCCGCACCACCATAAAAAATCAGTTACACGTAATAATAACTAAATAATAATAGTTACATTAAGTAATATAATCATTACAATAATGTCAGTTATATTGACAGTGTGATAAAGATATTTCTTACAACATATCTTGCTGTATGAGGATAACTATTTTCTAGAGGAATGGAATGGACACGTACCTTCCGAAAGCTGTAGCGCAAGTTAATTAGTCTATCAGACATGGGGAAACGATAGCCAAACATCTACAGAACAGTGAAGATACTGAAAGAAAAAGCAGTTGTTGGTGACGGATGAGAAGTAAGTCAAAGAGAGAAATAAAAAAACGTATTGCTCTAGAGTACTCATAATGAATTGGGAAAGCTGGATACTATTGCACTACTGGACAGAAAAAAGCTTTAGTCTGAACCACACGCTCATTCCGTGCTGCCCTTTACACATACACTCCTGGAAATGGAAAAAAGAACGCATTGACACCAGTGTGTCAGACCCACCATACTTGCTCCGGACACTGCGAGAGGGCTGTACAAGCAATTATCACACGCACGGCACAGCGGACACACCAGGAACCGCGGTGTTGGCCGTCGAATGGCGCTAGCTACGCAGCATTTGTGCACCGAAGCCGTCAGTGTCAGCCAGTTTGCCGTGGCATACGGAGCTCCATCGCAGTCTTTAACACTGGTAGCATGCCGCGACAGCGTGGACGTGAACCGTATGTGCAGTTGACGGACTTTGAGCGAGGGCGTATAGTGGGCATGCGGGAGGCCGGGTGGACGTACCGCCGAATTGCTCAACACGTGGGGCGTGAGGTCTCCACAGTACATCGATGTTGTCGCCAGTGGTCGGCGGAAGGTGCACGTGCCCGTCGACCTGGGACCGGACCGTAGCGACGCACGGATGCACGCCAAGACCGTAGGATCCTACGCAGTGCCGTACGGGACCGCACCGCCACTTCCCAGCAAATTAGGGACACTGTTGCTCCTGGGGTATCGTCGAGGACCATTCGCAACCGTCTCCATGAAGCTGGGCTACGGTCCCGCACACCGTTAGGCCGTCTTCCGCTCACGCCCCAACATCGTGCAGCCCGCCTCCAGTGGTGTCGCGACAGGCGTGAATGGAGGGACGAATGGAGACGTGTCGTCTTCAGCGATGAGAGTCGCTTCTGGCTTGGTGCCAATGATGGTCGTATGCGTGTTTGGCACCGTGCAGGTGAGCGCCACAATCAGGACTGCATACGACCGAGGCACACAGGGCCAACACCCGGCATCATGGTGTGGGGAGCGATCTCCTACACTGGCCGTACACCACTGGTGATGGTCGAGGGGACACTGAATAGTGCACGGTACATTCAAACCGTCATCGAACCCATCGTTCTACCATTCCTAGACCGGCAAGGGAACTTGCTGTTCCAACAGGACAATGCACGTCCGCATGTATCCCGTGCCACCCAACGTGCTCTAGAAGGTGTACGTCAACTACCCTGGCCAGCAAGATCTCCGGATCTGTCCCCCATTGAGCATGTTTGGGACTGGATGAAGCGTCGTCTCACGAGGTCTGCACGTCCAGCACGAACGCTGGTCCAACTGAGGCGCCAGGTGGAAACGGCATGGCAAGCCGTTCCACAGGACTACATCCAGCATCTCTACGATCGTCTCCATGGGAGAATAGCAGCCTGCTTTGCTGCGTAAGGTGGATATACACTGTACTAGTGCCGACATTGTGCATGCTCTGTTGCCTGTGTCCATGTGCCTGTGGTTCTGTCAGTGTGATCATGTGATGTATCTGACCCCAGGAATGTGTCAATAAAGTTTCCCCTTCCTGGGACAAAGAATTCACGGTGTTCGTATTTCAATTTCCAGGAGTGTATATGACTGATACTGAGAAAAATGCGGAGAATCATTTAGAGACGTTTGTAGATAAATCCTAACCACGGTCTTGCCTTTACACGAAGATAGTTTCCTAAAACAATGAAAATGCTGTGTTTGCACAATAGCACATAAAACTAACAGTGAATAGTTTATGTTCCATAGGGTCTGCAGCGTAGTGTATGTCAGCAAGTAGCGTATTTAAAAGAAGTGTCCAGACTTCTCATTATGAAGATGAGTCCAGGAATCCATTAGCCGCAAACAAAACACACTGTATATCGACTAACGAAAGGGAGAAGCAGGCTTGGAAGGAACAAATTGCACAACATACCGTCTGCAAGTTTTGAGAGGAATCGTAAAACGGACCAATGAGCAAGATTTACGATTTTGTTTGGGTAATATATGATGGGAAAAAAACTAACTGCTATTTCATAAAATCGGTATTAACAGCAACGCATTACTCCACCCACTATAGTGATATGGGAAATCTATATGTCATTATACTTCATTCGGGTACTTGGAAAATTCAGAATGATAGAGGACACTAAGCAAATGATTACACCTTTCCAAAATTATTATCTGCTACTCTAGAGGAAATATGTAGTGCCAAAAGTGAGAATACGTTGAAGCAATACGTTTTAATGGAACATATCTGAAGCCCTTTGTTATGCTACAAATACTATACCGTTTGCAGATTGAGCTAAACAGGGCAGACGCCAACGATAGCGCATATCTATTACTGTAAGTAATTTTATAATATGTCCTGAGGGTATTGAAGATTTCAAAATCTAAATAATCTGGCTGAAGAAGTGTGAATGGTGGGCGAAACATGACAATCGTATACTTTTATAGACTACATGTTTCGGGATCTGTAGTGTCAGAACGGTTCAGAGAACATTGCGTGTTAATCCCTTGTCACGCTATCGCAATATCTGCATGTATATCTACGTCTACATCCATATCAATTGAAGTGCATAACAGAGGGTTCTTCACACAAGTAATTTTCGCTTTTTTCAATTCTATTCATTTACACAGCGCAAGAAGAATGACGGTTTGAAGATTATGTGTGAGCTGAAATGAACGTGAGTCTTGTCCACGCGATCCCTAGGGGCACGATGCATACAGGGGAGTAGCGTATTCCTAGATTCTGCATTTAAACCTATTTCTTGAAACTTTGTGAACAGGCTTTCTCGGAACACTTTGCGTCTGTCTTCAGGTGTCTACCAAGTCAGTTTCTTCAGCATTTCTGGAATACCCTCATACAGAGAAAACAAACCTGTGCCCATTTGCGACGCCATTCTGTGTATACATTCTCTTCAATATCCCATGTTAGTCGATTTGGTACGTGTACAAAAAACTCAAACAGTATTCTAGGATGGGTCTCACGAGTGTTTTGTAAGAAATCTGCTTTGACACTGACTGCCTTTCCCTAGTATTCCATGAATTAGTCGAAGTTTACGACCAGCTTTACCTACGACTGAGCTTATGTTATCGTTACATTTCATATCCCAACAAATTGTTACACTCTTGTAATTGTGTGAGTTGACAGATTCCAGTTCTGACTTGTTGATGTGGTATTCAGTGAACATCATCTTTTTTTTCGTTTTGTAAAGTACACAATTTTACATTTCCGAACATTTAAGCGGTTTGACAGACTCTGCACGACTCGGAAATCGTGTCAAGACCAGAAAATACTTATGTAGTATCTGATTACAGGTACTGCTTAATTTCTGAAAAGTCTAAGGTTATTATTAAAATGTTCTGCAAGATAATTAATATAGGGTACGATGACCTATTTTCCGATAGCTAAGGCAATGTAATGATATTGTTGGATAAAAATCGTCCGAAAGCACCCAAAAATGACTGCCGTACGTAAAACGTAATAGATTTTGCTATCTACAACGATATATAGCGAAAGTCAACAGATTACATTTCATAATTTATGTCAAAGAGACTTGTGCATTTTGGAGTGTACTAAAAGACTGCGCAATTTCAGATAGTGTGGTTCTTAATTTCGGACAGGGTTATTTTACAAGGAAAATTTAAGATTGCATACCTACAGGAATACTGCTTTGTTACAAAAAAGTATAAATGGTAATGTTGAAACATTCTAGTTTGATTACAATAATGAAACACTTATAACTGCATTGAAGCTATTATTTGCACTTTTCACGTTTGTAAGTTCTTCATCAATGTTTCTCAGTCCTAGCACACAGTTCTTGTACCAAACACAAACATTCTATACATCTTACACAATCTTCTCCAGATTTATCTTCCCGGTATAGGACAGAACACTAGATCCGTTCCTAACCTGCGTTGTCTTCATCACATGTCGAGACAAGGGAAATAGAATGTTTGGAGTCCTCAGCAGATGATAGCTCACATGTCGATTTTCTTCGTCGCCTACTCATTTTAATCACCTCTGTGTTCTTCTGGCTGGTCTTTTGCGTGGTCTGATGTTTGCCCCTATTTTAAGATTCTGCTAGTTCTTCTACAATTGTCCTCTTGAATTTCAGCTTGACTTGAGCTGAGGGCTCTTCCTAAAGCACATTCTCTACCTATCCTAGCACCCAGTTTCTCTTCCACGTTTCCTCCCTTTACGTAAATACAAAAGTGTAGATTTTGGCACTTGAAACACTTTGGACGTCTTTAAGAACCGCATTTCTTTATTTCCAATACCTTTCATTGCCTTTCTCTGCACAACACTTTCATTTCTTTCAAGCCATCTCCTGAAAAGAAATGAAAAGGGGTGTATTTGTCAGATGGTCGAGATTGGGGATCCTAGGAGTAAACGAAGCTAGGCACTCGTACCTCTTGACAAACATGGCTGGACTACTAAACCATGCATTAAAATATTGCATTTAAAAGCTATGTCCAGGTGATTGTACGGTTTTTTCTTACAGAACATGAAGAAATGGATGTGGGTGATGACTGGTTCCAAAAAGACGGCGCGACAGCTCACACGGTACGAACATCGATGACCATGCTGTGCGAACACTTCCCCGATCGTCTCATCTCTTTGAAGCCGGTCTCCAGCGGCCAACACGCTCTCTAGCCAGATATAGCGCCATGCGACTTTTTCTTATGGGGCTATCTCAGATCCTTGGTGTATACCAATCGTCCGCAGACCGTGGCTGAGCTACGGAACAGTATTCGTGTTGCTATTGCCAACATCGACAGAGACATGTTGGAGAAAGTGGACCGAAACTTCAGATTTCGACTCTCGAGATGCATTGAGCAGAATGAGGGCCACTTTCAAGATATCGTTTTCAAAACAATTTGAATTACGTTCTAGATGTTACTCTTTGTGAAGAAAAAAGTATTAAATTGATGTCTGTAATACTTTCTGATTTATGATTTTTTTTAAATAAGAAAGTTCCCGCGCCGCACCCTGTACGTAGTCTTGCAGCATGACCCTAAAAAGTTTAATTTTCCGAAATTCAAATATGTATCAGCTGCAGTTTGCATCAAAACTGTTCACAACAGCGCTACTGTAGCTATTTCACAACACTTCCGCGTTATTTTATTTAAGATGTATTTTTATAAATATTTGTAGTCATAGTATTACAAACAGTTTTACGGGATATTTTAATATGTTAAGATTGATATTGTGTACCCCTTTACCCTTCCTCCATTCTTAATAGCGTCATGGCGATCTACAATGTTTGTTCTTGACAGAAAACAATTTTATGGTCATACAACCACAGAAGATCTTATGTACGGTATCTTGTGTGTGCCCTTGTGTATTCCCTTAGAACCCTCTAGTAGTCTATACAATTTTAACTGTTATTATAAATTTATGAACTTTTAATGAAGGTAGTATATTATGTGCTGTAAGTTGTAAATAAGACAAAAGATTTGTGTGTTAACAGACAGATGGCTCTGATACCAAGCAGAGCGTAATTCCAATGTATTAGATAAAAAAACCTGTAACACATTGTTTTGTAAAGTAAAACGTTTTGAAAAACATAGTAAGTGATATTGATGTTCACTTACGATATTATTTTATACGTTGTAACGATGAAAATTGTGGTTGTAAACCGAAACAAATTGCAGCGTGTACCACGTACGCAGTACCGCATAGGGCTTAGTCCACTTGACTTAGAAAATTTTCCCTTGGTAGCAATTTGCACTTGTCTCGTGCTCGAGAATGTTGATGTGACGTAATGTATCTAATGATTTTATGTGACTGACATAGCTCTGGTAAGCTAGGAAGCCACGTTCTGGTCGTTGTAATATTACTCTTGTCAATGGTGAAATGTGTCATATTTTCATATCTGATACCAGTTTTGTGTTATATTTTATAGCCTTTGCAAATGACGGAAAGTCGAAACGCGTAAGGTTGATGTATTTCCTCTCTACATTGTTCTTGAAGCAGTATGGAATTCACTCCAACAGAATCCTCTGGAAAACGAAAAATCAATTAAACTATCGAAAGACCAAGAAAAGCCACAAGGATTTGGGATGACGTGGCCGTCTGATATTGAAAAAACAACTTATTGAGCAAAATTAGTTCAGTCACTTCGTCTAGAAGAAGACAATATTCTTTCTCTACCTCGACTGGATTTTGAAGTTTTTATCTTCTAGAGAATTAGGGGAAATTTTCTACAACCGCAAAATTCCAAGATTACCATACAACATTATCAAACACCACTGCGATAGTATGAAGATATATAAGCCGAACAACTGTCAACTAACCCCAGCTGGAGTTTTTTCGACCAAGAGGTTTCTCCCTCAGCCATAAGGCAAATTCCGAGATTAGGAATGAAGGAAATTAAAACTTCCCAGCAGATTAAAACTGTTTTTGGGACCAAGACACATATCAGCGCACACTCCGTTGCAGAGCGAAAATTTCATTCTGAAGAAAACTTAATGAACAACATCTTCGTCTCAGCTATCCATCAATATGCAATTAAAAATCCTACAAAATTAAATAAGCACCCAGCTGTCCTAAATAATGGTATTACATCACCACGAACTACAACTATTGGCTGAAAAGGGGTCACCACCTCCTTCAGAGGGCAAAAAAAAAAGAGAAGAAAAGGAGAAACACTATATCTACCTGGCTATCTCGATCCATGGGCTTCAGGATATCATGAGAGAAAAAGTGCAAATTGTGTTTCATAAAATCCGTGTTTTAAAAACCCATACTGGTTGGCATAGAAGAGGTCGTTCTGCTCGAGATACCAAACGGTTGAAAGTGCTTTGAGTCCAGTTGACACCAGATGCTGGTGGGATGAAGAATATTTCCACGAAATAACTAGAAATTATTGTGTAGTCTTAAAAAAATGCATTTGAGGGTCGGAGCGTTGGAGCCATTTTTCTGAAAGATGAATATTGGAAGACCATGAACTGATGCGCTAAAAAGAATCAATGAAATAGACTCAGTCCATTACGTTCTTGAAATAGTGCAGGTAGAAAACAGGCTGACTGACAGTGCAATTTGCACAATTCTTTGGTGGGAGAATAAAAGCAAATTTACAATTACGCCATCGTTCAGTTCAGTGTTGTGCACACCTTTTTTCATTGGTAAAACACATTTTTCGTCATGGAGTCGGCGCTGAGCAGGGACAGGAGTCGCTGTTGTTAGGCGTCACTTCTTTCTTAGGTTTAGAACAGTGCATTTCGATTCCAAACTTAGGGCAGATCCTTCTCTTGGTGACGTGGGAGGATGAAATGCAGCAGCAAACAGAACTCCAGAGTTGTAAGTCAGCCTGTCAGCCTGAGGTACGTCTGTTGGGTACCAGTGATTTCCCCCCCCCCTCCCCCCACTGCACTATCCATAGTCTAAATTTGGACACAGTTATGGTGAGAATATTGAGAGGAATCGGCTAGGTAGAACGGAGTGAGGTTTCGTATTTTTTTATACTTACTTAAATTGACGAAGCCTCATCCAAGACCGAGCGAGAAGGAATAGTCGTATCTTGTTCTCAATGCGCATTTGGTAAGATCTTACAATCACTGTGTCTACCGCGAATAGGTTTCACAGGGTTACCCTTGATCCTCATCTCCCTTTTACAAGATTTTGCCAAGTAAATTAATACTAATGTACCTCAATCTGTTCTTATTAGATCTTTCTTCTACCGTGTGCGGAATTAAATATTACGTTATGTCACTGAACGTGACTGGGATAAATTTTGAGTTCTTTGGGACCAATATTTTAAATTTAGTAATTAGTAAATACCTTTTCCATGTTCTACATTTTATTGATTTTGTGAAGGCCAACGCCCATGACTCCGTTATCAAGACCCCTACCTGAATATCGTTAAGTCCTCTGCGCGGTAATTATTAATTTAGTAGCTGAGTCCTTCGGGGTCGATCAGTCTCTCAGTAGCCCTACTGGTACAAATCCAATAGCTTGCCAAGAGCAATGCTCTCAGGTTCGATTAGTTTTCCGGAATGTGTTTAGAATATGAAGACGGTAAATAAAGAGTTCTCCATAGCAACTGTGATTCCACATTAAATATACGTTTCTGAGCATGAAAATAAAATTCAAGTGTACTGAATGGTAATTTTTGGACTGTGAATGTAACGACCAAGATTCTGAGGAATGACAAGTACCCGCAGTGTCTGAATAAAAAGAGTTCAACGAAGTACAACTCTCGTTGTCAAACAGATTGTTGAAAGATCCCAAAATGAAAACAATGGTGGCAATGCAAGAAGCCTCTAATGATCTTGAAAGCAAAATTTTGCCACTAGTATGATGAAGCGTGCTAAGATGGTTTCTTACGTAATGTCAGTTAATCTTTCAAATCTGTGACCATACTAGCTCCAAAACAGACGACAAAAGGCAGAAAGCCGAAATACTGAATTCCATTTCTCATAACTATTTTTCTGGGGGAGATCATATTACAGTTCTTCTTTACTATCATTTTATGAACTTCATAACTTTATTTAGGAAACACATTCATCTACAGCGTTGCTCAATTACCACGCTGACACTGAAATGGAATGAGGAGGTCGGTGTACCTAATTCGGTCATTAAGTATTTTTTCGATTAGGAAGATACTAATGCAGATCAAATTTCGATCACCACCCAAACGTCGATATTATTGATATTCTGGCCAGCGACCACATAGTTAAAAATAACTGAAATCACTCGACAGGGAAATGGCAAGATAACCGACTATTACTGTATATTGAGGGCACAAACGAATTTGCTCTACTAGAAGTTAACATAGGGCGCAGGACCCACGAAGTGTTCCAGGTGACTGGAAAAATGCGCCGGTCAATATCCTATTCAAAAGATGTCGGCAGACAGACGGTCATTTCTAATTGCCTACATTGCTATCGTCAATCTGTTGTACAAATGTGGTACACATTTTATGCTGACATGTAACGACCTTTATGGAGAATAATAATATCCTCTTCTAAAAATCAGCGTGGATTCTGGATAGGCGATTTTGTGAGACTGAGTGCGCCCTTTTTGTCAGTTACATCCAGAAGATAGTAAATCACCAGCAGGTCGATTTCGTATGCTTGGACTTCCGGAAGGCATTCCATTCAATTCCATACTGTCACCCAGTGAAAACGATACCAGTTTACAGAGTAGCGAAGCAGTCGTCCGATGGATTCAGGCCTTTCTAACAAAGAGAACAAAACGTTGCTCTGAACGCAGATATATTATGAGATCACAGGAGTAACTTACAGCATACACCAAATGAGTACACAGGGCGGTAGACCAACTTTCACATAGGAACCCATGTCCGGAAACGTCGTCTAACGACGCTACAGAACGTCAGAAGTTACGGGCGTTGGCACCAGTTCGTGTGTGTATATACACGAAAATTTAAATTAATTCCTCGACTGAAAGCCCAATAATATTTCAACATAATAAAGGGGAACCTTTAAAGGCAAGCATTTACACAGTACAACAGAAAACCATCTTAAGAGAATTTGAAATATCTTGATGGCTGAAGGCCACAAACAATTATTCACAATAATTGAAGACAAACCTTAAGCTAAGCATTTACGCAGTACGGCTGAAGGCCATTTTAAGAATTCAAGATAATTAAAGAGAAACCTTACAGACAGGAATTTACACATTACGGCTGAAAGCCACAGATTCCAAAACAAAAGCGGCTGAAGGCCTAAATACAGAGCAAACAATAATTTTAAATAAAACATGGCTGAAGGCCTAATCTTAAAATACTTCACTTAAGGTTCCGCTGAAGGCCTGGCACAGTACTTGCGACAAAAGAAAATCACAATCACAAACAACAGAACAGTGGTACTCAGAAGTGTTCCAAGTGTCGGCCTGGGGAGGAAACTAACAACAGTTTAGGTGAGACAGGCAGCCAAGCGTAACACTAAGTAATCGGGTGGTAGCACGACCTAGGGACGGCTGACGAACCAACCAAAAACCTAATCAATTCCCTTCCACCCGACCAACGGCACGACAACCTAAAATATCAGCGAAGACGAAGATCCCAGCAGCACTACGTCTTGACAGTTGGCGTCTAAACACAGTCAAGGCACAACAGCCACCATTTGTGGGTCCATTTCCCAGATCACAGGCCAGAAACAAATATTCTCTGGTAGACAAGGCTACCTTTTTGAGGTTCTCTTTGTAGTTTGCTACTAGACTGGTGGTCACATAACCTGTGACGTACTGGTTGATGAAAGTTTTCCGTACATTTGTTCCTTGACGAATGTTATTTTCTAATAATGACCTGGAATTTACCTCCAACAACCTAAGGGCGTTTGTTTTTGTGTTGGGATCAGGAATTCTGCTACTATGCCGTATTACCGGAACCCACCATTTGTGGTGAAAGTGAACTGTAATTCAAAGCTGACCTTGACTGCTTATGATCACCGTAACTGGCACAAAACTATGGAATAGAAAAGGAATGCCTTGAACAGCATCACGAGATGCATAAAAACGTGTCGATGGCTTTAATGTTTCCATTTAGAGCTAACTTCCCATTGGCTAACTTGTGATCAATTGAGGTTTTGTTTCATAGAAGTACATCCTTTAAGGTGATAAGGGACATGTGGTGCAGCACATGGGAAAATATATTGGCAGCCCTTGATCAAGGGGTTCAGGCTTACAAAGGAAGGCATCGGAAATTTTTTAGAGTGGGAGATTAGGTATACGTCAGGAATTTGGGGAAGCAGAGTAGAGCAGACCCCGAATTGACAGGAAAGCTCCTGCCATGCTTTAAGGGTCGTTTTGAGATTATTCAGTTGTTGTCCCCGGTCACCTAGTTAATTAATGATATTTCTTCTGCTAAGGAATTCAGAGTACAAATCTCAGTGTATACTATGGATTTATTGTATTGCAGTGGTGGTATCTCTTCTGTCTGCTGGCAGGGCAGGAAACAAGATGAGACAGCTCTCTATTAAGATTTAACATGAATCTAACAGGTTGCCTAGGTAACAAGGTGCATGGTCAAGAACAGGAAGCATTTACAAGTTGGAGCACCAAGGAGCTGTCTATAGGGCATTACTAATAGTCACTATGGGGTGTGGCCGCCATGTGGACTTAACACCTCAGTGGACCACTTGGTGTCCTTTCCCAAGTCAGAGGATGGCGATCCTAGTGGAAATGGGGAAAGGAGATTCTGTATTTCAAGGGGAGCACTATCTACATTCCGTGTAGCCGGGCACTACATCTTGCAAGTCATTTAGTCTAACATAATGTTCGATGCAGAGTACAAGTTGTGCACTTAGTATGTCGGTTAAAAAATAATATCGTGCCCATCCACATGTCGACAAGGTTGTTTCGACTACGGTGCAGAAGTTCCACTGGAAGCCGTTACACATCCCCCATTAAGACCCAATCTCCGCCCAACAATTTCAATACTTTTGGTGCCCTGGAGAAAGACTTTGGTGACCGTTGTTTGCTTTCGGACGAAGTAGTGCATGCCTGGGTAATATCATGATTTTGTAGGCAACTGCAAACATTTTTTCCATGAAAGCAGTGACTGTCTTGAATCACAGTGGGATAAATTTATTAACAGTTATGGCGATTACTTTTGATATAATAAATAGTTTACTTACTTTTTTCCCATCTGTAACGTTTTCATTTGACTCTTCCTTATATTAAACAGCAGAAAGAGCAATAGCAGTTTGAGGTTGAAATTTTTAAGTAAATTTAGAGTGCTTTCACAAACTGTTGTTATTTTGTTATTAAAAGATCAGATTTTAGTTAATATTCTTCACTCACTTGTGCACAAAATGTATTAATATGTCAGCAAGTCGTCAATGCTTTGTGTTAAGTAATTCTTTGTGTTATTAACTATCGTCTTCACAAAAGGTTATACAAAGTTTCAAACTAACTTAGTTATTAGAATAGTTTTAAAAATTCATTACAAAGTATTTAATATTCGATCTCTGTTCAGTGCATTTACATGGCTTGAAGAGCTCGCTGATTCACGTGATAACTTACAGTATGTTATTTCAGTGTCCGAAAGCATTGTCTGGGATCAAGTCTCATTGCGTGAGACGTGGACGCTGCCTTCATATTCCGTTTGAACGATGTACTTTTGTACGCCTAACACTGCTGCTAGCGCCTTTAATTTAAATGTAATAAGTCTTCATCGTTCTGGTTTTCATCAACTAATTGTAATTGTTCTTTTTTCTTCTATAACTCAACCTGTTTTCTACTGTATGTTATAAACATTTCTAAATGCTACGTCCCATTTTAAATATAATTCTTGTTACAACGTGTATCGTTATGAAAATAATGCAAAGTATGTGGAAATCTGGTTAAATGTAAAGACGGTTTGATGATACTAAACGGGATAGGATAAATTAATTAACAAATAATAAAAGGAATTCAAACGAACAGGTACAGAGTACGGGCATGGTAGAAGAAAACGTGATAACGAATACAGGAACGGTGCGGGGGACTGACGGTGCGGGGGTAGACATAAATACAGGAAGCGAAGTAGAAACTAACGAAGAGAAAAGAGTGTTTTACGCATAGAAAAAGAAGAAAAAAATCTATGCATGAATTCAGATTCTGTTATATATAGAAGCACTGTCAAGCACCATCAAGCAGCATGATGGAAGAAGAAAGGAAGTCAGGTATGGAAGAAGAAGCAGTATGCTATAGCTGTAGCCCCTATTCTATTCAAGCACAAACAAGACTGAAGGAATCAACGACACTCCGTTGGAAGGAATAAAAGCAACGAAACATTAAAGAAACACATTAATTTTTACGGTGTCTAGAACACGAGCACCAGAGATACATCATCAGATTTAGCGAGAAATGTTGTTCTCAAACGGTTACAGAGTGCACTGTGAGGTACAGATGACTACCACTCTCACCATGTTGGTACCTCATTCTTTTACATTTGTGACTGGAACAACCCACAGAAGAACAGGAAGAAGCAAAGATGTACTGTGCGGCGCTCTGTTCTTCCGTAATTATCCATAAGAAGCACTTTCTACGCATTGCTGAGTGTTGGAACCAATAGTTAGTCATGAAACTTCCGCAGATTATTAGATAAAGTGGAATAAATTCTTTGTAATTCTGAGAAAGAGGGGAATTGTCGGATCTATACTACAGAAACTAATTGAGAGTATTAAGAGAAAAACGCGTTCTGATTTATTGCGGAAACTTTTCAGGTTGTCACAGATCATGTGTAATTTGTATTCGGACTGGCAGTGCAGGATCATAATCACTCGAAGAGAAGAATAAATGTGTTAAGTAAAAAGAAAGGAAGCAGGTTCCTAACCTTCAGGAACAGCAACAGATTCCAAAAGTGCGAGACATTTACCTTCTACAGAAAGCCACTGACGCACCTACACAAAATTTATATTGGACATTGGTGGTGTACGGTTTGGAAACAGATATAAATCCTGAAGATTTTAATGTAACTAACATTTGTTTTAGACGGCAGAATGTGTGATCAAGTTTCAAAGACTGTTCCGTCTGTACTGTTAATGTTATATATTAAAACTACGCTATCCTTGACATCAATAAAACATAAGTATCTTAGATTTTGCACCGATTTTATTGCGTTAGAACATGATTTTATATTTGTTTTAGCAGCTTTATGCGTAATGAAAATTTTTCCTGTTTTTCTCTGATTAATTTTTTTCACGTGTAAGCGTTTGTTTTTGCTGCATTGGTTTGCTCCTAATATTCGCAAACTGATGCCTTGCAAAGATGACTGCGCTGTGTCCGATACATATCGCAAATTATATTCAGATCATAACTGTTCCGACCACCCCAACGGCATGCGCGTGTTGCTGGCGGCATAGCAATAGGCTGATTGAAATGCAGCGTGTGAGCCGGGCAGTGGGATTTAATCAACGACTGAAAGTGAGCACACCGCTGTTTGATATTTAAAACATTTAGTGAAGTTTAATAATACAATGTATTGTCTGGTGAAATTAGTTGTCAATATACACTCATAAAAAGCATGGGTAAGTGCAAAAAAGGCAAGGCAGAACACATGAAAAGCACAAAGTGATGGATAAAAGCGTATTTATTAGCACCTTACATAAAGCTATAAGTGCACCGCGAACGACATACTTCGAAATTTTGTACCAACAGTATGCTAAGTTCTTCTTACTGTACTCTTTTCGGTAGGCCAGTTGTACGCTTCCTCAATTATACCTGTTGGAGACATAACTTCAGACAGTAAAGTCCGGGATTTTCTTCTTGAGCTTTGACTTCTTGTTGTTAGCTGTTAATTTTGGTTTTTATGTTGCTTATTTTAAATGCTGTTCTCGTAGCTACTGTACATATCGTATTTTTGGTTGTGTCCATTTACACCCTTGTCACGCGCGTATGTGCATGGCGTATGATGTTTGATACTTGGAGGATGCGTGCCCAACCATTTGTAAGTAATCTCACTATGTATTTGTTAAGACACTACACCAAGTTAGGCTTCAAGACGTTTGTACTTCTATTCCCATCTTATTTTGGTGATTTAAAAATAAATAAAACTCAAAAGCAGCTAGTGGCACTAATGCAAGTAATTACTTCAATGCCCGCATCTCGTGGTCGTGCGGTAGCGTTCTCGCTTCCCACGCCCGGGTTCCCGGGTTCGATTCCCGGCGGGGTCAGGGATTTTCTCTGCCTCGTGATGGCTGGGTGTTGTGTGCTGTCCTTAGGTTAGTTAGGTTTAAGTAGTTCTAAGTTCTAGGGGCCTTATGACCACAGCAGTTGAGTCCCATAGTGCTCAGAGCCAATTACTTCAATGACACTTTAAACGAGTTTTGTTTGTTCGTCGTATCCAAATGAACGAGTGGAGCTAAAATGCTTTTATGGATAGTGTTTTCGAATTAATTGTTCTTAATGTTAGGAAAGAAACACGGATTAATTGTAGAAACTGACGAACATTTTAAAATGTGGTTTTCTTAATTCCAGTTAATTATGTAAACCGGGCGGAGAAGAACAAGTGAAAATAATTCTGCAGAAACTCGATGCCTTCTGGTATGTCCATGATCTTCGTATCATGATGATAAAAGCGAATCACCCAGGAGAAATGGTCGGATGTCTGTTTAACTTTGTACACGTTCACGAGATCGGCGGGTGTGTAAATGATTGTGTTGTTGTTGTGGTCTTCAGTCCTGAGACTGGTTTGATGCAGCTCTGCATGCTACTCTATCCTGTGCAAGCTGTTTCGTCTCGCAGTACGGACTGCAGCCTACATCCTTCAGAATCTGCTTAGTGTATTCATCTCTTGGTCTCCCTCTACGATTTTTACCCTCCACGCTGCCCTCCAATACTAAATTGGTGATCCCTTGATGCCTCAAAACATGTCCTACCAACCGATCCCTTCTTCTAGGCAAGTTGTGCCACAGGCTCCTCTTCTCCCCAATTCTATTCAATACCTCCTCATTAGTTATGTGATCTACCCATCTAATCTTCAGCACTCTTCTGTAGCACCACATTTCTAAAGCTTCTATTCTCTTCTTGTGTAAACTATTTATTGTCCACGTTTCACTTCCATACATGGCTACACTCCATACAAATACTTTCAGAAACGACTTCCTGACACTTAAATCTATACTCCATGTTAGCAAATTTCTCTTCTTCAGAAACGCTATCCTTGCCATTCCCAATCTACATTTTATAGCCTCTTTACTTCGACCATCATCAGTTATTTTGCTCCCCAAATAGCAAAACTCATTTACTACTTTAAGCGTCTCATTTCCTAATCTAATTCTCGCGGCATCACCCCATTTAATTCGACTAGATTCCATTATCCTCGTTTTGCTTTTGTTTATCTTCATTTTATACCCTCCTTTCAAGACACTGTCCATTCCGTTCAACTGCTCTTCCAAGTCCTTTGCTGTCACTGACAGAATTACAATGTCATCGGCGAACCTTAAAGTTTTTATTTCTTCTCCATGGATTTTAATACCTACTTCGAACATTTCTTTCGTTTCCTTTACTGCTTGTTCAATATACAGATTGAATAGCATCGGGGAGAGGCTACAACCCTGTCTCACTCCCTTCCCAACCACTGCTTCCCTTTCACGTCCCTCGACTCTTATAACTGCCATCTGGTTTCTGTACAAATTGTAGATAGTCTTTCGCTCCCTGCATTTTACCCCTGCCACCTTCAGAATTTGAAAGAGAGTATTCCAGTCAACATTGTCAAAAGCTTTCTCTACAAGTGCTAGAAACGTAGGATTGCTTTTTCTTAATCTAGCTTCTAAGGTAAGTCGTAGGGTCAGTATTGCCTCACGTGTTCCAATATTTCTACGGAATCCAAACTGATTTTCCCCGAAGTTGGCTTCTACCGGTTTTTCCGTTCGTCTGTAAAGAATTCGCGTTAGTATTTTGCAGCCGTGACTTACTAAACTGATAGTTCGGTAATTTTCACATCTGTCAACACCTGTTTTCTTTGAGATTGGAGTTATTATATTCTTCTTGAAGTCTGAGGGTATTTCGTCTGTCTCATACATTTTGCTCACCAGATAGTAGATTTTTGTCAGGGCTGGCTGTCCCATGTCTGTCAGTAGTTCTAGTGTAATGTTGTCTACTCCCGGGGCCTTGTTTCGACTTAGGTTATTCAGTGCTCTGTCAAACTCTTCACGCAATATCATATCTCCCATTTCATCTTCATCTACATCCTCTTCCATTTCCATAATATTGCCCTCAAGTACCTCGCCCTTGTATAGACCCTCTATATACTCCTTCCACCTTTCTGCTTTCCCTTCTTTGCTTAGAACTGGGTTTCCATCTGAGCTCTTGATATTCATGCAAGTGGTTCTTTTTTCTCCTAAGGTCTCTTTAACTTTACTGTAGGCAGTATCTATCTTACCCCTAGTGAGATAAGCCACTACATCCTTACGTTTGTCCTCTAGCCAAGCCTGCTTAGCCATTTTGCTGTTCCTGTCGATTTTTGAGACGTTTGTATTCCTTTTTGCCTGCTTGACTTATGCATTTTTATATTTTCTCCTTTCATCAACTAAATTCAATATTTCTTCTGTACCCAAGGATTTCTACTAGCCCTCGTCTTTTTACTTACTTGATCCTCTGCTGCCTTCACTACTTCATCCCTCAAAGCTACCCAATCTTCTTCTACTGTATTTCTTTCCCCCATTGTTGTGAATTGTTCCCTTGTGCTCTCCCTGAAACTCTGTACAACCTCTGGTTTAGTCAGTTTTTCCAGGTCACATCTCATTAAATTCCCACCTTTTTGCAGTTTCTTCAGTTTTAATCTACAGTTCATATCCAAGAGATTGTGGTCAGTGTCCACATATGCCCCTGGAAATGTCTTACAACTTAAAACCTGCTTCCTAAATCTCTGTCTTACCATTATATAATCTATTTGAAACCTATCAGTAGCTCCAGGCTTCTTTCATGTATACAACCTTCTTTTATGATTCTTGAACCAAGTGTTAGCTAAGATTAAGTTATTCTCTGTGCAAAATTATACCAGGCAGCTTCCTCTTTCATTTCTTACTCCCCCCCCCAATCCATATTCACCTACTACGTTTCCTTCTCTTCCTTTTCGTACCATCGAATTCTATTAAATGTTCGTCTCCCTTCACTATCTGAATAATTTCTTTTATCTCATCATACATTTCATCAATTTCTTCGTCATCTGCGGAGCTAGTTGGCATATAAACTTGTAGTACTGTAGTAGGCGTGAGTTTCGTGTCTATGATTAGAGTTTGCAATTCTCTTGAGAGGTCGTCAGGAGATCAGACTACACAAGTGTTTAGGGTTGTTACCAGGCGAAGTAGAGTAGACAGGATGGTCTGAAACGGTCTGAAAGGCTTGTGGTGGTGTTGCAGTGTAGGTTGTGGAGAAACATAATTGCTAAGAAGAATATTAGGAAGGTTGCGCCGTTAGAGATAATTAGTATTTAAGTTAGCCAATCAGGGAGTTGCGTGCGCAGATCCAAGCGGCCTGCTAGATAAAATTTGTGTCGGTTCTCCTCATAGCGTAGATGACAGCTCACGGGACTCCTTAGCCTTTGGGTTGGGTTCGATCCTTAGTACCACCCCAGGTCCAATTTTGTTTCGATATCTTGTTCTGTTTTATTAAACCAAACGAAGAAGCTGCTTAAATTTGCATGCAACACTGTCTCATTAGCTAACTTGCTAACTGAAATGCTAACTAAATAGGAAACGGTGCAGCGTATCTAACTTTTCTTTCTTAACGATTATGTTCGAGCACCTTACAAGCTTTTCAGGCTGTTTCTGATCACCCTGTATAAGGGGTTCACAGCGTCGGATATTGAGTGTTACTGTGAAGGACTCGGGGATGCCGTGTACTGCAACGAGACAGCGTAGTCAGCACCTGAAACTGTTTCCAACGGTCTTCGTTGTGGGTCTTGACTTGGCTCTTTGGTCAAATAGTGCAATATCCACATATCCACATTTTTGGAGCATTCGGATGTGAGTGGACCGGTGTTGGATTACGTGATAAGGCGAAGGCAATTTCCAGTCGACCACGTCTGGCCACCACAAGGGAGGGGCACAGTAATGTGGACCAGGTACATCGTAACCCCTTCACCTTCTGCGCCAGCCACACGAGAACGAGTAATCGACTGCCTGCGAAATTTTGTGTCATCCCGCATCGTAATTCGGAGACTAGCAGCAAACGAACTAGGGAATTAGCGTTCTTTCCGTAGGATGCGGTAGACACCAGAGTACAAACGGCCGTGTTTGGAGTGATTTCGCGACCAGGAAGCATGGATTGCTGTTGAATGGCCTCGAATTGTGTTCCCCGATGAATCGCGGTTCTGCTGTATGCCAGATGACCATCGTTGGCGAGTTTGGCAGCGACCTAGGGAGATCTCGGTAGTAAATCTAAAAAGCTTGTTGTTGTAGCTTACGGTGTATTGATTTCTCAATACCATACTAAAAAATCTACATCATTCACCCTTTTATTAATTATAAACACCCAAAGTTTAAAAATTCATTTACAGCGATTTTAAAAGTATACATTTCATATACTACCAATGATGAGGTCCCATACTCCGAGGAGCGTAGGGGACGATGCCGGAGACCCGCACCGCTGTACTTGGCAAGGTCCTAGCGGAGGTGGTTTGCCGTTGCCTTCCTCCGACCGTAAGGGGGTTGAATGATGGTGATGAAGACGACACAACACTCAGTCATCTCGAGGCAGGGAAAATCCCTGACCCCGCCGGGAATCGAACCCGGGACCCCGTGCGCGGGAATCGAGAACGCTACCGCAAGCCCACCCGCTGCGGACATGTATACTACCAAATAATAACAATAATAAATTGCAGTTTACTGGACTGGTTAGTACATATCGTGATTACTATGAGAATATGTTTGGTTTTTCTTCCTTTTTGCCCGCTAACCTGAACAACTAACTCACTAGCAACCTTGTGATGACCAAATCGTAGCATACATTACACATATTATTTTAGTGTAATGTAGCTACCATCTCTTTTTGCTATTTCAGTGAACTAAATTATGCTGTCTATGACACATTAATTTATGGATTATTTGGGTATAGAGGAGGAAAAATGAAAAACTTCTGTGACTATTTGTAAGCGCGGATGGTTGCAGTACGTTTAGTTACAGCCAGTTCGAATATGTCCTGCATATTTGATGTTTTGGCAAGAAAAATATCAACACTCATGTCATCACATTAAGTCTTTAGTGAGTAATAGGGAATGAAGACGAAGCATCATAGAAGGCTCTAAGTAACTGTCAATAGGATCTGCAGAGTTAGTAAAATGTTCGTAGATCAGAACATGATAAATTACTCCCCGCAATCGCATTCAGACTCAACCAGGACATTCCCAACCAGACGATAGACTCCAGAATCCTAACTAGCAGCAACAACGGCGTTGCATGTCACAAGTAATGTCGACACTATGTAGGAGATTTAGAATTAAGTCCTATTGTCGTTTTAGATTACTGTGTTCGTATGTGCTTGCATAGCCAAAAATATATTCATATTGTTGAGTGAAAAGATTTGAAAGGTAAAGGGTGAGTATTGATGTGTGTACTTTGGGAGTGTCCTATAGAAAGTGAGTCAAAAAGGACTTTACAACTATCGAATGGTAGATATGTCATTTTTTAGCAAACAATCTCAAGTTTGATTCACATGGTGCGTCAGTTCCCCATTCCGCCACCAGGAGCGCCAGCGTAGTGCACAGTTCAAAAAAAAAAAAAAAAATGGCTCTGAGCACTATGGGACTCAACTTCTGAGGTCATTAGTCCCCTAGAGCTTAGAACTAGTTAAACCTAACTAACCTAAGGACATCACACACATCCATGCCCGAAGCAGGATTCGAACCTGCGACCGTAGCGGTCTCACAGTTCCTGACTGCAGCGCCTAGAACCGCTCGGCCACATCGGCCGGCTGGTGCACAGTTAAACCGGCTACTTTTACTAGAGTGGAGTGTTATTTGCTGTGTGTTTTGGTTTCGTGGAATGAACTCTGCGGCGCCTGTTCGGCGTAAATTTCGCATCGAATATGCTACAGAACCTCCAAGCAGGCCTACAATTTACTCTTCACAAGAAGTTTGTTGAGACGGGTTGTTCACTGCGTTATGAGAAATCACCAGGTCGTCTCCGTTTAGATGATTATGTCGGACAGATTAGGGAGTGCTTTACCTGCAATCCACAAAAATCAACGCGACGTGCATCTCGCAGGACAGACATACGCCAGAAGACTGTTTGGCAAGTGCTGCATAGACGTTTACACATGAAACCACACAAATTCACAATGGCACAACACACAAGTAACGCAGATAACGTTGGTTGTGCGTAATTCTGTGCGGAAATATTGCATCGGATTGAGGACGATGAGACGTTCCCGAACACAATAATCTTCAGCCAAGAGTGAACAAGTCGTATCAGTGGCATGGTGAACACTCGCAACTGCAGAATACGTGATAGCGAATATCCACATGCAACCTTGGAACACATTCGTCACAAACCCAAGGTTTAATGTCTTGTGCCCTTTCCAAACTGGAAGTGTAGGTCCTTCCTTCTCCATGGAGAAAACTGTCCGTGGTATTGTGTATCTGGATATACTTGAAAAATTTTTAGTACCACAGATCGATGAAAATTACCGAGACAGGATGGGTTACTACCAGCAAGACAGTGCACCACCTCCTTTCGTCACGGAAGTTCGAGGTATCCTCAATACCGCTAACCAGGTCGATGGATTGGCCGTGAACGACCAGTCGCATTGCCACCTCTCTCCCCAGACTTCTCAACGCTGGATTTTTGTCTCTGGTGTTTTATTAAAAGCCGTGTGTATGGCCCTCCCCTACCAAAATATTTAGCTCACCTGAAAAATCCAATCGACGCTGCAGTTACACAAGTTGCTCCAGATCTGCAGCAACGAGTGTGGGAAGGAACTGATTACAGGCGGCATGTTGGTCGCATCACAGATTGGAGTCACATCGGACCAAAATGACACTTGACGCTTTTATGTGAAATCTGAGTTTGTTTGGTACAAAATGACACATCTACCGATCCTGTAAGTTATCTAAAAACAAATTCTGTTTCATTCCAATGTCTTAGAATGAAGAATGTAATTTTCTTGTTATCTACTAAACAAAATGGTGTAATTGGGTTAGGAACACTCTTGCGCTGGATGTTAAGAGAGAAAAATAGCAAGATCTATCTCAGGAGTGTGAGAAGAGTGGACTGCTTCTAGAAGAGCAGGACGAAAGTTTGGTCACGTGTACCGCAGTGGGTAAAGAGTTCACAGACGTAGTAACAATGTGATTCTGGTCCCTTTAGAGGGACATCGCTCATTATCCTTGCTAGTACTCGTGCTTGCACCAGAAAGGTCGTACCTGCAAGTCGATCTACAATGCTGACCCCTTGACGAGTTGTTAAGTAGTCCCGTTGTCCACAATGCCAGTAAATGGAATCGTCGCAAGTAGAATTCTCATGTCAATAGCTATTTTAATGCCAGCCGGAGTGGCCGAGCAGTTCTAGGCGCTACAGTCTCGAACAGCGCGACCGCTACGGTCGCAGGTTCGAATCCTGCCTTGGGCATGGATGTGTGTGATACCCTTAGGTTAGTTAGGTTTAAGTAGATCTAAGTTCTAGGGGACTGATGACCTCAGAAGTTGTCCCATAGGGCTCAGAGCCATTTGATCAATTTTGAGCTACTTTAATGATGTGATGTAATTACTAGTGAAGGCCAAGAAACGTCGTCAAAGAAGAAATTGTATGCAAGAACAACGAAGTACTGGAGTCCTTAGCAAATGACCGCGTTTACAGCTTACGATTTCCGACTTTCTCACATTTTATAAAATGAGGCACAAAAGCAACGGGAATAGCAGTCACAGCAGGAAAAGTGGCTTATACACTGTTCAGTACAGCGCATCATACAAATAAAATCGGGGCACAATAAAAAGAGTTTTCCAAGAAGAGATATTACATCAATCCACATGGAAATTTTTTTGCCTCCTGCGTAGCATGTTTTAACTAATTTTATATAATATTGACACGTCTGATTACAGGTATACATATAACACGCAGATAAATGAAAATGAGAAAATTTCAATTGAAAATGAAAGAAATAAGCAAACGGTTTATTACGTCAAAAGTTGAAGAAACGCTAGAACACATCAAACACCACGGAATGTTCAAAACATAAATTTATTTATTTATAGTACACAATATAAAGCACACATAGCTGTTTATCCTTTGTACACCCCCATACAGCTTGTAACATTTGGCGTATGTATGTATGTTTGCCTAATGTTGTCTCCACAGTGGAATTCTCACCCCTACAAATTATTAAAACGACCCCGCCATGACAAGCTACACGTAGGAACTTCCATAATACGAAATATCGTGTTGTGGCTGTACTTCACTTCAGTCCTGTTCCTATTGGGATGCTACTAGACTGAATCACAATTTCTTCTTCTTCACTTAACATATTGGGCAAATTGCCTGTTACAATATTCCATCTCTTGTATGGTCTTCCAACATTTCTTCTTCCAGTACATTTACAACTAAGAGCCTTTCCCGGGAATTTTCTCCTCCCCCATGGCCTACAAATTCCTTCCATTTTCGCCTATATTCCTTTATTTTTTCGTTTAGGTTATATATTCCTAAATCATTTCTTATATCTTCATTTCTTTTTCAACCTTTCCTTGTACATCCTCCCCTCTCTCATCCAACTGTCAACCTCGCCTGCCAGTGGGGTACCCTATCAAACAGATGAGGCTCTGATGTCCGAGTACTGGCGGTATAATCGTAACACTGAATACAGAGGAAATCCTGCAACATTATCACCCACTTGCGTTACGAGGTGTGGCTGGTAAAGCTCAGAGATGGTAATCCCATTACCAATCTTACCTGTAGTGGTTCAGTACCTCAATCAGAGACTTAATAAATGTAATTGCAGTACTCAGTCTAGCCTCTAATCACAGTTTGAAAACCATAAATGATTTTTCCTCAAAAACATGTAGAGTGTATAAAATTATATAAATATGAAGTACACAACGTCAGATTCGACATTGACAGAACATATGCTTGACATTCTTTAGACCACACCCCCTTTTATAAGATGGAAACAAAGTTAACTGTTTACTGATGAGCCATGAGAAACAAAAGGTGTGCTCCCTGACTGGCACTTTCAGAAAAAGCTCAGAAGACGAGAAAATGGAGCTCAACACTTCTAGTGTGAGTATTTCTCTATCCACTGAACCGAAGTGTGCATGTCACTTATTGTAGTACGAACAGCAGTTATTTTGCACCGATGATCTGCTCATAGAGTTGCTGGCTGCTTTGCAGATGATGTTCATGGCGTGTCTGTAATTCTCTGCGTACACAGTGGATGCAATATGCCGTCCGAAAACTTCTAAGGCTGAAATGACCTCAGTTCCAGACAGAACACGAGTCAAGATTTTTGTTTACCCATTATCCAGGAACGAAAATTCGACTCAGACGTTCTCCCGTAAAAAAGCACTTCAGTGAGAGTCAGACTCCACAGAAAGGTAAAGAATCGTCACTGGAATAAGCAGAATAACAACGCAGTTCACAGAGAAACGACTTAACGTACTCCTTGTGGCGAAATCAACAGTTCTCAAAATCTGACCGCCAGATGCCCCGCTATGGCTCTTGCCAGCGAAGACTCTAGGTCCATCCCGAGAAGGAAGTGTGTCTTCATGCCACACGCCTGCTACCTCCTGGACACCCAGCGTGTACATTTGTGGTCAGGCGATGAACCCAGTGGCCTTTACAAAAGCTTTACCACCCACTGAAAGGGTTATGAATCTGTCAGCCAATCGCCTGAAGCTCATACTCCTTTCAGAAGATTTTCTGGAAGTATCTATTTCCGCTCCTCCATCCTTAGCACTACACCAATCACATATGCGTCTCTGCTTTTTGGTGGGAAGTAAGCCCCAGCGCCTCCTGCGAGAAAATTTCTTGGAAGTCAACTAGCTACGATTGTTTGTCATCCTGCGTATTCCTTCACACTAAAAGGGATGTCTCTTCGTCTTGTTCCGCCCCCTACACTCTTTGTGGCCCACCGGACTGCAACTTCCCACCTGCACCATCTGCGCTGTGGGGATTCTGTGGCCTTCATCGTTGTACACCACCACCTCATCGCACTGCTTTCTCCCAAGACAGTAAACGTCTGCCCCTGGAAAACAAACTCTCTTCTCAGTGCCTCTTTAGCCAACAGCAGCTTCTGAGAAACACATTGCAGACGTCACCCTTTCTGCCAACACTCAGCTCTAATTAACTGCCAAACATGCAGTGCTACAGAAATTGTTAGAAGGTAGCGTGAGCCAGTATCAGCCAATGAAACGATTAATGAACCGATTGAGCTTTCCATATCAGACTTACAAACCATCAGCTATACCTTCACCTCGACAGCTGCCACTCATTAAATACCAAAATGTCCCTTCCAAACACCATAGCCACCCGAGGCTATCCCATCCGTAGTGACGAGTCGTCCCTCTCGAAATGTATCAAGGGCCTCACTGTGGCATTCACAGACCGCAATTAGTCTTTTTTTTTTTTTGAGTCATCAGTCTACATCCTCAATAATTTGTGGATGCATTCTAATGTCTGTCTTCCTCTACAGTTTTTGCCCTCTGCAGCTCCCTCTAGTACTATGAAAATCATTCCCTGACGTCGTAAGAGATGCCCTACCGTCCTGTCCCTTCTCCTTGTCAGTGGTTCCCACATATTCCTTTCCTGTCCGATTCTGCGCAGAACCTCCTCATTCCTTACGTTATCAGTCCACCTAATTTTCAACATTCCTCTGTAGCATCACATCTCAAATGCTTCGATTTTCTTCCGTTCCGGTTTTCCCACAGTTCATGTTTCACTACCGTACAATCCTGTGCTCTAAACGTATATTCTCATAAATTTCTTTCTCAAATTAAGACTTTTGTTTGATACTAGTAGACTTTTCTTGGCCAGAAATGCCCTTTTTGACAGTTCTAGTCTGCTTTTGATATCTTCTTTGCTCCGTCCGTCATTGGTTATTTTGCTGCCTAGGTAGTAGAATTCCTTAACTTCATCTACTTCGTGACTATCAATCCTGATGTTAAGTTTCTCACAGTTCTCATTTGTTCTCATTACTTTCGTCTTTCTTCGATTTGCTCTCAGTCCATATTCTGTACTCATTAGACTCTTCATTCCATTCAGTAGACCATGTAATTCTTCTTCACTTTCACTCAGGATAGCAATGTCATCAGAGAATCGCATCATTGATATATTTTCACCCGGCATTTTAATTCCACTCCTGAACCTTTGGCCGGCCGGAGTAGCCATGTGGTTCTAGGCGCTACAGTCTGGAGTCGAGCGACCGCTACGGTCGCAGGTTCGAATCCTGCCACGGGCATGGATGTGTGTGATGTCCGTAGGTTAGTTAGGTTTAATTAGTTCTAAGTTCTAGGCGACTGATGACTTCAGAAGTAAAGTCGCATAGTGCTCAGAGCCATTTGAACCTGAACTTTTCTATTATTTCCATCATTGTTTATTCGATGTACAGATCGAACAGTAGGGGCGAAAGGCTTACACCAATTTTAGTCCGAGCACTTCGTTCTTGTCGTCCACTCTTACTATTCCCTCTTGGCTCTTGTACATATTGTGTATTACCCGTCTCTCCCCATAGCTTACCCCTATTTCTCTCAGAATTTCGAACATCTTGCGCTATTTTACATTGCCGAACACTTCGTCCAGCTCGACAAATCCTATGAAAGTGTCTTGATTTTTCTTTAGTCTTGCTTCCATTATCAACAGCGACGTCAGAATTACCTCTCTGGTGCCTTTTGCTTTCCTAAAGCCAAACTGATCGTTATCTAAGACACCTTCTATTTTCTTTTTCAATCTTCTGCGTATTATTCTTGCACGCAGCTTGTAAGAGCTGTTACGCTGATTGTGCGATAATTCTCACATTATAGTGGTTTTTTTGCTTCTCCAATGATTTTAGAAATTCTGATGGAATGTTGTCTGTCCCTTCTGTCTTATTTGATCTTAAGTCCTCCAAAGCTTTCTTAAATTCTTATTGTAATACTGGATGCCCTGCCTCTTCTAAATCGACTCTTGTTTCTGCTTGTATCATATAAGACAAATCTTCCCTCTTGTATAGGCCTTCATTGTGGGGTTTCCAACTGCCCACTCTCCTCTGCATTTAACAGTGGAATTGCCGTTGCACTCTCAGTGTTACCACCTTTGCTTTTCATAATACCGAAGGTTTTTTTACTTTTCCTGTATACTGTGTCAGCCTTTCCGAAAATCATTTCTTATTCGATTTCTTCACATTTTTCATGCAGTCATTTCGTCTTAGCTTCCATGCACTTCGTATTTATCTCATTCATCAGCGACTTCTATTTCTGTATTGCTGGATTTCCCTGAACATTTTTGTACTGCCTTCTTTCATCGATCACCTGGAGTATTTCATCTGTTACTCATGGTTTCTTCTCATTTGCCGTCTTTGTACCTACGTTTTTATTTCCATCTTCTGTGATTGCCTGTTTTAGAGATGCCCATTCCTCTTCATGTGTAATAGCTACTGAGCTGTTCCTTATTGCTGTATCTATAGCCTTAGAAAGCTTCAAGCTTGTATCTTCATTCCTAAGTATCTCCGTATGTCACTTATTTGCGTATTGATTCTTCCGGACTAATCTCTTAAACCTGAGCCTACTCTTCATCAGCACTACATTGTGATCTGTGTCTGCTCCTTGGTACGCCTTACACTTCAGTGAATCTCTGTTTGACCGTGATGTAACGTAACTGAGACCTTCCCGCATCACCCGGCCTTTTGCAAGTATACCTCCTCCTGTTGTGATTCTTGAAAACAGTATTAGCTGTTACTAGTTGAAATTTATTACAGAGTTCAGTTAGTCTTTCTCCTCTCTCATTCCTTGTCTCAAGCCCATATTCTAGTGTAACCTCATCTTTTACTCCTTGCCCTACACCCGCATTCTAGTCCTCCATGACTATTTGATTTTCATCTCCCTTTACGTACTGTGTTACACTTTCAATATCCTCATATACTTTTTCTATCTCTTCGTCTTCAGCTTGCGACGTCAACATGTATACCTGAACTATCGTTTCAGTGTTGGTTTGCTGTCGATTCTGATAAGAATACTCGTATCACTGAACTGTCCACAGCAACACACTCTCATGCCCTATCTTCCTATTCATAACGAATCCTACACCTGTTATACCATTTTCTGCTGCGGTTGATATTACCCTATGCTCATCTGACCTGAAATCTCTGACTCTACTATATGGAGAAGAAGTAAAAACTTTGAGGTTCGCCGATGACATTGTAATTCTGTCAGAGACAGCAAAGGACTTGGAAGAGCAGTTGAACGGAATGGACAGTGTCTTGAAAGGAGGATATAAGATGAACATCAACAAAAGCAAAACGAGGATAATGGAATGTAGTCGAATTAAATCGGGTGATGCTGAGGGGATTAGATTAGGAAATGAGGCACTTAAAGTAGTAAAGGAGTTTTGCTATTTAGGGGGTAAAATAACTGATGATGGTCGAAGCAGAGAGGATATAAAATGTAGACTGGCAATGGCAAGGAAAGCGTTTCTGAAGAAGAGGAATTTGTTAACATCGAGTATAGATTTAAGTGTCAGGAAGTCGTTTCTGAAAGTATTTGTATGGAGTGTAGCCATGTATGGAAGTGAAACATGGACGATAACCAGTTTGGACAAGAAGAGAATAGAAGCTTTCGAAATGTGGTGCTACAGAAGAATGCTGAAGATAAGGTGGGTAGATCACGTAACTAATGAGGAGGTATTGAATAGAATTGGGGAGAAGAGAAGTTTGTGGCACAACTTGACTAGAAGAAGGGATCGGTTGGTAGGACATGTTTTGAGGCATCAAGGGATCACAAATTTAGCATTGGAGGGCAGCGTGGAGGGTAAAACTCGTAGAGGGAGACCAAGAGATGAATACACTAAGCAGGTTCAGAAGGATGTAGGTTGCAGTAGGTACTGGGAGATGAAGAAGCTTGCACAGGATAGAGTAGCATGGAGAGCTGCATCAAACCAGTCTCAGGACTGAAGACCACAACAACTATATCTAGATTGAGCTTTTGCATTTCTCTTTCCAGATTATCAATCTTCTGACATTAGACGCTCATACTCGTAGAACGTTGTCCTTTCTTTGGTTATTCGAGCTTTTTCTGATGATCACCTCCCACTAGGCAGTCCCCCCCCCAGAGATCCGAATGAAGGATTATTCCGGAATCTTTTGCCGATGGAGAGATCGTCATGACATTTTATCAGTTACAGGCCACCTGATCTGCAGATACATATTGCTGATTCTTCTGCCTTTAGAGGCAGTTTTCCAAACCAAGAACAAAAGAGCTCCCTGAAAATCTGTCCACTGCCCCATCCTCTTTGACAAGGCCGTTGGCAGAATGAGGGTGACTTATGCCAGAAGCCTTCGGCCGCCAATGCTGATTATTACTCAAAATTTATGCGGTGGCGGGTTTCGTACCCGGGGCGGACAACGTTCTGATTACCAGTCAATGACGCTATCTCATGGTCCGTGGGTACCGTCTTTGATTACCGTCCTAACCTTGTACAAAAAGCGATCTTTCCTGTGTTATCTCTCCAGTCACCAACCACCTCCTAAAGCCCCATTGTCCGGCTACAGAGAAGCATTCACCTTCCACCAGGGTTTCAACTATCTCTCTTCGTGCCGTGGAATGAGAAATGTCCAACCCACTATCCTTCCTACCCCTCCCACAGTGATATTCCGCCAACCACTGAATCTATACAATATCCTCCCCCATCCCTACAGAACCGCTGCTCCCAAAGCCTCACCTCATAGCTCATGTCCCTGTAATAGACCTACATGCAGGATCTATCCCATACATTCTCCCACCACCATCTCCTCCAATATAATCACAGACATCACGTATCCCACCAAAGGCATAGCTACCTGTGAAACCAGTTATGTGATCTACAAGCTAAGCTGCAACCACTGTGCTGCATTCTACATGGGCAAGACAACCAACAAGCTGTTTGCCCAAATGAGTGGCCACTGACAAACTGTGGTCAAGAAACAGGCCCTGTTGCTGAGCACACTGCCCAACACGACATTTTCCATTTCAACGGCTGCTTCACAGCCTGTGCCATCTGGAACCTTCCCATCAACACCATCTTTTCTGAACTGCACAGGTGGGAACTCTCTCCGCACATGTCTCACGTTCCCGTAACTCTCCTGGCCTCAACCTTCATTAGCCATTGTTCTTACCCATCTAGCCCCTTCCCTGTGCTCATTCCAGCACTACATAGCACTCTACTCCACCAAAGCACCCTCAGTCTTCTTACTTATGTCCTTTTGCACTGACTCCCCGCCACCTCTCCCTACCACTGTCCCACCGCCTAGCATCCCAACTGCACCTAGCTGCACTATCCTGTCTCCACCTCGTCCCTGTACACTCCCACAAGGAGTACTTTGCCATCCCTCACCCCTAACCAACTATCCCTCGCCTCCCTCCCCAGCTTCCTCCTCACCCCCATTGCCCGGTTGCCTCTCCCACAATGCACTTCTGTATGCAGTCTGACATCAGCCGCCAGTGACTATGGTGACATGTGTGTGAGTTGCATTTGCGTCAGTGTGTGTATGTGTGTATGTTGTCTGTTTTCGACGAAGGCCTTGTTGGCCAAAAGCTAACTTTCTGACAGTCTTTTTGTCTATTCTGTATCCTTTTAATAATACTGTTACATTCCGTTCTGGATTTGCCGTTGTTTGAAAACATACATAGAACTCAGAGGCCGTTAGGTCCCAAAACGAATATTGCCTACTTTGAAGTGTAACCTCCCCACAAAAATGTAAGACAATGATAATGAGGCAAGTGTAACCTCCCAGCTAGAAATATTAAAAAGTCAATGACAATAAAAATGTGCCAAATGTTAAGTCCCGCCAAAATTAAGGAATAATAATGGAGATTGATCATAAACCCACAATAATATTAATTAGATAATGAACCATGAACTGAATGTACCATCTGAACAGAAATAATTAAACCTGATAAATTTTATAAGGGCAGCAGCGCTGACTTTCGGCCCTGTGAAATAATGAAACCTGATAAATTTTATAAGGACAGCAGCGCTGACCTTCGGCCCTGTATTCTGAATAACAAAAGCAAAATTCTTACCTCAATAAAAACTGCATCTATATCTGCTCTTATCTATCGACACAGCTTCATGCAATGCTGGCGTATATTTAATTTTGATTCTTGGAGGAAATGCATAGGAAATATTCTTTAAATTGAAATGATTACTTTTCTTTAAAAGATTTACTTTACAAAAAATTATTATTGGGGCATTTTTTCTGAACATATTAAATTACAATTAACACATTACTAGATGTGCGCAATGCTGCTTCATTACCTACTACAACAATACTCATCGTCCACCACAATCCTGACCAGAGTCGCAAGAAGAGCACGCCGCCGACGCATGCCGACGTCTGCTACCGTATCCGACTGACTACTACTACTACAGACAGAGTACAACTGCTCCTGCCGACTCGCTACATGCAACTGTCGTCTCGCGCGGTCAGGCGCAGACTAACAACGATAAATAACTCTCTGGTCAGAGATTCTGTGATGCCTCGCCATCGCTAGTAATGAGTACATACGTGTTTCATAACCCTCCACTGGGGGGGGGGGGGGGCAAAAATTTGGCAGCGATGGTGAGTCATTTGGACTTGCCATGAGCAACAAATTTTTGTTAACTAACTAATTTTACAATCACAGAATATAGGTGTACAACATGAAGTAAATATAGTGCACATGCACCGAGTACAGAACATATCAGGTAATGACAAAATATATATACAATGAGTACAAAACAAATTAAGAAATGACATAAGTGCACATGCACTGTAGTTCAGAACATATCAGCAAATCAAAATTGTATATGCAATTAGTAGAAATCATGTTAACGAATGACAAAAATGCACACGCACTGTAGTTCAGAACATATTAGCAAAACAAAAAATGTATAGATCATGAATACAAATCATGTTAGCAAAAATGTCACAAGAATTAGGATAGGAAAGGGAAGGATTGCATCATGGTTGTAGCACTTTAGGTTGCACGCAGCTGCACTGAAAGTCCATATCTTTCTACAGAAGCACAACACCAAGTGAGACAATCTGAAGTTCTTTTCCCAGAAGTATTAATCAGCGTAGCCAAGACACTGAAATGTCGTAGTAATATTCCATGTTATCTTTTTGGCGGTACATTAGGTACACCAAAAAATGGGACCATAATAGCATCTCCATCGCTCACGGTGGTGGACAGCATGTCGTGTCAACACCACGTTCTTGCAAGGTACACCAACGTAGAATTAGTGCAAAAACCAAATATAGTGCTCCATGATCATGAGGATATACAGGACAAACGGATATTGCAGTAATTCCAGGTAATTAGGTCAGAAGGTGAAGGACATTAAGTCACATACTAGTCTTCATTGAGAATTACACTAATAGTTGGTGGCACTCATTGCCTAGTTATTGAACATTTCTGTACCATGTATGTAGTATTACAGAATAATGTTCATGAGTTGTTTTACAGAGAACATTGGCACTCATTGCCTAGTTATAAACCATCAGAAGTCATCATTGAAAACAGGAGCTAATAAATGACATAGTATTACAGAATAATGAACATAAATCGTTATACAGAGAACATTGGCACTCATTGCCTAATTATAAACCATCAGAGGTCATCATTGAAAACAGGAGGTAATAAATGACATATTATTACAGAATAATGTTCATGAGTCGTTTTACAGAGAACATTGGCACTCATTGCCTAATTATAAACAATCAGAAGTCATCATTGAAAACAGGAGCTAATAAATGACATAGTATTGCAGAATAATGTACATAAATCGTTTTACAGAGAACATTGGCACTCATTGCCTAATTATAAACCATCAGAAGCCATCATTGAAAACAGGAGCTAATAAATGACATAGTTTTGCAGAATAATATTCATGAGTCGTTTTACAGAGAACATTGGCACTCATTGCCTAATTATAAACCATCAGAAGTCATCATTGAAAACAGGAGCTAATAAATGACATAGTATTACAGCATAATGTACATAAATCGTTTTATAGAGCACATTGGCACTCATTGCCTAATTATAAACCATCAGAAGTCATCATTGCAAACAGGAGCTAATAAATGACATAGTATTACAGAATAATGTTCATCAGTCGTTTTACAGAGAACATTGGCACTCATTGCCTAATTATAAAGCATTTATATATATATATATATATATATATATATATATATATATATATATATATATATTAAGCAATGCATTGCGTTGGGTAATTACTGAAGAATGAAAATATTTGCTTTTGAGCTGTTGCTGCAAATGAAGATATGTAACGTCATTCGTCATGAGTCAGCTGTAGCAAGATTATGAAACAAGTAGAGTATATGTAATCACATTCATAAATGACATAGGTTTAATGAACAACTGCTTATAGCACATTAATTTCATAAATAATTTCTCCTGCAAAATACGAAAATGGATTATTAAACTGAAAGAAGAAACGCATTTTATGCTGAAAAGTAGTGAACTTCGAATTAACAGGTAGTGAAATGTGTATAAAAAAATGTGTTCCCTAGCTGTCCTTTCCAAAACCTTCAGTCATCATACTATGCAATATAACACATACTGTCAAAACGAACTGCAACAAATACTTAAATAACTACATAGCATCTCTTAATTAACAGCAAATATATAAACTTCATCATTATTTTCATCTGCAAAGAAAAACTTCATTATCCATATCACCATAACTCCATTAGTATCATCACCTGTAAAGAAAAACTTCATTACCCATAGTAGCATATTCTTCATCATTATTCATCACCATTCATTATCATCTGCAAAAAAAATCACTTCATTACTCATTACACAACTATTCCTTATTTCTAGCATATTTCATCACTATAACTAAGATGTGTAGTTCTGTCTGACAGCCTGCATCAATCGCCCTGTATTCTGAAAGAAAAAATTAGTTAAGACTGCTATTCTACGATGTGTATAGTATATTCTTGTTAATGCTTGTTAATCCTGATCCATTTACTCTTCCTCAAGAGGGTTTTTTTTTTTTTTTTTTTTTGCATCTTCTTTCGTTCATTCCAAAGGTGAAATTCCCATTTCTGTTTAATTTGTTTCTTTTACACGTTATTTCTTTCTGAAAATGATGAATAAGGATTAATGTCTTGCATTTAAATCATATACTCATGAAATAAAAACTGGTTTATAGTAACATAATGGAGCATACAGCATAGCATGACAGAAAACGTAATATGTCAAAAACATAGATAGTGTTCAGAGGCAAAAATGTACCCAGTGTATCACAATGAAGCAGCAAAAAAAAAAAAAAAAAGTAAAGTAGTCACGATGATGAGATATCATATGGCAAAATGTTAAAGTCAACTGGTGTTTGCTATATCTTAACTATTTCATAGTGCATACAAACTAAACAGGAAAACAATCGTACATACATAAAAAATGGAAAATATGCACGGTCTAATGTGTAACGACAACAAAAGCGACCTGCTAACCTTACCTTGCCGGGCACTTGCCAAGAAAAAATACGACAATCATCAGTAAGTATTCATGTGAATATAATTGCATAAGTGGTCATAAAAATTAGCAAATGGCATTACAGCATGTAAAATCATAAAGTATCTTCATTCAATAAAAGGTTTGATATTCGATATGTGGTGGTTTCCTTTGGTTTTTCTGGTTCTCAAAGTTTCGACATGTACAACATTGGGGTGAGGAATGCTGCGAATTCGATATGGACCTGCGTATAGAAGCTCAAATTTACTGCATTTACTCTTTCCTTTGTTGGATAAATAGTGTGTACGTACTAATATCTTCTGTCCAATGTGAAATTCACGGCGTGTACAAACCTGTTTTTGCTGTCTTCTCCGGCGCTCTGCGGCACGTTTGATGTTGTTCAGCGCAATGTCAATTATTTCATGGTGTCGTAGGCGACGAGATGTAGGAAAGTTTACTAATTCTTTAATTTTGTTAGGTGGTTCAACATTTTTCAGTATAACAGACGCAGATAGCATAGTGGATTCATTTGGTATGGAATTAATTACGTCTTGGAATGAGAGTATGTTTGTGTCCCAATCAATATGCCTTTTATGGCAGTATATTCTACACAGTTTACCAATTTCTTTCATTAATCGTTCACAAGGGTTCGAAGAAGCATGGTACCTGGATATATAGATCGGAGAAATGTTTCTAGCTCGTAACATACGTGTCCATATAGCAGATCGAATCTGTGATCCATTGTCGGAAATTACTTTCAACACATGCCCTACATGAAATAAAAAATGTTTTACAAATGCTTTCGAAACAGTTTTAGCAGTAGCTTTGCGTAACGGAGTGAAGGTAACAAATTTTGAAGTGAGTTCAACAGCGACAAAAATGTAGCAAAAACCTCCATTAGTTCTGGGAATCGGACCAAAAATGTCTACAGCGGCCATATGTCTCAATTTAACAGGTACAATGGGATGTAATGGAGGAATATGTGAAGTCATATCTGATTTAGCTTTCTGGCAGATTTTACATGACGCTAAAACTCGTCGAATACGTTTCTCCATGTTCGTAAAATAACAGTTCTGTCTCAGTATAAGAAAACATTTTCTGGCTCCGTAATGTGCGTAACTTAAATGAGTATACCAGATTAATTTGTTAACAAGTTCGTCAGGAATGCATAATAACCAATTGTTGCTGTCAGGATGAGAGCGGCGAAACAGAATGTCGTTGCGTACAGTGTAATGGTTTCTAATGGTAACATTATTCCTATCTTGCCAAAGGTGTTTAATCTCTTTCCATACGTTGTCTTTACTCTGCTCTTGTGCTATGTTTTGTAATGACGACGAAATGAAATTATCAAATGCAATTTGTTGAATGTACATGACGCTGAAATTTGCTTTGCAGAAGTTGGTTGCGATGTCTTGCTGATTGTTGCTGAGAGAACGAGATAGTGCATCTGCTACAACATTTTGTGTGCCGGGAATGTGAACAATTGTGAAATTAAATTCCTGCAAGTAAAGTTTCCATCTGCTTAATCTGCCGTGTGTGAATTTAGCCGAAAGTAAAAATTGTATCGCTCTGTGGTCTGTGTAAACGGTAGTATGTCTTCCATAAAGAAAATGTCGAAATCTCGTAAAAGCCCAAACAACACATAATGTTTCAAGTTCTGTAACAGAATAATTTCGTTCAGCAGGTGACAAAATGTGACTTGCAAATGCGATGTTTTTAATTACTGTAGAGTCATCTTCTTCAATTTCCTGAAAAATATGTATGCCTAAAGCGGTGTTAGAACTGTCGGTGGCAATAGAAAAATTTCTGGTAAGATCTGGGTGCGATAAAAGTGGTGCATTCAACAAAGCTTCTTTCAGGTTCACAAATTCAGAATGTGCTTGCTTATCCCAAGACCAAATAGTGTTTTTACCTGTCAATTGACATAATCTAGGGGTGTCTAAAACAGAGTAATGAATAAATTTACGAAAAAAGTTAATTAAACCCAAAAAGCTGCGTAGTTGTTTTTTCGTCGTAGGAACAGTAATGTCACGTAAAGCTTGAAGTTTTTCCGGGTCAGGCGTAATGCCCTCTGCTGAAATTACATGTCCAAGAAATTTTATAGAACTTTTACCAAAGTGCGATTTACTGAGATTTACTGTGAGTCCTTGTGCACGAAAAGTTTGCAACAGTTGTACTAGAATCAGATTGTGTTCAGACCATTTAGCTTCTACAATAAGAATGTCGTCTACGTACTTTGTGATTCTGTCTTTAAGTTCTGCCGGAAGTATCGTATTCAAACCGCGAATAAAAGCTGCAGAAGAAATAGTTAAACCGAATGGTAATTTACAAAATTGATAACAGTCACCAAAACAGAGAATTGCTGTGTACTTTCTGCAGTTCGGATGGAGCTGAATTTGCCAAAATCCCGATTTCAGATCTAATGTAGAATAAATAGCAGTACCGTGAAATTTCTGTAGAAGTTCTTCTAGTGTCTGTGGGCGATCTGTTTCATTAATAATAATGTCATTAATGTGACGCGAATCAAGTACGAGGCGAAGTGAACCATCCTTTTTCTTAACAATATGGAGCGGGTTTATGTACGGACTAACTGCCGGTTCAATAATTCCTTGGTCAAGCATAGCTTGCAATTCTTTCTTAACTTGTTCTCTGTGAATATATGGAATGGGATAATGCTTGGCTTTAAATGTGTCGTGCTGTTTGACTTGAAATTCATACATAAGACTGGACATAGTACCAGGAACGTTGTCAAAAACTGGAGTTTGCTGTAAAAGAATTTTGTGTAGTTGCGTGCGTTCGTCGTCTGTATTTGCACTGCTCTGTTTAACTTTATCAGAAATCATCTGTATAACGTCATAGTCGGCTTCGTCTTGAGTATTATAGTTGTGTACGTACGTATCTGTGAACAATGTGGAATTACAGTCTATGCTACGTGATACGGAAATGACCTCTATACAATTAATTGTTCGTTCTTCCGCAGATAATGAGTGCTGAAATTCTAAAGCCAGTTGTACATTTTCATCCCTTAACATTAAATATGAATTTTGAAAGTCAATAACTGCGTCGTGTTGTATCAGAAAATTCGTACCTAAAATAACGTCTGTTGTCAATAAGGGAACAATCCAAAAATTTGAGTGAAAAGTATGACCTGCAATACAAAATGATAAATGCGTCTGTAATTTAACATCTACTCCTTTACTCGATACTGCTCCTTTTACTTTCGTTTTGCCTAATGGTAATGTAGGGTAGGTATTCTCTTTGTTACACTCGTTGAAAGTTTCTTCATTTATAACTGAGATAGGTGATCCAGAATCGATTGCTGCTGAAAATTTCGATGATCCAATTTTAATTTCGATGACAGGGTGTGAAATGGTTTTCTGAACAACTGGTCTTTCCTGCAAAAGAGTGTCTCGAATGTCGTCAAAAGTAATATCATTTTCGTGAACAACATTCTGCGTGTCTGAAGTATTGCTTACGTTCCTGGAAGATGCAACCTGTGCTGTATCTAGTCAAATTCTATCTGACGTGTTATTATTTTCGGGGGGATGCTGTGGCATTTCGACTATTTGAACTGTTCTGTTATTTCTTCCAGACGTATTACGTTCTGGATGATACCTACTGTCTGGTTCATTCATGAGAATATGTTGTTGCTGATCATTTTGCTGCTGGTAAGACCGACTGCTATTAAACGTATGTTGATAATTGTGCTTATTGTTTTAACGTCTGTCGTGATAGTCATTTCTATACGGTGCATTACGATAGGAACTGAAATACTGTGTTTTCTGTACGTAGTTATTTCCTTGCTGCCGTGCGTTACTACTTGTTGGAGCTGAGACTATACGTGCACGCGGCGAAACATTAAAGCTTGGCTGACCTTGCACACTGCATTGTTGGTTAGGTATGCTAACCGGCTGGCTTTCATGCTGTTGCGGAGAAAAACCTCTATTGTTGCCAAAATGTGCTTGCTGTTGCTGATAATTTTGACGACACTGATAATTAAAATTTTGCCTGTTATTAAAGTTCTGGTGGTTGTCGTTCCTAAAGCGTCTATCACCTTTGCTATTGAAATTGCGTGGCTGATCGTAATTACTGTAAGTTTGTTGGCCTTGGTTGTTATATGAAAAATTTTTGTTTACAAAGGAATAATCCGATTGCTGCACTTCCAAAAGCTGTAACAGATCTCTGAATGCCGAAATGTTTTCCTTCTGCTGACCCATTAAAAGTGACACTCTTAATGACCGTGGTAATTTAGAAATGCATAATTGTATAAGTGCAGATTCACTGTATGGTTCACTTAAGTACTGATTTTGTTGGACCATGTACTCAAAAAATTGCGTGACACTGGGAAAATTTGAGTTTTCATAATTCGGTAAACTAATTAATTGATCCTTAACTCCGCGCTGTGTCGTCTTTGACCAGTATGCTGACAGAAAAGCATTCTGAAACTCTTCTACCGAATAGCATTGCCTCGCGATCGGTCTCATACGAGTTGCCGGTTCGCCTTCCAAAAAACTGCAAATAAATTCAAGTTTATGTGTTACAGGCCAAGTCGGTGGAAAAGCAAAGCTAAATTGTTGTATCCAATCCAGAGGGTGAATCTGTGTTCTGTCATTTTTAAATACTTTAAATTTTCTCACTGATAGAAAATGTTTGTAAACAAAATTATCGTCTCTGTATGTCGGAACAGGTTCAGGATTGTATGAGAATCTGTTTGTCTGTGACTGTTCGGAATCTAAGTTGTGTACTCTCTGTAAATTACCCAAATTATACACGCTGCCTGAATCTGACAAATGTTCGCAAAGTGGCGTCTGCTGTGATGTGTTAAACGCTGAAACATTTTTCATCTCTGTTACTTCTTGCTGTAAACTTGACAATTTTCTACGTAATGTATTATTAGACGAATCTATCCCACTGATCGTCTGCTGTAAATTTTGGAATTCAGGTGTTTGGTTAAACAAAATCGGTGCAGTATCGTCTGATTTGCTGTCATTATTACTTTCGATAACATCAATACGACTGGCCAATTCATCATATTTTTCAGTCAGTATTTTTACCTGATCATCGTTTTTAGTGTCAAAAGCATTAATTTGTTTTTGTATTTTACGTGTGGTTTCGTTCAATTTTTTAACGTCAGCTTTAATGACATCAGAATCCTGTGTTAGTTCTAATTGTTCGAGTCTGTCTGTCACTGTCTGAAAGTCTGCTGTGTGTGTGTCCGTTTTTGATTTAAGATCGGAAATTTCATCACGTAATTCTGTGTTCAACTGTTTGATGGTATTAATTTCGTCGGACACTGTAGCAATATTGTTGTCTACGTATGTTTTTGCTTTCGCAAACAATTTACGTTTTTCTTCCTGTCTCTGTGCAGTAATTGTTTCCATGACTTTTCGTTTTACTTTATTCTGTTCCTGTATAAATTTACGGAAACGCGTATCACTGTTTTGTAGGTGGTGATTAAAACGTTCGTCAATTTGACTATTCTGTTGGTCGAATTTCGCGTCTACTTTTGCATCCAGTGTGCGCGAAAGTTCTGCTGTCATTAATTTAAACTCGTCGCGTAACTGTGTTGCTTTTTCAGAGCATTGTTTACCGACTGCACTAATTTCGTCTCTAAGTGTTTCTGTTGTAGCTGTTTGCATATCCCTTAATTCTTGAGCAACAGACCTAATTTCTTCGCTACTTTTCCTAGCACAAGCCTCAATTTCCTCGCGTAACTGTTCTTTAGTATCGTGACATTGCGCGGCAACAGCTGTAATCTGTTCACTAAGCTGTCTGGAATTGTTGTCTAATTTTTCATTCAACTGTTTGGAATTGTTGTCTAATTTTTCATTAAGTTGTTTGGAATTGTTGTCTAGTTTTTCATTAATTTCATAAATAAGTTGTTTGTGATTGTAGTCTTGTCTTTCATCCGACTGTTTGGAATTGCTGTCTAATTTTTCACTAAGTTGTTTGAGATTGTTGTCTTGTTCTTCTGCAAACTGTTTGAAATTTTCATTAAGGTTGTCTTGTTTTTTATTATGTTCAATAATTTGTACCAACATTGCCACAATTTGATCTGAGCCAAAATTAGCTACTCTATTCTCAGTGCTGTTTGATGGCATACCTGCAATTGTCACGTTTTCTGTAACCATTTGGTTATTCTGTGGTACTTGAAAATGTTCGCCAATCGGATGTGCACTGTTAGTCACTACCTCGGAATTAAATAAATCCGACGCATTCTGATTACACTGTTCGTTTTCATTAAAAAATTCTGTCCGTTCGTCACGTAAATCCTGCAAACCGGGTGTGTTAAGCTGGGCAGCGCTCATTGCAACAGAACGCCCCGCGTCATCAATTGTCGTCAAATTAACAGAGGACACAAATGAATTCGTCTGTTCATCACTAGGATCAAAATCAACATTAATAATCCGCACACTCTGGTTATCTGTAAATTGAGTACTGTCATTAAGACACTGAGTGTCGCAAGTACTATCGGTGAAGTTATTTAAGTCGGTTATTTCACTCATTATACCTCGTGATGTACTATTAACAGTTTTTCGCGGCAATTTTACACAAATCACAATTATTCACAAATGAAACAAAGACAATGCAAAACCAACAAACACTATTACAATAAAAAGCAACAAATTGCCGATGATCTGTGGAAGAAAGAGTGACAAATTAGTAAATGCGTTGCGCCAAATGCTAATTACATTTAAGTAAATAAGAGCAGATATATGACTATTTCTCAGAAGATTCTCAAAGAAATACGATCCTGGGTCGGATGTCGCCAAGTGTAACCTCCCCGCAATATTTTTTAATAAATAAATTTGTGAAATGGAGGCAACCTTAAACTCCCCACAAAATATCGTTAAGGAATGACAGAAATAATTAAACCTGATAAATTCTATAAGGACAGCATCGCTGACCATCGGCCCTGTATTCTGAGTAACAAAAGCAAAATTCTTACCTCAATAAAAACTGCATCTATATCTGCTCTTATCTATTGACACAGTTTCGTGCAATGCTGCTCTATATATTTTTTTGATTCTTGCAAGGAATGCATAGGAAAAATACTTTAAATTAAAATGAATGCTTTTTCTTCAAAAGAGTGGAAAAATTCTTTAAATTGAAATGAATACTTTTTTTAAAAGAGTTACTTTATAAAAAAATTATTATTAGGGCACTTTTTGAACAAATTAATTACAATTAACATACATTACTAGATGTGCGCAATGCTGCTTCATTACCTTCTACAACAATACTCATCGTCCACCACAATCCTGACCAGAGTCGCAAGAAGAGCACGCCGCCGACGCATGCCGACGTCTGCTACCGTATCCGACTGACTACTACTACAGACAGAGTACAACTGCTCCTGCCGACTCGCTACATGCAACTGTCGTCTCGCGCGGTCAGACGCAGACTAACAACGATAAATAACTCTCTGGTCAGAGATTCTGTCATGGCTCGCCATCGCTGGTAATGAATACATACGTGTTTCAGAAGGACACAGGAAACTACTCGAAACTTCCTGGCACATTAAAACTGTGTGCCGAACCGAGACTCATTCAGGAAACTACTGACTTGGCTGTATTACATTAAACCAATGCGACCTCCCAAACGTTCCATGAACCACATATCCCGGCAACATCAATTTCCATGAATGTTGAAAGATCCATCAATAATCTTGGAGACGGCCGCTGTGGCCGAGCGGTTCTAAGCGCTTCAGTCTGGAACCGCGAGACCGCTACGGTCGCAGGTTCGAATCCTGCCTCGGGCATGGATGTGTGTGATGTCCTTAGGTTAGTTAGGTTTAAGTAGCTCTAAGTTCTAGGGGACTGATGACCTCAGATGTTAAGTCCCATAGAGCTCAGAGCCATTTGAACCAATAATCTTGGATAATTACGGGTCGCCACTGAGGGACATACAAATTTGAGCCTGAAAAATAGGCAGTCAAGCGGAAGAGCACGAAACTGTGGCATCTTAATCCTGTAAATATAGTACGATAGCAGCTTATTGGTGTTGAATTCCTGATAGTAAAAAAGAAAAAAAAAACAGCTATCTCGACTGCGATGAGGAAATGACGTCGTGTGCAGACGCAGGTTCTAGTTAGTCATAGCAGAAACTGACATGGCCAATGAACCGACCTGCTTTGCGATTTCTAGAAGATACTGGTAGATGGCGTAAGGGTTACATAGGGGCGTGGTATCTTATTTTTAGAAGGCTGGGTTTCGTTTTACGAATGAAATCTACACTGGAGTTAAATTATGCAATAACATCGGATGTTGCTTGTCGTTCGTAACATTAGTAACATTTTTAAGACAGTGGAAAAATCTTGGGTGATGTACTTAATATTTTAGCTTTCGTACAAACCCTGCTCATTAAATCTTAAAACTGATCAAAATATGAGTTTATTAACCGGCTTTCGTTCCAAGCTAAAATAGGAAAATAAATTTACTCAAAAAGTTGTAGTAATGCAAGGTGAATGAGAAACGAAAGTCAAAATACAGTGAACATGAGTTACTGCAATTGTTATTGTGAAGGGACTACTCGTAAAGGAGGGCATGAACATTCAAAATTCGAGAAACCGGCTCTGTCTGTTGTGGCGTAGCAAGACAGCCACGCCACTCGGAAGTAGCCGAAAGGCACGCGTTAAGCTCACGCAGATTGGCGTGAGCTCTGAAACAAGATACGTAATGAATGCTATAAAGAAAAGTACGTAGCTTCTGGAATACTTAACTTTAATCCATCATTTGTATACATCGTTCATGATGAGACATGCTTCATACGATAACTATCAATTGCTATGGCGCCTTGCTAGGTCGTAGCCATTGACTTAGCTGAAGGCTATTCTAACTATCTGCTCTGCCAAGGAGCGAGGCTTCGTCAGTGTAGTCGCTAGCAAAGTCGTCCGTACAACTGGGGCGAGTGCTAGTAAGTCTCTCGGGACCTGCCGAGTGGTGGCGCTCGGTCTGCGATCACTGACAGTGGCGACACGCGGGTCCGACATGTACTAATGGACCGCGGCCGATTTAAAGCTACCACCTAGCAAGTGTGGTGTCTGGCGGTGACACCACACTGTCTCTCAGCTCCAGCTGACCGTTCAGCTTCTGGTTTGATGTAGCCTTAGGGAGTGCATAATATGGATTTCTTCGAGAATACTGAGAGTATTGTACTTGCTTCCGTTATATAAGATCTTTAGGTTGGTTGTCGGTCGGATCCATAATGGTATGTCCGGTATCACGGAAATGACGTGATTGCGGATTTTGAGCCAGTCACGTACATTATGTTCTTTGAAACGGATACGAAAACTTCGCCGCGTTTGTCCAATATATCATTTTGTAGAGTCGGGTATCTCGGTCCTGTACAACCATTACGCCACGGTCCTATACAACTCGTACGCCCTCTACCAGCATGTAGCAGCACTTGCGCAGCAGGTCGGCCCACTGCACGTGTCAGTTTGTGCTATTTCTTAGTAGCTAGCAGCGGCTGCGTCTGCACACGATTTATAACTGTGTTTTTTGTATATGCTATCAGGAATTCAACACCGGTAAGCGGTTATCGCACTATATTTTCGAGGTTCTGATACTACAGTTTTATGTTCTTCCAGTTACCCGACCTATTCTTCAGGTCCAAATTAATATGTCCTTCAGTGACAACCTGTAATTATTTGAGATCATTGATGGATCTTTTAACACTTATGGGGTTTTATTTTGCCATGATGTGTGCCTTACAGAACGGTGGGAAATAGTACAGGTTTAATGGCTTCATGTAATCCAGCCAAGTGAGTGCTTTCCGATCGCCTTCATAGAAGGCACTATTAGTTTTTGGGCCTAATAGCCTCTAATTCGTATGTATATTGTCGTGGATTAACCTGAAAGTGTGAAGGTGCGAATTATTATTGCGGAACCGGTTGTAGCTTTATCCCATAATAAATGAGAATTAGCAGTTAAAAGCGGAAAAGGTCTGTTAACTACGTACCGATTAAGCTGCGATTGACATCACAGAAAGCTGTTTAAGAAGAATAACTGTTTAATTGCCTCATCTGGGGTGTAATCATGTTTTCGTGGAGCCTTAGAGAGCAATACGTCGGACTGAAGAACATTCCTAGGTTCCTTCCATGACAATGATTCTTGAAACTTCTTACAAAGACTTCGCGAAATAGTTGACTGTCTTTAAGCATACCAAGCAAAATTTCTTCAGTCGTGTAAGAGTTACGTACGCGCCATCATCGTCTTCTTCCAGGGATTAGGTATTGTAGTCACCTGTTACGGTCTCTGTTATCCATTCATCCATGTCTTACGAGATCTAACTATTTCTCTCTTTCCATTCGTCTCATAGTTCACTATCTTTTTAGGCAGTCTGTTTTCTGACATGCTATCAACATGACACTTCCATTTCATTACAGTCTCTTCTATCTTGCCAGTAACTGAAAAGATTTTTAAATCTGTTATTATCGTTTCATGTCTCCTTTTATTTATGCATCTTACATATTTCAAGAACTTCATCTCCGCTGCCTGTATACGCGATTTCTCCATGTATTCTACCGTCCATGATTCGGAACCATATACAAGAGTGTGTACAGCCATAAATTTATACAATTTCATTTGTGTTTCTTTCTTGTCATTCTTCACAAAGTTCTTTCGATGTATCCACAGTTGGCTTGATATTTATTACTCATCTTCTCAACGTCTTTTTCGTAGTTAAAAATAATATCACATCATAGATAACTGAAACGGAATACTTCTCTTAAAATTCTCTCATTTATTATTATTATCAATCTGACTGGAATTTTTTTCCTTTGAAACGCATTATCTTTGTCATATTTGCAGATATAGTTGTAATATATCCAGTTTTCGCTCAATCTATATACAGCTCTTTGTAAATTATCTTCTATTTCCTGTATAATTATCTGGTAATCAGCTCATAACAGAGTATTTAGTGCCGTGGTAGGTTCTATTTTAATTCCCAACTATATTTCATCTTTCCACTTCATAAATAAGTCGTCAGGACATACAATATTTATCAAAAGTATCTGGACATATCAACCACCTTAGTAGTCATTAGACATCGTGAGAGACTAGAATGGGGCGCTCCGTGGAACTCACGGACTTTGAACTTGGTTAGGTGATTGGGTGTCACTTGTGTCGTACGTCTGTACGCGAGATTTCCACACTCCTCAACATTACCAGGTTCGATTTGATAGTGAAGTGGAAAAGTGAAGGAACACGTACAGCACAAAAGCGTAGAGGCCGACTTCATCTGTTGACTGACAGAGACTGCCGACAGTTGAAGAGGGTAGTAATGTGTAATAGGCAGACATCTATGATGACCATAACACAGGAATTCCAAACTGCATCAGGATCCACTGCAAGTACTATGACAGTTAGGCGGGTGGTGAGAAAACTTGGATTTCATGGTCGAGGGGCTGCTCATAAGCCACACATCACGCCGGTAAATGCTAAACGACGCCTCGCTTGGTGTAAGGAGCGTAAACATTAGACGACTGAACAGTGGTAAAACGTTGTGTGGAGTACGCTATACAATGTGGCGATCCGATAGCAGGGTGTGGGTATGACGAATTCCCGGTGAACGCCCTCTGACAGCGCGTGTAGTGCCAACAGTAAAATTCGGAGGCTGTGGTGTTATGATGTGGCAGTGTTTTTCATGCAGGGTGTTTGCACCCCTTGTTGTTTTGCGTGGCACTATCACAGCACAAGCCAACGCTGATGTTTTAAGCACCTTCTTGTTTCCCACTGTTGAAGAGCATTTCGGGTATGGCGATTGCATCTTTCAACACGATCGAGAATATGTTCATAATGCACGGCCTGTGGCGGAGTGGTTACACGACAATAACATTCCTGTGATGGACTGGCCTACACAGAGTCTTACCCTGAATCCTACAGAATACCTTTGGGATGTTTTGGATCGCCGACTTCGTGCCAGGCCTCACTGACCGACATCGATACTTCTCCTCAGTGCAGCACTCCCTAAAGAATGGGCTGCCATTCCCCAATAAACCTTCCAGCGTGTAATTGAACGTATGCCTGCGAGAGTGGAAGCTGTCATCAAGGCTAAGGGTGGGCCAACACCATACTGAATTACAATATTACCGATGACGGGCGCGACGAATTTGTACGTCATTTTCAGTCAGGTGTCCAGATACTTTTGGTCACATAGTGTAAAGTAAATAAAGTTGGTGATAGACTGCACCGTTGTCGAACACCTTGATTTATTAAAATTTCATGTGCCACTTCCGAACCTGAAGTTCTAATTACATTTGTGTTTGCATATAGACTCTTTATGGTATTGATAAGATGTTTTGCAAAATCTTTTACTTCCAATATTGTAGGCAAAAAAACACTTTTTACCATATCAAAGGCTTTCTCCTAATCAGTCTGCACTTTTGCAGTATCCTACCGATGGAGTGAAGTTTGCCATCTACCTTGTCTAAGACTGAACCTGTGTGACGAAATTCTCACAAACCGTTTCACTTAGGTGTTTCTCGACTGATTCCACGTGAGACTCATTGATAATGTAGTCAATAGGCACTATATTTTCCGTTTTGTTCAAAATGGTTCAGATGGCTCTGAGCACTGAGACTTAACTTCTGAGGTCATCAGTCCCCTGGAACTTAGCTTAAACCTAACTAACCTAAGGGCAGCACACACATCCATGCCCAAAGCAGGATCCGAACCTGCGACTGTAGCGGTCGCGCAGTTCTAGACTGTAGCGCCTAGAACCACTCGGCCACCCCGGCTGGCTTCCGTTTTGTGACTTGTACAGTTTTTATTCTTGAACATTGAGAGCAAACAGCCATATTTTGTATCACTTTGAGCTCTTATCAAGACTGATAACTGTGTGACCTGCGGAGTGTTCGAGCTTACTATTAGTACTGACTGACAGTTGATTCATATACAAAATGAAGGGAGAGTCTCATCACACTTCCCTCAGGCAAGCCTGAGCTTATTTATGCATCTAAGATAAAATAGTGTCCTCCCTATTAAGAAATCCTTAGGCAACGCATAAATTCTGATTGATATCCATCCGATAGCGTGCGCGTCCACCTCATTATCGTGATACAAACCTTTCAGGTCGTCATAAGAGCGAAGCACGATTTGTCTTTTTCATGATCCATCTTTTGTATTCAATGCTAGATGGCATGGAGGATGTCATTCTGTAAGAGATACTTAACTACGTTTCAGCCCAGATTATTTTGTAATATTCTATTTCAGATGAACGTCACTGCTGCCTAACAAGAACGCCTTTCTTGCTGCTCTTATTACTTTTAGTTGGTATCCAATTACACCGTCATCATTGTGTTCTTGTTTATTATAATAGTGTGTCTCGCGCAACTCTTACCTGTGCGCAGAGACTTTATTGTCGTTCATTTTCCAATGGGCATTTCTGCCGGTACTCCAAGCAGGTAGCTTGTCGTCTCGACCGTCGTGTAGCGCTTAACACATAAAGAGAATAACTTGTCCGCCTACTTCACTGAATTAATAGCACTTAATAGACATCAGATGGAGCAGTAATAATGTTCATTTACTGCGTTGATGGTATTTCAGTAGCTTATAACATAGCACTTTTTATGCAGTGATTTGCATTAGTGTGTCATGTACTTATGTCTGCTGTAAGATAAATTACGATGTATGCCTTACATCTGAAAACCTATTTGATTACTGATATCTGTCCGCACAAGAAGTGAAAAGTAGTAGTACTGTGAAAGCTATCAGGAAGTTCTTTTTTTGAAGAAATATGCGCTGACGTAAGTAACTGCGCTTACAGATTGGTAGAATTTCCTTACATGCGTCTTTCCACTACTGTGACGTGTTCAGAGCTGAAACTATTCACACTACCTTCGGAGATAGACAAACATTTCTTGTGCATTTCCACTGTCTGTACGTACATTCATCTATGTACCGGGTGATCAAAAAGTCAGTATAAAATTGAAAACTTAATAAACCACGGAATAATGTAGATAGAGAGGTAAAATTTGACACACATGCTTGGAATGATATGGGGTTTTATTAGAACAAAAAAACTCATATTGCTAGACGCGTGAAAGATCTCTTGCGCGCGTCGTTTGGTGATGATCGTGTGCTCAGCCGCCACTTCCGTCATGCTTAGCCTCCCAGGCCTCAGTCTGTGCGATTATTGGCTTTCGGGTTACCTGAAGTCGCAAGTGTATCGTGATCGACCGTCATCTCTAGGGATGCTGAAAGACAACATCCGGCGCCAGTGCCTCCCCATAACTCCGGACATGCTTTACAGTGCTGTTCACAACATTATTCCTCGACTACAGCTATTGTTGAGGAATGATGGTGGACATATTGAACAGTTCCTGCAAGAACATCATCTTTGCTTTGTCTTACTTTGTTATGCTAATTATTGCTATTCTGATCAGATGAAACGCCATCTGTCGGACATTTCTTGAACGTTTGTGTTTTTTAGGTTCTAATAAACCCCATGTCATTCCAAGCATGTGTGACAATTTGTACATCTGCATTATTCCGTGATTTATTCAGTTTTCAAATTTATACTGACTTTTTGATCACCCGGTCGATTGAATTACAAAATTAAATTAAATGGCTCTGTGCACTATGGGACTTAACTTCTGAGGTCATCAGTCCCCTAGAACTTAGAACTACTTAAACCTAACCAACCTAAGGACATCACACATATCCATGCTCGACGCAGGATTCGAACCTGCGACGGGGACGGTCGCACGGCTCCAGACTGTAGCGCCTAGAACCGCCCGGCCACTCGGGCCGGCCATTGAATTATAGGCAACTGCTTTGTTGGAGAGAGAACATTCGTATCGCCACAGAGAATGCAAGAGCTACGCGTATCACGTAGTCAGACCTACTACTCGTACTAGCCGTCAGGTTTGTGGACGTGGTGAGTTGATGGTAATCAAGAATGCCTTTAAAGTGACAAAGACGCAATTATCAACATCGCACTGAGTTTTAACGAGGTCGTGTAATAGTGCTAACAGAATCGGTTCAAAAATGGCTCTGAGGACTATGGGACTTAACATCGATGGTCATCAGTCCCCTAGAACTTAGAAATACTTAAACCTAAGTAACCTAAGGACATCACACACATCCATGCCCGAGGCAGGACTCGAACCTGCGACCGTAACAGCCTCGTGGTTCCGGACTGAAGCGCTTAGAACCGTTCGGCCACAGAGGCTGGCACAACAGTGGTATATGGGCGAGCGTTGCCCTGTTGCAAAACACGCCCTGGAGTGCTGTTCGTGAATGGCAGCACAACAGGTCGAATCACCACACTGACGTACAGATTTGCAGTCAGGGTGCATGGGTTAACCACGAGAGTGCTCCTGCTGTCATATGAAATTGTACCTCAGACCGTAACTCCAGATGCACAGGGTAGTCCATTGATAGTGACCGGGCGAAATATCTCACTAAATAAGCATCAAACGAAAATACTACAAAGAACGAAACTCGTCTATCTTGAAGGGGGAAAGCAGATGGCGCTATAGTTGGCCCGCTAGATGGCGCTTCCGTAGGTCAAACGGATATCAACCGCGTTTTTTAAAATAGGAACTCCATTTTTTTATTACATATTCGTGTAGTACGTAAAGAAATATGAATGTTTTAGTTGGACCACTTTTTTCGCTTTGTGATAGATGGCGCTGTAATAGTCACAAACGTATAAGTACGTTGTATCACGTAACATTCCGCCAGTGCGGACGGTATTTGCTTCGTGATATATTACCCGAGTGAAAATGGACCGATTACAAATTGCGGAAAGGTCGATATCCTGTGATGTATGGTTATTGTGATCAAAACGCCCAACGGGCAGCTATGTATGCTGCTCGATATCCTGGACGACATCATCCAAGTGTCCGGACAGTTCGCCGGATAGTTGCGTTAATTATGGAAACAGGAAGTGTTCAGCCACGTGTGAAACGTCAACCACGACCTGCAACAAATAATGATGCCCAAGTAGGTGTTTTAGCTGCTGTCGCGGTTAATCCACACATCGGTAGCAAACAAATTGCGTGAGAATCGGGAATCTCAATAACGTCGGTGTTGAGAATGCTACATCAACATCGATTGCACCCCTGTCATATTTCTATGCACCAGGAACTGCATGGTGACGACTTTGAACATCGTGTACAGTTCTGCCACTGCACAAGAGAAATTACGGGACGATGACAGATTTCGTGCACGCTTTCTATTTATCGACGAAGCGTCATTCAGCAACAGCGGTAACGTAAACCGACATAATACGCACTATTGGGCAACGGAAAATCCGCGATGGCTGCGACAAGTGGGACATCAGCGACCTTCGCGGGTTATAGTATGGTGCGGCAATATGGGAGGAAGGATAATTGACCCCCATTTTATCGATGGCAATCTAAATGGTGCAATGTATGCTGATTTCCTACGTAATGTTCTACCGATATTACTACAAGATGTTTCACTGGATGACAGAATGGCGATGTACTTCCAACACGATGGATGTCCGGCACATAGCTCGCGTGCGGTTGAAGCGGTATTGAATAGCATATTTCATGACAGGTGGATTGGTCGTCGAAGCACCATACCATGGCCCGCACGTTCACCGGATCTGACATCCCTGGATTTCTTTCTGTGGGGAAAGTTGAAGGATATGTGCTATAGTGATCCACTGACAGCACCTGACAACAAGCGTCAGCGTATTGTCAATGTATGTCGAACATTACGGAGGGCAAACTACTCGCTGTTGAGAGGGATGTCGTTACACGTATTGCCAAATGCATTGAGGTTGACGGACATCATTTTGAGCATTTATTGCATTAATGTGGTATTTACAGGTAATCACGCTATAACAGCATGCGTTCTCAGAAATGATAAGTTCACAAATGTACATGTATCACATTGCAACAACCGAAGGAAAATGTTCAAACGTACCTACGTTCTGTATTTTAATTTTAAAAACCTACCTGTTACCAACTGTTCGTCTAAAATTGTGAGCCATATGTTTGTGACTATTACAGCACCATCTATGACAAAGCGAAAAAAGTGGTCCAACTATAACATTCATATTTCTTTACGTACTACACGAATATGTAATAAAAATGGGGGTTCCCTATTTAAAAAAACTCAGTTGATATCCGTTTGAGCCATGACAGCGCTATCTAGCGGGCCAATCATAGCGCTACCTTGTTTCCCCCTTCAAGCTAGACAATTTTCGTTCTTTGTAGTTTTTTCGTTTGGCGCTTATTTCGTGACATATTTGGTCCGGTCACGACCAATGGACCACCCTGTAGATCCAGTGTTTCTAGATATCAGTCAGGTTGGTTGCAGGCCCTGAAATGGTCTCCTCCTGATGAGTGGCCGTAATTGGCAACGATGCAGTACCAGCTTTCATCATAAAACACGACAGACCTCCACGCTGACCTCCAGTGACATCACGAAAGTCGCAAATGGTGGCGGTTTGGAATCAGTGGAATGCAGGCTAAACGGTGTCTGGCTCGGAGTTGTTCTTGAAGTAACCGACTCGCAACCATTGATTGTGTCAGTGTGGTGCCAACTGCTGCTCAAACTGCTGCCGCAGATGCAGTGCGACGCGTCAAAGCCATACGGCGAAAACGATGGTCTTCCCTCTCGGTAGTGCCACGTGGCCGTCCGGAGCAACCGTTCATTCTCGTGACTCCTGCTGCCATCAGTCACGTACAGTGGCTTCGTTCCTGCAAAGACTCCCTGCAGTTTAGCAGAAGGAACATTCCGATTCTGGTTCGATTCCCGGCGGGGTCAGGGATTTTCTCTGTCTCGTGATGACTGGGTGTTGTGTGATGTCCTTAGGTTAGTTAGGTTTAAGTAGTTCTATGTCTAGGGGACTGATGACCTCAGCTGTTAAGTCCCACAGTGCTTAGAGCCATTTGAACCGCTGTTGTAACCTAACCTGCTCAACATAGTGACGAAATGTTGTCTTGGCCCACTCGATCATCAGATCTCGAATCGAGCACATATGCGACATCGTCGGACTATAACTCCAGCGTCATTCACGATCAGCATTAACCATTCCTGTATTGAGCTAACAAGGGCAACAGGTATGGAACTCAATGCCACAAACTCACTGCCGGCACCTGTACAACACAACCCATGAACTTCTGCATGATAGCGTTCAACATTCTTGTGGTTGCACCAGTTATTAATATGCCATCATTTCATATTTGCAATGGTTTATTTGGCCCTTACATTAACCTGTGAACCTGAAATGCATGCTACCTAGACAAATATCTTCCCGAAATTTCATTACTCTAAAGTACTTACTTTCGGTGTTGTGTTTTTTTTCTGTCAGTGTACTTACGATCACAAATATACTAGACGAAGTGAAGGGATCCTGTTTGGTTCAAATGGCTCTCAGCACTATGGGACTTAACATCTGTGGTCATCAGTCCCCTAGAACAGAACTACTTAAACCTAACCAACCAAAGGACATCACACACATCCATGCCCGAGGCAGGATTCGAACCTGTGACCGTAGCGGTCACGCGGTTCCAGACTGATGCGCCTAGAACCGGCCGGCCGGATCCTGTTTTCATTAAAATAAAATAACTCAAGATATGCGAAACAGGGAGGACATAAGAAACAGATTAATGTGGGCAAAGAGGGCAACCCTTGCTAAAATAAGTCTACTACTATCACGGCCTTAGGTTTCTTCTGAGAATATACGTTTGGAGGTCAGCATTATATAGCAGGAAAATAAGAGGATCGAAACTTTTGGGATGTGGTGCTACAGGAATCTGCTGAAAATTATGTGAACTGATAGCATAAGTGATGAGGAGGTTCTCCGCTGAATGGGCGAGGAAAGAATAACAGTGAGTAAAACGAAGAGCAGGGTGATGGTATGTCTGTTAAGGCATCGAGGAATAACTTACATGGTACTAGAGGAAGCTGTGAAGGTAAAAATTACCAGGATTTACAGTGATTCTAATACATACAACAAATAAATGAGTAGATTAGAATTATATTAGTACCGTCAGCTGCGCACGGGCGTTGATACAGATCAACGGGGACAGGTGAAAATGTGTACCCCGACCGGGACTCGAACCAGGGCTCTCCTGCTTACATGGAAGACGCTCTATCCATCTTAGCCACGGAGAGCACAGATGATAGTGCGACTGCAGGGACTATCTCGCGCACGCCTCCCGTGAGACTCACATTCTCATCTTGTATGTCCACACACTCATTACTCGTGGAAAACATTCTTCCAAGTCCAATAAGAGTTCGGGGAATAAGTGTGCATCCGCACAGAAGAGGAAGGTCATGGCCGGTGTCGCCAGAACTATATACTTATATGGATATGTCTGTTCTTTCGGACATGTTCTGGAGATACCGGCCATGACCTTCTTCTTCTGTGCGGATGCACACATATTCCACAAAGTCTTACAGGACTTGGAAGAATGTCTTCCACGAGTAATGAGTGTGTTGGGGTGGGACACTACGAATGTAGTGTGTGGACATACAAGGTGAGAATGTGAGTCTCGCGGGAGGCGAGCGCAAGATAGTCCCTGCAGTCGCACTATTATCTGTACCCTCCGTGACTCAGATGGGTGGAGCATCTGCCAAGTAAGCAGCAGGAGATCCCGAGTTCGAGTCCCGGTCGGGGCACACATTTTCGCCTGTCCCCGTTGATCTATATCAACGCCCGTTCGCAGCCGACGATATTAATATAATTCCAATTTCCTTCTAGACGGCTGCTGGTCATCAATTGTGTGTTCTTTCGGACATGTCCGAAAGAACAGACATCGTATCCATATAAGAAATGAGTAAGTTACATGTAACTGCTACTCTGAGATAAAGATCTTATCACAGAGCGAGCTGTCGTCACGGAATGCAAGAAGTCAATCAGACGGCTGGTGACACAAAATAATTAATCATACGGTGCCCATAAACAGGACAGGTCAAAGTGGAGGAAGTTCAAATTTGACCGTAAGAACGACGAGAAGAAATGGCGAAGATGATGATTGTGTTTATAACAAATAAATGGTATCAGCTAGCAGGGCACCTGCTCGGATCCTTCCGCAGCATACCGAGCCACGTCACCGGTGGCTGCCAGCCACTGCCAGTGGAGCTGTGACGTCGCCGAGTCGTGCGGCTGCGCGACCTTCCAAGGCTGCGCCTCCGTGGGGGGCCGGCGAGGCGCGCCTCTGCTCGCCACAGCACAACACGGCGCACCACACCCGCATTCCGGCACAGGCGCTCCCAGGCAGCTGACGCAGGAGGCCACGCGCCCCAGGCAACTTGCAGCGTGAGCTATGCAAACATCCGAGAGTACAACGCGTTTTCAAAATACACTACTGGCCATTAAAATTGCTACACCATGAAGATGACATGCTACAGACGCGAAATTTAACCGACAGGAAGAAGATGCTGTGACATGCTACTGATTAGCTTTTCAGAGCATTCACACAAGGCTGGCGCCGGTGGCGACACCTACAACGTGCTGACATGAGGAAAGTTTCCAACCGACTTCTAATACACAAACAACAGTTGACCGGCGTTGCCTGGTGAAACGTTGTTGTGATGCCTCGTGTAAGGAGGAGAAATGCGTACCATCACGTTTCCGCCTTTGATAAAGGTCGGATTGTAGCCTATCGCGATTGCGGTTTATCGTATCGGGACATTGCTGCTCGCGTTGGTCGAGATCCAATGACTGTTAGCCGAATATGGAATCCGTGGGTTCAGGAGGGTAATACGGAACGCCGTGCTGGATCCCAGCGGCCTCGTATCACTTGCAGACGAGATGACAGGCATCTTATCCACATGGCTGTAACGGATCGTGCAGCCAAGTCTCGATCCCTGAGTCAAGAGATGGGGATCTTTGCAAGACAACAAACATCTGCACCAACAGTCGACGACGTTTGCAGCAGCACGGACTATCAGCTCGCAGACCATGGCTGCGGTTAACCTTGACGCTGAATCATAGACAGGAGCGCCTGCGATGGTGTACTCAACGACGAATCTGCATGCACGAATGGCAAAACGTCATTTTTTCGGATGAATCCAGGTTCTGTTTACAGCATCATGATGGTCGCATCCGTGTTTGGCGACATCGCGGTGAACGCACATTGGAAGCGTGTATTCGTCATCGCCATACTGGTGTATCACCCGGCGTGATGGTATGGGGTGCCTTTGGTTACACGTCTCCGTCACCTCTTGTTCGCAATGACGGCACTTTGAACAGTGGACGTTACATTTCAGATGTGTTACGACCCGTGGCTCTACCCTTCATTCGATCCCTGCGGAACCCTACATTGCCGGCCGAAGTGGCCGTGCGGTTAAAGGCGCTGCAGTCTGGAACCGCAAGACCGCTACGGTCGCAGGTTCGAATCCTGCCTCGGGCATGGATGTTTGTGATGTCCTTAGGTTAGTTAGGTTTAACTAGTTCTAAGTTCTAGGGGACTAATGGCCTCAGCAGTTGAGTCCCATAGTGCTCAGAGCCATTTGAACCATTTTTTGAACCCTACATTAAAGCACGATAATGCACGACCGCATGTTGCATGTCCTGTACGGCCCTTTCTGGATAGAGAAAATGTTCGACTGCTGCCCTGGCCAGCACATTCTCCAGATCTCTCACCAATTGAAAACGTCTGGTCAATGGTGGCCGAGCAACTGGCTCGTCACAATTCGCCAGTCACTACTCTTGATTAAGTGTGGTATCGTGTTGAAGCTGCATGGGCAGCTGTACCTGTACACGCCATCCAAGCTCTATTTGACTTAATGCCGAGGCGCATCAAGGCCGTTATTATGGCCAGAGGTGGTTGTTCTGGGCACTGACTTCTCAGGATTTATGCGCTACTGACTTCTCAGGATCTATGCACCCAAATTGCGTGAAAATGTAATCACATGTCAGTTCTAGTATAATATATTTGTCCATTGAATACCCGTTTATCATCTGCATTTCTTCTTGGTGTAGCAATTTTAATGGCCAGTAGTGTACAAGGGGAACTTTTTTTTTTCGCTGTGGCATCCGCGTACAAAATTTTCTCGGTGTTCAGGTCGCATCAAATCAGAGTTAAAATTAGAGCTTTCGAAGATCAGCACTATATTCTCTGTCAGGAGACGGGCGAGACTGTCTGCTGGGGGCGGAGTCTGTCTGGCGTTCAAGCTTATCATTCGTCGGATGATGTTGCTTGGAATTCTAACTGATACTGGCAGTGACGTCACCTGTAGAGCGGGGTTCACATGCGCAAATGCAGAAAATCGGCAACTGTGCGGTTTGCCTTCCTCACCGGGCCGCGACTGAAAGGCGCAAGGGGAACGGAGACCATCCCTTAAGAATTATGGTTTTTGGTTGTGTTCATTCGAAAAGGTTCCGTCTCTAGTGCTCGCCTCCACGCATCACTCATACTATAACCTACGTATCTGTTAAAATTGTGAAAGGAGACGCGAATTTCTACCGCTTCTTTTATTACAGAATCGCAGTAGTCGGTCCGTGGGAGAGGACCTACGTATTCTCAAAGTTGATTTTGTGCCCTTCTGTTAAATCTGTGTCCCGCTATCATTGGTTTCTCAAAATTTCTACACTTGATGTGCGACTTACGTTCAGTGCAGCGCTTAGCTATGGTACGGATAGTGTGCCAGAAGTATTTATCACCACATTCACATAACAGTCTCCAGGCTGTCTTTCACTAGATGCAGTAAATCGTTAAGTTTCTGCGGTGGTCGGAATACAGGTGTAACACAGTATTTATGTAATACGCACCCCAATTTGCTTGAGGTTGTATGCTTCAGTAGGCTGGATGGATTTGCGCCTACGTTTGCCAGAAAATGCAGGTTTAGTTTGTTTAGATTTGTATCCGTTTTTCCTGAATAGGTTCTTAAGTGATTTCAGTTCAATTCCCATCTGGTCACGGTCTGAAATTATCAACGCTCTGTATAATGCAGTGCTCAAGACAGAATGCTTTTGATCTGGATGGTGGAAGCTGCGCTCGATTAAATAAAAGCCAATGTGAGACGATTTTGTGCACATAGAATGATCCAATCGTCCATTCAATTTGCGTTCAACCAAGACGTCAGAAAATGGAATGAGCTTTTAATCTCAAATATACTCGTAAAATAAAGACCCTTTATGGTATACTGTATTGCTTAGGAACAACTTGAAGGGGTCAAGTCAGGTGCATTTGGATACTGGGGCATTATTATAGTATCGTTTTTGGGCCAAAAATCCACGAACAAACAACGAAGTGTGAGTAGGCACATTATCGTGGTGCAAAAAGCCATGAACTGCTTCGCAACGTATCCGGGCGGTTTTACCTCGTATTACTTCACGTAAACGGCGTTAGACATGTAACTAGTACTCTTTATTGATGATTTTATCTTTTGCCGAGAACTCGTGGTGCACTATGTCCAGATTTTTTTTGGTCTCGGCGATCCAGATTGCCGCCACTGGGACGACTGAGCCTCAGCCTCGATGTCATATGCAAAAACATAAGTTTCAGTATCTCTTATGAGGTTCCCAGAGTTCTAAATTCCTGCTGACTTCATTTATCGACTCTTGATGAACTGAATTTTCTGCCGTACTGAAAGGTATCAGATTATTTATCGAAGTACAGAAAGACATTGATCTGCTGCCTTTGCACGACAAAAGTACATGGCATTTCTAATTTACAGGTAGAGCTGCATTTGTCAGCGGACATAGTTCAATTAATGTACTACACACAGTGCAAGGCACAGCAGGATGCTAAAATTAAATATTTTTACATCTACAGTAACTGCATTATCAAAATATGGGTGACACTAGTACATTACAGCGTACAGAGTATACAGCACTTGTGGACGTGCATATTTCAGTCCCTTTATCACACTTGGTGTAAGATAGAGATAGATATTTTTGCATTTAAATTTTCTGCCAAAATACATAGACTTCGTTATGCTAAGAGACGCATGCACAGACACGCACAAACACGCACACACACACCACACAGACACACGAGTTATGTGAAGTGTCACAATGCAAAATAGTCCTGGCAGGGAGTATCTATACAATAGAAATTTCCTCTCAAGTTGGAAGGTATCGGATTATTACTGTAAAAATACTTTACGTAAAGGTTATTACGTAAAGATATTGACTTCCTGTTGTTCCCAAGTCTAAATTGTTACTAAACACATAAGGGCTAAAAATAGTATGCCAACCAGGTAAATGACACTTCATTTTCGGGCTAAATGAGGCTACGTACAAAATCAAAACTGAGGAAGCCTACAATGGGACAATACACATTGGTTAAATACTGCGTCAAACTGACATGCAGGGATAGCTGATACAGTCAGACAGTCTGAATCACTGTTCTACAACAGTCAGTTAAAGAAGAGTCAACTGTCACCATGTTTTTACCACGTTTATCCTAATGCCTAAAACATGACTGGGAAATCTCGAGATGCCTCAATTATAATATAAGGAGAGATATCGACATTTCTACTGCACGTCTGTCTGAACTTACGTTAATTATGGTACATTGATCGAACTTTTGACTCGTAATGAGGTTAGTAGCTTTCTTAGTAATGCTTTACATCATCAAAAACCATTTTATAAGGGGAGAAGATATTGCATCATGTTCCACACAAAAATGTAATTGATCTTAATACCTCAACAAAATAGCATTTTTAATTACTGTCCATCTTGAACCTACCTATAGTTATCAAGTCTCTGTAGGACTATCTTTCCACAGATGGTTGTCGAACATCGTCTATTTAGTACGGAACGTCAGATCAAACACATTTCAGCCGTTTAAATTTCCAAATTGTTATTTTATTGCGCTACCAGTTTCGGCATATGTTACGCCATCTTCAGGCTCCTGACCGACGCGTAGAAAGATTCCGTCCTTTGGTCCAGTCGAAATAGGGACTAGCATCACAAGCTGAGAGGTCTGCAGGTGATGTTTGAACTGATCACTGTCTCAGTAATCTACAGACAGCAGTCTTTGAATGCTGGCCCGTATTTCGATTTTACCAAAGGTGGGAAGCTTTCTACACGTCGGGTAGCGCAATATATCGCCGAAACTTGTAGCCCAATAAAGTAACAATTTGGAAATTAGAAACAGTGAGTATAGCTTTCACATTTGACCGCACTTGTCGAGATATTTTTCGGTCTCGGCAATCTGTACCTACTGTTATGTTCAATTAGTGTTCTATACAGTGATGACACATTTTTGAAAACTCTTGTGGAGAATCGCTGAAATGGTGCTTCCGCACTGCATTATATCTGTGAATTGTTGGTATTATGTTACGTAATCTCTGTAACACAGATGCCCTGTGCATATAAAGCTAACTATGTTTGAAGTTTAAAATTCACTTTCCAGTTGTTTTCAAAAATTTTCAGGTGCCGAAACCCTGGAAGAGGCGACACAGATGGGAAATCTCAGAACCACGAGGACGTCGAAGACATTTTAATGGAGCGCGCCCGATTCCGAGCGACTGCGCGGAATCTACACAGCAGTATCTCTTCGCGTGTGATGGGCAATCCACGCCTCCAGCTAAGTCAGTCACACGATTCTGTTTATCTGTAATCGTCACTATAACATGCTGCATTAGTACCAGTGGTATCAACGTTCGATACCACACTCGTTAGGGGTTGCAGTTATCGACCGCGGTCCGTATTAGTATCGCTGGACCCGCGAGTTGCGACCAGCGCCGCTCCACAGCCTGTATCAAGTTTCTAGCGAGCTCTCGTCCACTCTTGCTCTGGAAGTCCAGTAGTAAAGTAGCATAGCCTTCAGCTGATAGGAAGCAGCCTGTAACAAGGCTCTTAGTAACGTATGGCCTAAATGAGGCCTTAATAGCTATCTGTTTATAATTATATATGTATGCAGCCAAAAAGAATCCTGTACAACCAGTTAAGTACAATATATAATATTTTTTACCAACGAATTCTAATTATTTTAGTCGTTGCAGATCCAGACCATGCAGCCAGCACCTTGTCGACGTCACTGACAAACCTGCTGTGATTTATATGTTTCTCTTTAGCATTGGCCACCAGTCAACATTGGCGACGACTCGTTCGTCGTCATCATAACAGTACCCGCTTACTAGTAGCTGAAATAATAGTTGATTATAGCGTGGGAAATTAACTGATTACGTAACAATCCATAGTGAGAAGATCAATATGGAAACTTGCAGACTACTGTCACGGATCACGGCCAGGAATAGCGGAGCAGCAGATTACAGGGTGACAGTTATTAAAATATATGAAATAAAATCGTCATAACTTCTGAACGGTTTGCGTTCGGACTTTAAAACTGCAAGGTTGGTTACTGGACATGATGGGAAATAGTATGTGATGAACTGTTGGTTTAGCGAGGAAGCCCACTTTTATTTGGATGAATAAGCAAAATTGGCGCATTTGGGAGAGTGAGAATCCACGTTTCGCGATCGAGAAGTCTCTTCACCCTCAACGGGAGACTTTGTGGTGTGCAATATTCCTTGATGGCACGGTGACTACCAAACGGTATGTGAAGGTTCTGGAAGATGAAATCATCCCCATTGTGCAAAGTGACCCTGATTTCGACAAGATGTGTTCTATACAAGACGGAGCCCGACCTCATCGAAGCAGGAGAGTGTTTGATGTACTGGAGGAGCACTCTGGGGACCGCATTCTGACTCTGGTGTGCCCAGGGGCCACTGGCTTGGGCCTCGATTGGCCGCCACATTCTCCGGATCTGAACACATGCGACTGCTTTTTGTGGGACTACGTTAAAGAAAAGGTGTACAGCAACAACCCCAAAACTATGTATCAGCTGAAAACAGCCACTCAGAAGGTCATCGAAGCGTCGATGTACCGACACTTCAGGTGAACATGCTATTCGTCTGAGTCATATCATCGTCAATGATGGCAGGCATGTCGAACATGTCACAACTTAATTCCGAATACCTGTACTGACGTTTACATGTTGAATGAAGTTTGTGCACGCTGTAGTTGGTAATTAATTCACGTTTTTTTATATAGTTCAATTATTGTTACCCTGTATCTCTTCAAGCTAAAAAGTGGACGAAGAATGCAGCATTCCAATGTTACTCGTTCCGTCAGCCAAATAAATTAGCTCAATTTTGCAAAAACAGACATAATGTCTTATGGGATAACAGCAATCAGTGATTTTATAATGTTACTTTAAATCCGTCTTGATTGCAAATTTTTTTGTTATTCATATGACCGGTTTCGGTCATATGAATAATAAAACCGAAACCGGTCATATGAATAATAACAAAAATTTGCAATCAAGACGGATTTAAAGTAACATTATAATTAGCTCAATGACTTTATGACCGGAAATGAGGTAGAAGATGTCAGCAGGGGCCTGCAGAAGACTTTAGCTAATTTGATCACCTTGAATAACACTATTCAAGACTTTCGATGACGTAGAGTACGAAGGACATGTATCGGCGTATAAGGAATACACAGAAGCGGCGAAACGAGAGATCCTGAAGGCAAAACAGGGTACTAAGGCTTGAATTTCAGACGTCGTGGCCGTCAGGAAGATTTAGGGGTTTCTGTGCAGCCGCGTGACAGTGTTCGATCGTCACAGATTAAGCGAGAGCCGTTCGCCGGTAGCATCGAGCATTGGACCATCTTCTGAGGATAGTTTGTATCTTCCACTGACACAGACGCAAACTTTCCAGCTGTCACATAAATAAGGGTTTCTTAGAGGCTACTTTGCGTGAGAACCCAAGAGTTTGGTTGAAGGAACAGCTTTAACTGAGCATCCTAACAGCACACTGTAGAACTTTCGAGTACGCTGTGTTGTGACAAGGGCAAAATTGTAACTGATTATCTGGAAGCCGTCCGCACGTAACATTATACTCCTGGGTAGCTCTCAGCCTAAAGTTTTATTGAATCTAACAAGTGCATCCAGGCTCTATAATCACTAAGAGGTAACGTTATAGTTTCTAAAATCACTCATTCACAGGACGTATGGCGGTGCTGGAAGTCCTTACAAAACGGGTACGATTGTCACAAGCAAACATTCTCATATAATGGAACTCCTGACAGAAGAGTTAGATAGGGCGCTGGCAGACGGTGAGCCGTGCGTGGCTCGTGTTCCCGCCATCATGTATTTTATTCGCTGTTTTTAATGTACTTCCATCTCACTACGTTAATTTTAATTACTACTGTTACTGAGTTGCTGCTTTTCCTGGCCGTGAGCAGCGCTAGCAGCGCGTATCGGTATATCCCCTCTCCAAATATCTTTGCTTGACTGCTATTACTTCCCGCTCGTTGTCTTTTGTAAGTCAGTTGGTCGCAGTTCGCGACGCGACTTCGGGCTGGCAGTCAGTTGGAACGCGTCTGGAGCGCAGTCCAGACCTGCCAGTCGGGGAGTTGCAATGCGGCACTGGTGCAGTCGGGTTGGAGGAGTGAGGTCTGTGTCGACATGGCTCACCCGACCATTGCCGCCGCGCATCACTTGAGCCGGGCCACGGTCTTGGTAGATCGTCGGTCGGTCGTCCTACCGGACGATCGTTCATGAGTCGTATATATACACACACACACACACACACACACACACACACACACACATATATATATATATATATATATATATATATATATATATATGTGTGTGTGTGTGTGTGTGTGTGTGCATCGACTCCCGATTTGTCTTCGTGTGTGCTTAGTTACTGTTACGTATCGTTCAGGTCTTCGTGCAAGTTTTTGTCAGGTTGTGTGTGTTGCTGGCGTTACTTCCACTGACGACTATTTTAAATCAGGCGACGTGTAACTGGTTCTCCCTCTGAACGCTTCTGGGCCCCTTCACTTACCATCTTGTGGAGCTTGGCTCGGTCCTTTCCTGGTGCAGGGATGTCGTTTTGCCAGTGGGCGTGTTTCCTCTGCAGGGGTGGGTCCGAGCCAGTATTTCCACCGCCGTGTGTCTGGAAGTGAGTGGGAGACGCACAAGCAGTGCAGTCGCGACGGAGCAGCAGTCGCGGACGGAACAGCGGGCAGTCGGTCGGTTGGTGAGGACCAGGGAGGACATCTCCGTGCGGTGCAGTCGCCTGGGTCCGCTGCCGGGCCGTGCGCAGTGTCGCAGCGTATGTGGAGCTGTCCGATCGCTACGAGCTTCGTGGTTCACCGACCCAGGATGTCGAAGCTGAGTGTAGTTTTGAGAGCTAATACATACTCCATTGTGGATTGTCACGTTGTAAAATTGCCGGTTAGAGTTCTCATGTACTCATTGACACGAAGCAAGTCTTTGTGTTGGTCGGTCCGTGGCTGTCCCCTGGTTGGGTTCCGACGGATCAAGTGTAGATGGGCTCACCACCAGTCTCACCTAAGTGAACGAGGGTAGACCACCTCCCTGGAGGCCTTCTGAGTGCCACCGGTATTTAATTATCTGTTGTCAGCTGTTTTAAATTTTAGGCTTCTGGTTATTTGTTTTGTTTTCTTAAAATTTTGCTAAATTAATTTTCAAATTTATCTTTCAAGCTTAAACACTGCGGCCTTCTGCCTTTAAGTATATTTTAATATTTTGAAGTTTAATTGTGGCCCTCAACCGTTGATATTGCCCCTTGCATATGTTGCTTTTTGGGTTTTAAAATTATTTTATTGCTTTCTTAATTGAATTTTGATGTTTTTAAGATTTCTTGTTGGCCTTCTGCCTTTAAAGGTCTGTGGTAATATATTACAAAATTTTGAAATCTCATTGTGGCACTCAGCCATTTGTATTCCATCTTGCATATGTTGTTTTTTGAATTATTTTATTGCTATTTTAATTGGATTTTTATCTTGTTAAGGTTTATTGTTGGAGGCCTTCAGCCGTGAAAGAGTTGCTAAATTAAAATAAGTGACAATTAGAAGCAGAAACTGACCTCAACCTTTGGCCCGTTCTGTCTAGCGGGTTTAGCCAGCGTCTCAGACGGCACGATGCATTCGAAGGGCATTAGCTATGTATAGGTAATTTTTTGACATGGTTTTTGTATGTCTGTAAATATCATTTTTATTATCTGGGACGACGACTTGAAAATGTGTCACTGCCCGAAACTAGCCACTGAGTAAATAAAAAGAAATGAAATCTGCAACTTTTTTTCGTTGTATAGATTAACAGAAGCTACTGACCTGCAATATTCCAGCTTCGAGCTTGATAACAGTGTGAAGTCTACGGGAGCTCTCAGTGTCCACTGTAGGCCGCTACATACATTACATAACCTAGTACGATAGGTTAAAACTTGTTATGTGTTTTGAGAGCAGTGTGATCACTGGGTACAAGATTGTGAGACCATAAAGAATGTTCAGAACCGTCTGAAGATTTTGAGAACCAGCAACAGGCGCTTTCTTGGCCTTAACCCAGGCAATACAGCAAAAGACTGCAGGGAGAAGGGAAAAGCGTTTTGCTTCTTTTGCAAGAAAGATCATGATAACTCATTCTCTGCAAATTCGGAACATTCTACTTTGTCAGCTACCCCGGCCGAACACTGTTTCGTTGGCGAGTGAATACGGAACTTCTAAATACAAGTACCTTCAAACGGAACGCCTGTATGTAATAGGGCACACAAGGGTAAAGAGACACAAGCACTGCATTCTAGATGGTGGCAGCCAATCTACACTCCTGGAAATTGAAATACGAACACCGTGAATTCATTGTCCCAGGAAGGGGAAACTTTATTGACACATTCCTGGGGTCAGATACATCACATGATCACGCTGACAGAACCACAGGCACATATACACAGGCAACAGAGCATGCACAATGTCGGCACTAGTACAGTGTATATCCACCTTTCGCAGCAATGCAGGCTGCTATTCTCCCATGGAGACGATCGTAGAGATGCTGGATGTAGTCCTGTGGAACGGCTTACCATGCCATTTCCACCTGGCACCTCAGTTGGACCAGCGTTTGTGCTGGACGTGCAGACCGCGTGAGACGACGCTTCATCCAGTCCCAAACATGCTCAATGGGGGACAGATCCGGGGATCTTGCTGGCCAGGGTAGTTGCCTTACACCTTCTAGAGCACGTTGGGTGGCACGGGATACATGCGGACGTGCATTGTCCTGTTGGAACAGCAAGTTCCCTTGCCGGTCTAGGAATGGTAGAACGATGGGTTCGATGACGGTTTGGATGTACCATGCACTATTCAGTGTCCCCTCGACGATCACCAGTGGTGTACGGCCAGTGTAGGAGATCGCTCCCCACACCATGATGCCGGGTGTTGGCCCTGTGTGCCTCGGTCGTATGCAGTCCTGATTGTGGCGCTCACCTGCACGGCACCAAACACGCATACGACCATCATTGGCACCAAGGCAGAAGCGACTCTCATCGCTGAAGACGACATGTCTACATTCGTCCCTCCATTCACGCCTGTCGCGACACCACTGGAGGCGGGCTGCACGATGTTGGGGCGTGAGCGGAAGACGGCCTAACGGTGTGCGGGACCGTAGCCCAGCTTCATGGAGACGGTTGCGAATGGTCCTCGCCGATACCCTAGGAACAACAGTGTCCCTAATTTGCTGGGAAGTGGCGGTGCGGTTCCCTACGGCACTGCGTAGGATCCTACGGTCTTGGCGTGCATCCGTGCGTCGCTGCGGTCCAGTCCCAGGTCGACGGGCACGTGCACCTTCCACCGACCACTGGCGACAACATCGATGTACTGTGGAGACCTCACGCCCCACGTGTTGAGCAATTCGGCGGTACGTCCACCCGGCCTCCCACATGCCCGCTATACGCCCTCGCTCAAAGTCCGTCAACTGCACATACGGTTCACGTCCACGCTGTCACGGCATGCTACCAGTGTTAAAGACTGCGATGGAGCTCTTTATGCCACGGCAAACTGGCTGACACTGACGGCGGCGGTGCACAAATGCTGCGCAGCTAGCGCCATTCGACGGCCAACACCGCGGTTCCTGGTGTGTCCGCTGTGTCGTGCGTGTGATCATTGCTTGTACAGCCCTCTCGCAGTGTCCAGAGCAAGTATGGTGGGTCTGACACACCGGTGTCAATGTGTTCTTTTTTCCATTTCCAGGAGTGTAGTTTTATCAGTAGATCGATGATCGATAACATAAAAGTAAAAGTCATGCAAATCATCCACTGACTTTTGATGCATCTGAGTCACATTCTCGAGGTCTGGCTTGACTAACACCGAGAGACCCGTAGAGCCATGCTCATATCGAGGTTACTGCATTTGATAATTTTCATTCCTTTTTAGGGCATCCACCTGTACCTCAAAAATTCAAAACGAAATACGTTACGAACTTTCAACTGGCTGATTCGGCAGAAGGATATGATGATGTTCCCATCGAGTTATAAATCGGAGCAGGTCATTAACGCAGAACTGTTAAGGATACAGCATCGATACGTGTCTCTCAATCTCCGACGTTGCCGCCTTCGAAATTCTGATGGACCTTTAACGAAAGCAGCTTTAGGATTTCCGCAGACCGAACCGTCGATAACCTCGTCAACCTGCAGTGCAATCAAGCATTTGACAACACAGTCAGGAGCTTTCGGGATTTAGAAGCAGTAGGGATATGCCGCGATCAATATCGCACGATATGTGCGAAAGATTCAGAACTTCTCGAGGAATTTCACGCTTCCTATTCTGTCGAGGATCAACGAAGAGTAGTCCGTCTTCCACGAAAATTCGAAATCATTTCCCCAAATAACTTTGTTAATGCCAAAAACGGTTTCCTTACGTTGCAGAGAAATCTAGAGATGACGCTCTTTGTGCCACATACGAGACTCTTATGTCAAACTACGCGCTCCCACCACAGAAATCAACCGACGTCTCTTACTTGCCTCAACAGATAGTTATGAGGGAGAAACATGGAAGAACGAATTGGCGAACCATGTTCGGCGCAGCTTTACACGAAAAGGACTCTTCTTCGCTTAATGATGTCTTAGAAAGAGGACCTAACCTGCTTTCTGAGCCGGCCGGTGTGGCCGTGCGGTTCTAGGCGCTTCAGTTTGGAACCGAGTGACCGCTACGGTTGCAGGTTCGAATCCTGCCTCGGGCATGGATGTGTGTGATGTTCTTAGGTTAGTTAGGTTTAAGTAGTTCTAAGTCCTAGGGGACTGATGACCTCCGATGATAAGTCCCATAGTGCTCGGATCCATTTTATTTTTATTTTTTCTGCTTTCTGCAGTAACCACAACAGTACTAATGCACTTTCGAACGCGCCATTTAGCTGTTGATGCAGATATTACTCAAGCATTTTTTTAGTTATTTCTCCTTCCTCCTGACAGAGATTTGACTAGATTCTTCTAGTACAGTGACCGTAACCACGTAGTAAGCGAAGCAATCGAAGGACGAGCACGTACTAATTTAAAGCATTCATTCTGGGCTTAAATGTAGTCCGTTCTTGCTTTCAGCGGCTGTGAGCGGGTAAGAGCTTTGTGCACACTTACATCTGATGATTGGACTGTTGTTCACCAATCGATCATGTATGAAAGACATTACAAAACCGTCCTTCCAACCAGAGGCTAATTTATTTGTTATTGCTAAGCATATAACCTTCTTGGGTTATGGAGTTGTAGGTAAGTACCTCTGTATATTATGGGTCTTTTATTTATTTATTTATCGTATTGTGTACACAAAGTATAAAAATACAGGTATACTGAACCGTGCTGCGGCTCGCGTTGGTGCAGTTTGTAGGTTTACGTCCTCTGTTGGAGGCCAGACTGTATGGTTTAGCTGACATGGTTGCAGTTGTTTGTCTTCTTCTCGTGTTGACTGGCGCCACTTGGTTTCGCAAGCGTTGCCTGCCGCTAGGGGCAGCAGTGGCGGTTATCGATATGTAGTAACTGTGGCCCTATCTTTGGGGCGACGTCGTGGTTCTTCCGGGTCGTGTCAGTGGGCAGTTCAGTTGGGGACTCCGGAGGAACCAGGTCTGCGCAGTGCGTGAACACGCCGGAACCTCTGGTGGCGTGCATGGACTGCCGGATCGATGGTCACGAGGGTGTACAACCTCGTCGTAAACTGGATCCTGCATGCTTTGGATTCAAGTAGAGAAATCTCCACCATTGTGAGATCTTGACATTCTCCAGTGATTTGGGTTCGTGTTGCTGCTCGTAGTGTTGCTGAGGTGAAGAGCAACGAGTGGAGTGCTTGGGGAAGGCGGATCTGATTACCTTTCCTGGACTTCTAATTACTATTTATTTCGTTCAGTTTGTTACTATTTGTTAAGTTCAACCAGCGGTATTATTCCTGCCTCGTGGCCGCTAACGCCCCAGTTACCTGCCCTGGGGGTTAGTGTATGTAACGGCAGTGTATGTTTCCTCCTCTTACCACTGCTGTCTGGTGAGGTGTGTAGTTTTGACAGCTTTCTTGATTGTAGGTTGGTTGGCGATTCTTCTACTCTGGTTGTAGTGATTTCTTTTTCGTTCTGGGCGCTCCAAGCACAATATTCTGCAGACGGAGTCCAGACCACTGGTTCCGGCTTTGGCGTATTTTTACATCTACATCTATATGGTTACTCTGCAATTCACACTAAATGCCTGGCAGAGGGTTCATCTAACCATTTTCATACTACTTCACTAACATTCCACTCTCGAATGGCGCGTGGGAAAAAGGAACACGTAAATCTCTGTTTGAGCTCTGATTTCGCTTATTTTATTATGATGATCATTTCTCCCTACGTAGGTGGGTGTCATCAAAATATTTTCGCATTCGGAAGAGAAAGCAGGTGATTGAAATTCCGTAAATAGATCTCGCCGCAAAGAAAACCGCCTTTGTTTCAGCCTTTGCATTTGGTTTATTGGACGTCAGGTAGCTTCAGCAAGATTATCATTTGTCATTCGTTAGACTGCCACTAGTCTGAGTTACCATATTGTGAAGTGAACGCAACTCTTGGCTGCCTGTCTCATCGCTCGTGAAAGTGTTTTTTGCCAGTCCCACTCAGATGTCGATTCCTGGTGCACCGTCTGTGACTGGCCCTTGTGTTTTATTATTGTATTTGCTGTTTTATTGTATGTTTCTAAAATTTTTTATATAATTGCCATTCTTGGCGCTTTTTTGTTTTTTTTTTGGTCATCAGTCTACTGACTGGTTTGATGCAGCCCGCCACGAATTCCTTTCCTGTGCTAACCTCTTCATCTCAGAGTAGCACTTGCAACCTACGTCCTCAATTGTTTGCTTGACATATTCCAATCTCTGTCTTCCTCTACAGTTTTTGCCCTCTACAGTTCCCTCTAGTACCATGGAAGTCATTCCCTCATGTCTTAGCAGATCCTGTCCCTTCTCCTTATCAGTGTTTCCCACATATTCCTTTCCTCTCCGATTCTGCGTAGAACCTCCTCATTCCTTACTTTATTAGTCCACCTAATTTTCAACATTCGTCTATAGCACCACATCTCAAATGCTTCGATTCTCTTCTGTTCCGGTTTTCCCACAGTCCATGTTTCACTACCATACAATGCTGTACTCCAGACGTACATCCTCAGAAATTTCTTCCTCAAATTAAGGCCGGTATTTGATATTAGTAGACTTCTCTTGACCAGAAATGCTTTTTTTGCCATAGCGAGTCTGCTTTTGATGTCCTCCTTGCTCCGTCCGTCATTGGTTATTTTACTGCCTAGGTAGCAGAATTCCTTAACTTCATTGACTTCGTGACCATCAATCCTGATGTTAAGTTTCTCGCTGTTTTCATTTCTACAACTTCTCAATACCTTCGTCTTTGTCCGATTTACTCTCAAACCATACTGTGTACTCATTAGACTGTTCATTCCGTTCAGCAGATCATTTAATTCTTCTTCACTTTCACTCAGGATAGCAATGTCATCAGCGAATCGTATCATTGATATCCTTTCACCTTGTATTGTAATTCCACTCCTGAACCTTTCTTTTATTTCCATCATTGCTTCCTCGATGTACAGATTGAAGAGTAGGGGCGAAAGGCTACAGCCTTGTCTTACACCCTTCTTAATACGAGCACTTCGTTCTTGATCGTCCACTCTTATTATTCCCTCTTGGTTGTTGTACATATTGTATATGACCCGTCTCTCCCTATAGCTTACCCCTACTTTTTTCAGAATCTCGAACAGCTTGCACCATTTTATATTGTCGAACGCTATAGCAGGTTTAAATGATTGTGCTACCAAGTTCACCATTTTGTCTCACCCGTTTGGTGATCAGTTGTCTGTCTTTTTAAATTAACCTTAGCTATTGCATTGCTGTTTTACAGCGTGTTTGTTAAGTTTTTTATAGTTGCCCTTCTTGGCGTTAAAGGCCTTCGGCCGTGACTGTGGTTACTTGCCGTAAAATTCTAATTGGGACCACACTGGCTTTTTTGTAAAACATTATTTGCTGTGTCTGTATTTTATGCTCATTTGTTTAATTATAACGCACTGGAAGCTGCTATTCACTATACTCAATCAGGATATTACGGGTCTCTGCGGTGCTTATCACGGATGCTGAAAAATTAGACTTGCAGTTGTTGTGACGTTCAATCCTAACACTAGTTTCATCCAACTCCCCTAGATAGTCTGATCTCTTTCACATTACCCCAGAGGTGTTATTTTCAGAGAACGCGGTATCCACTTGGTTGGTCCATCAAGTCCTGTTCATCGCTGTGGAAATGTTCACATCAGGAAGTCACGAGCATGTAAACTTAAGTTTTTCTGCTAGAAGTTCACATTTGGCTGAGGCGGAAGAATCCGAGGGACGCCTAATCGCTTAAGCAAATCCAGTCATGTTACTACATGCTAGATGAGGATAAATTGTCCAACTATGCTGTCTTTCATTAGTGCACACGACACATTCGCCATTTCACTCTCTTGACATGTTCAGAAAAAGTTTGAGTGTTTTCTGAATCCCAGATCCTAACGTTGTAACCGTTTCATCATATGTGCGTTGTCTGACAGAACATGTCTGTATACATTCCCAGTCTCTAGGATCTTGTCGTTCCAAGCATTTATCGTCTGGTGACCCCTCTGAGAAATTCATGTCGCAAACTGCTTTGGAGAGCAATAGTTGATTTAGTTTTCACAAACCACACTTTGCATTGAGCTCTGTGTTAAGGTATAGTCATTTCTGGCAATTATTCGTCGCCGGAAACAAAAGAAAAGGGATAATTTAGGAAAAAGCCTACACAATACATTTTGTGTTGCTTTATGTGATGCCGTAATCCGGAAGTATCTACGTCTCATAGGTTTTTTAACTGCATTTGGTAATCAGAGACGTTTCATGTGGACAGACTGTAGTACTGCAAGGCCTGCGGCACCCGTGTTTGCCAGACACATGCTGACATGTGAGTTGTTTCCACCATCGATTTGGCTATGATCCAGTACCTTGGCCCTAATGTCGTGCGTCTTACCAGTACTACCCTCGACTGTTGTTACTCCTCAATCGTCACAGCAGATTCCAGTTCGGCTACCTTTTTGGGTTTTTTTTCAGTGGCATAGGTTATGTTGGTTGGTTTGGGGGAGGGGAGGTCATCGGTTCCATCGGATTAGAGGAGGATGGGGATGGAAGTCGGCCGTGCCTTTTGAAAGGAACCATCCAGGCATTTTCCTGAAGCGATTTAGGGAAATCGTGGAAAATCTAAATCATTATGGTTGGACGCGGGTTTGAAACGTCGTCCTCCCGAATGCGAGTCCAACGTGCTCACCAATGCGTCACCCCAATCGTTAATAGCTTATGTCCCTGACATGCTTAGCTATTTTACTTTTCTTTAATAGCGGTCATCCGTGTCACATAACAAGACAATAACCTTATACTGGGCTACACATGTGGATATAATATTCACCCACATGATGCAGAAACATATTGTACATTTTACAAGAGATCACAAATGGGCAACGGCAAACGATCATATATTATCTGATCCTGATCAGTAATGTGAGTTCACCTACATTGTCTACAAGCCTGTTCACGGACAAATAAGTAAAATAAAATTTGATATTATTTCTAATAAAAGAAAATACAGACTGTAATTTTCTATTTACAAGTGAGTGAAGTGGCCAAGTGGTTAAGTATCTAGATTAGATTTCGAGAGGAGGGGAGTTCAAATTACTGTCTGGTGATAAAAGTGAACGCTCCCGGCGGTGTCCCTAAATTGTTTAACCCTGTGGTGCATGAATTTCACTGCAGTGGACAACTTTCAATGGTCAATTCTCTGGCTGTTTCAATCAGTCACGAGGCTGCAAATACATGCAGGACACAACACCAGTAGGGAGTGCTCACTGCAGTGAACTGTGTACATTTGCTTGCAGCCTCAGGACTGATTGAAAATTCCAAAGAAGAAACCATTAACAGCTGTCCTCTATAGTGGACGCTAAGCGCCACATGGTTAAGGCAAGATCAGGAAGATAAGAAATTGAAACCATTTTTGCCAATTACCGTAGAAACTTGTAAGGTACTGTCAACTTACACGCTAGAAAATGTTTATATGCGTAACGCCAAAGAAAATAACCTAAATTTGTCGAACAAATTAATTGTAATAAATTATTTTCCACGAAGTCACATTTTTAAGTAATCAGAGTTGCTACGTGGGCAAGGAGTAATCCGTAGTGGACATGTCAAGTCAAACTGTTGTACTTAATGAAGCACTAGCGGTGTACAATGATTAGTAGATAAAAAAGTAAAGGCACACAATACAGTTAACTTGTAAAATGCCACTTTCCTTTTCCTTAGGTACAATTTTATAAGCTCAAAGTATGGAAAATAACATGCAACAACCATTAGTAGCAGCTGTAACCTGTGATAATTCCATTTATCAGTAGAAAACATTTGAATACAAACTTTCTTGCAACCTAGGCTTTTTCAGCATTTCTACTAGCAGAGAGCTAAGCCACTCTGAAAAACTTCTGGAAGATCATCTTGTCATTTCGTCTTGTCTAATATGGGTTGTCAGCAAGTTGTCGTTAATAGACAGGTTAATGATGAACGTGTTTGTAAGTTGTGGTCCAAACTGAGTGCTTAAAATATCGTCTGGGAGGGAAGGAAGAAGCAAATGACTATATAATCGCGCGAGAAATAAATTGGTCATTACAGCCATCACTGTACGTCAAGTACAGCCAGAACAGCAAAAGTACAAGAATGATCAACACCATAGTGAGCACTGCCCATCTGCAACCACTTGGGACATACAGGACATGTGTGGTAGTGAAGGGCCAGTACTGGAAAGAGTTTAGGAACTCACACAACTTCAGTTTTGAGCAAGTGCACTTAGGCACTTCCTGCGATTTCTGTGGGTCCGGCTTTACAGAGAAAGTGTTTCTGGTATCTTACACAATGTATTTCAAGGGTGTTTTACTGTTATCGAAGACCATTTGGTGTTTTGTTGTGACATCATGTAAGAATAAGTTCTACTGCACCAGACATACACTAATATAATCTCCGTCTGAAGAGGCTTCGACCGACTCCTGTGTCATCCTCAGCCAACAAGGCATTACTGGGTGCGAATACGAAGGGGCAAGTGGTCAGTACACCGCTCTCCGGCAGTTGTCATTTTTCGTGACCCGAGCCGCTGCTTCTCAATTGATCACACAAGGACTGGATGCATCCCGCTTGCAGGCCGAGACGGTCACCCAGCCCAGTGCTAGCCAAGCCCGACAGCGCTTAACTTAGGTGATCTGACAGGGATCGATGTTACCTCTGCGGCAAGGCCGTTAACGAACGTACAGTACCTAACAAAAAAAAAAAAAAAAAAAAATAAAGCATCCAGAAGAAATGGTGGGGATTCACTGTAGCTTCTCGCACTTACACACCAACAGAGGTGAGCCGTGCGCGGCTCGTGTTCAGGCCGTTTCTGGCTTGACATCTTGTCTTTACGGAAATGTCGCCTCGTTTCTTATTCGAATTACTGGCGCCACTAAGTTTCTGGCTTGCCTGCCCGTGAGTGGCAGCAGCAGCGCCTATCGATAAGAGCACTGTCTTATCTTTGAAGCGACCCCTAGTATTTCCGTCTCTTCGTTGGGACGGAGCGTCAGTGAGGTGCGGAAAGCCAGTAATCACCGACCGCTGGCGACACACATGTACTGTCCGACGGAAGGAGACTGGAGCGGGAACAACCGTTGGTTGGTCGTACGCTCGGTCGTCTCATCGGGCGATGTGTATTTGGTCTTTTGTCCGTTTCTGGGCCTCGTCAGTTGGTCAACTTGTCAGACGTGGGTCAGTTCCTTCCTTGTGCAGAGATGGGCAAGTGTTTCCTCTGCATGGTTGGGTCCGAGCCGGTGTGCCCGGGTTGTCGTGTCTCCGAGTTCCGAACGGACACACACAGTTGGGTGGCTTGCGGAGTATAAATGTAGATGTAGATGTAGACATCAAGGAGTCGGGATGAAGCTGCAGTCAGGTCGGGACAGCCAAGACTCGCCCGGCCGTTGCCGACACACATGACTTGAGTGGGGACAACCTTGGTTGGTTGTTCGGTCGGTCCTTTCACCGGATGACGTGCATTTGGTCGCCGACCGCTTATGGGTTCTTTGTGTGTCTCGACTTGTGATTCGTCCGTGCTCTTCCACAGTGACAGCTTTTAGGATTGTTGGAGTTCTTGTGGAAGCGTTTCCGTACAACTGTGTCTAGCTTGTGTGATTTCTACTGAGCAGTTATGTTAATGCTGCCTGCCTACTGGAGTTGTCAGTCGGTTGGTTGGGACAGAGTCCGGCACGGCGTGTAGTTTGGCAGCCTTTGGTGTTCATATTTTTGAATGGTTATTGGGCCTTGGCTGTATTTAGACGCCAATATTTGAAGACGTAGTGCTGCTAGTATCTTCGTCCTAGCTGACATTTTCCGTTGTCGTGCCGCTGGTCGGGCGGAAGGGAATTGATTAGGTGGTTGGTCGGGTTGCCATCCGATTACTTTATCTTACTTTTGGCTGCCTGTCTCACCTAACTTTACGTTAGTTACCTCCTCAGGCGACGCTTGGAACACTTCTGAACACCACCTGTTGGTTTTAGATTGTGATTTTCTTTTAGTCTGAAGTACTGTGCGAGGTCTTCAGCCGTCTATTAGTATAATTTGTTTTAATTTTAGAGTAAGACTTTCAGCCGACTTTAACTAAGCTTTCAAGATTAATTTGTTTAAAACTGTTTTAAGAAAGAGATTTGGCTCCAAAAAATGACTCTGAGCACAATGGGACTTAAAATAAGAGGTCATCAGTCCTCTAGAACTTAGAACTACTTCAACCTAATTAACCTAAGGACATCACACACATCCATGCCCGAGGCAGGATTCGAACCTGCGACTGGAACGCCTAGAACCGCTCGGCCACTCCGGCTGGCAGATTTGGCTCCATTTGAAAACTTTGTTTTTCAGGCCTTAAGCCTTGAGTTGTTGAATGTTCAGTATGTGGCCTTCAGCCGAGCTCTTACGTGAGATATTTTTAAGATAAGGCCTTCAGCCGTGCCGGCCGGTGTGGTCGAGCGGTTCTAGGTGCCACAATCTGGAACCGCGCGACCGCTACGGTCGCAGGTTAGAATCCTGCCTCGAGCATGGATGTGTGTGATGTCCTTAGGTTAGTTAGGTTTAAGTAGCTCTAAGTTCTAGGGGACTGATGACCTCAGAAGTTAAGTCCCATAGTGCTCAGAGCCATTTGAACCTTCAGCCGTTTTAAATTAAAACTTTGAAGATTCTTGTTTAAACTGTTTATAAAATAAACGGGAATTTTGCTCTATTGGAAAGGCCTTAAGCCTTGATTTGTTCTATGTTCAGTATGTGGCCTTTAGCCGAGCTTTTACGTGAAATATTTTTAAGTAAGGCCTACTGCCGCGTGTATTCCTTAAAGCAATTTTAATAACTTGTGTTCGGGCTTTCAGCTGTATTGTTTTGAGTCCTTTTAAAGGCATGTGTGATTCAGTGTTTTTAGGAAAATAAAGTTTGTGTGTTTTGTGCAACTGACAGTAACTGATTTTGGTCTCTATCCACAACTACACTCCTGGAAATGGAAAAAAGAACACATTGACACCGGTGTGTCAGACCCACCATACTTGCTCCGGACACTGCGAGAGGGCTGTACAAGCAATGATCACACGCACGGCACAGCAGACACACCAGGAACCGCGGTGTTGGCCGTCGAATGGCGCTAGCTGCGCAGCATTTGTGCACCGCCGCCGTCAGTGTCAGCCAGTTTGCCGTGGCATACGGAGCTCCATCGCAGTCTTTAACACTGGTAGCATGCCGCGACAGCGTGGACGTGAACCGTATGTGCAGTTGACGGACTTTGAGCGAGGGCGTATAGTGGGCATGCGGGAGGCCGGGTGGACGTACCGCCGAATTGCTCAACACGTGGGGCGTGAGGTCTCCACAGTACATCGATGTTGTCGCCAGTGGTCGGCGGAAGGTGCACGTGCCCGTCGACCTGGGACCGGACCGCAGCGACGCACGGATGCACGCCAAGACCGTAGGATCCTACGCAGTGCCGTAGGGGACCGCACCGCCACTTCCCAGCAAATTAGGGACACTGTTGCTCCTGGGGTATCGGCGAGGACCATTCGCAACCGTCTCCATGAAGCTGGGCTACGGTCCCGCACACCGTTAGGCCGTCTTCCGCTCACGCCCCAACATCGTGCAGTCCGCCTGCAGTGGTGTAGCGACAGGCGTGAATGGAGGGACGAATGGAGACGTGTCGTCTTCAGCGATGAGAGTCGCTTCTGCCTTGGTGCCAATGATGGTCGTATGCGTGTTTGGCGCCGTGCAGGTGAGCGCCACAATCAGGACTGCATACGACCGAGGCACACAGGGCCAACACCCGGCATCATGGTGTGGGGAGCGATCTCCTACACTGGCTGTACACCACTGGTGATCGTCGAGGGGAGATTGAATAGTGCACGGTACATCCAAACCGTCATCGAACCCATCGTTCTACCATTCCTAGACCGGCAAGGGAACTTGCTGTTCCAACAGGACAATGCACGTCCGCATGTACCCCGTGCCACCCAACGTGCTCTAGAAGGTGTAAGTCAACTACCCTGGCCAGCAAGATCTCCGGATCTGTCCCCCATTGAGCATGTTTGGGACTGGATGAAGCGTCGTCTCGCGCGGTCTGCACGTCCAGCACGAACGCTGGTCCAACTGAGGCGCCAGGTGGAAATGGCATGGCAAGCCGTTCCACAGGACTACATCCAGCATCTCTACGATCGTCTCCATGGGAGAATTGCAGCCTGCATTGCTGCGAAAGGTGGATATACACTGTACTAGTGCCGACATTGTGCATGCTCTGTTGCCTGTGTCTATGTGCCTGTGGTTCTGTCAGTGTGATCATGTGATGTATCTGACCCCAGGAATGTGTCAATAAAGTTTCCCCTTCCTGGGACAATGAATTCACGGTGTTCTTATTTCAATTTCCAGGAGTGTATAACCTAATCCGCTCCGTCCTGCAAACCAGATTTCAAGAGGATATGTCAATGACTGGTTTGAAGTTCTCTGTGGCAGAATGATCACAAGAATGCATTAGTATTGTTCGTGTTTAGTGTTGTTATCGAGCAAGGTATGGTTTGTAAGGGGCGTGAACAGTGTCAGCTATCCAGTGTTCTCTGTGAGGCTCTCGTGTCAAACAGCGTTATCAGCACCTGATAAAGTTTAGAAGGGCTGTTCTTGTTGGCTTCCATTTGGCCGGCTGATCGAATTGTGTAAACTTAGTGTTGTGTGGCATTCGGATGTGACAGTGGCGCAAGGTTGGGCGTTATGGGAACATAAGTCATGTTTATCGTCAAGGCTAAGTCGATCCCGTCTGACCACCATAAGAAAGGTTCGCCATACTGTGCACCAAGCACCGTAACCGATTCACATCTTCGCATGCCATCCGGGAATTAGAGCTAGCTACCATTCCTCACCAACCAGAAATTTTCTTTAAAGTGTGATTATAAGAGTAGTGCTCTGTAAAAACAGAAAAAAAACAGGTCACAGCATAACATCATTTAAAGACTGCTCACCGAAAACTCCAAGCTAGTCCAATTTCATAGGACTTTGTTCAGTGTAAACACTTCCTTGATTCACTGCGAACAACCCACTTCGCTTGGAATCAATTGTGGTGTAAATAATCGATTAAGGCTTTCCACTGTTGCCCTAAATAAGTTGAGACAGACATAGGGTAGTTTCTTTGGAAAGCTTGTGGGTACTTTCCATCCTCATTCTCCTCCAATACGATATTTACAAACCAATGCAGGTAGAAAATAATAAAATTTGTTACAAGATGGTGGAACATTTTGATAACTTGAGTTACGTAGGATGCTAAATTACCAGTAGCATGATATGTATCATCTAATCAAGAATTATAAAGATTGGAGAAGTAAATCTATAAACATGTTGTTAGTAGCAGTCAGAGGTAGTCGATTTTCCCACAAAACATTACAACTAACTTTTCCTTCCTAGGCTACTCTCAAGATGATCACAACTAACGGCCATTGACTTTGTTCATTCACTTTTATAGTAGCACTGTGCGCCGAGTAAATAATGTGGGTGCTTCTAAAATGAACTCGACGCACTTGTTTTTCTAACTCGTCGTTAGCTGTTATAGACTGCCGCCAATTACCTAGCGGTTTCTCGGAAGTTCAGTTGAGAGCATTAACCGTTAGATGCGATTTTAATCATATGCTCACGTAGAATTACATTTACATGTATTTCAGGAAAGTGGCTTTCGAAGTATGCCTAAGAGGCCATGTTTTAAGCAGTCCTGTAAATGCGTTTCTGATGAAGTGGTGTTGTTGCGAATTACCGGTATCCAACAATTATTTGTAATCTACTCAACGCCTTAGCGGGATATAATGACAGCAAGATGAACGTTTTACTTACGGCATACATAGCACAATCTTACTGTAAATTGGCATATCTCATTACAATTTGTGTAGACCAATACAGTGTTATGCAGTATGCTTGCATATAACTTGCAGAAGTGTCTGATTTTTCTACAAATATACAACAATTAAAACAGCTTAGCTTACGGATTATGTAGTTTCAAATGCAAATTGGAACTTTTAGTGGTATTTAGTAAGGGGCCTGTGACTTGACAATTCACTTCTTTTATCTTCGAAAGTGACTTATCTTCCAGTCTTAAAACAACTTGCATCATCGACCTCCAAGACATTCCTTACTTTGATGTTAGTTTGAAACTGCATATAAAAGTAAGCTACTTAAATCATATTTAATTTTAAGACCTTCAGCTTCCCAGATCAGTAAATTAACCGCCCTGTGTATTTTTTAGCAATTTGGTGGTATTTGAAATAATAATTTCCATAGTTCGCTATTTTACTGTATGAGTAGAAAATAATGAACGTTTCACATCCATGCCAGTATTATCATCATCATCGTCATCGCAACATCACAATCATCGTCGTCATGCTGTTTATGACCACTGATGGATAAACGATTTCGTTATAGTATTGTATATAATAGTCTTGAACGTTGTGCATCCATATGCTCCTGCACATTAAAAAAATGTTTTCCATTCCTTAACCAATACACTATCCATTCTCCTACCTACATGCATTTCATCTGCAATTCTTTTTCTTTGCATTCCTTCATTGATGTCTTCCACTCCAGCCTTTACGCTAGTCCATTTATTCGTATGCCGATCTCATCTAGAATAATCTCAACATGTTGTTGTTGTTGTTGTGATCTTCAGTCCTGAGACTGGTTTGATGCAGCTCTCCATGCTACTCTATCCTGTGCAAGCTTCTTCATCTCCCAGTACCTACTGCAACCTACATCCTTCTGAATCTGCTTAGTGTATTCATCTCTTGGTCTCCCACTATGATTTTTACCCTCCACGTTGCCCTCCAATACTAAATTGGTGATCCCTTGATGCCTCAGAACATGTCCTACCAACCGATCCCTTCTTCTGGTCAAGTTGTGCCACAAACTTCTCTTCTCCCCAATCCTATTCAATACTTCCTCATTAGTTATGTGATCTACCCATCTAATCTTCAGCATTCTTCTGTAGCACCACATATCAAAAGCTTCTATTCTCTTCTTGTCCAAACTACTTACCGTCCATGTTTCACTTCCATACATGGCTACACTCCATACAAATACTTTGAGAAACGACTTCCTGACACTTAAATCTATACTCGATGTTAACAAATTTCTCTTCTTCAGAAACGCTTTCCTTGCCATTGCCAGTCTACATTTTATATCCTCTCTACTTCGTCCATCATCAGTTATTTTGCTCCCCAAATAGCAAAACTCCTTTACTACTTTAAGTGTGTCATTTCCTAATCTAATACCCTCAGCATCACCCGACTTAACTCGACTACATTCCATTAACCTCGTTTTGCTTTTGTTGATGTTCATCTTATATCCTCCCTTCAAGACACCATCCATTCCGTTCAACTGCTCTTCCAAGTCCTTTGCTGTTTCTGACAGAATTACAATGTCATCGGCGAACCTCAAAGTTATTATTTCTTTTCCATGGATTTTAATACCTACTCCAAAGTTTTCTTTTGTTTCCTTTACTGCTTGCTCAATATACAGATTGAATAACATCGGGGAGAGGCTACAACCCTGTCTTACTCCCTTCCCAACCACTGCTTCCCTTTCATGTCCCTCAACTCTTATAACTGCCATTTCGTTTCTGTACAAGTTGTAAATAGCCTTTCGCTCCCTGTATTTTACCCCTGCCACCTTTAGAATTTGAAAGAGAGTATTCCAGTCAACATTGTCAAAAGCTTTCTCTAAGTCTACAAATGCTAGAAACATAGGTTTGCCTTTCCTTAATCTTTCTTCTAAGATAAGTCGTAAGGTCAGTATTGCCTCACGTGTTCCAGTATTTCTACGGAATCCAAACTGATCTTCCCCGAGGTCGGCTTCTACTAGTTTTTCCATTCGTCTGTAAAGAATTCGTGTTAGTACTTTGCAGCTGTGGCTTATTAAACTGATTGTTCGGTAATTTTCACATCTGTCAACACCTGCTTTCTTTGGGATTGGAATTATTATATTCTTCTTGAAGTCTGAGGGTATTTCGCCTGTTTCATACATCTTGCTCACCAGATGGTAGAGTTGTCAGGACTGGCTCTCCCAAGGCCGTCAGTAGTTCCAATGGAATGTTGTCTACTCCGGGGCCTTGTTTCGACACAGGTCCTTCAGTGCTCTGTCAAACTCTTCACGCAGTATCGTATCTCCCATTTCATCTTCATCTACATCCTCTTCCATTTCCATAATATTGTCCTCAAGTGCATCGCCCTTGTATAGACCCTCTATATACTCCTTCCACCTTTCTGCTTTCCCTTCTTTGCTTAGAACTGGGTTTCCATCTGAGCTCTTGATGTCATACATGTGGTTCTCTTATCTCCAAAGGTCTCTCTAATTTTCCTGTAGGCAGTATCTATCTTACCCCTAGTGAGATAAGCCTCTACATCCCTACATTTGTCCTCTAGCCATCCCTGCTTAGCCATTTTGCACTTCCTGTCGATCTCATTTTTGAGACGTTTGTATTCCTTTTTGCCTGCTTCATTTACTGCATTTTTATATTTTCTCCTTTCATCAATTAAATTCAATATTTCTTCTGTTACCCAAAGATTTCTACGAACCCTCTTCTTTTTACCTACTTGATCCTCTGCTGCCTTCACTACTTCATCCCTCAGAGCTACCCATTCTTCTTCTACTGTATTTCTTTCCCCCATTCCTGTCAACTGTTCCCTTATGCTCTCCCTGAAACTCTGTACAACCTCTGGTTCTTTCAGTTTATCTCAACATACAAATCTCATATTTGGAATGATTTGCGATTTTAACGTCCACGTCTCACTGCCGTAATTCAAAGCTACTAATACCCACTGACTGTAGTAGTCCCGTACCAGACACTTGGGAACATAGTTTTTAAAACTCGAATTACTTAAGGCATCTATTTTCACTCTTCTGTTTTTTAATTCTGCTGTCGATCAAGTCTTTGTGTTCAGCTGAATATTGTCGTTTGCGGTATTTTATTTTCATCACGCTGATTATCTATTACTTTAGTCTTAATATAATAGACTTACTGCTTTTTAAGTGTCTTAAATTTTTATCTCTTCTTCCCACTCACAACATCTAGTTCCAGAATTTTGTCTCTACAGCAAACGATACTCCCGCACCTCACTCTTACACTATGCGGTACTTCTCCACTGATTTGCTGTGGTCCCAGTGGCAGTTCTGATGTTTACCCTTGTGAGAGGAAATGTTACACTATTTGTGCGTTTAATATACTTATAAAAGTTTTATAGCATTCCTCAAAAGTAATATAGCAGTGTACTGTGTGGCACACCTTGTTTGAATTTGTGATATCACATGGACAGACAGAACAGTGGCCTATCCGCGATGACACTGGCTAAACCCCGTTATCTATGAAATCATCGTTGTGATACCGCAAGCAAAGCACCTTTTTCGATGATGTCATCAATATTATGGGCTGCAGGGGAATTAAAAATCCAAGACTGTGGATCTTAAGAAATTCAAAATTAAAACTGGTAGATGGCGGGAAACTTAAAAATCAAAGATGCCGCTAAGTTTAAAAATTAAAGATGAAAGATAGTAGTAAATTTGAAAGTTAAACATGGCAAATGGCTAAAAATTAAAAAAAGTAGAAGTTGGAGTGAGTTTCCTATTTTTTGGCAGGATTCTGTTTTCTAAACTTCACACTTTTTTGGGACGCAACAGTTAACGGGACTGATTCGCTGCCTTCAGCAAACGCAGCAGAATACGCCAGCATCGAGTGAGAAGCTATTTTCTAAAGAGGCGTAGGTAGCAGGTGGACCATATGCCGCGATAGTGAGTCATTGGGTCAGAAGAGGTACGTGAACCTTGAGAAAGAATCTTGCTTGGCGGTTTATTTGTAAGTGAACCTCATACGTTGAGACACGAAACTGAGAATTTTCTTTATTAAATACTGATTTTCAAGATACACTTTTGGTATACTAAAAGCTAGGGGAACCCTAGAGGTGATTAAAACTTTGATACTATAATAACAGTTCGCGATAAATCATGTAAGTTACCAAATACATGAACATCATTCTGCTACCGACCAGACGCGAATAGCTACAGACTTATACAAAGCACGGACAAAATTTCTACGAAGCACCAATATCGTCATTCGGCTTAGCATTGTAATATGAATCTGTTCTCTGTCTTCTCTACGCCCTCGAATTTTGGTACCTTTTTGCGATAAAATGGTTCAGCTACTTCAATGTAAACTATTTAGCAGCGGTTGTTAATAAATACAGCGTAATAGCATCCCGGTGCTTATTTCAGAATAATCAGTTACCGCACCCCACAATTATAAACACACAGGTGACGTGGTTGCATGGTTGAATGATGAGCTGCTTTAAGGGACCACATAAAAAGTAGGTAGCGTGTAGGAGGAAGTCCCATGCGGCGATTCATTGAGGTAATCGATGAAGAGGTTAACTCAAGTTCCGCAGTCTTGAGTGGGACGGTATGACCAGTTGTACTGTACGTCACTGATAACTGTTTCTAAGGACTCGTCAATAAAGTGAAAAACATTTATGGACATTTGGTATCCTCGAGGTGATCTGGTAATATCGATGGCGGTAAATTAAAAAAAAAATGCTAGATGGCACTAGCAGGGAAAATGTTAAAACCAATCACAGTGCTAGATGGCGCTGTTGGGAAATATTTTTTTGCCAGGCACAGTACAATTTAATTCTTTTTCCAAATTCTGCGATGTTAAAAAGTATCCACTGGCTATTTACAAAAAATAAAAAATAAAATAATAAAATCGTGAGTATACATACAAGACATGGTAAACAGTTAAAGGGCAAATAGTAAACAGCGAAATTTTTAAACATTTAAATAATTGGTAAACAGCAAACAATTAATCAGTTGAGTCGTTAGCCTGCCGAAGTGGCCGAGCGTTTCTAGGCGCTACACTCTGGAACCGCGCGACCGCTACGGTCGCTGGTTCGAATCCTGCCCCGGGTATGGATGTGTGTGCTGTCCTTAGGTTAGTTAGGTTTAAGTAGTTTTAAGTTCTAGGGGACTGATGACCTCAGATGTTAAGTCCCACGGGCTTAGAGCCATTTGAACCATTTAGTTACTTCGTTAAATGGTAAACAGTGAACAGTAAATGATTAAATGGTTAAATATGTAAACAGGTAAATTGTTGAACAGTTTGCGAGGTTATGCGATGATATGCATTGAGATGGTGTCAGACAGAGCGTGTAAGTCATAGCCGGCCAGAGTGGCCGAGCGGTTCTAGGAGCTAGTCTGGAACCGCGCGACCGCTACGGTCACAGGTTCGAATCCTGCCTCGGGCATGGATGTGTGTGATGTCCTCAGGTTAGTTAGGTTTAAGTAGTTCTAAGTTTTGGGGGACTGATGACCTCAGATGTTAAGTCCCACGGGCTTAGAGCCATTTGAACCATTTAGTTACTTCGTTAAATGGTAAACAGTGAACAGTAAATGATTAAATGGTTAAATATGTAAACAGGTAAATTGTTGAACAGTTTGCGAGGTTATGCGATGATATGCATTGAGATGGTGTCAGACAGAGCGTGTAAGTCATAGCCGGCCAGAGTGGCCGAGCGGTTCTAGGAGCTAGTCTGGAACCGCGCGACCGCTACGGTCGCAGGTTAGAATCCTGCCTCGGGCATGGATGTGTGTGATGTCCTCAGGTTAGTTAGGTTTAAGTAGTTCTAAGTTTTGGGGGACTGATGACCACAGCAGTTAAGTCCCATAGTGCTCAGAGCCATTTGAACCATTTTTTTGTAAGTCATAACTGAAGAAGCAATGAAACCACACAGATGTATCAGCAGACTTACTCCACCGTACATGCGGCCCATATTGGACTAGGATTGATATGCGACCTTTGTACGAGGGCTACTCAGAAAGTAAGGTCTGACAGATCGCGAAATGGAAACCACAGTGAAAGTCCGATGAAGCTTCGCATAGGTAGTTTCTCTAGTATGACCATCGATCGCATCACGCCGCGCTTTTCAACTCTGATCGCACAGTGAGCGCGTAAAGAAGCCTGGAAAACGGTGTGTCCCGCCAATTATGAGCGCCTGTGAGAGGTTTCGCCTGATTTCATGCAGCCCACACAACGTAGCTGTCATGCATTTCCTTCACGTGGCAATCCTCGGCCGCACACTGCAGAGGCAATGAGGATGCTCCTGCATCGTTTTCGATGGGAAGTGTTTCGTCACCCACCATACAGCCAGAACTTGCCTCCCTCACAGTTAACTCTCTGCTCACATGAACCGCTGGATATGAAGATAATATTCTGGTACAGACAACAAGCTGCAGATCAACGTAGAGAATTGGTAGCAAGCACAGGGGGCTGCCTTCTGTGACGAAGTTATTGCTATGTTGGTACAACGTTACGGTAAATGTCTCAGTCAGAGCGGCAGAGAAGTAGTTGGAAGGCGCAGCTAACTGTTGCAAAGAAAACATTTCTTATTTACTGAGACGCCCTGCTGGTCCCACAGGACAGAACAATTAGTAGGAATTGTGGCTCAGATGGTTCAAATGCCTAAGTTTAAACACTGCTTAACCTAAATTATCCAAAGACAAACACACACACACACACACACACACACACACACACACACACACCCATGGCCGAGGGAGGACTCGAACCTCCGCCGTGATCAGCCGCACTGTACATGACTGCAGCTCCCTAGACCGCTCGGCTAATGCCACGCGGCTTCAATTCCCAACCATCGGCTATTACCCATTAAAAAAAACACAATTAAACGCCTATAAGAAAGGCAGTATAGGCAGCGGCACTCAGATGTTTCCAGGGGGCTCGGTGTGCCCTTGAAATCTTAACGGCCTAACTACACTCGATCCGTCGGAAACACAACCAAGAGACAGTCAGGGACCCACCGCCAAGACGACCTGCTAACCATCGACCAATGTACGAGCATTCCAAAGCCAAAACGTTACAGACACAGCCGCCCACAACCCAATATACATTCAAAAACTACACACCATGTTGGACAGCGACAACAGGTGAGGAATAATCGGAACGCTAACGGGCACAAGGCAGAAAATTCCGCTGGTGCACTTGAATTTCAAATCGACAAATACAGTTAATTCCATCACACGGCGGCAAACCTTCACCAACTCGAACACTCGCTGTTGCTCCCAGGAATACCACCAACAGCGAATCACCAACCAACGGGACAACGTGAACAGACGTGGCTTCGGTAATTAAATCACCACTCATTTTTCATGTCCTGGGTCGGTGAGCCACGAGCCTCGCAGCACCCGGAACAGCCCCCACAACGGGCCCGGCCGACCGCCGCGCGGAGACTTGCTTGCTGATCCGCTCCAACCGACCGACTTACTGCCAGTACGCAGACAACATTTAAAACCAGTGGTCAGTGGAGATGACACCGACTACGCACACAGTTTGACAAACACTTGCACGAAGACTTGAACGACACTCAGCAGTGGCTGTGCAATCACGAAGACAAATCGGGAGTCGACACACACACACACACACACACACACACACACACACACACAGCCTACCCAGAAACGATCGGAGAGCCAATTCATGTCGTCCAGTAGGACGACGACCGACGATCCACGAAGACCGTCCCCGGCTCAAGTGATGCGTGGCGGCAACGGTCGGGCGAGCCATGGACATCCAGGCGTCACTGCTGCTCCAACCCGACTGAATTAGTGCCGCGTTCCAACTCCACGACTGGCAGGTCCGAACTGCCCTCCTGGTACGTTCCAACTCCACCACAGACGACAACCTGGAACTAATAGCAATGCAGCAAAGATAACACGTGAGGGCTATATAGATAGGCGCTGCTGCTGCCGCTGACGGGCAGACAAAGCAGCAGCTCAGTGACAACAGAAATTGAAACTAACAGAAGAGGTGGCAACACGAAAAAAACAGGATGTGAAATAAGAGATGGCATCAGCGCGAGCCACGCACGGCTGATTTACGCTGTGATTTCCATTTCGCGGCCGATCGGACCTTACTTTCCGAACAGCCCTCGTATAATGTTCCTTGTTGCGCAAAGACATTGGTTACAAAAATGATGAAAATAGAAATACTTCGAAGTACTTTCCACACATAAGTCTAAAAAAGTCCAGCTATTGATTATCATCGTAAAATCACATACTCAGGCGTCTCACAAGACTGAGCTATAAATCAACGTGAACAGATTTTAAAGTAACAAAAATCTGTTAAGAAGTTTTCTACTGGTGCGTGAAACTCACTGTAATAAATAACAGTAAAATAGATCACGAAATACCTTACGAAGTATTGAATATTCCTACACTGCAGTTAAACTTTCGTTAAAGTGCATTTAGTTCATGTGCATACCCAATCTAATCTTTCAGATTCTATGGCACTGATAATTTGTACATGTTCACGTTAGATGTTCCGCCATTTAAAATTCAGGTTAATTTACAGGTCGACGAAATCCACGTCTTTCCATCGTCATCGGAGGAGTTTCACTAACTGAAACTGGTATACAGTTCTTGATTCAGCTGTGAACATATTTGAAATTCACCATATTGCTATTCTGCAACATTTCTGTCGAACTTTTATTCGTCCACCTACGCTACAAATAATATTTGCTGTTTACAGTTCATTATCACATAGAGTTAGTAATTTCTTACTTTAAAATTGTCGGGTCTGACCTAAAGCCCAACAAGCTAGTGCCATCGACCTCTCTCTCTCTCTCTCTCTCTCTCTCTCTCTCTCCCTCTCTTTCTCCCTCTCTTTCTCTCTTTCTCTCTCTCTGTCTCTCTCTCTCTCTCTCTCTCTCTCTCTCTCTCTCTCTCTCTCTCTACTCTCTTCTCATCGTAAAGAATATGTCGTGGCCAATGAAAATTATTTTAGTGTCCCTCGATGACAGAACTTGCCAAAATAATCAACATTTTTATCTCATACTGAACATTTTATACACAAAGAGTTCACTTCGCCTAATTTTCTGACTGATTTAAAGTGAGTTGTGGTTTAGTCTCTAATATAAAATCACATAATAGGTCACTCTTTTCTACTTTCTCACATGTCACTTATATCGTGAAAGCGAAAATTATCAATATTTTGCATCATGTCATAAAATGCCAACAAAACGTTGGGATTTTATGACGTTACGCAATATACACGAGGTAACGGCTACAAGTGCAGGTCTTTCTCTTGACGGCTGAGGGCGAAGTACTGAACAACATTACATCAGTATTTATGTCATTTGCAGATCATTAGTTATAGCTGTTAGGTGTCGTGTATTTTTTTTTTTTTTTTTTTTTTTTTAGGTATGTTAGTACCCCCCAAGTAAATCTGGCAAGAGCAGGCCATTAATGCTTATTTTCCTCTGCGCATAGAGTCAGGTGTTGAAGTGTGGACTCGTGGAGCCAAAAGGGTTAGTCTATACTGACAGGTACAGTCCAGTTAGTGGTGCAGTCGCGGCCGTGCAGAAAACACCAGGTTGGAAACATTGTGACATGTTTCCGGGAAGAGGCAGTGAAAAAGCAATCAACACTCAAGTGTGTGAACGTAGTAGGGTACTATATAAATAATTTCTGCACTTACATCCGTTGCATTCTATAATGCATTTGACGACAGCAACGTTTTTGTATAGATGTTCTGTATGGAATATAAGTGTTGAATATTTTGTCGAATTCCGCCAACAAATGAGTGTATTGCATGAATGAAAACAAATAGAATACAGGACAAAATTACTAAAATAACCTAAATTTTGGTTAAACGTCCTCTATCAACAACATTAAATTATACACTGTTGGTTCTCCAAACTCAATCAAGGTAGAAGCATTCTAAAAGCAAATTCTCAACCGGAATTTACTTATTTTCCAGGGAAAGTGTGAGAACGTCTGTTTCGTGTTGTTTTTCAGTATTTGTAACGCTGTCGGTTCCCGCGTGCATTGTACGATTATTTTGCGGTCTTTAAAGCTGTCGTTCGTGGATCTCGTAAGTGTCACCGAGAAAAATTTGCTCCAAACGACAAGAAATCTAAGGGTCCCGTAGTTAACGCTACATGCGTTGAAAGGCACAAATGCGGACCATACTATTTGAATAATGGGTCAAAACAACACGAGATGGATTTGCAGACACAGTACGCTGCACTGGAGAAAAAATTTACGCCATTTGCGTCTTACGTAGGAAAGCAAGAAGCATTTGGCGACAGAGCTGTCGGAGAAACAGCTCTGTTTGCGCGCAGGGGACACAGCGCGGTATTCTGACTGTCGCCGCACCATCGCACACGGGGCGTCATGTTCAAAAGACTCTGAATTTTCCACTTTCAAAAGTATCCAGACGGTTTGTTGGATTGTTCAATAGTGTTCCTGTATTTAATATAATCAAAAATTATACTGTGGATGTTGGGTAATGATATGATGCTCGACAACCTAATGTCGGATGCTTCTATGAACCATTTAATTTCGTTATATGGTGATATGGTGAAGGTTATTTACCATGATAGCAACTACCTGGAGCAAGGTAGCGGTAAGTACCAGGGCTGCTGATAAAATATCGACGTATTTACCAAGAAAGTGGAGACAACCTCATGAATCCATGGACCCTAAATGTCAGCAGGGGATTGCTCAAGCTCGTGGAGGCTCTGTAATAGTACGGGGCGTGCACAGTTGGAGTGATATCGGACCCCTGTTACGTCTAGATAGTGCTGTGATAGGTGAGACATTCGTGAGCATCCTGTCTGATAACCTGCATCCGTTCTTGTCCATTGTGCATTTTGACGGACTTTAGCAATTCCAGTAGGACAATGTCCGCAGCTCGTGGTCTTGCGGTAGCGTTCTCGCTTTCCGCGCACGGGGTCCCGGGTTAGATTCCCGGCGGGGTCGGGGTCGGGGATTTTCTCTGCCTTGTGATGACGGGATGTTGTGTGTCTTTCATCATCATTGACTCGCAAGTCGCCGAAGTGGCGTCAACTAAAAAGGACTTGCAATACGGCGGCCGAACTTCCCCGCATGGGGCCTCCCGGCCAACAATGCCATACGATCATTTCATTTCAGTAGGACAATGCGACAAACCACACGTCCAATATTGCTACACAGCAGCTCCAGAAACATTCTTCTGAGTTTAAACACCTCCGATGGCCACCAAACACCCCAGACATTAACATTTCGAGCATACCTGGGATGCCTTGCAATGTGGTGTTCAGGAGCACCCCTTCGTACTCTTACCGTCTTATAGACACCCCTGCGGGATTCATGTTGTGAAATTCGTCCAGCACTACCTCAGATATTAGTGGAGTCCAAAGTCCAAGCCATGTCGTTGTGCGACACTTCTGCGTGCTCGCGGGGGCCCTACACAATATTAGGCAGGTGTGCTAGTTTCTTTGGCTCATCAGTGTACAGGTTACGAATACCACTCGCTCCAATGGCGCTACATGAAACATGCAACGCGTGCCACAAATAATTACTAATTAAGCCGTGATTGGCGGTAGGTTGACTTAATAGTGCGAAGGCACAAGTACCGTCAGCTTATGTAACGTCAAAACCAAGTCGGCTCGTACTTTACGTTTACAGACTTCTGGAAACCAACCAGAATACAGACCGGCTTCACCACAAGAATGACCTCTTAAAACAATGTTCAACAGAACTACTGAATATCGACAAAGCGCTGCCAGAAAGAGTAGAATCAAAATGGGACACGCGCAGAAGAAAACGCAAAGGCTAATGTTAAAAATGAAGGCTCACCAAATGCAACAATATACTGCTACACGGGTGAGATGGCTATAAATCAGCAGTGAATCTGCTTCGGCAACCTGCAGCCAAGTTTAAACCTTGGTTGGCAGAAATCTTCAATGCAAGCAACGCAACACGCTGCCCGACCCTACTGGTCAATAGCCCTGTTCCTCGTTGTGCACAATATCCCGGCAAACAGCCGGTACATCGCGTCCACTGCAGTATGCGGCGTCTCTGTTCTCTTTCATTCCAGGCAGCGTTCGAATCAAGAGTCTGGTGCGACGTTCGGCGACCGAGACCTGTCTCTCCCTCCGCTGCGCGGCACTAAATCCTGACGTCTTCTCTTCCGCGCCTTCTGTCAGCCTGTCGGGAGACCATCGCGCTGCGATGCAGCGAAGTGGTCGTTGACCAAACTCGTCAGTTCTCAAGAGCAGTCGCCAAGCGGTTCAAAATCCCAGCCCTAATCTGATGCCTGGGGCATCAGTATTGGTTTCTTCTAGGTCTGATCTTTTTACATCTTTAATCTTGCTTAAATGAGCCCTAGTTACTTTTACTGTGGTACTGCTTTGTACTCAAAAGGCGACTGTCATAAAGACCTCCACAGTTTCATAAAGAGTCACGAAATGAGACAATAGTTTTCCAGTAATTTTTTCTTCCGCCTTACTGTGAACAAGAAAACTTTTTACCCACAACAAATCCCTAACTTTCACCAAGGCAGGGTACCTCCGCTGGATATAACGCTGAGCCTCTGTCCAGTGCCCAAGCCGCATATTTCTGAGTCCCCAAAACCAGTTTTTTAAATCATTTTGCCATCAATTTTTTTCGGTAACGAATCATTGATATTCTACAAATATGCTAATCGTGAATTAAGTGGATATGCTAACATCTGCCTTGAGGGGGTGCCCTTATGGACCACATGGACCGCCTAATTCGGGGAAAAGTTGAGCTATCGCAGAAATCAGTCCCAAATAGTTCACAGTTTTCCATGGAATATGATCAGTACAACTTTTAAATTACGGTTGACCTTCTACTCAAACGAGGGCTGTCCCGGGAAAGCGGCCCCAAATACTCGATGAACAGTTTATAGGTTGGGATTCTGTTCCCCCTTAGAGCTCAACAAGCCCCTACGAACATTCAGAATTTTCATTGCTCCTTACATTCCGAGCATTCAGTTAGTAACTTACTCTCGTCGATTTTCTACATGAACCACATCACATTCTCCTTAATTTTTTGAATAAATTGTAAGTTCCTAAGCCTCACCCTCACAATGACCAGTGGGAATGTGGAAAGACTGCTCTTACAAGCTGATGAGTAAACACAACTTCAGCCTCCTGCCACGTCAAGTACAATGGCACAGAAGTCCTCGAACGGGCTAGTATCCATTTACTGAGTCATTGCGCTGTGAATTCACGAAAATTCACAACATAAATTACTCTGCCCAAAACGATGTGTGTTTGATACATCCTGGTAAGATAAATACATTTCCTTGGGGTCACTAGCACATGAAAAATAATGACTGGTTTTATTGTAAAAAATTGTAAACAATGTAAATACCTGTAAAATATTATGGAAATAAGTAAATTGTAGATTGGAACTGAGAGTGCAATTTTTTATCACTACCATCTTCATAACTCATGTGATTTCACATACTCCCTACTCTTGTTCTAATTGTCTTGAAATACACTTTTCGATGGAAATTTAGTGATCCATCAAAACTACTTGGATAATGAAAATGTGAAAGACATTGTATACACAAATGTTGAATATAAGAGCATAATATGTGAACACAATGTGGCACGAAAAAAATTATAAAATATATTTCCTGCCTACCGTATTTCGCTCTGCAATATATTATTTGTGCTACAGTATATGTGTGTGTGTGTGTGTGTGTGTGTGTGTGTGTGTGTGTGTGCGCGCCCGGGGGGGGGGGTGTTTTACTAATATATTATGTATTTGTGCTTCAATGTGTGTGTGTGTGTGTGTGTGTGTGTGTGTGTGTGTGTGTGTGTGTGTGGCGCACTCACTTGCTTGTGTGTGAGTGTTGATGTGGGTGTGGGTGTATATGTGTGTGTGTGTGTGTGTGTGTGGTTGTGTGTGTGTGTTTTACAACGACAAGACTCGAGTATTTATACTTCTTTTAATATGGTGCAAATAGTTTAGTCTGTTACTTGTTCGATACTTTGAACGTGATCAAAAACTGAATGTCGCAGATATTGGACAAAAATTGCACACTGCACCTTCATTGGCTGAAAAACAATTCCCACAGGCACCATCTTGCACTGTGTTTGGTAGAAAATTTTTCCCTCCAGACTATTTGCATTTTTTAGATTCACCACCATCTGAATCCTGTAATTTTTTTAAAATTTTCTGTCACTAGTCATCTGCAATTTTTAAATTTACCTCCCCTATGTCTTCTTTAACTTTGAAATTTATCTCCATCTCAAATTTTTATACTTATTGTCATCTGCCAATTTTATCTTTTAAATTTGCTGCCATTTTTCAGTTTCAAATTTCCCACCATGTACCACATTTACAATTTAAATTTCTTGCCATCTGTCATCTTGAAGATGCCATCAGAAAAGGTGCATGGCTTTTGACGTCACACTAATGTTGTCAAAAATGTAATAGTATATTGCTATAGTACTCACAAATAGTACTACCAGTGTTTTCAAGTTCTTGCCTATTTACATTACCCACCATAACATCAATTATGCAATGAATTTTTCCTGTAGTATCTCATTTCAACACCATATTTTTGCATAAATATCTTCCACTATCTCTTAGATGCCATTATTAACCAATGCATTGGTTTGTTTCTCTTTAATTTGTGTGTGTGAATATAGCCAGATAAAATTATATTAAAAGCATCTCTAAATAATGAATTTCCACACTTAACGCTTACAACTTTCTTGCAAAGACGGCTGCTCCTTTTCCCATCTTCCAGGAACTAACTAGTACCATTGGGCATGATCAATCACTAACCTCACAGCTATCTTCATACTTCATCGTCTAATCACCGATCAAATTATTATCCAAAAGTGTAAACTATTCACCTCAGCATCAATTCAGGTATTATTAATGTCATTTTTAGAGTACAGTATGCTGCTCACCGTATCTACAACTCCATCTGCTAAATTTTCTTATTTGACATGAGCATGTGTCCCTTTTCCTCATGACAATCAAGATTGTTGGAGCTCTGTCCCAAATTTTATCAAAATAATTCAGGATTCCTATTTTACCCAGATTTAACCAGGATGAACCGATTTATCCAGAATTATAATTTATTTCGCTTGTATATATGTGTTTAAATGTTAGTTTTAGTTAAAATGAAGAAACCTTTTGACAACGAGGCTCTGCTATCACCAATGAATACTTACATTGTTCAGCAGAAAGCACAAAGCTAATTTAATGGCCACCATATGTCATCTGTAGGTGCGTAATCGTATCAGTTGTATTGTGTGCTTTACTATATTGCATTATCATACAAATTATGATGAGATTTGTGTTGAATCTTTTTCATATGTGCTGTCGAAGAAAACAGATGTGCTTAAGAAAATTCACAGCGTTGAATATTTGCTTACGCTACTTTATAACAGAAGATAGTAATAAAATATACATTAATGTACTTTTGTAACAAATTAAATAGGTATTTTGCAATTTTGTATTTATTACAATTATTTATTATGCACTTTCTTGCAATATGAACTTTTTTTTATTGTGTCTTGCATTTGGGCCAAGAAAATATGGTCACTTTACACACAACATAAATGTCTTTGGCACTTACAGTTCCCTATATATATCCATTAAATGAAAATTGTTCCCTCCTCCTGTAACTGTTCTCTTTGAACTGCACCACAGCCATTGCAGGTGATCGACATTGATTGAATCAATTCTAATTCATGACTACTTTCTTTATACAATTCCCTTATATTAAATTGTTGCCTCTGAGATATTTTCCTGCAAGCTTTATTTTCGTTTACTTTCCTTTTCTCATTCCGTTGAAAGTAACATACTCTAAAATCACTCTTTTACATTATTGCATCTATTTTATATATCCTTCTCTTTTGCTGTTTATTATTACCATAAAATTCACCATTATTGCACTTATTAAAATTATTTTATAAGGAGAATTCTTATATGCGGGTCCACAGTTGACGCCGGCCGGTGTGGCCGTCGGGTTTTGGCGCTTCAGTCTGGAACCGCGTGACCGCTACGGTCGCAGGTTCGAATCATGCCTCGGGCATGGATGTGTGTGATGTCCTTAGGCTAGTTAGGTTTAAGCAGTTCTAAGTTCTAGGGGACTGATGACCACAGATGTTAAGTCCCATAGTGCTGAGAGCCATTTGAACCATTTTGAACCATAGTTGACAAACTACTGTTCCCTCCAAAAACAATACCGCAGCCGTTAAAATAAACAAAGGAGTGTAGCTGTGGAATTGCTCTTTCCAGAGAAAAAAATTTCATCCCTTAGTCCTGTTCATATAATGACCTTTTTTCTTATCTCGAATCAACCCTGGAACTATTTTCAGTTTCTCGAAAGCTGACTTTGCTGTATCTCTCTACGTGACCAATGATTCTGATGCCTTGTATCCAGTGTTTGTCTGTGCCCATTCCTGTTCTTATTGTTATTATTTTCCTATGGTCTCTTTGGTTCCTATTCTCAGTATTAAATTTCCGTCTATTGTTCTTCCAATCTGTACCACTATCTTTCTTGCCTGACCCCCAGTTCTTATCTTGTCTGTGCTCATTCCGAATTATAATTCCCAACATTGAGCCCCCTCTATTCTTCCTCCAATTTCCATCAGGGCCTGTAATATTTGACCCCCGTTTATTATCCTGTCTGTGCTCACTGAGTCATACGTTTGTTTCTTGGGCTGTTTGCCGAAGAGGAATATGCCATACTACCTTATCCATCTTTTCAAGGAAATCTAAAAAAGCTACATTAGGATAGTAGGAGAACATATATGAGGCTGTAAGGAGGTGGGTGTGGTGTGGTAAGGTGATGAGTTAACAAACAGTGGTTTATTGTCAAAAAGCAATCGAACACAATTAGTAAAACACACAATTAATAGTGAGACCACTGATGACTAGTAAAAAATGTAGGTAAAGCGAAGGCAATAAACACGATTCTTAATACGCTTGAGTGCAAGGTGATAATCAGAAAAAAGATACAAAGATCGCTGCGCTTTGGCGAACCCAAAGTAACATTAATAAAATCTTCTTGGGCTTCCAGCCAAGTGAGATGATTAAAACCCCACTCGAAAATGGCAGAGGAGAGCTCGGTTGAAAGCTCGTGCGATTTTAACACCTGACGTGGCTGAAAGCCCGAGAAGGATGCATCTGTACACCAAAATACAGTCTCCTTTCTTTTCTTGTCAAAATAAATTCAAGCACTAAGCAGTTGCTGCAAGAATTATTCATTGCCATACGGTGTGGCTCGTAAACATACAGGTGAAAAATTTATGTTGATCAAACGAATAACTACACTTAGCAACTGCACAGATAAGGCCGAGTGATAAATGTCTTCAATGGCGAAGCCCTTACAAGTAATTACATTTTTCGTAAAAATCTCATTAAGAAACAATACTCCAATCCCTTCAAGAGCAGCTTGTAGCAAAATTGATCAGTCTTAAGTGAAGAAAAATATCCTGCTAAAAAACTGTTTAGTAAGATTGAAAACAGATACAGGATAAAGTACAAGCGGCCGTGCAAATAAGTTATACAACGGGTGACTGTGCTTTAGGATTGACAATTCAAATTTGGTTAAGAATACACGGCCTCCATTAGTAATTAATTTAAGGGACGTTAAGCTCACGTGCAAACACGCCTCCGTGGGCAGCAGGCTATCATACTTTTAAATGCAGTGAGCCTTACGGCGCATTTTCCGATCAAAACTACCAGGTACAATTGCCTAGATCATATAGGATGCCGCAAGCGACCGAACCAAACTTATACTAGCAGCCGCCGGTGTTCGGTACTGCTTGGATTTACTTAAGAGGGATTTAGAAAGAATTTGTTGTTTTAAATCCTAAGGTAAGCTACTTATCGATATAAATGGCCCTTGGTTGGTATCACATACAGCTGAAATACAGAACGCTAAAGCAAGTCGATCATACCGAAAGTCTTAACTAAGCCCGACAAGCAGCATGGCAAACATACAAATCACAATATAATTTTATACAGGTGGCTAATTCGGCAAACAGCTAATAACAAGTAATAAAGGTTTACTAGAATCAGGTGGCTAGTTGTCTTAAAAAATTACACCCATGCTCATAAATTAAGGATACTGCTGACACATGTTGAAACAATGCTCTGGTGAGCGGTTTGCGGGTTTAAATCACCTCAGGCCCGTCAGGGTATGACCATGCGTCGCACTTGACCCGCAGTCGTCGCACGGTGGCGCTGGCAGCAATCCACATATGCAGAGATGTGTTGGTGCATGTCAGAGTGCGGTGCAGCGAGTAAGTGTGCAGACGTTGTCAGACGTGCTAATGGTGACTGTGTGTTTAAAGTGGCTCAAAGAACACATACTGATGACGTTATGAGGGGTAGAATACTAGGGCGACTAGAGGCTGGTCAAACACAGCAGGCCGTAGCACAGGCCCTCCGTGTGCCACAAAGTGTGATCTCAAGAGTATGGCAACGATTCCAGTAGACAGGAAACGTGTCCAGGCGCTACAGTACGGCACGTCTACAGTGTCCAACACCGCAAGAAGACCGATATCTCACCATCAGTGCCCGCAGATGGCCACGGATTACTGCAGATAGCCTTGCTCGGGACCTTACCGCAGCCACTGGAACAGTTCTCTCCAGACACACAGACGACGGAATAGACACGGTTTATTCGCCCGGAGACCTGCAAGGTGCATTCCACTGACCCCTGGTCACCGGAGAGCCCGTAAAGCCTGGTGTCAAGAACAAAATACATGGTCATTGGAACAGTGGTCCCAGGTTATGTTCACGGACGGATCCAGGTATAGTCTGGACGGTGATTCTCGCCTGGTTTTCATCTGGCGTGAACCAGGAAACAGATACCAACCCCTTAATGTCCTTGAAAGTGACATATATGGAGGTCTTGGTCTGACGGTGTGGGGTGGGATTATGATTGGTGGACGTACACCCCTGCATGTCTTTGACAGAGGAACTGTAACAGGTCAGGTGTATCGGGACGTCATTTTGCACCAGTATGTCCGCCTTTTCAGGGGTGCAGTTGGTCCCACCTTCCTCCTGATGGATGATAACGCACGGCCCCACCGAGCTGCCATCGTGGAGGAGTACCTTGAAACAGCATATATCAAGCGAATGTAGTGACCCGCCTGTTCTGCAGACCTAAACCCCATCGAGCACATCTGATATGCTCTCGGTCGACGTATTGCTGCACGCCTTCAAACTCCTACGACACTTCAGGAGCTCAGACAGGCACTGGTGCAAGAATGGGAGGCTATACCACAGCAGCTGCACGACCACCTGATCCAGAGTATGCCAACCCGTTGCGCGGCCTGTGTAAGTGTGCATGGTGATGATATACCATATTGATGTCGGGGTACATGCGCAGAAAACAGTGGCGTTTTGTAGCACACGTGTTTCGGGACGGTTTTCTCAACTTATCACCAATACCGTGGACTTACAGACCTGTGTCGTGTGTGTTCCCTATGTGCCTATACTATTAGCGCCAGTCTTGTGTAGTGCCACGTTGTGTGGCACCACATTCTGCAGTTATCCTTAATTTATGAGCATTAGTGTAGAAACCATTTCCTCCACAGATGTACAAGGAACTTAAATTTCCGAAAAAGATCCGATGAAAGACGCAAGACCAACTAAAACCTGCAGTGAGGCCCCTTTCTGGGTTCTTTCTTGAATTCAATAAACAAGTTGTTAAAATTGTCTAATCTGTCCTGTAGCACAGACACACAGACACAGACACAAACACACACACACACACACACACACACACACACACACACACACACACACACATGAGCGCGCACGTGCGTGCGTGGACAAAGAATTAACCTCTATTCTATTAAAATACAAAACAATAAAAAACGAAACAAGGCTGACAAACATCGAAGAAGTAATAGACCAGACTAGTGGGTTAAAGAAATATTTTAACAGTAAGCGCGGGCTTGTGTACGCAACCAATCAACGCTCACCATCCATTAACGAGGTAAGTATAAATCAAACTCCAAATTACAGTCCACATTCGAGACAAATGGTGAATACATGTCCAGAAGATCGGCTAAACACAGCCTGATAGAAAAATACAAAAGAGCGTCTGCGTTCACAATATATCGGAGGAGCGACAACATATAGCAGGTAAATCCGAAAGAAACTGAGACAGAGTAAGTCACATGTCAATTAAGAACAAAATCACTACCCATTTCAGAAAATGGCTCATCATAAAGTCGACAATATGGGCACACAACGATTCCCTGAACACGCTCACTTCCTCGAGCGGTCGAACAGCTGACAGTTATACTGTAACAGGCGTGATGGCTACTGTAGCACTCCACAGGCTAGGCCGCCGCCTTCCGGCTATGTTTGGCCCAAAGGAGCACTCACGATTCTTCGTTAGAAGTGGGCAGTTACTTCTCCAGACGGCTAGCAGATAGTGACTTCACTCTGCTTGCCGCATGCACCCTTCCAGCCACGCCTACCGCTGCTCGTGCGCCCCCTTGCATGCGGGGGCCCTCCAGTTTCATATCAACGGCGCAGAGAAGTACATAGGGCAGATAATATCTATAACTGCACAGAGCTAATTCCCAACGTAGTGGCTCTAGAGACCTATTTCTTGAAACTGAAATCTTTGTTACTGCATCAAGAGGCAGTTGCCCTACCTTTCTTCATTCTTACTGAAAACATCGTGGCTTAGGGAGCATTGGTGTATGTTATCTTCGTTTCAGTATTTCTTAAGGCAATAATCAGTTCAATGCAGCCTACGAAGTGACAAAATTCGTAAAATAACGCTTGCATCCATTTAGGAACGTTACATCATCTCTCTCGTCTTAACGGTCGTTAGCAGGGATGTCCTGGAGCATGCCACTTACAGGCGTTTTGTGATCCATCCAAATCATTTTAGAAGAAATCTTACTTACAACATCTGACAGTACGTGGACCTCACATGACTCAGTCTCGTACACGAGAAAATAAAACTTCATACTGGAATGGAAACGATGTAAATTAATATACACATGATGTAAAACACATTTTCACAGGTAATTAGTACATACAAAATATTTCGAATGAAATGAAGAAGCTATATAGACAGCAGAAAAAATTAACGGTTGTGTGCCTTTGTGATGAATATCGTATCTGGTAATGACCCACTGAGAGGACATAAGACAAAATTTCAAATTTCGCTGTGTGTAGTGATATGACGTGTTGTTTAAGGCACTAGAGCAGTATTTAGGAGAATGAGGTTCACATCCCAGTCCGACCACCGAGATTTAGCTTTCCATGGTTTCCCTAAATTGATTAAAGGATATTTGAGGATGATTTCTTTGAAAATGACACGCCAAATATTCATCTCCACATGTCTCTTCCATGAGCGTGTTCTGTGGTTGTATTCACTTTAAGTGATAAGCACTTCCGTTGAACATGACTCAGAGATCGATTTACAACTTCAGTGTGTCACTCCTCTCAAACTACATTGAGCTTCTTCCACAGACTTGGATGACTAATGCGTATATTTGAATGGGTGCAATGCTGTCTTTCTTCAAACGTTATCACGCCATCGTAAATTGGGAGTCTTGTATATTCAAAAAATGAAACCTTTCGTAGTCACTATTTACTTATTTGATTGGATAATATGGAGTACGTGGCATGTGACCTTACCCACGGTTTTGTCATATGTTCAGCGTGGTTCTTCTCATTATTTGATTTACGAAGCGTTTTACATCGGGGGATATACGGAACACACAAACAGAATAACAAAACAGCATATGGTCGGCACATAAACGTCACTGGGCACACCCTGAACGGCATCCAATCAAATTTAAGAGTTCTTCTTTCAGAACAAAAATGTGCTCCTCTCAACATATTTGAAAAACCAACCAAAATGATAACCACATGAATTTCCGGAATGATCAACGTGAATTCTGCCACAGCAGGTATTTCGACATCTTTAGACATTTTCTGTGCCAATAGAACTTCTATATGGTACCTGGGTGCACGGTAGCTCATCGTATGTATTTCTGTGTATCATCTATGTTCACAGCATCTCCTTTCGATCGTGCGAACTATTTCCCCAATGTATGCTTTACTGCAGTGGCAGGGGATATGGTAGACACCTGGTTTGCGAATCCTTCATTATCGTGCACTGAACCTAGTTGTGTCACGATTTTATGGTGTGGACCTTATACACATTTAACATTACGTCCCTCCAAGATCCTGCCCTGTTTCTGGAAATATCCCCGACAAACGGAAAGCACGCTAGTGACGTGCTTTTCTTTTTCTTCCTCCTATTGTCTATGTACAGCTTGTATAAACACATGCCTTATGTGCTTGCTGTTTTACCCATTATTATAGGAATGTCGTCTCGAGCTGCGTTAGCTAAGTTTGGAGGCTGTCTTGGTCGAAGATGGACTGCACCATTTCAACAAGTATGTCTAAAATGCCTTCACGTTGGGAGTCCTGATACTGTAGACATGCAGATACAAATCAGTGCATACGACTTTTCACTATAGCAGTCCCAGCTTGCCATCTCGTTTCCGTTAAGGTAGGACGTCAAAAATTCAACGTAATTCTTGGTACAAGGCAATTATTATAAACCGACGGACAGTATCGACATGGGATGACGCCTCTCGAATGACAATGTAGAAATTCAAGGAGATGGCCTTGGGACAACCACAACTAAAATCAACTAGTTTTTACATTTATGTGAATGAAACATTTGTCGTTTAGAGACATGGCGGGACTGCTTAAGCGAATTTCTCCATCACCGCAACCCAGTGAATCCCAACATCAGTTTACCGTGAAGATGGAACAGAATGGCGCCTTCGCGGTTCTTCGGCAGGATCTCGGAGCAGCACAATGTTAACTGTATATTTCTTCTAGCTCCTAAAATCTGAGTGGCCGAGCGGTTCTAGGCGCTTCAGTCTGGAACCGCGCGACCGCCATGGTCGCAGGTTCGAATCCTACCTCGGGCATGGATGTGTGTGGTGTCCTTAAGGTAGTTAGGTTTAAGTAGTTCTAAGTTCTAGGGGACTAATGACCTCAGAAGTTAAGTCCCATAGTGCTCAGAGCCATTTGAACCATCTGAACCTAAAATTTGACATTCCCAGATTCAGTAAAAGACAGCCAAATCCTTCCCCAAAAGGGTCTACCAAACCCCCTGTCACTGTGGCAAATCATGCATTTGGAAAAATGTTCTCATTGTCGATGAGACTTGCCATGACAACACTGAATTGCACCATATCACTATGTCATTCGAGGTCGACCATAATAAGCACTAGCCGCACTAAAGATCACAACACCAAAATACTTTGGCAGTCTTCCTCCACGCATGTTATGAGGACTGTGCTTCACGCAAACATTCTTCACAACTCACCAAGGTCAGCACACCCCGCCGCCGCTTGTTCCGCCGCTATATTCGCCAACGGTCATCCTGAGCCCGTCTGACTTCTGACGTCACTTCGACTGCTTCACGTACTCCTACATTCAGAATCGCCGTATTTTAATTGTATATTTGTAATACTATTTATTTTCTTAAATTCTTATTCAAGTTATCTTACATTCATATCTCGTGCTTTGAAGCTTTTTAAAATCGGGTTTTTCACTCGATATAATGTCCTAACACTATAAGGGTGTCACGTATAAGTTGTGGCAGCTGCGATGCGATGTACCGCTTTTCTTACTGTATAATAATGACTTTGTGATTCACGTATGTAGATAAAGACTTCAAGTGCATTTCAAATAGTTTCCATGCTTTAAACTTTTATATTTCATAATTTATTACACTCTTTTATCACGTGGGAAACGAGTTTATCTATATCTTTTACTTGTATCAAATTTAGTAGCTCTTTTCAAATACAGGGTGATTCAAAAAGAATACCACAACTTTAGGAATTTAAAACTCTGCAACGACAAAAGGCAGAGCTAAGCACTATCTGTCGGCGAATTAAGGGAGCTGTAAAGTTTCATTTAGTTGTACATTTGTTCGCTTGAGGCGCTGTTGACTAGGCGTCAGCGTCAGTTGATGCTAAGATGGCGACCGCTCAACAGAAAGCTTTTTGTGTTATTGAGTACAGCAGAAGTGAATCGACGACAGTTGTTCAGCGTGCATTTCGAACGAAGTATGGTGTTAAACCTCCTGATAGGTGGTGTATTAAACGTTGGTATAAACAGTTTACAGAGAATGGGTGTTTGTGCAAATGGAAAAGTTGTGGACGGCCGTGAACGAGTGATGAAAATGTAGCACGCATCCAGCAAGCATTTGTTCGCAGCCCAGGAAAATCGACTCGCAGAGCTAGCAGAGAGCTGCAAATTCCACAATCAACTGTATGGAGAGTCCTACGAAAAAGGTTAGTTATGAAACCTTATCGTCTGAAATTGGTTCAAGCACTGTCTGCAGCTGATAAGATTAAAATAATCGATTTCTGTGATTTTATCCTTGCTCAAATGGAAACAGATGAATCTTTCGTTTCAAAGATTGTGTTTAGTGATGAAGCAACTGTCCACACTAACGGGGAAGTCAACCGTCACAATGTCTGTACATGGGGCACTGAGAATCCGCGGGAAACAACCCAGTATGAACGTGACTCGCCTAAGGTCAACGTTTTCTGTGCCATTTCAGCCAATAAAGTTTTTGGTCCCTTTTTCTTCGAAGGTGCTACTGTAACTGGATTACAGTATCTGGAGATGTTAGAGAATTGGCTGTTCCCTCAGCTCGAACAAGAAGCACAACAATTCATATTTCAGCAGGATGGAGTGCCACCACATTGGCACTTATCTGTCCGTAACTACCTGAACGTCAACTACCCGAGGCGATGGATCGGCCGCCAGGCAGCCCGTGACAGAGCACTTCATCACTTGCCTCCAAGAAGCCCTGATCTTACCCCCTGCGATTTTTTCTTATGGCGGTATGTTAAGGATATGGTGTTTCGGCCACCTCTCCCAGCCACCATTGATGATTTGAAACGAGAAATAACAGCAGCTATCCAAACTGTTACGCCTGATATGCTACAGAGAGTGTGGAACGAGTTGGAGTATCGGGTTGATATTGCTCGAGTGTCTGGAGGGGTCCATATTGAACATCTCTGAACTTGTTTTTGAGTGAAAAAAAAACCTTCTTAAATACTCTTTGTAATGATGTATAACAGAAGGTTATATTATGTTTCTTTCATTAAATACACATTTTTAAAGTTGTGGTATTCTTTTTGAATCACCCTGTATACTGATTATTGCACATTTTAGAATATTCATTATATTTTTATATACATATACTTCCAGTTGTCTGTGACGATTATTGTAAGCGTTATTTAATCCATAAATATGCACTCACTGCTCTTGTTATTTTATGTACTGACTACATACCTACGTGACATTGCTAAGTTTTTTAGGTGGCTTGGTCATTTTTTAGCATTCGTTGCGTCCACTTTTTCTTCGTTTAAGTAAATTTATTCATATGTCTCTGTCTGTATATTCCAATTTTTAGATCTGATGATGCCTGAAAAGCCGAAATCGGTAAATATTTTAATAAAATTTTATGTAAACAACGTATTGACATTTACAATCTATCATATTTACAGACCTGAAAACCACCATAAATAGTGAACGATGTAGCTTAGAAATGCCGTCTGTGTAACACAAAAGTAAAATTGTTTTAACTCAAAAAAATCGTCAAAAGGTAGACCGATGTTACCAGTTCCAGGGATCGGCCATGGAAGAGTGTCTGCACGTGGTCCCATTCAAACTCTAAACTCTCCGCCATGCGACATGAGTGGCTCACAGGGCTCTGTGCTCCAAGTACAGCTTATAGGTACGCTCCTTAGGTACAACCAAAGACACAATTTCTCTAGCGGACAAGAGCACGTACTACATAGTTTTTGAGCGATGCAAGTGACTCGCAACTCGCGCATAGATACATAATATGGAAGACGTTTCTAACAGACAACTTTCACACATTTCCCCAAAATTTTAGTGCTTCCCAGTTTTTGCCTTTCTTCTTATTCTTCCATTTCTAGTTCTTTACCTACTACTACCTCTCCTACTTCAGCCTCCCTCTTCCTCTTTTCCTTTAATTTTTTTTTTTTCGCCTGCCGAAAAAGTGCACCCTCATGTTAACGTCGATCACAGCGCGCGCTCCGTCTGTCAAACCGTAGCTGACAAACTCGGCACTGCCTGGGTATTCATTTTGTCAATTTTCCACTAGAAGCGGAAACAAAAAATGAACTTCATTTATAGTGCAATATAGAAAAACTTTCATTTCCATGTATTCGTGAAATCAGCTTTGAAATGATGAAACAGTTGTACAAAGAAATATGCATAACGTACAAATGTATAAGTACGGCTGCTCGTGTGTCTGCATCGCGATTTTTGAAAGATTTTGTGCCAACACCTCTTCGTAGCTCTGTAGGCGGTTATTGTTTCCGAGTACAGCCGTCTGCGCGTCGCAGTTGAAATCTGTCAAAAGCGCTGTCGGGTGTCAGCGATTTCCTTACACTTTTGTTAAGTAAGATCGTGGTCGGGTTAAGCAGTGAGAAAACGTATTTGGCAACAAACTAAAACGTATACACACATCCTATATCAAAAAAAGGAAAATGCAGTTACGATTAATAATACATCCAGTCACCTGCAACGTCGATAATTGCTTGGCATCTCCGAGGTAGGCTTGAAACCAAGTTTCCGCGTATTCACATGGAAGATGCGTCGAATTTGCGTTGACAGCTGTTTCAAAGTGAATTTTGCTTTCTCGTGACCCAATGTTAAGAATGGGATTCCCGAAAAAAGGTTAATAATCATATTTTCTACTTTTGGAGTGCATAATGCGGCATTTTTTCACGTAACTTCGTGTTAATGACGTCATATCTCTTGAAATAAGTGTCGTACAATTACGTATTTGTTTTGCGAAATATGTTGCGAATAGACGTCGTGGCAAAGAAGTAATGAAATTAAACGACGTGCATGATGCGGCAAATTTTCACGCATCTCAGTGTCTATGAAGTCATACCTCCTGATCAATGTGCCATACAAAGATAATCATTTGTAGATAAATTGAGCGGCATATGTTTGTACTCTCTACAAAGTGTGTTGTGAATATAGTTAATGGCATAGAAGTAAGAAATTTAAACGTCATGCAAAGAGCGAAAGTTTTTCACACATCTCAGTGTTTATATCGTCATATCTTCTGGAAGTTCAAATGTGTGTGAAATGTTATGGGACTTAACTGCGAAGGTCATCAGTCCCTAAGCTTACACGCTACTTAACCTAAATTATCCTAAGGACAAACACACACACACCCATGCCCGAGGGAGGACTCGAACCTCCGCCGGGATCAACCGCACAGTCCATGACTGCAGCGCCTGAGACCACTCGGCTAATCCCGCGCAGCATATCTTCTGAAGCATGTATGGTACCACCATATAATTTTGTAGGTGCATATAGCGAAATCGTACATACTGTGTGTGTGAAACTCGTTGCGAATAGAGTTAGTAACACAGAAGTAATAAATTTAAACGACATAGACGATGCTGCAGTTTTTCATGCATTCATTGGTTATGATGTCATATCTCCAGAAATATGCTTGGTAGGAAGTTTTTATCCGGACTGCAATTGTTACCTGACGGTAAGATATATGTGTACCAACTTACGTTGAAATCGGTATTGTGGTTTAGGAGGAGATGCTGAACTCACACACACACACACACACACACACACACAGAGGTGACAAAAGTCATTAGAAAGTTCCTAATATCATGTCAGACCGCGTTTTACCGGGCGTAGTGCAGTAATTTGACGTGGCGTGGCCTCAAAAAGTCGTTGGAAGTCCCTTGCAGAAATTTTGAGCCATGCTGCCTCTATAGCTGTCCAAAATTCCTAAAATGTTGCCGGTCCAGAATTTTGTACATGGAATGACCTCTCGATTATGTCCCATAAATGTTCGATAGGATCTATGTCGGGCAATCTGGGTGGCCAAATCATTCGCTCTTCAAGCCAATCGTGAAAACTTGTGGATCGGTGACATGGCGGATTGTCATCCATAAACATTCCATTGTTGTTTGGCTACATGAAGTCCATGAATAGCTGCAAATGGTGTCCAAGGTAGCCGAAAATAAACATTTCCAGTCAATGATCGGTTCACTTGGACCAGAAGACCAAGACCAATCCATGTAAACACAGCTCACACCGATATGGAGCCACCACAAATTAGCACAGTGCCTTGTTGTTAACCTCAGTCCATGGCTTCGTTGGATCTGCGCCTAAGTCGAAACTTACCATCAGTTCTTATCAACTGAAATCGGGACTCAACTGACCAGGCCACGGTTTTCCAGTATTCTATGGTCCAATCCATATGGTCACGAGCCCAGGAGAGGCGATATGGTACTTTTGGCAAAGACATCCTCGCCTGTCATCTGCTACCATAGCCCATTAACGCCAAATTTCACCGCACTATCCTAACGGGTACGTTCGTCGTACGTTCACATCCGTTTCTGCTGTTATACTATGTGATCCAAAGTATCCGGACACCCCAAAAAACATACGTTTTTCATATTAGGTGTATTGGGGTTCCACCTACTACCAGGTACTCCATATCACTCCTAAACATCTCTAGGCCCACTGCTTCCGATGTGATAGTGAAGTGGACACGCGAAGGGAGGACACGTACAGCACAAAAGCGTACAGGCCGATCTCGTCTGTTGACTGACGGAGACCGCCGACAGTTGAAGATGGTCGTAATGTGTAATAGGCAAACATCTATCCAAACCATCACACAGGAATTCCAAACTGCATCAGGGTCCAGTTCAAGTACTATGACAGTTAGGCGGGAAGTGAGAAAACTTCAATTTCATGGTCGAGCGGCTGCTCATAAGCCACACATCACGCCAATAAATGCCAAACGACGCGTCGCTTGGTGTTTTTTTTTTTTTTGGTCATCAGTCTACTGACCGGTTTGATTTGGCCCGCCACGAATTCCTTTCCTGTGCTAACCTCTTCATCTCAGAGTAGCACTTGCAACCTACGTCCTCAATTATTTGCTTGACGTATTCCTATCTCTGTCTTCCTCTACAGTTTTTGCCCTCTACAGCTCCCTCTAGTACCATGGAAGTCATTCGCTCATGTCTTAGCAGATGTCCTATCATCCTGTCCCTTCTCCTTATCAGTGTTTTCCACGTATTCCTTTCCTCTCCGATTATGCGTAGAACCTCCTCATTCCTTGCCTTATCAGTCCACCTAATTTTCAACATTCGTCTATAGCACCACATCTCAAATGCTTCGATTCTCTTCTGTTCCGGTTTTCCCACAAACCATGTTTCACTACCATACAATGCTGTACTCCAGACGTACATCCTCAGAAATTTCTTCCTCAAATTAAGGCCGGTATTTGATATTAGTAGACTTCTCTTGGCCAGAAATGCCTTTTTTGCCATAGCGAGTCTGCTTTTGATGTCCTCCTTGCTCCGTCCGTCATTGGTTATTTTACTGCCTAGGTAGCAGAATTCCTTAACTTCATTGACTTCGTGACCGTCAATCCTGATGTTAAGTTTCTCGTTGTTCTCATTTCTACTACTTCTCATTACCTTCGTCTTTCTCCGATTTACTCTCAAACCATACTGTGTACTCATTAGACTGTTCATTCCGTTCAGCAGGTCATTTAATTCTTCTTCACTTTCACTCAGGGTAGAAATGTCATCAGCGAATCGTATCATTGATATCCTTTCACCTTGTATTGTAATTCCACTCCTGAACCTTTCTTTTATTTCCATCATTGCTTCCTCGATGTACAGATTGAAGAGTAGGGGCGAAAGGCTACAGCCTTGTCTTACACCCTTCTTAATACGAGCACTTCGTTCTTGATCGTCCACTCTTATTATTCCCTCTTGGTTGTTGTACATATTGTATATGACCCGCCTCTCCCTATAGCTTACCCCTACTTTTTTCAGAATCTCGAACAGCTTGCACCATTTTATATTGTCGAACGCTTTTTCCTGGTCGACAAATCCTATGAAAGCGTCTTTATTTTTCTTTAGCCTTGCTTCTATTATTAGCCGTAACGTCAGAATTGCCTCTCTCGTCCCTTTACTTTTCCTAAACCCAAACTGATCGTCACCTAGCGCATTCTCAATTTTCTCTTCCATTCTTCTGTATATTATTCTTGTAAGCAGCTTCGATGCATGAGCTGTTAAGCTGATTGTGCGATAATTCTCGCACTTGTCCGCTCTTTCCGTCTTCGGAATTGTGTGGATGATGCTTTTCCGAAAGTCAGATGGTATATCGCCAGACTCATATATTCTACACACCAACGTGAATAGTCGTTTTGTTGCCACTTCCACCAATGATGTAAGGAGCGTAAACACTGGCCGCGCGTGGTAGCCGAGCGGTCTGAGGCGTCTTGTCACAGTGCGCGTGGCTCTCCCCGTCGGAGGTTCGAGTCCTCCCTCGGGCATGGGTGTGTGTGTTGTCCTTCTCGTGAGTTAGATTAAGCAGTGCGTAAGCTTAGGGACGAATGATCCCAGCAGTTTGGTCAAAAAAGACCTTACCACATATTTCCAATTTCCGTAAACATTGTACTACTGAACAGTGGAAAAACGTTGTGTGGAGTGACGAATCACGGTACACAATGTGGCGATCCGAAGGCAGGGTGTGGGTATGGCGAATGAACGTCATCTGCCAGCGTGTAGTGCCAGCAATAAAATTCGGAAGCGGTGGTGTTAGGGTGTGGCCGTGTTTTTCATGGAGAGGGCTTGCACCCCTTCTTGTTTTGCGTGGCACTATCACAGCACAGGCCTACATTGATGTTTTAAGCACCTTCTTGCTTCCCACTGTTGAAGGTCAATTTGGGGATGGCGACTGCATCTTTCATTTGAAGACGATGTTCAAAATGCACGCCCTGTGGCGGAGTGGTTACACGACAATAACATTCCTGTAATGGACTGGCCTCCACAGAGTCCTCAGCTGACTCCTACAGAACACCTTTGGGAAGTTTTGGAACGCCGACTTGGTGCCAGGCCTCACCGACCGACATCGACACCTCTCCTCATTGCAGCACTCAGTGAAGAATGCTCTGCCATTCCCGAAGAAGCCTTTCAGCACTTGATTGAACGTATGCCTGCGAGAGTGGAAGTTTTCATCAAGGCTAAGGGTTGACCAACACGATACTGAATTCCAGCATTACTGATGGAGGACGCCACGAACTTGTAAGTAATTTTCAGCCAGGTGTCCGGATACTTTTGATCACTTAGTGCATGACGGCTCCGTTCATTCTGTGTGTTCGAGATGAGACTGCCATCTGTATATGTGCATGTCGCTATCCAATAGCATTTATCACCTCATTGTGCATGCATATACCCATGTTTATGGTAACTGTGGTCAGGGAAAGCTTAAGTCCAGTAAACCGGTCAAAGTAAAGAGACTTCCTTAAGTTATTGCGCAATGTGAGGAGCTGGACTTAGAAAGTCCGCCTGGACGACACCCTCCGTTCTCGAGCTTGTAGGACAGGAGACGTTACTAACGAATCCTGTTCAATAACTCATGTCAGCGTGTAATTTGGTCAGGTTACGGAACACACGTCCTTGGTGCTCCGTCTGCTATTAACTGCGCACAGCGTAGAGTGCTTGCCTGCGAATAAGGGCAAGCACCGTATCCCGGCAGGGAGTTAGCGATAGCTGCGCGGAGCGCACGCCGCCTCGTGCGCTGATTGGCTGCGGAAGCGGCGCGCCGGCTCTGCTGGATCACCGCCGCTAACGATCGGCCCGCGCAATGGAGCGTGCCCGATGGAGAGCCGGCCCCAGCCAGTCGCCACTGTGCGCGCCGCCGCCGTACAGGCGCTCCTCGTGATCCCAGCAGCGGCACGACGGCACGCGTATCGCTTACACCGCTGCCCGGGAGATGCCTATTCAACTCCCGGTGTCCTTTCAGGCCATTCGGCGACGTAGCGGCGATTCCTTTACAGCTGCAGTGAGCTGCCGCATGATGTTACCAATGCAAACACACGCGGCGGCTTCGAACGTGACCTCACAACTTTCAAAAACGTCATTTATACTGTTTCTTCTCTTGTAACAAAACAGGGTGGTCGATAATCTTTTTTTAAAAATACATCTAACGGCGTACGTATGTTTTGGACTAAACTCATCTTGTATATACTGCCACGAGAAGAATGGGATCGATGCATTTTAAATGCGGCGCCGTGGAAGGATGTAGAAAATTAGATGCACTGGTAAGATGTCATGCACGTTAATAGTGTTAATCGCAATGCGATGCGCTGACGGAAAAAACTCGCAACACCAAGAAAGAGTTGTGCGACATAAACGAAAGCGGGTAGCCGTGTGCGAGATGGCTATTTCTTTGTTGATAGTATTGGATGTGTTAAAATTTGTAAAGGAAAATGATATTGTGCGGTGGCGTGGCTGGCGCCAGTGTTCACTTACAATTGCATCGCTGCCATCGTTTATAGGGTCACCATCTTTGCCTTCCGCGATTCAGGCCGGTGGTCGGATGGTTAACGGTGAGAGAAAAGAGACAGCGGAGTGCATATTCGCAGGGTCGAAGGTGGTGGCTTGTTGACGATTACCGTGAGGCCTGTAGTACGACGCCTGTACGCTATGGGCAGGGTCAGCGAGAGATCCTGGCAGTGACTTGTGGGACCTCGGGTTTGGTATCGCGGTGGTACACTGTTGTGTTTTGGGGCTTTTCTGCTGCGAAGGCATGTATAGGTTCTTGTTGCTGGCCACTGAAATTGAGATGTGTCGATGGCGTGACGGAGGAAATACGTGATGCTCGCCGCTGTTGCATGTGAAAACGCTTCGTCTGCCTTGTGTCTGAACAGGAAATTATGTGAAGCAAATAGCTGATAGCACGGTGACGTCTTGCTCACACGCGTTGTTGAATATGTTTCGGAAATACTGAACGGTGAAGATATCTCACGTGTAAAGGACATGAAGCCATTTGCGTCATACTAAGGTACTGTTTTATTCTGCTTAAATCTGTAAGTTCAGGTGGACTGGCGGGCCGATTACAGACAGAGAAAAACAGCGCGCCATCATAATCCGTCTTGTATTCGGAAGAGTTGTCAGTGAGACTGTTGGGACGCCAACTTCATGTCGCTCGTCGCCAGCCAAGTGTAAGCTCACTTGTAGTGTTCAATGATTGTACTTTGTAGTGCTGCTTTTGATTGCTACTTCTGTTAGCTACCATCAAAGGGACTCTTTCACACTGCCTTGTCTTGAGGAACCAGACGCACTGTTTGTTATTCTAATGCTTAGAATTAGCCTTCAGTGTAGAAGTTAAAGGAAATAAATTTTTTTATTCAGACTCTAGAGTGCGCTGAGTCTCTTACTGTATCTTTATCGAGTCCAGAATCCGCGGCTGTCGTAGGCGCATTATGACAGTTTTTGGCGCTGATCCAAGGAATTAAGCTGCCATCACTGGAAGTTTGTTTTTTTCTGCATTTGCTCTGAACCACTTGGGAACTACAGGCTGACCAGAATCCCCTGGCCGGCCGGTGTGGCCGATCGGTTCTAGACGCTTCAGTCTGGAACCGCGCGACCGCTACGGTCGCAGGTTCGATTCCTGCCTTGGGCATGGATGTGTGTGATGTTCTTAGGTTAGTTAGGTTTAAATAGATCTAAGTTTTAGGGGACTGATGACCTCAGCAGTTAAGTCCCATAGTGCTCAGAGCCATTTGAACCATTTTTGAATCCCCTGTCTTTCCTTTACCCTATGTTGGGACACGACAAATTCAACTAAAATATGATTGTTCTGGGGGTGGTCATGGCTCCCATGTCAGCCTGCTTCGATCTGCGCCTGTCTTATACTGAGCCTCTGTTCTATCTCCTTGCCAAAACACTTCGCTCACTATGAAAATAGTTAATTCAAAATTTAGAAAACTGTACTTTAAAAAATGGTTCAAATGGCTCTGAGCACTATGGGACTTAACTACTGAGGTCATCAGTCCCCTAGAACTTAGAACTACTTAAACCTAACTAACCTAAGGACATCACACACATCCATGCCCGAGGCAGGATTCGAACCTGCGACCGTAGAGGTCGCGCGGTTCCAGACTGTAGCGCCTAGAACCGCTCGCCACTCCGGCCGGCAAACTGTACTTTAGCGATATTAAATTTGTTAACCCACTGATCTTAGCATTATTACTAAGCGACAGAACAGCTTTTGACCCCAAATTTCCAAAGTAAACATGAAGTAGTAAGATGTAAAAAAAAAATTAAGGAAGAAAAAACAATCGTGTTCATCAGCTGTCAAGTGTATCACTGACGTCAGCTGTTGATCAGTCAGAAATAAGATCGAGATTATAACAGGTTACCTACGTGCCGAGTAACGGCGGATATAGATTTCATCGCTCGAAAATTCGAAATAATTTCTATGCCGAAAACTATGGTCTGATAATTTTGGAAAACGTTGTGCGTAATTCAGATCGGTTGTGGCATTTATTACTGAAACTATTGTCAAGGATCAAATGATTCATAGAGAAAGAGTGTTAACCAGATGACAGTGTGTTCAGTGACCGAAATAACAATGGGTATCCAAGTAGCTTAGGATTTATTATGAAATGAATTAAGATTCCACGTTACATAGAAAAAAGATTAGTATGTACTTTAGGTAACTTTTGTTGTTGTTGGGTCACAATCTTATAGATTTTTTTAAAGACAACGTGTTCGCCATTGATTGTGCTATTTATTATAATTTCGACTATTGCAGTTTTGACCTTGTTGTGTCGGCTACTGTGGTAGTCAGCACCGACACAAACAAGGAAGGAGATATGAGGCTATGGCTGGTGGCAGGAATCCAAAATTATCTGTACATATAGCATGCTGATTAATGTAATACTTTCTTTCTAATAAGAAGGCAACCATAACGTAACTTGATTCCTGTGCTTCCTGTGCCTCCTACGTACAAGTACTTTACTCTCTATTATTACTCACAGAACGCTGGCTAATTGTCGTCTTCCTATTACTCAGTACGGCACTTACGTTCTCCAAGTATACGACTGAACAGGGCCGACCAGCGATGGGCGGCTGATTAAATCAGCGTTGACAGAGGGCGCTGAACTCTGTGTTCCTGGAGGTGTGGCGCTACCCGCCCTTTCCATTGGCGTACGGGTCAGCGCCTTCTCGATGCCGTTTCGCTGGTCGGTGTGCTGTCGATGCTTTAAGACAGTGCAGACCTTAGGTTATGTTCAATTTGTTACAGGTGCCGGAAACACAGCTGTAATCAACATTAACAACAGAGGCTCGTATCCTTTTGATTTATTTTATTAATTTTTACTTCTGTTGTATTTTCAGCAGCTGCAACCGCTCGAAAATGATTTACGGTCAAATTCCAAGAGTAGAAATTATAATAAATACGAGTCGTACAGTCGATTCGGAATACACTGTCATTAAAAAATTATGCCAGTAAGAGCTTACTTTCCGTAACGGTTCATCTCATAAGTGCCTGAGTTTTGTCGGCACCTTACATCGTAGCTGGGCTCCAAGCTGTTGAATGGACAGTGCCTGCTGGCGCTGGTATTAATCTATCCAGAACTGAAGTTGGTAATTCCAACTTAATAACTCGTCCGTTTTAAGTGATGATCTAAGTAGTATCCTAGTCCATAAGTGGTCCGTTGTTCTGGGACTTTAGTATTGAACCCCTATTACATTTTTAGGCAGGGCAGATACTATTGAAGGTGTCGTTGCACACGCAGATAATAACCTAATAGTTGTGTCGGGCGACTCCAGGGCGAGACTTAAGGAAAAGACGAATGATGTGCTTGCTCAAATGCAACACTCGTCCAAGGGCAACAAACTGACTATATCTGTTCATAAAACAACATACATACTTGTAAAGGGCAGACTTTCTCTTGCCAGATATACCTCTCTGATACTTGACGGAATCCCTGTAAGACGCAGCACTGTTTGTAGATATTAAGGCATTCTTCTAGAAGAGAAAAGAAACGCACTATGCGACTTAACTTCTGAAGTCATTAGTCCCCTAGAACTTAGAACTACTTAAACCTAACTAACCTAAGGACATCACACACATCCATGCCCGAGGCAGGATTCGAACCTGCGACTGTAGCGGTCGCGCGGTTCTAGAGTGTAGCGCCTAGAACCGCTCGGCCACCCCGGCCGGCCCTTCGACTAAGCAGCTGCAAAACAATACTGCAACGAATTCAGCGGAGCATACTTCTGTGGCTCACCGGTGTCTTTCACACTACACCGTCGAGGGATGACTGGTGATTCTCGGCACATGTCCGATGAATATCGCGGTACGTTACAGGGCAGCAGTTTATTTGTTGGGGATTGTAGAATATGATCGTGCGTACGAGAACACACGAACTCGTATTACTGAAAAGACATTTACGAGCCTGAACGTCATATGAATGGCAATCTGCCTGGGACACTAGAAACATTGCAAGGTGGATTTGCAACATATTACCAAGCATCAGCGACAGGCTGTAACGGCGCGACATCGCCCCTACTCGAGGTATGGTACACCTTTTAACAGGTCATGGTGCATATCCATAACGTTTGCGTGGAGTGAAATAGGAACACACCAATCTGTGAATGTGAAGAGGAAGGCTATGCTGATCAGGTCGTTCTCAGATGTCCCTTTTTGAGGTAGAGAGAGACTGCAGACAGCTTGATTGCCATCTTCAAACAACTGTTGGTGACCAAAACTTGTGGACTACAGTTAATACGACTGCACATAGAATATCTAAATATTAGCTGCTTAACTTTCAGTCTAAAAAACAAAGTGAACGATCTGAATATCAAAACAACGTCAACAGACCACAATAAGCGTTTCCTCCATTACACATAATGATGGGCAAATATAAATTTAGAGAAACACAGATATAATAAGGAACATTTTGTTTCAGAAAAGGAAGGAAATAAATAAATAAATAAAGAATACTATGGCCACCCACACAGGTTTGCGTAGACTCGAGAATTGTCGAGGCGCTCACTTACCACTGTGGTCAATGTAGGACACTGCAGCAACAATACGCTTAGAAGTAGATATAGTTGTGGTTAGTCGGCAAACCTGGAGTTATTCCGAGGCTGCCAGTAACATATCCAGTGATACAAGCCAGAGATTGCTCTTTGAACTTGAATTGATTCCTTTTATTTATTATCTACTTTTTTATATTCATACTTATTTTAAACTTCCTGTTTTATTTTTACATTAACATTACAAATCGTTGCTGCTAACATAATTAATTGCTATATACAGACGAATCATGGTATGTCACCATGATTATTGAGTATGTACCATCTGTTTATAATTTCCAGATCATAGGTCAAACACGCATGGCAACAATTTAAAAAGAGAAAATTGAAAACCAAATAACTGATCACTCTTGATACACTATTACAGTGCGTAGTTGTCACGATATCACAATTTAGAACCATTCTAATATATCAGTTACTTTTTCATTCCCAGTTGCACATTTTAATACACCGCATTTTTCGATCAACAGAGCACTCTGACGCGTGGTTCTGAAACAGACACGACGCTTTGCTGACCCGACTACATAGATCTGGAGATGATCCAGGGAGATCTAAGAGCGTCATTATTTAAAAATGTGTAACTGGGACTCAAAAATAGACGACATGTTAGAACTGTTTTAGATATCAATACAGTTACGGTCCTCTTACGACAAATATGTCGAGTATAGAGATATCACAATTGTTTCTTCGCTGTTAACTCACAGTTCATAGTTCGTTTTTAGTCACACGTTATTCCCATCCGTCACGCAGTCCATTTTCATATCATGAAGCAGTGTTGCAGCTGCAAGTTAGCACTTGTAGTCTACCACCCTCCCGAAAACGTCCATTTCATCACTGAGTAAGTCTCATTAATTATTGTTCACCTGCTGTACGAATTAGACGACTGTTTTCTGTAAATCTGTACCGTGACCCGTCCCACACCTGTCCATGTTGTCCTTGGTGGGATCTACGATCACGATGGGTGAATGAATATATTAATTAGTTCCATCTACGTTTAAACTGGATCTCATAACATGTAAAACTCGCTATCAGCCACATCTGCGCTCCTGACACTTTCGCGTTGCAGACTCCAACTCTGCACTATCCATACTCCTCGTCTACTATACAAGCTCCTCTTACAAAGATGCTTATCCAATGAACTCTATGATTTACGAATCAGACGCTATTCCAAAAATGTGATAAACTGGACATTTTAAAAATAAAATGAAGAAGTAAAGAAGAAGTTGACTCACAACTCATTACTTCGTGTCGTTAGGAAGCACGGTGTCAGTTGTAGCACAATCTACAAAAGTTGTTCTAGAAACACTAAACAAAGGAGATCATAACACGGACATTTTCCTTCACTTTATCAAAGTCTTTAAGACAAGTAGACCACAAAAGAGTGCTTATAAACTGGATGCACTAGGCATAATGGTGCAGTAATTAAGGGGTTTATACATACATGTTAAACAGAAGGCAATGCGTCGCTGTCTCTCAAACAAAATCCAGGAACACCACAAAACAGCTTTCTAATACAGAATAGATTCATACGGGTGGCCCTCAAGGAAGTGTGCTTGACCCAGTTCTGTTATTGAACCATGTCAAAAAGTTTTCCCGGAGTGTCAAACACAGTGAAATACTACTGTCTGCTGATGACAGTAACATTCTAAGCAATGATGACTCACCAGGTCTGAAAAGAAAACAGTGAAGCTTGTAAGCTGGAGGATAGCAAACAACAAGTTAACCCTACAGGTGCGAAAAAAGTTGTTTTACTTATTAGCAAAAAAAAAAAAATGGCTCAAATGGCTCTGAGCACTATGGGACTTAACTTCTGTGGTCATCAGTCCACTAGAACTTAGAACTACTTAAACCTAACTAACCTAAGGACATCACACACATCCATGCCCGAGGCAGGATTCGAACCTGCGAACGTAGCAGTCGCGCAGCTCCGGACTGAGCGCCTCAACCGCGAGACCACCGCGGCCGGCATTTGCAAAAAACCCAGCTCCCTAAAAGTCAAAGATGTGCTTCTAGACTGTGTAGCAAGAACAAAATTTCAATGGTAACTCACAGGTAAAATCGGCTGAGCATATTACGGTCTTTGGAAAACCAATAGCTACAGAATGCTACACGCTTTGAATAAGAAATTCAGTGTGTAGTAGCTCTTGCACTCTGCAAATGTCCATTATATAATTAGTTACGGCATACCTTGTCAGGAACAAATGACCAGAATATACAAACAATCTCAGAGATCACCCTATACGAATTATAAATAGAAAGATAACTCGATGCAATGGGACTTTAAACCTTTGGGAATCAAAATTCTTACGTTTTGCAGACTTTGATATACATAAAGAAAGACATCACCCAATATCCAAAAATCGGGAAAAATTAGCTTGCTATGTAACAGAATAAAATTATACAACACGCTCCCACAGTTGATCAAAGACGGAAGTGTTACACACTGTGTGACAGTAAACAGTGAATTCCCGAGGGGGGGACAAGAAACGAACGAAAATTTACTGGTTGACAGCGTATCTGATGGTTGTTGTTATGGTCTTCAGTCCTAAGACTGGATTGATGCAGCTCTCCATGCTACTCTATCCTGTGCAAGCTTCTTCACCTCCCAGTACTTACTGCAACCTATATCCTTCTGAATCTGCTTAGTGTATTCATCTCTTGGTCACCCTCTACGATTTTTACCCCCCACGCTGCCCTCCAGTGCTAGATTTGTGATCCCTTGATGCCTCAGAACATGTCCTACCAACCGGTCCCCTCTTCTTGTCAAGTTGTGCCACAAACTCCTCTTCTCTCCAATTCTGTTCAATACCTCCTCATTAATTATGTGATCTACCCATCTAATCTTCAGCATTCTTCTGTATCACCACATTTGGAATGCTTATATTCTCTTCCCCCTCCATAAACCATGGACCTTGCCGTTGGTGGGGAGGCTTGCGTGCCTCAGCGATGCAGATAGCCGTACCGTAGGTGCAACCACAACGGAGGGGTATCTGTTGAGAGGCCAGACAAACGTGTGGTTCCTGAAGAGGGGCAGCAGCCTTTTCAGTAGTTGCAAGGGCAACAGTGTGGACGATTGACTGATCTGGCCTTGTAACAATAACCAAAACGGCCTTGCTGTGCTGGTACTGCGAACGGCTGAAAGCAAGGGGAAACTACAGACGTAATTTTTCCCGAGGGCATGCAGCTTTACTGTATGATTACATGATGATGGCGTCCTCTTGGGTAAAATATTCCGGAGGTAAAATAGTCCCCCATTCGGATCTCCGGGCGGGGACTACTCAAGAGGATGTCGTTATCAGGAGAAAGAAAACTGGCGTTCTACGGATCGGAGCGTGGAATGTCAGATCCCTTAATCGGGCAGGTAGGTTAGAAAATTTAAAAAGGGAAATGGATAGGTTGAAGTTAGATATAGTGGGAATTAGTGAAGTTCGGTGGCAGGAGGAACAAGACTTCTGGTCAGGTGACTACAGGGTTATAAACACAAAATCAAATAGGGGTAATGCAGGAGTAGGTTTAATAATGAATAGGAAAATAGGAATGCGGGTAATCTACTACAAACAGCATAGTGAACGCATTATTGTGGCCAAGATAGATACGAAGCCCACACCTACTACAGTAGTACAAATTTATATGCCAACTAGCTCTGCAGATGACGAAGAAATTGAAGAAATGTATGATGAAATAAAAGAAATTATTCAGATTGTGAAGGGAGACAAAAATTTAATAGTCATGGGTGACTCCAATTCGAGTGTAGGAAAAGGGAGAGAAGGAAACATAGTAGGTGAATATGGATTGGGGGACAGAAATGGAAGAGGAAGCCGCCTGGTAGAATTTTGCACAGAGCACAACATAATCATAACTAACACTTGGTTTAAGAATCATGAAAGAAGGTTGTATACATGAAAGAACCCTGGAGATACTAAAAGGTATCAGATAGATTATATAATGGTAAGACAGAGATTTAGGAACCAGGTTTTAAATTGTAAGACATTTCCAGGGGCAGATGTGGACTCTGACCACAATCTATTGGTTATGACCTGTAGATTAAAACTGAAGAAACTACAAAAAGGTGGGAATTTAAGGAGATGGGACCTGGATAAACTAAAAGAACCAGAGGTTGTACAGAGATTCAGGGAGAGCATAAGGGAGCAGTTGACAGGAATGGGGGAAATAAATACAGTAGAAGGAGAATGGGTAGCTTTGAGGGATGAAGTAGTGAAGGCAGCAGAGGATCAAGTAGGTAAAAAGACGAGGGCTAGTAGAAATCCTTGGGTAACAGAAGAAATATTGAATTTAATTGATGAAAGGAGAAAATATAAAAATGCAGTAAGTGAAACAGGCAAAAAGGAATACAAACGTCTCAAAAATGAGATCGACAGGAAGTGCAAAATGGCTAAGCAGGGATGGCTAGAGGACAAATGTAAGGATGTAGAGGCCTATCTCACTAGGGGTAAGATAGATACCGCCTACAGGAAAATTAAAGAGACCTTTGGAGATAAGAGAACGACTTTTATGAACATCAAGAGCTCAGATGGAAACCCAGTTCTAAGCAAAGAAGGGAAAGCAGAAAGGTGGAAGGAGTATATAGAGGGTCTATACAAGGGCGATGTACTTGAGGACAATATTATGGAAATGGAAGAGGATGTAGATGAAGATGAAATGGGAGATACGATACTGCGTGAAGAGTTTGACAGAGCACTGAAAGACCTGAGTCGAAACAAGGCCCCCGGAGTAGACAATATTCCATCGGAATTACTGACGGCCGTGGGAGAGCCAGTCCTGACAAAACTCTACCATCTGGTGAGCAAGATGTATGAAACAGGCGAAATACCCTCAGACTTCAAGAAGAATATAATAATTCCAATCCCAAAGATAGCAGGTGTTGACAGATGTGAAAATTACCGAACTATCAGCTTAATAAGTCACAGCTGCAAAATACTAACACGAATTCTTTACAGACGAATGGAAAAACTAGTAGAAGCCAACCTCGGTGAAGATCAGTTTGGATTCCGTAGAAACACTGGAACACGTGAGGCAATACTGACCTTACGACTTATCTTAGAAGAAAGATTAAGGAAAGGCAAACCTACGTTTCTAGCATTTGTAGACTTAGAGAAAGCTTTTGACAATGTTGACTGGAATACTCTCTTTCAAATTCTAAAGGTGGCAGGGGTAAAATACAGGGAGCGAAAGGCTATTTACAATTTGTACAGAAGCCAGATGGCAGTTATAAGAGTCGAGGGACATGAAAGGGAAGCAGTGGTTGGGAAGGGAGTAAGACAGGGTTGTAGCCTCTCCCCGATGATGTTCAATCTGTATATTGAGCAAGCAGTAAAGGAAACAAAAGAAAAATTCGGAGTAGGTATTAAAATTCATGGAGAAGAAATAAAAACTTTGAGGTTCGCCGATGACATTGTAATTCTGTCACAGACAGCAAAGAACTTGGAAGAGCAGTTGAATGGAATGGACAGTGTCTTGAAAGGAGGATATAAGATGAACATCAACAAAAGCAAAACAAGGATAATGGAATGTAGTCTAATTAAGTCGGGTGATGCTGAGGGAATTAGATTAGGAAATGAGGCACTTACAGTAGTAAAGGAGTTTTGCTATTTGGGGAGCAAAATAACTGATGATGGTCGAAGTAGAGAGGATATAAAATGTAGGCTGGCAATGGCAAGGAAAGCGTTTCTGAAGAAGAGAAATTTGTTAACATCCAGTATTGATTTAAGTGTCAGGAAGTCATTTCTGAAAGTATTTGTATGGAGTGTAGCCATGTATGGAAGTGAAACATGGACGATAAATAGTTTGGACAAGAAGAGAATAGAAGCTTTCGAAATGTGGTGCTACAGAAGGATGCTGAAGATTAGATGGGTAGATCACATAACTAATGAGGAAGTATTGAATAGAATTGGGGAGAAGAGAAGTTTGTGGCACAACTTGACCAGAAGAAGGGATCGGTTGGTAGGACATGTTCTGAGGCATCAAGGGATCACCAATTTAGTATTGGAGGGCAGCGTGGAGGGTAAAAATCGTAGGGGGAGACCAAGAGATGAATACACTAAGCAGATTCAGAAGGATGTAGGTTGCAGTAGGTACTGGGAGATGAAAAAGCTTGCACAGGATAGAGTAGCATGGAGAGCTGCATCAAACCAGTCTCAGGACTGAAGACCACAACAACAACAACATATTCTCTTCTTGTCCAAACTATTTATCGTCCATGTTTCACTTCAATACAAATACTTTCAGAAACGACTTCCTGACACTTAAATCTATACTCGATGTTAACAAATTTCTCTTCTTCAGAAACGCTTTCCTTGCCATTGCCATTATATCCTCTCTACTTCGACCATCATCATTTATTTTGCTCCCCTAATAGCAAAACTCCTTTACTACCCTGAGTGTCTCATTTCCTAATCTAATTCCCCAGCATCACCCTATTGAATTCGATTATATTTCATTATCCTCGCTTTGCTTTTGTTGATGTTGGTCTTACATCCTCCTTTCAAGATCTGATGGTATTTCAGTGATTATAAAACCGAGTCAAATTACAAAGAACTTGGCGATATGAGACCAACTGTCAGTATGCACCTCCTCTGGCGTAGATGCCAGCATTCATTCGATTGGGAAGGGGATCATAAAGCCGTTGTATCATCTTCTGAAGCAAACTGGTGAATAACTATTGTAAACGTTCCCCGATGTCCTGACTTGTGGCACTGGGAGTTGACGTTCGAAATTTTCCCGCACACATGTTCTGTTGAGGACCGATCTGGGTATCTTACTAGCCACGGGAGAACCTCAAGAATACGCAGACCGTTCAAGAGACATGTATCAAATATGAACGAGCATTGTCCCTTTGAGAAATGGCACCACCCTACCGTCGCTTGAGAAGTTAACAAACGACAACGGATATCACTGTGGAGACAGAATCTCTTAATCCTGGTGCGCTACTCCCATGACCGCAAGTCATACACAATAGGTGCACACATCATGACGAGAGGAGTAACATATTAAAAGAATGGGGACTAATTAAAAGATGCCACCGTACTCTGCGATGTTGGTCACCAGTGGCAGTAAAGAAAAACGAATCATCGCTAAACACAGTGTAACACCGAGCATGAGCAGTCCATTTGTAACCTGGAAGTCAAGGAAGGTAGGATTAGGTTACGGTTGTTGACAGGGCATCATCAGATACTATTGGGTCGCTTTTGCAATTACACACATTTATTTTAAAACGGTGATTCCAGACTCGGTAATAAATAAGATATCACACGTTATTAATGAAGGAATAAACAACTGTGTAATTAACAGTGCTTTCTGTGCGTTACAATTTACCAAATGGGCATAAAATACAGACACAACAAATAATGTTTTAAAAACAAGACAGTGTGATCCCAATTAGTATTTTAAGGCAAGTAACCACAGTCACGGATGCAGGCCTTTAACGACAAGAACGGCAATTATAAAAAAATTTTAACAAACATTCTGTAAAACAGCAATACAACAGCAAAGGTTAATTTAAAAAGACAGGCAACTGATCACCCCACGAGTGAGACAAAATGATGACAAACTTGGTAGCACAACCAGTTAAACCTGCTGTGACGCCAAGAATGGCAACTACATAAAAATGTTAGAAACATACATTAAAACAGCAAATACAATAATAAAACACAAGGGCCAGTCACAGACGGTGCACCAGGAATCGACCTCTGAGTAGGTCCGGCCCAAAACAGTTGCGCGAGCGATGAGATAGGTAGCCAAGAGGTGCATTCACTTCACAAGATAGTAACTCAGACTAGTGGCAGTCAAACGAATGACTAATGATAATCTTGCTGAGGCTACCTGACGTCCAATAAACCAAATGCAAGGATGTAAAAATACGCCAAAGGCGGAAACGGCAGTCTAGACTCTTCCTGCAGAATACTGTGCTAAGAGCGCCAAGAACGAGAAAGGAATCACTACCACCAGAGTAGAAGAATCACCAACCAACATACAATCAAGAAGATGCCAAAACTACACGCCTCACTGGACAGCAGTGGCAAGACGAGGAAACGTACACCGCCGTTACATACACTAACCCCAGGGCAGGTAACTGGAGAGTTAGTGGCCACGAGGCAGGAGAAAATACCGCTGGTTGAACTTAACAAATAGTAACAAACTGAACGCAATGAATAGTAATTAAAAGTCCAGGAAAGCTAATCAGATCCGCCTTTCCCCAAGCACTACACTCGGTGCTCTTTGCCTCGGCAACACTACGAGCAGCAACACGAACCCAAGTCACCGGAGAATTGCAAGATCTCACAGTGGTGGAGGTTTCTCTACTTGAATTCAAAAGCACTCAGCTTAAAGTTTGTAACATCCGGTTTACTATGAGGTCGTGCACCCTCGTGGCCACAGGCCTTCGATCCGTCAGTCCATGCGCGCTGCCAGCGGTCCCACAATGCGCCGAACTCGCTCCTCCTGAGCCCCCAACCGAACTGCACACTGACACGACCCGGAAGAACAACGACGTCGCCCGAAAGATAGGGCCACTGTCACTACATATGGATAACCGCCACTGCTGCCATTAAGCGGACAGGCAACGCTCGCGAAACCAAGTGGCGATAGTCAACACGAGAAGAAGACAGACAACCGCAACCATGTCAACTAAACAATACGATCTGGCCTCCAACAGAGGACGGAAACCTACAAACAGCACTTTGATAAAGGTCGGATTGTAGCTTATCGCGATAGCAGTTTATCGTATCACGACATTGCTGCTCGCGTTGGTCGAGATGCAATGACTGTTAGCAGAATATGGAATCAGTGAGTTCAGGAGGTTAAATGGAACGCCATGCTGGATCCCAACAGCTTCGTAACACTAGCAGTCGAGATGACAGGCATCTTGTCCCCATGGCTGTAACGGATCGTGCAGCCAAGTCTCGATCCCTGAGTCAACAGATGGGGACGTTTGCAAGACAACAACCATCTGCACGAACAGTTCGACGACGTTTGCAGCAGCACGGACTATCAGCTCGGAGAACATGACCGCGGTTACCCTTGACGCTGCATCACAGACAGGAGCGCCTGCGATAGTGTACTCAACGACTAAACTGGGTGCACGAACGGCAAAACGTCATTTTTTCGGATGAACCCAGGTTCTGTTTACAGCATTATGATGGTCGCATCCGTGTTTGGCGACATCGCGGTGAACGCATATTGGAAGCGTGTATTCGTCATCGCCATACTGGCGTATCACCCGGCGTGATGGTATGGGGTGCCATTGGTTACACGTCTTGGTCACCTTTTGTTCGCATTGACGGCACTTTGAACAGTGGACGTTACATTTCAGATGTGTTACGACCCATGGCTCTACCCTTCATTCGATCTCTGCGAAACCCTACATTTCAGCAGGATAATGCACAACCGCATGATACAGGTCCTGTACAGGCCTTTCTGGATACAGAAAATGATTGACTGCTGCCCAGCCAGCACATTCTCCAAATCTCTCATCAATTAAAAACGTCTGGTCAATGGTGGCCGAGCAACTGGCTCGTCACAATACGCCAGTCACTACACTTGATGAACTGTGGTATCGTGTTGAAGCTGCATGGGCAGCTGTACCTGTACATGCCATCCAAGCTCTGTTTGACGCAATGCCCAGGTGCACCAAGGACGTTATTACGGCCAGAGGTGGTTGTTCTGGGTGCTGATTTCTCGGGATCTATGCACCCAAATTGAGTGAAAATGTAATCACTTGTGGGTTCTAGTATAATGTATTTGTCCAATGACTACTCGTTTATCATCTGCATTTCTTATTGGTGTAGCAATTTTAATGGCCAGTAGTGTAAATTACGTTGACAATCATTCCATTGATTGAACTGCTATGGTTAAGCGTCATTTTACACTGTATCCTTGTAATAGTGAAATAACCTGTTGAAGTCATATAATATAATAAAGCACGTAATGAATACATCTGCAACGCCTGAAAAAAATTAGCACAGCTGGAGAGACGTCGTCGATTATGATCCTATGACAGTAATTACCAACAGGGAATAATAAATATCCTGATAATGGTTTCAACGTCGTCGCCAACAGATAGCGTAGTGGTGTGGATACCTGAGGATCATCTGCGTTTACCCTTTAACTAAGAATGCTCGCAGCCTGAAGGCTCAGTATGGTGCAGAGGTCTGAGGCAAGCAGGCAACCATGCCATGGAGACGCACTCGTGATCCCTACAGCCAACTGAGCGAGCTTGAAAGTGGTCACATTACGACCTTCTGAGTGGAGGGATGGTCTTTCGGTGAGTTGCAGCACAAGTTGTACTTGCATTTCAGTTGTGCAAGGATGCTGGTATCAGTGGTCACGTGAACATTCTGACACAGGTAGAACAGGTACTTGACGTCTTCACAGGATAGACGTCCGTCAGGATCTTTATCGAGTCCAGAATCCGCGGCTGTCGCAGGCGCATTATGACAGTTTTTGGCGCTGATCCAAGGAATTAAGCTGCCTTCACTGGAAGTTTGTTTTCTTCTGCATTTGCTCTGAACCACTTGGGAACTACAGGCTGACCCGAATCCCCTGGCCGGCCGGTGTGGCCGATCGGTTCTAGACGCTTCAGTCTGGAACCGCGCGACCGCTACGGTCGCAGGTTCGAATCCTGCCTTGGGCATGGATGTGTGTGATGTTCTTAGGTTAGTTAGGTTTAAATAGATCTAAGTTTTAGGGGACTGATGACCTCAGCAGTTAAGTCCCATAGTGCTCAGAGCCATTTGAACCATTTTTGAATCCCCTGTCTTTCCTTTACCCTATGTTGGGACACGACAAATTCTACTAAAATATGATTGTTCTGGGGGGTGGTCATGGCTCCCATGTCAGCCTGCTTCGATCTGCGCCTGTCTTATACTGAGCCTCTGTTCTATCTCCTTGCCAAAACACTTCGCTCACTATGAAAATAGTTAATTCAAAATTTAGAAAACTGTACTTTAAAAAATGGTTCAAATGGCTCTGAGCACTATGGGACTTAACTACTGAGGTCATCAGTCCCCTAGAACTTAGAACTACTTAAACCTAACTAACCTTAGGACATCACACACATCCATGCCCGAGGCAGGAATCGAACCTGCGACCGTAGCGGTCGTGCAGTTCCAGACTGTAGCGCCTTTAACCGCTCGGCCACTCCGTCCGACTGCTAGTTACAGTTGAGGCTGTCACATGTGAAATGCAGTGAAGTGTACTGTTGTGGAGGAAATATGGGGCTTGCAAGAGCTGTAGCGCACAATACCGTAAGCTGCGATGACTGCTGTCTGCGCCACTCACTGCTGACAAATAAGATAACTCTTGTTCTATCTGGATCGACCTTTGCCAATCAAACTCTCCCTACACCTTGATGAAGTCCAGGACTCCTATTCGCCCCGAGTCTAACTACTGGCGTGGTACACCGGTCAGATAACCAGTCCACCACCATGCTACTCAAAAATTCGCTCGCGGGCGTTTAACTATAAATCTGTCCATTCACACCGCACCATAAATGTGGCAGCCAACACAGTGAACAACACTTAATCGTAAGGACTCAATATAGAGTCGCACTTCGATTCGCTCTCAACAGAGATGCTCTCCCAGTGAAGTACTGAGGAGAGACTTGTTCCTCGCTCTTTGAGTACACATACGAGCACGCACGCTCTGGTTACGTGTTCTTGCTCCAAGAGTGACAAAGGAATGGCCCCTCTCCACGCCAGACGTGAAGGGGTATATCTTTTGGTCTCTTCCCTTACTCCTTCAGCTCAAGGTGTCAGAAATATCGTCCGCCAATCAGCATTGCTCTTTTAAAACGGGAGAATGACGTTTCGTTTAAGGCGACCAATCCGGAAGTCTGTAAGATCGGTGTTTGGCGTTTGCTGTCTCCCTGTGAAAATCTCTGAAACTGCGTGCTATATTTGTAAAGAATGCGTAGGTTGGGCGCTCCCACACAACGTAGCAGAGTTTTCTTTTAAGCCCAACAAGGGGTTCGTTCCCCCTTTCACTCGGGCACATGCTGTCCGCTCCACGAGCGGCCGCCGGCCGACGTAGATAGCTCCCTGTGAAAATCTCTGAAGGGACCGGCGACCTGGTGTGCGGTGTTCGCCTCTCCCAAACTAAAAGCTTTTGTGACCGTCGTGTCTTGAATGTGAGTGTGTATGCCAGCCTCGAGTATTTAAACCACAGTGTGCTTAATTGTTATTTGCATATCGTTTACATGAATTCATACAACATTGACTTTATCTTATCGAGTTTGGGTTCGAATGAAGCGTCTTGATGTGCGGAATATGATTGTGAGGGCGGAATATGTAAGCAATGAAGGTCAGGAGACGACGACGTCTTACACAGTGACACCAGCTAACTATTATCATAAGAGTAACTAATATTATTGAATGTTTCTGGGAATTGGGGGGGCGGAACTCAAGACTACTGAAGGTATGTTTGCGCAATGCTAGTTGTAAGATTATTGTAAAAAATAAGACCCGCTTGAACAGTTGTCAAATCATTTCATTACCAACAGTAAATTTTTGAAGAATTCTTTTCAGACTATAATTAATTTTTGTCAGCAGTGTTGCTTTACTGATTTTAATCCATCCCAAAAACCATCAACGTAAAACTTGGCAAAATTTTATTGTTGTCAAGAAAAAGTTTAACTATGAATTACGTAACTTCAGTCAAATTAATTAAAGAATAACGTCAGCTTTGCTATTAAAGAATGTAAGGTGTATGCTTCGCCGGCGATGGGCGAAGCATGACAGAATCTCTGACCAGAGAGTAGTTTATCGTTAGCTGTTGCTTGTCGCGAGTCTGAGCTAGTCTGCGCGAGTCGGCAGCAGTAGTCAGTTGGATACAGTAGTTGGCGGCCGGCGCGTGCCTGCGCGTGTCGGCAGTCTGGTCTGGTCGGGACTCTGCAGGATGAGTATTGTTGTAGAAGGTAAAAAAGCAGCTTTGCGCATAATTAATAATGTATGTTAATTGTAATTTAATTTGTTCAGAAAAAATGCCCCAATAATAATTTTCATAATATAAAGTAATTTTTTTTAAAGACAAGCATTCATTTCAATTTAAAGAATACTTCCAATGCATGATCATTCCTTCCAAGAATTAGAAAAAAATATACGCCAGCATTGCACGAAGCTGTGCTAAAAATTTTTACATAAGAGCAGATATATTCGCAGTTTTATTCAGGTAAGAATTTTTGCTTTTTTTATTCAGAATACAGGGCCGAAGGTCAGCGCTGCTGTCCTTACAAAATTTACCAGATATTATTATTTCTGTTAGGAGGTTACATTTCGTTCATGGTTCATTATTTAATATTATTGTGTGGGTTCATGGTCAATTACCATTTCTATCAATTTTGCGGGGAGTTTACGCTTGGCTCCATTTCCATTTATCAATTTTCTGCGGGGAGGTTACAAGAATAACGTCAGCTTTGGTAACAAATACAGCCACTTATTATGACAGCCCACTAGCAGTTAACAGAGTATAGTAAAACAGAGTTAGTATATTCATGTCGCAGTTCCATGTAGCAGTCAGATGGCGATCCAGTGACAGTAAAAGAGGTAAAGAACAGGTTCGGGTTATTGCAGGTAACGACTGAGGGCCACGACGACGACACATTCTATGTTTCGTCGAAATAATCAGCAAATCACTTTTAATAAGCAGCATTTAAATTTGTATGCGAAGATTGCACTTATTATTATTGAGAAAGAGAATTAATTTCAAAGGGAAGATTCCATTTGTTATTATGAAGCAAGAGATAGAAATCCTAAGGGAAGGTTTCATAGGTTTTTGTAGAAGGGAAGGTTGCGTAACAAGAGAGATATAGAGGAGACGGGAAGGTTTCACTCACTACATTCGTCCTGCGAAGGCAGAGGATTTTAACAATGTGAGTTCACGGGGTAGCTTACATTACAAGCCAGCAACACCGCTCTCAGAATGCCGCTGGTTACCCGGACTGCTCAGCGACTGTGCCTCTCAGGGTACCGTAGCGTGTAAGCCAGGGGCGGGCAAAACTCCGGCTCGGGAGCAGTTCCCTGACACGCCAAAGCGCTCAGCTCCGCCAAATACTTCCCCCAGCGCCACCTCACGCTCCCTGAGGGCAGGAAAGGGGAAGAGGGGGTAACTACAAACGTGCCATATTTAAATGGCAGCGCAGTCTCACTGCATACGATTTGGATTTATGTTTCACAATTCTGAACAACATGAACTCAAACAAATTTTCAGTATCATTTAATTATTTTTGGCTCACTGAGGACATACTTGTTAGCATAAGGACAGATGTAGACAATTTCACAGGTTTTGACAGTCAGGTTGCCATGTAATCGTGACTTAATTAGTTTCATAATGAGAAACGGTCTTTGATACAAATATGTCGATCGAAATATTACACCAAACCGCATTATGGATAAGTGGAAACTACCTGAGTAAAGGAATGTACTCGTAGACATCCCGGACATTTTTATCGTAAAAGAATTTGTCATTGAAAAGGGAATCACCCTGCAGGTTAATCAGTTGCATCTGCACACAGGCAGAGGACTTTCAGCTGAAATGGGAAATGGTCTGGAAAACCGCTCGAAAACAGATGCAAGACTGGCAGTGCCCTCAAAACGTTTGGGTAACTGTCCTTGTAAGTCTTTCAAGACCGCAACGAATTCTTTAAACCTCGCATTTACTTTAACGGACATGAACGTAGGCAACTGGACTGTTTTTGTAAGAATGTGTTTGATTTTTCTTTTTAGATGTGTGCCCAACATGTACATTGTTCTTCTGCTTGCATTGTCTTACTGTGGGCAGTGTGCAGTCAAGTCCACTTCGAATGCGGGGTCTGCAATCCATTCCGGATGTTCTTACTTTCGTTCCTGCACTCCTTTTTCCTTTTAAATTCAACAATAGCGAGTATTAAATCGAAAAGTCGCTCCAGGTCTGTCCCTTGATTTAACGAACGTACTCCATACTATTTGGTTCAATCCCATCGAAAACTGTAGCAATTGATACTGGACTTCAGAAATGTTACTATTCTTACCACCAATTTCTTCACGAATGCATGGCTGCAAATTTAGTAGAAAGTGCATCTTGATGTATAGAACAGTGCATCCCATCTGTCGATAATTGCACTTCTTTGCTCAACTAAATCTTTAAATTCTTTCTGCGTGGTATTGTGGTATCGTTTTATAGCAAATTTGCAGCACCCATCACTTATAGAACAGCATAATATGTATTGAGAATTCCCCTCACTTTATTCTGTCATTCTTGTTCATTTTAGGGTCCTGTATCTCAAACGGTAGAAACGGAACAGTTTATAGGATTAAATTGTAGTTCGTCTCTGTCTACCTGTCCGTCTCTTCGACTGTTAAAACCTTTTTTCTCAGGAACAGATAGATATAGCAATTTGATATTTATGTAAAATATTAAGACCAACGGACACTTAGTGACATAAAAACGTGAAGCATGTACGTCAATACAGACGAAAGATGCGGCTATTTCTGTCACATTCTTTCATATTCGGAAATACGTTCATCAAAACGTACAGAATACTTGCCAACGACCTATGATCATGAAATTTGACAAGAAACAATGTTTCACACTACAACCAAATGAAAATATCCGAAAATTGTTAATTTATACTTACGCGACACCAAAAAAAAAAAAAAAGTAATCAGTCAGTCTGTACGTCAGTCCTCCTGTTAACAGGCTTTTGCCTCAGGAGCGCGTAGAGACATCCAAGCTGAAATTTATGTCGCATACGAAGGTCTATGACACCTTGGCGGTATAATAAAGAGCTCCTGCGAAGAGCTTCTGTTAAGTTTGGAAGGTAGGAGACGAGGTACTGGCAGAAGTACAGCTGTGAGGTCGGAGCTTGAGTTGTGCTTGGGTAGCTCAGATAGTAGAGCACTTGCCCACGAAAGGCAAAGGTCCCGAGTTCGAGTCTCGGTCCGGCATACAGTTTTAATCTGCCAAGAAGTTTCATATCAGCGCACACTCCGCTGCAGAGTGAAAATCTCATTCTGGAACGTGAGAGTTGTTAATTTGTAGTTATATAACACGAAAAAAATTGTCATTTCTTATCATATTGTCTGTCTGTCTACCCATCTGTTAAGACTCCTTTATCTCAGGAACAGTAAAACGTATGAATTTGAAATTTATGTCACAGACTGTGAGGTCTATATTTCTTTGGTGCTGCAAACGTGTTACGCTTCTATGTCAATGCGATCAAAAGATACGGCCAGTTACACCACACATTTTGATATTCGCAAACTCTCACTTTAAAATGTATAGGTACGAGGATCGTTCACATTTTTTTTCTCATAACATATTTATTCTTAAGAGTCAGAATTTGTTGACAGTATACATCACCATGTATTGTCCTTGTCCTATTTTTTTTCTCCATCACGTTCTATGGCCGTTGTGGAACAGCATGTATTCCCAGCTGCTAAAAGCTCTTCTCCTGTAGGCATGTCCATGTTTTCACTGCATGATTGACACTCTCGTCATCTTCAAAGTGTGTTCCCCGTAGAGAATCTTAAGCGGCCCAAAGAGATGGAAGTCCGAGGGTGCCAGGTCTGGACTGTAGGGTGGATGAGGCAATGATGTCTCAGCCAATTTTCAGATACGTTTCCGGGTACTCAGACTTGTGTGTGGGCGTACATTATCGTGTTGGAGCAAGATTTCTGCCGGATTATTGTCCGATCGAACACATCGGAAACGGTTCTTGAGTTTATTCAGGGTCTTCAAGTATGCCTCTGAATTGATGGTTCACCCTCTTGGCATCACATCCACGAGAATGACGCCATCACAGTCCCAGAAGACTGTCACCATGACTTTTCTGGCAGAGGGGGTTGTCTTCAATTTCATCTTTTGTGGTGAATGAGGATGACGCCCCACCGTGGGCTGCCTTTGTGTTTCCGGCGCACCCAGCTTTCGTCCCCCGTAAGCGTGACAGAAAGGCCTCTCCGTCGATTTCAAAACGCTCCAACAATTCAGATGAAATGGCCTTTCTTTGATCTTGTGGTCCGCTATGAGCATTCGTAGAACCCATTGTGAGCACGTCTTTGAATATCCGAGAGTCTCGATCATTGCAGACGCGCTTCCAATGTTGGCCGACAACTGTAGAGCCAACTGTCGAGTTGTGATGCGCCGTTAGGCACGAATAATGGCATCCACAGGATTCAGCATGTCTGGGGCAGTGGCTGTGACAGGACGTCCCGAGCGTGGCTGATCATTTCCTGAGACTGTAACTTTCTTTACCCAACGCCCAACTGTACTCCTATCAACTACAGCATCGCCATATACTGCACAAAAACGTTTATGGATGTTCACCAAGGTTTCTTTTCCTGCACACGAGAATTCAATAACATCACACTGCGTTTAACGTGAGTCGTATGTAGATGCCATTTTGACACTGTATTACGGCTCTGCCGTCTGGCAGAACGGTTCGAAACTTCACCGGAGCACAGAACAAATAGCTCTGAGCACTATGGGACTTAATTGCTGAGGTCATCAGTCCCCTAGCACTTAGAACTACTTAACCCTAACTAACCTAAGGACATCACACACATCCACGCCCAAGGCAGGATTCGAACCTGCGACCGTAGCAGTCGCGCGGCTCCAGACTGTAGAGCCTAGAACCGCTCGGCCATTCCGGCCGGCCAGCACAGAACAAACATCAAACGTATATTAATGGCGTTTTAAAGAAAATGTGGGGCATTACTTATTGAATGACCCTCGTACTTCTCCTTGTTTGATGAAAAATCTTGATACTTGGAGAGAAGAAAGGTTTCACAGTAAAAATAAATGAAGAAAATCAGAAAATTGTTAATTTATAATCTGTGCGACCGGTGTCTTGCCAGTATAAAGTCGATAATACGTAAAAATCGTCGAGATCCTGAATTCCCAGGATGGATGTACTGTCTCTACACAGTGTTAAGTTTGTACGTAAACCTTACTGCGCGCGTCCTACACTGACACCTGCCCAGTTTTTGAAGGGTTGTGACAATGGATGACTAGACTGCCTCTTTTTGTGCTAGCAGCCACTGGACCTGTCAACGTCCTTCGCTACACAAACAAACAGCGTAAACAGCCCTGACACCACGACCTGCCGAACTAAAGAGAGTTGTGCCAGCCGGAGAAATGTCACACTGCAATACATAACGAAAAGTCAGGCTGTAGCCGGCCGTTGTGACCGAGCGGCTCTAGGCGCTTCAGTCCGGAACCGCGCTACTGCTACGGTCGGAGGCTCGAATCCTGCCTCGGGCATGGATGATTGTGATGTCCTTAGGTTAGTTAGGTTTACAAAGTCCTAAGTATAGGGGACTGATGACCTTAGATCTTAAGGCCCATAGCGCTTAGAGCCATTTGAACTATTTTGTCACGATGTGCTGCGTATTATACTCTGTTCATCACAAGAATAAAGCTGATGTAAACATTACGTCATGTATTCTTCTGCGTTTGCTTGAATTTCATTGCATTTCGTTTCACACGGAGCGGAGGTCAAGCTGTCACCAGTGCAGTCAGGTATTATCATAAAGATACGTTTCATGCTGTGTTACCAGCACATAGACTGAGAGATAAAGCGGGACAACAGCTTTACCGGCTCGTTAAACTTCGACAGCACTGGCCAGCCAGCTGTCCAGCTAACCTGCAATGGTATAAGCAGTTGCAGCTCAGATGTAAAAAGAGACGAGCAAAGGAACAATATATCTTCGAATGACATTTAATTTTTAAAAAGAATGAAATAACGTTTGGCAAAACTCCACCACTACCGCGTGCTTCTTAGGTGACCAGACGGAAAGCATATAATGCTCTCCTTCTCAGCTAACATAGTATTATAATTACAAACAAGAGTGTTGAAACTTACTAACATAAAAACGGGGTAATTTTTCTGAGCGAGCTACGTGTGAAGCAAAAGAGTAGTGCAGGGATTTCACTGCACTGTTGAATAATGAAACAAATGAAGGTTATAAACTTCTTTTCTTTCAGTATCCCTGCAGTACGCTTTTGCATCACACGTCGCTCGCTCGGAAATATTACCCCGTTTTTATGTTACAGTCACTCGTCAGGTAATCTCTTAGCGCCTTCCTTATCCGAATCCGAAAAATACGCTTCAGTTCCGGAACTGTCAACTGCTACGTTGATAACGAGTCGATCAACAACAGAATCCACGAAGCCGCCCAGGCTTCCACTAGCGTTCGGAAGGGACGTGTGGAAAAGCTGCGTGCGTTAGTTCCAGAACGTGTAGCAGCTTAACAGTATTGTTATTACTTGGACCAAATCCCTTAACTTGCCTCCACATCAGTTGTGTTCGTTTCATATTGTAATGGGACAGGGGCAAATATAAAAAATGAAAATGATTGTTTTCCATGTTTCTACGACACGTATCTGCATCTGTGGTATAAAGAAATGGGCATAGTCAGAATAAAGAGTATTTGGTTTTCCATTTTTGCCTTAAAAATTTGGTTATATTTTACTCAATTTAAGCAAACTTTATTAACAGTCTCTGAAAAATGTCGATAACTAGGAATTTATTTTTGAAATGAAAACAAGAATTTCGCGTGCAATATGTAACCAGAAACAAGAAGACGTGTATTGGTTTTAAAAATGATGATGAATTTTGCAATTACGAAATGTAGTTATTTAAAATTGAACGAGAAAGAAAAAAGACTAAGACGAGGTCTGAAAAAGCGAACTATGAATTACAGTGAATTTTGAATCTAAAGGGTGACACACGGGAGACGGACGGTTTTGAACTGCATAGTACTGAGAGCGCGGTGGTGGGAGGTGGTCGTGGTGGGGATAGTTCTGATCCACACAAGACACTATTTCATTTACTCAGTCACTATGGAGCAGTAGGACTTGCAACGTCGATTATTTGTCTATGACAGTTTCGTGAAAAGTGGTGAGTCTATTATTGTTGCGCAGCGATTGTTTCGTGCGCCCTTTAATGTCGGTCGACATGGAGCTGTTCCGAGCCGTAACACAATCCTCAGATGGGTGGAAAACTTCAGACCAACTGGAAACATACTGGATAAGAAGCATCCTGACCCGTGAAACAGAGTAACGACACCAGAAAATGTTAAAAGAGTAAGGCAAGCGGCAGTCAGAAGCCCAGGACGGTCAGATAGACGTCATGCTAGTGAGTTACGAATCAATCGTGAATCGGTTAGACGAATTTTGCATAAAGAATTAAAATTCCAGCCCTAAAAAATGCTCATTGTCCAACAACTTAAGGAAACTGATTTTGCTGTACGAGAAGACTTTGCTTATAGAATGCAAGTGATTTCTAGATCGAATGAAAATTAAATTTTATTGATGAGCGATGAAGCTCATTTTCATTTAAACGGGACCGTGAATAAGCAAAACCTACGTTACTGGGCTCCAGAGCATCCACACCTTATCCACCAGCGTCCTTTATACACAGAATACACAGAAAAAGTAGCAGTCTGGTGTGCTCTTGGCTCTGTTGGCATTATTGGACCTTTTTTTTTTTTTTTTTTTTTTTTTTTTTAAGAGAAGGGGGCCACAGTTACTGTTAATTCGGTTCGTTACATTCGTATGCTTGAAACATTCTTGAAATCAGAACTAAGAAGACGACGAATTCCTTTAAAACGCGTTTGGTTCCAGCAGGATGGGGCAACATCGCACTCCGCAAACACTTCAATGACAGTTCTTAGACGCATGTTTCCTGGCCGGATTATCTCACGTTTTGGCAATAATTCTTGGTCTCCCAGCTCTCGCGACTTGTCAGTATGTGACTTTTTTCTGTGGGGGTACCTTAACAACTGTATCTACAACCACAAACCATTTTGGACGAGTTGAAGAATGAAATCATTCAAGAAATTGCTGCCATCCCTGCAGAGATTTTAGTCCGTGTGATAGAGGTTTTTGAGAAGAGACTTGAGTACTGCATTCGAAATGATGGATATCACCTTGACGACATTATTTTTCACAAATAACTTTGTTAACTAAAATCGCAAATAATGAACTTTGATATTGTATAAATAAGCATGCATTAATTTCCGTCTCCCGTGTGTCACCCTGTACCACGCTACCCATACAGCTATACATAACAACGTGAACTTAAGTGTCAACTGTATCTAACAAAGATAACTTCAGAGCCAATTATCTCTGTAAATTCATGAAAAACATTAAGAACAACATATTTCTCGGCACTTTTTACCGTGTTCCACACGCATGTTCCTCTACGGAACTGCAAGCAGCCTCTGCCATTTTCATACTGCGTATTAACAGCTCGACAATCAGAGCACAACACTGTAGAGGCTGTGACTGTACACGATTTTTTAGATAAAAGCTGCGTAGCTAATGCGTGATTAAGAAATACGTTGATGGCTGATAATACAATTGAATATCTTAAAGCTTCAATGGTTCAAATGGCTCTGAGCACTATGGGACTTAACATCGGAGGTCAACAGTCCCCTAGAACTTAGAAGTACTTAAACGTAACTAACCTAAGGACATCACACACATCCATGCCCGAGGCAGGATTCGAACCTGCGACCGTAGCGGTCGCGCGGTTCCAGACTGAAGCGCCTAGAACCGCTCGGCCACACTGGCCGGCCTTAAGGCTTCATTTAAGGGGGGGGTATGACGTCAAACGGGCCACCGTGGAGCAGGAGAGGCACCACAGGACATTTTAATTTCTACTGTCTATACATTTACAAATAAATTCATAAAACTTTGCCAGCATGGCCAGGAAGCATTGGGGACTCACATTCATAGCAGTGGAAGTTCAAAAACGTAGCAAAATACCTTTTTTTTTACATGTGAAATTTCATCATTTTTGCACTTACTACTGGCTGCATTTGTTTCTGTAGGTACACTTCTCTTCCTAAGTAAGAGAGATTCTTCGATGAATTTTGCACACCATTGAAGCAGTACTTACAGGTGTATGAAACTCTAGAATTTTCGAAATCTATTAAAAACTGTATTAAAAATTGAGATAATTAACTATAAAATTTGAGTATTTTCTAAACATGAAGTTTAAAATGTAATAGTTCATTCATTTTTTTATAAATTAAATAAACATCTAGAGTTTCATACACATGTAACTGTAGTTTGCATGCTGTGCAAAATTCATGGAAGAATCTCTCTTACTTAGGAATAAAAGTGTACCTATAGCAACAAATGCAGCCAGTAGTAAGTGAAAAAATGATGAAATTTCACATGTAAAAAAGTGTATTTTGTTACGTTTTTGAGCTTCCACTGCTATGAGTATGAATCCTGAATCCTTCCTGATCATGCATTCAAAGTTTTAAGAATTTATTTGTAAAAGTATAGAGAGTGGAAATTAAAATGTCCTGTGGTGCCTCTCCTGCTCCAAGTCGGCCTGTTTGACGTCCTACCCCCCCCCCCCCCCCCCCTAACGTAGCTTACAAGGGAACCTCCCCATCGCACCTCCCTCAGATTTAGTTATAAGTTGGCACAGTGGATAGGCCTTGAAAAACTGAACACAGATCAATTAAAAAAGAAGAAGTTGTGTGGAACTATGAAAAAATAAGCAAAATATACAAAGTGAGTAGTCCATGGGCAAGATAGGCAAGTGTGAGCTCAGGAACGCCGTGGTCCCGTAGTAGTGTGAGCAGCTGCGGAACGAGAGGTCCTTCGTTCAAGTCTCCCCCCGAGTGAAAAGTTTACGTTCTTTATTTTTGCATTGTTATGATCTGTCCGTTCGTTCATTGACGTCTCTGTTCACTGTAATAAGTTTAGTGTCTGTGTTTTGCGACCGCATCGCAAAACCGTGCGATTAGTAGACGAAAGGACGTGCCTGTCCAATGCGAAGCGAAAACATTTGATCGCAAGGTCATAGGTCAACCGATTCCTTCACAGGAAAACACATCTGATATATTCTATACGACACTGGTGATGGCATGTGCGTTACATGATAGGAATATGTTGTCGACCCACCTAACTTGTACACTTTGCGAATGGGTAAAAAGATTCTTCTACCTTGCCCGATTTAGGTTTTCTTGTGGATGTGATAATCACTCCCAAAAAAGTGATGGAAACATAAGAGTTTGTCACATAAACTGAAAATAACAAATTAAACTTTTCGCTCGATGGAAGATTTGAACCAAGGACCTCTCGTTCCGCAGCTGCTCACGTTACCACGGGATCACGACGCTCCTGATCTCATAGTGTCCTAGATGTTGCTTATCTTCCCCATGAACTACTCAGTTTGTATATTTTGCTTATTTTTTCACAGTTCTACACAACTTCTTCCTGTTTTCTCAATTGATCTGTGTTCAGTTTTTCAAGGCCTATCCACTGTGCCAACATATAACTAAATCTGAGGGGGGTGCGATGGGGAGGTTCCCTTGTTAGTAATAATATATCTCTTACTTAAGTGGGACCTACTTCCAAAAGCGTAACAACACCAGTGTACGTGTGCTACGGCTTCTGACCAATCACCGCGTTTATGTTTGTTTACGTCAGGTTTATTCTTATAATGAACGGTGTATACAAGGAAAGAACGAGCGAAGCCGTCGAGATAGGCAGAGCATTGTTCCGCACGCGGCCCGGACACCTGGCACGCACGGAGTTCGCCACACCCTGGCCGGCCCTTGCGTAAGCGATCCAAATAGCGACCAGACTATCCAGGAAGACGGCACGCTTACCACAAGGACAAGATGATGTTCCGGCGGAGGAGTCGTATCGCGGTGTAGCCGTGAAGCGCACGCCACAAAAAAAGGCGGCCGGGCCGACGCGGCTTCCAGGCGGGTCGTTGCTGCTGGAAGGCCTGGAGCGACAGGGCCGGGTTATTAGCTGTTTTCTGCGGGCAGGGGCCGGCCGGCCGCGAGTAAAAAGTCGCGCTGATTGCGCGCGTTGTCGGACGGGCGCGGCGGCCTCATCAGCGCAGTATATCACTGCCACCGGGCCTTTATGCGGCCACGCCATTACACGCCGGCCGGCGCAATATTTTTTCACGACGTGACACTTCGGGAGGACAGCGGCGACCTGTTGTGATGCATTGTTAGAATTAATTAATGTGCTGTGGCGCCGTTATTACATCCTGTCGTCTGCGGACGGCTCATCTGCGGATTTATTGGGCCACTTGACAGTTTTCCTTATCGGCACGGCATTATCTAATGTTGCCTTGTGCTTGTTGAAATACGCGCCGCTACAAAAGTACCATTAGCACTAGCGTTTCCTGTACTTGTTCACTGCAACATTTCTTTTTATTTTTCACTACCGCCTGTAAATTGACTTAAGGAAACCAAACTCGGCATAGTGATTTACTATTTAAGTATCCACCAGTAATCCCCCACCCCACGAGCCGTCAAATAATCGAACTCCCATCTGCAATACCTCTTTATATTCGATGAATTATTCTGTTACAATTCTATCCTTGAATGATGTTTACTAATTTTCTATCTTCATACTCGCAGAATCCATGCGCAAAGTAGTTTCATACAATAGCTATGCCATGAGCGCATAATTATTCTTTGTAGTACTCTCTCTGGTGGTTGTTAGAAAAAAAAGCTTCCGAGATTGTCTTCGTGCCGATTAGCCTGAGCATTGATATATATATATATATATATATATATATATATATATATATATATATATATATATATATATATCCCCTTTAATCGTACAATATATATATATATATATATATGTATGTGTGTGTATATTGCTCCTTCACACAAAAGGTGTGTAACAATTTACATTATTTGACATTTGAGAATTAATGATATTCATCGATATATTGCGTAGTCGTTAATTAGAAGGGAACTTCCGAAAGACTGCATTTAATTATCCAAGAGCTCCATTACTTCTTCGGAAGATGAAAATTCACCAAAGCCAAATATCAGATTGATCTGAGGTTTCCCGACTGATTATACAACGCTCCCAAAAATACGAGGCATTTTATTTGTACAGATTAGCAGTCTGCCGCAAAGAACGAGCCTGCAGGGAAGAAGAATCGTCGCCTGATTTCATTCTAACAAGTAAAGTCTCTGAATCATTTTGAGTGACTGAGTTATGACTGTGTTTCCTATTATGAATGATTGATTGCTCGAACGAATTGAGAACTACGTAACTACATAATTACATAGATAGGAGGAAAAATTACAAGTCAAATTAAAACCTCAAAAATTCTTTTAAATATTATTTACCGTGCAGAAGTGGTACAAAGCTGTATCACTTTTCAACATAATCTCCCCCACGCTCAATGCAAGTCCTCCAGCGCTTACAAAGTGCATAAATTCCTTTAGAAAAAAATTCTTTTGGTAGTCTGCGCAACCACTCATGCACCTCCTGGCGTACCTCTTCATCAGAACGGAACTTCTTTCCTCCCATTGCGTCTTTGAGTGGGCCAAACATATGGAAATCACCTGGGGAAAGGTCTGGTGAGTATAATGGATGAGGAAGACACGCAGGTCTGTCATTGTTGTAACTGTTGTACGGGCAGTGTGGGGCCTTGCATTGTCATGTTGCAAAAGGACACCTGCTGACAGCAATCCACGTCGCTTTGATTTGATTGCAGGCCGCAGATGATTTTTTAGGAGATCTGTGTATGATGCACTGGTGACAGTGGTCCCTGTAGGCCCCAAAATGACGCCTTTTTCGTCCGAAAAGAGAGTCAGCAAAACCTTTCCTGCTGATGGTTATGTTCGAAACTTCTTTGGTTTTGGTGATGTGGAATGGCACCATTCCTTCCTCGCTCTCTTCGTTTCCGGTTGGTGGAAGTGAACGCAGGTTTCGTCTCCAGTACCGATTCTTGCGAGGAAGCCATCACCTTCTCGTTCAAAACACCGAAGAAGTTCTTCACAAGCATCAAGACGTCGTTCTCTCATTTCAGGAGTCAGCTGCCGTAGCACCCACCTTGCAGACACTTTGTGAAACTGGAGCACATCATGCACAATGTAGTATGCTGACCCATGACTAATCTGTAAACATGCTGCAATGTCATTCAGTGTCACTCAGCGGTTTTCCTTCGCCATGGCTTCAACTGCTGCAATGTTCTGTGGACTCGTGCCTGACTTGGACGAGGAGCATCTTCCACTGAAGTCACACCATTTGCGAACTTCCTACTCCACTCATAGACTTGCTGCTGTGACAAACATGCATCACCGTACTGAACCTTCATTCGTTGATGAATTTCAATGGTTTGCTCACCTTCACTACGCAAAAACCGAATAACAGAACGCTGTTCATCCCTGGTGAAAGTCTCAAGTGGGGCGGCCATCTTTATACTGATACTGCGACGGTATGTGTGCATCTGCACTATGCTGCCACCTACAGGCCATTCTGCACGCTGTTTGTAGCATACTTACCAACTTACAGGATAGCGGAGCGAAATTTCGATTTGTTATTACAAATTTAAGTTTTTCATATGACTCACTCTCGTACTTTGAAAATGAGTTGCTGTGTTGAACGCTCTCCAAGACAAGAAAAAAAAGAGAAGAACGATGCGTCACGAAGGAGCTATCGGAATGTGACAGAAATAGGTAGATGTGATTTACATGTAAGCGCAAACAAATGATTACAGCTTCAAAAACCAATTGGATGACACATTCAAGACAAAAACCTTCAGAAATTGGGCAACTCAGTAACGTGTTGGTCCAGCCCTGGCCCTTATGGAAGCAGTTATTCGGCTTTCCATTGATCAACAGAGTTGCTGGATCACCACCTGAGCGACATCGTGCGAAATACTGTCCAACTGCCGCGCTATATCGTCGAGTAGAAACTCTTGCCTCGTGTCAGCGGCCGTTATCTTACGGGATGTAAGCCCAGGATGGCTTGGCATGAAAGGTCGCAAAACAGGGCATAGAATCTGGTTGATGTACCGTTATCCTGTAAGGTTTCCACGAGTGACAAACAAAGGCTTTGAAAAGAAATGACACCCCCAGAACATCAGGTTGTCGGGCTATATAGTGGGTGACATTTACACTGGTGTCCCACAGCTGTCCGGGACGCTTCCAGAGACGTCTTCAACATGAAATCTCATAGACAGGAGTAGAATTCTCTTCAATGATGAGTTCCGCTTCTAAACGAGCCCTGAAGACAAGAGAAGACTTGTCTGGAGGCACCCTGGAGAGTACTGGAATACCAACCTGATTGTTGTAAGCAATACGGCCTCACAACCGGGAGCAATGGTATGAGGGTCCCATTTCATTTCAGAGCAGGATCCATTTAGTCGTCATACGCGGCATCCTTACCAGCACAGTAGTACGTCGACGATATTATATGCCCCGTTTTGTTGCCCTTCATGGTAAGCCACCCTGGCTTACATTTCAGCAAGATAACGCCCACCTGCACACAGCGAAAGTTTCTGCTGCTTATCTTCGTGCTTTGGCCAGAAAGGTAGCCACATTTCTCCCAATTGAGAAGGTTTGGAGTCTTACGGGCAGGGCCCTTCAACCGGCTCAGGATTTTGACTATCTTGAAAGAGTGCCTGGCGGCGAGGTGAAAGTAGTCCCATGAGTTGAGTGAAATCTGTATCTCAGTGTTGTGAAGATACATACCACCCTCAGAACTGCCACTCTCCCTTACGCACAAGGATGTCTGAACGCAATAGAATCGATTTGACCCTGTCCGCAATGACACTTTACGTATTTTACAATATAATGAATAATCTCCACAAAAATGCCATTAATTTATGAGTGTTCTAATGGTGCTGCATAATTACTGAAATGATTAAAAAGAATCACAACGAGATTTACAAATCAATCCAGTCTTCAAGTATTATGACAAAGGCCCCAATACATACCCAGAGGTTCCCATGAATAATTATTTGGAAAAGTTGAAGTGGCACCTATCAAGTGATTGTTTTGAAAGCACTAGCTGTTGCATCGGTTTGTGCTGTGATGAGATTGGTTTATATTTCCGTGTAAATAACTGTGCAAAACAAGGCTTCAGTATCTAAGTTGGCTTTCAGGCATAGAAGGGTTTTTGTACTCAATCGTTAACTGCTTGAGTTAAACGCTGCAGTTGAATGCTGTTGTTGTATGTTCTGCTAACGCGTGACAACGGTGTTTACCGTCTTGACTGGCTTGTGTCTTTATGATAGGGAGCTAAACCCCACTAAGTCTTAAGATCCACATTAAGCTGCTGCTAGTGCCACTAAAAATAAAAAGTTCGCTCCCGCTAGTTGTAAATTACAAGAAAAAACTGAACTTAATGCCTTGCTTTAAGTTAAATTGTAGTCACTGAGGCTAAGCAGTTGTAGGAGAACTATAGCTGGGCCGCTGTTTGCATGTAGTGAAATCAGCTGCCACTAGACTGGCTGTCTTAGAAGTTACTGTCGCTAACTTGAAGTGGGGTGGTATATGTTCTGCGTGTAACTGTCTTAAAAACCTTCTGTGTGGTGTGTGCATCAACCATCTGACATGATGTATCACTGTATAGTGAAGTCTGGCATTTTAGTGTTTCACTTATTAAAAGATGTTTCGAACGTGGCGTAACATGATTCTGTAGTTTAAGTGGGTTTTATAATCATTTTTACAAGAATTTTTTAAAATTATCTTAATAATAAAACTTAGTTACCTGTGGCTTTTACCAGCGATTTATAATATTAAATTTTGAGTTTCAGTCGTTATTTATTCACTCCGTTTTTAAGGCTGATTGTTTTGTTTCTACGGTCGTATTCCTCTAAGTGGGAGATATGATGGCTAGATGCACAAATAGATGGTTCGTGGTTAGTCATTAAGGTTTCTGTTACAGCGCGACGTTCCACCACTCAATTGGTTTCTCCAGAGGAATCCTCACAAACGTGCTGTCCTTGTTGCCGATCTCGCGTTCCCCTAGCTTAGTGAAGCTCCGGTGCCTCGCGTTTAGTGACCATCAGCACGTCGCTGGACCTAGATGCAAGGGTAAGAGTTTCTGTGGAACTGCAATTTTCAAAGCATAAATATAAGGCAGAAAGATTAATAAATGATATCTGAATCAACACAACCAATGCTCGATTAAAACCCCAGCGGTCCACACCCCAGTTTCCTTTATGTTAAGTGGTGGCACAGTAGTAGGAAGTACTAAATTAAAACGTCATGCCTAATGGTGAATTTTTACTGTATGAGCAGTGAAACAGTAGTAAGCGATAAACTGTTTTCCTTTCATTATTTTATGAGGGATTTCATCGATAAATAATTTCGGAAATTAGAAACAGTTCTCATTTATTACTGAGTCTTAAACGCATAGTTCAAATAAGTGACACGTTTCGATCCCTCTGGGTCATCTTCTGAGCTATGTATTTGCGTCAGCAACCCATTGTATCAGCGTCAGAAACTCATAGCAGAGTACTAAATACACCTGAAGATGATCTAAAGAGATCTAAACATGTCACGTATTTAAAAATATGTAACTGAAACGGAGGAATAAATGGAATTATTTTAAATTTCAATACAGTAGCTGTTCTCCCGTGACGAATATAATTCCTGCATATTATTTTTTTTTTCAATTTAAAATATTTTGTGTGACACCTTATAACATGTAGACTCAAAATTTGTTAGCGGCAAGGTCCTGTCTGTAACCGTGGTTTTGTGAAAATTCAGTTTGTCTTAGAATGGTCACTTTAACCGACCATCCCCCAAAAATCTTAGCTTTGTTTCGTTTTCATGTTGCTCAGGGGAAACTGTACCAATCTTTTCGTGCTGATACGGTTGTTGTGCTGTTCTGAAGCCAAGATAGATGCGAAACTTTACTGAACCGTGCCGAAATCAGCTCTCTGCTCTCATCCTTGCGATGATGTTTGAAGAAAACTGAAGTGATATGAAATTTCGATGTTCATTTTCAGAATCTGTGGGAAACATCCATTCTGGCGAATATCTTCAATTGAAATCAAAGCTGTAAGAGATAAGATAAGGAACAATTTGGGTAGGAACATAGAGTTAATAGTTCACTGAAATAGCACGAGTTGCCTCGAAGGCAAGGTGAGCTTTACTCCGTTGAAATCGACTGCTGAATGGTTGTGTCAGAGGACAGTAACGGAAGAGCTGTACTTTTCTATATAAAGGAAATATTTTGCAACCTTTGAATGTCAATAAATCACAGTCGAACAAAATACTTTCAATGAGAAAGTTGTCTTGGATGTTGAATATTTTTCTCTCCAAATGCCGCTTGAGGGCACTTAAGTTTAAATTTCCGTTTCGCCATCCAGGCCTAATTTTTTGCGGAGTTACACTGAATCACTGGGATCTTTATTTGAAAAAGGATACAGTCTATTCTCTTTCCCCTCCTTCCCTAATTCGAGTCCGCGCTCCGCCCCCAATGACCTCGTCTTTGAAGGGGCGTTAAACCATATTCATCAATGAAACAATAAAGCTAGCGATCACATTTTGATGATTTCTGTTACTGAATCGGAATCAGTCCCAAGTTTTCAGGTGGGAGAGTGGCACAAACAGTACGTTGACCAGGACGAGGAATGTTCATCTGAGGTAGGAATGTCCCAGTGAAGTGTGACCGGAATGCTCTTGTGCTTTATATACGTAGACGATCTGTCGGATAGGGTAATAGGGTAAGTAAAAATCTGCGACTTCTTGCTGATGACGTAGTAGAGTGCGGGGAAAGTGTCGTCGTTGACAGACTGTAGGAAGAAACAACATACTATGGACACAATTTCTGTTTGGTGTTAAAATGGCAGCTTGCTCTAAATGTGGAACAATGTAAATTAGTACAGATGAGGAACAGGAACAATGCTGCAATTTTCCAATACAGCATTACTGGTGTGTTACTTGACACAGACACATCCATTAAATATCTAGGCATCACGATGCAAAGCGACATAAAATGGAACTAACATGTAAGGTCGGTTTAAGACAAGGCGAATGATCAACATCAACTTGTTGTGAGAATTCTAGGAAAGTGTAGCTCACCTACAAAGGAGACTGCGTACAGAATACGTGTGCGAGCCGTTCTTGAGATCTGCTCGACTGTTTTGGATCCCCAACAGATCTGATGAAGGGAAGATATCAAAGCGAATCACAGACGTACTACTAGATTTATTTTTGGTAATTCCGATCAACAGGCGAGTATTGCAGAAATAATGAGGGAAGAAGACATTCTTTTCATTTAATGCTACTAAGAAAGTTCATAGGAGCAGCATTTGTGGTATGTTTCAGAGAGTTTCTTCCGACGTAAATGTACATCTCACCTAAGGGTCACTAAGACAAAGTAAGAGTAATCGGGGCTCTTACGGGAACATACAGTCCTCTTCTCTCGCTCTACTTGCGAGTGGAACAAGAAAGGGAATAATTAACTATGCTACAGTATATGGCTTGTCTAATACACACATCAAAAAAAGTTTTGCATCACCTCGGTTCAGAGAGCTGTACGGAAAATTGGAATAGTGTTCAACATAAACATCATTTCCGCCCTTTTTATTGCTCATGAAAACCTCACATTGCTTGTTGTACTACCATACAGCGAGACCTTCAGAGGTAGTGGTCTAGATTGCTGTACACACTGGTACCTCTAATACCCAGTAGCACGTCCTCTTGCATTGATGCATGCCCGTATTCGTCGTAGCATACTATCCACGAGTTCATCAAGGCACTGTTGGTCCAGATTGTCCCACTCCTCAACGGCGATTCGGCGTAGATCCCTCAGAGTGGTTGGTGGGCCACGACGTCCATAAACAGCCCTTTTCAATCTATCCCAGGCATGTTCGATTGGGCTCATGTCTGGAGAACATGCTGGCCACTCTAGTCGAGCGATGGCGTTTTCCTGAAGGAAGTGATTCACAAGATGCCTCGCCAATATGCTGCCGATATGGTTACGCTATCGGTCGGAGGGTGGCATTCATATATACTACAGCAGTGACGGCGCCTTCCATGACCACCAGCAGCGTGATTGCAAAGATGGACCACGCAATGGACGTCGGGAGTGAAGCTGCGCATCATGTAGCCTAATGCGCACAGTTTGAGTCGTAACACGACGGCCTGTGGCTGCACGAAAAGCACTATTCAACATGGTGGCGTTACTGTCAGGGTTGCTACGGGGCATAATCCGTAGGTAGGGGTCATCCACTGCAGTAGTAGCTCTTGGGCAGCCTGAGCGAGGAATGTCATCGACCGTTCCTGTCTCTCTATATCTCCTCCATGTCCGAACAAAACCTCTTTGGTTCTCTCCGAGACGCGTGGTCACTTCCCTATTTGAGAGCCGTTCCTGGCGCAAAGTAACAAAGCGGACGCGATCGAACAGCGGTATTGACCGTCTAGGCATGGTTGAACTACAGACAAACTTTCTGCTTGGTGGACTGACTAAAAATGATCGGCTGTCCGACCCATTCCCCCATTCCGCCTAATAGGCGCTGCTCATGCATGGTTGTTTACATCTTTGGCCGGGTTTACTATGTCTGTGATACAATATCCACAGTCAACGACTATCTTTAGGAATTCTGGGAACCGGCGTGTTGCAAAACTTTTTTGATGTGTTTATACAGTATGTGATCGAAAGTATCCGGACACCCCAAAAACATACGCATTTCATATTACGTGCATTGTGCTGCCACTTACTGCCAGGTACTCCATATTAGCGACCTCGGTAGTCATTAGACATCGTGAGAGAGCAGAATGAGGCACTCCGCGAAACTCAAGGACTTCGAACGTGGTCAGGTGATTAGGTGTCACTTGTGTCATACGTCTGTACGCGAGATTTCCACACTCCTAGACATCCCCAGGTCCACTGTTTCCGATGTGATAGTAAAGTGTAAGCGTGAAGGGACACGTACAGCACAAACGCGTAGAGGCCGACCTCGGCTGGTGACTGACAGAGACCGCCGACAGTTGAAGAGGGTCGTAATGTGTAATAGGCATGTATCCAGACCATTACACAGGAATTCCAAATTGTTCAGGATACACTGCAAGTACTATGAAATTTAAGCGGGAGGTCGAGAGGCTGCTTATACGTCACACATCACGCCGACAAATGCCAAACGACGCCTCGCTTGCTGTAAGAATCGTAATCATTGGACGATTGAACAGTGGAAAAACGTTTTATGGAGTGACGAAGCACGCTACACTATGTGGCGATCTGATGGCAGCGTGTGGGTATGGCAAATGCCCGGTGAACGTTATCTGCCATCGTGTGTAATGCCGACAGTAAAATACGAGGCGGTGATGTTTTGGTGTGTGTCGTGTCTGTCGTGGATGCTACTTGCACCCCTTGTTGTTTTGCGTGGCACTATCACAGCACAGGCCTAAAATGATGTTTTAAGCACCTTCTTGCTTCCCACTGTTGAAGAGCAATTGGGGGATGGCGACTGCACCTTTCAACACGATCGAGCACCTGTTCGTAATCCACGGCCTGTAGTGGAGTCGTTACACGACAGTAACATCCCTGTAAGGGACTGGCCTGCACAGAGTCCTGACCTGAAACCTATAGAACGCATTTGGGAATTTTTGGAACGCCGGCTTGTTGCCAGGCCTCACCGACCGACATGGATACCTCTCCTCAGTGCAGCACCCCGTGAAGAATGGGCTGCCGCTCCCCAAGAACCCTCCAGCACGTGATTGAAAGTATGCCTGCGAGAGTGGAAGCTGTCATTAAGGCTAAGCGTGGGCCAACACCCTACTGAATTCCAGCATTACCGATGGAAGTTGTCACGAACTTGTGAGTCATTTTCAGTCAGGTGTCCGGATACTTTTGATCACATAGTGTATGTGTAGATGTAGAAAATGTGGGAATAGAGAGGGACGTGTTGAGGCTCTAAGTCAGTTCATGAGATAATGTGGGTAAACAGAGTTAGAGTCCCAAATAAGTATATGGTTTAGCATGTTGCATATAATCAACAGCGTATACTCTCGATGACTTAAGCAGCATTTGTCGTCCGGTTCGCATGATTATAACAGATTTGTTAAACAAAAGATTACGTGTGGACGAAATTGTGACAGACTTGCCTGAACTAAATTAAGTGTAACAAAGTCGCAAAAGACTAACGGGCTGGTACTTCGTGTACATACAAGACTGCCGAAAAGTCTGTTAACGTAGACCACGTAAGTCTCATAGTTCAGACTTAGACCGCCTGCAGTATGCTCACGGTGGCGCTAGAGATCCCACCCGTTGTTTTACTACGTGTTGTGTCGAAAGAAAATGGCAGTCTTAAGAGACTGGATTTACGTATTTTTCACAGAGTTCACAGACCCGTATCAACATTAATTTTTCACAGAGTTCATAGAGCCGTATCCATGTTTTCCTTGCCTCTGGCAATTAAAATCTAATGATTATCAATCAGAAAGATTCCCAACAATTAGTAATAAAACGATATTTATTAAAAGTGAAGAAATACTTGACTTCTTAAATGATGCTTGTTCTTGTGAAACGTCCAGCATATTGGAAATTATTACAATATATAATATTAAAGTCCTGGAACTGTGCCACTGAATGGGCTCAGAACCGCCCTCCAATGCCTACGGAGACTACGTCTCGGAGACGACGGACGAACACTGCAGCTTGTAGACTCGACGGTAACTGGGGATTCGGAGCACTGAAGAGAACTGTCCGCCGAAGGTCTTTCTCCATTATTTAAGGGTGCATCAACCCATCGCTATCCACACACGGGATGCCCATGAGTTGGCAGCCGCGTCCCCTGGCGGCCCTCGATATAGTTCGCACTGCCAACTCATTCAGCTGCTACGCTCCGAGTGTGGTTTATCGATTGTGATGCGGTACTCTCTGGAGTCGTGAGTACCGTCACAACAATTACAGCAACTCAGACATTAATCAGTAGGCATACGCTGCTTTGATTACTAAGTACAAGGAAGTGGAACGTGAAGCAAAAAAAGAGATGGTCACCAAAAAGCTCATCTCATTTCGAAGACGTTACTACAAAGAGAGTGCGAAAATAAAAGCGTCCATGTGATGTGGAGCTGAAACGGAGGAAATTTATGAACCGTTTTTCTGATACTTTGATTTACTTACCTTCTTGAATATCGAGTACCAATACCCGAGAAGATCACGGTCGAACATAGAAGATAATGTAAAGGAAGAAAGTAAAAAAATGAATTTTAATTTTCGTAGGGAACAACCATTATTTATTGCGTCAGTCATACAAAATTAGGCAATTTGTATTCTTATAAGTACAGTTATCAGTATTATGTGTAGTATAAGTATTTGTACTATATACAGAGATTCAACTGTATTTTTAAGAAAAGAAAATAGTGTGCAGCGTAGTTAGCAAACGACACAATGCAGTCAAAAGTAATACCTGCAGCGATCTTTTCCTAATTAGTGTCAAGCCTTTTAAAGCTAAATATATATATATATATATATATATATATATATATATATATATATATATATATATATACCTTTACGATACGACTCATAAATACCAATTTGAACTGCAATGTTTTATGTACCTTTTTAAATAACGCAATGGCTTTTTCTTGCCGGGGCACCCCTTCATTGTTGAGGTATACTGTAAAGTTCTCCCTCAAAGTTTATGATGATGATGATGATTAGTGTTTTAGGGCGCACAACAACGAGGTTATCAGCGCCCGGCCTCAAAGTTTATGTGGTTTCTATACTCCGACAAAAATTAGTTGGTAGTAGACACTTCACACGCTGGAGGTGGTTTCCTCCAATCAGAGTGCTCAGCGCCACGCCCGAACCCATCGCTATGCCACACTCCTACAACAGTTTGCCAGTTCACTTGCAGTTCCCTGTCCGGCTTTCTTTCTTGATGCGTTTGGATCTCAACAAATGGATCTGGCACTTTTATTTCATCACACATGATTACCAAACCAAAAACCACACACACACAAAGACACACACAAACGCACACTTGCGTGCAGTGATGCTAATGAAGCACACACGTTTCATATGCAGCTATAACCAAACTCTACCAGCTACTTCTTCACAAGACGCAGTTCAAAATCACATACACACTGGTAAACCAAAACTTTATGACAAGTATATGAAGATGGTAACTGTCCTTTCGGACATGTCTAAGTTCTAGGGGACTGATGACCACAGATGTTAAGTCCCATAGTGCTCAGAGCCATTTGAACCATACAATGAAATAAATACTACAAGCTGCGTACAGGCGTTGATATAAGTCAACGGGAACAGTTGAAAATCTGTGCCCCGACCGGGACTCGAACCCGGGATCTCCTGCTTACATGGCAGACGCTCTATCCATCTTTTTTTTCCTTTTGTTATCAGACTGACTTTCATGAAAATCAAACAACCATAGTCAAATCATAATTTTATCTCAGCTGCAACAAGAAAATCACAAAATTAGTTCAAGCACAAACAAATATTAAATTCTGAATGGGAAGGCTAACCCATTATCCCACCCTTCTTGTCTCTTTTTATATACGTGTAGAAGAGAATAAGTGACAAAACAAAGCTACAAGGGAGAGGACTCAGGCTCAGGGAAGAAACATGGATCACAGGAGAGCTTAACCAACACCTTGACGGTTAAATACAAGAAAGATAAAGCATATTCGCAAAAAGCGTTCTGTACCGTGGCAACTGCTGCCATTTACAAAGCGCAGTTGTCAGATAATGGTGAAAAACGCGGGGATCTGGGTCATTCCCGCCTTCAACGACTTAGTGAACATAGTAATCCAAGAGCCAGACAGTCGTGTTCGTTTTCGTCTGAGGAAAAAGGGATATGTCCGTATATAGGAGGATGTGATCTGGGAAAGCGGTTTCAGGCCCTCGAGTAAGGAAAGCTAATTGACGGCGGACCCAGAGCCAATGATCCCGTCCTCACGCCTGTGAAGTAAGGCGTCAGTCTGATGACATTCCTCACACTGGTCAGTCGGACGAAGGCCAATACGAAAAAGACGATCACCACTAGTTGTCAGGCGGTGAATGACTTTATACCATGTTGAAGCAATCTTCATCGGCAATATAGCAAGACTAAAATGAGACCAGACCGTTTTCTAACACGTTGACGGGGAATCAAGTTCAACAGAAGAAAGGGGACATGATGCGACCCAACGGGATGACGGCGTGTTAGTATTAATATGCGTCATAGACAGTATATCAGCACCTGTTATTGTTGTTGTTGTGGTCTTCAGTCCTGAGACTGGTTTGATGCAGCTCTCCATGCTACTCTATCCTGTGCAAGCTTCTTCATCTCCCAGTACCTACTGCAACCTCCTTCTGAATCTTTTTAGTGTATTCATCTCTTGGTCTCCCTCTACGATTTTTACCCTCCACGTTGCCCCCCAATACTAAATTGGTGATCCCCTGATGCCTCAGAACATGTCCTACCAACCGATCCCTTCTTCTAGTCAAGTTGTGCCACAAACTTCTATTCTCCCCAAGCCTATTCAATACCTCCTCATTAGTTATATGATATACCCATCTAATCTTCACCATTATTCTGTAGCACCACATTTCGAAAGCATCTATTCTCTTCTTGTCCAAACTAGTTCTCGTCCATGTTTCACTTTCATACATGGCTACGCTCCGTATAAATACTTTCAGAAACGACTTCCTGGCACTTAAATCTATACACGATGTTAACAAATTTCTCTTCTTCAGAAACGCTTTCCTTGCCATTGCCAGTCTACATTTTATATCCTCTCTACTTCGACCATCATCAGTTATTTTGCTCCCCAAATAGCAAAACTCCTTTACTACTTTAAGTGTCTCATTTCCTAATCTAATTTCCTCAGCATCACCCGACTTCATTCGACTACATTCCATTATCCTCGTTTTGCTTTTGTTGATGTTCATCTTATACCCTCCTTTCAAGACACTGTCCATTCCGTTTAACTGCTCTTCCGAGTCCTTTGCTGTCTCTGACAGAATTACAATGTCATCGGCGAACCCAAAAGATTTTATTTCTTCTCCATGGGTATTAATGCCTACTCCAAACTTTTCTTTTGTTTCCTTAACTGCTTGCTCAATATACAGATTGAATAGCATCGGTAAGGGGCTACAACTCTGTCTAACTCCCTTTCCAACCAATACTTCCCTTTCATGTCCCTCGACTCTTATAGCTGCCATCTGGTTTCTGTACAAATTGTAAATATCCTTTCGCTCCCTGTATTTTACCCCTGCCACCTTCTGAATTTGAAAGAGAGTATTCCAGTCAACATTGCCAAAAGCTTTCTGCAAGTCTACAAATGCTAGAAACGTAGGTTTGCCATTTCTTAATCTTTCTTCTAAGATAAGTCGTAGGGTCAGTATTGCCTCACGTGTTCCCATATTTCTACGGAATGCAAACTGATCTTCCCCGAGGTCGGCTTCTACCAGTTTTTCCATTCGTCTGTAAAGAATTCGCGTTAGTATTTTGCAGCTGTGACTTATTAAACTGACAGTTCGGTAGTTTTCACATCTGTCAACACCTGCTTTCTTTGGAATTGGACTTATTATATTCTTCTTGAAGTCTGATGGTATTTCGCCTGTCTCATACATCTTGCTCACCAGGTGGTAGAGTTTTGTCAGGACTGGCTCACCCAAATCCGTCAGTAGTTCTAATGGAATGTTGTCTACTCCCAGGGCCTTGTTTCGACTCAGGTCTTTCAGTTCTCTGTCAAACTCTTCACGCAGTATCGCATCTCTCATTTCATCTTCATCTACATCCTCTTCCATTTCAATAATATTGTCCTCAAGTACATCGCCCTTGTATAGACCCTCTATATACTCCTTCCACCTTTCTGCTTTCCCTTCTTTGCTTGGAACTGGGTTTCCATCTGGGCTCTTGATATACATACAAGTGGTTCTCTTTTATCCAAAGGACTCTTTAATTTTCCTGTTGGCTGTATCTATCTTACCCCTAGTGAGATAAGCCTCTACATCTTTACATTTGTCCTCTAGCCACACCTGCTCAGCCATTTTGCTCTTCCTGTCGATGTCATTTTTGAGAAGTTTGTAGTCCTGTTTGCCTGGTAAATTTACAGCATTTGTATATTTTCTCCTTTCATCAATTAAATTCATTATTTATTCTGATACCCAAGGATTTCTACCAGCCCTCGTCTTTTTACCTACTAGATCCTCTGCTGCCTTCACTACTTCATCTCTCAAAGCTACCCATTCTTCTTCTACTGTATTTCTTTCCCCCATTCCTGCCAATTGTTCCCTTTATGCTCCTCCTGAAACTGTGTACAACCTCTGGCTTTGTCAGTTTATCCAGGTCCCATCTCCTTAAATTCCCACCTTTTTGCAGTTTCTTCAGTTTTAATCTACAGTTCTTAACCAATAGATTGTTATCAGAGTCCACATCTACCCTGGAAATGTCTTACAATTTAAAACCTGGTTCCTAAATCTCTGTCTTACCATTATATAATCTATCTGAAACCTTCTAGTGTCTCCATGGTCTTCCATGTATACAACCTTTTCTCATGATTCTCGAACCGAGTGTTAGGTATTATTAATTTATGCTCTGTTCAAAATTCTACCAGGCGGCTTCCTCTTAAATTTCTTAGCCCCAATCTATATTCACCTACTACGTTTCCTTCTCTCCCTTTTCGTACTACCGAATTCTAGTCACCCATGACTATTAAATTTTCGTCTCCCTTCACTACCTGAATAATTTCTGTTATCTCATCATACATTTTATCAATTTCTTCATCATCTGCAGAGCTAGTTGGCACATAAACTTGCACTACTGTAGTAGGCCTGGGCTTCGTGTCTATCTTGGCCATAATAATGCGTTCACTATGCTGTTTGTGGTAGCTTACCCGCACTCCTATTTTTTTTATTCATTATTAAACCTAGTCCTCCATTACCCCTATTTGATTTTGTATTTATTACCCTGTATTCACCAGACCAAAAGTCTTGTTCTTCCTGCCAACTAACTTCACTAATTCCCACTATATCTATCCATCTCCCTTTTTTAAATTTTCTAACCTACCTGCTCGATTAAGGGCTCTGACATTCCACGCTCCGATCCGTAGTTTTCTTTCTCCTGTTAACGACGTCCTCCTGAGTAGTCCCCGCCCGCAGATCCGAATGGGGTACTGTTTTACCTCCGGAATATTTTACCCAAGAAGTCGCCATCAACATTTAACCACACAGTAAAGCTGCATACCGATATAACTATAATTATAAAGTATTCACGAATGTGCTGCAATTTAGGATTAATCCGTCCAACATCAACAGGAGGGGTCAGACAGACCAGCGGGAAAGTAAACAAGAGATAACTGAATGCGGAGCCCGCGTACAGGTTAAAACATTACAGCGGGCAAATAAGATGGATGTCTTCATTTTGCTATCGGTAAGACCCAATTCTCCAAACTTTCGAGGCCTGGCCACTACTTCATGACGGATACCCATCGGAGCCACCGAGGTCACAGATGATAGTGCGACTGCTGGGACTTATCTCTGGCACGTCCCCCCGAGAGACCCACATTCCCAACTTATTGTCCCGCACCATATTCATAGTGCCCCTGCCCATTACACTGATTACTCGCGACTTTTTTGCCGATTCCCGTAAGAGTTCGGCACTGTGTACATCCGCACAGAAGAAGATGGTCAAATGGCTGGTGAGTCTTAACTATACAGGGTGGTCCATTGATAGTGACCAGGCCAAATATCTCACGAAATAAGCATCAAACGAAAAAACTACAAAGAAGAAAACTCGTCTAGCTTGAAGGGGGAAAATGGCGCTGTGCTTGGCCCGCTGGATGGCGCTGCCGTAGGTCAAACTGACATCAACTGCATTTTTTAAATAGAACCCCCCCATTTTATATTACTTATTCGTATAGTACGTAAAGCAATATGAATGTTTTAGTTGGACCACTTTTATCGCTTTGTGATAGATGGCGCTGTAATAGTCACAAATGTATCAGTTCGTGGTATCTCGTAACATTCCGCCAGTTCGGACGGTATTTGCTTCATGCTACATTACCCGTGTTAAACATCTCCGGCGGTACTCCGAAAGGATACCGCCCTTCGATTGTGCCATTCCAGCACTAATCGAAGCGTTAGGATTTCAGGTGCCAGCCAGCCAGCCAGCCAGCCAGCCGAGCAGCAGCAGCAGCAGCAGCGGTTCCGGCCAGCGGCAGCGGTCCAGCCAGCAGCAGATGTCCAGCAGCAGCAGCAGCGGCAGCAGCGGCCCCGGTCCCGGCCCCGTCCGCGGCAGCAGCAGCAGCTGCAGCGTTCCTGCCAGCCGTCGCCAGCGCCAGCGCCAGCAGCGTGGGACTCTGGTCCTCGTCTTCGTCCGTCGTCGTCCGTCCCCAGTTTTTTTCCTCTCCTTTTCGTCCTGTGCTGTTTTCGTTCATCCCTGTCATCATGTCAGCTCCCACCATCACTGCCACTACCTACCACCACTGCCACTGTGTACACTTCGCCCTCTGCCGCCACCACCACCATTACATGGTGTGCCCAGTCACCCCCCCCCTCTTTCCACCCCTCCTCTTCTAACTCTCCCTTCGCCCTCGCTCTTTGTCGCCCCCCCCCCCCAGCTCCTTCATCCCGCTCCTCTCCCTCTGATCCTTTCCCTCCACTCCCCCAGCCTGTCACTGCAGCTCCAGCTAGGGTGGTGGCCCATCGGGCCTTCACCATCACCATCTCCGGCGCCGCCTACCGCGCCCACGGCGGGACCTGCCACTTCCCACCACCTCCCTATCGCTCCCGTCCCTCACGTCACCACCCACCCTTCTGCCACCGTTAAACGCCCTAGTGGCACCACCACCTCCTCCGCTCCCAAAAAGGCTCTGCCCCGTCCTCCTTCCCCCCCCCACTGGGATGCCATGGATGTCTCCCCACCTGGCCCTGCTCCCTCCGCCTCCTCCTCCTCCTCCCCCCTCTTTATACAAATACCTCTTCTACCATCCCGATCCTTCCCTTCTCGAGGCCCGGAACCTCTCCCTCCTCCTCTGTCAAAACTTCCCTGGTGCCCCCATCTCACTCCTCACTCCCAGACGGGATTCAGTTCTCATCTCCTCCCCCAGCCCCACCCTCCATACTGACATCCTCTCCCGCCTCCACATCACCCAGTTTTGCCCCAATGTCTCCCTCACCCCTGCTCCTTCTCCCTTTCCTACCCGCCAACCCCAACCCCCGCATCGCCCGTCGACCCTCACACCTTGATCACTCGGCTCAATCCGACGATCATGGAGGAGGAGGTGTTGGCAGAGCTCAAGGCACATCCCTCGCTGGAGGTGCGGGTGGTCCACCACATTTTTAACTCAGCCAGCCCCACCCGCCTTATGCAGGTTTTCTCCAAGGACGTCCCCTCCATTGACCGTCTCCTGAAGGAGGGTGCCTTTCTCTTCAACCAGCGCTATAAGGTCGACCCCTCCCATTCCCCTCCTCAATCCCTGTGCTGCCAGAGGTGTCTGTGCTATAACGTGCACCCGACAGCCGAGTGCCGCGAGGCCCCCACCTGCCCACATTGTAGGCAAGCATATTTTCTCCGGCAGTGCCCTAACCTTCAATCCCCTCCCTCCTGTAATACCTGCAATCTCCCCCATCCCACCTACTCCCAAAAGTGCAAAGCCCGACCCCCTCCGACCACTCCTCAACTCATGTCCCTGTCCGTCCTCTGGACACCCCCAACCCTCCTGGCAATTCCCTTCGTCCCCCCCCCCCCCACGGCTGAGGACATCATCAGGTTGCTCACCATTGTCCTGCAAAACGTCCACCCTTTCCAGCGCCCTCACACCGTCCAACAACAGGTCTCCCTCGCTGCCCGTTCTGTCTTCCACCTAAAAATGTATGCCATCTACTCCCACAACCAGGCCCATTTCACCTTCTTCCATCTCGACACCCTCGTCTAAATCCTTGTCATGGCGCGACAGCACCGTGTTCTGTTCAACAACATTCGTTCCCTTCCCGCCAACAAGAACCTCTTCATGCACACCCTTGCAACCCACTGCGTGGATGCCTTCCTCCTCAATGAAACCTTCCTCCAACCCCACCACTCGGTCCACACTTCACCCTACCATCTCCACTGCTCCGATAATCCCCTCCCAATTGCACGTGGCGGAGTTGACATTGGCCACCTCTACCAGGTCCTGGTTCGGCTCCAACCTCTCCTTCCCGACCCCACCGAACACCTGATCCTTAGTCTCTTCTACCCCGGCCTTACCGTCAGCTGCGACACCATCTATGTCCGCCCTAACGCACCTATTCCTTTCGACTTCCTCTCCCACATTGATCGTACCTTCTCCTCCTACATGATCGCTGCTGACTTCAACATCCATAGTCGCTCCGTCATCCAGTTATGGCGGTGGCATCGGTTCCTGTCCACCCTCCAAGGCGACCTCGTCCCCATTCCCCAGCACACCTGCCCTGAATCCAACTCCACTCCCAATGTCATCCTCTCCTCCCCCAACCTCCATGGCCGCATAGCGGTGGATGTTCTGGACGCCATTGGTAGCGACCATCTCCCTGTCCTCCTCACCGTTTCAGACGGTCGTCGCCCCTGCCCCGACCCTCGTAATGACCCTCCCCCGAAGTACGTCCATGATTATTCCTGTGCCAACTGGAATGCCTACCGGGACACCCTCTCCACCCTGGTCGCAGGCCACCTCTTCACCTACCACGAACCTGACGATGTTACCCATGCCGCCTCCTTTCTCCAGCAGACCTTGTCTGAGGCTGTGGAGGCCCACGTCCCTACTGTCGCCATTCACCCCCACCGTCCTACCTTACCCCCACAGGCTGTCCTCCTCCTCCGTGAATCCCGCCGTCTCTACCGTGCCTTCCTCCACACGCGTGACCCGGACACACTATGACGCCACCGGCAACTCCAGCGACACATCTGAAACTTGCTCGCGGCTAAGAAACGCCGGGACTGGCGACAGACATGCACCCGTTTAAATGCTACCCTACCTATAAACTCGTCCAAGTTCTGGTTAGCCTTCCGTCACCTTACCGGAACTAAACCCTCCCCCTACTATCCTCTTCTCCATGATGATCACCCCTTCCCTGACCCCCTTAGTAAGGCCAATCACTTTGCCTCCTCCCTCTCCGATGTTTTTTCCATCCCCGACGATCCCCAGTTCGATTACTCCCTCTTCCCGGATGTCCGCGATCGAACTGACACCTCTGTCCCTCCCCTCGCACCTGGTTTCCAGTACTTGGACAACATTGCACAAACGAAACTCAATGCCCCCATCACTACACAGGATCTCATTGCTACACTCCGCACAAAACGCAACACTGCTCCTGGTCACGATCGTGTCACCTACCGCCACCTTCGTGAAGCTCCTGTCTCTTTCCTCTCCGCCCTGGTCAGGCTACTACCCCGACCTGTGGAAAACCTCCCGTATCCTAATGTTCCTTAAACCCGGTAAACCGCCGTCCGCCGTCTCCTCCTACCGTCCCATCAGCCTTATCTCGGTCTTCAGCAAGGTCCTGGAATCCATCCTCACCCGACGAATCCACCGGCATCTCCGCCAGCACCGCCTCCTTCCCGTTACCCAGTGTGGCTTTCGACCGTCCTGCTCTTCCGATGACCTTCTCCTCCACCTCACTCATCTCCTTTCCGAACAGCTAAATTCCCGTCGCTCCGCAATCTTCCTCTCCCTGGACCTCGCACGTAGGTGTTTTAGCTGCTGTCGCAGATAATCCGCACATCAGTAGCAGTCAAATTGCGCGAGAATCGGGAATCTCAAAAACGTCGGTGTTGAGAATGTTAATTCAACATCGATTGCACCCGTACCATATTTCTGTGTACCAGGAATTGCATGGCGACGTCGTGTACAGAGAAATTACGCGACGATGACAGATTTTTTCACCCGTTCTATTTATCGACGAAGCATCATTCGCCAACAGCGGTAACGTAAACCGGCTTAATATACACTATTGGGCAGCGGAAAATCCACGATGGCTGCGACAAGTGGAACATCAGCGACCTTGGCGGGTTAATGTATGGTTCGGCATTATGGGAGGAAGGATAATTGGGCCCCATTTTATCGATGGCAATCTAAATGGTGTAATGTATGCTGATTTCCTACGTAATGTTCTACCGATGTTACTACAAGATGTTTCACTGCATGACAGAATGGCGATATACTTCCAACATGATGGATGTCTGGCACATAGCTCGCGTACGGTTGAAGCGGTATTGAATAGCATATTCCATGACAGGTGGATTGGTCGTCGAAGCACCATACCATGGCCAGCACGTTCACCGGATTTGACGTTCCCGGATTACTTTCTGTGGTTAAAGTTGAAGGATATTTGCTATCGTGATCCACCGACAACGCCTGACAAAATGCGTCGGCGTATTGTCAATGCATGTGCGAACATTACGGAAGGCGAACTACTCGCTGTTGAGAGGAATGTCGTTACACGTATTGCCAAATGCATTGAGGTTGCCGGACATAATTTTGAGCATATATTGCATTAATGTGGTATTTACAGGTAATCACGCTATAACAGCATGCGTTCTCAGAAATGATAAGTTCATAAAGGTACATGTATCACATAGGAACAACCGAAATAAAATGTTCAAACGTACCTGCGTTCTGTATATTTTAATTTAAAAAACCTACCTGTTACCAACTGTTCGTCTAAAATTGTGAGCCATATGTTTGTGACTACTACAGCGCCATATATCAGAAAGCGAAAAAAATGGTCCAACTAATTCGTATTTCTTTACGTACTACACGAATATGTAATAAAAAATGGGTGTTCCTATTTTTTAAAAACGCAGTTGATATCTGTTTTACCTATGGCAGCGCCATCTAGCGGGCCAACCATAGCGCCATCTGGTTTCCCCCTTCAAGCTAGACAAGTTTCGTTCATTGTAGTTTCTTCGCTTGACGCTTATTTCGTGAGATATTTGGCCCGGTCACGATCAATGGACCACCCTGTATATCTATATTAAGATGGTATCTGTTCTTTCGGACATTTATGACAAGTGCCTACCGCCAGGTTGGATGCCGCCCGATGGCACGGTGGGCACGTGACGCGGTAACAAATGTATGTAACAGAGCAGACACGCACGGGGGTTCACCCTATGCTAAAGATGGGCTGGAAATGGGGAAACCCATTGAGATAAGCGACTTTGACTGATGGCAGATTATTATTATGCAGAGCATGTGTATACATATCTCTGAAACGGCGAAGCTGGTCCAATGTTCACGTGCTTTTGTCGTGAGCATCTGCGGAAAGAGGCAGAAGCACAGTGAAACTACCACAAGGCGGTAAGTGGTTGTACGTCCACGACTCCTCACAGGTGGTGGTGTTCGGACACATGTAATGTAGGACAGCTGGTGATTTGTGGCATCTATACAAAAAGCGCACAATGCTGGTGCACGCGCAAGTTATTGGGGGACACCGTTCATCGTACATTGTTGAACTTGGAGCTCTGCAGCAGACCACCCCTACGTGTTCACATGTTGACCCGACTACATCGTTAGTTACGATTGCAGTGGGCACAGGGCCATCGGGATTCGATCAATGGAAACGTGTCGGCCCTTCTGGTGAATCACGCTTTCGCTACACTAGGTCGATGGTCGTCTCCACAACGTCGTCATCGAGATGAACGGCGGTTCGAAACAGGCGCCGCGCCACGAACGCACATTGGTGGGAGCAGTATTATGGTATGGGAGACATTCTCCAGCGCTTGCATCGACCGTTGGTAGTAATCGAAGACCCACTGACAGCTTATGCCTTCCCCGACGGCGATGTCATCTTACTGCAGTATAATTGTCCGCGTCTCGGACCCACAACCGTTCTACAGTGGTGTGCGGAGCATTATAGTGAATTCGCGTTGATACCTTGCCGACCAAACTCTCCTGATGTACATCCTATGGAAACCGTCTGGGTCGCTATCGGTCTTTATTGCCGCGTACGCAAAGCAGCGACCCGTTATTTACGCGAATTACGTGACCTGTGCGTCGACATGCTATATCTACATCTACATCTACATCGATACTATGCAAATTACATTTAAGTGCCTGGTAGAGGGTTTATCGAACCACCTTCACGATTTTCTATTATTCCAATCTCGTATAGCGCGGAAAGAATGAACACCTATATCTTTTCGTACGAGCTCTGATTTCCCTTATTTTATCGTGGTAATCGTTCCTCCCTACGTAGGTCGGTGTCAACAAAATATTTTCGCATTCGGAGGAAAAAGTTGGTGATTGGAATTTCGTGAGAAGATTCCATTGCAACGAGAAACGCCTTTATTTTAACTATTTCCAGCCCAAATCCTGTATCATTTCTGTGACACTCTCTCCCATATTTCCCGATAATACAAAACGTGCTGCCTTTCTTTGAACTTTTTCGATGTACTCCGTCAGTCCCATCTGGTAAGGATCCCACACCTTCATAAATCTATGAACAAATTATAGGGTCCCTGACACGCAGAATCAGTAGTGTATTTCGTTCCAAAGACGGACAAACAAGCCATTAAGGAGGTGGTCATAATGTTTTGCCTCATTAGTGAACAGTTATCACAACCACAGAGGTCGGTTTACATTAAATAAGCTTTACACGGCATTACGTGAAACCCAATTTTTTGAGAATATGCCTTATTGTTGAGCCAACCGCCTTGCCAAAGTGGTAACACCGGTTGCCGTCAGATCACCGAAGTTAAGAGCTTCTCAGTTCAATAAACTTTACCAACAGCCGTATACATTAGGTTATTTTATTTCATTTCGAACGCAACCAGTTCCGGCAATTCAATTTGCTACCTTCAGGCCCCGAAACTTGTTGTGCTCGAAATAACATAAAATAACCTATAGTATATGGCTCTTAGTAAAGTTTATTGAATTGAGAAGTACGTACCAGCCGATGTCCCCTGGCCATAATGGACCGACAAAGACTGAAGAGCTGTCGGGCTTAGTTAGAACTTAGATGGGTCACCATCCGAGACTGCCGAGTGCTGTTGGCAAGCGGGGGGCACTCAGCCGTTGTGAGACCAATTGAGAAGATACTTGACTGATAAGTTGCGGCACCGGTCACGAAAAATGACAATTCCGGGAGAGCGGCGTGCTGACCACAGGCCCTCGTATCCGCATCCGGTGATGCTTAAGGGCCGAGGATGTCACGGCAGCCGGTCGGTGCCGTCGGAACTTCACGACCTGTTCGAACGGTGCACATATCTGGACTAGTCTTCTTAAGAAATTGTGAAACGGTTACTGCAGCTTTAAATATAACTCCTTAGTGTAGCGCTCTCGCATAGCGTAATGGATAGCGCGTCATTATAACGTGTCGAAGATGATAGGTTCAAAACACGGTCTGTGCTTTGAAGCATTCCTGGGAGTCCAGTAGTAGATTCCGATGTACCACGGCAGGTTTACTGTAACCCTTGGACCTTCACATTGACGATGAAACACAGAAATTGCATCGGGATTGAACACAAAAGGCACAAAAATGGTTCAAATGGCTTTGAGCACTATGGGACTTAACATCTGTGGTCATCAGTCCCCTAGAACTTAGAACTACTTAAACCTAACTAACCTAAAGACATCACACACATCCATGCCCGAGGCAGGATTCGAACCTGCGACCGTAGCGGTCACGCGGTTCCAGACTGAAGCGCCGAGAACCGCACGGCCACACCGGCCGGCTCAAAAGGCACAATGCCGACTTCTGTCCAGGGGGAGTAACGCTTCAAATAGTCTGTGCTTTGAACCTTTCCTGGGAGTCCAGTAGTAGATCCCGATGCACCACTGCAGGTTTACTGTAACCCTTGGACAGCGAATTTTATTTCTAAATATAATCAAAAGAATATGATTGGGATGTGTTTTCTTATAGGACAACTATCCAAGGATTCCCACCCAATAATACCCAAACAGCAGGCTCTGTACATAATTTATTAAATTGCCAATACTAAACTCTTTTAAACAACAATAAATTCATATAACTTACAGAACTTAACAAATGGTTAAAAGAATGAGCTTTAAAAACAATAACGGTGGCTTGCCACCATAAAATCAAAGAACCTTTTACAATAGTGCTTTTAGAGTTTACCCAAGATACAAAATCCAATAATAAGTTAACTTGGCCATACAACTTAAGATCATTTACATAAAATCCTTTAAGAATGATAATGACACTTGGCACCATAAAATCGGAAAACATTAAGAGCAGTAATAAACTAAAAAAAATAATAATGGCAACTTGAGACCATAAAATAAGAGAAATTTCTTGTACAAGAACAAATTACAATGGTGCTTTAAAAGATGCTACTCCACAGACCAAGATCCAATAATAAGTTAACTTCGCATTAAAATTTAAAATCATTTATTTAAAAAAACTTTGAGAAAGATAATGGTTCTTGGCACCATAAAGTCAAAGAAGCGCAACGCACAACCAATAAATATAATAACAAAATAATAATTTGATACAACCAAAGGGCAAGGGCAACTCCAAACGCAATCACAGACGAGCGAGCTCTCAACACTTCGGAGCCTTCCCACTAGAAGCGGTCCCCAAAATAAACCGCTGAGAGCTCCCCGACATGCCTCCCACATGGTGGTGGCGGTGGTTAGTGTTTAACGTCCCGTCGACAACGAGGTCATTAGAGACGGAGCGCAAGCTCGGGTTAGGGAAGGATTGGGAACGAAATCGGCCGTGCCCTTTCAAAGGAACCATCCCGGCATTTGCCTGAAACGATTTTGGGGAAATCACGGAAAACCTAAATCAGGATGGCTGGAGACGGGATTGAACCGTCGTCCTCCCGAATGCGAGTCCAGTGTGCTAACCACTGCGCCACCTCGCTCGGTGCCTCCCACATCTGCCTATCACTTACACACCTTGGTTACGTTCTGTAACACAGGACAGATAATATCAACACAAAATAAAACTCAAAAATCAAACAACAATGTAACATCCGGACAGCACATGACAACCACGGCGCCGTTAACTCGGGCGCTCTTAACAAGTGCCGGAAGCCAACACACACATATCTTAGTAAACAATTCTCGCTTCTTAAAACAAAAAAGCCAAGCGCACGTGAATAGTGAAACCACAGTCTTAGAAGTGCCTTAACGATACCAAACGCGACTATTTCACCTAGTTAATAATAACACAGTGAGATAAAATATAGAACATACCACTAAATGCTGTTACACTAACCAAGCTGATGACCCAGAAGACCACATATATCAAGCAGCAGTAATTCACTATGCATATACTGTCCAAAACCGCCTTTCTTAGGCAGACTTTACCTAACACATCAAATGCCAAATATACCATACACGAACGCAACTCCGGGCAGGTAACAGGAACCACCTACCTGAATTCCTTCAAAAAGGAACAAACAGGCACCACCAAAGGTAACGCTGAGCAGACCGGGTGGGCAACGACCCACTCAGCGGGATGACCAAAAGATACTCCAGTTGAGCAAATAAATTAGTACCAACAAATATCGTAAAGTGCCACACACACACACACACACACACACACACACACACACACAGCAAAAACTTCCAACAACCCCGTTCCACATAAGAATGAAGTTCAGGAACCGCTGTTGGAGCTTCCAGCGGAAAATCTGGCAAGGCAACCGATCCCACACCCTAACCTGGCAGCGAACTCCAAAATTCAGCAACTAGTTGCCTCCGGGCCAGAGTATCTCAGGACCCCAACGGACCTCCACATCAGACAGGCAGGCAGAACAAGTACACCGACTCCAATTAATCACCACCGTATGGCCAGCACAGCGGCGAGTCGCCTCCGCCCCAGACCACTCTGCTCATATTGCGAGGCACAACAACCTTAGCGTTAGTTTTCAGTATGTCAGGTAGAGCGAACTTCACGTTCTATCCAATACCCGGAAACCGACTACCCTCTCGCTTTCAGCCGGCCACCGCAAACACACGCCAGCGATGTAATAGCATCACCACTGGAGCGCCACCCGCACCAGAACAGCGAACTATAATCGATTATAGCGCGCGCTCTAAACAAGATCACAGGATAACGGCGCGCGCCATATCACTGATTCTTATTTTCATTCAGTTGATTGGTTTAAATGTAATTTTTCCCAATATTTATCCATGTCATCATCATCATCGTATTGACTTTTTTATTTGCTCTTTCTTTCTTCCTATCATTCTTTTTTCGTTTTTAATCTGCTCGTATCACCTACGATCTACAACGAAGAGCCAACAAGGACTGCTCGTCAGTTGGTAACAAGGCAGCTCGTGTAGCCAGCTTGACGACATTTCAGGTAACCAATGATAGCGAGAAATTACGGTTTGGTTTCTAGCACTGAAAGTGAATTTCTTCCGTCTTGAGGTTGCTCCTAGAGGTTAACTTTAATCACCGGGAACAAAGCGATGATGAGTTTAGATTTGCCGTTTTTTGGGATACATAGCAGATCATGAGGTCGTGATCAAGTTAGGAGAACAGTTTCAACGCAGGGCTACAAATTGGTGGGCTGCCGCTATTTGGGCATTGGTCACTTAAAATCAGCTGTTGACGGAGCGCTTTGCATTTCCAATATACCTCGCTGCGGCCTCTTCCAACATTGCTCCGCGTTACACATTAGCAGCATTTGTGAAGTGTTCCGCCGTGCTTGTGTGTCGCCCATAACCGAGCGGTGTCCGGCAGCCGATGTGGCAGCACTGTATCAGCAAGTGACAGATGTCTGCTAACAAGTGATCTTAATCGGACTATAGAACAAGACCACGTCTGCCAAGTTGCAGATTATGTATGATTTAGGGGTTTCATCTCCCTCGTATTGCCACGAAACCGTTGCCCATACTTTCTGCATCGATTATATCAGATGACAAATGGTTTTGAGAGTATACTCTTCTTAAGAAATTGTGCAATACACAGCAAGCCTTCACAACGATTTCAACATTTTTTACATCCAAATTAATGGTAGTTTGCAAGATTCGAAAAAGAGATGTCATTATTCCAAAAGTCTTTTCTACGACACGCCGAGCTCTTGACAAACGATAATTAAAAATTAGTGTGTCTCGGTTGAAGCTGTTTCTAGGAAATGGTTTGAGATAATCGTATAGCAGTCCAAATAAAAAATAATTGGAAAATGGAATACAACCCGGCGGCTTTGACCAATGATGTCATACTTTGCCCTTAGATATAATGTCTTTGTTTTCGAGCCATAGATAACAAATTGGTTGTCTTCTGCGGCTAAGGGTCATAATTGTAAATCGAAATAAATGAATGTGTTTTCAACAGACAGGGCTAGACATTGCGTATGATTTTTGTCGCTTATTTTAATTTAAATCATTTGTTCGTTCCAATTCATTCGGTACTTATTTTCATTCTTAGTGTGTTTGAGATATTTTGAAAGAATCGTTTCTCATTCTGCACAATTGTTACTTTTTTTCGTCTGTAGGTACGGATTTATCTTTCCCTATGATAATGGAAGATTTGAAGCAGGGTACGTCAACTGCAGCACTGAATACAAATTTTAAAGTTGTCGCTTTTTTTCGATTTCGCTAGCAGTAGTATTAGAACGATGTTTTTCAGTCGATCGAAGGCGAAACCACCGAAGTACGAACAATTTGTATCCCGTAATCAGTTGACCTACATAGGGCAGCTGAAGAACAGGATACTAGTGCTAGCGAAGGCGAGAGAGTCGACATACGTTAAATTTGTATCCCGTACTGCAGTTACCCTACACAGATCAACTCAAGTTCGGAATACAGCTCATTCATTTCAACTTAGATATTCCAGGCTAAAGTTACTTTTTTGCACTAGTATCCCATTCTTCAGTTGAGTTGTATAGCTTAACTGAAGAATAGGATACTAGGACTCATAGAAGCGATATAAGTACTTAACATTATGTTTGAAATATGGATGTACGTGATATATGACTGCCATCTGCTTTCTCTATGCTGTATTTCTTTGTTTCTCAGCACTCGTCTTTGCTGTTAAATCTGTGCAACACATCATCTCAGGTAACTTCTGATGTCACTGGTCAGAGCCGACGGGTTGTATCCAATTCTTCAGTAATCCCTCAAACGTGTAGGTAAGTACTTGATTACTATTTGAAACTTCCTCTGCTTAGGGAATCTTGAGACTACCGTGTATCAATTTATCATACAATATAGTGTTTGCAATGACCCTTCCATCCCAAATTCGGCCATTTGTTACAACATCGCAGTTGATAAATTCACAATTAGCTTTGGCATCTGCCATGAATAAAATGCTTGGGTGTTTTTGTATCCACGCCCGGGTTCCCGGGTTCGATTCCCGGCGGGGTCAGGGATTGTCTCTGCCTCGTGATGACTGTGTGTTGTGTGCTGTCCTTAGGTTAGTTAGGTTTAAGTAGTTCTAAGTTCTAGGGGACTGATGACCATAGATGTTAAGTCCCATAGTGCTCAGAGCCATTTGAACCATTTGTTTTTGTAATTGAAATAGTACGATCTACTATGTGCTGCTGATACGATTCTCACATGCTTCCCGTCAAGTGCACCAAGGCAATGAGGAAACCGCCAGTTCGTGTTGAACTCTTCAGCTATATCCGCCCATTCTTCTAGCGTCTTCGGAAACTGAAAAGAATAAAGTCTGGACCACGTAAACAATAGTGTAAGTTAAGTTTTTCTTTTGTATCATAAATAAAAATAAACAGATTGTTTTCTCTCATTTGGGAGAAAGATGAATAAGAATTAGTAAATGAAGAAGAATCCCAAAAGAGGTTGTATTCACATTTTCTCTAATTCTACCACAGGGAAGAGCGGAAACTGCAATAAAAACTGTATAAAGCAGTGACACACCACCGTCCAGCGACCATTCTCCAATCAAAAGGAAGAGAAACCGGTTTAAAAGCAATGACATAGCTACAGAAGTACTTATATTTTCTCGATAGAAACTGATAGCTATTCTTTCTGACGGTGAGTTTGAGGATTTCGGAAATAATATTGCGCATAAATTACGTGATCTTAAATGGAACCAAACACTATTTTCACGTGAGCTCATTGATTACATTATATCTGAAGCTGAACTGGAAGCAGTAATAAAAGAATTTGATGTTGTTAACTGTGTTTGCTCTTCCGAAAGACAGAGTTTAATGCAATAGGGCTTTCCTTATAATTATCAGCAAATCTCCCTAACAGCAAACTGGGCTACCCGACTACAACCCAGTCACCCAGTTCAGCCGATAACTATTTCAAATAGCAATTTACTAAATGTAGATAATTCCTCAAGGTTACTAGGAAGTTCTTAGTATTTTATTAATTTCGGGAATGATACTTAGAATTATGCAGATCCTAACTTATCTGTAAAATATTTTCTGCATATTTTATTACTTTATTCGCTTTAATTTTTCAAGCAATGTGTTTACTTAAAATTTTTACTTAAAATCGTAAGGTATTCCTGTATACTACAATATTTTTGTCTAATAACCATTTATTTTGATTGAAGTTTTTTCTTTTAAAGCGCAAACCATTCGTACGTTTTATTTACATACTTTTAAATATTTCTTTTTCAGAATGTTGTATATAACTTCAGAGGTTTCTAGTACGATACGGCTGAATAGTTATAAATTCAAGGTCCTGTTAGTCGCTTCCAGTTGCTAAAAACCTTAACGTTGCGGTGAGTCACTCATTGGCGCTGATTGCTGACCTCTATTTCAATTTCTAGTATTACAAGCCCTTACAGTACGTTTCTGTGTCCATCCGTAACTAATTGTGCAAGTTTTCTGCTTCCTGCTGTAGCTCTCGGAGAAGATTCACATGGCAGAATGTCCCTCTCTTCAGTAACTAATCACGGGACCATCGTGAACGACGTGCAGATTTTTGCTTTCTTCTTCAGTTTAACTGCACTTAATACAGTCGTTGCCGGTAAAAGCAGTTCGTCCTCCATGACGATTTCGGAACGGAAGAGGGAAAGACTGAACAAAAGACTGAGCATGATCGCGTAAGACTGACAACAAACGTAACCTTTAGGCCAGGCTTTAGAGGTTCCAACTGCTTTTGCTTCACTAATATTAACATCAGCCAGCATGATATTTCATGGAGTAGTTCTAAGCCAAATAAGAGTAGTGGTAAATTACATGGGACATATACATCTTATCGATGTGCAACGTGTGAATATACTACGGAAATCATGACGAATAATTTACATTGGAGCGATAAAATCTGTCATTTCACTGATCCTGTAGAAACGAAGATCAGTTTTTTAACACTTGCAAAAATGTATTTATGCCACGCGGCTTCATTATGTCGAAAATCAGTCAGTGCTTTGCAGTAAATAAATGCCATGCTTCTAGAATGATGCGCCTGCTCTGAAGGTGAGCAGTTTCTAGTACAGACACCGTCCTTCTCCTTATGAATTTCCTATTAAAGAGGTTTCTTTGCGATGCGTAGTGCTGCACCTATCTTGTGCTGTATCACAAGTTCAGTAACACCCACTATGTTAATTGCCACTAATGAACTGAGACTCCCCAAAATTGAAATACTCTCGATCTCCCTCCTTCCAATTACATGCAAATTGGGGCCATCAATTTCTATCTTCCTATTTTGTAATTTTCATATTTTATACGAGATAATAACAATCTGGGCCGGCCTGAATGCTTAATATTTTTTTCAGCTGTAGGACCCTTTTGAGTACTTATACGCAATCATACCCTGTTATGAAAAATGCTGTGAGATGTGAACGGGTAATGTGTCCTGGACGCCGCTGCTGGGATCGACGTATCGGCGTACATCCAGCAGCAATCAATTATTAAATCTGACGTTGGCTCTACTGTAAACTCTGAGGACCATTATTCGTGTGCACCTTGGTCGGTATATGAAACATTTAATACCATATAGATAAGTTGTTTTTAAAGACTGACGAGAAATTAATCTAATTTTCGGTCTTTCCTGCGCTGTAAAAACCAGTGTATGATTTTCATTGTTCGTAAGAAATGTCTCCTAAGAAGACAGTGCTATGTGCGACTACGTGTGGATCATGCCCAGTTGCCACCATGTCACGTCACAACATGCATTTGCGTACGAGTTTGCTTTTAAAATGTTCACCAAACAATTCGCCCGTATCTAAGGCAGACATGAATGCTTAAATTATTCACAGTTTAAACTGATAACGTCGTTAGAAAAGACATCTAAGGCAGTTTAAAAACCTGCGACAGAACCTATCAAAAGTACCTAAAATACGGGTGATGCAAACAGTAAGTGATATGAATTACAGCCAGAATGGCTATAGTACGTCCGTTGTTAAGGCACTCGCAGGTAGTTGTAAGCTGAAAACTAATCAGTCTTATTGGCCCACTCTCGGCGATGAAGCCCCTGTGGCACGTTCTCCTAGCGTTGCTAAAGAAAACCGCGCGACTGCTACGGTCACAGGTTCGAATCCTGCCTCGGGCATGGACGTGTGTCCTTAGGTTAGTTAGGTTTAAGTAGTTCTAAGTTCTAGGGGACTGATGTTAAGTCCCATAGTGCTCATTGCCATCTGAACAATTTTTTGCTAAAGAAATACAAAAAGGTTCAGATAGCCGGAAATTAGTCCTCAATTAAATAACAACTTGCAACTTTGGCGGTTTCTATATCGAGAAAAAATTAAAAGGCTTTTTCGAATATGTGCATTCTTACAGCCCAAATAAGATCAAAGACCTGGCACAAACTTCTCTCGCCCATCTTAGTTCCGCGCCTTATGGTGCTGTCAGCATTGTTACAGGCAGAATCGACTGCAGACTTTAGCTGCAGTCGCCCGACTGTAATCGCGATTCGTGGCTTTATGATAACGGTCTAAATGTAATTAATTTTAGTAAAGTCTTGTCTGAATAGCTTTTTGGTAGTTACAAAATTAGTCGTGTCCTGAGAGGGAGTAGAAAGGCTGCTAATAGCGCAACGAAGGGTCCTACCTCGTCGAAGAACTCGAAGAGGGTGAAGTGAGTGTGGGTGCCTGCTGCTTCTCCGACTGCAGCTGAAAAGACAAGCTTCAGGTGGCGAAGAGGACGGAACTCGGTACTTACATGGGATGCAGGGTAGAAAGTTCTAAGACAATTGTGTACTACAGTTCAGGAATCTACACCTTGCACTTCCAGCCTATCTGCAATAACTACAACTTCCCACTTAAGAACATACTGACGGCTGTTCTCTACGACGGCTAAGTCCTACATCGGCCTTACCCGACGGGCGGATGACGTGGAAACGGCGTCTGTGGCTGGTTGCTGGTACTGCCATCCGTACGGTACGGTGAAGTGGGCCTATTCATACCGCCTCTTTTGTCCTCTGTACCATCTGGAGAGTTCCGTGATGACGTGCAAGGAGTGGCCGATCACGCTGCTCGTGCGTAACGACTCCCATATTTGGCTTCATGGAAATTCCCTCGGCATCCTCACATGAGTTGACTGATGTTGGGTCACAGACTGTCGTTGCGTGTTAAGCGGGGTGGGGGGGCTGGCTGCCACCTTTTATCAGTGTTAAATACTGAGGTCGCTTTCGTTCGCTGGCGCAAGCACTGCTCTTCATCTACTCTAAGCTCGCTTCTCTAACTTGCTTTAATATACTGGCCTAAGCAAATTTTATATTCGAGACAAATCTTATAAATCTAAACTCTCTCCTATCTTTCTATTTTCATTTCTGTTTAACATATAGGTTGTTAATTTTTCTAATCAGTTTCAGCTTTCCAACAGTCGCCGCTGCATCCTTATTAAAATTTCGTTAAAACAGTAACTAATCAAACAAGTTTCATATTATGTAAGTGTGCAATCTGATATACTGAAAACACTATCTGCTTTAGATACTATACGGCAGTTCATTTGTAAATGGAAAATAATTTCAGTTTTCGGAAGCTAAGGATATGAAGTCCGATCAACGCAGATGCTCTGGCACTACAACAAGCATGGATGGCTGACAGGACGCTACGTACCACTTTTAAGGTTAGTCCAGCACATCCAGCGGTCTGTAACAACAATTATTTCCTTATCTAAGTCCGTAGTCAGTACTGGCAACAGTAATTTCAATATTCTCCTCCTTTATGGACATGTAATGGCGATACATGAAGTATTTTAATAGCATTTGTTTGCTTTTTATGCTTCTATTTATTCCATGTTATGACACTGTGTATTGGTGTCTATAAATCGCTAATATATCGTCTTTTTGAACCGAAACGTTGTTAGAAAAGACATTTTCATTGTTGAACTTTCTCCACCTATGCGTACATGCTGGATATTAAGTCTTCTGATACTGTGAAAAATAGGGCGTGCGGTTCTAGGCGCTTCAGTCTGGAACCGCATGACCACTATGGTCGCAGGTTCGAATCCTGCCTCGGGCATGGATGTGCGTGATGTCCTTAGGTTAGTCAGGTTTAAGTAGTTCTAAGTGCTGGGGGACTGATGCCCACAGATGTTAAGTCTCGTAGTGCTCAGAGCCATTTGAACCATTTGAGCTGTAAAAAATAAATCAAAAAAATAAAAGATTCACGCAATCGGACAGTCAGAGGCATCAGACTTTAACATGTACATCTAAATCTACATGGTTACTCTGAAATTCACACTTAAGTCCCTGGCACAGGGTTCATCGAACCAATTTCATACGACTTCTCTACCATCCCACTCTCGAATGGCGCGTGGGAAAAAGGAACACCTAATTCTTTCCGTTCGAGCTCTGATTTCTCTTATTTTATTATGATGATCATTTCTCCCTACGTAGGTGAGTGTCAACAAAATATTTTCGCATTCGGAAGAGAAAGTGGGTGATTGAAATTTCGTAAATTGATCTCGCCGCAAAGAAAACCGCCTTTGTTTCAGTGGCTGTTTCCCCAACTCGCGTATCATATCAGGGACACTCTCACCCCTATTGCGCGATAACGGGGGACGAGCTGCCCTTCTTTGCACTTTTTCGATGTCCTCCGTCAATCGTACCTGGTAAGGGTCCCACACCGCGCAGCAATGTTTCAACAGAGGACGGACAAGTGTAATGTAGGCTGTCTCTTTCGTGGGCTTGTCGCATCTTCTAAGCGCTCTGCCAACAAAGTGCAGTCTTTGTTTCCCTTCCCCACAATATTATTTATGTGGTCTTTCCAATTTAAGTTGCTCATAATTGTAATTTCAAGGTATTTAGTCGAATTGACAGCCCTTAGATTTGTGCGATTTATCATATACCAAAAATTTATCGGATTTCTTTTAGTACCCATGTGGATGATCTCGCATTTTTCTTTGTTTAGTGCCAATTGCCACTTTTCGTACCATACAGAAATTCTCTCTAGGTCATTTTGTAATTGGAATTGATCGTCTGATGATTTTACTATACGGTAAATTGCAGCGTCATCTGCAAATAATCTAAGGGGGCTGCTCAGATTATCACCTAGATCATTTAAGTAAATAAAGAACAGCAGGGGTCCTATGCCACTACCTTGTGGAACGACAGATATTACTTCTGTTCTACTCAATGATTTACCGTCTATCACTACGAACTGTGACCTCTCTGACACGAATCCAGTCACAAAACTGAGACGATACTCCATATGCACGCAATTTGATTACTAGTCGCTTGTGAGGAACGGTATCAAAAACCTTCTGGAAATCTAGGAATATGGAATCTACCTGAGACCCCTTGACGAAAGCACTCCTTACTTCATGGGAATAAAGAGCTAGCTGCGTTGCACAAGAACGATATTTTCTGAATCCGGGTTGGGTATGTATCAATGTCAATGTATCAATGTAGTTTTCTTCAAGTTGATTCATAATGTTCGATTACAGTATATGCTCCAAAATCCTACTGCAAACTGAGGTCAGTGATATGGGTCTGTAATTCAATGGGTTACTCCTATTTCCTTTCTTGAATATTGGTGTGACCTGTGCTACTTTCCAGAGTTTAGGAACAGACCTTTCTCAAGAGAGCGGTTGTATATGATTGCTAAGAAAGGCGCTATTGTGTCTGCATACTCTGAAAGGAACCTCATTGGTATACCATCTGGACCGGAAGACTTGCCCTGAGCTACTTATTTGGAACAGACCTTTCTCAAGTGAGCGGTTGTATATGATTGCTAAGAAAGGCGCTATTGTGTCTTCATACTCTGAAAGGAACCTGATTGGTATACCATCTGGACCGGAAGACTTGCCTTTCGTAAGTGATTTGAGTTGTTTCCCAACACCTAAGATATCTACTTTTACGTCACTCATGCTAACAGCTGCTCTGGTTTCGAATTCTGGAATATTTACTTCGTCTTCTTTCGTGAAGGAATTACGGAAAACTGTATTTAATAACTCCGCTTTGGTGGCACCATCGTCGGTAACATTTCCATCGCTACCGCGCAGTGATGGTATTGACTGTTTTTGGCCACTGGTGTACGTAACATAGGTCATCCTACGTTTTACTCCAACAGACTGAAACGTGTTATGGACTACCTCATACGCAACGGTAAGGAGATGCAAGCTACAGAGTGGCACAGCAGCTGTCGTCACAGGGAAGCTGGACAGCAGCAGAAATGATTAACGAACATGTAAATGCAGTAAACAGAAGTCTTACTTAACTTGTAGCTCCATCAAGCGTTGCAAAGAAACTTTACAACAGAACGGCAAAATGTGCAGGTATTACAAGAAGTAAACTAAAGAGCATGGTGCAGCGTGAGGCTCCTCCTCCTTCTACTGCGTGACAGAACTGTCGAACGCTGACTAATACTGAAGATTGTGGAAGACCGCGATCGAGATTTGGCCGCGTAACTGCCGCCGGCCGCCCACCGTCCTCTATCGCGGCGGAGGGCGCTCGTTGTCGGAGCCACTGGGGGCGTGGCTGAAGTGTGCCCGTGCGACCGCTATTGTCGTTTCCGTTGCCAGCTGTGAGACGACAGTCAGAGTGTTAGCGATCTACGATACCACACATGTATGTCTGTTGTGGCTATTTGTGCTTCTGATGACCTGCCCTGAGCCACTTATTTGCATGGGATTAATCGATTATCATCACATGCACAAAATAATAAAATACGAAAATTATCCTAGTATTGTGGGCAGTAGCAGACATTGGGATTACAGTAAATTGATGGAGGTGCATTATCAGATATTTAAGGTTCATACGTCGATGGTACAATACTTTATGGCCATCCGTTTAGTAACCTATTCGTTCATCTTTGAAACGCAATAAAGAAGCTATTCTGCGTGGAATAGATTCGAAAACTCCTTCGTAGGTTTCAGAAGGTATATGGAAAAATACACTACTGACCATTAAAATTGCTACACCACGAAGAAGACGTGCTACAGACGCGAAATTTAACCTACAGGAAGAAGATGCTGTGATATGCAAATGATTAGCTTTTCAGAGCATTCACACAAGGTTGGCGCCGGTGGCTACACCTACAACTTGCTGGCATGAGGACAGTTTCTAACCAATTTCTCATACACAAACAGCAGTTCACCGGCGCTGCCTGGTGAAACCTTATTGTGATGCCTCGTGTGAGGGGGATAAACGCGTACCATCACGATTCCGACTTTGATGAAGGTCGGATTGTAGCCTATCGCGATTGCGGCTTATCGAATCGCGACATTACTGTTCGCGTTGGTCGAGATCCAATGACTGTTAGCAGAATATGGAATCGGTGGGTTCAGGAGGGTAATACGAATGCCGTGCTGGATCCCAACGGCCTTGTATCACTATCAGTCGAGATGACAGGCATCTTATCCACATGGCTGTAACGGATCGTGCAGCCACGTCTCGATCCCTGAGTCAACAGATGGGGACGTTTACAAGACAACAACAGTTCGACGGCGTTTGCAGCACCATGGACTATCAGCTCGGAGACCATGGCTGCGGTTACCCTTCACGCTGCATCACAGACAGGAGCGCCTGCGGTTGTGCACTCAACGACGAACCTGGGTGCACGAATGGCAAAACGTCATTTTTTCGGATGAATCCAGGTTCTGTTTACAGTATCATGATGGTCGCATCCGTGTTTGGCGACATCGCGGTGAACACACATTGGAACCGTGTATTCGTCATCGCCATACTGGCGTATCACACGGCGTGATGGTATGGGGTGCCATTGGTTACACGTCTCGGTCACCTCTTGTTCGCATTGATGGCACTTTGAACAGTGGACGTTACATTTCAGATGTCTTACGACCCGTGGCTCTACCTTTCATTCGATCCCTGCGAAACCCTACATTTCAGCAGGATAATGCACGACCGCATGTTGCAGGTCCTCTACGGGCCTTTCTGGATACAGAAAATGTTAGACTGCTGCCGTGGCCAGCAGATTCTCCAGTTCTCTCACCAACTGAAAACGTCTGGTCAATGTTGGCCGAGCAACTGGCACGTCACAATACGCCTGTCACTACTCTTGATGAACTGTGGTATCGTGTTGAAGCTGCATGGGCAGCTGTACCTGTACACTCCTCCAAGCTCTGTTTGACTCAATGCCCAGGCGTATCAAGGCCGTTATTACGGCCAGAGGTAGTTGTTTTGGGTACTGATTTCTCAGGATCTATGCACCCAAATTGCGTGAAAATGAAATCACATGTCAGTTCTAGTATAATATATTTGTGTAATGACTACCCGTTTATCATCTGCATTTCTTCTTAGTGTAGCAATTTTAATGGCCAATAGTGTACATGCTGGTGGTTTATGGGCTAAGATAGCGTACCATGTCTGTTACACCAGGTTCAGACCATGCTAATTTGTTGGACAAGACGTCGACATGAGATCACTATCACCCTCGTCAAATTACTGTAGTATGATACTGGCGTTATGACATGGAGAGTTACCATTTTGAAATCCGCCGTAGGCGTCGAGGAAGAATCGACCATGACGAGGTGCAGGTGGTTCGCAGTAATTTTCACATGGTCCACAGTTACGGTGCCTTCAGTTACTATAGCTCGCGCAGGATACGGAGGTTCTAGGCACTTCAGTCCGGAACCACGCAGCTGCTACGGTCGCAGGTTCGAATCCTGCCTCGGGTATGGATGTGTGTGATGTCCTTAGGTTAGTTAGTTTTAAGTAGTTCTATGTTCTAGGGGACTGATGACCTCAGATGTTAAGTCCCATAGTGCTTAGAGCCATCATCTGAACCAGCTGTTGCTACAATCACTGAGGACACACTTATGAACACATGGGAAGAACTTGGCTATAGTTTTGATGTGTGCCACGTGACAAATGGTGCTCACGTTGAACATTTATAAGGTTCTTGGTAAAACTGTTTGAGTTGCTCTTTCATTTGACATATCATTTATAACAGTAAGTTTAATATAATAAATATTAAAAAAGCGTGAAAACCCGATATTCATTTATAAACACCCTGTACTTACAAAAAATGTGGGCATAGGCTTCAGTTTAGAACGGCACTTCCCCTCCAGTGCTCGGTGTTTCATCTACAGAGCCCTGACTGATCCCCCACCACTGACGCTCTCCCCACGCTTCCCAGACGACTGCGCGTCTAGCGGTCACGGAGTTTTGCACCCACTATACCATAGGTCCCATGGAACTCCAGGTTAATGTCCTCCTTAGTATAATACTGTCCCCACTGGCTTCCATTCGAGGCGCAATGCATGTTTCGAGCTGCCGTTCGCCCATATGACGGTGTATCCGGAAACCAGCATCGATCTGGTGTAAGAAGAAAAGCGATTTACCTAATCAGGTTCCACGATCCAATCTCGATGATCCCGTGCCCACTGCAATCGTAACTGACGCTTTCGTTGGGCCAAAAGGGATGCTGCAGAACCCCATGTTGAACAGTGTATGCTGAAAGTTTGGCTCTGAAACACTTGTCCTGCATCTGTATTGTACTCTCTCGCAACATCTGCCATAAATCGTCGCCTATCTTGATTTACAGATCAGCCAAGCTTCCGACCTGCACTCCGTGTAATGAGGCATGGATGCCGTGTACTTTTTGCTTTCACCGTCCTCAACCAGTTTACATAGATGCTCACAGTTGTAGAAGTCGACCAGGTACTGCATTTCTGAGATGCTCATTCCCAGGCGCCGGGTCACAGTAACATACAATTTTCCATATGTCAGTTGATTTACCCATATACGACCCGTTCAGTCACTCTAATGTTTTCCCATTCGTCTCTGCTCCTCTTACAGACTTTCCTTATTGCGTCACGTGTCCCCAACACCACCAGGCACTGACTGCAATAAAAATGAAACAAACTGTCTAGAAAATTATGTGGGAAACATGCATATCGTATAATTAGAATGGATCTAGAACAAACGGTAAGATTACAAAAACAGGAACTGAGATAAACGGAAGTTTTACACGTGACGTCTTGACCACGTGTATTACAAGCTTGGCAAAGAAATGAAGTGCAAGAAAGTGAGTTACTTAATTACATGATACATAGGTCATCTGAAAGGCAACGGCCTTGCTGCCGTGGATACACCGGTTCCCGTGAGATCACCGAAGTTAAGCTCCGTCAGGTGTGACCGGCACTTGGATGGGTGACCATCCGGGCCGTCATGCACTGTTGCCATTTTTCGGGGTGCACTCAGCCTCGTGATGCCAATTGAGGAGCTACTCGACCGAATAGTAGCGGCTCCGGTCAAAGAAAACCATTATAACGACCGGGAGAGCGGTGTGCTGACCACACGCCCCTCCCATCCGCATCCTCATCTGAGGATGACACGGCGCTCGGATGGTCCCGATGGGCCACTTGTCGCCTGAAGACGGAGTGCTTGCTTGCTTAGGTCATCTGAACGATTCTTTCACATAAATGTTGCGGGAGTTTAAAAGATATGAGTACATGATACGTGTTAATATTGATCCACATTTTGTTTTTTGGTCGTACCCATGCACTTAAGCAACTACAGTGGAAAATCCGTTTTTTCATAAAAAGTGAGGGCAAGTGTCTTACTCTTATATGGATACTCACAGACAAAAGGAGATAGCATACTGTAGTCACAGCTTGATGAGGTAAATACATTCTCTCTCACTCTTTTACACTGTGGAGCAGAGAGTTACCAATTTTGACAACATACTGTTCTAGGTCATTCGACTGAATAAATTTTGGGAAACAACAAAGCCCATGCGACACAAATATTGGAGCACGGTACATGTATTCCGTGCGATACTTGCCAACTCGGCGGACCTACGGCTCCGTCCACCGGACTATGTTGCTGGATCGGGGAAGCAGATCGGAGTGTGCAGTGGCTACACACTGGACTTGCACTAGGGATGACGACGGGTCAAATTCCCGTCCGGCTGTCAGAATTTAGGTTTCTCTAAATCGCTCCATGCAAATGCCAGGTTGGTTCTTTTGAAAGGGCACGGGCGATTTCCTTCCCCAACTCCCAAAAACTCCCAGCTTGTGCTTCATCTCCAACGACTTCGATCCTCACGGGACGTTAAAACCCAGTTTTCTATCCTTGAGACCACAGTGCTCTACGACATATTCAATGAGCACACCTGAAAAAATGGTCAAAATATTACACTGGCACAGTGTTTCTCTCTCGCTACGGCAGTGTTCGATGTGCCTAAACCCAAAAAGCGAAAGTAGCTGTCGAAGTATACACTGATGAACCATAACATTATGACCAGTGCCCACCGCGAGGTTGTATGCTGCCTGATGGCGCTGAGGGCACGTGGATTGGTAAGGGAAGTATATGAGCGGAGCAGAGACGAATGTGCAATCACTCTAGCGGCGTTAAGTTACACAAATGCGGAAATCCACCGACTTAAGCACCTTTGACAAAAGCTTATGAAATGTGTTCATATCCTTCCGCACTTAGTGTTTTCTAAAGCGCTATAACGGAACCATTCCCTAACCACTAACAACAACCACGTACCGTAACACCACCTCCTCCATACTTCACTTTTGAAACTACACATGATGGCAGGTAAAATACTCCAGGCATACACCAAACCCAGAGAGAAAGAAGTTAGAAGTTGAGGAAAGCAGGTTATTATTTAGCTACAAACGAACCTTAAAAATAATTAAAAAGGATGGGGAAAAATGGTAAGGGAAAGGTAAGGAAGTCACTAAGATAATGTTGGCCTACCTAGTTATTGTTAACAATTCTTTTACTTTTTATATGCACTTGATGTGAGGTGATCATCCAGTCGAAGCCCGTGACTCCGTCACCGGAACGTCGCAGCGTCCGCCACACTCGACGTTGGTCTCGCAAATGTGACGTCATTCACTCTGGTAGATAAGTCATTTTCACAGACTTCAGAAATGACAAGTCTGCTTGAATTTGCAGTCAGAACGAGGTTGTGGATGAGGCGTTCAGTGAACGACTTTGAACGCCGAAAATAAAATCTCTAAAATACATATTCCAATTGACGACGAAGCGTTTGCTCATTCGATTAGCCCTCTCCCTGTCATCGCCCGTGGACGTTCGTTGAAAGTCGTCCCGACATGTGAGCAGCTTTTCCAAATTAGGTCTCTTCTCTGCTATTCGCGTTGCTCTCAGTTCGTGTTACTCTGTTGTTCTGTGGCTGACAGGCTAGACAAAAGCAATTCTTCTCCTATGAATTTAATACCATATGTGTGTTTGCGTCCTGTCACGTAATTTCGTGTAATTTAAGATAAAATTTTCCCACGGCTGGATGCTATGATTTACACGGTTTTGTCACATGAATGCCCTCCCTGTCCTTCTGTCTTCCGCTACTCTCTTCGTTTCTACACAGATTCCGCTGCCTCTGACGTCACCCAGCATCTGTCTTCTCCTTCTCCCACACATTAATCCTTCCAAATTATTCACCGTCAGACCAGTCGCATCATGTCACCAAGCCAGGTTTCTCTTCTTTTCTTATAACTTTCAATAAGCCTCTACTCCACTCTATTCTTTGTAACACTTTGTCACTCCCTGTCTAAAACTGATACTTATCACCCTTGTCCAAATCCACTTCTCAGATGCTTCCAACTTCATTTTATCTTCTATTCCCAATGTCCATAATTCAGCTCATCAAAGTCTTTAACTGAGTTCTTTGTCTCCCTTTATACGTGGTAAGTTCGTCTATTGAAAGCTTCCTTAGTTAATTTTAATTTGTGCTTAGCACTAGCTATTTTATCTCCTTTGACAATTTCCGTGCACGTTGTTTTCCTCAGTGATCTTCATTACATATTCTTCACAGACCAAAAAAAATGGCTCTGAGCACTATGGGACTCAACTGCTGTGGTCATCAGTCCCCTAGAACTTAGAACTACTTAAACCTAACTAACCTAAGGACATCACACACATCCATGCCCGAGGCAGGATTCGAACCTGCGACCGTAGCAGTCGCACGGTTCCGGACTGCGCGCCTAGAACCGCGAGACCACCGCGGCCGGCTCTTCACAGACCCATGAAGACCTTTAACATTTTGTTTGCGCTACTTTCACTTCCTTCTAATAAGACCATATCATCCACTACACAAGTCGTACACATGCTGTTCGCTTACCTCCAACACAAACTCCACTTTCTTCAGTTGAGAATTTTATTCGTTTTAAGAGGAAAGAGATACAGAATCAGCATGTAATTTCTCAAACGGAGTAATAAATAATGTCAGTAACTGAGCTATCTCAAAATTACTTCAAGATAATATATTCAATTCCTTAGTGGAAGGCACCAAGTGCACATACTCAGATATAAAGACGTACAATTTTTATAATTTTTTTGAGCAAGTAACTCCAATGAAAACGACCAGCATAGAAATCTGAATAACAACAATAACAGCCACCAAAAATGGATAACATTATTTATTTAGACCTTGTATAGGTTAAACACTTCATTACATAACAACTGGTTTGTGAGCGCAACATTATTCAACAGCTTTTACAGAGTAACTGCCATGCCCGTCATTCAAAACATGTTCCCTTCTCAAACAAACATCAGTTATTACAAATAGTGGATCACGCCGTTCAGTGCGCTGAAACACAGATGAAAAGCAGTTATCGAAAATGTCTTAAAATACGCTACTAAAACCTTCAACACTAAAAGCAATGTAAAACTTTACACAAAAGCTCCTGGGCTAAAGACGATGAAAGATTTTGAGTAATGTAATTTGAAAACCAGGTAATGGTGCAGAGGCAGATCTTAAATCAGAGGGCCATCATTCGATAGAAATTTAACCTTTCAAAAAGGCTCTGAGCACTATGTGACTTAACATCTAAGGTCATCAGTCCCCGAGAACTTAGAACTACTTAAACCTAACTAACCTAAGGACATCACACACATCCATGCCCGAGACAGGATTCGAACCTGCGACCGTAGCGGTTCCAGACTGAAGCGCCTAGAACCGCTTGGCCACTACGGCCTTTAACCATTCACTATGGGTCCAATAAAGGTCTTACAAATACTCGCTCAATATACTACAGATAAAAAATAATCCTTCCCTTGATTTCAAAAGCACCTAAAATGAAATGAAAAAATCTGTAAAAAAATGCTAATTTTAGCTCATGGCAGAGTTGTAAAATAATATTTCCTTTTTAAAACAATGAAAATATTTAGCAATGATAAAAGTGCCTGATAATACGAGGGTGAGTCAAATGAAAAACTTAAATTTCTAATAACAAATCGAAATTTCGCGCCGTTATGCTGTAAGTTGGTAAGCGTGCTACAAACAGCGTGCAGAATGGCCTGTAGGTGGCAGCATAGTGCAGGTGCACACATACCGTCGCAGAATCACTGTAAAGATGGCCGCCCCACTTGCGACTTGCACCAGGGAAGAACAGCGTTTTGTTATTCAGTTTTTGCGTAGTGAAGGTGTGAAACCTATTGAAATTTATCGACGAATGAAGGTTCAGTACGGTGATGCATGTTTGTCACAGCAGCAAGTCTACGAATGGAGTAGGAAGTTCGGAAATGGTGTGACTCCTCGTCCAGGTCAGGCACAACGAGTTGTGACTACACAGAACATTGCAGCAGCTGAAGCCATAGTGAAGGAAAACCGCCGAGTGACACTGAATGACATTGCAGCATGTTTACAGATTATAGTCCGTGAGACGAGTGATTAGTACTGACAGGTCCGGCGGGCAGACGGCGCTGTTGCCGAACGTGGCTCACAGCACGCGGCGCCCTGTCTGCTACACGCATTCTCTAGCAGCAGAAATAAAAGCGAGACAAAATACAAGTCGTATTGGTACGCGTGAATTTATTTAAAGTTGATGCTTGAAATATATTAACTCGAAAACTGATAAGAGCTATTTAGTACAAGTATCTAAGATGCTGAAACATAATAAAGTTATTTGTTAAACTTCACAACTGAAATGAAAACTATTTTCGCAAGTTGTTGAACATTAGCAGTTTTGGTTTCCATTGTTAAGTATTAGAATTATTAATTTGTTCTACTACAAGCTACAGAATAATTGGTCAGTGTATTAAGAGTTATAATCTGAAGAAAGTACTCACAATATGATGATCTGGTTGTAGATCGATAGCAAACTCCCTCCTTACATTCCTGAATACGTTGTAGTTACTGTAATGGAAAAACACCACTCACATCACTGTCAGAATCTGATTTGACATTGTCTTCCTCAGCACTACTCGAACTATCACTGCTCTCTCCCAGATGTATAATTAAATTTTCGATGCATTCCTTCCACAACCCCTTCGGTTTTGACCGCCTCTCTGATGGCACTTGCAGTGCTGTTTACAATTTTAGCCTACGTCTCGCTTGTCACTTTTTTGATAGCTGCTGGAAGGAGAGTTTCCACTTCAGAGATCGTGAATTTTTTATTGTTTGCAGCAATGTAATTTTTTATCTGCGCCCACACTCCTTCAATTGCATTGAAGTGACAGTGGTATGGAGGAAGCCGAACGATTTCATGCCCGTGCCTTTTAGCAATCTCGTCAATTACATATGTTGGAAATTGGGGTTTCTTTTGTGCCACAATTTCGAGCAGTTCCGCCTTCCTTAAATCTTCTCTGAAATCTACTTTTCGCCGTTTCAACCACTGAATGATATCGTCTTTTTTTGTTGCCAAGGTTGGTGCCTTATCGTGAACAACGGAATGATAAGGCGCATTGTCCATAACAATCACTGATGGACTTGTCAGATTCGTCATAAGCGATGTCTCGAACCATTCTTGAAATACTACACTATTCATTTCTTCACGGTAATCTCCCGTCTTTTTTGACCGAAACATTTTCAAGCAGTTTGGCACAAAACCTTTCGATGTTCCTGCATGTAAGACAATAATACGCCATCCTTTGCCAACAGGCACTGCCATTGTCCCCTCGGGCGTTCCATCATTCCAGCCTCTACGTAAAGAATGGCTGGCATTGACCCAAGATTCATCTAACCACACTATACTTTCGAATTCCACACCCATGATCCTGCGCAGAAATCTGCACCGCCATGCAACTACATCTGTCCTTTCCATTAATATTTTGCGTCCGTTAAACAGTGAATAGCTGAAGCCTATGTCTTTCAACACTGTACGCAATGAAAATTTGCTCCCTTTAAAAAGATTGTCTTTCTGAAGCGACACCAGTAATTTAGATAGAGTGGGATGTTCCCTTCTCTTATAATAGCTGTAGATATGACGACGAATAGCGTCTTTCTGCAAATCGTCCAAAGCAGTCACCTGCTTACTTCTCGGTCGCTTCTTTCCTGTTGTGTGCAGCTTTGTTGTGCCACTCCCGTCACAATCTACACTATACTGTTCTTTCCCTATCTTTACAACAGTGTTCTTACTTATTTTGAATGCTGCTGCAGTTCTCTTCACAACCTGAACAACAGGAATTAAGGGCCCACCTTTGTCCTTTTCTTTCTCAAAGTAATCCCTCACAGAGCACACAAATTCACGGGCCTGGGTGTGCAGCACACTTTTCTTCCTCCGTTTCACTTCTTGTGTTGGGCTGGTACTACCCGCCGCACTAGACATTGTTTACAACGAAACATAAACAAAGAAACACTAAAAACAACAAAAACGAAATAAACTGCGAATTCAGCTTCAGACAAACGACGAACGACCGCACCGCCTGCACGCGAAACACTGGTAAGTTTCATAAGCGCGCGCGACCGGGTTTCAGAGCGGTAACGTGGCCCTTGCTACCCGCTCAAAGTCAGGCCGTCATTGGCTGCCTGCCTGCGGTCGCTAGGCAACGGAAAGACGCTACCGAGCTGTCAATACCAAAGACTCGTCTCCCAGACTATAGTCATGGGTCAGCACACCACATTGTGCATGATGTGCTCCAGTTTCACAAAGTGTCTGCAAGATGTGTGCCATGGCAGCTGACTCCTGAAGTAAGAGAACGACGCGTTGATACTTGTGAAGAACTTATTCGGCGTTTTGAACGAGAAGGTGATGGCTTTCTTGCAACAATCGTTACTGGAGACGAAACCTGCGTTCACTTCCACCAACCGGAAACAAGAGAGGGAGCAAGGAATGGCGCCATTCCTCATCACCAAAACCAAAGAAATTTCGAACAGAACCATAGCAAAGAAAGTTATGCTGACTCTCTTTTGGGACGACAAAGGCGTCATTTTGGAGCATTACATGCCTAGAGGGACCACTGTCACCAGTGCATCATACACAGATCTCCTAAAAAATCATCTGCGGCCTGCAATCAAATCAAAGCGACGTGGATTGCTGTCAGCAGGTGTCCTTTTGCAACATGACAATGCAAGGCTCCACACTGTCCGTACAACAGTTGCAACAATCACAGACCTGCATTTTGAGTGTCTTCCTCATCCACCATATTCACCAACCCTTGCCCTAAGTGATTTCCATATGTTTGGACCACTCAAAGACGCAATTGGAGGAAAGAAGTTCCGTTCTGATGAAGAGGTACGCCACGCGGTGCATGACTGGTTGCGCGGACTGTCAAAAGAACTTCTTTCTGAAGGAATTTATGCACTTTGTAAGCGCTGGAGGGCTTGCAATGAGCATGGGGGAGATTATGTTGAAAAGTGATACAGCTTTGTACCACTTCCGCACACTAAATAATATTTAAAAATATATTTAAGGTTTTCATTTCATTCACCCTAGTATATGACTTTAAATGCACTGCACCAATAACCACCAAAATGAGTAATCAAAATACTTAGCGGCACTAAGCCAAAATTAATTACTGGACTGATCGATGAACTTTCTGTCAACTCAGTGTACCACAAAACTTGAACACAAGTGCTGCCAAACACCATCGAAGTACTCAACCAAGTCAATCAGTGGCGCACAATAATACCAGCAGCTGGTTAATGTTTGCATTGTAAAGCTAACCATTGTTGGTTTGCATTCTTCTTCTTTTCATACTATGAAGAACCACAAGCAATACGACGCAATCCAGTCAAATAAGCAAATGACACATTCTGTACGTGATGCTTCTGTTTACCGTTAAGATAACTCAGATAGCACATTCAGCAGTCCTTCAACAATTCGTAGTGTGGGCGGGAAACAACATGGCCCATCAAGCGTAATACTTTCACACCAATGCTACTCGAGACATTACTTGAGACACTAATTTACTTTCAGGTGACGCGGCGAACACTTGTTATAACTGATGTCATCGAGCTTCCGCATTCAAGGTGACACAGTGCCAACCAAGCTCCCACGCTGTCTCACAAAACTCACAAGCACTTTCATTCGCTGCAGGTGACAAGACCATGAAGCCGGTCCGCGTACGGCGTTTATAGCCTCACAGCTCGACTCCCCTGACATCTAGCGAGACAACAAAGGAAAAAAGAGACGCTGCCTCAGTATCTTTGGACAACAGGCGGATCGACTCAGTAATATTCTTGTTGCAATTTAGGCATAAGATCGAGGCCCGGCATTTTAACTGCCGGTGTTTTGTCTTACCGATAGCTGGTTATGTTCTAAAAAACTGTGCAGTGTGCTGCGCTATAAATATGCTCCTTCAATGCCAATACTATTTACAAAAAGATTCAGTTTAAGACACGTGCGCAATTTCTAAGTAACAGGAAACTTTTATTGGTTTTCCTCGAAGTATAGGAATAGCTATTGTCCCCCAATAGCAAATATTTGACTTTTTACAGAGAGTCCAACAGAGTGTTCGAGGTTCAGGAACATAAATATTAACAATTATTCAGGGTGAATCACCTAAAACTTGCATCGTCGAAATGAAAAGTTCTGTAAATATGCGATTTTCACAGAATGACAATCGTATTTTCAGTCAGTCAGGATATTGTAACAATACTTACAAAGTGTATGTTTGTGCAAACATACACATTTTTGCATGGAATAATGACTAATGACAGTAACAGACTAAACGTAGGGTAAGTTGGGATATCACTGGTGTTTGTTGCAGGATTCTAGGGCGACTCGTTTACGAGATATCGTATTTTGGAAAGTTCCCACACGAACACATGGACAGTACCTGTGGAAGCACACACTAAAGAACAACACAAGTCCATGTGGATCCAGACCAGTAACGAGACAACTGACCATCACAGGTTGGTTCAAAATGACTACCAACAGCGGCAATACACACTTCCAGTCTGATATGGAGCGACTGGTGTCCAGCGAAAATGCCGGAGCAGGCCGCAGTAATACGTCGTTGCATATCATCGGGTGTAGCTGGTATGCCCTTGAAGACATCGTCTTTCAGCTTTCCCCACAGAAAAAAAAAGTCTACAGGCATCAAATCCAGGGAATGGGCTGGCGAAGGTACAAGTCCTCACCTCCCAATCCAATGATTTGAAAGCAATTCATGAAGACATGCGGTAGTACTCCAGAACGAGATTTTCACTCTGCAGCGGAGTGTGTGCTGATATGAAACTTCCTGGCAGATTAAAACTGTGTGCCGGACCGAGACTCAAACACGGAACCTTTGCCTTTCGCGGGCAAGTGCTCTACCAACTTTTTTTTTTTTTTTTTTTTACTTTGTTCGTTGGTGATCGTTGTGTTTGCTCGTAGCGGACGTCACATCACATCCGTTTTTGCTTTTTATTGATCCTTCCACTCAGTTTTTTTATTACAGAGGCCAACCAGCTCTCTGACCAAATACGCTGAGCTACCGTGCCGGCGTCCAACTGAGCTACCCAAGCACGGCTCACGACTCGTCCTCACAGGAGAGGAGGTACTGGCAGAATTGAAGCTGTCAGGACAGGTCGTGAGCCGTGCTTGGGTAGCTCAGTTGGTAGAGCACTTGACCGCGAAAGGCAAAGGTCCCGAGTTCGGGTCTTGGTCCGGCACACAGTTTTTAACTGCCAGGAAGTTTCATGCTGTAGTACTGCTTGCACTAGGCCTGGACAGCCATCGTATTGGTTCCATAAGTTCATCCAAATCTTTAGAGGAACCTTCTCTAGAATCCGTGGAAGCTGATCTGTTAGGAGGCTTCGGTACTTGTATGTGTTCAGTGTTTCGCATATGAAAAACTGGCCTGTGAGTTGATGGTTCACTATCGCATACCACATGTATACACTCCACGGACGCTGACGTTGCGCCCAAGGAAGTCAATGAGGATTTTCAACAGACCAATAGCGCACCCTTCGGTTGGATTGGTAAATGTAGCTTCATCACTGCACAAGATACATGATACATCTGGAGTACAATGTCTTAATACCCTTGTATGCAAGTTAACACGATTCTCACAATCGCTTCCATGCAGGTCTTCATGGACAGGGGTGTGATAAGAATGGAACCTAGGTCAATGGAGAATGTGTAGGACACTTGACTGACTAATGCCACTTCCTTGTGCAATTGTGCGACAGCCATAGCCTGGATCAACTACAATAGCAACAAGAGTACTAATCGTCCCCTCTTCTGTCGTCACTTGTTTCCTTCTTTTACGTTGTCTATTCGCACTAGAATCCTGCAACGAACACCACTGATATTCTAATTTATCCTACTTTTAGTTTGTTAATGTCAATAGGCATTGATCTATGAAAAATTGTAAGTGAAAAATACACTTTCTAAGTATTATTACAATCTGTTGGTTGGCTAACGGTACAAGCGCCTGACAACCAACCCATACTGTGAAAACCCTACGTCAATGGCCTTTTCCATTTCCGCAATATTTTCGGTTCAAATGGAGGTGATTCACCCTGTATACATGACGATTTTTCTTAACGGAAACAAACTGCAGCAAAGGGTTCCCTGAGAGGATAAAGAGCAAAACGGGATATATGGACATATGGCTGGAAATACATTTTATCAGAGGTACACTTGAAGATGGGAATTAAAAATCCTTGACAGTGTACTTTTCAGTGAGTGAGGGCAAACGTGGGAACGAAACAGGCAAGTGGGAATGTTCTATCTTTACTAGCGTTGTAGCTCTGTACACAAGAAGGCGTGCAAAATGTCTATGCTACAGGGTCGCCACAGAGGCAAGCCTACATGTAATATGGCCTCCACACGTTGTAACTGCTTTCCTCATCGACTCTTTTCATGTATAAAATCACCACCCTCTTTGATTGTGCAGCTAAAACTGTACTACGAGTAGAACAATCTCCCTTGCCTCATGTGTTCTTATGCATGCTTTCAGTCATTGGAACTGACACTGTTAAAGATCTTTTATCTCCACCGTGAAGCGGTGTGCCTCCATCGGTACGCATTTCCAGTCATGCGTCAACATGTCCCGTTTTGTCCGTATCTTGACAGTGGTTGTATTCTGCAGCTTGTCCCCATATATAAAAGAGAGATGCGATTTCTGTTATGATGTCTAGCACTAGTGACTTGGCGAAAATAATTAATTTCTCCAGTTATTTCTCGTTCATGTAAGGTACCCGAAAAAAATAAAATCACACACGATTAGTGTTCATCGATCTCATACTAACCAGCGAACAACTATCTTAAACAGAGACATGCAAGTATCGTCAATTTCCGTTAAAATCAGGGACCGATGACCTCGCTGTTTGGTCCCCTCCCCCAAATCAATCAACCTGTATTAAAATTCTGCTTATTTCATAGCTTAACGGTACGTGAGAGACATCCCCTTCATTCGGAATATTGCAAAAAACCTCAAACGAAATTAAGCGTCATAGCAGAGCCTCCTCTCCGGCCCCGTCTTCACCGGCGCTTGTGTCCTGCCTAGCAGGCAGTGCCCACTGCGCACGCGCCGTCGGCCGCTGGAACCCTGGCCTCCCATTTGGCAGCCCTAGTCAGCATATCTCGCCTCCCGCGGCTCGTTAGCACGTCAACCGCCATATCACTCCAGCGGCGCTTGCAAAGGGAACTCACTGGAGTCCATCCTCCTACGGTAGACTGCTGCGGACGTTTCCCGCCGACGGCGGGGACAAAAGTCACCGGAAGTCCCTCTGGGCAGCCTTTTGTGTGACGTCAGCCACTCCATGCAAGGTATAGGATTGTGAACGCGCGCACACATGGCGTCAGCAGTGCAGCGTGACGTAAAACCTGTGTAAGGTCTGCCGCGTTGTGTCAGGCCTGCTTTTAGGATGGAAGAAATCAATAAGCTCGCCAGATAAAATATTGGTCACCACCTAGAAAAGAGCACACCAGTCCCTATGGTGCAAGTACTTGCGCAAGAAGTAAGAGAAGTGACGCACGGTAGTATGAATAAAGAAATAGAGATAGAACAACGCAAGTTTTAACAAGAGATGAGAATTTTAAATGTACTATAACAATGCTGAATTAACACAACAAACAAAGAATTAAAGGATCTACCTTTTTGAAAGGACACAATTTTGTTTTATTACTAAACATGTATCACCACAGTTGTTGCATCTGCAGTGGGTTTTTCTTTTTCGCTTCTTACGGATGCACATACACTGAACAGCCAAAGAAACTAGTACAGGCATGCCTATTCAAATACAGTGATACGTAAAGGGGCAGAATATGGCGCTGCTGTCGGCAGCGCCTATATAGACAACAAGTGTCTGGCACAGTTATTAGATCGGTTACTGCTGCTACAATGTCAGGTTATCAGGTTTTAAGTGAGTTCGACCTCGGTGTAGTAGTCGGCACACGAGCGGTGGGGCACAACATCTCCGCGGTACCGATGAAGTGAGGATTTTCCCGCACGACCATTTCAAGAATCCGGTAAAATATCAAATCTCTGACGCCGCTGCGCCCGGAAAAGGGTCCTGCAAGAACGGGACCAACGACGACTGTAGAGAACCGTTCAACGTGACGGATGTGCAACCCTTCCGCAAATTGCTGCAGATTTCAGTGTTGGGCCATCAATAAGTTCAGCGTGCGAACCATTCAACGAAACGTCACCGATATGGGCTTTCGGAACCGAACGCACATTCGTGTACCCTTGATGGCTGCAGGACACAAAGCTTTACGCCTCGCCTGTGCTGTCAACATCGACATTGGACTGTTGATGACTGGAACATATTGCCTAGTCGGGGGAGTCTCGTTTGATTGTATCGAGCAGATAGACGTGTACGGGTATGGAGACAACCTCATGAATCCGTGGACCCTGCATGTCAGCAGGGAACTGTTTAAAGTGGTGGAGACTCTAAAAAAAAATAAGGGTGTGGGTCGTGTACAGTTGGAGTGATATGGGACTCGTGATACGTCTAGATACGACACTGACGGGTGACAAGTACGTAAGCATCCTGTCTGATCACCTGCATCCATTCATGTCCATTACGCATTCCGACGGACTTGGGCAATTCCAACAGGACAATGCTACACTCCACACGTCCCGAATTGCTATAGGGTGGCTGCAGGAACACTCTTCTGAGTTTAAACACTTCCGCTGGCCACCATACTCCAAAGACATGAGCATTACTGAGCATGTCTTGGATGCCTTGCAACGTGCTGTTCAAAAGAGATCTTTTCCCCCTCGTACACTTACGGATTTATGGATAGCCGTGCAGGATTCATGGTGTCAATTCCCTCCAGCACTACTTCAGACATTAGTCGAATGCATGCCACGTCGTGTTGCGGCACTTTTACGTGCTCGAGGGGGCCCTACACGATATTAGGCAGATGTACCAGTTTCTTTGATTCTTCTGTAAACAAAATTTTGTTTGGATTAGGAGTATGTGTATGCTAACGTCAGATTGTTTTGTTGTGTGGGGTATATTATCTGTTCACTGTCACTGTTAACAAAATCAGTCACAAATCTATATAGATCGGGATGTCACCTGCAACACAGGGATGTTAAGGCGATGCCTACATTAATATCTTTTTAAATATGATCATCATCATCATCATCACCATCATCATCATCATCATAAGGTGTTCCGCCTGTTGGCAGGTTCCTGACACCATTACTGTCTCTATCTTACCCTGTTCCAGACCAATTGCTTCGTAACCTAGTATCTTCTTCTTTTCACTTCATCCAGCATTTTTATTCTTCCCCTTCCTGTCTTCTTCTGTCCTTCCACAGTATTTTCGGTAGCTGTTGTTAGAATCTCTTTTATTCCGATTATATGCCGCACACAGTTTGGTTTCCTTTTCTTAATTGTCTTTAAGAAATTTCAGTGTTCCTTCACCCTTTTCGCTACTTCTCTTTTCCTCAATGTATCCACCACTTTTGTTACCTTCGTTCTCCTTCTAATTAACACCTCAAATGCTTCAATTTTGTCACGTCCTATCTTCTTCAGCGTTCGCTTTTCACAGCTGCACAGAAGAAGACTCTACAGGAAGCATTTAAACAATATTTCCCTTACCTCCACACCAGTTTTGTTGCATAATGTTTCCTTTCTAGGAAGCTTACTTTTACCATTGTAACTCTTCATCTTATACCTTTTTCACTCGTCCAGTCAGCATGCTCTCCAAATATCTGTTCTATGGAAACTGTTCAGTCTGATCTTCTGTTCTTTCATTATTATATCTTCTTAGTTTTCTTTGTGTTGATTTTCATTTGGTACTATTCGAATTTTTCTTCAAGTCTGAATAGTGTTCTTTGAAAAACTACTGTGCTGTCTCCATACAATACCATGCCTTCAACATGTCTGATGATGCTGAGCTTTCGGTCAACCCATCGATACATCTGATTTGTCTTTACATGCAGTGCATAGGGGCCTGAAGAAGACATTATTGAGATGCCGAAACTGATTGCCCAAATAAAATAACTCCTCAAAACACAGACGGCTGCTTGACGATTCTTTGGTAAGTATTTGACCGGCCGCCTCCCGATTCTACACTGGATCACTAGAGAGAATTCGGTAATTACGAGAAAAAGCATATAAACGGTATTACAAATCGACAAGACGGTATACCAGATGGTTTTCCAATGCGAAAAGTAACAAAATTTTGCTGACGCCCTCCGGCTGTTTTAAATGTAAAAGGAAAAGAAGAAGAAGGAAAAGAGAAAAGACTCATCTAGCAGCCAAATACCGATCAGACACATAGTACTGCTCTGAACAGATAAACTGCAGCAATGGCAAGTACCACAGGAGGCTTACACCAGCTTTTTTTTTATCTAAATACATGGTTATATTCTAGGCAAAATATTCAATACAGACGCGGACTCAACACCTTTGTATTGCAAATGACGTGTTATGTTATTAACATAGACGCGTTTCTGATTTAGTTCGACAGCCACAGTGCATGGAGAATTCTACAAGAGGAAACGTTCAGCTCATATATTTAACAAAAACAACAGACAGGACTCTTTCTGTAGAAACAATAAACAGTCATTCGGATGCAAACTGAAAGGTTTTTAAAAATCCCTTTACCATGGTTTCAACATTTATAAAAACATCTTCTTCAGAAGGAAATATTGACAACTGGATTACATTTTGTGGTAGGGCTACGTTAAAATATAGCCGAAAGGCATCAGTGAAACACAAAATGTCACTTCCAACTGAATTAGAACACACTCAACGTGGTTGTTGTCATTTAGTATTTCTTCACCAATGTATAGATAATGCACTATCTATATATTGATGACGAAATACCAAATGACAACAACCATGTTGTGGAAGTGTTAATTTATTATCGGGGTTAAATTTTATACTTGACTGACTCCTTTAGGCTATATTTCAACGTACCTCTGCACAACATGTAATCCAGTTGCCAATATTTCATTCTGATGTAACTTTTTGTAAACGTTGAAAGCATGGTAAACGGGTTTTAATAAACCTCCCATTTTGAAACTGATTGGCTGTTTAGTATTTCTGCAAGGATATTTCATTTTATGGTTGCTACTCCAGCCAAGTACCAAATTTCAAGACAAAATTCTGATGTCAGCATATGCATATTCCTAATCCACATGAAATTTTGTATATACATCTTTCAGAAACAATAAAAGAAAAAGTCGCTGCACATGCCGCGTGTATTGCGAAAGATGTATACAAGAATAAAATAAAATTGGGTTCTTGTAAGATAGTGGATTCTTTTAATTTTTTATTGTTTTATCAAGCGCAGGAACAGAGCTTAAATTCTGTTATTACGTTTAAAGAAAAATATTCAGAAATGTCTCCAAGGGGATGTAAGAAGTTACCAAGATTATTTTGTAAGGGAAATATGTGAAGGGAATTAGAGCACATACGAAGTCAAAGGGCTATTTCATATGGCGCACGATACAGTAACTGATAACAAAAACGAAACTGGACAACATTGAAAGATTTATTAAAATTTTGTACAATTTAAGTGGTAGATCGGAAACTGAGGTAGCGAGTAGTGAAAGTCAACAAATAAAACCAAGTTATATTTGTAAAGGTATTAAAAGTATTGAGCAAGTAGAGGGATCTGGAGACGATGGTTTTGCAATAGAAACGGTTATTGGTTGAGAAAGTCAATTACAAAGTAACTTGCAACATTGTAACAGAATAACTGCAGAGGAAGAGAATTTCACAAAATTGAAACAATGCTTCATTATTGTGCTTTGTAAGAAAGGAGACAGACAGTGCGTCCATTCCGCAGTGGTCTAGAAATTCCTTAAATCGTTACCAGATGAAAAAGAAAAAGCTTTAGATTTCACTGAAGCAAATTAACAGACTGCCGTAAGTCATGAGTATCTCGCAACTTTAACTTTCCCGCCATCTGCAGTCGTGATGGTGTGATTTCAAGATCTTCGATGACGTTGTAGCCCCTGGCTTGTAGGCAACGTGTATGGCCCCTTACGGACGCTAATTGCGTAGGGAATGAAGCGAAGGTACTGTAGAAGTCATACTGATGGCAGTTACGGAATCCACACGCTCTGGACAACCTGCATGAATTTTCAAGGCTGAAAAGGTTCGACTTTGGTGTCTTCCACATCCAAATATTTGTGCAAGCCAACTGAAACGAGGTTTGGCTGTTATAAAAGCTGAAGAACGTATTTCGCATTATTAAGACAGGCATTTGTAGTTTTTGGCTGGTGGGCTTAATCTATAAGCCAAAAACAAAACTGTTTTCCTGAATGATACGGCAAGTCAGCAAACAGAAACTGTTTTTGTGGCTCTTGTTTGTAAATGGATGAATTTATGTAATTGTTTGGTTATTCACTTGTGTGTGGTATCAACAAGTCTGGAGACATACCATCGGACTTTCGGAAAAATATGATCCACACAATCCCGGGTAATTGCAGCTGAATGCGAGAGTAACCGCGCAGTCAGCTTAACAGCTCATGCATCAAAGTTGCTGACTATAATAGTATATAGAAAAATGTAAAAATTAAGTATATGTTAGATGACGATAAATTTGGCTTTTGGGAAAGTAATGGGCTAGAAAGGCAGTACTAACGCAGCGACTGCTAATGGAAACCAGGCTTAAGAAAAATTAAGACGCATTGCTAATATCTGGCTATCTGGAGAAAGCGTTCGACAAAGTAAAATGGTGCAAGAGATTCGAAATTAGGAGAAAAACGGGTGTAAGCTGTAGGGAAAGATGGATAATATACAAAGTATACAAGAAACAAAAGAGACCAATAACAATGGTGCTCGGAATAAAATGGGGATAAGATAAGGCTGTGGGCTTTCGCCCCTACTGTTCTGTCTGCACGTCGAAGAAGCAAGATAGAAAAAAAAAAAGAAATGTTCAATAGGGGCATTAAAATTTTGGGTGATTCGCTAGTGAAAGTGGTATCCTTGGTGATAGTGAGTAAAAACTGCAGAACCTGTTGAACAGAATGAACAGTCTAATAAGTATAGAATATGTATTGAGAGAAAAATGCGACGAAAGTAATGAGGATTTGTAGAAATGAGATTAGCGATAAACTTAACATCAAATTTACAGACCGCGAAGTAGACGAAATATATGTAGTCCGGTGCTTTAGAAGCGAAGTAACACCTACTGTACGAACCAAGGAGGATACATAAAGTGGATGAGCTCCGGCAAAGAAGGCACTCCTGGTCAAGATAAATATGCTAATAACAAACATACGCAGCATTGTGTGGTAGTGATTCATGGAGTGTGGAAAATCTGGAAAATAAGATTTGGTAAAGGTGATTTAGTGCTAGAGAAAAACTTTGAAAATTAGGTCGACTGATAAATAAGGAATGTGGGGGTTCTGCGCAGAATTAGCAAAGCAAGGAACATATGGAAAACACTTACAAGAAGAATGGGCATGTGTTAAGACAATGGGGAATAACTTCCATGATCTTAGGGGGAACTACAGAGGGTAAAAACTGTAGGAGGAGACAGAGACTGAAATACACTCAGTACGTAAGTAGGGACACATGGTGCAAGGTTACTCTGAGATGAAATGTACATTCAAGAAACCTCCATATTATGCGCATATTCCAAAAATTTAGTGAAACACATACGTAAAATGAAACTGAGCTGATGCGTGAATGGGGATTTACATTCAGGAGGTAAGCCGTTGTTGCAAAGCCTCTGTACTAGTGTGGCGTCGTCTTTAGTAGCATTTTCCCAGTGAGCAGAAGACCCAGGTTCGAATCCCGTTATTGGTATTAATTTTCATTTATTTCTTCCGTCCGCATATATGCAAGGTACATAATGCCCATTTTACACGATGACTGATTTTGTAGGCGATTGACAAACCAGTGCGTGAATGGCGGTCGTCCATCGTGTGAACGGGCTCACTATCATGATCGCGCGAAAATTCTAGGGATAAAGAAATAGGGCCAGTCCTAAATTCAGTATTGGTGGCCTGACTGCGCATGCTTGAGCAAGTAGCCGTCTACTGCAGTAATGTCTCTGCTGAGTGCTGAGTCTGCCATATTGCTTTCTGGTGCACTTACCGTATGGTGAGTTTTGTTTCCGTTTACGGTCGTTTCTTTATCGCGCGGAACTTCCTGACCAAGTGAGCATAGTGCACCTTTCGTAAATATTTTCACGGAAGCTGTTAAATCTTTGTAAATTTCATAAATAATTATTGATATGCTAAAGTGATATGACGACTTTGGCACTGTTATGCTAGTAGCGGCACGCTGTGTTTAAGTTTATCATTTAAACACGCTGCGACAAGATCTTGTACGAGTTTATAGTTCGACCCTAGTAGGGTTGGAGCGTTTGAGCAGACTGTAATCTTTCTTGAACACTATTGTTCATCAAGGAAAAAGGGCTTAAAACATCAAAACAATAACCATCTTATGGAAAACGTCAGATTTACCATCAGAATAATATCATAACAAGAAATTATAAAGAATTACAAAGTTTAATGTTAATTTCTTTGGAGAAATGGGACAACGATGTTTTTCTAATGTAAGAGAAAAGCTCTTGATTAGTTGCTTTACTTTTATCTACAAATCTGAGACGGATTCATGTTTAACTGAAACTGGTCATTTAAAGTCGTGGCAGGCAAGACGGACAATAAAAGGAACTGTTGTACAATCAGTGACTGCGGATTTTCTCCAACGACGTTATGTCAGGTTTTGCAAAATCACTGATTTCCAGGAATTACATCAATGTTCTGCATTAAATTCGAAACCTCTCACCAGTGTCTCATGGAATGAGGGCCTGAGACACTCTTGAGTACCACCTTTCCGTCGAATGGGAACAAGTTTGGTGACTAGCTGGTAGCTATTCAACAAGAGCTAGGTGACGGCGCTGGGCATCATTCTCTCCTTTCTCTGGTGTCATAATCGTCAGAAATACAACATCGCGTTACTGTCCACGCACAGTCATCACATTCAGCTGAACTAGTCACACCTCAGACATTAGACTTGCAACCCACGGAAATATTGTCAAGTGTAGCCAAGAAGTCTTGCATCTAGCCATTAACATTCCCGGCAAATAAATAATGTGCTTATATCTAACACAGTAAAAACTGGTGTTTGTCATAACTGTATCTCTAAGTGTACTTTGTCTAGTAAGCACTGGACGTCTTAAAAAAATTCACAACTTAAATATATTTTAGCACCCAACTAAGTAACATAAGCAAACTGTTTTGGTAAAATTGGAAATAAATTTTGTAGTATTCTCGCGCCTTACTGCTGCAATTTCTTTAATGTTCTCGACACTTAAATTGAGTAATGGACCCAGGTAGTTAACAAGCACTTTCGTATAAAGGATAATAGGGAATGTCTCGAAGCTGAAAGGCACTTGTAACGTACAACGAAGGGCACAGAGATGGCCGGCTTAGAACGAGGTGTACAGCAGGAAGTCAGTTTTGTGTAGGCGGCAGCCTTATTTTGCCGCTCGAGATACACGGCTTGATACCGAGAGGTTTCATTAATTTACGCCCGAGCAGCTGACGTTGCCGCTACCAATCCTAACAGGCAAGCAGACAGTGTGATGGAAAGGGAGACACGGCAGGGACTTGGTAAATGCCTGAGATGCTTTCGTGAAGATACGTCTTCATTTTGTTGGTAGGAGCATTATTAAAGTGCGTCGAACTTCATCACGACCGGTATTCCATGTACCAAAATCACGTGGGATACTGACTGTGTCCTGTACGCAGGGTGAACGAGAACTATACCGACAAACTTTCAGCGATGGCAAAATGGGCGAAAACAGGAAAAAAAAATCTGGTAAACCTGGGCTCTAAAATGCATACCTGAAGGGCCACAAGAACTTCTTCGACGTAAGAGATGTGTTTTACAGTATCGAGGATGAACAGGTGCCCATGGCTGTAAGGTATGTACTTTAGAACTCATGTTTACTGGACATTGTTTTTCTTCTTTTGTTCCAAACCATCGCATCTCAAAATGTGGAAAACAAAGAGCTTGCAGTGGAAAAGATTTCTCTGGCAAAAGCGAAGATGAGAAAGTGCTAATAGCTCTTGAGGTATACGTTTTAGAGTCCACGTTTATTATACATTTTTTCTTGTTGTGATATATACTGCCATCTCTGAAAGTTTGCCGGTGACGTTCTTTTTCACCCTATCGATTGCCACTAGCAAAGAAACGGGTTTAGGAAGGTGAAGCACTTTAACATCTGACATGAATTCAGATTTTGGAACACCTTGACTAAAAGTATGTTTCTGGTGTGCAGCCTCGTACTATAGTGAAACGAGTACAGTATGGGCAGCAATTTAGATCACAATACTAATGAGAACGTACTGCATCTACTTCTGGAGTAAAAAGAAATTCGTGGAACAACCATTCGGGAAGACGGCGGTTCAAACCCGTGTCCGGCCATCCTGATTTAAGTTTGCCATTATTTCCCTAAATCGCTTCAGGCAGATGCTGGAATGGTTTCTTTGAATGGGCACATCCGACTTCCTTCCCCATCCTTCCATAACCCAATGGTACTGACGACCTTGCTGTTTGATTCCCGCCCGCCCCCCCCCCCCCCTCCAAAACCAACCAACCGTGGAACAACTTAACTAAATAAATGAGTTGTTTTATAGGACACATCCTGAGACATCCAGGTGTAATTAATGTGGAAATGGAGAGAAGTCTGAGGGGTCTTTATGCATTGGCTCTCTCTGTGTATATGTTTCACTTTAAAACATCTGAAGATGGTGGGATTTTTAGGATAATACCGAAGGACAGCAGACAGTAAACACAGTATATATAACTAGGAATAAAGACTGTCAGTGACTCTATAGAAAAGTAACGAATAAAACAGAGTCTTTTTTGCTTGAACAGTGCAGCAAATAATAAAGAACGAAAAAGGAAAAGAGAGTCATATGCCACTGTTATTTGGGAGACACTGATGGGCTGTTCATCTGCCTAATCGGAAAGTATTATTATATATCTTAAGTGGAGGTGACTATAATGTGATTGGGGTTATGTTTGTGTTGCAAAATGATGAGAGAACGGAGATGACGATACCAAGTGTCGGAAGACAACCTGCTCCACTCGAATAGCACGGAGGTTACCGTTGGCTTAACGACCCCGCCAGAAGAATGGGACACCATAAACAGTGTCAGGGGCACTGTGGAGAGGTTTAGAATACATTCGAGACATTGACACAATATCTGATGATCATGAACTTTATGCCACCAAGACCCTACCCCGTCACGGCTAAATACTGGAGGTGAAAATTTATTCCACACTCAGGATTGTGAGTAACGGTCTCTCGCTACGACTACAATCGCTACAGTAATGGCGACGAACAATGAGACCGGTGCCAGAAGCATAAGATATTACCGATGTCAAAATCTACAACTGTTGCTGGGTCTTATTCCTTAGAGCCTATGGACAGCAGATTTTACTTCTTAGGCTGACGAACGTCGACATTTACCCTGTCATCGTTACAAAGAGCTCCTGCTGCACTTTGTTCAGTGATAACATGCTACCTGTTTCATTTTGACTCATAGCCTAATGCCTTTGGTGCAACTTTCAAGACGTGAGCAAACCTTGAATTCGAGGGAGAAAATCGCATCCACGTCATCATTGACGACAGAGCATAAGTTCACTTCGACTAAGGTGACCGTAAAAAATCAGTAGTTTAAGGAAAACCCGAGAGTAGAGGTTAAGACACGGAACTCGTAGTTGGAAGGAACGGAGTTCAACTCCCCGTCAAACCATCCAGATCTGGGTTTTCTGAAGTTCATATAATTGTTTCGATTACTCCTTTACAAAAGACACAGTCAACTTCCTACCAAATCGGTGTCTCTAATTGTGCTCCAAATATGATGACATCGTCGTTGACGCAACATTAAATCCCAGTGATCCTTTGTCCACTAAAGAAAACAATCGGCTACTTAAAGTTATTCACAAAAATATCGAAAAAACAAATTCTTGATTAGAAGCTAGGGAGTCGAACCCTTTCTCCTTCCGAAAGTGTGTTTCATTGTAACGACACCGTTTTCTTTGACCAACACACTCCGTGATAGTGTAGCAAATGGGCTGGGAGATAAGGCACCAGTTTCGATGTAGGAAGCGTGTAAGGTGGCACATTGAATGAATGTCAGTTTCACACCTTACATGAGAGATTATATAAGTCGTATCAAGTAGATGACTGTGTCACCTGACATACTTCAGTGATAATGAGCAGATATGCCTTTGAAAATGTACAGTATGTAATGCAAAGGGATGACACTCATTTCGACAGTATTAACACACCAAACACAAATCCTGCATGTCAATGAGAAAAAGGTGAAAAAGCTGCTGGAGGAAATGTTTTAGTTTGGGGGCAGACACGAGTTGCACTGTCATGGCGCAAGTACAATGGAACACTTCTAAAACAGGGTTGGTAACCCATGGTGAGAGGGACAATGAACGCACCAGGTAATACATCGAGGAGAGCAGGCAGGGGGCCAGCGTTGCTTGCAACAGAGAAATTCTTTAGAAAACTGCATTGGGGAATTTCCAGATGGATACAAGCTGACCAGCGACGCCCTTGATCACGTGAAATTCTCGTGGTACGCTCGTGATGTACACATGTAACTTTTAGGCGTCAGGAGCGGGCACAAAATGTCCTATTGGCTCAAATAAACTCAGATGGAGTAGAAAAAAGGTAGGCCCTTTGCGATTGGCAGAGACGGTTTCCAAAAGAGGAAAGAAATTCTCCCATTGGCTTGAAAAAGCCGTGACCTGAAGCACAAAAGGGGACAGTTGTTACAAAAGACACAATACCGAAAACATCATGGATTCTCCTCTGAACCAGCATCAAGTGTAGAACAGGGCGCACCACGCTCTATACAACACCAAAAGAGGAAATTTGTGTGAACACTGGCTGACATTCAGCTAGAAATTAGTTGAAGAATCGATGATCTCCAATATCAGAGAAAAGAAACAGCAACATACGTTAACTGTTCTTGCAAGGACTGAGAGGCCATTGAAGTATACACGTGCACCACCTATTCACATGTGTATAGCCATATTTTCCAGACAACGGATGAGTGCATGTTTTCTTACCTATCGAGAAATACAGGACAGTTTCAGCTGATAAAATCAGTAAGGATTTTGATTAGCTTTTTATAGGATTTTCAGACGGTGAGAGCAGCCATGCAGTCGACAGCACATTGCAGCCAAAAGGTAATTGCCTCTGGCAGATGCATAAACTTGTTGGTTCACCAGCTTGCGTCCACTGTGAACTCGAGCAACCTTAAGTAATATTTTGCTCATCTTGTCATATAAACTAACCATCCTTCATAGACTTGATTATCATCTTAAGTAGTACCGAACTTAGAACCGGAATCGGATGATTTGTCATAATATTGGCCCACTTATACAGGGTGTTTCAAAAAGGTACGGCCAAACTTTCAGGAAACATTCCTCACACACAAATAAAGAAAAGATGTTATGTGGACATGTGTCCGGAAACGCTTAATTTCCATGTTAGAGCTCATTTTAGTATCGTCAGTATGTACTGTACTTCCTCGATTCACCGCCAGTTGGCCCAATTGAAGGAAGGTAATGTTGACTTCGGTGCTTGTGTTGACATGCGACTCATTGCTCTACAGTACTAGCAGCAAGCACATCAGTACGTAGCATCAACAGGTTAGTGTTCATCACGGACGTGGTTTTGCAGTCAGTGCAATGTTTACAAATGCGGAGTTGGCAGATGCCCATTTGATGTACGAATTAGCACGGGGCAATAGCCGTGGCGCGGTAAGTTTGTATCGAGACAGATTTCCAGAACGAAGGTATCCCGACAGGAAGACGTTCGAAGCAATTGATCGGCGTCTTAGGGAGCACGGAACATTCCAGCTTATGACTCGCGACTGGGGAAGACCTAGGACGACGAAGACACCTGCAATGGACGAGGCAATTCTTCGTGCAGTTGACGATAACCCTAATGTCAGCGTCAGAGAAGTTGCTGCTGTACAAGGTAACGTTGAGCACATCACTGTATGGAGAGTGCTACGGGAGAACCAGATGTTTCCATACCATGTACAGCGTGTGCAGGCACTATCAGAGCTGATTGGCCTCCACGGGTACACTTCTGCGAATGGTTCATCCAACAATGTGTCAATCCTCATTTCAGTGCAGATGTTGTCTTTACGGATGAGGCTTCATTCCAACGTGATCAAATTGTAAATTTTCACAATCAACATGTGTGGGCTGACGAGAATCCGCACGCAATTGTGCGATCACGTCATCAACAAAGATTTTCTGTGAACGTTGGGGCAGGCATTGTTGGTGATGTGTTGATTGGGTCCCATGTTCTTCCACCTACGCTCAATGGAGCACGTTATCATGATTTCATACGGGATACTCTACCTGTGCTGCTAGAACATGTGCCTTTACAAGTACGACACAACATGTGGTTCATGCACGATGGAGCTCCTGCACATTTCAGTCGAAGTGTTCGTACGCTTCTCAACAACAGATTCGGTGACCGATGGATTGGTAGAGGCGGACAAATTCCATGGCCTCCACGCTCTCCTGACCTCAGCCCTCTTGACTTTCATTTATGGGGACGTTTGAAAGCTCTTGTCTACGCAACCCCGGTACCAAATGTAGAGACTCTTCGTGCTCGTATTGTGGACGGCTGTGATACAATACGCCATTCTCCAGGGCTGCATCAGCGCATCAGGGATTCCATGCGACGGAGAGTGGATGCATGTATCCACGCTAACGGAGGACATTTTGAACAGTTTCTGTAACAAAGTGTTTGAAGTCACGCTGGTACGTTCTGTTGCTGTGTGTTTCCATTCCATGATTAATGTGATTTGAAGAGAAGTAATAAAATGAGCTCTAACATGGAAAGTAAGCGTTTCCGGACACATGTCCACATAACATATTTTCTTTCTTTCTGTGTGTTGTGAATGTTTCCTGAAAGTTTGGCCGTACCTCGTGTGCGTCGAACCATAGGTTACATTCACGGCTATGACATCAAGAAAGGCATTCGGCTACAAAGTTAAATAATGAACGAAAATTGAGAAACATTGAAAAAGCGACCTCTTCTTAGACGGGATAAACACTAGGAAAGAGAAAAAAGGAGCTTCTCACACACGATATACCAACTACATCGCAACACCTTAACGCTCACCTTCGCAAACTGCACTGCCCTAATTTGACTAAAATTGACTTAAGTACATATTTTATACCGATATTCGTATATAAATATACACTACAGATGAGACAACGCTGGAAAAATGTCACCAAGAGAAATCAGATACATACTGTATGACCACAATACGAAACAACTATTATTCAATCGTTCTCTTAAATGTACTCGTATCTGAAAATTATTTAATATTTGTTTTCCGTTTAAATAACAGTGAGAAATTCAAGTATTCTTTGACATGGTCTGTGCTTATTATTGAACGAGGTGTTTCAATAAAAGGTACTTCCTTCACACACAAATTATTTTCAGTACAGAACTTCATCGATTCTCGGAACATCAGCAGTAATTACTTTACAAGTCTCACTCCAGCAAACAATGAACTATAAAACTAAATAGAGTACCAAAACGATAGTTTTCAAATCACCTGCATTAAAAATAAGGAAATTATTCACTGCCATTGTCATTAAATTCTACAGTTTCCTTAACTCGTTACTTTTACACAGACAGTCGTGAAGACGCTACGGATGATTTTATACGTTGATGTCGAATGAATGAAGATGACTGACACTGACTCTCTCGGCCCAACGGTAAACGATATTTTATTAGGGGGTTTTCCATTACAACATCTGATCTCACTCCTTATATCAAACTACACTTCGCTGTTGCACGTACCACTGACAAATAAAATGTTTGTTCTGTTCTGAATATAATGACAAATAATACGAACAATATTTTGAATCAGTGTGACTGTGACTAGAATAATCAGTTTTAACTTCTTCATACTAAGTATACCTCTCGAAGTAATATATCTGCCCTTATACACACAACAAGCGCCTGAGATAAACTGATCGTCCAAAACATTGATGACTATTGGATACCTCTCGGTGGCGTTACTGGCACTTAACACGGTAAGGAAAGAAAAAGAAAAGGTGAATATTTTATTAGAAACTGTAACCTCTCCACAAAAATATGCAAATGGAGCCAAGTGTAACCTCCCTGCACAAATATAATTGATAAATGAAAATGGAAATGTTCCAAGCGTAGCCTTGCCACAAAATAATAATAATTAAATGAATTTTTATAATATTGTAACCTCTGAACAAAATTGGCTCCGATTTATAGTCTGTGTACAGAAATGCATTCACACTTAATATTCCCACAAAATTCTTTTCTCAATTAATGTCAAGTTCGAAACAGAAAAATTCCTAAACACCAAAATACGAGTAATAAAAAAAGTTTCGTAACCTGATGAATTTTATAAGGACAGCATCGATGACCTTCGGCCCTGTATTCTGAATAAAAAAAGCAAAAATTCTTACCTCAATAAAACTGCAAATTATATCTGCTCTTAATTAGTCATTTTTCAACACAGCTTCGTGCAATGCTGGCATTTTTTTTTTTTTTATTCTTGGATGCAATGATAATGCATTGGAAATTCTTTAAATTCAAATGAATGCTTTTCTTTGAAAGAGTTGCTTTATATTATAAAAATTATTATTGGGGCATTTCTTTGAACAAATTAAATTACAATTAACATACATTATTAAATATGCGAAGGCTGCTTCTTTACCTTCTACAACAATACTCATCCCCCAGAGTCCTGACCAGAGTCGCGACCAGAGCACACAGCCGACGCATGCCGACTCCACCAGACTACTACAGACGACTACTACTTTCCACTCGCGCAGACAAGCGCAGAAGACTAGCGACAAGCAGCAACTAACGATAAACTACTCTCTGGTCAGAGATTCTGTCATGCTTCGCCCATCGCCGGCGAAGCATACGTCTTACAAAACACAGTAATAAACTTACATGGAACTTGAGTTAATCCTCTTCAAAGTACTATCCTTGGTGGAAGGGTGTTCAGGTACTGTGTCGTGGCCATCTCAACGTCACGAATTGTGTCAAAAGTTATCCTTAACGCAGGGTTTTAGTTTTGTGGTGAACCAGAAGTTGCATGAAACTAAATCTGGTGACTAAGGCGGATATGGACAGACAGGAACACTTTTTTCGGCCAAAATCTCGTGAATCAAAAGTGAGGTATGGCAGGGCGCGTTGTCATGATGAAGCAATCCTTTGGCCCAGTTTTTTTTATCTCCTCCTTCATACATCGTTTCGCAAATGTTGCTGTACGCCTTTACAAAATTCGGAATGTAATGTTAACTAATAATGTTATCCACATTTTGGTCGTATCCCTTTTTTTTTTTTTTTCTTTAGGTTATTGGAGGCCTTGAACGTTGTTCGTCTTCTGTCGACTCATTTCCGCTTTCAAATCGCTCACGGCACTTGTTAACAGTCCTCAGAGTTACACAATTATCGCCTTACAGGCCTTCAAACATATAATGACATTCTTCGGTACTTTTCGGCAATTTGAAACACAACGTAATGTTTACGCATTGTTCGAAATCCATGATGCACGGCAGACACGGTAACCACAACCACACTCCAGCGTCTCTGGTCGCTGACTGGCTAGCCAGAACGTGTTCCAGATTCACACTGCCTGTCTCAACGGATCAGGCTAGCGAAAAAAATTACACCAAATGGTTCTAGCATCAGCAGCTGCTGTTAAAAGAATTCATTTACCGTATTTTCGAAGACAGCTCGTAAGTGGAGCAGATACGACTAAGGAAACATCGTAGGGGCAATATTGGTCGCAAATAGAGAAATCCACCGACAAGCGAATGTGACTAAGGGAAGATAGCTATGGCCCGACGTCTGGGATCCAGCACTTCGGAAACTCTGAAAGTGCTCAGTTGTTCACACACTCCAGTTGTGAGCATCTATGGAAAGTGGATGAAATAGGGTAAAACAACGAGTAAGTGACAGGGTGCTGGACGTACACTCCTTACCACAGAAAGGGAAAGTTTGTGGTTTGACGGCTCTGTGAAGCAGAATAGACAGTAATCTGTGCAGGTCTGACGACAGAATAGAATGCTTCAAAAGGTAAAAGCATTGCAGAGCACACCATTCAACGCATGGAGCTCTTCAACTGACAGTGCGTACAGGGTAGCAGAGATTGTCCGAATGACCATGGAAACGTATGACCTGTTCAGATGAATCATGTTTCTCGTTAAGCAGAGTCTATAGTGTCCTGCAGTCGGCAGGAAAGAACTAACGATCAATTTTGAACACACTTTATTAAATTATACGTCTTCTTGGCGTGCACTAATTTCCAAACGTAAGAACAACAAGAAGCACAACATTTATTGTACTGAAAAAAGCCAGGTAAGAGTACAAGACAATGAAAAGAAATAATAACCAAGATACTGCTCTACACAATTACAAGTGCAGTTACGCCCAATAAAATATAGCTTTCTACTGGAGGCTACGAATAGTTCAAATGGCTCTGAGCACTATGGGACTTAACTACTGTGGTCATCAGTCCCCTAGAACTTAGAACTACTTAAACCTAACTAACCTAAGGACATCACACACACCCATGCCCGAGGCAGGATTCGAACCTGCGACCGTAGCGGTCGTGCGGCTCCAGACTGTAGCGCCTAGAACCGCTCGGCCACTCCGGCCGGCCTGGAGGCTACGGCGGGTGTCTACTAGGCTAGAGCCGGCGTAGGTATTGGCCGGAGCTTCTCTAGCTATAGGTACACACTACTGGTCTGGCTCTGCTGGTATGCTTATGACACTGATTCGGCGGAGTGCTACTCATAGTCACATTAGCTCTAATTGGTGGCTCTCTGTCACATGGCTTTTCACGAAATAGCGCCACGTTTATGCAGAAAGTCTGTAGATGTTTACATCCACTGGCGAGCTCTTCTTCTTCGATTTCTTCACATTTTTCATGTAGACATTGCGCCTTATCCGCAGCTCGTGGTCTCGCGGTAGCGTTCTCGCTTCTCGAGCACAGGGTCCCGCTTTCGATTCCCGGCTGGGTTAGAGATTTTCACCTGCCTCGAGGTGACTGAGTGTTGTTGTGTCGTCTTCTTCTTCGTCATTCATCCCCATTACGGTCGGAAAAAGGCGATGGCAAACGACCTCCACTAGGACGTTGCCTAGTACGGCGGTGCGGGTCTTCCGCATCGTTCCCTTACGCCCTGCCAAGGACTTCATCATCACCAATGCGCCTTAGCTTCACTTCAGTTCCTATTTATTTCGTTCAAAAGTGACTTGTAGTTCTGTATTACTGAATATTCCTGAAAATTTTTGTTCTTCCTTCTTACATCGATCATTAAGTATTTCTTCTAATACCCACGCTTCCACCGCAATTACTTTCTTTGTACTTATGTTTTTATTTCCAATTTCTATGACTGCCTTTTTTAGACATGTCCACTTTCTTTAGCTGAACTGCACACTGAGCTACTTCTTATCGCAGTATCTACAGCCTCGGTGAACTTCAAGCACGTCTGTTACCTCTTCAGTTCCCAGTTATTCTCTTCATTGTTTTCAAATCACTGCTGGGCTGTGCCATCCTTGTAAAAGCACACATTTACCAAACAAGTCACATCATCCCACTAGTTGTATTTGGTGACTCAGTTGAATCCTTTGAACGACTTAACTCATTCTTGACCAGCATCCCAGGAAAACATTCATTGATGCCTGACTTGGAATCCATTGTCTCCTGGATGTGTGGACCATAGGCACAATGTACTGTTTGAATTCTGGTCCCTGTACGTGTAGGGTTACCATATTTTGGAATGTAAGAAAGAGGAGACTTTCTATATTTCAGGATGAAAAAAGAGGACACTTTGCGTATTTTAAATTTATTGCACAAAAAACAATACTTTAGTACTTTCGTAACCCCATTTCTTTATGCATTGATTCTTCGTGACTCGTTTCTTCTCGAACTTCAGCTTATTCTTCTTCACTACTAGATTGTGATCTGAGCCTGTATCTTCTCCTGGGTACTCCTTACGCTTAAAGTCCAGTATCTGATTTCGAAATCTCCTCTGACTATGAAGAAATCTCCCCTCATCTCCCAGCCTTTTTCGAGTATATCTACTTCTTTTGTGATACTTGAACAGAGTATTTCCTATTACACTCTGAAATTTTTATTGCAGGACACAATTAGTCTTTCTCCTCCCCCATTCCTTGTATCAAGTTCACATTCTCCCGTAACCCTTTCTTTCCGTAACCCCCCTACAACCACATTCCAGTTCCCCATTACTATTAGATTCTCATCTCCCTTTATGTACTGGATTACCCGTTCGATATCCCCATATACTTTCTCCATCTCATCATCTTCTGCTTGCGACGTCAGCATGTATACCTGAACTACTATTGTCAGTGTTGGTTTGCTGTCGATTCTGACGTGAACTACTCTATCAGTGAACTGTTCACAGTAACTCACCCTCGCCGTGCGGTTAAAGGCGCTTCAGTCTGGAAACGCGTGACCGCTACGGTCGCAGGTTCGAATCCTGCCTCGGGCATGGATGTGTGTGATGTCCTTAGGTTAGTTAGGTTTAATTAGTTCTAAGTTCTAGGCGACTCATGACCTCAGAAGTTGAATCGCATAGTGCTCAGAGCCATTTGAACCATTAATTCACCCTCTCCTCTACCTTCCTATTGATAACGAATCCTATTCCCGTTATACATCTGCTGCTGTTGATATTACGCTATACTCATTTGACCAGAAATCACTGTCTTCTTTCCTATTCACTCCGCTGACTCTCACTAAATCTAGACTGAGCCTAGCATTCCCTTCCACGTTCAAACCTCTGACATCCATCGCCCCGACTCGTATAACATTATCCTTTCGTTGGTTACTCAAGCTGTTTCAGGGTAGTACTGTCCCGGAGATCCGAATAAGGGACTAGTTCGTAGTCTTTTGTGACTGGAGAGGTCATCAGGACTGTTTTTGAGTTACAGGTCATGTGTCCTGTTGATACACGTTATATGCCTTTAATACATTGGTTTCTATTGCCTTGCCGGCCGGAGTGGCGGGGCGGTTCTAGGCGCTACAGTCTGGAACCGCGCGACCACTACGGTCGCAGGTTCTAATCCTGCCTCGGGCATGGATGTTTGTGCTGTCCTTAGGTTAGTTAGGTTTAAGTAGTTCTAAGTTCTAGGGGACTGATGACCTCAGAAGTTAAGTCCCATAGTGCTCAGAGCCATTTGAAATCTATTGCCTTCTTCATCCTCACGCCGTTGATCATTGTTCATTCTTCGCCGTTTATGGGCAGCTTCCCAGCCCAAGGGCAAGAGAGTGCCTTAAACTCCCGCCCGCTCTCCACTTCTTGACAAGGTCATTGGCAGAATGAGGGTGACTTCTTATGCCGAAAGTCTTCGAGCCCCATTACCGATGATTTCTATTCAACATTAAAGCGCTGGCGGGGTTCGAACCCAGGATGCGGACGTTTTAATTACTAATCGAAGATGCTATCTCTAGACCACGAGTGGCAGAAACCTACGTGAACATTACTGCGGACCTCCCACATTCTCCATGCTCTATGTCTTCTCCGACGACGACGGGATGTTCCAGCAGCACCTGTCGATGTCACATCTACATCTACATTTATACTCCGCAAGCCACCCAACGGTGTGTGGCGGAGGGCACTCTACGTGCCACTGTCATTACCTCCCTTCCTGTTTCAGTCGCGTATGGTTCGCGGGAAGAACGACTGCCGGAAAGCCTCCGTGCGCGCTCGAATCTCTCTAATTTTACATTTATGATCTCCTCGGGAGGTATAAGTAAGAAACGCACCCTCTCGAAACCTCGACAGCAAGCTACACCGCGATGCAGAGCGCCTCTCTTGCTGAGTCTGCCACCTGAGTTTGCTAAACGTCTCCGTAACGCTATCACGCTTACCAAATAACACTGTGACGAAAAGCGCCGCTCTTCTTTGGATCTTCTCTATCTCCTCTGTCAACCCGACCTGGTACGGATCCCACACTGATGAACAATACTCAAGTATAGGTCGAGCGAGTGTTTTGTAAGCCACCTCCTTTGTTGATGGACTACATTTTCTAAGCTCTCCCAATGAATCTCAACCTGGCACCCGCCTTACCAACCATTAATTTTATATAATCATTCCACTTCAAATCATTCCGTACGCATACTCCCAGATATTTTACAGAAGTAACTGCTACCAGTGTTTGTTCCGCTATCATATAGTCATACAATAAAGGATCCTTCTTTCTATGTATTCGCAATAGATTACATTTGTCTATGTTAAGTGTCAGTTGCCACTTCCTGCACCAAGTGCCTGTCCGCTGCAGATCTTCCTGCACAAGGTCAGATTGTAAGTGCAGTGGTTTGGGAGCATGTTAGTAAAATCACGCGTGATGCTCTGGTCACGTCACCAAATTCGTCTGATTTGGACTTGATGAAACTCATCTGGTGCGCTGTCTGACTCCAGCTCTGTGTATAGAAAGCACCAGCACGTAATTGACGGGAATTATGTGACCTGTGCGCAAAAAACATCTGGTACCACATATCTCTGACCTATCAAGGATTTGTCTCAGGAATTACCGCTCTGTTGTGTTCCGAAACTGGAGCAACACGTTGCTGAACGGTGGTCATAATCTTCTGATCCGTCAGTGCACAAATTACAGGCCACATAGGTACTGGATGCCTACAGCTGGTAATAGAATTCAAAAGTGAAAATTCTGACATGATTGATGATACGGCCAGCACAACTGTTTTCGAAAGATGTAAAATGACTGGTTCCAAACTGTCCTACTTGTTTGAGACGGGGTGATAGCTCTGGTAATGACATCATCAACTAGACGAATATTTACGACTAATGCGTCTTGTTTGACAGGGTATCCTTTAAGGATTCCGCTTTACTGAAAAGAGAGAAAGCAGGAAACGTCCGCCTCGTTACCTCCGAGAGAAGCAAACAGGTGCCGGCCGTCAGCGTCCACCTGCCGCCACGACTTCATTTCGCGGGGAGAGAGAGAATTATTGAAAAATAAATCACGCCTCCAGTTACGTCCCGGCAAAGCCGGGAAACGCCGGAGCAGTCCTCTTAACGACGATGGATGAGTCGTTGGTTGCAGCCTCACCGTCCGCTTCCCTCGCCGTTTATTCGTCTCCAGTCGGAGCGAAATCCTCTCGGGAGATTTCACTCACGCGCCACAATCCCCATGAATAGCTCGTTTGCCGGTCTCTAATCTCGCCTGACGCGCAGCGGAGTGTGTAAGCTGAGCCCGAGGACACTCGAGGAGCTCTTTAAATTCGATGGCACTTGTCGTGGAGAGCTCTTCGGAAACCAAAGGCACAGTCTGTGCGCATCCAAGTAAGGTTACCTAGCCTTTTTCAGTCGCGTCTTAAATCGCACTAGCTAACGCTGTCGCCTTTAGCCCTTTATTTACTGTATTTATAAGAAATACAAAATCACGGTTCATAATTTTCGCGTTAATGCTTGATGAACTGTTGCTGAATTACTGGAAAATTATTTTATTTCAAATATGATACAAAGTCATTAAAGTGCATAAAATGTTCAGATTACTTGTAAGTACCGACAGGATTACACTGGAGAAGTAAATTAAGGGACTGAGAAATTCCAAGAGAATCAAAACAGCTAGGATTATTGTTTCTGGTGATACTTATAAAAGACAGTTACGTTTTTCATTAGCACACAAAAAATATTATGTCTCAATGCTCTGAACGGGGTCTAGATTCCACCTTTGTAGATGAGCAAAGTGCTCATCTGCTTCTTGAACTGACAAAGGTTGGCCAGTAAGATCCTGTATTATTTTCAGCCATAATGGCTATGTTTATGAACCGTGACTGTGTGGGATAATTATTTATTTCTAGTTTCTGCTATCAGTCACTTTTTATTTTATGTTTAATCTACCATAATACAACGCGTTGCGAACATGTTCGGTTCATCTTCAGGCGTTTATACATACATACATATAGAGAAATGTTACTTAAAAATAAACAGACTTAAACTAGATTAATCTAGAGCTCTTTGTCCATTGTTTGCTACTGTAGCGGCTGGTGTGGCGTATGGTGGGGAGGAGTGAGGCAGTGTATGGATAGAAATCGAAATCAGTGATGTCTTCTGCTGGTTTTCTTCCTTTTGGTTGACTATGTATGATATCACAGCCTGTATAGGATGCAAAGCTGTTTCACAGAGGAAGACTGCACCGTAGTTCCTTCTCTTGATTGTCGCACAGATGACGAAATGGTAGATATCGAAATAAATAACAGAGGGATAGAAAAACAAATAAAATCGCTCAAAAGAGGAAACGCCGCTGGATCTGATGGGATACCAGTTTGATTTTACACAGACTACGCGAAGAAACTTGCCCCCCTTCTTGCAGCGGTGTGTCGTAGGTCTCTAGAAGAGCGTAGCGTTCCAAAGGATTGAAAAAAGGGCACAGGTCATCCCCGTTTTCAAGAAGGGACGTCGAGCAGATATGCAGAACTATAGACCTATATCTCTAACATCAATCAGTTGTAGAATTATGTTCGAGTATGATGACTTTTCTGGCGACTAGAAATCTACTCTGTAGGAATAAACATGGCTTTCGAAAAAGACGATCGTGTGAAACCCAGCACGCGCTATTCGTCTACAAGACTCAGAGGGCCATAGACGCGGGTTCCCAGGTAGATTCCGTGTTTCTTGACTTCCGCAAGGGTTTTGATACAGTTCCCCACAGTCGTTAAATCAACAAAGTAAGAGCATATAGACTACCAGACCAATTGTGTGATTGGATTGAAGTATTCCTAGACAACAGAACGCAGCGTGTCATTCTCAATGGGGAGAAGTCTTCCGAAGTAAGAGTGATTTCAGGTGTGCCGCAGGGGAGTGACGTAAGACCGTTGCTATTCACAATATATGTATAAATGACCTTGTGGGTAACATCGGAAGTTCACTGAGGCTTTTTGCGGATGATGCTGTAGTATATCGAGAGGTTGTAACAGTGGAAAATTGTACTGAAATTCAGGAGGATCTGCAGCGAATTGACGCATGATGCAGGGAATGGCAATTGAATCTCAATGTAGACGAGTGTAATGTGCTGTGAATACACAGAAAGAAAGATCCTTTATCATTTAGCTTCAATATAGCAGGTCAGCAACTGGAAGCTGTTTATTCCATAAATTATCTGGGAGTAGGCATTAGGAGTGATTTAAAATGGAATGACCATATAAAATTAATCGTCTTTAAAACAGATGCCAGACTGAGATTCAGTGGAAGAATCCTAAGGAAATGCAGTCCGAAAACAATGGAAGTAGGTTAAAGTACACTTGTTCGCCCACTGCTTGAATGCTGCCACCGGTGTGGGATCCGTACCAGATAGGATTGATAGAAGAGATAGAGAAAATCCAACAGAGAGCAGCGCGTTTCGTTACCGGATCATTTAGTAATCGCGAAAGCGTTACGGAGATGATAGATAAAACACAGTGGAAGACTCTGCAAGAGAGACGCTCAGTAGCTCGGTAAGGGCTTTTCTTGAAGTTTCGAGAACATAACTTCACCGAGGACTCAAGCACTATATTACTCCCTCCTACGTATATCTCACGAAGAGACCATCAGAGTGAAATCAGAGAGATTAGAGGCCACACAGAGGCATACCGACAATCTGTCTTTCCACGAACAATACAAGGCTGGAATAGAAGGGAGAACCGATAAAGGTACTCAAGTTACCCTCCGCCACACACCGTCTGGTGTCTTGCGGAGTATGGATGTAGATGTAGGTGTAGATGCCACCTTTCGTGTAGAACACTGTTGTACGGACATCTGTTGACAATTTGTACGATTATACCTTGAATTAGACACAAGATGGGGAAATAGCTGTTTGTTGCTTTAATTTTGGACACCAGTGTAATTGCCTAGTATAATAATGATAAATTCGTTATTACATTATAGTTTTTTTGTTGTTGGGTTCGAAACCACTAGCAAGTGGTTAGTGAGGTTAAAATACTATTCGTTTTACTTCAGATTGTGGTCTTATTGGTGCATATGTGCCATACAAGTGTTGTACTTAATTGGTCTGCATACTAATGGTATCCGATTTTCGACGTTTTACGAACACATTTCAACTTAACACGTGACATGCGCTGTGCACTGTGCTCCGATTTCGTGTGTTCACAGCATGTAGAGCTGCCAACTAACGCTCTGTGTTTTTCGTTCTTCTTTTGTTTGCATTGTAGTGTCTGTATGTAGTTCAATTTTTTTGCGTTATTATTTAGTCTGGTTACTTTCTGCATGTGTGTTTGTTATTGTTTTAGGGGCTAACATGATCAAGGAGTAGGTAATTATATTCATTTGGTCTCTCTTACTTCCTTATTCATTGCCAGGGCTCATCGTATTTTTGCTGTAATGTTTGGAGTTTTCTATTGTGATCGTTTGACCTAAAATTCTTCGTGTCATGTTCTATGTGGGATGGCTTAATTTCCAAGCTTTATTAGGTGTGCAGCAATGGCAGAATGATTGTTTTCATGTTTACAACTTCTTATATTTTCTTTATATCTAGTTTTAAAAGTTCTGCCTGTCGTGCCTAGGTGTACTGATTCGCGGTCTTGACATTCTTACTGGTCTATACCAGATTCTTGTTACTTGTCCAGTTTTTCAACAGGTGTTTGTAAATACGACTGCAGCGTGTTTCTTGTTCTGCATGTTACGTGTAATCTTTGTTTCTTCCGTATACTAGACACAGACACCACAACACAAAGAAAAGACGAACGAAACACACAGAGATACCGTCGGCAACACTGCATACCGTAAACGCAAGACACTGAAATACTAAACAGCGGATTTGAGGCGTTACGTTGAAATGTGTACGTAAAACGCCGATTACCGGACATCCAGGGTATACAGACCAACTAAGTACAGCTCCAGGATGTTACATATGCACCAGTGAGATTACAAATAATAAGTAAAAACGAATAATAACTTAACCTCATGAAACGTGCTCTAAGAAAAGTTATTTACCACCTGGCAACAGCCGGCCGCAGTGGCCGAGCGGTTCTAGGCGCTACAGTCTGGAACGCGCGACCGCTACGGTCGTAGGTTCGAATCCTGCCTCGGGCATGGATGTGTGTGATGTCCTTAGGTTAGTTAGGTTTAAGTAGTTCTAAGTTCTAGGGGACTGATGTCCTCAGAAGATAAGTCCCATTTGAACCTGACAACAATAAAATGACAAAAAACTGCAATCTAATGACAAAGATGTAATTATTATATAAGACAATTATTAGATACAAAAATAAAAATGTATTACAGGTCACTAAGGATCCTTCACAAATAAAAAGAAGCGAAACGCGCATGGCACAATACAGTCTTTCATTACACTAGCCAGCAGCCAATTGGCTTCTGGGATGTGATACATCAACTAGTGTATATTTTGGTGTGTAGAATCCGAAGATACCTTTCAAAATGTTCTAGCACGTACAATTTTTGAGTTTTAAGGGTTTTTTATTTTTCGTATTCAGTATTTCGCTTTTTGCTGTTTTTCTGTTTTAATGTTTAGTTGAGTGTTTTTGATTTGCAGAGAAGAGCTAGAAGATCTACAAATCGTCAGTAAATATAGTGCAAACTTCTTGTGTTCAAAACTTACACTAAGAAAAATGGCAATTAGTACACTACTGGCCATTAAAATTGCTACACCAAGAAGAAATGCAGATAATAAACGGGTATTCATTGCACAAATATATTAGACTAGAACTGACATGTGATTACATTTTCACCCAATTTGGGTGCATAGATCCTGAGAAATCAGTACCCAGAACAACACACTCTGGCGTATTAACGGCCTTGATATGCCTGGGCATTGATCCAAACAGAGCTTGGGTGGCGTGTACAGGTACAGCTACCCATGCAGCTTCAACACGATACCACAGTTCATTAAGAGTAGTGACTGGCGTATTATGACACGCCAGTTGCTCGCCCACCATTGACCAGACGTTTTCAATTGGTGAGAGATCTGGAGAATGTGCTGGCCAGGGCAGCACTCGGACATTTTCTGTATCCAGGAAGGTCCGTACAGGACCTGAAACATGCGGTCGTGCATTATCCTGCTGAAATGTAGGGTTTCGCAGGGATCGAATGAAGGGTAGAGCCAAGGGTCGTAATACATCTGAAATGTAACGTCCACAATTCAAAGTGCCGTCAATGCGAACAAGAGGTGACCGAGACGTGTTACCAATGGCCCCCCGTACCATCACGCCGGGTGATGCGCCAGTATGGCGATGACGAATACACGCTTCCAATATGCGTTCACCGCGATGTCGCCAATCACGGATGCTGTAAACAGAACCTGGATTTATCCGAAAAAATGACGTCTTGCCATTTATGCACCCAGGTTCGTCGTTGAGTACACCATCGCAGACGCTCCTGTCTGTGATGCAGCGTCAATGGTAACCGCAGCCATGGTCTCCGAGCTGATAGTCCCTGCTGCCTGCAAACGTTGTCGAACTGTTCATACAGATGGTTGTTGTGTTGTAAACGTCCCCATCTGTTGACTCAGGGATCGAGACGTCGCTGCACGATCCGTTACAGCCATGCGGATAAGATGCCTATCATCTCGACTGCTAGTGATACGAGGCCGTTGGGGTCCAGCACGGCGTTCCGTATTACCCTCCTGAACCCACCGATTCCATATTCTGCTAACAGTCGTTGGATCTCGACCAACGCGAGCAGCAATGTCGCGATACGATAAACCGCAATCGCGATAGGCCACAATCCGACCTTTATCAAAGACGGAAACGTGATGGTACGCGTTTCTCTTCCTTACACAAGACATCATAACAACGTTTCACCAGGCAACGCCGGTCAACTGCTGTTTGTGTATGAGAAATCGATTGAAAACTTTACTCATGTCAGCACGTTGTAGGTGTCGCCACCGGCGCGAAACTTCTATGAATGTTCTGAAAAGCTAATCATTTGCATATCACCGCATCCTCTTCCTGTCGGTTAATTTTCGCGTCTGTAGCACGTTATCTTCCTGCTATAGCAATTTTAATGTCCAGTAGGTAAATCTCGTTGTCTAAACCACCCCGACAACTTTTGTTATGTGTGTGGGAAATACACTCCAAAAGCCCAAAGAAAACCAGTCACTGATTAGGTTAAGAAGGAATACAAATTGTATTTTGATTGTCTTGCCGGTAACCAAGATAAAGATTTTGCACGTCGTATTACCTGCATAACCTGTACTACAACCTTAACCGAGTGGTTGAAAGGAAAACGTTGAGCTATGCCATTCGCTGTTCCGATGGTGTGATGTGAGCCTAAAGACCATTATTCACACTGTTAATTCTGTCTTACGATTATTTCGGGAGATAAAGTATCCAAATGTATCTTCAGTGCATTTGCCTGTGCCCAGTTATGAGGCGTTGTCTGTTCCTGCCTGTAACTTGAAAGCCACGGAACAAGACACCATGTCAAGTGAATCAGAAAGTATTGAACATATAGAAGAGTACTGCCGTGAAAATCATGACACTTTGCCTCAGCTCTTTAGCCAAAAGGAATTGAACGATTTGCTTCGCGATCTACAACTTTCGAAACTTCAAGCTGAGCTCTTGGGGTCGAGAATGCAACAACGGAACATTCTAGCTCCATTGACAAAAATTTCCTGTTTCAGATCAGGAGATGCTTTCTTCGCTCTATATTTCTATATACAGAATTCACTGTGTGTATGTAGAGATGACAATGGTCTGAGGATGCAATTAGGTGTACATCATAATCCACAGTAGTGGCGACTATTTATTGACTCCAGTAAAACCAGATTGAAAGCAGTACTACTGCATAATGGCAGTGCAATTCCGTCGGTACCTTTGGCTTACACAGTAGACACGAAAGAAACTTATGAAACTATGGCTTTGCTGCTAGAGGCAATCAAATATAAGCTTCATGAATGGCAGCTTTGCTGTGATTTAAAAGTTGTTGCACTCCTTACAGGTTTACAGGCTGGATTCACGAAATACTGCTGCTTTTTTTGCCTTTGGGACAGCCTCGGCACCAAGAGCCACTATACAGTCACGGGATGGACTATAAGGAAGTCATATGTTCCTGGAAACGTAAATTTGAACAATACCCCATTGGTTGAGCCCGATAAAAACATTATGCCTCCGCTTCATATCAAGTTGGTTGGGCCTTATCAAGAACTTTGTAAAAGGTCTGGATAAAGAAGGTGAGGCCTTCAGTCACTTAAAAGAAAAGTTTCCCACATTAAGTGAGGCAAAGCTGAAAGAGGGTATATTTGCTGGGCCACAAATAAGAAAACTGCTGAAAGATCCAACCTTTGATACCAAATTCTCAGATATCCAATTTGCTGCTTGGTCTTCTTTTAAAGCAACTGTGGAGGGCTTTTTGGGTAACAGAAAATCCAAAAACTATGTTGCTGTTGTGGATGACCTGTTGGACAACTATAAGAACATAGGGTATAGAAGGTCGCTTACAATTCACTTATTACATTTTCACCTTGATTTCTTCCCGGAAAATTTGGAAGCCGTAAGCGATGCTGAACGCTTTCACCAAGACAATCTTAGAATGAAAAGCCGTTACCAAGATCATTGGAACCCTTCGATGATGGGTTACTACTGCTGGGGCCTTGTTAGGGAGAGTGATGAAACGGCAAACAAAAGAAGAACTCTGTCATCGCATTTTTCAAAAACCAAAGATTTTTAAAGATGAAAATATCTTCTGAACTAATTTGGACATTTTATTGGCATCACGCCCATATATACATACAAAATAGTATTGATTTAAAACTCTCTGAATGTGTATTTTTGTTTGACTTAATTGTGTCAATTTTCGCTATTACCATTTGTTATTCTGCTGTGTATCTAGAAAATGCGACATCATAGAGAAAAACTGGTTTTACCAGTGTATTTAGCACCCCAAAATTAGGTAAATCCACCCTTTTACAAACCAGATGCAGAAAAAAAGTTTAAATTTAGCTAGTGTTATTTGCGTTAGGCCAACCACTACCCGAAACACAGGAGCAACTAAGGAACGAACGACAGAGAACATTATTAGAAGGATAGAGAGCAAATACAGAAAATTTTGAGGAGAAGGGGGTGAGGGGGGGGACTAAAGATGCGCGAGCTTCCTATGTGCAGCTATCAAACAATCCTTGTCTTTGTTATAGGTTTCGTTTCTGGTGAATGGATAGTCTTGCGCTTCCTACAGCTCCACAACATCTAAACTATTAGGTTTGTTGTAACATGATGTCCGTCTCGGATCACGTCGATGTGAAAGGAATGCTTTCTTTTTTGCTCCAAAGCGCGACGATAGTAGTTAAGGTTTAATTATCACCTAGTTAAAATGAAGCTGCGACAGTGGTATATGGTGGTGGCTAGAATCTTTCTCTACACATTCTTTAATGTGACACAATTTTACGACGCGTGGAGTAACAGAGACCTTTGTTGTAGAGTTCACCAGTTTGTCTGTTCAACGAAAGTTCCACCTTGAAAATAGTCTCGTCGTCATCATGAAAATGTATACCACGCACTAGTTTCTTTATCGGAGGAAAGAAGGAGTAGTCATTGGGTATTACGCCAGAAGAGAACGGCGGCGAGACAAAATGTGATAGCCCAAAGAAGCAACACTTCTGACTGTGTGCTGTACAGAATCAGTGAAAGTGTTGTCGAAGAGAAGAAAACAATCTCTAGGACATCTTCTCGCGAAGCTTGGTCTTGGGAGCATCGTGTACTCTTGTCAGGAGAGTTCAGTAGTACGCTCCTGTGATGGTTTGTCCTTTACGAGCACAATACACTATGTGATCAAAAGTATCCGAACATCTTGCTGAAAATGACTTACAAGTTCGTGGCTCCCTCCATCGGTAATGCTGGAATTCAATATGGTGTTGGTCCACCCTTAGCCTTGATGGAAGCTCCCACTCTCGCAGGCATACATTGTCAGGTGCCGGAAGGTTTCTTGGGGAAAGGCCGCCCATTCTTCGCGGATGCTGCAATGAGAAGAGGTATCGATGTCGGTCGGTGAGGCCTGGCACGAAGTCGGTGATCTAAAATATCCCTAAGGTGTTCTGTACGCTTCCGGTCAGGACTCTGTGCAGCCAGTCCATTACTTTCATGGTGTGTAACCACTCCGCCACAGGCCGTGCATTATGAACAGGTGCTCGATCGTGTTGAAAGATGCAGTCACCATCCCCGAATTGCTCTTCAATACTGGGTAGAATGAAGGTGCTTAAAACATCAATGTGCACCTGTGCTGTGATGGTGCTATGCAAAACAACAAGGGGTGCAAGCCCCTTCCATGAAAAACGTGACCACACCATAACACCACCGCTGGCATATGACGTTCACCGGGCATTCGCCATACCCACATCCTGCCATCGGGTCGCCACATTGTGTACCGTGACTCGTCTCTCCACACAACGTTTTTCCACTGTTCAATCGTCCAATGTTTACGCTCCTTATACGAAGGGAGACGTCGTTCGACATTTACCGGCGTGATGTGTGGCTTATGAGCAGCCGCTCGACCATTAAATCTAAGTTTTCTCACCTCCCGCCTACCTGTCGTAGTACTTGTAGTGGATTCTGATGCAGTTTGGAATACCTGTGTGATGGTCTGGATAGATGTCTGCCTATTACACATTATGACCTTCTTCAATGGTTGGAGGTCTCTGTCTGTCAACAGTTGGCCTGTACGCTTTTGTACTGTACGTATCCCTTCACGTTTCCACTTCACAATCACATCGGAAGCAGTGGACCTAGGGATGTTTAAGAGTGTGGAAATCTCGCGCACGGACGTATGACACAAGTGACACCCAATAGCCTGACCACGTTCGAAGACCGTGAGTTACGCGGAGAGCCCCATTCTGCTCTCTCATGATGTTTAACGACTACTTAGGTCGCTGATATGAAGTGCCTGGCAGTAGACGACAGCACAATGCACCTAATATGAAAAAAATGTATGTTTCTGGGGGTGTCCGAATACTTTTGACTACATACTGTATTTAGCGCACACTGTGGTAGCGCCAGAATACATTCAGCGTTACCTTGGCAGATGATAGTGGCTTTTCTTTTCACTTTTTGGATGGTGGTGAATACACGTGCTTTGCTTTCCTGCCTCTGAACCATAACTGCAACATTACCGTTGCTGCCTCGGTTCAAAGAGTTTTCTAAATGCGGGTGAGCAGTCGCGAAAGCTAGAGAGTGGTGACCTTTGTCACGTTTAAAATGTCTAGATTTACATCTATACTCCGCAATCAACTTTATGGTGCTGCAAGGCGGTGGGTACTTCTGATATCCCTCTCCCCCCCCCTTTCCTATCCATTCGCCGGCGGAGTGGCCGAGCGGTTCTAGGCGCTGCAGTCTGGAGCCGAGCGACCGCTCCGGTCGCAGTTTCGAATCCTGCCTCGGGAATCGGTGTGTGTGATGTCCTTCGGTTAGTTAGGTTTAATTAGTTCCGAGTTCTAGGCGACTGATGACCTCAGAAGTTATGTCGCATAGTGCTCAGAGCCATTTGAACCTATCCATTCAAGAACGACACAGAGGAAAAATGGCTCTCGGTAAAGCTCCGTAAGACACCTAAATTCTCTGATTTTCTCGTAGTGATCATTTCGCGACACTTACGTGGGGGAAGGATTTATATTGCCTGATTCTTCTTGGAACGTAAGCTCAGATAGAACGAGTGTTTCATAAGCCAGTTCTTTCGTGGATGAAACAGATTTCTTCAAGTGTCACCCGATGAGTCTCAAGCTGTAGTCTGCTTTTTCTGCTGCAATGGCTCACAGTAAAGTGAAGCACACAGACGGCATAGTCGGATGTCAATGTCATTTCGTACAAGTACATACCTTCGGCAAGTACGAGAGCTGTTCAATAAAGAATGATCATAATTTTTTTATCGTCATAATTTCTCACGCCAAAATTTAATCTTATGATATTCTGTTAATGTGCAACAAACATGCCATAGTAGTTTCATTGTTGGGACTCCAGGTTCCCGTCTGTGAGAGGTAGGCAAGTCAGACATGTTCAGTATCGCCTACCGCTGCAGTAGATGTAACACGCGAGGCTTTAAAATTCTGCTTTCATCTCAACAAATCTTCAGCTGAGGCCTATACAATGTTACAGGAGACCTATGGAGAGTCTGTTCTTCCCTACAGCACAACTCGATGGTGGTTTAAAACGTTTAAAGAGGGGAGACAATCAATTTCAAAGGAAGGTGGACCCGGTGCTCCACTTACTGCTCTTACGGAAGAAAACCTCAACACTGCTGCTGTCATTGTAAGAGAGGATCGACGATATACTCTGATATACTGAACATTTCACTGGGTGCCACCCACGCGTTGGTGACAGAAAAATTACGCATGACACGTGTTTGTGTTGATTCCCGAACAAAAGGACATTCGCGTGCAGGTCTAGATGCAGTTAAAGTTGATGTGAGAGGAAGATCCGGAATTTCTTTCGAATGTAATTACTGATGATGAAACTTGGCTACGTCGTTTTGATCCTGAGAGCAAACAGCAAATGTCAGTGTGGAAATCTCTTTCATCACCAACCCCAAAAAAGCAAAAGTGGTTGCTTGAGCTGGGATGGTTTCTTTGATGTTCATAGAATGATTTATCAGCATGTTGTACCTGCACGCACATAGGTATCTGGACAATACTACAGGGATATCCTGAAAACACTGCAAGTCCATATCAGGCACAAAAGACCACATTTCCGTGAAGCAGGCTGGATGCTGCTCCACGATAATGCGCTGCCGCATATTGCCAATGTTGTCGCTGAATACCTTGCAAAAATCAACGTGAAGTGCATCCCCCACCCTCCCAATAGTCCGGATTTATCCCCATGTGACTTTTTTTTTATTCCCTAACGTGAAGAAACGCCTTCGTGTGAGGCATTATCAATCATAAGAAGCAGTGTTGAAGGCCCCGGAGGCGATTTTCAAGGACCTGTCAAAAAATGATTTCCAGCATCTATTTGAAGACTGGCAGAAACACTGGGATAAGTACATCGCATTCATGGGAGACTACTTTGAGAAGGACCATCAATTCTTTATTGAACAGCCCTCGTATATAAACAATGAGAGTTGCACTCCCCGTCATCGGTAAAATGGCTAAGAGGGCGCGTTAGTCGTTTTCGTTTTGTTACCAGGCCTGGCAGGGTGTACAAACGGAGTGAATATCGCCAGATGTTGAATGATCACTTTAAAGGACTCGGAGACACCACGTAATTCCTATACAGCACCTGACAGAATTTGAAAGCGAGGCTCATTCTGGGTCTCCATCTGGCCAACTGGTCGTATTGTACAACATCCCGACTTGTGAAGCATTCGGATGTGACAGTGGCCCGATGTTGAACTTCATGGAAACATGAGGGCAGGCATAATTGTCGTCAAGGGAGGATCGTCATACTGTGCACCAATCACTTCGTAATTCACTCACCTCCCTGCCTGTCATCCAAGCACAAGTAACAGAATCCCTGTAAAGTACTAAGTCATCCTGCACGAAGTGTCTCTATGAACGAACTGCGTGATGTTGATGTACTCCCATGGCTAACAGGATCCGCACATCTGTATCCGATGCAACACATGTGAAATCAGCTCACAAGTCATTCAATGCCAGTGCAAGTACCTAGGATACAACAGTTGTGGTCCAGTTGGCCACAGGAGCGGGTACAACGGCTTTGGCACCCTTCCCAACCAAATTAATTCATGAAACTAGGTCAGAGGGTGTGCAACGGCATATGGTTAAGTAGTCACATACTGCCATGGTCTTTGTAAATTTGACTGGAATTTGCAATCAGTGGAAGAACATCATCTACCTTGTCAATCCATGAAGTTTCAGTTCGTTTTCTCATCCTATACTGGGTGTTTTATTTCTTTCGTCGTTCCGTGCATTTGTTTCATGTGGTATTCCACTTTTAGGTCGCACCACATAGTCGCCCCGAAGTACTTTATTGTAGTTATTGTAGTCAGTGATTGGTCGCCAGTAATGTAATCAGATAGACGCGGTTCCCATCTCCTAGCTATGTTGCAGTACGGTGCATTTATTTACGTTCAGGGTCAACTGTCAGCCCCTTCACCAGCCGTAGATCCTCTGCAAATATTCTTCCGTTTCGTCACAGATTTCTGGTTTTGCAACTTTCGTGTAGACAACAGCATCGTCGGCGAACATCCCTACCGAGACAACGACTTTACCGTACACACTAAATCATTAATTTAAGTTGTAAGTAGAAAACAATAGCTGCCTTATAAACTCCCTTGGAGTACTCCAGGAATTACCTTTACATTTTGAAACACTTATGGGGTTTCTCTTTAACTACAAACAGCAGTTGGTTGCGTTTGGCGATTGTGCACAACGAAAATGCCGTCACGATGAGAACAGCAACTTACGTATACAACAGGTTATACTTTTTATTTGTAGGACGCCCAGCTACGGAAACGGTGCAGGACAAATAAGAGGTCTTCAAATAAAAGTCTAACGCTTTATTATTTGCTCTTAGTGCTGCACACACTTCACATAAAACTGACAAAGAGCAAAGTTCTCTAAAACAGCAAAATAAATTACACAAAACGACGCTACTGTGTATGTGTTATTATTGGACTGCTGGTTGGCTGTATGCTGGTTCTTTATATATTGTTAATTTATATTTAACCTGTGTGACCATCTCCCCTCGTTACCTTAGAGAATTGTACCCGACTTTGCGTCATGGCTGCTAATATACCAGGCACATAAGGAATGGTATCTATATTTTTGACCCTTATTTGAATAACCTGATAAACAAACTAATTATTTCTGAAATGTGCGCAACGGAAACTGGTGCGAGTTTCTCTAAGATAACGCGTTCTGGGGTGGTTGAACTCAAAGCCGTCCTATAGCAGCTGGTAGCCTATCTAAATTCACATTTCAGATTATTTCTGTCTTTCATTAACTTTAGAAAATCGGACTGAATAAGATACATCCTACCCATTTCATGTGTCAGGTGTCTGGAGGAATATTTCTTAAGTGAAATGCTGACTCTCATTTACTAGATTTATTTTCTATTTTGATGAAAACTTTAGAAGCCGACACATTACAATTTTTCTTTAGTTACAAAACTTCAGCGTTACCTCTCATGGGTCGGACAAAGACAAAACTAAAACGCTACACGAATAATTTCATATATGACACATAATTTCATAATAACACAAAAAATATATGTCACATAATTTCATAATAACAAAAAAATACATAAGTGGGCCACACCATCTTTAGCGGGAAAATCGTCATTCATTCTTTATGTGGTGTCACCGCCAGACACCACACTTGCTAGGTGGTAGCTTTTAAATCAGCCGCGGTCCGCTAGTATACGTCGGACCCGCGTGTCGCCACTATCAGTGATTGCAGGCCGAGCGCCGCCACACGGCAGGTCTAGAGAGACTTACTGGCACTCGCCCCAGTTGTACAGCCGACGTAGCTAGCGACAGACACTGACGAAGACTCTCTCATTTGCCGAGAAGGTAGTTAGCATAGCCTTCAGCTAAGTCAATTGCTACGACCTAGCAAGGCGCCATCACCAAGTTATATTGAAATGATAATACTGTATCAACAAGACCAATGTTCCCCAATTGTGGATTAAAGTTAAGTATTCCAGCAGCTACGTACTTTTCTTTATAGCATTCATTACGTATCCTGTTTCAGACCTCACGCCATCCTGCGTGAGCTTATAGCGTGCATTTCGGCTTCCTCAAACAATACGGTGTTGGCACTTCTGCCGACACTTCACTTTAAGACTCACTTATCGTCATGCATGAATTACACCACTGGAAATTTAAGGTAGGCCACTGCTGAAGGCAGATAACCTCTATCACAGAAAAGATTCTGGGCAAAAATGATGTACTATTGGCGCCAAAATGAAGTGCGAACTGAACTCACAAAGAAAGTACCAAAAATAATTGAATTTCGCGACAGAAATTTCTCGATCTACCATGCGATACGCAATCTGAACTCATTGAGCTAAAAGTGAAGCTTATAACTCGGGAAATAGCTGCATGAAGTGATGGTTCCTGTTGCAAGCTCACTACCACAAAGCAAAATTCCACAAACACATTTCAGAGAAAACTATTGCAAATAAATTAAAACCGTAACCTGTATCGATGAAAGTATGTTGAATGCGTGCTATGAGCGTACCCTGTCGTGAATTTTTAGCCATATTACCTCATTTCTATCTCACCAAATCTGCGAGCTGCTGTGCTCCCGCGTCCGGTCAGTCTCATGGCTGGCCCCACAGTGCTCTCCAAGCTCCAAAATCCGACCAAAGTTCCTATTCAAAAACGCGGTGGTGGGGAGACTCACGTCACCCCCGCGCCAACTTTGTAACCTACCCTCGTGCCTGTTTTCATATTCGCTTGCTGCTCTGGCCTACCTGCCGTTATTCTTGTAATGTTGGCATTGACTGCTATTCCCTTAAACTGTTCCCTTTGGTCCATGCTCCCGCTACATTTGACTTCCATTCATACCCATGCACACTCATACAGGATGGAACAAGGAGTATACATATAAACGGCGTGTGACCTCTTTGTGAAATGATGAAAAGAAATAAACAAATGCGTCAAATATTCCTTTCACCCAGCGAAGTATTGAAGATGCTAGCAATCAAAGATAAACTTATATCTCGATATAGGAAACATAATTACTTCCTATTGTAACCTGAGGCAAATTAAAAGTAACGCCTCAGTGTGTTTAGGGGAGGGCGGGGCGGGAAGAGGAGGATTACCAAATTATATGGATGACTGTATAGAGAAAACGCATCAAAATTTTTCTCATCTGAGCACCTAGCAAATTCCAGGTTATCAAGATGAAACAGAGCAAAAATTATAATCAAATACAACATGTAAGTTGCGAGCTGCTCAGAACATCGACCACGCTATTGTACTTGCAACAACTACTATGAAACCTCCCCTTAGAAAAATTTATGAATTACTGTGCTGGTAAACCCCTTACGTTATCTGATTTTCAAACAGCTGACAAGGGAACCTCCCTATCGCACCCCCCTCAGATTTAGTTATAAATTGGCACAGTGGATAGGCCTTGAAAAACTGAACACAGATCAATTGAGAAAACAGGAAGAAGTTGTGTGGGACTATGAAAAAATAAGCAAAATATACAAACTGAGTAGTTCATGGGAAGATAGGCAATATTAAGGATAATGGGAACGCAGGAGCGCCGTGGTCTCGTGGTAACGTGAGCAGCTGCGGAACGAAAGGTCCTACGTTCAAATTTTCCATCGAGTGAAATGTTTAATTTTTTATTTTCAGTTTATGTGACAAACTCTTATGTTTTCATCACTTTTTTGGGAGTGATTATCACATCCACAAGAAAACCTAAATCGGGCAAGGTAGAAGAATCTTTTTATCCATTCGAAAAGTGTACAAGTTAGGTGGGTCGACAACATATTCCTGTCATGTGACGCACATGCCGTCACCAGTGTCGTATAGAATATATCAGATGTGTTTTCCTGTGGAGGAATCGGATGACCTATGACCTTGCGATCGAATGTTTTCGGTTCCCATTGGAGAGGCACGTCCTTTCGTCTACTAATCGCACGGTTTTGCGATGCGGTCGCAAAACACAGACACTAAACTTATTACAGTGAACAGAGACGGCAATGAACGAACGGACAGATAATAACTATGCAAAAATAAAGAAAATAAATTTTCACTCGAGGGAAGACTTGAACCAAGGACCTCTCGTTCTGCAGCTGCTCACGCTACCACGGGACCACGGCGCTCCTGAGTTCACATGTCCATGATGTTGCCTATGTGGCCCATGGACTACTCAGTTTGTATATTTTGCTTATTTTTCACAGTTCCACACAATTTCTTCCTGTTTTCTCAATTGATCTGTGTTCAGTTTATCAAGGCCTATCCACTGTGCCAACTTATAACTAAATCTGTGGGGGGTGCGATGGGGAGGTTCCCTTGTGAGCAAAACTGAACGTACTCAGACATTTCTCTCTTTACTTATTCTGATCAACACTAAAGTGACACACAACTTTTTTAGCGCAACGCAATCCGACTTTCAATAATCCCTACAAAAGAATAGCCCTGACTAACAATAACCTATACCTTTCATGAATCACTTACCTCACAAAAATCTTCGTTACTCGAACTACTGCAATACAGCGAGCGCCAATACTGCCAGCTAAATAAAAGTTTCTAACTACTGAAGGCACTAATTACTGATGGGCATAATTAGCAAATGAAAGACTTTGATAGAGAACAAACAATGTATTTACCTTAATAATGTTCAAAAGTCATCATATATATGTTCATGATACCCAGTATTACAAATTTACTCTTTCTGGTGGACACACGTTCAGAACGTCCGCTCTCAAAACTCCGCCATCTCTCTCCCCACATCCACCATTGCTGGCGGCTCACCTCCAACTGCGCAACGCTACGTGCTGTTCACATCCAACTGCCCAACACTACAATAGCAAATATTCCAACAATGCCAACGAGCCACAGACTGCACACAGCACAGCTAGTGATTTTCATACAGAGCGCTACGTGACGTTACCAACATAAAAAACCTAAACAGCCCAGCCTACTTACACTACGTTTCTCCCAAAATGAGCTAGGGTGCGCCGATCAGTACCAGATGGTGGCTGGGAGACAGTAGCCCGGGAACTTCCTTCTGTACCCTCAGTTCCCAACTTTCCATAAAAAAAGTCCAGATGGAAGGGACAACTCCATGCTATTGCCAATGTGATGAACCAAAACATCGCTTATTTCACGAAAAGAAATGGTCACGCAGCAAAAACTTCCCACTTTTGCCGACGAAATGCACAGACAAGAGTTTGCGACTGACCTGGAGCGTGTCCGTTGGCCACTACTACCTGAAAACGATATCAATTACTTTTTGTTAGTTTTCTTGCTGAGCCCCAGTTTAGTCAATCTGTTACACAAGGAAGAAAAAATACACATCGCTGTGGGTGGTAACATGCGCTAATCTACAGCAATAATTATATTGGCCGCAATAGGTTTATGTATATATACGAAAAAAAATCTATCTGGAAGATAGATTTGTACACCCTAAACAGACAGCAACACTAGACTTCATCGGTAGATGACAACGTCAAACACGTTTTATTTGTCCTACCACAGCCCATGTTGTGATAAAATAGTTTAGGTTTTCGTATGTGTCAAAATATCGGGTTAACTCGTGCCGTCAGCCGCTGTGGCCGAGCAGTTCTAGGCACTTCAGTCTGGAACCGCGCGAGAGCTACGGTCGCAGGTTCGAATCCGGCCTCGGACATGGGCGTGTATGATGTCTTTAGGTTAGTTAGCTTTAAGTAGTTCCAAGTTCTAGGGGACTGATGACCTCAGATGTTAAGTCCCATAGTGCTCGGAGTCATTTTAACCATTTGAAATCTGTGCCTTTGCCTTGATAAACAGCTAAATTTAAGAAACCTGGGGATTGCAAAATTTACTGCAGCTCTTGCTATGGTGCTTATGTCGGCTAGACCAGCAGAGATTTCGGGGCCAGTTAAAGACAACATCTACAGAGTGTTTCAACTGCTCGCACCTGTGGGTTTTATGCTAACCACAATGCCTTCAAATACTACACACGTGGTTTCCATATTTTCTCGCTCGCTACACTCAATCTACCGGTATTACTCCCGCAGATAAAATGAGGAAGGTCTTTTTGTAGGAAATTTGATGTAGTTAAGTTTTTTACTGAGAAACGTTTTCGCTGAACACCACAGTTTGAGTTTGAAGGTCACTTTTGTACGGTTATCTGGAATAATTCGAAAACTACAGCTTCTAGAGAAAAAGTATCCCAGGAAAAAGTTGAACTACATTAAATTTCCCTCAAAAAGGCTATGTTCATTTTTTGCTGTAGGACCAACAGTTCTCCCATAGCGGCACAGCGGCCGAGAGAATATGAAAATACTGCACGTGGTGTTTGAAGCGTGGCGGGTTGCATAAAGCACAGTGTTAGGGGTAGCTGAAATACCTTGTTTACGGGTAAGAAACATTCGCCCACTCGGACTTCGCAGGGCGATTCCTCACATGCAAGCAACACACATAAAGCAAAACAAAAATATGTTTTACAAAGTTTCGACCTACGCATATTTCAAAAATGGTTCAAATGGCTCTGAGCACTGTGCGACTTAACTTCTGAGGTCGTCAGTCCACTAGAACTGAGAACTACTTAAACCGAACTAACCTAAGGACATCACACACATCCATGCCCAAGGCAGGATTCGAACCTGCGACCGTAGCGGTTTTAGACTGAAGCACCCCTAGAACCGCTCGGCCACACCAGCCGGCTTCAACCAATCACTCTGCACTTATTAACGTGCAAATAGGCTGCAGTCGACATGTTTTTAATGAGTTAGTGATATTAAAATAATTACTTTCTGTTGATGCCCTCGATACGCCGCCTACTCCTTTCGTAAATGTACGTTTGTGCTATTTTCTTGCTGCACGGGCGGCTTCCAGGCCCCGCTGCTTAATCCCACTATGAGTTCGCGTGCTAGGCTTTTCATTTGACGCATTTTTCTTTATGTTTTATGTGTATTATTACTCTAATACCTAACCGGTTCCTTCATTCATTTCTGGTGCCCTCATTCTGTTATGCTTTACTTATTCATGGCTAATACATCTTAATAGTTATTGTATTCTTATTCCAGCAATTGCCAGCTACTCCCTAGGCACCCGTTCCGTACAATACGCTGTATGACATTTATATTGAAAATTGCAAGCACCCTCTGTTCCTTATCTTTCTTTGAGCTGTTTTGATGCCAGAACCTATCTGGGTCACATCTATTCTGAGACAGTTTGCATTACTTTAGACTATAAATATATTTCTCTATGCTTAGCCACTATACAACGTGAGGCTTTTGTAACCGTGCCGTCCCTAGAGGCAAGTTCAAACGCCCCGCGACTGTACTAGGACAGTTGATATTTTTAAAAATATCGGGAGTCTGGTATATCGATATTTAAAGATATCATGTATCTATGTATCTAAAAGGTAGCTCGATAACGATACATCGATTGAAAATATCTCGACAAATCGACCTATAAAAATATAGGCTGAACATCGTATATGTACTGACAGTTTTACACCTATATATTTAAGTATTGATTTATTATTAGATATTCTGTATATCAAAAAGCTACCAGCCAGCCTATCGCCCTTAGAGGAAGAACTGAAAGAAACCGATGCGTGTTCACGCTTAGTGATAACCACTACGCTAATAACGGTAACTGCACGTAGGCGGCACAATGAAATGTGTCTGGTGGGACCGTCGTTGGGTTTAGTCACTTATCGAATGTGAACGGAATACTTCATGTCGAATTCTCTGTTTTTTGTTTTTTTTTTTTCATTTCTGTCAACGCCAGTGACCTAGCAGATGTAGTGGGAAAACTGCAAATTGAAGTTAAACGTTGCAGTTTCTGTTGGTAGCGCCGAGTGCCGATTACGTCAGCATTTCCCCTCGACCCCTCACACGTCTCCCCCCACTGCAAAGACCAGTTGCATGGGGGCTTAATTATTAAATTTGAAAATCATTTTTAATTTTGGTGGCTGTAAGTCCGATTACGCTGTGTCGTAAACGGTTGGCCCTGACTAGTTTTAGTACGCAATCTGACTGCATAGAACAACAACAAAGAATGAAATGAAAATTTCCTGTTAACACAATTAATTAATTAAGTCCCCAGCAACTATAAAACCTACGAAACCAAAGCACAAGTGTAATTGTTCTGTGTGTGGGAGTGTGACTCAACGTACACATCTGGCACGGTTCTTCTTCAACAAGACAAGAAATTTCAAATACCATTTATACTGACGTGATAGAAAAAAATTAGAAATACTATAATTGCCCAAGAAACCCAGAATTACACTCTAATACAAGAACACACGCCAGATGCTTTGTTGACTGAACCTGTAATGACGCATTATTCAGGACACTAAAATAATGAGAGAGAAAAGAATTTTTTTTTCTTTTTACCTTCGTTTATATTGATAAAAAGCACTCTAAACATTACAACCTCTCCACACCGACTCGCCACTACGACATCTCAGCAAGCACTTACTACCACGAGTTCTCAACAAGCACTCACTACTACGAGTTCTCCCCAAGCACTTTTCACTAGCACATCTCAACAAGCACTGACTACTACGAGTTCTCCCCAAGCACTGCCAGTGGAGGCGGCTGAATAATACTCTTTGGCGCAATCTCTGGCGCTGTGGCTCAGTGTAGCCACCTTTCATATGCCCCTCCTCCACGGGCCAGAATTTGATGGTATTTTTGCCAGCATTGGTGGTGAAAATACCACCAAATTCGTCCACAAAAATACAGACAAAAATAAAAGATAATATTAATACGTAACTATCACATAATTAGATAAAATTTTGGCTTTGCACTGACCTTTCAATAACCTAATATATAAAATACAGTAGGCAATACAAATTCTTTCATACATGTGACTTTACATAATAGTTTACACAATACACAAAAAATCAGTTTATACAAATGTTCACATAAAATGATTTTAATGATTCAAAAAAAAAAAAAAACAAGTAGTTGATAGTTCCAGCAGTAGCACCCAGCTATGGTCAACAGGTGCAAATACCAACAAGTGACATCATTTTAGTAGAGGCAGTTCATCAGTGGCACCCAGCAATGTTGAACAGGTGCAGACAGCAACAAGTGACATTATTTCAGTAGAAGCAGTCCATCAGTGGCACCCAGTAATGTTGAGCAGGTGCAGACACCAACAAGTGACATTATCTCAGTAGAAGCAGTTAATCAGTGGCACCTAGCAATGTTGAACAGGTGCAGACAGCAACAAGTGACATCACTCAGCAGAAACAGTTCCATTAGTGGCACCCAGCATTGTTGAACAGGTGCAGACACCAACAAGTGACATCATTTCAGTAGAAGCAGTCCATTAGTGGCACCCAGCAAAGTTGAGCAGGTGCAGACAGCAACAAGTGACATTATTTCAGTAGAAGCAGTTCCATCTGTGGCACCCAGCAATGTTGAGGAGGTGCAGACACCAACAAGCGACATTATTTCAGTAGAATCAGTCCATCAGTGGCACCCAGTAATGTCGAGCAGGTGCAGACAGCAACAAGTGACAACATTTCAGTAGAAGCAGTCCATCAGTGGCACCCAGCAATGTTGAACAGGTGCAGAAACCAACAAGTGACATTATTTCAGTACAAGCAGTCCATCAGTGGCACCCAGCAATGTTGAGCAGGTGCAGACAGCAGTCCATAATATTCACTATCACTAATCACACTGTTCATCAGAGTTTATAAGCAGAAATTACACATGTCCTAGTGGCACCAATCATGTAGAAAAAGTACAAGTAACAGTCCATAATATTCACTATCACTGATCACACTGTTCATCAGAGTTTATAAGCAGAAACTAAACATGTCCTAGTTGCACCAATCATGTAGGAAATGTACAAGTAACAGTCCATAATATTTACTATCACTGATCACACAGTTCATCAGCAGAAATTAAACATTTCTAAGTGTCACACATCAATGTTGAACAAGTGCAGGTAACAGTTCATAATATTCACCATCACTAATCAGACAGTTCAGGCATGAACAATAGTTTGAATCCACATACAAATGCTTTTACACTAAACATACAAATCATAACAAACACACAAATGATGTCAGATAATTGTCATATTAACTATTACAAATACACAAATATCAGTAAACCTATAATATTTATGGGTGTCAGTGCAAGCCACTACAAACAAATAAAATAATATTTAGGAGATAGGTGGGTAGGATTAGGAAAGGAAAACACACAAAACACACTCACTCATCTTTCATCCACATTAAGTACTACTGTGTAATTGAATAGTGTTAACTGTGTAAATGCAATTCTGTCAAAATTTCATGTTCATCATGTGTATCAAGTAGTAGTGGCAGCAATGTATAACAGTCAATAATAGTTAAGTCAACGTCATAGTCATCATGTCAGGACCAATGTATGCCAAACCAAATCAAATGTACTGTTGCTGAACAACTGTCAGTGAGCCAAGATATGCAATTACTTCCTCTCTCCAAAACAAAAGTATATACTGCTTAGTGATTTAACAAGTGTGTGTATAGACTATCTTCCTTCTACTTGAGTGTTCTAGTCTGCTATCTTCATCCTCCTTGTTCCATATAGACCAACAAAAAAAAATATGCTCCTCACTTACTTTACCTCTTATACACCAAAACTCCAATAATCATCAGCTTCACATAATCTCAATACTTCAATAATACCTCTTACGTCGATACATATAAATCTTATCTTCAATATCATTTACCTTACCTCTTGTCCACCAAAACTCCATTAATCATCAACTTCATATAATCTCAATACCTCAATAATACCTCTTCAATACGTCGACACATATAAACCTTATTACCAATATCATTTCACTTCCATAACAACTCTTTCCTCTAGTCAGTCTCCTCGAACAAGTACAGATAAAATCCTAGGGCAAATTTCAGTTCATCATCCCATACAATCCGAAGACACAATGTCCACACACAACCTCTGTGTAATCCATCTGACCAAAATCTTCTACTCATTATGAATTATAAACAAAAGAAATGCATACATGACCTCTAACAGAATTAGTTCGAATAACTCTCAGTAATTAAGTACGATTACGGAGTGTGAATGATCATAATATTTCACAGCGTGTACACCACTTCAAGAATTATGGTAAACAGAAGCAAACATGTGGAGTATTTCTTGTGTCAAGTGTCACTTCCTATTTCAATTGCTCACGAAAAATGCAGTGTAATAACTGTCAATGGTCTAAACCTAGTTTTGGTATGTCATGTCGTTAGCTTCCTTCCTATTAGCATAAATTCATACAGCTTCCATAAAACCTCAGCTCATGTGACTTCTATGAAGTTTCTTGTACTAATGTCGTTCGTCGAATTATAGCAGTTCATTTTCTTATCTTAAAATATAAGGCACTGAGCGTAAGTAAAACATGCAATAGCGAGTAAATATACCAGTAGAGAATAGAATGTCAACAAGTGGATGCAGCACAATTCTTACAACGAGGCTCTCCCAAGCAAACAATCTATAATTAATACCATAATGTGACCTAAACTCTATGTTCGTACACTGTACATCAGCATTGCTATATTCTAAATTGAAGAGTAGTTATGACAACAAAACAGAAATGTGCAAATATGCAATACATAAGCAAGGCAGCAAATATGTTATCTAACATAATAAACAGGTCATTAGCATCATATCAGCATAAGCAAATAAATGTTCATATGTAATCTTAATAAGTAAACATGAAGGCGCAAGCAGATAAATCACAAAGTATAACTTACATACATAACCACATCAGCACAATTAATCGGGTGATAATTATAATTTAAATAAATAAGCACAGTAGACACATAATAAAAAAATATAACATCAGAGAGAAAGCATTGCAGCCACGCGATGCATAATATACACAAGTTACAACCCAGTTCATTAATAATCATTGTCAAAATCAGTTAACGTACGCAAGCACGTCGCTTCACAAGTAATATCATAGAACATGAAATTTAGCACAAAGTATGAATCACATAATCGCGAGCAGCAAATTACGTCTTAAGTACGTACCTAAGTGGAAATATGTTACCTGAAAAATAAACTCAATTAATAGTTACCTTTTTAGTTTATTAGTTTCTTCTTGGAAATTACATTCTTTCTGAAATTTTCTCGATAGCAAGTCCTCTTAACGTCGGAGACACACAGAATTTACCTGAAGTTCTTAAATATTTTATAGAACCGTATCCTGAAAAATACTGAATGTTAATAACATAATTCATCAAGTCACTATAGCTTTATACTGAGTTTAATCGGAGAAATTAAACTGTGTATTTGTTTACGGCTGTCAGTGCATTCGCACTGAGCGCTCGATCAGCTGTAGGCGCGTGACGTAGGAAGCAATTGTTTGCGGTCAACGACTGCCTTGTGCGGCGTGCAGACTTGACTGTTGCTTTGAGTATATGCCGCCGCCAAAACACAGCGCGGTATCCTTGTATTCTCTGCACGTTTACGTGTAGCTGTTAGTTTCTCTAAAGTATGTCATTCCACAAAAATTTTAACGTTTGATATATGATGTATTCCCTTAGAGCGTCGTGATTTAAGAGTTTCTACTTCAACAGTGTTATCATGTATAATTTTGCGAATTCTATATGGACCGTTATAAAGCAGAAAAAATTTACGACACAAGCCCTTTCCTTTGTGAGACAAACGATGAGACTTAATTAACACCTTTTGGCCAACTGAAAAAGTTTTTAAACGACCAGGACGTTTTGCTGATTTCTCTCTTCTAGCAGCCGCAGATGCAATATTTTGTAGAGCCAGGTTGACTTCAGATATGCGATTTGTCGGTGCTTTGTTTTTTAATATCAGTTTCGGCGGTAAAGAAGTTGAGTCATTAGGAAGTTCATACAGAATGTTTTGAAAAATATGAAGATACTGACCCCACATTCTGTGATTCTGATGACAATAAAGACGACACAATTCATTGATTTCCTTCATCCATCTCTCTGAAGCGTTAGATTGAGGGTGAAGAAGTGAAATGGAAATTGGTTTAATTTTACGACGCCGTAGAGTATGAAGCCAAATTTTAGAGCGAAACTGTGATCCATTATCTGATATAACCTTATCAACATGACCCACTTCTTTAAGAAAATGTTTGATGAAAGCATTAGAAACTGAACGAGCTGTTGCTTTGCGTAAAGGTGTAAAACACACATATTTTGATGTCAACTCCACTGCTACGAAAATGTACGCAAAACCATTAGTAGAACGAACCACTGGACCGCACAAATCAACTGCAGCCATCTCCTTTAATTTCGCTGGAATGATAGGAAACAACGGTGCTCTGTGAGAAATTGTTGGCGGCTTAGCCTTTTGACATAATTTGCATTTGGACAGAACAGATCGAATACGTTTTTCCATATTACTGAAGTAGCAATTTTCCCGTAATTTATGAAAGCATTTTCTGGGACCAAAGTGTGCATAACTGAAATGCGTATACCAAATCAGCTTATTAACCCACTCATCAGGAATACAAACTAACCAAACAGAGTTGTCGACCGATTTTCGTTTAAAAAGAATGTCATTGTGAACTAAATAATGCTGTCTAATCGCTACGCTTTCCTTTCTTCTCCACTTCTGCTTAATGTCCTTCCAGGTTGGATCCTTATTTTGCTCCTTAGCGATGTCCTGGAGCGAAGACGAAATAAAGTTCTCAAACGCAATACCTTGAATATACATCAAACAATAATTGTTTTCCTTGCAGTCCTCTTCAGCACTTTGTTTCAAAACCATAGGTGCACGTGATAAAGCATCAGCAACAATATTTGAAGAACCCTGTATGTAAACAATACTAAAATCAAATTCCTGTAGGTACAACGCCCATCGTGACAATGGGCCATGAGTTAATTTTGTCGACATAAGAAATTCCAGAGATCGATGATCGGTGTAAACCTTAGTATGTCTGCCACACAAAAATGTCCGAAATTTTGTAAAAGCCCAAACAACAGCTAAAGCTTCAAGTTCCGTAATCGAATAATTCTTTTCGGATTTAGAGAGAACACGACTTCCAAATGCAATAGTCTTCTGCACTACAACCCCGTTTTCTTCTATCTCTTGAAATAAATGTGCACCTAGGCCTTTGTATGATGAGTCCGTCGCCAAACAAAAATCTTTGGATAAATCCGGATGTGAAAGAAGTGGAGCAGCAACTAAAGCATCACGAAGCTGTTCAAATTCTGACTGAGTTTCCTCATCCCAACACCAATTAGATTTCTTTCCAGATAGTTCACATAAACGAGGTGTGGCCAAATCGTCCAATCTAACAAAGCGTCTAAGAAAATTACAGACACCAAGGAAACTACGAACCCCACGTTTTGTGGTAGGAACAGCATAATTACGAATAGCGTCTAGTTTCTCTGGATCAGGAAGAATACCTTCTGTAGAAATAATGTGACTGAGAAATTTCACCTGAGAACGACCAAATTCAGATTTTTCCAAGTTCACTGTAATGCCAACTCTTGCAAAAATACGTAATAATGAATCAAAAATTTTGTTGTGTTCACTCCAAGAATGTTTAGCAATAATAATGTCGTCAACATATGAAGTAATATGGTCACGAAGATAAACAGGTAAAATTTCGTTTAAGCTACGAATGAATGCTGCTGAAGATACAGTAAGTCCAAACGGTAATTTCCGAAACTGGTAACAGTTACCAAAGGCTAAAAAGGCAGTATATTTTCTACAATCAGGGTGGAGTTCTATTTGCCAAAAACTTGCGCGCATATCAATCGTAGATAAAACTTTAATTCCATGGAAATGTTGAAGAAGTTCATCTAAATTTTGTGGACGGTCAGTTTCAGGAATGATGATATTATTTATCTGTCTGGAATCCAGAACCAAACGAATTGACCCATCCTTTTTAAGAACAACGTGTAATGGGCTGGTATAAGGACTGACTGCTGGCTCAATAATGCCCTGATCTAACATGTATTGAAGTTCATTCTTAACCTTGTCTCTGTAAGCCAAAGGAATAGCGTACGTTTTTCCTCGAAATGGTGTGTGTTCTTTTACTTTAAATAAATATTGTAAGCCTTGTTTAGTTTCTGTGTGATGACTAAACACTGTAGCATGTGAAGTCAAAATGTGGTGCAGCTCTTCTCTTGTAACGTCATCTGGCACTTCAGCTTTCTTAACCTTTTCATTAATTAATTCTTCGCTATTAATTATATCATCCATCGCGTCTCTGTATCTATTGTCATTGTCATGAATAAACACACTGTCGTCATAATGCTCAACGAAAACATCAGAAGTAAGAAACGTTTAACATTTTGTATCTGATTCAGATCTTGCTAAACACTCGAAAAATTTCAAACATTTCGGCATTCCGGCAACAGTCAAATTCACACTTCCTTCTTTAAAGTTCAAAATTGCCTTATGTGTGTTAAGAAACTCCATACCTAATATACACTCCTGGAAATGGAAAAAAGAACACATTGACACCGGTGTGTCAGACCCACCATACTTGCTCCGGACACTGCGAGAGGGCTGTACAAGCAATGATCACACGCACGGCACAGCGGACACACCAGGAACCGCGGTGTTGGCCGTCGAATGGCCCTAGCTGCGCAGCATTTGTGCACCGCCGCCGTCAGTGTCAGCCAGTTTGCCGTGGCATACGGAGCTCCATCGCAGTCTTTAACACTGGTAGCATGCCGCGACAGCGTGGACGTGAACCGTATGTGCAGTTGACGGACTTTGAGCGAGGGCGTATAGTGGGCATGCGGGAGGCCGGGTGGACGTACCGCCGAATTGCTCAACACGTGGGGCGTGAGGTCTCCACAGTACATCGATGTTGTCGCCAGTGGTCGGCGGAAGGTGCACGTGCCCGTCGACCTGGGACCGGACCGCAGCGACGCACGGATGCACGCCAAGACCGTAGGAACCTACGCAGTGCCGTAGGGGACCGCACCGCCACTTCCCAGCAAATTAGGGACACTGTTGCTCCTGGGGTATCGGCGAGGACCATTCGCAACCGTCTCCATGAAGCTGGGCTACGGTCCCGCGCACCGTTAGGCCGTCTTCCGCTCACGCCCCAACATCGTGTAGCCCGCCTCCAGTGGTCTCGCGACAGGCGTGAATGGAGGGACGAATGGAGACGTGTCGTCTTCGGCGATGAGAGTCGCATCTGCCTTGGTGCCAATGATGGTCGTATGCGTGTTTGGCGCCGTGCAGGTGAGCGCCACAATCAGGACTGCATACGACCGAGGCACACAGGGCCAACACCCGGCACCATGGTGTGGGGAGCGATCTCCTACACTGGCCGTACACCACTGGTGATCGTCGAGGGGACACTGAATAGTACACGGTACATCCAAACCGTCATCGAACCCATCGTTCTACCATTCCTAGACCGGCAAGGGAACTTGCTGTTCCAACAGGACAATGCACGTCCTCATGTATCCCGTGCCACCCAACGTGCTGTAGAAGGTGTAAGTCAACTACCCTGGCCAGCAAGATCTCCGGATCTGTCCCCCATTGAGCATGTTTGGGACTGGATGAAGCGTCGTCTCACGCGGTCTGCACGTCCAGCACGAACGCTGGTCCAACTGAGGCGCCAGGTGGAAATGGCATGGCAAGCCGTTCCACAGGACTACATCCAGCATCTCTACGATCGTCTCCATGGGAGAATAGCAGCCTGCATTGCTGCGAAAGGTGGATACACACTGTACTAGTGCCGACATTGTGCATGTTCTGTTGCCTGTGTCTATGTGCCTGTGGTTCTGTCAGTGTGATCATGTGATGTATCTGACCCCAGGAATGTGTCAATAAAGTTTCCCCTTCCTGAGACAATGAATTCACGGTGTTCTTATTTCAATTTCCAGGTGTGTAATTTGTGTACTGAGTACTGGAACAATAATAAAATTAGCAGAAAATTCGTATCCTTGACAAATGAAATTTAAGTTGGTCTGTTGCTTGACTTCCACACTTTTTCCTCGAATTGTAGTTTTAGAAATAGGTAATACAGGAGAGGCAATAGTTCTTTCACATATACGAAAAACTGATTCACTAATGACGTTCAATGGGCTCCCAGAATGTAAAACTGCAGTGAACTTATTCTTACCCACACATACTTCAATAACAGGATGTAAAAATGCGTCTACATTATTTTCCTTTTCGTCTAACAAAATGTCTCTCATGTCTTCCAGGCGTACGTAGTGTAAAGTCGTAGTGTCTTTACTTTCTGAGCCGTCTATATTGCTGCCAGAAGCCGAAGCTGCAAGTCATTGTCGATTGTTTGCGTCACGTCTTTGATTATTCGCGTCATTTCGCGGATCAATTTCTACGATTTGCACGTCTCTCTGAAGTTCTGTCACGTGGAGGATGCCAATTAGGTCCCTCCTGTCTGTTAGATGCAAATTCTTGGTTGTGTCTGTTATTAAAATTTCTGTTTTCCTGTCTGTCTGCATAACTACTTCTTGTATAATTTCGACTGTCACTTCTGAAATTATTGTTGTATCTACTACCCTGATTATTTCTGTAGTAAGAATTTCTATTACTGTTTGAATAATATCTGTCTTGATGATACCGATTACTGTTTCCGTATGATTGATCATTCCGGTATGAATTACCGTTATTATAATTGTCTGTGTAATTTCTGCTAGAACGTCTGTTATTGTCATAAGGCTGGTATCTATTGTCCTGTCCGTTACGTCTGTCATTCTCAAAGTTACCCATATAACGCCCGTTCCGATCACTATCCCTTTTCTCTGAAAATCTATTGTAATTACTGTTACTAAAAAAGTTACAAGAAGTCCCGTCGTCGTTGTCATACTCAAGTTCTTGCAACAAAGTCTTAAAAGTCTCCATGTCGTCTTTACATCTTCCGGCTAAAGCAATTTGTCTTATGGATTGTGGCAGCTTAGTTAAACAAATGCGAATTAATTCAGTCGGGCTATAAGGGTTGGACAGGAACTGATTCTTTCGAATCATGTCTTCAAAGTATTCTGCCGGCGAACTCAGACTGTTTAAAATTACGCTGCATAATCAGACTATGTTTGACTCTGTCTTGTGTGTTTTCGGACCAATATGCCGATAGAAATGCATGATAAAAATCATTCAGATTATTGCAATCTCTAATGAGTGCGCGCATCCGCGTCGCCGGTTCGTTTTCTAAATATCCACACATAAATTCCAGTTTGTGACTTAGTGGCCAATTTGGTGGAAGTGCGTACATAAATTGATCTAGCCATGAACATGGATGTATGTCATTCTTAGAATTACGAAAGATCTTAAATTTCCGAACAGTCAAAAAGTGTTTATAGTCAAAGTTTTCGCCTCGTTGCGACAAAGACCTACCGCGTCTGTCCCAGTCCCAACGTTGATTGTTGTCAAGTTTACGCGCCTGGCGCTCTCTTGTTGCTTCTCGTAAATGAAACAAATTATTTTCTTCAAACCCCTCTGGTATCTGTGATTCTAAATTTCTTTTGCCGTCTTTTCCTACGATTTCGCCTTCAATTTGTTTGACTTGCTTTTTTAATGCCTCAAATTCCCTTTTCACTCGTTCATTAAATTTGCCCTGATTTTCAACATGCTTATTTATGTTCTGGTACTCTTCGGTTTCTGCAAATGGCAATGGTGCTGTATCATCTGAATCTCTGTCCCCATTTAAACTAAGATTTGTCAATTTGGCTGAAATCTCCTCAACCCTTTCCGATAAATCACCTATTTGTTCTTTCTGTTTATTTACGTCTTCCGTAAGTGTCGCGACTCGGGTTTCAGTATTAACACATTTAGTAGTTAACTGTTCATACTGTTGTGTTAGGTTATTTAATCTGTCATTTGGTACGGATTCCTCGATTCTCTCAAGTATTTCTTCCTTATCTTTTGCACGTTGTAAATTTAACTCTGAAAATTTCTGTACTATCACGCGATCTCTTTCTTCCTGTTCTCTATCCTGTTCCCTTTGTCTAATCTCTACTGTAATTAATCTATTATTGTGAGAATTCAAAATCGGTTGTACTTCTTCTCTGATTTCTTTCTTTAATTCATCTTTCATATTTTTGAAACATGTCCCTATTCGTGAGTCTAACCGTGTTTCCTTTGTTCCCATCTCAGTTCTAATTGTTCCTATTTGTGATCCCACTGAGTCTAACCGTGTTTCCATCGTTCCCATACCAGTTGTAATTGTTCCTATCTCAGTTTTAATTGTTCCTATCTCTGTTTTAAATTCAGATCGTAACTGTGATCCCACATTTAATATAGCACTCATCAACTGCTCCATAGTAACTGTTTCAAAATTCTTTTCACCCCTAACATTTCCCACGAAACCAGTTTCCTTCGTCATAGCTGCAAAGCTATCTGAGTTCGATACTATTCCAGAATCTTCTGTCGTTAATCTCGGATTCTGAAAATTTTTTGATTGTGAAAAATTTTGAAATGGTTCCGGACTATTTTCCCGACTTATTACATTGTTTTCCACTTCATTATTCATGATACTGTTTTCCTCTGTTGGCGAGTCCGCCATGTTAACCATTTCGTCATTATCACTATTCATCATTTTTGCCTTTTTCATCGATCGCGTAATCATTTACAAAACATACAAAACTCGTCACTGTACGAAAATTACACACAATGACTCTTTATCTCCAACAATACCATTTACATGAAATGTCTCCCTCAAACACGATTAATCGAACAATTGAAATAATTGTACTAAATTGTCAAACGCGTATACAAGGCAATAAAAATTAAATTTTGAAAAATACCATCAGAAGAATGCCAATTACCAAATCTACACATGCAATATAGACTTCAATTACTAAACTACAAATTACTACAACAATACTACTGTCTACTATTTTTACAATCAGAAGAATTCCAAGGGACGATCCGAAGCAGCGGTCGCCACGTGCATGGGGGCTTAATTATTAAATTTGAAAATCATTTTTAATTTTGGTGGCTGTAAGTCCGATTACGCTGTGTCGTAAACGGTTGGCCCTGACTAGTGTTAGTACGCAATCTGACTGCATAGAACAACAACAAAGAATGAAATGAAAATTTCCTGTTAACACAATTAATTAATTAAGTCCCCAGCAACTATAAAACCTACGAAACCAAAGCACAAGTGTAATTGTTCTGTGTGTGGGAGTGTGACTCAACGTACACATCTGGCACGGTTCTTCTTCAACAAGACAAGAAATTTCAAATACCATTTATACTGACGTGATAGAAAAAAATTAGAAATACTATAATTGCGCAAGAAACCCAGAATTACACTCTAATACAAGAACACACGCCAGATGCTTTGTTGACTGAACCTGTAATGACGCATTATTCAGGACACTAAAATAATGAGAGAGAAAAGAATTTTTTTTTTTACCTTCGTTTATATTGATGAAAAGCACTCTAAACATTACAATCTCTCCACTTCGACTCGCCACTACGACATCTCAGCAAGCACTTACTACCACGAGTTCTCAACAAGCACTCACTACTACGAGTTCTCCCCAAGCACTTTTCACTAGCACATCTCAACAAGCACTGACTACTACGAGTTCTCCCCAAGCACTGCCAGTGGAGGCGGCTGAATAATACTCTTTGGCGCAATCTCTGGCGCTGTGGCTCAGTGTAGCCACCTTTCACAGTCTTGTCGCTTGGATTTTTGTTCATCATTTCCAGCAACTGTTTTTGAAGACTGAAGACACAGCACACCAGTTGCATTAAAAAAACAATTTAACGCAACCTGGAAATCTTGTTATTCCATTCACACCGCCACCCTCCAGTGCAATCGGACTGCTACTTTGTGTCCCCTATACCTTCTTCACACAGTTAAAGAGAGAGACTGGACATCATGAACGCTCGGAAAGTAGAAAGACTCCTGCATACAGAGAAAGCAAACCTGTGTTCTACTACAGTTTCAAAAGAAGAAATATTTACCGAAAACTGGAAAAAATATAACATAAAAACTTCGGCACTCGATATTGCAATTTCAGTACCGACATATTGATATATCGGAGAAATTAATATCTCCGGTATTCATCGATACATCGATGTTTTATCAACAGCCCTAGACTGAACCCGCGACATCACCAACTATGCAATGAGACGGCGCTGACACTGGACGCAACACAGCCGAGGTGGAGGGCTGCGGTGTGTCGCAAGGCAGAACCTTGAGCACCACGGAAAACTGCACATCAGATGGAACCAGGAAGCAGTGTCGAGCTAGCAAACTGGTTGGGTTTGACGGAACACTTCTGTAACCGTTGTATGCACGGTGGCCAAAAGCAGAAGTGATCCTCTCCGAGTAACGGCACGCCCGGCTCTGTTAGCTACAGAGCTGTCCATTCTGTCGGTCCACAACTTGCGGCAACATGTCGCGCTGTGTAATTGTATTTTCATATTTTGCTGTAATTTCAGACCGTCATAGTATACGGCTGGTGGACTGTAAATGTGTTATCTGCACTATTATTTGGAGCAAGCTCTTATTTAACAGTTTTCGTGGTTATAGGAACACAGCATGTGCTTCTCTGGCCTAGGTAATGTAAATTTATGTTGAATCTGTTGAGCTTCTGATATCTAATTTGTTTTTATTTTAGCCCCAGTGTAACTTAATTCTCTAGCGTTTTAATATTGTTTGGTATTCTTGGGTGTCTATTACTTATTTTTCAATTTTTTATTATTTAATTTTGTTATTTCGACATGATTGAGAGGCAATCTCTTTTACTGAATGAAAATCTCATCTTACCTCACAACGCTCCTTGAAATTTTGACATCGGTGGTAAAATTATTTTTCTGATATATTGCTGAATGAAAGTTTTGAAGATAAAGATCACTCTCAGCGGAACCCAGCCCTATCACTCCGTATTACGTCACAGTAATACTCTTTTTTTCTTTAATACAGCATGTTTTTGATTTATATGTACTCTCTTTGCGTACATCTGTTGTTTATATAAAACACTGTAAACAGAAAAAATTATAGCCTTGTCTTTTTGTGTGACATTCTGTAAATAATTTTTGTTTTTTACTTTAACGCTATAACTTTTTCACGTCACTGTAGTACGAGTATAACCATCTACCTGCTTTTATAAAGGCATGTGTTTTCCACCGTTATTTTGTCTCCTACTGCAATCGTGACATATCCAGTTAAATCCATCAACAATATTTAATAATACATCGGCTCTTAGCCATCCATGTCACGTACTTTGGTGGGCTAAGCCGAACCTGCTTTGGTTTACTTCAAGCTCATTTTTTTTTTTTTTTTATTATTATGCGTAAGGTTTTGCTTGGCTATTATACACCACAAAGATGTTCATACGTCGCCCTTTCAACTACAGAGTAGCTCTTTTTCAAAAGGTGTGTTTATGATTCTCAGTTTACTGAATGTATTTTAACTTTGCCAGTTTTTATATTTGGTGCTTGAAACCTCAATGTACAGGTTGGGAGAGGAAAATAAACCACATGGTATGGTGGATCTGTAATTCTTCCATAATTTGTCCTTTGAAAGATCACATTTGTTTACAGTGCACATTATGGCACAAAATTACATACAATAATCACCAAATATCTCCAAACATACGAGGTCGTTAGATGAAAATAATCCTTTTAAATTTTAACCACAGATTGACATGACTAAACTTTCAATTCATGCTACCACGAGGAATCAATGCCACCAACAAATAAAAAAATAAATCATAATAAAACCTCCCTTAAACAATAACTAAAAGGTAACTCTTACACAGTCTTCTTAAATAGTCACAGCTATTACGCTAAAAACAGATAATTTGGCATAAACACCCAACCATGGCAGATCCGAGAAATTATTTTATGGACTAATGTAGAATGGATACAATGACAAATTAAGCTCAAACAAAGAGTAGTGAGTTACAATTAAAAACAGAAATCTGAGGAGATGGCAGTCAGAACGGAAATTACATTACAATTTTCCTCAGCACATTAAGTATATAAGCAAATGTTAGAACAGGCAAAGGAACTAAACCAACAATTTAATACAACATCGCTCGCATATAGTCCTTTAGACGGAAAATTAAGAAGTTAAAGCAAGTACATCAGAGCCTTAAAAAGGGAAAGGTGAAACTTATCTTACAGAAGGCAAGCCTCCAACGTGAACAGTTCCACTACAGCAATAGCGGGCACGCCTCAAATGCAGAAAGAAGGCACGTGCAGGGTCACGACAGCAAAAGGCCGTCTCGCGGCCGGTAACCGCCGTAATGGACAACAGTCCGGCACACAGTTTTTATCTGCCAGGGAGTTTACCTCTCATGCCTTCACCTTTCCCGAAGACAAACTGATCGTTATTTAACACGTCCTCAATTTTCTTTCCACATGTATGCGTGAGCTGTTAAGCTGACTGTGCGGTAATTGTCGCACTTGTCGGCTTTTTCAGTTTTCGGAATTGTGTGGATGATGTTTTTCCGAAACTCAGATGGTATGTAGCCAGACTCATACATTCTACTCATCACCGTAAATAATCGCTTTCTTGCCACTTCCCCCATTGATTTGAGAAATTCTGATGGAATATTAGTCATCCCTTCTACCTCATTCTGTCTTAAGTCTTCTAAAACTGTTTTAAATCCTGTTTCTATGTGCTGTAGCGAGCTCTCTCCTCTGCATTTAACATTGGAATTCCCGTTGCACTCTTAACGCCCCTTGCTTTTAATTTCGCCGAAGGTTGTTACGAGTTTCTTATATGCTGAGTCGGTCCTTCCGACAATCATTTCCTTCTCATTTTCTTCACATTTTTCATGCAGCCATTTCGTCTTAGTTTCCCTTCTCTTCCTATTTATTTTATTCCTCAACGACTTATATTTCTGTATTCCTGAAATTCCCTGAACGCATTTTAAATCCTTCTTTCATGAATCAGCTTAAGTATTTCTTCTGTTATCTGTGGTTTCTTCGCAGTGCCTTTCTTTGTACCTATGTTTTTCCTTGCAATTTCTGTGATTGCCCATTTTAGAGATGTTCATTCATCTGCAGCTGAACTGCCTCCTGAGCTGTTCTTTATCACAGTGTCTAAGCCTCAGAGAACTTCAAGCATACCTCTTCATTACGTAGTACCTCCTTACCCCACGTCTTTGCGCATTGTTTCTACTGACTAGTCTCTTAAACTTCAGCCTACTCTTCATCACTATTAAATTTTGATCTGAGTCTATATGGGCTCACGGGTACACGTTACTATCACATATCTGATTTCGGTACCTCCGCCTGACCACGATGTAATGCAACTGAACTATTCTCGTATCAACCATAACTTCCAGTTTGTGACTTAGTGGCCAATTTGGTGGAAGTGCGTACATAAATTGATCTAACCATGAACATGGATGTATGTCATTCTTAGAATTGGGGAAGATCTTAAATTTCCGAACAGTCAAAAAGTGTTTATAGTCAAAGTTTTCGCCTCGTGGCGACAAAGACCTACCGCGTCTGTCCCAGTTCCAACGTTGATTGTTGTCAAGTTTACGCGCCTGGCGCTCTCTTGTTGCTTCTCGTAAATGAAACAAATTATTTTCTTCAAACCCCTCTCGTATCTGTGATTCTAAATTTCTTTTGCCGTCTTTTCCTACGATTTCGCCTTCAATTTGTTTGACTTGCTTTTTTAATGCCTCAAATTCCCTTTTCACTCGTTCATTAAATTTTCCCTGATTTTCAACATGCTTATTTATGTTCTGGTATTCTTCGGTTTCTGCAAATGGCAATGGTGCTGTATCATCTGAATCTCTGTCCCCATTTAAACTAAGATTTGTCAATTTGTCTGAAATCTCCTCAACTCTTTCCGATAAATCACCTATTTGTTCTTTCTCAACTATGCGTCCTCCTCTTGTGATTGTTGAACAGAGTGTTCACCATTGCTAGGTGAAATTTACTGCAGGTGTCCATTAGTCCTTCTCCTCCATCATTCGTAGTACGAAGCCCATGTTCTTCGGCAACCCTTCCTCTACGACTGCAGTCCAGTCCCACATGACTACTACATTTCCATCTCACTTTACGTACTTCATTGACTTCATTTCGCTTCATTGACCCCCATTATATCTAGAAAAAGGGCAGCCACTGTGTAACAAACTTCACGCGTAGAGCGTGTGCCGGCAGCGGGTCGGCCAAGACTCACCCTGTCACTCGGCTTTACTCGGTCCTTCTCGGAAGTACCCGGAACAGCGCTACATTTCATTTATCATTGCCGTGCGGCATTTTGTGGTCGGCACATCTCTCCATATTCGGCAGAATCGTGGTGTCAGCACTTTTACCCTTCGCTATTTTTTCGTGGTGAGAAGGACGTGCACAGGTCCTGTCTGCACAAAAAGAGGCAGCTTAGCGAGCAATTGTCACTATCTTTTGAAATGAATGGGAATGACAGAAGAAAAGGATGAGAATTCTCAGTTCGCATATGCGACGGGCACTGCTGATTTACTACGAAACAGCATTATAGTACCATGCAAAAAGAATTTAAGTTTTTAGATGACAATGAAAGAACAAAAAAATTACGACGATCCACAGACGGAACTCATTGCTCTGTACATCAAGGAGCACTTTGTGCTAAATATGCAGACATGGAACACTTAAAGAAATTAGTGGTAGGAATAGTAAATACATTTTCAGGTGCAACAGTTTTCAATGGAAGTGAATGAAGAGTTTGGAAACTTAATACATCACTGAGTAGAACCTTGGTTAATTCAAGGGGCATGCCTGGAACTATTTTTCGATTTAAAACGCGCTATTTTTGAATTTACGAAAGAAAAAGGAGTGTAGGAACGAAAATTATAGCAACTGGAAAGGATCTGCAGATATTACATTTTAAGTGGGCTTGTCTGCACCGTGCCTACAGGAAGACATTGCAAGCTGAGAAACAACCTCTTTGTGATTTGATGGGAACGGATTTAGAAAGAAAATAGCGCTGTAGAAGGTCACAATCTGAAAAAGGCAATCCAGTTCGATTTGATGGGAACGCATTTAGAAAGAAAATCGCGTTGTAGAAGGGCACAATGTGAAAAAGACAATCCAGTTCCCTAAGCTCAATGGTGTTAAAGAAAGCGCGAGGTTTGAAGAAGTCATTATGGCCTTGCAAGAATTACAGCGATAGTTTTATAAAGGTATTCAGGGCACTGTCAGTCTTACACCTGTTTTCGAGCTGTTTTCGATACCAAGTCTTCCTGGCAGATTAAAACTGTGTGCTGGACCGAGAATCGAACTCGGGACCTTTGCCTTTCGCGGGCAAGTGCTGTACCATCTTTTTTTTTTTCATTTTGTTCGATATTGTTCGTTGCGTTTTGGTCTGGGCGGACGTCACAAGACATTGGAACGGTGGTCTGATCATTTAATATTAAAAGACTACGACCAAGGTGTGGACGGGGCCAAGGAATTGACATATCAGACGTCATTTACCACATCAATAATTTATTCATGACATACAATACATAACACCAACTACGTAATCCTGCTTCAATGCTTACAATTGCCCAAAATGGGAGGGCCACCACTTTCGAATTGGAAAGGCTTTAATTTAAGAAATTAAAACGCCTAATATAATTTTTTAAATATTATAATAATACAACACATAAGTAAGCGCTAAGTGAACCCACTCTTAAATCTTTAATTATTAATCACAAAGCGTGGGTTTACCACATTTAAATTCTCATTGCAATATAAAACATAAATACATGAATTCACAACACAGCATGGCTTCAAATTTCTACCTGGACAACCTATGGTCCTAAAACTTTCGTACTGCATTCCAGCCAATCACATTAATAACTTACAAACACGGTTGGTAAAATACAAACGTTTGTACTATAATGAATTTTAATAATCCACAACCACTCAGAAAACATCAGACGTTCGATACGGAGCATGTAAGCCTGTTTATACGATCTTTCGGACCAAAATAGGCACGTGGGCCACCATAACAGAATTGCGCTGGTTGCTTTTACGATACGTGCTCCCATTAGTTTAATCACTGAGCAGATATTTACTTAAGCGACAGGTAAGATAGTTAATGCAAATAGAAGGTATTTTTAAAGTTTTTTTCCTCCCTTTTAACAAGCGGGTTTTAGTAAGGTGGAAATTACACTTTGAGGAGACGCAATAGCAATCTAGCGGCCACGCCTTCACGAGGACGCCATGCCACTACACACGTACTAAACTGGCCGCGTGTCCGCTGTTCAAGCCAAACATTAACAACACAGTTCCATATTCCTGACACCCAATTAGTCGGGATCGAAATAAAACCAAAAATACCAAGAGCGCAAGATCCAGCATAGCTTTACAACAGATCTTACTTCATGCGGTTACCTTCACAAATACAGATATCTAAATGAAAACAAGAACGTGTAACAACATTCCCTAATAAGCACAATGTTCTTCGTTAGGTCCCGGTAGCGCTAGACAACGCTGACGTGCCAATGTTAACAAACCTCTAAGGCAACACCCTCCAACTGACAAGCCGAAACCAATTGACCCCTTATCAGCTCTGTGACAGGACTCGAACCCCCAACTACCGTCAGTGCAACTCACTTAGAATAAATACAGCGCAAATAGTATGGCGGACACATATACCCAGGGATTAACAGAACACTAGACTGGACTAGAATTAACCTTAATAATAGAGCACTAGATCTTGGGAGACAAGGAACTAACTCCGCACTCGACATTCTACAACTACAGGGCGGGAGGATGAACTACCAAAACATAGAAGTGCAAACGTACGCCGGCCGAAGTGGCCGTGCGGTTAAAGGCGCTGCAGTCTGGAACCGCAAGACCGCTACGGTCGCAGGTTCGAATCCTGCCTCGGGCATGGATGTTTGTGATGTCCTTAGGTTAGTTAGATTTAACTAGTTCTAAGTTCTAGGGGCTAATGACCTCAGCAGTTGAGTCCCATAGTGCTCAGAGCCATTTGAACCATTTTTTGCAAACATACACAAATAACTAGCAAAATACGCCACTACACCGGTTAGCAACGATGCGTGGAGGAATCTGCAGTGACAGAATTGCACCAGTGAACAGAACAGAGGATTGCCACGGCGGTGGCCACAAGGCGGGAAAGACGACTGGATGAACTCAATCCCAAAGGACGATCAACTTGAAACATTCACACTTAACCTCTTATCTCCTTTCACTCGGCGCACTTCGTCGTTTGTCCGGGATTACTGGGCACAATTCTGAGCCGTCCCTAGTCGTTCCGGCAGACACCGACCAAGCCGAACTGCTCCCGGACTTTCCTCTAAAATAATCTAGATACTCCTGTGGCAAAGGAGTGTGTCAAAGTCAGTCTTTTATTCATTAACGCAATACAGCGAACTACGAGATCTCATGTGTTATTGTTTGATTAGTCTTCTCCCAGACGCAACCATTTCAACCATCTTCTCCCAGAGCAAGCAAGGAACCCACCGTTGTGGCCGGACGAAGGTTGTTTCGCCTGGTTGCAACAGCTTCATAATGGCTTTAATCATTAGGAAAAAAAAAAAAAACAGAAACAGAAATTACCAGCATGGGACGAAATGTTCAAAATACCCTCTCACATGTCACTTACTGCGTTGCTGGTCTTGACTTAATACTAGCTCCATTTCTCTACTAGCATCAAGGATGTAGTAGGATCTGTTTAGTGTTCATCATGGGCATGAATATGAACTTTACTTCCGGTGCAGTGCAGTGTAAGTGTACTCATACACGGAGTTTGCAGGTGGCAGATGCCCATTTGCTGTATGGATACTCAGATGTCAATGGCCGTGGCTCTCAACGTTTGTTTCGGGAGCGGTTTCTAGAACGTCAGTGCCCCTATAAAAGGACGTTTGAAGCAGCAATTGTTTATCGTCTTCGGGAGCGCCGAACATTTCAAGCCTGTTTCTAGAGGAAGGGAGGGGCCTAGAAGGACGAGGACACTTCAAGTGCAGGGAGTACGTCATGCAGATGACTACAATCCTAGCGTTAGAGTGAGGCAGTTAGCTGCCGCAAGTAATTTTCATTACCCGTCTGTCTGGAAAGAGCTACTCGAGAACTTGCTGTATCCGTACCACGTACAGTGTGTGCAGTCACTATCAGCAGATGTTTTTCCTGCACTGATAAACTTCTGTGCGTGGTTCGTTCAGCAATGTTATCAACCCTCACTTCAGTGCAAAGATTCTTTTCACGGATGAGGATTCGTTTCAAAGTAGACAGATTAATGTGTTGAAGAGTTGTAGGAACCGGGATCTAAAATGGAAATACAGCGTTTCTGGACATGTGGCCATATGACATATTTGCGTCCTCTAAGAGCGAAGTGTGTTTCCTGAAATTTTGGCAATACCTTTCTATTACACCCTGTGTAGAGTTCTTTACGATGATAGATCCACCACCGTCATTGACGTCTACTCTGTCCTTAAAAATGTATTGCACTGCAAATGTAGTATTTCGGTAGTATCCATTCCTGGTTTCAGACAACAATCTGTTCCTAAAACTATGTGGAAATTATTACCTTCAGTAGGCTGGACTAACCAAGGATGTTCCTGCAGATTACTAATAACGCTTTAACATTTTCACCTTCCGCTTTGCGACGTCAAAAGCTCTCCTCTGTCAGTGATTCCGCAGATCTGTCTTCAATTTCTGGAGGCATTTCGTCAGTCCCTTCACGGAATGGTTCTTGTTAACCCCAAGACGTGTGCACGCCATACGTACCCTGCTACCGAGTTGTCGCTTCCTCTGTGTAGTGCACTCTGGTCTGTTAAGGAGGTCCCAACAATTGAACGTGTAGGTGGAAGAAAGTGCTAACCCATAAGAGTGTCATTCTGACTTACTGTATATTACATGTTGGTTAAATTCGAAGGCAAGAATATAACTAAACTAAAAGAAAATAATTTATATAGTAGAGAGCTCTTTTTAACGATAGAAATGGAACTAATTACTATCGACATGTTGAAGCATTAGAAAACGCAACATGTAATGTGAGAGGATATTTTAATTTTAATTTATTTTTTATGGTACGTAAAGTTCAATCCCTTAATGTCAATCAGCAAAAGCATGCTGATGCAACTCCAAAAATTCTAGAGGAAATCGACTTTGGACTTTTTCTAGCGTGGGTAATACCACAAAGTAAGCTCGAAATCTTCAACATGCGGTGTGGCTGTGTGGCAGAATGCTCGCCTGCCATGTGGGGAACGAAGATGCGATTTTTGTCTGATTCTCACTGATTTCCGTATTGAAGACTGAAATATGGATGTGCATAGAGTATATCATTATTTTTAAAGTGGGTTATGTGATTTTACTATGTGAAAATCTTAAATAAACATCTTGGGAAAAAAGTATAAAAGTTTTAATCAAGGTGTATCTTCTGCCAACATTTTTCTGAAGCGTAAAATACATAAAGATGGAAAAAAATCAGTAACACTCGAGACTGGTAACTGCTCATTTGAGTCTCACTTCGGCCATTAAGCAATAAAGGCATTCGAACTAGGCAGGAAAATTAGCACATATCTGACGAATTTTATATTTAATACTTATATAATCGTCATTTTTATGAAAAATGCACGTCTGCTTATTTACAGTTACACATCGCACAAAAAAACAGTTTTTATTGCAAGTACAGATTCTTAATTACCAATCTCTTATAAAAGATTTTTAATAGAGTGATTACATTAAAAAATTACAACTTACGGTACTTCTTTCATCCTTATGTGTTTTAAACTACAAAGAAATGCTCATAGCACAGGCAATTTTACTTAAAAGTTTCTTTCAAGAGAAGTTGGTCTTTATTTAGGGTATTAAAGATGCTTGGAAAACTTCAAAGTGGGGATTTTTTCGAGAATTTTTGAGAGCTACATCGCACAGCTTTAGCCGACTGATATTTGATTTCTGAATTTCAGTATCATAAAGAAAAAAATTTCAGAAATCCGAATGCCATTTGGTCGCCATGTAAACCTTTCAGAATTCAAGGCTACCATTATTTTCCGGGGCCGCTTCAGTTCTCCAACTGATAGCAGTGGTGTGAGAAGTTGAAAACTAATCCGTGACTGATTTTTCACTATTTACACCATCGCCATGTTTATGATACGCCGATTTTAGATCACCACAGCCTCCGTTTCTCTTGTAATTCTTAGGTTTCTACAGAGAGACGATCTTCCACTAACTTCGTCGTCATTCAGACTTGTTTGGCTACAACGGAAGCGATACACCGCTTAGCCATTGGATCACATTTTGGTGCCCTGTTGTGTTAAACTTCCACCAACTGAACTTTGATTGCTGCAATATTGTTTTTTTTTTAAAATACAGAAAACTACAGCATCAGTCCCCTAGGACTTCGAACTTCTTAAACCTAGCTAACCTAAGGAGATCACACACATCCATGCCCGAGGCAGGATTCGAACCTGTGACCATAGCGGTCACGCGGTTCCAGACTGTAGCGCCTAGAACCGCTCGGCCACTCCAGCCGGCTGCAAGGGTAAGTTCACAGCAAAGTTACCTGAATGCTTCAGACACAGTAGCTATCAATTATCAAAAGGAGACCTCTTTGCGACGCCAAAACTACGTGAAAAGCGAAATTATAAACTTTGGTACTGCTACTTGGGAGAGTAAGTAAAGGGACTTGTTTGGCTTCTACAAAGCATTCTGACCACTCAGCCAAGCTTTTAAACCAGACAAAGTGGGAAAAGGAAATCATTATGGCTATGTGAGAGACACTGCTGCATTTAAGAAAAATAAAATAAAATACCTTGCTCCCATCCACCCTCAACGATCAGTGTGATTTTGATGTAGCACATGAAGAGCAACAAGATCATGCCATCGTGAGATTAAAATGATGAAATTATGAACGGAGTGCGAAACAAGCGCACGTGTTTCATTGTACCTGCAAATAAATAAAAATTTAATTACATAATTTATTCTTATGAGTATCCCTCGTGATTCACAACGTTATGTTCCTTTTTAGTCCTCTCGCACAGGGGGAAGTTATAGGCTAAGCACTAATTAGCCGTTCATTGACTTCCCGCAGTGTTACCACAGACGGAAGAGGCTGCCTTTGGACACAAACAAGTGAATATCTTTAGGCTGCAGCTAATTCCGTGACACGTAAGGGAGACTGAGGTCGCAACTGGCTTCACGCTTCGTCTCACTGCTACGGCGGTCCCAGCGTAAAGGGGTCGTTTCGGCCGCGCTATTTGAGGAAATCCGCATATTTACGCGGGGCCGTCACATCCTCCAGGGCTGTTGTGGGACGGCAGTGCCGGCTGTAAAGGCTCCCATGTTCGCCATCCTACTTTACTTCCAGCAGCATATCATTCGCGCGTCCACCGGTGCAGGCGAAGATAATCCCGCAATTTAAGCGGCGCGGCCCGCTCCTCCCGGTGTCATTAACGGCGGTTCCCGGTGGCAGTCATCGCGGAAGGGCGGATAGTAAGTTTGGTGTGCAGGATTATCCGCCGAGGAGGTGCTCTGGCTATTGGCACTGCAACACGAGCAGGATACACGCGTTAAGTAGCTCCGTTATCAATGGCCATTAGCGGATGAAATGTAATGCTTGTTCCCAGTTGTTGCACAAAGGGCACCCATATTTACAATGTAGCCGGAACGGCTTTTGCTAAGCAAAGCAGTCAATAAGGATCGGAAACAAATCGACGGAAATCGAGTGCTGCCCGAGACACGTAACCAACACATAAGCAAAGTTGAAAATGTATTATTCTCTTTTTTATTACTTTATTTTAGTCGTATATTTTTCAACTGAACACAGGATGTGAATAGATACATTACACCATCAAATCAATCTCGTTAACTCTACATACCTCATCATCATCATCTTCACTTCATCCATTAACCCTTCTTTATGTTTCGCCTGTTAAGTTACGCATCGTTTCCTCGGTCTTCCTTAACTTCTTCTCCAAACTCGCTTAAATCTTCTTGTCTGGAGAGGTGATCTTACTTCACTCATTCTGTCGAGATGTTCATTCGAATTTCTTCTTTTTCCTTGTACTTTGTTGTTCAGCTCTTCCTTAATTTCCGAATTTCGAAATATGTCAGCTCCTGTGCATGCCTTTACTGCTCTTAGGAACCTCATCTCCGTTGCTTCTATGCGACTTTCTTGACGTTTGTTTCTTTCCTCGTTTTATTTTTTAGACATCTGCTTATTGTCCCATATATATTCAACTTTTCTGATTTCTTCTCTATGTCTTCACCATAATCATACGTAGCGTCAAAACCTAAATAATTAAAATGTTTGACCTGTCCTATTGATCTATTGTTGATCACAATTTTAGTCCGTACATGATATTTCCCTTTGAAGGCCATTGACATTTGTCTTGTTTTGTAACACCGCCAAACTGTACTCTTCACAAACCTTATCTAATGAATGTATTCCTCTTTGCAGGTCAGCTTCATTATCAGCCAGCAATTTAGCGTCGTCTGCTTATAAAAGACAGTTCAAGCGGGAATTACTGCTAATCTCAGTTCCCCCATAAAAAACCTCCTTCCATTTCCGAATTTCGATATCTAAATGAGTGTTAAAAATTGTGGATGAAGCTCTGGACCCCTGTCTTACTCTTTTGTTTGTGGCTATAGTGTGTCTTAGAGCGCCATTCGCATCTAAAATTATAGTCGTGTGTTTGTACAGACTTTTTAAAACGTTTATCGGATTTGTGGGTATCCTGTTTTCCTGATAATTCTCCGAAGTTTCTCTCTATCAACATTACCGAACGCCTAAATAAAATATCTGAACGCTAAAAGGCTTCGCTATTACAGTTTCTCTACTTTCTGATTATTTGTTTCGTTATAAATACTACATCTGTTGTCGATCTACTCCCCCGAAATCCCCTTTATTCTTGGCCTAATAAACTCTCAGCTATAACCTTTAACCTCTTGTTCACTATTATTGCATAAACTTTGCATGCTACATCAAGTAACTCGATTCCTCCATAGTCATCGCAGCTATTGAGGTCTCCTTTTAACAGTGACATAGCCGTTACTTGTGATCGTGGTTTTGGAATAGCTCCCTTTGCCCGGGACGTATTAAATAAATGTAGAAATCTCCTTTGTAGTAGGGAGCCACCATATTTTAGCAGTTCAGCACTTATACCATCCAAACCAGTTGCTTTTCTGTTTTTTGTGGGTTTTAGGGCTTGTCTTAATTCATACAAACGCAAATCGTCTACACATCCTATTTCAATTTCGTCGTTTATGTTCTCTGCGGAGCAGTTTTCTTGATACCAAAAGTTCTTGCAATGTTCTATCTATAACGCTTGTTGGATGTTATTTATTTGAGCAACTTATCTTTCTGTTTAATCTAGCATTTTTGTTGTTTTATAACCTTCAACTCTCCTTTCGTGAATATCGTCTTCTATTACGGTTATAAACCTATCCCAAGATTCTTGATGAATTCGTTCCACTGCTCGATTTGCTGCATTTCTCTCTTGTTGTAAATATGATGATTCTCCTATGTTAGCTCAGTGATATACTTAAGATAAACGTCTTGTTTTTTTTCCGTGTAACTGTATCTAATTCTGGTTTCCAAATTTTTTACCCTCTCTTCCTTCTCATCTTTTTCTTGTTTCCTAATGCTTCTTCAGCAACTTTCTTAGCTGTGGTTTCCATATTTTTCCATTCCTTCTCTATTCCTTACGCAACTTCTACGCGTGTTCTTGATTAAATTTCTTCTGGTACGTACCTGGTATGCTCAGTTCATACAACAGAACGCTTTATAGAATTCTCTCTTCATATTTTCTTCTGCTATCTTTTAGTACTTTCTCCATTTCGCATACATATCTACTTCAGATGTCATCAAGAAATGGTAAGAGCTTATGGCCTATCCACTGTACCCTTTTCCTTCTAATTTTTCATCAATGATAAGGGACTTAAATCCACGAGCTGACCATGTATATTTATTGATATCTTTTTATCGTGTGTTGGTTACCTTAGTTTGTTAAAACAAATAAAATCTCCAAGCAATCTTCCACTCTTATGTAGGACGTTTTCTCTCATCGTTCCCACAATCTTTGGGATAGGTTTATTGACCACCCTTGCGTTTAAATCTCCTGTCAGTATTATTTGATGCTTATTAGTATACTCGTCCAAAGCCGATTCTACATAGAAACGTTCATAAACATTGTGCACGTCTTCTTGCTTCCCATGTTATCCTACTTTATTTCTGCAAAAAATTTAAATTCTTAATCAATTAAAATATTTCCTTAATTCTATATGAAGATATACTCCTTTTATCTTCTTGTTATCTCTATCTACCAGAAGGTAACTTCCTGCGTGTGGTATTTTAATAATCCTGATGGTCCTTTATATAAGCTACACCATTTTCTATTCAATTTCTTTCTCTTCAAAGGTTTGGGATGATTCTTTAATAACACACAATCATCAACTCCTAAACCTAGCGTCTTATCGAAATGACTTTTTCGAAGATTAGCTTTATGTTGTAATCTTAAATATACTTCATGTTATCTTAAATATACTTATGTATAGGCTCATCACGATCCATTGTCTTATTACATAAGCATGGTAACTTACCAAGCCACTCATTACTGTGTTGCTTGTTAAATAAAATTTCATTAGGTGAATGACCGGTTGACATATGTGGTAATTGATTACACATTTCTTCAAATTTTCCGATTAATTCTATCCATCTATGACGTTGGTTATGCACATACGTTCTTATGAATCTGTTCAATTCTCGGAAGACTCTTTCTATGGGGCCCTGACGGATTAAAGCGGGCAATGAATACGTGAGGAATTCCCCATGTCTTTATTGTTTCGCGCCACGCTTTACTTCGAAAATACGATGCATTATCAGAAATTGGCATTGCAGGTTTCCCCACTTTAACTGAATAATCATCTATGATCTTCCTTAACAGATATTTCACATTAGCTGATCGTAACGCATACAATTTTACGTATTTTGTGAAAAGATCAAACATCGCAAATACATATTTAAAATTTCCTTTTGCTACTTTGAATGGCCCACACGTACCACATGATACGATGCTTAGGGGTTTCCTAGGTATTATCGGATGCAACACATCTTTAACGCAATAATTGACCGGCTTTGCCTTTTGACTTATCCCACACCTCTTGAGTATTTCTTGAGCTCTTTTCAGTAAATTTGGATAGAGACATAGTTGTTGTAATTTAATTACACTCTTATGAGCTCCGAAATGTCCCCATCTCACATGTGTGAACCACAATACGGAATCAATACACCTTGAGGGAATGCATATCTTCCACTCATCCTTCTCAATTTTTCGATAAAACAATACGCCTTCTTGCAATTGGTAACGACTATTAATTTTATGAATCGTTCCTGTTCTTAAATCACTTATTATTTTTCTCCATTTACCATCTACTTTTTGCATTTGCCCTACTCGCGAACACATATCATTAACCTCTTTGCTATATGGAAGTGTTCCGAACATCATCACCTTAAAATCCATTACTCGCTCTTCTTCAGCCTTATCGATCTTGGTAGTTGTAGCCTCGACAATGCGTCAGTGACAACATTGTCTCTCCCTTTGACATGCATAACCCTTACGCCATATTCCTGTAATAATAAGACCCAGCGCTTAAGTCGGCCATGTAACATGGTAATCGTCATTAAGAACGTCACTGCTTTATGGTGACAATATATCACTATCCGTTTACCATGTACAAAATATCGGAACTTTTTTAGTGACCATATAATTGCTAATACTTACAGCTCAGTAGTACTGTATGAGCGTTCACAACCTGATAAGGTTCGACTAGCGAAGGCAATAATGTTTATAGTTTGTACTTTGTTCTCATCGTCCATTTGGAATAATGTAGCACCTAATCCTGTTTCCGCCGCATCTGTTTCTATGAAAAAATCTTTAGCCATCTGTGGATGATACAACAACGGGGCATTTATTAAAGCATTGCGAATCTCGTCAAAGGCCTTACTACAAGATTCTGTCCATTGCCATGATACATTTTTCCTCAACAATTGCAACAGACAGTCTTTATTTAATAAATGCTGAGATAAAAACTTTCTCAAGAAAGATGCCAGACCTAAAAATGACTTTAGCTGTTTCTTATTTTGCGGATACGGTCAATTTCTTATTGCATCTAACTTTTTAGGATTTGGAATAATTCCTTCAGGAGTTACAATATGACCCAAGAATTAAATCTGGTTTCTTCCAAATTTGGATTTTGCGAAATTGATCGTGATTCCATATTCTAGGAATTTCTCAAATACACGATTCATTAGCGCGATATGTTCTTCCTAGGTCTCTGTGGCAATCAGTATGTCGTCAACATATACAGTGACCCGCTCTAGTAACTCCGGACCGAGTACTGTATCTAAAGCAGTTATAAAAACACCACCACTAACGTTCAGTCCAAACGGCATTACTTTAAATTGGTAACTACGTCCTCGGCAAATGAACACTGTATACTTTCTTCATTCCTTAGTTTGTCAATACGAGCGTCGGAAGTCAAGGGAGGTAAAGAACTGCACCCTGTGAAATTTCTGTAACAGTTCTAAATTCTCCGGTCGAGTCTTATTAATATCATGAGCGTCTAAGACTAACCGAATGTCACCGTTCGGCTTAGTCGCTGAAAATAATGGGCTTGAGTATTCGGACGTGGAATTCTCAATGATTCCCCAGTCTATCATCTTTTTGATCTCTTTAGTTACAGCTTCTCTTTTCGACCAAGGGACTGAATACCTAATTTTACAAAGAGTCGAATGACACCTGGTTTTTTATTAAATACAGGCAAAAATAATTGCAAGACTTCTCTCAATTCAGTTTGTTGTTGGGGCGATAAATATTTCGAGTCTGGTACTTTTTCAGCGATCCTCGATACATCGGTCTCAGCATCAGTTTGCCTAACACAATCATTATTCTTGAAATGCAAAGCATTTACAGAAAGACAATTAACGGTTAGATTCTGGCAATAATTTCCTAAAATAAACTTCTTCTTCAACAAAGTTACATTTAATGGTTTGCCTTTAACTATAAAAGTATACACACCTTCCTTAATATCAATCACTGCACTATAATCATATACAAAATCCGTACCCCAAATAAACGGCGTTGACATTCTAGCCACTATCATGGAAGTGCATTCTACGCCTACTCCTTGTAGTTCACTGTCACCCGTATCTGTTTAATTATGCGTTGCGCTTACGCGCTAAACGGCCCTGACACTGTGCAGCCTGTTACTGGTAAGGTGAGTAGTTTTTGTTGCTGACTAACCATATTAAAGCAACCCATTGTCATCACATTAACCGTCACCCCTCTATCTGTCAGTACATTAACAGGTAAATTATTAATCTTTACTACTACAATCGCTTGCAAAGTATACCCTTTTTTATTCGTTTCATTCCGTGGTTCTTTCATGAGATATTCCCGAATATCCGGTTCCGTATCATATTCAAGAACATTTACTGACTCGCGATGTTTGCCTCCCTCCTCAATACCAGCCACCCGAGGAAGGCCTAAAATGACTGGTACTGGTTTGACCGTCCGTCATTTAGGTTCCTCGGCAGTTCATGTACCTCTACTAAATTTTCATTTCCTGTTGGTGGGTATGTATTATCCACAACTACATTTCTACCATCCGTCAACAGTGTGCGTCTGGTAGATCCAGAAGACGTACCTGTAGTATTAGTGTTTGTCCAACCTACATTATTCATCTGATACGTTCCCCAATTTGATTTACTCGAATTTGCCATAAAACGATAAAGCGCAAAGATTCAACAGGGAGTTCAACTGTTTCACGACTTAACAGACTCTCATGGCAATGCGAAGCGGGGGCTGAACATCCCAAAGAAGGATTTTTCTGAAAATTTCACATGGTTGTGTGCACGTTCGATGAATTTTACTCAAGTGCTTATGTGTGGGGATGGGGGTGGAAATTATGTAGAACACTTTAAGCATTAACAACGCCCTCTAAACTTTTCTCTGTTTGAGGTTAATGCACTCTAAAAAACTTTATGTACTGTAATTGTATTATCCAGCTGTTTAGCTGAATCTAAATCTTTTAAATTCGATCAGGATAGTAGCTGAAGCAGTGAATTAAAATTTTTGCCATAGCCATGTCTTGAACACTGGTCTCCTGCTTATTCTTTTTTTTTTATCGATATTGTTCGTTACATTTTTTCGGGGCGGATGTCCAATGACAGCCGTTCAAGTTCAGTGTTGAGCCGTTAACACAGTTTTTTATTGCAGAGGCCAGATAACCCTCTAACCGAACACGCTGAGCCACTACACCACCCACACCTAACATCCAGGGCGGATTTCACCAGTACCTATGTAGAAAGCTGGGGTGCTATTCCAATGATCACAGTTGGTCATTGGCTGTGATGGGCGCACACGCATTATTTGCGTCTCGCCTGACGTGCTGCTTCCTAGCGAGTGCGCGTTTGTTTACATCGGCATAGTGGCTTGTTTCAGAGTCCGACATCATCGATCATCATGGCGTTTTCTTACCGCCAAGCGACAATTCAATTAACTTCTCCGTTATATCACGAACGATCGAAGGTGTATGAGATTGAGCGTTTTATACGGGAAGAAATGAGTCTCCCACCACAAGATGTACTCGGGCTACATTTTTCGATCCTCAGTACTACTGTGTACATAAAGCTGGCGAATGACAAGCTGTGCGTCAACAATGTGCGGCGTCACGCTAACGATCTCAAGTTCCGATGCTCTGTCGTGGTTGATCACGCTGGTGTTGATCTCAGAACGTTGCGGGATTTCGAACTCCCGTTTGAAGTCGGACGCTGTTGCGGCCGCTTTTAAACCTTACGGCAACGTCGTCAGTCACGAGGCTGAAACGTGCAAGACGTTCTAAACGTACCCTGTCCTCAATGGTGTCTGTCGGATAAATATTGAACTACGGAAACACGTTCTTCATGTTTGGTTATTGCCGGTTGCAAGGTTGTCGTCACATACGAAGACCAGCCGCACCCATGTTCAGGTTGTGGCCAGGAAGGCCTTTTTGGTTCAAAATGGTTGAAATGGCTCTGAGCACTATGGAACATCTGAGGTTATCAGTCCCTTAGAACTTGGAGTTACTTAAACCTAACTAACCTAAGGACATCACACACATCCATGCCCGAGGCAGGATTAGAACCTGCGACCGTAGCAGTCGCGCGGTTCCGGACTAAAGCGCCTAGAACCGCTCAGCCACAGCGGCCGGAAGGAAGGCCTTGTCTGCTCTGAATGTCTATGTAGTCTGGTTCAGACGCCGATCGGAGACGGCGCTCCTCCTGCGTTTTTACCTCTGTCTTACGCGTCTGCGGCGGTGCTGCCTGCTACGCCCTCTCTGATTCAGTCGGTACCCGTGTCGCCTCCTCTAGAAGACGCGGTAGACGTACCGCCTTTCTCTCCTATTCCCTGTCGAAAGCAATACAAATGAACGACGACTGTCAGCAGGCACAAGCTGTCTGCCTCGAACTCATGGTTGTTGGTCATAGAGCTGTACCTACCTCCGCCATTTGTAAGTAGGCTGTTTAAGTTCTTTTATTGGTAACGCCACCTTTGTATAAAAATCACTGGCTGTGCTGCGTGCAGTCTGTGGCTAGTTTGCATTGATGTCTGCCATTGTAGTGTTGGGCAGCGGCAGGTGGATGTGAACAGCGCGTAGTGTTGCGCAATTGGAGGTGAGCCGCCAGCAGTGGTGGATGTGGGGAGAGAGATGGCGGAGTTTTGAAATTTGTCATGAACTGCTATATTTACATATGATGATATCAAGGTAAATACATTGTTTGTTCTCTATTAATATCTTTCATTTGCTAACTATCCCTATCAGTAGTTAGTGCCTTCCATAGTTTGAATCTTTTATTTAGCTGGCAGTAGTGGCGCTCGCTGTATTGCAGTAGCTTGAGCAGCGAAGATTTTTGTGAGGTAAGTGATTTGTGAAAGGTATAGTTTAATGTTAGTCAGGGCCATTCTTTTGTAGGGAATTTTGAAAGTCAGATTGCGTTGCGCTAACAAAATATTGTGTGTCAGGTTAAGCACAGTCATGTATAAATTTTTCTAAGGGGACGTTTCGTATGTCGACCCTTAGCCGAGGATACCTCACTGGAATCTTCTGATTTTTTGTTGTAGTTTGTGTAATTAGTGTAGATTTTGTTTATTGCTAGCGCGTAATTGTAGAGAGAATCTCCTTTGTAGTTGTAGTTTTTCATTGTTGTACAGTAAAACAGTTGTAGCATGCATGCAGTTTTACACCAAGTATTTCTCAGCAGCGCGTGAAATTAACTAGATATTTTTTCAGAGCTATGTTAATGTGTTCTCTTATTTTTGCTCTTCAAATTGTGCTTTTCTGTGTTATCGTGTGAAATATTGTGGCAATAATGGCGTGTGAAAAACGTAACACTAGGCTCCAAAGTAAACTGAGAAATAATAGTGACGACGAGCGTAGCTTATCAGCGCCGCCGAGTAATGAATTTACTAATGTTCAAAGTAGTAATTTGGTAACTGTACATAGGGAAATGGAGCGGGCGTCAAATAATGGTGTAGACAGTGAAACACGTAGTGAACAGGGAAGCATTATCGATCGATCGGTCGGCAACAGCTCGCCTCGGGAATCGGGAATGACAGAACACAATATTGCAAATACTGTAGACTCAGGTTTTGGGTTCTCACCGTTTTCTCAAATGAGTCAAGACACATATCCCGCTTGTCAAAATGTGAATGTTGCCGGTGCAAATTCACTGCCAAAAAGCACTGAGGAACGTGTTTCAGACACCAATGCATTGTTATTACAATTAATACAACAAATGGGACAAACACAGCAAAAGCTTCAGAAGTTAGACACAATGGAACAAAATCAGAGACAAACACAGCAACAGTTAGACGCAATGGAACAAAATCTTCACACCACACTTGAACAAACACGTGAAGATTTAACTATTGAGTTACATAACATCGAATCGAAATGTCAAAAAGTCTGTAATGACGTAAAAACACAAATTTGTGAGCATTTCCAACCTATTTTTTCGCGTCATGAAAATGCATTACAGAATCATGAAGCAGCCATAAAAGAACTGCAAACTATTGTTCATGAAAATCACAACACCTTGCAAGCTAAAATTGACTCAGTTGCATCTACCGATTCGGTTACGCAACTTGCAAAAACTCAAGAAAACTTAAAGGACACAGTAGATACGATTTCAACACAAATGGACACTCTGAAACTTGGTTCAGAAAAACACACTGAGGAAATGTGTTCACTATCGGAGAAAGTAGCCGAACTTTCGGATAAGGTCACTAACTTATCTACAAAGGTAGATGATGATCTGAATGACACAAGACCTGTAGCCTTCACTGACACAGAAGAGTACGAACAAATTAGAAAATTCAAACAGAATCAAAATCAAATCAATACACAGTACAAAAGAGAAATCCGGGAAGTACAAGATCAGCTGACACAGGTAATACAAGAATTACGTATTTCAGAGGATACTCGCGCCCCAATACGGGAAGAGGGACACAGAAATACGGAACAGCCACAAAATAATAACACAGGGCATTTCGGAAGTTATGAAAGAAATTGGCAAGTGCACCGAATTTTGAGATGGAACGGCCGACACGACCTAACAATGACCGATATGCGACTCGCCGACATGATGATTTTGACTATAAGCTGTTCATTACTACACGTAAATTCAAAACATTTAAGAATTCTGGCAACGACATTCATCCACAAGCATGGCTCCATCAATTCTCTCATTGTTTTCCTCCCAACTGGTCATTAGAACACAGATTAGAATTTATGTGTGGCTACTTGGAGAATGAACCAGCTGTAAGAATGCGATCGATAATTCACGATTGCCACAGTGAAGGAGAGTTTTACCATGCCTGCCTCTCAGCATATTGGTCTCAAGCCACACAAGACCGAGTAAAACATAGCATCATAATGATGAAACGTTTCGAACAATCTGAATTTTCCGGTCTTATGAAATATTTTGAAGACATGTTGCATAAGAATCAGTATCTTTCAAACCCATACAGCCCCACAGAACTCATCCGCATTTGCTTAATCAAACTGCCTGAACATTTACGACATATTATTTTGGCAGGACGTTGCAAAGACGACATTGAAGCATTTCAGGGACTCTTACAAGAATTAGAAATTGACACTGACAATCGTGGAACGCGAAACCAGGAACACAACAATTACAGGTCACATCCGTCGCAATTCCGCGATGAAAGAAGTAATAACTTGACATGACAAGGCTATTCTCACAACACAAATCGTGACCAAAACAGACACCACCCGTATGACAACCGTTGGCAGAGTAGTAATAACTACAGGGAAAGGTCACCTCTCCGTGGTAATGACTATCACAGAGACAATAAGAGAAACAGACAACATGGGAACCAAAATAAATACTATCAAGGGAGACAGAATAACTTTAGACGCAACGGACCAGCGCGCAGTTACGATTCAGGGAGAAATTCTCCACCATGTGACCGACAAGAAAGAAACTATAGAATCTACCGACATGACGACAGACGATATATTCGTAACGACAGACCTGAATTGCATCAGAACTGGCGGGATTCAAACAGAGCAGGGCACTTTCGACAACGTGAATTTGTAGAAGTTAGGTCTCCTAATCCCAATAACAACGCGCGCCAACAAAGAGACAGACAATGACTCGCGCCGCAGGCACCCACGTGCGCCGGCTGGCTCAGAGAAAAATAACATAGACGCTAACCTTGAGAAAAATTACAGTATTCTTTACCGACGTATACCGCATGACAATTGCGTTGAAGTTGAAACTCTGCGTACTAGGAAGAGTAAAGGTTTACACCACATTTCACATATAAAACCGCTTATTGAGAGATAATCTGCTTTTTAACTTTGTCTTTGTCATATAACTTTTCACTTTACATTACTAGTATGCTTTGTCAGACTTAAGAAACTGTTGATATGCAACAATGTTTGAAGTTAAGTATCCAATCAAGAACCAAGAGAACTTATTTAAACAGAAATTACGAATGCATTGTTATAGTGAACAGACGACGCAGTGTTGTATTTGTACATTCTTGCTTGTTAGTTGCACGATTACGTAACGACTATCAGGCTTACATACTTAGGACACATACTGGTACTGCTAATGAGATTTTAATGCAACATTTTGGTTTACTTGAAAATACATTCTGGGTTTAAAGTACTTTCTGTGAGGTACCAGATGACACAGTGGTTAGTTTATGTGACAGCTACACGATTTTATCACGACGCTACTAATGAGTGAGAATATACAATGTTGCTTTTGCGGTGTTTCTGTTTTATATCTGCACAGTTTTTCTGTTTTATTCTGGAAAGTAAAACATGTTTTAGTAGTAACTTTTGTGGTATAGCTACAATGAGACTGCCTTTTCCGTAGCACAACAATACGTTACAGCACAGTAATTTCTTCATCACGGCAATAAGCGTAATAACTACGATATCTATACGCAAAGCATTTCACTTTTGTTTATCATGAGGTAAGTACATTGACTTCTGCAGAACTTAGCTTTCGGAGGACGATAACTACGACACTTCCACAGAGATTATCTTACAGCAAGAAGCACATTTAGCGCTACAGGACACGTATTTGAGTGATTAATTTCGCGCTTAAAACATGTATTTTTTAAGATATTTGAAGTACAATGATACAAGGGTTTTCCGTGATACATTTCATTCCATTGCTGTAATCTGTAACACCTGAGGGTATAATTACATTAATCCTCAGGGGGGTACACGCTTACTTTGTGTACCATGTGTGTGGCAACCACAAGGAACCCTAGCTAATATGGTATTTGCTTATACAACTTTACACATCGGTACCATATTTCTCTAACACACAAATTACACAGCTATCTGATCATTTAACTGAGAGATAAACATTTTTTTACTACATCAGTGTCACATGTTTACGCAATACACAGTTGGGTAACTTCACACTTATGAAACTGTATTTTGTCTGTACTTTGTAAACTGTTCATATTTTTTCGGAACCATTGTGATACTATGAGAGCTTTGAATGATATATTTGGTAAGGGAGCATGATTTTAAAGTACGTTTGAGGTAGATGACACTATTGAAATGAGCAGAGAATTTTTTTTAGGTTTTGAAATTATTGGAGGAAGCTACGACGATTTTGAGAATTGACTGAGATGTTATGATATTATTACGATGACGATGTGTACTATGGTGTTGAGATATGTTTATGATCAATAAGATGATGCTACCGTATTTGAGGAATAAGAAGTATGTTGGAAACCAAGAAGCGTACTTTAAGAGTTATGAAATGTGCGTAAATGCGTGACTGTATCACAATGCTGACGAATATTTTATTTGGACACTTATATTTATAGGGTTTTGTTTCTACACATTTGCAACGCAAATTCTCGACCCGTGAAATTTTGTATATGAGACTGTCACAGTAGCGGAAACTGCTGTCGTAAATATTTCCGTAAGAAAGTTAAGTGACCACCTGCACGTAATGCGTTGTGGGCACGCAGCTGTGTCAGACGCCGGGAGAACAAGTCATTAGTGAGTGCCTCATCAGAAGCACAGGTAGAATAAAAGAAAGGGGAGGCCATTATCCTCGCTATTGATATTCCTTTGTAGAAAGCATCGCAAATACGACACGCTCGAACTTGAAAACATATGATTACACTGTGGAGCTCTTAATTTATGATATTTACTAAAATGCCTAATGAAATGATGAGAAACATTTTACATCCATTGTCTTTCTAGTTAAGAGATTGCTCATTTTGTTTAATATCTGGTTTCCAGCTGTGTTGCAGCATTGGTTTCATAAAATAAAATTAAATGCATTTGCTAATGTGAACACTTTCTGTCAACAGATCTATTAAATAATAATTTTGTGATCCACATTCTTCAAAAAAGGAGCACTTGGAAAGTAAAGAACAATAAGAAGGGACTAGTAACAGTAACTGCATACATAATATTCTTTTCAAGTACATGGTAATATTTCTTTTACAATAAGTTGTTGTGGTGCACCACTTTAATTACTTGGACATTAAGATGTGATTATACATTTCCCTTATCTGCATTGTTATCTTTAGTGTACTATTTATTCTGCTTGAGCTATGTCATGTTTAGATATAAGCTGCTGTTTGCCAGGCATAGTGCTACTGGACTTTAATTTGTGTTACTCTGCTAAGCCAGATTTATTTTTTTGTTTGCTGCGCATTGCCTCATATTAGTTGTAATGTTGAATTGCTTGGTAATTTAGATTTACTGTAGCTTGCTTTGCGATTTTCCATTTTTTTGTCATTGCTGTTCGTGTTAATTGTTTTGTGCTGCTGCATTGCCTTGTCCCTTAGTTTAGCATCTGAGCTCAGTAAAGTTAAGTTAGCTTAAGAGGGGGTAGCCTATAAGAGAATGAGTTGCGATGAATTTGAAGAAATGCACTGAGAAGTTATACGAGAAAAATACAGAAAGCATGCTTGGATAGGATTTTTTTGGCAGGAGCAAATATCGAAATAAGACGAAAGATCTATGGAATGAAGTTTTGGATTGGACTGCAGTACCAAATGTTACACTGAAAACGAACCCTGTCCTTTCCTTTTGTGTTATCCCACTATATGTTTGTGTACCCTTGTGTATTTGTTTTCTTCCTGTCTCTGTGTAGTTTCATAGAATTTTTTTTCTTTTAATATTAAGCTACATTCACTATGATGAGGAATACTGTTATCCTCGAATATAATTGGCATTAATAATATGTTATTTACTTTGTAAAGATGTTAGACATTATTAATTCTGTTCTGTTTAATGCTCATGTGTGAAGTTGATGTTTCGAAAGTTATTCTGATCTTTTATGTATTTACTTATGTCATAATTCCTGTAACACTGATGTATATGTTAGTTCGATTCTTTTGTAAAGCCTGTACCACGAATGTTATGTGTATTGTTATGTTCTTTAATGATGTATTTTGTACCTTTGTAATTGTATTCTTATGTTATAAAATTGTAATTGACACCAGTTCATCAAATTAAGTAACTTGTAAATTACATTTCACTGCACACATTTCTGTTGGTCATAGTATATGGACAATATGTGAGAAGTAGGGACTGTTAGTGTTTGCACGTGTGTTAATAATTCAGCAAGGGACCGGATAACAACATTGTTGGTTCTAAGAACAATTTCAAAAACTTTGTGAGTGCACAAGTGGTGGTTTATGGACTTGCTATATTGTCCGCAAGACTCTTTGATGGTGAATGTGCACCTGCACAATCGCAACAGATGGCTGCTGGCCATCTCTACAAGGACTGCAGTGGGTCTGCACCTCTGGTGGCCCACCAATACCATTATTTCTACAAGGACTACAGTGGGTCTGCATCTTTGATGACCCACCAATACCATTATTTCTGCAAGGACTGCAGTGGGTCTGCACCTCTGGTGGCCCACCAATACCGTAATCTCTACAAGGACTACAGTGGGTCTACATCTTTGATGGCCCACCAATACCATTATTTCTACAAGGACTGCAGTGGGTCTGCACCTCTGGTGGCCCACCAATACCATACTCTACCAGGACTACAGTGGGTCTGCTCTGTGATGACCTACCTACCAATCTTCTTCAAACTGTCGAATGACTCTGCTGTGGGTTTGCTCTGTTGTGGCCCATTACCTGTATGCATGTCAAGAGTCAGCACTGTCTTTCCGTTGGAAGGACAACACTACTTCTTCAAGACTGCATGGAAATCCACTACTTCTGTGTGCATTTTCTTTTACTGCTCAGACTTTGAGAAAAGAAACGGCAGTTTTACTGTGATGAATGATCAGGACTGTTTTTATGGACTGTGAGAAAATTTTAGCTGTTGACCAACATTGTATCAATAAGTGTGTGCATTTGATATCTTTGTTATTGTAATTATGAAAAATTTTATCAAATCATTATTGGCCACTGCCCAAAACAATTTGTAAAATTTTTTGTGGGGAGCATGGGGGCTATGTAAGTAGGCTGTTTAAGTTCTTTTATTGGTAACGCCACCTTTGTATAAAAATCACTGGCTGTGCTGTGTGCAGTCTGTGGCTAGTTTGCATTGATGTCTGCCATTGTAGTGTTGGGCAGCAGCAGGTGGATGTGAACAGCACGTAGTGTTGCGCAATTGGAGGTGAGCCGCCAGCAGTGGTGGATGTGGGGAGAGAGATGGCGGAGTTTTGAAATTTGTCATGAACTGCTATATTTATATATGATGATATCAAGGTAAATACATTGTTTGTTCTCTATTAATATCTTTCATTTGCTAACTATCCCTATCAGTAGTTAGTGCCTTCCATAGTTTGAATCTTTTATTTAGCTGGCAGTAGTGGCGCTCGCTGTATTGCAGTAGCTTGAGCAGCGAAGATTTTTGTGAGGTAAGTGATTTGTGAACGGTATAGTTTAATGTTAGTCAGGGCCATTCTTTTGTAGGAAATTTTGAAAGTCAGATTGCGTTGCGCTAACAAAATATTGTGTGTCAGGTTAAGCACAGTCATGTATAAATTTTTCTAAGGGGACGATTCACATTCTACCATCTGGCCCCAAGTCGGACGAAAGCCGTCTGCCATCCGACACGGAACAGCATGTTAGGAAGCAACGGTCGCCGAGAAAACGGAAGAGACAACACCGTACACCTTTTGATAACTGCGCCCGTCGGAAGTCTACACAGGTTGACGACCTTGCTACTGACGGTGCTGTGTCCTCCGATGCCCTGACACTTGACGACGCGACGCGTTTCCCCACCTCACCTCCAGTCAGTGACCACCTCTGGACATCGACCTTCCTCTGCCTCACTTTCTGTGTCTGTTGCTACCTATGGGCGTACCTCTGATAATGTTCCACTGAACCAGCCTGGAGACACGTCTGTCTCCTGGGCGGACGACGTCGATGCTCAAGATGGATATTTTGGAGGTGTACAGAACGATGGACCCCACTTGGTAGTGTCTGCACCCTCCCCACCACAGTGATGTGCCGTCCCGTGGGGGCCTAACAGAGAGTTCCCTGGGATTTCCCCGTGCTTGAATCGCCTGTCTTCCTTGCGGTGGTAGCCTTCCAGACTTATCGCATAGCCACGTTCAATGTTAACACTATTAACGTACACCACGAACTGGATTCACTTCATGACATGCTGTATGCTGTGGACGTTGTCGTAGCCTTCCTTCAACTTTCTGTGCTCCCCATGGTTTTACAGCACAGGTCTCTCATTCCTCCCCTACCGGTAGTGAGATGGCGATCCTCTTACGTAATGGTATCCTCGCTGATGCAGTTACCTATCTCCCTGATGTCAGACATATGGCTCTCACGTTTAGTGGCTTCAGGATCGTCAGTGTCTATGCATCATCTGGTTCGGGTAGCCGCTGTGAACGTTCCCAGACAGTCACGCCTCTCTTCCTGGGTCGGCAGGATGCATTGATCATGGGAGGCGATTTCAACTGCACCCAGGCATCCAAAGACCAACTACCACTCCACCCTTCGTGCGCGGCGCTAGCAGCAATTCCCCAGCACCAAAGACTAGCGTATTCTTGGGATCATGTTCATGGGGATAGTCCGGTGTTTACGCATTTCACTAGCCATTCCTCCAGCCGACTCTATCGTTTTACTCTCCGCCATATCGTCAGTGGAGCTCAGGCTGCTGAAGTCTGGCCCAGTGCGTTCTCTGACCATGATGCATATATCTGCACCATCATTCTCTGCCGCCAAAGGGTGTGGCGCGGCCGTGGACCATGAAAACTGAATACGATCCACCTTACCTCACCCGACTGCAGGCAGCTCATCGAGACCACGTGGCCAGCTTGTCATCGGCGTCGTGATGCCTATCATTCTGCCCTGTCTTTGTGGGTGCTCTGCAAAGCCTGCTCTCTGCAAGGCCTTGATTGGTTACGGGAGGGAGGTTGCGGCATGGCGGCGACAGATTCAGGAATTATATTTAACCATTTTCCGGGAATGTACTATGATGCCTTATTCGCCAGAGCGCCAGGCGACGACGAATCGTGGCAAGGTAGAGCTCACGGTCCTCTCTCGCTGTCACCTTGAAGGAGCCATGGTCAGGCCAGGTACACACGACAGGTCAGTGCAAAAGTGTGCATCTATGTATCATCTCATAGCACAACGACACTACCATCGGAGGAATTTGATTAATGTTCTTATGACTGATGATGGGCAGCGTTTTGATACCCAATGGGATATCGGGTCTGCCCTTTACACACATTATGTTACACTGTACTCTGAACAACGTCACCGCCCTGCCAACATTACGGTGGTCGCCAGACTCTGCTTTGACTCGGTAACTGGCTGTGCGATGATGGATCTGATTGCTAACGTCACGGAGGACGAAATTTATGACGCTCTCCAAGCGGGTTCTGTGAACAGGACGCCTTGGCCCTGATGGCCTCCCACTGGAGTTTTATCGGACATTTCGTCCCCTTCTGGCGCCAGTGTGGACAGAAATTTGTCAAGACCTTATGTCACCTTTCGTGCCAATTCCAGACGGTTTTCTCGATGGTTTCCTCATTTTCATCCACAAGCCTCGGGGTACATCACGGATATGCGATTACCGCTCCTTGGCGTTACTCTACAGCTGCGCGGCTCAAACTTCTTTGGAAGGTACCAATAATATCCGCACTACCCTCTGCCGCTATCGCGACATAATCGCTCTTGCTCACGCACGTTGTATGCCTGGAGTTTTCGCAGCTCTTCACTTCAGCCAGGCTTTCAATCGAGTCGATCACGACTTCCTGGAAGGGGTGCACCGCGATATGGGCTACCCTGATACTACCGTCGATGACGTAATGCGTCTCCTACGTGGAGCTACGTCTCGTGTCTTACTCCTCCCATCTCGATCTGTCGATCATTGCGTCAAGGCTGCCCGTCTCTGCACTGTTGTATGCATTCGCCAAGGAATCTTTGCTATGCGGACTCCGTCAACGCCTCTCTGGGATGTCTCTCGGTGGCCATGTATTCAACTGCACTGCATATGCTGACGTTCTCGTTATCGTTCTTCGCAGCGATGACTGGCATAGTAACCACCTACGGCGAAGCTTCTAGTAGCTGCCTTAACGTCCGCAAACAGAGCGCTACGGCTATAAGTGCGGGACCTCCTGCGGATAGTGCTGCTCCTTTTTATGTAGCTGATAATCTCCGTTGCTTAGGACTCGATTTCTCGAGTGATCTGCGACGGACGTTTGCCCTCAACTGCCGATGTCTACTTTCCCAACTACGAGCTGGGCTCTTAGATCACCGTTTACGAGCACTCGATCTTCTGCAATGCACACAATATTGAAACGTCCCCTTTGAACAATTTATACATGACTGTGCTTAAACTGACACAATATTTTTAGCGCAACGCAATCTGACTTTCAAAAATCCCTACAAAAGAGTGGCCCTGACTAACATTAACTTATACCTTTCACAAATCACTTACCTCACCAAAAAGCTTCGTTACTCGAACTACTGCAAAACAGCGAGCGCCACTACTGCCAGCTAAATAGAAGATTCAAACTACGGAAGGCACTAACTACTGATAGGGATAGTTAGCAAATGAAAGATATTAATAGAGAACAAACAATGTATTTACCTTAATATCATCATATATATATATAGCAGTTCATGACAAATTTCAAAACTCCGCCATCTCTCTCCCCACATCCACCACTGCTGGCGGCTCACCTCCAACTGCGCAACGCTACGCGCTGTTCACATCCAGCTGCCGCTGCCCAACACTACAATGGCAGACAACAATGCAAACTAGCCACAGACTGCACACAGCGCAGCCAGTGATTTTCATACAGAGCGCTATGTAACGTTGCCAATAAGAAAACATAAACAGCCTACTTACAATATGTAAATGTATATTTAGAGTCACGTATCCCCCACCTGGCACAGTCAATTCCCATTCCGGAAACCATGGTCCGCCGCATGCTAGTGGCACTGGGTTCGTTTGTTTGCCACGGCTTCCTGTTCAACTTACGAAACCCTTACTCTCACGCGGTGGAGGGGCGATTTAGGTTCGTGCCATGTGCCTGGCACAGCGGTATCCCTTTTCATTGGCTCTCACATGTCGTTGTGGTGCCTACGTGCTTTATCAGCCTATTGCTGGAGGCCCTTGCACCACACTATCTCTCAGCACCTATCCAACTTTCTGAAGTCCCGCCGCCATTCTTTTACTTCCGCCGCTTTTTCCTTGAACTGAACTACGTCCATACTGTCATACTGCCTGCGCAATTGACATCCCCGAAGGCAATCTATGGTTTTCTTCAGCAGCACACCTCGCCGAATGCGGTTGAAGGAAAGCTTCCCCACGTCGACTGGCGTGCCGTTTGGCGATCGGTGTGCGCTCCTTACCCTGCCACTGAATGCATGGTACATTACTGTCAATAGGAAGGAAGCATGACGGTCACGCCTTCACAGCATTCACCTCGCAGACACTACGTTGTGTGTCGCCTGTGATGTGATGGACACAGACGAGCAACGCCCGGTGTGCAGATCGGCGAGAGGTGTCTGGTTCTTGGTGCGACAGATGTTGTCCCTAATTACCCGTACGGCCGCTCATCAGATACCTACTCAAATGCTCCTCTTTCCGGACGCGGGATACTTCCAGCAAGCGAAAACGAACTCTGTGACGTGGATTTCTGCACACGCAGCACACTATTTGTTTGCTGATGGCGAGTAAAGTATACTTGACTTTTGGCAGTTTATTAATAAACGCCATTGTACAGTTGTCCGCGATCCAAAATACAGTCAATTTTCCTCCAGTGTCCTCTATAGTGTCTTCGTTAACCCGCCCCAGAGCTGAGGTGTTCCTGTCGTGAAGAATTGATCCCCGTCTCTTCCACACTTACAACCGATTTATTCACTAGTGATGGAAATGTTCATATCGGAAAAACTATACGTATGATAGTCTCAATTAGTCTGACGTCTTGCTGTGCCCTTCTCCTGGCGTGATGTCCGTTTCCTGACATTTTCGGTGGTATTAATGACAAAACTAAATAAATAAATAAAAAAGAACGAAAAGAAAAATAAATAAATAAAGGATGTTCATTGTACCTCTACTCCACGTTTCCTAAGATTTCCTCGGTTCCTGGAGGGTGGGAAAACGGGACATGGTGGCCAGGCTTCGTGTTGCGACCCCTGCACACTTTACCCCAACCCCTACCTTTGGGCGCCAAGGAAGTTACCTTAAAAAAGAAAATTGGATAGCTCATCAGCCTAGCTAGCAGGGGACCTGGGTTCAAGTCCTGGCTGTAGCACAACTTTTGATTCATTGCTTCATCATCTTTCTTTATCCAAGATAAAGTTGGGAGTCATGTGTCTCCAGGATAATGTGATTCCATCATATCAATTTTAAATTTGTGTTATTTATCGTGTAATCGAAATTGAACGGATTTTGTTTAGTACTGGCGTGGGAGCCGTTACACTTTTCATTGTTTAGGTTGAAATGCCACTTTTGGAGCCATACAGTCTCCCTAAATAATTATACTATTCTTTTTGATCTACCAGCTAAGAGCGGAACAGCTGTCAACATTTTTACCAGTGTCCCAGACCAGCACCAGTAATGACTAAGGCGTATTCCTTCCGCGAGGTCTTCTCTTCTTGCTGAATCCAGCTACCGCCTGAGAGCGGAACAGGAGATCGGCCGGCACCCGCCGCATCGTCCGGGAATTACTTAATCGCGGCAAAGAATCACTTTTCTCGGAAGGAGCGCGGTAGCGGGCGCCGCATCGTAATACGGCCATTATGCGGCTGCGGGCGCCGTAATAACATCTGTGGAAAAGGGCGCGCGCGGCGGAGGGGCGCCCGAAAAAAGGGAAACAACGCGGCGCGCCGTAAGTAGCGGTAGCTCGCGTCGGGGCCATTGCCACTGTCGCGGCCGCACTAATTTACATAGGAGCGGGCGGGCGAGCACTGTGCGCCGGCCATTAGGACGGTTTTTAGGGGGCGCGTTAAAAGCCCGCACCGTATCATCAGCTGAGGCAGATGGTCGCCCTCTAATGGCGGACCGCGGGCCTCGGGCAGGTCTTTTTCTGCGGACGGATACCCACTCGCTGCGAGCCGACGCCGGTTCTGCAGAGCTTAACCTCTCCTGGCGGTGTGGACGCCAAGCATCAACGTACTTGCAGGCTACTTAAATACGGCGAAGGAAATTACTGTAGCGATTCTACACTGATGTGACAGAAGTCGTGGCGCACCTCGTGATATGCTGTTGGACTTCCTTTCGCCTTGGTGCAGCAGCTAGACGTAGCGTGGACTCAACAATTCTTTGGAAGTTCCCTGCAAAAATATTGAGCCATGGTGCGTCTATAGTCGTCCACAACTGCTGACGTGCTGCTGATGCAGGATTTTGTGTACAAACTGACCCCTCGATTGTTCGATGGGATTCATTTCGGGCAATTTCGTTGGTCAAATCTGAGCAGTGGTAAAATTTGCTGTTTTGAAGAGCGCGCTGCAGCGCGTAGTGTGAAGCAATCTCCTTCCGTTTCTGGCGGTGGCGCTGCTGTGGCAATCGCAGCTTTGGTGTCTCCCTCTGGTGGAAAAGGGGAAAGGTTGCCTGTTCACGTGCATTTAAGGGGCGCTATAAGATCGCCAGTGGTTGGTCAGTCGGAGTGAGGCTGGGTCAGTCTCGCGTCACCAGTTGCTGGTCTGTCTCTCGTTCGCATTTGTGCGGCAGTTAGTGTCTGTCTGTCGTCGGAGTGCTAGTATGTCTGTCGTTTGGATCAAACTTTAAAGCCAGAAAATGAGAGTCTTGCCACTCCGCCAGTAACAGAACTCAGCTAGTGGTCGCCCGGTCGGGGCTGAGTTCCTGCATCTGAGTCTGCTCGAGTTGCTCGGGCAACGCTCATTCGCGGTTGGATCGATCGGTTGGTCGGTCGCGCACCGAGACACAAGATGACTTGTTCGCCTTGAGCGTCAGTGCATGTGAGGTCCCCACGTGAAATCAGTGGGCCGCGCCGTATAGAAAGGGGTAGTGGCTTCGCGGCCGACACGAGAGCAACAGAAGTCAAACCACGACATCGGACTGGCCGGTGCGAGCTGCGACGCCGTGAGACAGGAGATGGGCGCACCTTCCTGCGTCCGTTGAAGCGGCTGGCAGCGGACGGTTCGCGAGAGCGTTGGGGTGCTGCACCAGGTCTTCGCCAGAAATCGTAGTTTATTAGAAGTGATTGGGGATATAATGTTTCATTTACTTAAAAAAAAATCTTTATTTCAATAACAACTATAGTAGTTATACAAATTAACCCACCACCTTAGTGATTAGTGGGTCCTAATGTTAATACAATATTATATGTTATGAGCAGCTATTACTGTTGTTACAATGTTACAATTATTTATTTATGAGCTACAGACAGTGTGACACAGTACATGTTAATAGGCAGATTACGATTGTGAATCTATACACTACTACCTAGTTGTTAATTTTCCTACCTACTTGTTTATTCCTAACTGCTTGCAGCGTTGCAGGTGTGTCAGCCTAGATATAAACCTACTTCAAGGCCCAGCTCATCGAGCTAATCCCGATGTGTCATTTACTTGTTAAATTCTACTTGTGGTGAGGTCACCAGCCGCTTTGTTTTGGGGTCGTCCCACCATTCTTCCGCGTTTGCTCACCCGCGGGAAAGTGGTTATTTATGAATTGGGTAGTCCATTTTTCCCTTGTGGAGTAGGGGCGGGTTAGAGCAATCTGCGGTTCTGGTTGTTCAGTAATTCTATCAATCTGCCATACGTTAATAGCTGCCTCTGTCATGTTTGTCTGATTCGGTGTTAGCAAATTTATTGCTTAAGGTGTAAAGGCCGAATTCCTGAAATATGTTTTTATCTTGCCTATCATCTTGAGGGGCGCTATATGGGTAACGTAGAGCATGTTTGTACATTTTATGTAAGACTGCATTTCATGGGTTTTTATTTAAATGGTCATTTTAGTATATAAAGTTGCCACCCTTCCACCGTAAGAGTTTTCCTTTAAAAAGAAGTTGCGCTTTCGGTGGCAAGTAATTTTTTTTATGTGAGTGCTTTGTACCATTTCCATCCCTCCTACGGGGTGCATAGTTTATGTGTTTGTGTGAGTTGTTAAAATTTTTAGTTTATGTAATCTGGTGTGTTGCAGATTTGCACCAGTGTAGTCTTTCAGAGGTTGTTGTGAGCGGTCGTGATTACGGCCGTGTTAAAAGGGAGCGGCAAGGTTTTCAGCCCGAAAGCTCATACTGCCAAAAAAATTGTTATTTCTGCCTCTGAATTAATTGTAACTTGATATTTAGAGGGTGCTTTCTGATTATAATTTTTAAATCTTTCTTTCTTTTTTTTTTTTTTTTTTTTTTTTTTTTTTTTTTAAAGGGGGTTTTGGGAATAAAGTTTCCATTTGTTGAAAGAAATTTGTTTTCATCATTTACCCACTGGCAACTACTTCCACGCTCATATAGTGTGATTAAATGTGTTAATGTTCTTGATGAATCGCTAATAAATAAATTCTTTAAGAAAAGATTTTGAAAGTACATCCACGGTTCAAGATCACCCCCTCGAATTTTCCAGAATGTTCTTCAAACCAATCGTGAAGAACCTTGGCCCATTGACATGGCTCATTGTCATCCATAAAAATTCCATCGTTGTTTGGAACATGACATCCATGAACGACTGCAAATGGGCTCCAAGTAGCCGAACACTTCCAGTCAATGATTGGTTGATTGGACCGGAGAACCTAGTCTATTCCGTGTAGACACAGCCCACACCATTATGTAGCCAAAAGCAGCTTGCACAGTGCCTTATTGACACGTTGGGTCCAGGGCTTCGCGGAGTCTGCGCCACAGTCGAACCTACTATCAGCTATCATGAACTGAAATCGGGACTCACCTGATGAGGCCACGGTTTTCTAGTCGCCTAGGGTACCCGAGATTTAGGGCCAAGCGGGACGTTCGTTAGTTTACTGCCTCGTCGCACCGTCGGGCGCGCCTGTATGGCTTTCCTGACTCTTGTTTGTGTCTTCGTGTGTATCTCATTGTTGTTTTGTCAGTAGCGTTATCTGTTTTGAGTGTCCACCATGAGCTCCATGTGCGGTCCATAAAAAAGGTACCATCAGCTTTATTTTCGGTAAATCCAGGCTGTCTGTGTAGCCCGGATCTTTGAGGTTCATGACTGGCATGTTGATACAATTCAGGTAACATCTGATCATGTTCATATTGCTTATTTTCATTCTGATAACTATTTATTTTTCGTAAAGTTTTTGGATCCACTATTGGCAGATGTGTTTCTTTCGCGTCATGGTTCTCAAGTTCCTTTTGAGCACCATGATGGTTCCACTAGAGTGGTTCTTGTTGCTAACGTGGAACTGGATTACATCCATATCCAATTGTCCAGTCTCCCCCGGAACCTGAGGACAATCCACTTAAGGAGATACCATGCTGCGGCTCAGGTTGGTGCTGTTTGTAGGTTTCCGTCCTCTGTTGGAGGCCAGACTGTATCGTTTAGTTCACATGGTTGCGGTTGTTTGTATTCTTCTCGCGTTGACTGACGCCACTTGGTTTAGCAAGCGTTGTCTGTCCGCTAGTGGCAGCAGCGGCGGTTATCGATATGTAGTAACTGTGGCCCTATCTTTGGGGCGACGTCGCGGTTCTTCTGGGTCGTGTCAGCGTGCAGTTCGGTTGGGCACACAGTAGGAGCCAGGTCCGCGCAGTGCGAGAACACTGGCCGTGAGTAGCGCACATGGACTGCCGGATCGAAGGCCTGTGGTCACGGGGTGCACAACCTCATCGTCAATCGAATACTGCGAGCTTTAAGTTGAGTGCGTTTGGATTCAAGTAGAGAAACCTCCACCAGGTGAGATGTTGCGATTCTCCAGTGACTTGGGTTGCTGCTGCTAGTGTTGTCGAGGCAAAGAGCAGCTAGGGGGAAGGCTTGGGGGAAGGTGGATCTGATTAGCTTTCCTGGACTTTTAATGACTATTCATTACGTTCAGTTTGTTACTATTTGTTAAGTTCAACCAGCAGTATTTTTCCTGCCTCGTGGCCACTAATGCTCCAGTTACCTGCCCTGGGGGTTAGTGTATGTAACGGCAGTGTACGTTTCCTCGTCTTGACACTGCTGTCCGGTGAAGCGTGTAGTTTTGGCAATTTCTTGATTGTATGTTGGTTGGCGATTCTTAGACTCTGGTGGTAGTGATTTCTGTATCGTTTCGGGCGCTCTGAGCACAGTATTCTGCGGACGGAGTCCAGACTGCCGGTCCCGGCTTTGGCGTATTTTAACATCTTTGCATTTCGTTTATTGAACGTCAGGTAGCCTCAGCAAGATTATGATTAGTCATTCGTTAGACTGCTACTAGTCTGAGTTACCATCTTGTGAAGTGAATGCAACTCATGGCTGCCTATCTCATCGCTCGCGAAAGTGTTTTTTTTTTTTTCTGGATCTACTCAGAGGTCGATTCCTGGTGCACTGTCTGTGACTGGCCCTTGTGTTTTATTGTTGTATTTGCTGTTTTATCGTATGTTTCTAAAAAATTTTATATAATAGCCATTCGTGGCGTTACATCAGGTTTAAATGATTGTGCTACCAAGTCTACCATCATTTTGTCAAACCTGTTTGGTGATCAGTTGCTTGTCCTTTTAAATTAACCTTTGCTGATCTATTTGCTGTTTTACTGTATATTTTTTTTAAAATTTTTTATATAATTGCCATTCTTGACATTACAGTAGATTTAAATGGTTGTGGTTCCAGTTTTACCATCATTTTGTCTCACCCGTTTGGTGATCAGTTGCCTGTCTTTTTAAATTAACCTTTGCTATTGCATTGCTGTTTTGCAGTGTGTTTGTCAAATTTTTTTATAATTGCCGTTCTTGGCTTCAAATGCCTTCAGCCAAGACTGTGTTTACTTGCCTTATAATTGTGATTGGGATCACACTGGCTTGTTTTTAAAACATTATTTGCTGTGTCTGTATTTTATGCTCATTTGGTAAATCGTAACTCACTGAAAGCACTATTAATTACACAGTTGTTTATTCTTTCGTTAATAATGTGTGATATCTTTATGTATTGTTGAGTCTGGAATTACCGCTTTAAAATAAATGTGTGTAATTGCAAAAGGGAACCAATAGTAACTGATTACGGCACCGTCCACAATCGTAACCAAATACTGCCTTCCTCGACTACCAGGTTTCAGATATGTTGCTCCCTTATGGTGATGTGAGGGTTATACGATGCGAAGGCTCGTCCACTCAATACCGGTTGCAATTTTATATCGGAATGCGTTCAGTAGGGATGGTAGTTAAGCGTACGGTTCCTTCCTGTCTACAGGTCTGTGGTTTGCGCATTCGTATCAGTCGGCACGTGGGTGCATGCTTTCTCTTCAATGAAAGTGACCACCTTATACCTAATTGCCCGCGGTGGGTATTTCTATTCAGGTCCTCATTTGAACTGCTTAGAAAACCGACGTTAACTGATCTCGTTTCTCCTGCTCACGAAGTTCGTGCCATGTCTTCCCCGGGTGCACTGGAACAACAGAACGATGTGCTGTTTACTGTTGCTGAATTTTTGCCTTTATCCTCGAAGCATGGTCCTGAAATTGTTTTTGCCAAGCAGGCAGTGTCCTCAGTGCAACATAAGAGACGTCGTACGCAAGATGCCGAGGAGTTGCATGTGTATACTCCACACCCGCCCCTTCCTGAAGTAATTTTGTCGGCTGGCGCATCTTGCAGGGCTGAGTCCTGTATTTCTAATGGGATCAGTAGCGTGACAACAGCTACTGAGGTCCCTAGTTTTTCTCCCAGTATTCCTCCTGCGATTGCGGTAACTCCTCAGGAACCACCCAATGGTGGAGAAATTGTTGATCCTTATGATGTTAAAATGATTCAATAGCAGCAAAGTGAGGCGTTCCTAAAATTACCTGTTCCCTTGTTGTCTCCCAGTCACGTGATGTCAGGAAGATCAACAGTTGTTACTTCGATGGAGCCCATTGGTGGTCATGAAATCCTCCTTGTCGACCCATGTGATGTGGTGCCTGGCGTTTCTCTTGGGTGTCGATCTGAATTGAAAGGACCTCATCTTACGGAGTGGGCATCACCTAATCTGGTTAATGTTCAAGAACCGCCTGATTCCCCGACTGTCGATGCTGCATGTATTGCCTCGCAGTCGTTGAAAACAACGGAACAGGTGGTGACCCGTAAAAAAAAGAAACATAAAGATTCCAAAGCTGGGGGTGGGAGCCCCCACCCCACCCACTCTCTGATTAGTCACTGGACACGGCAATGGATCTTCACACTCATTGATGACGTAATACAATTGGTCAGCACTTCGATTTTCGTTTTTTGTTGTTAAAATATGCACGCTTACATGTTAATAGTGTAAAATCTGATCTGGGGCTCGCTTCTTTGCGTCAATTTTCCTATGATTCCTTGTACGGATGTCGCATTCTGTAGCGTAATCTTGATATTTCTTGCCTAGTTGGTAGTGGTTAGTCGTTGTTAAAATTTTTTCTTTATTATTGTTAATTTTCTTTGGAAGAAGACGCCACAACTCAGAGTCTTGAAATTCGTCGTATAACAGGGTTCGTAGTGGAACTGAATATTTCGTAATATCTTTCTGTCTTAATTAATGAATAAAGACGATAATCTTAAAACATGTCCTGTCCAAATTAATTTTACACTCCTGCTAGTACGTTAAATTCACATCAAAACTTATTTTTCCGAGTTATTATCAAATCCATGTTCATTCATGGTGGCAGTTTAAAATCCTATGTCTGTGTTAACTTTCGTTCGATTTGATGAACAAATAACAATCGCTGCGCTGCCCTGCGTAATACAGCGAACGAAAATAATAAAATTTCTCACAGTTTCAATTTTGAATTAATTTCTATTCACTGAAACCCTTCTATCTCACCTGCCTGAATACACTTAAAAATTAATTATCAGTTCTTTTTAATAATAAAACTTTTCCCTTTCACAAAGACAATTGCTTTCAGGTAAGATGGAAGCTGGTGGTGGTATGTTCGTATGGGACCAAACTGCTGAAGCCATCGGTCCCTAGACTTACACACTACTTAATCTAACTTAAACTAACTTATGCTGACGACAGCACACACACCCATATCCGAGGGAGGACTCGAACTTCCGACGGGAGGGAGCCGCGCGAACCATGACGAGGCGCTGAGACCGCGCAGCTACCCCGCGCGGCCTAAGGTGGAAGGTACTTCCGAAATTAAAGTTTTGTGTGCTTTCACACAATATATTATCGCAACTAAAAGACATAAGCGCGCTCACGAGCTAACACAATGCAGACAACGTGAGACAAGATGAGCTGAGACAAAATGACAAACTGAGAGGTACTATTGTCTCGACTGTTTATATATACAAAACAAAAGTTGACGTAACTATAGCTACTTACGCCTAGAAATTCTTAATTCACCATTTATTCCATATTGTTCTTAAATAATCCACAATTATACAAAAATATTAACGAAATTATTTAAAATTACTCTTTATGGTCGTAAATAGTACTTCCCACAAGAACTACAATTTACTCGACTTACTCTCCCTGGATATTGCACTGTATTTAGTACGGCTATTGAATGTTACACGGGGCTGCCTTGTTTCTCAGGGAGGCCAGTTCCATTGAATGGATTGTAGTTCTTGATGGTGGTACAAGACAGTGACTCTCCTGAGTGCACCGTCCAGTATCGGACGCACTTTCGACTGTTTCATAAGGAAGAGGTGCTTTATTTGTGACAGAAAAGTCTTCAGAATATTTTCATAGGTGGTGATTAGAGCTGTGTGTTGCGTCCTGTAGATCAATCTCTCAATTTTAATTTCTGTCGCGTTCTTGAAACTGTGATATTTTTGAGTCTGTAAATTCCCGACTCTTGTCAAATATACCTATTTTCCTGCTACTTCTAGCTGTAGGATTGACAGATTTTATGCATCTAATGGGATGTGTGATATAATTTTTGCTGTCCCCGTCAGTTCCACAGACGACTGTAGAGTGAGTGTTACTTTAAATCACACTCGACACTTGGTGAAATTATTTCGATCGCCCTGGGTGCTGAATGTGGTGCACTTGGAGGATCCCTCTCTCGGCGAGGTGATCCGGGAAGTGTGGGACCGCAGTCTCCGTTCAACGCCGCCTCCGTTTTGGAACGATGGTTCAGCTGGCAAAGCCGAGGCCCAGACAAACGTTGATACGATGCCGACAGAGCGGGTAAACTTCGGAGGACGCAAAAATTGTACTACTATCTCTCTCTCTCTCTTTACGTGTCCTTAACGAAATTGTGCATAAGACTCCGCTACGGACTGCAGACGTCAGGCGTGTAAACGTACAGTTGTTAGGGTTGAAATGGAAGGGTTAAGGATGCAATCCAAACCACGTTCCGTGGTGGTGGATGCATTGACTCCTTTGTATCATCTCATTGGACGTCAGACTCATCGCCGACAGGCGTGTATCACTTGTCACAAGACAGAGGATGGCAATTTTAAAGCGGCACAAAAGGATACATTGCATCTACATCAATTCTATATTAGGTTGTATGAGGTACCCGTTACTGTCGATACCTCATCCGATTTATTTGTTTACGCTCTGTATGGTAGATGTACACTTGCTCATAATTTTGCGTTTTTAGAAGCATTACAGTGTGACGATGTATGTGAGCTTACTGTTAGATCACCTTCTCGCAAGCCCCCGGGGTTGAATGGTTTGCCTTAAAAGTATATGCGCATTTTGGCCCTTGTTGAGTGCAAGTTTTACATTGCTTGTGAACGAAGTGTAAGTTGGCAAAGTTGTGTTGATTCCTAAAAGGTCTGGTCAGGTTGTAATTGATAAATTTCTCCCGACTACCTCATTGAAGTTTGATTATAAGACTGCACACGTGGTCTAGGGATGCTGGCACGGTAGAGCGTCATTTTCGGTCAGAGAGTTAGCTGCCCTCTGTAATAAGAAAGTCAGTGAATTGATCAACGAAGAACTTGAACGAGTGTCATGGGAAGTCCGCCCCGAAAAACTGCAACGAACCAAATGAGATCAGCTAAAAAATAGGTGCGGGGTGTAGAGTTTGGGTAGGGTCTTTCATTAGTAATCAAAACGTCCACGACCCCGAGTTCGAAACCCACCACCGCCTAAATTTTGAGTAATAATCGGTACTGACGTTCGAAGACTTCGGCACTAAAAGTCACTCCCATTCTGCCAACTGCCTAGTCAAAGAAGGCAGAGGAGCGGACAGATGTTCAGGGCACTCTCCTGTCCTTGGGGTGGGAAACTGCTGCTAGAGGCGGAGAATCAGTACTGATCAACGGCATGAGGATGCAGAAGGCAATGGAAACCACTGCATTAGAGACACATATTGTGTATCCAAAGGACAGATGGCCTGTATTTGAAAAAAGTGTCATGATGATCTCTCCATTGCCAAAGATTCCGGAATAACCCCCCATTCAGATCTCCGGGAGGGAACTACCAACTACCATGAGAAAAAGATTCACTAACCAACGAGAGGGTAACGTTCAACGAGTCGGAGATGGAATGTCAAAAGCTTCAACGTGGTAGGGAAGCTAGAAAATCTGAAAAGGGAAGTGCAAAGGCTCATTCTAGATATAGTAGGGGTCAGTGAAGTGAAATGTAAAGAAAACAAGGACTTCTGGTCAGATGAGTATAGGATAATATCAGCAGCAGCAGAAAGTGGTATAAAAGGAGTAGGATTCGTTATGAATATCAGCGTAGGGCAGAGAGTATGTTACTATGATCGACAGCAAACCAAAAACAACAGCGACAGTTCAGGTATACGTGCCGACGTCGCAAACTCATGATGAAGAGATAGCGAAAGGATATGAGGATATTGAAAGGGCAATACAGTACCTAAAGGGAGATGAAAATCTAATAATCATGGGGGACCGGAATGCACTTGTAGGAGAAGGGGGTAGAAGAAACGGTTACCGGAGAATATGGGTTTGGGATAAGCAATGAGACAGGAGAAATAGAATTGAGTTGTGTAATAAATTTCAGCTAGTAGCAGTGTATGCTCTGTTCAAGAATCACAAGAGGAGGAGGTATACTTGAAAGATTGCAATTAGATTACATCATGGAGAGACAGAGATTCCGAAATCAAACGCTGGATTGTAAGGCGTACCAGCAGCAGATACAGACACAGATCACAATCTAGTAGTGAAGAAGAGTAGGCTAAAGTTTAAGAGACGAGTCAAGAGGAATCAATGCACAAAGAAGTGAGATACGGAAGAGATGCCCGTGCAGTTCTCTGAGGCTGTAGATATTGCAATGATGAGTAGCTCAATAGGTAGTTCAGCTGAAGGGGAATGGACATGTCTAAAAATGGCAGTCACAGAAATTGGGAAGAAAAAAATAAGCACAAAGAGAGTAACTGCGGTGGAAGCATGCGTAATAAAAGAAATACTTAGCTGGCCAATGTAAGAAAGAGGTACAAAAATGTTCAGGATATTCCGTAACACAGAATTGCAAGTCACTTCGGAACGAAATAAATAGGAAGTGCGGGGAAGCTAAGGCGCAACGACTACATGAAAAATTTGAAGAAGAAATTCATTGTCGGAAGGACGGACTCAGTAAATAGAAAAGTCAAAACAACCTTCGGTGAAATTGAAAGCTATGGTGGTAACATTAAGAGTGCAACGGGAATTTCGCGGTTGAATGCAGAGCAGAGAGTAGATAGGTGGAAAGGATGCTTTGAAGGCCTCTATGAGGTGGAAGATTTGTCTGATGCGATAGAAGAAGAAACAGGAATCGATTTAGAAGACATAAGGGATACAGTACAAGCTTTGGAAGACTTACGATCAAACAAGGCGGAAGGGATACATAATATTCCATTAGAATTTCTAAAATTATTCGAGGAAGTGGCTACAAAACGACTATTCACATTGGTTTGTAGAATGCATGTCCGGCCACATACCATCTGATTTTCGCAAAAATGTCATCCACGCGGTTCCGAAGACTCCAAGAACTGAGAAGTGCGAGAACTATCGCACAATCCGCTTAACAGCTCATGCATCCAAGTTGCTGACAGGAATAATATACAGAAGAATGGAAAAGAAAATTGAGGATGTGTTAGATGATGACTAAGAAACTTAAACAACTGTCCAGTCGTTTTTGTGGAAGCAAGACATTTATCGAGTACGATACGAGATTGTTGCCCTTGTGAGTTCTCTCGGTGGTTCGGGACTTTCCAGTATTCGATGGAAAGCGTCTGTGTTTTTTGTTCGGCGGACCGTGCTCTTACTATATCTACTGAAGTCCTCTGTGACGGTGAAGTCTTGTGTGAAGACGTGATACAAGATGAAACATGAGTCGATATACAAGAGATAGGAGATACAATATTAAAATCACAATTTAAAAGAGCTTTGGAAGACTTAAGGTCGAATAAGGCCGAAGGGATACGTAACATTCCATAAGAATTTCCGAAATCATTAGAGGAAGTGACAACTAAACGACTATTCACGCAGGTGTGCAGAATGTATGAGACTGCCGATATGCCATCCGAATTTCGGGAAAACATCATACCCAGAATTCCAAAGAGTACAAGAGCCGACAACTGCAGAATTGTAATACAATCACCTTAACAGTTCATGCATCTAAGTTGCTGACAATAATAAAAGAGAAGAACTGAAGTGAGAATTGAGAATATGTTACATGACGATCAGTTTCTCTTTAGGACAGGTAAAGGCCCAAAGAGTCAATTCTGACGTTGTGGTCGAGAATGGAAACGAAACTAAAGAAAAATAAAGACATGGTCACAGGATTTGTCGACCGGGTAAAAGCATTCGACAGTGTAAAATGGTGTAAGATGTTCGAAATTTTAAGAAATAATGGGGTAGGCTACAGGCAAAGACGGCTAATATACCATATGTACAAGGAGCAAGAGGGAACAATAACAGTGAAAGTGCTCGGATTAGAAACGGTGTAAGACAGGGATGTAATCTTCCACCCCTACTGTTCAGTCTATACATCTAAGAAACAATGATGGAAATAAAAGAAACTTTTAAGTGTGGAATTAAAATTCAAGGTGGAACGATATCAGTGATAAGATTTGCTGATGACATTGCTACCCTTAGTGAAAGTGAAGAGGAATTACAGGATGTGTTGAATGGAATGCACAGTCTGATGAGTACAGAGTATGGACTGAGAGTAAATCGAAGAAAGACGAAAGTAATGAGAAGTAGTAGAAAGGAGACGAGCGAGAAGTTTAACATCGGGATAGGTGATCTCGAAGTAGATGTAGTTAAGGAATTCTGATGCCTACACAGCAAAATACCCCATGGCGAAAGGAGAAAGATTGATTTCTCCAGTTATTTCAAGCTATGTTTCTTGTCTGTTAGGACTGACTACTCTACACAAACGCCGCTGTTTTTGGTCGTTCAGTGAAGGCTGTAGGCCACTGTGTTGTCCGTAGTGAGAGGTAATGCCTGAAATTTGATATTCTCGGCACACTCTTGTGAATCTCGGAACACTGGATTCCCTAACGAGTTCCGAACGTCCTATGCTTCTGGCTTCAATTACCATTCCGCGTTCATAGTCTGTTAATTCCCGCCGTGCTGCCATAATCACGTCGGAAACCTCTTCACGTGACTCACTTGAGTACAAATGACTGCTCCGTCAATGTACTGCGCTTTTATGCCTTGTATACCCAAACTGCCAGCATCTATATATGTACATACCGCTATCCCACGATTTTCGTCTCCTCAAAGTACATATGGGTGACCGGGTACTGTAGTGTAACGACGTAAGTTTTGTATAAATGGTTTTCTTTTGATATATGACCATGTGCAGACTTCGTCACCTACGTCAGTTACAACACACTTCAAAATTATTTAAGTTCTTTTTAAATTGTCTCTAAATGGCTCTTGAACGAAACTGTAGTCAAAACATCATCATTTAAGTCGTATGCGCAGAATTAAGTCACTCCGTCCAATTGGTTTGCGTAAACTTTTTCAATTTAGATGTCGTTTGTTTCTCCTCAGAAATTATATCAATGCAAGTTATCTGATTTAAGAAATATTAGAACCACATTGAATAAACTTTCAAGAATCACACTCGCGATGAACGCTGTCAAAAATTAATAATCTTGTCAAATAAATTACTTAACATAATTCTTCATAAATAAATTCTCGGAACACGTATTTAAACTTTTGTAGTTTACCCTAGTTTATTATCTTCCTACATATAGACGTGAACCTGAGCCTTGACAAGATAGGACTGAACGTTTGCACATGATTAAACTTTCTATGACGTCATTGTTGTACAAAACATTAAAAAATCACAATTTTTCAATTTTTAGAAGCACGACGCAATAACTCGGTTTCAGAATCTTCTGTTGCTCTTTGGCTGTCGACCCGCGACGTATAGTGGCCAGCAATTTTCTCTCTGGTCCCGGCAACGAAGATGCTGTCTCCGTTCGTTGCGCCGCCCTCTCCGTACATGAAACATAAAAAATAAATAGAAACTTTAGACAATTCACAACCATTACAAATATTACAAAAAATACATAAACAAAAAACTAAATTAAACCTATATTCACCTGCAAACTGGGCTGACACTGGTGGAGGGGTGACGCTTCAATTTTGGTCCCACTACAGTACTCTGATCACGTATTGAACATGCCAGTCGATTGTATAGAATCAGCACAGTACGATGCGTCAGTGTGGAGCCGTGACACTAGCAGGAAAGGCTACTGTGTTTGGACGTGCCCATGACTACAACGTGAATGAAATTGCCTCGTATGTCTATTGTTCGACTGGATTGTCGAACGTACGAGTATCTACAAAGAAAGGTGTACCACCCGGAGTCATCTAACGGAGTGAAAACAATGGTCGTAAAAATATGATAATTTAGAGGGACCAGACCAGTTGATTTCTTAACAGACATGAACTGATGTTGTCAGTGAATCACATCCATTTCAGACACATTCAGAGCGAAGGTACCGAAAGGAACGGCATGCAATTGATAGTTGGTATAGGCTATCTCGCTAAAGGCCGTTACTCGCAGCGGCAGTTGCTAAACTGATCGGTGACTGGTTGCAGTCATATAGTAGTGGGGCCCTATGAGTCCCTATTTTGTCTCTATTGAAATAATGCCGCCGCCGCTTAAAATGTGATTAATAATCAGAACGAAGGGGCGATAGATGTTCAGGGCCCTTTCTCGTCCTTGGGGTGGGAAACAGCCCCTAAAGGCAGAAGAACCAGCAGTGATCGCCGGCATCAGGGTGCAGAAGGTTATGGGAACCACTGCAGTAAAGACACATAACGTGTGAGTCTTGAAGTTTTCCCGGCGGACATAATGTTCCATCATCTTTCGGGCGTGCACTCGGGACAGCGACAATTCTTCTTGCGATATTTCGGCTAGAAACCTCCCAGCCGTCTTCACGGCGACTCGCCTTGAAGACGGCTGGGAGGTTTCTAGCCGAAATATCGCAAGAAGAATTGTCGCTGTCCCGAGTGCACGCCCGAAAGATGATGGAACACATAACTTGTATCCACAGGACATGTGGCTTGTAATTGAAAAACTGTCATGATGATCTCTCCATTGGCAAAAGGTTCCGAAATAGTTCCCCATTCAGATCTCCGGGAGAGGCTGTAAACGGGGATGTGGCCATGAGAAAATTTTGAATACCCAACGAAACGATAACGTTCTATGAGTCGGGGCGTGAATCTCAGAAGGTTGATATAGTAGGGAAACTAGAAAATCTGAAAAGGGAAATGCTGAGAGTACTTACATGTACTGGGAGTCAGTGAAGTGAAATGGAAAGAAGACTAGGCTTTCTGGTCAGGCAAGTATCGCGCAGTATTAACAACAGCAGACAATGGTACGACAGGGGTACGAGTCGTTATGAATAGGAAGATAGGGCTGAGAGTGAATTATTGTGAACAGCTCAGTAATAGGAATGTTCTCATCAGTATCGACGGCAAACCAACACCACCCACGATGGTTCAGGTAAACTTGCCGACATGGCAAAATTGGTTCAAATGGCTCTGAGCACTATGGGACTCAACTGCTGAGGTCATTAGTCCCCTAGAACTTAGAACTAGTTAAACCTAACTAACCTAAGGACATCACAAACATCCATGCCCGAGGCAGGATTCGAACCTGCGACCGTAGGGGTCTTGCGGTTCCAGACTGCAGCGCCTTTAACCGCACGGCCACTTCGGCCGGCTCCGACATGGCAAGCCGAAGATAAAGAGAGAGAGAAAGTACATGAGAATACTGAACGGGTAATTCACTACGTACAGGGAGATGAAAATCTAATGGTAATGGGGGATTGGAATGCGGTTGCAGGAGAAGGAACAGAAGAAATAATTACGGGAAAATATGGGCTTGGTATTAGGCACGACAGAGGAGAAAGACTAATTGAATTTTGCAAGAAATTTTCATCTAGCGATAGCCAATACTCTGTTCAAGAAACACAAGAGAAGGAGATATACTTGAATAGGGCCGGGACAAACAGGAAGATTTCAGTTAGATTACTTCATTGTCAAGTAGGGATTCCGAAATGAAATACTGGATTTCAAAGCGTACCCAGGAGCACATATAGATTAAGATCACAGTTTAGTACTGATGAAGAGTAGGCTGAAGTTTAAGATAGTAGTCAGGAAGAATCAATGCACAAAGAAGTGGAATACTGGAATAATAAGGAATTAAGAGATACCCTTAAATTCTCTAAGGCTGTAAATACTGTGTTAATGAATAGCTGCGTAGGTAGTTTACATGAAAATAGACAACTCTAAAAATAACAGTCACAAAATTTGAAAAGAAAAACATGGGTACAAGTAAGGTAATTGCGAAGAAACCATAGGTGATCGATGAAAGAAAAAAGTACAAAAATGCGAAATTATGGAGTACAGAAACATAAGTAACTTAGCAATGAAATAAATCATAAATGCAAGGAAGCTAAGGCGAACTGGCTAAATGAGAAATGTGAAGAAATCGAGAACAAGGATGCTTGTGGCAGGACCGACTCAGCATACAGAAAAAAACAAACAGCCTTCGGTGAAACTAAAAGCAAAGGCGGTAAGATTATGAATGCAACGGGGATTTCACTGTTAAATGCAGAGCAGAGGGCGGATAGGTGGAAAGAGTGCATCGAAGGCCTCTATTAGTTGGAAGACTTGTCTGATGGAGCGATAAAAGAAGAAGCAGAAGTCGATATAGAAGAGATATGGGACCCCGTATTAGAATCAGAACTTGAAAGAGATTTTACAGTCTTCAAATCATAGAAGGCAGCAGTGATAGATAACATTCCATCAGAATTTCTAAAATCTTTGGAAATGTGGTAACTAAAGGACTATTCACGTTGGTGTGTAGAATGTCACAGTCCGGCATTAAACCATCGGACTTTCGAAACAACATCATCCACACAATTCCGAAGACAAGAGCCGACAAACGCGAGAATTATCGCACAATCAGCTTAATAGCTCATGCAGCCAAATTACTAACAAGAATAATATACAGAAAGCTTGAAAAGAAACTTGAGGATGTGTTAGATGACGATCAGTTTGGCTTTAGGAAAAGTAAAGGCACCAGGGAGGCATTTCTGACGTTGCGGTTGATAATGGAAGCAAGACTAAAGAAAAATCAAGACACTTTCATAGGATTTGTTGACAATGAAAAAGCGTTTGTCAAGGTAAAATGGCGCAAGATGTTGGAAATTCTAAGAAAGAAGGCCTATATGCAGTATGTACAAGGGACAAGAGAAAACAATAAGAATGGAAGACCACGAACAATGTACTCGGATTAAAAAGTAAGGCAGGAACGTAGTCTTTCGCCCTTACTGTTACTGTTCAATCTATACATCGAAAAAGCAATGACTGAAATAAAAAAAAGATTCAAGAGTGGCTTTAAAATTCAGGGGGAAATTATGTCAGTGATAAGGTTCACTGATGACATTGCTATCCTCAGTGAAAGTGAAAAGTAATTACAGGATGCGTGGAATGGATCCAACATTATAATGGGTACATAATATGGACTGAGATTAAATTGAAGAAAGAAGAAAGTAATGAGAAGTGGCACAAATGGAACAGCGAAAACTTAATATCGCTGGTGATCACGAAGAGGATGAAGTTAATCAATTGTGATACCTAAGCAGCAAAATAATCCAAGACGGACGAAGGAAGGATGACATAAAGAGCAAACTTAGCACTGGCAAAAGTCCCTGGCCAAGAGAAGTCTACTAGTCCCAAATATAGATCTTTCTTCGAGGAAGAAATTTCTGAGAATGTACGTTTGGAGCACAACATTGTATGGTAATGAAACATGGACTGTGGGAAAATCGGAATAGAAGAAAATCGAAGTATTGGGGATGCGTTGCTACAGAGGAATTTTTAAAATTAGGTGTACTGGTAAGATAATGAATAATGAGATTCTCCGCAGAATCGACAAGAGAAGAAAGCTATGGAAAACACTGACAAAAAGAAGGGACAGGTTGGTAGGACATTTGTTAAGACATCAGGGAATACCTTCGATGGTACTAGAGGGAACTATAAAGGGTAAAAAGTACAGAGGAAGAGAGGGATGGAAAAACATTCTGCAAACAATTGAGGACATAGATTGTAAGTGCTACGCGTTGAGATGAAGAGGTTGGCACAGGAGAGAAATTCGAAGCGGGCTGCATCGGAACAGTCAGAAAACTGATGATTCAAGAAAAAAAAACTGAATATAAGTGGTAAATATACATATCATTAGGAAGAATCTTAACCCATGCACATTTTATGTCCGTTATGAAGCACATAATCTTAGTTTGCAATTAATCGACGAAGAAATAAATAGATTTTTCTGCATTTCAAGTAATTTATGTAGTTTTTGCTGCACCCACCCTGCGTTTGCAACTACATATAGACGAAGTGCTTACTTTGACTGTAAAGCTACTGTGCAAGCGATTAAAGTGCTTCATTTCTACTTATGTGAGATTTATGATACTTCACATAACTTTTACTATGATGAGAACAGAGACACTACTTTTGCTATTACAGAATTAGCCATGATTTTTCTTTAACTCGTTCAAATTGATAAGCTCCCTTGCTATTTGGTAAGACATACTGTCCGAAATTAATATTCTCAGGAATACTTCATAGAAATCCACTGTTGTTCAGACACGGTCTCTCAAGTGAAGACCTGTGAGGAGATAGGACTGAATCGTAGTTAGAAATGGTAAGTAATGCTAAAGAAGTGTGTGAAGAGGTTGATCCCAAGAAAGAGTTTGCTGCTGTGAGCTGTCTCGCGGTAAAAACCTACAAAGCTACAGACGATTCGATAAAAATTCCCAGAATCACCTTAAAAAATACTATTACTTGACAGACAGCACTACAATAAAATCTGACAAACGTTTATAACTTTTAGATGAAAATCACAAAGCTTTCTCATTTCTTTGGAACTTATATAATCAGAAAAAATTAGGACGAGAAGGCTCTGTTCAAACCTACAATAAAAAGTGAGCAACGACTTAAGCTCTGATACTGATAAGAATAATTTCTTTAATCATAGAGAACTTTTACCAGCCTTCCGTGATAATCCCACAGTCCTCCTAGACACATGTAGATTTATTATCAATGTAATTTCCGTATTTCGGGACCGACGGCATCGGTCCGTGGACAGCCCTTGGCACAGCGACCGTTAGTTATACATATCTGAACAACAGGTTTACCGTAGCTGTCCTACACTAGAGGGTCATAATTTAAACATTTCACACTACTTCTAACCAATTCAAATTGTTCAAATTTGTTGGTGCTTTTTGTTAAGTGTGGTCTAGAATGGGTCTTATGTGGCATGTTGGTGCTTTTTTATGTGTGGTCTAGGATGGGCCTTAAGTGGAGAATAAAACCACTGTTTGTTCAAGGCTAGTACCTGAGAAAACTGAAAACCGGTTTTCAGCCGATTTTTCACCGAGGCCGCAATAATCTAAACAATTAACCCTTGAAAGTGAAAGTTATCAGTTCCGACTAGTTTTAGCGAAGTGTATCTCACGGTGAATCTAAATCTGTAGGTAGCTTCACGGTAATTGTTGATGACAAAATTCAACTGCGAGAATTCAGTGATAATCTAACAGTGAGAGTCTTAAGAAAGTCGTATCAGATGCATTATACGGATAGATCCACGTAATTTTCTGTAAATGTAACGTCGCAAAAACGCCAGAAAGCACAAAAATGCGCACTAATCAATGTTTTTACCGTAAATGACTTCATATCTAAATAACATTAGTTTTGTGAGATGTGATTGCAATTTCATAAATAACCTTTCAAAGCTATAACGGCAATAAGCCTGTGGCTGATTGCGATCGATTATTATACGTTTTTCTTTTATTTTAGAAAGTAAGTGAAGAGCGTTGCTTCTCGTATCTCTCTCTCTCTCTATCTATCTCATCTGTTAGCCTTTATACTGATAGGACGCACTTGCGTATCAGTAACTTTTTTTTTTTTTGTGTAGACATATCTGATGTAAGTGTCATGTATTAGCTTTAGAATCATTTATAATTAAATGAATGTAAATTACTAAAGTCTCACGAGTTCTCATTTTAACCGTTCTCCTAATAGATATTGGTACACGAAATGTTATACTGATACAGCCAATGACCGATACGCGCTTAAGGGATCGTAGGGTGGAGGTGCAGTAGCCGAATACAATTAGTATCCTGCCATTTATTCATTTGCAACTTACTACAGCGTCCCAAAGATTAACTGCCGATTGTCACGAAACATTTTGCAAACTTGAATGCAAGCACGGAACCTTAAATGATTTGGCCACAGTCCCGAAGCTACGATTCCATTTCGCCCGTAAATAACAGATCCTGGCACCGCTAATTGATGGTTGTATTAAAAGATGTAATCTTCTCTAAATTTTACAGTATTTTTCATGACGTCAGTTTGGCCACTAACAAAAAGTACATCCACCACCAACAACGGCCGTCTGCTCTTATTAATTTTAACTGTTTTCTTTGCAGTGATTAATTTCAATTTCTACTTAAAACCATATTTTAGTAAACTTACGTGAATAGACGCGTCATTTTGGCGCCCAACGTGGGGCGCGAAAAATCATCACACATGAATTACATTTGTTTTTTCTCTCTTTCGTGTATCAAATCTGTGGAAGAACGTACTAATCTACAAATCTGTAGATCGTGCGTACGGATGGAAATTGAGTGTTAACCGGAACGTATCGGAGAAACCAGAAAATCATTCCAGTTCTCAAAAGCCATGCTGTCAAAAAGTAAGGGACGGCAGCATTGCCTGCCCACCTTTGCATTTCGACTACGTCTTTCATAATTCGTGTATTTAAAGTCATTAAATACAGGATTCGTAAAGAATTATTTTCATTGTCGTTTTTGTACAACATTATATTATAGAGCAATGTTGTATTAAAAGTTGCGAACACGGCTCCTCTTGCATAGCGTGTCGCAAAATTGTACAGTTAGCCATTCTGCTGTCTCTGTAATTAGGCATCCATAATGTGTTTTGTAACTGTAAATCATTTTTCTGCAGTGTATGTATTTCTTTGTTGTTTTTATAAGTGCTTAATTATTTGGATTTGTGGAAATAATTTCAACTTCTGTAGTTTATTGTGAGATTATGACAAAAATGGGAAAGCATAAAAGCATGAATGTAAATCGGCAAATCCAAACCAAACTCCAGTCGATGGGGTCAATGCTGTCAAGCTGAACAGATGGAAGATTCTGATAGAGAAGTATCAGAAAATGTAAATGCCTTGTTTGAGGAAGTGGATGTACAATCACAAATCTGCGAACCGGTCGTGCCACCAGCGCAGTCACCTTCGCCATTAGACGATTTGATTACGCGAATTACTGCGAGTTTCACCCAAGCTGCCAACGAACAGACGGGCACATTCAAAAATAAACTTAAGCAATAGTTCGAAAGCATTAAAAATAAATTCAGACAACAGTCATCAGTGCATAAGAGTAGTTAGAAAGTTCGATGCCGTAGCGGAAGATATAAATACATGGGTCACTACGAAAAAAACAGAAATTTTCAAATTCGAATAAGTTATCAGACGATGTCACAAAAATGAAATACAAGCAATCCGAAACTGAGACTCACGAATTGTCTGTTGAGCAGGGTTAGAAGGTGACACAGGAGCTAAGTGCTCAGGGAGAAAAATGTGATAAAGTATTACAGGAATGGGTTTCGAAAAAAAAAGAAAAACGAATAACGAAAAATGTCGAACAAGATAGGGCAGAAGTTGTGTCCAACCCTCGAACTGGAGGCGAAACAATTCGCACAGATCTTGACGAAATGTGGAAAATTTTAGCAGAAGATTTACCCTAACGACGCGCTCAAGTAACCGGCCTCAAACAACAAGTCGAAAGAGTTCTTAACACGCCGCTTGGCGCAATGCAGACGCCCATGCACATGTCGCAAACGTACTGGAATGTACCGATATACAACCCGCAAGTGCAAAATAAAATAGGATCTCATGACACTGGTGCAGGATGCAGTTACGATTGTGCGGGCGCAGCACCGCTAGCAGCCGAGCTTTTGGGAGAGAGCTTTCTTAAGCACAGGCAGTTTCAGGTGTTTACAGGTGTTTATTCCACAAAAGATGTTTCCACATACGGTGATATTTACACGCAGTTTTAAGGGCATATTGCGAAAGACGCAGAACGAACGACAGAAACTTCAGTCTGCCGCCTAATACATGCAAGGCGAATCCGCTTTATGGGCTGCGGCAACAGCTGAATCCTGTTCGGTGTATGAACAGTTCGAACAGGCAATCTTAAACAAATATTGGTTACCACATATTCAAGCACGTCTAGACGTGAAGTGTTCAAGCCAGACACTTACAATATCAAGCAAGTAAATCTTCGGAAGTATTTTCAAAAGTACATTGGAAAGACATGGTACTTGGACAATCCCATCTCAAAGGTGTGATAGGAATTTTAAAAGATAAATTGCCAATTAATATTCGAGAAAAGCTAATACACGCACCCGAAAACACTTTGGAAAACTTTTTCTCTGCGGTGGATTCGCTTTCAAGGAGGCGTGAAAAGTATGAACGGTAACTGCAGTGACGGCCCGTGAGATAACACGAATCACAAAAATGTTAGCAATCACGTTGGAAACGGCAACGGTGCCACACCTACTGGCAAGCACAGGAATAACAGTGCGCAAGCACAAACCAGTAAGGTTTCGGATTTGTGCGTAGAAATAAAAATAATAACCACAGATATCACTCCGCGTATCAGAATAACAGACACTCGCAAAATCAGAGATACTGGGGACAAAACTGGGGACTGGGGATACAACAGTGAAGACGTGGCAGGGGGCGGGGATGGGAGAGGAGAGGAGCAACCAGGGGGTGAGGGGGTTCAAGGCGGCGGGAGGTTAGAGGACGCGGATATGTTCGAGGAAGAGGAGCAGATGGGGGAAAGGAATGAGATCATAGAGGATCCGTGTGGGGGACGGGAGGCGTATACGGAAGGCGAGGCAGAGTGCATGACGCTCAAGGATCTGGAGGGACTTATAGAATTTGGGGGGGGGGGGGCAGATATCCAGGCAGGACTGGCACAACAGAGGATTGGACGGATTAAGGATTTGTAGGTGTGGAGGATGGTAGAGTGGTGCAACCCCCATGTCCGGCCAGAGAGGAGTTTGAGGAGTCAGAGGCAGTTGTGGGCTTTGGATTGGATGGAGTGGAGATGAGGGATTCAGGTGAGGTGACGGTCAATGGTGAGGCCAAGGTAGGTGAGGGTGGGGGTGAGGCAGACAGGACAGGCGCAGACAGTAAGGGAGAAATCCAGGAGCCGGAAGGAGCAAGTGGTACGACCTACGATGATTGCCTGGGTCTTGGAAGGATTGATTTTCAGGAGCCACTGGTTACACCATGCAGCAAAAAGGTCAAGGTGATTCTGGAGAAGGCGTTGGGACCATTGGATGGTAGGAGCGAGGGCAAGGAATGCGGTGTCATCAGCATATTGCAAGAGGTGTACTGGAGGGGGGGGGGGGGGTTTGGGGCATATCTGCCGTGTACAGGAGGTAGAGGAGAGGTGAGAGGACAGAGCCCTGGGGCACACCCGCAGAGGGGTAGAAGGTGTGTGAATTGGCATGATGGATGGTAACATAGGAGGGGCGGTGGGAAAGGAAGGAGGCCATCAGATGGATGCAGTTGATAGGAAGGGCGTAGATTTGGAGTTTAAACAGGAGACCGGGATGCCAGACACAATCATAGGCCTTTTCGAGGTCAAGGGAGACAAAAATGGCCGAACGACGGGAGTTAAGGTGGAGGGAGAGGAGATGAGTGAGGCGGAGGAGTTGGTCATCAGCAGAGAAGGAAGGTCGAAAGCCACATTGGGTGTTGGGGAGGAGGTGGTCTTGGTGGAGGTGGTGACGGATGCGCCGGGAAAGGATGGATTTCAAGAGCTTGCTGAACACCGATGTGAGACAGATAGGACGATAGGAAGAGGTATCAGATGAAGGCTTGTCCTCAACAGCAAAATCAGGCCTCAAGCTAAAAGCGGTCATATCCTACTCCCAGATATCGGCCGCGAAATGGAAAAGGGGGTGAAATGAATTATTTGATGATCAGCATGATTCATTGTAACGAAGGAACTGACATAAGGGATATAACGATCCATTGTCGAGTACAGAATTGTGCTGTGCATCCACGTTTAATTTCACTTAATTCCCGCGGATTTGGTCACCTTCTGGCCATGAGAATGCATGGAGCGTTACTGTCGCCGGTAGAGGGCAGGTCGGAGGAGGAAGTATTTAAGCGCTGCAGTGACCTGGAGGAAACTCCATTTATCCTTCCTATCAACTCTGATCCTCACCCCCCCTCCTTTCCTCTGTCCTTTCCCAGGGCTCCCTCTTCCCCCCCTTCCATCCTCCTACCTTCTCCCTACCTCCCTTCTCCCCCCCCCAGTCCTTTTATATTCCCCTCCTCTGCCTTTCCCCACTCTCTGTCGCATCTGCCCAGCACCCTCTTATGGGTCCTCGTCCTCGTCCTCCATCGGCTCCTTTCACCCCTTCCCCACCCCCTTTGTTTTTCTTCTCCTTCCCCCCTTTTTTATATTCCCATCATCTGTCCAGGTTCCCCCCACCTGCCCTCGGTTGTGGTATATTTTCCAACTTTTTAGTGCAGTGTTCAAGTGAATGTTCAGTGTTGTTCGTCTTTCCAAAGTGTTGTGAACAGAAATCATGCTGTCGCTGGGTGTGAATTTTATGTCTCTTACTAACAGAAACCAGACTGTCGCCGTCTTTTTTTAATTGTCTGTCTATTATTTTACCTGTCTGCTTCATATGTATTTTGTTACAATCATCATCCCTTTGTTTCCATGTTTTAAGTTCCACGTTTTTTCCGCCATATTACCATTTTAGTCTCCAATTTTGTCGCCTGTTTTTATTGTTTATTATCTTCATCTTTTTAAAACAAATTCCGTAGGCCGAAGAGCCCTTCGGGGGAAATCGAACCGCAATAAAAAAAATTTTAAAATTAAAAAGCTGTATAATGGGGGAGTGTGACACGGGTGGCGAAGACCGTAGGGGGGCGGCGTTTTATTGTGGCCAAGCGTCTGCCGCGGCCCGCTGGCAAGAGTTGTGGCTTTGCTCACTGCGGGTTTGGCGGGGCCGAGTGTAGGTCGCAGCCGTGAACATTGCTCGTTAAAAGCTACTTCGGCAGGACGCTCAGTATTCGGCGTGTCCTCTGCTATTGAAGTTGCAAGCAGGGTGAATCCATTGTGGTGCCGGGTTGGAGTCCGGCCAGACCTTTGCAAGTGCTGGATGCGGTGGTGTCTGCTGGACGGTACCTGTAGGTTTCTGAGTACGAGTAATCTTCGTTACACCCTTCTCTTGGAGCTCTCTAAGCAAGCGTTTGACAATGGGCGCTGCATTTTACGAGTAATCGCGGCGAGCATCCGATTGGTGTGCACGTCGCTTGGTGTCGCGTGGTGGCTAATTTGACTCCGTATCCTGGTTAGCCGTTGTTATATATATAAATCTGTTATTTACGAAGGTTTTGTCTGCTACTATTTGAGCTCAGTTCTGTCAATGTGTGTGGGCTTGTAGCTGTCACTGATCCAAAGTGACTTTAGAATCTAAGGATATAGAATGCAGATGTCATTCTTCTGATTTACGAACTGTACTTCATAGTCAGTGAAAATTATTTAATCTATCTACGTTATTTCTGAGGTATGTCTATAGTTACCTGTTTGTTAGTATCAAGAGCTCGAGCTGTTTATTAAATTGTTTGCCTCAGTAGTCAAGTCAAAGATTTCTGTATAACGTTCGTACTTTTCTGCATTTGTAGTACGTTTAATTTTTACTAAATAATTAAAGAGTTGTCTCTGTGTTGCAGGATAGGTGATTGTCTCTCTTATTAACTGTGGTCTAGTTAAAGATACCTGTGTACCACGATTGAAATTTTTAATGAAGGTTTCTAGTACTGTGGTAGCGACAACCGCCGTCCTGTGTTATCATAAATTTGAACCAAATTTGTCAGTCATTTTGGTTACTTCGAAGGAAATCGCTTTTTGATAATCACTGGCAGTAGCCGATGGTTGATATTTGTGACATATTCATTTGATCATGTGTTTTGCTGTTTGTAATGTAAATGTATTTTTATTTCTTTTAAAATTCTGTTCTAAATGGAAGTGGACGTTTTGCGGTGTTTTCTGTCGGTTGTGTTACTGAAATTTAGTTTTTTTCAGTTCTGGAGGCAATTTGTTAACTTTATTCTTGGATTTTTGCTTTCTAAAAATAAATACATTAGTGTTTTTAGAAACGTTTCCACTTAACATCAGCTTCCTACCGCATTTCAAGAATGTTATGAAGAACAGGTTCAAGCAGCAGTAAACATTGTACGGGAAGTAAGTGGAACGAACCACCGTCTTTATAGATACTGCTTTGATTTTTTTTTTTTTTAATAAGATGTGTGAGACCAGAAAAGTTCCGACTTTGCCTGTGCAGAATTTTGTTGTCTCGGGAGCCGTTGGTACACGGACACAAAGTATCGAAAATCAGGCACAGATTGAAGTATTCTTTGAAAGCGGATGTATAGGATGCACGTTTTTCATCGTTACGCGCTCGTCTGTGTTCTGCCTGTTAGGTATGGAACTTCTATGAAGGAAGGACGCACAGGTCGATTTCCGGTGTGCATCATGTCAAATGAAAGTTGGAAGTAAAGAGTTTATTTTGTATTTTTTGCTCGCTAAGGCACGTCAATGCAACTTTTACCACAACCGGAAATTGAAGATTGCAGGCAACAAGGTGTTGTGGGCGGACAATCATTTTGTTGTCTATGAACATGACAGGCTCGTATCTAATCAACTAAATGATGATTTGGTACCTGATTCTAACGAGAATTAGACTACCTTAGCGAACAGCAGATAGCCGAGCTCTCTGATCTGTTATTATCTTTTGTAAATCTGTTTTCTTCTAAACCTGGATTCATGAAAGAATGTATTTACAAGATGAATATTGTTCCACATGAGACATTTTCACGTCAAACTTATTCCATTCTGTGATCAAAAGGGAAGGCAGTTTAACGGGAAGTACAACAGATGCTTGCATGGAATATTATAGAAGTATCCATGTCACCTTACAGCAATCCATTGTTAGCAGTAAGTAAAGCGGGTTGAGGCGTGCGTCTTGTACTTGATGCTCGAAATAGAAAAAAAAAAAAATTGTAGTCGTGAGAACCCGGCCACAAGTTTTGGGAGAACAACTTCAGAAGTTTCAGTGAGTCAAAAGATATGTATTCACGATCGATTTGAGATCATAGTTTTGGCAGGTGGCATTGCCTGAGGAAGTACACGGCGTTTATTTTTTCCGGATGCTCGTACCAATTCAAAGTATTGTCCTTCGGTTTGAAATTCAGCTGAGGTATTTTTATCGCAGCGCTTGATACTGTGCTAGGCCCTGATTTATTACACGAGGTAACTGCAAATGTCGACGATTTATTAGTTGCTGCATCCACATGCGATGAATATGTTCCTTTATTAAAAAGGGAACTAGAGAATTTTTCAGAGTCAGGTGTTACTGCAAATACTGACAAGTATAAAACTGCCAAGACTGAAATTAAATTCCTGGGCCACATCATATCTTCTTCTGGTATTGTCCCAGATCCAGACAAGATATCTGTAAGTGCGAACTCTCCACCTACTACTATAAAAAGGCAACCTAAAGACTTCTATGGTCTTCCTTCATTCTTTAGAAAGTTCGTTCCAAACCAGCTGATCAACAACCAGGACATGTTGAATTTGTTACAGAAAAATGCTCACTGGATCTGGACAGTAAAGTGCCAGGAAACTTTTAACAGTATTGAAAGAGCGTCGATGTCCGCTAACATTCTTCACCATCCAGATATGTCTACAGATTTTTTTATTGCGTCTGACGCGTCGAATTCAGGACTTGGTGTGTGTCTCTGTCACATAATTGAAAACAATGGGAAAACATAGACTCACATTAATAGTTTTGATAGCAGTGTGTTATCTGAGTGCGAAAGAGCTTATTCAACAACATAATTAGAAACATTGAAAATTCAGTTATGACATTTATTGTCATCATGCAATGGTATTTTGCGACCGCAAGGCACTGCGTTTTTCTCATATCATGCAATTTGGTTGACCATAGATGTAACAGTTAGTGTCCCATATTGCAAGAAAATGATTTTCAGGTTGTTTACACTCAGGGTAGTGAGAATATCATAGCAGATGCACTCTCCAGGTTGCCACAAAGGCTTCCTGAATTCATCTAGTGAGTAGAACAGGCGAACGATTTCCAGATCTATTTAATGGAAGACGCTGCACAACGCAAGTACTATCTCGAGATGTGTAAAAACATGACCATTTTGCAGGTTGCTGATTCCAGATGGAATAAAGGAAGTAAATTATTCAAAATAAGCCTACACATAAGACTGCAAAATTTTAGAGATTACATGATAAGGTTTTAATCCAGAGAATTAGTCCTAGGTCCGATGCGTGACATGCTTGTATAGCTCAGACGCATGTACAAAACCTACCTGTAAACTCTGTTTAAACAAAATTCCAAAATCTAGTTCTTAAATCCATCTCTCTCTCAATGATCGATAAATCGTTATGCAAAAAAAAGCGAAATTGTTCCTCATTTGGATGTATTCTCTTCTCTATTCGACATCTCTGTCGATGCTGCACGCGCATCTCTAAGCAATTCAGACCTTACGAGCGCGATTTCAGGCATTCAAAACAAGAAAAATTCCTACAAAAATTAACACACGCACACACACTTTCTATCATGGCAAATGGCTCAAATTTAAATTTATGTTCCTTAGACGTTTATCTAGAAATGTAATTTCATCGTTTTCGAGAATATTTATCCTTTATTAAGATACCTCCATGAAAGCATGATTCTTGGTCATCAACTGTGCAGATGGCCAGTTCTACAATTTATATTCACGGAAAATCGTCGAAATTTTTACCATGTGTTCTTAAGATGATGTTCTAGGGGAACCTTGAAAATGTTTTCGATATTGTTATCTGTTCCCGAAATTCAGAAGTTAAAAGTTACAGTACGTAAGCAGGTAAAATATGTACGTAATATCTTAGCCGTGGGGTAAATGTAGTCTTAACTGGCGTAGAAACATTATTTTGCCAAACATTTTTGCGTGCCAACACATTCGCACATTTTTGTGCTGAAAGAGAGTAGCAGAGAGGCAGTTACTATGGAAGAGAGAACAGACAGTGTCATTGAGAGAGAAAGAGTGAGAAGGCAGTGATGGTGAGAGGGAGAAAGTGGCAGTGAAAGAGATGAAGACAATAGCAGCAGGAGCCAAAGGGACAGGGGGTACTGATAGTCAACTTCCCCGTTCGCCCTATACCCACGTGTTAAGAAATGTAAAATTTGCCCCGTCCCCGACACCACGTGTCAAAATTTCCCGGCATAGGGTCATATCACTGAGTGAACATGCGTCGGAAGTAGGCAATGGTGTTGAAGAGAATGACAGCAGACTGTAAGCGAGAAAGAAGGAGACAGTGGAAGTGGGAGAGAAAAGGAAGGGACGAAGAGAATGGCATTGGGACAAAGAGATGCTGGAAGCGGCAGAGAAGCAAACAGTGGTAAGGAAGAGCGAGAGAAAGGAATAAAGACGTCTAGTGACAGAGGGAGAAGCAACAGGAGAAATGCCAGTGGGAGAAAAGATTACAGTGAGAAAGAGTCATATGTAGACAGTGGCAGTGAGAGGGAGATGCTGAGTATAATGGCGTAACAACAAAGAGAGACTGACTAGCTAAAAGGATTTACAAAGTTCTGTGTTAAAAGAGCGCGAATACGTACGCACGCCCAAATTTTCGGCTAGGAAACGTAATAGCGACTGAAGCAGCTGGTGCCCCATTTTCTGTCAGAGTCTTTTAAAGAGAAATATGTTTACCTGTTTTGCACTCCGACAGGAGAATTTTTTCACTGGTTTAGAATTTACCCAGCACTGTCAGGCACATTAGCTCACAGTGAAGGAGCTGATTTTCTTGTCAACGCGGTTTTTATGAATGTGAGCAACGATGACTTATCTCTGTGTATTAGATTCCCGTTCAGTTCATTAGCGAAGTGGACTTCGTTACATCCGCAGCGAAATTCATGAAGCTAGTTTAGGACTATCACTGTAAAGCTGTTAAACGACCTCTCTGAGATTGTGAACGGTAAAAGTCGGTATCACTAGACGACCGTGGGAAGGTACAGTGGCATAACATGATTCATTTTAATGTTTCCAACAGTCTACGAACACTGAGAACAGATTTGCTTCAACAAACCCTCTCGAACGCAAACGCTCAAGGATTGCACATTGCCATAATCTGTGGGCGGTCGCCCTGTCCGTGTGGTAGTAGTGAGACAGATCCTGTAAGAGAGGAGGTTACCAAACTTTTTCCACAGCATGCCGGATAACAGACAAAATGGAGAGCACAGGTCGTATCATTATTCCGTACAATACTTGCGAGCCAGAACGTAAGCGCTGAGACACTAAGGCGACAAACTAAGTTCGCCGTACCGTCGTAAACACGAGTGAGTGGCATGCAAAAAGACAGTTACATCAGTCCTGATGTGCACATATCTGTTTCTCAATATCTAAGCAGGAAAAAAACTAGTATGTATGTGTAACTGACGTTTCGCTTTCAAGATATTATTAACGGTTCGGTATTGCTGCATCCAGTCAACAGAATAGTTTTCAAATATTCTTTAATCAATCTCGTTTGATGTGCTGACTTTACATACCTCGTTTTGGAAAATGTGTTCTTACGGACGTAAGTTGTTCAAAACGCTGATACCATATCAGTGGTAAATTTCTTCACTTTTGAAACCTCCACATCAGGTAAGCAGCGGTAAAGTTCAATAAGTTTTCCTTCACTGTACTTCTCATTCAGTAAGTAATTTGTCTCTGGCACATCATCAAGGTTAGTTACACGTATTCTTGAACAGCAGAATGTCACAGTCATTTCTGTCTAGATCTGAAAATCTCCCCAGAAAACGTTTCTTGAAGTCACGAGGGACGTTATTCCGGACACCAAGGCTGACATGTTCTGGAATTGTTGCACAGAACTCTTTAAAACAATGGAAATGAGAAAAATTTAGTTCTCCCAGTCGTGTTTCAAACGACAAATTTCTCCGAAATCCTGGATGATTGGTTATAGACCGCAGACGACGTTCTTCTTTCCCTAAAGTTTCAAGTTCATATATGTGGCATGCGCGTGGACCAAAAATGACGTCCTCGACAGTCAGGTAGGAACTGACAGCTGTGAAACCTCCGTCTTCTTCAGCGACAAAAAAAAATCGATATTGATTCGAAGCTTGAAAAAACGAAACGGGGCCTTTCCGCAGCGGAGCGACCACACTGCAAATCATTGCTTTGTGACAAGGCAAGTCACAAAGGTCAGATTCAATTCCTTTAAGAAGAGCCTGGGAGTGATGGTGATTGAGTGAATGCCCGCAAATGAAGTTTACAGCAAATAGTTTGAGTACACAACACATGTGTAACTAATTCATACAGAATGCTTGTTAACGTACGTACTATGCAGTATCAGAACAGGGCGCCCGGATTTTGAAAATCTTTCAGCTGAGTCTTGATCACTGAACGTAGTCAATTTAAAGCACATAACAGCACATAACATTGCATCGAAGATGAGACGCCAATTCAAGCTTATCAATACACAATTCTACGATGATTCAACGCTCATAACGACAGAGACACAAAGGGAGTAGAAACATAACATCTGGAAATTCCTATAAAGGGTGGTCCATCGATAGTGACCGGGCAGATATCCCATGAAATTAGCATCAAACGAAAAAGTAAGGAGAACAACTCTGTTAGAGCACGGCGAGGGAAAAGAGATGGAGCTATGGATGGCCCACTAAATGGCGCTGCCATACGTCAAATAGATAAAACTGCATTTTTTAAATAGGTGCCTCAATATTTTTATTACATATTCGTATAGTACGTACATAAATACGAATGTTTGACTTGTAACATTTATTTCGCTTTGTGATGGATGGTGCTGTAATATTCCAACACTTATAACATGCCTCACCCATTCAGAAGAACAGTTGGTAACAATGTGGTTTTTTAAATTAAAACACAAGAAGTAGTTACGTTTGGACTTTATTTCTGTTGCTCCAATGTAATACATTTACTTTTGTGACCTTATCATAAACTATGGTAACGCATGACGTTACTGCGTGAGAAACCGTAATAACCTCATTAATGTAATAAATGCTCAAAATGATGTCCTTCAACTTCAATGCTTTTGGCAATACGCATAACGAAATTCCTCTCAATAGTGAGTAGATCGCCGTCAGTAATTGTCGCATGTGCACTGAAAAAAATGGTTCAAATGGCTCTGAGCACTATGGGACTTAGAATCTGAGGTCATCAGTCCCCTAGCACTTAGAACTACTTAAATCTAACTAACCGAAGGACATCACACACATCCATGCCCGAGGCAGGATTCGAACCTGCGACCGTAGCAGTCGCGCGGTTCCGGACTGAAGCGCCTAGAACCGCTCGGCCACCAAGGCCGGCTGCACGTGCACTGACAATGCGCTGATGCATGTTTTCAGGCGTTGTCGGTGGATCACGATAGCAAATTTCTTTCAAATTTCCGAAAGAAAGAAGTTCGGATATGTAAGGTCCGTTGAATGTGCAGACCATGGTATCGAGCTTCTACAACAAATCCACCTGTCATTAAATATTCTATTTAATACCACTTCAACTACAATCGTGCTATGTTCCGGACATCCATCATGTTGAAAGTACATTGCCATTTGGTCATGAATTGAAACATCTTGGCCGGCCGGGGTGGCCGAGCGGTTCTAGGCGCTACAGTCTGGAACCGCGCGACCGCTACAGTCGCAGGTTCGAATCCTGCCTCGGGCATGGTTGTGTGTGATGTCCTTAGGTTAGTTAGGTTTAAGTAGTTCTCAGTTCTAGGGCACTGATGACCTCAGAGGTTAAGTCCCATAGTGCTCAGAGCCATTTGAAACATCTTGTAGTAGAATCGTTAAAACATTAATTAAGAAATCGGCATACATTGCACCATTTAGATTGCCATGGATAAAATAATAGCCAATTAGATGTCCTCCCATAATTCCACACCGTACATTAATCCGCCAGGGTCGCTGATGTTCCATCCACTTGTCGCAGCCATTGTGAATTTTCAGTTGTCCAGTAGTGTATATTATACCGGTTTACGTTACGCTTCGTCACTAAATAGAACTCTTGAGAAAAACTTGTTATCGTCTGGTAATTTATTTTGTGTCCAGTGGCAAAAATTTACACAATGTTCAAAATCATCGCCATGAAATTCTCGGTGCATTGAAATGTGGTGAAAGTGAAATTTATGTTGATGTAGAATTCTCAAAACCGACGTTTTTGAAATTCCTGAATCCCGCTCAGTTTGCTACTGATGTGTGGATTAGCCTCAACTGCAGCTAAAACATTTATTTGGGCATCTTCATTTGTTGCAGTTCTTGGTTGCATCTTCTTCTTGACTGAGCACTTTCTTTAAATACGCTAATTATCCGACAAAAGGTCCCAACACTTGGATGCTGTCTGTCAGCATAACGATCAACATACATACCACAGGCTTGTTTGGAATTTTAATCATAATAGCCACCAATAGACACCATATCTACCGTTTCTGTGACTGTTAAACGTTCCATCTTAACAAGACTATGTCTTCCGTGTAATTATTGTGACTGGACAAGCTTTTTTTTCCTTTACTGTACTTGAATTCCCCATCTGGGGCAGGCTGGCAGGAGCGTAGGCGCTGCTCTTCTGCCGAAAGACATTAATTATACAATAGAAGACATTTAAAATAACATAAAAGAGAAAATATGGGGGTACATAGATATAAAAAGGGAGAACATGACGGAAGAGAACAGACAAAAAGGGGGCGACTGTAAAATGGAGGTAAAAACCTTCAAAAAGTAGATCACACGAAAAACCACACATTGGGACAATTATAAGAACACAAGGCGAAGTACAGCCGGAGCATAAAAGTTGTGACTGGCGGAATATCACAGAACAATCTCGGACAGCAACACTATGTACAAGTCCAAGCTTTTGACAGCACTGGTGTAATATACACTACTGGACAACGGAAAATCCACAATGGCTGCGACAAGTGGATGGTTACATCAGCGACCCTGGCGGATTAATATACGGTGTGGAATTATGGGAGGACATCTAACTGGCCATTATTTTGGCCATGGCAATCTAAATGGTGCAATGTATGCCGATTAATTAATTAATGTTTTAACGATTCTACTACAAGATGTTTCAATTCATGACCAAATGGCGATGTACTTTCAACATGATGTATGTCCGGAATACAGCACGATTGTAGTTGAAGCGGCATTAAACAGAATATTTAATGACAGGTGGATTTGTTGTAGAAGCACCATACCATGGCTCTCACGTTCACCAGACCTTACGTCTCCGGACTTCTTTCTTTGGGAAATTTGAAAGATATTTGCTATTGTGATCCACCGACAACGCTCGAAAACATGCGTCAGCGCATTGTCAGTGCACGTGCGACAATTACTGACGACGATCTACTCAATGTTGAGAGGAATTTCATTATGGGTATTGCCAAAAGCATTGAAGTTGAAGGACATCATTTTGAGCATTTATTACATTAATGAGGTTATTACGGTTGCTCACGCAGTAAAAGCATGCGTTCCCATAGTTTATGATAGGGTCACAAAAGTAAATGTATTATATTGGAGCAACAGAAATAAAGTCCAATCGTAACTACTTCTTGTGTTTTAATTTAAAAAACCACATTGTCACCAACTGTTCTTCTGAATGGGTGAGGGATGTAATAAGTGTTCGAATATTACAGCACCATCCATCACAAAGCGAAATAAATGTTACAAGTCAAACATTTGTATTTGTGTACGTACTATACGAATATGTAATAAAATATGCGGTACTCATTTTAAACATGCAGTTTTTATCAATGTGACGCATGGCAGCGCCATCTAGTGGGAAATCCATAGCTCCATCTGTTTTCCCTCGTCACGCTCGAACAGATTTGTTCGTCTTATCTTTTTGTTTGATGCTAATTTCTTGAGATATTTTGCCTGGTCACTATCAATGGACTACCTTGTATAATGCACAACTTATAACTTTCGGTTGCCATACACAATCTAATGTTATCCCTGGGAGGATTTTGAGTTTTGACCGCGCGTCTGTCTAACGGATAAGAGTATCGGACAGTAGTTTTGAATATCTTGTAATTAATATAAGATGTACAGCAAAGGACTTGGAAGAGCAGGTGAACGGAATGGATGGTGTCTTGAAGGGAGGATATAAGATGAACATCAACAAAAGCAAAACGAGGATAATGGAATGTAGTCGAATCAAATCGGGTGATGCTGAGGGAATTAGATTAGGAAATGAGACACTTAAAGTAGTAAAGGAGTTTTGCTATTTGGGAAGCAAAATAACTGATGATGGTCGAAGTAGAGAGCATATAAAATGGCAAGGAAAGCGTTTCTGAAGAAGAGAAATTTGTTAACATTGAGTATAAATTTAAGTGTGAGGAAGTCGTTTCTGAAAGTATTTGTATGGAGTGTAGCCATGTATGGAAGTGAAACATGGACGATAAATAGTTTAGGCAAGAAGTGAATAGAAGCTTTCAAAATGCTGAAGATTAGACGGGTAGATCACATAACTAATAACGAGGTATTGAATAGGATTGCGGAGAAGAGAAGCTTGTGGCACAACTTGACTAGACGAAGGCATCGGTTGGTAGGACATGTTCTGAGGCATCAAGGGATCACCAATTTAGCATTGGAGGGCAGCGTGGAGGGTAAAAATCGTAGAGGGAGACCAAGAGATGAATACACTAAGCAGATTCAGAAGGATGTAGGTTGCAGTAGGTACTGGGAGATGAAGAAGCTTGCACAGGATAGAGTAGCATGGAGAGCTGCATCAAACCAGTCTCAGGACTGAAGACCACAACAACATGGAACCGTAACGGATCGTGCAGCCAAGTCTCGAACCCTGAGTCAACAGATGGGGACGTTTGCAAGACAACAACCATCTGCACGTACAGTTCGACGACGTTTGCAACAGCATGGACTATCAGCTCGGAGACCATGGCTGCGGTTACCCAAGACACTGCATCACAGACAGGAGCGCCTGCGATGGTGTACTCAACGACGAACGTGGGTGCACGAATGCAAAACGTCATTTTTTCGGATGAATCAAGGTTCTGTTTACAGCATCATGATGGTCGCATCCGTGTTTGGCGACATCGCGGTGAACGCACATTGGAGGCGTGTATTCGTCATCGCCATACTGCGTATCACCAGGCGTGAAGGTATAGGATGCCATTGGCTACACGTCTCGGTCACCTCTTGTTCGCATTGACGGCACTTTGAACTGTGGACGTTACATTTCAGATGTGTTACGACCCGTGGCTCTACCCTCCATTCGATCGCTGCGGAACCCTACATTTCAGCAGGATAATGCACGACAGCATTTTGCAGGTCCTGTACGGGACTTTCTGGATACTGAGAATGTTCGACTGCTGCCCTGGCCAGCACATTCTTCAGATCTCTCACCAATTGAAAACGTCTGGTCAATGGTGGCCGAGCAGTTGGCTCGTCACAATACGCCAGTCACTACTCTTGATGAACTGTGGTATCGTGTTGAAGCTGCATGGGCAGCTGTACCTGTACACCCCATTCAAGCTCTGTTTGACTCAATGCCCAGGCATATCAAGGCCGTTATTACGGCAAGAGGTGGTTGTTCTGGGTACTGATTTTTCGGATCTATGCACCCAAATTGCGTGAAAATGTAATCACATGTCAGTTCTAGTATAACATATTTGTCCAATGAATACCCGTTTATCATCTGCATTTCTTCTTGGTGTAGCAATTTTAATGGCCAGTAGTGTAGTATAAACCTACTTCCTATCGATATAGGTTAGAAACTGACCTCTAAATATCACGAGAGGCGTACCCGCCGATATAAAAGGAGGCGAGGATTACCTTTTATTTTCGGACATGTGGTGTGTCAGGATAGCTCAGCGAGTTTAAACGTGGAGTAGTCATTGAGTGTCGCGCTGTTCTCCAATGAACGTCCCCCTGTTAGTGTTCATTTCAACCTGAGTCATCTCCATTTACTGTGTTTTTATATCCCCCTATTTTTCTCCTTTATGTTTTTGTAAATGTCTTCTATTATATACTTCATGTCTTTCGGCTGAAGAACAGCGCCTATGCTGCTGCCATCCCGCCAAAAATGGGGAAAATTGAATGTCGCCTGACTAACAAATCCATCACGGACATTTCAGACCTTATATGGTTTGCCATAATAAGTTGACGATTGGCGCGGTGGTTGTCGGGAACGGCTGTGCCCCCTCATAACGGTTGCCGAAGGGTGAGGAGGGGTGATGGGAAGGCGGCGTCGGCTGCTTGCAAAAGTGCTGGCACCGCTACCCGTGCTTTGCGCGTAACACGGAATCGCAGGGGACACTCAAGGAAAGCACCGCCCGCTTAAGTGACATTTTCGTTGGGTACAAAATCACATAAATTGTTCATACTCGAGAGTTTTACCTGTAACTTATGTATTATTTACATATCGAAAACAATGGAAAATAAATGTAGATAAATGTATTACTTACGACACTATCACTCGAAAGTAAAAAAAACTGATTTTTGGAATCTGTATGCACATGGCATGTATTAAACGCAGAGAGCCGTAATGTTTACGGAGTGTTATTAACTGTGCCTGAAAGTGCTGTCAACATGATGTTCACTAAAAATCACTGTCATTTGTGTTTGTTTCAAGATCATCAACATCATCATCATCATAGCTTCAGAGCTTGGTATTGATGATAACTTCATCGATTGCCATTTACATTATTCCATCTCCTGTCCAGTACTCTTGTCACTCTGCTGCACATTCCTGCAGTAGCCCTACCAGTTCTGTGCAGTCACTGAAAGGAAGCAGCATTAAGAAGATTCTGCAGTCTTTCGTTCTACATGTCACCATCGACATTGTTCTCCCTGAAGTCGCGTTTTATTTTCGCCTATGCCAGTTCTATCAGGTTTAGATAGAAGTTGTAGGGCCGTAAACGCACTAATTTGTGGCCTTTGCTCTAAGCCATTTTATCCATGACGTACAATTTCACGGCTTGTCGGTTTTCCTTTATTGAAGATAACAGTTCAGCCTTTCTTAACGAGTCATTGCAGTTTATTTGCCAATTTTACAACCACTCTAACATCGTAATTCTGAAACCGCACGTATTAGTCATTCTATCGAACGTCTTGTTGTGGTGTTGCGCATTATCCATGAAATCACAGAATTGGGTGGAATATTACAACCATATCTGCGACCATATCTGCGACCATGCCTCCTCCCCCTCCCATCTACGTCCGCTAGTTTCATCAAATTCAAGAATTTGCAAGTTAGTGGAAACAGTTTCCCGCATGAAACTTCCTGACAAATTAAACTATATACCAGATCGATTTCCTAGATTCGCGCCTCAGACCGGCACTCCGTTTTAATTTGTTACTCCGCGGTGGAGTGAAAATTTGTCCTAGATTCTTGCAACTTGCTGCAACTATTTGCCGAATTTGTCTTTTCGTAGAAGTTCTTCTCAAACTTACAGAAGTTTTGTGTGTTAAGGATAGGTGCGAAAGTATCATTGCCGAAAAGGAGAATGTCACAAAGACAAATGGATCGAAACAAATGTACCGTTGGAACCTTTAACCATTCATAATTGGCACCATCAGTCAAGGATCTGCGGAGTGAGTTTGCAAATCAACTTGTTTCACCGGAAGGTAAAGAAGAACGGCAGCACAGAGGTCTTTAAATTTTACCTGATATTTTTAACGTTACTGGAAACAAAAATGCATTACTTTTTGATAAAAGTAGTACATCCTGCCTGCAAAAATCGAAGAGTAATTAAGATGCAGTCTCTTGGTGAGATACCGCACCGAATTTTCTTTTCCTGTTATCGAATACGTGATTACACAATAGACAAGAGATTTTCGTAATTTTCATAGGACATCCTCAATGTTTTTAACCTAAGTCAAAAAAAATGGTTCAAATGGCTCTGAGCTCTATGGGACTTAACATCTATGGTCATCAGTCCCCTAGAACTTAGAACTACGTAAACCTAACTAACCTAAGGACAGCACACAACACCCAGCCATCACGAGGCAGAGAAAATCCCTGACCCCGCCGGGAATCGAACCCGTAACCTAAGTCAAGTCCTCCGACTGAATAGTGTTTGTTGGTAATATCAGTATGTACTCCACTAATATTTTCTCACGTTTTTTTAATTTTTGTGTTTCGTCACTATTTTTATTCATTAATAATAATGCAACAACAGAGCGACTGCTCTGACTTTTAAGAATAGCTGCACCTCAGTGACATGTACTTGCGGCGAGTTCCTCAAATAAACTTGCTCCAGTTACCTCAAGTAAACTTAAGTAAGTTTTTGTTCCAATGTAAAAACCTCAGCAAGTGCTTACAGAACGTATTCGTTAGTGGACCCAAAGCTTTTCTGATGTCTCACCTCTAGGGGCAGCCTGACGTTGGTAGCGCTTGGAGACAAATGAATATCTTGCAAGTAGTGCAGATTTTCTCCGCTTCTGGCAGCATTGGCGAAATCGTCAGATCTTGGCCAAACAGTACAGCTGTCAGAATCGCCTGTTTGTGATGTGACAGTGAAGTGGAAGCTTGAAGGAACAATCACAGATAAATCAAGTCCAGGCATACCTCATGCACTGACGGATAGGAACAGTCGAGCACTGCGGAGAGTAGTTGTAACAATCAAAATAAATCACAGGACGGAATCGAGCGTGAGTTCCAAAGGTCTGCCTGCAGTCCAGCTAGCACAACGACTGTGCATGGTGAGTTGGTTACGATGGTCGAGCAGCTCTTCATAAGTCACACATTTCTGTAGTTAGGGCTAAGCGACGACTAGTGTGGCGTTAAGAGAGACGCCACTGGGTAGTGGATGACTGGAAACGAGTGATTTAGTGTGGTGGATCACGCTATGTCCTCTCGCAATCCGAAATAAGCGTTTGGTTCAAATGGCTCTGAGCACTGTGGGACTTAATATCTGAGGTCATCAGTCCCCTAGAGCTTAGAACTACTTAAAACTAACTAACCTAAGGACATCACACACATCCATGTCTGAGGCAGGATTCGAACCAACGACTGTAGCAGTCGCGTGGTTCCGGACTGAAGCGCCTAGAACCACTCGGCCACGGCGGCAGGCTAAGAGTTTGGGTTCCGTGATGCTTAGTAAAATGGTTCAAATGGCTCTGAGCACTATGGGACTCAACTGCTGTGGTCATAAGTCCCCTAGAACTTAGAACTACTTAAACCTAACTAACCTAAGGACAGCACACAACACCCAGCCATCACGAGGCAGAGAAAATTCCTGACCCCGCCGGGAATCGAACCCGGGAACCCGGGCGTGGGAAGCGAGAACGCTACCGCACGACCACGAGATGCGGGCGTGATGCTTAGTACTATCACTGAAGTACGGAGGAGGTGGTGTTACGGTAGGGGACTGTTTTCCGTGACTGGGGTCTGGTCTCCTTATTAGTGCTTAAGAAAACGCTGAGAACAGCATTCTGTGCTGTGTACAGTAGAGGAAAAGTTCATATACTATGACTGTTTATATCAGCACAACAATGCGTGCTGTCATAAAGCAGCATCTGTGAGGCAGTTACATTTCTGAAATGGAATGACCTAACCAGAGTCCTGGCTTGAAGCTAATGGAACTCCTTTCAGCTTAGCCGTCGGCTTCTATCCAAACCCGAGCTTCTAGCAAAGCTGTTTGCTCTGGTTTCAACACTTGAGGAAGAAAAGGCTGTCATTCCTCGACAGACTTCTAGAGACCTCACTGTCCGCAACAGAATTCATGCCATCATAAAGACTGAGGGTGGACACTGCACATATTAATCCACCAATAGGCACCCGGTTACTATCGATCAGATGGTATGTAAGTAACTTTCGTTTTCTGCTTTGGAGATCTGAGACACTCTTTGATCCTCTTTGTTGGTTTATAAATAGTTTATACGCCGTGTATGCGCAGTACAGGGCAGGTGGAGAAACCGGCCGTGGCAGAGCACGCGCTGTGTGAGGCCGATCACATAGTAAAATTCGCCGACAAGGAAGTTCTGGCTGTAGAGAAGAGCTATCCACCCGCTTGTTCAGAAAAGCTATAGAAATACACAAACATGAAAATAGCTTCGCAACAAGAAAGAAGACAGCCATAAGGTGAACGGATTCTCGATTCCCGTGCTAAGGCAAACGACCGTTGGAGGTAGCAAGAGGAGAAATGACCACGGGAAAGGCCTTGGGTTGGCGCGTCAGTTATACATAGTCTGCGACCGCGTACTCAATTACAGTCCACCAACAACAATGGAGGGTGAAGCTTTGACAATGCCACCCACTCACGCTGGCGAAACGTTAGAAGAATCATCAAACAAACGTCGACGGAAGATCTCGAGACAGAAGCCAACAGGTAGTTTGTCATTCCTCGATTTTTTAGGTGTAGAAGATCTAATTAACAATTAGAGGTCTCAGTTCGATATGACATACCAGGTGAAATTCGTGGTTTCTCTTTTTCGCACAACCGACGGCATTACGAAGGCTAGAGGCGGTTATAATGTATTATCGTGATGTCCCTGTGATGTGACTGAAGTTTTATGCGCTGTGCTAGTTAAAATGTTCCCAAATGTTTCTTTTTCCGTGTCCACGTCGATTTTGCAGCTGCCAGTGTTGATCAAGTAGATAGTATTTGTCGTCCTCTATACCTGGTCCATGCACTGATTGTATGTGATAAAAGGTTCCCGAACGTCCATATGCTGAACTTATGTTCAGATGCTGGGTATAAATCTGGAGGTTTTCCTATCACTCATCACACTGGCCTAGTTTTGAAAGCGAGCATTTCCAGGGTTCAGTTTTTATTGCGCATCTCCTGACTTTAGTGATGTTAGGTGCAAGTGTGAGAAGCACCAGTACATTCACAGTAACGCACTAAGCAAGTCAACAGAGATCAGTTTCAAAATTCGGCACACCATAACTAACATGAATTATGTGCAACATAATGATACAAATAAGCAACCGAATGAATTTACACAGGAGAAACTACCACAACTGAACATTACATGGTCTCGTATAACGGAAGCTACATCACTTTAGTTCCAAAGTCCCTAATTCAAAAACCTGATAAAGCTACAACGTATGACCTACTTCATCAACAATAATAAAGTGATACGAGAGGAAATAATTACGCTTTGCCACTAAATTAAACATTATAATACTTTTTACTCCATGATTACACACGGACGTTGTCAATGAACGTCGATCACTGACCGTCTTTTGGAACAGTGCCAAGTTAAAACCCAGAGAACCTCTTCCTGTGCAGTAAAAGTGGTGGGGGAAACTGAACCAATGCCTATGACCAACCCCTGCACACCAGACTCTTAGGTTTCAGCTCATCTTTGAATTGACCACCCTGTTCCTGTTCCTTGTCGTACACAGATAGAAGTTGAGTTGAAACAAGACTTGTTCCCTCTACAATTTCGGATCGTCTGCTACAGCATTCGAAACCATTCCTTCTTGAGCACACACTATAGCAAAAGATAGGGAGAGGAGGATAAGACACAGGATGTGCACAATAGGAAATAAAAGAAGCATATTGATCCATATGTATTCCACAATTATGTTGGTGTACCATTCACAATGGCCTGACGTGGTCGAAATGGCAGAGTGCAAGCAAATAACCACCCTCAAAGCTGAATTTACAGCAACAACAGGAAGAAAACCTGTGCGTACAGCATAAACAGATTCTAGAGTGCCGTTCTCAACCATGGAATGACACAGATTGTGTCGTTCCAATTTGTGAAGTTAATCAGTTTTCGCTTGTGTAGGTACACGTTACCGAGAAGTTATGCAGATTTGATTGTAATAAAGAGAACTCATATTTTGACCATATACGTAATGATTGTTCGGACATTTTTCAAATTATTATATTTGATTTTCTTTAGTAATTTAAAAGCATAGTTGACATTTCACTCTGTTGCTTCGCAAAGCCATTTTGTTGATTTCACTTGCGAACTATTTCGTTGGTACCCGTTTAATGCAGATATTTTACGGAATAATCTTCTGTTCTGATATCCAGCTGCTTAGTGTACAGAGTTCGTCCATTTAGACTAGCAATCGAATTTATAAATAACTTCATCGACTTGCTATGTTGTTGCTCAAAATTTTCGTGGCACTTGCCGTTGTCTTTGTAGTGAGTGGTTTGCACCATTTTATAACGATTACCGAAAATTTACGTAAGAAGAAGATTAAGTAAGTTGTTTGTAGGAACCATCCTGCCTAATCTTAATCGATTTACAGAAACCACTGAAAACCTAATTCTTAATGCTGCGATGAGAGTCAAGTTACTTAACCTATATTCTAACTTCGATAAGGAAACACAAATACAGCTATGACGATTCCAGTTTCTCCTACAAAAACAAATTTCCATATTATGATATTTTTCATAGCAAAATGCAGTTCTGCTACGAATACAAATAATCTCTGCTACAAGTGCTGAAACTCGAGGTTTAAAAGACAGGATGGACATCAGGGGCCGGAAGGCAGAATACATTTTGCAGAAGTATGAAAGTGGAAAAACAAATCCATCTTTTGCACAACACTTCCTTGATGACAAGTGTATATATTTCATAAATGTATTTACCCTACACTCAACACACTTTCCACAAGAAATTTACATATCCAACAGTAAAACAATAACCCCGAATTAGGTCGCAACAAAGCTCTTTCGCTAATCACTATAGGCCTATAGCTAAAAGTACTACGATGTCACCCCCCTTCAACGATTTTTTTTTTTAAATTCACAATGCATAATCATCTTGGTTGCAGTTCTTCGTGTTGTGACAGTGCTTGCTACGAAATGGGAAGAGGAATTCCGCCTTATGCAAGACACCTTTTTTTTCTGTTTTGTTTCACCCAGACGTGTTTCAGCACATTTTGTCTAATCTTCAGTGGATTGTTTTTTTATTTACTAACTTACATGATGCTATTGGACATTTATTTTGGTAGCTATTCTGCTACACAGTCTACAACTTCTCATGGTTTTGATATTGTGGTGCTTTCTCATACGTTGTTGGCGAAGTGAATAAGCAGATTTCGTGACCTATGTTTGACACTGCACTTTCTCTGATTTTTCAAAACATAGACAGAATTTACGCCCCATTGCGTGTTGTTGGGGTGGATACAAGAACACGTAATGGCGGCGAAAACTCTGTCTATGTTTTGCAAAATCTGAGAAAGTGCAGTGTCAAGCGACGATAGGCCACGAAATCTGCCTATTCAGTTTGCCACAACATATGAGAAAGCATCACAATATCAAAACCATGAGAAGTTGTACATTGTGTAGCAGAATAGCTACCAAAATAAAGGTCCAATAGCATCATATAAGTTAATAAATAAAGATGACACATAAGATAGTGCAAAATGTGTCTGAGTGAAAGAAAACAGAAAAAATGGTGTCTTTCATAAGGCGGAATTCCTCTTCCCAGTTCACAATACATGCTTCAGTCTTATTATACAGTACATTTGTACGAACGCCTCAACATTAAGTATCGACCTCGTTTTTGTTTTTTGCACTGATTTGTATTATTAAACGATCATAAAGGTTGGCTTCAGTATAGGACCACTCACTTTGATCTTAGGCTTGCCATAGTGCTCTAACAACGTTTCTGATCCCTCTGCATAACTGGAGAGTGACTCATAAATGTAAACCTAGATCGTATGCCAATAACACGTTTTGATCAAATATACGCTACGTCAGAGAGCATTTCAGTTTCAATAGTGACATATTTCACCAAATATACGATGTAAAATTACTTGAAATAGAAGTAAGGAAAAATATCGAAAGCCTCTCCAATTTCATTACCGTAATTACATTTCTTATACGTAAGATACAAAGCATCAGGCCACTATTCCGAGAAACAGCTTATGTTTTAGATTTTTTAGTGCGTAAAAACTGAATGACAGGCACTGTCAAACGAAATTGCAGATTCTAGCTGCAAATATGAGATAGAAATATTTCTTTTCCTTAGTATATAGATTCTTGCGTAATACAGAAACAAAGACAAGAATTTACTGGAGTAATAACAATTGTGTGACACAAAATCTGTTGTTTTATATCAGCACTGAACTTTTAGTAATACAGGATTGTTTATTTATTTTTTTTTTTTTCATTCAACTTCTGTTCTTGTCTTTGTTACGTTTTTGTTTTGCGGAAAAGCAGAAATAAAATGAAATAGTTGAACTGAGTTAGGGTTCTAGATCTTGCGTAGCACTGTGTGTTTTATTTGTCCATAACTCAGTTCAAACAAAAAAGAAGAAACAAAGTTACAATAGTAATTTACGTCCTTGCTTATTGCCTTCCTGAAGTTGATAGCAAATAATTAGTAAACTGGGTAGAGAAATAGCATATTGCTGTCACTTCCTCGTTACGTGCAACGCAATACTTTCACTCCGTATACAATGGCCTTGTGAAGACACGTCCCTGATCTGAACCTTTTGCTGAGTACCATGTGCCGATGAAAGATACTAGTCACGCAGCTAATGCCAAAATGCGTTCTGGGAATCATTTGTGTTACGCCTTACATGGAGTCATCATTAAATCCTGCTCAAGGCACTCACGTGTGTTTTGGAACGTCAGTCCTCCGACCACTAACCCATCGCACAACGAAATCACTTGTGCCGTACAATCAACTCATACGTCTCGAGGAAATACCTATACAGGATTTTAAAAAGAATATTACATATTTTGAGAGGCAGTGCTATGAACCAAAACAATACAAAAATGTAAATTTAACGTGGTCTCTAAAATATATACTTTAAGAGTTATGAGCGCCTACTCATCTTCGCTACAGTGAAACACATACCTTCTGCTGCAATATTTTTTGCTATGGACGGCCAAATAGGTTGCCTACTGTAAGTTATTTTCAGGTGCTGATAAAGGACTTGCGAACCCTGCTAGAGGAGGTTCCATTCCAACAACAGCTGGAGTAAGTCATGCATGATGGAGAGCCAGCCTATATTCTCCGAAATGTCCGACAACACCCGACACGGGCATTTAATGAGCATTGGATTGGTCGGTGAAGTACATTGGCCAGCTTCTTCCCCAGATCTAAAGCCCTTGAATACTTTACTGTGGAGACATTTAAAATCTTTGATGTAAGCAAGCCTTGTTACTGATGTACAAACTTTACAGAAAAGCGCTATCAGTGCATGCCAACGCGTCCATGACCAATCTGGATTTCTTCACGGAGTACATGATTCCCTAAGCCATCAGACAGAAGTATCCCTTACTATGAATGCACACCGTATTCAGTACCTGCTTTAGCGATGGGTCACAAAGGCTGCTCGTATGTGATATTAAGCAGGTTACATTAGCAGCTATGTTCTTTCACAGTAACAGAATCATACACTATGTGATCAAAAGTATCTGGACATCCCCGAAAACATACGTTTTTCACATTAGGTGCATTGTGCTGCCACCTACTGCCAGGTACTCCATATGAACGAACTAAGTAGTCGTTAGACATCGTGAGAGAGAAGAATGGGGCGCTCCGCGGAACTCACGGACTTCAAACATGGTCAAGTGATTCGGTGTCACTTGTGTCATACGTCTGTAAGCGTAATTTCCACACTCCTAAACATCCCTAGGTCCACTGTTTCCGATGTGATAGTGAAGTGAAAACGTGAAGGGACACGTACAGCACAAAAGGGTACCGGCCGACCTCGTCTGTTGACTGACAGAGGCCACCGACAGGTTCAAGAGGGTCGTAATGTGCAGTAGGCAGACATCTATCCAGACCATCACACAGGAAATCCAAATTGCGTCAGGATCCACTGTAAGTACTATGACAGTTAGGAGGAAGGTGAGAAAACTTGGATTTCATGGTCGAGCGACTGCTCATAAGCCACACATCACGCCGGTAAATGCCAAACGATGCCTCGCTTGATGTAGGAAGCGTGAATACTGGACGATTGAACAGTGGAAAAACGTTGTTTCGAATGACCAATCACGGTGCACAATGTGGCCATCCGATGGCAGAGTATGGATATGGCGAAAACCCGGTGAACGTCATATGCCACCGTGTGTAGTGCCAACAGTAAGATTCGGAGGCGGTGGTATTATGGTGTGGTCGTGTTTTTCGTAGAGCGGGGATGCACCCCTTGTTGGCTTGCTTGGTATTACCACAGCGCAGGCCATCATTGATGTTGTAAGCACTTTCTTGCTTCCCACTTGAAGAGCAATTCGGGAATGGCGATCGCTTCTTTCAACACGATCGAGCACCTGCTCATAATACAGGGCCTGTGGCGGAGTGGTACACGGTTGTAACATGTAATGAACTGGCGTGCACTGAGTCCTCACTGAATCCGTCAGAACAGCTTTGGGATGTTCTGGAACGCCGCCGTAGTGCCAGGAGTTACTGACGACATCGATACCTTTCCTTAGTGCAGCATTTCGTGAAGAACGAGTTACCATTCCCCAAGAAATCTTATAGCGCCTGATTGAACGTATGTCTGCGAGAGTGGAAGCTGTCATCAAGGCTAAGGGTGGGCCAACACCATACAGAATTCCTGCATTACCGATGGAGGACGCCACGAAATTGTAACTCATTTTCAGCCATGTGTCCGGATACTTTTGATCACATAGTGCATGTTCTCATTTATTCACTCATTTCTAGGTCGTTCGTAATAGCAAAGAGCTCGCAGTAGAAGTGATGTGTTTGACAGTGACGGAGATGAGCAAGTGGTTATAGCACATAAGGCATACATATTATAGCCCATGGTTACTGGACTTTTTTTCTTCTTTTGGTCCATACTAACACCTTTCAAAACAAGGAGTACCTTTTTCTGAACACCTTGCTTGCTACTGCCAACTGCCTGACAAAAAGTGAAACAATCAGAAAAGGTATAGAATATGAAATGACACATCAGAGGTCGAGAGGGTGTGGGATGTTATTTTAGCGACTGCAGAACTGATTCAGACAAAGAATGGGGCAATAAGACCACACTTACCAGTATGACGTTGCACCCCCTTTGGTCTGGGTGCATGCACTGATTCGGTTGCGAAGGGTTTCATAAGGCAAATTTTTCATCTGCTGAGGCAAATTGGCACATAACTACTGTAACTAGTACTTGATGTCTGAGTTGGGGACAAAACTTTTTTTATTGGGAACGTATCTGGGGATGTTTCTGGTTACAGGATCACCTCACTATCATGCAGACAGTTCGTAGAGACACGTGCCACACGTGGACAAGCGTTATTACGTAAATTGAAGGTGGACGGGTGGGGGGGAGAAAAGGAAGGAAAGCACTCAAAACTGGCTAAAGCCGGAGATAAGCTCATCCAAAATTTTTGCGAAGAACCTAACAACAAATTTCCCTTAATTTACGTCTATGGTAACAAACTTTTTGTTCGCAGATTACCGGTTTCGGTCTATAACGACAATCTTCAGATGTGTGTTTTACAAAAACAGTGTCAGATCTGAAGATGGTCATTATAGACCGAAACCGGTCATCTGTGAACAAAAGGCTTGTGACCATAGACGTAAATTTAAGGAAATATATTCTATATCGGGTCGCTGTTTTATTAGCGACAATGTCGCAGCTTGTGGAACATAACGGTGTTCCGAAAGGATAGGCTAAACACGGTTGGCGGTGACGTGTTTCTTGCTGTTAGAAATAGTTTATCTTGTCGCGAAATCGAAGTAGATAGTTCCTGAGAGTTAGTATGGGCAGAGGTCCTTGTTGACAACTGAAATAAAATAATAACTGGATGCTTTTACTGACCTCCCAATTCAGATGATACAATTGCTGAAAGGTTCGAAGAAGACTTCAGTTTGATTTCAAACACGTACCCGACTTATACAATTATAGTTGGTGGTGACTTTAAGTTACCCTCGATATGTTGGTGAAAATGCATGTTTAATTCCAGATGTACGCATAAAACATCATCCAAAATTGTGCTAAGCGCATCCTCTGAAAATTACTTCGAGCAGTTAGTTCATGAGCCCTCTTAAAAAAATGGTAAACAGTTGTGAAAACACACTTGACCTCTTAGCAACAAATAATCCTGAGTTAATAACTAGCATCAAAACGGATACAGGGCTTAGTGAACACAGGGTTGTCGTAGCGAAACTGAACATTGTAAACCCCAAATCCTCCAAAAATAAACGAAAAATATACCTATTCAGAAAAGCAGATAAAAATTCACTTGACACCTTCCTGAGAGACAATCCACACTCCTTCCAAATTAACAATGTAAGTGTAGACAAGATTTGGCTTGAATTCAAAGAAACAGCATCGGCAGCAATTGAGAGATTTACACCAAATAAATTAACAAACGACGGAGATGATCCTCCTTGGTATACAAAATAGGTCAGAACACTATCACAGAAACAACGAAACAAACGTGCCAAATTTAAACAGACGCAAAATCCCCAAGATTGGCCATCCTTTACAGAAGCTTGAAATTTAGCGCCGGCTTCAATGCGAGATGCTTATAATAGTTTCCACAGCGAAACTGTGCATCGAAACCTGGCAGAAAATGCAGAGAGATTCTGGTCATATGTCAAGTATGCTAGCGGAAAGACACAAGGTCCATGCCTTCCCTCCGCGATAACAGTGGAAATACTATCGATGACGGTGCTGTTAAAGCAGAGTTACTAAACACAGTCTTCCGAATATCCTTCTCCAAAGCAGACGAAATATATATTACAGATTTCTAATCAAGAACAGCTCCGAATATGAATATCTTAACAGTAGACATCCTCTGAGTAGCGAAGCAACTTAAATTAATTAATAAAAGCAAGTCTTCTGGTCCAAACTGTATACTTAAATTAATTAATAAAAGCAAGTCTTCTGGTCCAAACTGTATCCCAATTAGGTTCCTTTCAGAGTATACTGATACAATAGCTCCATACGTAACAATCATATACAACCGTTCGCTCGACTAAAGATCCGTACCCAGCCACTGGAAAGATGCACAAGTCACACTAATATTCAAGAAAGATAGTAGGATAATTCCACTTAATTGAGGGCTCATCGATATGTACCAGCATTTTGGAACATACATTGTTCAGGGATTCGAACATTACGCATTGTATCGAAGAAAACGGTCTATTGACACACAGTCAACATGGATTTAGATAACATCGTTCTGGTGAAACATAACTAGCTATTTACTCGCATTAAGTTCTGAGTGCTATTGACAAGGGATTTCAGATTGATTCCGCGTTTTTAGGTTTCCGGAAGGCTTTTGACACTGTAATATGCAAGCGGCATGTAGTGAAATTGCGTGCTTTATGGAATATCGTCTCAGTTATGTAACCGGATTCGTGATTTCCTGTCAGAGAGCTCACAGTTCGTAGTAACTGACGGAAAGCCGTCGAGTAAAACAGAAGTGATTTTTGGTGAAGGTAGTGTTATAGCAACTTTGCTGTTCCGTATCTATATGAACGATTTGGGAGACAATCTGAGCAGCCGTCTTAGGTTGTTTGCAGATGAAGCTGTCGATTATCGACTAGTAAAGTCATCAGAAGATCAAAACAAATGGTGCAAAAATTGGCAGTTGACCCTAAATAATGGAAAGTGTGAGGTCACCCACGTGAGTGCTAAAAGGAATCCGCTGAACTTCGGTTACACGATAAGCCAGTCGAATCCATAGGCCGTAAATTCAGCTAAATATCTAGAAATTGCAATTACGAACAACTTAAATTGGAATTAACACACAGACAATGTTGTGGGGAAGGCCAACCGAAGACTGCATTTTATTTACAGGACACTTAGTAAATGTAACAGATCTACTAAAAAGACTGACTGCAATACGCCTGTCCGTCCTCTTTTAGAATACTGCTGCTCAGTGTGGGATCTTTACCATATAGTATTGACGGAGTACATCGAAAAACTTCAAAGAAGGGCAGCACGTTTCGTACGTATTATCGCGAAATAGAGCCGAGAGTTTCACTGAAACGATACAGGGTTTGGGGTGTGCCATTAAAACAAAGGCGTTTTTCGTTGCGGCGGAATCGTCTCACGAAATGTGGTGCTACGTACGAATGTTGGAAATTAGGTGGACTGGTAAGGTAAGGAATGAGAAGGCTGTGTGCAGAATCGGAGAGGAAATTAATGTGTGTAAAACACCAACAAGCTGAAGAGACAGGATGATAGGAAATCTATTAAGACACTATTGCAGAATCAATGAAAAAAGGCATGCTAAATTTCAAAGAACACAAAACCCCAAGACTGGCGAGGTTTTATTGAGCATCGAAATTTAGTGCGAACGTCAATGCGAGATGCTTTTAACAGTTCCCGCAACGAAACTCCGTCTCGAAATATGGCAGAAAATCCGAAGAGTTTCTTGTCTTATGCAATGTGCACCACTGAAAAGACACAATAAATACCGTCATTGCATTATAACAATGGTGATGTAAGGTATGAGAGTGCCATTGAAGCAGAGTTATTAAATACAGTTTTCCGAAATTCCTTCACCAAAGAAGTAAGTATTCCAGAATTCGAACAACTGACAACATGAGTAATTTAGACAGAGATATCCTCGGTGTAGTGAAGCAGCTTAAATCACCTAATAAGGACAAGGCGTCCAGTCCAGGTTGTATACCAGTCAGGTTTCTTCCAGAGTGTACTGGTGGAATAGCTCCATAGTCAGCAATCATATACAACCGATCACTCGCTGAAAGATCTTCGCCTAAGGACTGGAAAGTAGCTCAAGCTACACCAACACCCAATAAATGAAATAGGGTTAAACCACTGAATTACAGACCTATATCGCTAAAGTAGATTTGTAGTAGAATTTTGGAACACATACGGATACTCAAACATTTTGTGTTACCTTGAAGAAAACGATTTATTGACGAACAGTCAATACGGATTCAATAAATTTCGTTCTTGTGAAACACAAAGAGATGTTTATACTCAAGTAGAATGAGTGCTCTCGATAGGGGATGACAAATTGATTATGTATTTTTAGATTTCCAGAAGGTTTTTGACAAGCGACTTCTGCTTAAATGCGCGCATACGCAGTCTCGCGTCACTTGCGCGACTGGATTCGTCGTTTCCTGTCAGAAAGATCGCAGCCCGTAGTAACTGACGAAAAATCATCGAGTAAAACAGAAGTGATATCCGGCGTTCCTCAAGTTTGTGTTATAGGCTCTCTGCTGTTTCTGATTTACGTAAACGATTTAGGAGGCAAGCTCTGGAGCCGGCTTGGAGTGTTTTGCAGATGATGCTGTCATTTACTGCCTTATGAAGTCATCAGATGATCAAAACAAACTGCAAAATGATTTAGGCACGATATCTGTATTATACGAAATGTGGCTGTTGACCCTGCATAACAATAACTGTGAAGTCATCCATGTGAATACTGAAAGGAATCCATTGAACTTCAACACACAAATCTAAAAGACGTAAATTCAACTAAATACTTAGGGCCTACAATTAAGAATAACTTGATGTTGTGGGGAGAGCAAACTAAAGACTGCGATTATTGGCAGAACACTTAGAAAATTGTAATAGATTTACTAAACCGACTACTTCCAATACGCTTTCCGACCTCTTCTGGAGTATTGCTGTGCGGTTTGTGGCATCCGCGTCACATGGTGTAGACGGAGGACATCGAAAAAGTTCAAAGAAGAGCAGCACGTTATGTATTATCGCGAAATACGAAGTGAGTGAATGCCATCGATATGATACGTGAAACGTGGTGGCAGTGACTAAAACAAAGGTCTTTTTAGTTGCGGAAGGATATTCTCATGACTTTCGACAAAAAAAAAAAAAAAAAGAACTACTTAAATCTAACTAACCTAAGGACATCACACACATCCATGCCCGAGGCAGGATTCGAACATGCGACCGTAGCGGTCGCGCGGTTCCAGACTGAAGCGCCTAGAGCAGCTCGCCCACACCGGCCGGCTCCATGACATTTCAATCACGAACTTTCTCCTCAGTGTGTGAAAATATTTCGCTGGCGCGCATATACGCAGGAAGGAATAATCATCATAACAGAATAAAATCAGAGCTCACACGGGAGGATTTAAATGTCAGTTTTCCCGCAGACTGTTCGAGAGTGAACAGTAGAAAAATTACTGGAAAGTCACTGATAAACCCTCAGCTATTCCCTTAACTGTATATTGCAGAGCAATCATCTAGATATAGATTCAGGCTTAGAACGCTCTGCACAGCTGCATAGAATACCCTAGCACATCTCCTTCTTCAATCAGAATTACCGTTCATGCCTCAGCCTACTTTGCATTGCTCCACAAATTCGAGAAGTGTTGCAGAGGCTCTCCATCTGTATTGGTATAACATTCCAGCTTCGAAGTCAAGTAAGCAGTGAGGGTTTCGACTCCTGGCCTTGACACAAAATTGCGTTCGTCGCTTCAGTCTGCATATATACATCATAGATGTTCGAGACTTGAAAAGTTCTCTGGGACCTTATAGTTTCAATTGAGTAAAGCACCTATTCCGGAGTTTCAAGCAGGATCCACCATTTCATTCGATACTGAGGTGCTGTTCCAGTACTGTAGGAGAGCCTCTGATTGCTCCAAGTTGGCAGAGGCTGAACAGCAATTTGGATTGAGGAGGGAGGCGTGCTAGGGTAGTCCGTGATGTGTTGGAAAGTCACTGCACCAGGGTGGCGTAGTGGTGAGAGCATAGGTCTAGTGAGCAGAAGTTCTGGGTTCGAATCTCGGCACTTGGCGCTGGAGCCTGCGTATATTCATACTAGATGCTTGAGATTTGAAAAAGGTCTCTGGAACAATACTGTTTCATGCCAACTTTGTACAAGAAAGAGCTAAATAAAAATTTTCTATGTTCCGGAGCGAAGCGACCTCAACTACACAATGGCAGGAACGAAGAATTACATTTCACCTCCAGAGTGAGTCAAGAGGAAACACAGCCTCGGCGCTCCCGGCGAGGCGGAGAGCGGAACTCAGCGGAAATGCAGTAGGCAGAGTAACAGAAAGGATCACATTTGTTACGTGATGAAGGAAACGCTACTGTTAATGCAACGACGCGTGCCAAGAGCTTTTACGAACCAGTCCTATATTCAGTCATGACACACTTCTTCGCTCTATAAATATTCCACCATTATAGCTCTCAAGCAACACCGACTCGAAGGAAGGCCTCGGCACTTGTTCCTGACGTCACGTCAGCTAGGCACGGTCAACGCCAGGTCTATTGCAGGCATACTCATAATGGTGGTGTCTCCTACTCTGACACAGGAAAATCTGTGTTCTGAGAGATTTCTGCAATCAATTAATTGTGCAATTCATTACACTTCTTACTTAAATTTCCACCTGTTTTAAGGATTGACATACAAAAACAACTTCATGGTCCAGCAGCAACAGAACTCGTGCTTCTTTACCTTATTTGTAAATATGGGGAGGTGGTGGGCGTCAGAAGAAGAGGCAAATAAATTTTTTTAATCTTATAAAGTTTCTCCCTTCAGTTGCAAGAGGGGAATATTTATCTTTTCTAATGTGCATGTTTAAAAAAGTTAAGCTCAGCAGTATTTTCGATGTATGAAGCTATTTTGTTTCCTGTTTAGAATTTCTTTCGTTCGAAACGACTATAATCTAATGACTGGCAACAGTTGGACATTTACACATGTAAATTAGTTTACATTTCCAGTGACGATGTCAAACGAAAATAAATAAATAAGTAAAAGAAACGAGTTGATTGTAAGGGGGTTGGGGTAAGTTTCGATAACAAAATGGATCAAGTAAATATATTTACTTGAATGTAAAATTTCCGAAGCTTGCAATGGGGCAAAGCATCTTCTCATATTGATCTACGTTTGTTTCGACAGGATTCAGTAATACAGAACTTCGATCTTCATTTGTTGCTTTACGATAGTAAGAAAATCTTTCATCTAAATAAAACTGCAGAATCCAAAACAATACCAAACATTTTGTCCAAAAATAAGATGTTTATAGTGATAAGCACGCCCAGGCTTTTCTGCCTGCAACAGACCTCGCGTTCGCCGTGCCTAGCTGAGGTGACGTCACCAATAAGCGCCGAGGCCTTCCTTTGAGTCGGTGTTGTCTTAAGGCAGTCGGTCAGACAGATCGATGGCGTACATAGCGTTCGCACTTGATTCCGTGATTAAAGTAAAGTGACGCCTGGCACAAGTCTGTTGTAGGTTACCTGCACGCTACTGACAGCCGCTACAGGGGGAGATGGCTACCTCACCATAACCACCAGTGTCAGAGTAGTCTGCCACTGTCGCAAGTGGGTTGGTCCTGGGGTCTTCCCTATCATGCCGGTTCAGAACACCAGCGTTCTGATACTTCGGCGGACGGACTACGACGTGCCTAATCGTTAGGTCAGCATTGTCGTACTACACGGCTACATGACAACCGCCGTAGCGGTTCAATAGATGAAGAAAAATGGCGGTGAGCGGGAGAGGACAGACCACCTCCCAATCCAGCAGGTATAGGTAAACATGCGCCGCCTCCACTCGCTGCCGCGGCGTCGCGGTACTGCGAGAGACAAAGCCACAGACTGCGGCAACTGCTGTTAACTGCAGTCGGCGGGGAAAAGGCGTAAGGTGCCAGCTACATTGAGCGGGGTGAAACCCGCCTACGATATGATAACTCGAAGTACATCGACAGCCCATGTCAACAGCGAGTCAATGCAGTGCTTGTAGCTTATAGAAATAAATAACTAATTCTCAGTCTTCTTTCACTGCACTTACTGGTCGCAAGAGATCACCACCATCCTGACAATTGACAAGGAGCGAAGTGGTAGAGTCCTTCCTGACACAGAACTGTCTTTACTTCCGCCCTTCCAAGAGTCGCCTCTTGCAATATAGTTTCATTTGATTAAAGCACCTTTTCCTCTGTGTCAAGCACGATCCCCCATTTCATTCGATGCTGACGTGATATTCCGATACAGTTGTAGAACCTCTGCAGTGCGTTCGAGCTTAGAGCGAATACCAAATACGCTGAGGAATTTGGATGAAGTAGGGAGACGTACTAGGGTTGTCTGTGGAGTTTTGCAAAACGAAGGATTGTGCTTAATAATCACATAATCGCGCAATAAATTAAACAAAAACTGTGCTATAGTGGCAAAGCTGTTAGCGATTCTGCCTAGTAAGTAAGAGACTGGTTTCGAACCCTGGCCTTGGTACATTTTTTCATTCCTCGTTTCAGTCCGCAAATATGCGTAAAAAGTGAGTAATTGTAAGCGGCCAAAAACTAGCTTTGCTTTTGTAGAAATGGTGAACAATGAACAGAACGTTTTCCTTTTGTGGCTATTTACAGTTTTTATGTAAACAGGTCAGTCAAAGTTTCGCCGTCGTCTTTGATGTCAGAGTCTGTGAAGTCCATCTGATTTGCGCACCCATGGACAGCGCAGTAGCCGCATATACCCGTACAACTTCATGCACATCCCATCCCCATCCTTTTTGCAGAAGGTGATTTCCGGTCCATAGTTGAACCTACAGGTAATGATGCAAATCATTTAGAGATCCGAGGGCTTATGTTTGTATTATGTTTACATTAGAAGAAGTTAGTGAAGATAATGCCTAGTATTACATGTTAACCGGGGGCCTAGAAACGACTGCAGCCGCAGTGGTCCACAATCCCACGACGACTATCGCAGTCCACTTCACCCCTCTGCAGCCCCACACTGAACCACTCTTTCAGGGTTATTGTTTGGTTTGGCCCCCGGTGGATCCCTCCCCCCCCCTTCCCCCCCCCCCCCCCCCCTCCCCAGGGAGCGTCTCACACCAGACCTGTGTGCCCCTACGTTTGAGTGGCAGAACTTGTTTACGCAGCAATCGCCGACATAGTGTAGCTGAGGCGGAGTAAGGGTAACAAGCCTGCATTCGCCGAGGAAGATGGAAAACCGCCTAAAAATCATTCACAGACTGGCCAGCTCACCGGACCTCGACACAAGTCCGCCGGGTGGATTCGCACTGGGGACCAGGCGCTCCTTTCCAATCCGGAAAGCCGTGCGTTAGATCGCACGGCTAACTGGGCGGGGAGATAAGGACTTACTCACCAGCGGTAAACTCCATTCCAGTTCTGACAGGTATCTCGATAATAGAGCAATGAAGCGTACTTTTCTTTTTAACGTTAGTCAAAAAAGCTCCTTGAGGAGATGTTTATGATGGAGCATAATCAATTACAGTTTCTGTCGCTCGTGGTTTTTTTTATTTTTTATTTTTTTTATGGGTTCTTCATTCTTGGTGCTTGGCAAGGGCGTGGGAGGGAGAAGGGAGGGCTAGACCTAAGTGTATCGAGTATTTTCAATATTTTGTAAGACAAGTGGCGACTTGTAAGTCCCCATAGAAAGGTTCTAATTCCCACTTTTATAAGATTCTGCATAATACTGGCTTTTAAAGCATTTACTACAAAGAAAAAACACCTGGCGCATCTCAGTTTTTCCTTTCCCTAAGAGCTGGGGGGGGGGGGGGGGGGTCCACGTGTCCCCCTTGCCTGCGGGTATCGCCACTGTTGCTACTTGGTAAGTTATAACCGTCGAAGGCCACAGTGACGTCCCGACCGACCTGAATATTGCCGTAATTCGTCGGACAAGAGCACACGGTCCAACTGGGTGGCGCCGTCTCTGCAAGAACGTCGATTAATGCAGACTTCGTGCCTTTTCGCATCAATGTCCTGTCAAACAGTGCAGGAAGCCTTGCTGCTGGTTCGCATTTCGGGTATTCCCTAAGGTCATCATCGTTGTCTAAACACACAGCAGTCGATGAAAAAGTTGATTTGGATTTATTTCGACGGCACTGATCTTGGCCGTTTTACGTACAGATATCTTTTCTCTTTATGTGAACGTCACTAACTCGCTGACCTAGTGAACGAGTCTCATCACAGGGGAATCATCAGCTAGCACAAGTATGGTGCCAAAGTATATATAACTTTATATATTTCTCACTCTTTTGTCGGATAAAAAATAAGATTTTTTCACAGTACAACAAATTATTTTACCGATGGACAACTGTCAGTTGCTGACAGTTGTCCAACGAGCACGCGTACCCGTAATAATCGGTACGAGACCAGTTAAAAGTGCTGCTGTATTTTGTAACACGAAGGTTACTCGATTAAAGCAGGCCTGAAGATGACGTAGTGTATCGTCGAAACTGCTGGCCTAGAAATAAACCTAAATAACGGCGACTGGTATTGTTTTATTGGATATTGACCAGCCGTAGTCCCATACTCCAGCCAGAAGATGGAGTTACATTCATTTTCTTCACTATTAGCTTGCTAGTACCTATGTTTGCTCAACATCCGCGATTTCTCTTTTACGAGATGGCCCCTTCTCTTCAACAGAATTGCATACAGATGGTATCCCTTTTCGCTGTATTCACATATTTAATGAACTTTAAACGCGCCTGATCATTTCAATTTCCCACTTGCTTGCTCATTCATTCTTCAGTGCGAGTCACTTCAACTTCAATTTACTCTTTATCATTACTAAATTATGATCTCAATCTACAACTGCTCTTGCGTTCAGTATCCTCATATGCTTTCTCTATCCCTTCATATTCAGCTTGGGACGTTGGCATGTGTACCTGAACTATTCCTGTCGGCGTTGGTTTGCTGTCGAATGTGACGAGAACAATCTTATCACTGACCTGATGATGGTGACTCGCTCAGTGCCCTACCTTCCTACTCATAACGAATCCTAGGTGAAATATATCTTCCATCGCAACTTATTATGACTTTATTATTCAAGAAAAAGAGTCTGGACGAAAAGCTTCTCCAAAAAGTTGCCCGCGTGGTTGCAGTGTGCTATTTCGTATCTCTTGGCTCTAACACGTTCTCACTGATGAGCAACAAAGATTTCAACATCCATCATGATGCCTTCTCACACAAGGAAATAACCACGAAGAACCTGGCGTCTTTCCATTACGTTCGTATGAATGCAACATGTACCACTTCTCTTTCAGACACATGAATGACTGCAGCAATTCTGCAAATGTAAGCCGTATTCATCTCTGAAGAAGAGTATCCCTTCATCGGTCATGTCCCAGCCGGTGTTGCTGGCTACACACTGTTCTTTACTGCTGTGCCGTGACAGCTGTCTCAGCTATCTCAGAGGAAACAGACAATTAATCGTAATTTCATAGAGAATGTGAAAGATAACTGAAAGTTGGATTAGAAACTAGTTATCATGTATGCACCCATGTGTGTGTGTGTGTGTGTGTGTGTGTGTGTCTCTTTGTGTGTGTTTGTATGTGTGTGTGTTTTGTGTGTGTGTGTGTGTGTGTGTGTGTGTGTGAGAGAGAGAGAGAGAGAGAGAGAGAGAGAGATTTTCTGGCACAATAACTTGAAGATGTAGCTCGTCCACATCATCAGTTTCTGCTAATTCTGCTGAACTGTTTAGAATTTTCAACAATTATACCAACATCAACATCATTACTCTGAAAACCGGGGCGAATGCATGGGAGTGAATACTTTTCATGAATAGGTTTTTTATTGCATCGATTTTCTGTTGTCTGCTGAACTGTTTAGAATTTTCGACAATTAAACCACATCAACATCATTACTCTGAAAACCGGGGCGAATGCATGGGGGTGGATACTTTCCATGAATAGGTTTTTTATTGCATCGATTTTCTATTGTTTTTGCATAAGAGTATGTATGTCGGAATATCTTCTGCAAAATCATTTGTATGGAAATGCATTGCGTTATGGTAGTGACAGTTGGGCTCTAGATAAATTTGAAAGATATCTACTTCAAGTTGCTGAAATGTAGATATGGCGGGAAATGACAAGAATGAGCTGGGCGGAAAGAAAGAACACATGAAAGTCTTAAGGGAAGTAAGCGAAGAGAGGAGATTATTAAATGAAACGGAAGAGAGAAGGATAAAATTTATTGAACATGTCATCAGACGTGTTCAATAAATTCATCACTAACATTTCCGAAAGGAACGTGCTGCGAATGAAAGGAAGCTACGGGCTAGGATAAAGTATTTGGAAGACATCGACAGGAGGATAGGATGTGACAGGTACATAGAACTGACAGCCAATGACGGAAACGAGTGGTTGCATCGACATCGAATTAGTCTTTAGAATTGGCATGTGTATGTTTTGTCATTAATGTATGGAAAGTAAGAGGGATGGAACAATGACTGCTTAAATGGCTCCGTGCTCGCTGTAATTATCCTAATCTCCTTTTAACGATATCTATGGGAACGACACGTGTGAAGAAATTATGCATTCCTGGATTCTAACCCCACCAATGAATAAATTTTAACTCAATACCATCAAGAATGGCGGCCGAGGGATTTCCGGCATAAAAAGTCATTCTCATTCTGCCAACGGCCTTGTCAAAGATTGCGGAGGAGCGGACAGAATTTCATGTCACCCCTTGCCTTTAAGAGATGGCGGAATCAGAAGCACTCAAAGGCATGAGGATGCAGAAGGCAATGGAAACCACTGCTTTAAAGACACGTAACGTGTATCCACAGGACATGTGGCCCGTAATTAAAAAAGTGTCATGATGATCCCTCCATCGGCAAAAGATTCCGGAATAGTCTCCCATTCGGATCTTCAAGAGAGGACTACCAAGAAGGATGTGACAATGAGAAATAGTCTGAACAGCCAACGAAAGGATAACGTTCTACGAGTCGGGGCGTGGAATGTCAGAAGTTTGAATATGGCAGGGAAGCTACAACATCTGAAAAACGATATCCTACCATCAGTCTAGATATAATCGGTGACAGTGAAGTGAAATGGAAAGAAGGCAAGAATCTCTGGTCAGGTGAGTATTGAGCAATATCAACGGCAGCAGAAAGTGGTAAAATGTGAGTAGGATTCGTTATGAACACGAAGGCAGGACAGACATTGTGAACAGTTCAATGACAGGGTTGTCACTGAATCGACAGAAAATCAACACCGACAATAATAGTTGAGGTATACATACTTACGTCGAAAGCAGAAGATGAAGAGACAGAGAAAGTGTATGAGGATGTAGGACGAGTAATTCAGTCCGTAAAGGGGGGGGGGGGGGGTAGAATTGCGGTTGTAGGAAGAGTGAAAGAAAGGGTTACGGAAAAGTGTGCGATTGGTACCAGGAATGATAGAGGGGAAGACTAATTGAGTTCTGCAATAAATGGTAGATGGTAATAGCGAGGTATACTTCGAAAATGCCGGGAGATACAGGAAAATTTCATTTACACTACATCATGTTCAGGCAGAGATTCCGTAATGAGACATTGGATTGTAAGGCGTACACAGGTGCAAATATAGTCTCACATCAAAATTTGGTAATGGTGAGGAGTAGCTTGAAGTTTAAGTGACTAATCAGGAAGAATCAATGTGCAAAGAGGTGGGACACGAAAGTACTAAGGAATGAAGAGATACCCTTCAAGTTCACTGAGACTATAGATACTACGATAATGAAGAGCTCAGTAGATTGTTCAGTTGAAGAGGAATAGACATCTCTGAAAAAGGCAATCGAAGAAGTTGGAGAGAAAATTCGTAAGTACTAGGGAGGTAACTGCGAACATACCATGGATAAAAAGAGAAATATTTCAGTTGATCAACGAAAGATGGAAGTTCAAATATTTTTAGTCACTTAGGAATAAAATAATAGGAAATACACGAACGCCAAGGCGAAATGCCTGCATGGAAAATGTGAAGAAAACGAAAAAGAAATGATTTGCCTGAAGGACTGGCTCAGCATATAGAAAAATCAAAACAACTTTCGATGAACCTGAAATGAACGGGAGTAACATTACGATTGAAATGTGAATTCCATTGTTAACCGCAAAGGATTGAGTGAATAGGTGGAAAGAGTACATTGAGGACCTCTATGGCGGGGAGGACATAACTGATGGATAGAAGAACAAACAGGAGTCGGTAGAGAAGAGATAAGAGATTCAGTATGGGCATCAGTATTTAGAAGAGCTTTGGAAGATTTAACATTAAATAAGGCAGAAGAGGTAGGCAACGGTCTATTAGAAATTCTAAAGTCATCGTAGGAAGTGGCATCAAAATGGTTATTCACGTTGGAGTGTGGAAAGTTTGAGACTGGCAATACATTATCAGATTTTCGGGAGAAAGTCATCCACACAATTCCCAAGATTGCAAGAGCCAAGAAGTGCAGAATTATCTCATTGCCAGCTTAACAGCTGATGCATCCATGTTACCGATAAAAATAACATACAGGAAAACGGAAAGGGAAATTGAGGATCTGTGAGATGACGATATATTTGGCTTTAGGAAAGACAGTTCTGACGTTGCGATTGATAATGGAAGCAAAACTAAAGAAAAATCAAGATACGTTCATAGTATCTGTCGACCCAGAAAAAGCGTTCGACCGTGTAAAATCGAGCGACATGAGCGGTATCCATAGAAAAATAGGGGATAGGGGTGAGCTTTTGGGCAAACAGGTAACGTACAATATGTACAAGAACCAAGAGGTAACAATATGACTCGAAGACCAAGAACATAATACACGCATTAAAAAGAGTGTAAGGCAGGGATGTAGTCTTCCACTCCTACTGTTCAATCCATATATCGAATAAGCAATGACTGAAATAAAACGAGGTTTCAAGTGTGGGATTAAAATTGAAGATGAAAGGTTATCATTGATAACATTCGTTGATAACATTGCTATCCTTAGTGGAGAAGAATTACATTATCTGTTGAATGGAATGAACAGTCTAATGAGCATGGACTGACAGTAAAGCGAAGAAAGATGAAAGTAACGAGGAATAGCAGGAACGATAACAGCAAGAAACTTAACATCAGGCCTGGTGATCACAAAGTACCTAAGAAGGAAAATAACCAATGACGCACGGAGCAAGGAGGACATCAAAAACAGATTAGCACTAGCAAAAAGGGCGTTTTTGCCCAGGAGAACTCTGTTAGCATCAAACATAGGCCTCAATTTGAAGAACAAATTTCTGAGAATATACGTTTGGGACACACCATTGTACGGCAGTGATACATGCGCTGTGGGAAAAAGAAGAGAATAGATGCTTCTGAGATATAGTGCTATAGAAGAATTTTAAAAATTAGGTTCTCCTCAGAATCAGCGAGAAAGGAGTACATAGAAAACACTGACAAGGGCAAGTTGGTAGTACATCTGTTAAGACAGGGGATAATTTCGTTGGTACTGGAGCGAACTGTAGAGAATAAAAAATTGTCGAGGAAGACAAAGATTGGGATACATTTAGCAAATAATTGAGGAGAAAGTTTGATAGTGGTACTCTCAGATGAAAAGTTTGATACAGGAGAGGAATTCGTGGTGGACCGCTTCAAACCAGTCAGAAGACCAAGGAAGGAAAAAAAATTTAGCAGAGGAGATTATCCCCTGCCTCATAGGTCTAGAAAATGAGGTGCGAGCAGGTGATTCTCCACTCTCTCTGCCTGCTACTTCAAGGAAACTGCACATAAGTACTTATTTAATGAACTGAAAATATCTCCTCTACATAAACACGACCTCAGTGAAGTTTCTTTGTCTACTAACATAAGAGAACTGGACAGGAAACGCAGGGAGGTGTAGTCTGTCTGCAGCAAACGAGGTGGGTGAAGTTGCTTTTCCCGGCAGAACGCTACAGCTGCCGTGCGGGATAACTGACAAAAAGAACCTCCCTTCTAGCATTGGAGCACAGTGCGCAGAGATTTACGTAAATTCTGTCCATTTGCGTTTCTTGTGATAGTATTATTAGTAGCTCATATCTTCATTCCATGTAGTGTTAAAGCACTTTGTGGAAAATAAACACCACCCGGTATGTCCGCAAGCAGCGTCACCGGTGATTCACAAGGCGCGCTGTCGAGGGTCGGTATAACTTCGTGGAACACGATGTAGTTGCTTCTTGTACGTAGTGGGGTAGGTAGAGTAGGTAATCAGCTGCTCGCTCTTCAGTTTGCTAACCCATGAAGGATGGAAGTACGTGACCAAATTCCGACATTCCACTTCCCATAGCGCGTCTACTGTTAACGTCCCTGGAGCAAAGCTGCGCTGGCTGCGAGTCCATATCTTCATCATTATGGTGACATACACTGAAGCGCCGATGAAACTGATATAGGCATGCGTATTCAAATACAGAAATATGTAAACAGGAAGAATACGGCGCTGCGGTCGGCAACACCTAAATATACAAGTGTCTGGCGCAGTTGTTAGACCGGCTACTGTTGCTACAATGACAGGTTATCAAGATTTAAATAACTTTGAACGTGGTGTTATAGTCGGGGCACGAGCGATGGGACACAGCATGTCCGACGTAGCGATGAAGTGGGGATTTTCCCGTACGAGCACTTCCGAGCGTACCGTGAATATCGGAAATATACACTCCTGGAAATGGAAAAAAGAACACATTGACACCGGTGTGTCAGACCCACCATACTTGCTCCGGACACTGCGAGAGGGCTGTACGAGCAATGATCACACGCACGGCACAGCGGACACACCAGGAACCGCGGTGTTGGCCGTCGAATGGCGCTAGCTGCTCAGCATTTGTGCACCGCCGCCGTCAGTGTCAGCCAGTTTGCCGTGGCATACGGAGCTCCATCGCAGTCTTTAACACTGGTAGCATGCGTGGACGTGAACCGTATGTGCAGTTGACGGACTTTGAGCGAGGGCGTGTAGTGGGCATGCGGGAGGCCGGGTGGACGTACCGCCGAATTGCTCAACACGTGGGGCGTGAGGTCTCCACAGTACATCGATATTGTCGCCAGTGGTCGGTGGAAGGTGCACGTGCCCGTCGACCTGGGACCGGACCGCAGCGACGCACGGATGCACGCCAAGACCGTAGGATCCTACGCAGTGCCGTAGGGGACCGCACCGCCACTTCCCAGCAAATTAGGGACACTGTTGCTCCTGGGGTATCGGCGAGGACCATTCGCAACCGTCTCCATGAAGCTGGGCTACGGTCCCGCACACCGTTAGGCCGTCTTCCGCTCACGCCCCAACATCGTGCAGCCCGCCTCCAGTGGTGTCGCGACAGGCGTGAATGGAGGGACGAATGGAGACGTGTCGTCTTCAGCGATGAGAGTCGCTTCTGCCTTGGTGCCAATGATGGTCGTATGCGTGTTTGGCGCCGTGCAGGTGAGCGCCACAATCAGGACTGCATACGACCGAGGCACACAGGGCCAACACCCGGCATCATGGTGTGGGGAGCGATCTCCTACACTGGCCGTACACCACTGGTGATCGTCGAGGGGACACTGAATAGTGCACGGTACATCCAAACCGTCATCGAACCCATCATTCTACCATTCCTAGACCGGCAAGGGAACTTGCTGTTCCAACAGGACAATGCACGTCCGCATGTATCCCGTGCCACCCAACGTGCTCTAGTAGGTGTAAGTCAACTACCCTGGCCAGCAAGATCTCCGGATCTGTCCCCCATTGAGCATGTTTGGGACTGGATGAAGCGTCGTCTCACGCGGTCTGCACGTCCAGCACGAACGCTGGTCCAACTGAGGCGCCAGGTGGAAATGGCATGGCAAGCCGTTCCACAGGACTACATCCAGCATCTCTACGATCGTCTCCATGGGAGAATAGCAGCCTGCATTGCTGCGAAAGGTGGATATGCACTGTACTAGTGCCGACATTGTGCATGCTCTGTTGCCTGTGTCTATGTGTCTGTGGTTCTGTCAGTGTGATCATGTGATGTATCTGACCCCAGGAATGTGTCAATAAAGTTTCCCCTTCCTGGGACAAAGAATTCACGGTGTTCTTATTTCAATTTCCAGTAGTGTAGTAATACATTACATCTCCGGCGTCGCTGCGGCCGGAAAGATATCCTGCAAGGACGGGACCAACAACAACTGAAGAGAATCGTTCAACGTGACAGAAGTGCAACCCTTCCGCAAATGGCTGCAGATCTCAATGCTGGACCATCAACAAGTTTCAGCGTGCGAACCATTCAACGAAACATCATCGATACGGGCTTTCGGAGCTGAAGACCCACTCGTGTTCCGTTGATGACTGCACAACATAAAGTTTTACTCCTCGCTTGGGCCGGTCAAACCGACTGTTGTTGACTGGAAACATGTTACCCGGTCGGACGAGTCTCGTTTCCAAACTTATCGAGTGGATGGACGCGTAGTGGTATGGAGACAACCTCATGAATCCACGGACCCAGCATGTCAGCAGGGGAGTTTTCAAGATGGTGGAGGGTCTGTAATGGTGTGAGGCTTGTGCAGTTGGAGTGATATGGGACCCCTGATATGTCTAGATACGACTCTGACAGGTGACACGTGCGTAAGCAGCCTGTCTGATTACCTGCGTCAATTCATGTCCATTGTGGATTCCGACGTACTTGGGCAATGCCACGAGGAATATACTACACGGCACACGTCCAGAATTACTACAGGTTGGCTCCAAGAACACTCTTCTGAGTTTAAACACTTCCACTGGCCACCATACTCCACAGACGTGAACATTATTGAGCATATATGGGAGGTCTTGCAACGTGCTGTTGAGAAGAGATCTCCAGCCCCCTCGTACTCTTACGGACATCTGGACAGTCCTGCAGGCTTCATGGTTTCAGTTCCCTTCAGCACTACTTCAGATATTAGTCGAGTCCATGCCCCGTCCTAATGTGGCACTTCTATGTGCTCCTGGGGGCCCTACACGATATTAGGAAGGTGTACCAGTTTCTTTGGCTCTTCAGTGTATAAAGCAGCTACCCGAATCCTCACAATGACCATTCCAAGACCATCCTCTGTGGTAGGGATAGTAAGCCCTCACTGATGAAGAAGCCAAGGAGTTGCTATAGACTGCGTGCTATCATTTTCAATATTGGGAGTACCACAGCCATATGGCCATTGGGGTATCATGGGTGCATTGACATAAGCCACTTGTGGGACCCTTTTAAAAGGCCGCAGCAAGTTGCTGCAGAAACCCATATGTGTGCCTTATAGGAGATGAGTTCAGGTAAGGTGTGCCATCCATCCACTGTCACATGGAAAGATAACATCCAAATACTTGGTCATGTCCCAGAGTGTGTATGGGGCTAAGCTCCTTTATGCCCTTCTGAAAGGCCGAAGCCAATTACCATTGTTTCACATTTCTCTGAGTTCACATATCCAGTGTTACTTGGACTTCGTCTAGCATTTGCATTAAGAACTCCAGAGCGTCTATATATGCATGGCAGATGAATATACAGTCCGTCAACATAAGTTCCTGCAGCCGACTCTGTAGTTCATGTATTAGTGGCTTCATGGCAATAGCATGCATAGTCACTGAGAAGGGGCAACCTTACATCACAAAGCAGATGATAATGATCGTGCCTACAGTATGTCCAGTGAACGTAACCCGTGAAATCACAGGACGCAGGTGGTGCGCGTTGGTGCTAATGAAGGACTTGGTGGTGGGGGGGGGGGGGGGTGAAGTCTAGCCACTGCAACACCTTCTCAAGATAATCGTGGTGGACGTTATGAAAAGTGTGTCAGTCCACCGACACTTAGATCCCAGAGATGTGACACACATTCGCCAGTGTGATTACATCACAGTAAGTAGCGAGCACCATCTGGATGTTGTTGTCACCACTGAAACATGTCTGGTCCATAGAGACAAACTGAGACAGGACACTCTGAACGTGGGCAACCAGCATCCTAGTAAAATTCTTGAAATGACTGTTGAACTGTGTAAGAGGTTGGTAATGGTCAAATCCTCTTCCAACGTAGAGCTTGAGTAGCACTGTAAGGAATCACTGTAAGGATGCCGTCGACATAGACAGGTGGCATCTGTTTTGCAGGCTTTCTTCGGTTCTTGATACATCACAAACCACTGCGACATCACAACCTTGTTGAACATATGATAAAACTCTACCTGAACGTCTTCAGGCTGGGCCCGGAAATTTGTTAGTCGCCCCTTTGTGGAGAGAGTAATGACGTCCTTCGCCGTTACGTGGGTCCGTAATGCTCACCGCTGTCCCTCCATCGAGGGTCCGTGGCAACAAGTGGGAGACTTCATCTGTCTCTGGATGGTCGTGGTGTCCTGCAGCATAGAATCATCGAGTCCTTTTTCTTCATTTTTTTTTAAAACTCCAGCATTCTAACATTTTTCACACGGCCCTTCGCGAATCCCTATCCTGTGCCAGTCCCTTCATTTCAGAGTAGCACTTGCAACCTACGTCCTCACTTACTTGTTGGATGTATCCCAATCACTGTCTTCCTCTACAGTTTCTTCCCTCTACAGCTCCCTCTAGTAGTATTGAAGTTATCCCCCAATGCCCTTACAGATGTCCCATCATGCTGTCCCTTCTTCTCGTCGGTATTTTCCACATATTTATTTTCCCGCCAATTCTTCGGAGAACCTCCTCATTCCTTTCGTTATTAGTAAACCCAGTTTTCTTCAATCTTCTGTAACATCACATCTCAAATGTTTCTATTCTGATCCCGTTCGCACACTGTGCGTGTTTCACTGCCATCCAGTGCTGTGCCCCAAAGGTACATTTCCTGAAATTTCTTCCTCAAATGACTATATTACACTAGTAGACTTCTCTTGGCCAGGAATGACCTTTTGATCAATGATAGTCTGTCTTCTATGTCCTCCTTTCTCCGTCTGTCATGGGTTATTTTGCTACCTAAATAGCTGAATTCCTTGCCTTGATTTACGTTGCGATCATCAGTTATGACGTTAAGTTTCTCGCTGTTTTCCTTTTTTCTGCTTCTCGTTACTTTCGTCTTTCTTCAATTTACTCTCAATCCATATTCTGTACTTATTAGACTGTTCATTCCATTCAGTAGTTCATATAATTCTTCTTCAATTTCACTCAAGATAGCAATTTCATCAGAGAATCGTATCACTGATACCATTTCACCTTGAATTTTAATTCCACTCCCGAACATTTCCTTTATTTCCGTCATTACATCTTAGATGTACAGATTGAACAGTAGGGGCGAAAGGCTACATGCCTGTGTTACACCCTTTTTAATCCTAGCACTTCCTTCTTGGTCGTCTACTCTTATTATTCCCTCTTGGCTCTTGTACATATTGTATATTACTCGTCTCTCCCTGTAGCTTACCCCAATTTTTCTCAGAATTTTGAACATCTTACCTCATTTTATATTGTCGAAAGCTTTTTCCAGGTCGATATAACCTATGGACGTGTTCCTTTTTTCTTTAGTCTTGCTTCCATTAGCAGTAGCAAAGTCGGAAGTTTCTCTGTGGTGCCCTTACCTTTCCCGAAGTCAAACTGATCGTCACCTAACAGATCCTCAATTTTCTTTTCCATTCATCTGTATATTAGATTTATGATGAGTTTGGGCTTTATAGTTGTCAAATAATTGTGAAACTTCATTGTATATGACCATCAGCTGTTTTTTGTGCTCAGCGCTATCGGTTTCGATCAGTAGACCATTATCAAGGCGAAGCAAAGGTTAACCAGCTTGTCACTAGAATATTTGAAGTGAACAACTTCGATGTAGGCAGATAAACGTAACTTCTGTTTGGAGATTATTTATTGAGACAGAAGCTATATTTATCTACCTTCAACGCAGTTGTTCACTTCAAATGTTGTATTACAAGCTTGTTACACTCTCCTTCGCCTTGACCATGGTCTACTGGTCGAAACCGGTAACACTGAGCACAGAAATAAACAAATGGTGGTTAGCTACACTCAAGTTTCACTTCTGTATATTCTTCGTGTCATTAATAATAATCCATGAGCTATTAAGCAGATTATGGGGAAATTCTCGCACTTGTCGGCTCTTGGAATCTTGGGAATTGGGTGGATGTATTTTTTTCGAAAGTCTGATAGTATATCGCCAGTCTCATACATTCTACACACCGAGTGAGTAATCATCTCGTTGCCACGTCACGCAGTGGTTTTAGAAATTCCGCTGGAATGTTGTCTATCACTTCTGCCTCCCAAAGCTCTTCTAAATTCTGATTGTGTTACTGGATCTCCTACCACTTTCTGTTGACTCCCGTTTCTTCCTCTGTCATGTCATCAGATGAGTCTTCCCACTCATAGAGAACCTCAATGTACACTTTCCACCTATCTACTTTCTCCTCTGCATTTAATAGTGGAATTCCTACTACATTCTTAATGTTACCGCCTTTGCTTTGAGTTTCAACGAATGTTGTTTTCACTGCTTAGTCGGTTCTTCGGACAATCATTTCTTTTCCGATTTCTTCACATATTTCACACAGACGTTCACCTTAGCTTCCCTGCACCTCTTATTTCATTCCTAATTACTCGTATTTCTGCGTTCCTGAATTTCCCTGAACATTTTTATAATTCCTTCTTTCGACGATTAACTGAAGTACTTCTTCTATTACCCATGATTTCTACGCAGTTACCTTCATTGTACCTACGTTTTTCTTTCCAACTTTTGTGACTGCTCTTTACATGCATATAAACTACCAGTAATGGTCGAAGAAGGCGATGGCAATGTCCTTTTGGACTGTCAGGCACCGACCATCCAGCGTGGCGACCAGTGCTCTTCTACATCTAAGATATGCACGGATAGTGCGTTGCATGGCCAGCAGTTCATCCGCACACAAGTGTGCCCTCGAGAGAGCGTCCTGTAAGCATGGTGATCTTCGCTTACAATCGCCGAAGATCAGTGCGACGTCCAGGCGACGGCTTTGAGTACACATCTCCTGTAATAGCACAAAACGATTTTCCATTGGCTCTTGATTGCCATGTATCATCGTCCACCACAGAACAGGTTTTCCACAATTGAGCCACAACTGGATCGAAGAATGAAACGTCGGATACTGTGTCTCACAGATCCTCCACGTCTCAGCTATCTTGTGCCAAACACACTGGATCCTCGAGGACCGCAACATTCGTCTTCCACAAGCTCCTGTTCCACCACATCCTTGGAAGGTAGCTGGTGTTGAGGTAGGCACCATGATCGGTAAGAGCCGTCGGCCATATCTCAGTGTCAAGTACGTCCATCGTTAGAACGTGGAGGACATAGAACTGGTGAAGGTGACTTGCATAGTGTCCGGTAACGTATGTGTATCTCTGTCTGGCGTCATGAATACTCGGCCAGCTATCGACAAGGTGAACGTCTTGTACCAGCTTTTGCAGTGCCCAGCACAGCTCAAATGCAGTATTTCAACCAGTGGTGAAAGGACACAACTGAAGTAGCCCTCTAGGATGATATGATCGTACTGTCCCTCGAATAAGGGCGCGTCCTCCTCCGCACAAGACCCAAACACTCTTGCCCATACCAGAGGTGGGCATACACATTCACATTCATGACGCCCCAGTATGGGATAGCAAATCCTCATTTTCACGAGAGGTAGGTCACACAATCGACACATTGAATTCCTTCACGAGCTGCTGTTGCCCATGCATGGCAAGTTGTAAATGTCATGTCTGTAAATACATCCCCTAATGCTCGCAATATTTATACTAAGATGGTATGTCCGAAAGAACAAATACCATCGGTGACCGTGCAGCTCGTTAGAATAAAATTAGAATGAAATGAACAGCCTTAGCTGCTTACAGGCGTTGACATACGTCAACGGGGACAGACAGATGAAAATACGTGCTCCGACCGGGACTCGAACCCGGGATCTCCTGCTTACATGGCAGACGCTCTATCCATCTTTTTTTTTTCTTTTTTTTTTTTTTTTTTTTTTTCGCTGATATGAAAATTCCTGGCAGATTTAAACTTTGTGCCGGGCCGAGACTCGAACTCTGGATCTTTGCCTTTCGGGGGCAAGTGCTCTACCAACTTTTTTTTTTTTTTTTTTTTTTAGTCCAATGTCAGGCTTACCACCTTTGCTGACATACATGTTGTTGTACTATCGCATAAATAGTGTCTACAAAGTCCATATGTTGACAAATAGTGGCTACTTAGAAAATTAATTAATTAATGAAATGAATAAAACTGAAAATTCCCAAATGAGAGACATGAAGACATCGCGGATAGTACAAATACAAACGAAACATGCTCCTGTAGCAATGAAATGAAATTCGTGTCGGGGGCGACACCTGCTCACGACCCGACGTTCGATAGAGCAAGAGAGCCATCTATCGACTCGTTCTCCAGACGTTGGTGTAAGACTGGGTCGTCTTCTCGAAATTAACTAAGGGTCCGTAAGTGTGATCGATGTCTATCTCGGCTTCTTCGTCTATCTCATCTCTCACCCGTCACACCCCATCTGGCCGGCGGGTCGGTAAATGTAAGTCGCAAGTAATTAGCGAAGTCTTGTCTATATTTCTTATGCTGTTGCAGCTTCGTGTGTCCATCCAGGAGAAAATGCCAAAAATCAATTTTGTCCTTTTCCGATTCGTTATACACGTAGCCCACCACCATTCCCCGCACCCATGTCACTGCATTGGTTTTTTGGACCGGGAAATAATATTCTTGGGGGAAAAAAAAGCGTGTCTGATGAAATTGTGTGAGGGGCGGAGCGTAACAGGAACGCCAATATCTGTTGTGCCAAGTGCCACACTGGAGCCGTCCCACTACATGTTAAACGATGTTCATCAGTGTCCACTGTTGCGCAGCCTAAACATAGTGGAGTGTCTGCCAAATGAATCGCGTGCCGCCGTTGATTCGTTGCGAACTTCCTATTTATCACCACATACCATGTTGAGCGTACAGACGTTGGGAGGTAAACGTTCCGTATAACGCGCCATATCTGTCGCCAGTTCTTGTCTGGGTACTTCTTTTCCAGGGTATTCCTGGGGCACCGGCGCAGTAAGAGTTGGTATACGTCTCGCGTCGTCGGTAGTCGTGTTGTTGGGAAGAAATCTCTGACATAGCTAAGCTCCAAAAAAAAAGACTTGAAATGTGACAGCTTCGGTGAAATATGGCCCACATCGACTGGGGGCAGCATTGAAGTGGGCGCTAGTACGTCGGCCAACGCACCCGAGATATTGCGAAATTGACCGCGCCACTGTCGGAAAATCGTACTGACGAATAACGCCCGTGCCTTTTCATATACGTTCACTAGACCAAGTCCACCCTCTCCAGCTGGTAGCGTAAGCGTTGTGTATCGGATCTTAAACAGGTGTCCCACACTCACGTAGGTTCCGAAAGTTGCTTGTATCCGTGATGCCATTATGCGCGTTAAAGGCAGGACATGCGCTACGTGAGTGAGTCTCGGTGCTAGGTATACGTTAACATAGGTCACCCTCTGAATCATATCCAACGCTCGTAATTTCTGTAACAGCACCATTGTCCGCATCAGCTTCAATATGCGTCGGTAGTTATCCGCTGCTGTCCGCTGCACATCCGTGTGGAACGTAATACCTAGGCATTTTATAGTCTTAACCAAGATGAGCGGGCCTTCCTCCCCCGGTTGTAATCCTCGACCGACATTCATGCAGCGTGTTTTTTGTAGATTAAGCACGCTTCCTGCCGCCATCCCATATCGCTGTATCCATGCCAACGCCGTACGTACTTCTTCGCCTGTCCGTGCCACCAGCATCATATCGTCAGCATAAGCGCGGCAATGAAAGGTCAGTTGTGGCAACGGCACTCCCTCCAACCGTCTTCGGAGACCATATAGACAGGGTTCCAAAGCCATTGCATACAAAAATATCGAAAGGGGGCAACCTTGACGAACTGACCTTGAAATAACGATGTAGTCAGTGCCCCGCCCATTCACCGAGACCTTGGATCGTACGCCGTGTAACAGTCGCATGATCACTAGGATGAAGGCCTGTGGGATTCCCAATCTGCCCATAACCGCATGCAAAAAGGTATGATCCACTCTGTCGAATGCATGATCGAAGTCAATAGCGACGAGTGCCCCACGCACTCGGCATGCCGCTGCTAACGCGATGATATCTCGGTAGTCACTGAGCGCCGTATGTACGTTGCTCTTACCGCCGAGGCAAGTTTGATCTATGAGGAGTCTATCAGAAAGTGAAGACCGCAGGCGAGCCCCAAGGATGCGCGCGAAAATCTTATAGTCGCAGTTCAAGAGAGTGAGTGGTCTATAATCTCCTGGATTTCTGCCACCGCGTGGTTTGGGTATTGGGATGATGATACCCTCCGTGAATTCGGCAGGTATCTCAGTCTGCGGTAACAGGAGTTCGTTGTACATCTGAATCCAGGTCCGTCCCATGAGGTATGCAAAGGCGCGGTAAAATTCAATTGGGAAGCCGTCCTGTCCTGGGGACTTGTTCGGAGCCCCCCTGGCAATTGCGTCTGTCAGCTCGTCCTCTGTTATCGCTGTGATGAAAGTCTCTGCATCCAGTGGTGGTCCTCTATCTGGCATTTCCGAGATGACATCATGTAGTGTCTCGTGGTTCACATGTACAGATCCATATAACTGGCGGAAATAGTCGGTAAACACATGCGCAATATCACGCTGGTGCACAACTTGCTGGCCAGTTTCAGAGATTAGTTCCCTGATCAAAGTCCTGCGTCGTCGTTGGCGTTCACGTACCACGTGGTGCATGGAGGGGGTTTCGGCAGCAACTGTGTCCGCCAGTCTCCCCCGGACCATTATACCTTCCATTCTTAGTCTCGTCAGCTGTAATAACTTGGCTTTTATCCTGCGCATGGCCGTGTGCCTTTCCGGCGATGGTTGTTGGGTCATCAGCTCCCTCAGGGCTGTAAAATAAAAATCAGCCGTTGTGCGGTTCCACTGCGATTTGTCCTGCCCGTATCGTATCAACGTTCGCCGTAACGTTGGTTTTGCGCATTTAATCCACCACTGGAGAACCGAGGTGTATGCTCGTTGGCGGCGAACGCAGGTCTCCCAGGCCGCCTCTATCGACCGGTGACATTCAGTGTCACGTAAAAGTGCACAATTCATTTTCCAGTGACCTTTACTCCGCCATATCTTCTGACGCGTTAGTGAAATCGTACAGACGTACGCCATATGATCCGTAAAAGCCGCTGGCCAGATTTCGGCATCCAGTATCGTCGTCCGTAGAGCTCGTGTCACATACACTCTATCAAGTCTACTCGCCGAGTGTCCTGTGACAAACGTATAACCCGGTCTGTCACCATGCTGCAGTTCCCAGGTATCCAGAAGCGCCATTTCGGTAATCAACGCACGCAGTTCCATGCATGGCACATAATGAGGTACTTGGTCCTTTTTGTCGACGACACAATTAAAGTCGCCGCCCACTATATAGATATCAAAGCGTCCAGCGAACAACGGTGCTATCTCTTCGGTGTAAAAAGTCGCCCTTTCTCTTCGTTTTGTGGAGCCAGATGGTGCGTATAAATTGATGAAACGAACGCCGTCGACAGTGATCGCTATGCCGCGTGCCGAAGGGAGAGACCTGACGTCCTCCACTCCTATTCCTTCCCTGGTGAGAATCGCCACACCGCATCCACTTTCATCGTGCACTGAATAATGTGCCTTGTAACCGTAGAACTCTGGCGGCGATGTGAAACGCACTTCTTGTAGGAGTACAATATCCACGTCCGCAGCGCGTAACATATCTTTCAGCATTTGAATTTTAAGCGGTGTCCGTATGCCATTAATGTTTATCGTGGCAATGCGGTACGCCTGGCTTGTGTTCATCAGTTGTAGGGCGGTGTCATTAAGCGTCCATCTGCACCCCCGGCGCTCCTCAACACACTAAGTTGGTCAACATTTCCCGACCCCTCCCGACCTCTGGCCAGGACTGTCCTCAATCGTCGCGTTCGTATTTTCATCCTGTTCCTGTTGGTCCATTTCTTGCGCCCAGTCCCCCAGCATATTTCCGGAACTGGTCGAAGGATGGGATGTAACGTTGTCATCGCTCTGATGTTGGACAGTTGTCATCTCCACTTCCGCCTTCCGGTTACCAGAAGGAGAGTTCAAGTTATCGTCGCTTTGTAGTTCCTGCATCGTCATCTCGGTATCTGTGGAATCCACTGGTCTCAGGTCGATACTGTCGTTGTCGTCCACTGTCCCCTCGGGACTATGGCTATCGTCAGCAGAAGTCAGTCGACGCTTCTTTCTTCTCTTCGGCGAACGCTGTTTCCGTTGCCTTGCTTCCGCATCGGCTGTTGGGGTTGCGTATCCTCCGTCTTGGGCCTGGCCTATCACGCTCTCGGTGGAAGCACTGGCAGCCACCTCGGGTGAGCCTGGAGCGGCCGTCAGCTGCATCTCTTCTGTGGTGTCCTGTGTCTGCTGTGGTGGAACCGGTGGTCGGAGTTCCAGCCCGTTGGCGTCCATGTTCTCTATAGGGGGCAGCTGCTGGTGCCCATCGGAAGTCTCCCTCACGTCGTCTCTCAGGGCTTCCACAAAGGTCAACGGTAAGACAGTCGTCGGTTGTGGCGCCTGAACGTCATCCCGTGGAGTTTGCACTAAACGTCGCTGGAGGCATTCCGAGCGGACGTGACCTTCTTTCCCGCACCCCGAGCAAGTGCGAGGTTGCCCATCATAGATTATAATCGCTCGACAACCTTCTATGTACAAATAAGAGGGGACGTGCTTGCGCAGTTCTATCCGTATTTGTCTCACCCCATTTAAAACGGGGTACGTGGTAAAACTCGTCCATTTTTCGGCCACATGGGATAGAACTGTACCATATGGTCGAAAGGCGTCGGTAACAAGTTCAGACGCGACCTCAAACGGTAGTTCGAAGACTCGTATAGTGCGGATCCCCATTCCCGCGTGATCGACTGTAACCGCACCAACATTCCCGTCGGCATGACAGAAACGATACCCGTTCGGTGATCGTTGTAGAAGTCTTTCGCAAGCAGCCTCGTCAACAAGCTTGACATAGACGACGCTTGAAACGAGCGATAAATTGATTCCCACGATTTCCTGTGGATCGATTTTTACCTCTTCTCTGAAGAAACGTTCAATCTCGTGTGCCTTTGGTCGTGTATAGTCGTTCGCAAAACTGAACTTCAAAGTCGTTTTTCTGTACGAGTGTGCCATCTCGTTCTAAACTCACAACACCGCACACGCGAAGCTGCTCCGGCGTAAACAAACAGGCGCGCGCACCACAGCGCGGCCGGCAGGCAACACGGTCCGCACTGTGTCACTGCCGAAGGCAGACTGCGTCCATCTGAGCCACCGAGGACACAGAGGATAGCTCGACTGCAGGGATTTATCTCTAGCACTCCTCCCGCGAATCCCACATTCTCAACGTATTGTCCCGCACTACATTCGTAGTGCCCCCGCCCATTATAGTCATTACTCGCGGCGCGTTGCCGAATCCCGTAAGAGTTCGGGCACAGAAGAAGAAGATGGTCAAGTGGGCGGTGAGCCTTAACTTCTTCGAGTCCCGGTCGGAGCACACATTTTCATCTGTCCCCGTTGACGTATGTCAACGCCTGTAAGCAGCTAAGGGTTTCCATTTCATTCTAAGCTCGGAATATTATCTGGGAGCGTGCAATAGGAAGAACCAGACAACAACTTCTTCAATGTTATTGTCGTTTTTGCCCGTTTAGGCACGAATTACATAGTTCATTTTACAATTCCCTTTCCTTCACCGAGCGGGGTGGCGCAGTGGTTAGACACTGGACTCGCATTCGGGAGGACGACGGTTCAATCCCGCGTCCGGCCATCCTGATTTAGGTTTTCCGTGCTTTCCCTAAATCACTCCAGGCAAATGCCGGGATGGTTCCTCTCAAAGGGCACGGCCGACTTCCTCCCCAATCCTTCCCTAATCCGATGAGACCGATGACCACGCTGTCTGGTCTCCAACCCCAAACCAACCAAACCAACCCTTTCCTTCAGACATGCGTGCATGTCTAAAGGTACAGACATGATACACTGAGCATTTTTTAAAAATCTACATCTAATTTTCATACATACTCCACAATCCACTGTACAGTCCGTGGTGGAGGGTACTCTTCCCACAACTAATATTTTCCTTTCCTGTGCCACTCGCAGGTAGAGCGAGGGGGAAACGACTATCTATATGCCTCACTATTAACCCTAGTTCTCGTATCTTATCTTCGTGGTCCCGAAGTGAAAAGTGTGTTGGAGGCAGTAGGATTGTTCTGCAGTCAGCTTCAAATGCCGCTTCTGTAAGCTTTTCAGTATTGTTCTTCGAAATGAATGTCTTCTTCCCTCCATGGATTCCGACTTGAGCTCCCAAGGCATATCAGTAACACTTGGATGCTGATCGAACCTCTGGTAACAAACCTAGCATCTCGCCTCTGAATTGCTTCCATGTTTTCTTTCAGTCCGACCTGCCGTGGATCCCAAACACTCGATCAGTACTCAAGAACAGATCGCGCTAGCGTCCTGTATGGGGTCACCTTTACAGATCAACCACACTTTCCTGAACTCCTCCCAACAACCGTTCACCTTCCCTATCAGGATCCTCTCATGCTCGTTCAATTTCATATCGCTTCCCAAAGCTACACCCAGATATTTAAACGAAGTGATTGTGTCCAACATGTCATTGGTAATACTGTATCCGAACATTAAAAGTTTGTTTTTCCTGCTCATCCGCATTGAATTACAATTTTTTACATAATTTCTGACTTCTCTATCCCCTGCAATGCGATTACTATTAATCCTAGACGAAAAATGACCTTCTCTATTGGAAAGTTCATATAGTTTTCTACTCAAAATATTTTGTTAGAAACCGCGCTTTTCGAGTTCCTCAAGAGGAATCTAAAAACGTTACCTTTAACCGTCCATCTTCTCACCCTGGGCATTCACGCCTCATCTGCGATGATTTTCAGGGCGTTGTTAGTGACACTCCCTCCAATGGACCAGCATCTGCCACTACACGATTCCTCACCCCATGCTACTCGACCTTTTTACGTACTTTTTGACTGGACTACATTATATCCACTACGTGGCCCGATGCTATGGAACGTGCATGATGGTGTACGTTCCCATGTGTCACTGATGTGTTACCCAGTCTCCCTGTGGCGCTCATGCCACGTTGTGGTTCATGATTTGATGTTCGTTTACAACTGCATTCACTGCTGTGACTGTGTGAGTCGCCAGATAAACAACTACTCTACAAACATAGATGGTCAAGACATTTGGAACAAGAGTGTGTGATAGTTTCTGAAATTGGCGACAAGGTGTATGACGTCCAGTAATAATGTTGATACAAAACTTACACTGGCGTGCAGTGTGAAGACAGAATCTTTTTCACGATGTGTCACTGCTAAGTAACGGACCGGATGAAAGTTGGACCATACATAGAAAGAACTGCTGTAGTACAATACCGAACAGTAAAGAAGATAAGTGAAAGAAATAAGAAACGAGACCAACAGCAATGGTGCTCTTTACAATCATCAGACTTTTGTAATGTCCAGAGGACCGTCATTGATCGCTGTGACTTCAGTGTCATTACTGGCTTCAAATAAAAGAGTGTGATAATCATGAACGGCAGTGCATGCTCTGCTGGATGCTGCCATGCTGGCCCCAAAGGTTGGTAAGGGATTGTTGTGGTAGGGCGTTCCGTTCCTCCAACAGCGCAGTCGATAACTGCTCGATGCGTGTGGACGTGCTTCTGTACGTCTTCTCAACGCACGCCACACGTGGTCGATGGGACTGAGATCCGGGACACGAGAAGGTCAATCCATTAGAACAATAACGTTTATCGACGAATGTTCCGTATTCAAAGATTTGGAGATCAGTACGCTCACGCAACATTTTATCCCCCCACATCATAACACCCAAAAATTTTAGAAATCTTTCTATTAACGGAGCGTAATCAGCGATTTGTGTACAATGGTAAAATTCAGTAAAACAATCCTGATCGCAACAGAAGTTTCTCTATGTCATCAGTCGGTTTTAGTCTATAATTTAGACCATCTTCAGGGCGTAAGCCCCGCAGTACAATGGAAATACACATTCAGAGGGATCTCTGTACAAAGATATGGTAATATGGCTAAAAACGTGCAAAATAAAAGCTATAATAATAGCGAAGTACAATGCTGTAACCATGGTGGCGTCTGCTGGCGGTGAACGGAGGTGTACGTGTAGGAGCACGGACGCCAACTGCTAAATAAGGCAGCATTACTCGAGAAAATATACTGTAGGCACCGCCCATCGCATACAGCATTGCATCATCGGCATCCAATCATGTACCGCCGGCCGGAGTGGCCAAGAGGTTTTAGGCGCTACAGTCTGGAACCACGCGACCGTTACGGTCGCAGGTTCGAATCCTGCCTCGGGCATGGATGTGTGTGATGTCCTTAGGTTAGGTTTAAGTAGTTATAAGTTCTAGAGGACTGATAACCTGAGAAGTTAAGTCCCATAGTGATCAGAGCCAATCATGTACCTCTATGTGAGCTATGCTATATTGGATGGTCTACACACAAAAACCATCAAATCATCTCCGTTATTTAGTTTCTCTGCTTTAAATTATAACAGGAGATTTGTCGTGAACGTATATATACACTCCCGGAAATTGAAATAAGAACACCGTGAATTCATTGTCCCAGGAAGGGGAAACTTTATTGACACATTCCTGGGGTCAGATACATCACATGATCACACTGACAGAACCACAGGCACATAGACACAGGCAACAGAGCATGCACAATGTCGGCACTAGTACAGTGTATATCCACCTTTCGCAGCAATGCAGGCTGCTATTCTCCCATGGAGACGATCGTAGAGATGCTGGATGTAGTCCTGTGCAACGGCTTGCCATGCCATTTCCACCTGGCGCCTCAGTTGGACCAGCGTTCGTGCTGGACGTGCAGACCGCGTGAGACGACGCTTCATCCAGTCCCAAACATGCTCAATGGGGGACAGATCCGGAGATCTTGCTGGCCAGGGTAGTTGACTTACACCTTCTAGAGCACGTTGGGTGGCACGGGATACATGCGGACGTGCATTGTCCTGTTGGAACAGCAAGTTCCCTTGCCGGTCTAGGAATGGTAGAACGATGGGTTCGATGACGGTTTGGATGTACCGTGCACTATTCAGTGTCCCCTCGACGATCACCAGTGGTGTACGGCCAGTGTAGGAGATCGCTCCCCACACCATGATGCCGGGTGTTGACCCTGTGTGCCTCGGTCGTATGCAGTCCTGATTGTGGCGCTCACCTGCACGGCGCCAAACACGCATACGACCATCATTGGCACCAAGGCAGAAGCGACTCTCATCGCTGAAGACGACACGTCTCCATTCGTCCCTCCATTCACGCCTGTCGCGACACCACTGGAGGCGGGCTGCACGATGTTGGGGCGTGAGCGGAAGACGGCCTAACGGTGTGCGGGACCGTAGCCCAGCTTCATGGAGACGGTTGCGAATGGTCCTCGCCGATACCCCAGGAGCAACAGTCTCCCTAATTTGCTGGGAAGTGGCGGTGCGGTCCCCTACGGCACTGCGTAGGATCCTACGGTCTTGGCGTGCATCCGTGCGTCGCTGCGGTCCGGTCCCAGGTCGACGGGCACGTGCACCTTCCGCCGACCACTGGCGACAACATCGATGTACTGTGGAGACCTCACGCCCCACGTGTTGAGCAATTCGGCGGTACGTCCACCCGGCCTCCCGCATGCCCACTATACGCCCTCGCTCAAAGTCCGTCAACTGCACATACGGTTCACGTCCACGCTGTCGCGGCATGCTACCAGTGTTAAAGACTGCGATGGAGCTCCGTATGCCACGGCAAACTGGCTGACACTGACGGCGGCGGTGCACAAATGCTGCGCAGCTAGCGCCATTCGACGGCCAACACCGCGGTTCCTGGTGTGTCCGCTGTGCCGTGCGTGTGATCATTGCTTGTACAGCCCTCTCGCAGTGTCCGGAGCAAGTATGGTGGGTCTGACACACCGGTGTCAATGTGTTCTTTTTTCTATTTCCAGGAGTATATATATATATATATATATATATATATATATATATATATATATATAGGGTGAGTCACCTAACAATACCGCTGGATATATTTCGTAAACCACACCAAATACTGACGAACCGATTCCATAGACCGAACGTGAGGAGAGGGGCTAGTGTAATTGGTTAATACAAACCATGCAAAAATGCACGGAAGTATGTTTTTTAACACAAACCTACGTTTTTTAAATGGAACCCCGTTAGTTTTGTTAGCACATCTGAACATACAAACAAATACGTAATCAGTGCCGTTTGTTGCATTGTAAAATGTTAATTACATCCGGAGATATTGTAACCTAAAGTTGACGCTTGAGTACCACTCCTCCGCTGTTCGATCGTGTGTATCGGAGAGCACCGAATTACGTAGGGATCCAAAGGGAACGGTGGTGGACCTTTGGTACAGAAGAGACTGGAACAGCACATTACGTCCACATGCTAACACCTTTTTATTGGTCTTTTTCACTGACGCACATGTACATTACCATGAGGAGTGAGGTGCACGTACACACGTGGTTTCCGTTTTCAATTACGGAGTGGAATAGAGTGTGTCCCGACGTGTCAGGCCAATAGATGTTCAATGTGGTGGCCATCATTTGCTGCACACAATTGCAATCTCTGGCGTAATGAATGTCGTACAAGCCGCAGTACATCTGGTGTAATGTCGCTGCAGGCTGCCACAATACGATGTTTCATATCCCCTGGGGTTGTAGGCACATCACGGTACACATTCTCCTTTAACGTACCCCACAGAAAGAAGTCCAGAGGTGTAAGATCAGGAGAACGGGCTGGCCAATTTATGCGTCCTGCACGTCCTATGAAACGCCCGTCGAACATCCAGTCAAGGGTCAGCCTAGTGTTAATTGCGGAATGTGCAGGTGCACCATCATGCTGATACCACATACGTCGATGCGTTTCCAGTGGGACATTTTCGAGCAACGTTGGCAAATCATTCTGTAGAAACGCGATGTATGTTCAGCTCTTTGGGCCCCTGCAATGAAGTGAGGACCAATGAGGTGGTCGCCAATGATTGTCCACGGACCAGTAATGCATGTTCCGTAGATTCACTGCCCCGTGGTTTGTGAAACCCGCTTCATCGGTAAACAGGTAGAACTGCAACGCATTCTCTGTTAATGCCCATTGACAGAATTGCACTCGATGATTAAAGTCATCACGATGTAATTGCTGATGTAGTGACACACGAAACGGCTGAAAGCGGTGACGATGCAGTATTCGCATGACACTACTTTGACTCAGTCCACCGGCTCTCGTAATGTCCCGTGTACTCACGTGTGGGTTCATGGCAACAGCAGCTAACACACCAACTGCACCCGCTTCTCCTGTGACGGGCCTGTTACGGACCCGTTTGCGTGCTACGACCATACCTGTTACATACAGTTGGCGGTAGATGTTTTGCAATGTGCGGCACGTTGGATACTCTCTGTCCGGGTACCGTTCTGCATACACCCTGCAGGCTTCAGCTGCGTAGATGCGTATCATCTCCGCCTTTTCGGAGTTCGAATACACCATGGTCACAGTTCCTACAACACTACACTATCACAGACGTCTGGTAACACGGTGTACTACAGTTGGTCTACGTGCGGAGACGAATGCAGAATAACAATAGCAGCAAGCGCTACATGCGGACACTGCGACAGCTAGACCAAACCACAACAGTGCACTACAGCCACACTCGTAAACACGGTCGTCATCGTAAACATGTCCCTGCAGATGCTGCTCGCCGACCGTGGCCCGTGTTTGTTACAACACACAACTGAACGTCGGAGGTTTCAAGCGTCAACTTTAGGTTAAAATTTCTCCGGATGTAATTAACATTTTACAATGCAACAAACGGCACTGATTACGTATTTGTTTATATGTTCAGATGTGCTAACAAAACTAACGTGGTTCCATTTAAAAAAACGTAGGTTTGTGTTAAAAAACATACTGCCGTGCATTTTTGTATGGTTTGTATTAAACAATTACACTAGCCCCTCTCCTCACGTTCGGTCTGTGGAATCGGTTCGTCAGTATTTGATGTGGTTTACGAAATATATCCAGCGGTAACGTTAGGTGACTCACCCTGTATATATATATCATTCAATGTAAATACCTCATGTAAGAAGCAGATGATTGGTTGTGAATGGTCAATGATGTAGTGCTGTATGCGATGGGCGGAGCTTGCAGTACACATTCTCGAGCAATGCTGTCTTATTCAGCAGTTGACGTCCGTGCTCTTACGGGTATTGCTGCGTCCACCGCCACCAGCCACCATCATGTCTATTGCATCGTACTTTATTACTACTGTAGCGTTTATTTTAGATGTTTTGCTAACCATATTACTGCCTCTTTGTAGAGAAATCCCTCTGCGTATTTATTTCTAATCTATTGGAGGGCTTACGGTTTGAAGATGGCCTAAATTATAAATCGAAATCGGTTGCCAACCTAAATAAACTTCTGTAACTGTCGAGACAATTTCACTGAATTTTCACATAACACCTTAACTATCCAAATGATCATGTTCGAAGATGCTTCTTGGTGAATTACACATTCCCAACATTCGCCATATGTAGGCACGTCCAGAACTGTCCAATATTTTCGCGACTGCCACTGAAGTTGCTCTCGCGCTAACAAAATGAACACTTCACGAAAGGTGTTGCTCTTCCTTGGATCGTCTCTAGATTCTCTATCAATCCTGTCTATCAACCATAGATTGATGGGAAATATTCAATTATCGTGCCGCACATACCTGACAATTATGTGAGTTGACTGGTTGAAATGGTGATTTTCCGCAACCGGGTGAGTGTTCTGCGGTCACAGCACGAGTTACCAGCGGAGAGGCCGCCAGGAGTGGACCCCGACTCGCTCCCCCTGCGCGCCCACGCAGCTCGGCGCTCGCCCAAGCGCGAAGGCCCCTGGGCGGCGCGACAGTGGGACGCAGGACACGGTCGCGCCGGCACCGCCTAGCCACAGCCGCGGCGCCAGATGGTAATCGCCGCCGCAGCCGGTGATGAATCGCCCCCCGGTGGCCGTGTCGCGAGCTTCTAATTAAGCCGTCCGCGTCCACCGGCCACGTGTCGCAGGCGCGGAGGCGGCCCCGCCCACCAATTCAGACCAGCTACATGCTCCGGAAGGCGACTGATCGTGCCGCGTGCCAGCTTAGACTTCGAATCTCGGATCCTGATGCGACGAACCTGGGGAAACTGTGAAACAAAGGTACTAAAGCAAGAGGGACAAACGATGTGCAGGCGTGCGGGCTACTCAACTACTGAGGAGCGATGATATGCGTATGAGGTTCTCTGAGACTGCAGATCCTGCGATAATCATTATTAAGGTATGCAGTTCTGTTGAAGAGGAAGAGATACACCTACGATGAACAATAAAAGAAGTTTGACACGCAAGGCACGTAACTGCGAATTTTTCTCGGGTGAAACAAGTAATTAAGTGGGAGAAAAAATATGGAAAGACAAATATTCAGCAAAATGAGTAAATGCAGCAATAGGGAGTGCAGGAGGCTGAAGCTAAATGGTAGTCAGAAGAATATGAAACATGACTACTCTTGCACGGCCTTCGTTTCATAAGAAGACCATTCGGAAAGTAAGATCCGATCGCTCTCAAAATGCAAACCACTGAGAAAATAAAAAATGTTTTGTTTATAATAGTTAGTTATACCTTCTATTTTTCTAAATAGTCACGGCTCCGACTTTGAAATCTGTCGTCGCGCTGCGCTAACTTTCCAATACCTTCGTCCTAGAACGCAGCCAGCTGTGCATTATACCAATCTCTAAGCTGGTCTACAGCTCGTGCCAAAATGTTTTCATCATAGCCAGCGTTTCATGTGGGCAGAGATGAAAAAATGGTTCAAACGGCTCTGAGCACTATGGGACTTAACTTCTGAGGTCATCAGTCCCCTAGAACTTAGAACTACTTAAACCTGACTAACCTAAGGACATCACACGTATCCATGCCCGAGGCAGGATTCGAACCTGCGACCGTAGCGGTCGCGCGGTTCCAGACTGTAGCGCCTAGAACCGCTCGGTCACCCCGGCCGGGGGAGATAAAACCCAGGGGAAGCCAACTACCGGATGTATTGTGGGTGATCAATGGGCTGCTTAAGATCAGGCGAAATCGCTCACCACGCTTTCATACCTGGCGGGAGACCCTGTTTTCTAGCAACCCTTACATTCTTAGTGTGTACTCGGAAGTGAAAAGAGAGAGGTGACGTGATTGACGCTTATACTACAGACACTGCCCAACACATGTGTGCAAAGTTTAATCAGATTTTCGCGCCCGATCGGACCTTACTCACCTAATAGCCCTTGTTCTGTACGTATTCACGCGCAATATACGAGTCACTTGTTACCTCAAAGAATCTCAGTAGCTGTCAAATTCATTTGCTAGTGCGTGGCATTTATTGGTTTGCTCACTAAGCTTTCACCTGTGGCAGCCAACCAGGCTGCAGGCCGCCAAAATTTCGGTGACGGAATGTCATTTTTGACAGCAAAGCTTGTATTCTGATTGCTTATTCTTCGTGAAATGGATGTGGTATAGACGTCTCTTCTGGGCGTTTCGAGACGTCCGCATTCATTCTGCTGAATCGCAGGATTAGGTGAGACCGATGTCTGTTTCTCGCATTTCCTTTACGTTATATACGCTTCAGAGCTATGCAAAACCGAGCAAACTTCTTGCGTCGAGTTTTCATCCGTGTTTCTGACGGAACTTTGAAGTCTTTTATGGTCCCTGCTTTATCACCAGAGGACATTAATATCAGTATCCGATTTTAAATCATACATTCGTGGATTCAAATGACTTACAAACTTCCTCTCTCATTCGTATGATTCGGATATTCAGATCTATAATGTTATTTTGAAGGTGATGTGTGGGGACATGGAAAATTGCAGTGCTGGAGATGATATATCAAATGTACAGTACCCGCCCATGAGAGTATACAAATAATACATTCTGTAGAATCGTTTTGTCATTATAATAATACTTCATTATTTTTGGTGTTCATGAAATCTTTGTCTGACACTCTTGTCTTTGAATATGATTTAAATCACATGTTCCTCACCTGCGCATACGTATATTTAGAGTTGCAGAAACGTGGCCCACTCACTTACACTGTTACTCTGACGGACAATAGCAGCGTACATATGCAACACTGTAGCTATTGTCTTCCTTAGAATGTTTGCAACAATAAATGTAAGCCATTTTGGTGCGTTTTCACTTCCTCCATCACATCAGCTCATACTAACGTATTTTAATGCATTATAGGTTATAAATGAAAAAAAAAAGTTCTGCATAAACCGGGTCTACAAGACACGGCTTAATACATGATGGGAATTTTCGTATAGTGTTTGTGGTCAGCATTAAAATCTAAATTCCTCTGAATAACTTTGAATTTGCTATAGTTCTCCCACTTCGCAAATATGCTGACGTGACAAAAGTCATGGGATAGCGATTTGCACCTGTATAGAAGACTGTAGTATCGCGTATACAAGGTATAAAGGGGCAGGGCATTGGCAGATCTGTCATTTGTTCTCACGTGATTTATGTGAAAAGGTGTCCGACGTGATTATGACCGCAAGACAGGAATAGACAGACTTTGAACGCGGAATGGTAGTTGGAGCTAGACGCATGGAACATTCCATTTCGGAAATCATTAGAAATTCAATATTCTGAGATTCATAGTGTTAAGAGTGTGCAGGGAATACCACATTTAAGACATTACTTCTCACCATGGATAACATAGTGACCGACGGCCTTCACTTAACGACTGATTGCACCGGCGTCTGCGAAGAGTTGTCAGTGCTAACAGACAAGAAACACAGAGTGATAACCGCAGACATATATATGGAACGTAGAACGAACGTATACGTTAGGACAGTGTGGCGAAATTTGTCGTTAACGGGATACGACAGCAAATGACCGACGCTAGCGTATTTGCTAATAGTACGACATCGCCTGCAGCGCCACTCCTGGGCTCGCAACCATATTGGTTGTTCCCTAGATACCTGGAAAATCATGTTCTGGCCCGATGAGGCCCGATTTCAGTTGTCAAGAGCTGATGGTAGTGTTCGAGTATGGCACAGACCCCACGAAGCCAATGACCCAAGTTGTCAACAAGGCACTGTGGAAGCTGCTGGTACAGTACCCTGCTCCAACTGAAGTCATCGTTGATTGGGAGTGGTTATTTTCGGCTACTTGGAGACTATTTGTGATCATTTAAGAACTTTATGCTCCCAAACAACAATGGGATTTTTATGGGTGAAATGCACCATGTCAGTGATCCACAACTGTTCGAGCGAATGATTTCACCACCCATATCGTCCAAAATGAATCCTATTGAACATTTATGGGATATAATCAAGAGGCCAGATTGTGCACAGAATCCTGCTCCGTCAACACTTTCGCAATTATGGACGGCGCTACAGACAACATGGCTAAATATTTCTGCAGATGATTTCAATGACTTGATGAATTCATGTCGTGCTTAGTTGCTACATTACGCCAGGCAAAAGGAGGTCCGACACGGTATTAGGAGGTATTCCCTGACTTCTGTCACGTCCCTGTACATCAATGGTCATGAGAAGAACATCAAACATACTGGTCTCGCACGGCCTTTGATTAATATAATGCGCACCCACACGCAACATGGGATTCATTCGTTTCCTTAAAAAATCTCAATGGTTGTCCAATACATCTGTTATCAAAGGGTGTCATTGTAATCAAGGACGTCGTATGTCTTTCTTCGCACGATAAGCTTTCTTTGACCTCTGACGGTCAACCAGGTGACAGACCGCCGTAATTTCAGTTACAAAACGGTGCCATTAAGAACAAAGCCTCTTGGTTTGTGTGTTTCGAGATGGGTGCATTCAACTCGCTATATTACTGGGTTTGGTCAGATCGCAGCTTTCTTCGTACATTCGCGTTTCCTTTATGATCCTAGAATTTGGATATGCTTCAAAGCTGTGCAGGATAGAACAAAGTTCTCGTGTCGCATTTTCATTCGTGTTTCTGAAAAAACTTAGAATTCTTTTCTGGTCCCTTCCATTTTACCAGAGCACGTGGATGAGTATCAGTGACTCTTTCGTCGACATTTCGAGTTCTAGCAACATGATAAAATTACAGTGGGTGCAACAATTCAGAACTCCTGCGTCTTGTGCAAAGAAGAAAAGTCTAGGGCGAAGAAGGACGCAGCGGACCGCGGATCGTGTGGAGAAGGCTCGTCAAACACTCGCCGTTCTGTCTGCAGCCAGCCATGCCTTGGGGCTGCCAATGGTTGGCGGGTCCCTACGGCGCATCATCCACCCATGCAAAATGCAGGTCGTACAGAAACTAAGCGAACAAGACAAACCAGCCCGACAAACCATCACCTTACACTTCCTGACGTCTTCCTGACTTCTTCTTAAAAGGTACTTGAAGAGTCAAGTGTACGCAACACGTCCTCACATCGATGAACTCAGGAAAGGATACGTTCATCTATCTGTGTATGGGAAGCCATTGGGCATGCAGAGTTGATGGAAGCTTTCGTTCGTCGCCTTGAGGAATGGACAGAAAGTGATGTCAACCATCTGTATGACGTTGTATTTAAAACCAAGTAATTGGCGTCTATGATACGTAATTGCCTATATTTTTCTTTGTTTTCAATGTTTGTTTCAACAAATTTCTCAATTTGTTGTAAGATTCTTTGCTTTTTATATCCTCCTATACATTTTACCGGACCCTATACTAGTACCGACGGCGTGGAAAATCGGTATGTGCAGTTATTAATTTAGTTTTCCGAAGAAGATACGAAGGACTGCCTCAGAATATAGAGAATATAGTGAAATTAAAACCAGTGGCGCTAGCATTAAGAACGGAACATTAAATAAAATGCAAAGGAGAGAGAGCAGATAGCTGGGAAGAGGACATTGAGAGCCTCTATGAGGAAGAGGGCGTGTCTGATGAGGTGACAGAAAAGAGGAAACGGGAAGAGATAGGGGATCCAGTATTAGACTCAGAATGTAAATTGAAAGTTTTAAGACCAAATAAGTCAGAAGGGACCGATAACATTCCATCGGAATTTCTGAAATCATTGGGGGAAGTGCCAAAGAAACGACTAGTCACGTCGGTCCGTAGGATGTATGCGATTGGCGGTATACCATCAGACATTCGGAAAAACATCTTCCATGCAGTTTCGAAGATAACAGTGGCCGACAAATGCGAGAACTATCGTACAATCAGCTTAGCAGCTCATGCATTCAAGCTGCAGCTAAGAATAACATACATAAGAATGGAAAAGAAGATTGACGATCTATTAGGTGACAATCAGTTTGGCTTTAGGAAAGGCAAAGACACCAGAGAAGCAATTCTGACGTTGCGGTTGATAATAAAAGAAAGACATGTGCACAAGTGAATAGGATCTGTAAATCTGGAAAAAGCGCTCGACATTGTAAAATGGGGCAATATGGTCGAAATTCTAAGAAAAGTGGGAGTGAGCTGTATAGAAAGACGGGTGATGTACAATATGTACAAGAATCAAGAGGGAACAATACGGCTGGAAGACCAAGAACGAAATGCTCGTATTAAAAAGGATGTAAGACAGGAATATTATCTTTCACCCCTACTGTTCAATCTATACATCAACGAAGCAATGTGATTCAAAATTCAAGTGTGCATTGAATATCAAGTTGGCAAGATATGAGTGATAAGATTCGGTTATGAAACTGCTGTCCTCAGCGAAAGAAAGATGAATTACAGGATATGTTGAATTACGTGATGAACATTCTAATGAGCACTTAATATGGGTTGAGAGTAAATTGTAGAAAGACGATAGTAATGAGAAGCAGCAGAGAAGAGAACAGTGAGGATCCTGACATCAGGATTGATGGTTACGAAGTGGATGAAATTAAAGAATTCTAGTACCTAGGCAGCGAAATAATCAGTGACGGACGGAGCAAGGAGGACATCAAAAGCAGTCTAGCAATGGCAAGAAGGGTATTCCTGGCCAAGACAAAACTACTAGTGTGTCCAACACAACGTTGTATAGTAGGGAAACATGGAATATAAGAAAACCGGAACATAAGAAAATCGAAGCATTTGAGATCCGGTTTTAGAGAAGAGCATTAAGAATTAGACGGAGTGCTAAGGTAAGGAATGAGGAGGTTCTCTGCTGAATCGACAAGGGAAGGAGTATATGGAAAACACTGACAAGAAGGATCAGGATGATAGGACGTCTCTTAAAACGTCCTGGAATTACTCTCATGGTACAAGAGGGAGCTGTAGAGAGTAAAAACTATAGAGGAAGACAGTATGGAATACAGTACTGGCCATTAAAATTGCTAAACCAAGAAGAAATGCAGACGAAAAACGGGTATTCATTGGACAAATATATTGTACTAGAACTGACGTGATTACATTTTCACGCAATATGGGTGCATAGATCCTGAGAAATCAGTACCCAGAACAACCACCTCTGGCCGTAATAACGGCCTTGATACGCCTGGGCATTGAGTCAAACAGAGCTTGGATGGCATGTACAGGTACAGCTGCCCACGCCGCTTCGACACGATGCTACAGTTCATCAAGAGTAGTGACTGACGTACTGCGACGAGCCAGTTGCTCGGCCACCATTGACCAGACGTTTTCAATTGGTGACAGATCTGGAGAATGTGCTGGCCAGGGCAGCAGTCGAACATTTTCTGTATCCAGAAAGGCCCGTACAGGACCTGCAGCATGCGGTCCTGCATTATCCTGCTGAAATGTAGGGTTACGCAGGGATCGAATGAAGGGTAGAGCCACGGGTCGTAACACATCTGAAATGTAACGTCCACTGTTCAAAGTGCCGTCAATGCGAACAAGAGGTGACCGAGACATTTAACCAGTGGCACCCCATACCATCACGCCGGGTGATACGCCAGTTGGCGATGACGAATAGACGCTTCCAATGTGCGTTCACCGCGATGTCGCCAAACACGGATGCGACCATCATGATGCTGTAAACAGAACATGGATTCATCCGAAAAAATGACGTTTTGCCATTCGTACACCCAGGTTCGCCGTTGAGTACACCATTGCAGGTGCTCCTGTCTCTGATGCAGCGACAAGGGCAAGCACAGCCATGGTCTCCGAGCTGATAGCCCATGCTGCTGCAAACGTCGTCGAACTGTTCGTGCAAATGGTTGTTGTCTTGCAAACGACCCCATCTGTTGACTCAGGGATCGAGACGTGGCTGCACGATCCGTTACAGCCATGCGGATGGGATGCCTGTCATCTCGACTGCTAGTGATACGAGGCCGTTGGGATCCATCACGGCGTTCCATATTACCCTCCTGAACCCACCGATTCCATATTCTGCTAACAGTCATTGGATCTCGATCAACGCGAGCAGCAATGTCGCGATACGATAAACCGCAATCGCGATAGGCTACAATCCGACCTTTATCAAAGTCGGAAACGTGATGGTACGCATTTCTCCTCCTTACACGAGGCATCACAACAAAGTTTCACCAGCCAAGGCCGGTCAACTCCTGTTTGTGTATGAGAAATCGGTTGGAAACTTTCCTCATGTCAGCACGTTGTAGGTGTCGCCACCGACGCCAACCTTGTGTGAATACTCTGAAAAGCTAATCATTTGCATCCCACAGCATCTTCTTCCTGTCGGTTAAATTTCGCGTCTGTAGCACGTCATCTTCGTGGTGTAGCAATTTTAATGGCCAGTATTGTAAATCTAGAAAAAAAATCGACAACGTAGGTTGCAAGTGCTACTCTGAGGTGAAAATGTTGGCATAGGAGAGGAAATCGTACAGGGCCACATGAAACTAGTTAGAAGACTGATGACAAATAAATAAAAATATCAGATTAAAAATAGCATGAACGCAGTTTAAGTACGTGGAACGAGAGAGTAAATAAAGAATTTCTATTCCTAGAAAAATAGAAAGTGCGATAAATGGGTAATTCACTACTAGTCATAGCTCCAAACCCATGACCATTTCTCTCTCTGGTGTGCTTCTTGCATCTGGCGTCGAAGCAGACACTCGGTAATACCATCAAATGTACTAAAAGTGTTAAATATTACTGTGGGAGCGCCTTAGATTGTTACAATGAAATGATAGCCTCATACGAGCTTTGGCAAACGAGAGAAATGTTCTCTCATTTACCTGAGCAAAGCTTTAAGCCACGTTCACTGTAGATAATGAATGTATATCTCTAAGAAACCTGTGAAATGCGCATAAAGAAACCATGGTACTGTAAAACTTTCTGTAATCCTTTGTTTTGGGTTACAGTCTTCTGACTAGTTTCGGGGTGAGGTCAGCCGCGAGTTCGTCTCTCTTGTGCCAACCCCTTCATCCCAGGATAGCGGTTACACCCAACATCCTCAATTATTTGTTGGATATAGCCCAGTCTCTGTCTTCTGCTACAGTTTTAAGGCTCCACTGTTCCCTCTAGTACAACTGAAGTTATTCCTTGATGTCTTAACGTATTCGTTATCACACTGTCACTTCCTCTTGTTTGTTTTTTCCACATAATCTTCTCCTCGTCGCCGGCCGGTGCGGCAGAGCGGTTCTAAGCGCTACAGTCTGGAACCGCACGACCGCTACGGTCGCAGGTTCGAATCCTGCCTTGGGCATGAACGTGTGTGATGTCCTTAGGTTAGTTAGGTTTAAGTAGTTCTAAGTTCTAGGGGACTGATAACCTAAGATGTTAAGTCCCATAGTGCTCAGAGCCATTTGAACCTTTTTTCTTCTTCTCGTCGATCCTGCGTCATTTCTTGCCTTAACAATCCACCTGATTTTTAACATCCTTCAGTAGCACCCAACCGTAAGTGACACTGCTCTCTTGCTTTCCAGTATACCCGCACTCCATGTTTCACTTCGATACAATGGCGTGCTCCAAACGTACATTCCCAGAAATTTCTTCCTGTAACTAAGGTCACTGTTCGATGGTTGTAGATTGCCTCACCGCCTCTACTGCTCTGCTTGTTATGTCTCTCTTGATTCGTCTGTCAGTGTTACTTTGCAGAATTCTTTAATCGGTTTGGTGCTCACCAGTTCTGATGGTCAGCTTCCCACTAAATTGATTTCTGCTATCCGTCAGTATTTTCGTCTTTCTTCGATTTACCTTCAGTCCTTATTCTGTGGTCTGCTACCAATTGAGCTCCAGCAAGCAAAGTTAACAGGAATTCATTGAAGAACTAGGCCCAGGTTGGATTTCTTAAACTTACTTTTTTTTTAAAAAAAAAGCAGCAATAGTAAAACTCAATTAAATAATCTTTTAGAAATCAGAAGTTCTATATCTGTGAGTGGAATACCTCAAATTCAAAGGAGCACAATGGCTTAATCAATTTAACAACGATAACAAGATGTTTAAGCAAATACGGTACCTTAAATGTCGCAGGTTAACACATTGGTTTCAAATTACAGTCCCAAGATTAGATTTTACAGGATCCTTTAAGAGGGACAAATTAAAATTAAAATTTTTGAAGGTCAAATGTAAAAACAACTAGCAGAAATTTAGTAACAGGCATAATTTTTAAACAACTTTAAATGTACAACCTAACAGAATGGTTTTAAATATCACAGACAAAAATTTAACACGGTCTTTTGAGAGTGCTGACAAATTTAAGCGACTAAAAGGGCCAGCAAATGGTCCGACTGACTAGGGAAAGCTTAAAAAAGAAAGCACGCGGCACCAAATGGGTTCCAAGTCAAAAGGCTAAAAATACAGGTACTCTTATAGGATTTAGGCTCACGCGAACCAATGAAGCCAAGACGTAACTTAAACAACACTCACAGTGCCGTAGAGGAGCTTCACACAAGTTAACGCCAGCGGCCAATCTCAAATGCCGGCCGATATTATCCTGCCGCCTTGCGCTCAGCCTTTACAGGTCAGGCCAACTGCACGCACGGACTGCAGAAACAGTAGCTGACCCGTCAGGCAACAGTAGGGTGCTCATAAAATAAGGGTCAATTGACAAGAAGATGCCTAGAAACACCAACAGGTCAATTAGTACGATAACACATGTTTTGCAAATAGATGACTGAACAAGCAATCCAGAATAACGTACAACAATAGATGGCACACGGTGATTAACACATTAAACTAAGAATTTCAAGGACAGTACAATTTAAACATCGGTGAGAAGAGTAAGTGTATTAACAAAATCAAGCTACGAACATTGAAAGGTGGCTACACTGAGCCACAGCGCCAGAGATTGCGCCAAAGAGTATTATTCAGCCGCCTCCACTGGCAGTTCTTGTCGAGAAGTCGTGGTGGAGAGTGCTTTTCGAGATGTGGTGGTAGTGAGTCGGTGTTGAGATGTTGTAGTAAGGAGTGCTTGTTCCATGTTGTATGCAGTTGTTTGATGGGCTAGACAGCAGATGTTGTTCGAATGGAGATATCGTAATGATCAGAGTGCTTTTCATCAATATATATGAAGGTAAAAAAATTCCCTTTTCTTTTTATTATTTCAGTGTCTTAAATAATGCGTCATTACAGGTTCAGTCAACAAAGCATCTGGCTCGTGTTCTTGTATTAGAGTGTAATTCTGGTTTCCTTACGCAATTATAGTATTTCTATCTTTTTTTTAATTACTTCAGTATAAATGGTATTTAAAATTTCTTGTCTTATTGAAGAAGAACCGTGCCAGATGTATACGTTGAATCACACTTCCACACACAGAACAATTACACTTGTGTTTTGGTTTCGTAGGTTTTATAGTTGCTGGGGACTTAATTAATTAATTGTGTTAACGAAAATTTTCTTTCATTCTTTGTTGTTATTCTATGCAGTCAGATTGCGTACTAAAACTAGTCAGGGCCAACCGTTTACGAGACTTCGTAATCGGACATACAGCGACTAAAATTTAAGAGTATTTGCATTTCATTAATATTTAATTAAGCCCCTATGCAACATACTTTAAGTAGATTTTAAATAACTATTTTGAGCTTCCCTTCCGGGTTGAAATCCTGGTTCTGTTAATAATAGAACAATCAGATACTAGTACAAACGGCCCGCAGACCCAGTCATGCTCCAAGAATCAAGTAAGGAATCTCACCTTATAACACCCAAGGGTACGAACACATAAAATTTCACAGCTATCCAGTAGCGCCGCCTGTATACTGACAGATCTGACCAGACCAGAATCTAAAACACAATTAAAAGAGCAGATCAATCATAAATGTTCATGACAGCACCAGTAACACCTGCGACCGCCGTCACATTCCCATTCTCACCGCTTGCACAGACGGTGACAGTAATAATGTTAGGCATCATTTGGCAAGGAGAAATACTATTAAGGGAGAAGGTTCGCCTAGGCGAAAATAACTCCGCTACCAGAGGTATCTTAAAACTAAACAGTAAAAAACTATCGCCACAGTCGTCACACCCGGGGATAATCTTCAGGAAAGCAACACAAGGCCCTCAGCGATCACTGATGTGAGCACACTCAAAAGTTTCTATAAGCGATACAGACAACTCTAACGGTGGATCCAGACTTCCCAGAAATCACAAATTTACACCTCAGGGAAGAGTCACATTGACCAGGGCAGTAACAACAGAGCCCGCTAACGTCGCCAAACTAGACCACACAACACTGCTCCACTACAGGAAAGAGGTGCCCTTTTAGCACCCCGGAATCAGCTAATCATAACCAAAGTCGTTCCCATTGGAACAGTTTCCTCCTAACGAATCGGTCAAGACACTGACCGCCTGCGGGTGAAAACACACATTTCCTCCAACGACTTCCTTCCTAATCCTCCACGGTGAATGTCCGTTTCGCACTCGGCCGCCTCGGAAACATTTCAAACCAGAAGACGCGATGCAAGAGCACCGCCTGGCGACAAGAGGAAAACAAACGAGGAATTCGGCCTACACACCGCAATCGATACGAGCCAACACGGCTCTTTCAACAGACTCTTCATTCTGTTCAACATGAAATGTCCCTCAAAGCGACACAGGGAGATCAGTGATCATGTTTTAACAAGTTTATTGACAACGAAATACGTCTGCTTCGATAGCAGTAACAAAAGACACAGCCGGCCGCGATGGCCGAGCGGTTCTAGGCACTGCAGTCCGGAACCACGCGGCTGCTACGGTCGCAGGTTCGAATCCTGCCTCGGGCATGGATGTGTGTGATGTCCTTAGGTTAGTTAGGTTTAAGTAGTTCTAAGTTTAGGGGACTAATGACTTCAGCTGTTAAGTCCCATAGTGCTTACAGCCCCTTTGAAAGACACAAAATACCGAATTTCGCTAGATGCTGTTACAGAGGCTTGACAGAGCTGCTTTCTTAAGACACCCAAATGTTTCTGGTCTGTAGTAGCATCTCTAGGAATTTGATAAGAAATTACACTTGAAGGGAAATGATCCAAGTCCCTAGAATACCATACTGCTTAGGTCCAACACAGGCGCAAAGTAGTCTGTCCTTAACACAGTCTAAGTCCACACAGCAAACGATGTTGAAAGCTGAGAACGGCGGCGTCGCTCCTTACGATGGGCTTCGAGAGCGTGCTGAGACGATGAGGTGGGTAGCACCTACCCAGAGGACAGTAGAGGCCGGAAGAAATGTCTGCCTTTCTAGCTCCCGGCGGCGGAATACTCTTCATACCATGTTATTGTCACGTGCTGTACGGACGTTAACAGGCCACTCGGAAGTAGCGACCTCTGCCAGCGCTGGTACCACCGCCTGATGTCCGATGGTGACAGCGACACGAAGAGCCCACGGTGCCGAGGCGTGCACGGGCCGTGTCGGCTGCACGCATACCCGCTATACCCGAGGGGTTGCCTTCCTCTTTTGCGTAAATCTCCGATGTAACACAACACGTTCTTAAATACTTCTTCACTTTCACTGAGAATAATGTCTTGTAGTGAATCTTATCATTGGCATTCTTTCACCCTCAGTGCCAGTCATACTCATGAAACTTTCGTTTGTTCTCATCATTGTTTCTTAGATGTAGAGATTGAACAGTAGAGGTGAAAAGTTGCATCCCTGTTGTGCACCTGTTTTAATCGGTAAACTTCCTTTTTGGTTTCCATTCCACGACCGCTACGGTCGCAGGTTCGAATCCTGCCTCGGGCATGGATGTGTGTGATGTCCTTAGGTTAGTTAGGTTTAAGTAGTTCTAAGTTCTAGGGGACTTATGACCACAGCAGTTGAGTCCCATAGTGCTCAGAGCCATTTGAACCATTTTTGGTTTCCATTCATTCTGTTCCCTCTTGGTTCTTGTACGTACTGTAGAACTTTCTTCCACTAAGCTTCGATCCTCTTTTGTAGGAATCTGTTTTACGCAACATGGATGCTCTGCAAATCATATTTAAGTGACTGGCAGAGCGTTCATCGAACCACCTTCACAATTTTCTATTATTCCAAACTCGTATAGCGCGCAGAAGAAACGAATACTATACCTTTCCGTGCGAGCTCTGACTTCGCTCATATTTTATGGTGATCATTTCTCCCTATGTAAGTCGGCATCAACAAAATATTTTCGCATTCGGAGGACAAAGTTGGTGATTGAAATTTCGTGAGAAGATTCCGCCGCAACGAAAAACGCCTTTGTTTTAAGGATGTCCACCCCACAAAGGCATATGACTCCATCGACAGACAGACTCTTGTTAGGATCCTGAAGAACAGAGGACTTGATGGAACTACACAAGAACTCATAAAAGAAATTCTGACAGACACAAAAGCAAGGGTGATATTCAGAGGAGCACTGTCAGAGCATTTGAGATCAAGACTGGTGTTAAACAGGGAGATGCGTTGTCACCATTCTTGTTCGATATGGCACTGGACGAAGTGATCAGGCAGTGGAGACCAATAAACGAGGAAATGGGAATACCAAAGACCCATGTGGGGTACAAAAAGGACAACAGGGCTCAAGTGGAGTACCTAGCCTTTGCAGATGACATAGCAATAGTAAGTGAGACGGAAGAAGACGCAAAGACACAACTCGACAACTTAAGTAAGGTAGCCAGAAATGTGAGAATGAGGATTGCCCACAACAAGACAAACACATTAAATACCACTGCAGACTAGGAAACACCGAAAGGCACTGTGCAAATGATGGACAAATTTAGATACCTGGAAGAACTATAACAGGAAGTAACGGGAGCAAGGAGGGAATAACAGAGAGGATAAAGAAGATGAGGTCAGCCTTCTGCATGAGGAGAGAGATATAAAATAAAAAGAATACATCCACAGAGGCAAAGATAAGAATGCAGTATTATATGCTGCTGAGACGATGACACTAGGAAGAAATGGGGCAGAACAACTAAAGAAAGAAGAGAGATAAATACTGAGGAAAATACTAGGTCCCAAAAGAGGTGGAGAGAGGTGGATGCGAAGACCTAGAGAAGAATTGTACCGGAACATGAGGACAATATCCGGGGAAATCAGACTCAAAACGGCAAGGTTTGCTGGACATGTAGTTGAGTATGGACAGAATGACGAAGAGAGTGTGGGAAACAACAGGGAGGACAAGGGGAAAGACAGGAACCAAGTGGGTTGTTGAACTTCGGAAGGACTGGTTAGAATTGGGGATCAAGGTCGAATGAAAGGAGAATTGGAGGTACAAATATACACCGACCAATATGCCGGAGATCAATGACAGAGAAGAATACGGGAAAAGATTAGAGTGTCACCAGTGGAGCCGACAGGAGAAACGGAAACTGAAGATCTCGGAAGAAGAGCGGGAGAGAAGAAGAGAAAGAATGAAGAGGTTCTGGGAGAAGAAGAGGAAAATGCAGTCCACGAAGGGGCTACCCGTGGCCCTACAGAGGCCGTAATGCAAGGAGAAGAAGAAGAAGAAGTTGTCCACCCCGAATTCTGTATCATTTCAGTAACACTCTCTCCCACATTTCGCGGTAATACAAAACATGCTGGTCTTCTTTGAACTTTTTCAATGTACTCCGTGAATCCTATCTGATAAGGATCCCACACCACGCAGCAATATTCTAAAAGACGACGGACAAGCATATTGTAGGTAGTCTCTTTAGTAGATATGTTACATTTTCTGAGTGTCCTGCCAATAAAACGCAGTCTTTGGTTAGCCTTCCCCACAACATTTTCTGTGTGTTGCTTCCAATTTAAGTTGTTCGTAATTGTAATTCCTAGGTATTTAGTTGAATTTACGTCCTTTACATTTAACTGATTTATCGTGTAACGGAAGTTCAGCGGATTCCTTTCAGCACTCTTGTGGATGACCTCACATTTTTCGTTCTTTAAGGTCGGTTGCCAATTTTTGCACCTTACAGGTATATTTCCTAAATCATTTTGCAATTTGTTTTGATCTTGTGATGACTTTACTAGACGATAAATGACAGCATCATCTGCGAACAATCTAAGACGGCTCCTCAGATTGTCTCCTAAGTCGTTTATATACCGGGTGATCAAAAAGTCAGTATAAATTTGAAAAATTAATAAACCACGGAATAATGTAGATAGAGAGGTAAAAACTGACACACTTGCTTGGAATGACATGGGGTTTTATTAGAACCACCCCATATTGCTAGACGCGTGAAAGATCTCTTGCGCGCGTCGTTTGGTGATGATCGCGTGCTCAGCCGCCACTTTCGTCATGCTTGGCCTCCCAGGTCCCCAGACCTCAGTCCGTGCGATTATTGACTTTGGGGTTACGTGAGGACGCAAGTGTGTCGTGATCGACCGACATCTCTAGGGATGCTGAAAGACAACATCCGATGACTCACATGCTTGGAATGACATGGGGTTTTGTTAGAACCACCCCATATTGCTAGACGCGTGAAAGATCTCTTGCGCGCGTCGTTTGGTGATGATCGTGTGCTCAACCGCCACTTTCGTCATGCTTGGCCTCCCAGGTCCCCATACCTCAGTCCGTGCGATTATTGACTTTCGGGTTACGTGAGGTAGCAAGTGTGTCGTGATCGACCGACATCTCTAGGGATGCTGAAAGACAACATCCGACGCCAATGCCTCACCATAACTCCGGACATGCTTTACAGTGCTGTTCACAACATTATTCCTCGACTACAGCTATTGTTGGGGAATGATGGTGGACATATTGAGCATCTCCTGTAAAGAACATCATCTTTGCTTTGTCTTACTTTGTTATGCTAATTTTTGCTATTCTGATCAGATGAAGCACAATCTGTCGGACAGTTTTTGAACTTTTGTATTTTTTTTTTTTTTTGTTCTAATAAAATCCCATGTCATTCCAAGCATGTGTGTGAATTTGTACCTCTCTATCTACATTATTCCGTGATTTATTCAGTTTTCAAATTTATACTGACTTTTTGATCACCCAGTAGATAAGGAACACCAGAGGACCTATAACACTACCTTGGGGTTACTCTGACAGGAAGTCACGAATCCAGTCAATCTCGAACTCCTTTTCTACATCGAGAAATTCTATGAGCTGTCTTGATTTTTCTTAAATGTTGCTTCCATTATCAAGTCAGAACTGGCACTCTGACGCCTTTGTCTTCCCTGAAACCAAACTCACCGTCAATTAAAAGCCTTTGAATTTCCGTTTCTTGCGGTAGCGTTGGCCTTTGCCGTCTGCGGAATAAAGAGTTCGGCGACCCCGGCAGACGCCGGGCAGCGTAGGAGGAGCAGAAAGAGAGGCCGCCAGGGCGGACCCAGCTAGCAGAGCGCAGTCGGGCCGCGCGCTATCTGGCGACATCTGCGGCGGGCGCCCGTAACTCAGCGGACCGCCGCTAATTGAGTTCTCCGCGAGTAATAGCCGGCCGTAATTAACGCATGATTTAGTCCGGCCGCCGTCTGTATCTGCGGATGTTTTTCAAATTAGGCCCGCGGACTGGGGCCGGTGCGTGTGCGTGGGTCCGCGGCCGAGCTCGTCTCGCTGGGACCACCCGAACGGCCGCCGCGAAATATGCGGCCTCATTAGTCTCGTTAGCGGCGCATCGGGGCGGCTCAGCTCCGTTCCTACCGGCAACCGCCGTCTGCGCCTCAGGGGCCCCGAGGCGGTGGCTCGGGTGCTGAAGGGTGCGGAGGCGCGTTCCTGCCGGGGTGGTAACTCAGACGTTGACGATACTCTGCGGTTCACAGGAAAAATGTTCGTAATGGCCAATGGACTCGTAACTTATCGCAGGTACACAGCTGCTCATTTTCAACACCAAGAACAGTGCAAAAACAGTGACACCCCCCAAACCTGGCCATTTCCAACCCCACGAACAGTAGCAAACAATGACACTCCACAAAAACTGTGTAAAAACTACATTCCCTGAAAAAAATAAATAAAAAAAAATAAAAACAGGAACACCCAGAAGAGCAGGATAAACGAAATGATTAAGACTTCACGGGCTCACGGAGTACTGATGCGACTACGGCGACTACAGTATCGACTATGCAAACAACTTGTGCAGCTTTACCCACTTATCAATACAGCACTGTACCCACTCTGGCTGGGTTCATGCCCTCATTCAGATGGGAAGCTTGTAAAACCATATTTACCATTTTTTGAAGAAAACTAGTTCACCACTGTTCAAATAAAGTAGGTAACGCTGCCAGTTGATGTTATCTACAACAGTTGATATTTCGACAGGAGCACACCATGCAATTTTCGAGGCATAACTGCAGCAAGTAAGCGCTGAACAGGGGAAATTTAAACGTCAGCTTTCAGAGAAACTTCGGGAAGGTAACACTCTCATACACTGTAAACACTAACACCATCAAAAAACAAAGATAAGCCACGTCAGAACTTTTCGATAGTGAAATTAATAATCAGTGGGTGAGGTGCATTACCTCCGTTACTCTTTTTTTTTTTTTTTTTTTTTTTTTTTTTTTTTTTTTTTTTTTTTTTTTTTTTTTTGACAAAGGAGAATGCTGGATTCCACGTAGAATCTAAACCGAGAGGTCCAACACTGCTTCTAAGGTTACTTGCTAATCTAATTTCAACACATTTCTTTAATTAATTTAACTGCTGAGGTCATCGGTCCCTAAGCTTACACATTACTTAATCTAACTTAAACTAACGTACGCTAAGGACAACACACACACCCATGCCCGAAGGAGGATCCGAACCTCCGACGGAGGGAGCCGCGCGTGCCGTGACAAGGCGCCTCAGACCACGCGGCTACAACGCGCGGCAACAGATTTCTTAACAACAATATCCCAATGGCTGGAAGTGCATGCCAAAATCTGTGTGTTGTTATGTTCCGTAGGATGACCGGCGCCAAGACCATCTTCTGCAATGGCGGATTTGCTTGGCTGTTATAAGCTTGTATGACGCTTATGCTCAGTACGCCGGTCCTCCACACTCCTCATAGCCTGACCAATAAACGACATGCCACAATTGCAAGGAACAACGTAGACACGCATCTTACACAAACCAGGATCAGCCTTTAAGGAACCTAAAATGACCCCGATCTTGGATTGCGATCGAAAAACGCATTTCACATCATAAATCCGCAAAATACGACCAATCCCTTTCAAAATTCTCCCTGCATGAGGCAAAACAGGCAATAGACGTTGGTGCCACCTTGATACTATCATCACTCACCCAGTACACAGTTGGTCGATAGAGCAATGCACGTCTCGTGTGTCTTCCATTATAACCATTCGAGATTAGCGCACTCAACTGACAAACTCTCAGAATCTGATACTAAATGGGCTCTTTGAACCAAGTTAGGAAGTACCCCTTCACGCTTAATCAGATGGCAAGACTATCAGCCTTCAAATACAGGTCAGAATGAGTAGGCTTCCTATAAGCATTAGCCACCTTCCTCCTGATCAACACATTAAGGAAGCGAAGACACTGATCCTTTTCCACCTATAGTGTGAAACAAATATTCGATTGGATTGAATTCTGGTGTTCTTGACAGTCATACATACTCTTTCTGCCATAAGGCCAAGCGACAAAGCATCGTCTACATATCTGATGAAGAAAGCAGTTTTCAAAGCTTTCGGCTCCAAGGCACATTCCTCATAGTCTTCCACAAACAAATTGGCAATCATATCAGAGCCATTCAAAGGTATTCCCTCTAACCGCCGAGTTCTTAATTTCATGCCCACACTGACCCAGCATAGGGCTCAATGGAGAAGGAAGGTGTTTTGCTACATGACATATCAGAGCACCATTGTTATTCGCAATCGGACGAAGAAAAACCCCGTCCTTGTCGAACTTAGGGAGCCCATGTGACCAAGTGGGAACAGCACAATAAGAATTAAGACTCTTCATTGTCACTTCCGACACGGAACTTTTCTTCATTATGCTGCTAGTCTTCCTCTCAACACTTTTTGTGGTGTTGGCACAATCCTATCATACTCTGAATCAGAGAGTAAACCTTTGAACGTAATCCTGCTCTTCCAAAACAACTAAAGTCAACGTAAAACAGTCCTCTCAGCTGCTGCCATGTTAATCTTGGGTGGACGTGCTCCGGTAAACATGCGACATGCCTTTTTCCTAGCCTCCTCTGCTACATCAGGAGGCAGTTTAAAGACAGCCTGTTAAACATAACTATTATGCTCAACCCTTGGGAAACGCTGTGTGAAACTCAGATCTCACATGATCCAAAACTGCTGTAACTGGTCTGTAATATCATGGGTGCTGACTACTGGATCGGAGTTCAGTTCCGGGCTAGTCCTCCACGTGTTCTGTAGAGGACAGATGTGGGAGTCCTGTTGGCCACTGCTGTACCTCTACAAGCAGACAGTTGATAAAGACATGTCCCATGTGTGGACGAGCACTGTTCTGTCGAAAAATGGCACCACAGTACTGTCTCAAGAGAGGTTATCCACGTGGATGCAGGACATTCGTGATATACCGTAGCTGTGTCAGAGATCCCTCATTCACTACCAGCCATGACCTCAAGTCACACGCGATGGCTTCTCACAACAAGAGTAACATCGTTGAGTCTCTCCATAGTGTTTTACTAATGGGTCATCTGCCCAGACTCAGCCATACTTCCCAACTATTGTCATCCACGGTACTGCTAGTGCGGAACCACAATACACTGTTGTACTCAAAGCGACGCCGTTCTTCAGCAGTCCATGCATTCTGGTCACGGCACGCCTCCAGACGCAGCCGTCTGTACCTGGTGTTAACGGCGGCCTACGCGTGAGCCACCAATTCCCTAGTCGGGCTGCTGCCAGTCCCCGTCCAGTGGGTCAGATGACTCAGAATCTTGAACGGTGTACATTACCTGCCGTATGGTATGCACTGATGTGAGGGGGTTGCGTCATGGTTGGGGCACAATACGGCAATCCTACCTTGTCGTCAGACGTGGTCGAGGGGAATCTGGCCTAACGTTTCAATACAGTCCAACATCGGCCTCTGTCACATTCGATGTCCAACAAATCTGGATACTGCATGAATCTACCAGCCAGCCTAATGGACACCCGCAATGAGCCTCCTTCAAAACTCTATCACGTGACGATAATGCTGTCCTGCCCGAGGATATGCCATCTCCGTGTCGTTCACAGTGACCTCTCTACATATCTCGTTGCTGGTACCTATTACATTTTCTACCAGACCTGAAAACAACACTACATGCGAACAACACAAATGCACTCTAATGGCCAGTATAGCTGTTACACAGAATTACAATTTGAATCATTTACACACGCACCAATGGTGTATATGTGTAATAAATTATACTGACATCAAGCCATGTAGTCTGGGTCCATCTCTGGTTTTTGTCATGCAATATACTTACGAACCAGTCAAGAAAATACAAGAATGTCTCAGTTCAACAAAGGACTATACTTGCAGTGTCAGTACTACGCTGCATACAGTGTACATATGGAAAATTCCGTGTCGGAACGGCTGGACGATCCATCAAGGATCTATATCCACATTTACATTTGTACACACTAGGAAAGCCACCGTACAGTGCGTGCGGTCGCTACCCTGCAACACTACTAATCATTTTCTTTCTTGTTCCACTCGCAAATAGAGCGAGTGATAAACGCTTGTGTATAAACATTCATATGAGCTCTTATTTTCTATTATCTACAATATCCGTTGGCGGTAGTACAGGGCGCGCTGCGACCAACCCGGCTAGTAGAAGCCTGCGAAGATCCCGACAAATAGTTCCTGTCCGCCTCACTTAAGCTGCTCCCGTGATCGGCAAGACGTTCCGTCCAACAGCAACAAATACGAAACACATCAACGTCGCCAATATGTTACTCATAGACACAGAAGAAGCACAGTTCTTAACGTACACACATCAAAAAAAGTTTTGCATCACACCGGTTCCCAGAACTCCTGAAGATAGAAGTTGACTGTGGATATTGTATCACAGACACAGTCCCTTTGACTGTTCAGGGATGTCACTAACCCCGCCCAAAGATGTAAACAACCATGCATGAGCAGCGCCTATTAGACGGAGGGGTCCGACAGCCGATCAGTTCCAGTCATTCTACCAGGAAGGAGGTGCATAGCTCGTGTTGTCTGTAGTTCAACCATGCCTAGACAGTCAATACCGCTATTCGATCGCCAGAAAGGGCTCTCAACGAGGAAAGTTTCAAGGCGTCTCGGAGTGAACCAAAGCGATGTTGTTCTGACATGGAGAGACGACAGGAACTGTCGATGACATACATCTCTCAGGCCGCCCAAGGGCTACTACTACAATGGATGACCGCTACCCATGGATTATGGCTCGGAGGAACTCTGACAGCAACACCCTCATGTTTAATAATGCTTTTTGTGCAGCTTCTGGACGTCTAATTACGACTCAAACTGTGCGCAATAGGCTGCATGATGAGCAACTTCACTCCCGACGTCCCCAGCGAGGTCCATCTTTGCAACCACGACACCATGCAGCGCCGTACAGATGAGCCCAACAACATGCAGAATGGACACCTCAGGATTGGCATCACGTTCTCTTCACCGATGAGTAGCGCATATTTCTTCAACCAGATAATCGTCGGAGACGTGTTTGGAGGCAACCCGGTCAGGCTGAATGCCTTATACACACTGTCCAGCGAGTGCAGCAAGGTGGATGTTCCCTGCTGTTTTGGGGTGGCATGGAAGGCGCCATAACGGCTGTACGATACTTGAATGCCATCCTCCGTCCGATAGTGCAACCAGATCGGCAGCATATCGGCGAGGCATTCGTCTTCATGTACGACAATTCGCAATCCCATCGCGCACGTCTTGTGAATGACTTCCTTCAGACACCGAGCGAGGTGGCGCAATGGTTAGCACAATGGACTTGCATTCGGGAGGAAGACGGTTCAATCCCGCGTCCGGCCATCCTGATTTAGGTTTTCCGTGATTTCCCTAAATCGCTCCAGGAAAATGCCGTGATGGTTTCTTTGAAATGGCACGGCCGACTTCCTTTCCTGTCCTTCCCTAATGAAATGATATCGATGACCTCACTGTCTGGTCTGCTCGCTCAAAACAACCCCAACCCAACTTCCTTCGGGATAACGACATCGCTCGACTAGAGTGGTCAGCATGTTCTCCAGACATGAACCCCTATCCAACATTCGTGGGATAGATTGAAAAGGACTGTTTATGGACGACGTGACCCACCAACCACTCTGAGGGATCTACGCCGAATCGCCGTTGAGGAGTGGGACAATCTGGACCAACAGTGCCATGTTGAACGTGGCGATAGTATGCCATGACGAAGACAGGCATGCATCAATGCAAGAGGACGTGCTATTGAGTATTAGAGGTACCGGTATGTACAGCATTCTGGACCACCACCTCTGAGGGTCTCGCTGTATCGTGGTACAACATGCAATGTGTGGTTTTCATGAGCAATAAAAAGGGCAGAATTGATGATTATGTTGATCTCTATTCCAATTTTCTGAACAGGTTCCTGAACTTTCGAAACCGAGTTGATGCGAAACTTATTTTGATGTGTATATAATGAAAATACTTTAAGTTTCAGGTATAAATGTAAGTGTTTACAGGTACGTCTCTGATAATAACTGTGTATTATTAATGAAGGAGAAATCTCTATAACATAGAGTGGATTACCGGTATCTAATGGTATTTGCATGGGTAATATGAAGGGCTTATTTCAGTAGTGGTACAAGTCCATTTCTGTTCATCTTGAGATACAGAGTGCTAAAGTTAAATGAGCGCTGGAAAACCTGCAGTTGAGATACCATAAATATTCAAGCATTTGGTTTCTTGCTAGATATGAACCTTTCTTTCGGTTTGCTTTGATCATTAATTTCAGAAGCATTATAGACTGAAAAGTGGAAGCAATGGACTTGTTCCACTATTGAAATAAGCCCTTCATATGTAAATACTAATAGCGAATATGTCAGAGGAACAAAAATTCGCGAACAATTTAAAATAACAAATGAAAGAGAAGTAGAAATGTTATGTCTGTTAATTAAAATGTGGACGGAATATCATCAAATTAATCGCTTAATGTAATGTGACCTTTCAGGAAAACTTTGCACTTGGCAATAATCCTCTTGGAAGTGGTATGTTGTAAAAAAAACCTAAGGTGAAGCAGTTGGCAACAGAATTTATTTATTAATTTATTCATGCAAAAAAAATCTTTCCAAATAATGAGACACAGAACAAACATAAATCAAAACAGTAACACAGCACAGTAGAAATACAGTAGCCTGCCTGCAGATAAATAAATTTAAGCTTTATACACAAAACAGTCTTCACTACTAGCAGTATCTGCACTAGCTTCTTTCAAGACTCTAGTATCTCAAATGCTTTAAAAATTCTGTTGCTAAATAGAAGCAACGATCTAATAAAAATAGACAGGCCTACTTGTTTACAATGTTCTTAATTGCCTCGAAATCTCTATGTTTATGAAAGTTGCTTGCCTCATTAGACCTATAGAAATGAAGAAAAAATTATATTGATAACAAATGCATTATGAAGCCAGTCACATACTTGACACACGATATATAGAATTATTGTAGTATTTGCTTCTATATGTGAAATTAGGAATAGGTGTATTGCAATTATTATTACAATTACGGAATCCTTCACTGGAATGAGTAATTCTCTTCAGAATTACATACGATTATATTATTTATTTTCAGTTTATCTGCAGCAACGGTAATGTATGTGATTAGAGGAGCCTTATAGAAGTAGGAGCTCTTGTTCTGAATACTTACTGTAGTGTCTCTTCTTGTTACACAAATGAATATTTAGTGTTTTCTGTTGTGCTTTTTCTTAAAAGCAACTCGTTTATTTGAAATCCCAATACTCCCGACGTAGGCCGAAATTTTGCGTTACATAAACATTAAAATATTGGCTTTTCTTAATAATATAAATTTCGTTAAAACAAGGAAACTATTAGTTTCGGAGTGTCTGTTCTTGCTAGGAAAGTGTAATTAAAAATTTTAAATTGCATTTATCAACCCATTTTGAATTGTTTAGTTAGACAGACGCGATGTAGGCATACAATTTTTGAATTGTAAACGTTTGAAAAAATACATAAATAATCTTGATAACTTGATTTCTCTAAAACCAAATTAACTGATAATTCATTTTCCTGCCACTGTATCTCTAAATCGGTACAAAAACAGAGCAAAACAATGTATTGCCCATTTTGTTTACTTACAGTCAGTCTCACGTCTTTGACAAACTGGATACATTCCTTACAGTTAAACCTAATTCTTCTTTCGAATATGACCATGAATGATAAATATAGAAGCTGTTATAGGAGAGTGAGTTGAGTGATTTGTCGCCACTTTTATAGGAAATACTTTCACTGAGGAGGTGGGGGCATGCAAAGGGGAGAAAACAGAAGTGGCCTCTCGTGGATCTGAAGAGTATGCAAAACAGAATTGGATCTCTCTTGGTGCTAAAGAGTATTTTGATTGAAGTTCAGAAAAGTCAGCAAAGAGGAATTGAACAGGATGGAGAGAGATAGAGGGGAGGACAGTGCTGGGAACTGGCAACTAGTAGTAGGGCAGCAAGAAAGAGAATGCGATGTGATTGTTTTGTTATAAACATCAAAAACAGCTATCTGCCACTGCTGGAGTTAAGTGGAGGATAGTCTCAGGTAGGACTAGGAGCAGGAAATGTACAACACACTTCACCTGAGGTCAGGTAGCCAAGGAATATATAAACTGTTGGGAAGAAGGAAGTGCTGCTGCTACCTAGTAGCCATGGGGAAGGTGTAGGCCCTCAGTTACAGAAAACATTATGGCAACAGCCTAGGCCACAAGCATTTTCAAAACAAATACAGGGCTAAGTCAAGCGATGGAGGATTCAGGGTTTTTAGTTAAGGATTTACCAAAAGATGACCATATGGTGGTATTGGGAGGGGTGGGAAATAGTGTGGACAGGGATGTGGCATATGACATAGGTGGTGAACTGGACAAGATAGCTTCCCTAACTCACAACACCAATGCACACTGGGGTCAGCTGTTCTATTGTTATGATCAGCCACACCGTTACTGAGCTTTAATGCAGATTAATGAGGGGTTATGGACAGCACTGTTGGTAGCTGACATCGTGGATGTTGCTGTGATGCCAGCTGGTACTATCAATAGATGGATATTACCAGATATTACCTAGATCTAAAGAGTACTGGGAAGAGAAGATTCGTGCAGCAGATTCATGACAGTATATGGGTTGGATGAAGGACCAAGAATGGTGAAATACCTGCTGTGACATGTGTGTGAAGTAGGTCTTTTTGTAATAAATCCAGACAAGAGATTCCCCTGAATAAAGAGTATCTGCAGCAGATAAAAAAATCTGAAACAATCATTCACAATATAGATACTACATTTAATAAAAAAAACATTAGAAAAAGTATCATGTGACATTCCAAGACTAAACAATACTTCCTCAAAACATGCAATCAATAAAACATAAAATACAACAGTCTGAAGTTGAGAGCCAGTTTTTGAATGGCACATAGTTTCTATCAAAGAGGATTGGTCTAGGGACACAGACATTGAACATATGTTATTATCACTGTATGAGGGACAGACTTTTGCAGTAAGATTGTTTCAAAGGGTGGCTGATTGTGCATTTTTATAAGAAAAGGAAAGTAGCTCAAATCAGGACGTGACTTTAGCGCAATAAATGAAGATGAACACTTTGAAATGTCATTATTATTGAATTAACAGGGCTTGATACAACCAAGAAAATTATGAAACACACATATCAAAACCAAACAAGTAAAACCCTAATAAATATTTTTCAGAGTTTTGGCATGTCACTGTAGATCAACAGTGCAACAAGTATTACTACAGTGACTCCATCAGCGATTGACCACGTGGACACAAATATGGACAGGGAAAAGTGTGTCATAGCTGTAATATATCTTTGAGTCTCAGACCATATATGGCAAATAATAAACGTAATATCTGGTATCTTTTAAGATCCTGTAAAGTGCAAGCTTACAAAAGATATTTATCACAATAAAAGTATAAGATATTAAAAATAACTAGCAAATCAATGTTGGGATGAATTATACAGAGAAACTAATGTAATTGTGAAAGCTTACAAAAGATATTTATCTCAATAAAAGTATATTTCAAAATAACTAGCAAATCAATGTTGGGATGAATTACACAGAGAAACTAATGTAATTGTGAAAATCTCAAAATTCTTAACATTATGTAAAGTGAACTTTGAAAAGACATTTCCAAAGATACCCACACCATATCAATGTCTCAAAAACAAATGGTTAAAAGCAAGTATTAATAAGTCCTCCCAAATGCTCAGATACCTCAGTTCCATCAAAAAGAGTCATAATGACCAAGAGTTCTTAAAAAAACTATCCTGGAAGTTGTGATAAAAGTGACAACTATCAAGAATCCAGTGATATGTTTTAGATGATTGAGAGAAGGAAGGGATCTTTTGAGAAGGTTTCCTCAACTCCGCCATACTGGTCCAAGCTGCCAAAGTTGGCAGTCATGTGTTCGTGAGATCTGCTTGGTCGTATAGATGAATGGTGTGTATTTTTATTTTTCTGATGAAGGCTATGGCCAAAAACGTATGTGTAAGTGTTTCTTAATTGTACCTGACTCCAACTTAATGTGTAATCTCTACAGTAAGTAGCAATCTGTGTTTTCTTATGTTGTAGATATTCTTACCTGGAGTTTCCATTGATTTTCCCTAATCAATGTTAATAATGGGCTTGTTTAATGGCATGTTACTTGTAGAAAAAGAAACACCGAGACTAGCTTCTATGCTGCAAACAGTAGAAATGCTGGGAGAATTTTGTATTGAGGTAGAAATGTACAACTCCCTCATTTCAAGTAAAGGAAATGTTACACTCAGCGACTTTATGGACCTGGTTTTAAAATATGAAGTAGCATTATTGATGGATATTTGATGTAGAAAAGTACAGTAGTAAAAAAATAAAAACCTGGAAGTCTTTTCCATTTATTATAACTTAACACTCTCACTTACCTCAGTATGTAAATGCAGATTTTCATGTGTCTACTGGTTGTGGCATACGTCAGCACTGTGTGATGTTTTAAATATCACTAGTTGGACATGTGACAATGACCTGCAAGGGCGAGACATCTTAAAGAAAATGTGTTACAGCACACATGAAGTGGGCAGCAACTACCACACTGGTGTACATTATTAACTGCTTCAGATACCTCTCAGGTTGGAGAAGTGCTTATCCCATTTCCCAATCAGAAACAGAAATGTAACAGGTAAAAACAATGAAAAGAATCCCATTCAGTGGACTCAGAGAGTAATTGTAGGACCCTGGAAGTGAGACCCTCTAAGAAATTATTGCACAACTCTCCCAGATATTTATCCTACTGGAAGATTTTTATACAGACAGTGCAGACAGTGCAGTCAGTGACAGGGTGAATGGTACCTGAATGAGGGTTTGAGAAACTGAGAATCTCATACAAACTGAAGATATCATTCTAATGTACATGGTGCATGCTACCCACTTCAGCACTGCCACAGGATCACCATCTCTATTATTTTGAAAGCATTCGCCCTAGAGCAAAATTGTCTGATTTAATTTCTGATTTACATTACGCATCATACTACAGTACTACATCAAATACAACACAAATTGAAAACATAACAATACATAACACTGTACATCAGAAAATAATTTATATCAGTGCATAATATATTTAGTTACAGTATGTGTGTGTAAGTGTTATGCATTGTACATTTCATCAAACATCATTTCACAACAAAATGCTATGAAGACATCTATCAACATGCCTAAGATCATATAAGACTAGATTGACATAGAAGCTTTGGGGGGCAGTGAAAGTGCCATGAAATCAACATTTGCCAAAACATGTTTACCACATAATGCAAATTTCCTCCTTCCATGAAAAGAATCCAACAATCCTATTATAACACCAGATCCAATATATTTGATGTACATTCAAAAATTATTTCCAGTGTGTAGCTTATATTACTCTCTTGAGTTTATTCTTGGTGTACGAAGTTCTAAGCAGTTACTTCAACAGATAACAAATGAAAATGACGCTATCATATTTTTGCACATTACCATGAGACTTTCAATATTGTCCGTAGCAAGACCCAATATTTTTACTTCAGAAGTGTTCCTCAAGGAAGTACAAGTTTCATTAATTGCATCCTTTATGCAGTCACAGACTAGGGGTTATTTCTCCGTTAAATTTAGAAGGATATGGAGGGAGGTGCTGGGGATAAAATTGTAAACCACCTGTGAGGTGTGATTAGGTGGCTCAATTTGTTTTCAACTTCAGTAAATCTATGTTTCATAATGCATCTAAGATGACTATCATATTGCAAACTATTATTTAACTTGAAAAGTGAAGAGATTTTCTTAACAGCACTTGAAATTTCCAGCACAGTGATAACCATTAATTATGTTCAACAGGCAGTATAATAATCAAGAAGTAAATTATTTAATGATACAAATGTGGGGATTAAGTTGCATCTAGCCTGGGTCTCAATATCTAATGTTTCAAAATGATACCATTATCTCTGGAAGTTCAGTAATGTCAATAGGTAATCAATAATAAGGTCCAATGTTTACAAATGAACTCCTTCAACTTTGTAAACTAGTGACTCAATCATAGATGGCTGAACTGTCTCACTGGCCATACAAATGATGTACCAAACTATATTTGGAAACACAATATGTGCTACACCATGTAACTCAATTTCAAATGTTTATCTGGATTATAAACCATATTAACAATTAAAAGTTTTATAGTTTAGAACATTGGAAAATAATTCCATGCACACAGTACCAAAATCACAGTGAAGTTACGGCGTGATATGTATATCAATTTCAAATGTTTATCTGGATTATAAACCATATTAACAATTAAAAGTTTTACAGTTTAGAACATTGGAAACTAATTCCATGCATACAGTACCAAAAGCACAGTGAAGTTACAGCGTGATATGTATATAGTGTCCTGTAAAAAGTAACTGAAGGATTACTGAGTGATCTTGACAATATAGACATAATCATTTATTTGCCGATACATTAGCCAAAATAAAATTCCATGAAAAAGTATTACAGAAATAAACTAAAACTGGACATACAAAAATACTTAATTGCAATGTGCACTTAAGATGAAATTCTGCAACACTCATGACCACAGTAAATGACCAGTCTTACATTACACTAAATGACATAAATAAATCTGTAAGAGTTGAGAGTACCTATTTGTTTCTGTTCTGATATTAGTTTTGAATCGGTAGAAACATGCATATGTAAGTCACAAGAACAAACGACAAGTAACAATAAGGATATGGAAAACACCCTGAGAATTTATCAGCAATGTCAGATTAGGACATTTGTATGTTTACATCAATAGTCATGCCTTAGGAGACAACTTCTGCAATTATATGGCAAATATCAGACTATTTCAAGAAGATAAAAGTAATAAATTTGCAACTGTGTGATGATACATCGGAACTGTTTCAGGCGACACACTCATTGCATGAATTATCCCCAAGCACATTCCAGATGTTATCATCATTTGCGTTACAACTCTTTAAAAAACCAAAAAACCGGACACAAATTCGCCTCTTGTGTCAACCTCTTCATCTCAGAGTACCATTTACACCAGGTTCTCAATTATTTGCTGCATGTATTTGTGTTAAATAACCAGTTAATAGTAGTAAGTCAAATGTGAAGTGTGTGGACACAAATATAATTATGGAAAGAATCTCAGGCAGCATGTTAGCAAAGCCCATCAACAGCAGCTGCCTGTCACCACAGAAGAGCCTGACACTTCTTACCACTGCCATGTGTGTAACAAGAATTTTTCTAGTAAAAGCAATTTTTATGGTCATCACAGAATATCAATGGTTTGTGGAAACAGGCATTGTTCTTTCAACATCATAGATGGTATAGAGTAGTTCTAAATGGGATTGGATAGATCATTTACAAACGGCTCATGAAATCAACTTGAATTCCTAAAATCTGCAATTCTTAATTGAAAAATAATTTTTACAATGGAAAGAAGAACCTGAAAATATAACACATTCAAAGTTTGTTAAAATTAATGGTCTACTAGCTCTACATATTTTTACAGTTGCCCTCAGTCAGGAAACTTTATCTCCAAATGTAAAGGCACAAGACATCTTGAATTGACAGGCACCAACAAAATGAATGGTAAATGCCCTGCAGAGATGTACGCAGCTGTACACGAAGGTAGAATGTACCAACTGCATTTTGTGTTGATCCACACTCGGTTTAAGCAAGAGTTAAGCCACCTGCCACTGAGCTAAGACAACAGAAAACCTAAGCTATATATATTGCAATAGGAATTCCATTTGAGAAAGCCCTACACAATGTTCAAGCAAGTTTGCAAGATTGAGACATGGACAGAATGCATCTCACAACCGAGCAGGTCTTATGTAGCATTGCAACACGACCTGTCCTCCTAATCAGTCAGGCATCAAAATGATATAATCAGTGTCGATGGTTGGGTAAAAGAAATAAACGAAAGTGAGAATGTGTGTTCCATTTTAAAAACAACAAGGACTAACCTGAAAATATCAAGAACTGAGGAATGGAGACTTCATGCTAGTGATAATTACAAATGCATAATGTGCAATGTTATCAAATGTTCGTGGAACCCATGGGCTTAATGGGTATGACTTTGAAGTTAGCACTCTATTATTACATAATGATCTCAGGCAAGTTTTTCTATGTGCTTTCCTAATTTCGAATAGGAACTATGTGAAATCACAGGTTTGACCGATTAGCCCCAATGCATTCATGCCTAATTTGACAGACTCTTATAGTGTCACATGGACACAACAAAGAAGCTCCTACAATGACAGTTAATCATACCAGGCATGTGGACAGAGCATAGAAAACTAATATAAGAGGAAAATTACAGATCTGGATAAAAGAAATGAGGCGTACCAGCTCATTTAATCACTGCTGATACTGAGAAATGTTAAGTATGTTTCAAGAATCACTGCAAAAATCACTGCAGAAACTAGGTAGTGACCCTGACACATCGGAATTCCCTTTATACTTCAATATTCACTATGAGAGAAACGTGAAGTGTTGGGCCTATAGTCACAGAATGTATGCTGATCTCAAGACCAATATGCATGTAGAGAGATTGCGTAGGATGTTAGAGGAAAAACATGGCAATGGAAGGCAGACAAAATGATGTCAGTAGTTGTAGCCAAGATGTTTGACTGGCTTATAGCGAAGATAAGGACATTTGCTTAAGCACAAAGCTAGTTTCTTAAGTACAATGATCTCATTACTAAGATAAATGGTGTTGGGAAGTAGCATCCTCAAATTCTTCTAAGGTGTACATTGTTAAATATAACAGAGCCAACTGTGAGTCTACACTAACGTTCACAGAATGCGAAGTGTGCATCCATAGATAGTATTGTACATGTGTGGATTGCAGTACTAGATTTAACATGTGTAAGCACATTCAGACTTTTTCCCTAGGTGACAGTGTGGTTGAAAATCCGCTGGAAATTCCAGAAGTATCAAATTTATTGGTTACCAATGTTAATACAGACAGTGTAGTAAATGAGAGAGAAGCAATTTTAGCCAAAGTGAACAGAAAATCTATTTCTAGAGCGATGGACTCGTCTTTAGATGGGAAACAGAAGCTGATTTCATTGTTTCCCAATCTTGTCAGTGGAATGCCAGAGTGAACCACTGTTAGCCTAAAAAGCTGCGTTATCCTTTATGGCAAATGTAGGATATGTTCGAGATCGAAACAGTTACTTCAGAGAAACAGACAGGGACGAAAAAAGAAAACTAATACCACAGAGGAGTCTCTTTACTACAAATAAGACAATAGTATGTAATATTTCTCTCGCTGTTGCTACTGCTGAAGAACTCTTGTTCTAGAAGACTGGTCCTGCAAATAAGATTCGCATGAGATTAGATATTAGATTGCATTAGAGATTAGAGTAGATTAATACTTGTTCCACAGATCGTGAAAACGACACTTGGTAATCATGTGAAATGTGTCAGTTCAACAAAAGGTTTCCTTAAATTACATTTTGTGTTGTTATCGAGGAAATTATTGAATTTTTATAAAATCACTGTAATCTGGTGTATTACTATGAATTACTGTTACTTACTTGGTGTGTTAACCGAGAGGACGATAACATTCGAGTCCCTAATTCCACATAGTGCAGGTGCCTGGACCTTCATACTATTGAATCAGCCTGACGAGGCCGAGTGGTTTTCAGGCCTAGGATCAGATACAACAGCTTCCCTCAAGTCTGCTGCTGAGGCATTTCTTAAGGGCAGAGTGGAATGTAATACTGAACTTCAAATTATGGAGACATCTCAGGTCTTTCCCATTTACTTTCAGAGCAGCACACTCTGGACTGAAAATAAAGATTTAGTTAGAATGCAGATATGCCACTTTGTACCAAATAACAACAATATGCATAATGATTAATGTCATACTGGATTGAAATCGAGTATCAAAAATATTTATGTTCTACCCAATTAACTGAAATATCATAACATACCTGATGTGTTTTTCACCAGGCTTGATGAAGCTGAGTGGACCCTTATCTCAACCTCTGGAGTGAAGGAATCCCATGGTCCTTTCCACTCTCCCTACTGCAGCCAGGTAAGGCTGAGTGGATCCCTGATATGCTGCTCACTCTGCTTCAAGGGATGGAGTGTATTCTTGCCCCGAGCTGCTAATGTTGCAAGCTGGGACCCTTCCCATTCTGCCATTGAGGGAGCATAAGCTGGACTGTAAGTAAAGTTGAAATCAGAATGTAACCACACTACACTGCTACTGAGTAGCAATATTCTAACTATAATCTAATCTGTAATTTTAGTGAACAGAAGGTCATTAGAGTAGTACCACAGACATTCGGTAAGATGACTACAATCAAATGGTCGGCAGCTCGTGGTCTCGCGGTCGTGTTCTCGCTTCCCGAGCACAGGGTCCCAGGTTCGATTCCCGGCGGGGTTAGGGATTTTCACATGCTTTGCGATGAGTGGGTGTTTGTGTTGTCCTTATAATTTCATCATCATTCAAGAAAGTGGCAAGATTGGACTGAGCAAATTTGTACAGGCGCTGATAACCGTGCAGTTGAGCGAGCCACAAACCAAACATCATCGTCATCATCCAGTCAAGTGTTACCTGTGCTGTGCTGCACTTTTGGTATGACATCACCATATTGCACAGCAACAATGTGGTTAATTTCCAGCCCTGTAAATAAATTTTATTTTGTAATGCAGACACAGTAAAATAGAATATAAAAGGTATCAATGTGTGTACATAAATTCATAATTTCATTATACTCAGATAATGTTATCTCCAATAAATTTACTTTATACACACCTAATGCACCCTGTTGGACTCCTGGCTGCCATAACATAATGCATGGTTGCTCGACAGCATTGAACTGGTTGTGGGTGTCAACCCCTGCAAATAAATTTCGTATTACAATTCAGACAAAATTGACACTGAAAGGTGGCACACACTGTACTGCTAGTAACTTTTAAATCAGAATCGTAACACGCTGCATTGCTTCTGAACAGCGACATTCTCAATATTACTTAATCTTACATCTTTAGTTGATAAAGGGCACTAGTGCAGTATGAGACATATTTGGAAATGATGGGCTCCATCAAATAGTACCAGTTTTGCTTTGCTGCACATTTGGTAAGGCATGACCACACTGCACGACAACAATGTGGTTCATGTCGATCTCTGTAAATTAATTACATATAATGAGGCGTGTTTTTTTAAGTAAGTACCGCTTTGAAATTAAAAAAAGTCGTGCTAAGATATCTCAACAATTTTATTTTTACATGAAAGCCAGTACCTTAATCTACTTTTCTACATAATTTCCGTCAATCTTGAGGCACATGTCATAACGTTGTACCAGTTTTTGAATACCCTCCTCATAGAAGTCTGCCGCCTGACTTGTTAACCTCTGTATCACTACTGTTTCGACTTCGTCACCCCCCAGGTGTTTCTTCAAGTGCAGGAACAGATGGTAGTCACTGGGTACAAGATCGGGGCTGTACGATGGATGATGTAGAGTTTCCGATCGAAAAGATGTGTTGATATCTTTGATCTGATTCGCCACATGCGGAAGGGCATTGTCTTGCAGCAAAACGATGCCCTTGCTCAACTTGCCACGTCTTTTGTTCTGAATTGAACGGCGCAGATTGTGCAATGTCTTACAGTAAGCTGCTGCACTGATTGTCTCATTACGAGGCAGAAATTGCACAAGCAACACTCCTTTTCTCCCCCAAAAAACTGTGCACATGATTTTCTGGGCAGAAAATGTTTGCTTAAACTTCACTTTTCTGGGTGAATCTGAATGCCGCCATTCCATGGACTGTTGCTTTGATTCTGGTGTAACATAGGCCATCTATGTTTCATCACCTGTAACAATCTGTCTTAAGAAATCATCATCGTCGTTGTGGTTCCGCTCAAGTAAAGTCAGTGCACTGTCTAAACGTTTGGTTTTGTGCACATCCGTCATCATTTTCGGCACCCAACGTGCGCACAATTCTCGGTAATTCAAGTTCTCGGTTACAGTGCCATACAAAACACTACGAGAAACAGGAAAGTCATCCCACAAGGAGGAAATCGTAAAGCGTCTATTTTCTCTCACCTCACTGTCCACTTCATGCACCAAACTTTCATTAATGACCGAAGGCGCCCACTCCGTTGTTCATCATCCACATTTGTGCGGCCATCTTTAAATGCTCTCACCACTTTCTTACCATTCCATCACTCATAATGTTTTCTCCGTAAACTGCACAGATCTCACTATGAATATCGATCGCTTTTAGGTCTTTAGCACTAACAAATCTTATAACAGCCTGTACTTCACAGTCGGCGGGATTCACCATTATCGAAGGCATCTTTAACACTCAGTACACAACGTAAACAAGGAAGAATAAGACTGTAATGGCATCAGCACGTAGACAACAGATGTAGGTACCCAGTGCGCATGCGCAGAACGCCGACCGCAGCGCTGCGGCCGCAGTGGGGCAAAACGGTACTTACTTAAAAAACACGTCTCGTATAATGCAGACACAGTAAAATAAAATATAAAGCTTTTAATGTACATACGTAAATTCAGAATTTCATTATACTCAAATAATGTTACATTCATTAGATTTACTTTCTAGATACGTGATGCACCATGCTGAACAGCTGACTGCCGTAATGTACTGCATGGTTGCTCCACAACATGGAACGGATTGTGGGTGTCAAGCCCAGCAAACAAATTTCATATTACAATTCAGGCAGTATTGGTTGGTATTAAAAGGTGGCCTGCACTGTACTGCAATGACTTTTAAATCAGAGTGAAAACACACCACGTACCTACTGAACAACAAAATCTAAGTGTAACTTAATCTGACATATTTAGTTTATACGAGGATATTGGAGCAGTATCACACACATCTGGACCGATGGGTCCCATCAAGTGTTACCTGTTGTACTGTGCTGTACATTTGGCATGTCATGACTATGTTCCACAGGGATATCATGACTCGTGTCGAGCTCTGCAATTAAATTTCATATTATAATTCAAGCAGAACTGACGGGTACTGAACAGCAATTTGTATATTAACGATGAATTACATTTTACTCTGTTGAGGTTCAACACATAACCATATCTCCTCAATAAGTTGAAAATTGATACATCACCTCATCCAGAAGTGATCTTAATATTTCACGGCTTTCTTCAGCATGAGGAACAGAAAGAGAAATGTTACATGTTTTCTTCGAGGTAGAAAACAGCAACCTCTGTGGTGTAAGTTTTTTTTTCTGGATCCTAACTGTTTCTCCGAAGTAACTATTTCGGGCTCCAACAGCTCCTACATTTACCTTTAAAGATAACACAGTTTTTTGGCTAACTGCTGTTCACACTCTGTCATTCCACTGACAATATCGGAAAACACTGAAATAAGCTTCTTTTTCCCCTCTAACAATGATTTCGGTGTTTCTGAAATGGATTTTCTGCTTACTTCGTCTAATATTGCCTTTCTCTCACTGCTAGCATCAACATCTTTAGCAATGCACACCTTTGAGGACTTTGTTCATGGTACTTCCTAGTTTTGTTCCACACTTCACACTGATAAGACGCTGCAGGCACTTTGGTGGTAACAGGCTGTTGATAGTTTTTGTAAACATACTGTGTACTGTGTCAAATTTGATGTGCATTAAAAGACGTTGTTCGCCTACACATATGTGCCAAGTCACGTGAGATATAGAGAAGAAATACAAAGGACTGTAATGTAGTCATATTGTAATTTTGCCTAAGCATTTTTGTATATATGTTGTAGACATGCAGATCGCCAAACGGCTGCAAAACCCATAAACGTTGCAGCAAAGGGGAGACTGGGCAGCGGTGATGGCAGAGTACGCAGACAGTCCACCATCGCAGATCTATTTTCTACAATGTGAATATTATTGTGAAGTCAAAAAATCGTTGCATATCGTCTGTGTGTTTTGACACTGTCAGACAGGTAGTTGAGTCCCCGTTTTGCCATAGAACGCACCAGATCGTCCGACGAGAGATATTATTGGTAACAGTTTGCCCGGATCAATAATTCTAACTGCTGAGAGGGGTCACGGTCAGCTCGTTCCGAAATTTGTGAGGTTTAGGAAATTTAGTAGTGTTCCTAACCGTCAGGTTCCGCATGTAGAATTTGATTAATTAAGCTGCGAATGCAATTACGTCGCTTAGTGAGATCGCCTATTTGAGCGAGGAACTGGTGCAGTAAGACGTGTATTTGTGAGGCTGGATAATTTCAGTGAAAGTTAGTTTATTTGGACTTTGGGGGTCTTACAGCTCCGTGAATGGGTGTTAGCGAAACTGCTGGCTGACTCTGAGATGATTGAGTTAGTGTATTTGGTGGTTGTAGAATTATTATGGTTTCCGAGTGGGGGTCTCTATGTAACTTGTATTTTGTTTGAGAGTCGCTAGTGATTCAAAAACATGGAACTGTGTCTTATTTTGCCTGCTGCTCGCAGCGTGTTACATGAAGTTTGTGATCTACACTAACACGTCAGGAAAAGGAACTGACAGTCAGAAAAGAGGGAACCACATTACGAGGCACTGTGTAACCATTTTAAGACTACTGGAAAGATGCGTGACGAGTGACTTTCGTAATTTGTTCGAATTAGTGGGACTACCTATTGTCAACATCTGAAGTGGTTGTGTCTTGAATTAACATTCCATTGAAGTATTTAAAGTGGCTGTGACACGTAGGTTTTTCCTTTTTTTTTCTTTTCTTTATCTCGTTCGAGTGGACATAGTTTTCCTGTCACTAGATCATACGTATATTCAGAAAGTGTATTGGGAATTGAATTTTACCAATAAATTATAAAAGAAGTGAGCCGATACTGGCTAAAGAGAGATAAACATAAAAGTTTGCCTCCTGATGTCATTGTGTGAGTGGAGCAGTTTCTGATTGAGGTGTGCATATGAGAAAGTGTTTGCGAATGAGTCTGACGTAAAATAGTATTTTGAACCAAAGATATTTGTTATGCTTTGTGTTACGTCATGTGAACTCGCGTTAAATAAAAAAGAGAAAACCTTGAAATTTATTAGAAGAAGTCATATTTAACAGAAAGAAACTCAGAAGCGGAGATAAAAAAGTGGAATAAAATTATCGGTAATGTTTCAGTAATATAATTTCCACACCAAAACCGCTATTTATGTAGTAGTAGCATCTGTATGTGAAAGTTTATTTTATCTTCGAGTTAAGAAAGGAAAAGACCTATTTTTATGATAAACAACAAGAGTAAAGGAGTAACTACATGCAAAAGGGATTACAGCAATTTAATTTAAATTATTTTAACAAGGGTGTCCATATATTCGCTGTTAGTAATAGTATACGAGAAGAAACCGACGATACCTTAACATTTTTCTGAATGTATTAAACTGAATTACGTCGTATTAACGTAGTGTGAAGGTACAACTTTACATTAATTATGGTAGTTTTCTATTGAGAGTAGCTACAGGAGTTAAAAGAGTTTTTGAGCGTCTTTGCAAAATAATAGAACTGCCATAAAAAAAGTAGTTTTGATAGTACGTTACATAACTGAAGCCGTTACGTATACATTGTGAGTAGGTTTGAAAGTGATAATACTGTTACCTTGTGTTTACACATAAATCATGTGTGTTAGCTGGTGTTATTCACTCTTCCAGTCATTTCCGATCGCAAGAGTCTACACAAGTTCGCAAAAATAGTATCTCATCTCAGTTGAACTAATCTCAGAACGGTTGACTTTTGCTACGTACTGGACACTGTGAAAGTGGTTAGACTGGACTGTGCATCGCGTATAAAAATTATTTTAATTTTGCTAGGTACATGTGTGTCAAATAATAGCGCGACGCGTGTAGTTCATGTAATGCGCTTACGTAGTGTTATTGCGAAATCTATTCTAACTAGTGAGGTAACATTCGACACAGGGCAGACGACATCAACACGTACCCAGTTTAACTTTCCGTGATTATACTCCAGCCCACACACTTCGCGCTTAAAAGCACTCATTTTCGCAACACACAACGCTACACTTTAAGCACAATCGGTCAAAAACGAACGACTGGCAAAATGAAAGTACCACGTGCACTCCTTCGCACTCACAAAGCAACCACTGCGAATAAAGAAAGCACTACGAAGAGTCCCATGCGGACTCCGAAGCGCAGGAGAACTAGTGCAGCTACTATAGCCTTTCTCCGGTGGTGAGCGAGGCTGTAGGGTCTGGGGTGAGCCCTGTGGGTGGAACAGAGTGGTCAAGCCTTAGCGGGCTGAGTCGCGCAGGTGGAAGACTTTGCTGAAGGGGGGGGGGGGGGGAGGGGGGAGGGAGGGGGGAGTGAGGGGGGCTTCTCGCTGGCATCTTCACAGGCCTTAACGTTTGCTTGCTAGTTGACCGTTTCAGCAAGTCACGTACAGGGACAACGAGCGCATCGCCGGAAACGGGTAACCCCAGAGCTGGGAATTTGCACGACTGATAGTCACGTTGGCTCTGTGCAGAATACGATCCAGGAAATAGCGGAGTGTCAAGCACTCTTAAAATGGCCAATTCACAGCTCTTTGAGATTCGAAGACAACTCAGTAAGATATTGGCGAATATCTGAATATACCTGCGATTCGGAAACGTGAGGCAAATCCAATGATAAAATAATACGTCAGTATCTTCAAAACTACATGAGCCAATATTTCACAGTGAATAAACATTTTCATGATGAACTGCTGAATTAACAATTTTTGATAGTTTCATGCAATTTCAACAAACAGTTTCTCAGATGATAGCAACGCACTGTAACTGTCGTCCCTGAAAGCTACGTATCTGTATCTATTTTATTTACATTTATTTCATTATGCAAATATTTGCCAGGGTATCGTTTTTACACAGCTCATTTACATAGCAGATGAATGCAGCATAAATACCACATATTTTGTCAAATTGCTGTTTTTATTTAATGGATAGTTTACCATTTTGCCAGAAACTCTACTGAAATGTTGATTGTGAGTGCTATTAGAAAACTCTACTAATTTAAAAGTCGTCACTCGCATCTTTTAGAGTACACCACCTTTGTAAAATAATCCTAAAACACACTTCTGACAAGCAGGCTTAAATAACTGTGTGAACTATATTTACCGACAATTCGTTGTCACTTGACTTTACCGCACTTGAATAAGAATACTGGCTTATATATTTATGAACCGAGTTTGCTTATATTTATGGTAAATGGTCTGAATGTAACCGGATTTTTATAGTATTTGTTTTACTTAAATAGAGTTATAGTATATTAGTTTAGTGCGGGATAGTGGTTAAGTGAGTCAGATCATGTCTGTAGAGCTTGACAACGACTTACTGTTTTTTGTGGGGAAGTCCATCAGCCAGTGAGCGTTGAATAGAAGAGGTACACTGGGAGTCGGTCTAAGGCGCTGCAATCATGGACTGTGCTGCTGGTCCCGGCGGAGGTTCGAGTCCTCCCTCGGGCATGGGTGTGTGTTGTGTGTTTGTCCTTAGGTTAATTTAGGGACTGATGACCTTAGCAGTTAAGTCCCATAAGATTTCACACACATTTGAACATTTTTTGATACTGGGAGTTTACGAGCGAAGAGCTGAAGGGCGCTAATCTGGACACTTTGTGACGAGTGTGAGTAGAAGGCAGACGTGGTTACGGTAACGTGCGTGAGTCACTCGTATACGTGATTGATTCTGGTCGGTGAACGGCGGCTACAGTAACTTTTGAGGGGACTTAGTGTTTTGACAGGTCTGACTATACGCCAGCATAGGACTCTAAGTATATTCGCATGACTTACGGAACTGAGAATAGACAGCGTATAAGTGACTACTCTTTGCGTCACACTTGTTAATTTGTAAATCATCAAGTTAAACTCTGAACTATTTCGACCGGGTGAATGTTTAGTGTACTGCAAACACGAAATTGACTTAGTTATCGCGAGAATTTGATGACTATTTAGTTAGAGGATTTTGCTACCACTGTCGTTACTGCATTTGATAAGGATATTTTCTGTCTGTGTTTTGACTGGATACCGTAGGACCACTACCCGTTTATTTGCGATGTCCTTTCCTCATTAACCATTATTCAATATATTTCAGTGTCATCTTCATCAGTTATGGACGTTTGTTAAATTATTCGTCTACATTTTATTTTATATTTATGTGTATTTTATTAACTCGCAGTTCTAGCTATAGCATAGACTGTTTGACTGCTAGATTACAGTTACAGATTGTTATTTGCAGCGAATTCTCTGCGGGGCGTGAAAGCGTCGGCTCGACCCTATGACTACGTCGAGCTATTCGTTATAACAGAGCCATGCATAGCTCATGTACAGTCATGCTCAAAAGTATCCGAACGGCCTGAATTGCATTTCCCCTGATTCGCATGCAACCCACATAACGCAGCTGTCTAGCAGGTCCTCTAATCGCTCCTTGGTACAGTCATTTGACTATTGAAAATGGTTCCAACAAGTCACCACTAGAAAACTCTGCTCTGTATCACAATCACTCAAGATGTAAAGTAATACCACAATTCTACAAATATCAGGGAACACCTTATCAAAGATAAGGCTGTCTTTAAAGCTTGTAAGCTCACATTTATTGCAATAAATGACATACGTGAAATGTTATCACTCTCATTATTACGACAGATAGGCAACGCACGTAGTAAGTTCGTCGTATTCATGATTTCTTCTTCAAAGTAACATACCGTACTTGTTATTTGACACAAAATGACATTAAAAATTTGCGTTATTCACTAGCACCTAGTTGAGAATATGTACAAACTTCAAATAACACGACGAACCGCCTCGTTCTGCATATGGACCCAGGTCATACAGATTAAGATTTCGAGACTGACGGAAACTAACAGTCCTTCCTGACTAGACATACAGAGAGTGATATACCTCGATTTTAGACAGTATCAGTTAGCAAATATCAACTTTAAATTACATAACGTAAATATTTTTAACGGGCGCGAATTCCTACCCAGCATCTATTGTCCCTGTTAACGAACTACGAGAGATGTTAAATACTGCTTCTTTACAAGTAACATACTTGAAATCCCGTGAGGCAAAGCTTTGTGTTGGACAGGGATTCGAACCCAGAACCTAACAGGATTGTTATCAAAGCACAATCAACTGTGACACATCGGATTTACTCGGCAGTAGCTAGATGTTTAAACTGAAGTAACGAGGCGGAACATTAATTTTTTCCTTCCCAGGACACCAACCCGGCACCTATCGCTGTTATATTCTAGAGAAAAAGGACGTTAAATATGGGTTTGTTACACCAGCAGCGACATGTGAGCATGTTTGAACTAGAAATAATATGACGAAGGGTTCAGTGCTGACTGGGAATCGAACCCCACACATATCGTTGTTGACTGCACACAGAGAGACGTCAGCTACCGAATTTATCTCCGCCAACAGCTAGGAATAACATCCTTGAACTTACAGTGATCTCTCAAATAGTTCTGTGTCTCACTGGGAGCCAAAAACGTCAGATATCGTTAGTGCTGACAACGAATGAAAATGCATTAAAAATCAAAATTATTGTCCACCAGCAGATAGGTGTTCTCATGCTAGAGCTTGAAAATACATAATGAGAACTTTGGTACCGGTTCAGGATTCGAATCCCCTTCACGCGGTATACATGGAGATGTTGAGGTATCTGCAGTTTTGAACAAACAACAGATAGTAGTCGAGCTGTATTGTCACGAAGGAATCAAATTCCGCGTTAAGGGTGGTCTGAGTTGCATTCCAAGTTCAGAACCAATTTTATCGACATACTGAAGCTCAAATAAAAGATGAAATAAGTGTCCTGTGACCCTACATAGCGTCTGTTTCGTCACTAGAAATAAATAAATAGTATAAGAAAGATTACTGGTGATAGAGTTCCCACATTTCGCCACTCCTGACTTTATTGTGGTTCAACCCAATGTCTACTTGGTAGAGAAGGAATATCATGCTTTATGTGAATTTCAGACCACAATGCCATTATACCTTCTTCACTTGGCGTAGTCAGAAGAGAATAGAATCTGTCTCTCCCCATTAAAAAGCATCGGCAGAAGTTGGAATCGAACCCAAACCACTATCATAGGGACCTATCATCAGTCCAACAGACACCAAACTCTGTTCTCAGAGGCTCATTTTTCTATCATAATACCGTTGTGGCACACTCGATGAGAATTCTGACACACTGGCTCTCTGTAGTGGGTTGCAGAATGTTCAGTACATTCATTTACTTGGTTGACCGAATCGCTATGAACTAGCTGCCTCGGCTACCCAGTGCATACATTCGACTCTATTTTGTAATCAGCGAAATAAAATCATGTAACTGCCACCTACGCAGAGCTGCCAACAGTGTAGGATGCAAAATTTAAATAGGAAGTGTTCCTTTCCATTTGAGCTACTCTATTGCGCTATCTGTTTGTTGAAAACGTCATACAGTGCAGAAGAAAACCTGTAACTGTCTGTTTCACAGAAGTCTAGATCCGACCATATGCTTTATCTCACAGCACTGTGGACTGCGGAAGTTCTGGAAGAACTGCTGTTGACTTCTGGACCTGCAATGGGTATATGACAGCTAGTAGTGCAACGGTAAGCGTCACGCACTGTAGATAAGACTTGGCGAGTTCTGTTCTATTTGCTGCTACATTTTTTAAAACGCAATTCTGCTGTCTGCTGAAGTTATCAATTTAATGGAGCTTAGAACATAATTCCCTTCACTTCTCAACCCAAAATAGCCGCAGGTGGGAAAAGGGCTAACTTCTGCGACATTTTGTTGTTTTCAGGTTTAATAGACAGCCAGGCAGCAGATGCGTCTCGAAGCTTTTGTATTACGTATGGGGAGAGCGCATCGTGCCAAAATAGTCAGAAAAGTATTTTCTACAATAGCAGTCGTCTGGTAGTGGCATTTTATTCTTCATCAAACCTTGTTTGACAGCTTTAACTCAGAACAAGTTTTCTACATGCATGTTATCAATAAACTGCATGTGCATTGTCAGACTGTTATAGATAACATCAGAGAAGTCGCATATATCGTTGATGATTAATTTCTCTCTCAGGTTTCGTATTGTTTTAACAACACTAAAAGAAACCTTACGAAAATTGTGCACTGTATTATAAGAAATGAAATAAAACTACCCACGATAACCTTATGACGAAAGTCTGTTTTAATAAAACTGAGTATCTGTACACAAGTGTTCCTCTATCGGCACGAATTAGTAAAATACTGCTCACTTACATTTCACTTGGGTTTGAGTTTAATTGGTATACTGTGTCATACTCAACAGGTATGCAAATGTGGCATTTCATAAATAAAGTTATGTATTCCTAGAAACCCAACATTTGCTTGTCAGCAGCGGAAGAGGCCTTACCTGTTGTGCAGCATTGTAAGTTTTTCAACATTGCACTATAACCTGAAAGCATTTTCTTGCGATTTCCTTATCTATGTTTGATCTGATTGCTTGTGGCTCTTTCAGAGAAGGGATAAAAACGTTGTAGTCTTCGAGAATTGAACTGCGAACCATAACAAACGCTTTTTCACGGGCCAGCACGTTCACACAGAGCTAGTGAAGAGGTAAGTGTTGTGCCTTGCTCTTACGAGGCCAATAGTACCTAGAACTCGAAAACCGCTTTTTAAAGGACGAGATTAGTTGCGATTTCCACGTGCAACGACTTTCCTGGACTGAAAACTGTAGATTTACAATCTTTTGTTACACCTCAAGCGATAATAACTCAGATTATTTAATGGAAATGACACGAGAAATCAAGTGAAATTTGAGGCTAAATTCCGTTCACACCAGGAAGTAACTCGTCGATCACAGAGTTGCCTAACATACCTTGCCTTGTTGCCAAATCTCACTTACAGAACAGGTAGGAAGAAGACGAACCGATGTGATCCTACAGCGGGCTGGGATGTGACCATAGCTGGCGTCTCAAAGACGCAGCTGCTACGGCCTGGAATACGTAATGCGTCTGACTCGCATTTCTGTAACTAGGTTTAGGGACTGGAGCGTAGTTACTAATAATACTGAGTATTATGACTGCAAACTAAGCGTCATAAATCAGTAACTCTCATAGTTGTTTTCATATTTATTTCGTAACTGTACTCAAAACTAAGAAACTCATTCACTGACGTTTTCGTGCCTCGCCGATAGCAGAAAACACCAAACAAATAAAAAAAAAAAAAGAATGTGTGCGTGTGTGTTTGTGTGTGTGAGATAGAGAGGAGAGGGAGAGAGAGAGATGAAAGTAAAAAAGAATGAGAAAGAGGGCAAAGGATTGTTGTAAAAAAATTGTATACTGTTATGTAACGATATCTTTCATTAAAATGACACGTTCCACATCATTACGAAATGTTGTATTGATGATCTATGAAACAAGTATTAACTTAATCTAATCTAATCTAACCGTATTATATCGCTGACTAGCCGTGAAGAGTCATGAATTACCGAAATTTTCGCCAATATCAGTAAAAAACTTGGAGATAAAAGACGACAGTTTATGCAATAAACCGGGACTCCTATCAAGACCCTTTCATCCCTGTTAACTAACCACGAAAGATGTCTGATATACCTCCATTCAGAAGCAACAAAGTGTGTCTGCATTTAAAGATGAAGTGCATGATCTGAAGTTCTGTGACGGAGATACGAACGCAACACGTAATCGGATTCTTAATTAAGTAAAATCAAATGTTACGTATCGGTTTTTCTTACCAGCTGCTAGGTGTTTGAATCTAAAATAAGGATACAAATTTTTGTGCCTGAGCGACAATAGAACCACACTCCTGTCGTTCTTTTTTTTCGTCCACGAATATAGCTTAAGTATCAATTGCTTACTCACCAACAGCAAGATGTGTGCGTGTTTGACCTGAAATTGTTGGCAACACATGAACAGACATTAAAAATGCACGTTAATGAACACTAACAGGCCGGTGTGCACGTGACAGGGCTTGAAATGAAATTATGAATATTTTTGTACTGGATCAGGATTCGGACATACTTACTTTTAGAGGAGATTGAAGTCTTGGAAAAAGGAGCGAAATAATTGAACTATACTGTTCCGAGAGATTCAGATCCTCGAAAGAGGAGATACGAATTCGAATCACAGTCCAGCAGGAGTGTGCTGTAACGGATGATGCGCTCAGCTTACAAAATTATCACGGTGGAAAGAATGCGAGTCTGTTAAATAGTTAAGTAAAAGCAAGCTTCTGTCATGGAGATTATGCTATTCTAATGTCAGCAGGGTGTAAAGACTTTTCTAGACATCATTCCATCGATGAAGCCATTTTGAAATTTTCACTATTTAAGGAAATTTCTTAGTTCGAGAAAATCCACTGTGAAGTGTGAAGTTACCAGATAATTCGATTATTACCGTCATTATTGCTATCATTTTCTTCATACCGCTGCTGGAACACACGTGCTTGAAGATCATTTAAGGCCTTTTGGTCATTACAGAAGTAGTTGCCCAAGAGCAGGTTCTTGTCTACGGAATCTTTTTCATGTTAATAACAAACATCAGCAATTACTCGTAGCTTACACTAAAACTAAAGTAATATATGAAGACGTTACTTGATAACAAAAACGCACTGCCTTTCTTCATTTACATGCGCCTAGAAATGGCTGTCGAATACTACCAAACCAAAAGCCAAGGGATCTTACTGCCTTGTGATATACGTTGCTGTCAGTTCTTCCATATGATTTGGTCGACGTGACTTGTTTCAAGTTGTGTCTGACAGAGAATGTTTTAGAAAATCAATTGTTTTCCTTTGCAATAAACATACAGTTTTTCATTCTAATCTACCTAAGTTCAAAAGTTTCGTAATATTAGTTCAAATTTAATATTCGCTTCTGTAATGTAGGAAAGTATTTCACAGTTGCAAAATCCGCATCCGAATCATCGTCCTTTCACTTAAGTCGCTGACCAAAAATTATAGCTCAGAGTGACACCAGTTTAAGTAACCTAATGTAGCGAAGACTGTTTGCCAGTGCTCTTTCTCACCGGAAAACATGCAATTCACTAATTGGGCTCCATAAGTACACTATAACAGTAATTTCTGTGTGTATGCAATGCATATGGATTGTAGAATTTAGTGGTGCACTCTCTTCCACTTCTATAAACAATATGCCTGACCTAAACAGGCCCTTTATCATTACAGGCCCTGGGCGATGCAACATCATACTGACAACAGTAATGTGCTTGTACTGACAACCTCACTGTTCGTTTTACCTGATTTTGTGATCATTTAAATAAGACAACATGACCTTCCAGTGGGAGACATTGCGTCCCCCTTTTCCTTCTGTGAAATTTGTCAGTAAGCTTTTTGCCTTCCAACCAGCGAAATGCGGCAGAGTAGGGCCGGTAAACGATTCACAAACCACTATTTAGTGTCGTTAAGACGATTTGTTTAAACATTGCCGTAGCGGAAGGAGTTTAGTTTCTTCTTATATCGTTTTATGCAGCAACGTTCACAGATATCTCAAATAGGAAAAGCTCTTTATCCAGGTACGAAGGTTGTAAAACAGACTTCCCACAGTTTGTGTCAGGTTGATCTTTTAGTCTCATAGCACTGCGTAAGTATTTTGTCTAAGAGCAGTTCTTACAGAACTTCCTCAGTCCACAGTGCTGTGAGATAAAGCATATGGCCGGATCTAGACTTCTGTGAGACAGACAGTTACAGCTTTTCCTCTTTTCTGCACGACGTTTTCAACAAACAGATAGCGCAATAGAGTAGCTCATATGGAAAGGAACACTTCCTATTTAAATTTTTCATCCTACACTGTTGGCAGTTCTGTGTAGGTGCAGTTACGTGATTTTATTTCGCTGATTACAAAATAGAGTCGAATGTATGCACTGGGTAGCCGAGGCAGCTAGTTCATGGCGATTCGGTCAACCAAGTAAATGAATCTACGGAACATGCTGCAACCCACTACAGAGAGCCAGTGTGCCAGAATTCTCATCGAGTGTACCGCAACGGTATTATGATAGAAAAATGAGCCGCTGAGAAGAGTGTTTGGTGGTCTGTTGGATTGATGAGAGATTCATATGATGGTGGTTTGGCTTCAATTCCAACTTCTGCCGAGGCTTTTTGATAGGAAGAGACAGATTCTATTCAGAATGGTTCAAATGGCTCTGAGCACTATGGGACTTAACATCTTAGGTCGTCAATCCCCTAGAACTTAGAACTTAGAACTACTTAAACCTAACTAACCTAAGGACATCACACACATCCATGCCTGAGGCAGGATTCGAACCTGCGACCGTAGCAGCCCCGCGGTTCCGGACTGCAGCGCTAGAACCGCACGGCCACCGCGGCCGGCACAAATTCTATTCTCTTCTGGCTACGCCACGTGAAGCAGGTATAATGGCATTGTGGTCTGAAATTCACATAAAACATGATATTCCACCAAGTAGACTTTAGGTTGAACCACAATAAAGTCAGGAGTGGCGAAATGTGGAACTCTATCTCCAGTAATCTTTCTTATACTATTTATTTATTTCTAGTGACGAAACAGACGCTATGTAGGGTCACAGGACACTTATTCCATCTTTTATTTGAGGTTCAGTATCTCGATAAAATTGGTTCTGAACTTGGAATGCAACTCAGACCACCCTTAACGCGGAATTTGATTCCTTCGTGACAATACAGCTCGACTACTATCTGTTGTTTGTTCAAAACTGCAGATTCCTCAACATCTCCATATATAGCGCGTGAAGGGGTTCGAATCCTTAACCGGTACTAAAGTTCTCATTATGTAATTTCAAGCTATAGCATGAGAATACCTATCTGCTGGTGTATAATAATTTTGATTTTTAATGCATTTTCATTCGTTGTCAGCACTAACGATATCTGACGTTTTTGACTCCCAGTGAGACACAGAACTATTTGAGAGATCACTGTAAGTTCAAGGATGTTATTCCGAGCTTCTGGTGGAGAAGAATTCGGTAGCTGACGTCTCTTTGTGTGCAGTCAATGACGATATGGTTCAAATGGCTCTGAGCACTATGGGACTTAACATCTATGGTCATCAGTCCCCTAGAACTTAGAACTACTTAAACCTAACTAACCTAAGGACAGCACACAACACCCAGCCATCACGAGGCAGAGAAAATCCCTGACCCCACCGGGAATCGAACCCGGGAAGCCGGGCGTGGGAAGCGAGAACGCTACCGCACGACCACGAGATGCGGGCATGACGATATGTGTGGGTTCGATTCCCAGTCAGCACTGAACTCTTCGTCATATTATTTCTAGTTCAAACATGCTCACGTGTCGCTGCTGGTGTAAAAAACCCATATTTAACGTTCGTTGCCGGGTTGGTGTCCTGGGAAGGAAAAAATTAATGTTTCGCCTCGTCATTTCAGTTAAAACATCTAGCTACTGCCGAGAAAATCCGATGTGTCACAGCTGATTGTGCTTTGATAACAATCCTATTAGGTTCTGCGTTCGAATCCCTGTCCAACACAAAGCTTTACCTCGTGGCATTTCAAGTAAGTTACTTGTGAAGAAGAAATATTTAACATCTCTCGTAGTTCGTTAACAGGGACAATAGATGCTGGGTAGTAATTCGCGTCCGTTAAAAATGTTGACGTTATGTAATTTAAAGTTGATATTTGCTAACTGATACTGTCTAAAATCGAGGTATATCACTCTCTGTACGCCTAGTCAGGAATGACTGTTAGTTTCCGTCAGTCACGAAATCTTAGTCTGCATGACCTGGGTTTGAATTCATAAACAGAACGAGGCGGTTCGTCGTGTCATTTGAAGTTCATACGTATTCTTAACTAGCTGCTAGTGAATAACGCAAATTTTTAATGTCATTTTGTGTTAAACAACAAGTATGGTATGTTACTTTGAAGAGGAAATCAATAATACGACGAACTCACTACGTGCATTACCTATCTGGAGTAATAATGAGAGTGGTAACATTTCACGTATTTCATTTATTGCAATAAATGTGAGCTTACAAGCCTTAAGGACAGTCTTATATGTGATAAGGTGTTCCCTGATATTTGTAGAATCGTGGTATTAGTTTATATCTTGAGTTACTGCGATACAGAGCAGAGTTTTCTAGTGGAGACTTGTTGGGACCGTTTTCAATAGTCAAATGACTGTACCAAGGAGGGATTAGAGGACCTGCTAGACAGCTGTGTTATGTGGGTTGCATGTGAATCAGGCGAAATGCAATTCAGGTCGTTCGGATACTTTTGAGCATGACTGTACCTAAAGCGCAAGCAACAGCTGGCAGAGACGCAGTGGTTCGCTCGTATGGACTACTGTTAAGAAGAGCAACTATTCAGTAGTAATCATCAGATCCCGTCGCACATTTCATTTCGTTTTGCAACGTTACGCCCAGGTATTTAAACAATGTAACTGTGCTACTGTTCTGATTCTAAACATTACGGGTTTGTTTTTCCTACTCACCGGCAATAACTTACATTTTTCAACATTTACAGATAGCTAACATTCATCACACCAACGAGAAATTTTCTCTAAGTCATCTTGTATCCTCCTACAGTCAAGGAACTTCGACACCTTCTCGCACACCGCAGCAGCTTCAACAAGCAACTGCTGCAGACCTTATGTGCCAGATCATTTATGGTTCAATGGTTCAAATGGCTCCGAGCACTATGGGACTTAACATCCGAGGTCATCAGTCCCCTAGAATTTAGAACTACTTAAACCTAACTAGCCTAAGGACATCACACACATCCATGCCCGAGGCAGGATTGGAACCTGCGACCGTAGCAGGCGCGCGGTTCCGGACAGAAGTGCCTAGAACCGCTCGGTCACCGCGGCCTGCAGATCACTTATGTATGCAGTAATTAACAGTGGTCCTATCACACTCCTGACGCTACCGTTGTCTCTGATGAACACTCACCGTCGAGGACTACACACTTGGTTGTATAACTTAAGAACTCTGAGAGCTACTCACGTATCTGGGAACCTATGCCATGTTCTAGTACCTTCGCTATGAGTCTGCAGTGAGGTACCATGTCAAATGTTTGCTGGGAATCTAGAAACATGGAATCTGCATGTTGATCTACATCCACAGTTTTCAATATATAGTGTGTGAAACGTGTGAGCTGAGTTTCGCTATAGAGATACTTTCTACAAGCATGGTGATCCGTGCACATAACCTTCTAGGTGTTAAAAAAATTTATATTCAAAGGGAAAGTATGTTCAAGGATTCTACAACCAGCCTGTGTGACGCATGTAAATCTGAAATTTTGCAGGTTCGTTCTTTTGTCCTTGTATACAGAGACACCTACTCTTTTTTTCCAGTCACTTGGGACTTTTCACCGGGTGAGAGTTTCGTGATAAATGAAAGTAAAGAGGTGAACGCCGTAAAGTACTTTTTATAAAACCGAACTGGAACTCCATCAGGACCTGGTGACTTATTTTTTTCAAGTCTTTCAGTTGTTTCTCTATGCCGGGGGTGCTTATTGCTGTTCCGTCCATACGGCAGCCTGTTTCGTGGTCAGACGATGGTATGTTCCTACGATTCTCCTGCGTGAATGGTTTCTTAAACGCTAAATTTAAAATTTACACTCTTGTTTTGCTATCACCAACTGCCACACCATCACCCAATATGAACGGTATTGCAGACTGGGACAGGCCATGAAGTCGGCCGTGGCAGAGCATGTGCTGTGTGAGACCGACTACAAAATAAAATATGCCGACACGGAGGTTGTCGCTGTGGAGAAAAGCTATCACTCGCGTTCGCCCAGGAATGCCATATAAACCTACAAATATGACAATGGTTTTACCAAGAAAGAAGAAAGTCTTAAGGTAAGTGAATCCGAGATTCTTGTACTGCAGCGAAAGATCGTTGCGAGCAACAAAGAGGAGAGCGACAGCTGTAATGACCAAGGAAAATTTCTCAGACGCTGGCGCGTCAGGTTCGTGTAAACTCTGGCTGCAAACTCGACTCCAGTCTGCTATCGGCAGTGGAGGATGAACTTTTGTCAATGCCAGCCACTCGTGCAGGTGAGACGTTAGGTAAATCGTTAAACAAACGACAGCCAAAAATCCCGAGGCAGTAGCCAAGAAGCCACTCGTTGAATAATGAAATGTTACGTTATGTGTGTATGTTCCGGGAGGTATACATTGTGCTCATTTAGTACACAATGCTGACAGCTAACCAGCCTGTGCATCGAGTTGAACAAAACTAGAATGACAAATAAGAGTATGTTATTTCACACTTCGGCGGAATTCATCATTCATAGTGGCTGACAAGTATTGGCGTGCTAGTCTCTCAGTATCCTACGAGGAGATGTTAACGTATAAGTGAGTGAGAGATCTGCAAAACGTGCTGAGCAGGGCAACTGTCGAACACCCTCCATACAGCAGCACAGACAACATGCGGGTTGCGTTATCTTGTTGAAATCCGTCGTCACGGAGACCCAAAGATAGGTCACAGCCACCGGTCTTAACATGGCAGAACAGTGACTGCTACTGTGAAAATTATGAACCAGACGTATTCGTGCTGTAAGCTCATTGGTACCCCGCAACATTACACCAGCAGCCCTGTCAAGGGAGGCAACAATAATGGTTACCGTACTGACAGATCAACGGCCTTGCCGCAGTGGTAAAACCGGTTCCCGTAAGATCACTCAAGTTAAGGGCTGTCGGGTTGGGCTAGTACTTGGATAGGTGACCACCCGGTCTGCCGAGCGCTGTTGGCAAGCAGGGTGCACTCAGCCCTTGTGAGGCAAACTGAGGAGCTACAGCTACTTGATCAAGAAGTATCGGCTCCGGTCTCGAAAACCGACTTACGGCCGGGAGAGCAGTGTGCTGACCACATGGCCATCCATATCCGCATCCAGTGACGCCTGTGGTCTGAGGATGATACGGCGGTCGGTCGGTGCCGTTAGGCCTTCATGGCCCGTTCAGGACGGAGTTTAGTTAGTTTAGACCGGGATACACTTGATGTCGTCGCACTGTCTGTGTGGATACTTCTCGTGCTAGAAACAAGCTCATTTACTGACTGAAGGCACATGACGCGCCTGTATGCTCTTGTTCGCCCGAGGGAACAATCTCTGTGTCATCTCAAGCGTGTGGGCGTTGAGATTCTGCAAGGTGTTCAGTATGACCGTCCTGAGCCTCTCGGTTACATATTCACAATAAAAGACCCACACCAATGCGAGCAGTACTGTCGGAAATGATGGACTGCCACTGTTTAATTCCAGCACGTGCTAGCAGAATTTTATTCCTCTTACACGTGAATTAACTCTCCCACAAACAATAGTAAAGTATGATTTTGGAATGCGAAATTTGCTGAGTAATATATCCATACATACACAACATAAATGCAGGATGTAATACAATTACGCTGAAATTCTGATCATTTACATGTCCAGGCACGTAGTACACATTTCATGGCAGTTCAGTGTTAGCTGTATTCACCTACATGGTCTTGAATATTTTATGACCGATAGTGTATCAGGCACTTGTGACACAAAATTCTATTTTACAGGTACAAGGGAACGTTCTGTAGTATTTAGACTTTTTAATTAGTTATTATTTGATAGCCTTTTAATAGCGGTCTGTAGACTTATGTGTATCCCACCTACCGAGAGAGCAAGAAGCTAGTGTATTAATTCGTTTCGCTTGTGGCTACGTTTTTTATATACATTTATTGTTATTTCCGTTTTCTTGTTTTTATTTATGTAATGTTACCTGTGAGACTTTCTTGTTAACTTATTTTTATACAGCTTGCCAATCTTGGTTTCATTGTAGTTAACAGTAGACAACAAACTCGTTTGTCTGGGAAAATTTTACCTTCTCCTGTCTCATTTAATAGTGATACAACAGTTTATTCTTCTTCACGCCCAACATTATCTCTTGTTTCATAACTAAACTTATTCTAGTTACCACATGTTTATATACTACTGGAGCCTGTGACCTATAATTTGATATACATATTTTTTTTCGGTGCCTACAGTGTCACGTCTTTCAGTGTCACACAAATTTTTATTTTTAAAGGGGATCACTTAAGACTATTTCCATGGGTTCGCCCCTCAATTTTCTCCCTCATATCACAAAATTGTCGCCTGATGTAGTACAAACTGAAAAAATAAATTCCTTTTAAAGCACAGTTTCGTATATAATTTATATTCAAAACCTTACACCTGTGTCACAGAACAAATTCTACATCGAGAATACTTTACACAAGTTTAAGGGAAGAAATGCTTCCGATAATTATTACAGTATTTAAAGAACATCAAAATATGAACAGGCTGAAATGAACAAACAATACAGGAGACGATGTCAATCAATTCAACAGTAAAACGCTAAGGAGCATATTATTAGCACAATGAGAAATATGCACTTCTCAATTGGGAGTATATTAAAACAATCAGAATGGCTGAAAGAGAGCACAATAACATGAGCCATAAACGAATAAGAGCTAAGCAACTAAGCAAAAAAGAGAATAGGCAAAAATGTGATGCCAACAAAATGAGAGCTGGCCGATTTTATTTTTTTTATTATTATTATTTATTTTTTTATTGATTTTCAATTCCCCCGAAGGGGGCGGGCTGGCAGCAGCTTAGTACGCTGCTCTACAGCCTACAGACTTTTTTAAAAACGGAAGAAGAAAAGAAACAAGAAAAACAGGCGATAAAACGGTGACTTAAAGTGTAAAATGGCGGAAAAATTCGGAAAGTTAAAACAGAAAGCAAAAGGGGTTGGCAATATTCATAAAATACACAGGAATCGGACAAGTAACATAGTAGACACACAATTAAAACACATGGCGACAGTCTGGTTTCTGTTTGCAAGAGATTAAAAAATAACACCCAGCGACAGTATGATGCCCATTCGCAACACGTCCCAAAAGACACAACACGGAACACTCACTGTAAAACAGTTACTGTAAAACACTGCACGAAAATGGCGGCACAAAGATGACACTCCCGAGCCAAAGGTAGATGGAGGGGGGGGGGGGGGGGGGACCTGGAGGAGCGGGAAAAACAAGGAGGGAGGAGAGGAAAAAACGAAAGGGGGAGAACCAAGGAGGGAGAGGACTCATAAGGGGGGAGAAGGGCAGGGCAGACGCGAGAGGGAATGAGAAGAGGCAGAGGAGGGAAATGCAAAAGGACTCGGGGGAGAGAAGGGGGCAGAGAGAGGGGCGGTGCAGAAAAAAGAGAATGGAAGGCGGGGGGGGGGGGAGAGGGAGCCCGGGAAAAGACAGAGGAAAGGAGGGGGAGTGAGGATCAGAGTTGATAGGAGGGATAAATGGAGGGAGAGAGGGCATCATCCAGGAGGGGGAGTTGATGGAACCCACCTTGGGAAAGGGGATGAAGGGTGTAGAGATGGAGGGTAGTGGGGGGACAACAGTGAAGATGTGGCAGGGGGTGGGGATGGGAGAGAGGAGGAGCAACCAGGGGGTGAGGGGGATCAAGGCGTCGGGAGGTGTAGAGGATGCAGATATGTTCGAGGAATAGGAGCAGATGGGGGAAAGAAATGATGTCATAGAGGATCCGCGTGGGGGACAGGAGGCATAAATGGAAGGTGAGGCAGACTGCATGACACTCAAGGATCTGGATCTGGAGGGACATATAGAATTTGGGGGGTGGAGCAGATATCCGGGTGGGACTGGCATAACAGAGGATGGGACGGATTAAGGATTTGTAGGTGTGGAGGATGGTAGAGGGTTGCAACCCCCATGTCTGGCCAGAGAAGAGTTTGAGGAGTCGGAGGCTTCGATTGGATGCAGCAGAGATGAGGGATCCAGGTGAGGTGACGGTTAATGGTGAGGCCAAGGTAGGTGAGGGTGGGGATGAGGCAGACAGGACGGGCGCAGACAGTAAGGGAGAAATCCAGGAGCCGGAAGGAGCGAGTGGTATGGCCTATGATGATTGCCTGGGTCTTGGAAGGATAGATTTTCAGGAGCCACTGGTTACACCATGCAGCAAAAAGGTCAAGGTGATTCTGGAGAAGGCGTTGGGACCATTGGAGGGTAGGAGCGAGGGCAAGGAATGTGGTGTCATCAGCATATTGCAAGAGGTGTACTTGGTGGGGGGGGTTGGGGCATATCTGCCACGTACAGGAGGTAGAGGAGAGGGGAGACGACAGAGCCCTGGGGCACACCTGCAGAGGGGTAGAAGGTGTGGGAATTGGCATTATGGATGGTAACATAGGAGGGGCGGCAGGAGAGGAAGGAGGCCATCAGATGGATGTAGTTGATAGGAAGGGCATAAGTTTGGAGTTTAAACAGGAGACCGGGATGCCAGACACGGTCGTAGGCCTTTCCAAGGTCGAGGGAGACAAAAATGGCAGAGCGACGGGAGTAAAGCTGGAGGGAGAGGAGATGAGCTTGCTGAACACCGATGTGAGACAGATAGGGCGATAGGAAGAGGCATCAGATGGAGGCTTGTTGGGTTTGGAGAACATCAGGATACGGGAGGTTTTCCACAGGTCGGGATAGAAGCCAGTGGCATGGGTGACATTGTAGAGGGTGGCAAGGACTGAAAGGAAGGAGGGAGGGCAGTGTTTAAGGTGGCAGTAGATAATGCAGTTGTGGCCTGGAGCTGTGTTGCGTTTAGTGCGGAGTGTGAGGCTGATGTCCTGTGTAGTGTTGGGAGTGTTGAGTTCAGATGGTGGTGTGTGGCCCAAGTACTGGAAGCTGGGAGCAAGGGGAGGAACAGAGGTATTCGTACGGTCCATGACGTCAGGGAAGAGGGAATAATCAAAGTGTTGATCATCTGGGATGGAAAAAACATCTGAGAGGTGAGAGGCAAAGTGGTTGGTCTTACTGAGATTGTCAGGAAAGGGACGGTCATCAAGGAGGAGAGGGTACTGGGGGGTGGGGCGGTTCGCAGTAATGCAGTGGAAAGCAGACCAATACTTGGAAGAGTTTATGGAGAACGTGGTGTTGAGTTGTGTACATGTCTGGCGCCAGGCACGGCCTTTCTTCGCAGTAAGCAGGTTGCGGATGTGTCGTTGTAATTGCCAGTGGCGGGTAAGTGTATCCCGGTCACAAGTGCAGAGAAAAGAGTGGTAGAGGCGGCAGGACTCTCAAAGGAGAAGGATGGCCTGTGGAGGTAGGGTGGGGCAGTGAGGGTGGATGGCTTTGGTGGGGATACGGGTGGCAACAGCGTCAGACAAGGTCTGGTGCAAGAAGGCAGCAGTGTGAGAGATTTCATCAGGAGATTGGAGGGTAAGGTCGTGCCCATCAACCTGGGTGTGAATGGGGTCCCGGTAGGCATCCCAGTTGGCACGGGAGTAATCATGGACAAGTTTAGGAGGGACGTCGGGGCGAGGAGCGTTGTGGGGATGGCGACCATTAGAGATAGTGAGGAGAACAGGAGCATGGTCACTGCCAATGAGGTCAAGGACATCTGCGGTGATGCACCCAAGGAGGTTGGGAGAGGCAAGTACCACATCGGGAGTGGTGTTGGATTCGGATCGGGTGTGCTGAGGCAGGGGAACCAGGTCACCCTGGAGGGTGGTGAGAAACTGATGCCACCGCTGGAGGTCGGCAGGATCGTGGGTGTGGATATTGAGGTCGGCAGCAATCATGTAGGTGGAGAAGGTGTGGTCAATGTGGGCCAGGAAATCGTACGGGATGGGGATGCGAGGGCAGACATAAATGGTGGCACAGGTGATGGTAATGGTGGGGAAGAAGAAGCTGAGGGCGAGATGCTCGGCAGGATTGTTAAGGAGAGGTTGGGGCCGGACAGGGAGGTGCTTGAGGTGGTCTATAGCAACTCCGCCACGCGCCAAAGGGTATGGGTTATTGGTGTGGTAAAGGGTGTAAGGTTTCATTTAAGACGAAGGCATCCACGTGGTGCTGACGGAGGGTGTGGAGCAAGAGGAGTTTGTGGGTGGGCATGGAGCGAATGTTGTGGTACAGGATACAGTAGGGTTGTTGTACCATGGGAGGGGAGAGTTAGACGAGTGTAGTGAGGGGAGTGAAGGTGAAGTGGGCCTGGTTGTAGGAGTATGTGGCATAGGTGGTAAGATGGAAGATGGAACGGGCAGCGAGGGCGATTTGGGAAAGTGTGTGGGAGCGCTGGAAGGGGTGGGTGTTTTGGAGCACTATGGTGATGAAACGGATGATGTCCTCTGCAGTAGGTGGAGGGTGGAGCGAGTTGTTGGGGTGGATGGGGTCATCAACAGGATGGACAGGGGCGGTGAGCTCAGGGGTGACAGGAAGAGGTTTCACTTTACACTTCGAGTAGTAGGTAGGATGTGGTTCGTTACAGGTGTTGCAGGAGGGGGGGGGGGGAGGTTAGGTTGGGGCAGTTCTTGAGGGAGTGTGAAGCTTTGCAGTGGGGACAAGTAGGGTGGTTCTTGCAGGCTGAGGTAACATGGTCGTTGTATGTGAGGCAGCGTTGGCAGTGGTAGGATTGGACTGGGGAATGGGAGGGGTCCACCTTATGACGGCGATTGTAGATGAGGGGCTCCCTCGGTGAGGAGGCGGTCAATGGAGGAGGAGGATTCAGTGAATATAAGGACGAGAAAAGTTGGCCCGGCATCATCGAAGATGCAATGGCCCAAGAAGATTTCAATGTCGGGCCGAGAGTTGAGTTCCGCCAACACCTCAGCCCCTGTGATCACCGGGCTAAGCTCTGTGATCACAGCGGTGAAGGTTGGCGGACGTCAGGGAGGTTGAGGCTGACGGGGAGAGGACAGGGTGTGGTAGGGGGTGAGGGTTGCACGTTGGCCAAATTGGATACGGGGGATGCGGGAGAGGAGATCGGTGTGGTAGGAAGCATTGGGGGATTTAATGAGGACCGAATCCTTGCAAGGAATCGGAAGGGAGATGGGGGCATTGGGGTAGTATTTCTGGATGGCGAGGGTGAGGGAGTGGGCATCAAGGAATTGAGGGTCAGGATTGGAGAGGACAAAGGTGTGGGTGGCAGGCGTGGCAGGGGCGGGGGTCGGGGTCTCGTCCACGGGGGTGGGTGGGTCACGGGCATTGGGGGTTTTCTTGGAGGAGATTTCGGGGGAAGGGTCAACATTTGGGCGCTTTGAAGGTTTCGTGGTCACGACAGGGTGGAGAGGGGGCTGGGGGGCGGGTTGCAGGGGGAGATGGCGGGGGGAAGTACCACCCTGAGCAGCGGATGACGCAGAGGGAGGGGGCGTGGGTGTCACAGAGACTGTGGAATGTCGAGCCGAAATCCGTGCTGGCTTGGAGCCTGTCGGAGGCGGTGCAGGGAGCGGCGGAAAGTCAGTAGCTGTCTATGGGGCGACAGTGATAGGGGGGGGGGGGGGAGTTGGGGGTAGTTACAGCCGAAAATGGCGCAGGGGTGGGGTGGACAGGGAGAGAAAAAAGGACGGGAAGGGGGTGGAGGATGAGCTCTATGTGATGGTGGTTGGAGCAGCGGAGGGAGAGGTGAATATGATAGTGGTGGTGGGTTGGGACATAGTGGCGGCGGCGACCAGGCGGTGGCGGCGGCGGCGGCGAGCAGGCTGCGGCGAGCACCGGCAGGCGGCGGCGGCGGCGGAGGCGAGGAGGACCGGACGGCGAGCAGTAGTGACAGCGAGCAGACGACATGGCAAGGAAAAGGTGGGGCTCTTCCACGTCGAAGTTACACCCTGAGAGTAGCCCAGGCAGTGCGAGACCTCGATGAAGAAGTGAGGGAATCCAACCCTCGAGTGTGAGCTGGCCGAACTCCGTCGTCACTTATATACGGTTGCGCTCGTGGTGACAGCTGGCGGTCCGTACGCAACACGCGCACCTGCGATCGTAATGCACTCTTAGCGCTCGCGGTGGCGTCTAGTGGCTCGTACGCAAGTTGTGTGATTGCCGTCGCAGGTCGACCCTTAATCTATGATGTTACAAGCCCAGCATTGCCTGGGTAAATATTTATTCCAGTTCTCTATTAGTCCATCTCCTCTTTTCCTCTGTCTCTGCCAATCTCCACTTTCCCTCCTCTCTCGCCATCTCCTCCCCTCCTTCTCTCTGACCTCCCCATTCTCTCAGACCGCCTCTTCCTCCCTTCCCTCTCTCTTCGTCTCTTACACTTAATTTCTCCATCTATTCCACTACTCCCTCTCTGTCCATCTTCTACCCTTTTCTCTTGTCGTGGTTCACCTGGCTCCCACCCATCGCAGGTTCGAGTCCTCCCTTGGGCATGGGTGTGTTTGTGTTGTCCTTAGTGTAAGTTAGTTTAAGTTAGATTAAGCAGTGTGTAAGCTTAGGGACCGATGACATTCAGCAATTTGGTTCCATAGAATTTACCACAAATTTCCAAATTTCCATTTCTCCCCTTTCTCTGTCCATATACTCCTCTGCTTCTTTCTGTCTATCCTCTTCTTTTCATTTTTTTGTCCATATCTTCACTCCTCTCACTATCAACCTCCTCTCCTCCCTCCCTCTACCCATCTCCTTCTCCCACTCTCTCTGTCCCTCTCCTCCTCTCTATTCATCTCCTCCTCCCCTCTTTCTACCTGTCTTTCCTCCGCATGTTTGTCTCCACCTCTGCTTTCTCTAATCATCCGCTCCTATCTTTTCTCTCTCCACCTCCTCCTCTCGCAACTCTCCTCTTATATTTCTGTCCATTTCCCCCTACCTCTCTCTCTGTCCAGTTCCTTCCCCCTACCTCTGTACATCTCCTCCTTTCCTCCCTCTGTCTGCCCAACACCTTCTACCCCCTTTTCTCTTTGCTTTATTACTCACACCCCAATAGGAGACTGCTGATCCTTACTCCTACAGTATTTCTATCACGGTAGTAAGCAGTTGTAAGTTATCAAACCAATCACAAACTTTGCTTTGAATTCCTGAAACAATTCCAGTTAACTCGATATGACACATGACATTGTTACATGAAAGAATACTAATTTGATTGATTGGCAAGGCAAATAAACAAATCGACATTTTTTTAATATAAACCACTAACAGTCACACTAGTAATTGCACGCAAATAATTTCTCAGACGCAAGCTACGAGACACAATTCTGAGGTAAGGAGAATTTTATGATGGCACGCCATCCCATGTTCGGCTGAAACCTCACAGCAGGACACCTAGAACGCAATGAGGCGCTGGAGCCACAGCGTAGGTCATTGGCAAAATCCGCCCGTCGTCCCTGCTTTTAACGATGACCCTTTGGAAAGCCTTTCAACAGGAACATGGCTGGAGCTGGAAGATAAACGTCCGGAGAAGCCCAGCTCAGAATACTGCTGACTCACTGTAGCCACCTGCGTTCAACTCTCTTGAAAGAAAAAGCTGTTTATCTCAGTATTACTTAGCAGAAGTTAAACTCTGCCCTACGAAAAAAAAAGCCTGTGATAGGCTACAACAATTATAGTGGGTAGTGTTATAACAAGTACGAATGCTCCGATTGGCCAGAAAGAAAACGCATGGCCACCAGCTTTGATGTAGGCAAATTGTAGAGAGAACAATTTGCTTCTTCCCCTGCAGAAAAGCGTCGAGTGTTTGAGGAAGGCGACTTGCGCCACGCTGAGACAATTGTAAGAGTCATTATGTGAACACTTATTCACAGGCTCGTCTTAACTCATAAGGAGTTAAACGGCAGAGTCTCCTGGTACGAAAAATCGCAGTGAACACTGACAGTTAACACTTGCGAATGATTTGAGAGCAACGATGTATGCAGTACAGCGTGTACTATGTCAATTAGCTAGGGTACAACTAGTAGTCTCGACTCCATCGAAGACGAAGGAAATGTATAAGACTGGTGCTTTACAGTCAAGAGAGATTTAGGATAGATTCTCAGGTTCACACCTCGCGCCGACAGGGCGCTGCCGCCGCCGACCAAAGGTAAACAAGCGCGCTCGCACTACGCCAGCAAGTGATATTCAATTGACACTCAGAACTGCAGTCGTCTCCATCTGCCCCATTTCTGTAGTTACACATATTCACGATGGTCAGGATTAATTGAAGCAGAAACGCGAGATATCCGATTTAATGAGAAGAACTGATCAGCCACTGTAGAATTCTTTATACTCTTAAGTTATGGAATAGTTTTAATTGTGTACGTCTTTTTGATTGCTTTTTACCGTCCCCTGTTCAATTGTAGGTATTTTCATTGTGCATTTTAGCGTAATTGATATCTCTGGCTCCAATTATATTTAATTTTTTTGTGTTTTTATCGACCCCCAGAGATGGTCATTTACCATCTTACCATCAACGAACCTTATAATAGTTGTGAATTTCGCTTCACAGTTGTGAACACCCAGTATAAATATTTTATCATTCACTACGTAATTTTGCTAACATTGCTATGTCATGAAGTCATACTTAGAATAAAAATAAAACTTAATAACGAAAATCTAAGATTTTAATTTTCTGCCAACATATAGAGTTACTCCTGAGTCTGTACACTAATTTCCTTTACAGGGAGCGTAGTGGAACCGACATTGAGATCATTTTCTGATTACGTCACCATTTGTACTGCTGCACTCCTCTGGACTCTGCAAGTGTGAGATGGTATCCTCCTACGTTGCACGCCGTAGGTTCAACACCAAAAAACCTAAAACACTCACAGAGTGCCCTTGCGCAACTTTGGTACGAAGAAGATCAGAACGAGTCTCACACACATTAGACAGTTCGTATATGATCACTGGTTGATTTCAGTCCAGGGGTTTAGGAGGAGATGGAACCATACATCCATCCATACATCCACATATACACAGAGGCACACTTCCATTTTTATAATATATATCAGAGTTGTGTGTATACCCGCGGTTTCTCGCCCTAATTCAGTGAAATTTTCACCTTACTATAATTTTGTAATATTCTTTCTTAACACATCTTAGCAAGTTTAATAATGCTGCATCTTAATATTTTTGAAAACGTACTGCTCGGATCACGCAACTTACTTAAGTCATTTACATATTCAATGACAATGTAATATTTCGTAATCACGTTTATGCTTTAGCTACAATCATTAAGTTTCATTGCATTTATTGTTTCTGTTACATAGTTTACGATTACTTTACAGTCGTTTTGTACAATATGTCAGCTTTTGTTTAACTGATAGAATGTAATTTTGTGTGAGCACCCATATTTGTTCTTTTCAATTGTGCACGACTGTTATGTTTTCCTTTTGTCAATATGTATTTTTTGCGAGTTGTTTGAACACCTACGTGGTTGACGGAAGGAGAGGAATCAGCCGTGCACTTAAAGGAACCGTTCCGCCATTTCCCTGGAGTGATTTAGGGAAATCACGAGGTCCTGTCTGGGCAGTCTAGCGTACTCAGTATGTCATGTTACCTCGAGTCACTCCTCGTCATGCTTCTGCCAGTTAGTCGAGAGAGTATTTATATGATCGTCACTTTCCATAATTACCCTCTAAATGTTCAAATGTGTATGAAATCTTATGGGACTTAACTGCCAAGGTCATCAGTCCCTAAAAAAATGGTTCAAATGGCTCTGAGCACTATGGGACTTAACTTCTGAGGTCATCAGTCCCCTAGAACTTAGGACTACTTAAATCTAACTAACCTAAGGACATCACACACATCCATGCCCGAGGCAGGATTCGAACCTGCGACCGTAGCATCAGTCCCTAAGCTTACACACTAATTAACCTAAATTATCCTAAGGACAAACACACACACCCACGCCCGAGGGAGGACTCGAACCTCCGCCGGGACCAGCCGCGCAGTCCATGACTACAGCATTGCCTCTAAAGAAACATAAGATAACTAGACTTCTTAAGTCATGATATTGGTACAACTCTGTGGGAATTTCTTATGAAAGCTGATCGCAGTGTGAATCACAAATAATAATACAGGTAAGTTACTATATTTTTATAACCCAAATATTATTTCTTTTAACTGCAGCAAACATGCTGATGTTCTTTGGAATGACACCGGTGGTTGAGATGTGGCGCCATTGAATTAGTAGACTGTTTTGTCTGGCACCATTGGCTTAGGTGTAGTATCGACTATCCCTCTTGCGGCCCCATTGCAAATATCTATGAGGATGAGTTGGTATCTGTGGGTTGTATTTTTCTGAGGTCTTTGCTTGCCGTTATATATACATGTTCGCTGGCCCGAGAGGAGGAGACACGAAATTTTGGAATTGGCAGAAGCGTCACGACAAGAAGTGGTCACTAGGGCCGATCAAATGGTTCAAATGGCTCTGGGCACTATGGGACTTAACATCGGAGGTCATCAGTCCCCTAGAACTTAGAACTACTTAAACCTAACTAACCTAAGGACATCACACACACCCATGCCCGAGGCAGGATTCGAACCTGCGACCGTAGAGGTCACGCAGTTGCAGAGTGAAGCGCCTAGAACCGCTCGGCCACAATGGCCGACTACTAGGGCTGAACGACAGAAGCCAAGAGCTAGGCAAGGAGGGCCTGCACACAGCGAAGGTACCGGAGTACTTCACCGGGGTCAGCGTCAACTACAAACAGCAGGCCGACATCCCGTCGGTTGTTCGACAACATTCGTGTCGAACGACCGCTCGTGGCCTGGCTGCCTTCTTGTACTTGGCTTTCATCGGCACCACTCTGCTGCGACGCACCGTGGATCCATGGAACTGCTTGCTGATAAAGGGGAGTAACATTCTGTAATACTTGTGGTGATTTGTGTCATTGTCTACCTGCTCTCTTAATTATTTTCTTTTTTGTACCCGACCCTCAGATTTTTGCTCGGTCGCCTCTTTGGTCGTAAATATAGGCCGTAGTATTGCACTAAGACACTAGTTGTCGTTTAAAAATTTGTCCCGCCATTATAATGGCTTTCAGAGTTGTATTCGGCCGCCTCTTTGATCATAAATATAGGCCGTAGTACTGTACTAAGACATTAGTTGTCGTTTGAAAATTTGTCCCGCTATTATATTGCCTTTTCTTTCTGGTTTATACCCGATCATTAATGTTTTAATGTCGTAAATACAGCCAGAACAATTGTACTAAGGCTCAGGCTGCCGTTAAACAAAACAGCGGTCCTGTGGTTAGATGTTAACCGGTTCAGTTCTTTGATTGTAATTGCATCAGTTATAGTCTGAACAACGTGTTGCTCTAAGCTGTGCGTTGCTCTCTTTGAAAGACCGCTGGATCTTGCGGTTCTCTTGTAATAAGTGTTTACAAGTAATGTTTTAAGACGCTCCTTCAGAGCGGTCTTAATAACTGACAATCAGATTAACTTTGAAAATATTAACAGCCAATTGTCATCAGGGCTTTAGTCAAAATAAGATTGTCAAAAGGGGCAGGTGGGGATCCAGTCGCACCTTGGTTGCCAATTGAAATTAAGAGGTTGGTTTCTTTGAAGTAAGCATTAGTATTGCCATATTGTTTCCTAACCTGTTTAACCTTTAAGCACAGGTGTACATCTTAACCCCCCGCACCCCTCGACATACAGCTTTCAAATTAAAAGTTACGTCATATGTTTTGAGTAATGGAATCACTCTTGTCATCAGTGGTGCTTATATAGTTTTCATGTGTTGCAGAAGGGCATTTAATACGAGAGACTGTGTCCAGCGCGGTAGTAAACACCGCTGTTTCACCCGTTAACGGGCGGGCAGCAGGTCCGGTCGTCTTGTAATTATTGTCATATTGTTTGCTGTTTTGATTTCTCTTACAAAAGCTTATTCATTTCTCAAATTTGTTCATTTTGTAAAAGAAAATATGGTTTATATTGTTAAATAAGCAGGTTGTGTGAAAAGAAAGTTACATTGGTGGGTCCTCCCTCCCACGTTTTCCTTAATACCAGTCAATTCCACGTATCAGTCGTGACATAATAAATGTGTAGCATTACAGCTGTGGTGGCTTCTTATTAACGACAAAAAGCATCAGCCGTGGAGTTCAGGATAATCAAGAGCAAGAAGATTTACTACGTTGGTCAACAGGTATTTTAGTATGTGGCTGCAGGTACAGAACTGAAAGAGTCGTAGGTGTGTGGACCCATATAGCGTCGGACAACAGAGGAGAGAGTGTGACGCCTCTGTTGCTCCATTGGCTTTCACAACATGTAGTTCGATGCTTCTTACGGTGACCACGCCGCAATCCCTGTCATTAATTAGGTCTCACATATCAGCAGTTAAGTTCTAAGCCGATATAACAGCGCCATTTCACCATTCCCTTTCCTCAACCTACTTTTTATTCAACATTGAATATTTTGAGCAGACTGACGGAGTTACGATGGTAGTGCCCTCTCCCCTCTGGTGTTGTTGCTCTTGTGGTCTTCAAAGCTTCTTCATCTCCCAGTACCTACTGGAACCTACAGCCTTCTGAATCTGCTTAGTGTATTCATCTGTTGGTCTCGCTCTAAAAATTTTTACCTGCAAGTTGCCCTCCAATACTAAATTAGTGATCCCTTGATGCCTCAGCACATGTCCTACCAACCGATCCCTTCTTCTAGTCAAGTTGTGCCACAAACTCCTCTTCTCTCCAATTCTATCCAATACCTCCTCATTAGTTATGTGATCTACCCACCTAATCTGCAGCATTCTTTTATTCTCTTCTTGTCTAAACTATTTATCGTCCATGTTTCACTTCCATAGATGGCTACACTCAATACAAATACCTTCAGAAACGACTTCCTGACACTTAAATCTATACTCGATGTTAACAAATTTCTCTTCTTCAGAAACGCTTTCCTTGCCATTGCCAGTCTACATTTTATATCCTCTCTACTTCGACCATCATCAGTTATTTTGCTCCCTAAATAGCAAAACTGCTTTACTACTTTAAGTGTCTCATTTCCTAATCTAATTCCCTCGGCATCACGGGATTTAATTCGACTACATACCATTTTCCTCGTTTTGCTTTTGTTCATGTTCATCTTATATCCTCCTTTCAATACACTGTCCATTCCGTTCAACTGCTCTTCCTTTGCTGTCTCTGACAGAATTATAATGTCATCGGCGAACCTCAAAGTTTTTATTTCTTTCCTTGGATTTTAATTCCTACTCCGAATTTTTCTTTTGTTTCCTTTACTGCTTGCTCAATATACAGATTGAATAACATCGGGGAGAGGCTACAGCCCTGTCTCACTCCCTTCCCAACCACTGCTTCCCTTTCATGTCCCTCGACACTTATAACTGCCATTTGGTTTCTGTACAAGTTATAAATAGCCTTTCGCTCTCTGTATTTTACCCCTGCCACCTTCAGAATTTGAAACAGAGTATTCCAGTCAACATTGTCAAAAGTTTTCTCTAAGTCTACAAATGCTAGAAACATAGGTTTGCCTTTCCTTAATCTAGCTTCTAAGATAAGCCGTAGGGTCTGTGTTGCCTCACATGTTCCAATATTTCTTCGGAATCCAGACTAATCTTCCCAAGGTCGGCTTCTACCAGTTTTTCCATTCGTGTGTAAAGAATTCGCGTTATTATTTTGCAGCCGTGACTTATTAAACTGATAGTTCGGTAATCTTCACATCTATCAACACCTGCTTTCTTTGGGATTGGAATTATTATAATCTTCTTGAAGTCTGGGGGTATTTCGCCTGTCTCATACACCTTGCTCACCAGATCGTAGAGTATTTTTATGGAAGACTTTTAGGAGAGGGCACCTTATTCGGCAGAACTTAAACCAAAAGTCTTCTGGCAGTATGTGGATGATACTTTTGTAGTGTGGCTCCTCAGTGACAAAGAACTTGGGGCTCTTTGCAGCATCTGATTTCTATCCACGAGAATATCAAATTTACAATGGGAGAGGAGAAGGACTGCTATCCACCATTTGAGGACGTCTTAATCAGAAAGTGGGTGGATCATTGGGGCATTCTGTTTACCGTAAGTCCACATGCACAGACCAGTATTTGTAGGCGTCTAGCTGCCACCACCCATTACAGATTATGGGGTCCTTCGAACTTTCGTTCACATGCTGCATCCAAAGGAGACAGCCTAGCAAATGAGCTGGAAGACTTACAGTCTGTGTTCAAAGATAATGGTCATTCTCCACATCAGATCGGCACAGCTGAGACCAAGCGGAGAAGGACTGGTTCAAGTCCAGGGCATTCCTCCCGCACATCAACAATTTTACGTCGAAATTAGGCAGATCCTTAAGGAAATATTACGTCAAAGTAATCTTCCGACCACCTACAAAGACTTGTACTCTCCTCGGTTTGGCAAAAGACGTTGCGGAGGACTGGAATTTACAGAATACCTTACCAGTGTGGCAAAGCCTACATTAGTCAGCCAAGTTTGTCAAACATGCCTCGAACGTGATCGCCACACTCGCCTTTCCCAGACATGTAAGTCAGCCACAGCCGAACACTCTATGGCCGGCCGGTGTGGCCGTGCGGTCTAAGCACGTCAGTTTGGAACCGCGTGACCGCTACGGTCGCAGGTTCGAATCCTGCCTCGGGCATGGATGTGTGTGATGTCCTTAGGTTCGTTAGGTTTAAGTAGTTCTAAGTTCTAGGGGACTGATGAGCTCAGTAGTTAAGTCCCATAGTGCTCAGAGCCATTCGAACACTCTATCTCCACAGGAAATTCAATGGGTTATTGTGCCACGGAAACCTCGGCCCCGACGAGATGCTTCTTTGATTCAATTATAAAAGAATCGGTGAAAGTACGTTTGGCGGAAGATCTTATAAATGATGACGGAAGCTTTCAACTCCATATGGCGTGATACGCGGTGATTTCCTAATTTCTTCAGAAAGAAAACATTTTAGGACTAATGACACGTCCAGCCACAGTTTATGTTAATAAACTTGACATTCGAATTTTAGCTCCTCGATTGGGCGTTCTGACGGAGAGCGCGCATGTAGTATCACCATTACGTATGCGCCTATCCGTCATGCGTCATTTGGGTCACTATCGATCAGAGAATGGTGGATTTTATTTGTCCTTTTATTTCCTTTACGGTGTATTTCTGGCTGATTTATTTATGTCCATATGAATGCTTTTCTGTGCTACTTTATCCTCTTTCGACTAGTCCTGGCTATTCTCAATTAGAACTACCATCAGGTCACCTCTAACACATGTTTTCTGTAGTAATGAGAACCTTCTCTGAATGCCGAGGTCCTTTGCAGCTAGGAACGTGAATATGTCTATAATACTGAAATGCCATGAACAGTAATGTTTTGGATTTCTAGTTTCTGTAACCCTTGTGCGTTTCATCCAAATATGACCATAGTTATAACAATTGTAATAACTTGTTCCAGAAAGTATATTGCGGATACGCTGAAATCATTCTAAATGGCCAAAATTTTCTTTATAAATTCCCCAATTATGTTTCAGCAAACACAGAGTTCGTTTTTCAAATTATTTTACTCTAAAAAGTCCATGACTGAAGGTATAACCTTTTCTTTTCGTACTAAGTTTTCTCCGTACCACTTTGCGTACCAGCAGAGTGTGGTTTTTTTTTATATCCTCAGAGCAAGATTTTTTTCTTGCTTTGATCAATGTTTGCCATATACAGGGTGTTACAAAAAGGCACGGTCAAACTTTCAGGAAACATTCCTTACACACAAAGAAAGAAAATATGTTACGTGGACAAGTGTCCGGAAACGCTTACTTTCCATGTTAGAGCTCATTTTATTACTTCTCTTCGAATCGCATTAATCATGGAATGGAAACACACAGCAACAGAACGTACCAGCGTGACTTCAAACACTTTGTTACAGGAAATGTTCAAAATGTCCTCCGTTAGCGAGGATACATGCATCCTCCCTCCGTCGCATGGAATCCCTGATGCGCTGATACAGTCCTGGAAAATGGCGTATTGTATCACAGCCGTCCACAATATGAGCACGAAGAGTCTCTTCATTTGGTACCGGGGTTGCGTAGACAAGAGCTTTCAACTGCCCCCATAAATGAAAGAGGGTTGAGGTCAGGAGAGCGTGGAGGCCGTGGAATCGGTCCGCCTCTACCAATCCATCGGTCACCGAATCTGTTGTTTAGAAGCGTACGAACACTTCGACTGAAATGTGCAGGAACTCCATCGTGCATGAACCACATGTTGTGTCGTACTTGTAAAGGCACATGTTCTAGCAGCACAGCTAGAGTATCCCGTATGAAATCATGGTGGTGAATCGAGGAAGTACAGTACATACTGACGAAACTAAAATGAGCTCTAACATGGAAATTAAGCGTTTCCGGACACATGTCCACATAACATCTTTTCTTAATTTGTGTGTGAGGAATGTTTCCTGAAAGTGTGGCCGTACCTTTTTGTAACACCCTGTATAGAAAGCCTACATAATGCTAACTGGCCTTAGCACACATTTTCGTACACTTGTCAGCCACTAAGTACTCTTTCAAAATACTTATGGAGTGTGGAAACTGTGGATCAGATTTACAAACATGTAACACACTCGACGTTCCGAACGAGTGTTTAGTAACTTTTTACACAATTTACATTGCTAGACACCTACCGATTTAGTTGAAGCTGCCTCGTAAACACACGTCGTCTTTTCCCATGGCGGATTTCCTCTCCGTTTCGTGACTAGTATACATTCCGCAGTTCTCGATTTCTCGTCTCCTTTAAGTTTGGTTTGTTCATTTTGCTGCTCGCACCGTTAAGATAAATGAGCTGCAGTGAAACTACCTACGCAGTCATAAACCTGGCTAGTCTTGTTGGACTGATAGTCAACCTGTTGTCAGGTGCAGCGGGCTGAACGGGTCCCGTGGAGCTTGGCAGGCTTCCGGAAACCCATGCTGGCCTGCCTTAACCGCTCTCCTGCAGTACACGTGTACTCTTCTGTCTCCGTTGCGGCATGTTGAGCTGCTTTAATGGTTGCGGCAGAGATACGGCAAGCTAGCTGGAAGGCGGATTTTGCACTGCACATGGACGCAGGCTGGTGGAGGCCGTATTACGCTACGTATAGCGTTCATATGAGCTTCCTTTGCACCAGTGGTAGTAATAGAATAATTTCATTAAGCTATTGCGGACCACCTGCATCCGTTCACCAACAATGACAGCGATGGCACCTTTCAATACGTTAATTGTCCTAGCATAGTGTTACATTGGTTTGAGGAACATGACAGTGAACTCAGGTTGATATGTTTTCACCAAACTCACCTGATATGAACACTGAGGAGCACATCTGAGATGCTATTGGGCTGCAGCTCTGCTCCTACGAATTACCGGCCTGTAATTTTCCGTAATTGCTCTGCCTGTGCGTAGACATCTGGTATCACATCCTCACTGATAGCTACCAAGATTTTTCGAGCCAAAGTAATTCAAAATCGCTGCTGCACTGAGCTACAAAGGTGATCCATCAACTATGAAGCAGATGGTCATAACGTTTTGCCTCATCATCGTATGCCATACATGACGGCTTACGGGATATTGATGTAATAAAGATTCTTCGTATCTGCCCTTCGTTTATTAAAAACTTGATGCCCCTTACGGCTCGTAGGTGCCAAATTATGTATCGAGAATAATCATACCAGTCAGTAGGAGCTCTACTCTTCCCTTATATGTTGTATACATACAGTCTTAATTAATTTCTCTGTTTCATTAGGGTTAGACTGTCATATTAAAAACCCACAGCTATCAGGCTAAAGAATAACCGAACCTCAAAAATGGTTCAAATGGCTCTGAGCACTATGGGACTTAACTTCCGAGGTCATCAGTCCCCTAGAACTTAGAACTACTTAAACCTAACTAACCCAAGGACATTACATACAGCCATGCCCGAGGCAGGATTCGAACCTGCGACCGTAGCGGTCACGCAGTTAAGAATGGGTTTCCCGAAAAAGGTTAATAATCGTATTTTCTACTTTTGGAGTAACTTTACTCATTCACTTACGTTCCTCAAAGTCATCCACGTTTTTAATCTACTTTTACTGTATCACCCACTTATGCACAAATGACTTTGGTTACCCTTATATACTTAGACCCCGCGGAATGACTCATTTTCGCACCTTTGGAGTGGCTATAGAGAAAAACAGCTTCGAAACCTAACGCTTAAGCTGCACTCATGTCTCTTCTCGTGTATCGCAACCAAGAATTCAAGGTAAACTAATAATTTATGGACACTGTATGAAGGAAAAATGTTCCCTCTATTGTGCTGTGAAGGCGATATCTTTTACCACCTGTGTGTAATGCCGACCACGCTCCTACTTAACAGACTGTAAGTTTCCGAGACTGTAGGAGCAGGCGTGTGTTAGCAGAGTAAACATATTAAACCTTCGTGCATAATGCGGCATTTTTTCACGTAACTCCGTGTTAACGTCGTTATATCTCTTGAAATAAGTGTCGTGCGATGATGTATTTGTGTTGCGAAAAATGTTGCGAATAGACGTCATAGCAAAAAGAAGTAATGAATTTAAACGACGTGCATGATGCGGCAAATTTTCACGCATCTCAGTGTCTATGACGTCATATCTCCTCATCTATGTGCCATAAAACGATAAAATTTTGTAGGTAAATTCAGCGGCATATGTGGGTACTTTCAACAAAATGTGTTGCGAATAGAGTTAATGACATAGAAGTAAGATATTCATACGTCATGCGCAGTGCGAAAGTTTTCACACATCTCAGTGTTTATATCGCCATATCTTCTGAAGCATGTATGATACCACCATATAATTTTGTAGGTGCGTGTAGCGAAATCGTGCATACTGTGTGTGAAACTCGTTGCGAATAGAGTTAGTAGCACAGAAGTAATAAATTTAAACGTCATAGACGTGCTAGAAACAAGCTCATTTACTGACTGAAGGTACATGACGCGTCTGTACGCTCTTGGCCGGCCGGTGTGGCCGTGCGGTTAAAGGCGCTTCAGTCTGGAACCGCGTGACCGCTGCGGTCGCAGGTTCGAATCCTGCCTCGGGCATGGATGTTTGTGATGTCCTTAGGTTAGTTAGGTTTAATTAGTTCTAAGTTCTAGGCGACTGATGACCTCAGAAGTTAAGTCGCATAGTGCTCAGAGCCATTTTTTTGTACGCTCTTGTTCGCCCGAGGGAACAATCTCTGTGTCCTCTCATGCGTGTGGCTGTTGAGATTCTGCAAGGCGTTGAGTGTGACCGTCCTGAGGCCCTCGGTTCAATGTTCACAATAAAAGATGTTTCAAGTGGCTCTGAGCACTATTGGACTTAACATCTGATGTCATCAGTCCGCTAGAACTTAGAACTACTTAAACCTAACTAATCTAAGGACATCACACACGCCCATGCCCGAGGCAGGATTCGAACCTGCGACCGTAGCGGTCGCGCTGTTCCAGATTGTAGCGCCTAGAACCGCTCGGCCACCCTGGCCCGCTAACCAAAACTCAAGAATCAGGTTACGCCCAATATCTGACTGGTGTCTCCCATAGATCCTCAGAACTAATGTCATTGACAGACGTTGGGAACGTAGAACCCTTGTAAAATTTTACAAAAATACCTGTGTTTTCCATCCATGCTAGAGTCATCATACACTACTGACACGACAACGTGAATAGAAGCATATTAAGTACATACTATGGCCACGCCATGATTTGTCTGCTACTGATGCGAGAGGATCACAGCATGCATACATATCGAGAGTACCAAAGTCCCAGCAACAAAAGTCAGCCATCTCAGTGTCAGCGTGGCACGTGGGCCCATGTCTCGTCAAGTGCATTTTCTCTCAGGTCTCGGCAGATATATGCAGTTCCGTTTTTGCAACGTGTAGCTGGAGTCAGACCAAAGCGGTACAGCTCATCACATCATTCATGTGACGCCTGCATTGATGGAAAACGTCGCTATGCTTCCCACGTTACAAACGAAATTATTTTTAAAGCAGAATTTTTCGTACCCATTCGACACAGCCGTCCCAAATTAGTCTATGACGATACTCGTTTTATCGATACACAGGGTGAGTCACTAACTATTGCCACCTCGAATAACTCCGAAAGTATGATAATAGCTGAAAAGTTTGTGCGACAAATGTTGTATGGGACAACGGGGGCCATAATATGATGTTGGTTTTTTGTTGCTAGGTGGAGTCGCGTCAGAGAGATGAAGGTCAACTTTGTTTTTTTTAAAGGGGTGCTTTAGTTTGGTACTTATTTTCTGATAGCGGCTTACGAGACGAATCCAATGATGTGTGCCGGCCGCGGTGGTCTCGCGGTTAAGGCGCTCAGTCCGGAACCGCGCGACTGCTACGGTCGCAGGTTCGAATCCTGCCTCGGGCATGGCTGTATGTAATGTCCTTGGGTTAGTTAGGTTTAAGTAATTCTAAGTTCTAGGGGACTGATGACCACAGCAGTTAAGTCCCATAGTGCTCAGAGCCATTTGAACCATTTTTGATGTGTAACAGTAAGGTCTTTGAAGGTCACCGAAGGTCAAATGGTGGCATGAACGTCCATTTACAGAAGGTGTTCGAAGTGACGACCATTGATATCAATGCAGTGCTGCAATCTTCTTATCATTGATTGATTGGTATTCCTTATCACTTCGGCACTTATAGGAACCACATTCTCTGGCAATTCTCTCTCGTATATCGTGCAAATAGTAAATATTCGCTGAATACGGCATATCCATCTAACGTGCCATTGACATGTGAACACCATTCGACGGTTTCGCAATACAGCACTAACAGGAGCGGTAAGACTAGTATCGCCGAATCAGGAGAATGCGAATGATGGTTTTCTTCGCAGAACAAGTGGATATGTTTCTCATTTAAGGAAAATGCCAACGAAATTCAGTGGGAGCTAGAGACTTATAAGCTAGAAGATATCCTCAGCGTAGTCACCCTACGTGTAGTACATTTAAATATTTGTATGAAATTGAGGACAACTGAATCTTTAACACATCGGATATATATCCGGCAAAGGAAAGTTACTGAGGAGGAAACAGAAATTGGTACTCTTGCTACTGTGGTTCGAGATCCTTGTGTTAGTTCGCGTCAAATCGCAAGGGAATCTGGCATGAGCCACAATAATGTTGTTCATGATCTGCATCGCCATAAATATCATCCTTACCATATCAGTCTCCACCAAGAATTAACTGGTACGGATTGTATGCTTCACACTGAAATCTGCCAATGGGCTCAAGTCTAGATTCAGAGGGATGACACATTTATTAAATTTTATTTACTGACGAGGTTACATTCACAAACCATGAAAATGTTAATTTGCGTAACATGCATTATTGGGCAACTGACAATCCATGTTGGCTGCGGCAAGTTGCACACCAAAAACCGTGGTTGGTGGATGTATGGTGTGGGATTCTGGAGGAGAGAATTATAGGCCACTGTTTCATCGAAGGAAATCTTAATGGTAGGAAGTACACCACATTGCTGCAAGAAACATTAGGTATGTTATTAGTAGAAACACCTTTAGCAACAAGGAACATAACGTGGTATCAACACGATGGGTGTGCGGCACAGCATTCGCTGATGGCTTGAAATGAATTGTAGAGACAATTCCCAAATCGTTGGATTGGACGCGGAGGAGACGTGTCGTGGCCGGTTCGTTAGCCAGACTTGGCGCCTCTGGATTTTTTCTTGTGGAGATTCGTAAAACACATTGCTTATAAAGACGTTCCAACTACACTTGAAGATATGCGAGAGAGAATTGTCAGAGCATGTGCTTCGATAAGTGCCGACGTGATAAGGAAAACCACTCAATCCACGATAAGAAGATGGCAGCACTGCATTGGTACCGATGGTCATCGCTTCGAACACCGTCTGTAAATGGACGTTCATGCCAGATTTTTAACCTTCGTTGACCTTCAAAGGCCTTACTGTTACACATCATTCTATTCGTCTGATAGCCGCTGTCAGAAAATAAGTACCAAACTATAACATCCCATTTTAGAAAAAAACTAAGTTGACCTTCATATCTCTGAAGCGATCCCACCTAGCAACAAAAAAACCAACGTCATATTATGGCACCCGTTGTCCCATGCAACTTTTGTTCCACAAACTTTTCAACTCCTACCATACTTTCGGAGTTATTCGAGGTGGATGCAGTTAGGGACTCACCCTGTATACTAGCAGCGACAATACACTGAGGGGACAGAGTCACGGGATAGCGATACGCACATATATAGAGGACGGTACTGCCGTGTACACAAGGCATAAAAGGACAGTGCATTGGCGGAACATACATTTGTACTCAGGTGATTCATAAGAAAAGATTACTGGCGTGTTTATAGTCGCACGACGGGAATTAACAGACTTTGAACGCATAGAATATTCCATTTCGGAAATCGTTAGGGGATTCAATGTTTCGAGATTCAGAGTGTCAAGATTGTCCGGAGAATACCAAACTTTAGGCATCACCTCTCACTACGGGCAACGCAGTGGCCGACGGTCTGCACTTAACGACTGAGAGCAGCGGCGTTTGAGTACCGTTGTCAGTGCTAACAGGCCAGTAATATTGTGTGAAATAGCCCAAGAAATCAATAGGGGACGTACGACGAATGTATCCGTTAGGACAGTGAGGCGACATTTGGAGTTAACGGGCTATGGAAGCGGACGATTCACGTGGGGCCTTCGCTAACAGCACGACATCGCTTGCGGCGCCTTTCCTGGGCTCTTGACAGTAACGGTTGGACCCTACACGACTAGAAAACCGTGGCCTGGTCAGGTAAGTTCCGATTTCCGTTGGTAAGAGTGCATGATAGGGTTCGAGTGTGGCGTAGATCCCACGAAGCCAAGGACGCGTCAACAAGGCACTGTGCAAGCTGTTGGTGGCTCCATAACGGCGTGGGCTGTGTTTGCATGAAATGGGGAGTGCCCTCTGGAGCAACTGAACCGATCACGACTGTCTATGGTTATGTTCGGCCACATGAAGACCATTTTCAGCCATTAATGGATTTCATGTTATGGATGGCAATGCGGCATGCTACCGGCCCACAATTGGTCGCGATTGGTTTGAAGGCCATTCTGGACAATTCGAGCGAATGGTTTGACCACCCTGATCGCCCGACATGAATCCCATCGGATATTTATGGGATATAATAGAGAGGTCAGTTCGGGCTCAATATTTCTTCAGGGGACATCCCCATTATCCAAAGTGATGCTGATTTCGACAAGATGTGGTTCATGCAAGGCGGAGATCGACCCCATCGAAGCAGTAGTGTTTGACGACCTGGAGTAGCACTTTGGGGGCCGCATTCTGGCTCTGGGGCACCCAGAGGCCACTGGCGTGGGCCTCCATTGGCCGCCATATTATCCGGATTTGAACACATGCTACTCCATTTCGTGGGGCCTCATTAAAGACAAGGTGAACAGCAATAGGCCCAAAACCATTTCTGAGCTGAAAACAGCCATTCAGGTGGTCATCGACAGCATCGACGTTACGACGCTTCAGAGGGTCATGCAGAATTTCGCTATTCGACTGCGCCACATCATCACAAATGATGGCAGACATATCGAACATCTAAATCCGAATATCTGTCGTGACGTTTGCATGTTGAATAAACTGTGTGCACGCCGTAGTTTGCAACTAATTTACGTTTTTTTCATATAGTTCAATAATTGTTACCATGTAAGTACCACTGCAACTTCCTTTTCAGATTGTGTACGAGGTTGACCAGAAAGTAAGTTCCGATCTGTCGCGAAATGGAAATCACAATGAAAAACGAAACGGTTTTTTTTTTTTTTTTTTTTTTTTTTTTTTTTTGCAACAGTTAGGTGCACCTCCCACCTACTTCTCTACATAGTCTCCGCTCCGACTTCGAGTTTTGTCGTAATGTTGTATCAGCTTTCCAATATCCTCGTCATAGAAAGCAGCTGCCTGTGCTTTCGGCCAGTTATCTGCACTGGCCTGCAGCTCGTTGTCAGAGGAAAAATTTTGTTTTCATAGTCAGAGGTTCTTGTGAGCAGAGATGAAACTCAGGAGGTGATCAAACACTAGTAATCGGAAACGCTGCAGGCTTCATTGCCCCTGCAGTGTGCGGCCGAGAATTGGCATGAAGAAGGAACTGCTCGACAGTTGTGTTATGTGGGCTGCATGACACAGGCGAAATCTCTAACCAGGTCATCATACTTGGCGGGAGACACTACTTTACGTTCTCACTGTTCACTCAAAACTGAAAAGAGCGTCACGACACGATCGACGGACACACTAGAGACACTGCACAACACATCTGTGCAAATCTTTACCGGATTTTCCCAGTTGTTTCCATTTCGCGACCGATGGAACTTACTTTCTGGACAACCCTCATATATCTGTACGCGTGTGCGCATTTTCTCATATATTCTAACACGGATAGTCAGAAGATGACTGTATATAAACCGAAAACGATTGCTGAATAATAATGAAAATATTGTACATCAAATGAAATTCCTCACATACATTGTTGTTACACGCATGACTTGTACCGCTGCTGTTGTCACCTTCTCAATAACTGGTTCTTCTCGCACGAATCTTACATGGCAAAGTGCTTCAATGCCTAGAGATATTCTCAACATACAAATTTCGAAATAAGGCATGAGCATCTACAAAATTTCAGATTGTTCTAGAATTAGTTTTTGAATATTTCTGTGGAAGGGACACACAGTCTCTTGTGACTTGCTACAGAATATTATTTAATTACTGTTTGTTCGGATCCTTGCCCCAGTTACCTTTGTTTCTGTTATAATACCTTCACAGAAATGAAAAAGCCATGTCTTTACAACCGCCAAATTCGTGCAACAGAAAACATTCTCGTATTGTGGCAAAAGAATTGGGTTTGCCTTCGTTGCGGCAGCAGCTCAGAACCGCGTCGTTTCTGAGCTGTTCAGTTCCTTTCGGTGCATCCATATACGAGGTACATCGCAGTCGGCTCATCAGAAAACATATTCATACTCAGCTGTCGTTATTCCATTTTGGTTTTAAGACGATACATTTTTGGACGTAGACCATTATCCCGTAACCGTAAACGTAGTTTACCTGGACCCTGTTATTACATAGTTCTGATACATGTCCTTGTAAAACCATAACCGTAAATTAGTCCTAGTAGATGTATTATTCTAAATCAACAATCTCTGTGGCATTTATTATCCAATTATTACTTTCTCTTGCAGTTCACGATTAAAAAATAAATAAAACAAAGATCAGTTCAAGTAGCTCTTATGTTGGATACTTGAACCCATTTTCTATTTTCCCATTCAAACGCATTATAAACGTGTGTTGGGTTCAAGTAAGACGTCGGATCTTTAAATAATAACTAGATGTGCACTCACAAACTAATTTAATTCGAAAATAATTTTAACAAGACAATCAAATAATGAAAAAGGTAGAGTTGTGGAACAAATTACAGAACCTTAACCGACTCTAAGCATTGTCTTTGAGTGATGGAACAGAAAATAAGCCCCTTTTGTCAAGTTTTGGAGGGTTCATCTTCTCCTCAGTATCGCAGCATTTATACTCCAGAATGTCTTTTCCTTCAGTCCACTTGCAGACTTTTTTCGTTTGTTGCATACACTCGACGACAGCTCCGTTATCGTCTACACTGGACACAATTCCAGGGAATTCAATACTCTCCCATAAAATATTTACGAAGCTGCTTTCTTCCAATGTCTGTCTAAGCTTCTCTTTTGAACAACTTTCCTCTTTAGCTCTTCCCGTTTTTTACATTGCCCATCTTAGCTTGTTTATCTCTAGGCTTACTGGTAGATGGCAAATCAAGCCCCCTCAGGTCAGACGCTTCGTCCTCACTGTTAAACAAACTAAAATCACCTTTTCCTGACGACGGGAGGCTGAAATCATCAGAAACTTCTGATTTTTACTCAGTGTCAATTTGTTGCAATGGTTTCTTCCTTTTATTCGTATTCTTCTTCCCTTTCTCTGCGATTGTTTTGTTTTACGTGTTTAAGTTTTTGCCCTGGCATTTAAGCATTTTTTACAGTTGTTCGTCTGCAGAATCATTGAACTGGCGACTCCCAGGCAATCTATAGTATTTAGACGGCATAGTGAGCCTTAATCCCGTAAAGAAAAATCTAAATAGTTTCAAACATATTTTGTATTAGTTACAAATTGAAAATAATTTGTCACATTCTGTAGCAGGTACTTCATTTTGATGTAAATGAAGAATATACGTATCCAGGGGTTACTGGCGCCCAAGCCGGTCGTGGATCAATGAAGCCCTTGTATTTGGTTATCGGTACACCAGAATACACATTGATGAGCAACATGTTACGGGGTAATTTATAGTTAAATATTTACATAGAGATTATAGAAAGTAATGTTTCAGGAGAAAAACTGTGCACTTATTGCATTCAAAATGTTGTTTCTTCGCATTTTGGACAAAGAAATTGTAAGACTAGCAAAACAGGACGTGAGTTAAACCGTTAAGAAAACCTCTACTAAACTCAAGCAGCAACTCGTGGGAGTACGTGGAGTGTGCCAAAGCCTTCTGACTGCTGCTACCGCGGCCATGAACTACGTCGAATATTTCAATAAACCACTGCCAGATACGGCGATACGGCTTCAGCGTTTACGGTTCAAGTAACCCCGCAGGATTCAAGTAATGCTGATTTCAGGTATCTATTAAACGGAAGGTCCATATGTCAGATGCACTATCAATCACTTAAGAATTAAAACTAAAAACAGGCGAGATTTTAAGATATGACAGTAAAAATGTAACTTACTTTACAAAAGATTCATCGGTGACGCATAAGGCCGTGCAGGTCCCTGATTTTTTTTGGTCATCAGTCTTCTGACTAGTGGCCCGCCACTAATATCTCTTCTGTGCCAACCTCTTCATCCCAGAGTTGCACTTGCAACCTACGTTTCAATTATTTGTTCAATGTATTCCGCCGGCCGGAGTGGTCGAGCGGTTCTAGGCGCTGCAGTCTGGAACGGCGCGACCGCTACGGTCGCAGGTTCGAATCCTGCCTCGGGAATGGATGTGTGTGATGTACTTAGGTTAGTTAGGTTTAAGTAGTTCTAAGTTCTAGGGGACTGATGACCTCGGAAGTCCCATAGTGCTCAGAGCCATTTGGACCATTTTTTCAATGTATTCCAGTCTCTGTCTCATTCTACAGTTTCGCCCACTACAGCTCCCTCTAGTACCATGAAAGTCATTCCCTCATGTATTAATAGATCTCCTATCATCCTGTTCCTTCTTCTTATCAGTATTTTCCACTTACTTCTTTCCTCTCCAGAACCTCCTCATTCTATACCTTATCAGTCCGCCTAATTATCAACATTCGTCTGTAGCACGGCATCTCAAATGATTCGATTCTCTTCTGTTCAGATTTTCTCACAGTCCATGTTTCACTACCGTACAATGCTGTACTCCAGACGTACATTCTCACAAATATCTTCCTCAAATTAAGGCCTATGTTTGATACTAGTAGACTTCTCTTAGCCAGGAATGCCCTTATTGCCATTGCTTGCTCCGTCCTTCATTGATTATTTTACTGCCTAGGTACCAGAATTCATTAACTTCATCTACTTTGTGACCTTCTATGTGTATTTAAATTGCGTGCACCGTTATTGTCTCTACGCAGGTGTCGTAATTGTAGTAAAAGCTAAGCTCTTGCCCCGTTAGAACGGAAGCACATCATAGTCTTAGAAACTGCATAAATTTCACACCCAGCGCATTCATCATACACTTTATGGCAATAGAATGTTTAATGCAATTAGACAGCTATTGCAAAGATCTTACGCGATGAATTCAGCGAACATAGATGGTATTCTATAATGTGAACATAAAATTGGTAAGACGCATGAAATTAAAATAAAACCAAGTTACCAGTGGAACATCTAAAACGCTAAAAAGATGCTATTACTGTTATACAATAACGCAGAAATGAAAAACATATAAACTGACTTATTATTATATAGCTATATGGATTCCGAGGATTGTGGAAAAATATGCGATCGCTAAGGCAGCGACTGCGTGTCCCGCAGCCCTGCAAAGTTTCGTCGCAGAACGGGTATAAAATCGCCGAGATTTCTGAAACCGCAAGACTTTCTGTTCATTTAAACTCTACCAAACTGGTCTGTTTGTGGTTATCCATCTCTATCTCCTGCATCAAACCCATGAGTCTACCTTTCTGTACTTATGTATGGTACGTAGTGAATCACTAAAAATAGGCACTTTGTGGTTGCAGTGTTAAGTATACAGCGAAGGTGAAGAGATTAGCGCCGCCTATCGTCCCGCGGTCTATAAACCGGGTGTAGACCTTCCCGTCAGGCGAACCCCCTAATCCCTAGCAGGCTTAGGGGAAGTCAGGTATAATATGACAGATATTTGCGTACGGTGGATACCAAATGCCGATTTATCTGTGCTGACATTAGTGGGGCAATCAATATATCCGTGATACCTTAATAAAGAAACCTCAATAGTATTATGCAACCTTGTCCTTCTGACTCACGGTTGTGAAACTGCAAAAGCACTACTATAGACTAGATTGAATGTATGGCAAAAGAAGATAACTAGGACATATATCGTGTGTAAAACAAATCGGTTCCTATTGTCGCTAGCAACTATTAGTCTGTTCTATTACGTTCTCACAATTACGTAACTTTTAACATTTGACTTCGCAGTCTACAGGGCACGAAATAGTATTTTATTGTGTGCCGGTGCCCTTGCAGAATAATGTTCTCTCGGTTTTATAGTAAAAATAGTTTTTACGTTGTTTATTTTGTCTTGTACACACTCTCACTTTAAATGGCGCTTAATTTTGATGAAACTTGGTTGCAAACTTACTTGATGAGATTTAAAAGGCCTAAGGTGAGATGTATTAATGTGATATTATTTTCATTATGATTATAAGTAATGGCACCATGAATTAAACAAAGTAATATCCATCGATTTTATCAATTATTACGATTTCACAGGTGGACAACCACCTAATTTAACCTCTATGTAGACCCTGCGGCATAAAATAGAATTTTACTATATATCAGTACCCCTTCATAATAATATTCGCTCGTCTGTATCTCAGCAGGTTGTTTCTAACTCCAAAAGTAGTTGATGCTGTAAGGAGTAGTATACACATTCCCACTGTCGAAAGATCGTAATTCAAATGTTACTTAGATGTAAACAATATACAAACACATTAATACAGGAAAGAAAGAAAATATTATTGCCTTAATATTTGATTATGATTGTGAGAAACTATAAGTTCGTGTACATTCGGACTCAATCACTAAAAATTTAATCTGATCTTAAGGCAGGTAGGTTTGACATGTTTTAACATATGTAAGTAACACTGTTAGGTTCTATATGTACTGGTGTAATGTAACTTTTGGAAATTTTTGATATGTGAACAGTTGCATCTGAAGATGAGACTGACAGTCCCTAAATCGATTTCGCATTAGAGAATTAAAAAACCGTCCTTTTAGCCAGATACGAATTATTTACAACTGAAAATCATTACACGACTGCATTCCCACCATCCGGTACGATGCAATGACAGATTTTTCCCTACTTGTAGCTTCTTTTACCTCTGAGAACGATTTATAAGTGAGAAAAATGCCAAGTTGCTCCGTGGCAGGAGTCCTACGTTATAATGTAATAGGCGTTTCTAAGCTTGGAGAATGACAAATGTATATCGGAAGTAACAGGTCCTTTACGTTTGTTCACAATTGATTCATTATAGTATCCTCTTCATGAATGTCCATACTGTTCAGGCTGCCTGGATGTGGGCACTTCCTGCTGCACCATGTATTAGTGTTTCTTCCCACTCTAATCATGTATCAGGTGAGGGAACAATGACTGCATAATGCTGATGTGATGTTATCTTCGCAATTCCCACGGGAGAGGTAGGTAGGGAGCTGTGTCTATATTCGTCTCTTAATGCATGTAGTTGAAATTTTCTGAATAGGGATCCGCTGTATAATTGTGTCTCCCTTCAAGCACCTGCCAAATCAGGTTTTTCAGTAATTCCGGAAAGCTTTCAAGCAAGCTGCTACCATGCGTGCTGCCCTCCTTTGTGTACGCTCCATGTTTCCTGCTAGTCCTTCCTGGTATGGCACACACGAGCAATATTCCAAAATGGGATGCACGAATGTTTTGTAAGCAGTCTCCTTTGTAGACGCTGCCTCACAAACTAGATTTAGTTTACCTTTCACTTTGAGTCTTCTACTTGTCGAAGGTTACACTGTGTATTCTCCAAGTGTCTATTCCATAGTTCTCCTGTTTTCCTCGTGCTTTCTTACCTTATATTGTTCCTTCTAGGACACCAAATTGTGTCACATTATGTGAGCAATTGACTCATGTCTTCTTCGCTCTGTTCTTCTCCTGAATGACCTTTCTTCGTCAATTATGTGCAGGAATTCGTGATTGGTGGGTCTGTCTGTCCACATTATCTTTAACAGGCGTCTCTAGCATCTCAACTTAGATGCTCCAGGAGATTTCATTTGGTTTTTTTTCCTGTTACGCATGTTTCACATTCATGGAGTGCTGAGTTTTAAAGGCATCTCTTAACACACTTTTTCCCACTTCACTATTGAAGTTGCTTGAAGAAAGTATTTTTCTTCTATTTATGAACGTTGTACTTGCTTCTTTCTTATGCCTTACTTGTTTCTTCCGTCTTCAGTTATTTTACTTTTCACATATTTGTTTGATCTGGTTTGATTTATTTTGTTTACTCTGATTAAAGTGTTTATTCCCTTTGATAGCTTGGAGCCCTCGAATAGTGCAATTTTTTTTTTTAGTGAGTTTCCATTTTGCGCCCGTCCCTTGGTAATTTACCCTCAGTTTTTAAGACTGTGAGAAGGCTTCTTTCATCTACATCTACATCCATACTCCGCAAGCCACCTGACGGTGTGTCGGAGGGTACCCTGTGTACCTCTATCGGTTCTCCCTTCTATTCCAGTCTCGTATTGTTCGTGGAAAGAAGGATTGTCGGTATGCTTCTGTGTGAGCTCTAATCTCTCTGATTTTATCCTCATGGTCTCTTCGCGAGATATACGTAGGAGGGAGCAATATACTGCTTGACTCTTCGGTGAAGGTATGTTCTCGAAACTTTAACAAAAGCCCGTACCGAGCTACTGAGCGTCTCTCCTGCAGAGTCTTCCACTGGAGTTTATCTATCATCTCCGTAACGCTTTCACGATTACTAAATGATCCTGTAACGAAGCGCGCTGCTCTCCGTTGCATCTTCTCTATCTCTTCTATCACCCCTGTCCGGTACGGATACCACACTGCTGAGCAGTATTCAAGCAGTGGCCGAACAAGCGTACTGTAACCTACTTCCTTTGTTTTCGGTTTGCATTTCCTTAGGATTCTTCCAATGAATCTCAGTCCGGCATCTGCTTTACCGACGATCAAATTTATATGATCATTCTATTTTAAATCACTCCTAATGCGTACTCCCAGATAATTTATGGAATTAACTGCTTCCAGTTGCTGATCTGCTATTTTGTAGCTAAATGATAAGGGATCTATCTTTCTATGTATTCACAGCACATTACACTTGTCTACATTGAGATTCAGTTGCCATTCCCTGCACCATGCGTCAATTCGCTGCAGATCCTCCTGCATTTCAGTACAATTTTCCATTGTTACAACCTCTCGATACACCTCAGCATCATCTGCAAAAAGCCTCAGTGAACTTCCGATGTCATCCACCAGGTCATTTATGTATATTGTGAATAGCAACGGTCCTATGACACTCCCCTGCGGCACACCTGAAATCACTCTTACTTCGGAAGACTTCTCTCCATTGAGAATGACATGCTGCGTTATGCTATCTAGGAACTCCTCAATCCAATCACACAATTGGTCTGATAGTCCATATGCTCTTACTTTGTTCATTAAACGACTGTGGGGAACTGTATCGAACGCCTTGCGGAAGTCAAGAAACACAGGATCCACCTGTGAACCCGTGCCTATGGCCCTCTGAGTCTCGTGGACGAATAGCGCGAGCTGGGTTTCACACGCCCGTCTTTTCCGAAACCCATGCTGATTCCTACGGAGTAGATTTCTAGTCTCCAGAAAAGTCATTATACTCGAACATAATACGTGTTCCAAAATTCTACAACTGATCGACGTTAGAGATATAGGTCTATAGTTCTGCACATCCGTTCGACCTCCCTTCTTGAAAACGGGGATGACCTGTGCCCTTTTCCAATCCTTTGGAACTCTACGCTCTTTTCTAGAGACCTACGGTACACCGCTGCAAGAAGGGGGGGGGGGGGCAAGTTCCTTCACGTACTCTGTGTAAAATCGAACTGGTATCCCATCAGGTCCAGCGGCCTTTCCTCTTTTGATTTTAATTGTTTCTCTATCCCTCTGTCGTCTATTTCGATATCTACCATTTTGTCATCTGTGCGACAATCTAGAGAAGGAACTACAGTGCAGTCTTCCTCTGTGAAACAGCTTTGGAAAAAGACATTTAGTATTTCGGCCTTTAGTCTGTCATCCTCGGTTTCAGTACCATTTTGGTCACAGAGTGCCTGGACATTTTGTTTTGATTCACCTACCGCTTTGACATAAGACCAAAATTTCTTAGGATTTTCTGCCAAGTCAGTACATAGAACTTTACTTCCGAATTCAATGAACACCTCTCGCATAGCTCTCCTCACAGTACAGTCCTGCTCATGCATCACAAAAAATTTTGTGTTTCACATCATGTTTGTTGCAGAAACGTTTACCACAAAAAATGCTTGACAGGTATGGCTATGAAATGAAATAAGCAGCAGAATGAAAACTTGTAGCAACTGAATGTGATGTCAGTTAGTGGCCAGTGCTGTATGCACTCCGCGTAATCATTCCCCCCCCTCTGTACTACCACAGATAATGTGTAATTGTTCCGATTTGAACTACATGTGAAGGATAAGAGAGGGGCCTACTTGTTTCAAATCAAAGGAGAACACTGGAATTCTGTAAATGTCTGTCCACCTGATATATTCTAAAGCTGTCCTTACACCTGTGCAAAAGTAGCACTCAGGTCGCGAATCTGATGTTCTTGAAGTGAGGCTTTGAAATTTTTTAACAATTTTGGTTAAGGCCCTCAGTGCTATTAAGTGAGTATCATAAGTTACCTGGGATGCGAATGGCTTTTTTTATTTACAACACACGGAGCAGCTAAAGCCATAAACTGCTCACAAGATATTTCACAAACCTACAAAGTCACACGTAACACAGTTCTTATATGTAACAAACATAATCCTGATACACTAAACACATTGTAGTAATTACTTTCACACATCTGTATACATATTCTACACTCTGAGCTTCTCTGCATTGCTCACGTAATCACAATTACGTAAGATCATCCTATACAGCGCTCAAGTGAGATCTTAAATGTGGGGCCTGTAAACCATACTGCACCGAATGGTTGCTTCTTATCTACTGAACTGGTCGGTAAGAATCACTTCGCTAGGTGCACACATTAGGCGGGAGACAATGATACACGAACTGCTTCGTTCGTACACATATTGAAATGTTGCTAAAAGTGGTTATTAAATTGGAATGTGAAGCTAGAGGATGATAGATTACTATTGATGGGATAACTAGTATGACAGTTAAATCCGATTTTTATTTTAGAAAAAGAGCAATAAATGAAAATTAGAGATTTGTGGCAGCCAATAAGATTATCTGACAAGTGAATGGATGCAGTTTCTAACGGAACTTGTAACCATTGTACCATCGGTTAGTCTGCTCCTCAGTACACTTGTTGCGTCACCCATCAGCTCATGCAGTCTCAACCAGATGATGCAGTGAAGCTTGAGGTTGAAAATTATGGCTCCCACTATATAACACAGGCAACTAGAAGTTCGTGGGTACATTCAATATGTGATGAACTTACTTGAAAACTTGTTAAACCTACCAAATGTCGGAGTACCGTGAGCAGGCTGCCAACGTATCTCCCAGTTATTTACCGTAGGTATACATGCGACAGCATGCATAACTAATATGTTCCAAAACGCCACTCATAAAAATTTTTCGATGCACATACCACGATTTCGATTGGTGATCCGCTACGGTCACAGGTTCGAATTCTGCCTCGGGCATGGATGTGTGTGAGGTCCTTAGGTTAGTTAGGTTTAAGTAGTTCTAAGTTCTAGGGGACTGATGACCTCAGATGTTAAGTTCCATAGTGCTCAGAGCCATTTTTTGATTGGTGATCGAAAGGTAGGGTGATGATTATTTGTATACCCAACAAAAGGATCGTATCGGAGTCAGTGGCTTACAGTACAGGGTGAAAGTATGAATGTTACACAATTCCTCCTGCTTAGGAAAATGGAGCAGGTCGGTTGGTTATTTTTGCATTTGACGTGTCTACGGTGAACTTGATACGACTTATGGAGGCACCATTAGTTCACCGGTTTTCACTATATTTTCGCCGTCACCATCCGATAATTCCAAGACGGCTATGCACAGAAAATGCCTAATATTTTTTGCGGTATATTCCTAAGACCCAGATATCGAACAACCTTGACAATTTTCTGTATATCTTCATCCGTTTCCAAGTTACACAGGTTCAGCTTTACCCAACTTCTAGACGTAAAATACTGTACGAGGTGAAAGCCAGACAATAAATAATCGCAGAAAATTGCTCAAAGTTTAGCGATATATTCTCTAGGCGTTTTCCTCGAAGAGTTATGTCCTCATTTTCAAAAATCTTTATCTATTATCGCGAAGCACTCAAAAAGTTGTTTTCTGCGTACCAAAACCCAGCCGTAGTGTGTGAGGCGGCTATGTACAGGAAGTGCTGTAATTTATATAATGCCGCGTGGTGTAACCACGTGGTCTCAGGCACCTTGCCACGGTCCGCGCGGCTGTCCTCGTCGGAGGTTTGAGTCCTACTTCGGGCATGTGTGTGTGTGTTGTCCTTAGCCTAAGTTAGTGTGTAAGCCGATGACCTCAACAGTTTGGTCCCATAGGAACTTACCACAAATTTTCAAATTTTGTACAATGTATTTCTAAGTTTAGATCTAAAACAGCCTCGAAAATTATTTCGTAGCTTTATCCGTTTCGGAGATACAGAGGCTCAACGTTACCCTACTTGTACACGTAAAATACGCACATAAAATCCGCTGTGAGGCGAAATCATAGTTTATAAATTGACGAAGCACTGAGAAATATGCTGTTAAGTGTCTCCGTCATCATCTGGGAACCCCTTGTAGCATTAAAACACATGGAATTTTTTTTTTTTTTTTTTTTTTTTTTTTTGCATTTAAAATTTGCTCGAAGATACAAAATTGGCTTTGCGTTATTTCAGTTTCACATAAGTAAACTGCTTAAATTTTGCTGGAAAATATATTTCTTTTCATATGAGTTACACACCCTGCTTCAGAAGGGAAAAGAAGGAAACCAGTGGAGAAACGTTCCTACAGGAGGACGCAAATGAGAATGTATGTTCTTGCTTGTTTAAAAGACTTAGTGGAAAGTATGGTACGAGTACCTCATCCTACCTTTCTCAGGACCTTAAAAAATTTTGGCGTAACATGTTCCCCCGTATTTTTGTGCTGAGAGAGTAGGAGGCAGCGGCAGAGGCAAAGACACAGAAAAGTAGTAAAAACTGGAAGATAGTAGAGAGTCTTGTGTTATAGAAAGCGCGAAGGAGACGATAACACTGAGAGTGAGAAAAAGACAGAATAGCAGTGGAACATAGCAGAAAGTTACAGAACAGTGCTAGGAAAAGACTGGAGGAGACAGTGCCAAGACAGGTGTGTGTGTGGGGGGGGGGGGGGGGGGAGGACTGAAGAGAAAGAGAAAGTGGAAGTGGGTTGAGACCATGTGATAAAGAGAGACATAGTACTTACAAATGACAACGAGGAAGAGAAAAATAGTGACAGTGAACAGAGACAGCAGCAGTAGGAAGGAATGAGGTATTAGCAGTAAGAGAGAGTAAAAGGGAGACATTGACAGTGAGAGAAGACTGTAGTAGTGGGACAGAACGAAGTGGACTGTGGCTGTTGCACAGGAAACAGTGACAGAGAGACACAATGAGATTATGAGTGAGAAAGGACAGCTGGAAGTAAATATGAATGAGCGACTTGCAGCGCTGGACTAATGCTTGTGAGTTATTTATTTAATCGTAGGCTAGGGCCCCTCGTCGGGCAGGCCGTTCGTCGGGTGCCGGTCTTTCAATGTGACGCCACTTCGGCAACCCGCAGTTGATGAGGATGATAGGCTGATGACGAGGACAGCACAACACCCAGTCCCTAGGCGGGGATAATTTCCCGACCCAGCTGGGAATCGAACCCGGTGTAAGTAACCTGTTTCTAAGGGTTATTACGTTAAGATTAGGGTCGCCACCGATTCTAACTATACATCTAATCAAAGGTTTGGCCGAGTGGGAAAATAAATTAATTTGATCACAGACCAAAAACTCATAAAAATGCATACGTTGTGATATCGCTCATAGGGGATGCGATGTAATTAGTAGTATTGCCCGTGCACTGTTCACGAGAATCAAACATTTAAAATAAAATAGTAAATGCATGAACACTGTGCATAAGATCAGCTCCCAGCAACACACCTGAAAATAAGACTTAATCTAAAGCATTTGTTTTAAAATAAAAGGGGAAACTAATCAATGGACCTGTGCGTAAGGAAACGCGTTGAATGTGCTAAAGGGAAAGCTACGAGGTGAGTGGTTTAGGTGCAAAAACGTAACCTCGAAATACAAGGGAAAATTGTGGATAAAATCATTTATTCCTGAGATATGGATGTGAGGCATGTACACAATTCCTGATAACAGTAATTCCTAAAACATTAAAGAAAAGCATCGATACATTCACCGTTATAATCTACACCTAAAATCATTGGTGTGAATCATTCATACAACTGCTGTTGCCTTATGCCTGATCGCAATAACTCGTTAAACGGTACACGTTTCGCATTACACCCGCGTGCCCACGTGGTTTTTGGAGACGCAGTTTCTAGGTATCGTGGCCACGTTGCAACAATATCACATCACACAATCATGAACAGTTAACAAAATGGTTCAAATGGCTCTGAGCACTATGGGACGCAACTGCTGAGGTCATTAGTCCCCTAGAACTTAGAACTAGTTAAACCTAACTAACCTAAGGACATCACAAACATCCATGCCCGAGGCAGGATTCGAACCTGCGACCGTAGCGGTCTTGCGGTTCCAGACTGCAGCGCCTTTAACCGCACGGCCACTTCAGCCGGCGAACAGTTAACATTCCTTAAAACAAACATGATGACGGTAGCCCAACAAACTCTAATGTTCAACCACATGGTTGGCTCCCCACGGACGAAAGATACATAAAGCAAGGAAAATTTACGAGAAGGCAAAGCTATTAATATTTAGAAAAATGAAAGCTTTTACAGGCACCGCTGAAGGCAAACAGACATTCGTACAGAAGCGAATGCTCACTTCTTATCCACACCTTGGTGTGGCACTCTTCCGGCGGATCCAAGTCTGCTATAGAAATTTACTAAAAGAAAAATCTGCCGAAGTTTTGCATTCCTTGCTGCGACAAGGCAAGGCAGTCTTCCAGAGTTGAAAAGCGAGACCAAAAGCTAACAGCTCTCCTCTCGCCAAATAGCAACGCGCCACGCGGTCAGTCTAACTCACCCTTCTTCGACTGGAGCACAGCTGTGGACGCTTCCCGTATCGGCGGCAGACTGCCTTTTTCCTTCTCCAGCCTCTTCCACGCTCCACGTGGCCCGGAAAACCCAAAGATTCCATTTCCGCCACCAACCTAACGCACGTAGGTTTCTCACAAGTAGCGCAAACCTCTCTGCCTACTTGACCACTACGGGAGTTGGCTATTCTGTACAACTGCTGCTGAATCTGTATGACTATTGCAGACTTTCTGCAGCAGACTACGCCACCGTCTAGCAACGTGACACACAACCACATTCATCCAACCACACCACTATGAGAGTTATGAAAAAAGAGAAACAAGGAAAAGAAAGAGAAATGCTAGTGAAAATGGGCTACCGGACTAACGAAAGGTGGCTACAGGACCCTTCTATCACCCCAAACGTCCCGGAGAAAACTGTGCCGCGAATTTTCTCGCAATGCTAGGAGATTCGCCAAAAGTCTTCGAAACAAACATACCCAACGAGCAACAATTGCAACGGGCAAACAGCAGCACAAAAGAATTGATTAATCTCTTATATCCAAATGAGTTTTATCTGACCTTAGTCAATAATTGTGACCTCATACGGTCCGCAAGGCAAACAGAACAAATTAGATTAAGTGTGATATTGCACGCTAACATCATGTCATCTGACCTACTACGACAACAAACATGATATATATATATATATATATATATATATATATATATATATATATATGGTTCAAATGGCTCTGAGCACTATGGGACGTAACATCTGTGGTCATCAGTCCCCTAGAACTTAGAACTACTTAAACCTAACTAACCTAAGGACATCACACACATACATGCCCGAGGCAGGATTCGAACCTGCGACCGTAGCAGTCGCGCGGCTCCGGACTGAGCTCCTAGAACCGCTAGACTATATATATATATATATATATATATTACTTACCTCAGCTCAGTACAGCCGATAGATACACATAAAACAGAACCGAAAATTTACGTTCCCAGCTTTCGGAACAAATGTTCCTTCATCGGGGAGGAGAGAGGGGAAAGAAAAGGAAGAAGGGAAAGGAGATTCAGTTACTCACAACCCAGGTTATGAAGCAACAGGGAAAGGAAAATAGGGAGGGTAGCAAGGATGGAGGCAAGGTTGTGTTGGTTCCCTCTGACAACCATGCCTCCATCCTTGCTACCCTCCCTATTTTCCTTTCCCTGTTGCTTCATAACCTGGGTTGTGAGTAACTGAATCTCCTTTCCCTTCTTCCCTTTCTTTCCACTCTCTCCTCCCCGATGAAGGAACATTTGTTCCGAAAGCTGGGAACGTAAATTTTCGGTTCTGTTTTATGTGTATCTATCGGCTGCACTGAGCTGAGGTAAGTACTGGCCAGCCCCTCTATCTCTTTGTTCGTATTTGTTTCACATCTTTATATGAGATTTTCCATTAATCATTTATATATATATATATATATATATATATATATATATATATATATATATATATATATATTCTATGATGCAAAATCATTTCCACGAACCAAAGGACTGTCAACTGGTGCTGACATATATAAAAACATCTAAGTGAAAGTACAAAACACAAGATGCACAACAATTACAGTGATACAAAACCATTAGTGAACCAAATGGAATGACAGCTGGTAAATAACTACCTATGGAAAATAAGACATGAGTACAAAAACACATACAGAAACCAGCTCGTTGACACGCTGTCATTTTGCAGTTTCGTCACAAGGTAGTTTCACTGGGTATTCTTAAGGTGCTGGGGTGGGCGTCTCTTCTAAAGGCGACTTGGATAAGCTACTAGGGGGACAACACTGAATTGGAGAGTTCGCGGCGACGTTGATTGTAAGAGAAACAAGGAAAAGAATGAGAAATGCTAGTAAAAATGGGCTACCGGACTAATGAAAGGTGGCTTCAGGACCCTTTCACCGGGCCCAGAGGATTGATAATCCGTCACGCTGACGTTTCAGCTAACCGGGGCGGACAGGTTTGCGGGTGAGTTTCAGTTAGAGGAGCTTGTGTGAGTCTGAGGTGAACTGCCTGTTAAAAAAAGTTATACGTACACGTGTCAAAATTTTTGGAAAATATTTTAAAAGTGGTATTGAAGGTAGCATGAGGTGGTTGGGACCCCACATTTCAGTCAGAGTCTTGAATAAACTGGAAAATTTTGCATTTTTTGTACTCCGAAAGAAGCATTTTTCTCCTGGTACCCATTTCTTCACTCTGTCCAGGATACACATGAAGAGGTCAATGCTTGACAGTCGCAGAGACATCTGTTGGTTCATTCGGTAGCCCAGACACACCGCGTACGATGCGGCTAGCTTCCTGTAGCAGTGGGCGTTTCGGAAGCGCACCAGCCGCCCGCACGGAGCACCGCAGTAAGCGGTGACGCAGCGGCGCCCGTTTTCCCACACCAGGCGCCGTGTTCCGCCTCGCACCGCGGCGCTACCAGAGTTATGGCGTCGGTGCGTATATCTGCCGGTGTTAACATCGGCGCCAGTCGATGCAAATCGGGCTGCCGATTCGCTCGCGCCCGTGTTCGCCGACGTTCGCATACGAAATTATTACTATTATACGACCATAAATAAGGGCGCGCTGCTGTTTTAAGCACTGGCCTACGAGTATGATAAAGATCGCGGGAGGCCCGTGATGAAGTCCGCGGAGCGTCCGCGCCGCGCAACACGTGAATTCGTTAGAATAAATTTCCGCCCCCCTCGGGCGTATGAGATCGCATTTCAGTATCGGACTGCTGATTGCGACAACTTTTGTTTTCTCCTCGGGGCGCTTACTGAATTTGCCTCGCCGGCTCCCGGCTTGAGTTAGAGCGCCGGCGAGGCAAGGAATTACATCCAGTGCTCGGCCGCGTTCCTGCATTTTTACTCGGCCGAGCTGCCTCCTAATGCGCCGATATAATTTGCTCGTGTTATTTGGGGAGTACTCCGCGGGAACATTCAAATGAACAAACAGGCGCGCGGTCCGAGACTTGTACGGCTCTTCTAAAATGCCTGATTTTGCATTCGAGATACGAGAGCAGAATAACGCGACGACCTCGAATTCGGAAGCAGTCTTGTTTATGGATTTTTGGTCTGGCTCTCAGGCGATCAATAGGCAGATCTGTGAAAGCGGCGAAACTGCTTCCTTCCTTCAGGGGACATTTTGCAGGCGCCCTACTAAATTAAGGGATGGATTTATTCTGTAATCTTTCAAATAGCAGTAATCTTTGTTCATAGCTCTTTTTTCTGTCAACTACCGAGTTTCGTTTTCCTTAGAATATGATACTTAGACGGCTACCACATTAGCGTACTATCACCCGACAGGTAAGTACGAGGGTGAGTCAAACGAAAACCTTAAATTTGTAATAACAAATCGAAATTTCGCGCCGTTATCCTGTAAGTTGGTAAGCAAGCTACAGACAGCGTGTAGAATGGCCTGTAGGTGGCAGCATAGTGCAGATTCAGATATACCGTCGCAGTATCAGTATAAAGATGGCCGCCCCACTTGCGACTTGCACCAGGAAAGAACAGCGTTCTGTTTTCCTTTTTTTAAGTAGTGAAGGTGTGAAACCTATTGAAATTCATTGACGAATGAAGGGTCAGTACGATGATGCACAGCACCAAGCCGGCCGATGTGGCCGAGCGGTTCTAGGCGCTTCAGTCTGGAACCGCGAGACCGCTACGGTCGCAAGTTCGAATCCTGCCTCGGGCATGGATGTGTGTGATGTACTTAGGTTAGTTAGGTTTAATAGTTCTAAGTTGTAGGGGACTGATGACCTCAGATGTCAAGTCCCATAGTGCCCAGAGCCATTTGAACCATCTGAACCATTTGAACCACAGCAGCAAGTCTACGAATGGAGCAGGAAGTTCGCAAATGGTTTGACTTCAGTAGAAGATGCTCCTAATCCAGGTCAGGCACACCGAGTTGTGACTCCACAGGACATTGCAGCAGTTGAAGCCATAATGAAGGAATACCGCCGAGTGACACTGAATGACATCGCAGCGTGTTTACAGATTAGTCATGGGTCAGGACACCACATTGTGCACTATGTGCTCCAATTTCACAAAGATGGGTGTCACGCAGCTGACTCCTGTGAAGAACTACTTCGGCACCTTGAACGAGAAGGTGATGGCTTCCTTGCAAGAATCGTTACTGGGGACGAAACCTGGGATCACTTCCACCAACCGGAAACGAAGAGTCTTCCTCATCCACCATACTCACCAGACCCCCAAGTGATTTCCATATGTTTGGTTGGTTGGTTGGTTGGTTTGGGGAAGGAGACCAGACAGCGTGGTGATCGGTCTCATCTGATTAGGGAAGGATTGGGAAGGAAGTCGGCCGTGCCCTTTCAGAGGAACCATCCCGGCATTTGCCTGGAGTGATTTAGGGAAATCACGGAAAACCTAAATCAGGATGGCCGGACGCGGGATTGAACCGTCGTCCTCCCGAATGCGAGTCCAGTGTCTAACCACTGCGCCACCCCGCTCGGTCCATATGTTTGGACCACTCACAGACGCAATGGGAGGAAAGAAGTTCCGTTCTGATGAAGAGGTACGCCACGCGGTGCATGAGCGGTTGCGCGAACTACCAAAAGAATTTTTTTTGTAAAGGAATTATGCACTTTGTAAGCGCTGGAGGACTTGCATTGAGCGTGGGAGAGATTATGTTGAAAAGTGATACAGCTTTGTACCACTTCTGCACAGTGAATAATATTTTTAAAAATATTTAAGGTTTTCATTTGACTCACCCTCGTAGTTTACCGTCAGTGACAGAAGTGAAGAGCGTTATGTTCGAGAAAGAAGTTACTGCTATGACGAGGCATAAGGTTCTGCATCCGCAAGCAATTACACAAACTAAAAACTTCACATGCTTTAAGTCAGTGTATAATGAATACTTTCGGTTGTCATTACGACCGGTACAAATGCGGTAACTGAAGAAACTTCACAAGCCAAGATCCCTAAAAAGAATCTTACTGAATGACTGGTTTCGACAGAGCTACGCTGTCATCGTCGTATCTCATACTTCTGAATTTTTACAACATATTATCAATTAATGTTATAAATTCCTTCATACTGTATATGCACTTCTCAGTAGCATGCAGATCACCACAACTGGCATGTCATACCTAAGAATCTTATGTACAAACATGCACTAATCATCCAGAACGCTATGGCCTATATCTACTACCGACATAAACCGTCCAGACGACAACAGCGTCACCTGGCTAGGACTGACTGCCAGTCAGACACACGCACGGTGCACTTAGTATGAGTGAGCGTGCTGTCTGAGTTTGACCGAGGGCAGATTGTGATGGCCCAGAGGCTCGGCACGAGCATTTTGGAAACTGCACGACTGGTCGGGTGTTCGAGGAATGCTGCGATGAGTGTCTTCAACGCGTGCCACCAAACCAAGGTGAAACCACGTCCTGACGTCGTGGGGTTGGGCGGCCACCCTTCATTACAGAAGTTGGACGTTTAGGCTGAGCAGACTGGTAAAACACGACAGGCGACAAATTGTGGCGAGCTAACAGACTAAAATGCTGACACAGTACAAGTGTGTCTGAACACACAGTGCACCCAGCTCCTAACGATGGGCCTCCGCAGCTGACGATCCATGCATGTGCCAATCTTAACACCACGACATCGGCAACTACGGCTGAAATGGGTACGTAACCATCGGCACTAAGCATTGGTGCAGTGGCAGAGCGTTCAATGCTCTGATGAATCAAGATGCCTTCTTCATCATGCCAGTGGGAGGGCGCGAATCCATCGTCTTCCAGGTGTCGGAAGCAAGCTGGCGGCGGCCCCGTTATGCTCTGAGGCACGTTCACGTGGTCATCCATGGGTACAGTGGGGCTCGTAAAAGGCACCATAATGGCCGAGGATGATCGTACACTGCTTCATGATAACCGTGTTTTCCAACGGCAGTGGCATTTTCTAACAAGATAATGCGCAATGCCACAAGGGTAAGAGTGTAATGCAGTGGTTTGAGGAAAGCAGTATCGAGTTCCAAGTGATGTGTTGCCCCCCTCCCCCCCTCCCACTCCCCCAACTCACCAGATCTGACCTTGATCGAATCTGGGATGTGATTGAACATAGCGTCAGAGCTCATCAACCCCCCCACCCCCGGGGAATTACGGGAATAGGTGAGTTGTGTGTGCACACGTGGTGCCAACTCCCTCCAGCAACCTATCAATGTCCCAATGTCCCCTATCTTACATGTCACGACGTGCCGCCGGTATTCTCCCTGCCAAAGGTGCGCATACCGGCGATTAGGTAAGTGCTAAAAATGTTCTGGCTGATCAGTGTACATTCCTACATTTGATATGTTACGTGTGGTGATCCGCATGGTAGTGGAAAGTGCCTATTCAATGTGAACGTATTGGTAACACTGATAGATAATATGTTGTAAAAATTCATATAGCTCGATCCAAACCGGTCATCCATAAAATGCTCTTTAGCGATCTTGGTGGCCTGTGAATTTTTCTTCAGCTACCATACATTGCAGATCGTTCCCAGACTACCATGTGAGGAAATGTAACTTACAACTGCATGGTAATTGTTGTTATTATGATTAGCAAGCTACACAAACTATAAAAGCTCTTCACTGCTGAGTTCACAGTGCTTTACCAAGTAGTTCTGTCTCGCCATTTACATGTCCAGCAGAGCACATCTAAGATTTTCTTAACTTCTCTGGTGTTGTCGAAGTAGGGTAGACTTGATCTTTCGAGACCCCTCTTCCTTGAGGATTTTCTGCGCATGCTTGATAGATTGTTTTTCTTCTGGAGCTCGAAGTCCATGCCCAGTTCGACGGAGTGTCCTAGCTTGGGTACAAGGTCTGGTTCTCCATGCAGATAGTATACTTCTTTATTTGTTAATATTCTCTATTCTTCTGTGTTCGTATCTTCAGACCTACCAAATATCTTCCTCAAAATTATTCTTTCGAAGACTCTTAATTGTGTTTCTTCCGATTTTTTTAATGTCCATATCTACAAGCGTGTGTCAGAACCGGTATGATAAAGAGTTTTATGTATACGAAACACAGAATTTCTTGAAATGAATTTCATTTTTAATACATCCAGTAATGTAAAAAAACATCTACTAGCTTTTCATATTCTACTGTTTGCTTCTCTTTTGCATTGTCTGTGGTTAGAAGGTTGCAAGTTAAACTCAGTTACTGTTTCGACTTCCTCTGCACCAATTTGAAAGGTATGGCCTACTTCAGTTTGGCGTGAGACACGGAAGTTTTTTTTTTACTTGTTTGGACTGCTAGTCCTGTTCCAAGCAAGCCGTTACGTAACACTGGTGAGTGAATTAAATTGTTCTTCATTTTCTCCTAAGTTTACAGTGTCAATTGCATGTGGAAGTATGCTAAAACAGTGCTCTTGTTTTGCTCCAGACAGTGATAATTTTATTTTTATAAAGATTTACTCTACAACGGTTTGAAAAGTGATGGCGATAAAGCATCTCTTTGTTTGATTCCGAATGTAGCATGGAACGTTTCCGAGAGACCGTTTTGTGTGTGTGGTTGTAATTAGACTGTCGGTGTTCCGAGTGCTGCAGTTTGGGTAGTATACACCGCAGTACGCTGAAACATCGTAGGTATGTTCATTAATGGGTACGCTCTTGGAGTATACTGATAACATTAATAGTTCCACTTTCTGCCACCAGGCGAAAACATGGAACTGTAAGCTGTCAGAATGTGGTGTGGGTGCAGAAAAAGGAGAGGAACGATAAAACAAATGATAACGGTGGCACCTTCATGAGGATACCGTCACAAGTTAGAACATTGGTTCAACATAGTCCCCCGACTCAGCAACTTGCTGCATCCACAACTCCTTGGTCGACAGTTGCTCGCAGCTTATCCAGTGTAACAAGAGGGCTATGTCATCGTGTGGTCTAGGGGCAGCGATAGTTCGCCTTCGGCTTTGTTGCGGCGCGATCGTGTTCAGCACTCCTAGCCGCACTCCGCTAGCGAGTGTTTGTTTACTTACATACAGCATTGTGTAGTAGTGTTACGTAGATGGAGTCGAAGCGCGATGCCTCTTCCGTAACGAAAGGTGACGATGAAGCTTACGTTCTACGCACAATACGTCCAGCCCAAAGCTCATGAAGTCAAACGTTTTTTGAGTGATGTGGTGTACTCAGAACCACAAGTTCAGTTAGGAATTCATCTGTTGTCTCCAGCACAGTTAACCTCAGGCTCATAGACGAAGCAGCATGTGAGTGCTGCAACGCTCATTCACCGTTTGATTCCGCTTTTGCCATTCTGACGAGAACGTGAGTGTTGTGGCGATTGATCATGCTGGTCTGAGGGATCGAACTGAGCACGTTTTCGAACCCCCCCCCCCCCCCCCAATGCTCTGGTCATAGTCGCCTGATGGTCTTATGACACAGTTCTAAGACAATTGGAAGAGAAATGGAAAACTTTTGAGGATTATATTGTACTCAGTGGAGTGTGTCTAGTTTGTATTTAGCTCCCAAGCACATACATTCATATGTAACCATCGGTCACATTAAAACCTCCCCTTAGAAGAATTTATGAATGATTGTGCTGATAAACCCCTTACATTATTTGATTTTCAAACAGCTGAGCAAAACTGAACGTACTCAGACATTACTCTCTTTGCTTATTCTGATCATCACTAAACTGACAATATTTTTAGCGCAATGCAATCTGACTTTCAATAATCCCTACAAAAGAATGGCCCTGACTAACAGTAACCTATACCTTTCATGAATCACTTACCTCACAAAAATCTTCGTTACTCGAACTACTGCAATACAGCAAGCGCCAACACTGCCAGCTAAATAAAAGATTCTAACTACTGAAGGCACTAACTACTGATAGGCATAGTTAGCAAATGAAAGATTTCGATAGAGAACAAACAATGTATTTACATTAATAGTGTTCAAAAGTCATTATATATATATATATATATATATATATATATATATATATATATATATATATCAGTTGATGACTTCCAGTCTTAACAAATTTACTCTCTCTGATGGACACACGTCCAGATCATCAACTCTCAAAACTCCGCCATCTCTCTCCCCACATCCACCGCTGCTGGCGGCTCACCTCCAACTGTGCAACGCTATACGCTGTTCACATCCAACTGCCCAACACGACATAAGCGAATATTACAACAATGCCAACCAGCCACAGACTACACGCAGCACAGTCGGTGATTTTCATACAGTGCGCTACGTGGCGTTACCAATATAAAAACCTAAACAGCCTACTTACAACATCTATCGTCATTTATGATGGACAACCTGCCTTGGTTGTGGACAAGGACATGTTCACTGGGACTGCCTTCAGAGATGTCTCATGCAAGTACCTTCTGCAGAACAGACGCTAACGCTGCAGATGAAACCCCTCTCTCACATACATGGAGGCATTTAGTTTCTAATTCATTCGACGAAGAAGAATTCATTCAGACACACTAATGATCCACAACATTATGACCACCTGCTTAATAACTTGTTTGTCTGTCTTTGGAACGAAATTCGTCTCTGATTCTCCGTGTCACGGATCCGACAGTTTTTTGATAGGTTTGTGGAGGTATGTGGTATTAGATGATTACGCACAGGTAAATAACGGGCCACTGATTCGCGTACACGGATGGTACACGATAGCGACCCAGATGGGTTCCAAAGGTTTTACAGCAGGCGAATTTGGTTTCCAAGACATCAACGTGATTTCAATATAATGCCCCTTAAACCACTGTAGCACGGTTCTGGCTCCGAGACATACTGCTGAAAGCAGACATCGTCGTCGGGGAAGACGTCAAGCATAAAGGGATGCAGGTGATTTGTAGCTGTCATCGTGTTTGATTACTATCGCATATCCCATACAAGGGTACGAGAATGCCTCCCATAGCATCATAGCATCACCAGCGTGCGTCCGTGGCGTTCTGGACGTTTAGAGCCGCTGTTCGCGTCGATGACTGCATTTGTGGAGACGAAGAGCAACCTAGTGTAGAAAAAATGTGGGTCACCAGAGGAGCCAACACGTTTCCATTTATCGACCATCGAACCCCGATGGCCCCGTGCCCACCACAGTCATAACTGACGATGTCGTTGGGTCAACATGTGGACATACAGGGGTGGTCCGCTGCGGAGCTCCATGTTCAACAATATATAATGAATGCTGTGGCCTGAAACATTTGTCTGTGCACCAGCATCGTACTCTTTCGGAAGAGATGCCACTGATGACCATCTAACCTACTTTACAGGGCAGACAAGTTTCCGAACCCCACGTTCTGTGAAGAGTCGTGGACGTCCAACCATTGAAGGCCTACTGGTAATTTCACTGTCCTACCTCTTTCCGTAGATGCTCACGACAGCACCGCGTGAACATTCGACCAGTTTGGCCGTTTTCGAGATACTCGTTCACAGGCTCTGCGTAATGATACACCGTCCGTGACCGCTCCGCTTACGTATTTTGGTTACCACGTCACGTGCCTGCAACTCCACCAAGTGGTGGGCAGTGAGCGAGAGAGAGAGAGAGAGAGAGAGAGAGAGAGAGAGAGACGAGACGAGACGAGAAGACGAGGATAAAAGAAAGGAAAGTCATCATAAAAGAAATACAGAAGACAGAAGTGAAGTAAAGGGGAAGCCAGACGAAAGTTTAGTGACAGGTCAATTATGTTATTGTGATGAAAGTCATCAACAGTTTACACTAATTGATAGCACTTGGATGGAAGGAACGGAGACATTGTTTAACTGCAAGTGGAAGTTTGAACTCTGATATTTGGTGTATATGAACAGTGGACTGTCTTTCGGTGGGGCCAAATAGGGTTTTGTGAACACTGCCGCCAGGTAATTAGAACTACAATTACAGTTATAACTGCATTGAACGTACGTTGGCAATGAAACTACTGAATAAACTGATGCTAGGTCAGCTAAAATAAATAATTGATTTGGTGGACATTGTTGCATATAACGTACGTGTGCGTCCGTATGTGTATGTGTGTGTGTGTGTGTGTGTGTGTGTGTGTGTGTGTGTTTTCTATGAAACAATTCACTGCAGTCCATCCATATATGTGACCTTGAGTGATTTAAGCATTTATTGGTCTAACATTGTTATAAATTTGTATTTTGAGTGCAATAAATTTTCAGCTGATTTATTTAATTTCGAGAAACCATCAAGATTAACGGTGGAGTTGTGGTCCACAAATTATCTTGTCCGCAGCTGAATTACGTCAGTGCAAAGCAGAGAGCTCTTAGACACCACATCGTTGGTTTTCAATCGAAACAAACTCTCGGCTAGCCGACAATTATTCCAACACTATAAATTTGCAGCCTAATCTAATCTTGGTTAATTAAAACAATCTGAGACGCAAAGATTAAATGTAGTGTACAGTTTATCAGTAGTGAAAATATTCGTGTGTTACAGTGTAAATCAAAGTCTTAGTCGCCATTAACTCTACTTCTTTCCTGTCGATTGTGTGTGACTAAATTCCCTTTGCGGACTTAGAGGACGGATTCCTTATCTGAAACAATGAAAAACTCACTAGTAAAGATTGGCTCTAAGCTGACTACCTTAAGAGCAATGATCACTTGTCATCTTCGATACTGTAAAACGTCCATTTGTATCATTTTACATCAACATATATTAATGAAAATGAACTTGACAGGCTCGATTCCATACACCACAGAAATAATCTAATGGCAGACATTGGTGTGACCACATTGCTGTGACCAGGCAAAATTACTTCCACCCCGCCACAATAGTGGGTTTTTTGATTGCTTTGTAAGAAGGCTCATCAAACCAAAACACATGAAATATTAGTCCACTCTCTCACATGAAGGGACAAAAGATTTACTCACCTTTGAAACATTTCTTTGGCAGACCTGTGTTGGATAATTTACAACTGTCAAGCACTAGCAAAACATAGCTTGAAGTGCTAATTAATAAACAGTTCTCTTGAGGCAGAGTCTTCCGCATTACCAACAGTACAAATTCATCTGAAACTTTAAATATTCATTGGTCCTATATTATGATGTTGACTGCTGTAGTTGAGGTCTCGAATTGGGTCGATCTCTTCTTGCATGCTCGACACTACTCTGAAATCAATGCGGGGGCTCTACAGTACTGGGGGAGACGCGTGGTCTTCAGGAGACTCACTGATGTCTGTGGTATCGACTCGCATCGTCGGCTTTGGTGTGGCACCTCAACCTGTGGAAGACACCATATCTCCCAACCCCATCCCTCTCCTCCCAAACCTCCGCACCGTCGTCGAGTAGAGCGGACACATCTGACAACGGCAGGTGGGGAGGGGGGAGGAGGAGCGAGAGGGGAGGTCTGAATGTGGACGCTGATGAGGAAGCAGGGAGGATAACTGTGGCTGATGGCGTCTGCTCGCCCGCACTTCGCTATCCACCACGCTGGCGTACGGGGACGTCAGCCATAAACGCAGATGTAGGGTGCAAGTCTGCATCCAGAGACGCTTTGGTCGGCTGGATGACAAGGGATATTTTGAAGTGGCATGATGACCTTTTGGGGCGGCACATTCACGACATCGGTCCGGGCAGCTGAGTGGGAGTCGGCGCCAGTAACGTCAGCGGCAGCTGCAGCGATGTCGGCGCATTGATCCCCACGCACGCCACAGAGGTGAGTGACCGCCGCGATTGGTGGAGAGAGAGCTGACTGCAGATGAAGAGCCCTGCGACGTGTTGGATCAGGGTACAAACATTCAGCGGCAGAGTCAGTGAAATATCTTTGTGCGCGGCTCTTCTTGTTTCGGTGGCTCCGCAGTATCCCAACAGAACAGTGGACGACTTCAGACGAACGTCCAATTGCTTTGGTAACTATTCCACGCCACCAACACTGTTGCTCGTCAAAGACTTCATGTAAGACTTCATCCTGAGTCAGGAATTTCGTCCGACCTTGCGGAACGAATTGTTTCCGCAGCAGCCACGGAAGAAATAACAAGGTGCGGTGACTTCTAAAGTTTAACAATTCTTCTGGCGACTTCTCCTCACTTGACAAGGAGAATAGCAGAACAGAAAAATTTTCAGCACCTTTCCCCGTGTGTGAAAGGAACAGTGTTTCTCCGTGTGACTTCTGAACGTTCACAGACTGTCAGAAACAAAGACCTTAGGAAGACGCTCAAGACAAGAACTAGAAGACAAAGCTGATACCATAATGGCAGTAGTAGCGGGTTTCGTGAGCACGATCATGGGGACAACGAAAGGAAATTTACTGGAAGCATCTACCATCAGCAGTCATCGCATTCCAGAATGGAATCGCGAAATTAATATAGATGCAGCGCCTCGGTCCGGACGGAGGTGGGCACTCGAAAGTGCGTTTTGATGGAGCTGACATTTTTCTCACAAACTTTGTAACGATCTGTCACTTACTCAGTCTGAGCATCGGAGCCCTAACAAGTTCAGTGACAGCGGGTGAGTTTTTTGTGAATCACCTTAGTGCAATAAAAACAAACGCAACCCGCACATCGTCGTTCTCTGTATGCAATAGCAAAAAACCTGATCCAGTGGAAAGCCGTGACTATGCGAAAAATAGCGTCAGGCCACTGAGTAGGAAATATCTTTCGAACTGTGAGGCTAAACAGGGCACACGTATTGTAAAACAACCTGAAGAGCCGCGTCAGAAGCAGTTGTTGCGGAAACAACCGGAAGCCGAGAGAAAACTTTTGAAGACATTCAGTACCCTGAGAAACGAATTGAAAACGTGATTCCTCAGACAACTCAAATTCTGTGTCCATACTGATCGGTAACCGTGAGAAAATTTCAGCATTCGAATGTTGGGCAGTGCGTCTGTTCAACAAATCATGCTGATAATTAGACAGTATCAAAGTCAAACATCACAAATTTGGGACTGTCCGAGATGAGACATGTGTGACAGGATTGAATGAAGCCGTCAGAGGCCAATGATCTATCAGGTAATAGGACTTCTGACCATACAAATACTGGTAGAATTTTGTACCACCATAGATAATAGCGAGCGCCTGTTTTGCAAGCCAAGTGTAGTTATCTTGCGCTGTGTTAAAGAGTTTCCGAGGCAAAAGCAGTAGGTCTGTCAGGAAAACCGTCTTATGGCAGAGAACCGCTTTATTCCCGTAAGAAGGTGCAACCACACTAATACGACAGTCTTTCCTGGGACAAAATTAATCGTACAAATACGACTGAAAAACGTCTCTTTCAGTTGCTGAAATGCGTTGTGGCAGTCTTTGGACCACACAAAAGGAACATATAAGCGGAGCAGCTGTTTAGCGCTGTGTGAGAGATGAATTTTTGTAATAGGTTTAAGCGGAGCAGCTGCTTGCGCTGTGTGAGGGACGAATTGTTTATAATAGGTGAGCTTCCCCATGACTGACTGGAGCTCGTTAGTGTTACTGGGCTCCAGCAGACCTTGAATCGCGTCCATTTGTAGTGCAGTTGGATGTATACCGCACGCACTTATTACGTGACCTAAATAGTTCAACTCTTGCTGGAAGAAGGAGCACTTTTCCTTGTTGCACGCTAAGCCAGCTGCAGAAGGAACCTGAAACAGTTTAAATTCGCTAAATGTGCCGTAGGAGTAGACATGCGACAACAGTATCGCCCAGCTAATTAGCACAATAAGGGACTTTCGCTATTAACTGTTCAAGGAACAATGAAAATTTCCAGCAGCTGAAACAGTTCCAAAAGTCTTTGAAACTGGAACAAACAAGTAAGTGTTTATCACAAAGTATTGATTGGACTGTATGTCCAGAAGTAACTGTACATATACCTCTCGCAAACCTCCCTTTTAAACGTATCTACCCTGTCCCAGTCTGTCCATGAATTTATCCGGACGTGGCAGAGGAATGGAATTCACTACAGTTTGTAGGTTTCCTTTTGCCTTAAAGTTAAGAAACAAAAGCAACATCACCTGAAGGATTGTTCAGAATAACCAAGGGTGATGCCCATTGGCATGCAGAAACGGGTCTGATAACTCTATTATCTTTCCATCTTCGTAATTCCTGAGCAACTTACTCACCTATTGCATGGGGAACGGGTCACGCGCGAAAAAATCGCAGCTGTGCCTGTCTTTCAGAGTGATTTGCAATCCAAAGTTTTTCGCCCATCCTATACCTGGTTCAAATAGTTTCTTGTACTTACTACACAAATCGTAAACGTTAGTGTGAGACACAGAAAGGCTGATTTTTAACACATTGTCCTTAGTGCAGAAACTGAATAAATCAATCAAATCTAACCCAAAAATGATTTCAATGTTTTCAGAATTGTGTACATGAAAAGGAACACATTTTCTTATTAACTGGAAAGTAGCTGGAAAACTACACAGACCAAGGACTGGAATTTCTAGTCTACCGTAGGCAAACAAAACAGAAGCAGGCTTCTGCAGTGGTGGGCTACCGATTCTTTCGTAAGTGTCTTTTTTTTTTCATGGAAGCAGAAGTACCAGCGTCCATATTTTAAGAATAAGGTTCCAAGGCTGAAGGCCCACAATTCATTTTCCAAAATTTAAAAAAATATAACCATCCAGGACTAAAAGAAAAGACAACACAACAGCAATAACCTTTCAGCAAATATCCACTTGCCGGAATTCAACCTTACTTACATAAAACACATTAAAACCAAGATTTTTTATCATTAACTATGATAAATTATAAACAGACAATTAAACACCGGTGAGAAAGACAGTAAAGACAAAAGCATTCAGAAGCCTCCAGGGGGTCGGTCTGCCCTCGTTCACTTAGGTGATCCCAACTATACTTGATCCGTCGGAACCCAACCAAGGGACAGCCAATGACCTAACGAAAAGCGACTTGCTTGCCACAAATCGGTACACGAGAATTCAAACACAAAATGTTACGGGTGTGATTATCCACAATCAAATATGTATATGTATTAAGCTGTGAAAACTACGACTTGTTGGACAGCGACAACAGGCGAGGAAAGGACACCGCCTGAAATTACGTTAGTGGCCAGGGCAGGTAACCGGAACACTAACGGCCACAAGGCAGAAAATTCCGCTGGTGCACTTGAATTCAGTGAACCAATATAGTTAATTCCACGGAACAGCGGCTCGATTTCACCACTACAAACACTCAGTGTTGCTCACAGGAAAAGCTCCCCAACAGCGAACCACCGAAACGAACGACACAACCTGAACGGATGTGGCTTGGGTACTTAAGACACCACTCAACTTTAACGTCGTGGGTCGGTGAGCCACGAAGCTCGTAGCGATCGGACAGCTCCACGCACACTCCGACACTGCACAGGGACCGCCAGCGGACCCAGCCGACTGCACCACGCGGATATAACTTCCCTGATCCGCAGCAACCGACCGACCGCCCTCAGAATGCCGACAGCATCTAAAATAGTCGTCAGTGGAAATAACACCAACTACACACACAACCTCACAAACACTTGCACGAAAACCTGAGCGATACCCAACAGTAACTAAGCACGCATGAAGACAAATCGGGAGTCGACTCATGCACACACAGCCGACTCATGAACGATCGGCGAGACAAAACGCGTCATCCGGTAGGACGACCGACCAACGATCCACCAAGACCGTGGCCCAGCTCAAGTGATGCGTGGCGACAATGGTCGGGCGAGCCACGTCGACGCAGACCTCACTGCTGCTCCAACCCGACCGCACCAGTGCCGCACTGCAACTCCGCGACTGGCAGGTCCAGACTGCGCTCCAGACGCGTTCCAATTGAGTGGCAGACCCGGACTCGCGACCCGAACTCGCTTACGACAGATTTTTTTTTCTTTATTGATTTTCAATTCCCCCCGAAGGGGGCGGGCTAGCAGCAGCTTACTACGCTGCTCTACAGCCTACAGACTTTTTTTAAAAAAAAGGAAGAAAGAAACAAGAAAAAACAGGAGATAAAATGGTGATTTGAAGTGGAAAATGGCGTAAAAATGCGAAAGTTAAAACAGAAAGCAAAAGGGGATGGCAATGTTGATAAAATACACAGGAATCAGACAAGTAACATAGTAGACACACAATTAAAAAACATGGCGACAGTCTGGTTTCTGTTCACAAGTGGAAAAAAAAGCACACCCAGCGACAGTACGATGGTTGTTCGCTACACTTCCCAAAAGACACAACACGGAGCACGCACTGGAAAAACACACTGTAAAACACTGCACGAAAAAGGCGGCCCAAAGATGGCACTCCCGATCAAAGGCAGATGGGGGGGGGGGGGCCTGGAGTAGGGGGAAAAACAAGGAGGGAGGAGAGGAAGAAACGAAAAGGGGGGGGGGAACCAAGGAGGGAGAGGACTAATAAAGGGGGAGAAGGGCAGACGCGAGACGGAATGAGAGGAGGCAGAGGAGGGAAATGTAAAAGGACTCGGGGGAGAGAAGGGGGCAAAGAGAGGGGAGGTGTGGAAGAAAGAGGATGGAAGGGGGGGGGGGGGGATTACGACAGACGACGACCGGGAAGTAATAGCAGTCGATAAAAGATACTACGAGAGGGGATATATCGACACGCTCTGCTAATGCCGCTCACGGTCTGGCAAAGCAGAAACTCAGCGACAGTAGTAATTTCAATTAACGTAGTGGGATGGAAGTACGTTAAAAACAGGGTGTAAAATACATGATAGCGGGAACACGAGCCACGCACTGCTCAACCAGGAGCCTCAAAAACAACATCTGTTGAGTCCATAATCGTTGGAGATTACACAACAAATAGTACTGCTTTTAAATCAGGGCCTGGCAGTTTTAGAACCGCAGCACGAATGCATGTGTCTGATAACTTCTGAGTAACAGCATCACGTAACTTGTCACTATAGTTAAAGCCATATTAACATTTAAACTTGCTATGTCTGGTGAGACCTCCGAGGAGTTCCCCTATTTACTATTTGGCTGTATGAGTAGGCTGCTGCTTCAGACGGAAAAAGTTAAACCATGCAGCTGCCACATGGACTTGACTGTCAAAATAGTCATCTAACAGTTTCATAAGGTCGTCGTACGTGACTTTATCGGTAAAAGTTTTGGCGCACAGCTTGACACAGATTGAACAGATTTTTTGACCTATTATCTTGTAGGTACCGAAGAGTGCCCCCAATTGCGCCCTGTAGGCCGACTATTCTTAATCTTGGGTGTGGTATGGGCGAAATTAACCACCTACAGCGGTGTTGCTTGCTTGGTGAGTAATGATGTCAGTTTTTCTGACAGTGAGCAGTTGGCGCTCTTTCTGCTGCATCTCAAACTGTGCAGTTTAAGTTAGAGATATTTCCTGTGGCGGCTCAGACATGTTGATATATATTAGGATACACAATAACAAAATTGATTAGAAGCAGAGCAACAAAATTCAGAACAAAGGTCGTGCCCAACAGGCAGGCAAAGAGCGTGGAATACGAGTCGGTTAAATGTCGATCATCGTCGCCATTGGTTGTGACCAGGCGAAACCACATTCATCCAGCCACAGCTTGGGGTCTTTGATAGTTCTGAGAGAATGCTCATCAGATTAGAATACATGAAATATTACTTCACTTTATCACATAAATGAATAAAAGATTTACGTAACTTTGACACAGTTCTTTACCATGGGAGTACTGGATAATTTACAGCTGACATGCTTCATTTAATGCAGTAATTAACAAACTGTTTTCTTGAGATACGGTGTTCATCTGAAAGTTTAAGTACTTCTTGCTCCTGTACTATAATGCTGACTTCTGTGGCTTAGGTCTCCATCTAAGCCGAGCGCTTGCATGCTCAACGCCATAATGACAGTGTAAGGGCGCTACAGTGATTGGGGGGGGGGGGGGGGGGAGAGAGGTGTGGTCTTCAGGAGCCTCTCCCGTGCGTCGTAGCGGATTCGGATTGCAGAGAACCCTCGCTGATGTCTGTGGTACTGATTCGCGTTGCAACTTCCGTGTGGTACTGTGATCTGCGGATGATACAACGGATACCTCACGTTACCGTTTCCATCTAATCATCACTTTTATGTGCAGATTGCTCAAAAGACTCAATAATTCATAACAGTATGGACATCTATAATTTTACATAAGAAACACCACTCTAGTTACCATTATTCAGTGCAGTTCAATTAAAAACGAGAAGTAATTTGTCGATCTAACTAGTTGTATGAACATTATTGTGATTTATATGCAAAGGTTTGGCGAAAGCATTTATTTGGCACTGGATTATTTTACGAAACAGTGGCAAGTTAGGCTGTAGCATCCCATGTGTTTGTTATTGGCAATGACAGCGAGTTGTCATACAAGCATAGTTTAGAGATACTGAAACGTACGAAAGCAGTACCCTAGGGTTATCTAGCCAAGGACTAATAAGGCTGTATATTAAAAATATTAACCATTTTAATATTTGTGGGAATTTATTACAGTATGATTTGACACATATTTATTCAAACTGTCATTCAGTCAGTGTTAATTTTGCTGTTGCTAACCTTTATTGTTTGTTTTATGTCTTGCTTGCCTTGAAAGTGTGTATGAGATTTAGGGAATGTGTGTGTTTGACTCCAAGGTGATGCAACATGAAAGAAGGCCGTTCTGGGTTGAGTGTTTTTACAAAGCCAGATTGGTAACTACATTCGTTGACAGAGTTCTGGCACCCAATGGTCAACAAAGTAGCATCTGTACAGAAGCAAAGAGACAGACCGCACTCAACGGTAAAGACAGATCGTTTATGAATGAGCAAAAGTTAGTTAGCATGAGAACAGCTTTCATTTAGGATCGTTTTAGGCGCTGCTGTTCATTCTGTACATCAAGGAAGCAATGATGGGCATAATCAGAAGATTCAAAAGTGGGATTAAAATTCAGTATGAAAAGATATCATTATCAGTATTTGCTGATCACTTTGCTGTCCTCAGTAAAAGTGAAGAAGAATTAAAGGAAGAAGGATTAAAGGAATGACTAATCGAATGGGTATACAATATGAATTAAGAATAAACTGAAGAATGATGTGCTTAGTGAGGAGTAGCAGAAATGAGATTTGCGATAAACTTACCATCAAAATTGAGAACGAAGATGTGGAAGAGGTTAAGGAAGCATGTTTATACGTGATGGACGAAGAAAGGAGGACATAGAAAACAGAGTAGCACAGGCAAAGAAGGCACGCCTGGCCAAAAGCATTCTGCTAGTATGACACATCGGACTTGATCTGAGAAATTTTGTGGTAATGAATCATGGACTGAGAATTCTTTCTGTAGAAGGATGTTGAAAATTATGTGAACTGCTAAGCGATATGGAGGTTCTCTGTAGAATCGGCGAAGAAGGGAAACACTGACAAGAGGAACGGACAGGATGATAGTACACCGTCCGCAGATCGTGGTCGTTCGGTAGCGTTCTCGCTTCCCGCGCCCGGGTTCCCGGGTTCGCTTCCCGGCGGGGTCAGGGATTTTCTCTGCCTCGTGATGACTGGGTGTTGTGTGATGTCCTTAGGTTAGCTAGGTTTAAGTAGTTCTAAGTTCTAGGGGACTAATAACCATAGATGTTAAGTCCCATAGTGCTCAGAGCCATTTGAACTATTTTTTTATGATAGTACGTGTGTTACAACATGATGGAGTAACTTCGACGGCCCTACAGGGATCTGTGGAGGGTAAAAACTGTAGGGGAACACAGAGATTGGAAAAAAAAACCAACGAATATGTGAGGTCGCATGGTACAAGTACTACTCTGAGATGAAGAAATCGGTACAAGAGGGGAATTCATGGCGGTTCGGATCGAACCAGTTAGGAGACAGCTGACTCCAAAACTTTAAAAAATATATATATTACCTATCCTGTAGTGAGACAGGAAGGTAGCACCTTATCAAACGACTCCACTTCAGTTTGCGCTGACACCAATAAATTTATAACTACACACGAAGAAATCCATCACGAAACAAGATCATCATTTGCAATCTATTGATGAAAAATCTGATGTTTAGATGCTCGCGCGCTGTAATAACCAAATTGCATGGTGGACTACTGCATTCAGGTCACATAGTTTCACAAACATAGATACACTTTCCAAGCAGCACCTCTCAATTGAATACTACACAACGTTCATATTAAAACGTTGTGGCAGCTAGTAGCGAAATATAAGCAGCTTTCGAATGCGTTCATAATACGAATGACTCATTTGTGATTTCGCGCGGCACGAAAAGATTCTTTCCGACCATTTCACATTCAGTTAATGACTACCATAAGTGTAGCTCTGACACTTAAGATAGGTTGATGTATTCCTTTGTTCACATCCATCACATACAACCATTACTGAGTTACGCATAGTTTTTATTGTGTTTATCCTCATTCAGCTTTTGGTGACATCTCCAGCTTTAATTAATTTATTATATTCCGCTTCGCTTATATTGAACTATCGCCAACTGAGTGATGTCGTCTAGTCTCTTTTATTTCTCAGTGCTTCCCTTTTACTTATTCTTTCGGATGTAAGTTGCTGTCCTATGTGCTCGGTTTTCATCTAAGTTATGATCCGCCCATACGTATGCTCCGTGCTGAAACACTTTTTGTTCGTAAGTGCTTGTCTAATTATGACGTAGTCCAGCTGATAAAGTAACCCGATATTTTAGAAGGATGGTCGTAATAAACACGTGATATCACCAGCTAAAACCTACCGCAGGGATCTAGAGGCTCTGTTCTCTTCCAACCAGCCTTCGATAATTCGACCTTTCCTTTTACTAATTTCTAACCTCATATGACAGATTCCCACACATTTTATCATTTTATCACTTTTGTGATATGTTTAAACTTGTGATATTTGGTAACACGGATAAAAAAAACTGTTTTCCTGTACCAACTGACTCGGTTACCACTTTCCCTACTCAAAATAGCGATGACACCTTTTTAACATTTTGTTGATGATAATCTTATCAACCCAGATTTATGGTAGGAGATATATTGGCCTCGTCCTGTATTAATTTACTTAAAGTTTCTGCATAACAGTATTTCTTCCAACAACATTCGCTCCATTCGTAAGTTATAAACAGTTGTCTGGATAACCCCAGCGTGGTAATTTCACAATAGAACGAGGGTCGTTGAAAAGGGTTACTAGAGTAACAGGGAAAAACTGCGTTTTCTAGGCCAAAAAATGAATTCGTTTCTCGACGTCATCCTGTATTACGTGCATACACGTTGTCGAACGATTTTCTAGTGAATAGATTCCACGTCTAAAATGCTGTTCGGTAAGATCTTCAAAATACGCACCTACATCTGCCGTAGACGCTTTTGTATTTTTGTTTGTGTTCTTTACTCCGAATACTGGTTTGTCTCGCTCTACAATTGTTACCCCACGAAGTTCCCTCCGTCACCGCCGGCCGGTGTAGCCGAGCGGTTCGAGGCACTACCGTCTGGAACCTCGCGGCCGCTACGGTCGCAGGTTCGAATCCTGCCTCGGGCATGGATGTGTGTGATGTCCTTAGGTTAGTTAGGTTTAATTAGTTCTAAGTTCTAGGCGACTGATGACCTCAGAAGTTAAGTCGCATAGTGTTCAGAGCCATTTGAACCTCCGTCACCAAACTGATGGTCCTATCTGTCACGAGTGTCCAATCAACCGTTATTTCCTTTTAGTCTGGTTGTGCACAGATTTCTTTTTACCTCAGTTCGGTTCAGTATCTCTTCATTAGTCATTCGATCTGCTCAACTGTTCTTCAGCATTCTTCTGTAGCACCACATTTCAAAATCTTGTCTCTCCTTCCCAGAGCTTATTTTCATTGTTTCTCTTCCGAACAAGGCTGCATGCTAGAAAAGAAACTTCATAAAGACTTATTAACACGTAAATTTAAAATCGATGTTCACCATTTTTTTTTTCAGAAATTCGTTTCATGCATTTGCCTTTCTGCATCCTTTATCCCCTCTACTTGGGCCTTTATCAGTTATTTTGCTGCTTAAAAGCAAAACTCGTCTACCACCTTCAGTGTCTCGTTTCCTAGTGTAATAACCCCTGATTCACCTGATTAATTCAGTTACGTTCCATATCCCTTATTTTACTTTGGGTGATGCTGATCTTACAACCTCTTTTAAAGACTCTGATCAAGCCCGAGGTCGTCTTCTCTTACTTTTTCATTTTTCTGTAAATAATTCGTGTCAGTTCTTTGCAGACATGTCTTATTAAACAAATATTTCGGTAGTATTCATACCTATCAGCATCTGTCTTTTTCAAAGAATCATTTCGTTCTTCTTGATGTCTGAAGACACCAGGTGAAATTGTTATGCCATGATTCGCTTTCGCAGGGATCGCAATAATTCTGGACAGTCGTCTACTTCAGAGGTCTTGTTGCGACTTGGATCTTTCAGTGATTTTTTAAAAATTTTCTCATTCTATGTACCTCCCATCTCATTTTTATTTACTTCCTCTACCCTTTCTACAATACTGACAGTAAGTCCATTACCTAGTATTAATCGTGTGTATATTAATTCCATGTCGAAGCTCACCCATCTTTGCTTAGTCGAAATGTCTCTATTTCGAGGGAGATACTGACGTCAGACAGATTGGGCGATGAAGCAATTCAGTAGCGAAACTTGAACATCTGTGTCGGACTGGCACTCGAACCCAGATTTCCCGCTTTACCCCACACAACAGACACCATACATAAATAGTAAACATGTCTTTAGATGTGAGAACTGGGGGAAGTCATGGATGACAAACCAGATAAGAATGGTGAACTTGTGTGATACAACGACTCGCACTTCATATTGTGAGACAGCACTTGTAACTATTTGTGCGTGCCAGCCTGGGCAGTCGATAGATGATTAAAGTTTGTTCAAGGACCCACAGTGCGGCCTTGGTGGCGGTCATCGCTCATTGAAGTCGTCAGACTTTCTTCTGTGCATTAAGTGAAAAGAGCCCGGTTTTCCCCCAGGATAATGCCGAACTTCCTTCTCCCTCTCTCACAGATGCTCTGTTCAGATGTAACGGTCATGGACGACTTGCGACTCTGTAAGAGGCTACAGGCCTGTAGGAGTCTAACGCTGTTACTAATACGTTTTTTTTTAAGTCAAAGCGGGCCAGATGAGAACACAACTCCTGTATCTCTCCATCCTTCTCGTAAGATGGCAGCGTGAATGTCATTAAGTTATTCATCGTTTGTAAGACAAGACCAGGTAAGGAAACAATACTCACTTGGTAAATCTTAAGTGCCTTTTTGAGGTCCAAGGATAAGGGCTTATGGACTAGGTGGCTCTGTAAAATGATTTTCGTATTTCAGTGGCTAAAGAAATGCTGTCGATGCAGTCTGAGGAAAAAACGGTTTAATCGCAGAGTTTATAAGGGTTTCACGGGTACTGAACTATCATCATTGGTGAATCGTAGGAAATGTCATAGGCTAGTGCCTAATTCAAGCTGTGTTTTCGGTGTCGCCTTAATATGTTGCATAGCTATGTAGGAATTGTGATTTAATAGCTTAAAAAAGTTTCTAGATCAATTTTAAGCAGATTACAGTGGTTTAACCTAAATCTTCTCTGTACAAATTATACCACTGCCTTCACGTTACTGAAGTCTTTTGTGTTGTGACTGCAGTCCACGTGGAGGTCACAGCTGGACCTTAACCATAAGAAAGAATTACAGTATTCTGTTAAGTTTTACTGCAAGTAGTTTGCCCCAGAGCTGGATTGGCAAGACGTCTGTTCCCCATCAGATCTGTCGTCTTAAACGACTCGGATTCAGGCTGAGCCAGACTCTGAAGTGATGTTTTCGAAATTTCACAAACGTTGCCAGCTTTTTGTTCACCCCATGATTTTGGACAAAACAACAAAGCCAACGTCGCAGGTTCGAATCCTGCCTCGGGCATGGATGTGTGTGATGTCCTTAGGTTAGTTAGGTTTAAGTAGTTCTCAGTTCTAGGAGACTGATGACCTCAGAAGTTACGTCCCATAGTGCTCAGAGCCATTTGAACCAACGTCATAAAGCAGCGTGCTTACAGTGAACGATCTATAATTCACACGCAAATCTGTAATTCACACGCAAAATAAATGACTGCCATAGTAACTAATTTGCCTGTAACTGATCCACCTGTTACTTGGAATGAAAAATCTGATGAGCATAGAATGTGGATTGAGAGTTAACCGAAGAAAGGCGGAAATAATGAGGAGAAGAAGAAATGAGATAAGCGTTAAACTGGCGACCGCGAATTAGACGAAGTGAAGGAATTCTGGTACCTTGCAAGCAAAATAACATACGTCATACGAAGCAAGGGGGGCATGAAAATCAGACTAGCGTAGGCATGGAGGGCATTCCAGGCTAAAAAAATTACTAGTATCAAATATCTATCCTCATTTGTATAAGAAATTTCATTATCAGATACGTTTCGTTGTATGGAAGTGAATTCAGCTCTGAGAGTAACCGAAAGAGTAGCCAATCGAAGTGATTGAGATGTGGTGCTATTAAAAGATGTTTAAAAGTAGTTGGACTAATAAGAAATGAGGCGATTCTCCACAGAATCACAGAGGACAGGAACATGTGGAAAACATTGAAAAGAACGCATAAGGTAATAGGATAGATATTAAGACAGCAAGGATTATCTTCCATAATAGTAGAGGGAGCTTCAGACGCTACAAACTGAAGGAGGAAACACAGACTGCAATATGCCCAACAAATAACTAAAGACGTTGGACGCACGCGCTACTTTGAGATGAAGAGGTTGTGGCAGAAGCGAAATTCGTGATGTGGCGCATCGGATCATTTAGATGACTGATGACACCGGAAAAATGCCTTGTATCAAATGTTTTCCACGCTGTATCTACACACATCAAAATGATTTTGCATCAGCTCGGTTCCGAGAGTTCCGGAACCTATACAGAAAATTGGAATAGAGATCAACATGAACATCATTTCCGCCCTTTTATTGCTCATGAAAACCACACATTGAATGTTGTACAACCACACAGCGAGACCTTCAAAAGTCGTGGTCCACATAGCTGTACACACCGGTACCTCTAATACCCAGTAGCACGTCCTCTTGCACTGATGCATGCCTGTATACGTCGTGGCATACTATCCATAAGTTTATCAAGGCACTGTTCATCCAGATTGTCCGACTCCTCAACATCGATTCGGCGTAGATCCCTCAGAGTGGTTGGTGGGTCACGCCGTCCACAATCAGCCCTTTTCAATCTATCCCAGGCATGTTCGACAGCGATCATGTCTGGAGAACATTCTGGCCACTCTAGTCGAGCGATGTCGTTATCGTGAAGGACGTCATCAACAAGATGTGCACAGTGGGGGTGCGAAATGTCGTCCATGAATGCCTCGCCAATATGCTGCCGATATGGTTGCATTCACGGTCGGAGGATGGCATTCACGTATCGTACAGCCGTTACGGCGCCTTCCACGACCACCAGAGGCGTACGTCGGCCTCACATAATGCCACACCGAAACAGCAGGGAACCTCCACCTTGCTATACTCGCTGGACAGTGTGTCTAAGGCGTTCAGCCTGACCGGGTTGCCTCCAAACACGTTCCTCGCGATTGTGTGGTTTAAGAAATATGCGACACTCTTAGGTGAAGAGAACGTGATGCCAATTCATAGCCGTCCATTCGTCATGTTGTTGGGCCCATCTGTACTGCGCTGCATGGTGTCGTGGTTGCAAAGACGGACCTCGCCATGGACGTCGGGAATTAAGTTGCGCATCATGCAGCCTATATCGCACAGTTTGAGTCGTAAGACGACGTTCTGTGGCTGCAAGAAAAGCGTTATTCAACGTGGTGGCGTTGCTGTCAGGGTTCCTCTGAGCCATAATCCGTAGCTAGTGGTCATCCATTGCAGTTGTGACTCTTGGGCGGCCTGAGCGAGCCATGTCATCGACAGTTCCTGTCTTTCAGCATCTCCTCCATGTCCAAACAACATCGCTTTGGTTGACTCCAAGACACCCTTACATTTCCCTTCTTAAGAGCCCTTCCTGGCACAAAGTAACAATGCGGACGCGATCGAACCGCGGTATTGACCGTCTAAGTATGGTTGAACTACAGACGACACGAGCCGTGTACCTCCTTCCTGGTGGAATGACTGGAACTGATCGGCTGTCGTACCCCCTCCGTCTAATAGGCTCATGCATGGTTGTTTATATCCTTGGGCGGGTTTAGTGACATCTCTGAACAGTCAAAGGGACTGTGTCTGTGATACAATATCCACAGTCAACGTCAATCTTCAGGAGTTCCGGGAACCAGGGTGATGCAGAACTTTTTTTGATTTGTGTATAATACTATGAAGAACCGATTATCTACAATTGAAACTAGTCATGAATAACAAATTATTGATACAGTAGCTTTAACCGTTTGAAGATGTCGTCCCTGAGTGCAATATTTCTGTTTCTAGTCGCGAAGAGCACAATTGGTTCTGGTTTCCGCTAATTTACCTAATGACAGTAATATGTGGAACACGATGATAAAGGACGGAAAAGTAAAGGGTCTGAAATATGATAAATGATAATTTCAGTCCTAATGGTTGGGGAAAACTTATAGGTTATGTGATATCGTCCAAATATCGTAGCACCACATCAGAGTCGGCAACGCACATCGACACCATAGACGTTATCGATGTCTCAGTGCAATCCACAACGACGAATGGGGAACGCTGAAGAAGACACACCCTCTCTCTCAGCACAGCAGATCCGTCGCACGGAGATCAATATACACTCCTGGAAATTGGAATAAGAACACCGTGAATTCATTGTCCCAGGAAGGGGAAACTTTATTGACACATTCCTGGGGTCAGATACATCACATGATCACACTGACAGAACCACAGGCACATAGACACAGGCAACAGAGCATGCACAATGTCGCCACTAGTACAGTGTATATCCACCTTTCGCAGCAATGCAGGCTGCTATTCTCCCATGGAGACGATCGTAGAGATGCTGGATGTAGTCCTGTGGAACGGCTTGCCATGCCATTTCCACCTGGCGCCTCAGTTGGACCAGCGTTCGTGCTGGACGTGCAGACCGCGTGAGACGACGCTTCATCCAGTCCCAAACATGCTCAATGGGGGACAGATCCGGAGATCTTGCTGGCCAGGGTAGTTGACTTACACCTTCTAGAGCACGTTGGGTGGCACGGGATACATGCGGACGTGCATTGTCCTGTTGGAACAGCAAGTTCCCTTGCCGGTCTAGGAATGGTAGAACGATGGGTTCGATGACGGTTTGGATGTACCGTGCACTATTCAGTGTCCCCTCGACGATCACCAGTGGTGTACGGCCAGTGTAGGAGATCGCTCCCCACACCATGATACCGGGTGTTGGCCCTGTGTGCCTCGGTCGTATGCAGTCCTGATTGTGGCGCTCACCTGCACGGCGCCAAACACGCATACGACCATCATTGGCACCAAGGCAGAAGCGACTCTCATCGCTGAAGACGACACGTCTCCATTCGTCCCTCCATTCACGCCTGTCGCGACACCACTGGAGGCGGGCTGCACGATGTTGGGGCGTGAGCGGAAGACGGCCTAACGGAGTGCGGGACCGTAGCCCAGCTTCATGGAGACGGTTGCGAATGGTCCTCGCTGATACCCCAGGAGCAACAGTGTCCCTAATTTGCTGGGAAGTGGCGGTGCGGTCCCCTACGGCACTGCGTAGGATCCTACGGTCTTGGCGTGCATCCGTGCGTCGCTGCGGTCCGGTCCCAGGTCGACGGGCACGTGCACCTTCCGCCAACCACTGGCGACAACATCGATGTACTGTGGAGACCTCACGCCCCACGTGTTGAGCAATTCGGCGGTACGTCCACCCGGCCTCCCGCATGCCCACTATACGCCCTCGCTCAAAGTCCGTCAACTGCACATACGGTTCACGTCCACGCTGTCGCGGCATGCTACCAGTGTTAAAGACTGCGATGGAGCTCTGTATGCCACGGCAAACTGGCTGACACTGACGGCGGCGGTGCACAAATGCTGCGCAGCTAGCGCCATTCGACGGCCAACACCGCGGTTCCTGGTGTGTCCGCTGTGCCGTGCGTATGATCATTGCTTGTACAGCCCTCTCGCAGTGTCCGGAGGAAGTATGGTGGGTCTGACACACCGGTGTCAATGTGTTCTTTTTTCCATTTCCAGGAGTGTAATTTTTCATAATACTTCATATTTTGTAGCAACGATGAACCACCTCACAGAGCAATTAAAGAATGGACAGGTACGATCAGACGATTGTAGTTTCGTCTCTTCATAACAGGTCAAATGTAACAGCAGTATTCACTCAGTCTCAGAAGTGATTACTCCGACTGTTAAGGTAGTCAGCATGTGCACTGTAAGTCTCACCTGCGAATAACGGGGTGTTTGGAAGGGTGCATTATTTATTTGGAGAATGAGGATACGTCATAGATTAAAAATGAGGTATGGAACCGTGTGATTATAGCGCTTGCATTTTCCAAATGTGATGCACGTGTAGCTTGATACGATCAAATTGCAAGTTTTTGCATTACTAAACCTTTCACCTCACTGTCAAAACCCGTCGTCCTCACCTTACGGTACCACCATTAACGTGCTCGTGAAGGAGACGTCTAGTTTTTCTTAAGTGTTGGTAAATTTCTGCATTAGGTTACTGATCAAATGAGTGTCTCTTCCATTGACGGAAAACTCACTGTAACACGAAAGAATGTGCTCGAGTCTAAACAATGCTAAATCCATGCTGCATCCAGAACACCACATATAAACAGCAATGAATATGACGTTCAATCAAAGCTTATAAAAATTAACTACGTTTCTAAATGACAATATTTTCACCATGTGACTAATTATGTTTATTACGTCCACTGTGTAATTTCACCTATAAACGGCTTTCAAGTGCTGTTCATTGTTACTCAGAGAGTCATCCTGTGTTAAACTGAAGAATACGAGGTTATTTACAGTTTTTTCCCTAAGAAGTGCACTTCATGTTTCTTGCAATGAAACGATTGTCTTCTTCTACTAGCGAAGTTTGTCGATCCACGTACCGAGCCCTTATCTTGACAGTGAAGTACGGAATGCTCCTTCTGACGTACAGCTGTGCCATCCTCAAACGCCTTTCAGCCATGAGTTCATCGATCTGCCAATAGTACTTTTATCATGTATCTTTCCTTAGACTATAAGTTTGGTAACTTGTATATCTCACCCCTCATAATTTCCCAAATATTGTGCCTTTCTTTGTTTTGCAATAAAAATTATCAACTTATTTACAAAAGCTATAATATTCGTTGATGCTAGAGCAGTCACTGAAGCTAGCTCAACAAACCACTCCACAGAAACAACAACTATAACTGAAATAAGGCAAACCTTAAAGCATATCTAGGACGGAAATAAAGAAATAGTGTTTCATTGGATACCTTCATATGTAGGAATAAACGGATTTAAACTTTTGATCTATTGCCCAAAAAAAAAGTTATACATATACAAGCTAAGAAATAAACCCATTCCACTCTCCGCCTGCCGGAGTGGCCGTGCGGTTCTAGGCGCTACAGTCCGGAATCGAGAGACCGCTACGGTCGCAGGTTCGAACCCTGCCTCGGGCATGGATGTGTGTGATGTCCTTAGGTTAGTTAGGTCTAATTGGTTCTAAGTTCTAGGCGACTGATGACCTCAGAAGTTAAGTCGCATAGTGCTCAGAGCCATTTTCCACTCTTCACACTTAAGTAACTTATTTACAAGGCAAGTGTGAAATCTCCCATACTGAACTTAACAAGTAAGTCAGAATTAAATATTTGGAAGAAGATAGAGGAGTATTGCGAGATATGTCAACGAGACATAGTTTCCTAGCCCAACATCTAGGCAAGAGTCTTAGCCACGTCGAGTGGCCGTGTGGTTAGAGGCGCCATGTCACGGATTGCGCGGCCCATCCTACTGGAGGTTCGAGTCGCCTCTGGGGCGTGTGTGTGTGTGTGTGTGTGTGTGTGTTGTCCTTAGCATAAGTTAGCCTAAGTAATGTGTAAGTCTAGGGACCGATGACCTCAGCAGCTTGGTCCTTAGGAATCCACACACGCTTAAGAGTCCTATTTTCAAAACAGGTATTTTGGATTCAGATCTTCTATGCATATGCTACTGTTTGGATTGAGATCAACGGAAAGATGCTAACATTTAAAAATTGTACAGAGACGGCAGAAATTATGTGTTCTGGCTTTTTACAACTTATGCTTCATTATTATGTTTACGTCTCTAAGTTATCATGTATATCTGCAGATTTTGCTGGGACGCTAGAAAATGTATGTTATTTCTTTTCTGTAACTTACGTTATTATTGTTATTAGTTTCAAAGTAATAATATATGAGTTTATTAATGCTCTCATTTTCAAATGAGTGAGATATTATGCGTATTATGGATTAATTTCCAATGAAGCTATAAGGAATAACAACAACATCGTTCCTAGCATGTATCAAACATGTCCCACAGAAATAAGCATATTTGAAGTGGCCTACACTTGAAAATAGGTCCGAAACCGAGAATGTGAGAGTGGATATAATAAACATAATTACAGTCAAATGGCGAAATTTTTGTCTAAGAAGCTCTCGCATGAGTGTAATTCCCAACAAATGAAAAGATCAATTACTTACGTTCTGGCCACATAGCATTGCGTGTCATGGTCAGTTTGTCGTAGTCTGGCAGATAACTCCTCTCTTCGATCGCCACCTTCCAGCGAAGATTGGGCTACCCACGTAGCTCTGATCTTCGCAGAGGAAGGTTTCTACTGAGATACAACTGTGCACTCCCAAAACGCCTTTCAGACACGAGTTTCTCCATTAGACCTTTCCTTCGATAATAAGTTTAAATGATTGATATATCTCTCCCCTCGGTGTCCCAATAGAGTATCTTTCTTTATATTACAAGATGTGGCAGTTTTTTTCTTTTTCATCAGATCAAGGACCTCGACATTTAATATTCTCGGTAACCAGGATATACGCAGGAGATAACGAGACAAATGAATCTCAAGGGCCTCAAATGTAAGTCTCAGTTGCAAATGCAGGTCCGACCCAACGAAGAATTTTAGTATGATATGAATTGTTTCTTGGCCTGTTCAATTCTCTATTTAATATCTCGCCTGGAGTTGCATTGTTAGTTCAAACTAACTACTAGACGTCCTAAAATGATACGCTACTTAACCAAAGTTATCTAATGTGAGTATTTGATCAGTACGCATAATTCGAAATGTTATGACTCATCCCACAGAGTGGCTGCTTTCCTTTGAGTGTTGCGCCAGAAGTGTATCTGCTCTATGACCATCGGCGGCTCGAGTAAACGCATCCGCCAGAGCGCGCTATCAAGGTGGTATCTCTGGGTTCCTTGGCTCCATCTATCGCCAAGGAGTATCAAGGTTTAATTGTTAACGTATCCAGTAATTGTTGTCAGGAAGTACACATTTAACAAAATTACCTTTCCGAAATTTTCTTCTTTCTAAAGATAATGAAAACTGTGATTAGCTTTGATTGTAACTATAGAAACTGTAAACAAACAGTTGGAGCTTCTTATAAAATGAAAACGTGTTTTGAAAGAAAAGTTACTTTAGATGTGCAAATCCACCAGCAGCTACTCTTCCCACTTAAGTCGTTTCCTAACACCGTTCCACAGACGTGATAAAATCACACTGGTGGAAAATGACCATTGAAGGCGACTGAAATGGAAATGAAATGAAATGTCGTGTGGCTAGGGCCTCCCATCGGTTAGAGCGGTCACCTGGTGCAAGTCATTTTAGTTGACGCCACTTCGGTGACTTGCATGTCGATGGAGATCTACATCTACATCTACATTTATACTCCGCAAGCCACCCAACGGCGTGTGGCGGAGGGCACTTTACGTGCCACTGTCATTACCTCCCTTTTCTGTTCCAGTCGCGTATGGTTCGCGGGAAGAACGACCGTCTGAAAGCCTCTGTGCGCGCTCGAATCTCTCTAATTTTACATTCGTGATCTCCTCGGGAGGTATAAGTAGGGGGAAGCAATATATTCGATACCTCATCCAGAAACGCACCCTCTCGAAACCCGGCGAGCAAGCTAAACCGCGATGCAGAGCGCCTCTCTTGCAGAGTCTGCCACTTGAGTTTGCTAAACATCTCCGTAACGCTATCACGGTTACCAAATAACCCTGTGACGAAACGCGCCGCTCTTTTTTGGATCTTCTCTATCTCCTCCGTCAACCCGATCTGGTACGGATCCCACACTGATGAGCAATACTCAAGTGTAGGTCGAACGAGTGTTTTGTAAGCCACCTCCTTTGTTGATAGACTACATTTTCTAAGGACTCTCCCAATGAATCTCAGCCTGGTACCCGCCTTACCAACAATTAATTTTATATGATCACTCCACTTCAAATCGTTCCGCACGCATACTCCCAGATATTTTACAGAAGTAACTCCTACCAGTGTTTGTTCCGCTATCATATAATCATACAATAAACGATCCTTCTTTCTATGTATTCGCAATACATTACATTTGTCTATGTTAAGGGTCAGTTGCCACACCCTGCACCAAGTGCCTATCCGTTGCAGATATTTCTGCATTTCGCTACAATTTTCTAAGGCTGCAACTTCTCTGTATACTACAGCATCATCCGCGAAAAGCCGCATGGAACTTCCGACACTATCTACTAGGTCATTTATATATATTGTGAAAGAAATGGTCCCATAACACTCCCCTGTGGCACGCCAGAGGTTACTTTAACGTCTGTAGACGTCTCTCCATTGACAACATGCTGTGTTCTGTTTATCAGGCGACAGTGCGGAACTGTATCGAACGCCTTCCGGAAGTCAAGGAAAATAGCATCTACCTGGGAGCCTGTATCTAATATTTTCTGGGTCTGATGAACAAATAAAGCGAGTTGGGTCTCACACGATCGCTGTTTCCGGAATCCATGTTGATTCCTACAGAGTAGATTCTGGGCTTCCAAAAACTACATGATACGCGAGCAAAAAACGTGTTCCAAAATTCTACAAAAGATCGACGTCAGAGGTACAGGTCTATAGTTTTGCGCATCTGCTCGACGACTCTTCTTGAAGACTGGGATTACCTGTGCTCTTTTCCAATCATTTGTAACCTTCCGTTCCTCTAGAGACTTGCGGTACACGGCTGTTACAAGGGGTGCAAGTTCTTTCGCGTACTCTGTGTAGAATCGAATTGGTATCCCGTCAGGTCCAGTGGACTTTCCTCTGTTGAGTGATTCCAATTGCTTTTCTACTCCTTGGACACTTATTTCGATGTCAGCCATTTTTTCGTTTGTGCGAGGATTTAGAGAAGGAACTGCAGTGCGGTCTTCCTCTGTGAAACAGCTTTGGAAAAAGGTGGTTAGTATTTCAGCTTTATGCGTGTCATCCTCTGTTTCAATGCCATCATCATCCCGGAGTGTCTGGATATGCTGTTTCGAGCCACTTACTGATTTAACGTAAGACCAGAACTTCCTAGGATTTTCTGTCAAGTTGGTACATAGAATTTTACTTTCGAATTCACTGAACGCTTCACGCATAGCCCTCCTTACGCTAACTTTGACATCGTTTAGCTTCTGTTTGTCTGAGAGGTTTTGGCTGCGTTTACACTTGGAGTGAAGCTCTCTTTGCTTTCGCAGTAGTTTCCTAACTTTGTTGTTGAACCACGGTGGGTTTTTCCCGTCCCTCACATTTTTACTCGGCACGTACCTGTCTAAAACGCATTTTACGATTGCCTTTAACTTTTTCCATAAACACTCAACATTGTCAGTGTCGAAACAGAAATTTTCGTTTTGATCTGTTGGGTAGTCTGAAATCTGCCTTCTATTATTCTTGCTAAACAGATACACCTTCCTCCCTTTTTTTTATATTCCTATTGACTTCCATATTCAGAGATGCTGCAACAGCCTTATGATCACTGATTCCCTGTTCTGCACTTACAGAGTCGAAAAGTTCGGGTCTGTTTGTTATCAGTAGGTCCAAGATGTTATCTCCACGAGTCAGTTCTCTGTTTAATTGCTCGAGGTAATTTTGGGATAGTGCACTCAGTATAATGTCACTCGATGCTCTGTCCCTACCACCCGTCCTAAACATCTGAGTGTCCCAGTCTATATCTGGTAAATTGAAATCTCCACCTAAGACTATAACATGTTGAGAAAATTTATGTGAAATTTATTCCAAATTTTCTCTCAGTTGTTCTGCCACTAATGCTGCTGAGTCGGGAGGTCGGTAAAAGGAGCCAACTATTAACCTAGCTCGGTTGTTGAGTGTAACCTCCGCCCATAATAATTCACGGGAACTATCCACTTCTACTTCACTACAGGATAAACTACTACTAACAGCGACAAACACGCCACCACCGGTTGCATGCAATCTATCCTTTCTAAACACCGTCTGGGCCTTTGTAAAAATTTCGGCGATGATGAAGGCAACACAACACCCAGTCCTTGAACGGAGAAAATCTCCGATCCAGCCGGGACTGAAATGAGTGCAGGTGTTGTTTATGTAGTTGATGTCGAAGAGAGAGAAGTTAGAGGGCAAACATGGAGCGCGAACCTAGCTCACTTATTTTAAATAGCATCAGAGCAGTCGTAGAGCTCAAGGTCATCATCCAACTGACATCACCATCATCAACGGTATCCCTTTCAATCTCTTCTTTAGGTGTTATGGTGAGAGTTGGATGTTGGCACAGAAGGTTGCCATTAAGTCTTATAATATAATAAACACAATCATCTGTTAACCTATTGTTAGCCAAATACCAGCGATGGAAACTTGTTCAAAAATGTTCAAATGTGTGTGAAATCTTATGGGACTTAACTATTATGTCATCACCTCCCGAAGCTTACACACTACTTAACCTAAATTATCCTAAGGACTAACACACACACACACACACACACACACACACACACACACACACACACACACATGCCCGAGGGAGGACTCGAACCTCCGCCGGGACCAACCGCAGAGTCCATGACTGCAGCGCCTGAGACGGCTCGGCTAATCCCGCGCGGCAAAACTTGTTCCACTGCCAGTATTTTAAGAAACTGCTTCGGAAAAGACACCCCAGAACAAGTGTACGTTGAGGTGCGTTTGCACGGGTCATATTTTCGACAATGTGTGCCCGCAATAGTGCTGCTGTAAATATCGCCGGAATGTGACTGTTGAACATGGCAATATTACGGTATGGGCAGGCGATACCGTTAAGGAGCAAGGTGTTGCAGGTAGGTGCGCACGTATTGCCGAGGTGTTGCAGGTTTTGTCCATAAAGGATGAAGAGTATTTCATATGACCAGGCCGTAACTGCCTTTCTCCTTGTCTGTATGCGCTTCCCTCTCTTACCCACGTCCTTGCTTTTTGTTTCTCACGCCGTCAGTGCTGCAGTGGATTTAGTAACTGAATGTAACAGTTAATTCTGTTTTATTCTGCATCGTAGACAATCGTAAGGAGACTTGGAATACAGAGCGATGCAGCAGCTGTCGTTGTAGGAAAGGTGGACAGGAGCAGAAATGGTCAACAAACAGGTAAATATGGCAAACAGAAGATTTACTTAACTTTTAGCTTCCTCTAAGCGTTAAGAAGAAACGTCAGAAAAGAACAAACAGTAATGAAATACAGCTATTATAAGAAGCAGCCAATGGGCTTGCCGCAGTTCCCGTCAGATCACTGAAGTTAAGCGTTGTCAGGCTTGGTCAGCACTTACATGCGTCACCGTCTGGGTCTTCCGAGTGCCCTCAGACCCTGTGAGGCCAGGGAGAACTACTTGAATGAGAAGTAGCGGCACCGGCCACGAGAACTGACAACAGGCGGAAGAGTGGTATGCTGACCACATTCCCATTAGTATCCGTTTCCATTGACGCCAAAGGGCTGACGATCACAAGGCAGTCGGTTAGTACCGTTGGGCCCTCCAGGCCTGTTCGGTGTTTCTTTGTTTGTATTATATTATTATGAGGTGGTGCAGTGGTTAGCACACTGGACTCCCATTCGGGAGGACGAAGCTTCAAACCTGGGTCCGGCCATGCAGATATAGGTTTTCTGTCATTTCCCTAAATCGCTCCAGGCAAATGCTGGGATAGTTCCTTTGAAAGGGCGTAGCCGATTTCCTTCCACATCCTTGACACTTTTGTATCCCGTCTGGATTGGCTGCGTGTGGATCTGCTCCTGTGAACTGCTTCTGGAAAATAGGCCGAGAGCGAAGGACGCGAGTAGGAGCAGGAAAACGTGAAGTACTTCGGTACTGTGTATGGGTTCATGCCCTTTTACTGGTGTATGAACATATACAAATTATAATACTACTTAACTTTGCGTACAGATGAGCACGTAGGTGCGAAGGCGTTCATGTATCAAAGCTAACAGCTAGTAAAAGTTACAAAGGCAAATCTGTAGTGGCTCGCCCAGTATGAAAATGAAACGATGTTCCTAGGTCGTCTGCTCGGGATCAAAATGTACTGAATCCGGAGCGGCGCTCGTAGAGCTCCACAGCGTCGGCTAGAGGGCGCTGTGGTCGGCGTTGTTCGTCCGCTTTCATAGTGCCAACCTACGAAAGAGCACCTACGTTGTGGCATCGTAGCTATCGATACCACAGACGCGATATGAGCTTGTGCTCCGTCCCTAATGACCTCGATGTCGACAGGACGTTAAACCCAATCTTTCTTCCTCCCTTTGTATTAGAAGTAGCAAAGTAAAGAGCGTCATGCAGAGTGAGGCTCCTGCTATTAATGCACGATTGAACTGTCGAATGAGTTTGAATGTGGTGTTATGGAACACAACATCTCCGAGGTAGAACTCGTTGCCTGCTCGGAAGAGTCTCGTTTTAAATGTATCGAGCGGATGGACGTGTACGGGTATGGAGACAACCTCATGAATCCATGGATCCTTCATGTCAGCAGTGGACTGTTCAAGCTGGTGGAGGATCTATAACGGTGTGGGGCCTGTGCAGTTGGAGTGATATGAGACTTATGATACGTCTAGACACGACTCTGACGGGTGAGACGTACATAAACATCCTGTCTGATAACCTCCATCCCTTCGTGTCCATTATGGATTCCGACGGACTTGGGCAATTCCAGCAGGACAAAGCGACATTCCACATGTCCAGAATTGCTACAGAGTGGCTTCAGGAACATTCTTCTGAGCTTAAACACTTCTGCTGGTCACCAAACTCCCTAGACATGAACATTATTGAGCATGTCTGGAATGCTTTGCAAAGTGGTGTTCAGAAGAGATCTCCACCCGTCGTACTCTTACGGATTTATGGACAGTCCTGCAGGCTTCATGGTGTCAGTCCCCTCCAGCACTACTTCAGACCGTAGCCGAGTCCATGCCAGCTCGTGTTGCAGCACTTCTACGTGTTCGCGGGGGCCCTACACCATGTTAGAGAGGTGTTCCAGTTTCTTTGGCTCTTCATTGTTTATAATGGCAGCAAAGAGCTCTTGTAGTCGGAGCCGCTGAAGGAGTGGTGCAGTAATCACGTATCACAGGATATGCAAGGTCCCCGCGCGACCGCTATCGACATCAATCGGAAACATGCTTTTCCGTTGCCAACTGTGAGCCTAAACATTCTCAGTAACAGAAAAGTGCTACAGTTCACTCAAGCTAGCCATTGCAGACTTTCTTAATAGGGCACTCAAGAGCAGAAATGTGGCAACACAATAAGGAATAGCAAATAACATTTATTAAGAGCATGTTACAAAATGTTACTTAACTTTGGTACAATTTGACGCGTGCTACATGTGTTAATCCTAATACAACGACACCTGAATAACTTCGCTGTCCCTTCGCAGGCTATGATATTGTAAGTTTCAAACAGTCTTTACTGGTCTTCTTCATAAACAGTGACTACTAAACCGGAGGGTAGTCTTCAGTGTACTGTACTAAGCAGGCTGTGGCCATTGAAATGCGTCTGAACCGCTCATTCGTGACTGAGCGTCCATGACGCGTCTTGTTCTGGTGCCTGTTGGTGGAAGATTTCCCACGTCTGCCAGTAGAAGGCGAAAGCAATGTAGTCTGTGGTTGACAGCACACCCTATGGCGGCTGGCCACACTATCAGCAAACGTACACAAGGTACTGAAGGAAGAGACACAGGAGCAGGTAGGGGGTCTGGGTTTTTTAACACCATCTGGACGCTTCCGAACGATACTGAGGGACGCCAGGCCTTTCACAATATTTGCTGTGTGCATCTTGCTTGGTACACAACACTAACATAGCATCATTTCGCTTCGCTTTGGAAGTAGGCGCACGCTTATAGAAGCACTAGATTTAAATGTTGCCTAGAGCAATGCAGAACTGGACAAAGGAGACAACCGTGAATTCCATGAATCTGATGCGTAAACCTACGACCAGTTAGGGTACGTGGAAAGTAATGTTTACAAAGACCGAGTCCTGGAAAAGTGCATGCTAGATGCTACCGTCTTAGTAGAACATCTTCTGTAGTGGGCCTTAATTTTATTCACCATAGATTCTCATAAAATCCAAACTTTGTTTATCACTTGTGTTTCATGGGCAGCAATTTTCCAATTGTTTGTTACGGCGTTTGTATATATGTATACGCTACTTCTCATGTTGCATTACGCTAGCTGTATGCGTATCGGAAATACGCCATTAATAGTTCTCTCAGTGTACTGGTGAGCCTCAATAAAATATTGACGCAAGGATTTGATTGTTATTTCAAACTAGTTTAATGAATTCACTAAGTCCTTAGACCATAACGTTTTAACAACCTCCTACGTAGACATATGCAGATAAGCACTGCAGTTTAAACAGATACGTCAGAGTTCTGTATGAATCACGACTAGTCAAAAACTGAAGGGTGACTGACGTTTTTTGTAGCTGCTGTAGAGTCATTCCACATCAACATCTGTACTTCGCAAAGCACCGTACAGTGTCCGGCAGATGCTACCTTGTACCGCTACTAGTCAATTCTTTGCTGGTTTCATTCGCAAATAGAGCGAGAGAAAAACCACTGCTAAAAATCTCCACACGAGATCTAATTGCTCGCATCTTATCTTCGTGACCCTTGCGCGAAATATAAAATGGTAGCAGCAGAATTGTTCTGCATTCGGCCTCAGATTCAGGTTCACTAAATTTAGGCCAAAGTGCCTTGCGAAGAGGGCATCGTCTTCCTTCCAGGGATTCTGATCTGAGTTCTCGAAGCATCTCCGTAATACCAGCGTGTTGATCGAACCTACTGGTAACAAATCTAGTAGCAAGCCCCAGAACTGCTTCGATGTCTTCCTTTGACCCGACCTAGTGGGGATCCCAAACACTCGAACATCACTCAAGAATGGGTCGCAGTTGCTTTCATACGCCGTCTCCTTTTTGGATGTACTACGCTTTCCCAAAATTCACTCATTAACACGAAGTTAAATATTCGTCTTCCTTACTACCAACCTGACGTGACTTGGCGTGACGTGATGTGAGATATCGGTATTGGCCTTACCAATTCCCGGCTTTTAAGTTGTACATTCAAAATCGTGTTTTAACTTTCTGGAATAGGTTTGTATAGTGCCCAGTGGCAGTTCACGAGTTAAAGTTCCGGAAGCAGTTAGTTAGTTGACAAAAGAAAGAAAGAAAATCTGATTTCTCCATCCTTGCTAACCCGTTTTCTTTATTTCTTTGAACGAAAATTCAGGAGTGCAGCATTCACTCCCGTTATCCGCTTTCATCCATTTCCCAGTCATAGTGTGACCCGTGTAAGCGCTTCTGACCCGAAAAATTATTGCCACAAACATTGTTGGACAAGATTGGCCGCTCGTGTGGCCGTACAATGCTGCCGTACAACATCTGCAGGACATATTGTCAACAAGATGCAGTTTTTATGGCCCATCTAAACGTACCCTTAGTGACCTCGACCTCAGGAATGGATTGGACAGTACATGTTACCAGTGTTAAAGGATGAAACAGACACGGTTTTACTTGTCTGCAACGAAACAGTTCGACAGGCTTAACTTTGCCACTGGGGGACAAAATTCAGTATTCATCGTCTTTCTTTAGGGTTCCGTGCCCCACTCTCTAGTAACGTATCTTTATATGATCGCTTTGTTGTCAGTCTGTCTGACAATCTGTCTTTCTGTCTGACTTTTAAGAACCCTTTTTCTTGGGAACGAGTGCGTATCAAGATCAAATTTCTGTCATATATTATAGTCTACAGTTCCTTGGCGACGTAAAAATTTTAAGCTTCTAAGTCAATTCAGTCAAAAGATACAGCCATTTATGACATACTTTTATACTTGAAAGATGATCTTCAACTAGAATGGTGAAATTTAACAAGAAGCAAGGTTTTACAGTACAGGTAAAGGAGGAATTCTGAAAATTGTTAATTTCCAAATGTATAACGCGTGAAAATATTTTTTGTCATTTTTTATCCGTCTGTCTGTTTGTCAGTGTGTCAACACCTTTTCCTCTGGAGCAGTTTGTCGTATCAATTTCAAATTTATATCATGTATTAAGGGCTATGGACTCTTGGAGATGTAAAAAATTTAAGCATCTAATACAATGTCATAAAATGATTCGGCTACTTATGTCACGTATTTTGAAGCCCATAAAACTCACTCGTCAAAACCTCACAGTGTACTTCCAGTTGACACAGAATCATGAAATTCAGCATGAAGCAAGGCCCCACAGTACAGTTAAAGGGAAAAGTCCAAAAACTGCTAATCTGTAATTACATCACGAGAAAAAAAAAAAATTTGTCACTTTTTTATCCGTTTGACTGTCTATCTTTTAACATCCCTTTTCCTCTGAAACAGGTTAGTCAATCAAGCTCAAATTTATGCCACACGCTAAATACTATGGTCTATTTCGGTGTACAAAAATTTGAATTTCTAAGTCAATGAAATAAAAAGAATTGGTCATTTATGTCATACGCTCCTGGAAATGGAAAAAAGAACACATTGACACCGGTGTGTCAGACCCACCATACTTGCTCCGGACACTGCGAGAGGGCTGTACAAGCAATGATCACACGCACGGCACAGCGGACACACCAGGAACCGCGGTGTTGGCCGTCGAATGGCGCTAGCTGTGCAGCATTTGTGCACCGCCGCCGTCAGTGTCAGCCAGTTTGCCGTGGCATACGGAGATCCATCGCAGTCTTTAACACTGGTAGCATGCCGCGACAGCGTGGACGTGAACCGTATGTGCAGTTGACGGATTTTGAGCGAGGGCGTATAGTGGGCATGCGGGAGGCCGGGTGGACGTACCGCCGAATTGCTCAACACGTGGGGCGTGAGGTCTCCACAGTACATCGATGTTGTCGCCAGTGGTCCGCGGAAGGTGCACGTGCCCGTGGACCTGGGACCGGACCGCAGCGACGCACGGATGCGCGCCAAGACCGTAGGATCCTACGCAGTGCCGTAGGGGACCGCACCGCCACTTCCCAGCAAATTAGGGACACTGTTGCTCCTGGGGTATCGGCGAGGACCATTCGCAACCGTCTCCATGAAGCTGGGCTACGGTCCCGCACACCGTTAGGCCGTCTTCCGCTCACGCCCCAACATCGTGCAGCCCGCCTCCAGTGGTGTCGCGACAGGCGTGAATGGAGGGACGAATGGAGACGTGTCGTCTTCAGCGATGAGAGTCGCTTCTGCCTTGGTGCCAATGATGGTCGTATGCGTGTTTGGCGCCGTGCAGGTGAGCGCCACAATCAGGACTGCATACGACCGAGGCACACAGGGCCAACACCCGGCATCATGGTGTGGGGAGCGATCTCCTACACTGGCCGTACACCACTGGTGATCGTCGAGGGGATACTGAATAGTGCACGGTACATCCAAACCGTCATCGAACCCATCGTTCTACCATTCCTAGACCGGCAAGGGAATTTGCTGTTCCAACAGGAGAATGCACGTCCGCATGTATCCCGTGCCACCCAACGTGCTCTAGAAGGTGTAAGTCAACTACCCTGGCCAGCAAGATCTCCGGATCTGTCCCCCATTGAGCATGTTTGGGACTGGATGAAGCGTCGTCTCACGCGGTCTGCACGTCCAGCACGAACGCTGGTCCAACTGAGGCGCCAGGTGGAAATGGCATGGCAAGCCGTTCCACAGGACTACATCCAGCATCTCTACGATCGTCTCCATGGGAGAATAGCAGCCTGCATTGCTGCGAAAGGCGGATATACACTGTACTAGGGCCGACATTGTGCATGCTCTGTTGCCTGTGTCTATGTGCCTGTGGTTCTGTCAGTGTGATCATGTGATGTATCTGACCCCAGGAATGTGTCAATAAAGTTTCCCCTTCCTGGGACAATGAATTCACGGTGTTCTTATTTCAATTTCCAGGAGTGTATATTTTGGTAATCGCGAACTCGCTCATCAAAACGTATAGGGTACTCCTCGTTGGCCTAGAATCATGAAATTCGACAAGAAGCAAGACAGCGCAGCTCAAGTAAAAGATATTTGAACTTGTTAAATTGTAATTATATATATATATATATATATATATATATATATATATATATATCATCTTTGTGCCATTCTGAACATACATTGCATTCATCATTCATCGAAAGCATAACAGACGAACATTGCTGCGTGCAAAGATAAAATGCAAGTTGTAGTCATGGTTTAGTAAGTAAATAGAAGGTATTTTGTTAGATCTTATGCTGCTCATTTCTTTTTGTACGTGGGACTTAGTTTGATTAACTGAGATTTTTATATGGTCTTGGAATTCCCTGGACCAATATCTCGCCAGTTTCGATACCGATAACAGGCAAAAATCGTTGAGATTCCTGATTCCCAGGGTGGATGGAATATATAGAGTCCACCCTGGGAATCGAGTATGTATAAGTTTGTATGGAACTTCTAGAGCACGAGTCCTACTCACAGTTGGCCAGTTTTTCGGGTATGTCACGGCTACCTGAATCAGGAGATTAGTCGTGTTTGGCAGCGGTACTTGGTGTCCGGTACGGAACTGGTCCCGAGGCGCAAGAGCGGAGCTGCGGTTCTCACGCGTGGCCGCTATCGCATAAACAATATTCGTGACACGCCCTACCCAGCCGCGCGGCGCTGGGCTGCTTATGCGTCCAGCTGTCTGACGCCCGGTCCACCTGAACACAGTGCGCGCCGCAAGTTCGGCACGTCCCCCAGCCGCAGCGTCACTGCACGAAACCCAACTCACGAAAGGAAGCCTAGCATGCGAGTTTCGTACGAATTTAATGACAGTAATTTTTTTAACTTAATCAAAACTGCACTCGTGGAAAATGCATTACTTAATACTGATAAACAAGTGGTGACATTTGTGTGGTCCGCTTGCTGACTACAGCAAAGACAATGGTCCAAAACACAACAGAGTTTTAAGCAGCTGGAACCAAGCACTCAGCAAGAAAACGCAGACTCAAACAACTGGACTCTGTGGGCCATCCAGAAGAGCACCAGCGAAGACTAATAGTGCAGCAAACAGAATAATATCATATCGAGGACCTGTGCGTGGCTGCATGGACTTTCCGAAGAATAACTCTTTGTGGTATCACCTGTGATCAATGGGTTGTGTAAAAACGACCACATATTCGTCGGATGATGGACAAAGAACAAAAGTGTTGCTCGACAAAACTTCCTCTTACGTCTCACGAATAGCACAACATAACCGGTCTTATACCAACAGAAACGTAATCACGGATCCGAGTTGCCTCCAGCGTTGAGAGTATATGGTGACTTGCCGTCGGTAACGCTGTCGTGTCGTGTTACAGGAGAAGGTGAGACGCAACTTTTTTTTTATATATCACTCTTTGAACTGTATGATACGATCCGCCACGAACTCCTCTCCTTCGCTAACCTCTTCGTTTCAGAGTGGCACTTGAAACCTACTTGCTCATTTATTTTTTGGATTTATTCCAATCTCTACCTTCCCCTACAGGATAACCTAGACAGAAGTTATTCCTTGGTGTTTCAACACATCCATTGCCTTCCTATCGCTTCTTCTTGTCAATGATCACCCATATTCCTCTCCTCCCTGTATGTACGAAGAACTACATTTCTTATTAGTCCATACAATTTTCATCGTCCTTCTATAGATGCACAGCACAAGCACTTTATTTCTCTCCTTTTTCCGTTATTCCATAGTCCATGATACACTTTCATGCGATACTGTACTAAAAAACGTAGGCGACATAATCCGGTTGAAGACAAAGGTCAACGGAAGCTTTTACGGCCCCCTGCCTCAGCAGCAGGAGTGGCAGTACATTTCAAGGATATGATACACAAGATTTAAGATATAAGAAAAAGGGCACACCAAGAAGTAAGTATCCCAATGGGAAGCAAACTGGTAGATGTGACTTATATGTACAAACAAATGATTACAATTTCACAAAAATTGGATTATTTTTCCATGGGAAAGAGCTTCACATATTGAGCAAGCCAATAAGTCGTTCGTCCACCTGTGGCCCCAATGCAAGCAGTTTATCGGTTTTTTATAGATTTTTAGAATTGTTGAATGTCCTACTTAGGGATATAGTGCCAGTCCAACTGGTGAATTAGATAGTCAAAATCTCGAGCTGGTAGCAGGACCTGCCCATAATGCTCCAAACGTTATCAACTGGGGAGAGATCCGGCAACATTGCTGGACGAGGGAGAGTATGGAAAGCTCGAAGAAAAGCAGTGGAAAATCCCACCTTGCGCGGGAGGGCGTTATCTTGCTGAAATGTAAGGCCAGGGTGGCTTGCCATGAAGGGCAACAAAAGGGGGCGTAGAATATCGTCGACGAACCGGGGGGCTGCGGATGATAACCAAATGGGTCCTGACATGAAATGAAATGTCACCTCAGACAATCAGTCCTGAGCTCCAGATTTTGGTGATCTAAAGCGTCACTTGTACAAAATTTTGCGCAACATGCCGCAAGAGGACATCCAGCAACTCTGTTAATCAATATCAAGCGGAATAACTGCTTTCATTAGGGCCAAAGGTGGACCAACGCGTTTCTTAGTTGCTCTGTTTGTGAAGATCCTTCCCATGAATCAGTCATTCATATTTTATGAAATTGTAATCAGCTGTTTTTTGTACATGTACGTGGTATCTACCGATTTCCGTCCCATACAGCTAATTACTTCGTGAAACGTCGTTTTTCTTAAGTATGTTACCAGGTCATGAGGTCACATTAATGGGGTAGATTTCAACCTCCCATCTGTAGATTAGGAGTCCAAAGTGACTGAAGCGGATAGTAGGGACAGAGAATAATGTGAAATTTTCATCAGTGCCTTGATTTCATTCGTGATATAATCCTCCTAAAAGGACTAGAATGAAGAATATTGTTGGTACCGTTCAGATTGATCCGAAAATTACCTTGTGCAGCTAATGAGAGTGTCGGTTCGTGAAAGCAGCATGTTGCATCTGGTCACCAACAATCTAGAACATTTTGACTCAGAAGTGTCCAAGGAACAGCGAAGCAACTGGAATCACTCAACAGAGGAAAGTCCACTGGACCTGACGGGATACCAATTCGATTCTACACAGAGTACGCGAAAGAACTTGCCCCCCTTCTAACAACCGTGTACCGCAAGTCTCTAGAGCAACGGAAGGTTCCAAATGATTGGAAAAGAGCACAGGTAGTCCCAGTCTTCAAGAAGGGTCGTCGAGCAGATGCGCAAAACTATAGACCTATATCTCTGACGTTGATCTGTTGTAGAATTTTAGAACATGTTTTTTGCTCGCGTATCGTGTCGTTTTTGGAAACCCAGAATCTACTCTGTAGGAATCAACATGGATTCCGGAAACAGCGATCGTGTGAGACCCAACTCGCTTTATTTGTTCATCAGACCCAGAAAATATTAGATACAGGCTCCCACGTAGATGCTATTTTCCTTGGCTTCCGGAAGGCGTTCGATACAGTTCCGCACTGTCGCCTCATAAACAAAGTAAGAGCCTACGGAATATCAGACCAGCTGTGTGGCTGGATTGAAGAGTTTTCAGCAAACAGAACACAGCATGTTGTTATCAATGGAGAGACGTCTACAGACGTTAAAGTAACATGTGACGTGCCACAGGGGAGTGTTATGGGACCATTGCTTTTAACAATATATATAAATGATCTAGTAGTGTCGGAAGTTCCATGCGGCTTTTCGCGGATGATGCTGTAGTATACAGAGAAGTTGCAGCATTAGAAAGTAATGTATTGCGAATACATAGAAAGAAGGATCCTTAATTGTATGATTATATGATAGCGGAACAAACACTGGTAGCAGTTACGTCTGTAAAATATCTGGGAGTATGCGAGCGTGGAATGATCATATAAAATTAATTGTTGGTAAGGCGGGTACCAGGTTGTGATTCATTGGGAGAGTCCTTAGAAAATGTAGTCCATCAACTCATATTAGTGGTGAATTAATGACTGTGAAAACGTTGTTCAGTTTGGGTCGAGTTTGGACAGATTTCTGGCTGCTGTGCGTGTGAAACGTGTGCGTGAATCGTGAACTGGAAGTAAATAGCCAATAGTTTAAATGTGAACTGGATAGTACCTTGTCTTTAGTTCAAAATGGTTCAAATGGCTCTGAGCACTATGCGACTTAACTTCTGAGGTCATCAGTCGCCTAGAAGTTAGAACTAATTAAACCTAACATAAGGACATCACACACATCCATGCCCGAGGCAGGATTCGAACCTGCGACCGTAGCAGCAGCGTGGTTCCAGACTGTGGCGCCTAGAACCGCACGGCCACTCCGGCCGGCTGTCTTTAGTTGTTGTTGTTGTTGTTGTTGTGGTCTTCAATCCTGAGACTGGTTTGATGCAGCTCTCCATGCTACTATATCCTGTGCAAGCTTCTTCATCTCCCAATACGTACTGCAGCCTACATCCTTCTGATTCTGTTTAGTGTATTCATCTATTGGTCTCCCTCTACGATTTTTACCCTCCACGCTGCCCTCCAATACTAAATTGGTGATCCCTTGATGCCTCAGAACATGTCCTACCAACCGATCCCTTCTTCTAGTCAAGTTGTGCCACAAACTCCTCTTCTCCCCAATCCTATTCAATATTCCTCATTAGTTATGTGATCTACCTCTCTAATCGTAAGCATTCTTCTCTAGCACTACATTTCAAAAGCTTCTATTCTCTTCTTGTCTATACTATTTATCGTCCGTGTTTCACTTCCATACATGGCTACACTCCATACAAATACTTTCAGAAACGACTTCCTGACACTTAAATCTATACTCGATGTTAACAAATTTCTCTTCTTCAGAAACGCTTTCCTTGCCATTGCCAGTCTACATTTTATATCCTCTCTACTTCAACCATCATCAGTTATTTTGCTCTCCAAATAGCAAAACTCCTTTACTACTTTAAGTGTCTCATTTCCTAATCTAATTCCCTCAGCATCACCAGACTTAATTCGACTACATTCCATTATCCTCGTTTTGCTTTTGTTGATGTTCATCTTACGTATATCCTCTCTTCAAGACACTCTCCATTCCGTTAAACTGCTCTTCCAAGTGCTTTGCTGTCTCTGACAGAATTACAATGTCATCGGCGAACCTCAAAGTTTTTATATCTTCTCCATGGATTTTAATACCTACTCCGAATTTTTCTTTAGTTATCAAGGACAAAATAAACATAATTGTGTGGAAATTTCTGACATTATTTTTCAGAAGCCAATCCACTTTCTTACTGCCCGATATTTGGATGACAGTATTTCTACAGAATTTTCTTTCATAACAAGAGTTGCGCGGCCTCAGTAATTGTAAATATTAGGTGGTGTTTTTTTTATCAACGCTGCTTTTACATCACCTTGTAAGTATCTACATTGCCGAATGAAGGGACATTAAGCAGACGCCGTTCTGAGGTAGGTGAATTTTAATTTGCAGCCTGCACAATAACAACGACGTATAGACACGAGAAATTAAACCCGGACCCACCGCAAACAGGTCGAATTACCAGATTAACGTATATATTTACAGTCAGGGTGCGTGGGCCAACCACGAGAGTGCTCCTGCTCTCATATGAAATGGGGCTCCAGACCGTAACTACAGGTGTAGGGGTCCGCAGCTCGTGGTCGTGTGGTAGCGTTATCGCTTCCCACGCACGGGTTCCCGGGTTCGATTCCCGGCGGGGTCAGGGATTTTCTCTGCCTCGTGATGACTGGGTGTTGTGTGATGTCCTTAGGTTAGTTAGGTTTAAGTAGTTCTAAGTTCTAGGGGACTGATGACCACGGATGTTAAGTCCCATAGTGCTCAGAGTCATTTTCCGGGTGTAGGTCCAGACAGGTTGGTTGCAGGCCCTCAACTGACCTACCCAACACACGGCTAAGATTACGACCGAGACAGAACCAGCGTACAACAGAAACACTACAAATCTCCACCCTGCCCGCCAATGAGCTCTCGCATGACATCCCTGAAGTCGGAGATGGTGATGGCCTGGGGTCAGTGGAACTCAAACTACAGGGAATCTGGCTCTGAGCTGTCTTTGAAGCAACCGATGTGTAAAAGTTCGTAGTGGTGCCAACTGCTGCTCAAATTGCTGTTGCAAATGCAGTACTGTTACGCCAGGCCATACATCGAACACAGTGATCTTCTCTCTCGGTAGTACCACGTGGTCGTCCAAAGCCCGATATTCTTGAGACCGTAGCTTTTCGTGACGACCGCTGCCAGCAATCATGTACAGTCGCTACATTCCTGCTATGTCTTTCTGTAGTATCGCAGAAGGAACATCCAGCTTCTCGTAGCCCTACTACACGACCACTTCGCATTTTTCCAACCACTTGGAACGCTTCGTTCCTCCAGCGACCTACTTACGGTACACTGCTGTTAGAAGAGGAGCAAATCCTCCCGCATATTCTATGTAGAATCGTACTGCTGCCCTGTCAGTTCCATTGCCCCTTTCTCTGTCGAAAGGTATCAGTTGATTTTCTATCCCATTATCTCTTACTTAAGCCTACATGTCATTTCGATGTTAGTGCGGCGATTTAAAGGAGGAACCATAGTACATTCTCCCTCGGAAAGGGTTTCCGAAAAACGTGACTAGTATTTCGGTTTTCTCTGGGCCATCCTCAGTTTCGTTGTCTTTGCGGTCACAGAGTGACCGGATAGGTGGGTTCGAACCATTTACTGATTTAACATCAGACCAAAACATCTTTAGATTTTACGTCTATTCGGCATGTACTATTTTCGAATTCAGTGAACGCTTCACGAATGTCTCTCTTAAGGCTAGTTTTCGTCTCGTACCGTTTTTGAGGCTTTAGCTACATTTAAAATTCCATTGAAGCGAAACCGGATTTGCTGCTTGTGGCGAGGGGTCGCCTTACCATTAGGCTCTCTGAGCACATGTCATGGCCAGACTCACTCTTCCGTACGTCGTCAACCATGTGTCTACAACCTGAGCTCGCACTTTCATTATACACACTGACGGAAAGAAATCACAACTGAAGGAAAAAATCGCGGCACTAAGAAGTAGTAGTGTGATATAGATGAAAGTTAGTAGGCGTGTTTCTACATTTGAAAGATGGTGTCCATCCCGATGTCGCGCCAGTCGTTTGAGAGTGAAGGTAATAGGTTTGCTTTAAATACACGCTGTAGCGGTCATGAGCATTAGTTATCTTTGAGGCTGGACATGGTGAGTTGCTGTTAGTAAAGACGCCATTACCAATATCTCACTGGTATTGGTCATTCCAGTTTTCAAGAAGGGTCGTCTGTAAGATGCACAGAACTGCAGGCCTGTATCTCGGACGTCGGTCTGTGGTAGAATTTTCACATATGTTCCACACTCATGTATTACGACATTTCTGGATATCTAAAATCTCATTTGTAGGAAGCGACCAACCTGTGAACTCCAGCTCGCTCTGTTCGTCTACCAGATCCAGAAGGCAGAAGATACCGGCGTCCAGGCTGACGCCGTGTGCCTTGACTCCCGAAAGGCGTTCGATACAGGTCCACAGTGTCGCCTAGTGAACAAAATATCGGTGTACGAAATATATGACCAGCTGGGGGACTGGACAATGAATTTATGACAAACATACCACAGCGTATCATTCTCAACGTAGAGGAACCTTCAGGGGTAAAAGTAAGTTAGATCGAACACAAAGGGAGTATGATGCGGCCGCTTCTTTCCGCAACATTTGCAAATGACCAAGTGGATAACGGCTTAAGTTGCATGATGCTTTTCCCCAACGATGCTGCTGTACGCAGAGAATTTGTAACTATAGAAAATTGTTGCAATGTGCGTAACGACATACAGTGCATCGATGATTCGTGTAAGAGCTGGGTGTTGGCCCTCAATATAAACAAATTTAACGTGCAGTACGTAAAAGACCCAGTACAGTATGATCACACGATGGCATAACAATCACTGGAAGCAGTAACGTTCATAAAATATCTTCCAGTGAGCATATAGTGGGATCTGAAGTAGAACGACACAGAAAATCAATCGCAGGTGAGGCAGGTTCTGGATTAAGAATCATTGGAAGAATCATCACGAAACTTAGTCCTCCAGCAAAGGAGGTAGCAACATAACCCTCATTCGACCAGTACTTGAATATTGCTTGTGAGTACTACACAGAATTGACAACGGAAATGCACTACTGGCCATTAAAATTGCTACACCACGAAGATGACGTGCTACAGACGCGAAATTTAACGACAGGAAGAAGCTGCTGTGATATGCAAATGACTAGCTTCTCAGAGCATTCACACAAGGTTAGCGCCGGTGGCGACACCTACAACGTGCTGACATGAGGAAAGTTTCCAACCGATTTCTCACACACAAACAGCAGTTGACCGGCGTTGCCTGGGAAACGTTGTTGTGATGCCTCGTGTAAGGAGGAGAAATGCGTGCCATCATATTTCCGACTTTGATAAAGGTCGAATTGTAGCTTATCGCTATTGCGGTTTATCGTATCGCGACATTTGCTGCTCGCGTTGGTCGATATCCAGTGGCTGTTAGCAGAATATGGAATCGGTGGGTTCAGGAGGGTAATACGGAACTCCATGCTGGATCCCAACCTCGTATCACTAGCAGTCCAGATGAAAGGCATCTTATCCGCATGGCTGTAACGGATCGTGCAGCCACGTCTCCATCCCTGAGTCAACAGATGGGGATGTTTGCAAGACAACAACCATCAGCACGAACAGTTCGACGACGTTTGCAGAAGCATGGAGTATCAGCTCAGAGACAATGGCTGCGGTTACCCTTCACGCTGCATCGCAGACAGGAGCGCCTGCATTGGTGTACTCAACGACGAACCTGGGTGCACTAATAGCAGCACGTCATTTTTTCGGTTGAATCCAGGTTCTGTTTACAGCATCATGATGGTCGCATCCGTGTTTGGCGACATCGCGGTGAACGCACATTGGAAGCGTGTATTCGTCATCGCCATACTGGCGTATCACCCGGCATGATGGTATGGGGTGCCATTGGTTACACGTCTCGGTCATCTCTTGTTCGCATTGACGGCACTTTGAACAGCGGACGTTACGTTTCAGATGTGTTACGACCCTTGGCTCTACCCTTCATTCGATCCCTGTGAAACCCTACATTTCAGCAGGATAATGCACGACCATATGTTGCAGTTCCTGTACGGGCCTTTCTGGATACAGAAAATGTTCGACTGCTACCCTGGCCAGCACATTCTCCAGATCTCTCACCAATTGAAAACGTCTGGTCATTGGTGTCCGAGCAACCGGCTCGTCACAATACGCCCCTCTACTCTTGATGAAGTGTGGTATCGTGTTGAAGCTTCATGGGCAGCTGTACCTGTACACGCCATCCAAGCTCTGTTTGACTCAATGCCCAGGCGTATCAAGGCCGTTATTACAGCCAGAGGTGGTTGTTCTGGGTTCTGATTTCTCATGATCTATGCATCCAAATTGCGTGAAAATGTAGTCACATGTCAGTTATAATATATTTGTCCAATGAATACCCGTTTATCATCTGCATTTCTTCTTGGTGTAGCAATTTTAATGACCAGTAGTGTAGGTAACATCCAAATAAGAGCACCACGTTTCATCACAGGTTCATTGGAGATGCTCAGCCATCTCTCGCGAAGACATTGCAAGAGAATCGCTTTGCGTCACGGTGTGGTTTATTATCAAAATTTAGTGAACGTATGTTCGTAGAAAAGTCAACCAAAATATTGCTTGCTGGTATGTATATCTCGAGAAAAGGATATGATCGTGAAATCAGAGAGAGTCTAGCTCAGTCTAGTCTAGTTGCCCAAGAATCGTTCTTTCCTCGGACCATTCGCGACTGGAACAGGAAGGTAGGAAATGAAAATGGTACACAAGGCACCCTTCGCCACGCACCATAGTGTAGCTTGCATAGTGTGGATGTGGATGTGGGTGAAAATGCTTCTCACATCGACTCTAATTTAGCTTGTTTGAACTTCCTGTTAATATAATTTTTAACAGTCCTGTCGTGTAGTCTTCCTGCCTCATTTTTAAGATCGAGTCTTTCCTGTGTTATCCGTGTCTCATTCACCTCTACTTTTACGAAACCTTGCACGTCCTGTCCCACGTAGCCAATTTCCTCTGTAAGTACTGTATTTCAATGTTTTTCCACTACACTACTGTCGACACTTTTGCCTTGGTCCTTCGTCAGTTCCTCAGAGAATTTCCGCATCTCATTCTGCCTTATCGGTTCAGTATTCCATGTCACTGTATCTTCATTTTACTTCATTCTTTTGTATCTGAACCAGCTGCTTATCCCTACTATGTTATGATCTGAGACCATGCTCGCACCTAAATGTATTTTGCAGTCCATAATTTTATTTCTAAATTTTAATCCAGCCGCGATTGACCCGCGCGATGCTTAGATATGAAATCGAAAGAGCAACATAAATTCTTTGCTTGTGCAAGTAAGCAATCGCTTCCTTCTTGTTCCGCTGGGGCATGCGAGCTCTGTGCCCTGCCGACTTAATTGCAGCGAGTGTGAGCTCATTCTCAGCCGTTTACCTCCGATAACTGCAGGATTGTCATCTAGACACACGGGCCCTAAGATGAAAACGGCTATGGTGCATGTGTGATTTGACATTCTACCACCTTACCTGTCTGACAAGCACGTTGCTCTAATTCTGTGGAAGACCCTGTCGGAACTTGGTCTGCTATTTCGTGTCTACAGAATTCACGGGCAAAATGGGATCACGAAGGTGTAGTCATCGGCGCTTGATTAGCACCTTATTGTGTAGACAGTAAAGCTATCAGCTATCAGCTGTGCCGTAGTGTTCTCTATACTATGTGTTTAGGTTTGAGTTAATCACGACTTTATTTAAAGAGTTTACAGGATCGAACTCGGATAACTTAGACTGCTAAGGTTGTCTGTATGGTTTGAGCCCTCTTTGTAATTTATGAATATTATTTGTATTGGTTTTATGTAATTTATTTGTACTCAGGATTAATGTAAGCTTAATTTCATTACCTGATGTATTAGTTGAAGCCATGTGGGCGTTGTTATTTAAATTTTATTCATACATTCGTTTATAAAGACAGCTTGAGTGAACTGCATTCCACTTAAGAAGTTCAACTAATATTTCTCTGTTTTGCGTTTAGGTTATATTTTACGTTGTTTCATAGTTGCTCTCTGATGTTCTGATGTGGTGCGCTTGCAGGTGTTAAATGATGTTTTAACTTAATATTTAATGATGGTTGATGTATCTTTTTGTATGTGCGTTAACTGATATCTTTTTCTGCTTGTTCTTTTATTGCCTGAATTCATATTGTGCTGTATTGAACTTATTTGAGGCACACAGTTATAACCTGAATTGAAAACCTCGAATTTCTGTAGTAAAGGTTTATTGGTAATTTTCTTGCATTAATTTGAGTTTTTGAAGTGTCACGTATTAACAGAAATCATTAATAACAGGTTCTAGAACTCTATCCTGTAGGAATGTTATGTTTTTTAGTGGCCTGGTGCCTTACCGCTCCCAGGTCCCTGCTTGCTAACTTATTCCAATGGTGCAGACCATTTGCTGGCCTTACCCAAATATTTCATCTCTTGCGATGCGAGAAGACGGTTTTCGCTACCAGTTGAAACCTATACAGAACTGTAGAAGTCTCTCTTCTGCCTTATTCGTCGGAGTAGGCACGCTACATAACCATAGTGCACAGCCGTCAGAATCATTTTTTATTGGACACCTAAGGAAAAATTGTAGCTATGATTGGTTGGCTTCTTTTGAAGATGCACAAAATTTCAAATGTCTGTTGCTCACTTTGAAGGAGAATAAGGTAATTTATGTAACCTTTTTTCGAACATTTTACTCGTTCTTTCTGTGTCTAACTACTCGTCAAATTCCGATATGCAAAAGCTTTTCTTTGGTGGTACTTGACTGACGTTATTCCCGATGGGTTACCCTCAAGATACTTAACGCCTCTTGACTAGCCGCGCGGTCCAATGCGCTGCTTCCCGAGTGGGAAGGCGTGCCGGTCCCCTGCATGAATCCGCCTGGAGGATTAGTGTCGAAGTCGGGTGTGCCAGCCAGCCTGTGGACGGTTTTTAAGGCGGTTTTCCATCTACCTCGGCAAATGTGGGCTGGTTCCCCTTATTCCGCCTCAGTTACACTGTGTCGGCGATTGCTGCGCCAACACTGTTTCCAAGTACGCGTGCACCATAATTATTCTACCATGCACAAACAATTGGTATCATGCACAAACAATTGGTATGAGACGTTGAAAGGTGGCCACACTGAGCCACAGCGCCAGAGATTGCGCCAAAGAGTATTATTCAGCCGCCTCCACTGGCAGTGTTTGTCGAGAAGTCGTGGTGGAGAGTGATTGAGAAGTAGCAGTAGGCAGTGCTTGTTGAGATGTAGCAGTGGTGAGTCGTTGTTGAGAAGTTCCCATGTCGCGACATAGGCCTTGCGTTTCGGATGCTGTAATGATCAGAGTGTGCGTTTCGTCAATATATATGAAGGTAAAAAATTCCTTTTTTTTATTATTTCAACGTCTTAAACAATAATGCCTCTTGGTCACAGGTTCAGTCAACAAAGCATCTGGCTCGTGTTCTTGTATTAGACTGTATTTCTGGTTTCTATGTGCAATTATAGTATTTCTGGGTTTTTTAATTACTTCAGTATAAATGGTGTTTAAAATATCTGGTCTTTTGAGGAAGACCGTGCCAGATGTGTACGTTGAATCACACTTCCACACACAGAACAGCTACACTTGTGCCTTATTGTTTCGTAGTTTTCATAGTTGCTGGGGACTTAATTAATTAATTGTGTTAACGGAAATTTTCTTTCATTCTTTGTTGTTATTCTATGCAGTCAGATTGCGTACTAATACCAGTCAGGGCCAACCGTTTACGAGACTTCGTAGCCGGACATACAGCGACGAAAAATTAAAAATTATTTGCAATCTGTATTTTTAATTAAGCCCCCATGCAATGTTCCCGGGGATGGGAAGGCGTCCACTGGCGGCCGAACCACACAATAACCCTGGGTTCGGTGTGGGGCGGCGGTGGGGTGGGTGGACTGATGTAGCCTGTTGTGGGGTTGTGAACCATTGAGGGCTACGGTGGGACGAAGCTTCCCCGTCGTTTCTAGGTCCCCGCTTTAATACATACGTACATACAAGATACTCCATAATATTCGATGATGTTTGGCGATGTCGACGTTGTGGATGACATCTCTTTCTGACGAAACTTTATGTAGTTTTCAGCCGAGAAACAGTGTCGTCCTGTAGCACCGGTTTAGCAAGTGTCCTACTAATTATTGCTTAGACGACATTCCTCGTTTCATTGCCACCCCAATGGCTTCTTTTCTGTGCATAGTTCAAGCGCTGTATGTAGTCGCTTCCCATAATCTGCTTAGATCCATCTTTCTCGCCTAGTTCAGTGCATCGTTTTCTTGAAGTACCTGCTTCTTCTGAGAAGTGGTTTTTGTTACACGAAGGCTTTCTTTTTTTTTTTTTTTTTTTTTTTTTTCGAGATCTGGTCAGCAGCGAAATTAAAACCACAGGGGAAATCCGATGAAGCTTTGTGGAGATGTGTTTTTCAGTGTCTCTAGTACGACTATCGACCGCTTCACGTCGCATTCTTCTGTTCTGGGCGTACAGTGAGCACGCAAAGATGCCTAGGGCAATAGCATCTGCCCACAAGTGCTCTGTCATTCGATTTCTTCATGCTGATAGGTTTCTCCTGATTCTGTGCAGCCCACATAACTGTCATGCGTGACACAAAAGTGTGGCAACTCAGCAGAAACTTTGAAGCTGTACATACAGATGTTCGTGGTGCAGGCGATCGTGGTAGGAAGCGGGTGTCAACTGGTGATTTTGTTCAGCAAGTGAATCAGGCGATTCGAGAAAGTCGTCTACAAAAGGCTATTCAGAACAAGCGAAGAGGAATGCTGTCGCTACTCACAGTCCTTCTTCATGACACTGCAACAGCAACAAAGACGCTCCTATAGCGTTTTTGAAGGGAAGTGTTTGATCACCCTCAATACAATCTCCCTCTGATTTTCGTCTCTTTGCTCGCATGTACCGCTGGATATGAGGACAGCATTTTGCCACAGACAACGAGCTGCTGCCCAGCGTAGAGAATTGGCAGAAAGCACAGGTGGCTGCCGTCTATGATGACGATATTGGGAAACTGGTATGCCCAAACGATAAATGTCAAGGCCGGAGCAGCGATTATGTAGAGAAATAGCTGGGATATGTAGCTGCGAATAAAACAGTTTTTTTATTTTCGTTTGAATTTCCGTTTTGCAACATTGAAAAGAAATAGCCCTCTTTCATATATTCTTAACTGTATCTCGTGAGAGCACCAGATGGAAATGTGTGTTCTGAGATGAGGATAACGTAGTCGAGCGATCTGAGTCTGTACTCCATTTGTATACCAGAACGCATGGGCGCAACACATCTTCCTGCTCAACGTCGATCGTATGTCCTGTATTATCGTTTTGATCTATTACATCTAAGCATTTAGCACAAACGTTTATGAATAGCTTAGCAAGTGATTTATACGACTTTACGACTTATTAGGACTGCGAGAGACAGGTTATTTCTTACTCGTGAAATGAAAATGTATTGTGGAACGTTACGCTTACAATGGACTTACTTGCTTCTGATTGACAATTGCGGAGAGTAAGATTGCAGTGGAATTAGAGGGTGTTACAAAAAGGTACGGCCAAACTTTCAGGAAACATTCCTCACACACAAAGAAAGAAAATATGTCATGTGGACATGTGGCCGGAAACGCTTACTTTCCATGTTAGAGCTCATTTTATTACTTCTCTTCAAATCACATTAATCATGGAATGGAAACACACAGCAACAGAACGTACCAGCGTGACTTCAAACACTTTGTTACAGGAAATGTTCAAAATGTCCTCCGTTAGCGAGGATACATGCATCCACCCTCCGTCGCATGGAATCCCTGATGCGCTGATGTAGCCTTGGAGAATGGCGAATTGTATCACAGCCGTCCACAATACGAGCTCGAAGAGTCTCTACATTTGGTACCGGGGTTGCGTATACAAGAGCTTTCAAATGCCCCCATAAATGAAAGTCTAGAGGGTTGAGGTCAGGAGAGCGTGGAGGCCATGGAATTGGTCCGCCTCTACCAACCCATCGGTCACCGAATCTGTTGTTGAGAAGCGTACGAACACTTCGACTGAAATGTGCAGGAGCTCCATCGTGCATTGACCACATGCTGTGTCGTACTTGTAAAGGCACATGTTCTAGCAGCACAGGTACAGTATCCCGTATGAAATCATGATAACGTGCTCCATTGAGCGTAGATGGAAGAACATGGGGACCAATCAATACATGACCAACAATGCCTGCCCAAACGTTCACAGAAAATCTGTGTTGATGACGTGATTGCACAATTGCGTGCGGATTCTCGTCAGCCCACACATGTTGATTATGAAAATTTACAATTTGATCACGTTGGAATGAAGCCTCATCCGTAAAGAGAACATTTGCACTGAAATGAGGATTGACACATTGTTGGATGAACCATTCGCAGAAATGTACCCGTGGAGGCCATTCAGCTGCTGATAGTGCCTGCACACGCTGTACATGGTACGGAAACAACTGGTTCTCCCGTAGCACTCTCCATACAGTGACGTGATCAACGTTACCTTGTACAGCAGCAACTTCTCTGACGCTGACATTAGGGTTATCGTCAACTGCACGAAGAATTGCCTCGTCCATTGCAGGTGTCCTCGCCGTTCTAGATCTTCCCCAGTCGCGAGTCATGGGCTGCAATGTTCCGTGCTCCCTAAGACGCCGATCAATTGCTTCGAACGTCTTCCTGTCGGGACACCTTCGTTCTGGAAATCTGTCTCGATACAATCGTACCGCGCCACGGCTATTGCCCCGTGCTAATCCATACATCAAATGGGCATCTGCCAACTCCGCATTTGTAAACATTGCACTGACTGCAAAACTACGTTCGTGATGAATATTAATCTGTTGATGCTACGTACTGATGTGCTTGATGCTAGTACTGTAGAGCAATGAGTCGCATGTCAACACAAGCACCGAAGTCAACATTACCTTCCTTCAATTGGGCCAACTGGCGGTGAATCGTGGAAGTACAGTACATACTGACGAAACTAAAATGAGCTCTAACATGGAAATTAAGCGTTTCCGGACACATGTCCACATAACATCTTTTCTTTATTTGTGTGTGAGGAATGTTTCCTGAAAGTTTGGCCGTACCTTTTTGTAACACCCTGTATATTTAGCGGCGTTGTTGTAAGCTGCCATTTCGAATACCGAATGTAATTTGATGAATTATGATAACATATTATCTACTACGAGAGGATGATTTCTACTGAAATGCAGCTAGGAAAATCGTTTGTGGAAAATTATAATTTCATGAATAGAAAAGGTACGTTTAATTCACTGGTTCTTTTAGCTTCTCCCCTGTTTGAGGCTCTGAACGTGATTTGGTGTGTCGTAACTCGAAGGAACTTTGTATCCTGGGAAATTAGTAGAGCCTGCACCACGGTCGTTATTCTCATTTTAGGAGATTTAATTCTGGAATTTTATCGAAATTGATACACAACATGGACACTGATTCCCATGCTGCAGACTGGGTACGTCATAGCACCCAAGACGGCTTCCCCACGGCGTAAGATTTTGTCTCTGATTATTTTAAGAATCTTCAGAGTCGACGACAGCCGGAATTCTGCTGAGCCACAGAGATTTTATTCCAGATGGAGTAAGTAATTTAATATGTGGAAGAGTGGGAGATAATTGTATAAAAATACTGGGGAAAACTTGCTGATATCCTTCATATAGTGCTACTTATGCTTCTGTAAAGATTGGAGCACATGTAATTCAAAGTGCAGTTTTTTGTCAATTCCTGTTTGAAGAAGTTTGAATGTCTTTAAAAAACTTTTGTTGATGTTCAGGTTAATTCTTTCTGGTAATTGAGACAATAACACAATCTTCTGTTGTATTTCTTTAACATCGGCATAATTGCAATGATCAAACTGTTTTTGTTTAAATCATTTCATGTATAACATGTGTGCATGGTTCTTACATGTACTTAGTATGTATTTGGTATGTTTAACATTGTTCCTTAAAAAAATGTTTAAAAAGAAGGCTAATGTACTGCTTCCTGGACTCGGGTAGGAGCGCCGGACCCGGATCGAATCCGCCCGGCGGATTAACGACGAGGGCCGGTATGCTGGCCAGCCTGGATGTGGTTTTAGCGTATTTTCCACATCCCACTAGATGAATACCGGGTTGGTCCCCACGTCTCACCTCAGTTACACGACTCGCAGACATTTGAAAACGTTCGCACTATTCCATGGCTTACACTTGACAAATCCGTCCCAGGGGTGGGGGTTGAGGTGGCAACAGGAAGGGCATTCGGTCACCCTCTGCAACTAACAGCGCCAAATCAATAGTGACTTGTCCGACCCCTCGATCCAGCGGGACAAAGGCCGCAAGAAAGACAGACAAACATTAATTTAATTTCAACTTTCACAGGAGGAGGGAAGTTAAAATTCTACATCGATGCTGTGCTCTGACACTACGGATTCGTTCATTTAGCATACAGGAGCACCCTTTATGTGCCCACTTAGTGCTACTAGATACAGTCTTACATGTGACGAATGATCTAGCGGCCTCATTCGCAACCGATACTTCAAACGCCATGAAATCATAGCCCTTGTTCTTCTCTGACAGGTGTCCATTACCTCCTAAGCTTTGTAGGTAGGATAGAACATTGTATTTTTACAGGATTGTGGCACATTAGACCACACATGTCTTCCACCGAGTAGAAAGCCTAGATACTTAATGAATTGTGACCTCGTAATTTGTCTCAGCTGTCTTCTACGAACACCGACTCAACGGAAGGCGTCGGCGCTTGTTCGTGACGTCACGTCAGCTAGGCACGGCGAACGCCAGGTCTGTTGCAGGCAGAAACGCCTGGGCGTGCTTATCACTATAAATCTCTTACTTTTGGGCAACATGTTTGGATTCTGCAGTTTTAATTAGATGAAAGATTTTCTTACTATCGTAAAGCTACTAATGAATATCATAGTTCTGTATTACTGAATCCTGTCGAAACAAATGTAGATCAATATGAGAAGATGCTTTGCCCCATTGCAAGCTTCGGAAATTTTAAATTCAAGTAACTATATTTACTTGATCCATTTTGCTATCGAAACTTACCCCAACCCCCATACAATGAACTCGTTTCTTTTGTTTATTTATTTATTTTCTTTGACATCGTCACTGGAAATGTGAACTAATTTACATGTGTAAATGTTCAACTGTTGCCAGTCATTAGATTACAGTCGTTTTCAACGAGAGGAATTCTAAACAGGAAACAAAATAGCTTCATACATCAAAAATACTGCTGAGCTTAAACTTTATTAAACATGCACGTTAGAAAAGATAAATATTCCCCTCTTGCAACTGAAAGGAGAAACTTTAAAAGATAAAAAAAATTTTATTTGATAAAATAGGTGTCTCTCTTTTTCTTCTTCTTCTGTCCCCCACCCCCTCCCCCAACGTGTACAATCGCAAGATATTTCATTAACATTCAGTGCTCCTCACCCCATAGTCAACCAAGATACCTAAAGAAGAGCACCAATAAGTTCACAGTTTCTTCTAAAAGCAACCCAGTACAAACGTAACTTCCTCAGATTTACAAATAAGGTAAAGAAGCACGAATTCTGTTGCTGCTGGACCATGAAGTTGTTTTTGTATGTCAGGTGGAAATTTAAGTTCAGGAGTACACTATTCGTTAAGAAGTGTAATGAATTGCACAATTCATTGATTGCAGAAATCTCTCAGAACAATGTGTGTTGGTCAACTAGCGCCAATAGTTTCACATTTTCCTGTGTCAGAGAAGGAGACACCACCATTATGAGTATGCCTGCAACAGATCTGGCATTCGCCGTGCCTAGCTGACGTGACGTCACGAACAAGCGCCGAGGCCTTCCTTTGAGTCGGTGTTGCTTCTACTCTGCTAAGCGGTATTATTTCGGTCGTTAATCCCGAGTTTTTGAAGACTTGTATCGCCATCGTCATCAGGCGTACAAAAATTAAGTGCTGGGATGTCTTGGCATTCCTTATGTATAAGCAAAACATGGGGAGATTAAGGAATAGTACTGAGGTGGATTGGCTATGCAGGCGATGGACAAAAAGATGCAAACACCAAAAGCACAATACATTATCATTCCTACTAGGGATAGCAATGTCATTGGCATCCAGAACAGTTTTCAGTCTCCTCGGAATGGAGAAATACTGATCCTGTTTGTTTTTCAAGGGAGTCTCATACCATTCTCCCTGCAACATAGTGGCAAGCTTAGGTAACAATGATGGTCCTTCATGGCAAGCCATCCTGAGCTTACATTTCAGAAAGATAATGCCCGCCCATGCACGTCAATAGCCTCTACTAGTTGTCTTCGTGCTTGCCAAACTCTACCTTCGTCAGCAAGGTCGCCCTGTCTTTGGAGGATTTTGGGAGGATCCTCCAACCAACTCGGGGTTTTGACAATCTAGCGCTCCAGTTGGTCAGAATTTGGCACTATATCCCTGAGGAGAACATCCAAGAACTCTATCAATAAAACGCAAGCCGAATAACTACTTGCACAAGGGCCAGAGATGGGCCAACGCGTTACTGAGTTGCTCAGTTTGAGAAGCTTTTCTCTTGAATAAATCATCCAGTTTTTTTCTGAAATTGCAATCATTTGTTTGTCCGTACACGTACGTCACTTCTACCGATTTCCGTCCCATTCGGATAATCCCTTCATAGTGCGTCAATTTTTTTATTTATTTTATTTTTTATCTTTTTTTTTTTTTTTTTTTGTATCTACATTTGAGTAAGCACCCCATTCTCTCTCTCTCTCTCTCTCGCGGCAGCAGCAGAAATTCAACTTAGTGCCAGCAACTTTAGCAGAGGCCTTGGTTGCTTAGTGGATTCACCATGGCCGAGCACATGGTGGCAAGCTGTCAGACCACAACAACTCCTAGAATTTACAATGAAGCCTTTGCGTGTTTCTTTCATTTGCATAGACCGGTTGAAACCACCATCCAGATCCTTTTGGTTATCTTGATGGTGTATTTACCAAACGATCAACTCACTAACTCATTGTCCACCCCCCGCAGCTGAGTGACCAGCGTGACAAAATGTCAATCCTAAGGGCCCGGGTTCGATTCCCGGCTGGGTCGGAGATTTTATCCGCTCAGGGACTGGCTCTCGTGTTGTCCTAGTCTTCATCATTTCACCCCATCGACGCGCAAGTCGCGGAAGTGGCGTCAAATCGAAAGAGTATCACCCGGCGAACGGTCTACCCGACGGGAGGCCCTAGTCACACGACATTGACATTTTACTAAATATTTCTCGACACTTCCACAAAACTTCATTAGAAGTGAATAGTTATCTTCCTGTATGCAGCTTGGCTATTTCCTTGTCGAAGTAAGCCTTGGGCGAAAGAGTCTTTAGCGTAACTCGTGTTGGGAGAGGTAAGACGTCAAAGCTGACTAAGATGTCACTCGTGTCTAAGAATATCTTCCGAACACTTTCACAAACACCCGTGGTGAATTCTTAAAATGGTGCACACAGCTACCAATGACAGTTACAAGCAGATATTTAGCTGTACCATATATCGCCTAAGTTATTGAACTTTCTATTTGACACAGTGGTTCTCCCCTTTGTGTATTTTCGGTACACCATAAAGCTGTCGTGGAGCTGGTGCTTTAAGGCGTAGCAGTCTTCCTTCTCGCCTAAGGTAGCCCTGTACGACACAAATGGTGTTAACCCTACGCTCTACCTTCTACGCCTGTTCTTCCAGCTATGACCCAATTTTCCACCAGTATTTATGTATCTGTAATAATACCGGTGTCGGCCGTGCCCTTTCAGAAGAACCATCCCGGCATTTGCCTGGAGTGATTTAGGGAAATCACGGAAAACCCAAATCAGGATGGCCGGACGCGGCATTGAACTGTCGTCCTACCGAATGCGAGTCCAGTGTCTAAGGCATGAAAGGGAAGCAGTGGCTGGGAAGGGAGTGAGACAGGGTTGTAGCCTCGCCCCGATGTTATTCAATCTGTATATTGAGCAAGCAGAAAGGAAACAAAGAAAAATTTGGAGTAGGAATTAAAATCCATGAAGAAGAAATAATAACTTTGAGGTTCGCCGATGACATTGTAAAGGACTTGGAAGTACAGTTGAACGGAATGGACAGTGTCTTGAAGAGAGGATATAAGATAAACATAAAAAAAAGCAAAACGACAATAATGGAATGTAGTCGAATTAAATCGGGTGATGCTGCAGGAATTAGATTAGCAAATGAGACGCTTAAAGTAGTAAAGGAGTTTTGCTATTTGGGGAGCAAAATAACTGATGATGGTCGAAGTAGAGAGGATATAAAATGTAGACCGGCAATGGCAAGGAAAGCCTTTCTGAAGAAGAGAAATTTGTTAACATCGAGTATAGATTTAAGTGTCAGGAAGTCGTTTCTGAAAGTATTTGTATGGAGTGTAGCCATGTATGGAAGTGAAACATGGACGATAAATAGTTTGGACAAGAAGAGAATAGAAGCTTCCGAAATGTGGTGCCACAGAAGAATGCTGAAGATTAGATGGGTGGATCACATAACTAATGAGGAAGTATTGAATAGGATTGGGGAGGAGTTTGTGGCACAACTTGACTAGAAGAAGGGATCGGTTGGTAGGACATGTTCTGAGGCATCAAGGGATCACCAATTTAGTATTAGAGGGCAGCGTGGAGGGTAAAAATCGTATAGGGAGACCAATAGATGAATACACTAAGCAGATTCAGAAGGATGTTGGTTGCAGTAGGTACTGGGAGGTGAAGAAGCATGCACAGGATAGAGTAGCATGCAGAGCTGCATCAAACCAGTCTCAGTACTGAAGACCACAACAACAACAGTAATTAGTATATTTACGGAAAAATGAATATTTCAGTCACCTTGTCAGTTATTTCAGTAGTTCTTTTCTGCAGCTGCGGTTCCTCCATGAGCAACGCACCTTGCCAGGACCGGACGAGATGAGAAAGAGTATGTTAGCCTATGGAGCGAAAACGGTACTTTGAGTAAACATCACCAGCGGTAATAGAGACGCCGCATCAAGTGGCAGGTGGTGGTAACGAACCCACACGTGATAACGTGGCACTGCGAGTGCGGGGAACGGCGATAATGTGTGTCGGCTTGCGTGGGCGGCGGGTCGCGGGCCACGCCTGGCTCGCTGACCCACAAGGACACGCGTCACAGCCTGGCCCGCAAGTTGTGCGGCGGGACCGGCGCCTTGTCTGTGTGTGTGTGTGTGTGTGTGTGTGTGTGTGTGTGTGTAGCTGAAGTGGCGTTCTGCTCTGACACTGCAACCTCTTACCTTGGTGCACCAACGCTAAGAAACTGCCTCGCTTCCATGTAGACGAACTTCACCCCCATTTTCCGACTTCATTGACCGATAAATTTCAGAAGAACATCTCAGAGCAAGAAGTCAATGAAAATAATATATAACCAGAAAGGATGGAAAACTGAATTAGTTTAATAAAGTTGTCTTTGAATTAAAAAACAAATGCAACATCTGGAGAGGACTCACTATTCTTGAAGAAGTCAGGCCTCCTGCTGTGGAAACGGGACCAAGTGGAGTTCGTGTTGCGTTCGCTTGGCATCTTAGAGATTCTGAGTTTTACGAACAGCGCACTGATTCATCTATCGCCTCTTGACGTCAGGTGGGAATTTCCGCAACAGACATTGAGAGGAGAGTGTGGCCTAAATGGCCTTCTATTTGATGTATTCCGTGGTCGGAATTTAATAAACGCTTCTTTTTCTGCCATTGGACAGAAGTAAATACCTTCGGGTCGACCGAAGTGTCCGACTCCACCCCTCGGCTTTGACCAGTGACGTAAGGCTGTTGTGGTGTGTGACATCACGACGGCGCTGAATTTAGTTTCTGAAAGTGGCGTGTTTGTAGGTGTCGGTTTGATGTGATCGGTGGTGCTGTCTGGTGGTGTGTTTATGTGTTGTGTGTTAGGTGATGTTTCTTGGTTTAGTTTGCCTGTGTGGCGTGTTAATATGTGGCGTATTGTTGCGGTCGGTGGTTCTCTCTAGTGGTGTGTTCATGGGTAGCGTGTTACGTGGCGTGTGGTGTTCATTTGCGTGGTAGCATTGCACGTGTATGGTCTCGGTAGTGACTGTGCTTTCAGCGTTTTCAGTGAGGTAACGGTTTCGTTTTTGTTATGTCGACGTTATTGCAGTTTCTTTCTGTTCGTCTTATGTGAATTATTTTAGTGCCGTTAAACTTCCTGTAGTTCATTTTCAGTTCAAATAGTTATGATGCTTGAAGCACGTTACAGAAGACTACAGCTAGTTTGTAATGCCTTGTGGCTGTCAGCTGATTGTACTGAGCCGAAACTGAGTTGGCAAAAGCTGCAAGTGTTAAAATTTTACCTTAAAGTAAAATGTATTTTCTGTTACGAATTTTTGTTTGACACCCCTGGGCATGAGGCTTTTACTGAATATTAAGTTTTATTACTGGTTCTTAAACTGATTTAATTTCATTTGGTTTTCACTCCAAGTTAGGGGTACATAAGTGTCAAGCAGGTTTACAGGTTTATTTGCCAGTGAACTGTTTGTAATTTTTTAATGTACTCGTGTTTTAGATTCTGCTTGTCTTTGAAGGCAGTGGTCAGCAAGGTCGTAGCGATTGTTTGTTTGGAGGCTATGCCCTACTTTGTGTGCCAGCGTTAACTTGATTTGAAAATTATGTAAAGTATTCAGACACTTTTTTGTTTTGGAATTTATGGTTGAATGAATATGTATAATGTGTGTTTCTCTGGATTTGTGTCCACAGTCCTTCCATGGCAGGACTGAGCGTTCTTAAGTTTTTGTCCAGACGTACGACTTGGACTGCTCTAGAGGAGTATAAAATAACTTTTTCAGAGTCGCAAATTATGTGACTACTCAATAAACATGAATACATCGTGAAGAAATGAAATTCAAAGTCTCATGACTTACATGTAAGTGTCCTTCAACGGACCATGTGGGTTTACACGACCACCCATCAACAAAGGGAAGAAAAACACTCCTATATACATATTAATACCCATAACATTGCTTAACGAGAGGAAAAGCACTGAGATAAACTACTTGCAAAACCAGATAATTGAACAAAAAACGGATATTGATTCCCACACGTTAAAACGAAGTTGCGAAACCGAAAAAAAGAACTATCATCACTCATATTAAACTCAATTCCACAGTATCTCTTGTGAGTAAATCTGAATCATCACATGACGTATAAGGAAGTAAAGGCTGCATATGCAGCTGGCATCTCACCAAAATCCTGAACGAAGTTGCGTCAATTTATGGATTTCAGTACCAGAAGACAAGCGTATGTACTAAATCGTTGGCGCATAAGAAAGCAGAACGTATTCACAGCAGCAGGAGGAAGTAAAGAATGCCTTTTGTTGAAACTGATGCTATCGGTCGTTATTTTTAACACTTTAATTAGGCTGCCAGTTTCAACCTCTCAGTAGCGTCTTCTTCAGGCCCCTATAAGGTAACATAAAATACAAAAAATATACTTAAAATAGGAAAATATAAAATAAGTTCATTATACAATAAAACTGTTACAGCAAATGGACACAAATAAACAATTATGAACTAAAAGTAATGTGAAGAGCAGCAATTCATACACATAAGGTATGAATACATCAGATCTATTAAGACGACTATGGAAGATAAAGGCGTTCTATCCAATGTCTAAGATACGAACCACTTTTAGTAAGACATCAAGAATAAGAGATGTCATAACGAAGATGCAATAGTCATATTATATGGAGGATATATACAAGTATTAACAGAAAATGATAATAATTAACCGCAGTGTAAAACAATTGAGGTGAAATTATGTATAATATGTATTTGTGTGTAGTATCAAAATAAATTATTTATTAGGTTGAAAAGAGAATAGGAAAAGATCATATCATATACAAAACTATACCGAGCTATGCCGTCAAAACCATACAAGATGGTGCACATGCAAAGTGGGCAGAAAACATGCAAACAGGTAGCAAGAAACTTGGGCCACTCAGTTGCGAGGACATCCCATTGGTAAAAAAGGTCCGATCCACTTGCCAAGTGACATAAGGAAAGAAATAATGGATGGACATTAGCAGACAAGCATTCGTTAATCTTTGGAACGTTGTAAAAACCATACCTTGTTATTGAAAATAGGAACTGTCAACGGGAAAACCACCTTACGTAGTAATGACTATGAAAATGAAGTGGTAACTGCATTAAAATAAGCGTTCCATTACGAACGACCAAGAACAAAGCAAATGGTTGATACATGCACGTGTAAGGAGACTCAATATCAACTCGATAACGAAAGTGACACGTAGCTACCTCAGAATTAAGAAAACTGGAAGGACCTACGTAGAGTTTAAGCGCAAAGATACTCTCTGATTATAGAAAAGATACTAAACATACAAGTAAAATTGAAATGATAATTAAGTTTAACGGAGCTATGCACTAAAACATTTCCTGATACAAAACCATTTAATTGTCGTGTGGGCGACGAAGTGCCAGTAAAAGTTCCATAGGTGCACATAATTAAAGTGGATATACAAGCAACTAGGTGGAAAAACCTAAGTCAAGCCGGAATACTTACTAGGAAGTAGTTTAAAATAACCCCTCAACTAGAGAAAATTCGACGGAAAGTTTGGGTTAGTGTATACTAAGGTGGAAAAGACCCCAAACATCTTTATGATATTGCATATTCTTGATTTCTTACTAAATGTGTTTCATATGTTGCACATTGAATATGTAGGGTTGCTACATCCCTTTGCAGTGGGACTACTGCGTTTAATAGACTCTTAGTTTATATCTATGAACTACTGTTGTTCACACTGCTTTTAGTTCATAATTATTTGTATTTATTTGCTGTAACAGTTTTTTTGTGTTATTGAACTTATTTTATGTTTTATTGTTTTAGATAAATTTCTTCTATTTTTTTGGTAACCACATAAGGATGAGAAGAGGACACTGCTGAGGTGCTGAAACTAGCAGCCTACATAAACTGTTCAAAAAATAACGGCTAATGGTACATATTTCTATAAGAGTCCTACCCTCCGCTGTCCCTCATCCCATACTCTTATGGTGGATTTACGATTAGAAGAGCATCTCTGTCCACCAGCCCCGTGGGGCCTTGGTAACCGATTCTCTATGGCAAGCAATATGATTGGATAGCTTTTTCATAGTGTAAGTGACTCGCTTTAGATATGCATTTGCGTTTCCCAACCAATGATAAAGCTACTCCTGCTGTGGGAACAGTGATTTAGCTTCTTTGAAATATGCTAGTGCTCCTCTATACGCGTGTGAATATATAGCAGTAGACTTTAAATATTAATGCTAAATCAATCTAATATATCAGGCTTCTAATACAATAAAGTACAGTATGGAAGAACAGAATAGAAAATTGGTAAGTTGGCAGAGTCCAGAAGTTAAGCTATGTCATTATTATTATGCATACCGGTACCTCTAATGAAAAAAATAATCAGAACAGCTGATTTCGAGATGTGGTACGACAGAACTTTTATTAGTACAGATGTTGTATTCGCGCAGAACAGCGATAAAATTAACGTTTTAAGAAGTCTAAATTTCTGAAACCCTCACCCGAATTCACGAACTATCGACACGTATGAGTAATTCACATGTAGAAGAGAGCTAACGTAGTTTAGATGTGGTACTGTAGAAGGAAGCTGGAAATTTAGTGGACTGATAAGATGAGAACCGAGTGGTTCACCGCTGAATCGGCAAGAAGTGGAATATATGGAAAACACTGCATAGAAGGTGGAACAGGACGGTAGACCATTTGTTGAGGAAAGAGAGAATAACTTGCATGTAATTAGAACTAGTCGGAGAGGGTAAAAACTATAGGAAGAAAGAGACTGAAATATATCCCGCATATAACTGAATATGGGGCGCGTAAGCGCTCCTCTGAAATGAAGAGAGTGGTACTGAAGGGGAAGACGTGAAAGGCTGCCAAAAATCAATCATATTGATGACCAATAAAGAAAAGGAATAGAAGGGGTGATGGGGAAGTAAAGGACCATGTGGCTTTCGAAATTGTTTCCCACGGACAGAAATTCAGTATGTCATAGTTTCCTTGATGGCATAGCAGTAGTTACCGAAAGTGAATTATAATTAGGTGCTTAATAACAGGACTGGGGCAGGAGAACCTTGCAGCGTTGAAAAAATTTAGCAATCTGGGATGCAGACTCGAAGAAAGATACAAGAAAAAATAGCTGGAAGGATTGCGAATGTGATAGTACTTACATAAAGAAGTATCAGGTATAAAAAAACGAAAGTCATGAGACCAGGAAGAAGTTTCTGAAAAACTGTGCTTAGAAGACAACTTCGTAACAGTGTGAAGCGTGGGAGGGAATGAAAACGTTGTGTGAAAGGAGACGACAGATCTAGTAATAAATAGGTAATTCATTTAGGCTGGAGGTAGATTTATTTGAAGGTTCACTGTGGTGAAGAAAACTGTGGGAGTGAAAGTGGCTAGGGTTTGGGTGGGTGTCAATCCTTAAAAACATTTTAAAATATTTATTAACCAAATTCAACGACTCCGAGCATTCTCACAAGACAGCAATAGTAACATATTCAGAGACCAGTTTAAAAAAAAAGTACAACTTAACATCTAAAACAATAGAATACACAATAAAATAATGTACAGTTTGAATTTCATCGACTTTACAACAAAGGGGGCGAGGAATATTTCTAGCGTGAGATTTACGTTTAGTGGAATTCGGACTAGGGTTTAAGCAGAGGTGGAGCTCAGTATTTTTATTACCACTTTATTTCACGTGGGAGGACCAATTTAACAAAATAGATAACACTGTCATTAACAAAAGATGCTTCATACTTTAGGTCTAGGTGTAGCGTCTTTAATTTTTTATCAAAAAGTCCTTGGCCCCGTATTCGAACCACTACACGGCCTAAATTTTGAATAAACAACCAATAAAAATTGTGGCCGAAAACTTCCAGCATAGGAAGTCACCCTCATTCAACCAACGGCCTTGTCAAAGAGGGTGGAGGAACGGACAGAAGTTCAGGGAACTATCTTGACTTAGGGTAGGAAACTGACTCTAAAGGCGGAAAAATTAGACATAATCAAGAGCAAGAGGACGCAGAAGGCACTACAAACCATTGCATTAAAGTCCCATAATATGTGTCCACAGGACCTGTAGCCTGTAGTTGGAAAATGCCAAAAATTCCGGACCAGACCCCCATTCGGATCCCCGGAGAGGAATTCCAAGGGAGAGGAGACAATGAGAAAAAGACTGAATAAACACAGAAATGGTACAGTCTACGACTTTGGGCATGGAATGTCAGAAGTTTGAACGTGGTGTGGAAGCTAGAGAATCTGAAAAGGGAAACGTTAAGGCTCAATCTTGATATAGTGGGGGATTAGTGAAATGAAAGAAAAAGACAAGGACTTCTACTCAGATGAGTATAGGGTAATACCAACAGCAGCAGAAAACGATATAACGGGAAGATAGGGGATCCAGTATTTGGATCAGAAGCGTAGGAAGAAGATTTAATGTCGAATAAGGCGGTAGGGATAGATAACAAAAATATGGTTCAAATGGCTCTGAGCACTATGGGACTTAACATCTGAGGTCATCAGTCCCCTAGAACTTAGAACTACTTAAACCTAACTAACCTAAGGACATCACACACATCCATGCCCGAGGCAGGATTCGAACCTGCGACCCTAGGAGTCGCGCGGTTCCGGACTGAGCGCCCAGTACAGCGAGACCACCGCGGCCGGTATAGATAACATTCCACCAGAATTTCTACAATCATTGGGGGAAGTGGCAACGCCAACTCAGACTGTAAGTCCACCAGTCTCCCTCGTTGTTTTGCTCCGTGACTTTTTGCTTTGGTTGATACCAGTCTCGCCTTCTAGTAGGACATACTGATAATCTTCCATTCCACTGAGCCTACCGTAGGTGATTGCAACAGCAGCCATCTGGTTCCTCCATCTACACGGAATCGTGCTATCACCGGTAACGCTCAGTGCCAGCGCGCTGTGTATGGCCCAGCACCAGGACTTGTCTGCCACTGTCCACGGTCCAACAAGCGCTGGAACCAAGTTGATGTTACGGGTCACTCCCATATGCCAGAATCCGCCATGCTGTGACAATGCGCTGCTCCACGTTTAGCCACAGCTCTGTTAGTGGCAGTGTTGTCGGCAAAGACGTGCAACACCAGCATTGGCACTAACAGACAGCCAAGTTGTAAGTAAGACAGTGCGGTCAATTACTAATTCATACCAAAATACTAATAAATGAGGTAGGAACCGGGTGACTTTTCGATAGGGCTAGAAACACAAATACATAAAAATAAAATTTAGATGATAATTCATTATCATATATACACTCCTGGAAATGGAAAAAAGAACACATTGACACCGGTGTGTCAGACCCACCATACTTGCTCCGGACACTGCGAGAGGGCTGTACAAGCAATGATCACACGCACGGAACAGCGGACACACCAGGAACCGCGGTGATGGCCGTCGAATGGCGCTAGCTGCGCAGCATTTGTGCACCGCCGCCGTCAGTGTCAGCCAGTTTGCCGTGGCATACGGAGCTCCATCGCAGTCTTTAACACTGGTAGCATGCCGCGACAGCGTGGACGTGAACCGTATGTGCAGTTGACGGACTTTGAGCGAGGGCGTATAGTGGGCATGCGGGAGGCCGGGTGGACGTACCGCCGAATTGCTCAACACGTGGGGCGTGAGGCCTCCACAGTACATCGATGTTGTCGCCAGTGGTCGGCGGAAGGTGCACGTGCCCGTCGACCTGGGACCGGACCGCAGCGACGCACGGATGCACGCCAAGACCGTAGGATCCTACGCAGTGCCGTAGGAGACCGCACCGCCACTTCCCAGCAAATTAGGGACACTGTTGCTCCTGGGGTATCGGCGAGGACCATTCGCAACCGTCTCCATGAAGCTGGGCTACGGTCCCGCACACCGTTAGGCCGTCTTCCGCTCACGCCCCAACATCGTGCAGCCCACCTCCAGTGGTGTCGCGACAGGCGTGAATGGAGGGACGAATGGAGACGTGTCGTCTTCAGCGATGAGAGTCGCTTCTGCCTTGATGCCAATGATGGTCGTATGCGTGTTTGGCGCCGTGCAGGTGAGCGCCACAATCAGGACTGCATACGACCAAGGCACACAGGGCCAACACCCGGCATCATGGTGTGGGGAGCGATCTCCTACACTGGCCGTACACCACTGGTGATCGTCGAGGGGACACTGAATAGTGCACGGTACATCCAAACCGTCATCGAACCCATCGTTCTACCATTCCTAGACCGGCAAGGGAACTTGCTGTTCCAACAGGACAATGCACGTCCGCTTGTATTCCGTGCCACCCAACGTGCTCTAGAAGGTGTAAGTCAACTACCCTGGCCAGCAAGATCTCCGGATCTGTCCCCCATTGAGCATGTTTGGGACTGGATGAAGCGTCGTCTCACGGGGTCTGCACGTCCAGCACGAACGCTGGTCCAACTGAGGCGCCAGGTGGAAATGGCATGGCAAGCCGTTCCACAGGACTACATCCAGCATCTCTACGATCGTCTCCATGGGAGAATAGCAGCCTGCATTGCTGCGAAAGGTGGATATACACTGTACTAGTGCCGACATTGTGCATGCTCTGTTGCCTGTGTCTATGTGCCTGTGGTTCTGTCAGTGTGATCATGTGATGTATCTGACCCCAGGAATGTGTCAATAAAGTTTCCCCTTCCTGGGACAATGAATTCACGGTGTTCTTATTTCAATTTCCAGGAGTGTACATAAAAATAAAATTTAGATGATAATTCATTATCATATATATGAAACAACAGCATTTCATGTAGTGAAAATGAAACTGGATTTCTATTGTACCTAGGTAACATTCACTAAATATAACCTGTGTGTCGATGTAGATGTCTGAAGTTATGTGTATTAATTCATCTATACTATATGCGGAAATGAAATGTCTTTTCCAATGTTTTATGTCCGGATTTAACAACAGTGACACCAGTCACCCACGCGGATTGTTATTACGCAAACCTTGTTTTGGAGTTTTGTGGTAAGGTCTTATGGGACCAAACTGCTGAGGTCACCGGGCCCTAAGCTTACACACTACGTAATCTTACTTAAACTAACTTATGCGAAGGACGACACACACATACCGATGCCCGAGGCCTCCGACGGGGGAAACCGCGAGGACCGTGACAAGACGCCCCAGGCCGCGCGGCTATACTGCTCGGCACGAAAATCTTTATTGATGACAATATACACTGATCAGCCAGTACTTTATGATCACTGACCTACTGTCGATATAAACCCGTCCAGGGGATAGCAGCGTCTCCCGGTGAGAAATGGCTGCTAGTCAGACCTACACACGGTGCATGTAACGTTAGTGACCGTGCTGCCCGTGTGTAGAATGGGGAAGGCGCGCGATCTGTCTGAGTTTGACCGAGGGAAGACTGTGATCGCCCGGAGGCTTGGCATGAGCGTTTCTGTATGTGCACGACTCGCCAGGAGTACGGGATCTTCCGTGGTGAGTGTTTTTAACACGTGGTGAAATGATGGTGATACCACGTATAGACGGCGTGAGGTTGGGCAGCCACCCCTCATTATAGGTGTCGGACGTCATAGGCTGAGCAGACTGGTAAAACAGGACAGGCGGCGAACTGTCGCGGAACTAATATCAGACTCTAATGCTGGGCAGAGTACAAGTACGTCTGAACACACAGGTGTACCGAACAATTGTAACGATGGGGCTTCGCAACAGACGATTCATGCATGTACCAATATTAACACCACGTATTCAGGAACTACGACTGAAATGGATACGTAACCATCGGCACTGGACGTTGGTGTAGTGGCAGAGCGTTGCGTTGTCTGATGAATCTCCACACCTTCTTCATCATGTCGATGGGAAGGGGTGAATCCGTGGTCTTCCAGGGGACGGAGACAAGCTGGCGGCGGCTCCACTGTGCTCTGGGGAACATTCACGTGGCCATTCATGAGTCCAGTGGAGCTCGTGAAAGGCACCTTGGCAGTCAAGGATTATCGCACACAGGTTGTAGACCTTCATGACGATCGTGCTTCCCGACGGCAGTGTCATCTTCAACAAGATAATGCACCATGTTAGTAGGCCAGACGTGTGATGAAGTGGTTCGCGGAACACAGTGGCGAGCTCTCATTGATATGCTACACCTCCACCCACATCTTGCCAGATCTGAATAAGATCGAACACATCTGGGATGTGATTGAACGTGACGTCACAGCTCATCATCCCCCTCCCCGGAATTGACGGGAATTCGCTGACTTGTGTGCAGAGGTGGTGCCAACTCTCTCCAGCGACGTACGAAGGTCTCATTGCTTCCATGCCACGGCGCGTCGCCATTGTCATCCGTGCCAAAGGTGGACATACAGGCTGTTCGGTAGGTGGCCATAATGTTCTGGCAGGTAAGTGTAATCCGTTAAAGGAGATTCCTGTCATATCAGCATTTTCCCGATTTGTCACCTCTAACATTTCTGGCAAGATACCTTTAGTTTTAGAGACACTTTCTTCACAAGAAACCTAAATCACATCAAAAAACTTGAACTATTATCAGTGCTCGAATAAGCACAATTAAATCCAGTGATTCGATGTGCTGTCTTTTGGCATACAATTGCCTACAAGCAGGTTTGGATCTGGGTCTTTAAGTGGTCCAGTAAAATGCGTGACACTCGGGCTTTAAGAGAGACCTTTGATACTTTATTTCTATCTTCAACTGCAATTACCTTAACTTTTCCTATAAAGGGAGTGGAAGGACTTGACCCATACAGTGACCATTTCATTCCAACATATTTATTTGCATCATAGATAAATCATTAAGAAAATTACAATCATAAATCAGATAATAATTTCTTTAAGAATCACCATTCAGGCAAACTTTACAAACTGATTGTTATATAAAATCACAAATGAATTAATCTCTTTAAGAAAATTTAAAAACCTGCCACTCACGCTAAGTAAATCATTTAAAATAAACTTTACATCAAATAACCAGGAAATCAATTATTATTTCCACATAGATTGAAAACCGCCCCTTCCGGGCGAGATGTTACCAAACAACTTTACAAGGTTACAGACAGTTTGATCAATACTAACCCAGTTATTTCCCCATCAAAACTGACATACGCCACTAAGGCTGAATTGCACCGCAATTTTAGAAAACGGTTTCAATTAAGACACATTCTTCTAGAAATCCCTCAAAATTCTTAAGACAAATATTTAAAACCTTTAACCCAGGCAACCTTGCAGAGCCACCACAAGTTTTAGAAAACTGCAGCTTGTACAATAACTGAGGCCCGAGATTGTGAGGCCGCGACTTGGCCACGAACGGTGGAGGCGACTGTGTACTTATCTTCGAATTAAGATGTGGACTCCGTTTGTACTTCCACCCCGTTCAGAACACCAAAATCTGAACCAAACAGCACACACGAGCTCAGGCGAAGCCCACCGCCCGTACGCCCGCTAGTAATTTAAAAGGGGAGGCTCTGCACTTCGGTGCCCCACTGCTTCCGATCTCTGAAACATAAACCATATGCGACAACAGGGAACCAAACAACCCTACATTCACCTTAATATTCAAACTTATACAGAAAACTACTTCGATAAAATTGACAATAATAAAACTGATTTCATTCCTTTAAGCAGAACCACGTACACGAATGATGCAAACGGAACTGGCTCATTAAAACCCAGGCATCACATGGAGCTCCTTACGTGGGCCTGTAAGGTACCACACGGCAATCTTTAGACACGGAATATAGATCGTTCGGTAAGGCTGCGCAGACGTATCAATGTTTTAGACACTTCCCAGCTGAAGTAAGAACAATATTATTAAGGAGCGAAGCAAACACTTAATAAGAGGCATTAAATATCACATCACAGTCCTTGCAACGCTTTGCTGCCTCAAGAGCAATCATCATTATATTTCACTAATCGTTGGTAGGACTTGAATTACTTTACTTGGATCGATGTGGTGAAGACACCAGACGTTGCTTAGTCCGATAGTAACAGCGTGTTCCTTCACGGAAGCGAGCACATGCATAGCTACACGAGGTTGCCGAGAAGCCACAGCGCCGGCCCACAGTTACTGACCCCAGTACGATCAAGCGCTAACTGCCGCCCGTACTCAGGCACACCGTGCTCGCTGTCGTCTCTCCAACGTCTCGCTAATACACGCACTTCCGCGTGCCGCGCCCAGTGTTGTTGTTCCTTTCCACCCGTGCTGCCCCCTATATCCTGAGCCGGCCCAGGCTCCAAAGACAAACTTCTGCCAGAAGGAATCGATAGTACCTAACCAAAGATAGCCCTGGCACCAGTCCCGCCACGGCTCATTCTTATAGAACCAGACAAAAACTATCGAAATTTATCTTAACATGGTTCACCTCGAACAAGAATCGACACTGTAAGTTGCACATTGTTCATCTCCTCCCCCTGTGGTTCTACAATGGTCAGTACGTTATTCAGACTGCTATTCAGGCATAGTAACATAAATTGTTTCCTAAGAAATCTGTGATACTTACCTACAAAGAAACATAGTAAAGTCTAGCAATTTCTAACCCACAGGCCCCCTGCTGCTTTGATGTGATGACAAAAATTTTCTGTATTGCGCCATAGACTTCATCTCGTTGTAGTACTTACAATCAACGTAAGTATCTGCTTTGTTTCTTCTCACCTCTGTTTCCTGCAATTTTTGCTCTCCGTGTTTCCCTGTAACTCTTATGGAGTTATTCCCTTGTGCTTTATAAGTCCTGACAGTCTATTCTTTCTTGCAGTAATGTTTGAAGTAGAGTCTTCACCATCCCGACGTGCAGAGCAGAATCAGTTCACTTTATTTTTAACCATCACTCTATAACATCATATTAATTGGGGTACCGAAGCAAAAAATTATCACAGCTGTTGAATAAAGTAAATAATTTCCTTCTTTAACGCCTCCATCCAAATGAGATTCCTGATTTAAATTAGCAGTTGTTCCGTTGGCTTTAATTTTTCCTTCGACAGGTCACCGCTAGATTTTAGCCTGACTCGAGAAGCGTAAATAGTCCGTTTTTAACGACGGTGTACACCAATAACAGATTTAATTTTTACCTCCAGGCTACTTTTTTTCAGTGCATGCTGTCGATATGTTACGTAAAAGTCAAACAACAAATAAGGTGTTAATAAAAATTTGTGACTGGTTAAAGAGCTTATAGAAGAGCAAAAAACAGGGTGGAGGAGACGAGACGTAGTGAACTAACAGTTTCGTTTGGAGAAGGTGCACTGAGTGTGTTGGTTCCGTTTGTGTGTAACGTGGTGGCAATGCGCGACACAGCATGGACGTGTTGCTTCATGACAGATAATGAAGCGATGCGGTTGCTGGTGTCTGTTATGACTGATGCAATACCCCATGTGTGTGAACCTAGAAATTGTTACCAGAGTGAGGGACTATTTAGTCTCCTTCATACTCCTTAAGACCCAATTGAGACGCCCGCTAAACCCGCTGGGCAGAACAGGTGATTATGATTGTGGAAAGGACCAAATAAGGTTGGGGTCAGTTTCACCTTAAAATTTAATTTATTGTTATTTAATAACACATCAAACTCCAAATCTTTCACGGCTGAAGGCCTCAAAACAAGGAATCTTAAAAAATCAACAAGGTAATGTCAAGTGACTCAAGACACATAGTTACCATTACAAATAAAATAATATACATAAACAAGACGCAATACATACGACTGAAGGCGCACAATAAAATTTTCAAGGTTTTGAAATAAATTACCATAACCTTTCAAAGGCAGAAAGTCGCAATGTTTTTGCTTAAAGGGTAACTTTAAGAATATGGTTTTAAGTGGTTGAAGGCCCACAACTGATTTTCCAAAATAAAAATACCATTAACCTTTAAGAGCAGAAAGCCGCAATGTTTAAGCTTGAAAGGTAATTTTAAGAATAAGTGTCCTGGCGGCTGAAGGCCCACAGTTTTAGCGCTCCAGACACGTTCCAACTGACTGGCAGACTCAAACTCGCAATCCGACTCCCTTACGGCAGACAACGACCAGGATACTACGAGAGGGGATATATCGATAAGTGCTGCTTGCGCTGGTCACGGTCAGGCAAAGCAGCAACTCAGTGACAGTAATAATTTAAATTAACGTAGTGAGGTGAAACTACGTTAAAAACAGGGTGTAAAATACATGATGGCGGGAACACGAGCCACGCACGGCTCACCAATGTTGATACACTTGTTGTTGTTGTTGTGGTCTTCAGTCCTGAGACTGGTTTGATGCAGCTCTCCATCCTACTCTATGCTGTGCAAGGTTCTTCATCTCCCAGTACCTACTGCAACCCACATCCTACTGAATCTGCTTCGTGTATTCATCTCTTGGTCTCCCCCTACGATTTTTACCCTCCACGCTGCCCTCCAATACTAAATTGCTGATCCCTTGATGCCTCAGAACATGTCCTACCAACCGATCCCTTCTTCTGGTCAAGTTGTGCCACAAACTCCTCTTCTCCCCTATTCTATTCAATACCTCCTCATTAGTTATGTGATCTACCCATCTAATCTTCAGCATTTTTCTGTAGCACCACTTTTCGAAAGCTTCTATTCTCTTCTTGTCCAAAATATTTACCGTCCATGTTTCACTTCCATACATGGCTACACTCCATACAAATACTTTCAGAAATGACTTCCTGACACTTAAATCTATACTCGATGTTAACAAATTTCTCTTCTTCAGAAACGCTTTCCTTCCCATTGCCAGTCTACATTTTATATCTTCTCTACTTCGGCCATCATCAGTTATTTTGCTCCCCAAATAGCAAAACTCCTTTACTAGTTTAAGTGTCTCATTTCCTAATCTAATTCCCTCAGCATCACCCGATTTAATTCGACTACATTACATTATCCTCGTTTTGCTTTTGTTGATGTTCATCTTATATCCTCCCCTCAAGACACCATCCATTCCGTTCACCTGATCTTCCAAGTCCTTTGCTGTCTCTGACAGAATTACAATGTCATCGGCGAACCTCAAAGTTTTTATTTCTTCTCCATGGATTTTAATACCTACTCCGAATTTTTCTTTTGTTGCCTTTACTGCTTGCTCAATATACAGAACATCGGGGAGAGGCTACAACCCTGTCTTACTCCCTTCCCAACCACTGCTTCCCTTTCATGTCCCTCGACTCTTATAACTGCCATCTGGTTTCTGTACAAATTGTAAATAGCCTTTCGCTCCCTGTATTTTACCCCTGCCACCTTCAGAATTTGAAAGAGAGTATTCCAGTCAACATTGTCAAAAGCTTTCTCTAAGTCTACAAATGCTAGAAACTTAGGTTTGCCTTTCCTTAATCTTTCTTCTAAGATAAGTCGTAAGGTCAGTATTGCCTCACGTGTTCCAGTATTTCTACGGAATCCAAACTGATCTTCCCCGAGGTCGGCTTCTACTAGTTTTTCCATTCGTCTGTAAAGAATTCGCGTTAGTATTTTGCAGGTGTGGCTTATTAAACTGATTGTTCGGTAATTTCTACATCTGTCAACACCTGCTTTCTTTGGGATTGGAATTATTATATTCTTCTTGATGTCTGAGGGTATTTCGCCTGTCTCGTACACCTTGCTCACCAGATGGCAGAGTTTTGTCAGGACTGGCTCTCCCAAGACCGTCAGTAGTTCCAATGGAATGTTGTCTAATCCGGGGGCCTTGTTTCGACTCAAGTCTTTCAGTGCTCTGTCAAACTCTTCACGCAGTATCGTATCTCCCATTTCATCTTCATCTACATCCTCTTCCATTTCCATAATATTGTCCTCAAGTACATCGCCCTTGTATAGACCCTCTATATACTCCTTCCACCTTTCTGCTTTCCCTTCTTTGCTTAGAACTGGGTTTCCATCTGAGCTCGTGATGTTCACACAAGTGGTCCTCTTATCTCCAAAGGTCTCTTTAATTTTCCTGTAGGCAGTATCTATCTTACCCCTAGTGAGATAAGCCTCTACATCCTTACATTTGTCCTCTAGCCATGCCTGCTTAGCCATTTTGCACTTCCTGTCGATCTCATTTTTCAGACGTTTGTATTCCTTTTTGCTTGCTTCATTTACTACATTTTTATATTTTCTCCTTTCATCAATTAAATTCAATATTTCTTCTGTTACCCAAGGATTTCTACTAGCCCTCGTCTTTTTACCTACTTGATCCTCTGCTGCCTTCACTACTTCATCCCTCAATTCTACCCATTCTTCTTGTACTGTATTTCTTTCCCCCATTCCTGTCAATTGTTCCCTTATGCTCTCCCTGAAACTCTGTACAACCTCTGGTTCTTTCAGTTTATCCAGGTCCCATCTCCTTAAATTCCCACCTTTTTGCAGTTTCTTCAGTTTTGATCTACAGGTCATAACCAATAGATAGTGGTCAGAGTCCACATCTGCCCCTGGAAATGTCTTACAGTTTAAAACCTGGTTCCTAAATCTCTGCCTTACCATTATATAATCTCTCTGATACCTTTTAGTATCTCCAGGGTTCTTCCATGTATACAACCTTCTATCATGATTCTTAAACCAAGTGTTAGCTATGATTAAGTTGTGCTCTGTGCAAAATTCTACCAGGCGGCTTCCTCTTTCATTTCTTAGCCCCAATCCATATTCACCTACTACGTTTCCTTCTCTCCCTTTTCCTACACTCGAATTCCAGTCACCCATGATACACTTAGCACAATGAAAATAGACTCTATAAAATCTGGCCTTAACATGAGATTGTAAGGTGGGAAATTGCTATAAGACCTATTAATAACCGTATTTTAAAAGCAAATGATAATGAAAATGAGATTAAGGGAACATTACCTACTTTAAATGAAATTAAAATAAAAATTAAATGTTGTTTATTACAAAAGTTCGTCTTCATACACAAGAAAACCAACAGATTGGCAATGTGAATCTAATATGATGGACAGTTAACCATCACAAGTGTGGTACCAGGGAAGAGTAATGGATTCGAACCATACATTCCCTCAATGATGTGAATCAACCCCCACGAGTCTGAAATTTTCGGTGCAGCGGCTGGCTGTCAGAACTAAAATAAAAAGAACATGTTCATAACTGGAATGTAATGGCATTATGGCATAGGTGAACCCTTATGAAATGGTTAACTCCCACCTAACGAGACGGTGCTGCCCAATAAGCTCACCAATCTGTAGTCGTCTCGATGGAGGTGAATATGTGAGTCAGCATGGGTTCTGAACCAGCCCGAAATCTGCAGATCACTCTAAGTCATTGGGATGACGTCTCAGCGCAGAACGCCAGAATGATTGCGCCCTCAGCGATAGAGGACGTGAAGTCGCCTCTAAGACGACCGATCGAAGAGCGTTTTCGATCACGCGTCCCTGCACTCGTCTTTCCCCATGCACCAGAAAGACAGCAAACAGCAGTCAAGCTGAAAGGTATGGAAATACAGAAGAGTCTGATTCCACCCGTCTGCTTTGACGCATGACGTCACAAATATGGCAGAAACGACCATACACTACGACTCCAATATGGCGCCTATGACGTCATTACGTAAACATGACCACAAACACGACAATACAATGAAAAACCCACACACACACATTCCACAAAAAACGTAATGAAACTAACGGATCAAACGTGGGAAATTGGGGGTTTTGGGTAGGGACAAAGCAAATACAAACAAATTTAGACACACACCACCATACCAAACCACACAAAACGACGAAAAAACCGACAACACGAAACTCCCCAAATTCCACTAAACACAATAACCTCTGGAATCGGGCACTTCCCTTGACCCCTTGACTGGAGGTATACGAACGACACAGTTTCAACAGCAGCTCCCGATCCCACAAAATGGAATCGAACATTTCCCTTGACGTATATAGCTTATCAGCACTCCCGATACCGGAACACCCACAGTCACAATCGCACATTGGAATCGAACATTTCCCTTGACCTCAAAAATTCTGCCTACACATACGAAATTCTTCTCAGCAGCAACAATCTAAGGAAGTTTTTAAATGTTTGCCTATTCACCACTACGGTTTACTGTAACTACCAACGATCTGTTGAATGTACCTCTGATACATATGCAACGCACTACCTCTTGGTGTGAAATGTTATTCGAATCAGAAGTAGAATAACCGAGTGTGAAAGTTATAAACAAATCCGCCTGTATCTATACGGAATGATACATCTGTAATAACAAAAATACGCTTGTTGACATTACAGTAAAGTCACGAAAATAATAGAGAAGCTTGCACATCGTAAATATCGCGCTTAAGATGACGTAGTACGTGACATATACACTTCATTAACGGAATCATTTCCTGAAAAATGTCTTTTCTGTTACTGACAGCAGCAAATGCTATTGTATAACAAAAACAAACATATAATCCCTTCCTATTAGAATACTAGTTTTTCGCAACGTGACGTTGCAAAACATATTGGCTAAGTTTTCAATGGGCTTCAAATATGGCGGCGCCTTGGCCAGGGTATGTTGTTTGTATATGTCGTCGGTTGCAACTCTATTGGCCCCTAGAGAGGTGACAGGGTAGGACGGCCACGATCAGGGCCGAGATCTTCGACAATCGATCAGGGACCGGCTCACACGTCCTCACATGTGTTCAGTTAAGACTTTGCTCACGAGAATATTGCATCCAGTTTCATTACATTTCAAGACGAAAGAAAGCGATCGCCTTCAGGAGAAATGGTGCATTTATTTCTGAATTTAATTTTCAGCTAAAGAAACTAAGTGCCTTTTGCCGTCAGACTTTAAAGCACTATTTGCAGCGACTAAGATGTTGATGTTTAGCTACCATACGAGCTCGTTTCAGTATATTTGGTGTTGTGGGATGAGGTGTGGTAGCCCATTTGTGTTGCGCCTATCGGTCCTACAAAGAGTGATTTACCGTCACAGGTAGGGAGTAGCTACAGAAGACGTGATTCAATTTATTTCGCTTTAGCTTATGTTATTCCCTCCTTTCTTCATTCCGTTGCGTTGTAAGGTGGCTATAATTTCACACCTTACAAGCACTCATCTACATACTTCGCTGTGATTTACAATCGGAATTAGGTATCATTTGATAGGTTGTACATCGTATATATGAATATTTAAAGAAGACTGACATTGTCACATACACCTTGTAAATAGTTGTTAACGCTTATTGCATGAAAGGTGATGGAGTGTCTTCATTATCAAAACGACGTAATGAATGATTGCCTATACTAGAAGAGGTTGGAACGCCAGTGGAAATCAAACGGCAGGTGTAACTCAAGTCCTGGGTGGAAAAGCCCGCACTGGTGTGTTGGTCCTGCTTAACACAAGAAGTAGCCAAGACGGACGGTCGGGACACCTCAGCGCTGAAACGGCCTGTCGTTATTGTAGCGGGGCTGGAAGGATAACAGGATAATGCTTCGGAAGCTCTGAAAATCTTTGACGCTACAGAGAGGAATGAGCAAGCGTTACTTCGGAAATCACGCAGGCTGGATTATTTTCGAGGATTTTTACTCTGAGAAGCGTACTACTGTACGAATTCCTAATTAACAGGGATAGGCACTTCCTCGCAAACTTTCCGCACTGGACGATAAAAGACTAAAATATGGTTGGTCGGCGTTCGGCAAAATCTGTAGAGAGGTAGAATATTCCGTGGTTTCGAGAATATGATTCGCCTTCTGCAGTTACGAGGGAGGGAGACGAGCTTTGCTGGGAAGCCAGCGGTGGAGAGAATTGTCTTCCGTTTTGAGCGCCCGTATTTCACAGTCGCTCAGTATCAGCTTTTGCTGTTATAGATTGACTTGCTGTCTTTGCTCACAGGAGATTTTATAGTTAGAACGGTTAGGCACTGTTCAGTGACTAAGAGCACTTCTTCTGTTTATACTCATGTAGAGACGTTATCTGAATTCCGTCCTTGTGGCTGGGAGTTAGCGTTTCTCGTCTGTAGAACACAGAGAGGAGAAGGCAGTATTAGATTACATTAGTCAGGGGGCCGCCTTCTACCTTACTAGTGTTTGAACGAGTTTTTTATTTTGTGGTTGGAGTTCTTCCATCGAGGCAGACGTGAACGAGAACCGTCACTCCGACGCACCGGACGCGGTAGATACAGTGATGTTGTTAATTGCTTCGGTTTATTAGGTCTATAAAGCTAAAACGCTGTGATCACGTAAATTTTATTTCCACTGAGGTTGCACGCCACTGTAGATCATCTTTAAAAGTAGCGTGTGCTGGTGTTTGGTACGGAGATGATGTCAGTCATCTCGCGTTATTTATATTAGATCGGGTGGCCATAAAAAGGGGCAGATTTGGGCAACTGATCAGTAATATTAGTTAGGAAATTCATTTGTAACTCTTTATGTCCATTTTACATTGATATACAGGGTGTAAATTTTAAGTTGACAAACCAGAATAACTCTAAAAATAAGCTTCACATGAAAAAATGTGTAGAACCTAATGTTGGTTATTTTCGAGGGGGACATCTGATGGTGCTAAAATTAGCCCGCCACCCCAGCCCCCTGGGGGTGGGGCGGGAGGCAACTTTAAAATTTCAAATGGGAGCCCACATTTTTTGTTGCAGAATCAGATTCCACATAAAAAACTACGTACATTTTGTCTTAAACATTTGTTTTGATTCTTGGTATTTGGCGCTGTAATTCAAGATAATCCATGTTCTAATTTTTGTTGGGAAAATGTTTACGGATAAATAAAAAATACTCATTTACTTCGTAAATTTTGATTCGCTAAAGCTGAAACTCTCCCTCTCTCCTGATGGGGTGGGGTTTGAGAGAGAGGAATTAGAGTTTTACAAATGTTGACCCAAATATTAATTCTTTCAGCAGATTTCTTGTCAGACGAGTATATAGTAGCACCATCAGCTGTAGTAAATGGCATGACGGGAGTAGGATTCGTTATGAATAGGAAGGTAGGGCAGAGAGTCATTTACTGTGAACAGTTCAGTGATAGGATTGTTCTTATCAGAATCGACAGCAGCGACACCGAGAATGATAGTCGAGGTATGCATGCCAACAACACAAGCTAAAGATGAAGAGTTAGAGTAAGTATATGAGGATATTGAAAGGGTAATACAGTACGTAATGGGAGATGAAAACCTACTAGCATGGGGGACTGGAATGCGGTTGTAGGGGAAGGATTAGAAGAAAACGTTACAAGAGAAGATGTACTTTGGACAAGGAATGAGGGAAGAGAAAGACTAATTGAGTTCTGAAATAAATTTCAGCAAGTAATAGCGAATACTTTATTCAAGAATCACAATAGGAGGAGGTATACTTGGAAAAGGCTGGATGATACGGGAAGATTTCAGTTAGATTACATCATGGTCAGGCAGAGATTCCGAAATCAGAAACTGGATTCTAAGGCGTACCTAGGAGCAGATGTAGATTCAGATTACAATTTAGTAGTGATGAAGAGAAGGCTGAAACTTAAAAGATTAGTCACCAAGAATCAATAGGCAAAGAAGTGGGATACAGAAGAACTAAGGCATGTCGAGTTCTCTAAGGCTATAGATACAGCAATAAGGAATAGCTCATTAGGCGGTACGGTTGAAGAGGAATAGAGATCTCTAAAAAGGGCAATCACAGTACTTGGAAAGGAAAATATAGATACAAAGAAGGTAACAGCGAAGAAATCATGGGTAACAGAAGAAATACTTCAGTTGATCGATGAAAGAAGGAAGTACAGAAATGTTCAGGGAAATTCAGAAATTAAGAAATACAAGTCGCTCAGGAATGAAATAAATAGGAAGTGCAGGGAAGCTAAAACGAAATGTCTGCATGATAAATGTAAAGAAATCAAAAGAGAAATGATGCAGCATATAGGAAAGCCAAATCAGTCTCGGTGAAATTAAAATTAAAGGGGGAATGGGGTGTAATATCAAGAGTACCATGGGAATTCCGCTAGTAAATGCAGAGGAGAGAGTAGATAGGTGGAAATAGTACATTGAAGGCCTCTAAGAGGGGGGAAAACTTGTCTGATGACGTGAAAGAGGAAGAAACAGGAGTAATAGGGAAGAGATGGGCGATGCAGTATTAAAAACAGAATTTAAAAAATTTTTGGAAGACTTAACATCAGATAAGGCAGAGCCGATTCCATCGGGATTTCAAAAATCATCTGGAGAAGTGGCAACAAAATGACAATTCACGTTGATGTGTAGAATGTATGAGACTGTCGATATACCTTCACACTTTCGAAAAACGTCATCCACATAATTCCGAAGATAGCAGGAGCCGACAAGTGCGAGTATTATCTTGCAACCTGGTTAACACCTCATGCGTCCGAGTTGTTGACGTGAAAAATATACAGACGATGGTCAGAAATAATTGAGGATTTCTTAGATGACGATTAGCTTGGCCTTAGGAAAGGCAAAGGCACCAGAGAGTCAATAATTGGCAACCAGTGCTGTACAATCGCAATAACATGTTACTCGACACTTTCTTTGAGTTGTCAAGGCTGTACGCCTGGTTGGTTACGAAGGAGTTGAAGTTTGTGATGTCTGGAGATGGGTGTAACCCGAAAGGTGTAACATGTTCTCATCAAAGAATCAGTTGAACATCTCATGACTTTATTGCGATTGTACAGCATTGGTTGCGAATTATTAACATAAAAATGATCGCCGGCCTCAGACGGGATTTTATGTCCTGTATATCACCAGTCAGTTTTGACGTTGCGCTTGGTAATGGAAGCAAGACTGAAGAGAAATCAAGACATGTTCATAGGATTTCGTCAAATGCTAAGAATGTGCGACAATGTAAAGTGGTAATAGATGTTCGAAATTCTAAGAAAAATAGGGGTAAGCTACAGGGAAAGGTGGGTAATGTACAGTAGGTACAAGAACCAAGAGGTGACAATAGGACGGGAAGACAAATAATGAAGTGCTCGGATTAAAACGGGGTAAGACAGGGCTGTAGCCTTTCACCCCCACTGTTCAATCTATATATCAACGATGCAATAAAGGAAAAAAGGAAAGGTTCAAGAGTGGGATGAAAATCCAGGGTAAAAGTATGTCGATGATAAGATTCGATGATGACAGTGCTATCCTCAGTGAAGGTGAAGAAGAATTACAGGATCAGCTGAATGAAACGAACAGTCTAATGAGTATAGAATATGGACTGAGAGCAAACAGAACAAAGACGACAGTATTGGGAAGTTGTAAAAATGAGAACAACGAGAGATTTAACATCAGGACTGATGACCACAGAGTAGATGAAGTTAAGGAATCCTGCTAACTATGCAGCAAAATAAGGCATAACTGACAGAGCAAGGAGGACATCAAAAGCGGTCTAGCACTGGCAAGAATGGTATTCCTGGCCACAAGAAATCTACTAGAATCAATCAGTGGCCTTGATTTGGGGAACAAATTTCTGAAAATGTACGTTTGGAACATAGTATTTTGCGGTAGTGGGACATGGGGCGTGGAAAAACCAGAAAAGAAGAGAATGGAAGCATTTGGGGTGTGGTGCTACAGAAGAATGCTGAAAATTAGGTGGACTGTTGAGGTAAGAAATGAAGTGGTTCTCCACAGAATCGACGAGGAAAGGAACGTATGGAAAACACTAACAAGAAGAAGGGACAGAATGATAGGACAGCTGTTAAGGCATTAACGGATAATTGCCCTGGTACTAGAGGCAGCTGTAGAGGGTGAAAACTGTAGAGGAAAACAGAGATTGGTATATATCCGGCAAATAATTGAGAACGTAGGGTGCAGTTATTGCTCTGAGATGAAAAGGTTGGTATAGGAGAGGAATTCTGGTGGGCAACATCAATCCAGCCAAAAAACAAAATGCTCTACGTTACTGATGCGTCAATCAAGCCTTAACTTGTGCAGGGGCAGCGAGAGAATGGACATGCTTCACTGAACCAGTAGACCACCATTAACTGATAGTAACCAACCCTTTCTTCCGCTGTAGGCAGTCCCGCTGAAAATTTTCCACTGCCTCACAAAGAAACAACCATTTGGTTTTAAACTCCACTCTCGCAACACTCTTTCACCTATCTTACTTGCTTGGGGTTTGCACTCACGACCTTGATCAACATATCTGAGCCTTTACATTTGACATACTAATGCTTCTGAATCCCTCAATTTATAACGGTCTGGGCAAAAATAATCCATGAAAAATCTGCTGCTTTAATGACTTCTAAAATAATAGATTCCATCTCGGCTTTAGTGACCACAATACAGAATTTGCACACGATATGCGAACCCTCTTAACAAATTATGAAAGTGGCTCACATCGCCCCTGTTCACATCCATTATGTACATCAATCGATGTCTGCATTTCCCATGGAAGAACTAGTCTCTTACATACTCTGGTATGATTTTTAGTAATTTAATTGGAAGCTTTGTTGCTTTGGTAAAAATAAAATTGGTTCTTTTTGTCGTGACAGAATAAATTACTATTAATCACACCATATTTGTCGGAGAACAGCAGCAACATGTGTAATTGATCCAGCTTTAAGAAATTCGATTACCTTTTAGCGGAAAATTCGTGCGGTACTCTCCGACGTTAGAAAAGTCGTGGTGTTCCGATCGGAGCAGGAGGCGGCTGTCTTTTCTCATTCGCGATATCGACAATTACTAAAAAAAATGAACAGAAATTTTTTTTTCGGAGGAAGATCGCGCGGAGAAAACAGACGGAAGTTACATGAAAGAAACCTAAGGGACCAACTAATTGGATTTGTACGAACATATAAACGGAACTGAAAGAACTTGGAATAAATACTATAACGATGTCGTCACGACAGCCTCCTGTTCCGACAGAACACACGCTGGATCATAAGCTGCATAAATCTTTTAAACAGTAAAGATTATCACAAGTATAATTAATGAAAATAAGGTTGAGAGATTTTCTTTGAAATTAAATAAACTTCAAGGCTTCAAGTATTATATTATGAAACGGAAACTTACATTAACATGGCCACCCATTGTGGCGGTGGAGCGAATTTTCACGATATACATTCTCGCTTGTTTGTGGCTACATATATTTTTAATCACTTAAACTCTTAAATTTACAATAAAATGATTATATCAGTATGGAGCACAATACTTTTGCGTCCGACTCGCAACACATTCACAGAAGAACAGCTAGAGAGCGGCGCGGCTCCCTGCAGAAGTAAAAATTGGCAATTGTTATTTTGAAACATAGGTGCATCGTTTTTTTTACTGATCGATAGCAGCGTATAACAGGTTATAGCTATCGTGATATTCTGCGCTTTTCAGGAGCGCGGCAAGGATATCTGGTTACAACATTCATTGGTATATGTTAAAAGTTCACACATACTGACGCGAATACAGAAAAAAAAACTTTTACACGTTAAAAATCGCAGTGATAAAGGCTGTAATGTCACAATGCCTCCCATGTGAGGCATGATGATTCCGGAAGGATCATCAGGACTCACATGTAGTTTCAAGACATTACTGTGTTTTATCATCTGTTTACTTTCGTTCTAACATAAAATTGGAATAAGTTTGTCATCTAGTTGTTTTATGCTTCCAGTACAGTTATGAAAACAAATAAAGTCTTTCAGTGTCTTTTGTGCACTTTGGCACTTCTCTCAGTTCATTGTAAGGTGTCCTTGCACTGTTATCTTAATTGCTGTTACTGTGAAACAAAATATGACAAAAAACAATCTTAAGTCTAACACACACAAAGATAAATGAATAATACTCTATATAGAAAACAAAACATGTCAGTAGACAAACATACACAGATACATTGAAATAATTACTTAAACAGTCCTCTAAAATTGTCTTTGACCTGTTTGGTCTCGTAATGTTTTTTTTATCCGTTTCATTAGATTATTTTAGAATGTCGTTGTTAATCAGGACGTTTCACTTGACACTACACTGTACACTTTTATTTGTCACACGCTCACTTAACCGGAGTCTGCAACGTCTATTCTCGTTCGGTGAGCGGCGTCGTCCGAGAGGTCACGACCCTGGGTAGCGTCTTTTTTGTGTTCGCTCGTGTTGCCTCTCTAGTGCCTCGCATCAAGCGTCATGTCGTTTACATGCAAATAAACAGAAAGAAACCTGTGTTAGGTTCGTGCTATAATGTAGACTTACAGGTAAAGGTTTTATAGGATTCTGGACAGGATTGATAACCTTCCCTTCCAGTTAACGTTTCAGTGCTCAGTAATGCCTTGTCTCTATTTAACTATCTATCGCAAAATATCCGACGTGACTGATTAAAAGGAAATTAATTTGAAGCTAAGACTTCTCTTTTTACAGAATAAATAAAGTTCATAATTAAATTTCACTCTGATAGCTTTAGCAATGTCTCTTGCGTAGTTGTGAGACGGAAGACATTCTAAGGTCAATGACACGCCTCCACAGCGCGCGCGTCGGTTGTGTTTCAAATGTTAATTGTTGAGTCCAACTGCAAGCAGCTCCGCGCTGTTGCCGGTTACTAGTCCAGTGCAACACGCGCTCGTGTATGCTCGTATGAAGTTTAACGTGTGTCACTCGCGCTCTGCTAAAATGAGAATACGCGGAAAACACACGTCTAGTGTCCTTTCTCCATCGTCGATCGGCGTATCGAAAACTTGGGTAGAAAATACCACCGTCTGTTTCGAGGATTTCACACGACAGTCCCTGCGACCTGCCATGCTGCTTATACACAGGTAAGTGAACCAACGTTTTACATATAGTTTGCAAAATGCTTTGCTGTGATCGCTGTCACTACCTGCACTTGCGTGTACACATGTCACTGCACACGTATTTTGTACACTTTATCACTCGCATTTTGTTTAGAACGTCTTAGGGTGTCTGCAAATTCACATCACCCATCTCACATTGCGATTTCAAAGTTCACAGTTCAAGTTACTCACAGGTAAATACATTACTAGATTAAACAATGTCCATAAATTACATACATACATACATACATTTCTTACGTTTGCTTACAGTCACAAAATTCTGTTAACCTTTTCAGTCACGCCACGCCGGATTAGCGTATTGAATACCACTACTTGTGCATCAAGGCACGATTATTTCGGTTATTCTCTCTCCCTTTTACAAAGGTAAAATTTTTCTTAAAACAAATCTTTTAAGCTGCTTGTTATTTCGTTTCTCTTCAAAATTTAGTGTCACTGTTTATGTAGAGCACAGATTGAACAAATTCTGTCTCTACTGGTCGAGCATACTCATGCATTTCTCTCCGGAAGATTCATGCTTCATAAAGTTACTGGCTGCAAGTACTACTCGCGGAATGTATTATAATCTCTCAACATTGCTACTCGCGATACGCGATTAGAACAAAACTTTCGCTAACGGATCTCTCCCACAAATTTCGTTTCCACTTCAACCGTCTAAAGAGCACTCAGATGAGCCTGTCGAATTCTAATCCTCACTTTTTTTTTAATGGGATAGGATGGGGAAGTGGAAGAGGAGAGGATCAAATATGAACATAAATACACTATATACATATACAAATTCTAGCACAACTACACTAGGATATTTTTGTGACCTTAGATGCATGACATGCGTCACGTGTGCCTTCAAGTGGCTATTCTTTAATATCAGATCTTAGTTTTATTATTATAATGTGAGTCATATCTGGTGACAGCTTTCTAGTTTCTCACGCTTCCTTCTGGGCGATTGTCGGGCTTGGCTGTGAAATAGCTGATTACTTTAGTGCATCTTACATGTTTAAAGAAGAAACGTTTACCATCAGGAATACTTCAGACTTGTCAGTACGACGTATATGTTTCCATGTAGTGGCACTCTCGACTACATGACCTAACAGCTGTTGTAAAACAGAATAAAGGAAATGCTTTGTTGCTTAGCTATTAAATCTTTATGAGGCTTACTGTTCGTAGATGATACTTTGAATCTGAGATTGAATCTCCTGAAAACTATCAAATACTACGTGATACTCTCTCTCTCTGTTATTTACTGCTTTTGACAGTTCAAACACTTGGCTACAGAAATCTGTTTAATTCTAAAGATCGCGCTAACAAAAAGTATAGTTCATGGCGGTGTTACAACAACGCACAGTTTACACGCAATAGGCTGTACTCTGTACACTTAAAGACTAACATTCCATCTTGAGGGCTGAAAATGAAATTGCTTAACCTAATATTTCACATACATATATATTCATTGGAGTTGGAAGGTGGCAATCTGCTACTTCCTTCCGTATCTCCTTTCACCAATAACGGCATTCCTCAATGCCAACAGCCAACTTGGACTGCTTACACCTATGACTAACTTAAAACTAACTGAGAATCTGTCCTCTCAAATGGAATGTGCTTTCCTTTTCGTACGCCATAATAAATCAAATCTTCAATTACCTCCATAGTTTTTCGCCAAAGTGTGAGTACTCATATTGGTGTGTTTGAATACCGAAGTGTTTCACAGGTTAAACCTTAGGCTAATGTTCCTTTGCTTGTTACTTTGCCTCGTTATACTTCTTGAGATCCTGGTGGTGATACAATCCTTTAATTCTGCCAGATGCTGGATCCGCTATTAGATAACATCCTGTATGTTGTTTTCTAATTACTACAAATGGTCCGTCGTACAATAGCCTCCATTTCCGATTTCTTTTCAACAACTTCGATGGCTTAAAATGTGTTCGTAAAAGCACCTTTTCATTAATATCATATGTAAGAGCCTTAGATACTTTCTTGTCATAAGACTTCTTGCGTAGATTCGCCTGTACAGCTAAGGATACCAATGCTTGCCTAAGTTTTGCATCTAAATCTAATTCTGGTTCTACAATTTTAGGTATGGGATCTAACCATTCATTTCTTTCCCGATGACTCGTCATTAATTCCGCAGGTGTAAATCCAGTTGAGAAGTGTGGAAGATTGTTGACAATCTGCTCGAATGAAGATACAAAGTCAATCCAACGGGTTTGTCGATTAGGTATGTAGGTTCGAATGAATGTATTGAACTCTTTGAAGATACGTTCGGTGGGATTAGATTGCGGTCTGAAACGAGATATAAGTATTTGTTTGATGCCATGTCTGGCAAGAAAATTGCGCCGTTGTCTGCCAGTGAAATTCGATGCATTATCTGATAGAATGGCCTCCGGCTTGCCAAATCGAGGAAAATAGTCTTGTTCGATTCGACGGATGATCGGAAGTGCACTGGATGATTTCACTGCATAAAATCTCACATGTTTTGTGAAAAGATCCAACAATGCGACTAGGTATTTCACCCCTCCCCTCCCTTGCGGCAGGGGGCCGGCGAGATCAAGGGCCAGAACTTGATTTGGTCTCTCAGTAATAATTGGATTCAGAGGAATTAGGTTCGAATGGTTGAAGGGTTTTGCCTTCTGGCAGATAAGACATGTACTTAACAACTTGTGGGTTCGATGGTGCAAGTTTGGTACATAGCAATACGCAGAAATCTTTCGTTTGCATTTTTCAGGTCCATAATGACCCCAGGAAAGATGTGTGTACCAGATAAGGTGTTCAACGTATGCGTGTGGTACACACACACACACACCATCTACCAGAGAGGAGAGAAGTTCGATGGAATAAAACATCGTTGTGTAGTTTATAAAATTTGGACAAGTGGTGGTCGGGTTTTGTTAGAAGAAGTTGTTTGATCTTACGCCATTTAGGATCTGTTTCTTGGAGTACACGCATCTGCTTGCAGAGCTGAAGGAAATACTTTCTATGTAGTGGGTCTTTCATTAGAAGAATTCGGTAGTTAGACATCTGCTCGATAAGTTCACTGGACTCGGGAAGTCCTTGCGGCATGCGTGACAAAGCATCCGCGATAATGTTGTTTTTACCCTTGATGTATACTATTTCGAAATCATACTCTTGCAAGAAGAGACTCCATCGTGTAAGACGAGGATGAAGAAGTTTACACGAGAGCAAGAAACTAAGAGCTTGGTGATCAGAAAAGACCTTAATTTTCCGACCATGGATGTAGTAATTGAACCTTTTAAAGGACCATACAACGGCCAGAGCCTCCAACTCTGTCACCGAGTATGACCTCTCACATTCTGTGAGAACCCTACTTGCAAAGCTGATAACTCTTATCTCTTCTTTTCCATCAATTACTTCTATTTGAAACAAACAAGAGCCAAGCCCCTGAAATGAAGCATCTGACGAAATACAGAATTCTTTATCCATGTCTGGATGGAACAAAATATTGCTGTTAAGAAGTGCTTGTTTAATGCGATCAAAATCTGCCTGACACTCTGGCGTCCAATGCCAGTGAGTATTTTTCTTTAGAAGATCATGCAATGCTTGACTGTTCATCGACTGGTCCGAAATAAACTTTCTGAAAAAGGAAGTCATTCCGAGGAAGCCTTTCAACTGGCGTTTAGAAGAAGGCACAGGAAAGTTTTTAATAGCTGCTAGTTTGTCTGGATCTGGGGTAATTCCCTGTGATGATACAAGATGTCCTAAAAATTTAATCTCACTTTTACCAAATTTAGACATGTAGATTAGCTGTGACTCCATAGTCAACAAACCTCTGGAAAACTTTGCTTATTATGTCTAAATGTTCTTCCCAAGATTCCGTAGCAATCAGTAAGTCATCAACATACACTGTTACTCGATCCAACAGTTCAGGTCCTAATACATGATCAAGTGCAGCTATGAATACGCCTGAACTCACATTCAAACCAAATGGAACTACTCTGAATTGGTATGATCTACCTGCAAATATAAACGCTGTATATTTTCGAGACTGTGATGTCATCTTGACCTGCCAGTAGCTCGATCTCAAGTCTACCGATGTGAGGAATTTTACTCCATGAAACCTTTGTAATTGTTCATCCATAGCCTCAGGTCGAGTTCTTATTAGAATAATTATTTTATTTATGTTTCTTGCATCCAAAACTATACGTACACTACCATCCTGCTTCAAAACTGGCAATAACGGACTACTGTAAGGTGAGTCTGACGGTTCAATGATCTCCCACTTAAGCATTTTACGTATTTCATTTTTCACAGCCTCGCGCCTTGCATACGGGACAGAGTACGTTGTCTTGCAAAAAGTAGAATGGGGAGCGACCTTCACGTCATATTCGTAGTCACGTATTACTCCAGGTTTCGAAGAAAAGACATGAAGATACCTCGTAAGTAAGTGCAGTAAATCTTGCCTTTGTATGTAATCAAGTTCACTTGATTCGCTTACTTTATTCAAAATCTCTTCTCTAGTCGGAAGTCCGTCATCAGTATCAAAATCCGTCCAACTGTTATCCTGTCTTGTCATGTGTGCTTGGTTCAAAAACATTCGCTGTACCAGTCTGCGTACCTTAACTTTGTGCTCAGTGTTGACTCTTTTGACCTTGCCGCGCAACAATTGCAGCGTTACCTCCTGTTCACCTACTCGTATTGTACAGATACCCTTTTCTATATCAATCACTGCCTTATTCTTCCTCAGGAACTCCATTCCTAATAAGCATGACACCGACAAATTCTTAACTACTAGAAATACACACATGAAAGAAGTAGAATTAATCTTTATCGGTACCTGAGCTTGCAAATTGACTCGCTGTGATAAAGATCCTACCGCTCCTGTTACTGAACAACCTTGTACTGGTAACGTTAAAATTTTCATCCCTGCAGAAACTCTCTTAAACATACATAGTGATAAAGCATTTACGTTTGCACCAGTATCAATAATAGCATCTATTGGTGTATTGGCTATGTAAATTTTAGTCATTGCTTGTACTTCGTCTTCCCATACGTCATTCAAGTCTGTCTCAATATTTTCCTGCAACAAATCGTCTCTCAAGTCAGTGTCGCGATCATAACGTATTACATTAAGTCGTTCAAGGTCGAGTTTGCCCCCATTATGTCCCGCAGCATCCCCAAGGAGGCGAAAAGGTGCTGCCTTTAGTTTTCCGCCTTCTTGTGATGCGACTGATTTGATTCTTCTGTCACATCACTTGACCATTCTCGCTGGTTTTTTACCCATTGTGTGTGTTGATTTGTATCAAACCCTTGTCGGTACTGCACTTGGTTACCAGGCTGAAAAATCGGTACATTACTTGCCTGCGTAAAATATACCGGTGGATTGTATTGTTTTCTTGGTTTATTGTTATTGTATCTAAAGTCCTGTTGTGGTGGCGTGTACTGTTGTTGTTGCATGAATGGTTGTTGCTGAGGCGTGTATTGCTGTTGTTGCTGATGTTGTGGCTGCCCATAGGGTTGTGGTGGAGGTGGCTGACCTCCGCAATTTTGATTGTTGCAACGTTTACCCTTGTATTTGTTCCCATTCTGGTAGAAGTTACTACCGTTATTGTTTGATTGGTATGGGGCATTCCCGTAATACTGTTGTTGCGTGTTGTATATTGGATTGTACCGTTGGTTGCCGTAATGCTTGTTTTGTGTTTACCATTACGGTAACCATTGTTTCGGCCTCTATTGCGGTTATTGTACTGTTTGTTTCCGTATTGTGTTTCGTGTGAACCATTTCCATTACTACCGTTTCCATTCGAATACGTGCCTGCGTTGTTGTTCTTACGGTTAGCATTCGCACGCGCGTCTTCGTGTATAAGATCGAGCGAATCAAGGACGGATAAAAATGCGTCCTGATCTTCCTCTGACACGTTCACAAATTTTTCGCGTATGGAAATGGGTAGTTTTGACTTAAGAATCATAATAACATCTTTTGTTGTTATGGGAGTGTCCCAATATTGTATCTTTCTCAAGTACTTTTCAAAGTACCGGCGAAGTCCGCACTGTTCGGATGGAAAGGTTCGGCGTTGTAGACCTCTTTGCGTAGGCGTTGCTGAACACCTGCGCTCCAAAATTTGCTTAAAAAGTTCTTCTCAAACTCGCTAAATGTTTTGCACTTACCAACAATCTCGGTTCCCCATATAGCACTTTCTCCTTGTATATATCCGGTAATGAATTGTATTCTCTGTTTGTCATTCCAGGCAGCTGGAAAGACTCCTGAAAAGTTCTTTAGGAAAACGACTGGATGAATATTTCGCTTTTCCGGTTGGAATGGTTGAAAAACTCTGTGTTTCAATACACTCTCCTCTTTCATGAGGGTTGTGAGTGTCAATTGTTCAGTGTTGTTGTTATGTGAATCGTTAAATTCATTTTTCGGTCGCGGAATGTACTGTGGTGTGTTGTGTTGTTGTGTTGTCTGGTATTGATGTTCATCTGGCTCAGAAGGTAGTGAGTGTTTCCCGTCACTCTGGTTATCATACTGTAGTGTTTGAATTTGCTGTTTCAGGTCGGATATCTCATCTGTTACTTGCTTCCGCCATTCCGGCAAATCCCGGGTAAACACTCGTCTAATTTGGCCTAGTTCAGTACAAACAGTGTCTCCTGAACTGCCGGGTGCAGATAATATGTCTAAGGTTGCGGATTTAACAACATCTTTCAAGTCACGTGTAACCTTCTCCTCAACAAGCTTCTCTTGTACATCAATCCATTCTTTGTAATGTTCGGTAAGTGCTTTAGTGTGCGAAGCAACACTACTGTTAACTCTTTCCTCAATAGTTCGGTCCGAAATGTCATTCGCCATTGCACTTACTTTTGATTGTACAGTGGCTACCGCTGTCGCTAACTCGTCTACCTGTCGTGCAACTGTTTTATACGCAAGTTTTACCGAATCGGTTTCTTTGCGACACGCTTCGATTTGAGTTGTGAGATTCTGACCAATGTTATCAATTTTGTTATTCAGAGTGCTTATCTGTGTTGTCAAAGTGGTTGCTTGCGCCGTGACGTCACCCTTAACCGAATCTATCTGTGCTGTGAGAGAGCCTACTTGCGTAGTGAGGGTACCTACTTTCGCTGTGAGAGAGCCTACTTGCGTAGTGAGGGTACCTACTTTCGCATCAATGGTGGTATTTACGTCATTCCTGAGTCAAACTGTGTTGTCATATCCGTTTTCAACTCTGATAAAAACTTGTCTCTGTCTTTCTCACGTTGTTCGCGATCACGTTCGCGCTGTTCCCTCTCCTGTCTGTCTAGTATCAATTCCTGTAACATTTTGACAATGTCAATCGATACCGTTATTGGGGAGGTGGGTGTTTCCTGCTGAGTGTCGTCCACGTTAGCTACCTCTTGTCTGTCGTCTGTCCTGGCCGTCGTTCCGCGTGAGCGGAGTCGGTAATGTTTGTTAACAGTGCCGTCGCTTTCGTCTGCAGAGTTCGCGCTCGATTGTCTGTCCGCCATAATGAAATTAAACTATCGCCAACTTAAAATGGGTACTGCCAACTGAAATTCTCATTGTCAGTTATTCCTGCCGCGCAAGTTAAAGTCGCGGCGAACTATGGCAAACGAAAATTTGGTACTCACTCGGCGTTGTCTTCAAAACTGCAAATCTGCGTCTTATTAAATCCCAAGATATTTGTGTAAATACCGCGTCCTTCAATATTGCGTATATTTATTGCTCATCTGTAATTTTATGCAGCATTTGGTTCCAAAGAGCGATACATGCAATAAGACAATCATATATTATTACCGTGACACTTTCAATATTTTAGTCAAGTCCCCGTTCGGGCGCCAGATCTGGTATGATTTTTAGTAATTTAATTGGAAGCTTTGTTGCTTTGGTAAAAATAAAATTGGTTCTTTTTGTCGTGACAGAATAAATTACTATTAATCACACCATATTTGTCGGAGAACAGCAGCAACATGTGTAATTGATCCAGCTTTAAGAAATTCGATTACCTTTTAGCGGAAAATTCGTGCGGTACTCTCCGACGTTAGAAAAGTCGTGGTGTTCCGTTCGGAGCAGGAGGCGGCTGTCTTTTCTCATTCGCGATATCGACAATTACTAAAAAAAATGAACAGAAATTTTTTTTTCGGAGGAAGATCGCACGGAGAAAACAGACGGAAGTTACATGAAAGAAACCTAATGGACCAACTAATTGGATTTGTACGAACATATAAACGGAACTGAAAGAACTTCGAATAAATACTATAACGATGTCGTCACGACAGCCTCCTGTTCCGACAGAACACACGCTGGATCACAAGCTGCATAAATCTTTTAAACAGTAAAGATTATCACAAGTATAATTAATGAAAATAAGGTTGAGAGATTTTCTTTGAAATTAAATAAACTTCAAGGCTTCAAGTATTATATTATGAAACGGAAACTTACATTAACATGGCCACCCATTGTGGCGGTCGAGCGAATTTTCACGATATACATTCTCGCTTGTTTGTGGCTACATATATTTTTAATCACTTAAACTTTTAAATTTACAATAAAATGATTATATCAGTATGGAGCACAATACTTTTGCGTCCGACTCGCAACACATTCACAGAAGAACAGCTAGAGAGCAGCGCGGCTCCCTGCAGAAGTAAAAATTGGCAACTGTTATTTTGAAACATAGGTGCATCGTTTTTTTTACTGATAGATAGCAGCGTATAACAGTTTATAGCTATCGTGATATTCTGCGCTTTTCAGGAGCGCGGCAAAGATATCTGGTTACAACATTCATTGGTATATGTTAAAAGTTCGCACATATTGACGCGAATACAGAAAAAAACTTTTACACGTTAAAAATCGTAGTGATAAAAGCTGTAATGTCACAATACCTGTTGTTGAAAATTTGCCGTGGTATCCATTCCACCTATGGCCCTTCCTATCCTGCTGGCCAAGCTACATCTCTGACATGAGGATACATTAGCTGTAAAAGTTTCACTTCCCTTAATGTGAACACTTCCTTTTGTTCTCTCAGTAATACCATATTGGACAAGTGTTTCACAGTACCTGCTACGGAATCTGCCAAAAACTCCTTGTCATTGAGCATTGCTGCTAATGGGTAGGGAGTCCAAGGAAACAGGGTTCTCCACGATTTACCCTCCCTTTCCAGCCTCTCATCTTTCTGCTGATGTGTCATACAGTGTCCTAAGATTCAGTCTAAATCCATCCCAATATATTGCATGGGAACTGCTACTAACAATTAATCAATTATTACTTCTAGTCTGGCCTCTCGTGTAACTCATCGAGCGCACTCCAAGTCTTTTCGTGAACCACTGTCAACAGATTGTTAATTCCGATCCTATAATGTGTAGACCTCGCTTCCAAACAACTCCGCTGATCCGGCAAAGATGACGCAAATTGCACGAACTGCACTACTGACTTCGAGAAGACTAACTAAATAGCGCTAATTTCACAACTTTCCCTGTTTCTCTGTCAACTGCGCAGAACCGCCCATGACCTGCAGAAGTAGCTGCGACAGCTCCACCAAAATGCTCGGCAGTAACTGGCTTTCTACACTGCCTTATAAGAGAGCTCCTTCTTACAGGTCTTGCCAAGCAAGTCTCTAGCAGCCGTGAATGAAACAGCACACAACTAGGCAAAACACTGTTCTTGTCTATATTCTAGTGCTAATAACGCTATGGCTCCACATCAGCACAACACACAACTTTGAAAGGAGTGGAATTCAGGCAGGGTGTTGTGCGGTTGTGGGATCAAAATTAAATTACTGAACATAAAATCTTATTGATGACAGAAAAGTAACAACCAAACAGAATTTTTTTTGCAGCCCTATATTGTTGTAGACCACAATGTTCAAAAAGAGAATAAGAATCAAAATACCTTCAACGCAACAGAACAGAATTCAGTGAAGCAAAATAGCAACATTACAATCAAACGTGCCCTAGTACACACAACTAGGAACAGCAATGGTAATTACAATGTAATCCAACTGGCTATGCAAAGGAGAAGACAATAAAGATAACTTCTGCAATTAACTACAGGTCACAAGTTTAACTATCATATTGTTGTTATTGTGGTCTTCAGTCCTGAGACTGGTTTGATGCAGCTCTCCATGCTACTCTATCCTGTGCAAGCTTCTTCATCTCCCAGTACCTACTGCAACCTACATCCTTCTGAATCTGCTTGGTGTATTCATCTCTTGGTCTCCCTCTACGATTTTTACCCTCCACGCTGCACTTCAATACTCAGTTGGTGATACCTTGATGCCTCAACACATGTCCTACCAACCGATCCCTTCGCCGGCCGGTGTGGCCGTGCGGTTAAAGGCGCTTCAGTCTGGAACCGCGTGACCGCTACGGTCGCAGGTTCGAATCCTGCCTCGGGCATGGATGTGTGTGATGTCCTTAGGTTAGATAGGTTTAAGTAGTTCTAAGTTCTAGGGGACTGATGACCACAGAAGTTAAGTCCCATAGTGCTCAGAGCCATTTGAACCATTTGAACCGATCCCTTCTTCTAGTCAAGTTGTGCCGCAAATTTCTCTTCTCCCCAATTCTATTCAATATCTCCTCATTAATTATGTGATCTACCCTTCTAACCTTCGGCATTCTTCTGTAGCACCACATTTCGAAAGCTTCTATTCTCTTCTTGTCCAAACTACTCATCGTACATGTTTCACTTCCATACGTGGCCATACTCCATACAAATACTTTCAGAAACGACTTTCTGACACTTAAATCTATACTTGATGTTAACAAATTTCTCTTCTTCAGAAACGCTTCCCTTGCCATTGCCAGTCTACATTTAATATCCTCTCCACTTTGACAATCATCAGTTATTTTGCTCCCCATATAGCAAACCTCCTTTACTAATTTAAGTGTCTCATTTCCTAATCTAATTCCCTCAGCATCACCCGACTTAATTCGACTACATTTCATTATCCTCGTTTTGGTTTTGTTGATGTTCATCTTATATCCTCCTTTCAAGACACTGTCCATTCCGGTCAACTGCTCTTCCAAGTCCTTTGCTGTCTGTCAGAATTACAATGTCATCGGCAAACCTCAAAGTTTTTATTTCTTGTCCATGGATTTTAATATCTACTCAGAATTTTTCTTTTGCTTCCTTTACTTCTTGCTCAATATACAGATTGAATAATATCAGGGAGAGGCTGCAACCCTGTCTCACTCCCTTCCCAACCACTGCTTCCCTTTCGTGCCCCTGGACTGCCAACTGGTTTCTGTACAGATTGTAAATAGCCTTTCGCTCCCTGTATTTTACCCCTGCCACCTTCAGAATTTGAAAGAGAGTATTCCAGTCAACATTGTCAAAAGCTTTCTCTAAATCTACAACTGCTAGAGACGTAGGTTTGCCTTTCCTTAATCTATCTTTTAAGATAAGTCGTACTTAATTAAAATCACCCACATAGCACGCAGTCTATGACTTTCCTCGCCATCAGCTGGTCACTACAGCTACATACTATTATACTAACTATCTACAGGACTACCTGTAGATACACATATCAATATATATATATATATACATACATATATATATATATATATATATATATATATATATATATATATATATATATATATACTACACATATCAATATGAGTATCTGTACAATAAAACACATAAATGAATCACTCTCACAGGGAATAATAACAAGGTAACTTTCTTTGTACAAATGGCATAAAACGTATCATTCACCCTCACCACATCATAAAAAAATAAAGCATAGAAATCAGTCACGTTCATGGTACGTAATTAGCAAAATCAGAAAGGTTCTCTCCTACACGGAACACATGTGCATCCACATCGAGCCATCTCACAACAAAGACAGCACGTCGCACAATAACTACGTACTTTTCCCTCGTAATATTACTTGATACCCAGTTGACCCAACGTACTGCGTTTGCTCTGCACTGTGTACTACACTAGACGACTTAAGTGCCGATAGCTGTGACCGAGCGGTTCTAGGCACTTCAGTCCGGAACCGCACTGCTGCTACGGTCGCAGGTTCGAATCCTGCCTCGGGCATGGATGTGTGTGATGTCCTTAGGTTACTTAGGTTTAAGTAGTTCTCAGTTCTAGGGGACTGATGACCTCAGATGTTTAAGTCCCATAGTGCTTAGAGCCATTTTTTTAGACCACTTAAGCACTAAGATGCAGCCACCAGCTACTAAACCACGTAGATTATGCTCGTCTTTAAATGCGGGAGCACGTTTCTCTCACCGTCCCCTGGCCCAGGGATAGATATCATCCACACAGACATATAGACATTCTGTTCTTAAAGTTACAGATGCTCTTCTTTATAGGTACAAGTAATGTTTACTGTTAATATGCATTTTTAGTCGTTCACGGTCCGGTAGTCAAATTATTGTACTACAGTGAGGTGACAAAAGTAATGTGGTACCTCCTGATCACGTGTAGGACCTTCAGTCGACCGGCATGGTGCAGCAACTCGACATACCATGGATTCAACAAGTCGTTGGAAGTCCCCTGCACAAACATTGAGGCATGCTACATCTACGGTCGCCCATTGTTCCCAAAGTGGTGCCGGTTCAGGATTCTGTGCACGCATTGCCCTCTCGATTACGTCCCATAAGCTTTGAATGGGGTTCATGTCAGGCGATCAGTTTCTCCAGAACGTTCTTCAAACTAACTGCAAACAACTGTGGCCTGGTGACATGGCACATTGTCATCCATAAAAATGCCATGGTTGTTTGGGAACGTGAAGTCAGTGAATGACTGAAAATAGTCTCCAGATAGAGGAACATATCCATTTTCAGTAAAATATAAGTTCAATTGGACCAGAGGACCCAGTCTACTCCATTGAGACGCAGCTCACACCATTATGGAGCCACCACCAGCTCGCACAGTGCCTTGTTGACAGGTTATATGGCTTCGTGGGGCCTGCCCCACACTCGAACCGTACCATCAGCTCTTACCAACTGAAAACAGGACTTAACTGGACAGGCCACTGTCTTCCAGTTGCCTAGATTCGAAGCGATATGGTCACGAGCCCAGGAGAGTTGTCGCAGGCGATGTGGCAAAGGCACTCATGTCGGTCGTCTGCTGTCACAGCCGATAAACGACAAATTTCTGCGCTCTTTCGTAACTGATAAGTCTGTCGTACGTCGCTCATCCGCGTTCAAAGTTTAATTCCCGGTGTGTTTCCATAATCACGTCGGGAGTACGAACGACAGCTTCGCCAACGTATTACCCTTTTATGTCTTGTGTACACTATTCTACAGCCATCTATATACGTGCATATTGCTGTTCCATGACTTTTTTCACCTCAGTGTAATTTCGTACCACATATGTCACGTGATATTTGCTTCAACAAGCGTGTTTTGGAATTCGCGTACATTTTTGAACTAGTTATTCTTCTGTAACAAAAGTATACCGTGACGCCTACGTGTCTTTCTCCTATGGTTATTTTTGACAATCTTAACTACTGAGTAACAGTTGTTTCTCCATTTACTCTAGTTATCGCTTTTCAGCAACTGGTGCACCTCGCGCACAGTTTGCTCGGCCTATTTCGTGCTACCACGCTATTAACATCTCTACACCAGACTTACGGTATACATGCCGTTGGTTTCACTTCTTTCACGAATCGCACTTGTGACCTGCATTCAGTACAACACTAGTTGTTGCACTATAATAGAACTGTGCCCACTTTTCCGTTCCTTTGTAGTCACTTTCCGACACCTTTTTAACCGATGTTGGAGAATTGGCTCTGCACTTACCCCGTTTACAGTTTCTAGCGCCATTCTGTGGTTCTCATTTTGTTTTTATTGACAGGTTACCAGCTGTCATGCTGTTAACCTAACTGCAGCTTTCCAAACTACCCATCCATAGTGCTGCTTGTCGTTGACATTGCTTATTTGATTTATCATTGGGCTTTTGTATTATTTACTACACTGCTTATGTACACTAACATTTTCGTTTATGCTCTGTGAGAACTATAGTTCTGTACGGTACTGTTTTATTATTTTATCGTACTTTTAGCCCCACCCTGAGATCAACCTCAAGATATAAGTGTCGTTAGATGGTCAGCTCCAGTTCTGGATTGATGTCTACACTTAATGTTTGGCTTCCTTATACCACTTTTGTATAGGCACTGCGAACCACATATAAGCATTTGCGAACTCTTTTTGTATTTATGCATTCATTACTGTATAACATATTGCTTGCAATATGGTGCATGCTGCTGTTTAAATCAGTATTGCAGATTATCGATAAAACTGCTTAACTTTACATATACACACATTAAAAGACGTTTTGCATCACCCTGATTCCCAGAACTCCTGAAGATAGACGTCGACTGTGGATATTGTATCACAGACACAGTTTCCTTGACAGTTCAGAGATGTCACTAAACAACCCCAAACATGTAAACAACCTTGCATGAGCAGCGCCTATTAGACAGAGGGGGTCCGACAGTCGATCAGTTCCAGTCATTCCACCAGGAAGGAGGTACACGGCTCGTGTTGTCTGTAGTTCAACTATGCCTAGACGGTCAATACCGCGGTTCGATCGCATCCGCATTGTTACTTTGTGCCAGGAAGGGCTCTCAACAAGGGAAGTGTCCAGGCGTCTCAAAGTGAACCAAAGCGATGTTGTTCGTTCATAGAGAAGATACAGAGACAAGATCTGTCGATGACATGCCTCGCTCAGGCCGCCCAAGGGCAACTACTATGGATTACGGCTCAGAGGAACTCTGACAGCAACGCCACCATGTTGAATAATGCTTTTTGTGCAGTCACAGGACGTCGTGTTACGAGTCAAACTGTGCATAGTAGGGTGCATGATGCGCAACTTCACTCCCGACGTCCATCTTTGCAACCACGACACCATGCAGTACGGTACAGATGGGCCCAACAACATGCCGAATGGACCTCTCAGGATTGCCATACGTTCTCTTCAACGGTGAGTGTCGCATATGCCTTCAACCAGACAATCGTCGGAGCCGTCTTCTGAGGCAACCCGGTCAGGCTGAACGCCTTAACTTAGACACACTGTCCAGCGAGTGCAGCAAGGTGGAGGTTACCTGGCATTATGTGGGACCGGCGTGCGCCGCTGCTGATCATGGAAGGCGTCGTACGGTCGTACAATGCGTGAATGCCATCCTCCGACCGATAGTGCAACCATATCGGCAGCACATTTGCGAGGCATTCGTTTTCATGAATGACAATTCGTGCCCCAATCGTGCACATCCTGTGAATGGCTTTATTCAGGATAACGACTTCAAAAATGGTTCAAATGGCTCTGAGCACTATGGGACTCAACTGCTGAGGTCATTAGTCCCCTAGAACTTAGAACTAGTTAAACCTAACTAACCTAAGGACATCACAAACATCTATGCCCGAGGCAGGATTCGAACCTGCGACCGTAGTGGTCTTGTGGTTCCAGACTGCAGCGCCTTTAACCCCACGGCCACTTCGGCCGGCGATAACGACTTCGCTCGACTAGATTTGGCCAGCATGTTCTCCAGACACGAACCCTATCGGACATGTCTGGGATAGATTGAAAAGGGCGGTTTATGGACGACGTGACCCACTAACCAGTCTGAGGGATCTACGCCGAATCACCGTTGAAAGGTGGGACAATCTGGACCAACAGTGCCTTGATGAACTTGTGGATAGTATGCCACGACGAATAAAGGTATGCATTAATGCAGGAGAACGTGCTACTGGGTATTAGAGGTACCGATGTGTACAGCAATCGGGACCACCATCTCTGAAAGTCTCGCTGTATGGTGGTACAACATGCAATGTGTGGTTTTCATGAGCATTAAAAAGGGCGGAAATTATGTTTATGTTGATCTCTATTCCAATTTTGTGTACAGGTTCCCGCACTCTAGGAACCGAGGCGAGGCAAAACTTTTTTTTTTAAATGTGTTTACTTTAATTACAAGCTCCGCAATAAAAAAGGTTGTGTTGAAAGCCAGCAGGTAGTGCTTGATGGTATTTTGGTTTTAACATGAGATAATTTGAGTTTAATATGAGGCATTATACTGCCTTGATTATAGAAACCTCAGCAGTCGCTTGTTTGGTGTCAATGAGAGGAACAGAACGCTAGGGTGGTAATTAACTTGTTATAATATGTTCTGATTTGTAGCATAAAAAATATGCTAATTATTGGAGATTAAGAATCTTCTCTGTTCTGAGGAAACCAGAATAATACTACCAAAATACACTATCTCGGTATGCAACAATTTTAATGCAAAGAGTGAGAGGGATTTTTTGTATGATTTACCTTGAACTTCAGAGATGAACATTCAGACTCGATTGCTGATTACAGCGTTGTTATTCACAGTCAAAATCTACAAAAACATGTTTTTTCTTTACGGTACACATCAAAGTCTCAACCGAATCTGCCTTCGCACCTTATTTGTGAAAACAAGGGAAAAACTCTACTGGCAGTACTGTCGTAGCTGTCGCACTTGTTCAAAGTGACACTACCACTGCGGTATAAGAAAAATCATTCAGTCCAGACTGCAAATGATGTCTGGACTCATAGTATGGTGAAGGGTTCCAATCTTACATAGGCCATCTTCAGATTGGCGATGTCTCCAATGGTAACGCGTGTAGTCGGTGTGCTGAGCCACTGTAAGTGCAGGAAGCACCTGTCGCCAACTCGAGCAGCAGTATGACAGAAACCGAAAATACCTTGAAAATAGACCCTATTTGCGATCTGGACATTGACTATTGTTGCAGTGCGACGCAAGATCGCTGACGTTCCAGTTATGAGTTAGAAAAGTATTTCCTTCAGCGAAGTACCTTGAAGTAGTTTCGTTGTGTCGCTTATTTTCTACGACTTGCTGTGAATGATTCAAGGCTTTCTTCCAGTCTTCACTTTCATAACAGCTTCGTTTGTGAGTGCCTCAACTGCAGAGAGGTTTTTTTTATTGTTGCTGGCAATATAATTTTTAAATAGCGCCCATGTCAATTCTGTTTCGTTCAAATTACAGTGACAAAGTGACAGCCCAGTAACTCTATGCCACTATGTTTATTCGAGCGTGTCGAATTCGTATATAGTGAATCGTAGTTTATGGAGATATGTTACTTCCACAAGCTCCACTTTATTAAGGTCATCATTACTTCGAAGCCACTCATCCCCTCCTTTTGCTTTAACATGTCAGGCGTCCTGTCAGTATGTTTCCAGGATGAGTAGGAGATAGGGTATTGTCAGAAGTAAAGCTGTAAGGACGGGTTGTGTGTCGTGCTTGGGTAAGCTTATCGGTAGCGCATTTTCTCTCACAAAGCAAAGGTTTCGAGTTCGAGTCTCGTTCCGGTGAACGGTTTTAATCTGAGAATCGTTAGGACCATTATGAAGAACAACTCTTCACAGTGTTCAAAATAACGCGGAAACCATTCCTCTCGACTGTCTTTGTACGTCAATAATCTGGACAAGAGGGCGACGTAGAACATTTCAGCTGAACAACATTCGAACAACTTGCTCTTGGCGTTATTCACACAACACAAGCAAACAGTAATAATCAATATATATATAAAGGAGAGTGTCCGTTTGTTTGTTTCTTTGTTCGTAATTTACACAAATGTACAGTTTTATTCCGCTCTTGATTAAATTTTGCGCACTTTACCTTCAAGACAAGAGGAAGACGACTGCCCACACAAGATTTTGTAATCTGACTTCAAACGTATATGTATGTAATACATAAAGGGGAAAGATTGTTATAAAAAATTTCTGAAAGTTCTTGACCTATTTTCTTCAAATGGAATGAACATTCGGGTGGACATAGGTTACATATTTTTAAGTATATATATATATATATATATATATATATATATATATATATATATACTCCGCAAGCCACCTGACGGTGCGTGGCGTTTACTAAAAATATATATAACCTATATCCACCCAAATGTTAGGAAAAAATTGTTACCAAACGTCTCAAAAAATACTTCCCCGATTTGCTTCAAAGTTCTTGGTCGATTTGCTACCAATTTTCCGTATTCGGAGAAAACAGTGAAGAAATTAATGAAAAATTAAATGCCTAAAAAAACGAAATATATGGTGGTAAACTGACTGTAGTTCCTATCGCGAGAATAAATTAGAGTGGCAATTGCCGTCTTGGGGGCAGTACCATCAGACGGCATTAGATGGCGGGAGAAGCGAAAGCTACAGAATTTGACAGAAACATGATTGCAGACTCTTATTTATTTATTAGTTGTTCTTGTTACATATGACTTACACCCTAGAAGATACTTTAGGCCATGTTTCACGGTTATTTTTATTCTTGAAATTCATAGCGCCGTAGAAACCCTAAAGCAGGCGTGGATACAATACCATCAGGTCACTAAATCGCGGGTTGATCAAAAGTTCGAACTGCAGTGTTGGCAGAAGAGCCAACACCGTGTTACTAGAGGAGGCCGAAATGCACGCGTTTTAGCGCACGCAGGCTGGCTTGAGGAGGGAAGGAGTATTCTGACGTGAGGTCTGGAACATGACAAGGAATTAGAATTCAGAAAGCGGACGTAATTAGTTTGATACTTAACTTTAATCCATTAATGATGAACGTCGCTCTTGACGGTACATGAGTCACAATAGTATCTGTTCAGAAGACATAGTAACTGCATATGGCGCCTTGCTAGGCCGTAGCAAATGACGTAGTTGAAGGTTATGCTAAACTGTCGTCTCGGCAAATGAGAGCCTATGTAGAGAGTGAACCATCGCTAGCAAAGTCGGCTGTACAACTGGGGCGAGTGCTAGGGAGTCTCTCTAGACTAGACGTGCCGTGTGGTGGCGCTCGGTCTGCAATCACTGATAGTGGCGACACGCGGGTCCGACGTATACTAACGGACCCCGGCCGATTTAAAGGCTACCGCCTAGCAAGTGTGGCGTCTGGCGGTGACACCACACTAACAGAACCTTAAATTTCCCGAATGTGACTAAACTGTTCGAACAGTTCGAGTCGTGCTAAAACGCAGCCCTACCTGAAACAGTGAAAACTGAGCAGAAAAGATAGAAGACGAATTCTCCACTAACATATTGAGATACTTATCGCAAAATGTATTTACAGACGGCGCTTCTAGTCATCTTTTCATGCACGTGAAGACGTATTTATTCATCGCATTCGGTTAACACACAGCGATTCAAATATGCCCTTCGATCTAATGCGACTGCTGTTTCCCATGCGCCTTGCATTCGCTACGAGTATCAAGGCACGGGACCAATCACTTTGTTTGGCGGATATTACACATACCGGGCTGCGGCGGGCACTAGAGCTAATTGCAAATAAAATTTCAACACCGTGACTGTGAGAAACAAAACTAAATTCTCGGGTCTGAACCTAGTTAGTTGGGCAGGTTGCAAGTGCTGTAGTCGTGGCGGTGAAATTCTGGCGATTGCGGTTAGTTGCCGCGAATGCAAGTCTCGTACAGAACAATGTGCCGTTCCTCCCCGTGAGCATCGCACCATTACTTCACTCGTAGCTGTTAATCGGAAAGTAAGTTTGAACAGACTCCGATTCAATGTAGATCATGTGACACGCCTATATTGCTACAAGAACATATCGGAAGGCGTTGCCACAAAAGGGGATGGAATATGTAACTGGAACGACACACTGAACGACAGCGGGATACGCAGTTCGCCGTGGCGTGGGAAGGTGCCTTGCTGAGACCGTTCCCTGTGCGTGCTGGACCCGCCCAGCATTTCTCTGGCGCTGCTTCATATTCGTCTTTTTCTCGTTCTCGGCAACTGACATTCGAATTTAAAATGCTATTAATCTTTATTCGATAGCACCTGAAAGCCATTATGTAAATGCGCGGTAGCCGCCACCAGGCAAGGTCGCCACAGCTCGCGATATCGCGTGGGCGTTGGCGCGCCGCCGGGGAATGCCCAGGTGGACCAGGTCTCGCCTCTGTCCCTCTGCAGATTAGTGTCCGACCACGCCAGTCTTGCTGTCTGGAGCACCTAGGCATCTCTACTGTTATTCTGCACAACACATTATCTGTTGAAGTACAGCACCTTTTCGTCATATTTTGTACACATTAACTACAATTTTTTTGTTCTATTCGTACATAGTGGAGGCAACGGCCTTGCCGCAGTGGCTACACCGGTTCCGGTGAGATCACCGAAGTTAAGCGCTGTCGGGCGTGTTCGGCACTTGGATCGGTGACCATTCAGGCCGCCATGTGCTGTTGCCATTTTTCGGGGTGCACTCAGCCTCGTTATGCCAATTGAGGAGCTACTCGACCGAATAGTAGCGGCTTCGGTCAAGAATACCATCATAACGACCGGGAGAGCGGTGTGCTGACCCCACGCCCCTCCTATCCACATCCTTCTCTGAGGATGACACGGCGGTCGGATGGTCCCGGTAGGCCACTTGTGGCCTGTAGACGGAGTGGTGGCTTCTTTTGGTACATAGTGCGACCCACACTAACAAAATTTTGCTGTTGTTCTGGAAAAAGAAAGAAAGACGTTGACACTAACTCTTACAATTTTGTATTTTCGATTATTTATAAAGTTACTAGGAAAATTACATAACACAAATATCTGATCAAAAGTATCCGGGTACAGTCAGACAGCTTTTAGTTGGATATTAGTGTGCAGTGTGTTCACCTTTCGTCTTTATGAAGGCTTGACTCTGCTGTGGAGACTGTAAATTAAGTGCCAATGTTTTTGGAAGAATGGCAGCCCAGATTTCAGATACTTTGTAGTTAGTAAAAATGCTAAGCATCACAGCGCGAGAGTAAAGAGGCGAAATGCTTTTATAATGTGCGCCTATGCCAAGACGCGCGTCCAGCGTTTAAATACTCTAAATAAACACTATGACCCGCTGGGCGGAGATATTTAAAATCATTGCCGCAGCACTTGGTAGCAAGAAGCTGCAAAACAGAAGAAAGAACAATCTATCTTTTGTTAAGAAGTATTCTAGAGACTTCATTATCCCCTTTACCTTTTGTCGCCGACATTTTAGGTCGTACTACATGGCGCTGCTACAAATTGTATTTTTATTTTGTGTAAAAACTATGAGAAACGACGAACAAACATTTCGGTAACTTGGGTGAGGATATAACGTACTTACGCGCACGCAAGGACATTTATTTTTAAGAAGGAACGGACTGACAAAACAGCGATTATTGGAGATGTACAAAAGAAATATCAGATGTAAGTCATGCATTTGTTGTGTATTTGTCAATGTCTAGAAGTTTAAAGCCAATTTCTTCAAAATATATTAATATTTTACGATGCAGTAATTTTCTTCTTATTCTTTTCTTTGACTAGCCAAAAATGATGTTCAAATTGTATACGGGTTTTGTTACGGGTTCGGTCTTTATCGCGGTGTCTCAGTTGTATTTGGGAGACCACTAATGTGTTCAACTTCCGATCTGTTAATCTTTCTCTTACGAAATTTCACTAATTTGCTTTCATTTCCATTTTTATGCTCAAATAGGTCCCTTAGGTATTTTCATCGAAGATTCTGATTGCGTGAAGCCAATCCGTGTCAAAAGGTCAATTAAGAAAACCCCTTCGCGTAATCAATCCGTACGTCTCCTGAACACATTCGAGAACCGACGCATCGTTGATCAATTGATAGTCTCTCTCTCTCTGTAAGTCGTACTAAAAAACGTCCACACAGGGTAGCCGTAAGTACGCAATCTAGCGTTACGTTGCATTTTGTCGGTAAATATTATCAACCAACAGTTACAGCATCACTATTATTATTTACTACTATTTCTTATACAGAATAAGCAAGTTCCTAGCGCCAGACTCCACAGCCGAAACCAGAGAAGGTTCTGTTGTTGGACGCTAGGGTCTGGAGCGAAATCGACATCCCATCTCACACCAAAAGTGTCCCACTGGGTTCACGTCAGAAATCTGGGCAGGTGACACTATTTGAGAAACCAAATTGTCCTGCTTCACGACAGAGTGAATTCTCATGCTGATACAATCACCATGTCCGAAGCGTTCTAAAATGAGTTTCTTCCGCAATTAGCGTTTTCTTAAGAGCAACAACACTACAACCTAATTATAAAAAAAAAACCACATATCATAAGACCACACTCTCTTCTTACTTCACTGTTGGCATTACACGTCACGGTAGGTAAGTACTTCGTGAATTCGCCAAACTCAAACCCTTTCATGGGATTGCCACATCATATAGCCTGATCCATCACTCCAAATAATTTATTTCCTGTCATCCACTGTCTACCGGCTTCGCTCTTCACAGCACCTCAAGCGTCGCTTAGCGATGACTACAGAAATGTTTGGCGTATGAGGCGCTGCTCGATCGTTGTATCCTACTCATTTTAACTGCCTTCAATCGGTAAGTGTGCTGCCTGCATCACTTCAAATCATTTTACTGCTACCATCCGCAGAGCTCGTCTGTCCTTGTACCTCAGTCCACGTGGTCTGCCTGGTCATCGTCAAGAGATCCTCAGATTATCTGACTGCCAGTATGTGCTAGTTCACTTAGCGTTACCCAGGCAGCGCGTGTAGTGTAATACTACGAGCGCGAAGTAGCTTTACACCCCAAAATAACTATGGGCACAAGATAAGTATGGTCACTGACTACAGGTCCATCAAAAAACTAAAGAATGGCTTACCACAAGGATCAATGCTCGTACCACTGCTGTTTAGCCTCTATATTTCAGACCTGCCGGAAACACAATCAAGGAAGTTCGGGTATGCTGACGATTGGGCCCTCGCTACATGTAGCACAATTGAAGTATCGGAGGACATCCTAACGAAAGACCTGAAGATAATGGGAGAATATTTCAGTAAGTAGAGACTTCATCCAAATGCTTCCAAAACAGAGGTTAGTTGCTTCCATCGCAACAACAAACTCGCTGGAAAGGAACTCAACATTCGATTTGAAAACACCATTCTCAGGCACAATAAAACTCCGAAGTATTTGGGCATGACGTTGGACAGAATGCTATCTTTTAAAGAGCACCTGACAAAGACTGCCGAAAAATTAAAGACAAGAAACAACATCATCCAAAAGCTCTGTGGTACTACCTGGGGAGCAACGGTCTCCACTCTCCGCACATCTGCTTTAGCAGTTGTATTCTCGGCTGCCGAATACTGTGCTTCGATTTGGCTAAACAGCCCACATGTAAAAAAGGTAGATGTCCAGTTGCATAACACTCTAAGGATGATTTCTGGAGTAATTAAACCCACTCCAACGTAACGGCCCCCCATATTAAGCCACATCCCGCCGCCACACCTGCGACTTACTGACGCCCTTGTACGTGAATTCAAAAACATCATGGAAAATCGAAGCCTGCCAATCCACCAAGACATTGAGGTTGCAAATCCTAATAGGCTTCGATCTAGGAACCCGCCAACAAAAACAGCAAAGATCTGTGTACAAGAAGGTTTCAGTATCACAAATGCATGGTCTGAAAAATAGAACGCATGGCAAAATCATAACATGCCTTGCATCACACAAAAGCCACCTGGTTTTGACCTACCACGCAAAACGTGGTCCACTCTAAATAGGATTCGAACTCGTCATGGCAGATGTGCTTACTCCCTGTATAAATGGGGTGAAATACCATCCCCTCAGTGTGCCTGCGGAGAAAATCACACCATCAGCCACATTGTTGAAGAGTGCTCCAGAAGAGCCTATAATGTGAGCCCGACGACTTCCTGCTTGCCACTCCAGATTCGATAGATTATATTAATAGACTTGATGTATGTTTGTGATCCTTAAACTTTGTTATTGTACTGATGTTTGTTTCCCATTATTAATGTTTGTTATATTAGTGATTTCTTTCTTATGTCTCTGCATTGCCACACGATAAATAAAATGAATCCACTTCACAATAAAATCACCAACAGTCGACTTGGGTGGTTTTACAAGGTTGAAAAGTCCCTGGTGGATTTCTTGCTCAGGTGACATCCAGTGAATAGTCTACGTACACTAATAAGCCGAAACATTATGACCACTGCCCACCGCGACGTTGGACGCCACCTGGTAGCGTTGCGGGCAAGTGACGCAGTAACAAAAGTATGTAAGCGGAGCAGACACGGACGGGCTATCACGCTAGCGAAAATATCGAAAATTGTGGCTGCAAATGAGGAATCCATTGACATAAGCGACCCAACGGATTCCGTAGGATTCGTATCAGCCGAATTTCGTCGCCGAGACATCAAGGCGAGTTCATTACAGTGCTCCTCAAACCACTATAGTACGAAACTTCCTGGCAGATTAAAACTGTGTGCGGGACGAAGACTCGAACTCGGGATCTTTGCCTTTCGCAGGCAAGTGCTCTACCAAGCTACCCAAGCACGTCTGACTCCCCGTCCTCACAGCTTCACTTCCGCTAGTACCTGTACTATAGTACGGTTCTGGCTCTGAGACACGGACAGTTATATTGCTGCCGTCAGGGAAGACATCGAGCATGAATGGACGTCAATGGTTCGCAGCTGTCAGCATGTTTTCCATTACTACCACAGGATCCATGCACTCGCAGGAGAATGTCTTCCATAAGTCGTCGCCATTCACAACGATAGCAGTAAATGTGGAGACGACCATCGACTTAGTGTAGCCAAAATGTGATTCACTCGAAGATCAAATCTCGATGGAACCCCGCCCACCGCAATCGCACCCGACGACGCCCTCGGGCCGACCAGGTAGACCAAGTCTGCCCCAGAGCCCCACGCTCAACAACGCACGATGGTCCCCCGCCCACTGTAATCGTAACTGACGATGTCGTCGGGCCAACATGTGAACAGGTAGAGATGGTCTGCTGCAGAGCTCCACGTTCAACAACGTACGATGCTCCGAAACACTTCTGCTAACACCCGGGTTTTACTCTTTCGGCAGAGATGCCACAGATCACCATCTATCCTACCTGCAGAGCAGACAAGCCTCCGAACCCCACGTTCTGTGAAGAGTTGTTCCTTCTACCTCTTTCCGTAGATGCTCACAACAGTAGCACGTGAACATTCGACCAGCATCGCCGTTTTCGAGATATTCGTCGGGCGTCATCACCGCATAGACAAGTCAGCGAGCCGTTATTTACGTGTATTACATGACCCATTCATAGATACCTAATACCACATACCTCCGCGAAACTACCAACAAACTATCGGGTCCCTGATTCCCAGAGTCGGCGGTGTAATTCGTGCCAAAGACCGACAAACAAGCTATTAATCAGCTGGTCATAATGTTTCGTCTCATCAGTGTACGTAGGCACTGAGCTCTCCTGACGCACCAGTTCTGTTTTTAATGCTTGTCTGCTGACAAAGCAATACTCCCCCACCTCCATGTCAACTGATGCTTCCACCTCTCGTGACATCTGGTGGTGAATTCCGCATACCATACGGTTGTCCGAAGGGTTTTAATCAGGTGATGCATGCACCACTTCGTTCGTTCGTGTCACTTACGCAGCCGATGTACGACATGTTTAGTTGGTATTTATTAGGTTTGGTGGTGACAGCGTGATTTAGCGTTGAGATCTTCTCTACTTGGTTTCTTGGTTCCTAATTCCTCGATACCCTTTCATGCAGCAATAAATATATCTTGGCTCACTTGGCCAGTGGCTGATTGTATGAACACTCGCTTAGACACCTGTCTGCGAAGGGTTATAAACTACTACTTCTTTTGTTCCAAGCAGAGTGACAAAGTAACGCGGACTTTTGTGCTCCTAAGTACTCAGTAGTATAAGTATTCAAACATAGATTTCTTTTCAGGACAAATTAAGATTATGTGTTTCATATTCTTTTCGCATCCTCCTTCATAGGAAGCATCAATCAGACCCTTCAGCGTAGTTTCTTTTTAGAACGATCCTAATCAATCTCCCTACGTGAAAATTTTGTGTGCTCAGTGCTCCGCAGTTTATATTTGTTAAAAAGGTATCATGCTGTACACCATGAACTGTAAGTAAAATCTTTAATTGCCAGACCGTTATTCGGGTGTAAATCCAATCGTCAGTGGCATCTGATAAAAAGGACAAACAAACAAATGTACACATATCGATATCTACAACACAGTAATATTTTGAGTACATAACAGTACATTCGTAAGGTTACTTACATATGATGCACGTCATATGAAATGATTTATGTGTCAATGGTAAGATCTCTAAGATGTCAGAACTGATGTGGATCTAAAAAACACGGAACCCCGTGGATATTTAAAATTTAGTGCTAACAATGTCTGTGTGATTCCGATAATATGATCATCTGTCCCATCTCTGTAGTAGATCTACATAAGTAGTCGTGCGTTAAAGCTGCGAAGCTGTTTGTCGTATTAGACACTATTGTCACGGAATAAAAAGATGGAACTTGTGGCCAGAGCGAAGAGTCTAAACGTATCAGATGCCACTGACGACAGGCTCTATGTCCGAAAAGTGATCTGGAAATTAAGTGATTTACGCGCTGCTCCCAGAGCACAGCAAACGTGTACAACAAATTGCCGAAGATATTTCACAAGTGCTGTGCTTTTATAAAATTTTCTTAAAACTGTTTGGTATGCCAGTGAGCAGTCACGAGCGAGGGCTGCATTTATCCACAATGTTTCCCTTAGCTATTAGTGTTTCTTCTGCGTTCTTCGCCACTCCTCGTGCGCAACGTCTCTTTCAGCCACCGCATGAAATCAGTGGTCCAGTGTGGCGGAAGCTGCACCTCGCTAAACCAGTTGATCAGCCTGTTCGTTGCTGCTAATGCCGCTGTGACCTTTGACCACATTAATATTTCTTTCTGTTGGTTTTGGAGTCTACAGGCATGTCGCAATATTTCATAGATGATGCATTTGTAGTATTGCCATGTTAAATCGATTTTATGGTTTTTACACTACTGCCCATTAAAATTGCTACACCAAGAAGATGACGTGCTACAGACGCGAAATTTAACCGACAGGAAGAAGATGCTGTGATACGCAAATGATTAGCTTTTCAGAGCATTCACACAAGGTTGGCACCGGTGGCGACACCTACAACGTGCTGACATGAGGAAAGCTTAGAACCGACTTCTCATACACAACCAACAGCTGACCGGCGTTGCCTGGTGAAACTTTGTTGTGATGCCTCGTGTAAGGAGGACAAATGCGTACCATCAGGTTTCCGACTTTGATAAAGGTCAAATTGTAGCTTATCGCGATTGCGGTTTATCGTATCGCGACATTGCTGCTCGCGTTGGTCGAGGTCCAATGACTGTTAGCAGAATATGGAATCGGTGGGTTCACAGGGTAATACGGAACGCCGTGCTGGATCCCAACGGCCTCGTATCACTAACAGTCGAGATGACAGGCATCTTATCCGCATGGCTGTAACGGGTCGTGCAGCCACGTCTCGGTACCTGAGTCAACAGATGGGAACGTTTCCAAGACAACAACCATCTGCACGAACAGTTCGACGACGTTTGCAGCAGCAGGGACTATCAGCTCGGGGACCATGGCTGCGGTTACCCTTGAGGCTACATCACAGATAGGAGCGCCTGCGATGGTGTACTCAACGACGAACCTGGGTGAACGAATAGCAAAACGTCATTTTTCGGATGGATTCATGTTCTCTTTACAGCATCATGATGGTCGCATCCGTGTTCGGCGACATCGCGGTGAACGCACATTGGAAGCGTGTATTCGTCATGGCCATACTGGCGTATCACCCGGCGTGATGGTATGGGGTGCCATTGGTTACACGTCTCGGTCACCTCTTGTTCGCATTGACGGCACTTTGAACAGCGGACGCTACATTTCAGATGTGTTACGACCTGTGGCTGTGCCCTTCATTCGATCCCTGCGAAACCCTACATTTCAACAGGATAATGCACGGCCGCATGTTGCAGGTCCTGTACGAGCCTTTCTGCATACAGAAAATGTTCGACTGCTGCCCTGGCCAGCACAATCTCCAGATCTCTCACCAACTGAAAACGTCTGGTCAATGGTGTCCGAGCAACTGGCTCGTCACAATACGCCAGTCACTACTCTTGATAAACTGTGGTATCGTGTTGAAGCTTCATGGGCAGCTGTACCTGTACATGCCATCCAAGCTCTGTTTGCCTGAATGCCCAGGCGTATCAAGGCCGTTATTACAGCCAGAGGTGGTGGTTCTGGGTACTGATTTTTCAGGATCTATGCACCCATATTGCGCGAAAATGTAATCACGTGTCAGTTCTAGTATAATATATTTGTCCAATGAATACCCGTTTATCATCTGCATTTCTTCTTGGTGTAGCAGTTTTAATGGCCAGTAGTGTACTTCCGCACTGGAGTCCGTTAAAACAATATTTTAGTGCTGTCAGTACTTCTGCAATGGCTACTACCTCTGATTTCATAACAATATATCCACATGCAGCTTATAGCAGCCTCAAACATCACGCTTTCCTGAATGTCTATTGGCGCTTTGTAATTACTCGTTTAAACAATCGACGTAATCTTTAGAAAGTGCTGACTAAAAGGAAGCAAGGTTTTTCTCATTAATAAGGAGCTATCTGCCGGGGCAAATAAGTGGATATCTCTTTTTAGACTTTGAATCCAGTTATTTTTCTGTGACAAGTTCCATAACAATTGATGAGGTACTGGCAGAAGCAGACCTGTGAGGGTGTGTCTTTAGGCATAAAGGAATAGCTCAGTCGGTAAATCGTTTGCCCGAGTAGGGTAGAGATTCCAGGTTCGATTCTCACTTGAAATCAGAGCAGAATGAAAATACATTCACTTTTAATAACGTTGGTTGGACTAAATTATTTGAAATTTTAAAGGTAGAAGACTTAAAATACAAGAAGTGAAAGGTTATTTAAGTGTTTTCTCGGAGCACTTTGAATGTAGCCTTGCATGGAAGTGAAACATGGAAGTTAGGTCGTTTAGACAAGAAGAGAAAAGAAGCGTTTGAAGTTGAGTGCTAAAGATGAACGCTGAAAATTAGATAAAGAGATCGAATAAAAAATGAGAAGGTGCTGAATCGAACTGCGGAGAAAAGAAATTTGGGGTAGAATTTGACTAAAAGAAGAGAGCGGTTGATAGGATATATCCTGAAGTATCACGGAATTGTCACTTAGGTAAAGGAAGAAAGTACGAGGCGTAAAAATTGTAGGGGGATGACAGCTCAGCAGATGGGGGCTGTGTTGAGGTCTCGACCTTCATACCCTTGCCCACGGAAGCTGTCGATGCAGACCTGGACCACGAATGGTACTTGTGAGGTGGAGGGACGTTTGAGGTCAGGCTAGAGGCGGAAACAGAATTGGTTCATGTGCCGACGCTCTAAATCTCTTGGGGTATCAACCATTGTAAAGTGCTGCTCATAAGTGGCCACAATTGTAGCCAGCATCCATGAGGGTTTTGCCTTATAGGAATGTGCTGAAAACAACTGAACCAGTAAGCTATCATTCAGTATCTCAAGTCTGGGGTTTTATGTGTTGAGGTGCTAGGAGATGGAGGAGGGTACATGGCTGTTGGCTACAAAGGAGTTCTGCTGGGCTGCAGTCATGGACAGGGGTGGACCTGTAGGTTCTCAGGAACATTGTGAGTCGGGTTCTGATGGATGTAGACTGCGCCAGTTACGCAGAAATGAAGAGCCTCCTACAGCATACACATGAAATGTGTTCGGAGTGGCGATTACAGACGACCGTCAGTTGTATGATGGACTAACACCAACGAAAATTTGTGCCTAACCGGGACTCGAACCCGAATTTCCCGCTGATCGCGAGCGGTCGTCTTAAAAGCTTTGGCTATCCGTGAACGACTCAGAACACAACCCAAACTTCCATATGTCATCTTTCCTAAGTCACCACTGCACTCGTACACATTATGTAATTCCCATACAGAGGGAGGACATTTTAATTGAAAGTCGCTGCCTGCTATATGCGGATGAATACGATACTGTAGTGCCTGTATTCTTAAGAAGTACGATGCATTGTTCCTCCGGACATGCATGTACAGGTATAAGCGCCAAAATTATGCTGAGGGTATATCTTGGTGTGCTTTACAAAAAAGTCTAATTAAATGTAGTTGTATCACGTTCTTTATTTTTCTGTTTCTAAAATACAGAAATTCGTAGGTTTGATAATAGACGCATTTCTGTTTACATTGTCAGCTGACAGCACACGGCCTAGCTTGTGTATCACCGTCAACGACGCGGCGGTCAGAGAAAGGTAACGGACGAACCAGAACAATGTAAATATTGGACGTGTACAGCGACGCGGCGCGGCGGCTAGGTATTGCCGAAACAAGCAATGAAAACAGTCACTGGGTTGTCAAGAAAATGTAATTCGTTTTACATAAGGATTGAATTAAGTACAACCAGACGTTTTCTCTTTTACAACATTGCAATAACGAAGGTCGTGGTAGTAAAGAAAAGGTAACATCAAATTAAAATATGTTTCCATTAGTACAAAACCAAACAATTGCCATGTAATACGTTGTGCGTAAATTACAATCAACTGTTTCTTCAAAAATCAAATGGCTCCAAGCCTTATGGGACATAACATCTGAGGTCATCGGTCCCCCTAGACTTAGAACTACTTAAACCTAACTAACCTATGGACATCAGACATCCATGCCCGAGGCAGGATTCGAACCTGCGACCGTAGCAGCAGCGCGGTTACAGACTGAAGCACCTAGAACCGCTCGGCCAACTGTTTCTTCTTTTTACAATAATACCATAACAAAAATTAAATTCATATTATTTTAAGTTTCTACAACAGTACCTTAAATGGAAATGAAACCCACACTACTTGGTTTCCTGTTACACCAATTCAACAATAAGAGTTAAAATTACCAACACTCGATTCAATTCATGCTTCATCACGGCCAACCCAGTTTCGTCGCACTCGTTCACACACACGCACATTTATCTTTATGGTATTGGCAGCACCGAAAATCCTCTGCGCAGTTCGTCCACATTATTTGTTTGCTGTGCATAAATGAGTTCCTTCATATGACCCCAAAAGTAAAAATCCAGTGCTTTAAATAAGGACTGTGCGCTGGCCATCGACGTGGACCAAAACCATCGCCCTAGAAATCGTCTCTTCAAAAATCTTCGTCCTCTGTGACCAATGTGCGGTGGAACACCATCGTGGGGAAACACACGTTATAACGTACGACTAACGGGACATTTTCTAATAAAGTTGGTAGCACTGTTTCCTCTTGAAAGGTTCGGTAATTGTTACCGGCCAATCGTACAGGTAAAACGATTGGCCCAATACTACTATCATCGATTTTCCCGCCCGTGCATTTACGGAAAAGCGGCGCTGAAAATGTGTTGCTACTACTTGGCGCGGTTTGTGTACCCTCCACGTCTGAGTGTTATGGAAACTGGTCATTCCGTCGAGAGTTAAACAAGTTTCATCTATTACGAGTATTTTGTATTCAAAATCATGCTGCGCAGTTTGTAACAAAAACCACTCTGAGAAATCTCATCGCGGAGGGAAATCTTGCTCTTCCAACGCTTGTACGCGTTGAATGTGCTGAGGCAGCAAACGTTCCTCTTTCAAAGTGCGGTGAACGACGGTGTGCGATACACCCACTTGGCAGGCGATCCTTCCAGTACTCTGAGTAGGATCTTCGTGGATGCGATCCAGAATTTGTTCCTCAGCTTCCAACGTACGTTGTAAGCGTTGTGAACCTCTGCCTTCTGCGGGCGGCAGTAAAGAGCCGGTATCTTTCAATCTATGCATATTAAATACGTGTTCGTAAGCTGTATTCTGTCGCGATTTACTTAGCAATAAAACGAAAGCATGTCAGAACAGACAATACGTTTCGCATACAGAATTAAAGGTAAGATAACTACTGTAGTTTGTTACGAATGAATCGCTACATACTCGAGTCAAACTAGAGAACTACTATGATACAAAACTTTGGTGAACAGCGAAAAATGTCGATAGTGCAGGAAGTCTTCGCTGTGGGAAGCAATAAATTCGTAAAGCTGCCCTAGCAAAACGTTTCGCCTCGCCATAAATTAAATGTATATCGCATAGAACAGTCATAGTAAATCACCCTTAAATACTAATTTTAAAAGGAGTTGCGATAACGTCTGCACAGATATATATGTGCGGATGCACAATTATGGGAATCGGCAAAAAGCGGCGAGCAATAAGTATGATGGGCAGACGCGCTACGAATATAGTGCTGGACAACAAGTTGGGAATGTGGCTCTCACGGTCGGCGTGCCAGAGATAAGTCCCTGCATTCGCACTATCCTCTGTGTCCTCGGTGGCTCAGATGGGTTGTCGTCACGGTAGCGCAGCGTGTTCGGTCAGAGAGATACCTGCCCTTTGTAATAGAGAACTAAGTTAGTGGATCCACGATGAATTTCAACAAGCGTCATTGGGCGTCCGCCCCTAACAAATAGAACGAACAATAATGAACAAAATGATATCAAAAAGAAAAAGAAAAAGATGGATAGAGCGTCTGCCATGCAAGCAGGAGGTCCCGGGTTCGAGTCCATATCGGAGCACACATTTTCAACTGTCCCCGTTGACTTATATCATCGCCTGCGTGCAGCTAGGAGTATTCATTTCCTTGTAACTAGATGACTGCCGACGATCGGCGTATTACAGTGACTCAACCACGCAGGCCGTTGTCGTCTACATGTTTGTGACTCACGTTCGCGATGTCAATACTCACAGCGGTAATGTCTACATGTTTTCCTTTCTTCGGAGACCACCGTAGGAAATCGACAAACATGTTTTTTTTTTATTGCAGCTTGTACCATTTACATCCTGTATGTCCGAAAGAACATTGTGTCATTCTTGCCATTCTTCTTAAAAACACGGGCACTACAGTGTCGGACTGTACATGGTAGACTAGCGGTGAGAGCTGCATCAAACTAGTCTTCGGCCTGATCACCAGAACAGTAACAAAACGTACTGTATATAACTATCATTACACAAACAAAAGACGACAGAGGCAGCCTACACTGAATTTGGCATAACCACAGCTAGTGAAGATAGTAAACACTCGTTTAAGATGATATCTGTTTGAACTTGACCAGTCCTACGACGAAGGTGTGATTTCTATGTGTTAGTTGATTGGAAGATTTTCTTGACCTTAGTTCACTGATATCACTACTCAATCTTTTGTGACACATGGCTACATACTTTGTATTTTGCTTGTAGTTGTTGTTCTTAGATGAAGTGCTATTAGAATACTGTGAGAACTGTTTTTTAAGTTTTTTTATAAATGTTGATGACATCGGCTCATCGGCTGCTTTGTACCAATTAGGACAACGGGGACAAGCCATGGTTTATAACGGTGAATTGGAACAAAAGACTGAGCAATGGTTTTGGAAAACTAACGTCAAGACGCGCTTCGCAACATCAAAAATATTGAAATCGCTCCTTCGGCACCGAACTGAGACCAAACGCGACAGGTTTCATAAACAGGAGCGTATGAAGTCGAATACAATGCTTGTGATCAATATTATATTGGCCAGACAGGCCGTTCGTGTGAAACATGTGTTAAAAATCAAATATAAAAAGTGGTTCAAATGGCTCTAAGCACTGTGGGACTTAACATCTGAGATCATCAGTGCCCTAGAACTTAGAACTACTAAAACCTAACTAACCTAAGGACATCACACACATCCATGCCCGAGGCAGGATTCGAACCTGCGGTCGTAGCAGCCGCGTGGTTCCGGACTGAAGCGCCTAGAACCGCTCGACCACGGCGGCCGGTGATGAAATACACTTCCAGACTAAGCCTGCCTTCGGTCTGCACATTGTTACAGATGGACATACGGCGTAGGATACTGGAGATAATATTAAAGCGTTGCCAGATTACGCCCAAAGGAATGTTGCTCTTGTCGGAGAAAATACGAATTTACAGTAAAAAGAGAAAATCTTCCTACTAATACTGTGTGAAAACTGAGTATTCAGTCACAATATTTTTTTCGTTATTCTCGACGAAATACTTTAAGATATGTGTCGCAAGTATGGAGGCTGGTACTGATTAACTATCTTGAATGGGTTCAGTGCGGAAGCCTGCGACCTGCAGAGCCGTCTCCACACGACCCTCTGTACGTGCGCGTCCACATAGCCCTCCCCCCCCCCCCCCCCCCCACCGCCACTCCACGCCCGGGAGGCAGCACCTCAGTCACGATGCAAACCATTTTCCTTTAGTAGTTATTTTCTTTATTATACGATAATGTTTTTTTATCTTTACCGACTTGATTAAAAAAAATGCACATTACATTAGATGGTTACCTCTTCATGGCTACTATGTGTTCTTATATATTCCTGACAGAGTTACTACCATTTTTGACGTTTATATTGTTAACCGCATTTCTCATGTAGTTATGTCGTACTTATTCCAAAATTTGTGTTTATTATCATGTTGTTAGTAGTAATTACACTTAGTTTTTTTGGAATTTTCACTGCTTGTACTTGCGCGCCCACTATCGGTCTCTACTGAACATGCTGCAAATTGATACAGGCAGCATGTGTGTCAGAATTCTCAGCCAGTGTGGTTACCATAGAAAAATGAGCCAATGCGGAGAGGATTTGGTGGTCTGTTGGGCTGAGATAGGTTCATGTATCTATGGTTTGGGTTCGATTCCAACTTCGGTCAGTGATTTTAGATAGGGAGAGACAGATTCCATTCTCTTATGGCTACACCAAGTGAAGAAGATATAATGGCATTGTGGTCTGAATTTCACTTGAAAAATGATATTCCTTCTCTACCAAGTAGACGTTAGGTTGAGCCACAATAAAGTCTGGAGTGGCGACATATAGAAACTCTATCACCAGTAACCTTTCTTATACTAGTTATTTATTTCTAGTAACGGAACAAACGCCATGTAGGATAACAGGACACTTATTCCATCTTTTAACTGAGCTTCTGTATGTCGATAAAATTGGGTCTGAACTGGGAATGCAACTCAGACCGTCCTTAACGCGGAATTTGTTCCCTTCGCGATAATACAGCTCGTCTACAATTTGTTGTTTGTTCAAAACTGCAGATTCCTCAATATCTCCACATATTGCGCGTGAATGGGTTCGAATCCTGGCCCGGCACTAAAGATTTCATTATGTATTATCAAGATCTACCATGAGAACACCTATCTGCTGGTGGATAATAGTTTCGATGTTTAATGTATTTTCATTCGTTGTCCACTTCAACGATATTTGACGTTTTTGACTCCCAATTAGACACAGAGCTATTTGCGAGATCACTGTAAGTTCAAGATGTTATTCTGAGCTGCTGGTGGAGAAAAATGTGGAAGCTGGCGTCTCTTTGTGTGTAGTCAACAACGATATGTGTGGAGCTCTATTCCCAGTCAGCACTGAACTCTTCGTCATATTATTTCTAGTTCAAACATGCTCACATGTCGCTGCTGGTGCAACAAACCCATATTTAACGTTCGTTTTCTCTAGAATATAACAGCGATAGGTGCCGGGTTGGAGTCCTGGGAAGGAAAAAATTAATGTTTCGCCTCGTCATTTCAGTTAAAACATCTAGCTACTGCCAAGAAAATGCGATATGTCACAGTTGATTGTGCTTCGATATCTATCTTATTAGGTTCTGGGTTCGAATCCCTGTCCAACACAAAGGTTTACCTCACAGCATTTCAAGTAAGTTACTTGTTAAGAAACAATATTAAACATCTCTTGTAGTTCATTAACGGGGACAATAGGTGCTGGGTAGGAATTCGCGCCCGTTAAAAATGTTTGCGTTATGTAATTTAAAGTTGGTATTTGCTAATTGATACTGTCTAAAATCGAGGTATATCACTCTCTGTATGCCTAATCAGGAATGACTGTTAGTTTCCGTCAGTCACTAAATCTTTGCTTAGTCTGCATGACCTGGGTTTGAATCCATATGCAGAGCGAGACGGTTCGTCGTGTCATTTGAAGTTCATACATATTCTCAACTAGCTGCTCGTGAATAACTTAAATTTTTAATGTCATTTTGTGTTTAATAATAAGTACGGTATGTTACTTTGAAGAGGAAATCATGAATACGACGATCTTACTACGTGCATTACCTATCTGCCATAACAATCAGAGTGGTAACATTTCAGGTATGTAATTTATTGTAATAAATGTGAGCTTACAATCCTTAAGGACAGTCTTATCTGTGATAAGGTGTTCCCTGATATTTGTAGTACCTTGGTATTACTTTACATCTTGAGTTATTGCGATACAGAGCAGTGTTTTCTAGTGGTGACTTGTTGGAACCATTTTCAATAGTCAAACGACTGTACCAAGGAGCGATTAGAGGACCTGCTAGACAGCTGCGTTATGTGGGTTGCATACGAATCCGGCGAATTGCAATTCAGGTTGTTCGGAAACTTTTGAGCACGACTGTTCGTTTTAATAATTTCGACGGCGTTAATTAGCTGGTCACATATTCCATAGCTCTTTTTAACGATTTTTTGTATCGACATAATGTGGAACGAGCCAGTTTACAGGATACGTAAACATGATTAGGGTTACCATGAATGAACACATTTTTTTAGTCCTACTGACGCAACTACACACCAAAACTTTCTTTTACTGGCTACCAGTTTTTTAAGTAGAATATCGCCAATGGAATAGAAGGATTTGTACAGCAGATATGATTTTAAGTTACATCTAAAACTTGCTTTGTTACCTGTCAGACATTTTATGTTATTGTGCAAACGAACAACAATTTTTCTTGCTGCATACTGAACTCCCTTCTGAACCACTGACAGTTTTAACAATGGGTAATGGAGGTCATTTTTCGCTCTGGTGTTGTAAGTATGGACATCCTTATTCTTCTTGACGTATTTCGTTTGAGAATATATGTATTGGACGGTCGAGTTAAAATTACTAACTCCTTGAAGAGGTACCTACATGACGCCCGTGGGTGGACACCACGTATTGTTCTTACTGCTCCGTGTTGCAATCAATTCTTTCTTTCTAATTCATGAGTTACCCCAGAAAATTGATCCATACGACATTACTGAGATTCAAAATATGCCAGGAGGTTGATTCGTTTGCTTCCAAGATTAGCAATTGTATGAAGCGCAAGAGTAGATGAATTGTTTCACAAACCAGTAATAGTCTTCTTCCAGTTAAATTTTTCCAGAAATTTGGAGCTCTTTATCCCGTTTACTTACTCCTCCTTACATGCTGTATCAACTTTTGGTATCACTCCAATTGTTTTACAGAAGTTTGCACGTACTGACAGAAACAATTACTCCAGATAATCGATTAAATCTACATGGGATATTATTAAACGGAAGACAGGGCAGCAAGTCAGTGTATACGACACCATACCAATTAAATTAAACGACAACGATTCGACTGATATTTCTCAAGTTGCTTTTAACAAAGACTTTCTAAACGTAGCAGCAAAAATAGGAGTAAATGGTTCAGTTGGAGAGGCAAGAGAATATTTTAAAAATGGCATTCCATTAAACTATAAGCAACAACAACTAGCACCAACATCCTTCATTAAAATTGATAGATTTATAGAAATTCTAAAAAAACAAAATCTCATGCGGTCTTGATGGAATTTTAAACAGAATTATGAAAAGTTGTTCCAGCTTAATAAGTAATGTCCATCTACATCTACATAGATACTCCGCACATCAGTGTGTGGCGCTTGGCGTAGGATACCATGTACTACTACATCTACTTATCTGTTCCACTCGTAAACAGAGGGAGGGAAAAACGACAGTATGTATGCCTCTGTAAGAGAACTAATCTCTCTGGTCTTATCTTCTTAGTCCTTACGCGCAGTGTATGTTGACGGCAGTAGAATCGTTTTAAAATCCGCCTCAAATGTCAGTTATCTGCATTTCCTCAATAGTGCTCCTCGAAAAGAACGTCGCCGTCACTACATTGATTCCCATTTGAGTTCCCGAAGCATCTCCGTAATATTCGCGTGTTCTTCGAACCTACCGGTAACAAATCTAGCAGCCCATCTCTGGACTGCTTCGATCTCTTCCTTTAATTCGACCTGATGCGGATCCCAGACACTCGAACAATACTCCACAACAGGTCGCACTAATACCCTGTATGCGGTCTCCTTTACAGATGAATCACAGTTTACTAAAATTCTCACAATAAACCAAAGTAGACAATTCGCCTTCCCTACTACAGTCCTTACATCCTTAGTAATGTACGCCGTGCAACACTGGCAGGGAATTTTTCCAGACATGCATTTGTTAAGCCTGTTCATAAAGAAGGTGGTAAGCAGATTTGAACAGTTATCGTCATATTTCACACTTAGGTGGAAACAATTTGAGCCGTGCCGGCTCGTTCGTATTTGAGTTCTTCGCCGCGTCGTCTCGAGTTGGCAGCTTCACGTTGAGCTTCTCAGGCTTTAGAAGTATTCATTTGTTTCCTCAAGAGCCTCCTAGTAGCGCCTGGCTACTTAACTAAACGGCCACTGCGCCAATTTAATCTAAAATTTGGAACTGTTTCTCTATTAGTAATTTAAATTTGGCATGTACTTTAGAGAAAAGAGAACCACTTGTATGAACCTCAAGAGCTCAGATGGAAACCCAGTTCTAAGCATAGAAGGGAAAGGAGTAAGGTGGAAGGAGCATATAGAGGGTCTATACAAGGGCAATGTACTTGAGGACAATATTATGGAAATGGAATAGAATGTAGATGACGACGAAATGGGAGATACGATACTGTGTGAAGAGTTTGACAAAGCACTAAAAGACCTGATTCGAAACCAGGCCCTGGGAGTAGACAACATTCCATTAGACTACTGACGGCGTTGGGAGAGCCAGTCCTGACAAAACTCTACCATCCGGGGAGCAAGATGTATGAGACAGGCGAAATACCCTCAAACTTCAAGAAGAATATAATAATTCCAATCCCAAAGAAAGCAGGTGTTGACAGATGTAGAAATTACCGAACTATCAGTTTGATAAGTCACAGCTGCAAAATACTAACATGAATTCTTTACAGATGAATGGAAAAACTAGTAGAAGCCGACCTCGGGGAAGATCAGTTTGGATTCCGTAGAACTATTCGAACACGTGAGGCAATACTGACCTTACGACCTATCTTAGAAGAAAGATTAAGGAAAGGCAAACCTACGTTTCTAGCATTTGTAGACTTAGAGAAAGCTTTTGAAAATGTTTATTGGAATACTCTCTTTCAAATTCTAAAGGTGGCAGGGGTAAAATACAGGGAGCGAAAGGCTATTTACAATTTGTACAGAAACCAGATGGCAGTTATAAGAGTCGAGGGACATGAAAGGGAAGCAGTGGTTGGGAAGGGAGTAAGACAGGGTTGTAGCCTCTCCCCGATGTTATTCAATCTGTATATTGAGCAAGCAGTAAAGGCAACAAAAGAAAAATTCGGAGTAGGTATTAAAATCCATGGAAAAGGAATAAAAACTTTGAGGTTCGCCGATGACATTGTAATTCTGTCAGAGGCAGCAAAGCACTTGGAAGAACAGTTGAACGGAATGGACAGAGTCTTGAAAGGAGGATATAAGATGAACATGAAAAAAAGCAAAACGAGGATAATGTAATGTAGTCGAATTAAATCGGGCGATGCTGAGGGAATTAGATTAAGAAATGAGACACTTAAAGTAGTACAGGAGTTTTGCTATTTAGGGAGCAAAATAACTAATGATGGACGAAGTAGAGAAGATATAAAATGTAGATTGGCAATGGCAAGGAAAGCATTTCTGAAGAAGAGAAATTTGTTAACATCGAGTATAGGTTTAAGTGTCAGGAAGTCGTTTCTGAAAGTATTTGTATGGAGTGTAGCCATGTATGGAAGTGAAACATGGACGATAAATAGTTTGGACAAGAAGAGAATAGAAGCTTTCGAAATGTGGTGCTACAGAAGAATGCTGACGATTAGATGAGTAGATCACATAACTATTGAGGAGGTATTGAATAGAATTGGGGAGAAGAGGAGTTTGTGGCACAACTTGACAAGAAGAGGGGACTGGATGGTAGGACATGTTCTGAGGCATCAACGGATCACAAATTTATAATTCGAGGGCAGCGTGGAGGGTAAAAATCGTAGAGGGAGACCAAGAGATGAATACACTAAGCAGATTCAGAAGGATGTAGGCTGCAGTACGTACTGGGAGATCAAGCAGATTGCACAGGACAGAGTAGCGTGGAGAGCTGGATCAAACTATAGTTCAATTCTTTTATCTTGGCGGCTCGCGCGTGCCCGCCCAGACGCGGGAGATTGCTGCATTGCCAGTTGCACACGACGCACGCGCCAATAGAAGCAGCGCCATAGTATAGCATGGTTTGCAAGCTTACGTGAAGGGGGGGGGGGGGGGGGGCGCAGTTCATGAAGTAAAGCCACCACGGCCGCATTAACCCTTTCGCTGCTACAAAGACGTGTTCCCTGCATTCCGCGCTGTGCGCGATTTTGTCACTGCACTGCTCGCCTGTGCAGACACATCGTGTTCCGACTTCTTTGACACTCTTATCAATCGTTTCCACAAAAACTATTTGGCCCAAAAATTTGATTTTTACATATCTTCTTGACTGATACCTTCCCCCATAAATGACTTAATTTTGTTTCGATGTTCAACGCAGTTTAAGTATCACATAAGTGTCGTATGTAATATTGAGAAATATTCCGTCTTTCGCGACTGTAACAAAAGTTTTATTTACACTGAGCACGTTTGGCTTTACTTTAAAGCACTTCAATCAATCAAAAGGAAGTAGACAAAATACTTTAAACATAACTGTGGACTTACAAAAACATTAGGACTTGAATATACCGTCTATCAGTGAAGTACTCTGAGCTATGTCAAATATAATTTTTGTGTGTGGCACACACAAACGTAATTTATTTGCTAAAACACTGATCTGCCAACACAAACGTTGAATATTGTGTTACCGCAGCACAAAACTACGAAAGGTGACTTGGCAATGGAGGAGACAAAATACTGTCCACTGAAGATGCTTCAAAAGAGATAAACGCGTCTGGTCTAAATAAGTCCCGTACTACAGTTGCAGAAAAGGAATATATTTCAGTACCATTGGTAAAACTGCGACTGTGGAACAAAAACGAGAAAGAGAACGTGAGTACCATTGTGTATGTGCCATACCTTTCCTTGATTGAAGTGCTTTAAAATAAAGCCAAATACTTTTATTACAGTCGCGAAAGACGGAATATTTCTCAATATTACATACGACACCTATGTGGTACTTAAATTAAATGAGATATTGTTATACAGTAAATTTTATATGAAATTTAGGTATCTTGTCCACATTTCATTCTCAACATTGTGGCAACTAAAATCGACCATACGGAAAGTATACAGTATGGACTTCTGCCTCTGCAAACTCTTCAAAATTTCGTGCAATGGTTTACTACATTTAATGCTGCATAATAACTGCGTTGAACATCGAAACAAAATCAAGTCATTTATGGGGGGAAGGTATCAGTCAAGAAGACGTGTAAAAATCAATTTTTTGGGCCAAATAGTTTTTGTGAAATCGAATGATAAGTGTGTCAAAGCAGTGGGAACACCATGTGTCTGCACAGGCGAGCAGTATAGTGATGACAAAATCGCGCACAGCGCGGAATGCAGGGAGCACGTGTCTGCAGCAGCGAAAGGGTTAATGAAGAGACAAACCACTAGAAATTTCAAAAAATTGCATTCAAACGAATATAATTCGTGAAGTAAGGCACTTCGATATTGTTTTTAAATAATGAAAATATTAAGCACCGCTTTCGTGTAGCAGCCCAACAATTTTACGCTAACGCACCTCGTCTGACTACATAACGCCATGAGGACTATAACACGTCACGCAAAATTCTGACAAACACTGTTGGAATGACTATGAATTACTCACGCTTTGTCGAAGTACAATAGGAAATAAACAATTACCGCTGTTCTTTATTGCGAAAAAGCGGTTCGTCAGAGTGATACAAACACCTTTCCTTGCTATCGCCTGAATTAGGAGTCTTATTGCTTGTTTGGTTTAATTAATTAATAGAATATGAAGCAACTGGCATAAAGAATGCTTTTTCCAAACTTTCTATAAAAGAATGTCTGCTATCAAGACATTGCTTTTGTTCTATTACTTTATTTATGGCTGAATGTTTCTAAAACTGAAGACACTCGTGCATGCTCTGCACTGCAGTTGAGATGTGGCAACGTCGTTCTCTGTTCATTGGCTGACTGTGTTTTGTGACGTCAGATGTGCAGAACGAACCTAAACTCGGCCGCCAACATAAATGACGCGCACTTTAGTCTCAGGACTGAAGACCACAACAACAACAACAACAACAATGTACTGAGGCTTTAGATGTATTCACTTGTTTCCGTAAGTGGCTATTAACAGAGCCTGGTATCTTAACTGTACGGCCACTGCACTGATTTAATGTAGTTATTGAACCTGTTGCTCTGTTTGCAATTTAAGTGTGGCATGCCCTGAGCCTCTATGAGGTTTTACTTGTTTCTGATCTCGTTTAACTCAGTTAGTCAACCCCTGGGTCGAATTTAATTTAAAACTTGTGCTGCCATTTTGTTTAAAATATAAATATGTTCATGTCCTCGGTATCCAAAAGTATTTCTTGCTTCAATTTCATTTTGCTGTAATTTTCTATTGAACCGATCGACTCCCATGCCGACTGCAGCTCAAAAGCTTAACCTTCCTTTTCAGTTTTAATTGGCCACTGTGCCGACCCTTTGAAGTCTTGCCATTTAAAGTCTATTGTCGACCTTTGGTCAAGAGGTTAGCGTTTCTCTACCTGTTCCTTTATAAAAAATAGTTGGTTAAAAATTTATGATCTTGAAATTACACTGACTCCGCCATTTGGGCGAGTTTAATTTTAAATCCAAATCTGCTTTTAGGGTAAACGTTTGGCGGCTCATGATGCCGTATCTTTTTTTAAAAGTAGTGCGTTGCTGTTACTTTTTAAACGATCTTTGTATTTTTCTAGTCAGTCAGTGATCGTGTCGCAACAAGCTTAAATCTCAATCGATCATTTACCTTTCAAACGATCTTTCTATTTGTATTTTTCTAGTCAGTCGGCGATCGTGTCGAATTTAAGATTAAATCTCGATCGATCATTTAGTTGTAATTTATTAGAAAGCTGTCGTGTTTCTCTAAATACTATTACTTAAAACTTATAGCTGACTTTGGTTTTTGTATTTCTCTGTTATTTTGTTCCAGTTTCTTTTAGAGAAGAAGCCCAAGCGTTCGAAAAATTCAATATTTAAAACGGTCCTAGTTACGATAACTTTGAGACCGGAATTACCAGTTCTAGACACCTGAATGGCCTTAAACCGATCACTGTAAGCTGTAGAGATTATCTTATGGCAAAAAATTTGAGTAACATTTGCAGAGAGTCTGCGCCTCTTTTTTATTCTTAATATCGGATCTTAATTGAGAGTTCTCACTTGTTCAGTTCCTCTTTGGGATTTGTTATATATCTATATTGTGTGTTACAGCTAGTAAAATTTTGTCCTCTGGTGAATGATGTCTAACTGAATGAGCGCCTCTTCTATTTCCATGGGTTGTTATCCCGACTTATGGCAGCATGGCTAGATGTGCCATTCCACAGTTTACTTGGCACATTACAGTTTGGATTCCAGAAGGATTGCTCGTCTGGGAATGCTGTACCTATATACACTCATCAAACTGTACAAGGATAAAATAACAAAATATCGCCAGTTGTTATTAGTACGTGACCCCTTTAATACGACCTTGCACAATCCATACCACAACTATCACCAGGACTGGGAATGGGATGGCGAATCATGGCTGGTAGTCATACTTTGATTTGCACATACTTAATTTATTAACATAAGATTCCTGCAGATCATTCCCCACAATCTTCAGTACAACGCAGAAATTTAATTAGTACAAGTTCTTACTGAAACAAGACAGTTATCAGAACCGGACAAGTACAACCACAAAATGCATTGAGAGGCACCCACATGCCTTGCTCATACTGTGGCATCAAGCAGTCAGGCCTGCAAGATGAGTGGTCTGCCAAGCGAGTGGATTCATTCTTATCTATCGAGTAACATGAACTCTAGTACTCACACTTAAGTTACAAGTTATCCTCCTATATGATTAATACGCAACGGAAACACGCATCTGACTATCAGTGATTTACAGAACTCTGACTGTTCACTACGCACTGGCAATACCACATTTTCTTTTCGTCTTTTATTTAACGGCTTTTATCAACACGTGGCCACCGCACTGAATATGAATGGCGTACACATTATAAATTCGGGACATCATGACAACATACAATTCGAAGGAAAAGTCCACCAATCTTTTTCTTTTCACTACCTTATTTATTCCGATAAATTCTCTAACCTTGTAAGTAGGCTGTTTAGGTTTTTTATTGGTAACGCCACCTCTGTGTGAAAATCACTGGCTGTGCTGTGTGCAGTCTGTGGCTGCTTTGCATTGTTGTAATACTCGCCATTGTAGTGTTGGGCAGCGGCAGCTGGATGTGAACAGCGCGTAGCGTTGCGCAGTTGGAGGTGAGCCGCCAGCAGTGGTGGATGTGGGGAGAGAGATGGCGGAGTTTTGAAATTTGTCATGAACTGCTATATTTATATATGATGATATCAAGGTAAATACATTGTTTGTTCTCTATTAATATCTTTCATTTTCTAACTATCCCTATCAGTAGTTAGTGCCTTCAGTACTTTGAATCTTTTATTTAGCTGGCAGTAGGGGCGTTCGCTGTATTGCAGTAGTTACTGTAACGAAGATTTTTGTGAGGTAAGTGATTTGTGGAAGGTATAGGTTAATGTTAGTCAGGGCCATTCTTTCGTATGGATTTTTTGAAAGTCAGATTGTGTTGCGCTAAAATTATTGTGTGTCAGGTTAAGGACAGTCTTGTATAATTGTTCAAAGGGGACGTTTCATATGTCGACCCTTAGCCGAGGATACCTCACTGGAATCTTCTGATTTTTTTTTTGTAGTTTGTGTAACTAGTGTAGATTTTGTTTATTGCTAGCGCGTAATTGTAGAGAAAATCTCCTTTGTAGTTGCAGTCTTTCATTGTTGTACAGTAAAACAGGTGTGGCATGCATGTAGATTTGCACCAAGTATTTCGCAGCTGCAATTAACTAAATATTATTTTCAGTGCTATGTTAATGTGTTCTCTTATTTTTGATCTTCAAATTGTGTTTTTCTGTGTTGTCGTGTGAAATACTGTGACAATAATGGCGTGTGAAAAACGTAATACTAGGCTCCAAAGTAAACTGAGAAATGACAGTGAAAATGAAAGCAGTGTGTTAGCGCCACCGAGTAATGAATTAACTGATGTTCAAAGTAGTAATTTGGTAATTGTGCATAGGGAAATGGAGCGGGCGGCAAACAATGGCGTGGAAAGTGAAACAATTAGTGAAGAGGGAAGCATTATCGATCGATCGGTCGGCAACAGCTCGCCTCAGGAATCCGAAATGACAGGACACAATTTTGTAAATACTGTAGAATCAGGTTTTGCGTCCTCACCGTTTTCTCAAATGAGTCAAGATACATTTTCCGTTTGTCAAAATGTGAATGTTGCCGGTGCAAATTCACTGCCGAAAAGCACTGAGGAACATGTTTCAGACACCAGTGCATTGTTATTACAATTAATGCAACAGATGGGACAAAAGCTTCAAAAGTTAGACACAATGGAACAACACCAGAGACAAACACAGCAACAGTTAGACACAATGGAACAAAATCAGAGACAAACACAGCAAAAGCTTCAAAAGTTAGACACCACACTTGAACAAACACGTGAAGATTTAACTACTGAGTTACATAAAATCGAATCGAAATGTCAAAAAGTCTGTAATGACGTAAAAACACAAATTTGTGAGCATTTTCAACCTATTTTTTGGCGGCATGAAAATGCATTACAGAATCACGAAGCAGCCATAAAAGATCTGCAAACTATTGTTCATGAAAATCATGAGACCTTGCAAGCTAAATTTGACTCAGTTGCATCTACCGATTCGGTTACGCAACTTGCAAAAACTCAGGAAAACTTGAAGGACACAGTAGATTCGATTTCAACACAAATGGACACTCTGAAACTAGGTTCAGAAAAACACACTGAGGAAATGTGTTCACTATCGGAGAAAGTAGCCGAAGTTTCGGATCAGGTCACTAACTTATCTACAAAGGTAGATGATGATCTGAATGACACAAGACCTGTAGCCATCACTGACACAGAAGTGTATGAACAAATTAAGAAACTCAAACCAAATCAGAATCAAATTAATACGCAACACCAAAGAGAAATCCGGGAAGTACAAGATCAGCTGACTCAGGTAATACAAGAATTACGTATTTCAGAGGCCACTCGCGCTCCAATACGGGAAGAGGGACTTAGAAATACGGAACAACCACAAAATAATAACACAGGACACTTCGGAAATTATGAAAGAAATTGGCAATGTGCACCGAATTTTGAGATTGAACCGCCGACACGACGTAACAATGACCGATATGCGACTCGCCGACATGATGATTTTGACTATAAGCTGTTCATTACTACACGTAAATTCAAAACATTTAAGAATTCTGGCAACGACATTCATCCACAAGCATGGCTCCATCAATTCTCTCATTGTTTTCCTCCCAACTGGTCGTTAGAACACAGATTAGAATTTATGTGTGGCTACTTGGAGAATGAACCAGCTTTAAGAATGCGATTGGTCATTCACGATTGCCGCAGTGAAGGAGAGTTTTACCATGCCTTCCTCTCAGCATATTGGTCTCAAGCCACACAAGACCGAGTAAAACATGGCATCATAATGATGAAACATTTCGAACAATCTGAATTTTCCAGTCTTATGAAATATTGTGAAGACATGTTGCATAAGAATCATTATCTTTCAAACCCATACAGCCCTTCAGAGCTCATCCGCATTTGCTTAATCAAATTACCTGAACATTTACGACATATTATTTTGGCAGGACGTTGCAAAGACGACATTGAAGCTTTTCAGGGACTGTTACAAGAATTAGAAATTGACACAGACAGTCGCGGGATGCGAAAACAGGAAAACAATCACTACAGGTCACATACGTCACAATTCCGTGATGACAGAAACAATAACTGGACACGACAAGGCTATTCTTACAACGCAAATTGTGACCAAACCAGACACCACCCATATGACAACCACTGGCAGAGTAATAATAGTTACAGAGAAAGATCGCATTTCCGTAGTAATGAATATGATAGAGATAACCACAGAAACAGACAATATGGGAACCAAAACAATTATTACCAGGGGAGACAGAATAACTTCAGACGCAACAGTTCAGTGCGGAGTTACGATTCAGGGAGAAATTCTCCACCACGTGACCGACAAGGAAGAAACTACGGAATCTACCGACATGACGACAGACGATATAATCATAACGACAGACGTCAACTTCATCAGAACTGGCGGGATTCTAACACGGCTGGGCCCTCTCGGCAAGGCGAGTTTGCAGAAGTTAGGTCTCCTAATCCCAATAACGATGCGCGCCAACAAAGAGACAGACAATGACTCGCACAGCAGGCAGCCGCGTGCGCCAGGTGGCTCAGAGGAAAATAACATAGACGCTAACCTTGAGAAAAATTCCAATATTCTTTACCGACGTATATCGCCTGACAATTGCATTCAAGTTCAAACTCTGAGTACTATGAAGAGTAATGGATTGCACCACACTTCACATGTAAAACCATTTATTGAGAGATAATCTGTTTTTTTAACTTAATTTTTGCTAAAAAATTTTTCACTTTACGTTACTAGTATGCTTTGTCAGACTTAAGAAACTGTTAACATGCAACAATGTTTGAAGTTAAATATCCAGTCTAGAACCTAGGGAACATTTTTAAACAGAAATTACGAATGCATTGTTATAGTGAACAGACGACACAGTGTTGTATTTGTACATTCTTGCTTGTTAATTGCACGTTTACGTAATGACTATAAGGCTCACATACTTAGAACATTTACCAGTACTGCTAATGAGATTTTAATGCAACATTTTGGTTTACTTGAAAATACATTCTGGATTTAAAGTACTTTCTGTGGAATTAATGATGACTTAGCATTTGGTTTCTTTGACAGCTACACGATTATATCACGACGCTACTAATGAGTGACAATTTACAATGTAGTTTTTGCGGTGTATCTGTTTTATATCCGCACAGTTTTTCTGAATTCTTCTGGAAAGCAAAACATGTTTTAGTAGTAAGCTACAATGTGAGAGCCTTTTTCGTAGCACAACAATACTTTACAGTATAGTACTTTCTTGATCACAGTAATGTACGTAATAACTATGATATCTATACACAAAGCATTTCACTTTCGTTTATGATGGGGTAAGTACATCGACTTCTGCAGAACTTAGCTTTCGGAGGACAATAACTACGACACTTCGACAGAGATTATCTTACAGCAAGACGCACATTTAGCGCTACAGGACACGTATTTGTGTGATTAATTTTGTACTTAAAACATTTATTTTTAAAGATTTTTGAATTACAAAGAAAGTTTTCCGTGATACATTTCATTCCATTGCTGTAATCTGTAACACCTGAGGGTATAATTACATTAATCCTCAGGGGGTACACTCTTACTTTGTGTACCATGTGTGTGGCAACCACAAGGAACCCTAGCTAATATGGTATTTGCTTATACAACTTTACACATCGGTACCATATTTCTCTAACACACAAATTACACAGCTATCTGATCATGTAACTGAGAGATAAACTTTTTTTATTACAACAGTGACAGATGTTTACGCAATTACACAGTTGAATAACTTCACACTTATGAAATTGTATTTTGTCTGTACTTTGTGAAATGCTCATATTTTTTCGGAACCATTGTGATACTATGAGAGCTTTGAATGATATATTTGGTAAGGGAGCATGATTTTAAAGTACGTTTGAGGTAGATGACACTATTGAAATGAGCAGAGAATTTTTTTTAGGTTTTGAAATTATTGGAGGAAGCTACGACGATTTTGAGAATTGACTGAGATGTTATGATATTATTACGACGACGATGTGTACTATGCTGTTGAGATATGTTTATGATCAATAAGATGATGCTACTGCATATGAGGAATAAGAAGTATGTTGGAAACCAAGAAGCATACTTTAAGAGATATGAAATGTGCGTAAATGCGTGACTGTATCACAATGCTGACGAATATTTTATTTGGACACTTATATTTATAGGATTTTCTTTCTACAGATTTGCAACGCTAATTCTTGACCTGTGAAATATTTTTATGTGAGACTGTCACTGTAGCAGAAACTGCTGTCGTACATATTTCCGTAAGAAAGTTAAGTGACCACCTGCACGTAATGCGTCGTGGGCACGCAGCTGTGTCAGACACCGGGAGAACAAGTCATTAGTGAGTGCCTCATCAGAAGCACAGGCCGAAAAAAAGAAAGGGGAGGCCATTGTCCTCGCTATTGACATTTCCTTGTTGAAAGCATACTGTGGAGCTCGTAATTTATGATATTTACTAAAATCCCTAATGAAATGATTAGAAACATTTTACATCTATTGTCTTTGTAGTTAAGAGATTGCTCATTTTGTTTAATATCTGGTTTCCAGCTGTGTTGCAGCATTGGTTTTATAAAATAAACTTAAATGCATCTGCTAATGTGAACACTTTCTGTCAACAGATTTATTAAATAATTATTTTCTGATCCACATTCTTCGAAAAAGGAGCTCTTGGAATGGAGAGAACAATAAGAAGGGGCTAATAACAGTAACTGCATCTATAATTTTCTTTTCAAATACTTGGTAATTTCTTTTGTAGAATAATTTGTGGTGCACCACTTTAATTACTTAGACATTAAGATGTGAATATACATTTCCCTTATCTGCATTGTTGTTTTTACTGTAATATTTTTTCTGCTTGAGCTATGTCATGTTTAGGTATAAGTTACTGCTGTTTGCCAGGCATAGTGTTGCTGAATTTGAATTTGTGTTACTCTGCTAAGCCAGATTTATTTTTCTTGTTTGCTGCGCATTGCCTCATATTAGTTGTAATGTGAATTGCTTGGTAATTTAGATTTACTGTAGCTTGCTTTGCGATTTTCCATTTTTTTTATTGCTGTTTATATTAATGGTTTTATGTGTTGCTGCATTGCCTCATCCCTTAGTTTAGCATCTGAGCTTAGTAGATTTAAGTTAGCTTAAGAGGGGGTAGACTACATAACAAACTGACTATGGACAATAGAAAAAAAAATGCATTGAGAAGTTATACGAAAAAAAAGGTACAGAAATCAGGTATAGATAGGACTTTTGGGAATAATGATGAACCAAAGGAGATCTCCATGCAAAATACTGCAGTAAAACAAACCGTGTCCTTTCCTTTTGTATTATTTTGCTATGTGTGTATGTACCTTTGTGTATTTGTCTTTTTCCTGTCTTTATGTGTTTAGCTAATTATATTTATGTAGTAGAATTTTTCAAATACTATGTTATTTACTTTGTAAAGATGTTTAGACATTATTTATCTGTTCTGTTTTGTTTTAATGCTCATGCGTAAAGTTGATGTTTCAAAAGTTATTCTGATCTTTTATGTATTTACTCATGTCATAATTCCACTGATGTATATGTTAGTTCGATTCTTTTGTAAAGCCTGTACTACAAATGTTATCTGTATTGTTATGTTTTTAATGATGTATTTTGTACCTTTGTTATTGTATTCTTATGTTATAAAATTGTAATTGTCACCAGTTCATGATATTATTAACTTGTTAGTTACATTTCACTGCACACGTTTCTGTTGGTCATAGTATATTGACAATATGTGAGAAGTAGGGACTGATAGTGTTTGCACGTGTGTTAATGATTCAGCAAGGGACTGGATAACAGCATTGCTGGTTCTAAGGTCAATTCCAAAAACTTTGTGAGTGCACAAGTGGTGGTTATGGACTTGCTATATTGTCCGCAAGACTCTTCGATGGTGATTGTGCACCTGCACAGTCGCAACAGATGGCTGCTGGCCCTCTCTACAAGGACTACAGTGGGTCTACACCTTTGATGATCCACCAATACCATAATCTCTACAAGGACTACAGTGAGTCTGCATCTTTGATGACCCACCAATACCATTATCTCTAGAAGGACTACAGTGGGTCTACACCTTTGCTGACTCACCAATACCATTATTTCTACAAGGACTGCAGTGGGTCTGCACCTCTGGTGGCCCACCATTACCGTAATCTCTACCAGGACTGCAGTGGGTCTGCTCTGTGATGACCTACCTACCAATACTCTTCAAAATTTCGACTGACTCTGCTGTGGGTTTGCTCTGTTGTGGCCCATTACCTGTCAGCATGTCAAGAGTCAGCACTGTCTTTCCGTTGGAAGGACAATGCTGCTTCATGAAGACTGCATGGAAATCCACTACTTCCGTGTGCATTTTCTTCTACTGCTCAGACTTTGAAAAAAACACTACTATTTTACCGTGATGAACGATCTGGACTGTCTTTATAGACTGTGAGAAAATTTGAGCTTTTGACCAACATAGTATCAATAAGTGTGTGCATTTGATTTCTTTGTTATTGTAATTATGAAAAAATTTTTCAAATCTGTATTGGCCACTGCCCAATCCAATTTGTAAAATTTTTTTGTGGGGACCATGGGGGCTATGTAAGTAGGCTGTTTAGGTTTTTTATTGGTAACGCCACCTCTGTGTGAAAATCACTGGCTGTGCTGTATGCAGTCTGTGGCTGCTTTGCATTGTTGTAATACTCGCCATTGCAGTGTTGGGCAGCGGCAGCTGGATGTGAACAGCGCGTAGCGTTGCGCAGTTGGAGGTGAGCCACCAGCAGTGGTGGATGTGGGGAGAGAGATGGCGGAGTTTTGAAATTTGTCATGAACTGCTATATTTATATATGATGATATCAAGGTAAATACATTGTTTGTTCTCTATTAATATCTTTCATTTGCTAACTATCCCTATCAGTAGTTAGTGCCTTCAGTACTTTGAATCTTTTATTTAGCTGGCAGTAGTGGCGCTCGCTGTATTGCAGTAGTTCCTGTAACGAAGATTTTTGTGAGGTAAGTGATTTGTGGAAGGTATAGGTTAATGTTAGTCAGGGCCATTCTTTCGTATGGATTTTTTGAAAGTCAGATTGTGTTGCGCTAAAATTATTGTGTGTCAGGTTAAGGACAGTCTTGTATAATTGTTTAAAGGGGACGTTTCAACCTAAACACACAAATTCTATAACCTACAACAATATCACATGAGAAATTCCGCCCAGTGGGCATGGCTTTACAGTGGTGTATCTCTATATTATGGTCTCGTAATTATTTAACGCTACAGTGCACTTTCTGGATAGGATGGTGGACCTTTTATTATACCTCACACTTCGACTCTCACAATCATCATCACGAAACTTTCCTCCAGACCGAGCGGTACCGAAGGAACAAGCATAACCCACTAATCTTATGAAACTACCTCGCTACTCTCCCATGCAAACCACACATACCCAAATTACATGACATACACCACACTACAACATGAAATACTACACAGAGAATAGTCACAACATTATCACTTTCAGCTTTCCCACTTCAATCGATATTTATCCCAGTTTCACACGACACTGCCCAACTTCGTAATTCTACTTTCCTACTATGAACTCTGGAGATATATGCACGTCTTCCTGTGCAATGCAAGCCAAGTGGCGTTGCTGGATAGACGGCCGACTCACCTTGCTTCTCTCTCAGAGTTTGACTCTAGCGTCACACGGAGTCATATCACGCAAAGTAATCTTAAGAACGTATTCATCACACACGCGAGTCCTCAACTGATACCATGGACGAGTACTTCTCTTTATCCTTTGTCTCATACACAGATTGAGACTCACACAGTACTCACCACGTGGAAGTACTCGTCTCTAATTTCAAGTCCTGCACACGCCATTTCTTAAATATTTCAACTTATGGTACACACGCTATTTCTTAAATATTTCAACTTATTGTACACACGCTAGTAATTCAGCTTAACTTAAGCACACGGAAGTATTTCAACTTATTGCTACACGTGGTTTCATTGTGACCGTTGGTCACTTCCGAAGACTACTACAATCCCTTTAATATTACCTGCCTGACATTTAATTCTCCCCCAAAAAGTTCCTGAAATAGAGAAATTATTATTTCAAACTACTCTTAAATATTCCACATGCATACCATGTCTCCACTCTTTCATCATTATGGACCACAACTAAAACAGGTCTTAACAGCACAAGATCCAGCGGCAGAGTGCTGAAACATGGCCGTTCTTGAGGTTCTCTCCCACCTCTGTCGAAGTGGGGGAGCACCTTTCTACCGCATTGGTCAGCCACATTTCAGGCGCTGAAAGCTCAGGCAAATTTCATCTCTTTGGTCCCACCAAAGGTGGCCAAAGGATCGACTCAAAGATGATCATATATTCACATTCACTATCTGCGGTAAGCAGACGACCATACATTCATTCATTTCACAGATCTCACCAAACTGGATGCAGGGATTTACTTTGTGGGAGTGCCCATGTGATCAATTAAATAAATAAATTGTCATTCTTTCCCACACTGGTATCCGGCTTCGCTGTATTAATTGAAATTGAGTTATTTTACAAAAAAAAATGTGTTCTTCTGACAAAAATAATGAAGTATGTTGTACCTATTTTCAATGTCGGGCGGTACTGTACCCTTTCAGCATATGAAATCAGTTAAGGAATAACTAGCAAACACAGTATTGCCGTGGCTTCGCCACACTTAACAAAAGCTTACAACTGACAGTACAGTTCCTATCAGAGTGGGCCAGCCACTTAATTGCATTTCATTACTGCACGGCCCAAACAACACTTAAAACTCACGTGGTTAACCACAGTTCACTAGAACGTGTGCTCCCTGCCGCCGTTGGATAAGCAGCTGAGCAGCAAGTCGTATACTCCTAGCTCACTCATTTGTTACATAGTTTAATTCTTAATTTCTTTGCGTGTTTTTGGTACTTGCATTGTTTAATTCATAAATTTCGAGCGTATTATAGTATTTGAGAGTTGTAGCATCGCGTTTTAGTACCTGAATAGTGTAAATTCGCGTAGTCGTTTGTCTACTGTTTTGTTTTGAACGGCCAGTGTCGGTTGGTCGCAGTCAGTGTGCTCCCTGCCGCCGTTGGATAAGCAGCTGAGCAGCAAGTCGTATACTCCTAGCTCACTCATTTGTTACATAGTTTAATTCTTAATTTCTTTGCGTGTTTTTGGTACTTGCATTGTTTAATTCATAAATTTCGGGCGTATTATAGTATTTGAGAGTGTAGCATCGTGTTTTAGTACCTGAATAGTGTAATTTCGCTTAGTCTCCTTCCGCCGCCGAGCAGTGTCAGCAGTGCGCAAGTAGCAGCATTACTGCATTTACTAGGCAATCTTGTATTTTAATAACCGTTTAAATTTTGTCGATTTGTTTGCGCTCTCTGTAGATTAGTTCAGACGTTCTTAGCAAAACAGTTTTTAGCATGGATAGGGACTGCAACTGCTGTGTTCGGATGCAGGCAGAGTTGGCATCCCTTCGCTTCCAGCTTCAGGCAGTGTTGGCTTCGGTCAGACAGCTTGAGGCTGTTGCCAATGGGCATCACTGTGGGGTTCCGGATGGGGGTTTGTCGGGGACGGCCAGCTCGTCCCACGCATCCCCTGATCGGACTACGACTGTGGTTGCCCGGGATACTGCCCGCATTGAGGCTGATCCCTCACCTGTGGTAGAGTGGGAGGTCGTTTCAAGGTGTGGCAGGGGGCGAAAGACATTCCGGAGGGCTGAACGGAAAGCCTCTCCAGTTTGTCTGACGAACCGGTTTCAGGCTCTGTCTCAGGCTGATACTGATCTTCGGCCTGACATGGCTGCTTGTCCTGTTCCAGAGGTTGCCCCTCAGTCTGCAAGATCCGGGCAGTCGCAGAGGGTGGGCTTACTGGTAGTTGGGAGCTCCAACGTCAGGCGCGTAATGGGGCCCCTTAGGGAAATGGCAGCAAGAGAGGGGAAGAAAACCAATGTGCACTCCGTGTGCATACCGGGGGGAGTCATTCCAGATGTGGAAAGGGTCCTTCCGGATGCCATGAAGGGTACAGGGTGCACCCATCTGCAGGTGGTCGCTCATGTCGGCACCAATGATGTGTGTCGCTATGGATCGGAGGAAATCCTCTCTGGCTTCCGGCGGCTATCTGATTTGGTGAAGACTGCCAGTCTCGCTAGCGGGATGAAAGCAGAGCTCACCATCTGCAGCATCGTCGACAGGACAGACTGCGGACCTTTGGTACAGAGCCGAGTGGAGGGTCTGAATCAGAGGCTGAGACGGTTCTGCGACCGTGTGGGCTGCAGATTCCTCGACTTGCGCCATAGGGTGGTGGGGTTTCGGGTTCCGCTGGATAGGTCAGGAGTCCACTACACGCAACAAGCGGCTACACGGGTAGCAGGGGTTGTGTGGCGTGGGCTGGGCGGTTTTTTAGGTTAGATGGTCTTGGGCAAGTACAGAAAGGGCAACAGCCTCAACGGGTGCGGGGCAAAGTCAGGACATGCGGGGACCAAGCAGCAATCGGTATTGTAATTGTCAACTGTCGAAGCTGCGTTGGTAAAGTACCGGAACTTCAAGCGCTGATAGAAAGCACCGAAGCTGAAATCGTTATAGGTACAGAAAGCTGGCTTAAGCCAGAGATAAATTCTGCCGAAATTTTTACAAAGGTACAGACGGTGTTTAGAAAGGATAGATTGCATGCAACCGGTGGTGGAGTGTTCATCGCTGTTAGTAGTAGTTTATCCTGTAGTGAAGTAGAAGTGGATAGTTCCTGTGAATTATTATGGGTGGAGGTTACACTAAACAACCGAACTAGGTTAATAATTGGCTCCTTTTACCGACCTCCCGACTCAGCAGCATTAGTGGCAGAACAACTGAGAGAAAATTTGGAATACATTTCACATAAATTTTCTCAGCATGTTATAGTCTTAGGTGGAGATTTCAATTTACCAGATATAGACTGGGACACTCAGATGTTTAGGACGGGTGGTAGGGACAGAGCATCGAGTGACATTATACTGAGTGCACTATCCGAAAATTACCTCGAGCAATTAAACAGAGAACCGACTCGTGGAGATAACATATTGGACCTACTGATAACAAACAGACCCGAACTTTTCGAATCTGTATGTACAGAACAGGGAATCAGTGATCATAAGGCCGTTGCAGCATCCCTGAATATGGAAGTTAATAGGAATATAAAAAAAGGGAGGAAGGTTTATCTGTTTAGCAAGAGTAATAGAAGGCAGATTTCAGACTACCTAACAGATCAAAACGAAAATTTCCGTTCCGACACTGACAATGTTGAGTGTTTATGGAAAAAGTTCAAGGCAATCGTAAAATGCGTTTTAGACAGGTACGTGCCGAGTAAAACTGTGAGGGACGGGAAAAACCCACCGTGGTACAACAACAATGTTAGGAAACTACTGCGAAAGCAAAGAGAGCTCCACTCCAAGTTTAAGCGCAGCCAAAACCTCTCAGACAAACAGAAGCTAAACGATGTCAAAGTTAGCGTAAGGAGGGCTATGCGTGAAGCGTTCATTGAATTCGAAAGTAAAATTCTATGTACCGACTTGACAGAAAATCCTAGGAAGTTCTGGTCTTACGTTAAATCAGTAAGTGGCTCGAAACAGCATATCCAGACACTACGGGATGATGATGGCATTGAAACAGAGGATGACACGCGTAAAGCTGAAATACTAAACACCTTTTTCCAAAGCTGTTTCACAGAGGAAGACCGCACTGCAGTTCCTTCTCTAAATCCTCGCACAAACGAAAAAATGGCTGACATCGAAATAAGTGTCCAAGGAATAGAAAAGCAACTGGAATCACTCAATAGAGGAAAGTCCACTGGACCTGACGGGATACCAATTCGATTCTACACAGAGTACGCGAAAGAACTTGCCCCGCTTCTAACAGCCGTGTACCGCAAGTCTCTGGAGGAACGGAGGGTTCCAAATGATTGGAAAAGAGCACAGATAGTCCCAGTCTTCAAGAAGGGTCGTCGAGCAGATGCGCAAAACTATAGACCTATATCTCTTACGTCGATCTCTTGTAGAATTTTAGAACATGTTTTTTGCTCGCGTATCATGTCATTTCTGGAAACCCAGAATCTACTATGTAGGAATCAACATGGATTCCGGAAACAGCGATCGTGTGAGACCCAACTCGCCTTATTTGTTCATGAGACCCAGAAAATATTAGATACAGGCTCCCAGGTAGATGCTATTTTTCTTGACTTCCGGAAGGCGTTCGATACAGTTCCGCACTGTCGCCTGATAAACAAAGTAAGAGCCTACGGAATATCAGACCAGCTGTGTGGCTGGATTGAAGAGTTTTTAGCAAACAGAACACAGCATGTTGTTAACAATGGAGAGACGTCTACAGACGTTAAAGTAACCTCTGGCGTGCCACAGGGGAGTGTTATGGGACCATTGCTTTTCACAATATATATAAATGACTTAGTAGATAGTGTCGGAAGTTCCATGCGGCTTTTCGCGGATGATGCTGTAGTATACAGAGAAGTTGCTGCATTAGAAAATTGTAGCGAAATACAGGAAGATCTGCAGCGGATAGGCACTTGGTGCAGGGAGTGGCAACTGACCCTTAACATAGACAAATGTAATGTATTGCGAATACATAGAAAGAAGGATCCTTTATTGTATGATTATATGATAGCGGAACAAACACTGGTAGCAGTTACTTCTGTAAAATATCTGGGAGTATGCGTACGGAACGATTTGAGGTGGAATGATCATATAAAACTAATTGTTGGTAAGGCGGGTACCAGGTTGAGATTCATTGGGAGAGTGCTTGGAAAATGTAGTCCATCAACAAAGGAGGTGGCTTACAAAACGCTCGTTCGACCTATACTTGAGTATTGCTCATCAGTGTGGGATCCGTACCAGGTCGGGTTGACGGAGGAGATAGAGAAGATCCAAAGAAGAGCGGCGCGTTTCGTCACTGGGTTATTTGGTAACCGTGATAGCGTTACGGAGATGTTTAATAAACTCAAGTGGCAGACTCTGCAAGAGAGGCGCTCTGCATCGCGGTGTAGCTTGCTCGCCAGGTTTCGAGAGGGTGCGTTTCTGGATGAGGTATCGAATATATGGCTTCCCCCTACTTATACTTCCCGATGAGATCACGAATGTAAAATTAGAGAGATTAGAGCGCGCACGGAGGCTTTCAGACAGTCGTTCTTCCCGCGAACCATACGCGACTGGAACAGGAAAGGGAGGTAATGACAGTGGCACGTAAAGTGCCCTCCGCCACACACCGTTGGGTGGTTTGCGGAGTATCAATGTAGATGTAGATGTAGAAGCAAGAAAGACTGCCATGAAACAAACCCAGATTACACTTTACGTGGCTACACACTGTGTAAGTAGGCTGTTTACGTTTTTATATTGGTAACGCCACGTAGCACTCTGTATGAAAATCACTGACTGCTGTGTGCAGTCTGAGGCTGGTCGGCATTGTTACAATATTCGCCATTGTAGTGTTGGGCAGTTGGCTGCTAAAAGCGCGTAGCGTTGCGCAGTTGGAGGTGAGCCGCCAGCAGTGGTGGATGTGGGGAGAGAAATGGCGGAGTTTTGAAATTTGTAAGACTGGATCTCATGAACTGCTATATATATTATGACTTTTGAACACTATTAAGGTAAATACTTCGTTTGTTCTCTATCAAAATCTTTCATTTGCTAACTATGCCTATCAGTAGTTAGTGCCTTCAGTAGTCTGAACCTATTGTTTAGCTGGCAAGAGTGGCGCTCGCTGTATTGCAGTAATTCGAGTAACGAAGATTTTTGTGAGGTAAGTGATTTGTGAAAGGTATAGGTTATTGTTAGTCAGGGCCATTCTTTTGTAGGGATTTTTGAAAGTCAGATTGCGTTGCGCTAAAAATATTGTGTGTCAGTTTAAGGACAGTCATGTGTAATTGTTCAAAGGGGGCGTTTCATATGTCGACCCTTAGCCGAGGATACCTCACTGGAATATTCAGATTTTTTCTTGTAGTTTGTGCAACTAGTGCAGCCTTTGTTTATTGCTAGCGCGTAATTGTAGAGGGAATTTCCGTTGTAGTTGTAGTTTTTCATTCTTGTACAGTAAAACAGTTGTGGCATGCATGTAGATTTGCACCAAGTATTTCGCAGCTGCGCTTGCAATTAACGAGATATCATTTTCAATACTATGTTAATGTGTTTTCTTATTTTGATCTTCAAATTGTGCTTTTCTGTGTTGTCGTGTGGAATATTGTGACAATAATGGCGTGTGAAAAACGTAATACTAGGCTCCAAAGTAAACTGAGAAATGACAGTGAAGACGAAAGTAGTGTCTTAGCGCCACCGTGTAATGAATTAACTAATTTTCAAAGTAGTAATTTGGTAATTGTGCATAGGGAAATGGAGTGGGCTTGAAATAATGGTGTAGGCAGTGAAACAATTAGTGAACAGGGAAGCATTATCGATCGATCGGTCGGCAACAGCTTGCCTCAGGAATCCGAAATGACAGGACACAATCTTGCAAATATTGTAGATACAGGTTTTGCGTCCTCGCCGTTTCCTCAAATAAGTCAAGACACATTTTCTGCTTTTCAGAACGCGAATATTGCCGGCTCAGATGCATTGCCAAATAGCACTGAGGAACATGTTTCAGACACCAGTGCATTGTTATTACAATTAATGCAACAAATGGGACAAAAGCTTCAAAAGTTAGACACAATGGAACAAAATCTTCAGAAGTTAGACACAATGGAACAACACCAGAGACAAACACAGCAACAGTTAGACACAAAGGGACAAAATCAGAGACCAACACAGCAAAAGCTTCAAAAGTTAGACACCACACTTGACCAAACACGTGAAGATTTAACTACTGAGTTACATAACATGGAATCGAAATGTCAAAAAGTCTGTAATGACGTAAAAACACAAATTTGTGAACATTTTCAACCTATTTTTTCGCGGCATGAAAATGCATTACAGAATCACGAAGCAATCATAAAAGAACTGCAAACCATTGTTCATGAAAATCATGAGGCCTTGCAAGCTAAAATTGACTCAGTTGCATCTACCGATTCGGTTACGCTACTTGCAAAAACTCCGGAAAACTTAAAGGACACAGTAGATACGATTTCAACACAAATGGACACTCTGAAACTTGGTTCAGAAAAACACACTGAGGAAATAAGTACACTATCGGAGAAAGTAGCCGAACTTTCGGATCAGTTCACTAACTTATCTGCAAAGGTAGATGATGATCTGAATGACACAAGACCTGTAGCCATCACTGACACAGAAGATTATGAACAAATTAAGAAATTCAAACATAATCAGAATCAAATTAATACGCAACACAAAACAGAAATCCGGGAAGTACAAGATCAGTTGGCACAAGTAATACAAAAATTACATATTTCAGAGGACACTCGCGCTCCAACACGGGAAGAGGGACTTAGAAATACGGAAAAGCCACAAAATAATAACACAGGGCATTTCGGAAATTATGAAAGAAATTGGCAAGGTGCACCGAATTTTGAGATGGAACCGCCGACACGACGTAACAATGACCGATATGCTACTCGACGACACGATGATTTTGACTGTAAGCTGTTCATTACTACACGTAAATTCAAAACATTTAAGAATTCTGGCAACGACATTCATCCACAAGCGTGGCTCCATCAATTCTCTCATTGTTTTCCTCCCAAATGGTCATTAGAGCACAGATTAGAATTTATGTGTGGCTACTTAGAGAATGAACCAGCTGAAAGAATGCGATCGGTCATTCACGATTGTCACAGTGAAGGAGAATTTTATCATGCCTTCCTCTCAGCATATTGGTCTCAAGCTGCACAAGACCGAGTAAAACTTAGGATCATAATGATGAAACATTTCGAACAATCTGAATTTTCCAGTCTTGTGAAATATTTTGAAGACATATTGCACAAGAATCAGTACCTGTCAAACCCATACAGCCCCTCAGAACTCATCCGCATTTGCTTAATCAAACTACCTGAACATTTACGACATATTATTTTGGCAGGCGTTGCAAAGATGACATTGAAGCTTTTCAGGGACTGTTACAAAAATTGGAAATTGACACTGACAACCGCGGACCGCGAAAACAGGAACACAACAATTACAGGTCACATCCGTCACAATTTCGCGATGAAAGAAATAATAACTGGACACGGCAAGGCTATTCTCACAACACAAATCGTGACCAAAACAGACACCACCCGTATGACAACCATTGGCAGAGTAGTAATAATTACAGGGAAAGATCACCTCTCTGCAGTAATGACTATCACAGAGACAATCAGAGAAACAGACAATATGGGAACCAAAATAATTATTATCTAGGGAGACAGAATAACTTCAGACGCAACAGTCCACCACATAAGCGACAAAAAAGAAACTATGTAAACTACCGACATAACAAGAGACCATAATTTAATCAAAATTGGCGTGGTTCAAACAGGGCAGGGCCCTCTCGGCAAGGTGAATTTGTAGAAGTTAGGTCTCCTAATCCCAATAACGACGCGCGCCAACAAAGAGACAGACAATGACTCGCACCTCAGGCAGCCACGTGCGGCGGCTGGCTCAGAGAAAAATAACATAGACGCTAACCTTGAGAAAAATTCCAGTATTCTTTACCGACGTATACTACATGATAATTGCGTTCAAGTTGAAACTCTGAGTAAAGGATTGCACCAGACTTCACATGTAAAACCGCTTAATGAGAGATAATCTGCTTTTTTTAATGAGTGACACAATTTATATTATTGCTTTTGCGCTGTATCTGTTTTATATCTGCACAGTTTTTCTGAATTATTCTGGAAAGTAAAACATGTTTTAGTAATAACTTTTGTGCAATACGTTACAGCACAGTACTTTCTTCATCATGGCAATAAGCGTAATAACTAAGATATCTATACGCAAAGCACTTTTTAGAGATATTTGAAGTAAAATGATACAAAGGTTTTCCGTGATACATTTCATTCCATCGCTGTACTCTGTAACACCTGAGGGTATAATTACATTAATCTTCACGCAGGTACACGCTTCCTTTGTGCACCATGTGTTTGGCAAGCACAAGGAGCCCTAGCTAATATGGTATTTGCTTATACAAATATATGGTACCATATTCCTCTAACACAGAATTACACAGCCATCTGATTAATTAACAGAGAAACAAACTTTTTTTTTTTTTACTATGTCACTGACAGACATTTACGCAATTACACAGTTGGATAATTTCACACTTACGAAATTGTATTTTGTCTGTACTTTGTGAACTGTTCATATTTTTTTTGGAACCATTGTGATACTATGAGAGCTTTGAAAGTCGCATTTGGTATGGGGTCATGATTTTTAAAGTACGTTTGAGGTGGATGACACTATTGAAATGAGCAGAGAATATTTTTTTAGGGTTTGAAGTTATTGCAGAAAGCTACGACGCTTTTGAGATTTGGCTGAGGTTTTATGATGTTATTATTACGATGACAATGTGTATTATGCTGTTGAGGTATGTTTATGATCAATAAGCTAATGCTATATGAGGAATTTGATTATGCTACATATTTATAATGATGAAATATTGAAGAATGTCGACGAATATGTATATGTGTAATAAGGTAAGGCATAATGAGTAGTGGTTAGGGACTCTGATTTGTGAAAAGGGATGTTGGAAACCGCGAATCGTACTTTAAGAGTTATGAAATGTATGTATATGTGTAAATGTATCACAACGCCGACAAAAATTTTGTAGACACTGTTATATTTACAGGATTTTGTTTCTACACATTTGTAACGCAAATTGTCGACCTGTGAAATTTTTTATATGAGACTGTTACTTAGTTCAAACTGGTGTCGTAAATATTTCGGTAAGAAAGCGAAGTGACCTTGACATAATGCGTTATGGGCGACCAGCCGTGCGAGTCGCCTGGAGAAAAAGCCATTAGGTGGGAAAAAAAAGAGACCATTAACCTCGCTATTGACATTCCATTGTAGAAAGCATCGCAAATACGACACGCTCATTACTTGGAAACATATCGTACTTTCTGCTACTTACTGAAATGCTTATGAATTGATGGGAAATATTCTTACATCTGCAAACCTGATTATGACAAGTGTCTTTCTACGAGAGTTGAGAGCTACTAACTTATGAAATGTCACGTGACTATTGAATGAAATTTTTATGCTTTGCCTTACATAGTTGCTTATTTCATTTGATATCTGTTTTCCAGCTGTGTTGTAGCATTGGTTTTAAAAAATTAAATTAAATGCATTTGCTAATCTGAACTCTTTCTGTCCACAGATCTATTAAATAATAATTTTATGATCCACATTCTTCGAAAAAGGAGCACTTGGAAAGGAAAGAACAATAAGAAGGAACTATAACAGTAACTGCATACATAATTTTCTTTTCAAGTACTTGGTATTTTTTTGTAGAATAAGCTTTTGTGGTGCACCACTTTAATTAAATAGACATTAAGATGTGAATATACATTTCCCTTACCTACATTGTTGTCTTTAGTGTACTATTTTTTCTGCTTGTGGGTTTGTCATGTTTAGATACAAGTTATTACATTTACTGCTGCTTGCTTTGCCAATTTGCATTTTTTTGTCATTGCTGTTTGTGTTAATTGTTTTGTGCTGCTGCATTGCCTCGTCCCTTAGTTTAGCATCTGAGCTCAGTAGATTTAAGTTAGCTTAAGAGGGGGTAGACTATATAAGAGAATGAGTTGCGATGAATTGGAAGAAATACATTGAGAAGTTTTACGAAAAAAGTACAGACAGCAGGTATAGATAGCACTTTTTGAAATAATGAAGAATGAATGGAGATCTCCATGAAGTAAAGAGAGTTTTGTTTGGAAAATACTGCAGTAAAACAAACCCTGTCCTTTCCTTTTGTATTAGTTCGCTATGTGTTTGCGTACCCTTGTGTATTTGTGTTCATCCTGTCTTTATGTGTTTAGCTAATAAGATTTATGTTATAGAATTTTTCTAGTACTAAGCTACATTCACTATGATGAGGAACACTGTTATCCTCAAATATAATTTGCATTAATAATATGTTATTTACTTTGTAAAGATCTTTAGACATTATTAATTCTGTTCTGTTTCAATGCTCAAAAGTGAAATTAATGTTTCGAAAACTATTGTCACTATTTTATGTATGTACTTATGTCCTAATTCTTGTAACACTGATATACATGTTTATTTCTATTCTTTTGTAAAGCCTGTATTACTACAAATGTTATCTGTACTGTTATGTTCGTTAATGAAGTATTTTGTACCTTGGTAATTGTATTCTTATGTTGTAAATTTATAATTCTATAGACACCAGTTCTTAAAATTAAGTTTCATTTCAATGCACATGTTTTTGTTGGTCATAGTTCACGTAGAATATGCGAGAAAAAGAGGGGACTGTTTGTGTTTGCACGTGTGTTAAAAATTCAGCAAGCTACTGATTAACAGCATTGCTGGTTCTAAGGACAATTCCAAAAACTTTGTGAGCGCACAAGTGGTGGTTTATGGACTTGCTATATTCTCCACAAGACTCTTCAATGGTGATTGTGCACCTGCACAGTCGCAACAGATGGCTGCTGGCTGTCTCTAGAAGGACTACAGTGGGTCTGCATCTTTGATGGCCCACCAATACCATTACTTCTGCAAGGACTGCAGTGGGTCTGCACCTCTGGTGACCCACCAATACCATAATCTCTACCAGGACTACAGTGGGTCTGCTCTGTGATGACCTACCTACCAATATTCTTCAAAACTTCGACTGACTCTGCTGTGGGTTTGCCCTATTCTGGCCCATTACCTGTTTGCATGTCAAGAGTGAGCACTGTCTTTCCTTTAGAATGACAACACTACTTCTTCAAGACTGCATGGAAATCCACTACTTCCATGTGCATTTTCTTTTACTAATGAGACTTCGTGAAAAAACTGTAATTACTACTGTGACGAGTGATCAGGACTGTCTTTACTGACTGTAAGAAAAGTTTAGCTTTTGACCAACATTGTATCAATAAGTGTGTGCATTTGATATCTTTGTTATTGTAATTGTGAAAAATTTTTTCAAATCTGTATTGGCCACTGCCCAAAACAATTTGTAAAATTTTTTGTGGGGAGCATGGGGGCTATGTAAGTAGGCTGCTTAGGTTTTTATATTGGTAACGCCACGTAGCGCTCTGTATGAAAATCACCGACTGCTGTGTGTAGTCTGAGGCTGGTCGGCATTGTTGCAATATTCGCCATTGTAGTGTTGGGCAGTTGGCTGCTAAAAGCGCGTAGCGTTGCGCAGTTGGAGGTGAGCCGCCAGCAGTGGTGGATGTGGGGAGAGAAATGGCGGAGTTTTGAAATTTGTAAGACTGGATCTCATGAACTGCTATATATATTATGACTTTTGAATACTATTAAGGTAAATACATTGTTTGTTCTCTATCAAAATCTTTCATTTGCTAACTATGCCTATCAGTAGTTAGTGTCTTCAGTAGTCTGAATCTTTTATTTAGCTGTCAGTAGTGGCGCTCGCTGTATTGCAGTAATTCGAGTAACGAAGATTTTTGGTGAGGTAAGTGATTTGTGAAAGGTACAGGTTAATGTTAGTCAGGGCCATTCTTTTGTAGGGATTTTTGAAAGTCAGATTGCGTTGCGCTAAAAATATTGTGTGTCACTTAAGCACAGTCATTTATAATTGTTCTAAGGGGACGTTTCAACTGTAACTCAAATAGAGATCTGACAATATGACATCGACGCAACAAGCACTGTGGACTGTCTATTATTACAGAGACAGATCACTGCAATTAGCCCAAAAATTACATGACATTCGGTAGAGAGAATTTAATTACTTTATACCTGCTCTATTTGCTAGCGTTTACTTACGAGGGAACCTCCCCATCGCAACCCCCCTCAGATTTAGTTATAAGTTGGCACAGTGGATAGGCCTTGAAAATTTGAACACAGATCAATCGAGAAAACAGGAAGAAGTTCAGTGGAACTATGAAAAAAATTAGTAAAATATACGAACTGAGTAGTCCATGTGCTAGATAGGCAACATCAAGGAGGGTGTGAACTCAAGAGCGCCGTGGTCCCGTGGTTAGACTGAGTAGCTGCGGTACAAGAGGTCCTTGGTTCAAGCCATCCCTCAACTGAAAATTTTACTTTCTTTATTTTCGCAAAGTTATGGTCTGTCTGTTTGTTCACTGACGTCTCTGTTAACTGTAATAAGTCTAGTGTCTGTGTTTTGCGACCGCACCGCAAAACCGTGCGATTAGTAGACGAAAAGACCTACCTCTCCAATGGGAACCGAAAACATTTGATCGCAAGGTCATAGGTCAACCGATTCCTCCACAGGAAAACACATCTGATATATTCTATACAACACTGGTGACGAAATGTGCGTCACATGACAGGAATACGTTGTCGACCCACCTAACTTGTACACTTAGCGAATGGGTAAAAAGATTCTTCTACCTTGCCCGATTTAGGTTTTCTTGTGGATGTGATAATCACTCCCAAAAAAGTGATGAAAACATAAGAGTTTGTCACATAAACTGAAAATAAAAAATTAAACTTTTCACTCGATGTAAGACTTGAACCTAGGACCCCTCGTTCCGTAGCTGCTCTCCCTAACCATCTACATCTACATCCAACGGTGTGTGGCGGAGCGTACTTTACGTGCCACTGTCATTACCTCCCTTTCCTGTTCCAGTCGCGTATGGTTCGCGGGAAGAACGACTGTCGGAAAACCTCCATGCGCGCTCGAATCTCTCTACTTTTACATTCGTGATCTCCTCGGGAGGTATAAGTAGGGGGAAGCAATATATTCGATACCTCATCCAGAAACGCACCCTCTCGAAACCTGGAAAGTAAGCTACACCGCGATGCAGAGCGCCTCTCTTGAAGAGTCTGCCACTTGAGTTTGCTAAACATCTATGTAACGCTATCAAGCTTACCAAATAACCCTGTGACATGACGCGCCGCTCTTCTTTGGATCTTCTCTATCTCCTCTGTCAACCCGATCTGGTACGGATCCCACACTGATGAGCAATACTCCAGTACAGGCCGAACGAGTGTTTTGTAAGCCACCTCCTTTGTTGATGGACTACATTTTCTAAGGACTCTCCCAATGAATCTCAACCTGGCACCCGCCTTACCAACAATTAATTTTATATGATCATTCCACCTCAAATCGTTCCGCACGCATACTCCCAGATATTTTACAGAAGTAACTGCTACCAATGTTTGTTCCGCCATCATATAATCATACAATAAAGGATCCTTCTTTCTATGTATTCGCATTGCATTACATTTGCCTATGTTAAGGGTCATTTGCCACTCCCTGCACCAAGTGCCTATCCGCTGCAAATCTTCCTGCATTTCGCTGCAATTTCCTGATGCTGCAACTTCTCTGTATACTACAGCATCATCCGCGAAAAGCCGCATGGAGCTTCCGACACTATCTACTAGGTCATTTACATATATTTTGAAAATCAATGGTCCCATAAGACTCCCCTTCGGTACGCCAGAGGTTACTTTAATGTCTGTAGACGTCTCTCCATTGAGAACAACAGGCTGTGTTCTGTTTGCTAAAAACTTTTCAATCCAGCCACACAGCAGGTCTGATATTCCGTAGGCTCTTACATTGTTTATCAGGCGACAGTGCAGAACTGTATCGAACGCCTTCCAGAAGTCAAGGAAAATGGCATCTACCTGGGAGCCTGTATCTGATATTTTCTGGGTCTCGTGAACAAATAAAGCGATTTGGGTCTCACACGATCGCTGTTTCCGGAATCCTGTTGATTCTTACAGAGTAGATTCTGGGTTCTCAGAAATCACATGATACGTGAGCAAAAAACATGTTCCAAAATTCTACAACAGATCGATGTCAGAGATATAGGCCTATAGTTTTGCGCATCTGCTCGACGACCCTTCTTGAAAACTGGGATTACCTGTGCTCTTTTCCAATCATTTGGAACCTTCCGTTCCTCTAGAGACTCGCATACACAGCCATTAGAAGGGGGGCAAGTTCCTTCGCGTTCTTCGTGTAGAATCGAATTGGTATCCTGTTAGGTCCAGTGGACTTTCCTATGTTGAGTGATTTCAGTCGCTTTTCTATCCCTTGGACACTTATTTCGATATCAGCCATTTTTTCGTTCGTGCGAGGATTTAGAGAAGGAACTGCAGTGCGTTCTTCCTCTGTGAAACAGCTTTGGAAAAAGACATTTAGTATTTTAGCTTCACGCGTGTCATCCTCTGTTTCAATGCCATCATCATCTCAGAGTGTCTGGATATGCTGTTTCGATCCACTTACTGATTGAACGTAAGACCAGAACTTCCTAGGATTTTATGTCAAGTCGGTACATAGAATTTTACTTTTGAATTCACTGAACGCTTCACGCATAGCCCTCCTTACGCTAACTTTGACATCGTTTAGCTTCTGTTTGTCTGAGACGTTCTGACTGCGTTTAAACTTGCAGTGAAGCTCTCTTTGCTTTCGCAGTAGTTTCCTAACTTTGTTGTTGAACCACGGTGGGTTTTTCCCGTCCCTCACAGTTTTACTCCGCACGTACCTGTCTAAAACGCATTTTACGATTCCCTTGAACTTTTTCCTTAAACACTCAACATTGTCAGTGTCGGAACAGAAATTTTCGTTTTGTTCTGTTAGGTAGTCTGAAATCTGCCTCCTATTACTCTTGCTAAACAGATAAACCTTCCTCCCTTTTTTTATATTCCTATTTACTTCCATATTCAGGGATGCTACAACGGCCTTATGATCACTGATTCCCTGTTCTGCGCTTACAGAGTCGAAAAGTTCGGGTCTTTTTCTTATCACTAAGTCCAAGATGTTATCTCCACGAGTCGGTTCTCTGTTTAATTGCTCGAGGTAATTTTCGGATAGTGCACTCAGTATAATGTCACTCGATTCTCTGCCCCTACCACCTGTCCTAAACATCTGAGTGCCCCAGTCTATATCTGGTATACCAACAGAAACGCACCCTCTTTTAAAGGAAAACATCCTTCACGGTTCGCCGCACGGACTGGCCGCGCAGTTAGAGACGCCATGTCAGTGACTGCGCGGCCCCTCCCGCCGGAGGTTCGAGTCCTCCCTCGGGAATAGGTGTGTGTGTTGTTCTTAGCTTAGGTTAGTTTAAGTTAGTTGAAGTAGTGTGTAAGTCTAGAGACCGATGACCTCTGCAGTTTGGTCCCTTAAGAACTCACACACATTTGAACCTTCACAGTTCAATAACCAATAATTAAGGTATCTGGACGATATGTTACGTATCAACGTCATTCCTTGTTTAATATAACTTTTAAAGATAATTTCAGTCATGACCTTCGAATACAAAGCTTTCTTGGCATTTAATATCATATAGTTTAACACCTCCCTTCAACCTTCCTCGCTTGTCTCGCTTCTGAACTTACACTGGTGAGCGAAAACATTATGGCCACATGTTTAACAGCGCGTGTCATTGATTCGAAAACCGATAAGTTGCCGGAGATACGTGGTAGCAGATATCAACGCAGAGTTCACGCAGTTCCTCTAAATTACGGGCGGACGGTTTATGGGCGTGTAGCTGACGGCCGGTAGCGCCCAGATGAGGTTCATCGGATTCAGCGTAGTGAACTCTGGTGGCCAAGTTCACTGTCTTGCTCCTCAGTCTACTATAACACTGTTGTGGTTTTGTGACAGGTACAGTTCTTCTGTTGGACGATACCATCGCCGTCGAGAAAGACAAGTATGGAGGGATACACGTTTTCGACGATAATGCTTACATAGTCCACAGCTGTCATGGTGACTCCATTTACTACCAAAAGTCCCACAAAATCCCAGATTGGTGTCCCTCATGTTGCAATACTGCATTCACTAGCTTGTGTAACACGGACGTTTCGTCTGCTGCACTGAATGACTGCTCCGAGGCCATTGTTTCAGCAGCAGCATTGTCCTCTCTAGTCGGATCTGCCACATATCGCTGCTTATCGTCTTATAATGAGCCGATAATGCTCCGACCTCTGCGTTCTGTGAAGAGGAGTAGATGTCCAATACTTTGTCACTTATTCTTGGTTTCATCGCCCTCCAACCACGTTCTATGGATGTTTACGACATTGGTACCAAACAGCCGACCACTTACCGCGTTTATGAAGTGCTAGTTCCCAATCCGCTGGGCATAACATTCTGACCCCTGTCAAAGCTGCTTAGTGAATTTTCCCATTTGTCTCCCTAATAGTCGCAATGATGATTCTTCATTCTTCTCCGCCCCAGATCCATTTATTCACTTTCCTTACCTAGCTACTTCTACCTTAAAGAATTGTCAGAAACGGATTGCGAAACCCAGGCATTACCAAAATGTCAATCTTCTTCTGTTCATCTATGTAAACAAGTACTTCTTGTTTCTGTTGTGTTTTAGTTCAGAAGTTGATTGCTATATGTGGTCGAAACTAGTCACCAATCATTTCGCCCATGCAACTGAGACGGTAAAAATAAACTTGTAAAAAATGCAGTTGTGGTTTTTGTCGTGAAGAAACTATCTTCATCATCAAAACTGCTGATGGTAAACATTCCCATATTTCATTTTACTCTGTTAGTTTTGATGACGATATTTTCTCTGGACCAGCGCTCTGTCATCTAAAAGTCAGCCTCCTGCACGAGTAGCAGATATAGCACCGAAGGCTAACGGGATCCCAACTGGGCTCTGCGTGGTCCGCAGTTCCGAAACCTGCGACCTTCGCCACTCTCTGTGGATATTCCCGGTTGTTTACAAGGCAATTACGGAGCGGCGTGACATAACTTAATATTTACTCGGACAGGCTGGGGGAGACGACGGCTGCGACGCCTATAAATCGCGGGCCTGCAATATACAGCTCAGCGCGTAATTTCTGGTGAGTTGCCACGAAGAACCCGACTCTGGGCGGACACAGCGAGGCGTTCTCGCACTGTATACCGTATATTTCTGCAGTCTCTGAGGAGCTTAACAGAAGGAAAGGCACCGTAGCAATGCGCTCCGTTTCCTACTGATGATCAACCTGCGCTTGGATTACATAACGACGACAATACGTGCCAAAAGGGTGCAGAAGCACCACAACACTTTAAATTCCCTTGTAGATTAAATCTGTGCATCAGGTCGAGAATCGAAGTCGGGAATTTATCTTTCACGCCCTACTCTCCTAATGACTGAATTAAACTGGGACGAATCACAACTCAAGTGGGCCAGCTTCGATACGGCCTCTTCAATAACTCCCAAATGTGAAAGGAGCTATCTTGCATATTTTGCTGGGAAACAGAACAAAGGTACCGGCAGAATTTAATCGTTAGAGCGCCCAAGATAATTCAGTCGGTAAGGAAAGACTCCGCATTCGATTCCCTGTCCAGCAATCGGTACTAATGTGCAACGAAGTTTCTAAATAGCACATATTCTGCTGCAAATAGGAAGTTTAATTCTAGTGTGGCCTGAAAAATCGAAAACACAAAGCCTACTGCCTCAAAAATGTGTAATCCAAAATTGATAATCTGCTCCTTCTTACTGTCTGCTCCTTCTTACTGGTCTTAGCCAGTATCTTCACGGAGACGACACTAGTCATTTATTCAACCCTGAAAATTGTGTTAAATTTTCTCGAAGACTAGCCGAGAACATCCTGAAATGATGAGGTACGTTCCCACCTCTTTCCTGCCCACAAAAAGTCCGGCGTGTACCTGAATGACTGTGTGGGTAGTTGTAATGAGTGTTACGTTTATGTTGTGAATATTATCAAGACGAAAATAACTTTAAGAGAGTAATCTGGACCGATATATGTATAACATCTTCTCATATATTGTTATGACTGACACGAAAAGGGGAGTTTCGGATTCAAGTACTCATGCAAGAAGTGAATTATCGTCAACATTGTCACATGCCTGGGCATAAAATGATAACTGGATCCTTCTGTCGCCCACTAGACTCATCCCCTCATGTAACCGAAAACTTCGCAGAAAACCTCAGTTTCCAAAACATACTGTAATCGTCGGTGGAGACTTTAATCATCCAAAAATTAATTGGGAAAATTGCAGTTTAGTTATTGGTGGACGTGATAAGACATCCTGTGAAACTTTACTTAATGCCTTCTGTGAAAACTATGTAGAACAGATAGTTAGGAATCGTACTCATGGAAATATATTGGATCTGTTAGCAACAAACAGACGTGATCTCTTTGAGGATGTCCACATCGAAACTGGTATCAGTGACCATGACGTGGTTGTGGCAACAATGATTACCAAAGCACTGAGGACAACTAAAACAAGCAGAAAGATATGTATGTTCATAAACTATCTCAGTGAGGAACTTCAGACTTTCAATACAGGTCAGGAGCATGTAGAAGAACTCTGGCTGAAGTTTAGAAGAATAGTTGACCACGCACTGGATAAATATATACCCATTAGAACATTTCATAAGGGAATGGAGCCTCCGTGGTATACAGTCACTGCAAAGAAAGTTCTAAAGAAACAGATATTACTGCATTGTAGGTGTAAAACGAAGCGTAGGGCTATAGATAGAGAGATGTTGAATGAAACTCGTTCGGCTGTTAAGAGAGCAATACGTAATGCCTTTGATAACTACCGTAGCAGAATATTGACAAATGATATTTCAGAAAATCCAAATACATTCTGGCTGTATGTAAAGTTCGTCAATGGAACCAAAGTTAGTCCCTAGCGAAAGAGACAGAAACTGAAATTGAGGGTAGCAAAGCAAAAGCTGAAATGCTTAACTCCGTTTTCAAATGTTCTTGTACAAAGGAAAAGACAGGAGAATTGCCCCAATTTAATCCTCGTACCACTGAAAAGATGAATACAATACGTATTAATGGCAGTGGTGTTGAGAAACAGCTGAAATCAAAATTTAACAAAACTCCAGGCCCCAATGGAATCCCTGTCATATACTATACTGAATTTTCGGCTGAGCTAGCTCCTCTTCTCACTATAATCTGTCGTAGATCGCTCGGACAAAAGCCCTGCCCAGTTCTTGGAAGAAGGCACGGATCACACCCGTCTACAAGAAGTGTAGTACAAGTGATGCACAAAAATACCGTCCAATATCCTTTACATCTATTTGTTATAGAATCTTCGAACACATTCTGAGCTCAAACATAATGAGGTATCATGAAAAGAATAACCTCCTCAATGCCAACCAGCATGGTTTTCGAAAGCATCGACCGTGTGAAACCCAACTCGCTCTTTTCTCACATGACAAGCTGAAAGCCTTGGATCAAGGCAACAATGTATACGCAGTATTTCTCGATTTCTGACAAGCATTACACTCAGTACGAGACCAACGCTTATTGCCAAAAGTACGATCATATAACTGGATTGAGGACTTTTGGTAGGGAGGACACAGCATGTTATCTTTGGTAGAGAGTCATCGTCAAATGTAACTGCAACTTTAGGTTTTCCCCAGGGGAGTGTCTTGGGACCCCTGCTGTTCATGTTGTATATTAATGACTTTTCAGGCTTTTTGCAGATGATGCAGTTATCTATACTGATGTACTCTCTGAGAAAAGCTGCATAAATATGCAGTCAGATCTCGATAAGATTTCAACATTGTGCAGAGTTTGGTAACTTGCCCTAAATGCGCAGAAATGGAAAATTCTGCACTTCAAAGAACGAAAGAACGTGGTATCCTATGACTATAATATCAATGGGCCACTGTTGGAATCGGACAACTCATACAAGTACCTTGGTGTAACACTTTGTTGGGATATGAAATGGAATGATCAAATGGGTTCAGTCGTGGGTGAAGCAAGTGGTAGACTACGATTTATTGGCAGAACACTGGGGAAGTTTAATCAGTCTACAAAAGGGATTGCTTACAAATGACTCGTGCTACACATCCTAGAATATTACTCAACCGTATGGGACCCATACCAGATAGGACTAACAGGGGATATTGAACGTATAGAGAAGGGCATCACGAATGGTCTCAGGTTTGTTTAATTCATGGGAGAGTGTCACAGAGATATCGAAGGAACTGAAACGGCAGACTCTTAAAGACAGACGTAAACTATCCCGAGAAAGTCTATTAACTAAGTTTCAAGAACCGGCTTTAAACTATTACTCTAGGGATATACTACAACCCCATACGCATCGCTCACACAGGGACCGTGAGGATAAGACCAGAATAATTACGGCACCCACAGAGGTATTGAAAACAATCATTCTTCCTCTTGTGGTGTTGCAACACACACGCGCGCGCGCACACACTCACACAAACCAAACAGCGAAAACGCCAAATCTAATTCAAACTCGCGCGCCTCACCCAGCCAAGCACGCTACGAAACAAATGAGGACTACACAGCCACAACAACATGTAATGGCGGAGAAAACTCTGCCTGCATTTTGAAATAACGAAGAAAGTGCAGGGTCAAGCGACCATAGATTACGAAATCAGCTTATTGACCTTGCCAAAAACACATCAGAAAGCACTAAAACATCATAGCCATACGTTACACACAAAAAATGTGGTATATACTCAGGTCCGTTTGTAAATGCACAATAAACAGAAAAATAAAAATTATGTTTCGCTGTTTGCAGATGAGAAGTTTTAGATTGTGTAACAGACTAGCTACCAACATAAATGACCAATAGCATCATGTAAGGTATGTAAACTAATGCATACATCCACTCTTTTGCCAATTAAGTTGTAACTAGAGCTTTAGACATAATGTTATTAACAACACACCGTGCATCAGTTCGTTAATACATATTGAAACGTCCCCTTAGAAAAATTAGTGAATTACTGTGCTGATAAACCTCTTACATTATTTGATTTTCAAACAGCTGAGCAGGACTGAACGTACTCAGACATTTCGCTCTTTACCTATTCTGATCAACACTAGACTGACATATAATGTTTTTAGTGCAACACAATCTGACTTTCAATAATCCCTACAAAAAAAATGGCCCTGAATAACAGTAACCTATACCTTTCACAAATCACTTACCTCACAAAAATCTTCGTTACTCGAACTACTGCAATACAGCGAGCGCCACTACTGCCAGGTAAATAAAAGATTCAAACAACTGAAGGCACTAACTACTGATAGGCATAGTTAGCAAATGAAAGATTTTGAAAGAGAAGAAACAATGTATTTACCTTAATAGTGTTCAAAAGTCATAATATATATAGCAGTTCATGACATCCAGTCTTACAAATTTGCTGTCTCTGATGGACACATGTCCAGATCATCCGCTCTCAAAACTCCGCCATTCCTCTCCCCACATCCACCACTGCTGGCGGCTCACCTCCAACTGCGCAACGCTACGCGCTGTTAACAGCCAACTGCCCAACACTACAATAGCATATACTCCAACATTGCAAACCAACCACAGCCTTCACACAGCACAGTCGGTGATTTTCATATTACCAACATAAAAACCTAAACAGCCTACTTACAATATCTCAAATGTGAACTATGAACAAATGATTTATAATATTTTACAACAATTATTCCTTCACAATTGAAAATATTATCTGCCGAAAGTTTCGCTAAATGACAATATGTAACAATAATTTTACAGTAAGAAAATAAAAAATTACCCACTGAAGATAGCACAAAAAGTACTGAAACATGTCTGGGTAAAACAAAACTGAAAAGGTTTCTTGCTTAAGGCGGAACTCCTCGTCCTGTAATCATCCTTCTCACTCTCCATACGTGAATGCAACAGGAGCAAATCCTAATAACTGGTACAATGGGACGTACCCTGTGCTATGCACCTGATGATCGTTTGCGGAGTGTAGGTGTACGTGTAAATGGTGCCCTCTTGCGACACTGGAGGGCAGGTTACAATACAGTCCATAACAACTGGGTACACTCTGGCGGTCGGCATATGAACACTGTCAGCTCTCTTCTGTTTGTTAATTAAATATTGGTAGTCGCATTTCCTGGCACAACCGAGTTCGACTCTACCCTCTGCGGCTAGAGGACAGTGACACAACCATGCATCGTAAGTGCGACTGTAGAGGTTCTATTTGCAATGTGCATGTGGTGTGGATGACGAAATAAAGTATAGTCTCTCTCATCAATCCGCCGAGAATCAAAGTTCTAAACCGTTCACAAGTTCTGTGTCAGTTCGGAGCCCCCAAGTGCTACTACACAAAAAGATTTGCCAACACTTTACACAGCACCGACACTTCATGGGCCCCTGCAAATGTGGTTGGTCTTGCAAGTCTGGCTACATTTCGCATGTGAGGCGCCAACTCACATTTGTCACAATGTACCCAATGTATTTAATATAAATGCAGGCAGGATTTGATATGCTAAAATCACTACGCACTCATGTATTTTTTAAATTTTCACAAATTCGTGTATATTTCCTGTAAGAACACAGAAAAGTCTAAAGTCACACTTCACAATGAATTAATTTCAGAGCCTGAGTGAGTTTCTTAAGATGTTGGAGGCAGTTGAATAAACCACGATTAATTGCGTGACTCATCTTTAGGAAGCCGTTGAAGCTCCGCAGTATCTCAAACTATAAATTCTACAATGGCTATATGCTGAAACTTTCTAAGTGCGGCTTGTATCATACGCAACCCAAAGAATACCAAGTCCATCAGATGTCAAAAAATTTCTGTGTCCAAAATTAGGACCTCTGAATAATTCACACACACGAACTAGCAGCTCTTGACTGCTCGCCAGATAAAACTTTATTGAACACATAGTAACACAGCCTCCATCTGAACGTAGACTCCCCTTCAAAACGCTGCTGTTCACCCAGGAAACCTCAGTCAAGAACAAACCAGTTAAACTACTGAATTCTTAATTTTAACCTTTTATACACGTATGATACATCAAATCACACGGAAATTTTCCGAGAAATTTTATGCTGTTATTAGCTTTCCTTTAACAGCCATAGTTTATTTATAAATAATAATTTCTATCTTTTTCTCCCATTTTCGTATTTATAAGTATAAATATTAACAAACAACTTAAATTATACATTAAACTGTTCCTGTATATTGCATGGGGGCTTAATTATTTAAAATGCAAATATTTTTAGTAGCTGTATGTCTGATTACGCTGTTTCGTAAACGGTTGGCCCTGACTAGTATTATTACGCAATCTGACTGCATAGAACAACAACAAAGAATGAAATGAAAATTTCCTGTTAACACAATTAATTAAGTCCCCAGCAACTATAAAACCTACGAAACCAAAGCACAAGTGTAATTGTTCTGTGTGTGGGAGTGTGACTCAACGTACACATCTGGCACGGTTCTTCTTCAATAAGACAAGAAATTTCAAATACCATTTATACTGACGTGATAAAAAAAAATTAGAAATACTATAATTGCGCAAGAAAACCAGAATTACACTCTAATACAAGAACACACGCCAGATGCTTTGTTGACTGAACCTGTAATGACGCATTATTCAGGACACTGAAATAATGAGAGAGAAAAGAATTTTTTTTTTTTACCTTCGTTTATATTGATGAAAAGCACTCTAAACATTACAATCTCTCCACACCGACTCGTTACTATCACATCTCAACTAGAACTTTTCAGTATCACATCTCAGCAAGCACTGACTCCCACGAGTTCTCCCCAAGCACTGCCAGTGGAGGCGGCTGAATAATACTCTTTGGCGCAATCTCTGGCGCTGTGGCTCAGTGTAGCCACCTTTCAATATATAGTTTACAGTACTGCCTCTGCTTTCAATGTTTCTCTATTTATTTTCTGAGGAAAGCTGTTTTTAATTGCAGGAAATCCACTTTGCTGCCTCTGATTTAAATACGTAGGTTGGATCTTAAATAGTGACAACACTGTTGTGGAGACACCTCCGAGCAAATGTACTCGCCCGTCCCACGTCACCGGAGTGCGCACAATCGAGGGAAACACAATCACTTGTGAGCGAGCGGTCTAACGTACCGGTGTCACTATGTTCTCGAAACAGCAACAACGGAGTTGGATCAATATTAAATGTGCCAGAGGTCGTACAGCACGATAGTGACATCGAAGTCTGTAAGAGCTTTGCGAAAGAAGTAGCGACACTTTCTGCGCAACCCACCCGTCATTTTGCACGACAATGCGCGGGCGCATACAGCGCAAGCTGTGGTTCCTCTGTTCGGTCGATGGGACTGGGAAGTACTGTACCACCCACCATACTCCCCGGACTTACATCCTTGCGACTTTGATTTGATTCCGAAGATGTGGCAATCGCTTCAGAACTGTTCCAGAGATTCGACAGGCAGTAAACCGCTCCATTCGCACGATCAACAGAACAGGCTCTGCTAACAGTATACTACGCCTTCCACATTGCTGGCAACGGGTTCTACACAACGGTGGTGGCTACTTTGAAGTACAGTAACAGGTGAAAACATGTAACTCTTTTGTATCGGTTGTGAATAAATAGTCGCCGCTGTTTAAGTTCCAACCCTCGTATGTGAATAATTTCAGTAAATCTAGCACAGTCCGATACAGATTTACGAGATTTATCCGTGGACCCTTGTATGTTGCAATTGCATGATGAATTGCCGAGATATTCATTTTTACAGTTCAAGAATTATTTGTAACATTTCCCATATAATAACTTACAAACTAATGCTGATACCGTCTGTGCATCTTCAGACGCGTAATCGACCATCTTTTCTGCTTCAAATGAGCCTCCTAGCTCTTCAGTGACACACATGTCTCGATATTTATTAATTCTGGCATAAGCTTTAGTTTTTCACTGGACGCGAAAAGCGTTTGGCTGCCCAACGAACGGGTTTTCCCTGTCAAGTGATCACCTTAGCGGGCGGTGGAGGACCGGAGACAACACCATCAGTGGAGATTAGTGTGAAGCTGATTTCGACTGTCAACACGAATATGACCTGATGTTAGCCGCCACCTGTGAGTTCGCAGTCGCGTGTTTGTAATTGAATTAAGTATACCTCCCCTTTACAGTAGGCTGTCGTGTTACAGTGGCACCAGTTACAATATGTTTCAGAGATAAAAATATCTCTGTCTACAAATCATATTCTTTTTTTTCCTTTTTGGATCATCGGTCTCTCGTTTGATGCGGTACGCCACAACTTCTTCTACTGTGCCAAAACTTCTCCACTTCAGAGCAGCTATTTCACCCAACGTCCTCAACTGTTTGTTGGATATGTTCCAATCTCTGTTGCACCCTGCACAGCTCACTCTAGACTCACGCAATTCGTCTTTTCTTAACAGTTACCATCATCTTCTCCCTCCTTCTTATTAGTGTTTTCTGTTGTGTACTCATTGCCACTGCAGAGTCTTGTACCCTAGGAATCAAGTGAGAAGATGTTGTTTGGTAGCCGGTATCCTCTATCTACAACACAACTGCACACACGGATTAACAGGGTTCTTTATTTACATGAACAGGAAGCTACTTATCTTTAAGAGAGTCCATATGTTGTGGTACAAGCTATTCCCTAATAGTCCTCCTTAGCCTCACTGCTGGTAAAGTACAAGTCACGCTATAAACACTACTCTGGTCGCTATACACTCTCGTAGTCGGTGATGTGAACTGACAGACGCCAACTGGAATGCGAGTTAGTGACTCTGTGACTGACCTAGTGACCGAGCGACTAAGCTAGTGACTGAGACTGAGCCCACCAGTCAGCGGTGGCGATCTAAATACCTGCGGCCGAGATGGAGTTGGCGACGTGTTGCGTGCGTGTCTGTCTTTGGCTTTTCTCCTGATAGGTGCGCTTGATCCAGCACCTACTATCGATCTTCTTACTACCTCTTTGCAAACCAGTGACCTGGTGACAGCTTAGCCAGCACATTTTCCATATATTCATTTCCTTGTAATTCGGGAGAGAATTTCCTCGTTTCTTATTGAGCCGGGCGTGCTTACACTACGTATCGAAAGCGTGATTTAGCATCTTTGCTTGTAGCTTGCTCCGCCGCGTCGACTTAGTGTCGCCCCATATCAGCTCGGTCTCAGTTGTTGCTCACCAGGATGGCCAGCCAACAACAGCTCCTGAGGGACGTCGACGGTAAAAGCAACTCCCGGAATTGAGTAGCACCTTGAGTGAAAGTCTACATTGCTACTATGCCAATTACATGCCTGAGAAAATTGACGCTCGAATTTTGTGGAAGACCGCCTTCTACGGTGCCTTATCTACGGAAATTACAGGCGGGGCGGACTGGCTTAGGCATATGGACTTATTTGGTGAGTATTTTAATGTGCAGACTGTACGTGAAATTATTCAGAGATACCTTCTATGTTGTGCTGTTCTTATACGGTGTGTTTTAGGCTACAGTTAACTCCAGTTTTGTAAAGAGGCGTTTCCGGTAGTTATGTTGATAAACTTGTCTTTATTTCACATTTCTTACTTTCTATTTTCTTTGTTCTCTCTTATAGTTTAATGGTTCCTGTAATGAGTACTAAGCATAAAAACAAGTTCAATTTTTCTGTCTAAGTTGCCGCCTCTTGGGTGTTCTGTTCAAATTTCATTTATACAACTTTCTGGCAGAATTTGAAATCAAGAAATTTACAGTACTAAATCCATCTGTCTGTTCATGTTACAAATATGCCTGTTGATTAGGTGTGAGTTCAGTGTGTAATTTAGGAGTATTAGCTATGCTGAAGTGGGCACGCAATTCTAATTACATTACTTGTTGTTGTAGCCAACTGGGTGTTTGCTTTTTTCTTTTCTTTAATTTTATACTTACATCTTTTATCGTTCGCCATTTGTTTTACGGTGTTCTCTAATAAGGGCTCATAGTTCAGAGCTGAGAAGTAAGTGGCCACTCATCTTAGTTGTGTTGGCATGCCGTATTTGCTAATGGAATTTTTTTTTCTCTCTGTTTAGGTCATATGTGTGTGTTTCAACTACCTTGGAACGGAACTATTGAAGAGGTTAAATTTAAATGTTGGCTATCTCAAATTAAACTGGCCAGTTTATTATTCCAAAATTGTATTGTCTTTTTGCTGGCATTTGTGGATGTTTTTCGGGCTTAACAAATATGTACTAAACAAATACATAAATTTTTGCAGTACCACTTTATAAATAAATTGTCTTTTTTAGTCTGAATGTTATTTATATGAAATCTGGAGCCATACCACAATGTCCCTTCTATTAAACTGCGTCGAAACTTCAGTATTTTTCTCCTTCCTAGTGCATTTCTGTCAACCGGACGTTTTGTGCCAGTTCTGGATGTCTAAAGGCGTACACTGACCTTCACGTGTGCCACGCTCACTGGACATGTGATTGAAATGAGTCATTGGTTTTTGTTCGTATCCCTTTGGAATTCCAGAACGCAGCTTTCTAAAGCTTTTTCTCTGTCTCTCTGCAAATGTGCCGCTACATGTGTTTCACCCACCTGAGTCACCTGGTCAGGTCTCTGACTTTCCGCCTGCCACCCCTTTAAGTGGTTTCTGTGGTAACCCCTGCAGCATGCCTTCGCTACTGCCCTTGTCCCTCTGGCTTTCAAACTCAAACGAACTTCTGCTCAAAGACATGCATTATATTGGAACAGTGTGTTAATTACTGTCAATTGACTGTCATCCCTTATTGCATTACATACTGGTGGGCAAATTTGCTCATAATCGCCGAATTACGTTAGGTGTCATATTCACCTTCTCATTGCAATGTATAAAGCTCTCATGTAAGGTGAGAATCTGACCTTCATTTATTCTGCCACCATACAACTTCTCTTATCAGTCCACCAAATTTCAAATACCTTCTGTACCGCCACATATCTGATGTAATAAAAACTATTTATTTTCTCAACATACGATAAAAATCCCCTCCCCATGAACCATGGACCTTGCCGTTGGTGGGGAGGCTTGCGTGCCTCAGCGATACAGATAGCCGTACCGTAGGTGCAACCACAACGGAGGGGTATCTCTTGAGAGGCCAGAGAAACGTGTGGTTCCTGAAGAGGGGCAGCAGCCTTTTCAGTAGTTGCAGGGGCAACAGTCTGGATGATTGACTGATCTGGCCTTGTAAAACTAACCAAAATGGCATTGCTGTTCTGGTACTGTGAACGGCTGAAAGCAAGGGGAAACTACAGACGTAATTTTTCCCGAGGGCATGCAGCTTTACTGTATGATTAAATGATGATGGCGTCCTCTTGGGTAAAATATTCCGGAGCTAAAATAGTCCCCCATTCGCGTCTCTGGGCGGGGACTACTCAAGAGGACGTCGTTATCAGGAAAAAGAAAACTGGCGTTCTACGGATCGGAGCGTGGAATGTCAGATCCCTGGCAGGTAATATCAGAAAATTTAAAAAGGGAAATGGATAGGTTAAATTTAGATATAGTGGGAATTAGTGAAGTTCGGTGGCAGGAGGAACAAGACTTCTGGTCAGGTGGATACAGGGTTATAAATACAAAATCAAATAGGGGTAATGCAGGAGTAGGTTTAATAATGAATAAAAAAATAGGTGTACGGGTAAGCTACTACAAACAGCATAGTGAACGCATTATTGTGGCCAAGATAGACACGAAGCCCACGCCTACTACGGTAGTACAAGTTTATATGCCAACTAGCTCTGCAGATGACGAAGAAATTGATGAAATGTATGATGAGATAAAAGAAATTATTCAGGTGGTGAAGGGAGACGAAAATTTAATAGTCATGGGTGACTGGAATTCGTCAGTAGGAAAAGGGAGAGAAGGAAACATAGTAGGTGAATATGGATTGGGGCTAAGAAGTGAAAGAGGAAGCCGCCTGGTAGAATTTTGCGCAGAGCATAACTTAATCATAGCTAATACTTGGTTTAAGAATCATCACAGAAGGTTGTGTACATGGAAGAAGCCTGGAGATACTAAAAGGTATCAGATAGATTATATAATGGTAAGACAGAGGTTTAGGAACAAGGTTTTAAATTGTAAGACATTTCCAGGGGCAGATGTGGACTCTGACCACAATCTATTGGTTATGAACTGTAGATTAAAACTGACGAAACTGCAAAAGGGTGGGAATTTAAGGAGATGGGACCTGGATAAACTGAAAGAACCAGAGATTGTACAGAGTTTCAGGGAGAGCATAAGGGAACAATTGACAGGAATGGGGGAAAGAAATACAGTAGAAGAAGAATGGGTAGCTTTGAGGAATGAAATAGTGAAGGCAGCAGAGGATCAAATAGGGAAAAAGATGAGGGTTAGTAGAAACCCTTGGGTAACAGAAGTAATATAGAATTTAATTGATGAAAGGAGAAAATATAAAAACCCAGTAAATGAAGCAGGCAAAAAGGAATACAAACGTCTCAAAAATGAGATCGACAGGAAGTGCAAAATGGCTAATCAGGGATGGCTAGAGGACAAATGTCAGGATGTAGATCCTTATCTCACTAGGGGTAAGATAGATACTGCCTACAGGAAAATTAAAGAGACCTTTGGAGAAAGGAGAACCACTTGCATGAATATCAAGAGCTTTGATGGAAATCCAGTTCTAAGCAAAGAAGGGAAAGCAGAAAGGTGGAAGGAGTATATAGAGGGCCTATACAAGGGCGATGTAATTGAGGACAATATTGTGGAAATGGAAGAGGATGTAGATGAAGATGAAACGGGAGATATGATACTGCGTGAGGAGTTTGACAGAGCACTGAAAGACCTGAGTCGAAACACGGCCCCGGGAGTAGACAACATTCCATTAGAACTACTGACGGTCTTGGGAGAGCCAGTCCTGACAAAACTCTCCCATCTGGGGAGCAAGATGTGTGAGACAGGCGAAATACCCTCAGACTTCAAGAAGAATATAATTCTTCCAATCCCAAAGAAACCAGGTGTTGACAGATGTGAAAATTACCGAACTATCAGTTTAATAAGTCACAGCTGCAAAATACTAACGCGAATTATTTACAGACGAATGGAAAAACTAGTAGAAGCCGACTTCGGGGAAGATCAGTTTGGATTCCGTAGAAATGTTGGAACACGTGAGGCAATACTGACCCTATGACTTATCTTAGAAGAAAGATTAAGGAAAGGCAAACCTACGTTTCTAGCATTTGTAGACTTAGAGAAAGCTTTTGACAACGTTGATTGGAATACTCTCTTTCAAATTCTGAAGGTGGCAGGGATAAAATACAGGGAGCGAAAGGCTATTTACAATTTGTGCAGGAAGCAGATGGCAGTTATAAGAGTCGAGGGGTATGAAAGGGAAGCAGTGGTTGGGAAGGGAGTGAGACACGGTTGTAGCCTCTCCCCGATGTTATTCAATCTGTATATTGAGCAAGCAATAAAGGAAACAAAAGAAAAGTTCGGAGTAGGTATTAAAATCCATGGGAAAGAAATGAAAACTTTGAGGTTCGCCGATGACATTGTAATTCTGTCAGAGACAGCAAAGGACTTGGAAGAGCAGTTGAACGGAATGGACAGTGTCTTGAAAGGAGGGTATAAGACGAACACCAACAAAAGCAAAACGAGGATAATGGAATGTAGTCGAATTAAGTCGGGTGATGCTGAGGGAATTAGATTAGGAAATGAGACACTTAAACTAGTAAAGGAGTTTTGCTATTTGGGGAGCAAAATAACTGATGATGGTCGAAGTAGAGAGGATATAAAATGTAGACTGGCAATGGCAAGGAAAGCGTTTCTTAAGAAGAGAAATTTGTTATCATCGAGTATTGATTTAAGTGTCAGGAAGTCGTTTCTGAAAGTATTTGTATGGAGTGTAGCCATGTATGGAAGTGAAACGTGGACGATAAATAGCTTACACAAGAAGAGAATAGAAGCTTTCGAAATGTGGTGCTACAGAATAATGCTGAAGATTAGATGGGTTGATCACATAACTAATGAGGAGGTATTGAGTAGAATTGGGGAGAAGAGGAGCTTGTAGCACAACTTGACTAGAAGAAGGGATCGGTTGGTAGGACATGTTCTGAGACATCAAGGGATCACCAATTTAGTATTGGAGGGCAGCGTGGAGGGTAAAAATCGTAGAGGGAGACCAAGAGATGAATACACTAAACAGATTCAGAAGGATGTAGGTTGCAGTTGGTACTGGGAGATGAAGAAGCTTGCACAGGATAGAGTAGCATGGAGAGCTGCATCAAACCAGTCGCAGGACTGAAGACCACAACAACAACGATAAAAATATACGATGTTGTCTCCTTCACAGTTTATATAGAATCTGTGGCTGAGTTACCTAGTCTTTTAACATTAGTCTACAGTGGAGTCCTCCAGGTACCCAGTAGGTGAAAGAAAGCAAGGACACACTAATCTACAAGCAAGCTATCAAACGTGATCCCCAGAACTAACGTTCTATGTCTTTGGCTTTATTAAACTACCTTAGAAAATATTCTGAGTTTAGCGTTGTGACTACCTTAGAACTTTGGTCATGCTAAAATACGTTAGAGCCATTGCTGCTGTAAATTAATGACCTGCCAGGCAGTATTGATAGTAACCATATGCTATTGCAAATCATTTTCAGTTGTCTATAACGAAGTCTATGCAATTAAAACCTGCATAAATAATCAACCAGATGCTGCAAAGGTTATCAACGTTTCTCAAATATTCAGAAATATAAAATTTTGGACTTCACGAAACGTAAGCTCCTATTATCCTGTCGCTACAGTCTCAGTATGACATAACTGGAATCAGCCCACTCACACAGATACCTGCATGTAATAATTTTTAGAGATACGCAGTGCAATGATCACAAGAGCTCAGTCATGGGTAAAGCGGTCTTCGGTTCGCTGGTAGGATACTGGTAGAATGCAGTGAGTGTAGAAAGCAGATTTCTTACAAAACAGTCGCATGACTAATCCGAGAAAATTCCTCAAATATGTGGGACCATACCAAACAGGCTAACAGAGGATGCTGATCGGTTACAGTGAAGGGCAGCCCGAATGGTTCAGTCCGAACCTCGTTTTCGACGGGGAGTTAGCCCACATTTACTATTTAAATATTAATATACAGCTCCAACCGCCGGACGGGATGGATGAGCGGTTCTAGGCGCTACATTCTGGAACCGCTCGACTGCTACGGTCGCAGTTTCAAATCCTGCCTCGGGCATGGATGTGTGTGATGTCCTTAGGTTAGTTAGCTTTAAATAGTTCTAAGTTCTAGGGGACTGATGACCTCAGAAGGTAAGTCGCATAGTGCTCAGAGCCATTTGAACCATTTTGAACAGCTCCAAGCGTGGTGATGACTTATTGATGGAAATGATGGACCAGCCACAAATGCGCCCTGAGAAGGCACGGGCCCAACTGCTGAGATAGCTCATTACAAGTCTGCGATTGATTTCCGTGGAAGTAATACATGAATCGGTGTATAAAATCTGATCTCATGTAAAGACGGAATAGTCTGTTGAAAAATTGCCTCCGATGACGTACTTGGCCGACGTTGTGTTAATCCAAGGAAATCGACATCGGTTTTCGAGGTGGCAACACACGAACTAGTGTGTGAAGTGCAGCTCCGCATAAAGACGGAAATAATTGTTGAAGGCGCCCCAGAAAACATATTTGTGCAATCTCACGTTGATTCGAAGATAGTGTGAAGCATTTTTGTGACTTTTGCGGTGCTCAGAAACTAATGATTAATGACCGGGAATCTTGTTATGAATATTAATGGTGGAGTGACTTTAAAAATCGTATTGCCAATTTTGTGTTAACGAAATAAAAAAATTTGATGGCATCCTAACATTTTATGATTCTTACTACGTTTGGCATTTAAACCTACCCACTTGTCTCATTATGCACGGTTCATGGCACAAGCGTAAGAGCTCGCAATAGACAGAGAAGAAACCAAGCGGACCAACAGCTGCGGGGCGCTTACGAAGACGTGAAGTAAGCAAGTTGCCTTCAATTATGTTGTGGTAAGTGATCGCAGATATTTATTGCTAAAACTCACTGTGTTTGTTAATCCCGGCACATCTTTAAGATGGGAAGTTTCATTTATTGTAACCCACTGTGTAGCTTATGAAGTTCAAATCCGCGAGTACTGTGAGACTACATTTTACCATCGACACTAATATTCGTTACAGTTTATTTCTTAAAACATCACAATTTTAGGTAAACACTGGTTCTAGAAGCCGAGGATTAGCCCATTAATCAATCAGATGGTGAATAGTTTGATGGGTGAGAGGAAACTTCGAGGTAAGGCCAAGCGACGAACCTGAAACACGGGTATGTGCTATTTCGAGCGTCGTAACAGATTTTCCGTTAGAAGTTTCTTTGACTGCTGTGAGGCACTTATTATAACCTCAAGGGAGTTTAAGTATTTTAGATGAAGCCCTGTAGCTGAATGGCATCGAGCAACGAAGGTCACTGCTACGCGTAGTGCCTGAAGCAACGTAGGCTTCAGATTTGCATTATTTTACATGTTCTCTCAACTTGTGAGATCTGAGAATATTTCTACTGGTTATATAAAAAATTATGCACTGTTGCTACATTCTGTTAGGGTACCAACCAAAGAATTTACACGCATTAAAAAATCAACTTCTACTTGTAGATGGAACAAGACAATCCCAAATACAATAAATAAATTAAGTTTATAGTATTACTTGAAAATACAGCTCTTCGGTCAATTATGACAAAAAATTAATCAACTCTATTAATGAAACTTCCTGGCAGATTAAAACTGTGTGCCCGACCGAGTCTCGAACTCGGGACCTTTGCCTTTCGCGGGCAAGTGCTCTACCAACTTTTTTTTTTTTTTTTTTTTTTAATATTTTATGCCAGCTGCTCTCGATCCAGTGACATTACGAACAGAAACAACGCACGCTACCGCTTTTTTTTACCCCTTTTTCTTAATTTTTTTTTTATTTTTATTTTTATTTTTTAATTGAACTAAAAAAACAAGTGCCACCGCCACTTTTCATCCTATAACAAAAAAAAAGAAAAAAAAAAAAATCTGGGCCACTTCAGGCGTTGGCTCCTGACTAAACCTACCCCAGAGAGCTGCCTATATACCAGGGGAAATATGGGAAGTCAAGGTTAGGGCTACCCTTAAAATCAAAACAAAATCTTCCTTTTTCTGAATTTTATTTTAATTTTTTTTTTGTTTTATATTTATTTATTTTATTATTTTTTTTATTTTTTTTTATTTTTATTTTTTTTTTTTTTTGTGTAATTGATCAGAGGCCTTCTGCGCCCCGCTGGTAATATGTTGAGTCACGTCTTCTCGAAATTGATGTGTTCCGTTCAATTGTTCAGAAATGTTCATTGGTTCAAACAGGAAACCTTCTTCTCTCTTGGCTTAACACATTCCAGCTGCGAGGCGGCTCGTGGAAAGCACTCCCAAGGAAGTTCGAGAAAAATTGTCTGTATTTTGGGTGACGGACAACGACATAATGACGGTCATTGAGGTATGTCCAAAAATCGAGTACAGAGTCTACAGGTTGTCCAAATAAGTAGTGAATGGCATGTCCGCGAATCCAATTCACAGCATTGGTCTTTGTCCGAGGAAAATAGTCACGTTCCGGAAATAATAACGAAAGGGGAGTAATCCGATCCGGAATGTCCCGCGTTAGAAAAGCCACAATACGTCGAACCAAGTGCCAAACCTCCGCCGCCGGTCCGCAAACAAACCGATGTTCATCATTGTCTGGCACTCCACACGTGGAGCATAGAGGTGATTGGGCGAGGTGGATACGATGAAGGCGAAATTGGTTGATTTGCTTACCATTGACAGTTATGTACCAGACAGATTGAACATTCGTGTCAAGGTAACAGGCGAACACCGCGCGCCATACATGACGCCAGTCAACCTGGGGGAACTTTAGTTCAATCGGGTTAGGTGGACGACCTAATTGGAGGACATTGTATACTGCCTTTGTCTTGAGTAAAAGCTGTCTTGGTAAGATGAGGCGTACATAACTGAGTTCCAGAAAGAAGTACCGTATATAATGGAACTGGGCCGGAACATCCGAGATCATCACTGGGGCTGACAGCGAGACCGGCGAGTATGCCGACAGGAGGAGACCAGTGAGGCTCGTTGGGCAACGTGTCCATACCGTCATCTGGGAGCTGACAAATAGGGCGCGAGCTCTATCCGGCACGTGAAACAGACCTATCCCACCTCGTTCACGGGGAAGAGTAAGGGTCGCATAGTTAACTTTGAACAACATCCCAGAGCTGACGAAAGATGCCATCGCTGCCAACATGCGACGTGCCACAGTAAGCGGGAAAGGTAGAACTTGCGCTACATGGGGAACTCGGGATGCGGTATATGTATTGACATATCGAGCTCGTTGGAGAATATCTAGGGATCGAAGGCGATGGTCCATAAGACCTGCTCTGATCATTAAAAGGAGGCGTCGGCAGTTGATGGTGGCTGAACGCCGGAGATCAGATGAAAAATCTATTCCCAAACAACGAATGGTAGCAACGGTGGTGAGAGGTGTAACGCACTCCACGGGAAGTCCCGTGCCAATGAACATAACTTGTGACTTACGTACGTTTAAAGAGCTACCCGACGCCTCACCATAAGTCGCTACCCACGTCAAAACAGCTCGAACTTCGTCGGCATTACGTAAACAGATGACGACATCGTCAGCATAGGCCGTGCAACAGAATCGGTAGCGATCTATGGACAACCCTACCAAACGTTGTCTTAGTCCACATAGCAAGGATTCCAAGGAAAAGGCGTACAAAATTGCTGATAGAGGGCAACCTTGACGTACGGATCGACCTATTATTATCGGTGGAGTGAGTCTGCCATTGTACATAATCCTGGATGAGGCACCCCGCAGAAGGCGCATCACTACCGTGATAACGGCGACCGGGAAACCCATATGGTGGAGAACGGCCGTAAGGAACGAATGGTCAACCCTATCAAAAGCTTGACTAAAGTCCAAAGACGCAAGTGCCCCAGAGAGGCGTTGTGCCTGGGTAACGGCGATCATATCCCTGTAGCGGCATAAAGCCGTGCGAATATTGTTGTCGCCTCCCAAAGATGCTTGGTCTGGCGACACAACATAGCGGGCAACGTTTTTAAGTCGTGCTGCCAAAAGGCGAGTGAAGATTTTCATATCACTGTTAAGGAGGGTGAGGGGCCGATAATCACTGATATTGTTGCCACCGTGCGGTTTATGTACAGGAATAATAATTCCTTCCAGGAAAGCGTCCGGCACAGGTACTTCCGGAGACATCAGTTCCCGACAGATGGAGGTGAAGGTGGACTCTAACAAATCACGGAAGGTGCGATAAAATTCGAGGGGAAGACCGTCGGGGCCCGGGGAGCGATTGATGGTTCCTGCCCGGATCGCATCGCGGACTTCCTCATCAGTCACCTCCGACATCAAGTCAATCGCCGCATCGCCTGGGATACCACCGAAGTTGAGCTGTGAGACTTCCTCGATCAACTCTGGGGAATGTGGAACTGTGGCGTAGAGCTGCCGGTAGTGGGCGTGAAGCACATTCTCTATGGCAGATTGTGTTACGTAGCGACGCCCTTCTTGATCCGTTAGGACGTGAATCAATTTTCGGCGTCGATTTTGTCGTTCTTGGATGATATGGTACATCGACGGATGTTCATGAGGCATGCGATCAGCAGTACGAGATCGTACTATCGCCCCTTCCAAATGCCGTCGCATGAGATTGGAGATTTGGGCCTTAGCTTGGTTCATCCTTGTATGGCGCTCAGGGGAGGCTGGCATCGTGGAGCATTCTCGTAGGATCCTGTAGTAAAAGTCCATAGTGCTCTTCCTCCAGGCGACAACATCTTTGCCATACCGGATTAAAGTTTTTCGAAGAGCAGGTTTTGCACATTGGATCCACCAGGATATGGTAGACGGATACGTGGGTCGGCGTCTATTACATGTGATCCAAGTGTCTTCTATTAGAAGTCGACAGTCAGGTGAATTAAGAAGTGCCGTGTTCAGTTTCCATAAACCACGTCCGTGCCATACTGCCTGTCTTGTGAGAACAACATCACAGAAGTAAGCCTCATGGTCTGAGAAAGCAACAGGCCAGATTTCAGCCTGTCGAGTGTGTTGAATTAGGGATCGCGAGATGTAGATGCGATCCAGTCGGCTAGAGGAGTGCGCAGTGTGGTACGTAAAGCCCAAAAGATCACCGTGAACATGTCTCCACGTGTCGACAAATTGTAGCCGCGTGACGACTGTTTCCAGAGCTGCGCATGGTGAGTGACGCGGCAATTGATCCTGAGGTCGCTGGGTGCAGTTGAAGTCTCCACCCATGATCCAGTCATCGTGTGGTCCCATAAAAAGGGGTGTGACTTCATTCGCGAAGAAGACATTGCGTTCACGACGGTAGCTGGAGCCCGACGGCGCATAAATATTGATGATGCGTACACCAAAGAGAGTAAGGGCCATACCTCTGCCGCTGGGGAGGTATAGGACATCTTCGGCAGGAAGACCTTCGCGTAAGATGATGGCAACACCACTACCGGTGTCCGAAGCGGGAGAAAGATGCACCGTGAAGCCATGTGGTGGTGAAAAATCGGCGACATGCACTTCCTGAAAAAGCGCAATATCTATGTCCGCATCATAAATCATATCGCGGAGCAGCGCTAGTTTGTGGGGCGCACGAATGGTCGCCAGGTTAATCGTTGCGACACGATAATGCTGGTGTTGGAGTCCCACAGGCACAGGCGGGGCTTCTTCTTCAGGAGCGAGAGGTCGTCGATCTTGCCGGTCCGCTGAAGAGGCTGCTATTGTGGAGAGTTTGCGGGCGCGGGCGCAACCGATGGGGGTGCCCCATAATCAGCAGCATCCACCCCAGTCCCTTCGATCTCCACGTCGTCTGCCCAGGAGACTGATACTGCGGTAGGGCATCGGCTGTGCACGTCATCCACGTGGAGAGGAGACGTAGTTTTCGTCTCATCGGATAGGCGCTCTTCAACGTCGACCTGTGGGGGCGACGGCGTCAGTAAGGAGGGGTGTTCGTTGCCAGTGGTCGCCTGTGGCGGGTCTTTCGCATCAGCCTTTCGGTCATCAAAGATCGGTTTGTCGTCCATCTTCGGGTCTGCATCCCCGGTATCCATCCGTAGAATGGATTCATCAGGGGGTGTACGGCTACGTTTCTTTCTCTTTCGTGTCGACCCTTGTTTTCGAACAAGTCGTTCAGAGTCCGATTGCGGGTGGCTTTCGTCTGACTCCGGACCAGTCTGAAGGAAAGCAGAAGTAGGTACCACTCCCGGATCAACGTCCATCTCAGCAGCATTTTCAGTCACAGTGCTGCGATGATTCGGCAGGTTAGGATCTGGCGTCTGGGGCACCTCAGAAGGAATCTCAGGAGCGGTTGCATCTACCTGATCAGACGACGTCAACGGAGCAGGAAGACTCTGTGTAGACGTGCTACCTTCCTGGGCAACCTTGGCGTATGTGACAGGGATCTGAGTCATCACCGCTGGGGACGCTTCCTCGCCGACCGGCGTCTGGATCAGGCGGCGTCGCATGCAGGCGGATCTGACGTGGCCTTCTTGTCCACAACCCGCACATGTTCGGGGTTGGCCGTCGTACATGACAATGGCTCGCACCCCGCCAATGGTCAGGTATGATGGAATATGTTTTTTCAGTTCAATTTTGACCTGACGCACACCAGTAAGTACATGGTAGGTCGTGAAGGTTTGCCATTTTTCCTCTACGTAACCGATGACGTTACCGTATGGTTCTAACGCAGAGACAACTTCGTCCTTCGGCACTTCAAAAGGTAGTTCAAACACCCTAATCGTGCGTTGACCGTACTCTGCGAGTTCAAGTGTTACAGCTCCGACGTGACCATCAGAGTATTTGAACTTAAGTCCATTGGCATGGCGGCGAATAACATCTTCACACACCTCGGTGTTTGTCATTTTAATATGAACGACACTACTCGTGATCGAAAAATGGATTCCGATAACGTGGTTAGGATCTAAACGAACTTCTTCACGTATGAACGTTTCAACTTCATGTGCACGAGGTCGCGCATGTTCAGCTGGGAAGGAAATTTTAAGGGTCGCACGGCGGTAAGCGCTCGACATGTTGTTCACGGTGGACGGACGCAAGCCTGAAAGCTACGACGCGGAAGTAAACAACGCCTGCAGCGTAGCACTGGCCGGCGCGCGGGGCCGTCCGCACGCTGCCACGGCTGAGAGCCGACTGAAACCAACTGAGCTACCGAAGCACGACTCACGGCCGGTACTCACAGCTTTACTTCTGCCAGTACCTCGTCTCCTACCTTCCAAACTTTACAGAAGCTCTCCTGGCAGAAGTAAAGCTGTGAGTACCGGCCGTGAGTCGTGCTTCGGCAGCTCAGTTGGTAGAGCACTTGCCCGCGAAAGGCAATGGTCCCGAGTTCGAGTCTCGGTCGGGCACACAGTTTTAATCTGCCAGGAAGTTTCATATCAGCGCATACTCCGCTGCAGAGTGAAAATCTCATTCTGGGAACTCTATTAATGTTAAACTTAGAGATAATGATGCTCTCATAACAAAATCAGATAAAGGTAATTCTCTTTTTATTACTACAAAAGATGAATATGTAGCAAAAACTTTAGAATTTTTTGAGGAAAACAATATTTCTGAGCTACAGGTAGATCCTACCCCAATTTTACAAAAAGACATTAGATCCGCGGTCAATGATGCAAATTCCTTACTTAAGCCATTCCAGAAAAAACAGCTGATTAACATGAACCCCCAGCCGCTTAAGCTTCGGTCCCAGTTTATGTCCACAAAGTAAATCACCCTATTCGGCCTATTTCTAATAGTATGGACGGTGCTTACCACGATCTAGCAAAATTCCTTCATGATAAATTAAAAAGGTCTTATGTTTTTCGAAGTAATTACTCAATAGCTAACAGTCAGATCCTTATCAACAAAATAAAAGACATACACTGCGACGAAAACACAAAGATGTTCTCATTTGATATTAAAAACCTTTATACCAATGTGCCTGTACTAACGACTTTAGATATCATAGAGAATAACTTACGTTTGTTTAAAAAAGAACTCTCTGACGAACAGATCACTGATTTCATTAACCTAATGCAGATCGTAACAAAGTACAATTATTTCGAATTCAATGGACAGCTGTACCAACAACCTGATGGTCTTGCTATGGGCAATCCCTTAGCTGGCATCGTAGCAGACATTTTTATCAACTCTCTAGAAGAGACATTTTTCAAAAATTTTTCCACTACCACCTTAGGAATTGTTTCATATTCTAGGTACGTCGATGATATTTTAATCGTCTATAACGGAACGAACGATGGCATTAACCACCTGTTCGAAATCTTTAACAAACTACATGAAAAAGTCACCTTCACATGTGAACTTGAAAACAGCTCCCGTCAGTTAAATTATTTGGACTTAACTTTGACAATAGTGAATGACAAAATCTCTTTCAATATTTTTCGTAAGGATTCTTTTTCTGACCAAATTGTGCCAGCCTGTTCCACACACCCACGATCTCACAAAAAAGCATTTTTTCACTCTGCTGTTCGTAGAGGAATCTCTCCCCCTATGTCCTCTGAAAATTTAAAAACCGAATTGAATCTAATTAAAACCATTGCAGTTAACAATAGTTACGAACCAAATATAGTAGATGATGTCTTCAGACAGAAAACCAATAACAGAATTACCACACCTGGGACCACTATTGACGAGCCTAGTGATTTGAAGAAATACTTCTCTTTACCGTATGTAGGGCCAATAACCTACAGATTGCAACGTCTCCTTAAAAATAAATATGGCTGTAACATAGTTTTCTCTACCAACAACTCTCTCAAAAATAATCTTATCCATAATTTAAAACCAAGACGGTCGCCTCTGCAAAACTCAGGCGTTTATAAAATCACCTGTGACACTTGCTCAGCTTATTATACTGTATAGGACAGACTGGACGAGATTTTTCGATTAGAGATGAAAAGCATCTATTAGGGAAAAAAGGTACGAACGTACATAATTCGTCATTCGCTGACCACCTTCTTATCACAGGACACAAACCTAAAGATGTTCATGATATTAGTATCTTACATACGGAAAAGAAAGGCTTCAGACTTGATATTCTTGAACAGTTGGAAATTTTCAAACATTTTTCCCTTAACGACCATTTAATCCTCAATGAGCAATTACAATTACGTGATAAAAATTTCTTTGATGGTGTAAAGCCCTTGCTTAAAGTCACTTAACGCGAAATATTGCTATTATGCTTCCCGTACTGTAGCCTTAAATATTGTTCTCTCTCTCCCTGTTTTACAGTATAATATTTTGTTCAACTTTCGATCTGTTACATACTATCTGACGTAATGTAATCAGCACTCCTGTTCCAATGCTTCTGACAGCTGTTGTCACTGTAAATTAGAAGCATTCAATACTAGATGGCGTGACACAATGTGCCCACTTGCTAACATCGACGGCGCGCGCGCCTGTCAGTCTGATGCTGCTTACAGTGCCGGCCGCACACGCGACCCTTAGCGGCGCGTCTTAATCAAGTTGTGCATTCCTAGGAAAATTTTATAATGTACAAATATATTTTTATGTTTAACGTGAGCACTGTTGCTCTAAACCATTTCGTAACTATTTACTCTATGTAAGTATGCTTTCTTTGTCTACTGTACCGTAGCAGTTAGCTATGATGTAATTTTATTACATATGTTTAATTTAATAATTTTTATATTATTCCAAAACTCTGTTATAGGTAATGAAAAATTTTTTACTTCTGATGAAGGCTGTCTTAGAGCAGTTGAAACCTAGGTAAAGTTGAAAATTTTTTACCTGTGCAACCGAAGAGCTGTATTTTCAAGTAATATTATAAATTTCGGCTACGGTTGCTACATTATCGGCCACGTTCAAAACAATAAATTAAGTCTTGCCGGCCGGAGTGGCCATGCGTTTCTAGGCTATACAGTCTGGAACCGAGCGGCCGCTGCGGTCGCAGCTTCGAATCCTGCCTCGGGCATGGATGTGTGTGATGTCCTTAGGTTGGTTAGGTTTAATTAGTTCTAAGTTCTAGGCGACTGATGACCTCAGAAGTTAAGTCGCATAGTGCTCAGAGCCATTTTGAACAATTAAGTCTTACAGTAGGCAAGTGAAATATGTTGAAATATGTATTTTGTCGCTGGATCGTATTCACAATGGAGTTCAGAGCAGAGGGAACGGGGAGGTTACATGGTCATTTTCTATAGTGGCTGTATTTGGTGATTGTGGGTAATTACGAAGTATACGAGCCGGGGTTGGTAAGAATTACTAAATAAATACAAAAACGGGAACTAACCCGTTTTCTCTAACTCTTTTGGCATTTTTACAAGTGACTGAAAATTTGGCTATTCAGAAGCTATCCAGTATAAAAATATATTTCTAGACATTTAAAATTTCAAATCGCTTAAGGAATTATATGAGTAAAAACCGAAATAGTATACTGATACTCTAAATTTAAGAAAGAGGTGGCTAGTATGTACTGAACTGCCTGTATGGTCAAGTAGACAACCACCATTTTGTAAACGGGATGGAACAGCTGATACCATATAATGAAACCGAGGTCACATCCTCCAGCAAAATATGATTGCGGTAGAAAAGGGTCACCCGAATATGTAGCCTTTCAGTGTAACAAATGCATTAAATCTTTGGCGTCCAGGATCGACTGATCTCATGGTATGAGATATAATTTTTTTGTACCAGTTTGTGAAAGATTCAGTCTACAAGTACTCTATTCCAACAATCGTGGTTGAACTAGAATGCCACATAGCAACATCGGTGAATGCAGTAGACTGTAATCATTATAGAGAGCCTTGGAGTGATAGTTCCGACTGATAAATATTGCAGCCTTCCTTGAAAGTAGTTTTCTTACTTAACCTCGAGTAGGCATGAATCATTTTTAATAAAAGTAATAATTGCCAGCCATACGCACCAATTACATTTTTCTAGTGTAGAGCGTGATGCAATAATCTCCGCATTAAAGCGATGCTTTCTAAGGGGAAACATTACTAATAAACTTGCCAAAACATCTACACTTTGAGGAAATTGCCACTCATAGTATCTGGCAAGCCCCTGAATTTCCACACGCAATATCCTGATTGGCTAATTTCTATGCTGATTAACTAGGAAACAGCGCAAAGTTAGAAATTTTTTTCTTAACAATTGTTTATTGGCACAACCTGCCATGCAAAACCTTTACAACCCTTCAGAGTGTTTTCGAGCTCACTGTATACGCACCAAAATGTAGGCAAGAAATTTGCCGCGTTCATGTCTTTCTGACGTGCACGTGGTGAACGAGGAAACGGTTACTATGGCGACGTTATTACCGAATGCGTCTAAACAGTCCCAACGTGGTGCTGTTACTTTCTTGGCAGCCGAAGGACAAACACCGGTAGACATCCATCGGAAAATGAAGAATGTGTATGGGGCAACATGGCTCTCGAAAATCACCGTAGTGCAATGGTGTGCCAAAAGGTGTTGCTACTTCATGATAAAGCACATCCGCAAATCGTAAAATACGTAGCGAGAAGTTACACCAACTCAAGTGGGAGACTCGAGCACCCGCCCTACAGTCCTGATCTTTCCCATACGTTTATAACGCCTTCGACCCTTATAAAAGGTCTTGAAGGGTCGACGATTCGTGTCTGACGAGGATGTACAGCAGGGAATTAGGATGTCAAAATTTTGTCACGCACACCGCTGACGTTCGAAATCACAGTCCGTGTGACGACGGTTTAATTGTTGCTTGAAAGGTATGGACAGGAACTATAGCGCCAAGTCAAAGCGTGGTCAGTTAGCGCAATGCGGGCATAAGAAAGATATCCGACCTCGAAGTCAAGCGCGGCAGCCAGTCTAAGTTTATCAATAATGTTCGAATGTGTGTTTACAGGAATAAAACAAGTGCACAAAAAATACAAATTCGCCAACGTGCTTGACCTGTCTGTTTAGAGACTGGTCTCTGATGTTTCAATCTATGACAAAAGATGAGTTATGTAAAAATAAAATCTCCATTAAGATACCTTGGTCCATCTGACGAGCCGGTAGCACATTCTGAAGACATCTCACCATAGGCACGGTGAAGACTGAAGCTGTAGGTCAATCACCAATACACCTCACAGCAGAAGCAGCAGTCCTCTTAGTTGTGGTTGATACACAAACTTTATCCTGAAGAAATCGAGCAGTTCCCCCTGAGCTATGGCACCGTCGACCTTGCTACAGCTTTGATCGGGGTTCGATATCTGGCGTTAAAACGCAGTTCAGATATCAGAGACCTGTGGTGTGGTTAGTCAAATAGGGGCGCGCACGGTGGCGCTAGAGATACGACAGACAGGGGAAGAAGACTGGGACAGACAGCGTGTGTGAGAGAAATAGAGAGAGAGAGGGGGAGAGAGAGAGAGAGAGAGAGAGAGAGAGAGAGAGAGAGAGAGAGAGAGAGAGAGAGAGACAGGTGGAGCCATAATGCAACTAGCCGTAAGAAGAGAAGCTGTGTTGTGTCCTGTGTGTGTGGGGGGGGGGGGGGGGGGCGAGGCGGGGGGGAGGTGTCAAAAGCGGTTCAAATGGCTCTGAGCACTATGGGACTTAACTTCTGAGGTCATCAGTCCCCTAGAACTTACAACTACTTAAACCTAACCTAAGGACATCACACACATCCATGCCCGAGGCAGGATTCGAACCTGCGACCGTAGCGGTAGCGCGGTTACAGACTGTAACGCCTAGAACCGCTCACCCACTCTGGCCGGCGGGCGGGGGGGGGGGGGGGGGGGAGGAGGGCGGTTGTACGTGTCAGCTGGGTCTTGCCAAGCTGAGTGGAATACGTGGTGTCGCAGAGTCTGCAAGCGACGCGTGTTAGCTTGACTCAGTTCCACGAGTGGATGGCACTTTCAACAAAGTAGCTGCCGTTTACTTACCATAGAAGACACTATTCCCGAGATAGTTTGTGGAACAAATTATTGGTCGTAGAGTGTACAATGTGCTCAACTTTAGTTGGATCCTGTAGCGTGGCAGATGGATAGGAAAACAGTATTCCAGCACTAGCGACGAAGGACGCAGTGAAAGCTTTACATCTGGTAAGAACTCATCCTGCTCTATAAACTGCTAGTAAAACTAACCTGTCTGAAGTTCACCACACTGGTTATCAGACATAGATTTAGCTCCAGTGCCTGTGTAATAACGTGGCAGAAACACCCCCCGATATACACTCCTGGAAATGGAAAAAAGAACACATTGACACCGGTGTGTCAGACCCACCATACTTGCTCCGGACACTGCGAGAGGGCTGTACAAGCAATGATCACACGCGCGGCACAGCGGACACACCAGGAACCGCGGTGTTGGCCGTCGAATGGCGCTAGCTGCGCAGCATTTGTGCACCGCCGCCGTCAGTGTCAGCCAGTTTGCCGTGGCATACGGAGCTCCATCGCAGTCTTTAACACTGGTAGCATGCCGCGACAGCGTGGACGTGAACCGTATGTGCAGTTGACGGACTTTGAGCGAGGGCGTATAGTGGGCATGCGGGAGGCCGGGTGGACGTACCGCCGAATTGCTCAACACGTGGGGCGTGAGGTCTCCACAGTACATCGATGTTGTCGCCAGTAGTCGGCGGAAGGTGCACGTGCCCGTCGACCTGGGACCGGACTGCAGCGACGCACGGATGCACGCCAAGACCGTAGGATCCTACGCAGTGCCGTAGGGGACCGCACCGCCACTTCCCAGCAAATTAGGGACACTGTTGCTCCTGGGGTATCGGCGCGGACCATTCGCAACCGTCTCCATGAAGCTGGGCTACGGTCCCGCTCACCGTTAGGCCGTCTTCCGCTCACGCCCCAACATCGTGCAGCCCGCCTCCAGTGGTATCGCGACAGGCGTGAATGAAGGGACGAATGTAGACGTGTCGTCTTCAGCGATGAGAGTCGCTTCTGCCTTGGTGCCAGTGATGGTCGTATGCGTGTTTGGCGCCGTGCAGGTGAGCGCCACATTCAGGACTGCATACGACCGAGGCACACAGGGCCAACACCCGGCATCATGGTGTGGGGAGCGATCTCCTACACTGGCCGTACACCACTGGTGATCGTCGAGGGGACACTGAATAGTGCACGGTACATCCAAACCGTCATCGAACCCATCGTTCTACCATTCCTAGACCGGCAAGGGAACTTGCTGTTCCAACAGGACAATGCACGTCCACGTGTATCCCGTGCCACCCAACGTGCTCTAGAAGGTGTAAGTCAACTACCCTGGCCAGCAAGATCTCCGGATCTGTCCCCCATTGAGCATGTTTGGGACTGGATGAAGCGTCGTCTCACGCGGTCTGCACGTCCAGCACGAACGCTGGTCCAACTGAGGCGCCAGGTGGAAATGGCATGGCAAGCCGTTCCACAGGACTACATCCAGCATCTCTACGATCGTCTCCATGGGAGAATAGCAGCCTGCATTGCTGCGAAAGGTGGATATACACTGTACTAGTGCCGACATTGTGTATGCTCTGTTGCCTGTGTCTATGTGCCTGTGGTTCTGTCAGTGTGATCATGTGATGTATCTGACCCCAGGAATGTGTCAATAAAGTTTCCCCTTCCTGGGACAATGAATTCACGGTGTTCTTATTTCAATTTCCAGGAGTGTATATCGGTTGGTTTCACAATTAATTTTTGTAACTCTTCCTGTAGTTAAGTAACATTTTGGGTAAACTAAAAGTCTTGTCTTTAATACAGCTAACTACTCTAAGCTCTGGTATTATTAAGGGTTAAGATATTTTAATTACATTGCTTGGTTCTTATAAGTTCGTGACAGTTGTCGTTTTGCTTTTATTGTGTACGGAAATTGTGTTTATGTATGGCCGTGGGTGGCATGCACGAGTGTTACCAGCTGACCACCCAATCTAACGTTAATCTGCCATGTAAACGATGTTCTTTTGGAAATAAGATGTTTGATGTTCATTTATTGCAAAAGGGATTGGCCAACTTGCCATTGCATTCTTATCTTTCAAGTGATTTAATTTACTGACAATTCTGAGTATTTGTTTTGTTAAAATTTACTGTTAAGCTTATCTAAAGAAATTTTGAAATTGACGAAACCTTTGAAAGTTTTAAAGTAGATTCTTTAACCTATTTTAAAGTTATTTAAATGTTTTGACATTTGGTTTACTGTAAGGCCTTATGTAAATCTAAATTTAAACTGTCATGGTTTTGCACGTAGAGGAAGGCTTTGCCTAGAATCCAGTAGATGTCAGTAATTGTGGTTTGAATTACCAGCCTTTGGATATTTAGTAAAATAAATAAGTTTTCTTAAATAGTGTTTAACACTTCTTGTCGCAACACCTCTCCCACTCAAGAAGCTTGGAACTACCCGTTTAGTCGACAACTAATTAGTATTTGTCACATTAAAACTGTATGGAATAATTTAAATTGTAATATTTTCTATTGTTCACCCTCTACGGTGATTAACCACCGTTGGCTGAAATCCAGGGGATTGTTAGAACAGGTGTGTCGTTAACCAAAGACATGACCGGGATGATGTGAAGGACAGGAATTCTGTGATAAGATACGTAACGGGAAACCACTACATTATCTTTCCCTAGCACAGGCATTACTCGGCTACAAATGTAATGATGCTTTCCTCCTCGATAAAAGATTCATGAGGAGTTATCACACAAAATGTGTATGCAAATTATCGTAACCTATGTGGTAAGTTAGGAGGCTTTGGCTGCATGGGAAACTGAAAGATCTAAGGGCAGAAAGGATGTAGATAGATATTTCAGCAATCAGCGAGGTGCGATGGCTAGAATAGGGAATTTTCATATTAGTGGCCATACGATTATTCTCCCTAGGTCAGATAATGTTAGAGCTGGCTATACGGTTCACACAAACGAAAAGAAACAACCGTATTTGTAGTAGTGACATGTGATGTGAGGTGAGGAGACGGGGGGGGGGGGGGGGGGGGGGTACACGGTGACAGTTGACAAACAGTGACAAAGTGGACGAATACTTCTATCTCGGAAGTCTAGAAGATGAAAAAAGAAAATACAAGAAAATGCAAGAAATACGTAGCAGCAGGGGATCTCATGCGGCGAAAGGACTCTCTGCACTGAGGTGACAAAAGTATGGAACACCTACTAATATTGTGCCGGGCCTCCTTTTGCCCGGTTCATGCAGCATCTCGACGTGGCATGTCTCTACTAGTCTTTGGAAGTCTCCTGCAGAAATATTGGGCCATACTGCCTCTATACCTGTCTATAGTTACGAAAGAGTTGTCGAAACAGCAATTTGTGCACCAACTGACCTCTCGATTATGTCCAAGAAATGTTCTATGGGATACATGTCACGCGATATGGGTGGCCAAACCATTTGCCCGAATTGTCCCGAATGTTCTCCAAACCAGTCGTGAATAATTGTGGCCCGGTGACATGACACATTGTCCTACATAAAAATCCCATGGTTTTTTAGGAACATGACGTCCATGAGTGGCTGAAAATTGCCTCTAAGTAGTCAAACATCCAGAGCTCCCGCGGTATTCCATGTAAACACACCCCACGCCATTATGGAATCAACACCAATTTTCATAGTGCCTTGTTGAAATCTTAGGTCCATGGCTTCGTGCGGTCTGCGCCATACTCGAACCCTTCTATCAGCTCTTACCAACTGAGGAGGATACAGTTTTCCAAACGTCTAGGGTCCAACCGTTATGTAATGAGCCTAGGGCAGGCGCTGCAGGCGATGTTCCGCTATTTGCAAAGGCACTCGCGTCGGTCGTCTGCTGCAGTAGCCCGATAACGCCAAATTTCGCCGCACTGTCCTAACGGATACGTCCGTCGAACCCCCCCCCCCCCTCCACATCGCTTTATGCGATTATTTCACGCAGTCCTGCTTGTCTACTAGTACTGACACCTCTATGCAAACACCGCTGCTCTCAGTTGTGGAGCGAAGGGCGCCGGCCGCTGCGTTGTCCGTGGTGAGAGGTAGCGCCAGACATGTGGTATTGGTTCAAATGGCTCTGAGCACTATACGACTTAACATCTGAGGTCATCAGTCCCCTACAATTTAGAAATACTTAAACCTAACTAACCTAAGGACATCACACACATCCATGCCCGAGGTCGGATTCGAACCTGCGACCGTAGCGGTGACGCGGTTCCAGACTGAAGCGCCTAGAACCGCTGCCGGCCATGTGGTATTCTCGGCACACTCTGGACACTGTGGATCGTGAAATACTGAATTCCTGAAGATTTCCGATATGAAATTTCCCATGATTCCGCGTTCAGATTCTGATAATTCACGTCGTACGGCCTAAACCACGTCGGAAACTTTTTCACGTGAATCACCTGAGTACAAACGACAGCGCCACCAATGCACTGTCCTTTTATACCTTGTGTACGTGATACTACCGCCGTCTGTATATGTGAATATCGCTTTTGTCCCCTCAGTGCATAGAAAGAGCGTCAAAAAATATTGTATAAACTTTGTAACCAGAGAACAGTTCAAGAAAAATTTTGTTTTTAGCTCAACCATGTAAGAATGCAAACATGCAAAGTAGGACAAGCAAAAATTAAACTATTAGAAGATTTTGGAATGTGGCGTTTCACAACACTGTTGGAGATCACATAGTTGATCGAGTGATGTATAATATAATGTGAAGAGTTAACGCGAAAAATTTGCCAATTACAGAACGAAATGGAACTGTAAGTAGGCTGTTTTGGTTTTTTCATTGGTAACACCACCTCTGTATGAAAATCACTGGCTGTGCTGTGGGCAGTCTGTGTCTATTTTGCATCGTTGTCTGCCATTGTAGTGTTGGGCAGCGGCAGCTGGATGTGAACAGCGCGTAGCGTTGCGCATTTGGAGGTGAGCCGCCAGCAGTGGTGGATGTGGAGAGAGAGATGGCGGAGTTTTGAAATTTGTCATGAAGTGCTATATTTATATATGATGATATCAAGGTAAATACATTGTTTGTTCTCTATTAATATCTTTCATTTGCTAACTATCCCTATCAGTAGTTAGTGCCTTCCATAGTTTGAATCTTTTATTTAGCTGGCAGTAGTGGCGCTCGCTGTATTGCAGTAGCTTGAGCAGCGAAGATTTTTGTGAGGTAAGTGATTTGTGAAAGGTATAGTTTAATGTTAGTCAGGGCCATTCTTTTGTAGGGAATTTTGAAAGTCAGATTGCGTTGCGCTAACAAAATATTGTGTGTCAGTTTAAGCACAGTCATGTATAATTGTTCAAAGGGGACGTTTCAGAACGAAAAGAATGTGCGGTTGGGTTCAAGTTACAATATTAGGGGCGACTGAAAACAAACAATTGAAAGGACGGTACAGGGAAATAATCACAAAGCCAGGATTATATACCACTACGCAAGGCAAATCGTCAATGTTATGGAGGCAGCAGGTAAGCCGAAGTGGAGAGATTCACTAGCATAGCGACAGGGGTGGAGAGCTGCTTCAAATATTCCTGTTGATGAAAGAAAAAGTATTAAGAAACACAATAACAGCTCCGTAGAACAAGATGTTATGCACATTATCCGACTAACCACAAGGGCGACGAGCAAGTCCCATATTACCAGATTTCCGGAAACTGGAAATTGTGGTAAGGACTCTGTGACGAAACTGCTGAGGTCATCGGTCCTTAGGCTTACGCACTACTTAATCTAACTTACACTAACTTACGCTAAGGACAACACACACATACACACCCATGACCGAGGGAGGACTCTAACCTCCGACGGGGGAAGCCGCGCGAACCGTGACAAGACGACCAAGACCGCACGGCTACCCCGCGCGCCCAGATTTGCGGAAACCGGTTGACACATGACAATAAGGAAGTTCAAAACAGACAGAATAAGTTCTCAGATATGTCAGCGACTCGAAGACATCTTAATTAATAGAACGTAGTACATTTTCTGGATTGTGCCCGTACATCACAGACGAAGGTTTCGTAAATCGTGTTCCAAAGAAGTGTGATGAGACCGCTCCTGTTCTCTGCATACATAAACTACCTGATAGACAGGGCGAGTAGCAGTCTACGGTTTTTTGTTGATGACGCTGTAGTGCGCCGGAATGTGCTGTCGCTGAGTGACTGTATGAGGACGCAGGATGACTTAGAACGGAAGTCCATGTGGTGTGATGAATGGCAACTTGCTCTAAACGAAGAAAAATTTGTCCCACGAAATCCTTCATTTCGCTGTCGATATAGCATGATATAAGTGTAGTATTGTCGGACGTCGGACTGTGCACTAAGTTTAAGCTCCATATATCAGTAGCATAGCCTTATTTTGTCTCATAATTCAATGCAGGTGAACGAATGAGTCGTAATGGTCCGTTATCGCAACAAATTTCGAGAATTATGTCATCCAGACCTCATACAAGATACACGAAGCTAAATGAAACAAATCTGAAGTGTCAAAGCAAAGTGGCTAGAGATAAAAGTCAATAGAAGTGACCTTCTGGAGCTCATAATTGTAATAACTACCGAGCGAGGTGGCGCAGTTGTTAGCACACTGGACTCGCATTCGGGAGGACGACGGTTCAATCCCGTCTCCGGCCATCCTGGTTTAGGTTTTCCGTGATTTCCCTAAATCGCTTCAGGCAAATGCCGGGATGGTTCCTTTGAAAGGGCACGGCCGATTTCCTTCCTCATCCTTCCCTCACCCGAGCTTGCGCTCCGTCTCTAATGACCTCGTTGTCGACGGGACGTTAAACACTAATATCCTCCTCCTTGTAATAACTTTTACAGAGTTTAAAATCAAAGCTGCCAAGATCTTGGTGCAAAAGGAATTCCAGTATCAATCCCACATGAGATATTGGTTAAATGTAATGAGCAAATCGAGGGCTTCAACATCAGCGAGGACGGTCTGCTGAGGTAACAGGAGCAGTAGTGGTTGCTAGCACAAAGGGCGCATGATAATTACTATAATGGTCAACAACATTTTTGTAGCAAAGAATGTGAATAGTTTTGTACTAAGATTTTGGCTAATGGCATTTTTTTGTTGTGACACGCGAATTTCTATCCTTAGAAATCTGCGAAAATGTTGCATATTAGTTTTTTCTGCTTATCTGTTTTTCAACCCATCTTCTTTTTTCCGAACTGCATAAATAGCTTTAGTCCATTTAGAAGGACGCCACTTTCTTTAATCAACCTTCCTCATTATTCTTTTGAAATCTACAAGAGAATTCCAAGAAAATGGGAGTGTATACAAATGTGAGCAGACTTTAAATATGAAAAAAATGAGAGATCCGGTTTAACCAACTGAAGTTTACGTAGCCTACATTTTGCTGTCCCAATAAATATTTAACCGAACATGTAAGTAACGCAGTTTAATCATAAACTTTTACCTTAAAACTTAAAGCCTATATTTTGCTGCCCCAATAAATATTTAACCGAAAATGTAAGTAAAGCAGTTTAATCATAAACTTTAACCTTAAAACTTAACACTCAAGAAAACGTGTATGTTCGAAGGCTTACCAGCTAATGCAAAGGAGAGACAACGAAAAACGCTACACAACACAAAAACTTTTTTTCCATTGTCAAAACATGTTATTGCAAATTGATAACCAAGAAGTCAAGTGCGCAAAGTGTATACTGCGCCACAGTGTGTTAGAAGTTTTAACTAGAGTTGTGCAGAGTACACAACCAGCAGCCCAAGCCTCCGTTGTGGACGGGAGCAGTTAAATTTAGGAGACTTCCCTCTACAAAAAGTAACCATACATATCCCTCAAATCAGACAAAGTACCTGAGCAAATGAAGGTGGTTTGGCAGCACTGCCAATGAGTCCTACATAAAACTGTAGAATGAAGTTGTGTTTGTTGTAAATTACATCTCAGCATTGAGAGTCCTGACAATTGTTGGCAGTGATTGCTTGTTTTTCTAAGTTGCGAAGGTGTGTGTTTTGTATTAATGGTGCCGCGCTTGATTAGCCGAGCGGTCTGAGGCGCTGCGGCTGCTCCCGGCGGAGGTTCGAGTCCTCCGTCGGCCATGGGTGTGTGTGTTTGTCCTTAGGATAATTTAGCTTAAGTAGTGTGTAAGCTTAGGGACTGATGACCCTAGCGGTTAAGTCCCATAACATTTCATTCACATTTGAACATTTTGTTTTTTATTAATGCAGAAGAAGTGACCGCTGTTCGTGATCTTGGGATTAGCGTTGCTGACTATGGATAATGGGATTCTGGGATCCCTGCTCGACACGCAAACAAAACGCCTTGCATCTGATGGCCGAACATGCCAGAATATCTGCCTAGCCAAGAGCACCATAAGCACATTTCATTCCACTTCAGAAAAAGAGAAGCCTGTTACTGTTTAAATAGAACAAATTCTTTTTGTTATATCCGTTGAGAGTTAACTTGAAATCATAGAAAGGAAAAGTCAACCCTTCTGTAAAGAACTTCTACAATCTTAATACTGAGATGACAAAAGTCGTGGGATAGTGATACGCACTTATACACTGACGAGCCAAAACGTTATGACCACCTTTTTAATAGCTTGTTTGTCCATCTTTGGAACGAAATACACTACTAATTCTGGGTAGCAGGGATCGGTCAGTTTGTTGATACGTTCGTGGAGGTATATGGCATTAGATGTCTACGCACAGATCACGTAACTGGCCTAAATAACGGGCCGCTGATTTGCGTACGCGGTGGTGGCGCCCGACAGCGACACAGATCGGTTCCATAGGATTTACACGAGGCGAATTTGATCGCTGAGACTTCATGGGGAGTTCACTATAATGCTCCTCAAACCACTGTAGCACGATTCTGGCTCCGAGACACGGACAATTATACCCCTGGAAGATGACATCGCCGTTGGGGAAGACATCAACCAAGAAGGGATGCAGCTGTCAGTGTGATCTCGATTTCTACCACAGGTCCCATACACGCATAGAGTAACATAATACCCCTCCCATCAACCTGCTTCGGTGGTGCGCTACCCGTTTCGAGCGGTCGTTCACCTCGATGACGGCATTTATGGAAACGACTATCGACCTAGTGTAGCAAAAATTTGATTCACCCGAAGAGCCGACGCGTTACCATTGATCGACAGTCAAATCCCAGCGTTCTATGCTCACTGCAGTCGTAACTGACAATGTCGTTAGGTCAACATGTGAACACGTAAGGGTCGTCCGCTGCGGAGCTCCTTGTTCAACAATGTACAATGAACGGTGTGCACTAGCATCGTGCTCTTTCGCTTGAGATGTCACAGATCACCATCTGTCCTACAATAGAAGCACCCGAACCCCACGTTCTGTTGGGTTGGGTTGGGTTGTTTGGGGGAGGAGACCAGATAGCGAGGTCATCGCACTCATCGGCTTAAGGAAGGATAGGGAAGAACCATCCGCTGCAATTGCCTGGAGCGATTTAGGGAAATCACGGAAAAAATAAATCAGGATGGCGGGACGCGGGACTGAACCGTCGTCCTCCCGAGTACGAGTCCAGTGCGCTAGCCACTGCGTCACCTCGCTCGGTCCCCACGTTCTGTGACGAGTCGTGGACGTCCAACCACTTACCGCATAGTGATAGTTTTACTGCCCTTCTACCTCTTTATGTAAATGCTCACAACAGTAGCACGTGAACATTCGACCAGCTTTGTTGTTTTCGAGATACTCGTTCACATTCTCTGCGTAGTAATAATCTGCCCCTTATCAAAATCGCTTATCTGAATGGATTTCCTCATTTCTCATTTGCAGCCCATATCTTCACTGGGGTGATACCCGTCCGTCTCAGCTCCGCTTACATACTGTTGCTGCTGCGTCACGTGCTCGCAACACTACAAGGTGGCATCCAACGTCTCGGTCGGCAGTGGGCATGTTTTGGTTTAACAGTGAAGAGATGGCGGTAACATCGCGTACAAGAGGTTTAAAAGGACTGTGCATTGGCGAAGCTGTCATTTGTACTCAGGTGAATCATGTGAACAGGTATCCGACGCGATTATGGCCCCACGACGGGAATAAACAGTTTTTGAATGCGGAGTTGTAGTTGGAGCTGGACGCACAGGACGTTCCATTTCGGAAACTGTTAGGGAATTCAGTATTCCGAGATCCACAGTGTCAAGAGCTTGCCGCGAATGCAATACTTCAGGTACTATCTCTCACCAAGGACAACGCAGTGGCCGACGACATTCACTTAACATCAGAGAGCAGCGTCATTTGTGTATAGTTGTAATGCTAACAGACAGGCAACACTGCGTAAAATAGCCGCAGAAATCAATGTGGGACGTACGACAAATGTATCCGTTAGGAGACAGCTGCGAAATTTGGCGTTAGTGGGCTATGGTAGCAGACGACCGACGGAGTGCCTTTGCTAACAGCACGAGATCGCCTGCACCGCCTCACCTCAACCCATGATTGCATCAGTTGGATCGTAGACTACTGGAAAACCGTGGCCTGGTCAGATGAGTTCCGACTTCAGTTGGCAATACCTGATGGTAGGGTTGGAGTATGGCGCATACTCCACGAAGTCATGGACCCAAGTTGTGAACAAGGCACTGTTCAAGCTGCTGGTGTCTCTACAACGGTGTGTGCTGTGTTGATATGGAGTGTGCTTAAGTGGTCTGGTCCAACTGAACCGATCATTGACTGGAAATGGTAATGTTCGGCTACTTAGTGACCATTCTCAGCCGTTCATGGGCTTCAAGTTCCGAAACAACGGTGTAATTTTTATGGATGAAATGCGCCGTCTCACCAGGCCACAATTGTTCGTGATTGGTTTAAAGAACATTCTGGACAATTCGAGCGAATGATTTGGCCACGCAGATCGCCCGAAGCGAATCGCATCTAAAATTTATGGACATAGTCGACAGATCAGTTCATGCCCAACGTCGTGCACCGGAAATACTTTCTCGATTGTGGATGGCTGTAGAGGCAGCATAGCTCAACATTTCTTCCAGCGACTTGTTGAATCCACGTTACGTCGAGTTACTGCACCACGTCGGGCAAAAGGTGGTCCTACAGGATACACAGGTCTGTAAGATAAAAAGTGTTTCAAATTTATTAAGTCATTTTTATAGTGTATTCAACGCTGATTTCGGGAAAAATAGTGAAAAAATTCCATTACGTACAGTTATTTCACAAACCGCTTGTCTAGTTTTAGCTTTTTTCGGTATTTCAGCACTCTAGTGAGTTTGAATTTTGGTTTCTACGATTTCCATAAACTGTTATTTACCGTTTTTATACTAGATATATGTAAAAGAAAGAGTAATTAGGAGAAACCAGCAGTATTTTCATGTCAGTTCCTGTCTGTCGCGCTGCGCTGCCCCTTCCCCCGTCATCACCAAGCAGTGAGCTTCTGCTACTGTCCTTCAGTTCACAGTACCTCTTCACTCTGTGCTGTTCATGTGCTGTTCTTACTAGTGCTTTAAAATAGTGACTGTTTCCTTGTGTTGTGAAACTGTTTTATGGACAATGGACAATGGATACCAGAGGATGTATAAACTCGCCAGATTGCTTCTGCTACATTTGTGGTAACTATACCGTTAAAAAGCAACAAAGAAACATTTCCGATTTTGTTGAAAAAGTGTACTTCGCCTCCTTTGGTATAAAGTTAGGCGATCAAGATAAGCCTTGGGCCCCACACAAAGTTTGTTCAGTGTGTGTTGAAGAACTGAAGCAATGGTTTCAACGTAAAAAGCAGTCCTTACATTTTGGAATGCCAATGGTTTGAAGGGATCCCAAAAATCGTTGTGACGACTGCTATTTTTGTTCTTGCAATGAACGAGGTTTCAATTTGAAAAACAAAAAGGATATTTCTTACCCTAACATTCAATCAACCATTCGCCCTGTTTTTCATGGACCTGGAGTACCAATGCCCTCTCCTCAAGGATTCTTTGGATAATATTTATGATCACAAGACATTGGCTCAGCGAGGTGATAGTGAAGAAGAAGAGACTGCTACGATTCTGGCATAACCGATCCTATTATATTCTCACAATCTGAACTAAACGATTTAGTTAGAAACCTAGGCCTTTCTAAAGAATCGGCAGAGGTTTTAGGATCTAGATTGAAACATACACATATGATGGCTCCGGTTACATTCTTTTCCTGGTATCAATCAAGGGGAAAGGAGCTTGTATCTTTCTTCTCTCAAGAAGGTGACCTGGTGTTTTGCAGTGATGTTCCTGGGCTTATGGCACGTTTCACAATAGAATATGCTCCTGATGAGTGGAGACTTTTTATTGATTCTTCAAAAAGAAGCCTTAAAGCAGTACTTCCACACAATGGCATTAAGTGTGTTTCTACACCAGCTGGACACTCGGTTCACTTAAAAGAATGTTACGAAAGCCTTGACCTGGTTTTAAGCAAATTCTGCTATTCATACCACAAATGGACACCATGTGGTGATTTAAAAGTGATTTTCACCCTGCTTGGTCAACAAAGTGGATATACAAAGTTCCCTTGCTTTCTCTGTGAATGGGACAGTAGAGACAGAAAGCAACACTACATAGAAAAGCTTGGCGCTTGAGAAAAACCTTACAGGTAGGGGCTGAAAATCTTGAGGGGAAAAGCCCTGCGGATCCCAAAAAGGTGTTACTTCCACCACTTCACATTAAGTTGGGACTCATGAAAGAATTTCTTAAGGCATTGCCAAAAGAAGGGGAGTGTTTCAGATATCTTTGTGGACAGTTTCCTGGTTTACCTGAGACATAGCTAAAGGAAGGAATCTCTGTCGGACCAGATATTAGTAACTAATGACAGATCACAACTTTGTGGACAAAATGGAAACAAAAGTAAAGGCAGCATGGATGTCTTTTAAATTAGTTGTTACCGGTTTCCTAGGAAACAAAACTACAAGACAGTCGTCGCAGACATGCTCGTCAACTTTAAGAAGCTGGGCTGTATCATGAGCATTAAAGTTCATTTTCTCCTCTCACATCTTGACTACTTCCCTGCAAACCTCGGTGATGTAAGTGAAGAGCAGGGCGAAAGATTCTACCAAGACATGAAAGAAATGGAAAGAAATATCAAGGAAGATGGAACGTCAACATGATAGCGGACTACTGCTGGATGATAAAAAGAGATGGTCCTCAACGAATCCACAGTCGGAAAAGCAATAAAAGATCCTTCGACAGAAAGCCAAAGCGTTATTATAAGGACTTAAGAGCTTAAAGAGAAATGAAAGTGTACTGGAAATGTAGTTTAGAACATGATTTATAACTAAAATAAAATTTTATAACGTTGGAAAAAATGTGATAAATTGTTTAAATTTTGTTACTATACCCAAAAATACTCCTTTTTTGTGAGAAAACCTTACTTGATAGAAAAAAATGGATTGCATTTTTTAAATCAGCGCTGAAAAGTACATAAAAGTCAGTTATAACATTTCAAACAACTTTCAAAAAATATTTTTTTTGCAGACCTGTGATACTGGGAGGTATACCTCGACTTTTGTCACCCCAGTGTATTTCTGGCGGAAGGTTGCTCATGTAAAACATTCCTGATATGCTGGTTAAAAGAACCCCGCCACGGCATTTGCTGTTCCCATGGCTTGGAGGAACAACAGGACACACAACTGACATTTTCGTCCGACAAGAATACATAGGTCGACTCATAGCTAAGACGAATAAAAGTCCAAATACCCTGATTTACCAAACGCTATAACTTTTGTATGACACAGTCGAAAATATCCGATACCAGTACGTCCTGAGATGTAAGAGTGAGTGAAGACTAACAGAGTAACGTACACGCAGAAGACACTGAAGCAAATTAGCTGCCGGCTCAATGTATCAATGTCACTGTATTTCAAATGATCACACTTTCTGCATCAAGCAGATCGCAACGATATCATTTGAGGCTTAGATTCATCGAAGCAATCGGATGAGATTTTTTTCTTTAGATTAATGGGGTGGAGTCCTTTTCTTCGTAGTTCAAAAGCATTTATCGTTGAGTGCCATGTTTTTTTCTGAATATTTTTCCAGGGAAGGTGACATGCTTTTTGTAAGGGAATCGGCTCTGTTACGGAGACTGTTGACACATTTCTGAGACGTTAGTATGAAAGCAGTGCTTCTCTACAATTCGTATCTGTTCCGACTGCTCATTCAGTTAACCTGAAACAGACATGTAAGAACTTTAATCTACTTTCCGTAGTTTTTTAGTCTGAGAAATACAAATGACGTGCTTTAGAAGATCTCACGATAATTGTAATAACTCTCTGCATGCAACTCAGGTACACAGAACTCTGCTGCTTTTTAAACGAGTAAGATAGCAGAGACATGAAAAAACCGATAACATGGGGAAAAATGGCGTCCTCAGAGTGAACTACTGCTTTTCCAGAATAATTATGTGAACGCCCCTCTTGTTGCCTCCAGCGATTTGTATCTATCTGCGCTGTGCATTACATTTGGGTCTCCTAGATACGAGAGAAGTTTCCAAGGATCAGCGAAGCAAAAATAGACTTTGAGAGGTAAGGGCTTGCTGCAATATTTCTACAAGTGTGTCAGAGCAAGTAAAGCATGTCAAATTTACCTTTTATTGCACATATGTCGGTGTACTGATGTTGTGCTCCATGCTGAACATTAGATAATGTTACATTTTTCTTTACAAAGATCGCAGTTTTTGTTCTAGAGCCCCTTTCGTGCTGCAGATAAGATTCCCAACATGACAGAACGCTAAGCACCGTCACTGTGGAACTTGCGTCGCACTTACCTCCCTAAGAGTTAATAATTAGATGAAAACAAGTAAAGAAACGCACGACTTTAGTTTTATAGGTTTTCAGAGGAACGAAATGGTTTAAAAACGCATCTAAATCACTTTCTATGCCTCCAAAAACCTTATGAAGGATTTTTAGTCACCACTTGGCTTTAGAAGAATCTGTTAGTAGGGAAATCGGAAGCCGATTCCGTCTACTTACATGGGAAAGAAACATGCTTTTTTTTTTAAATTGCAGTGAAATCTGAATCTCATGGCAGTTTAAAAGGCTATGTGCAAAATTTGCGTTTACGATTATGTGAGAAAAATGGAATCTTGTATCCGTTCCGTGGTGAAATTAAAGAACGGGCCTAGTTTGACCTTTCCGCCGACTGCCACAAAGCTCTTTTGTCTATCCAAAAACTACAGTACCTTCATTGTTCACTAACGGTGTGTGTTTTAAAAGTTCTCGAGGCTGAGCTTGGTAAATATTCCTATACACCGGATTGTATATTTAGTATAGATGAAACATATTCATCGTTCATGCAAAATAAAATCTCGCAAGTGAATGATGTTAGAGACGGAGTGGTGCTTTAGGTGACCCTGAAAGAAGGAATCTCTCTCTTTTTTTGTGCAATGCACGAGTACCAGAGGAGTTTCGTCCCACCACTGATTTCCCCAAGGAAAAAATATGGTAGACATCTTAAGTCAGGGGACCCACCTGGTACCATCGACGATTGCCGTAGTTCTTGGTGTACCCAAGGAGAGCTTTTCACAAAATTCTTCCATCACTATATTAAGAAGATCGAGTCCACCACTGGCCCTAATTACCGTTGAGTGCAGCACACACACAAATGCTGATGTTGTTGACCTTGCCTAAAGTTATCACATTAGCATCATAAGACTTCTCCCGTCATGGTGTTCTTAGGATACCGTCCTTAGATTTAGGGTGAAAATATTCAATAAGGGAACAACCTTAATGACAGACAACTTGGACCACAGGCAATTTGAGGACTGCCTTGACACAATGTGTCAAATTTAATAAATTGGTTTTAACTAAAGATAATTGTGATTCCTCTAGTTGAAAGTTGCTTATTCAATTTGTTGGACATGGAGGGACACTTCTGTAAGATATTGGCTATGTATAAACCTTGTCAAAAGGTTACAATAGTGTCTCATCATGCACCTTCATTCCCAATCACTTCACCAAGACCGAGAGAACTTGCTGCTGTAGTTTTGACTGGTCCTCTTCCAAGAACCAGACAAGGTCATTCTTATGTTTTTGTTGTGGCTCAGTTGACTTCAAAGTTTGTATTACCCTCGCCATTGAGAAGTGCTATTAATAAGTTCATTGTACAGGCATTCCTGTAACAATTTCTATGTGAAATTTATCATATTGATAAAGTGATAATGGCCCACAATTCACGCCAGTAGCTTGGAAATGTGCACCGGACAGTAGAAGATTGTTCAGCCTCTCCCATCATACTTCATGGTGAAATAGTTCACTGGTGTACAGCCAAGTATCAGTTCTCAACAAGCGCAATATTTTGGCAAGTAACCACTTTGTCATCATCAGGTTGCTCCAGTTGGACACTGAAATCCAGTTGTTCACCCATAAACTGTTTTGCCAATTTACGTTTCATTGTACCAACCAGCATCTAAATCATCTGAACATGTTGTCACAGAGCTTGATAAATGATGTAGATTTTATTTTGAGCTCTATCATAATTCGTGTGACTCATACATCTATGACTGAAATAAATCATGAATGCGCTGCCAAACGATTCGAAATCTTTGCCACAAGATTTAGTATTAAAAAATTAGGAGAATGTATTGCTACTGGGTTCTTCTAGGTTGAGACACTGTGATGTAGTAAGATTAGCGATGGAAAAGTTTTGCGCATCCAGTTACAACTGAGGTAGAGATTCTCCAGACTAGGAGAATCAATGGAGTCCATGGCATTGCCAATGCCAAAGTGTTCATAGAATAAAACGTGGAACATGGTGTCTTAATTTAAATGAAGGGCTCTTGAACTATAACAATATGCTTATGATTATATGCCGAATCTGTTGTACATTTTCAGATAGTTAAGATTTAGTAAATGCTTTACGAAAAATATGTTGAAATCTGTGTGAATTCCTAAGGGACCAAACTGCTGAGGTCATCGGTCCCTAGATTTACTACTTAAACTAACTTATGCTAAGAACAACACACACACCTATGCCCCAAGGAGGATTCGAACCTCCGGCGGGAGAGGCCGCGCAATCCGTGACATTAAGCCTCAAACAGCGCGGCCACTCCGCCGCTAAATGCTTTACGAAACGAAAATATACTCATTGCAACCTCTCAAAACTTGGAAATCTTAATGAAAACAAAGAGAAGGGAAATAACATAGAACAGAGGAAGTGTGTAAAGGAAAACAGTGCGGATCTATGGGGCTCTTTAGTATGTGAAGAAGAAAACAAGACTAGTCCAATGACTGGAATCTGAGAGCTAATGTAGATACCGATAGCTAAATGGTGATGAGAAAGGCGGTTCTTATTATGTCTAAAATTGTTCTTCGTCGGTATTAAATTCCAGTTTTGTTCATAGTATCTCTTGATTTGTGTGTTATCGTGTGTTTATTCCATTAATGTGTTCCAAAAGGTATCTAGCAGCTTACCTGAGGGACAACAGAAAAGACAAGGAAATAATTTATCTTAATGATTCGTGATTTTCAGGAATATGAAAAGATGTAGCCATGAAACCTTTTAACTTCAGTGAAGATTAAAGCAGCAAGGAGTTATGCTGATATTGAATTGTATATGATGTGTTTCCTAAGTTGTATAATAAGTTTCCTGTAATTGTGTCTCTCATGGATATTTTGTCGCCACGAAGGTATTACTGTAACTGATATATTTATCAATGATGGCATTAATTCTTGATGATATAGTACTTTTTCACAACTATGATCATTTCCTTTAAGTGGAGCAGAGTCTTTCTTCTACGTCTATTGCTAATGATATATGAATATCTTTGTGTAGGTTTTGTATAGATGTAAGGATTTTGGCTGGAAAAGTTTAAGAATGAATCAATTTCTGAGAGTTATATCTGAAGATTGATAATATGCTCATCACATTTTTGATACCATAAGGAGTGTGTAGTTAGATGTATTGAGTTACTGTGGAAAATGCAACAAGAGTAGTCTGGCAAAAGATTTTGGTAATGGACTGTGGTACTATAAAATCTGGCCAGTTTTGTAGAGGCATAGTTAAAGTTCGAGCTAGCTACAAGCAAAGACTGCTCTTGATGTGTTACACATGTGATTTTTTTGGACAGATATGTTAACATTGTGATAAGCTATGCCGGGGGTGAAAATATCTGAATTCACGTTCAGTATGATATAGTATTATGTATTTTAATGTTTGTTGATGACACAGTGATTAAGCTTTCTCACTATTAAGTATGGTGATCACCCTTTGTAGGAGATGACGTTATGTTTTGCTTGGAAAAGCTTTGTAACGTATCATCTTATCGTTTTTTCGATATGTTTCATATAAAATGTTGTATACTTGAGCCTACCTGGGAGACATTTGAAAGGATGAGACCAAAACCACTCCAAACTGAAAATATTTCCAATCCACATGCTGGAACATTATGATGGAGGTCTCTTAACTCGATGAAGTCATAATAGTTACCCTGAGAACAGAGTCAATATTCTGTATGTGGTCAACTCTACCAAGCCTATTTGTGCTATACTACAAAATGTTATTATGTCTTCAATCTGAACCATGTCAAATAATTGCTGTCGTGTCAGACAGAAGTACAATATGATTGACTAACTGATCTGAAGTCCTTGAGTGTGTATCAGTACTGTGAAAAACAATTGGAAAAACTGCATGACAAGTGCAACTTTACCTCCTCTCACTAGGAAAACATATGAACGAATAATATTTTGCCATTATGAGGCAATTCATTAAGTAAGCTAGACTATACTAGTCATTTTCCTTCCATTATTATGCAGTTTTGTGTATACAATGTTTTACTGTCAAATGTACACTCATGAAGATAGTAGCATTATTAAACAGTAATTTTTCAATGTCATTCATACTATTATGGAAAGTAAGTCAGTATTGTGTGTAATTTCTATGTTTAATTGGTATGGCTATGTGAGTATCTCACATCTAATTTTTATTTCACTTTACCTGATAAACAGTATCTTGCTGTGACTATACAGTATCGTTATAATCTTTTATTTTGAATTATAAACATATATTTCGTTTTGCGTTATGAATACATTAAGAAACTTTTGTAGCCTTTTACTGAAATTCATTGAGGCCACAAAGAGGCCATGCTCAAATATTCACATGCCTAATTATTTAAGAAATTTTGGAGGGTGTGGTGTTTTATTTCTTTTCAGTGAGAACACAGAGAGGCCATACATTAATATCGACGTTTACCTGGCTTTTGCATATTATTTAGTGTATGAGAATGATAATAAATACTTACATGATCATTGTGACCTGGAGCTGAACACTAGTATGATAATTTCTTACATGCATTCAATTATATAACCTAATTTTTTTTACAAATGTGTAACCATTTAGACCACAACTTGGTCATACAATGTCACTCGTTCATTTTCATTTGTGTGAATAAAGCATAAGTAACTCATATGTGAACATATCTGAATAATTTTAACTAAGTAATTTGCATAGGAACATTAACTGCAATTTCAAGAAGAATATCTTATTTGCACATTCAGTTTCTTGTAATAACAACTTGGATACTTCAATATTTTCATTTTTGTAACATGTTGTTGTTGTTGTGGTCTTCAGTCCTGAGATTGGTTTGATGCAGCTCTCCATGCTACTCTATCCTGTGCAAGCTTCTTCATCTCCCAGTACCTACTGCAACCTACACCCTTCTGAATCTGCTTAGTGTATTTATCTCTTGGTCTCCCTCTACGATTTTTACCCTCCACACTGCCCTCCAATACTAAATTGGTGATCCCTTGATGCCTCAGAACATGTCCTACCAACCGATCCCTTCATCTAGTTAAGTTGTGCCACAAACTCCTCTTCTCCCCAATCCTGTTCAATACCTCCTCATTAGTTATATGATCTACCCATCTAATCTTCAGCATTCTTCTGTAACACCACATTTCAAAAGCTTCTATTCTCTTCTTGTCCCAACTATTTATCGTCCATGTTTCACTTCCATACATGGCTACACTCCATACAAATACTTTCAGAAACGACTTCCTGACACTTAAATCAATACTCAATGTTAATAAATTTTTCTTCTTCAGAAACGCTTTCCTTGCCATTGCCAGTCTACATTTTATATCCTCTCTACTTCGACCATCATCAGTTATTTTGCTCCCCAAATAGCAAAACTCCCTTACTACTTTAAGTGTCTCATTTACTAATCTAATTCCCTCAGCATCACCTGACTTAATTCGACTACATTCCATTATCCTCGTTTTGCTTTTGTTGGTGTTCATGTTATACCCTCCTTTCAAGACACTATCCATTCCGTTCAACTGCTCTTCCAAGTCCTTTGCTGTCTCTGACAGAATTACAATGTCATCGGCGAACCTCAAAGTTTTTATTTCTTCTCCATGGATTTTAATACCTAGTACGAATTTTTCTTTTGTTTCCTTCACTGCTTGCTCAATATACAGATTGAATAACATCGGGGAGAGGCTACAACCCTGTCTCACTCCCTTCCCAACCACTGCTTCCCTTTCGTGTCCCGCGACTATGACAGGGCTATTACAAATGATTGAAGCGATTTCATAAATTCACTGTAGCTCCATTCATTGATATATGGTCAAGACACACTACAGATACGTAGAAAAACTCATAAAGTTTTGTTTGGCTGAAGCCGCACTTCAGGTTTCTGCCGCCAGAGCGCTCGAGAGCGCAGTGAGACAAAATGGCGACAGGAGCCGAGAAAGCGTATGTCGTGCTTGAAATGCACTCACATCAGTCAGTCATAACAGTGCAACGACACTTCAGGACGAAGTTCAACAAAGATCCACCAACTGCTAACTCCATTCGGCGATGGTATGCGCAGTTTAAAGCTTCTGGATGCCTCTGTAAGAGGAAATCAACGGGTCGGCCTGCAGTGAGCGAAGAAACGGTTGAACGCGTGCGGGCAAGTTTCACGCGTAGCCCGCGGAAGTCGACGAATAAAGCAAGCAGGGAGCTAAACGTACCACAGCCGACGGTTTGGAAAATCTTACGGAAAAGGCTAAAGCAGAAGCCTTACCGTTTACAATTGCTACAAGCCCTGACACCCGATGACAAAATCAAACGCTTTGAATTTTCGGCGCGGTTGCAACAGCTCATGGAACAGGAAGTGCTCAGTGCGAAACTTGTTTCCAGTGATAAAGCAACATTTTTTCTTAATGGTGAAGTGAACAGACACAATGTGCGTATCTGGGCGGTAGAGAATCCTCACGCAATCGTGCAGCAAATTCGCAATTCACCAAAAGTCAACGTGTTTTGTGCAATCTCACGGTTTAAAGTTTACGGCCCCTTTTTCTTCTGCAAAAAAAACGTTACAGGACACGTGTATCTGTACATGCTGGAAAATTGGCTCATGCCACAACTGGAGACCGACAGCGCTGACTTAATCTTTCAACAGGATGGTGCTCCACCGCACTTCCATCATGATGTTCGGCATTTCTTAAACAGGAGATTGGAAAACCGATGGATCGGTCATGGTGGAGATCATGATCACCAATTCGTGTCATGGCCTCCACGCTCTCCCGACTTAACCCCATGCGATTTCTTTCTGTGGGGTTATGTGAAAGATTCAGTGTTTAAACCTCCTCTACCAAGAAACGTGCCAGAACTGCGAGCTCGCATCAACGATGCTTTCGAACTCATGGATGGGGACATGCTGCGCCGAGTGTGGGAGGAACTTGATTATCGGCTTGATGTCTGCCGAATCACTAAAGGGGCACATATCGAACATTTGTAAATGCCTAAAAAAACTTTTTGAGGTTTTGTATGTGTGTGCAAAGCATTGTGAAAATATCTCAAATAATAAAGTTATTGTAGAGCTGTGAAATCGCTTCAATCATTTGTAATAACCCTGTATAACTGCCATCTGCTTTCTGTACAAATTGTAAACAGCCTTTCGCTCCCTGCATTTTACCCCTGCCACCTTCAGAATTTGAAAGAGAGTATTCCAGTCAACATTGTCAAAAGCTTTCTCCAAGTCTGCAAATGCTAGAAACGTAGGTTTGCCTTTCCTTAATCTAGCTTCTAAGATACGTCGTGGAGTCAGTATTGCCTCACATGTTCCAATATTTCTACGGAATCCAAACTGATCTTCTCCGAGGTCGGCTTCTACTAGTTTTTCCATTCGTCTGTAAAGAATTCATGTTAGTATTTTGCAGCTGTGACTTATCAAACTGATAGTTCGGTAATTTTCACATCTGTCAACACCTGCTTTCTTTCTGATTGGAATTATTATATTCTTCTTGAAGTCTGAGGGTATTTCGCCTGTCTCATATATCTTGCTCACCAGCATTCTAAACAAGTATTTACAGATCTATTGTGTTGCATTATGTTTCTGCTTATTGGTCGCCATGTCTTTATGAATACACATTTGCTTCTGTATGGGCTCATCAGGACTCTTGAGTTCTTGAGCATATTTAGGTCAATAGTAGATCAAAAATACTGTAAATTTTGTAATGTTTTGGTGAATGAAGACCAAGATTTCAAATGATCAGGGTAGGCAACCAGTTTATAATGTGCACTGCTGATCATTCTACAGAAAACATTTCCAATCTGTCCTTTATTCAGAGTATGTCTGACGAAAATTTCTGATAAAATTATCCGCTTCCAAAGCCTTATGTGCTTGTGAACTCAAACAGTCTCTTCTGTAATAATTTGTGCTTAGATAAGATTAGATTAGATTAATTATTCATTTCATAGATCCACAAAAGAGAGGATCCTCCTGGATGCGGAAAATTCCAGATAAACACATTACAAAAATGTAATTAGAAAAACTCGAGTTTCATTAATTTTAATGATCCTCCATCAAGAAACAGTAAAATTATGTACATGAATTAGAATTAAACTTCAAATATTTACAGGTTTAATAGTTATATCCACTTTCATTAAACCCATCATTCAAACAGTAGCTAGTTACTTGGCTATTACAACTAAGTATTGTCAAAAATTAAAATAAATTATTCATTTCAGTGATCCTCAGCTACGAACAGTCAAATTATGTACAAGATTTAAAATTAAACTTCCACTATTTACAAACTTAAGACTTACATCTGCTTTCCATACATCCATCATCCACACAGTTGGTAGTTACTTGGCTGTTACAACCAAGTATTGTCAAAAATTGAAGTATAATAAATTTTCATTAAGATGGTCTACTGCAATTGTTGAGAAATTAATGGATGGAACAGAAAGAGTTGGCCACCAAAAATTCTTTTAAATTATGTTTAAAATTGTGCCTTGTCCAAAACTAAACTCTTAATGGTTGCTAGTAACTTATTGAAAATATGCTTTGCTGAATACTGGACTATATTTTGGGCAAGAGTAAGTGATTTAAATCTTTATGTATATTGTTCTTATTCCTAGTATTGATACTGTGTACCAAGCAGTTAGTTGGAAAAAGAGTGTATTATTTACAACAAACTTCAGTAAGGGATAAATACTCTGAGAAACTGTGGTTAACATGTCCAATCTTTCAATAGGTTTTGACATGATGTTCTTTGATTTATACTACACATTACTCTTATTATACGCTTTTGTACTCTGAAAATTTTTTCTTGGTTTGTGGAGTTACCCCTAAATATGATACCATGTGATACAATAGAGTGAAAATAAGCAAAACATGTCAGTTTTTTTATATTTATATGGATCCTTGGGGAACACCACATGTAATTTCTTCTCAGTCACATGATGTCTGATTGCCTACTGCTGAAGTGTTACATAATGACACCCTTAGTTTTCTATTAGTTAGATTTGACTTAAACCACCTTGCAGCACTACCAGTGATGCCATAACATTTTAATGTACTTAAAAGAATGCTGTGATTCACACAGTCAAAAGCCTTTGACAGGTCAGAGAATATGCCAGTTGCCTCTAATTTGTTGTCTAATGAATTAAGGACATTTTCACTGTAAGCATAAATAGACTTCTCAATATTAGAACCCTTAAGAAACTCAAACTGTGACTTCAACAGTATGTATTTTCACTAAGGTGCTTAAGTAGACACTTGAACATAACCTTTCCAAAAATATTTGAAAAAGCTGGCAGAAGTGAGATCAGTCAGTAATTTGACAGCATTTCTTTGTCCTCTTTCTTGTGGAGAGGTATAACTTCAGCATACTTCAGCCAGTCCGGAAATGTTCCTGTGATAAGTGATTGATTTCACAAATAACTTAAGACATGACTAAGCTCACATGAACACTCTTTTATTAACTTTGTTGATATGTTATCATAACCACTAGAATGCTTTGATTTCAAGGACTTTATGATGGATTCTATTTCTTTGGGTGAAGTAAGTGTCAATTCCGTTTTACTGAGATTGCTTGTGTGCATTGGTGTCAGGTATTCCACTGCATTATTTACTGAACCTGACAGCCCTATGCTATCAGTAACAGAGACAAATTATTGTTTAAATGGTTTGCAACACAATATGCATTTATTACCAGGGTTTCATTTATTTTTAGAGCCGTTTGTCCCTCCTGATTTCTGGTTCTACCTGTCTCTGACTTAACTATATCCCATATTGCTTTTATTTTATTGCTGGATGTATTTATCTTCTCATAACGCAGGCGTTTAGATTTCTGAGTAACCTTCATCAATTTTTTGTAGTACCGTAATTTTTGTAATGAGCTATAATGCTAGTATCAAAGGTGTCCCTGCATATCAGATAGAGTTTCCTTTTTGTCTCACATGATATCTTTATCCCTTGTGTGATCCATGGTTTCTTATTAGACTTGTGCTTAATTTGAAATACCTTCAGGGGAAAACAATTTTCAAATAAGGTGCTAACTTTATTAATGGATGTTTTGTATTTTCCATATGTGTCTTGCTACCTTTAGTGCAGCCACTTGGAACTCAGCAGTGTTGGTTTGTCTTAACAACTTCCTTTCGAGTGTGTGGAAGCTTCGTCAGAGTGTGCATCATGGCCCCTGTCTTGAAGTGTAACAAGAGTCTGGTGATTTCTACCCTATTCTTGGCTGTACTGTGGCGTTGTTGTAAGAAGGAAGTGTTGGAAGTGTTTTTGCTATGATATACATTGAGAGAAGGACAGTGGTTGATGGTTATGTATGTGAAAGCTTGTTATGGGAATAGCATCCTTCATTTTAATGTGTGTGACGTGTGGAAGACAAATTAATATTTGCTGCAGTATGTAGCTTTGCGAGCCATACTGATGCAAAGTGTATGTTTCTGTACTGAGCCACAATGAATAGTGTAGTAGGATACACAGTTTTGATTAGCGTGTGTCAGAGTTTAATTTCTCGTACATTGCACCTGATTCATACTGAAAATCACAATATCCATTCTTCGTTCACCAAACGATTCGTTTCGTTTCTGCAGCGTTCAAGAATACTTTGTGAACGATACCTTCGTCTGACCACTGTACAGCCACCACATGATTATCCAAACATTGGTTGATCTAAAAAAAATTGTACCTTTGGGTTTCAGTAATTATATTAATTCACACAGCTTCCCATCGTTAAATTATTATGTTCCGAACAATATTCTTCGAATATACAATATTTCTAGGTTCGTGTGGAATGATATTTAGGATAACATTTGAGAGCCAAGCATCCTCTATGCACTTGTTTTCTACCATGTGAGACGTACTAAACTTTTCGAATATCAAGTGGTAATTCTTCTGTTAGGAAGCTTAGTAATTAACATGGTTTACGCATACTCTTTGCCCTGTTTAACTACTGCACAAAGTAAGTGCTGCTTATTATTCACAAGTTTAGGTTAGACTATGTTGTCATAGAACGTTTGCAGGAAAGTTTTCATAGAAATAGAAAGATTATTTTAGAAAGGGCGAACTTCAGTAGGCATATTCGATGTCTTTCTAATTAATTACAAGCACAGGCAACATAGTAGCGTTGGATCTGCAAGGTCTCCAACAAAACTAAGGAAGCCTTTTCACTAATGATACAACTGTTGTTGCATATTCTCAGTAGGTACAATTTCACTATTCTTTCAGCCAGCACAGCGGATAATTCTAAACAGAGTATTTTGTCATGTGCTCAGGATTGAGAAACGTCCTGTCCCTCCATGCTTTCTTCATCGACATCACTGTTCTAGCAAGAGACATTTTGTCCATCTCAAACCCAAAGTAAAACAGGACAAAGACACTACGTCAGAAAACTCTGCCTTGTTAACATATTCTCCTTGTAAACTGGCGATACAACTTCCAGAACAGAAGAGAGCAGAAAGATAATGTGAGACGAAATGCAGAAAGGAGACAAAATGATATGATATAAGTTAGTTAGTAATATTTAGAGACGTAATCTCCCCATGAAATAGTGGAGAACAAAGATTACAATTAAAAAGACAACTATTTCTCTTTCCCTAAAATTTTGATGGTGAGGTATGCCATTCTGACATGTATTCGGATGAATCGATGCCTGAGACTATATTTTGCTTTAGTGTGCCTGTCAGTAACAACATTGCTTGCATTTTTTTGTAAAATGCAGTCCATGCCCCGTGGAATGTAAATCCTCAACGAACGTGTTGGTTGGGAGACGTATTTACGTGTGTCATTTTTGTAAGTAGATAGACTTTCTTTTCTTGAAAGTATTAAAGTTATATAAATCATTATATATTGCATTTCTTTAATGAATTTAAAATTTGGGATGACCTTTGGATTTGTAGACTGTGCAATGTTTATATTTAATTTAATGAAAGTGTCTTTCTTCCAATTTCAGGTGAGTTTATGGACTTATTCCATGAAGCGAGTAGTACCTGTACGAATTTTTCTTTGCAGACTATATATGTTTCTTAAAACAAAGTTCAATGAAAGTATCTTTCCTCCAGCTTTTGGATGAATTTTTTCAACTTATTGCATTAAATCAACAGTACCTGTACGAATTTTTCTTTGCATACTATAAACGTTTTTTAAAACCGATTTTTTTTACTTCATCCACAATTCCTCATTGCACGAGAACTAAATGAAAGACATGTCACACGACGTGTTTAGCAAGTTTAATGTAGTTACAAAAGAAATTTAGGTAGTTAATACAAAAATGGGGTCCATCATAAAAACTCTTCCATCACTAAGTTCGTGATAACATATTTAAACATGTTTCTAAATCGTGAGTTCGGGACTAAGAGCTATTGTCTTACTAATTTTGGCGCAAATTGCACTCGACATAATCATAAGCAGCACTAGTTGTTTTGAATGTGAGAAAATGATACAGAAATGAATTTGAAATTGTAGTCGCTTGTTTGTTACAATTAAGAAACAATAATATGGTTCACAGAGGAAGATGCTTCATGAATAACATGAGTGAAACAAGTAAAAGACAGCAGGAAAGGATTTCATACTCAAAGAAGGTTAATCAAATTTGCGGCTGAGAAACGACATGACACAAGCAAAAGTACGATTTTAAATCAAACGAAAATTTAAATTAATGTTTAACATTTATGACAAGAGAAAAAATGTTTTGGACCAACCTTTACGCATATGCATTACTTTTCTTTTACCTCCTGCGTCATTTATTATTAACTGGATGAATCAAATGATTATTTGCTACGGTTGATTTGTTGAATCAGATTAAACACTGTATGGTGAATGAGTTAAGTTGTTTTCAAACTATAGCTGTTTTCAATGTTATATTTTGGTTTATATCTGTAGACGGCTACTTTTATTTTACAGCAGCGATTCGTGCATAGAGAGACAATACATTATTTTTTAGTAACACATGTTCGACTTTTTTCAGTGATGATGTATGTACCTGTATGTATCGCCTGAGACAGCGTTTCTAAAATCGTTTCCTGTCGAATTGAATTCTAAAATTTGAGTTTTTCTTATGTTTATTATTGATATATGTCTTCGTGATCCCGATACGTGGCAGTGTCGTTCTCTCGGGATATGACAGTAAGGGGTGTTTCAGAAAAATAACCGCTAAATAGAGAGCTTTCTGCTTTATACAACAGTGAACAGTAAATCTTTCACTTCTAAGTTCGATTGTGATCCCTGAGTGATAGTAACATCGGAGATAATACTGCCAGAGTGAAATCACTGATGGCCTTAGTAAAGTAATGGGTAAATGACTACTATGTAGTGTAATCAATCTGTCAGATCTGAGAGAGTATTTCACGCTTAGCCTTAACAAATCTTTAGCATGGATCAGCCATGAAGCGTCATATTTCCAGTAATGTGTGTATGGAACACTTGAAGGAAGCGCATGTAACTGTGCCGGTATCGTTTACAGGTGTTACAGAGTCTGAGAGCCACAGTAGTTTTGCGTGCCTGTGTGTAAGAAATAACGTTGACAGTGAATACTTTCTTGCGGGCGCCGCTTTCGATGGCGAATCTAAAAATACCTTGATGGGATTGAAATCATAATGTGCCAGTCTGTAGGCTAGTAAAATATCGTGAAGTGTTTCAGAGTGATTGAAATTCCTCAGAATTGACTGTTTTCTGTCCCACATTCCAAATGCAGACTTTCTGAAACAAACTACTTATCTTGTGCTACATTACAGTTCCCTTTTAAAACTTCAGGTGAAGTATTATTTACTTGCCATCCGGTGCACATCCATAATGTGTACACAATTCGTTCAATGACAGTGTCCCCAGTCACTGGACTTTCTACTATTGGTCAAACACCATTAACATGGTGGTCTCTGTTTTCATTTGCTCTGGTACCACATGTATTGGAAGTTGATCACAAACACAATGTACGTGTCCCGCTACCGTTTGACTGTGAAAAACCTTACCTGAGTTGCAGGTTGAAAGTAGTTGTCACATCAGTTATTCCAGACGCGCTGTTAAGAGAAATACTCACTTGTCGATTGCAGGTGCGCCGTGTGAGCTGTAACTGCACTTGTAAAACGAACTGTTCAGTCAGGTTTTCATTTCATGTATCATTTATCAATATATTTCGAAGTATGTGTATATTACACATCTTGCTCTTGAAACGTTCAACTGCCATTTCATATGTGTTTCCTGTATGTTTGCCTCTGATGCACACTTCTGACTTACCTCTTTTCATACACAAATATTTTTAATATGAATACAAACATGCTGGTACTAAAGCATTTTCAACACAAAACAACAAGACTTGTTTCATTATTCTCTGGTTCTGAAGTTAATGAGTGGGTGTCATAGTAAAACAAATTGAAGTTACATAAATAAACATTCACTTTATTTAATGTCGCTGAGATGTAAAAGAAGATACTATTTACAAAAGTACTAGTATGTGTAGAGAAGAGATAAAGACAAACAATGCAGAAATCTCTACATCGAAGTACAGTGAATCGACAGCTGTACGAAACGCTTATGTTTCACTTACCAACAGACAAACCCTGTTATCTTTATTGTCTGCTATGCATTACCTTAAGCATCGAGCTTACCTTAAAGCTAATATTCACTGAGTGAACGGGAAAGACTTACAAACGCTATGGCATCTGTTACAGATGTGTGAACCATTCTACCACAGATTTGTTACGTTCAAATTATATGACATGAACCAATAACACTACAAGTATTTTCAAACAACTATGTTCATACAACCAAAGCCATGATAAATATTATAGAGCTCCCACTAACGTCGTTCAGTGTTGAGTCCTTTGACAGAGACAATTAAACTTTACTCAATAACTTTACGTCAGTAAAAATTGCCAACAAATGCGAACTCAGAACTGTCTACACGTGAGCCCAGTTCTCTGCCGCACTATGCATCAAGTTACAGAGTCATCTTGGATTAATTATAATGTCACATTAACTTATTAATATTTCAGAGTTTCGTAAACAAGTTTACTGGACGGAAATCACATTCTTCATGGTTTACACCAACACATTCTTTCACTGCGCTTTCACACGAAAGTCTCTCAGAAATCGCGACTGGAAATTTTGTCCTGTAACTGTCACACTACTTCAACTTCACAATGCACTTTCCCTTAACTTACGAGAATTTCGTATCACACACTGCAAAGAATATCGTCAAACGAGATCTAGTTCACATAAGCTTTACAGTTAAGTTTCTCTGTTCTATTGTTTTCTTGTGCAGTTCAGAATCACTGTGCCACACGGAGTTCCCAGAGTCCTTCTGCGGAGAAGTATCGGGGAAAAACACCGTCAATTGGGTTGGTGCTGGCTGTAGTGTCCTGTCAGCGATCAAAGTACTGCAATTGCATCACCTTTCTGCCAAAGTATGATCACAAACGAATGTTAATTCCACTATGGTGCACAGGAAGGATTATCACCAGCACCAAATACGTAAGCAAGCCTATATCTGGGACTCATAATCAGTTTTAACACTCAATATATGATGTGTTTTGCTATTCGTCAGCTTATGTCCTAAGAGATCGAGACGCTTCAATTTAATACACTTATAATACGGAAAATTATAGTCATGTCTCAGCCACAAATTTTTGCATCCATTGTTCGTTGTGATGTGAACGGGACAACGTCCACAAAAAGACGAAAATAAAATTAAGAACATTCATGTATCACACAAATAACACTAAACAGTTCAGATAAACATGAGGGTGTCATTCCGAGAACAGCTATTTAGTTCTTCCTGTTTAAATGCTCTGCGAATTACTGGGCAGTAACAGAGTAACACAAGACATGTTGACAAAGTCTGGTATCACAGGTCTCAAGAAGGATGTCGGCAACACTTGGGCAGACCGACAGATCCGGGCTAGCGTGATGAATCGGCACGTGCTGTCCTCAGTGTGGTCTCTGGAGTCCTAGCAGACGCCGTTGAGGTACCACCTCTGGACAGGAGAGCTGGCTGGGAGTTGAGGACTTCTGCTCAGGACTCTACTCCGGGTGGCCATTGGAGTCGTCCTCGTCACGCTCGGTGCCCGCAGCGCTCGACTCCTCGCCAGCTGAGTCTCCGCAAGACCGCAGTGACGCCGAAGAGTCCTCCTTGGTGACCAAAGGGGACAGCCCCTGGTTGGTGGCCAGGCACGCTCCGCAGAGGCCGTGGACCGCCACCTGGGTGCCTCCTGCCGCGAGAAACACTTTGCCGCACCGGACGCACTCCTCCTGGGGATCACCTGAGGACAGAATAAGAGAAGTGTTACATCTTGAGATTCTACAGTAGATTACAGGAAACAATAGGTAAGAAAAAGTAAAAGGTTTCAGAATATGAAAATCAAAGAGCTTGCCATTGAAGATAGTTGTTTCGCACCATCGAAGTTGAATAAGTGCTCATAGCCGTTAAGATAAGAAGTTTACAGCCCATTTGCACTAGACTTTTCTGTTTCTAGTACCATGCACTTTCAATTCCATGCGTTTATGGCAGTACTTAGTGCATTTCTCACTCGAGCAAGTGAGCAATTTAGCAAACGGCTGTGACATATTTTAAAAACCATTCGAACAGTCGTCCACTTCGATTTAAGACAAAATCACGTTAGGATTTAACAAATGGCCAGGCAGCGGGATCGAATGACAGGTTACTTTGTAAAACTGTGCCGTCTCAAGCGGAGAGTGCTTCTGCTGCTTCCGTGCCAGTGTTGAATGGGACAACTAAGCCTGGTGGTAGGTCAGACGGAGCAGTATCTGGATTCAGTACATCGAGAAGTGGTGCACTAGGCAAACACTCTAGGAGCTGTGAGGTGGCACACGCCTCTTGAGTGGGATAACTGGGACGCCACCACTACATTTGAATGGTTTCGGCAATACCAAATGCGGTTGATTTTTGCTTGCTAACATGCAAAAATGGTTCAAATGGCTATCAGCACTAGGGGACTTAACTTCTTAGGTCATCAGTCCCATAGAAATTAGAACTACTTAAACCTAACTAACCTAAGGACATCACATACACCCATGCCCGATGCAGGATTCGAACCTGCGATCGTAGCGGTCGGGGTTCACACAGTTGCGTCCGAAATGCCAGTTGGAGCTGACGGCAGCCGCTGTGTCGGCTGCTCTCTCTGTCTTGAATGTGGTGCAGTGTACAGACGCTTTTGGATGCTCTGCCATCTTTGATACATTGTAATATGATTGAGGAAGAAAAATAATTATGCGAGTAGTCTTTTTGATATCAGATTCATGATTAGAAAATCATTGGCTTCGTAGCTAACACACAGTAACAATGTGGACTTGGATAAGTCTACAGGTACTTGTAGCCCAATCTCATACAAGATCTTTTCGTGATAATTAATTCTTAGAGTTAGACTTGCATTCTAAGAACACAATTCTGTGAGTAGTTGTTTTCAAATGTTAGTCGCGTGCTGTTTACTTGACATAATACGAAGACTGGATGAAAAGTAATGCCTGCGAGTTTTCTTATGTGAAAACTCTATTAAACTTTATTAAAGGTCTACATCTTTATTCTACATGTCCGCGTGTTTATTTCTCAACATAGTTAACCTGGCTACAAACACATTTCTCCAAACAAGAGACCACTTTGTTGATACCGTCACTGTAGAACATTTGACCTTGTTGATGGAGCCACAACATCACCTCTGCTGCCACCGCTTTATCGCTATCAAAGTGAGGTCCTTGAATGTATTATTCAAGTTTGGAAACAAACGAAAATAGGATGGGGCCAAGTCGGGACTGTAAGGAAGTAATGTTTAATCACCGCACGAAATTCTTTTTCGTTCATTTTTTGACAATCACTCGACTTCCTTGATTCACACGAATGCCAAACAGAAATAAATAGACCAATACGGCTGAAACTTGGTGTGCATAATTTCCAAAGGTGCTACTGACTAAATATGACCTCGCTACGCGCCGGTGGTGCCATCTCTCGGGCTTTGCAAGGACTTTTCAAACGCCCCTCGTACGTTCCAAAGTAGAATCACTAACTGTTAAAGATATGGGCTAGCTTAACACGCTGATTTTGGATATGTTCCGGGCTTCATCCGCAATGTAGCACAATGTGAAGACAAGTGAGGCTACAGACGAAGCGTCAGCATAAAAACCAGTTGCACCGAAAATTTCAACATGTGTGTGTGAAATCTTATGGGGCTTAACTGCTAAGGTCATCAGTTCCTAAGCTTACACACTACTTAACCAAAATCATCCTAAGGACAAACACACACACCCATACCCGAGGGAGGACTCGAACCTCCGCCAGGACCAGCCGCACAGTCCATCACTGCAGCGCCTGAGACCTCTTGGCTAATCCCGCGCGGCTTTCAACATGCATAGCGTCAGTTGAGTCAACTCAGCTTGGCGGTTGGTTAGGCGACGTAGTATTAGGGGACGGGGAAGATGAGAACGGAGGCAGTAGCGCGGGCGCAGAGGCGAGAGAAATTACCCGGGGCAGGGCAAGGCTGGGCAAGGCGGGACACGAGGAGACAACGGGGGCGGCGCGAGATGGGACGGGTTGGGATGCGGCGGGAGGCCGTGGCAGAGGCGGTGGCGGTGGCGGCAATCACGGCATCGCGGCGGCCGATATTGGATGCAAATTGGCCGCAATTATGCAACGCGCCGCCAGATAAGCCGCGCCGAACTGAGGCTGCCGCGGCGCGAGGAATGCCGGCGGGAGGCGGCGCCGGTTGCGCCGTGTAGCCGGCGGCTGGCTGTGCCACCCTGCGCAACGCAGCCGCCGACACCTCAGTAACTCACCTGGGCCAGGCGGAGTTCGGAGAAATAAACTTCTCCTTCTTCTCCTCCTTCAAGCATCAGACCAGTTAGTCCACTGTGACCTATGGACCCGTCCGTCCCCTCGCGGGTCTACTAGCGTTCCTTCGTCTTAAAGGGATGTACCGTGGCCGTTGTTTCAGAATACGTTCATCGCCCATTCTTCCTATATGCCCTCCCCGACCTCCTCTTTATTCCTTAACTCTCAACACGAAACAACAGTCTGTAAGACCAATCATTTATTTTAAACATTTCGAGTGGTAGTATTGCAAAAAACAACGGTCTTTGTTCCTCAGTATCTTTAATACGCTACTGGCCATTAAAATTGCTACACCAAGAAGAAACGCAGATGATAAACGGGTATTCATTGGACAGATACATTATACTAGAACTGACATGTGATTACATTTTCACGCAATTTGGGTGCATAGATCCTGAGAAATCAGTACCCACAACAACCACCTCTGGCCGTAATAAGGGCCTTGATACGCCTGGGCACTGAGTCAAACAGAGCTTGGATGGAGTGTACAGGTACAGATTCCCATGCAGTTTCAACACGATACCACAGTTCATCAAGAGTAGTGACTGACGTATTGTGACGAGCCAGTTGCTCGACCACCATTGACCAGACGTTTTCAATTGGTGAGAGATCTGGAGAATGTGCTGGCCAGGGCAGCAGTCGAACATTTTCTGTATCCAAAAAGGCCCGTACAGGACCTGCAACATGTGGTCGTACCTTATCCTGCTGGAATGTAGGGTTTCGCAGCGATCGAATGAAGCGTAGAGCCACGGGTCGTAAGACAACTGAAATGTAACGTCTGCTGTTCAAAGGGTCGTCAATGCGAACAAGAGGTGACCGAGACGTGTAACCAATGGCACCCCATACCATCACGCTGGGTGATAGGGCTCGTACGGAAGCATATGGACAGTCGATTTTCTCTAGATCCTTTTGTGAGTGGACCAAGGCAGGAAACGACTAGCAGTGGTTCGTTGTACCCTCGGTCAAGCAACGTACGGTGTCGGTTTCGACTCTTACGTGTCATCTTCGGAAGTAAGAATGCGGAAAAGACAAAATGCAAGGTTAGTATTAAATTTAAAAATAAATTAAAAAAGCAAGGTAAAGAGAACAATAAAAATACATCAATTGTCTCGTTACAAAAGAAGCACGTCAAACAGTCGCCTAAAGCCCATCTTATTCACTTGACATCAACCACCGTGCCTGCCCATGTGTCTCAGGCATAAAATGGAACAGTGGATCAACGGTACGTGGAGTTTCCGAAATGCACGTCGCCATTTAGATAGGGCTAAATTCACCGATCCTTTTTAGGCACACTTCGTGTTACGTAAGCATACCGTTTGAAATCTGAAAACGGTACAAATGTCAGATTGCAATATTGGTATACATAAGTTAATGCATGGTGTTGTTTGCTGAATACCAGTTTCTGTTTTCACACTACGCCGGCTCCTTCGTCCCAGTAACAAGAATTTACGGTATTTGGAAAAGATTATGCGCGTAATTAAATAAATTACAGAAGACTGAGGAGGCAGCGGCATCAGACTGCCGACCGAATGCAAATTGTGGCGCACTGGACGGCGGAACAGAGTCTGGCCAGCGCGTGGAAGAGGATTGATGCGCGCCCTTTACAAACATATTATCTTGCGGCGCCACACGGTACGACAGATTCCACCGAAATTGACCTCGATTGCTTTAAATTACGTGGCATTAGACCGTTCTAATCTACCGCACTACACAGCCGTCCTCGCTAGTTCGCCTCTCGCTCCCACTGACTTCCCATCTCTCTCGCTCTTTATTATTGCGCTACCAACAATTCATTTTCCTCGCTCCTCTTTTTCTCTTCGCCTGTCCTCGCCCTCCACTTGCCCTCCCCCCTTCCCGGCTCCCCACTCCCACCCCCACTGACTTGGTATCACATACGGTTCCCTTGAGCGATAAATATGGCTTTAGAATTTCTATTCACCGTCTTAAAGGCCCTCTAATTATGTCATGTAGGGGTATGTAACATGGGCGACGTGATTACTGAAGGGCGGTCTCCGTGTAATCCCCGTCATTTGAAGGAACCGCAGAGCCGCGGACCATCAAGCGACCGTTTCCCCCCTTTTCCCGAGTAACTACCATTCATGAATAAAATTCCACTTTGCCGTCCGACCGGGGTGGGGGACAGCCCGCGCACGCCAATTTCTGAGCCTCACCAGAATACGGGGGGCTCACAAAAAACCGAGAGGAGGATATATATCGCTGCGGACGGCGACAAAACCACAGATATTTCCCGTCCTTTTTTGTATACGTACCGCCCCGTGCCTGCACCCTCATCTGGTGTCATTGGGATCGTCGAATCTGGCCAGGTCGGGATGGACGACGGACGACCTCGGGACCGGGGCATAGTTAACTGTCGGTCGGCCTGTTATTTCAGGACGCTCGTCGTTATTAAATAAATCGGCGGTGTTTGGCTTCTCCACTTTGGTTCAAATTAAACGACATTTTCTTTGTGGTCTATAAGCGCTTACTGCAGACTCTCGGCAACTCTTGCGTTGGGAATTCGACGCCGTGGGGGAACCGTGAAGCCAAAATCAACGCTTACTCGAGGACGTTCTGCGAAAACGCCTTCCAAAAGCCCGTTGGTTTCTCTGAATGGCACGCCGCAAAATGCAAGTATCTGCATAAAATTGCTTCATTGACGAAATCGACCAGGCGGAACGATGGCTACACCCTACTTTCTTAATCATTTCCTGCTGTTTCTTGGTAGCGCGCGGGACTGGAACGTTCACAGAAGAGACCTTCCTGAATCTTGATTATTTCTCAGAAACCCTGACATACTCTGAGTAGAGATTTCAATAGTCAATTTTGCTTTATCATGCAGATAAGAAAAAAACAGTCCGTCTTCTGCAGCTTGTGCGAACCAAATAATTTTCACGTATCAGTGCTAGGAATGTAGAGAAATATAGATTTTTATGTGATTTTCTGTATTAACTAGATACATATATTACACGTTTCTTCCAATTCACTGCACACAGCCGATATTGTAGCACACTGCACATATTGTTGTTCACATTCCTTCGAGCTGACATAAAAATGAATACCACTGATGATGCCTAGCATGAACGGCTGGGACTTGACTGGTACACACAAATGACACACGTAGTTGCAAAGTACGAAGAATTTAGCTATCTCTATGATAAAGCGTAGTTGATGCAGGAACTGAGTAAAAAATACTCTAATGTTAACAATATGATTTTTTTGTGCAATTAAAAAGGAAATCGTGTGTTTCTCACAGTAAATCCTTCTTACATTACGTCTGAGATGTACTATGGTTAACAGCATTTTGTCAAGCAAGATTCAAACAAGTGAATCTCTTGTTATTGTTAGGTACGTTTGGTCTTTTCAGTTTAAATCCTCGCTTAACGTGTAAAGCAGGTTGTCAGTACTCTTGATCAGTTTGAGCTTGAAAGGAGGCACGGAGAAAGTGGAAGAAATTTCATAATAGTAATTTAAAAAATGTAGACCGGATAGACCGTTCGCCGGGTGCAAGTCTTTCGATTTGACGCCACTTCGACGACTTGCGCGTGGATGGAGATGAAATGATGATGATTAGGACAACAGGACATCCAGTTCCTGAGCGTAGAAAATCTCCGGCCCAGACGGGAATCGAATCTGGGCCCTTAGGATTGACATTCTGTCGCGCTGAACACTCAGCTATTGGGGGTGGACAGAAAAGTAAAAGAAACTGGAAGAGGAACTGATCATGGCCCTTCTCGCTGGATGTAAGCAAGGAATATACAACATACTTCATCAGAATATGGTATAACGACAAACAAAGCCAAGACGAATCTATGAATGATAGCAAAAAGGAGAATAATTGAATACTTAAGAGAAATGGTGAAAACAGTGATGCCCGCATGAAGGAAGATACAAGGAGAACCACGGGCCAACAAAACTTTCTCTGATAACCAACTCTAATGGTATCACATACCGATATGGAACTGAGGAAGTTTTTCAAAAGGTAGTTCTGGAACATAGTATTGCATGGAAGTGAAACGTGGGTCTACCGAAACTCCTGGTAAAAGACTGGAGGCATCTGAAATTTGTTACTATGATAGAATGTTAAATTAAGTGGGCAAATAAAGTACGAAATAAAGAAGTACTAACCAGAACAGGTAAGGAGAAATGTCTACTACTCATTTTTCACTTATTTTAAGTAAATGATGCTTGACCGTATGATATTGTTACTAGAGGCTAAGGAATGAAATTTAAAAAAAGTATTTTAACATTTTCCTCCCCTCTATTATTGTTAATCTTACATCTTGAGAACTGAGGGTTTGAGACCAGTGATATGTAAATAATGCATGTTGTTTCTGCTGAATCTATAACAGTAGTATGGCTTTAATATTTATTTTACCTTTTTCAGCAAAAAAGAACCATCATTCTTTTAGTGACTTTTAACCTTCTGGTCATACAAATTATATAACTGCTTTCGGCTTGTTAGTAAGACGTCATCAGATGATTTCAATGCATTACACAGTAACTCTTCCAAGAAGAACTATTCGGGCCAGGAAGGCTCCTTACCTTCCAAACATACTTGCTGATCATATGGTAATTTCGTGTACAAAACGGCCTCTGTATCCCGCCTAGGTGGGATACCTGACTGTTTAAGAACTATCATTGCTTCGAGGGAGGACGTTTCATCTTCATAAAGCAGGACCTGTTTTATTCGGTGTTGACATTGTTGTGTAGATTCGTATCGACAGCGTCGTACGACTGTGGTAAATGATCTATAACCACCTACAACTAGAAAATTGTAATAGATATTTTTAAGTTAGGCTCAATAACAAGCCACTGTGACTCGCCGTGCTTTTTAAGAAAAAATGACCTAATTCGGTTACACTTGTATTTATTGCGATAGTTCTGGGAATCTTATATGTAGTGAAATAGATTTTGGTGTGACCTGTTCTTGAGAAGAGCATGGGTGTTTGGCGATCTCATCAGGTTGCATTAAAAGAGGAATTCTAAGAAATTCTCATGCGTACTGCTTCATTTGCTACCACCGTAAGATTCGTCCAGCGTGAAAGTTACGAAGATGCCCTGCCGTCTTATATGGGAACTGCGATAAAAGACATTAAATGGGAAGTCTTAAGTGCCGATACTGGAAGCGGGCGCATGGATGTGTGTGATGTCCTTAGGTTAGTTAGGTTTAAGTAGTTCTAAGTTCTAGGGGACTGATGACCACAGCTGTTAAGTCCCATAGTGCTCAGAGCCATTTGAACCATTTGGAAGCGGGCAGTAAGATGATTTTACCGTCTCACCACAAATCCTGTACAAATTCTTCGGCGCTGAATTTGCGAATGGAACAGATGATGGAGCAGAACAAATAACGCACCAGTTATCCTTTGCCATTCACTTCAAACTGGCCTCTGCGTTAATGAAAACACATCTTGCTGTACATACAGATTTCGTACGTCAGTAAGCCTACAAGAACAGCCTACTATGCATTACAAGTAAAAGTTGGTAGCGAAGAGTATAAAATAATGAACAAATACATGAGGGCAGAGCTAGTGTTATGTCATCAAAACTGAAATCCACTCAGAAGAGAAAGTAATGGGACAAATTATGCGTTTTTCGGAGTCAGGGACAAAAAAAATGCGTTACACTGCAAATGCTTTGGGATAAGGTCAGTGGGCAAATCGGCAAAAAAAGATAAGGAAACTGGAACAGTTTATTCTTCCTAATCCTGAAAAGCCATAAGATGCACAAGACAATCTACTGAAAATATGCACCGGTAAATAAGAAAATTGTAACGATGTGTAGAACATCTTACTACCGTATATCACGTGAGTGACACTTACTTTCGTGCGTCTTCATGTGGGCCCGAAGGTTACACGCCAGAGCGAACTTCTTGTGGCACAAGTCGCACGCGTGTGGCTTGTCTCCTGGAACACAGAACAAAAGAATCGTTATAGCACAGGTGTTGCGGACTTAATACTGCAATAAGGATATTACCCTCCCGTATCCTTCGTTACATGGAAAGTTAATGCTATGGTGTGTCAATGCACCAAACGGTGTGACACTAGAGCCATGCGTGGTTCATGTTCCCGTCATCATGTATTTTACACCCTGTTTTTAACGTATTTCCACCTCACTACGTTAATTTAAGTAACTGGTGTCACTGAGTTGCTGCTTTGCCTGACCGTGAGAAGCGCTAGCAGCGCGTATCAATATATCCCCTCTCGTAGTATCTTTGCTCGACTGCTTTTACTTCCCCGTCATTGTCTGTCGTAAGGCAGTTCGGGTAGCGAGTTCGGGCTGCCAGTCAGTTGGAACGCGTCAGGAGCGCAGTCCGGACCTGCCAGTCGGGGAGTTGCAGTGCGGCACTGGTGCAGTCGGGTTGGAGCAGCAGTGAGCTATGCGGCGACATGGCTCGCCCGACCGTTGTCGCCACGCTTCACATGAGCCGGGCCACGGTCTTTGTGGATTGTCGGTCGGTCGTCCTACCGGACGACGCGTTTTGTCTCGCCGATCGTTCATCAGTCGGCTGTGTGTGTGTGTATGTGCGTGCTCAGTTACTGTTGTATATCGTTCAGGTCTTCGTGCAAGTGTTTGTCAGGTTGTGTGTGTAGTTGGCGTTATTTGCACTGACGACTAGGTTAGATGTTGTCGGCATTCTGAGGGTAGTCGATCGGTTGGTGCGGACCACGGAGGACATCTCCGTGCGGTGCAGTCAGCTGGGTCCGCTGGCGGTCCCTGCGCAGTGTCGGAGCGTGTGTGAAGCTGTCCAATCGCTACGAGCTTCGTGACTCAGCGACCCAGGACGTCGAAGTTGAGTGGTGTGTTAAGTACCCAAGCCACGTCCGTTCATGTCGTGTCGTTCGTTCGTTTCGGTGGTTCGCTGTTGGGGAGCTTTTCCTGTGAACAGCACCGAGTGTTTTTAGTGATGAAATCGATCGGCCATGTGGTGGAATTAACTACATTGGTTCACTACAATTCAAGTGCACCATCGGAATTTTCTGCCTTGTGGCCGTTAGTGTTCCGTTTACCTGCCCTGGCCACTACCGTAATTTCAGGCAGCGTCCTTTCCTCACCTGTTGTCACTGGCCGGCCGGAGTGGCCGTGCGGTTCTAGGCGCTACAGTCTGGGACTGAGCGACCGCTGCGGTTGCAGGTTCGAATCCTGACTCGGGCATGGATGTGTGTGATGTCCTTAGGTTAGTTAGGTTTAAGTAGTTCTACGTTCTAGGGGACTGATGACCTCAGAAGTTAAGTCCCATAGTGCTCAGAGCCATTTTGCCTCGGGCATGGATGTGTTTGATGTCCTTAGGTTATTTAGGTTTAGTTCTAAGTTCTAGGCGAGTGATGACCACTGAAGTTAAGTCGCATAGTGCTCAGGCTCATTTGGACCATTTTGTTGTCGCTGTGCAGCATGGTGCATAGTTTTGACAGCTTAACACATATTTCATTGTGGATAATCCTGTCCGTAACAGTTTAGTCTTTGAGTTTTATGTACCTGTTGGTGGCAAGCAAGTCGCATGGTCGGTCGATGTTGGTTGGGTTACCGACGGATCAAGTGCAGTTGAGCCCACCAGCTGTCTCACCTAAGTGAACGTTAATGTTTCCTTCGTGACTGTGGGCACCTTCCCTCCGCGAAGTACGAGAGTTATGAGGGTAAGTGTACCTGTTAAGTATAGATGACTGTAATGTGAATGTGTGAGTGGAGTGTAGTGTCATGTTCGTGTTGGAGGTGATGCGAGAAACGAGAGGGTAAAAAACAGTGCCAGTATATAGCATCAAGGGGATGTCGAGCTGCCGGCCGGTGTGGCCGAGAGGTTCTAGGAACTTCAGTCTGGAACCGAGTGACCGCTACGGTCGCAGGTTCGAATCCTGCCTCAGGCATGGATGTGTGTGATGTCCTTAGATTGGTTAGGTTTAAGTAGTTCTAAGTTCTAGGGGACTTATGACCTCAGATGTTAAGTCCCATAGTGCTCAGAGCCATTTGATGTCGAGCTTAACATCCATATCCGATAGACGGATCACCACTAACAATGTTACATGCCGTCGCTTCGTGATACACTGTGAAGAGGTTTGGAATTTAATGCAGGACACAGGCGCAAAGACTGATGATCAAGAACTTTACGTCCCCATCTTTTCTCCCCTTACCGGCCAAATATGGGCAGTGAAAATTTCATCCACCATTAGGATTCGAACCGGCTTATCTCCAGATCGAGCCCCATGACGTAAGTGTATATTAGCGACCACAACTACGTTGATGGGCATTCTTAAGATTAAAAGGTGGTAAGATGTTTGTCAATTCTGGGAGTATATCGTTGACGTGTATATCAAAGTAAAGCATAATTTCCTTCACTTTATAGAGCCGCAGAGGAACTTTCATTCTGGATGACCCTAGGAGCTAAGCCAGTATTGTAATGGGACTGCCAGTCTGTAGTTGTGTACAGGCGAGCCGCCGTGGCGCGCAAGAGAATGGAGCGCCCGCCGGAGCCGGCTTCTGGTTCTGAGCCGAGACACGAGGCCCGCCAGCTGACACGTTTCGGGAGTGGCCGCTGCGGGCATTATCGGGTCTAAACGGCGGCCCGCGCGGCTACTGTTTGCCGGCACGTCATTGGGCCGCGTAATAACGGAGCACGCCGCGCTCCGCCGGGCGCCGCATTTCCATAATAGGACGGGCGCGGTCTCGCGGCGCGACTCGGCGCGGGCCAGATGCGGGCAGCGATAGCGCCGCTGCAGTCGGGTGAGCGAGCTGCCGAGGCGCGAGTGCTGGTACTGCCCCCAAGGACCCATAGGCTACGCTCATAGCGCCGTGGTGGGGGGATTGACTGCTGTAACGACGAAATAAAATTACATGGCGTGGGGAGACAAGAGAATCCTCAATGCGTCTCGCTATGGACGCCGTGGAAATCACCTACCAAGATCGAAAATGCTGAATTTGTAATATATACGCTGATAACCCAAACATCACGACCACTGCCCACCACAGGACTAGAGGCCACGTGGAGGCATTGAGGGCGCGTCAGGCGCTGGGAAAAGTACACGGTCCAGTCACCTTAACGTTAATGTTATCGGGTTCCGTAAAAACTTAATTGTATATATGGATAGTTCATCTACAAGTTTTGATGATTGAGTTTGCGAGTATCAAAATGGATGACATAGATGGCCATATCGCTTGACTGCATTGATTTAGAACCTTAAATTTTTTATACTGCCAAGCGACTGTAGTCTTTAATATCTGACATAAATTGCAAGTTGATATTTCTGCCCGTTCTCCAGGAAGAGGTATCTTAACAGACGGACAGACAGACGAACAGTAAGGTGACACTGAAGGATCCTGTTCCCACCCAATGACGTACAGTACCCTAAAACTAAAAAAAAATTGGTATTTCCAGGGCACAAAAATTAATACACAGGTCTTAGCATACAGAGAAAATATTTGAAAGTGATGCAGTTACTTAACTACAGGCTAATTAAAGCGTCAATTTCACGGTCAAGAGCTGCAGTCGTAGTATAATGGCATTATTCACTAGGGTAGATGACCACGTTTAAGTGCCAGTTTTTGTGTCAGACTTTGAAACAGTAACTTCTAGACTAGAGGATTGACTGCGACAGATAATCGTGGTCCCAGGTCGTCTGCGATCTCGGAAGTGGTGCGACTTTGCTGTTCCCTGCCGAGCAGTCCGGTCTTTTGTTTCCGCGAAACCGTTGCCCGCTGCCGCCACTGGTACGGCCACGGGCCCCCGGATGAGCCGCAGAAGAAGTGGAGCCCGCGAGTCACGGCGCGGCGCAGGTCCTGAATCCTGAAAGGCGGCCCCTTTGTTCCTCCGGAATACCAAATGAAATGCCCGGCCTGGTCGAGCAAAAACGCAGTGTCCCGTGTTCTGCGCCGGACGGCCCCAACGGGCCATTCTTCCCGACCCTGCCCTGCTCTCCGCTGCCGAAATCCTGCCTCGGGACTCGGTTTCCGTCTTGTGTCGATTTCGTGAGTTACCTTAGGACTGCGTCTGACGTAGTTCGCTATGAAGCAAGGCCCACGAGATGACACTGCGGGGCTTACAAGTATCATCAGCCGTCTCCGCCAGAAAGCGAGTAACTACGAGGTGCATTCAAGTTCTAGGGCTTCCGATTTTTTTTCTCCGGGCTGGAAAGAGATAGAAACACGCGCATTGTTTTAAAATGAGGCAGCGTTCATTGTCAATACGTCCCAGAGATGGCAGCACCGTACGGCAGATGGAATGTTACCGCCAGCGGCGAGAATGAGAACTGTTTTAAATACTTAAAATGGCGACGTTTTCCTTACTTGAACAGCGTGCAATCATTCGTTTTCTGAATTTGCGTGGTGTGAAATCAATTGAAATTCATCGACAGTTGACGGAGACATGTGGTGATGGAGTTATGGATGTGTCAACAGTGCGTTCATGGGTGCAACAGTTTAATGAAGGCAGGACATCGTGTGACAACAAACCAAAACAACCTCGGGCTCGCACAAGCCAGTCTGACGACATGACCGAGAAAGTGGAGAGAATTGTTTTGGGGGATCGCCGAATGACTGTTGAACAGATCGCCTCCAGAGTTCGCATTTCTGTGGGTTCTGTGCACACAATCCTGCATGACGACCTGAAAATGCGAAAAGTGTCATCCATGTGGGTGCCACGAATGCTGACAGACGACCACATGGCTGCCCGTGTGGCATGTTGCCAAGCAATGTTGACGCGCAACGACCGCATGAATGGGACTTTCCTTTCGTCGGTTGTGACAATGGATGAGACGTGGATGCCATTTTTCAATCCAGAAACAAAGCGCCAGTCAGCTCAATGGAAGCACACAGATTCACCGCCACCAAAAAAATTTCAGGTAACCGCCAGTGCTGAAAAAATGATGGTGTCCATGTTCTGAGACAGCGAGGGCGTAATCCTTACCCATTGCGTTCCAAAGGGCACTACGGTAACAGGTGCATCCTACGAAAATGTTTTGAAGAACAAATTCCTTCCTGCACTGCAACAAAAACGTCCGGGAAGGGCTGCGCGTGTGGTGTTTCACCAAGACAACGCACCCGCACATCGAGCTAACGTTACGCAACAGTTTCTTCGTGATAACAACTTTGAAGTGATTCCTCATGCTCCCTACTCACCTGACCTGGCTCCTAGTGACTTGGCTTTTTCCAACAATGAAAGACACTCTCCGTGGCCGCACATTCACCAGCTGTGCTGCTATTGCCTCAGCAATTTTCCAGTGGTCAAAACAGACTCCTAAAGAAGCCTTCGCCGCTGCCATGGAATCATGGCGTTAGCGTTGTGAGAAATGTGTACGTCTGCAGGGCGATTACGTCGAGAAGTAACGCCAGTTTCATCGATTTCGGGTGAGTAGTTAATTAGAAAAAAAATCGGAGGCCTTAGAACTTGAATGCACCTCGTACTGCAGACGAGTTTACTAATTCTTAACTGCGCGTTTAAATACATGCTAGCTCTCGACAGAAGTCGACAAAATTAAGTCCTTTAATAAGTACCTTTCACTGACATATTTACTTCCCGTGGACCCTCCACGGACCCGATCGTCCGCGAAGCGTGACAGACAAGGCGACTACTCTGACGTCACAAGTCCGTTGCGGGGCCAGTATTGCTCGTGGACCCCGCAATGCAGTCAGCACTCGTTCACAAATGTCAGCTACCATTCATGTGGCCTACAACTGAAGGCTTTTGCAGCCAAGCCGGCTAAAGCACGCTGGCACGGTAAGGCTCGATCCTGAATTAGATCCTTCAAGAAGGAGCAAATGTTGATAACCAGCTTCTCTCTGATCTGTAACTCATATAATGCCTGTCAAAAAAAGTGAAGCACCCAAACGACATTGTCGTATATAAATGGAACTTTGTTCGTGAACGCACCATCGACGGATATAAATGATAAGAATTGCGGTTCTCTGTGACTTCTCCCTCCGTCGGCTCCTGCCCCCCCCCCACTTCGTTTTTCCTCTCCTTCCCCCCTTCCCCCCCCCCCCCCCCATCGGCCCTTGGCTGTGGTGTGCCATCTTCGTGCCAACTTTTTAGTGCAGTGTTTTAAGTGAGTGTTAAGTGTTGTGCGTATTTTCCGAAGTGTTGCGAACAGAAATCATACTGTCCCTGGGTGTGATTTTTATATCTCTTGCGAACATAAACCAGACTGTCGCCGTGTTTTTTCAATTGCCTGTCTACTATTTTCCCTGTCTGCTTCCTGTGTATTTTACTAGCATCGCCAACCCTTTGTTTTATGTTTTAACTTCCACAATTGTCCTCCATTTTACAATTTAAGTCACCGCTTTTATCGCCTGCTTTTATTGTTTATTATCTTCTTCTTCTGTTTTAAAAATCTGTAGGCTGAAGAGCGGCGTACTAAGCTGCTACCAGCCCGCCCCCTTCGAGGGGAATCGAAACTCAATAAAGCAAAAAGAAAAAAGTTCTCTGTGACATGGAGAAAGACCATCAGAGTGTGTTAGTGTCGTTCGTGCTTAGCGTTGTTGTCAAGCCTGGTAGGGCGTACAAGGGGCATATATATATATATGTGTGTGTGTGTGTGTGTGTGTGTGTGTGTGTGTGTGTGTGTGTGTGTGTGTGTGTGTGTGTGTGTGTGTGCGTATGTGTGAGAGAGAGAGAAACAGTTTTCTTTTTTGTATGTTTATAATCTGACTGCAAAAGAAAAATGTTGGTGAGGGTATGTGCGACATGCTCTGGTATTGCATCATTCTTACAGTCTAAATAAACCATTACAGGTATATCTGTTACCATATGTCACATCACCTAACAAAATTTCTCGACGTTCCATAAAAATTTAGTAAATGTATTAATAAAACTTAAGGCAGTACTGACTCTACATCATCTTAGATGATAGTTTAAAGAAAGGCAAACCCATGTTTATAGCTTTTGTAGACTCTGATAAACCTCTTGACAACGTCGACTGGAATACAGTCTTTAAATTATGGAGGTAGACGGGATAAAGTAGTGGGAGTGAAAGGCTATATACAACTTGTACAGAAACCAGACAGTAGTTAATAACAGTTGAAGGGCGGGAAAGAGAATCAGTGGTTGAAAAGAGAGTGAGACAGGGTTCTAACCTATCCCCAATGCTATCCAATTTGTACTTGATCAAGCAGTAAAGCAAGCAAGCAAAAGTCCCGACAAGGAATTATTCTTCAGGGAGAAGATATAGAAAGTTTGAGATTTTTCGATGGCATCGTAATTATGTCAGAGGTAGCAAAGGATTTGAAAGTGCAGTTGAATGGACGATGTCTTAAAGGAGGATATAAGATGAACATTAACAAAAGCAAAAGCACGAAAGTAGAATGTGTCCATATTAAATTAGTGATGCTGAGGGAATTAGAACAGCACATGAGACGATACCAGTAGTTACGAGTTTTCCTATTTGGGCAGTAAAATAAGTCATAATGGTCGAAGCAGAGACGATACAGTGCGTATACTTGCCATGAAAAATTTGTTAACATTAAATTTAAGCGTCGGAAAGTCCTTTCCGAAGGCATTTGTCTGAAGAGTAGTGTTGTACAGAATAAAACATGGACGGTACGCAATTGAGACAAGAAGGGACTAGAAACTTTTGAAATGTGGTGCTTCAGAAGAATACTGTAGATTGGAAGGGTAAATCATGTTGCTAAATAACAGCTACTGAATTTCTGGGAAGAAAATAAATTTGTGACATAATTTGACTAAAGAATGGGTCAGTCGATACTGAGACATTAAGAAATCATCAATTTAGAGTCGAAGGGAAGTGTGGAAGGTAAAAATTGCGGAGGGAGACCAGGAGACCAAGAAAGCAATACATTAAGCCGGTTCATATAGGTATGGATTGCAGTAGTTATTCAGAGATGAAGAGGCTTGCACTGGACAGAATAGCATGGAGGGCTGCATCAAAGCAGTCTGAGGCCTGAAGACGGCAACAGCACCAATTTAGTCTCAGAAATGCTGTAAGAAATCAAACATGTCGCAAAGTAATACACCAGCATTCTTATGAATGTAGGATATGTTGATCAAAATTTCAATTCTTCATGCCTACGTATTTCCAGTATAGATGAAGAACAGAATAAGCTTCCCACGATAATCTCCACAGGTGGTACTGCAGTCTTCTCTCTTGTAATAGTACCTAATTGTGGGTGATTAATAACTATGTTTTCATTTTGTCTTGTTTATGGCATTTCACATTATTTTTTAAACATGTTGGCTATTGGATATGTCTGATATTAGTGGAACATTTTAGATGAAGATTGCAACAAAACATGGCCAGAGAACGTCCACTAACACCGTATCTCCATCTTCTGGACTTTGAGAACGGTTCAATCATCGGCATGGACTTGAGAGTATCATACTGACACATACTGACAGAGGGCACAAACGGATGGCTGTTGTACAATGACTGTAGAACGGAGGGTAACGAGATGGGTTCATGACAACAGTGTGACATGAAGAATAAGCAGGCAAGATTCCAGAACGACTACAGCACAAGAAGACCATAGGATGATTAGATTGACTCTGACGAATTGACAGATGACAAACGACTCCAGGCAGAGGTTACAGGTAGAACTGTGCTCAATGGATAACAGTAAACGGGATTCAGATCACGAGCTGCCATGCGTTATGTACCGCTGAGAACATTAGGCGGACAAAATACGGTTGCATGGTGTAAGGCCAGAATCTGCTGCGACAGTGGCCGTCAGGTCAACGGCAACGTGTCCTCAAGGCAACTTGTTGGAAAGTCACAGTAAGCGGCGATGCCTGCAGTCATGGCGTGGGGAGCTACTGAATACAACAACTGGGCTAATTTGGTATTTGTTGAGGTTGTCTGAATGCTCACCAGTATGTGGTAATAATCTTAAATTTATCCATGCTGTATGGATTTTACTTGAGGGTTGTGTCTGTACTGTAAGATTTCAATGAAATAACGTGTAGTGTAACAGTCGCTTGTTACGAATATGTTATTAGCACGACGCATTTTGCAGCACGCTGCCATCATCGGGTGCACTTACAATTACTCTTACATTGTAATTAATATGAAGTGAGGTTACTTTCATTTTCTGTGTGTGCGAGTGAGGTTATGTGCCGAAAAAAGATAAAAAAAATTGTCCTTACCAGCTACTCACCTAATATATCCCAAGAAAAAAAAGGTTCAAATGCCTCTGAGCACTATGAGACATAACATCTGACGTCATCAGTCCCCTAGAACTTAGAACTACTTAAACCCAACTAACCTAAGGACATCATACACATCCATCCCTGAGGCAGGATTCGAACGTGCTACCGTAGCGGTCGCGCGGTTCCAGACTGAAGCGCCTAGAATCTCTCGGCCACACCGGCCGGCTTCAAGACATAAACACATCTAGGTGTAAATGTTCATCTTCACTATATACTATTATTTCAGCAATAGAAACTAGTTTTTCTTAGCTTTTACGACTCTTTGAATAAATGTAAGCAAATGATTTTGAAATTGCTAAGTTGAGATGTAATTATTACTGTGCGCCATGTCCCACACACCTCACTTACCAACAAAAATGTAAATGCACTAACAACATGAAAAAATGGCTCTGAGCACTATGCGACTCAACTTCTGAGGTCATCAGTCGCCTAGAACTTAGAACTACTTAAACCCAACTACCCTAAGGACATCACACACATCCATGCCCGATGCAGGATTCGAACCTGCGACCGGAGCGGTCGCTCGGTTCCAGACTGTAGCCCCTAGAACCGCACGGCCACTCCGGCCGGCTAACAGCATGGCTAATCACGCTTACTAATAATCTACGCACTAGAGTATATTTATCTTCCTGAACAGGCGTATTTTTGAACACCTAACCTCACTGGCACACATCGCAAAGGAAACTAACATCACTTCACATTAATTACAACGTAGAAGTAACTGTAAATACACCTGATGACAACAGCATACTGACAAAACGCATCGTACTAATGAAATGACTGTTGAGGTATATGTTATTTCATAAACTCGTGGCAATAATGTTTAATGCTATCGTCATACCCTTCACGACCACAGTACTAAATGGCATACTGCAGCGGAATAATGCAAGATTTCACGCAACAGTTCATATCACTAACGCCTGGATGAGTGCACAGATCCTTGACAGGCCTGCAGAGTCCCCTGATTTTTCACCCATAGAGCGTGTCCATGGTGCAATCGGACTTTCATAACAGCCTCCAGCAAATAAACTTCATGAAATGACATAGCATGTACTTCAGGTATGGAAAGGCATTCCTCATGATGTAATGGAGAAACTGCTTCCAAACAAGAAAGTATGCTTGTCCAAATAGTCAGGATTTATACTGACGTTGATGATCGACGCCAGTTCCGAATGTAATGACAGTTTAACCATTTAATACTCGTTATGTGGTGAACACACCTACGAAGTTTGATGTACGGCAGACTGGTACTTCACGGTGTAACACGTTCCATTTCCGGCCGCGAATGTGGGAACAGAAATAGTCCGATAACGGAGCCCTGTGGGACACACCCACATTACCGTGCCGCAGTCACATCCCGGGCGCGCAACTGGTCCGGATGCCTGGGAGAGCACTCGGGGCAGGGCAGGCAGTTGTTAGGAGGGCCCGCGGTGTCTAACGAGGCTGGCGGGCTCCTGGGTTTGGCGCGGCGTCCGCCCTTGACCAGCGCTGAGCGACAGCCGCCTTTGTAGTGGGGCTCGGCGGCTGGCGTGACGCATGGCCGGCGGAGGCCGCGGCCGCGGGCCGCATATTTCGTGTCCAGTCCCGTCCCGTCTGTCGCGGGCCGCGGCTCCCACAGAGGAGGCGAGGCAACGGAAGGCCATTGTGGCCGACGTGTCGCCTCGCCGTGATAGCCTTTTAAGCAGAAGAGGACCAGCGCGCCCAAATCTGGACGTCTCTCTGGGCGGCCATTCCGTCTCTCCACTCGCGCTGCTCCTCCACACGGCCGGTAAAAGGTGTCCGACGTAAAGGCGACACAGCTACGTTCTGTGAACGGTTCAGCAACATATACTTCGTCGAGAGTAAAATATTTTGCTGTATGGAAAATATTCGTGAAAAAAGTGTGATGGCAGTAGATACGTATTTGGTACTAGTGGACGAAGAAAGATTTTTATTTGTTGATTCGAAACAGCAGGCTTAAAACGTCCATCTAACCATCCTGTTTTATCTTTGATGTCAAAGCGTATTTACACTACTGGCAATTAAAATTGCTGCACCAAGAAGAAATGCAGATTATAAACGGGTATTCATTGGACAAATATATTATTCTAGAACTGACATGTGATTACATTGTCACGCAATTTGGGTGCATAGAATATGAGAAATCAGTACCCAGAACAACCACCTCTGGCCGTAATAACGGTCTTGACACGCCTGGGCATTGAGTCAAACAGAGCTTGGATGGAGTGTACAGGTACAGCTGCCCATGCAGCTTCAATACGATACCACAGTTCATCAAGAGTAGTGACTGGCGTATCGTGACGAGCCAGTTGCTCGGCCACCATTGACCGGACGTTTACAATTGGTGAGAGATCTGGAGAATGTGCTGGCCAGGGCAGCAGTCGAACATTTTCTGTATCCAGAAACGCCCGTACAGGACATGCAACATGCGATCGTGCATTATCCTGCTGAAATGTAGGGTTTCGCAGGGATCGAATGAAGGGTAGAGCCATGGGTCGTAGCACATCTGAAATGTAACGTCCACTGTTCATAGTGCCGTCAATGCGAACAAGAGGTGACCGAGAGGTGTAACCAATGGCACCCCATACCATCACGCCGTGTGATACGCCAGTATGGTGTTCATCGCGATGACGCCAAACACAGATGCAACCATGATGATGCTGTAAACAGAACCTGGATTCGTCCGAAAAAACGACGTTTTGCCATTGGTGCAGCCACGTTCGTCGTTGAGTACACCATTGCAGGCGCTCCTGTCTGTGATGCAGAGTCAAGGGTGACCGCAGCCATGGTCTCCGAGCTGATAGTCCATGCTGCTGCAAACGTCGTCGAACTGTTTGCGCAGATGGTTGTTGTCTTGCAAACGTCCCCATCTGCTGACTCAGAGATCGAGACGTGGCTGCACGATTCGTTACAGCCATGCGGATAAGATGCCTGTCATCTCGAGTGCTAGTGATACGAGGCCGTTGGGATCCAGCACGGCGTTATGTATTACTCTCCTGAACCCACCGATTCCATATATACGATAAAGCACAATCGCGATAGACTACAATCCGACTTTTATCAAAGTTGGAAACGTGATGGTACGCATTTCTCCTCCTTACACGAGGCATCACAACAACGTTTCACCAGGTAACGCCGATCAACTGGTGTTTGTGTATAAGAAATCGGTTGGAAACTTTCCTCATGTCAGCACGTTGTAGGTGTCGCCACCGGCGCCAACCTTGTGCGAATGCTAATCATTTACATATCACAGCATCTTCTTCCTGTCGGTTAAGTTTCGCGTCTGTAGCACGTCATCTTCGTGGCGTAGCGATTTTAATGGCCAGTAGTGTAAATTCGAAGGAGATGTGAAGGGGAGGGTAACTGTGTTCAGATTAGAGGGCCTGTATAGAGAGAGGGTAAGAAATCGTCCTGCGATCGCCACACTTCTACCATGCATTTAGGTACTTCCGCAAGGTGAAACGCAGTCACCTGCCTACTATAACGCGAGGTGGTTTTTTCATATATGATAAATAGTTATAAGGCACTGTTCTCACTTACAAGATGCAATATCCGATATGATACATGATGCAACTCATAATACGACGTAGAAGTAATTTGCAGTGGTGGAGCATATAGAAACGAAGCTGAGGAAACTTAACTGGTTCACACTGAGATTACAGCGATACAACATTGAAATGATTCTTTGCCGTATCATCCAGCGAAGCCTGGAGTGCTGGTTGCTCCATACAACTGTGTTGTGCGGTAAAGGGGAGGAAAACTGCAAGGCATCTGACATGCCTAAAAAGCTGTTTTACGCCGGTGAAGCAATGCTACATCTGTCTCTGTCCTTAGTTTCTCACTGATACTAATACTTTTAAAGCCGGCCGAAGTGGCCGAGCGGTTCTAGGCGCTTCAGTCTGGAACCGCGCGACCGCTACGGTCGCAGGTTCGAATCCTGCCTCGGGCATGGATGTGTGTGATGTCCTTAGGTTAGTTAGGTTTAAGTAGTTCTAAGTTCTAGGGGACTGATGACCTCAGAAGTTAAGTCCCATAGTGCTCAGAGCCATTTGAACCATTACTTTTAATATAAAAATAATTAAACACCACTGTTTTGGATCCACGCATATTCTCCACTAAGCAATCTTTCACATTATATTCTTCGGAAAATGTTCTGTAAAAGAAACGACTTTTTTTATGATCTTACAGTCTGATACCACAGCTTGATAATGAACTGGTTTTCCTTCTCGCCATTGTCCATAGTTTAAGGGACACTTCTAAATTAACTAAAACACAGCACATATTTTGAAACATTTGCAATAAGTAATGTAGTCACTGGCCAGTTTGTATTTGGCGCAATTTTGGGCAATCAGTGCTGTGTAGTTGTTGCATCAAAAGTGATTTTAATGCTGGAAGGAGATCCACACCTCTTTCCACATTTGAATAAGTACTTGACAGATTTGGAAGTTGTCTCTGATGAGGTTGCCAGCAATGGGCCACACACGAGGCTTTTGCCACCTACTGTGTCTTGTAGCTAGCAGTATCACTCCAGTGAGGACACGATTGCCACACGGTAACCTTCGCGTCGCGCGTGTCGTATCGGAAATCATAACTCCATAGTGAGATCCGCACCGAATGGTTTCCGGAATGACTTTTCACTCTGTATCCGAGGAGTGAGTTCTGATCTGAAACTTCCTGGCAGTTTAATACAGCGTGTCGAACCAGGACTCGAATCTGGGACTTTTCCCTGTCGTTCGCAAGTGCTCCACCAAATGTCCTGCGCCAGCACAACTCAAAGCCCGCCCCCTCATACCCTCACTTCTGCCAGTGCCTTTTCTCGCCTACATTACAAACTTCCAGTCTACCTGTTTTTCCATGAGTGTTAGTACCGCTATGTATGTGGTAGAACTTCCGTGAAGTCTGCGGGCTAGGAGAAGAAGTACTAGCGGAAATAAAACTGTGAGAACTGAAGTTGGGAGGGTCGTGCATAGCGCTTGGTTAGCTTAGTGGGTGGAGTGCTTCCCATGAAAGGCAAAGGTCCACGTACGAGTCCCAGTACAGTGAACAGTTTTAATATGCAGTAAGTTTCAATTCTGATGCATTTGATAACAGATTAAAGCAAACGCCATTCCTGTGTGGCTATGTATTTAATTGTAAGGGAAGTTGTTTCTCACGAATCAGTGTATCTGTACAATGAAGGTCAGAATCGGTGAAAAATAACTCACATAATTTAATTTGTTTAATTTCAGAGAGACTAAAGCGATTTCAGTCTCCCTTGCTTGGAAAATTATCTGTTAGATGTAGTACATTATACACTCCTGGAAATTGAAATAAGAACACCGTGAATTCATTGTCCCAGGAAGGGGAAACTTTATTGACACATTCCTGGGGTCAGATACATCACATGATCACACTGACAGAACCACAGGCACATAGACACAGGCAACAGAGCATGCACAATGTCGGCACTAGTACAGTGTATATCCACCTTTCGCAGCAATGCAGGCTGCTATTCTCCCATGGAGACGATCGTAGAGATGCTGGATGTAGTCCTGTGGAACGGCTTGCCATGCCATTTCCACCTGGCGCCTCAGTTGGACCAGCGTTCGTGCTGGACGTGCAGACCGCGTGAGACGACGCTTCATCCAGTCCCAAACATGCTCAATGGGAGACAGATCCGGAGATCTTGCTGGCCAGGGTAGTTGACTTACACCTTCTAGAGCACGTTGGGTGGCACGGGATACATGAGGACGTGCTTTGTCCTGTTGGAACAGCAAGTTCCCTTGCCGGTCTAGGAATGGTAGAACGATGGGTTCGATGACGGTTTGGATGTACTGTGCACTATTCAGTGTCCCCTCGACGATCACCAGTGGTGTACGGCCAGTGTAGGAGATCGCTCCCCACACCATGATGCCGGGTGTTGGCCCTGTGTGCCTCGGTCGTATGCAGTCCTGATTGTGGCGCTCACCTGCACGGCGCCAAACACGCATACGACCATCATTGCCACCAAGGCAGATGCGACTCTCATCGCTGAAGACGACACGTCTCCATTCGTCCCTCCATTCACGCCTGTCGCGACACCACTGGAGGCGGGCTGCACAATGTTGGGGCGTGAGCGGAAGACGGCCTAACGGTGTGCGGGACCGTAGCCCAGCTTCATGGAGACGGTTGCGAATGGTCCTCGCCGATACCCCAGGAGCAACAGTGTCCCTAATTTGCTGGGAAGTGGCGGTGCGGTCCCCTACGGCACTGCGTAGGATCCTACGGTCTTGGCGTGCATCCGTGCGTCGCTGCGGTCCGGTCCCAGGTCGACGGGCACGTGCACCTTCCGCCGACCACTGGCGACAACATCGATGTACTGTGGAGACCTCACGCCCCACGTGTTGAGCAATTCGGCGCTACGTCCACCCGGCCTCCCGCATGCCCACTATACGCCCTCGCTCAAAGTCCGTCAACTGCACATACGGTTCACGCCCACGCTGTCGCAGCATGCTACCAGTGTTAAAGACTGCGATGGAGCTCCGTATGCCACGGCAAACTGGCTGACACTGACGGCGGCGGTGCACAAATGCTGCGCAGCTAGCGCCATTCGACGGCCAACACCGCGGTTCCTGGTGTGTCCGCTGTGCCGTGCGTGTGATCATTGCTTGTACAGCACTCTCGCAGTGTCCGGAGCAAGTATGGTGGGTCTGACACACCGGTGTCAATGTGTTCTTTTTTCCATTTCCAGGAGTGTACAATAAATGAGAATCGCTTTTAACAATCTGTTTAGTGCTAAGATTATAGTATGACGACAGTTTGCTAATATAAGTAAATCCGTTAGTGACATGACAAACGTACATTGCAACTGTAATAGGTTCCTCAACAGCAAATGGCATGAAATATGCATATTTGACGTTGCTAACTCTGTATCAAGGGCACAATATTCATTTTGTACAGAATGAACAATTTTGCAGTTTTCCACAAAGCAGCTTTACGAATTCCGTTTTCCGTATTAGTTACCGTTGTCCACTGTTTCCGTTTTTATTTTGTGAAAGTACTAGTACCATGGAATCGTTTTCACTTCAGCTTTTTACTCCTAATGGTGGAAGAATGTGATGTGGTTTACATTTTCGTTCATAATTACGAAAGTCACAGCAGTTATATTCAATAAATCATATGCAGTAGAAATTAAGCATACAAAAATTGCTATGAAAATCTATCGCCACAGACCCTATTTCCAGTTCCAGTGTCTGTCGAAGATAAAATAACGATACAGGCTGACATATAAAGAAAAGGTGTGTGTGCTGGATCACGATTACAATTTACAAACTTGTCTTTTCGGTTAATAATCTTAAGAACTAATTTATCCAGGCGCGATTCACGATCAGTCCTCGCAGCTCCGGCCCTGTTCCCTACGATTACTTTTCAATGTAAGCAGAAGTCATTTTTCCCCCATATTTCATTTTCTCAGAAGTACTAGTCGATGAAAGATATAAGGGAAAACTTATGTGAAGTTGAAAAGTTTCAGGAAAGTGCAGACTCTGCTGCCGAGATGATGAAATTGGGCCAAATACATCCAATATTCGTGGCGGCTAAATTTCACTAATTTCGGTGGCGCAGAGTATACAAGACGGTTACCAACTATACGTATTTGACACGTCTTGCTAAACAAGATCACATCTCAAAAACTAAAAAATTAATACTGTATTTGAAAACAAATGTGTGTGTTTCAACTTTTTCTGCACTTCATATATTTTAAGAGCTCAAAATAGATTTAAATCTCATGATTTTAAAAAAATAATTTGAGGCCAGGGTACAATCAGAATGGGAATCTCCGGGTTCTCATTATCCTAAGCGAATAATTTTTGTGACTTTTATTGCTGGTGAACGTATAGTCCAATGAATCCAAAGCTATCGATCCCATCTGGCACACCCCATAGGGCTGTGCCGCAGAAATGGAACTGTACCGGGCTAACCACTACTTTAAATAAGGTCGAAAATGAAATGAACATTTCAAAACAATATTTTTATTTTATTGCAATACACTGTACACGACTGAATGTTTCACGAATGCAGCTTATTACTCTGCCAATACACTAGTTGCGCTCAGTCCCTAACATTCTCATCGTCGAGAAGACGTTAAACTCCAGCCTTGTTCTTTCATTCTTCATAAACCTCCTGATCCTTCTCTAATACGCTTGGCGTTCTTCCCAATAGACCTAACATTATCGCCTATGGGTGTGATGATGCAATTTTAATGTCTCAATAGATTTCTTGCTATATTTACGCAAAGATTTATTTGGGGCCCTGATACGCGTTGTATCGTAATATTCCAGATGTAATGCAGTTCGTCAAATTTTATGCGTCACTTTATACTTCTGCTCTACGGGAAAACGGCACACCAAAATCTTCTGTGTGCCCAAAGATAACTGAAGTGAAAGAATTAATCGATTCGTTTTGTACGGCATGCCACTAGGAAAGCCAAAATTCGGAAAACACGAGTCAGTAATGAAGACTATACCAAGTGTAGTTATTGAAAAAGCTCATTCAACTGCTGTTATAAGGATGTTAGGAAGCCAACCATATTCTTTTGTCCGGAATATCACGTCCAAACTTCTAATGACGTTATTCGGAAGGAGTGTAACGTCCCCTTAGAAAAATTATGAATGACGGTGCTGGTAAACTTCTACGTTATTTGATTTTCAAACAGCTGAGCAATACTCAACGTACTATAACAGTTTTCTCTTTAGTTATTCTGATCACCACTAAACAGACACACAATATTTTTTAGCGCAACGCAGTCTGACTTTCAGTAATCCCTACAAAAGAATGGCGCTGACTAACAATAACCTATACCTTTCATGAATCACTCATCTCACAAAAATCTTCGTTACTCGAAGTACTGCAATACAGCGAGCGCCAATACTGTCAGCTAAATAAAAGATTCTAAGTACTGAAGGCACTAACTACTGATAGGCGTAGTTAGCAAATGAAAGAGTTTGATGGAGAACAATGTATTTACCTTAATAATGTTCATAAGCCATCATATATATATACATATATATACTCATGACATCCATCTTTACAAAATTCTTTTTTATGGCGAACACACGTCCAGGTCGTTCGCTTATAGTAACTTCTCAAAACTCTGACATTTCTCTCTCCACATCCACCACTGCTGGCGGCTCACCTCCAACAGCACAACGCTACATCCATCTGCCCAACACTACACACGCGAATATTCCAACAATGCCAACCAGCCACAGACTGCACACAGCACAGTCAGTGATTTTCAAACACAGCGCTGCGTGGCGTTACCAACATAAAAACCTAAACAGCCTACTTACAAAAGGAATTTAGTTATACGAATGTCGATACTCTTCTCTCAGATACTTGCTATAGTTTGTCGTTGCTATGGCAGCAGTTCTTCGGACAGCATTGGTATTGGACTGCATCAGGATCTTTCTCTTTGTCGATTGCAAATCCTTAGATGTTCTGTGTTTAATGTGATTTTCTTCTCAGTGACTTCAAATCGATCTTTTGTTAATCGGACAGTCGTATGGTGAATGAGTCTGCGTCTCTCTGTTGGGATACAGTAGCGCTATTCCTCTACCGCCTTAATACAACACGAATTGTGCTTCTATCCTTTTACCTTCGCTGCTTTCGGAGATAAACAGCCACTGACGTTATGAAGGGCTGCTAAATGAAGCGGAGTATCACCCCTGAGAAGCGCTTTTCATTACTGTGAAGCATTTCTCGCCGCTGTAACTGCTACTAAGGCCAATCGCTGCGGTCCGATTTAGTACTTGTAGGGGGAGCCATTTAAATGGTAATTTGAGCACACTGTGTTAGGCGATACGTTATAATTCCGTTTCCAATACACAGAACGTCTGCAGCGCTGCTCGAAATTGGAGTACCTCATCATTCAGGGACATAAAGAGCAGTGATCACAATTTACTGCAGCAGTGTCCTTAATTGCATTTATGTGAACGCCCTCAGCCGCAGTGATAAACAACGTCAAGGAATCGGCGCTTTGCTTTGTGAAAGAATCGAAAAAACACACTTTAATTAACTGCACCGACTACTGCTGTTACCCGTCCGAGAGATAATGGCTGTAGACCGTAAAACAGCTAAACGTATCCTAGCTGGAATTATGAGAAGTGGCTTCCAGCAATGGAAGAAGTTAAAGAACACATGAAAAGCTCGTGATCAATGGGAACTGTCAGCCGGCGATATCTTTTATGCCGCGACCACTGGAAGTTTTTTCATTAATTATTTGTTTGCTTATATCTAGCCTAGGTAGCAGTAACAACGTGAATCCTCTCACAGCGGATAAAACACTTCATTATTCATAATGTATATGTTTCTTTTCTCTTCGCTATTGCTGACAGTAACTCAGTGATTGAAATATTTACAGTTACCTGGAAAGGTAGAAAAAAATTAAAAATGTTCCCTGTGGTGATAATTACATGAAATTTTGGATACTTGTAGGTGCTTGAAGTACACGTAGTAAGAAAGCAAAACTGTGATGAATTGTGTTCTCTACACGAACACAAATATTTAGGGCTTTGCGTCTTTAACCTCATTTTACTAAGTAGCGATTTTCTTTTTCAATATACCCATTTGTTATTTCTCAAATTTGACTCACATACTGTGAGACACTGAGCACTTAGGTGAAAATTCTTCACAGACAAATTTTTTCTGCCACTTTTGCCTCTTGTTAATCGTAGGCGTATTTTCACATTCGTTGAACGCACTTGGATTTCACTTCATTTAAAGTCGATATAACTTAGCTCCGTTAAGGCACGTGAAATTGTTCTTTATTTTGCTATCAGCATCTCATCTCCCCGCACAGGAATACCAGGCTTCTCAGATGTAATGCTGATTAATTGTGGGTAACGAATAACTATATTTCCTTTACGTTTGTCTTGCTTAATCCGTTTCATGATAAGATTTAATGTATGGCAGACTATTTTTAAATATTACGACACCAACAACTCTCAGTCTGGTAGATGCTGTAATTTTTTCGTCATATCAGCATGAACTAATCACTCGTTTTTGTGTCAAATAGGACGTGTACATTTTGGGTCCTATACGGGCCAGGACCAACGACAGACAAATAAGATGAATGGTGGAGGGTTTTGCTCAGACCACAAACCTGAAACTGGTATCAGAATCTGACATGTAGCAACTGTGATTTTCCAGAAGTAGAGAGGTTTAGACAATGTAGTTTTCGAAACGTAACTTTTTTCGGATATTCATGCCGCCGAGTGTTGTCTCGTCAATTCTAGGAAGTTATAATTCTTTCATATCCCTTATTTATTTGCGGATTCTCTGCTGTTATTATAGCTGCAAAACTATGAATGTGAAATCCAACAATTGTCGGCCTGCACGAAGTGCTACATGCTGGTTATGTAAATGATCAGTATTTCAGCACAATCGCCCAATGTAAATAGGAATACCACGATATACATAATGTAAAAATTTGCCTATCGAGTTTCCCAAACAAAAATCTGATTCGATGCTGGTTTTTTGACAGAAAACCATGTTATAACTCGTGTAAAGAGGAGAAAACTAAACTAGCACGAGTCGGAATTCGAGAGCAGTAGGATCATGGCATTTGCCTATCTTAGGAGGACGTACTGAAAAGTTGTCAACATCTACTGAGGTATTGAATGTCATGAACATTACTCTGCCGATTTTCCCGCTTCGCTGACGCAAGTTAAAACCCTCTGCCGCTAGAGAGGTCCGAATTGTAGCGTGTAACATGGCGGTGTGTAACATAACTACGTCGGTGAGTGAGAAATAGCGTGCTGTATCGAATTCTTAATCGCAAAAAACGTGCCTTTAGTTGAAATACATATAACAATTAAAACTGTGTGGGTGATTATGTGAAAAATGCATTCGTCGCCAGACAGACTATGTTGAGAAATAAATATGTAGACGTGGAGAATGAAGATGTTGAATGTTAATAAAATTTGTTTTATTTAAAAAATTTTGAGAGTTTTCAAATAAAAAATTCAGAGGCATTACTTATCAGCACACTCCCGTACATACCGAGTTTGTCGCTGTGCGTCATTGCTGCTCACTTTGGTAGGGATCCAAAGACCGTCATGAGGACATGGAATCAGTGGGTTCAGGAAGAGCCATACTCAAACCCATGCAGGAAGCCAACGGCCACATGCGACTAGCTCCCGAGAGTACAGACATATTGTTCGGCTGGCCCTGCACGGTCACACCAGCAGCGTCACATACCTCCATTGAAGGAATGGGGTTGTTTACAGCACGCCAAATACCCACACGACAGTTTGACGTCCGTAGGATCAATGCCTGTAATCAATGCGACCATAGTAGCGGTTTCGTTTGAGGCGACAGCTGTGAGAGACTCCCCACACCCATATTGGTGTCCCCAACAACAGGAGGACACAGGAGTGACACCACGTTATCTGTTCAGAGTCCCATTTCTGTGTACAACATCACAATGGACCAGGGTTTCCTAGAGTGCATTCCGCGAAACATTAGTGTTTCACGGGAGGTGAGTAAGTGATTCACCAAAAACTATTAATAATATTTCGATGTTTTTCGACATTTTTATTATTTTCTATTTTTTTAAGTTATGACTTCTGTGTTACTAGTTACGATTCAAAACCGAAGTAACCAGTGAATAAAGTAAGTTTCTCCCACGAAATAAGCTGGATTCTCAAACGTGATGGTATGAGGTGCCACTGGATACACAACGCTACCGACTCTAGTTCACATACTCGGCCTCTTGGACAACCGCCGCCCCATTTCTGACATGCTAAGACCGGTGTCCGCGTCCTGCCTTCGTGTTCTCCATGATGTTCTCAAAATGGTTCAAATGGCTCTGAGCACTATGGGACTTAACTTCTGAGGTCATCAGTCACCTAGAACTTAGAACTACTTGAACCTAACTAACCTAAGGGCATTACACACATCCATGCCCGAGGCAGGATTCGAACCTGTGACCGTAGCAGTCGCGCGGGGTTCGGACTGGAGCGCGTAGAACCGCTCTGCCACCGCGGCCGGCGTGATGTTCTTATTCAACAAGATAAAGTAAGACCTTTTGTTGTCAATGCTGCCCTGACCTGCCTTTACACAGGTTTTCGACTGATGCTCTGGTGTGGTTAGCACAATGGACTCGCCTTCTGGAGGACGACGAATCGTATAGGCGGCCGGACATCCTGATTTATTTTTTCCACTGTTTCCCTTAATTGCTCCAGACAAATGCCAGGACGGTTCCTTTTAAAGAGCACGGCCCAGCTCCTTCTCCAGCCTTGAAACAATCCTGTCCAATGGCCTCGATGTCTACAGGACGTTAAAGCCTAATCTTCCTTCCTTCATCTTTTGTTGCCACAGCCGACACTTTGTCACATTCTCCATATCTCTCATCCATTTCAAACATTTGATCATGGGTCGCCGAGAGACTGGCACGCCACCACATACACGTGTCTCGACTCAGGCTCTGTTCGACTCTTTGCCGAACCGTTTAGGAGCCATTGTCGCTGCCAGAGGAGGCAGCTACGCGTAATAAATTTTGCACTTTCTAGCCCCCGAAACTCCTATGAAGTTTAGTCGTGTATTCTTTCTGCTGTACTGTATATTAACAACAACAAATATGTTTTAATTCTTGGTGCAAATGGTTCAAGTGGCTCTGAGTACTATGAGACTTAACATCTGAGGTCATCAGTCCCCTAGAACTTAGAACTACTTAAACCTAACTAACCTAAGGACATCACACACGTCCATGCCCGAGGCAGGATTCGAACCTGGGACCGTAGCGGTCGCGCGGTTCCAGACTGTAGCGCCTAGAACCGCTCGGCCACTACGGCCGGCTGTAATTCTTCATGCTTTCCCTGCGATCTGTCGACATGTTGGATATTCGGGAATCCAGCCGGATGTTCGCGTCATTCTCGCACGATATTTCAACAGCGTGCCTCGCTGTCTTCTTCCGGTGCTACCTCAGACTGGTCCTTGGGTTTTTTTTTTTTTTCGCTGTCTTCTTCCGGTGCTACCTCAGATTGGTCCTTTTTTTTTTTTAGCATACTTCATTCCGTCCCCATAAGGGGAGGGCGGGCCATTTTAGAGCTTGCTGCTCTTTTTCGGCCGATGGTGTACAATACAATTTTTGTTTATTTGATTACATTTGCTTGCAATTGTGCTAAGCATTATCATTTTTGTAAAATATAGGATAAACATTATCATTTTTGTAAAATACAGGATTTATACTATTTTGATTTTAACATTCAAGAGATATTTATGAAAGCATCAAGGGAAACATATAATTAAGAAAGAGACGTATAAATAAGAAGGAAGCATATACATAAGTATTAACAGGAAAGGAAACATTTATTTAAAATGTATCGTAACGATATTGATTTTGAGAGAGAGCATATAGTTAAAGGTGAAAGAATGGAGTAAACATAATAATATAAATTTAGATGTTGTTTTTCCTTTCCTCAACAGGATTGGATTTTTATATTTGGCAGATTTGCATTCTGTGTTTGACTTATGTACAAAATGGTTCAAATGGCTCTCAGCACTATGGGACTTAACATCTATGGTCATCAGTCCCCTAGAAGTTAGAACTACTTAAACCTAACTAACCTAAGGACAGCACACAACACCCAGTTATCACGAGGCAGAGGAAATCCCTGACCCCGCCGGGAATCGAACCCGGGAACCCGGGCGTGGGAAGCGTGAACGCTACCGCACGACCACGAGCTACGGACACTTATGTACATACAGAGGGTGTAGATTTGGATCTAGTGTATATTATATCTAGCAGAAACTAGTATTACGTTATTACTTATTATTACTGTTATTACAATCATCGCTATTGCTTATTTGTGTGTATGTGATCATTGATCCTTGGATCGATCGAGTCCAGTATTTATGCCTGGAAGGAGCTGGGCGTTCCCTAATCGGTCCGCGCCGAGTCGAGTGTTCCGTCTGTGGTCCGCGCCCGCCAGACTCGGCTTCAATGGACCCCTGCAGCCGCGGATGTTCCGCCTGCCGTCCGCGCCCGTTTTGGCCGTCCTCTACGGCTGTGGTCGTCATCTGAGGTGTGTCAGATCCGATCTGCCCAGGCCACACAAACGGCCTGGCCGAAGAAGTTGACCATCGGTCGAGCCATACAGGTCTCGTCAGAAGGCACGGGAGCACTGGGAGCACGTCAGGACCAAAGCGTCCAAACCAAGGAGTTCGTCAACCACTGGAAAAACCTAGTGGACAGCGAAATCCTGGACGACACCATCCCAAACTTGGCCGACCGAGATGAACACCAAATGAGCTTCCTGCAAAGCAGGGAGCTCATAAGAAGAAAGGAGGAAGCCCTAGAAGAGGTGCGGGAACGACGCGAATATCCGACTGGATTCCGGAATATCCAAGATGTCAACAAATATGTTATTTATATCATTCCTGCGGCAATTTTAATGAGTGGCGGTGTTCTGTTTCAGCTGCTTCATCAGCTACGAGGTTATCTTTTGCACTGCCACGGAAAACCGACAAAAGTATTTCTACTGCACTCTGTACCGGCGTCGGCTATAATGTAAATATTTGAAAAGAAGGAGCGCAGCAAATTGCAGAAAGATGCGAAGCGGAGCGTGAAGCGCCCCGTGGAGCCAGCAAAAGCGGCGCTGCACGTCGGCACGTTTCTTTGGCGGCGCCCTGGTAACAATTTAATAGCTCACTGCTCGCCGAGCCAACCGGCACGAGTTCTTGCACGCCCGTTGATCGAGGCGCGGGAGAACATCATGTGCGTGCACGGGGTTCTCCCGTGCGCCTAGAAAATACTCTACGTGCGACGTGCACGCGAAGCTGATTGTTACTGGAATCGGCACAGAGCTGGAAGCAGTGTCATTCATCTAATGGCACTCACTCACTCACTGATTCTCTTTCCCAACTCGCCTCCATATCTCTTCGTCTTACCATCCGATTCATTTCTTCCTTGAAGGCTTCAATAAACTGAAAACTTTTCTGTCGATAAGTTATTATATACTGTATTAGTTAGGCAACAGTTCGACGGGTACTGATTTTAAACACACATTCGTTGTTCGAAAATTCTGGTACAATTATAGAAAAAGCCTATATTTTTGTTTTAGGAGAAACAGTTTTACATGATACAAGTGGGAGTAGGTAGTTGAATATGTAAAGCAATTCACGTGTCGTGTTAAGCAGCTGTACCACATGGGAAGAGTGGTGGTTTATACAAGAATTGCATATGCGAGGGTGGGTTGGATGTGTGATTAAAGTCGTGTATGAGACTGCCAGTGAGGTGGCAATTCATATCGACGGTTAGCTTTTAACTGTGCATTCTATGTAGTAATACACTGAATAGCCAAAGAAACTGGTACACCTACCTAATATCGTGAAGGGCTCCCGCGAGCACGCGGAAGATCCTCAACACGACGTGGAATGGACTCGACTAATGCCTGAAGTAGTGCTGGAGGGAACTGACACCATGTATCCTGCTTAAGAGTACGAGGGAGTGGAGCTCTCTTCTGAACAGAACGTTGCAAGGTATCCCAAATATGCTCAATAATTTTCGTGTCTCCGGAGTCTGGTGGCCAGCGAAAGTATTTAAACTGAGAAGAGACCTCCTGCAGCCGTTCTGTAGCAATTCTGGTCGTGTGGGGTGTCACATTGTCACGCTGGAATTGCCCAGTCCGTCGGAATGCTCAATGGACATGAATGGATGCAGGTGATCAGACGGTATGCTTACATACGGGTCATCTGTCAGAGTCGTATCTAGACGTATCGGGGGTTCCATATTACTCCATCTGCACACGCCTCACACCATTACAGAGCCTCCACCAGCTTGAACAGTCCCCTGCTGACATACAGGGTCCATGGATTCATGAGGTTGTCTTCACACCAGCATGCGTCCATCCGCTCGATTCAATGTAATGTGTACCGAGGCTCTTCCGACCAGGCAACATGTTTCCAGTCTTCAACAGTCCAATCAATGTCGGTGTTGACGGACCCAGCTAAGGAGTGAAGCTTTGTGTCTACATCTACATTTATACTCCGAAAGCCACCCAACGATTTGTGGCGGAGGGCACTTTACGTCCACTGTCATTACCTCCCTTTTCTGTTCCAGACGCGTATGGTTCGCGGGAAGAACGACTGCCGGAAAGCCTCCGTGCGCGCTCGAATCTCTCTAATTTTACATCCGTGATCTCCTCGGGAGGTATAAGTAGCGAGAAGCAATATATTCCATACCTCAGACAGAAACGCGCCTTCTCGAAACCTAGACAGCAAGCTACACCGCGATGCAGAGCGCCCCTCTTGCAGAGTCTGCCACTTGAGTTTGTTAAACATCTCCGTAACGCTATCACGCTTACCAAATAACCCTGTGACGAAACGCGCCGCTCTTCTTTGGATCTTCTCTACCTGCCCTGTCAACCCGACCTGGTACGGATCCCACACTGATGAGCAATACTCAAGTATAGGTCGAAGGAGTGTTCTGTAAGCCACCTCCTTTATTGATGGACTACATTTTCTAAGGACTCTCCCAATGAATCTGCAAACATCAAAGGTTCACGAGTGGGCCTTCGGCTCCGAAAGCCCATAAACATGATGTTTCGTTGAATGATTCGCTCGCTGATACTCGTTGAAGGCCCAGGATTGAAATCTGCAGCAATTTACGGAAGAGTTCACTTCTTTCACGTTGAACGATTCTCTTCAGGTGTCGTTGGACCGGTTCCTGCAGGATATATTTCCTTCCGCGGCGATGTCGGAAATGTATGTTTTACCGGATTCCTGATGTTCGTGGTACACTCGTGAAAAGTTCGTACGGAAAATCCCCACTTCATCGCTACCTCGGAGATGCTGTGTCCCATGGCTCGTGCTCCGACTGTAACACCATGTTCAAACTCACTTAAATGTTGATAACCTGCCATTGTAGCAGCAGTAACCGCTCTAACAACTGCCCCAGACACTTGTTGTCTTATATAGGCGTTGCCGACGACAGTGCCGTATTCTGCCTGTTTACATATCTCTGTATTAGAATACGCATGCCTTTACCAGTTTCTTTGGCGCTTCAGTGTATGTGACAATATGTAGGATGTAACGTGTATAAGTACAGATATTTCTATTTTGGACTGAAAAACATTTTTGGTACGTACTGAACAACAATAAATCAGTATTTACGTCCTTTGCAGACTAATAATTATAACCCTTAAAGTAGTTTTATCTTGAATAATACATCCAAATACATGTGGCAAGAGCAAGATATTAATGATAATTTTCCCCTGGGCAGCAGGTCAGGCGTCGAGATGTGAGCGGATGGACGCAAAATGGTCAATCTAGCACACCGTGTTTCGAGAATTTATTTTCATCTTCAAGCAGATTTGTGTATATGAATAATTTTGATGATGTTTGCACGTGTAATTTTTGCCTTTCTTGTACTGTAGGTGTCGTTTTGAGGCACAATATATTATCAGTTAAAAAAAAGGTATACGTTGCAAGAGAGGCAGGAAATCACACATGCAGACATCACCAAAAATATTCATGTAAACAGAAGCACCTGAAAATGAGAATAAGTTCTCGAAACTCGTTGTGTTTATCATGCAAAAATAAGTAACTGTTGCAGTTTTTCGTTATTTAAATAATGCAAAAAAGAAAGTTTAGCGTTTTATCGACAGTGAAGTGATTAGAGACGAAGCTCAATCTAGGACTAGAAAACAATTACGCAGATAGTTCTGGACGTGCATTTCGAAGGAAATACGCTTGTTTTCCGCTCGAGTGATTTTGTAATATCACGGAAAGCTCGAAGTTGACTACCGGGTGGAGATCTCAACACCGCCTCTTTCCACTTCCAGTACCTTAACACTGCACCATCCAGCCAGGTCGGTGACATGGCGACGCGTGGGCGAAGTAGTCACCTTCTCTTTTCCAAACAGCAGATACAACAAGAAACGTTCGAAAAAGTTACTATTTCTGTCTTACGAAATCCGAGCAAACTCGGCATATTGAGCCGATAGGTATCACGAACGAGGATGCCTTCCGGTGATTCCCTGGCCGCACTGCACACGTATTGCGCTGCGGGCCGATATCGGTTATTGGAAAACGTGCACGACTTCCACCCAACTGTGAAATTAAGCCACACAATAACGCCCGACTGGGAAACGCCACAATTCCTGCAGCGTAAGCATTATATGTCGGTTTAGCAATTATATTTCACACGCTTCTGCGGCTTCTGCCTTTACTGATTTTCTAATAGTAGACCGCCATGGGTAATACCTCGTTCAATCGCTATGGGCGCTGCTTTAATAACTGTCTGGGGTAGAGGCGAGAGCGGTAGTAGCGTCACGATTAACCGAAGAAGTGAGACGTAGAATAATTGACACTGACCTGGAGCCAGACAAGGAAATAAAATTTCCAGCAAAATAAAAATCTAATTAAACGGTCAGGTGCACAGGGAAAAAGATGACGAGGGAGAAGGAGAGGAAGTTGAAACATGATGAAGCGTGTGCGGTTCTGCCTGTTACAGAATTAAGTCTGGTCATGTGATGAAGTGCCTTTCGTCATTTTGCAATAAAAGTCTAAAAGGCCGTTACATGAAATGTCTCCACGGACAAGTTTTAACGTTGGTTGCTAATAAGTTGACTGATGTGTTACATTCGTGAATGGTGTGTGCGAAGAAACTGTCGATATGAGCGCTAATGCCTCTGAATTTGTCGTCATAGTCTTCCCGCGAAAAGTATGTGGGAGAAAGTCATATGCCGCCCGGCCCTTCTTGGATTATCAACTCCCACCTAGAATTCTTTAAAAGAATCGAACTGCCACTTATAAAACATCGGTTTCACGTAGTCTACATCTACATCTACATTTTTACTCCGCAAGCCACCCAACGGTGTGTGGCGGAGGGCACTTTACGTGCCACTGTCATTACCTCCCTTTCCTGTTCCAGTCGGGTATGGTTCGCGGGAAGAACGACTGCCGGAAAGCCTCCGTGCCCGCTCGAATCTTTTTAATTTTACATTCGTGATCTCCTCGGGAGGCATCATTAGTGGATAGAGCAGAGCCCTGTATCTTTTGTGATAGGGACGCCGCTGCCATGGGCGATAGTATATATCAAGCGCCCCCTAGCCTGTGTGGTTCGGACGCTATCGTCATGGTAGCCGCTTCGTATAGGGCTCTGCTCTACCTACAAATGATGTGAAAAATGAATGGGACAACATTTACCTGAATTTTAAATAATTATAAATTTCTCGAGGTTTAATTAGTTGTATTTATTACTATTATTTATTATGTTTTATATTACAACTGGAACAAACTTTAAAATTTACGATTTCTTGCTTAAGCATGTAACTACTGTTGGTCACCGTGGAGGGCGTTCCCGTCTGCCCACGTGTTGTTGGCCGTTATTTAAGCTCATGCAGAGAGCGAACCATGCATAGTTACCAACCGCGCACTGGCGGGGTGGCGGGCGACTCCAACGAGCGGCGAAATGGGTATAAAAGTCTGTTTATTTATGTAGCTCTGACTAATTGCTTGTAGATTACGTACATGATTACTTACTAATATTATAACTTCGCATTGTAAATTGCCCTGAAGATAGCCCCATCGCGGGTTGAAACCAGTTGGCGACAAAATAAAAAAAAAGTAATGCGATTGTGACTGTCATTTTGAACAGTTGATTATAAGTAAATTAATCGCTGTTATCTCCATACAACTATGTTGTCTAACAATTTAGCATTGGTGCTGTGGGTAACTGATATTTCGTTTCTTCAACCTGGTTACTAGTAAAAAATAAAAAAAAAGAAACTCTAATATCCGAGGCCAAAGAGATGCCGAAAAATACAGGTTGTTCAGAAGTAAAATACCGGTAGCAATTTTAACCAGACTTTCCGCCCCCCCCCCCTTCACACACACACACACACACACACACACACACACACACACACACACACACACAAGTGGCTCTGAGCACTATGGGACTTAACAGCTATGGTCATCAGTCCCCTAGAACTTAGAACTACTTAAACCTAACTAACCTAAGGACATCACACAACACCCAGCCATCACGAGGCAGAGAAAATCCCTGACCCCGCCGGGAATCGAACCCGGGAACCCGGGCGTGGGAAGCGAGACCGCTACCGCACGACCACGAGATGCGGGCCACACACACACACACACACACACACACACACACACACACACACACACACACACCATACCCATGTTACAGTATACCTTGCCTCGTAGTTACATGAGCGGTAGTAGTAGTGAGAAAGGTGGAGCGACTGAAGCCAGGACTCAAAGGCGTCGAGACACTTACAGCCGAGTAATGGCCGAATCCACCCGAAATACTCCGAAGTCGAGGGTCTTGATTTATAAAGGCGGTGCGCTTGTGAAGTGGAGTGCGGGTAGCCGCCGCTACCGCATTTAAAAGGAAATATCTCGTAATTTGGGCGCGTTCCCCAAAGGTAGATCGGCCTCGGACGCAATTGGAGGGGGTTGGGGGGGGGGAGGAGGTGGCGTGGGAGGTAAGTGAGGAGAGGAAATGCGTAGGACAGCGAGAGGAAAGCGCGGATGAAGGGAGCGGCGTGACAGCGGCGGAGATGGGCCAGTGCCACGAAGAAGGCGCGCAGGCGGACGACAAAAATGGTGAAGGAGGAGGACGAGGAGGAGGAGGAGGAGGCGGGAGGCGTCGGCAGCTACTGTGCGCTGGCGCGGGCGATGTATAAAACATTACCGCAAGAGCGATGGCGGGCGGCCGGCCGGCTGACAATATCCCCGGCCATTCATAGCGCAGCCTCCGCCTTTGTCCCGGCGGCGCCTGCGGACACGCTCCGTCGGCCAGTGGGGCCGACATTGTTGTCGGGGCCCTACTGTGCTGCCGATCGGCGATTGTTTCTGGGCCGCGCGCACCTGCGCCCCAGCTCCGCGGTTGCCTCGGGAATCCTATTATCTCGAGTGGCGTCCGCCACAGGCCAACGCGTAAACCTAAACAACGTCCTTGGATCGGTTTTGTGAGCCTAACTATTTTGCTTCACCTTCTGTCACTGTATAACTGGCCGGCCGCTGTGGCCGAGCGGTTCTAGGCGCTGTAGTCTGGAACCGCAAGACCGCTACGGTCGCAGGTTCGAATCCTGCCTCGGGCGTGGGTGTGTGTGTGATGTCCTTAGGTTAGTTAGGTTTAATGAGTTCTAAGTTCTAGGAGACTGATGACCTCAGAAGTTAAGTCACATAGTGCTCAGAGCCATTTGAACCATTTTTTGAGACTGGACGCGCACGTAGTTTATGTATCAGCCGAAAGAGGACAGTAGTCGCAGGTTCGAATCCTGCCTCGGGCATGGGTGTGTGTGAGATGTCCTTAGGTTAGTTAGGTTTAATTAGTTCTAAGTGCTAGGCGACTGATGACCTCAGAAGTTAAGTCGCATAGTGCTCAGAGCCATTTGAACCATTTTTTGAGACTGGACGCGCACGTAGTTTATGTATCAACCGAAAGAGGACAGTATTGGATAAGGGACTGTGATTTAGTTTCGATTGTGCCCACTAGAGTGCACTTAAGTACAGAATGTTTCTCATAAGCTGTTCTAGTATTTTCATAAAGTGTTATTATGTCTTTTTGTGTATGTAAAATGTTATAAATGTGTTTTAGCCCTATGAATGATGCGTGAGTGTGGTTTAAGGTTAATATGAAGATAATTGTTTAACGAGTTATGTAGTGGGATTTAGTGTGGGAACATTTCGAAAAAGCATGGATGTGGGCAAAGGGGATTATTGTAGAATAGATTTGTAAAGTAAGTTTATGGTAAAGGGAAAGTTAATTCAGGTATAAATAACAATAGTAAATAACTTTATGCACAAACAAAACTTCAGCATATTAGATAATTACGTCGCTAAAAAGAGCAGTCATTAGGTTTACTATTTTGCGATTGGTTATTGATGAAAAGCGCGGACTGACGCGGGAGAACGTTGTTTTACTTTTGGCTGTTGATTAAACTGACCAATGGTAAAGCAATATTATTCGCGCCCCTTCGCTGCTGATAGAGAAGACTTAGAGTATTCTACAGAGGAGTCGGCGCCTAGCCATGAAACAGTTCGGACGTGTGTAGTAGTAGTTCCGATGAAAATCATAAGTTGCCGGATCTAGCAGTGTTTATTACATCAAAAGCGTTGTAAAGTGACGGCATAATTATTCCGATGGCTGTGTAGAAATTGCGGAATTTTTAAGTGAATTTTATGCCGAGAAAAAACATAAATTCCGCGTGGCATATTGAGCAGATCGGTGGCTAAAAACTGTGACTGCATTAGGTGCCGACAGACTTAATATTTGTCGAGCATTCTCAATCAAAAACAATCCGTATTTTTGTAGCTATAACGTTTTCGGGAAATGCAACACCATAAACTTGCTAACGTGAGTGAAAGGGATTGTGAGTGACTGCGTTAAGACTAGCACGGGCTTGGCAGTGATACTTGTTCACTTTAGTTTCAGAATATATTAATTAAGGACAAAATTTCCAACCTTTCATTTCGCGAAAATTTTCTCTCGAAAAGTAGATAAGTGACTTTAATTGGAACCTGGTTCACGTCGAAGTACAGTAGATTTCGCTCGGCTTCCCTACTGATGATCTGCTGACACAATGTTCACAGATAGGTGCAGGTTCATCCAAAAGGGACGGAAGGAACCGGGCCGCCGCACGGCAACTCTTCCGCTTTAGCCCAAATCAGTTTTGTTTTCGACAACGTAAATCCAGTGACAGTGCAGTAAACATACTCATAGAAATGACACCGACAATACATGACAAGTGAATAACTGACATAGCTGGTGGTTTAGACAACGCCGGCCAAAGTGGCCGTGCGGTTAAAGGCGCTGCAGTCTGGAACCGCAAGACCGCTGCGGTCGCAGGTTCGAATCCTGCCTCGGGCATGGATGTTTGTGATGTCCTTAGGTTAGTTAGGTTTAACTAGTTCTAAGTTCTAGGGGACTAATGACCTCAGCAGTTGAGTCCCATAGTGCTCAGAGCCATTTGAACCATTTGTTTAGACAACCTTTGGCGACTGACGCTGTTCAGAAGAATTAGAGAGAAGAGTATTCCGCTGGCTCTGTATGACAGATTACTGTAAAAACAGGGTAATGGAATGGCAGACTGGTCGCAGGTTATAAAGAGGGTAACCAACTTTTGTTCGCAAGGATCCATATGCAGACCGATTTTCTGTGACATAGCCTTAGAACTACTACTGCATATACTGGAAGATAATGACATGGCGAATGGGATGGTTGCGTACGCTGATGACCTTATAGTCGTGGAATCTGCAAAATTCAGGTCCCAGTTAGAGAGCAAAGCCACGCGGCTCCTCGTGTTCATCGGTGAATGATGCACGAGCAACAACCTCACAAAAGCAACCAACAAAACTGTTTACCTACTTCTAAAAGCAACCATGAAAAGAAATCCAATTATAAAGTTTAGCAACGTATCTATAAAAAGAAAAGCTGTGGCAAGCTACATGGCCGTTTATATTGATGAACATTCACACTTTAACAAACGTACCGGTCTAACAATCAACTAAACGACGAAATCATGCATAAACTTGCAAAACTGAACACTATACGATATAGACTACCTATACAGACAATGAGGAGATATTACACAGCTCTCTTTGAGTCAATAACTTATCCGGCCTGGGTAGCCGAGCGGTTCTAGGCGTTACAGTCTGAAACCACGCGACCGCTACGGTCGCAGGTTCGAATCCTGCCTCGGGCATGGGTGCGTGTGATGTCCTTGGGTTAGTTAGGTTTAAGTAGTTCTAAGTTCTAGGGGACTGATGACCGCAGAAGTTTAGTCCCATTGTGCTCAGAGCCATTTGATCCATTCAATAACTTATTTTGCGGCTGGTGCTTGGGCACATCGATTATGTTTCGGTACGCTTACAGCCATCGTGAGGCATGGCCAGAGGAATGTTCTACTCGGAATTTCGACGATCTTTCGGCACGACCCTCGACTGAGGAACTGGAGGTGGTAATGGGAGTTAACCCTACACATATTACATTTCGCCGCAGATCAGCGGTCTACTGGCTGAAGAGGGGAAGACGCGACAAAATAAGGGAAATAACTGGAAAAGACATAAACAACAAACGGAAATTATACAAGTGGAGGACTGATACATGGCAGACAGAATGGGACACAACTGACACGGGAAGACCGGCCTACTCTTTCGTCCCCAGTATCCGAGAGCGGGTGGATCTGAAGTACATAAATCCAACAAGCCTCATGGTGCACTTTCTCAAGGGACACGGTCTGTGCCCTCTATATGTTTGGCCTAAAACAGACATACGCTTGTGCCTGTGGTGAAAGTGGCTCACCTGACCCGAAGTGCTCATCTGCGATGCACTATGACACATGAGACTGAGAGCCCTATGACTATAATAACAATGAGTCACTGTTGGATTCTGTCAAATCATACAAATACGTGGGTGTAACAATTTGTAGTGACATGAAACGGAATATATGAATGCATGGTTTCACGACAATATGAATTAATAAAATTTTCTCGGGCTTCCAGCCGCGCCAGGTGGTTAAAATCCCACGAGCTTTCGACCGAGCTCTCCTCTGTCACTGTCATGGTGGTAAGACAGACTGCTGTGTCATCGTGGCCGCGTCGTTATATAGCCGCACTGCTGGCTGTGACGTCACTAGTGCTCTCTTCCTCGCCATATATGGTAAAGGACACCGAATTCTATTCGACGAAACATCTGTCGTTAAGAGGAGGAAGGGATTTTGGTATAGCGTCATAAAAGAAGCTATTGAAATAAAAACCTCTGAAAACACCATCAACAAGGACGGCGGTTTGCAGCTCAGCATAGCCCGGGACCCGGTCATAGCGAGGTTAAAACGGGGGCGACCGACGCAGGATGAAAACATATGGGGCGTGCGCAGTTGGAGTGATATGGGACCCCTGATACGTCTAGATACGACTCTGACAGGTGACCCTTACGTAAGCATCCTGTCTGACCACCTGCATCCATTCATGTCCATTGTGCATTCCGACGGATTTGGGCAATTAGAGCAGGACAATGCGCACACCGCACGTCCAGAATTGCTACAGAGTAGCTGCAGGAACTCTCTTCTGAGTTGAAGCACTTCCACTGGCCACCAAACTCCCCAGACATGAACATTATTCAGCATATCAGGGATGCCTTGCATTGTGCTGTTAAGAGATCTCCACCCCGTCGTACTCTTAGAGATTTATGGACAGCCCTGCAGGCTTCATGGTGTCAGTTCCCTCCAGCACTATTTCATACATTAGTCGCGTCCATCGCACGTCGTGGAGCCCTACGCGATATAAGGTAGGTGTACCAGTTTATTTAGCTGTTCAGTGTAGAAGGGCGACAAAAGTGTGAAGCATGAACAGACAACCCGTCTAATCTCTGAAATGTGGAGTATGTTTTCTATTCTCATGCGATATATTTATGAAGTTTCGTGACATGTCTAGAGGAATTCCACCCGTCTGCTGTTCTGCATTATTGTTGTGTAACTTTTCTGGATAGACAGCTGCTACACGTGTGTTGTGTTTAACTCTGTCTCCGTTCCCGCTGGTCGACCGCACAGAACTGCCAGTCAGCGGACAGCACAGTGGCTGTGAGAGCCACTCGCGGAGGTAGACGGCCACACACACACACACACACACACACGTCGCTTCGCCATACCCGCGCCGGCGACGTCCGAGATCGAACGCAGTCTGCCGACGGCCCACCGTAACGCAATTAATGAGATCTTAATCTCCGCTTGAGGAGACGGGCCAATTACAGAAGACCGGGCATCATTATGCACGACTTGGGAATCTGTCCGGCTACAGAATCAGGGGACACATACATTAATGTCGCAGATGAACGTCGAGGGAAAATGGGGGGAGGGGGCGAGGGTAAAAGGAGAAGCGTAAGAGAGAAAGAACCTGGAAGACGCGAGCATCTGCAACGATCGAATAGGCATGGCGCGAGATCGCTGGTAAACAGCCGGACAAGATTCTGCATTAAGCGCGCCACGATGCTTTGAAGACTTGCTCCTTTTTCGGCCGGTTGTTCCATCGGCCTTCCCCCGGCCAGCGCGGGACGATCGATATCTCGCATCTGATTGGCCGGTAGCGCAGCCTTGTCGCCGAGCAAATAACTACAGCCGTTATATACAGATTGGGATCGGTACACAATGGCGGGCGGGGAGCAAGAGGGGAAGAGTCATTTGGTTAGCAAATGTAATCGCGAGAGGAAATGCCCCCGCGTGGCCCCTTCTACTCGTCCGTGCCGAATCCAACCTCTTTGTTAAGCCGCGGTGATATCTTTTCCCGAAAACTTCTAAGTAGCGGTCAGCGAGCCGCTGCGACACTCCCAAAAAGGAGAACACGACCATCACTGGGCCAGCGCTGCATGCCGGCGCAGCTGCTGCCAAACATGGGCGCTACACTTTCTGGCACCGTAACTGACTTGCTTCTCCTTCAGTAGATACGGAAGTTCGGCTTTTCAGCGACTGACATTACATTTCTTTCGACGACGCTGCCACGACAATACAATTTTGCCTGACATCGCACTGATTAATGGTTGGTCGACGGCGAAGTTGTTGGATACGTTCCCATTAAGTGATTCATGCAGACTGAAGAGAATCGAAGCTTTCGAAATGTGGTGCTACAGAAGAATGCAGAAGATTAGATGGGCAGATCACATAACTAATGAGGAGGTATTGAATAGAATTGGAGAGAAGAGGAGCTTGTGGCACAACTTGACTAGAAGAAGGGATCGGTTGGTAGGACATGTTCTGAGACATCGAGGGATAACCAATTTAGTATTGAAGGGCAGCGTGGAGGGTAAAAATCGAAGAGGGAGACCAAGAGATGAATACACTAAGCACATTCAGAAGAATGTGGGCTGCAGTAGGTACTGGGAGATGAAGCTTGCACAGGATAGAGTAGCATGGAGAGCTGCATCAAACCAGTCTCAGGACCGAAGACCATAACAACAACAACAGCGGAAAATCAAAATCTAGAAACAGAATGGGGAATGAAGTAAGTTCCTTTCGAAGTGAACCTATGTTCCTTCTGCCTGTTCATATTCTATCATATTTAGTCACGCACGTTTTATGAATGAGAAAATCATTTACTGACATTAGCCACTATCAATTTGACAACAGGCTTACATAGAATGTCAGATGCTTCAAGTCACGTACAAGGAGTCGTTCCAGCCGGTGGCGCCTCGGAGACGCCAGCCGCCGTTCAGAAATAACACTGTGAGTCGCAAGTACGAGGCGTGTTTTTTAAGTAATTACCGTTTTGAAATTAAAAAAAGGCGTGCTAAGATATCCCAATAGTTTTATTTTTACATGAAAGCCTGTACCGTAAACTACTTTTCTGCATAATTTTCGTCAATATTGAGGCTCTTGTCATAACATTGTACCAGTTTTTGAATACCTTCCTCATACAAGTTTGGTTAACAAACCACTGCAAACCACTGCATCACCACTGTTTTGATTTCGTCATCGTCTTGAACACGCTGACCACCCAGGTGTTTCTTCAAGCGCAGGAACAGATGGTAGTAGCTGGGCGCAAGATCGGGGCTGTACGGAGGATGATCTAGAGTTTCCCATCGAAATGATGTGATGAGATCTTTGGTCTGATACGCCACATGCGGACGGGCATTGTCTTGGTCAACTCCCATTGACTGTTGCTTTGATTCTGGTGTGACGTAGGCCACCCATGTTTCATCGCCCGTAACAATTTGGCTTAATAAATCATCACGGTTGTTGTGGTTCCGCTCAAGGAAAGTCAATCCACTGTCTAAACGTTTGGTTTTGTGCACATCCGTCAACGTTTTCGGCACCCACCGTGCGCATAATTTTCGGTAATTCAAGTGCTCGGTCACAAAGCCATACAAAACACTACGAGAAACATTAGGAAAGTCATCCCGCAAGGAGGAAATCGTAAAGCGTCCGTTTTCCCTCACCTTATGGTCCACTTCCTGCACCAAACTTTCATTAACGACCGAAGGACGCCCACTCTGTTGTTCATCATGTACATTTGTGCTGCCATCTTTAAATGCTCTCACTCACTTTCCTACCATTCCATCACTCATAATGTTTTCCCCGTAAACTGCACAGATCTCACGATGAATATCGATCGCTTTTAGGCCTTTAGCACTAAGAAATCTTATAACAGCCCGTACTTCACAGTCGGCGGGAGTCACGATTATCGGAGGCATCTTAAACACTCAGTACACAACGTAAACAAGGAAGAATCAGACTGTAATGGTGTTAGTGCGTAGATTAAGGTACAGGCTTTTATGTAAAAATAAAATTATTGAGCTATCTTAGCCCGTCTTTTTTAATTTCAAAACGGTACTTACTTTAACAAACACGAATCGTATCATTTCGGAGAGAGGATAGAGAGATAACGAAGAGAGTCTCTGGAAAGGGCGCATATAGTTCATGAAGAACTAAGACATTAATTTACAACAGACGCCTCCCTCTCTCCACTCACCTTCTGAAAAACAGTGCATAGTTGGAGCCAATGAGATGGCGAGGACCTTTCAACATTACGCCAAAGTCAGTGACTGACGGGGAGCAAGGGGATGCGAACGTTCCGAAGAGAGAGTTGCGGCAGTTAGAACGCACAGGAGTACACGGTAGACAGGACAGGCATGTTCTAGCGGAAGTGGAGAGAGAGCAGTACTGGCAGAAACAGCCGAAGTTATTAGCCGAGCAGGGCTGCACAGAGTTATCTGCAATAGCTAGGAACAGTAGATGGAGTTCTAGCTGAATAGGTGAGGACTCCTGCGTGTTGTGTCGTGTCGAGGGTGCAGACGCAGTTAGTACTGACAGGCTCCTTTATTCAAATGGCTCCAAGCGCTATGGGACTAAACACCTAAGGTCATCAGTCCCCTAGAACTTAGAACTACTTAAACCTAACTAACCTAAGGACATCACACACACCCATGCCCGAGGCAGGATTCGAACCAGACTGTAGCACCTAGAACCGCTCGGCCACCCCGGCCGGCGTCAGTCACATTGTTTATTTTGCCAGCACACATTTCAATGATTCACATCAACATCTTCAGATGCAGAATTGTTTATTTACATGGCTGGTGTTGGCGATGAGTACGGACGTCTGTTCACGCTTGCTGACCAAGGGCAGTGTAGGCTATTTTGCGCCTTTTGACAATGTAAATGTAATGTGCAGTGGAGAGGATACACATCAGGCAACAGTATGCAGATCTTTAACAACTCAACCATTTCTCAAAAGACGCAAAATAAACTACAGTAGCCTTGGTCTGCGACTGTGAAAAGGCGTCTGTACTCTTCAGCAACGTAAATGTAAATAAACAGATCTGCACCTGAAAAAAATTGTGTGAAACTTCTAAACGCGTTGTGATAAAATAAACAAGTAACTTACGCAGAAACTGTTTGATTTGTATCGATCAACAGTCGCGGCCCTCATAATGTCGTCCCTTATGGCAGAAATATTGATTCGTGAGTCAGGACTAATCCCAGTCCTTAGCTTTTGTAAACGGGAATTTTAACAACATACTAGTAGGGTCAAGTCTCGCTCTCACTTAGGGCAACCATTTCCCTTTCTCCCCGAACCCTGTCGCCCAATCCCAAGCAACGCTCACGTTTGGGACGCGACACGTGCTCTACGGGTGAAGACTGGCCGGATTCCCGGAAAATCCTCAAATACCAACCTGAAGGTAGAAGAGATGTGGGAAAATCTGCGAGGTGGTGGCCTAAAACTGTAACAGGAATTTATACCTAATGAGAGATAGGAAGAAGAAAAATGAGGACAAGAAAAAGGAGGTACATAGCGCTTTGGAAACATAGCTACAGTAATGCGAACTGTTTTGTTCATTTCAATGTACAGTACCACTTACATGGAATCTGTTGATGAATTAGTAGGTTTCTAGAAGTAGTAGGAACTGGAAAATATTAACCTATTCCTTGCAGTTAATACATTGAAGCGCCAAACAAACTCGTACAGGAATGCGTACTCAAATACAGAGATATGTAATCAGGCAGAATAAGGCAACACCTGTATAAGACAAGTGACTGGCGCAGTTGTTAGATGGGTTACTGGAGCTACAATAGCAGGTTATCAAGATTTAAGTGAGACTGAATGTGGTGTTATAGTCTGCGCACGAGTGGTGGGATTCTGAGATGTAGTCCGTTTTCCCGTACTACCATTTCACGAGTGTACCGTGAATGTCAGGTATCCGGTAAAACATCAAACCTCCGACATCGCTGCGGCCGGAAAAAGATCCTGCATGAACGGGGTTAACGACGACTGAAGAGAATCGTTCAACACAAATTGCTGCAGATTTCAATGCTAGGCCATCAACAAGTGTCAGCGTGCGAACCATTCAACGAAACATCATCGATATGGACTTCCGGAGCCGAAGGACGACTCGTGTAACCCTGATGATTGCATGACACAAAGCTTTACGCCTCTAATGGGCCCGTCATCACCGTCATTGGACTGTTAATGACTGGAAACATGTTGCCTGCTGGGATGAGTCTCGTTTCAAATTATATCGAGCTGTTGAACGTGTACGGGTATGGAGACAACTTCATGAATAAATGGACCCTGCATGTCAGCAGGGGACTGTTCAAGCCGGCGTGAGGCGTGTGCAGTTGGAGTGATATGGGGCCCCTGATGTGTACAGACACGACTCTGACAGGTGACACGTAAGTAAGCATCCTGTCTGATCACCTGCATACATTCATGTACATTGTGCATTCCGACGGCCTTGGGCAATTCCAGCAGGACAATGCGACACACCACATGGACAGAATTGCTACAGAACGGCTCCAGGAGGACTCTTCTCAGTTTAAACACTGTCGCTGGCCACCAGACTCCCCAGACACGAAAATTATTGAGCGTATTTGGGATGACTTGCAACGTGCTTTTCAGAAGAGGTCTCCGCCCCCCATCCCCCCCCCCCCCTCCACCCCGTACTCTTACGTATTTATGCACAGCCCCGCAAGATTCATGGTGTCAATTCCCTCGAGCACTACATCAGACATTATTCGAGTCCATGCCATGTCGTGTTGCGTCACTTCGGCGTGCTGGCGGATGCCCTACACGATGTTAGGCAGGTGTACAGTTTCTTTGGCTCTTCGGTCTAATTTAGACTGTTCAATGTCCACCATCCTCTAAGGCCCGTAACAGGGGAAGTAGTCTGCCGCTGCGTTACTACTTGTTGCGCACCGCTGTTGACAACGCCAACGCAACGTTCAGACACACACACACACACACACACACACACACATATATCGAGGCGACTTTCCATCATGAGGGCCGGACAGCCAGGACTGGAGCGTTGCGCAACGCCTCTAGAGGCGGGTTGCAGCTACGGCGGCAGCTGTGACACCTGCTCCTCGGCTCGGTTCGCGCTGCCTTCCCACGCGGCCGACTGTGTCACAGAGCGGGCGGCGTCCGACCGCCACACTCGCCACGGGAAGCTCGGCGTTCCGACCGCCGCTATCGATAAATGAGATCGACCCACCTGCCAGCCGCCAGCAGCAGAGGAAGATGCCGACCGCTCCGTCGCTCTGCTCACAATCAACCAGGTCGCTCCTTCTTTCACAGTTTCTCGGTACTGGATTCGTATCGCGCTGTTACTAAACGCTTCTGCATAAGAAGCAAGCTGTTTACGTTTCGTTCTAGAAAACAGGATTGACTACAGATCCTTGTCCTCTTACTGGTTCACGGTCTGTTGACACCGTCGGACTGAATAACTACGCCTCTCCATAGTGTCGTTAGTCTGCACCCGATCTCTTAACCTACTCCAGTAGGCTTTATTCTTTTTTTTTTTTTGCTTTTTACTCCACTGGACAACCCCTTATATTCCGTGGACGAATTTTTATTTAGAAAGCAGTAGCTTACTGGGAAAAAATCCTAGGCTTTAAGTGAAGTTGCAATAGTAGAATAGGAAAGATACTACGTTCATCAATGTTAAAACTAATCGTTCATACATCCATACTAATATTATAAATGCATGACTAACCCGGTGAACTGATTTCGATTAAACCTGGTAAGTAAATAGCTTGAACCATTAGGACGAACATAGGCTACTTTAGAAAGCGTGTAGTACAGGACATTTATTAATGTGAACAATATTAGCGAATAAGGGAAAAATATTCACTCTTTGAAAAGGCTGTTTACTGTTTGACTTTTGAACTTTATCATATTTGTGAAAATGCTCTTACTGGTTGATATGTTCTACGCAGTACGATTCAAAGTAATGAACACAATGGATCTACAGTCCTTGACGTGTTTAATCCATACTTCCATACTAGTACTATAAAATGCGAAGGTATCTATGTCAGTAAGCAAAAAAAAAAAAAAAATTTGATGCATTGATCCGTAATAGGGTGACGATGGGAATGAAACTTTCTTTTTGCCATCAGTGAACATAAGTCTAAAAAATCGTAAAATTTGTTGCGTAAGGTATGTGTTATGATTTAATATGTAATTTTTTCAGTAGCATGATGCATAGATGCTCGCTCCTTCCCATGCCCCTTTCCGCAAACCGCTCAGCAGCAGTGTACCCGAACAGGCAGACACGTGAGGGTAGCTGTCGTTACTGCACATACAGTAGCTTGTTTACTTACTGACCATGGCTCATCAGTACCAAGTTGCCGATATGCGATCACAGTCAAAGCTAACAACTAGTATCCATTAACTGACTTGTTTCACATCATTTCGATAAAAGAAACGTTCAAATGACCTATGAAACATGTAACTAACTGCGATTTACAAATGGTTCAAGTGGCTCTGAACACTATGGGACTTAACATTGGAGGCCATCAGTCCCCTAGAACTTAGAACTGCTTAAACCTAACCAACCTAAGGACATCACACACACCCATGCCCGAGGCAGGATTCGAACCTGCGACCGTAGCGGTAACGCGGTTCCAGACTGAAGCGCCTAGAACCGCTTGGCCACACCGGCCTGCTGCGATTTACAACTTCTTCTTCTTTTACTTGTGCCTTTGTTTCGCTCCTGCAATGGGTCGGCACTCCTGCAATGGGTCGGCATGGTTATTAACAGTCTTGACATCGTTAATTTAAGGGCTCGCCAGATGACCTTCCTTTTCAGTAGCATGATGCATAGATGCTCGCTCCTTCCCATGCCCCTTTCCGCAAACCGCTCAGCAGCAGTGTACCCGAACAGGCAGACACGTGAGGGTAGCTGTCGTTACTGCACATACAGTAGCTTGTTTACTTACTGACCATGGCTCATCAGTACCAAGTTGCCGATATGCGATCACAGTCAAAGCTAACAACTAGTATCCATTAACTGACTTGTTTCACATCATTTCGATAAAAGAAACGTTCAAATGACCTATGAAACATGTAACTAACTGCGATTTACAAATGGTTCAAGTGGCTCTGAACACTATGGGACTTAACATTGGAGGCCATCAGTCCCCTAGAACTTAGAACTGCTTAAACCTAACCAACCTAAGGACATCACACACACCCATGCCCGAGGCAGGATTCGAACCTGCGACCGTAGCGGTAACGCGGTTCCAGACTGAAGCGCCTAGAACCGCTTGGCCACACCGGCCTGCTGCGATTTACAACTTCTTCTTCTTTTACTTGTGCCTTTGTTTCGCTCCTGCAATGGGTCGGCACTCCTGCAATGGGTCGGCATGGTTATTAACAGTCTTGACATCGTTAATTTAAGGGCTCGCCAGATGACCTTCCTGTCGGCTGCTGGTTATCCCTGGGAATGTGAATACCCCAACTGTTTGCGTTTAGCGTTATTCATGTGAATGTGACGAAAGTTTTCGAAATGTATGTGAATCGTGTAACTGAGGCAGGACTTGGGTACTACCTTACTATTAACCTGGTGAGATGTGAGAAACTGCCTAAAACCCACATTCAGGCTGGCCGGCACAGTGATAGCGTCGTTAATTCGCTGGTCGGATTTGATCCGGTGCTGGTATACCTCAGCGTCCCCGAATCAGTACATTAACACACACGGCCATCTGGGCTGGTAAATATAACTATAAAATACTCAAATAGAAATAACAGTAACAACAATAAATATTCAGTAAAGGTATTTAATTCTGCAAAGCTTGATGATGAGGAAAGCATGGGGAAATTGTGGATCATTATCTACAAGTAGTATTTTTTTTTACATTTATTTATTTCTCTTCTTTATGGGATGCAACAGTGATGATTACATAGCATGACGTTAGTGACCTGAGTTCTTTCCTTTGTTTAGAGAAGACGACGGCAGGGGCTCTTGGTTGTACTAGGCTGGAGGGTTGTTTCTCTGTGGGTTTGTAGAGGATATTGTAGGAGATATCTTGTATATGTATATTAAATAGCACTAATAGATGAGATGCAGCCGTTGGGAGCGGGGTTGGGTTGCTGTTAGACCGGGGAAAGATGGGGTCAAGGGTTGATTTTTGCGTGTAAGGAGTGAGATGGGTCACGGATGATACAGAGGGTAGAACACGGTGAAGGGAGGCGAATGTAATTGGGAAAGGACAGAGATGGAATGTGAGATATAAGTACAGAAGCATTCTATTAGTAGGAATTTTAAACTCTTTTCGAACCAGTTTGTCCCTTACGAAGTTAAGGTGACTCGTTCATCTGCAATCGGGTCCTCTGGATTAGAGACACACAATTTTATGTGTTCCTTCGTTTGAAGCTCATGAAACAGCGGGAGAATGAGCAATCGTTAGGCAGTGGTGAAGTGTCTCTCTACTGCGAGACGTAAGGCGATGCAGAGAGCAAGTTCAACAGGTGGCGGTGCCAAACCTCTCGTCTGACTCATTCTAAGAGCTGCAATCGAGCCACACCCGGTCAATTAGGTTTGCAAATACACGCCGCGTCGCAAACTGAATATGCAATTCATAGTGCTCGGAACAAATTTCCGACTTCAATTCACCCATCAATTGGCGATCGTTTCCGCCCCTTTCCTTTGAGCTATGACGTCTCAGGTTCTCTCGCACACATTTGCGTTATTTGCGATGAGTGTGGGAAACCAGATTCCAGTATAACTTCTTCAGGTCTTACATACCTCTGCAATAGGACTACATTTTTTACTGACGATATGTACACTCTACCATTAGAGCATTTAATCGCACTTCGAAGTTAAGGTCAATCCAACGCTTGATTAATGTACGTTGGAGTTTTTTTTTTTTTTTTTAAAAAACGCTACCTTCGTTGGCAAGGCTCTAGTACACGTACGCACATGAACAGTTCAATTAAAGCCAGCTTCCGTGTTCGATGAAGTGAGCCGCTGCCGTCAAGGCGAACAATTCGGTGCATCAAATTAACTGAAATTAACTGGTGGTGTCGCTAGAAACTACTCTCCGTCCGGCTCACGGTCCATTGTAGGATGGACAAAATGTGTGTTGCCAGCGTATTTCATCGCGGCCTAATCGTAGGTACCAGGCGTTTGGAACGCTTCATCTCCAAAGTTGACATGGCGGTGGTGGTTGTTAGGATGTTTAAGGGGGACTAAACAACTAAGGTCATCAGTCCCCAGTTGACATGGCGCTGGGCTAATCACACGCCACTAAGGCAAATGTGTTCTGCGAGTTTGTCGATTAGCGTAAAATCACTGGCTCCAATGTCATCTTCCAGGGCAACAGTGCACGGGTGAAACTGTCCCTGTCGACTATCGGGAGTCGCAACACGGAATACACGCGTCACCGAACAGAACGTCACGCGTCCGCTCAGTGTTGAACAAAAACAGCCGCAGAGGAACCATAAGACCCAAATACATCTGCTCTCGTATGCTCGTAGGTTGTCACACATGGAATCAGTTTCCAGAAAATTAATACTGCAGGTTGTAGAATGCGTAATACTATAAACTAATGAAATAACTTTCCGGACACTATGAGCAGTTGCCTTCATCGCGGTACTACATACACGGTCTATAGACCATAAAATTTTTATGGAAACCATCTGCTCCTATTGGCTGACAAAGCTATCAACCCAAGCCAGACAGCCACTGTTCGCTTTACGTCACAGGGAACAATTATGGGATCAGCAACAATCTCCTTAAACATTCGAAACACGGAAGAAGGTCTCCTGGGTTGAGGAGGCACGTTACACATTGGTGCATGACGAAGGCAGAGTACGAATACACCGAATAGCAGATGATGTAGGACGCCGTTCAACTAGGTGCAAATGGCTCTAAGCACTATGGGACTTAACATCTGAGGTCATCAGTCCCCTAGACTTAGAACTACTTAAACCTAACTAACCTAAGGACATCACACACATCCATGCCCAAGGCAGCATTCGAACCTGCGACCGTAGCAACAGCGCGGTTCCGGACTGAAGCACCAAGAACCGCTCGGCCACAGCGGCCGGCGTTCAACTAGCCATCGACAGTATTCTCGTGTGGGGTATTTTCACTTGGGATAACACGAGGGACTGCACTAGGTTCCTAGCGTCCCTTAGAAACAAACGAAACACGGCCCTGCTTTCCGATCAAGAACAGTCGCTTGATAGCCCAAAGTCAACCTCAGGGGACCCTATCTGAAGCAACCAAATGTACCACAACATCATTCCAGCATTACGCCCAATAGACTGAGAGACCCTCTAAAGGCGCGGGGATGGACATTAGGACACTGTGTTGTTTCTAATGTCATTTGCCCTCCCTCAGAGTGAGGATATATCGGAATCAGCAGAGCGAGTTATGCGCGAATGATATCCATGAAGTGTGGACGAAGGGTGGTGGTCAATAATTAAGATGGCACCCCTTCGTTTAGAGTGTCTCGAGAAGTCCATGACATTGATTCATCGTCACAGTTATCAGAGAGAGATTGAGTTCTGCCGCGTACTGGGTAAATGACACTAACACTGTGGTAACAGGACAGGAGCTTCTTTAACAGCCCAAAGATATGAAAATCGTTTGGTTCTAGATGCTGCTTGCATGGAGGCTGTTTCCATATAGTTCATCGGAAACGATGGAGCAAATTACCCGCAATCGATGTCGGATACCTTCGCGACCTGGCTTACAACAGGTCGACACTTTTCGGAAGCAGTTCCGATCATTTTCTCCGAATTGCCCCTTGCAACCATTCCAGCGTGGCTAAACACCTAGTAGTATTCAAGGTCTCTGCATTGGTGAGGAATTTAACCAGTGGCACGCTCAACTTATCTCAAATGACTGTACCCATTGGCGTCCCCAAGGGAGGGGTGGAATACGTGTTAAGAAGGGGCACTTGCAACCCCCCCCCCCTCCTCTTCTGATCTGGAGTACAGAGTTATTATTCATTATAGAATTGTCATACACTTTTTGAAGTAAGTGGATGAGCGTAATTGATGTGGAATAACATAAGTTCTAGTGTCGCACACGAAATTTAATTCTTGTGGCATGACACTAATCGGAACTGACAAACCCAATAATATCAAAAATTTTAGAGTTTTGCTCCTACCCCTGTCCCGTGGATGAATGCCGATTTCCACTGCTGTGGATACCGTTGTTTTTCACTTGTTATGTGAAAGGAAAGGGTATGTGTCTCCGTAACGATACGCCACTGGAATGGAACGTCCTTCGCTTGATATCACAATAAGTGCTGAAGACAAAACCCCATTCGCTTGGCCTTATTCCTGTCTAAGAGCTGTCGTGGTGCCCAGAGATAACATGTCTTCCGATAGTCCAATGTGATATATACGACGTCCATTACACTGCCAATGGACGTGTTGCCTCATACTAAAGCGACAAACGGCTTGGAACAACGCTTTTGTATGGCACACGTTGTCATCAGAGATGACACGTCTTCCGACCAGCAAAAACCTTAGAACACATCTCACATTTATCAGCAACAATGCATCCATCAACGCCTTCATACTGAAAGTACACTTTGACCCTCAACGGCACAACTATCTCTATCTCTCAGTGTCTGTGGCAAGCTTTGATCGTCTCTTCCGTCAAGATATTAATTCGCACGCGGTATTTAGTACCCGTGACGACTCCCGTTACCTTGTCTATTAAACAACCCTCCTGTCCTGCGGCTGGCGTTACTCATACCTTTATAAATAGTGTGTCTATGGACAAACGACTGCAACGACAATTAATTTGCATTGGATGTAAAAAAGGCTCGCGCATGGCTGGTGAATCATATCCGTAATTAATAATACGCACATTGTTAATTTTACTTGTGGTTTAGATCATTGGCTGAATCAAGATTCTGACGTTTAAAATATATACTCCTTGTAAAAAAAAAAGTGAATTACCCAGAAGGGGAGGAGGAAACGAAATGAAACTTCACAAGTTGGCAAAGTACGTGAAGTTATTTCAGTGATTACAGAATCAAGTCAGATTAACAAAGAACTTGGTAGTACGAGGCTATCTGGCCTGGATCATGCAGTGATACGGTTACACAGGGTATCACGATGCCATTGCACCTCTGATGAGGCAAGCTGGTCCAAAACGATTGTAACTGGTTATATACACTGGTTTTGACACCCTGGATACCGGCACAGTGAAAGAATTCCGAACTGGTCCCGCACATATTCTATCGGGGATAGATCGGGGGATGTTGCTGGCCACGTCACGCAGACGGTTCGTAGAGACATGTGGCACTGGTGGACGATCATTGTTATGTTGAAAATTGGCACTACCACTACAATACTGTCGCTTGAGAGGTGACACATGTGGACACAAGATGTCCCTGACATAGCGTTGTGCAGTCAGAGTTCCCCCAATCACTACCAGCTGCCACCTGAAGTCAGCATGATGCCCCCCCCCTCCGCCAACCCCCCTCCTTCCACCCCCACCCCCCCACACACACACACCAAGACGCCAGAAGTAACATCGTTGTGCCTGTACCACTCCAAAGCATTGGAAGAATGGAATATCTCCCGACATGGCAGCCATACTCATCCACGATGGCCATCCGGGGAAGTGCAGAACAGCGGTGGGCGAAAGTATTGACACGCTCGGGTTACTCGGAAGTGACATCGGTATGACGTGCGCGTGTCCTGCCACAAATTTGTACAAAGTCGAGGGTGGCAATGGCGCCAGCTTGTCCCGTGAGTTACTGCATCCTTGGAAGTAGCAGAAACAACAGATAAATATTTCACTAGCAGAAATTTAAGCTTTCCTCTAAGGCTTCTGCCTAAACAAAGCCTCAGGAATCCCACCACATTTCGAAATAAACAGCCAAATATTTATGGTGAGAATACAAATGGTATTCTGGTCGTTTCACTAGCAGCGATTTCAGTAAATGTAACTCCTAAGTCTGGTGTGCGGGACTTCGGCTGGTGGATTTCCAATAATAAAATAACAACAGCCGTTATTTTGGTTTTGTTTGTTAGGCAACCAGTTTCGGCATTACATTATGCCATCTTCAGGCCTGCATATATCGAGTAACCCTCGAGTTAGAAACCAATGCAGCACTGCCAACTGGTATCGTGAAGATTTTTTTCCCACAGTCTGCTGTCAGCTGACCAAAGAGTGCACATGTCAGTGGGAAGAAAATCTTCACGATACCAGGTGGGCGGTGTTGCATTGGTTTCTAACACGAGGGTTACTCGATGTATGCAGGCCCGAAGATGGCATAATGTACTGCCGAAACTGGTTGCCTAACAAACAAAACCAAAATAACGGCTGTTGATTTTTATTATTGGACTGGAGTAACGATTTCGTTCTTCGTTTCCTAATCAGACAGAAGTCACAAAATCGAAGAAACTCATTCCGAGAGAGTTCACTCTTATACGTAAGTGACATCGAGTATTGTAGGGCATGCTTGCATTACTTTCATGAACGCTAAGATGACAAAGAAATATACTAGGATATATCAGGACACGAACTTACTTCCCCTGACTCTGAAATCCACGTAAACAACCACTACGCTCCGCCAAAGACACGCAACTCTTAACTTCAGTTACTCGCCTTAGTATCTTCTCTAGGCTTTTGCCACCAGCCGGCCGCGGTGGTCTAGCGGTTCTAGGCGCTCAGTCCGGAGCCGCGCGACTGCTACGGTCGCAGTTTCGAATCCTGCCTCGGGCATGGATGAGTGTGATGTCCTTAGGTTAGTTAGGTTTAAGTAGTTCTAAGTTCTAGGGGACTGATGACCATAGATGTTAAGTTCCATAGTGCTCAGAGCCTTTTTTTTTTTTTTTTTTTTTTTTTTTGCCACCAATGCGTCATTAACTCATATTTAATTATATTAAATCGGATCAAGGATGACACGTAAGCGATAAATCTTCAATGCACTGTTACTCTGAAACGAAATAATGCAAGTTATAGTACAAAAAACGTGATGTACGACGAAATCAATATGGCGTCTGTCGCACCGACTGACACCTCAGTTTGACGACACTTTCCAGTAAGACGAGTGTCTCGCAAACTTCTCCCGACCACGATTCATCGCTGAACACAGCGCGAGGCTGTTCATCAGCAGTCTATGCTTGCCGGTCATGGCACCTCCCTAAGCGTTTGGGCAGCCTGTACGCCGAGCAGTAGTTCCCCGTCAGGCTGCTGCTAGGGCCCGACAGTGGTGCTGCATGACACTGTAAGTTTTAGGCAGTGCATTACTTGTTCTTATATTACGATGTGCTTGGTACACAATACGTCGATACTCCATTGTGGTGGTAAGTCTTGGTGGACTGCAACCTTGACGGTGAGTATGCCACGCTTTCTCAAGCAGTCCAACAGCAGACCACTGTCACTCTGAATACACCACAAATCTGAACCAGCCATCAAAATGGAGACACACAATGAGACTCCTTTCAAACTCTGTCGGGTGCTGATAACTCTATCCCAAGCGAAAACGCGATGTTCTTCACAGTCATCAATCAACATTTGTTCACGCCCATCTTATTCGCTACCAGGCATCGCTGCAACACGGACGACACTAGGGCTCTCTGATGGTCGGTTTACCTGTCACAATGAACTGAAACTCTGATCATTTACATAGCTGCCGATTGCGTGTGTGAGTACGAAGTTGTGTGGAGATACGACAGTGTCTTCCGTGTGCTACCCTTTTTCTGTCGAGCAGTGTATATTTAATATATATTTTCACTGACCGTGTTGAGCAGTGATACATCAGTCAGTCTCATATCAATTACGATCGATTAGTTGTGTTGTCATGGATGCGATACAGGTGAAACGTCCCCTTTTGAAAATTATAAATGATTGTGCTGGTAAACTTCTACGTTATTTGATTTTCAAACAGCTGAACAAAACTGAACGTACTCAGACATTTGTCTCTTTACTTATTCTGATCAACAGTAAACTGACACACAATATTTGTTTAAGCGCAATGCAATCTGACTTTCAATAATCCACACGAAAGAATGGCCCTGACTAACAATAAACTATACCTTTCATGAATCACTTACCTCATAAAAATCTTCGTTATTCAAACTACCGCAATACAGCGTGTGCCCATGCTGCCAGCTAAATAAAAGATTCTAACTACTGAAGGCACTAACTACTGGTAGGCATAGTGAGCAAATGAAAGATTTTGATACAGAACAAACAATGTATTTACCTTAATAGTGTTCAATACCGGGCGATCAAAAGGTCAGTATAAATTTGAAAACTTAATAAACCACGGAATAGTGTAAATAAAGAGGTAAAAATTGACATACATGCTTGGAATGACATGGGGTTTTCTTAGAACAAAAAAAAACACCCCATATTGCTGGACGCGTGAAAGATCTCTTGCGCGCGTCGTTTGGTGATGATCGTGTGCTCAGCCGCCACTTTCGTCCTGCTTGGCCTCCCACGTCCCCAGACCTCAGTCCGTGCGATTATTGGCTTTGGGGTTACCTGAAATCGCAAGTGTATCGTGATCGACCGACATCTCTAGGGATGCTGAAAGACAACATCCGACGCCAATGCCTCACCATAGCTCCGGACATACTTTACAGTGCTGTTCACAACATTATTCCTCGGCAACAGCTATTGTTGAGGAATGATGGTGGACATATTGAGCATTTCCTTTCAAGAACATCATCTTTGCTTTGTCTTACTTTGTTATGCTAATTATTGCTATTCTGATCAGATGAAGCGCCATCTGTCGGACATTTTTTCAACGTTTGAATTTTTTTTTTTTTTGTTCTAATAAAACCTCATGTCATTCGAAGCATGGGTGTCAATTTGTACCTCTTCATCTACATTATTCCGTGATTTATTCAGTTTTCACATTTATACTCACGTTTTGATCACCCGGTATATATATATCAGTTCATGACATCCGGTCTTACAAATTTCGTTTTACTGACGGACACACATACACGTCCAGATAGTCCGCTCTCAAAACTCTGCCATCTCTCTCTCCACATCCACCACTGCTAGAGGCTCACCTCCAACTGTGCAACGCTCCGCGCTGTTTACATCCAACTGCCCAACACTACAATAGCAAATATTCCAACAATGCAAACCAGCCACAAACTGTACACAGCACAGACATTGATCTTCATAGGGTAGCTGAGTGGTCAGCGTGACAGACTGTCAATCCTAAGGGCCCGGGTTCGATTCCCGGCTGGGTCGGATATTTTCTCCGCTCAGGGACTGGGTGTTGTGTTGTCCTAATCATCATCATTTCATCCCCATCGACGCGCAGGTCGCCGAAGCGGCGTCAAATCGAAAGACCTGCACTAGGCGAACGGTCTACCCGACGGGAGGCCCTAGCCACACGACATTTCCATTTATAGAGAGCGCTACGTGGCGTTACCAACATAAAAACATAGACAGCCTACTTACACATGATTCGGGGGTAATTCTTTGCGATCTATTTCTAAACTTACTTTTCGTCCAGTAAAATCTAAAGGCCGTAATTTAAACAAAATATGTAGGAGTTACAATTACGAATAACTAAAACTGGAAAGAACACATTGAAAATGTTGTGCCGAAGGCAAACCAAAGACTGCGTTTTATTGACAGAACACTTAGAAAATGTAACAGATCTACTACAGAGACTTCGCACACTACGCTTGTCCGTCCCCTTTTAGACTACTGCTGCGTGCTCTGCGGTCCGTATCACATAGGATTAACGGAGTACACCGAGGAAGTTCAAAGAAGAGCAGGACATTTTGTATTATGGCGAAATAGGGGAGAGAGTGTCACTGACATGATACAGGATTTGGGGTGGACATCATTAAAAGAAAGGCGTTTTCGCTGCGGCGGAATCTTCTCGCGAAATCTGCATGACCAACTTTCTACTCTGAATGCGAAAATATTTTGTTGACGCCGATCTACATAGGGAGAAACGATCATCATAATAAAATGCGGGAAATCAGAGTCCGCGCGGAATGATATACACGTTCGTTTTTTACGCGCGCTGTTCGTGATTGGAATAATAGAGAATTATTGTGAAGGTGGTTCGATGAACTCTCTGTCAGGCACTTAAATGTGATTTGCGGAGTATCCATGTAGATGTAGACGTAGATGTAGATGTAGAGGTAGACTGCACTTACAGATCAGGGGTCGCTGTTGTCCGCACGCTGGCCTCTCCGAGCGCAATGGTCATCTTGAGCCGCTCAAAGTCCACGGAAATAACGTATGCTTGAGTACGCTCCGCCCTGCCCAGAGTTGCTGACGAAAGCAGGTAATTTCTTGTAGCAGCGCCAACTACCGTGGGCTGACTGCAGCCGTAGATTATACTATGCCGACTGAAGTGGCTCATATCCATATTCATTAGGAGCTGCGCATATTTATGGGGAACACGGCGGAAGAGCATAAATAGCCGTACGCTCTTTTTTTCCATAAAAGCAAACGTAATATTAATGATATTACAGAAGATATGGCTCGAAACGTTAGTTTTCAAGAGGATGATAAAATATGTATCGAATCTGTGAGTAGCAGATACGTATGAAGGTTTGCGACAACCATCCAACTTCTAATAACGTAAGGGACTAAAGCTCCCAAGTTTCCAAAGTTAATTTCCTGTCAAAAATAGTAAAGATATTGAACTTCACTGGAAGCGGTATGTAGCTATTTGATGAATATGGCAAACAATATATCAAACACCCCAGTTGTCGAAAATAACTGATATTTCTCTTTTATTGGTGAATTACCCGAATTACCCATATTTCCTGCACATTAATTTATAAGAGGGGGGAGGGTTTGAAGGGACCAGATTACAAAGGCTTTTGATATTTAAACTGCTTGCCTCTAGCGCAGATAAACAAAGAATATAAAAACTCAGCAAGTTTTAAAATGGCATCGAAAATCAATTACAAGAAGACTAAAGTCAAGTATAATGACTACACGGAAGAAAAAAACTGTTGTTTACCAATGAAATTCACAGAGAAATTCCGCTTCATCTCACTCTGTAATATATTTTCATCCATTTCATGGCATTTTCTTATTTCTTAAACCTATAGAATTTTAGCTAGCTCTTCATCACGACTACTACGTTACAGTATGAATCTAATTGATTTCTAAATATTTATCTAACCATGATGTAATGCAACTGAAATGTTACTGTCCGTCTTCGTACTTTTTCTTTTCTCTTCATTTCGGAAGAGGCTAGTAGCTACAGCCAGTTGAATCATACGGTAGAACTGTTGAATCGTCTCCCTCCTACTTCCCCTTATCTCCAGTCTTCAGCAGATCTAATTTGTTTTCCCTCCCCTACAGAAAGCACCAGTCATCTAGTGCTACGAAATTTTCAATCCTCTTCAAGTATTTTGTCATTGTCTTCATTTATTCACATATTCTCTCTATTTCATTATTGGTTTGTGATGTAAGCATGTAAGCTTGCACAACGGTCGTTCGTTTTGTCTTCTTCTTGATCGTCAGAAGAATAATTCAGTCACCATGTTGCTCATAATTCTTACCACTTTTATAACGATGTCAGCAATTGTTCCTTCGTTATTACGCCACAGTGATTTGTCCCAAAGTAACTATCTTTCTTTTCCATTTCACTTCGCAAAAACTATCAAGTCTACTCCTTAGCCATTTGCTCTCGCTCTTTCAATATTCCTCAGTTCCCCTACAACATTCAAACTTCTAAAATATCACGCACCAATTTGTACAATTTTAAGCCCATTCTTCGTTGTCCTAATAGTCCTCCTTTGGGCATTCCAAACCTTACAGGAACTAATTTACCTCCAGAACTTCTGGTAAAGGCCGTATTCATCCGCAAATTATTTCAGTAGGCTTTATTTCCTGTGGGTTACGTGTCTTAATAGAAGTAGTTCCCACTACGTTCCTCAATTTCATGTCGCTATTACTCCAGATTCTTCCACCCTTAGGAGTTGCTTCCACTCCAGATTTGACTCCATTTCGTAAACTTGAAGTTATGAAGGCATACGAAATTTCTATCATACTCCAGTTGTTTTTCGTTCAGGTAGGGCAGACTTTTCCCACAACGGCAGAATAGCTACGGCAGTAGCCACCTTGTAATTAAGATGTAATTAGACGCAAAAGGCTCGTCGCCAACACGATCACGTCAGTGTCCAATGTCACCCGCCAGATAGCATCTCGGTAGCGGCTCCTTCCGCCCACGGCCGCCAGGAGCGCTCGTAAACCACGCCCGGACCAGAGTCGACAGCATAATGGGGCGTAAGTGCTCACAGCGGCGCACATCTTCATACATAGGCAAACGGACAAGACCGCATTTCTGAAAGTGTGCAAATTAATCGCGAAATAAATCACTTTGCTTTTGCACACCGTGTCGCCGTACTCCAGTGTCATTACTCCTCGGCGCCTCCAATTAAGCTGTACAGACTGGACAGGGGGTCGTTTACATTGATATATTTGGACGGTTTCTCGTCTTTTTCTCGGTGGGGCTCAGTGCAAACTACCGCAGCAAATACGAACAATGCTGTTTCTGCCCATCAGAAACCGTAGTACTATTAGCATCGCACCAACTGATTCCAGAAAATGAAGGATGAACTCGAGAAATGAGTCTATCGTTCTAAAATATAACGTTTCAGATGCAAATCGAATGATCCGTTAGGGAAAGTTTGGCGTTTTGAATTGAGTTTGACTGCTTGAAGAGACCTAGCTTATTTCCCTAGAGATCTGCTAATTCGTGCAAATTTTTGGAAATTAGTGGTAAAGTCTTATGAGGCCAAACTGCTGATGTCATCGGTCTCTAAGCTTATGCACTACTTAAGTTAACTTTAAATTACGCTAGGGACAGCACACACACACATGCCCGAGGGAGGACTCGTACCTCTGATGGGGGAAGCCACGGGGACCGTGAAAAGACGCCCTAGATCGTGCGGCTACCCCGCGCAGCTAATTCGTGCAGTTATTTTGTATTAACTACAACTATTTTTTTAACGAAAAGGCAGACAAATAGCTATAAATCAAAAATGGCTCTGAGCACTATGGGACTTAACATCTGTGGTCATCAGTCCCCTAGAACTTAGAACTACTTAAACCTAACTAACCTAAGGACATCACACACATCCATGCCCGAGGCAGGATTCGAACCTGCGACCGGAGCGGTCACGCGGTTCCAGACTGAAGCTCCTTTAACCGCACGGCCACACCGGCCGGCAGCTATAAATCAATGCGCTGACCTATGGGAGACATGTAGAGCAGAAATCTTGTTAAAAGGCTCTGCATCCTCCTGGATAAACCAGTTTTTGCAACGCTATCTGCAGGCAAAGCAAGTATCCTGTTTTTGCATGTGAAGAATTACGCAGCACTGCGTTATGTCAATAGAGGTCAAAGTAGACTTCTAGAAGAAAAACGAGTGGAAAAACCAATGTTCCTATTTCTCCAGTCACATTGACAACGTGAAGCACATTCGAGTTAAGCTTATTCCCTACGGCTGTTATACACACATAGTGGCGATAAACCGATGCCTCTCTCTTTGTTCAGGTTCTTACTTGAATTCTAACTTTTGCTGTGTAATAAATGATTCTTTTCTGAGTCTGAATCGCCGAGATTTGTAACTAGTAGATTGAGAGGACTAAAGTTTAAAAGCAAAGCTGTACGTCGTTTTCATTGTATATCTTGATGCCTATAAGACAGTATGAATTAGTCATGGATCACTCGTGGAACTGATATAGTCTCCTCATGGGTGCTCCTTAAAATTCCTCCTTGCTAGTCTTCTGTAATGTGAACGTCCTCGGAAGTCTCATACTAAAGGTCTGTGATTCAAATCCACACTGTGCGCTTCGAACTCTTTCTACATTTACAGTCTCTCGTGTTCGTTACATTTTTGAAACGACTTGCCATTTGTTGTAGTGATTCGTTACTGTCAGCGTTTTGTTTTGGAATAGGAGATGTCGTTCATGTGAAACAAATCTAGCTCTTTATAGTCTCGAAGTAATGAACGCACAGCGGATCTGAAACTGATTCCATAAGTCTAGATGGCGTGTCTACGGAGTATCGTCTGCCGGAAAGGTCACAGTTCGAAGTAACTGACGGAAAGCCATGGAGTATAACAGAAGTGACTGAGTTAGGGTGGCAAACAAAGGCGTTTCTCGTTCCGCCAAATCTTTTCACGGAATTTCATTTCCAACTTTGTCTTCCGAATGCGAAAATATTCTGTTTACACTCACCCACACAGAGAAAAATGATCAATATAATACAATAAGAGAAAGGATAGCTCGTACCGAAAAAGCTATGTTTTCATTTTTCCCGCTCGCTTTTCGGAGCAGAACGGTAGAGAAATAGAGTGAGAGTAGCTCGATGAATCCTCTGTCAGGCACTTAAGTGTTAACGGCGGAGTAGTCCTGTAGGTATCAACAAAAACAACGATGCGTGGACGTGTGCTGTAACTTGGTTACATGCAATATGAGGACATTTCTTTTCAAGGAAAAATAATCATAGGGGATTAAACTTGTAGTCATCAAGAGCAACCTACCACAAAGCGACAAAGTGCAGAAATTCACACGAAAGGACAAAGGTCAACGCATTGAGAAAATAACCGGCTTTCAAGCCAATGTGTGACACGCGAGTTGAACAATATCCCGAAAAAAGGATTTCCTGAGAGTTGCAAGGGGGTTGTTTGAAGGTTCTGTTTGTTGTTCTCAACTGGGGAGCGACTGTTTAAAACATCTAAAGCATTAAAACTTCCATCTTAAGTAGTCCGCCCGGTTGGCCGTGCGGTCTAACGCACGGCTTTCTGGGCGGGAAGGAGCGCCTGGTCCCCGGCACGAATCCGCCCGGCGGACTTACGTCGAGGTCCGGTGAACCGATCAGTCTGTGGATGGTTTTTAGGCGGTTTTCCATCTGCCTCGGCGAATGCGAGCTGGTTCCCCTTATTCCGCCTCAGTTACACTATATCGGCGATTGCTGCGTAAACAAGTTCTCCACGTACGCGTTCACCACCATTACTCTACCACGCAAACGTAGGGGTTACACTTGTCTGGTGTGAGAAGTTCCCTGGGGGGTCCACCGGGGGCCGAACCCTGGGTTCGGTGTGGGGCGGCGGAGGGGTGAAGTGGACTGCGGTAGTCGTCGTGAGGTTATGGACCACTGCAGCTGCGGCGGGGACGGAGCCTCTCCATCGTTTGTAGGTCCCCGGTGAACATAGAATACAATACAATACCATCTTAAGTATCTGTCTAATTTTTATTCATCCAGTGTCAAAAAAAAAAAAAAGGTTCAAATGGCTCTGAGCACTATGGGACTTAACATCTGAGGTCATCAGTCCCCTAGAACTTAGAACTACTTAAACCTAACTAACCTAAGGACATTACACACATCGATGCCCGAGGCAGGATTCGAACCCGCGACGGTCGCGGTCGCGCGTTTCCAGACTGAAGCGCCTAGAACCGCTCGGCCACACCGGCTGGCTCATCCAGTGTCGAACCGCTTTGTAGTGAGGGGTAACTGCGCAGCTAAACTAAGGGTGGGTAGTCCCCTTTACTATTGCCTGACTCCCTGTACATGGTTCCGCGTAGTCAGCACGTACCCAACTTTCCCAATAGAAGGCGCCCCGCTAAGCACAACAGCGCAGGCGCAGCGCTCGTCCGTCTCCGCACTACGAGATGGCGCTGTCTTAAAGACGGAGCAAATTCCGCTTCCGCCGATCCGAGTATTAATATGTAACGCAGCCAATGAGATTGCTGCTAACGTAGAACCTTTTCTCCTCGCGGATCACACTCGCGCAGTGATACCTGAACGCTCGAGGTATTATAACGAGTGTACAGACCACCGACCGAGCGAGGTAGCGCAGTGGTTAGACACTGGACTCGCATTCGGAAGGACGACGGTTCAATCCCGCGTCCAGCCATCCTGATTTAGGTTTTCCGTGATTTCCCTAAATCACTCCAGGCAAATGCCGGGATGGTTCCTCTGAAAGGCCACGGCCGACTTCCTTCCCCATCCTTCCCTAATCCGATGAGACCGATGACCACGCTGTCTGGTCTCCTTCCCCAAAACCAACCAACCAACAGACCTCCGATTAGTCAGTCTGCATTAGTCTGTACCAGTCTGCATTAGTCTGTACCAGTCTATAGTCAAGTTTGAATCCGCACCTAATAAGATTACCATATTCCTGTACATAGCCATGAAGAGAAATGTATAGACACTTTGTCAAGTATCAGAGATATGTGTGGATAAGATTAACGTACCAAGACCAAAGGAACTTCAGATTGTCAATTGTAAATAGCATCCAGAATCAAGTCAAGTAAGGTTTATGATTTTTATTATTTTAATAAATGTGTGTGAAAATTAATCAAGTTCTGTTTAAAGTTGGTCACCGTCAATCTGCTACTCTAAGCGTGCAAGTGGCATTTCTATCGTCTGACCTACCGGCAGAAGATGAACACGCCACGATAAGACCACGAGACATATTGCTGACACTCGCCTACTTCGTTAGAGCGACAAGCCAAATAATCTGATGGTGTGTGTACTGAAGGTCTTACAGTACGCACACCACACTCCCCCTTCTTATCCCCCACCCTTTACTCTCTCACACCCACCCAGCCACACACAGACACACACACACACACACACACACACACACACACACACACACACACACACACAGTGCACAACACCCGCGTCGCTGTTCGTCGCTCGCAATCAGGCTCTGTAACCTTATTAACTAATGGCCACATGTCCTCACATGAGTTACTGGCGAGCGGCCCACGAAATACAGCTCTCACCCTCCGGCTGTTGGCCCCCTCCTTCCGCTCGGGACGGAAAATATCGGCGAGGTGTGGTGCTCGGCTGCCGTGGCGGGGGTCTGTCAGGAGCGCGGGTGCGAGCAGCGCGGCCAACAGGAACAAGAAGAGGACCGCAGCCGCAGCCGCAGCCGGCACCTCGCCCGCGGCGCACTAAATCTCGCTCACAATTAACGCGGCCGGGCCGGTTTCCCACGCTAAACAACCGGTGCGGCGCGCTGGCTCCTTCACTTGCGGCCGGCTCTAAATTAAAACCCAGCCCGCGGGCCTGGCGGGCTGGCACGGCAGCCACGGAAGGCCTTACCGGCAGCTCCAGCGCTCCAGTGGCCGCCGGCGCTCTCCAGCCGCGCCGCGCCTGCGCAGACGAACGGCGCGCCGGTGTTTAGTTATTGGTCAATTACCAGCCGACACGCTCCGTTGCAGGGAGAAATACGCGCGCTGACTTGCGTGCCGTGCCGTGCCGTGTTGTGTTGTGGTCCGCCGTGCCGGTAGCCCGGCGTGGCGTGGCACAGCGCGGGGCAGCCGCCGGCGCCCCTGCCGCGCCGGGAACTCTGCCCCTGATTTGTGGACGGGGGGATTTTCGGCCCGTGTCCGCTGCGTCGACGGGGCAGCACGGCGGCCGACGCGGCGTGACGCCTGATTTAGAACGGCCGGCCGCAAACCAGCCGCGGGAGGCGGCTGCCGCTGCGGCGCGACTAAACACGTCATATTTATACTGTGTCAGCAATAACTCCACCAACAAAGCTTTGGAGGTCGTTCAGGGATGTTTCCATACTTCGATACGTATCATCACTGCCGCCTAATGAATGAAAAATGAGCTCACGGAATATTAGACCAGCTATATGATGGCAGTTATAAGAGTCGAGGGACATGAAAGGGAAGCAGTGGTTGAGAAGAAAAGAAGGTTGTATACATGGAAGAACCCTGGAGATACTAAAAGGTATCAGATAGATTATATAATGGTAAGACAGAGATTTAGGAACCAGGTTTTAAATTGTAAGACATTTCCAGGGGCAGATGTGGACTCTGACCACAATCTATTGGTTATGAACTGTAGATTAAAACTGAAGAAACTGCAAAGAGGTGGGAATTTAAGGGGATGGGACCTGGATAAACTGACTAAACCAGAGGTTGTACAGAGTTTCAGGGAGAGCGTTCGGGAACAAATGGCAGGAATGGGGGAAAGAAATACAGTAGAAGAAGAATGGGTAGCTTTCAGGGATGAAGTAGTGAAGGCAGCAGAGGATCAAGTAGGTAAAAAGACGAGGGCTAGTAGAAATCCTTGGGTAACAGAAGAAATATTGAATTTAATTGATGAAAGGAGAAAATATAAAAATGCAGTAAATGAAGCAGGCAAAAAAGAATACAAACGTCTCAAAAATGAGATCGACAGGAAGTGCAAAATGGCTAAGCAGGGATGGCTAGAGGATAAATGTAAGGATGTAGAGGCTTATCTCACTAGGGGTAAGATAGATACTGCCTACAGGAAAATTAAGGAGACCTTTGGAGAAAAGAGAACCACTTGTATGAATATCAAGAGCTCAGATGGAAACCCAGTTCTAAGCAAAGAAGGGAAAGCAGAAATGTGGAAGGAGTATATAGAGGGTCTACACAAGGGCGATGTACTTGAGGACAATATTATGGAAATGGAAGAGGATGTAGATGAAGATGAAATAGGAGATACGATACTGCGTGAAGAGTTTGACAGAGCACTGAAAGACCTGAGTCGAAACAAGGCCCCGGGTGTAGACAATATTCCATTAGAACTGCCGACAGCCTTGGGAGAGCCAGTCATGACAAAACTCTACCATCTGGTGAGCAAGATGTATGAGACAGGCGAAATACTCTCACACCTCAAGAAGAATATAATAATTCCAATCCCAAAGGAAGCAGGTGTTGACAGATGTGAAAATTACCGAACTATCAGTTTAATAAATCACAGCTGCAAAATACTAACGCGAATTCTTTACAGACGAATGGAAAAACTGGTAGAAGTTGACCTCGGGGAAGATCAGTTTGGATTCCGTAGAAACGTTGGAACACGTGAGGATATACTGACCTTACGCCTTATCTTAGAAGAAAGATTAAGGAAAGGCAAACCTACGTTTCTAGCATTTGTAGACCTAGAGAAAGCTTTTGACAATGTTGACTGGAATACTCTCTTTCAAATTCTGAAGGTGGCAGGGGTAAAATACAGGGAGCGAAAAGCTATTTACAATTTGTACAGAAACCAGATGGCAGTTATAAGAGTCGAGGGGTATGAAAGGGAAGCAGTGGTTGGGATGGGAGGGAGACAGGGTTGTAGCCTCTCCCCGATGTTATTCAATCTGTATATTGAGCAAGCAGTAAAGGAAACAAAAGAAAATTTCGGAGTAGGAATTAAAATCCACGGAGAAGGAATAAAAACTTTGAGGTTCGCCGATGACATTGTAATTCTGTCAGAGACAGCAAAGGACCTGGAAGAGCGGCAGAACGGAATGGACATGGTCTCGAAAGGAGGATATAAGATGAACATCAACAAAAGCATAACGAGAATAATGGAATGTAGTCGAATTAAATGGGGTGATGCTGAGGGAATTAGATTAGGAATTGAGACGCTCAAAGTAGTAAATGAGTATTGCTATTTGGGGAGCAAAATAACTGATGATGATCGAAGTAGAGAGGATATAAAATGTAGACTGGCAAGGGCAAGGAAAGCGTTTCTGAAGAAGAGAAATTTGTTAACATGGAGTATAGATTTAATTGTCAGGAAGTCTTTTCTGAAAGTATTTGTATGGAGTGTAGCGATGTATGGAAGTGAAACATGGACGATAAATAGTTTAGACAAAGAGAACAGAAGCTTTCGAAATGTGGTGCTACAGAAGAATGCTGAAGATTAGATGGGTAGATCACATAAGTAACGAGGAGGTATTGAACAGAATTGGAGAGAAGAGAAATTTGTGGCACAACTTGACTAGAAGAAGGGATCGGTTGGTAGGGCATATTCTGCGGCATCAAGCGGTCACCAGTTTAGTATTGAAGGGCAGCGTGGAGGGTAAATATCGCAGAGGGAGACCAACAGATGAATACACTAAACAGATTCAGAAGGATGTAAGTTGCAGTAGGTACTGGGAGATGAAGAAGCTTGCACAGGATAGAGTAGCAGTCTCTGGACTGAAGACCACAACAACAACAACATGATTGGACTGAATAGTTCCCACTAAACATAAAATACCATGTCATTTTTGACCATAATGGGACGAGTCAAATGCAAGCCCATTCGCAGCTGTATGGGGGCCACTTGCCGTAAAACGTTGTCGCAGCATTATGTCATGGTGCCTGCCTAGGTGCCGCAGTCTGTCTGTCAGCAGGTGACCAAGATGTTAGAGGAACCGAGAGCTGTAGCAGTAAAACTTCTGTAGGCTACCGCAGACTACGGTTAAGATTAGGCTACGGTGGTTCTCCTACTAGTTTTGCTCAGTTAAGATTGTATTCGCGTTACGTGAGTGTTAGGTGGGTTGCATACCTGTCGGGCGTTACGTCACTACCATTGCTTTCTTTACGCCAGCAATCAGTGTCTTAACGTATTCTCCTAAAAACTGGAAGCAGTGAACTGTTTAGAAACTGAGTAAGACATGTAAAGGGCTGGGTAACCTAGAGAACGTTTTTGTTCTGCGTAGGTTTCGTCGAGGGAAAAAGACCAAGGGGAAGACCACGACTGAGGTACATGGATCAAATCGTGAAAGATGTGGGATGTAACACCTATAAAGAATGAAGAGAAAAGCTGAAAGACGCACAGAATGGAGACAAGCTGCCATTGTAGCTGTTGCAAACCAATCCTTGGATTGACCACTACAGAAGAAGAAGTCATCCAAAATGTACCAGACATTGCTTGTGGTATTGATAGCTACGCTCTCTTGAAGGTTGGAACTACTACGAGACACCGAGGAGAGAGCCCTCTAGCAGGTGCTGTCGAGGTCTAAGAGCTCCACGACTGCTTCAGCCCATTTCATCAGGTGCAGCAAGCCAGGACACTTCGCTTCAGCATCGCACCTACGTACAAAGTTATGTAATCGTTTATCACCTTGTTATTGCACCAGTAAACCACGTTCTTGCAGTACCGACTTGTATTACCTTTTCCCGTTCCTACCCACGCTCCGCCTCCCAGGCAGGATACAAAATTGCTTCCACACTTTGTCAGACATATATAAAACACGTTTTTCTTCTTAATAAACAAGTTCCGTGTTTACCATTAATAACAGCAAACTCTTGCCTTTGTTCGTGATGAAGAGCAATCTATTGAGAAAAAAATTACAACGATAATTATTATTTTTTTATGTTTGTGCATGTAAACTGTACTTGTATCAGAAGTAACTGCTTTGGTTTTATAAAGGCCCACAAGTTCCGCACTCATCCAATTTTTATTACTTATCAAATGCAATTTATATCCTATAAGGATATAAATTACTCATTGGACTAACACTGAATGACGTGCGGCTCTAATTATGTCTAAAACAAACAACTAAATAAACATCAAGACAGAGAGAAGTATTCAGCTCCCACTTTCTCTCTTAGGCATTCATTTATGTTTCAATTGGAAGAAAACAGCCCTCGGTCACTATTTTTAACGAATTAACCGGGTCTCAACACTGCTAGGAGTGTTTTCCTCAGAATTTAAATCAAAGAATGGTCTATAATATGGTTACAGAATTGTGACTAAAAACGTATGATACAGAGTATAGGTACGGAATCATCGTGAAAGACTGGCAGTACTTGTATGTCATTTATAAATAATAAATATGACAAAAGGGCATTAGTCAAGAAGATATTTAAGATAAAGAAAACTGTGATGGCGAGCCGCTAACGGCTGCTCGTTACTTGCGTGGTGCAGGTTGCAAAACGGACTTATAGTGAGATTGTAATATTGACACGTAATATTGCTTTGGACGTAATATTGCTTTGGAAAGCTACTGCGTATTGAGTGTCTTTCTGGCTTAGTGTCCGTTCAGAAAATCCAGCTTGTATGTTACGGTGGTTGAGTTGGGGCGTGCGTTTGTTAGTGGGGCCTGGGTGTAGGTAGGCCGGCGGTCGTTAGTTGGCGACACGACTTCCAAAAGGCAATCAGGCGGCGCGGCTGGGCTCGGCAGTATCTCGCAATTTAGCGCCCAGGGCTCCGCGCTGACGGCAGCCATCGGCTCGTTAGCTCGGCCGCCGCAGGTGTCTGCAGACCCCGCAGCTAGCGTTTGGTCTTCCAGCACTGTCTGGAGGGAGGATGCCACAGGACCTGTACGACGTGCGCTCTGCACAAAGCTGGCGTAGACGCCGGTAAGGCTGCGGTCGCAGTGACACCGACATCGGTCGATTCTACCGACGACCGACGTCGGCCGATGTTTTCAAATCTGTTCGCCATTATGAGCTATTCGACATCGGTCGATTCCACCGACGACCGACGTCGGCCGATGTTTTCAGATCTGTGCGCCATTATGAGCTATTGAGCGAGCTGGCGCGGTAATTAGCACAGTGGATTTGCATTCTGGAGGACGGCGGTACAACCCCGCGTCTGGACATCCACATTTAGCTCTTCTATGATTTTCCTAAATCACTCCAGGCAAATTCCGGGATGGTTCCTATGAAAGGACACAGCCGTTTTCCTTTCCCAACTTTTCCTAATCCGATCATGGACTCCGTCTCTAAAGACCTCGATGTCGACGGGACGTTAAACGCAATACCCCTACCTTCTGCCGATATTTACCGCTATGAGCGTTGTGCAGTGTAGCCGATCTCATCGTCCGAATGTAAAGACATCCGACGAAATTGGGTGAAATTCAAATCAGTTCATTATCTTCGGCCAAATCGACGGACGTTCCTCCACATAAAATATGAACTGTCAGGAAGTGATGAGTTTAATCGAAGACATAATGAGTCTGTGGCTTCCAGAGGATAAAAATACCATAATCGATATGTAGTTCGGAAGCTATGGACTGAAATCGCAAATTTATTGGAAACCTCAACTAGACACAATCTTTGTAGGAAATTTGAGGTGTAAATTATAACCTCAAAAAAAAAAAAAAAAAAAAGTTTTTCGGCACTGGCGCGTCTTATGCTTCAGGTTATTGTAGTGGGTCTTTTTTGGATTGTTGTAGGTGCAAAATAGTTGTCTACAGAATATTATGACTGTATACAGCCGTTTTGGGCCAGAGGGGTGGTGGTTTCGTTACATGAAGTGGTTTGCAAATGTGATGTATGCTCATCAGTCCTTTAGCCTTCAGGTGTTGATCGAATCTTATTCTAAATTTTGTGTTTCTCTTTCACGCGTAAGCTGAATGATTTAGAGGTTAAGGAATCCGAGACGCACATTAAAGATGCAGTTCTAGCCCAGGTGAAACTAGAAGTGACACTCGGATATGACAACAAGCGATTAAATCTTTACAACATTTAGGCTTACACCACGTTCTGAATTTCAGTTTCAGTGTTTTTGGTTGATATGTTGGATTCTAAGGACTAATTTAAATTCAGTATCTTCACTCTTGCACTCCAAATACTATGAGAAATATTAAATTTATTCTATACCAAATTTTGGAGCTATCGTTTGTGCAAGTGCACTAGTAAAAGAGGCTGTAACATAGTTGACTTCCTTTGTTAAAAGCTACTCCGAATCTGAAATAATACTGCCTCCAGAAATCTTCTTACTTCTTTTCTCAAATCAAAAAATAGTTCAAATGTCTCTGAGCACTATGGGACTTAACATCTGAGGTCATCAGTCCCCTAGAACTTAGAACTACTTAAACCTAACTAACCTAAGGACATCACACACATCCATGCCCGAGGCAGGCTTAGAACCTGCGACCGTAGCGGTCGCGCGATTCCAGACTGTAACGCCTAGAACCGCTCGGCCACGCCGGCCGGCTTTCTCAAATCCGCTGGACAAATGTTTGGAGAGTATTGAAGTTTCTAGGAGTAGAATCTGACTGTGTGAATATACTGCCATTATTGCCTGTCATTTGCACCTTCCTTCAGAACAAAGCGAGCTGCCGTGAACCACAAATCAGTTCAAATGGTTCAAATGGCTCTCAGCACTATGGGACTCAACATCTTAGGTCATAAGTCCCCTAGAACTTAGAACTACTTAAACCTAACTAGCCTAAGGACATCACACACACCCATGCCCGAGGCAGGATTCGAACCTGCGACCGTAGCAGTCCCGCGGTTCCGGACTGCAGCGCCAGAACCGCACGGCCACCACGGCCGGCCACAAATCAGTCTTTCATTAATTAAATAATGCTTGCTTACACACAAATTTCATGCGTGCATCATATGATAGAAACATCATCTACCTTCACCACATAACTTAACCATTATGTGCTCATAGCCTCATTCGCAAAACCTTTATACACCGAAGTCCCACATCCTGCCACTGTAACGTAATAACCAATACTCGAAGCAGCGTGTTTGGAGAGACCCTTAATGGTATGTATCAACGAAACCACATTTTTCGTCACACACACGTATAAATATGAAAAACATCAAGTACGACGTGTTAGATTCAAAGGTGGCAGCCTCTTCTGATGGCAATCGTGGCGGGGGAAGGAAAATGGTGAACAGAGTCAAAGTGTTTCTATCTTGTGTCGTATGGCATTTTTCCCTTCATCCCATATTTTCGTCAAACTTGTCTGGTAATTCCAATAGCTGATGACAGAGTGTAACAGTAATCCCCACGTTCTTTTCGAGAAAGATGTAGCTCATTTACATGCATTCGGCACCTTTTTAATAGCAAACACCGCATTACTGCCCTCGTCTCGAAGCGCAGAGGCGTCGTGATATCCATCCCACCCTCGGATTTTAAAATCTAATCTACTTCATTCATAGATTCTAACCTAGCCTAACACCCTTGACCCCGCCAAAAATTCACGAAGGAGATCGGACACCCCATGACCAAGCTGTCAGCCGATGTTATCGAGACACCTCCGACGACCGTTGTCGGTGCCACTGTGAACGCAGTCTAATAAGCGTGTGACCAGTCCTTAACGCTCAGTTTGCTGCTGTTTATTGGCAGACACCCGTGGCCGTTGGGGAAGAGTGAAGTAGGTAGTGCTGAAGGGAGGAGGTCTGTAGTTATTGCAAGGATTTGATGATGCTCTGTTGAATTAGATGCTCTGAAATGAAACGAATGGATGATCGAGATGAAACTGCTATGATATGGTATTAGCGGAAAGACAGGAATGCATACTTCACATAAACTTTCATAGTCAGTCATACGTAGGAAAACCTCTGTTAGTATCGTTCGAAAACCAGATGTGGGATCGGCCACTGCGTACTGTATGCACTCCAGGATTATACTTCGGTTTAACATGTTGATTTTTGACAAGATTTGTTGTGCATCTGATTAATTATGTCAGGTTATACTTGAAGATGATCCGTTTCCGACCGAAGCTGATTGCTTAATGAAATAACAATACAGTTGTGTGCAAACCATAAATGTTAAAGTCTTAGGAAGTCTTTCCTGAACGTTATTGTTTGGAATCCTACCCCTGTATGAAAGTGAAACTGCCGGTCGGTGTGGCCGAGCGGTTCTAGGCGCTTCAGTCTGGAACCGCGCGACCGCTACGGTCGCAGGTTCGAATCCTGCCTCGGGCATGTATGTGTGTCATGTCCTTAGGTTAGTTAGGTTGAAGTAGTTCCAAGCTCTAGGGGACTGATGACCTCCGATGTTAAGACCCATAGTTTTCAGAGCCATTTGAACCATTTGAACCAAGTGAAACTTGAAGATAATCATTTCATTCAAGAAGAGAATAGAAGCTTTTGAAATGTGGTGCTGTAGAAGAGTGCTGAAGGTTAAGTGGTTAGGTTGAATAAGTAATGAGGATGTACTGAATCGGACAGGAAAGAGATTTTTGCGCCCTAACTTCACTGAAAGAAGAGATCAGTTGGTAAGACACATACTAAGGCACCAAAGAATTGTCAGTTTGGTAATGGACGGAAACGTGGTAGGTAAAAATTGTAGAGGGAGACCGAGGCCTGAATACACTGAGCGGGTTCAAATGAATGGAGGTTGCGGCAGTCATACAGAGATGAAGAGGCCTGCACGGGATAGACTGTCATGGATAGCTGCATAAAACCACAACAGCTTGCATTGAAATATCAAACGGATACCTAGATAGAAGTACAAAATAATTTTACACCGACTGTTACGACTACATTATCCACACACTAAACATGTGCCAAGGGGACGAAGTCCCTGGAACCATCATAACCTTAAATAAATTATGTTCATCTCTTCACAGTGGTGGTGACAATCGCACAAAAGTGCGTTCGCCTTATTAGAACGGCCAGGACATTTCCCGCAAAGAAGACTGCTGAAGATAGATTTGTTTATTTCCTTTCAAATTAATCTTTTAGTTTGTTGCCTTTTTTTGAGTATTATTTCACAGTCAGGATTGGAGCATAATTTCTTGTGATTACTATTTCCGCTCGTTTAGGAAATAATATTCAAGTTATATCGTTCCTTCCAGTTCGACAGTATCTCGTAATTTATGAAACTTACGGTAGCAGTAGGTACCATGCGACACGACGATGGTTTGCTAAAACACGAAGATCGGCAATGAAGAATTTGTAGCTGTTTGGCGGATCTACATCACGTACAAAATTATATATATATCCCGTAAACCACAGTGCTGCAAAACAGACAATTTCGATGTCTTAACGACAGTTTTCAGTACAGGAGGGGGTGCTGAAATGTTCGGGAGCGATTTATCCTCCATCATATAATGTTAAAATGTGTGTGAAATCTTATGGAACTTAACTGCTAAGGTCATCAGGCCCTAAGCTTACACACAACCTAAATTATCCTAAGGACAAACACACACACCCATGCCCGAGGGAGGACTCGAACCTCCGCCGGGACCAGCCGCACCGTCCATGACTGCAGCGCCTAAGACCGCTCGTCTAATCCTGCGCGGCTCCTCGATCATATGTACAGTAACACACGCCTTCGGTCTATGACAAAACGAGGAGTGGAGTTCGACCTAGGACGTTGGACCAGCGTCTCGTGCCCAGGTACTGTAGGCTACCAAGTCTTCTCTCCTTACTGGCCAAGTACTGGCGACAGAAATTTATTCCACCTCAGAATTCGATTCTGCTTTCTCTAAATGGCGCGCCACTTCGTAATGCTGTGTTAGCTCCCCGTGATTCAATTGCAGGAACATAGAGGTTACACCTGTAGGTGGATAAGTGACTTGAGCTGCACTGCTTCAGCACGCAAATAGTCGAACTCCATCGGCCCAGCTTTACTCCACACGCTCTCTGCAGCTGACGTATCTCGAATGCGGGGGCCCTTTTCTTTGCCCTGTGGTGTTCTCAGCCCCTTCTCTCCAGTAACCCTCCCCCGATCCCCTCCTCCCCCGCCTCCACAAGGCACCAGCAGATGGCCCCGCGCGATTCTGTCCCCGATCTTCTCCATCATCCCGTCTTAATTGACAGTCGGGGCCCGGACCTACAGTGGATTCCTTTTTACGTCCCGCGGCTCAACGGTCCCTGACCACGCGCCCTACCTCACATCTGTCTCTCCTCCCACCACCTCGTCCGCCTCCCTGACGTAACGATGGAGCTTTATCTCCTTTCTCCAGTGCCATCCTTCCCCGCTCTTTTTCTTCCCGTTTCTTTTTGGCTGGAGATCTCCCTGCCGCAAAGGCCCCCTCGGCAGACACCGCCGTCGGCCGCCCGTTTAACGACACCGTTCGGTGCGCGATAAATTTCGGCCCTCTGGTCTTTTCTGCAGCCTGCCGGGTGCCAGAAGGGGCCACTGTTCGCGGTCACGAGCGGGCCTTGGTGCTCGCGCCGCCGACTTTTCGGTCTCATAATTGGCGATTTTCTCACTGTTGACTGCACGCGCGTGCCTGGCCGTAGGTCCGACTCGCGTATTTCGTGGGTTGAACGTCGCTCCGTCGCTTTTCAGCTCAACCCTTCCCTTGCCGCAGACCGTAGGCGTCACATAATGGTACCGGGTGTCCATAAAGTCTCATTATCAAATCAAAAAATAGTAACTTGGAATCTGCTAGAGACAGAGAACCGTGGTTTCTTGTAAAACGTTTAGCAGCTCTCAAAGTTTGTTTCCTTTGACCTTTATTCTTTTATTGGAGATTTTAGTTCGATTGCGCCAAAATGGAGACAGACAAGGAAAAGACACAGTATCATCTGGTATGGAGACTTCAATTTCGCGACAATGGCATTGCGGATATATCGACTGCAGTATGCAAAAACAAGCAGAATGAGTTGGATCAAAAAATTAAACGAGAAAGGCACTGTCAAAGACCTCCCCCTGTGTGTCAAGCACATGTCGACAGAGTGTGAACTGCGTTTCAACACAGTCCCCAGAAGTCAATTCGTCATGCGTCGCACCAACTGCAGAGCGCAAAATCAGTTGTCCATAAAGTCAACAACTTGTATGCATATGGGTCCGTAGTGTCGTATATGTAATACGAGGGCATTATTATGTTATGTTATGAGACCAAAGATATTGCTGTGTTTGATTATATTGTTTATTGCTATGGACCTATTTCGATGTGATCGCCGTCTTCAGGCCATCCGTGAAACGCACATAGTTTGGTACACATATACAATTAATTTTGTTTTTTGATGAATCGGAAATGCAAAAGGTTTCTTTTTCCATATCTCTTCATAGGTGTTCAGTATGGCTACTTTGAGGTGCAAGGCACACGTCAGTGCGGTATTTAAATTGTTCCCACACTGCAGTAAGCATGTCTTGAGTTACAGCTTCCACAGCTGCTATTATGCGATGTCTCAGTTCATTCACTGTTGTTGGAGGCGCATAAGCAGAGTCTTTTATAAACCCCCACAAGAAATAATCACATACAGGCAGGTCCGGTGATCTTGGAGGCTAGTGATGTAGGACTGAATCATTTGGTCCAGTGCGACCGATCCATCGTCCTGTGATCTTTGATTTAAAAATTCCCGCACTTACGGATACCAGTGTGGCTACCTAGCGGGAACTGTGTAAGACTCGAGAGTTTGCTCTTTCCAACAGTACGTTGTTCACGCAGATATCTCAAATAATATAGTAGTTATGATTTTTTAAATCAGATGATTCTTTTTGATACACCGTGTATTTCAAATTTTTAAGTAGGTAATTCAACCTATTGTAGAGCTACGATTTGCTAAGAACGTCAGACATCGATGTCTCAGTTAGTGTCACACTAGTTTATAAGTCTGCTCCTTTGATGATAAAATGATTCACAAGCGGTTATGGATTTCTGCGTACAAAGTACCAATGGTCCAAACACTGCAGCCAAATGATCATCTTCTTTGGTATGCGATCGTATGTGCCTTGTTTGCCTCCATAGTTGCTGATAAAGACTACCTGGAAACGTGCATCTTTCCTTATAAATTACCTGGGAAAGTGCATCTTTTCTTATGAAGTAACGTTCCACATCACTAGATATTTGAATCGCCGTAAAATTAGGGTTTGGTGCTCCAGAAACGTACACAAACACGTGAACACATTCTTGACAGATCGAAGCTTCATTTTTTGTGTGGTCTTACGCATGATAGGGCGATAAGCCCATTTTTATTGGCAGAGATAATAACGAGAAGTGTTCCTGCTACCACCGAATGAAGAATACAGCCGTCTCTCTCCCAGCATTATGGTGCACCTCACACTGGAGTTTGAACGAGGCAGGAAATGTTGAATGTCACATTTCCTGAGAAGTGGATGGGTCATGATGGTCCCATGGCATAACCCTCGCGCTTTCTCCAACGTCACGCCATCAGACTTCTTCGTGCGTGTTTATGTCAAGGATCGCTTATTCACTACGCGAGTTGGTGACACTGTAACTGTTCGTGCACGGATCAATGACAGAGTCGAAATGTCCACGGGTAGAGCTCAAGTATGTCCTTGATATTTTACGAGCGGCGGGTGGGGCACTCACTGAAACTCTGCCGCAACAATAAAAAAAACTGATAGCTGATAAACATTTTATACCAATATCAATGCTCTCTCTCTAATAGCATTCGAGTTCAGTTTTTTTGAAGCGATAGCAGGACTTTATGGACATTCTATATTTTGGTGTAGCCTATGTGTGTCTTTGCAAAACGCAGTTGCTTGTAATTTCATCGCGCTCAGAGCAGGTCGCAATGGAATTGTTTGATCCCGCTTTGCCGAAGAGAACTCTTCATAATTTTTTACGATTATGCCTACAGCATGTGATATCAACAGTAACAACTTATTAAAAACACTACGACGAGAAACTTGGCGTACGTTTCAACTTATTCCGTTACAAAAAAATGGATCATCTACACCGACACCTAGAAGAACGAAAACATATGGGATATATTTGTACTATGGATATCAGCTGTCACAGAGCAGGAGGCTCGTGCTGCCTGTGGAAATGCTATTATGACAGCTGCGCTTAGGACAATGCAAGTAGCACTTCCATACGCAGCGGCGAATATGGATAAGTATATCGTTGTCCTCTCAGACTATAAATTAGTGTTAAGTTGTTCAGTTGTTTCTACAGTGGCACTATCATGATAGATGACGCGAATTCGATTCATACAAGACGTAATTAAGTTCTGTTCTTAATAACCATCTTCAGATCTGATTACAGAGTTCGTTAAGCATATCGAATAGGCGTATGTAAAAATGGTACGGTCTTTTATATATTTAAAGTTGCAAGTATCATATTCATTGTTGTAAAATACATACTCTCTCTATAAATAAACATGTGGTGCAGCCGTCTGAATCTCTGAAGGTACTTGTGAATAACCGATAATATTTTTCAAAGTGACTGCAAGGTTTGAGAGATTTGAGCTCACAAGGAGATCTCCAACAACATCTACGATAGCGTGCTGATAAATAAGACCTCCGAATTTTTATGTGGAAATTATTATAAATGTTTAAATAAAAGAAAAATTAATTAACATCCTACTTCTTTTTTGTTCATGTCTACGCAAGTATTTCTCTACTTAGTCACCCTTGCGGGGAACACATTTCTCCCGACGCGACTCCAAATTGCTCACATCGCCACTGTGGAATGTTTGAATTTGTTGATGGAGCCAGAACTTCATCTCGGCTTGCCCTGCTCCATCACTATCAATGTAAAGTGTTCGAAGGTATTTAACTTTTAGAAACAGGTGGAAATCGGATGGGGGTCAAGTAGGGAATTTATGGAGGATGACCGATGACAGTGGACCCGAGACGTTGGATTGCTGTAGACGTCGCAGCGCTCGTGTGTGGTCTTACTTATCATGCTTAAAGTTACCATCAAGTAACATGCTACAATTCGGAATCCTCTGGTGGCAAAGGGTTACAAAGAGACCGCCGGAAAAAAGTAGCGCTAGTGTTTTTGTAGGCGATTGACGGGATAAGGAGAGGTGAATGCTAGGAAGCAAGAAGTGACGGCAGCGGTAAGTTAATAAAAGTACTGTAGAGTCACAGTAAAAAAGAAAAGTCACACACTATTCTTTGGCAGCAAAGGGCTGTAAATACACTGCCGGAAAAATGTAGTAATAATGCCATTTTGTAGGAGATTGATAGAATAAGGGCAGGGGGACTCTGGGAGGTGAGAAGTGACAACAGCAGTAAATAAATATAAGCAGAATCATAGGAAAAGAGAAAAGCCACACATGACTTTTTTGGCGACGGATTTGAAGAGAAAATAATCGGCGGTTACGTAAATATGTAGTTTCTGCCTTACAAGTTTGCTATATCTGCCTGTTGAGGTATAAAACTATAACACTATGAACACAATTTACGACAGCAAAAATTGTATTAAGCACGCACATATTCTGGACAATGAGGTAGTTAGTTATACAAAATCCATCAGGTTATGAGTTAGTAAATAGCGCTACATTCTGAGTACTGTATTCATTGTATACCCAAGTTACGTACTGGTTTTCTGATACATACGCGCCTCAGTTTCCTGAACGATATTTTGTTTCGAATGTCAGTATAGTAGAGATCGCTAATCACTTTCTTCCTCTAAATTTACAATGCTGCTCTGACATGTGAATGAAAATCAATAATTTAATTTAATTTTGCCATTACGTGCTCCCATCAAAATCAGGAATCCTTAAAGTTGAGATATGGTTACATAGTGACTGTTTCATGTAATTGTTTCCGATTCTTTTTAAGCTTCCTCTACTAGCGAGATAATGTCGGTTTGAAGATGGAGCCATTTAGAAAGGACTAGCAACATTTAGAAATGAATAGGTTTCAAGTGTTACTTTACAGCAAATTATTTGCCTCTTTGCATACTGTTATTTGCTGGATACTGGTTGTCGCTGTTTAGAATTGTTTATGACATATTCGAGCGTTTCTACGCGCTTCAATCTGGAACCGCGTGACCGCTACGGTTGCAGGTTCGAATCCTGCCTCTGGCATGGATGTGTGTGATGTCCTTAGGTTAGTTAGGTTTAAGTAGTTCTAGGTTCTATGGGACTGATGACCTCAGATGTTAAGTCCCATAGTGCTCAGAGCCATTTGAACCATTTTGACATATCCGAGTTTTCCATGTTGACAATGTACGACATATTGCGAGATGGTAACTCTGAAGTTTCATCTTGCAGGGGATATCGACATGTTTAATTTTCCACGAGTAACGATCACTATAGTGTTCCGTACAGCGCCAAATGGAGTAATGGCACTTGTTTTGGTATCGGTACGCCGAAACAAAATGCCTGCGCCCTTGTGCACCTCTAATTAGATCATGGTTACGAGTTCGTGTTGGCGTTATTTACTGCATTAAATTTATACGGAGAGCATCGCATAGTTAACCGTAAGTACTGGAAGCATTCGATTTCACTCTTTAATTCGATCTTAATTACAATCTCCACCAAACCGAGGCTTAAATTAAAATACGGGCACCGCATTATCTCATTAATCGATAAGGTGTTCGTGATTTATTGAAAGCGATAACGACGCAGTACCAATAATCCACCGCGCGCAATCAATCTCTGGAATGAGAATACTGGTGCACTTATTAGGGTCCGACCGGGCCAGAAACAGCTAAAAAACCGGTCCGTCGGCGGCGGGGATCTTATGGGACGGCACCGCCTTTACGTAACGCTATTTATTTACTCTGGGCGAGGGCTCTTATTTTTCGATTACGGGCTATGACAATGCAAATTCCGCGCGTGTGGCACCTGCGGAAGATAATTAAAAATCTTCGATGGCTGCAGATAGGGCTGCCGTTATCGGCCTATCGGAGCGCGGCGGGCTTTTGTTTCGGGCTGAGACCGTTTTAATTGGCTGGTACGCGGCCGACGCCACTAAATATTCCCGGAGCGCTATCGGATTGCGCTCGCGCCCGCCCGCCCGTCCGAACATCGGCTCCGGGGAAACAATTAAATGGCCGCAATCAGCGAGGCGAGCTGAGCTGTGAATCGCTTCTCGTAAGTGCAGCGGTAGCGTATCTACGCGGAGCTGTGGTATGTGGCAGGACTGTTGATAATTTTTTTTTTTTTAATATCGGGAATCCGATATATCGATATTTAAAAAAATCTATATTAGTTCACGACAGTTCGGTGAGGAAGTATCGATGTATCGACGAAGAGGTATCGAAGTATCTGCCTATAAAAATAGCGGCCACACATTGTAAATTTACTGCCGGTTTTATAGCTGTATATTTAAATACTGATTTATTATTAGATATTCTGTACATCACAAAGCTAGCAACCGGCCTATCCCCCTTACAGCAAGAATTGAAAGGAAACGACGTACCTTCATGATTAGCGATAACCACTGCGCTAATAATGGTAACTGCATGTAAGTGGCACAATGAAAGGTGTCCGAGGGGTTCAAAAAATGGTTCAAATGGCTCTGAGCACTATGGGACTTAACTTCTGAGGTCATCAGTCCCTTAGAACTTAGAACTACTTAAACCTAACTAACATAAGGACACCACACACATCCATGCCCCAGGCAGGATTCGAACCTGCGACGTAGCGGTCGCGCGGTTCCAGACTGTAGCGCCTAGAACCGCTCGGCCACCCCGGCCGGCCTTTCGGTTTCGTTACATATCGGATTTTGTCTGAAACATCTCATGTCGACTTCCCTGTTTTTTTTCATTTCTGTCAACGCCAGCGACGTAGCAATTGCAGTGCCAAAATTGTGTGATGAGGCTAAAGTTGCACTTTCTGTTGGTAGCGTCGAGCACCGATTACGTCAGCATTTCCCCTCACTCGTGACCGCCAACCGCAAAGACAAATCTTGTTATTTAGATTTCTGTTCATCATTCTCAGCAACTATTTTGAAGCATGCCGATTATGTTAAAAATTATTTTTTGACGCAACTGGCGTGCTGTTTCTTCACAGCGGATACCTTTTTATTCCATTCACACCGCCACTCTCCAGTGCAATCGGACTACTTCTTGTTTTGTGCCACATATACTTGCTTCACACAGCCAAAGAAAAAGATTGGACCTGATGAAAGCTCAAAACGTAGTAAGACTTCTTCACACAGTGAAGTCAAAAGGACAACTTCAAATATTCATCGAAAATTGTGAAAAATTGTTATAAAATATAACATAAAATAAAACGTCTGCACTCGATATTGCTGTTTTGATATCGATTTATCGAGGCGAAGTTTTCTTGGGAAAGATATAGATACATCTGTATTTTATCGATAGCCCTGGCACGTAGCGTCTACACGTACGTGAACACTTTGCAATCCGCGCTCAGTGTTTGGCAGGAAGTTCATTGTAGCCCTCTTACTTTCTCGACGGTTCCCCTCTCGAGCTCTGATTTCTCTTATTTTATTGCAATGGTTATTTCTACTTACGTGGGTCTGTGTCTACAAAATATTTTGGCATTTGGAGGGAAAAGCTGGTGATCGAAATACTTTTAAATTATTCCCCGTCAACCGAAAAACGGCTTTGTTCCAATTAATGTCACACCACCTCGCTCATCATATCCGCGGCACTGTATTCCTATTTCGCTATGATACTAAACGAGCTATCCTCCTTCGAACTTTTCCTACGTCATGGATGAGGGTAAGTGTAAGGTAATGCCCATAAAAAGGAGGAAGAATGCGACAGTATCCGATTACAATATTTATGGTGATAGTCTTGAGTACGCCGCATCCCGTAATTATCAGGTAGACATCGAACGCGTTGGGAGAAGTGTAACAAGTGAGTGCTGCTAATACGAAAGTGTAACAGAAGTGCTCGGAAATTTGCAGGGAATATTTGGCATTAGGAAGTCGTAGTCGCGGTAAATTTAGAAAATTGTCCGAAGAAGACCGTGCGACCGTTGTATTGCCACCATTGCGTATTTTGTGTAGTGGTTATAAAAATAAAGAAAGAGACATTAGGGAATGTACAGAGACACGCTGAGAACGGAGACGTTGTTGCCAACCTCTCGACCAAAGGCAGTGACGTCACGCTTATGTGGAACGTTGGCGATGTTCAAAATGGCTCTAAGCACTATGGGACTTAACATCTGAGGTCATCAGTCCCCTAGACTCAGAACTATTTAAACCTGACTAACCTAAGGACATCACACACATCCACGCCCGAGGCAGGATTCGAACCTGCGACAGTAGCAGCAGCGCGGTTCCGGATTCAAGCGCCTAGAACCGCTCGGCCACAACGGCCGGCGTTGGTGAAGTACGTCAACCAGCGAGGTGTGAAATTGTATACGATTTCTGAGGTTTTGGTTGGTTCGAGACCCAACATCACAGTTTAAATTGCTGCTAGTGAAAGGCTCGAGAGCTCGAACTCACTCAAAGGAGTAGCTACAGTCGACAAAAATCTCGGACGTTCCATTTGAGCTATCGATTACGCCGTTTTTTTCGTCACTTCCTTTGGACGTTCGCGTAGAAACAACGCCTCTCTAAAGATAGTCAATTTTTCCTCGTCCAATACGCTAATTGGATGGACAGATAACCGATAATAGTGTACTGTCCCCCGCGCACTTTCGAAGTACTGGGCTTGGACAAAAGTATGGAAACATGACAACAAATGCTCGCTTGAAGATAAATGTAGATGCTAGCCAAGGCTGCAGTGTAGGCTGTTGTATTTGACCACATACGGCACCTCCGTCATTTTCTCAAACGTTTCAAATGGCAGTCGTCGTCAGACCAGTGCACTGCATAGTTATGGCTGCACTTTATCAGAACTGGGCTGAATACTTGGCGCTCCAGCGGCAGAAGCTTCAAGGGAGACGTTGTTCATCATGGAGAGCTTTACTGTTGATATTACGAGAGAGTCGGACAAAAAATTACTTCCTCCCATATACGTCCAGCGAAACGACCACAACATGTAAATTGAAGAAATTAGAGCTAACACAGAGGTTCACCGACAGTCGTTCTTCCCACACACCACTCGCGAATGGAAAAGAGAAGGGGCTATCAGTTAAGTGGTGTTAGAAGTAACCACCGCCACGCACCGTAAGGTGGCTTCCGAAGCATTGTTGTAGATGAAGTGGCTGCTTCTGTAAAGAAAGTAGCCCAAGTGTTTGGTGTTCCGAGAGGAACCATATGGAAGATTTATAGCGCATACAGGGAAAGCGGACAAACAACATTCGATAAGTCACAACATGTACGAAAGCGTGTGTTTTGTGGTCGTGACGATTGGAGAATGGCTTCGGTGATGATTTGGGCTGCCATATCGTGGTATTTGATGACACCCGTGGATATTCTGCAAGGTCACCAAGGAATATGTGACCATTTTGTCTGGTCAGGCCCATCCCACGGTCATACTCTGTTCCAAAACAAATGGTTCAAATGGCTCTGAGCACTATGTGACTTAACATCTGAGGTCATCAGTCCCCTAGAACATAGAACTACTTAAACCTAACTAACCTAAGGACATCACACACATCCATGCCCGAGGTAGGAATCGAACCTGCGACCGTAGCTGTCGCGCGGCTCCAGACTGAAGCGCCTGGAACCGCACGGCCACAACGGCCGGCTGTTCCAAAACGACAAGGTCCCTGTTCACACAGCTCGCATCGTCCAGGCCTGGATTTGTGAGCATGACGATAATTGTAGCATCTCATCTGGTCACCAGAACTCAACATTACTGACCCTTTGCTGTCTGCTTTGGAGAGACGAGTGCGTGATCGCTATCTACTCTATTATCGTTATCTGCGTTTGCCACTTTTTGTAGGAAGAGTGTTATAAGATTCCCTTGAAAACTGTCCAGGACTTCCATTTATCCATTCTGAGACTACAGTTTTTTAATTCCAGGGATTTTACTATACCCAACTAGGCGTGGTAATGTGATTTTGTTTTGCCAGTTCCATGTTCTTGTTCATCCCGCGTATAAACCATCTTTCTCTCTACAGCACGGTCCAGGTTGGCGGTGGATGTGGACGGCGGCTTCGAGATGGCGTGAGAAGGTGCCCGACCAGCACTGGCCGCGGCACTCGTAAAACGACTACCTTTATAATGGAAAATGGCTTCCGTTTTTATAGCTCATTATATTTTATTAGATACGTCCCATTTAATTTGGGACTCTTTTAGAGTGCTGTAAAATGTTAATGGTCTGCCGCGCGCCCCTCGTCGCTGCTATAGGTCACTCAACGCCGTGCCACGTTTGCCCCCAGTTTTTGCGGTTCAAGCCGAAGCGATCCGATAGCGGGCAGTGAATCGGAATGAGGGATGCGTCTTGTCCCGGCGCCCGCCGGACATTGAATATGGATGCACTCCACGGAACAATGCGTCGCGCCCACAGATCTCGACCGAGGTTGCGTTCACCAGCGCGAGGACCAGACTGCGGTCATCTCGCCTGGCAATTCCTCTCGCCTCGAGGCTACATCCTCAGCTTGCTGAAGCGTGATGATCACAGCAAGATATGTTGCCCCCCCCCCCCCCCTACTGAAACGCTTCTGATCAGGAGAGATTCCTTCGCTCCCATTGTTTGTGATTCATCTACTGCGTACCAGCACAACAAAATGGCACAGATCATGAGGGTATTAGTGAACATTATGGTTAAAAGAGCGTAAAACTCTGTGAAGCTCCATCACAACGAAGGATATTTATGCCATAATGTTCAACCGGAGAGTGTCCGAATAGAAGATCAACAGTAAACATTGAAACTTGTCTATATCCTCTCGTTTCACCATTCTCACATCCATCGTACACAAACTGCACGTTAAGTGGCGCCGCACCATCTCTCGTCCGAGGAAACTTTTCCAAGTCGCATTCTCATGAGACAAAGTCATGGCGACCGTCTTCTGGGACTCTAAAGAGGTTATTCTATTTGGTGTCTGCCCTCGTGGTGAAAAGATCAACTGGGAAGTGTATTGTATTGAAGAAACGACTTCAGCGTGTTCGTCAACACAAAAGTGCAAACGAATTTCCCCCTATCCATGACAACGCAAGATCTCAAACAAATATGGGCATCCGAGAGGAACTCACAAAACTTCACTGGGCTGTTCTTCCTTATCCACTCTACAGCCCGTATCTGGCACCTCCGACTCCCAAATATTTGGCCCAATGAAAGATGCACTCTGCAGTATGTGGATAACGGGGAGATTACTGTTGCAGCCAGACGTTGGCTCTGGCGTCGACCAGTAGAGGGGTATCAAGCGGCCATGCAGACCCCCCCCCCCCCCCCCCCCCCCCCAGTACGGTGGTTTAAGGCCGTGGCATTCAACGGAGATTATATTCAAAAATAGGCTTCCGTAGCCAAAACATTTGGGAATAACATGGTGTATTGGAATTCTGAATAAAACCAAAGTACTTTCAGACAAAAATTTGTTGAATTGCTTACTGAACACCCCTCGTATAAAGCCCCTGTAAGTTGGGAATCAAACTGGTACAAGAATGGAAACCTATGGAACGTTGCTGTGCTCCAAATACACTACTGGCCATTAAAATTGCTACACCACGAAGATTACGTGCTACAGACGCGAAATTTAACCGACAGGAAGAAGATGTTGTGATATGCAAATGATTAGCTTTTCTGAGCATTCACACAAGGTTGGCGCCTGTGGCGACACCTACAACCAGCTGACATGAGGAAAGTTTCCAATCGATTTCTAATACACAAACAGCAGTTGACCGGCGTTACCTGTTGAAACGTTGTTGTGATGCCTCGTGTAAGGAGGAGAAATGCGTACCATCACGTTTCCGACTTTAATAAAGGTCGGATTGTAGCCTATCGCGATTACGGTTTATCGTATCGCGACATTGCTGCTCGAGTTGGTCGAGATCCAATGACTGTCAGCAGAATATGGAATCGGTGGGTTCAGGAGGGTAATACGGAACGCCATGCTAGATCCCAACGGCCTCGTATCACTAGCAGTCGAGATGACAGACATCTTATCCGCATGGCTGTAACTGATCGTACAGCCACATCTCGATCCCTGAGTCAACAGATGGGGACGTTTGCAAGACAAAAACCATCTGCACGAACAGTTCGACGACGTTTGCAGCAGCATGGACTATCAGCTCGGAGGCCATGGCTGCGGTTACCCTTGACGCTGTATCACAGACAGGAGCGCCTGCGATGGTGTACTCAACGACGAACCTGGGTGCACGAATGGCAAAACGTCATTTTTTCGGATGAATCCAGCTTCTGTTTACAGCATCATGATGGTCGCATCCGTGTTTGGCGACATCGCGGTGAACGCACATTGGAAGCGTGTATTTGTCATCGTCGTACTGGCGTATCACCCGGCGTGATGGTATGGGGTGCCATTGGTTACACGTCTCGGTCACCTCTTGTTCGCATTGACGGCACTTTGAACAGTGGACATTACATTTCAGATGTGTTACGACACGTGGCTCTATCCTTCATTCGATCCCTGCGAAACCCTACATTTCAGCAGGATAATGCACGACCGCATATTGCAGGTCCTGTACGGGCCTTTCTGGATACAGAAAATGTTCGACTGCTGCCTTGGCCAGCACATTCTCTAGATCTGTCACCAATTGAAAACGTCTGGTCAATGGTGGCCGAGCAACTGGCTCGTCGCAATACGCCAGTCACTATTCTTGATGAACTGTGGAATCGTGTTGAAGCTGCATGGGCAGCTGTACCTGTACATGCCATCCAAGCTCTGTTTGACTCAATGCCCAGACGTATCAAGGCCGTTATTACGGCCAGAAGTGGTTGTTCTGGGTACTGATTTCTCAGGATCTATGCACCCATATTGCGTGAAAATGTAATCACATGTCAGTTCTAGTATAATATATTTGTCCAATGAATACCCGTTTATCATCTGCATTTCTTCTTGGTGTAGCAATTTTAATGACCAGTAGTGTATTTTTGTTGCTGCATTGAGGAAATACGCCGTCTCCACTGCGTAGTCGAAGGTACGGAGCACCCTCTTGAGTTGCAGCTATTTAGCTCGGCGTTGCTCGCACTGAGCTGCAGGTGGTCTGTCGGCGCGTGTCGTCGCCAGTGGCAGCGACAAAACGGGTGTCGCGTGCCGGCGAGCGCACCCGGGAAAAAGTGGCCGTCATACGGACGCCGGCGGACTCAATCGGCCAGTCATGAAGGCAGCGCAAGTAGCTTTATTTATGGCCTCTCCGTGCGCTAAGCGCCGTGCCCCGCCGTCGGTGCGCCGTCCCGGCCAAAACAGACAAAAGCGACTGCCGCCGGTCCTGCTGTGCAATGACAATCACGTCGCCCCCATTAACGCCGAGTACCGAGGGCGGCGGCGAAAAAAACTCTCAGTGCTGCGGCCGCGCTGCCATTGACAAATTTGACAGCGGTACACGGCCACGCAGTAGGAGCGACTGCGTGGCAGGTTCATTACGCACAGTCCCACACGGGATTTCTCATTAATAAAGCGGCCGGCCGTACAGTACCGTGCTCGTCAGGGGTGTCCAGCCTCTAGCTACCTGCCGGTAGGCCAGTTCGTTCGCCACACATTTTCACGCGCCAGGCAGGCGAGTCTATCTTTTTTTAGTCTTCATTACAATTTTTTCATCGTCATACGTCATCCACCGAACTGTTAAGGTATTCAATCTATACTAAATACCATTAATTACACCGCCGCAGCTCCAAAATGTTGGCGAAGGTATTCGACTGTGAGATACACTAACAGAAAAAATTTGTAGGAGCTTTTAGAAGTTTCCAATTCACTCAAGATACATTGTCGCAACAGTGCACGTCGACTACCTGAAATCATTACATTTATAGATCAGTAGCACACGCGGTTCCGATGTACCAGATATCGACCCATTGTAAGTAGGCTGTTTAGGTTTTTATGTTCGTAATGCCACTTAGTGTTCTGAATGAAAATCGCTGACTGTACTGTGTGCGGTCTGTGGCTGATTGGACTCATTGTTGGAATATTCGCTTGTGTAATGTTGTGCAGTTGGATATGAACAGCGCGTAGCGTTGCCCAGTTGGAGGTGAGCCGCCAGCAGCGGTGGATGTGGAGAGAGAGATGCCAGAGTTTTGAGCTGACGATCTGGACGTGTGTCGATCAGAAAAAGGAAATTTGTTTAATTGGATGTCACAAAAGATATATATATATATATATATATATATATATATATATATATATATATATATTTGTGACATCCAATTAAACAAATTTCCTCCAGATCGTCCGCTCAAAACTCTGGCATCTCTCTCCCCACATCCACTACCGCTGGCTGCTCACCTCCAACTGGACAACGCTATATAAATAGTGACATCCAATTAAACAACACTATTAAGGTAAATACATTGTTTGTTCTCTCTCAATATCTTTCATTTGCTAACTACGCTATCAGCTAATAAACAATGGTTCAAATGGCTCTGAGCACTATGGGACTTAACATCTGTGGTCATCAGTCCCGTAGAACTTAGAACTAGTTAAACCTAACTAACCTAAGGACTCCACTCACATCCATGCCCGAGGCAGGATTCGAGCCTGCGACCGTGGCGGTCGCGCGGTTCGAGACTGAAGCGCCTAGAACCGCTCGGTCACAACGGCCGGCGTAGTGAGCACTAATGAGTAGTGCAGATGACCCTCTGGTGGCTGTGTCTTTACACTGTCTGTTGGCGGACGAAGTTGAAATCATTATCAGTACATCTACTGTTCCCCGGGTGGCATATGACATCATCGGATCAAAATCGATGTCGTCTTCCCAGGTGTACTAATTTTTCTCCAGCTGTGTATTTAAAGGAACGATCGCTGAACACACCTTCTTAAACTACGGGATTCTTGAATTGGGATGTCGGGATCATTACGCCACCAAAATGAGCATCAACTTTATACTGTATCTATTCCAGCCCTCACCCTGTTAAGCTGGATGCTGGCAGAAAATCTGTGAACTATTTCAGAGTCATATGAAGCTTCCACGAAAGCAAAAACAGTGAAATAATCTTGTTCATTATGATGAATTACATCACAGTAAGAAATGATTTTTTTATTCCTCTTCAAGCCTTAAAGAGTTATTTACTTACTAAAAGAAGTTCTATAATGGCAGTATACAAACTTTAGCGAGAGAGGTAATTGCCAGTTTGGTTTCTTTCTTTTTTAATACGATAGAATACTGCACTAACGTCAGCTTACGAAGCTGCATGCCATGTTGCACAAGTATGCGTAATAAATAGTTGACAATATCGAAAAAAATTTTGACAGTAGAAATGCGGAAAGTCAATACTAATCTGTTATGCACATAATGGTTGTAACTTTATTATCTTCAAGAACAGCCAAGTGTCAAGGATTTTTATTTATTTTAAATATAACATTGCTCTCTTATCACATCCGAGAGCCAGTTAAAGAAGGAAAACTTTCCTGGCACCGTGCCTAACAGCCTGGTGCACTCAGTGGATGAGATTTCAATAGCTTGGCTTTCCTATCTATGAATTTACGGGAGGTTACAAAAAAAGGAAAATCTCATGCCCTATAAGTGCGCAGCAGCTTTCGACCCTGAACTTTATCCTTACACTTTGACAAATGTCATTAATAATGATCAACTCTATCGAGCGTGAAAGAGCAGTTTAATGTAAACGTGATTTTGGGCTTCACCGGAAAATGTCATGTATGTGGCCAGTCACAAAAAACAGGAGACTAGCACAGAATTTTTGTTTACGTAGCAAAAGTACCCAAATAGTGATAGTTGCCTTCAGATAAGGACCCAAATGAATCCACAACCGTCTGCAATGTTTCATTCAACCGCTGAGACGTTTTTGCACCTCAGTTTCCGTGAGGCTGCGCTGAAACGCTACTGGAGCGTAACAACGCGTTTCGTAGTAAATTGCTTCTCCACTGGCAGTGAATAGATAGATTTTGCTTAAACTTGTGACAGCATGATATACGCTTTAAGGTAGAAAACAGTCGCTCTCCGACATGCATGTCAAATGCAAATAGGCACGCTTTTTTTTTCGTCAATATATATGCACTTGGAAGTCCGTTTCATAGGTGAGTGATCAGCGTAGGTGAGCTCTACGGGGGGACCCGGTTTGATTCCCGGTACAGCTGCGGCTTTTCCTTGATACGGGAGGGGGGGGGGGGGGGGAGGGAGGGGGACGAACAGAGGACACTCGGCGTGGTGATGCCAATTGAGGAGCTACTTAAATGAGAAGTACCGGCAACAGCTCTGCTAAATCGACAACGATTGGGAGAACTGTGTGCTGAATCCCACCCTTCCAAATCGCGTCCAGGTGACGCCATTGCCGGAGAATGACACGGTGTTCGGTCGGTTCCAGTTGACTTGTCTGTGGCCAGAACGGCAGTGTTTGATTGCTCCATATATGGGGTGTTCAAATTATCTGAAGACGTTTAAACATCTCGGAGACCACTCATACGATCCAAACAATTTATTATTAAAATTTGTTCGCCTTGGAAGGAGACATTCAATTATACTAAACTAACCCTCCACACCCACAAGGGGACTCAGATTAAGAAAGCTGCCCAAAGTGAACAGAAAACTACACGTTCACGTCGTTGTTCATGGGTAACGCTAAACGTGGCTTTCGTTAAATTAATCAATTAACCTTTTACTGTCGGCACTGCACTGTCTTCTATGAGAAGTAGTACAGTTCGCTGTGTGGTACACAGTAGCATGTGATTTTGATGGAGGAGTACAACGCTGAGATTGAGGTTTCGAATTTAATGGAATAATTGCCTATTTTACACTCGTAGCGTAGAGGTGGAGGGTTAATTCAAGTGTCATTGGATAGCATTTTGAAACATGCGACTTTCTACCCACTTTGATTTTTCCGATTACACCTCCATTTGTCACAGAACGATAAAAAACGTTTAGGACAAAAACTGTTTATTTTTTCCATAGAATTCGAATCTACAATAAAAAATGGGTTTCATATTTAAGATTTCAAAGTTGCTCTTCTTACACACACACGGGATGGGGTGGGGGCTGAGTTTAGTATGATTGGATGTCCCCATCCGAGACGAACGGATTTTAATTACAAATTGTTGGATCTGCTGTGTAGTTTCCGAGATATTTCATTTCCTTTAGATAAACTAGACACCCTGTATCTTTGAATATGGTGTTTGACTGGAGTTAATGTGTGTAGTGTTGTGCCTTATTTGTTTTGTACTGACGAGTCAGTGCGAGAAAAGGGTGAGAGTAACGCTTCTTAATCAACGAATTGGGGGCTTCGGTGCTTTACATCAATGTCTTGCTGATGGACCTTCGTCCATAGTGTCATACGTTCTCACTCCTTGAGATGCTGCGAATGGGAAATTGAAAATTTGTGGTAAGGTCTTACGGGACCAAACTGCTGAGGTCATCGGTCCCTAAGCTTACACACTACGTCATCTAACAAGCTAACTTACGCTAAGGAGAACACACACACATGGCCGAGGGAGGACTCGAACTTCCGACGTGGGAGACGCGAGGACCGTGACAAGACGCCCAAGACCGCGCGGCTACCCCGCGCAGCGCTGCGAATGGGGTAAGAATGTAACCCAGACAACTGGTGCAAAGTTTGCGCATGAGAAACTTAACGCCAGTTCCTCTTCTTCCCCTGTCGTGCACATAATGGTAATGGAAATTGCTTCTACCAGCAGGATCACCTGCCTCCGCTGGATCGTGTGCCCTCACACAAGCATTAGTAAGCGAACTCATTTACAAAGATGGAAGCCATGTGTTTATCATATCGATACATTGACCTGTCTGCTCTGGTCAGTAATTATGAAATTAAAGTATCATTAGAGTTAAGTTCAGTGAGACCTGAGTGAGAGACCCGTCAGGTTTTTCAGAAGGCAAACCACTGTCGCACGCTGAGCGAAGCAGGCAGGCAGGTGGCTGCGGGCCCAGTTTTCGGCACCTGGCGGGCCGTTTTGGCGACAGCGGCCAGCCGGGCTCCATGCGTCTGAGCGGTCCTAATGCGGCGAGTTATGGGGCTGTCCCTCGCTTCGCCATAACGGTGCTGATTTATTCCTAAGTCTGATTAACACTTCAGGCAGTACGTTACGGCGTCGCGCGGGCGATGAAAAACCCCGCACAATGCCTAATTGGCGTTTTACATAAATAACAGTGTTAACTAGTTTATTACGAAAATTGTCCCCAAGGCCCTTGAGATACGGCCACAGTCTGGCGCGAAATCAAGACGAATGGCGGCGCGACAAGGCGATGACAGGGTGGATTGTACAGGGTTGGGGTGATGGTGTGGTGTGGAGGGGGGTGGAGGGGAAAGTCTCAAAGCTGAGTCCGACTGAATCACTGGGAGTCGAAGAGGCTGAAGAGGAGGGGTGTGGAAGGGGGGGGGGGGGGAGACCTTTGAAATCCCCTCGGCCTCTCAACGCGGAGCTTTATTAAAGGCATTCAAACAGGCGCATTAGTGCCGGCTTTGAGGCCGACAAATTGAATTATGTGGTTTTCGCCACCGCCGCGACTAGCGGAGGGGTAATTTATTCGGCAGCTGATGCGATATACGGCCGCCGTATATATTTAGGCCTTAAATAAAGTTGCGGTTAACGAACAATACTTCTCCAGCAAGGGAGCTGCAGCTTCATCCTGTGTTAAGGTCTTTCGCATCTAAGTGGTTTCGAAAGACTGGCTCCCAGGAGCATTCACGGCGAATTAAAGCTACTTCTGAGGTCGTATCGACAGTGCAAGAACCCAGTCCTTAGTCAGTGTCGGTGAACTTATGCGTCATGTCTGCAAGTGCTGAAACGAAACGCTATGTTTCTAAAATCTTAAACGTTACTGTAATTCAGCAACTGTACGACGGCAAACTTGGAGAGGTTGAAAAAAAAAAACAGCTAACCATTTGCAAATAAATGTTCACTCGAACCCCTGATCTAGGTCTCGACAGCTATCAAATGCAGAAATAATAGAGACTATGAGAGCCATAATAAGAAAATTTGAGGTTTTGTGTGAGATGGGATCTACAAGCCAAGCCCAATAAAGTATAAAGACCTCCAACTGCCACGTATGAAAATATAGTACCAAATGCAATCAGGAGATAGTACGTAGTTTAAAAGCCACTACTGTTAACATGTGAAAGACTCCATGCTCCGTGCGCTTGTTCCTTACTGTTAGACAAAATAACGGAGGCAGCAAATGCTTTAACATTTTGAGTTGAAAGGAGAAGGTACTGTGACAGCAATGAGGAAAAAGCTGAAAAATGAATACATAATTTAAAACAATAAATGTATTCCAGTAAAAGCACGTCCAGCACAAGTGGTATGTCTCGTTACTGATCACTAACCTACTCGACAACTGGACAGAATTATTACTCGTGAGGTACCAAATGTATTGTTCCAGAAGATGTAAGGGACACGATACAGCAAACAAGACAAATAAAACCATTTACCATCAGTACCATGAATGTATCTGACTTCTTAGATTTCAAGGAAGCTGCAGATTGTAATTTAAACACAGCAAAGCTAAACATATCGAAAGTACAGTCACTACGGTTGGACAAACAGAAGCCTCAAGTAGTTAAGACCAGGAGAAGCTTAAATGAGATTGAGGTCTGGGAAGATATTCCTATTTTGAGAAAAGTTGTGCGAGTATAAGACGTCAAGAAAATGCAGGTGTCTGCAGTGGGTGTTACAAGCCACATCTATAAGGAAAAAAAGAAAGACTTCATTGAAAGAATGCAGCACCTGATAAATAATGACCATATGCAGTTTTACAAAAGCAGAATGAAATTTTATTATCGCTTTGCTGACTATTGACCAATGGCACTTAGAACTTTTCATCGCATTTCCACTTTCAGTAAGTATTCCATACTTTTATAACACGATGTTTGTAATTCCCTAGCCGGCCGGAGTGACCGTGCGGTTCTAGGCGCTACAGTCTCGAGCCGAGCGACCGCTACGGTCGCAGGTTCGAATCCTGCCTCGGACATGGATGTGTGTGATGTCCTTAGGTTAGTTGGGTTTAATTAGTTCTAAGTTCTAGGCAGCTGATGACCTCAGAAGTTAAGTCGCATAGTGCTCAGAGCCATTTTCTTGTAATTCCCTATGTAAACTACGCTCAACTTAATTGTGCAATTATGGCCGTTAATATCCTAGTGTGTTTAAAACTCATATTCCTCAAAGTCATGATTTTGGGACTTACAGCATTTCTTATTTCAAGTCTTCAAGTTATCATGTTGAGAAGGAGTAATGGGCCTTGTTGCATCACATGCTGGTCAAGTGAACGAACCCAAATAGCTCCTGTCCAATAAGACATTCCATATTTCTAGATTTACGAAAAGCATTTGACAGGGTACTCCACTGTAAACTGCTAACGAAGGCTCGTGCATACGGAGTAGGCTCCCGGATACGTGACTGGCTCGAAGACTTCTTAAGTAATAGAACCCAGTATGATGCCCTCGACGGCGAGTGTTCATCAGAGACAGGGGTACGGAGGCGTTTAGATAGTCGTTTTTCCCTCGCTCTGTCTGCGAGTGGAACAGGAAAGGTAACGGGGAACGACTAGTTGTGCTACAGGGCAAACTCCGCCACGCACCATACGGTGGCTCGCGGAGTATGTATGTAGACGTAGACATTCACCTCGAGGAAAAAGAAAAAAAAAAAAAAGGAAAAAAGTTTCAGGTGTGAAGATTAAATGCCAAGTGTAGAACTCCGTTGACATAAGGCTCTTGTCAAAGTAACAGTTGACTTACATGCAATGAAACACAATGATGGCATGTGAATTGTAACAGTATGCATGTGGCAAATAGCAGACATAACTGGAGTTGACGTTTGCTATTTTCCATGTGCCTACTGGAGCTGATGTTTGCTAATTGCGGTACCCATGCTGTTACGATCCAGACGCCATCACTGTGTTTTATTGTATATAAATCAACTTTCACTTTCGCAAAAGGCTTATGCCAACTTGACTTAATGTCTTCACACCAGAAATGCTATGTTGTTAGTCTTATGCTATGGATTGTGATATCTTTGTTTTCAAAATAATGTCTTGTATGTCAAGAGCGTTTGGCTTTGTTCAGTGGCCTTTACCAGGTTGTGATGTAATACGATCCATTACACCTTCCGAACAAGATAATGTTATAATTATGAATTTCTAGACGAAAGGTACCAATAAACCTTTATTGCAGTTGGCTGGCTGACTTTTTTCAACTTTTCCAAGTTAAGGTTGGTTCTTTTGTAGTGTCCCCAAAAATTTATTTACTGGTTATATAAGCCTGTATAAAAACATGTGTCAGAAAGTTTAGGGATTTATTTTTGACGGCAAAATAGTGCCATAAATTCATATGCGCATGGGTCCGAAAATCCTTCGTTATGAAAGTGTGAAAGAAATTCCCTGTAGTCACTGGTGGTTGTCTTAATTACCTGAAATGTGGCCTTTTAATCACTTTCTAGTTTCCGTTTGGCCATGACATTCATTTCATTTTGTCTAGTTGCCATTTGTCCCGTTTTAGATTAATACGCATTACAATACACCATAACGACGTATTGGGGGTCTGAAATGAGGCCATGTGTTGTACGAATGCCTGAGCTTGAAGATCGGTGTCTTCGTCCGGTGAATGAAACTCCATCAACTGAGAGAAGGGGAGGTGTTAATCACACGACGATCTGGAGCATTGTGCATGAAAAATCTTCTGTACCTGTATCGCCTACAGTGGGTGCAAGAATTAAATGAAGCAGTTATTCAGCTAAGATTGACTTTCTCTCAACGCACGTTAGGGCAGTGTGCTGTGTTTCTGCAATTCTAACAGTATAGATTATTCATTGATGAGGGCTGACTTTTCACGTGATGGAATCTTCAGTTATTATGCCACTCACTATTGGGTTTATGAAAACCCTCATGAAGTAAGACAAGACAGACATCAATTGAGGTTCAGCCACAACGTGCGGTGTGGAATCATTCATGTTCATCACATTGGCCCCTACCTCTTTCTGCAACGTCTTACTGGACAAATGTATGTGCAGTTCGTCAGACATAAGGTACTTCATTTACTTAATGATGTACCTTTAGACGTCATCGAAAGAATGAAGTTTATGTACTATGGTGCTCAACTCGCCAGTATCTCGATAACCAGTTTCGAAACACATGGATTGGTCGAGGAGGATGCGTTTCATTGCCAGAATTATATGGAATGAATTTTTTTCTTTGGGGTATTTAACATCTTTGTTGTTTTCACTCCCGCACACAATGTCGATGATCTCAGCGAGAGTATCCCAAATGCGTTTGACTGAATATTGAACGCACCACGTATTGCAAGTATGGAACGCATGCTCACGGGATGCACTGAAGCAGGAGATGATCACATCGAGCAGTTTTTGTCCCGTAAATGTGACTGTCTTTGGTAAATGTTTCGTTTCGTGCCATGAATAATACATTCTTTCATACATGTAAACGTTTTAATAGATGTATAAGTTTTTTTGCCACAAATAATAAATCCTTTCATATTCCTCTAACGAATGACTGTCGTACGCTTGTTCATACGAATTTTATAACGTTTTGATATCAAGAATAAATCAGTAAGCTTTCCGACACTATTTTTTACACACTCTGTATAAAATTTTATATCGTGTTTTTCTTTCGTTGTAATTATCAACGATTATCGGTGAGTGACACGCTCAACAAACAGGAAATCTAATTTCCATAAATGCAGCATTATTAAGATGTTAAAAATGTTCTCATTTCTCTCGAAAAGTTCATTCCAGAAGGTGAACGCTCGTAGTAAGAACGGAAGGTAAGTTAAAATTCAAGGTCGATGCGCCGACAAGGTCATTAGAGACGGGGAGCTTTCTCATTTGGATAAAGACCTTGAAGGCCTGTACCGTTCGAACGTTTATTAGCATATCATGTAAAAATTTGAAGTAAAATGAAGTAAATCCGTAAAGAACTTTTCGAGAATTTGTAATGTATATATGTATTTATACAGGGTGTTTTCGTAAGAGCGTGCAAAAATGTACCAGGACATAGAGAATGCTCCATTGAACAATTTGAGATACATATACTGGGTTCGGAGAAGTCAGCTTAAGGAGGTATGGAAGTAAACTTGTCTACCGCTTTGCCTAGCGTTGCTGTTTTCTAGCGTATTTACAACTAACATGCGTACAAGTTTACACATACTGTGCTGTTTATGTATATTCTTTATTTCCTGCAAGGAAACAAGGAGGAAGAGTCTGATTACCAGGAAGTCATGATGCAGGTTTTGTTTACTTTACTTGTCCATAAGGTGGCTCTGTGTATCGTATTTACACTGTCCCATGAAAGAACGTGCTACGAATCAACGACAAACCCATCCACTACCTAATGTTATTTAGAGACGTAAAGTCCAATACAATGGAACAGTACCCGTACAGTATATCCTGGTTGCTGGGTTGCAAAGGGAGATCCTATTCCATGGCCTGCGAGGTCACCTGACCTTATATGGGGATATCTAAAGTCACTTGTGTATGAGACCCCAGTGAGTACAGAGATGGAATTAGTTGCTAGAATTGTGGCTGCCTGTGATGTGATTCGAAACACACCAGGGATGTTTGTCAAGGTGCGTCAGATGTCATGCTTGCATTGAAGTTGATGGCCATCAGTTTCAGCACATTTTGTAAGATACAGTACTAATAGTATTTTCGGTGTATCAGTGATGGTATTTGCAGTTGACGAATTTAACTAAAAAAGTACACAGTAATTTGATTTTATTCCTACTATTTCCTTAAGCTGATTTCTCCGACCTCAGGTTCCCTACCTCAAATTGTTTAGTGGAGCATTCCGTACGTCCTGTTAAATTTTTGCACTCTCTTATGGAAACGCCCTGTTTACGATATATATTTTAAAAATGTAGCTTAGATCCATCCGGCAGTGTATTGGAGTATTGTGTCCAAATTTGAGGTAAAGCTGCCAATAACTTTTTGAGATTTTTGGTAACAATGTTAAACGACTGTTTCACATTGGTATAAATTTAATCACTGAAGACGCTAGTCGAGAACTGTGCAGCTTAATGCACAGCAACCGACAGCACAACGTGATAATTGTTGTCCATCAAAAGGTCCATTCGTACGACCACACACAGACACAGGTGGCAACAGCCAAGTTTTGACAGATGAATTGCTCCCTTGTCTGAAAGCACTCAGCGTTGCTGGATGCGCATTTCCGGGCGGGAACTGATATAAGACGCTGCCTCGGCATTCATTTACTTCAGTCTGAGCTGGCGGAAAGAACACAGGCCGACGTGAAGGGATCGTGACCTAGTGGGATCGCGCCGTTTCCAGCAGTTCCCCAGGGATTACCGGGACAAAGGGCGCGCGGAAACAAATGGTACCTCACCTGGCGCGCTCCCTTTCATCGCCGGCATTATGAAAAATCTGCGGTGGCTGTCGAATGCCGAAAATTACTCTGTTCCTCTCCTATTAATAAACGGGCAGCCCGATCGCTGGTAACCTTTCTCTTTTACGCCTGCCAGCAGCTGACGATGGCTGCGGATTAAATATTTAATTTACCCTTTGTCGAGTCCCCTTTGTTGTAACGCCATTGTCTTAATACCCCGGTGCGTGGATTGGTATCCAAGGAGAAGTTATATTCCCCGAACACGCCACGTTCCCACAGCTTGCGGTAAGTAGTTTTTCATTGATGAGGTAATGCGGCAGATGTCGGTAAATAGAGGTCTGTAGAGCGAGTGTGGAAGACGAAAATACAGAGAGAAACGTAGAGCAGCTGGAAAGCGCCATCTATCCGCATTCATATAAAGGTTATTTTTTGTTCTGGTTTTGTAATTAATGACACCATTGCTCCTTAAGAACTGCGTTGTGTTATTTACAACAAACTTCATAAGCTGTAGTTAAAATTTCCGTCTGCTTAAACAAGGTACATATGAGATAGTGTAAATTTCTATAAACATTTATCAAGGATACACATACAAGCCTGTAGCAAACGAATGCTCTATAATATAAGGAAAGATGACAGCTTACTATGGGGTGACTCTCATGGAGTTGTTAGCGATACTGTTTTAAAGATGCCTCAGGTCCACTGATATTTCAATAACACCGAATACAGTGCGATGGCATGTTATTCATCTTGACCGCACGTTTTTTGTCAAAGAAAAACATTCACATTAAATTTAATTCTTGTCTTCGTTTTCTTCATTACACGAGAAACGGGACAGTGAACAATGAAATTTGGGAAAAAAGTCCACTTAAGTTGTAAACACCTGAACAAGAATAATTTCGGGTCTTCTGTAATTAGTCGTTGTTTTCACTGATAGATGGTTCACCTGTGCAAGAGTCCTGACAAACAGCTGGGCGTGTCTCGACAGGTGTTTTCAGAGAGCGCCATCAATCAATCAATCGTTCATCAACGGCCGCCGTCCGTCAGCCCTGAAGGACAGGAGCCACCCATGATGGTGAATGGCTCCTGCCCCGGTGCCCACTTCATATCATAGAGTGTGAAGCTAAATCGTCGAGCTGCCGAAAAATAATCCCGCTACCATTTCGCTAGAACACAGTTTTTGTTATAAAAGTTCATTATAAAAGTTCACTTCCTTATCCGTTTGCTCATGTTTCCCACATAAGACTGGCACATTTTCTAATAGTGCCTCCCGCTTAAATTCAAAGAGCGATTTCGTAACGATCTCATAGTGATGACACCTACATTCGTCGTTACGATAAAGACAGTCTTTCCACACTTGTTCGCTGTTAATGATACGTACCAGATACGAAGCTTTGTAAGAGTGCCGCATGCATTTCAAAATTCAGTGGAAAAAATTTACGTTAAACGAAAATACCTGTATCAAAGTACATCGGTTTCATTGTCCTCGAAGTTTTACACTGAAAACGTGAAGTGCTTTTTAACTATTCGTTGAAAAAAATGTTCCATGCCGCATGCACAAACATTTCCTCTGAAACGACTAAGAGTCTTCGCTGATGAAAGCTTTTTACTCGTGTAATATACAAGGTTTGGAAGCAAAGACTTCATATGAAGTGAAGGAACTCCTCGGAACAAAGTCATCGACAGACAAGTAAAATAAGGTTTGTAGCCAAGGAAAAGGCTCAAAAACTAAAATCACGAGTCTGATACATTTTATCGAAGAGCTTGCATCGCAGTCGTTGCCGTAACTGCTCCCCAAGCCACCAAATGGTGCATGGCGGAGGGTATTCTTAAACGCTTCTAGTCCTTTCTTTTCCTGTTCCAGTCGCTAATATAGCAACTATCTATATTCCATAGTTTCTCTTATTTGCGTGGTCCTTAGCCGAAATATGTGTTGGCAGCAGCAGATTCGTTCCGCAGTCAGCTTCAAATGCCAGTTCTCTAAATTTTCTTAATAATATTCAGCGAAAAGAACGTGGTACTATCTACAAATATTCCCATCTGAGTTCGCGAGGCATCCCTATTCCTATGGTTAGAGGGTTCATCTTCTTGCAACATCATTTCTCTGTTGACTTTTCAACGTAATGTCCTAAAAGAAATTACAGTCACTCTCACGGCAGCGAAAAAAAGAAAAATAAAAATAAAAGTGAGATTCATCGAACGTTATCCTAGAAATGTAGCACCAAACTGCAGCCTTAGCGTTCTGGAGAGATTACGCATGCATATATGATTATTACAGAAGCGTGTCTTAATTTTATGCCATATCGTATTTAAAATTACGTTAAGGTTGTGAAATTATTGCTACTTCTAATAACATCGTGACGGATATTTATGGCAAACAAAACTAGTATGCCGGAGCGGAGGTCGAACCCAAAACCCTACGCGACGTCTATCCGTGCTCTGATTCAAGTTTTAACTGTCGATGGTTCCACAATATAATTTCCAGGTTCTGGCCCCATTCCGGCTAATTAATACTTTTGATTTATCTGCTCCCTGGAAATCCATCCCGTAGAGATCAAGCAACTAAGCAGTTGTTCAGATGTTCTTCCCATGCTCAATACCTGAATGGAATGGCAAGAATCCTTAATAAATGGTACATTAAAAAATATCGCCCTCCATAAGCTTTCCAGTGATTTGTATGGAAGAGACATAGGAAGTTCCAGCTTTGAATCGGTCCACAAATGGCGCTCGCATAGCGCAACTGGCAGCACATGGGCCGCTAAAGCTACTGATCTCATTTGAACTCCCGACCAGGGACGAAGTTGTAATGCGTGACGCATGTTCTTCTAGATTTGAAGTACAATGTCCGTTTAGTTTGTTGACATTGCATTTGTTATGGACTGGGGGCGTCAATTTGTTGAAAATCTCTCTACAGCTGAAAAAGACTAAGAAAGCGTCCTGGTAGGACGGATGCGTGTGTTCCAGGGCGCCACACATACACACGGTGAAGGGAGCCCAGAATAGTGAATAGTTAAATACATTACTCAACATACAATTATTGAACTATATGAAATAAAATCGTCACAACTTCTCAACGGTTTGCGCTAGGGCGTTCAAATTGCACGGTTTCCGCGAGGCGTGATGGGAATTAGTATGCGTTGTATGGTTTGGTTTAGCGACGAAGCTGTCTTTTATTTGGATGGGTTCGTCAATAAGCAAAACTGGCGCATTTGGGGGAATGAGAATCCGCAGTTCACCATCGAGAAGTCTCTTCACCCTCAGCGGTTTTTTTGTTTTTTTTTTTGTTTTGGTTTTAGGGCGCAAAACTGCTATGGTCATTAGCGCCCGGTCCGTGACTTAGGAAACAGTAAAAAACCGGAAATGGAAACCAGCAGCAATGGGAACGAAATTCAAAAAATTGGAGAAACTAAAAGCAGAAGGAAGGCTTAAAAATCCACTACAGAAAGGGGTTGGTTGCCCCAAAAAAAACTTCAAATGACTGACGTCATTTCACTGGCACTAATAAACTCGAGAACGCGATCGGCCGAGCGCGTGTCATCTGCTAAAATTGACGATATATCAGGCGACAGCTGTAGACGGGCGCGTAACGGAGTAAAATATGGGCACTCAATTAAAAGGTGTCTTACCGTCCACAGCTGAGAGCAGTGGGGACAGAGTGGGGGAGGATCGCCGCTTAAAAGATGTCGATGGCTAAAAAGACAGTGCCCTATCCGGAGTCGAGTTAAAATTACCTCCTCCCGACGACGCGTTCGGGAGGAAGAGGTCCAAGCACAAGGAAGAGCTTTCACGTCCCGCAATTTATTATGGGGAAGTGTCGACCAATGTGCGTGCCATAAAAGAACAACACGACGAAATAAAACGCTCCGTAGATCGGCGAAGGGAATCGATTGAATAGCTGGCCGAGGAAGAGAGACTGCAGCCTTGGCCCCTCCCTCAGCGGGTGACTGCTTAAGAGTGAAGTGTTCAGTCACGGAATAATCGGTGCGATATTCCTTGATGGTAAGGTGACTACCGAACGGTACGCGAAGGTTTTGGAAGATGATTTTATCGCCATTGCCCTAAGTGACCCTGATTTTGACAAACTGTGTTTCATGCACGACGGAATTCGACCCCATCGAAATGGAGAGTGTTCGATGTTCTGGAGAAGCGCTTTAGGAACAGCATTCTGGCTCTGCTGTACCCAGAGGTCACTGGCACGGGCCTCGATTAGCCGGCATATTCTCCGGATTTGACCACATGCGACTCCTTTTTGTGGGTCTATATTAAAGACAAGGTGTGCAGCAATAACCCTAAGGTCCTTGCTGAGGTGAGAACAGCCGTTCAGGAGATCATCGACAACATCGACGTTCCGACACTTCAGCGGGTCATGCAGGATTTCGCTATTCGTCTGCGCCACTTCATTGTCAATGATGGCAGGCATATCGAACATGTCACAACCTTAATCTGAATATCTGTAGTGACGATTACATATTGAATAAAGCGTGTACACGCCGTAGTTTGTAACTAATTTTAGCCCGCCCGGACATCCGTGCGGTCTTACTCACGCCTTCCGAGCGGTAAGGCGTGCCGATCGCCGGCACGAATCCGCCAGGCAGATTAGTGTCGAAGTCCGGTGTGCCGGCTAGTCTGTGGGTGGTTTTTAAGGCGGTTTTCCATCTGCGTCGGCAAATGCGGACTGGTTCCCTTTATTCCGCCTCAGTTACACTATGTCGGCGATTGCTGCACTGTCTCCACTTACGCGTACACCATAATTACTCTACCACGCACCACATTGGGGTTACACTCGTCTGGAATGAGACGTTCCCATGGGGGGTCCACTGGGGGCCGAACCGCACAATAACCCTGGATTCGGCGTGGGGTGGCGGTGGGGTGAGTAGACTGCTGTAGCCTGCTTTGGGGTTGTGTACCACTGAGGGTTACGGCGGGGACGAAGCCTCTGCGTCGTTTCTAGGTCCCCAGTTCAATACATACATACATACAACCAGTTTACTTTTTTTCATACAGTGCAATAATGTCACCCTGTAGGTACAGGGTGTATCAAAAATGACCGGTATATTTGAAACGGCAATAAAAACTAAACGAGCAGCATAGAAATACACCGTTTGTTGCAATATGCTTGGGACAACAGTACATTTTCAGGCGGACAAACTTTCGAAATTAGAGTAGTTACAATTTTCAACAACAGATGGCGCTGCAAGTGATGTGAAAGATATAGAAGACAACGCAGTCTGTGGGTGCGTCATTCTGTACGTCGTCTTTCTGCTGTAAGCGTGTGCTGTTCACAACGTGCAAGTGTGCTGTAGACAACATGGTTTATTCCTTAGAACAGAGGATTTTTCTGGTGTTGGAATTCCACCGCCTAGGACACAGTGTTGTTGCAACAAGACGAAGTTTTCAACGGAGGTTTAATGTAACCAAAGGACCGAAAAGCGATACAATAAAGGATCTGTTTGAAAAATTTCAACGGACTGGGAACGTGACGGATGAACGTGCTGGAAAGGTAGGGCGACCGCGTACGGCAACCACAGAGGGCAACGCGCAGCTAGTGCAGCAGATGATCCAACAGCGGCCTCGGGTTTCCGTTCGCCGTGTTGCAGCTGCGGTTCAATTGACGCCAACGTCCACGTATCGTCTCATGCGGCAGAGTTTACACCTCTATCCATACAGAATTGAAACGCGGCAACCCCTCAGCGCTGCTACCATTGCTGCACGAGAGACATTCGCTAACGATATAGTGCACAGGATTGATGACGGCGATATGCATGTGGGCAGCATTTGGTTTACTGACGAAGCTTATTTTTACCTGGACGGCTTCGTCAATAAACAGAACTGGCGCATATGGGAAACCGAAAAGCCCCATGTTGCAGTCCCATCGTCCCTGCATCCTCAAAAAGTACTGGTCTGGGCCGCCATTTCTTCCAAGGGAATCATTGGCCCATTTTTCAGATCCGAAACGATTACTGCATCACGCTATCTGGACATTCTTCGTGAATTTGTGGCGGTACAAACCGCCTTAGACGACACTGCGAACACCTCGTGGTTTATGCAAGATGGTGCCCGGCCACATCGCACGGCCGACGTCTTTAATTTCCTGAATGAATATTTCGATGATCGCGTGATTGGTTTGGGCTATCCGAAACATACAGGAGGCGGCGTGGATTGGCCTCCCTATTCGCCAGACATGAACCCCTGTGACTTCTTTCTGTGGGGACACTTGAAAGACCAGGTGTACCGCCAGAATCCAGAAACAATTGAACAGCTGAAGCAGTACATCTCATCTGCATGTGAAGCCATTCCGCCAGACACGTTGTCAAAGGTTTCGGGTAATTTCATTCAGAGACTACGCCATATTATTGCTACGCATGGTGGATGTGTGGAAAATATCGTACTACAGAGTTTCCCAGACCGCAGCGCCATCTGTTGTTGAAAATTGTAACTACTGTAATTTCGAAAGTTTGTCTGCCTGAAAATGTACTGTTGTTCCAAGCATATTGCAACAAACGGTGTATTTCTATCGCTGCTCGTTTAGTTTTTATTGCCATTTCAAATATACCGGTCTTTTTTGAAACACCCTGTATCATTGGTTACAGCAGTTGTAGAATGCGGATTTAGCCTATCCCTCCTGCGTGGACTACAGTGCCAAGAACACAAGCTAAATATTGTTCTCTGTACTAAAGTGAGAAGAAAACTAATCTTCTGTCTTGGTGTACTATTCGAAGATCAGTTCCAGACTAACAGTACTCATTTAAGTCTCTAGGCAGGCGGTCTCTGCCCATGCACGACAATTCTATTCACTGTACTCTTTGTACTGAAGACTAAACACTGTTTATCTATCGGTGAGTGATTCTGTCTCCCTCGACGACTTGAAGACTTGAAGACACGACGAATGTTATGCGGGAACTCCCTAGCAAGAATCGGACTGAATTACAACCCGCAACTGACAACGTCTCCTCGTGCACGGTTACTTAAGCTCGCTTCTCTCTCTTCCTGCTGGCGCTGCCGCTCCATGGCGGCGTGATTCTCGCGCGCAGCGATGCTCCTGCTGTGGACGAACGTCGGTACTTCTGGCACCACTTGTCACAAACGCTTCTAGTGTGGTATCTCAGTACAAGACAGTATTCAAACAACCCTAGAGCTGACGGACTCCGCAGATCTACGAGTTGGTCTCGGGGACTCGGGCCTGCGCCCAGGGCTGGCGGAGACGTCTGCGAGGAGCGAGCTGCCCCGGGCTTCCGGCTACCCCCGGCGCGCCCACCGTGATGGAGCGCTGCCTGCCAGTAAACGCCGCCGTATGAATACCTTAGCGGGTAATTAAAATGCTTTCGGCCGGCAGTCCAATTTTCGGATCGTAATCTGGCGCATGAATAATACGGTGGCGGTGGACGCACGCCGATAATCGACGCGGCCGGGCCCCGGCGATTTTTCTTCCCACCTGCTAGTTTGTCTTCATGCATAATTTACGTCCGCCGCGCTCTGAGAACCGATGGGTCCTTAAGCCGGGATCGGGCTATTTACCAACCTTATCACGATAAGCTCAATCGGCCCCGGGCACTCAGCCGTGTGCTCCCGGTCTGCACTCGAACTCCGAGCGCCTTGCGCTGCTGAGCTAGATCCGTTAGCACTCTTGCTCGCGGATAAAGAACAATCAAGAACGATACCATGCAGCACTACATTTCAATGTTTGGCGTAGTGAAACATTTTCGTCGATATAGTACTTTGATCAAAGTGCTATCGTTACAGCACGGGAGCAGTCTAAAAAGACCGCGAGCTGAATCGCGGTTTTGTTGTTGTTGTTGTTGTTGTTGGTGGTGGTGGTGGTGGTGGTGGGGGGGGGGGGGGGGGTCTTGCGGCTCGGTTCCTATTTAAGCTACGAGCAAGGGGTTACGTTTTTGACTTAGTCCGGCCCAGCGACCTTTTATATAGGCACTCGAACATGTGTTCAAAATGGTTCAAATGGCTCTGAGCACTATGGGACTTAACATCTGAGGTCATCAGTCCCCTAGAACTTAGAACTACTTAAACCTAACTAACCTAAGGACATCACACACATCCATTCCCAAGGCAGGGTTCGAACCTGCGACCGTAGCGGTCGCGCGGTGCTAGACTGAAGCGCCTAGAACCGCTCGTCCGGCTCGAACATGTGTCTTAATGTAGCTATGTCACAGTACTTAAGCAAGGTTTCAACAATGAATCGGAGCTGGCGAATCGATTAATTCCTTTTCCAAAAGATTTTAATTGGACTGAAATTAATGTTCAACTAATGGCACCATTTGTACGTGCACGCTTCGGATCTTACTTGTAAAAACACTCTAGTTAGGACTTCACGTGCGGAAACAACCACCCTTAAATAACTGCGAACTGAAGTGAGACTGACAGTTAAAATTTGGTCCGCCTGTCCATCGGACCTTGGTCTAAGATAAATTTTAACCGTCTGAGAAATCTTACTTAGTTTGGATTTTACGTGCAAAAAAAAACACGTCTTTCTGGGAGGTTTTTAAAGCAAGTCACTTCTGTACTTTAAGCTTATACGAATCGGTACAAACTTAGCACGAAGGTAGGTAAATTGATAAAATCAATACGAAATTATTTTATTCAACAATATTTATCGGCTGTAGAGATACGATGCTTTAAAGTCGAGGTAAAGAAAGAACGTTAAATTTGTTCTCAGGTGAAATAAATGCGCCGTAACGGTTTAAAGTGAATTATCTTCTTCTTTCGGAGCCTGTTCGGTTCGGATGTTGGCGATCTTGATGGCTCTGGTTGGCAGCGACATGAAATAGTTCCGTTGAAAACATATTCAACCAACATCTAAGGCTGTCAAACCAATTTATTCGTTTCCTTCCAGGACCTCTTTTGCTGTCGATTTTCCTTTGAGGTATTTTTTTAGCAAATTATAGCTATTTGTATTCCGCATGATACGTCCTAGATATCGCAACTTTCGGCATTTCACTGTCTTGATTAATTTACGTGTAGTGTTCGTTCTTCTCAAAATTTCTACGTTTGTCACGGTCTGGGTTCAAGGTATTCTCAGGCTCCGCCTATAAAGCCACAACTCAAACACCTCCAGCTTCTTTTCCCTGTTTTTATTTACGGTCCATGTCTCTACCACATATAGGAGGACAGAAAGTACACGGCATTGCAAAAGTTTGATTTTTGTTTTTAAAGCGAATCGAATAAATAAAAATACAATTTTACGATAAAATTGAAAATTATCTTTCAAACATCTAGCTTCATTCGGATTATACTTGCAAGAAACACGGTTTTTTTTAATTTTTTTTTTTTTTTTACGCGCGTGCTTCTATGTTTCAGACTTGTCCGAATCCTTTAAAATTTTGTAAGGAGCTGGATAAATACATGTAATTAATGGTCGTCCTGCTGTTTTGTGGAAGTTTCATCCGTTCCGACGAATAAGCAATATGGTTCTAAAGACATTAAAAATAAATCTGCACCGGAGCAGTATTCGCGCGAGACTTGAAAAGTCTACATAGGTTGCCGAGCTATGGTGGTCTAATGTAAAAATTATGGTGGCGTAAAAAGTTTGGAACCAGAATCGGAAATGCTTCTATTGTAGCACAGAAAAGGCGAATATGTCCTGCGCGGAGTTCGGGGAATAAAAGAAGGAAACTATCTTTAGGACTTGTCTGGCAGCTTCAAAGACATTTAAATGCCTAATGGTTCAAATGCCTATGAGCACTATAGGACTTAACATCTAAGGTCATCAGTCCCTTAGAACTTAGAACTACTTAAACCTAACTAACCTAAGGACATCACACACATCCATGCCCAAGGCAGGATTCGAACCTGCGACTGTAGCGGTCGCGTGGTTCCAGACTGTAGCGCCTAGAACCGCATGACTTGTAGACAAATTATTCGCGCCATACTGTCGTATCGAATTAGTTCGCGCCTACAGATAGGCAACCCAATGAACCGATTTCCAAAGTGGACTGCCGTCGCGCCCTCCCTGATACTTAGTGTCTGCGACTTCGAGTAATAGCACGCAGATACTGACGTTTGCCGTGTCGGGAATGGCTCCCATATTGAGCAACTGTAATGTGAGTTAAAGCCTGTCCACTGATACGGGTCTGGCTCTTAGCACTATGGGACTTAACATCTATGGTCATCAGTCCCCTAGAACTTAGAACTACTTAAACCTAACTAACCTAAGGACATCACAAAACACCCAGCCATCACGAGGCAGAGAAAATCCCTGACCCCGCCGGGAATCGAACCCGGGAACCCGGGCGTGGGAAGCGAGGTCGCTACCGCACGACCACGAGATGCGGGCGATACGGGTCTATTTACTGTAAGGGTCATAGTTTTCGCTATCTTCTGAAACCCCAGAGGTGTTTATGAACAGTCCTGTGTTAAGAAAGCCTGAGAATAGCTAGTGGACACTTTCAGTGAAAGAAGCAGGATGACGATCAGAGGAAGCTTCTGAGTATCTGCTGCCGAGTCAAGTGGTAGGGGAGCCCCCGGCAGTAGAACAGAAATTGGCTGGGGACCACCTGTACGGACGGGCGCTATCGACTTCTGCAGCAGCCCGCGGCGCAGGAAGGGAAATTCCGTTAGCCGTCAGAGGCGCGCGCGGGCCGTGTAAAAAGGGCCGCTTCCGCCCCCACGGCTCGCGTCCGCGGCAGGTGCCTGGGGCAGTCGCTCATTACGGGACAAATCAACCGGAAGGGGGAGCCCACGCCCGCTGCCAACGGCCGGACACAACAGGCCCGGTAGCCTCGCGTGCCCTCGCAACAGGTGCGCCGCCGCCGTACAGTCGCGGCCAGTGTTCGCTACCTCCGCGTGGCGGCTCTCTCACTGTATGTGCACTATATCTACTGTAGCTATCCGGAAAGCAAGGGACGATCGGTCGCGAAATGGAACACCACCACTAGACTACAGGCCTGCGCGCACACTTGTGACGTCACATACTGATGGCCAGGTCTGTATCGGAACGCTCCTGTTAAGCACTCTGCAGCTATACGAACTTTACGCGTTTTAGACCTGAGACCGCATAGGGATTCCCGTGCTTTCCTCTTTTACATGGCCTTGTAATGAAAGTATGGAAATTTATATCATTGCTTAAAGTAGCTGAACAAAACTGCCCTATGTTATTTCAAGATGGAAAATTATTTTGACGATTTACCTTAAATACGAGTTTCTAGGCTTGAATACAAACAATTTTAAATTCTTTTACCTCAGGATCTACATTTTCTTGCAGTAAAAAATCGGCAATATGCAACAACAAGCAGCCGTTTTCGGTTTTAAATAAAGCAGCTGGAGCTCCTACACAATTTAAGAATTTGTTTCCCCGGTTGAGCCGGCCGGTGTGGCCGTGCGGTTAAAGGCGCTTCAGTCTGGAACCGCGTGACCGCTACGGTCGCAGGTTCGAATCCTACCTCGGGCACGGATGTGTGTGATGTCCTTAATTAGTTAGGTTTAAGTAGTTCTGAGTTCTAGGGGACTTATGACCACAGATGTTGAGTCCCATAGTGCTCAGAGCCATTTGAACCATTTTATTTCCCCGGTGGTTTTCGTAAATTTTCCTCTCCACTTCAATATTTGCTTACCTCCCACGAAACTCAGATCATTCGACGAAATGGAGGGCCTCCTGACATAATGTTTAATAAATCAAAAAACCCGAAAAATATTTTATTTCCTGTTTCTCCAGAACTTTAGAACCTTAAACGTGAAAAGATTGTTTCTCCTATATCCTTGACTGAAATTCGTGTCACAGAGCACTGTTAATTTAATCACAATGCACTTACCTCGAAATTCTGCTTTATATACTGCTTAATTTGTCGAACACTGAATTCATTAAAACAATTTCCTAAGTTGGTTTACTCAAATTGAAATTATTTCCGAATAGCTGTACATGTAAAACTGAACAAAATCATTCTATAGCTCTTCCAAATAAAGGTACTGGAAACTCAATAATCTGGTAGGAATGATAAGGAATACTAAACTTTTTCGAGCCACACTAATTAATATAACTGTTCTGTGTGACAATAGTTGCAAATTATGAGAGACGTTTCACAGCCAGCTTCGCACTAACCTCGCAGCAATGGTCCGGAATTAAGAAACAAATTATACTGATATATGATACGTAACTGCTTTTAAAAACAATTGGCAAATGTGGTGCAATGGAAACAAATAACACGCTATAAATTTTTTGTCATTTACTTACGTTTGAATGACGCGTAGACACAAATTACTTTCTGGGAATAGCTGCAATCTAGCGATTTCTCAACTTCACACATTTGGGAAATCGAAACATGTGCACTTTCATGCCTTTTTGGGATTTATAATTTCCCTGGCAAAAGGGAACGCCACACTTGTATCCCCTATTTCGAACAACTGTAGGCGAATACTGTATGAAATCTATATCAGTTTCACGTGGCACACACTTTGAACACAACATACACGTCAACAGGACTGCCGACTAAAGATAAGATGGCCAACATTTTGTGACGTCACGTGCCAATATGGCCGCTGTGCGTAGGCCTTGTATGTAGAAAGCTTTGAAAGGAAACGACAGCGAAAGTATGACGCAGCTTTGCACAGTTGTGTTGGACAGTTTCTACAGTTCGATTAAATTTACTTGTTAGTTGACGTCTGTCGCTTGTCGCTACAGTGCTGCCACATCCGCTGACGCGATTCACAAACACGGCGGTCACTTCACAAACGCCATTAATGTGTAACGAGGAGCATTGCTGGAAGCGGCCGCCACGAGTTACGAAGGAAAGGGGAGACGCTCTGCCGACAGGTGATTTTAAGTGCCAACTGGCCGATCGGCAGCAGATGACGCGTTTTGTAGCACTAGATTTAAAGTCATGTCCTAACGGAAGCACCAACTCGTGATCTGTATCTGAGCAAACGGCGATCAACAATCTGCGACGAAACCAAAATCACGGTCGCTTTGTTCATGGCGTTTAAGGCTAGCCTCTGCGAGCAAACTCAAGACAGAAAAATTTCAATTTCAGCGTTAAAAACAAACTGTAATTTCTCGCTGTCATTGGGTACTTGGAACTATCCTCACATTGACTACACGGACTGCCACGTTGCCAACCGATTAGCAGCCTTGGCTGGTAGTTGGTTGCAGATTACAGGTGAGACAAGCAGATTCCAAACGAGAAAGGAATGATTGTAAGAAAAACAAGAGAGAATAAAAACAATGAAAAACAAGAGAGAATAAAAACAATACGATGATGAAACTGATGTGACAAAGTATTGGAAATTTCAAAAAATACATTTACACAAATTAAGTGAGTAAAAATAATAACCAAAGTCTTCGGAGCTACGACCTTCCACAAGGCGTATTAATGCGCTAATCACTGTTCTACGCAATCCCATTGTAAAATTTCGTTGTATTTATGACCCTGACTACAGCATTCAAAAATTAGGTTCAAATGGCTCTGAGCACTATGGGACTCAACTTCTGAGGTCATTAGTACCCTATAACTTAGAACTAGTTAAACCTAACTAACCTAAGTACGTCACACACATCCATGCCCGAGGGAGGATTCGAATCTGCGACCGTAGCGATCTCGCGGTTCCAGACTGCAGCGCCTAGAACCTCACGGCCATTTCGGCCGGCCAAAAATTAGGTTTTATTTAATGTCGTGCAAAGTGTATCTAATATAAGCCTATCTCTGTGATTTTAACTGTGCGTGTGACTCTGAATAGTGTCTTGTGCGGAAGAGTTTATTAGATTTTGTTTACTTACTGATGTATGAAACGTGTGTAGTTCGTTAGCATCGCGCGCGCGCGCGTGTGTGTGTGTGTGTGTATGTGCGTGTGTGTGAGTGAGTGTTGTTTATGGTGTAATTATCAAGTGTGTTTAAATATGAAGTAAAAGAGCCAGATCCAGGATTCAAGATCCTAGCACATTAAGAAAGAAAGTCGGACAAGTGGACAAGGAATTTGAAGTGACTTGACTAATTGTTGCGGCAGTTTGGCAACGGCGAACGCTTCTGTCGTGTTGTTGAGCGCTCTGATTGGAGGAAAGCAGCTACAAAGGTGAAGTGTCAACTATCAAGTAATTTTAGTCGGACCATAGTGTGCCCGCAAATAGCGTCACGTCCCTCTTATCAGTTCTTAATGCACAGTGACGGTGTAAAGATGCCTGGAAAACAGTGCATCCCACAAATTATGGGTGCCTGACGGGAGATTTCGCCTGGTTTCATGCAACCCCACATAACGTAACTGTCACACATTTCTTTCTTCGCTACAGCTCTCGTCCGCACACGGCAGGGGCAATTACGACGCCCCTGAAATGTTTTCACCGTCTTTACATAGTCGCCACTACGACTCAGACATTTGTCGTAGCATTGTACGAACTTTCCAATAACCTCTTCACAGAAGGCAGCAGCCTGTGCTTTCTGCCATTTTTCTGCGATGATGTGCAGTTTATTGTCTGCTTCAAAATGTTATTTCCATAGCCAGGGGTTCATTTTAGCAGAGATGATAATGAGAGGAAGCCAAGTCCGGGCTGTATGGTGGGTGATCAAACCCACCACACAGCCTCTTTTGTTTCTTCCGAAAGAGGGGCTTGCTTTACTACACTTGGTTAAGCCAGTTAACAGTCGAAGACTGACAGGGGATCGTATTAAACAAAGAAAAAAATGGTTCAAATGGCTCTGGGCACTATGGGACTCAATTGCTGAGGTCACCAGTCCCCTAGAACTTAGAACTAGTTAAACCTAACTAATCTAATTCTTGGTGCAAATGGTTCAAATGGCTCTGAGTACTACGAGACTTAACATCTGAGGTCATCAGTCCCCTAGAACTCAGAACTACTTATAACTAACCTAAGGACATCACAAACACCATGCCCGAGGCAGGATTCGAACCTGCGACCGTAGCGGTCTTGCGGTTCCAGACTGCAGCGCCTATTTAAACAAAGAGTTCTGTTAATGTCTATCATCGATTTAGTTTCGTTAATTAGGTTTTTGTACAAAAATTATTTTATCGTAGACTGTGTGTCTTTTATTTGGGTAACTTCGAGTAACGATTTTCTTTTTAATTCGTGTAAATATTGAAAATGTCCTTCGGTGTATTGAAATATCGATATTTTTGTCTCGTTAATACCGACATTTTTATAAATATCGATACAGTATATACCGATGTTTTAAAGACTTGCCCATTTCTAATGGCAGAGTGCATTTCGCGCTCGAAAGTGAAATTCCACCCGCTGTGACGTCACAAGCCCCTAGTCCACGAGCGTTTTCGCGTCCCGTAGAGCAACACCGATTCAAAGGAAGGCCTCGGCGCTTGTTCGTGACGTCACGTCAGCTGGGCAAGGCGAACGCCAGGTCTGTTGCAGGCATAATCATAATGGTGGTGTCTCCCTCCCTGACACAGGCAAATGTGAAACTATCGGCGGTAGTTGACCAACACACATTGTTCTGAGAGATTTCTGCAATCAAGTAATTGTGCAATTCATTACACTTCTTAACAAATAGTGTACTCCTTAACTTAAATTTCCACCTGTTTTAAGGATTGACATACAAAAACAACTTCATGGTCCAGCAGCAACAGAATTCGTGCTTCTTTACCTTATTTGTAAATCTGAGGAAGTTACGTTTGTACTGGGTAGCTTTTACAAGAAACTGTGAACATATTAGTGCTCTTCTTTAGGTATCTTGCTTGACTATGGGGCGAGGAGGACTGAATGTTAATGAAATATCTTGCGATTGCACACGTTGGGGGAGGGGGGTGGGGGACAGAAGAAGAGGCAAAAGGAAGATACTTGTTTTATCAAATAAAATTTTTTTGTCTTATAAAGTTCCTCCTTTCAGGTGCAAGAGGGGAAGATTTATCTTTTCTAATGTGCATGTTTAAAAAAGTTTAAGCTCAGTAGTATTTTCGATGTATGAAGCTATTTTGTTTCCTGTTTAAAATTCGTTTCGTTGAAAACGACTGTAACCTAATGACTGGCAACAGTTGGATATTTACACATGTAAATTAGTTCACATTTACAGTGAGGATGTCAAACGAAAATAAATAAATAAATACAAGAAACGAGTTCATTGTAAGGGGGTTGGGGTAAGTTTCGATAGCAAAATGAATCAAGTAAATAAAGTTACTTGAATGTAAAATTTACGAAGCTTGCAACGAGGCAAAGCATCTCCTCATATTGATCTACGTTTGTTTCGACAGGATTCAGTAATACAGAACTATGATCTTCATTTGTAGCTTTACGATAGTAAGAAAATCTTTCACCTAAATAAAACTGCAGAATCCAAAACAATACCAAACATTTTCTCCAAAAATAAGAGATTTATAGTGATAAGCACGCCCAGGCGTTTTTGCCTGCAACAGACCTGGCGTTCGCCGTGCCTAGCTGGCGTACGTCACCAACAAGCGCCGAGGCCTTCCTTTGAGTCGCTGTTGCGTGGAGGAGGGTTTTCCTCGTCGAGTCTGCGGAGAACTTCCTCATTCATCTTATGCACGACCCTGTTTTGCGGCATTCGCTGTAAGGGTACAAATGTTTCGGCAGAGCTGCGGCGTACGTTGATAGTGGAGAAACCAGGTGAGCTACAGGGCTCGGGTGAGGGCAGAGGGCAGGGGGAAGGCGCCCCAGCAGTTCGCGTCGCGCACCTGCCAGCTGCCTCCTCCTATCTCTGCGTCTGTTCGCACGCCTCACGCAACTGGCGCTGCCGTCGCCACGGCCGCCGGTAAGTCCCCTGCAGCATGACACGTGGCGGCAGCCAGGCCGGTGGGTCGCGATTTATGTCGCAGTAGCCGGTTCCTGCCGCTCCCCTCGCTGCAGTCGGACAGAGAGCCAGCTATCAGCCGAAGGTTGCAACCGGTGTTGTTATTTATGTCATTAGCGCCCGTTTTCGAAACACTGACGTTCATCATCACGCACCAAAAAGGTACACAAAACATTTAGCTACTAACAAAAATCCCGCTAGTTAAATTAACGCAGAGTCTGTATCTCCGCAGTTGTTGGGTTTCGCTGGAGTTTCAGACAGTCTACATCAGTCTAGTCGTGGGGAAGTCACATGCCAGACTGTAAGGTGTCAGCTACGATAAGGGACGGACACCCACGGTGCCAGCTAACCGCTAGGACCACCCCAGTCGCAAGTTTTAGCGTGAGACTTTTTCGCGTCTCTGTTACGTCAGGACCACCCCCCAGCCCATGTTAAAAGCTAGAGCCTTCCAGAAGAACAGTATAGATCTTACGATAACACAAAAAGGGCTACCCCAGCTGCAAGTTTTAGTGTGAGACTTTTTCGCGTCTCTGTTACGTTGCAAACTTTAAAAACATTGCCCCACCACGAAAAGTATAACGTTTCTCATTGGATAGACAGAATTTTTGTAGGCGGAGCTTAAGGTTAACATTGAGACCCTGATTGGTCAGATGAAAACACAGTCAGATTGTTTTTTTTTAAACCAACTTCGGTAAATTGTAGTAAGGAGAAGTTAGGAGAGAGTTGCTTCCGAGACGGTGAGGTGAGCGGAGCTGTGCTGTCCGCCGCCCCCTGACGAACACCAACAAGGTAATGAACACACGCGATGCCGCATAACAGCGCATAAAGCTTCACTCAGAACTGCAGAAGTATCATCTGTTACACCCCCTTTTTGCTTAATACTAGTGTCGATCGTCAATTAAAGCTCATGGTGTTCACATTTGCCACTTGAAGTAAAAATCTGAAACACGATGATTTTTCTGTTACATAGTTATTGAGAAGCCACATCAGCCACTGTATTTTATGACAAGTTAGATAAGTAATTAAAGATAATTGAGGGTCACTGTAGACCATTTTGATAGTTTTCTCTCTTGTGAAACTTAATTTAAACCTAGATTATAGATGTGATATGGCAAAGGCCATCCTTCGATCCATTGTAGAACGTGGAAACCCATTCAGGGAATATTCGTTCACATTTTTGTTGAACGCAGTTGGTTTTTACCATCCTGTATTAAAACATTTCCTTTTATCAATAGTGCAATTTATAAACAATGTTTTGTGAGTAGAATAAAATTTCCAATGGTAAACTTAACTGCTTTTTCGACGTTATTTTACCAGCCAACTAAAAATAGGAAAGCCTTGAACCCCTTCCACTAAATTTAGTTGGTATTAAGATTCTTTTACAGGGTGTGCAGTGGAGCTGACGCTGAAATCATTAGTATTTGGTTATGTCATCGCTAGTCTCACTGAACTCTTCTGAATTCTACATGTCATGTGTGGTCTGGCGTCTCCTTACCAGCAACAGGTCCCAGGTTCAAACTAGTCAATTCCCTAAAAAACACGCTCAAAAAAATGGTTCAAATGGCTCTGAGCACTATGGGACTCAACTGCTGTGGTCATAAGTCCCCTAGAACTTAGAACTACTTAAACCTAACTAACCTAAGGACAGCACACAACACCCAGCCATCACGAGGCAGAGAAAATCCCTGACCCCGCCGGGAATCGAACCCGGGAACCCGGGCGTGGGAAGCGAGAACGCTACCGCACGACCACGAGTTGCGGGCAAACACGCTCAGAGCGTCGTTGCGCGAAAGTGGTAGGGAGACACGATATAGAACAAACAGATACCACGCAGAATAGACACGATATAGAACAAACAGACACCACGCAGAATGTTAGAAGACTAAGACTCATCAGTGAATCATGAGATTCCAGACTCGCTACGGCATTTCTTAGCCAGCACTTGTACAGTGTATTAATAAATTGCTGAGCCAGTCACACTGCTCTAGTTGCGACTTGCTTTTCTAGTGGCTTCCAGCGGCGATAAAACTTTGATTTTCAGTACTTCGTATAATCACTGGTCGACTTCAGAACTTTTAAACACTCTCTTAATATATTCATTAAGACGTATAATCTTCCATAAAAATTCAACTCATTTAGGGAACTATTGATGTTACAAACTGCGTAGTTTATGTAGCGTAGTTCACAACGGTGCGAATCTGTTCACCCATTAATTGACGATGAGACCACTTAGCGACTGCTAACAAACTTTACTCATAATTCCAACCCTTTTAGAAACTTTTTCTCCCCGACAGCCCCTAAAAAATAGTGAAAGGGAAGTAAGTTTATCGCTTACTACATGTTCGTTATTTATACAGTAAAACTTCAGCATGAGGCAAAACGTTGTTTTACTTCGTCTCTAGAAGCTCTATTTGCGGCATATTTTACAACAGTGTCTAAATAGAGTACTGAATATACCTACAAAATTATAGCTTTGTACGACACACTATTCAGGAGATGTGACATAAAAAGCACTGAGATGCGAGAAAAACTACGTTTCTTTATCATGGAGCGCCAAGTACCAGACTGCACTCCAGTGTGATTATAAGGCCACTTAGTGACTTCAAACGAAGTTTAGCCATACTGTCGAATATTTTCCAAGCTTTACGGCAACTACTAAAAGCAAATAGAAGTCTTACTTCTCGGGATCGTCGACTTCAGAAGGAAAGGAGACGTGGTTTAGAAAGACTGATTATGACTTTTTCGTCAACGTAAGAGCGAATAATCCGAAACTAATAAAACAAACATAATTAGGTTTTTTACTTATTCAACCATTAGCTTTTACAAGCCATGAAATATGTGTGATATGTGAGATTTATGAAGCTCTTATACACACGGGAATTCGATTCCCTAAAAGAACCGTCGGTAGGGGGTTACTGGTTGTCACAAAAATGCTAAACAGTCTACACTGCTACAGGAGGTTGCTGAGAGCGTACGTTCCAAGGAAGATCGAGAGTCGATCACATGAATCTAGAGAATGGTCCTGCGGGTAGCCCGTCGCATGCCTGTATCCTGTAATGTCGACGGTTACGGTCGTGGGGGTCCTGGATTCGATAGATAAAGACTGTCAATTATTTTTCTCTGGTGAGAAGAGCTGTAATGAGTTTTTCCCCTCAGACCAAGCGAGAAGCTGCTATAGAAAATAAGGAGCAAAACTGACACTTAAGCCAACAGACTCGCGTTCAGTAGAAAGACGTGATTCCTCATTGGAAGCAAATGCCATTTATTGACCGTCGTGCTAGGTAACTGAGAAATTTTGAGATTCGTAGACTTAACAGCGATTGTTCTTCCAGGACATAATCTGCTAAAACTGTTGAAATTGGTCTAAGAGTGTAATATGAGGGCATGCCTCTGATTTTTTAGATTTTGTTCTCAATATCGGTCGAGATATTACATGACATGGATATTACTCGGTCGACTTCCGCACTTCGCTGACGCAAGTGGCAACTCTCATCCGCTAGAGGGCTCTGGATTGTAGTCTGTAACTACACATCAGAAAACCTTGAAACTTTGACCGCACTCACCACGTCATCAGCCAAAATAGAGCGCAGATCCCAATGAAATTCGTTTCCACCCTCTCATCGCGTTAGAGATCACACTCACAAGGAAAACACAGCAAGTGCCATCACCCGATTTACCAGGAACTTCGCTCAATGGAATGGACTTCAGAATAACAGAACCCGTGTCTCGGTTTATCAATAGACACTTGCCCGCTTCTGAAAAAAGTGGTCAAAGTTTTAGAGATATTTTCGAAGTACTATATGTGCCTTTAACGCACGATATCCTCAGCCGTCGTAGTGGATCAGTACTTAGCGTCGCGATTTCGTAATTTTGCGCCCCATGTTCGAAACCCAATCATTGTTTTTATTTTATTTTATTTTAGTCTTCATGTTTTCATTTAGATACCCATGTCCACAGAAAATTCCTACACGAATGTTTCTTATCAAATTGGGAGATACAAGGGTGTAAAACAACTGGATTTCACAACAAGAGTCACACATTTATCATATAATACGAGTATGTATATTATGTTCAGGAGCTCAATCTTTTTAAATTGTCATTTTCTGGTATTTAATTCTCATATCAATTCTTATATTAATTTTCAAATGTTATTCACATGTTCATTCTTCAAGCAGATTTGGTCCAGTCCTTTGGATGATACCGATCGTAGAAACATTCCAAACACAGATATTCCGAACATCACGAGCATCGCACGAAAGCCGTTTGAACAGTGACATTTCTTCGAATGAATTTCACTCGGTAAAGAAACGTCATTAACATTGGTGAAGATTTCGTGCGTTGGTAACAATTTCGCGGCAAACCATGCATAACGGATCACTTTTACGAAAAGTGGCGCTGACAGTTGATCGTGAATCAAATTACAGTATGGGAAATTCACCGAAAACAATTTCAAATAATTATCCCATTTTTTTTTAATTTCATTCATCTGCCATAGAATTAGTAGACGAATAAGTAGTTTTATCAACATACACTGCAAAACATTCGTGTAGTAATCGTGTACAAACATAGATTTATCAACGAAAAACAAAAATAAAAGCAGTATCCGGATTTCGAACACAGGGCGCAAAATTAAGAAACCGTGACGCTAGCCACTGAGCCATCATTTAGTCTGGTGAGATCGTGCGGTAAAAAGACACTTACAGACCTCGAAAACACATCGTAACCTTTGGCCGTCGTATTTTCAGGAGTGGTCGAGTATCTACGGATAAGCCGAGACGTCTCGTTTGTTTATTTTGAAACCTCTTCCACTAAGCGGAGTTTCTGGGAAATCAGGTTATGGCACTTGTCGTGTTCTTCTCGATAGGTAAAATATAACGCACAGTGATTTGCACGACACAGACACCACAGAAGGGGGGGGGGGGGGGGAATGGTGGTCCCTCGCCGGAGCCATGCGTAAAAGAATAGTACCAGATTCAGAGGCCTGATCGAGCGGTATGAGGAACGGCATGACGGGATACTTGACTTCGGCTCGCAAGTGTACACGCACCTTCAGACGCGAAACTTCCTGGCAGATTAAAACTGTGTGCCGGACTGAGATTCGAGCTCGGAACCTTTGACTTTCGCGGACAAGTGCTCTACCATCTGAGCTACCCAAGCACGACTCACGCCCCGTCCTCACAGCTTTAGTTCAGCCAGTACCTCGTCTCCTACCTTCCAAACAAGCTCAGATGGTAGAGTACTTGCCCGCGAAAGGCAAAGGTGCCGAGTTCGAGTCTCGGTCCGGCACACAGTTTTAATCGGCCAGGAAGTTTCATATCAGCGCACAGTCCGCTGCAGAGTGAAAATCTCTACCTTTAGACGTGTTTGCCGTACCTGGTCAAGAAATCTGACGGATAAACAGACGAGAAAACGAGCAGAAAAACTGCGTTGCCAATCTGTCTGAACGCCCAAAAGGGCGAATTCTATGTTAAAGATTCTCGTCTGCGGACAAGTGCAATTTGAAGCGCTACGAGGAGCAAGGTGACTGGCGTTCGCGGCGCAGGTGCGTCGCCTCCCGGCGCCCTGGGTGCAGGTGATGGGGTTTAACGTCCGGCAGGTATTCACTGCCGGCGACAGCATTGTGCAGGGTGCTGCGGAACGAATCTCCAGAACAATGAGACACCTCCGGCTCTTCACGGTGGCCGGCGCCCAATAGGGAGCCCCGCCCGCAGCTGCCGAAGCCGATGGACTACATCCGCAGGGCTCCGTGCTGGGCCCAGTTTTGTCACGGGCGGCAGTCGTCGGGCACCCCTGCGTCTCATCGCCTGACCCGCGAGGGATATATGGATCGCGGAGCTGATGGTTGCCGCGGAGAAGGGCCCAGCATGGCGCCTGCAGACACCGCACCTGCCAGCCCCGGGGCTCCGTAGGCACCGGCAGGTGCTGTCGGGTGGCGACGTGAGAGAACGGGCGGCCGCAGACGTTAGCTCTCTGACGCAGGTGCAGCGTCACTTCTACAAGTGCATGCCTGCTTAAACTGCGGCCATCTCTTTCGCTACCTTATTCCGACTTACCGGTGCAGTAATATATATTATGAGGGCCTTAGCTAATGCTTTACTTTACATGCCGATTGTCTTTCTGGAATTACCCGATTCGTTGTTGTCATTGTTGTTCGACTTATTACCATTGTTTGTCTATCAGTCTCCATTTTGATCACTGTTTTACTGCTGCAAGGACTTTACTCAATACCACGGTTATTGTGAACATAATGTCTGTTTCCTTACTCATGATGATTATCTCTTTCTAGTATGAATATACCGGGTGATCAAAAAGTCTGTATAAATTTGAAAACTTAATAACCACGTAATAATGTAGATAGAGAGGTAAAAATTGACACACATGCTTAAAATGACATGGGGTTTTATTAGAACAAAAAAAAGCGAAGTTCACAAAATGTCCGACAGATGGCGCTCGACAGCAACTGCTACCGTGACGAGTGAGAGGTACGCCGATATGTTACAGAATCGCATCACCCCAGCCTGGCTGATAAACACCCGCTGGAACGTACGATGTTTATGCAGGATGGCGCTCCACCCCATATTGCTACACTTGTGAAAGATCTCTTGCGCGCGTCGTTTGGTGATGATCGTGTGCTCAGCCGCCATTTTCGTCATGCTATGCCTCCCAGGTCGCCAGACCTCAGTCCGTGCGATTATTGGCTTTGGGGTTACCTGAAGTCGCAAGTGCATCGTGATCGACCGACATCTCTAGGGATGCTGAAAGACAATATCCGACACCAATGCCTCACCATAACTCCGGACATGCTTTACTGTGCTGTTCACAACATTATTCCTCGGCTACAGCTATTGTTGAGGAACGATGGTGGACATCTTGAGCATTTCCTGTAAAGAACATCATCTTTGCTTTGTCTTACTTCGTTGTGCTAATTATTGCTATTCTGATCAGATGAAGCGCCATCTGTCGGACATTTTTTGAACTTTTGTATTTTTTGGTTCTAATAAAACCCCATGTCATTCCAAGCATGTGTGTCAATTTGTACCTCTCTATCTACGTTATTCCGTGATTTATTCAGTTTTCAAATTTATACTGACTTTTTGATCACCCGGTAATTGTTCTGTATGTAACAAGTAAGCTAATCATCGACAAGATGTTTGGATGTTCCAGCAACTACTTACTTCACTAAATGATGTGCTAGTGCATCGTTTCATTCCGGCCTGTAAAATTTCACCTATGCAGTTACGGAAGGCCTACAGTTTAATGTAAAATTCCAGCCAAGGTAAAATGCAGCAGTTTTAGCAAACGCAAACCATTACTCCATCTGAAAGGTGAGTATAAGAAATGTCGTGTGAACAGGGTTTCCCGTCGGGTAGACAACACAACACCCTGTCAGTAAGCGGCGAAAATCTCCGACCCAGCAGGGAATCGAACCCGGGCCCTTAGGATTGACAGTTTGTCGTGCTGACCTCTCAGCTGCCGGCGGCGGACTTGAAAGGTGAGTGATATGTGTAACCATTCCTGGAACCAGTGGTCGGTCATGCTCTGAAAATATAGATTTAACACCGTGCCATCCGCCTCATCACTATCATGCGGTTAAGACGTATAATTTATGTCGGAGTATTAATTCATCGTGATTAACTGAAAATTCCTTAAAAATAATAAAAATGAAAAAAATTTAAACGACCGCATCGAGTATCAGGGTAGAGTGGTTAACATTCTGGCACAGTACTCCAGTTGTGACGATCGAATACTCGTTCAAAAATCTAAAATAATAACTATAGGCAAATGCTACCATTTTTCTCCGTTCTTGGTAAGTTGAATTACTGCATCTGATGACCTCGAAGACTATAGGAAATGCAATTCCAAAGGCATCTCAATGCTATAACTTTTTGTTAAAAGCAACGATCTGTAACACACCGCGAGACATTCTTCGATTGAGTAACAACATATCAAGAAAGAATTTTTCCCTCTTGCTGTCATTCTAGGGTTGTGTGGACAAGGCAACCCCGTTCTTTTTTCCCAAATACCTACGCGAAGTATTGAAATGACCTCCAACTAGAAGTCAGGCATTGGCAATTTTCAGTAGCGGACTGCACCAAGGATAAGACTGAAGGTGCCTGCTTAATAGAGAGCTACTGTACTATGCTCCAAAGGCGATGCAAGTAGGCCTTACAGGCAGCGGACAAGGCGGATGATTAGTGTGTGCCAGCGCTATAAGCGTCCCTTGCCGTGTTAGGTCGTGGAGAAGACTTGCTGTCGCCGACATGGCCCTTAGAGAGCGGGGGCGCACGTGAATAGCGAATATCTGAGGCAGCTGCCGTCCGCGAGTGGAATAAACATGAGTGGGCGGCGTGGGGCAGACACCCCAACACTTTTCACCGCTTGTCTCAGACACCTGCTGGTGGCGGTCGGTCACAACGGCAGCTCTTCTGGGCAACGGTCCTGAGAGCACCCAAGACACTAGCGGTGTTAGGAGCCTGGCTAGGTTTCCACAATCATTGCGAGTAGTGAAAGATGAGGTAAGCCACGAACAAATTCTAGGTCCGATGAGGGACGTTGTATCACACTTATTCACCGAGCCATCAAGTCAGCCCCGTGTAACATTAACATAATTCAAAGATTAAATAGACCCATATTAAAATTTTTGAGAAAACAGTGGTCTTTTAATCTGTATGAAACCAGTGGAAAAACAGTCTTGATCGCGATGGTTATTTTATTAAAATCATCGGTTTCGGCCTAGCCTTAGACCGAAACCGGTCATGTTAATAAAATAACCATCGCGATCAAGACTGTTTTTTCACTGGTTGCAGTCCCATTTTAGATTACATATGGTAAACAAATACTGAGTCGTAGAAGAATACATAAGGTGTAACAGAACGTCGTATTAAATCAGGGAAGGCTAGGACATACCACCTGCACTAGTAGATTCTCTTGTAATGTGAGAGATTACTACCATTTTACGTTTATATCTGTATGGTGCCCTACTGAACGTCGACACGCAAATACCAAACAATCAGCTACTCTAAACGTCTACAGCAATAAAATTTGCAGCCAGCCCACCCACTTCACAGAAAACGATGTCTATCAGTTGACTAGGAAGAGACATCGCATTTCATCCAACACTTCGTTGGATAAAACACGTATCAACATACCACAATCTGGGATCGCTGATATCCTTGCGAAAGAAGCTATTTACAATAGCAAATAGGAAAATCTAGTACAATCCTTCATCCAGAAGATAGAGCATCTTGTCAGAAGAGAGTGGGAAAAAATGGAAAAGGGGAAAACACTACGTTATTATAACACCAACAGTTCCAACAAGGTATTTCAGCGCTGGGTCAGTATACCAGTACATTTAAAAGAGTGTATGTTATGTACAAGTATGGCAAACAAGTGATTACAAGATATAAAGAATAAAGGTAAGTGCACATAACGGCAAGTTAAACGTAGATATACGATTGGGAAAACGTGGTTTATGTAGTTATTCTGCACAGGCAGCTACAGCATTCAAATTGCAGGCGTTGTAAACTAAGAAATATATATGTATATCTATTTACACTAATACAAAAACTATAAAACCATGTCTGTCTGCCGGAAGACACCAATCTTCCATAATACTAGATGAATTTTTATTTGATATTCAGAGGGAACTTCGGCTTAGCATCAATAATGGCTTTATTTCATTAAAATCGAATCATGGAGGAAAAGATATCGTGATTTAAAGTTTTGTCTGAAAACCGTCGTGTCTGTCTATTTGAGCATGTTTTTTCTTGAAAACTAGTAGACTAATTTTCCTGGGATGTACACAGATAACTTGAGTGTAGCTTAGGGCAACGTATAGGCTTTTTTCATCAAAATCGGATGACGAAGAAAAAGATATCATAATTAAAAGTTTTAGGTGTCTGCTCAGCTTCGTATTCCGAATGTGACGGCGTAGTACACAAAGGAACCAATAGACCGCGCTGTTAGTTTCGTAGCACGCCAAAAAACCAACAGATGGCGCTGTTAATTTTTTTTAACTCCGTGTTGGAAGTGTTTTTGGAAGTTTACGTCACTGACAGAATTAAGCGCCGCAAGCTTTCTTTACGAATACAGACAGACATTAAATTTACTTGCCTAGGGTATGTGGATTTACTGATTTCGCTTCGTGTATCAAAAACTTAACGAAATTGTTTTGCTTCTTTCGATAGGTTTCATTCATATTTGGCTTCCTGACGAGGAAATTTAAACTTAGGTCAACAATATTATAAGGATTCCGTTTCTATCAATTTAGGTTTAGACTAATAAAAGGCGACGATATACAAAGGTCCTTTTTAATTTCCATTGCGAAGCACGGGCGTATAGCTAGTGATGAATATATAAATATAGTAATAAATAAGTATAATGTGCAAACTGAACAAGGGTGAAATACCGAAATTCTTGTTGGAATAAATCAAGTTATTCAAAAATTGGAAGCGAGGTGTAGCAAAGCTAATGCAGTGAGCGCACAGCTCCGATCTACTCTCTTCTGCAAGAAGGAAGTCAGTACCAAGACTAAGTTATGGGAGTGAAAGCTGGGTGGATTCAGGTTACCTTATCAATAAGGTTGAGGTTACGGATATGAAAGTAGCTAGGATGATTGCAGGTACTAATAGATGGGAACAATGGCAGGAGGGTGTCCACAATGAGGAAATCAAAGAAAAACTGGGGATGAACTCTATAGATGTAGCAGTCAGGGCAAACAGGCTTAGATGGTGGGGTCATGTTACATGCATGGGAGAAGCAAGGTTACCCAAGAGCCTCCAGTAGAGGGTAGGAGACCAAGGAGAAGGTACCTGGATTCGGTTAAGAATGATTTTGAAGTAATAGGCTTAACATCAGAAGAGGCACCAATGTTAGCACTGAATAGGGGATTATGGAGGAATTTTATAAGGAGGACTATGCTCCAGACTGAACGCTGAAAGGCAGTTTTAAATGATGATAATGATGATTCAAAAATTGGCTGCTTGCCGGATTTCTTTAATTAATTTAATCCACAGGCACGGAATTCAACTACTAGTACCGTGGAGAAATAAACGTCACTTTACTGACCACGCAGAATATCCTGCGAGGTGCCGGCACTGTGCTCAACGCACCGGCTTTTATTATATCAACCGTTAACCTTGGCCCTAGTCCACAGCGACAATGTACTCTGTCAGCTAATGAGAAAGGGAAGGCGATTGGCGGCCGGCTTCCGACCGGCTCCTGTGTAGTCGGCGCTACAGGTACTAAGCAGTAGCCTAGCGTTTCGCAACACTGCTTCGCTCGCCAAAGAATGCCGCTCGGTGTCGTTATATAAACAGCGTTTCACGGTAGTACCTGCCCCAGGATCAAGGGCGAGGCTGCAATTACTCCAAAGGCTGCCTGCCGCTGGCGGCAGGTGTGTAGTGCACGGGAGGGGAAAGGGGAAAAAACGCCGCTCTGACGTGGGAAAAAAATGCATTAGTTGCCATGGCGACAGCGACGTTGGAGTGTCGTGGCTGGAAAAGTTCACGTGTGATGTTACGCACGTGCACGTCAGAAGGATTTTACGGTACTGCAAGGACACTAATCTTGTAATTTTGTAGTCAACTGAAAGTCCACTGGGAATATTTCGTAAACCCCTTTTATTTTTCTTCCACATGCTGCGTGACTCTGTGGTCACCCCTCATGTTTAAACCTGCTTACTGTAAGATTCTACAACGCTATTATTACTCCTGTTTGGAAAATACATCGTGTTGCTACAAAAAAGTATCGATTTACTGCCTAACTAATAATTAAAGTGAAGGAAAACTACAAAGAACTGAAAAGGTGAAGGATAACTTATAAAAAGAAATAGAGAATCATCTACACTATACCAAATACATAACAGAACAAAACAAAATAAGCGGTGGCCGAGCGGTTCTAGGCGCTTCAAAAAAATGGTTCAAATGGCTCTGAGCACTATGGGACTTAACTTCTGAGGTCATCAGTCCCCTAGAACTTAGAACTACTTAAACCTAACTAACCTAAGGGCATCACACACGTCCATGCCCGAGGCAGGATTCGAACCTGTGACCGTAGCGGTCGCGCAGTTCCAGACTGTAGCGCCTAGAACCGCTCGGCCACTCCGGCCGGCTAAGCGCTTCAGTCCGGAACTACGCGGCTGCTACGGTCGCAGGTTCGAATCCTGCTTCGGGCATGGATGTATGTGATGTCCTTAGGTTAGTTAGGTTTAAGCAGTTATAAGTCTAGGGGACTGATGACCTCGGATGTTAAATCCCATAGTGCTTAGAGCCATTTGCACCTAGCTGAACGGCGCTCTGCCTCATCTGCTATACGGTGTATTCGTACTATGTACCGATGTGTAACACGCCTTGTCAACCTAGGAGACCTTTCTCCATGGTTCGAATGTTTAAGGAAATTGTTGCTGATCCCATAATTGTTCCCTGTGACGAAAGGCGAAGAGTGGCTGACTGGCTAGGGTTGATAACTTTGTCAGCCAATAGGAGCAGATGGTTTCCATAAACTTTTTCTAGACGGTAGACCGCGTATGTAAAACCGCGATGAAGGCACCTACCCAAAGTGGTCGGAAAGCTTTTTCATCAGTTTACAGTATTACGCATTCTAACCTACATTATTAATTTTCTGGGAACTGATTCCATGTGTGACATCCTACGAACATACGAGAGCAGATGCATTTGGATCTTATGGTTCCTCTGCGGCTGTTTTTTTGTTCAGCACTGAGCGGACGTGCGACGTTCTGTTCGGTGACGCGTGTATGCTGTGTTACGACTCGCGGTAGTCGACAGGGACAGTTTCACCCGTGCACTGTTGCCCTGGAAGATGACATTTAGGGGACTGATGACCTCGGATGTTAAGTCCAATAGCACTTAGAGCCATTTGAACCATTTGAACCAAAACAAAATAATCAATCAGTTGTATACTGAAAGCCAAAAAATTATTACTGCCCACCGCGACGTTGGATGCGTTGCGGGCAGGTTACAGAGATATGTAAGCTTAACAGACACGGACGGGGTATCACCCTACCAAAGATATGGGCTGCAAATGGAGAAATCCATTGAGACAAGCGACTTTAACAAAGGGCAGATTATTATTACGTAAAGCCTGTGAACGAGTATCTCGAAAACGGCGAATATGGTCGAATATTCACGTGCTACTGTCGTGAGCGACTAATGACAGAGATAGAAGGACGGTGAAACTACCACTAGGCGGTAATTGGTTGGGCTTCGAGAACTCTTCTCAGGGCGTGGGATTCGGAGACTTCCCTGTCCTGTAAAGTGGGACAGATGGTGATCTGTGGTATCTCTGCCGAAAGAGCACAATACTGGTGAATGCACAAGTGTTTCGGAGCACACCGTTCATCGCACATTGCTGAACATGAAGCTCCGTTGCAGCCAAGTGTTCACATGTTGACCCAACGACATCGTCAGTTAACGATTGCAATGGGCACGGGACCATCGGGATTCGACTGTCAATTAATGGAAACGTGCCGACTCTTTTAGTGAATCACGTTTTTCCCACACCGTGTCGATGGTCGTCTCCACAAACGCCGTCATCGAGGTGAACGTTGGCTCGAAACGTGCAGCGCGCCACGGACGCAGGCTAGTGGCAGCAGTATTATGCTATGGGGGACATTCTCCTGCTCTTGCACGGGACCTACGGTAGTAACCAAAGACACGCTGACAGCTACAAACCATTTGCATCCCTTCCTGCTTGATGTCTTCCCCGACGGCGATGCTATCTTTCAGCAGTATAAATGACGGTGTCTCGGAGCCAAAACCATGCTACAATGGTTTGAGGAGCATTATAGTGAACTCACGTTGATGCCTCGATGACCACATTCGCCTAATGTGGATCCTATAGAACCCATCTGAGTCGCTATCGGGCGCCATCACCGCGTTCGTAAATCAGGGGCCCGTCATTTACGCGAATTACATGACCTGTGCGTAGACGTCAAATGCCGCGTCTCCACAAGTCTACCAAGAAACTCTCTGATCCCTGATACGCAGAATGATGTGATGTATTTCGTTCCAAAGACGGACAGATAAGCTATTAAGCAGGTGGTCATAATGTTTTTGGCTCATCAGTGTACTGAAATTTCCTGGCGGATTAAAACTGTGTGTTGCGGACCGAGACTCGAACTCGGGACCTTTGCCTTTCGCGGGTAAGTACTCTACCAACTGAGCTACCCAAGCACGACTCACGCCCCCTCCTCACAGCTTTAATTCCGCCAGTACCTTGTCTCCTACCTTCCAAACTTCACAGAAGCTCTCCTGCGAACCCTGCAGAACTAGCACTCCTGTGAAGTTTGGAAGGTAGGAGACGAGGTACTGGCGGAATTAAAGCTGTGAGGACGGGGCGTGAGTCGTGCTTGGCTAGCTGAGTTGGTAGAGCACTTGCCCGCGAAAGGCAGAGGCCCCGAGTTCGAGTCTCGGTCCGGCACACAGTTTTAATCTGCCAGGAAGTTTCATATCAGCGCACACTCCGCTGCAGAGTGAAAATCTCATTCTGGAATCGTCAGTGTACTGTTATAAAGAATATGCAGTTGGGCATTTTGCCGCCCGGTATGCTCGAATGCACATTGTAGGCTTTCATGGTGCATGAATTCCATGCTAGGTCTGCCAGCTGTGTGAGCTATTCAGGCAGCAGCTTCTGATATTAGCACCTAATGAGTAGCTAACTTAATTGAAGACTGTGAAGAAAAACAAAGTTGTAAATATGTGGAAGTAGAATTCAGCTTCTTCAAAGTATAATTATGTTCATAGCTGTTGTTAACTCACTTGACTTGCCGCTTCCCCTTCCGTTTTTTTCTTACCTTTATTATATTGCTGGTTCACTCATGTTCTGTAGTAAATAGTTTTCTAAAGCTCCACAAAAAAAAAAGATTCAAACGACACCCCAGCCAGCGTAATAAAGTAAAGTTGCTTTGAGATACAAAGAGATTTCGTTTTTCCCATTCGTTACGACAGAAATTTGCGCTAAAAATGTTGCTGCCTGTTTCCAAAACCGATTGCAGTTGCTGTGCGTAGAGGTGGGTACTTGTCCACATCACCCTTGTCCGTCCCGTTCGTGAACGTCGCACGGGAGTGATGGCGGTCAGTAAACATCTTAATTACCACCGGTTTCAAGGATTTTCTTGATGTGATCATTTTTGCGACTCGTATTTCGGGTGAAGTTATATATTGTCCTACTCCTCCCTGAGCGTCGTTTCTCGGGATTTCAGCACCGAAATTCTCTATGAGGCAAAACGCCTCTCTTGTAACGTCTATCATCGGAGATCGTTGAACATGTCCGCAACGTTTTTGCGCAGACTGAACAATTCAGTGACGAAACGTACGTCTCTCTCCTCTCTCTCTCTCTAACTCTCTCTATCTATCTAGCTATCTCTCTCTCTCTCCTACTGATAATAAAGTATCAGTCGAACGAGTGATTTGTAAGCCACATTTTCATGAATGAATTACATTACCTTAAGATTCTTCCAATTATTCCCAGCCTGGCATCCGCTGGCCTCACGGTCTGTTTTCCACCATCATTCCACTTTACGTCGTTCCGGATGGCTGCTCCTACGTACTTTGCGGTATTTATTGTTTCCAGTGGTTTGTCACCAATAACGTGATTGTGCAGTTGTAGATTTCTCCACTTGTGATCATCTTTAATGATGGACGTCTCTGTGTTGATCGGATTTGCCTGCTCTACAACTTTTGCTACCACGTGCATGGAAACAGGTTGTTGCATCATACAAACGACGCGTTTCTTAGTTCGTGACATTCAACTGGCCGAGTTGTTCCGTAATATGTTTTCTACGTAACTTTTGACTCACTCGTTTCTGAACCATGATTTCTCATCTGTGAATTACGCACCGTGCGTCCAAAAATTCCGAGACTGATTTTATACCAGTGTAGAAGCACCAACAGTGCAGTAATGACAGTAGCTGCTTGCGCTTGTGCATTCGGCCAGACAGCTGCGAATAGGCAATGTGGATGTGCAGGCGTAGTGTGCTAACGTTGTTGGGTCACAAATCGCGATGGAGCAACATCCCTGCATGAAGGTTTTAAGACATTTTCCACAATGTTTCGAAGAAGAGAATAGTGTGGACAAAGTTTGTTAGCAACGCAATGACTCCCGAACAAAGGAGACGAGTATCGACGCTTGCCACGACTTGACTGAAATGCAAAACGCAGACAATTATTATCTGGAAAAAATCATCACGGGTGACGAGACTTAGTGTTACCAATATGAATCTAAAACAAAACAGCCAAGTGTAGAAATTCACATGATGGGTTAACGCTCTGATGACGTAACCGGAGTTGAGCAACATCCCAAAGAAGGATTTTTTCACAGTTTCACGTGTTTGTAAGAACGTTTTTTTTGTGTTGTACTGAAGTGTGGGGGAGACTAGGTAGAACATCTAACGCATTCAAACCACCATCTGCGTACCACCTGCCACAGTAAACTGATAGGATGATTTTAAGAATGGATGTCTCTTGGAGGAGAAAGATATACTACGAGCAAATCAGAAATTTAAATTTCGCTGGATGTGCAGCCTTTCATATGAATCAGATGACTGTCTTATAGGCAACACGGAGGACATACGCACACTGTATTGTGCCTACTCCCTACCACCTCTGAGGGGCACAACAAAAAAAATGGTTCAAATGGCTCTAAGCACTATGGGACTTAACATCTGACGTCATCAGTCCCCTAGAACTACTTAAACCTAACCAGCCTAAGGACATCACACACAGCCACGCCCGAGGCAGGATTCGAATCAGTGACCGCAGCAGCAGCGCGGTTCCAGACTGTAGCGCCTAGAACCGCTCGGCCACAACGTCTGGCTGGGGCACAGCCCATACGAAAGGATGCCTTCTTTCGTTGGGTAGCTTCAAAGAACATTTTACCTCTAAAAATGTAGTTCTCCTCGACGCGATCAATCACTCCTAGGCGTGTGATGCAAAGACATTGAAACACCTTGTATATAAGTCATTTACTAATTTTTCTGTTCAGAGAATACTGTAGAATGAACACTAAATCTCGAAAATGGTAAGAAATTCAAGAACTTACAATCTACATTTAACATTGGATACTTTTCCACAGCCTGCGTGAAGGTCTGCTCTCGTTGACAGCACTGTGGTCTGACAACCCGCAAAAACCATTTCAGCAGGAAAGTTGAGGAAGGCAACATGAAGAGGTTGAGGACCTTCACTTAAAAAAGATCCTCACGCCGCATTTACAGGCTGGTATGGTCTTTGTCTCCAGACCTGTTTTCACAATCTTAGTGCTAATAATAGTGAGTGGTCCCTTCGATTTTATATTGCATAAATTATGAACTTATCAAAGTTTTGTAAGTTTGTTACTATTACAGTTCTTAAACTAATTGTGTGCCACATTTGCTACTCAAATTTTCGGACGAATGCTGTTCCGTCTTCATTTCTCTGAATCGCAAGTTTCTTGGGCACTGCTACCCCAGTGTACTGTTCACTGAGGTAAACAAATTATTATTATTATTACATTATAAAATGTGGTGTTTCAAAAAGAATGACCTGATTTCAAAAACTCCATGTTTATTGATAGAAACATACTACAAACATCTAATGAAATGCAAAATACTCACAAAATCTTTAAGTTTTAGCTATGCTATTATAAATGTTCTATGTGTCCACCAGTAGCATCACGAACAACATCAAGACGATAGCTAAATTCGTCATGAATTTTACACTACGTATCTGTTATTCTGCGCCAACGGCCTTGCCGCAGTGGTAACACCGGTTGCCGTCAGATCACCGAATTTAAGCGCAGTCGGGCTGGACTAGCACTTGGATGGGTGACCACCCGGTCTGCCGATCGCTGTTGACAAGCGGGGTGCACTCAGCCCTTATGAGGCAAACTGAGGTGCTACTTGACTGAGAAGTAGCGGCTCCAGTCTAGTAAAATCACATACGGCCGGGAGAGCGGTGTGCTGACCACATGCCTCTCCATATTCGCCTCCAGTGACGCCTGTAGGCTGAGGATGACACGGTGGCCGGTCGGTACCGTTGGGCTTCCAAGGCCTGTTCGGACGGAGTATCTGTTATTCAGCCCGCATCTCGTGGTCGTGCGGTAGCGTTCTCGCTTCCCACGCCCGGGTTCCCGGGTTCGATTCCCGGCGGGGTCAGGGATTTTCTCTGCCTCGTGATGGCTGGGTGTTGTGTGATGTCCTTAGGTTAGTTAGGTTTAAGTAGTTCTAAGTTCTAGGGGCCTGATGATCATAGATGTTAAGTCCCATAGCGCTCAGCGCCATTTGAACCATCTGTTATTCTGTCCTTGCTATCTTCCACGTCAAGAGATAAAGGGAAGATGAACATACTTTCCTTCACATATCTTTGCATGCAAAAGTCGCATGGGTTCAAATGGCTCTGAGCACTATGGGACTCAACTGCTGTGGTCATCAGTCCCCTAGAACTTAGAACTACTTAAACCTAACTAACCTAAGGACATCACACACATCCATGCCCGAGGCAGGATTCGAACCTGCGACCGTAGCAGTCGCACGGTTCCGGACTGCGCGCCTAGAACCGCGAGACCACCGCGGCCGGCAAAGTCGCATGGGCTCAAGAAAAAGTGTACTGCCTCTTCCTTATTTGGGGAACACCGTAATTGGAGTGAGCTGTCTTCAGATGTTGCAGAACTGCTCTTTTCCACAACTTCAGGAGGAAGCTGACGACTATTTTCTAATAGGATAGGGCCCGCCACACCGGCGCAACAACGTACATCAGTTTCTCAAAGACACTCTGCTTCCACGCTGGATAGGACTCACGGGACCCCGAGATACTGCCCTGCATTATTGGCCATTAACATCGACAGGCAAAACCACATGCGATTTTTTCTTGTATTAGAAGACACCAACCAACACCTCAACCGAACCCTGTATCCGTGGCTCCATGAGACCTGAACTAGATCATTGTTAAAAGCAGTAAATAAGGTCCAAGTACATGAAATGAAGTTGCTAAGAGTGTATAAAATTATATAAACTAAAAAGCTTAGTTACTGGGAAATGAGGGCAACGCGATACTAGGTCTTGTGTAATCGCGAACCGGGAATTTCTGAGCGACGAGAAACTGCACAGGGCACAAAGTAGTGAGTGCCAACGCCTGGCTGCATCCAATGTGAGACCAGAGTGCGCCCCACCTTACGCGCCGCCCGGCAAGTAATTGTTATTGTTATTATTTCGTCGTCTCGGTCGTCGTTTTTCTCGCTACGGCCGGCCGGCGCGCCGTGGGAGCAGGTTTACGCTACCGGTGGGCGAGCCGCGTCCGAACACATAATTATCCGCAGGTAGACAGGCTAATCCAGATCCCGGCGTGCGATACCTCCCGCTGATGAAAATGGAAGAGGTAGGGGCGGCGCGCGCATCATACACCAGCCCCAACATCCATCTCGCAGGAATTCTCGGCGCCAGCGAAGATTGCCACGCTGGTCCCCCAGTCATTAACGGCTCCCGGCGACGTGGCCCAGACGAGGCGCCACCGTACTTACAACGGGGGTAAAGCCGTCGGCACACGGACCGTGCATCCGAACATTGAGCATTGAGCGTGCCGAGTTTCTGACGTCATAGCGTGGAATAGCACTTCGGGAGTCCTTCCGAACGTGCAGAGCAATATCTGGCATGTCAAATATTCTGAGCGTGCGTCTGAGCGTTGACCAATGAGATTGCACAACGCCACCGACGTCACACGCACGCCGTCTCCCTTCAGTACCGAGTTGTGAGACGCCATATTGCCACTCATTTCAAGCCTATATGTATATATGCCGTTTCTGAGCACCAGCAAATTGAGGATCACTGCAAAACCCGTTGTTAGTTGTGTGATTCGTACCAATAAAATAATGAGAAACGTTATATTCGTGGCAAAAGAAGTATTGTAACTTGCGTATTATGAGAGTAGGCTATTTGAAGACAGCGACACACTCAAGATCCACCCAAAGCACATTGTTCTTGGTACAATTTGCTATAATTAAATTTCAATTAGTAACATAATTATCTACAATTAACGTTTTTAGCAAGGGGTAATACAATTTGATTACGTATAAGGTAAGTATTGGTCTCTGTCTACTCATAAATTTTTGTTGGGGCGGTGGTTCGCGTCTAAACCCTTTTTTTTGTGCTAACATTCGCGTTTTTATTAGGTTCTGATACTTTATTATTAGTTTAATATAAATATATGCTATAATATTTGATGTTATGTAAATATAAGTTCACCTTTTATTGAGGGGTGACTTTGTTCGATTGGCTTAATCTACAGGACAGCTTGCGCTACTTGTATAAAGATATTTTGCTCCTTTTTCTTTTGCGCTTCGTAATTCACATGTTGCAAAGATTCTGTTACTGGGTAGGAACAGTGATCAAGTAAGACTAATCATGCGGTTTTACTAAAAGGTGGAATGATGAAATAATGTTTATCTTATGCGGAGAAGTATTCCAAATTTGTACCGCACTCTTTTTAATGGAATTTCTGTAAGTCTGTGTCCTTATTGATTGGACATGATACTTTCCTTTTCGTGGACGATGGAGGAAATGTGCGTTTTAATAGAGCTAATGTGGGAATTTTACGCACGCCCGTTGAGTAAACAGTGTGATTTACGAACTAGAAACATCCCTCAACTGCCGCTGGAGTGCGTTGCGATCGCGTATACCACGTTGGGGCCCACGTACCGTATGCACAAGTCGCATCGTTCCTGAGCGCTCAGCAGCACATTGAACTTGGCGCGCTCAACGTTAACGTTCGACAGCACGGTCCGTGTGCCGACGGCTTGAGGAAGGGGAGAAAGGCGTCGCTAGCATTACCCCCGTTGCGATGTTAGAACAAGCAGCAGTAAGCAGAATCATTATCCCTAATTGGCAAAACCTCTGATAAAGTGATTTCGGTTTTGTTTAACCATGACATGATCTCGACATACTTTTTATTTAATAACGAATTTTTTGAACAGACTGACGCTGTCCCCATGGATAGTCCCTTGACGCCCTTAGTGGCCATCTTGTTTATGGAGGACTTCGACGCGCTCGAGTCTGCTAGCTTGAAGCTCATTGTATTTTGGAGGTATGTTGATGACAAGTTTGTAGTGTAGCCCATGGTGAAGATAAAGTACAAGAATTTTTAAACCATATGAATGCCATCCACAGACAAACCAAACCAGTTTACAGTGGAAATCGAAGAACAGGGACGCCTTCGATTTCTGCATGTTTTAGTACGACGTAAAGATGATGGCACTTTGGGACATGCAGTGATTGGAAATCGACGCATACGGATTTATATTTACGTACCAATAGCTGCCACCATCGTTCCAAGACGATGCGTGTTCTCATAATACTGGTACACGGAGAACACATCATTACTGACGAGAGCAATGTGGAGGACGAGCTCCTACACTTGAGAAGAGTTTTTGAAGCCAACAGTTACTCTCCACAGAAGATACTTAAGGTACTACGAATGAAACCAACAGTGGACATAAAGGAATGCAAAAGAAAACACGTAAAGTTTGAAATCCTTGGCTTTCCTATCATATGCCGGAAACCTGTCATCAAAAATAGAACGGATTCTCAGTAAATACAAAGCGAAAAAAATGTTCAAATGAGTGTGAATTCTTAAAAGACCAAACTGCTGAGGTCATCGGTCCCTAGACTTACTCACTTCTTAAACTAACTGAAACTAACTTATGCTGAGAACAACACACACATCCATGCTCGAGGGAGGACTCGAACCTCCGGCGGGAGGGGCCGTGCAGTCCGTGACAAGGCGCCTTAAACCGCGAGGCCACTCCGCGCGGCAGATGCAAAATGAGTTTTCGTCCTCCAACAAAGACAGCAGCAATCCTGTGTTCTGTTTAAAATGATTTGTTGCTTCGAAAATCTGGGGTTTACAAGATCCCCTGTGCGTGTGGCCGTTCGTACAGACGACACTTATAATCTATGAAAGGTGCACAGAACACCGCTGGTACACTCGAATCTTATAACCTAATAAAAAGACGGTGGTAGAGCTTAGTATTGGCACTGGTTACTCTATGGAGTACGAAGACGTCGACATTTTAGCCACGTCTTCATCTTTTTGGGATTCAGTAATGAAAGAAGCAACTGAAATTCAGTTGGTGACGAATTTAATTAATATACATAGCGGCTTTAGTTCGGATAAATCACGGTAACCGGCACTTGCTGTAATAAAACTACATTAGACGTCGCCAGCGTAGGGCTCGCATGATACAACGAAATCCCATCATGGATTGACAGTACAGCCGCAAATGTAATTCACGGATGTGTTGTACCTCTTTGCCGTCAATCAACGCCTCTCGCACCTGTGTACCTGTGACTGCATCCACAGTGGCGCTGTCCTCTGCATTAAAAGGACGGAGCGAGTGCTAGAGCGTCAGTCATTTGGCTCACTTTGAAGATGGCTGAACGATACACAGTCGCATTAAGATGCACGGCACTAAGCACGTTTTTTGGCCCAATACACTGTTCCGTAAGTTTCCTCAAATATGCCGCAATCTGTTCATCATAAACAGTGGTCCGCCTACTCGTGGACCTATGAATGGCGATGAATCCTTCCACCAATCGTAAGGTTCATGTTTTGGTTCTGGTTTTCCACTTATTTTCATCTCTTACTACTTCCTTCATCTGCCTATTAATTGGCTCTTCTCCTTTCCACTGAGTTCACCTTTTATCTAGCTTTCCATAGCATCATTTATAAGAAAATTATATCTCAAAATAAGGCCAATTCAAGCTAATTTCCTTTGAATGATATTTTCGAAAAGAACTATTTGCATTCACTCCTTTGAGCATCTCCTCATTTTGTTGTTGTTGATAATTTCATGTTTTCTGTCGTACTCCAACATAAAATCTCAAAGCTTCCACCTTGGTTAATAATGTCCATCTCCTAAGCGTTGCCCTGTTCTTTGACGCCCGCATCTCGTGGTCTCGCTTCCCACGCCCAGGTTCCCGGGTTCGATTTCCGGTGGGGTCAGGGATTTTCTCTGCCTCGTGATGGCTGGGTGTTGTGTGCTGTCCTTAGGTTAGTTAGGTTTAAGTAGTTCTAAGTTCTAGGGGACTTATGACCACAGCAGTTGAGTCCCATAGTGCTCAGCCATTTTTGAACCTGTTCTTTGACAACATGTTCTCGTAATTTCTAAAATTTTCCAGTTACTAACCTCGAAGCGCATGTCCAGATTCACTCAGTCTAGATCGATCTCCTCTGAATGTAATTATTAGATAATTACTTGGGAACTGATTCCTCGCAAACATTTTGAGCATTCTGATCCTACATTTACTAAGTAATGAGGTCCACACATCTACATCTCTACTTTATAGTGTGTTTCAAGCCATTTCTGTCGTGGATATATTGAATTTCCTTACGATTCTTGCTATGAATCTCAGCCTGGTATCAGTTTTTCCTGCTTATTATACTGGGCATTCAACTTTACGTCGCCCCGGATTCATGCACCAATCATCAATCCTCTGCACATCTTCCTGCAGTTTGCTGCAGTACTTGATGAAAAAACTGAACATACCGCTCCATTAAAATTAACTTTATGAAATTACAATTAAATCTGGACCATTAGCTGCTTACAGTCGTTAATAAATATCAACGGCAACAGTTGAAAATGTGTGCCTCGACTAGGACTCGAACCTGGGATCTCTTGCTTACATGGGAGACGCTCAATCGGACTGAGCCATCGAGGACACAGAGCATAGCGCGACTGCAGGGACTCATCTGTGGCACGCTCCACGTGAGACCCACACTTCCAACTTACTGTCCACACGCTAAATTGTGCCCCTGCCCAATATACTCATTACTCGCGGCAGACAATCTACCGATTCCCATAAGAGTTTGAGCAATGCGAGTGCATCTGCACTGAAGAAGATCAAAGGTCGGTAAGCCTTATCTATGTGAAAATGGTATCTTCATATACATGTCCGAAAGAACAGATACCAACTTCATATAAAATTAATTTTATGTCAGAAAGATGCGAATGACGCTGCTACCACAATTTACATTTCCTTCAGATTCCCACTTCGTTTGAAGACTCTGAGTTTGGCGTAAAACTATCATCCCTGGTCTCACAACAGAAAGTGCTGCTAGATCTACCCACCTACAGTCCCTCTGCAACCTTAATCGCTAGCTGTTGGGGCACTGTTCTACACATTCGATTTATTCCATTAATTGTTTCTGTTTCTGACAATTTTGAGAAACGCTAAAAATTTTATTAAGATACCCACCTCACAATGAGTGGTGGAGGTACTTCGTGTACCCTCCTGATTCGTTCTTGAGTGATGCAGAGAGGACTATGTTTCTTTTTCATGTTCCTAAGACGTTGTGAGCCAACATCATCGTCCTCATCATTGTATACTGTTCTAGATCTACATGGATACTCTGCAAATCACTTTTAAGTGCCTGGCAGAGGGTTCATCGAACCACCTTCACAATTCTCTATTATTCCAATCTCGTATAGCACACCGAAAGAATGAACACCTAAATCTTTCCGTACGAGCTCTGATTTCCGTTATTTTATCGTGGTGATCGTTCCTCCCTATGTAGGTCAGTGTCAACAAAATACTTTCGCATTCGGAGGAGAAAGTTGGTGATTGGAATTTCGTGAAAAGATTCCGTCGCAACGAAAAACTCCTTTCTTTTAATGATTTCCAGCCCAAATCCTGTATCATTTCTGTGACACTCTCTCCCATATTTCGCGATAATACAAAACGTGCTGCCTTTCTTTGAACTTTTTCGATGTACTTCGTCAGTCCTATCTGGTAAGGATCTCACACAGCGCAGCAGTATTCTAAAAGAGGACGGACAAGCGTAGTATAGGAAGTCTCCTTAGTAGGTCTGTTACATTTTCTAAGTGTCCTGCCAATAAAACGCAGTCTTTGGTTAGCCTTCCCCACAACATTTTGTATGTGTTCGTTCCAATTTAAGTTGGTCTTAATTGTATACCTAGGCATTTAGTTGAAATTACGGATTTTAGATAAGACTGCATATCGGCAGATTTCTGGCTCCATTGCTGTCTTCCTCTGAACCTCTTTCGGGCCAACTGCTTCGTTGCCTCTTATCTTTCCCTTTTTAAGCCCATCCAGCATTTTTATTCTTCCTCTTCCTATTTTCATATGTGCTTCCACTATCTCCGATAGCTTTCTAGAATTCCCTTTTCTTGTAAAATACGTCCCACCAAGTCTTCTTTCATTTTCTTAACCAGGTTTAGCAGCGTTCTTTTTCTATCACCCTTACCACTGCTTTTCTTCACTTTATTTTCTCCGTTCTGCTCCAACACACAAATCTCTAAAGCTTCAGTTTCGTCTGTTTTCTCCAATGTCCAGCTTTCACAGAGAAGCTCTCCACACGAAGCGTTTGAACAACCTTTTTCTTATGTAATTGTTCATGTTTTCCCGGAGATCTGTTGACATCTTGGATATTCGAGAATCCAGCCAGATGTTCGCGTCGTTCTCGCACGGTATTTCAACAGCGTGCCTCGCTGTCTTCTTCAGGTGCTACCTGAGACTGGTCCTTGGGTCGATCGAGTCCAGTATTTATGCCTGGAAGGAGCTGGGCGTTGCATTTTCATAGTAACAGTCATGAGACAGAGTACCCAACATCTCAGATGGGGTCTGACACACCTCAGATGACGACCAAAACCGTTGAGGATGGCCAAAACAGGCGCGGACGGCAGTCGGAACATCCGCGACTGGTGGGGTCCATTGAAGCCGAGTCTGGCGGGGGTGGACCACCGACGGAACACTCGGCGCGGACCGATTTGGGAACGCCCAGCTCTTTCCAGGCATAAATGCTGGACTCGATCGACCCGAGGACCAGTCTCAGGTAGCACCTGAAGAAGACAGCGAGCCACGCTGTTGAAATATCGTGCTAGAACGACGCGAACATCCGGCTGGATTCCCGAATATCCAAGATGTTAACCCGGTTCTTAACTACGAACGCAGTTTGTCGCGTAACAAACTTTTCTGTTTCTGGTAATGTGGCTTTGCCGATACTATTTTTGACAACCTCTTCGTATACACATTTAACAAGAAGAGAGAAAGTGTCTCGCGTGCTCAGCTACTGGCTGTCGGAGCGACGTGACAGAGGTGATGACAGTGACGTAGGTGATGGCGGCGGCGGTGTCGCGCCGTGCTCCAGGAATGCGGGCAGAGCGCGCCAGGTAGCGGCTGGTGTGGCTGCTACCTGCTGATTACCGGCTGCAGGCATTAATTACAGCCAGGCCGGGCGGGCGCACCGGCGACCACAAAAACAGCGACAGTGGGGGCGGGGCCGTGCGTGGGCGCCGCCGGTCGCATCACACGGCCTCCCCGGCAGCGACCGGAGTCTCTCCACACCACGACACAGGAACGCTGCGCGAGTTACTTGGTACTCGGTACTCCTTACCCATTAATCTGTACTCGCCACTAGTCACTCATTACTTTGTACTCGTTGCCAGTTACTTGATACTCCTAACTTTGAAGTCTATATTTGGTACTTTGTGCTCGATACTCGTTACTCGTTACTTGTTACTCTCGTTACCCAATATGCAGCACCCCGTATTCGTTACATTTTTCGTGATACGCTGTATCTGTACACCATAAGCAGTGTAAAGATCACGAACAAAGCGAGTGAACATTGTGCTGCTCGCAGAAGATACTCCGATCGTCTTTAAAGCCGCGCGAGGTAGCCGCGCTGTCTCAGGCGCCTTATCACGGTCCGTGCGGCTCCTCCCGTCGGGGGTTCGAGTCCTCCATCGGGTACTGATGTGTGTTGTCCATAACGTAAGTTAGTTTAAGTTAGATTATGTAGTGTGTAGGTTTAGGGACCGCTGACCTCAGCACTTAGGTCCCATAAGACCTTACAACAAATTTCCGATTCGAGAAGGCGGGAAGCAAAAAATCACAAATTTTCGTGAAGTGTGCGGCTAACAATACCAACGCGTTTTCCAAAACGTGCATTACCAAGAGGGTGGGGCGTAATTTATGCCCACCTTAAAAAAGTGAAAAAAATGTTATCTGTTGTTGACTTATATTAAAATAGACGTACTGATGTGTAGGTAGGGTTCACAACCTGAAAATATCTGATTTTGTTCATTATAAATAGTTTTCTTGAAAGCCTGCGACTGTGAAAACAGTGGGTTTATTTACAAATAACTTTCTGCTACCAGTCACGATTTTCTTTCATTTATGTTTTACACGACGCGTTTCGGGAAATAATTCCCATTTTCAAGTGCGTATTTCTTTGTAATATGCCATTTTTTGTAATGTTTTCGATTTGTAGGTTCTGCTTTGTTTTCTTGACTTTACTGAAACATACAAAAAACGCGCAATTCTTGGTTAGTTACCGATTTTTGTACATATTTAGTGGCGAAATTTGGAAGAACTCGTACTTACAGTTTCCTTAAGCGCACGTTTTTCGAAAATTTCACTACCAATCACATGTAAAAATCGATAACCAACTGAAAATTGCGCGTTTTTGATGTGTTGCAGTAAAGTCAACAAAACAATGCAGAACCTCACACATCGGAAACATTACGAAAAAATGGCATAGCAGTAAGAAATACACATTTGAAAATGGGAACCATTTTCCGAATCGCGTCGACTAAAACATAAATAAAAGAAAATAGTGACAGGCAGCAGAACGTTATTTATAAAAAATCCCACTGAATTTTTTATTTTTTGGCACCCCTCTTAGTAATATATACAGATTTCCAATATACTATCAATTGGGGAGATACTTTATGTCCACCATAGAAACACCTTTAAATATGAAAATTTCGTTAACTGTTGTTGACTTTTACCTACAACATACTACTGAAAGAGATGCTGATGTGTAATTAAGGTCCTGAACCTGAAAATGTTGAATATGAAATACAGTGGAGAAGTAACATCTTCGAAGATTAAAGTCATTAGGTTAAATTTGATTGAAGACTTCAGAACATCTATGGAATCTGGTAGAAGGATTTATTAAAAACAATAAATATTTTTTTTTAAAATTAAGAAATGTACAGTAGCTGACTAGATTGGAATACTTTCAAAAGGTGGGCATAAAGTTCTCTCTCCGTCCCTTGGTATTGCGAAGGGTACTGTACTTGTTCGGATATACAAATCGTTAGCATATCTGAGCAGTCGTAAGTATGTAAGAGTAACACCATCACATTTTTTACATAAGGAAAGGTTACATAGTGGATTTCTCATTCATTAATCGCGTTAAAGTATTGTTTGTTTGTAAGAACATAACAAGATAATACAAGATTGCAATTTACACATGCTGTCGTGGCGTACCTCGACCATTGCACTGGCCAGCAGGTTCTCCATATCCCTCACACACTGAAAACATCCTTTCATGTGTTGGCGAGACACTAGCACGCCGCCACTAACAAGCCGCTTCGGATAATTAAGTCTGAAAAAAAGTTGAAGCATAAGTGAATGACGTACCCGTTTTTATCATCCAAGCTCGGTTCAACTCATGCCCAGCCTGTCTAGAACTGCTGTTGCTGCCAGAGGCGGTAGCACCGAGTACCCTAACGTATTTAGCAGTATTATTATCGCTATAATGTAAACAAAGAGTAAGAAACATTTCGATATTTATATATGTCCAGAAGCTGCAGTCGTGGCAGGTGAATATACGCAGTCAACAGGGGGCATTCAATAAGTAATGCAACACATTCTTTTCTAGGCGGATTTCAACTGAAAAATTGCGGAATATGTCGTGGAATATGGCCTCTTGAGCCCTATAGGTGGCAGCGTTGTGCCTAATCTTTGAAATAGCGTCTGTAATGCCGGTGCGTTTCAAGCAGTGAACTGCCACTGAGGTTCTTTTGGTGGAAAACCGTAGCATCGCAGATATTCACAGGTGCTGGCAGGACGTCGATGGAGACCTGGTAGTGAACAAAAGCACGGTGAGTCGTTAAGCGAGGCGTATAGCAACATAGCAACAAGGTCGCAGGAACTTGTCCAATTTTCCGCGTAACAGCCGGCCGCAGACAGTTTTGACTCCTGCCATGTTGGAACGTTCGGACACTCTCATTCGAGGTGACCGTTGGATCACAATCAAACACCTCGCTGCCCAGCTGGACGTCTCTGTTGGTAGTGCTGACAGACTCATACACCAACCGGGATACTCTAAGGTGTGTGCTTGGTTCAAATGGCTCTGAACACTATGGGACTCAACTTCTAAGGTCATCAGTCCCTTAGAACTTAGAACTACTTAAACCTAACTAACCTGAGGACATCACACACATCCATGCCCGAGGCAGGATTCGAACCTGCGACCGTAGCGGTCGCGCGGTTCCAGAACCGCGCCTAGAACCGCTCGGCCACCCCGACCGGCTAAGGCGTGTGCTGCCTGGGTTCCTCGCTGCCTAACAGGAGACTATAAAGAGCTTCTGTTTGGCCCAATGAAGAATGCACTGCGGGGAAGTAGTACATGTACGATACGGAGATTATTGCAGTACAGTAAGACGTTGGCTCCGACATAGACCGGTAGATTGGTACCAGCGAGTATATGGCACTCCCAGCAAGGTGGCATATGGCAGTTTCATTGATCGGAGTTTATATAAGAAGTAGAGTTTTGTAGCCAAAGGAGTGGGGAATACTATGGTATTGGGATCCTGAATAAAACCAATCTACACTACTGGCCATTAAAATTGCTACACCAGAAGAAATGCAGATGATAAAGGGGTATTCACTGGACAACTATATTATACTAGAACTGACAGGTGATTTCATTTTCACGCAATTTGGGTGCGTAGATCCTGAGAAATCAGTACCCAGAACAACCACCTCTGGCCGTAATAACGGCCTTGATACGCCTGAGCATTGAATCAAACAGAGCTTGGATGGCGTGTACAGGTACAGCTGCCCATGCAGCTGCAACACGATACCACAGTTCGTTAAGAGTAGTGACTGGCGTATTGTGACGAGCCAGTTGCTCGGCCACCATTGACCGGACATTTTCAATTGGTGACAGATCTGGAGAATGTGCTGGCCAGGGCAGTAGTCGAACGTTTTCTGTATCCAGAAAGTCCCGTACAGGACCTGCAACATGCGGTCGTGCATTATCCTGCTGAAATGTAGGGTTTCGCAGGGATCGAATGAATGGTAGAGCCACAGGTCGTAACACATATGAAATGAAACGTCCACTGTTCAAAGTGCCGTCAGTGCCAACAAGAGGTGACCGAGAGGTGTAACCAATGGCACCCCATACCATCACGCCGGGTGATACGCCAGTATGGCGATGACGAATACACGCTTCCAATGTGCGTTCACCGCGATGTCTCCTAACACGGATGCGACCATCACGATGATGTAAACAGAACCTGGATCACCCGAGAAAATGACGTTTTGCCATTCGTGCACCCAGGTTCGTCGTTGAGTGCACCATCGCAGGCGCTCCTGTTTGTGATGCAGCGTCAATGGTAATCGCAACCATGGCCTCCGAGCTGATAGTCCGTGCTGCTGCAAACGTCGTCGAACTGTTCGTGCAGATGGTTGTTGTCCCCATCTGTTGACTCAGTGATCGAGATGTGGCTGCACGATCCGTTACAGCCATGCGAATAAGATGCCTGTCATCTCGACTGCAAGTGATACGAGGCCGTTGGTATCCAGCACGGCGTTCCGTATTATCCTCCTGAACCCACCGATTCCATATTCTGCTAACAATCATTGGATGTCGACCAACGCGAGCAGCAATGTCGCGATACGATAAACCGCAATCGCGATATGCTCGAATCCGACCTTTATCAAAGTCGGAAACGTGATGGTACGCTTTTCTCCTCCTTACAACAACGTTTCACCAGGTAACGCCGGTCAACTGCTGTTTGTGTATGAGAAATCGGTTGGAAACTTTCCTCATGTCAGCACATTGTAGGTGTCGCCACCGGCGCCAACCTTGTGTGAACACTTTGAAAAGGTAATCATTTGCATATCACAGCATCTTCTTCCTGTCGATTAAATTTCGCGTCTGTAGCACGTCATGTTCGTGGTGTAGCATTTTTAATGGCTAGTAGTGTACTTTCAGAAGGAATGTGTTGCATTGCTTATTGAACGTCCTTCGTACAATACTTGAATGAGTCTCTGCTAATGTGAGACCGCTGGAGCAGGGTGTTTTCCTCCGGTGTAGTGGCCGCACTGGCAGACAGGCAGAGGTGCTCGCGTCGCCCGCAGAGAGTCCGCTGCCGGGAGAGGAGACCACACGGCTCGCGCTGGTGTCTGGTGCTTGGTGGCCCCCGGCGCGGGCAGCCACTCAGCTCACGTCGCCGTAATCACCGCAATTATTGGTGAGCCCCGCCATTAGGCGGCATTAGGCGATCACATCGCGGCCGCGCGGCCTACCGGTATTGGGACCGGCAGCCGGCAGCGACCAGCGACCAGCGACTGCCTACGCGACCGACCACTGTGCACGGCCCGGGGCGGCGTCACCCCAGCGAGAAATGCGGCCTCGCCGTTCAAGTGATTACCCCGCCGCTGTCCGGCCTTCCGCTTTGTTTATACAGCGCGCGTTGATACATCACGGATAATCGTGGTGATTTGAACGTTACTGGACTCTTCGCTGAAATACGGTGTTTGATTCAGTGTTTCTGTCCACCGGACGTTCGTTGGAGTCTTGACCCATATCGTTCTGCATCTACATATACAGTCCGCAGCCCTCGTGCCTTGCCTGCTGGAGGCTACTCATAATGTACCATTACTGTTCACTGCCCGTTCTGCTCCCCTTTCCTATTCCCATATCTACCCAGTTCTGTTTTATTCAGTGACAATAACAAGCACAATTGTTGATACGTGTCCATTGAGTATTGAATTTCATTACATAATATTACCACACAATTCATTACGTGCGGTTTATATGGAAAAAAATAACACATTCCTTGTGTCATTTTGATACGTCCACTCACCGAAATTTTAGTGAAATTCCTTCTATAAAGCGCAATATCTGTCTTCCAAAATCTCCACTGGAAGCTGTTCAAAGCTTTTTAAAAGTTTTTTCTTACTTTTCATTTTTATTTTTGCTCGTGCATTTTTTGACTGGTTGGATGCGGTCCACCACCCTTGAATATATACGATATGTTCCAATCTTTGTCTTCCCCTATATGTTTTACCCTTTATACCGCTTGTGGTGCCGTGGAAGTTATTCCCTCACGTCTCAACACATATCGTATCATCGCCTCCCTTCTTCTTGCTAGAGTTTTTCATGTTTCTTTGTTCGCAACCCTGCGCACAACCGACTCGTTTCCCAAAAGTCCCCCCAATTTTCAATATCCTTCCATTGCACAACATATCAGACGCTTCGATTCCTTATTTCGTCCTCCAAACGTACATTTTTAGGAATTTCATCCTGAAATTGAGGCCTGTGATAGATGCTAGTAACTTCTTTTGGACAGGAATGCCCTCTTTTCTCATGCTACTCTGCTTTTTATTTCCTCATTGCTCCGTCCGACATGTGTTATTTTGCTTCCCATTTAGCTGATTTCCTTCTCTTTATTTACGTCTTGCTCACATATTTTGATGTTAAGTTTATTTCTAATCTCATTTCTTTTAGTGAACATTGCTTTCGTCTTTCTTCGGTTTACTTGCATTCCATATTCCGTGCTCAAAGACTGTTCATTCCATTCTGTATGTCCTGTAATTCTTCCGCGTTTTCACTGAGGAATACGTAAGTATTTGACGATCTTGTCAATGACATCATTTCACCCAGAATCTTAATCCCACTGTGAACCTTCTGCTCTTAAGTAGAATAATTAATCCGTGAAAAGCTGTAAATGTGTTCTTGGAATACTCTGAATCTCTCCTGTGAATCCTGTTTGATAAGAACCAGTCACAGAATTTGATAGGTGATCTTTCTACAAGAGTTTGTTAGGCATTTAGCAATAAATAACTTTACCTGCTATAGCATGAACTGAGTGGTAACTAGTGCAAACCACATCATGTGGTGAATAATTAGCTAACAAAGCATCGAAGGAGGTTTCTGCGTGGCCTGTATCGGTAAAGTGTATCGTCCACTCTCGCGTGGTTACCGAACTGTTGAGCCTAACGCTCATGCAGAAATGAAAATACATGTGACTTCGTGTGGCGGTTCTAGGCGTTACAGTCTGGAACCGAGCGACCGCTGCGGTCGCAGGTTCGAATCTTGCCTCAGGCATGGATGTGTGTGATATCCTTAGGTTAGTTAGGTTTAATTAGTTCTAAGTTCTTGGTGACTGATGACCTCAGACGTTAAGTCGCATAGTGATCAGAGTCATTTGACTTCGTGTGACAGAATATAAGTATTGACATGAAGTCGGTAATGTATACAGGGGTAAGATCCAGATATCCAAGAATAAATAAGGTAATAAGGACGATCTTATTTCAAATGGTAGGTAGTGCCAGGAGCAGTGCGCTACGTATTTTCTCTTTTGTGTTCTGTCCGGATTCCACTATAAAACACTGGAAGGACGATCTTAGTGTGGTTGACACTTCATGTTGAGTGATGAAAAACGTCTTTACAGCATACTATTTAATTTTAGCTCTTTGTGTCCGTGTGTTCTGTGTTTTGCAGCAATTTATAAACGTAATGAAGCAATGGGAAATACTAGTGACCAAGAACGTAATAATAATTACAATCTGTATAAGTATTTTGTAGATTTATTGCTAAAATAAAATTAAATAGCAAATTGTCCTTTGCAATGTGGCATTCACAAAATAGATCTTTGTTGATTATGAAGAGAAATACTGATATGAAGGGGGCAAAGTAGTGAAATCGGTGCTTTGCGGGTCACTAGACTTAAAGAACATCGATGTAAAATGCTTATAGGACTCCGAGATGTCATATCGAGTAGGGTATTAAATGTAAATTGAGCAGACAATACAACAGACAGTTGGTGAAAGTTTAAAAAGGTACATATTTTTGGAAAATATACCTCAGAAAAATTTCGACTGTGAAGTCAATTTGAGCCACAATTTTCTCCTACATGATGGTGTAGAAGACGAGAGCAATCGAGAAGAATGCAGCTGATATTCGTTTGAGAGAATCAGCTGCATAAATTTAAGTATGGGGAAGGTCCTACAAACACGTAGCCGTGTCTCTGCCATAAGGACGATTTGTTGATGAAGTGGACGTGGTAGTAAATATTCCGATGATTGTTTCTTGCCGGAACTGTATTGAATATTTTGATGTGTTACGGATATATAACTCGATATTATAATACTGGCTTCAACATGTTGTGAAATAAGTAACATTGCCAATGAATTATGGGCTACAAAATCATTGACAAACACGAAGAAATCGAGAAATAAGCAAAAAATAAGATTTATCTCTATGTTAGTGACGAAGAGATGAGGAAAACTGAGAAACTGCTGTGATGGATTTTTAGTGAATGTAGCGCTTACGTAGATAGAAAATGTGTTGTTAAGTTGCTTATATAGTAGCCTCGGATAGTATGACCGCACAGATGAGCAGTGTAACGTAAAATGCTTCCTCCGTGCGATGTGGGTATGAGATGGTCGACTGTCGTAATGCGCGACCGAGCGACTGTCCTGGAAACAGGCAAGGAGCCTAAATGTCACACGTTATCATTTATTATTCAAACGTACAGTTGCTGGATTACCAATTGCTTCATTTACAGCTAAGACAAATCGAGATAGACGGCTGAGAAAGCAAATTACTACTAGGATTCGTTTGAGAATAGGCTGTAAATTATTCCACACAATGCGACTTTTTCCTCTGCATGTCCGATTAGATCACACCTTGAGCTATTCTTATTAAGTCATTTTCTGCCTGTAAAGCTACACTAGTTTTTACTGTCCATGTTGCAGTAAAATTATACAGACTTGGCACGATCAGAATTATCAAAGAATGAAGCTGATGGAATGAATAAAGGTTGCAGAAACTCGAAGACACAAACGAAAAACATATTAAAAACTATATATCTCACGGCCACAGCACTTTTATAAGGAATAGAGAAGAAATGTGTAACGCACTGAGAATTTATGGTTAAGGCGACCGCTCAAGTAAAGCGGGAAATCCGGTTCGAGCCCTGGTCCGGCACGGTTTTTCATTGTCATCATTCACTTACACAGCTGATAGTTGACCGTATTCGCAACTGCGAATAGGTTTCACGTGAGGAATTAGTTGTTTAATCTGAAGGTGAAACATTTTTCCGATAGGGCTTCGTGGAACTGCTTTATCGTTGAATGGTTCAAATGTCTCTGAGCGCTATGGGACTTAACATCTGAGGTCATCAGTCCCCTAGAACTTAGAACTACTGAAACCTAACTAACCTAAGGACATTACACACAGCCAAGCCCGAGGCAGGATTCGAACCTGTGACCGTAGCGGTCACGTGGTTCCAGACTGAAGCGCCTAGAACCACTCGGTCACAGCGGCCGGCCTTTATCGTTGACAAGTGTAGCCAAATACGAAGTGACTTCGACGGAAAATGATTATATCTCGTTATAGAGGGAGTTCTAATGAAACTTTCTGTGTTCAATGTTTTTAAATATTCCTATACAGCCAATCCCACGATCGATTCTCAAGACGTAGAGGACCTGAAAGATGTGGGGAAAATGTGAAATGCAAAAGTAATAGCACCGTTGACACACTATCACGTGATATTGCTTTTAAATATCAACTGATATAGAACTGCATAGCAGGCATCACGAACCCTTGTCTCCTCCGCCAAAAGGCACCAGCCAAACCTTGTTCCTTACTGAACTAGTTTTGGTTGATCTAAGCTCTGCACACTACACAGAGAATCATGGATACCCTGGGAAAAACCGTATAACACCCTTAAAAATAAAAGAGTTGTAAAACTCTCTGATACACTGCAGCAAAACAGAATCTTCCGTGTAACGCTGGAAGTCGGAAAGAGACTGTTGCAGCTGCAGAAAAAGTGGGATCGCCCAAGTTAATGTTCTAAGCTACCTCCCCTCCAATTCAACCTGTATACCAACGACCAATTAACACTATATTACGCGACCCACATCCTGTACGACGACGACATGGCCATCACAGTTCAAGGATAGAGTTTTGAGGAGGGAGAAAAATACACTGCTCTGCAAAACTTAAGGACGAGATCGATAAAGCAACGTAACACATTTATTTATTTTATTTAATCGTATGGTGATTTTATACAATATACAGCTGACTTAAGGCAAATGATTTTATACTATATACATATGATTTTAGACAAGATCAAACCTTAAAGTCCGTGTTTTTCGACCAGTTAATTAAGCTGGGTGTGAGAGCGAACAAGTCATCGGGAATTCCAGGGTATGAATGAAGTGGACAGCGTTCAATTGTCTGCTCTTCTTGGTTACATTCACACGTTAGAGAACTGATCCATCCCCATTTGTACCTTAAGTACCTACAACAACCATGTCCAGTCCTTAACCTGTTGAGGCGGCACCAAACGTTCCTCGGTAGGTCAAAACCTTTTGGCTTCTTTGTGGGATCGAGGTGATAGGCTCCTGTTCCCAATGTTTTTGTTGACCATTCATGCTTCCAGCTTTCGTTTAGAGCAAAATCAGCCGCGATGAGTTGTCCTGCAGTAACACTTGCTGGTCTTCTTGATCGCAATCGTTGCTGTGGCGGATGACAGAATTCCTGGTGCAATGGTAGAGAGGGTGATGCAGAGATTTTCTTGGCCTCCCTTAGTATAGCTTGTTTCCGCCTTAAGTGAGGTGGAGGGATGTGACTCAGTACAGGTAACCAGTGGCATGGGGTTGACTTGATGAAACCAGTAATTAAGCGCATTGTGTAGCTAAGTTCTGTGTCTACCTTCTTCACGTGTACACTTTCCAACCAGACAGGTGCACAGTACTCGGCAGCAGAGTACACAAGACTGATGCCAGTTAAACTAAGACAGTCAGCAGGGGTTCCCCAGGTGGTACCACTGAGCTTATGTAGTATGTTGTTCCTTGCAGCAACTTTATGAGAAAGCTTGGTGATGTGCTCTTTGTAGCTACTCGATTCAAATGAATGAAATTGCTGGAGCATGTTGGCAAAGGTGTCGCAGTCGTGCACAGAAAATTGGATGTCGCTCATGGCGTGAGATCAGCGTGGCTATAGCGTCAAATGGGACTTGCCCCACAACGCGACGCAGTTATGGGGTATGTTTTTCTTGGATGAGAGCAAAGTCAATACGAGTAGAGGTTTTGGACGTATTTTCTTGTTGCGGGAGAGGGGAACACGTGATTCACCCAGAAACGTTGTCGGACATGACCGTTTTGGTGGTCCAGGTGTTATGATATGGGAAGGCGTAATGTTGCATGGGTGTACAGACCTCCAAATATTTTAACCTGGTACAGTCAACAGTCACGTTACTGTGACAATGTACTGTTTCCCGATGTGCCTCTTTTCAGGCACGAATTCAACACTAATTTTATTCTCATGGATGACAATGTGCAACCGCATCGAACAGTGGCGATGGTGGAGCTCTTGTAACGAAAGGATATTCGGCGAATGGACTAGCCCGCCCGTTCCCCAGACTTCAATCCCATCGCGCACGAGTGAGATTAGATGGGGAGGCGTATTGCAGAAGGTCTAGACGCAACCAACATCTGCGCTGGTGGGCGAATGCAGAATGTTCACACGGAAACAACAACCATCCAGCAGTTATGAATGGCACTGGTGGAGGGAATGAAGACCCTATCACAACAACTCGTTACTAACTTTATGGCCAGAATGGGAGCCCATAACAGAGCCTGCATTTCCTTCAGTGGTGATTACACACCCTATTAAGCACGATGTCCCACCTTTTGTAATGCCCAGAGGAACATATTCAAATGTGTGTGCAATCCTATGGGTCTGAACAGCTATGGTTAACAGTCCTTAAGCTTATACACTACCTAACCTAAATTATCCTAAGGACAAACACACACACCCATGCCCGAGGGAGGACTCGAACCTTCGCCGGGACCAGCCACACAGTCCATGATTGTAGCGCCCTAGACCGCTCGGCTAATCCCGCGCGTCCCCAGAGGAACATCATGACTGCTGTGACTACAGTGTAATTATTGTCGTTTCTGTTCGTCTCATTGCGTATTTCTTTGAATTAGTTTCTCTAATATACTGTATCAGATCTTTCTACGCATGATCCAAATTTCAGCGAGCTGTGTTACTTGGCAGTGGGACACCATGCGAAAGTCGCTTTCGTCCTTAAATGTTGCACAGAAACTCCTGATACGCGCTCTAAATGCCCAGTCAGAAAATTACCAAGATAATTTTTTTAAACGAAAGCCCTCAAAAACGCAACTAATTGCCTTCCATCTGCACCCAAAACAAGCAAACTGAAAGGCAGTGCAACGTGAAACGGCTTCAAACTGGATGACGTAGATAAATCAACTTTCTGGGTGTAAAGTAGTAGAGTTGTTGTTATCACTCAACCCTCGTATAGCGTTCATTTGAATCACAAGGCGTTGGAGTTGAAATTGTCACACATTTTGCGTATTTTGGATCAACAAGCAGAGGGAAATGGGTTATCACGTACGTAAATGCTACAATTTTTTTTATGTTTTTATTTATTTATTTTTTTTTCTTTGAAAGCAGGTTGGTTGTACTCGGGATTCCAATACACTATACTATTCCCCACTCTTTCAGCTAAATTGTTTTTTAACATAATATCCGTTCTGTCCTACGGCCTTACGGAATATTACTCAGAGCGCCGATATGTCCGTGTGGTAGAGCTCTGCTGGTCGACGTCGGAACTAACGTGTTGCTGCATCAATAACCTACTTATCATGCATATCCTACTTCCCTTGGAGTGCATCCTTCATTGGGACAAACATATGGAAGTCAGAAGGTATGATGTTCGGGCTGTAGGGTGGATGAGGAAGAACAGTCCAATGAAGTTTTGTCATCTCCTTTAGGACGGACAGACTTATGTGAAGCCTTGGGTTGTCATGGAGAGGAAGAAGTTCGTTTACATTTTCGTAGCGACGAAAATGCTGAAGTAGTTTCTTCAGTTTCCTGAGGGTAAAACAATACTATTTGCACCACGGTGGAGACCATGAAACAGAATAAATCTTTCAGAGTCCCACAAGGTCTTCGCCATAACGTTATCGGCTGAGTGTGCCGCTCTCAACATTTCCTTCGGAGGAGAGGAGCGCGGGATTAGCCGAGCGGTCTAGGGCGCTGCAGTCATGGACTGTGCGGCTGGTCCCGGCGGAGGTTCGAGTCCTCCCTTGGGCATGGGTGTGTGTATATTTGTCCTTAGGATATTTTAGATTAAGTAGTGTGTAAGCTTAGGGACTGATGACCGTAGCAGTTAAGTCTCATAAGATCTCACACACATTTGAACATTTGGAGGAGAGGTAGTGTCGCGCCACTCCATGGATTGCCGTTTTGTTTCCGGTTCGAAGTGATGAACTCATGTTTCATCGCCAGATACGACGTTCGACGAAGTTGTTACGATGAAGATCACAATGCACAAGCAATCCCGCACAGATGGTCCTTCATTGCTCTTTATGGTATGTTGTTACGTGGCGAGGAACCCAGCGCACACATACTTTTGAGTGGCCGAACTGGTGGCAGAATGTGTTAGGACTGCCCACAGAGACATGCAGTTATGCGGCGAGGTGTTCGATTGTGATCCATCATATCCGCACATTCCAACATTACAGGAGTCAAAGCTGCTTGCAGCTATCCCATACGCTGGGAATCGGGCAGGTTTCCGCGACCTTGCGATGATGACAGACGCTTCGCCCAACCACTCACCGTGCTTTTGTTCGTGTCCACGTCTCCGTAGACATTCTGCAAGCGCCTCTGGATATGTGCGATGCTATTTGCTTGGAACACACCTCCGTTTAGAGGCATCACTTGAAGGCCATGTACAGCGCCTCCACCTACCGGATCTTCATGGAACTAGAGCGGCTGAAGCGGGAATATTTCACCATATTCCGCAACAAATTCCGCATTTTTTTCCACCGGAACTGGTCGAGAGAAAAATTTATTGCAATACCTATTGAACGCCCCTCGTAAATAGCGCAGAGCCATGCCGTTGTATACCACAGCTACAGTTACTCTAATACGAATATGATATGCAGGCTGCAGGATAGCATTAGTGAGTGTATATTTCGCAAGCGCGCTATTACGATCTGGATAAGGGCGGGCAGACGATTGCTCTCCAAACAGAGCGCACAGTAGCAGGGCGGCGCGTGGAAGGCAGACGAGCGTTTAATGAGGCGCCCGTCCAAGTTCTGGCTAGGCGCGCCCATCCATCTCCAATAGTCGGCGGGCGCCTGACGTCACCGGAGGCTGCAGCCTAGGGGGGGGGGGGGGGGGGGGGGACATCCATCATGCGCGCGCCCACGACCTGCGCTGCCCCCATTCGTCTTGCGACACGGTCGCCCTGACCGATACCGAGCATTAGCGGCAGGGAACCACAGCGACGAATTTCATAGGTTCGTTGGGTGCATGCACGTCCAAAGGAACAATGCATCGTAATTCGGAATAGCACTGGTATCGCAATGTCGTGTTTATCCGCCGACACCGTGCAAATGACTATCAAGTAAAATGTCTCACCTGTACAGGAACATACATAACGGGTGCACGAGTAAAGGTTGTAGGTACATGCTTGACGGCATATGGAAGTTTGGGTCTGGCCGTGAGTTGTGGACAGATTGCGTAATCGTAAGGTGACCGCTCGCGGTAAGTGGGAAATCTGGGTCCGAGTCGCAGTCCAGCACAAATTTTCACTGTCGTCTTTCCATACAGCTGATGGTTGTACATATTCGCAACTGTGAATACATTTTATGTATAGAAAAGCCTATGTCCACAAATCAGCACGGATTTAGGAATCATTGCTCGTGAGAAAATACGATTGCCATTTCCTCATGCACGTATCCTGCGAACCATGAGAGATGGTTTCAAGAATAAGGAATAGAAATAATTCAAAAGCCAAGATCGCTTAAGTACTGTTTACTGGATGACCGTATTTCATAGTATGTATAGTATGGTTCAAATGGCTCTGAGCACTATGGGACTTAACTGCTGTGGTCATCAGTCCCCTAGAACTTAGAACTACTTAAACCTAACTAACCTAAGGACATCACACACACCCATGCCAGAGGCAGGATTCGAACCTGAGACCGTAGCGGTCGCGCGGTTCCAGACTGTAGCGCCTAGAACCGCTCGGCCACTCCGGCCGGCATGTATAGTATGCATAACATGTATAGTATGTACAGTAAGTGTATGCGACAGTGTTCTTTGCGTGGGTATTTGATTAGCAGTAATACTACCGCTACGGTCGCAGGTTCGAATCCTGCCTCGGGCATGGATGTCTGTGATGTCCTTAGGTTAGTTAGGTTCAAGTAGTTATAAGTTCTAGGAGATGGATGACCTCAGAAGTTAAATCGCATAGTGCTCAGAGCCATTTGAATCATTTTCTTGCGAACCACTACAATCGCAGCAGGTAAACCGGCCCGTGATAGAGCAGTGTGATGCCGACCGTTGTTAGTCGAGCAGCGGTCACGTACCAAAGAGTTTTATCTTGTGACTTAGGTCTTACATATCTTATGGAAAAGAATGACCATAAGAGCAGTTGTTTTTTATTTTTCTAACAATGATTTTATACCAGCTGGTCTGCCTCATGTATCGTTATATCCGAATGGTTTATTAACGTTAAGCTACACTCAGGTATGTGGTGCTGTACTAATAGTAATGTATATAGTGTAACTCATGTGAGTCCTCCCTCAAACCTGTCATGTTGTTTCTTCACAGATCCGATGATGGCATCGTTAGTGTGTTGAAACCGGTTATCCAATAAACAGTTTTTAAGCGATCTTGCCTTTTGAATTATTTCTACAACAGAGTGATCGCCCCACTACACAATATGTCTTCACTGCAAAATAAGGAATAGGTTCCCATACACGGACGTGACTCGAAAACATCTTCAGTAACATGACGAGTACTTTCTCGTCGACGGCCGGTGTTCGTCAAAGACAAAGGTATCGTCAGCAGTGCCCCAGGGAAGTGTGACAGGACCACTCTTATTCTCTGCACACAAAACTGACCTTAGAGATATGATGAGCAGCGATCTACGATTGTTTGCTGATGACGCTTAGTACCTAGTGAGTCCCAGTTCCGTTAGGACTGTGGCTATGAAAAATGAAAGTCGTGTAGTATCTTCACAAAATCACTGTAATTATTCAAAACAGCCTCTCCCTGAATCCATACACAGCTGGCTCAAATGGCTCTGAGCACTATAGGACTCAATTTCTGAGGTCATCAGTCCCCTAGAACTTATAACTACCTAAACCTAACTAACCTAAGGACATCACAAACATCCATGCCCCAGGCAGGATTCGAACCTGCGACCGTAGCGGCTTTGCGGTTCCAGACTGTAGCGCCTAGAACCGCACGGCCACTCCGGCCGGCCATACTCAGCTGAAATAGCTTTAAAAGTGTTTTGAAACAGTCACTGCAGTCCTTTTTTTGCAATTGCATTTAGTCCTGCAGCGCAGTTTTCTTGGATATCGTTAACTGCGTCGTTAACGTGTGCTTCCACTGACAACTTCAATTTGGGGATCAACGAGAAGTCGGCTGGGGCGAAATTCTCCGAACAGGGCCGATGATCCAGGATTGTGATCCATTTGCTGGCTAAAACCTCTCGCACGATCTTCACTTTGTGGACTGAAGCGATGTTATGGAGGGCGACCAGGATATTGGCTCTGAGTATTCAGATCGGATTCGACCAATTCTCGACCAAAACGCAAAAAGCTCAACAGAAAAGTGGAGGCTGCCTCGCTCTTCCACCACCATTTTGCGACGAGTTTCAGACACAAACTGTTACACTCGCTCAGCGACCTTCTACACTGCTGTTGATGGAACTTGAAGGATCGTAATGCCTCAGTGGCCACGAGATAGCATTGCATTTTAGAATTTCACATAAGAAGTCCTAGCGGAACTGGGACGCGCTATCTACAAAGGAAAGAGTTATCGTTGAGCGACTGTTGAAGGATAGAGGATAGCTTAGACAGTATTTATATTTGTTGTGATGAATAGCAGCTTGCTCTAAATGTAACCATGTGCAAGTTAATGCAGATGAGTAGGAAAAACAATCCTTTAACGTTCGAATACACCATTTGTGTTCAGCTGCTTGACACAGTCAAGCCGAATAAGTATTAAGACATAACACTGCAAACCGATATGAAATGGAACAAGCACTTAAGATCGGTAGTAGCGAAGGTGAGAGTATTGTAACTTATTTACAAAGCAGACTGCGAATAGAATTCTTACGTAGACGTTCTTGAGTGTTGCTCTAGTGTTTGGGATCTCCGCCAGACCAGTTTGAGGGAAGACGTCGAAGCAATTCAGAGGCGTGCTGCTACATTAATTATCAGTAGGTGCGATCAGCACGCGAGTGTTACGAAGATGATTCGTGATCTAGAATTGGAGTTCTTGGAGGGACAATGATGAGAAAATTTAGAGAACCTGTATTTGAAATAGAGAGCAGAACAATTCTGTTGCCTCCGACGCACATTGAGCGTGAGGACCGCGAAGACAAGGAAAGTACAATTAGGGCTCGTACAAAGTTATACGGCGTTTTTCCCTCGTTCTGTTTGTAAGTGAGACAGAAAAGGGAATGACTAGCAGTGGTAGAAGGTACCCTCCCCCACCTGCTTGTGATTTCCTTTTTCTTCTCCGTCCCGGGATCGTATACATCAGTTCGAAAACACATTTTCTGCTGAAGTTTGCTGTTCCCTGTGTGCATTGCCATCAACATCGCACCGATTCCTGCGTCGAAGTGCTTGGTTTGGGATCTATTACCATCTGTTTAACATTGGAATTGAAATATGGTAAACCCGGTATACGCTGGATCTGTTGGTGAAATCTGCCTTCTGTAGCTTGATTCTTTGATAGACTGCGCTGTGGAACCTCTGAAAATACTCGTGATCTGGTTTCTGTGCCACCGTTAAGCAGCAAGGGGTACTCACCGGTGTGGAGGAAGAGGTGGTTCTTCAGGTTGGTATGCTTGCTGAAGCCCCGGTTGCAGATGTGGCACTTGAAGGGCCACGAGCCGTTGTGGACGTACATGTGCGACTTGAGGTCCCCGGGCGTGGGGAATGACTTCGAGCACAGACCGCACTTGTGGGGCTTCTCCTGTGGAATCAGAAAGACACAGTGATAAGTGGGCAAGTCCTATTCAGAGGCGAAGCTTGGCTTAAGGGCTCAAGGCACAATAAATAAAAAAGTGTGCTTTTCGTGAGCTAATATTTAACGCAGTACAGCTCTGAGACCCTGGATTTGACTCGAGGTGACTACCTCAGACATCTCGGAGGTACCATGACCATGATGCTACATGACAATCAACTTCAAATACTGTACAGTGATACAACTGAAGGAGCGACAAATCGAAAACATTTTTTTGTAAATTAATTGCATGTTTTATGGATGCAAACTTAAAACGTTTACAAACAAACACGTGTAGGTGATGATAAAAGTCAGACTGTGATACACAAAAAATTAAAACAATTACTTACAATTGATCAAAAATGTGCAGCAGCTAAGTAAAGTATCTGGGGTTGAATGTTGATGAGAATCTTTCCACAAAATCGTTGAAATTTCTGGCAGTGAGGTCTGTTGTATGAATAGAACGCCAACGATTAGCCTAAATAAGTCGCATCTACCTCTAGAAATCATTATTAAGACGTACGTGCCTCTGTACTAGAGAGTGGAATCACTAGCCCAGAAAATGTTTCATGCGCCTTAAGGTAGGCAACCCATCTTGCATCACCCACTCCCAGGCAGATAAAAAAATTGGCGTTGTTGGCCGGGAGGCCCCATCCGGGGAAGTTCGGCCGCCGAGTGCAAGTCTTTTCTCAGTCGACGCCACATTGGGCTGGTGTTGAGGATGAAATGATGATGAGGACAACACAATACCCAGTCCACATGCGGAGAAAATCTCCCACCCGGCTAGGAATCGAACCCGGGCCCACCGCAGGGTAGGCAAGCACGTTACCACTCAGCTAAGCAGGCGGACTCCCAGGCACATGATCTCAGTTGTGTTGCCTTCCTTAGTGTTCAAGAAATATTTTATGGGTCAGTTTTATTTTTAACAGCCTGTATGTTAGGTTGCAAGTGAGAGGTTGCATAGGACAAGGCGAGCTATATATGAAATAGCTTTATACACACTGCAGGAGAACATATTACTGAAGTTTGCACAGGCTTACAAGACCAATTCTGTGGAAGCAAAATATTTTTCCACAATATATTCAGATGCGTTACCATGCAGCCAAGAGGTAGGGCATGGAACAGTGGAAAAAAAATCACACGAGACGAATCAGAGTGGCACGAGTTAAAAAAAAAAAAAAAAAAAGCCGAGAAAGTATCCACGGTAGAAAACTGGCCTCAAAGAAGGGCAATTTAGCAACAGCGTGTAAAAATATGTACGACAAATATTCTGTGTCTATGTAAATCGTATGTAATTCCTGGGCAACCTACCCAAAAAATGTAGTATTCAGAAACTATTTCATCCAACTTGTTTTAAGCAAGTTGACACTAGAACGCAGACATGAAAATAATCCAATGAATTCGTTAATGTGAACGGACGTGAGTTTTATAAGCAAACAAGGCGTTACATATAGAAGAGTTGTATAAGCTATTTTTAAAGTTCGTTCACTTCGATGAGTATTAATGTGCCATTTTTGTTGGTAATCTGTATTTAATCGTATGTGGTTGTAATTTTAGATGGTTGAAGCGAGGGAGGGGACATCCTTATTCATAATAATAACATAAAAATTTATTACTTGCGTTTGCTACTGTCATATGATTTCCGGTTAGGTACCAAAGAAATCTACCCTAAAATACGGCACCAAAGTAATGTACGTTAAGAATACTAAATTCGTAGATAAATGTCAGTCTTTTCAGATACAATAACTATTGTGTACTTATTGACAAGTTTAATTCTTGGGGTACGGTACGTTTTCAGACTCACAGAATCAGATATATCAAAACTGACATATTTTAAATCTGGCCACTCTTGGAAAAATTTCTGCAGACGCCCATGACCGCATATCTTTTGTATAAGATTTGTTGTAAGACTCCAGAAATTTAAAATTAGAAAGCAAAAAGAAATTACAACTAGACCCGCAGTCGAAATCACGAATCCGAGTATTTTAATGCAAAATTACACATTTGCATGTGAAGATACGTGTCGTGCCTTTAAGTATATTGTTGCCAAACTGCCCTTTTTAACGTTCATTGCCAGCCGGAGTGGCCGAGCGGTTGTAGGCGCTACAGTCTGGAACTGCGTGACCGCTACGGTCGCAGGTTCGAATCCTGCATCGGGCATGGATGTGTGTGGTGTCCCTAGGTTAGTTAGGTTTAAGTAGTTCTAAGTTCTAGGGGACTGATGACCTCAGAAGTTAAGTCCCATAGTGCTCAGAGCCATTTGAACCATTTAACGTTCATTTTCTACCGAAAATATGCACGCGACGAAATTTCTACCGAAAATATGCACAGGATGAAATGCGAGAGACGCGCGGGATTAGCCGAGCGGTCTGAGGCGCTGCAGTCATGGACTGTGCGGCTGGTCCCGGTGGAGGTTCGAGTCGTCCTTCGGGCATGGGTGTGTGTATATATCCTTAGGATAATTTAGCGTAATTAGTGTGTAATATTAGGGACTGATGACCTTAGCAGTTAAGTCCCATATAATTTGAGACACATTTAAACATTTGAAATGCGAGAAATTGCACTGCGATGTCCGAGAGCTTCAATTTTGGTTCATCTTGGATAATATTACATTAGTAATTAATGGGTCAGCTGATAATTATTTCCTTGAAAATAGTTACCGAATAATATTATTACTTGTTGTTATAAACGATAAAAAGCTACGACTTGGTCTATTTCTTAGGTGGAAGAATGCACCAACACTAAATAAATAAATATATGGAAGCATTTCAGATAGGAAAAAACGGCATGTACATCCAGGTAGCCAAACGACTAAGGCAAAGTCGAATAGGTTCATGATGGGACGACTTCTAAGCTTGAGCTGGAGTACAGCATGAAGACGACGCGGTCGTGCAGATGGACAAGTACCCTTGTACGTTGGGGGCAGCGACTAATGCTAACAGGTGTGGCAGCCTCGCGCTCCAGAGACGCGGACATGCACCCTGCCGCATGCAGATGAGGCAGCTAGCAGCCAGCTGCTGGTTGCGCCTCCGCGGACGCCGTGCTACACGGAGACAGTCGGACACGGCCATCGCTCTCCGCCGGGACGGACACCGTGCCATCTTCTTCAGCCTGCACTGCTCGGCCTACACACGCCGGCTTTGCCTCTTTATCTGCTCAGCGCTGATCTCTCTCTGACGACAAATGAACGCGCTCGTTTACACACCAGCGTGAACCAAAATCTCTCACACGGCGGCACACGTATAACTTTTGACGCTTTATGGTAGCTACTTTGTCCTACCTGACGACGATTGCTGTGCGCACTTACAATGAACAAGCGAATAACTTGAAGCTGGTAATGAACTAATTTTTTATTCCGGCAATGTAATTTCCGTCTGCCTCGGTTATAACCAATGTTTTGGAAAGGTTTCGCTTGGTTCTAAGGTAAATGCCGTCCGGAAAATCCCCTCCCAAATATTTAACCTCTGTCCCACTACCCGCACGCCTGTTATTTGAAAAGTCCCTGATTCTACAATGGCTCAGAACTCGATCAGCACGTCTACATCTGCTGTTGGGAAACTTGTTTTTGCTGAAAGTAACATGGGTAGATTTCAGTATTTAAATATCCTAAAGGAAAATGTGGAAAATGGTGCTAATAGCTTGGGCTTAGGCACAGATAATTATTTTCAACAAGACAATGATCATAAGCATACAGCGAAAGTTGTTCGTCTGTGCTTGTTGTGGCAAACTCCCCATACTTTCAAGTTTCGCACACAGAGCTCAGACCTTAATCCAGTGGTATATCTTTTGAATACGCTTGGAAGAATGATGAGAACACAAGAAATTCGTAAGAAGACTGCTGTGAAATAACGTCTACACAACAAGTGCGAAAGAGAGGGAGGCGGCAAATAAAAGTGGTCCGGACGAGTGGATGTGATGGGACGTGAATGTATGCATACAACCACACCCCGTGACGAGCACCCACGTATCCCTGCCAGTGGAGCAGGTCAAAGGGGACGATGGCACTCACAGTGGAGCAGCCAGTGTTCGTTGTGGAAAGTTACACGACAACAAAGGCGTGGCCAATCGTGTGGTCCGTTATTTCCTGAAAAGTTTAATGGTGTCAAACTGCCAGCAAAGAGTGCCATGAAAATGGAGTCAGATAGGATCTGTTTTGAACAACAAGAAACATACCGAAACGTGCCCGCACACCAGAAAGTGTGGCTGTGGTTCACCAGAAAATGGATCAGAGTCCTTCCAAATCAACCCAAAAACTATCGCAAGAGACCGGCATATCACTTCGACCATGTGGACGAATACTCCACCTTGACCTGCACATACATCCCTGCTGAGTGTCTGTTGCTCATCCACAAAAAGCAGCAGACAGTCCTCAGCACCTCCAGTTTTGTGATTTCACTCAGTGAAAGTCTTGAACATGGGTGTGCTCTTTATGTCTGCTAAAGCCTGGTTTCATCTGAGTGGCTATGTCAGCTCACAGGTTCTGGGCAGCGGAGAATCCGCATAACTCCCACGAAAAAACCATCGCATGATCAGAGGGTTGGGGTTTGATGTGCAGTGTTTGCATTATTGGTCTCATCTTCTGTGGTAGCATTAACAGAGGAGGAAATTACCCACAGTTACTTCCAACAGGATGGAGCTATTGCCCACACAGCCGGTCGAACCTTGGAGAACATTTACACAATCTTCACGTCTGACAGAGTTGATAACAGGGATTAGTCTGGTCGTGGCCTAAGCTGGCCAGCCAGGTCACCTTAAGGGGCAGAGTGGAATTACTTTGTGCGGGGAGCCCTCAAGCCTAAGGTGTACTGTAGATATCCTCATAATCTTCAAGAAATGCAGCAGAACATTACGGTTGAGAATGCAGCAATTCCACCACTCCAGGTTCGATCCATCTTCAGCAGCTTGCCGACCAGAGCCATAAAGTGCCAAGAGATGAATGGTGGTCACTTTCAACATCCACTGTAGTTAGGATAGTACTGTATTTCCTTTCCTCTGCTGTGTTTCTTTGTACACTAGAAGTCTGTCCTCCACGTCACTTTTAACTGCCCTACCCAGTATTACCTCAGAGACTACCAATAAACTGGTTCATTGCATGCAAAAAAGATTTACAAAAGTGATACATTGATGAAGCAACTGTTAACATTTTCATTATATTTAAGTGCATTTCAAGTTTTTTTGTGTGTATGAATACTTTTTCCCCACTGTGTAATGCCAGCTGGGCAGAATTTTTATTTACTTTTTGTGGAAAACTAGCTTAGTTAATTCTTTTATATGCACGGATTGGGAAAGGAAACCCAGAAGACTGTTAGTTTACCAAATAACGTCTCTGGTTGCGATATTTAGTTCTAATAAATACAGTTATCCTGTATGAATACCTTTTTTCTATGACTGTAAATGTAGACAGCTAATGTTCCAGCTTCACTGAGGCTGCTCATCAGTTCTTGTGACGTCACCACAATCTCGCACCTCCTGCGGTGACGACAGCGCTCCTCCGCTGGTGATGACTCACTTTGCCGGCCAGCCGTAGAGCGCGTACGGCACTAAATTAACCGGCCTTCCTGTTCGCTGCTGCGGAGAGCGTCCTGTACATGCCTGTCTGCGGTGTCCAGGAGCAATCTCACGTAATGCCAGGAGACCGTTCCGCTAATGAACGCGCAGGCCACATTACAGGGATGGCGACGAATAAAACGGCCAACTTTACTTCTCGCTGCTGCATTAGAAGCTGCAGACAACCGGTACCGCGCTTCGAGCCAAATGAACCGGTGACTTCACAGCCGCCGTCCTCTTCGTTTTGTTTCCGGGTACAGTACAGATCGGGATGTGCTTTAAGTCACCAGCCAACATGCATGCGTTACATCACACTAGCAGACCAACATGAATATTCTCAACTAAAGTTACAAAAACGCATTTGTACCATTCTGCTGACATCTCGTAACAATTACCAGGAACCACAGAGCAATGTGACATGCCACCTAGCAATTAATTACAGAAACTCGCAATAAGGGGTGTACCACACCCCTACACACCACTGCCGGGTTAATACACCACAGAGATAACGAGAGTATACAGCAAATGTGAATAAGTGATAATAGTTCATAAGGTCACACAGAAACTATACAAAAATCGCCGAAACTAAAAACAGTATCGCAAGGGTAAATAGGGAAGCGCGACAAGGTGTAGCCTTTCACCTATTCCTTTTTCGTTTCCTTGGCGTTTATCCTGTACCTCCAGCCGGTAGGTACCTACCTATTCAACAAATAGTCAACAAATAGAAACCTTTTTCTGCATCTGGTTTGTAAATGGGTGGATGCACATAATTTTGCGCTGCTGAACTCACTGGTAAAATCGAGTTTTCTCTATCAGTTCACGTTTCCTAGATATAAACCAAAATCACAAACATTACAGTAGAATACTGGAAAAGTTAAAACAAGCAACAAATAGTAATCAGAATTTTGGTGCTCAGTGCCATGTAATACGTATTCAGGGTGTTCGGAAACTTCTGTTACACACTTCTAGGACTTGTAGAGGGGAATGAGTACATAATAGTTTGGGTAGGAACCCATGTCCGGAAACGTACCGTTTCCGTGATACAACCATTTGGAAACACGTTGGTAATGCGACCACTTTTACAATTAATTTATTAGGTGTGACCCAGTACATTCCCTCTTTTACAGTTCCATTCATTTATAACCAAAGAAACAGGAAGGAAACTTATTCAATTTTCACAAACTCCTATTCAGGTGTACGGCGTCTCCTTGGAGCACGATAGTCATGTCTGCTGACGGTGAGATATTCCTTTCTCGAAGCCGTTGCGTAACTCTGACGAAAAGGATACGCGATGGAGTCGGACGTCATGGATTGCGATCTTGATAAAGGCGATGAGCAGCCCTATCATTACCATGAGCTTTGTATACACATGGATCATGTCAGTGTATTCTGAAAATGTTTACTCAACTATGTTGCTCTAACACTCACAGACATGTGAATGCGGTTCGAACAAGGTCAGAGAGGTAGGATACGCGTCTAATAACATTAGCTGATTCGACATAAGCACCCCTCCCCCTTACTGTGACTACCTTGCGCATACGTACCTAGCAAATATGTTTTCAAACGTCTGTAGCACCGGAACAGTAGTTCTCGGACATGAGTTCCTGTTCAAAATGTTAGCCGGCCGCTGTGGCCGAGAGGTTCTAGGCGCTTCAGTCCGGAACCGTGCTGCTGCTATGGTCGCAGGTTCGAATCCTGCCTCAGGCATGGATGTGTGTGTTGTTCTTAGGTTCGTTAGGTTTAAGTAGTTCTTTGTTCTAGAGGACTGATGACCTCAGATGTTAAGTCCCATATTGCTTACAGCCATACGAACCATTTTTTTGTTCAAAATGTTATGTACACAATCCCACCCATTTTCACCTTTAATCTTCTTTGGTGTTCGAAAAGTGCGACAGCGATGATCTCGTTTTTTCTGCCGTTTGATCTCTGTCCCTAACAAGACGCCAGCAGCAGTCGACCATCATCGAAGGGTTGCAGTGACCTTGATAATGGTGTTCCATCGTACAGGTGTCTTATTGTAAGTGTTCAACCTGTCCATCGCTTGGGCTACCAAAACTTTCTGGGAAGAAATCAAGCGACATTCTGCACCGAATGTTCTTGCAGCTGTCGGTCAGATCATTCATAATGGAAACACGGTTATCTCAATCAAAAAGTCTGACCAGCTGGTATCAAAGGTTGGATCCTTCATCACCTTTCTTTTTCACGATAGATCAAATACATCTTCTTTCAGCTTTGTTTCAATCAACTGAAGAACTTTTTTTTCAAATGATTCAAGGCCTGACAGTAAAAAAAAAAAAAAAATAAAAAAAAAATCTTTAAAATCCAAATTCTTATATTCTAGGGCATTTTCAAAGGTAGATTCAGATTCTACATGCCAAAACATATACTGATACACTGCATCCCAGATGCAAAATGGCTCTTGAGTGGTATTACTGGATTTGGCAACGTTGGTGGTAGCGTAATAAATGGTTCAAATGGCTCTGAGCACTATGGGAATTAACATCTGAGGTCGTCAGTCCCCTAGAACTTAAAACTACTTAAACCTAACTAACCTAAGGACATGACACACATCCATGACCGCGTCAGGATTCGAACCTGCGACCGTAGCAGTAGCGCGGTTCCGGACTGAAGCGCCTAGAACCGCTCGGCCACCGCGGCCGGCGGTAGCGTAATAAACAGCCACCGTAAAAGTACTTGAGATTTCGTTAAACAGCGCAACTTCTGTGAGGAATTAATCTGTGGATCCACGGTGCACAGTGATTGTCTCTTAGAATAGAACGATCTAATACACAGGCTTGACATTGCTCATCGTTGCCCATTATTTCCCTACCTCGCCAAACGATATACAGCACCGTCTCGTCAAGTAACACAGAACAGATACCCTTAAACTTGTGAGTTATTGAGGTGTAGGATTGCGGCTAATGGGCAGATGTTATTACGACCGTAACAGCAGCATGGAAAAATTTCCGAGAGTGCAGAGGATTTCTTACTTTAAACCCCGAGACCGCCGGAAGACCAGAAGGAAATAAGGAGTACGCTCATGGCAAACAGGTGCAGGAAGCAGTCGGTAGGGATGTGGGGAAAGGGTGCAGTGGCAGGAGGGACCCGTGTGTCCTCAGCTCATTAACCATACGGCGCAGCGCAGTTGGGCTGTGGCATATGGCCGCGCCATTATAACCGTCCGGGAGGAAGCGCCTCACCTGTCTGCGTCTTAATGTGGGCCACATAAGCATATGTTACAGGGCAAGGCAATCACACATTGTGCCTTTATTAGCGCGGACATGCAAGCTCAGGTGAAGAAGCTTACCTATAAAACAATGTAATGTTATTGTAATTCTTCACGCGCTGACGAATGAAACCAATCACAGTGATCACTCTATCTGGACAAGCAATCAAATTTACATGCACCAGAGGATGCGGTTTCCTCAAATGGTTCAAATGGCTCTGAGCACTATGGGACTCAACATCTGAGGTCATCAGTGCCCTAGAACATAGAACTACTTAAACCTAACTAACCTAAGGACATCACACACATCCATGCACGAGGCAGGATTCAAACCTGCGACCGTAGCAGTCGCTCGGTTCCGGACTGAAGCGCCTAGAACCACACGGCCATCGCGGCCGGCGCGGTTTCCTCCTGATAGTTTTTCCTTAATGGGTGGATTGGCTACTAAAGATCAAGAAATACACACATAAAACTTCCGACCAGGTAATTATTTAAGGTAGTCGGGAATCCTTACAAAAAGTCAATCACGTGTTCCACTTCGAGAAACATTAATGTATAGATAAACAGGCAAAGGTTGCGTGCTATTGGAAATAACACATTAATTATTACAACGACCGCTGCTTTCCATACGGGCGATGACTAATTTTGTTACGTATACGTGCAAAACATCGTTATAATCTCTAGTTTATCCATTCTTCTTCTGTATTGAACGTTTCAGCTATTTTACTGAGATTTTAGCAAAGAAATATCTGTTTACATGGACTCTCTGTAGTTCTGTATTAGAAGTTCCTCCAGTCGTTACCGATAAGAAACCAGACTGCAGAACTTGGCTCTCTGGTAAAAACCGCATATGATATTTGTGAATGCCAATCTGAACACGTTTAAAAGGAACAGCGGAAACTTTTCACGAACACAGAATAGAGGAACGGTTTGCAATGTTACAAGTTCACTTTTCACTAGATGCTCATTAAATTTCTTTTCCAGCAAGCTTCTACTCTCGTCAGCATGTAAACTTTGAGTCCGTTCAGTTGCACGATACAATTGCATTTTGCTGAAACGAATGAAAATATGAGATAAAGTTGTTCTCTTCTGCAGGGTGATTCAGGTGCCCCTATCTGTGGGGTTCATTCAAACTGCAACCCCCTAAAATATCAAGAAAAGCGTACAAAAGTGACTTTCAAGAAGGTTTTTCTCGAATAAGTGGGAAACCATGGCCTCCAGCGAAAACGTATCCCACTACAAAATTTAACTGCATTAAAATTCCTACAAAAATTTCCTGTTCGTATTTTCTGTGGGACTAACAGTTTGTATATACCTAGTGAGAGAATATGAAATCTTGCACATCGCTTTTGGAGGCGTTGCAGATTGCATAAAACCCAAAGGTAGGAGCAACTGAATGACCCTGTATGAAGAATTTGGGTGGTTCTTGAAATATACATTTCACGGTCGCATCCTGTGCTACGGGAATGCTGGTAGACAGGGATTGTGTGCCTTCACCGACCTTCTTGGAGTTGGATCCCTACATCCGACTGATTTTCATACACTAACGTACTGCCCTTTAGAGGCTAATTAGTTTGGTCTGACAACGAATGTTGGGCTCCATGCTCCAGGCTACTTAGCACTTACGGCATAGTTACAAGTCACCTTAGGATATGGTTTTGTAAGTAGACTGATTAGGTTTTTATGTTGGTAACGCCAAGCAGCGCTCTGTATGAAAATCACTGACTGCGCTGTGTGCAGTCTGCGGCTGGTTGGACTCATTGTTGGAATATTTGCTTGTGTAGTGTTGGGTAGTTGGATGTCAACAGCGCGTAGCGTTGCGCAGTTGGAGGTGAGCCGCCAGCAGTGGTGGATGTGGGGAGAGAGATGGCAGAATTTTGAGAGCGGACGATCTGGACTTGTGTCCGTCAGAAAAAGGAAATTTGTAAGACTGGATGTTATGAACTGATATATAGATTATGACTTTTGAACACTATAAGGTAAATACATCGTTTTATCTCTATGAAAATCTTTCATTTGCTAACTATACCTATCAGTAGTTAATGCCTTCAGTAGTTAGAATCCTTTATTTAGCTGGCAGTATTGGCGCTCGCTGTATTGCAGTAGTTTGAATAACGAAGATTTTTGTAAGGTAAGTGATTCATGAAAGGTATAGTTTCTTGTTAGTCAGGGCCATTCTTTTGTGGGGATTATTGATGACAGTCAGATTGCGTTGCGCTAAAAAAAAAAAGAAAAAAAAAGTGTGTCAGTTTAGTGATGATCAGAATATGTAAAGAGAGAAATGCGTAAGTACGTTCAGTTTTGCTCAGCTGTTTGAAAATCAAATAACGGAAAAGTTTACCAGCACAGTCATTTATGCCGGCGAAGTGGCCGTGCGGTTAAAGGCGCTGCAGTCTGGAACCGCAAGACCGCTACGGTCGCAGGTTCGAATCCTGCCTCGGGCATGGATGTTTGTGATGTCCTTAGGTTAGTTAGGTTTAACTAGTTCTAAGTTCTAGGGGACTAATGACCTCAGCAGTTGAGTCCCATAGTGCTCAGAGCCATTTTCTGAACTGTCATTTATAATTTTTCTTAGGTGACGTTACAGTTTTAGTGCCTTGAAACCTGTTGTGATCTGATAATAAACATACTAAATACACCTGAAGCGGCTTTTTAATCTTGAAAACTAGTAAAAATAGTGTAACCACTGGGTAGGTGAGTGGTACCTAAAAACTAGACGCGGAATAAATGATGACCATCCAGGGATGATCTGCGTCGCGGGTGTACGGTAAAGATACATCGTGAAAGAACTGAAGAAGCTAGCTAGTATTACATAAATGCGAACCCACATAAAAATCAAACCGAAGAACTGAAAATAAGAGTCAGAAAATACGCTCATTGGAGAAACTAAGGGACGAACATAACTTTTGCATGATGTAACATAGCCTCGATTAAACTTGAACCATACGTAGAAAGAACTGCTACAGCATAGTACAGAAGGTAACAGAAAGAAATATCCAGAAGAAACGTTAGTTTTATTCAAAGGCAATAATTATACTGAAGTCACCGCGATTTATGATGGTCTCATGTACTTTCCAAAAGACGGGACGATTCTTAATAGGATGTATGATCACCACAAACAACACTGCATGTTCTGCAACGTGCTTCCATGATGGCTACGAGACTGGTAATAACTTCTTATGGTAGGACATTTGATTACTGTAATAGCGCGATTGAGAATTGTTGCGTGGTCTTGGGTGCACGTGGACCTGCTACCTCTCCTCAACGCATCCCACATGTGCTCGGTGCCTCTTAATTCAGGGGAACGGGCAGGCCATCCATTCGCCGAATAGCCTCTCCTTTCAAGAGTTCCTCCACCTCCACTGTTCGATGCGCACGCGCATTGTCGTCTATGGAAATGAAATCAGGTTCGAATGTAAACCTGAAAACACGTACATCCAAGGAATACAGTGCTCCAATAACTTGACCGCTGAGTGCACTGTGTTGAAAATTTTGCAGTTCAGTACGCTCACGCACCATATGCCCCCCCACACCATATCACCTTGGTGACAAAAATGATCATGTGCGACAATGCTGTACGTACTCTCACATATCGAGTGATGGGAACGCATAATCCACCCAGGAACGTTATCGAATAGGAACGTTTTGGTGGTCCTGTGTTATGGTGTGGAGATACACAAAGTTGCATGGCTGTACTGACCTCCAAATCTTTGAACATTGTACACTCACAAGTCAGCTCTATTGTGACACTGACCTGCTTCCCATGTGTGCCTTCTCAGGGTTGCTTAGGACCCTGACACCATTTTTATCGACGACAACGAGCGAACATCGAACAGTGCAGATAGAGGACCTCTTGGAATGAGAGAATATCTGGTCTGCCAGTTCTCCCTCCTCAAATCCCATCGAGCACCTGTGAGATTCGTTGGGGAGACGTATTGCAGCACGTCCATGTATAACAACGAGCGTCCAGCAGTTGTCGATCAATGGAACTCCCTACCACAAGAACCAGCCTTGTGGCCACCATGGGATCACGTTGCAGAGCGGGAAATGCCGTCCGTGGTCACCACACATCCCTTTGAGGACTATCTGTAGTCCCTTGTATGGCCGGGGGATCATGATGAATCGTGATCTCTTCAGTGTAATTATTGTCTCTGCACAAAAGTGCAGTATCTGTTCTTCTCATTATGTACTTCTTTCCGTTACCTTACTTACTGCAGTGTACTGTTAACATACTGCAGCAGTCCTTTCTACGTATGATATGAGTTTCATCGAGTTATTTTACCTGTCAGTGACACGTCTTGCCAAAATTTTTCGTCCGTAGTTTTTTCACATCCTTGTAACGTCTTTGTTACGAAATATGCTATATTTATTCGACAATTGATGATATCTTTCTCTTTAGACAGCAAAATTTCGAGTTTTTCAACAGTATCGGAAAGGCATCCCTTACTAAGATGACCAGACATCGCGATGTTGATCTGAGCGCCTTACCTCATGTACTCATTTTTTAATGGTTTGGGAAAAGCGGAAATAAAAATATCTGACCATGTGACTATGTAAATTACCCATCTGCCTTTTCTCTTTCGTTTTAAACAGACTGTCTGATGATTTGTTAAGAATTCGACAGCGACAATGACACCATTTGCGTGAACAGAGTCTAAGATACGTATATTTAAAAATCGTTGGCAAGAATCTCACTTTGTTGCCCCAAGAAAGTACGGCTAGTCTGTGTAAGAAACAAAACTGCTGACCTGACGTAAACAGATCGCACCAAATCTCCCTTACATGTTATAGACATTTCAAACACGACACGAAGTACTCGCAATTTCGATTTCGAGAATAACGCCCCCCTTTGGACGGGAGAATGGCCCTCTAGGTAGTTGTGGACGATGGGCTATTTCTGCACTTTCCGAGGCGGAACGGCGCGCCGAGACGTTTCCAGAAGAGGGTCTCAGGAGGGTTAGGCCCAGCCGAGCGTGGCGCCAATAATATGATAATTGAGGGCGACATAAGGAGTTGCCAGCCGAAGGGGGGCAGCAACAAAGGAGCGACGGGGGTCAGGGGTAGATAAGACTGCGCAGACGCGGAAAAGGAAGCGGCCAGAGGAAGCGCCATATGGTGTGCGCCTCGGCTAGGGAGGAAGTCGCGGGACAGGAACGACGCCTTATGGGCGACGGGAGAACGGACAGAAGGCGCTGCGATAGGGCAGCACGCGAACCCTGGCGAGGCCCTACGCACTACGTCAGCGTGGCTGGCCGCAACGGGTTCCACGTGTTACGTACGTCTTTTCCTACAGAAGTGCCTGTGGCTGTCGAGGCTGCTAGAAATACCTTGGTATAATATATTATTATTACAATTTGAGTGTCCAGGACAGTACGGTACAGTTATTCATAAATTCAACATATCTGCACTATGTACATGAGACTTTGTAGATGTCAGACTGATTCTGAGGCCCAAAATTAGGCCGTCTTGATCGCTGGGACATATGCTGAAGCCAGATCCTCCAGGGTGCAGGCTTCAGGAAACGTCTGCCAGACCAGGAGGTGTTTACTATCTTGAAGTTGACGACATTCGCAGGTTACACTTCCAGTAATGTAGACTCACCCCTTCAAGGTGTGCCGCAGGGGAGTGTCGTAGGACCGTTTCTATTCACAATATACATAAATGACCTTGTGGATAACATCGGAAGTTCAATGAGGCATTTTGCGGATGATGCTGTAGTACATCGAGAGGTTGTAACGATGGAAAATTGTACTGAAATGCAGGAGGATCTGCAACGAATTGACGCATGGTGCAGCGAATGGCATTTGAATCTCATTGTAGACAAGTGTAATGAGCTGCGAATACAAAGAAAGAAAGATCCTTTATCATTCAGCTACAATATAGCAGATCTGCAAGTTGAAGCAGAAAATTCCATAAATTATTTGGGAGTAGGCATTAGGAGTGATTTAAAATGGAATGACCATATAAAATTAATCGTCGGTAAAGCAGATGCCAGACTGAGATGCATTGGAAGAATCCTAAGGAAATGCAATCCGAAAACAAAGGAAGTAGGTTACAGTATATTTCTTCGCCCACTGCTCACCGGTGTGGGATCTGTACCAGATAGGGTTGATAGAAGAGATAGAGGAGATCCAACTGAGAGCAGCGCACTTCGTTACAGGATCATTTAATAATTGCGAAAGCGTTACGGAGATGATAGATAAACTCCAGTGGAAGACTCTGCAAGAGAGACGCTCAGTAGCTCGGTACGGGCTTTTCTTGAAGTTTCGAGAACATACCTTCACCGAGGAGTTAAGCAGTACATTGCTCTCTCCTACGAATATCTCGCGAATAGACCTTGAGGATAAAATCAGAGAGATTAGAGCTCACACACAGGCATACCGACAATCTTTCTTTCCACGAACAACGCGAGACTGGAATAGAAGGGAGAACCGATAGAGGTACTCAAGGTACCCTCCGCCACACACCGTCAGGTGGCTTGCGGAGTATGGATGTAGATGTAGATGTAGAAGTATTGTTTGCACTCCGTTGCTTCAGTCCTCAGTCTGTTCAAAGTCTGGTAAGAAAATTGGAAGCCAGTTGCGAGATTCTTCTTTTGGGTTTGGTTATTACTTCCAGTTGTCTTGTTTCGCGAGAGTTCTTTTCGGCCATCGGAAGGTGATGATGTAATGGCTTCACTTGTTCGAAGAGAGCTCTTTCTCGACTTCAGCCGAGGACATGAAGCTTCGCTTTCAATCGTGTATGCCTGGAACCATATTTCTGTTTCTCCGTCTCACCCTCTATTGGTGTTCTTCGTCTGATATGCGGGGGTTGCTATTTCTATAAGAATGTACGTTTTGTCCACTGTAATTGGTCGAATGCGACCGGTTACAAAGCGGTCTGTCTCGTAAAGAGCGAGTTCAACGTGCCTGGTGTGTGCGGAGTTCTGCCGGTCTGACGCAGCATATTATCATGTAGAGAAACGTAGAGACAGAGCCCCTGATGTGCTGTTAGTGGGCTTGCATATAATGCTATTACAGCTGCAGACTTTCAGCTTCATGTTCTCGCAATGGTCTTTGAATCTAAGTTTGCGGTAGAGATTTACTCCGAAGGGTGTAGCGGTGTCCCAAACTCCAAGTCACTTCTACTTTTTTCCTAGCTTGTCTGTTTCTCAAGTAAAACGCATAGACCTGTGTTTTGGATGGGTTAAGCTTTAGGTGGTTATTGTTGTAGTGTTCTGCAACATCTGAGACAGCTGCAGTCAGTTTCATTTCTAACTCCTCGATCATTCCTCCTTGAACTAGTTGAAAAACTAACATGTTTGAAGCGTTTTTAACATGTCAGTCTTTCAACAGATCAGTTTGAACTATGACGCCCTGCTTTTAGTGGGTGACAGTATTTCATTTTGAGAAGGTTCAGTCCCCCTCCTTTCGGTATCAGGGCTTAACTGTTTAACCGACGTGTGAGTCTTTCATGCTGGTTGTTATAGAATATATTATGAGAGGTATTTGTTTTTTATCATAATGTTTATTGCACGTTTCCTATCTTGTAGACGCACATGTGACGATGTGATCAGTTATCACGAAACGGGTCGTGTTCCTGTAAAAGTGCTTATACAGCTGAAAGCGGTTTATTTAGGAAACACAGATTACTTCAGCTGCGGTTGCCCTCGACAGAAAGCTATTTGTAAGCGACGAGGGGTCCCTCTACGGCTCCGCCCCGACCCCTCCCCCCTCCACCAACTCTCTCGGCACTATACAGGCAACTTTGTTGAACGCTTTATAAAAGTACCTGTGAGAAACTTGGACACCAGTTCAGCCTGGCGGTTGCTATATCGCCTGAAGTTAGGTAAACCTCATATAAGGTGTGTCGAAGGTGTTGCCTAACCCTCAGGCGCAAGAGCATCCGCGAGGCTGATTGCTTGTCGAAGTATCTGATATGTATGTTTGTGCATGAACTGACCTCTCGATTATGTCACATAAATGTTCGGTGGGATTCATGTCGGACGAACAGGGTGGCCAAATCTTTCGCTCGAAAGGCCGAATATGTTCTTTAAACAAATCGTGAACTGTGGCCCAGTGGCATGGCGTATTTTCATCTATAAAAATTCCATGTTGTTTGAGAATATAAAGCCCTTGAATGGCTTAAATGGTCTCCAAGAAGCCTAAAATATCTAATTAGAGTCAAGAATCGGTTCAATTGGACCAGAGGACCCAGTTTATTATGTGGAAACACAGCCCACATTCTTATGGTGCCACGCCCAGCTTGCACAGTGTCATGTTGACAACTTGGGTCCATGGTTTCTGGGGTCTGCGCAACACTCTAACCCTACCATCAGTTCTTACTTCCTGAAACCGGGCCTTTTCTGACCAGCCCTCGGTTTTCCCGTAGTCTAGGACCCAACCATATGGTCACGAGCCCAGGAGAGACGTCACAGGCGATGTCGTTCTGATAGCAAAAGCACTCGTGTCCGTCGTCTGTTGCCATAACCCATTAACGCCAGATTTCGCCGCACTGTCCTAAAGGATATGTTCGTCTTCCGTCTCACATTGATTTCTACTTTTATTTCACTAAGTGTTGCTTGTACGTTAGCGCTGACAAGTCTACGCAGACACAGTTGCTCTCATTCGGTAAATGAAGTGAAGACCGTTGGCCACTGTGTTGTTCGTGGTGAGAGGTAATGTCTGAAATTTGGTATTCTCGGCACACTCTTGACACTGGATCTTGGAATATTCAATTCCCTAACGATTTACGATATGGACTGTCCCATGCGTCTAGCTCCAACTGCCACTCCGCGTTCAGTCTTAATTCCTGTCGGGCGGCCAAAATCACGTCGGAAACCTTTTCACATATATCATCTGAGTACAAATGACAAATGCAGTGTCCTTTTATACCTTGTGTATGCTACGCTACTGCCGTCTGTATATGTGCATATCGCTATTCCATGACTTTTGTGTTGGCTTCTTTGTCTAATGAAGTGAAGTGTATACTTTCATCTAAATAAGAGTGTTGTAGAAAAGCGTTGTAAAGTGACTTAGTCAAACAACGCAATGGATCCGAAATTCCGCATCATAACCTATTAGTTTTCCGAGATTGTGTTTTAAGATTTACGTAATATCCTCACATTGCATAGAGATTTGGCTTTCCCAAACAGTTTTTTAATATCAACTTCCTCTGCAACTTTTCCCAGCAGCAAATACTGTAATGAAATTTTCAGAAACTATAACAATATCATGGCAAAGTGCTAAACAGTGTACGTCCGAACGACTACCCGGGAATTTTACTCAAATCATTCTGGGCATTTTCAGAATGGTTTCATTCCAGATGACACTATCCATGGAAGTATGTGAACTCATAGTACGTCCCCGTAACACTGGTTAGTAGTGGTATCAGAAAATTAGTATTATGGGATTCGTAGTTTGTCTTTGAGCAACATGTTTCTTCACAGAAATTGTATACCATTTCTTCTATACCATTTGTTTCTCTACTGAATTGTCGAACACAACTCACGCAACTGATGCCTTGATGCTGCCGTTCTCAGGATGGTGTCCAGTGATCAACACAGGTGAAAACAGTGAGGCATAGCATGGAATATAAAATTTAAAATTAGTTTTGATTTGTACATTCGTAATTTGCTCCAGATGAGACAGTGATGCAACATATGATGCAACAAATGTTATCTTATTTTTCCTTCCCTTTTCAATGTGATCGAGAGTCTATGATGATGTCATTAAAAATTTAGGAACACAGCTCGAATCGTAAATATCAACATCTGTGTTTCTTGCAAGAAGAGGTGCTTTAGAACTACTGAGAATGCAAGTATTGCAACGTAATGGGCTATGTTTTGATGAAAAATTAAGTAGCTTTACTTGTTCGCTAATACTCTCTTTGACAAAGCCTTCGGGAAAGCGTCTAACGCTGTACCTGTAAAAATACTGCTGTCCGGTTTTCACGGAATTGGTTTTATTTTCGTGTTCCAGTATTTTTGACAATGCTATCACAGGCAGTTTCCGCATACTTTGACACAAAGCGTCGGACGACGGCTGTGCTATAGAAGAACTGCTCGAGACTGGCAGCGTATTGTGTAGTGACGAATTAGTCACGTTTACGGTAGGCAAGTGTTTGCCAGCGCAGGAAACAGACATTCCAGTGAATGGCTCGCTCGCAGCGGCACGAGAATGACGTGTCCGGATGTGAGTAAGTAGTCCGCTGCCTTGTTTGTGCACGACTTCTGGGAACTGCAGGCCGGCACAGCTGACAGTATGCCTTAATTACAGCACATAATGCACCCTGCGGCCACAAACATAGTGAAGCTATCAACACAGCGTAGTTGCAAACCTACACATGCTTACGATGAAAGTGAGTGTCAAAAATAAGAGACGCTGTCATGAAAAGCATCTGATACTGACAGCAAGCATTGGGTGTCAGACGGAGATCAGGCAGTGGCTTGCCTTTTCAGCTCGGTAGCGAAGTATAAGAGCTACTCTTTTTAAACCTCTAGTTGTTCGCGAAATGGATACCACTGTGAAAATCACGTATGTTTTATCTGAAACATATAGCTACGCCTTCCAGCGACTTCTCAGTAGCTGCTCCGACTGAGCTTTCCAGTACCATCGTCATAGAAGGCTGTGCTATCCCTCAATTTCCATAAACCGGTTTGCAGCTCACCGTCTGTACCAATATGATGTCGTCGTAGCCAGTGGCTCATGTGAACGAAGAGATGAAAATCAGAAGGAGTCAAGTTGTAGTAGTTCTGAAACGAATACCGTGAAGTGTTTCCTTCAATTTAGAAATCGAGTTGAACTTACGTGGGCTTAAGTCAGGGGAGTGCAGTAGGTGGTATAGCACTTAGCAACCCCATCAGTCAAACAAATCAATAACAGCTTGCACTGTACGTGCTTGAGCATTGTCCTGCTAAATGTTGGACAGGTCCTGCAGAAAGTGTCATCACTTCAGTTTCTATGCTATTAATTTTTGGAACAAAACCTACGACCAGCTTAGAGGTCAGTAAAACTTTGAAACACGTATCTATTTTGTACGAGCTGTAAATGAACAGTTGCCACTATTAAAGCTCCACCCTTCGTATATGTAAAACGTCAGGTAATAAGTCTTCGTCAACGGTTTACAAGCAGGATTCTAAGTGTATCCAAGGAGCTCTGTTTCACAATTCGTCTCGATTTTTCATAGTTGTTGGCAACTAACAGAAACTGTAAATAAGATTACCTAGAGTGGACTAGGATTCTTTCGGACAAAAATAACACATCGACTGGAGGAAAGCGTAAGTAAAACTTTGGTATTTATGGAAATGCACTGACACTTGTACGTATGTATTTTTAAATAGTAAACCGTCATTTAACTGTGTATCACTGTATTTATCTTCTGTACTATACAGATTTCTGCTTTTATGCCATTATTGCACTCAGTAATGACATAAAAGTTGAAATCTGGATAGTACAAAAGATAAATACAGGAATTACACAGTGAAATGGTGGTTTATTCTTCCAAAAAATATTTCATAATGTGACTCAGTATCATCGAAAACTTTTATAGGTTATTTCTCAAAAGCTGTTCTGTCTGTTTGACGTAAAGCATGCAGATGTGATGAAAACAGGTTGGTCTTTATGAACTTAATCTACTGTCGCAAATACATCTTTCTGTGACCTTGATTGTAGTAGTTTCATTTTCCTTACGGAATTCGTCTCAGTTGTCACGACCGCTGAGGCACTACAACGTATAGGAGTTTGCCCCAGAGGAAGTGGGTTCGTATCCATATGGTGTACTTACCTACTCTCAATTCTCTTATCCTTGAAAATACACATAAAAGCAAAAAGCCGGTCCTGTTCTTTTCGACTATAAACTATTGCGCTGATTTGACGATGAACGCAATAACCAACCAAACGTTCGTTGGTGAGGTTTTAGAACGTTGCATCGAACAAACTTCCCAATGTTTCAATTGATCACCTACTCGACGACTGAACATGATGATGTTAACTGTTGCTAGATGTCCGCTTAGCAAGACGATAATTGTCGTGGCGGAACGGATGGTGCAGCCACCGAACAGCGGTCTCCCTCAACTCTAGCACCTAGATATAGCACACTGTATTCAAAGGTGACAACAACGGCAGGATGGAGGGGGAGGAGCAGTTTGCCGACCACGAATGCACAGATTAACTCTTCTTACTATTGCTGTGTTGTCCTACATATATCATGGGACTTCACCACGAAACGTGCCAGGCTCCCTGACCTCGAGTTTATGATGTGGCAGTTGATTAAATTGTCAATTGCGAGAATTTTTGCTGCCACTCTGATAATGCTTTCCCAGAAAGAAAAAGAAATTGTGGCTTCCTCGTGGTTTTGTAATCTATGGCGTCACCTATATTCCGAAGTACTTTGCTAACAAAGTAGTTTCTGCTCTCGAACGGAATGTCACAACCATCGTGAGATGTCGGTTCTCCTGAACTGTAAACGGGAGAGTAACATTGCTATGAAAGAGCGAGGTGACGTTTACGACAGTGGCGTCGCGTTCGGGTAGCTCGCGGTTCAGTTCACTGTCCAGGCATGCAGAGTTGACTTTTGCTTTATTTCGCTACATCGTTTCTGATTACTGCTAGATTAGCTTGACTGGAAAGAACGCGGCCAGTTTTCTCTCCCATCTTCGTCTAATCCCATTTGCGTTCTGTCTCTACAGAGCTTTCGTTGGCGCTGCGGTAAATCATAAACTTTCTTCGGACGTAGAAGATGAACTGTTTTTCGGACCATTCGCTTCTTTTTCCGACGGATCTCGCTGCTGCATAACTTGATCACTTACTTCACTTTTGCTGCTCGTGAAATAAAATTTCAGCATCAGGAATGATCTTTTAATTTATTACTTCTTTACTGCTAACACTATTTGCTGCAAAGCTCGCAGTATCCAGTATACCACTCAGTGTGGCCTTCCCGTGAAATTACGTCATTGTACGACACGTATTTTAGGAGACATAGCGCCATAGACATTCTACGCTCGAAAACTAACTCCTGATTAGAATGGTGAGCAGTTAAACTTCAGCATCATGCATGACGTCCGAATTTATTTCTTACTAACGCTATTCACAACACGCTTTGCTGACGCTTTCTACACGTGTCACTGAATGTACCAGGAAAATGATACCGCTGCACGAGACATAGCTCCAGATACATAACGTCATAAACATTAGGATGCGTGAAAAAGTTGCTTTAGCTTAAAATGAAGCGCGAAGTAGCCAGGCTGTATTCATCTAGTGTTTCATTATGAGAGCACTTGACTATTTTCAACAAACTTTAAGCATCATTTCCAACATTTCCTAAACTTTTCATCGCTTGTAGTTAAAATACAAATATTTAAGTTATTAACTCTCTTGTAAAGTAAACAGACGTTTGAAACTTTTTTTATATATGTGTTTTCGATCCTATGGAGAATCGTGTGTTTGCTGGTTACGCAGAAATGGTTTCGTCACAGCCTAGATGATTGTTTCCGAAATAAATGTTGATCCAGGAGCGGAATATGCGCCGATTTTAAATTTCTAAGCTACATCTACATCTATATCTACATCCATACTCCGCAAGCCACCTGACGGTGTGTGGCGGAGGGTACCTTGAGTACCTCTATCGGTTCTCCCTTCTACTCCAGTCGCGCGTTGTTCGTTGAAAGAAAGATTGTCGGTATGCCTCTGTGTGGGCTCTAATCTCTCTGATTTTCTCCTAATGGTCTCTTCGCGAGATATAAGTAGGAGGGAGCAATATATTGCTTGACTCCTCGGTGAAGGTATGTTCTCGAAACTTCAACAAAAACCCATACCGAGCTACTGAGCGTCTCTCCTGCAGAGTCTTCCACTGGAGTTTATCTATCATCTCCGTAACGCTTTCGCGATTACTAAATGGTCCTGTAATGAAGCGCGCTGCTCTCCGATGGATCTTCTCTCTCTCTCTTCTACCAACCATATCTGGTACGTATCCCACACTGGTGAGCAATATTCAAGCAGTTGGCAAACAAGTGTACTGTAACCTACTTCCTTTGTTTTCGGATTGCATTTCCTTAGGATTCTTCCAATGAATCTCAGTCTGGCATCTGCTTTACCGGCGATCAACTTTATATGATCATTCCATTTTAAATCACTCCAAATGCCTACTCACAGATAATTTATGGAATTAACTGCTTCCAGTTGCTGACCTGCTATATTGTAGCTAAATGATAAAGAATCTTTCTTTCTATGTATTCGCAGCACATTACACTTGTCTACACTGAGATTCAATTGCCATTCCCTGCACCATGCGTCAATTGGTTGCAGATCCTCCTGCATTTCAGTACAATTTTCCATTGTTAAAACTTCTCAATATACCATAGCATCATCCGCAAAAAGCCTCAGTGAACTTCCGATGTTATCCACAAGGTCATTTATATACATTGTGAATAGCAACGGTCCTACGACACTCCCCTGCGGCACACCTAAAATCGCTCTTACTTCGGAAGACTTCTCTCCATTGAGAATGACATGCTGCGTTCTGCTATCTAGGAACTCTTCAATCCAATCACACAATTGGTCTGATAGTTCGTATGCTCTTACTTTGTTCATTAAACGACTGTGGGGAACTGTATCGAATAAAACTGCTGTTTAAAACTGTGCCAGACTGAGACACGAAATCGGATCTTTGACTTACGCCTGCTGAGCTATCTGTGCCTGAGGGTCGTTCGTGACTCGCGTCTGTAGCTCAGTCGGCAACACCACTGCTCGTGGAAGGCATGGCCTCAGGTTCGAGCACCTGTCCGGCACACAGTTTCAGTCACGCAGGAAGTTACAAACCACCGCACACTCCGACGCAGAGTCCAAGGTACATTCTGGAGCCTCCTACTGTCGTACTTTCTGGCTGTTTCAAATTTCTCGAGCATGAGTGTACAAAAGGGGACGGTAAATTAGAAATACTCCGACTAGCGTGCACACAGCTGCTCCGCACTGCTCGACCACCCACGCTCACCTCGCGGCGCCGATCTTCCGCGGACTGACAGCTACCGGCAAGACGCCGCAGCAGCTGGTGCGCCTCATGCGTGGCTGGTGCTAGCGGCGATAAATAAGCACCTCGTCTCGGCGGGCAGCGGAGCGCGCACGCACATCCTGCGACGGCATATGCCTTGCCTTGTCTCGCCTTCCCCCTGCCCTCGGAAGGAAGACGCCCGGCCAGCTCCTTGCCGTTCCCCTCAGTAAGCCGCGCCCCTAGCGTCGCGGTGTCCGAGGCGCCGGCGTCTCGGTCGGGCAAGCGTCGCCGCTCGCCTGTCTGGCTGGTTTTTCTCACGGCGCCTCTAGACGCCGCGGCATGCCTTTACCTGCCACGCGCGGCCGCTCCCAGAGCGTGTGAACCCGAGGAGGCTTTTGTCTACCGTTATCTAGGCCGGACGAGCCACGGGCCGTTGAGTGCGCCTCCTTGGAAGGTCGCAGATGGGCGGATAGCGCGCGTATTCCGCTTGTGGCTCATTATGGTTGGTATAAGGCGACTGACGTCTTTGAACGTGAGGTTGAACTACAGGACCAAGTCAGTGGGATAAACTGAGTAGTGTGCATACTCTACAGCTTGAGGGAAAAACCGAACAAAAAACCAAAGTAACGACGACTAGCAGAAATGAGATTAGTGAGAAACCTGTGGTCACAATTGGGGAACGCGGAGTGGACGAAACGAAGGAACAAATCTTTGAGAACGTTCGTTTGGAATACAGTGTCCGGGTGGTAGTAAATAGTGCTCACGAAGAGGGGAACATGGGGAGAACACAACAAGAAGAAAGCGTAATGTACACTGCTGGCCATTAACATTGCTACACCACGAAGATGACGTGCTACAGACGGGAAATTTAACCGACAGGAAGAAGATGCTGTGATATGCAAATGATTAGCTTTTCAGAGCATTCACACAAGGTTGGCGCCAGTGGCGACACTTACAACGTGCTGACATGAGGAAAGTTTCCAACCGATTTCTCATACACAAATAGCAGTTGACCGGCGTTGCCTGGTGAAACGTTGTTGTGATGCCTCGTGTAAGGAGGAGAAATGCGTACCATCACGTTTCTGACTTTGATAAAGGTCGGATTGTAGCCTATCGCGACTGCGGTTTATCGTATCGCGACATTGCTGCTCGCGTTGGTCGAGATCCAATGACTGTTAGTAGAATATGGAATCGGTGGGTTCAGGAGGGTAATACGGAACGCCGTGATGGATCCCAATGGCTTCGTATCACTAGCACTGGAAATTACAGGCATCTTATCCGGATGGCTGTGATGGATCGTGCAGCCACGTCTCGATCCCTGAGTCAACAGATGGGCCAGCACATTCTCCAGATCTCTCACCAATTGAAAACGTCTGGTCAATGGTGGCCGAGCAATTGGCTCGTCACAATACGCCAGTCACTACTCTTGACGAACTGTGGTATCGTGTTAAAGCTGCATGGGCAGCTGTACCTGTACACGCCATCCAAGCTCTGTTTGACTCAATGTCCAGGCGTATCAAGGCCGTTATTACGGCCAGAGGTGGTTGTTCTGGGTACTGATTTCTCAGGATCTATGCACCCAAATTGCGTGAAAATGTAATAACATGTCAGTTCTAGTATAATGTATTTGACCAATGGATACCCGTTTATCATCAGCATTTCTTCTTGGTGTAGCAATTTTAATGGCCAGTACTGTATATATCTGAAATCGTCAGCCTTGGCGCGATCTGCTCAGCACATTTTTTAATTTTTTTTTATGACCGGTTTCCACAGAACCTTGCTGTCATAAGGGGACATGTGTTAAGACGTCACGGAACGTGTTCCGTAGTACTCGAGGCTGCTACAGAGGGTATTAAGCACTGGGGAATACAGAGACTGCAATATATTTAACAAACAACTCAGGGTGTTCGGTGTAAGTTCTACTCTGAGGTGACGAAGTTGATACAGGAGAAGAATTCCTGTCCGGCCGCATCAAGTCAGTCAAAAGATTGATACACACACACACACACGCGCGTGCTCGCACACACACAAACACACACACAGACACACAGACACACACACACACACACACACACACACACACACACACACACACGTACACGCACACACAAGCGGTTCACACACACACACAAGCGATTCAAACGCCTTAAAAGGTCGCCTGTACGTCGTGCTGAGTTTTCCATAACAGGTATATTCGCTGTTTGGAACCTACACAAAAGCATTAAAAGCAATATGACATCGACACCACATAATGTAGTTGCATTTATTCGACGCCTCTGCGGCTATGCTTGCATCAGTAGGCTGCAAAACTCTCCGATGTGCATGGCGGAGACCGCTTGCCAGTGGTTCATCTGTATGACTTCTGTCCCTTCCATTCTCGTATGGAGCGCTGTAAAAATTATTCCCTTAACATCTCTGTGCGCGCTACATTAATCTAATCTTTGCGGTTCCTTCGACAACGATTATTCAGTGCTCCCAGATCCCTCACTTAATACTGGATCTCGATACCTTGTAAATAGACTTCCGACAGGAACAAATGGCGTCTTCCTTCAAGCATTCGCCAGCTCAGGTTTCCATCATCTCCATGAAGTTCTCCCTTTATTAAATACGTAAACCTGTGACATGCGTACTACCGTATTCTGTACACGTTCAATATCAGCCGCTGGATCCCGTTACTTGGACAATATCTAGGGCATGTCACACAAATGTTTTGTAAACAATCAGCTTTGTATTTTACTGATGTTCTAACAATGAACCGAAGGCTGTCACGTATTGTATCTGCGGCTTCGATCATAGCATTTTATACCCCTGCAAACTGGTACACTCAGATATTTGTCTGTTTCCAATAGTGAATTACTGGTACTACAATCATAGAATGCTAACTTTCCTCTCTTTTCTTTGAAGTTCACAGTATTAAGCTGCCAATATTCGCATCAGTTTGAAATCTTATCAAAGTCTGACTGAAGCTCTGTCTAACATTTTTCACACAATTATTTATTATAGATGTCTACATCCGCTGAAAAAAGTCTGAAATTACAATTATTTGTCATGTCATTAATAGTCCAGTCTAGCGCTTCGAACGGTGTTTCAACCCTTTGACGTGCTTAACGAAACAAGCAGTTCTGGTTGGAAGGTCATCGCTAAACCACGGAGGAAAATTTGCATTTACAGTATTCCAGGAAAGTAAAGTGCGGGCAACACCATTAATTTATACCCATATAAATGAGTGAATTAGATGCACCTTCTCAATATATAGGATGCCCTTTCACCCTAAGGACAGCAGCGATGCGTCGTGGAATAGACTCTACCAGACAGTGAATGCGTTCAGAAGTCACGCTGATTTATAACCGATAAACTATCGACCTAAACTCACTGTTTCCGTCATCATCACCAACACAGTCAGCTTCTCTTTCAGGGATTAAGAGTCGCGACTGTTCCGTTCTTCGTGAGGCAGCCATACTCACGCCGTCTCTTTGGAGCCTTAAAATACTTATTTATCCGTATGGTACATATTTTGTGGCCTCATTCTTTTCACATGGCCCTTCCACTTAACTCTGTTTCTACTGTATCCAAGGCTTATTTTGCGCCATTTTCCACTAATGAATTTGCAGAAAGTCGCCCGCAGCTGCAAATTTAGCTGAGGAAGGAAGCTGACGACGGAGCACACGGACGGACCAAGAAACACAATATGAGAGTTTATCAGATGATGACAAAACATTGAAAAGACGAATGACACAGCAAAATTACCTTAGTAGGGGGAATCATTTCTTCCTGCAGCATTAAAGTGATGTAGTCGTCTAAAGCTTTCGTGTGAAGTGTCGCTGCGTTATCGTACTGGTGTAGCATCCGAGAGAGGTGGGGTGCTCAAGTCCTCGTCTAGCCAATCGTATGTAGATTTTCTGAACCTCTGTTAAAGCACTACTGCCAAATGTCAGAACTGTTCGTTCAAATTGCTGCTGTCTCTTCCTGCCCCGTATTAGTCCAATATGTCTCCGTGTTGATTATTCAGTTGTCGAAGGGACGGTAAGAGTCAACCTTCAATTGTTTTTCTGACGACTACAGGTGTTGCGTTGCCTTACTTTAATGAACAAAAACTAAACAAATGGCCCAAGTTAAGGCTCATTAAATGATGTAAAGTGGTCACGAATTGTCTGTCACGGAGAACGCCTGCCCTAAGGCCTCACGAAATCACTTGCCACACAAGCAGTGACGCGCGTCCATCAGATTTAACACAGCTCTTCCGACCACTCGTGTTTCGCTGACAGTTTTCTGCGTTAATTAGAGTAATTAAAGAGGAGCCGTCGGAAAAGAGAGCCAGGCTTTTTGCAATCAGAAAGTGAGTCGTTCAGTGAATAAATTAACTTGCGACAAGACACAGACTCAGACTGAGGAATGCACAGACACACTGTCTTTGGCGCAGTCACATTTTATTCTTCAGTGACCCTTCAGTCACAATCTTATCTCTTCTCCGCTCCATATTCAACAGACACAACTTCAGCAAGAAATAATATGTCTTTAAAGCATAAGATAAAGACATTTAGATCGTATTCAGTTGGATTTACAGATTTAAAATGTGAGAGCTAAGGCTTCAATCAACAACTCAATTTTTATTCTGCTTTAATTAATTTCTAACGCTTCTCAACTGCCAGTACTTGTATTTTCTGTCCTCATTCTAATCCATTCCAGGTAGAATGAAATGAACAACTTTCTCTCCAAAGGGATGATACTTCTCTGGAATAAATTCAGTTTTCTGTCCTGTTCATATATGCTCCATATTTCTTGTCTGTTCGACACGCTGAAAGATGATATCATTACATAAACCATAACTAAATCATAGGACTGCAGCTGAAAACAATTACCAATTTATTCTAGACCTGACTGTTATCCACATACGACCGAAACACGTTGAGGTTGCCATTTTAGCCTTGTGTTATTTGTTCTCCAAAGACTTAGGTCGAAAATCACTGCAGACAGATCGTTAGCTCGTAAATTCACAGGATATTTACTAAATATGTCTCGCTGGTACTTTTCCACCTTTATTTGCTTCAGTCATATGCACATCGCAGCCACAGTTTCTGCAATGCCGAAAACAATCATAGAGATATCACATCAAAACATGCACTAAAATTTAAATCAGTTATTATTTTAATTAATTGTAAACGGTAAATTAGACCGCCAACGGCCTTGCCGCAGTGGTAACATCGGTGCCCGTCGGATCACCGAAGTTAAGCGCTGTCGGGCTGGGCTAGCACTTGGATGGGTGAGCATTCGGTCTGCCGAGCGTTGTTGGTAAGCGGGGTGCACTCAGCCCTAGTGAGGCAAACTGAGGAGCTACTTGATTGATAAGTAGCGGCTCCGGTTTCGGAAACTGACGTACGGCCGGGACAGCGGTGTGCTGACCACATCCCCCTCCAAATCCGCCTCCAGTGACGCCTGTGGGCTAAGGATGACACGGCGGCCGGTCAGTACCTTTGGGCCTTCATGGCCTGTTCGGGAGGAGTTTAGTTTAGTTTTTAGATTAGACCAGTATTATTAAAGGGACAGAAATGTGGAGAATAGATAAGTGTAAATAGAGGAAGATAAAGGTTTTTTGAAAATAAAATCATGCAAAAATATTTGGACTAATTTGTGAGGGAAGAGAGTGGCGAAGAAAAAAGAGCAGAGAGCGCAGGGAGATACGTAACGAACGAGATGATGCGGAAGCCAAGACAAGGAGACTGAGACGATGTGGCCACGTCAGTAAAGCAGGGAGTGATCGAGATTGAGAGAAGTGTCAGAAAAGAAACTAGAAGGGCGAGGACTTTTAAGTAGGCCGAAAATAAGATGAAGAGACCAGGTGACCAAGGACCCTCAGATGCTTGGGGCAAGGGAAGAATATGCCAAGAACAGAGCGCTCAGATGTAGGATACTTGAAGAGGCCAAAAACCGACTGTTTTTTGCGGGGCCAGAAGAGATGTTACGGCAGTTATGTCACCGAATGGGGGCTTTGCGAGATAGCTCACTAAGTTAACTTAAACTTGCCTGTTAATGGGCGTGGCAAGACGGAGAATTCATATTATCCGATAGCGAAATGGAATCAGAAAGCTGCATGTGATTCATGGTACCATATGGCATAAAACTGAGTATTCTAAGATCTGTCAAAAACACGAATGTGGTACTTCGTGCGACAGTCGATCACTTGTAAAAGGAGATATAAAACTACGTGTACAGTTTCCGACTGCCACGTGGCGTCTCATTTACGCCTTCACTGTTAATTGCGAAATAGCGGTAGCTCCTTCTCCATTAAGTCGAGAGGTAAGAGGGGGTTCCTCTTCCACGTAGAGACCAAACAGGTAAGCCAGAGCGGAGAAACAAAATTAAAGAAAGAAGAAGAACACGAGTTCAACGAGGTCGATTGGAGCGGAGGCGGAGGATGCGACTGGAAAATGAAGTTGAATAAATGGCGACGTGAAATAATTAAGGCGTCTGTGCGCAGCCGCCGCACGGTAGCTTAATCGTTTCGTTAATTAAGTCCGGAAGACATTCCGCGGTCCCTTTTTCTGGTCGCAGCACACCGCAGCGCACTTAATCATGCGGCTCATTCTTTTTCGGTCGCTCCCACGCGAAGTCCCGCTTAACTTCACGCGTGCCCAGCTACGGCACGTAGTGTGACGCAATTAGCGATAAAGATTGATTGCATTCAACCAATTACTGCCGTATGCATTTACACATCGACCTCTGGTTCCTCGAGACTTCAGATGAGGATCACGGAATAATTCCCGAAGAACACTTGCTATTAAATATTTCCAGACGCACTTAGTTGAGAACGTGTCGACGCTGAATGACAGTAATTACACGTTATTAATTCTAACAGAGTCGGTCAAACTGTTGCAACCCAGTATTTCTTGAAAAAATCGTTTCCTCGCTCGGAAGAGACTCTACGACCCTAAGCATACTGCTGATGTGTTAAAGCGTACGGCGGAGGAAACTAATTGAAATCGTAATACCATGATTCTTGGATTTTCTGTAGTTTCAAGTCACTTCCGACGAATAGTCGTATAATTCCGTCAAAAACACGATTTCTCATTCCAGCAACAATTTTGTCCCCCTGAGCTAATATTTCGCCACTAATTAACTAGATATCCACAGCACTTCCAACTGTAAGCCACTATTCTTAACTTCTACTGAAATAGCCATTGCTTTTATTGACCATTTCATACGTCCCCTTGTCCTAGCATTATACCGAAATAGCCTTTGCAAATTCATAAGTTTTTTTCTGTCGTATACATAAATTCATCCAGTTGAAACTTAAAAAGCTAAATAAATTATAACACGAATTTCTCACCAACGATAATTCGTTAAAGAAGGGCAGTGAATATTTAGCTCTGCATCTTTCTTTAACAAACTAGTTTCTAAATAAACAAAATAAAATTAAAAAAAGACATTAACACACAGTGAGGGCTTTCACGACCGGATGTCACAGTTGCTAATAAGTCTTCCAGGTGGTATGGGCATGGTCGAAGAAAATCTTCGGTTCCTGAAGTTTCGTCTAGAGTCGTGCTGGACGTTTTTGGATATGCTCCTGGATACTAAGACGTAGAGTCGCCAGGAGCACCTCCAAAGACGTCCAACGCAACTGTAGACGAAACTTCATTCTTCCATACAGCCTGGAACACTCATCAGCAACTAACTCACAAGTTGCTACGCGTCCGGTAAAAACCCATCTTTTTCTGGGTGATCACAAAATTTTTCCAGGACATATATTGTCACCAATCCATGTCACTTTTTCAGAAGATTTCATTAGGAAACGCAGCAATAAATCAGTGGCAATGGAATGAAACAATTGACCAGTTTCAGTTTCAAACTGAGCGACGTCCAGTTCTCTTGCGGGCCAACAGCTGGAATATCTATAACATTTTGAGTACTGATATTTAAAAAAAAACAGGGTATCCGTGAAGTCCCGTTACCATCTCATACAATCATAACCTGGGAACTGTTAGAGAAACGTGGTCTATTGCAAAACTCTTAATAGCTCTCAAAGTATTTCCCCTTTGTCGCAAATTTTACTTGGGAGTGCATCAAGATGACGACAGAGCAGGAGAAGGAAAACGCGTCATCTGGTTGCAGAATTCAAATCTGTGATAACATTACTGCAGTGTTACTGAATCCTATATGGGATTGCACCACCGGTATAAACAAGCATTATGAGGTGCATCAAAATCTTTAACGATGCCGTCTCAGAGACTTTCCTGGAAGTGGACATCCACCTGTGTCTCAACCACATTTTGACAGTGCAAGTTGTATTTCAGTGCTGCTCCCAGAAGTCGATTCTTCGCCCATCATGCGAGTTGCAGGAAGTAAGATCAACTGTCCATAAAGTGTTATATAAGGGTTCCACCTTTTTGCGTACAAAGTGCAAATGGTCCAAATACTGCAACCAAACGACCGTCCCTTGCGGTAACGCATTCGCGTGCTCCATGCTGGCCACCATCAATTCTGGCAATGAATACCTAAAAAATGCCTGTTTCAGATGTAGCAACATTCCACGTTTCTAGACAAGTGACTTACCACAACATTACGACTGGGCTCCAAAACTCCACGCACCGCACATGAACATATGCGTGATACCCAGAAGCTTAATGTTTGGTGTGGCCTAATGCTCAATGGGGTGAGTTTTCATCGCAGAGGAAACCACAACGGGAAATGTTTACTTGAACATGTTCGAACAATTCCTGCTACCACCGATGGAAGAGCTGCATCCATCAGCCATGGCATTTCAGCATGATGCTGGAAGGTCATTTACCCTCACTATGGGTGTTTGAATGTGCAGGGTGCTCAGAAATACACATTTCCTGAGAGGTGGATGGGTCTTGATGGTCCAGATGGATGGCCCTGCGCACTCCAGGTTCCACACGATTAGGCTTCTTTTTGTAAGGTTACATCAAGGATCCCGAGTACACATTAAGTCAATGACATTGCCACCGTTCGAGCACGAATTAATGAAGCAATCAGAACTATTGATGCTGCAGTACTGATCCGCATACAGGCAGAATTCTAATATCACTTTGATCTTCTGCAAGCGAAGAGTTAGTCTCTCGTTGAAATTCTGACATGGCCGAAATAAAACAATGAATGCTGCTAAACTATGCTCTGTCTGTAATAGGATTTCAAGTTACGATGTTTGGAAATGACAGCGAGACGTTATGGACATCCTATATTAAAACATTGCGACTGGATTTCTGCAGAAACAGTTAATTAATTTGTGTGTGCAATTTTATCACTGTACGATCGTGAGAACAAGAAGCAAATCCAGAGAAACGTACCATTACATTCCTGTCTTCCCTGTTCTGTGATGCAGTTTGTCGAGAGTACGACAGGAACTAGAAATGTAAAGCCACACAGCAGGGAATTTTTAGACCCTTAAGCAACTGAATAAGAGATAGTCGCTGTGTTGGAGAGATAGCCACAGCCGACGCTACGTTTAGTGCAACATTTCGGAGCGTCAGGTGACTGGGACTTCGCTACAGCTGCTATAGGCAGCGGTCGTGAGACACTAGCGCTGGATAGGCGAGACACACTTTAGTAGGGCAGTCCGGTAGCAAGTGCCATGAAAGGAAGACACTTCAACTCTGAGGTCGTGGCGGGAACATGCATCCCACATGCTCCCGTGCTGGAGTGTGTGAATGGAATAAATATCAGAGTTTCGTGACTCACACTAATTATGGTAACATGTCTCAAAGCATGTAACATCAGTTTCTCCAAGGCATTTCTGTAATGTTAATCATTTTTATATTGTCATGTACCAAAAACACTTATTCTCTCTTGGAGTTCCAGTTTTGTGTGTGTGTTTGTGTGTGTGTGTGTGTGTGTGTGTGTGTGTGTGTGTTTCCCAACTACTTTCCTCCGTAACTCTGGTAAGTATGGAGCACTTTCAACCAAACTCAGTACTCATATCACTTAGTAGAAAGACACAATTATTGTGGCGGTAATACAGCACTAGCATCTTTGTTTGTGGGAAAGGAATGGGAATGTGGTGTCGGATAAGCATAACTGTAATGCCAGGAGAAATTTCAATCACGCAGTACACGAGTTATTAGATAGAAAAAAAAAAATGCTATTGGCGTAAGCCATCCTAATATCCCTAAAAATGAGTTGGTAGTGTGAATGGTTGTCATGAAAAATAATGGAATACTTACGATTTTGATGTAGAATCCTTAATTTTCTGCTGTCGTTAGTCGTGATGACACTGATGACATTGAACGGCTAAAGTTTGGGCAGGGAAGAAGGAGGGGGGGGGGGGGGGAGGATATGTGGCGGTGGACATGGGTGACATCTGAAGCATAACAATGGAACACTTGATATTTGGAGGAAATTCATCGGATATTAGTATGAATATTATTATCAGAAAAAAAACTTTTTGGGTCTACGATACCCCACAGAAGTTCGTGGTATATGACTAGGTGTAGGGATGACGTGGTATGCGTAACTCATGAATGGATGAAGAAATTTAGACCAAACTTCGTATTCGTATAGCTCACTAGCTTTGAAGAAAATATTTCTGGAGCAAGCATCGTGCGTGATGGAAGTTGATGTGGGAAGAGGAAGCCGTGAAAGTTAATGATTCCACCTGGAGGGGATACTGAAAACATTCATTATAGATTTAGTTTGTAATGAGTATGTGAAGGAATTTACTTAATAATTTGAATACGGCATTCATACCCTTTAAAAAGATAAAAATCTTGTTTTTTTAACTCTATAAAACGACCTTGTTTTCTTATGGAACAGAATATGATATACATAAATAATCAATAACATATAGTAATCAGCTACTTCTTACATAAATATGGAGAAAATTAAAGTGTCAGAATAAATATTGTATCAAAAACTTCCTAGCCGCTTCCAGTTACCTCTGAGGCACATTAAAAAACTTAGTAGATGATTAATTAGGGCTTATAGGCGCTATTGTTTAATTTCTTCAGGACATTAGCAGTGGCTGCAGCTAACTAATGCCCTACCACACTCACGCTCGTGACCCCCATCCCCTAAATTCCTTCCCCCCTTTCCATTCCCTTCTCCCCTGCAGGCAACACCGCCCCCCCTCTTACCTCTCCCAGAAGACCAGACGCCGCCGGAACGAAAGGCGAAGGAAGGCGTCATGCAATCGCCACATATTTCACGAGTGACGGCTCATCCAAACACAGATTCACCACGGTCGCCGGAGGTAACTTATCACGAGCCCGGGCCGCAAAAAGGCGACTCTCGTCCAGAGGTGGGGGGGGGGGGGGGGGGGTGGAAAGGGAGGGGAGAGATGTAGGCGAGGGGCCGCCTAATTTAATAAACCGTGGACACACGCGGCTCGTAATAAGAAAACACAAATTAAGCCGGCGAGCAAGGCAGCTGCGACAGACGCCGCAACTTAGCTGCAGATGACGCTCTGCCTTCAATACACGTGCGTATCCCATCAGCAGCCGGGCGTTCGTCACTAGCCAGGAGGTCACCCTTCCCAGACGGAGCTGCTCAGCTCGGTGATATTACTCTCACGACTTTTTCCACGTCTCTTCAGCTAGGCAGCATACTCATTGCTGTCACGCGGTATCCTCTCTAAGAAAATGAACTGTTAATTTAATAGTTACATTGGCCACTGACAACATTATGACATTCTGTATCTGGTAACGTATTGCTAGCCACCTGCTGTGCTATTGTCCCTTCTTAAAACAAAGAGAGTTCCTGGAGAGGTGGGAGGACTTTCGTAAGGGTTTAACTTGAGGTAACGAAATTTACCTCTTCATATTTATTACATCGGCTCCTGTATATATCTGGCATGGCAATTCAGTCTCGGAAACTACTAGTATTTCTTTCTGAACACTGTTGTAAAGTACTGTAAAATCAAAGAAATTTTCGTACTGCTCATATCGAAGAAAGAATGCTTCCTCTGTTCGCATGTACCCAGTTGTTTAACAACAGTGGAAGTTACTGTCAATTCTCAAAATTATCGTTATTAGGAGGATGCCTGTCGTTGCAGTTAACATAAAATATTTCACAAAGCAACTTCTTTATTATTGCTGATTGAAAAGAAGATATTTATCACATGTACTTCGAGTGGAACTTATGTCCAAAGTAACTGACAGTTACCTTCGGCTGTCTTGAGCTCCAAATGCTTTGGATGTCTGTTACAAGTGAAGAGGCTATGCGAAGGTGCTCTTTAATGGCTTACTGCACAGTGCAAAGAGAATAAAATGATGATGCTTATTCATGCTGACACTGTCGACAGTTTCCAAAGGATGGAGAAAGAAGCTCATAACTCTGCAAACGTAATACACATAACTATTCTTTAAACTGGTGGTATAAAAATCGATGTTCTTCAGCATGCAAAGGCACATTATTTTCAGCGATTGGTAGTGGAGAGAAATTAACTTTGTAAAGAATAAACAGAAGGCTAACAGGAAAAAATATCGGAGGGTAGTTTTACAACTACACAGCTAATCCCGTATGCGTAGTGAAGACAGATCCGAACGTTAACAGTTAATTGTTTTCATAATATTACTGTTCGGTCTGTGGCCATATGGAGAAGGCGATGGTGCGAACAGCTTTAAATTGCTTTGTTTCGGAACAGACAAGGAGTCTAACACGAAAATGTACGTGATTATAAAGCGTCGCTATAACTTCACAGGCAAGGGGAACTTTAAACTACAGAAGTTTCTTAATAACGCTGTTTTAATATGGAGCGAGAATATACACTGTATCTTAGCAAGGATAGCCTTAAGCATCAGGCAACACGGATAACAATAATGTATGTGATAAAAAATCATAGCAAATTGCATGTAGCTGCAGATATTGCGAAGCTGGGAAAACCAATTTTATGTAGGCTAGATTTATTTATTTTTCTCCTTGACGAGTGTACAGGTGAGAAGTTTTTGTACAAATGAAGTAAAGTGATAATATTACCCTATAACCGTCAGCTGTGTTAACAGGGTACACTTTCTTCTGTATCTTTGTGTGTGCGTGTGCGTGCGAGTGTGTGTGTGTGTGTGTGTGTGTGTGTGTGTGTATGTGTGTGTGTGTGTGTGTGTGTGTGTGTGTGTGCGTGTGTGTGTGAGTTCAAAAATGGCTCTGAGCACTATGGGACTTAACTTCTGAGGTCATCAGTTCCCTAGAACTTAGGACTACTTAAACCTAACTAACCTAAGGACATCACACACATCCATGCCCGAGGCAGGATTCGAACCTGCGACCGTAGCAGCAGCGCGGTTCCAAACTGAAGCGCCTAGAACCGCTCGGCCACACCGGCCGGCCTGTGTGAGTGTGAGTGTGTGTGTGTGTGTGTGTGTGTGTGTGTGTGTATGTGTGTGTGTGTATGTGTGTGTGTGTGTATATATGGGGAGGGGGAATGGGGAGATGAATGAGGGTCATCATAAACTCCACAAGAAGCTAAGAGCTATAAAAAACAGTGACATAAGCAAATTATTGTCGTTATTAAAACATTTTATTTATTGTACTGCTATTATTAAAATGCCAGGCGTCTGTGACACGGTAACTGTGAGTGACTGCAGGTTACACTGGGAGGGAGAGGGATGGGTGGGAAGCGTGGCCTAAACAGCGTGACGTAAACAGTATCCACCGCATAAAATCCGATCGTTCCATTTCATAGTCTCGTGCGTTGTTGTTCTTTGGTATTTGTGAGACGTAGTTCTTGATTAAAAGAGAAGATTGGTGATCCGTGATAAGGCACGTCGTTAGGCATTAATAAACGATTTGGTAATGAACGAAAGTGTGTGTTTGTAGATGGGGAGGAAGAGAGGGGGGCGGGTTTACTGGGGAATGGAAAACAGGTAGAAGAAATCTTGATACAGTAAGGAGGTTCAAACTTATGTAGGTTGCTTCAGTTATGCGTAGATGAAGAGGTTTGCAAAACATGGACTAGCCTGAAGAGCTGCATCGAGTCAGCCTTCGAGCAGAAGACTACTACAAGTACAGTACATAAATGACACCAGTTGCAGCTAATTAATCGTGTAGTCCTGTCTTCCAACCCCTTTCTCTTCACTTTTTGTCCTCTGTCCTCCCCTCCCCCACCCTATCCTACGTGTACCGGTTACCTATTTAAACGTTGCAAATGCCAGTCGCGGTCAAAACAGTGTTATGTGTGGTTGTGGGTACATTATGTCGGAACTATGTGAATTCGAAAGCGAGCAAATTGTCGGTGCTCATATAGTGAATGCTTCAGTAAGAAAGGGAGCCAAAATGTTTAGTGTTTCAAGAGGCACCGAGCGCAGAATTATACCACTTACAGGGAAAACGGAAAATCATCATCCGCTAGGACATAACGCGGAGGGCAGTGTGAGTTGAGGAGGACTGTGACGAAAAGCAAGGATACGACAGCCGCAGAACTGAGTGCCGTACTCACGGACCTTGTTAGCACCAAAGCAACACAAAGCTCTATACGCAGGGAATTTCAGGGAGCTCGTACTCCAAAGCCATTCGTTAATGGTGCAGTTGCCCGTAACAGAAAACCGTGGTATCGCAGTCATAAAACTTGGACTATGGAGAAACGGGAGACAATCATTTGGTCAGATGAGTCTTGTTTCACACTGTTTCGAATTTGTGGTCGAGTTTACATCGCAAGAGTAATCATGGCGGGGACTCGGTGAGGATTTGGGCACCTATATTCTGGTATTCCAAGTCTCCACCGTTATGTTTAAGGATTATGTGACCATTTTCGCAGATAAGGTGTAGCCCAAGATACAGTGTGTGTTTCCCAATAGTGATGCTGTGTTCCAAGATGAGAGGGCCCTGTTCACACAGCCGCTTCTCCCAAAATCGGTTTTGTGAGCATGAGGACTAATTGTCTCATCTCCCCTGGCCATCAAAGTCGCCAGATCACAATGTTATTGACTCTTTGTGATCTAGTTTGAGTATTAACTGAACTTGTGACTATTTTTCAGGTAGAACGGCGTATGAGTCTCCTGAAAACCATACAGTTTCTGAATTTATACTTTCCGAGACGACAAGAAGCTGTTTTGAGTGCCATCTGCACTATATTAGCCACAGTTATATGTTTTGGTGTGTCCACATTTATGTCTACCACCTGTGTGTTCATACGTAGCTCCTTGACAATCAGCGTACAAGGCAGACGCGTCTTCTTCCTTTTGCAACAGAGCTAGTGTGTCGTCTTTAAGGCTCCCTCTTCAAACGAGACGAATAAACCTTCCTCTCTTTTTATGAACCTGTCTCCGTCACAACGGAGGTGGAGAGTGGGCAATGCTAATTACTGTTTGCTTAGCGCCAGCAGCGCGCGTTGCGCTGTGGAATCCTTTCTCTTCTGCCGCTTTACGCTCTTTTTTTCCCTCTTCCCCACTTCCCTCTTCTTCTTTCAATTTTTCGAGTTTAATAACAGGCGTCGCGAGTGCCGAGGTCTCCCGCAATTAATCATCTCAAATTTCCCGGCGCGGCGCGACGCGAGACGCTGCCGAAGCTTTCCCTGCTCGTTTCGTTTCCTCCTCGCGCCTAATGAACACCCCCGGTAATCGAGTTAGCGAGCCGTGGTCGCCGAGTAATTCAATTCTGCGCGCCGCCGTAGCGGGCAGGCGGGCCCACCGCGGCCGTCGCCGCCTGTTAAGGAGCCGCCTATTTCCATTCCGCCCGTCTTATTGTCACGGCCGTCGTCGTCGTCGTCTCCTTGTCTCCCTCTCCCTCCCTCACTCCTTCCCACTCTCTTTCTCTCTCTCTCTCTGTCTTTCTGTCATCTTCTCTCTGTCGCACTCTGTCTTACAGACTCCAGTCGGACGCAGGTGTCCCGCCGCTGAGGAGGTTGACGAAGGCGGCTACTGACGGCTGCGAACAATGGCGAATAAATCTGCATTGTGTAGAGGCAGAGCCCAGCGGACGGTACGACACGACACGACGCAGCGCGGACCGGGCAGGGCCGGAGCTGTGGTTAGTTCCGGCACCCACGCGGCTACAGCTTAAAGCTGAAGGGCGACGTCGGGCCAGAGTGCTGTGTTTGTTGGGCAAGTCATGTACACTGTCCTCGTTTGACACTGATCTCCGTAGCCCGTTTCCTCGTGCCCTGCTACTCTAGGAACCGACATTGAAATAGAAGACTAGTAATATACGTGAGTTATGTAGAGCCACGCTATTTAATTTAAAATATCTGGACACCTATTAGTGCATATTAATAATGGGCGTGTTCACCCAGTGCCTTTATGACTGCTTGAACTTTAGTGGTGCCACTTTCAGTGAAGGGGCAGACTGTCTATGGAGCAATGACAGCCCGTTCTTTCTCAACAGCTCAAACCAGACAAGGAGAGACGTTGGAGGGAATTCGACGTTGTAGCTCGTTCCAAAGGTGTACCTTTTTGGTTCAAGTTGGGACTCTGACTAGCCAGTCCATTTCAGTTATGTTTCTGTCCACAAACCAGTTCCTCCACACTCTGCTTCTTGACAGGGTGCGTTTTCATGCTCGTACCAACCATAATCATTATATGCGGAATTGTTCCTCTAGTGGACTCAGTGCACAATGCTGCATAACGTGTTCATATCCTTCCATATGCAGCGTTTTCTTGAATCCATGAAGGGGACCACACCTTAACCACGAGAAACACCCCAATATCATAACGCCACCTCCTCCGTACTTCACTCTTGGGACTACACACGAGGGCAGGTAACGTTCTCGCTGGACGGAGTAGCCGAGCAGTCTAAGGGGCCTCGCCATGGTTCGCGCGGCTCCCTCCGTCTGACGTTCGAGTCCTCCCTCGGGTGTGGGTGAGTGTGTTGTCCTTACCGCAAGTTAGATTAGGTAATTGTAAGCCTAGGGACCGATGGCTTCAGCATTTTGGTCCCATAGGAACTTACCACCACCAGCTAACGTTCTCCAAGCACACCCATCCGTCGGTTAACCACAGGGTACAGCGCCACTTATTACACCAAATCACTCGTTTTCGGTCATCCATGGTCTAGTGACGTCACTCTTTACATCATCACAAGCATCCCTTATCATTGGCTACAGAAGTGAGTGCTTATGGGAAATCCTCGACCACTATACCGCATTTTCTTAACTCCCTACGCCCAGAAACTGTGATTTGCTGGGCTTCTCGTAGCACATTCGAACACACGAGTGGTTTTTCCCACTGATTTAATGCGATTTTTCTACAAACACTCTCTGCCGTGCTCTCTGGTCCTTGGCCTTCACTACATGATTGTTGTTTAGCTCTGGTTGTTCCCTCGTGTTTCCACATCACAGTTACTTCATCAACAGTGGATTCGGTTAACTTTAAAAGCTCTGGAATGTCCCTGATGGCTTTGTTACTTAGATTACATCATACGACTAGACGACATTCGAATTCACTGAGCCTTCTTGACGACCAATTATGCTATTAGTGCGTCTCTACTGACAACACAACTCTCCCCTTCTCCTTTCATAATGGCACGTCCGTCTCTCATGGCTTTAAGTGGTCAATTCGGCATTTCGTAACGGTGTTCGGGTACTTCTGATTAGTGTATGTCGTACTCCGAGATGTACACTACGAAGAGGTAAAAATTGCGGCAGTCTGAGAGCCTCGATATGTGTGTCGGGGCGAAGATAGATGTGAACTGGAATAACAAACTAAGAAACATGGAGATATTAAAAAGTGTAAATAAGGAAGTACATTTACTTAGGAACATCAGCAGTAGGAGCAATTTTGTGATTATCTTTCTTTTTGAGTCATCAGTCTCCTGCCGACTGGTTTGATGCAGTCCATCACTAATTCTTGTCCTATGCCAACCTCTTCATCACAGAGTAACACTTGCAACGTACGTCCACAATTATTTGCTGGATGTTTTCCCATCTCTTTCTTTCTCCACAGTTTTCCCGCTCTACAGCTGCCTCCAGTATCCTGTCTCTTCCTCTTGTCAGTGATTTCCGTGTTTTCCTTTCCTCGCCCTCCTCATTCCTTACCTTATCAGTCCACCTAATTTTCAACGTTCTTCTGTAATACCAAACCTCAAATGCTTCAGTTCTCTTCTGTTCTGGTTTTCCAACAGTCCCACAGTCATTTTTATCAGGCAGAAATCTTCAAACTCAAGGGGGCTGTCCGTTGATTGTAATTTTATATGTAGGTAAATAGTAGCCAAGTAGATCATAGCGAAGTGAAGAAAGATATATTCAGATCGCCATCTGGTCAAAGCTGATCCTCAACGTAAATGTAATACACCGCTGCTAAATAGGCAGTAGGTGCCACAATTGTTTGGTTATGTGACTGTGAATCAATCGCTAGAAAGTTAGAATAATTGAGCGTCTGACGAGATATAAAGCAGAATGAATACGGGGGTGTGAGCAATGTCAACTGGTGGCAAGAAATTCATCTTGTTCTCATCGCACTGTAGCTGTCTTTCTCACCGCGAAATGTGGGAATATACGCCCCAAAGGAAGGTATTGTTTCACTGATGCCCTTTATGTCATCCCCTGAGGCCTTTTCGTGTCGATTCTGACCGAGGGTGTGTCTGAAATGTTTTCCTAGGCCACTCGTAAGAACCCTGCTTGATTTCAACGCTGTTTGTCGCGGTTCTCATCTCCATCGCAGAGGCGTCAAAAGAACGGGTGAAACGTGGGTAACAGTGACTGTGACGACCTTCCCATCGTGTAGCACGTCCACTGTGGCGCTGGACAGAATTTTGATAAAGTCTGGTGCCAACGTGACTTCATTGACCTCCATACACCTCACATGAACTTCTGATCTCTGACCTTTGTCTAGCATGTGTGAACACTTTGCTGTTCGAAGAGTCCCCGATCCCGCGGGTGACGTCACAGGGCACTACACTTTAGCACTATTGCAGAGGAAGGTTGAAGACGCCTTTGAGCCAAATTTCAAACTTCTATGTTGCAACTGGAAACAATTACGGCGTTTCAAAAAAGTATTCCTTTAATTGTGATGCGCAGTGTTTTTAATGCTCTTCATATATGAATGCCCAAGGTCCAGTGTGCTTTGTTGTGATCTTTCCTTCCTCTCTACATTTTTGGCTTATTGCCCAGTTAATTATCATGTTTTTAGGCAGAAATCATATTCACATAGGTGTTTTTTGTCATCGACAGGCAGCAGTGGCGCCACGTAATTTACAACACAAGTAAACTTCAGAATAATTTACTGAGTCAGGTAACTTCCTTTTTTGCTGCGTTCTTGCAATATCTTTTACTGTGCCTTGATTTTTTTAGTCTTTTAAAACAGGTTAGCCGCACTCTGTTTAGATAGAATAATATATACTAAGTCATTCATGCTTCAGTTGCATCTGGGTATCAACAATGGTATATACAGGGTTATTACAAACGATTGAAGCGATTTCACAGCTCTACGATAAATTTATTATTTGAGATATTTTCACAATGCCTTGCACACACATACAAAAACTCAAAACGTTTTTTTAGCCATTCGCAAATGTTCGATATGTGCCCCTTTAGTGATTCGGCAGACATCAAGACGATAATCAAGTTCCTCCCGCACTCGGCGCAGCATGTCCCCATCAATGAGTTCGAAAGCATCGTTGATGCGAGCTCGCAGTTCTGGCACGTTTCTTGGTAGAGGAGGTTTAAACACTGAATCTTTCACATAACCCCACAGAAAGAAATCGCATGGGGTTAAGTCGGGACAGCGTGGAGGCCATGACATGAATTGTTGATCATGATCTCCACCACGACCGATCCATCGGTTTTCCAATCTCCTGTTTAAGAAATGCTTCTGCTTTAGCCTCTTCCGTAAGATTTTCCAAACCGTCGGCTGTGGTACGTTTAGCTCCCTGCTTGCTTTATTCGTCGACTTCGGCGGGCTACGCATGAAACTTGCCCGCACGCGTTCAACCGTTTCTTCGCTCACTGCAGGCCGACCCGTTGATTTCCCCTTACAGAGGCATTCAGAAGCTTTAAACTGCGCATACCATCGCCGAATGGAGTTAGCAGTTGGTGGATCTTTGTTGAACTTCGTCCTGAAGTGTCGTTGCACTGTTATGACTGACTGATGTGAGTGCATTTCAAGCACGACATACGCTTTCTCGGCTCCTGTCGCCATTTTGTCTCACTGCGCTCTCGAGCGCTCTGGCGGCAGAAACCTGAAGTGCGGCTTCAGCCGAACAAAACTTTATGAGTTTTTCTACGTATCTGAAGTGTGTCGTGACCATATGTCAATGAATGGAGCTACAGTGAATTTATGAAATCGCTTCAATCATTTGTAATAACCCTGTATTAGGAGCCGGTCAAATATAAGTAACTCTCCTGTACTTCAGTTTCATTTAGAGAAGAAGAGGTGATTCGTAGGTACATAATTAGTTTATTCGCTAGCAGTTATTGTCCACAGCTCGTGGTCTCGCGGTCGCGTTCTCGCTTCCCGAGCACGGGGTCCCGGGTTCGATTCCTGGAGGGGTCAGGGATTTTCACCTGTCTCGAAATGACTGGGTGTTTGTTCTGTCCTCATCATTTCGTCATCATTAATGCAAGTGGAAGACTGGACTGAGAAAATGTTGAGTATTTGTACGGGCGCTGATAACCGCGCATTGAGCGCCCCACAATCCAAACATCATCAACATCACCATCTAACAGTTACTGATTCAGCTCTTCAGCTTCGGAAGTACATCGGTAGGGCAGAGACCTATAGCGTCACTCTGGCTGCCTCGACTTCCCCCCTCCGACTGCTCTACCATCGTTCTTTAGCCTTGCCTTGATAATTACGGCTTTTCTCCGCCATCTATAGAGTGGTGAAATCAATGGTTTAGTTCTATTTTGAGAGGCCGAGACTGACTCGTTGCATTTACTATCAAATGGCTCAAATGGCTCTGAGCACTATGGGACTTAACTTCTGAGGTCATCAGTCCCCTAGAACTTAGAACTACTTAAACCTAGCTAACCTAAGGACATCACACACATCCATGCCCGAGGCAGGATTCGAACCTGCGAACATAGCGGTCGCGCGGTTCCAGACTGAAGCGCCTAGAACAGCTGGGCCACACCGGCCGGCGCATTTACTGTCATACTGGTTCTAATAATAGATATAAATGTAAACAAGTTACAATGGAACACCGAGATCAAAAAACTGGTAAGTGGGAGATAATATTAACAATACTGATAAACTGAAAGAACGCCAAGGGAGGTGTTTTCTTTAACGTTCGAGAATAGAACTTGATTTGGACGGACTGGGGAGTATTGTGTGCTATAGTAACGGAGTTCGGGTTACTTCTGTGGTAGAATGAAGGGTCGAAATTGGATATCGCAGACACTAAACTAAGAACAGCAGTTGAACGAAATGGACAGTGTCTTGAAGGAAGGATATAAGATGAAAATCAACAAAGCAAAACGAGGATAATGGAATGTAGTTGAATTAAGTCGGGTGATGCTGAGGGAATTAAATTAGGAAATGAAACACTTAAAGTAGTAAAGGAGTTTTGCTATTTGGGGAGCAAAATAACTGATGATGGTCGAAGTAGAGAGGATATAAAATGTAGAGTGGCAATGGCAAGGAAAGCGTTTCTGAAGAAGAGAAATTGGTTAACATCGAGTATAGATTTAAGTGTCAGGAAGTCGTTTCTGAAAGTATTTGTATGGAGTGTAGCCATGTATGGAGGTGAAACATGGTCGATTAACAGTTTGGACAAGAAGAGAATAGAAGCTTTCGAAATGTGGTGCTACAGAAGAACGCTGAAGATTAGATGGGTAGATCACATAACTAATGAGGATGTATTGAACAGGATTGGGGAGAAGAGGATTTTGTGGCACAACTTGACTAGAAGAAGGGATCGGTTGGTAGGACACATTCTGAGGCATCAAGGGATCACCAATTTAGTATTGGAGGGCAGCGTGGAGGGTAAAAATCGTAGAGGGAGACCAAGAGATGAATACACTAAACAGATTCAGAAGGATATAGGCTGCAGTACGTACTGGGAGATGAAGCAGCTTGCACAGGATGGAGTAGCATGGAGAGCTGCATCAAACCAGTCTCAGGACTGAAGACCACAATCTCAACAACAAGCTAAGAAGAACAATGAACCGTAACGGACGCAGTTATGTGAACGTAACTGAATGGAAGAGCGTGCGTTTTGCGTTTAAATAGGAGACCGCGAAACGCAGGGTATGGACCGCTAACTACACGTGGGCGAAGAGTTGAAGGAGGCTCGCAGACCGCGTTGTGAGGGAGCCGGCGTCCGTAGCCGGTGCCCGAGGCATTAATTAAAATATTACCTGACTGCGCGCCGTCGTAAATCAGCGACGGCCCGGCTTTTACGAGTACTATCGGCGGTGGCGGTAGCGGCGGGCTCTCGGTCTTTGATGTGGACCGCCAACCTGTCGCGGCGCTGAGTGTGCGCCCAGAGGCCAGCAGAGTGCGCGCCGCTACCGGGGATCGTGTGAATGCGCCCGCTCTACTGTGCGCCGAGTACCAGTCTATGCACTGGACCAGCGCTGTTGCAGACGGTCGGCCGGTAACAATCTATCGTGGACTGCTTCCAAGGTGCATGTCCTCACTTAAATCCACTAAGATCCACTTTGGCCTAATCACCTAATGATGGAAGGCAGGAAACCTTCGTAGAGCTCTGCGACCATGAGGCACTTAAACACATTTTTTTTCCCCTTAATTTCGTTCATCGTAAACGGTGTATGTAGACAGAGAAATATACTTTTCCTAAATATTGGTTAAAAACAGTCTTTGTTGCAATTTTAGTTTTTTATTTTTCAACGATGCGTTTCGCCTTATTTAGGCATCTTCAGGTTATCTACATAGAAAACAGAGAACAAATACATCTAGTTAAGAATCAGGATCGCGTTGTGCACACTTGGATAACCTATAAGCATGTACAAACGGATCAACTATTGAAAGAGCAAATACCTTAATTTGGTATTTCTTGGAAGAATCCTTTGTATTGTGAGTTAACCGGGGACCTAGAAACCATGAAGAGGCTCCGTTCCCGCCGCAGCCGCAGTGGTCCACAACCCCACGACGACTACCGCAGTCCACTTCACCTCTCCGCCGTCCCAGGGAACGTCTCACACCAGACGAGTGTAACCCTATGTTTGCGTGGTAGAGTAATGGTGCTGTACGCGTAAGTGGAGAACGGAGAACTTGTTTGCGCAGCAATCGCCGACATAGTGTAACTGAGGCGGAATAAGGGGAACCAGCCGGCATTCGCCGAGGCAGATGGAAAACCGCCTAAAAACCATCCACAGACTGGCCCGTTCACCGTACCTCGACACGAATCCGCCCAGCGGACCAGGCGCTCCTTCCCGCCCGGAAAGCCGTGCGTTAGACCGCTCGACCAACTTGGCGGGCAAGAATCCTTTAGTCAGTGTAGCCAAGGGCATCGTCGAATATATCAGGCCAAGATCGCCTTCGTTAAATTCAGTAAAAACTAGAAATATAAAATAGTAAAATCATTACCTTTTCTAGATGGACGCGAGAGGCACCAAGATCTGCATAACGCGTTCCCGTTCACAGGAGCCAGTAACAGAGCAAGATGGGGGCTCAGGCAGTAAGCATCATGCATTATGCCATATTAAGTTGATCTGTATATACATGCTTGTAGGTTATCCAAGTCTGCACAACGCGATCGCTATTCTTAAATAGATGTATTTGTTCTCTGTTTTCTATGTAGATAACCTGAAGATGCCTAAACAAGGCGAAACGCGTCGTTGAAAACTAAAAAAACTAAAAATGCAACCAAGACTGTTTTTAACCAATACTGTTAAGCACTGGTTGCTGTATGCCACATATGGATTGGAAGAATTTCTACTGTTCCTTAGGAAAAAAAAAAAAAAAAAAAAAAAAACCTCCCAAGTTTTATTTTTTCCGACTGCCTGATCGCAATATCACCTCTAAAAGACGACTACAGTTCAAGAAAGGACACACATGGAGACATCGCACATAGTACACACGTAAATATCTACACTTGACAATGAGAATAAATTATCGAAGGGCGTTGTGCTAGGCATGAAAAAAATACGTAACTGGTGCATTGTTTCATTATTTTACTCGCAATTTTTTTCTGTCTAGGTTACATTTTATTCGTTCTAATTACGTGTTTCGGTAAAATGACATCATCAGATCAGTAACGTAAGGAATCAATGCAAGCTCTCCTGTGAACCTCCAGGAGAGCTTCTGTAAAGTTTGGAAGGTAGGAGACGAGGTACTGGCAGAAGTAAAGCTGTGAGTACCGGGCGTGAGTCGTGTTTCGGTAGCTCAGTTGGCAGAGCATTTGCCCGCGAAAGGCAAAGGTCCCGAGTTCGAGTCTCGGTCGGGCACACAGTTTTAATCTGCCAGGAAGTTTCAACGATGTGATTACTTCACGTAACAGCGAAGATTAGCACTTACTAGAAAAGCAATTTATTTAATATGTTGCTTCTTAGTACGCCCTGTGATGCTGCTTTAAGTCCATGATCAACAAGTTTTCAGCAATACGAGGGTGCAAGACGCTCTGTAATTCTATAAAGCGAGCAGTCTCATCGATGCCGTGCCGTGTGCTAACGTCTCAGTTTTCATTTCACCCTGGTGGAACCTCGTTTGCCAGTAATTGGCATAAACGAATTTCAGTACTTTTTGTGACCCATCAGATCCTTGAAAATAGCAGTATTATGAAAACGGCGCCTCAAACTAGCGGGTAAATTAATTGGCTGGTATGCTGAAGCTTGTGGGTTTGAGTTCCGTTGTTTCAGGTTGCAATCGTCATACAAATAGTTAATACATACATTTTTCACAGCATAGCAAAAAGTAATTAAGGTTAAGATTTAAAGGAAAGCACACTTATAAGTAAAAGCAAAACGAGGGACACAAACATCGATTGCAATAAAATGGACAAAGATGATGAAAAGGAAGGAGGTAAATCAAAGCAAATACGTAAAAGTAATTAAAAGTACAGGGTAAATAGTTACAAGTAGTAAAAAGAATAAAAGGAAGAAAAATTAGAGGAAATAAAATAGTACAATTATGAACGTATGGACTGCACCCAACAGGATATGTACACACAAAGTTCAGCATACCGGCCATATAACACGTCACGAGGCTATAACCCCATTTTTAACTATGGAATATTTCAAGGCTCTAATGAATCACGAGAATTCTGAAATTCTTTTTTGACATTTACACGCAAAAGGTAGCCCGCTGGGACGAGTAGATTCAGGGTGTGATACGTGGGATCCCAAAATATACCCCCTTGCGATCGCCCTTGTGAGTGTTCGTTTGTATAGAAACATACACACTTGCTTCCTGACGAAATAGAATGTTGTGTGCTGGTGGATGTACTCATCTGCCAGTTCATGTACTTATTTTCGAGGATGCGTTGCCCGATTTTCTGTAAATTGACACGTACCACATTTTTACGAGGCATCCTATGGGACAAGTAACTAAGCAAAAAACGCATCTTACAGTGTAGTAATCCCAACTTCGCACTCCCCCTATCCGCTGACCGCATTTGTCGCAGGAGTTCTGCGTAATCCGATGCAGATCATTCCTCAGACAAATCTGGCTTCAAATCAATAATTTACAATGGAACGCGAGGCCGTGTGGAACCGAGAGTACAGGTGAGTGCGAAATGTGGTGCGTACTCAGACCCACACTCTTGGGAACAGACGAGGTGCTATGTCAGAACTCAGGCATCGTCTTCCCAATTAGACGCGGAGGACACTCGGTCGCTGCTGTTAATGGAAGTGGGACTCCGAGTCCAGTCTCGGCAGCCGATAGCGCGGGAAAACCTTTAGGCAGACTTTGGGAGGGGGATGGGGGGAAGAGGGCTCTCAGACTTGAGCTCAGCCACGCGGGCCAACCTCTAATTGGATCGCATTCCTCGGGGAGTGTGCCAAGGGGCGCTGGAGTCGCTGTAATGGACCAATTAGAAGATGCTGTTGCTCCTGTGGACGCTGCGGCGGCGCGCGCCTTCAGCGCCATGCGGCGAGATGCGGAACTACGTCACACGCAGCCGGTCGTCTTTACGCACGCGCGGGGGCAAAGTGTCTGGTTTCCAGTTGGTCTGTTGCACCAGCGTTTCAAGGACCTTCCAGCCGATAATAATGCGGAAAGGAGACGAAGGATTATAATTTCTTATTCTACCGTCGCCAGCCTTGTTCGAGATTGAACTGGAGACGGCATAAGCTGAGTGAGGGCAGCAGAGAAGATTTCGTTCTATTGAGCACCAACAGGTGGAGAAGAATAAATCGTTCTCGGTCAGAGTGGCAGTTCTTGTCTCTACTCTCGACAACGGAGATGGGAGGCAGATAGACTCCCGTGCTGTTACAAGTGGAGCATCGTCACACGCTACTGGAGAAAACGATAACTAAAGTGACTGCCAAGTTGATACAAGAATATAAATGGACTACATTTTTCTATGCTACCCATGTTATTTAATGGGCGGTATCAATGCAGTTATATTCTACGCCGATAATAAGACACCTGTCGGTTGCGATCTTGACACTTCTACATCTACATCTACATACATACTCCACAGTCCACCATACGTTGCGTGGCGGAGGGTACCTCGTACCACACCTAGCATCTTCTCTCCCTGTTCCACTCCCAAACAGAACGAGGGAAAAATGACTGCCTATATGCCTCTGTACGAGCCCTAATCTCTCTTATCTTAACTTTGTGGTCTTTCCGCGAAATGTAAGTTAGCGGCACTAAAATTGTACTGCAGTCAGCCTCAAATGCTGGTTCTCTAAATTTCCTCAGTAGCGATTCACGAAAAGAACGCCTCCTTTCCTCTAGAGACTCCCACCCGAGTTCCTGAAGCATTTCCGTAACACTCGCGTGATGATCAAACCTAACAGCCCGCCTCTGAATTCCTTCTATGTCCTCCCTCAGTCCGACCTGATAGGGATCCCAAACGCTCGAGCAGTACTCAAGAATAACTTTTTCTCAATAAGGCCGGGAATGGTACCGATGATTCTTCTCTTCGACACGTGTTGTCAAATATCAAAATTTCTGAAGTTTTCCGTCTGCGAAAGCGTATATCATCAAGTAACCATCACAACATTTCCAAAATGATCTATCACATTTCGTAGCAGCAGCAGGGTCGTAATAGAGCATCTTTCAAATCTTGAAACGCAAGCGTTAGCCATATTCTCACTATAACAAATAATTTACGAAATTCTAAATAAGCTCCTATTCTTTTCAGTCTTGGTTACACAGCAGCAGTCAGAGAAGATTAAAATTCATTCCTGCAAAACGTTTGGTATTTAACACACTCATAACGCACAACAATTGCATAAGAACTGTTTCGGCAACATAACGCCTCGTGTCGCTTTACTGCCACTGCCACACCGTATCTCATAATGCACATCTCCTCTACGAGTAACTAATCGCCGTTTTGGATCAGATGTTGTGTTTTCTCGTAATACGAGAACTATGCGAATAGTATCATCCGATCGGTCGCGAAGTGGAAACCACAGTGAAAATAAAAACAGTTTTACTTGCAACATTTAACTACCCCTAGTAGCTACTTCTCTACATACTCGATTTCCGACTGATACATTAGTCGCAGCATTGTACCAAATTTCCAACACCCACGTCACAGAAGGCAGCCGTCTGTGCTTTCTGCCAGTTCTCTACGCTGATCTGCAGCTTGTTGTCTGTGTCAGAATATTGTCATTGTAGCCAGCGGTACAAGTGAGAAGAGATGAAAATGAGAGGGGCTCAAGTCCGAGCTGTATGGCGGATGATGAAACACTTTCAACCGAAAACGCTGCAGGAACTTTCTCACTGCCCTTGCAGTATGCGGCCGAGAACTGTCATGAAGAAGGTTCAAATGGCTCTGAGCACTATGTGACTTAACGTCTGAGATCATCAATCCCCTAGACTTAGAACTACTTAAACCTAAGTAACATAAGGACATCACACACATCCAAACCCGAGGCAGGATTCGAACCTGCGACGGTAGCAGCAGCGCGGTTCCGGACTGAAGCGCCTAGAACCGCTCGGCCACAACGGCCGGCGCTGAAGAAGGGAATACTTGAAATTTATGTTGTGTGGGCTGCATGAAATCAAGCAAGAACTCTCATAGACCCTCATGCTTGGCGTGTGTTACTATTTCTAGGCATCTTTACGAGCCCACTGTATGCTAAGAACTGAAAAGAGTGACGTAACGGTGTCGATGGGCATACTAAAGACACTATCCAACACATCTATACAAATATTAATCGGATTTTCGCTCTGCTCTTGGCCAGTCGTCTATTCCAGTTCCTTACAAAACAGGTTTTCAGTAAGAGGCAATGACCGTTTCCTTGGGATATCCTTGTTGTTCTTCTGTGTGCGACTGAAGTTGTAAATTTTGTACTAATTAGCACTGTGGTTGAAATAGCTGCCTCATCACATGTTTGTGCAGCTTGTCCACAGAAATGTTTAAGCAACTTTCGTATTGCTATCCTTCTCCAAAGATATTCTGAGTTCCACTATGAGCTGCAGCTGTGAAGACCTATTTTACACTGTATAGAATGACCGCCCCCGGTAGCTGGGTGGACCGGTGGCGGTGGGCAACATTACGCCACATATTGCGCATGTATCAACATTTATCGTGGAACTTAGTTCTATCAGAGAAGAGCTTCCGCGCACGAGACCGCCATGCGTGAAGGGTTTTTATGTTTGGCTGCTACGACGGGTAAGTCGGAATGTCATCGAACTCAAACACCCCAGGTTGCATTGGCCGAAGATTTGGAGACATGTGCACCAAAAATTCCTACCTACCTTCGTTCGGGCACTGTGATTCTCTGTCGCCTGTGGCAAGTACAACTCCAACCAACGGCTACATGCAATTGGACTAGTGGACATTCCACTATGCCCGAAATGTCGCCAAGTGGATGACGACCATCACCGTTTAACTTGTATCACGGCGGAGGACGTCTGGCTCCTAGGAAGACAGATGGTAGCTTGCTACCTCCGTGTGACCCCGCAACATATTACACCTGCTTCCTTCTTACATCCGGATAGCGACTACTTTCCGGCGACTAAATCACAGTCGATCATCTGGGTCAAAGGTTGGACGATCGCGTACCTCTATGGGGATGCTGCCAAGTCGCGACTTGAGTTTTGGTATTTCTTGCAGCAAGCCCACAGTGAGGTTCATAGATGGCCACACTATCGGAAAACCTATGCTAACTATCTTCAGGCAGTCTTCCTCGACCCCCCACGCAGTTGGGATGTGCCAGGTGCAGTCGGTGTGCACATTTGACAGCTGATAATGAACCTCACGTTTCTCTCACCGCTCCATATGTAATGCACGTACTATAACATGAAATTATCTACATGTTCCTTTTTATAGAGTGACCTTTATTGAAAATAAATAAATAAAAAAATACTTTTCCTTTGAATTTGTGATTGGCACTAAAGAAAAAAAAAGTGGTCAATGCGACAGAATGTCAATCCTAAGGGCCCGGGTTCGATTCCCGGCTGGGTCGGAGATTTTTTCCACTCAGGGACTGGATGTTGTGTTGTCCTGCTCATCATCATTTCATCCTCATCGACGCGCAAGTCGCCGAAGTGGCGTCAAATCGAAAGACTTGCACCCGGCAAACGGTCTACCAGACGGGATGCCCTAGTGACACGACATTTACATTTACTGTATAAAATGGGAACACCACATCACAACCACTGTGACGACACTTCGCAAAATAGGTAGATTTCAAGGAAACGTGGCAACAAATCTTTCCTTCAATTCCTCACATCTTCAGCTCATCACTTAATTTTGACGTGCCAGTTTGGAGGCGCTGCAGGCGATATCGTGCTGTTAGCAGGATAATTCGAAACGGTCATATGCTCTCATAGCCCATTAATGCCAGACTTCGCCGCACTGTCCTAACGTACACGTTCGCCTTACTTGTCACATTGATTGCTGCGGTTATTTCAGGCAGTGTTTTTTGTTTGTTAGCACTGACAACTGTACGCAAACATCGTTGCTCTCGGTCGTTACGTGAAGGCCGTCAGCTACTGCGTTCTCCGTGGTGAGAGGTAATGCCTCAAATTTGCTATTCTCGGCACACTCTTGATACTGTGGAGCTCGGAATACTAAGTTTGTAATTAGGTTGTTTAGGTTTTTATGTTGGTAAAGCCACGTAGCGCTCTGTATCAAAATCACTGACTATGCTGTGTGCAGTCTGTGGCTGGTTGGCATTGTTGGAATATTCGCTTATGTAGTGCTGGCCAGTTGGATGTGAACAGCGCGTAGCGTTGTGCAGCAGTTGGAGGTGAGCCGCCAGCAGTGGTGGATGTGGAGAGAGAGATGCCAGAATTTTGAGCGGACGATCTGGACGTGTTTCCTTCAGAAAAGGAAATTTGTTTAATTGTATGTCTCAAAATTATATATATATATATATATATATATATATATATATATATATATATATATTCGTTAACTCGAACTACTGCAACACAGCGAGCGCCAATACTGCCAGCTAAATAAAAGATTCTAACTAGTGAAGGCACTAACTACTGATAGGCACAGTTAGCAAATGAAAGATTTTGATATAGAACAAACAATGTATTTTCCTTAATAGCGTTAAAAGTATATATATATATATATATATATATATATATATATATATATTCCGATTTTGATATAGATGATATATAATTACTTTTAACGCTATTAAGGAAAATACATTGTTTGTTCTATATCAAAATCTTTCATTTGCTAACTGTGCCTATCAGTAGTTAGTGTCTTCACTAGTTAGAATCTTTTATTTAGCTGGCAGTATTGGCGCTCGCTGTATTGCAGTAGTTCGAGTTAACGAAGATTTTGTGAGGTAAGTGATTCATGAAAGGTGTAGGTTATTGTTAGGCAGGGCCATTCTTTTATAGGGATTAGTGAAAGTCCGATTACGTTGCGCAAAAAATACTGTGCGTCAGTTTAGTGATGATCAGAATTAGTAAAGAGAAACCTGTTTGACGATGTTGAGTTTTGCTCAGCTATTTGAAAATCAAATAACGTAGAAATTTACCAGCACAGTCATAATTTTTCAAAGGGGACGCTTCAAGTTCCCTGATGATTTACGAAATGCAATGTGCCATGTGTTTTGCTCCAGTTACCATTCCGCATTCGAAGTCTGCTAATTCGCGACGTGCAGTCATAATCGGTTCGGAAACCTTTTCACATGATTAATCTGAGCACGAATGACCGCTCCGCAAGTTCACTGCCCTTTTATATCCTTTGTACGCTATACTAGCGTCACCTGCATATGCGTATATATCTATCCCATAACTTTTTGGAACATGAGTGCAGATGAGCGTATCATCTGCAAAATGTCTGAGGTTACCATTAGTACTGTTTACCATGTCTCAGAATGATTGAGGCATTCGCGCCGCAACCGAACTTACCCGTCAGAGATAGCTAATGCTTGGCGATTTGCGAGACTCGTCATATTGTGAAGGATATCAATTAGCATCAGGTGTCGCTGGCGGCAGTGGAAGAAGATGACGCACAGCAGAGAGCTGGAGAACCGCTGAGCGTTCGTGTGTGCGGCAGAAGAGAAGAGACGGAGGCTCTGGAAGTGCCGAAACAAACAGGCGACAGTAAATTGCCTTTAATCACTCTCGCGCAATCTGTTGACGCTTTCTTTACGAGGTGGCTCGGCTGAGCGCCGCGCGATGGACCCAGATATCCTAATTAGACGGCGGTTTAATTCTCGGCAGAGAAATATGCCCGCATAATTGCGGTGGGCGCATCGGCGTCGAACATCGCCGGGTAGCGACGTCGGTGGGCGCCGCTCTGAGAAACTCCTAACGGCAGCGCAGTGCCGGCCGACCGCCACCGTAATGTTTCCCACGGCAGGCCGCCGTAGAACCTTATTGGCGCCATAAATAATGCGAGGCGCCCTTTCGCAGCGTCGCCTGAGCCACTTAGCGCGTCGTTGAGCGTAATTACCGCCACGTTTGGGGGCATTCTGCGTCCGATACCGATCTGGGGCGTCGTGAGTTAAGGCTCACTTCGCTCTGCGTCGAGGCGAACGCATTACATCGTCTTTATTGCCAGTCGTTGAACTTAGAATGTACCTATCATGCGAGAGGTGTCGCCTTATCTGTTATTCGCCCACGGAGTGAAAAACAATTACGAGGTGTAGCTGTGCTTTATGAAATGTACCAAGCACCTACCGGTGAAAGCAATAGCTGGGAAATTGAAAAGTATGACAAAACAGTCGCAAAAATTTATTTCGATTCTGATCTCCTGGACGACGCATTTTAGTACTCAGGACGTGTTGATCATCGCTTTCTTGGCCGCTAATAAGGAGAGCCCACTTGTAAAAACGGTAAGTTTCAGGAAGTGGACCTATTATTTGCGGCCATAAAAGTTATGATAAGCGCGTCACTAAGGTGACAAAAGTCAGGGGATAGCGAAACGCACACATACAGAGGGCGGTAGTACGGCGGACACAAGGTATAAAAGGACAAAGCACTGGCGGACGTGTTTTTTGTACTGAGTAGGTTCACGTGGAAAGGTTTTCGACGTGATTGTGGTCTTACGAAGGGAATTAACAGACTTTAAAACAAGGAATGGTAGTCGGGTCTAGACGCATGCAACATTCAATTTCGGAAATTGTTAGGGGATTCGGTGTTCAGAAATCCACAGTGTGAAGAGTGTGCTGATATTACGAAACTCTCACAACGGACGACACAGTGGTTGACGGCCTTCACCTAAGAACCGAGAGCAGCTGCATCCAGATCTACATCTGCATTTATGCTCCGCTAGCCACACAACAGTGTGTGGTGGAGGGCACTTTACGTGCCACTGTCATTACCTCCCTTTCCTGTTCCAGTCGCGTATGGTTCACGGCAAGAACGACTGCCGGAAAGCCTCCGTGCGCGCTCGAATCTCTCTAATTTTACATTCGTGATCTCCTCGGGAGGTATAAATAGTGGGAAGCAATATATTCGATACCTCATCCAGACACGCAACCTCTCGAAACCTGGACAGCAAGCTACACCGCGATGCAGAGCGTCTCTCTTGCAGAGTGTGCCATTTGAGTTTGCTAAACATCTCCGTGACGCCGTCACGCTTACCAAATAACCCTGTGACGAAACGCACCGCTCTTCTTTGGATCTTTTCTATCTCCTCTGTCAACCCGACCTGGTACTGATCCCACACTGATGAGCAATACTCAAGTATAGGTCGAACGAGTGTTTTGTAAGGCACCTCCTTTGTTGATGGACTACATTTTCTAAGCACTCTCCCAATGAATCTCAACCTGGCACCCCCCTTACCAACAATTAATTTCATATGAGCATTCCACTTCATATCGTTCCGTAAGCATACTCTCAGATATTTCACAGAAGTAACTGCTACCAGTGTTTGTTTCGCTATCATATAATCATACAGTAAAGGATCCTTCTTTCTATGTATTTGCGTAGACTTGTCAGTGCTAACAGACAAGAAACACTGAATGAAATAAATTCAGAAATCAACGTGGGACGCACGACGTACGTATCTGTTACGACAGTGCGGCGAAATTTGCCGTTAATGGGCAACGGCAGTTAACGACCTACGCGGCTGCCTTTGCTAGCAGCACGACATCGCCTGCAATACCTCTCCGAGGTTCGTGACCATATTGGTTGAACCCTAGACGAGTGGAAAACCCTGGCCTGGTCGGATGAGTCCCGATTTCAGTTGGCAAGAGCTGATGGTAGGGTCCGCGTGTGGCTCAGACCCCACGAAGCCATGGACCCAAGTTGTCAACAAATCACTGTCCCTACTGGTGGTGGTTCCATAACGCTGTAGGCTATGTTTACATGAGGTGGATTGGGTCTTCTGGTCCGACTAAATTGAGTGGAAATGGTTATTTTCGGCTATCTGGAGATCATTTACAGCCATTCACGGACTTCATGTTCCCCAAGAACGATGTCATGTCACCGGGCCGCAATTGTTCTCAATAAGTTTGAAGAAAATTCTGGACAATTCGAGCGAATGATATGGTCGTCCAAATCTCCCGCCAAGAGTCCCATTGAACGTTTATGGGACGCAATCGAGAGGACAGTTTTTGCACAAAATCTTCTTGCCTTAGCTACGGTTGTTCCTTCGTGTGTCAACATCACAATCACATCACCAATAGTCCAACAGTCGTCTTTGGAAGTTTTAGGACATTCCTCATGAATTTATTCTCAGATTACATTCAACGACTAGCCCACGTCCCAAGTTACTGAGCTCTCTTGCCCGACCCCTAATGCTGTTAATTCTTCTATGCTTAGCTTCCCCCATGACAAGACCTGCCGTTCGGCCGAACACATAGTTTTCTCTTTCAAATGCGAAAATATTCCATTGACCCACCAATATAGAGAGAGAGATGTTCATTGTACTAAAATAGGGCAATCAGAGCTCGCCCGTGAGGGTTTAAATGTTCGTTGTTCCTGTGCGCATTTCAAGAGTGGAACGGTAAGAAATAGGGCCAGCATTTTAAATTGGAATTACACAGGCGTCATGTAGACGTAAATGGGAGAATAAAGTTGACTGATTTTGGTGTCTCTGTGTCCATTAAAATCTCAACAGAACTGAAGGACTAGGAATTTTTTGAAGTGGCCACAGTCTGAGAAGGCACCTGTTGATCTGGTGGACGACTGCTGCCGCCGAAACAAAAGCTGGAGGAGGCCCCCGACAAAAACTGGTAAAGCACGCCAGCGGCAGAACGGGATGACGGCGAGAGGGCAGAGGGGTCAGATTTGGTCCGCACTAATTGGTAGCTGCATACCTGTGTCGCCGTGACCGCCCGGCTAACGAAGCAGAGGAGGGCGCCTGCCGCCCACAACCGCCAAAACTTCTCCGCCCCCTCATCTCACTCTTTGTTCCCTGGCCGCCTTCTTTTTTGTAATCGAGAGCACTATGGAAGAGCGTCTGAGACATTGAGTAAGCAATAAATATCGGGACAAGGCAGAGAGCTTCTGGGAAACCCGAGAATAGTGAAGTGGAAGAAAGGGCCTTAGCTGTAACCGAAGCCGAGATGATTTACATGCAAGATAAACGAGTTCGCCAACCTCTTTGTAAATCTGTTCAGATCTGAAAGGTGAATACGGACATTGTGACATACGAGGTGTTTGGAAATTACCGTTAGAAGCTGTTAGGACTTGTAGAGGGAATGAGTACCTAATACTCGAAACAGGTACCCATGTCCGGAAACGTACCGGTTCTGTGCTACACCCGTTTGAAAATATGTTTGCTTGGCAAGTTTGCTAGAGGGTAGTCATGGTGGGACGGGGAGTGCTTACGTCGGATTGGCTGATGCCATTTGACGCCAATCCTACCTCCCTCACCTGGTTCGAGCATCATTCGCGTGTCTGTGTCAGTGGTGGTATGCAGGGTTGGAAGTGTGTAGATGTATGAATAGTTGTGAGTCTGACGAGCGCTGTTTGCAAGCAGGTTGCACTCCGCCCTTCTGAGGGGCTACTTGATTCGGAAGTAACGGCTTCGATTACGAAAACTGACAACGGCCTGGAGGCCAATATACATCCACATCCAGTGACGCCTATCGGCTGACACGGCGGCCTTTCGCCACTGTTGGCCTTCCGGACAGAGTAGAGTGGCAATGGATGTAGTTGTCGGTCGTCCACAACATCATACCAGACGGTGCAGGGAGGGACATCTATTGCATACGCAATTGTTAGTGTACTCCTTGACGGGTTCCCTTCAACGCGATGCCGTACGGCCTCTTCCAAATAAGGTGACCGACGTCTCCTTGGAGCACCACAGTCACCCCTGCTGACGGTGTTGGTACCCTTTTCTCGAAGCCGTTGCTTAGTCGTGGCGAAGAGTGTATCCAATGGAGCCGGCCGTTGTGGATATCGATTTTAATAAAGGCTTTGAGCAGCTCTTCTATTATCGTGAGATTCGCCATACTGAATGACCATGTCGGTGTATTCTGTAAACATGTAGTCAACCATGTTGCTCTAACACTTGCAGATACGTGAATGGGGATCGAATCAGGGAAGAGAGGTAGGACAGATGTCAAATGATATGAGACAATCCGACGTAAGCACCCCTCATCATGACTACCCTGTTACAAACCTACCTAGCAAACATGTTTTCAAACGGATGTAGCACGGAAACGGCACGTTTCCGCACGTGGGTTCTTATTCAAGATATTATATACTCTTTCTCTTCTAAAAGCTCTAGAAGTATTTAATGAGAATTTGCGAACACCCTACACATAAGGCAAATAATTCGAAATCAAAATTACAGTCTTTCAAGGAAGTATAACACTATGTGGAATCACTGAAGGATCCGACAGATGCTTAGCACAAAACATAACGCGGCTAAAGATTTCATAGTGATTCCATATGTTTGTAATGAATTCCTATATCATACAGATTTTGCATGAGAAGGAGTCTGAACATCGCTTTATGGTCATAACAAATCGATGAAACTATTAAAAGAGAAAATGAAACGGTAACGGGAGAGGAAGCAAAAGCAAAGAAATTGTTGGGGGAGGACGTACATACGTACTGAAAACACTAAAATTTTAAGCAATATCTTCGTGCAATGTAACCTGTCGACGAGGAAGCGTTTTGGCATAAAAATTGCAGCAAAATCCATATCTTAAAAGCGACGTCTTAAACGAGAAAAATGTTCTCGAAACGTAAGAAATTATTTCGGCACCATTAACGAGACCCAGCTCACAAATACCTGAAAGTAACAGGGTGCAGTTATGAATGCCTTGCAGGAAAAATAATTTACAGGTATCGAAACAGATATATTGCAAGGAATCAGATTAAATAAAAAACTTACCTATACGTTCCATACTCTAATATAACACAAGTCTCTTACGCCGATACCTCTTCGGGCTTAAGAGGAAATGAAAAGTGTATCAAGAAGGGCAAGTGTGACAGGAAAGACTTAATTGGAAGGAACTCGAACAAAGACATTGAATATCTTGAGAATTTCTACTTCACAAATATATGAGATATCGCTACCGTAGAAACTACGACTCTCAGAAGCACATAAACAATCACTCTTCCGGTATGGTATGACAAATGTATTTCACAGTATGGCAAAGTAATTCGTGACCTGCTGTTTTTCCTTTATTTTCACATTAACTCTGAAGCCTAGTCGTTCTTAATATTTTTACTGATGTGTCTTGCATGTAATGCAAACCATTAGTTCACTCATAGCGTGTAGGCTTTCATTAGTTCACTTCTCTTTTTTTTAGAAATGTACAGTGTCACGAACAGAAGGGTGTAACATCTATTTATCGTACAACACACAGTATATCTACGTTAATACACAGCTAAGCGTTTAGAGATTCAAGACCTCAACACGTCACTGTTCTCGTTTAAGTCGTCAGTCCGAAATAACTGAGTTTTTAAATGACCTTCACGTACAAACAGGACATAGTCATGCCTTAATAGTTTCATGGGCCTTTCTGATTTCAGTGTAGATACTGTAATGTAATAAAATAAAAAATTTTATTTGTTCAAAAATGGTTCATATGGCTCTGAGCACTATGCGACTTAACTTCTGAGGTCATCAGTCGCCTAGAACTTAGAACTAATTAAACCTAATTAACCTAAGGACATCACACACATCCATGTCCGAGGCAGGATTCGAACCTGCAACCGTAGCGGTCGCCCGGTTCCAGACTGTAGCGCCTAGAACCGCAAGGCCACGTCGGCCGGCAATTTTATTTGTTTTGCGACTATTACTGTAATATACTAAAATAAAATATGAGCCGTGACTTATACAAAAAAGAAACACAAATTAATACATTGGCTCAGCATAAAAGAGAAATAACTAATGTAGGAATATAATTAACAGTGTAATATGTTGTTTAATTTAGCCCGACGTGTATAAGCACTCAGTAAACTAGCTCAGTTCTCAGGGTAGTTACGCAATCTTCGATAATTAATTGTCCTTTTGTTATTTATCCAACACTAGGCTCGTGAGAAGTCGTGTGCTTATTGCACCAGAGAATATTTGCCAAGTCTGTTCGATGTACACTATTGTAGTACGTAACTTAATGTCGTGGTTTCGTCTCGATTCCCCAATATAAGATAACGAGAGTAGCATCTACAAATGAAATCCTATAATGGAACTGAAATCCTGTGACCAGACCTTTCCTGCCTGGGATGTTATCTCGTCATATAAGAAAATCTGTAAATAAAATTGTTAAATTATTAGTAGCTGCCTCCGGTCTCGTGGGATCTGAAATAACGTTAATTGTTCTAACCGACGGCACGTCTCGAAGATGAGCTAAAAGAAAAATGTTAAAGATTTTTCTAAGATGGTGCCTAACAATGAAAATTCTTTGTTAAGGCCCATATCTACTTAAGACAGTATACGTATCAGACGATCAATTAATTGACCACATACACAAATTCATTTGAGAAAATAACCATTATATTTTTCAGATTTTAAGTACAACTTGCATTATAAGCTGGTACAGCAAGATGAGCTTTACACAAGAACGTCCTCTTAGGTCCGAATCCAAGCAGATGAGATAAGCGAATGACAAAGGAAAGATAGCTCATGCATAGAAGCTCAAGAGTCTATGGAATAACATGTCCATTGTAGTTCTATCACTTCTTCATTGGCGTACTTGACGATTATTTATAAAATCTATCGTAATATTTAGTTTACATTTTTTTAAAACCCATGTCCCCCCAGGAGAAACAGTACAATACGGCATGCATAAAAAAACTTCCAAAGATAAGTAACGTAACTACATGCTTCAGCATAATCGCGTTTAGTTGTTTTGCAATAGCCAAGAACACCTAATGACTACTTGCGCTAATACGATGTCTTCCACTTAATATTCACTGAAGAAACCAATGTACGTACTAGAAAGAAGCTGCTGTGACAAGTCAACACATTCGAAAATACTTTGAAAGAAAGGAGGCACACTGGTGTGATATGGCGGAGCACCAGTTGGAAATTTTAAGAGACGAAGATTTTTTTATCTCCGCTCGCACACACACACGTCACAAACTATGTTTCCGACGTTTAGTCTTAATGTTTTCTGATATGTTACTTTTACATCCTTTACATTTACTTAGCTTTAACATTTTCAGTTACATTAGAGTTGCACTGTCGAAGGTAACATTTCCTTTGTTTTGCACCTCAGTATCCATGTGTACTGTCTTATTTCGTCACCCATCTCCTGACTGGTTTGGTTGTAATTCCTTTTCTTCCTCTTTTCCTTGCCAATTTCGTATCCTAGAATTTGTAACAGTTCCCCTCCGTGATACGGCCTTCCTCTTCACAAACCGAATTTAGTTATTCTAGCGGTCTAATTTGAATCAACTGCTGGCCATTTCTGGTCACTGCTGCTGGGGACCGCAATGTGAGGAAATGAACTAATCAAGTTATCTGTAGCTCCAGAGAAACACAACGGATGCCACCGCTCACAGTCGTCGATTCTGATTACTCCCGACGTTAATGGAGACAAGTATTTGAATAATCACGTGTCCATTCAAACTCTTTTTTGGGCCAATCAGATGATTACGCATTCGGAATTAATTAACGAGCTTAAGTTGTTGTCTAATATATATTCACGAAAGGTGACAAATCGGTTGTCATTCGCTCATTTAATTTGCAATTTAATTAGTATTTTGTCTTTTAAGAGAAACAATAAATTAGCCGCGCTTTTGCATTAACGAGATAGCGTCTGGAACCTGGGGTGGGCGGTGGAGTTGTCCCGGCCGCTTCTTGCTGCTGGTGTAATTGGTTCGAGAAGCAGAGACACAGCCCTGCTTGCAACGCTGGAATACCGCTTAGTCTCACCGTTCGACGGTGAACGCAATGTCATCAGTCTGTTTTTCTCAGCGTTACCTTACGTCGACGTGTAACAGCGACAGCTGTTGTTCAAAGTCTCATTGCTAGCAGACAAAGGACATAAAGCGTCACACATAAGACACGAACACAGTGATATATAACGGGTGATCAAAAAGTCAGTATATATCTGAAAACTGAATAAATCACGGAATAATGTAGATAGAGAGGTACAAATTGAGACACATGCTTGGAATTACGTGGGGTTTTATTAGAGCCAAAAAAATACAAACGTTCTAAAAAGTCCGACAGATGGCGCTTCATCTGATCAGAATAGCAATAATTAGCAGAACAAAGTAAGACAAAGCAAAGATTATGTTCTTTACAGGAAATGCTCAATGTGTCCACCATCATTCCTCAACAATAGCTGTAGTCGAGGAATAATGTTGTGAACAGCACTGTAAAGCATGTCCGGAGTTATGGTGAGGCATTGGCGTCGGATGTTATCTTTCAGCATTCCTAGAGATGTAGGTCGATCACGATACACTTGCGACGTCACGTAACCCCAAAGTCAATAATCGCACGGACTGAGGTCCGGGGACCTGGGAGGCCAAGCATGACGAAAGTGGCGGCTGAGCACATGATCGACGAGCGCAAGAGATCTTTCACGCGTCTAGCAATATAGGGTGGAGCGCCATCCTGCATAAACATCGTACGTTCTAGCAGGTGTTTATCAGCCAAGCTCGGGATGATGCGATTCTGTAACATATCGGTGTACCTCTCACGCGTCACGGTAGCAGTTTTGCTATCCAGCGCCATCTGTCGGACATTTTGTGAACTTTATTTGTTTTTTTTTGTCCTAATAAAACCCCGTGTCATTCCAAGCATGTGTGTCAATTTTTACCTCTCTATCTACATTATTCCGTAGTTTATTAAGTTTTCAAATTTATACTGACTTTTTGAGCACCCTGTGCATCTATGTTGTCCGTAGCTCTCAATCTGATACTTTGTGTATAGGATGTGTCAAAAATACGTTTACTCACTTTGGGGTGCATTCTTCAGACGAAAACAAGGGGCAAAAGCCCACATAGAGACACTGAAATATCTTTCGTGTTCGAGTTACTCGTTACAGAACATTTTACAAAATTTCTCAAGCCGTAAACTCATGACTGTAATAGTCTCCGCGTCCTTCTGCACACGTATGCTCTCTCGCTAAAGTCTGCGCACAACATTTTGGACATCCTTACATACCTAACAGTGAACTACTGCACATATTCATTGTTTGTTGCCAACAGATTTTCAGTGCATACTGCCTGATGCGAGTGGAATATTGCGGAAGTTTCATGCTTTGGTACATGCGGAAATTTATAAATATTTTCACATCTGCCAAAGCATGAAATTTTCATAGTGCGTTACTTGTACATGGCCAAAACTCGACACTGCACTAGTGAACTTAATAAATAAATAATTTTAACTGTCGAAGTCTGCACTGGTATATTACAAAAATGATAGTAGGAAAAGATAACTGTCGTTTCGTGTTTGCCCATCTAGATACCACCTAAATTCACCAAATTTTTCAATAAGTGAAACTTCCTGCCTGATTAACACTGTGTGAGGAATCGGGACTGGGATTTGGATCTGTACAAAGATCCCAGTTTCGAGTAAACAGTTTTAATCCACAAGGATGTTTGAATTCAGCACGCACTCCGGTGCAGACTGAAAACTCATCCTTGTTCCCAACAATTCTTCATTGATTGAAAAATCTTCATTTTCGCCTTTCGCCCCAGGCAACAATCAATTCATTTTCTTCTTCATTCTGTCTCCTAGAACATTGTACCATATGTCTGGAAGTAATTTCTTTTTGTGTCATGTGTTGTTTTATACCTTTGTTAAGTCTTTCTTTATTATTGGGATCCGCGACTTTCCAGTCCTTACTCGAGTGAAAAAGGTAAAAATGTCTGCACTACATATATGCAGGCTGCAGGCGTAACGGACAACGTAGTTATATTGTTGTAATGTATCGGCGGCGCACATGAAATTTAACGGCAAAAAAGTCTCCCCTAACATGGGTTTCCAGAGAGAGATCTTAACTAGGTGATAATTGGCTGTCGATAACGGAAAGAAGCGACGGATGCCCTACTGCTGCAGTTGAGAATTGAACATAGGGGACCATGCGGTATGCGGTATGAAAACCCTCCTGGCAAGAGCGGAAACCAGGACATTCACATTATTATTAAATATCCTTGTGGCGTTGGAAGTGAAACTCTGGTTGTTTAAAATGGCTCTAAGGACTGTGGGACTTAACACCTGTGGTCATCAGTCCCTTATAACTTAGAACTACTTAAACCTAACTAACCTAAGGACATGACACACATCCACGCCCGAGGTAGGATTCGAACCTCCGACCGTGGCAGCAGCGCGGTTCCGGACTGAAGCGCCTAGGACCGTTCGGCCACAACGGCTGGCAACTCTGATTGTGTCTAATCCTCCAACAGTAGAGAGAGTATACCCTAACTCTTTCACTACCACTGGAAAGTGTTATTTGACAATAAGTTATCAGAGAAACAGTGGGAATTAGCTGCATGTTATTGTTATGTATCAATGTCCCACTGGTACAGGAAAGCCTGGGAAGATTTTGCAATAACCCTACAATTGTACCTTCCACCTGTAGGGTGTGTTATCTTCAGGTTTCATCGTTAACCCTCTACTCCACTCCACTCCATATGGTCGCATCGAATTAGGCAACCCAATGAATAGATTTGCAAAGCGGGGTCCTGTCGTGCCTTCCCTGACAATTTGTGTCTGTCAGTAGCACGTCCATATTTTCGTTTGCCAAGTCAAAAATTATGCACATATTCAGCAGCTCTAATCTGGCCTGAGAACTTGGAGAGATCCGCTATCCACTGATGTGTTTCTGTTTTCTGTATGTTTCGAAGTTTGTGTGCTGCCACCTTCTAAAACACTGGGGATACTTATTACTAAACCTGTATTTTCCACCTTGAAAGGGTCCTGTAGCCACCTTTCATTAGTCCGGTAGCCCATTTTCATTACCATTTCTCTTTCTTTTCCTTGTTTCTCTATTCTCTTTACTCTCATAGTAGTGTGATTGAATGAATGTGGTTGTGTGTCACGTTGCTAGACGGTGGCGTAGTCTGCTGCAGAAAGTCTGCGATAGTCGTACAGATTCAGCAGCAGTTGCACAGAATAGCCAACTCTCGTAGTGGTCAAGTCGGCAAAGAGGTTTCCGCTACTTGTGAGAAATCCACCTGCGTTAGGTTGGTGGCGGAAATGGCATCTTGGGGTTTTCCGGTCCACGCGGAGCGTGGAAGAGGCTGGAGAAGCGGGAGGCAGTCTGCCGCCGGTACGGGAAGCGTCTACAGCTGTGCTCCAGTCGAAGAAGGGTGAGTTAGACTGACCGCGTGGCGCGTTGTTACTTGGCGAGGGGAGAGCTGTTAGCCTTTGGTCTCGCTTTTCAAATCTGGAAGATTGCTTTGCCTTGTCGCAGCAAGGAATGCAAAACTTTGGCAGATTTTTCTTTTAGCAAATTTCTGTAGCAGACTTGGATCCACCGGAAGAGCGCCACACAAAGGTGTCGATACGAAGTGAGCACTCGCTTCTGTATGAATGTCTGTTTGCCTTCAGCTGTGCCTGTATAAGCTTTCACCTTTCTAAATATTTAGAGCCTTGCTTTCTCGTAAATTTTCCTTACTTTCCGTGTCTTTCGTCCGTGGGGAGCCAACCACGTGGTAGAACATTATAGTTGTTGGGCTACCGGTATCACTAACTGTCCGATCGCATGTTTGTCTTAGAAAATGTTAACATGATTGTATGATGTGGTATTGTTGGAATTTGGCACTATACCCAGAAATTGTGCCTCCACAAACCAGGTGTTATCAGGAATCGTGTACATGCCTCACATCCTTAGTTTAGGAATAAATGATTTTATCTACAATTTTCTCTTGTGTTCCGAGATTACGTTTTTGCGCCTAAGCCACTCACCTCGTAGCTTTCCCATTAGCATATCCAATGCGTTTCCTTATGCACAGGTCCAGTGATTAGTCTCCTCTTGTATTTTATAACAAATGCTTTAGATTAAGTCATATTTTCAGGTGTGTTGCTGGGAGCTGATCTTATGCAGTGTTCATGCATTTTCTATTTTATTTTAAATGTTTGATTATCGTGAACAGCGCACGGACAATACTATTAATTACATCGTACCCGCTGTGAGCGACCTCACAACGTATGCATTTTTGTGAGTTTTTGGTCTGTGATCAAATTAATTTATTTTCCGACTCGACCAAATCTTTGATTAGTTGTATGGTTTGAGTCGGTGGCGACCCTATTCTTCTCACGTTGATTTCATAAGCAATAAGTATTTCCTTTCCCAATAATAAGGAATAACCCGTAGTAACCGGTTAGTTACAACCTCTACTCACACGGTAAAACGAAATGAAAGGAATTACGAGGGCGTCTCGTAAAGTAATGCCTCCAAAATTTGTACGTGAAAACTCTCAAAGATTTTAAATAAAATAAAAGTTATTAACATTCTTCACCTTTATTCTTTGTGTCTATATGTCTGTAGAGGGCTCTGAACTGTAGCGTGTAACATGGCGGCGTGTCACGTAACTATGTCGGTACGTGAGAAACAGCGTGTTGTAATCGAGTTTCTAACCGCAGAAAACGTTCGTCCACACATCGAGCAGCCTTTCCTTCAGCATACAATGTCAGACCACACACGAGCGCTGCGACATTTGCAACAATCCGACGCCTTGGGTTCGCTGTCACCGACAATCTTCCATACGGTCCTGACTTGGAGCCATTCTATTTTCATCTGTTTTCAAAACTTTAAGAAAGTCGTTAAAGGACGTCTTTGATGGTGATGGATGTGGTGCAGAGAGAGGCATAGTTGTGGTTCCGTCCATAAAGTCAAAGATTCTCCAAGGACGGTATCATCAAAGCGGTCCCTAGAGTGAAAAAAATTGTTCGTCGCCGGGGTGACTACGTTCAGTAATACGTATGTAGACATAAAGAACAAAGACGTAAATGTTAATAACGTTTGTTTTATTTAAAAAGCTTTAAGAGCTTCCACGTGGAAGATTGGGAGGCATCACGTTTTAGGACTTCCTCGTATTTTTTTGATTTGTTACTCTTGACTACGAAATTCATTAAAATAACGGTAGCATAATGTTTCCCACCTTAAAAATTTTTGATAATGAAAGGGTTAGTGAAACTAGAGCTCGTTATTATTTACACACGTCATTTTGTACGTTTTTTTAGGGTTCCGTGCTTCACTCGGTAGAAACTGAACTCTTACAGAATCACTTTGTTGTCCGTCTGTCTGTACGTCTGTCCGATTGTTAAAAACTTTTTTCCTCAGGAATGCGCGGACGTATCCAGTTGAAATTTATGTCTCATACTAAAGTCTATGATCCCTTCGCGGTATAAAAACATTAACTTCTAAGTCAATGCAATCAAAATATACGGACATTTACGTGACATATTTTGACACTCGCGACTCACTGATTAATAGCTGCAGGGTACTTCTCGTCGACGTAGACTCATGAAATTGGGGAAGAAGCAAGGTTTCACAATAGTAGTAAAGGAAAAAAGTGAAAAAGTTGTTAATATTTAATTATATCACACGAAAAATACTTCTTTTGTCATTTGTTATCCGACGACGAACTTGAAATTAAAACATCCTCGAAAGTCTTGGAAACCCTGGGACCATTATTTTGCCAGAATCGGTGATGGTAACAGACTAAAATCGTCGAGGATTCTCGAATTCCGGAGTTGATGAACTGTTTATATACATAACTGCGTTTGTACGAAACCCTCCGTGCGCAAGTCCCACTCACACCTGGACAATTTTTGTACTTTTTATTTGTTAATCTCTGCATACGAGATATCGCGAAACTAACAACTTCTACACAAGTAGAGAATGAGGAACTCGCCACTCGGATTGGTTAACGGAGCAATGAAATGAAATGAGCGTATGGCATTGTTGGCCGGGTGGCCCCATGCGGGGAAATTCGGCCGCCGGACTTCAAGTTCTTTAACGCCACTTCGGCGACTTGCGAGTGAATGAGGATGAAATGATGATGAAAGACACACAACACCCAGTCATCACGAGGCAGTGAAAATCCCCGACCCCGCCGGGAATCGAAACCCTGACCCCGTGCGCGGAAAGCGAGAACGCTACCGCAAGACCACGAGCTACTGACAATGGAGCAATAAGTGTGGAGGAGGGAGAGCTCGGAAGCGTGACACTGTGAATGTTTTATCAAGTGCATTGTTCGTTGAATGAACATATCCGCATGCTTGTAAAAAGACAACGCCTGTAGAAAACCTTCGGCAAAGGCCTTGCCGCAGTGGATACACCGGTTTCCGTGCGCTCACCGAAGTTAAGCGCTGTCGGGCGTGGTCGGCACTTGGATGGGTGACCATCCGGGCCGCCATGCCCTGTTGCCATTTTTTTGGGGTGCACTCAGACTCGTGATCCCAATTGACGAGCTACTCGACCGAATAGTAGCGGCGTCGGTCAATAATACCATCATAACGACCGGGAGAGCGGTGCGCTGACCCCACACTCCTCCTATCCGCATCCTCCACTGAGGATGACACGGCGGTCGGATGGTCCCGGTAGGCCACTCGTAGCCTGAAGACGGAGTGCTTTTATAGAAAACCTTCAGTAAACGGCCAAAAAATGTACATATTTTCCTTATGGCGCGATCGTAATCTTCTTTCAGCGGTAATCATGTATGTTCTGTTACAATTAATCTTTCTCCATTTTCATGAATCCAAGTGCTTTCTTTCTCACTCTGTTATTTATTTTCTTTTGTTGTATTCAAATCTACTGGAGACAGGTAGTGCCCGTGGTCGGAATCACCGTTCCGAGATCGAGTCAATGTTGTGGAATCCCTATTACGAGGGTGAACGGCGGTTGGCAGGGAAAAGCGGAAAGAGTCGGAGAGCGAGTGTGGCCGCGGAAGAAATGGAGGCTAGCAGCGGGCAGGCGGCAGGCAACAATTTTAACAAGCGACCGGCGTGCCCCGGGCGTCTGGGGGCACTTAACAGCGCCGTAATATAAAACACATACATCTGGCGGCTCCTGGGAGCCGGGCCGGGCCAGGCCATCAGCAGCAGCCCGCAGGCCCAGACCCACTCCAGTGGCTGCAGAGGGCGCCGGACACGTGGGCGCAGCGCGGGAGCCGGCGGTGGCCGCTTCATCTCCCTCGACGTCTACACGCTCTGTGCAGTGCATGGCCCACGGTTCCTTATGCTCGGTCAATACCTTTCCGTAAATACACTGAAAGCGCATAGCTGAGGTTTCCTTCACTTAGTACTTCCTCCTTTCCGTACGTCGTCTACAGTGCATGGCAGAGAGATTTTTATAATTTAATCATAATTTTACAATTAGTCAATACTTTCCATGCCTACTCCGTAAGCCATTCTGCAGTGCACAGCTAAGGGTTGCACATACCTAGTCAATAACATTCCATTGCCATATATTCTCTGTAAGCCACTCTACAGTGCATGGGAGAGAGTTTTTTTTTAATTAGTTGATATCTTTCCCTTTCGGTACAAAATCATTAAGTCAGACTAAGGTGAATGGCGGAGGGTGCTTTATACCTAGTCAATAACTTTCCTTTCCCCTACATACACCATAAGCCGCTCTAATGAGCATGTAGGGGAGTTTTTATAATAAATAAATTCCTTTACTTTTCCATATGTACTCCGAAATCCATTTGCAGTGCATGGTGGAAGGTTCGTTATACCAATTCAGTAAGTATCCCTTTCCATACAGACTGCGTAAGCCACTGTACCGTGCATAGTGGAGAGGTTTTTTTAATTAGTCAGCAGCTTTCCCTTTCCATACATACTGCATAAGTCACTCTACAGTGCATGGCAGAGAGTTTACAGTGAATCATCACCTTTCAGATTCCTATGCACGGCAACTCTTCCTTCCCGTATGTACTCCACTAGCCAGTGCATGGCGAAGGGCTCTTTACGTTTAGTCAATAACTTCCTCTTCCCAAACGTACTTCGTAAGCCGCTCTACAGCGCATGGCGGAGAGCTTTTTTAATTAGTCAATACCTCTCCTTTCCATATATACTCCATAAGCCACTCTGACGCGAATGCTGGAGGCTTCTTTATAGCTGGTCAATTTTCCCTGCCCATACTCCGTACGCCACTCTACTGTACATGGTGGAGAGTTTTTCATAATTAGTCAATTCCTTTGCCTTTGGGTACATACTCTGTAAGCCAATTTACAGTGCATGGCGGAGAGATTCTAGACTGCTAGTCAGTAACTTTTCTTCTCATACATACTCGGTAAGCCTATCTACAGTGCAATGTGGAGCGTTATTTACACCTAGTCAACGCCATTCTCTCTACATACACACTAGGTAAACCACTCTATAGTGCATGGCGCAGGGTTTTTTATACTTGTTCAATACTTTTTCCTTTCCTGCATCCTCCGTAAGCCATTCTACAGTCCATGGTGGAGAGTTCTTTAGAGTTTCGGAGCCACTACTACGAAAAATACAGCCCTTCAATATACCGAATTCGAAATGGATTGATTGCATATTTCTAGTAGAATTTCATTCTCCAGAAAAAAGTCCTCGCTCGTAACACATTGCTGCTTTGAATGCATATTTCTTGCAGGATTTCGTTCTCCAGAAAAAAAAACCCTCACTCGTAACATATTGCTGAACTGATTGCATATTTCATGTAGGATTTCATTTTATAGCAAAAAAAAAAAAAAAAAAAGAACCCTTGCTCGTAACACATTCCTGCTTTGATTGCTTATTTCTCGTGTAATTTCAGTCTCTATCTAAAAAACCCTCGCTCGTAATGCATCGCTGCTTAACTTATACAGGGTGTCCCACCTAACTCTGCCATCACATATATTTCCGAAACGAAACAAAATGTGAAAAATGCAAATGGCGAGCGATGCACCTATTTCAGGGGCTCGGACATTGGGGAGGAAAGCACAATCCATAAATGGAAAGATGCTTCAGTTTCAACATAAAGTTACGTTTTTTTATTTATTTTTTTTAAAAAGGCACATGTACGATTTTTCTACAGAAATGGAAACTAGAGATAGAATTAATCACAGCAAACTTGTTTTCACTGTTCAAAACCTGACGTCTTCTGAAATACGGAGACTTCAAAGGGTAGTAACGACGCCACAGTTTCTGCCGCCATGCGCAGAGGAAGAGTAGCCTGTAGCACGCTTCAAGGCTGTGCAGGCAACCCGCGTTACTACATTACAGCGTTACGACAGAACCTGGCACCGTGTCCATTGTTTAAAGTCTTAAGTGTTCCAGAAGGTATAAGCTTTAGAGCAGTGAAACCAAGAAAGTTTATCATTACTAATTGTACCTCTAGTTTTCATTTCGGCAGAAAAAACATATATATGCCATTACAAAAAAACGGTAACATTGTGTTGAAAGTGATGTTTCTTTAAATGTAGGTATTGTGCAATCATATCCATAACGTGAGCTCCTGGCATAGGTGGATCCCTGGCCAAAAGCGTTTTTCACATTTTTTTTATTTCAAAGGTATGTTAGGTAGCAAAGTTGGGTGGGACACGCTGCATACAACCTTGATTTCCTAATTTATCTGTTTTGCTTATACACGTAATTATCTGTGTTCCTGATTGAATCACACATGTTTGTTTGGGCATAAGCGATTTACGAGATTTAATTTCTGTGCTGCATGATTAAGTAGAGCGTGCACCGCACATTTCTTTATTAAAATTTTATAGTTCTGTTATTTTTCCTGTCCCTCTCTCTTCGAGTAATTTCATGTTCAGGAATGTCTCCAGTAGTACATGACTATAGAAATCACTGCCACGCAGATATAACTTAATACACGAACGCCCCACGTTGAATGTGTGAAATCGAACTGCGAATTTCCACTGCTAAAAATATGAAAATAAAATAGACAATTCAACAGTAAGAAATCATTGTCTTTCTCTTAACAGTTTCTGCTGAACTCGTTGATGGCACTGAAGACATGGTGCTAGGAGACGTAGAGGGACAAATTTCCTGCGGAAAAGCTTCGTTAATCGGAGTCAGCACAAGTAAATGGATATTTTTAACTATCAATTATGTTTCTCTTAGGGCGCACGACATCTGGCTGATTAGCGCTTCAACGGTGAACTAAAAATCACTCTGCTCTTACTTAATCCCGCTGCGTGAAGAACGCGCGGCAGCGCCGGCCCGGAGGCAGAAGTGGCTACTGGAATTTAAATCAGTACAGAGGCGGGCAGCGGTGCGTGATGGCTATCGGAAATTACGGGCCTGGTAATCGCTTTCCCCGGCAGTAGCTTATCGGCGGGCAGCAAGGTCGCAGACCCGCGACCGGTCCCCACTTACCGAGGTCATAACCCCCTTCCACCACGCACACGCACACACACACACACACACACACACACACACACACACACTGCAGTTCCTTCTTTTCGTTTTCGTCTAACTTCCCGCCCAGAAATCGTTCGATGCATTACAATACCCGAAAACTGCCTGCTCTATAAACCCACACTTCCGGCCCGAGAAGTTAGTACGTCTATCTACATCTACTTACACATCAACATCGCAAGTCATTGTACTGTGCATGACGTAGAGATTTGGTACCAATATTATCGACTTTCTTTCCTGACCCATTCACGTTATGAGTAAAGGATTCATCCCTACGTTTGTGGACTATTCTTTATCTTATTCTTGCTAACCCGGCAAGATAATACGTTGTTGGCAGCAAAACGATCGTGTGGTGTTCTTTGTAGACAGTTTCTCTAAGTCTACCCAGAAGGGTTTCGTGAAAACTACGTGCCTTTCTACATCTACATCAATACTCCGCGAGCCACCTGACGATGTGTGGTGGAGGGTACTTCCCGTACAAGTAATTTCTAGAATTTCCTAGTTGTGGTCACTTCATGAAACGTATGTGGAAGGAAGAAAGTAACGTGTTGTCCCATTCTTTCCGGAATGTACTGTCTCCAGATTTCGATAATAAAGCTTCCCGTAATGCATAGTGCCTCTCTTGCCTGCCCTGTTCTCGCACCGACTATACGATTCCGTGACGCCGCTCTTCGTTGGATATTCTCTAGCTCTTCTATCAGTCCTGCCTGGTAAGGGTCCCAGATTGATAATCAGTCGAACAAGCGCCTTATAAGCCACTTCTTTAATAGATGAGTAACATTTCCGTAACATTCTTCTTATGAATACCAGTCTAGCATCTGTTTTCCTACTATTTGTTTGATGTGGTCATTATACTTAAGGTAGCTCCGGATAGATACTCCTAGATATTATGCGGTAGTTAGCCTTTCCAACAACTTGTCATCAATAGCGAGTTGCACAACAGTGAATTTCTTTTCCTACGTACGCGCAATATGTTACTTTTATTTATGTTCAGAATCAGTTGCCAGTCCGTGCGCAATTCATCAATCCTCTTCTGCGGTTCCCTATGTCTTCTGGCGTTGCCACCTTCTTAGAGAAAACCACATCAGCTGCGAACACTCTTAGAGAGCTTCCGACGCATCCTTCTAGATCATTTACAGACATTGTAAACGGTAATGGTCTCATCGCCCTTCCTTGGGGTATACACCCCCCCCCCCCCCCTAGATCACTTTCAATCTGTCACTTTTCTTCCGTTAAGAGGAACGTTTTGAGTTCTATCTGCAAGGCAGTCTTGAATTCAGTAGCAAACATGATTCGATACTCAATAAGCTCGGGGGGGGGGGGGGGGGGGGGGGGGGGTGGTGAGCAGTGACAAATATGCCTCGAGATGTTCACCAGTAATTTTGTAATGAGCTAATATACCGTTCTTCGTCTTTGCTATAGGCATCATCTTACGTTTATCCATATTTAAAGAGAGTACAAAAATTGTATTTTTTGTCCGAGTGTTTTTACAATTTCTTGCGGCCGACCATCGGTGCCACTGTCGTCCACATTAAGACATCGTAAGCGAATAATCTCGTACTGCTGCTGACCCTATCTTTTGTGTTTGTTAATAACATTAGAGGTCCTATCACTCTTCCCTGGGGCACAGACATTGTTACGTGCGTTTCTATTCGGCTCTATTAGGTTCTGTTGTTCAAATTCCTTCACATAAACACATATTTTCGAAGATACTGTGTGTGACTATACTATGGCTTGTATCGCTAGCTGACGATGTGGTAGAATGTCGAATGCCCTTCATCCATCTAGGAAGACGGAATCTACCTGTTCACCTGCATCTGTTGTTTGGAACATGTCGTACCAGAGATTTTTTTTTCTGTATAAGTTCAAATTTTCTGTGGGAAGAATTTGCTGTAGGATCCTGCTACAGATGGACGTCAACGACATTGGTGCGTCATACCGAGTAAACGCTGTACAGCTTAAGCAAAAGGAAACTTACCCAGAAAATATTTTATGTGCTTAAGGCAGGCAAACAGACTTGCATCTTCTGTTCGTGGTAAGGATAATATAAGTTGGGATACCTATCTTAAACATTTTCCTGAACACTATTAACTTGCTGAATTCTTTCTGAAAAAACTAATGACCCGTGCTCATTTCCAGTCTCTCTCTCCCTCTCTCTCTCTCTCTCTCTCTCTGTCTCTCTCTCTCCCTGTCTCCCTCTCTCTCCTCTTTGACTTCTTTCACTCCTCACCTTTCTTTCCAATTCCTCTTTCTCCTGCATGTGTGATATATATGTATAGACGTATGTGTGCGAGTGTGTGTGTGTGTGTGTGTGTGTGTGTGTGTGTGTGTGTATGTGTGTGTGCATGTGTGGTGCCACCCGGCTACTCGTTTCCGATGCCCCCACAGCTCATTAATCGCAGGCAGCGCCACGGGCAAACAAGTGCGGCGGCGGCTGGGTGCTGGTCCAGTCGGCGCCGCCTCACGGGCGATTCGGCGAAGCGGCCACGTCTGCATGTCCCATAATAACAGAGCATCGCGGCCGCGCACGCTGAATTAGAACTCATTCACGTCGCGCGCCCAGCCAGCAGTAGCAGTTTAGAGGCGTTCACAAATGGCCCCGAGCGGACAACAGACCAACTGCGCGCGCCGTTCTAATGTTCGCTGCCCTGCATCGTTCTCTACGCACTGTAATTACTGCCTTCCTCCCTACCGTATAAATCCAAAATCAACTGCTCTCCAGAAATGAATATTAGGGCGAGATACCTGTTCGGTTCTATGAGGGTTTTTCGGAAAGGAATGTCAGATCGATCGCGAAGTGGAAACGACAGTGAAAATCCGATGAAGCTTTGTACACAATAGTGGCCAGTCTCTTTAGTATGCCCGCCGATCGCGTCACATCTCTCTTTTCAGTTATGAGCGCATAGTGAGCACGTATAGATGCCTAAAAAATAGTCTCTCTCCACAAGTATAAGTGCCTGTGAGAGATTTCGCCTGATTTTATGCAGCCCACACAACGCAACTGTCATGCAGTTCCTTCTTCTCAGCCGCATACTGCAGGGGCAATGAGGATACTCCCTGATGCGTTTCCAATAGAAAGTGTTTGATCACCAACCATATAGCCCGGAATTAGCTCCTTCTGATTTTCATCTCTGCTCACATGAACCGTTAGCTATGAAGACAAAATTTGGGCACAGGCAATAAACTGCATGTCAGCCTAGAGAATTGATGGAAAGCACAGACAGCTGCCTTCTATGACGAGGGTATTGGAAAGTTGGTACAATGCTACGACTGGTATCAGATCAGCGACTATGTTGAGAAGTAGGTGGATGGTGTAGCTAACTGTTGAAACTCCTACATTTTTGATTTTCACCGTAGTTTCCATTTCGCGACAGATGAGAGCTCCCTTCCCGAATAACCCTCGACTTCTAATGAATTTCTAGTAGATACGCAGCAAATCAAAAGTCAGATTTCCGGTGTGACAGCTTCAGATATTCGTATATCCATTAATTTACTTGCGCCTAGGTCCACGGACACAGTACAGTTTTCAAGACTGAAAACATTTAAAGTGAGAGTTTTTATTCACCCAAGCACCATCAGCTTGTAAAGTCAAATCTTTGCTGCTGGCTGCTGATCATGCACCACAGCTGGATAATTTGTTAATACATAAAATAAAATTCCTGAATGAGTCTGCAACCTTCGCGATTTTTTAATAAAGCCACCTACATTGCTTGACATATTTCTTTATTTACAACGACATTTCGTCTACCTTCATCGACTAATTAAAAATTACAACTTCTAAAACATAGTTGAGTGTCAGTTTCGGTAAACCCTATACCGCCTGTCCAAAAATTTCCGAGGCTGATTTTATTCCTGGTGTATAAGCGGTGAGAGCGCAGTAACTACGGTGGGTGCTTGAACCAATAGCTATAAGCAACAGATCTGCATTCGATCAGTCAGTCGTGAGCAGGCACTATTAGGTAGCGGACATGCAGCCGTAGCTTGTCAATGTTGTCACAAATCGCAGTAGAGCAACATCACTAAATAAAGTGTTCACGAAATTTTCCAGAATGTTTTGAAGAAAAGAAAAGTGTATTCAGAGGTTGTTCCGAACCTTCTGTGCCTCGAACAACAAGAACGACGCGTGCACGGCTGTCGCGACTTGACTGAAATGCAGAACGCTGACAGTTCTTTTCTGGAAACAATTACCGCTTGTGACGAGACTTGGTGATGTCAGTACTAACCTACCACATAACGACAAAGTGTAGAAATTTACATGATGAGTGAACACTTTGACGAAGTTAGCTACTTTTCTAACCAATGTGACGCGTGAGTTGACCTTTCTGACAGTCCCACATTGTCGTATGATGTCCTGTGCATGTACTCAAGTGAGTGGAGATGTGTAGAACACCAGAGATATGAAGACCAGCGTCCTACCTTCCTTATATTTTTTTTATTAATCCAGTCTGAAAACTTTTTTTACTAACGGGGTACACCTAAGCGGGGCTTCAACGGGCATTTAACACATGAAGAAATGTGTAATTAAATACCTCAAGCCATCTACACGCCTTTATTCACAAAAAAAAAAAAAAAAATAGCTGTTTAAGCATGTGGTAAAATATTATCTTTGCTTTCGATCATGTTTCGTGTTTTACCGTTCTTTGCAATGTGTGAACGGGCAGTCGCAGACAGCTTGTCAGCAGTACTAAATCGCAGTAATGTCTGATGAAAAAGTGGTGACGATACGGACCCAGGACAATAGTACGGGGAAAGGAGTAGGCACTGGTCTTTTCAGAAAGACCTAACTGCCAGTAGATTGCAGGACTGTTGGAAATACTCTGGCGAAAAAGTGGATGACGTAAACAGAAATCCGGGCAGAAGTTACGCGCGCGTGTAGTATCGCCACGAAAAGTCGAGTACAGGTTAATGGAAGCTGGCTTCAGATCGCGAGTTCCTATGAGCAGTTTATCATGACAGGATTTCGTCGACAACAGACACTTCCATGGTGCTGAGCTAGAGTAAATAAACTAGCGTCCTGTGGTGCTCATCGATTAGTGTCCCTTCCGTTTGTTGCCGTCAGACTGTCGACAGTACGTCCGCTGACTTCCTCTTATAAGTTCTCAGTGATTCGCGGGATCCATACTGTTGCATCTCCTATAGCTCCCCAAGGCTCGATTCCAGGAGTTGGAGAATTCCTGGAGTCGAGCCTTGGGAAGCTATAGGAGGTGCAACAGTAATATTTCGTAACAATCAAAGGTTGCCTCATGCTGTCGCGGAGACACCACAGTCATCTCTGTGTTCTACGAGTAAATGTCTGAATAATATAGTGAGTTCGTCGCAGCAAGTGTTGCGCGTCGTCAACAGTGACCTCGATGAGTTTTTATATGTGCATATGGCGTATAGAGGCTGATACCAGTCATCGAAAATACAATGAAATTGTGACATAGACTGAACAGTGGTGTGCTCGAAATGTTTTCTCCCGCAACCTACAACAAAACTGAATAATGTCATTGCTGCTCTGACCCCCATTAGAGAAGCGGAAAGACAAGGGCTGAGACGTGGTGTGTGATGACGTTTCCCTGGTGTGGTACGGCCACGGTGGCGTCACGTAGGACTGTGGTTAAATTTGGAGCCAATGTGACATCATTAACCCATCGTACACCTCACATGAACTTGTGAGCTGTTTTCGTATGTGTCTTCATCCTACTGTGTGTTCGCCCTGCTGTGTGAAGAATCGTCGAGCTGGACGATGTCATCGCAGGGCCATTACAGAAGAAGGTTATGGGCACGTTTGAGCTAAATTTCGAACTTCAGTGATGCAGTTCGATAAAATGACGGAGTTCCAAAAAAGTGATATATAATCATGTATAGGATGCCTTCGCCAGGACAGACGTTTAGTTATAGGACCTGATTGGACCTGCATGTCGGTAAGTGTGAACGTCTTAGGATGGTCGTAGTAGGAATTTTTCTCTCGTGTTCTGTGCTGTTAAAGCAATAAAATTGAATATTGTTCACTGGTTACAAAAATTTTACTGTGCCTCACTGTACAGCCACCATCATAGCGAGTTATTAAATGGTCAGGTTAACGGTTCTGACTTTAATATTAAGATGAAGCGAAGTTTCTTTCATTCCTTCTGTGTGATAAAGCCTAGTGGTGGCGTTCTTAATCCATAGCTAATCTACTTATATAATGCACCTACGTGTAACAGGAGCGTAATTAATGAGCACTCTGGTAAGCTGTGTGGTAGTGTGCGAAGTAAATAAAAGGGCTCCAACTCTAAAGGAGGTTATCTGTCACAACTACCCAGGTAATCCGAATAAACCCTCACACCTTCATAACTGCCTCCAGCCAGAAATTTTCATGAACTATTTCAGGCCGGCCGGAGTGGCCGAGTGGTTCTAGGCGCTTCAGTCTGGAACCTCGCGACCACTACGGTCGCAGGTTCGAATCCTGCCTCGGGCATGGATGTGTGTGATGTCCTTAGGTTAGTTAGGTTTAAGTAGTTCTAAATTCTAGGGGACTGATGACCTCAGATGTTAAGTCCCATAGTGCTCAGAGCCATTTGAACCATCTGAACTATTTCAGGCGTGATACTCCTCAGGATGATACTCAAAGGCTGCTAGCTGCCATATCACGAGAAATGAAAGTGTGTATTTGTGCTTGTGGATGTCACAATTCAAACTGACGTCACTTATGGACATCAGTTCCAAATATAATGAAAGCTTAATTATTTGATACTCGTTATGTGATGAACATTTGCTCACCGTTTGATAAGCAGCGAACAGTTTTCGGTGTAACTGCGTCGTGTTAGATTTGTTATTCTAGCCATTAAAACGCTTTCACAAATACATTATTATTTATTCATACTGGCAACCAAAATCTACTGACGGTGGATGTACAATTCTTCTAAATACCGGGTGATCAAAAAGTCAGTATAAATTTGAAAACTTAATAAACCACGGAATAATGTAGATAGAGAGGTAAAAATTGACATACATGCTTGGAATGACATGGGGTTTCATTAGAACCACCCCATATTGCTAGACGCGTGAAAGACCTCTTGCGCACGTCGTTTGGTGATGATCGTGCGCTCAGCCGCCACTTTCGTCATGCTTGGCCTCCCAGGTCCCCAGACCTCAATCCGTGTGATTATTGGCTTTGGGGTTACCTAAAGTCGCAAGTGTATCGTGATCGACCGACATCTCTAGGGATGATGAAAGACAACATTCGACGCCAATGCCTCACCGTAACTCCGGACATGCTTTACAGTGCGGTTCACAACATTATTCCTCGACTACAGGTATTGTTGAGGAATAATGGTGGACATATTGAGCATTTCCTGTAAAGAACATACTCTGTACCTTGTCTTACTTTGTTATGCAAATTATTGTTATTCTGATCAGATGAAGCGCCATCTGTCGGACATTTTTTGAACGTTTGTATTTTTCCGGTTCTAATAAAGCCCCACGTCATTCCAAGCATGTGTGTCAATTTGTACCTCTCTGTCTACATTATTCCGTGATTTATTCAGTTTCCAAATTTATACTGACTTTTTGATCACACGGTACATTGTAGTGGACTGGTTGTAGTCGCTTCAGTATGTCGAGGTTTTTGGATAAAGCTGAAATGCCAGTAAGAACGCAACAAATTTTAATGGAAAGGTGTCAGAAAGAATGGGTTTCATATTACAGGGAATGGGACGGCGCTCGCAGCACGTTTTTCTCGTTTCCGTGCGAGGGAAAATGAAACAGCGGTCGGCCAGTGGAGGCCGGTCGAAGCCAGCCTGCGCGGACCAGGCCAGAGCGGTCGGGCCCTAGTTTCGCCAGTGATGAATTATCCGGCGACCGTCCGCCCGGCGAGCTAAGTCCATCAAGGCGCTCCCCGCCCCCAGTGCCGCCAACTCCCTCCGTTTTTCCAAAAGCTGATGGCCTCTTGATTTATTACGGAGAGGGCCGGACGCTAATTTTCGGTTACTACCGCGCAGGGAGTAATTTCCAACATTAATAAGCGCTCACAATAATTGTGCTTAGACGGCGCTTCTGCTGCAACCGGCCAGTCTTGCGGTTACCGCCGCTGCCTTCTGGACGCATTCCCGCTGCCTCTCGCCGTAAAGCCGTCAGCCTTCTCCAGCGGGACGTTCTGACGGCCGGCAGATGGACGTCGGCCTCTGCATCTTCTGCCTTGTCGGAATCGTGTTTTGCAGTTCGCTGATGCTGCCCAGCCTATTAACTCCTGGTATCCCCATGCGGTTTTCTATTACGGTTTTCCGTCCATCCAATTTTGGCTCTACCTTTCTATCTTAGATAAAGAATCCAAATGGCTCAAATGGTTCAAATGGCTCTGAGCACTATGGGACTTAATATCTGAGGTCATCACTCCCCTAGACTTAGAACTACTTATACCTAGCTAACCTAAGGACATCACACACATCCATGCCCGAGGCAGGGTTCGAACCTGCGACCGCAGCGGTCGCGTGGTTCCAGACTGAAGCTCCTAGAACCGCTAGGCCACAGTGGCCGGCCGATAAAGTATCCACTACAGGTTACAAACCGTAGGTGTAGTCGATGTTGCTCCCTCGTTGTTCGGTAGAAGCCATCACAGGGGGTGGTTGTGAGCGACGTCAGATCGTGGAAATCGCGTATATAATGTATTACGAGGTTAAGAAACCGATGATGTGTAAATAATGATTATCAGACCAATATACAATATGCTGTAATTTGTTAAGTGACAATATGTCCGAAGTATAAAAACCTACCTATAAATGAGGAACAGACAGAAAAACGCGATGAGAATCAAATTGCAAACGATAAGAGAAATACGAGAAGAAAATAGTTGGTGTTGAAAAACGGTTAGAAGATGAGACTATCTATAAAGGAGACCGCGGATAGGACACAGGTGTGACAATTTCTTCAGCTCTGATAGACCGTCAGGCGTCCCCCCTAGGTCTAATTATAGGAATACATGGAAGCAACTATAAGGGTGCTAATAAATTAGTTACCGGTAGGTTCGATCAACAATCGAATATTACGGAGATGCTTCGTGAATTCAAATGGGAATCCCTGGATGAAGAGGATGTTCTTCTCGAGAAACACTATTGAGAAAATGTAGAGAAACGGCATTTGTGGCTGACTAAAAACGATTCTACTGCCGCCATCGTACATTTTGCCCAAGAACCACGAAGAAAAGGTAAGAGAAATCAGGACGTATACAGAGACATATAGACAGTTGTTTCTCCATCGCTCTATTTGCGAGTGGAACAGGAAAGGTAATGATTAGTAACCTCCGTTTTGCACCATCAGTGGCTTACGGAATATGTATATATATGTAGATGTAGATGATGAGCCAAATGAAACAACACCGAATATGTGGCACGGAAGAGTGTAGAGAAGCAGTAGACGCAAGGGGAGAGCGGAATGAGGAGGCAGAGAATGAGAATGGGGAGGAAAGGAGGTTATATACCTATTGGCGATATGGATCACCGCATTCCATCAGAATCAGCATTGACGACGGCTGATATTACAATGGAATCACATAACAGACGTTCAAGGAATTACGATACATACTCGTAAAGGAAGAAGCATTTTTCACAGTAGAAAGTGCGATATCCGTCCACTTTTAGCTGACACTTCCCGCTTAGGTGCTCAGACAATGTCTAACAAACAAGACTCGCCTAAGTAGTGCTCCAAAATATACGTAATTTTCAGAAATTTTCCAGCTTGTTGTGTTTCAGCTGCGCATGTCGTCTAATAAATAATAAATTTTCTTCTAATTATTACTGACATCACAAAACTTAAGTCACTCTGTTCCGTAATGAATGAATGAATGGAAAATTTAGGGCTGTATCAGACATTGTCGTTGTTATTTTTGTCAAAAGGTCAGTCGATTGTAGTATAAAGACTTCAACACTAAGCAAAATTTTTAAAGCGTTTTTAAATCCGGTGAAAATCAGATTTTGAGTCCCCACCTCCTAGGTGAGCGTGACACAGTTTATGTCGGCTCGGAGTCGAAATGTACTGCACACTACAATTCATAAACGAACAAAATCCACATTCTTACTGGATCCAGGCTTGGTAGACTCCGCCTGTTATGCCCGAGTGCGCTTTCGGCACCAATTTTGAAATGAAGAACCAGCGATCAGAAATGATTTTGCCAGGTGATATGCGGTTTTGAATGAGTAACACGCGTGAAATATGAGCGTTTGTGTACCATTTTTATTTCATAACTAATAAAAGTCTATCTCACTGGCATTGGCTCACAAGATTTAGCATCCGGAAAGTCAACTGAATGTTTAGCATCATGTGTCAAGGTATCTGGAAGTAATTTATTGCCAGGGACAGAGGATTACGAGGAACAGGATTGTTGAAGGCACAGGGTGCTGGTTAGGATTATCGACAGAGAGTGGTTTGCACAGTAGAATGTGAGAAAATGGTGGGGGATCGTGTGGCAGACGATTTGGTAGTAATCACCCACATACAGAGTGAGCAAAACAGAAGTGGCCCCTAGTGGACGGTTTCTCTCTCTTGGGCTCGACACTAACACAGCTTACGTCCACCTTCCATCACTTCGTCTTGCAACATATCGTGCCCATTTCTATTTCAGCTCCCTAACCGGTTATATTTCATCATTAATAGTACTTAATATAATCCGGTTTTGGAGATCTCTTCGTCTTAGGCGTAGCAACGTTCTTTCCTTGCCTTGTGCAATTCTCAATTTCCCTTTAGCAAATCCGCTTAATTTTCGTGTTTCGCGGTTGTAACTTAAAAAGAAAGAACACACTTCTCCAAAACTATTCAAGTCCATAGCAACAAAAAATAATAATTAGATGTTAATTTTCGAACATTACTCCGTATCTTAAAGTAGTCAATTTAGGAGCCTGTACCACTTACATAATTTTGACAATAAATGCTGTAGACTCCTTAACGAAGATGCTGAGAGTTGGATTCGAGGAATGACTCCACTTGATGACGTGGGATTAGTAGTAGGTTGCAACATGTTGCGTCGACATTGTTTTCAATTTACGTCATTGGTTTCTGTGTGGGTCACCGATTGGAGGTTTCACCCAGTCAAGTTGGGTCACGAATGTATTGGAAATGGCATACATGGAGATAGTGTGTTCTCGTCAGAGATGTCAGAGTTGCTGCCTGTGATGTTGCTGGCTCGAGATCTGCTAGGAGAAAAGTGCGCTGGCGACTGACCTTGATGTGCGTCATGCGGTGGTAGTAGAGGTTGGAGCTGGCGGTGAACCTCTTCCCGCAGACTTGGCACTGGTGGGGCTTCTCCCCGCTGTGGATGCGCCGGTGCGTGTTCAGCGAGCTCGACGTCGAGAACCCCTTGTTGCAAACCATGCACACGTGCGGCTTCTCACCTGCAAAAATCAGGAGAAAGGTGATAAGCGTATGCAGACAGATCGCCACTGAGGTAAGAACTTGTCGGGGTAGCCCTGTCGTCCTGCACCGAATATATGAAAGAAAAGTTCTCGGGCGGACGACCAAACGAAGAGAAATCGAGTTTATGCCATGAGGCGCGTTTTCAGACTAATGACAGGAGGCGGGAATGGTACGGTTTGTACAGGATTGGCAGAGTAAAATTGGGCGGGAAAATATTTAATGGGCCTTAAGATAGGCAACCCAGCTTACAGCTTCCAAACCTTAGGCGGATGACGTAACTTGGGCTGCCTATCTTAAAAAGGTGCAGTAAATATTTTCTGGTCGGGTTTTATTTTGCCCAACCTGCACCTGCCGAAGTAGATGGCGAGTTAGGCTTTTCGCACTCAGTCCTCGCCCCAGTGTCGCGCTTTTACCGCTGTCGTTAGGCCCAATATTCGTCAACATGCTCTGTGAAACACGTTATTTGACCTTTGCTTTTCCATTTCCCTATCCTGCTCTAGATTATTGCTGTTTCTTAAATCGCCAAGTTTTCAGGCATCAGTCCATCAGTGCATCTGATGTCGACAAATCGTACTGTCGGCGAAATTTGTGCAAGTCTAACACGACTATCCGGCCTTTTGCCCGAGAACTTTTGCTTCATAACATGAAGCGAAAAAAATAAAAAACCGCATAATTGAAAATATGTTGTACAATTTGTTTGCCTAATCATTTGTTAGCACCCAAAGTTGTGCCTTGTTTGAATAGGTGGAAGCGATGTGCATTCATGTACCGAGATAGGATCACAGAACTTCAATCTCTGTAGCACATGAACTGAGTATCTGTTCCATTTCGATTTCAGAATCACGTCGCTGTACAGTGTAGAGTTGCCTGATACCTACGTTCATGAAGATGACGACAGGGAGAGAGAGAGAGAGAGAGAGAGAGAGAGAGAGAGAGAGAGAGAGAGAGAGAGAGAAAATCCTCTGGAATAGCATGAAATAGGTCGCCGAGCTTAATATCACTAATGTTCTCAAAATGGTTGATTCTATGAGATGCTCTGGAACCGTTTGGCACTTAATCCACGGAACTGAGGAAAGACAGGTCATAAGGAACAGTAAATCAATACTGTACTTCTCTAAATGACGTCTGTTAAACGCTGAGAATGGAACATTATCTCTCAATCGCCCTCGCTCCCCCTCTCTGCGAACTAGTACTCGAAAGTATGTATGGGGTGAGGGACGAGGAAAACTGCTTAAGATACTGTTGTCTACCCCCAATTGCACCAGTAAATTTCTTGAGTTTCCGTTTCCATTCACTGTGGCACGCTTTCCTGCACACTAATTCTGCAGGGTGTTCGACACGTATGTCGAACACCCTGTAGAATTAGTGTGCAGGAAAGCTGTGTCAAGTGTTAAAAGGAAACCAAAAGGAGGCAGACAGTCTCCGGGCATTGCCTATGCACTGGATTCTCGGATTCTACCAGACGGTGTATCGGTTTTAGAACTGCACGAATTAGGATTTAGGAAAGAAATTTTTACTAAACTGTTGCCGTACTTAGAAATTCAGCCTCGTGTTTCACTAGCATCTGGTGCTGTGCACAACCTGCAGATGAAAACACTGCCAACCAAGTATTTGGAGCACATCAGGTGACCAATTCAGATACCACTGGCTTGTATCAGAATTACGACTAGCTGCTGCAGTCTCTACATCGTGCAATGGAGAGCGGCTCGTTTGTTTCGCCCATGGCCAGAGTTAAGCTAGGTGGCTTGTCGGTTTGGTGCACCGCCAGAGGGCAGGAGCTCGCGCACGTGATCGAGACGAGCGCCGATGTGGCTGTGGAGCGAGGAGAAGTCGATGATGGAGTCTGTGGACAGCTAAGAACAGGAAGCCAGCTCCAAAGCTAATGAGCCCAAGAACCGAGTTTGTGGTAACGTCCAGAGATCAAGGTCTCACAGCAAAGTCGGCAACGCGAATCGATACGACAGACATTAGGGAAGGCCCGCTTCAATCCGTAACGACGTATGGGAAACGCTACAAATTGCTACGCTTCTATCCCAATCACGGCAGCGTCCTCACGCTGAGGTCAATATAGTGTCGAGCATGCAAGCCCTCTGCCCAGTTCGAGACGTCAGCTACAGCAGTCAACGCCATAGAGTTTCTGATGGAATGAACTTCATTAATGTTGAACATTGTACCTGATGAGAAGTGATGCTTTGCTAGTGTATGACTGTTCTAAATCATTCAGTAATCCTGTGGCAAATAGGAGCGTCAAATTTAGGTGCATACAAGCGACACATTAGGGCGGTTGGTGTCTTTTCCCGGATGAGAGAATGACGATTCCAGAGGAGACAAAGACAGATGCTTCCACGTTACAAGAAGAGCCTTAGCAGGAGGCTTTAATGACCGACAGCTGTTTCATCGTCGGTTGAGTGGTGCAATGTAGAATACAGTGAAAAGTGCAGTCTGTGCATTCAATGTGCTGAACTATCAGCAATGCTCCAAACGCAAGGGTTCCACACAAGGGTCGTGTGTACAGTCAGCGTATTGGGGTTTTTCTGTGTTGGCACGCTGAACATACGGTTGCTTCCCCTAAGCGAAAGCCATTTTGATCTCGTTAATTTTTGCGATGTGAGCTTTATTGATTGAGTACGTGCAGAATGAAAAATTATTTCATCGTTATTACGCTGTGAGCGTGATTGATAGTGTATGTGCAATACTACAGAAAATTATTTTGTCATTATTAAGCAATGAGCGCGACTGATTTTTTATGCCCCATTGTACAGAAAACTGCGATTGCGAAACTTTAATTGCGAAACTTGCGTGGCGCTGTTGAAGTGACTAAATAATGGCTATCCTTTGGTGAGTAGTTGGTGACGAGGGTACTTACAGATTAATATTTAGTTGAGTGTTAACGTAAGTAATCCCTAATTAAGCCAGAGAGTTGTTTTCTAATTTTAGCTTGTTCAAATTGTTATTTGAGGAAGCCGTTTTTTCATTGGCCGTTTTGGTGTCTGTGGCTAAGGGACGTATATTGTGAACTACGGTTTTTGATGTCCTAACTTTGCGTACTGGGGCGAAGACTTATTTAAATTTTGTTATATTGAGCTGAAGTGATTTGATGTCGTTATCCTCTTAATTTCAAGCACTGCCTCCAAGAACTGTAATTCGACAGGAGATAAAGTTCAATTTTATTATTTATTGTCAGTTGTCATTAACGATATCTTATGTTTGACAACTTGTTTACGAAATTGGGCCCACACTTGCAAAACCTCCAACCTCACTCCTTCCAAACTCTACATTACAGCGTGAAGTAGTGGTTGATTGTGAAACTCTCTTTTTTCCCCTAGTGAAACATGGCTGTATTTAATGGGATACATGAACTGGAAGACAGCTGACGGTGGGATCGGAAGAACCTCATCAGTTACATCGACAATCTCTACGAGACGTGTGGTGTGCAGTTAGTGCAACTAATGGTTCAGTGTTTCCCCAGCAAACTATATCGTCTGACAGTTACGTGGTTAATATGTGCAACTATTTTTCAGGAAACTAACAAGACCTACAGTTATTTCGTACAATATAATGCAGGAACAATGCGTCTGTGACAATGTTGCGAGATGTTTTTCATGATAAGAACTGTCCACTGTGAGCAGATTCTACTGACACGCCTCTCTAAGATGTTTTAATTTTCTCGAACTCCTTTCTGAAGCCGATACTAAAAAACCCAAACACCTCTCGAACAGGCCATGAAGGCCCAGCGGTACCGACCGGCCGCCGTGCCATCCTCACCCATAGGCGTCACTGAATGCGGACATGGAGGGGCATGTGGTCAGCACACCGCTCTCCCGGCCGTATGTCAGTTTCCGAGACCACAGCCGCTACTTCTCTGTCAATAGATGACAGAAGGATAGAAAAACAATTAAAATCGCTCAAAAGAGGAAAGGCCGCTGGACCTGATGGGATACCACTTCGATTTTACACAGAGTACGCGAAGGAACCTGCCCCCCTTCTTGCAGAGGTGTATCGTTGGTCTCTAGAAGAGAGTAGCGTTCCAACAGATTGGAAAAGGGCACAGGTCACCCCCGTTTTCAAGAAGGGACGTCGAACATATGTGCAGATCTATAGACCTAGATATCTAACGTCGATCAGTTGTAGAATTTTGGAACACGTGTTATGTTCTAGTGTAATGACTTTTCTGGATACTAGAAAATTTATTCTGTAGAAATCAGCATGGGTTCCGAAAAAGACGATCGTGTGAAACCCAGCTCGCGCTATTCGTCCACGAGACTCAGAGGGCCATAGACACGGGTTCCCAGGTAGATGCCGTGTTTCTTGACTTCCGCAAGGCGTTCGATACAGTTTCCCACAGTCGTTTAATGAACAAAGTAAGAGCATATGGACTATCAGATCAACTGTGTGATTGGATTGAAGCGTTCCTACATAACAGAACGGAGAATGTCATTCTCAATGTTGGAAAATTGTACTGAAATGCAGGAGGATCTGCAACGAATTGACGCATGGTGCAGGGAAAGGCAATTGAATCTCAGTGTCGACAAGTGTAATGTACTGCGAATAGACAGAAAGAAAGATCCTTTATCATTTCGCTACAATATAGCAGGTCATCAACTGGAAGCAGTTAATTCCATAAATTATCTGGGAGTAGGCATTAGGAGTGATTTAAAATGGAATGACCATATAAAATTAATCGTCCGTAAAGCAGATGCCAGATTGAGACTCATTGGAAGAATCCTAAGGAAATGCAGCCCGAAAACAAAGGAAGTAGGTTACACTACGCTTGTTCGCCCACTGCTTGAATACTGCTCAGCAGTGTGGGATCCGTACCAGATAGGGTTGATAGAAGAGATAGAGAAGATCCAACGGAGAGCAGCGCTCTTCGTCCATGATCATTTGGAAATCGCGAAAGTGTTACAGAGATGACAGATAAACTCCAGTGGAAGACTCTGCAAGAGAGACGCTCAGTAGCTCGGTACGGGCTTTTGTTGAAGTTTCGAGAACATACTTTCACCGAGGAGTCAAGCAGTATATTGCTCCCTCCTACGTATATGTCGCGAAGAGATTATGAGGATAAAATCAGAGAAATTAGAACCCACACAGAGGCATACCGACACGAACAATGCGAGACTGGAATAGAAGGGAGAACCGATAGAAGTACTCAAGGTACCCTCCGCCACGCACCGTCAGGTGGCTTGCGGAGTATGGATGTAGATGTAGACGTAGAAGTTGCTCCTCAGTTTGCCTTACAAGGGCTGCGTGCACCACGCTTGCCAACAGCGCTCGGCAGACTGGATGGTCACCCATCCAAGTCCTAGCCCAGCCCGACAGCACTTTAACTTCGGTGATCTGACGGGAACCGGTGTTACCACTGCGGCAAGGCCGTTGGCGAAGCCCATACCAACTTCGGTTAAAACCGATGCCGGTGTCCCAGAAACAAGCCAGTTGGCATGCAGTGATCGGAGCCAGAGTCACAAGCATTGGTTCCTGCGCAACGACGGGTCGTGTCTGAAATATCCCGCCAGTGTCAGGACCATACCCTGAGCGTAGTGGAGGGCGTGCAGGGGGCGTACCTGTGTGCGTGCGCATGTGCCTCTTGAGCAGCGACGGCCGGTCGAAGGCCTTGCCGCAGACCTCGCAGGGCAGCAGCGTCCGCTCGCCGCGCGCCGGCCGCGCCGCCTTGGGCCCGGGCGCCGCCGCCGCCACGGCCGCCGCCGCCGCCGCCGCCGCCTCCAGCGCCAGCGACAGCGAGAGGTCGCCCGCCGTCGACGCCGCCGACGACGTGGACGATGACGACGACGACGACGTGGACGACTCCCCGGACACGGACTTGCGCTCGTCGGTGTCGCCGGCGCCAGGGCTATTGACGAGCACCCGCGACAGCAGCGACATCGACAGGTCCAGCGGCGAGTCTGCAAACATTGGCGCTGTTGTTAAGAACGGCTCAGTAGACCAAAGTTACAACTCAGTTTCCCTGATAGCCATTTTGCTCATAGAATTTCCTATTGGCTGTCCGTTTCTCGTTATTTTTTGAAGGTGTAGTTAAGCTGTAGACTTGGTATATTAACAGAATGATAATTCCAGAATGAGATTTTCACTCTGCAGCGGAGTGTGCGCTTATATGAAACTTGCTGGCAGATTAAAACTGTGTGCCGGACCGAGACTCGAACTCGGGACCTTTGCCTTTTGCGGGCAAGTGCTCTACCAACTGAGCTACCCAAGCACGACTCACGCCCCGTCCTCACAGCTTTACTTCTGCCAGTATCTCGTCTACCACCTTCCTAACTTTACAGAAGCTCTCCTGCGAAACTTGCAGAACTAGCACTCCTGAAAGAAAGGATACTGTGGAGATATTGCCCGCGAAATGCAAAGGTCCCGAGTTCGAGTCTCGGTCCGGCACACAGTTTTAATCTGCCAGGAAGTTTCATATCAGCGCACACGCCGCTGTAGAGTGAAAATTTCATTCTAGAAGCAACCCCCAGGCTGTGGGTAAGCCGTGTCTCCGCAATATCCTTTCTTCCAGGGGTGCTAGTTCTTCAAGGTTCGCGGGAGAGCTTCTGTGAAGTTTGGAAGGTAGGAGGCGAGGTACTGGCGGAATTAAAGCTGTGAGGACGGGGCGTGATTCGTGCTTGGGTAGCTCAGTTGGTAGAGCACTTGTCCGCGAAAGGCAAAGGTCCCGAGTTCGAGCCTCGGTCCGGCACACAGTTTTAACCTGAGAGGAAGTTTCAAAATGATAATCGTCTCTGTTGATCCGTTGTGGACATGAGACAGCAGCCCGCCAAGTATTTAACACTGAAATTCTCCAACAACCATGCAGAAGAGATGTTATTTTATTTTATTTTTACTGCCAATTTCGGCATTCCATTATGCCATCTTCAGGCCCCACATGCATCTCTCAAAAATAAACGATATCGAAATACTGGGCCAAACCTAAACCGTGCTTCCTTAAAGGACTTGATCGCAGTCAGGTCTTCGAAGCAGGCACTTGGTATACGGTTTAGAATTCACGACATCCAGCAACATATGGCCTAGTACGCCAATACCATTTATTTTTGAGAGATGCATATGGGGCCTGAAGATAGCATAATGAAATGCCGAAACTGGCAGTAAAACAAAATAAAATAACATCTCAATAGCACGGCTCTTGTCGAATATCATTGTTAAATAAGAATCATAACAGTACTGTAACGAATCGTGCATAAGAAGGTCGGTGGCAGTCGTGAACCACCTGACGATCCAGCCAAAAAGTTCTGTGTGCCTCTGGGTGGGGATGAAACATTTAGCCTTGGTTTTGGGTTGGTGAGGACGTGTAGTCTCTTGCATTATTACAGTGATAGTTTCCCGAGCATATAAAATGATCCAGGGAGATTCAGAACGAGAAACAATGGTCCATGTGTAGCTTATTCAAATGTTACCTGTTCCCAGCGTAAGCAACGGCTGTAGAGGGTGTCGTGGAACGGACGCTCATACCACACTAACGGCGTCGTAATGTATTCTCTGGACCTCTATCAACAAAACGCATCACGCAACCGCCTTCTTACCTGCACATCAGTATATCAGCTTCCCTCAATGAGTTAAACCAAAAAGCAAGAAATATTTAAAAGAGGGGACGAATCGTCCTTAAATCATAGCAACCGTGACAATCGGAATATCGAAACTTGTGAGGGGTTATCAGTTCAGAGAGCACGAACTCTGAAGAAAATTGCGTTCCAGAAACTAAACAGTAGCTCTTGCTAAACGTTTGTTCCAGAACAATAGAACTTTGTTAACTAGGAAATCAATTTAACATTGCGACAAGAAAGGACTTTAGCTAAACACTTCATCTAGAATGCGCTACTCCACTGAAACGAGAGATGAACAACAGGCAAAAAGAAGAAAGGGGAAAAAACGGAAAACATAGGCAGCAGCTACAACCGACACGAATGTGGTTTTGGAGGGCAGTCACACGGACGAATTGCACCTAGAGAGAAGTAAATGATGAAGTCCTGTAAGCAATATAGGGAGAAACTTGTTGGCCTGTGCTGTGGTATTCGAATGGATAATGAACTTTTTAAAGGCAAAATTCTATCTACATGGTAATAATTCTTGGAAGATAAGGGACACAGATTTTACCAAGGAATGAAAAGTGATAGGAGAGAACAGAAATAAATATTTGAAGCAGCACCAATATGATGATGACAATGTTCGAGACGTAGACTGACTAATCTTGAATCTTGAAAAATGTAAGTCATTGTGAAGATTTCGAATCTCCATTTCATGAAGTTCGAAATATCATGATCAGCGCCGATACGACTAATACAAGTTTGACATCCAGGAAATCTTTAATGGAGCGCCAGATTGTGCTTTATTAAGCTCAGTACCGGACGTATCGAGAATATGCAAATGAAGTCAGTATCAGTATTTAGGAATTCATTATGAATGAGATAAAATCATGGAAAAATAAAGTAATATCAAGCTTGCTTGGGAACATGAAACGGGAATGATACTATTCAGAAGATATGTACGTGAAAACAAAAAATGGCTCTGAGCACTATGGTACTTAACATCTGAGGTCATCAGTCCCCTAGAACTTATAGAACTACTTAAATCTGACTAACCTGAGGACATCACACACATCCATGCCCGAGGCAGGATTCGAACCTGCGACCGTAGCAGTCGCGCGGCTCCAGACTGAAGCGCCTAGAACCGCTCGGCCACAGCGGCCGGCTGTACATGAATTATTATGTAAACAATACAGTAGCTCTATTAGAATATTTGCGTTTGTCCTAACGTTAATACAAGCCGAGTTAATGATTCTGAAACGAACGAGTCGCTGCGTACTAAATAGCGATCGGTCATTAAAAACGATATTCTTTTTATGGTAATGACCACCAACATCAGAATCAGCAAGACATAATAAGAAGAAAGCAGGTGAAGAGCTGTAATATCGTTTCAATAAACAACTACTTAGTGGAGATATTTACTCATGAAAAACTACCATTGTGAACCACAGAGTTGCAAAAATAAATTGGTTTCTGTGAAACTATAAATTTCCTTACGTAATTCTGTCCAAAGGTGAAGATAGTCGAAAAAGACAACAACTTTAACTGTCATCAATACTAGGGTCTTAACCAATGTTCCGGATTTGTTACTGTGACTGACTGAATGTTCTGCTGCAACTTTTCATTAATTAGAGAATGATGGCCTCAATTTAAGCAACCAAAACAAGAGTACTTAAACGAAACCTCGAGGCCGAGACTTAAACCGCGCTTCATGAATAATAAGCGTAATATTAAATCTGTAGACCACTTAGCATGAAATGCGCAGGCGGCACAGAACAAAGGTGAGCCGCTAAACAAACGCGTCGCGGCCCGCCTGCCACCATATTTCCATCAGCAGAATAATCCCTGATACATAATCACGAGTCAGATCTTCCGCGGGAGCATCTGGAACAAAGCTCGCTCCGTAAACATTTCACATTCACGCAGACCATACCTTCTTCTCCTTCCCCACCGTAGCGGAACGCAATCGGGGTATAAGAAGAACGGGGCGACAGCACAGGGGGAAAAAAAGGGAAAAAAGGGGGGAATGTAAGGGCGGGAAGGAGAAAAGACAAGAAGTTGGCGAATCGCGGTAGCTCACAATGGCGGGCTGCACCACGGCGCTCTTTTGAAAAATTCCCGACGAGCGGTTGGAGTGGGCGGCGGGGGACAGTGCAGTGAGAGGCTGGTGATGGTGGTGGACAGTACAATAGGGCGGAGAATCCGCTCAAGTATTCAGGGCGACAGCGGCCGGAGGCGGAGAGGTGTCTGCGATGGCCGCTACCGGCATCGCGCCGTGGGGCCGGCGGTGAAGCGAGGGACGAAGTACTACTGATGGACAGCGCGTAACAAATCCGTTACCATTCCAGCAGGCCGGAAACCAGTCTTCTGCGTCGACGTCCTCGTTGTTAACACGGCCTACCCCGCGACGGCACTTCGTGTTGCGTCGAAGGTAGGAGTCTACGGTTCGTCGCCATTGATACGTTCGTGCAGTGAGCGATCAATCCATCGCTCACGCACGTTGGTCAGCAGAGCTTGTTCCTAGCTGCTTACCTGTCCCCTGATGATCTTCCTGCAGTAGTTTGTGCATCTGAAAAGCGTTTCTCTTGTATTTATTTATTTATTTATTTTTACTTTTTTGTGACGGGTAGTGGTTGGCGACTGTTTGTTCGCTAAAGGAGCCCGTGATACCAATCGACAAGGCCCAGTATAATCTCGCAGGCGAGTGCCAGGTACTGACAAATAACTGAAATATAAAACTTCCTGGCAGATTACAACTGTTCAAAAAAATGGCTCTGAGCACTATGGGACTTAACTGCTGTGGTCATCAGCCCCCTAGGACTTAGAACTACTTAAACCTAACTAACCTAAGGACATCACACACATCCATGCCTGAGGCAGGATTCGAACCTGCGACCGCAGCGGTCGCGCGGTTCCAGACTGTAGCGCCTAGAACCGCTCGGCCACTCCGGCCGGCAGATTACAACTGTGTGCCGGACCGAGACTCGAACTCAGGACCTTTGCCTTTCGCGGGCAAGTGCTCTACCAAGTTTGGAAGGTAGGAGACGAGATACTGGCAAAAGTAAAGCTGTGAGGACAGGGCGTGAGTCGTGCTTGGATAGCTCAGTTGGTAGATCACTTGCCCGCTATAGGCAAAGGTCCTGGGTTCGAGTCTCGGTCCGGCACACAGTTTTAATCTGCCAGGAAGTTTCATATCAGCACACGCTCAGCTGCAGAGTGAAAATCTCATTCTGGTAACATCCCCCAGGCTGTGGCTAAAGGATGTCTCCGCAATATCCTTTCTTTCAGGAGTGCTAGTTCTGCAAGGTTCGCAGGAGAGCTTCTGTAAAGTTTGGAAGGTAGGAGACGAGATACTGGCAAAGTAAAGCTGTGAGGACGGGGCATGAGTCGTGCTTGGGTAGCTCAGTTGGTAGAGCACTTGCCCGCAAATGGCAAAGGTCCCGAGTTCCAATCTCGGTCCGGCACACAGTTTTAATCTGCCAGGAAGTTTCATATCAGCGCACGCAAATGAAATATAATTTGTGGTCTTCGTAGTGAATAATTCGTTCCTTCCAGATTCAAACCCAGCGAACTCCATAACATGTATTACAATTTTTCAAGAACTGTTCTTTCTAATGGTTCTTTTCATTCATTTGCTTCCAACCCTCACCGAACATTCAAGGGTGTTTCTCTTTTTTTTTCATTTTCTTGGGAAACTGGGCATTATAAAACTGTGTGCCGGATAGAGACTCGAACTTGGGATCTCTATCTTTGCGGGCAACCACTCTATCAACAGAGCTAGCAAAGCACGACTCACGACCTTTACTCACAGGTTTACTCCCGCCATTACCTCGTCTCCTACTTTCCTAACTCCACAGAAGTTCTGCTGCGATCCGTGCAAGATCAGCGCTCCTGGAAGAAAGGATACTGCGGAGATATGGCTGAGCCACAGCGTGGGGGATGGTTCCAGAATGAAATTTTCTCTCTGCAGCTTAGTGTGTGATGATATGAAACTTCCTGGCAGATTAAAACTGTGTTCCGGGCCTATACTCTAACTCGGGAGCTTTGCCTTTCGCAGGAAAGTACTCTACCGACTGAGCTGCCCAAGCCTGAAAGTGACTTATTTTAGATTTTAATCTTTCACTGTTTTGAGTGTCTTATTGTGATATACTCGTTCCATTAGAGTTCTGTGCTAATCATATTGAGATTATGTCTGCGAGCAGCTGAAAATAAAATTCATTTTATATTTTGCCGTACGCGTTTCGTCCCAACCTGATGAAACATCTAGAGTACCTTGTAACGTATACAAATTTCCAACTACATCCAGTGCTTTTAACTTACTTATCCTGCCGTAAAATAAAGCTGTCATCAGTCCGAAGATTGTTTTGAACACCCAAGTGCTTTACTAGTCACGGTCTCGTTGCAGATGGTATGCCGTTGCCTTCTTCCGATTTTTGAACTGACTTACTCATCCAGATATAGGGGGACCTACAGTTTAACGTGGCTTCAGAGCCATTTTTCAGATCAACAAACATTTCCAGAGGGGAAAGGAGCGACAAGTAAGACATAAAATCCTAGGATTGGCATGTTGTCAAACTCGAGACCTTAGGATTTGTAGTCTGGCACTTTAAAACATTTCTTCTTGTTTCTTTTATCAGGTTTCTTCTTGAAAGATTCTTTGGGTACGTTGCATGCGGTCTTTCAAATTCAGTGGAAGAGAACTTAAATCATTTAAAAAAAAATTATTTATTTATTACAGCGAGTGTCCAGTTCCCTGACGGAATACTGCCGTTCTGGCACGCCTTATTCTGCTGTGGTACTTGATTTGGTTTGATTTTCTCCGGTGGTCGATGCCGTCATGGACACCATTTCCAGGAAGCGTCGGCATTTTCATGTCTTTGGATGGTCTCGAGTAAAGACGTTCACTTGGAAGCTCCCTCCGTGCTCGATATAAACCTTAACGAAACGTATAGGCTAACCACAGGATGCATGAAGCCCACACCTCTGGAAAAGCACTACCGAGGTTCGGGTTTCAGAAGTCCCAAACCTCGTAGGGTAGCTCATGAACATAAATAGCAGTTCAAAAACACATCTGATGAGCGCGAACCACTTTACGGATGAAAAAGTCTAAAATCAAGATATCGCTTCCTCAATTTCACCTTTAATGAACCCCTGATAGGGTAGACTATTTTAGATCATGAACCGAGTGATATTGAATTAAACTTCATGTCATGGAAAATTCTAAACCGTATCATAACTAGTGTAGCCCTTGTAACAATCAAGCTGATAAAATGGAGCCCATTAGAACTCGATGACAATAACTGCGACTGTGGAGAAATACAAAACATGGAATGTCTTCTAACATTCCGAAATTGTACTGCACGTTGCTCCCTAGCCGACCTCTCGCTAAACAAGCCTGAAGCTTTTGACTTGATCCGGTATTGGGTCAAAAAATTGACAGCTCCGGACACGATAAATTAAGTATGGGACTTGAATGCTGTAAACATTTCTGGTCCTGGAGTGTTCGATGTATTTGACAAAATGGCTCTAAGCACTATGGGACTTAACATCGGAGGTCATCAGTCCCCTAGAACTTAGAACTACTTAAACCTAACTAACCTAAGGACATCACACACATCCATGCCCGAGGCAGGATTCGAACCTGCGACCGTAGCAGCAGCGCGGTGGCGGACTGAAGCGCCTAGAACCGCTCGGCCACACCGGCTGGCGATATATTTGACATATAGGAAGTTAAAAATTGATTCGGCAGACAAGATACTGAATGAACATTTAGCAGAAGGAACATGTGAGGAAAGAACATCGAACATCCTTACCCGTAAAAGAGGCAGGTGGATAGAACTAACGTTGCGGCGTGCACTACTGCCTTAACAGTGGAAGAAATATTAGAAGGGAAAAGGTGTGGGGTCTAAGAAAGGGTAGAATACGCGAAACGCCATTACAGAGTATAGTGGGTGTAAGGAGGAAAACACTCACCCTAGATGGATGGAGATATAATGGGAGGGAGACATTAAAACAGATGAAGTACTGGTAAAAAATGAACAGTGTCTGAAGTAAAATTGGTTTTTTGTACTTTTCTATTCAAATGCGTTGGTTTAATTGAATTAAGGTAATGTGAATAAAGATGACCTGCCTGTATAGATTAAATGTGCGACACGCTAGCTTGAGAGACACGAATGTGTGTGACCCTTATCGGCTCAACACGACGGCTTAACGACCACCGGCGTCGTATACCGACCTAAGTGAGTGTGGTTCTTAGGCAGCTATTTCAAATTAATTTAGACGAGTCCTGAGATAATCCCCAATCGTCACTTCTGCAAATACGACACACAGTGGTTTAAAAGACCAAAATTTACACGATTTATAGACAGATGGCACACACCGTTTCCCTCCCGGCTGGGCAAGAGAAAGGACATCCGACCACAAATTTGAAACGAAACAAATCGTCCAAGTCATGAAAACAGCGGACCCGGCACCACAGGAGGAAGTAAAGGGTACAGAGAGGATAAGAATAACGAAAATGAAATGAAAAACGGAATTAGTAATAATTTTAGTTTTAAGGGGGGTAGGATGTCAAACGGGCCGACTTGGAGCGGGAGAGTCACCACAGTACATTTTAATTTCTACTGTCTATACTTGTTCAAATAAATTCATAAAACTTTGTCACCATGACCAGGAAGGATTGAGGACTCACACTCATCGCAGTGGAAGTTCAAAAACGTAGCAAAATACCTTTTTCTACATGTGAAATTTCATCATTTTTTCACTTATTGCTGGCTCCATTTGTTGCTATAGGTACACTTTTCTTCCTCAGTAAGAGAGATTCTTCGATGAATTTTTCATAGCATACAAACAGTAGTTACAGGTGTATGAAACTCTAGAATTTTCCGAATCTATTAAAAAACTGTGGAAAAATTTAGATAATTAACTATAAAAATTGAATTTTTTTTATAAACATGAAGTTTAAAATGTAACAGTTCATTCATTTTTTCATAAATTAAATAACTTCTAGAGTTTCATACACCCGTAACTATGGTTTGTATGCTGTGCAAAACTCATCGAAGAATCTCTCTTAGGCCGGCCGAAGTGGCCGTGCGGTTAAAGGCGCTGCAGTCTGGAACCGCCAGACCGCTACGGTCGCAGGTTCGAATCCTACCTCGGGCATGGATGTTTGTGATGTCCTTAGGTTAGTTAGGTTTAACTAGTTCTAAGTTCTAGGGGACTAATGACCTCAGCAGTTGAGTCCCATAGTGCTCAGAGCCAATCTCTCTTACTTAGGAAGAAAAGTGTACCTATAGCAACAAATGGAGCCAGTAGTAAGTGAAAAAATGATGAAACTTCACATGCAAAAAAAAAAATTGTGTTTTGTTACGTTTTTGAGCTTCCACTGCTATGAGTATGAATCCTGAATGCTGTTAAAGTTTTATGAATTTATTTGTAAAAGTATAGAGAGTGGAAATTAAAATGTCCTGTGGTGCCTCTCCTGCTCCAAGTCGGCCCGTTTGACGTCCTACCCCCCTTAATTCAGCTTATGCATACATCGCTTCTACACGTGTACTCTACAAGACACTCATCAGTATGTTGCGGAGAGTACTAGTGGCACAACCGTCATTACCCTACCGACATTTTCCGCGTTTCACGAAGGTAAAAATATACACGGTCGCGAATCCTTATTGGTATCGACTGAGATTACTCAGAACGCCATGGAGGAGAGAGAGTGCGACAGAAACTCGAGCCCGGTGCAGGCCGGCGCTGCCCCGCGTTTGGCATCCGCGATCGTTAGGCAGCCTCTGCCGCTGCCTTTGTGGCGGCCGCGCCGGCCGCTCTGCCTATGACGGATGCCGGAATGCAGACGCCCGCAACATTGTTGGCACTGCCGGAGGAATGCCAGGCACTCCCGAGGACCGGCCCGATCCTTACCAGGAGCGCCCGCTCCCACGGGGCGCTCGGGCTGTCCCAAAACGTCGCCACCAGCCACTGTGGGAAGGCCCTCCGGGCTGCTATTTTGTCCTGCACTTCCACTCCTTCCCACACTTTCTGTCCTACGACTAACTATACGCGTAATTTGTAACCCAGTTTCTTGAAGGTACGTTTACCTCAACACTGAAAATACTTCTCTGCAAACTAGGTCGCCAATACAGGCTGTTGAGGTCGCAACCGACTCAGAGATCGCCGGTTCGACTCCTTCTGATGGAAGACATACAGTTACTTAACGCTAATACCATGAACCGATATGAAATAAATACTGTTAGTTCTTCTCCTTCTGCTTCGTCTACACTTCCCGTATTAGGCCAGTTGTGGCTTGTAACTGTTCCCATGTTTTTCTCGGTCTGGCAGGATCTTTCTGTTTTTGGTTTAATGTTCTTTACCTGAGGCAATATTGACCCTACGACTTATGTTAGAAAATAGATTAAGGAAAGGCAAACCTACGTTTCTAGCATTTGTAGACTTAGAGAAAGGTTCAAATGGCTCTAGCACTATGCGACTTAACTTCTCAGGTCATCAATCGCCCAGAACGTAGAACTAATTAAACCTAACTAACCTAAGGACATCACACACAGCCATGCCCGAGGCAGGATTCGAACCTGCGACCGTAGCGGTCTCTCGGTTCCAGACTGTAGCGCCTAGAAGACTTAGAGAAAGCTTTTGACAATGTTGACTGGAATACTCTCTTTCAAATTCTGAAGGTGGCTGGGGTAAAATACAGGGAGCGAAAGGCTATTTACAATTTGTACAGAAACCAGATGGCAGTTACAAGAGTCAAGGGGCATAAAAGGGAAGCAGTGGTTGGGAAGGAAGTGAGACAGGCTTGTAGCCTCTCCGCGATGTTATTCAATCTGTATATAGAGCAAGCTGTAAAGGGAACAAAAGAAAAATTCGGAGTAGGTATTAAAATCCATGGAGAAGAAATAAAAACTTTGAGGTTCGCTGATGACATTGTAATTCTGTCAGAGACAGCAAAGGACTTGGAAGAGCAGTTGAACGGAATGGACAGTGTCTTGAAAGGAGGATATAAGATGAACATCAACAAAAGCAAAACGAGGATAGAATGTAGTCGAATTAAGAGCGGGTGATGCTGAGGGAATTAGATTAGGAAATGAGACACTTAAAGTAGTAAACGAGTTTTGCTATTTGGGAAGCAAAATAAGTGATGATGGTCGAAGTAGAGAGGATATAAGATGTAGGCTGGCTACGGCAAGGAAAGCGTTTCTGAAGAAGAGAAATTTGATAACATCGAGTATAGATTTAAGTGTCAGGAAGTCGTTTCTGAATGTATTTGTGTGAAGTGTAGCCATGTATGGAAGTGAAACATGGACGATAAATAGTTTGGACAAGAAGAAAACAGAAGCTTTCGAAATGTGGTGCTACAGAAGTATGCTGAAGATTAGATGGGTAGATCACTTAACTAATGACGAGGTATTGAATAGAATTGGGGAGAAGGGGAGTTTGTGGCACAACTTGACTGTAAGAAGGGATCGGTTGGTAGGACGTGTTATGAGGCATCAAGGGATCACCAGTTTAGTATTGGAGGGCAGCGTGGAGGGAAAAAATCGTAGAGGGAGACCAAGAGATGAATACACTAAGCGGATTCAGAAGGATGTAGGTTGTAGTTGGTTCTGGGAGATGAAGAAGCTTGCACAGGATAGGGTAGCATGGAAAGCTGCATCAAACCAGTCTCAGGTCTGAAGACCGCAACAACAACAACAACCTGAGGTGGCAATCCCTCTGAATGTATTCTTTGTACATGTTCATTCCAGTTGTTTTTCTTTCTATCCAGTCCTCAATCACAATTTCCAGCTCTTTTAGAATATCACAATTTCCTATTTTATCTATTCTTTTTCATCCTTTTAATGCTCTACGAAATCTCATTTCCGTTCCTTGTATTTGCTTTTCTTGTCTTTCATTCAATACCTACAGTTCATTACCACATAGCAGGGTTAACAATGCGATTATTTTACAGAATTACAGTCGTGTTTTTTCCTGTTCTTTTATTCTTTGAAGTTCTGTTAGTTGTCTTACAGATATTTTCTAATCAATTTAACTTAACCTGATACCTTCTTCGTATTCACACGATATCTTACGTCCAAGATATTTTTCCTGTTTAATTTTTTTTTCACTAACTACTATCACAGTTTTCATTGTATGTTTTCCACGATATGTTCCACTTTTTCCATAATATATGCAATATATATTTTCTTTAGTCCATATACTCCTTTTTGTAAATCATTTTCGCTTTAAAAAATCAATGTAAAATCATCAGCGCACTGTAGTGATTTTAGCTTTACCAAATCGATCAGTTGTCCCCCGGTGTTTATCCCACAGTTTCATCTGCGAACTCCATCGTCAGTGTAAGTATTGAACATGGTAGGGAATAAACTACAGCCTTGTCTCACCCTTTTATTTATTTGTATCGGTTCCGTACACATGCCTGCTATATTTATCATTGCTGATGTTTCTTTACACATGTTTGACAACTGGTACAAGCTGTAAGAGGTAAACTCACCGCTCCGTTATTCTCCATAATTTTTCTTTAACCCCATTCTAAGAGCCTTCTAAAATCTATAAAATCATTCTGTACCTCTTTGTTAACCTCTCTTTGCTTCTCAGTAAGCTGTCGTAAAAGGAAAACTGCATCAGTCGTTCAGCGTCTCTTCCTAAATCCGACCTGTTCTTCCACTAGTGAACTGTGTTGTTTTGTCTTCTGTAGAAAATACAGTTTATATGATGTTTAAGTAAGCCTATCCTCCTGTATCTTTTATTCCTACTTTCTTATATACATGCAGGACTTTTGCTCTCTTTCATTTTTTGGTAGATCTTTTTGCTTCCAGCACATGTTAAACGCTTGTAACAATTTAAGGTGTGTAATGATGCTTAATATTTAATCAACTGTGAATTAATTCCACATCTTGCTTTCTAATTTTTTGCGAATTTCACAGAAGCTTTGAGTTTTTTTATTGTTTGCCACCTAGGCCTTTTACTTCTACCTCTGTATCTTTTCCTTTCTTCTCTTCCATGTTAGCGTCATAGTATTGTAGTATTTAATTCACTGTTCTTTCACAATATCGTTCAAACGAATTATATCCTTCTGCTAATTACAGATTATGTTTGAAGTACATTCTAGTCATGGACATACGGTTTTCCACTTTGGGTCGTCACGTCTGCAAGATGATGACACTCTGTCGGAGTTAGTCACAGCAGATTAAAAGTGTTATTGAATAGTCTACTTTGCTCGTTTTTAAACAGAACAGCTCTCATACTAGTACTAGTATTACATGCCCTGATTAAGGTCGTTGCATTAGTGGCCGAGACAGTCCGTAAATCACGTTTCTAAATGACACCGTCTGCAACCCAGGCGATTTTCATTGAATTTGACAACTGCCGCGAAAGCCTATGAACGTGCATCAGGTTATCACCAGTTCTGTCATTAGCCTTACAACAAAGTGAAAGCTGCCTTTAATACTTCCCCCTGAAACGGGAAAATGAAAATATTTTAATTTTGTTTCCGTGTCACAATGTCCTAGAAAGAAAATAACGCCCTGGCGCGTGTATGTGTGTTGCTAGTGGGTGTGTCCGGCTGTATATTCTTGTAAGACACGGGACTCGAATTGGGGAGGACGGTGGTTCAGACCTTCGTCCGAAAATCTAGATTTCCTTGAACCACTTAAGGTAAATTCCAAGATGATCCCTTTGACCAGGTACGCCCGAGTTTCTTCCCTGTCCTTGTGCAAGCCGAACTTCTGTTCCGCCTGTTAAAATGTTCAGTCCAGTCTTCAGTCCTCTTTATAGTATCCTCCAGTAACATCGTCGACGCAGAATCAATAAAGCGCCTACGAAAATTCAGATTGCAAGACAATACGAGCTCCACGTCTGAACGTTGCTATCAGGCAGAAAAGAACGTGCAAGGGAGCGTGTGGCACTCATTTTGCGGAGACCAGCGGACAACAGTATTTACGAACCAAGCGAACTCGTTTACGGACCAGCAGGATATTATAACGCACCACCCGTTGCTAGGAGACGGAGCAACATCCAGTTTGTGTCACAGCTTAATGCTACCTGCGTCCCAGCTGCGAAACTACAGGTCCACCGGCAATACCCTCCGCGGTAACGGCAGTTCGGCCAATTTACAGGGAGCGATTTAGGCGAACACTTCTCAGAGGGGCCGGCATTGTAATGTAGACTAATGCACAGCAGCCGCCGTAAAGAAAAACAGACGCAGACATCCGAGTCACGGTTTTTCGCTTAACTGAAATGAACTTCGCTCTCAAACCGTGTCTGAATAGCACCACACTCTTGCTGATTTCTTTTATTTCTAATTTACAGCAGCTGGCTTCGTTGGAGGGAAGAAGCCGGTATATTGTGTTTGCATAGTTAGGCGGTACATGTGCCTGCTACTCGCCAGTGTAAATGGAAGGAGCCCGCTCTAATGATTGTTAATGGTGCGACATGGAATCTGAAGCCATGGGGCATAACCCCAGCTGTTCGGAATGGGTCTAACAGTAAGATTAAACATCCTCCTAGAGTTTCTCACTACCAGAACTGTGTTGCACAGCTTCAAAGTACCCTTATAATTGTTTAGCCACCATGGACTGCTTATTGAATTTAATCTTTGTCACACTAGTAGCTTCAGTCGCACGAACACTATGACGTTAACATAAATTGATTACATGAATTAATGATCTCTTACAAATTTTCGCGTCTGTGACACCGTTGTGATGCTTCTTCTTCTTCTCCACTGCAATTATTAGGCATTTGCCTGTTACTGCGCTGATTTCTTCCTTGGCCTTCTCAGTCTTTTGTGACCTACCGGATGATAATTTCTGACTTCGTAAGGAAGTCTGACACTGCCCATACTGTCAAGACGTTCACTCCATTCTTTTCTGTGTCTACACTTTTGTTTCTTTCTTTAAATATGTTTAATTATTTCCTAAAGTCACCGTTTCTTAATGTGTCTTCGTTGGTACAGCCTTTCACAGCCCTATGAATTCTCATTTCAGCTGCCTGGATCTTACCTTCTTGTAGTTTGTCAATGGCCCATGACTCACTTCCGTAAAGTAATTTTGGGGTGGCCACTATTTATAAAACTTCATTCGGGTAATTTTTTCTTATATCTGCACCAGTGTTTCGAACCATTCCGTTCATCATACATTGTAGAACATGGAGCTACGCAGCAGACAACCCCCATGGGTTCACATACTGTCTCAACGACATCGTCAGTTGCGATTGCAGTGGCGAGGGGCCGTCGGTGTTCGACCGTCGATCAATGCAAACGTGTCAGCTCTTCCGGCTGATCACATCTTTGGTGGACCAGGTCGATGGTCGTCTCCACTAACGCCATCGTCGCGGTGAATGGCGGCTCGATACATGCAGCGCACCACGGACGCAGGCTGGTGGGAGCAGTATTATGCTGTGAGAGACATTCTCCTTCGCTTGCATGGGACCTTGTGGTAGTAATCGAAGACACGCTGACAGTTGCGAACCACCTGATCTCTTCATGCTTCTTTTCTTCTCCAATAGCATTGTTTAGCAGTAAAATTGTCCAAGTCTCAGAGCCCGAACCGTGCTACAGTGGTTTAAGTAGCCTTGTAGTGAACTTACGTTCATGTCTCGCCGACCAAGTTCACCTGATGTGAACCTGTGGAACTCATTTGGGTCGTCATCGGGTGCCATCATCGCGTACGCAGACCAGCAGCCCGTTACTTACGCGAAGTACGTCCGTGCGTAGACATCTAATGTCACATACCTCCAATGAGCCAACGAACCTCCAACGAACTGTCGGATCCCTGATACGCAGAATCATTGATGTTTTCCTTCCAAAGACAGACAAACAAGCTATTAAGCAGGTGGTCATTATGTTGTGCCTGATCAGTGTAAATGATATTCAAAACATTTAGTGATCGTGTTTCATATTGCAGAATGCATTCAAGTATAATTCTTAATCAATTAATAATTTGTTCACTCAGATAACACAACAATACTGCTTTATGCAATTACCGTGTCTCATATTGCAGAATGCATTCAAGTATAATTCTGAATCAATTAACAATTAGTTCACTCAGATAACACATCAATACTCCTTTAGGCAATTACAGTGTCACAAGTTTGGAGATTACTGAGAGTGACAGCTATCTGAATCGGGAAACATTCGACACAAAGTGTTCCGAATGGTGCCAAGGTTTAAGGATCAATACTTGTGGGCCGGCGACCAACTTAATTCGCCCTTACAACAGCTGGTGTAATGGGGTCTCATTACTTATTAATCTACGTACGTGACCTATTACTAATAGTATCTGTACACATGTAGCCTGAGGTACTGCCTCACAATGCTATAGGCAAAAAAGTTTGACGACCTCTGTTATAGACGGTTCACCACATCCTGTTTCTTGGGGACTCTAGCAAGACACTGACTGCATAAGCAAATGGGGTGATCGAAGCAAGGTAACGCCCGATAAGTGTGCAACACACTTACAACACACACACACAAAAAATGGCTCTGAGCACTATGGGACTTAACTTCTGAGGTCATCAGTCCCCTATAACTTAGAACTACTTAAACCTAAGGACATCACACACATCCATACCCAAGGCAAGATTCGAACCTGCGACCGTAGCGGTCGCGCGGCTCCAGACTGTAGCGCCTAGAACCGCTCGGCCACTCAGACCGGCCCTAACACAAAGGTAACACGTTTACGATCGTAACTGACGAAAGCTACAAGGAAAACTACAATAGTCTAAGCTTACTTGTGGTGGCCTACGGTAGCTTTACAAGTCTACTGTAGGGATATTTAAGCCCTCACTGTGCACTCCAAACTCAAAAGTGCAACGTGACGCGATAAACAGGCGTACCAGGCACTACACAACACATGTGCCCATCTTTTCATTGGATTTTCACTGCGGTTTTAATTTCACGACCGATCGGTGGTTGAACAGAAATAGCCGTCGTAGACAGAGCTGTGACAATATTGCTGCGTTGCTTGTAACGCCGGAAATGCATATTCTCCTATTTCCATCTATTGTACTATAAATTTTTCCTTATTTTGTTACCTGAAGATATAAAATTTCTGTGTCTTCATATATTGTAATTGTTTTACTATGTGTAAATATATATTTATGCATTTATGTCGATATGTAATGGGTTTGTTCTGTAAATATTATTTGTATTTTTACGCTGGGTCTTGCCTAGGGAAAACTATGCTATGGAAAGATTACATCGATAGGTCGTGTGAAGAACCAAAGTGTTTAGGATCTTTGGTAGTGTTAACTCTGCCGCATGGAGCGCGGGCAGGGAGAGTCTGGCTGGAGTAGGGCGGTGGAGCAGGTGTGTTGTGTGACGCTCCCGCGAGTTGCCGCGCTTTCGGGGTTTGACAGCATGTTAATTGCGCTCGACTTGCTATGATAGTTTCTGACACGGTGTCGCGGACAGGAAGCATTAGCTGGCGCACATCAAGAGCCCGTTTCGCCTGGTGGCCGTGTCGAGAAGAAGGCGCGCCAACATCCAGCTTCTGCAAGAGCGACGGCCGACAATGAGTGACTGTCGCTACCTCCTCGACCGACGACTTCAAACCTTCAATCAACCAACAAGGAAGACTGGAAGCACGTAAAGTTTTAGAACTGCATGGCAGACCTCAGCTTTTCAAACTGTTAAATTTTTCTCACTAAATTACAGGAACGTAGCATGAACCTTTGTTGCTCATTGTCCCAATTGCATTACCAGGCAGGGTCCCTTCCTTTTCCGAAATGAACCCGAATGTCGTTGAAATTCAAACGCCAGCATTAAAGTAATATCATTCCATTTCACTGCTTTAATTTCAAAGTTCAGTTAAAGTATTCACAGCTGGCTACAATATTTAGATTACACAAGCACAAATTAAGAGTGCGAGTTTTCTTACCATATTTTAGCTTACCTGTGACTGCAGCTCAGCTTGGTACGTACTAAATTTTACTTTTGTTAATTGTTCAGAATCATTTAATTCAAGTTCAAAGTTAAATCTCTTATTTCTAAATTGCGTAGATTCAAGTAGCTTTAGAAATGATTGTTGAGGTAGCCCAAGACTAACCTTATTTTACTGAATTTCGTAGTGCTTCAGAAACAAAGCTCACTATTAATTTCAGTCACAACATTAACTTTCAATTTTCCGGTTTTATTAATTCTTTTGCTAAATTAAGTCAGAGTGTAGCGAAATTTATTACTTCTGACAAACATTCAGTTTTGCACACAACACGTGTTAACCTTCAGTTGCCACGCTTTTAGTGCTAAATATATGTGCATTAATCTTTCATTTTCAGTTATTATAGTAGTTGGCCATGGGACTGGCGACCGTAATTTTCCCTAAATCTCAAATATCTAATTAACGCCAATTAATTGTTAACGTAACGACCGCACATTTACTTTCTTTATTAACTTTACCCCTTTTCAAAATTAATTTCCACCAATTTCATTTGCATTTTTCCTTTCATTTAGATGTAACCCTTTCCTCCCTCTTTACCGACAGATTAACTTCGGTGACGATTGCTTTTCCCAAATTTCCATTAGGTACACGCGGTTTAATTTTTCACTGGCATTAAGGTCGATAAGTGAGGGGCTATAGAGAAGTATACGAAATCGCGTCTGAGAAAGACGCGGAAAGTGGCGGCGACAAGACACCTGTCAGGGCTCCTTCGCTGACTCCGCCACAGCAGCAGCCTGTGTGGCTGGCGGCCTGCTTTCAGCAGGCGCCATTGGTTCGCCGGAGCGTGTGAACGCTGCGGGCCGCGCCCAGACGTGGGACCCCCGCTCCGGAATGCGGTGCGTGGGATGCCGCGATCGCCGAACCGATACACACGTAGCCAGCCAGCCGACCCGTCCCGTCCGAGTTACGCGTGTGACGGCTGCGGGCGTCAACCCGCTCACCGAGCGCGTTTGCCGGCTGGTCCTCCATATGACGCCTACGGCCGCCAGAAAGTCTGGGAACCCTGCTGCGTCCGTGGCAGCTTGTCTGCCGTGCCTCTATCTCGCGGATAGTGTGTATCCGTACTGTCGTATCACTTCTCGTTAAGAAAACGGTACCTAACTTAAACCTCGGAACTGCAACAGCTAGGGCAGCTGAAAATACCGTTCAAAACATTACATCTTTCCATAACGGCCACGGACCATTTGTTGGTATAAATTCTGTCGTTTTTGTCACTCATTACTTTCCCTCAAAACGACTTAATCGCTTTACATCGTTAAATTATGAGGCCTCCACGTGTGGAGTTATCAGCGTCGCCTTGAGGTTCACAGAGCAGCCGAGCCATTCATGTGATTCAGAAATAAACCCATAACCACTGCCCCCCCCCCCCCCCGCCCCCTTCGCCGCATACCTGATTCGTTACACTGTCTAACTCACATAAATAAACCAGCTCCGTTTTAACGAATGCATTTCTATATTTACGACGTCGTATCACCAAAACGATTAGTTCCCAACCACTGTGGGGTAAAATATAATTCCCTGAGGGGTAAGAAAAGGGTTAAATTGTCTTTTGGTCACAGAAGTAAATTATTTTTAACAGTTAATGTCTATAATCACTACTTACGTTACCATAATTACATTTTTTTTCAAATACTATCATTAACATGATACACAATAGTTTGTAAACCGAGTGTATGAACATCTTCCTCAGCTAATCCACCCTCTACACACATATCCGTACCTTCTGCCATGCCCCTTGGTAGTATAAGGCAGTTTGGTAGTTTGAAAACTGAATAAATCGCGGAATAATGTAGATAGAGAGGTACAAATCGACACACATACTTGAAATGACATGGGGTTTTATTAGAACCAAAAAAATACAAACGTTCAAAAAATGCCCGACAGATGGCGCTTCATCTGATCAGAATAGCAATAATTAGCATAACAAAGTAAGACAAAGCAAAGATGATGTTCTTTACAAGAAATGCTCAATATCTCCACCATCATTCCTCAACAATAGCTGTAGTCGAGGAATAATGTTGTAAACAGCACTGTAAAGCATGTCCGGAGTTATGGTGCGGCATTGGCGTCGGATGTTGTCTTTCAGCATCCCTAGAGATGTCGGTCGATCACGATACATTTGCGACTTCAGGTAACCCCAAAGCCAATAATCACACGAACTGAGGTCTGGGGACCTGGGAGGACAAGCATGACGAAACAGGCGGCTGAACACACGTTCATCACCAAACGACGCCCGCAAGATATCTTTCATGCGTCTAGCAATACTTTTTTTTTTTGTTCTAATAAAATCCCATGTCATTCCAAGCACGTGTGTCAATTTTAACGTCTCTACCTACGTTATTCCGTGGTTTATTAAGTTTTCAAATTTATACTGACTTTTTGATCACCCGGTACATCGACATGCTTAAATATCTCGTGAAAATGCCTTACCCGAATTGTGGGTAGTTCCTATGATAGACGACAAATAACTCTATTATTCGCTTCCCAGCAATCTATGCAATTAAATAATAAAGTATGCTAATGAAAATTAGGAAATACATTTGTCTAAGTTATATGTTTAATTGTTTAACGTTGCAAGACCAGAGGATAACGTAAGTCCGAGAGAAGTCAATGCAAATGTGAACTGCTGGTACATTAATAAGCAGTGTAACTGCCAGAATGTCGAATGGCTGCGTACAAACGTGCACACATTGTGTTGTAAGGGTATCGAATGTCAGTTCATGAGATGGAGTTCCATGCCTGTTGCAATAGGTCGGTCATTATAGGGACGGTTAATGCTGGTTGTCAATGATGTTGGAGTTGTACGATGATGTCTCATATGAACTCGATTGAAAGCAGACCTGCTGATCGATGAGGGATTACCACGAGAGTGCTCCTGCTGTCATACGAAATTGCATCCCAGATCATAACTAATCCTCCTAACCAATATACGGCCATCACCGCCACCTTGGTACAACCAGCTGTCGTCCGAAAACACAACAGACCTCAACCCTGCCGTCTAATGACCTCTTGCTCGACACCACTGCAGTCGCAAATGGAGGTGGTCTGAGGTAAGTGGGACGTACGCTACAGGGCGTCTGGCTCGGAGATGTCCTTGAAATAACCGATTTGTAACAGTTCACTGTGTCATTGTGGTGTCAAGAGCTGCTCAAATTGCTACTGTAGATACAATTCGATGCGTCAGAGCAATACGCCGAACATGATGGTCTTCCCTTTCGGTAATGTCACGTGGCCTTCGGGAACCGAGTCGTCTTGTGACCGTACATTCTCGTGACCACCTCTGTCAGCAATCATGTACACCGGCTACATTCCTGTCGAGTCTTCTTCTTCTTCTTCTTCTTCTTTCGCTACTGCCTTTATCCCGCATTGTGCGCAGGGTCGGCAGGGTTAAGAATGGAACTGGCATAGTTAATTTTAAGGGGTGGCCGGATGCCCTTATTGCCGCCACCCCATACCCCTGGGACTGAAGTAGTGTACCCCAGCTGTTCTGCATCTAGAGTAAATCGTGAAATAGTGTGAATGGGTTACAGATGTCTGCGAGTCGTGTAACTGAGGCGGGACGTGGGGACCAGCCCGGTATTCACCTAGTAGGATGTGGAAAACCGCCTATAAACCACATACAGGCTGGCCGGCACACCGGCCGTCGTCGTTATTCCGCGGGGCGGATTCGATCCGGGGCCGGCGCGCCTACCCGAGTCCAGGAAGCAGCGCGTTAGCGTTCTCGGCTACCCTGGCGTGTTATTCCTGTCGAGTATTTCTGCAATATCGCAGAAGGAACGTCCAGCTCCTCGTAGACCTATTACACGTCGTCGTTCAAACTCAGTGAGGTGCTGATAATGCGTCTTTGTCGCTTTAAAGGAAGTCTTGACTGACATCAACTCACCAAGCCCAATGTCGAAGATAATCAACGCTCACGACCTTTAGAGCATGTAGTTAAAGCAAACCTGATTTGCATCCTCATAGTGGCTCACCTAGAGCCAATCTTATGCGACTGGCGCGAAATTTGAATGGACACCATCTTTCAGATGTTGACACACGCGTACCAACTTTCGTTTACGTTGCACAACTCATCCGTGGTACTGAGATTTTTTTTTCCCAACAGTGTGTATTACTAAACGACTAACCCAAAGCACGATCCCAAGGGCAGGTTGGCTGTCTAACGGTTTCAAGGGGCAACAAAAATTTGTTTTGCAACATTTCATATAATTTTCTACCGAATTTAAAAAATTTAAATTCGTGTTATAATCTACTCATTAATAGGAATACTCTTACTTTAAAGATTTAACACAGTTAGAAATTCGTATATGTCTTGAGGTAGTCCAACTCACGGCGTGTAAATTACCTAGGCAATATTCATCCGCCTACGGTATTTTCGCTGTCGAAGCAATGACGTCCATGAATGACGTTTTAATTTACCGCTTCTGTACTACCAACTCTATTCACAACATATTTTGCAAACGATCTCTACATACTACTGGATGTTCTTGCGAAATTATATCATTTTACTCTCGTAATTCAGGGGTTACGACGTCAAAGACATTCAGATGGGGTGTGAAACGGAAGTTTTCTGCATGATTGGTGATAAATGAACTAATTGTCAGCACAATACAACATTAACTGTGTAATGGCTACTATACTGCTGTAGCGTCTACAAATTATTATTATTATTATTATTACGATTATTTCATTGTTATTGTTATTAGTGGCAGTGGTGAGATATAAAGCATTGACGGGGTGCAGTCTTCCACTTTCTGCCAGTTCAGAAGTAAACAGGCAACAGTCAACGGAACTGGAGAACATTAGGCCTAGATATAGTGCACGCACTGTAGTTTGTCTGATTTTAAAAGGGGTGCAGGGCGTGAGTGAAGCAGTTGTAGCTAGGGATACGAGTGGTGGGAAGGGAAAATGTTTTGAACAAGTGGCTACCCTCAGTGTGGACAGTAAGCTTCCTTTTCTTAGAAGGAGTTATAGGTATCACTCTCGATGCACTGAGAACTGCTTCATCATTCAGTTTTTCTTTTCGTTTTTCTTTTTTTTTAAGTTGTTGGAAATAGACAGTGGAAATTGTCCTTCTGATTCCAATTTCGTGGTTTAATAGAACTCCTATAAAAAGTGCGTATGGTTTACCTTTCGTCATTTTAAAAATTAAAGCCTTCATACAAAATTTTCCTTCATTCTGAAGTTTGATTAAGCGCTAATATTGATGACGTGGTGGAAAGGTTTGGAGAAGTAATCATTTCAGAAAAGTTGGGAACCGCTGTCCTAAGCTATATGTGATTGAGTGATATGACTTTGCAGCTACAGTCAGAGTGGTACTGTCGATACTGCCTGCCAAATGAAACGTGTCGTGAATGTATTTAGTAGTAACGAAGCAACAAATTAAAACGCCGTGCCTCATGCTGTAGTTTGACTGCATGAACAGCGTAAGCACAATAAGTGTTCAAGTTTTCTGCCTTCATTATGTTTTGGGAGATATCAGTAAGAAAAAATATCGAAAAGCGAGTTTGTTTACGTGGTCGTCCTCAGCAGCAAACACAGAAATATTTTTTCTGTAAATAAAAAGTTGCACTGTATTTTATTTCTCCCAGAAGCGTTTGGCCGGCCGGGGTGACCGAGCGGTTCTAGACGCTTACAGTCTGGAACCGCGCGACCGCTACGGTCACAGGTTCGAATCCTGCCTCGGGCATGGATTTGTGTGATGTCCTTAGGTTAGTTAGGTTTAAGTAGTTATAAGTTCTAGGTTTCACCTTTTTTCACGTCAAGACAACCTCAGTGGGATAGTTCTTCGCGTTCTTAGTTGGCATCTGCGTTTCCTCTCATCTACTCACACGCTTGAGTTCGCACTACAGCTCTATTTACGAAACATAAGCATGTTTTACGTTCCGAACTTTTTTCTTCACACTTTTCATCTTGTTTGCCCTTTTTGTTGTCGTGCACTATCGTCTTCTGTCAATAATTGTAGATATTTGAACGAAAACTGTTATTTCGAGATGTAACTACGTTGAGTTCACTATGTGTCTCATACAGGACTGCCGGACTGGGACGCGAACCCAGGATCTTTGCCTTCCCCGGCCAAGTGCTCTGCCCACGAAAGGCAGCGTTCCTAGGTTCAAGTCCAGGCCTGGCACACAATTTTGAAGTTTCAGTATCCCACATCTCCGATTCATGAGATTCTGCGGATGGATCTGAGATTTATCCCAGGACTTTGTCAGACTAGTGATCGGAATCATTCTCTTGTGTGGTGGAATACTGGCGGTAAACATCTGTTTCATCACAAAAATTCGCATCGCTTCCTTTGTCTGTGTTCTTGGCTACGATACCATGCAGAGATTCAGGGAAGAGAAAAATAAAATCACTTTTAGAACGATAGTAACATAGTTTTAATTTGTATGCGAGAACAAGAAATATCAATTTAGTTACCCGGTAGTAGTGGCCACCTGGTTTATAAATAAGCTTTCTGAAATATGTGTTTCTTTTTGGAGCAGAAAGAAGCAGCCACCTGCGAGAAGGATCTAGTTCGTCATAAATGGCATCGGTTATACCAGTTGGAGAGCTTGAGTAACCTACAGCGAACTGGGCCGTCTGGAAAAGCAAGGAGACGTATGTCTGGTGAGACTGAAATGCTACCCGAGACGTCGAAATCCACACATATTGCTGCGAGCAGACGATATATTCCGAGATAAGGGGGGGAAGGCCGTCTGTTCTGCGGTCGGTGATCACTCGGATTAATGAGGTTGTTAGTCCTGTCTGGTGCTCCCGGCTTATCGCTTGCCATGTTTCCATTTCGTCGCGGTTGGCCCAGGTGTTGCGGGTCCAAGACGCGTTACGCAAGTCGGGGCCGTAGCTTTACTCGGTATTAATAAACGTCCATAGGAAGGATATCCACGGACAATCACGGACAGCTGGAATTATTTACCCGTGAAAGAGGAAAAATCACGGGAAGCAGGTACGAGAAGTAGATAATTGGAGGGTGGAGGACTGCTGTGAGTCTGAACTTGTGAATCTGTTTTTACTGATATGTTTCAGCGTTCCATAATAAAGCACTTTATTCGCAGCGTTGAAGACAGTTAATGACATATTTTAAACGACATGGCTTCCAATAAGTAAACAAGCAAAAGTAAAGATTTCTACTAGAGTTCACACGTACCCTTGGCAATTACTTGTGATGCTGCTGCTACTGTTGAACGGAATCGCCGTGTAAGTAGCAAGCTCAATCGCATACTGAACTCTCCAAGTCAGAGATCATGAAGTGCGCGTTTTCATGTATAAAATATGTGCCAAAACACTATTTCACTCGCACGTATACTCCCAGGAGCTGCAATTTTCAAATCTGTTAGTGCATTACGAGCGTTGTAATCTTCGAAAAATGTGATTTTTTTGTTGTATTCCATCATTGCAAACAGTGAACAGAAACCAGTTAGCTTGCAGCGTTAGTCACGAAACAGTAACAGCCCTCCCCCTCCCACGCCACCATCGATTCCTTAAGGAATCGCTCTCCCATGTCTGAAGCATCCGTTTCACAATTTTTAGTGCTTATGACTTCACATTTCTTGAAATATGTGCCATATAATTTTGCAGGTACATTCAGTGGTATACGTATGTCTGAAAAATGTGTTACGGATTGAGTTGCTAGTAAAGGAGTAATAATTGAAAACGTGACGCCTGATGCTGAAGTTTTACTGCAGGGGACAACGAAATTGTAGTAAGCGGTGAACTATTTTACTTTCATTATTTTGTGGACTTTGTCAACGAGAAATAGTGTCCATAAGGCTTGAAATCATGTCTACAGATTGTTCGAAGTCGCTAAGTAATCTCAAATACTGGATGTAGAGTATCTCGGTAATCTGCGAGTCGTGAGTTAACGCTGCCTCACATAAACACAGTTTCCAAATTCGATAGTTGACTTATTATGTGTTAAGCTAATGTCTTACAGTTATAGATTATCTCCGTCCGAACACGCCAAGGAAGACTCAACGGTACCGACCGACCGCCGTGTCATCCTCAACCAACTGGCGCCATTGCATGCAGGTATAGGGAGTCATGCGGTCAGGCCATCGCTTTCCCGGCAGGTGGCATCTTTCGTGACCTGAGCCGCTATTTCTCAGCCAAGCGGCTCCTCAATTAGTCTCACAATGGCTGAGTGCAACCCGCTTGCCAACAGCGCTCGGCATATTCGAACGGTCACTCATCTACGTACTAGTAAAGACCGAGATCGTTTAACTTTGGTAATGTGGCGGGAACCGGTGTCACCAATGCGGTAAGGCCGTTGGCTTGAAAATTATGTCAGTATTTAAAATTATTAAATTCGGTCTATAATTGTATGAAGTACAGACAATAAAAGTTTGTGCTCGTTGAAGCAACTTACATCTCGGCGACCCTTTCAGCGGTTTAGTTGTATAGATAAAAGAGAGCAAAGTTGAAGAGTATAATGGGCCAAGATTGGTAGATGATAAGTTTCAGATATTTACTTACGCAGACGACGTAGCGTTAATGAGCGAGAGTGAAATAAATCTTGGGGAGATGAACAAAAGGTCGCCATGGTAGTAAGTGAAGCTGGACTACTCATCAACAAATGAAATGAAATGCATTTGCAAGTAGGCGGAACTAAATATTCCGAATAGCGCTTCACAGCTGACGGAGACACGTTCAAGTCAACCAAATATTTACGGCTGCAAATGAAAATTTCTGCTGGCTCCAGAAGTCTACATGGTCTCAGAGATACAATTTAAAGCCATATCACGTGCTGCGAAAATGATGACTTACAATGCCATTATACGCCCTGTTGTCTTCTATAGTTCAGAAAGCTGTACACTAACTGAAAGAGAAAAGCAAAAGCTAACATTTGAAAAAAAAATGTTCAGATGTGTGTGAAATCTTATGGGGCTTAACTGCTAAGGTTATCAGTCCCTAAGCTTACACACTACTTAACCTAAATCATCCTAAGAACAAACACACACACACACCCATGCCCGAGGGAGGACTCGAACCTCCGCCGGGACCAACCGGACAGTCCATCACTGCAGCGCCCGAGACCGCTCGGCTAATCCCGCTCGGCGCTAACATTTGAAAGAAAGGCAGTGAGAAGATCCTGGGGCCGACCAGGACCGAAAATACATGAAGAGCAAGAAAGAGTAATGATATTTATGAGATAATTAGCCTGTACAAGTTTTACAATATCAGAAGAGCAGACGACTCCAATAGGTAGGTCACGAAATCCGTATGCCAGAGACCCGACTTCCTAATCAAGTTTTCATTTCCCAAATTACAACACAAAGACCGGTGGGCACGCAAAGAAACAGATGGGATGACGATGTAAGGAAATATGAGTAAGATTTGAATGCTGTCAACTGGTAGGAAACAGCAACAGACAGAATGCAATGTAGATTGACTGTTGACGCAGCGCTTGGTTTACAGCAGGGTTTCGCAAACTTTGTTTCGCCGACCACTAGTGTTCCATCAGAAGTGATTATGTGTTCTGTGAAAGACTATTAACAACATGGCGAGTTTTTCTATATTTTAACGATACTAATTATTTAAAAAACAATTATGCCCTGTGTTATTAATTATGATTTAAGATTGAAGTAATCAATGAATAAAACAAGTATCCATATTTTTTTAAATTTTTAGCCTTCAAGATATACAAGATTTTCTATGAAAGTACCAGGATTCTCAAAGTGTTCCGTCAGAGAAAGAGTTTCGGATCCCATGGTCCATATGGCCGGTGGCCATTGGATGAGTTAGTTGTTTAAGTAATTAGACCTGCGACTGATTTGATGCTGTCCTCCATCTTACTCTGCCTTGTGCTAAACTTTTCATGTACCTACTGTACACCTGTACCTGTTTGGTTTCCACATTCTAGTTTTTGTACGCCGCTATTAAATTGTCCAGCCGCATTAATGTCACCACGTGTCAAAAGTCTGAATGGCCAACAGAATCGGCAAAGAAAGCTCTGAGAAGAAGAAGGGACAGGCACCCAGGACATGTGTTAAAACATCAGCATATTTTCTCCGTGGCAGTAGAAGAAACTGTAGGCGGTAAAAACTGTAGATGAAGACAGAGATTGCAATGCAACAGTGCTACTGTGAGATGAAGACGTTGGTGCAGGAGTGGGACTCGTGGCGGCCTGCATCAAACCACGAAACCAATCAGAAGACGGATAACCATATATATTTGCTGAAGGGCCAAAGAAACTGATACACCTGCCTAACATCGTGTAGGGTCCCCCGAGCACGCAGAACACACAGAAGTGGTGCAACACTACGTGGCATCGAATCGACTAACGTCTGAAATAGTGCTGGAGGGAACTGACACCATGAATTCTGCAGGGCTGTCCATAAATCCGTATCAGTATAGTCTTCTGAACAGCACGTTGCAACGCATCCCAGATATGTTCAATAATGTTCGTGTCTGGGGAGTCTGGTTGCAAACGGGAGTGTTTGAACTCCGAAGAGTGTTCCTCGAGCGAGTCTGTAGCAATTCTGGACTTATACCGTGTCGCATTGTTCTGCTGGAATTGCTCAAGTCCATCGGAATGCACAATGGACATGAATGGATGCACGCTATCAGGCAGGTTGCTTACGTAAGTGTCACCTGTCAGATTCGTATCTAGACGTTTCAGGGGTATCACATCACTCCAACTGCACACGAGCCAAATCATTATAGAGCCTCCACCAGCTTGAATAGTCCCCTGTTGACATGCAGGGTCCATGGATTCATGAGGTTGTCTCCATACGCGTACACGTCCATCCGCTCGATACAATTTGAAACGAGACTCGTCCGACCAGCCAAAGTGTCTCCAGTCATCAACAGTCCAGTGTCGGCGTCGGCGTCGACAGGCACAGGCGAGGCCTAAAGCTTTCTGTCGTGCTGTCACCAACGGTACACTAGTGGGTTTTCGGCTCCGAAAGCCCTTATTGATGATGTTTCGTCGAATGGTTCACATGCTGACACTTGTTGATGGCCCAGCACTGAAATCCGCAGCAATTTGTGGAAGGGCTGCATTTCTGTTACGTTGAACGAGTCTTCCGGCCGCAGCGATGTCGACTTGATGTTTTACCGGATTCCTGATATTCACGGTACACTCGCGAAATGGTCGTAAGAGAAAATCCACACTTCATCACTACCTCAGAGAAGCTGTGTCCCATCGCTCGTGCGCCGAATATAACGCTACGTTCGAACTCATTTAAATCTTGATAACGTGCCACTGTAGCAGCAGTAACTGATCTAACAACTGCGCTAGACACTTGTTCGCTTATATAGGTGTTGCCAACCGCAGAGCCGTTCACCAAAAAGCATCACCAAAAAGATAGAGAAGATCCTACGAGAAGCGGCTCGTTTCCTCGCGTATCATTTTGCAAGCGCGAAAGCGTTACAAAAATGTTCAAGAAACTCAAGTGTCAGTCACTACAAGAGAGGCTGCGAGAGCGTACGTTCGAAGAAGACTCGGGAAAGAAATTAATTACTCCCATAATGTCACACGGAAATGGCTAAGACAAGAAAGTCAGAAGAATTACAATGCATACGGCTGCTGATCGACAGTCGCTCTTCCCAGGCACCACAGATACACTCCGCCACACACTGCACACTGTAAAGCAGTCTTTCTAGTATGGATGTAGATAGAAACTTTTCAAGGAGCCACGTGTCGGCAGATTCTGTGACCAGTCGTCCGTGTCGTTCAAACACTCCGGAGGGCCGCGTCAACAGTCGGCGGTTGCTGGCCCCTACTGTTGACACGGGCGAGTTTTCAAGCGTCACTCTGGCTGATTACGCCAGAGCACGTTCGCGTAGAGTCGACGACCGCCTCCGACTGACAAAAATCAGACTCGCCGAGCGCAGAAATAAATAAAAAAAAGAGAAACAGGACTCAACGAAGAAAGACAGACACATTCGTGTCGGCATTCCCGGAATTTGGAGACCGGATTTCCACTAAGATGCCAAACAGAGAAGAATTTCCAGCGACACAGGGCTCAACTTTTTCCTTTAGTGCGGTTAGCGGTTTTCGTCCTCCGCAACGGGTGTGATTCTCGAACTGTCGTGTCGACGTGTGTAGGTTGTTTACGACCGAAACAAGTGGCTGACAACTGGCAGTGATCTGTGTCTGGGTTTTTCATGTACAGACACTCTCAGTGCGAGCAATTGGGCTTGTTACAACATCAAGATTACTTTGCAGCTGTAACGACGGACATCAATCAATCGGTTCCTCTCGAGCTGCTTAAAATGTAGTTTCAACTGCTCTTCAACGGGAACATCGGGTAACAGAGCTCCTCCTGAGCTGTACCACAATTCTTGGTTCTACTTTTCAACATACTCGTCCACTTTTTCTTTCCTCAGCGGAGTCAAGTCAGTTTGCTGAAAGAAGATCGTCTTCACAATATTCTCTTGTACACATAGTTTGACTCGCAAGACTGTAATATTACATAATCGCTTCAAGATATCGAAATGAGAGTTTTTAGTACTTGATAATTTCAACATCTACATCTACGTGATTACTCTACTCTTCACAATAAAGTGTCTGGCAGAGGGTTCAATGAACCACCTTCAAGCTGTCTCTCTACCGTTCCACGCTCGAACGGCACGCGGGAAAAACGAGCACTTAAATTTTTTTGTGCGAGCCCTGGTTTCTGTTATTTTATCGTGATGATCATGTCTCCCTATGTAGGTGGTTGCCAACAGAATGTTTTCGCAATCGGAGGAGAAAACTGGTGATTGAAATTTCATGATGAGATCCCGTCACAACGAAAAAGCCTTTGTTTTAAAGATTGCCACTCCAATTCACGTATCATGTCTGTGACACTATCTCCCCTATTTCGCGATAATACAAAACGAGCTGCCCTTCTTTGTACTTTTTCTATGTCATCCGTCAGTCCCACCTGATGCGGATCCCACAAAGCACAGCAATACTCCAGAATAGGGCGGAGAAGCGTGTTGTAAGCAGTCTCTTTAGTAGACATGTTGCACCTTATAAGTGCTCTACCAATGAATCGCAGTCTTTGGTTTGCTCTACCCACAATATTATCTATGTGATCGTTCCAATTTAGGTTATTTTTAATTGTAATCCCTAAGTATTTAGTTGAATTTACAGCCTTCAGATTTGTGTGACTTATCGCATAATCGAAACTTAGCTGATTTCTTTTAGTACTCATATGAATAACTTCACAATTTTCCTTATTCAGGGTCAACTGGCACTTTCCGCACCATACAGATGTCTTATCTAAATCATTTTGCAAATCGTTTTGATCATCTGATGATATTACAAGACGGTAAATGACAGCATCATTTGCAACAATGTAAGACGGCTACTCAGATTGTCTCCTATGTCGTTAATATATATCAGGAACAATAGAGGTCCTATAACACTTCCTTGGGGAACGCCGGATATTTCTTCTGTTTTACTCGATGACTTTCCGTCTATTACTACGAACTGTGACCTTCCTGACAGGAAATCACTAATCCAGTCGCACAACTGAGGCGATACTCCGTAGGCACGCAGTTTGGTTAGAAGACTCTTGTGAGGAACGGTGTCGAAAGCCTTCTGGAAATCTAAAAATATGGAATCAATTTGACATCCCCTGTCGATAGCACTTATTACATCATGAGTATAAAGAGCTAGTTGTGTTTCACAAGAACGATATTTTCTGAAACCGTGCTGACTATGTGTCAATAAATCGTTTTCTCCGAGGTACTTCATAATGTTCGAATACAGAATATGTTCCAAGACCCTACTGCAAATCAACGCTAGTGATATAGGCCTGTAATTCAGCGGATTACTCCTACTTCCCTTTTGGGTATTGGTGTCAAGGGAGAATTGTTTTGCTAAGCAGTTGGTACAAGAAATATCTTGCGACACATTTAAACAAAACTATTACTTTGATATGAGTTAACCTACTGACGCTATTTGACATACTGTGGAATCATTCTCACCGAACGAAACATGTACGTGTACGTTTCATTGCCCGTAAAAGCGCTTTGGTGCTCCATTATGAAATATTAAAATTTTGTTCCTGTGACTGAGACAATGGTTATATTTTACAGCATCTCTTGTGAAATGACTTGAAAAACTTTCTTTTTAGTATGAATCGCAGAAAAATTCCACATTTTCCAATATTCACAGTTCAGTACGCCTGAGGGCAAAGCCTACATCTTCCCTTTGGCAACGATGAGGCTGACGTCAGAAACCGTCATATCGTACTTCATTCAATGGCAGGTAACTGCTGTATTCTTCCTCTTCTGGACAGTTTCCCCACAAAATGATAGCCTTATCTGCTGGGTAATAATTCGCTAATTTATTTGTATAATTACTTGCCATCAAGACTTACTGTTTCCATTTATAAGTAGCTCTCGTTGCTCAACACAATACAGCGTTACGAAATCGAAATAAACTACAACACTAGTAATTGGTGCTCACAAAACTTAGCACATTGTCTGCACCAAAACTGCACAGTGCTCAGAAACTTTGCTCCAGAGAGAGCAGAATACCGCTGGATCAGAGAGCTTACAAGTTGCTTGCAGAAGGCATCGCCCATCCAGAGACTTGAAACCAGTGTGTAATTTTGACGTACTCTCACACACGGTTTGGAGAAGTGGATAAGTAGAGCTCATGCAGCCTATGACTATTGTATCCTGTCTTCATAAAAAAAAATGCATTAGAGTATATTCAAAGCTTAAGGTTATTAACCTCTTACCGTTTCTACATACCACAGGGCAGTGAATCCTAGTCGCTTATCTTAGTAAAGTAGACTGTGCAACAGAGAGGATCCCTTTTTCGAAAACCCGTCATTCCCACCCATTCCGATGCTTACATTTAAAATTTGGCTCAAAGGTGCCTACAAACTTCTTCTGTAATGATACAAGAGCGTGGCGCCCTACCCCTTCAATCTCAGGCTCGACGCCAGTTCAAAAAGCAAGGTGTCGATACATATAGAAAATGAGGCCACAGTTCAGAAGCTCTCGTGACGTATAAGGTGTGTTAATGATGTCACCTAAGCATCACATTTCACCACACTACTGCCCACTACTTTCCACTCAATGGTAAGGTCGTCACATACCATTTTATCCACATTTCACCCCTCGTTTTGATGCCTCTGTAATGGAGTCCAGAACCGCGACGCCCACTGTTGAAATCACGCGCTTTTCTTATGGGAGGCCGAGCAAAACATTCGAGGCACACTGCCGTTCAGAATCGGCAAGAATAGGTCGCAGGAGGTGGCATAAATGCTTTCAATGAAACCACTCCTTTCCCTGGAGCGTTGACTCCCACACATTTCGCTGTCGAAGACGCCAGTTCTCAGTGCGTTGAGCAATAGGACGACGGGCACAACCTTTGACACTATTGACACTCTCGGGCATCTCAGCCCTACTACAAGGACCTTGTGGTGCTGCATCACCATCGAATGCGATCCCACCAGTTTAGTGCGCAGTGCGATCACAATTTTTGGTCTCTTGTGGAAGTTGGAACCACTAGGGACCGTTCAAAACCATTCGACGAAATTTGAACGTGATCCGAAGCAGGGTGCTTATTTACGCTTCTCAGCGCACCCATTTTGTGCCCTGTGGTATGATCACAGCACAGGGGGTTGCAGCATTGACACATGCGTGAAGTGAACAACGTGGCGAAGGGTCCCTCTAACATCTCCCCCCCCCCCCCCCCCCCGCGTCCCCACCCACCAATTAGATAATTAGATAAAACCATCGGTGGCAATTATTTAGAGCTTTACAAATACGAGGGTTGCCCAGAGATAATGCACCGCATTTTTCTTTTCAAGTTCTTTGTTGAATATAATGAGAATTACACACACGAAAGAGTGGTGTTTTACCTACACACCCTATTTTTCCAGGTAATCTCCCTCCCGTTCTATGGCCTTCCTCCAGCGCGTAACAAGGGCGTGTATGCCCTGTCGCTATTAATCCTTGTCCTTGTGGCGGAGCCATTGCTCGAATCACCTCCTCATCGTCCAAAAATGTCTTCGATGAATGGCACCCGTTCGTGGCCCAAACAAGTGGAAATCCGAAGGGGCTAGCTCAGGGCTGTAGGGCTGGGCAACACTGTCCAAATATGTTTTGTGATGTGTTCAGCAGTCCTCAGACCTGTGTGTGGCCGAGCGTTGGCGTGTTGCAGCAAAACATCTCCTGGGTTGCTGTGGCGCCGAAGTCGCCGGAAGCGCGTCTTGAGTTTTGTCAGTGTGTTGACATATGCTTCTGAATTAATGGTACCGCCTATTGGCATCACATCAATTAGAATCATACCTTCACAGTCCCAGAACACGGTGATCATGACTTTGCCGGCGGAAGCACTTGCTTTGATTTTTTTCTTCCGTGGGAAGTGGGAATGGCGCCAGTCCATCGACTGTCGTTTTGTTTCGGGTTCAAAATGGTGAACCCAGGTTCATCACCTCTCACAATCCGGGACAAGAAGGGCTTCCCCTCAGCTTCAGAACGTTGCAACAAATTAAGACAAACGTTTTTTCTATGCGATTTGTGGTCCATCGATGGATACCGCGAGACCCATTTTCCACACACTTTTGAATATCCAAGAGAGCGGGTAATTGCATTCACACTTCCTTTGCTGTTTGACACATGCAGCGCCAACTGACAAGTCGTAATGCGTCTGTCCTCGCGAATGACATCAGCTCTCTGCAACATGTCAGGTGTGACAGCCGTTGATGGCTTCCCCGACCACTGCAGATCGTGGAGCTCCGCCGAACCGCCTTCTGATGACATCACCCTCCGTGCCCAACGACTAACTGTACTTCTGTCGACAGCAGACGGTCCACAGACTTTGCACAAGTGTTTGTGAATATTCCCCTCAGTTTCTTTCTCTGCAGTGAGAAATTCCATGACGGCACTTTGCTTGTAACGTACGTCACCTACAGGCGCTATTCTGAAACTCTCCAGCAGCTACTACGCTATCTGTTGTGGAAACTTAGCGCGCTCATTCGCGAGACTTCAAATAATACGTACATAACGTTCTGCATTCGCAGCATTATTTTCGGCTGAGAAAAAAAAATGCGGTCCATTACTTTGTGGACAACCCTCTTATATCTGTGGATACAGTGCGTGACGAACTGCTAGGTGATATCAGAATGGCAACCCCTTCGATATTCCACGATTCCGGATAGCCTACTGTTAGGTTCAAGAATGGCAGTGTAGTGTAGGAAGAGCAGCATCGCGTAGCCTGCCTGCAGGTGCTTGATAGTGTCATCACAGGCCGTTGGATGCCAGTGAGGGTTTTTCCGTTTCATTCACGCTTCATTCATGTGTCAATGTCTCCTTCCTCCTCCCACCCCCCCCCCCTCCCACCCCCGCCTTGATCACGCCACAAGAGGACGCGAAAACATTTACGTTACATAAGGTTGCCCTCCATGGGGTGGGTGCACGCAACGACTGTGGTTATATTGGGTTAGACAGAGCAGCAGTCAGCCGTAGAGTTAAGTTGCTTTAATATGACATTTATAGTCACAACGCAGATCAGATTTCGACCTGTGTCAGGTCATTATCAATCCAGTGCGGAATTGTAGCAGTTGTTCGCGATCAAGTGAATGCTTACACTGTTCAACCATTGAGCACCAACAACTGCTACAATTCCGCACTGCATTGATAATGACCTGACACAGGTCGAAATCTGATCTGCGTTGTGACTATAAATGTCATATTAAAGCAACTTAACTCTACGACTGATTGCTGCTCTATCTAACCCCATTTACGTTACACTTGTGCGATTTCAGTATGTTGTATGGATTCTGTTGCATGCTATCAAGGCAAAAGGAAGGAGCACAAGCTGGTTTCAGAGAAGGATGGGAAAGGATATCAACGATAGCCTTTCTAAGAATCCATCCAGGGATTTCTCTTAGGCGATTCTTGGGAAATTACGTGAATCCTGAAGCTGGATGGCCGAAAAGGGATTTGAACCGTCGTCCTCCCGAATACGAGTCCACCGATCAAGGAACGCAGTATCACTTCGGATGAAATTACGCTAGAAACCAACAAATTCTCGTCAGGTACGGAACAGTTGGCAGATAAATGGAGCTCGACTGCTCCGTCGACGAACGGTGAAAGGACCAGCCGACCGAACGTTTGATGCCGTAGTTAAAAAAATCCATCAGGGTCCGCATAACGAACTTCAATTGTCTGCCGCGATTCTCCACGCATGTGCCACGCACGAAGAGGGCCTACAGATTGAAAACTGCGCTCTGGTGACGACTCACGCTGCCGCGCAAGGTGGGAGGGGGTGGGGAGGGGAGTGATGAGAAAACGTGAAACAAAACAGGAGCGTAGAGAGAGGAAGAACACCGGCAAATAACAGTGGAGCAGTGTAGGAGCAATCCATTTCTTACGTGTCAGCTTTGCGGCAGGATTGCTCAGTCGCCGGGTGCCTCGTTGTTTTATAGGTCGGGGAAGAAGCAATTTCCCCGGAGCGTGCCCGGCGCTTCTCCGGCACGGGAGGGAATTAATTGTTTGTTTACTTTACTTCTGATGATTTTCTGTTTGTCGCCCGCTACCGAGAAGAAGCCTGCCGCTCTGCGAGGGGGGAGGCGTGTGTGGGAGGGAGGGGAAGAAGGTGGTTGGTGAGGGGGTGGGGATAAAGGAAACGACGGTGTGTGGAAGAGAGCGGCGTTGTCGAGGAGAAGTGCGCGAGAGGAGGCAAGGAGTAATTTCCGAGAAGGGGGACAAGAAAAGTGGATGCTGTAACCAGAACGAATTGGGACCAAACTCTATTTAACGTGGCCTGGCGCGGTTCCCGTCCGTATTTACATAGGATAGGCATTAAATGAAGGCTGGCCGCCTGCTTAGCGTCCACCGTGGCGACAAATATTGTGTCGCCCCGGCCGGCCGTGCTCTGCTCCGATGCTGATTAGGTCCTCATTCGTGCGACGCGAGCGAGCCGGTGCACAGGTTTTTCTCGTTTCCGATACGATTTTTCGTCCCGGGCTGTAATGGAACCCGGCTGTGCGGTGACACCGTGCGGCTCCATTAGGAACGAGGAGACCCGGCGACGAACACGTGGGAGGACACTGGAGTTTGTCAAATTTTAGTTTTACATAAGCTTGTATTTTGAAACATGGCGAAGTTCAGAGTCGAGTCTCATGTAAACGATGGAAGCCTGAAACAAGTGTTAATGAACCCAGATACATTAAGGTCGGATCGAGTTTGAGGAAGTGATGAGTATCATTTAAACTTTCTCATTTGCGCGTCCTCGGTTGCACAGAAGCGAAAGGTTCTCCCATACGGCGTGACTAAATTTTAACAGATTGGAGTGTTTGTCATTTCCAGGGTCGTTATTTGGCCGTAAGCCTGTTAGGACGCAAGAAGCGGTCCAGGTTACGGCACAAACATTTCGTGGTTATTCTGAATGGCGTCATACTGAACGCTTGATGAGACTTTGGCATTTCGATGCCCCCTCCACCTCTTCATTTCTTTTCAAAAATGGTTGAAATGGCTCTGAGCACTGTGGGACTTAACTTCTGAGGTCATCAGTCCCCTAGGACTTAGAACTACTTAAACCAAACTAACCTAAGGACATCACACACATCCATGCCCGAGGCAGGATTCGAACCTGTTACCGTAGCGGTCACGCGGTTCCAGACTGTAGCGCCTAGAACCGCTCGGCCACTCCGACCTGCCCATTTCTTTTCATTTAGGAGCCTTCCTTTCGTAACGGACCAATGTCCATCCCGGGTTCTATCTTATTTACACTTTCAGAGCGTATTCTTAATTCGCTGGGCTGCATTACTCAGCAGTTACAGACCTACTAGATTTTTCTTGTTCTGCAGGAATCATTAATGTTTCCCACAAATTTCTGTCATAGATCATTACTGTCTCTTATAGGAGGGGCGTTCTACACTACTGGCAATTAAAATTGCTACACCACGAAGATGACGTGCTACAGACGCGAAATTTAACCATCAGGAAGAAGATGCTGTCATATGCAAATGATTAGCTTTTCAGAGCATTCACACAAGGTTAGCGCCGGTTGCGACACCTACAACGTGCTGCCATGAGGAAAGTTTCCAACCAGTTTCTCATACACAAACAGCAGTTGATTGGCGTTTCCTGGTGAAACGTTGTTGTGATGCCTCGTGTAAGCAGTTGCAATGCGTACCATGACGTTTCAGACTTTGATAAAGGTCGGATTGTAGCCTATCGTGATTGCGGTTTATCGTATCGCGACATTCCTGCTCGCGTTGGTCGAAATTCAATGACTGTTAGCAGAATATGGATTCGGTACGTTCAGGAGGGTAATACGGAACGCCGTGCTGGATCCCAACGGCCTCGTATCACTAGCAGTCGAGATGACAGGCATCTTATCCGCATGGCTGTAACGGATCGTGCAGCCACGTCTCGATCCCTGAGTCAACAGATGGGGATGTTTGCAAGACAACAACCATCTCCACGAACAGTTCGACGACGTTTGCAGCAGCATGGACTATCAGCTCGGAGACCATGACCGCGGTTACCCCTGACGCTGCATCACTGACAGGAGCGCTTGCGATGGTGTACTCAACGACGAACCTGGGTGCACGAATGGCAAAACGTCATTTTTTCGGATGAATCCATGTTCTGTTTACAGCATCATGACTGTGGCATCCGTGTTTGGCGACATCGCGGTGAACGCACATTGGAAGCGTGTATTCGTCATGGCCATACTGGCGTATCACCCGGCGTGGTGGTATGGGGTGCCATTGGTTACACGTCTCGGTCACCTTTGTTCACATTGACGGCACTTTGAACAGTGGACGTTACATTTCAGGTGTGTTCGATCCCTGCGAAACCCTACATTTCAGCAGGATAATGCACGACCGCATGTTGGAGGTCCTGTACGGGCCTTTCTGGATACAGCAAATGTTCGACTGCTGCCGTGGGCAGCACTTTCTCCAGATCTCTCACCAATTTAAAACGTCTGGTCAATGGTGGCCGAGCAACTGGCTCGTCACGATACGCCAGTCACAACTCTTGATGAACTGTGGTATCGTGTTGAAGCTGCATGGGCAGCTGTACCTGTACACGCTATCCAAGCTCTGTTTGACTCAATGTCCAGGCGTATCAAGACCGTTATTACGGCCAGAGATGGTTGTTCTGGGTACTGATTTCTCAGGATCTATGCAACCAAACTGCGTGAAAATGTAATCACATGTCAGTTCTAGTATAATATATTTGTGCAATGAATATCCGTATATCATTTGCATTTCTTCGTGGGGTAGCAATTTTAATGGCCAGTAGTGTATAATTAATGTAACACATTTTTCCTTCCCGGCCAATTTTGGTTCAAATAATGCTGAATTTGTTGTGGAACATTATGGAATATTCCCGCTTCAGTACCTGTGGTTTCATGAAGTTCCGATAGGCGGCCGCGCTATACACAGCCTTCAAAATGGTGTCTGTAACGAAGGTGCGTTCGAAGCAGAGAGCTGTCATTGAGTCTCTGTTGGCGGAAAACGAGAGCATCTAAGGAGAGCTGGCAGTGAACAAAAGCACGGTGAGTCGTTGAGCGAAGCCTCCGTCATCATCGCAACAAGGTCGCGAAACCTGTTCGATCCCTCGCATGCCGACCTGATGCACACAGCTGTGACTTTTGCAATGTTGGAACGTGTGGACACTCTCATTCGAGGTGACCGATGGAGCACAGTGAAACACCTCTCTCCTGAACTGGACGTCTCTGTTAGTAGTGCTGACACACTCGTCCACCAGCTGCGGTACTCAGAGATATGTGCCCGCTGAGTTCCTCGCCGCCTAACAGAAGACCATAAAGAGCAAAGAAGGACCATCTGTGCGGAATTGTTTGTGCGTGAAGAGGGTGATCGTGACGTCATTGATGCAGACGTCTACCGATGGAGTGGTACCATGCGGGTATACAGGCAGTCCCAGTAAGGTGGCATAAGGCCGTCACATTGAACGGAGATTATGTTGAAAAACAGTGTTTTAAAGCCAAATGAGTGAGGAGTAATACGGTGTAGTGTAATGCTGAATAACATCAACTTGTTATCAACAAAAAATTGCGTTGCTTTACTAATTCAGCTCCTCTCGTAAATGTAACTGCGCTTCCGTTTAACTCACAAGACTAAGAAGTAGTCCTGGTCGAAGATGACACTGTACTAAACATATGTAAATAATACAAGAAATTCTAAGTAACGTTTTTGAGACAGCCAATATATGTCTTTTTGTAAAATGGTTACTAGCTTAAAATGAAACACCAGACCTTCGCTGCTGACAGATGTTGTACGCAGATAGTGCTTCGTTATTGAGACAGAATAAGCAAAATTTTTAAATTCAAGTGTCGACGAGAATTTAAATAGCGAAAAAAGACGCCTCAGATTCTCATACAAATGATTTCATCCTCTTTGTAAAGAAACAAATTACGAAAGTAACAGTATTTGCTTACTTTTAGTCAATAACTTCTGGTGGAATTACGTGCTATAGTAACGTTGTTTAAAACAATCAGGTGCTGTAGCGTGTGTAACAAGAATAATAAATTACATGAGGAACTGAACAACCATTTCACGGTAAATACGAGCAGTTCCACAACAGTGAAGAAAGACAAACGATGTCTGACGTTATAAGACAGATACAACTTAGATGTCATGGTTTCGAATCTTGATTCGGCTGCTGGTGTAGGTTTCCAGTCTCCCAGTGTGACCATACTCAGATCAACTTTTAAAAAAGGTACATAGTTACGGGGTGTCTTGGACCTACCATGCCAAACATTTTTCTCGATAACACTACCTCCGAACCGTTCGTAATGAAGTCCTTGTTAGGCAGACTTTTAACATCAAACTGATCAGTTATCCTCAGGTCGCCTGTATTCTGCCACAAACGGAAGGAAGCTAGGTATTCGGCAAAATTTCAGATAAGAATGACATTCAAAATTTGGTGTCGTTTAACTAAAGCGCTCAAGATTTGATTTTCTTTTTTTTTTTATCAGGTAAGTTTTTAGATATGTTCTGCAAATTGCACAATATCTCTCACCAGTATTGCTGACACTGAAGAAATGAACAACGCTTAAAGAGAAGAAGGATGTTGTAGGATGTGTTTAAATATTTTCACTTTAGTGCTGCTATGGAGGAAGGATATTTAAATTTTTTTAAAATTTAAATCTGAAAAAAAAATCACGATCTAAAGTTCAAATTACCCGCCATTTTATCCTCATTACGACATTAATACTGTTATTCAAGTGTATCCACTATCCTTCAACATTTCTGTTTCATTCCTTAAGCTTTTATTTACCCGTTGGCACCTACATAGTTGTTACGATAATATTGTCGGTTCTGCTCTTTTTACTGACAAAGGCCCAAGCGAAATCAGGAGTTGAATTTTGAGAGCTCTATTAAACTGTAGTAGTTTTATACCACCTTCGCAATTTGTCCAGTCTGCAGCAGATTCCAAGCAATGGTGGCTTCACTCTTCCTTTCGGTATTAATTGTTTATCCATAAACCATCTCTGCGAAGAACTTTTTCATGCACGTAAAGAGCGGTTCGGTAAGTTTGTTCACCGTGGATATAATGTAGAAGGGGTGAGTAACTCAGACTTGTTTAAATTGTCGAGATGTCAGACACAAAATCAGACACCAAATGAAACAAGTAATAAAGGAATGAACAGATCCTGGGAATCGCGAAACGAAGCAGATAACACGCAAACGGTCGCATTCAGTAATTACCAACGTCGAAACCAGCAAACGCCGCGCAACAGCTACAAGTGTACTGCTGGGTGTATTAACAGTAGTTGAGATTGGCCGCAGGTGATTCTAAGACAGGTGTACCTGTCGGCAGTTCGTGTCAAGCTCCGCCCCCGTCTCCTGAGTGCAGGGACAAGTAGACTGACGGAAGCGAGCGTGCGTTTAATTACAGGTCCAGAGGGGCGGTCAGTCGGGATAATTCGGTTATGCTAATGGCGCCGCGTCATCAGGGCCGTGTTATTAACAGCAGGCCCGGGCGTGGTCGTTACTTCTCGGCAGAGGGGGGTGGATGGGGTGGAGGGTGGGGGCAACGGGGGAAGAACGGTTAACACGACCTTCGGTATAGCGCCCAATACTGGCTGAGTCGGTGACGAAAAACGTTCTGCGAGTCCAGTTCCTTGCGAGAGTGGACCAAGAAAATGATCAGAGTTCTGATTCTCTTTATTATCTCTCCATTTAGAGCAATTCTTATTATCTCTCCGTTTAGAGCAATTCTGTACCTCAGTCGCTAAAACCTCTATAGGATGACTTTGTCCGTCTGTCTGTCCGAAAGTAAAGACCCCTTTTCCTCAGGAACTGGCAGAAGTATCAAGCTGAAATTTATGGCAGATACTAAGTCAGTGCGATCAGAAGATACAGCTGTCTGAAAGACCTCTTTTTCTCAGCGACGGATGGAGATATCAAGTTGGTTTATATCAAATACTAAGGTCTACGGTCCTGCCCGTTAGCCATCCAAACAATTTAAGCTTCTAAGTCAGTGCATTCAAAAGATCAGAGTTCTGTCACATATTTCGATACTCGCTAACTAACTCACCAAAACCTTTGAATGAACCAACCTAATACATGTCTGTCCTGGCAGAAGAAGCAAAAATTACTTTACATTTTAAAGATGAAAGAATATACAACCATAAAAAATTTATAGTACTACTACTTTCCTTTTTCAATTGCACGAAATGAAAAGTTTTTTTTATCATGTAATTCACAATTAGGTAGAGTTAATTTAAATAAATAACAAACAATAAAGAAGTTGCCACATCACACGCAACAGGAAGAAAATGTGATCTAGCGGTAAAGCGCGTGACAGGAAACGGAGAGATCTCGGGACAGAATGTCGGTCGGATATCGGATTTCACAGTCGTCGTTTCAATCTAGCCTTTACCTCTCAGTGATGTGAGGAGACGCCAGAAACAACACGTGATTCGGATTTCACGTTAAATTATAGGTCCTCTTCCCCCGTTATAACTGGGGTAACTTAGGAATACGCAAGTTGCTGAAGTGACGTCCAGTAGCGAGACTTGCACCAGGCCATTGAGCCATACGAAGCTATTATCATCATCATTATTATTATTATTTTTATTATACACTCCTGGAAATGGAAAAAAGAACACATTGACACCGGTGTGTCAGACCCACCATACTTGCTCCGGACACTGCGAGAGGGCTGTACAAGAAATGATCACACGCACGGCACAGCGGACACACCAGGAACCGCGGTGTTGGCCGTCGAATGGCGCTAGCTGCGCAGCATTTGTGCACCACCGCCGTCAGTGTCAGCCAGTTTGCCGTGGCATACGGAGCTCCATCGCAGTCTTTAACACTGGTAGCATGCCGCGACAGCGTGGACGTGAACCGTATGTGCAGTTGACGGACTTTGAGCGAGTGCGTATAGTGGGCATGCGGGAGGCCGGGTGGACGTACCGCCGAATTGCTCAACACGTGGGGCGTGAGGTCTCCACAGTACATCGATGTTGTCGCCAGTGGTCGGCGGAAGGTGCACGTGCCCGTCGACCTGGGACCGGACCGCAGCGACGCACGGATGCACGCCAAGACCGTAGGATCCTACGCAGTGCCGTAGGGGACCGCACCGCCACTTCCCAGCAAATTAGGGACACTGTTGCTCCTGGGGTATCGGCGAGGACCATTCGCAACCGTCTCCATGAAGCTGGGCTACGGTCCCGCACACCGTTAGGCCGTCTTCCGCTCGCGCCCCAACATCGTGCAGCCCGCCTCCAGTGGTGTCGCGACAGGCGTGAATGGAGGGACGAATGGAGACGTGTCGTCTTCAGCGATGAGAGTCGCTTCTGCCTTGGTGCCAATGATGGTCGTATGCGTGTTTGGCGCCGTGCAAGTGAGCGCCACAATCAGGACTGCATACGACCGAGGCACACAGGGCCAACACCCGGCATCATGGTGTGGGGAGCGATCTCCTACACTGGCCGTACACCACTGGTGATCGTCGAGGGGACACTGAATAGTGCACGGTACATCCAAACCGTCATCGAACCCATCGTTCTACCATTCTAGACCGGCAAGGGAACTTGCTGTTCCAACAGGACAATGCACGTCCGCATGTATCCCGTGCCACCCAACGTGCTCTAGAAGGTGTAAGTCAACTACCCTGGCCAGCAAGATCTCCGGATCTGTCCCCCATTGAGCATGTTTGGGACTGGATGAAGCGTCGTCTCACGCGGTCTGCACGTCCAGCACGAACGCTGGTCCAACTGAGGCGCCAGGTGGAAATGGCATGGCAAGCCGTTCCACAGGACTACATCCAGCATCTCTACGATCGTCTCCATGGGAGAATAGCAGCCTGCATTGCTGCGAAAGGTGGATATACACTGTACTAGTGCCGACATTGTGCATGCTCTGTTGCCTGTGTCTATGTGCCTGTGGTTCTGTCAGTGTGATCATGTGATGTATCTGACCCCAGGAATGTGTCAATAAAGTTTCCCCTTCCTGGGACAATGAATTCACGGTGTTCTTATTTCAATTTCCAGGAGTGTATATACATAAATAAGGTTGTACATAACACTCAGAAGGCGACTCCTACTCGCACTTGTCAGGTTTTTTACAGTAGAGCCCGATTACATAATCTTGATATTAAAATGAAACAAAACGTACTTAACGGTTAAAGACAGGAAAATTTGTGTTTAAGAGTACAACAAAAAGACGTTGAAGAAGAGGATGGCAATATCTATAGTAGGAAAAACTTTTTAAACTCCTCTTTTTGCCGGCGAACAAGTTATTGCAGCTGGAGAGAAGAATGATGCGAGCTACATGCTATGAACCCGTAAAAAGGAATACGAAAGTTTGGGGCTGACGCATAACACTGAACTAGCAAAAATCAAACGTTGGGACCATGCGTGCTCATCTTCTCTGCCCTTCATTTCCCCCTCAGAAAGAAAAATGATCATACGCCAAACGCAAATGCTCTCCGTACGCTTTGACGGACTTAGCAGCTGAGCATCAGTATGGATAAACCAGAGCGTATAATGGATACTTAATTGTAGCAAGAGCATCTAGAAACGTTTATCGTGAAATCTCAAAGTTACTTAGCCATTCATGGTCGAATTAATATGGATTAATGGGCCTTTCTGGTTAGAGCTTTAAGGTTTCACGCTATGTTCACCTGTAAGGGTTTTCATTTCTTCCATAAATGCTATTTCTCGCTTCCTGACAGCAGTATGAAAAGAATGAGCGATTTAAAAAGAGTATTATATGTATCAGTCTGCTACACTGTTCTTTAAATGGTTTTTATTTTATAAATTAGTCACGATGAGCTGGCTCATATATATAATAATCATGTTATTAAAAGACATATTTTGCACAGCGGGCCCCAAAGAACAAAAGATTTAAAGAGACTCATATGTGTCTTCTCCCAACATTTTGTTTTATAGATGCCTGTCCTTTGAACATCGTGTTAAACCTGTCCATTTTGCTTGACACGTCAGTTTTGCAGTGCTAAGAGAGGCACTAACCAAATTAATCTCAATGTTTCACGTGCCCTAGTGTTGTATGGCAAAGTATTACTATTTATACCAAATTTTCTTCGATGAACGTAAACAATTCTTTTTTGTTTTCTAGTCAGATATTTTAAAATCAGTTTGGCTATAACTATTCTCCGTCTGAGTATGGACGTGGATGATTTCTGTGCTGAGTACCCAAGGTTTAATTCCCAGTATTGCCAGCGATTATCTCTTGGTGGGAGGATTGGAATCAGTTTCATTCAGCCTCGTGATGTCAGCTGAGGAGTAATGAGAGGTAGCGACTCCAAAGTCTGCAAATGCAGATCCAAATAACGCCATCGACTGAGGGTAACACGGCTGTCTGTCGGGTCAAATCGAACCCCCACCCCCTGAATGGCAGAGCTTTGCTTAAGTGTGATTAGCAAAGCATCCACGTAGATGTAGATTATATGCTGATGACCTATTCCTAAAAGCTTCAGGGGGAGCAATTCCAATGAGATATCGCATAGATCCTTCGGATTCTCATTACTACACCACAATGCAAGCACATGCTTTGGCGTTATATTTTAAAGGTTTAGTCTTACGTCCACTTTCCTTTCATCCGGCTACCTACTACCCATCAAAATTTATTGATCCACTTTGAGACAATAACAAGAAAAATGACACTTACGGCTATCTCCTAATCAAAGTAGTATTATATTTCTGAAATATATAAATCCAGACGTTAAAAAAAAAAAACAAAAAAAACGAAATGTCAAACCTTCAAGCAATTGACACTTCACAGTTAATGTCCAAGATAAATCTTCGACCACAAATTGCCCTCTTCTTCAGACTTCGTTAATCTGATAGCAAACACGTAATGAACGCAAAGATAAGGTGTTCCTGTGACAGTTGTTTGCAAGACGTTCTCCCGGAGCATGGAAATAAACATGAAGTGTGAATTATATTCGAAATAGATCTACATACTAACATGCTGAACAGTGTCGCAACCAATATGTAATAACTTTAGGCAGAATGGCGCCGAATGATGTACAGAGTGCCGCGTAATGGACTTAGTGACACGGGGAACCCTAAAAATGTTTCGAAACCAATGTTGAAAAGCCATTAAATTAAAGCACGAACAGTAACATAGAGGGCACATCCTTCCCAAGCAAATTAAGCCGTAAGATAAGGGAAACCTATTACAGGACAGTGCTTCTGAAGCAATAAAAGTGTTCAACACAACATAAACAAGACGTAATCTCGGGCAGCGCGAACACAAACTACAGTAACCTCCCACTCATTCGGGCAGCGGAAGAGCCCAACCAAACGACAGGGTGTACCCTCATACAGCGAGAATCGAAGCTGATACCTGTGTGTCACTCATGAATTACTTAATAGCTTAACCCTAATTGGAGTTTTCAAAATATGTACTTGTCCTACAGGGGCTGTGTATTGAATGGAGCCAGGTATTAACACTCTGATCTGTGGCAGTCGATGCAGCGATCGTTGAAACAACTCCAGCGATGTGAGAGATAAGGACAACCTTCTGCTACTGTGACATTCTCCACTCGGAGGTCCAGGCAGCTGGTGTAGTTATAAATCTGCAGCCTTATTAGAACCAGCCTATTCACTGAGGGGACCCTTTCGTGGCCAAGAAGTCCGTGGAAAAACAGCAGTCCTGCAAGAGTTCGAGCAGGTAGTAAATTATCGTCTTTGAATATGCTAAAGGATATCTCACCGTCTGTCTTCATTGGAATTTGGAAGTTAGAACTGAAAACAATCGATAGTGAGATGCTTGCATTAATTTACAAATATACGTAACGATCATGCCACTAATTAACGATCCAAAACGAATAGTTACTACCTACATTTTGCTGATAAAAGTTTATAGACCTTATCTCGGTTGCTTCCTACACACATTTATGAGAGAAAACATCATCACCTGTATTTCCACGTCTCGCCTGAGGCATTTTGAAATTAATCATTTCCAGTAAGTGTGAGCATGTTGGATTTCAGTCGCTTATTGCTTATAACTCGTTACAAACTGCCAAGTTTATCCGTTTGAGCCAAACAAATAAGGACTTAAAAAATATAAAATACAAACAAAGTTGTTCCGATTATCGGGTTCATTATTGGCTTACATTTTTGTACTATATGAACCAAAATCTCAAAAACCAAATTTCATTGATACCAACACCATCTCTGTGCCAAGCAGAGAACTTACCATCTTCCCCTGTAAATGTTGGTATACTCAGCAAGTAGCAACTGGATTTTTCTGCTATAATAAAGTCATTAGTTTTGAGTCAATACGCATATACGCATTTCTTGTGTAATACACATATTATGTGACCTGATAACTCAATGCCCAAAAGTCACAAACTGACTAACGCATTAATTCTACATTAGCGCACCAACTAAAATTAATAATGCATTGTTGTGTCAGATCACACTTACGAATTTGGCACCGTCATAAGATCAGTGGGGACCACATTCTGTAAAATGTTTTCTTGTGTCATCACTCTTGTGACTCGTTTGATGCAACCCACCAAGAATTCCTTTCCTGTGCCAATCTCTTTATCTTAAACTAGCACTTGCACCATACGTCTTTAATTATTTGTTGGATATATTCCAATTTCTCTCTTCCTCTATGTTCTACACTCTACAGTCCCCTTTAGTACCTTGGAACATATTTCTTGTTGTTTTAAGCCATGCGCTATCATCCCGTCCCTTCTTCTTGTTAATATTTTCCTTATGTTCCTCTTTCTATCGATTCTGCTGAACCTCCTCGCTCATCTTATTACTCCACCTAATTTTCATCACCCTTCCATAGCACGATATCTCAACTGCTTCCATTCCCTACTTTTTCGGTTGTTGCACACTCCATGATTCACTACAACACAATGAATGGTTATCTCCGTAGTATACTCTCACAAGTTTCTTCCTCAGGTTGAGGCCGATGTTTGATGCTACCAGACTTCTATTGGCTGGGAATGCTCTCTTTGCCTGTAATAATCTGCGTTTTACCTCTTCCTTGCTTCGTCCGTCATGTTTTATTTTGCTTGCAGGGTAGCAAAATTCGTTGCCTTCGTCTACTGTGTGGTCATCTCTTTTGATACGTTTGTCGCTTATCTGCTATGCTAATCCTCATTACTTTCATCTTTCTTCGGTTTATTCTCAGTCTATATTCTGTATTTAATAGACGGTTCATTCAGTTCAATAGGCCCTTCAGTTCTCCCTTATTGTCACTGGGGATAGCAATGACATTAGCGAATCTTATCGCTAATACGACAAAGGTATTGGAATAAAAAGTAATGTGTAAACATAGCGTGGCTCAGTTGTCAATTTGCCAAAAGCAGTAAAATGATCAGAAGAAAATTGTTTGTACCTTAATGTCTTTTCACTGTCCATGCAGTAAAACTACAGAAAGAGATATGAAGTTTTAATTTATTACGTCTTTACTAACTCTATTTGGAGCATATTTTTAAGACAGTATCCACATGTACCGCAGAATGTACCTCCAAAATTAACACATAGTTCAGGAGGTAATGACGTCATACTCACTGAGATGCGTGAGAAACCAGCTCTTGCTTAAAACGGAGTGCAAATCACCCACACTATACTGATCCAGCGTTTGATATTGCGAATGCCTGTTAGTGGGTTTCAAGACACTGTAAACATAATTTTAATACATTTACAAACATTTTTCGCTTAGTGTTTCACATCAAATAATTAGCACATTAAGTCACCTGTAAAGCAAACAAACGTTATAAACTGCCTTATAAACGGGAGCTCGATTCTTTAGAGAACTAGTTGATAAATTTTTGTCGACGCACGAACTCTGTGAAACCCATCGTGATTGTAATGACAAGATCACCGCCCATTCCACTTAAGGCATTAAATGTATTTTTTTATGTGGTAATTATTAATTACACCAGTTTTGTACTCAAGAGCAGCAGAAAAAACGATAAAATCTCCTAAGCGCAGCAGACGGTGTTAGCTTCGAAATCTGTTTTTAAGGTGGAAGCTTTGATGGATACATAGCCCGTGAGTGAAGTTCGAAGCGTGAAAAAGAGGTGTTGGCCTTCAAAGAAAAGATCCCCAGCTGCATTTCATCACAAACTAGTAGAAGTTTACAACGTAAGTGTAATGTCATGAAAATATGCGTGGTTATGGGATCAGGAATCAGATCTCGGACACGGGTGATTTGGTCCGACGCTTCCTATGGACTGTATTAGGGCACCCTCCAGACACCCCTGAACTCGCATAAGCGGTTTCTGTGTCTTCGGACTATAAAGAAGGACCTGGCAGATTGCCACTTGAAAACAGATGCCGATGTTCAAGGGACTGTCGTCATGTTCCTCCTGGAACCGGACACTGATTTCTTTCACGCCGGCTTCGGCTTATTAATATCCTGATGGAACGAATGCTTAGAAAGAACATGGGTACTTAGTGGAACAGTAATGCGTCACACCTTTAGGAGCGTTGTACGTCTCTCTGATTTCCTGAATAAATCATTCCTCTCAGAACTCTTGTCACTTTACATTTTGAAGCACCCTCGTAAACTTTGACTGGTACTGAAAGCGAGTGATGTTCGAATGTCAGAAGAATCCTACAATATTAGAAAATACGTTGTTTTTATCGGCTGAAGGCGATCTTGATTGCTAATACATTTTAAATGTTTTTTTTTAATTTTTTGACACAGTCTTGTAAAGCAAAGTGGACGTGAATATGGAGTGTGTCCAACCTTCGCCTTTATGACAGCTTGAACTCGATACACTTTCCATAACGCGTCTGAACGTGTGTGGAGGAAGGGCAGTCCATTCTTGCCCAAGAGCCGAAACCCGATAGTGGTATTGAATGACGGAACCTGTAGGGAAGTAGGCGTCACAGCTCATCCCAATGTGTTACTCTGCATTCAGGCCACTCCATTTCAGGAATGTTATTGTCCACAAACAATTGCCTATCAAATGCTGCTTTATGACAGAGTGCGTTGTCATGCCGGTACAAACAATCATCGCTCCGAACTATTCCTCTACTGTGCACATTGATGTACAATGTGCTCATATCCTTCCACATTCAACGTTTTGTTAAGCACAATAAGCGAATCACACAATGCTCAAACACTGGACTCGCAATCGCGGGGACTAAGATTCAAATCCGCGTCCGGCCATCCCGATGTAGGTTTCCCCTGATTTCGCTAAATCGTTTTAGCCAAATGTCGCGAAGGTTCGTTTGAAAGGGCGCTTCCGACATCCTTCCCCATCCTTCCCGAATCCGATGGGACCGACGACCTCGCTGTTCGGTGTCCTCCATCTAAATCATCCAGACAAACAACAGTGGCCACTAAAGACACCCCCATACCGTACACATCCTCAGTACTTCACTGATTGCACTACACATTCTAGCAGACATTTTTCTCCAGACATTCACCAAACTAAGATAATTGCATTGGACTGCGACAAGATACAGCGTGATTCATCACTCAAAAACACTTATTTCCAGTCATCCAATGTCCAGTGGTGACGCTTTTTGCACCACGTTGAGCGGCGTTTAGCACTGTCTACAGAGATGTGTGGGTGCTCGAGCACTGTACCCCCTTCTTTTAAACTACCGACACACAGTCTCTAAGCTAGCGGGACTCCTTTCTCATAGTAGTCTGGATCTGATGACTGATTTCTTCTTCTGATTTCTTGCGACTTTGTTTTACAACAACCCTCCACTGGTAACTGACGTTTCGTGTTCGTTAGTATTTGAGGTCTGCCAGCCTCGGTTTAGTTGTGGCTATTCCTCCACGTTTCCGCTTCACATATACCGATTTTGAAGGGTCGACTTGCACAAATTTTGAAAGGTTGAACCATCCCTAATTATTTATGTGACATCCTATGACAACTCCAAGCTCGAGGTCAGTGAGCTCTTCTGAGTGACCCAGTCAGCTGATACAGCATCGCTTGATAACGGAATACTTGCCGCCTCCTTTCATACTGGTGAATCTGCCTCCTGTGACATCTACTGGGCAATTTCGCATTACACGGAGGTATGTTGATACCCAGATATTGTACATAACAGGAGGACTATACGTTATCTCTATCTCAGAAGGATTCTGTTAAGTTTTATATAGTAGAATTGAAAACAAACCCCTTCCAGTGTTAACATATGGTTCAAAAGCGAGAAAAATACGTTACACATATCATACTGTTTTGTTAAAATGGGGAATGTAAATCATCATCATTTTTGAGGACCTTTGTCCCATGTGGGGTCGGTCTTGTTACTATGAATTTGGGAATGTTAGTGTCAGAGGGTGGCTGGATGTCCTTCCTGTCGCCACCCTGCACCCCCTGGGATGGAATTTGTGTACCGCAGCTGTCTTTGTCTAGTGTAAGCCATGAGATAGTGCGGACGTTTTCAAATGTCTACGAGTCGTGTAACTGAGGCGGAACATGGGGACTAGCCCGGTATTCACCTAGTGGGATGTGGAAAACCGCCTAAAAACCATATCCAGGCTGGCCGGCACACGAGCCTTCGTCGTTAATCCGCCGGGCGAATTCGATCCGGGGCCGGCGCGCCTACCCGAGTCCAGAATGCAGCGTATTAGCGCCCTCGGCTAACCTGGATGGTAAAATGAGGAATGTAAATATTCAGTGTAAAATTTCTTTACTTTGTCCATTATGGAGTTCAGTTGATTCCTTCCTCTTTGCAGTGTAAATTACTAGCTCCTCCAATGTGTTCAGAAAATTTCCCTTGTTATCTGTGATCAATATTTTCAGATTTTTATGGATGTTTCTGATGTTACTGTGTTTAGTGGGTAAGTGAAAACGCAATGTTGTTTTGTTACTAGCGTATTTATGCTGTTTTATAAAGGGTGAGAAAATTTCTTCCAGTTTTGCCTGTGTAACGTCCTAAAATCTAGCTGACTGAAGAGGCATTTGAACCCGTATCCTGCCGAATACGAATTCGCCGGTTTCAACCACTGCGCCACCTCCCTCCGTACGGACACGGAGGGGAGCGTCGCACGGCAGCGACGCAGATAAATATGCGGACGAGAGGACAACGGCTTCATTACTGATACTACAAAGTCCACGAGGCTGGCGCGTCGCTCGGTCGCGGGCCGGTTCGCCCCGGTGCTGCTCGCCTACCGATATTCATGGCCGTATTAAAATACAATTACGCACCAGTAAAACATCGGGGCCCGCCATAATCGTAAAACAATACGGACGCTTTCGCGGCAGTATTAAATGTAAGTGGCCGTAAAGGCGGACCGCGGACGAGTTTTATGCGCTGGCGGGCGACGAGCGCAGACGGGCCGGCTCGTCAGCGCGGCTCGTCAGCGCGGCCACTCCCCGGGCGCCTCGTCGCGGAGGCGGCGCTTAACGTCCGCGTCATTAGCGTCGCGGGCGCCCGGCCTCCGCTCGCCTTTCTCACAGCCCGCCGCGCCGCCGGATGGGAAGGCAGCGGGCGCCACACCCGCCATTACCCGCCTGCTCCAGACGCTGCTCCGCCGTCTGCTCATTGCCGTGTCTCTCTCTCAGGAATTCTCCAGTCTGTCTACAGTGTTGCTGCTTGAGCGACACTTTCGTTACTCTTAGCATCACTGACACGAAATAAAGGAATTATGCTAACCTGCGGTCATAACAGGTCCGCCTCCCTAGCAGGAGTAGTCAGCGCCTACTGGCAGGTACTTTTCCTCGGTGGGATGGGTGGAACGAATTCTAGTCGGCCGCGTGATGTTCTGCTCGAATGAGAAGCAGCTGCTCCTACTATCCGCTTAAAATTACTTGACAGTTGGCACTTCACGTGTTGGGGCTGGTTTGCACCAGTCAGAGTGCTCAAACCCAAACCTCCAGATGTCAGACACTCAGATCGGTACCAAGCGTTGTACGTCGATAGAGTATCAACCAAAACACCGATTTGGTTCGTGGTACGTGCTGTCATCTAGTAGAACATGCGTAAACGGTTTTTAAAAGGAACACCAAAACTACGAAGCAGAGGAAAAGCGTGTCTGTGAAGATGGCTCTGAGCGCTATGGGACTTAACATCTATGGTCATCAGTCCCCTAGAACTTAGAACTACTTAAACCTAACTAACCTAAGGACATCACACAACACCCAGTCATCACGAGGTAGAGAAAATCCCTGACCCCGCCGGGAATCGAACCCGGGAACCCGGGCGCGGGAAGCGAGAACGCTACCGCACGACCACGAGCTGCGGACGTCTGTGAAGAAATGTTTCGCAGATCCCGCGTTGGTGGGTGGGTACAGCTTAGGGTCGTCGTATCAAAAGTCCTACTTTCGAAACCCACTGATTCCATTTTTTTTAAATTTGTTTACGCGTGAAACTGTTACAAGGGAGAACGTTTTCCTGACATCTAAAAGTACTTTTCGGAGTTTGTAGTAATGTTCTTTTGCCAGTCTGCTTTCACTTCGTTAGTTGAAAGTAGCAAACATACGTAGCACGGCTATACAGAAGGGCGTGTTGTTCTGTCGGACATGACCGAGAGAACAGACACCACTCATGATGAAGCAGCTAGTCCATTTGTAGTTTCACAGAATAAACGTGAACAATCGGAACAGTAGAATAAAGAAACAACTTCATGATTCGTGCCGAATTATTAATAGTGCGTGTAACACTTTAGCACATAATACAGTAAAAAAAATTGACGCCATTGGGATTTGAACGTCAGAAACCTGTGTACGATGATCTAGCGCTCTGCAAACTTTCCCACCGATGCTATAGTTTCAGTTACTCACAGTTTTGCTTTTGCTTCGCTCTGTAGTTACTTTTGTTTAACGATTACGCTCGTACTGCTGGACGACAGCTCCTACTACGAACTAAATCGGAGCTTGATACTCTGTCGACATACAACGTTTGGTGTGAGTGTCCGACGTTTGGAGGTTTGGGTGTCAGCCACACGGTCGACCTTCATCGTTGCCAAACTGCCACAAAAGTTACTCAGTTCACTTCCAGGTTCAAATGGTTCAAATGGCTCTGAACACTATGGGACTTAACATCTGTGGTCATCAGTCCCCTAGAACTTAGAACGACTTAAATCTAACTAACCAAAGGACATTACACACATCCATGCCCGAGGCAGGATTCGAACCTGCGAGCATAGCGGTCGCGCGGTTCCAGACTGAAGCGTTTAGAACCGCTCGGCCACCGCGGACGGCTCACTTCCTGGTTCTTGTTAGACTTTGTTTCTTGGTATGTTTGGATCCCGAATGATGGGTCTGGCACTTTTATTTCGTATTTCGTAACACATGATAGCCACATAAACAATACGCACTCGTGAGGATGCTAATATATTACACACGTTTCATACGCAGCACTGACCAAACACTATTGGATATTTGCCCAAAAGACGTGATTCAGAGTTACATATACAGTTATCGTAACCACAGAGATCAGCTTACATTAGATAAGTTTCGCACGACATTGCGTCAGGCCCAATTCTTGTAGGCTGCAATTCATCGTTACCACTGGGTCTCATAGTCGTAAATGTCAGTGCTTAACCCAATGTTGTGCATAGCACAATGGTTGGCTTATAAACCTAACGCGTGCTAGGTCGTAAGTTGCAATCACGTCAAATATTGCTATTTTTTCGTTTTTAAACCTAATGGAAAGAGTATGATCGTGATTTTATTCAGGTAATTGGTTTATATGTATTTTTTATTTAGAGTACTATGAATCGTCATCTTCATTACCGTATTTTCATCCTACTACTCCTTTTTCGTTTGGAATCTGCCTGTGTCGCCTATCGTCGGCAACGAAGTGCAACGATGACCGCCCATCGGTTGGTAACGCGGCAGCTCGTGTGGCCAGTGTGAGGATACTTCCAGGTAATCAGCGATAGCGAGAAACGGAATTCTTTCTGGCTTAAGTCTGCGCGTAGAGGTTAGCTTTAACCGCCGTGAACAAAGCGATCGTGATCTGAGTTCTGCCGCAGAATGTTGACCGCCATTTTCTCGGATCCATTGCACATCACGGGGTTGTGGTTAGGTTAAGTCATCGGTCACTGAAAGTCGGCTGTCGACAGAGCATTCCGCATTTTCAGCATACCTCGCGGCGACCACTCCCAACATGACGCACTAACAGCATTTACCAAGAGACCCGCAGTGTTTGTGTGTCGCCCATACCGGAGCAATAGACGGCAGCCGCTGTAGCAGTACGGTGGCGGCAAATGACAGATGTGAACTATCTAGTAAATTTAATCGGACTATAGATCTAGAAAGCCGAGAACTGCCGGGAGACCGGTGTGTTGACCATATGCCTCTCCTACTGCTTCCGAATGACGCCATATCTATTTTTTTCTGTCGAACGTGGCCCAATGGTTAAGTGCCATACGATGAATACAAACGTATGGGATTTCATCTCCTGACCACTTCCAGGAGTCATCTCTTTTACCTATTGGTGTAAAAAAATTTTAAATTGTTCGTGGATCAAAGTCGACGTTAAACTATAACTCTATATCTGTCTGGGTAAGGTAGTTCAAAGTTAGGAGGAAGGCAAGAGCACAATCCAAAGGGATCGTGACTAGTAAACCACTGTGGTATTCAAGCTAACCATTCGGTTGATGGGAAATTTATTTAGGGGAAACACGGTAAACGAAGTGAAGCAAGTATGCTACCTTGGAAGCAAAATAAAGTATAACGGACAAAGCAAGGAGTATTTCAGAAGCAGACTGACACAGGCAAAGAATGTACGTCTGGAGAACAACTTTATGTAGAAGTGAAACATGGATTATGTGTGAACCAGAAGAGACAAGAGAGGTATATACGAGGAATGCTGACTAAGAGCAGGACTACAGGACTTGTTAAAGACATAAGAGCATAGTTGCAGTGGTGCTAGACGGAGCCATGGAGGGTAAAATTGTGCGAGGAGACAGAGACTGGAATATACCGACAAACAGTTTATGAGTAATAACGGATATAAGAGTGATTAGAAGAGTTAGGTGCAGGAGAAGAAGTCGTGGCGGGCTCTATCATACCAATCATAAGACTGATGATCTATATAAAAGAAAGAAAAAAAATGCACGTTCACATGGTATACGCTTCATCCCAGCGCATTGGTGTTGTAAAGACACATTTTTTACTATATAGGTTATTAGTCAATGTTCAAACAAATATCTTTTACTGATTTGACCTCTTACTTATTTTCAATAGCCCACAGTACTTCTTGACCGAGATAGTCGAAACAGGACAGCCTATAAACAAGATTTGTTCGAGCATTGGCTGATAACCATTAACCCGGCGGAATAGTCAAGACCGCAAACGCGCTCACGGTTGGAATACGGGAATGGGGAGCCAGCCCGGGATCGACACCGTCCCGCGGGACGATGGTTAGAGAGCCGGCCAGCGTTGATGTGGCTTTCAGGCGGTTTTTCACTACGTGAATACTGGGATGGTACCCACGTCTTGTCTCAGACATGATAAATATTAGTTTGGTGCATGGGGTCGTAGCGGTTTTGTTCTACATGTTGATATTCTGGTTGATATGGTTTTATTTATCGATTGTCGTTTTCTAATTGTAGTTCACTGTTGCCGTTTTGTCATATGAAGGCAGTGAATGGAGCTGTGGACGCTAGAAATTTGAGTGCGAAGTGGAGGAACCGGAACATTTCCGAATGCTTTTCTGTTTGAGTTCAGCAGATGGGTCACAGCGGCGTAGGCAGCCAGAAACATTTGAGCGTGTACGGGGATAATGCCATTGTACAGAGCAGGGCAAGGAAATGGTATCCTTCATTTTCAATAGGATAGTTTTGAGTTAAGTGAATCTCCACGTTCAGAACGACCTTCAGGGATGATAAAGTTCTTTTGAACGCATTAATCCACAATGATTGACAGCAGTATACTCGAGAAGTGGTAAATGTGATGAACTCTGATCATACCACAATCGTGGGACATTTATCTGCAATGGGTAGGGTTCAAAAATCGGTGTACGGGTACCGCACGCTCAAAGCCAAAATCACACAAATAAGCGGGTGCTTTAGCTGCCTATCTCCTTGCTCGTCATCAAGTGGTTCGTGAACAACACCAAACACTTCTATCCTGTGTCATTACTAGTGACGAGAAATTGTGCCGCCTTTATATCGACTTGAGGTAAAGAAAGGAATGACGAAGCCCACACAAAGTAGCATCTCCCCGTACAAAGACTTTCGTCCATCCATATTTGCAGAACACCTACGAGAAAATCACCACAAACCAACAATAAAAAACACCTCCTAACCACGCAAGAAAATTACCACATACAGAAAACCAAAGCAGAGGGGAAATTCCTGTTGAATGACCAAGTACACATGCCAAGCAATTCGTTATTTACACTAATAGATAAAATAATAGAATAACGTTCGCAAAAAGTATTATATATTAATAATGTCCAACATAATAATAATAGAACACAACATCTTTACACTCACTCATCCATGAACCCCTCCACAGAATACTGAAACGAAAAGTCAAATCAGCTGTCACCAAAGTCTTCAACAACTCGCTAACAGCCAGTACAAAAAAAAAAAAAAATAAATAAAAAAAATAAAAAAAATAAAAAAATAAAAAAAATAAAGCACTCGTCGGCTCTATCCTCCTCTCCCTTTCACTCATACACACACACGGTATAAACATCAAAAATAGAAGTTAGTCTCGAACATATACTTCGTTAGGTGGGTAACAAATAGATAAACATACCAAAGAAGATGAAACACGTAATGGAGTCGCAATATTTACCTTGTGAAAAACAGTGTAGGACGAAATATTTGTATCGGGCGACAAAAGAAAAATAGTCCACCGCAAAAAAAGAGTGAGAAATATGGTGAACAATGTGTGGGAGGCGAGAACACAAAGATGTGATTATAACGCAGTGATAAAAGTGGTATTGCGACCTCCGGACCAGATGTGAGGAAACGCAGATCAGCAAATCGTAAGTAATTACTTTTTTTACAAAAAAATCGCGAAGTGAACTGCTTAATAATCTAAAACTAACAAAGCCGTATCGTTATCGATCCCACTGATGATACCTTAGAATAGGAGAAGGACGAAACGCGTATGGGATAAAGAAAGTAACTAGCAGCAGGAAAAGGCAGTTTTATTTACAAAACAAGTATGTACGAAAGATATTGTTGTATACCTGGTGGAACAGCGTCGGTACAGTGTTTGCTTACCCGAGGTGTAACAATCACTGCTGACATTTATGGCCAGCAACCGGCAGTCTTGCAGACGCATTCCGAGAACAAGGAGCAGGAAGACTGCGTGCAGTGATGCTGCACCAAGATAACCCCTGCCCGCATTCTGCTAGACTGACAAGAAACACTATGCAGGAGTTCGGTTGGGAAGTAATTCCGCGCCCACCTTATTCATCTGATCTTGCGCCCTCAGGTCTTCATCTTTTCCGCTGTCTGTCGAACAGCCTTCAAGGAAATTCCTTTACGGGTAAAAATGCGCTCGGAACATGACTCGACGACCTCTTCACCTCAAAGCCACCTGATTTCTAGAGTCATGGAGTCTAAAAGTTACCACAGCGTTGGTAGAATGTCGTAAATAGTGAAGGAGAATATGTTACTGATGACTAAAGTGTCTGTTGTGTTTATTAGTTGTATTTTTAACTTAGAGAGAAATGCTACGATCCTATGGACCAAACCAATAAAAACTTCGAAAATGTTATCACAGTTGACCATGACATCTACACTAAATGCAGGCAGATAGGGTACACAGATTTATTCTCGGAGAATGTGATGGCTTGAGGAACGGTATCCGTCCACGAAATGCCACTATCACTGACAAAAAGGACATATTTGAATGCGAACCCTGTAGAGAAATGGGGAGGCCAAATGGAAAAGAAGAGAATAATCGTTATATACAATTTTAATGAACTCACGAACGATCTGAGTGAACAACACAGCAAACGACAGATTTTTTCTAAATCAAGTAAAAGTAGGTACTGATAGGGCAAGATTTAGCGTTCCCTTCGTCTGACCTGTGGTGGACTTATCAACTTTGGATCATTTGCAAACATGCAACAAACAGAAACTGTATTGTTTAAAACTAAAACTTTTTAGCTTGTATCCGCAAGCAGTCAGGATAGTTTGTAGATATCGTGTTGGTACTCACCTTCGAGGATGGTGTCCATGGTGCGGCGGTAGATGGAGGTACGCAGGTAGTGCACGGCGGGCATGAAGAATACTTCCTCGGGCCGTTCGGGCAGGAAGTAGACCACCAGCTCCGAGTTAGCGGGGATCGTCTTCACCACCTCGTACATGGGCTCCCCTGTGGACGAAACCCACAGCCATACTCCGCTTTTCTGCAGCCAGTACTTCGCATTTATATCACACGTGTTTCCCATCAAAGTGTCAGCCTAAGGTAACTTGACAAGTCCGGTAAAAAGAACCCCGACACAGTTTTTATTTTTATTTTTTTATGCATGATCCTCTCAGATTCTCATTTTCTTTATCCTATTCGAGTAATTTTGTCAAGCTTTGCAAGATATTTGGCTATTTAGCCGAATTTTTCGTACGATGAACATAACTTCAGACAACATATAATTTTGGAATCAGAAAACACGTATGTGATGTGCGTACGGGTTTGACGCAACCTTGGTACTGTTTAGGACCAGAAGACGAAGACGAAACACTCTGTTCGTATATGGCTCAAAGTATTGCGGGGATCTATTTCTTTAATAGGAATTCATTGGCCTTCGGTTTATGGCCATTCAAGCCATCTCAGTAATGGAAAGACTATACGATTGTGTAATGGAGACGACAAGGAAGTAAGGATAACAAAACACCCAGTTACCTAGTGGAGAAAATCTTCGACCCGGCCAGATATCGAACCCGGGTCCCTTCGACTGGTAATCTGCCACAGTGACCTCGCAGCTACTGAAGCGAACTTGTGGACGTCTTTGAGTGCATATACGAATAAAAATGTAAATGGAAAAATTACTCCAGTGGTTACAGGTTCCTTTTTATGTCACGTTTACAACACAGACTCTTTGTAAACAATGAACTGATGCACAATAATTGCTTACTTGAGTGTTAGCAAAATGTATGTGATGCGAAAACGACAGAAGAAAAGGCGGCTGTAACCAATGAATGTATTTTCACACTTATTTTTTCTTTGACGGTTGCAACAAAAGACATCTACAAAATGTTGAGCCTTGTACTAAAAGAGTATTTTGTTTATGTCTTCTGCTACTAGTTACAGGCACAGGTTACGCCAAAATCGCATTTATGACACAATGATGTCACATTAAATCGCATAAATCCACCTCATAATGAAGTGTTAAAACTCTGAAACGCGTAGGCTGGTTGCAGTACACTTGTAGTCTCAGCTGATATCAATAGGAGTTACGGTAAAAACGTAACGGCTATTCAGCGTATTTAAACATTTCACTAAACTGAAACTTTTACGGTTTACAATTTGTATTTGTACTTTTTGCACTGTCCAACAAAAAAGTGAAGCACAGTGCGGGACCGGAGGCGGGGGAGAGGGGAGGGGGGAGGTATGGAGAAGGAAAAGATGAAAAACTCCACGGTTATTTGTTCCTATTTCAGTGATTACAAAACCGAGTTCAGTTAAGGAATTTGGCAGTGTGAGCCCAATTATCAACATGCTGTTGCACCCATAGTGGTCTCGGCGCATCCACTGATTCGGTTGGGTCTCTTAAAGCCTTCGTATCCTCTCCTGGTCCGACGCATCTGTCGGGGGCAGATCTGGGGATCTTGCAGATCTCAGGAGTGTCTCAACATGACGCAGAACATACAGACACGTTCTAGAGGGAGACAACTAGCATTGTACTGTTGAAAAACGGAACCACGATCCTATTGCTTGAGAGGTAACGCATCAGGACGCAGGACATCTCTGACTTTGCGTTGTCCCGTCGTAGTTCCCTCACTCACTATAGCCTTAACCTGAAGTCATACCCGATGTCTGCCAACGCACGCTTGGAGTAACACCTCTGAGCCTCTCCAAAACATTGTAACATTGGGACACCTCTCCAAGTCGCCGTCATATCGGCCGTGGTTATTCAGGTAGCGCAGAGCTGCCAGTCACCGCTGACCACGTTGTGACGCCGTTCACCAACAGTCCATGCATCCCTGTCACGGCATCACTCCAAACGTAGAAGTTTGTACACGTTGTGTCGCCGTTCACCAACAGTCCATGCATCCCTGTCACGGCATCACTCTAAACGCAGAAGTTGGTACCAACTTCCAGTATTCTGGAATATTTGTGGGTCAGGGACTTCTGTGAAGCAGCACAACGAAAAACAAGTACAAAGCTGCAAATTTTCAGTGAAGGGTTAGTTTCTGGCAGAGACCGATTTTCAGATCATAGCAACATAGTCGAAGATGTGAAAACCATGTCAAAAACGTGCATCTAACAGTGACAGCGTAATCTGTACGCTCTGTAGATGTTCACTGCACATTTTTGACACGTTTTCACATATTCTGAAATACAATTTTTGACAATGTTATGATGATTTCAAACTGGGTCTCGGCCAGAAACTAGTCATCGAGTGAATAAACAAAAAGTAAAATTTGCAACTCTGGACTAGTTTTTCGCTGTACTTGTGCAGAATTGTGTGTTTTGGTGTTAAAAGCAGCCCGTGCATCGCACTGTAATTGCCCAGTCCGTCTGCTGTTAGTCTCCAATAATGGTGCGGGATGACACAAAAAAAGTTGAATAGTCTCCGTTACTTGTTTTCGGATGGCAGCCGCAGGTGTTATGGGGCTACCATGTGCATAGTGCACAATACGTCAAGCCTCCCTTGCAGTCGAGGCGTGGTCGAGTGGACCATTGACGACGAGTACGTCTGCCTTCACGCTCTCAAGCAGTACAACATCGGACCACTGTCTCGTTAGCATACCCCTCAAAGCTGAATGTAGCAGGATTCGAGCAGCGGCCAAATGGAGTCCCACAGTGAGTTCGCTTTCAAACTCTGTCAGGTTTCGATAACGCTGTCTCACACCAGTATGCGACATCTCCGTGTCTTTCACAGTACTCAATCAATATCTGGTGCTGTTCGCAGCCCTTGTATATCCCACCTGACCTGGTAACAGCACTAATACACTCGGGTAGACTTTCTACCTGTCACAGAGAATCGGAACTCTAATCGTTTACATCCTTCACGTGTAAAAAGTTACATTGACATTCGACGTCTCTCTGGGTGCTCCCATTTTGTCAGGCAGTGTAGTATACGAGGTGCGACAATAAAGTAATGAGACTGATTTTCTTTGCAAGATGTGGCAACCCTGCACGCTTGTGTTGGCACAATATCTTTGATCTTGGTGTATAAGCTGCTTCTAGTCCAAGCGGCACATCAATGCAACTGCTCAGTCGTGAGTTGTGCTGTAATGAGTTAACACGTGTTTGTCTCTCTCGTCACGGAAATGGAACCGCATAATATTGCGCAACGGTATGCCATTTCTTTTTGCATTAAATCGGGTGAAAAAGCGACGAAACTTACGGTAAGCTTCAGAAGGCTTTTGGAGAGGAGGTTATGTCAAGAGCTCAAGTTTTCAGTTGGCATAAAATGTTTAGTGAAGGCAGAACGAATGTTGAAGATGAAGACAGCAGTGGACGACCATCAACCTCACGGACTTCTTTGATTCCAAGGGAATTGTTCATAAAGAGTGGGTGCCTCCTGGACAAACAGTTAACTATTATTACTACAAAGAAATTTTAGAAAGACTTCCTAAAAGAGTTCTTCGTGTCCGTGCCAACATTGCTGATAATTGGCTTCTGCATCACGATAATGCGCCATCCCATTACTGCTCTGTCACTACAGCAATTTTTAACCTCAAAACAAATTTCAGTACCACCACAGCCACCTTATTCACCAGATATCGTTCCGTGCGACTTTTTTCTTTTTCCAAGAGTCATAACGGCGGTCAAGGGACACCCTTTTCAAACAACACAAGATGTCCAAAAAGCTGTGACGAGGGTCTTGGAGGATATTACAGAAAATGAGTTCCAGAAATGTTACCATCAATGGCAGAAGGGCTGCAAAAAGTGTGTGCAGTCAGAAGGGAACTAATTTGAAGGAGACAACACTAAATTTGACCAAAACGTAAGCAACATTTTGTTCTTTCAGATCAGTCTCGTTACTTTTTTCTCGCACCTCCTAGAGTTGTTTCAAACAGCTTACTTGTAAAAGATTAGCTGTCTCGCTTTTTATTTACCCTTCCCATTTCTCTACACAAGATGATGTCAACCGCATTATTTGACGCCGAGAAATGTTTCATTGGGTTGAAGCATTATCATTTTTCTTAGAGAGAGTTTTCATTTATCTAACGAGTAAAATGACTTTGACTTTCAACAACGATTACATCTTAGAATTATCACACGAAACCAGGTTCTGGAGTCCATATGTTGTCGCATGACAATTACCGCACCGATAAAGTTGTCAAAGGTTTGCGATGATGGCGCCACGCGTTAGCGCTATGCTGGACCTACCTTTGATCTTGGTGCCGATGAGGTTGACGTCTTCCGTGTACTCGTGGACGGCGCGTAGGAAACGTACCCAGTTGCAGTGGCGGACACGCCGCCTGTCCACTTCTGTGATCTCGTCGTAACAGCCAAACCGGTGTCGGATCTGCAACAAAGAGACGAAGGAACGCTTAGCCGACAGCAGTTCTCATGGAGAACACTTTCATTTAAAAACATTCTTGTGATACGTGAAGTACAAAAGAGTTCTTTGCAGTAGGTACGCACTGCACTTTCGCAAATCATATCAGATGAAACAGACCATGGTTGTTCGTTGGGCATCCCGGACTGACCTGGACCAAACGTTTTCATGCACCACATCTAGCTCTTTCACGTGCACAATATCTGAAGACATCTCCGTTATGTGACTTACCAGATCAATTACGGTGCTGACAAGAGCGCCCTCATTACTACACGAGAACTAAGTTAACCCGCATAAAGGAGAAGACTGGTCGTTTGAGGGCGCTGTATATAGCATGGAAATACCAGAAAGCATAGAATCGAAGCGCCTGAGATGTACTACTACAGAAGGCTGTTGGAAGTTAGTCATAAGATAAGGAGTCAGAATGTTCTTCGCAGAACTGGCGAAGAAATGAACATTTGAGAAACTCTGACAAGAAGAAAGGACAGGATGGTAGCTAAACCAGTCAGTGGATAAATAACATAAAAGAACAGTGTGGTGTAGAACTGTTACCAGGGGGCCATGTAACACTCCTACGCTGACGTAAGTCAAGACATTTATTTGGTGTATATTTGATAATCGGACATATGGTGTCGATGCAGAAAGATAGACACGGAGATGTCAGAATATGGTGGTAAGTAGTTGTCGTTTTTCGACGGGCCCACCACCATTCGGAGAACGAAGTTGCCCGATCTGATGAATGTGATCTCTCCAACGTATCTACAATGAATCATGTACCGTTTGCAGCCATTTAACTCGGCGCAAGAACAGTGGTCGTAAAAGGATGACAAGCCTTTTCGATGACTGTCGGTTTCAAACCAACAGAAATCACCTCTGCTAGTGAAAGCAGGACCATATCGTTCACTTTCTGAGCGAACACTATGAAAGGAAATACTTGCAGTGATCATGTGTAGTCGGGTATCCAGCAAAAGGTCATCTGTCGCAGCTTCACAGAAAGCTGCATCTCTCCAAAGGCCCAAACAACTTAGAACAACGCTGTGGCTGACTGAAGGTGTGTTATATTCTTCAACGCGTCGCGACTTTGTCCCTTTTCGAATGGTGCAGAGCTTCGAGTGCACCGACGTCCCAAAACTTTTTTGTAATCTTTCCGAGGCAGTATACTCTCTCGTAAAAACAGAAGTTTTATGGATTCATGGCTTTACACACAGCTGATTTGTATCATGCTTAATAGACAGAACGCAAAAAGTTCTACTGAATAATGCAAACAGGGTTTGATGGGCAGAAAATTTTACTGAATGGGAATAATCACAAAGGGAGTCCTACAGGTTTCAAATATGGGTCCACCCATATTCGTTACACGTGTTAATTGCATTCCACTTAACATTCAAAAGCAGAACTGTTAACCGGTGCAGACAATACTAGTGTTGAAATAAATCCCACTGGAGATAAAGTAACAGAAGAGAACATAAAAGATGTTTTCCAAAGAATTATTAAATGGCGTTCACTACATAAACTTTTCCCAAATTTTGAAAAAACGTACTTTAATCGGTTATGTGCAGCAAATAGAGATATACCAACAACTGGTGGAGTACATGAGCAGGCGTCAGTAAACAGGGTCGAATGCTCCAAACATTTAGATGTACATACTGATGAGACGCTGAACAGGAAGAAGCATATTACTGAGCTTTTCAAACAATTAAGTGCGGCCACTTTTGCACTTCGTATAATTCCTAATCTTGCAAGCAAAAGAATAAAACTCCTGACATATTTTGCATATTTACACTCAATAATGTGTTATGAAATAATTTTATGGGGTAACTCACCACTTAGAAAGTATTGATTGACCAAAAGGAAGCAGTGGGAATAATATATGGTGTTCAGCATAGACGTCATGTAGGCACATCTTTAGCGAGCTAGGCATTTTAACTGCTCTGTCACATTAGATATATTTCAATAATGAAATTCGTCGTGAACAATCCATCACAATTTGAGAAGAACCGAGAGGTCCATATCTACAGTATTAGAGGGAAGTATAGCCTTTATTACCCATTATTAAAGCTGTCGGTGGCTCAGAAAGGAGTTCATTATGCAGCACCAAAGGTGTTGATAATTTGCCCAGTAACATGAAATGTCTGTAGGTAGCTAAGCAGATTTTAAATGCAACGTAAAATCATTTCTCCTGAACAACTCCTTATTCCATGGACGAATTTCTATTTAGAAACTGGTAGCCTGAAGAAAGGCTTGTTTTTAAGTGTAGTTACATGAGTGGGACTTAAAAATAATGCGCTGTTTAATGTTAACGCTAACGATAAATATAATGTAGTCAGAATTTCTCCACACAGTTTCCTTAAAAGCACTGTTCAAATGACATATGGAACATGTAAGCAACCATGTAAGCAACTAAATAACTGCCGGCCGCAGTGGCCGAGCGGTTCTAGGCTTATCCGTCCGGAACCGCGCGACTGCTACGGTTACAGGTTCAAATCCTACCTCGGGCACGGAGGTGTGTGATGTCCTTAGGTTAGTTAGGTTTAAGTAGTTCTTACTTCTAGGGGACTGATGACCTCAGATGTTAAGTCCCATAGTGCTCAGAGCCATTTGAACCATTTTTGAACTAACTAACTAAGTCGTTCACCCCACAGTGGGTGGAGAGTGCAGCTAACGCCGGAGGTGGTTCTGTGATGTTTTTGGGGTGTTCACTGATTAACGACGAAGACCTAGTCCTTCAGGTTGCCGTAAACATAAACTGAGATAACTGTTTCAACGTCTTTGGTAGTGGAGTGTTACTCTTCGCTCGACATCGTCATGATGACCATGCTGTGGACATTGCCGTTTTTCAAGTCAGTTCCCAGGGCTACACGACAACATATTCTGGGTTTTATGTGCAATCTGGCACCCGATTGTACCTCAACCACCCCGCAAAATCAGTGAGTGGCCCCAGGTAGATGTGGTGTAAGATGGCAAGAACTATGCCCCTTGCATGAAGTCATTAAAGATCACGTAACTCACGTTGAGCGAACAGTAGGGCTGAACAAAAATGACTGACAAAGCACAATGCATCTTGTAGAGGGTATAGTATGGACGTATTGGAATAATTAACGTCGGGTGATGGTTTTAAAGTAATTCACATGACATGAAAACTTCGTGGAAATGCGTCGATTTACTGGAGGCTAGTTTACCCCAAGGAAGTACTCAGAATTGACCGTGGCCGCTGGGGGAGCGGCTAAGGGAAGTGACAATAGGCAGAATAGGCAGCTTAGGGCGGCTCAAGCTCTGAGAAAGCGGTAACGGGGTGCGGCCTTCAGCTGCCTTAAGATGAGTGACACTGAGTGGGTGGTTGACTCCGACTCCATGCTGGTGTACCGGGAAACAGACGGAGAATTTGTGTGCCTGTTGATAAATGTCCGTCATCCTGTTTTCTGTGGAACATGCGAGAAAGCCGCACAAAGCTACGGTGGAGCGGTCAACAGAGGTCAAAATATGCGTGTTCATGACTGTAGCAAATTCACACTGAATTCATGGTCCGCAGAGTGTGAAGCAAATCAGGTGAAGAGCGACAGAATGAAATACGCCCGCCTCCGATGGGAATGTAGGACCAAGGAATTTGAAGTACTCTGCTGGGAGCCAGAATTCTGGAAAATTTGGTGTGCAGACAGTAACCTTGATGGGTGGCCTGGGAGGAGCTAAATAACAGAAGTTGAGAAGAAGGGAAATTTTGTGGGAATTTGTTCACTTCCCAGAGCAGGCATTTGTCGGTACTGGGAAGCGATGCATAATTAACGCGACTTGGGCTGCAGTTGGTGTAAGTGATTTTGCTGGAGGGGAAACCGAGGCGAAGAGCGGACTGTGAGAAGTCTCCGTAGAGTTCTTCCATTCCCAGCTTGCCTAGAGTGCAGACGTGGCGTTCTTTACTCAGCTTGCCTGAGAAAGAGTGAGCATCTCTGCAGTTTAGGACTTAGCAAATGGAACCATTGAGCTTGGAGATAGGAAGCTTTGGTTCAGCTATGTACTGAGCAAGATAGCTAGGAGTGAATAGACGAGCGCAGCCCGGCAGCACCACGAGGTCGGCCGACATCCGCACAATGACACCCCTCCACCACGCTGAATTCGATGATATTGCGCCCGCTCCGGCCACTGATTAATTTGCTGGATTACGTGGACAAAGTTTCCGTGAGGGATTCATGGGCCGTGTATTGTAGAATTCTTCTCGCACTTCGCATTACGCCTGGGTCAGTCGATAGCAATTACTTTTGATTTATCGCGCTTTACTCCAAGGAAACGCAATTTATTACCACTGCCTGTTAGGAGAGTCATGTAATGTGATGATTGAAGGTGGTGAGTTAAAATAAATCTGTGCTAATTGACTGCATCTGTTTCCAATCAAGTAGTTGAAATCCCAAGTCACTTTCTTAATTAATTTTATGTTCAACATTTGCATCTGGTGTTCAATAGCTGAATATAACATCAGTGTGCACCCCTTTTTAATTAAAAGGAATCAATTGTGAACCAATTAATGTCAACACTGCCACTGCAGTTCAATCAGGAGTCACAGGGCCTTATTACTTTCTTTGCGTTATCCGACATTGCGGCAGTTTTGCACTCTCTGTTGATCTGTTAGTCAGTTACCTGGGGTGAACAAACACCAAAACCAGATAATTGACGGGTGGAGTGTTACAATCGATACACCTGAAGTACGAATGGATTATCTTCCTGTGAACTTTCTTCCTGTGGAAAGAAAGCCAGCGACAATGATTTCACCGCATTCGGCAGTGAAATACATGGTGAGCAGCCCGGAAGTATACATTTTCAGTTTGAGGACTGTCCGGCCGTTGTCCGCTGCCTGGTGGTTCACGTAACGACTGGTCGCCGACTCCTGTCCGGTGGCGGCGACGCACCGCGCTGGCGTAATCGCCACCTGCGCTATCGTAATGGGGACAGCCGAGTGGAACGTGCCACGGCAGAGCAGAAAAGCGTTGACACCGGCGCGTCACGGGCGGTCGCAGCGCACCGCCGTAAGAAGACCCGCCGCCGGCGATGGTCCACTGCCCAAAATTTTTGCCCCGACCGTCACCGCTTTGTTTGTTTGCGGAGCAGCCAGCCTCTTCTTCACATTTCCCAAAGGGTACCTGGAATGCTTTTCTATACTGCGTTACGTGGCGGCGGTACAGGGCATCCGGTCCGGTGGCTTTCCTATTAAATGTAACTTAGTCATCCCTGCTCTATTCTGTTAGCAGGCTGAAAATTTCTGCTCGGTAGCCTCGGCGACAACATAACAGTGGCGTTAGCGATGCTTGAGGTTTCAAAAGGATGAATCAGGTATTTAAAAAAAAGGCGACGATTACGTTCCCTTCGCAAAAAAAATATTGTCGCCTTACAGTGCAGTGTCAAGAGAGCGTCCGTTAAAAAAAAGTATTGCTCTTGCTATTTTTCTTGGTTGTCGCCGTGATCCACAGTCGAGAGACTGATTTGGAACAGCTCTCCATAGGCCTGCAGAAGTCTCCTCGTCTCTTTTTTTTAATTTTATTTATGAATTTAGCCAGCTGTGGACCGCATACAACTTAAGACTTATAGTATTTCTTTTCTTCCGATCTCCCCAGTACTTCTTCATTTTCTCGCCAACTGCTCGTCTCTGCTCATCTGTCCACACTCTCTTGGGTCGATGTTTTGGCGCATCTTTCTCATAGTTTGCGTTTTCTATAAGTAGCCTAAAGTTATTCCTGTCACGTATTATTTCTTCTGTAACACCTATTTTGTTGGCGTCATTCTTTACTGCTTCTATACATCCTACAGTTTTTTTCAGCTTACTAACGTAATTAAAATTTTTCTTTGTAATCCGTGTTTCTTCCATTCTTTTTAATGTCCATAAAATTTTAGCCGTCTCTTCCTCACTGTATCTGTGATCTTTTCTGTATTTTTGTATGGGTCTTCATTTCTCCTTTAAATCCACCTATTTTCCTTGTTTTTCTCAGGACCTAGAATTTTTCTTAATATTTTTCTCTCTCTTTTTTTCTAGTTATCTTAATTCGCCTTTCTTAGTCAATGTTAGGCAACCGGATCCATATGTTGTTTGTGTCCTAATAACTGAATTGTAATGTTTAATCTTTGCTTGTATGGATATTGATTTCTTATTGTAGTAGTTTTGTGTTAATTTATATGCAAATTCCAACTATTTTATTCTTTCTTTATTTGTTGTGTTATCCAGTCCATTGGCTTGGATCCACTCCCCCAGGTATTTGAATCTATCAACTCTTTTAATTTTTCCATACTTTGCTTTCATAAACTTTTCTGTATTATGTTTGTGTTCTACATACTCGGTTTTTTCATAAGATATTTTTAGCCCAGTCTTTTCAGAAATCTCGTGTAACAGATCAAGCGCAACTGTTGCGTCTGTTCGGTTTTCAGTTATCAATGCCATATCATCAGCAAAGGCTAAACATTTCACTTAAAATTTATTCTTTCCTTGGCCCATGCTTATACCCTTTGTGCCTATGTTTTTCAATATGTTTTCCTATGTTTTTACTATTTTATCTAAAACCAAGTTAAAGAGAATTGGGGACAGTCCGTCTCCTTGTCGAACTCCTGTTTTGATTTTCTCGTTTCTTCGTAACTAGTCTAGCCTACATCCATTTGAACTTGCTTGTTATAGTCAAACTTTATTTTGGCTCTACAGTTTTTTCCGTCCACGTTTTTCTCAGTTACCAAATTCATGATTCGTTGATACCTGAGGACGTATTCTATCAATGAAAACTTTCCTTTTTTACCACCCTTTATCTTGTTTTATGCGTCTATATACAGTAGAGAAAAGGGGATGGAATTGAGGCCAAAGTAAAACATGCCTGAGTGATTGCGTCACTGCGATCTTTTTTTCGGGAATCTACATCCACATCTACATCCATACTCCGCAAGCTACCTGACGGTGTGTGGCGGAGGGTACCTTGAGTACCTCTATCGGTCTTCCCTTCTATTCGAGTCCCGAGCGGTCTAGGGCGCTGTAGTCATGGACTGTGCGGCTGGTCCCGGCGGAGGTTCGAGTCCTCCCTCGGGATTGGGTGTGTGTGTTTGTTCTTAGGATAATTTAGATTAAGTAGTGTGTAAGCTTAGGGACTGATGACCTTAGCAGTTAAGTCCCATAAGATTTCACACACATTTGAACGTTTTTTTTTCTATTCCAGTCTCGTATTGTTCATGGAAAGAAAGATTGTCGGTATGCCTCTGTGTGGGCTCTAAGCTCTCTGATTTTATCCTCATAGTCTCTTCGCGAGATATACGTAGGAGGGAGCAATATAGTGCTTGACTCCTTGGTGAAGGTATGTTCTCGAAACTTCTAGCAATTACTAAATCATCCTGTAAGGAAGCGCGCTGATCTCCGTTGGATCTTCTCTATCTCTTCTGTCAACACTATCTGGTACGAATCCCACACCGGTGAGCAGTGTTCATGCAGTCGGCGAACAAGTGTACTATAACCTACTTCCTTTGTTTTTGGACTGCATTTCCTTAGGATTCTTCCAATGAATCTGAGTCTGGCATCTACTTTACCGACGATTAATTTTATATGGTCATTCCATTTTAAACCAATCCTAATGCCTACTCCCAGATAATTTATCTGTGTTATGTATCTGTTTAATTTATTTGTGGTTTAGAAGGCAGAAGAGAACTGGTCCCCCACAGTTAAAATGGTCAACAAATAAAAACGCCAATAGAGCAAATTTCGTGGTTGGTAGCTTTCGTACGGTTGATAGCGAGTCGTTGGTCGAATCCAGACCGTAAGTAGTCCCCCGCCTTGACAAAAAAAGCAGAACCATGTAGGTCTGAGCTAAACATACTGTAGTCCTACCACGTGGGGATTCTGGCACCGTTTCAGATGCACATGTTAATGTAGGGATTACAAATGCAAATGGTCTCCCGCTGTCTTTTGTCGTTCTGTGTGGACACATTGGAAACTGCAATTAATTATACAACACGCGAAGGAAGCAGTGCGACTACCAGTTAACACAGCGATTGTGGCTGACAGTCGTACTCTGCCCTAGTCTCTTTAGGGTTACGTTGTCGACGGCTGACGCGGAAACACGTGGTTCAAACTACCGATTTTGTTTTGCCCGCAAAGGTGAATTTAAGATAGAAGAAAAATTATAAAGTACAGGGAAAAGGATGACACATGGATCGCCTTATAAGGCACATTATAAGCTAGCTGGTGCACTTGTTGGCAAAGGGTTTGCTTTCAGAAAGCGAGAAGTTAAAGTCGCTATCCGGACATCGCGTCTTTTGTTTCTCACAGTTCTGTGAAATCGCTTCAAGTGAATGTCCTATGGGAACTACCTGTCACATCCTTACCTACTTTAGTAAACGCTCCGCGTCTAGTGCCTCTAATGGCGGAGGAACTAAACGTTAGTCTACTGTCGTCCTTTGCTCTTCGAATTGAACTAACAAGATTGAGCAATTCCAGGGAATAGATAGCTAGAAACAATGTATAAACTGCAAAACTTCTCAGACGTTAACGCAAGAACTATGATGTGTATGAAAAATTGGTTTTACGCTTCTGCGGGAGGTTCAAATGGTTCAAATGGCTCTGAGCACTATGGGACTCAACTGCTAAGGTCATTAGTCCCCTAGAACTTAGAACTAGTTAAACCTAACTAACCTAAGGACATCACAAACATCCATGCCCGATGCAGGATTCGAACCTGCGACCGTAGCGGTCTTGCGGTTCCAGACTGCAGCGCCTTTAACCGCACGGCCACTTCGGCCGGCTTTCTGCGGGAGGCTGGTGTGCTTTAAAAAGTAAACCATCTGCTCGCTGTATGTACGGATGGGGGGCGATGAGTGTGTATTTCGCTTATCAGCTCAAGACATACCGACATAAGTGTCCTGAACCTGTTGAGTTGTTGCCAAGTGTAAATATCTTGTTTTTTCATATTTATTCCGATTTCCGATTTGGACCTTTGCTACAAATCGTCTTCAGATTCATATATAACTACTGGAGATCACATTTCGTCAGTAAGCTCTTAACAGAATGTTCATCCCTGCTTAAAACTCGTAACGGAATGGTAGCCTGGTGATGAACTGCGATAATTAGGTATGATTTTTAAGATTATTTGTAAAAAAACGTCGAAAGTGTTAATCCAAAAAAACGCAAAAAGTGACCAAAGGGGAGTAAGTCTTTTTTTATTATATTATAGGACTCACGGTGCCTTCAGTCGTAGTGGCTAATATTACAAAAAGAGGCGTTATTTGTTTCCAGTGGCTTGGATCTACTCGTTCTACCTTACAAAGTATAGTCTCGTAATTACTGCACCACCTCGATCGGTCTGTAGCTACTTGGAGTGTTCGTTAGTCACGTAAAGGTATAACCCTGTCCTCTACAGGTCCAGTGTGTTGACACCTTTCTGACGAGGGCACAACAACCTAGAGGCGACGGCGTCCTCACGGAAACAGAAAAGCCCGGTGTGCGGGTGCGGACTCGCCCTTGTAAGTCAGCCTGAGCGGCGATAAAGCACGGACACCCCGCGCGGCGCGCGCCGTATGGCCGCAAGTTATTTGTAGCGTCTGCTGCCGCTGCTGCCGCAACTGGACCGTGGATTAATCACCCGCGGCATTAAGGCGGACGGTTTTACGTCCAATATTAATAACTCGTTCGGCTTTATATAAACAGCCGCACCTAAATCACGCGAATCGCGGCGGACCTCCCCCGCTTGGTAGCAGCAGGCACACACACACACACACACACACACACACACACACACACACAGGTGCTATCACTTATGGGTGCCCTGATGTATATCTGCTCTCGCCACGCCACGCTCAGATTTGCTTGCGAGCATAGTTTCCCACGGCGTCGAGTTGCATGCACCTCTGCGGCTACCGCGCATGCATCTATCCGTACTAGAACGCCTCGTCAAGTGGTAACTAACCAATAGGTGATATTGATCCTTCCTGCCGAACATACCAGGCAAGTGAGATCACTCAGCAACCAATCGTTGGGCAAGAAACATCGAATCTTGATCAAGAACTCAATTTAATTTCACAGTATATTTGATTCGTCGTCTGGATCGAAATTTACATTTTGTTCATGATCAGTTTCGGCTATCAAGAGTCATCTTCATGTTTGTTAAAAGTGAGAGTGCAGCAGAATGCGATCTAGAGAGCAGGAACAGGATAAGAAAGACTCGGCTTTTCCAATCACCCAAGGCCGGAAGCACGCAGCTAAAGTTTGCCAGTGAAACTCACGTCAAAGAAGTTCACACACGCGAGTAGCCAACGGTACAGTCGTCACATGGCTTAGTAAGGTGGAAACCCATCAAGCTTTGATACATGCATGCCGTAAATAAGCACAAGACATTGAAATGAGCGAAAAATGTACTACTTTCACCATCAAGGGTCTAGCGGTGTCCGAAGCGATACAAGTAAGCATATTAATGTATCGGCGGAGAAGGTAGGTGGCACACTCTCATTTGTCGGAAGCAAAACCTATTCGTGTTAATTCTATTTTAAATTTGTTTGAAGCTAAATGTTTTATGAAATAACTGACGTTGCTTTTTCGAACCTCAAGTAACAGAAGAACTTATTGTAATTTAGCGCGCTAGCAGACCAGTCGTGAGTCAGGTTTTGTCTGGGGTGCATTACGTCTTAGTTTGATGGTCTTGTTATTAATTATACTTTCATTTTATGTGAGGATGAGTACGTTCATACTTGACACAGACAACACCAAATAGTGATATTTGTATAATATACAGTGGGTTTGACAAACGAAATGGACAAGGACAGTACAACGAAACAAATACTCCAAAAAACCTTAGGCCAGAGACCAATGAATCTCCCGGTATTTCACCTTTGGTGCGTGTTTGGCATAGACCTGATGGGTGTGTATGCAACAGTGTGTTTGAAAGGCCGCCTATCTATCTTATGCACATCCATGTTTGGCACGGCATTTATGCCCAGACCTTCGTCCTGAGTTCTAATAATCTTTCTAGCAGGCCTAGGAATTGTGACAGTCTCTCGTTTTATGCCATGTACCAGGAATACTTTGTTTTAACGTAACTGAGCCTCTGTTATTCGACTTTTATGGGCTCATATTTTACGAGGCATATTCGAAAAGTAAGGTCCGAGCGATGGTGAATTGGAAACCACTGTGAAAATCAAAAATGCTTTATCCGCAACAGTTAGCTATAACTTCCAGCTACTTATCTTACTTATCTACATAGGCACCGATCCGACTTTGACGTTTGTCGTAGCGTTGTACAAGCTTTCCAATGCCCTCGTTATAGAAGGCAACCGCCAGTGTTTTCTGCCAGTTCTCTATGCTGACAGGCAGCTAGTTGTCTGTGTCAAAACGTTGTCTTCGTAGCAAGCAGTTCATGCGAGCAGAGATGAAACTCAGAGGGGCCCAATTATGGGCTCTATTGTGGGTAATCAGACACTTCCACTTGAAACACTGCAGGAGCATCTTCATTGCCCCTGCCGGTCGGAGTGGCCGAGCGGTTCTAGGCGCTACAGTCTAGAGCCGCGCGACCGCTACGGTCGCAGGTTAGAATCCTGTCTCGGGCATGGATGTGTGTGATGTCCTTAGGTTAGTTAGGTTTACATAGTTCTAAGTTCTAGGGGACTGATGACCTCAGAAGTTAAGTCTCATAGTGCTCAGAGCCATTTGAACCATTTTATTGCCACTGTAGAATGCGTCTGAGAATTGTTTTGAAGAAGAAAACGCATGACAGTTATGTGATGTGGGCTGCATAACTTCAGGCGGAATTTCTCACCAGACCATCGTGGTTGGCGGGAGACACTATTTTCTAGGCATCTTTAAGTGCTTACTGTGCGCTTAGAACTGAAAAGAGCGACGTGATGCGATCGATGGGCGTACTAGAGACACTGTCCAACACATCTATGTGAAGCTTCATCGGATTTTCACAGTGGTTTCGTATCTTTCTTTCCGAATACACCTCGTATATGCACCTGAAGATGGGACACATGTCCCAAAACCAGGTTGTGCCTTCCTTTTACGATGCGAAAAATTTTAAAACTGTAGTGGGCCATATTATTGACGATTGTTTATTTTCACTGTAATCAATCATAGCTCTCATACTTGTTCCAAGCAGCAGCTCCTTGTATGACGTATCTGTCAGAGCAGTTCTACAGTGGCGCCAGTACAGCTGTCAGAGCAGTTCTACAGTGGCGCCAGTACAGCTTGCAAGGATGTAGTTCACAGGGGTTTGCGTGTGTGAGGACGGACGGAATGGCGGAGTGATTCTGGTACGATTGCTAGTACAACACACCGTTTGGCGGGGTACAATTGCAGCAGTGAATGTAGCACCTGGAAGCGTGCCGAATCGTGCGGTACCGGCGGAGGGAGACGGAAGCGGCTTTGGGCGGCGGCCGATCCGATTTGCACGGTCACGTGCTCGCCGCTACTCCGCCGTATGACTGGCGGCCATTGTGGCCAGCGGTCGGCGCTGATGAGTCGGCTCTAATGGTGCGTCCCTATCAAAGGGCGAGCAGATAGGCAGCCGCGGCCGCCCAAATAAAAGGAGCGCCCGCCATTGTGGCCAGAGTTGCAGAGTAACAGCTTCGCTATTAACCGCTGGGCTTATTTGGCCGCCGCTAGGTTTGTACAAATTATGCACGGTGCGCGCGCTCGCGCATGCGCGTAATAACGAGCCAGCCGGAAAATGTGCGTCCGCTTAATTCCAGTCATTTCCCTGTCAAGCCGCGTTCTGTCCGCTACTGGCGTCTGTCTGTCTGTCTCTCTCTCTCTCTCTCTCTCACACACACACATACACAGATTCTTCACAGTGTAAATACATGCCACTGTACGCCTTTTGTGAAACGTTTTCACAGTCGTATTGTGGATCGCAGCTGATGGTGCGTTCCACAGCTACGGGCATTAGAGGGAAGCTGACGCGTCTAACCCACAGGTGAACTCGAGTGTCGCGCGAAGGATTTAGACCTTCAATGCTCCTCACGTGCATACACTGCCGAGTCACACTGTTTCTTCTCCTGTCACTTCGCCTAATCACAGCACATCAGCTGGTCGAGCTAGTCGAGTATAATGACTTTTGTGAAGACTAGGAATCTACTCTGTAGGAATCAGCATAGGTTCCGAAAAAGACGATCGTGTGAAACCCAGCTCGCGCTATTCGTCCACGAGACTCAGAAGGCCATAGGCACTGGTTCCCAGGTGGATGCCGTGTTTCTTGACTTCCGCAAGGCGTTCTACACAGTTCCCCACAGTCGCTTAATGAACAAAGTAAGAGCATATGGACTATCAGACCAGCTGTGTGACTGAAGAGTTGCTAGATAACAGAACGCAGCATGTCATTCTCAATGGAGAGAAGTCTTCCGAAGTAAGAGTGATTTCAGGTGTGCCGCAGGGGACTGTCGTAGGACCGTTGCTATTCACAATATACATAAATGACCGCGTGGATAACATCGGGAGTTCAGTGAGAATTTTTGCGGATGATGCTGTAGTATATCCAGAGTCTGTAACAATGGAAAATTGCACTGAAATTCAGGAGGATGGAGGATCTGCAACGAATTGACGCAAGTAGACAAGTGTAATGTGCTGCGAATACATAGAAAGAAAGATCCTTTATCATTTAGCTACAGTATAGCAGGTCAGCAACTGGAAGCAGTTAATTCCATAAATTATCTGGGAGTAGGCATTAAGAGTGATTTAAAATGGAACGATAGTATAAAGCTGATCGTCGGTAAAGCAGATGCCAACCTGAGATTCATTGGAAGAATCCTAAGGAAATGCAGTCCGAAAACAAAGGTAGTAGGTTACAGTACACTTGTTTCCTCATTACTTGAATATTGCTCACCAGTGTGGGATCCGTACCAGATAGGGTTGATAGAAGAGATAGAGAAGACCCGGCGGAGAGCAGCGCGCTTCGTTACAGGATCATTTAGTAATCGTGAAATCGTTACGGAGATGATAGATAAACTCCAGTGGAAGACTCTGCATGAGAGACGCTCAGTAGATCGATTCGGGCTTTTGTTGAAGTTTCGTGAACACTCCTTAACCGAGGAGTCAAGCAGTATATTGCTCCCTCCTACATATATCTCGCGAAGAGGCCATGAGGATAAAATCAGAGAGATTAGAGCCCACGCAGAAGCATACCGACAATCTTTCTTTCCACGAACAATACGAGACTGGAATAGAAGGGAGAACCGATAGCGGTACTCAAAGTACCCTCCGCCACACACCGTCAGGTGGCTTGCGGAGTATGGATGTAGATGTTGATGCAGATGTGTTGGGAGTGGTAGGCACTGTAAGGTAGAGGAAATGGTTTATAAACGTGTTACATGTAGCTTCTATTGACTTTGAGAAAGCTTTTGACAGTGTGAACAGAAAGAAACTATGGGACGTAACGACTAAAGCTGGATATTGTAGACATGTTACTGAACTATAGAAAGCTTATACGAGACACAAAAATAATACTAAGAGTCGGTGATAATAAAACATAAGAAATCGCTACCAACCACTGCAACCTTATTCAATGTATATAAAATGTTTAATGTCTATAAGTGAAGATGTCTGTTGGTGAGTGAAGACAGTGAACTGGACAACGTAACATCAGTATTGATGTCGTTTGCAGACTAATAATTATAGCTGTTGCAAGTCCTATGTTTTTAGGTTGGTTAGTACATTCAAGTACTTGTGGCAAGCACAAGCCATTAATGCTTCTTTTGCCCTGGCCAGCATGTGAGGTTTGAAGTATGGATGAATAGACGCAAAACAGTTAGTCTATACTGAGAAGTGCAATTCACTTAATGGCGCAGTTAGAGCCGTGCAGAAAACGTCAGGTCGTGAAGTTTGTGACGTTGTTGTGGGAACACTGTTCGACGCAGAAAAAAAAGCACTGAAGTGTGTACATATTAGATACCACATACGAAAGTATCTGCAACCTGTATAAATAATTTCATTAAGAACTGGAGAAAGAATTTCAATCCGCGTATACAGGTTAATGTCGTTATGTAAGCAGATGATGCTACAATTTTGGAAGAAAGTGGAGATGAGCTACAAAAAGCAGCGTGTAAACTACATCAGTTAGGGAAAATAGAATGAAACCTTCTCTTATCAACAGTCGAAAGTAAACTCATATCCCATCATGGGGAATACCCCATCCACTCAAATACAGGGTGATTCAAAAAGAATACCACAACTTTAGGAATTTAAAACTCTGCAACGACAAAAGGCAGAGCTAAGCACTATCTGTCGGCGAATTAAGGGAGCTATAAAGTTTCATTTAGTTGTACATTTGTTCGCTTGAGGCGCTGTTGACTAGGCGTCAGCGTCAGTTGATGCTAAGATGGCGACCGCTCAACAGAAAGCTTTTTGTGTTATTGAGTACGGCAGAAGTGAATCGACGGCAGTTGTTCAGCGTGCATTTCGAACGAAGTATGGTGTTAAACCTCCTGATAGGTGGTGTATTAAACGTTGTTATAAACAGTTTACAGAGAATGGGTGTTTGTGCAAAGGGAAAAGTTCTGGACGGCCGAGAACGACTGATGAAAATGTAGCACGCATCCAGCAAGCATTTGTTCGCAGCCCAGGAAAATCGACTCGCAGAGCTAGCAGAGAGCTGCAAATTCCACAATCAACTGTATGGAGAGTCCTACGAAAAAAGTTAGTTATGAAACCTGAACGTCAACTACCCGAGGCGATGGATCGGCCGCCAGGCAGCCCGTGACAGAGCACTTCATCACTGGCCTCCAAGAAGCCCTGATCTTACCCCCTGCGATTTTTTCTTATGGGGGTATGTTAAGGATATGGTGTTTCGCCCACCTCTCCCAGCCACCATTGATGATATGAAACGAGAAATAACAGCAGCTATCCAAACTGTTACGCCCGATATCCTACAGAGAGTGTGGAACGAGTTGGAGTATCGGGTTGATATTGCTCGTGTGTCTGGAGGGGGCCATATTGAACATCTCTGAACTTGTTTTTGAGTGAAAAAAAACCTTTTTAAATACTCTTTGTAATGATGTATAACAGAAGGTTATATTATGTTTCTTTCATTAAATACACATTTTTAAAGTTGTGATATTCTTTTTGAATCACCCTGTATAATGATATATAATACGTCACTTGGGCAGGTCTCTAGCTTTATTTTTTTTATGATGCAACGTAAGCTATGATATGGACAAGGAGACACTAAATGAGGCTGACAAATATCAGTCAATACGGAGAATGATAAACCAAACATGTCTGAACATAATAAGGCAGGAAACAAATTTAAAATTTTATGGATAAAATTTTGATGGATAAAAAAAACCGTTAAAAGTAAACGACAAGCAACAGAAATGAGATTACTTAAGAAAGTGAAAGATTTTACCAGGCAAGACCGTACAAAAATGAAGATATTATGAGTGAATGAGATATTTACAATATTAATGAAAAACTTGAATAAAATAAAAGATGAGGACGAACCCATAGAGAATCCCACGTCAGGCAGTGCTGTATCATCCAAGAAGGGGCGTAGAAAGACCAAGAACGAGGTGACAGTGAAAAGTAAAGACGGCAGGCCCAAGTGCCCAAACCATCGAGTGCAGTTGTAGAAGAAGCTCATGCGCCGCCGCCGCCGTAGAATATTGCTCATTTGTGTGGAACCAAAATGGACTGACTGGGGATATTGTATGTATAGAAAGATGAGCTGTACGAGTGGTCACAAATTTGTTTGACCCTTGTGAGATCGTCACGGACATACCGAAAAACGTCAACTAGGATACAGTGAAGGCAGATGCCAACTAGCCCACTAACGCCTGCTAAAAAAAGCTTCAGAAACCAGTGAGTAATCTAGCAATATATTACAAGTGTCTACAATCGTTCCCTTAGAATTTGGGAGGGGGTAGGACAATATTAGACTAATTACGGGGGGGAAGACTATTCTTTCCGCTCTACATATGTGAATGGAGTGGAAAGAATCCCTAACAGCTAATGTAGTCAGAAATACCCCCTGACATGGATTTCACATGGTTTTACAAGGTACGGATGTAGATGTTACGTGTGTGTGGTCGCTACGCAGCTAGCTTCTCTAGATGAGTTAGGTGAAGATTACCTTCTTGTTTGCTTCAAGAGTGATTGTAGGAAGAGCACAGCTTGAAATTAGCTCAGAGCCTTTCAGAACCTTGCATGGATATTTTAGGTAGCTCACAAGTACAAAAGTGCAATACGTTGTTATTAGTATCGTTAGGAGAGGACAACAGTTGGAAATCTTCTCCGGAACATCGCAACGATTGGAGTCAGAGGAAGTCGAGACAATGCAGAGGATTAGGCTTACTGGTGCTCTTCTTTCCTTAAAATAACCGAGCGAGGTGACACTATGGTAAGACAATAGGCTCGTGTGTGTGAGAGTGGCGAGACAAATCCATGTCCGGCCGAGCAGGCTTCGGTTTTCTGTGATTTACCAAAATCACCTGACGAACCTGTCGGGATGGGTCCTTTGAAATGAATCCAAGTCTGTACTACGTCTCAAGTTACCATGAAGTGAGCGGGACGTCAAACCCTAATCTTACTTCGTTCCCCCTCGCCAGTGGAATAGGAGGAAGCAAAACTGTACCTGATACACTGTGTATCGTTATCACTCACTATATGGTGGTTACCGACTTGTGTTCATCGCCCTACCACCTTACTGACTTCTGCCGTTTATAATCTTGCTTCATAAGTCACAATAATTTTTAACACCCTGTGTGGAATCTTCACCTCTTTGCGTTTCTTGAGGTTTTCCCGTCGAAGAAAATATTGTATCATCTTCCGGGTGTACCCTCCCCTCTTCGTTAAAGCTGACACAGATCTACGTTTTCTCAATAGACTATCCTCCGTGAAAACGTGAATAAACTGCAGTGTCGATTCAATGGATTGAATTTGAGCAAAGAATATGGACTGAAGAAAGTAACGGGGAGTAGAAGAAATGGGACTAGCGATTAACACAACATCAAAATTGGGCGTTACGAAGAAGACGAGGTGAAGGAATTCTGGTATATTATAAGCGAAATTGCACATGGCGAACGAAGCAATGAGGATTTAGAAATCTGACTAGCAAAGGTAAAGATGTCATGCCTGGTCAAAAGCGCTGGGATCAAAGATGGGCCCTACAGGAAGAAATTTCTTAGAACCTATATTCGGAGCATAGTATCGTACGGAAGGAATCACGAACTGTGAGGAAAGCGAAACAGAATAGAATCTAAGAGTTTGAGATGCGCTGCTATAGAATGATTTTCTGGATAATGTCGAGTGATAATAAATGAAGAAGTACTCCACGAAATGGCGAGGGGAGCGACATGTGGAAAACACTCATAAGAAGAAGAGAAATGATGATAAGACAATTGTTAAGATACACTGGAGAAACTAGAGGGAGAAGTACAGGGTGAAACGGCCGCGCGGGATTAGCCGAGCGGTCTAGGGGGGGGGGGGGGGGGGGCTGCAGTCATGGACTGTGCGGCTGGTCCCGGCGGAGGTTCGAGTCCTCCCTCGGGCGTGGGTGTGTTTGTCCTTACGATAATTTAGGTTAATTAGTGTGTAAGCTTAGGAACTGATGACCTTAGCAATTAAGTCTCATAAGATTTCACACACATTTGAACATTTTGAACAGGGTCAACTGTAGGGGAAGGCAGAGATTGGAGTACATGCAATTGAGGGCATTGGCTGTAAGTGCTCCTCTAGAGAAGAAGAAGTTTGCACATGAAAGAAATCGTGGCGAGCCGCATCAAACCAGTCACAAATTAAGAAGAGGAGACTCTTGCCGCACTACATTGCTGACTTAAGATGTACCCGAAGATTTCAGAAGGAACTAGCCGTAGAGTTGAGAAAGGGCTCCACTTTCGTCCAAGGCTGTTGGCTGTGGAGCTTCGATCTACGCGGTCGAAACTGGAAATAATATTTCAGCATAATCGTAATCGCATTATGGCGGGTGAGCCCTGTCGAGTGCTTTAAGCAAGAGCACACAGCCAGCCGGATCCGGGCAGCGAGCCGTGGCCGGCGCTCATAACTCACTGAGAACCTACCCTCTGCTCTGCTCTCACCGGCCGGCCAGGCACTGACTGCTCTGCTGTCCGCCCCCGCTCGCCTTTCCTGCCTCCCAACGCACAGTGAGCGGCGTGCAACTGTTACAGGGTCAGCACGCACGTGTGGTGGTTGAGCAGCTTTCTTGGTACTGTAGCGGGTGAAGGACTACTGATAAAAAAAAAATGTTGTGACAGCTAACCTAATTGCTTTCCGGAGATGCTGCAAGCAGCAGTGGTCTCTTCCCCGATAGGTGTTCGGACTTACTTCAGCGTCAGGGAATAAAATTTGCTGCAGACATTGAACATCTACAACACTGAAGAGCCAAGGAAACTGCTTCAGCTGCCTGATATCGTGTAGGGCACCCGTGAACACGCAGAAGTGCCGCAACACGAAGTGGCATGGAATCGACCAGTGTCTGGAGTAGTGCTGGAGGGAACTGACACCATGAATCCGTAAGAGTACACGGGTGTGGAGATCTCTTCCAAACAGCACCTTGCAAGGCATCCCAGATATGCTCAATAATGTTTCTGCCTTGGCAGTTTGGTGCCCAGCGGAAGTGTTTAAACTCAGAAGACTGTTCCTGGAGCCACTCTGTAGCAATTATGGAGGTGTGAGGTGTCGCATTGTCCTTCTGGAATGCACAATGGACATGAATGGATGCAGGTGATCAGACGGGATGCTTACGTACGTGTCACCTGCCAGACTCGTATCCAGACGTATGAAGGACCCCATATCACACCAACTGCACACGTTCCACAGCATTACAGAGCTTGAACACTCCCCTGATAACATGCAGGGTTCATGGATTCATGAGATTGTCTCCATACCCGTACACGTCCATCCACTTGATACAACAATTAGAAACGAGACTCGTCCGACCAGGCAGCATATTTCCAGTCATCAACAGTCCAATGTCGGTTTCGACGGGCGCCGGCTAGGCGTAAAGCTTTTTGTCGCGCAGTCATCAAGGGTACACGAGTATATAAGCCCATATCGATGATGTTTCGTTGAATAGTTCGCACGCTGACACTTGTTGATGGTCCAGCGTTGAAATCTGCAACAATTTGCGGAAAGGTTGCACTTCTGTCATGCTGAACGATTCTTTCGGCCGCAGCGGTGTCGCAGATTTGATGTCTTACCGCATTCCTGATATTCACTATACACTCGTGAAATGGTCGTTCAGGAAGATCGCCAGTTCGTCGCTATTTCGGAGACCCTGTGTCCAATCGCTCGTGCCCCTACTATAACACCACGTTGAAACTCACTTATATCTTGATAACCTGCCATTGTAGCCGCAGTAGCCGATCTAACAACTGCGCCAGACACTTGTTGTCTCATATAGGCGTTGCCGACCGAAGCGCCGCATTCTGCCTGTTTACACATCTCGGTATTTGAATACGCGTGCCTATACCAGTTTCTTTGGCTCTTTAAGTGTATTTCGTTGCATCGACCTTTCACTCATTCCCGTTCCAATATGTCATTCCCTGTAGGATATAGCAAACTATAACTTCTAGCCTTATACTTGTAAATATCTCTACTACTCAAAAGCTTAAATGCATTGTGCTCATACTTCAGTAGTACCATCTGACCCACAGTTTAAGGATACCAAAGGAGTTTCTCCCATTTTCGTTAAGGCTTAATATGCAGAAAGCGTACTAAAGTAATTGAAAAAATTGGCTACAATTAATTCAGGCTTCGTCTGTGTATTTATTTAAATAAACTTTCTTCGTACTGACCGTTAAACATATTTTCTTCTCTAGGGAAGGAAAGGAAAATTGGAGGAACATATGTACACCGACCAATGTGCCGGAGATCAACGATAGAGAAGTATACAGGAAAAGATTAGTAGAGCCGATAGGAAAAAAAGACACTGAAGATCTCTGAAGAAGAGCGGGAGAGAAGAAGAGAAAGAATGAAGAGATTCTGGGAGAAGAAGAGGAAAATGCAGTCCACGAAGGGGCTACCCGTGGTCCTACAGAGGCCGTAACGCAGGAAGATGGAGAAGATAAGTCACACCTACCGATTTCCGTCGCATTTGGATATTTCCTTTGTGGTGCGCTCTTTTTTTTCTATTTTGTCGTAGAATTAATATATAGCTGCGTACAGAAAAACAGGGCAAGAAGGCAAGAACGGAGAGCTAGATGCGGCTTGGGGCTGCTCTAAGCTTTTAATGACCTACTTGAAATTTTGTTACACATAAGCTGTATATTAAATCACGTCACTAATCAAACTACTAACTCAAAGAGCTAACTATTGAGAAGAAGTATAGAGTTCCTGGCAACATTTTTATGTAGTTAGTGTGGTAGAGAGGGCCACGTGTCTATTGTAAAAGACTTCGTCATGTTTGTAGTTGTTCTATCTATGGCTTCCTTATGATCGTGCACCTAATGTCTTTCGTTTGTTAAAAGAATCAGCGCATTTGCTTCCTATTCTATCATTGCTCCCTTCACGATAGTTCTGGAATTGTTGTTCTGTTTGGGAAAGAGTGGCATACAGTTCCCATTTCACGGTCCAGAAAGCATAAAATGTTTCTTGGGAAGTATGATTTCGTCATCCCAGAATGCATGTAACGTGATGTGCTGCTGCCATGAAATGTATATCATCAAAAGGCGGCAAGCAAATCAGACGTCTGTAACACCGCTCCACATCCATCCTTGGGGTACAGCCGGGTAGTTGAACCATAGTTTGTAATAAGGTTTTGTGTAAGTAGGAACTGAGGAAGCCGACAGTCCTAGTGACGGTATATCCGCTACGTAACGAACGACACACACGTCGCGACACATGTTCAGTGATTTTCCATACTTCACATCGCGCACGAAGACATTTCCCGTTTCGGGTAAGGGACTCTGAGCTCGTTTCGCGAGCAGATAAGCGACATCCAAAGCAGATACGGCGCAGCAAGTCCGTCCCAATTGACATTTGCTAAGGCCACCAAAGGGCCCAGAATTTCCGCGGCAGCCCTTTGAAGCTGGCCGCCGGATTACGCACGGTAATTCCATGCGGCGAGGCCCCGTTATTTATGCCCGACCGGAGACGTACGCTTCTCTACGAAAAGCGATAAGCATCGTACGTTAAGAACTGCTATTGTAGTCCGCTATTCAAATGTCACTGTCCCGCGCTGACTAACAGGCGCCGTCCCCGTCTAAATATGGACAGCAGAATTAGCCCGCCGGCTGCCGCGGGCTCTTCCTTATCTGCATGACGGCTGTGGGGGGCAGGCGCGACGGGTGACGTATTTACGGTCGCGAAATTATCTGCCGCCCTGGAGTCGGGTCACTGCACTGCGCGCCGTTTCCTGTTCGGAGCTGCTCCTGTGGGACCGCCCGTGACGCAACTGCTGATCTGCCACAACGTCGGTGAGTAGGTGTCGCGTCTTAACTGTAGATGCGTACGGCCTCTGCAAGTGGCTCCCGTAGCCAAAGTGCAAAGAAGGGATAAGGAAAAGCGGCATTCACCTTCTGACTACCAATTTTATATCGAAACATTAATGCACTCGTAATTAACGTCGTAGAATTAACAACATGAAAGGAATATTTCCCGCTGTTTCGTTTTCCAAAGGGGAGATTGGTAGGACATACATTCATAAGTACCTCCTGGGGTTTGTAATATTTCTGGCTTATTCAGCCATCATATTAGGCTCAAGGAAGCTATTCCCAGGGCAGTGGAGATTCAAGAAGCATAGAGATGACGCAATGTAGGATGAGGTACCGGTGACAGATGTTAGATTCGGTACCATTCCCGTGAGAAAGACCGCCTGCATGATGCCGCTGCTCTGTGATTGGCTGCTGTGTTCGGCGTTGGGGCGCCAAAACGTTAAACTTTTGTTGCTATTATTAATTAAACCTGTCATCTAAATAACTTCATTTTTTAAATAAACATCTCTCAACAGCCAGCTATCAATCAGTCATTTCGAAATTATTAAAATCAAAGTATTACTAAAACAAAAGACTGACGATATTACTGCCGATGCACTTCGGTGGCGTTCGGGTCACGCCTTGCTGGCTTGGCGCGCGAAGTGTCTCGGGCAGCCCGGCTCTCCCGTTCTGACTGTTCCAGTAGACAGATATGTTGTCTGTTATAGCGGTATTTGTTTCATGCAATTTTATTTACTACAGTTCCGACCGTCGCTAGGTACAGACATATTGTCTGTAATAGTAGTATTTGATTCATGTAATTTTATTCTCCAGTTCTGACGGTTCCAGTAGACAGACATGTTGTCTGTGGCTGGATGTATTTCATGTTATTTTAGCCAGATATAATGACTGTGGAAAGATATGTTCAATACGTTGTGATCAAGAACAGTTTCTCGTCTCTATATCAATAAAAACGCGAGTGGCATCCCAAATGAGTTACAGTTTATTCGTAGCAGCAGTTCCTTGCGAAGTTAATTTCAGCCTCAAGAAAAAGGCTTTCTCTGCGCTGGGGACATTATCATCATGAAGACAGCAGGTCAGTGAAGTGTACAAGATCTTATGTATTCCACACAGGGCAGTGGAAACAACTAGGCACCTCACGTGTACTGAATGCACAGTACAAATGTGCTCAGTGACACGTCATCTGCAGTAATGCAGAGGAGGTAAAGAAGGATGGAAGTATTAACACTATCTCACTTTTATTCCTTTTTCTTGCCGTAGGTTCAGAAGAAGATTGGGCAAAAACTACAAGATATACTCAAAACATACACACATCAGCGGACGGAGCGTCTCTCCAAGTTTGTAACTCGGACTACAGGTGCTCAGTATGCAATATGGGCTTCGTTTGTGATGTGGCAAGCATCAATTCCTATGTGCAAGTCGTTGACGTGATGTGTGCATGAAGACGCGGAGGTAGCCACTTTGCATATCTGGTGATTGGGTTGTCTATTTGCAAAAAATGGCTCTGAGCACTATGGGACTCAACATCTTAGGCCAGAAGTCCCCTAGAACTTAGAACTACTTAAACCTAACTAACCTAAGGACATCACACACACACATGCCCGTGGCAGGATTCGAACCTGCATCCGTAGCAGTCCCGCGGTTCCGGACTGCAGCGCCAGAACCGCACGGCCACCGCGGCCTGCCGTGTCTATTTGCAGATGCGTACTAATTCGATGTAAGAAGGAAATCTGAGGGCAGCATAACCTACAGGTGCAGTCCGTAGTTATAATAAATGTGATAACTCTTGATATGCTTCCTTTTACCAGGGTGTTTCCGTAAGAGCGAGCAAAAATTTAACAGGACATAGAAGATGCTCTACTTAACAACTGGAGGTAGGGAACCTTGGGTCGGAGAAGCCAGCTTATGGAGGTAATAGGAATAAAATCACACTACTGCGTAATTTTTTATTTACGTTAGTTACACTTAACTGCAAATACCATCACTGACACAATGAACGTACCATTTCTACTGTACCTCAGGAATGTGCTGAAACTGACGGCCATCAACCTCAATGCAAGCATAACATCAGCGAACAAGATTATGACGCACGTTGACAAATATCCCTGGTGTGTTTCGAATCACATCGCAGACAGCTACAATTATCACAAAATGGTGGGGGCTCCGCTGATGACTTTTTTAGTAATATCGTGATATTCCATGGGCCCTATTAGTGCTCTGGAAGGCCGCATTACTGCAAAGGATTTTGGTTGATCAGGTCTATCGTATAATACCACGTTTGTTGCTCAGTGGAAATGTTGTGTTCCAAGAAAACGTCGCCAATGTTTGCACAGATCACGTAGTCCGCAATTGATTTTGTTTGCACGCGGAGGAACTGTTGCATCTCCCCTGACAACCAGGGTCACTAGCTCTCGGTATTATTGAGCCTTTGCCGTCTCCTTTGAAAATAGGGGTTGTGATCGCTATCCACCTCCGTCATCATCAAACTTGGCACTGCTTTTCAGGAAGGGGTATAATATTCCCCTGGAAACCGTACAGGACCTGTATCTATCCATTCTGAGGCAGCTGGAAGCTGTTATGAATGCTAACGTGTTCCCCATATAGTATTCGGCAAGATAATTTGATGTGATTAGGTGTTTTCATATTTTTGTCCATCCGCTGTACGTAAATAGTGTGTTGACTCACCGGCTTACCGGTGTCGTTAGGAGTCCGGTTACCATGGCAACGGTTGTCGCCGCCGCGTGGCGCTATTCACCGTGACCAGCGACGAGCCGCGGCCGCTGGTTTTTGCCGACTCGGGTGGGCGTCGGACTCTCTTTCGGGACTTGGCGGCGGCGCTCGTAAAGCAGGCCACCGGCGAGGCGCTCGCATCAGCATTACATGAGCGCCCGTAATGGAAACATAATTAGTAGGCCTACTGGCCACCAGGGCCGCTACTGCTGCACTCCTAGCAAGAGTGTCGCTACTGCCGAGGCGAGCGAAGCGTAATCTTCCAGTGGGCGGTAAAAGGTAACAATTTCTGAGGAAGAGGACGTGAGAAGGTGTGCCGCATGTGGGTTGCACAGCTCGTCGGTGATTTTCACTGACGGAGTCTTCCCGATCAACAGCTCCGTCGGCACTTTCTACTCGTAGGTGGCCATTCGCAGTACCACACCAGAGTGTAACTCTTCTTAGGCTGAAATCTTGTAAATATTTCTTCAGATCGTTATCGCAAATTTAGCCGACTAAAGAGGACCAAATATTTAACATCCTGTTGTCATGGAAAAGAGAATTGTTTGTATACGCTGAGCCACGTAGGTAAAACGTGATGAGAGGCTGTGAAAATGGCCTGTAATTGATGGCTTAGGGGATGGCTACTATTGAAAATAGTAGTACACTCTCCTTAGAACGCATTTCTCAAAACGTTTTGATGCAGCGTCGTTTGGAGAAAACAATAATGAAGAAATACGTTCCGAAAATGCACTGTACCTTGAAGTAAAATGTCATGAAGAAATAAATGCGGTAAAAGCCTATACTTTAAGGTAGTGTAGAAATGACGGAAACCATATATAAGTAACTACAAATACATGGGGAAGCACAGTTTACTTGTATACCACTCGTGACAGTCACTGCAGCCAAAGAAATTCTGCTTCATCAATTGCTTCTGTGCCACTCCAGTAGGGAATAAAAAGTTCTTTCATATCTGATGCCCTTGGAAACAATTACAGAGCATCCACATCGAAGTATTTGAGCATAACACTCTGTGTCTTACAATATATAGTTCTATCTAAATGAATTAAAAGCTTACATAATGTGTCTGATTCCAAACTGTTTTGTACAATAGATTAATGTGTAATGATATGTAGCTCTGAACTGCCAAAGAAATGTATGCGTTTTCCATACGTTATCGAACTATGAACAACTGTAAATCAAGGAAAGATAACTCAATATCCACTGCAACGTAATTTATGAAAAAAAATAGATGTGCTCTTCTGGACTACACAATGAAACCATTGAAAATGGGGTTTAGATAACACCTGCAACAGATTACGTTGAAGAATACGGAAAAAAGCCTCTGCAGTGAGACGAATACCACAGCAAGAAAGGGAGAGAACAGAGGCTTGACTATACAAGACGTGTAATGAGTCAGAAACTGTGCACAAGGCTACGTAAAGGTTGATGATAACGATTCTTTTTAAAATTTTAGCTCGGTATTCTACGTGGCTTCTTTCCTGATATTCTCATACAAGTTGTTGTTGTTGTTGTTGTGGTCTTCAATCCTGAGACTGGTTTGATGCAGCTCTCCATGCTACGCTATCCTGTGCAAGCTTCATCATCTCCCAGTACCTACTGCAGCCTACATCCTTCTGAATCTGCTTAGTGTACTCATCCCTTGGTCTCCCTTTACGATTTTTACCCTCCACGCTGCCCTCCAGTACTAAATTGGGTGATTCCTTGATGCCTCAGAACATGTCCTACCAACCGATCCCTTCTTCTAGTCAAGTTGTGCCACAAACTCCTCTTCTCCGCAGTTCTATTCAATACCTCCTCATTAGTTATGTGATCTACCCATCTAATCTTCAGCATTCTTCTATAGCACCACATTTCGAAAGCTTCTATTCTCTTCTTGTCTAAACTATTTATCGTCCAGGTTTCACTTCCATACAAATACTTTCAGAAACGACTTCCTGACACTTAAATCAATACTCGATGTTAACAAATTTCTCTTCTTCAGAAACGCTTTCCTTGCCATTGCCAGTCTACATTTTATATCCTCTCTACTTCGACCATCATGTTATTTTGCTCCCCAAATAGCAAAACTCCTTTACTACTGTAAGCGTCTCATTTCCTAATCTAATTTCCTCAGCATCACCCGACTTAATTCGACTACATTCCATGATCCTTGTTTTGCTTTTGTTGATGTTCATTTTATATCCTCCTTTCAAGACACTGCCCATTCCGTTCAACTGCTCTTCCAGGTCCTTTGCTGTCTCTGACAGAATTACAATGTCATCGGCGAACCGCAAAAGTTTTTATTTCTTCTCCATGGATTTTATTACCTACTCCGAACTTTTCTTTTGTTTCCTTTACTGCTTGCTCAAGTAACCCAAATAAAAGGCAAATTAGAGCAATATTTTATTTATTTTTTATTTTTGTCAGTCACTTCTATCTTTTTCCACGATCCGTTTTGAGCGTGTGTCCTTTCACCTTGAGGTGGTTTACACAAGTGTTTCTCTTCCTGGATGCAGCCATTTGTCTGTCTTAAGCTTCACTTCGGAGTTATTCCAGCAAAAAAGACACAGCAGGACGCTATATATAGGGTTCAAAATAATCGCGGTCCAGAAAATATTTAATTCACCTTAAAATAGGCATAATTTGAACTTAGGGTGGATGATATAAATTGTTTTGCCGATCATAAGGTGCATTAAATATTTTCCGGGCCAGTTACATCCCCCCCCCCCTCCTGTAGAAACATACCTGTGTAACTTATCTGTGGTAGTGATACAAATATATTTATACAACGACCCGCAGCTTGACTTTTCTAAAGTATCTTCAAAATGTAGGTTAAGACAGAAAATTGGCAAGGTCCAAGAGACGGGCACAACCCCTTAAAACGCGTCATGAATGAAAACAAAAATAAAGGCGGCACATACAGTTGTTTTTATTTGTCTTTTATATCACAGACAGTCACAGTTTCCTAATCACAGTCCAGCATACAAGATTTCCAACACCAGCGATATTGTTGTGAGCAGTATGTTAGAAGCCGAACAAAATAAGGTGAAGGAGGGAATGGAAAGACAGTAGCGAGAGCAGCAGATCTCCTGCTAAGGGGCAGAAGGTCCCGGAGCTCAATGAAACCTATCGATTTGGCCCAAAACGAAGAAGGTCTGCTATTAAGGCGGGTGGGAGCCGGCGAGCCGTCGACAGCGGCCGCTGTTGGTGTTACCCGCGAGGGGCGGCCGGTGTTAACAATGACACAATGAACACCTGCTATCGGCCAGATCGCAGTCTGCTCGTGAATCATATAATAAAGAGCAATCACGCGGGAAGAAAGGCAACCAGCGTTTTATCGGCCATCTGGGAGGCGAGCGTTGCAGCCATTCTTTTGTTTATTGTGGACAGCAGCCAGGAACAATGGCTATGTGAGTAATCACTCGTGTCCTTGGCTAATAAAACAAGTGCCGTGTGAGAAAAGCCCGCGGTAACGGTTCGGTAACGCTCGCAAGCTTCGCTATTTAAGAGTCACGGTGATACGGCTGACTCACATCGTCCGATCGACCAGGAACTTAACATTTTTAAATGCAATAATATTACAGTCGGTTAGAACCTGACAAATTACCCAGTTTCACTTATCTATCTCAGGAACGTTTTTTGACGTATCTACCTATATTAAGCCCATTAGCGGTAAGGAAATGTTTTAGACTTTTGAAGTTAACACTTGGAATCTAGAAATGCTTAAGGCTCACTGAAAAATTGAGGCAGTATTCACATGATGTCCGATTGTCAACTATTTTACGTTATGTACTTTCATTTCTTCCTATTACAAACGAATTGAACGAACAAGTTTAAGAAACTAAGTCGCCATAGCCCTTTCTTCAGTATTCATTTTGACCTCGCGTTCCTGCCTCTATCCTGTTGTTAAATTTCTTCATTGTGTTCTAGATTTATTTTGGCTTCGACTTAGCCCTAGTTCGCTGTCTGCTTTCTATTTTGTTTTCTGTTCACAGTTCCTTGCTTGTGTGTGACAGTATTCTACAGATACTTGCGAATTTTTCTAAAGAAATTAGACTAACCTTATAAGTTTGCCAGATTTGTACAAACCTTTTCGTTGGTCTTCTAGAAATGGTTCTCGGGATATGCTAGCAAAAAAGTCTTGCTTCCTGATTTCATCTGCAGTTTTTAAATATGTTCGTATATTTAATTTTACGTCTTATTGTATTTATGATATAATTTTTGGTATTTGCCCGTGCTTTCTTTTCGCGACACTGGCTTGAATCACATGCCTGTTTTATTTCAAAGATGTATTCAAATTGACTTTGTAACACTAGTCCGGTTTGTAAATTTAGATCGCGTGTAATAAATTTGTAAAACATGTGCAAAAAATTTTTCTTTGCGTAATGACTTACTGTTTCGCCAAGAAATCACCGTCAAGTGAGGTGAAATGTTTAACTGTTGCTATTGTCGCTCTATCCCCTAAAATCTTTCCTCCATACCGCTAAATCTACCGATCCTGAAACCTGTGATTCTAATGTACTTGTACCGTTGCTGAATTAATTTTCGGTAATGGATTTCTGAGAGTATTGTGAACATATTACCTTACGTGTTACGTGACAATTCTTTAATTTTACGTAAACTCTTTTGTTTATTATTTTAAGTTCATGAGGGAGTTGTATCGGTGCCAGATCATAAGAAAGTTGCTGAAAAGGCTCTTCCTAAGACGCCTTCGGCTTTGATGTTTCGAACAACAATCATTGAATTGTCTCAGGCTAGATTAACGCTGGCGTGACGCAGCTTCGCATATTATACAGTTTTACTACAGACGTAAATTCCATTTTGTGTTCGAATCCTAATTCCCTCGACTGCAGCTTCCATAATTCATAAGTGCGACCCAACACGCCATTCGGTGTGCACTGAAGGAAAAAACAAGGTCAATCCATCGTCATTTCCATTTAATATGCGACTAGAACACGCCACAGCAGTGGAACACACCACCGGAGCCGCGTTAAATCAAAATTATCGTCCGCGTCCGCGAGCACCGCAGATGAGACGATTTACGGGCGGCGAGAGCGTCACTACCAGCTATGAATATTCATCCAGCTCCCGGCCGGCCGGGGGGAAGACAACAGGTTGCCGGGAAGGATAATGGCGTTCTCTGTGGGAAAGGCCTAATGCGACTCTTAGCTACCGCTTATACAGCGCCGGCACCCCGCTAAATGAGAACATTTATCTGCCAGATAAGGATTTTTACAGTCTGCGCTCGACGTTATCCCGGCCGTTGCTGGTACCTGCATCTGGGGCCCATTCCGCGAGTCGCTTCGAACAAAACGAGCGCCGGTCGAAACAGCTTCGTTTAGGGCCGGCGGGAGAAACGAAAGATGCTGAGGCAGATTATCTGAGTTCTCAATTTGGCGGCCCATTTTTTCCTTCTTTCCTTTTTGTCCTCCCCGCCGCCACTTCGCGCTCGTAGTTTATGCGCGGCGGAGCGGAGTGTTGGGACGCTGTTTTCCTCGGGGCCCGTACACGCGAGGTGGTCGCGTGACCGGCACGCATTACTCCATGTGTCACAAGGCGACGCCGACGCCGACGCCGCGGGGTCCAAAGAGTCGACAAGCAGGAGCTCTGAGAGGGGCGCGATCTGCACCGCTCCTTAGATACTGAGTCCAGGTCGCACCCCAATACGCGGATCGATCTGAAGCCATCCTCGCACTAGTTGTGAATCGATAACTGGTTGTGAATCAAGACGTGGTTGGTGAGCGATCACAGACTATCACACGACACGTCATGGCAACGTAGGGTGGATCCTGAAAGGTTTTTTCGTGCGAGAGTCCCATAAGCTTCGATAATGGCGTTACACACAGCGTGGGCAGAACAAAACTGGTCTGGAAAATATTTCATGCACCTAGAGAAAGGCAGCCGAACTTACATCAGCCGCATTTGGTTGTTTGGTTGCCTATTCTAAGGCATGTGAAACATTTTCAAGGTTCAAATGGTTCAAATGGCTCTAAGCACTATGGGACTTAACATCTGAGGTCAGCAGTCCCCTAGACTTAGAACTATTTAAACCTAGATAACCTAAGGACCACACACATCTATGCCCGAGGGAGGATTCGAACCTGCGACCGTAGCAGCCGCGTGGTTCCAGACTGAAGCACCTAGAACCGCTCGGCCACAGCCGCCGGCCATATTCAAGGCCAGTTTTAGCTTGACGACCAATTATTTTCTGGCCGTGCCTCTTCACTGCTCTTGTGGGCTACTCCTGTGAGCTGCTGTTGTAGCCACGGCCAGTTCTCGGTGGCAGGGGAAGAGGGATTTGTGCGAGTTTAAGATGATGGGTCGATCTTTGCCTAAACCTCCTAAATGGGCTGACAAGCCTCATCTCAAGAACGAGGAATTTTCTCTTGATGGCCTGTGTTTCTCAATACCCTTTGCAGGGAAACTTATAGAAATGCTCCAAGCGGATGCTGGAAGTGTCCAATGATGATAGTGTTTGGTTCGTGTGGCCCTCAACTGCGCGGTCATCAGCGCCTGTACAAAGTCACAATTTTCTACATAATCCAATCCAGCCACTGTCACGAATGATGATAATGATGAAAAGATGAGGACAACACAAACACCCAGTCCCCGGGTAGACAAAATCCCCAATCCGGCCGGGAATCGAACCCGGGTCTCTGTGATCCAGAGTCAGTTATGCTAGTCACTAGACCACGAGCTGCGGATAGTTGTCCAATGAAAGTGCCAACATTATACTTCTGATTAAAACTGGCTCGAAAGCGTGAATGGTAACATGATTTTGAGGAAGGCATTCGGAACTCTCGAAATCGGGAACCCGCTGACATCGTCATAGCCTATAGACGTCGTGAGTCCCCGGAAAATTGAGAGAGTCCAAAAGTTCGGTTCCGTGAGAGAGCATTCATTTGGGTTGAACCTCTGTGGCTTTCTTGGTGAGTGTCGACTCTGAGCGAGTGTGCATTCGCTCAATAGGCAGAGTCATCTACCATCCAGTTGATATCGTCACGTTATGACACATATTTCGGTTTTTGATTGACTGAATGATGAATGATCTGATTTCATTAATTAGGTAACAAAATCTTTTAAACATCTGGCCTCGACTGAGCCAACTTACTTTTGTAAAATATACGGTATCACCACACTCAGCCACCAAATTTTTGAGGAATTTCTGGAATTGGTGATGATTGAGTCCCACAGTAGCGCAGAAATAACACAAAATTTCCTTCTATTTCCATAAATTTGTTTAATTAGAAGTATCTAAATCTCTAATTTGGCAGTTCCATCTGAAGTAGCCGAAAGTCGACAGACCAGCACGTTTGTCGGATTTGCCGATTATAAGAACGAGTCTTTGGCTGTTCAAGTACAGCACGGGTGGCAATGTGCAGAATTTGTCGCTCATAAGAACGAGTCTCTGGGGTTCAAGTACAACACGGGTTGCAATGTGCCGAACGGAATCGACCAACGAGATAACAGCATCTTGTGGCGGAAGTTTCAAATTGAAAATATTCTGTTTATCATAACTTTTCATAAACGGAATTTTATGAATTTCATTATTAATTAATTAATTAATTTATTTTTACCGATCATGTGATACGTGCTCACTTCTTGGGTCATATTGATACTTGCACTGGCAGCATGCGACCCGCGGGCCGCGTTTCGGACACTCCTGCTCTAAGAAAATATCTGTAAGATTACTACAGTTGTTTTTCTTTTCCTGCGACGTTCATGCTGTCAGTGGCACAGTGTGCTGGTGACAGAATCGCACATCCACGATTCTGCAATAATTTTTGTTTCAGTTCTGTTGCCGGGTTACCTTCCTGTTACTGCACGTACTCTGTTAATGGTAAATGAAAGCGTCGAGATGCAGGTGAACCAAATCGGTTCAGTCAGCATCCACGGTAGCTGTTCATCAAACGCACTGCACTTTACGATCTGGAAGTTAACGGCTTGGCTAGACGGTTAAGGTATGACATGGCAGTTGCTGGCTGACGCTGTCTGCAGTTTGTTTATTTCATGCTTCCCATGAGGACGGCACGCCGACATAATTATTAGTTTAAATTAGCAGCCCCTATTAGCAGCAGAACTAACACCGCTGAGCCAACGTACCTCATAGCGGCTTGCTTCACCCGCTCCCGCCTTTGTCTTGTAATGTTCAACTCGCGTGTGATGTTCCGTGTTAACCGTAATCTCAAGTCGCGGACCTTCAACTAGACTCTTCCTCAAACACGGTTCTGAAAGGAGCGGCGGCGGACTGCTGATTGGTAGGATTCTGATTAGAACAGACATGATGCGAGTGCTCTTTCAGAAGGAACCAGCATGTTTTTAAAAAATTGAAAGCTACAAAGTATAGGCTCAGGCACATAAGTACTAATTTAACGCGTTTCGAAGGTATACACGTTCATCATCAGTAATTCCACACGTAGGAAACTTCAATGCGTAGCATTCATTTACAAACAATCATTCCCCGAAGAAAATATTTCTAATGATGAATGGATGTACCTTCGAAAGGCGTTAAATTAGTGCTTTTCTGTTTTGTGAGGATTTTGGCTTTCAAGCTTACAGCTAAGACCTAATCAACATTTTTTATCGTATACATTAATCGACCGAGATATGCCAAAACGCACGCTAGCTGTGCTCACGGTAAATAATTCGTATAGTGTGGTATAGTATTAAAGGCGCTGCAGCCTGGAACCGCAAGACCGCTACGGTCGCAGGTTCGAATCCTGCCTCGGGCATGGATGTTTGTGATGTCCTTAGGTTAGTTAGGTTTAACTAGTTCTAAGTTCTAGGGGACTAATGACCTCAGCAGTTGAGTCCCATAGTGCTCAGAGCCATTTGAACCATTTGTGGTATAGTAGCCTGTCTTCCCTATCTGTGACCTGGTTCCGATACAACAACACTGATAACAGCTCCAGTAAAAGTAGACGTCGCTCTGAATGATGTACTCACGCAGCAAGTCAAGTCGAGACTTCACCGGCATCATCACCTACCAACAGGAATGTACAGTACTAAATACTGCTGAAATTTCGATGTGATAGTCTGTGCTTTCACTTTTTGAACTCAATTCCCTGTTACATGTTCGTCTCCATTAATCATGACCCTTTTTTGCTAAAGTTTTCGTCTTGTTGTTTCGTTTCATAATTCAGTGTTTGCTGTCTTCATCGCAAAATTCTTACACATGAGGAAAAAAACAATGAAGTATTATGTAGATCGTGTTCTATTTGATTAATGTATTATACTGCCTGGAGCAGGCTTACGAGACGACAAGTCTTACGCCGCCCGAACTGGCCGAGCGGTTCTAGGCGCTACAGTCTGGAACCGCGCGACCGCTACGGTTGCAGGTTCGAATCCTGCCTCGGGCATGGATGTGTGTGATGTCCTTAGGTTAGTTAGGTTTAAGTAGTTCTAAGTTCTAGGGGACTGATGACCTGAGAAGTTAAGTCCCATAGTGCTCAGAGCCATTTGAACCATTTGAACAAGTCTTACGATATCCGATAAATAAACGAAGAAAATTATGTGAATACTTGTGCCAATATTGGTTTCGTAACAAGCGAGAGGCCCTCACTATGGATGTTCAGAAAAGAGACAAAGAGATCAGAGTTTATGCCATCTCTCACAGAAATTATGTAATACTTACTGTTCAACGAAAGTGAGGCCCTGCTAACCAGAAAGACCATTCGTATATATCTCTGTTATCCAATGAATGCCGACTCACAACCGTGTGAATTGTTGAACTGCTTTAATTTTCATTTTCATTGATTTTGATTTATTTTTTTATTTTTGTCTTTCCACAAGTCAAATTTGAATCTAATGTCCTACGCACCGTAATTGTTGTCGAGTAATCATCTGAAAATCTGCTCTCCCTGTAGTTAAATATCAATAAGATGTATGTAGTACGAAAGAAATTCTGTTTTCCAAATTTACTTCTTTGATTGAGACGCACACAGCTTTGTCTCTGATTTGCAATATTTTATTTGTTTTCTAAAGAAAACCGTGTACTTCAGCAGTATGGTACACCCTAATGTCAACTGCGCGTTCCTTCCTTTTTTTGGGTAAAAGCAGAATAAAAAATACAAACAATTATCTTCTTTAAATGTGAACTTCCAAGATAAATTATGGTTTAGAAAATACGAAACAGATATGGGAAACTAATTTTTTCAATAATTTTTAACTATTCGGCTATTCTACTACGGTGTTAAGGTATCTGAGATTCTCGCTTTGATCCGCCACTTTTCACCAATACAGAGTGGAAGAAGATCATTAACAGTTCTTTTGTTGCCTTCTTTTCCCTTCCAAATAGGACGTCTGTTCGTAACCACCTGTGTTTCTCGTCCCTCGCCTCAGCTACCGGTGCGTGTCCGACAACCATTTACCTGAGCGCCAAGCAACAAGCTTCTCGCTAATGCCTCACAATACCTGCAGTCTTCATTTTATACACTCTATGCCACAGCTCGCGAGTTATTGGCCAAGTAAGGTTATTACCTTAAATAAGGAAACAACTTGTGGTAGCGTGAAGCTCCCTGATTATTTAACATTACTTTGGCGTGAATTTTCTTTTCCTGCTCCCATCATCTTAGTAGCACACTTCGTTAACTGCAGTGAGAGAATTCTCCGACGACAAGTGGAGAAAAAAAAAAAAGCCGAGAAAGATAGCTTTTATAACTTAGGGCCCTGCTACCGGAAAATGGAAATACCTGCTAATCGTGCCAACACGCTATAAGATGTGAATCTGCTTCAGTTTCACGGTTAAATGTTTAACGGAAATTGGATAACCTTCACAGTTTTATTTTTACTTAATCAAGTACCTATGACTCACAGTCTAGTTGTTTCACTTTAACTTACGAAATGGTTAGTGTTTACAGCGGTCTTATTGAGTTTATCAACTGCTCCTAGTGACATGAAACAGGGCGGCTCTGAAGTAAATCGAAGATTCGGATATTCAGTCCGGGATCCGGTCTGCTTCATTTTTAATGTAGCACCGATATTTCTGTTCCTTGTTGCGAAGCGTTTAACGTTACGATTCCGGATCCCACAGCTGAGAAACTGCGATTGATCGAGGAACGGTACAGTGTGAAACAGGATAAGAGATAAAGCTTCAGTGGTACGTATTTGGCCGTGTTGCTATGTACACACCTTCCTACGGATATCTTAATGCCAGAGAGGTGATAGTGGTGAATGTACGCTGTAGGCCAAGGGTGTTCAATCAGCGGACAGCAGGCCGCCTGCGGTGCAAAGCGAGTATGAATGTGGCCCAAAAAGTAAGCATCTATCACATGATCGGTAAAAAATATAGATAGTAATAAATTTAAAAAATTAAAAAGAGTCCACAAAATTCGGTTTCAATTCTCTCATTCGTCCATTCCGTTCTGCACACTACCCCCAGAGGCTCGTTCTTATTACCGGCCAATCCGTCAAACCTGCTGGTCTGTTATCTTTCGGCTATTTCAGTTGTATCTGCAAAACTAGAGATTTAGAGGCGTGTAATTAAGTTAATTTATGGAAATACAAGAAAATTCTGTGTTATTTCTGTACTATTGCAGTACTGAATCATCGCCACTTCCAGGAATTCCTCAGAAATTTGGATGCTGACTGTGGTGATATCGTATATTTTTCAAAAGTAGGTGCCTCTCATGGCCAGATGTTAAAAAAAATTCTGCAGAATAATTAATGTAATAAGATCCCTCACGATGTCAAAATCTGTGCCAGAACATGACGGTTACCAACTGGTTGGTAGATTTACCAGTTGTCGTAGATTTGACGGTTCACGTAGGTGACTTAAATAGGTGTATGCACTGTAGAAACCTGTTTATCAGTGCAATGTTTCAGACAACAAACGCTTTCCAAATGAAACTGACATTACGACAAGCAAAAGTAAATACAAACTTTTTTTTCGTTTCAGTACGTTAGCCAAACATAAACCTAAAGACGGGATGAAACGTGCAGCCATACTTTTTTGAAAACTGATTTTCGGATTTTCAAGAAATAATCAAAATTTTTGTCGTCGCCAAAACATTTACAGATGGAATGCATAGAGTTGAAGGCTGGCATCCACCTCAAACAAAATTCATCATGTGTCTTTTTTGGACTTGTACAGATCACACCTGCCCAGGGAAAGTATTCCTTGCTGCATAGTCATGCATTTTGTATGTCGTCTTTATCTTGGCGCACGTACGTATGTGAAAAGTTACTTCCAGGAGTAAATTACATATAGACTAAAAATAGAACAAAAATCTCAGACCAACACATTAAGAACGCCTTGAGAACTACAATTCGATTGAATCTGATACTGATACACTAGTTTCTCAAATTTAAGGTCAAATGTCACATTAATTCGATGATATGTAATTACTTACAAATTGAATTATTAATGAAATTTCACATATGAAACGTCAAATTAATTTCATCTTGCTTTTTCTGAATAAAGAATCATAAAATAATAAATTCTAAATTACTTAAGTGTGATAACTGCGTACCTCCGACTGTCCCGTATATTTCTCAGCTATTATTGCTAGTGTTAAGTATATTACGTGCGGCTCAAATATACTCATCTGCCGGCCGGAGTGGCCGAGCGGTTCTAGGCGCTACGGTCTGGAACCGCGCGACCGCTACGGTCGCAGGTTCGAATCCTGCCTCGGGCATGGATGTGTGTGATGTCCTTAGGTTAGTTAGGTTTAAGTAGTTCTAAGTTCTAGGGGACTGATGACCTCAGAAGTTAAGTCCCATAGTACTCAGAGCCATTTGAACCATATACTCATCTTCTACCGATGTGACCTAGATAAGCTGAAAGGTTGGTCACCGCTGCTGTACAAGCTTATCGATTTCGCACTTTGCAAGGCAACGTTGATTCAGTTTGTGGTGAAACAAATGTTTGTACGTATTGTATCATTTTCAATATACAACAACCTGCTGTACAAGCTTATCGATTTCGCACTTTGCAAGGCAACGTTGATTCAGTTTGTGGTGAAACAAATGTTTGTACGTATTGTATCATTTTCAATATACAACAACCGACTGTGAGTTTCTCCTACTGGTTTTATGATGATTTAGTTTAAACACAAATGTTTTATTTGGATTGTGGACAGTGTTTCTGATCTAAACGTTAGACTGTTATATTATTATTTTGTCAACACGGTTGTCGTCATCTTGGAAGGCGGGTGCGTCCACAACGCAGTCATCGTGGAAATGTAGAAGAAGGGCCCGCACTTGATCCTCGAGAGAGATGATATAAAAATCTTGCTTCATGTTCACGGTAACCGAAAGTGTAGGCCGTAGTCATGGGACGGAAAACATCACAGAACCACCTCCAGCCTCAACTATACCCTCCAGACGTTTAGGGATTAACACCCGTCGGTCCATTCGACGCCTTGCATCACTTCTACAGAGGCTACTTATATCACTACTCGTCGAACCACAACCAAGAAGCTCCATCCAGCTACAGTCCAGTTTCTGTATTTTTTGGTGCGCTCAAGAGTTGCAGCTTGATATGCCGTCGTGAGGAACGACCTTTGGGGAGATACCAAGCTGCAAATGAGCATTGCACGCAGTTCTCTATGCAGTGATTGCTCTGAAGCTGTCTAAGATGGAGCAGTATTTACTGATAGGGACCATTAGAGCTGTTAGTAACAGCCTTTAAAAACGGTGACGAATATCACCAACAATGCTACCCAATAAACTGTACAACAACGCTACCAAACCTATGTGATCCTACCAACATCAAGATGCAGCAACACAGTGCGTCAAGATTTGGGAAGAAGCCGGCACTAGATGGATGACGGGATGGTTCCTTTGAAAGGGCACAGCCGACTTCCTTTCCCGTCCTTTCCTAATCCGATGAGACCGATGACCTCGCAGTTTGGTCTCTTACCCCAAACAACCCAATCAACCCTTAATTCCAGATCAATAAAAGTGATTTTTAAAGGAAAAGAAGCTGGTGCTAACTGTGCGCCTTCTACAGCGCTCCAAGGAGACTCGTGTGTCCCTTTGGGAAGGGGGGGGGGTGTTGACTAATAGCGTAACAGCTAAAGGGTGGTGGTGGTGATGGCCGCTAAAGCAGCGTGACGTGAAGACCAGTGCCATGTAAAGCCGCGTGGCGGCAGGTGTAAATGGCAGCCTGCGAGGCGATGTTGCTGGCGCCGATACGGATCCCCAGTGGCGCTGGCTTGTTTATGGAGCGCCGCTATAAAACCGACCGGGCAGGTCCTGCTGCCAGAGCCGGCGGTCTGGCTGGGCCCTCTGCTCCCGGATTACATTCCCACGGTCTCCTGCACACGCACCTCTGCACACACACACACACACACACACACACACACGAGGGTGTTGGAGCTACTACCGACCATTATACTTAAAAAGACGGAGGCTATGTTGTGCCTGATCTAGTACCCTTCCGTCGGGCCTAACCGCTGTTCACTGGTCCTCCGTGCTGGATCGCGGCGGCATAATTCATCCACAATGGGCGCGCGGCAATTTACGGAAACGTACGAGGGATTACGTGCATTACGGTCTTTTTTACCCGTTTTTTTTCCTCTTGTAATAAACGTCTTTTGAGGAGCAAGTGAGTAATGTTTTTGCTCGTGATGTATGTGCTCCGCTTCAGACCGCTAATATGAAAGCATTAATTGAGCATAAAACGGTCTTAATTGTCGTTCAACGGCAGTTTCTGAAACATAAGCAGGAAATGATGTACCAGCTAGATACCTAGATATGCATTCAGATATTTTTTCTGCATTTTAAGTAAGCAGGGAACAACACATTGGGAAGCACTACCACACACTCCTTGGCTCTTCTGTACGCAGCCCTCGTTTCCGTATTCCATTACTTGTGGCCCAATGAAAAGCAATTTGCGCAAGACTCTACCTGTCGGCAGGAGAAGTGCTTGGTTGGTATTCTTCCTAGTGAGAACTGATGTGTTTTAAGGTTCTACATCTACGTCCATACTCCGCAAGCCACCTGACGGTGTGCGACGGAGGGTACTTTCAGTTCCTCTATCGGTTCTCCCTTCTATTCCAGTCTCGTATTGTTCGTGGAAAGAAAGATTGTCGGTATGCCTCTGCGTGGGCTCTAATCTCTCTGATTTTATCCTCATGGTCTCTTCGCGAGATATAAGTAGGAAGGAGCAATATACTGCTTGACACCTCGGTGAAGGTATGTTCTCGAAACTTCAACAAAATCCCGTACAGAGCTACAGTGCGTTTCTCCTGCAAAGTCTTCCACTGGAGTTTATCTATCATCTATGTAACGCTTACTAAATGATCCTCCGTTGGATCTTCTCTATCTCATCTGTCAACCCTATCTGGTACGGATCCCACACTGGTGAGCAATATTCAAGCAATGGGTGAACAAGCGTACTGTAACCTACTTCCTTTGTTTTCGGATTGCATTTCCTTAGGATTCTTCCAATGGATCTTAGTCTGGCATCTGCTTTTCAACTTCATATGATCATTCCATTTTAAATCAATCCTAATGCCTGCTCCCAGATTATTTATGGAATTATCTGCTTCCAATTGCTGACCTGCTATATTGTAGCTAAATGATAAAGGATCTTTCTTTCTATGTATTCGCAGCACATTACACTTGTCTACATTGAGATTCAATTGCCATTCCTTGCACCATGCGTCAATCCGTTGCAGATCCTACTGCATTTCAGTACAATTTTCCATTGTTACAACCTCTCGATTTACTACAGCATCATCCGCGAAAAGCCTCAGTGAACTTCCGATGTTATCCACAAGGTCATTTATGTATATTGTGAATAGCAACGGTCCTAAGACACTCCCCTGCGGCACACCTGAAATCACTCTTACTTCGGAAGACTTCTCTCCATTGAGAATGACATGCTGCGTTCTGTTATCTAGGAACTCTTCAATCCAATCACACAATTGGTTGAACGATTCATCTACTGCATCTGACAAATAGTGGAGCTCATGCGTGCAGAGTTCATTGGATATGTGGAGGGCCTGTGTGGCTGAATTGAAGGTATCTCCTATTTTCCCTTGATGGTTCACTTCAATTACACAAGAGAATTTCGCAAGAAAATCGGTTTTATTGTTTTGTGATTCCCATTCAAGCTCCCTAAGCATATCCATTATTCTTTCATGTGGGTTGCTGAAGCTGGTGCTGGATTGTCGTGGTCTTGTCTTGAATGTAGATATTTTAACATGTGGTTCTCTTGGGTTGTGGCGTCTTCGTGTGTGCAGATCTCGGCGTAAATGTTGCCGGAGTGTGCTTGCTCTTATTTTGTTTTATTTGAATAATACATCGACGAAGTTTCAATCCATTTTTTATACTCTGGTCACTTACAAGAAAACAGATTAAGAACCGCTTCAAGAAGACACATCTCGTTTACATTTATTTCAAACAGTGTATAGTCACAGCGTGCGATACTAATGAACTGTTTATTGCGGACACGACAAAACAGGCTGTGTCGATGTAATTATCTGATCTGCACTATTGATTCCGATTTTTAATTAAAGGTTTGCAAAGTTTATTGTCTTTCCTATTTTTTGTTCTCTAGACAGGCCAATAAATATTCATAAACAAGTTATCAAAACGTTCCAGCTAGCTCAGAGTTTACTTCCGACGAGAGACTCTAACAGTCTCCAGTGCTGAAATTTTATACCAACACCTGAATGTCGAAATCGATACTGTTAACCTTTGCAAATGTTTGCACTAAAATGCAGTCAATTTCATCGTTCACTTTAACCTTGATAAATAAATTTAACGTCAAATATCACAAATCTTCAGTTCTAAGCAGTAAAGAAAGCATTTTTCTCTCTTTTTAAATAAATTCTAGTCACTCAAAGTATATCTTTGAACGATGAAAATTACGCCGACTTGACGCAGGTAATACTTTTGTAAAACGCTCGATACACATTTTAAAATAGGAAGGTATATTTTCAATACCTTACACAACAAGCAGTATTAGCAATCGCAACAACAATAATAACAGTGCAATGATAAGGCAGGAATCGGAACAGGAATCGTGATAACAACCGGAACAGTAATCGGAGTAGTAATTATGGTTACGTGCATATATAGGCAAAAAAACTACAGTATTACAGCTTAGTTCTCTTATAACATTATGTTCTTAGTCATTTTACTTCCTTTTAATTAAAATTTTTTTATTAAGTATTTCAAATAGTGGTAATTAAAAATTATTATGAAAGGAATAATTGTTGAAATATTTCCGTAACACTGACGGAAATGCAACAGTTACGATATATCGATACGGTTCTCTCAGCCAATAAACCACAGGCTCTTAATTTAGAGGAATTACGTGACAGTGTCGAGACATCTGGTGCCACATACCGCCAGAGAGCTACGAAGTACTACCAAACAGAGCGGAATCCCTATTAGAGAATCAACTTGAAGAACATCAAGCACGTTTCAGGAAAGGAAGATCCTGCCTAGGACAAAAACCTCATGGGCTTCCAAAACCAAGACGAAAGTCACATGTTCCTACTTTCATTGACTTTCAGGAATCGTTCGACCCAGTAGACTGCGAATATCTCATCTCTATACTAAAAGAGTTAAATCTAGAGCCACAAACCTAATCAGAGAAACCCTAACCTACACATACTCCTCAGTCAAATTCGTGGGAGAATTCTCTGACACTTTTGAGATAACAATTGCTGTACAGCAAGGAGATGGGCTCTCCCCACTGGTATTTAACTGGGCTTGAGAACAGGTAATCAAAGACTGGAACACGAAGATCGATAGTGGAATTCGCCTAGGAACAAAATACAAAGGCATCAAAGCTGATTGTCTATCTTCTTTAGATGAACCCGGTTTATTGAAAGAATTCTAGGAAAGTGGGGTTCATCTATAAAGGAGATCCCATACGGGGAGCTAATGCGACCTATTCCTGAGCATTTTTCGGATGTTTGGGATTCGTACCAGGTCAGATTAAAGGAAGTCATCGAAGCAATTCAGAGGCAGGCTGCTAGATTTGTTACTGGTAGTTTCGAACAACACGCAAATGTTATGGAGATGCTTCGGGAACGCAAATGGAAATCCCTGGAGGGAAGGCAACGCTCTTTTCGATGAAAGCTGTTGAGAAAATTTAGAGAATTGGCGTTTGAAGCTGACGGCAGAAAGAATCTGCTCGCTTGAACAACATTGCGCTTAAGGACCGCGAAGATAAGAGAGGAGAAACTAGGGCTTATACAGAGGCATTTACACAGCCGTTTTTCCCTCGTTCTATTTGGGAGTGGAACAGAAAAGGAAATGTCTGGAATGGTACCGGGTGTCCTCCGTCACAAGAGGTAAGGTAGATTGCAGAGTATCGATGTAGATGTAAATGTAGATATGGTCCAAGTATCCGAGACCTGCGAAGAAGGCAAAGAACAGACCTGCGAGCTAAAAAAACCAAAAAGAAGAAATACGTTGCAAAATCTCCATCGAAAAGACCACGCTTTTGGCAAACATGAAAAATCCACCAAAACATTTTGAAGTGGAAGGAAAAAATGTAGAGATAGTCAAACAATTCAAGTATCTTGGAGAATGTATCAGCTGGAATGCCCTCGAGAAAAAGGCAATGGAATGTAGCAGAATTAAGGTTGAAACTGGCCTTCCAACTCATCAAAAATACAAATAACGGAAGTCCCTCTCATGGAATGTAAAAATAATACTTTACAACACAGAAATCAAACCGGAAACCCTGTATGCAGCCGAAACACTGTCAACCACCAACCATGGCCGAGTTGAAAGGCTGGAGACTAAAGAAAAGAAAAAAATTAAGAAAAACCCTTGTCCACAGATTCCACAAAAACAAACTAATCCACAGCAGAAATGAAATCCTTAACAAAACTACTGAAAAACTCGCAGGCACAACGAGGAAGAGAAGAGTTTCTTTTCATGAACACATCCTGAGAATGAAGACAAACAGCTTAAAAAACTGAGCACTTCTGCAAGATAAGATACCAGCCAAATTACTCGTAACAATTTTAATAAACATTTTTTGAAACAGTGATCAAAAATTTTTTTAAAAAAGTTTTCTTTTTAAAATTCAATCTTGATCACTACAAGAACATAGGTGACCGGTTTCGGTCATATCACATGAAATCATCAGACCCATGGCATCCTTCGAAGATGGTAGGTGGAGCACTCTTCTCAGCTGCTGTGATCTCAACTGGACCAGTTGAGAAGGATGCCATGGGTCTGATGATGGTCATGTAGTATGACCGAAACCGGTCACCTATGTTCTTGTGGCATACGTGGTGTGATGAAGACTGAATTTTAAAAAGAATTTTTTTTTAATTACTCGTAGTTTAAGGAAACGCAGAAGGAATGAAGAGAACACCAAATAACAGAATATACGCTCATAGATGAAAGTGCAAAAGCTAAAGACACGAAAGAGAGGTTCCGATTCAAAATGAAGGCTAATCGAGGTATCCAACTGCTGAAGAAGAATGGAAAGCAAGATCAGAAAAAAATGAAACAATCCTCGGGTAATAGAAATAGAGAGAACACTCGAAACTGATTGATTTAACGTACCTCAAAGTCGCGTGAAAGGAAAGAAGAATAAGAAGAAGAATGTGCTCCATTATGATTTTTGCGAATAAAATAACAGCTAGCAACAAATTACGGTACAGTTCAGCTGCAATATAAACTTATTTCTTGATACGTAATCAGTAGTCGGCATCCTGTTATTTCAGCATTTCGTAGTTCATCGGGTCCGCCGTAAACAACGCCACTACGTCATTCGAGCGGCGACCCTTCCTTCCCTTCCATCGGCATCACCCCTCGCGATGTTCTCGGGAGCTCCTACACGGGAGACAACCCGAACGGCAAAAGAACAGCTGCTCCCTTTCTGCCGAAACGGATTAATGGCAGACAAGAGGCCCACGTCGACAGACTTGTAGTGGGGACGAGGAGGAGAAGGAGCGGTCTGGAACGTTTCGCTGAAATCTGCCGCCGAAATCGGAACCCCCTCGATCAAAGGCGGGCAGCGGTCCGCCGTGGGAACAAAGCAGCGCGCGCCGCAGAATGTAAATGCTGTCTGTAGTGGAGCGGGCCGCCAGGACAGGACCACCGGCGGGACGAATAATTCCCGAGCTGTACCTTGTGCCGGCGCGGGGGGGATTGAGGATCACCCGGCCGTGATCCGGATTAATAGAGGCGGCGGCGAGGCGGGAATGTGGCCAGCCGTAGAGCAATGTAGGGAGCAGCAAATCCACGTTTTCGTTGCAAGACTGGAGTAAGAATGCGATAACAGCATGTTAAGTCGTGTGTGTGTGAAATCGTGTGGTGGAAAATAAATAATTAAAAAAACTAAAAAAATAAAAAAGCAGCTTTTCACCCTTTTCGTTTAACTTCCTGTATTCTATTATTCTTTTACACTTCATGGAATAAACCCCTCGTTTGTTTCGATATCAATGGAGCCACCTCTTCCTTCCCTTTCAGGATTTTGATTCCATTGTGGTTTTTAGTTCAATATCCAGAGAGTAGACAAAAATGTGGAAACATCACAGATATCAAACTTTACCATTCTTAACACTTTGCAAGAAATCCACTGGACTTCAAGACAGCATACGGTCGTCGGGAAACGGATAAATATAGGTCTTGTATGGTTATGAAAGGAATCTTATACCAGTCTTCTTGCAAAATAGTGACAAGTTCAGATGACGAGATGGGATGCATAGACATCAGGCACTCTACTCTCCAAAGTAGACCACAAAGCCCTGAGGTCTGGTGACTGTGTTGGTCAGGGGAGATGCGACAATCCATCCTCGTGCTCCAAAAACCAGTCGTGGACGATGCGAAGTCTATGAACAGGGGCTCTGTCGTAATGAAACACAGGATCACCATTTGGCAACAAATATTGAACCACTGGATGGACTAGATCAGCCAAAATGGTCACTTAATCCTTGGCAGTAATGCGTTCTTGCAGACCAAATGGTGTGCCTGGAATGCCGCGAGGTGGCTGCCAAATCATCACCGAACATCCGCAGTGTTTCACTCTCGGGACGTAAACTCGGCCAGAGGTAGAAAACAATGTTCAATAAGGTTCATCCGGCAAAATGAGATTGCTCTAAAGTCCAGGTATTATGGCTTGGGAACTAGAATCGGAACTGGCCGGTGTGACCGTGCGGCTCTAGGCGCTTCAGTCTGGAACCGCGTGACCGCTACGGTCGCAGGTTCGAATCCTGCCTCGGACATGGATGTGTGTGACGTCCTTAGGTTAGTTAGGTTTAAGTAGCTCTAAGTTCTAGGGGACTGATGACCACAGAAGTTAAGTCCCATAGTGCTCAGAGCCATTTGAACCATTTTGAACTAGAATCGGGAGGTAACAGCCAAAAAGCCACAGTCGATGATTCATTACATCACCGATAAAATTCTTTCTTCGTCTGTCCATGGCGTCAAACTTGATTAAAAGTGCCAAAGAACTGGGAGGAAACAGCTAGACAGCCAGCAGTGGCTATCTGGCTGTTTCCTCCCAGTTCTTTGGGACTTTTAATCACGTTTGACGCCTCGGATACGAGTAGGTAGAATTTTATCGATGACGTAATGAAGCATCGACTGCGGCTATCTGGCTGTCACCTCCCGATTCTATGGGAGCTTAATTACGTTCGACTCCTCTGTCTAGATTAGCAAGAGTTTCTCTTCGACTGCCTGATGATGTCTAGGACAGGAGAAACTCGTCACATGTGAAGATTAAATAAATCTATATTGTGCAACCAAGACCAGTTTTTTGTGTATCGATTAATCGAAATATTTACGTTTAAATTACATTTCTACCAATCAGGAGGATAGTTCCCAGAATGAGATTTCCGCTCTGCAGCGGATTGTGCGCTGATATGAAACTTCCTGGCAGATCAAAACTGAGTGCCGGACCGAGACTCGAACTCGGGAACTTTGCCTTTCGCGGGCAAGTGCTCTACCATCTGAGCTATGCAAGAAGAATATCATTTCTTTCAGGAGTGCTAGTTCTGCATGGTTCGCACTAGAGTTTCTGTAAAGTTTGGAAGGCAGAAGACGAGGTACTGGCCGAAGTAAAGCTGTGAGGACGGGGCGTGAGTCGTGCTTGGGTAGCTCAGATGGTAGAGCATTTTCCCGCGAAAGGCAAAGTTCCCGAGTTCGAGTCTCGGTCTGACACACAGTTTTGATCTGCCAGAAAGTTTCAGGAGGATAATTCATATCCAAGTCAGTGGCGATTTGTAAACACACATCCCAGCTATCTCGTAAAAGTCTCTTTTGCGGACACATGTTTAATTAGGACATTTTTTGCTTTCAACCGCACCAGTTTTCTCTATAACTACGTTGCAGTCGGTGCGTACTTAGTATAAGAGACGCTTGAAATAATTATTTCGCGGTACGTGAGAGCGCGCAGACAGATGCGCTCTGCTGGCGCCGGCAACTTGTGCTCTGCTTATTCACGACGCCCACTCTTCCATTTGGTCCAGAGCTCATCAGCTGAGCCGCAGGTAGGGCTGAGGCAGGAAATGACCAGAGCAAACTACAAGTGGTACACGATGCACGCCGGCCACCAATTACTGTGCGCGCAGGCGCAGAGCCGTCCAGGTCCTCGACATCTCGTTCATCTCTCGCTCCGTCCGCTGCCACGTCCCGTATGAATGAAACCGACAAGTGCGTTCGCACACACACACACACACACACACACACACACACACACACACACGTACGCACGCACACACGGTGACTATGGGCGAGCCGTCTGACAGGATGACTCGTGTGTGACAGGCAGAATGGAGAGGAATCCGGCGCGGCGGCCTCGGCGGCGCGGTGTACAGTACGTCATGTCATTCCAGTCTTTTGTCGCGCGCGCACCTGGAGCGGGACTGGAGCGCACGCAGCTTTTTGTGGCCGGTCGCTCCCGCGGTACTGGTTGCGCCATCGCGGGGTCCGCGCGCGCAAACTCACTGCACGTCTGCGGAGCCGGCCGCTCACACGCTTACGGCCGCACGTCAGCGTTTTCGCCGTGATTGAAACATTACGCGCGGCTGACAGGTGGCGCTTCTGTGTCCGTCCGAGTAGCTCAATAAGATCCCTGCGGTGATAATGGTAGTTGCCGTCGCTCGTCAAGTACTGTGCAGCACTCAGCTTTCTGTTTCTTTCCACCCCGCGGAAGAGTAAATTCAGCGGCGTATCTGATGGTCGCGTATCTGTCTATCTATCGCCTGAGCCTTGTCCCGCAGCTACGCACGGTTAGCCATCGTAAATCTGATTTGGCATGTTAGTGTTTAAGGGGTGGCCGGATGCCCTTCCTGCCGGCACACCGTATCCCTCGGGACGGAATTAGTGTACCCCAACTGTCTGCGTCGAGTGTAATCCATGGAATAGTGCGAATGTGTTCAGATGTCTGCGAGTCGTGTAACTGAGGCGGATTATGGGGACCAGCCCGGTATTCACCTAGCGGGATGTGGAAAACCGCCTAAAAACCACATCCAGGCTGGCCGGCACATCGGCCCACGTCGTTAATCCGCCAGGCGGATTCGATCCGGGGCCGGCGCGCCTTCCAGAGTCCAGGAAGCAGCGCGTTAGTGCTCTTTTTTTTTGTGCTCTCGGCTACCCTGGCGGGTATCTGATGGTCGCGTATATCCGGCAGTATATTCTAACAAAGAGGAAGCAGAAGCTGTAGAATACTCAGCGTCCTTCAGTGATGTATCTAGAGCGGTCACGTCGACCACTCTCACCAACATTTTAGTATACTTTCAAATGTTCAAATGTGTGTGAATTCCTAAGGGATCAAACTGCTGAGGTCATGGGTACCTAGACTTACACACTACTTAAACTAACTTATGCTAAGAAGCCGACCTCGAGGAAGATCAGTTTGGATTCCGTAGGAATGTTGGAACACGTGAGACAATACTGACCCTACGGCTTATCTTAGAAAATAGATTAAGGAAAGACAAACCTACGTTTCTAGCATTTGTAGACTTAGAGAAAGCTTTTGAAAATGTTGATTGCAATACTCTCTTTCAAATTCTAAAGGTGGCAGGAGTGAAATACGGGGAGCGAAAGGCTGTTTACAATTTGTACAGAAACCAGATGCCAGTTATAAGAGTCGAGGAGCATAGAAGGGAAGCAGTGGTTGGGAAAGGAGTGAGACGGGGTTGTAGGCTATCCCCGGTGTTATTCAATCTGTATATTGAGCAAGCAGTAAAGGAAACATAGGAAAAATTCGGAGTAGAAATTAAAGTCCATGGAGAAGAAATAAAATCTTTGAGGTTCGCCGATGACATTCTAATTCTGTCAGAGACAGCAAAGGACCTGGAAGAGCAGTTGAACGGAATGGGCAGTGTCTTGAAAGGAGGATATAAAATGAACATCAACAAAAGCGAAACGAGGATAATGGAATATAGTCGAATTAAATCGGGTGATGCTGAGGGAATTAGATTAGGTAATGAGACGCTTAAAGTAGTAGATACGTTTTGCTATTTGGGAAGCAAAATAACTGATGATGGTCGAAATAGAGAGGATATAAAATGTAGACTGGGAATGGCAAGGAAAGCGTTTCTGAAGGGGAGAAATTTATTAGCATTGAGTATAGATCTAAGTGTCAGGAAGTCGTTTCTGAAAGTATTTGTATACAGTGTAGCCATGTATGGAAGTGAAACAAGGACGATAAGTAGTTTAGACAAGAAGATAATAGAAGATTTCGAAATGTGGTGCTACAGAAGAATGCTGAAGATTACGTGGGCAGATCACATAACTAATGATGAGGTATTGAAGAGAAATGGGGAATAGAGAAATTTGTGGCACAACTTGACTAGAAAAAGGGATCGCTTGGTAGGACATAATCATCAAGGGATCACCAATTTAGTATTGGAGGGCAGCTTGGAGGGTAAAAATCCTAGAGGGAGACCAAGACATGACTACACTAAACAGATTCAGAAGGATGCTGGTTGCAGTAGGTACTGGAAGGTGAAGAAGCTTGCACAGAATATAGTAGCATGGAGAGCTGCATCAAACCAGTCTCTGGACTGAAGACCACAACAACAACAAAGCTAAGAACAACACACGCACTCATGCCCGACGGAGGACTCGAATCTGCGGTGGGAGGGGCAGCGCAATCCGTGGCATGGTGCCTAAACCGCGCGGCTAGTATACTTTTCAAATATACTAAGTTACCGACGACAGATGCTAACGAAGAGGCTACACAGATATTACCTCTAATGTAACAAGACGTCTGTCTGCCTTGACTGTAGATAAGAGCAACTGTTCTATATCTACACATTTACTGAAGAAGCCACTTTACGGGACATGGCGGAGGCCAATTACTTGCAACTGCGAAAGAGGAAGGGGAAATGAGGATACTTAAGTGCCATGGTACCAACACTATACAGAAATATGGAAAACAAAATAGTGGATCTTTTAATGACGGTCAGTCTCACTTTACGGACCGTAAAGGCTATATATATATATATATATATATATATATATATATATATATATATATATATATATATATAAATGGAAAACCCAGCATGGAATGTAATAATGAATGTTATGAAAAGGATAGTTGGTACTCACTGTACAGCAGAGATGCTAAGTCGCAGAAGCAGAGATGCTGAGTCGCAGATAGGCATAACAAAAAGGTTGGAAAGTGAGCTTTCCGCCAGCAAGGCCTTCGTCAGCCTTATGTTAAAATGAAGAAGGAACAATAAGAATGGAAGACTAAGAAAGAAATGCTCACATTAAAAAGAATGAAACACAGGGATGCAGTCAGCACTCAACTCAAACTATAAATCGAAGAAGCAACCACGTATTAAAATCCAGAGTGAAAGATTACCAACGAAAGGATTCGCTGATGACATTGCTAACCTTAGTGAAAGCGAAGAAGAACTGCAGGACATACTGAATGGAATGAACAGTCTAATGAGCGCACACGCTGAGGATTGAGAATGAAACAAAGAAACTCGGAAGAAATGAGAAGTAGCAGGCATGAGATTAAAGAGAAACTTATGCTACCATCAAAATTGTGGACCACAGCCGGTCTCGGTGACCGAGCGGTTCTAGGCGCTTCAGTTCGGAACCGCGCGGCTGCTACGGTCGCAGGTTGGAATCCTGCCTCGGGCATGGGTGTGTGTGATGTCCTTAGGTTAGTTAGGTTTAAGTAGTTCTAAGTTCTAGGGGACTGATGACCTCAGATGTTAAGACCCATAGTGCTCAGAGCCATTTGAACCATTTTTGTGGACCACAATGTAGACGAGGTTAAAGAATTCTACTCTCTCGCAAACAAAATGACACCTGACGGAGGAAGCAAGAACGACATAAAAAGCAGACTAGTACAGTTTCGAAAAGAGTTCGACGACAGAAACTATGCATTGTGTTTTGTAGCAGTACGAAAACGAGTTACAAAATGATTTAGACAAGATACCTGTACAAAGAGCGGCATGTGACTCTAAATCATGAAAAGTGTGAAATTATCCACATGAGACTAAAAAGACACCGCTAAATTTCAGTTACACGATAAATCACACAAACCTATAGGCTGTGTACTCAACTAAATACTTAGGGATTATGATTACGAATAACTTAAATTGTAACGCTCACATAGATGACGTTGTGCGGAAAGCAAATCAAAGACTGCGATTTATTGGCAGAACACTTAGAAGATGTAATAGGTTTACTGAAAAAACTGCTTGCACTACGGTAGTCTATCCTGTTCTGGAGTATTACTACGCGGTGTGGTATTTGCTTCAGATGGAGCTGACGGAGGACATCGAAAAAGTTCAAAGAGGGCAGCTCGTTTCGTACTATAGAGAAATAGGGGACAAGTGCCACGGATGTGGTACAGGAACTAGAGTGGCTGTCTTTACAACAAAGGCGTTTTTCGCTGCTGCAGGACCTTCTCATAATTTTTCAATCACCAACTTTCTCCTCAGAGTGTGAAAATACCTTGTTGACGCCCACGTGCATATGGAGAAATGATGGTCATAATAAAATAGGGGGAACAGAGCTCGCAAGGAAAGATTTAAGTGTTAGTTTTTCCCGCGCGCTGTTCGAGAGTGAAACGGTATAGAAATAGTATAAAGGTGGTTCGATGAACCCTCTGCCAGGCACTTAGTTGTGAATTGCAGAGTAATCATGTAGATGTAGACGTTGAGCGCTAATATTCGTGCTGTGGCGTGGCTATTTAGTCTACCAGTGGTCCGTTTTGACATTTAGCATTTGGTGTCTATCTCATAACCAGCGAATACTTGAGCATTTTCTACAGATGGAGCTTAGCGTTATCAGTAGGAGCAGAAGCAGTAGAAAGAGACGATTATACGTGAAGGTTTGTTCCATCTGTTTGCTGACTTTCCAAGAATTCCTACGTTTCACACTAATGTTTGCATACTAGTGAGAAATATCTAGTGCTGCAAACCGGCCGGCCGCTGTGGCCGAGCCGTTCTAGGGGCTTCAGTCTGGAACCGCGCGACCGCTAGGGTCACAAGTTCGAATCCAGCCTCAGGCATGGATGTGTGCGATGTCCTTAGGTTAGTTAGATTTAAGTAGTTCTATGTTCTAGGGGACTGATGACCTCAGATGCTATGTCCCATAGTGCCAGAGCCATCTGAGCCATTTTAACTGCTGCAAACCAATGTGAAACCTTGCTAAAAACATCACTGTCAAACGGGAAAATACCTACTAAATGAGAAAGCAGACGACATTTGCAGATGCAAACAGAAATCAGGGGAAAATGCTATAAGTAAATATCAAACTTCAATATCTTTTGTAACGGACTGTTTCTAAATCTTTAATGTGAACCAAACATGTAAACATGTTTCGTTGCAGACTATTGCTGTAAGTGAATCAAATCAAACGCGTATAATAAAATAAATACGAATTTATTTAGCAGTTGCAAAGACGAATTGTAAATAAATTTAACAATATACACTGATTCATTCAATGACTGAGTAGCCTTGACTCTCATGGTCCTGCGGAAACTAATAAGTAAATAAATAGAAAATTTATAAACGACGCGGCGGAGCGGAAACCGCCGGGAAACCCGCTGGTCTGTCGTCGCGTTTCGCCGAAGGGAAATTTCGCCCGCCGTCAGCGGTAGGGCACGGTCTCGCGGCTGCCGTCACGTCGCCTCGGTGGGAGGCTCCCGGCAAAAAGAGGGCGCCGACACAGGCGGCGGCGAAGCAAGAAGCGCCGCAAAGCGAGAAACAATTCAAAACACTTGTTGGTTTATGTCCGGTCGCGCCCGGCCGGGGCAAAAAGCGGCGACGGCGCGCCGGCATCTCTCACGACGCTACGAGGCCCTTTACGGACATCCGGTAATTACACGAGCAGAACGGGCCGCGATCCTTTACGGTGACACCTTTTAGCCACGTCGAGTTTCGAGCCGGTTTCTTTATCGAGTGACGGATTGCTTCTGACAATACAGGGCAGTACAAGAAACATGCAGTGTGCAGTCGTGTACGTGCATGCGACCGCTTCGTGTTTTCATACCCAGTGGAATGGTGCAGAATGTTACGTCAGTGGAGTCGTACAGTGGAGAAATCCCCGTCTGGCCATCAGGATTTAGGTTTTCCGAGGTTTCTTTGAATCACATCAGGCTGATATCGGAGTAGTGCCTTTCGCGAGACGTCGGCATATTGTCGTCCTATCACACGTCGTCGATGAGTTGTTAATTTTCAATTTGCTTTCGAGTTGCATTTCCGCGTTTGGCATCTGCTGCTCTCGATAGATCCATTCACTATAAGCGCTGCCGCGTGGTGTAAAGCGCCATGTCACGGATTGCGCGGATTAGTTCGGGTCCTCCCTCGCGCATGGGTGTGAGTGTTGTTCTTAGCATAAGTTAGATGAAGTTAGTTCAAGAAGCGGTGTAAGTCTAGGGGCCGATGACCTCAGCAGTTTGGTCCTCTAGGAATTCACACGTATTTGAACATTTCTGAACTATAACACTAGCTTTTTCTGGAAATAAAATCAGTCACATAATGAAACCTTTCTCATTTTTATTCTATTCGTTTATATATTTATTTTCAGCAGTCCTAATGTCATGGATGAACTTAATTTAATACTTGTGCTGCCGCGCGGGATTAGCCGAGCGGTCTGAGGCGCTGCAGTCACGGACTGTGCGGCTGGTCCCGGTGGAGGTTGAGTCGTCCCTCGGGCATGGGTGTGTGTGTTTATCCTTAGGATAATTTGGGTTAAGTAATGTGTAAGCTTAGGGACTGATGACCTTAGCAGTTAAGTCCCATAAGATTTCACACACACACACTTAATATTTACCGAGCGAGGTGGCGCAGTGGTTAGACACTGGACTCGCATTCGGAAGGACGACGGTTCAATCCCGCGTCCGGCCATCCTGATTTAGGTTTTCCGTGATTTCCCTAAATCACTCCAGGCAAATGCCGGGATGGTTCCTCTGAAAGGGCACGGCCGACTTCCTTCCCCATCCTTCCCTAATCCGATGAGACCGATGACCACGCTGTCTGGTCTCCTTCCCCAAAACCAACCAACCAACCAACTTAATATTTGTGCTAATGTTTTTGTTTGACCAGTCTTTTTTAAGCTCCTCCATTTCTTTAAACCTCGGAAATTTAATACTCCATGCAAAAAGCACAGAGAGTAATGTTGAGTCACCGGTAACTAACCAAAAATAATTAGGATTATCCAGATCGTGAAACTATGTCCAGAGTGACTGGAATTATAATTGACAGGAGTTGAAGTTTTTTGCCAAAATGCATGACCCGCTACTGAACAGACACACGTTGCGCATATAACCTTGTTAATTATGCAGTATGTCAAGTTGTTAATGTAATCCACATTAATATAATCAGTAACCTCTACTAAGCTTTCCATTAATGGCAGAATACCATCTATTTATATAAAGAAGCTTTTCGCGTGCGATATTAAAAGGACTATTCAGAGTATAGTGTTGTGTGGTTTTCTTTGCACGTATTTTTTTTAATAACTGCTGCCTTTGTTACAGTTTACTTCGTGATTATCCTTTATCTCTGTGGATAAAATTATTTTTTTTTATTTTTCTCTTTTCACAGGTGATCATTTGTTCAAACATTAAGAAAAGTTTGAATAAATAATTAATTATTAACGTTTTCCCACAGTCTGGAACACAAAAAGGCTTTTTATTTATCATGAATGATTTTAGTTCTTTTCATTAACCATTGTCATGTCTTTTGGCTCGCGTATCTCGTGAATTTAACGTAAAGCGCTTAGGTTTGTGATCAACAGAGGATTCAAAATCACGTTACTGTTAATGACCACAGTTGTTGAATGGTGCGTAACTGGTCATAATAAATGAAGAGATCCTTTAAAAAATATTTTTACATATCTAACAACCGGCGCGATGACCCACGTTCAATTTCCATTTGAACCAATGGTTTCTTCTGGAGGCACTGGAACGGTACCGACCGTGATTTCTGAACTTAGGAATAACCATTTGCTTATGCATTTCTGATTTTTGGGAAGTACTGTAGCACACCTATTGGAAAAAAATGAAAGAAACAATCGTCTACTGTATATTCTTACCAACTAATTTTTATTTTTGTGAATAGTTTCATCATTTTTAGTCTAGTATTCAAATTTCAAAGTCATCATTATTTCTTTTCCTGCTTATCGCTGCTTCACGGAATACTAAATGCAAACATGCACCAACACCATTTTAGAACTGGGATCTGGAAGGAATCCTACGGGATAAAGACCCTGAAAGAAGTGAATTCAGTAACCTGACGGCATCGGCTTTTAGTTAAAGTGGACAACAAAAAATATTTTCCGAATTTGAACACTTAGTGTGTAGAGACCACTGCTTTTACTGACATACACATCCGTATTTCCAATATTCACGAAAAAGACGTATTTAGTAGACTCCACAAGGCAACAAGCAATTGTCCTAGGTAAAGACAGATTTTAAGTTAGGCTATTTAATTCGCAAACCACTGCCATGAAATAACAAAATTCCGAATTTAGTTTAAATAAGTAAACAAAGAAATAATTAATTTAAACTAGGAAGATTAAGGTTCTACATGATTCTACTCAATTTTTTTCTTAACTGATTTGGATGTAATTTGTTGCTTCATTGAATACACACCTCAGAGAGACTATGCAATTTCTTATTGCAGCGCAAGAGCTGCGTCGTATTCACACCGAAACAATAGTACTGTCCATGGTAGCCCGTTCTTCCAAGTCGTGAGTTTTGCCCTCGTCGCAAAAATTAACACTGGTTATGAATTTTCTTCAGCGAGTGGGTGACACAAGGCTGTAAAATGTAGTAAAGAGACTACAGGTTGGTCACTGCGTTTCTAGGGGTGGCTATTATCGCCGAAACAATCGGTTTTCAGTTACACTGGTTATTTTCATCCTCAGTTTAACCTGAATGTTAAAACCGTTCAAAATAATCGATATCTGAAATAACCGATTTCCGGTTTTACATTGGTGTTATTTCCAACAATAAACTTGGGTATCTCACCAAGGTTGAAAATGTCTACGACTCCTTCACACATTTGAACTATTCATTCCAAAATATATAGAATCAAATTATCGAATAAAACAGGTAAACAAAAGAAAAGAGTCTGTCCACCGTTTGCTCTTTTTCTCAAAAAGTAATGAGGGTTTGAATACTACAAAAAATTCATCGGTACTCTCATACTGATTCAGATTTTTTTAATCTCCATCAATAAATCACGATGTAATCGAGGATTATACCACTATTTAGGCATTAGGAATAGTAGGTGCCAAAGGTTGTAAGTTAAGGTTCGAGGATTCTATTTTTCACGTTACGTTGTCCGTTTCTAGAGGTCGGAAGCAGATATTGGCATATTATGTAGACACAGGTATCAGATCAACTAATTTCTGTTTTTATTGTACTATGAATGAATTGTTAATTTTGTAGTCGATTACTCATGCCATGATTTTCTTTTTTAATTATTTCATAGAAAAGGGACACAAATAATAAGCTTATGAGTAAAATCCGTAGCGTTAATATTCTTAAACTGTTTCGAAAAAGCCGTTTTTTGGTCAAACATGTATCTTTATTTTAAAATGGTACTTTAAATACAGTTATTTTTTTGCTACTAAAAGCAAAATGCTCTTTCAGAAGATTCAAATTAACGATTCAGATACTGGGAAATACCAGGAATTATTACCTGAAAATAGTCGGAATTTCAATAATGAATTAATCCAGTGGGGAATATTTATTGTCCAGTCTGTCCGTGTGTAGTACATGTTATGTGTTGCTTTGTATGTTGACTCCTTTCACCAGAAACAATACCATTCAAAGATGGTATTCAACTTTCAAAAGCTACAGAACGTTCTACGTAACTTTTTTTTTTTAGTTTTATCTAGAACTAAAAATATAAGCAGCTTTGCTATGGCAAATTGCTATACATCCATTTTTTACACCAGATTATCATTAAAAAGGAGAAATAACTGTTGTCAGTGAGACCAAACAAATACCAAAAAGTAACTGTTATTCAGACCTAAAATACCGGTATCAGATTTAAGCGGTCGATGTTTCCCATCCCCATCTTTTCCCCATTGACCGTATGTTCAGATCGTACAATGAGAAATAGTTCATTGTTGCCTGATGGTTATTTCCCAATGTGTCAAGTGCAGGCTCTGGTGACACGGCTTTTGGGAAATGTCAGTGAACGGCACGTCCGCTGACCACAGTTGCAGGAGCTCTGGTCTATATCGGGGATGGCCGCCACGCGCCACGCGGGTTGTCCACCTCCCAGGCGCAACAGGTAGCTGGCAGGCGGCTGCCCGCGCTTCCGGCGCAGAGCTGCGGCTGCGGTGTGCGTCACGCGCTATTGGCGCCGTGATTGGGAGAGGCACGTCGGCCACGAGCGGGCAGCCTGCCTGCGGTCGCTGACTCCTGACTCCCGCTGAGCCAAAAAACCGTGGCCAGCCCTGCTGCACGGCTCTCGCCATACCTCGCACTGCATCGGAATGCCACGCCTGTGCGGACACCTTGCCGCCCCCCTCCTTCCCCCCCCCCAAAATAATTGGGCTTGAAATTCTGTTTTTCACTGAGAGACATCAGTTTCTCTAACTGTACCTTCTTAGATTTGTCTCTATTTGTCACTATCACAGCCTGTGATAGTATCTCTTACCAAATGAAACTGGAGTTGATAGCCGGCCGGTGTGGCCGAGCGGTTCTAGTCGCTTCAGTCTGGAACCGCTCGACCGCTACGGTCGCAGGTTCGAATCCTGTCTCGGGCATGGATGTGTGTCATGTCCTTGGGTTAGTTAGGTTTAAGTAGTTCTAAGTTCTAGGGGACTGATGACCTCAGATGTTAAGTCCCATAGTGCTCAGAGCCATTTGAACCATTGTTTTGGAGTTGATAGCCTTACGAAAAGCTGGTTTGAATTGTATTTAACAAATAGAATGTAAAAAGTTGTGCTGAATAATTCAGACAATGTCGGAAAGACAGAGAATTTTAGTGACCAAGCACTCCGTCTTCAGGCCACGAGGGGCCTACCAGGACCATCTGACTGCCGTGTCATCCCCAGTGGAGGATGCGGATAGTGGTGGTGTGGTGGTGGTGGTTAGTGTTTAACGTCCCGTCGACAACGAGGTCATTAGAGACGGAGCGCAAGCTCGGGTTAGGGAAGGAAATCGGCCGTGCCCTTTCAAAGGAACCATCCCGGCATTTGCCTGAAACGATTTAGGGAAATCACGGAAAACCTAAATCAGGATGGCCGGAGACGGGATTGAACCGTCGTCCTCCCGAATGCGAGTCCAGTGTGCTAACCACTGCGCCACCTCGCTCAATGATGCGGATAGGAGGGGGGTGGGGTCAGCACACCGCTCTCCCGGTCGTAAGAGGGTATTCTTGACCGAAGCCGCTACTATTCGGTCGAGTAGCTCCTCAATTGGCATCACGAGGCTGAGTGCACCCCGAAAAATGGCAACAGCGGATGACGGCCTGGATGGTCACCCATCCAAGTGCCGACCATGCCCGACAGCGCTTAACTTCGGTGATCTCACGGGAACCGGTGTATCCACTGCGGCAAGGCCGTTGCCCCATTTTAGTGACCAAGGGGGGAAAAAAATCAGTTAGGGAGTACCACAAGGTTCAAGTTTTGGCCCACTCCTATTCTTTATGTCTGCGAATGTCCATCCACTTAACATGCAACAAACAATACTTGTACTTTTTGCAGACGGTCCTAGTGTTATAAAAAATCCGTTTAATGAGATAGCAGCAGATGAGTGTGTAAATAGTGTTTCTGCAAAGAACTCTTAAGTGTTTATTTGGAAATGGACTCTCCCTCAATTCCAGTCGTTCAGATGACCTATGGAACTTGTAATTAACTAACTAACTAATTAACTAGGTGCGCAGTTGACTATAATGAGGACTACCAGGTGCTTGAAAAACACAGGAGCAATGATTAACATACAAAATGGTTCAAATGGCTTTGAGCACTATGGGACTTAACATCTGAGGTCATCAGTCCCCTGGAACTTAGAACTACTTAAACCTAACTAACCTAAGTACATCACACACGTCCATGCCCGAGGCAGGATTCGAACCTGCGACTGTAGCAGTCGCACGGTTCAGGACAGAAGCGCCTAGAACCACTCGGCCACCGCGGCTGGCAGGTTAACATACCAACAAGACAAAATTACTTGCATACCAGTAATACAAAATATTTTCTTAAAACCTAGAGAAAGCAGTTTTGGAAAGAGTAACCCATCAGGCTCAGTAATAGTAGGCTATAGCGGTGAAGATCATGTAAAGTGCGGTATCATATGTACCGTGAATGTTTACTTATGCAAATGTGAGTCTGACTGCTCTAGAGCAGAGACAACCATGGCATGCCGAACTCCACGCGGGTCGAGTGTGCGGGCCGCGTGCGGGCCTCGATTCAGCATATCTCGTCCTTTCCAAGAAGTACCTGATACAACCCGACATTTCATTCATTACCGCGGGGTGTCATTTTTCCGTCGGTACAGGTCTCTTCATTTCAGTAGAATCGTGATGTCAGCGCTCTTTACTCTTCGCAATTTGTTAGTAGTATGAAGGACGTTCACAGATCTAGTGGATGTTTTCACAAAAAGAGACAGTCTAAGGTTATATCGTCACAAGCCCTTAAAAATAAATGTGAATGACCGAAGAGAGGGATGAGAATTCTCGATACCCATTACATAATCGCATGAGCGACGAGTAATGCAGATTTGCTGAAATAATATTGCAATAACTGACTAACTCCGTCCGAACAGGCCTTGAAGACGGAATGATGTCAGATTTCGTGACCGGAGCCGCTACTTCCCAATCAAGTAACTCCTCAACTGGACTCAAAAGGGCTGAGTGCTCCCCGCTTGCCAACAGCGCTCGGCTGACCGGACGGTCACCCATCCAAATGCTAATTAAACCCGACACCACTTAACTTCGGTGATCTGACGGGAACTGGTGTTACAATGTGGCAAGGCCATTGGCCGATATTACATACCATGCAGAAAGATTTTTAAGACTTACTTGACAACGAAAGAGCAAAAAATAATTTTTCCATAATGTGGTGCCGTAGTCATAATACATTTCTTTAAAGTCAGTACCGCCATTAGACTGTTTTTTATTTGCAGTGTTACATTTACACGATCATTATTTCGGCTTCAAAGTGCCATTATCAAGTGTTTTAATGTTATACAGTGCCTAAGATGGCATACTGTCGTATTTTAGTATAGTGTATTTTAAATGCGACAGTATGCCATCTTAGGCACTGTATAACATTAAAACACCTGATAATGGCACTTTGAAGCCGAAACCATTGTCGAGTAGATGTAACACAGCAAATAAAAAACAGTCTAATGGCGGTACTGACTTAAAAGAAAGAGCAAAAAGTTTCAGTGATCGATAGATGGGATTTATTTGACAGTGCTAATTTTACACGTATGCAGTACGTGAAGACCTTGTGGTATGAATAGTGAAATTTCTGAAGTCGCAAGCATTATTCCACAGTCAGCTCTCGACGGAAATGAACGAAGACTGTGGAGGTATTACATATTACTGCAAAGTACATAGGTTAAGTCAAGGGGCAAGCCTGCTCCAAGTTTTCGATTTAAAATTCGCTATTGTGGAATTTATGAAGGAAAAAGTACTGCAGGAACAAAAGTTAAAACATCCGGAATGGATTGCAGATCTTGCATTTTGAGTGGACTTGACGGCACACTGCACCACAGTAATATATTGCAAGGTGAGAAACAAGCTCTTTCTGATTTGATGGGGATGTGTTTAAGAAGAAAATTGCATTGTAGAAGTGTCTCATTCTGACAATCGCAATCCACTTCCCTACGCTCACTACCGTTAAAGTAAATGTGAGCTTTGAAGGATTCATTGTGGTCTTGACAGAATTAGAAGGTGAATATAGATTAGTGTTTTCTGTATTCAGCTTTGGTATGATTAGGAACATTGGTAATCGGCGCATTAATCTCATGTTTTGTATATAATTATTTTAATTATGACATGCCGACATCCATAGTCTTCCACGATCTTTACACATTCATTTGTTAATGACACGATAAAAATCGCAGATGGCGGAGCCTGTATGAATTGTAAAGTTGAAAATCCAAAGCTGGTAACACGTCACCGGTTATCTCAATAAATGCTTCACTAGCGATCTTGGCTGTTTGGAGTTTTTTCGATGTTCACTGTTACAGTACATATAAAGACTATACCTTGTAGTAGATTTTTCCATAAGATTAAATAATTTAACTACCTTGTCTGTTTATTGCAGTTCTGTGTTATAATACGTTCTGGTACGGTCTCAGGTAAGTGATTCTTAAAGCCCCATAGGACCTGAAGTGTTTTATCTCAGTAACAGGAGGTAGCTATAGTTTGATATTTATCTGCTCGTATAGCGTAAAGCGCGCAGTGTCAGCTTGCTAGTGAGGGTGGTGAACCCGACTGGGATTGAACCCACGCGACATATGAACTACTGTGAGCTTTTGCGCCGCCGGTTGTCCTGAGTGTGGTTTTCAGGCGGTTTTCCAGGATTGTTCAAGTAAATGCTGGTCTGGTTTCCAAATTACGTCTAGAAACAGTTACAAGACGATAACCCACAGAGAACGTTTACACGATTCGCAGACAGATGGCACACACGACTTCCATCTCTTAAGCCTACTTGACGACTGTGCGTTTAAGAAGGATATCGTATCACAAAATTAAGTACTAAAGTAACATTTCCCAAATCCTGACGAGTGGACTCCGTATTAAGAAGGATAACCACCAGGGAAAAAAGCATGGTTATTAACGGACTAGCAGCCTAGCCTTACTTCATACGGATAGTACTAAGTATGTATAGCTGGGTGACTTGCTTATAATAATGTCCGTCGGTTGTTTTCGGGAACAGAGAGATGGTGGCGGACACTCCGTCGCGGAGGCGTCCCCTCGGCGGTGTCATTCCCCTCCCGGGGAGGCTGCGGGGCGGCCAGGCACACGTGTGGTGGTCGGCGGTCGGTGGCTGGTGAAGTTGGCGGCCCGCGAGGCGGCACGTCCCGGACTGCGGCTGCGGTCGCGAGCCACGTGACCGCTCGCGGCCGCCCTCGCTAACGATGCGGTCACCCGCTGGCTGCCCGCCTGCCCAGAGAATGACCGGTCTGGAGCGCGCCTTACCGAACTGCGGCCGGACTTCTGGTCTGGGGCAAGAACGGCGCCCACTTCTTCTGGCCGCGGTGGCCGCTCGCTTGACTTGCAGTGTTTGTTTGTTCCGCAGGGCTGCCTGCGTCCCTGCTCCGTGGAAAAGTACTCTTTCGCCTCGTGCCACTTTCCGGCGAATATTCACGATGCATACGGCGGCTACTGTGGCAGGACAGAAACCTGCGTCATGCCAGTCAGTGGCGGATAATCGGTCACTTCTAAAGCAGGGACGGGCGAGCGCTTTTAATTATCTTCACCCTCGAGTGGCGAACAGAGTAATGCGGGCCGTGGGTCAAACCAGTCACCTACAGATTTCGCCTGTAGGTTGTGGTATTTAGGGCAATAGGTATCAAATTTGGAGAAATCATCTAGTGTATATTGGTCTGATGCGGACCGCCAGGCCTGTACCAAACTCTTCATCTCAGAGTAACTCTTAACACTCTTAACACCTGCTGTTCCCAATTATTTGTTTGAGATAATTCAATCTTTGTTTTCCCCTCCAGTTCTCACCCTCTTTCTGGAACTACGCGACCTCTACGGTAGCAGGTTCGAATCCTGCCTCGGGTATGGCTGTGTGTGATGTCCTTAGGTTAGTTAGGTTTAAGTACTTCTAAGTTCTAGGGGCTGATGACCTCAGAAGTTAAGTTCCATAGTACTCAGAGTCATTTGAACCATTTTTTAACCTCTTTTCAGTCACTTTAGATGTTAAAATTTGTGGTATCACAGCAAGTCGGTACCATACAGGACCAAACACTCCAGGTTCAGAGGCTGGCCCTAGAGGCTCCGCTGCTGTCCGACATCGTCAGCGGCAGCGACCGGCGCCGCCCAGCCGCTGGAAGCAAGAGAGCCAGGCCCACTCAGCTGATGCGTCACAAGCGCTACTGATCACGTGGATAAGAGACCTCCCGACAGCATTTCTACCCGGTTCATGCCCAGTTGTCGAGTAGCTCAAATTAACAGCAGTCGAGGATCGTCATAGTGCAGCCTCAACGTTCTCTACAAGGGTAGAACGTCATATTGGCCTCAACACTATTGTTTAATTTTGTATTGTGAAATGTTATACTGTTAAACTCATCTCTGCTTTGCAAAAACTTGTATATCGATTTCGACAGGGACCGTCTGTAGCAAAATTAAGTATAATACAATATTTCTCTCTGTGATTGCGTTCTCTCCTCCTTTGATTTATGCCTCAGAACTCACTCACCGTCACGAGGGTACAAGATCACATTTGGCGATGAGATTTTACGTGGTCTTCCAGAACTCTTTTGTATTGCATGTTTGTGGTCTAAAATGGTACTATTAGTGTCTATGGTCTACCACGGTCTGCCGTACATAATTAGCGCCCGTGTATGTGACCATTTGCAGATCATGATAAAAAAAAAGCTCGTGTTAAACTGCCGGCAGATGAAGTGAAACGATACCCCGACCCAACTCCACCAGTAATAGCTCTACCAATCTGAGCTGTTAGTTAATACACTCAAATAATTCCTTCCGGTCTCCAGCCACAGATCACGCAGTGCATGTTACGTTTCATATCATCAAAGTATTAAAAATTAAATTTTGCTTGGTGCCATGATGGAGCTATGAGGATAGGGTTACTTTAACAGTATGAACTAGGCCAATAACTACAAATGATGAAAGACAAGGAAGAGTCAGTGAGGGAGAGCTAACACTGACGATATTTTACACACTTTGTGGCTTTTCGGAAGCCGTGCTGCGTCGACCATTGACCATGTGCGTACTAGTTATTTCCACAACGGAAAATTTGCGAACCGTTGCTGCAGGACATCAGACTATTATTATTATTATTATTATTATTATTATTTCTCTTTCCTGTCTCAGACGTTATTATTATTATTATTTCTATAATTTTTTGTGACTGGAACTACCGTGATACCCACATTGAAAACAACAAATGAAAATGTTTGCGTCCTTGTGTAGTTTCCCGTCAAGAAAAATCACATGAACCAGTGACAGCCAAATGAATGAAATCAAAGATATATTTCAGCATCTCTGGCTACAATAGTTGAGAAACTCGTTAAATGGCCTAGAACTTCCTCTCAAGAGTAAAAAACAACAAACGGCAAAACATTTAAATACATAAAGATTATCAAAACATCATGTGACACTATCTCGCTACTATCGAACACAGTTAAATAGAACGAATAGACATGCTGATGATAGGTGCTCTTGCAGTTGTCAAGGCAGCGTAAAAAAATCTGTCGAGAGGTGACGACCCTATGAAGAAATAGTGACCTAAGGAAAGATAAAAGCTGTTTTTGATGCACAATCCGATTTTAATGGTTGAGTAAATATGCAGTGCTTTTGGGAAAAAAAGAAGAACGTTCGGAAGCAGTGTGAAGAAGAACAAAGAAAATTCATGGGAGACAGTTATATCGAGCCGGCCGGGGTGGCCGAGCGGTTCTACGCGCTACAGTCTGGAACCGCGCGACTGCTACGGTCGCAGGTTCGAATCCTCCCTCGGGCATGGATGTGTGTGATGTCCTTAGGTTAGTTAGGTTTAAGTAGTTCTAAGTTCTAGGGGACTCATGACCTTAGAAGTTCAGTCCCATAGTGCTCAGAGCCTTTTGAACCATTTAGACAGTTATATCGACTTATTTATAGCTGAAGCAACGGTCGTGTTTTCATTCTTTTTAACTAATAGGTACTGAAAAAGATGTATGTACTACAATGTGTTGCCGCGCGGGATTAGCTGAGTGGTCTGGGGCGGTGCAGTCATGGACTGAGCGGCTGGTCCTGGCGGAGGTTCGAATCCTCCCTTTGGCATGGGTGTGCGTGTTTGTCCTTACGATAACTTAGGTTAAGTAGTGTGTAACCTTAGGGACTGATGACCTTAGCAGTTAAGTCCCATACGATTTCACACACATCTGAACATTTTTTACAATGTGACCTCTTAGGAGAAACAAAACCAGTAGTCTCAGAAGTACATGTTACGTTTAATATCATTAACATACTGATAGGATCAAGTAGGTAAAAAGACGAGGGCTAGTAGAAATCCTTGGGTAACAGAAGGAATATTGAATTTAATTGATGAAAGGAGAAAATATAAAAATGCAGTAAATGAAGCAGGCAAAAAGGAATACAATCGTCTCAAAAATGAGATCGACAGGAAGTGCAAAATGGCTAAGCAGGGATGGCTAGAGGAGAAATGTAAGGATGTAGAGGCTTATCTCACTAGGGGTAAGATAGATACTGCGTACAGGAAAATTAAAGAGACCTTTGGAGATAAGAGAACCACTTGCATGAACATCAAGAGCTCAGATGGAAACCCAGTTCTAAGCAAAGAAGGGAAAGCAGAAAGGTAGAAGGAGTATGTAGAGGGCGATGTACTTGAGGACAATATTATGGAAATGGAAGAGGATGTAGATGAAGATGAAATGGGAGATACGTTACTGCGTGAAGAGTTTGACAGAGCACTGAATGACCTGAGTCGAAACAAGGCCCCCGGAGTAGACAACATTCCATTGGAACTACTGACGGCCTTCGGAGAGCCAGTCATGACAAAACTCTCCCATCTGGTGAGCAAGATGTATGAAACAGGCGAAATACCCTCAGACTTCAAGAAGAATATAATAATTCCAATCCCAAAGAAAGCAGGTGTTGACAGATGTGAAAGTTACCGAACAATCAGTTTAATAAGCCACAGCTGCAAAATACTAACACGAATTCTTTACAGACGAATGGAAAAACTGTTAGAAGCCGACCTCGGGGAAGATCAGTTTGGATTCCGTAGAAATACTGGAACACGTGAGGCAATACTGACCTTACGACTTATCTTAGAAGAAAGATTAAGGAAAGGCAAACTTACGTTTCCAGCATTTGTAGACATAGAGTAAGCTTTTGACAATGTTGACTGGAATACTCTCTTTCAAATTCTAAAGGTGGCAGGGGTAAAATACAGGGAGCGAAAGGCTATTTACAATTTGTACAGAAACCAGATGGCAGTTATAAGAGTTGAGGGGCACGAAAGGGAAGCAGTGCTTGGGAAGGGAGTGAGACAGGGTTGTAGCCTCTCCCCGATGTTATTCAATCTGTATATTGAGCAAGCAGTAAAGGAAACAAAAGAAAATATGAACATCAACAAAAGCAAAACGAGGATAATGGAATGTAGTCGAATTAAGTTGGGTGATGCTGAGGGAATTAGATTAGGAAATGAGACACTTAAAGTAGTAAAGGAGTTTTGCTACATGGGGAGCAAAATAACTGATGATGGTCGTAGTAGAGAGGATATAAAATGTAGACTGGCAATGCCAAGGAAAGCGTTTCTGAAGAAGAGAAATTTGTTTACATTGAGTACAGATTTAAGTGTCAGGAAGTCATTTCTGAAAGTATTTGTATGAAGTGTAGCCATGTATGGAAGTGAAACATGGACGATAAATAGTTTGGACAAAATGTGGTGCTACAGAAGAATGCTGAAGATTAGATGGGTAGGTCACATAACTAATGAGGAAGTATTGAATAGGATTGGGGAGAAGAGAAGTTTGTGGCACAACTTGACCAGAAGAAGGGATCGGTTGGTAGGACATGTTCTGAGGCATCAAGGGATCACCAATTTAGCATTGGAGGGCAGCGTAGAGGGTAAAAATCGTAGAGGGAGACCAATAGATGAATACACTAAGCAGATTCAGAGGGATGTAGGTTGCAGTAGGTACTGGGAGATGAAGAAGCTTGCACAGGATAGAGTAGCGTGGAGAGCTGCATCAAACCAGTCTCAGGACTGAAGACCACAACAACAACACTGGTAGCTAAATTTTTCATGGTTACATGATGGAGCTGTGAGCGGAGGGTTCACAGAAACTGAAACACTAAACAGGGACAATCAGGCTAGAGAACATGACTTTATCATGCGTGCAATGGATCCTCGTATTTACTGAAACTAAATGATCCAAAATAAAAACTGTGTATTATATACACATAATACGCAGTTACACTTACTTGCAAGTCTAAAACAGTCATAACTAATTAAAAATGAGAAAAGTTTTTGACGGTAATGTGAGACTTGATCTCTCACTGTGCAAAATGAAAAGCCGTTTCGAGTATTTGAAAACAAAATTTTGAGAAAAATTTTCGGAGCAAAAAGGGACGACATTAGCGGAGAGTGGCGAAAACTGCATAACGAAGAGGTTCATGAACTCTATTCAAGCCCTGACATAATCAGTATTATTAAATCGCGTAGGCTGCGATGGCCGGTCACGTAGCTCGAATGGATGAGGGCAGGGCAGCACGCAGAGTACTGGTAGGGCACCTAGAGGGGAAACGTCTTGTGGGGAGACCGAGGCGTAGATGGGACGACAATGTGAAGGCTGATTTGAGGAGCCTAGGTATTGAAGGTGAATGGAAGGAAATAGCCGCCGGCCGACGTGGCCGTGCGGTTAAAGGCGCTGCAGTCTGGAACCGCAAGACCGCTACGGTCGCAGGTTCGAATCCTGCCTCGGGCATGGATGTTTGTGATGTCCTTAGGTTAGTTAGGTTTAATTAGTTCTAAGTTATAGGGGACTAATGACCTCAGCAGTTGAGTCCCATAGTGCTCAGAGCCATTTGAACCATTTTTTTGAAGGAAATAGCCCAAGACAGGGACAGATGGCGAAAATACGTTGCTGCGGTAATGGACTCTCGAGTCCGGTATGACCACTGAGTGAGTAATGAAACTGTTTGGCTAGAATTTCATATGTAAACTGTCATTAGAGTATCAGCTAGAGGTGCTATAACATAAAATCCATTCCAATAGTGTTAGGATGCACTGCTGAGTTCGATAAGAGAAATTAACCTTTTTGTTCTGCTACTACGATGGAAACACATTTTCTAAAGTACAAACTTCAAATCAGGACTGAAACTAGGTTTCTATTGGTTGCTCGGTAAAAGCCGAAACTGGAGATCCACTCCCAGATGTTCCCAATGTGGGAGCTAATGCTTCTGATGCGATCGGAATCGAGGACGGTCCAGCGGGAACAGAGCAGGTGGTGGTGTCGGCGCGATGATGTATGTGCGTGGCCCGTTGCCCGGTGCGTGAGGGGAGAGGTCAGTGCGTGAGTTAGGGGGCCGGGCGGCGCGGGTCACGTACCGGCCTTGCACCTCAAGGCTGCCCGCCACGCAGCGGCCGACAACTGTCTCCCCCGCCCCCCTCCTCACCCCTCCCCACCACCCACTCTTTCTCCTCTCCCGGCCTTCTCCTCATCTCTCACAGACACGCACGCATGCTCGCTCGCTCATGCAGACGCATTTACTCTCACGTCACGCACTGGGGACCGTACCAGCAGACTGCGTCAAAGCCGCTTCCTATGCGTAACACTCTCGCGTCCGGAACATAAACCGCAGATATTCGGCATCCAGCATTGCGCTGTGATAATTTCAGCTTTCGCTTGCGTCCACTGTAGACATCACAGTGAACCTCAGGTGAAAACTCGTCTGTTACTACGAATTTGTGAGCACTCACTGACAGATATGGCCAATATCTTCTGAAGATTCTACAGAACGAACTGCGGTTTTAAACTAAGTAGCAATGAAACTGGCCGATACTATAAGAAATTACAGTCTGAATGGATACCAACCATACAACATTATAGTCAAAGTTTGCAGCCGACTGCCAATGTACTTACCAGTATTTCAACATTCGAGAACATGCACTGCGTCTGTAAATGAGTGAAATAACAAGAAAAAGCAACGTACTCGCTAACATGTTTGAGATGAATTTTGCGAAGGAGAAGTGTTTTAAATGAAAACAGCACACAGAATTGTTGCTGATGAAATTCAGGGAAACCGAGGAGAACGGAGACAGTTTTAAGTTAAAAACACTCTACAGGAAAAAAGGAATACATGATAGTTACAAAGAGTCCTAAAATTTCACAGTACTAACTTAGAAGGGAGAACTGGAATAACCTCAATACAGAAAGGAACATACGACAGAAAATTTTGATACCGAAAAGGAACAATGCCTATCAGAAGTTTAAATTTGACTTAAGAGCTGCTGGCAAAGTATTGGTGCAAGTCTAAGCATCTGGAAGTACTTTTGCTTGATGCTTTCAAGAGTCGAAAGGTTTAACAAGTTTGAATAAAAGTTGTCAAACAAAAAGTACTAGACAAGGGAAAATGTCGTCTCTGGATATGTTACTGGCTTATGAAATGGTTGCTACATGTGTGTATGAGGGTGGATGAAGAGCAGAGAAAACCAAAAGAAGTAATTGTCCTTCCTACAGTGTAAAATGAAACATTTTGAAGCCAGAATTGGAATCATTGGCCGGCCGGTGGGGCCGTGCGGTTCTAGGCGCTTCAGTCCTAAATCGCACGACTGCTACGGTAGCAGGTTCGAATCCTGCCTCGGGCATGGATGTGTGTGACGTCCTTAGGTTAGTAGGGTTTAAGTAGTTGTAAGGGGACTGATGACCACAGATGTTAAGTTCCATAGTGCTCAGAACCATTTGAACCATTTTTTTGAAATCATATGAACCATGTTGCGTACGAAATTTTGTATCACCAGAAAACTCAAACGATATCAAAAGTGGTGGATCGTGATAGGATGCGTACATTCTACGGTGTACATTGGAAAGCCAGCATTAGGGTTCGGTAAAAACGAAATCATTATAGGGTCGTTTTCTCGTCCGTCTCTCTGCCTGTCCGACTGTTAAAAGTCCTTTTTTTCAGGAGCGGGTAAACGTATCGAGTTGAAAGTAATGCCGCCTATTAAGGTCTACTGATCGTTAGCTGTGTAAAGAATAGAAGCTTCTAAGTCAATGCAATCAAAAGATACATCCATTTACGTCACATATTTTGATACCCTGAAACTCACTCATGAAAGCCTGTAGGGTACTTGCCTTTCACTTAGAATCATGCAATTTAACAAGAATCAAGGTTTCACAGTATAAGTAAAGGGAAAAAACGAAATTTGTTAATTTGTAATTCTATCACACGAAAAAATATTTATTTTGTAATCTGTTGTCGGACTGTCTGTCTCTCTGAATGTTAACACCCGTTTTCCTCAGGAAAGGGTAGAAGTATTAAATTTAGATTTGCATCACATAATAACGCCTACGTTCCTTTAGAGGTGTGAAAAACTTAACCTTCTAAATGAATGAACTCGACAAATAAGGTCATTTATGTCACATATTTTGACATTCTACAACTCACTCATCAAGACTTACAGCACTTCACGTTGACCTACAATCATGAAATTTGGCAAGAAGCAAGGTTTCAAATTTTTATTGACCACTTACTATCTGATCGTCTGTTTGTCCGACAGTCTGTTAAGCCCTTTTTCCTAAGAAGCGGATTGACATATCTGTTTCAAATTTATATGACGTGCTAGGGTCTACGGTCTCTTGGAAGGTAAAAAAAATTAACCTTCTAAGCCAATGCAATCAAAAGAAACAACCGTTTATGCAACATAATTTGATAGTTGAAAATTCACTCATCAAGCGCGACGGGGTACTTTCCGTTGATGTAGAATCATGAAATTTGGCGAAACGCAAGGTTTCACAGTACAAGTAAAGGAAAAAATCCGAAAATTGTTAATTCTGAATTATATGTAACTAAAAAAATTATTCGCATTTGTATCCGACTGCCTGTTTGTCCTGTTAAGAACCCCTTTTTTCAGGACCGACTTGATGTATAACTGGCAAGTATCGATATCAATAACAGCCAAAAATCATCGACATTCTCGATTCGCGGGATGGACGATGTGTTTATATACAAAATTAAGTTTGTACAGAACACCCGCCCGCATACGTAATTTTTTTCTCCGTATGTGGCGGCTTTTCCTTTTTCATTTCATCTTGTACAGAATATACGTGTCGCATCAAGGTGATTCGCTCAAGAACGATTTATCAGAACGAGATTTTACTTTCAGTCCCTTTATGGCGGTTGTGCTTTCTCCATATGGCAAAGCCATTAGGAAATGAATGAACGAATCCAGCTGCCTGTTACGAATTCTTTGCTGTTCGAAAGGGCTCTCGCCGTCGGTAGCGGTGGCTGACACGCGGACTTGCTTTGAAATGTCCCGAAGTACCAGTCGGCCACCTGCAAATTAAAATTCCACAGCTCGCATTTTCGAAAGCCTACTTGTGGCCTTTCCACTTATGGAGACAGTCGTGCCAGACGACGATACATCGCGGCTGTTAGAGACGAGACCGGCAATGCGGAAAGTTCAGTTCGTTACTTTCCGTCCAACTAACGCCCGTACAGCACTGCGGACTTCGGCGTCCTTTGGCCGCGACGACAAATCTCGCTCTGCGGCGACCCTGACGCCTTTACAAAGCGATTACAGCGCAAGCCGGTGTGTCCGGCCGCCGCGCCACGGTAGGGACCGGACGTCTCCCCGTGATGGATCCCTTTCGTCTCCCAATTACTCCAAATGGGCGCTGCCGCTTTGAGGGCAGTCGTACTGAAAAATGGTAACGCTCTGCGGTCTAAAGAGCTGGCGAGCCTTTAATCTGCACCGCGAGGGACACGCAAACCGAACACAGATTCCAGTGTCGCAGATTCGCCGCCAAAGGGCGTTATAAGTGGCGGCGATCGGCGGCGGAACTGGGTCCATTTGGGCGCGCTGCTGTACGAGATGGGCGCTTTGGTCGCCGACATCGCCGCTAATGGGCGCTCGCGGGCGGCGCCGTCTGTCATGGCCGCCGAGCCGAGAAGGCGCGGGGTCTCCCCACGTTCCAGGCAGGCACGCGGCTGGCCTGCCAACACCTTTTATAAGGGTCAGGATTCAGAGATTCTCACATCCTGTTTGCTCTGTACCGTACCTTCTTCTTCTTGCGGTGCCATTAGAACTTACAATTTTGGCGTCCCTCTTGTTATGGTAACATGCACCGGACCCAGTTTACACTACTGGCCATTAAAATTGCTACACCAAGAAGAAATGCTGATGATAAACGGGTATTTATTGGACAAATATATTACACTAGAACTGACATGTGATTAACTTTTCACGCAATTTGGGTGCATAGATCCTGAGAAATCAGTACCGAGAAGAATCACCTCTGGCCGTAATAACGGCCTTGATACGCCTGGGAATTGAGTCAAACAGAGCTTGAATGGCGTGTACAGGTACAGTTACCCATGCAGCTTCAACACTATACCACAGTTCATCAAGGGTAGTCACTGGCGTATTGCGACGAGCCAGTTGCTCGGCCACCATTGACCAGACGTTTTCAATTGGTGAGAGATCTAGAGAATGTGCTTACCAGGGCAGCAGTCGAACGTTTTCTGTATCCAGAAAGGCCCGTAAAGGACCTGCAACATGCGGTCGTGCATTATCCTGCTGAAATGTAGGGTTTCGCAGGGATCGAATGAAGGGTAGAGCCACGGGTCATAACACATCTGAAATGTAACGTCCACTGTTCAAAGTGACGTCAGTGCCAACAAGAGGTGACCGAGACGTGTAACCAGTGGCACTCCATACCATCACGCCAGGTGACACGCCGGTATGACGATGACGAATACACGCTTCCAATGTGCGTTCACCGCGATGTCGCCAAATACGGATGCGACCATCATGATGCTGTAAACAGAACCTGGATTCATCCGAAAAAATGACGTTTTGCCATTCGTGCACCCACGTTCGTCGTTGAGTACACCATCGCAGGGGCTTCTGTCTGTAATGCAGCGTCAAGGGTAACCGCAGCCATGGTCTCCGAGCTGATTGGCCATGCTGCTGCAAATGTCGTCGAACTGTTCGTGCAGATGGTTGTTATCTTGCAAACGTCCCCATCTGTTGACTCAGGGATCGAAACGTGGCTGCACGATCCGTTACAGCCATGCGGGTAAGATGCCTGTCATCTCGACTGCTAGTGATACGAAGCCATAGGGATCCAGCACGGCGTTCCGTATTATCCTCCTGAACCCACCGATTCCATATTCTGCTAACAGTCATTGGATCTCAACCAACGCGAGCAGCAATGTCGCGATACGATAAACCGCAATCGCGATAGGCTACAATCCGACCTTTATCAAAGTCGGAAACGTGATGGTACGCATTTCTCCTCCTTACACCAGGCATCACGTTTCACCAGGCAACGCCGGTCAACTGCTGTTTTTGTTTGAGAAATCGGTTGGAAACTTTCCTCGTGTCAGCACGTTGTAGGTGGCGCCACCGGCGTGAACCTTGTGTGAATGCTCTGAACAGCTAATCATCTGCATATCACAGCATCTTCTTCCTGTCGGTTAAATTGGCGTCTATAGAACGTCATCTTCGTGATGTAGCAATTTTAATGGCCAGTAGTGTATCTAGGCGTAATGTCGCAAAGTAATATGAAATGGAATGAGCATGTGAGGATTGTAGTGAGGAAGCCGAATGGTCGACTTCGGTCTACTGGGATAATTTTAGGAAAGTGTGGTTCATCTGCAAAGGAGACTGCATCTAGGACACTAGTGCAAGTACTATTCGAGTGTTTGGGATCCGCACCAGGTCAGAATGAAGGAAATTCAGAGGCGGGCTGCCAGATTTGTTACCGACAGGTTCGAACAACAAGGAAGTATTACGGAAATGCAGAACGATTCTACTGACGTCAACGAACATTTCGCGTAAGGGCTACAAGGATAAGATTGGAGAGTTTAGAGCTCGTATGGAGGGGTGTAGAGACTCGTTTTTCCCTCGCTCTATTTGCGAATGGAACAGGAAAGAAAATGACCTGCGGTAGTACAGGGTACCCTCCGCCAAGCACCATACGGTGGCTTTTGTAGTATGTATGCAGAGGCGGATGAGAATCTCAGTATTAATGATTATTATTATTTAAATAAAAAAGATTTTTTTATCTCACACGTTTTCAGATCGAACTAAAAAGCAAATTTCCTACTAGCCCCATAAAGATACCTAACCCAGACAGATAGGCCTCAAAATTTGTGAATGTGAATTTTAACAGATAAAACAATACCTGTTAGTTTTAAAACGGGAAACATACAGTAGATAATAGTAAGGAGGTGAACTACTCATGTATCAATTGGTAAGCAGTGTAACAGTAAGGAGGTGAAATATCCATGCACGAATTATGTATTGCATGAGTCCCATGTTTTGTTTTAAAACTTACAAGTATTTTCACAGGTGTTAAAAATTCACAATCACAAATTTTCAAGACTATCTGTATGGGATAAGGAATCTGTCTCTGGCGAAGTGAAATTATTTTGTACTTGATTTAGAAACGTGATAATTTAAAATTCATTTTTATTCAAACACCTATTCCCTCCTATTTAGTCTTGTGTGTGTCAAATGTTTTCATCGTTTTCAGACATTTATTTGAGATTATTTCAGGCTTATCTCAGTTTCTCATCACCTGACTCAACATATTGCTTCGTCCTACGTATATCTCGGGAAAAGACCGTGAAGGTAAGAATTAGAAGGATTCAAGTTCACACAGAGGCTTGGCAGCAATCATTCTTCCCGTGACACATTCGCTAAGTGGAACAGGAAAAGGGTAAGTAGCAGTGGTACACAAGGCGTCCTCCGGCAAATATTGCGCTGTCATACGGTTATGAGCTATGTAAGTTTAGCGTCTATCGCTCTTCAAGAAACAATAGTGATAAAAAAAGTATCCTCCGCGACAAACCAGACAAGAAAGAAAGTTAATGTTGCATTGTTATGACATTGTGAGCTTAGTTTAAAATTTCAGGTATCTACTAGCTCTCTAGGAAGTTAGTTCAAAAATGATTAATTGTACCGACGGAACTCCCTTCAGCATGGACATAAGCACAAGCTAGGATCGAAACACTCTACGGAAATTTGCCTGCTGTGATTTAGGGAAACTAAGGAGCATCTTAGTTCGAGTGCTGGAAGGGATTGCTCCAAATGCGAATCCAATATCTTGACCGCGACAAAACCCCGCACGGTAGGTTATTGAATGTACTTCTGTAGATCAAATAGAAGGGAAAAAAGTGTTACAAGAATATCGAGGCTGACGAAATGTACAAATATGGAACAAATTTATTCTTGGCTGTCTTAAGCCGTAGAGCCGGCACTTACTGCTTAATCTCAGACACTTTTTATTTATTTTGTAATACATTCAATTTATCCTTCGCTGTCGATTATATTACAATATCGGCTTTTGTTCTGCATCTAAGTAGGGCACTGTGACAGCAAATATAAAATACACATCTTTTTCGAAAGTTGGAATCAAACTAGCAGCCGCACCACTATCGAGAGACCACAGTGGAGCTGTTATGTTTGGCCAAAATTCATACATGAAACGCGTGTATCATACCGTAAACATAGCTACTTGAAAACAAGAACACTCTTGCAAAACTATAGATTCTGAAATGTAGGAAAGAAGCTAGCGCTGTTCCTTACTTTCTTACAACTAGTTTCAGTTTTTATCACTCGCAGGAGACGACTACAGTTCTAGCAAAACAGACGTCTGTAATGTAGGATCTACACTCCTGGAAATTGAAATAAGAACACCGTGAATTCATTGTCCCAGGAAGGGGAAACTTTATTGACACATTCCTGGGGTCAGATACATCACATGATCACACTGACAGAACCACAGGCACATAGACACAGGCAACAGAGCATGCACAATGTCGGCACTAGTACAGTGTATATCCACCTTTCGCAGCAATGCAGGCTGCTATTCTCCCATGGAGACGATCGTAGAGATGCTGGATGTAGTCCTGTGGAACGGCTTGCCATGCCATTTGCACCTGGCGCCTCAGTTGGACCAGCGTTCGTGCTGGACGTGCAGACCGCGTGAGACGACGCTTCATCCAGTCCCAAACATGCTCAATGGGGGACAGATCCGGAGATCTTGCTGGCCAGGGTAGTTGACTTACACCTTCTAGAGCACGTTGGGTGGCACGGGATACATGCGGACGTGCATTGTCCTGTTGGAACAGCAAGTTCCCTTGCCGGTCTAGGAATGGTAGAACGATGGGTTCGATGACGGTTTGGACGTACCGTGCACTATTCAGTGTCCCCTCGACGATCACCAGTGGTGTACGGCCAGTGTAGGAGATCGCTCCCCACACCATGATGCCGGGTGTTGGCCCTGTGTGCCTCGGTCGTATGCAGTCCTGATTGTGGCGCTCACCTGCACGGCGCCAAACACGCATACGACCATCATTGGCACCAAGGCAGAAGCGACTCTCATCGCTGAAGACGACACGTCTCCATTCGTCCCTCCATTCACGCCTGTCGCGACACCACTGGAGGCGGGCTGCACGATGTTGGGGCGTGAGCGGAAGACGGCCTAACGGTGTGCGGGACCGTAGTCCAGCTTCATGTAGACGGTTGCGAATGGTCCTCGCCGATACCCCAGGAGCAACAGTGTCCCTAATTTGCTGGGAATTGGCGGTGCGGTCCCCTACGGCACTGCGTAGGATCCTACGGTCTTGGCGTGCATCCGTGCGTCGCTGCGGTCCGGTCCCTGGTCGACGGGCACGTGCACCTTCCGCCGACCACTGGCGACAACATCGATGTACTGTGGAGACGTCACGCCCCACGTGTTGAGCAATTCGGCGGTACGTCCACCCGGCCTCCCGCATGCCCACTATACGCCCTCGCTCAAAGTCCGTCAACTGCACATACGGTTCACGTCCACGCTGTCGCGGCATGCTACCAGTGTTAAAGACTGCGATGGAGCTCCGTATGCCACGGCAAACTGGCTGACACTGACGGCGGTGGTGCACAAATGCTGCGCAGCTAGCGCCATTCGACGGCCAACACCGCGGTTCCTGGTGTGTCCGCTGTGCCGTGCGTGTGATCATTGCTTGTACAGCCCTCTCGCAGTGTCCGGAGCAAGTATGGTGGGTCTGACACACCGGTGTCAATGTGTTCTTTTTTCCATTTTCAGAAGTGTATATATGTGTTACTAACTTTATCCGTAAGAGAAAACATCGTTGTTTTGAGCCTAAGCTTAGTTACACGGGCACTTCTGTGATCTCAAAGGTACGTCCAGAATGGCGACGTACTTATACGACTTCATACTGTTTCTTGTCGTGAAATACCCACCACGTTTCAAGGCAGACAACGAAGGAGCTGCAGTAAGGACGCCCATACCATTGTTTCATCGAATCTCCTTAATATCTGCTCCATAAATTACAATTGCCCCTTTATATCAAGAAGTTTTGTTACTCACGCCATCTGTCGTATCTTTTTCCCTGTTACATACCAGTCAGTAGTCTCTTGTCTTTCATTGTATTCGTTGCTCGTCTCCTCAAATTGTCCCTTCTAGCGCGTGCCCTCACTGCGTCACTGGACCTTCAAAGGCTGTCCTAATTAGTGGTTGGTTGGTTGTGTTGGGGAAGGAGACCAGACAGCGAGGTCATCGGTCTCATCGGATTAGGGAAGGAAGTCGGCCGTGCCCTTTGAAAGGAACCATCCCGGCATTTGCCTGGAGCGATTTAGGGAAATCACGGAAAACCTAAATCAGGATGGCCGGACGCGGGATTGAACCGTTCAAAAAAATGGTTCAAATGGCTCTGAGCACTATGGGACTTAACTGATACGGTCATCAGTCCCCTAGAACTTAGAACTACTTAAACCTAACTAACCTAAGGACAGCACACAACACCCAGCCATCACGAGGCAGAGAAAATCCCTGACCCCGCCGGGAATCGAACCCGGGAACCCGGGCGTGGGAAGCGAGAACGCTACCGCACGACCACGAGATGCGGGCGATTGAACCGTCGTCCTCCCGAATACGAGTCCAGTGTCTAACCACTGCGCCACCTCGCTCGGTCCCTAATTAGTGATCACTGCCACGGGGCAGTACCAGGGTACTTTTGCAGGCCGGTATCCGCTGATGCGGCACGGCTTTCGTGTTGTAAAAAGCCACCGATTCTGTTAAAGCAGCCTGCTGGCACGACCGCCGGTGTCAATTCGAGTGTTTTATTTATTCTTTTTGGGCTACCTGCCCGGCTGCGCCTCGCCTACCGCAGGTGAGACACGTACTCACCGTCACCCGGAGCCGGGCGGCTACGACGTAGAGGCGTGTTCTTGTCGGCTTTGGACCGCCCCGTCAAACCCGACGCTATTCAGCCCTCGCAGCGGGTGCAAGTAATTGCATTAAGCCAGCGACGGGAAAAAGAACGGCCACCCAAGGCGGACAAGAATAGACAATGAAAGGCGCTGTCTTTTTGTGGCGCGGTAACTGGTGTCCACCGTAGAGTCAGCTGTGGTACTGAGTTTAATCTCTTAGGAGAGCAAGCACGGCGATGCAAGAAAATATGAGAGGAGAGCTAAGTGGTTCGTGGCGCTAGAGAAAGGTGGGGGATCTGCGGTGAAGGCATTAGCACGCAAAAGTGGGAGGGAATGCGCAGGTGGTGTTGACTGGACGGCTCGAATTTTCTAGCTGAGTAGGCAGGTCTCATCAGGAAAGTGCCGTGGCCTGGAACCGAACCGGTGCTCCGCAGGGTGAGTGGCCTCCTACGCAGCACTCGTAAACGTCGTGTTTCCCATCCGTCCCACGTTACTGTACGTAACGATGTGGCTCAAAATATAGAGAAATATAACGCAGTAATTGGAGATAGTATGGCAGAAATATTAGAAAAGACGCAGGTTCGAATCCTGTCTCGGGCATGGATGTGTGTGATGTCCTTAGTTTAATTAGGTTTAAGTAGTTCTAAGTTCTAGGGGACTGATGACCTCAGAAGTTAAGTCCCGTAGTGTTCAGAGCCATTTGAACCATTTTTTTCTGTTTCTAACTTTTGGCCGAGTTTACGTTCCAAGAGTGAAATACGTCAGGAGTTCAGTGATGATTTCGACAACCATATAGTGGTATTCCACGGTACCCGCGGTTATCCTGAAAAGTCGCATTACTGCGAAGAATTATGTGACCGGTCCATCCCATGGTACAGTGTTTGTTCACCAATGGTGATACTGTGGTCCAAGACGGCCCTGTTCCCATAGGTCGCATTGTCAAGGATTTGTTTTGTGGGTACGAGGATGAATTGTCGCATCTCTCCTCGCCACCAAAGCCATCATATATATATATATATATATATATATATATATATATATATATATATATATATATATATGATGTTACAAAAGGGTACGGCAAAACTTTCAGGAAACATTCCTCACACACAAATAAAGAAAAGATGTTATGTGGACATGTGTCCGGAGACGCTTAATTTCCATGTTAGAGCTCATTTTAGTTTCGCCCACCTACGCTGAATGGAGCACGTTATCATGGTTTCATACGGGATAGTCTACCTGTGCTGCTAGAACATGTGCCTTTACAAGTACGACACAATATATGGTTCATGCACGATGGAGCTCCTGCACATTTCAGTCGAAGTGTTCGTACGCTTCTCATCAACAGATTCGGTGACCGATGGATTGGTAGAGGCGGACCAATTCCATGGCCTCCACGCTCTCCTGACCTCAACCCTCTTGACTTTCATTTATGGGGGCATTTGAAAGCTCTTGTCTACGCAACCCTGGTACCAAATGTAGAGACTTTTCGTGCTCGTATTGTGGACGGCTGTGATACAATACGCCATTCTCCAGCGCTGCATCAGCGCATCAGGGATTCCATGCGACGGAGGGTGGATGCATGTATCCTCACTAACGGAGGACATTTTGAACATTTCCAGTAACAAAGTGTTTGAAGTCACGCTGGTACGTTCTGTTGCTGTGTGTTTCCATTCCATGATTAATGTGATTTGAAGAGAAGTAATAAAATGAGCTCTAACATGGAAAGTAAGCGTTTCCGGACACATGTCCACATAACATACTTTCTTTCTTTGTGTATGAGGAATGTTTCCTGAAAGTTTGGCCTAACCTTTTTGTAACATCCTATATATATATATATATATATATATATATATATATATATATATATATATATATGTATATATATATATATATATATATAATAATAATAATAATAGTGTCATTGAACCGTTGTGGTCTACTTCGGAGAGAAGGGCGTGTGAACGCTATACATCTCCATCATCGTTACTGGATACTGGAACTTGGAATATAAGCATGAGATTCCCTCCAAAACCGTACAGAACTTGTATTTATCCATTCCAACACAGCTTGAAGTTGTTTTGAGCGCCAATGGATTTCCTACACCGCATTAGATATGGTAATGTGTTGTTTTTTGAAGGTTCCATATCTTTTTCCATCTCCTGTAACACGGAGACAGCATAATGTGGTGGCTAAGCGTAACCGGAAGGTAAGAAAAGAGGAGTAACGAGAAACTGAAGCAGCTGAGATAAGGTTTCGCGTGGCACATGCCGCACTACCGTTGAGAGACAGAATATGAAGTTAAGACTTAGGATAGCAACTAGAGCAAACAAGAGTGACACAAGAGATCAGTCGCTACTAGAAAGGAAAGATAATTATAATTACATCAAAATGATGCCACCTGTTTTTCAGGGGTGGCCAGCAGTAATTTTCTGAAACGAAATAAGAAGAAGAGGAAGAAGTCGAGGTCGCGATCGCTAACGCATATTTCAGCTGCCTGGAGGCTTCCATTCTAAATTCTATTACGTTACCAGCATGTGCCTTATAAGGGAGGGTTGGTTTGGGTTGTTTGGGGGAAGAGACCAAACTGCGAGGTCATCGGTCTCTGTTCAGGAAGGAGAGAGGGAAAGAGGTGTTCTTCATTAAAATTCCATTGAAGACCGTACCTATGCGATATGGTGGACAGGGTGAGACACAGTCTGCCGTTGTTCCCTTATGATGCTGTGTGCACGGTAAGGGGTCGAAGCTGAGTATTGTAGGAGGATACAGGAAGACTTAGATAAAATTTATAGTTGGTGTGATGAATGGTATGTAACTCTAAATGTGGAAAAATGTAAGTCAATGCGGATGAGTAGGAAGAACGAACCTGTAATGTTCACATACAATATTACTAGTTCCTGCATCACACAGTCAAGTCGTTTAAATATCTGGGTGTAACGTTGCAAAGCGATTTGAAATGGAACGAACATGTGAGTAGGGAAGGCGAATGGTCGACTTTGGTTTATTGGGAGAATTTTAGGTAAAAGTGTTTTGCCTGTAAAGGGGACCGCATATAGGACGCTGTTGCAACCTACTCTTGAGTAATGACGGAGTGTTTGTGATCCTTACCAGGTCCGACTGAAGGAAGACATCGATGCAGTTCAGAGGCGGGCTGCTAGATTTGTTACCGCTAGGTTCAAACAACACGTAAGTTTACAGAGAATCTTCGGGAACTCGGGTGGGAATCCCTGGAGGGAGGGCGACTTGCCGGCCGCTGTGGCCGAGCAGTTCTAAGTGCTTCAGTCCGGAACCGCGCTGGTGCTACGGCCGCAGGTTCGAATCCTGCCTCGGGCACTGATGTGTGTGATGTCCTTAGGTTAGTTAGGTTTAAGTAGTTCTCAGTTCTAGGGGACTGATGACCTCAGATGTTAAGTCACATAGTGCTCAGAGCCATTTGAACCATTTGAACCCCATTTGCAACCCACATCGTCGCTAGGGTGATCCCCCGTCGGTGTCAGCTCCTCCTACATTCTTTTGTTAACGAATCAAGTGTCCGAAACGCCACCAGGCAGCATTCAGTGTCGCTGTGGGCAGTAGTCGTAATGTTTTGGATTATCAGTATAATTTAAAACAATTCTCACTATACATTTACCAACACTCCACCCTATATTATAAAATGGGGAGGAAGTTTTTGAAACACACAGAAAAAAATAAATAAAACGAGAACGCTTCAGTATGCATAGCAGAAGTGGCATATTCGTTGACTGCAGTTACAGTTTGTGTACCAGACATCCAGCTGTGTTGCAGTGCCTACATGATCGACAAGAACGACTCACCACTTTGTATCTTGCGGTGCCACAAAGAAATAACAGAGCTGTAGCGCTCTCGCCTCTCAATTCTCGCAGCGTATGACAATCCACAGAGAGGTTGTTACCTGCCGAGCCGCACCAGCGGTGGTTAGGAGGAGCACAGGTTGGGAAACGCGAGTCCGTATTACGGGGAGGAGGTCGCGACGCAGGCCGTAATAACAGCCGTCGTGATGGCGTGTGCTGTTGCGAGGCAACGGCAATGGGAAGCGGGAGTAACGGCCCGGCGTGTGTGATGCGGCCCGGTATAATATTCCGCTCGCTGGCGGCGGGTCCGTTCCTCTGGTTACAGCCGCGATGCTAAGTGAATGTAAATGATCGGGCTCGTTGACCGGGTGGCGTTACGGGCCGGCCGGGGGCAGAGGGCAGCGGGTGGCGCGTGCCGGCAAGGATTGAGCTCTTCCAGCCGCAAATTGGGAACGGCCAGGTGGGAGACCTAAGCACCGTTCGCGTATCCACAGTGCCGACTCAGCCTCTCGGTCATCTGCGGCGAATGGCGCTGCGTTTGGCAATAACGGGTCTCTTCCATACTTGCAGACCAGAATTGAAACCGTGTATGCACACATGTAGAGTCCGTGCAGCACACGGCGGCCGATGTGCAGTGACCAATTTTCGCTCAAAGCGCAGGCCGAGTTCACTCGTTTGTTCGCTAAGGAGAGGACGACAGTGTTGGCCGCCTTTCGGCCGGTCGACGATGACAAAATCGTGACGCATCCCTTGCAATATTTCTCAAACGATTTTGCAGAAAGTATTTGGTTCAAATGGTTAAAATAGCTTTGAGCACTATGGGACTTAAGTTCTGAGGTCATCAATCCCCTAGAACTTAGAACTACTTAAGCCTAACTAACCTAAGGACATCACACACATCCATGTCCGAGGCAAGATTCGAACCTGCGACCGTAGCGGTCGCTTGGTTCCAGACTGAAGCGCCTATAACCGCTCGGCTACAGCGGTAAACAATCTAATTTCTGCATTAGTTATAGCTTTATATGTCGGCTTCATGATGTTGCGCCCATCTTTTCGTTGATGGTCGTAGTTATTGTGATATTTACATGGAAGTAAGACACAGTGCGAAATTCTAAAAAGCATGCAATGAAAAATAGTGTTTTGCTGCATATTACATCGTATGTTGCTGCGAACGAAATTTAGCTAACGTACTGAATTTTTCTTTAGATTTGGGCGCGGGTCTCTATCTGTCTCCAATCTCGAGAAAACTAATCTGATGTAGCACTAAAAATGGTTGAAATGACTCTGAGCATTATGGGGCTTAACTTCTGAGGTCATCAATCCCCTAGAACTTCGAACTACTTAAACGTAACTAATATAAGGACATCACACACATCCATGCCCGAGGCTGGATTCGAACCTGCGACTGTAGCCTTCGCGCTGTTCCAGAGCGCCTAGAACCACTCGGCCACACTGGCCGGCTCGCCCCAATAAACAAATAGGTATTTTTACAGCTAGCCTCTTCCGCCAAGGTGATTCCTGCTGTGCACAGTGTATCTCGCCCAGTGAATTCTCCGAAGGCAAGTGAAAGCAGAAATCATTTAACAGGTCGCTATCGGCCTGCATTCCCAAAAGCAGCTTAACAATTCAGACCGTGGTTTTTCACCACTCGGTGAAAGCGTCGCTACAAAAAAGTGCCAAGAGCCTGTTGCGATGGGAGATTTTTTTCTACAACCACGGGTAAGAAAGGAACACATTGGCAGTTCTGAAAAATCAGTTTGAGTGGGGGAACTGTTCTGCGAACTTTTGTACGGGAAAGGACTCGAATTCATGGACTAAAGAAATGAGACTATGACGTCTCAAGAGTCAGGAGAAAGCATTAAACATGGCTTCAAAAAGATATTATGGTCATTCGATTTATATAGCATTGTGCAAACAGTGCTGTAGTATTTCGTCAATGTAAGAGACTCCAATGATAGTTGGACATAATACTGTGCTGGAGTGCACGGCTCTAGAGATAGCAATGAACGAAGAAAAGAAGAGTGATGTAAGGCGATTAATAAATTCTAGTAGAGCTGTCGTAACATTTTTTAAAAACATCTAACCTTCACAATGGACTGTACATTTCGTTGAAAGGAGATGTGGTCACACAGTGAGACAGCAATCCAGACGTGTTTGAGCCGATCAACTTGCAGTGGTTCGAAGTTCTAATAATTTCGCCCAAGAGAAGCCATAACAGTTTGACTGTGTTTATTGGTAAGAGAATGCTGGAAGACGTAATGGCCTGTCTGATACTATTTATAAACGCCTCCCTGAAGATATTTTTTAGTAATGTACTTTTAATTACTCGCAACAAGAAAAGTTAACTTAGAAATCATGTTTTTTGAAACCTTATGAAACTAAATAACAATGATCTGTTACGTGCCTACGTTAACTTTCAACATGCGTAACAAATAATATTATGAAATTAGAATTATACATTAATACCTTCAGCTGCTGACGGGCGCTGATATACGTCAGCGGAGGCAGGTGAAAATGAGTGCCCCGACCGGGACTCGAACCCGGGATCTCCTGCTTACATGGCAGACGCTCTATCCATCTTTTTTTTTCTTTTTTTTCATTGTGTTCATTGTTGATCGTTGTGTTTGGTCGTTACGGGCGCCACATGACATCCGTTCAAGTTCGTTTGTTGATCCATCCACTCAGTTTTTTTGTTACAGAGGCCAACTAGCTCTCTGACCGAACACGCTGAGCTACCGTGCTGGCATCCATCTGAGCCACCGAGAGCACAGAGGATAGTGCGACTGCAAGGACTATCTCGCGCACGCCTCCCGCGAGACCCACATTCACACCTTATATGTCCACACACTACATTCGTAGTGTCCCTATCCAACACACACATTGCTCGTGGAAGACATTCTTACCAAGTCGAGTAAGAGTTCGGGAAATATGTGGCATCCGCACAGAAGAAGGAGTCATGGCCGGTATTGATAGAACTATATACTTATGGATATGGTGTCTGTATAATTAACATTGTTCTAGCACAGGCTGTTCCAGCTCTTTGAGCATTGTCGCTCTCTGTGAATAACCAAAGGGGCATGCACGCTGCGGTGCATTGTCGCTTGCTGTTAACGATGAAATTGGGCGGCACAGTGCAGCCTTGTCATCGGTCGGGCCTTACATGTATTCCGAACCTAAGCCGCGCGGGATTAGCCGAGCGGTCTCAGGCGCTACAGTCTTGGACTGTGCGGCTGGTACCGGCGGAGATTCGAATCCTACCTCGGGCATGGGTGTGTGTGTTTGTCCTTAGGATAATTTAGGTTAAGTAGTGTGTAAGCTTAGGGACTGATGACCTTACCAGTTAAGTCCCATAAGATTTCACACACATTTGAACATTTTTTTCCGAACCTATACTCGCAGCGGTCACACCACGCGTCAACGAGCCTCTGCAGCGCGTATTCCGAAGAGCTCCCACTTCAACGACACTCACTGGCCTTTCTTGGCCCCCACATAAGTAAAAAACAGCACCGTTTAGAGAAATCCATTTCCACTCGCAGCTTCGAAAGGTAAAATGACTGCGACAATATTCATGAGTTTTTTTTTCCATATCTCCGGATGCGGATAAGGGTCTTGCACAGGCGCATTTTTTGGTATCCCCAGGGGCCTCCTGTCAGGAACATGCACCTTACGGGAAATACTATGAGCGTTAATGGGAAATGGCCAACTGGAGTGCCTACTTTCCACTCTGTAGACTAACTGGTCTGCAGCTCGCGAAAACGGGACGTCACCTGCAAGAGTCCGACGAACGCACCGAAGCATTTGCGGTGATCGAAGCCTGCCTTTCAGCTATTCGTTGCTGGACATGTCTCTCGCGCTGTACGTGAAAAATTCTGCACATTCTCTACCGTCACTGCAGCAGATAACACCAAAAATATCTCACAGCGAACCGTAGAATCAGGCTACGCTCGAAAACAGGAAATGTCCTACTGTGTCGGCTACTGTGGGAATCAGCACCGACACAAACAAGAAAGGAGAGAAGTTGCTACCGAACTGGGGCCGACCAACGATGGGCGGCTGGTTAATCAAGCGTTGGCAGGCGACGCTTAACTGTGTCTTCCTGGAGGTGTGGCGTTGCCCGTTTTTTTCATTGGCGCGCGGATCAGCGCCTTCTTGATGGCGTTTCGCGGCGCTGCGCTGGTCGGTGTGCAGCGGATGCTTGAGGACTGTACAGTAACCTAGATTGGAGAGCTATACTTCTCACAGAACTATTCAGATCGTTATGATGGATTCATTTTAAGGACAGGAGAAGATTTTGGGACACGAAGGGTAATCTGGCCCAGCTTAATGTTTGCCGCCGCGGCGTTAGCTGCACACACATACACAAACACACACACACAAACACACACACACACACACACACACACACACAAACAAGTATGCGGCGAGTGAAACGCTGCAACAAGGACGATGCTAGGTACGATAAGGCGGTTGTGCAACAATAATTTCCCGTCGTGAAGTTTGCCCGCGAGTTGTCTGCGACGACCGGCATCGAGCGAACTAGTGCGGTGGAATGCGGCACCGTAAATTGCACGGAGCGCGCTCGCCGACAGTACGTGCAGCCGCAACGCAGAGTATAGAGTATGTGGCAGGGCGGCTATCGGCCGGCACCTCTGTGAACCTGTTCGAGAAAGTCTCCGGCATCCGCAGCGAGACTGGTGATCAATGATTGCGGTTGAAATACTGCGGAGGCCTACGACCTGACTAACAACGCAGCTATGCAGAGGGTCGCAAGTAAATGGGTGTAGTGCGTTGTGTTGTTTGAAGCAGTTCTTTAAGATGTGAGCAAGTGGCTGGTGAACTGGCACGCAACAGCGCAGACCGAGGCTATGGTGAGCAGGGTAGCCATCATATTGCTATGGCCAAATGCAGTGAACTGAAATGAATGATACAAGAAGACCTTCGGTTATCAGATTTCTTCATTACAAATAAACCAAGTATTAAAGCAGTACACCGAAATTTCGAAATCGATTAAAACTATACGTCGGAGCATATATACAGGGTGAGTCACCTAACATTAGCGCTGGATATATTTCGTAAACCACATCAAATACTGACGAATCGATTCCACAGACCGAACGTGAGGAGAGGGGCTAGTGTAATTGGTTAATACAAACCATAAAAAAATGCACGGAAGTATGTTTTTAACACAAACCTACGTTTTTTTAAATGGAACCCCGTTAGTTTTGTTAGCACATTTGGACATATAAAAAAATTCGTAATCAGTGCCGTTTGTTGCATTGTAAAATGTTAAATACATCCGGAGATATTGTAACCTAAAGTTGACGCTTGAGTACCACTCCTCCGCTGTTCGATCGTTTGTATCGGAGAGCACCGAATTACGTAGGGATCCAAAGGGAACGGTGATGGACCTTAGGTACAGAAGAGACTGGAACAGCACATTACGTCCACATGGTAACACCTTTTTATTGGTCTTTTTCACTGACGCACATGTACATTACCATGAGGGGTGAGGTACACGAACACACGTGGTTTCCGCTTTCAATTACGGAGTGGAATAGAGTGTGTCCCGACATGTCAGGGCAATAGATGTTCAATGTGGTGGCCATCATTTGCTGCACACAATTGCAATCTCTGGCGTAATGAATGTCGTACGCGCCGCAGTACATCTGGTGTAATGTCGCCGCAGGCTGCCACAATACGTTGTTTCATATCCTCTGGGGTTGTAGGCACATCACGGTACACATTCTCCTTTAACGTACCCCACAGAAAGAAGTCCAGAGGTGTAAGATCAGGAGGACGGGCTAGCCAATTTATGCGTCCTCCACGTCCTATGAAACGCCCGTCGAACATCCTGTCAAGGGTCAGCCTAGTGTTAATTGCGGAATGTGCGGGTGCACCATTATGCTGATACCACATACGTCGACGTGTTTCCAGTGGGACATTTTCGAGCAACGTTGCAGATCATTCTGTAGAAACGCGATGTATGTTGCAGCTGTTTGGACCCCCTGCAATGAAGCGAGGACCAATGAGGTGGTCGCCAATGATTCCGCACCACACATTTACAGTCCACGGTCGCTGTCGCTCTACCTGTCTGAGCCAGCGAGGATTGTCCACGGACCAGTAATGCATGTTCCGTAGATTCACTGCCCCGCGGTTTGTGAAACCCGCTTCATCGGTAAACAGGTAGAACTGCAACGCATTCTCTGTTAATGCCCACTGACAGAATTGCACTCGATGATTAAAGTCATCACCATGTAATTGCTGATGTAGCGACTCATGAAACGGGTGAAGGCGGTTACGATGCAGTATCCGTATGACACTACTTTCACTCAGTCCACTGGCTCTCGCAATGTCCCGTGTACTCATCTGTGGGTTCATGGCAACAGCAGCTAACACACCGCCGGCCGCGGTGGCCATGCGGTTCTGGCGCTGCAGTCCGGAACCGCGGGACTGCTACGGTCGCAGGTTCGAATCCTGCCACGGGCATGGATGTGTGTGATGTCCTTAGGTTAGTTAGGTTTAAGTAGTTCTAAGTTCTAGGGGACTTATGACCTAAGATGTTGAGTCCCATAGTGCTCAGAGCCATTTGAACCATTTGAACCATCTAACACACCAACTGCACCCGCTTCTCCTGTGACGTGCCTGTTACGGACCCGTTTGCGTGCTACGACCATACCTGTTGCATACAGTTGGCGGTAGATGTTTTGCGATGTGCGGCACGTTGGATGCTCTCTGTCCGGGTACCGTTCTGCATACACCCTCCAGGCTTCAGCTGCATTTCGTCGACACTCGCCATAGATGAGTATCTTCTCCGCCTTTTCAGAGTTCGAATACACCATGGTCACAGTTCCTACAACACTACACTATCACAGGCGTCTGGTAACACGGTGTACTACAGTTGGACTGCGTGCGGAGACGAATGCGGAATAACAATAGCATCAAGCGCTACATGCGGACACTGCGACAGCTAGACCAAACCACAACAGTGCACTATAGCCACACTCGAAAAGACGGTCGTCATCGTAAACATGTCCCTGCAGATGCTGCTCGCCGACCGTGGCCCGTGTTTGTTACAACACACAACTGAACGTCGGAGGTTTCAAGCGTCAACTTTAGGTTACAATATCTCCGGATGTAATTAATAATTTACAATGCAACAAACGGCACTGATTACGTATTTGTTTATATGTTCAGATGTGCTAATAAAACTAACGTGGTTCCATTTAAAAAACGTAGGTTTGTGTTAAAGAACATACTTCCGTGCATTTTTGTATGGTTTGTATTAAACAATTACACTAGCCCCTCTCCTCACGTTCGGTCTGTGGAATCGGTTCGTCAGTATTTGATGTGGTTTACGAAATATATCCAGCGGTAACGTTAGGTGACTCACCCTGTATATATGTATGAGAGGGAGGGGGGAGGGGAGAGAGAGAGTAGAGATTGAGAGAGTGAGCTGACAGCAGATGCAGCAAGAGGTGACTACAGTTTGTTCAAGCCACTGTATGACCACTGCATTGTAAATGAAAGATATACATTGGCTACAGCTCTTGGCAGCATCTGTGTTTTTTGTCGTGGAATTTTATTGTCGGTAGACCAATACACTGCAGGTTACGCAAAAAATGTGAACTGACGATCGCCAAGTAGTTCTCTCTTTTTTATTTGTTTTAATTTCAGTTTGATCGTGAATGAAACGAATGAAGACTTCGTCGTTTTACATTTAAAAAAATGTATACGGGTACGTATGCATTGGTTTACATAAAAGTAAAGTACTACGTACTTTAGGCGCTGGAGATAATACTTATGACCAACGTGCTGTATTTTCTTAAAATTTTGAGAAACTTAATTTACTCGGGAAAAAAAACCTACAATATTTTTTCCTTAAATTTCTAAGGAGTGGTACAAAAAGTGTCATAATAATAACACCTATGATAATAATAAATGAACGTCAGAACAGACCTAGATAAAATAGCTATACAACGAAAAGGAGCTCACAACCGAGATATCTTCAGCGCTTTGACGATTCTCGTGATGAGAAACGAACCATTGGTGCCAAATGGTCAAAAGAACACCGTAGCAGGCACTATGAATTGATGAAAAACATCTGGGTTAAACGTGGTAATAAAAACTTGCAACACTTGTCCTAATGAATGTAAACTTATAGTGGTCTTTAAAGGGCCTACTAACTAAGTAAAAGTAAATAATTATTATTATAAGAGTTCCTTTGCTAAATTAAATGTTTTCCAATACAGCTAAGCTATTTAAATTGTAGTTCAAAAATGGTTCAAATGGCTCTGAGCACTATGGGACTTAACATCTGAGGTCATGAGTCCCCTAGAGCGTAGAACTTCTTAAACCTAACTAACCTAAGGACATCACACACATCCATGCCCGAGGCAGGATTCGAGCAGCAGCGCGGTTCCGGACTGAAGCGCCTAGAACCACTCGGCCACCAAGGCTGGCTAAATTGCAGTTACAGTTGCGTAAGTTGTTATTGTACTCCAAAAATTGGGAGAAAAAGGAAGATCTAGTTCGTCACCAAGGTACTTAGCTTTTTAGCAGGGAGAACTAGAAATATAGGAAGTGAACTGTATCGTGGTTCAGAACGAAAGACAGACTTTTATTGCATGGAAGGTTACAGACTTCCTCGGGCTCCACTTTATTGGTGATGATTATTCTTGCATCATACACGATCCATTTCTAAATACACGTTTTCTCATATGTACCTCGGAAAACAACCGCAGTAACATTGATTCAATGAAACACGCCCATGCAGGATACCCGATGACCACTGGTATTTCGCTATACCATTTTACCACGTAGGAAAACCACGTAAAATTAGGTGACAACTTGTTATCGTAGACAACTTGTTTGTTTAGTAACAGATGCAATTGCGAAACTAACCGCGAAGCGTACCAGTCCAAACTGTTAAGTTTACTAAAATATTTGGGGCTGCGGGCTTTCATCGTCATCAGTAACTCTCTCCCTATTTACCTTGACTGTCTTGTAACAGAATTCAACAGGAGGCTCTCCATCGCGTTCTGTTCTGAGCATCTTACTTCATCTCTCTACAAGTTCGTCCTCTTTTGTCGTCCATCGTCCCAGTTTCCTTCCTACCTCCTCCTTTCACTACCTTCACTTTTCCCTTTACAATTCTTTGTTGCACTCAATTCCTACTCAGTAAATGTCCCAGCCAAGATTTTTTGCTGTTTCTAATTAGGTCTAGTAATCTTCTTTCTTCCCCTGTTTTCTTCATTACTTTTTCAATCTTAAATCTGTCATTCCATTTCACTTCATGCATTTTTCTCCATGGACACATTTCATGAATTTCTTCATATCTTTCTTCCTTTTCTTTTTGTCTGTGCATGAGTCACTGCTGTATAACACTATACTCCAGACATAACGTTAAGAAAGTCTTTTCATCAGCTCCACTGTAATTCTTCTGGGTATTAGTTAATGCTCGCCTTTCCAAATGCTCTCTTTCCCATTGATATCCTCCTCACTATTTCTTCTGCACAGCTTCTGTTCCATGTCATTAAACTTCCCAGAAACAGAAAGGATTTTACGTGTTCTGCCTTTCTTCCGTGTAAGAATAATTTAATAGGAGATTCCTCTTGCTTATTATTATCACTTCTATCCTTCCTATATTAATCTTCATTCCATACTTCTCTGCCCTTCTTGCAACACTCTTCAAGATCTTCTGTAGCTCCTCTTCCGAGTCCGTTAGCACTTCTCGATCATCCTCAAGTTTTATAGTCCTTTCCTTTCTCATCTAGTTACAATGCTTCTTGCATCATGGGAGGCCTTACCTATCAATTCCTCTCCCTTTACGTTGAGCAGCTTCCGTGACAGTGAGCATCCTCGCCTTACTCCCCTTCCAATGCGCTTCTCTCCCGTCCCCTCTTTTTCTACTCTTGTCACTTTCCTTTGTTATCCGTGTATCTTTCCAGTCTATACCAACACCTTTTAAAATTCTCAGCAGTGTACTCCAATTGATTCGACAACTATGAGGAGATGAAAATATACAGTTTTGTGTATACATAGGGTGTTCAAAATTCAGTGCTCAAACTAACAGGGATGATACAGGAGACAAAAATGAATATATTTCGTCAAGCAACCTTGTGTCGGAAATCCATACTGCGTGAGCTCTGAGCATGCGTAAGTAATACACGAGTGGATCAGATAAAAGTCATCGTGTCTAACGTTGTTACACCAAATGTTAGTTCGAGATACATAGTATGTTGTGATGTTATGCACCTATACACTGAGTCAGTAAACAGCGGTAGCACTAGTGCCTGCTTGACAATTGCAGTGTCAGTACAGTGCACTACACGTGTGGAGAACTGCGCGATGTTCACTGTGTTTAGGGCGCAGCAGAAGACAGGAGGCAACGGGAGGATGTGCTTTCAGCACGACAGGGCCCTAACGCACATTTGCAGAACTAATCCGCACAGTAACAACCAGTACTTCCGTAAATCGGTGGATCGGATGGGGAGGATCTGTACATTGGACTGCAAGATCCCCGATCTCAGCCCATTAGACTTCTTTCTCTGAAGCTACATGAGAGCCGAGTTGTTCAGAAATGGTTCAAATGGCTCTGAGAACTATGCGACTTAACTTCTGAGGTCATCAGTCACCTAGAACTTAGAAGTAATTAAACCTAACTAACCTAAGGACATCACACACATCCATGCCCGAGGCAGGATTCAAACCTGCGACCGTAGCGGTCGCTCGTTTCCAGACGAGCCGAGTTGTATTCTACCCCAAAGAAACGTAGGCGGAATTGGTTGCAGGAATCCTTGAGGCAGCCACAGAAATACACAACAAATCACGCATTTTCCAGCGATCATGGGACTCCTTGCTACGTCGATAGCGGCTCTGTGCTGTAGTTAATAATGCTCATTTTGAACATTTATTGTTACGTAATAGTGATGAGATCAATAAAGCAATGAAAAACATTTAATACCGTTTTATTCAGGATCACACGCAATAACCTCCTGCACGCTCGGTGCCTCATCAATATTTTGTTGGAGATGCTTTACGAAATATTGAGAGGCACCCACTTGCCTTGCTCATGCTGTGGCATCAAGCAGTCAGGCCTGCAAGATGAGTGGTCTGCCAAGCGAGTGGATTCATTCTTATCTGTCGAGTAACATGAACTCTAGTACTCACAATAAAGTTACAAATTATTCTCCTGTATGAATAATGCGCAACGGAAACGCAACCTGACTATCAGTAATTTACAGAACTCTGACTGTTCACTACGCACTGGCAATACCACATTTTCTTTTTTTATTTAACGGCTTTTATCAACACGTGGCCATCGCACTGAATATGAGTGGCGCACACATTATAAATTCTGGATATCATGACAACATAGAACTCGAAGGAAAAGGCCACCAATCTTTTTCTTTTCACTATCTTATTTATTCCGATAAATCCTATAACCTAAACACACAAATTCTATAACCAACAACAATGACACATGAGAAATTCCGCCCAGAGGGCATGGCTTTACATCGATGATTCTCTATTTTGTGGTCTCGTAATTCTTCAACGCTACAGTGCACTTTCTGGATAGGATGATGGATCTTTTTTATATCTCACACTTCGACTCTCATAATCATCATCACGAAACTTTCGTCCAGACCGAGCGGTACAGAAGGAACAAGCATAACCCACTACCTCTGCAACTACCTTGCTACTCTCCTATGCAAACCACACATACATAAATTACATGACATACACCACACTACAACATGGAATACAACACAATAAATAGTCACAACACTATCACTTTCAGCTTTCCCACTTCAATTAGTATTTGTCCCAGTTTCACACGACACTGCCCCACTTCGTAATTCTTCTTTCCTACTATGAACTCTGGAGACATATGCATGTCTTCCTGTGCAATGCAAGCCAAGTGGCGTTGCTGGATAGACGGCTGACTCACCTTGCTTCTCTCTCAGAGTATTATAGTTTGAATCAAGCGTCACACGGAAACATAACATGAAAAGTAATATTAAGTGCATATTCATCACACACGCGAGTCCTCAACTGATACCATGGACGAGTACTTCTCTTTATCCTTTGTCTCATACACAGATTGAGACTCACACAGTACTCACCACGTGGAAGTACTCGTCTCTAATTTCAAGTCCTGCGCACGCCATTCCTGAAATATTTCAACTCTTAGTACACACGCTAGTAATTCAGCTTAACTTAAGCACATGGAAGTATTTCAACTTATTGCTACACGTGGTTTCATTGTGACCGTTGGTCACTTCCGAAGATTACTACGATCCCATTAATATTACCTGCCTGACATTTATTTCTCCCCACAAAAGTTCCTGAAATAGAGAAATTATTATGTCAAACTACTCTTAAATATTCCACATGCATACCATGTCTCCACTCTTTTGTCTTTACGGAGCACACCTAAGACAGGTCTTAACAGCACAAGATCCAGCGGCAGAGTGCTGAAACATGGCCGTTCTTCAGGTCCTCTCGCACCTCTGCCGAAGTGGGGGAGCACCTTGCTACCATATTGGTCAGCCACATTTCAGGCACTCAAAGCTCAGGTAAATTTCATCTCTTTGGTCCCACCAAAGGTGGCCAAAGGATCGTCTCAAAGATGATCACTATCTGCGGTTAGCAGACGACCATACATTCATTCATTTCACAGATCTCACCAAACTGGATGTAGGGGTTTATTTTGTGGGAGTGCACATGTGATCAATTAAATAAATAAATTGTCATTCTTTCCCACACTGGTATCCGGCTTCGCTGTATTAATTGAAATTGAGTTATTTTACAAAAAAATGTGTTGTTCTGACAAAAATAATGAAGTATGTTGTACCTATTTTCAATGTCGGGCGGTACTGTACCCTTTCAATATATTTGTTTTTGTTTCCATCAGCATCCTTGTTAGCTTGGGCACTGAATTTTTGAACATCCTGTATACATTATACGAATGTCATGAATGGTACCTCCAACAGAAGCCATTCGTTTTGTGAGAGCAGTCTGAGATGTGATAACTGAACCGGGGTTCACAGTGCTGTCTCTCGAATCAATAAAAAAAAATAATTCACTAGTTTTTGGATGCGGGAGGGAAGGTAGGAGGGGTTTGACTAAATTCTGAAAAGCTGGGAACAGTTAGCTAGCGGCGCCGTACAAGAAAAGCACGCGCGCCCGTCTATGCAGCACAGCTGCAGTCGGACTTACCTTTCGGCGGCAAGAGAATGAGCTGGCCGCCTTTGGCGTTGTTTTTAGTGGATTCCGCAGCCCTTTGTAGAAAAGTGCTGGCGCTGTTTTACTCAGAGGAACAGATTGATTCCGACCGCGGTCGTGACGAGCACTTTAATTTCACTTCCCCCCCAGACGCCTTCACAGGTCGCGGCCGGCCGCAGCCGGTGATAAGTCTATTACACGCCGGCTCAACTTCTCTCGGAACAGTCAATGCTAGAAACAAAGTTAATTATTCCTGTACCCCAAGAACAGGCATAAAAGCTTTCGTAGAGGATTCAACAAGAAAGGGAATTCACATCTCGTGTATATTTTACTCAGTACATGTACAACGTTCTAAGACAGACTAGGAACGGGGAAAACCGACCAGTTAAAACCAATACCGGTGTTTTAGTTGTGAATCGGTACTTTTCGATTTTTGTTTGGTCTCGGTTAAAACAAGTGTTTTTCTGTTCTTTACTGATGACTGAGCAAAAAATTAGCCTTAGCAGCAGAATTTTTCCTTTTTATACACACTTTTTTTTTTAAAAAAAAGGAGTAATTTTTACCCATAAAATTGTTGGTTTGAAATATTGCTTTGTAGAAAATGGAAAAAGCAGGCATAAAAGCTTTCGTAGAGGATTCAACAAGAAAGGGAATTCACATCTCGTGTATATTTTACTCAGTACATGTACAACGTTCTAAGACAGACTAGGAACGGGGAAAACCGACCAGTTAAAACCAATACCGGTGTTTTAGTTGTGAATCGGTACTTTTCGATTTTTGTTTGGTCTCGGTTAAAACAAGTGTTTTTCTGTTCTTTACTGATGACTGAGCAAAAAATTAGCCTTAGCAGCAGAATTTTTCCTTTTTATACACACTTTTTTATTTTAAAAAAAAGGAGTAATTTTTACCCATAAAATTGTTGGTTTGAAATATTGCTTTGTAGAAAATGGAAAAAGCTATCTGTGCTGTTTTAATGACGATGTCGGCAGAAACGAGGAGCAAACGCATGGCATAAGAGTCAGTGCAGCATTACTGGGGGGATAATGTCCCTACTGCCGTGTGTCTTGGCTTGAGGTACGCGTGTACGAGCAGCGCGGCAAGACCTGCCCCCACTGGTCCATACGCTAGTTTCTCGCTGTGGTCGCTGGACATCCGTTGTGTTGCAGAATGGCACCAGCCCTGGTCTTGTAATACTTTTACGAAGTGACGTAGCAACGAAGTACAAATATTCATTTGTTTTAAAAGGGTAAAAATCTGTTGTCATTTCTATGAAATAATAAACATCTACATCTAAATTTATACTCCGCAAGCCACCCAACGGTGTGTGGCGGAGGGCACTTTACGTGCCACTGTCATTACCTCCCATTCCTGTTCCAGTCGCGTATGGTTCACGGGAAGAACGACTGCTGGAAAGCCTCCGTGCGCGCTCGAATCTCTCTACTTTTACACTCGTGATCTCCTCGGGAGGTATAAGTGGGGGGAAGCAATATATTCGATACCTCATTCAGAAAGGCCCCCTCTCGAATCCTTGACAGCAAGTTACACCGCGATGCAGAGCGCCTCTCTTGCAGAGTCTGCCACTTGGGTTTGCTAAACATAATAGAAATAAGATATCAGATCACCTGACGTTTGCTCTTGTAGTAATTTATTTATTTATTTGTTTTATCTTGTGCTCTCACGTTATAGTCATTCTGATTAAAATACTTGCCCTTTTATCGACTTTAATACATGTAAAGAACAACAAATTGCATCTCTGTACAAAGGAGGCCTATGCCATATATTTCTGTCAAGATCTTTCCTACAAGCAACAATTGTAAAGCGCATGCTGGATTCTGGAAAAGTCTCGCAGTCAAAGTGTAAATTAATATAGTTTGTGTGGAAGTGTGTGTACTGATATAACTACCGGACATCAAAATGGAGGCAGACAGATGGATACTAACCGAGAAAAAAGCCGTCTATACTGTCGCAGCAAGCAAAAACTAAATTTACATTCATATCGTCAGATAAGCTATAGTCATGGCGATACATTAAAGTGTGGCCCATCTTTTTCTCATAGAGCCAGCACCCAGCAGTATGCTAGCAGTAATGATGTAACTTCCTGAAACCATCTGAAGATGAACCTGAAAAGGTTCGAAAACCGGTTCATGGAATAAAACATAATTATACAAAAAAGTGACTGGTTGCAGTTCTGTATAACCTATTTACATTCAATATACAGTCACGGTTCTAAAATATCCGTAATGGATAAGCATAACTATCTCTTTTTTTTTTATTTATGTCCTGAACAATACCGATTTCAATCACTCCCCCTCTAGTAAACACGTAGCTGTTTCACAGAAATTTACCAGCGCTATCAGTCTACAGTCGTAAGGCTGTTCCTCGCGGGGCGGCGGGTTGACCGGTGTAGTGGTTGGAGAGCCGTGCAGCGGGCAGCATAGCGCCACACCGTGGGCTGCCCGGACTAGACCAGCGCGCTGTCGCTGTCCCTGTTGCAGCGCCGTGGCGTGGCGTGGCGTGGCGTATCGGGCCGGCATCTGGCCGTGTTAACACGGCGCGCGACAGCTTGTTAGGCCCGGCCGCTATTGTCTCGCAGCCCGCGCTTGGGCGTGACCGGCGCGCGACAGCGGACGGCACAATACCGCCTGCACCTTGCGGGCCCGGCCTCCGGGCTCCACGTAGAAATCACGTTGCCCGGCAACGGTACCGCGCAGTCTGCGGGCGTACACTGCAGTCCGACCGAGCGCGCAAGGTGAGCACTTCTATAAGGACTACGCTGTGCTCCAGGAGTATAGCTCACAAGGAGACGGCACGAAGCCGGCCGCGGTGGTCTCGCGGTTAAGACGCTCAGTCCGGGACCGCGCGACTGCTACGGTCGCAGGTTCCAATCCTGCCTCTGGCATGGATGTGTGTGATGTCCTTAGGTTAGTTAGGTTTAAGTAGTTCTACGCTCTAGGGGACTGATGACCACAGAAGTTAAGTCCCTTAGTGCTCAGAGCCATTTGAACCATTTTTAGATGGCACGGCCGTGGGGTCGGGGATTTGTCCGAAATTTTGTGTGGTGAAAGAGGACGTCTAACACCTCAAGTGGTTAAGATATTAGGACGCAATACTCGGAAAATCCTGGGAAAAATCAATCCAAAGTTTCTTAGGTGCCTTATGAGTATAAAATGTTAGGCCATTGCCGACCCGCCGTCTTGCCTACATGGTTAGCGCTCGGACCCTTACGCCAGAGGTCTCGGACTCGATTCCTCCTCCCGCACTTTTTATTTCTTTTGTTGCTTGCAAAATTGCAGCACATTGTTACAGAAGAATCGTGAAATTAATTCCCGAGAAGATTGTATAAAAATTCATTCTATAAATCACCGTCAATTATCGTCACCAATATTCCGAGACATGATTCAATATGCCTGATTTGCCTCAAAATTATCAGAAACTCAAAACATTTTCGTAAATGTCAATGGGGAACGTTTTTTTACAGATTTATTGCAAATGCCCTGTGATTGAAAAAAAAATCCGCCTTTATATGTTGCGCAAGGTGTGAAAAAAATTATTGCTTTGTTTGTTTTTACGATAATTACCACTTTGGTTCTTGTTTATAATTATTATATTTATAAAAACTAAATGTTTCCTAATCGACTTTGTTATTCTGATTAAAAACCCAATGTTTCCCCTCGTATAATTTACAATTAAAAATGGAAAACCCACCGCCATGAATTGTGTTGTACGACAAAAAGAAAATAACTTTTATTCCATAATGTGACTAATTTGTTGAAGATAATATAGGTTTGGGAAACTCTCTGAATAATTGGTGGAATAACAAAAGAAAATGAAACAGATGAAAAAAAGTTCCGGAGGAGGAATCTAACCCGAGACCTCTGGCGTAAGACTCCGAGGCCTAAGCATCTCATTTTGTTCGTCTTTGCTCTTTGTATCTGCTCGGGGCGGACGTCGTAAGACACCCGTTTCAGTTCGTCGTTGATCCATTAACTCAGGCTTTTTTTTTTGTTACAGAGGGCAGCTAACCCTCTGACCGAACACGCTGAGTTACCGTGCCGCCATCATCTAGACCAGACGGCGGCTCGGCAATGGACGAATATTTCATACTAATAAGGCACCTAAGAAACTTTGGATTGATTTTTCCCGGGATTTTCCTGGTAGCGGGTCATAATATTTTAACCACGTGAGGTGTTGGAGGTCTTCTTTCACCACACAAAATTTCGGACAAATTCCCTACCCCACGGTCGTGCCGTCTCCTTGTCAGTATTAGTCGGCTATAGGGCGGAGGAAGGTGCCAAAACAAATTCGACAACATCCAGTCCTGGGCAGCTGATTTAGAGATGAAAATCTGATACAGGCACTGACGCCACGAGCCTACCGAAGATGTTCGAAAGCCACTGTGATTCATGACCGCCTCCACTCCTGGCGCACAGACTGAAGCCGTGATGAGGGACTTTCATTCATGCATGATGATTCCGTGATTATGTTGTAAACTTTCAAGGATCATGGAGAAGGGTAAATGTATCAAGCTGAGGTCCAGAAAAAGACCGAGTCGAAAGTTATAAGCGAAAATCGTTCTGATGCCTCGGACAGCGGTCCCCTTCTATTGCAAGCTCTTTGCTTTCCATATTTTGGGAGGAAGTAGTATGCGTCCAGTAAATATGGGCTCTGAAGTACATACCTTAAGAGGTACAACCACTTGTTCACCTTTGCTACTGTAAAACACGCCTCTTCTATTCAACATCTGCTCATACGGCTCTGAGCACAATGGGACTTAACTGCTGAGGGCATCAGTCCCCTAGAACTTAGAACTACTTAAACCTAACTAACCTAAGGACATCATACACGTCCATGCCCGAGGCAGGATTCGAACCTGTGACCGTAGCGGTCGTGGGGTTCAAAACTGTAGGGCCTAGAACCGCTCGGCCACATCGGCCGGCTCATCTGCTCATAGTTCTTAAGGTTTGCATTCAGAGACCATGCTCCCTACAGATTTTTTATTGTTGTGGTCTATACTAGCCACTACCCCCTCTCAAAATACGAAAAGGAAAGAGCTTGCGCCGGCCGCGGTGGTCTAGCGGTTCAGGCGCTCAGTCCGGAACCGCACGACTGCTACGGTCGCAGGTTCGAATCCTGCCTCGGGCATGGATGTGTGTGATGTCCTTAGGTTAGTTAGGTTTAAGTAGTTCTAAGTTCTAGGCGACTGATGACAACAGATGTTAAGTCCCATAGTGCTCAGAGCCATTTGAACCATTTTTTGAAAGAGCTTGCAGTGGAAGTGGTCCACTGTCATAAGTATCAGAAAGATTTTCACTTATGACTTTCGACTCAGTCGTTTTTCAGACCAGGGTCCCTTAAATCAAATTGATACATCTACCCTCCTCCATCATCCCTGAAAGTTTGTAACATCATCACGATATCACCCTGCGTATTTATTTGAAATTCAAATTACGTCAACAATGAACTTTATCACAAAAAGTAACTGCCATTCTGTATGAGCCTATCTGTACAAGGCTAACTCCGCCACGAAAATGATGCGCTGCTTACATACTTCGCAAACATACACCGATGAGCCGAAACGTTACGACCGCCTTATTGTTTGTCCGTCTTTGGAACGAAATACATCACGGGCTCTGCTATCGAGGGTTCCACAGTTTGCTGGTAGCTTTGTGGCATTAGATGTCTATGCACAGCTCATGTAAATCGTAAATAACAGGCTGGTGATCTGCATACGCGGTGATGGCACCCGACAGCGACCCAGATGGGTTCCACAAGATTTATACCAGTTGAATTTGGTCACCCAGACATCAACGTGAGTTCACTATAATGCTCCTCAAACCACTGTAGCACTATTCTGATTCCGAGACACGGATAGTTTTACTGCTCAAAGTGACATCACCGTTGGGAAGGGGTGTAGGTGGTTCGCAGCAATCAGCGTGTCTTCGATTACTACCACAGGTCCTATTAAAGGGTAGGATAATGTTTCCCATAGCATAATACTGCTCCCGCCAGCGTGCATTCGTGGCGAGCTGCACGTTTCAAGCCGCCGTTCACCTCGACGACGGTGTCTGTAGAGGCGACCATCGACCTAGTGTAGCAAAAGCGTGATTCACCCCAAGAGCCGACACGTTTTCGTTGATCGACGGTCGAATGCCGAAGGTTCCGTGACCACAGTAATCGTAAGTGATGATGTTGGGTCAACATGTGGAAACGTAGGGGTGGTCTGCTGCGGATCACCATGTTCAACAGTGCACGATGAACTATGAGCTCCGAAACACTCGTGTGTGGACCAGCATTGTGCTCTTATGGCTGAGATGCCACAGATCACCATCTATCCTACTTTACTGAGCAGACATGCCTCCGACTAGCTTCCCCGTTTTCGAGATACTCGTTCACAGCCTATGCGTAATAATAAGCTGCCCTTTGTCAAAGTCGCTTATCTCAATGGATTTCCCCATTTGCAGGCCATATCTTCGCCAGGGTGATCCCCTCTCCATGTCTGCTCCTCTCACATACTTCTGCTGCCGCATCACGTGCTCGCAAGACCACCAGGCGGCATCCAATGTTGCGGTGGGCGGTGGTCACAACGTTTAAGCTCATCAGTGTCCACGAGGTGTCAAATAATCGATTTAGCGCGTTTGCTCTGTTTATAACATGGGACTCATACGATTCTGAGATTCATAACTACTTATGCCGACCCTGTTACTTTTTCCATGTTTCCCCTTGAATCATCCCAGGTTTGCCATGATGATTCTCTTAAATTACTGACGACATCGGTACCAGTTATTATATCCTACTGAACTAGTGCTCCAACTCTAATGACCTCGACTTTGACGATCGGTAATCTTTAAAATTCTTCGATACAAACACTATATGAAGAAACTATTTTCTGTAATTAATACGTATACAAAAGTGTTCACCTACGAAGTAGTTGCTCCATGAGCTTTTCTAGGACTGGCTGATGACGACACAAGAATTTCATAAAACAGCGTTAATGTGCGCTGCGTGGAACTGACAGCAAAACGTGGAGTGCAGTTGCAGAGGGCACTAATGGTGAGCTAGTACTGCTGTTTTACTGCGGCGTGGAGCAAAGCCTCCTTCTGGGCCTCTCGCTCCGCGCTGCCCATCACCCCCCCCCCTCCCCCCCCCCCCCCCCACCCGTTCTCCCACCCAAATCCCCGCGAGCAAAGGCCCAGACTGCTTAACCTCGGTTGCATCCGCTCCTCCCACGGGTAATTACAAGAAATGAAAATTCCCATAAACCACAGCGCTACCTGCTCCTGATTATAAAAACACTCCTACTCCTTCCTCGAGGCCGCCAAGGTCCCTCGGCGGAGCACACGCGGCTGAAATTACTGTACAGCACAGTGCAAACGGAATGCAGCGGTCCCACCTGCGTTGGCTGTTTGCCATTTGCTGACCCGTTCAGTAATCACTTGCTCATGTGCGGCTAGAGTACTTTTTGTTCAACCGAGTTGAAAATCAAATTGTGACCAAATCTTTCAGGCACTGAGGCTCACAGGGGTTAAGGCGATGGACTCGCTTTCAGGAGGGCCAAATCTCCTTACACGTATCTGGATTTACTTCACCAGTGGTTCTCCTAAACATTTATGAAGGGTGACGTGATAGTTCTCCTGATAAAACTACGACAGATTCCTAATATATGCTTCATTTTCCAATCTGCTGTCGATGGAACGGTAATGGAAATGAGCGTTGGCGTCATTGGCCGGGAGGCCCCTTACGGGGCAGGTCCGCCCACCTTCGTGCAGGTCTTATCACATTCGACCCCACATTGGGCAACCTGCGCGCCGGATGGGGATTAAATGATGATGAAGATAACACAACACCCAGTCCCTGAGCGGAGAAAATCCCCGACCCAGCCGGGAATCGAACCCGGGCCGCTTAGGACGGCAGTCCGTCACGCTGACCATTCAGCTATCGGGGCGGACGATAAAGTTTCACGCTATCGGGGCGGACAATAAAGCTTCACGTTCCTTGCTTGTTTAATAATATTAGTCAAACAAGTTACTCACAGGGAAGTGATACCAGAGAACACCATTACTAAACCAAAATATAGAAGTCACTGTTTGATACCTGTTTTTCTAATGCAGTCTTAGGCTTACTCGATCCTTCACATTTGTGCTGTATTCGAATGTCGACTATTTTGTCAGTTACATACGTTTACTCTCTTGCGGGACGCGTTTACAAGGCTTTCACCGTTCTCTCGATGTGGATCAATAGTTGAAATGTGTATCTCCTTCTCCGGAAGTGCCCAGCTGTCCGCTTCATGTCTCATTTTGCTACATTTATTCATGTATTATTTGTTATCATAATACGACACTGAAGTTACACGTTGCAAAAGATAACAATGCAAATTACTATTATTGAAGGAAAAAGCACACTAAACGTCGTTGTAAGCACACATTTGTACCAATGGACACCGAACATAATAATATCGTACAGGTATGTCAGAGCCAGTGCTTTGGAAGTCAAAGGGCGTTACTAGTTTACATTGAGCATAAAACATACGGAATTCACACATACAGTTGTGAACGTCTTTAGAAGATGTGGCCTATCATCTTTAGCGGATGTTGACACCTGTGTGCACATTGTCTGTTTCTTTGATTCCTTACGTAAGCCGACAATGTTCTTTTACTTACAAGGAACTGTATTTATACACTAGTATGTTCTTTGGACCTTTTCTGTTTTGTTTTTATGTGTGGTATTCATTGGTTCAAATGTATATATACGTCTTCCTGCAGTGCACTTTTTCCGTTAACATCTTGTAAGCAGTTTCTTTATCGTTTATTAATTAGAACACCAGTGTCATATTAAGATAGCAACTGACACTTGACTAGTTTTTAACTTAATGAAAATTAAAGCAGACAACTGATTATTTCCAGGAAATCCATGCCAATCAGTGATCCATAAGATGATAAATAAAGCTGACACAGTTCTACTTATTCTTTCGTAGCGGAAGGCTATTTTTCAGTTGCTTCAGATGCACTTTGTTCCTGTTGAAAGGAGCCTGTTCACTCGACACTTTCATTTCCTCCCATTATTTTTTGTTTGTTGTATATGGCAATATATGTCTACGCCACACCTCACGCGAATCTGCTATAATCAGTTTCGATTGATCGATACAACCACAGCAGCATCATCTTTGTTGGTGAGTGATGCAGTTTTACGCCTTTGGAGAATCAGTTTCGATCAACGAGAATTCTTCGCTGGCTGCAGGCCATGTGTTTCGGTTGTTTTAAAAGAATATTCGCCTTTACTACTTCACATTCGAGTCTGTGTGCTGTTCCGGGTCGGTTGTAGGCTTGGTGATAGTGGAGCCATATTTTGGTGGAGCCGTGTTTGGAGAAGACGTTGCTTTTGTCTGGTGGGGGTCCATGCTGTAGTGGGGATTTTACAGTGAATAAAAAATCGGGTGAGATCATTTCAGCTTACTTGCTTCAATGAAATCTCGTTATTGTGGCGACGTTAGATTGGCACTAATACGGTGCCTTCTCTTCGTGAGTAGGCATCAGGCCGTGTGCTTACGCAAAGTAAAATTTGAGCTAAAGGGTCGAATGGAACGTTTTTATTGTGTAGTGCATTATTTTTTTCTTCGTCGTACTCTCCTGAAGTATAAAATAGCTTTCACTTAGGGCCTATTCAAAAACTGAGACATGAGAAAACGACGTTTCTTTGCATGTCATAAATCTAGATCATGTACTTGTAGGTTTAAGTATCCCTGAGGGTCTGTAAAGTTATGATCTTGCTTCCAGTGACAATATAATTGCTTATCAATCTGCTTCTTTCAGGTTCTCTTCGAAATATAGCCCATCATTCTCTGCTTTAAGTCACAAGAACGTGCCACGTTGGATGGGCACCATTTTGTTGAAATCTGTGGTATCGTTTTACGATCCACAACCACTCAAGGAGTATTGGAACTCCGATCTCTTAAGACACAGACAATAAGCTACTATGCTTTTCAACGTCGGATTTCTTACCCCTTCCTCCACCAACTGATCAAGTGATTCGTCTCCAATGACATCATCGTCGACGAATGTCAGTGATTGGAAAGAGAGGAAAGTAATTTAACGTGCTTCATCTGGACGATATGTCTGTGGAAAATGTGAAGAGCAAACGCAGACCCTGTCAGGCACGACTGCAGTAAAATGCTTCGTCATCGAAGATGAGATAAATGGTGCCCTACAAACATTGTAAACGAGATGGGATGAAGTCCATGACAAGTCATCGTCATTTAGTTTTTCCATTGGTTCCCTGTGTCACTTCAGGAATTCGTTGGCATGGTTCCTTAACCAGTGGCGCTTCTGAAATTCTCTCTCACGATAGCCTCACAGATCGATTCATCTCTAGTGGTGTTAACACCGACAAAACTATACGATTTAATATTCTTTTGTCGTCCACGCAGCATTGAACACACATCACGCTACTAGCAATATCACCAAGGCTATCGTCAAAAAAGAGTAACCGAACGGAAGCGAATCCTTCTACAGACAAAAACAAGTAATTTATTAGGTATGTTTCACCTCTCCGTCCCGAGTAACAGGGATGTTAAGAAAATCACTAACTACTGCGAGACGCTCATCCTCGTGGGAGCCTTCCGATTTTGATCTTCTTTGGTGGCATACGTGTCGAAGTCGATTTTTATAATATCTGAACAACTTTTTAGTTGATCTCAAAGGTCTAAAGGGAACCACCTTCCCGTCTTTTTCGCAACAGATGAATTCACCAAGGTAGTCATTGAGAGTCGAACCCTAGTGTTCCACATCAGTTGGAGGGATATTGGCCTATAGACCTCTGACACCCTTCTGTTACAACAAGGAAGAAAGTCTTTCAGTGACCATTCGTAAGTACTCTGCTATTAAGTTTCTAATGGTCATCTCCCTTACTCTTCCCGGAGACAATCTTTATTACAGCTATGGTAATAATAATAACTGTAACATTGCGAAAGGCGTCGCACTTACTAAAGCATACCAGTCAACACAGGGAGCTGCGAAATGTCGCTCCTGGTATGTAACGCAGCAGTCACAACTGCCGGCGACCAAAGCATAACTTTCCATCAGCTGTGTATTTTAATACACAGGCCCATAAAGATAGCTAGGGGGAGAGTTCATAAAGCCAGTGTGTAGTCAGTCTTGGGTATTAACCAAGGCACAGAGCGAAGGCTGGGTAAGTGCTTACGGCGAACAGCCGATAAACGTCTCCTTGAGCGCTGCTGGTGAACGCTTTGCATGATTTAACGCCCCTCAACACAGTTCACAGACGCACAGTAGCTACTAGTTATTTGTGCGACATAAAGTGAGCTGTCGCGAGCAGAAACAAGAAGAAAAATATAAACGTCGCACGTATTGAGCAAGTGGATACTGAAAACCGCTTTCATTTCAATCACAATACTACGTCTGGCAGGAGCAATCAGTTACTGTTACTTTCATCAGGAATTGCGACAACATCACAATTTAGTAATTGATTGAGGATTATGTTCATTGTTAGTCTACTACGACAGCGGATTCCGTAGATTACACAGTATTCAGATGTGGCTGTGAGAAATTTTATCTTTTCTATGCTCTTCGGAAATATTTCTGAATCTCAATATGGAATCATTTGTCATGAAAAGTGGACCAACTTTTCCATTAATGCAGTCTTAACCCATTACTTGCGTTGCACAATTTTGTGTATCATATTATGCTTCTGTGGTAAATGACACCAAGAAAACACATTCTTTGTTTTGCACAGTTCTGTATGTAACAGTCATTCCGTATTCTGGAAAATGTTGTAATAATTCGAAATAATAGACAAATTCACACACACACACACACACACACACACACACACACACACACACACATAGTGGTTGTACGGAAAATTTATTTTGGAACCATTCAGTGAAAAAACAAATTGATTGCTGTCGCAAACGACAAACGTTCGTATGTGGAGAAAATAAACGGCACAGTCAGAATGTGTGTGCACATTTTTATTTAATCGTTATTGATTATCAACATGTGCACCAAAAAATTTTGATCGTTCTCTTATGTAATCATTTTTCACTTCTCTGTTCTATATTTTAGTTTACAAGTCTCTTTCGTTCTGTAAAAACAAAAGGAGGAGGCGACTATGAAATTAGTAATTAATAATGCGTTACAGACATTTACGTCTTAGTCTGTTCCGGTGTGTCTGCTATATCTGACAATAACTGTGACATCATCAGAAATAACAAATCCTGCCAGCTATACAGGGTGATTTTTTCCACCATGTACAAACTCTATGGATTGATCGATGAGAGGTTTAATGAACATATGTCCGGAAATGCATGCTAGAGACCATTTATTCAATCATATTTTGTTACAGAATCTGCGCTCTAACATGCGCTATACCATGCAGCCACAGTTACAGTATGTGTTGAAAATGGTTTCCATGCGCCTCAACGTATGCATGTATGCGCCATAGCAAAATTTCACTTTTTATTTCCCAGTAAAATTATACAGGAGACAGTGGTTACAGACTGTTGCTAATGTGGTGCTTAAAGCTATTAAAATTTCGGCGAGTAAATGTGCCAATAACCTCGTAAGCTGCATGAGCCTTTCCAGCGAAGATGCTGTTGGGTACAGAAAACTATTAACGCTAGAGAATTGTCCCGAAATGGAGGAAGATATGCAGAGAATCGACGGTTGGAGCAGAAACTGGCAGTTGACTCACAACATAAACAAATGTAATTGCTTACTGCGTATAAATACGGGGCTATTACAAATGATTGAAGCGATTTCATAAATTCACTGTAGCTCCATTCATTGACATATGGTCACGACACACTACAGATACGTAGAAAAACTCATAAAGTTTTGTTCGGCTGAAGCCGCACTTCAGGTTTCTGCCGTCAGAGCGCACGAGAGCGCAGTGAGACAAAATGGCGACAGGAGCCGAGAAAGCGTATGTCGTGCTTGAAATGCACTAACATCAGTCAGTCATAACAGTGCAACGACACTTCAGGACGAAGTTCAACAAAGATCCACCAACTGCTAACTCCATTCGGCGATGGTATGCGCAGTTTAAAGCTTCTGAATGCCTCTGTAAGGGGAAATCAACGGGTCGGCCTGCAGTGAGCGAAGAAACGGTTGAACGCGTGCGGGCAAGTTTCACGCGTAGCCCGCGGAAAATTGGCTCATGCCACAACTGGAGACCGACAGCGCCGACTTCATCTTTCAACAGGATGGTGCTCCACCCCACTTCCATCATGATGTTCGGCATTTCTTAAACAGGAGATAGGAAAACCGATGGATCGGTCGTGGTGGAGATCATGATCAGCAATTCATGTCATGGCCTCCGCGCTCTCCCGACTTAACCCCATGCGATTTCTTTCTGTGGGGTTATGTGAAAGATTCAGTGTTTAAACCTCCTACTAAGAAACGTGCCAGAACTGCGAGCTCGCATCAACGATGCTTTCGAACTCATTGATGGGGACATGCTGCGCCGAGTGTGGGAGGAACTTGATTATCGGCTTGATGTCTGCCGAATCACTAAAGGGGCACATATCGAACATTTGTGAGTGCCTAAAAAAACTTTTTGAGTTTTTGTATGTGTGTGCAAAGCATTTTGAAAATATCTCAAATAATAAAGTTATTGTAGAGCTGTGAAATCGCTTCAATCATTTGTAATATCGCTGTAATTATGAAGACGCGTTATTTTTACATTACACTACTGGCAACGAGTCATTGGAAACATTCACATCCATTAAATGTCAGCCGGCCGAAGTGGCCGTGCGGTTAAAGGCGCTGCAGTCTGGAACCGCAAGACCGCTACGGTCGCAGGTTCGAATCCTGCCTCGCGCATGGATATTTGTGATGTCCTTAGGTTAGTTAGGTTTAACTAGTTCTAAGTTCTAGGGGACTAATGACCTCAGCAGTTGAGTCCCATAGTGCTCTGAGCCATTTGAACCATTAAATGTCTGAGAATATATACAGGGTGCTTCCGTAAGAACGTGCAAAAATTTAACAAGACGTAGGGGATGCTCCAGTGAACAATTTGAGGTTGGGAACCTGAAGTCGGAGAAGCCAGCTTAAGGACATAATAGGATAAAAACACACTAATGTGTATTTTTTTATTGATATTAGTTTCAGATTCCATCACGATCAAATGAGGCCTCGTCAGCAAACACCACGTTTAAGAGGGAATCTGGCCAATCAATCCATTGTTGGAGCAGTCACTGACACAATGCGAACCTTGGTGCGAAGTCAGTCACAAGCATTGCTTCGTCGCATCGACTCGTCGTGGGTGATAAGGGTGTAATTGTTGTTCGCGGAGTACTCGCCATCTCACGTGGAATACGACGAGTACTTGGAGTGGGGTCCACTGAAACACGTTCCAGCACCTCCTCTTCAAAATCGGAAGTGCGAGTGATCCTAATGTTGCCTAGTCTCTCGTTTCTTCTTTCCAATGAACCAGTCTTCCGCATTCGTCGATTGAGAGACGGATGACGCCTGTAAGGAAATCGTTCCCAGCACAGCGTTTTAGCAGCTAGAGAACTGCAACGTACTTCCCCAATTACAAGGTGCACGTCAGTGAGTTCTGCGAAACTGTACCGGTAGCGCACCATCGTATTATGCTGTATGTCTCTGAATAGCACTGAGTAATGAATGGATCTATCGTTGATTCATAGCACGTTTTGTCATGGGACAATCTAATACGATACAACAGGGCCACCTTATGGACAAGTAAAGTAAACAATACCTGCATCATGAGTTCGTGGTTATCAGGCTCGTCCTCCTGGTTTCTCTGCAGGAAACAAGGAATGTACAAGTAAATAAACAGCACAGTACGTGTAAGCTTGTACGCATGTTAGTTGTAATTAAGCTGGAAAACAGTAATGCTAGATAAAGCGGTAGGCGAGTTTACTTCCATATCTCCTTAAGCTGGCTTCTCCGGGGCCAGGTGCCCTACCTCAAGTTGTCTAGTGTTACATTTCTGTACGCTCTTACGGAAATACCCTGCATACGGTGCAATTTAAAATGAAATTACAAAATAATTCGTATGAAGGAAGATTTATAGGAAGAGTCCCCAGAATTTGTATTTTACCCCCTTCAGAGGTAGCTTACAAAACCCTCGTTCGACCGATGCTTGACTTCTGCTCTTCACTCTGGGCACTGTATCAGATATGGTTGACAGAGGAAATAGAGAAAACCCAAAGAAGAGAAACGCGTTTTCTTACAGATTCGCTTGGTAAGCGTCACAGGTGTGCTCAAACAACTCTAACGATGCTAGGAGAGGTGTTGTGCTGCAAGGTGTGGTTTACTGTTAAAATTCCGATAGTGCTCCCACCCAGAAGAGTCAATAAAAGCATTGCTTTTTCTCACATGTACACCGTCCTTCCGAGAAGTTCCGAGACTGATTGTATTCCTGGAGTACGATACAGGGCTTTAGCGTATGAGCGATGTCAACGCAGTAGCTGCGGTGCAGCTTGAACTAACAACGCTAAACAACGAGTGCGCATTCGACCAGTCAGTGGTGAGCATGCAATGGTAGGCAGTGTCTCCACTTTCTTTAGTCACAAATTGCAATAGAGCAACATCTCTAAATCAAGTGTCTGCGACTTTCTAAGGACTGTTTTGAAGAAGAGGAAACTATGGGAAAAGTTTGTTCCGCACATCTCGACTCCCAAACAGAAATAAGGACGTGTGGACTGCCGCCACGAGTTGACTGAAAAGCAATACGCTTACAGTTCACTCCTGAAAAAAAAAAGGATCATGACGGAGATTTGGTGTTATCGGTTCGAACCTGCGAAAGAACGGAAAACTGCAGAAGTTCATATGGAAGGTCAACACTTTGATGGCATATCCGACATTCAAGCCAATGTGAAGCGTGAGTTGAACAACATCCCAAAGAAGGACTTTTCTGACAGATTCACATGTACATTGCGCCTTAGTGGCGGGCGGGAGAAGGGGGGGGGGGTTGATTATGTAACACCCCTGAAGTATTAAAAGCACCGTCTTAACCTTACTTTATCTCTTATTAACTCTGTGTCGAAACTGTTTTGGACTGACGAAGCATGCCATGAAAAGACTATGAAAGTAAAATTATAGACATCCGAGCTCACACGTTGGCTTTCCAATTCAGACATGGACATGGGGAAGAAACGTTAGTCCACAAAGAACCCTCCGCCACACACCATAAGGCGGCTCGTGGTGTTGTTATTGGTATATAAGTAAACAAAATGATCGAGTGAACAGCTGTTCTTAAGTATAAGGTGAGATCTACTAAATTTTTGAGATATTGTTGTTGCTAAGGTCGACCAAACTTTTCCTAACCTACAGGTGCGAAGGACTTCACTGCAGCTGTCAATTTTAATCAAGTAATTGTGAATGCTAGACCTCGTAAATGCATAGCATAAAAAACAAATAAACCTCCGACATTTCCACCGTCTTTGCAGCTAAATGTCTGTGGAAGAATGGCAGCGCATCCTTCACCACGAGCCGAAACCGGAGATAGTAGTGATGTCTGAAACTAGAATCTGGAGTGAAGTCGACGTTATATTTTATCCCAGGGGTGTTCATTGCTCCATTTGACTCAGATCGCGATTCTGTGCACGCCATTCAACTTCAGGAATATGATTGCCCACTATCCATGGCCTCACAGATGCTGCTACATGACATGGCACACTGCAATGCTGATACAGTCGTCGTGGAACTGTTCCTGTAATGTACACAGTACATAATGCAGAAAAATATCCTTCCGCAATTACCGAGCGAGGTGGCACAGTGGTTAGCACACTGGACTCGCATTCGGGAGGCCGACGGTTCAAACCTGCGCCCGGCAAGTTTTCCGTGATATCCCTAAATCGCTTCAGGCAAATGCCGGGATGGTTCCTTTAAAAGAGCACGGACGACTTCCTTCCCCATCCTTCCCTAATCCAATGGGGCCGATGACCTCGTTTTTTGATCCCCTCCGCCGAAACAACCAACAAACCAACCTTCCTCAACTAGCGTTTTCTTAAGCGCAATAAAGGATCACACCAATACCGTAGCCACGAAATCACCCCGTTACCTTAATGCCACCTCCTCCATACTTTACTGTTGGCACCCAACATAAAGAAAGGCAATCGTCTCCAAGCGTCACCCTTCCATCCTACTGCCACAGGGTATAGTGCATTTCATTGCTCCAAATCGCACGTTTCCAGTGATCCATCGACCTCTGACGTCACTCCTTACTCAACCTCAAGCGCCGCTTAGCATTGACTATGGGTATGTGTAGCTTATGAGGAGCTGCTCGAGCAGTGTGCCTCTTTATTTTAAATTGCCACACAAAGTCATTGTGCTAGCTGGAGAGCTGGTAGCCCTTTGTTACTCAGTAGTGATTTATTCCACTGATTTCATGTTGTTTCTTACAGTCACCCTCTGCAATGATCGATGATCCACATCCGTTAGTACATGAGGTCTTCCTGGTCATGGTTTATCTGCGGTTGTTCGTTCCACTTCATGATCAAATCAATGTCAGCTTGGGTAGCTTTTGAAGCACTCAGGAGACAGTCAGTGACTACTCCTCCATCTTCGAAGTCACTCAGCTCTGACTTGGTATACTACTGTTGTTGCTACTCCTTCTATAACGGCGGATGAGTCTCTCGTGACATGCAGTGGTCAACACCCCATTACATAGAGCTGTCCGCAAACTTTTGACCAGGTAACGTACATCTCTTGAAGTATGTAGTGCCACTTCCTGCACTGTTTTTATCCGACTTTCACAATTAACACCGAAAGAATTCAGTTCTTCTGTCACAATCAAGAAAAAAAATGTTTCAAATGGCTCTGAGCGCTATGGGACAACTTCTGAGGTCATCAGTCCCCTAGAACTTAGAACTACTTAAACCTAACTAACGTAAGGACATCACACACATCCATGCCCGAGGCAGGATTCGAACCTGCGACCGCAGCGGTCACGCGGTTCCAGACTGAAGCGCCTAGAACCGCACGGCCACACCGGCCGGCCACAATCAAGAGACATAGTATGATGAGGTGATGGTAAAGCGGGTGGCAGGTTGAGATTCATTGGGAGAGCCCTTAGAAAATGTAGTCCATCAACAAAGGAGGTGGCTTACAAAATACTCGTTCGACCTATACTTGAGTATTGCTCATCAGTGTGGGATCCGTACCAGGTCGGGTTGACAGAGGAGATAGAGTAGATCCAAAGAATAGCAAACTCAAGTGGCAGACTCTGCAAGAAAGGCGCTCTGCATCGCGGTGTAGCTTGCTGTCCTGGTTTCGAGAGGGTACGTTTCTGGATGAGGTATCGAATATATTGCTTGCCACTACTTATACCTCCCGAGGAGATCACGAATGTAAAATTTTGCGCGCACGGAGGCTTTCCGGCAGTCGTTCTTCCCGCGAACCATACGCGATTGGAACATGAAAGGGAGGTAATGGCAGTGGCACGTAAAGTGCCCTCCACCACACACCGTTTGGTGGCTTACGGAGTATAAATGTAGATGTAGATGTACTGATTGGAGCTATTCTGTTATTTAATTTTGGTATAATTCCTTATGCGAATACGTAAATGACATTTTCGGATGAGAACCTGTCTGGCATCGGAACTGTGGTTTACTTGAGAGTACCAAGTATTGCCATTTCCGAGGTCGGCTAAACAAACCACTAACGACCTCTTGACAGACGACGGCCGCCGGCGCTGGAGCGACAGGTTAACGGTGGTGCCAGGCAGCGGCGACACGTTCCAGAGGGCGGCAGCCAGCAGCCGGCAGCTAGCTCCGGGGGCTTACGTAAGGGCAGGCGGGCGCGCGGCCCGTCGGTCCCGCCGCGGCCTTGCTCGTGGCGCCCATTGTGCTCGCGGGCAGGCGTCCCGCGGCTTTCACACGACACCCGCCCCCGACCCATTGTCCTTAATTGGCTCCCGGCGTTTCCCAGCGGCCGGGCCTGCACGGAGCAGCGCCGGCTGGAATTTAAATTTCCACGTTGCATGCGGCGGACCCGCACTTACCGCGTCTCCGCGCGGGTCTCTGCCATTTTGTCCCCTGGGGACGGCAGCCGGCTATGAGAATGGAGACAGAATTTACGGCGAATTACTCGGTCGTCGACCCGCCACTTGAAAATTCGTGCAGGTGGGAGGCGGGCAGTCCTGTGAAACTGCGTCACAGGATGCGCTCGCCGGCTCCGCGCTTGTCACTCTGCTTAAAGAACCTCCCTGCCACCTGGCGAACGCCCCCGCACGGGCGAGGTAACGACTCGCCATTGTCAGTCTACACTCACACGCTCACTTACGTCGTACGCTTAGTTGACCAGTAGGTATGAGCAAAGTTGCCTGGTGAATTGCTCTGTGTGTGAATGCCTAAGGGACCAAACTGCTGAGGTCATCGGTCCATAGACTTACATTATTTAAACTCACTTAAACTAACTTACGCTTAGAATAACACACACAACCAAGCCCGAGGGAGGACTCGAACCACCGGTGGGAGCATCCGAGCAATCCATGACATGGCGCCTCGAACCACGCGGCCACTCCGCGTGGCAAATTGCTCTGTTGTGTGATTTATATACAGTTGGACTGATGAGGTGCTTCGGGCACGTCACTATTTGCTAATAGAACATTACAGATATATCTGAAAATGACTCGTATTTTTACATCGGTCAACAGTGGCGGATAAAGCGGTTTATATTGGTGGCACAGAGGCGAGGTCCCAGGCTACAACTCCAGAGCTCACGGGTTCGATCCCTGCTCTCTCGCCGGCCAAAGTGGCCGAGCGGTTCTAGGCGCTACAGTCTGGAATCGCGCGATCGCTACGGTCGCAGGTTCCAATCCTGCCTCTGACATGGATGTGTGTGATGTCGTTAGTTCAGTTAGGTTTAAGTAGTTCTAAGTTCTAGGGGACTGATGACCTCAGAAGTTAAGTCCCTTAGTGCTCAGAGCTATTTGAACCATTTGAACCTGGTCTCTCCTGTCACTTGTTTCACTTCTGGCAACGACTTTTAACGTGAAAAATGCCGATCTGCACGTTGGTTCGGGGTGAAAGATAAACAACTCTGGGTCCACCTATAACTGACAGGTAGGCAAATTTAAAGCTCTGAGAAAAAAATGTTCAAATGTGTGTGAAATCTTATGGGACTTAATTGCTAAGGTCTTCAGTCCCTAAGCTTACTCACTACTTCACCATAAGAACAAACACACACACCCATGCCCGAGGTAGGACTCGAACCTCCGACGGGACCAGCCGCACAGTCCATAATTGCAGCGCCCCAGACCGCTCGGCTGATCCCGCGCGGCAAAGATGGGAGGAACACTGTGGCTTATCACCTCCAGCTGAGCCGTGCTAAGTAACGCCCTGTGTTCAAACCAACCACCAGATTCGTGACAACATATTCAAATGATATACTGGATACTTCTATGAAGATGTGACAAAATTTTAATAGATTAACTTACCTGGCGGAAACACAGTCGGCATTAAACAAGCGAAGTTTCAGGGATGATGGAGAAGGATAAGTGTATTAAATTTAGGTAAGCGACCCTGGTCTGGGAACGGCTGAGTTGATAGTTACAAGTGTAAATCGGTCTGATATCTCCGACCTCTTCCTTTGCAAGCTCTTCGATTTCCATATTTTGGATCAATACAAGAAAAAATTTCCTAATAAACATACTGCCTGAAATGCATATCTTAAAAGCTACGAACACTTATTGAGCAGATGAGATATGTGTCAGAGTAGCAAAAATGAACACATTCTCACACCTCTTAAGGTATGCACATTAGATCACATTTTTATCGGACATTTTTTTCATTGTTTTGGTTCACACTACCACTTGCAAAATAAGAAAAAGAAAGAGATAGCAGACAAGAAATCCAGTATCAGAAATATCAGAAAGATGTTTGCTTACATCTTTCGACTCGATCGTTTCCAGACCAGAGTTCTTTACCTCACTTTAATACGTTTACCCTTCTCCATCATTTCCGGAAGTTTATAAGAACATCACGGAATCACCATATATAGCCTCATTGGAACCATTATCTGTTTGAATCCGTTTAATGGCTGTTGAAACATAAATAAGAAAAAGAGGTATTATATGAATTTTTCCTAAAGGTTGTCTCTATTAAAGTTTTTCCGTACCGATATGGGTTCCTTATAATTTATTCTGAATAATGTATAATTATCTGGAAAAGTAACAAAAATATTTACCTCAATGCTGGTCGTCAGAGATCTAAGTAATGCTTAATGGCTTACGCAATCCCTGCTACGTTGATCTCTTTTGCTAAACTAATGTAATATCAGTTTCAGTATAAATATTAATGAAGTGTAGCCTTCACGCTTACTTTACTTTAACACCTGCTGTGTGCCTTGATAAAGCCTCTCAGTGTGTCTCATTTTCACTTTCATTTCTTTTTCTGTGTTCACCCATTAAAAACTTAGATCCATCTGAACAGGCCTTTGTATACCCTACGGTACTGACTGACCGCCGTGTCATCCTCACCCTATAAGCCTCACAGGTTGCGGATATGGAGGGACGTGTGGTCAACACACTGCTCTCCCGGCCTTTGTCAGTTTTTATAACTGGGGCCGCTACTTCTCAGACAGCTTCTCAGTCGTTCTCACAAGGGCTGAGTGCACCCCGTTTCCCAACAACTATTTACAGACCCGGCCGGTCACTCATCCAAGCCGCGCGGGGTAACCGCACGGTCTTAAACATCTTGTCACGGTCCGTGCGGCTCCCCCCGTCGGACGTTCGAGTTCTCCCTCGGGCAAGGGTGTGTGTGTTGTCCATAGCGTACGTTAGTTTAAGTTCGATTAAGTAGCGTGTAGGCTTAGGGACTGACTACCTAAGTACTTTGGTCCCATAAGACCTTACCACAAATTTCCAATTTTCACCCATCCAAGTGCTAGCCAAACCCTAGAGATCTTAACTGAAGTAATCTGATGGGAACCGGTATTGCCAATACGGCAAGGCCGTTGGCGACTTATAATATTACTTTGCTTGATTTCCAACGTACTTCTTTATTTCAAACGTTCTGATTAGCTACTGTGACTGTATGACCGCATTCAATTCTTGTCTATGCAAATGTGGCGCAGCTGTATAGTCAAAAATGTAGTGGAACTGCTTCACAGCACGCCTACGGAGATGGTTCATGTAATCGGTTGGTTTACGTAATTTATTAATTTATCCCGAGTGCATAGACTGAATGGAAGACGTGGAAGTTTCTGATAACTGAGAGTGGGATGTGTAGATGCATGACGTCACTACTGGCAAGTGTTCATCGACTTTGAGGCTTGGGATCGCTCTAGTTAAGAGCTTCCGTACGACTTCAGCAAACGGGTCGTCTTATTGGTTCGAAAGACACTCGTGAATAAACTTGGCTCCATTATGGTGTATTAACAACTAGATGAAGAAAGAAAGGAGGAAGACGGAGAGAGAGACCAGAGAAAAGGAAGAAGAGAGTTGCGCGGAATGACGGCAAACATTCCGCACGGCGGGATATTTACAGCCAGCACAGTGCCCGGACGTCGGCCGACTGGGAAATATTGATAAGTAACGCCAGCCGCGGGTCAGATAACGGCGCAGTTAGTTCGCAGGCCTTACGATCGGCGCCGCTTATTTACGGCTCATTAAATAAGTTATCTCGCGTGCCGGGACGAGGCGGCGGCAGCGGCGACGCAAAAATCGCTCCCGCGGCCGTCGGTTGGCAACGCCTGCGCGTAACTCGAGGGGAAAACGACCGACCCGGCGCGTCGGCGTCGGCAGTCGGCGGCTGGCCGGCCGGCAGGTGAACGGACTCGGCGCCGATGGCCGCAGGTGCCGAGGAGTTACCGGGTGTCGACTGTCGGCTCTAGGCAGGGCGCCCGCACAGTAAAACTGCCCCGACACGCGCGTGAAGTAAAGCTGCAGCTAGCGGCCGAGGCGCGACACGGAAACGGCTTCGCCGGCTGCCTCGGCGCCAGAGTTACGAAGTGACGACTCCCTAGGTAGAGCGTTATGAAGCGCGGTGAAGATACACTAAGGTCATGCAATACCGATATGCTCATTTAGAGACGGGATATTATCACGTACACGAGACATAAATGGCAGTCCATTGGCAGAGTTGTTATTGGTACTCAGGTGATTCCGATTTACGACGTAGTTATGGCCACACGACGGGAGCTAACAGACTTTGAAGGCACAATGGTAGATGGCGGTGGCAGCATTATGGAAAATGTTAGCGAATTCTACACTACTGGCCATTAAAATTGCTACACCACGAAGATGACGTGCTACAGACGAGAAATTTAACCGACAGGAAGAACATGCTGTGATATGCAAATGATTAGCTTTTCAGAGCATTCACACAAGCTGGCGACACCTACAACGCGCTGACATGAGGAAAGTTTCCAACCGATTTCTCATACACAAACAGCAGTTGACCGGCGTTGCCTGGTGAAACGTTGTTGTGATGCCTCGTGTAAGGAGGAGAAATGCGTACCATCACGTTTCTGACTTTGATAAAGGTCGGATTGTAGCCCATCGCGATTGCGGTTTATCGTATCGCGACATTGCTGCTCGCGTTGGTCGAGATCCGATGACTGTTAGCAGAATATGGAATCGGTGGGTTCAGGAGGGTAATATGGAACGCCGTGCTGGATCCCAACGGCTTCGTATCACTATCAGTCGAGATGACAGGCATTTTATCAGCATGACTGTAACTGATCGTGCAGCCACGTCTTGATCCACAGATGGGGACGTTTGCAAGACAACAACCATCTGCACGAACAGTTCGACGACGTTCGCAGCAGCGTGGACTATCAGCTCGGAGACCATGACTGCGTTTACCCCTGAGCTGCATCACAGACAGGAGCGCCTTCGATGGTGTACTCAACGACGAACCTGTGTGCATGAATGGCGAAACATCATTTTTTCGGATGAATCCAGGTTCTGTTTACAGCATCATGATGGTCGCATCCGTGTTTGGCGACTTTCCGGTGAACGCACATTGGAAGCGTGTATTCGTCATCGTCATACTGGCGTATCACCGGCGTGATAGTATGGGGTGCCATTGGTTACACGTCTCGGTCACCTCTTGTTCGCATTGACGGCACTTTCAACAGTGGACGTTACATTTCAAATGTGTTACGACCCGTGGCTCTATACTTCATTCGATCCCCGCGAAACCCTACATTTCAGCAGGATAATGCACGACCTTATGTTGCAGGTCCTGTACGGGCCTTTCTGGATACAGAAAAAGTTCGACTGCTGCCCTGGCCAGCGTATTCTCCAGATCTCTCAGCAATTGAAAACGTCTGGTCAATGGTGGCCGAGTAACTGGCTCGTCACAATACGCCAGTCACTACTCTTGATGAAGTGTGGTATCGTGTTGAATCTGAATGGTTGATGAGCTGTGGTATCGTGTTGAAGCTGCGTGGGCAGCTGAACTTGTACACGCCATCCAAGCTCCGTTTGACTCAATGCCCAGGCGTATCAAGGCCGTTATTATGGTCAGAGGTGGTTGTTCTGGGTACTGATTTCTCAGGATCAGTGCACCCAAAATGCATGAAAATGTAATCACGTGTCAGTTATAGTATAATATATTTGTCCAATGAATACCCGTTTATCATCTGCATTTCTTCTTGGTGTAGCAATTTTAACGGCCAGTAGTGGATATTCCGCAACAGAGTGCCGAGACTATCAGATATCAGGCCTCACAGGTAACGCAGTCCCCGATGGCCTTCTCTTAACGACTGGTACCACCGACGTTTGGTAGGGTTGTCAGTACTATCAGACAAGCAACACTGCGTGAAATAGCCGCAGAAATCAATGTCGCACGTGCGACGAACGTATCCTTTAGGACAATGCTTCGAAATCTTGCATTAATGGGCTACGGTAGCAGACGAAAGAAGTGAGTGCCTTTGCTAAAAGTGAGATATCGCCTGTGGCGCCTCTTCTGGTCTTGAGACCACATCGGTTGGTCTCTGGACAACTGGATAACTCTGGCCTGATCCAGATTTCAGCTGGTAACAGCTGATGGTAGGATTCGAGTGCGGTGCAGACCCCAAGATGTCATGGACCTAAGTTGACAATAGCACTGTGCAAGCTGGTGGTGGCTCCATAATGGTTTCGGCTGTGTTTGTATGAAAGTAACTGGGTTCTCAGGTCCAACTGAACCGATTACTGACTGAAAATGGATACATTTGCCTACCTGAAGACCAAAAGCAATAATTCAGCGTTGGAATTTTTAAAGATGACATTGCACGATGTTGCCAGATCCACAACTGTAGGCGACTAGCTCGAAGAACATTCAGGACAATTCGAGCGAATAATGTGTTCACCCAGATCGCCCGACGTGAACCTCATCGAACATTTGTGGGACATAGCCGAGAGGTCATTTTGTGCACAACATCCTGCACGGCTAACACTTTCACAATTTACGGACAGCAAGAGAGGCAGTACGGCTCAATATTTCTGCAGATGAGTTCCAACGATTTGTTGAGTCCACGATACGTCGAGTGTTGCACCACGCTTGCCAAAACGAGGTCCCATACTACATAGGGAGGTATCCCATTACTTTTGTCAATTACGAGTAAACTGAAGTAGAGCTGCCACCGCCGCGATGCGCATGAAAATAAACGGCTAAAAGCACGGAAACTGGGCTCAAAGAAAGGAGAACGCACTAGCGGAGAAAGAATAGTCAAGTGACAGGTTCTGGGCCGAGCACCGTCGAAAATACCAAAGATAAAGTAGCGGATTCGCACAATATAAACTGCACAACTAATTCGCAATTGCAAAGTATTGCACTTCCTTGTAGTGCGTATGATGTAAGCGATCGCCAGTGTGGCAGGGCTAGACCACATGTTGCGTATGAGTCGTGTCTGTGTGTGTGTGTGTATGTGTGTGTGTGTGTGTGTGTGTTTGTGTCTTTTTTGCATACAGATTTTGAATGTGTGTGTTGCATACAGATGATGAGTATCAAAGATAGTCATGCTCATTGCAAATGAAATAATCCATGACATATAAATAAAAAATATTCTCGATTATCTTGCCGCGTCCTATCTGGATTCAACCTCAGGCTTTCCATGATCACCTCCAAGTCGCTGGAGGTGATCGCCGAAAACTTACCTGTATTTGAAAACGATAGTGAAACAAGGAACGTTTTATGCAACAATGTCGAGGTCAAGAATTTCGTTCTTATGTAAATATGAAGTTTGTTTGCTTCCAAATGAATATCCCAACTCCATGATTTGTAAACCGAACATATACTATTTTTAGAAAATAATAGTAAAAAAATTCGCGAGTTCTCTTGTATACGATTAATGTTTGAAACATTTTTTAATCCAGTGAAATAGTGATGTAATTGCGTCTCTTGATTTAAAACGACGTGGTTTTCTAGCACAACTGAGGAGAGTAGCATATTGATAATAATGTTTGCACTGAAAGAGGCGATTGTAAGAAGTGTGTTTATTCCTACATTACTAAACCCTCGTAATATTTACCATTGCAGTTGGTACCATTTCTCACCCCCCCCCCCCCCCCCCCTTATCCGCCCTGGGGTTGATGTGAGGCCAACGTATTCCACGGCAGATGATTTTAAAACCCGTGATAAGTTGTTTCTGTTCAAAACGGTTCAAATAGCTCTGAGCACTGTGGGACTTAACTTCTGAGGTCATCAGTCCCCTAGAACTTAGAACTACTTAAACCTAACTAACCTAAGGACATCACACACAATCATGCCCGAGGCAGGATTCGAACCTGCAACCGTAGCGGTCGCGCGGTTCCGGACTGAAGCGCCTAGAACCGCTCGGCCACTCCAGCCGGCTTGTTTCTGTTGATGATGGGGCGAAGCTACAGCAATTTGTCGTCTTTGCCATCACATGTGGCACATTTTTGTCCTCCTGTTGGAATATGTTTTAGTGCAGAGAAAGCCTCTTTGAATGGTTCATAGTTTTAGTGCTTTAAATTCCCCTGTTTATCGACTGTAAAGTACACCGCCACATTCATATGAAACACAGCAGCTGCAGCGCCTCTATAGATGAAAAAAAGTGAGCATTAATCGTACAACGAAATGCGTGACTCATCGAAAGTGCTCCGATAATTAGAACTTTTTAAGAAATATTAGAAATGTCAACGAAAATGACATCGAATTTCTGCTTCAGTTGCTACTTATTCAAGTTCACCACGCCTTTCAATCATCATTCCATCATCATCAGGTGGGGTTTATTCTGTTGACATCTCGGACAGCATTTGTGGCACGAAAATGTCGCGAAAAACGAGAAAAAATAGAGGAGACTTTCTACGTTCCGTTGTAGATTGTGATATTTGTTTCAGTAGCTTATGCAACTTCATACCGAAGAATCTGCTTTAGCAGAGTACGTGTATTTTCTACGATACGTTGTTTTTTTTTCATTTCACGCGCTTTACGCAAGCAAAGTCGTTGCGTTAATTACTCGCTACTGTTCGCCTCGTTTAACGGTGCCGCTGGCTCGTAACACTCCTGTTAACTTCTTCGCCGTCGGAGGCTGTTACAGCAACGAACGCTACGTGCCCGACACGATAAATAGGCCATTCTATGGAATCCAGCCGGACGTAGTGCTCTGCAAGCACCTCCCCCCCGTCCCCCAACCACACTCATGCGTTCCGCATCAACTCGTCCAGCGTATTCCTTCGTATTACTCATGGCGAAACACTGAACAATGTGACCCAACTATTTGCAGTAACTCTCGCGGTAGTGTTCTCGCTTCCCGAGCACGGGGTCCCGGGTTTGATTCCCGGCGGGGTCAGGGATTTTCACCTGCCTCGAGATGACTGGGTGTTTGTGTTGTCTTCATCATTTCATCATCATTCATGAAAGTGTCGAAATTGGACTGAGCAAAGAATGGGAATTTGTACGGGCGCTGATATCCGCGCAGTTGAGCGCCCCACAAACCAAACATCATCAACATCATATTTACAGTAACGGTAGAAGTTCATGGCGGAATTACTGTATGAAGACGAATAAATGTCAGGTAAGTTATCGGACGAAGAAATTTGTCAACAGAAAAACAATATTTGGAGATTAATAGTTTTTCTTTTATTGTTTCGAACTCCAGTGCGTGTCCATAATCAAAAGCGATAAATAAAACACTAGAAACGCCGTTTTAAATTAGTTTTCATACACCCTCTCTAATTCGTTTTTGGTATAATCCATGTCAACACAAGGAATCTTCACATTCATCCGAGCACGGATATCGTATCATGATCACGAGAACTGCTGTATGTCCCTCAAAACTCCTTTAAAATGGAAACACATGTTTGAGTTTTAACTGACGACTCGTCAACTGCTCATAGTTGAGCTCCTATAACTTAACTGTCTCGGGCATTCAGGCCAAAATCGAAAAGAGACAGGAGTCTCAAAAAAGTGTGGACATTTCCTTTACATCTTTGCCAAGTTCTATAGTCACAGATATCAGTGACACCTGGCGCTGTTTCGTATCAACAGAGCTCAAAATATGTTACGGATACTCCTGAATTCTTCTCTCGTGTTCGAAGATCAAACTTTAAAAGCACTATAGAGACAAGTAACATGCATACCAAGCCACGCCTCAGACATGACTAGAACTAAATGCCCCTTTCTTGCAGGTCAGCCGTCATATCGGCGCAATTTATGACTTCGCGGGAGAGAGGTAATTCTCAGAAGCGCTGGCGTGGACTTGACGCGGCCTATGTAGCTCCTCCACACACACACACACACACACACACACACACATACGTACATACGTGGGTGAGACACCTACAGCAACTGCACGCTTCGACTTACGCACGCGTCCGCGGCGATTCATCACGCCGGAGGCCCTGATTACGTTTTAATCTGCGACCATTATCTCCGATCGGGCTGATAATTAATTGGGGCCGGACGTGCCTCGCGTCCAATAGCAAAGCGGACTGAACTCGGGCGTCAGTACAAACACAATGGAAAACCGCGCCGACCAGCGAAGAGCGTACAGCTCCCACCATCCATTACGCGTGTCTGGCGTCTCCTGTGGCTACATCTCGAGGCGGTGCTCTCGTTGTTACCGCCGCCGCTGCTGCTGCTGTTGTTGCCGACGCTGCCGGACGGTATGCCGCCGACTCGCGATAAATTTATAGCCGCTAAATAAGCGTAGAGCGCGGCCGGCTCGTAAGGGCTGTGATTAGTGGAGCAGCGGTACCGGCAGCCGTCAGCTGTGTGACGTGGCAAATCGGTAATGGGCAGGTTGTGCGCCTCGTGCAGCGCCGGGCCGCGCCGAGCCGTACCGCGCGGGACCTCCCCTACCGCCCAATATCGATAGTCGCAGGGTCGATGGGCTCCCGTCCGACTGCGGCAGCGGCCGCCGCGGGCGAGGCCGGTCTGTTGCCCCCTTTCCAGCTTCCGCGCTGATCGACTGCGCCCCGGCCGCGATGTGTAATTTCGATATGTAATTTTCGTCGGAGATTACCGCCTCGGCGGCGGATTTGCTCCTAACCGTCGGTGCGCAGTTTGCAGTGGCAAGTTGCGTTTCTTTTCGTCGGCTTCCGCCGGAGTGCTCCCGAGCCCTTCTCTCTCTCTCATCAGGGGCTATCAGCTGGAAACGCTGAACGCTGTTATACATAACAGAAACGTCACGCACGACTGCCGGCGGCTGTTTAATGTCCTTGGAAACGTTCGTGCCGGAATGGGAAGACCGGGAGGAGTGGATATCTGAGCGTTAAATCTCAGAAACTGATTGAAAACCCATCGTCTTGTGCGGTAATGAGATAGATCTGCATTACTGCTGTGGTAAATTCAACACGGGAAGAATCATGATGTATCGCTCAAAGCTGTTCCATCAATTGCAAAAAAATGGTTCAGATGGCTCTGAGCACTATGGGACTTAACTTCTGACGTCATCAGTCCCCTAGAACTTATAACTACTTGAACCAAACTAACCTAAGGACATCACACACGTCCATACCTGAGACAGTTTAAACACATCCGAAGCCCACCAAACTCCCCAGACATGAATAATATTGAGCGTATCTGGGATGCTTTGCAACGTGCTGTTCAGAAGAGACTCGACCCCATCGTACTCTTACGGATTTGACTGCCCTGCAGGATTCATGGTGTCAGTTCCCTCCAGCATTACTTGAGACATTATTCGAGTCCATGCCACGTCGGGCCGGCCGGAGTGGCCGAGCGGTTAAAGGCGCAACAGTCTGGAACCGCACGACCGCTACGGTCGCAGGTTCGAATTCTGCCTCGGGCATGGATGTGTGTGATGTCCTTAGGTTAGTTAGGTTTAAGTAGTTCTAAGTTCTAGGGGACTTATGATCACAGCAGTTGAGTCCCATAGTGCTCAGAGCCATTTGAACCATTTTGAACCATGCCACGTCGTGTTGCGGCACTTCTGCGTGCTCGCAGGGGACCTAAACTATCTTAGGCAGGTGTATGAGTTCCTTTCTCTCTTCAGTGTATAGTTCTGTATTCATGACGTCATGTTCCAAATAGAAATATGAAATTGTAATTGACTTTTTTCTTCATGTATAGCTACTTTTATGTGGCCTATCTCTGCCACTACACTGGTCCGTCTCACCTGCACCACTCATATGTGTTTTCGTTTTATCATCGCACTTGTATTTCAAGTGGCAGTGCCTCAATAATATATTATACGTATTTTATATTATGCTCTGTACGAACGAAAAGTTGAAAAACACAGATTTTACGCTAAAGAAAAAAATTTGGTCCAACTGTCCCGGACTTAAACGCTAAATGAATCGTACACCTGCCGGCCGGTGTGGCTGTGCGGTTCTAGGCACTTCAGTCTGAAACCGCGTGACCGCGACGGTCGCAGGTTCGAATCCTGCCTCGGGCATGGATATGTGTCATGTCCTTAGGTTAGTTAGGTTTAAGTAGTTCTAAGCTTTAGGGGACTGATGACCACAGATGTTAAGTCCCATAGTGCTCAGAGCCATCTGAGCCATTTGAATCGTATACCCTAGTTTTTCCGTGGTGTTTTCAAAGCTTGCTTCTGTTCCTTTTATCGAAAGCGATTACAAAACCTATGAATGTCACGTGAGTCAAAACATAATTTAACATTACAGTAAACGTTGTAATTCCTCGAAAATGTCGATTCCTTTCCAGATCATCGTCTGAAGGGAATACTGTAATTATTAATATACACCGACAAAGACAAATAATTGATAATACAGTGTTTTAAACATCATGTTCATTTGAGCTCTGCATCTACGATTAATTCGTTATCCAACTGAGTACGCCGTATTACCATTCACGAGATCCGTCACAGTGAAACTGGTGGATCACGGCTTTGGGTAGCGGCCGGCGTGCCGGCAAATTATCCGCGGGGCTCGAGCGACGCTCGTCCGTCACAAAAGCCGTCGCAGACTCTTTATCGCGTGAATTAAGCGATTCTGTTCCGGCCTGAGATGCAGATTATGCAAGCCCGCCGGCCCGTGCAGGGCCCTCGGTAACGTATCAATTACGGTTTAGGTACACGCGGCCCTGAAAGCGAGCGCCTGGTTCACGGCTCTCAGTGCGCTGTTACACGGCAATTAATGGCGAGAGTGCGCCAGGTCCGAGCCGTAGGGGCAGGCGGCGCGCCGTAATAACGTGCTGCGAGCTCCGTTACGGTCGCAGCAGGAAATAATTTGCACTCGCGTTTTGCTCTGGGGACTCCTGCTGTTCGACGTTAGACAAAGTTAGTGAGACATCCGTCGTAAAATGTGTTACAGTAGATTAAAACTGTGTGCCGGGCCGAGACTCGAACTCGGGACATTTGCCTTTCGCGGGCAAGTGCTCTACCAACTGAGCTACCCAAGCACGACTCACGCCCCGGCCTCACAGCTTCACTTCTGCCAGTACCTTGTCTCCTACCTGAGTCGTGCTTGGGTAGCCCAGTTGGTAGAGCACTTGCCCGCGAAACGCAAAGGTCCCGAGTTCGGGTCTCGGCCCGGCACACAGTTTTAATCTGCCGGGAAGTTTCATATCAGCGCACGCTCGGCTGCGGACTGAAAATCTCATTCTGGAAACATCCCCCAGGCTGTGGCTAAGCCATGTCTCCGCCCACCGTCCCCGCACCTAAAGTCGATACACCACCCAATGAGAGAGATAACATTTTAAGAACTTCTTTACTTGCCTACTTAAGTCACCCTGACAAGGAGACCTCACTTACCGTGAGGCCATTTCATAGGATGGCCTACGGCTGTGGGTCTGAGCAGGACTTTGATGTTTTTATTCTATTGAGGTTATAACATCTTAACCTAACAATAACAAAAACAATCAAGTACTTTTAATTCATTAAAAAATTTTTTTTCACGAGCGGTCTGGGGCGACCAATAACCACCACAATCAAACTTTAAAGATAAGAATATTTTATAGAAGACAACACTAATACAAAACGAAACAAAAAAATCAGAAAACTAAAGAAATACACAACAAGGTATGCAGCACCAGTGTGGGATCCATACCAGATCGGGTTGACGGAGGAAATAGAGAAGATCCAAAGAAGAGCGGCGCGTTTCGTCACAGGGTTATTTCGTAACCGTTGTAGCGTTACGGAGATGTTTAACGAACTCAAGTGGCAGACTCTGCAAGAGAGGCGCTCTGCATCGCGGTGTAGCTTGCTCGCCAAGTTTCGAGAGGGTGCGTTTCTGGATGAGGTATCGAATATATTGCTTCCCCCTACTTATACCTCCCGAGGAGATCACGAATGTAAAATTAGAGAGATTAGAGCGCGCACGGCGGCTTTCAGACAGTCGTTCTTCCCGCGAACCATACGCGACTGGAACAGGAAAGGGAGGTAATGACAGTGACACGTAAAGTGCCCTCCGCCACACACCGTTGGGTGGCTTCCGGAGTATAAATGTAGATGTAGATGTAGAATATCCTTTCTTTCAGGAGTGCTAGTTCTGCAAGGCTCGTAGGAGAGCTTCTGTAAAGTTTGGAAGGTACGAGACGAGGTAATAATAGAAGTGAAGCTGTGAGGCCGGGGCGTGAGTCGTGATTGGGTAGCTCAGTTGGTAGAGCACTTGCCCGCGAAAGGCAAAGGTCCTGAGTTCGAGTCTCGGCCCGGCATACAGTTTTAATCTGCCAGGAAGTTTCATATTAGCGCACACTCCGCTGCAGAGTGAAAATCTCATTCTGTGTTACAGTACTTCAACTGTCAAACCGTATGGCGTGGACCAACTAAACGAATCACAGTGAACATCGTGGAAACGAGATGGACAATTGATGAACTGGGATTCAGTGAACCATGTGCAGTTTATTTGGTGTCCTGAGATACTACACAACGAGAGTTTCCGACAGTTGGTACCAGAAGTACCATAGACGTTCGTCCATAACAGGAACATCTCTGCGCGAAAACCAATCACTCTGCCCGCGAGAATAACGGGTCCTGGAGCAGCAGAGTCACGAGGTTGAGAGACGCGCGCTTAAGTAACTGTGCAGCTGCAGGTTGTCAGTCAATCCGAGTCTTGCTAGGGTATTACTGCAGAACGTTCGTCACTTCTTCAGGTCGTCGCGTGAGATAAGAACAGTGGCCGACAGATACACCGTGGTTAGTCTTCAGTAGAAATAGGACAGTAGATAGAATTATCGTGTACGGGCAGAGACCGCCTACTTAGCTGAATGCTGTTAGTTTAGAATTGTTCGAATAGAATATAAAGACCGAAGACTAGATTAGGACATTATTTAGTTTGTGTTCATGGAACTGTAGTCAAAGCATGACAGATAGGCTAGACCTGCATTCTACAATTGCTATAACCAGCGTTACCAAATTTTACTGTTCACTGTTGCCGCGCGGGGTTAGCCGAGCGGTCTCGGGCGCTGCAGTCAGGGACTGTGCTGCTGATCCCGGCGGAGGTTCGAGTCATCCGTCGGGCATGGGTGTGTGTGTTTGTCCTTAGGATAATTTAGATTAAGTAGTGTGTTAGCTTAGGGACTGATGTCCTTAGAAGTTAAGTCCCATAAGATTTCACACACATTTGAACATTTTTTGTTCACTGGTCTGTGTTATTTCCACTGTGCATGTGCTGCCCTACAGCCCAGGTATCTGCCCTACAAGGACGCCTTTATTAGTCTTTATCAGCGGCAGAGAGATATTAATCAAAGAGGACGCCCGCAGTCCACACCAGTTTTGAAGATTTATGGCAGACTATAGTTACTTTCCAGGATGCGAATCGCATCCGAGATCTGGGCTTTCACGGGCACTGTTGTTCCCGACTCAGCTACAATGACATGACTCACGAGCCGCCTCACAGATCCACTTCTATTCCTTACGTTCCCAGCTTACCTGTCTACCTTACTGGACTACCACTTCCGGGAAAACGTATGAAAAAGTGGACAAGAGGATATTTCCAGAATGAATTTGTCACTGCAGGTTTCTCCCAGGAGCGGTAGTCCAACAAGGTATGCAGCACTAAAAGTACGCCTGCAGCAACGTTTAAGATACAGCCATTCCGCTTATTTACTGAATTAAAGATCTGAGAATTATAGTTTAATAGTAAACAGGATACCATCTGTGATGCACAGATAGTTGTCGCAATTCAGATGTTAGATAATGTTCATATTCTGCTCAGCGTATCTTCAGCTTAGTGACCTAGGAGTAGACTACTGCACACGAATTACTGATACGTTTGCTTGTCACTCGTAATGATCTGGCGGGTAGGTATACTACAAACGTCAAACAAGTTATCATTTACTTCTTGTAAAGGGTAGATAATATGAAACAGGTATAAAACAGTCATGCAAGTTAAAAAAGGCTACCAACCTCGAATCATCCATAACAGTGGCAGAAGAAGTACACTGCTAAGGCAGAATATTATGACCACTGCCAATGCGACGTTGGATGCCTCCTGGTGACGCTGCGGTCACGTGACACGGCAACAAACGTATGTAAGCGGAGCAAACACTGACACATAATTACGAAAAATGAGTTATCATTTTTCGTAATTAGCTTTGATGTTTCGGAAGACTAAAACTATAACACATGCAGAGAAATGAAACATATGAGTGGACAGAGCATCTGTCCAAGTTTCGATTCGTGTGTGTGTGTGTTTGTGTGTGTGTGTGTGTGTGTGTGTGTGTGTGTGTGTGTGTGTGTGTGTGTTTGTGTGAGCCGGCCGGAGTGGACAAGCGGTTCTAGGCGCTACAGTCCGGAACCGCGCAACCGCTACGGTCGCGGGTTCGAATCCTGCCTCGGGCATGGATGTGTGTGATGTCCTTAGGTTAGTTAGGTTTAAGTAGTTCTAAGTTCTAGGGGACTTATGACCTCAGCAGTTGAGTCCCATAGTGCTCAGAGCCATTTGAACCATTTTGTGTGTGTGTGTGTGTGTGTGTGTGTGTGTGTGTAGTGTAGGGTAGTGTAATGTTTGTGTTGTATGATGATGATGATGATGAGGAGGAGGAGGAGGAGGAGGAGGAGGAGGGAATGGAGAGAATGGAACCCGGTGCCTGCACATAACCTACTCGTCACGAATAAGCACCAAAGATGCCGCCAAGCTTAACGTCCCCATCCGACGGACGGATCACAATCAACGATGTCACATGCCCTCACTTCATGAGAAACTGCGGAGAGTTTTGCTGTTTAAACCAGGACATTGGCGCGAAGTCAGGTGATAAGTAGCTTCAACTACACCGCCTCTGAACCACCTCTCCTCCCCTTGCCGGCCATATACCGGCAGTGAAAATTTTTTCCACTACAAGGATTCAAACCGGCTTACCCCGCGTCGAGCACCACTGCACAAGCGTGCGTTCATCGACTTGTATTGTCGTACCGAATTAGTTCTTCGTTGTTCGACCGGACGTTAAACCCAATCTTCCTTCGAAACAGTTTCCACAGACAGGCAACCGAACGAACGGATGTCCAAAGCAGGCTGCTTTCTCGCTTTCCCTGATATTTACTGTCAGCACCTTCAGTGTATTCAAAAAATGGTTCGATTGGCTCTGAGCACTATGGGACTCAACTGCTGAGGTCATTAGTCCCCTAGAACTTAGAACTAGTTAAACCTAACTAACCTAAGGAAATCACAAACATCCATGCCCGAGGCAGGATTCGAACCTGCGACCGTAGCGGTCTTGCGGTTCCAGACTGCAGCGCCTTTAACCGCACGGCCACTTCGGCTGGCTTCAGTGTATTGCAGCCACGTATTGACATTTGCTGCGCCATATATGGTGCCCACGCTGAGCAGCTGTAATGAGCGTCAAAAACTCGGAGAGACACTGGTTCGTGTTTACTTTCTATATGTATTGTAGTTTCCAAGCTGCCGTTTCCGAAACCCCACAGATACTTATCGATAACCCTGGACAACGTCGTTATACTATTGAACTGTACATTAAATATTAAAAATAAACTATTCAGAAATTGGCTCCTGTTTCAGTTTTCCGAATGGCAAACGCTATGGCGTCTCGAATGAAAAAATAATGCGGTGGACAGTAAATTCGCGTCATTTGCATTGGAGCCGAGGCCGTTAGAGGTGTGGTCCATTCAATGTTCATTTTACAAATAAGCTGTTTAGCGAACCACTGAGTTTACATAATGAATCGAGCTCCAGCTTCTGCGATTTCTTAGAATGAGCATCGTGCTGGCACTTGCCGCTAGTTGTTTGCGTCATTAGCACTTTTCAGAACTCTCTCTCAACTTGACACTTCGCTGTGTGGCAGCCTCACGTCGCGTCCCGCCTACCTAGGAGAGCCAGAGACGTCCCAGGGCTTGTAACAGGACCCAGCGAGCGCGTTATGAGCCGCCTGCCGGGGCGCCGGGATTAATGGGGCGCCTTCAGATGGCGTTGCAGCGGCCGCAACTCAGCGCCGCCGGAAACCCGAACCGCGTTGTTACCGGGCGCTGCTGGTATGCCACACCTCCCGCCGGCCACCTGCCACAGGCATTCTCTACATACACGGGCTGAGCTTGCTCCGACTGCCGAGGCTTTAACGGTCCATCGCCTCTGATACCTCATCTCGCGCTATCGACCGACTGATGCCATCAACAGATCGACGTACGTCGTCGACAGGAAGTCGCTGTTGTGGCGGTAATGCTACATATGATTCTCAATCCGTTGAGGATTTCTTAGCTGTATGAATACAGAAAACTTTTTTAGTTGTATCCGACTAATCTTCGAGCGGCAACTACATGGAAAACTCACCCACTAACCATCCAACAGAAAACCCACTATACAATAAAACTACTAACTGACCGAACACGGTGTCCATGCCCCTTCACTGTCCTTCACATATACAAATCCCTTATCTGCCCCATCCTTTGCTCTGCAAATGCTACCGCACCCAAGTTCTTTAAGTCCCTCCGGATTCTCGACGGCCATGCTTTCCGCCTCACTTTCCGCATCGACTTACCTTCGCCCCAAGAATCCTTTACGAACCCATCAAATCCCCACCTCTCCTCATTCACAATGATCACCTCCGAATAGCCTACAGCATTCGCAAACTCGACTCCATCAGTTCTATTGTGCCCCACTCCCTTACGATCCTTGTACGCTGCCGCGCCTCTATCTACTCATTCCACCAGCCCTCCACCCAGCACGAACACCACGTTCTCTCCCATAGAAATCTCAACCCTCTACCTCTCCCGGAACGTGACTCCGCCACGACATCTAACAGTTCTACCAACTCTGAAACCACCCCACCCTATTGCCCCCCCCCCTCCCCAACCCTCAAGGGCTCCCGCTTCCTCCTCTCCCCATACCACATCTCAGCCTTTTTCCCTTTTCCTTTTCGCCCCTTTTCATTTCAGATTTATAGATCCTAATACCAGCTACCTCTCTCGCCTTGTCCTCCAGGTCCACCCCTCCCTCGTCACCAACTCTTACCAGTCCTCTGTCCTCATTACCACCACTCTCCTGTCTCCCTCCATATCCACCTTTCTTTCGATCAGCTATCTACCACCCCACGGCAGGTCCTTTCCGTTACTAATTGTCAGTGTCTCTTCTGTCCAGTTCGTTGATTCTCAAGTGTTTTTGCAAGTATTTAGTGTTCTTCAAGTGTCTTTACCTGTGCTGTCTGCCCGCATTTGTATCGCTGTTTCTATGCTGTTCATGAAGACAGCATTATTTCTTACGTTCTTCCGTTAACATCACCTTTAAAAAAATTAAAACTCATGGTACATATGCCTCCATGTTTTGTGTTTAGCATGAAGTCAAGGAATAATGCTACTGACTGGCGAGCGGGTTGATTGTACAGCTGCCTCCCCCCCCCCCCCTTCCAGATCTCGTGCGGTGAGGGGGAATGAAATTACAGAAAGGAAAAAGAAGCTGTATTCGAGACGATCAAACGAAGTATTCCAGTAGCTAATTTTCAGCCTAAATTTCCGATTCCGGCTATCATCGTCATGATTTGAGTTAATATCAGCTTCAAAGAAGGTATTTAAAAGAGAATGACACCATAAACCAAGAACGCTTCAACGATCTCGTAGAGGCAGTTTCACGACTTGCTATGTAGACCTTCCGAAGAAGACCGTGGGAAGCCTTTCAAACTGGTTTGAATTTCGGTCGTAATACTGGCCTTTCATTTATGTCATTTTACTGTATGACGCAATGTTGTACCCAAAAAACCTAACACTTACGAGTAGCACTCGCGCCCTATGGTTTTCCGAAACAGAATTAATAATGTGTATAGATAGTTCATTTACAGCTTTCGATGAGTGAGTTTGCGCGTATCAAAATGTGTGACATAAATAACCGTAACATTAGAATGCATTTACTTAGAACCTTAATTTATTTACATCGTGATAGGACTGTAGGCCATAGTGTTTGCCGTAAATTTAAAGTTGACACATGTACCTATTCCTGAGAAAATGGGTTCCTTACAGTCGGACAGACAGACAGACAACAAAGTGATCCTATAAACTGTAAGGGATCCTTTTTTTAGCGACTGAGATACGGAAGCATAAAAAGGATTTTATTTGTGTTGATAGCGCTGTACAAGTAAATGTACTTTTATGTTCACGTTTCCGTCCCTTTTTTCTGGAGTGAAAACGGGTTGGCATTTACAATGAAAATCAAAATAGCCATGAAATTTACAAGTGATTTGAGTGATGGTTACTTACTTTGACTGACAGTTACCCTTTGTATATAATATAAATGTGTTGCACGCAGCTTCAGTGACTTTTGCAGGTGTTGTGTAGTTAATCGTAAACGGGTGTCTAGTTCAAGTTATTCCTGATTCATAAGCATTTAAAAAGCGAGCAATTGGCTTGGCTTATGGAACATAAGCTATAAATCGAAATTCGTAACAATAAACCAAATGTAACGTCCTATTTCGGTGATGTGTATCTCGGAAAAAAAAGAACAGAGCACGACTTTACCAGATGTTTTCTCTTGAGAATCTTCCATACTTTCACCTCTTATTCTGTTCGTCGTGATATACTCTGTAGACAGCTTCATTCATTATGACAAATAATCGTACAACATTCTTCAAGCTGAATAATCATTGGACAGCAAGCACATTGTGTGTTCTTGACGGGACTGATAGTATGTTTTAGTTTGCCCTTCGCAGTTTACGTTTGTATGTACTTCTTTGGCTAGTCATTAGCAAAAGTTACTGCACTCCATGGTGTTGAATAGCTCCTGGCTGGAGTGTAGATTTTCATCTATTTTACCTAGCCCACACAACTGCGACAAATTTAGTAAGTGGTCGTATTTACTCTGTGGGTATTACTGAACGAGAACCCAGATACATTTTTAAGCCATCATTTCTTGCCTGGCTATAGTACTGCTCTCTATCTCATCCTATCTAGTGACAGCTTTTCATCACTGCAGACCCAATCAAATAACTTGAAGAACTTGTTTCATACACTTTGTCAATTGTCTCCATGTACAATTTTTACCGTCTACTTCTTTCAATGCCAGTTTAACTATTTCCGTAGCACGCATTCAACTGCGAAATGTTTCTTGTTAATGGGCTCTGAAAAGAACTGTTTCTGCTATTTAGTTGATATGTCATTGCCAGGAGATCCTATGGATAGTCTGGTTGGCAAGCGTAAAACTGGAAATAAGTTTCAGAGGCAGAATTCTTCGAAATAATTGGAACCCAAAATATCTTGGTGTCATCCTGGATCGTACACTATGCTTCAAACAACACCTTCTTAACTTAGCTCAAAAGTTGCGGACTCGAAACAACATCCTCCATAAGCTATGCGGAACTACTTTGGGATCTTCAGCAACCACCCTGAGATCTTCAGCTCTGGGCACCTGTTTAGACGAAACAGTCATCACACAAGGCTTGTTGATACCCAGGTGAATACGACAATGCGCATAATATCTGGCGCAATCAGATCTACTCCAGTTCATTGGCTTCCACAGTTAACCGGTATAATGCCTCCTGATCTACGCAGATGTACTGCCCTTATGAGAGATTTCCACAAGATGTCCAGGAATTCTAACCTACCCGTGCATAGCGACCTGCCACTTTTAAATCGTAAGAGACTGAAATCACGCCATCCAATTCTGTTCGAAGCTGCTGACATGGTTGCTAGGGATTTCAAACCTCTTGGAGAATGGAAAGGTCTGTGGGAAGCAGTGACAGATCTGCACCTGCATAACATCTTCTCAGGTGCTAAACTTCCAAGTGGATTCGACCTACCACGCAAGACCTGGACTAAACAGAATCCGTACCGGCCATGGCCGATGCAGGGATGCTCTCTTTAAGTGGAAGAAGCTACCTGATCCAGCTTGTGACTGCGGGGCTCCATACCAGACTGTTCACCACATTGTCAGTGAATGCAGGATTCGAGCCTATCACGGCGCCCAAGAGGACTTCCTGCTAGCAACTCCAGATGGAGTGCGCTGGATTGAAGGACTGGATATTCCGTTGTAAAGACAAACTTAAGTTTCTTGTGTGTCAATATGTACATATGTATATGTAATTTAATTTTATGATATGTCTGTATTAGCCATACGCTAAATAAATAAATAAATAAACTTCGAAATTAGGCACAAAATGTTAAAGGCCTGAAGAAGATATTTGGTTCATTTATGGAAATACAGTGGACAAATATATTACTGTCGTCTTACCTGGTCACTCACAGACATTAAGTTATGCCTTAAGAAAGGTAATACCATGTCAGCTGAAGTCTTTCCAGTAGAGCTAACAAGTTGCATAATGTTCTCTTTCGGGTAAAAACATTCATCTTCTACCAGACTTGCCATAGCACTGTTTGCAGGCTGCTATACACATACCGTCAAAATTAAGTCTTAAGGATGTAGACGAGACACGATACTTCTTTAAAATACCAACCTAGACTTTCCTTGCACCACGTGACGGAAAATGATTTTTTAATTGAATTCTCCATGCTTCCCACCCCACGCTAACGGCTTTCCTCGCTGACGTCACAACACCTCGTGTTGCCTCCAGGCAACCTCCCCCTTCAGCGGCGCGCGGACGTCCGTAATACCAACAGGTAAATTTTAATGAAACATGCCCGGCCTCAAGGCCCTCGGACACGTATCCCATTACGTATGCACGCTACGTTGTTTTTCTGCTTTTCCCCCGTCTATCTTGCTCTCCCTTCTCCAACTTTGCCCAGATGATGAACTCCCACGGCGAAATAAATCAAGCGGGCACCCTCTAATTTAGCCATCACGTTTTTAACGAGACAAATTCCACACAACACCCTCCGTTTGGACTTTTGGCAGCGGACTCCACGGAAACGGTCGAGATTTGGCCTTTACCGTCCGTCGCCGTCCGTGCAGCAGTTGTGGAGAATAAATTGAGATAACGCTCATGTCGGCTGATGTGACGCGGGGAGGGGAGGAAGCTCGCGCCGTGCGTCTAATTTATGCGGCGAGTGTGCGATCGCAGTGCGTCATTTTACACGCTGCAGCCAACCGGAGGGGCCCTGCTGTCAGGCGAGAAACTATAAAGTTTTAATTAAGCTACAAGACAGCTCTGCCATGCGAGGTGCTTTATCAAACACTTTACTTCTCTCCCCTTCTCTCTGTCTCTCTCTTTCTCTGTAGGTCGTGTTGTGCGACCTCTTCCTCATTGCTTCTTGCGTGCTGTCAAATTTACGCAGACATGTCAGCGGCTGACACCTATTTACTGTTCAATATTTCTTTAGCAAAAGGTGATATCAATGCCCGAAAAGGTAGTGCATCAGATGGAAGACTCTCTTAGTGGGGATTTCAAATGGAATCAAGCTCAAATCCAATTTTTTAAACATAATTTTGCCTTGAATTACTTTTCTAATGGTTGAAATGATTAACGAATATATAAAGAAACAAGTAACTTTATATCGCTTCACAGAAAACCAGTACTGCTTCGCAAGGATAAACTATGGTTCTGTATTTTTTTCTAAACAAAGCACAGTCTAGATCATATGTGTATTATGGGTTAGGACGAACTAGGCAATCTTCGGAGCTTAAATGCAGAGTGTTGAAGGTTTGGCTACTCGTGCCAACTACGTCTGATATTTTATTTATTTTATGCCTCTTTTATCTAAGGAATGATACCCTATCGGATGCTCCATTTTATCGTCCCTCATATAAAGGACGTTATAAACAGCTGACATGAATAATAAAAGGATAATGAAAATTTACTGACAATTAAAAGTCTTTGCCAGTCCGAGACTCAAACCGAGACTTTTTGCTAAATGGAAACAGGCACCTTAACTGGTAAACTATGAGTACTTTTTATACCGTATTTTGGTGAAATGAAATACAATGAACTACATCATTGGACAAATACTGAAACAAATCTTAACTGCTATAAAGACATCCTTCACATTGTATTAAGCAGGAAGCAAGAAGTGAAAAGAGGAGAGCGAGAAAACACTACCCACCAAACACATACACATACACACACACACACACACACACACACACACACACACACAGAGAGAGAGAGAGAGAGAGACAGCAATTGGACCGCAAAATATTTTATGCATCTGCATATAGGCAACCCACCTTACATCATCCAAACCCGAAGCACATTATGTACGTTAGGTTGCACGTATTAAGATGTATAGAGTGATGCATAAAATATTTTCCATACCAGTTTTATTTTGTTTTATTTTGCTCGCCTCAAGGTCTGACTCAAACTTTATTGTACTGACGTGTGTGTGTCCGTCTATGATTTCCAAACACTACTTCCAGAAGTTGTTCGATGGAGTACAATTTGCAGTGATATCGTTTCATGTGTCGCGCATCTCCATTCATTTCGTTCCTATAACCGTAGAAATCGAACTAAGATTGAAAAATTTCGATTCTCTTACTTTCAAGATGCATAGTATCAAAATATGAAATTAAATTGGTAATTAAAGAAAATTTAGTCTGTCCAAGGTTAACTGCTTTTCGCCGAAAGAGAGAAGTGGTTGAATACTTAAAAAAAAAGAAAAAATGGTATTCTCCTATTGATTAAGTTTCTGAAATACCGCTCGAAAATCATGTTGTAGTCGGGGATCATGCCACTATTCGGGCATTACGAATTTTCAGTGCTAAAGAGTAAAAACTGAGTTTTTAGGGCTCTGTTTTTTGCTGTTAATTTGCCCGTTTTCAAGGACTGTAAGCAGGTAAAGGCATATTACGTGGAGACAGGCAAGAGATCAGCTTTTTTCTATTTTCATTTTATACTTGAACGAATTTTTGTTACGTTCTCAATTTATTACTGTTAGCGTAAGTTCCTTCTTATTTTGTTATTTCGTAGAAATGACAGAAAAATTTTCAATCTTTTAAAGCAAATGAGCTTTGTACTTCAGTGTTACGTCACTTCACAAAAGTATTTCGAGACTAGGTTGAAGCCATTCTGCAATACAACGAATGTCCGCGACGACAACGAGAAGCTACCGTTTAGACCAGGTGAGGGCAGCTCTTGTACATTGCAGTACACTCGCACCTTAAGCCACGACACACAGCAACAAGGACGTTATTGTCTCAGCAGTGCTGTACCAGTTCTCGTGCCATATGTTGGCTCCCCTTTAATATCGGCGTTGTTCTTAAAATAGTATTAATCACTTTTCCCATTTTCTATAATAACGCAACATTTGAAACCAACGCAAATTTTTTAGGATACAAATTAGTCGTTTTTTTTAAAGAGGGTTTATTTAAAAAGGATTAATTTTAGCACTGCCGCTAAGGCTAATTTAGGTTTTCTCACTCGGTTATTAGTAAAAAATGATATGCTTTACGAGACATCCGTAAACAATGCAGGAATAGAACTAAAGTACCGATTCGATGGAGGATTATTCAACCAGTTCAGACTCCATTCAAAAATGTTCACCAGTACCACTCGTCTGACAGAGCTGCAGTATGCTGATGACAGTGCCTTTCCAGCTCATTCACCTGCAGTGTTGCAGCTGTCAGTTGGTTCCTTCAGCAGGGCGTACGAACGATTTGGTCTCTCTATCAATATTCCAAAGACAAAGGTGATGGCGCAGCCAATTATTGGCTCCTCAGTTCCTGATTTCAGCATATCCATTTATGATACACCCTTGGAACAAATGGACCATTTACTCTACCTAGGAAGCATACTGTCATCTAACTGCTCATCTGGGAAAGGTGTGGATTACGTGCCGCCCATGTAGCATTTGGACGTCTTACAAAGCGTGTCTTCCCCATAAAGACCTAACACTGTATACCAAACTGATGGTGTACAAAGCTGTAGTCATTTCCACCCTGCTATATGGTTGCGAAACCTGGACGTTATATTTCTGTGATCTGAAGAAACTAGAAGGCTTCAACCAACAGAAGCTGAGATATATCATGAACCTGAAATGGGATGATTCAAATGGCTCTGAGCACTATGGGACTTAACATCTATGATCATCAGTCCCCTAGTACTTAGAACTACTTAAACCTAACTAACCTAAGGACATCACACAACACCCAGTCATCACGAGGCAGAGAAAATCCCTGACCCCGGCGGGAATGGAACCCGGGAACCCGGGCGCGGGAAGTGAGAACGCTACCGCACGACCACGAGCTGTGGACTGAAATGGGATGACTTCATATCCAACACGGCTGTTCTTGAGAAAGCAAAAATGTATAGCACGGAAGCTCTTATCATTGGGCATCAACTCAGATGTGTCGGACAAGTCCATCGGATAAAAAATGACAAACTTCCACGCCAAATGCTGTACAGCGAAGTGAGCACAGGTAAAAGGCTTCGAGGTGCCCCTCTCAAACGTTATAAGGATCAGTACAAGAAAAATCTGAAAAACTTGAACATCGATCCGAGTAACTGGTCCACAATAGCAGAAGATCGAAGTCGCTGGCGCTCACTGACCTCAAATGCTCTTCAAAACTTTGATCTGGAACGTAGAAGAATGGAGAAGGACAAACGCCGGAGACGTAAACTCCTCCAGGCTCAACCACGTCCTCCACCTTCCATCAGCTGTAATGTCTGTGGCCGCCTGTTCCACGCTAGGATTGGACTGCTAAGCCATCGACGACACTTCCACGCCTGAACTGTGACAAAGGAAATCTCAGGAGAGAAATGAAAACTCGGATACGAGTATCAGCCGACGACGACGATTAGTAAAAAATACAAAATAGCTGTTATACCCAAGACCAAACAAATTCGGAAAAATACCGGTTATTCAGAGTTAAAATACCGCTATCGGGTTTAGGCGGTCGGTTTTTCCCATCCCTGCTGACAAGTGCGCAGCGCCGGGTGATCGGCGGCGCCCGTGATTCCCACAGCGGGCCGGCTCCGGCCGGGCAGACGCAGCGGACCGCGGCATGCAAATGTGCTCCAGACAGGCGGATAAACAGCCGGCTGGGGACCCATTAGCGGCTCCTGGACACGCGGGAATGCGCCCGGGGTCGTGACTCAGCTCGCGCGCCCACGGGCCCCGGCAACCACTGACGGACGGACCGACCGGAGCTGTGGCCGGCGTTAATGCCGAGCGCCGCAAAAAGCTCCCGAAACTTAACAGCTGGCCGCAGACCGGTTACTCCACCACCTACTGATGTGCAACTCTCAAAGTTCCATCCACCTGTTTTTTACTCTCCTGGCGTGAGAACCTTTTAAAATCGTTCTCGCGTAGATCCTCGCAAAGACATACACGTGACGAGAGTATGTCGTCTACCTTTCGGCATGACACGTACAGCAGTATTCGGGGGTCATGTTTCTGACCTAATAACATACCATCATGTGTGTGCCATTCCTCTGGCGCGTTGCGTATCCGGCACTATCGACAGCGACTTGTACTTCTGTTTCCGTCTGGTTCGGACTGCGCAGGCGCTGAGGCGGCTGCTGCCCTCTGGAGTGTTTTTCGCGGGGGGCCGCGCGCGCTCGTCTCGGCAGTTGGATTCGCACCGAGCTGGTGCTATTTTGCCTTCCGCCCCGGCACGGAGGTGTGGTCTCGTTGTTGGCGGGCCTCATCGATTTGGCTGTCGGGCGGTGTGGCGTGTTGGTGATGTGCTGTAGTGGACAACTGATGGATCCCCGCACGCGATCGCTCGAGGTTCACCGCCTCTGAAAAGGGTGCCACGATATCGCTTGGGTTTCCGCACCCAGGAGTTGTAAGGACTGCAGGGCAGGCTTTCTGTATCTTTGCTCTGTCCGGTCTGCGTGGCGGGGTTCGTTTCCCCTTACTTCAGCTGTTGTTTATATTTTGTGCATGATTCCGTTTTGGCCGGAGTCTACATGTCGAGTTTCCTGCTGGTGTGTACCCGGTCGTCGCCCCCGTTTTCCCGCCCGGGGGGCAGCCGTATCTGTTGGTGGGAATTATTTGGCAGTGTGTGTTTTGCGTGGACCCGGTGTGCTCACGCGCCGATTCTGAGTTGAAATTACTGTGGTCAGGCTGGCTCGGTTGCTGGAGTGTGTGTTATTGGTTTTCTGGCTTGCTGGGGACTGCGCGCGCGCCTGTTCCGTTTTGTGATGTGGCAGCAGTCTGATATTTTTATGTGCGCTTGTTAAGTTACTAGCAATTGCTTTTAGCCTTGTGCTTACTTATTTTTATTTAAATTGCTGGGCATTGTCATTTGCCGGTTCTTTAACCTTTATTTATTTGTAGTGTCAATTAAGCCTAAGACGACGTCCAGGTGCTAGCAATTGATTTTAGCCTCGTGTGTACTTAATTCTATTTAAATTCTTGGGCACTGCCATTTGCTTGTTCTTTTACTCTTATTTATTTGTTGTGCTTGTTAGCTCTAAGATGATGTCAGACCTTGGTATCTGTCAACCTTATTTTGGCTACTAGCGCTCAGGTGCAATATTGCCGGGCTTATCCCGGATTTTGTCATTAATTGAGATCCTTTTATACTGTATTTTTAGTAGTAGGTTTGGCAAGTACACTTGCGTATGGTATTTATTATGTACCTCCCCCCCCCTCCTCCTCTTCCTCCTTCGTGTAAATTGATTTTAGTAAGATTGCTAGGTGGCCTGTGTTCTTTTATTACCTATGGAAGTTTACCCGCTGCCGCAGTCGTAACATGTTTTGACCGGCAAGCGGCCCATGTTGGCTAGAGTTTGAATGTGGTCTGCGCTGTTGAAATCAGCAAACTTTCTGTAAGGAAGCAAATGTTGGGCTTTGCCGTTCATATATTTATTATTCGAGCTAGTCATGTACGTGTTGTTGTGTTAAGGGTTTTAGGGCATTTTTAATTGAGATACCGTTTGGAAATTTTATCACTCTTTTAAGGAAGGTATAGGAAGGAGTATCTTCGACTGAAAATTTAATTGTAAATTATACATTTGTGCTTCAGATTATAAAATTTAACTGTATTAGGTGAAAGTATGTAGTTTAATCCACAATGATTATTTGTTAATGTATCAAATTGTAAACAGTTTTGTTTGGCAGTGATTCAAACGACACAAATGAGTTTCTCTGTTCACCTGTGGCATATAACATTTTTATTACCTCATATTGTAAGCAGCTTGATTTGTTTGTGTCATTGTAATTTGTAAGCCACAGTGTAATTTATTACAATTAATTAATTGTTTTGGGGAAATAAACCTTGTATTGTATGTCCCCTTTTCATTAACCGAATCCCATCCAAATCGTCCGCTCAATGTGCATCTACCTATGTGGAGCTTGTGTGCGCCGCGAATATATGGAAACTTCACTCCTACAAAGATCTGTGAAATTTGGGCCCAATATTCCTGGAAACTACCTGCTCACTAAGTCATGGCCTGCTTAGGGTTGACAGATGTCTGTCTTTTTCACGGTCGTATCCGGCCAGATGTATATAAGTGTACATTACCGTAAGAATGCACAGCTATATCAAACAATGCTGTTCTTATTTCTGTGTCCTACGTTCTTCTTCGCCGGCTGAACGAAGCTAACAAACAGCGTCACAACCACTCTACGCGCAGGGCTGGCGAGTCAGAGTAGACTATGTCGATCAGCCGATGCCAGTCCTCTCTCGTCAAGTCCAAGTGAGCAATACTAATATTTAACATCAGTTTACTGTTACTTATTTTTAGTCTGAATGAAATGACTAAAGTTATTAAATAACATTTCATTTTGCGCCTAAGAATAGTAGATAACTGCTTTTTGTTTAATAAAGAAGGAACTTTTAATTTATTTTAATGTAAGATTATCTTAGGAAGAAGACTGACCAATTAAGAAGACTGAGCACTTTGCTGTCATAATTATGAAATAATAAGGCTGATTCTTTTGTGTTTATGTTCGTTTAAAGTTGATCTCGGAAAGAAACTGAGTTTGATTGACTATTAATAAGCGACTGAAGATATGTAGTCCTGATTTTAGGGCAAAAGTCCGTCTAAATATACTGCCGAGTCCGCAATTAATGTTTTTGACCTGGCAGTACTAGTGCAACAGGAACGCTCCCTATGAGTCACAGTCTACCTGCAATTTGAAAGTCTCGTCCACTCAAGTGGATGAGCATTTGGAAAAATGACCCTTAGTACGACCATAATTTCAGTCGTATTCAGTTCGAGTGCCATGCCTTGTGTGCTTATACGTTCGACATGGAATTGTTAACTACCATGGACGTGAAGCCATGTTCCCCAGTGAATGGTACTCGCATATCGTAAACAACTCCATAGTAAACAAAACTGACCTTTGATTGCCGAGGGATACTTAAGACCGAAGATTAGTAGGCGCTTAGTTCGGAAGAGCATCAGTGACGGGCTTCGGATGACGTTCGCTTAGAAGAACATAGGATTCTGATTCAAAATGAAAAATAGGGCGAGAGACAGAGACAGTATCAAAAATGTGATCAGAAGGGGTTGGTTGTTGTGACCGCGGCCGGAACAGTCGCTGGGATGTCGAGATCGAAGCGCGGCGGGACCAAACGGGAACGGTCCGCGAACTAACAAACGAACGGGAAAGGACGGACACGAACAACGACGGACGACCGAGCAAGACCTTACGAACAACAACACGCAAGAAGCAACGGGGTCACAAGCGACAACCTAATGAATCCACAACGTCCACTCGTACACGGGAACAAAGTAATGTAAACACACTGTCTGTAGGCGAGGTGTCGATAGACTCACGCGAATATCAGACTCGCTAGCTGACCGACAGGCAGGCGCTGAAATACAGGATAGGGTACGTCGCTATTGGCTGCTGGGACCGCGTGCTCCACGTATCAAAAGCCTCGTGAACGTAACAGCAGTGAATATACACTTCTCGATGGGATATTGCAGCGTCTGATTAGGTTCGTGCGATGCCTTGTTGACTTGACAGAATGCTCCAGAATTTAGTGCTGAATGTTCAAATGGTTCAAATGGCTCTGAGCACTATGGGCACTATGGGACTTAACTTCTGAGGTCATCAGTCCCCTAGAACTTAGAACTACTTAAACGTAACTAACCTAAGGACATCACACACGTCCATGCCCGAGGCAGGATTCGAAGTTGCGACCGTAGCGGTCGTGCGGTTCCAGGCTGTAGCGCCTCTAACCGCTCGGCCACTCCGGCCGGCTGCTGGATGTTGTACCTGTACTGTGTGTGGTGGCCGCCCATTGGAATGCCTTCTGTAATGTACGACATTGAATTACACAGTACACCGTCTTTGTTGAACTTCGAAAGGCGTGTGCATTGACAGTCCTGTTGTTGCTGAAAACCTGAAGCTTTCACTAGCTCATGATTCCTTCCAAGATCATACGTTCCTATTCCAAGTTATTGTATTTCGGATTCTCTACTAGTTCCGTCAGTTTGTACTCAAACTTTTAAATCACTTTGCATAAATTGCACGCAGACAGTTGCATAGTCTATGAAATATTAGCGACAAAGAATTAAGATTTACGCAACGTCCAAGCCTTAGCGGTATCAGAATAAACACAGACGCGTAACACCTAAACAGTCTCCAGTTTTGCTTTGATGCTTTCCATTCTGGGGCCAGCAGCGCAGCATAGGATGGGAAGGGAAGAGGTGGCCTCCTTTGGAACTGTCGGATGAAGAGGCCAGACCAGCTTATTGCGGTTCCTCCCTCCCCCCTTCCCCCCCACACACACACGCACACTGGTAGTAATTATACAACTGACAGACGGTGAGCGCCTCCAGTTATGGAGTGCCTGCCGACGAACCAATAAGGCGCACCTGTTGGAACGCGCTACCCATCACATACAACTGCCGTACAACCCCCTACTCAGTGCACTTTTTTCTGTAGTGATCTAAGTATTCTGAGACATAGTAGCTCTTAAAAGTATGAAAACGTTGTGTAATTTTGAATTTCATTGAGATATGCGCAAATCTGACACTTAATTGGTGTCTTAAGAATGCATTTACATAAAACTTATTTTAGATTTTAATGTCGTATCGACGTCGAGATTAATACAGACGGAAATGGACAAATATACGAAAAAAAAAGTTCGTCGTCGTTTCAGAGAAACCTCCACGGATATCAAAGCGATGTTTAGTGTTTCCAAGTTGTATTCTAGAACAAGAATATTCTAGGACATTCGACACCATTCGTCAACATTCGAGCACATTCGTAAAATTTCCAAATGATTGACTGACAGTTAACCTAAATTGCGAATATAAAAGAATAACAAACGACATTTACAGTTATTACGACTTTCGACGTATAATTAAGTCAATTTCTGGTTACCAGTCCTACACAGAGAAAGATCGCCACTACTAAATGCCTTTGTTAGATTTTTGGTAATAGTAAATTCTGTCATCAGGAACATCTGTAACGCTGTATCTGCACAGGCGGTGTCTGTTCTTGCATTGGCCTGCCTGATATAAATCTAAATCCTTTCGTCAGTTGTTCTCTGTTGCAGCATATTAATCATGTACCCATCACATCGTACAATAATTTCTATTAGAGAAATTGCACACCATACTCCGAACTGTAAGTCATGCAGACGGTTTTGTTGTAGCTGATGAGGATTTTTAGAGCTCCAGCGTCAGTTGTTCTGAGCGCTCACCTACGTTAATAAACGCAGTCATGCTTCATAAGAGAAACAGATCTTCTCAACATCAACCTCTCCATCATAAGCACACTGCAATTAAAAACTAATCATAAGATAGCAACATATCAGCAATGAAGAACTTAGACGAAACAGGCTATATTCACCTATTGTGGGTCATGATCGCATGGCTTTTGTGATTCTCAACAAAACAGTTGCAATTTTTAAAGTTATTTTTTATTTTTACAAATCTTTTTAGTGGTAGCAACTTGCGAAAGGATTACATCAGCAAAAATGAAAAATGTTTGTCTCAAATGCCCCGAGTGTACTTTATAAGAACACTGCAAAGTTTAAGCTGCGGAAGTTGTCGATCGGCATTTCGTTCAGGTAAGGAAAACTGGTAAGGGCGACGTCTTCAAACTGAGCGGGATCCACTGTAGTTGACTGCATATGACTGAAATCTTTATTACTAATGTGCTACTATTTTATCGTGATGGTCTTTTAAATTTCTGACTCCGTAATGTTTTAGCATATAGTAATCATTATATCAACAGATATTACAAAAATGGACGTATACAAGCGTTGTGTGTGTGTGTGTGTGTGTGTGTGTGTGTGTGTGTGTGTGTTCGCGCGCGTTCCATATCTCCTCCTAAATCACTGGACTGATTTCAACCAAACGTGGTACACATATCTCCTACCATCCCAGAACAGTCGCTGTGGAGGGGGTGGGGGGTTAAGAGCCACATATCTATCATAGTTCAGGAGATATGACGTCATAAACGATGTCATCCTTGAAAAACTGCATGATGCATGACGTTTACACGCAATGAATTTCGAAGGCAGTATTTACATATGCCGTTAAAAGCACCTAAAAAGTTATTTCAACGTAGCAAACACAATTCAGGAGTGACATGTCTTAAACACTGGGATGCGTGTAAACTACTGCATTTGGAATGATGTTTAAATTTCTACCGCTTTGAAATTAACTGTATTCGCAACATATTTTGCAGAATATACCTACAAAAATAGTGATACGTCATAAACACTGAGATACATGCAAACTGCTGCATTGGGCACTATGTTTAAATTTATTGCCTCTTTGCTATTAACACTTTTCACGACATATTTCGCAGACAGTATCCATATATGCCGTTGAATGTAGCTACACGAATTATTCGCCATATTGTTCAAGAGATACAACGTCATAATCACTGAGATGCATGAAAAAATTCCGCATCATGCGTCAAGTCTTAATACATTTATCCTTTATTACCAAGACACTCCTACAGTCGAGTTAACTTAAGCAGCGCTTTTGACAGCTTTTAACTGCAAGGCGCAAAGGGGTTGTAGGCGAAAAAAATAGCCGTCTATACAGTTATGAAGAGACGTTGCCAAAGAGACGTTTAAAAAATTGTGTTGTAGATACTGGAAGTAGTTGTACACAACGTGCAGAAAATGCAACTGGCAAAATGAATACGCGAACTACTTTACGTATTTCTACAGTCTCAAGACGACTTCGACTGTGAAATATGTTAGTAATCTCTGAGTCTTCCACGGCGTCCTGTATTTTCAAATGGCTCAAATGGCTCTGAGCACTATGGGACTTAACATCTGTGGTCATCAGTCCCCTAGAACTTAGAACTACTTAAACCTAACTAACCTAAGGACATCACACACATCCATGCCCGAGGCAGGATTCGAACCAGCGACCGTAGCTGTCGCGCGGTTCCGGACTGAGCGCCTAGAACCGCTAGACCACCGCGGCCGGCGTCCTGTATTTTCAACGAATGTCAATTTACGTAACGTTTAAAGTCCCATAGACATTGAGGGCATTACAGATGAAACACAAGCACTAATTAAGGAAGGCTGCGTTCAAAGGAACCATCCCAGCATTTAGCTTCAGCGACATAGGAAAGTCACGGAAAACCTAAAGATACACGGTTGAATCGTCGTCGTCATGGATACGAGTCTAATGTGGTGACCACTGATACATTCGATCTTTCGATACCTACCGCCGGTATCGGCCTCAGTAGTTAAAATTTCGCACTGTCTTGATAGACAGGGCGTCCGCCCAATACAGGTCGCTTTTGGTAAATGGAGACAAACAAGAAAATGATCCCTGCGAGGAGAGGATAAGCAACAGAAGAGGTCCCGAGGACATACGGTCGGAAATGCATTCCAAGGGAGGTAGACTCTGTTGAGGGTGGATGTAAAATATCTATGACAATTTAGGTTTCAGTAACCGAGAGAACACATAAAAGGACACCAGGGAAGTGTGAATGTTTGTAACAGTGTTTCAGCTCAAAACCTAAGGTTCGGTCGTCAACAGTGCCTGCCCACACACTGAGGCTGACTCTGCCGACATACCATACGGATTCTTCGCAGCCACAGGTGGATGTTGTGAAGTCTGCCAGTACTTCCCGCGCAAAGGCAGCCTCATCTGTGACCAGGATGGCTATCAGAAAAACGAACCAGTGACAAAACCGAAGTCACGGAGACAAGTCTGTAAGAAATAAGGCGTTGTAAGTAATATGGAAATTATGTTCCACAGGGGTACCGGGCTTGCCCCCATGTTAGCGGGTCGCCTGTTTAGTGCTGATACTAGGGTCGTATTCTGCAGTACCTTCTACCACCGTTAGAACACATTACTAGTCATGTCTCCATCTGACGTTTTCATCTCCTTATCCTATTAGCAATCGTTTCTTGCAGTTTGTCCCCGTTCGGCAAGATCATTCTGTATAAGAATTCCCAGGGTGGTCAGAACATTTCCCAGGGTGGGCAGAATTAACGCATGCACAGGAAAATGAGAGGTAAGTAGCCCGCTGCAGCTCCATTTAGCACGAATAATCGGCAACAGCTGTAACACTTGCTTTTGATTGTGATTAAAAATAAAATTGTTGTATAATAACTAACAATTGATAACGCATCCCCGTCGTATAGCTAAGACACAGTGTGTCGCAATTCCGTTAGGACTGTGGCTATGAAAAGTAAAAATCATGGATAATGTTCACAAAAGCACTGTAGTTATTCGAAACATTCTCCTCCTGACTCAAAACACAACTGAAATCGTTGTGGAACAGTTATCTTAGTCCTTTTTTGGAATTGTGTCCAGCACTGCAGTAGAATTTCCTGGGATTTCCTTAACTGCACCATAACGGTGTCACTGCCAACTGCGCCATAATGATGTCATTGCCATCTTCAATTTGGGAAACAACCAAAAGTCAGCCGGGGGAATATCTGGCGAATTCGGTGGATGATCTAGGACTGTGGTCTTGCTGCTGTACAAAAACTCGTGCAAAATCTTCGCTATGTAGGCTGGGGTGTTGTCACGGAGGAGCAACTAGGAACCTGCCCCTCGGTATTCGGGTCGAATTCACTGAACTCTCGCCCACAAACGCTGGTGGACTCTAAAAACATGTGTTGCCTCACTGCTCCACTGCCATTTTCCGACGAGTGTGAGACGCGTACTGTTACATTCTCGGACAGGATGCCTGCTGCAGTTTTGAATTTTTTCCACAGCTGTTTTCGAAACTTCAAGGATTGTAATGCCACAGGTCGCTGCGAAATAGCACTGCTGTTTGGAATTTCACACAAGCAGTCTTAACGGAATTGGAACACACAGTGCACAGGTGTAAGCTTAGTACTTACACCGAATACGAGGCCAGTGAGTTGTCCATTGCGCTCGGATTTTGTTCTCGAATCCTCCATGCAGGTTCCTCTGCGCTGTTGCGACGAAACGTAGGAGGAAGTGCGGTAGGTTTTTTGGTGGTGGCCGAGGCGCAACAGTTCCACCGTTGCAGCAGAGCGCGAGGTGACGCGTGCGACCCTGCACGTACAGCCGCGATGTCGGCTGCCCGGCGGTCGCGCGTCCGCTATAATAACTTGTTTTTAATTAGGGAAGGGCGGCGCATTCCTATCCGAACGGCGAGATAGCGCGTCCGGCACATCTGTGCCATCTCGCCTCTCACTTGTTTGTTAACGTAACGAGCGCCTCCGCGTCTCGGCGAGTTGACCTGTTCCCCGGGGTACACGGTTGTGTGGTGCCCAGGTGGTCAGTACTTTGCTAGTCCTTTTACTTCGCTGTCATCGACCTAGCCAAGCCCAGAGGCCTGTTACTCCCGGAGAAATTAACGGACCAGAGAGCTTTTACATCACCGCTCGCGCTGCCATCATACAGGTGAAATCTTAGTCGCATTCTACAGTAAGAGTTGCAAATAGATGTGTTTTTAAATTTGCTGTCTTACTTCCATTATCTCGCTTTGCAGGTACCGCTTCCCGTGAGTGTTACTGGCCACGTACCTGGCGCTTCTGTCTGTGACGGGATGCCCTTCACAATGTCACTTAAATCTCATCATCATCTTCTAATGTACTGTGTATACTGCGTGTCCATTACAGACACGGCGGTTTGCTTATGCAACCACAAAGATCCGATGATGATCAATGTGGTAGGTAATCTAATTCAGACGCGAGTTGCTTACACAACTACACCGTGCAGCACAATTAAAGGGGCACTTTTTCGTGACAGATTTGAATTTTACGGGGGGTGGGGGCTATCATCAGTGTCAAATGTCATCAAGAACGTTGTTCTGTTGGTCATCGCACTGTGAACTGTTATTTTCGAGCACGAATTGTGCAGGAATGAACGACCCAACAGACGGAGTGTCTTCGTTGCAGCGCTTGATGCTACCCATTAATGCCTTTTTGTGTTGGTACTGATCGGCGGTGCGTCAGAAATGCTTTTCTCAGCCTCCTGTGAGCAAATCACGTGTTTTCAACGCTGGGCATCGCAGTTTTGATCTCCATCGGAGAGCCGCCGAAAGAAGAGATGAAATGGAGTAAGACTGGGTGTGCCGATCTTCCTATCATGTGACACGTTCACAGAGGCGCTGGGCAAAATTGTGGTTAAATTTGGTGGCAACGTGACATTATTAACACGTCCTAAACCTCACATGAAATTGTGAGCTGTCAAGGAATCGAAAACGAAACGTTTCGCAGTGGGGCTGACAGTGTTCAGGATGTTTCAAGGTGTCGAAAGCTACAACAAGACTGTTGAGAGCACTAAGCGCCATGGGGGCAGAAATGTCGACAACCACATTGACGTTTGCTACCGAGTGGGTGGCTCAATGGAAGGCGTTTTTTCCTGTAACTTCCACATCCGGCACCGTCTTCGGATGATGTTTCCCAACACGAGTTCTTATGCTCAGTTTGTTCCTCAAAAATATCATCTACAGTCCTTTCAAGTTTGTCGGCACTGATCTATTGAATACTGCGCAACTAACGATTACTTTGAGTTTTGTTCGAATTGCTCAAGTCCTTACGATGTTTCCAGTTATGTCTGACCTTTGAGATCTTCTCATCAATCGAAAGAAAATCTTTCCTTACCTGCGGCAACGGGTGCCAGTGTTAATGTGGGAGAAACGGAGAGGTGGAACCAGAAGCGCAAAATGATGCGAATGAATAAGTAGCAGAAAGGCAAACACGCTTCCGGTGTGGTTCCCACCGAATACAGTTTCATCCCTGTGACTACCCGATTGGGTTGCCCCGTCAGAGCTTCCGAAGACATCTGTTGCCTTAACCGATGGGCCTCTGCCGCTCGCGTCGTGGTTTCCAGTGACTATTGTATCAGGCGTGCAGCAGGCACGTGGTTTGCTAGCTTCCACTCGTTCGAACTCAGAATGCAGCAGTCTTATAGGCTTCGGGCGCTGAACGTAGGGATTAAAGCAGCAGGTATCCACCGCGTCCCCACCGAACACCATACAGACGTCAATTGTTAATATTATTTTTACCAAACAACAAGGAGCCCTCTCTCACAGCGCCATACAAGACGAACACACCTCTGATATATTTATATGGATATGGTGTCTTTTCTTTCGGACGTGTCCGAAAGAACATACACCATATCCATATAAATGTATCAGAGGTGTGTTCGACTTGTACGGCGAGTAATGAGTGTGTTGGGGTGGGACACCACGAATGTAGTGTGTGGACATACAAGGTGAGAATGTGTCTCACGGGAGGGTGCACGAGATAGTCCCTGCAGTCGCACTATCCTTCGTGCCCTCGGTGGCTCAGATGGATAGAGAGTCTGCCATGTAAGCAGGAGCTCCCGGGTTCGAGTCGCGGTGGGGGCACACATTTTCACCCGTCCCCGTTGATATATATCAACGACAGTCAGCAGCCGAAGGTATTAACATAATTCTAACACTTCGAATAGTTCCGCGAAGCTCTCGGAAATCCGTCATGGTGAATTAGCCGTCTGTACTCAACGCAAAGAAAAATAGAAAAAAGAGATCGTAGCCCATCACGCCCCATGCTATTTTGAGCAGATGATCTCTCGGCGTCACTAAAGACCCGTATGTGTGACGATCGATTTCTGCACAGTGGTGGAGATCTTTCCAAATTTCGCGTCTCGTCTCCGCGTAAGTTAGCACTGGTTGCTGTCTCCATCTAAAGGTCACTCAGTTCCAGCCGAATGACTTTCGCTGCCGACATCGTCAAATCTAGACACCAGCTAAAAATCCGAGATGAGACTTTTGAGAAATGCTCGAGAAATGATGAAGTTTGACTATCGGCCGAGTCAAGACGTCGTTCTGCGACGACGTTCCTAATCATCTTCATCCGAACTGTCAGGGTCATGTCCATTTCGTATCCCGACACTTCGTCTGAAGATGACGAGTGCGAAACTTGTCGAAACGTTGCCGCAGATCGAGGCCTTGACTCGGCTGATAAGCGGAGAAGACTTCGTCATCGAAATTCTCCGAGAATGCTTGCATTCCCATATAGTTCAGGAGTGTCGAGAATGACAACTTTTGGCTTATAAGAACGATAACAATCGAAGCGAGTTGCGGTTGCTCCGTTCCAATACGGGAGACAGCGAGGAGATGCGGAAAGCGGCCGTCGTCTGTTTTATTGTTGCCCCCGTGCTACACGGTAAGTGCGGCTTATTTAACGATCCCCGCGTTCGTGAACCGCTAATTAGTCATAAGCAGGCGAGGGATTTTATGTAATTATGCATCAGATAACAAAGTGCTTGGCCGACCGGCGTGATGGACGCCTCAGATAGGGGCGTAATTTGCTCCGGCGCTCCCGGCGCGAGGTGGGTTCGGTTTTATCTGCTTACCTGGAATCTGGCCTGATATACAAGCGGCTGCGTCCAATAAAAATTGGCGGCTGCCTGCCTCGCACCGTGTATTTCTTCTTACCAGGGAGTGTCGGCCACAGCGCGTCGTAAATCCGAGGCCGTTAGGGTTCGCTAGAGTGTTACTTTGTAGACTGTTTCCAGGGGCTGGAGGCAGTTTTAAGAGGTGGTTGCCTTCCCGAATATCGCTCTAATTGAAAGTGAAGCAATTAATTGGTGATTAACGCTCTTATGTAACTGTTATAAACGATACGAACGAGATAATGTTTACGATCTGCTGCTACCACTTTAATTGCCGGTAGCGTAAACTCACATACGATAGCTGACATACACGATTGAATCTGTACTTCAGAGAATTTTGTGTCCGTTAACTTAAGGAAACACGTCGCACTGAATATCTGGCCCCATTTAAGTAATAATATACACCTATTTATTTATATTTGCTAGTAAGTTCAGTCTAGATGGAGACTGTTTCATGTGACGAATCCACTGTGGTACTGGATGACGCATGCAGTGATCTGATGCCGCCAGTGCCGAAACTAGAAGCGTTGATAAACAAATTGGCGTCTTGACTGAACATATTTGTAAAATAAATGCCAAAACAATGTAAGCCTCCTACACATCTTGTACATGTTCTTTCTACTACACACTTCAACCAAATTGCCGCATCAGCTTTATAAGTGGTATAGCTGCGTTGCTATTGTGACTGTTCCTATACCGATAGTGAGGACACACCTGGCATTGTTTATAAACATACACACCTACTATGAGCGTTGTCTAAGAGTAGGACGCTGCACTCGAATGGACTGAGGCATTTCAGTTGAAAAAATCCATCAGTAAGAAAGCATTAAAGAGGTCTGTGATACAGTAGCGTGAATATCCATCATGGCATGAAAGACAGTCGCGTCCAGTGATCACGTCTGTAACATCACGTTATGCGAGAAGGCTGCGAAGTTGCTCCAAGTGTGCACCGGAGACAGAGTGATGTGATGCAGACGCAGAATCGGTTTCATTTGACAGAATCTGTTCCATTTGATAATTTAGCCCACATAGGTCGTCTACGTTTTACAGGTGCACTGGATGATCGACGTCTACGATTCTGAGTCAAAGAAACCTCGGGATGAGTGCTCCAGCACGGAATTCTGCCTTCGAAGGCGTCACAGGGCTTCACGTATCGCGTCAAACTGCTAGGAGACGATTACATGATGGATATCTCTATCAAGAACATGGTGAGTATCACGCCGCACGCCACAACACCATGGAGTCCGTTACATGAGGACAAGAAATCGTGTAGAACGAACGCTCCAATAATGGCGCAGGGTGTTGTCTACAGACGAAACTCCCACGTAACCAGGAAGTTTCCCACTGTTGCTGAATGGTGGCGCTGGCTTCTTTAAATCGGGTACTCACGCTACATCTCTGACATGTGCACCTGCATGTGCTTTTATCAACTTTTAGTCATGCTTTATGCACTGCTATAACAATCGCCTGACCTGCAGAAAAGTTCTCACTCACCCATTTCTCTTCTAAACAGAGCAAAAGTATTTTAAAGGTGATGTTGTGACCGTCTATGGTAGCAAGAGGGTAAGATTCAGTTCGCAGTTAGTTGTGGAAGACTAGCTTCCATCATCAGGCGCGCTAGTGCGAAAAATTAAAACTAACCTCATACGATCTAATCAACTTCGGTTTACAGTGAAAAATATGATACAATACCTCGCAGCAAAATGTGCAAAAAATAAAGCCTCCTAACCCAAGTAGGCCATTATTTAAATATTGCTTGTCTTTTGATGGTTTATTTTCCTGGGTATTTTACTGCGAGGCACTGGATCAGTCTCTTAGCCGAAGATTGCTCTGGATTCATCCATATGGAAATAATTATTCGCGTGACTGCACTTGATAATCAAAGTTAACTTTCCAAAACGTTGTAAACTGAATAAATTAACTACAGTGTCGGGGTTTGGTCACCTTGCTTTTTTTCCCCCCCTCTCATCTGTACTTCAGTTTCTGCCGAGTTTATATGCACATGTCACTGAATAAAGTATCTGAAATCATGAGACAAATTGTTACTTTTGAAGAAAGACCCTAAAACCTAAAAAGGGGGAAATGAAACACGCTGTGCGTAAAATCTGTCTGGTAGTACCCCTCTGTCTCCTCACCTGAGATCAATAAATTCCTGAAGACATCGACTGCACCAGTACGGTTAACTGAAATAATTTTGTAAAATATGGCCGCCATGCAAATGTAAATCTACAATTTCTCTGAAAGAGTAACTGCATACATTACACGAAATAAAAATCCACTGGATCAAAGGAAATTGGTTCGTTATTACTATTATTATCCTGTCTCTTGTATTATCAGTGTTTATAATATGTTCCTTCCTTCGTATAGTCTGTAGAGAACCTCCTTTCATCTCATTAATCAACATAAGTTTCTACATTTTTCTATAGCACCACGTCTCAAACGCTTCAATTGTCTTCTTTTACTATGTTCTTGCAGTCACTACCGCCCGACCGCTACGGTCGCAGGTTCGAATGCTGCCTCGGACGTGGATGTGTGTGATGTCCTTAGGTTAGTTAGGTTTAAGTAGTTCTAAGTTCTAGGGGACTGATGACCTCAGATTAGAAAGTTTACTCCATTCAGCAGGTCTTGTATTTCTTTTTCACTTTCAGTGAGGATAGCAGTGTTATCTGCGAATCTTATAATTGACATTTTCCACCATAAATTTTAATTTCACACTTCTCTTTATTTCCGTCATTGCTTCGTCAATGTATAGATTAAACAATAGGGACGAGAGACTACATCCCTGTCGTGCCCTCTTTTCATCCGAGCTCTTCGTTCTTGGTATTCTATTTTTATTATTCCCTCTTTGTTCTTGTACTTGTTGTATATTAACCGCCTTTCCCTATAGCTTACTCCTATTTTTATCAGATTTTCGAATATATTGCACCATTTTGTCTAACTTTTTCTAGGTCGACGTGTTTTGATTGTTCGTAAGTCTTGCTTTCGTTATCAAGCACAACGTCAGAACTACCTCTCGTGTCCCTACCTTTCTTAAAGCCATACTGACCCTCATCTAACAACTACTCTATATTCTTTTCCAGTAAGCTGAATGTGAGAATAGTTCTCGCACTTATCTGCCATTATTAACTTCGGGATTGTTTGCATAACATTTTTTTCCTAAGGTTTGATGGTATGTCTCCAGACTCTTGGATTGTGCATAGCGACTCGAATAATCGAATGGTTGCCACATCCCCCAACAACATTCCGAAGGAATGTTATCGACCTTATTTGATTGCAAGTCTTCTAAGGCTCTGTTAGACTCTGTAATACTGGACCACATTACGCAGTACCAAACGTTCAGCTTGTTGGTGAGGAATCAAAATATTCGTATCGCTGCAATGGGACGATTAAATATTTATCCGTCCAGCTTTTGTTCAAGAAAAAATGTAGCGGCACTGGTTTTCTTTCTGCAGTCTTAATAACTTTACTGAATCTATAGGTGAAGCATTCGACAGATTACGATCTGGTGCAGTTAACCAGCACCGTGGATTCGTCTCCAAGGTGGAACGAAACGTCCGGAGCCAACACAGACGTCTTCCCGCGTGGTCGCAAGCAGCAGGAGTTGGCGCCAAACGACATGTAGCCGCTCAGCAGCCCGCGTAAGCGGCCGGAACAAAACACTGTCGGGACGCGGTCCGCTGGCCTAGCGGAACGCCGGCAGAGCCGCAATCTCCGCGGATGCCCCAGGCGGACATAACTCACGCCTGAGCGTACTCGCAGCAGTACTGAACTGTGAGGAGGACAACAGAAACAGAGACAGAGTACAAGCGGAATTCATCATATCATGTACCAAACCAAAACTGTCTGCTGAACCGAAACCGGAATACTAGCACTTTCTGTTAGCGGGTGGTTTCTGGCCCAGCGAACCATACGTGCATGTCTCGTCGGCATTACTGAAGCTTCAATCTGACAGTAGTTCATCTATTGCTCTTACAGACGCAGGTGCTCTTACATTACAGCGAGACCAGCACTTTGAAGAATATAGTGGAGAATCTGAGGCAGGCATTTTCCCAAGCATCGTACCTTGTAGCAAATCCATTGTCCGAGTCAAAAACTGAATGCTGTTTTGTCAAAACTGACATTTTGAGCCCTTGCTGTATACAAAATGTAGGTTGGCCCTTACATAGAAGATTACAGCAACCAGCCACTTGTTACAATGCTATTTATTTATTTAAACAGCGCCGTTACCGGTTTCGAACAGACAGGTTCATCTTCAGAGAGCTAGTTCACGTCTTAAACATGTCCTACACACACTTATGCATACCTCCATGTGATGAAACTTCTTAGTGCTTTATATTATGTGCATACATATACATAAAAAAGTGCATTACACTGTTTTCGCTCCAGCAAGATCATAAGCAGTCTGCACTGGAACATAATGGCGCGGATTCTTCATCATAAGTAACCTAAACATCTCCACCTTAATAATTTATTTACATCACTTAAAATCGTTGTGAGGCACAATTACATTTGAAATGACATTGTCTCATATCCCGTTTTGGTTGTAGGGCACCACCACCCCAAAGCAATTTCGTCAGTTGGGGAAACAAAGGTGAAATCTAATGTAAAATGTGAACTAGTCGTCTGAAGACGAAACTGTCGGGTCGAAACCGGTAACGGCGCTGTATAAATAAGTAAATAGCAGTGTAAAAAGTGGCTGGTTACTGTAATTTTCTATGTAAGAGTCAAAAAATCGTATGTTTGAGGGTGGGGAGAGGTTCGGTGGGCGGAGGGGGGGGGGGGGGGGGGGGCTAAGGGCCAGATGTTGGGAGTCTCTAGTGGCGAAGTCCGCTCCGCTACTTCTCCCTTTATGCGCGAAACAATAAATTCCGAAACAATTAATACAGTTTTGCTTCACAACAGAGCATTCCTTCGGCAGGTAATTAATTTTACAGCCTAAAATGGTTTAGTGACCTGCCAAAAAATCTCGTATACATGTATCTCTTTTTCATGTTTATTTATTTTTTATTTACTGTGCAATACAGGAGTCAGTTCATTTATCCTTGAAAACGCAATACATGGTTTCCTTGTATCTCATTCACATTCTGTATTTTCTACGAAATCGGAGTCAACTCAGCTAATAGACTGCATTTGAATATACAGGGTGAGACGGAACATTACTGACAAACTTTCGAAGGTGATAGTCTCAGTCCAAGCAAGAAAAAATTGTCTAATAAACATGGGCTTTAAAATTCATATCTTAAGAGCAATGAGCACTTCATCATCTTCGCTACTGTGAGAGACATCTCTACGACTGAGCAAGTGCTCATAGTTCTTGAGGTATGCGGTTTAGAGCCCATATTGAATGGGTATTTTTGTTGGTTTTGATCTATACTACAGTCTCTGAGAATATGGAAACTAGAGGGCTTTGAGTAGAAAATATTGTCTCCCAGCAGCGAAAATGAACAACTGCCCATGGCTATTTATGTAAGTATATTACCGCCTATGATTGCTAGCTATTTTTATCTCGTTTTGTTCCGTAGTAGCACCTCTGAAGATTTGTCGATGGGCTTCTATTTTAGCCTGAGGCGCATTCAAAACCCACACCCTTGGGGATGGGACATGAACACACGGCCCAAGTTTTCTCAGCTGAAATATTGTCACTACTAAGAGTATGCATGGAACGAGATTTCAGTTTTCCATATCTCTCTCTCTCTCTCTCTCTCTCTGTGTGTGTGTGTGTGTGTGTGTGTGTGTGTGTGTGTGTGTGTGTGTGTTTGCACGCTACAAACTTCTCGATAATTGAACTGAAGCTCGTAAATAAATGAATAAATAAGTATATGTTTGTTTATAACAACGCCAGTACTTTCCTTGTAAAAGCTAACATACCATAGGAATCGTCTTAGCTGCATCTTTTAACTATCTAATCCTAATTTTTTTTGTAAGTGGGAAAATAGCAAATTTATATACCGTTGGAATATATACAAGTATTTCATTTGGTTTAAAACATCTAAGAAGTAATCAGGAATAATTTTTATTTAAACTCAAGACTGCATCAAACTTTTGTACCACATTCTCGACACTGCATCATTCAGATGTTTTGTGATTGGGGTGGTAAATTATCATATCTTCTAAGCATTTACCATCCGTTCAGCCACAAGTCCCAAACCAATTTGCTCCTTATTTTGTTTATTCAGTGTTTAATTTGCTTTTACATAAATCTCTACGAAACGTTTCTGCTTCCCTAAGTTTTACATGAACTACGAGTAAAAAATTCAGATTTACAATAAGCAACATGTCAGAATTATTTTTCGTTTTCAACGCTATGTTATTCTTCTGTCTGATGATAGACTGCGAGAAGCTGTTCGCAATTTCGTAACATCCGTATCACAGGCTGGTTGCGTGGGTTGCCAGACAAGCAGGCGCAGGGGCCCAGTAGCTATCGTCAAACTTCGGAAGAAAACGATTTTTTGCAATGTAATGGCAGGTGGAAATGTATACCGAGTCACAGAGACTCTTTGACAGTGTAGAAGTAATACCTGAGTTAAGGGCTCATCATCTGGTGCCAGAACATACATAATGTGTTTCGGGTTTCTAACCCTTTGTCCTACCTGCTTCCCACAGACATTTTACTGACGAACTCAGACACATTGTCGTTGCTTTATAGAGGAATAGTCCCCAGAAGGACCATCTGTCGACTCATTCATAAACTGATATGTGGTTTAACAGCAGATCTCGTGGATCGTCTGATTGTCAGTGTTTTGTTGTTCACTTAACACTACCAACGGGACGCAAAATCTGTGAAAATATATCAGCTGAACAAGAAGGATGAAAATCTAATCGCGACTGAAATGATAACATTATCTCTGTAACAACCTTCGTAGAAGCTGCATTCTAGAACTAGGAGGAGTTATCTGTCGTAGTCATCGATCTGAAAGCTACATATGATACTGCCTAGAGGCAAAGTGTCACACTGACACTTTTACAAGTCATTCCAATCCTAATTATACATCGAGGTGACAAGTCATGGGATTACCATATGCATATACACAGATGGTGGCGGTATCGCTAACACAATGTATAAAAGGGCCGTGCATTGGTGGAGCTCTCATTTGCACTCAGGTTATTCATATGAAAAGGTTTCCGACGTGATTGTAACCGCACAACAGGAATTCAGACTTTGAACGCGGAATGGTAGTTGTAGATACACGCTTGGGACATTCCATTTCGGAAATCGTTAAGGAATTCAGTATTTCGAGATCCACAGTGTCAAGGGTGTGCCGATAATATCAAATTCAAGGCATTACCTCCTATCATGGACGACGCAGCGGCCGATAGCCCTCCTTTAACACCGAGAGCAGCGGCATTTAGTAGAGCAGTCACTGCTAATAGACAAGCAAAACTGCGTGAAATAACAGCAGAAATCAATGTGGGACATACGATGAACATATCCGTTCGAACAATGTGGAAAAATCTGGCGTTAATGAGCTATGGTAGCAGACGACCAACGCGAGTGCCTTTGCTAACAGAACAACATCGGCAGCAACGAGCATGCGCTGTACAACAATTGTACGGCACAAGCCTGGATGTTGGCAAAGTTTCACTGTCAGAGGGTAAATTAATATACATTGTGTTAAAGTGTGCGAAGTGATGTACCAACCAACCATAAAAATGGAAGCAGACAAAAGGACACTAACGAAAAAAGCCGCCCATACTGTCGCAAGCCAGCACCCAGCGTTATGCTTTACTGCAGTGTTCTTGCATTCCAAGTTCTTCATGGCTCCGTTATTGAGTTACAAAGCACCTTGTGAAAACGCCTCTCAGAAACGATTCACAGTGGAAAAAATATAACTGACGACTCCGTCAATGAGGCAGCAACTAATTTCAACGACGGCCTAGCAGGCATTCCTGAATTTATGAATGTGCTCGAACTTATAAGAACGAATCAACCTGTTACACCTTCTGCAAAAAACAGGACGAAAAGCGTATCGAGCGACCAGAGCAGCGGATGACAGAAGCTGTCAAAGAGGGCCACACGACCTCCACAGCCACGAAGAACTTAAGAACATGGAGGAGGACTCCTTTGGGATCCGGAAGGCTTGCTCTGTGGTCCAGGGGCCGTTTACTAGCATGTTAAACTGCAAAAAATGTAACCCAAAACTTTAAACGCATTTTCAGGGAAACCGTATTTTTCGAGCTGGCGGGAGAACGTTACATATGAATTTGATCAGTAATTGATACCGGCATTCTGAACTGAATTCTCTATCAGCGTACATAGCCGTTTTGCGATACCTTCAGAAGTTTATTCACGGTGCACGCTTTTGACTCAACACTTTAGACGAAGTAAAATTTTTCAGCACGTTACCATTTTGTTAGAACTTAATATTTTTGACTTTCCTATGTTTGATAATAGAAATAAATTGAAAATGACTCAAATAAAATTATTTTGTTACAGGACTTTACAAATTCCCACTGATGTCCAATGTTTCTGGTGCAAAAGATTTTTCCACCTGCTGCAGCGGTTACAGGGAGCGTCCCACGTGGGCACAAAAATGATTTCCTGGAGACAAAAATGTAAGGAATAAAACTATATCATCAGATTTAGCATTAATTTTTATTTTACTTGAAAAAAAAATCATGAAAATCACGTATACGTGCAAAGAAGCATTCGGGGACGTATAGTGAACCTTTTTTTCCTCGATTAATGCGCAAATGCGTTAGGACAGTAAACAGATAACACTGATATGATGTACCACTCTGCCATGCATCGCATAGTGGCTTACTGAGTATATATGGAGATGCAGGCGTAGAAGCCGACTAACTGTTCTGTGCTCGGAGGTAACATTTTCAATTGATGATATGTGCTTACGGGTTTGGTGAATGATGCGCCCTGGCGATTCTTCGCTTCCGGTGGAGAGAATGAGGGCGCGCGCAGGTGTTAAGCGGACATTAATAAGGGCGCCAGGCAGTAGGGATGACGTCAGCAGTGCCGGAACCCGTTCTCTTGATGGAGGGTCGGCTGACGGCTGACAGCCAGGGAGCTCCGGAGATAGGACACCGCGCGCGATCTGGAGCACGCCACACACTCGCAATAAATACGCCGGCCGCCTTGGAAAGCCCGGCGCTTTCTAATCACGGCCTCAGCGTTATTATTATTATTATTATTATTAGTAACTGGCCCTGGCCTTCCCTGTCGGTTGTAGTTTATTGACCAGACCCGCGCAATTAAGTGACAAGTGGTCGCATCTTGACTTAATAGCAGAATTTCTGTCAGTACTCCGTTAGAAAATATGCAACTCGAATTAGGACATTTTTTCATATTATGCAGCTGAGAAGTTAAGGTCAGTGTCACGGGCCCTATACTGCTCTCGAATGTTGCTCTGCGGCCACAACAACGCGCCTTCTCACTTGCTTTCAGGTTCCTCCACAACATATCCTTTGAAGATTTTTTCGGCTACACTTGCTCTACATGTTTACCTCTCTTACTGTCTTGCTTCTGATACAGTCATTCAAATTAGGCTCCTTTCTAATCATCATAATCATCATCATTGTTTCACGTATGAAGCAGTTCGTCCTATTCCGACGTCAATCCATCTTTGCCACGGTCTTCCTCGGTCTCTTCGGCCAATATTTTTGTATGACAGCTCCATTTTCGAAAACCTTGTGTTACCCATTCTTTATAAATGTGCTTCCCATTTTCTTCTATATTAGTCCATTTTATCCCGTTATAATATATTATTTCTCTTCAAGTCATTTTTACTTGATTTCCGTGTCTTTGATTGTCGGTCGAGTTAGATTCCAAACAAGCTTGGGCGCGTAATTCACACATCACTCTAGTCAGTTTCGTTCTATTCGCTGAATATTCCAAAATATAAAAGGCATAGTCGCCTTTTCATGAGCCTCATATCTGCGATGGATTATGCTGAGGCCTTACTGTAGCAAAGATCTTGCTGAATCGATCAGACAACATTGAAAATTATTTCAAGGCAAAAGTTTAATTTGTCTTTGCGACGTAACTATTCGGAATGCACCCTAGTATGACGAAAGATTACTGTGAATAAAGCCTTAGGTAATTGCTACCACTTACAAGTGTGGATTATTTACCTAGCTACATCACCGAATTACCTCAGAGAGGAAAACGATTAAAATCTCGAAACTGTGTCTAAATTGAGCCAGCAGTACCATCATCCTGCACAGCTCCAGCTGTGTTTCCATCCATGCTGTTTTCAGTGTTCGTCGAATATTTTCAAACATTGCCTGGTATCTACCTAATTTATTATTTGCTTCCCTGTTGTTGTCATACGAGGTGTCAGAACCGAGATAATTAACATGTTGAACCTATTCAAAAATTCTGTAATCCAAACTAGTCTTTGTTCTTATTGGCTGTTCGTCCTGGAATGCCCCGTTTACTAATTTGCAGGCAGAAATTTTAAAGTTATATTCATTACAGATCCGTCGTAGTACAAAAATAGCTCTTTGAAGATTTTCTTCAGCGTTTTACATAATCACTAAGTTTTCAAGTACCATATGCTAGCGCGTTTCAAGTGTTCTTCCCAACTTAATTCCAGTGGTGCCTGATCCCTCCATCTGTGTAGGATATCGTCCACATATATGTTGAAAAGCGTGGATGATAGTACATACCTTTGTCTTACTCCCTCATTAATAACCATATTTCCCCCACTGTAATTAGACAGATTGAGTCCGAGCCATTATGCAAACTATTTATACACATTATTACGCGGTGAGCGTAAGTCCGTTTAGGCATTGTATTTCCTACTTCTACCTGTCTACCTTATCGAAGCCCTTCTCTAGATCTACAAATGCCATATAAGTGCGCAAATTGTATTTCCTGCTTGTCTCTGTTAGCTTTTTCACAGGGAATACAAAGTCGATACAAGCTCTCCATTTCCGGAAGCCATTCTACTCAAGCTTTGCTTTTAATCGGCTATTTAATATACCAGCGTATATTTTCAATTTAATATACTTATAACTCCGCAGTTTGTAGGTTTATTTCTTTCCCCTTTCTTAAATGTAAAAGAAACGGTTGCCGATAACCATGTATCGGGGATCCTCATTGTAAGCCAGCAGGTGTTTAAGAGATGAAGAAGGTGGAGTCTGAATAAAACTCCTCAATTCTTTATGAGTTCTATATTTATGGTGTCTGGTCCTGGAGCCATTTATTCTTTTGCTTCCTTATTGCTATCTCTAACTCTCCTAAGGTAAGAGCCGGCCGGAGTGGCCGAGCGGTTCTAGGCGCTTCAGTCCAGAACCGCGCGACTGCTACTGTCGCAGGTTCGAATCCTGCCTCGGACGTGGATGTATGTGATGTCCTTAGATTAGTTAGGTTTAAATAGTTCTAAGTTCTATGGGACAGATGACCTCAGATGTTAAGTCCCATAGTGCTCGGAGCCATTTGATTTTTCCAGTCCTATCTTCATATTTTAATTTGTACTCTGTCTCCCCACCTGTGTAATATTTTATTGTACGTCCCCGAGATGCAACTTCGCAAGAAACTCATTCTCTACCTAAGATGGAATCCACGCCAGGCAAATTAACTGACGCGTTGCTCTGAAGATCGAATGGCATAACGTTTATTGACAGACAAACATAAATTATAGTCTCTGCTACAGGTAAATATAATTTAAATGACAATGAGAGTCACCAGTCTCTATTTGACCCGTTAAAAAAGGGATAAACTTGCTCCGAAGCCAATGACTTATACTCTGTATCTCCTTCATTGGGTTCAGAAAGATTTCGAGATTCTACCAGCGGACAGGAAAATGTACGCGGTCAATAGCTCGCACATAACCTCCAGCTGGCTCCTAGTATTTTACACCGATCATCTAAAAAGAAATCTATAGGTCAAAAGTCAGCTTTCATTTTTTCAGAGAAGAGCATAACAAGTTCCATACAAGTGCTTCGGTTGAAATAAATTCTTTAGTCAGCATTACTGACCATTTTTGTTCTTAAGTCATTGTGAAGCACGCTAGTGGGTATGTAAATGTTATCTTGTATTCCTATTTCAGCACCTTACCACATTCTTACGTGTGAATTTGGTATCAGAAAAACGCCATCACATGCAAAATGCAGTGTTTTTTTCGCCACTACATGTTCATTGTTCATTTATGTACAGTACTATACAATTCTTTGTTGAATTTTCTCTTTTAGACCCAAAACTATAACTTAACGCAAATATTTTGTTACGACTGCTGCCCATTATGCTGTATTATGTTTAGATTCTACAGGCTGGCCTGCTGGATTTTATTCTACGGTAGTCGCAAAAATGTTTTCATTTGGTCAAAAAATTGTATAGTTTCTCGAGAGTGACAGTAGTAAATGATCTTTACTTATGTGTTTTTGCGATGTTGTTTATACAGTGGTGTGTCTTATGGAATGCAGTTACGCACACTGTTATCTCGCGCAATTTTTCCACTTCACGGTTACCCATCGCTGAAGTTTTCTTTCACAAAACAATCTTAGAGAAACTTCTGGTGACGCACTTACTGCTACTTCTGATCATTTTTTGGTCTCGCTGTTTCTTGTCCAATGCAGCGCTAGGTTTGATTATTTTGAATGAAGTGAGGTCTATAATAACTTAACGTTGAAAGGGCCGTTAGTGTAGAGAACTGCCTGGGAGAAAATGATTTTTCCTTCTTTGCTGTTCATAATTTTACGAAATTACTGCAAGGTGTGCCGGGATAATACCTTTGAATCTGGCCATATGCGATCTGTCGTCCCATTCGTAATGAAAATTAGATTCTCCACAATTTGTGGAGTTTTAAAATTCTGAAAAGAAACGAAAATATATCAACCCTTATACAGATTTACATCAAAATACGTCCTGTCATATAATTGGCCGCCTCTGACTGCCTGTGATAGTCATCGTATTTGCGGTGCTACTTTTGCTTCTTTTAATGGCACGAAATTTGCGATACTTGTCCAAAGATTGACTGACAAGCATAATTACGCCGGCGAGAGACGTCGGATGAGCTGGAGGGATTATGGGCAGTTACTGCAGGGGTAGCCTCGGAGCAGGAAAGGCCGATTTCGCGGCCACTGAACTCTGTCCAGGGACCGGACTGTACGCAGCACAGCACTTAACGGCGGCAGAGGCGCTGACGCTGGAAAAAGCTGTCGATAGCCGTCGCCGCTGACATGCTGTTTAGTTTCTAATAACACTGGCTGCTCGGCCGGCGCTCGGCTGCGTGGCGTCCGATTTGAGGCGCGCTTGCTGGCGTCGGTTGGTATGGGATGGGATGGGGTGAGAAGGAGAGGGAGGGAGAGAGAGAGAGAGAGAGAGAGAGAGAGAGAGAGAGAGAGAGGGAGAGAGGGAGAGGGAGAGAGAGGCGATCGCATCGTAGCGACTGTCTGTCTGTCCGGAATGGACGGGGTCCCTCAGACTGCCGACTACGTGAAACGTGCCCAACAGGTTTCGTCTTTCTAGCAGTATTTGCAACGGCGTCTTCCGTGTATGCACCTGTGCGGTACAGCTGCGTGATTGCTCCGTTCGATAACTCCAGAAGTGAGTGAGGCATTCCGAAAATTATTACAGGCTGGAGTCAGCCACAATAATAGGATTTCGTATTTCTTCACATAAGTCCATATTCTTCAACATTAGTCATACTGAGACAAACTAAAAATTATCTTTTAGTAAAAGTAATAATTTATGGAACAGCATTTTCTTGGACACTTATGACCCTTAATTTTACCTTCGGTAAGATAGCAGCTGAAGCAGTGAATTAAAATTTGTGCCACAGTCGGACTTGAACTCAGGTCTCTTGCTTTATAGGCAGATGTACTAAGCAGTACATCGCATTAGTAGCATTGTGGCTACCACAGCTGCACGGATACCCTAGTGCAATGCTCACCTTAACACAAACTGACGATTTAAGAAAGGGAAACGGGTTGAAGGTGTGAATTGAAGTTAGTGACAGGGAGTTCACTGCACTAAGGCACTCAGTGCAACTGTGGTAGCTACAGTGCTATGGGATTTAGTGGTTTTTACTTCTGCCTTAGTAAGCAGGACACTTAGGTTCAAGTATCATCCATACCACAAATTTTTAATCATTTTTTCAGCTTCTATCCTTACCGAAGGTATGTTTTAAGCTGAAATAACAAACAGTTTATTGATATTTTGACTAATTAGTGAGCTTGGTACGTTTTTATATGTTTCATTGCTTTTATTTTTGCACTCTAACAGCTATTTAAATAGTGTATGACTTAAAACTGTTACTTTTTCACATTGTCTTTTAGGCACTTTCGATTTATTTACGTGGTGGCGAGATACATTTTCACACGTTGGCATTAAACCCTATGTGCAGTGCACATGGATATAGAACTTCTAGCATGAGTGTTGTGTCTTCACAACTTAACGTTTGTTACTCTGAAATAATGTATCTTCCCAAAGACTGTAAAATTCATGTTAACCTTGACAATGTTTTCTGCTTATTGTTGTTTTTACGTATCTGCAACAAATCTAGCAACCAAGACAGTAGTAAGTTTTAATGTATCATTGCGATCAAGGCAATTTATATAATTTGTCTACAAGCACGGGTCACGCCAAGTGCAGCAAAACCTTATGATCAAAAATTTTTTATAAGAGTTTTACAATTAGCGTGTTTGGTAAGTAAAAGCACGCAGCATCAGAACATAGTGAGCGTAACATGGACGGTAATGTTGGACTGCAGTTAGCAGTTACAGAAAAAAATCCGAACTTCATTTCTGAGGTGGTTTTTCACAAAATCTATGTGCTTCTAATAAAAAAATAAATTCTGAAAGTCTACTTTTATTCAGATTAATCCTGCCCTTGAAATTTACTGTATCATCGTAAATTTAGTAGAACTTCCTTTGAGGTTTATTATTGCTACCTGTGCTAGGAAACTTCACTGGCTGATTTTACTGTGGCGAGAAGTGGCGTTTTAAAAGTAGCGATAAATCATGTTGTTGTTGTTGTTGTCTTCAGTCCTGAGACTGGTTTGATGCAGCTCTCCATGCTACTCTATCCTGTGCAAGCTTCTTCATCTCCCAGTACGTACTGCCCCCTACATCCTTCTGAATCTGCTTAGTGTATTCATCTCTTGGTCTCCCTCTACGATTTTTACCCTCCAAGCTGCCCTCGAATATTAAATTGGTGATCTCTTGATGCCTGAGAACATGTCCTACCAACCGATCCCTTCTTCTAGTCAAGTTGTGCCACGAACTCCTCTTCTCCCCAATTCTATTCAATACCTCCTCATTAGTTATGTGATCTACCCATCTAATCTTCAGTATAAATCATAACATACGTATATCCATTATGGATGACGAACTGCAACTGTGACTTAAATTGGCGATTTATCTGGATATAAATATGCAACCGATCATTTCCTGGATTTTATACGATTTATTGTCTGTAACATTAACAAGTTTTCGAGCCACTACATGCTCGTCATCAGATGGAGTTGGACGAGAACATTGTGTCTTGCACTAACTGGAACTACACGCTTTGGTGATGTGGAGTACACTGCACCGTGCTAAGCATAGCAAACTCTTTACAATAATGTAGATTATCAAGTGCACATACAAATATACACAGTACTTAGCTACACTTGGTTTCACAGCTATTCACAGAATGTAAATACATCCATTTGCAGTAGTTCACGTCCGCATACATTTAACGAAAGAGAACTCGACTGAAACGTTACGATCCCTGACAATATAAATCTCATGATAGACACTTCATGTTACTATATCCCTCCGATCTTTAGTTTCACAAGAACGTGGCTTAGTAATTTTCATAATTCATTATTATTTATACAACTGTAACCTTAATCACGCAAATTCACGTACGTAAATGTACAACCATTGAGTCAATAGACAGATCATGTCACAAACCCCATTCCAAATAATATATTTCATATCAGTTGCTCATGAAACATCAACAACTCACGTAAATTTAGACATTCATAGTTCTATATAGTAAAAAAAATGCGCTAAAGATATTGGCACACAGCAGTTCGATTGAAACCAGAGAAACATTTTATATATCTAACTAGTTATATAAATGTCATTGTTGTTTCACGTTTGCACCAATTTTGGTATAATTGTGGAGGTATGTACCGATTGTGTCTGTTATATCATGTACCATACACCACGGCAGCCGTGAAGCTAGCAGCGTGCAAATTGAACAGAAGCATTAGTTTACTTATAAGTCGGCACAGTGGATAGGCCTTGAAAAACTGACCACAGATCAATCGAGAAAATAGGAAGAAGTTGTATGGGACTATGAAAAAAAAAGCAAAATATACAAACTGAGTAGTCCATGTGCAAGGTAAGCAACATCAAGGACAGCAGGAACTGAGGAACTCCGTGGTCCCGTGGTTAGCGTGAGCATTTGCGGAACGAGAGGTCCATGGTTCAAGTCATCCCTCGAATGAAAAAATATTTATTTTCAGACAATTATCAAAGTTCAGGCACTCACGCATAACCAACTTCGCTCTCCAAAATTCCAGGACATGTTCAGATTTGCTTGGACATATGCAGGATTTGACGGTCTACACACGTAAAAATTTGAAAGCTTTAAAAACAAATGTTTTGACAGAGCACAGGGAAAACTGTGCGACTGTGAAACTATTGCATTCATTTGTTGCAGTTTATGTGACAAACTCTTATGTTTTAATCACTTTTTTGGGTGTGATTCTCACATCCACAAGAAAACCTAAATCGGGCAAGGTAGAAGAATTTTTTTACCCATTCGTCAAGTGTACAAGTTAGGTGGGTCGACAACATATTCTTGTCATGTGGCGCACATGCCGTCACTAGTGTCGTATAGAATATATCAGACGTGTTTTCCTGTGGAGGAATCGGTTGACCTATGACCTTGCGATTAAATGTTTTTGCTTCCCATTGGAGAGGCACGTCCTTTCGTCTACTAATCGCACGGTTTTGCGGTGCGGTCGCAAAACACAGACACTAAACTTATTACAATGAACAGAGACGTCAATGAACGAACGGGCCAGATCATAACTTTGCGAAAATAAAGAAAGTAAACTTTTCACTCAAGGGAAGACTTGAACCGTGGACCTCTTGCTCCGCAGCTGCTCACGCTAACCACGGGACCACGGCGCTCCTGAGCTCAGAATATCCTTGATGTTGCCTATTTTGCGCATGGACTACTCAGTTTGTATATTTTGCTTATTTTTTTCATAGTTCCACACAACTTCTTCCTGTTTTATCGATTGGTCTGTGTTCAGTTTTTCAAGGCCTATCCACTGCGTCAACTTATAACTAAATCTGAGGGGTGTGCGATGGGGAGGTTCCCTTGATACTAGGGAAGGAGTTTGCAAGCGGTCGCGTTACAATACTGAAATGAAACCTTTCCTTAATTTTTAAAGTCTCAGTGTCAACCGGACGTTTTTCTCTTAGGAGGTTTTAATGGCTTCGCCTCTAAAATTACCCATTTCCATTACGTTCGCCCGCTGATGAAATGCCACGCCGGCAGCTTAGGCAGGTCCTCTTCGCATTGCCGCCATCCTCCCTCAGGTGGCAGCTCGTTCCATCGTCTCCCGCGATTTACTCTTGTAGCCCCGTCTCCAGCTACCGTGCGTAATGAGACGGTCCGTGCTGGCAACACCACTGCGCTTATGCACGTTTTACTCGCTCTTAAGAACCTTCGCTCGGCGCTCATTTGATCCGGCAAACCAGTTTTAATGGATGCAAATGTTTTTAAGCCTCTGCGTTTACGGCTTGGCGTCAAAGAGTATCACATCCCTTCTACCTCTTTAGTGGCGTATTTCTCTTTCTTTTTCTCGAGTTCGCCATCCGGGTAACTATTGCTCCTCCTCGGCTTACCTCTATAGTCTCCCACTCCCAACCTGCCCACCTCTAAGAGTCGTCGCTGCCTCCTTTCTCCCAGTTCCGACTTGGCAGCAACCGCCTTTCCTGTGTTATTTTTCACCGCAGCAACAGTGTTTTACTCTGTTACGGGCGCTGACTAACCTCTCGTGAGATGTTAATTAGTACTTTAGGTGCAGTTTGCAGACATCGTCGGGAATTATAATACAGGACAAAATACGGAGCTTGGAGCCAGCGCTCGAAAATTCTAAACACTCCGCATTAGCTACTGTCGGCAGCCTTCGAGAAATTATCGCCGCGCCTAAGGTGAGGGCCTAATTAGTGACGTCATCACACGTGGAGGTTTATCTTGTTGCGTGTTTCATTACTTTTATTTTTGCAGCTGCGTAAAACATCGAACTTTACTACTTGGCAGCTTAGAAATGGAGTTACAACAGCGAACATAACGCGCATCTCATGTGTATGTAACAGCAGAACGAAGCCAGGTGCACGAGTGCAAAGCAAATGCTGCCTCCGCGATACTCACTCGACAAAAGGCGGGACGGGGGAATTTCAACTACGCTTGCGACAAAACCAACGCTCTGCCAATCCCTTTTACTTGATGCTTCATTACACGCTTCATTGACAGCTGTCGTACCTTCACAAATCAGATCTGCTGCTTTTTAGCACAAAGTCGTTGCTAGAGAAGAGAGAGGAAGAGAAAAAGAAGAAGAAGGTGATAGAGAGAGGGAGGGAAAGAGACACGGATGGCAGCAATTGTAACCTGTGGACACAGTTTCGCTAACGTGATAGGGAATGAGGAAATGCCTGACGAAAGAAGATGGCAACCAAACCCGCCGTCACCTGTTACGGTCAGACAATTTGCCGCGACCGGCATTGTATTACGAGCCACAGCTTCTTGTAACTGAAGCAATGGAGATAAAAGGTAAGTCACCACACGTAGAAAAAGGGCCATTTTCTACAGGTTCTCGTCCACTGGAAAACTGGTGTATTAAATGCATTTACACACCTACAGTTACTTCTGTAAAGTATCTGGTGCTGACAAGTATACCACTACATTCTCTTGCACAAATACCTTTTTATCCGTCCAGTGAGAGAGTAATTAACGCTATTTTATGTCAGCGTTAACTGTCACTACGTACCGATATGCTATTGAGAACGTGAGAAACCTATTAAATTTCAGAATGAAACGGTTCATATGTGTATCGTTTTGTATTGTTAAGCATTTCCGTATCTATGCATATGAAATCGAAAAACTGGTGACCTTTCGGGGGAGAGGAGTGTCTGAGGTATTAGGCTCTTACTCTGGACGATTTGGGTTTAGGTTTATGGAGAGCTTTTCTTGGTTTTCGTAAACACTTGAGGCAAATACAACCATTATTCCTTGAAAAAGATGAAGGTCGATTTCTCCTGGTGGTTTTTCTTGGTTTTCGTAAAAACTTAAGGCAAATATCACCTTTGTTCCTTACACAAAATAACAGTCGACTTCTTTCAGTACTTATTTTCATTACTCGATGTTTCCTCTCGAATAACATCAAACCTAATGCCTATCAACAGTTTTACATGTTCTTACTCTACGAGATGGTGGGGACATGTTTAGCGTTAAGCATAGAACATTACAGCAGTCTGGCTCCTACTAACTACACGCCACCACTTCTCTCGAATGTAGGAGAAAGGTACCTCAATCGGTAAAACACAAACACGAGAGAACAAGGTTTCACTTTCGATTACTGGTACGCCACGCGATTTTAATCTGCCTGTAAGTTTTCGTTTCTCTCGTCTCGTTCCTGATCAACGAATGGTGTAAGAAGTCTCTCGCCGGAAGTCATCAAACGTGGCTAAAAAAAAAAAAAAGTTCAAATGTGTGTGAAATCTTATGGGACTTGACTGCTAAGGTCATCAGTCCCTAAGCTTACACACTACTCAACCTAAATTATCCTAAGGACAAACACACACACCCATGCTTGAGGGAGGACTCGAACCTCCACCGGGACCAGCTGCACAGTCCATGACTGCAGCGCCTAAGAGCGCTCGGCTAATCCCGCGCGGCAAACGTGGCTACATTCAGGCTGTCACTGCACAAGTGTCATGTGTAGCTGCAGGTGAATACGGAAATGTCAGTTGCCCAGGGAGAGTGAAGTGGAGGCAAAATGGAGTCACGAATTTCAGCCCCAAAGAAGTCCTCAACGTTAATATTAATTATCTAAGGCATCCTCAATAAAAGATCAAAACTATTGCTGTCTCTTGAAGAAGTACAAGTCCCTCGTGCAGCCAGTATGTTTATATTGGCTGCTTCAGCCGTCCCTACCTACGGTTTTTATGCAACCCACAACACCTTCAAAAGCCATGCTACGGGCAAACTATTAGTTTTACAGGAAAAATAAATAGGACCTTTTTGTAGGAAGTTTAATGTAATTAAATTTTGTGCTGGGATACGTTTCCGCTGGAGGCCATAGTACTCGGCTTATTCGAGTAAAACGTGTTTCAAGGACAGTCTTGTACGTTTTGCTTGAATTCGAAAACTGCTGCCTCTAGCGACAACATATACCAGTATTTAACTACATTAAATTTCCTACAAAGAGGTTTCCTGTTGGACTAATAGTTTGAGCATAGCGAGCGAGAGAATGTGAGGATCATTCATGTAAGTTTTGACAGCACTGAGGGTTGCATAAATCTGATATGTAGGGGCAGTGAATCGCCCTGGGTGTGTGTATGATATATATCATTGTGTACAATTGATGTGAGTCGAACGTGCGAACGTGTACAGTACTCGTCGCTTTCTCACAACACTTAAGAGCGCAGTCTATAGACATAAGATGAGCGAATCCAGTAGTCATTGCTCAGACAAAGTAGTAAGAAAGCCATCCTATTTGTAGGTCACTGTGCACAAAGACAATGCCGACACAGTAAATGGGAATACAACTGGCTATTTTTTTAATGGGTCGCCTAAACAGTACAAGTTGTAGGAAAAGTCAAAAGATCTCGAAATATACGCCAAGACTAAGGTTAAAAGCTAGACGCTTGCAGTTGTGACTAACATAAACCATAATGAGATTCACAGATAGCAAAGTTCTGTATAACTCAAATTAAAATACGAAATGACGCAAATACGTCGGTAGGTAACAAAAACTGTGGAGACTGTGTGGGGCTAGCGCAACAATATGTGACCTGGACAGCACACGTAATCAAAGGAAACGGTACAACAAGAAGTCCAAAATATAACCGAAATGAACAACAGAGGTTGCGTTACAATGTAAGCAAGTAACGAGATGCGCAGAATATAGATCTTACTAGCACAATTGCGCTACTTACATTTCCTTACACAGCACCGAACGGTGCCTTGAGATGATGCACTCTGCATTGGTCTGGAGCGGAAAGCTCTCCCCCCTATGGCCCGGAACAGAAAGCTCAGAATCCAAGTTCAGTGCCCTCAGCAGTATACTCCCTAAAACATTCTACACCGAGGGCATGCTGTTGCCAATGTGACGGCCGAGAGACAGTCTTCGTGATTACTCAATCTTACACGCTAAGAACTCTATCTAGAGCGGTGCAGTACTATTAGCCGAACCAAGTGTTTTGAATGAAAACAACAGACTGTCCCAAGCTGGTCAGATATTGTCGCGGCGTCCTGACGTTTGAAGTCGCACAGGAAAGAAACAATGCTATACTCTAATATCATTTGGGAGTTGTGGGGTGGCCATGGTGTAAACTGACGCCAGGGTTTCCTAGCATTCAATAGCTGTGGTCCAGATCATGCCCGAAGTAATGCAAACTGCCCAGTGCGCCCACACTGAGATAAATAGACCTTATGAGATTCAGCAACTGTCCTTCCGCAACTGTCTATGGCAGCAGACGACCGACGAGAGTGCCTCTGGTAACAGCACTACATCGCCTGCAGCGCCTCTCATGGGGTCGTGAACATACCGGGTGGACACTAGTCGGCTGGAAATCTGTGACCTGGTCAGGTAAGTCCTGACTTCAGTTGGTAAGAGCGGATGGTGGGGTTCGCCTGTGGAGCAGACCCCACGAAGCCATGGACCCAATTTGTCAAAGAAGCACTGTACATGCTGGCGGTGGATCCATATAGGTGTTGGTTGTGTTTATATGGAATGGATTGGGTCCTCTGGCTTAAATGAACCGACCATTGCCTGGAAATGGTTACTTTAGACTACTTGCGGACCATTTTCAGCCGTTCATGGACTTCACCTTCCCAAACGTCGACGGCATTTTTGCGGATAACAATGCACCAAGTCAGCGGGCCACAACTGTTCGCGACTGGTTTGAAGAACACTCTGGACAATTTGAGAGAATGATTTGATCACCCGATATGAACCCCATTAAATATTTGTGGGACATAATCGAGAGATCAGTTCGTGCACAAAATACTGCACGGGGAACAATTTCGCAGTTATGGACGATGGATGGTGGGGTTCGCCTGTGGAGCAGACCCCACGAAGCCATGGACTCAATTTGTCAAAGAAGCACTGTACATGCTGGCGGTGGATCCATATAGGTGTTGGTTGTGTTTACATGGAATGGATTGATTCCTCTGGCTTAAATGAACCGACCATTGCCTGGAAATGGTTACTTTAGACTACTTGGGGACCATTTTCAGCCGTTCATGGACCTCACCTTCTCAAACGTCGACGGCATTTTTGCGGATGACAAAGCACCAAGTCAGCGGGCCACAACTGTTCGCGACTGGTTTGGAGAACACTCTGGACAATCTGAGAGAATGATTTGATCACCCAAATCACCCGATATGAACCCCATTAAATATTTGTGGGACATAATCGAGAGATCAGTTCGTGCACAAAATACTGCACGGGGAACAATTTCGCAGTTATGGACGACAGTATGGCTCAATTTTTTTTGCAAGGGACTTTCAACGACTTGCTGTGTCCATGCCACCTCGAGTTGCTGCACTACGACTGGCAGAAGGAAGTCTGACAAGATATTAGGAGGTACCCTCTGACGCTTCTCACCTCAGTGTACATGCTGATGAGCCAAAACTTCTTGACCATGCCCCACTCGACATTGAATGCCACCTAGTGGCGTTGTGGGCATGTTACACCTTAAGAAAAATGTGGAAAGTGAATTAGGAATCACTCTAGCTACGATACGGACCGCAAATGAGGAAATACACTGACATAAGCGACTTTGACAAAGGGCAGATTATTACGACCCTGTGGCTGGGAACAAGCATCTCGAAAACGGGGGAGGTGCTCGGCTGTTGGTGTGCTGCTGTCGCGAGTGCCTATGGAGAGTGGTTAAAGTAGGTGGCTGTAGGCTCCTCATCACGGAACTTGCTTGCCCGCTCTGCGAAGCACGATAGGCGACGATCTGTGGCTGATCTGACGTCAGCGCACAAGTATTTCCGAGCACGCCGTTCACACACCAGACGACCCCTACATACCGTAAGATTGGAGTGGGCGCGGGGACATTGGGTATGGACCGTGAACCAATAGAAACGCGTCACTTAGTGAGATAAATCAAGTTACAATGGTCATGACCTAATACGCCATCATCCAGGAAAACAGTTTGCTCAAAACAAGCGTCCCAACACGGACGCACGCCAAATATTACGGTATGGTGGCCATAAATCTGGGCATCCATGAGGCCTGTAGTAATCGGAGACACCATTACATCTGTGCCCTATGTGAAAATTATTGTGGACCCTCTGTATCCTTCATGTTTTTTGTCTTACCTGATTGCAATGGCAGAATAACTGTCCGAGTCACTGGGCCAAAATCGTGCTACAGAAGTCTGAGTAATACGACAGCGAACCCATATTAGTCCACAATTAACGCGAATTGCGTGATTTTCGCGTAGACGTCTGGTGCCATATACCTCTGGAAACTAAAAAAGGAATTTTCGAATCCATGACATGCAAAATGGCTTATGTATTTCATTCAAAAGTGGTCATAATCTTTCGACTCATCAGAGTAAGTTGATGATGGTATGTACTTAATTCCATGCGTGAGTTCTCTGTGCGGTGAGCAGGGTGGGTGACGCGGTCGAGCGGTAGCAGTCAGGTCAAAGCACTTGTGCCCACGTCGGATCTGACCCAGGAGGGCAGAATACTGATTCCGATCAGCGAGCAAGGTAACCAAATTATCTACTGGCATAGCTAGCCCAGGAAAAAAGACATCACACGCTAAAAATTGTGATGTTCATAATAAGAATATGCAGGAATCCAATAAGTTGTAGGTCTCTATCGACAGCTGCCGCACTGTAAATTCTTCAATACAAGACGAGCAAGGGATCGCGTTTAAGAGCGCTACCGATCCGAGGCTAATTTCCGGTCGTCCACCTGATTTGATACCGCAGGGGAAAAACGAACAGAGCGGCGGCCGTTCTCCTCTGCGATGTGGCGCCTGTCTAGACACCTTGTGCCAAGCGCTTTTTCCGGCCGTCGTACTAGCTGGTATGCCGATCGGCTTTTATGACCTACGGTCAACAGCCTCTCCGCTCTTGCCTATTCAGTCTTCTCTTCCCCTAGCTTCTACTACATCCACATCCCCAACATCTACAACTGCAAATGTACTCGATGTGGCAGAGGGTATTAAGTGCTGATATTAGTCGTTCCCCGCCTATTCATTCCTCCCAGAGAGCGGGAAAAAAAGACCATCTCTACTTAATTAATGTTTAAGGAGAAAAACTACTGTTTCTCCAATTACTCCCATTTATATTCTCTGTGAGGTAACAGATGCGTTAAGTTTTCCACTGTTGGCGGAAAACTGAGAAACATTTACTGCAAACACTCAGAAAAATATGAACAAAATTATCAGGGTGCGAGATGCAAATAAGTAAAACCAAATCTAAGAGACTTGTAAATAAACAAAAATGCCAGTGCAGACAACTTGAGACAAGATCTCTGTTCGCCTAGGCATATATATATTTACAGTATATTAGGCATATTTTAGGCATATATATTGACAGTATTTTCTCGGTAACATGTCTGCGAAAGGATTAGGTGGATGCCTGATCTTGATCTTAATGTAATTCATAAGATGCCAGCGTCAGAAGAAGGAGGGAAAGAAGACATAAGTTAAGCATCCAATGGTGAGCGTGGTCATCAGTAACAGAATAACAGCTCAGGCAGGGCAGGGATGGTGGGACAGAAATCGGAGATGAACCATTCGAGCGTGCTCAGCAATATCCTTAATGTTGATCCAGCGAAGCAACAAGATATTAAATCCGGATGACTGGATTTGCATCTCAAATCCTACTCTGTAGTGGAATGTGATATTTGTATCTTATCCATAGCGCCATATCAGTGTATTGGTGACATCCAGTATTTATGCAATGTTACGCCATAGCACAATCTTATAAGCCTCTCTATCGTTAATATTCAGTGCATCTCTCACGAACAGTTTTCGTCCTCAGTCTGATGTGCGATAGGCCACCGTTATAGAGAAGCTACCATTACAGAGCTTCATATCATCCTACATCGTATTTGTTTATTTACATGCTGGCGTTTACTTTTAACCTGATACCTAGCAACTGTGACTGGTTATGTCATATTTATTAATTCATTACTTAATAAAATAATATTGCATGTATTCTGCTAAACGAGGTAAGGGCATCAACCGGGACCGTTGTGTTATTCTGTTCATAAACTACAACCGCTTGTCTTACTGTAATACGATAGTATTTTCATAGATTGGAACTGAGAACTTCGACATAAGTTAACGTACGTTAACATAATTAAAGAGCCTGTGATTCGGTATATACGGTATATTTATGGTATTGTAATTATTCTGTAATGTCTAGTAACAGGTACTGTTATGTCGTACTTTTATGGGATCACACTCTGAACACGATAGGGGCGTGGAAAGATATGATGATGTTTCTACACCACTTTCTTAGTCACATCCATCAGGAGTTCAATGACTGACACGACCAAGAAAGAGCATATTTCGCTTTCGGTGTTGTGGCTCTTACGGATACTATAACTGTATAGCCTGCAGCTGAAACAGCTTGTTTAGGTGGGTGAACGAACTACATACTTGTGACAGCCTTACCAGCCACTGGTAGACGGCAGTTTGTTGAAAGAGAAGTTCAATGCTATGGTGGCAAAACGAATTAGCACCTCGCCTCCGGTCGACGAAAACAAGTTCCATAATGGCACCAAATAAAATGCGAAACGCTCGGCGCCATGGCGCTTATTACTCGTTTGCACCTCTTCCGTTTGCTATAGTGCGCGTCTGCCAAGTGCTTCGGAGACACTGGTGGAATAGCACGAAGCTCTAGAACTGGATTAGCAGCAGGTTCGTCGCTTTTCGCCGAGCCGGTCCAGAATTTAATAAGCCGTTACCCGCGGAACGATTAGATCAGTTACCGGCGTTCTCAAGCAGTCAAGCGCCATTAGCAAATGTCGGGTTATTTATAAAGGAGATGGAACAGGTGCACGCATTTAGAGTTTTTGGGCAGCCCGCTCTGAAAGCTAGTAATGACGTATGGAATTCTGCCACACCCAGAATTGGACTAATTATCTACCTCGTGATCAGGCCTACCTTCTTTTTTCCTGCCCATTCCGTTTCTCGAACGGTTAGGTGGTAGCCTCTCAATTAAGCGACGTGTAAAGTCGGTTTATCGAAAGAAAAGAAAGAAGATTTAAACCACAATTCTGCGGTGGCTATTACTTTCTCATTCTGAATAATAACATGTTTTCTTACGTCTAGTTTTTCTGCCGAGTCTCTAAACGGCCTCACGAACGAGTTATCGCGAGTAACCTGTACTTACAGCAACGAGGGTCATGGAAAGAATAAAATACTGAGATAAATGGGGTGCGTGTTACCCGAAAGCATAAAACATAATACGGTACAAGGGAAGTGAAATCGTCGGACTAAGAGACTTTCAACATTACCTGTCTAGTATGTGCATATGGAAGCACAGTAATAGTCTTAAAGGTACCTGAGAAGCCAAAAGTTGTTGTTCTCAATAAAAACTGGAAACGAGTGTGGAGCATAAAACAATCCTTCATGTTACTCCAAAAAGAAACAATTAGTTCCTATACGAAATACTTTGTGTCATTCATTTCGAGGTGTAGATTAAATTTTTATGGTTTTTATGGTACTGAGTTAACAAATATTGGCCGAGTTATGTGGTCCATGATCTTATCAGGGCATAATACCATCTCAAATGTAACGCTCATACAGAAATTTATTACGTGGAGACTTCGACGCATGAATGAACAACGAACACCACATTATACGAACAATATTGTCAACACTCCCTTGTTTAAGTTGTCAGTCTTCTGACTGATCCTCTTTATCCTCTAGAGTTCCCTCTAGTACCATGGAGCTATTACCTGATGTTTTAGCCCATGTCCTGTCCCTTCTTCTTGTCAATGTTCTCCGTGAGTTCCTTTCTTTGCCGATTTCGCGAAGACCCTCCTCATTCCTTATCTTATCAGCTCACCCAATTTTCAACACGCTTCTGTAGCACCACATCTCAAACGCTTCGATTCTCTTTGTTCCCGTTTTCCCATTGTCGATGATTCACTAATAAACGATGCTGTGCTCCGGACGTACATTCTCAGATATTTCTTCCTCAAATTGAGGCCTACGTTTGACACATGTAGCTGAACGCAAACAGTTCCAGTGTTCAGAGTGCCGCGGTATAGATTAAGCTCTTCTTGTTCCCAATAATTTGGGAGGAGCTAATAATTTACTCAAAATCGCGGCAACCATTATAAATCATGTAAGTTTTGAACGGATGTCTTCTTCCTTATGGTAGATGTAGTAAAACGCCACCTTTCCAACGGTTGGTACTGCATCACTAAGGCAAACCTCTGCATGAAAATGGGCAAGGATAGTTAGTATGTCCCATTTAGTTGGCAAGGGGAAGTCGGAAGACTACCAGGTTATGGCAACCCTCAGGCCACAAACGTTATGCCGCGTTATTTTAAGAGCAGTAGGAGTTCGCGTCTTACAGTTTTTAAAGCAATAGACAACATTTCTGTTACTATGAATAATTACGTAGGCGCCCAAGTCATCCTGCATGGGCCATCGGTGTTTTGCGGTGCAGTTTTGAACTTCACTCTCGCTAACAAGGATACGAATGAACACGGTAACGGCTGGGTCACCGTTGCTCTTGTACGTGAACCAAAAGTCGATAAAGTAGAAGGGCTAGATAATTTCAAAGCACATGGTGTCATCGCTTATAAGACATTTCAGATTTGTGAAGTTTACAACAGAGATAAGGGTTCATCGTATTACATGTCGACTATGCCTTTGGTTCTCAGGACCAGGAATCATCGTAAAATAAATGAATCTGAATCTGTCTCAGTGTGGGTGAAAGGTGTTGACAACTGTAAAATGATCGCACTCGTTGGTGATCTGACTCATTATTATAGAAATTAAATGAAGTTCCCTTCCTTATCCTTAATCCTTATCTATACAAGATCCACCTCTCAGGAGGTGATATTTCCTTGCAAATCGTAATGATACCCTGTGTATTACAAAAAATAGTACATTGTGCACCATACAAAGTTTCTTGTTAATATCAGTCTTTTTTTATTTTTTATTTTTGGTATTTTTGTGATGCGTGGGGGGACTCAATATCTACTTCTAGGGACAATTCAGGAGAAGGTAGACAGTCAGTTGCGACAGCAACTTCTGACTGTTGGCTCGCTGCGTCTCCTGCGACAAGGCAGGCGGGCCGGCGATATCTTAATGACGGCTCGCGCGTAATTACTGGAGCAGAGCAGAGCAGCAGGTGGTAATTAACGCCGGCATTCTGCTGGGTCGAGGCCGCAGCCGTCAGCAGCATCCTTCACCGCGGGACCATCCGACGCGTGCATTAACCGCCCCTCCCTACCACCTCAACCACACATGTGATGGTACCTCAGCTACTGCAACCTGTGGAATACTACTTATTTTCCAGAGGCAACGCTCATTCCGAGAATGCCAAGGAATACTAGGGCAATGGCAGCCGAGCGGGAGGTAAGGGGTTCGAGCTGCGGAGGTGGAACATGTCCTCGCCACTAGTAATGTGAGTGAAGCTGCAGATGGAAGGAAGAAGGTGTTGTGGTTGAGGCCTGGTCATATTAAAAGCTTCTAGTGGTTGTAGAAGGGTCTCAGTCGATAGGGAATCCCTTGCCCGGAAATGTGCCATTTGGATGCACAGGGACTGCTTGACGTGATGAGCCTGCTATGTGTTGGAAAAGAATTATCTGCGGTCTATGATTTCATACACACTGTCCACAGATCGTGGTGTGTGTGTCCGCCTCGGCAGTTGCACAGTTACTGCGGCGGATTGCTAAACGAAGGGCCCGGGTTTGGTCCTCGGTTGGGTCGCAGATTTTCTCCTCTCGGGGACTGTGTGCTGCGTTGTCCTTACTTTCATAATTGACGTTAATATTGAGATGCCTGAATAAAGTAGGCCAGATAGCCAACATATTAAAAATTTAAAAATAAAACTCTGGTCGCATCCGTGGAGCACCACAGTCAATCCTCCTAGTTGCTAACGTACCACTTTCTAGCAGCTATCGTTGTAGTCTTACGATAATGGTATGTGATGGACTGAGGAGAGCGGGAAACGTTCGCGATGCATGAGTTGTGCAGCTATACAATTACGTACGAACAGTGATTTTAAAGCCCTTCGATCTTCAAACTTATTTTATATCCAAACGCTACATTTCGGTAAATGGATCCCTTATCAAAACTTTATCCACTCAATACCTTCAGGACTGCAACACGAATTGTGAAGCATCTTGTATAGAAGGCCCACAAATGTCATTGGCGAAGTACGACGCCTCAGAGAAGTATGCCACGAAGTGACAGCATGTGATTTTATTGCTGTCCACTTTTCTCCTCTCTCTCTCTCTCTCTCTATCTATCTATCTGACTCTGACTCTCGCTCTCATCGCCATCAGCAACACAATAACAAAATAGTACGTCGACGTTCAGTAAGTATTGCAACACTTTATTTCGACCATTTTCGGTTTAAAAAAATGCAGAACTTCTGGTGGAGCATCGTGGAATATTCGTGCTTTAACCCCTATAGTTTAATGAGGTATTGTTAGATGGCTGTACTATACATAGCCTCCAAAATGTATGTATCGGAGATGGGTCCAAGCAGAGAGCTACCTTTGACTCCCTTTTGGTGGAAAACCAGACCACTGCAGATATTCACAGCCGCTTGCAGAATGACTACCGAGACATGGCAGTGAACAAAGGCACGGCTAGTCGGTGGGCGTGGCGCCTGTTATCATCACAACTAGATCGCGCAAACGTACTCGATCTCCCGCGAGGCAGTCGGCTGGACACAGCTGTCACTCCCGCAGTGCTGGAACGCTCGGACACCCTCATTCGACCGATCACTATCAGACACTTATCTGCTCAGATACATTTCTCTGTTGGTGGTGCCGACACACTCGCCCACCATTTGGGGTATCAAGGGTTGTGCACGCTGCTTTCCTAGTCGCCTATCAGACGACTGTAAAGAGCAACGAAGGGCCATCTGTGAGGAATTCCTTGCACATTACGTGGCTGGTTGTGACAATTTTTTGCCGATCTTCGTCACAGACGATGAAGCATGGGTTCATCACTGTGAACCCCGAACAAAACGGTCATCCATGGCGTGGCGTCGGAAGAAAAGGTGCAAAGCCGCACACTCAGTCGGATAAAGTCATGGCCATTGTCTGCTGGTACTCTGAAAGGGCCACTATGTTTCATGCCCTCCCTAACAGTGAAGCGATCAACTCTGAAGCGTATTGTGCTACCCTCAGGGGACAGAGCAAATGACTTCAGTGTGTTAGTCATCACAAAAAAGCAAACTAACTTCTCCCTTTCCATGACAACGCAAGGCCTCACAGCAGTCCGCATAGCCGAGAAGAGCTTGCAGAACTCATTGGACTATTCTTCCTCATCCACCCTACAACCCGGATCTCGTACCTTCCGACTTCGGTCAGTTTGGTCCAATAAAGGACGCACTCCGAGGGAAGCAGCTCTTGTTTTATGGGGAGGTTATTGATGCAGCAAGACGTTGGCTCCATCATCAACCAGTTAAGTGAGAACTTGCGCGCTTACAGGCCCTGCCCGTAAGGTGGTGTATAGCCGTCGCATTGAACGTAGATTATGTCGAACAACAGTATTTTGTAGCCAAAGGAGTGGGAATAATACAGTGTATTGAAATACTGAACAAAAACCAACCTGCTGAAAAAGAGTTGCATTACCTATTGAACGCGCCTCGTATAAGCAGTCATTAGTCACCTACATTTTTCTTATTAAAGGCCAATGCCAGCTTAAACAAATGTCAGATTACCCGGATGAAATGTCATAGTTTTCTGACCAGCAGTTCAATACGATTTCATTGTGCTTAGCAGAAATATAACCTTGTTGAATTGAAGCTAAGAATGGGCACGTTATCCATTGCGACTCATTTTCACCTCAGTGTAAGTAATTAAAATCCTGTATTTTCGGTAAAAACGTTCTTAACAAAGTGGTACGGCCTAAAAGGACAAAAGGACGGTCAACAAAGAGCTAGAGATGAAACAAGAAAAGAGAGAAGTTCGGACTTTATCCTTACCGTGCATCATCGGCGAATGAAACAGCTCATTGGGAGTGCAACAGACACTTTTTTCCACAGGTCTAGTTTAATTTATTCCAGCAACAATGTCACTTTCCTCGTACGCTTGTACCACAAGCTTTATTTTGTTGTTCAATTTATTTACAAAGTGCATACTACTCTTTTTGTAAGAGAAAAAAAAAAAATTGACCGTGCTGTAAACTCTCTCAATACAAACACTGATCGGTTCTGATGTTGCTAAAATTTTCACCCAGAACCTAAGTGTATCCGCACCAAGCGTGGCATCACGAAAACGACAGCGTATAAATCGCGTTTCGCTCCGGCGGACACGAAGATTACGTTGCAATACCCACGGCGAGAGCGTCCGAGTTTATAAAGTGCACCTGTTTTGACGCAAAAGAATCCAAACAGAACATGAAAGGAGAGCTCAGTCGCCGCTGCTGCCGTTTGTTTTGCCCCTGCGGCCGCCGCGTCAAGCAGCGCACCGGACAATAATTGCGGTGTCAAGTACAAGGCGGCTGCCGTTGCGGCGGCGGCGGCCGCGGCGGCGGCGGGGGTGTTTACCGCCTTCCAGAAAACAGGTTTGGCCGGCAGTTCGTCCGGCAAACGCTGGAACTAAATCTGGGCACCCCGGCCGCGACTTGCCAGCGCTTGCCCAAAGATGCACGGCGCTAAGTATGACGAATGGCTAATTTACTGCCTGCCACTTTATCTCAGACGTTCGCCGCAATACTTTGTGGCTCCTTTTATTTATTTACTCGTACTTTATTTACTCGTATTTTCGGCCTCTTTATGTCTCCTCTCTCTCTCTCTCTCTTTCTCTCTCTCTCGCTCTTGGTCCTGGAGATTTCGCAATTTCACGTTGCTTCTTTCCAGATTTATGAGTATCTTTCACCTCTCTTCCGCTCTCCCACCGGATGTTACGTCCCTTTGTAGTGCTTACTATACATTCGGCGCGTGACGGCGGCTGTTGCGAGCTGAACTCGCGTGGAACGTCCCGACAAGTGATTCATGGGGTCAACGGAGATCCTTCAGTCGTGATTTATTTCCCGGTCGCTGATAAATGGGGACTTTTAGACGTGCGCGGGGAAATTTCGGCCTTGCGGGGCAGTCACGAGCGTAAAATTAGTACTTTTACCAACAGTGAGGGTACTGTAATGAATGTCGAAAGTACCACTCCTGGGTGGGCCGGCGGCGTTTTTGAAGTGGGAGGTAGCTTCCAGTTGTTACGCTGCCACCGCGATGACTCGGTCCTCATTCGTGTGAGACCTCTAGCCCCGGCCATCGTTGTATGTAGAAGACCGACAGCATGGTCTCTCGCGGATCGACGAAGAAAAACGCTACGTATGCCAAATACATGACTTTGAGCCAGCGCAATAATTTAGGGTCATCATTTACTAGTCCTTCTGTATGCGGTGAAGTAATGGTGTGTACATTCGAGAGAGTTGGCGTGTTGCAACCGCCCACTGTACACCGCGAACGCGTCCTCATATCAGGGCAGTCACGCTGTTTCGTAAAGCATAGGCTGCTTGTTCGATTACAGCATTGAGAATGAGGGTGGGTTGCACAACTGAGATTAAACTGATTGTTAGATATGGTTTTAGGGTTTGAAACCGTCAACATCAATAAGCCTTAATAAGTATAATACCTAGGGATAAATTATAATGTGTGTCAGCGTATTCAGGAAAGGAAATTGTTGGAACTATGAGTTGACGGCTTCTGACTTATGAGCCAATGTAGCTAGCTCGCGTGCATGCGGAAGACCAGGTTCCGTTGCCGATATTACCAGCGGTTTTTCCTTGGTGGGAAGACGACAGTGGGGTTCGCTGAGCCTCGTGATGCAAATTGAATAGGGTATTGAGTAAGAAGCAGCGGATCCAAGTCGACAACGACTGGGAGAGTGATCTGTTGATTTCATAAACCTAAATTTTGCATCAGAACGACGCCATATGCAGAGGACAATACGATAATCAGTCTGCATTGTGCGATTGTCTGCGACTGATCACGATATGTATTTTATTTGTTTGTTTTACTTACGAGCCACTAAGTTTAGCAGAAGATATTAGAGACTTCTCTTCCTCTGTAGAATGGTACATACTTCCCTCTTGTGGAGTTGTCTTCGAAAGCTCTCGTTTCCTGAAAACTATTGCTTTTTTCTTACTGATATGGCAGATGTAGCCGCCATTGTCACGACTAGCAAGCATTTTGGAATGAAACAACCATCCCTTCTACCCGCAACATTTGACATTATAATACGTGATCAAAAAATACAAAGAAAAAGAAGTGACGTGATTCATGGAATATGAAAAGATGAAAAAGTCCCTACATGGACTTATTTGAAACAATAGTATTAGTTAACAGATGAAAAGAGGATAATCCATTTACTTATGAATAAATGGATGCGCAAGACAAGCACAGTGGAACTGTGAGAAGAAGGCTGCAGGTCACTCATTAGGACAAGATCAAAACATCTAAAGTATGTGAAAAAATGGAAGTGACATAGTTTATAATGAACAGATTGGACAGTGAAAGTCAGTTGTTTTGCGAAAGTTAAAAGAACGAGCAGTAGCAAGTAGTCTAAGAAAGCGTTAATGTGGACCCCGTAAAGAACTAAAAGGGGACGACCATATCTGTCATGGGAATTATATACTGGCTGAGCAGTGGATGAGAAGGGGTTGACAGTTTCCGATTGGAGTGTCTCAGACTGCTGGAAGGAGTAAACCAGGGTGAAAAGGCAAATAGTAAAGAGAAGACGACACGGCTGCGGCATTGTTCGCAGTCATTCTGGGTAGTTGCTGGGGACCTTTCGCAGCGACTGTTCCCCGTTTCATACTGAACGGGGGACTAGCTAACATATTTTGAGAATAATAGTCGGTAAGGACAAATTAACCTGTATCCTGCAGGACGTGGAACTGTTGCTTAGGATGCTTTTGCACGTTTTGCAACTTCCAGGCAAATTTTGAACAGCACATGTAACCACTTTGCAATTACCATCTTCATCCCTCTTCTGAAAGTCGATCTTTACTAATCACGAATGAATACTTTCTGTAGTGGGTGTCTCCTCATGGACCACACGCAATGCGTGCGACACTCTCGAAGCAAATCCAACGAGAAATAAACGGAAAAAAAGCTCGGTAAGACGTTCGTGTAAAGTAAGCTGATTTAGAACAGAGCGAGGCTATCAGCCCCATCTAAATGGTTACGTTAGCTCTTGCCGGAGTTGAACTGCGTCCCATTCAGTTGACGAGGGTAGACCATTGCTTTTCTCACGTGGATAGTTTCAAAACACCCCAGCGTGCTTCCAGTTTCGCTTTTCACAGTAAATTTTTCAAGCGCTCCGTGCCACGAAGACAACAAGACAAGAGATGGGAAGTGGGGGAAATGGGCGCACAGCACACTCTCATCGGCAGGGTTCCGATTTACTGCACTGCTTGTACTGATCGAGAGTGCGTCCTGTTAACACCTCTAGTCAGCCCTCCGTCGTTGTATTTCACCGTTTCTACACTAACGAACGGTACCGCGATGTGGGACGTGACATCGCTTTGAATAGCCTTGCGCCAGAAGAGCATTTCGATCGAGAATCTGAAAAGTAGAGGAAGATGCGGGTAGAAAAACGCGACACTCGTGCCTAACGAAGGCCGGCTGGAAATGAAACCCGACGTTTACGAGTCCGAGGCTGCAGCGGGCGGCAGTAACATACCAGTCGACGACATCCCGCCTCCTAACGGGCAGCGGGGGCAGAGTCGTTCAGCATCAGAGGCACGAGTGTCCACCTGCCTCCTAATTGGACAGCCGACGTGTCCTTCGAGTGCTCGCTGCAAGCTGCAAGTATAGGCAGACCAGTGATAAGGCTGGATCTGCATGGCCTAGCAAATCACCTAAATCAGTATATGGCTCGTTTGCCAAGCATTCAAAACTGTAAAAATGCACGTATCTGTGATCCACTGGATAGTTTGTTAGACCATCACTACGAAGTGTGTTCAATTACTAACAAGGGAACATCCCCATCGCACCCCCCTCAGATTTAGTTATAAGCTGGCACAGTGGATAGGCTTTGAAAAAATGAACACAGATCGATCGAGAAAACAGGAAGAAGTTGTGTGGAACTATGAAATAATAAGCAAAATACACAAACTGAGTAGTCCATGCGAAAGATACGCAACATCAAGGAGAGTGTGAGCTTAAGAGCGCCGTGGTCCCGTGGTTAGCGTGAGCAGCTGCGGAACGAGAGGTCATTGGTTCAAGTCTTTCCTCGAGTGAAAAGTTTACTCTCTTTATTTTCGCAAAGTTATGATCTGTCCGTTCGTTCATTGACGTCTCTGTTCACTGTAATAAGTTTAGAGTCTGTGTTTTGCCACCACACCGCAAAACCGTGCGATTAGTAGACGAAAGGACGTGCCTCTCCAATGGGAACCGAAAACATTTGATCGCAAGGTCATAGGTCAACCGATTCCTCCACAGGAAAACACGTCTGATATATTCTATACGACACTGGTGACGGCATGTGTGTCACATGACAGGAATATGTGGTCGACCCACCTAACTTGTACACTTGGCGAATGGGTAAAAAGATTCTTCTACCTTGCCTGATTTAGGTTTTCTTGTAGATGTGATAATCACTCCCAAAAAAGGGGTGAAAACATAAGTGTTTGTCACATAAACTGAAAATAAAAAATTAAACTTTTCACTCGACGGAAAACTTGCTCACGCTAACCACGGGACCACGGCGCTCCTGCGCTCATAGTGTCCTTGATGTTGCCTATCTTTCGCATCAACTACTCAGTTTGTGTACTTTGTTTATTTTTTCATAGTTCCACACAACTTCTTTCTGTTTTCTCGATCGATCTGTGTCTAGTTTTTCAAGGCCTATCCACTGTGCCAACTTATAACTAAATCTGAGGGGGATGCTATGGGGAGGCTCCCTTGTAAGCAACACATTTTTTTCTGTAAGCAGGTTGGTTTTATTCAGGATTCCAATAGGCAATATTATTCCCCACTCTTTTGTCTACAGAACTCTGTTTTTGAACATAATCTCCGTTCATCTCCGTTCACTGCGACAGCCTTACGCCTCCTTACTGGGAATGCCTATATGCCCGTATTGTACCATTCTGCTGGTCGACGTCGGACGCAACGTGTTACTGCATTAATGAGCCCCCGTCGTACCAAGTGGTTTTCCTTTTCTTTTGCGGACGTTTTTCCCTTGCCGCCTATCTGATCTTTCCAGAGTTCCGACAGACGTTCCCCAGACGCACCGAGATTGCACCGCGCTCAAGACATTTACTACGTTATAATTTCCACTTTTCAAATGCAGCCCCTCGACTGCTCAAGAACTGCGTGTGACGTACGATTCGCGTGCTCTCTGTAAGGTCAGCGACAGATGGAGAGACCGATAGCCGGAGAGACAAGTAAGCAACAAGATAGGTGTACTCCGGTTGCTCGCGACTGGTGATATAGCGGGAGGAAATGAAGTCGACAGTAAAATCTTGGAGTTTACTGTCGAGATTATTATGCACCTTTCGCAGCGTCGAAAGCCTCAGTGACGGCAGCAGCAGTAGGCGGCAACAGTTCGTCTCAAAAACGGAAAGCGACTCACACACGAAGAGGAATTTAACAACACAGCACTCGTATAACGACGTGTGTGCAGAGGGAGCATGCAACGAAGGCGACGGAGTAAGACTGTCTCTTGTGACGGAAATAAATTATTGATTTTTATGTTTAACAAAATCTACACATTTCAACATATAAACCAAATGTTTATCCTTAAGGATTCATTCGTCTGAAAGTACTATGATCTTCTCATTATTATTATAATGAGTGAGCAAGGATTAGGCAGATGAGAGAAGAATATTGGTTCGAAAACTTACTGTATTCTCACGAAGAATCTGTCCTCTGCGATAGAAACTAGGTCACACTCACTCGAAATATGAAAGAGCTATTCGAGGAACGTGCTGCTTCCATCTAACAAAGACGTTCGTCAGAATTTTGTCCATTGGAACTTCGAACAGATTGCACATTTTCCCCTGTACAAACTCTCTTAGACCCAATGAAAGTATGTGACTATTGCCATTTGGCATCCACATACGTAATCGTTTAATTTCATCTATTTAATTTTCTCCATTGCCCGTTATCTGGAGCAGTGGTAAATGAACGTAGCCTATCTGAGCATAAAATCAACATTCAGTCGGAGTTATGGCAAACGTTTCTAAAGCACTCCAACATTGAATTCGGTTACGATTTGTTGGCTACAATTCAGACTACTTCAATTTTCAGCATAAACCATTTTTGGAAGCATACTTCCAGTATCGTCATCATAGTCGACGTCAGTCTTTTCTACGCAGCCACGTATGTCGCAAATGTCTACTGTCTAAGAATCTTCTATTATGTACATCATCTTACTGCTAAGTAAGATGCACCGACTGAGAATATCCAGACTGTTACCCATCTAGAGATTTTGGAGGGATCATAATCGATTTACTTTGTATGTCCGTTACAGGGAAACGTGAACAATGGTCACTTTTCAAAAACTGAAGCCCACCATCAAGTACAAACGTCCAGGGATGATCACGGACGGCATAATTCTGTCACAGAATAATACCCGCCCTCATGTTGCTAAGCCAACGACCTTGCTGCAGTGGAAACACCGGTTCCCGTTTAATCAACGAAGTTGGGCGCTGTCGGGCTGGGCTAGCACTTGGATGGGTGACCATCGAGTCTGCCGAGCGCTGTTGGCAAGCGAGGTGCTCTCAGCCCTTGTGAGTCAACCTGAGGGTCTACTTGATTGAGAAGTAGCGTTGTAGATCATTGATGTTCAGAATGTTTAGTGTACATCTTTCAAGACCTCCACCAGTACCCCTCACAGGAAAAGAAAGTATCTCTGACCGAAAGACGGTTAGAGAGGATGTACAGCTGAAACAGAATCATACCAATGAGGTCTCCATACTGATACTGCAGGTGGCCCGAAACCAATGGGAATATACACTGAGGTGACAAAAGTCATGGGATAGCAACATGTGCATATGGAGATGGCGATAGTATCACGTACACAAGATGTATAAGGGCAGTGCGTTGGTGGAGCTGTCATTGTACTCATATGATTCATGTGAAGAGTTTGCCGATGTGATTACGGGTGCACGACGGGAACTAACAGGCTTTGAGTCGGGGAATGGCAGTCGGAAACGGCAGTTGGAGCTAGACGCGTATGACATTCCATTTCGGAAATCGCTAGGAAATTCCATATTCCGATATTTACAGCGTGAAGAATGTGCTGAGAACACCAAATTTCAGGAATTACCTCTCACCACAAACAAGGCAGTGGCTGATGACCACTTAACGACCGAGAATAGTGGTATTTGTCTAGAGCTGCCGATGTGTCACGCACGACCAACGTACACGTTAGAACAGTGCGGCGAAATTTGGCTAAACGGGCTATGGCAGCAGACGACCGGTGTGAGTGACTTTGGTGACAACACAACAGGCACGACATCACCTACAGGGCCTCTCTTGAGCTCGTGACCATATAGGTTGGGCCTTAGACGACTTAATAACTTTTGCCTGGTCAGGTGAGTCCCGATTTCAGTTGGTAAGAGCTGATGGCAGGGTTCGGCTGTGGCGCACACCCCATGAAGCCATGCACCCAAGATGATAACAAGGCACTGTGCAAGTTGGTGGAAAGTCCGTAATGGTGTGGACTGTGTTTACGTGGAATGGACTGGTTCCTCCGGTCCAAATGAAGCGATCATTGACTGGAAATCGTTATGTTCGGTTACTTGGAGACCATTTGCAGCCATTTGATACGGAGATTTTATGGATGACAGTGGGCCATCACACCGGGCCACAATTGTCCGGGACTGGTTTCAAGAACATTCCGGACAGTTTGAGCGAATAGTTTGAGCACTCAGATCGTGAGATCCAACGATCATTTATGGGACAAAAAATCCTGCGTCGGCAACATTCTCGCAATTATGGGCGGCTATAGAGTTAGTATGGGTCAACATTCCTCCGACGTGATAAGTCCATGCCATGTGGAGTTACCGCACTGCGCCGGACCAAAGGAGGTCCAAAATATCTTAGGAAGTGTTCCACGGATTTTGTCAGCTCAGTGTACGTCATAACGGTTTACGTTGCGCCAAACGTAGCCCACATCAGAGGGAACATTGTTTAGCGCGAAATTAAAACACGTAATACATTTTTGCTTCAACGTGAAAGTAAACAGTTTCAGGGTGTACATTTTTGCGTAAATATATCCTCTTGTAGAGTGCAGTGACAGTGGTGGTGCATCCAATCTGTGAGGCTCTCGACCTTGGAGAGCGTTTCAGGACCCCGGGGGCTGACTGAGAAACGGCGACCGTCCGCGTTGTCCGCGCATCCTGACCGGTGGAAGGATGCTCGTCAGCTGGTGGCTTCCTTTTTGGTTTCCGTGGGCCATTAGGCCCCCGGCAATTGATGGCGTCTGCAGACGAGCCGCTAGCTAGCCGCACTCGCCGCAACGCGGTCACGATTCCTTCCGCCGGGGTTAAGTGGATTTCACGCCTCCCCCTCAAAACCCCCCCACCCCTCCAACACCCCCTCTCCTCGGTCTCCACACAGCTTCTCACTTGCTGGCAGCGTTGTCAGTTTATTCTTGCGTACTCTGTATGTACAGTGAATACTCGCTTAGTTATAGTTATACACTTCATTGAAATTCACAGTTCTCTTGTCTTAATTCCAGAGACATGCTCGATAGTATAACATAACGTGGACTTTTTCTACCAGCTTACATCTTTAAATTTTTACATTAGCTTTCAAAAATTCTATTTATTTACCTTCACTAGTAATATTTTTCGCATTCGAATTCTTGAAACTTCCGCTGGCAGCAAAAGAATTTTTGTCCATACATGTACATAGGATTCGCAATTTAAAAAAAATGGTTCTGAGCACTATGGGACTTAACATCTGAGGTCATCAGTACCCTAGAACTTAGAACTACTTAAACCTAACTAGCCTAAGGACATCACACACATCCATGCCCGAGGCAGGATTCGAACCTGCGACCGTAGCGGTCGCATGGTTCCAGACTGAAGCACCTAGAACCGCTCGGCCACAGCGGCCGGCTGATTCATAACCGACAGTCATATTTTACTTACGTGAATTTCTCTCTAAACCCTGATCCGAAGACGCGAAGTTCGTAAATAAGCCGTCGAATCACATTGTTATGACCATTTAATGGAGTAATTTGCACTGGGGTAGTTCCAGCATATAGTACGTATTTCGCTCATTTCTTCCAGAAGAAAGGAACTGGATTACAAGAGTTCCAAAACGATATGATTGTCGCCACTGGTCTATAGTACGGAGATATTTCTAAAATGATAAAGTATGAGAACTATTTCCGTTTCTTGACTGTGAAAGTACATTATGATAGGACTACGTTGAGCATATTTTTCTCTTCGTGTCATTTCCAGTCTCAAAAATAAACATATTGCTTAAAACTGAAAGCATTTTTGGCGAGTAGATCCCGAAAGAGAAGACAGCGTTCCGGGATTAGCAGGGCTCAGGACCACAAAACGGGATGCTTGAAGTGTAGAACAAGATTGCCTAATGCCAAGGCGGCTCAGTCGGCTTGTGAACTGCGTGATGCTCTGGCAAATGATGAAGTTATTCTCCTGATGAAGATACTTGCGTGATGGAACACTGGCACCTGGTACGTGTACCATCGTGTCTCATTCGTGAGCGTTGCGGGACCCTAATGCCTGGTTGTGTGCATCAGTTTGTTCGCCAACAGCGCAAAGCAGACGACCTGGGCATTCAACAAGACAGTGGCGCGTCCCATCGATTCCAAAGTAGAATAATTTGACGAACTCTGATATCGTGATTGTGAGCCATTCAAATTACCCTACATTAATCCTACTGGAAACGGCCTATTTGTCATCGAATGCGATGTGCACGCTGTGGACCTTGTTTCGAGCAATGCTGCTTGTAGACGACAGTTGAGCGGTCGTGGATGGGCATGAATTCCCAATCTTTTTAATGTCTCGTGGAGTCCAGGACCACGCCACGTCCCGGCCACGTCACTGGAGATAAAGAAAATATTATGTCTTTCTTTTTCTATTTATTGGCTTTCGGGACGTGCCCGAACAGGCATCACAACACTGGAATTTCATTTCTAATGATACGAACGTAAGGATAGCATAGCACGCAGACCTTGAACGAAGAAAATCCCCGACTCTACAGGGAATCGAACTCGGGTCCCCTAGGACAACAATCCGCCGCACTGACCGCGCAGCTGTATCTTTCCGTAGGGGTGTCTCTACTAGAAACGGTGATTAGTCGTTCAATTTTTAGTATAGCTTCGCTGGTGTAGCAAGCAAGAGGAACAAGCTTACTTTTGATGTGCTCGGATGATTCATTGTCAACTCGAATAGTTTTAAAGGCGTAATATGTTCACTTTGCTCATTAAAGTGAAGCAGGTGAGGTATTTAGTAACTGACATGTAGCATTTCGCCCAAACAAAACAAGCATGTTTCGCGTGTAACCTGTGTTTTACCGCAAATCATAGAAATCGTGTGTAGTCCTACCATCTGACGAGGATGCGTTAACCGCACGACTTACTTTTGTGGGCTAATTGAAGTGCTCGGATGATTCATTGTCAACTCGAATAGTTTTAAAGGCGTAATATGTTCACTATGCTCATTAAAGTGAAGCAGGTGAGGTATTTAGTAACTGACATGTAGCATTTCGCCCAAGCAAAACAAGCAGGATGCGTTAACCGCCCGACGCTTGGAGACATTTTCTAGAACGATTGTAAGAGCCAAAGCGATCAGTCTATGTCATAGATGAGCGTCGACTTACGTCGATGCGCAAAACCTAAAAATTTTTCTATAGTTGCAGCGTATGCCACAAACGCCTGCGAGTCTGCATACCAACCAGTGTACATACTCTACATCAAGGTGTAAGAAGTGTTAGTGTATCGCCAGGTTGGAAATTCCGAAGTGTACACGAGAACGACAGCAAGAGGCAAGTTTTTCTTCCTTCTGCAGGACGTAAAGCAATTGCAATGTGCTTTACTAACGGAATTCCTTACGCAAGCCAACACAATGACATAACATAAACAGAAGCATTTAGTAAGACTTCGCGAGAGCGCTAATGAAGGTGAAGCTATTAGCGAAAGATTTTGTCGTGCCTGGAAAAGGCTTTCTGTGTCGACACACGTATCTGCCCGCTAAATACCAGACTTTACTTTGGCGATATCATAAGAAGTTACCTAGTCTGTGTAACTGAATCGTGACTTGGTTCGAAAACTTTCTCTAAACAAACGACGCATTGGCGGACTTACCGCTCTAGACGTAGATAGTACGTACAACTCTACGGCTTCTTAAGAGAATGTTCTGGTCGATTTCATCGTTCCTCTTCAGCAACGGTGTTCGCGCAATTCTCGGTAGAACAGCCTTGTAGTTTTCAGTGGCTGCCGACCGAACCTGATTACGCATGACCGTTGTCATTATATCGTTCTTGCTATCCTGAGCCATTAGCTGTTGCTAGGAAGCCATCGCCATAAGTGTACTTGCATGTTCTTCTTCTTCGATGGTAACGGATCGTTGCATTTTTATACAACTGAAGAAAGTGGGCATCCACGCTGTACAGATATTACCGTGGAATGCAGCGTTAAACTTTCTTATTGACCAGTACAGCCTATCGAACATCTGAATCCATTTTTTAATTTAAACTAGCATCGCTGATAACAGCCGAAACCTTAAGCTTTTAACAAACCGTAGAAAGGGATAAAATAGAAAATGAAACTTCATTCCATATTATAATGTACGATTTTGTGCTTGTACTAGAGCGCTTTAAAATGGCTCTGAGCACTATGGGACTTAACATCTGAGGTCATCAGTCCCCTAGTACGTAGAACTACTTAAACCTAAGTAACCTAAGGACATCACAGACATCCATGCCCGAGGCAGGATTCGAACCTGCGACCGTAGTGGTCGCGCGGTTCCAGACTGAAGCGCCTAGAGCCGCTCGGCCACAACGGCCGGCAGAGCGCTTTAGAAACACAGGATAAACATAACGTTAACGAACAAAAACAGTCTAAGATGGGCACTACGAAATACTATAAATATAGAAGATGAATTTATGAGAAACAGAATCTACAAAATGTAGATCACTTTACAACATCAATGTCGGAGAGATAAGAGAAGCATATGACGTAAGGTATAGAGCGCACGTGTCAGCAGTCAGCTTTCGCAGCATATCTGTACGAAACAGTACTCTAATTGGATGACACGCATTGGATGACCACTCTGCTTACACTCGCAAATGGAGTAAAATTATACGTCCTAGAGAAACTCGAAATTAGCAGACACTGAATGTTACAGCAATGCTCTGATGTGACAGAATAGCAGTTCACAAAGGTCGGAAACTATCTTAACAATAAATGCTTCTCCTCCAAATCCTGCTCATACGAATTTGGCGCAACATAATTTTATTGTGTTTTACATCTAGATTCAAGAATATTTGTAAATAACCACTTTTATATAAATCAGCTTTGGAATTTGTAATAATCTCTCCAAGCCAGAAGACATACAAAACTTGTAACATCTTTGTAAGTAAGGGAATCTAAATATCCGAAATTGCAAACATTGTGAGGTTCAGATGTTGACGTATCGACACGAATACACCACTTATTGCAAAACGACATCAGTTCTGAAAACAATGTTATTTTGCATAATTTTGCCTAATTTATCGACATCTTCAGTTTCCCGAGAGCAATGTTGCTAAAGTAAGAACTTAAATTATTAGTTGATCATGGAAAAACGCTTCTGAAGCGTGTTTTGTGCAATAAATATCAAAGACTGTTGACTGTTAACGAAGTATCATTTATATATGGATGAAATATGACATGCGAAGTCCAAAAGATTTTCCCTCTGCAGTAACCGTGACTGAAGCGCCTTGAACTGCTGAACCAGTTGAAAAAAAAAAATATATATATATATATATATATATATATATATATATATATATATATATATGTCTCTGATCACTATGGACTCAACATATGAGGTCATCAGTCCCCTAGAACTTAGAACTACTTAAACCTAACTAACCTAAGGACATCACACACATCCATGCCCGAGGCCGGATTCGAACCTGCGACCGTAGCCGTCGCGAGGTTCCAAACTGAAGCGCCTAGAACCACACGGCCACACCGGCCGCCTGAACCAGTTGCAGCCAAGTCTGTCACAATACAATTAGATTCCAGATATCACGAACATTGGCTAGTACCACTATCAACAAAGGTTACTTAGGAAAATCTATGTGGTTCGCAAAATGCAGCTGTCACTTTCTCTGCAGCTGTCACTGCTCTGTTCATCGTGGATCGTTCACTAAATAGTGTCCCAACTAATTCCTTACTGTCGTTAATCCATGCAGGAAAACATCCTGTTAGTTGCTTCAGATCACATGTTGCATCTGCATGTGTGTGAAGTTTCGAACAATTGCAAGAGATCACACAGCCGTAAGTAAACCATCAAAATAGCACGTGCACAAGACACTCGTTACAAGCAATGTGCCGTAATTGAACTGTTGGTTCCGGAAACATTCCTAAACGCTAATGTGCAGTGTGTGATAATGATGCGGTTGGTATTGTTGGGCGATGGGTGAAGAGAGTTAAAGTGTCAAGAAGTACACAAACTGAGCTTCATGATACGGTCACGTTTGGAAAGTCCTATCTAAGGTATTGCTTCCGACGTTGTGGATCACTGGGATTGCTCTGTTCATGCACACTGGTGCATCAAGACTCGACAGTTGGCTCCACAGCTATCGGTGAGCATTGTACGTGCATGTAAAAAGAAATAAGACTCTTGGATATTGATAGGTCGCGCAAATGCTCGCAACAAACCACAAGATTCAATGTATTTAACCTTAGGAGTTCGAATATCAGTCAATATTTCTTTTACATATAGCACTATTTTATAGTGTTTAAAATGTTCTAGGATCTTACGCCAGATTTATATAAGAGCATGTGCTGTTAGTATATACTCTCGTCCTGCACTCGTGGCCGCTTTTTCACTGTGTGAATTATGCTCTGCTCATATTGAAAGTGTGTCTCACTTCCCCGATGGCGATATCATCTTTCAGCAGTATAGTCCGCGTCTCAGAATCAGTACCGTGTTACAATGGTTTGAAGAACATTATAGGAGCTCAAGTTGATGTCCCGGCGACCAAATTCGCCTGATGTAAATTCTGTTGAAACCATCTGGTTCGCTGTCGGACGCCATCACTCCGTAATCAAATCAGCGATTCGTTATTTACGCGAATCACGTTATCTGAGCGTAGACATCTAATGCCTCTAATACCTCAAAAACCTATCAACAATCTCTCGTATCCATGACGCGCAGAACCAGTAATGTATTTCTTTCCAAAGACGGACGAACAAGTTATTAAGCAGGTGGTCATAATTATTTTGGCTCATCATCCTAATGTCCTGACAAAAAAATGGGGCATTACTTAACAAAGGTCGTATACAATCAGACCGCCCATGAGCACTGCTTTCTATGTATCTTCCACCTTATTTTCTCTTTTCCCACAAGTAAATGATACTTAAGCTTCACCCTGTAATGTAGCACAATGTCCACCGGTGTTTCATCACCCACTACATTTCTAGTGATACTGGGCGTCCATACACACCTACATTTCGCACTGAACGATGCTTTAGCACATGTACGATGCTTTATTTGGGTGACTTCCCGAGATGTCGCAGAGCATTGGCAGAAACGTTTACGTTACAACTGGCTTGTCGACGCCAAATAGCACCTCGAGTGCCTCTTCGCCCACTCGTCCTGCGGTACTTCATCTGTCTTCATGGCACACGGACAATATTTGCATTCGGATTGTCCCTGTCCTTCACAGCAATCGTCCCCGCAATTAACATTTAAATTGGCTGTACCCTGCCACCGGACGACACGTCTCGTACGACCTACGGGGACCATTCTTTAACTACTGGTCCGGGCTTCCTGCTCTTGCCACGAGTGTTTTTTCATGACGCTCTCAGAACAGGTTTTGATAATGTGCCAAATCCAACGACTGAGGTCATTAAAATTTTACGAATGTGTCAAAACCGATGCATTCATCGGCTAACGTGAGAAGTTTTACCATTGTCAGGTTTGGAATGATGGTATCTTCTTAGAGGAAGTAGACTGTGTTTTTTCCTCTCCTTTGCCTCTTCTCCACATTAACAGCTGCGTGCTGCTGCGTGGGGAACTCCACAACTGCAAGCAGCACATACTCGTTCGACAGGAATCGTCTATCCTTCCAGGCGATTTTTAAGGGACCGAAAGCGTGATAATCGCATGGAGAGAGACCATGACTTTATGGCGATTACTCGACTGTCTCCCATTCGATTTGGAGTAACCTCTGCGTTACGACTCTTGCGACATGGAAAAGTGCGTTATCATGAAGCAGGAGCCGCGCTTGGAGTGCCATTCCATAGTGATGGTTTTCGACAGAGAAGCTACTCTACAGACGTTCTTCATTTTCTGGTGGACTTCTACCGGTGTTTGGCCTACGGAAGCCAAGAAAACAATAACAGCACGTTGTCCTGTTTGGACGCATTTGATAATAACGTCACCTACTTCACATTTCCACATTTCGGCGCTACGCTACGCCATCTTCAGATCACAGTGTACAGACAACAATTGTAACATTGTGAAATACAGTACGTAACAAAAGGGGCGGAGTAAGTCTTATACATAGTGGTAATATATAGTAACACATAACAATACCAAACTCTACAGGGAGTAATATCAAACATAAATTAAGGAATAAAATAAGGGAAGAAAGTTGCACGCTGTATTAATAGAAACTAGGAAACAAAATATATATGCCGTATAATCGTAGAAAAAGAACCTACTAAACGGAAACCAATATTGCATGTTGTGCATAGATAACCACGGTGTAATGCTACTGTAAATGCCCGTGAAACATATGGAACAAAACGATTCTAGTCATATACTGATGAATACAAACCGAAGGTAAATGATAAATCTGCTTGGCAACAGACTTATCACTTCCATAACAACGTTGGTTGTGACCTTTTCGGGACTGATGACCTAAGATGTAAAGTCCCATAGTGCTCAGAGCCATTTGCACCATTTTTTGTGATCTTTTCCACATATTCTAATACATACTGCTTAATGGGAATTCGTTACGGTATATTACATTAGATTTGCAGTTTGTTCATTAGGGATGTTTTATTAAATATGCGGCACCTTATGAATCCTTGATTGTTAGATTGCACTGATGTAACTTTATGCTTTAGTTTTATTAGTTATTATTCGTATATGACACATGATGACACAGATAGTTGTGAGATTGACATCCAGTAAGCGAATTATGTTTTACTAGTATATGACAACATGTAAGTAAATACTTTACCCTGTTTCTACTCATCATTATATGACTATAATGATTTTTCTCCAGATGTTTCGCAGACATTCAAATTAGCATTACACCGTGATTATCAATGCATAACATGCAATATTGACCTAAGTTCAGTAGGTTCCTTTTACGGTTATATGGCACATTTATATTTTGCTCCATAGTTTATGTTAATACAGTTTGAAACTGTTCTCTTATTTTATTCCTTAATATATCTCGAACTTTGATGGTACTGGCTGTACAGTTTGGTATTATTATGTGTTACTACATATTACCAAGGTATATATGATTTACTGCGTCTTTTTATTGTATATTTCGCAATGTTGCCATTGTTGTCTGTATCCAGGGGCCTGAATATGGCGTAACGTAGTGCCGAAACTAGTTGCTCAAATAAAATAACATTTGGAAATTTAGAGGACTGAAAAACGTTTTCATTCGACTTTCGTTGCTGTCGATTTGTTGCAGATAAATTGTTGCTCTCCTGGGTACGATCATAGTTCCGTAGGCATCGCAAACGTTTTTCAGTGAAGGCATTGATGATCCTGTCACACAGTGACATAAATGTATCAGCAGTTATGTTGATTACTTTTCAAATAATTACAAGCTTATTTGCTTTTTGTCCACCTATCTAGTTATCATTTGACTATCCTTACGCCGGCCGTTGTGGCCGAGCGGTTCTAGGCGCTTCAGTCCAGAACCGCGCTGCTGCTACGGTCGCAGGTCCGAATCCTGCCTCGGACATGGATGTGTGTGATGTCCTTAGGTTAGTTAGGTTTAAGTAGTTCTAAGTCTAGAGGACTGATGAGCTCAGATGTTAAGTCCCATAGTGCTTAGAGCCATTTGAACCATTTTTTTGAACTGTCCTTACGCTTACTTCATAGGTTAAAGGTTCAGTGCTTAACTATCGCTACCTATGGAAGTAGTTCATATATTTTTACATCACACAGAAGTTACAGTGTGTGTGTGTGTGTGTGTGTGTGTGTGTGTTTGTGTGTGTGTGTGTGTGTGTGTGTGTGCGTGTGCGTGCGTGTGTGTGTGTGTGTGTCTGTGTGTCTGTGTGTGTGTGTGTGTGTGTGTGTGTGCGTGTGTGTACATGTGCGTGAGTATCTGTGTGTCTCATGACTGTGTGAACAGGGTTGTTTGCAAAACTGCAGCTGCAGATTCTAACAACCCTACCACAACAAAGGTCATAATTTAATAATGATTGTGGCATTGCTCACGCTGCTAAATACTGCATTTTCGGGCAACAACGAAGTTATTATGTGGCAGGTGTCATTAGAGCACAGTTAATAAAGTTATTTCATGTAATAATGAATAAACTAGGCACTCATATTTTCGTATTTCCCACGCTGGTCTCGTTGTAAAATCATGGCTCAATCGTCGAAAATCTAGGTGCTGATGTTTCCAAGCTCGGAAGCAAAGAGGCCTAGGTTTTATTCTGCTATATTCAAAAGTTTTATAGCGGCGCTTCACAAACCATTCTTGAAGATTACACTTTTGCAGGACACTGGTGATGTAAAAAAGTAATCAGCACTCCGAATTTAAGTTACACTTCTTTTTTATTGATTTTGTTGCAATATCACGTAACACACAAAACATCAATTCACAATACTAAACAAACTTGAAAACATCTTCCTCAGTGTTAAAGTTCACATTTTATAAGCTAACTACAACATGCGTCTTGCCAACATGACGTCCAAGACTTCACCTTCTGAAGGTCCGGTTCTCTAACTAACTGCTTGCGCGCCCAAAAATAAGAGTTACAAGTACGTCAAAGATCATAGTGATAAAAGAAAGAATGCACATACGAATATCATTACAATATAAACATATCGATGTATCAAAATACCTCTACATTAATAAAATCAAATCTGAACGTTGTCTCAGAAATATGTTAACTATTTTACAGAAACACAGTACAATATTGCTGGTATCGATAGGTTCAGATGAGGTGCCATAATGGTTACGTAATTCATGTACCATTACAAGATGGACATGTCGAATGCTATGGTGGTCAAAAAGCGAAGCCGCCGGCGCCATACGGAAGGTGATCCTCTGCCCTCCTCTGCTAGCGAGACAAAAGCTCTCGCCGCGGTGCCTCATTACTGATTCCTCGGGCGTCGTGCGGGTCGGTCCAGCCGTAAAGTGGCCGCCCGTCGTGGGACCGGGGTGAGAGGGAACGGACCCAGGGTCACACGAGAGGAGTTAATCCATTCTGCCGGCCTCCTGCACCTCATACTGCTGGTGTTAGCGCAATTAATCGCGCGACTTTCCGTAAGCGGCGCAGACGTCATCGCCTAGGACGCGCAGGGACTACCGCGGACGTTCAGTGAACCTGAACGTCGTGTCACGGCGCGCGGGTTACCAACCGCCCACTTGAAGAAGCCTCTTTTCCGCGTCACGACCTAAGAGGGGAGTGAGAGGTCAGCTCGGCGGGTCGCATCTGCCCGCTTCTGAAGCAGTAATAAAGTTTTCAAACTACCGCAAAAGGGCACTTTACTGAGCGTTTCTGTGCTGCCATCTTCATAGGCGTGATTACTATCAGGCATGGTGAACAGTTTACACTGAAATCGTAAAGAAGTGTGTAGGTGCAAGAACATTCCACGCATGTTTAAGTTCGTTTTCAGTATTAGGAAAGATGATAAGGCAATGAAGCGTACTTGCCTAGCACTATCTCAATAATTACAACGTGGACTACACGTTAATCTTTGATCTTCTTCTCTTTTTCAGTATGTACAACCATCAAGAAAAATTTTATTTGTGAACATATGATGTAGGTTGCTTACAAACAGCTTTGCAACTTTTTAGTTTCTTAAATGTCTATCATATGTCTGTGTATGGTCTGTTCTTTCGGACATGTCCGAAAGAACAGGGGTCTGAATACGGCGTAACGTAGTGCCGAAACTAGTTGCTCAAATAAAATAATATTTGGAAATTTATAGGGCAGATAAACGTATATATATATATATATATATATATATATATATATATATATATATATATAATGCTGTTGAAATAACACCATCGGTCAGGATGACGTCAAATTGCAACAGAATATTGTCGGAGAAGGGCGAAAACATACGGCAGAAGAAAAAAAAATAGTGTGAAAATTGATCAATTGATGGCGCTGTATGGGTCAGAATACGTAAATGAAAACATCTGTCATGCTCACGACCCATTGAAATTGGTATAAACACGCCGGCTACACGGCTTTTTCTCCTTTCGCGTCTCCGACGTTCGCCATGGCTGTCTCAATACAGGATTGCGCTCTGCTTGTAAAGCTGTATTGCAAGAATGATGACTGTGCACACGTATCTCTGCAGAAGTTCCGGACACTGAAGGGTTTAAAAAAAGGTGTTCGTCCGATAACTGCCGTGGGTCAGAAAAAATGATTCGGAAATTGGAAAAGACGGGTTCTTTTAGTGTGTAACCTGATAGAGGGAGGAAACGAATTGATTCTACGTCAGTAGGAGCAGTGGCCACAGCAGTGCAGGAGAAGACGAGTGGTGGTGTGCAAACGCGTAGTGCACGGAGAACTGCCCGAACACTGGACGTACCCGTGAGCACGGGGCGGAAAATCCTACGAAACATCCTTCTTTGCTATCCATTCAAAATTACCCATGTGCAAGAGTTTCTTGCTGTTGACCTGCCAGCAGGAGAGACCTTTGCTTCAGAATTTCTTGCTCGCATGGAAGTGGACAATGACTGGCCGTGGAAGATTCTGTGGACAGACGAAGCCCACTTCCATCTGAAAGGATACGTCAATACACAGAATTGTCGAATAAGGGTAACGGAAAATCCCAACGAAAATCAACCAGTACCACTTCATCCTGAAAAGGTCACTGTGTAGTGTAGGTTTACGGTATCATTTATCACAGGGTCGTATTTTTTCGAAGAGACAGGTGCTTCCAGTCCTGTTACCTCCACTGTCGCTGGTAAGCGCTATGAGTGTCTTTAGCGCAACCAAGTCATTCAAGCTCTGCAACAGCGTGGATGTGCACCTCCGCACATTGAAAATCCAGTTAAGCAACTGCTGAAGCACCATTACGGAAATGCTAAAATTACCAGCCGCCATTTCCCTACAGCTTGGCCGTCCCGATCACCTGATGTTAATCCCTGTGACTTCTGGCTGTGGAGCTATCTGAAAGACGTTGTGTTCAGAGCAAACTTAGCTGCACTGAAGGCACGCATTGCGCAACACATTCTGAACGTGACCCCGGAAACACTTCGATCAGTTGGAGAACATGCTGTTTCTCGATTTCAACTTGTTGCAGAAAACGGTGGACAGCATATTGAACATGTTTTGCGCCAGTCAGACGGAAAGTAATAATCCGATTTGATTTTGATTGATGCTTTTTGTGCGGTTTTTGGCCTCAGGACAATTAAAAACCGATTTTTCTAATCCGATATGATATGAACTTGCCGTGATGGATGGGCTTACGCAACTAACAGTCTCACACCTGTACACCCATTCACACTGAGTAGTACAGTTTGTTTAACGTCAGACGTACACCTTAGGTATTGTTGTATAATTCATTTGTCATTTGTAGTTGACCACTATTATGATCCTTCCTGCACCATCTATTGCTACACTTTGTAGCTATTTATTTTTCTTCTGCCATACGTTTTCCCCCTTTTCCGGTAATATTCTGCTGAAATTTGACGTCATTCTGACCAGTGTTGTTATTTCTATATCGTTTTGACAGGTTAATTATAGCACCCTATATATTTATTTGCAATAGGCACTTTTAGTTTAGCTCTGCGAAGGACCTGTTGCGCCACTTCTGTGAACCTCACTGCTCTTTCGAAATACGTTCGACGATCTAGAAGGCTCCGAGCCAGTAACCATAACATCTTAACAAAAACGCTTGGCGCTACATGCGAGATACCTTCGCGACTCCGAGGACGTCGTAAAAAGGTTTGGTCGGCTGGTGGCGTCTGAGCAGTGAGCGCTGCCGCGTCTGCCCCTTTGGCGTCGATGGTGAGTGTGACGCGCGCTTAAAGACGCGGGTTTACGTGAGGCGCGGCCGGTAGGTAGCTGCAACCTGAGAATACCGGCGCGATTTTGTTTCCTGTCTTACAGTCAGAAATCTTCGTTGGCGACGGGTAGCTGACTTTCAACTGTGAGTTAGGTCAGAGAATTCTCGAGTACAACATAGGAAAAGGAGCAACGGGTGACTAATCTAATAGCAAAGTTTGATCCCAATGTTAAGGATTTCATCGATTATGTGGATTTCTCCTTTAAGATACAATCGTATGTGTTTTAATACCGTGTCCCGTTGTTCTTGAAATTTCTGTTCAATATTAGCGTGTGATAGATTACATATTACTATAGAACCGTGCTGTACCGTTCTTCTTTACATGGTTCATAAAGGCGACTACAGTGTGGTTACGGAGAAGAATTAGCCTATTGTTCTGTAACAAATGCAGGACACAGGGCTTCTCTTTCCAGAACGGTAAAAAACCACGGATCCACTACTGAAGGTTTTTCAGTAGCTTCCATGATTCACTCCGTGTAATCACCGTAATTCAGCTGACATTCACTTGTGGATAAAAGCATCCCCTAGACCTTCCCAGGCGTTACCGTCTCTGCTGTGTACTTAACCATGTCGTACTGCATAATTTCTTGTATCGTCCACCCACATTCCACTAAGTAGCCGTCTTGGCCCTTTCTGATCTGTCGTAATCCAGTAAATAATTTTCTCGGTTCATCTACGATCTATTCGTATGGCAATAATATGCCATCAACGTCCATTTCATTTCCATTATATATTCCGTTCCATTCTGTTTCCTCATCCATTTGCTTGGTTTCCTGTCTGTCCTAATAACTCCAAACGCCGCGCAGGATTAGCCGAGCGGTCTAGGGCGCTGCAGTCATGGACTGTGCGGCTGATCCCGGCGGAGGTTCGAGTCCTCCTTCGGGCATGGGTGTGTGTGTTTGTCCTTACAATAATTTAGGTTAAGTAGTGTGTAAGCTTAGGGACTGATGACCTTAGCAGTTAAGTCCCATAAGATCTCACATACATTTGAACATTTTTTTAACTCCAAACTTGTATCTCTCTATTGATCGAGGAGAAATCCTCATTTTGTGCCTGATTTTCAAATTAAAAGTCTCCCTTCCGCACGTTAAAACACGTAATACTTCATGACTGTACTCTTCCATTTACAGACGTAAGAGAAACTATCTTATGTATTTTTTTTTTTTTTTCAAAACGCGACTTAGTTTACCAGAGTACTGCAGGCTCATCTCTTTTGTAGGTTGGGTATAACAAAACTCACCTAGATAATATTGCATGCACCTTAAGACAGGCAACCCAACTTTCATCATCTGTTCCGTGTCTGGATGACGTATGTTGGTATGCCTGTCTTAAGCTGCATACAATATTTTTGGGACAGTTTTTTTGCCTACACTGTACTTTTCAAAATTATTGTTCTTAGCTATCCAGAAGTCTTCAGCTGTCCTGAATTCAAAAAAGACATTAACTGGTTCTTATACAGAGTTGATCACTTGTAGATTTTTCTTTTTCCTTGTGTTTATTACAGTTTTGTTTCGTTTCTTAAATTCTGTTTTTTGGGTCTACTTTTAAATCTAAAGTTTTTAAGCCTAGGGATTGACGATCACAGCAGTTCGGTCCCTTCGAAGTTCACACACATTCGTCAGCGCCATCTACCGTGTTAACGATGCATTTCCGGTCACATCTTCATAGGACCTTTTTTCCCTCATTTCCAGCCACTTGCCTGGAGCTTGAACTAGAGTTGGTCTCAATGTGATGTAGAACCCGGTCATCCAAATCAGGTGGACGAATACTCAGCCGTGATCCTGCAGGTTCGTCTGTCTGGAAGGACTCATGATGACATAGACGCCCAAAAAGGACTAGAAATGTGATTGGTGTCTGTGATTGTATTGATATAGTCGCGCTACCTCTCGACCGATTACATCTGCTTGGCCGTGCACAAACATCATCTCGGCTTGAAACTTCCTGGCAGATTAAAACTGTGTGCCAGACAGAGACGCGAACTCGGGACCTTTGCCTTTCGCGGGTAAGTGCTCTACCATCTAAACTACCCAAGCACGACTCACGCCCCGACCTCACAGCTTTACTTCCGCCAGTACCTCGTCTCCTACTTTCCAAACTTCACAGAACCTCTCCTGCTGGCGGAAGTAAAGGTGCGAGGACGGGGCGTGAGTCATGCTTGGGTAGCTCAGATGGCAGAGCACTTACCAGCGAAAGGCAAAGGTCCCGAGTTCGAGTCTCGGTCTCGCACACAGTTTTAATCTGCCAGGAAGTTTCATATCAGCGCACACTCCGCTGCAGAGTGAAAATCTCATTCTGGAAACAACTCGGCTTGTTCCGGACGTGAACACCGGACCGTTCTGCTGCTTACAGTACGCTGCGTCAGTCGCACTGCCTGCAACACACATGGGAAAGACATCACGTGGTCAAAAGAATTGTCATTCGTCAACGCCATCTACCGTGCATTTCCAGACACATGTTCATACAATCTTTTTTCTTCCCTTTCCAGTGAGGAATCCGTCGCTACAGTATGTCGGTTTTATTAATATTCGCCCTGTGTAGCGCTCAGCACTGAGCCTAGCAACTCATGTAGTTTGGTAACTACAATTAAAAAAAATGTTTAAAAGTAAAATTTAATGTCGTCCGTATGGCGTTATTGATACGTGCCAGTGGACGTGTTTCTCACTTTCAGAAATTCTGCTGTTTGTGCTGTACGGGAGTAACTGGGCAAAAGAGAGAATGCTGTGAGAGGACGGACTTGGTAGGTGGTACGGCGAGGAGCTGAGCGGTGACAGCTGGTTTTTGCCGGGCAGGCGCAGCGGATCGTTCGCAAAGTGTTTTATGCAGGCCGGCTGTCGCGGGAACCTGGGTGTTTAGCAGCCGCTCCTAACAAGCCCACCACCCGTAACGCTCCCAAACGATTCCTTCTGCTCGGACCGTGAACGCTCCTGTCGCTAAAATGCGTCCGTCAATTAGACAGTTTATCGCCCATAAAGTTTTCGTCTCGCTTGTTGACTTGTTGGACACTTCAGAGGAGCAAGGTTGGATACCAAAAGGAGTATAATCCGTGTATCGTTTTTGGTTGATTTCCTTCCCAACCGGAACACAAAATACAAGGTCGCTTCGCACTATAGAGTCAATAATAAATTATACTAGATACACTGACCAGTCAGCTACTCCAGTTTCTTACAAATATTGATATCCGACCCGACGATCGTAAAATTGGTGATATTTTATTTTCAGAGGAGTAACCTTACTCGAGGAAATCCCCCGGCGATCCTTAAGTAAACCGTTTGGACTTCACTAACAACCGCGCAAATCTTACACGATATAAATTATGTCTTAAAAAAGTTTACGTCCGCTTACGCTATATTCTTTTGCAAAAACTAATGACGTTATTTGGTATAATGTGAAATTCCCGAGCAGTCAAAATGCAGACATCCACAACTATCGTCTCTGCGACGTCATCCATCCTTGGAGAGGATGAGTGGAAAGAGAAAGGCAGTAGCAAGTTTCGTGGGAGCAGCTTCATTTTCTTGAAGTGAGGTCATAATTATGGAAAGCAGCTACATTTTGCCACCATATATTCAATATTCTTTCAGACTTATATTTATATTAGATCACCATTTACGATGTAGAATCGGATAATTAATCATTCCATTAGCCGATACTAGCTAGCACCATCACTAGCAATTTCTGTAGTACTGCATGTCTGGTAGTGAGCTAGACCTGGTCACTGACAGAAAGGGCGAAGTGGGCCACACACTGCTCAGACGCAGCTATTGGCTGAAGAGAGACTAGGAAGAGACTTTTTATTTTCTGTAGGGGTGCACATTTGCTGCCCTGAGAGAGGGCAGAGTGTGGAGGTGGCGGTCTACAATGCTGCAGGCCGCAGAACCCCCATAGCATGGCCAGAGAAGGCGCTCTGGTGGGACGTAAGCAGTTTCAGAATAGTGTATCTGGAGAAAGAGTGTTGGGAACGGAAAAAGGTGACAAGATATTATTGTAGTGTGACGGAACGCGTGGGATCAAAAACGATAGTCGCAAGCTTCCTTTAAGGGGGGTAGGACGTCAAACGGGCCGACTTGGAGCAGGAGATGCACCACAGGACATTTTAATATCCACTGTCTATAGTTTTACAAGTAAATTCATAAAACTTTGTCAGCATGACCTGGAAGGATTCAGGAATCACACTCGTAGCAGCGGAAGTTCAAAAACATAACAAAATAATTGTTTTACAAGTGAAATTTCATAATTTTTCGCTTGCTATTGGCGGCATTTGTTGCTATAGGTACACTTTTCTTCATAAGTAAGAGAGACTGTTCGATGAATTTTGCACAGCACACAAACCATATTTACAAGTGTCTGAAACTCTATAACCTATTTAATTTATGAAAAAATGAATGAGCTGTTACGTTTTAAACTTTATGTTTAGAAAAAATCAAATTTTGTAGTTAATCATCTCAATTTTTACCACAGTTTTTAGTAGATTTGGAAAATTCTAGAGTTACATACATCTGTAAGTATGGTTTGTATGCTGTGCAAAATTCATCAAAGAATCTCTCTTACTTGTGAAGAAAAATGTACCTATAGCAACAAATGCGGCCAACAGTAAGTGAAAAAATGATGAAATTTCATATCTAAAAAAAAATATTTTGTTATGTTTTTGAACTTCTAGTGCTATGAGTGTGAATCCTGAATTCTTCCTGGTCATGCTGACAAAGTTTTATGAATTTATTTGTAAAAGTATAGGCACTGGAAGTTAAATTGTTCTGTGGTGCCTCTCCTGCTCCAAGTCGGCCCGTTTGACGTCCTAATCCCCGTTAAGGAATCTTCTCCAGGAAAGCACCAAGGTAAGTTTCCCGCCGAAAAACGGAGACTCGTTTTTGATTGTCGGACTGCTAAAGTTGTAGGAGGGGAAACGGGAACTCCCAGAAAATCTTCTGAAGGTATTATGAGTTTCAAGCGATTGGCGGGCAGATTCATGACTCATATAGTGGGAGGTAATGCTGTTGTAATGGCTATTGGAATTCATCCCCTGAGCGCAAACATAAACACTGCATGACGAGGAAGGAGCGGGGTGTGGCATAGAGAGAACACTTTCATTTGCGAATCGATAGAGGACACTTCCCCGCCGTGCTCGACTGAAGACAGTTCCTTCTGGGGGTCGATGTAGAGACTCCGCTTGTGAGAGACAAAGTGGAGAGTCTGGCAGATTTTGCGAAGTGTTGCTTTTGACACAGGGATTGCGGAACATCGTTTCTCCTTGACAGATTGTTTACTCTGTTTAATCGAGTGACGATTCTTTAGCTCTTTGTGTATTCTGACACACAATGGAGTGCTTCTTTACGGGAGAATGCTTGAGTCGGACTTCTGTTCTTGGCTAGTGAGCAAACACAAATCTTGACTTGTGTTGTATCCTGTGCTGAGACAATTTCAGCCCTAGGAGTTTGCGGACGGCATATTGCGATCACGGTGTAGGCGGAGAATTGCGGGTACACCAAGTTCATCATGTGCACAGCGGACAACTCTCCAGCGAGCAAATCATCGGTGCTGTGCAACAGCCGTCTGTACTTCAGCAGGTGATATACGCACTCCAGTTCAGCGGATAGGGGAACACTCAGAGTAAATGTGTTGAGTTCCATTTACTTGTCCACTGAGCGTTAACTGAAAGTGCTTGTCTGGATGTAGGACGTCCGTTTCTCACTGCTAATCTGTATCAGCAAACTAGTGTCCATTTAATAACTTGGGAGAGGTGGGGGGAGTGGCGGGGTCTACAGAAAGAGGAACATACGTTCTGCCAATCTGGAATATGTTGTTGTTGTTGTGGTCTTCAGTCCAGAGACTGGTTTGATGCAGCTCTCCATGCTACTCTTTCTGTGCAAGCTTCTTCCTCTCCTAGTACCTTCTGAATCTGCTAAGTGTATTCATCTCTTGGTCTCCCTCTACGATTTTTACCCTCCACGCTGCCCTCCAATACTAAATTGGTGATCCCTTGATGCCTCAGAATATGCCCTACCAAACGATCCCTTCTTCTAGTCAATCTCTGCCACAAATTTCTCTTCTCTCCAATTCTATTCAATACCTCCTCATTAGTTATGTGATCTACCCATCTAATCTTCAGCATTCTTCTGTAGCACCACATTTCGAAAGCCTGGAATATGTAGGCTTGGGAATTCCACTTCAGAGGCAACATTAGACAGTCGCACATACACACGCTGTGTGTTACAAATACCACGGGAGTTGACAAGTAAAACATTAGGCCTGCCCATTGTACCACTGGCTTGTTCACTTGGCCGGGCCTAGTGAATGCTGCCCATGACTGCAGCAGCCGGTGAGGTCATCCCACGCACGAGACTGCTGCGTGTCTGAGAGTGAACTGCGAGCGGTGAGGAGCAAGGTGCGAAGTAGTAGCTGGCGCATACAAATGCCTCGCTGTCTGCCGCTGAGCTTCCGCCCATCTGAGTTAACCCCCCTCGGCTGTTGACTCCCGCGGAGCAGTCGGTAGCCGGCTTTCTAATATATATTTAAATTGGAAACGCCTCCAGCTTGCGTGCGAGATTTCTCGTTACGGCCGCCTGTTGCAGCGTCAATATGGCACCGTGAATTGGAGTTCAGCGGGAAGCTGCTAAAGACCATTTGAGCGGCAGGTAGTTTAGTTTGGAAGAGCTCACAGCCCGTGGCGCCGTCTAAAATCAGCCCAGTACAGTCGAGTCGGCAAATATTCTAAACTGTACTTTCTGTGTTTTGCATTCATCAGGGCCTGCAGAGTGGTATATGTATGTTGGCATTTACAAACTGATCGTAATAATTTTCCGTGTATTTTCGACTTCCAACTGACTTGTGCTTCAGAGGTGGTTATGAAATAGCTGACCAACGTTTACCTTAACGAATGTGGAAATCATTTGAAAGAAACTCTTACTTACTTTGCCAGGCGAAATATCATTTCGCTGGTATTGGAAGTTACTGTTGCTGCCCTTCGCTGTTTGCGAATTACTTTTACATTTTTGAAGCTCCGCCTCCTGCAAAAGGCTAATTTTTCCTTTTCTTTTCTATTTGATTCTTTTCCCAATAAGGTTTCGACTCTTACGTGCCTTCTTCAATGCATCTTCTTTTATTTCTGTAAAATGTTGTGTAAAGCTGTCTCTGGTTCTCTGTTTCGACACTTATGAGTCTTCTTCAGTTCGTCTTCCTTTATTTCTGTAAAATATCGTATAAAACTTACTTCTGGTTCCCTATCTGCAAGTTAGGTATCGTACGTGATCTGGTATACAAAATAGGGATGACGGTTATCGCCCCGAGGGATTAGCCGAGCGGTCTGAGGGCTTGCAGTCACGGGCTGTGCGGCTGCTCCCGGTGGAGGTTCGAATCCTCTCTCAGGGATGGGTGTGTGTGTGTTTGTCCTTAGGATAATTTAGGTTAAGTAGTATGTATGCTTAGGCACTGATGACCTTAGAAGTTAAGTCCCATAAGATTTCACACACATTTGAACATTTGAACATTTTGACGGTTATCGCATAAACAACTGGTTTTCCGGTATATTCTTTTCTTATATCTAGTTTAAAATGACTATCGAAACCACTCAAAACACCCTGTTTCTGTCCTACTTCTCGAATTCTTATTGGTATTATATAGAGACATCAAAGAAAGGTTGAAAAATTCTAAGACTCCTTCAGATTTGTACATTACACGTTTCAAGTTAAGTAAAACCGAAGTACCAAATAAAACAGTTTTGCGTATTGCACATTCTATAATAACCCAGTATTTCAAGGCAATGGAACTTCTACACCGGCCGCTGTGGCCGAGCGGTTCTAGGGGTTTCAGTCCGGAATCGCGTGACTGCTACGGTCGCAGGTTCGAATCCTGCCTCGGGCATGGATGTGTGTGATGTCAAATGGCTCTGAACACTATGGGACTCAACATCTGAGGTCATCAGTCCCCTAGAACTTAGAACTACTTAAACCTAACTAACCTAAGGACATCACACACATCTATGCCCGAGGCAGGATTCAACCTTCGACCGAAGCGGTCGCGCGGTTCCAGGCTGTGTGATGTCCTTAGGTTGGTTAGGTTTAAGTAGTGCGAAGTTTTAGGGGACTGATGACCTCAGATGTTAAGTCGCATAGTGCTTAGAGCCATTTGAACCATTTCAACTTTTACGATTAAACGTTACTCATCTAGAAAAAGTTTTATTTTAAAACCTAAAATTTTAGCAGTGCTGCTCTGGGAAATTGATCTACCGGTTTTTTAGCCGGCCCTTAGAAAGAAAATAGAAGAGAAACCTTTTCTAACCGAGACCAAACAAATACAGAAAAATACCGGTTATTCAGAACTAAAATACGGGTTTCGTTTTAACCGGTCGGTTGTACCCACCCCTAACACAAACGTGACGAAAATTATTTGTCTGTGTGTGGCAGTGCTGTGTGATGTGTTCTCACTGTACGTGCCTCTTGCCCACAATGCTTTTAATCGCCCGTAGGAGCCACCATGCAGGTAGCAGTTATAACGCATTTCAGGCATTAGGCGAAGCTGCATTTCCACAACGTGCCAAAATCGAGTTTGTTGTTAGACTAGGGTGTTTCGGCTACCAGTCCAGGCGTCATCTTCATGTGATGCGAAATGTGCCGTTATGCAAACCCTGTGCCGGGAACCCAACAGTGACGACCGCGGAGTCGAACACGGCTGTAACTACAGTAGCAAAATGCCACCAGTAATAGTTCACCATCTGGGTGGAGTCCAGCCACCGAGTCCACAGCACCACAAGAAGAAGATTGGGTCGGTCGTCAAAATATCGTGGACAGAAATGGATTCAACAATTCGATTCAATGTCAATCAGTGAACACACCGAGAAAACCTAAGAGATAAAATTTCATCCCTTTTCCACGTTGTACAGGCAAATGTAACTAATTTACTGCGTATGATGCGATTTTCTTCCGTATTCGTAGTACAATACACTGGCGTCCAAAATTGAAACAACAAAAGGAAACTTTCCAAGGTTGCGTTTATTTTGCCACAGAACAGTGCAAACAAATGATAGTAGCGTGTGAACAATGTAAAGAATACAGAATGCAAACGAATGCAATGTGCATAACGGTAGACAAAAATGTTCTTCGTTTCATCCAACTTAACGGATTTGCACACGCATTCTTACAACTGTTTAATGTACTCAGTATGGGGTGTGCTCATCTGTGGCAGCAATACAAGCCTTACAACGTCGGGGGATGCTGTGAATGATGTCATCAGTCTCACGTTAAGGGAATAACGCCTATTCTTCCTGCAGACCTTGTCGCAACTCTTGGAGAGTGGTTGGTGGATGCTGACGTGATGCAACTCGTCTCCATAGTGCATCCCAGACATGCTCTATGGGATTCAAATCGGGAGAGCGAGCAGGCCATGCCATGCTTGCAATATTTTCCGTTTTCAAGAAAACATCAGCCACCAGTGCTCTATGAGGTCGACCACTATAGTCCATCAATACGATGTCTGGGCTGCAGCACCTCGCAACAACCACAGATTAGGCCCCAATATCTCGTCACGATACCTGGCAGCAATTGAACCTTGCCGATTCACCCCAACAATTTCATGAAGAGGGATTCGAGTGGTAAACATAATTCTTGCGCACGCCTTAGGAATCCTCCTCGATCTCGGTCTCTTTCCACCTTGCTTGGGTCCCCGAATCGTGTTCCACGTTCACTCCAGATACGAATACATCGAGAATCACTCTCCAGACTAAATCGAGACTCACCTGTGATAACATTGACCCACTGTTCGACCGTCCAGGTGTCATGTTGGTGACTCAACTCTAAACGTTCCCTTCGATGAAGACGCGTCAGAGGCAGATATACAGCATGTCTCCAACAGTAAAGGCCACCAGCCGAAGGCTTCTGCACACCGTTTCCTTCGGTACGTACCACTTACTGTGCAGTGCTAAGGCGGTAATGTCGTGCCTTTACAGCCAAGAAACGACCCTCTCTTCTGAAGTCACTCATGACTGGCCCTCCCCTGGTGTTCGGGATACAGTTTCGGTCTTTATAAATCGTCGGCACATCGGAGAAAGAACAGAACGATTCACATTAAGCCATCGAGCCAAATCAGTTTTCGACTCTCCTGCTTCCTTTTTTCCTATGGCCCTCCACCGCAGAGAGTCTTCTCTGTGCCATGGTTGTCCGTTGACCAGAATGCCATCTTCCGTGTAGAACACGATGTACGTACATCTGGTTGACAGTGTGCACGACTGTATCGTGAACTGGACACAGGAAGGGGGAATAGCGGTTTGTTGCTTCAATTTTAGACACCAATGTATTTTCGATTACAGCGTAGGGTCTAGTAAAGCGAGCCCCAAACTACGGACGCAGAATTAATGTAGTAACTGAATGACTACCGACTGACAAGTGCTGTTCTCTCGCTTGACCCACGCCACACATAGTTGATTACCTATAAACATATCATTCAAGATCTTTTCCACGTGACGTCCATTGGTTACATCGTCGCTGTTATTACAGGTACCTTCTTGTTTCCATACAGCGAGATAAGAGGAACTACGACTGTGCCCGAGGGCAGCTGGAAACAGAAATCAGTTTCTGTAGCCTGGCAGTATATCAGCTGAATGCTGGCACCCGTGTGATAGGCTGTCGAGTTTGTGAGGCAGCACGAGGCGTGCAGTCAGGCGGGTGGGGGATTTACGCGGCTCTTATAAGAGGTGCTCGGGAGGACTGTCGAGAAATAAAAGAAAAGAGTGAGGAAAGCAAGCGCGTACCGCGTGTGCAGGAAGACCGGGAGGAAGCCCAAGGCGCCGACCTCCCCGGCGTGGGATGGGATTCGCCCCTCGTAACGTACGTCACACGCGGGCAGCGCCGGCGCAGCGCGGCCCGACTACCGTGTCGCGGAGCGTAATTACACGGGGCGAGCCTTGCTTTATGGGGCGGGCTGAGCTGGCCACGGGAGCTGCCACGGGCTGGCGTCGCCCACCTGATGTACGCACCGCATCGCAGCCGCCCGCAGCGCCTGCTTTTTTTCCCGGGCCGGGCTGTAAAACCGGCCTTCGACGTCTCGCTGTACCCTGCTCATTAAGGCCCATCACGTATGCCTCCCCGAACGATCCTGACTGTATTGCTCCCGCGCTGCCGAATGAGTGTTTGTAACGCGCCCCGTACATACCGGCAAACAGTCATCTTGCGTATAGCTTACAGTTCGGACAGTGACCCGAATATAACACAGGTCTTGTGATACCGGCTTATGACGAACATTCTCTACTGATCAAAATTTTTATTAGTATGATTATTTGATAAGCCTCAGCATTTAGCAAACACAGGCTTCGCTTGCAGGAGACACAGCGACTGATGTGCAGATAAATCGTCACAGGACTTGTGTTGTTTACTGTAGTAGTAGTTTTGCTCTTGTTACGAACGAGGGCGTGTATCGGGTACTATATACTGTTTAAGTCGTGTATCGGATATTACAATATTGTTTTGTCACCTGCTGGATCTAGGACTGTTGATAATTTTAAAAATATCGTGTATGCAATATATCGATATTTATCGAAATATCATTATCGGCTATCGATATCCCGAAAACTGAATAGAAATAAAGATCTATCGGTGGATAAAATATCGACACCCCGGCCTATAAAAATATCGGCTGAACATTGTAAATATACTGCCAGTTTTAGAGTTACGTATTTAAGTATTGTTGGCTGTTCTGTAAATCAACAAGTTAGTAGCCTGCCTATCCCACTTAGAACAAGAATAGAAAGGAAAAGAATTCACGTTCATGCTTGGCGGTAACCACTTTGTTAACAATGTTAACTGCAGGTAAATGGCACAATAAAAATGTCAGATAGATTAGTCGTTCGGTTTCGTCACATATCGGATTTGACCGGAACATTTCATGTCGACTTTCCCGTTTTTTTTTTTTTGTTTTTTTTTTTTCATTTCTGCAGAGGCCAGCGGTCTAGCAGATGTAATATCAAAATTTGTAGGTGAAGCTAAACGTTGCGGTTCCTGTTGATAGCGCCGATTACATCAGCATTTCCCCTCACATGTCTACGCCCACTGCAACGACTAATCTTCTCATTTACATTTTTGCTCATCGTTTTCAGCAGCAGTTTTTGAAGAATGTCAGTATGAAGAAATAGTACACTAGTTGCGTTAAAAATTGTTTCTTAACGCAATATGGTGTGCTGTTTCCAGACATATAAAATCTTGATATTCGATATACGCCGCCCCCTCCCCCAGTCCAATCGGTGTTCTTCTTTCCTGCCACATGCATCTAATTCAAACAGTCAAAGAGAATGACTGCACGTGATCAAAGCTCAAAAAGTAGTGAGACTTCTTCACACAGTGAAAGTAAAATTATTTCCTACTACAATTTCAAACGAACAGCTTCAAATGTTTCCCTAAATTTGTGAAAAAATATAATATAGAATAAAAATATTTCCGTTTTGATATCGATGTATCGATATATCGGAGGGAAAATATTACCGACATTTTTTGGGAAAACATCTATATATCGATATTTTATTAACAGCCCTAACTGGATCCTACACTTCCGTCTTGCTCACAAAAATATCGGCAAATAAAACGTATCGATGAAAAACGCACATCAGAATACTGTTTTTGATATTTGTATGGTGCTTGATGTACGACGCTAAAAAAAAAAAAAAAAAAAAAAAAAAATCAGAACTGCATATTCTGAGATGCGGCACTGCAGAAATTTTGTTACAGCTGAAGCGACGTAGAACAAATGTAGTACAAAGGTCACAGTACGAGAACCTCTTTTTCTACAAACCAGGCATATGCTATAGAATGCCTAGGCAATGTATTGAATACCGGATGATTTTGGGCAAACTTTGGAGTACAATTTTTCTGTGAACATGTTACAGACTTTTCCTACGCACTCTATACGATTCCTTGGCATTATACACAATGACCAGTACCATTTACGCAAAGTGTTAAAAGGGCAAAAAGTAAGAAGCCTTTATTAATTAAGACGCATTTGCAAATGAAAGAACAAAACTACGAAATAAATCACAGGATATTCTTACTGGAAAACAGTGATAGCAGAACTGAAACTGAAGTACTTGTTACAGAAAGTACTCACTTTTCTTCGTCACAAAAACACGTTACAGTTTGGCTATTTCATCTTGTACATACATTTCATGGCTTAAAGAAGAATGCGAACACAGTATTGTTACCGGTAAAACACATATCAGAATTAGTATGACCTACTTGTAGCAGCAGGAAAGGCTGGAGTCACATTTTGAATTGCGCTTAATTTTCTTTTCGATACAAAGGGTACCTCATATTTTGGAATTTCGTGTCGCGTCCTTGGACGCTTCCTGTGAAGTAGCTGCAGACCGGAGAGGTGTTCCTCGGTCAGGAACGTCTTCAATTCTTATTAAGTTCTCTGGACATACAAAAACTTTTTTGTTATGCTTTTTAACTTCCAATGCTATGAGTGTGTATCCTGAATAATTCCTGGTCATACTGACAAAGTTTTATGAATTTATTTCTAGAAGTTTGGACAGTGGAAATTGAAATGTCTTGTGGTGCCTCTCCTGCTCCTAGTCCGCCCATTAGACATCCCAAACCCCTTAAATGTGATTTGCAGAATATCCGTGCAGATGTAGAAGGAATCAATTGATTATGCGGCGGAGGTGCACGGGGAGGGAGACAGTGAGTACGGAGAAAAAATACCGGACCACTACGTACCCCCAGCCGTAAACATGTAGGTGGTGGTCTCTCCGGCAATACAAATGTGAACAGTTGCACGTGGAATCGACCTTCTCCGCTCTGCTACGAGGAAGGCTGCGGTGTATGTATGTACTTGGCGATCGACACGGCTCGTTAATTATGAGTGACTGGTGCAGCGAGGGATAAAACCGCACGCCCTTGCACCAGGCCTGCTCCACATTAGACGTCAGCCAATAACTGCGCAGTTGCATCTCGGTCAGCCCGCGGACCTTGCCCGCCACGCGAGTCGCCGCGACCGCAGCTGGACTCCCATTTCCCTGCTGGTGAGGGAGGGGGGGGGGGGGGGGGGGGTTCGCGTCACACAAGACTACAAGACGAGTCCACAGACCGCAGAAGGTCGGACCGGATTTCGGTGCCGCGCAGCGCAGCCCAGCTTCCGTGCGATGCGATGCGACGCGACGCAGTGCGAACCGCGCGGCGACACTTGCGGTCGCTCCTCTGACACACGCACACACACACACACACACACACACACGCACGCACTCACAGGCTGACTGCTCTCTCCACTGGCCGGCACCAATTACTTCCTGCATCCTCTCTCTCTCTAGCTCACCGCCAGTAATTGCTGCTACGGATAGAAGCCGCCGCACTTGTTACAACTTACAGTGGCGAGTATCTCCTTTCACCGATTCTATTAAACGTGCGGGTTTTTCATTTAACCGGAGCAGAACAAGACGGGGTGACTACTTTCAAATCTCTGCTGGTAATCCCCACTACGATGTTTCAAATAATAGCTAGCTAATGCGACACTTTTCTACGCGCTTCCATAAGAGCCGTTAGAAACGAAACGAGTCAACTGAAGTGCTCAAATGTCGGGGACCCGTATCAAATAAGACTAAAAGGGATACACTTAACAGACGTCAGCTCAGAATGGTTCAAAAGGCTCTAAGTACTATGGGACTTAACATCTGAGGTCATCAGTCCCCTAGACTTACAACTACTTAAACCTAACTAACCTAAGAACATCACACACAGCCATGTCCGAGGCAGAATTCGAACCTGCGACCGTAGCAAGAGCGCGGTTCCGGGCTGAAGCGCCTAGAACTGCTCAGCCACAGCTGCCGGCAGATGTCAGCTGTCACTCGGAAACATACTTACGGGGTTTCTTAATGTGTGGGACCACAGCCTCGACGTAATTTTTGAACAATAAAAACATTTTAAATATCCATCTTAAGCTGTCTAATTGTGTAATACATTATATTACTGGCCCCTTTCGCCTATGGTCACTTCAAAAGCCTGTCATAACAATACTAACAAAGGAAACAGGTAAATAAGTAATTTAACATCCGCCGGCCCGAGTGGCCGTGCGGTTCTAGGCGCTACAGTCTGGAACCAAGCTAACGTTACGGTCGCAGGTTCGAATCCTGCCTCGGTCATGGATGTGTGTGATGTCCTTAGGTTAGTTAGGTTTAATTAGTTCTAAGTTCTAGGCGACTGATGACCTCAGAAGTTAAGTCGCATAGTGTTCAGAGCCATTTGAACTAATTTAACATCCCTACACTTAGTAACATTTCTTACAGTTGCGTCAGTGATATGTGTGTCATATTTAAAGAAAATCGTGGTAACAGATACTTGTTCCCACACAAACACGTCCAAGATCTGCATACATAGCCTTGTATGCTCAATACAGCAATACATTTTGTAATACGTCATCCAACGAAAATCCAGTTCAGAATCTTCTTCTAAGTCCTTGCATAATGTATTCAGCTGCACGACATGTCCTTTCGCATCCACAGACATGATGAATTAAGCATCCTGTACAAAGAATCTGGCAACCTAGGTAGATATTGAAAATGGTTCTATGATTCAAAAACCTACTTATGGAGTTTTAGAAATAAGTATTAAGTTGGTTGGTTGATTTGGGGGAGGGGGCCAAACAGCGACGTCATCGGATTCATAGGATTACGGAACGATGGGGAAGGAAAAGGGTCGTGGCCCTTCAATGGAACCATTCCGGAATTTGCCTGAAGCGATTTAGGGAAATCACGGAAAACCTAAATCAGGATGGCCGGATGCGGGTTTGAATCGTCCTCCTACCGAATGCCAGTCCAGTGTACTAACCACTGCACCGCCCCGCTCCATAAGTATTAAGTGAAGGGACTGTGAATATACAGGAGGGGGAAAATAATCCTGACGCCGAAATATTCAATACGTCTGACGATAGGCAATTCAGCTTACCCCTTGGGATGCCTCTCTTAACGCTCATGAGACATTTTCCTGGTTAATTTTAAATTGCCAGCCCTGTACTGCCGTCTCCCACTATCGCTACCATAGGGTAACTAAGGCAGCAGCTGAAATGTTGCAGCTGGGTCAGGCCTGTCCAGATGAATTGTCTAGCCTCCCAACTACCGACCTAGAGGTGAAGGGGAAAGCAAGCGCTGGAAACACGTGGATTCACCAGCCTACAAAAACGCGGAAAAAGATGATGTTCAAAATTTTTGAGGATCTCATGCTTAGACAGTTGATTAACGAAAAAATGTACCGGCAGCTATTACTTTAGGTGCATTTATTAAGCCACGACTAGTTTCATTCCACACGGACACCCTCTGTTCAGAAAGTGGTCGAAAAGTGCCGGTGTCTTGATTTAAAATGCTCAGTCCCCCAATAAAACATTGAAAAGTATGTGTTGGAATACAACGAATAGAACGTTTCATTTCGTTGACTGTCCTTGGTATTAGTATAGCCGGCAGTACGTCTTGGGTACAGAACAGACTGGGAATTACAGTGTTGTGGTGCTATCTGGTTATGCCCGTACAGGGCATCCGTCATGGGAGGGTACTACGAAAATCTCGTGATTTTCTGGACAGCGAACAGACATTCGTGATACATATTTGCGATATCAAAGTTTGCTTCATCCCATCCCCCCCTCCCCCTCTCGTAATCTATTGAAGTGTCACACAGTGACTTCATACTGTTTCCTCAGACAAAGAAACCATTGCCTGGTAGGAATTTTAGAGTGACGGTGAGGTGAATTGGCAAGTGGGAGATTTCATGGACGGCGAAAATGGAGACAACCAAGCTCCCCGCCAAGTGATCCATCGTTGGAAAAATGTGTCGCAATACATGGTGAGTATATAGGGAAGGGCTAACACCATCACCAAATGTCACGATCTCAGAATGGTTATTCGAGATGTTTAATGAAATACGAAATTGCGGCTCCTGTGTTATTGTCAAGGACGGTGCAGTGGCGAATATGAATCACCATCGACTATGTATTGAAATGAGGACAATGAAAATTCGTGCCGAACTGGGACTCGAACATATATTTCACGCTTTACGCGAGCGATCGCGTTAACCGCTTCGGCTATCCTTGCACGAATTACTGGAAGCCGTATACTTCCATACGTGGTCGTTCATGTGTCACTACCTGCACTCGTACATTATATATATTCCCGTCCAGGCTGGACATATTAATTGAAAGCCGAGGGCCTGGAATTGGAGAATAAATACGAAATAACAGTACCTGTGTTGGTATTTAGGTAGAGGTTCGGAATTGGCATGAATTTAGAATTATCGAAGTAAATATAGTAATTCCGGAGATACATGTTGCAGGGAACAACATTTAAATCTCACACCAGTGATCGGTACGGGACTCGAACTTGGATTTTCTACCACGCGGCAGCTGCGCTATCAGGTATAACAAAGCAAGCATTGGAAACGTTCTGGTCGACTGCATTCTCTCTCAGCGTGACAGGAATTTATAACTGGTGTGACCTGAAGTGTATACAAATTTGTGGCCTAAGCAATGAAGAAAGTGCTTCCATTGCAACCACCTTCAACGGTACTGGTCTTTTCAGCAGCGTAGCTGGTGCAAAAAATGGTGTTGGTAAAGGCGCTCGAAGCAGGGAACGTGCTCAGAGCGCTCTTGAGTTGCTACCAATGCGATGCGATCTCTGCTCATCGACTGGCCTGCATTTACCGACCTCTGACAGTGTTAAAATGCGTAGGAGAGAGTAATTGTGTGTGTGTGTGTGTGTGTTCGTGACAGAGGGGGTGTCGAGGGAAGGAGTGGGGCAACTGTCGGGCTAATTCATCGATTCCTTAGCCCCGTGTTTACTCGCGACCCCTCATTCCACAGTTTATCGACAGAATCTGACGCCTTTCCCGTGTCTCACTGCGACAGGAATTACGCAGAGACGGATCCATTACGAAGATAAGTCGCGTCGATACGGAGCCTAATCAATAGCGTTAACTGATACCGCCAGAGCACCTGTCCCGCTTATGTATACATTCGGAGGCGCTCAGGCCGTAGCGATATGCTAATAACGCCATTAAAAATAATCGGGAGGGAGGAATCTCGATGGGGCAAGGTCATTTAAAATTAAGCCGCAGCGGGAGCGGGAAAATTAAAAATGAATCGGGAGCAAGGGAGAGGGGGGAAAAGTGGGAGGGGAGGGAGAGAAGCAGGTTCACGCGCTTCGTGAGGGGGAGGTGGAAGGGTAGAAAATGAGCCACGACGGAACGGGGTTGAGAATGGGCAGCCGGGCTTCTTCCAGGAGTAAAAGGCGGAAAAAAGATAGCGGCGAGATACCCGTAATGGGGGATGCGGAGGCGAAACGCAGCGCACTGTAATTAGGAGTGATTTCTTGGCTATGAATTACGCAGGGGCCTAATGAGAAACGCGGCGAGACGCCCCGGGGTGCGGGAGGGGGAGGGATGAAGCGGTGCGGTCCGGCGGCCGGCGCAGGCCGTGTATGCAAGAGCAGAGTGCGGCCCGACACACGCCCGCAGGCGGTGTGCGGCTGGCCGCTCGCGTGTTGCCCTTTTTTTTTTTTCTTTCTCTCCTGAGCTCTCGGTCTCTTCCTACCGTTGCTCCTGCGGCTGGTGGCGTTGCTTTTTTTTGGTGCTCTTCGTGACGGGCTCCGGACAGGGCGAGGCGAGGTGAGGGAATTTTTTGAACTACTTTAAATACGGCGGTCGGTCGGTTTTAACGGTACCGCGGTGGGAGGGATGCCCGCACACCGCCTCGGGCGGGTTGGCATACATATCCGACACGGCAGGGCAGGGCTTCGCGTGCTGCGGCTGCATCCTCTGCCTGCGGGGCGAGTATTGCAGTACCTTTCGGCGGTGCGCTAACTACGGGCTGTAGCACCCTGCACTGTGCACTAGCTGTAAGGTTACCAGTTTTACTACAGCTGCGAACGTAGTCGAAGTGACGAGGAAATGCGATACCTGATGAATGGAAGAGTCTACTGAGCACAGATTATGGTCTGATACAAAAAACGGAAGAGGCCTACGATAAGGTAGGACGCGTAATAGTAACAATAATTTAGTATAGCTCTGTTCGCAGCTCGTGGTCTTGCGGCAGCGTTCTCGCTTCCCGCGCACGGCGTCCCGGCTTCGATTCCCGGCGGGGTCAGGGATTTTCTCTGCCTCGAGATGACTGGGTGTTGTGTGTCTTTCACCATCATTTCATCATTATTGACTCGCAAGTCGCCGACGTGGCGTCAGCTAAAAATGACTTGCAATTTCGGCGGCCGAACACCCCGGCCAACAATGCCGAACGATCATTTCAGTATAGCTCAATGGCCTAATGAAGTGCTTCCACTTCGCAGACTTGCGTGTCCCTAATCCATCCCGGTTATCCAGCTGCAGGAAGTGGCCTACAATTTACCGTGGAACCCGAACCAAATGTTGTTTCTGACGAATCCTCACATCGTTGAGAGGTGGAGACAAAGTAGAAACAAAGACCGAAAAATTCGTGGTCCGACAGAGGACGGATCCTACGACCTCTCTCTTCCCAGACACTTGCTTTACCGCTAGACCACCAGGCCCGACGTACGAAGGGTGAAACTACAGCCAGTACTTAATGACTACAATTTACATATAAATTTGTTGAACTTCATTAAAGCACTGTACGACAGCAAAAGTTATAAACGAAGAGCTATTGCCGGCCGGGGTGGCCGAGCGGTTCTAGGCGCTACAGTCTGGAACCGCGCGACAGCTACGATCGCAGGTTCGAATCCCGCCTCGGGCATGGACGTGTGTGATGTCCTTAGGTTAGTTAGGTTTAAGTAGTTCTAAGTTCTAGGGGACTGATGACCTCAGAAGTTAAGTCCCATAGTACTCAGAGCCATTTGAACCATTTTTCAAATCGGCCGCTGTCCGTCAGTACACATAGGACTCGCGAGTCGCAACTGTTGACGCTAGCAGACCGAGCGCCGCCACTCGGCTGGTCTCACGAGACAAGCTAGCGCACTGCCGAGTTCTACAGCCGACTTTAATAGGAATGGTTCACTTGTTATAGCTTCAGAGATCTCATTTTCAGAGACGCTAGTTAGCATAGCCTACAGCTAAGTCAGTAGCTACGACCTAGCCAGGCGACACATACAATTTATGCATTGACAGTTGATCTATATGTGTGAAAGAATCAGAATTGCACAGAAGTATTCGCAGTTCATTCTATAACTGCACTTGTAAATATTATTGTACAAAGTCAAGATCGACATTCATCGCTGATGCTGAATTAAAGTTAAGTATTTAATTGTATTCCAGTCTACTAACTTTCTAATCACCTAAGATGTTCCACATACATCTTGTCAAGTACAGTTCATTGATCCTCACGTCAGCCTATGTGATCAACGCGTGCAATTAATGGCCACACCTAGTGAGCAGACTAAGAGTCAAATTGCGGGACTCAGCCGGGTCACCCTTTTTTCATGAGGCTCATAGTTCTGTTTCATACATAACTTATCGAATGACTAAATCCGTAAACAATACAAAAATAATGGCAATGGAAGAGAAACACATTTAAAGAGCGGAATTAGTGATAAAGAAATAACAGAACAGATAAATTCGTTTAAATATCATGGGACAGAAAAAGGATACAAAAATTCAGACGTGCTTCAAAATATGCGAAAATACATCGCTATAAGTGGTTTTATGAGGGGGTACCTTGGCAAAACTATGAGGAAATAGGTAACACCAAGACCTCATAACGTGGTGTGTTATGTGTAATAGTGAAGACTGTAGTCCCAGAAAAGAAGATGAGCAAGAACTGAAGCAGTTACGTGAGGTTTCGAGAGAACATATTGGATTAACAGTAGGCGACATAGCGCGAAGTGAAGATATAAGGCAGATGGTTGACGTAAAAACAGGTAAACAGGTACATCCCATCCCCACCCTCCTTCCACCACGTCTCTATTCTGTGGATATTCTGCAGATAATGGATAGAGCGATCCGACATCAGTTCAGTGCGATATACAATTTACTGTTATGTGTTAACGAGGACAGTAAAACACCAAAAATAAGCAGTATACCAGCACGTTTTTGTGGAACCCACAGTGTGTGAGTCCTATTCGTACCTAACCAATTTGTATTTGTTATGATATGTCATATGATGATATCTTTGTATGTGCGCCAGTAACTCAAATGTTTCACGCAGGCGCTTTTAAATTCAGAAGTACAAACACACATTGTGCAGCACATTTCCGTCTCTAGTCTTTCTTGAAATGATGACGAAAGAGAACCGTTTCCAAGAGTAACAGAAAGCAAACGAGTGAGCATTTCACTATATATAAGTATCAAAAATAAATATCACTGTTTAATTCGCCAGTAATTCTTGCAAGGAACAAATTGTTCGACCTTTGATGCGGGTGGTAATTCAGTCCCATTATTACACGTCGTAGCAGAAATACGAGATACAGGAAACAAATCCTGAAGAATATTCTTTGGTAACCGGAAACGATGACCTGTCAGAAGGGGCTAGCAAATAAATAGTAACGCAGTGAGCTCAACTTGTTGTGGAGAACTGTTTAACAGAGTAGCTCATCAAAGCGTAGCTTCGCGATAGCAACATATAGGCACATTCCGGTCAGACTGGCGTTCGGTGCTTTTCAGTTTCGAGCATCGACGGGGAGAAAGTCTGACAGCGGAATGCCGCAGAGGGTTTAAAAAAACGACCGGCTGATGTCATCGTGCCAGTTGAAATGGTACGTTAATACGTGGCGGCTCCGGACCGGCCGCCCGGCGCGTGCAGTGGTCCGCGACCTCTTACGTCACAGGTCAACGGTTCCCGCTGAGTGGCGTCAGCAGTCTGTGATCTAAGATATACAACTAAAATTATAGTCAGAGGGTCTCTGGTGAGAGCACCGTTTTGTCGATTGCCATGAGCTTAAAAATTACTGAACGTGTCTGCTCGTTCCAACCAGAAGATCCCCTACATTATCAAAATTATTTTTACATTTTGTGTAATCGTTCTGAAAATTTCGTCTTACTGCACAGAAAAACAACTAATATTTAGGTGTTGCTCACCTTTCTCGACGTATTAATAACATTAGTTCCGTCATCGCCAAAACCAGACCTGCTTAACATTTCAAATCTATCACTCCAATTTGTTTAACGTCATGAATTAGCAGGGCTTCACGGATATAATGAGTAAATGCATAAAGAAATATGAAATGAATTTTGAATTCGCTCCACTGACATTTAATGTAAAGTACACAAAATAATGGAAATACTGTAATATATCTAATAATTTGTGTAAATTTTTAAACTTGAAAATCCATAGAAAATACATGTTTTATGTGAGAAATCAAAACAAACCCCTTAATAATACGGCTTTAGTATGATGTAGGCGGTATCTCAGTTTTGACCAACACGATTTTCGGGTGTCTCGCAGAATTCTGAATTATTGTTTTAGGCACAGTGATGAAAGGACAACACGAACACTTAGTCCCGAGTGAGAAAAATCCCCGACGCCGCAGGGAATCGAACCGGAAATCCCCGAGCGAAGAAAGCCTGTGGCACCAGTGAATCGAACTGGGACTTCACTATCTAGAGGCAGCAGTGCTAACGACTAGACGATGAGTTGAGGACTACCACACAATGCTGGTAGTTCCAGACCATCCAACAGAGACTTACGGTTATTGATAAGGCGTCTGACAGATTCTATTAGCATACTCACATTTTACATTCTTATTTTATTATCAAACTGCTATTCTTCTCTCACCTACCTATTTCCTAATCTTATCTTTTGCCTCATGACACACACACACATACACACACACACACACACACACACACACACACACACACACACAAAGTGAAAAATGAACCGATGAGGAACTATAACTCCATACATAGGTGAAATGAGGGTAAGACGAATCTATCAGACATTTAGTAATAATGGTATATCTGAATGCGTGTGCATGCGCCCATAATGTGTGTGTGTGTGTGTTTTTGTTTCTATGTGAGTCTGCATTACTTGAAAAACCTTTCCTCGTTCTTTGGTGGTTGCTCTTTTATAGCTTTAGCTCCGCATTGATAAGTACGATACCTATGACCAATTGACTTCTTATGCTGGAGTTCGCCTTAGTATCAAGTTTTTCTGCAATTCTACATATATGTTCATTTCTGTCAGTTGACTGCACGACTATAGATGTAGAACCAGAGTTGCAAAACTACCGTAGGCTATTGCAGACTGTCGTAAGTATTTGGTCAGTTAAGGTAGTAACCGCGTTACCTGTGCGTCAGCTGTGTTGCCTATCTGTCGGGCTTTACCTCCTTTCGATCGCTTTTTTTTTGTGAATACGATCGGTGCCTTAGTGGATACCCCTAGAGACCGTAAGCGGTGAACCGTCTAGAATCTGAGTGAACACATACAAAAAGCTGATTAGCCTACAGAACACTTTTATTCTACATAGTCATCCTCCTGAAGGCAGTACTTATAACAAAATTTTTATTCGCAAATGGCTGATTTGTAACGTGAAACAGTCGGAGGCTGTCGTAAAAATAAAAAAAAAGGTTAAAAACGGTTCTACAGTGGCACAAATGTCGAAATCAATTGCAGAACGATGTTGGTTAAGGTGCAATATTCGAAAAAAACAATACCTAAATGACGCCGAAAATCGTCCACGCGACCTGCCACTGAAGATTCCTTGCAGAGAATAAAGGCGAAACGAGTGTGACACGAAAATTGCGTTTCATTCAGTTGTAGTCAAACGGTCCAAAAAGAAAAATTATCAATATACCGTAAAAAGTTACATATTTATCGTATAGCGCTAGGAGAGCCAATTTGCTCAAATGAAGGTAATATTAAAGACCCGCAGATCGAAAACATGTCAAACATTGCTTCAGTGCATCATCAAGCCTATACAGAAGGTATTTCTGTTCTTCATAAACAACTTTCGTACTTCCCAATGAGAAGAGGAAACTCTTGCCTTTGATCATGATGAAGAACGTACTGCTGGGTACAGAATATCATGAATTCTAACATAGATTTCTTTTATGTTTGTGCATGTCAACTGTACTTGCATCAAAAGTAATTGCTTTGGTTACATTAAAGTGTAGAATTTACGCTATTATTTTATTACTTATAAGATGGAATTTATATTTTGTAAGGATATAAAATACACAAGATGCTAACACTGAACGATGTGCGGTTCTAATTATGCGCGAAACAAAGAAGCAAAGAGAAGTCGTTGGCTCCCAGTTCCTCTCTCATACAATCATTTATGTTTTTTTCCCTACCAATGCTGCCAGTACTACCGGTAATCCCACCATTTAGTACGTAATTTATGTAGTGTACGAAAACTATAGCACGGTAGCTTTGGTAGAGCGCAGCTCTAGGCCTAATGCAATAGATGCAGAAAATAAGAAACTCTTCCCGTAACAGAACTGAAATGACGAGGAGCCGAACTGCAACTGGGACTGTCGGTACTTTTATTTATTTTCTTTTTATTTAGTGACACATTATAGACCTATTACCTGATGTTTTAAAAGAAGTGCAAGGCTATTCCCCAGTGGATACACTGGTTCCCGTCAGATCACCACAATTAAGCACTTTCAGGCGTGGCGGCCGGTTGGATGGGTGACCACCGGGATGCCATGCGCTGGTGTCATTTTCCGGGGTGCACTCAGCCTTCTAATTCCATTTGAGGAGCTACTCGACCAAAGAAAAGCGGCTCCGGTCAAAGAAAACCTTCATAGCGACCGGGAGACGGTGTGCTGACCACACGCTCCTCCTATCCGCATCCTCATCTGAGGATGATACGGCGGTTGGATGGTGCCGATGGCCCACTTGTGGTCTGAAGAGGGAGTCGTACGTCTTACAGTTTTCGTTTTTCTTCTTTATGTGCAGTTTTGTTTACTTTGTTTTTATCTACATTTTACAAAGAATAATAGTTTTTAAAATAAGAATAATTTAAGGCTGGAAAACAAATAAAATTTTGTTGTTTTTTTAAGAAGAACATAAAAAGATGATAGGATAGAAGAACAATTTATTAGAGCCACCACCGACTGTGACTGACTGTGAATACCTCGTAATGGTTTTTTTGAGCTGTTGACCGACAGTCACAACAATTATTTCAGTACCTGAAAAGTCTACGCAGATGGAGTAGGGGTTTACAGAAAACGAAGAGACTTATATCGTCACATGCCAGATGCGGACGCAGCGACCAAAGGCGACAGAAAGCGCGTCGGCCACTTCTCAAGAGACGAACACCTGCTGAAGGTACGTAGCGAGCAGTAAGAAGATCGGCGAGGCGTCGCCAGAGGCCGCTGACCTCGGGCGCCCGAGGATCGAGTTCGGCCGATTACAATCCCGCACGCACGCGCGTCATCGAGACTGGAGAGGTCCAGTGCGGCTCTGGAGAACTCCCGCTAGGCGGCCACCGCGCGCTGCGGCGAAAGCCGATCTTCCTTCGGCAGCCGCGTTCCAGTCGGGTCTCCATTACAGCCACATAAACACACATCTCAAATTGGCGGGCCGCGCCGCTACCATACCTGTTCTCTTTCCCGACCGCTTCTCTCCAGCCTCCGCAGTCCTTTCTTCTTTTGTTTCCTTTTACACACCATCCTCGTCTTTCCCCATGTCCTTCACCGTTTTTTTATTATTTTTTAATTTCTGACTACCTCGCTAGCCGAGACCGAAACCGCCAGGGGCTCTTTGTTGTTTGCTGCAGTCGGAACCTGAATTTGACATGTAACGGCTGAAAGAGAAGACCGTTCCTCTGGAGAGCGCCCAGCCGCTGTTCTGACCCTGCTCTATGTCTACCTCTCTCTCTCGCTCTCCTCTCTCGCCTCCTTCCTTTCCGTGACACCGCGTGTGAGGCTCGCATGTTCCGCCACACCCATGGTTGGCCTACAAACGTGAAGGCGGCCGATGCCCTACTGAAGATGAGCCCTGCGGAGTATAAATGTAGATGTAGAGGTCCACTGGACCTGACGGGATACCAATTCGATTCTACACAGAGAACGTGAAAGAACTTGCCCCCCTTCTTACAGCCGTGTACCGCAAGTCTCTAGAGGAACGGAAATTTCCAAATGATTAGAAAAGAGCACACGTAGTTCCAGATTTCAAGAAGGGTCGTCGAGCAGATGCGCAAAACTATAGGCCTATATCTCTGACATCGATCTGTTGTAGAATTTTAGAACACGTTTTTCGCTCGCGTATCATGTCATTTCTGGAAACCCAGAATCTACTCTGTAGGAATCAACATGGATTCCGGAAATAGCGATCGTGTGAGATCCAACCCACTTTATTTGTTCATGAGACCCAGAAAAAATTAGATACAGGCTCCCAGGTAGATGCCATTTTCCTTGACTTCCGGAAGGCGTTCGGTACAGTTCCGCACTGTCGCCTGATAAACGAGGTAAGAGCCTACAGAATATAAGACCAGCTGTGTTGCTGGATTGAAGAGTTTTTAGCAAACAGAACACAGCATATTGTTCTCAATGGAGAGATGTCTACAGACGTTAAAGTAACCTCTGGCGGGCCACAGGGGAGTGTTATGGTACCATTGCTTTTCACAATATATATAAATGACCCTAGTAGATAGTGTCGGAAGTTCATGCGGCATTTCGCGGATGATGCTGTAGTACACAAAGAAATTGCAGCATTAGAAAATTGCAGCGAAATGCAGGAAGATCTGCAGCTGATAGGCACTCGGTGCAGGGGGTAGCAACTGACCCTTAACATATACAAATGTAATGTATTGCGAATACATAGAAAGAAGGATCCTTTATTGTATGATTATATGATAGCGGAACAAACATTAGTAGCAGCTACTTCTGTAAAATACCTGGGAGTATGCGTACGGAACGATTTGAAGTGGAATGATTATATAAAATTAATTGTTGGTAACGCGGGTGCCAAGATGAGATTCACTGGGAGAGTCCTTAGAAAATGTAGTCCATCAACAAAGGAAGTGGCTTACAAAACACTCGTTCGACCTATACTTGAGTATTGCTCATCAGTGTGGGATCCGTACCAGGTCGGGTTGACAGAGGAGATAGAGAAGATCCAAAGAAGAGCGGCGCGTATCGTCCCGGGATTATCTGGTAAGCGTGATAGCGTTAAGGAGATGTTTAGCAAACTCAAGTGGCAGACTCTTAAAGAGAGGCGCTCTGCATCGCGGTGTAGCTCGCTGTCCAGGTTTCGAGAGGGTGCGTTTCTGGATGAGGTATCGAATATATTGCTTCCCCCTACTTATACCTCCCGAGGAGATCACGAATGTAAAATTAAAGAGATTCGAGCTCGCACGGAGGATTTCCGGCAGTCGTTCTTCCTGCGAACCATACGCGACTGGAACAGGAAAGGGAGGTAATGACAGTGGCGCGTAAAGTGCCCTCCGCCACACACCGTTGGGAGTATAAATGTAGATGTTGATGTAGATTTAGATGCTACGAACCAAAAGGTTCGGAGTCATTGTGTACTTTTACTTGGTTGTCAGTCTATCGATTACTTTGATGCTACCCTTCATCTTTTCCTACATAAGGGGCATTTGGCTACCTTTCTTGTCCATGTGAGTAATACTCACAACAACCTCTACGGTTTCTTCTGCTGCTATGAGTATTCTAGTCTTCGTCTGTTCCTCCCACCATGCCGAGCTACTGCTTCTGTCTAAAGCTAAAACATTCCCAGACGGGGTATCAAATGTTCCACTAAGATGTTCCTCCTTCTGCTGTGGGTGGGCCTCGTGATTTTCCCTTGGTTGGATGACTGGAACAGTTTGCACTAAGCCTCGTGATGCCAATTGAGAAGTAGCAGCTACAAGATCTACAAGCTACAAAGCCATCAACAGCAGGGAGATTTTGTGTGCGGATTCCACTCCCCACCATACCGCTTCCAAATGATGCGGTTACCTGAGGATTACACGGAGGGCGGTCGCTTCCGACTGGCTTATCTGAGGCCGAAAAGGCGAAACTTTTCTGGTAAGGGACTTCTATAGACTTCTTTCCTCGCTTATTATTTTAACTATTCTTTCTTTTCTTTCTTAATCTATTCACTTAATTTTAACATTATTTGTTAGCAGCATGTATTATATGCTTCGCGGAAGGTTCCTTTAACGTTGTGTTGTCCACATAGCTCTCCTTAGAGGGGACCAACCAAGCCATTGGCAGAAAAAGTAGCAGCACTAACACATGTCTCTAAAGGTCATACTTAATTTCAGGTAAGTGAACGAATTACGGGATGATTTTTACTCTGGAAAGGAAGCATGGTTTTGAAACCTCCTGGCAGATTAAAACTGGCCGGCCGCTGTGGCCGAGCGGTTCTAGGCGCTTTAGTCCGGAACCGCGCGACTGCTACGGTCGCAGGTTCGAATCCTGCCTCGGGCATGGATGTGTGTGATGCCCTTAGGTTAGTTAGGTTTAAGTAGTTCTAAGTTCTAGGGGACTGATGACCTCAGATGTTAAGACCCATAGTGCTCTGAGCCGTTTGATTAAATCAGTGGGCCGGACCGAGACTCGAACTCGGGACCTTTGCCTTTCGCGGACAAATGCAGGTGCACAGTAAAGCTGCGAGGACGGATTGTGAGTCGTGTTTAGGTAGCTTAATCTCGGTAGAGCACTTTCCCGCCAAAGACAAAGGTTACGAGTTCGAGTCTCGGTCCGGCACACAGTTTTAATCTGCCAGGAGGTTTCATATCAGCGCACACTCCGCTGCAGAGTGAAAATTTCATTCTGGAAGCATGTTTTTAGTTGTATCGGTACATATGTATTTTAAATATGTAGTAGTATTCTCAATTTTTTTTCGTCCAGCGAAGTACTGCATCGGTTCGCACAGTGGACTCGCATTTGGGAGGACGACGGTTCAAATCACCGTCCGGCCACCATAAGTTTTTCCGTAAATCGCTTAACGCAAATCTAGCGGAGGTTCCTTCGAAAGATCACGGCCGATTTCTCTTCCCATCCTTCCTCCTTCTCTAATTTTTGCAGGACGTCGACCACTAGTCTTCCTTCCATCCTTATTCAGTTTTGCCAAATGCGTGAGTAAAGACGGACAGAGTGTCGCTGTTGTTCGTGATCTGTCGTTCTTTCTTAGCTATAACCAACGCTCAGGTAAACTCAGTACGGTACACACATTACGAGAAATTCAGGGACAGTAAAACGTAAAGCTGCTGACTATAGGTATCAGACGAACGCCTTCAGCATTTGGCTACATTGTGAAAACAAAACATTGTAACATGATGACGAATTATGCATTTCTTACAGTGTATTTTTCACACATACATGAAGTCTGCAATATGATCTTCCAAAACAAGTGCGACGCATGTCGTAACGGATACTCGTTCAGAATCCTAAGAATCTTCCATTAGAAGCCAGTGCAGGCAAGTGTCTTCTGCTCCAATGCAAACAGCGTGGCTCCCTGGCAGTTTCGAGTGGTTAACCATGCCTGTTTTTATCTATATTGGCAAACGTATTTGGAAACGAGTATACCTTTCCTATAAGATGTCACTGGTTCTTCAGCGCTTTCCCTGTCGAGCACACAAAATGCCTCCCACACCGAGGTCATAATTATGTCAGTGTAGTGTGATACAATGTATAGGTCTTCCGCACCGTACCCAGGCTAGATCTGCGGGGTCATTAAAACTTGGATAATAGCGTTTGATGATTGTGAAGTGTGAGACTTGAATTCTTTGAGAACTCAGCAGGGATGAGGTCCTGTTACGCAACGAAGTCCTTTCTCTCAATGGAGTATGGAACAGCTTGCTCTGTATGTGTGTGTGTGTGTGTGTGTGTGTGTGTGTGTGTGTGTGCCAAAAGCGACATGGACGTATCTGATCAGCCTATGGCATTTGAAAACTGTGCTACTTTTCACACAGGAGTGCAGAGTCTCACCCCTGTAATTCAGTTAATTCGTGATAGGGACACTCATAACTCTCTTAATGTACGAAGTAATGGGGACATAAAAAGGAGACTAGCACAGGTAAAGAAGGCATCCCTGGCCAAAAGAAGTCTACTGCTATCAAACATAGGCCTTACTGTGAAGATGAAGTTTCTGAGAATGTACGCCTGCAGCACAGCTCGTATGGTGGTGAAGCGAGGTCTATGGGAACACACAAAAGAAGAGATTCGAGGCGTTTGGGATTTAGTGCTATAGGAGAGTGGAAACTAGGAGACTGATATGAAACGAGGAGGCTGAAGGTAAAATCTTCCTGGCTGTTAGGCCGTGTCACGTTTCTTCTACACCATCGACGTTTCGACCCCTCTGCTGGGATCATCCTTAGGCTCTTGTGGTGTTCGCCGTTCAGCTAACCGTGAACATAACATTGTCCTGAAGAAGACACTGGAAGAGGGCTCGAAACGTCGGTCGGGCAGAAGAAACAAGACGCGTCTTAACAACCTAGAAGATTTAATCATCGGTGACAATGACCACAATAGCCTGGAGTCTTACATAGATGAGATTCTTCACAGAATCGACTAGAGAATAAATGCATTGAAAAGACTGAGAATAGGGAGGGACAGGTTGAAAGGACGTGTGTTAACACATCAGGGAATAATTTTTACGAGGCTTTATGAATCTGTGGAGGGTAAATCTTGTAGGGAAATAAAAAACCCTCTGTCCTGCCTTAATACATCACTGATGCGTTTTTCAGCTAAACCTGGCCACACCATTTCATCAGCTGGCCACTCCACACTTTAATTGTGCCACTTAACCGATCTATTACGCGTTCGCTCTCGACAATCATATCGCTCTTGCCTGTGGTAGGCCGCTGGTCGCAACTTCCGCTGTCGACTTTTTCACGTTTCAGTGACAACTCGCTGACCCAGTAGCAGTAACTTATCAACATACATTGCCTCAAAAAATGGTTCAAATGGCTCTAAGCACTATGGGACTTAACATATACGGTCATCAGTCCCCTAGACTTAGAAACTACTTAAACCTAACTAACCTAAGGACATCACACACATCCATGCCCGAGGCAGGATTCGAACATGGGACCGTAACAGCAGCGCGGTTCCGGACTGGAGCGCCTAGAACCGCTCGACCACAACGGCCGGCTACATCGCCTCATCTCACGCGGTGCTTTACTGCAGAGAAGTAGAAGCCGAAAGTAAACAAAAGAAAAGATGAAGAGGTGTACTGTGGATTCCTTCCCGCAACACGTAATCGTTCTGGCATTGCGGGCACCTAGTTCAGTACGGCGCGCGAGTAATCCGCGATCCCTCGTCTAGGGCGGTAGGCAGAGATCACACACAAACACACACGCACGCAGGCGGGAGCGCGTGGTCTGCTTTCTCCAGCCGGGCGAGCGGGCGGATCGGCGCAGCGTCCGTCCGCATCCGGCGTCGGATGGCAGGGCAGGGCGTCGGCCGGGTGATAGTAGGGCATCAGAACAGGAACGCGAGGCTGGGCAGAGGCGCGCCGCAGGTGCCGGCGCGCTGACCGCCGCCCACCCCTCGCAGGCTTTCTCCCCGGTAGCTGCCCGCCGCCGCCGCTGTTAGCTACCGCTCCACTTCGGCCGCGGTGTCGGGCCTCGGGCGCCCGCGGCTGCTGTGCGCGAGCGCGGGCGTGGCGCGCCGCGGGTCGGCGATTGTAGCGCCGCGCCAGCCGCCGGCGGGAAAAGCCCGTAACTCAGCCAGGGGTCTCCGGGGTCCGCGCGGAAACCACTGCGCGCCCGAGCCAGCGGGCAGGCCAGGGACCGCCTTTTGCCGACGTAAGCGCTGGAGCGATTATTTATCGAGATTCAATTCATTCGTATCAGCAATTGATCTTACGCACATTCCTCGTCGCGTTGCAACAGCAGTTGGTACTATATGCCACATCTACGTCTACATAATCAGGGTGGTCCATTGATAGTGACCGGGCCGAATATCTCACGGAATAAGAAACAAACGAAAAAACTACAAAGAACGAAACTCGTCTAGCTTGAAGGGGGAAACCAGATGGGGCTATGGTTGGCCCGCTAGATGGCACTGCGATAGGTCAAACGGATATCAACTGCGTTTTTATAAATAGGAACGCCCATTTTTTATTACATATTCGTGTAGTACGTAAAGAAATATGAATGTTTTAGTTGGACCACTTTTTTCGCTTTGTGATAGATGGCGCTGTAATAGTCACAAACATATGGCTCACAATTTTAGACCAACCAGTTATGAATCCTAACCAGTGTCCCTTTGTTGTCTTAAAGAATATGTTTAACGTCACGTTCATATCTGAATATTTCTGGGACTTTAAATCACTTACAAACTAGGATTTATTTATTTTCTGAGAAAAGTTGCGTACAGTTTTAAACTTGTTTGATAACTCGCGAAATATGTCCAGTTTTATTTAATTCCCTCACGAGACAAAAAAAATTAGGCACCCCAGTGCTCACGCACAGATGAATCATTAAGCGTTTACAGATGGCGCAGCGATCAAGTCAGCCGGTCGCGCACTCCCTCTACGTGAGTACAAGGTAGTAGCGATCAGTGAGACATTTGTGTTTCAAGCGAGAAATATATCCAGTTTTATTTAATTCCCTCATGTAAGCTCACGAGACAAAAAAATTTGGCACCCCAGTGCGCATGCATAGATGAATCATTAAGTCACGTGCTCAGCCACTCGCGTACTCCCTCTACGTGAGTACAAGGTAGTAGCGATCAGTGAGACATTTGTGTTTCAAGCGAGCGTTGTACGGAAAACATGGGTAAATGTAAGGACGTGACAGAGTGGCAAAAAGAGTCAATCGTGTTTGGCCGTGCCCGTGGCCGTACGGCGTGTGAAGTTGCCGGATTGTTGGCGTTTCGCAGCGGACTGTTTACCATGTCTGCTAGCAGCGGTGTAACACACATGGCCACGAAACACGGCGTCGGAATTGTGGTCGCAAAGACATACTTTATGAGAGAAACCAGAGATGCGTTTCAATACTTGAGAATCGAAACCACTTCTTAATACGACAGGAATTGGTGCAGGCAATTAATGAATATCCACCGCAATCGTTTAGAGAGAGAACATTGCGACAGGAACAGCATGCAATGAAAGTTATGAGTCGGTCATCTCGCAAGACGCTAATGCTCACAGACACAAATAACGCAGCTCGTCTTTAGTGGGTTGGAAATCATCGAACACGGACAGTTGTCTACTGGCGGAAAGTGATGTGGTCTGGCGAATCACGCTTTTGCCTATATTCAAATGACGCACATCGTAGAGTGAACCAAAGGCCAAATCAAGCATTCCGTCCTGAATGAGGTGTGGTGCAAGCCGGAGGTGAGTCTGTGATGTTTTGGGGGTGTTTTTCTTATCACGGTCCGCCCAGATAGCTGAGTGGTCAATGCGGCGGTATGTCACGCCAAGGGGCCCGGTTCGATTCCCGGCTAGGTCGGAGGTTTTCCCCGCTCAGGGATTGGGTGTTGTATTGTCCTCATTATCATTTCATCATCATCAGTGGAAGGCAACGGGAAACCGTCACTGGAATCGCTTCCTTAGACGCTCATGCGACGGACCTCTCTGACGAGGCTAACCCCCACGACAAGACCTGCCTTAAGGCAGAACACACAGTAGTTCTTATCACGGGTTGGGTCCGCTCACTGAGGTGACCACTGACATAAAACGACATGTTTATTTAAACATTCTGAATGATCAGTAGTTGCAGTTCAGTCAACTTCTGCATGATGAGTGTGCTATTGATACCAGTGCTTTACAAGAAGACAATAGCATAGTTCATCGGGCTGGAAAACCATGTGACTAATTTTTGAACACTTTCCCACCCTATCACATCTCGATTCGGCCTGCAAAACCACCTCGCTTGAATCCCACAGAAAATCTGTGGGACTTGTTGGAACAGCGGATGAAACGTCGACATCAGCATCCCCGCAATTTGGTGGAACTGAGCGATAAAATCCCCAGCGAGTGGCTAAATCCGGACGTGACGTACCTTCACAGACAAGTTGGACTCGCTTCCCAGCCGAATCCAGGCGGTTATCAAGCCAAGAGCCGGAATTATACGGTATTAAACGATGTTTGTAATGATTTCTCTAGGGATGACTAATTTCTAGTAATTAGGCTACTGACCATTAAAATTGCTACACCACGAAGATGACGTGCTACAGACGCGAAATTTAACCGATAGGAAGAAGTTGCTGTGATATGCAAATGATTAGCTTTTCGGAGCATTCGCACAAGGTTGGCGCCGGTGGCGACACCTACAACGTGCTGACATGAGGAAAGTTTCCAACAGATTTCTCATACACAAACAGCAGTTGACCGGCGTTGCCTGGTGAAACGTTGTTGTGATGCCTCGTGTGAGGAGGAGAAATGCGTACCATCACGTTTCCGACTTTGATAAAGGTCGGATTGTAGCCTATCGCGATTGCGGTTTATCGTATCGCGACATTGCTGCTCGCGTTGGTCGAGATCCAATGACTGTTAGCAGAATGTGGAATTGGTGGCTTCCGGAGGGTAATACGGAACGCCATGCTAGATCCCAACGGCCTCGTATCACTAGCAGTCGAGATGACAGGCATCTTATCTGCAAGGCTGTAACGGATCGTGCAGCCACGTCTCGATCCCTGAGTCAACAGATGGGGACGTTTGCAAGACAACAACCATCTGCACGAATAGTTCGACGACGTTTGCAGCAGCATGGACTATCAGCTCGGAGACCATGGCTGCGGTTACCCTTGACGGTGCATCACAGACAGGAGCGCCTGAGATGGTGTACTCAACGACGAACGTGGGTGCACGAATGGCAGAACGTCCTTTTTTCGGATGAATCCAGGTTCTGTTTACAGCATCATGATGGTCGCATCCGTGTTTGCCGACATCGCGGTGAACGCACATTGGGAGCGCGGATTCGTCATCGCCATACTGGCGTATCACCCGGCGCCATGGTATGGGGTGCCATTGGTTACACGTCTCGGTCACCTCTTGTTCGCATTGCCGGCACTTTGAACAGTGGACGTTACATTTCAGATGTGTTACGACACGTGGCTCTACCCTTCATTCGATGCCTGTGAAACCCTACATTTCAGCAGGATAATGCACGACCGCATGTTGCAGGTCCTGTACGGGCCTTTCTGGATACAGAAGATGTTCGAGTGCTGCCCTGTTCAGCACATTCTCCAGATCTATCACCAATCGAAAATGTCTGGTCAATGGTGGCCGAGCAACTGGTTCGTCACAATACGCCAGTCACTACTCTTGATAAACTGTGGTATCACGTTGAAGCTGCATGGGCAGCTGTACCTGTACACGCCATCCAAGCTCTGTGTGACGCAATGCCCAGGCGTATCAAGGCCGTTATTACGGCCAGAGGTGGCTGTTCTGGGTACTGGTTTCTCAGGATCTATGCACCCAAACTACGTGAAGATGTAATCACATGTCAGTTCTAGTATAATATATTTGTCCAATGAATACCCGTTTATCATCTGCATTTCTTCTTGGTTTAGCAATGTTAATGGCTAGTAGTGTATTACTTCGTAGCCAATTCGTTTTCCGAAACGTAGATGACCCCAGGAATTAACAGATGCGTTTATTTATTGAAAGCTGCTTACAAAGAAATGGTAAGAAGTTTTTGTCTTTGTTTACAACTGTGGAGAAAAAGTTTATGTGTGTTGAAAGACGAGGAGGTGACGCTTTGTATTACTGAAAGTAATTGCGTCGTTTCAAAAATGTTTCTGTTAAGTCTATCTGATAATGTAAAATTCGCAAGGCGGGCGCTGCTAACGCAAGGATTGCCGATGTAAACGGGAGACTGGAAAGAAAAAGACGAAGACAATACCTGCCTGACCTTTCACAACTCCGTACCAGAGTTCCTGCACCGTGCCTGTGGCGTTGTTAACCAGCGCGGCCTCTGGTGCCCACCTGGACTACTTGTCCGCGGTGTAGATAGCCGGATAAGCCTTGCGACACACGCCACGGAAATCATACGCTGTCCATTCTGCGCCGCAACGAAATAGCAAGTTGCGCGGGCAGCGCCATTTTTTTTTCCTGCGGAATTTTCCAGCAACCTAGGAGGGGGACCTTTATTACACATTGTGCAACAAAACGCTCGATGATATCGCGTATGATGTATGGATCAGGCGATGAGTGGGACAGCTTCCTGGGCTATTTACATCCGAACAAAACCAGTCAATTACGCGGCCGTCTGCGACCGGCAGGGGTACGCCCCTCGGAGCGCTGAACGCTGGACGCCGGGCCCACACGTGTGGGGACCACGACGATACATATCTGCCACGGCTCGGCGTCCGCGTGTTGTTATTACCGCCGCGTGGCCGCCACTCACAGAAAGTGCCCCCGCTACCTGCGTAATAGTCCGGGCCGAAACGGATGGGGCTGACCCTGGTAGCGTTTAAACAAACACCGGATCGACGGTTACGCGTACATTACTTGCGGTGCTGGGTGCTCCTCACTTTCATGAATCATTCATGTATGGTGCCTAAGAGCAGCTGCCCACGCAGTAGATATATTGGCGTACTCGCTACTTGCCTACTCAAAAGTTCTTCCAACCTTGTAGTTACTTTTTAGTGTCCATGTCCCAACGCGTGTGATGCTGACAACTGGAAATTCGAGCACTGTTAGAGATTACATATTCAGAAACTAGAGAGTGAAAGTGGAAGTGGAATCGAGGTGGCTATGATGCTGCTCTTTTTGCAAGCTCACTTGTTCCATATATTTACTATCAAAAACACTCTAGATCACAATTTATTGATTACGGTGACCGGTTTCGACCACTACTGTGGTCATCTTCAGACCAATCTGTAAGAACCTCCTTCTGCTGGAGAATCACTCCAGAAGTGGTCGAAACCAGTCACCGTAATAAATTGTGATCAAGACTGTTTTTGATAGTAAATGTTTATAACACAATGTTCATTCCCATAATGTATTCAAAAGTAATTCACTTGTTCCAGTCTCTTGAGATTTCAATATTTCATACTGTGTGTTAGTGTTGTGAGCGCCTCGTCAAAATGAAAAGGATGAAGGGGCAGGTTAGTGGAACGTCTGATACAGGATCGAGGAGTGGTTACCTTGGCTCAGGAAAAAGCAGTAGAGGGGACCAAACGGCAGGAAGAGACAAAGACTAGAATCTGCGAAACAGATTATTGGAGATGTTGTTAGTAGTACTGAAAAGGTCATCAAAAGAAAGGAAATAAAGAAGGAGAGCATCACATCAGTGTGTGTATGTGAAGGGAGGGAGTGGCGGGGGAGGTTAAAAAAATGGATCTGAGCACTATCGGACTTAACTGCTGAGGTCATCAGTCCCCTACAACTTAGAACTACTTCAACCTAACCAACCTAAGGACACCACACACATCCATGCCCGAGGCAGGATTCGAACCTGCGACCGTAGCGGTCACGCGATTTCAGACTGTAACGCCTAGAACCGCTCGGCAACATCGGCCGGCGGCGGGGGAAGGGCAAGGCGGACAGGTGGTTGAGGAACAGAGAAAGAAAGAGCAGAAGAATATTATACATAAAAATTAAGACTAACCTAATCTTTCTCACTATTGTGTTGACATAAAGGAAAGTAATTGAAACAAAATGAAGTAGTGATAAAACAAGTGTGCGGTAGCGTTCTCGCTTCCCGTGCCCGGGTTCCCGGGTTCGATTCACGGAGGGGTCAGGGATTTTCTCTGCCTCGTGATGACTGGGTGTTGTGCGATGTCCTTAGGTTAGTTAGGTTTAAGTAGTTCTAAGTTCTAGGGGACTGATGACCATAGATGTTAAGTACCATAGTGCTCAGAGCCATTTTTTGATAAAACAAGCAGGTCGTAGTTGAATGATCGTAAGATGGTATTAAAAAAAAAAAAGAATGAGGTACATGTAACATCTAAAGTAAATGGAGATGACATTCATCGCACTTGAGCAGACCAGTATGAATATGAGATTCCTTCAGAACATTATCGACAAATCTTCCCAGTGCGGAAAAGGAAGGCAACCGCACTCTGAGGACGTCTAGGGGTCAGCGTAAAAAGACGACTTCATGCTGGTCGAGTGTAGCAACTCCCACAGCAAGCAGAGCGTATTAGCCTACGTAACTGAAAAGCTCCAGATAGACAGCAAGGAAAGTTACCCGCAAGGCCTCCTGTAAACAGCGGAGAAACCGAATGAGGTTATTTTTTTTTATTATTATTCAGTTCCCACTATTTCTGTTCCTTCTGTCTACTATATCCAAGGCAGACTGTAACACCAGTTGAAATTAAACGATTGTACACCGTATAAAAAATATTTTTCTTGTGCCTCTTGGTAGGTAGCCAAACAGCGAAGTAAGTAAAGTGGTGCAGTGGTAGACACACTGAGATCGCCTTTGGGAAGAGAGGAATAAATCCGCTTCTGGGTAGTCAGGTGCAGCTTTCAGATGGTCTCCCTAAATCGCATAAGGTAAGATATGGGCTCGTTCCTTCCAAAAGGATATGCTTCTTTTGTTCGTCCTATTTCTTTCCCGTAAAAAGCTTGTGTTTTAACACTAAAGCTAACCCCTAATCTCCCGTCCTTGTTTTATATTATTAAAGGTACTAAACAGCAGGCGTTATTTAAGTAAACAAGAAAACAGAAGTTTCAGTGGAATAAAGATTTGTATGAAGAGTACTGCTCGAAACACTTTGGTCACTAAACTGGTCTCAAATATGAGAAAAGTAAAGCATTGTAGCCACTGGAAAAAGTGTCTGATTCAGTATTCTCGAAGCCCAAGAAGGATTCTGTCCTCAACTACTCTGCTGTTACCATCATTAACATGATATAAACACTATTTCCATTGCTGTATGTTTCGGTAAATCTCACGTCGACTTAACTCAGGGCAGAGATATTGCTCTATGTCTCACACACTGATCTCAAATTCTGGAGGGGCGAGGTTGAAGTCCACGTCTGACTATCCAGACTGATGTTGGCTTTAGTTTCATGAATTCATGGGAATGCCAGAAAGGATCATCTGAAAAGTATCACAACCGATTCCTCCCTTTTGCAACTTCTCGCTTAGTTTTTGTTTTCTCTATACGTACTTAGCGTATACGAGATTTTATACAGTAACTTTCTTTTTCCTTCGTGTACGTTTGTGCGGACAATAACAAGTTTAAACGTAAAGAACATTCTTTGTTATCTGACTCAAATTTATTCTTCAACTGAGGGAACAGCCATGGATACAACCAGTTTGGATTCACAGAGAACACATGTTTTCTTGTGTTTCCTACAGCATGTGAGTGGGCATTTTAACGTAAGACCCTAGTAAAAACGTTAGACCTACCAGAATAAGTATGTGTTTAGTTCTCGTAGGTATTCAAAATCGTTACATCAATGTTCTTGGGATCAAAATGTGAATATTTGTGCAAGGATTTTCTTAACACTGTTACATGCACTGAGGAATGTCGTAACAACAACAAAAGGATCTATATATGCTTCGCCACTTTGGTTCCAATAGTTGGCGTTCTACCACGCTGATAGCGATGCATGCTACTGAATTGCAAATGTATATATAGGCGAAAATAATTTAAACCGATAAACTCTGAAAAACTGAACGGGACACTAAGACAAACATTTTGTTTCTAATATCATAATTTCCTTGAACGATTTTTAATCCGGCCGAGGGCGTAATCACTCTTAGCTGCCGCGGGGGATTAGCCGAGCGGTCTTAGGTGCTGTAGTCACGGACTGTGCGGCTGGTCCCGGCGGAGGTTCGAGTCCTCCCTCGGGCATGGGTGTGTTTGTCCTTAGGATAATTTAGGTTAAGTAGTGTGTAAGCTTAGGGACTGATGAGATTAGCAGATAAGTCCCATAAGATTTCACACACATTTGAACATTTTTTGAACTTTCTTTTCCTCTTTGTAAGTTTCTGTAGAACGTGCTTTGTTATCTGACTGCAATTAATTCTTCAACTGAGGGAACAGCTATGGATACAACCTATTTGGATTAATCGAGAATACATGTTTTCTCGTGTTTCCTATAGCATTTGAGTGGGCATTTTAACATAAGACCCTAGTAAAAATGTTGGACTTACCAGAATACGTATGTGTTTAGTTCTCGTAGGTATTCAAAATCGCTACATCAATGTCCCTGTAGAGTGGGTGCTGCATCCTAGATATCCATTATTTTCTTGGGATCAAAATGGGCACATTTGTGCAAGGATTTTCTTGAAACTGCTACACTCACTGAGGAATGTCGTAACTACAACAAGAAAATGATCTATATATGCTTTGCCACTTTGGTTCCAATAGTTGGCGGTCTACCACGCTGACAGCGATGCATGCTACTGACTTACAGTAAGGGAAGATGTGGCTTATGTACAAACCAGCATTATATATACGAGGGCAGTTCAATAAGTAATGCAACACATTTTTTTTCTGAAGCAGGGGTTGTTTTATTCAGCATTGAAATACACCAGGTTATTCCCCAATCTTTTAGCTACACAACACTATTTTTCAACGTAATCTCCATTCAATGCTACGGCCTTACGCCACCTTGAAATGAGGGCCTGTCTGCCTGCACGGTACCATTCCACTGGTCGATGTCGGAGCCAACGTCGTACTGCATCAATAACTTCTTCATCATCCGCGTAGTGCCTCCCACGGATTGCGTCCTTCATTGGGCCAAACATATGGAAATCCGAAGGTGCGACATCGGGGCTGTAGGGTGCATGAGGAAGAACAGTCCACTGAAGCTTTGTGAGCTCCTCTCGGGTGCGAAGACTTGTGTGAGGTCTTGCGTTGTCATGAAGAAGGAGAAGTTCGTTCAGATTTTTGTGCCTACGAACACGCTGAAGTCGTTTCTTCAGTTTCTGAAGAGTAGCACAATACACTTCAGAGTTGATCGTTTGACCATGGGGAAGGACATCGAACAGAATAACCCCTTCAGCGTCCCAGAAGACTGTAACCATGACTTTACCGGCTGAGGGTATGGCTTTAAACTTTTTCTTGGTAGGGGAGTGGGTGTGGCGCCACTCCATTGATTGCCGTTTTGTTTCAGGTTCGAAGTGATGAACCCATGTTTCATCGCCTGTAGCAATCTTTGACAAGAAATTGTCACCCTCAGCCACATGACGAGCAAGCAATTCCGCACAGATGGTTCTCCTTTGCTCTTTATGGTGTTCAGTTAGACAACGAGGGACCCAGCGGGAACAAACCTTTGAATATCCCAACTGGTGAACAATTGTGACAGCACTACCAACAGAGATGTCTAGTTGAGCACTGAGTTGTTTGATGGTGATCCGTCGATCATCTCGAACGAGTGTGTTCGCACGCTCCGCCATTGCAGGAGTCACAGCTGTGCACGGCCGGCCCGCACGCGGGAGATCTGACAGTCTTGCTTGACCTTGCAGCAATGATGACACACGCTTTGCCCAACGACTCACCGTGCTTTTGTCCACTGCCAGATCACCGTAGACATTCTGCAAGCGCCTATGAATATCTGAGATGCCCTGGTTTTTCGCCAAAAGAAACTCGATCACTGCCCGTTGTTTGCAACGCACATCCGTTACAGACGCCATTTTAACAGCTCCGTACAGCGCTGCCACCTGTCGGAAGTCAATGAAACTATACGAGACGAAGCGGGAATGTTTGAAAATATTCCACAAGAAATTTTCGGTTTTTTCAACCAAAATTGGCCGAGAAAAAAAATGTGTTGCATTACTTATTGAACTGCCCTCGTATATATAAGCGAAAATAATTTAAACAGATAAACTTTGAAAAGCTGCACAGGACACTAAGACAAACATTTTGTTTCTAATATCATAATTATCTTGAACGATTTTTAATCCGGCAGAGGGCGTAATCACTCTTAGCACTCGTACAAGTGCGCATAACATGGGAACGAATCAGACAAATGCAAGAAACGTTATTCACGAGCAAATGTTAATCCATTTGACTTACAGCATATGCACAACCTGGAACTATGTTATTATCCTCTCAGAGCCCAGTTTTGGTTCAAATGGTTCAAATGGCTCTTAGCACTACGGGACTTAATATCTGTGGTCATCAGTTCCCTAGAACTTGGAACTACTTAAACCTAAGTAACCTAAGGACATCGCACACATCCATGCCCGAGGCAGGATTCGAACCTGCGACCGTAGCGGTCACGCGGTTCCAGACTGTAGCGCCTAGAACCGCACGGCCACACCGGCCGGCTGCCCAGTTTTCGCAGTGGAGCCTGGAGTAGTGTGAAATGCGTCCTACACTTCCGTCCTCTGTGCCGTTTACAAACGAAGCAAAGTTTGGGCGTGATGGGGTCTTCAATATCCACAATTTGCATGTGTTGGGTGAGGTCTATCCACATACCACTTTTATCGCGCTCGTCAAGTGTGGTTGTGCGTGAATTTGTGGGTCCTTGGTTTGATTCCCTGTATGTTTCACGTGTTGTTTAGGATTGGAATATCTAAAACGGTGCTCACTCATCCCCGTGTAGTGAAATAGAATTTGCGAGAAAAAGAACAGTGAGATCAATACGCAAGTTATTTTTACACCTGCTGGTACAGTAGACAACTACGGTAGGTTAGGCCTCGCGGCTTCTGCCTGTAACAGGGATTTTCATTCCGTGGGTACAGCAGACTTTTCCGCGCCTTGCAGCGGGTTATTTGTCGGGAGGTGATGCTGTGCCGTGCTGCGTACACTCGTGACTGGGGGCAGTTGGCGGCTACGGCACCTGCAGGCGCAGCTAATGAGGCTGACCGCTCACGCTGGACCGCATGCACGCAGGCTCCGTGTCTGGGTGTGTGTGGTGCGCCTACCGCAGCAGCGCTGAGGACTGATGCCGGAGCACGGCTTCCGCCCGCTGTGACGCCGAATTCGGCCAGTGGGGCCGCGCTGACCGGTTTCCTTCTCCGCTCCGGTTCGCTCCCGTCCCAGCATCCGCGGAAGCGGCCCTGCCCTCGGTATCGCCTTTCCTCTGGCTTCTCTCGTACATTCGCCAGCGCAGTATTCCATCCAGCTCCTAATGGCCATCATCGATGATAGCCGTCTCCGAATCGTGAGGGTAGCTGCTTCGAACTATGTGTGAGATTGAGTCCTTCTGTTAGCCGAGCGGTCTTTGCAGTCACTGACTGTGCGGCTGCTCCCGGCGGAGGTTCGAGTCCTCCCTCGGGCATGGGTGTGTGTGTTTGTCCTTAGGATAATTTTGGTTGTGTGTAAACTTAGGGACTGATGACCTTAGCAGTTAAGTCCCATAAGATTTCACACACATTTGAACATTTTTTTGAGTCCTTCTGGGTGCCCACCACAGCCTCGATAAATTTAAAGAACAACATCGTTCTCACAAGGCAATTAGTTTAAATGTGTACTTTATTACGTTGCTAATTTAGTTGACTCGCTGAAAGAACAACCCTGACAGGTGGTTGCGTTAATGTCAGCTTTCAACTGCGAAGTGCAAAGGCTGCAGTCGAACAAGACAGTCGCTTATGGAGCTAGGAGCTGTGAACACAATGAGAATACAAAATCCTGTTATGTGGTTGACTGACGTGGACGCACGAAACACCCGCGCCAAATGGAAATGAGCGTTTGGCGTCATTGGCCGGGAGCCCCCTCACGGGGCAAGTCCGGCCGCCTTGGTGCAGGTCTTATTACATTTGACGCCACATTGGGCGACATTCGCACAGGATGGGGATGAAATGATGATGAAGACAACACAACACCCAGTCCCTGATCGGAGAAAATCTCCAACATAGCCGGGAATCGAACCGGGTCCCTTAGGACGGCAGTCCGTCATGCTGACCATTCAGCTGTCGAGGCGGACACCCTCGCCAAGCCCACTGCACCCGTCAGGGATAGTCTTTCGCCATGTCAACTATAGTTATAGTTCGTGTGGCGTACAGTTAAAAGAGCACTTGCCGTTGTCGATTAGTGCGTTTGCCATAGCCAATTACGCAACGCCACTTTATTTGGTGCTCTATGGCTACGTGCCAGTGTTGCCGCAGATCTGTAGAACTTTTGGATGACCTTTAGTGTTTCGCAGCTTTTATCGTGAAATTACGGAAGCTACTCGTACTAACCAATGGTTAGGAGGGTATCCCTCCTAAGAGTTTTCTACTCTTTCTTTTTGTAGGGATTTTTAAAATTTTTGATGTATTCCAGACCTATTGATAGCATCGATGAACTCAGGGATGAACTCCAAAATGCATTTTTAACACGTCTGGGACTTTAAACGCGTACAGGCATCGACGAGGAGACATTCTGATGCCTGCCTTAACGCGAAGGTGGTCATGCGGAACACCTGTAGTAATGTGTTTGTCCTGTAGCGCGTATTCGCAGCTTCGATCCTGTGGAACGGATCTTCCTTGGCTCTCTCGTAATTTGCCATACAAAGGGAACGATTGGTTTCCTGTGTTTATTAGGGTTATTGACTTTCAGTCACCCATTTTGGTTTGTATATATAATAGACAAGCACCCTGTGTGTACAGGGTGATTCAAAACGACATTTTCAAACTGACACATCACGCATAGAACAAGAATCAGTAATCACATAAAAACCGGGGATCGCAAACGCCAAGAGAGGACGCTACAGTCGCGAGAGGGCTGTCATTGCTCACTAAAATTAATGCCGTGTGGCTAGGGTCTTTCGTCAGGTAGACCGTTCGCCTGGTGCAAATCTTTCGAGTTGACGCCACATAGGCGACTGCGTGTCGATGGGGAAGAAATGACTGTGATAAGGACAATACAACATCCGGTCCCTAAGCGGAGACAATCTCCGACCCAGTCGGGAATCGAACCTGGGCAGTTAGGTACGACATTCCGCCGCGCTGACCACTCAGCTACCAGAGGAGGACATTGCTCACTAAATGATTGTTAAATTAGGCCGTACATTCTCCCGCACCGACTTGATGGACTCACCTATCTTGCGTTCCTCCGAGAGGTTCTGCCAGAGGTGCTAAATGATGTTGCCATGGCTATTTGTTGCCATATTCTGTTTCACCACGACGGAGCTCCCACGCATTTCAGCAGCAAAACAAGAGATCATATGCAGATAGCTTTTCCCGACCACTAGGTTGGTGGCGGTGGACCAGACACATGGCCACCACGATCACCTGATCTGTCACCAATGGATTGTTTCCTGTGAGAGTATATGAAGGGCCTTGTGTATGAGACACCAGTTACATTGTCGGATGACCTAGTGGTCAGGATTGCTACGGCAGCAGGATGTCTTCGAGATACAGCAGGTATATACATTCAATGTAAAGTCGATGGTAGGTATATCTGGACAAAACTTTGAGCATCATCTGAAGTGGGCGTCCATTTGTAGAACGTGAGTAAACAACTGCAATGCCATTTAATAGCACAGCACCTGCACAGCAGTACGGCAGCACACCGCTACAGGAGCCAAGCAAAATGACGTTGCACACTGATAATTACTTGTATCGAGTGGCAATTCGTTTTCGCCAACAGCAGAAATGTTTCATCCTTGTGAAGCTAGTCCAGACGGCTAAAGGAGTCATTTAGATTTCCTGACTGGACGCAATATTTCCGCTGCTGTAGGGAAACAAATTGCAGCACAATACTCCATTTTGTCAATGGCCTGAGCCATCTTGTTTTCGTTTTCGTTGTGGTGCGCTGTGGTACTACGGAATGGGTGTTTCATTGGTACCTGCAATCAAACACATAAAACAAGCGTACTTTACATTTTTCGTTGTTCATACTAGCTAGTTTTGAGCGTGAGCTTATTCAAAATGGTTCAAATGGCTCGGAGCACTATGGGACTTAACATCTGAGGTCATCAGTCCCCTAGAACTTGGAACTACTTAAACCAGACTAACCTAAGGACATCACACACATCCATGCCAGAGGCAGGATTCGAACATGCGACCGTGGCGGTCGCGCGGTTCCATACTGAAGCGCCTAGAAACCGCTCTGCCACAACGGCCGGCGTGAGCTCATTGCTAAATGCACAATATATGTGGACACATAATCTTCGGAGGTAGAATGTAACACAAATCACATGACTTGAAAAGTTACGTATCTCTTACCTCTTACTTGCCAACGGATACTATCCCCGAATAGTGCATTCATTACCTATCCCGAGGATGTGTCCATGGACGACCATGTCACGCGTAACTTCGGAAGGCACGTCATCGCACACAACTTACGATGAACGCCTCGAGTCAGCTGCTGTACAGCTTTTGTTATTTTTGACCCATGCAGGATGTACAGCCTTATCTGCCATTTTGAGCAATTGCCGTTTGCAGATATCGGGCTCCAAATCTGCATCGCTTGCAGTTCTCTTCGCAGTGTTCACTCGGAAACCGGTTTAGATCGAGCTGCACCTCTGAAAGCAGCAGTTACTGTCTCTACCATGTGTGGTGCGTGGTCACATGGTTCTCCGATACCACTTGTAAACCATCTTTAGTGCACCAAAGCGACAACTGTGCTTCCTTAATGAGGTGACCACTGTTCTATCCGTTTATATTATATCAGATTTTTTGTACAGAATTACTGTAAGTGAAAGACATGCAATAACTAATGGCCTGACATACGCTTGTGTAAATGATGAGCGTCAGTAAACGATTCACAAAAAAAAGTGGGGGACATGAAAAGTATGGGAGATGTTAAATAGTAGAACGATATCTGGACGTCGGTACCGCATCTGATGTTGAACATGGTACCTCAACTTCTAAGGAACGTGCGAACATTTATTTCATCTTAGTGAAGTTTCCAGAATTTGATGTTCGGCAGCTCCAAGGTAGGACCACGCGAAAGAGAAACACTGATCTTATTCGTTTAAGAGCCTTTCACATCGGTGGGAAATTAAAAATCGTACGTCTAAATATAAACCATGCTCGTGAAGGTTCAATGGGCGCTGACCACGCCTATTGGATGATAGAAAAGTCAGGAAGGAGTGTCGGCCCTGCTTTCTACTTTCACAGTGAGGAGCTAGTGAAGCTTTCATTGCTACGTTGTTAGAACGTATCAGGCAGTGCAGTAGACTCGTTCGACCGACAGGAAATATTCCGTGAAAGGCGCGTACGTAATTATTTTAGAAAGACCATGGGATGAGCGGAACTTACGAGCTGGCTACTGATTTTTTATCGTAAAATGACTTTGCGAGCAATAGAGCATGTCTTCAAGTTCTGTACTTGCTCAAACGCTACATGATTTTGTCTAGGTATTCCATTTTAAGAAAATGGAATACAGGTTATCTCTTGTTTGCTTTCAGCGTTCGTTAAGTTATGCTACCGTGGTCAGCATAACCAGTAACAATACAACTCATGTACGAGAGATCGCAACAACACTGATAGCGTCTGTGCTGTATCTTTACGGTGAAAGAAGACCTGTGGCAGTTAACATGGGCTCCCTGCTGCTACTTCGCGCACATACCATGGTCTATCATGTAATGTAGTTTTGTTTTCCTATCGCAACGCCTCAGTGGTGTTCCAGGTGACTGTGGATGTCATGCAGTACTGCCTGTGTAAATGCACTTCGCACTTGAAAGTTCGCAACTCCACGGCCATCTGTCATGGATCTTCTTATGGTGTGTTAAAGATAGATGCTATGTACTGCTGGGAGAGAGAAAAAATTAACGACGAGGGACAAAGTTGTCATTATGGTTACTGAATTGTTCATCCTTGCTTCAGAGGAAAGAAATGAGATTAATGCATTAGAATACTCTGTGTAAATTGTTTTGTGAAAACGAATGATTGAATAGTCCAATCCTAGTGCAGTCGAGAGTTTAAAAATTACAACACACATAGCAAAAATATCATGTGAACCCAGTTTTATCACATACGAAGGATGTGTTAAAAGAACCAGCATTGGTAACGTATATATACGCCACAAGGCCAATGCGTAAAATTTATTTTCTTACATTCCGTTTTCTTAATAGACTTCATTCAGTACTTGTATACTCTCTTCCAGAAAATTTCAATGACGGCACTGTTATTTGTCGGCTGTTGTGGTCGCTACAAATGTGTGAATATTCGGAAGTAAAAATAAAAAAAGATTCTTTTAACCTAGTGAATGACAGTTTGCACTGAAACTGTATAAAATGGTTCAAATGGCTCTGAGCACTATGGGACTTAACATATGAGGTCATCGGTCCCCTAGAACTTAGAACTACTTCAACTTAACTAACGTAAGGACATCACACACATCCATGCCCGAGGTAGGATTCGAACCTGACACCGTAGCGGTCGCGCGGCTCCAGACTGAAGCGCCTAGAACCGCTTGGTCACACCGGCCGGCTTGAAACTGTATAAGTGGAAATAAAATACGAGATCAGAACAATCATGAAGCGCCAATAGTGTACAAAGTGTCCGAAAAGTCTTGGTCAGAGAAGTAAGAAAAGTCTTACAGGACGCAGAATCTCGCAGCTATAGCATTGAATAAAATGTTCGCGCGTCAATTGTTAGAAATGCACCAGATACTCCCTGCCCTTTGTCAAGTGAATGACTGTTGATGTTCTGCGGGTACGCCTCATGTATTATAGCTGTCTTCTGTGACGTCATTGGTACTCACTGCATCGCCATATATTGGCAAACGTTGACTTGGAGTTCGTTGTACCCGCTTCAACCTCACCTTTGCTGTATCTGTCGCTGTGCTGAACTGCACAGCGCTGTCTCTATTAAGGGTACTATCACTTATTTTTATTTCGGCGGCTACCTTAATTATACAGTTCCAGAAGCCGTGAATGCGAGTCACGACAGAGGTTCCATCAAATATGAGCCGGTGACCACTTTCCAGAGTATGCCCCACTAAGGCACATGTTGTTGTTGTGGTCTTCAGTCCTGAGACTGGTTTGATGCAGCTCTCCATGCTACTCTATCCTGTGCAAGGTTTTTCATCTCCCAGTACCTACTGCAACCTACATCCTTCTGAATCTGCTTAGTGTATTCATCTCTTGGTCTCCCTCTACGATTTTTACCCTCCACGCTGCCCTCCAATACTAAATTGGTGATCCCTTGATGCCTCAGAACATGTCCTACCAACCGATCCCTTCTTCTGGTCAAGTTGTGCCACAAACTTCTCTTCTCCCCAATCCTATTCAATACTTCCTCATTAGTTACGTGATCTACCCATCTAATCTTCAGCATTCTTCTGTAGCACCACATTTCGAAAGCTTCTATTCTCTTCTTGTCCAAACTGGTTATCGTCCATGTTTCACTTCCATACATGGCTACACTCCATACGAATACTTTCAGAAATGACTTCCTGACACTTAAATCAATACTGGATGTTAACAAATTTCTCTTCTTCAGAAACGCTTTCCTTGCCATTGCCAGCCTACATTTTATATCCTCTCTACTTCGACCATCATCAGTTATTTTGCTCCCCAAATAGCAAAACTCCTTTACTACTTTAAGTGCCTCATTTCCTAATCTAATTCCCTCAGCATCACCCGACTTAATTAGACTACATTCCATTATCCTTGTTTTGCTTTTGTTGATGTTCATCTTATATCCTCCTTTCAAGACACTGTCCATTCCATTCAACTGCTCTTCCAAGTCCTTTGCTGTCTCTGACAGAATTACAATGTCATCGGCGAACCTCAAAGTTTTTATTTCTTCTCCATGAATTTTAATACCTACTCCGAATTTTTCTTTTGTTTCCTTTACTGCTTGCTCAATATACAGATTGAACAACATCGGGGAGAGGCTACAACCCTGTCTTACTCCCTTCCCAACCACTGCTTCCCTTTCATGTCCCTCGACTCTTATAACTGCCATCTGGTTTCTGTACAAATTGTAAATAGCCTTTCGCTCCCTGTATTTTACCCCTGCCACCTTTAGAATTTGAAAGAGTGTATTCCAGTCAACATTGTCAAAAGCTTTCTCTAAGTCTACAAATGCTAGAAACGTAGGTTTGCCTTTCCTTAATCTTTCTTCTAAGATAAGTCGTAAGGTCAGTATTGCCTCACATGCTCCTTCCTGAATTGTTCTACAGTGCACACTGTTTGTCTGACGTAAGATAGACTGCACTAGCATGGCCTCTTGTAGTCGCCACGTGTTCTGAGAACTGCCGCAGTAAAACTGTCCAGAGTAAATGTTGAGCGTTTTGTCGGAGGCCTGAGGATCGATTTGATTCCGTGCAGGGCACGATAAGCCGCCTACTGAAAAGGCATAAAATAGGGTTCATAAGGCGTCATTAAATTCTTCATCTGTGTGGCCATATTGTCCATAGTTGCTTTTCGGTTCTTGAGGGGTGTTTTCGTTCTATCGTCGCAACTGCAAAAATGCGTGACTTTTTTTCCCACCAGGCGCGTTTCGCTTTATTGACGTAAAGCATGATCAATGGTCTGTAATTAAGTTGTTTACATTTCGATTTACTTTAATATCGAAAAACCTTTCGTTAACATTAGGGTGGCTTTTACTTACGGCGATTTCCGCTTGGTTTGTCGCCTACATCGGGAAATGCCGTCAGCTAGCACATTATTGATGTTTTTCTTCTTTAGACACCTGCGCGGGATTAGCCGAGCGGTCTTAGGTGCTGCAGTCATGGACTGTGCGGCTGGTTCCGGCGGAGGTTCGAGCCCTCCGTCGGGCATGGGTGTGTGTGTTTGTCCTTAGGATAATTTAGGTTAAGTAGTGTGTAAGCATAGGGACTGATGACGTTAGCACTTATGTCCCATAAGATTTCACACACATTTGAACATATTTTTCTTTAGACACTGGCAGAAGAAGGCGAGAAATCTAGCGGAAATAGTAAAAAGCAACATATTGTTAACAAACTGCTTTTCGAACTTAAAGCAAATCAAAATGTAAACAACTTGATTACAGACTACTGATGATGCTTTACCTCAATAATGCGAAAAGCGTGTGGTGGAAAAAAAACGCGCATTTTTGTAGTTTCGACGACAGAACGGAAACACCCTCAAGAAGCATAAAATAGCATACGTCAAGAGATAAACACAAGTGAGATGGTGTAGGATCGTCATATGCAGTACAGCCGCTCGGTACTCATTTCCAGCCAGAACTTTTCGGTCGTTATGGTAGAGCACTCCGCTATAAAACCGACTGCAATAAATTGCGGTACGATGCTCGCCACCTGCACAAATGATCGAGCAAGCGGCCGGGAACCGGCCCGCACGCATTTGCTGCCGTTAGCGGCGACTAGTGGTTCCCAGAAGGCTTTCGCGCAGGTGCCGTGGTGCTTGTCGAATTGTGCCCCGCGGCTCGGAGCCTTACCTCCCGCAGACTCGCCCGCCCCTGAACACGGCGCCGCCCTGCTGCGAGCCTTCCGCTACAAGACTCGCTGGCTGCGCGTCGGCCGGCTGCCGTGTTGGCTGTTGAGCTGGGCGGTAAGGCACACACCTCAGGGGCCGGCCTCGCCTCGCTGGCGTGGGCGCAGCCGGTGTGTGGCGCTCGAAAGGCAGACGCAGCAGCTGTGGACGCAGTCGCGAATGAATCACACCCTTACCGCCGCAGTATTCTCTTACCACTGCTTTTCCGTTAGGACACGTTGTCAGAATGCGGCGTCACCTCACTGGTAGGATGTACTTGGTTCCAAGCCAACGTAAATTGCTTCACCAAGAAGAAATGCAGATCATATACGGATATTCATTGGACAAATATATTATACTAGAACTGACATGTGATTACATTTTCACGCAATTTGGGTGGATAGTTCCTGAAAAATCAGTGCCCAGAACAACCACCTCTGGCTTTGATACGCCTGGGCATTGAGTCGAACAGAGCATGGATGGTACAGCTGCCCATGCAGCTTCAACACGATACCACAGTTCATCAAGAGTAGTGAGTGGCGTATTGTGACGAGCCAGTTGCTCGGCCACCATTGACCAGAGTTTTCAATTGGTGATGCATCTGAAGAATGTGCTGGCCAGGGCAGCAGTCGAACATTTTCTGTATCCAGAAAGGCCCGTACAGGACCAGCAACATGCTGTCGTGCACAATCCTGCTGAAATGTAGGGTTTCGCAGGGATCGCATGAAGGGTAGAGCTAAGGGTCGTCACACATCTGAATTGTAACGTCCACTGTTCAAAGTGCCGTCAGTGCGAAACAGTATGGCGATGACGAATACACGCTTCCAATGTGCGTTCACCGCGATGTCGCCAAACACGGATGCGACCATCATGATGCTGTAAACAGGACCTGGATTTATCCGAAGAAATGACGTTTTGCCATTCGTGCACCCAGGTTCGTCGTTGAGTACACCATCCCATGCGCTCCTGTCTGTGATGCAGCGTCAAGGGCAACCGCAGTCATGGTTTCCGAGCTGATAGGCAATGCTGCTGCAAACGTCGTCGAACTGTTCGTGCAGATCGTTGTTGTCTTGCAAACGTCGCCATCTGTTGACTCAGGGACCGAGACGCGGCTGCACGATCCGTTACAGCCATGCGGATAAGATGCCTTTCATCTCGACTGCTACTGATACGAGGCCCTTGGGATCCGGCAAGGCGTTCCGTATTGCCCTCCTGAACCCACCGATTCCATATTCTGCTAACAGTCAATGGATCTCGACCAACGTAAGCAGAAATGTCGTGATACGATAAACCGCAATCGCGATAGGCTACAATCCGACTTTTATCAAAGTCGTAAACGTGATGGTACGCATTTCTTCCCCATACCCGAGGCATCACAACAACGTTTCACCAGGTAACGCCCGTCAACTGCTGTTTCTGTATGAGAAATAGGTTGGAAACTTTCCTCATGTCAGCACTTTGTAGGTGTCGCCACCGGCGCCAACCTTGTGTGTGTGCTCTGAAAAGCTAATCATTTGCATATCACTGCATCTTCTTCCTGTCGGTTAAATTTATCGTCTGTAGCACGTCATCTTCGTAGTGTAGAAATTTTAATGTCCAGTAGTGTATCAATTACTCGCTAGGGATGGGAAAAACCGATCGGTTAAAACCGAATACCGGTATCTTAGTTCTGAATAACAGGTATTTTTTCGTATTTGTTTGGTCTCACTTATAACAGGTGTTTCTACTTTTTACTAATAACTTGATAAAGACCCATTAGCCACAGCAGCAGCGCAAAATTTTTTCGTTTCCAAATACACCTTTCTTTGAGAATGAGTAATTTTTATTCGTAAAATTTTCACTGCTTTGAAATATTGCTTTATCTTAGAAAATGGGGAAATCGATCAGTGCTATTTTAAGAACAATGCCGACAGAAACGAGCAACAAGCACATGCTGAGAAAATAATTTGCCTGTTACCGTGTCGCGTAGTCTATTAGACGGTTCGTATGTACATGCAATTTGCTAGACTTGCCCCATCTGTTCTGTAGACTGGTGGTTTCTCACTGACGCTGTCGAACATCAGTTGTATTACAGAACGCCTTTATCTACCTCTAGTCCTTGAAAACGGACAAATTAACACGAAAAACACATCCATGCCCCAGGCAGGATTCGAACCTGCGACCGTAGCGGCAGCGCGGTTCCCGACTGAAGCGCCTAGAACCGCTCGGTCACAACGGCCGCCAAATTTAATGTATCTCATAACGGCTGTAGTCGCTACAGTCATGTCCAAAGGAACACTGCGTTGTTCTTCTTAACAAGACAGGCACTTCAATATCGTACCACCAGCTTAATTTGTAAATACTGTCCAGCTGTTTGTAAGAATGACTTTGGATAAGTTTCCGAAGTCCAGTTCCTAGCTTGAAGGAAGCAATGGCAGACTGTCGGATTACGATTTTCTCTACTTGCAAGCTGTCAATATGGTGTTGCGTGTCAAGTGACAAATTATTTAAATGACTGTCTATGAACTGACTTACCAGATTCAATATAAGTTGCGTTAGGAAGAAAGAAAAACAGCTACAAAAGAAAAATCGTCGTCTGTCTGTAATGTTGCGAAAATCTATTTCTCAAGCAGGAAACGCAGCTTAACTTCTGTTTTAATAACATTAGTAAACAGAAGGAGTTGCAGAAGAGCAGTCGAAGATCTGTTATGAGGCTCCGTGAGGATTGTGGGCGGACAGTTGCATGCTTCGCAAAGTCACAGGCCAGTTTAATTTCTACTACCCATTCGGCAGTAAAGATAAATGTGTTACAAAAGGGTCCTGGAATTTAATCACTGCTTCTATGTTGGGATGGAGTGCTGTTAAGAGTTGCGCTTACATCTTTAGTGCTTCGGTACACAGCTGAGTGTGAAATTACGGGAACCGCGTGTGCTTCACGTCTCCGCCCCCCAGCTTAATTGAATGTCAGCCTCGGATACGCCTGCTCACTGCGACTGCGCATGCGTGATGAGGTATATCCGACAACAGTGCGTTCGTTTCTTGTTACTGGACTTAGCTATTCATTTACGTATTAAGATGCGTACTTCAAGGAACTAAATGTGTATTGTCTGTAGCCTGAGTAACCACTAAAACTGATTGAGTTGTACTGGTGATAAAATTTACATTCGTTCACTGCACGCCCATAACCATGGCATAACGTTGCACCAATGTGGATCACATGCAGTCGTACCTAACGAGGAATACACCATTGTGAGACTTACGGAAGGTGCTACTGTAATAATGTATTGTAAGTCGTTGTTATTTTTACTCTGATTCCTAACCAAACATCTTTAAATTTATCGCAATGGGAAGTCACTAACGCTGTACACAACATATGTAACCGATGGTTGCTATACAACTACGATGGATCTGACGACATTCACGAAACCGGTGAAGAATGTGAAAATAAGTGTGACAACAGACTTTAATAAAAGATATTATTACAGTTTAGCCATAGCGAATTTTCTCCATTTGACTGGATGTAGAGCTTTTATAGATCTATTGCTGTTTTATTATTTGTCTTGGCGAGTCAGGTGGAGAAGTGATAGAACACTGGACAATGGGCACAGAATGACGGTTCTAACCCGCGTCCGTCCATCCAGATTTAGGTTTCTCCCGATGTCCCTAAACCTCTCGAAGCAAATACCGGTATGGTTCCTTTCAAAGGGCACAGCCGAATTCCTTCTCCAGCCTTGACACAATCGAAGCCTGTTCTCCGTCTCTAATGACCTCTATGTCGACGGGACATTAAATCTCAATCTACCTTCCTTCATTTTTTATTTGACCTGGAGTACTTTCGAATCTCTCTTGAGACGCTGACATACCTCAAAAGAGATGAGATTGATCATTTGAATTAATACACGTAAATAATTTTCTCGACCTTCCCGAAGAGCCGTGTGCGTTAGCATACCGCTTTCAGGATTCAGGGAGGGGGGGGGGGGGGGGGGGGTGCGCCATCTCTGGATCAAATACGCTCGGCGTGTTAACAACGGGCCGGCCGGTGTAACCGAGCGGTTCTAGGCGCTACAGTCTGGAGCCGCGCCACCGCTACGGTCGCAGGTTCGAATCCTGCCTCGGGCATGGATGTGTGTGATGTCCTTAGGTTAGTTAGGTTTAAGTAGTTCTAAGTTCTAGGGGACTGATGACCTCAGAAGTTAAGTCCCATAGTGCTCAGAGGCATTTGAACCATTTTGTTAACGACGAGAGCGGGCGTGCCGGCAGGCCTGGATGTGGTCCCTCATCCGACTATGTGAATACCGCGCCAGGCTCCTCGCCCCGGCTCAGTTACAGGATTCACAAACATTTCGAAAACGTTCTCACCTTACACGTTCACATGGATAACGCGATACACAAAAACAGATGGGACACAAAATTTCCTGGAGACGGGATGGGGGGAGACAGGGGGGGGGGGGGGGGGAATGAGAAGAGATGTTGGAGGGTTGGCGATAGAATGAGCATCTAGCTGCCCTAACCCACCACCTTTGCCAAATTCAGATCAACGTGCCGACAAGCATGAAGATACGGGATAGAAGTCAGGAAACTGAAAGGAAGTCTCTTAAATAATCTTCTCGATTCCTTCCGTCTATCGGGCGTCTTATACCTTTGGGGTAGAATGTGTACAGACGGCAGGTAGAGAAAAAAGGAAACATTCAGTTCCAGGTAGCTGGAATTAAATGCTTCGTTTTTCCTCTAACTGCCGTCTGATAGCTGGACGGATATTTGAAGAGCATTGCGAGTCCATTGCCAAACCCACCTTGCCACATGGCTATGTTTCATCTTAGAAACAGTCGTCACACCACACAGTTTTCTAACAACGGAATTCTGTCAGCGATTATTATTATCAATTTGACTTATTTCAAAACAGTTAATGCTCTAGGATTTTATTCACATCACGTACTTCCAATTGTAAATAAATTTCGTTTGAATAGTTTCATAACATTCTACACTTTATTTTCGTCAGACTTCACGGCCAGTGTCAGTTTCCATAAAATTATTGGCTATTCGACGAGTCATATTGCAAAACAGTGATTCAGCATGTCAGCCACTGTTGCAAGAGACTTTCATCATGACGTGTGTTAGAGCCTACTAAGTATCATTTGCAGCGCTCTCCCTTCTTCTCTAGCTCTGAATAGAAGATGAACCCGGTCACGGCGGTGTTTTTTTCCCCTTACCGCTCATGTATACTCCTCAGCATATCTAAATTATTCCCGAGAGCCACAACAACATCCTCGTCTACTTGCTCCATTGCTGACCGAACACCGCTCGCACACCGTATGTTAAGTGGGAATGCACGAGACGGCACCCGACAGGAGCACAGTCGAAGCACAGTCGGAACACGCTGTCGTGTGTGGAAACCGTCCCTTAACACTGCTACAGAGGAGTCGGTTTGGAACGTCGGAGACGGGGTTCCCGCTTTGTAGAGACTTCGTCGGATGACGAGAAGAGAGCCAGCTCGGTGCCGGTGGTTGATGCAGGGCGCAGTCGGCGAGGCTGGAGCGGCAGGTGCGACCCGGGGTCGCGTGAAGGCCGCTCGGCCGGTATGTGGGGCAGCGCCGGACAACGCCCCCAGCCCGCAGCCACGCCAAGGACACGCCGGCCGGCGGCGGCGGCGGGATCTGGCGCGCGCAACACGCACACGCACGCAATGGACCACCGCTCCACTCCCAACAACTGGAAACCGCGAGTGTCTTCCTGGCTCGTACGTCTTGCGGTGCCGTGACTGTGTTGACTTTATTTTGTCTCAGAACAAAACACACCCTCCAGCGAGCACTGTGTACCGTTTTAACATTTTCTGGCAAGTTAGAGTTGTACGTTGCTCCGTGACTCAGAATCGGAGCTTTCGATTTTAGCTCACTGTGTCTCAGTCTGTAAAAACATGATCCCTTGAAGATCCGTTTCTTGTCCGTCCGTCTGTCTATTTGTCTGTCCGTCCGATTGTTAAGAACCCTTTTTCTCAGGATGAGTAGACGTATCAAGTTCAAATTTACTCCTGTACCAAATAGAAGGACTGCGCTACAAGGAAACATTTAATTTGAGGTTTATTGTTCAATTTTTTTACGGTTCTGCTGCTAGCCTACTGAAAATCAAGCCTGCCAACACCTTTCTGTATAATGATTAACGATGGTGTGTCCAAGTTCATATACACTACTGGCCATTAAAACTGCTACACCACGAAGACGACGTGCATAGACGCGAAATTTAACCGACAGGATGAAGATGCTGTGATATGCAAATGATTAGCTTTTCAGAGCATTCACACAAGGCTGGCGCCGGTGGCAACACCTACAACGTGTTGACATCAGGAAAGTTTCCAACCGATTACTCATACACAGAAAACTGTTAAGCGGCGTTGCCTGGTGAAACGTTGTTGTTATGCCTCGTGTAAGGAGGATAAATGCGTACCATCACGTTTCCGACTTTGATAAAGGTCGGATTGTATCCTATCGCGGTTGCGGTTTATCGTATCGCGACACTGCTGCTCGCGTTGGTCGAGATCCAACGACTGTTAGCAGAATATGGAATCGGTGGGTTCGGGAGGGTAAGACGGAACGCCGTGCTGGATCCCAACGGCCTCGTATTACTAGCAGTCGAGGTGACAGGCATTTTATCCGCATGGCTGTAACGGATCGTGCAGCCACGTCTCGATCCCTGAGTCAACAGATGGGGACGTTTGCAAGACAATAACCATCTGCCCGAACAGTTCGACGACGTTTGCAGCAGCGTGGACTATCAGCTCGGAGACCATGGCTGCGGTTACCCTTGACGCTGCATCACAGACTGGAGCGCCTTGGATGGTGTACTCTCACCAATTGAAAACGTCTGCTCAATGGTGGCCGAGCAACTGTCTCGTCACAATACGCCAGTCACCACTCTTGATGAACTGTGGTATCGTGTTGAAGCTGCATGGGCAGCTGTACCTGTACACGCCACCCAAGCTCTGTTTGACTCAACGCCCAAGCGTATCATGGCCGTTATTACGGCCAGATGTGGTTGTTCTGGGTACTGATTTCTCAGGATCTATGCACCCAAATTGCGTGAAAATGTAATCAAACGTCAGTTCTAGTGTAATATATTTGTCCAATGAATACCCGTTTATCATCTGCATTTCTTCTTGGTGTAGCAATTTTAATGGACAGTAGTGTAGTTTTTGCGTTTTGTGTTCACTTATTGAATGTTGCAGTTTCTTCGCAATGAGTTGATACTGTCAACAACACGTATGTGTAAAGGGTAGACTGAGGTTGCTCCTTCAGTTCTTTGAAGTAGCAATGTGCTTGTATTACCATATGGACTGGGTCTATTAATGGTGGATGTTTATGAAATGTTTAATTTCAATCAGCTAATTTGACTGAAGAATTACACACCTGAAGAATTGCAAAACTGAAGAATTACACAACGTTTGAGAGCGTTCCAACATAAATGAAATTATCTTAAAGTGAATTAATGTTTTACTAAATAACCCCCATTACTGAAGTTTCTCGGAGTCATTTTGTCTAAATACCCTACTAGACCACAGCAAACGGTAAGGAATAATTGGTTTCGGTTAGGCACTTTTGTCTTCAAGTAACTATGAATATGTTCTATAAATATGTATAGTTTTCACATGTCATCACTCTGGAGAAACAGTCATATTACTATACACTATGAAATTCTATAATGTCTGCTATACATGGAAATTATTGGAGACTGAGCACTGGCTGAAGTCGTTCGCGGAACCATCCAAAACTTTTCCCGAGGAGTTTGAGGAAAGCCACGTGAAACCAAAATTAGGATGAAGATAAAGATTCCATCGCTGCTCATCCTCAAACTTAGACCTGTTCCTTTACCATACGGCAACCTCGCCCGGATTGAAATAAGCACTTGTCTGAACTGCTGCAAATTTGGTTTATGTCTTATTCTGCTGGAATTTGTAACACGTGCTCCGACTATTAATCTAGCAAACAAAGATTAAGGAATAATCCAGACTGGGCCTAACTCGCAGTTAACATTAAGTTATGTTAGATCATGGGTGCATCTTATTTTTTCTGCGTTTATCTTTAGCCAAGAAATATTCCGCGTGATACTGCTGCTATATAGATACGCTTCACCATTTAAATCTCTTGACTAAGCAGGCAGAATTGTAGGCAACATCGTAGTGCTGTCTGGTAGGTTAAGAACTTGAAAATATTCCCTGCGCGAATCATTCGTTACTTCCAAGGCTAAAATGTACTGCAGTGGATCATTTGTTACTTACAGCGCCGGCTTCGCGAGATCTGGAATTCCAACCATGTGGAGGACAGTGATGTAGTATTAACTTATTCAGCAATTAGATGGTACAAACATCCGTGATTTAAAATGGTACAAACTATGGAATGCCACTTGCAGTAGCGGCCCAGTTAGTTTTACGGTGTCATTCGATCGCCAACCCAGGAGAGTGTTACGGAAATTTATTCCGACGGAAAATCCTACACATATTCGTAAATGTCATTGACTGACTGTGGAACGATCAAAGAGCAATTTTTAATGTTCGGTGGGCTGGGGAGCAGGGAATCTGTCAGCCGGAGAAAAACTGCGGGTCGCTAACAGTCAGTCGAAAGCTCTGAAGATCACGGATACCCGGCGTAAACCCGCGGTAATGACTTTACGTCACGCTGCACCCTCTGCTGATTTTACTCGAAAAAATGGTTCAAATGACTCTGATCATTATGGGACTTCTGAGGTCATCAGTCGCCTAGAACTTAGAACTACTTAAACCTAACTAACCTAAGGACATCACACACATCCATGCCCGAGCCAGGATTCGAACCTGCGGCCGTAGCGGTCGCGCGGTTCCAAACTGAAGCGCCTAGAACCGCTCGGCCGGCACGGCGGGCGCCTTTACTCCCCGTAACCTGATGTAAACATGTTGAATGAGTTGCCTGTTCAGTGAACGTCCACAGCAGTACCCGTCAGAGATGAGGAAAATGTATGAGTCCTACTGTTAACCTGCGATTTCTCATCTATCGATAATACAAGTTGGCCAATGCTTGTTGTGTAGTATGTCAAAAAGCATAGAAGCAAAGCTTCAAAATTATCGTCACACATCGGACAGCGATACGACAACATTTATGATCTAAGCTATTCACGATTCTGCCGTCGATAAGCGGATCTGCCTAAGCAACATCTAATCATGGTTTGAATTTCGAAGACTATTATCTTATATATAACAGGTGAATAACCCTATTTTGATAAACATTTCCCTAGTTGCATCTCGCTTTATACTTTCAACCTCTTCCGTAGTCAGTGAAGTATCCATCCAGATTCTGACTTTTGGTATGAAGAAGGAACTGAGAGCCATTTATTCGTTGGTTCAGGTGATAGGTCGTTTTCTTCACAAAGAATATATACTCGCGTGACCCCTACAACGTTTTAGATGTGATGTGACTCTGAATAATGTTTTTCCAACGTGATCTACAGATGGGGACGTGACCTGAATTATTAACCTACTTATTCTTCCTGCTGACTGCGACGGCATATCGTAGGATTAATCTTACGAGGAACCGAAAGTGTGTTTGTTTGTGTATGTGTTGTGTGTATGTGTGTGTGGAGGGTGGGGGGGGAGGCGGGGGGGGAAGTCCTGAGCGATGACTGCCTCAAGCCACCCACAGTTCACGCAAGAAAAATGATCGGAAGCTTGTCGAAGTCGCGCACACCTCACACGTCGTGTTACAGATATGATATATGACTGGTCTCAGACTAACTGCACGACCACACAAACACGTATCGAACGAGCTGGTGCATTTGTGAGGCAGTGGAAACGCTTGCAGGAGGAACGGGGTATTAATAACTAGATGTAGTGGATCGACACCGAAACCTCTAGGGCAACTGCTAGGATCTTTCATTGGAATAAGCACCGTAATTTTTAATCTCAGATCTTCCCCAATCCGAGCATGTGGTCCGTCCCCAAAGATCTTGTCGTCGATGCAACTTTAGAACCTTAAACGTCGATCTACATTTATGTGTCACTGGATGTTCCTGAAATCATTCGGAATGAATTTGGGTAGTACGGTGTGATAAAATATCTTGCCGAAGGTGTTATAGTTGATCAAACAGGTATACATGATCAAGCAGAATTGAAGTAGATGAGATACACCCAAGACAGCGACTTTTAAGAAGCCTATCGCTTGGTCGAACACGGAGATTGACTGTTCCGTGGTGTACTATTGTGTTTCCGTTGTTATAGTTCAAATGGTTCAAATGTCTCTGAGCACTATGGGACTTAACATCTGAGGTCATCAGTCCCTTAGAACTTAGAACTACTTAAAGCTAGCTAATCTAAGGACATCACATACACCCATGCCCGAGGCAGGATTAGAACCTGCGACCGCAGCAGTCGCGCGGTTCCGGACTGAAGTGCCTAGAACCGCTCGGCCACCACGGCCGGCCCGTTGTTATGGATGGGGAAGAAAATGAAAAATGGAGATGATGAAAAACTTTGCCAGTACATAAATCTCCCCCCTGAGTAGATCAAGCGATATGTGGCAATGGTCAGACGCTGGACTCTTATTCAGGAGGACAGCAAGTTCAGATATCCCCTCCGGCCATCAAGATTAAAGTGTTCTGCAACGTCCCTGACTCGTTTAGCGCGAGTACTAAGACGATTCTTTTGAAAGAACCTTGTGCTTAGTCTCAAATGACCTTATTGTCGATGGGAAGTTAAAATATGATCATTTTTCCTTCCTCTTGCGTACCTCCACGGAGGACGGACGGACTGTCAACAGAAGTAACTCCAAGAGACAATGGAAAGCTTTGTCGCTTAGTTCAGGACATTCACGCAGTTTCACGGGGAATAACTGTATACGTTCTACTCTTGTTCATTTACTAACCAAATTCTGAAGCCAAAAATTTATTTCCTGCCAGTGCATGAAATGATCAGTCTTCACTATACTACAGTGCGTTGAACTCGGCACCGGAAGTATGTAGCACAGATACACCAGTCTACAGAATATTGCTGCGCATACACTGATAAGCCAAGACACTATTAGTACTTGCTTAATATCATGTTGCACACCTTTAGAACGAAATGCGGCAGTGATTCTTTGTGGCATAAACTGAATCTTCGATAGGCTTCCGGAAGTAGGTGGCACCAGATTCTTGCGCTGAGGCAACGTAATTCCCGTAAATTATGGGCCGGAGATTTCTGGCCGCAGGATTTATATCAGGTTAATTCCGTGTCCAGTTCATCAACGTGACTATCGTACTTCTAAAATCGCTGTAGGACGATTCTGATCTTCTGATACGGAGATTATCCGGCTGGAAGATGCCATCACCTTCGGGGAGGACATCAGATATGAAGGGATGCAGATAGTCCGAAATGCAGTCCATATGGTACCTTCTTCTGCTACAATAGGCCCTGCTGAATGTCTCCCACACCACAATTATGTCCCCATCATCGTGCGTCCGTAGTGCAGTGCATGTTTCGAGCAATCGTTCACCTGGACTTCAAAGGCGCCTCCGGACGCTACCATCGACCTGGTGCAACAAGAAATGTGAGTCACCCGACTAGACGACACGTTTTCTCTGATAAACGGTCCGTTGTTGATGATTACGTGAACATTACAATCGTAACTGGCGATGTCGCTTTGTCAACAAGGCGACGCACTGGGTACATTCAACATCGTGTTTTCCGAAACTTTTCTGCATGCTGCAGCAGATTTGTGACAGATCGCTGCCTACCCTGCTTTAGCGAGTGGACAAGCATCCGACCTGCACGTTCCGTGACGAGACGTGGACGTCCAACACTTCGTGGTGCCACCATCGTTCGGTCACAATTATAACTGCCCACGTCGGGTTGTGCCGACTCCACTGTAGCTTGAATGGATTTTTAAGTTTGTTTTATATGCCCGACTTCTAATTTCACCACACAAGTCTCCAGGGTTGAGCAGTTATTGCCCGATGACGGCACGCAATACAGTTTGTTAAAGCGGAGTTCGCCGTTATTAATTATGTTTTTAGATTTAATTTTATTACTCGTACAGAGACTCAACGTTCCTTTGTTTAACAGCGCGTCGTCAAAATAAGAATGAAATGCTAATGACTTTGTAATACATAATGTCGACTATTGAGTTAAAGTTCGTACCTATTTTGTCATTTTAGAGAAGAGAAACCTTAAGCGCTTCTGCTTCTATAGTCTCAGTATGAAACGTTCACTAATTTCAATTTACTACCTATCTTAGTTCAGTATTTAACACAAATTATATATCAATGTCATTTCAGAGATATTACGTCGGTTCCACACTAACGGAATAACACGTAATTGTCATTTAACATCACTTTTATTAATAATCCTTTTTCTTATGACGTAAATGTTAATGAATGATCACTATCCAGGAGGAAAGAGGGATTGATCCTAATAATGAGATAATAGCTTTTAATGAGCCCGAAATCGTTAAAATAAATAAAAAGTCACGTTCAAGGATGATACGCGAACAACTTTCGTTACGTCCGTTTTCACGTATCAGTCAAAACTAATCCTGTCGCCCGCTATTCAAGGTAACACTGACGTTAACCGCTTTTGTCGGATCATCGAATCGTAACTATTATGTGAAAGTTTATTCTAGTCCCCGAATTAATTCCTTTCAGATACGCGCACGACCGAACAGCAGAACGGAACACAAGCGACTTGTTTTAACAACCGAACAACGCAATGACGTTACATTACGACAATGTCCGCCCAATGAACATCTCTTTGACTTTATCTTTTCTACTCTGCTTGGTTAAATTATTCCTAATTACAATTTATTCAGCTATTTAACGAAAACATCTAACAAAAAATAAAATAAATATCCCAACGTAAAAGATCCGTTATACAATGTATACAGGGAGTTACAAAAAGTACGGCCAAACTTTCAGCAAACATTCCTCACACACAAAGAAAGAAAATATGTTACGTGCACATGTGTCCGGAAACGCTTACTTTCCATGTTAGAGCTCATTTTATTACTTATCTTCAAACCACATTAATCATGGAATGGAAACACACAGCAACAGATCGTACCAGCGTGACTTCAAACACTTTGTTACAGGAAATGTTCAAAATGTCCTCCGTTAGCGAGGATACATGCATCCACCCTCCATCGCATGGAATCCCTGATGCACTGATGCAGACCTGGAGAATGGCGTATTGTATCACAGCCGTCCACAATACGAGCACGAAGAGTCTTTACATTTGGTACCGGGGTTGCGTAGACAAGAGCTTTCAAATGCCCCCATAAATGAAAGTCAAGAGGGTTGAGGTCAGGAGAGCGTGGAGGCCATGGAATTGGTCCGCCTCTACCAATCCATCGGTCACCGAATCTGTTGTTGAGAAGCGTACGAACACTTCGACTGAAATGTGCAGGAGCTCCATCGTGCATGAACCACATGTTGTGTCGTACTTGTAAAGGCACATGTTCTAGCAGCACAGGTAGAGTATCCCGTATGAAATCATGATAACGTGCTCCAATGAGCGTAGGTGGAAGAACATGGGGCCCAATCAAGACATCACCAACAATGCCTGCCCAAACGTTCACAGAAAATCTGTGTTGATGACGTGATTGCACAATTGCGTGCGGATTCTCGTCAGCCCACAGATGTTGATTGTGAAAATTTACAATTTGATCACGTTGGAATGAAGCCTCATCCGTAAAGAGAACATTTGCACTGAAATGAGGATTGACACATTGTTGGATGAACCATTCGCAAAAGTGTCCCCGTGGAGGCCAATCAGCTGCTGATAGCGCCTGCACACGCTGTGCATGATACGGAAACAACTGGTTCTCCCGTAGCACTCTCCATGCAGTGACGTGGTCAACGTTACCTTGTACAGCAGCAGCTTCTCTGACGCTGACGTTAGGGTTATCGTCAACTGCACGAAGAATTGCCTCGTCCATTGCAGGTGTCCTGGCCGTTCTAGGTCTTCCCCAGTCGTGAGTCATGGGCTGGAATGTTCCGTGCTCCCTAAGACGCCGATCAACTGCTTCGAACGTCTTCCTGTCGGGACACCTTCGTTCTGGAAATCTGTCTCGATACAAACGTACCGCGTCACGGCTATTGCCCCGTGCTAATCCATACATCAAATGGGCATCTGCCAACTCCGCATTTGTAAACATTGCACTGCCTGCAAAACCACGTTCGTGATGAACACTAACCTGTTGATGCTACGTACTGATGTGCTTGATGCTAGTACTGTAGAGCAATGAGTCGCATGTCAACACAAGCACCGAAGTCAACATTACCTTCCTTCAATTGGGCCAACTGGCGGTGAATCGAGGAAGTGCAGTACATACTGACGAAACTAAAATGAGCTCTAACATGGAAATTAAGCGTTTCCGGACACATGTCCACATAACATCTTTTCTTTATTTGTGTGTGAGGAATGTTTCCTGAAAGTTTGGCCGTACCTTTTTGTAACATCCTGTAGATAATCACAGGAGTAGGACGCGAACAGCTGATCATCTACGACGTGTCCGAAATGTTAGTTACCAGGTACGGCGTCATTGCAATCTGCCCTTTGTTATCGCCACTTATGTCGGCTCGTAATTTCCCTAGAATAACTGAGCATTCGTCTCTGAACCGCCTGTATTGTCACACTGCTGCGTCACCTGCTGTCACTGCCGTCAGGGGGCATTCTGTCTCGTGGATTTCCGATTCACGAGCACCTCATGTCACTGCACGTGAAAGTACAAGATATCCAGTCGCTTACGTAGATGCCGAACGGTCAGGTGCATCGAAGTGCTGTTCCGTTAGCCAGCAGGCGGGCCGAGCTGGGCCCGGCGAGCGGCGGCCGGTCGTACACACGTAAGGCGCTACCGGCCGACTGGTGCGCTGGAGTGCTCGCAAGAAATCTGCATAACGGGACCGCGGCTGCCCGGCCGGCGCGGCGCATTGTGACAGCAGAGTGTGCGTTCCCTCCCCCAGCTGCGCGGCGCCGCTGCAAGAAACGTCCGCAGCTGGGCGGCGAGAGCGAAAAAGCGCGGAATGTGCGGCTCATGGCGGCTCCGGGGGGACTCGGCCAGCGCGAACTGTCTCCACTCAACGCACTGTGTACTGGCCGCGTACTTCGTTCTTAGAGCTACTGATGGAATCCCTGTGCTGTTGTAAGGTGTCAGGCAAATCCAACACCTTCCATGAAAATCCTGACATGACAGCAAACCCGGCGGTATGTCACATAGCTCCGAATAAATCCTGACATTAAATTAACCAAAGTAATACTACCAACGAGTGAGCAAATGGAATACTACAGACTAACACAAGAACACCTAAATGCATGTCATACCATCCCACCGTGAAACAGACGCAGATCCGAGGGGAGAAACGAGAACAGAAGCCGAGAGCAGAGTCGTGTAACAGTATAGGTCTTACGATAACACTAAAAGGGCCACACCAACTGCAAGTTTTAGCGTGACACTATACGCGTCTCTGTTACGTTGCAAACATTAAAAATATTGCCCGACCACGAAAAGTATAACGTTTCTCATTGGATGGACAGAATTTTTGTAGGTGGAGCTTCAAGTTAACATTGAGACCCTGATTGGTCAGTTGGAAACACAGCTAGATATCTTTTTCTTAAACCAACTTCGAGAAATTGTGGTAAGGAGAGGTTAGAGAGAGTTGCTACCGAGACGGCGAGGTGTGTGGAGGTGTGCCGCCCGCCGCTCCCTGACGCTGCCTAACCACCGACAGGGTAATGAAGGCACGCGATGCCACATAAGAGCGCATAAGGGTTCACTCAGAACTGCAGAAGTCTCATCTGTTACATCCGCTTTTTACGTAATACTAGTGTCGATCGTCAATTAAACTTCGTGGTATTCACATTTGCTACTGGAAGTTAAAAATCTGAAACGCGATGATTTTTCTGTTACATAATTATTGAGAAGCCACATCAGCCACTGTAATTTACGACAAGTTAAATAAGTAATTAAAGATAACTGAGGGTCACTGTAGACCATTTTGATAGTTTTTTTTTTATGAAACTGAACTTAAGCCCAGATTAGAGATGTGATATGGCACAGGTCATCCTTCGATCCATTATAGAACTTGGAAACCCATTCAGGGAATATTCGTTCACATTTTTGTTGAATGCAGTTGGTTCTTATCATCCTGTATTAAAATATTTCCTTTCATCAATAGCGCAATTTATAAACAGTGTTTTGTGAGTAGAATAAAAATTCAAATGGTAAACTTAACTGCTTTTTCGACGTTATTTTACCAGCTAACTAAAAATAGGAAAGCCTTGAACCCCTTCCACTAAATTTAATTAGTATTAAGATTCTTTTACAGGGAGTGCAGTGAGCTGACGCTGAAATAATTAAGTATTTGATTATATCATTGCTAGTCTCACTGAACTCTTCTCAACTCTACATGTCATGTGAGGTCTGGCGTCTCCTTACCAGCAACAGGTCCCAGGTTCAAACTAGTCAATTCCCCAAAAAACACGCTCAGAGCGTCGTTGCGCGAAAGTGGTAGGGAGACACGACTTAGAACAAACAGACACCACCCAGAATGTTGGACTGTTATCACAATAGGAGGCATGTCACTGTACAGTTCATGCAGAGCATTTATCGCGTTGGAGATGACGCTGAATGAACTTCATGCCTTCGCTTCTGTTCCTTTCATAGCTTCAAATGATTTGGAAAATAATAATAATAATAAATTAGAGAAAGATTTGATGCGCCGTCGTATGGTGCTCGAAATCATGTACAGCGTCTGAGATGCTCATTCATAAATTACGTTAGGACACTACTGAGTGAAATTGCTTGAGATAAACATCTTATAGAGTCTTTCCAATTCTAAGATCCTGGGGTTAAACATCAAACCTTAAATTGTCCATCGGCATCTCATTTGCTGCACATGATTTTGAGAGTAATTGACAGCCACGTCTAATGTTTCTCTAATCTATTTTAATAATAATTTGTAATTATTGAGTAACCTTAGAATGTACGTAAACCGTTTTGATAAAAAGGCTTGTTAGATATTTCACTTTTGAAATGTTTCTAAGATTTGTTAACAGAGCTATATTTAATTTGATGATTCGCATTTATGTTGGATTAATGAAGTTAGGTAATACTTGCTGTTTAAATCTAATTGTTGGTGGATCGATTACGAGTAATGTAACTTCAGTTGTCAGATGTTTCTGAATGGACAAACTTAACTTGCAATATCATTTTGCCAAAAAAGCCGGCCGGAGTGGCCGTGCGGCTCTAGGCGCTACGGTCTGGAACCGCAAGACCGCTACGGTCTCAGGTTCGAATCCTGCCTCGGGCATGGATGTGTGTGATGTCCTTAGGTTAGTTAGGTTTGAGTAGTTCTAAGTTCTAGGGGACTGATGACCTCAGCAGTTAGGTCCCATAGTGCTCACAGCCATTTGAATTTTTGTAGATTTACTAATCCTTTTTCATCGTAAAGGTGATCTTCGTTAATGAGAGCTGACAGCAGGAGGAAGTGGAGCCGGAGCACGCACTGCGGTAACGAGCAGTGGAAATGCGACTGCCTCCGCAACGAGAGCAAGGGCTCCGCGCCAACAACAGGTAGTGGCGGGCTTAGGCGGGCGCGGGCAGTGGCGGGACTTTTCGGTGGCCGTGCCCGCGGGCTGGCTGTGCAAGATTTGTGGCGAGGCGCTGCTCATTTGAATGTAAATGAAGAGCTGGCCGGGGCGCGGCCGCGGCGTGCGTGGTTTATTTAGTTCCGGCGTGGTCGGCGGTAGCGCCGGCTTCCGTCTAGTCGCCGCAGCCCGCGGGCACTGCGCCCCGGTTAGCCCTCCTCTTGTAAGAGGGCGCGCTGCGGCTCACTGCGGCGCCAACTGGCTTACAGCTACACGGCGTGCGTCTGTCTGACACTTGCTGCTTAACGCCGCAGTGACTACACTGACAGGAGACTGATTTACAGGCGTCAAGTGCGCGTGAGAAAAGCAGCCGCTCATTAGGTAGAAAATACGACTGTCGACAGCTACCACCGTGCACTTGGACAATTACTTGCCTCATTCTCTGGCCTGAAGAAACCGAAGATCTTCATATAGCTTTTGCTTTCTCATTTCGTTGCACCTAGTGCAGAATTTGTGTCTGGTTCAGACAAAAGCTGACGCATGTCATTAACGCCATATCTGTACAGTTTGGCCTAAAGTCACGAAGGAGTTACACCTGTGAATAACTTCTTTATGTATCATCATTTTCCATACTGTTTCACAGACTTAAAGACAAAGGGTAGTATTCTTCTGCCTTTCCTCTGTCAGGGTCTGAAAAAAAAGGAAAGTAAAAATTTTTTGTTTATTTATAGACACAATCGCATGTTTATGACACAGTCATAACAGGTTTCGGCCATACAATGACCATCTTCAGATGCTAAAGGCGCCATACACTGAACACAGGTTCATGCATTGGTTTGACAATGCATGAACCTGTGTGCAGTGTATGCTGCCTTTAGCATCTGAAGATGGTCATAGTGCGGCCGAAATCAGTTATGGCTGTGTCATAAACATGTGATTGTGTCTATAAATAAACAAACAAATTTTACAAGAGAATCAATCACGCACTCCATAGACAAAATGTCGTTTTTTCCAAAAGGGAGTGTGACGACTATAAGTAAAAAAGTTAAAATGTGTCAAATGGCTCTGAGAACTATGGGACTTAACATCTGAGGTCATCAGTCCCCTAGAACTTAGAAGTACTTAAACCTTACTAACCTAAGGACATCACACACATCCATGCCCGAGGCAGGATTCGAACCTGCGACCGTAGCAGCAGCGCGGTTCCAGACTGAACATCAGGGAATCACACTGTATATACAGGATGTTTCCATAAGAGCGTCCAAAATTTAACGGGAGACAGAGGATGCTCCACTGAATAATTTGAGGTAGGAAACCTGGCGTCGCAGAAGCCAGCTTAAGGAGCAGAGTTTGAGGCGTCATGTCACGGACTGCGCGGCCCCTCAGGCCGGAGGTTCGAGTCCCCACTCGAGCATGGGTGTGCATGTTGTTGTTAGCATAAGTTAGTTTAAGTAATGTGTAAGTCTAGGGACCGTTGACCTAAGCAGTTTGTTCCCTTAGGAGTTCACACAGATTTGAACATTTTCAACATTCTTTATTTCCTGCAAGGAAAGGAGGAGGACGAGCCTGATTATTTCCGGGTCGCTGGATTGGAAGTGGAGATGCTATTCCGTGGCCTGCGAGGTCACCTGACGTTAATCCCCTTAATTATTTCCTATGGGGATATCTAAAGTCACTTGAGTATGAGACCGCAGAGGATGCCGAGAAGGGACTAGTTGTCAGTATTGTACCTGCATGTGACGTGATTCCAAACACACCAGGGATATTTGTCAGGGTGCGTCAGAATATTGAGACCAATGGCATTCTTGCACTGAGGCTGATGACCGTCAGTTTCAAAACATTTTGTAAGATAGAGTACAAATGGTACGTCCATTATGTCAATGATGGCATTTAGTAAAAAAGTACGTAGTGGTGTGATTGTATTCCTATTATCTTCTTAAACTGGCTTCTCCGACTTCAGGTTCCCAACCTCGAATCGTTCAGTGCAGCATCCTGTACGTCTTGTTAAAATTTTGCAGGCTCTTTTGGTATACATTTACAAGCGCCGTCGCCTATAACTTCGCCGTTTTGTAGCGTCTATGTATGACGTTTACGGAGATGGGATCCTATTCAAAATACTTACGTACTCACTCCCCTCTACAAGTCCTAAAAACTGGTATAGGGAATTTTCAAACAGCCTCTATACATGCATCCTTTTCTGGAATGCTTATGGATTTATTTTTGTTGTTTTTGCGTAAGTTAGTTCAAAAGTTGTTCAAATGGCTCGGAGGACTATGGGACTTAACTGCTGAGGTCATCAGTCCCCTAGAACTTAGAACTCCTTAAACCTAACTAACCTAAGGACATAAAACACATCCATGCCCGAGGCAGGATTCGAACCTGCGACCGGAGAGGTCTCGTGGTTCCAGACTGTAGCACTTAGAACCGCATGGCCACCACGTCCAGCACGTAAGTTGATGAAGAATTAGTTCACGACCGTTATTGGCGAACCTGTTTGTTATGTCACTGTGGCATTAATTAATTCAGCATCTGGACACGTTTCTTACGAAAAAACAAAAAAACAAAGGTCCTATTTGCCTCACTGACTCCATTAGAGGGAGGAATTGGTGCTCACCCTGTCTACTTACAATACCACCGAGTGAGCTGGAAGTCTACCTCGACGCAAGCGGCTCAGATAGTTCTTGTGGATGGCACGTTGTTTACAGTGGAACGCGATATTTGGAGCTCGCGTCATCTGGGATGGTGGGAAAAACAGCCGATAGTGGCGGGGCACAGACGACGGAGAAGACAGATCGTGACGTGTGTGATCGGCCAGACCGTAGCAGCGGCAGCCGGCCAGGTGAGATGTCGCCGATAAGGGGACACCTGCGTGGCCACGCCCTGCCTGCCGCTGCCGCCGCCGCCCGTTGCGAAATCACAAACACAGAGAGAGAGAGACAGAGACAGAGGCAGGTTGCGACACAGGTCGGTGCGCGGCCTCCAGAGTCGGCGGCCGGCGTGGGCGACGCCGGCGCCGTGGTCGCTGCCGCTGACAATGCAAGGACGGCCGGGAGGTCGCGCGGGTCGCGCTCCTGGCTCCGCATCTGGCGCGCGCCCCGGAAGCCTTCCACCCAACTCGCAGGCCGCTCGGCTCGGAGCTTTATGACCCCACCTGGTCGGCAAACGCAGCGCTGGCCACGATGCACGGGACTTACACCGAGAGCGAGGTTCATTTTCTTATAAAGCGATGGGAGTCGGAAGTGTCACGCCATGGAGAACCAGTCCAGTGCTTATCAAACAAGTGGCTCTGAGGTCATCAGTCCCCTAGAACTTAGAACTACTTAAACCTAACTAATCTAAGGACATCACACACATTCATGTCCGAGGCAGGATTCGAACCTGCGACCGTAGCGATCCCGCGTTTCCAAACTGTAGCGCCTAGAACCGCTCGGCCACACCGGTCGGCGCTTATCAAACATTGTCGATAGTTTCGTCACATATCGGGTGTTGAATTATACGGAGCAGTCAAATGAAAACCGCATAATATAACCTGTTTGTGGAATGACCGAATTTCAGTTTCTTATTTCTGTTATAAACGTAGAAATTGAACAAAGACTGAAAAATTCTGACTCGCTCCGTTTCAAGATACATAGAATCTAAACATTAAATTGAACAGAAAAACCGGCCTCTGTGACCGAGCGGTTCTAGGAGCTTCAGTCCGGAACCGCGCTGCTGCTACGGTCGCAGGTTTGAATCCTGCCTCGGGCATGGATGTGTGTGATGTCCTTACGTTAGTTAGGTTTAAGTAGTTCTAAGTCTAGGGGACTGATGACCTCAGATGGTTAAGTGCCATAGTGCTTAGAGCCATTGGAACCACAAAAAGAAGAAAAACTTAGTCTGTCATCCGTTCACTTCTTTTCTAGAAAAGTGATAAGAGCTTGGTTACTACTGAGAAACAACCACTGTTCTGCTATGGATTCTATTTTTTCGAAGCTATTTTCAAAAATCACGTGTAATCGAAGATCGTTTTATTATTTAGACATTACGAATAGCTAGTGCCGAAGGGCAAAAACTGAGGATGAAGAAATCTATTTTTCCTGTTAATTTGTCCGTTTTCAATTGCTACAAGTGGATAGTAGACAGAGGCAGCGTATCAGCACTTTCTATTTTCTCCTTGCATAATGTCGCAATTTTGTTGTGGTTCCTCCTGTTCTTAATCTGTCAAACCAAATCCGCTATTGTACTTCATTTCTACCGCATTATTTCCAGACTAGGGATGGTGCCATTCTGAACTACAACCGACATCTGACGACGACAGCGAGAGACCACCATGCGGACCAGTTGGGTCTTGCACGCTGCGATTACACGCATACCATCCGACACCCCACGGCTCATGGTAACAGTCACATTACCCTTTGAGCAGTGCTGTATCAATTCTTAAGCCACCTCTTTGTTGCTCGCTTCTGTTGGTATTGCTATTAAAATAACACTCGTCCCTTTTCCAGTTTTAAATAATAACGCAATATTTCGAAGTTTACGAATAAAAATTAGGCTACTCTTTTCAAAACAGGTTTACTTGAAAACAAAAAGTTTTACCGCTGGCGCTACAGCTATTTGGTATTTCGGCGTATTTACCCAGTTATTACTTTAAAAAAATAAAAAATAATAATTAAAGAAGCACCTCTCCTAACGAGGATGACACAAATTCCGTAAAATACCGGTATTCGGTACTAAAATACCGGTATAGGTTTTAACCGGTCGGTTTTCCCCGTCCCTGCTATGTTTGACGTGCACCACTTCGTTCAAATGGTTCAGATGGCTCTGAGCACAATGGCACTTAACATCTCAGGTCACCAGTCCCCTAGAACTTAGAACTACTTAAACCTACTTAAACCTAACTAACCTAAGGACATCACACACATCCATGCCCGAGGCAGGATTCGAACCTGCGACCGTAGCGGTCACGCGGTTCCAGACTGTAGCGCCTAGAGCCGCTCGGCCACCCCGGCCGGCGCACCACTTCGTCCGAAGGAAATAGGGGGAGGGGGGGGGGCTGATTGTCTTTCTTCACGGTTCCGAAAATATGGAAATCGCGTGGGGAGACATCTGAGCTGATTGAGGATGTGTAAAGGCTTCCAAACTTATCGAAACGTAGTTGTACTACACCAACGTGAATAACCGTCAAAACAGTGACGCAGTTCAACTCCACGAAAACCGAAAAGTGTCAAAAATGTGTGTGAAATCTTATGGGACTTAACTGCTAAGGTCATCAGTCCCTAAGCTTACACACCACTTAACCTAAATTAACCTAAGGACAAACACACACACAGCCGTGCCCGAGGGAGGACTCGAACCTCCACCGGGATCAGCCGCACAGGCCATGACTGTAGCGCCTTAGACCGAAATATGTCTTGTAATCTTGTCGACAAATTATGAATTCAGTTTTGTGAGACGAAAAGGTATATTTTTCGTTGGTTCAACGGAGCGTATCTGCCCCGCCGGATTAGCCGAGCGGTCTAAGGGGACTGCAGTCATGGACTGTGCAGCTGGTCCCGGCGGAGGTTCGAGTCCTCCCTCGGGCATGGGTGTGTGTGTTTGTCCTTAGGATAATTTAGGTTAAGTAGTGTGTAAGCTTAGGGACTGATGACCTTAGCAGTTAAGTCCCATAAGATTTCACACACATTTGAACATTGGAAGCGTATGTCAATAATTGCAACTGACTAACTGACAAACTGAGACGTGTCTTCCAAAATTAATGGTTGCTATCTCACTTTCGGTGAGAATTTACCTATACTTTAGTTAACTTTCATTGCTTCTCTCGTGTAGAGTATATAATTTGCTAGAACTTTTCATTATTTCCAAGGAAAGTTAAAAAAAAAGAAAAAAAGCCTTTAAAGAACGCAGCCACACTTCGTACATGTTTCCGCTATGTTTGACGTTAGCAAAGTTGTACTCAACGCCGAAAATGTATGAAAGATTACCGGATATCAATAAAAATGTTGCATTCTTCTCCAGAAATATCTAATGACCAGATGGCTTACGAGCCAGAATCACATCGTGCAGTACTGACAGTTTAGCTACACGAGCACCAGACTATGCAGACAGACAATCAAGCAGATCCAGTCATCTTATCAAGCCTTATGAATCGTTACAAGGCAATTATATGCCTTCTCATTGCTAGCACGAGACGGCCAGCTGTAATGGAAATTCATAGCCTGCGAGGAAAGGCCCCGCACGTTGCGTTCTCCGTTGACCTTCACGTCAGCCGACAACTTACCGCGAATATCTGCACGGGGGTGGGGGGGGGGGGGGGAGTGCGATGTCCGCTCCAAATAAGTCTGCCAATATTTCATCTTTCTAATGCTGGCGGACTGTGTGAACGTCACAAATCTAAATTGTATCCAACCGTTTTGTCCCGGTCCTGATTGCTGGCTGATAATTCAAGTCTAGATACATATCGCAGGGTACTCGGTGGAGAGGACATGTGCGCCGGTAGAGAGTGGACTGGTTGGGTAATCATGCGCACGAAAGGCAGTTAAACGGTCCAGTAAATTGCGTGTCTCCAAGCTTCATATTGTATCTGCGCTGAGCTGGCCAGATGGCAGCTGAGATAATGGTCTGCGACTGTTAGGCCGCGGTCCAACAGCACCCGCGCTTGAGCGATACACATTTCCATATATATGCGTGTATGACATTTAGAGGACTGCACATCAGTCCTCAGGATCTAAGGAAGGTATTTGCTGTATCTGTTAACAAGAAGAAAGAAAAAAGTGTTCAGATTTACGATACTCTTAATAGCAATGAACTACAAACATTTCAATATACACATCATGTGACAATGTGTCTCGCTGTTGCCTCATTAAGCAGCACGTTTCAAACGTTCCAGAAAGACACCAATGTAATGTACGGGAACAAATTCAGAATAGGAATTCGCGTGGATATATCCCATCCAACAGCGTTGTGGGCCATCTAAAATGAAGTAACTAACGAGTCTGTCTCTTTACTTACGTCTGTTGGACATCTCTATATGAAGACCAGTGCAGATTCGTTTCCAACACCGAGCTCAGTGAATGCGGAATTGTTTCCTAGGAGACGTGTAGTGTCGGGACATGTTCGCACTAGATAGGGGGTCTTCGGAAGGGTGTCTAATGACCACGCAATTGATGGAAAGATAAATCACGCTCTTTCTTCCTTCCTTCTGAACGTGAAGCCCACGATTCTGCACTGATTCTAGACTCCAAGGCAACATCTTCTCAAACCGACAAGGGCAAATATTTCGTATCTGGAAAATCCCAACAGCTCCGGCCACCTGGAAAAAGCCGACATTACATCACGGAATCGCACTGGAGACTGCTGTCGCCAAGTAGCCACACAAGGAAGTACCACGAAATTTGTGAAGATCCCGTTTTGATGAGATCTCGAATGACCCATTTGGTGTCCGTTCACAGCAGTACACGCTCCCTGAAATTCTGAAATTAGCAAGGATGAAAAGCAAGAAGAGAAAGGTTGCCTACAATTTGTCCAGGAAATATGCTGCCGCGTCAACAGTCGAGGTGATGAAAGGCAAGCAGTAGCTGAGGAAGTAGTGCAACAGAGTTTATTCCACCCAGATGTTATTAGATCTGTATATTAAGCAAGCAGTAAAAGAAAAGTGCGGATGATTTTTGCTGATGGCAATATAATTCTGTCAGATAGGCAAAGGACTTGAAAGATTTGTTGAACGGAATGGATAATGCTTTGAAAAGAGGCTATAAAAAGGAATATCAACAAAAGTAAAATTAGGGTATTGGAATGTTGTCGAGTGAAATCAGACAATACAGAGTGACTGGCAATAGGAAATAAGACACTAAAAGTAGTTGTACTCTCAAAGTACCTGACGAGAGAAGAAATGAAGAGGTTGTATAAAGCAGACGGGAAACAACAAGGAAAAAAAAGTTTCTGAAAAGCAGAAATGTATTAACATAAGATACAAGTGTAACTGTCAGAGGGTCTTTTCTGAAGGAAATTTGTCTGTAGTGTATCCTTTCGCAGAAGTGGAAAGTGGATGGTACACAATTCAGGCAAGAAGAGAATAGATGCTTTGAAATGTGTTGATACATAATAATGCAGAAGGTCAGAAAGCTAGATCGTATAATTAACAAATTGGTTCTAAATGAAACTTAGAAAGAAAAATATTTGTGACTTAATTTGTAGAAAGGAAAAAATCGATTGACAGAACTATCCTGAGACATTTAGGTTGGTTCAAATAGCTCTGAGCACTATGGGACTTCACATCGGAGGTCATCAGTCCCCTAGAACTTAGAACTACTTAAACCTAACTAACCTAAGGACACCACACACATCCATGCCCGAGGCAGGATTCGAACCTGCGATTGCAGCAGCAGCGCGGTTTCAGACTGAAGCGCCTAGAACCGCTCTAGACATCAAGGAATCGTCGATTGCTATTTTGTAAATGGCAGTGGAGGGAATTGGTGGACTTATGGATGGTAAAAATTGTAAAGGAAAACTAAGTCTTAAGACAGACGAAGAGGCCCGCACGGGACAGACTGGCGTGCACAGTTGCATGAAACTAGACTTCGCACTGAGAACCACACCAACGACGCGTATCAGGGTTCAGCATTTAATTTCTTTTCATTTCCACCATCTTGCAAGCTGTGGTCAGGCTCATTCTAAAAACCAGCAACATATATGCGATTTTAAGAGTAACTGTTTGGTTGGCTGAAGAGCCAACACCGTGTTATTATTGGAGGCCGAAATGCACGCGTTTAGCTCACACAGGCTGACGTGAGGAGGGAAGGACTATACTGACGTGAGGTCTGGAACATGACAAGGAATTAGAATTCAGAAAGCGGACGTATCTAGTTGATACTTAACTTTAATCCATTTATGATGAACGTCGCTCTTGACGGTACATGATTCAGAATATTATCTCTTCAGATTATAGTAACTGAATACGGCGCCTTGCTAGGTCGTAGCAAATGACGTAGCTGAAGGCTATGCTAAACGGTCGTCTCTGCAAATGAGAGCGTATCTAGTCAGTGAAACATCGCTAGCAAAGTCGGCTGTACAAGTGGGGCGAGTGCTAGGGAATCTCTCTAGAATCACTGATAGTGGCGACGCGCGGGTCCGACGTATACTAACGGACCGCGGCCGATTTAAAGGCTACCACCTAGCAAGTGTGGTGTCTGGCGGTGACACCACAGTAACTGTCCCAAGAGATTCGCTAGAAGCGCTTAAATCCTTTAGAGCTCTCGATAGTCTAATGAATCTAAAGAAATAAAAGAGGAAAAGACAGTGGTTCTAGTCCGTCGCCTGATGCACCGTTACTTCACGCCTACTGAACCACAAGAAAAGATAACTGCAGTGCGCTGACGGAGACGCTACGCTAGACGGCGCCTTTTATCCGAGGTGAGCGTCGAATGGCTGCCACTCCCTTCCTGCGGAGCAGTGGTCACAAATCGCGGACGGCGCTCATTTCCTGTCTGCGACGCCGCCAGCCGCGTCAGAGAAATAAATTGCTTCCTGAAGAGGCAGGCAGGCAGGAAGCGCCGTTGCCCGTCCTGCTGTGGAACCACCAGCAGGTGAGAATGGCCGACCTCTCTCATCGCATACAGCACAAGCCGGAGGTGGGGCGTGCCGCTCTCGTCGCATATCTGACGATATGATGCAACATCCAGATGCGAGGCCTAGTGACCAAAGAATTTAAACTCTGACATTCTGTTGTCGTAGCCAGTAGGAGAGAAGAAGACACGATCTTTGCAAGAACAGACATAATGTCTGATGGGATAGCAGCAATCAGTGATTTATAATGTTACCTATAATCCGTCTTGATTGTGACGCAGCATGTGAAAGTTGCTGGATTTGGACGGGTTACTCCTGTAACTGAAATATCAGGTCTGAAGATGGTTCAGGATGAACCGAAACCGGTAATTTTGTATTAGCAGTAGAGCCAACACGGTGTTACGAGTGGAGGCCGAAATGGACGCGTTTTAGCTCACGCATGCTGGCGTGAGGAGGGAAGAACTATACTGACGTGAGGTCTGGAACATTACAAGGAATGAGAATTCAGAAAGCGGACGAAATTAGTTTGATACTAAACTTTAATCCATTCATGATGAACGTCGCTCTTGACGGTACATGATTCACAATATTATCTGTTCAGAAGACATTCTTGAAGATAGTCATTATAGTAACTGAATATGGCGCCTTGCTAGGTCGTAGCAAATGACGTAGCTGAAGACTATGCTAAACTGTCGTCTCTGCAAATGAGAGCGTATGTAGACAGTGAACCATCGCTAGCAAAGTCGGCTGTACAACTGGGGCGAGTGCTAGGGAGTCTCTCTAGACTAGACGTGCCGTGTGGCGGCGCTCGGTCTGCAATCACGCGACACGCGGGTCCGACGTATACTAACGGACCGCGGCCGATTTAAAGGCTACCACCAAGCAAGTGTGGTGTCTGGAGGTGACACCACAGTTCATATGAATAAAAAACAATTTTGCAGTCAAGATGGATTATACGTAACATTAACACACGATCTGTCACCACTTTTGTGACCTCTATGAAGAGTAGAGAAGATGACCATTGTCATATCCAGTAATATTTGTCTGTCTGTGACTGCAAAGTAACACTATCAAAGCTTTGATACTATTAAATATTCAAAGAATTTCTGGTGCGCATCTGTAAGACCATAAAGTTTGTTACGGCCGGTTCGCTCATTGACCATCATCACGGTTAAAACTGAGCATCAGAAAGTGATGGTCAAAAACACACCGGCCGTAATAAACAGAACACGCTTACAACTGCAGACTGTTGTATTCCTTAAGCGCTGTACAGAATGTTTTCCAACGGCCTTGCCGCAGTGGTAACACCGGCTTCCGCCAGATTAGCGAAGTTGAGCGCTATTGGGCTGGGCTAGCATTTGGATAGGTGGCCATCCGGTCTGCGAGCGCTGCTGGCAAGCGGAGTGCACTCAGCCCTTGTGAGGCAAACTGAGGAGCTACTTGATTGAGAAGTAGCGGCTCCAGTCTCGGACACTGACATACGGCCGGGAGAGCGGTGTGCTGACCACATGCCCCTCTAAATCCGCATCTAGTGACGCCTGTGGGCTGAGGATAACACGGCGGCCGGTCGGTACCGTCGGGTCTTCCAAGGCCTGTTCGGACGGAGTTTAGTTTTACTTTTACACAATGTTTCACAGTATTGCAATCTTGTAGAGGTGAGACTTCATACATAGTTTTGGTATGGAGCCCGTGTCCGGAAATGTACCTTTTGGATGTAAAATAACTTCCAAGATCGTTTCACTTTCAGACCTCCCATTTCACGGTAGCCCACACACTCAGTGCAGCTCTGATCTGTGTATCTTAGGAGCCCACGGCAAGGGAAATGTTTCTAGTACTTGTCCTTGGTTTTCTGCTACGTGACGAAGGACGTCCTCTTCAGTGTCAAGAGCCGGCCAGAGTGGCCGAGTGGTTCTAGGCTCTTCAGTCTGGAACCACGCGACCGCTACGGTCGCAGGTTCGAATCCTGCCTCGGACATGGATGTGTGTGATGTCCTTAGGTTAGTTAGGTTTATGTAGTTCTAAGTTCTATGGGCCTGATGACCTCAGATCTTAAGTCCTATAGTGCTCAGAGCCATTTGAACCATTTCAATGTCATGAGTGCCGCGCGTCTGTTTGGAGCGCCACAGTCAACCCTTCTTTGCTGACCTTGAAGCCCATTCATAAACGACAAGAGCTGTGAAGTTTTCTGACCGCTGTTATTTCCTTGACTTTTTCATGATACTACAAAAAATATAGTAAGAGAAAAAGATAGTAAGAATCTGCAGAACGACCTGCAGAGAATTGATGAATGGTGCAGACTCTGGCAGTTGACCTTGAACGTAAATACATGTAACTTATTTCGCATACACAGGAAAAGAAATCCACTACTGTATAGCTACACTATTGATGACAAACAGCTGAAAACAGCGTCTGCCGTAAAATATCTAGGCGTAAATATCCAGAGCGACCTTAAGTGGAATGACCACATAAAACAGATAGTGGGAAAAGCAGACACCGGACTCAAACTCATCGGAAGAATCTTAAGGAAATGTCACTCATCCACGAAAGAAGTGGCTTATAAGACGCTTGTTCGCCCGATTCTTGAGTATTGTTCATCAATCTAGGATCCCTGTCTGGTAGGACTGATAAAGGTGATAGAGAAGATCCAACGAAGAGCGGTGCTTTTCGTCACGGGATCGTTTATCTGGCGAGAGAGCGTTACGGAGATGCTAAACAAACTCCGCTGGCAGACGTTACAAGAGCTGCGTTGTGCATGACGGAGTGATTTACTACTGAAATTTCGGGACAGCGCTTTTCAGGAGGAGTCAGACAGCGTATTACTTACCCCCACATACGTCTCGCGTATTGACGACGAGGAGAAAATTCGAGAAATTAGAGCCAATACAGAGGCTTAACGACAGTCATTGTCCCTACGCACAATTCGCATGTGGAACATGGTTGGTGGAATCAGATAGTGGTACCGAAAGCACCCTCGACCACACACCATTAAGTGGCTTGCGGAGTATGATGCAGATGTAGATGTAGATGAAAATTGCTGCCTAATAAAAAACTGTCCCTATCGTCAACAGGATAATGTATCTGCTCTCACTTCTTCTTCGTTTGGGTAGAGGCTTCAGCTCCAATCGCAGCGTCGTGTCACTGGCACTGACTTAATTTTCAGGCTATCGCTTTACTCAACTTTAATATTTTTCTTGCACGTTTCTGTTTGCATTTGAACTACTTTTTGTTTCTCATCTTCAATAAACGTCATTTCCTGATATCATTTCCCATGTTCCGCTTGTTCCGCTTGCGAATTAACAATGCGCACAAATTTGAACCGGGGAGAAAATGTAACTATAGTCGAAGCGGAGTAAGAAGATTCCTGACAGCTCGCAGCGCTGTTGCCAGCTTTCAGCTGTAGAGTGCTGACGGCTGCAGGATAAAACAGTTGCCGTCTACAGAGCTGTGACAAAACTGAGGCGTTGCCATAGAAACGTGTACAGAATCGCATTACTCTGTTGGTTGGCGTAGGCCCACGAAGCTGCTGCGCCCGGCCCACTGCAGCTGTCAGGGGTCAACTTAACAGCGACTGCACTATATTTACGTGACGCAGTCAGTCAAATGGTTCAAATGACTCTGAGCACTATGGGACTTAACATCTGAGGTCATCAGTCCCCTAGAACTTAGAACTACTTAAACCTAACTAACTTAAGGACATCACACACATCCATGCCCGAGGCAGGATTCGAACCTGCGACCGTAGTGGTTGTGCGGTTCCAGACTGAAGCGCCTAGAAACGCTCGGCCACACTGGCCGGCCACAGTTGGTCCCGGCAGGGCCTACGGTTTGCTTTGTCGAGTAATAGAGTGGGATAGCTGCGACTATGATGGCTCCACCTGTGACTGTATATATGAAGACAGTAACTGTTCTCGAAAGATTAGAATACTGTTGATGACCGTGCAGCTTTTCCCTGAAATAAATGATGACTAACTGAAATCCTCAGCTGCGGACAGTCGTTGTTGATATACCTCGATGTGGACAGCTGAAAACGTGTGCCCCGACCGGGACTCGAACCCGGGATCTCCTGCTTACATGGCAGACGCTCTGTCCATCTGAGCCACCGATGACACAGATGAATAGCGCGACTGCAGGGACTTATCGCTTGCACGCTTCGCGTGAGACTCACATTCCCAACTGTCCATAATCGAGGTATATCAACAATACCTGTCGGCAGCTGAGGGTTTCAGTTAGTCCTCATTTACGTGTGACTGTGTTTGCGCGTTTTTTTCCTGGACATTCTGGAGAGGACACTTGAAAATAGACATCTCCGCTGACGGGGCTTTGTTTACGAGGACGTGTTTAGGAGTGGAGGTGGCGACTTCAGCTTCATGTTTAGAGTTCTTTACCGCGCTGTGTGAATCCTCCGAGCACAGCGACTAGTAACTGCTTGCCATAGTGTAGCTTCCTACTGCTACTTCTCCTCCTCCTCCGTAACTTCCTCAGATCCTCTCCTCTCTTCTGCATCTCTACGCCTGCCCTCCCCCGCACCGTCCTTGTTATTAATGTGCTTCACATACCGCTACGCTCTTTACCGAGAACGTATCTCCGAAATTTCCGGAGCTGACAGCGGCGATTATTTATAAAGGGAAGATCACGGCGGCTGCTGCGCGGCTCGAGGCACGTGCAATTTATTCCTCGCTGCGCTTTTAATCCGCGCACCTCATAACAACGGCCGTGGCCGCCGTGTCGTACCCGCCACACTATATATCAGTCTACCCCAGTCGCGGCCGCGGTCGTGCCAAACGCTTTTCTTTTTTTTCCCGGGAAAAGGGCGCAACACGGCGAGCGTGGAATCCGGGATTACGTCGTGACGTGTGCGCTCTCGGCTTTCGTTGACCCCTCGGAATTCGGTAACATCGTCCCTTTTCACAGAAGCATCGTAGTATTAGGTTGGTGCGTAAGTTCGCAGCATTTTTGTTTTGCTAATTGATATTTCTGTTGCTAGTTTATTTATCGATTGTCATGTTTTATTTATAGTTTAATGTTGCTATTTGAGTTTTCATATCGTCATTTTGTCATCTGGAGGTAGTGAGAGGAACTGTGGACACTAGAAAATGGAGAGCCGGGTGGAGAAAACGGAACATTTACTACGTACTCTTCTGTTTGAGTTCGTTAGAGGGGTGACAACAGCTGAGGCAACCAGAAACATTTGCGACGTGTATGAGGATAATGCCACTGGACAGAGCACGGCAATAAAATGGTTTTCGCATTCTAATGAGCATAGTTTTGACATTAATGACTCTCCACGTTCAGGAAGACCTTCGGGCATTTGATGGAGATCGTTTAAACCGCATTAATCCACAATGATGCATGTCAGCGTTCTCGAAAACTGGCAAATGTGATGAACTTTGGTAATTCCCGAATCGTGCGACATTTGCACGCATTGAAGAAGCTTCAAAAGTCGGATGTAATGGTGCCGTATGCTCTACGCCAAAATTACAAAAATCAGCGGGTGATAATATATGCATTTCTGCTTGCTCATCGTCAGTCATCTCGTAAACAACACCGACCATTCCTACCTTGTATGCTTGCTGGTGACGAAAAATGGTGTCTCTATGCCAGTATATGGAAAAGGAAGGAATGGTTGAGCCCGAACAAAGCAGCAGCTAACCGTACAAAGACCTGCGTGCATCCACGAAATATAATCTTACACTTCTGGTGGAACAGCGGGGTGAGGTGTACTACTAATTGCTTCTCCGGGGTGTAACTATCACCACTGACATTTATTGTCAAGAATGGAGACGCCTTGCAGACGCAATCTGTTGGGAAATGAAGACTCCTACGCCATCTGTTGGTCTTCTGCCCTCTGCAGCGGATATATTTTAACTATAACTGTAAAATAGACGTGTGAAAATAAAGGTGTGTGTGAGCAGAAGTTTTACTGTGTCCTTGATTTCACTAGCGTGTAGCAACACAATCCAAGAACAACGACCGGGAAGAATGCGTGAAGTGACGATACTCGACGGTAGCTCGCACCTGCATTCTGCTAGTTTGACAAAAACACTATACAGGAGTAGGTTTGGGAACTCATACCGCACGCACCTTATTCATTTGATCTTGCGCCCTCAGATTCTTGCCATTTCCCCTCTGTATCGAACAACCTTCAAGTTGGTAGAGCACTTGCCCGCGAAAGGCAAAGGTCCCGAGTTCGAGTCTCGGTCGGGCACACAGTTTTAATCTGCCAGGAAGTTTCAACCTTCAAGTAATTTCCTTTCCAGTTGAAAATGCGCTCCGAGCAGGGCTCGACGAGTTCTTTCCCTCAAAACCACGTGATTTCTCCAGTTGCCGAGTCGAAAAGTTGCCTAAGCATTGGCAGATTGTTGTAAACAGTGAAGGAGAATGTTTTATTAACGAATAATCTCTGTTAGTTGTGTCTGTTGTGTTTTTTAGATTTATGCAAAAACGCAGAGTACTTGTGAGAGCTACTTGACAGCTCTTGATAGCACTGCCCAAAGAAATATCTTTCGAGAACGTGTCTTACCGACCTCTCAGAAAAGATTAACGACCACTGTCTTGGTATCAGGGGTTACGTTAGTCAACATCCCACTCAGATGTACCCTGATTTCTATCAGGTTTCACTTCCCCGCTTCAAATAAATACTAGAAAAATTTAATAACGCATGAGTTGGAGTAGTATACGTCATCTACTGCCTCCACAAATGTATAAGCGTCTTGGCAGCATCCGAAATTCAATTCCCATAGACAAGTCACTCTGCTCTGCTAGATATCAATCAGAAGCTTTACGGCGATCTTTGCTGTGTCGGAGGTCAATGCTGGACCTTGCTTTTCCGTTTCCCCTTCGTGTCACTATCGTACACCGACTGAGCTGAGCGAGACACTTTCATATCACATACGAGAGAATGATGCTGTGCCTATGTACACTCTGTTTCGTTTCCAGTCTTAATCGTTTACTGCTGGTGCCCTGTCGGAATATTCGTTTCGTCCTTTCTACTAGGTAACGTTTATAAGCTGGACCCGGATTAATGCTCTACCCTGCTACCCTATTAAATCAGAATAAATAAGGGTTCCCAGACTTTGTTTGACCTGCGAAACAGAACTGTCGTTCTCATAGTTCCAAAGTCAATAATTGCAGCCCTATAGCTGTCTAACTACTTTTAGACAGATTTCGAGATCCGAACACTGGACCTAACAGTTCATACACCACCTCCATCTGGTCCCTAGCAGCTCCTGCCGATAATCTCCACAACAATAAAAGAGGTATACAGTTCGAAGACAGATGATCAAGAGACAGAAACAGCACACGTCTTAAAAGTTTTCACAGTCAAGGCCATTCGTCAAACGTTGCCTTTCAAACCATTTCTTTTGTGTGAGTTGTGAATCGCTAACGTAGTGCAAAGACATTCTGTACACTGGTTCTCAACTGCTAAGCTTACCACAGTCTCTGACTGGCAGAGTGAAGTTATTTCAGTAGTCGATCCCTTTAGATGTACAGTTCTTCATTGTCTAATCAGGTATCTGCGTGGCAGGGTTGGGTGGAAACACTAGACTGTTTCGTGTTTGTGGTCGTGTTGGATCGTATAGCTTTTGGGTGCTGCCATGAGGACGCTCCGTGTATTGAGTTACATTCAGATGGTCATTCCCATTCTGTAACGTACAAAAATTACGGTGAAGACTTGTCAACGTTGGTACAGTCTGGCGTAATACACCCTAAGCAAAAAAAGGGAAAAAATGCATTGCATAGGAATTACACCATCGGTAGAGGTGACGTACATTTACAGACAAAGAAATTATTACAATTTCAGAAAAATTGGATAATTTATTCAAGATAAAAGAGCAAGTCAACAACGCGTTGGTCCACCTCTGGCCCTTCTTATACAAGCAGTTATTCGGCTTGGAATTGAGTGAGTTGTAGTATGGCCTCCTGAAGGTTATCGTGGCAAATTCTGTCCAACTGGCGGGTTATATCGTCAACATCCTGAGCTGGCCACAGGACACTGCCAACGAAAAGGGTCCTGCTATGAAAATAAATGGCAGCCCACACCGTCACTTTCAGCTGTCATCGAGGCGCAGATTGCAGGCCGAATGTTCCCGACACTTACACAAACGGCCTTGTGGTGAACAGAGGTCAATGGTAGTCGGCTAAAGGCCCGCCTTGAGCTCATCCTCATTCCTGTGTGCCGGGTACTAATGGTCCGTGTGGTTATCGAAGCATCAGTAGTATGTCCGATCGATGACAATGATGAATCCAGGGGCCTGAGCGCCTTTCTGTCGTCTCTCTAGCTCGATTACTTCCTTCTTGACACTGTGTTTGGCCACGATTCACCCATCCCTGTCAACATCGTCAGATAGTTGCATCACCCATATTCAAATTTAGAGCGATTCGCCGATTCCTCCGAACGACTTCTTTGGGCCCAGCCACAAGTCCTCTCCCAACTGTTGGGATATGTGTGTGTTTTTCACGCGCCTGCCTGTGACGCATAGTTACAGTCCATCTGAGTACAAGGAATGAAATTCGCAATGAATTCATGTCCTGATATCGACATTAACGCTGTTAGTATCCTTGACAGCTGCGTAGTGAAACTGCACTGGAGCGCCACACATTCATCCACCGGCTACCAAAGCCTATAATTTTACATTTTCCGCCGATAGCTGTATGAATATCAATTGGCGGTTAATTTGCATAACTTTTTCATGGTGCTTTTGTTAATTTTTTCTTGTCTTAGACTTTATTTTCAATATAGTCATCGAAGTATTAGCACTAACAAGGATGAGCTGGAAACGAGATTGTGAAGATGGAGAGAAGCATTGGATGACACAGAGATGAAAATCAATACGAAAAAAGTGTAATATTCGCGTTGAAGCGCCCTCCTGTTTTTTTTTTTCTTTTTTTTTACATGTTATTGGCAGAAGCTGTTAGGTGCCAGGAGGGGCCTGGTAGGAACTGTAAGCGGTGTATATACAATAGTTCAGCCAACTATTCGGATCTCTGAATCTTTCTGAAAGTAGTTGGGCTGCTACAGTGCTTTGATTATTCACGTTGGAATTGTTGTTGTTGTGGTTTTCAGTCCTGAGACTGGTTTGATGCAGCTCTCCATGCTACTCTATCCTGTGCAAGCTTCTTCATCTCCCAGTACCTACTGCAGCCTACATCCTTCCGAATCTGCTTAGTGTACTCATCTCTTGGTGTCCCTCTACGATTTTTACCCTCCAAGCTGCCCTCCAGTACTAAATTGGTGATCCCTTGATGCCTCAGAACATGTCCTACCAACCGATCCCTTCTTCTAGTCAAGTTGTGCCACAAACTCCTCTTCTCCCCAATTCTATTCAATACCTCCTCGTTAGCTGTGTGATCTACCCATCTAATCTTCAGCATTCTTCTGTAGCACCACATTTCGAAAGCTTCTATTCTCTTCTTGTCTAAAGTATTTATCGTCCACGTTTCACTTCCATACATGGCTACACTCCATACAAATACTTTCAGGAACGACTTCCTAACAATTAAATCAATACTCAATGTTAACAAATTTCTCTTCTTCAGAAACGCTTTCCTTGCCATTGCCAGTCAACATTTTATATCCTCTCTACTTCGACCATCCTCAGTTATTTTGCTCCCCAAATAGCAAAACTCGTTTACTACTTTAAACGTCTCATTTCCTAATCTAATTCCCTCAGCATCACCCGACTTAATTCGACTACATTCCATTATCCTCGTTTTGCTTTTGTTGATGTTCATCTTATATCCTCCGTTCAACTCCTCTTCCAAGTCCTTTGCTGTTTCTGACAGAATTACAACGTCATCGGCGAACCTCAAAGGTTTTATTTCTTCTCCATGGATTTTAATACCTACTCCGAACTTTTCTTTTGTTTCCTTTACTGCTTGCTCAATACACAGATTGAATAGCATCGGGGAGAGGCCACAACCCTGTCTCACTCCCTTCCCAACCACTGCTTCCCGTTCATGTCCCTCGACTTTCTATAACTGCCATCTGGTTTCTGTACAAATTGTAAACAGCCTTTCACTCCCTGTATTTTACCCCTGCCACCTTCAGAATTTGAAAGAGGGTATTCCAGTCGACATTGTCAAAAGCTTTCTCTAAGTCTACAAATGCTAGAAACGTATGTTTGCCTTTCCTTAATCTTTCTTCTGAGACAAGTCGTAGGGTCAGTATTAACTCACGTGTTCCAAGATTTCTACGGAATGCAAACTGATGTTACCCGAGGTCGGCTTCTACCAGTTTTTCCATTCGTCTGTAAAGAATTCGCGTTAGTATATTGCAGCTGTGACTTATTAAACTGATAGTTCGGTAATTTTCACATCTGTCAACACCTGCTTTCTGTGGGATTGGCATTATTATATTCTTCTTGAAGTCTGAGGGAATTTCGCCTGTCTCATACATCTTGCTCACCAGATGGTAGAGTTCTGTCAGGACTGGCTCTCCCAAGGCCGTCAGGAGTAGTGAGAAGTTTAACCCTATGTCACAGGTCAATGCGGGTCTGGCGACCGTTATTTAGACTGATTCCATTCGGGTTCGCCATCCTTTTAAATCCGCGGAGAAGTATGTCTAGCGTATCGCGTGGTTTCGGGCCGCGGATGGGACTGTGTCGTCGCGCGTTACGCCACGGAAGCCAGGAGCTCCGAGGTAAGCACAAAATGAATGTTTCAAACGGTAGCAATGTAGTATACACCGAGCCGTGCTGTCACGTGTGCACGCGGCTCTTTACGTTGTTGTTCGCGCCAGGCCTCGGGCAGCGGAGCTTCGGCCGGCCGATGGAGACTATCGAGGCGTGAAGGCCAGCGAGCGAGGCGAGCAGGTGGCACACCCTCCGCCCTACGCCCAGCGCCCTAGCGTGCCGTATGGGCCCTGGCTGCCTGGCTGCGCGTGGGACCGCCGAACAGGGAGAGCAGCGCGTGTGGGAGACGAGACTTCTGGCTACCGGTGCGGCGAGCTGTTGCCCGGAAACGGGGGCGGCCTCATTCCGGATCGCCTCCGATGTCGCGGAAACGTCGGCGCCGCCTCGTGCATTAAGGTCGGCTTAATAGAAAGGAGAGTGAGACGCTGCTCCCTGTGTTATTCAGTCAGTACACTGAGTATCCTCTAAAGCGAACCAATAAGACATCTGGTAAGCGAATTATGCACTGAAGCGCCAGAGAAACTGGTATAGGCATGAGTATTCAAGTATAGAGCTATGTATATAGGCAGAATACGGCGCTGCGGTCGTCAACAAGTGTCTGAAGCCTTTGTTAGATCAGATACTGCTGCTACAATGGCAGGTTATCAAGATTTAAGTGAGTTTAAATGTGGTATTGTAGTCAGCGCACGAGTGATGCCACACAGCATCTCCGAGGTAGCGATGAAGTGGGAATTTTCCCGTAAGGCTATTTCACGAGTGTACCGTGAATATCAAGAATTCGGTAAAACGTCAAGTCTCCGACATTGCTGCGGCCGGAGACAGGTCCTGCATGAACAGGACCTACGACGACTGAAGAGAATCGTTGAACGTGACAGAAGTGCAATCCTTCTGGAAATTGCTACAGATTTCAGTGCTGGGCCATGAACAAGTGTCAACGTGCGAACCATTCAACGAAACATCATCGATATAGACTATCGGAGCCGACGCCCCTCTCTTGTACCCTTGATGACTGCACGACACAAATCTTTATGCCTCGCATGGGCCCGTCAACACCGAAATTGCACTGTTGATGACTGGGAACATGTTGCATAGTGAGACATGTCTCGTTGAAAATTGTGTCGAGCGGATAGACGTGTACGGGTATGCAGACAGCCTCATGAATCCATGGACCCTGTCAGCAGGGCACTGTTGAAGCTCCTGGAGGCTCTGTAGTGATGTGCAGCGCGTGCCGTTGGAGTGATGTGGGACACCTGAAACGTCTAGATTTGACTCTGACAGGTGACAGGTACGTAATCATCCTGTCTGATCACCTGCATCCATTGATGACCATTGTGCAGTGTGACGAACTTGGAAAATTCCAGCAGGACAATGCGAGACCCCATACGTCCAGTATGACTATAAAGTGGCTCCAGGAATACTTTTCTGTGTCTAAACACTTACGCTGCCCACCAAAGTCCACAGACATGAACATTGCCGGCGCGTCAGTCCGGGACCGCGCAGCTGCTACGGTCGCAGGTTCGAATCCTGCCTCGGGCATGGATGTGTGTGATGTCCTTAGGTTAGTTAGGCTTAAGTAGTTCTAAGTCTAGAAGACTGATGACCTCAGATGTTAAGTCCCATGGTGCTTAGAGCCATTTGAGCCATTTTTTGAGACATGAACATTACTGAGCATATCTGGGATGCCTTGAAATGTGCTGTTCAGGATTCATGGTGTAACCTTTTGAGCCCGTGGCACTGGGAGGGGAAGAGTGACAAGCGAATCTCCTAAGCTCTCTTTCATTCTTCGAAAATGTCTCCAGTACTCACTTGATAGCACGTTGAGTATACCTGGGGCTGACCTGGAAAGAATGGAACGAAGAACAGTCACTCTTTCTACACGAGGTTCAGCCCGGCAACTCCCCGGGCAGAGTCCGGTATTCTACATAGTAGATCACCACCTCCAGTTTTGAACAGCGAATACGCCGAAACACCGGTCGTGAAGAAATGTAAGAAGTCTGTTTGCGTGGCCATCAGTCCACCAAGCACAGAAATATTCTTTTTGTAAATAAAAGCCGCATTTTTCTTGCTGCAATGTAATTTTTACGTCTCCCAGTTGCGTTTCACCTTTTACTTTAAGGCATCTTGAGTGGCACTTATAATGATATTTGTAGAATATAGAACAGTTCACGTCTTTTTTTCCACGTAAATAAGTCATTAATTACATTTATTCAAGTTTTTGGGTGGCATCTGTGTGTCCTCTCATCAGGTCACATGCTGCTGATAGCACTATAACTTCACTTGCGAAACATAAGCACATTTTCAGATTAGGAGCATTTTTCTTTACGGTTTGCATGTTCTTTGCGCTAATTGTGAAGAAAACAGATCGTAATGTCGAAATGTGCATATGTTTCGTAAGTGAAGTTGTAGGGTGACCTCCAGTATGTGACCAGATGAAAGGAAACTCAGAATGCAATCAAAGACTCGAATAACTAAGTAATCACTTATGTACCTACAAAACAAGACGTGAACTGTTTTAAAACCTACAAATATCGCATATGAAAAAAAATCTGTGTCATTCTAGATTCCATTGAAGATGCCTTAACGTAAAAGGTGAAACGCGTCTGAAAGAAATAAAACACAGAGCAGCAACAAAAAGGCGATTTTATTTACAAAATTGAAGAAATGTACTTAATAATAGTTCAGACAGAGAACGTTTGCATCAGTAACATATTGCAATACTATTGACACAAGCAAAGATAAAATAATCACCTTCAAGCTCACTTTCCGAACTCCACAGGAGGTTATGTCTACTGCATTAGCACTTCTGAAGCAATAACCTACTTACAGACTAAATAGTTGTTTCCAGAGTGCATCTTACAGTTCGCAGCTGTGCAAACACAGTTACCAAACTACCAGTGTCGTGCTGTTGGCCGGACCTAGATTTCAGTAAAGAGAAACAGTTTGTGAGGATCATTGCCAACTTGAAATTCTCAGCGACAACTTTATAGACTCAGGCTGGTAACATCGCCATATTAGGACTGTGGGCAACTCCAGGATATTACTCACAGCTTTTTGGGCCGCCCACGAAGAACAGGGGAATCCGACTGGTTGATTATGGAGTTGGCCCGCATGCATCAGGCACTCCCTTTTCGTGTGCTAATCCTCTTGTTTACGAAGAATTTGGACAAAAATTACCTGTGGAATTTGTTTTAAAGTTGGATGTAAATTGTAACTGTCAAGGAATGTGTCGCGTGTCACTCACGAACATATGTGTGTGTGTGTTTGTGCGTGTTTGTATGTGTGCCTGTTTCAAATGGTTCAAATGGCTCTGAGCACTATGGGACTTAACTTCTGTGGTCATCAGTCCTCTAGAACTTAGAACTACTTAAACCTAACTAACCTAAGGACACACACACATACATGACCGAGGCAGGATTCGAACCTGCGACCGTAGCGGTCTCGCGATTCCAGACTGTAGCGCCTAGAACCGCACCGTCACACCGGCCGGCGTGCCTGTTTCATCGTGCTATTTTGTTTTAACTCCCATGAAACCTCGGGTAGCATAAGAAGGAAGAAATAATTCAAATGATCGACGAAAGGAGGAAGTACAAAAATATTCAGGGAAAGACGGGAATACAGGAATAAAGGTGGTTTGATAAGACTGGTAAATTTCCATGAAAGAATGGAATATTTTTGTTGAGCTTTCATCGTTGCTAAACTTGATTGTTCCAAGGATCGTACAAAGAATTTCAACAATCTGTGGCGTACAGCTCAATGCTGATCGCCGTCTGAATCGGTCAGTGTGTCGACTGCGATTAAAAATGGAGAAAACCGAGATTCGTGCTGTTATTAAAAGTTTTCAGTTGAAGAGACGCACTGCTGTAAAAATCAAAACAGAATTGGATGAAGTTCATACGGACTCTGCACCATCACTAAGGACCATTTAGTTTTGGATTAATGAATTTAATCGTGTTCGGATATCGTTGCCGGACAAGCGAGGAGGCGAAGCGCGTTCTAGCCGTCCAATTGAGGTCACCACAAGGGAAACCATTGACAAAACCCATAAGATTCTAATGCAAAACCGCCGAATAAAAATTCTAGAAATTGCTAATACTGTAGGCATCTCATCTGAGCTTGTGCATAATATCCTGCACAGATCACTGGCTATAAAGAAGCTATATGCGGGAGAGGTATCGCGAAAGCTCAAAGTCGGCCAAAAGCTCATCTGGCGCTACATTCCAGCACCATGTCTGGCTGTGTCTAAACACAATCCGCAACACTATCTGCACCGTCTCGCGGTTAAGGCGCTCAGTCCGGAACCGCGCGACTGCTACGGTCGCAGGTTCGAATCCTGCCTCGGGCATGGATGTGTGTGATGTCCTTAGGTTAGTTAGGTTTAAGTAGTTCCAAGTTCTAGGGGACTGATGACCACAGAAGTTAAGTCCCATAGTGCTCAGAGCCATTTGAACCATTTTTTTTTTTTTGAACTATCTGCACCGATTTGTGACTGATGATGGAACCTGCATCCATCATTACACACCAGAGTCAAAACGGCGGTCAAAACAAAGAAAAAAAGCTCGTGAAAGTGCGGCGCAGAAGGCAAAGACCATTTTGTCGGCTAGTAAGGGGATGGCCACTGTTTTCTTGGGATTTCCATGACCATGGATTACTTGAAAAAACGCAGAACCATAACCGGACACTATTACGCTCCATTGTTGGGTGGTTGATACATGCTCTGTCTGAAAAAAGACCACGGTTGGGTTGGTAAAGAAAAAAGAAGGAAATGAAAAAAAAATGGCTCTGAGCACTATGGGACTTAACATCTGTGGTCATCAGTCCCCTAGAACTTAGAACTACTTAAACCTAACCAACCTAAGGACATCACACACATCCATGCCCGAGGCAGGATTCGAACCTGCGACCGTAGCAGTCGCGCGGTTCCGGACTGAGCGCCTAGAACCGCTAGACCACCGCGGCCGGCGAAAGAAATGACCTTTGACTTGATTCCTCTCCACTCTAATTACCAGACTTAGCCCCAAGTGACTTCTTTCTTTTCCCTAAATTGAGCGCTGCTGGATGTGTGTGATGTTCTTAGGTTTAAGTAGCTCTAAGTCTAGGGAACTAATGACCTCATATGTCAAGTCCCATAGTGCTTGGAGCCATTTGAAACCTAAATTGAAACTTTGGCTTGCTGAGAAGAAATTTTCATCAAACGAGGGAGTGACAGTTGTAGTCAACGAGTATTTTGCAGAACCTATTTTTCAGATGAGGCGAAGATGCTGGAGGTTTGCTGGACTAAATGTACCGTGAGGTGACAAAAGTCATGTGATATCTCCCAATATCGTGTCGGATCTCCCTCTGCCAAGTGTAGTGCAGCAACTCGATCTTGCATGCGCTCAGCAAGTTGTTGGAAATCCGCTGGAGAAATGAGCCATGCTGCCACTTTAGCCGTCCGTAATTACGAAAGTGTTACAGGTGCAGGATTTTTCGCATGGATTAACCTCTCCATTATGTCCCATAAATGTTCGCTGGGGCTCATGTCAGGCGATCTGGGTGGCCAAATCATTCGCTCGAACTATCCTGAATGTTCTTCAAACTAACTGTGAACTATTGCGACCCGGTGACATGGCGCATCGACATCCGTAAAAATTTCATCGTTTTTTGGGAACATGAAGTCCATGAATGACTGTAAATGGTCTGCAAGTAGCCGAACATAACCATTTCCAGTCAGTGATCGGTTCAGTTGGACCAGAGGACCCAGTCCACTTCAGGTAAATACGGTCAACAACATTATGGAGCCAGTACCATCTTGAACAGTGCCTTGATAACAACTTGAGTCCATGGCTTCGTGGGGTCTACCTCACACTCGAAACCTGTCATCCATCAGCTCTTACCAATTGTAGTCGGGATTCATCTGACCAGGCAAAGGTTTCCAGTTTTCTACGCTGAAGACGATGTCGTGCTGTTACGAAAGGCACTCACGTCGCTCGTCTGTTGCCATAGCCCTTAACACCAAATTTCGCTGTACTGACCTTACGGATACGTTCGTCGAACATCACACGATGGCAACTCTACCCAAACGTCACTGTTCTCGGTCGTTAAGTGAAGTCCGTTGGCCACTGTGTTGTCCCTGGTGACGGGTAATGCCTGAAACCTGGTATTCTCGGTACCCTCTTGGCTCTGTAGATCTCAGAATATTGAGCCGCTAACGATTTCCGAAATAGGATCTCCCATTCATCTAGCTGCAACTTCCATTCCGCTTTCAGAGTCTGTTAATTCCCGTCGTGCGGCCATAATCATGTCGGGAACCTTTTAACTTGAATCACCTGTGTACTACACTATGTGTTCAAAAGTATCCGGACACCTAGCTGAAAATGACTTACTGGTTCATGGCGTCCTCCATCGGTAATGCTGGAATTCAGTGTGGTGTTGGCCCACCTTTAGCCTTGATGACAGCTTCCACTCTCGCAGGCATACGTTCAATCAGATACTGGAAGGTTGGGGAATGAGAGCCCATTCTTCACGGAGCGCTGCACTGAGGAGGGGTATCGATGTCGGTCGGTGAGGCCTGGCACGACGTCGGCGTTCCGAAACATCCCAAAGGTGTTCTATAGGATTCGGGTCAGGACTCCGTGCAGGTCAGTCCATTACATGGATGCTATTGTCGTGTAACCACCCTGCCACAGGCCGTGCATTATGAACAGGTGCTCGATCGTGTTGAAAGATGCAACAGCCATCCCCGAATTGCTGTTCTAGAGAGGATAGCAAGAAGGTGCTTGAAACATTAATGTAGACCTCTGCTGTGATAGTGCCACGCAAAACAGCAAGGGGTGCAAGCCCCCTCCATGAAAAACACGACCACACCTTAGCACCACCGCCTTCGAATTGTACTGTTGGCACTACACACGCTGACAGATGACGTTCACCGGGCATTCGCCATACACACACCCTGCCATCTGATCGCCACATTGTATACCGTGATTCGTCACTCCACACATTGTTTATCCACTCTTAAATCGTCCAATGTTTACGCCCCTTAAACCAAGCTAGGTGTCGTTTTCCATTTACCGTCGTGATGTGTGGCTTACGAGCAGCCGCTCGATCATGAAATCCAAGTTTTCTCACATTACGCCCAACTGTCATAGTATTTGCAGAGGATCTTGATGCAGTTTGGAATTCCTGTGTGATGGTCTGGATAAATGCCTGCCTATTACACATTTAGACCCTCTTCAAATGTCAGCGGTCTCTGTCACACAATAGACAAGGTCGACTTGTACGCTTTTGTGCTGTACGTGTCCTTTCACGTTACCACTTCACTGTCACATCGAAAAGAGTGGACCTAGGGATGTTTAGGAGAGTGGAAATTTCGCGTACAGACGTATGACATATGTGACACAGAATCACCTGACCACGTTCGAAGTCTGTGCGTCCCGCGGAGCGCCCCATTCTGCTCTCTCGCGATGTCTAATGACTACTGAGGTCGCTGATATGGAGTACCTGGCAGTGGGTACCAACACAATGCATGTGAGAAACGTATGTTTTGGGGGGAGGTTTGTCCGAATACTTTTGATGACATAGTGTATGTCTGTTCGCCGTCCTATGTTGTTTTTCATCTTGGAGTATTTCCCTCAAAAGGAGGTGATGTGGGGAAGTAAGGTTTGTTTACGAATAACCTTTTTCTCGTGCTCTTCTATCATATTTATACAGCTACTCTTAAATCACTTAGGAATGAAATAAATGAAAGAAGATCTGAGATGATGATTCATTGTGTTACAGAGTGACCGCTACGGTCGCAGGTTCGAATCCTGCCTCGGGCATGGATGTGTGTGATGTCCTTAGGTTAGTTAGGTTTGAGTAGTTCTAAGTTCTAGGGGACTGATGACCTCAGATGTTAAGTCCCATAGTGCTCAGAGCCATTTTAGAGTGAGTGAGTCGATCTGTGTGAACCTTTGGTTATCACAAAACATTAAAAATTGAACAACGTTGGTAGTACTGACGCATGTACGGGAGAGTGGAGCAGCTACTCAGCAGTTCAGCGAAGGCGGCTTGCTACTCCATAAAGCCCGCAGATCTGCCCATGTTTACGATCCGACGTGGGCGTGAGTCGGCCGGCCCGCGCAGGGTTCAGAGCGGCGGGTCGCGATCTGGGGTCAGGCGCGGGTCGTACGTTAGCGCCGGGTATCGGGCGCGCATCTCGGCGCACAGTGACCGCTCCATCGCGGCCGCCCGCTCCACGCCAAGTGTAAATAACGCACGCTGCCCGGCGTTCCTACCCCGCCCTGCAGGCCGCACTCCGGCTCACGACTCGGTTTCCGCCTCGCGGCCCGCGCCCGGCCTCCTGGTGCCTCTAACCACAGAGTAGCCAAATCGATAAGGCCTCGTGTCTGAGGCATAAATTGTGCGCGGGCCGACCGCGGCGTCTGACATCCAGGAAAACAGGAAGCCACGCCAGGCATATCGGGAGCGCGCGAGCCATAGCACTTCTAATTTTGAGCAGGTGCGCATCGGTAGCTGCGCGGTCAGCTAGTGGACTGCTAAAAAAAGGAACCTGGGCTCGATTCCCAGTCGGGTCGGAGATTTTCTCCGCTCGGGGCCTGTGTGCTGTGTCGTCCTTCCACTCGCATCGTCATAATTCAAATGTTTCAAATGGCTCTGAGCACTATGGGACTCCACATCTGAGGTCATCAGTCCCCTAGACTTAGAACTACTTAAACCTAACTAACCTAAGGACATCACACACAGCGCGGGGTTAGCCGAGCGGTCTCGGGCGCTGCAGTCATGGACTGAGCGGCTGGTCCCGGCGGAGGTTTGAGTCCTTCCTCGGGCATGGGTGTGTGTGTTTGTCCTTAGGATAGTTAGGTTAAGTAGTGTGTAAGCTTAGGGACTGATGATCTTAACAGTTAAGTCCCATAAGATTTCACACTCATTTGAGCAACATCACACATCCATGCCCGAGGTAGGATTCGAACCTGCGACCGTAACAACAATGCGGTTCCGGACTGAAGCGCCTAGAATCGCAAGGCCACAGCGGCAGGCTCGTCATAATTGACATTACACTGTTGAGATGGCTGTATGGGCACGCCACGGAGAAAAAGAAAAAAAAAAGAATTAAAAAAATTAAACAGAGCTTTGAGCAAGTCTCATACTCCCACTGGTAACAAGCCTTTTCTGCGTTGACTATCTATTGTGGTGTTGTGGCGTTCCTACTTGTTCAGTGAAATTTAAAATTGTCAGATTAGAGCACGCTATCTGTCGCGAAAATTACTGTCTCAATTATAACTGTCTTGATCTGATTTGGTGGACTTAATTTAGTTTACCGATTTCAACGCTCATGAGTCATCATCAGAGCCAATTTCGTTTACGAAAGTTGCTCATCAAACAGTCACCTATCACTGATGATGGTAACTTAAAAGCTGATGATAAGTGACAACGAACAACGCTATGGGACTACTTGATGTTTAACTTTCGACGCTTAAGTAGATTTGTGTAACTACTGCAGGCTACCGTGCTGTAGGACTACTTCAACTTTTATGATAAAATAACGTGTCTAATAATAATAATGTTGTGTGGCTAGGGCCTCCCGTGGGGTACACCGTTCGCCTGGTGCAGGTCTTTCGAGTTGACGCCACGTCGGCGACCTGCGCGTCGATGGGGATGAAATGATGATGATAAGGACAACACAACACCCAGTCCCTGAGCGGAGAAAATCTCCGACCCAGCCGGGAAGCGAACCTGGGCCCTTAGGATTGAGATTCCGTCACGCTGACCACACGTGTCTAATGATAACGCTCGAGTGGAGTTGTAAAACTACCGTAGGCTGTAACATACAGGTAATGCAGTTTTTATCTTACCATGTATCTGCAAGCCTTTTGGGCGTTACCTTATTTCGATGACTTGGTTGCGATCATGTCTTGGTAGATTCCCCTAGAAGTGTTGAACTGTCTAGAAGCTGAATGAGAATATACAAAGCCCCGCGAAACATATTTAACCTTTTTATCTAACACAGCTATCTTCCTGCGTGTTACTTAGAAATGTTTCACAGAAAGTAAACACTGGAAGTCTTTACTTTCTGTGAATCAGTGCCGGCCGGGGTGGCCGAGCGGTTCTAGGAGCTACAGGCGCAGGTTCGAATCCTGCCTCGGGCATGGATGTGTGTGATGTCCTTAGGTTAGTTAGGTTTAAGTAGTTCTGAGTTCTAGGGGACTGATGACCTTAGACATTAAGTCCCATAGTGCTCAGAGTCATTTGTGAATCAGTGTAAAACCAAGTGCAGTTAAATGCTGTGTATATCTGCGTACATAGCTTAATAATATACATTACAGGAAGAGAACTGATATGGTTACCACAAGACAGTGCATTGTAAGTACCTAAAACACAAAAAACTTTCGGGTTCGTAAACGTTTCGTCGCCGATTACTAAATTTCCGTCATTTCCGCCAGTAGCACCAGCACTGCATCTAGCTATACTAGGTCCACAACATAATGTTCTAGTAACACCTCCATCTGATGACGAACCTGCAGTGGCTCTAAAACATGTTCATGGTTGAATAAATCGTAAAAAAAGCGACCGGTTGCATATTTATTACCAGACAAATTGCCAATTTAAATCACAGTCGCATTTCCTCGTCCACAATCGATGCACTGAAAAAAAAAGCCAAAGAAAGACTTTTCGGATAATTTCGCTCGACGACACTCAAGACGGGATAAACTATGTAGCACACATGAAGCATTTAAACTACTATGTTCAATTTTCTATATTTTTTATTGATCCAGTCTCTAAGCTGTTTTGGATTAACGAGGTACACACTGTATTCACGTTTATGACAAATTAAGACGGAGTGCCGAACCAGGATTCGAACCGGAAGTTTCAGAGGAAGGGTGGAAACTAGCGAGAAACGATAACTTCTTGTCGATCAGCTAGATATGTTCAGTAGTGCTTGGTACAGGGAGCGGCAGTTAACACTCATCGCAAGCAAATGTAACGTTTTGCAGATAGACAGACAGAAATACTCTTTACTTTATGATTACAAAAAAAAAAAAAATGGCTCTGAGCACTATGGGACTCAACTGCTGAGGTCATTAGTCCCCTAGAACTTAGAACTAGTTAAACCTAACTAACCTAAGGACATCACACACATCCATGCCCGAGGCAGGATTCGAACCTGCGACCGTAGCGGTCTTGCGGTTCCAGACTGCAGCGCCTTTAACCGCACGGCCACTTCGGCCGGCCTTTATGATTACACAATTGCAGAACAATCAGTGGAAGCAGTTACTTCCATAAAATATCTAGGAGTATTACTCTATAAGATATATAGGAGTATGCTAACGGAGCGATCTGAAATGGAACGACCGCATAAAATTAATTACGAGTAATCCCGATGCCAGACTGAGATTCATTAGAACGATTCGCAGAAAATGTAATCCATCAACAAAGGCAGTTACTTACAAAACACTCTTTCGACCGATGCATGAATACTGCTTGTCAGTACGGGATCCATACCGGACTGATAGAGAAGACAAAGATCCTAGGAAGAGCAGCTCATATCTTTACTGGTTCATTTAGCAAGCACGTAGGAGTCACAGATATAATTAACCAACTTCAGTGGCAGACGCTGCTAGAGAGGCGTTTTGCATCACGGTGTGGATCTATGTTTAAAATCCTAGAGCGTACTTTCCTAAAAAAGTAAACAAATATATTGGTTCTCCTTATGTATATTTCGCGAAAATATTATGAAAATTAGAGATTCGCGCCCACATTGAGGATGGTCAGCAATCGTTCTTCCCGCGAACCATTCACGACTGGAAGAGTAAAGGAAAAGGGGTAGGGGGTGGGGAGAGATGACACCGGTACACAAACTTCCCTCCGCCACACGCTGCAAGGTAGCTTGCGAAAGGCAGATGTAGTTGCAGATGCAGACAGTGCAGTTCATCCGAACTCGGTGCGTCATAGTGATTTACTTGTCGCAGATGTTAAATTTACTGTTTACTTAACTGATTTATCAAATAATTCCACTATTCCCTAAATCTGAGCAAATCAGTGGTTCACAGCAGACACTGAATGACAACTGTCTGCTTTCAGCTGATTCACATACGACCTGTAAGTTTCTTGTCATTATTTCACCGCGTATCGTACTGTGTGGTCCATTACGTTGTGCTTCTTTTGGCCGCGTTGATTCCCTCATCGTTTACTTACTACTAGCAGTAGGTGATCCAGTAGAAAGCGGTTTATTCATTTTACTCTGTAGTCCTGTATACTATCGCTTGTACTTTATAATTCTACCCTTTTTCCGTAATTTCCTTTTCTTCTTGTGCACCCTGCAGCTCCTCTCAGAAACCTCTTTCCTGCTGTCTGTAATCTTTATTTCTTTTTCACTGCACTTCACAAGGTATTCTGGTACCTCAGAATGTTGAACAGTTACGTTCTTTCTCTTTGTTTATTTCCAGTTACTGTTTCGCACCTAATAGATCCTGAAGTTTTAATGTCTTAGCTTTACTGTCATTTGTCGAAATACCAAGATTATGTTCTGTAATTATCAAGAGGAGCACGTAAGTACTAATTTATCTCTGTTAGCAATAAAACGTTCATTATCTTTTATGATTTCAAAATGCATAGCGCAGTTCTCAATCACCTTCATCAGCGTCATTTTGCTATACCAAAAATTTATTGTCCTCTTAAAATGGTTATTTGACAGTTTTCGTTCACGGTTCTCACCATTTTGTTTGGGTATAGAGGTACCGCCTCCTCTCCAGACGGATAAAATAATTCTTTGTTAGATTTATTATATTTGTTCAACAATCTACAAATGTAAATATTTTTCAAATTTTTTTTAAAATTCCACTCGTGGTGTTTTCCTGTGACATCCAATCGCTCTTCTCGTAAGATTTTTCCTGGCTTTTTGATTGTACTGATGGGGTCCTCAGCTCTCAATTTATCTTATAGGCAACTTTAAGATTTTTAAGTACATTAACGTTTGTTGTCATCATAAGCAACGAATACAACAAGAAATTGTCAAAAAATAAACCACCGATTAATTCATGGGGGTGGTCTCACCTTGCAACCACTGAGACGTAAAGTTATCAACATCACATCATTTCTTGTGGAATAAAGCTCAGAAAAACATCCACGCGAGATTCACAGCTTGCATCAACGTTCGGTCCGACCTCTTCATAAAGGTCATGCACACCTTCTAATGTGTAAGATGTAAACAATCTTGTTTGTGAGCTTATCATGGTAGGCTCATCCCCGGTGCCGTTAGCAACATCGTCATGAACTGCGTTTCAGTGAGTAGTTCAGGACCTAGCTAAGTAGTTGAACTCCCTGACGTACTTCATTGAAGAACATTCATAGAAGCATCCTCAGGGCCAGCTTCTGCCTCAAATGCGTCTGAATACAAATCATTCGGAATTTCTTCTTCTAAAACGACGGACGTTTGAATCGCTGGTGACGTCTCGAAACTTCCATAAACACATAATGCCTAAGACAAATAACAAGCAAAAGACTGGCCTGAAATTTAATAAATTTACATCCAACTACAGAATTAAGCATAAAAGTACACAAAGTTCCAATTTTTGCTCATTAAAGATGCAGTACAAACTCAAATTTACGTTACAGAAACTTTAGATTTGCTTACATTCGCTGTCAGTGACATCCTCAATGTGACCATTATCCAGAAACCACACGTCAAGTAAATTGTTGTTGTTGTGGTCTTCAGTCCTGAGACTGGTTTGATGCAGCTCTCCATGCTACTCTATCCTGTGCAAGCTTCTTCATCTCCTAGTACCTACTGCAGCCTACATCCTTCTGAATCTGCTTAGTGTATTCATCTCTTGGTCTCCCTCTATGATTTTTACCCTCCACGCTGCCCTCCACTACCAAATAGGTGATCTCTTGATGCCTCAGAACATGTCCTACCAACCGATCCCTTCTTCTAGTCAAGTTGTGCCACAAACTCCTCTTCTCCCCAACTCTATTCAGTACCTCCTCATTAGATATGCGATCTACCCATCTAATCATCAGCATTTTTCTGTAGCACCACATTTCGAAAGCTTCTATTCTCTTCTTGTCTAAACTATTTATCGTCCACGTTTCACTTCGATACATGGCTACACTCCACACAAATACTTTCAGAAACGACTTCCTGACACTTAAATCAATACTCGATGATAACAAATTTCTCTTCTTCAGAAACGCTTTCCTTGCCATTGCCAGTCAACATTTTATATCCTCTCTACTTCGACCATCATCAGTTATTTGCCTCCCCAAATAGCAAAACTCCTTTACTACTTTAAGTGTCTCATTTTCTAATCTAATTCCCTCAGCATCACCCGATTTAATTCGACTACATTCCATTATCCTCGTTTTGCTTTTGTTGATGTTCATCTTATATCTTCCTTTCAAGACACTGTCCATTCCGTTCAACTACTCTTCCAAGTCCTTTGCTGTCTCTGACAGAATTACAATGTCATCGGCGAACCTCAAAGTTTTTATTTCTTTTCCATGGATTTTAATACCTACTCCGAACTTTTCTTTTGTTTCCTTTACTGCTTGCTCAATATACAGATTGAATAGCATCGGGGATAGGCTACAACCCTGTCTCACTCCCTTGCCAACCACTGCTTCCCTTTCATGTCCCTCGACTTTTATAACTGCCATCTGGTTTCTGTAAAAATTGTAAATAGCCTTTCGCTCCCTGTATTTTACCCCTGCCACCTTCAGAATTTGAAAGAGAGTATTCCAGTCAACATTGTCAAGAGCTTTCTCTAAGTCTACGAATGCTAGAAACGTAGGTTTGCCTTTCCTTAATCTTTCTTCTAAGATAAGCCGTAGGGTCAGTATTGCCTCATGTGTTCCAATATTTCTACGGAATCCAAACTGATCTTCCCCGAGGTCAACTTCTACCAGTTTTTCCATTCGTCTATAAAGAATTCGCGTTAGTATTTTGCAGCTGTGACTTATTATATTAAACTGATAGTTCGGTAATTTTCACATCTGCTTTCTTTGGGATTGGAATTACTATATGTAACAAAAATGTGCAGATTAGAATCTCCAGCAATCGCGTAACAAAAACTGCCGTTTTCAATGCTGTGAGTGACTTCTCCATTGCAGTACATTCGTAGGTGTACCTCAGTGTGCCGCTTGGAGTCTCTGTCTTGCAATAATCGGTAGTTTCACTCAAAAGGCACTGGTACTCCAAAACGCTGAATGAAATGGTGGTTTCAGGATGAGACCACTGCCGCTCAAAGGATTTAAACAAGAAGATTGGGCATTTGGTAAACGGGATTCTGCGTGAGACCCTTAAGCCGGGCTCAGAACGTGCGAATATCTGCCCGTTAGCCGTGAAATAGGGAGCTGCCTTGCGCCGACGAATTACTGTGACCCCCGCTGCGGACTCCCGCGTCCGCCGTAGTGGGCTGCCCAGACGCTCACGATTCCCACGTCCTCCGCATCCAGCGGGCACGACTCGGCCATCGGATATAGACATTCGATACAAGCAATCGTTAATTACCATAATAATTTACGTCGACTCGTTAACTTATTACAACACATTAGGCGGCGTCTTCAGTGCTCGGTGTTTTTTCCCTTTTTTCTCTTTCCTCCTCGGCACCTCGTGTTTTTATTATTCCGCGTAGTTCCGCCTTTCCTTTTTCGCCCGGAGCCTCGCCGTTCGGCAGGGCCGCGCTGAATAAACATAATGCGAGGCGAAGCAGCGGCTAATAGGGATGGCTGGCCGCTGAGCCATCAATCGCGCTAAGGCGACCGCCGCAGGGTCTCAACCCTGGCCGCTCGTATTAGCTAATTATCCCTACCCAAAGCCTATACGCGGCGATCGTCTTAACGAATTAAGGAGCTACGAAATGTGCCGCAAACTCCGGTACACGGGTCTGTTCAGTCCGACACCTTTCGAACGTTGATATATTCATAAGCCATACCGTATTAGAGTTGAAGCTGAAGGTTTCGGCAATCATTATCATCTCGCTCGTCGTTAATGGAAGACTGCTTGCTGTCTATAGATCGTATGCGTCCCTAAATTTAGCAAGTCCCTTAGTGTTTCAGACGTGACTTCTGGCTTTTGGCAAGGTAGTGTTCCAGTCCGTTTGCTGTTCTTTATCTATAAAAAGATTTAAAAGACAATCTGAGCAACCGTCTCAGATTGTTTGTAGATGATGTTGTTGTTTATCGTCTAGTGAAGTCATCAGAAGATCAAAACCAATTGCAATAACATATCTATATGGTGCGAAAAATGGCAATTAACCCTGAATAATGAAAAGTGTGAGGACATCTAAAATGAATCCGTTAGACTTTGGTTACTCGAAAATAAATAGAATCGCTGGAAATGAGCGTTTGGCGTCATTGGCCTGGAGGCGCCTTACGGGGCAGGTCCGGCCTCCTTGGTGCAGGTCTTATTACATTCGACGCCACATTGGGCGATCTGGGGATGAAATGATGATGAAGACAGCACAACACCCAGTCCCTGAGCGGAGAAAATCCCTGACCCAGGTGGGAATCGAACCTAGTCCCGTACGACGGCAATCCGTCACGCTGACGACTTTTTTTTTCCTTTCGTTGTTGATCTTTGTGTTTCGTCGTTGCGGACGTCACATGACATCCGTTCAAGTTCTTGTCAAGTTATACTCACTATGAGGGGCGTAAATGCAAAAAATGGTGCAAATGGCTCTGAGCACTATGGGACTTAACCTCTGAGGTCATCAGTCCCCTAGAACTTAGAACTACTTAAACCTAACTAACCTAAGGACATCACAAACATCCATGCCTGAGGCAGGATTCGAACCAGCAACCGTAGCAGTTGCGCGGTTCCTGACTGAAGCGCCTAGAACCGCCCGGCCACCGCGGCCGGTGACGTCAATGCATATCGTTCCTTTTAAGACGACATTGCATTCGTGTCAACCATGTACGTAGATTCCATATAGGAATATTCGTCATTTATGTAAAAGAACATCCTGTCCAAACGAAGCTTCCTTATGAGAAAGTTCATTCTTTTCGCAATGTCTGTGTGAAACTCAGCTAGCTCCGAGCCCCACTGCTATCCACTCCACTAACGCGTACCATTGCGGCCACCAGGCCTGGAAATTAGAGGTTAAGGAGCTGTTTCTAGTTACCATGTCGCGGAGCAATGATCAGATCGTACCTTCTTCGCTAACGAGAGAGAGTCGCTACATCATAGCCGTACAAGACAGCTGATACGCAACTAGCATGGTAACGTATTACATGCAGACGGACCTAAAATGTAAACCAGCTGAGAGATGTATGCACCACTTAACACGAATCTTTATTAAACCTTCATTTCCTACCTTAATTCAAAAAAGTGACTATGGTTGCGTACCTAAAGTTTCTTTAAGAACTGCCTTCTAGACAGAGGTGGTACTTAATATAACGATGGAATGAACCCTTTTTGTCGAACTACTGAGTCTCACTGTTTTGCTCTCTACACGACGTTGTAACACCATGAAAGTTATACTCTGACGTGTTATCAAATATCCCGTCATCCTATCTCTTCTTCTAGTTAGCGTTTACTACCCCCGGATAACCTCTCAGTCTTCAGAATTCCTCTACTGCACCAACTTTTCAAATTTCACGCTCACCTCAAAATTTTTATTAGTAGAATTCCTTTGGCGAGGAATGATTTCTTTGCTTGAGCTAGTCTGCCTTGAGCTAGTCTACTTCTTATGTCCTCTACGATTCATCCATCAAACATTATCTTACCTCCAAGATACCCATTTTCGATACTAAGTTCGTTGATAATATCTTTTGAGCATCTCCTTCATAATTTTGTCTTTATTTTACTATTGATCCATATTCAGTGCTCAGTAGCGTTAAACCCATTTAATATGTACTACAGATCTACCTCAGTTTCACGGTAGACAGCAATGTCATCAGCATGTCTTGTCATCGACATACTTTCCCGCTATGTTTTAACCCCACTTTGACTAACTTCATTGCTTGTTCGATATAACTTACTTGAAGGGTAGAGACTGAGCATGAGAGGAAAAGAAACTGTATCTCCCTTTCTAAACCGAGCATTTCTCTTTTGCTCCTCCGTTATTGTTGGCTCTTGGTTATTACACATGTTGTATATTACCGGTCTTTACCTTTAGAGTATAATGTTTTCCAAGATTTCAGATATCTTCCATCACTTTACGTTATCACTTTTTTTTAGGTCGAATACTATTAACTGCCACAAAGCGTGACATCAAAAATATATCTCTTCTCCCTTCACCTTCCCTATAGACAAACAGGCCCTAAGCTTCATTTTCTATTCTTCTGTAGGTCATTCTTGTCAGTAGGTCAGATAGATGAACTTTCAAGATGATTTGCATGGTAGTTCTCACATTTGTCTGCCCTTGCCCCAGCTTATCTCAGCGGGATAAAACTGGAGCCTTGGCAATTAAGAGTGCAGTACCTTATAGGCAGCACGCAACAAATGATAAACTGACTTGAAGCCTACTTCATGCTTGTATACGGAAATTATAAGAATTTCACCTAATCTCGCAGATTGGGAGTAACACCTCCAACAGTCAGTGACTTTTTAGTTATTTGTGAGAAGATGGTGTGAAGTAGTTCGTGTAAGAAGGAGATTTCTTTAACATCTCGTTTTGTAATTCGGCGGTAGTAACGTCATGGCCAATGAACCCTACGGTTTACCATCCAGGAATTTTGCTGCTCGCGATGCTTCGGAACCCATGCATGTCATGCGAATATGGAACTGAAGGGTTCAGAAGGACCTCACCACAATCTCTCCAACCGAAATGACACACACACTGTTTGGGGCCATTCAGAATTGTACACTCACGTGACATCCTTGACTCGGGAAACTGGCTTTTTTGCAGCAAGTATCCACACGGGCAGTGCTACACCGTTTGGACTGCGCCCGACTGTCAGCTCTGTGACCGTTGCTGCAGCTTTCCTTCGTGTAATAGCAGAGAGAGCGGCGCCGGCAGACGTGCGCCTGACGACAGTAATAGACCATGTCGTCTTTTTTAGACCGGTGCTGGTTCTTCTGCGTATAGCTTCACAGTAAGCGTATCTTTCTGTGGATGATCCGAGGAGAACAGACGTTGCCAGATTCCATTTCTTATCGTCATAACGGCCCGGAGCCTTGCATGATGGTATAGTAGTTCCAGTAGATACACTCCAAAATAATAGCAGGCATATTTGTTACGTTATAAGGCCGGTGGCCGGTGCCCTATCGTTGGGGTGTCCGTGACGTTGTCTCTCAACAAGAAAAAGACATCATTTTGACAATGCTACCCTGACCTCTCTCGATACAGATGATGTTCGACACCATTGTGAGCAATATCTTCAGGTTACCCATCCATTGGAAACGTCGTAGACTGCCGAGAGACTGTCACAAAGTTGAAGCAGTATGGAACGATATACCCCTATTTTCCATCCAATCTTAGTACGACTCGATTCGCTATACGGTTGGAGTCACTGTTGCTGCCAATACTTACACTTCTGTGCACTAAATTCCGCACCCTGTATACCTCCAATTCACCCACATATTTGGACATTCTCCCACTTGTGTAAAATTTCATTATTTGTGTAGTATCCTGCCCACTCGTCTAATACAGGGTGCCTAGGAAGCTGTTTTCTCGGATCGCTAGTCAACATTTCGAGAAAATCATGTTAATGGAGTTTGTTACCGTAAGTTAAATTGACAGCACTTAAATCTGCGTATTCACAAACGTGAGCCGCGAGCAAATGGCAGCATGGAAGTGATCAGTGTCCTTCGGTGTATACAATTTCAATGCAAGCAAAACGAAATAGTTCAAAGTCACTGCTGTAGCGTATTTAGACGGCTAGTCTTCCAATGCGGTTGCGGCTAGGCGGCTCGGCGTTTATATTCTCTTCGTATAGATGCCGCTCAAGTCTTGGTGTCGTTCTAGTCAGCGTACTATTGTCTGACGTCATCTCACAGCCCTCTCTGCTCATCCGTTCTTCATCGTCGTGCCGGTCCTTGTCGTTACGCCGGAACAATTTTCTATCCTTTCTGGTGTATGTGCCGTCGCGGTGTATCGCTGGTGCCGATGACACATATTTGCGGCAGTCCAATAGCCTGTCCAAAAAAGTCAACCACCCAGAAGACAGGGCTGGATGTTGACGTACCTTCTTATACGTGCACATCGTATGTACATGATTAGTGTTGCAGTTCTCTGTGGCAGGTAGAACGGACACAAGAGCGCGTTAGTGTAGGTCGTGTTTAATGTTTACATCAGGTGTTGCAGACCATGTAAACAATGTGAAGGTCGTCAGATGTTGAGTGATAACTGAGAAGGAAGCGGAGAGGCCGCGTAGCCGGCCGCTGTGGCCGAGCGGTTCTAGGCGCTTCAGATCCGCGCTGCTGCTACGGTCGCAGGTTCGAATCCTGCCTCGGGCATGGTTGTGTGTGATGTCGTTAGGTTAGTTAGGTTTAAGTAGTTCTAAGTCTAGGGGATTGATGACCTCAGATGTTCCATTGTGCTTAGAGCCATTTGGAAAAGAGGTCGCGTACTCGTCTGAGGCAGAGTTGTGAGCTCTGACAGAGGTTAAAAGTGGCCTGATTCTGTGTCTCCATTTGACCAACTGGTCGAATCATGCAATACCCAGATCTGTGGGGCGTTCGGATGTGACAGTGGTCCGATGTTGAAGAGCGTGAGGGCAGGCGCGCCTGCTGCCTGGTTTCTGGTCGACCGTGCACGAACCCCTCCACATCTGCGCCTGCCGTCCGAGAAGAAGTGATGGACTCCCAACTACATCCTGTGTCATCCAGCACCATTGGCTGGAGACCAGCATCAGACGGACTAGCGAATCATGGCCTCGGTGTACGCTGCTTAAAACTACAACCCAAGCGACTGCGCCGGAAGTGGTGAAGTGACCGGCAAGCATGGACTGCTGATGAATAGGTTCGCATTGTTTTCAGTGGGTCTCCCCCACCCTGGATGGTCGTTATCGGCGTGTATGGCAGCGACATGGGGAGAGGTCAAATTCTTCCACTGTTTTGGGTAGCGGTGTATCTCCTGGCGTCATAGATTGGCGAGCCATTGGGAATGACTTCAAGTCACGGCTAGAAGCGGTTAAGGCAACTCACGGTGTGGTATCGATAGCTACGATGCCACAACGTAGGAGCGCTCTGCTAGGTTGGCATTACGACAGACACCGACGACAGGGCCCTCTAGCCGGCGCAGGAGAGATCTACAAGCTCCGCTCCAGATTCTGCCCATTTGATCAAGAGCAGACGGCCGGGACACTTCGCTTCATATACTTTGCTCTACTTACGACGGGTTTAAGGCTTGCTCATCATTACAAAGTTATGTATGCCCTGTATATATTCATGCACCAGTAAACAACCTTTACTTTCTTGCCGCACCGACGTGTATTACCTTTTCTTGCTCCTACTCACTCCCTTCATTCGGCCAACCTTTCAGTTTTCAGGAGCAGACCCACGCGCCTTCCAGGAGGGATACAAAGGACGGCACACTGGTACGTCGCGGACATTCTGCGTCCTCATGTGAGAGCACCGAGGTGCCACTTTTCATCAGGACAATACTCGTTCACATATGGCATGTGTCTGTATGAACTGTCTACGTCGTGTTGAGGTACTTCCACGGCCAGCAAGATACCCAGTTCTGTCCTCTATAGAACATATACGAGACCAGCTTGGATATCAACTCCGTTCCAGTGGCAGTTACCAGGATATCAAGGCCCAATTACAACGGTGGTGGGCCGGCCGGAGTGGCCGTGCGGTTCTAGTCGCTACAGTCTGGAGCCGCGTGACCGCTACGGTCGCAGGTTCGAATCCTGCCTCGGGCATGGATGTGTGTGTTGTCCTTAGGTTAGTTAGGTTTAAGTAGTTCTAAGTTCTAGGGAACTGATGACCTGAGATGTTAAGTGCCATTGTGGTCAGAGCCATTTTGAACAACGGTGTTGGGCCAGTTTGCTTCAGGAGGGAATACAATGGCTTAATGATACCTCCCCTTACTGGATCGGTGTATGCATCCAGGCCAAAGAGAGAGCAACGTCGTACTGATAAATGTGTTGACACTGCCAAATCCTTTCTAAATTTCCTCACTGTAACACCCTTTCAATTGCATTTAGTTTCCTCCTCCATTTTGGGTATTTACATTTTTTTTGTCAGGCAGTGAATTTTCAAAAGTCTGCTGTAGAACGCATTAATTCTCTCGACCAGCGCTGTTGAGCCACGGCAGGTCCGTGTACCGGTGAGTGTGGAAAGCGGTGACGCGGACAGCTCCATCTGGTACCTAGCGCCGTCACGACGCCGGCGCTGCAAAGCCGGAAGCGGCGCCCACACCACGTCACGTCTGGGCAGCAGCGCGGGTGCCGGCTGGTGCTGGGCAGGAGCGGCTGAGCGATCGGCGCTTCGCACGTACGTGACCAGATTGCCGAGCGCCGGCCAGCGTCCTGCTAGCACGTATCACCTCTGCGGCTTCCTGGGGGCGACCTGGCGTGCTCACAGCCAATGTCTAGGGGCTCTACCTACTCCTTAATATGCACGCTTCTCTCCGGGTATCATCACGGATCCGAGCTCCGTAAGCGAAACGAACGATTTGGCACACTGTGCCAGACGTTGGATGGTTCATGCAAAGAACGGATGGCCTCGTGGGTTGGCATCAGTATCAGTTTGTGGATTGATGGACAGAATAGAAGAAAGGGATATCCTTAGAGGAAAGGGATATCCTTGCAAAGGAAGATCCTGCTTCTGGTAGAGAACTCTTCTATCCTGTGTGAAAAACTTTCAGCGGGATCGTAGTGGGAGTGCCAAATGGTTCAAATGGCTCTGAGCACTACGGGACTTAACATCTGAGGTCATCAGTCCCCTAGAACTTAGAACTACTTAAACCTAACCAACCTAAGGACATGACACACATCCATGCCCGAGGCAGGATTCGAACCTGCGACCGTAGCGGTCGCGCGGTTCCAGACTGAAGCGCCTAGAACCGCTCGGCCACTCCGGCTGGCGGGAGTGCCAAGGTACGGCACCAATGTGCAGAAGTGATGCCTCCTCCTGGATAAAGCAGATGCTATAAGAAGGGCTTATTTCAGTAATGGTACAAGTGCATTTGTGTTCATTTTGAGACACAGAGTCCTAAAGTTAAATGAGTGCTGAAAAATCTGCAGTTGAGATACCAGGTATATTCAAACATATGGCTTCTTGCTAGAGATGAACCTTTCTTTCTGTTTGTTTGGATCATTAACTTCAGAAGCATTATAGGCAGAAAAGTGGAGGTAATGGACTTGTACCACTATTGAAATATGCCCTTCATATGTGAGTGTAGCGGTGTTCAAGATCTGAGCCACGTGTCGCAGTGCCGACCGCTGGATGAAGCGTGTACACTAAATTTTTTCAAGGTTAACACTAAGGCAATTCCGACCGAAATTTTCTGAAGATAGCTCGTTTAAACGGACACGGCAAAAGCTACGAAATGCATTTCGGTCCGTGAGCAGTCAACTGCTGTCCACAGTTCATGGAAGTTGGTCGGAGCTAGGTCGATTTCATATGTGACCGGTATGACTGACTATAGGTGGCAGGGGCAGAGGCCAATGGAAGGCGTAATGGGAGAGGGGGAAGGATGAGGTAACACTCGATCCATGAGTGTTCCTCAAAACAATTCAGTGACGATGGGGTAGTATGCTGTCTTGCATCTTTTCGGGCGTGTATTCAGTAGCGTGTTTTACGCCGACAACTGGATGAATATTATCTTGAGTTAGCTTCATGTTGCGATAGCTAATGAGATACGATTGCTGAAGTATCAGGGACCCTATTTAATCCCAAGTAAACATCACTCTCACATGAGTACCTCCACCACATGTCTCATCCGTTACCTACAGACAAGAGAGATGTAACATGTGGTCTTCGGCTGCCTTGTGTCCCAGCGCGAAGGCCAATATTCAGTCATAGGACAGGACCATCATTTTTAACGGGAAACTACATATGGCATTTGGCATACTCTGAATGGTTTCCGCGATGGAGCAAATTTAATATACATGGTGAGATGTTGAGTCATTTTAGAAGAGTGAATGACGGAGCAGAATTAGATGCGTTTGGAAGATTCGTTTATTGAACACCTTGATTTAGCCACGCGGACTACAATATACGTCCATTAGACGGAGCCCCTCGACATTTTACAGACGAATGTCTCAAGAGCATTACCCTAATCGCTTGATTGGTCGTGACAGTACAATTAGCTCTCCATAAAGATCGCCAGACTGTACGGCATCAGAGTTTTGTTTATGGGGTTGGACGAAGTCTACACAAATGTAACGAAGTTGTCGGTGGGATATTCGAATATTTATTGTGAACTCTACAACAGCTGCAATGTGACGTATAGGATAATGCCTATACATGTGTTGATGGTTTGTATAACACATTTGCAGTGTTTGCTAATTGTTGTACTTTATTAGATGTACAAACCGGACAATATATCGAATAACACAACCAAACAACGATGTATGGTGTCGGATCTCGGGTGGTCACAACAGTAATTATTAGACTAGGAAACAAGGGACAGAACAGGGTAGCTGCGCACACTGCAGAACATCATTAGACAGTGCTAAAATTCAATAATGAAATACATTTACTTATCATTTGAGAAGCAGACATTCAAAACATAACAAGCATTTTCAGTCTCCGAATAAATTCTTTTGGCAACGCAATAGTAAACTGTCTTTCTAGCTGCGCTGGTTCTTACGGTGTAACTAACCGGTTACTACGGGTTATTCATTATTATTGGGAATGGAGATACTTATTGCTTATGAAATCAACGTGAGAAGAATAGGGTCGCCACCGACTCAAACCATACAACTAATCAAAGATTTGGTCGAGTCGGAAAATAAATTAATTTGATCACAGACCAAAAACTCACAAACTTGCATACGTTGTTATGTCGTTCATAGGGGATACGATGTAATTAATAGTGTTCCCCGTGCACTGTTCACGACAATCAAACATTTAAAATAAAATAGCACATGCAAGAACACTGTGCAGAAGATCAGCTCCCAGCAACACACCTGAAAATAAGACTTAATCTACAGCATTTGTTGTAAAATACAAGGGGAGACTAATCACTGGACCTGTGCATAAGGAAATGCATTGGATGTGCTAACGGGAAAGCTACGAGGTTAGTGGCTTAGGCGCAAAAACGTAATCTCGGAACACAAGAGAAAATTGTAGATACACTCCTGGAAATTGAAATAAGAACACCGTGAATTCATTGTCCCAGGAAGGGGAAACTTTATTGACACATTCCTGGGGTCAGATACATCACATGATCACACTGACAGAAACACAGGCACATAGACACAGGCAACAGAGCATGCACAATGTCGGCACTAGTACAGTGTATATCCACCTTTCGCAGCAATGCAGGCTGCTATTCTCCCATGGAGACGATCGTAGAGATGCTGGATGTAGTCCTGTGGTACGGCTTGCCATGCCATTTCCACCTGGCGCCTCAGTTGGACCAGCGTTCGTGCTGGACGTGCAGACCGCGTGAGACGACGCTTCATCCAGTCCCAAACATGCTCAATGGGGGACAGATCCGGAGATCTTGCTGGCCAGGGTAGTTGACTTACACCTTCTAGAGCACGTTGGGTGGCACGGGATACATGCGGACGTGCATTGCCCTGTTGGAACAGCAAGTTCCCTTGCCGGTCTAGGAATGGTAGAACGATGGGTTCGATGACGGTTTGGATGTACCGTGCACTATTCAGTGTCCCCTCGACGATCACCAGTGGTGTACGGCCAGTGTAGGAGATCGCTCCCCACACCATGATGCTGGGTGTTGGCCCTGTGTGCCTCGGTCGTATGCAGTCCTGATTGTGGCACTCACCTGCACGGCGCCAAACACGCAAACGACCATCATTGGCACCAAGGCAGAAGCGACTCTCATCGCTGAAGACGACACGTCTCCATTCGTCCCTCCATTCACGCCTGTCGCGACACCACTGGAGGCGGGCTGCACGATGTTGGGGCGTGAGCGGAAGACGGCCTAACGGTGTGCGGGACCGTAGCCCAGCTTCATGGAGACGGTTGCGAATGGTCCTCGCCGATACCCCAGGAGCAACAGTGTCCCTAATTTGCTGGGAAGTGGCGGTGCGGTCCCCTACGGCACTGCGTAAGATCCTACGGTCTTGGCGTGCATCCGTGCGTCGCTGCAGTCCGGTCCCAGGTCGACGGGCACGTGCACCTTCCGCTGACCACTGGCGACAACATCGATGTACTGTGGAGACCTCACGCCCCACGTGTTGAGCAATTCGGCGGTACGTCCACACGGCCTCCCGCGTGCCCACTATACGCCCTCGCTCAATGTCCGTCAACTGCACATACGGTTCACGTCCACGCTGTCGCGGCATGCTAGCAGTGTTAAAGACTGCGATGGAGCTCCGTATGCCACGGCAAACTGGCTGACACTGACGGCGGCGGTGCACAAATGCTGCGCAATTAGCGCCATTCAACGGCCAACACCGCGGTTCCTGGTGTGTCCGCTGTGCCGTGCGTGTGATCATTGCTTGTACAGCCCTCTCGCAGTGTCCGGAGCATGTATGGTGGGTCTGACACACCGGTGTCAATGTGTTCTTTTTTCCATTTCCAGGAGTGTAAAATCATTTATTCCTAAGATAAGGATGTGAGGCATGTACACGATTCCTGATAACACGTGGTTTGTGGGGACACAATTTCTAGTTATAGTGCCATATTCCAACAGTATCACATCACACAATCATGTTAACATTATCTAAAACAAACATGCGATCGGACAGTTAGTGATGCCGGTAGCCCAACAACTATAATGTTCTACCACGTGGTTGGCTCCCCACGGACGAAAGACACATAAAGCAAGGAAAATTTACGATAAGGCAAGGCTCTAAATATTTAGAAAGGTGAAAGCTTATGCAGGCACAGCTGAAGGCAAACAGACATTCATACAGAAGCGAGTGCTCACTTCTTATCGACTCCTTTGTGTGGCGCTCTTCCGGCGGATCCAAGTCTGCTACAGAGATTTGCTAAAAGAAAAATCTGCCAAAGTTTTGCATTCCTTGCTGCGACAAGGCAAAGCAATCTTCCAGATTTGAAAAGCGAGACCAAAAGCTAACAGTTCTCCCCTCGCCAAGTAACAACGCACCACGCGGTCAGTCTAACTCACCCTTCTCCGACTGGAGCACAGCTGTGGACGCTTCCCGTACCGGCGGCAGACTGCCTTCCGCTTCTCCAGCCTCCTCCACGCTCCGCGTGGACCGGAAAACCCAAAGATGCCATTTCCGCCACCAACCTAACGCGTGTGAATTTCTCACAAGTAGCGGAAACCTCTTTGCCGACTTGACCACTCCGAGAGTTGGCTATTCTGTACAACTGCTGCTGAATCTGTACGACTATCGCAGACTTTCTGCAGCAGACTACGCCACCGTCTAGCAACGTGACACACAACCACATTCATTCAATCACACTACTATGAGAGTAAAGAGAATAGAGAAACGAGGAAAAGAAAGAGAAATGGTAATGAAAATGGGCTACCGGACTAATGAAAGGTGGCTACAGGACCCTTTCAACGGACCCAACTAACTACGACTTCGGCAGCCGCTGTCCCATAGAGTCGAGCTGTCGAGCTGAGGAGACAATCTGCGCTGACGACCTGGTCAAAGAGCTCTATCGTTCGCGTCCTTTATGCCAGCAACGGAGGGGGCACTTGTGTCGCATAGGCTTCCCGGAGAGGGAAGGTGCGGCGCTCGATTTGCGTATACTGCCATGCCGGCGCCACCCTTCGCGATCTACAGATACTGAATTCCGCGCTGGCGGCCTTTGTTGACCAGCGGACGAGTGGTGTAATACGATGACACTACATATGTTAAATGTGTTCTATCTCGGAAACCGTTCGGAATTGGACATATGTCCATATGTTTTTTGGTTTAAATGGTCGTTCCTGTCATATCCCTGAATACTGACCGTTCCTTCTGGGGCATACTGTCGGCGCGCATCAACATGAACCGCAGTTCATCAGCCCAGACAATCCCTTTAGTTGCTTGAAGCATCCAGTAGGGCTGTAATGGCTTTAGTGAAAATATCCTCTTTGATGTGCAGTATGGTGAAGCGCAGATACAGAGTTTTGTGTGTGGATAATACAGATGATTATCAATTTTTGTTGTCCAACTTTCAATTGGTGAGTGATGGGCTACGCTGGGGCCTGTCTACTACAAGGGTCACTCCAAAAGAAACGCACACTATTTTTGTAAAAAAACGGTTTTCATTCTGCATGTGTGAAAATTTTACAGTGTGTAGATACACCCTTCCAGCTTGTTTTCAAACTTAGTTCAACCTGTTCCCGTGAGTGGCGCCGCCACAGAACGTCTTCAAGATGGCTGCTACACTTGACGTTCGTCAGAAGCATCGTGCTTTCATAGAATTCCTGTGCTGTGAAAACGACACAGTGGGAAACATTCATAAGAGATTGAAAAAGGTGTATGGAGATGCTGCTGTCGATCGCAGTGCAGTTAGTCGGTTGGCAAGCAGGTTACATGATGAAAGCGGGCACGGCAATATTGATGATTGTCCTCGCAGCGGCAGGCCTCGTACTGCACACGCTCCAGACAAAGCGCAGAGTGTTAACGAATTGGTGACTGCTGACAGACGCATCACAGTGAACGAATTGTCACGCTACGTTGGGATAGGGGGAGGAAGTGTTCGCAGAATACTGAAAGTGTTGGCGTTAAAAAAGGTTTGTGCCAGTTGGGTTCCCAGGATGTTGACAGTGGCTCACAAAGAAACAAGAAAAACGGTATGCAGCGAGCTTTTTGGAACAGTACGAGAATGGTGGAGAGGAATTTCTTGAAAGAATTGTGACAGGTGATGAAACGTGGCTTCATCATTTTTCACCAGAAACGAAGAGGCAATCAATGGAGTGGCATCATGCAAATTCACCCAAGAAAAGAAATTCAAAACCACACCTTCTGCTGGAAAAGTTATGGCTACGGTGTTTTAAGATTCCTAAGGACTCTTGCATGTGGACATCATGCCAAGTGGAACCAGAATAAATTCTGATGCATATGTGACGACACTGAAGAAACTTCACGCTCGACTGTGTCGTTTTCGACCACATCGACAAAAGCAGTATGTTTTGCTGTTGCACGACAACGCAGTCAAAAAACCATGGAAGCGATCACAAAACTCGGATGGACAACACTGAAACACCCGCCTTGCATTCCTGACCTGGCTCTATGTGACTATCATCTCTTTGGGAAACTGAAGGACTCTCTTCGTGTGCCGGCCGAAGTGGCCGTGCGGTTAAAGGCGCTGCAGTCTGGAACCGCCAGACCGCTACGGTCGCAGGTTCGAATCCTGCCTCGGGCATGGATGTTTGTGATGTCCTTAGGTTAGTTAGGTTTAACTAGTTCTAAGTTCTAGGGGACTAATGACCTCAGCAGTTGAGTCCCATAGTGCTCAGAGCCATTTTTTGAACTCTCTTCGTGGAACAACGTTTGAAAATGATGACTCCCTTGTGCACGCTGCCAAACAGTGGCTCCAACGGAATGGTCCAGAATTTTACCGTGCTGGTATACAGGCGCTGGTTCCAAGATGGCGTAAGGCAGTTGAGAGGGATGGAAATTATGTGGAGAAATGAAAATATTGCTCCTAAAGGATCTATGTACACACTGTAAAACCTTCAGACATGTAGAATAAAAGTTGGATTTTAAAAAAATAGTGTGCATTTCTTTCGGAGTGACCCACGTATTTCATATACAGTGAATGATGGCACCCTCTGTCTCTCAAACACTGAGGTGGCGGCTTTCTCCGAATCATGGTACTGCTGCGGTGGCAGCTTTCTCCGAATCATGGTACTCACTGTTCTCGCTGGGCACAGTGGCGTCTATGGAACCTAGCGCGCGAAATGGAGTATCCGAACGATCTGGCCGTGACCAAATATACTTGTAAGTCCTGAGCCAGTACAAGGTCGGACATCGTGCAAGGCACGTGACGCGCGGTACTATAGTATTCGCAGTTTTTGGAAGACGGCAAAGATGCCACAATTCCGTTGAGCAGATATCTTCATCTCATAACAGAAGTTACAGCAGCTATGTCTGCTTCAAAGACGTTCACTTATCGGCCATATTCTAGCGAGGTATTGGTCGCAGACTGCCTGGCTACAGCTTGTGATCGCAAAAGCTGTACGGCCCGGAGAGAGGCGCAATTGATGGTCGTTGTACCAGCAGGTAGTTGTCTCTAGCCGGGCCTTCGCTTTCCTGAGAGGATGGCGGTCGATTTTCCCGGTCGGCCGCACCCGGCGTCGCGCCGCCTCTTGACAGGAGCGCCGCGCTTCGACTAGGAGCGGCGCCGCATTCCTCGCTCACAGCTCTCGGGGAGAGTGGAAAGCCTTTCGTGCCATCCTGCAATCGCCGCCGCACGCCTTCTCCGCCGTGCACTTCCTGCCGGTGAGCGCTGCGAAAGTGCGTGCGACTGCTCTGGCTCGGCTGCTGGTTACGGCCTGCGGCCGGCCACGGACAATGTTCAAAAAATGTGTGCGAGATCTTATGGGACTTAACTGCTAAGGTTATCAGTCCCTAAGCTTACACTCTACTTAACCTAAATTACCCTAAGGACAAACACACACACACCCATGCCCGAGGGAGGACTCGAACCTCCGCCGGGACCAGCCGCACAGTCCATGACTGCAGCGCCTAAGACCGCTCGGCTAATCCCGCGCGGCACGGACAATGAAGCTTCCACCACCCTCGAGGGCAAGTCGGGTATAATTGGGTTTTTGTTCACATACGCAGGCTAAAATCGGTGTACCCTGACGTGGCTTTCCTATTATGGCATTCACCCGTTAACACAGGCGTCGTACAATGCATGTTACTGTCCAATTTACACGACAGACTGGCAAGCCATAGGTATTAACGATTATGTGTCGGTGTTCAATCCAGCTTGGATGCGGTTTTTAGGCGGCTTCCCACATCAGACTATACCCCTTCCGCTGTCGTGAGCGGGTATACACATCCTGCTACCGCGTTCCTCAGGTGTTGTAGTCTTGTATACGCGCGCGGCTTGGATTTTCCTACAGTTCAAATGGTTCAAATGGCTTTGAGCACTACGGGACTTAACTTCTGAGGTCATCAGTCCCCTAGAACTTAGAACTACTTAAACCTAACTAACCTAAGGACATCACACACATCCATGCCTGAGGCAAGATTCGAACCTGCGACCGTAGTGGCCGCGCGGTTCCAGACTGTAGCGCCTAGAACCGCTCGGCCACTCCGGCCGGCTTTCCTACAGTGCTATGGACGTCTGAATGCGTCCTGAATTCCTGATACCTCTCACTGCTGTGGACGAGTTACTTCCATATCTCCGTGAAAGAAAAAGTTTTAAGTATTTACCAAAAAGATGTATGTGCCCCGTTGTGTGGTATCATGTGCAAAAAACCTCGTTTCGATATCTTGAATCGTTTAAGAGATATGAAGGTTTTTTCACCATATGCTTTGCAACGCCCAAGGACGTGAATGGGCGCGATGTGCGCGATCATCCTTCGCATATAAAACACAAGAACTCGAGAACGAAATGAGATATTCTCCAGCTCTCAATTTTACATTAAATTTCGATATCTTATCTACATTTTATACACTGAAATATTTGAGCTAAAATCAAACGTACGTAAAGTTTACGCAGTGCGTTTTTACCTTTGCAAAATCTGCAAAATTTCGTGCAGTATTTGACTTTATTTGATGCAGCTTAGTAACTATGGCATATAACGAAAATAGATTAAGTCCTTTATGAAGCGAAGATATCAGACTATAAGAGATGTGAAATCCATTTTTTTTTTCATCTGCTAGTTTTCATAAAAACGGATGATAAGTATTTCAGAGCAATCGACAAATCCGTATGAATGGAATTGGGCACGTCGTGCCCGAGCATCCGTCGGATATAAAACCTAATAATCGCAAATTTAAATAAAAAGTCGGTATTTCACCTACATTTCACTCATTGCAACGTATGAGCTGAAATCAACCATACACAAAGTTTACACAATGCGTTTTTGCCTCTGCTACCTCTTTAAGATTTCGTGAAACGTTTTACTTAATTTGTTGCAACGCAGTAAGTATGACGGATAACGAAAAGAAATTGAATTCTTTATTCAGTGAAGATATCAGAACCTAAGATGTGCAAAAATCAGATTTTTTCACCGAGTCGGATGATAAGTGCTTCATGTCGACCAGAACGTCCTCTCTGAGCACAGGCGTCAGCATTTTGCGAGCCGTACGTCAATAAATAAAGAAGCCCTCAGCTCTGAATGCAGATAACACGTGTGCAGCAGCGAAAGGGTTAGGAGCGAGGCTGGTTCCCATGTTCCGCCTCAGATACACGCTGCACGAACATTTAGTACACTTCCTCACACTTGCACGCAGAATTTACTCTGTACGCAGATAGTACAGTGCTTCTGTGCTGGAGGGTGAATAGGAGACAAATGACCTTCGTTGTTTCGCCTCCTTAAACACCCAATGACTGCTGGAGTATTGGGACAGTGATAGCTTCAATTCGTTGGTAAATACAGGGTGTTTCACAATGTTTTGACGATTTCAAACTTGAATAACAACGAGCGCTGAAGACAAGATACAGCGAAGGTGGCGCCGACTATTAGTAGTGCACAGTGTCACGTTTCATCCCATAAACTGGTCAGTAATCGTGTCGTACTAGCTGAAGCAACATCGTCCGTTCGCGGTGGAGTGCTATTTTCGCTACGTCGAATCTGTTTGTTGTTGTTTGTTTGGAGGGAAGAGACCAAACAGCGAGGTCATCGGTCACATCGGATGAGGGAAGGATGGGGAAGGAAGTCGGCCGTGCCCTTTCAAAGGTACCATCCCAGCATTTGCTTGGATCGATTTAGGAAAATCACAGAAAACCTAAATCAGGATGGCCGGACGCGGGATTGAACCGTCGTCCTCCCGAATGCGAGTCCAGTGAGGCGAATCTGTAGTGTGCGTGTTACGTGCCTTTCGTAAACATTTCAAGATTCAGCCACGATATCCAATTCCTGCTCATTAATCAATATTGAATTCGGTAAGAAACATCCTTGCAATTGCCAGTGCATCGAATCGAGAGTCAACTGGCCTTCGAAAAACCGTCCGAGCTCCTGAGAATATCGGTGTGCGTAGCAGTTTACAGGAAATCGCTCATCGTTCGTAACGGAAACGTGCCCAAAGCTTGCAACAGTTGGAAGATCGAATTCAGAATGACATTTCCAGAATTCCTCCAGTGGTAACGAAAGATGTGCTAAAAAACTGGGCGAAACCCCTCAACTATTACGTACCTGTGAATGGCCGTCATTTTCCCGATGTGGCGTTTCATAAATAACCTTGTGTAAAATTTTGAACTTTGTTTCGTGATTGGTTTGTGTGTCATTCAAAATTTAAAACGTCAAAACACCGTTAAAAACCCTGTACTTCATCTTCCATGTATTTGTGAAAAGCTAAGTGAATGACAGAGTGCACTTGGCTCATGTCAAAGCATTCTTTGCTCCTCTCGGTTTATTCAGTTGGCTACATAGTAAGAATACAGATTATTCGTTTACTTTGACTGATAGTTGCAGATAATGACGATAACGAATTATATGAGCTATATGAAACTGCAGAGCAACATAATTGAAACATTTCAACAAATAAGACGAATCCACGGGATTCCGAGCCTCACAAGTTTAGAGATGTAAATTTATATTAGGAAACAAAAGAACTGAACGACATTCATCTCTCGGCCAAGCTGATATTGGGAAATGGATTGATATGATATGGCACCGTTAAAAGAACGCCCAGGGGAAAAGTAGGAATAGACACAGTGCTAAAATTTTGTAAAGTTACGACACTTACCTGTTGATTACATGGAAGTAAAAACTAGACTATGAACACTAGAAGACACAGTAGACTCTACACAGTCGAAATGAGTTTTTTTGAGAAGAGTCCAGAGAGTAACAAGAAGAGACAAATTTTAAAAAATGATACCATCCGGAAAAACATAGGAATCTACAACTTAAATGGAAGAAAAATTGAGGAATACAGAAAATAATGTATAAGGATGATGCCATGTATCAAAAGAGAAGGTTAATGGATACTTATAAACAATGAAGACTAACATTCAATTTGGTTAAACCAGATTTTGTCTGGTTGTTTTAGCATGTTGTATGTGTAGATATCTGACTTGAAAATCAGAATCCTAGAGGATCGGCGGAGAGCTTGCAAATTGGTTACAAAGCAGAGCCTTGATCTACATTTTTTTTTTGGGGGGGGGGGGGAGCGTAGTTTAAATCACCGTCTGACCGTCCCAATTTACGTCTCCTTGATTTCCCAAATTCACTTTACTGCCATTCATAGATATTTATTTCCAGCTGGGATTGGGAATTTTGTTTGTATTGCAATGGGAATGCATATTTCATTCTGCCTTCTAGCTCTGTCAGCTGTAATACCTTGAGCTCTTTTGCTAATATAATACTTTGCAATTGTTGTTCAGAACAATACTTAAGACTCATTTAAGATTTATTGGCCTTAATTCTGGTGTAACGGCTCCTATGACAGTGCTTCGACAGTGTTCTGAGAACGTCTCGGCGAAACTGTAGGAAAACTTCTTTCCATCCATCACCGCCAAATGTAGCCCTTCCAAAAGCTCGGTTATGCGTCTTCCCGGAGAGTGTTGGCTGCCACATCATTCATCGCGCAGCAATTGGCGGCTGCTAATTGGTCAATCAATCTTGCCACGGTCGCGCTTTGGGCCCTTGTCAGCACGGAGATCACAGCACGTTTCGACTGCGCCTTCTGGTGGGTGGGCGTCCAGCTAACTGTGACGGATGGCATCCATGAGAAGCGGGACGGGTCGTCGCCGGCACAGGTGGATGGCGGGGGCCGCCGTGAGACCTCTGCACTCTCCCACGAATGAAGACATCAGCTTTGACAGCGCCATGCTGTCAGTCATGACGCCGCTACAAATGTCAAGAGCTGAAAGGTCATTCTCCACAAAGAGTCTCCCAACCACTGCAATACCGTTTTTGCTATTAAAAGAGGTCGAACATGGGCAGCTTGGGCTTATATTACACTGAATTATAATGTGGATCTCATCCGTTAAAGAGGAGGAGTATTCTCGCTGATAGCACTTTACAGATAAACATTAGCCCGGAATAAATGATGACTAACTGACAACCTCAGCTGCCGACAGGTGTTGTTGATATACCTCGATGTGGTACTCGGGTTCGAGTCCCGGTCGGGGCACACATTTTCAGCTGTCCACATCGAGGTATATCAACAACACCTGTCGGCAGCTGAGGTTGTCAGTTAGTCATAATTTATTCCAGGGAAAAGCTGCACGGTCATCAACAGTAACTGTTCTTTCGAGAATAAGTTACTGTCTTCGTATATAAACATTAGCCTGCTTTTGTTTGCGTGAAGTTTGTCCACGTAAATACGGTGGCTAACAATGATCAAGGATTCAGCTGAGTGCTATGAATATTTTGTATTCATTACATTCGTAATGTGAAAGAGAGATGCTCAGAAATCTTAAATAGGCATAAATGGAACAAAGGTGGCGTTCTATTGAAATCCTGCTCGGAGAATTTAGAGAAACGTTTTTCGAGAAAGAGTTTACGACAGTTCCGCTGCCATTACCATTACCTAGAGTTTTGCCCATATAACTCTCTCTATTATCGTATGAGTTATTCCGCTATGTCTTAACACATGCCCTATCACCTTGTCGCTCCTTCTTATCAGTGTTCTTCATATGCTCCTTTCTCCGCCGATTCTGCGAGAAATCTACTCATTCCTTATCTTGTGAGTCCTAGTAATCTTGAACATCTTTCTACAGTTTGATTCTTTCCACAATGTGCAAACTCTTGCGATTGATCGATGAGAGGATACGGAACAAAAAACGTTTAATAAACTTAAGTCTCGAAATGCATGGTTTCCATGCTAGAGACCATGTATTCAATCCTACGTTGTTACAGTGACTGCGGTCTAAAACGCGCTGTTCCATGCAGTCACAGTTCCAGTATGTGTTGAAAATGGTTTACATGTGCCTCAACGCATGCGTGTACGCACCGTTAACATCGGCCAGGCTGCATCCGAACAGTGTAAAAGGCAGCATGAATACGCTGCTCCAGTGTCTCCACATCTGGAATGTGCTCTGCGTACACAAGATAGCCCCATAACCAGAAATCGCACAGGTTAAGTTCCGGAGAACGAGCAGGCCATGCAACTGGACCCCCTCGTCCGATCCATTGAACAGGGAACACACATCTGAGATGTCACTTCATTGCTTTCTGACCAGGTCACAGTATTCACATTAGAATAATTGAAAACTAGGAACTAACTTTAACTGTGTTATTTCCACATAGGAATCAGAGGAGACTAAAGCATAAAGAAACCCTTTTTAATCAGTAAAATTTTTTCTGGGTTTATGACCGCATTGACAATATGTAAAACTACCGACGTTTCTGTCACTGTTGCAAATGACCTTCTTCAGGGTGTTTTACATATTGACAATACGGTCACAAACCCAGAAAAATTTTATCGACTTTGACAGTGAAAAATATAAAAAGGTTCAAATGGCTCTAAGCACTATGGGACTTCACATCTGAGGTCAACAGTCCCCTAGACACCGAACTGCTTTAAACTAACTAACCTAAGGACATCACACACATCAATGCCCGAGGCTGGATTCGAACCTGCGACCATAGCAGCAGCGCGGATACGGCCTGATGCGCCTAGAGCCGCTCGGCCACATCGACCGGCTGTGACAGTGACCACGGAAGTCTATGTTTATATCGAAAACTTTGTTTAGTTTAGTAGAAGTAGCCGAGACGATTTTTTCATATTCTGTATATTTTCTTTCCTTCTCGTCCAATATGTGTTACCAGCCGCACGTAAATTTGGACCTGGGCCTATTAATTCACCTTACTTATACTATTATCTTCTCGATGTAATTACTCAACCTTTTGCAATTTTTCTTCAGCCTTTCTTTCACGCTGCCGGGGGAGTGGCCGAGCGGTTCTAGGCGCTTCAGCCTGGAACCGCGAGACCGCTACGGTCGCAGGCTCGAATCCTGCCTCGGGCATGGATGTGTGTGATGTCCTTAGGTTAGTTAGGTTTAAGTAGTTCTAAGTTCTAGAGGACTGATGACCTCAGCAGTTAAGTCCCATAGTGCTCAGAGCCAAAACATTTTAAAGACCACTGCCTTAGATTGACTGTGTACCTGATGTATGTGCTGGCTACAGTCTGCAAGTAAACATTAGTTGTACTGCATATGAAACTTCTTTTTCTAAGGTACTTACATGCATTGCTACATACATTACATGCAGTCCTTATCAATACAACGCATCTGACATACCATATGTGACTGTTGTGCTACTGTATAAACTTTATATATAATCTGAATATTTAGATTTCCGACGCAAAGCAATTACACAGCCACTGAAAGTAAAGGGGGCTGATGGCCTCTGATGTTAATTCCCATAGGGCTCAGAGCAATTTTTTCTTTCACGCTGCCTCTATTAAATGGCTCCTTTCGTTTCATTTTTCTTTGCATTAACTTATTGACACTGCGGAACACGCACAGTACAAAATTTTCTCGTTATTTGCAGCACAACAATAGTGACTGCCGACGTGCAAACAGGTGGTAACAACGATCGCTGCTACTGAAAGATGAAGACATTAGTCAGGCAACTGCGGTACGAGAAGCCGCGGAAGGACTTACGCCCTCATTACAACCGGCAGTAGTAGAAAAAGGCGGATCGTGTCGGCGGTAACTCAGAAAGCGAGGCGGGCTTAGGGCAGTACGGAGACGCCGGGAGCCTAAGTTACTCGCACAGTTAGTAGCGGGGCGGCGGTCTTCATTACGGTGCGTGTTGTGCGTGCGGTGCCCCACACGCAGGCTGTGCGTGCACTGTGCCGCCGCACAGTGGTCCTAAATCTGAACTCGGGCACCGCGCGGCGAGGGTGCGCCGGCTCCGGAGGTGAGGCGAAGCGAGGCGAGGCGAGGCGAGGCGGCGTCATTACGGCGGATAGCCGACCCGGCGATGGCCACTGCTCCGCGCAGCGCCGGCAGCCCTCGTAAATTGCGGGATAATATCGGCAGCGGCCATTACGACCGCGGAGAGAGAGACAGAGGCGCGGGGCGCCGGGACAGCTGCGCCAGGAAACGCAATATTTTACGTGATGTCGGGCGCGATAGTTAAGCGCCGACAATTAAGACGGTTAATCGGAGCGACAGAGGAGCAGCGCGCGGCCACGGTACCGCACACGTTGGCTCGGACGCAATCACCGGGCAGCGCGCAATTGTCTCGCAATCTTCCAGCCTCATTAAGCTCTGGCCAATGTCCTCTCTCTCTCTCTCTCTCTCTTTCCGTCTGTCTCTAGCCACTCACGGTTCATTCTCTCCCTCATAAACACCCCCCCCCCTCCCCCCCCCCCCCCCCACACACACATATACAGAGAGAGAGACGCAGACGAACGAAAAACAACCAAGAAGGAAAAAGGAGTGGTAGTGTTTAGACTGCCGTTGATGTCGAGGTCATTAGAGGCATACATCTCTTTTTAATTTTTTTGTATCCGTGGTGCTCCTTTCCAGGTGCACCATTCCTTCAATTTCTCGGCCTTTACACATTATCGGCATGTTAACTTGGATTGGTCAATGCTAGTGTTAGAGGGTGGTCGGATGCCTTTCTTGTCGCCACCCACCTTCCCTTTACGAACCCCGTCTGTCTGAAACTAGTGTTATCCAATGTGGAAGTGTGAGAACGTTTTCGAAGCGTGCCGCGCGGGATTAGCCGAGCGATCTGGGGCGCTACAGTCATGGACTGTGCGGCTGGTCCCGGAGGCGGTTCGAGTCCTCCCTTGGGCATGGATGTGTGTGTTTGTCCTTAGGATAATTTAGGTTAAGTAATGTGTAAGCTTAGGGACTGGTGACCTTAGTAGTTAAGTCCCATAAGATTTCACAAACATTTAAAACATTTCGAAGCGTTTGCGAATCGTGTAACTAAGGTGCAACGTGGGTATCAATCCGACATTCACGGTATGGTGCACTACGAACCGTTTCCGAGAGGCGTAACCATGACTGCCGACATTTATTGCCAAAAACTGAGACTTTTGCAGACGCAATCCAAGACAACGACCAGGAAGACTGCGTAAACTGATGCTACTCCACGATAACGCCCGCCCGCATTCTGATAGACTTTTTCTAAAATTTATTCCTTATTATTACAGCCTATTTTCTGAAAAGCTAAAGCAGGCTACACAAATCACATTTCCTTGGATAATAATAATTATGTATCAGTTATTAATTTCTGATACTTTATTATATACAGGGTGATTTTTTCCCACCGTGTTCAAACTCTAGGTATTAATCGATGCTTCTTTCCAGGTGCACATTCCTTCAATTTCTCGGCCTTTATACCTTATCGGCATGTTAATCTGGACTGGTCAATGCTAGTGTTAGAGGGTGGTCGGATGCTTTTCTTGTCGCCACCCACCTTACCTCTACGAACCCCGTCTGTCTGCAACTAGTGTTAACACATGTGGAAGTGTGAGAATGTTTTCGATGCTTTTGCGAATCGTGTAACTAAGGTGCAACATGGGTATCACCTAGTGTCGTTCATCTGTAAAGGAGACCGCATGTAAGATGCTAGTCCGACCTCTTTTTGACTGCTGTTTGGGATCCGCACCAGGTCGGATTAAAGGAAGACGTAGAAGCAATTCAGAGGCGGGCTGCTAGATTTGTTACCGGAAGACCGAAGACCACGCAAATGTTACGGAAATGCTCCGGGAACTGAAATGGGAATCTCTGGCGGGAAGACGACTATTGAGGAAATTTAGAGAACCGGCATTTGAAGCTGATTGGGGAGTGAACCTACTACCACCAACATATATTTCACGCGAGGACCACTAAAATAAGATACTACAAATTAGGGCTCATACGGAGGCATATAGGCAAATCGCTTTCTCCTCGGTCTATCTGCGTTTGGAACAGGAAAGTAGCGACTAGTAGTGGTATGGGGTAACCTCCGTCACGAAAATTACGGTTGCTTGAAGTACGTAGATGTATATCTACATCTACATTGATACTCCGCAAGCCACCCAACGGTGTGTGGCGGAGGGAGTCAGAAGTGGGAAATTGCCTAAAAACCACATCCAGGCTAGCCAGCACACAGGTCCTCAGGCGGATTTGATCCAGCGCTGGCGCGTCTCCTCGAAACGAAGAAGCGGCATGCTAACAGGCGCACCTGTCCATGTGGGTCTTCCCTGTACATTTCATAGGTGTTTACCTCTATTACTCCTTATTTTTCTTCTCCAGAGCATGGGTTATACAGTCTTGCACATTTCAGCTTCAAAGTTGTCTCCATCGTAACCTGGATCGCCTACGATCTCCTCTTTCCCTCTACAAGAAATTCAGCGCTGCCTTGGGAAATCTAGTAGTCATCATTCTTTGTAAGTGATCAGTCCAATTCTGTCTATTACTTAATATTTTATTATTCAGTGATTATGTATTTAATTCTTCCCTTCATTTCGTTCCCTATCGAAACTCTTACATCCTTTAACACTCCTTAAAAATTTCATTTCTACCGACTGTATTCTGCTCATTTGCTTTTGAGTATGCACCCAGGATTTGCTGCCACACAGCTATGTAAATAAAGCAATTACTTTACAAAATTTCACTGCATTTCTGTCCTAAATTTATTTCTGAAGTTTCTTTGAACGGGACCACATGCAAGTTGAAATTTTCTAACTTTTCTCTCAATCTCCTCGTCATTATAAAAACAGTGTTCGTTAGTAAAATGTTTGGAAACTTCCACCGTGCTGTTACATTTATGTCCGCCTCTGTTGCTCGTGTGCAGCCTAAGCATGATACGTTGTTTAAATGTACTGAAATGTCATTCAAGAATTATGATGTACTATCAACCGCTACTCTTGAGATATGTTTATTAGCTTATTGATCAAACAGAGTTGTCGTTTGGGGCTCAGATGCTTGATCATAAGTATTGTGTTAGATCATTCGTGATCGTGATTCGATAACAAGATTAGGGGTGCAGGGTTTGCTTTTTATATCTGTATGAAGTAGCAGCTGGGTCTCTATTTTACAATGTTAAAAAATAATTTTAAAAATCTAAAAAAAAATTCAACGCAGAAAGACAGTAGCTCATTGGTCAGCTTGTGTAGCCGCTACACAAAGCACCCAGATTCAATTCCCGATACTTCTAATAATTCTTCCTTGGTGGGAGGACTGCAACGCGGTGCAATAAGGCTCGTAATATTAAGGATGAGGAGCTAAATGAGTGAGGAGTAGCGGCTCCACCAAGAAGGCCGAAAAAGCTTGGAGGGCGCAATGCTGACTCCACGCACCTCCAGGGCCCGCGGTATATACGGGCCCCACAACGAAGTTGTCACGATACGCTAGTTGCCTCACTCATCATAGACCGCAAACGCTCGGCTCCGTGAAAGACCCGTGTGAAACCAATATGACAGTGAAAAGGAATCCACTAGAGGTCTTAGCTTTGTTGTGTGTCATCGAAAGCTTGCATGTTTTTAAACGTACAGTTCATACCTTTGCAGTTCTTGCGAAATTGTAACTCGTTCCGAGCCGGAGACAACTTCTGGTATTCGTAAGACCTGCAGCGTCACGTGTTGTGACGCGTGCCGCAGGGCCCCTGTATCTCGTTGGCCTCGATGCCGCATGTAGTAACGTCATTGGCGGAGGTGGCACGGCGGTCGGTCGGTACCGATTAACACATTGGGGCCACAATGCGGAGACCTGTTGCTTGCTTTTGACTTCATTTAGGTCCACACACCGTAAAAGCACTGACGGAAATAAAAGAAAAATTCAGGAATCAGATTAAATCACGGTTGAAAGGACACCAATAATATTCCCTGATCACACTGCTATCCTCGAAAGACCAATTACTGCTATCCTCAGAAGAGCAAGTACAGGTTTTGTTGCATGGCATGAACAATTTAATTAGTACATAATGTGGACTGAGTGTTAACCGGAGAAAGACGAACGTAATGAGGAGTAGCAAAAATGAGATTAGGGATGAACTCAACATCGAAGCTGGTGGCCGCAAGGTAGATGATGTGACGGAATTCTATTACCTAGAAGCAAAAGAACCGGTGACGGATGATGCAAGGCAGACATAAAAAGCAGACTAGGACATCAGCGCACAAATGACTTGGAAAAATTTCAGGATATCATTGCACTCGTTTAATATAATTCCTATAGTTACACATTAACTGTGCGAAATTGTGAACCATATTGTTAAACAAAACAAAAGACCTCAACTTTTGGAAAGTCGTTGTTTTAAGAATAGTTTTGTTGTCAGCAAACGACACAATTGTGAAAACTTTTTTGTTCGAGAAACAGTTTGGGCAGTACGCTGTGATGAGGAGGCTTGAAAAAGACAGTAGAAGATACCAAAATTTTTAGAGGACATTTTTATCTTCAACAGAAGTACGTATTTTTTCTCCACCTCAGTGGGAGTCAATGATCTCAACTGAGTGAACGATACAGATGTCTGAATGTTTCATGTAGAGATATAAGCGTCACAGTACCAGTTGTGTGTCACACAACAGGAATTATTTATATTAATGCGCCTCTGGAACACGACTGTACGCTAGCATAGAAGTCAGAGTCAGTAAAAATGTTATTCTCAATCAGGGTTTCACGAGGCTCGCGTATCTATTCCTTTTGTATTCTTTGATCTGCGTATTGCTCAGCGACAGTAGGCTGGCAGCAGATCTAGATACGCAGAAGCTAGCGGCTGAAATCAGGCCGTAAATGTGTCGCAAGTGGCACGCAACACGAATACCAGATGTTCGTTCTTACGGCCAGAGTGGGTGTTGTTCCCGCTATCTCGTTTCCCTTTCAGAATCGATCTCTGCCGCGATCAAAATCTCACTTTCGGCTTCTACAAGGGCAATTAAACGTGTCCCGAATATACCATTGTGCTGTCGTCCGTAATGCACGCCGGCTACTGGTGGCGCGGCTGGCCGCTGGAGAGACGAGGGAGAGCTGCAAGAGGGAAAGGGAGAAAGATTCTGGCCTCCGGCCCTCTCTGTGGCAGAGCTTAATTGCAACCGGTAATGAACATGAAACAATCGCAGCTGATGGCTCAGAGGTTACTGTTCTTACCGTGCATCGACATCACCGAGCGCCCACAGCGTGTAACAGTTGCAGCTTGGCAGCGTAATCTTGAGAAGGCTATTAAATTCATTTTCGAGCCACTCTGGCTTCGGACAAAAGCTAAAGACTCATGAAAATTAATAACTCATCCACCTTTCTTTGCACTTTCATTAATCGTAAAAGGCGCTATTATTTGAACAATGTTTATAAAGCTATTGTAAGGTATCCCGAGTTACAATACCTTGATCAGCGGCCTGATGAGTTATACGAAGGACGACGGAAGCACAAAGAAAGTCTGACGGGAACTTCCGAACCAGACGGATAAAGGAGCTTGATTATAATTCATGCTAAGCTAGTTTGCCGATAGTGGCTGTAAGAAACTACAGAGAGAAAAAACAAGAAATTAAACTTTACAAATCACTACGGTCACGAATCCGGTCGTAAAAGAGTTGAGTTATCCACTTTTTCCATTAAAATATAGTAGAAATACAGATGTTATGGATTACCGTAACTTCATTTTTGAGTGAATGGTTCGTTCTGGAAGCAGCCGTTAAGACCTATCACAGCTACATCTGTATTTCGCAAGCTACCTTAGAGTGTATGCGGAGGATATTATATTCAAAAAGGAAAATTCCAAATATTTGCTACAGAAGATGTTTTGTAAAACATTTTCGAGGATACTAATGAATATTAATTGCATCTTTCATAAGACGTGGAGTGTGTTCCATGCTTTTATAAAATTACTCCTAGTTAGGCGTATATCTTGCAGTGCGATGTGGTTCTTGCTTTGAAACACCGCGAGCGACACTGGAAGTTTAACTACTCATTTTGCTGTTTGTAGTTGATTAAAATTCTTCGTATTTTCACAAGGTATTACGTGTACTGAAAAGACGCGTAATAGTAGAAACTGTGACCGTATCAAACACAAGCGAAAGTACGAAAATAAAAGTATGAACGATGATTTAGTTTCAAATGCATGTGAAGACAACTCTAAAATGCTGAAGAAATGCCTTACTGATGTTCTTCTAGATGGGCTATAATCAGCACCATTGATAGGATTCGGTAGACTGTTTGCAATAACCGCATGAAACGACCGTACCTCCACGACGGTCGTGCACGATGTTTGATTAACATGTGCTCAAGTGTACTCGAAAAACTACCGCGTCAGCAGACTTGAAGGACAGGCTGTGGACTGCAGAAGCAATCAATTAACAATCTGCACGCGAAGAGAAGCAGTTTGCTTCCTAGGAAACCTTAATAAAGGGCTGATGGGACCGGTCGGAAGAGAGTATAGCGGTGTTCTCAAAATGTGTCAGCCAGTGTGTCAGAAATGGAAGGCCTAGGAAATATAGGTCCACTTTTTTAGCCTTCACCTTTCTTCTCCTTTCTCTTTCTTGTGAGAGGGAATTAGTTTCACCGAACTGGCTTTGAAAGTCAATTGCTAACACATTTCTAGTAAGCATCTGTACTTCGCAAGAATCCTTTCTGACACGAGAAGCAGAGACACATGACCCCTTTTAACTCCACCTAAAACACAACGGTGTCATGAATAACAAATAAACTGTAAAATATCTTGCTCGATGAAAGTACCATATTCATCTTTAGCTAAACGACTCTTACGTTAAGTACAGTTACCAGTTTATAGCGGTAATATTGTCGCTAGCGTAATAAAAAAGAGGTAGTTTCCCTGTATACCGATTTTACCTCATTTTATATATTCTTTTCACAGCATTTCCATGCTCGGCGGCTGAGAGGACAGTTGATCAGTCGATAAAAAATAAATTGCAAGGAAGCCGGTTCGACCTAGGTCTGTCCTAGAATACTTTATCTGTCGGTTGTCATTTTCTTCTTTGACGAAATTTGTGTATTCCTGCACTCGCTTACACACACTAACAATTATAACTATTACAAGCCGTATGTGCTTTGGTTGGGCAGCGTCTCCAAGTACTTGTGGAAAGAGCAAGCCATTAATTCCTATATTCCCCAGGGCAGCAGATGATGAGTTCAAACGCGCACGTGTGGTCGCGAAGCGCTTAGCTTTTTATTTTGAGGCAAAGGTACAGTCATATAGAAAACATCAGATCGTGAGATTAGTGACATGTTTGTGAGAAGACGGTATGACAGAGAAACAAAAAAGAAACAACCAAATCACTCTTTCCTGTCGTATTAACGTACCGCATGTACAAATATCTGCAGTCATTCACCTTACACTCCGTATATATGCTGGTGTGCAAACCTTACGGATGACACATGACGTGCCACTACCAACTAACATAAGTCGATGAGAACTGGACCGTACACAGAAAGAACTGCTACAGTATAGTGCAGAAGGTAATTAAGTAACTGAAATAAATACGCAGTCAGACGAACAGAGCTTACACTTTAATTCAAAGACAATAATTACACTGAAGTCACCGCCATTCATGGTGGTCCCAGTGACATTAAAAAGGACGGGACATGGTCGCTAATAAGATGTGTGATCATCACGGACGGCAACACATGTCTGCAACGTGCTCAGATGCTGACCACAATGTTGGTAAGGAGTTCTTGCTTTAGAGCGTAGCATTCCTCCACCAGCGCGGTTGACACCTGCTGAATGGTCTCTGGTGCATTTGGAAGCCCTGAACTAGGTGTCCCTAACGAACTCGACAAGTGCTAGGTGGGATTTAATTCAGGGGAACGGGCAGGGCAGTCCGTTCACCGAAGGTACTCCTGTTCCAAGAGTTTCTCCACCTGCGCTGTTCAATGCGGTCGCGCATTGTCATTCATAAAAATGAAGTAAATGCCGAATGCACCCCTGAAAGGACGCCCATGGGGAGGGACTACAATGACACAATAAAGTTCACCGGTGAGCGCACCGTGTTCAAAGATTCGTAGGTCAGTACGCCCATGCAACATTGTGCATTTGTGTGTGAAATCTTATGATACTTAACTGCTAAGGTCATCAGTCCCAAAGCTTACACACCATTTAACCTAAATTATCCTATGGACAAACACACACACCCATGCTCGAGGGAGGACTCGAACCTCCGCCGGGTTCAGCCGCACAGTCCATGACCGCAGCGCCCTAGACCGCTCGGCTAATTCCAGGCGGCAACATTGTGAACCCCTACGCTATAAAAACTGGACCACCTACATTACTGACCATTAAAATTGCTACACCAAGAAGAAATGCAGATGACAAAAGTGTATTCATTGGACAAATATATTTTCACGCAATTTGGGTGCACAGATCCTGAGAAATCAGTATCCAGAACAACCACCTCTGGCCGTAATAACCGCCTTGATACGCCTGGGCATTGAGTCAAACAGAGCTTGGATGGTGTGTACAGGTGCACCTTGAACACAATACCACAGTTTATCAAGAGTAGTGACTGGCGTATTGTGACGAGCCAGTTGCTCGGCCACCATTGACCAGACGTTTTCAGTTGGTGAGATAACTGGAGAATGTGCTGGTCAGGGCAGCAGTCGAACATTTTCTGTATCCAGAAAGGCCCGTACAGGACCTGCAACATGCGGTCGTGCATTATCCTGCTGAAATGTAAGGTTTCGCAGGGATCGAATGAAGGGTAGAGCCATGGTCGTGACACATCTCAAACGTAACGTCCACTCTTCAAAGTGCCGTCAATGCGAACAAGAGGTGATCGTGACGTGTAACCAATGGCACCCCGTACCATCACGCCGGGTGATACGCCAGTATGGCGATGAGGAATACATGCTACTAATGTACGTTCATCGCGATGTCTCCAGACGGATGCGACCATCATGATGCTGTAAACAGAACCTGGATTCATCCGAAAAAAAGATGTTCTGCCATTCGTGCACCCAGGTTCGTCGTTGAGTGCACAATCGCAGACGCTCCTGCCTCTGATGCAGAGTCAAGGGTAACCGCAGCCATGTTCTCCGAGCTGATAGTCCATGCTGCTGCAAACGTCGTCGAACTGTTCGTGCAGATGGTTCTTGTCTTGCAAACGTCTCCATCTGTTGAGTCAGGGATCGAGATGTGGCTGCACGATCCGTTACAACCATGCGGATAAGATGCCTGTCATCTCGACTGCTAGTAATACTAGGCCGTTGGGATCCAGCACGGCGTTCCGTATTACCCTACTGGACCCACCGATTGCATATTCTGCTAACAATCATTGGATCTCGACCAACGCGAGCAGCAAAGTCGCTATACGATAAACCGCAATCGCGATAGGCTACAATCCGACCTTTGTCAAAGTCAGAAACGTGGTGGCACACATTTCTCCTCCTTACACGAGGCATCACAACAACGTTTCACCAGGCAACGCCGGTAAACTGCAGTTGTGTATGAGAAATCGGTTGGAAACTTACCTCATGTCAGCATGGTATAGGTGTCGTTACCGGTGCCAACCTGGTGTGAATGCTCTGGAAAGCTAATCATTTGCATATTACATCATCTTCTTCCTGTCGGCTAAATTTCGCGTCTGTAGCACGTCATCATCGTGGTGTAGCAATTTTAATGGCCAGTAGTGTAAATTATCTTGTTCTACAAAGCTGGACACTCTCTCTAATAACGAAAGGCAATGGATCCAGGAACATTTTCAAGATACCTCTGTACCCCTGAGATAATAACAGAAAGATGAACAGTTGTAATAACAGTAGATTAATAATTATAATAATAATAAAATAATAATCCGGCCGTAGTGGCCGAGTGGTTCTAGGCCCTACAGTCTTGAACCGCGCGACCGCTACAGTCGCAGGTTCGAATCCTGCCTCGGGCATGGATGTGTGTGCTGTCCCTAGGTTAGTTAGGTATAAGTAGTTCTAAGTTCTAGGGGACTGATGACCTTAGAAGTTAAGTCCCATAGTGCTCAGAGCCAATTGAACCATTTGAATAATAATAATAATAATAATAATAATAATGAACAACTCATGACACCACTCCACTCTCATACTCAAGTTCACTCACACAATCATTCCCACCACTTCACACTCAACTTCACTCACACAATAATTATTGTTTTAGTCAAGGTTCATTTTGTCTAATTATGAAGATACAGATAGCAAGATTTTAATAGTTCGTACACGCACGCATCTAGATGCTGCACTACAGTGGTTAGGCATCTCGGCAGTAATACCGTACGCGTTCCGCGCCACCGAAAACTTAACCCGGTGTTCCGATCTCGCGAGGCGCGCGGTAGCGTTGCGGTCGCCGTCGGATAAATCAAGGGCCCATTACGGGTCGGCCACACCTTGCTGGCGGCCACGGGCAACTGTAAAAGGAAACCGCGGCCGATGTAGACCGGCCGCTCTTATTACTGGCAGGGAGCATCGTCTGCCCGCACAGAGGCGAGGCCGGGCCGTCGCCTGGGGAAAGGGAGGTATGCAGTTTCTTGCGGTGACAGAACAAGGTCACACGCGGCTCTCTCCGCTCGATTCCTTCCGATCTCCGCTGCCGGCGCACGCACGCTGATGGGAGCGGTGTGTATGACAGCTTCGTGACCGACAAGGCGGAGCCCTACCACACAGTCCAGGGTTCGCCGCCCGCTTTATCGACAAAGAGTAAGGCAGTCGCTCGAGCAAGCTTGTAAGGTATGTCGCTTGTACCTGAGGCTGTTTCTATGCTTGACTTCCTAGTGTACCCATCGTTTATCAGTCATATTCATTGCCGGCCGTTAAAACTGCAGCTCTGCCGGCCGGAGTGGCCGAGAAGTTCTAGGCGCTACAGTTTGGAACCGCGCTACCGCCACGGTCGCAGGTTCGAATCCTGCCTCGGGCATGGATGTGTGTGACGTCCTTAGATTAGTTAGGTTTAAGTAGTTCTAAGTTCTAGGGGACTGATGACCTTAGAAGTTAAGTCCCATAGTGCTCAGAGTCATTTGAACCATTTTTGAAAACTGCAGCTCTGGAAAGAATATCAAATAATGATGTCTAACTTAGTGTACATACGGAATACAGCAGGGAGAAGAAATAAAATTTTCGAGTGTTTTGCGGGTATATAGGTAGTGGTATTTAGTACAGTGAGCTGCGATCTCTGGCAGTAACAATGGCTCCAACTTGGTTGGGCGTCGAGCATAGATGCAGGTACATTATATCATGCTGCTGCAAGAATTCATGACAGAGTTCAGAAATCTTAGTGGCTGGCGAGTGGCTACGTGCTTGTCTCTCGTCAATTGACTACCAGACATTTTCTGTGCTTGAGGGATATGGAGAAAGTCTTAACCAGGGCAACTGTCAAACATTTTCTCTCTATCGAGATAAAACAGGACAGTAAGGGAAACATGCGGTCTTGCGTTATCTTGTTGAAAGATATCTTCACGATGCCGGCCGGAGTGGCCAAGCGGTTCTAGGCGCTACAGTCTGGAACCACGCGACCGCCACGGTCGCAGGTTCGAATCCTGCCACGGGCATGGATGTGTGTGATGTCCTTAGGTTAGTTAGGTTTAAGTAGTTCTAAGTTCTAGGGGACTGATGACCTCAGAAGTTAAGTCCCATAGTGCTCAGAGCCATTGGAACCATTTAACTTCACGATGACGAACAGCCATCGGTGTCAACAGGACAGAAGTGTAGCGCCTGCTCTAAAAATTATCAACTGTGTCAACTAGAGGTGATCGTGTCTTGTACCCAATGGCATCCCATACCATCTCACTAGCTGCTAAGCCTGTATGATGATGACAGAAGTAATTTGGTAACGTTCGTTCTCCTCGGACAGCCTACACAGGGATACTGTGCAAAGAACTGAGACTCATCTGTAAAGACGACTTGGTGACACGCTTCTGTCCAGCGTTGTTGTTCAGCCTGACATAGCGAACAGCGTGGCTGTCCTCTCGGGCGCAAATCTTGGCCGTTCATTGAGACCCTGCATATCTGTAAAGTCTTCTTATCGGTTATATGACAGTCGTGGGATCCCGAGCAACGCGAACAACACTAACGCAGATCGACAAACCATTGTCTCGATAGACCAAGATTCTTCCACTTTCGAATTCCGACATGTGGTCACGAACAACCAACATTCAAATGCTATTTCTGAATCAGAAACGCGCTCCGAAATCTTTCCTTACACCCAGAGTGTAAATGACGTTATTCCTAACTACTTTGTGCGTTTGTACTGAAATGATAATTATGTGCATATGAATATCTGACTTCATGCAGATGCAACGTATGTTGCAATTTTAATGGCCAGCATTGAACAAATAGGTGACACAGACTTAGAGTGAGGTGGCGTAGTCATCACTGAGCCGTTCCTATGCGGAAGAAGGTTAGGTTCAAATTTTCTTGCACCCTTGTGGATAAGCGCTGTTCTCATATTCCGGATGACCCCATTCGGCTGCCCACATTTCGGCTTCTCATGGTTTCGGCATATCAGTTGAGTAATATAAGGGGAATGTGAATTTCGAAAGGACCTATGACCCTCTGCACCCTTTTCCTCAACGAGCTTGTGCTCCGTTTCGTGTCTTCCTTCGTTTATGTGTACCACTGTTTTCCTAGATTTGTCAAAAATTTCCAAATTTTCGTTCACTTTCCGAATAAGTAAGATTTTGTACTGTTTGCCTCTAGTGTACTAGGCTTGGAAAAAGGATTGTAGCCTATATGTCGAGAACAAAACTGCACAATCTAACAGTTACGTTAAAGAAACAGTTAATACGCTTTTATAGTTCAGATAGTTAAGAACAACGAATAGTTCGATAAACAGATGACTCCAAATGGCCTGGAGTGTGTTTGGTGTACTAAACTAGGGTTTCAAAAGGAAGTCAACGTTGTGACTGAAAAGTAAAATACAAGAATTGTGTTGACGAGGTTTGACATAGACTTCAAAACTCGAATTATATTCCTAAGCCGCACTGGTTGGAGGTTAGGATGGACTTTAGTTCCTGTGTACATTACCCAACACGCTACGAAGTATCCCACAATTTGTTCGATACATTCGTTGACGTAGATCTTCGAAGAGTTTTAATTACTGTATTTTTCTCGTTCCTCACTTCAAATGTTCAAATGCGTGTGAATTCCTAAGGGACCAAACTGCTGAGGGCACCGGTCCCTAGACTTACACACTACTTGAACTAACTTAAACTAACATGTGCTAAGAACAACACACACAGCCATGCCCGAGGGAGGACCCGAACCTCCGGCGGGATGGGCTGCGCAGTCCGTGTCATGGCGCTCAAACCGCGCGGTCACTCCGCGCGACGCTCCTCACTTGCAGGGTTGTTTTTTTTTTTGGGGGAAGAGACCAAACAGCGAGGTCATCGGTCTCATTGGATTAGGGAAGAATGGGGAAGGTAGTCGGCCGTGCCATCGCAGCATCTGCCTGAAGCGATTTAGGGAAACCTAAATCAGGATGGCCTGACGTGGGATAGAACCGTCGTCCTCCCGAATGCGTGTCCAGTGTGCCAGCCACAGCGCCACCTCGCTCGGTCCGCTCCTCAGTTGCTGACAACAGCACACAATAGTGACAATTTGAGGGGAGGTCTGTGTGCAGGGAACAAGCTGAGACTGATTTCTGTAACACGCGTAATGTACTGAGAAGCAACTTGAGAGGTCCGAAATTCGTTAGACAGATTCATTCAACGAATTTCGTTCACACGAGCATACTTGCTGAAAATGCTCTTTGCATTTTTTGCAACGGTCTTGCATTTTTTGCAGTAGATACTTATCTCACGAAAGCTTGTGACGTTCTCGTCATGCTGCAGTGTTCTGCTTTGTGCAGTCTTGCCAACGTATGCATATGATAGCGCGATATATTTGACTAGTGGTTGTTGTTTCTCTTTGATTTTCCTAATTCTGTTTCTGCATAAAACTGAGGAAAGGAACAACTTTTCGTCATGGGATACTGGAATACAGATTTTGTTGGAAAAGTGCGAAATCTGCATCAAATGGCTCGCGGCTTCGTAATGGAAAGCGTGCGACGGTCTGCGTGACAGCGATTATCAATTACGGTGTTGGATTAAGTGCAATGTGTTAACCAAAGTCAAGGCGCGCCGCGACTGGTCCCCATCTGATTTATTCACTGGCACCGATCCCTCGAACAACAAAGATCTATTGAGAAATAAATAATACCGTGTCGGGAGTCGTGATTAATGCGCCACACTGTTCTGATTACAGTTTAGAGTCATTTATATTACATGCCTCGAGCGGACTTTTAAATCGAATGCCGGCCCATTTTCCCACGTGCAGCGGACGCGTACACGAACGGTCACTCACACACACACACACACACACACACACATACACACACACATACAAAGAGACGAATATGCAGAAGGTGGCGCGTAATAGGCAGCCAGCCATTTGCATGAGTTCTTTGGGCGAGGTCCAAATTAAGTTCCGAAACACACACGCCCACCTAAACTACCGGGATATTCGGCGCCCCCTATCTGAGGTCGATGCAGCCTGAGCGATTTCTCCGAAGAGCAATCATTCTGTCAACTCGCCACCTAAAAAGGATAACCGTTCGTGACGAATGATTCATTTCGCGAGCAGAGTTGTTGCTCTTCATTCGCAAAAATGTGTATTTTGCGATTCGTTGCCCTCTCAATTACTAAACACGTAGAACGAATAGCGGTTCATTTTGTACCGTGAGACTAGTAACAAACAACAAGGCTTCGCTGGTTGTCCTGCTTGCAGCATTTTTTGTACCAGCAACTGCCGGCGGTACAATGTAAGATGAATGCTTGCATACAAAAGTAACCGCAGCAGAAACCTCTGATTCTGTTTCATGTGAGAAAAACTGGTAACAAGAAATAAGTTGCGAGTTATCACAAATATAGCGCAACCACGTAATACTTTCACATAGCTGCAGGCTTCGTCATGCGTCTTGAAACATTTAGGCTATTAAGACGCTTATTTCACGTTTCTTTCATTGTAATGTTGCTTGACAGTCGCCGCAGTTGATATGTTTTGGGAGGATGATGTGTGATCAAAACCCTCCGTTTTTACTCACATGAGAGGTTTCCAGATTTTGAATCGGATACTAGAATGTTACCCATAGCACAACAAAAGAAAGGAGTGAATCGCACAGTGCTGACTAAGGAGATTTCTTCCAACATGTTGGGGCCGTTTCTCTTCATGTGACTGTACGTATGTGTATGATGTGAGGAAACTATAGCACAAGCGCTTTCTTTTTTTGTTTATATTTTTTATTTGGCACAGTATCCCACTATCTGTCAGTGGTACTACTTTCTTTCTGGTGGATGTTTCACAAGAAAAGGAGATGGTAGCTTGTGATGTAAAACAAATTCTTGTTTACAAAATTTAGAAGACTGTTTGCTGCATGTCAGATCGCTGTAGATGTTTACGTCGTTCCTACATTGGGAGCAAAACTCACTCCTCCTCGTAAGAAACTGTAACACTACCAAAATAATAAGAACAAGAGTACTAGAGATATCTTTGAACTAAAATCTGAAAAAATGTTTAAGCTACGTAACTCGGGATGTTACCGAACATCTCAAATTAATATATTACCAAACATATCTCTCCACTTCTAATCTCGAATTAATATAATGCAGCTAACCCTGATTTACACGAAAACGGAGTACCTAGAAACACGTTTAAGGAGACAGCGTTATGATCTCTTTCTTTCAGTTACCAAATACGTAAATATGATAGCACACGCGCAGGACAATTACATGCACTAAAAAAACGTAATTAAATACAATGTCTACATCTAGCAAAGAGAAAATGTACATTGTAATGCGAATGATGGGGACAGCTTAACTTCTAGCGTATATCCTAACTAACTACGCCATAAACCATTTATATTCACTGAACCTGAAGTGGTAGTAATTAGACTCAGCATTATTTACATATTTATACTATGACTACGTGGAATGACTATAGAGTCCCATAGCTCTAAATGCGTTGCGATTAAGTGAAAAAATGAGCAAATTTGGTAAGTAGAATTAAAATAACCCAAGCTGCGACATGGTCGCGAATAAAACAGTGACCCGAATATAAAATAAATTTCCTTTACTTTACGTCTATGGTCACGTAAAGTAAAAGAAATTTAGAATTAAGATAGGTAGCGAGACACACTAAATGGGCATCCAGCAACTAGGTTCATCTAGTGGAAACACAAATATTTCCCAAGCGATTGTCGAACTACGAGAGACACTCGTCACAAAGCTATCCAATACGTCTTTCACTCGACAGAAATCTATGGAACCTCTGCCATGAACTTTAAGATCATAAATGAAATTCAATCTGCAGCGGACTCTAGTCGGGCAACTGATGTTGTTGTTGTGCTCTCCAGTTTGAAGACAAGTTTGATGCAGCTCTCTACCCTCGTCTGTCCTGTGCAAGCCTATTCATTTCTTCACGATTACGGCAACCTAAATCCATTTGAACCTTCTTAATGTTTTCGAGACTTTTAACCCGTACACTTCCCTCCATTACCAAACTGCCTTTCCTAGATACCTCACAATGTGTCCTATCACTCTTCAATCAAGTTCTGTCATAAATTCCTTTGTTCCCCAATTTCATTCAATACTTCTTCGTCAGTCGTCCTATCCTATCAGTCTAATCTTCAGAGTTCTCCCTTAGCACTGCATTTGGAAAGCTAGTTTCCTCAGGCTGCATTGTTCATAGTCCACGTTTCACTTGCGCACATGGCTACACTCCAGATAAATACTTTCAGAAAAGATTTCCTAAAAATTTTGTATTCGACGTTAGCAATTTTTTCGTTTTCAGAAACGCTTTTCTTGCTATTTCCAATCTGCATTTTATATCGTCTCCACTCTGGTCAATTATTTACCTATCTACATAGCTGAATTCATCTACTGGATTTAGTGTCTCTTTTCTAATATAATTATTACAGCACCAACTGATTTAATCTGACTAAACTCTGCTACTCTTGGCTGGCCGCTGTGACTGAGCGGTTCTAGACGCTTCAGTCTGGAACCGAGTGACCGCTACGGTCGCAGGTTCGAATCCTGCCTCGGGCATGGATGTGTGTGATGTCCTTAGGTTAGTTAGGTTTAAGTAGTTCTAAGTTCTAGGGGACTGATGACCTCAGAAGTTAAGTCCCATAGTGCTCAGAGCCATTTGAACCGTCTCCTACTCTTGTTTTACTTTTATTGATATTTACAGTATGTGAACATCTAAGACTGTACAATATGTAATGAAGGAGGACATACAAAGCATATTTGCTCAGGCAAAGGGGGCATTTCTAACCAAAAGAAGTCTACTTAATCTGAGGCAGAAATTCCTTACAAGCAGTGTAGGTATTGAATCACGGACTTCGGGAAAACGGAAACGGAGAGACTCGAAGTGTCTGAGATGTGGTACTATGTCATGATATCGAAAGTTAGGTGGAATGATAACAGAAGAAATGAGCTTCTCTGCCGAATTGCCTAGAGGAGGAACCCGTGGGAAAAAATAGCAAGGAGAAGAGGAAGGATGATGTGACATTTGCTGAAGTATCAAGGAATAGCTTGCCCGGTACAAAAGAGGGTACAAACTGTAGGGGAAAACAGAGACTGTAACATATTCAAAAAATAATTGAGGACGATGAGAGGGAAATGCTACTCGGAGATGAAGACGGCTTGGGAGTGGAATTTGTGCAATGTCGTATCAAACCAGCCAGAGGACTAATGCCTACCGCCCCAACCACCCGACCTTGCCCTAGAGAAAAGAGGGGAAAAAAGCTACTAACGTGAATGATTGTTTACTACAGCTGTCGGCACGCGGGAGGCGTTAGATAACGTTGTTGTGGCGCTCTACGAACTTTGTGACGTCATTTCCAGCTATTCCTTGTTGGGCAGCCATTTCACCACGTGAAACACAAAATAAGTTGTAGGATATTTCGCCAATGTGCTACGTAAAGAAACAATGGGAAGCAAGAACGCTCCCTACGTGACAAGCAGGAAGCAAGACGCCATACTATATTTGTCGTGTTCAGTAGAGGCACATATTCGATGGTACACCCGATGTGCTGTTTCTAACCTCCAGCACGTTGAATCTCGCGAGAATGATTCGTTATTGGTATAATTTGTTCTAATAAAATGACGGGGAAAGTCATCTTAGTGGTTGAACCAATTCATATTTAGTTATTTTCGCATTATAACTCGCGTGTGATGAGACTAAGCCGTTTTAAGGCAAATACCCGTTGAAGATTCATGAAAACGTGTCGTTCTTATTAGGATTTGTTATGATTATAGATCAATAACATTTCGACGATCAAAGCCTTTACAAGACCGTAACATAAAATACGAGGTCGCTAAAAGATGAGTTTTAGCGTAGCACAGCTCGTTGAGGTATCATGTTGCAAAACCGAGGGTGAATTGAAAAAGGGTTCGTGTCCTGCGCAATCCATTTTTTTACCTTTACCTTTTTAAATGGTTGAAGGACTTCCCTATGAAACTAACAGAAATGATTACTGTAATATTTACTGTTGTGTAAATATAAGTGCACTCTATCAAAAGTGGCTCTGAACACTGTGGGACTTAACTTCTGAGGTCATCAGTCCCCTAGGCCTTAGAACTACTTAAACCAAACTAACATAAGGACATCACACACATCCATGCCCGAGGCAGGATTCGAACCTGCGACCGTAGCGGTCTCGCGGTTCCAGACTGCAGCGCCTAGAACTGCACGGCCACTCCGGCAGGCGTTATTTAATGCAGTAAAATCAACAAGCGATATGTAAACAACACTTAAATAATTGTAAAAGTAATTGTCAACCAGAAATTTCACATGATTTTTGTGTTAACCGTAGTAGTGTAGACCGCTGAACCTGTCATATGGAGTGTACACCAGAGTCACACTGACCCTCAATTATTTGCTGGAAAAATTGACTGACTATAGAATATTTTATAATGAAATTCGCTCTCATATAATAAAACTATTTTATTTCACCTTTGTCATGTAGTTTCTCAATCAATATTAGTGTTAATGCATCCACAATTCGATAGTCAGTAAAACTGTCGTGGAGGCTTTTCAGTGATGACAATTGAAAGTGATACCGATCTATACGCTTTATTGCAGTTTAATTAGATGAAGATGATATTCATTTAATGCTATGCATGTATTATACAAATATTTTGAGGTGTTCTCAATTAATCACAAAACTATTCTTTCCTCATTCCCACACTCTTGGAATATGGATTATAATGTTATCGATAACTAGCTGGCATTTTATTTTAGGAACAGACGTATTCTAACAATGACCATTCTTACTGTGGACGACTGTATTTTCTTCATCGCTGTCTGAAAATTCTGCAGCCGCGCGGGATTAGCCGAGCGGTCTCAGGCGCTGCAGTCATGGACTGTGAGGCTGGTCCCGGCGGAGGTTCGAGTCCTCCCTCGGGTATGGGTGTGTGTGTTTGTCCTTAGGACAATTTAGGTTAAGTAGTATGTAAACTTAGGGACTGATGACCTTAGCAGTTAAGTCCCATAACATTTCACACACATTTGAACATTTGAATTTTGAAAATTCAGGAGGCTAATCAGTTTCGCCATTGTATATAACTGCTGCAGAAGCCACAGCTTCAGCATCATTTTCATCACTTACGTAACTTTCACAACTGAGATTCTTTGATAGTGCATCGCACACGGTATCCTCCGTTAGTAAAATGTCGTTTGTACGTGTCATTTTCACATTAATGTCCATCATACGAGCGATTCTAGGCACTTCAGTCTGGAACCGCGCGACCGCTACGGTCGCAGGTTAGAATCCTGCCTCGGGCATGGATGTGTGTGATGTCCTTAGGTTAGTTAGGTTTAAGTAGTTCTAAGTTCTAGGGGACTGATGACCTCAGATGTTAAGTCTTATAGTGCTCAGAGCCATTTGAACCACTTGTCCGTCATATCGAGCGACAGAACAGTTATACAACGTGTACTCCAGGGTCACAGTGACCCTTTGAATAACATTTCTATCAACTTATGTCAAATATCTAACAACCTAGAACGTCAGTCCTCTCATAGGTCTCACTCAATATTGAATTTAAATTTGAGGCAGGCGGCTTTGAACGTGCGGTGGCGCATGCACAGTAACAAACAACTTCAGAGTAAGACTGACCCTGGTGTAAGTTTCTAGGGTTAAAGATAGGAGTCCCAGAGAACCCGCTTCGTAGAATACGGTACAGAAAAGTCACCACCTGAGTTATGGGTTTATTTTGTTTTGTAGACGCCAAAGTTGTACGGAGTTACCTGCAACAAAAGCAGAAGCCGAATCCACGCGCAGACACGCCGGGAACGACGAAAGATTTGCCCCCGTCGGTGCTGCAGACCTGTATCGGCCGGCGGTAGAGACGGACAGCGCATGCGCGGTGCGCCGTTCGCCGAACAGTAGCCGGCGCGCGCCGCGCCTAATGGCCGCCGGCTCCCAGGCAGGCCGCGATAGCCGCGCCGATAGCGCCGACACACAAACACAGCCGTCTACACTCGTACAATTACCTGCGGCTCTCCCTCCTCTCATTTGCCTGCCTCCCTCCCTCCGTTTATTGTTTTCCTCCGCTGCCGCCGCCCGCTTGCTCTCTCTTTCGGTCGCGGTCGGAACCCGCCCCGAGAGCTTGGGAAAAGCCGCGAGACACATTAATCGAGCGCGCGTGTACTTGGCCGCGTACCAGGGCATAAATACACGACTCCCGCCGGCCCCGTGTGACTGCGGCGGGCGTCGCCCACGCCGCTTTCAGCGCAGGCCGTTCGGATGAAGTTATTACGAGCGTTTAATGGTAATGCGCGACCGACCCGCTCTCGTGAGGTCTGCCCGTAAAGCAGACGAGCCGCACTCGGCGAAATTCTCAGCGCACCACCTTCCGAGGACGACGTAATTGGCGTTGATATTTCCGTTCATATTTGTCGCTCATTATCACAATATTTTTATTAACTCACAATGGCCTCATTTCATTTTATGTTTTGGCAGACTTTTTTTTAGAATCGCATGACATTTCTCCCGTTTGATGGTTGACATTTCGCCAAAACACACTGACGGGAAAAAAGCGGCAACACCGAAAATGTTTAAAGTAGACTAATGAAATGTACGGAATACATTTGTCTAGGTGACGTACTTAAGTGATGAACATTGCGAGAACACATGACATAGTACATGTGAAATTCTGGTATGTTAACAGCCGGTCTAACCGTCAGAATGTTCACTGGAAGCATACAAACGTCTGGCAAAGGTGCCTTCCGCCACGAGTTACCGTTGTTTAGAAGTGTTGTGCGCCATTATCCCCCTCCCCTCCCATCCGCCTCCGCTCCCCCCCCCCCCCCCCCCCATCCAATAGGCAACAGACGGTTTTTGTTTTATTCAGTGATATGGACACATATCAAATAAACATATATGCTTGCTTCAAGCCAATTTTTGTCTTCTGTTCCATGAATTTCGAAACGAAGGGTGACGAAAAAATCCTGTTGATGTGTGCAAATGGCGACTGCTCTATTGCGAAATAGGGCATGTCACGACAGAATTGTAGTATCCCAAAATGCACTGATGAGCCAGAACATTATGACCATCTGCCTATTAACGTGTTAGTCAAACCTTAGAACGAAACACGGCAGCGATTCTTCTTGACGCGAAGCTGACAAGCCCATTTGACAAACCTTTAGGAGGTATCTGGCGAAATATGGCACCAGATGTCTACGAAGAACACACGCAGTTCCCGTAAACTAAAGACCAGTTGTTGGGGAACGGGCAGCCGTCGCCTGATTGTGTCTCAGATGTGTTCCATCGGGTTCGTATCAGTCGAATTTGGTGGACATGACATCAACCTGCCTTCGCTATCATGCTGCTCAAATGACTACAGCACGATTCTGGCCCCGTGACACGGCTATCTTGCTGAAAGATGCCATCGACGTCGAGGAATACATCAAGCATGGATAATAGTGTTCACACTGTCCACGGCTGTCATGGTGTCTTCGAGTACAACCACAGGTCCCATGTAAGCCAAGATGGATATCCCTCTTAGAGTAATACACGCTACACGTGTGAGAAACAGTACATTATACCTCTGAACGGCTACTCGAAACATGCCCTAACACAAATGAATTGTTCCACACACGGCGTACTTTAAAGGTAAAGTAATTAATGTCCACTGATAAATAAAGATATGATGAGAAGTATGAAAACTGGATTATTTTTAATGGAGCCCCGTTAATTCGTTGATGCCCAAGATTGATGCTGTCTTCGACATTCATCTACATCTTCATCCATACTCCGCGAGCCACCTGTCGGTGTGTGGCGGAGGGTACTTTGAGTACCTCCATCGTTTCTCCCTTCTATTCCAGCCTCGTATTGTTCGTGGAAAGAAAGGATGGCGGTATTCCTCTGTGTGGGCTCTAAACTCTCTGATTTTATCCTCGTGGTCTCTTCGCGAGATATACGTAGGAGGGAGCAATATATTGCTTGACTCCTAGGTGAAGGTATGTTCTCGAAACTTCAACAAAAGCCCGTACCGAGCTACTGAGCGACTCTCTTGCAGAGTCTTCCACTGGAGTTTATCTATCATATTCGTAAAGCTTTCGCTATTACTAAATGATCCTGTAACGAAGCGCGTTGCTCTCCGTTGATCTTCTCTATCTCTTCTATCAACCCTGCCTGGTACGGATCCCACACCAGTGAGCAGTATTCAAGCAGTGGGCGAACAAGTGTACTGTAACCTACTTCCCCTGTTTTCGGATTGCATTTCCTTAGGATTCTTCCAATGAATCTCAGTCTGGCATTTGCTTTACCGACGATTAATTTTATATGGTCATTCCATTTTAGATCACTCCTAATACCTGCTCCCAGATAATTTATGGAATTAACTGCTTCCAGTTGCTGACCTGCTATATTGTAGCTAAATGATAAAGGATCTTTCTTTCTATGTATTCGCAGCACATTACACTTGTCTACATTGAGATTCAGTTGCCATTCCCTGCACCATGCGTCAGTTCGTTGATGATCCTCCTGCATTTCAGTACGATTTTCCATTGTTGCAACCTCTCGATATACTACAACACCATCCGCAAAAAGTCTCAGTGAACTTCCGATGTAATTCACAAGGCAATTTATATATATATATATATATATATATATATATATATATATATATATATATATATATCAATGGTCCTACGACACTCCCCTGCGGCACACCTGAAGTCACTCTTACTTCGGAAGACTTCTCTCCATTGAGAATGACATGCTGCGTTCTGTTATCTAGGAACTCTTCAATCCAATCAAACAATTGATTTGATAGTCTTACTTTGTTCATTAAACGACTGTGGGGAACTGTATCAAACGCATTGCGGAAGTCAAGAAACACGGCACGTACCTGGGAACCCTTGTCTATGGCCTCGTGGACATAGCGCGAGCTGGGTTTCACACGATGGTCTTTTTCGAAACCCATTCTGATTCCTTCAGAGCAGATTTCTAGTCTCCAGAAAAGTCATTATACTCGATCATAATACGTGTTCCAAAATTTTACGACTGATCGTCGTCAGAGATACAGGTCTATAGTTCTGCAAATCTGTTCGACGTCCCTTCTTGAAAACGGGGATGACCTGTGCCCTTTTCCAATCTTTTGGAACGCTGCGCTCTTCTAGAGACCCACGGTTCAAGGTGAACAAACCCGTCCTATGTGTTTCCATTTTACACTAAAAAAAAAAAATGTGTTCGGCGTGGAATCTCATGGACTGGAGTAGAATTGTCTTCAGTGACGAGTTCCGCTTCGAACTGGCCACAATGACCAGCGAAGATGTGTCTGGAGAGTGCCCGAACAGCGGTGGAATACCAACCGTACTGTCACCAGTCATATGGCCAAACAGCAAGGAGTGTTGTTGTGGAGTGCCGTTTCATTTCATAAGAGGACCCCTTTAATTATCATCCGCTGGACCTTACAGCACAGCGCTACGTCGACGATGTTCTATGCCCAGTTGAGTTTCAGTTCATGGCAGGCCATCCTGGGCTTACATTTCAGCAAGGTAATGCCCGCCCGCACACGGCGAGAGTTTCTACTGCTTGCCTTTGTGCTTGTCAAGCACTACCTTGGGCAGCAAGGGCGCCGGATCACTCCTCAATTGAGGATGTTTGGAGCATTAGGGTAGGGACATTCAACCACCTGGCGATTTTCACGAACTAACTCGCCAACTGGCCAGAATTTCGCACTATATCTCTGAAGAGGACATCTAACAATTCTATAAATCAATGGCAAGGCGAAAAGCTGCTTGCACAAAGGTTCAAAAGCTGACCAACTTGCTCAATTTGCGAAGCTCTTTCTCTTCCAATTTTTCTGAAATTGTAATCATTTCTTTGTCTGTGCATAGGCATCATATCTACCGGTTTCCGCCTCAGTCAGATAATTCCTTCGTGTTTCGTCGTTTCTTTTTTCTTTTTTGTCTCTTACTATATTCTCCCCCCCCCTCCCCCGCTTCCTGTGTACCTTCTTTTTGACAAAAGTCTTTAGTTCTCGTCACCACTCTTGGCTTCTTTCGTCTACTTACGGTACTCTAACTGGTGATCAGCAAGTTTCCAGCGAACTGTCGGTTCGGTATCTGCTGTCGGCAGATGGAAGCAAGATCTTTCCCACAAGGTGCGCACTTTATAGAGCGGTCGGCGGCACGGCGACGGCTAACAGGCGTCGCGGACGTGCCGTCATGTCGTCTGCTGCATGCAAACTGCGACAGCACAAGGGGGGACGGCGCAGACGCCGCTCACACTCGTGAGGTCGGCCCGACTCTGCGAGGCGACCGGTAATTGACAGATCCGGCCGGTCGTTGCACGCCCGTAGGAACTCCTGTTTATTAGCCTCGTACCGGCGTTCTGCTTTCCACCGCCACCAGCGCACGCCAACACGCTGTGCCTATGTCTGACCTTCTACAGAAGCTAGTTCCCGTTGCGGTCGTAGATGAACAGCTTTTTTCTATCATTTTTTCCATTGGAAGGCTAAATATCTTTGGAAATTATATATTTAACCTTTCCTCAGCTCGTGGTCTTGCGGTAGCGTTCCCGCCTACCGCGCACGGGGCCCCGGGCTCGATTCCCGGTGGGGTTAGAAATTTTTCTTGCCTCGTCATGCCTGGGCGTTGTTGTGTCATCATGATTCGTCCCCATTACGGTCGGAGGAAGGCAATGGCAAACCACCTCCGCTAGGACCTTGCCAAGTACAGCGGTGCGGGTCTCCCGCATCGTCCCCTACGCTCCTCGGAGTATGGTACCTCATCATCATCATCAGATTTAATCTTTCCGATGAGTGATTGTACATCCACTGCAACTTCATGTCAACAGATTTGGTCACAGTTCGTGGGGCGTTCAATAAGTAATGTAACACCGTTTTTTTCCGAAAGCAGGTTGGTTATATTCGGGATTCCAGTGCACCATATTATTCCCCCACTCTTTCAGCTAACAAACCCTATTTTCCAACCTAACCTCCATCCAGAGCGGCGGCCTTACGCCACCATCCTGGGAGGGCCTGCATCCCCTCTCGTCACCACACTGCTGGTCAACGTCGGAGACAACGTCTTGCGGCACCAATAACCCTCTCCATCATCCACGTACTGCTGCTCGCCGAGTGCATCCTTCATTGGGCCAAAAAGATAAAAGTCGGAAGGCAAGGAACCCAGCAGGCCCACACCTCTGATTGCCCCACTGGCGGAAGTGTGTGTCAACAGTGTGTACAGAGATGTTTAGTTGTGGAGCGAGGTATTTGTTATCCGCCTAGCACCACGAGTGAGAGTGTCCGCACGTTCGGACATTGCAGGAATCATTGCTATGGGCGCACTCAGCCTCTTGATGCCAACTGAGGAGCTACTTTACCGAATAGCAGCGGCTCCGGTCAAAGAAAACCATCGTACAACCGGGAGAGCGTTGAGCTGACCACACGCCCTTCCTAACCGCATCCACATCTGAGGATGACACGACGGTTGCATGGTCCCGATGGGCCACTTGTGGTCTGAAGACGGAGTGCTGTACTGCTGTACATGCTCTCCCACGCGACGAATTTTCAGGCTTTTTAAAAACCAGCAACTTGTCGGTAAGAAGAGACAGAAGGAGGAACTGCGAACCTAATTTCCCAGCGATGTTTGGACCTCGTACAAAAAGATATAACTGATTTTGGTGCCGCTATATTACTGTTGATTAGACGTAGGTTCACACTTTGCACTAGAAACGAAACAATAAAGAAATTACTGTATAGTAGATGGTGGTCGTGCAAAGAAAATGTGTAATTCGTTTCAGCAGGTGGAAAACATTAAAAAAAATCTGTTTTCCTCGAAGTACAAAGGATTCTTCTTTTGACGACCTGGCTTAACCGGCTGCTTGAGATGGGTGAGTATCGTATATATGAGAAGCCCCTTGAATTACGGAAATGAAGGCAAAGCATTTTTCAACAAGGCACAGAAATGTGCTTTGACAAATGGAGAACTGATGAAGTATGGATTCCAACAACAGCAGCCTAGTTCATAAGTTTATACATCCTCAGACTTGCACACATTCCCCGATCTAATAAAAATTTTGAATCCATTGAATAGATTGTAAGTACTTTGCGGCCTTTTCATAACCACAGTTCAGGGATGGAATATGCAGCCTACTCACGGGAAAAAGTTTGAGCGCATTGCTTAGAACTAAGAAGGGACTACACAGAAAAGGAAATGCACTTGACGTAAATCATGGATATGGCTATAGTGAGTACCAGCGTTGTGGGGATATTACACAGAATGTTCAGTTCTCCAGGTACCTGTAGGTGACAGTGTGCGGAGATACGGTTAGTCCGCAGCAAAGCCCCTATGCTTCACCTGTCCGCCTGTCTGCTGCGTTACGCACAGCGAAGCCGAAGACGGCAACGAAGCCTCAGAGTCGGCAGGCAGCCAGCGGTGATACGGATTTGCATGATCGATGCCCAAGTTCAGGGTTCGCGTAATTAGTTGTAAACATGGTCAGCTTTCCTCGCATTGGAGGCAATTACCCGTGACAGCTAATTAAACTAGGAATCACTCAGCGCGAACAAAGCTGTGGACAACGCGCCGGCGCGCCTGAGACACTTTATGGCGCGCTTTTTCAGCTCGCCTCATTTCTCCCCCTCCCCCGTCTCGTCCCCACCGTTGCGTTACCCCCTCCCTCCCTCCCCCCCTCCCTCACCTCTGGACGCTTTGATGCGGGCCGTGACAGGCCGCCCGCCTCGCGCAATTACTGGCGAACGAGGGCGCTGGACGCTGGGTCGATGACCACCCAGCTCCAGATGAGGAGAACACTTCCTTTGCGATAATCACCACCGTCTGCACGCAGGTGGGGAGTGAGGTGATTGGAAGCAACAGCTAAGCACACGCCGAAAAACAGTAATTATAAGAAATTTAGTATGCGGAATTTACCTCGAGGATACTGCATTTCACAACTGGTAGTATGTTGTTTTTGTTTCGATCACCAGGTTTACTTGTTCTGATGCACTTCTCAGTTGCTGACGCTTGCCAGGTACGCTCTAAATTTCAGCATAACTACTCTAACCATATGTCCTCGACAGTCTGCTTTGTCTAAGCCGGCCTTTGAGGTTATTTCACCCTATCACTCCTTCAACTACTGTTTTCAGTAACGATTCATGCCCATACACTTTACCTTCTTTATCAGGCATTTTTTTTCTCTGTGACTTGTTGGCATTCACATTCGTTCCTTACTCTTCAACAGTCTCCTGCTATAACATATCAATCTCCTAACTGTTTTACTTCTGTCTTCCCCATTGTGCAGGTCACGTACCAATGCTACAAACCAAACTGTTTACAATTCTGTGTGCTGTACACTTCACTTTTGAAATGGCGAAGACACAGGCTCTACCTCTCAGAGTTGGACCAAATTGGCGCGTTAGAAGTCGTCTTATATAGAGTGTTCCAGTGGGAATGGTCAGTTTTCAGGTATATGACAGGAACAATCATTTGAAGCAAAATAATTAATATGGAAATAGTCTATATTCCCACTGTTTTCGTGATAAAACACATTTAATGTAATTTGTTATTTATTTTCTGTTCAAATGGCTCTAAGCATTATGGGATTTAACAGGTGAGGTTCAAAAAATGTTCAAATGTGTGTGAAATCTTATGGGACTTAACTGCTAAGGTCATCAGTCCCTAAGCTTACACACTACCTACCCTAAATTATCCTAAGGACAAACACACACACCCATGCCCGAGGGAGGATTCGAACCTCCGCCGGGACCAGCCACACAGTCCATGACTGCAGTGCCTAATACCGCGGGGCACAGCTATGGTCATCAGTCCCCTAAACTTAGAACTACTTAAACTTAACTAACCTAAGGACATCACGCACATCCACGCCCGTGGCAGGGTTCGAAACTGCGACCGTAGCAGCCGCGTGTTTCCGGACTGAAGCGCCTAGAACCGCTCAGAGACCGCGGCCGGCTATTTATTTTATGTATTATTCAATACATTGCCAGGTTTACACATATACACAATTACAACTCTTAGTAAACATTACAACATTGTTGTATAAAAATATGAATAGGAAAATACATATTTTTAACACAGTCACCTAGAAGCATTATCGTATACGTCACATTACAGCTGTTGTACAGTTCCAAATAAATGTTCGAATATCGAACAGTCAACTTCATTGCATTTCTACTCTCTTGGGAGAATATGTTATGTTGCTGCCAGAATGCCTCTGATTGTTCCCTGACGAAGGCAGCACAGTCCATGGCGTGACCAAGCAGTTCATTTTGTGTATTCGCCTTTTGTTTGTGCACCTCAGACTCCATCCAAACATATGGACGAAAATCTAATCGAGTCAAATCTGGCGATCTTGGTGTACGACCACAACCACTCCAGCGATTAGGTTAAGGTGCGGTCGAAATCTTCGCACACGCGTGTGGTAAGAGATGGATGGGCGACGTCCAGCTGGAAATACACTGCGGTCTGCGTGTGCAGAGGAACGCTCTCAAGGTGTTTAACAAACGAATTTTTCAAAAAAAATGCAAGTAATTCTGTCCCGCTGTTCGCTCTTCTAAAGTGAGCTATCAAAATGTTCCGATCAACTCATACCTAACAATGATCGAAAACCGAACTTGGAAATTTGAATTCACTGTAGCCTGTGAATTTTCCTGCGGCCATCGTTGATTATTACGCGCGTTGCTGGTTCCTTTCATCAGTGAATAGTATTAATGCAAATAAATGGCGATTGCCATTTAACCAGTGACAAAATTCAAGGCGTGTGGCATTGTTGGCTATGTGAAGATTGTTGGTTGGTTGGTTGGTTTAAAAAAGGGGGAGAAGGGACCAAACTGCTAGGTCACCGGTCCCTGTGAAGATTGTGAACACGCCGTATGTGATATGAGTAAAATTTTTACACGTGTAATGTTCACCATACACGTGTCCGTAGGACACAGACGCTTGCAGAGGCCCACCGTGTGCTGATAGCAGGACTACGCTGCACCATTTCCATAGTGTGTTGCTATTCCTGCTCATGCTGTTGACCTACGTGTTCGGAAGAAAAATGGGAACTCGGGAACAGTACCTGTTTCGTGCAGTGAGCTGAAAACTCTGCTAAGCAGTCTACGACCGGGTATTTGCCATATCGAAAAGCGGCGATGGTGTTCTTCGACAGCACGTGGAGCACAACCATCGCAGAAGCCGTAAAGGAACACACTATCTGTGGTGTCACCGCCATATACCACACTTGCTAGGTGGTAGCTTTTAAATAGGCCGCGGTCCGTTAGTATACGTCGGACCTGCGTGTCGCCACTATCAGTGATTGCAGACCGAGCGCCGCCACACGGCAGGTCTAGTCTAGAGAGACTCCCTAGTACTCGCCCCAATTGGACAGCCGACTTTGCTAGCGATGGTTCACTGTCTACATATGACCATTTGGAGAGACGACAGTTTAGCATAGCCTTCAGCTACGTCATTTGCTACGCCCTAGCAAGGTGCCATATTCAGTTACTATGTATCCTGAACAGACAGTATTGTGAATCACGTACCGCCAAGAGCGACGTTCATCATTAATGAATTAAAGTTAAGTATCAAACTAATTACGTCCGCTTTCTGAATTCTAATTCCTTGTCATGTTCCAGACCTCACATCAGTAGAGTTCTTCCCTCCTCACGCCAGCCTGCGCGAGCTGAAACGCGTGCATTTCGGTCCCCACCAGTAACACAACACTATCTTCATATTCTTCATCTGTGTAAATTTGCGGCATTTTAGCCAACGCTTGTGCAAACACAGTTAACCGATACTTCTCTCTGTTATACTCTCAATTCCTCACAGTGCTTCACTCACAACACACCATGGACAACAGTGTGTTCTAAGGGCTAGCTTAATGGCAGGAAAACATTCCGAGCAAAGGGGCTGACACTAACGAGTTATATTGACCTATAACAGAAAATCGAAGAGGTTGGGTGGGTAAGGCGCATACGTGTGCGCCACTAACCCAAAAACAAATGTATACCAAATATGTGGTACCTGAGAAACAATTTGAAATAGGGCTTATATCCATATGTATCTTTTTGCTTTAAATGAGCGTCCCGATCATATCCCCGAACATTCGTCATTCCTCCTGGGACACCATATATCTATATATCTAGGAGTATATACAGGACGTCTCTCCTACGAGTAGTCAGGCACAGTTCTTCTGGTGTCTCAGTAGGTATCTGCAGTTCGGTATTTACATTTTGTAGCGTCGGTTTGTTTCCAGTCACACGTAAAATTATTTTTAAAGTGGTATTTCAAGTGCTCATTCGGTAGAGCGCTCTAAAATCAGTCCAGTTTCACTCTAGCAGCTACTGCACCTCCCTGATCCGTGCTGACTGCTACCCCGGAGCGTGCAGCGCAACCGAGTCCCTGCTGGAATGCTGTTTATTCTCCGAGTTTTACTGTCCCTGTTAACGCGTATCACTAAAACGAATATTAAACTGGACCACTTTTAGAGGACTCTACCGAATGAGCACGTGAAATTTCGGTTTAAAAATACATTTTACTAGTCACTGGAAAAAAACCGACGCTCTCCATTGACACTGGACGACGCACGAAAGACGTGATGAACACTAGCTGTTTGGGCTGACTCCAGCTACGCAATGCAAAAAAAGAAATTGCAAATATCTGCCGAAACATCAGAGGAAATCCGCGCGACGATTCTTAGGAGACACACACGCACACACACACACACACACACACACACACACACAGAGACACACATATATATATTCGCTGGAGTGGCGGACTTGCCTCCATTAGCACGACTGCGTGCACAATGGGTCGTGCAAACACGTCTTTGTGGTCGCTGTCAGCCGCCGCCCCATAACACGGGCCTGTTGCCGGTCTCCCTGGATGAAGCCCTCCCCCACTATTATTACTATTATTTTTAAACATTTTGCGGTCAGCCGTCATTACAGGCGGCGCGTTCTCGACTTAGGACCCTCTTCCCGCAGCGCTGAACTGCCATTTACGGCAGGACAGTCCGCTTTCCGTCCGCTTTTGACTGTCTTCCTGATGCCCCTTGATGGACGGTTTCGCAGCGAGGTTTACTGCCCCGAACAGAGCCGTGTTTCCTCCAAAGGCTGGAAGTCCTTGCCGAAGACCTACCTCCCCCGTTAATGTCGTGTTTAAAGCGCAGGCGCCCGGCATTTAGTACGCGTTTTAACGTCTTCTTATTACGAAAGCGATGGCCACCGTGAATGTCGCAAAACAACATGTAGCAACACGTCATTTCTTTCCCCTTCCTGTCTTCTCTTTTGCACGTTGCTGGTGAACGTAAAATATAGCGATTTGTGTACAGAAACCGCAGTGGCACTATTTGCTGAGCCACACCGATACTTCTTGCCAATTGAGGGTTGAATAATACTTAGGCGGTTTTTTTGTTCTACTAGTATGAACTAGTTTTCGGCTTATTAGGCCATCTTCAGATAACTAATGGCTATTGTCTACAAGTATCTTGTGTTCTTACGAAACAAACATTCTGGACTAAGATACAATGCACTTACATACGATCTTTACTTGTGATTTTGTTTTGGAATTGTCAAACGGGTCTTTTGACTCTTTGTTCTGTAAAACTGTTCTTTAATCACGATAAAGGATGACAGCCAAAAATAGTTGCAGGATAAAAATTTATTAAAATTTCTTGACCAAGGTTTCGGTACATATAAATATACCTTCATCAGAAGTAAAAAATCCTGAACAGGAAGACATTTTCATTAGAAAAGCCATAGCATCGGAAGTGAGAAACAAAAGCTTAAGTAACAGTGAAATGAACAAAGTAATACAGGCACAAAATCTTTAGTTACTTACTGAAATTACATCATGTAATGGAGATTAATAAAACAATTATGCCAAAGGCGTTGTCAATAATTGAGACATCTTCTTCATTTGTACAACATGACTATGGGCACAGGGTCAAAGCGAACAGTTTAGCACCATTACTTCGCCTATGAACTATCGAGACAAGAGTGTGAAAGCACTAGGGCAGATGGTTTCGCCGAGAGAGGGCACTTGTATGTGCCAGACACTCCCGCATATTAAAATCCATGAATACATACATAAGCGCATCAAAAATGGTTAAAAGTTGTGTTAATTCAAACTTTCTGTCATAATAAATAAAACGTATCAGGCCATTTAAAAACATTTATGTAAAATAGAAAATATAGAACCAATTTACCTGTGTCCTAGTGTCAAACAGATAAAGCTTGCGCTATGGAACACCTAACGAGAGAGGGCACTAGTGTAATGCGCGAGAAGAAATTCAACAGTTTCTGTTGCAGCCATGTTTAAAAACTGTTCTTTAACATAAAAAACCACATTTTATGGTCTGTCAGTACCATATATGACAACAATTAGAATTATTTAGAATACACATTATTACAAATTTACGTCCGCAGCTCGTGGCCGTGCGGTAGCGTTCTCGCTTCCCACGCCCGGGTTCCCGGGTTCGATTTCCGGCGGGGTCAGGGATTTTCTCTGCCTCGTGATGACTGGGTGTTGTGTGATGTCCTTAGGTTAGTTAGGTTTAAGTAGTTCTAAGTTCTAGGGGACTGATGACCATAGATGTTAAGTCCCATAGTGCTCAGAGCCATTTGAACCATTTTTTGAACCATTACAAATTTACAATTTTTTGGTATTTGTTGTGAACAGTTGCACTGGACATTAATCGTTGGTTGTACAACAGCGAAGTTTTCTTTGGCGGTAACATTTTGTTATTAGAAAACTGTGCATTAATATATACGAAATATCACATTGTTACAACTGAGTTGCAGTTAGGAATGTAAACACATAGGGGATATTACATTATATTGGGGTGTGAATTTGTTTACTTTTGGGACACTTTGTGGTTTGTAGCAGGTTCATTTTATTGTGTAAAGTTTAGGAGTATTGATGTGCTCAGTTGCAACTGGTCATTTAGGAAAAGCTGAAATTAACAAACACTTAGCCCTAAATCCCCAGCTGGTCCTAAATGACCAATTGCAACTGAGCTCATCACCACTCTTAAACTTTACACAATAAAGTAAACCTACTACTAACCACAAAGTGTCCCAATAATAAACAAATTCACACCCCAATATAATGTAATATCCCTTATGTGTTTACTTCAACAACTTCAACAACAAGAGTAGCATCACACGTCCCTAGGACAATCGTGAAGTTTTTGCTTCTTCCGCCCAGTCCACCGTTAATGTGGCGACTGGTAACAAAATATCACGCTGAAAACATAGGCAGTTCAAACTGTGTGCAGCTGATGGATGAAGGTGAGTAGCAATATCCATTAAACTACATTCAGAGTCACTTAGTACCCGCGCAGTGGCTATTGGATACCAGTGTTGTCTGCGAGGAACATTGTCAATTAAAAGATTAAACTTGTTTTATCGGTGATCCTTGGAATAAACTTAAACAGATAACTTGTGTGTAATGTAAGCTCGCTGTTGCCGAGCAATAAAGGCGGAGATACATAAGTAGCTGGTTGCAGCTGTAGAGCGCACTTGGAAGCTTGCCCCTGTTCTCCTGATGGCTGCGTAACTATTGGCACGTAACGTCCCGGCAGCACCACAACAAGGAGTGCTAACTGTTCTTGAACTCGTCTGTGAACGCTGTGGCCGGCTTATCCTCTCAAGGATCAGATACTCCGGCGAGAGTTTAGTAGGAACGATGTGGACAGAGTACCGCGTCCACCGAGTTGTGTTATTCCCGGGTCGTGCCGTAGCTACACTCAAGACGTTAAGTCTTTCGCGTCCAAGGTCCTTCATCGTTACAAAACATTCGTGGTCATTGCAGCGATTTAGCTCTTTGCTCATCTGCTTAAGTAATACACAGAACAAATGGGCTTGCTATAAATACGCCCTTTCTGCAAGAGCGAGTTACGCTTGAATAAGGACCGATCTTCTGAAACTGGTTGCTTTTCATAAAGGGCATAGTGACAGAGGTGGAATTTTGTTCACCGTAATTAATAACAGCCACAAAAGGTTCAAACGGCTCTGAGCACTATGGGACTTAACATCTGTGGTCATCAGTCCAGTAGAACTTAGAACTACTTAAACTTAACTAACCTAAAGACATCACACACATCCATGCCCGAGGCAGGATTCGGACCTGCGACCGTAGCAGTCGCGCGGTTTCAGACTGAATAGCCTAGAACCGCTCGGCCACAACGGCCGGCGTAATAGCCACAGACAAGTCACAAAAGCATAAGCTTCTATTAAAGTATTGTTCGCGTTTTCTGAGGAATACGCTTCCCAACGTTAACGTGAGAGCAGAACTGCTCTTTAAAAGTCACGACACCGCACTGTTGAAATACTGAAATGTTTAAACACTTGCCTACAGTCCTCAGTTTCGCTGGTACTTTCGACAATAGAGGGTAAGGACTGATGATACTGGAACAGGCTGTCATACTTGTTTCTGGATTCAAGATCAAACAGCAGAGCAGTTTTGTGAGATTGAATGACAAGCTAGACGTAGATGCATTCTTAAAACTGGGGCCTAAGACCTGTATAAAATTATTAAGTGGTATCTTTTTCTATTTTTACGCTAAATTTATTGTATTAGACAAAACTGTGTGTGTTTCCATGTTTCCATGATCAGCTGCTTGTCCTTTAAGGACAGATCACCCGATAATAGGCACAAAGTCAGAAATTAACTGATTTACGTGTAGAAGTTTGTGTAATAAACAGAGCCTACTTTAGGAAACAGATACGCCAGTATTTAACTGTACATAATAAACTTCTTTTAAGGTTTAGATGCTGGATTACATGTATGAAACAGTAAATATATTTGTTCCCATTTTTTGCTACGGTCGCAGGTTCGAATCCTGCCTCGGGCATGGATGTGTGTGATGTTCTTAGGTTAGTTAGGTTTAAGTAGTTCTAAGTTCTAGGGGAGTGATGACCACAGCAGTTGAGTCCCATAGTGCTCAGAGCCATTTGAACCATTTTTTTTGTTCCCATTTTTTGGGTGTGGCACTACTGACGATGGTTTTAATACGATAGCTATCCACAATACTGACCTCACGAACAGATGCCTCTCACCATCAATGGCTATGCCATACAGTCCGAAACATGCTTAAATTTGCATGAATGATAAGTAAAATTTGGGTTGTAGTTGCCGTTGCCAAAGTAACAGATACAGAAAATAATGATTTGTTTCGAGTTTTTAGTTTACTATTTCACGTTGGCACAATGAGTAACTCTGAGGTGGGTTTCCCTCTTAAACTTGCCATGTGTACGATAAAGCAGAGAGAAGAAGTGTCTGAATTGCATTAAACGTGAAAATTTATAAATCGAGAATGTTTGGTACTGATAATTCAGAAAGGTAATTCACAAAGGCCAATGGACATAGCTAAAATAGCGTACCCACGATATGATGGACTCGGTGCAAGACGTTTATTTGAGGCATTCAGCGTGCAGCATATCGCACTGGAAGATGAAACTATGCCCATGAGCAGCACAGCTAACGCAATGTGAAAGAATTCATGTTTCAATTCAGTTCAATAGGTACAAAGCAGCTATCTCAATAAACTGAATTCTATAATAGAATAATAATTTGAAGGTCTGTGATGTGTCATTGTTTGTTTGGCTAAGCATATCTGAAAGATTTCAATTGTTGAACTATCTCAACAACATAACTGGAGCTACGATGGATGTTCACATAAAGTAGTGTCTCTTATTAATGACGACAGGGTCCAACGTTTTAAGAATAAGTTAGGAGGTGGTATGGGATGAGGTATAGACAGAAAGAGGTACTAATGTGAAGTTCAGTATATTCTATAATAAATTAGTGTCAGAATTTGAAAGAAGATTTACTAAAAACTTATTTGGAAAGGCGGTTTCATTAACAAAACAAGTATTTGCAAAATCTGTTAAGAAAACAAGTAAGTCATAGATAACAAAAGCGATTAAAATTTCAAATAAGAGGAAAAGGGAACTTTATATGGTGGCGAGAATAAGTCAAGATCCCAGTTAGTTGCATTCCACAAAAATACTCTAGTATTTTAATGAAAGTCTTTAAAATGTCCAGAAATACGCATATACTGACAGAAATTAATAATGCAGATAATATGGTTAAAATTATATGGGACACTGTGAAACGGGAGCCAAGATATGCAATATTCAAGGTACCATAACCATTGAACCAAATAACAGTGCTGTGACTGATAATTTACAGATTGGAAATATTTATAACAATCGGTATATAAATGTAGCAGAAATAGGTTAAAATTACTCAGTTGAAGAAGCAAGAGAATATATGAAAAAGTCATTCCACAAACCAGAAGCAATTATCAGAAACATCCTTCACTGAAATTAACAGTAATATAAAGGTGCTGAAAAATAAAAGTCTATACGACGTAGATGAAATTTCTAACTAAATTCTGAAAAGTAATGTTTTCCTACGCCGCTTAGAACATGTAATTTTTAATCGTCTTTATAAGAAAAGTGACAAGAAAGATTATAATCGTTGGCATCGAGTTTCCTTACGGACATCACTTTCTAAAATATTCGAGAAACTGTACTCAAGAGTGAGATTTTCACTCTGCAGCGGAGTGTGCGCTGATATGAAACTTCCCGGCAGATTAAAACTGTGTGCCCGACCGAGACTCGAACTCGGGACTTTTGCCTTTCGCGGGCAAGTGCTCTACCAGCTGAGCTACCGAAGCACGACTCACGCCCGGTTTCACAGATGGTAGAGCACTTGCCCGCGAAAGGCAAAGGTCCCGAGCTCGAGTCTCGGTCGGGCACACAGTTTTAATCTGCCAGGAAGTTTCATATCAGCGCACACACCGCGCCAGAGTAAAAATCTCATTCTGGAAACATCCCCCAGGCTGTGGCTAAGCCATGTCTCCGTAGTATCCTTTCTTTCAGGAGTGCTAGTTCTGCAAGGTTCGCAGGAGAGCTTCTGTAAAGTTTGGAAGGTAGGAGACGAGATACTGGCAGAAGTATAGCTGTGAGACCGGGCATGAGTCGTGCTTCGGTAGCTCAGATGGTAGAGCACTTGCCCGCGAAAGGCAAAGGTCCCGAGTTCGAGTCTCGGTCGGGCACACAGTTTTAATCTGCCAGGAAGTTTTACACTCAAGAGCAGTATCACGTAGAAATAACTTACATAGTACATCACTGTTGGATTTTCAGAAGGGTTGCTCGACAGAGAATGTATTTTACACATTTACGTGACTTAAAAAACAAAAAATCGACAGCTCAAATTTTTTGCGATCTTGCGAAGGTGTCTGAGTGCGTAGCTTACGTTACCGTCTTAGAAAAACATAAGTTGTATGGAATTCGTGCTTTCAGCAAAACTGGTTTGTACAAAATTTAAAAAAAAAACCAGGATGCAAAAATGTTGCGCTGAATAATTCAAACCATGTTGAAAGAAAAAGAAAATTTAGTTACTGGGCAGAAACCACGAAGGGAGTCCCACAAGTTTTAATTTTCGAGTCTCTCCTATTTCTTACGTAGGTGAATGACCTTCCACTTAACATACACCAAGCAGAGTTGGCATATTATTCTAGACGACACTAATATTATAAAAAATACCATTAGTGAGAAAGATTTTTAATGATGTTTCTCATGAATTATTAAGTGGATCTGTGAAAATTACCTCTCCTTTAATTTTGAGAAAATACGTTATACTCATTTCTGTACCACAGAGACATACCAACAATTGATGTAGCACATGAACAGGAGTTAGTGAAGAGAGGAGAAGGCTCAAATTTTTGGGTGTACGTATTGATAAAAACCTTAGCTGGAGAAACCATATTACTGATCTTTTCAATCAAGTGCAGCTAATTTTGCATGTTTGATAATTACTAGTCTGGGAAACAAAATGAATAAATCTCAAGACATATTTTCCATATTTCCACTCAGTATTGCCTCGTGGAATAATTACTTAGAAAGAAATGGATTGCACAAAAGTGAGCAGTAAGAACAATGTTGAGTTCACCCACGGTAGTGATTTAGGCACCTCTTCAAGATGTTAAGCATTTCAACTGTACCAGCAGAACACATATATTCCCTAATAAGAGTGATCGTAAATAACGCATTAGAGTTTGAGGAGAATAGTGCTGTCCATACTTACAACAGCAGTGGAAAAAATGACCTTTATTACCCCATATTAAAGCTGTATTTCGTTGAGAAAGGTGTTCAGCTTGCTGCAACAAAATGTTCTTATCATTTGGCCCATACCGTAAAGTATCTGTCGAGTGGTGAAGCAAGTTTTAAATCTAACCTGAAGTCGTTCCTCCTGGACAACTCCTATTCCGTCAGCGAATTTTTATTTAATAACTAGTAGCCTGTAAAAAAATAAATAGGTTTTTAAAGTGTAGAGTTACGTTTCCTGTGAAAATTGCGATAAAAGAATCGTTCAAATGATCTATGGAATATGTAACTAATAAATTATGGATTCAACTTAACACGCTGCATTACTGCCCAGAGGAATGACTACTAGTGGTACAGGGTACCCTCCGCCACGCACTGTACTGTGGCTTGCGGAGTATGTATTTAGATCTAAGAAGGGTAGAAAAGGGTGAGAGATACCACTTGAGAAATTTGCAGGAATAAATACCACCTGGCTATCCAGATCAACGTTTACCTTGTCTCGCTAAATTTCTGCTGGTCTATACTGGGACGTTTCTCTCAAGAAGGTCAAGCTGATTTCTTTTCCTATCGTCCAACTGAACCAGTATGCTGATATTGTCCGTGATGATATAAGATCTAAACATCCTCATTCCTTAAGAGACACAGCCAACCTGGATTCAGAAAACTATTTACTGTGTAAACAGTAATTCCAGTAAAACTATTGAGAATGCTGATGAAACAAAAAAATGAATAACGTGTGGATTTTCCGGTCAATAGAGGAGAGACAATGTGTTTACTTTCGCGCTTTACGGAAAACCAGAACTCCTAGACAAAGTAAACAAAAGTGCCGTACACCAGTCAGCTCCCACGTGACGTTGTGGTGTTGTTCCAGCAGCTAGCAAGTGAAAGGACTTCCCAGCGGAGGCCGTCGCTATTTTCGCATGAACTTTGCGGGATCGGAGGATAGCCTTTCCGTTGTGAGTCATTCAATTAGAGAAAAAGGATACTGTGTACCTCCAACTATCTCACGTATAAGTGAAAACTGGGAAAGGAGAGAAACGAAGCGTTTGAGAGGCGGCGCTATGGAAGGACGCTGAAAATTAGGTGGCTTGGTAAGGTGGGGAGGTCCTCGGCAGAATTGGCGAGGAGAGGAGCATGTGGAGAACACTGAGAAGAAAAAGCGACAGGACATCCGTTAAGACATAAGGGAATGACTCCCATTCTGCTACAGGGAGCTGTAGATGGTAAAAACTGAAGTGGAAGACAGAGACTGGAATACATCCAGCAAATAACTGGAGACTTCGGGTGTAAGTACTCCTCTGAGATGAAGGCTTTAGTGCAGGAGAGGAATTGGTACGGGTAGCGTCAAGCCAGTCTATGAATGATGACACAAAAAGTACAGTTTACTAGATCCTTAAATGTAGAACGACCAGTGGATTACATTACAGAATAAGCAGATTAACACTGTGTGCCGGACCGAGACTCAAACTCGGGACCTTTGCCTTTCGCGGGCAAGTGCTCTACCATCTGAGCTACCCAGAGCACTCGCCCGCGAAAGGCAAAGGTACCGAGTTCGAGTCTCGGTCCGGCACACAGTTTTAATCTGCCAGGAAGTTTCATATCAGCGCACACTCCGCTGCAGAGTGAAAATCTCATTCTGGAGAAGTAATACAGCTATACATACAGTTCGAACAATTTCGTTGGTTTTATAGCGTCTCTCCAGTATAAAATCTGGGTTCATCAGCTGTGCACGAGTTCGAAACACGTCCACGGAAGATACAATTCAGCAGTCGTTGTGATCACATTCGGTGAGAAATTTCAGACAGAAATCAGATGTTTCGATTCGTGAGCTACACAGAAAGAAACGGCTCAGAGTGAACTCAGTGCTGCCAACTGCAAGCAGCTCGAAGTGGTCGAAGTGCGGCGGCGGTGTGCGGCCCCCCGCAGCGGCCGCATCTGGCTTCCCAGGGCAGCCGGCGCGTTCTAACCCCGGGAGGCGGCCATGCAGCACTGACCTCTGACCCCGGCCGCTGTATTTCACGTACCGGCCGGCGCCGCATGTGGCGTACCGTACGGCAGCGCCAGCCACGCACTGGCTTTCAGCAACTCCTCTACCCGTCTCTCTCTTTAACACACAAACACACGCACATACAGGCTCTCTCGTTACAGACACTACTATACTTGTCGGCACACCCGTTACAGGAAAAAAGCAGACAATCCGGCTTTCTGTTTCCTGGGGAAGTGAACTGACCAACACTCTTAAGCTGAGTAGAGGAAAGGCCTAGTTCCTGACTAGAGAGGCTGGCTATGCGTGTGTGTGTGTGTGTGTGTGTGTGTGTGTGTGTGTGTGTGTGTGTAAGAGAGAGAGAGAGAGAGAGAGAAAGAGAGAGAGAGAGAGGGGGGGGGGGGGAGAGAGAGATAGAGAGAGAGAGAGAAAGAGAGAGAGAGAGCGAGAGACTGTTGCAAGCCAGTGCTTACATACTTAATTTTCCCAGTACTGGAAATCTGCAGAGGAATTCCGCCTTATGCATGACACCGTCGTATAGTTTTCACCCAGTCATGTTTCAGCACTTTTTGGGCTATCTTCAGTGGGTTTATTTGCTAACTTTCTTAGTGAAGAATTGTTGTTATATGCGAACCTCTTGTGTGCGTTTTATGAGGTTTGGGCACGAAAGTTCTTACATTTGTAAAATTAGCTATTATTAAGCGACAAATATTTTACATTAGTTTGCGTACAGTACACTGTTAAGACATACATTACCGTGTTGCGGCATTATATCTTGTTCACCTACGATATGTATATAGATTTTCGCTTTATAGTGATTTTGGTACTAAGATGGATATATACTTCAAATGAAGTTATTAGACGTGTGTGATGGTAGCTATGAATTTACAACACAATATGCAGCTTGTCTTCTGCAAAAACAAAAGCGTTTTATATTTTTCTGTTTGTTTTTCATTTCCATTTGGCAACTGCTGTATATCTGGTCCATCACCTCGAATGAGAGTGTCCGCACGTCTCAACGTTGCAGGAGTCACAGCCGTGTGTGGCCGACCGGAACGCGGGATATCGGACAGGTTTGCGCGACTTTTTCGCTATGACGACAGACGACTCTCAGTGCTTTTGTTCATTGTCAGGTCTCTGAAGACATTTTGCAAGCATTTATGAACATCTGTGATGCTCTAGATGATCAAATTAAGTTTATACGCCGAATTCATCCTGTTTATTCCTGATTTATTCTGTCAGACAAGTTTCTATCCACTCGCCTACGTTTTTAGATGTCTGTACCATCTGAATTTTCAATCCTTCTGAGGTCACCCACCTAGATATTCATAGGGCGTACTGCCTCAGTTGATACCCGACACACTTTTTTCAGAGACAACTTTAGTGAAACAACGAATTCTGGGTAATCACACCAACGGGAAAGAGATTGAAACAGTAAGAAATTAATTTTATCGTATTAAGTAATCATTTTGCTCTGCGGTGTATACATGTATAAAACATTTCAGTCTTCATGAAACCCAAACTAAAAGAAGTGGGCCAACATTTTTTACTCCAACACGTGTGACTCAAGTTCGAACAACGAAAAATTTGTAGCGAATCGACTGAGTATTGGCTCTATAAAGTCGACGCGGGCAATATCCTGCCGTCCTCAAACGCAGCTTTCCTTCTCATGGGAGCCGGCCGCGGTGGTCTAGCGGTTCTAGGCGCGCAGTCCGGAACCGCGCGACTGCTACGGTCGCAGGTTCGAATCCTGCCTCGGGCATGGATGTGTGTCATGTCCTTAGGTTATTTAGGTTTAAGTAGTTCTCAGTTCTAGGGGACTGATGACCACGGATGTTAAGTCCCATATTGCTCAGAGCCATTTGAACCTTCTCATGGGTGTAACAATTGAATTGACGTCCATCTCTGTCGACATAGTCGGGGACTGAACTTCTATCCTTTGTCTTCCTTTTTAGGATCCATTCACGACAGGGTGCATGACGACTGTTTAATTACATTTTTATATCAGTCATCTGTATTAACCATAGCAATACCAACGTATGTTCCATTTCTGCGCTCACCCTAAAAAGTTTAATAATTCGTTAATTTTGGGTGAACGTGAAAAACATACCTTTTAAAGAGTGCTAATGAGTCAGTAGGGTCTAGAAGATGAAAATATATTTTAGCACACGCTTAGCAACATCAAAACACATTCGGTGACGTGTACTACCAAGGGAGGGGTTCTTTATGCCCAGCCTGAAACTACAAATATTGAATACGACGTTCACTGGGTAAAGTGAAATCTGCTAAGAAGACTTTAATTTTTGGGTCTGAAAAATTTAGAATTATGCAGTCAGGTAGAAGAAATCATTGAAAACAATAATAAAATTTTTAAAAATTTTAAAATATAGAATAACTGGCTAGATTAACATAGTTTCAAAAGATAGTTATAAAACAAACCTCCCCCTAACCCCCCCCCCTTGGTATTGCGAGGATTAAACAAGTTTTCTTATTGCTCATTTCGACTTGCAAACTATTAAAGTGAAAATGTGTTCTCCGTCCAGGCAAGTCCACGTGTTTCCACTTCGCGTCCTGTTTCACACACGCCACGTTTTAGCACCATAAACCGGAACTAGAAAAGAGCTAGCCCCGGGCACCTGCAGTGAGCGTCGCGACTAAACAGGAATCTCGAGATATGAGCAGCCAGCCTGAGGCGTCCCTCATGTGTGACTAATGTGCGCGGGTACCCTCGCCGTGGGATACTCCGTGCCAGTGATAATGACGTCTTTGTGACCGAAACGACGCTGGCAGCAAAGAGGACAAACACCTTCTCCTTGGTCTCCTACAAACACACACACACACACACACACACACACACACACACACACACAGGCGGGCTCGAGCGCCTGCTGCTAAGTGGGCGGATAGGGGAGAAAATTAAAGCAAATGAGAAAGAGAAACGCTCGTTTCGGGGTGCAAGGTCAGCCGGCCTGCTTTGTGCTGTGGGAGATCTCCCAGACTTTCGCTGATGGCGGAGTGCCCCGCTCTGAGCTTCTTGAGGCTAGCCTCATTGTGCGCTTCCCAGTCTGTTCTCACGCAGATCACTCAGCGACGAGCGAGGACGCTACCAGAAGGAAGAGCTGCCGGCCCCGAGGAGGAGGAAGTGCAGAGGGGAGAGTGAAAACGCTTCCCCAGTGAGAGTACGGTCGCTCTAGATGCTACGCCACTCCTATCCACAAAAACGAAAAATGCCTCGCTCACAGATACGCTAATTTGGTTTCTGGATAGTTCTGGAAGGCAGATAGCGTGTCCGACTGGGTAGCTGCGCAGATTGCTAACCGAAGGGGCCTGGGTGCGAGCCACCGCTGGGGACTGGATGTCGTATTGTCCTTACTTTCGTTTTATCATAACCGCCATTCCACTATAGAGATGGCCGCAAGGGCACACAGTCCAGTGTTGTGTGCACGCAGACCTGGATAGTCGTATGGAAAAAGCACCTTTACTTAGCCACTCACAGAAGCAATGTGACCAGCGTATACGCATTATTGTAGCATTCAGTGGATGGCTTGAAAATAAACTAAGGTTCGAAACTGGCCGCCATTTAAAGAAAACCAAAGTCCTGGTGCAATTATGTCGGTTTCGTCATTTTATAGAGTCGTAGTAAGTTTCTGCCTAGTGCCATCTATCAATTAACTGTTGACCAACTCAGTCGACGGAATATCTTCTTCCACCAATTTAAACTTTACGATATGTAAAATTTGGTGTTGTCGGACCCGTCTTGCATTTAGTCAAAGTTACTTTTTCTTCCCGGGGGCGACGTCTGCGGGTCTTTTGCCACAGTTCATTTCTCTCCCTCTCAGTTCATGGTTTTCAGCTGCTATCGCATGTCCACTTTGATCTCTCTTCTTAGAAGTGGCTTTAGACACCCCATATGAGCCACCTGGATTTTCCTTTCCATCATCATTTTACGAGTATTCCACGGGTTTATTTCCTCCGATCATGCTATTCTGGACGTCATTCTCCTTCTATTTTACTATCCGTCGCTACTTAGCACGAAAACTGTCGCAACGACTGTTTTACAAAACTTCGTTGTTGTTTCTTCCTTAGTTATTTCGCTTCTCTTTCTTTAATTTCTGACACAAACAGCTGAAATGTCCTTGCTGAGGGTTAAAAAGTCGCCCTTCATTTGATAGTAAGTCACATTCGACGAACATCAATCACGTACATATCCTTCTCTCCTCACTACCATGTAATTTCATCACAAACTGAAGATCGATCTACACTCAAATTTCTGTCATCTTGTGATTGAAAACAAAAAAGTGTTTCCAAATTTCTGCGGTGCGTGGTTCAAAAAAATCCTTGAAGTGATAAAAATGACACAAATGTCGCACAAGTCGATCAAAGCTACGGTACTAATGACGGCATACACATCGACAATTCCTAAACTCAAATTTATGCGACGCGCACACAACGACAGGATGGTACGGCGAGGAAACATAAGAGGTTACCAGTGGCACAAAGCGCGGAAGATCAAGCTCCTCTCCTCTCTCCAAACAATGAATTACTGTGGAGAACATGTTGAGAACTGTTCTTTTAAAAGGAGTTATTTATACTACGTTCCTGACCGTTAGTGGGCACGAAACGAAACGTGTGGTGTTTAGGGGTATAGTTACAGCGCGGTGCCTCTGTAACAAGTATGTTTGAAAAGCCGCTCTCAAAATCACGAATTACAAGGGGCTCCTATTTGAGCTAGGAACATGGGGAGAAAAGTTTTTGGTTTACCCCGGACTAGCGGCCAATCGTATAGCCATTCGAGCATCTGTCTTATTCTACCTACATTAGGCAAGGTTTGAATGACGAGCCAGAGCTCGCAGCCAGGAAAATTCTGCGGATCGATTAATTCCTTTTGCTAAAGATTTTAATTGGACTGAAATTAATTCTCGGGTAATGACAGCATTTGTATGTGCATTTGTGACGCACCGTTCAGATTTTGAGTGCAAAAACAGTCATCCTCGTTCAGATTTTACGTGCAAAAACAGTCACCTTTGAATAACTCCGGGCTGGAGCGAACCGGATGATTGAAATTTGTTCGTATCGGACCTTGGTCTAAGATAAATTTTAACCATTTGAATAAAATCTTGCTTCGTTTGGATTTTACCCGCAGGAAGCACGTTTTTTCGGAGGATTTTGATACGCGCTGTTCCTAGATTTTGAACTTGTACCAGTCGGTTCTAACTTTGCACGAAGGTAGGGAAATGAATCAAATAAAAACCATATTTTCTATCCAAAAATCTTCATCCGTTGCTGAGATACGATGATTTAAATTTGAGGTAAACATAGCACGTAAAATTGGTACTTACGGAACTGGATCCACAGAAACGGTATAAAGTGAATCAAATGAATAAAAATGAATTCTAAAAATGAAATTGAGAACTTGCTTTAAAAATCTAGCTTCATTCGAATTTTACGTACAAAAACATTTTCTTTTGTGAGTTTCTTTATACGCACTACTTCTATGTTTCATACTTGTGCGAGTCGGTAAAAAATTCGTAAGAAGGTACACAGATACATATATTTAATAGTATTCCTGTTGTCTTGTGAAAGCTTTATCCGTAGCCACGATATAAACATCTAATATGGTTCCAAAGAAAATTAAAAAGAAATGTGTACCGGGTATGTCGTCGCCCGAGTCGGAAAAAGTTTATATCGGCTGCCATGCTATGGCGGTCTAATGCCACCGTTATGGTATAGTAAAAATTTATAATCAGAATGAAAAATACTCCTATCATAATACAAAAAAGGCGAAAATGTCCTGGGCAGAGTTAGGGATGTAAAAGAAGGGAACTAGTCTTTTGACTTATCAGGCAGCTTCTAGACATTCACATGAAAAAATCTTGACATAGAAATATTGGCAGTTTTTCTCGAGTGAACACTACTTTACCATCGCTGTGAGCTCTCTTAGCTGCAGTGCAATTTATAGGCTTTAGTCCGTGATCATGTGACGAGAATTCAGAAAACTCGCCAGCCATAGTGAACAAAACATAATGTCTTACGGTTGAAGACCATACATGTAATATCTGAAAAAGTTTATCTGGATGGGGGGGAATAGAATTTCTTGAGTTGGATTTGTTCCTGTGGGGAATTTAAAATCGTTCTTTTCATTTCTGGATGGAGGAAGTTGACTTTTTCCCTGAGGGGACTATTTATCCCCCAAACCGACCTCCTGTTACGTGTGTGGGGAGGGGTGTAATTACAAATAGACATACATTTAAGTGCTTGTAGAGAATGAGAAACATGTACAATGGCAAGTATCAGGTAGTAGGGGTGTATCTATAATAGGAAGTAGCCCAGACTGGGGAGATGCATGCATCCTAAACTCTAATGACACGTTGTGTGACACTGCACGACATGACAAATGCCATGTTGTATGACGAAGCATTGCACTGAGGTAACAAAAGTCATGGAATAGGGGCACTCACATATACAGATGGTGGTGACATCACGTACACAATGTATAAAGGGGTAGTGCATTGGCGGAGCTGTCAGTTGTGCTCTGGTGATTCATTTGAAAAGGTCCCCGACGTGATTATGGCCGCACAACTTTGAACGTGGAGTGGTAGTTAGAGCTAGAAGCATGGGACACTCCGGTTCGGAAATCGTTAGGGAATTCAGTATTCCGGGATCCTCAGTGTCAAGAGAGTGCCGCGAATAATAAATTTCAGGCATTAACTCTCACCACGGACAACGCAGTAGCTTTTGCGTAGAGTTGTCAGTGTTAACAGACAAGCAACATTGCGTAAAATTGCGGGAGTACCATAGCGTACAGCATGACATCAACTATGGCTCCTCTCCTGGGCTCGTGGCCACGTTGGAACGTTGGACCTTAGACGACTGGAAAACCGTGGCCTGGTCAGATGAGTCCTGAATTCAGTTGGTAAGAGCTGATGGTAGGTTTCGAGTGTGGCGCAGACCCCACGAAGCCATGGACGCAAGTTGTCAACAAGTCACTGTGCAACCTGGTGGTGGCTCCATAACGGTGCGCGCCGTGTTTACATGGAATGGCCGGGTAATTTGATCCAAGTGAACCGATCATTGCCTCGAAATGGTAATGTTCGGCTAGTCTGAAACCATTGCAGCCATTTATGGACTTCACGGTCCTCAACAACGATGGAATTTTTATGGATGTGATGCACCATGTCATTGGGACCCAGCTGTTAGTGATTGGTTTGAAGAACTTTCTGGACAGTTCAAGTGGAATATTTAGTCAACCAGTCTGTCCGACTTGAATCCCAACGAATATTTATGGGACGTAATCGGGAAGTCAGTTCCTGCACAAAGTCCTACACAGGCAACACTTTCGCAGTTATCGACGACCATAGAGGCAGCATGGCTCAATATTGCTGCAGGGAACTTCCAACACCTTATTGTGTCCATTCCACGTCTATTTGCTGCACTATGCCTGGAGAACGATATTGGGAGGTAGCCCAGACTTGTCACCTCTATGTATATTACATGACGTGACGATGGTAGTGATACTAATGAAAAGCGCCGATATGTCAAGATATTTTGATTTATATGTCTTTGAAGCTACCAGATAAGTCGAAGAGCTAGATGCACTCTTTTACATCCTTAACTCTGCCCAGGACATATGGCTCTGAGCACTATGTGACTTAACTTCTGAGGTCATCAGTCCCCTAGCACTTAGAACTGCTTAAACCTAACTAACTTAAGGACATCACACACGTCCATGCCCTAGGTAGGATTCGAACCTGCGACCGTAGTGGTTGCGCAGTTCCAGACTGTAGCGCCTAGAACCGCTCGGCCACTGCGGTCGGCGGCCGGCCGGTGTGGCCGTGTGATTCTAAGCGCTTCAGTTTGGAACCGCGTGACCGCTACGGTCGCAGGTTCGAATCCTGCCTCGGGCATGGGTGTGTGTGATGTCCTTAGGTTAGTTAGGTTTAAGTAGTTCTGAGTTCTAGGGGACTGATGACCTCAGAAGTTAAGTCCCATAGTGCTCAGAGCCATTTGAACCATTCTGAACTCCGGTTGGCAAGACATATTCACCCTTTTTTTTCTGCTGTGATAGGTGCTTTTCATTGTGGCATTGCAGTTATTGATTAACGTTATCACAACCGTACCTTGGATAAATAAGTCGACTCATTATAAAAGCAGTCCACTAATGGGTGAAGCCTATTATGAGTGACCGAAAAAAGAGATCTTGTGACAGTGATAAATTTTGGTTGGCTCTGAGCACTATGGGACTCAACTGCTGTGGTCATCAGTCCCCTAGAACTTAGAACTACTTAAACCTAACTAACCTAAGGACATCACACACACCCATGCCCGAGGCAGGATTCGAACCTGCGACCGTAGCAGCAGCGCGGCTCCGGACTGGAGCGCCTAGAACCGCACGGCCACCGCGACCGGCGATAAATTTTGAAAACTGGTGTAATCATAAAGGCAATGAAGCGTAAATCGCTGTTCGGGAAGAGCGAGAAAACTACCTGTTGGTTGCTTTTCGCGACAAAGACCCTGCTTTACGTTGCGGTACAGCCACTGTAGCAGGAAGTAATTTCGCAACCATTAGCGACACGAGTCACCCGAGGCGGCAGGATCTGTGCTCTAATTGGCGCTGCTTCAGCGGAGACAGTTTCTGAGGTTTTCCCGTCAGGCGTCGCCGCCTGGCTCTGACAGTTCCCGCGTGGTTCCGTGCTGCTAGGGGCAGGGCGGCACCGCGCACTACACGCCAAGTTTCGCCGCGGGGCGCGCCGCTTCCTGCCTCTGCTGTTTACTGCGGTATGCTGAGCACCGTCAACAAGTACGTCGCGGACAGGCGAGCGACGACGTCAGATTGATATCCTCAGCCAGTGTCTGCGAAGCTGTAACTCTAACTTTTTTTCTTTATTTATCTTTACTGGCCTGTGAAAGTACGCTCATTAGTGGCTTATGGAGATACTGATGAGACAGGCAGATGCTCCACTGACGGATCGATCATGCGAGATTTTACAACATTATACAAACATCAAGCACATGATTACGCAGATTGCAGCAGCCGACAAGTGCAAGTATTATCGCACAGTCGGGTTAACAGCTCACGCAGCTAAATTGCTGACAACATGTGTGTGTTTGAGTGAAGTCCTAAGGGACCAAACTGCTGGACTCATCGGTTCCTAGACTTACACACTACTTAAACTAACTTATGCTAAGAACTACACACACATCCATGCCCGAGGGAGGACTCGAACCTTCGGCGGAAAGGCCGCGCAATCCGTGACATGGACCGCGGGACCACTCCGCGCAGCAAGTTGCTGACAATAAAAAGAATGCGAAAGAAAATGTAGGGTCTGTCAGATGACGATCAGTTTGGCTTTAGGAAAGGTAAAGGCACCAGAGAGGCAGTTCAGACTTTGCGGTTGATAATGGAAGCAAGACTGAAGAAAAATCAAGACGCGTTCATAGGACTTGTCGATATGAATAAAAGTGTTGGACGGTTTGAAACAGTGCAAGATGTTGAAAATTTTGGGAAACAGAGGAGAAAACTATAGCGAAAGACGATATTTACGAGAAGGAGGGAAAAATAAGAGTGGCAGACCAAGAACGAAGTGCTCGGGATAAGAAGGGTGTCAGTCAAGGACGTAGTCTTTCTCCCCTGTTCCATCTAGCAATGGGGGAAATAAAACAATGGTTCAAAAGTGGGATTAAAATTGAAGGTGAAAGGCTATCAATGATAAGATTCGCTGATCACCTTGCTACCGTCAGTGAAAGTGAAGAAGAATTACACGATCTGTTGAATGGACTGAACAGTCTGTAGTGTACAGAATATGGACTGAAAGTAAATCTAAGAGCGACGAAGGTAATTAGAAGAATCAAAAATGAGAAAACTGAGAAACTGGTGATCACGAAGCAGATGAAGTAAATGAATTCTGTTTCCTTGGCAACAAAGTAACCAGAAATGTTCAAATGTATGTGAAATCTTATGGGACTTAACTGCTAAGGACATCAGTCGCTAAGCTTACACACTACTTCACCTAAATTATCCTAAGGACAAACACACACACCCATGCTCGAGGGAGGACACGAACCTCCGCCGGGACCAGCCGCACAGTCCATGACCGCTCGGCTAATCCCACGCGGCAGCAAAGTAACCCATGACCGACGGAGCAAGAGGGAAGTAAGAAACAGACCATAACTGGTGAAGTGGGCTTCCTCGCCAAGAGAAGTATACGAGTAACAAACATACGTCTTAATTTGAGGAAGAAGTTTTTGAGTATCTACGTCTGTAGCACAGGACTGTATGGTAGTCGAAAATGGACTGTGGGGAAATCGGAACAGAACATAATCGAAGCATTTGAGATGTAGTGCTACAGAAGAATGTTGAACATTAGGTGGACCAGTAAGGTAAGCAATGAGGAGGTTGTCCGCAGAATAGGCGAGGAATCAAATACGTGGGAAACACCGACAAGAGGAAAGGACAGGATGATAGGACATGTGTTAAGACGTCAAGAAATAACTTCTATGATATTAGAGCGAGCTGTCGAGGGTAAAAACTCAAGAGAAGGGCAGAAATTGGAATACATCTACGAAATAACTGAGGACATGGGTAGAAAGTGCTACTCTGAGATGTAAAGGTTGGCACAGGAGAGGAGTTCGTGACGTGGTGCATCAAATAGTCAGGATACTGATGATCCAAACAAATAAATAAAATCATATATTTCAGTGTCAGTGTCTGAGCTATAATACCAATATCGACTCTGAATGCTCTCATGGTAGGAATTAAGCGATAGTTCTGAGGTGTGCGTTTCAGTTTCAAGAGGGAATATAGATTATGCCCTTGAAAGGACACAACGCGTCAGTTGAATAAGCTTCGAGACTGGATTAATAAAAAGTAGACAAAGGTTAAGATGGTGGTTTTAATGCTTAAGATGTTCAACATAGTCTTCCACGACTTGAGTACAATCCGCACCCAACGTTCGTGCAACCATATGGAACTGTCAGAAAAATTCTTCTGTAGGATGTTGTTCAGTTCGTGCGTCACATTGGGTTGAATGTCCGCTATGTCGTCAAAGCGCAGAACTTTCATGTGAATCTCTGCACGCTGTCGTTTTTTGGTATTTCGTATTGATTACCACAAATTCCGTCACTCGTGATGTTTTTTTCCAGAAAATAGTTTTACGTTTCAATCAAATTGCTGCAGGCGTCTACCGTCCTTTTTTTGTGGAGTCAAGGTGTGCGGGACAAACTTTGTGCACAGTTTTCTGTTCCTTAGAGCACTTTGGAGAATGTCTTGAACACTTGATTTAGAGATGTCTTTCATTGCGAAATGTGGCACAAACAACGCTGACACACTACAGTCGAAAGGTCACTACTTAAAATGCCTGCCCACAACTGCTCGAATACACCTCTATTGTTGAAGCTGCTACCTTAGCTATTGCGCTGACGTCGCTTACACGCCAGGAATAAAAGTCTCTAAACTTTTGTACGGACGATGTATGAAATAACCCTATGACGTTTGGTTCCACTCTGTCGCAAACATCGCCAGGAATAAACGTTGATTCATCCCTGAAGATGTCTTCGGACATGGAGGTGAAACAGCACTGAATAGCTTTCAATATCGAGAGCAGCCTCTCAGCCTAGATCTTCCCAAACTATCTGCCGTAACGATTGTGTTCTCGGAGGAGTCGTCATTAGAAAATTTGTTCGAAATGCAGAGTAGGTTACAGATGATGAAAGATCAGCACAAGGACTGGCAGCTAACTGTAAAACGCCAGTAAATGCCATGTAATGTGCATAACTAGACGAAACCTCCCGTTGTTTCACAACACGGCCACCGATCAGCTTGTTAATGACAGCCTTCATGTATCTAGGAATCTCTGACCAGAGTGATGTAAATTAGATCTACTGTATATTCTAATAGTGAAGACGGCAGGTGGCAGACTGAGATTTATCGGAAGAATTTTAGCAAACTTTAATTCACTTACGAAGGACGTCGCTTATGGAACTTCCGTCTGACCAAATCTTAAGCGCTGATTGTAGATCTAGAACTTTCACCGAGATGAACTAATGGAAAAGACAGAAAAAAGATTCAAAAAAACAGTTGAGCGTGACGGTATTGTTTAGTAAGTGCGAGGCAGTCAATGAAATGTTAAATCCCAACAGAATACACTGCAAGAAGTGTGTTGTACAAAGCGAAAAAACCTTTCCTCTTCAAATTATGCTACTCTACACTCCAGTAGTGTTACCCCTTGCAACGACCACAACGTTAAAGTTTGAAAAATTCGACAAACGTTGACAGTCATTGTTCCGAGAGCAAAAATGTTTGTAGTCTCCATTGTACGTCGTACGGTGGCTTGTAGGCTACAAATAGTTTCCAGTGTCTGTTTATTTTCCGTCTCTGCCTTAATAACACAACGTAAAAATATTTGAGGTATGTGGAATATAACATACGAGAATCCGAAAGAGCTGGGGTACACCTCATTCCTCTCATTAATAATCTGAGAATTTTTGCTTCTGCTAAGTTTCTGCTGTGCCAATGTGTTTTTATGACTATTCTTTTATAATGTTGAACCACACAAATAATGCAATCAACATAACAGATTGAGTCCACAGTTACTCTCAAATTAAAATTTGGCAGTCTCATATCGTTATAGCTGTCAACATTTTATAGGGCGGTCATACAAATAGTGCCAATAAATCACTAATTAGATATTTATGTTTCACAAGCAATTACTGTTCACTGTACCGAGTAACGTGACACAATAAAGTGATGGATCGTGCAAGAGAAGAAACTCTACAAATACTAAGTCTAGATTATCTCACTTCCGCATCAGCAGCATCAGTAATTATGGATTTTTTTAAAAAAGAAAAAGAAAAGAAAAAACTGAACAAGAGAGAATGTAACTAAGGACGTGACGGAGAAATTAGTTAGGACTGCGAAAAAAAAATCACAAAGTGCAAAGCTTACAATGCACAGGACGAAATAAAGCAAGAATTTATTTGTTGGGGAATCTGTTGGTAGAGGATCAGAAGATAATGAACACCTAAAAATCAGCAGAGACAAGAAAAATTCATCTAATATAGCATTTATTCATAAGGCCAATGTAGCTGTTATATAACATTCGGAAATGCATATAACTCTTACGTTGGAAAGTTATCAGATAAAATATGTGTACAGTTTTCTGAAAATCATGGTGTGAGCAGCCTGAAAAATGCGAAGTGCTCTAAAAGCGTAAGGAGGTCAGCATTAAATAGCACACTATTAGGATAATAACAGCATTGATAGCGTTCTTGCACGTTACAGTTTCAATAAAACTTCACTCATGACATAAAAAGAGATTCATGTGTTAAAATGTGTTATCATTATTATTATGCTCCATTTTGCTCAAGTGTATCACATCATTGTGGTATTTGCAAGATATAATCTTTTTAAATTTTCAGCAGAATGTTACGCCTGGCAAAATAATTTTCGCATAACAAACGAGAGAAAAATCAGTAAACCTGCTATAGATGTAAGAGAATCTTCCCCTGTTAGTCTGAACCGTAGGCTAACAGTTTTTTGTGAACTAACCATGAATTGAAACTACATATAACCTATATCACACATCACATTTTCATTTTGTAAAAGGCTTACATTTTATTGGAAATGTTTGTAACGTTTTTGCGAATTCAACAAGCGAATGTTTGTAGTGTACGAAGGTCTTAAATTATGGTAATTTCCAACTGTTTTAATATACGCACTAAGTCACGATAAAATTTTTTTGTGTAGCAGTACGATCTTTGTAGGGTTACTGATTGCCCATGGTAGATCCCCGACAGCAATATTGGTTGTGATTGCTGATGGAAGCAAACAGCAATAAAAGAACATATTCAAAGTGGTATTGGAAAAGTAAACGAGATCTATGGCCTTCAGAGGGGCACAAAATACTTTGATGCGCACTGAACAAAGGATTCTAAGCAAAAAGTCATTATTTGATCTATGAAGTGGGGAAATTTAGGACCTAATATAGGATTTAACATAGGACAATACAGTTTCGCGGTTCTGAAAGTTAAAGATAATTTCTACATCGTTATTTACTCCTTGGAAATGCAAATAACGTTCATAGGGAATAAATAAACGCCTTTAAGGTCTTCTGGTGGCAATGTAAATGTGTCGGAGAGAGCAGAGGGCCAGAAGTCAATTAAACGGAAAGAAAAGTATTAAAAAAGGTTTCATAAGATCGACTGTAGTAAAAGCAAGATAACGGTGATGGGGAGTAGCCAGATTAAACGAAGTGATCCGGGGAATTAGGTTAGAAAATGAGTCACTAAAGTTAGCTGACGAATTTTGCTGTTTGTCAAGCAGAATAAATAACGAGTGCAAAATTAAGTGCGATATAAAATGTCACTGGCAATAGCGAAAAACAAACTTCGAATGTAAATTAAAGTTTTTAAAAAGCCTTTTATAATGGTATATCTTTGTTTGATGCTTATACGGAAGCGATATGAAGAAGCTGAATATTTTGAAATGTGTTGAAATACAAGACTGATGAAGATTAGGTGGGTCGATCGGGTCAGTAATGAAAAGATAGTCAATCTAATCACGAGGAAAGACTTTTCGATTCAACTGGGTTAAAAGGAAGGATATGTTGATAGGACACATACTGAAACTTAAAGAAATACTTACTTAGGCAATCGTGGGAAGTTTGGGAGCTTTCTTTAATTCCATTTCTTACTTCCACGCAAACTTAGTATCTCGTGTTGCCTTAACGTCGTTGTTCGCCATATTTGTGGTGGATCCTGTGTACCGTGTAGACTTTTCGCTTTGGATCGTTCACGAATGGTTAGCAGGTTAGCAGGAAGAATCGTGTTGGACATGGCTGAAGAAAATATTATGAAGAAATATTTGTTCATTTGTGACACCTAATGGAAATGAGCTTTAAGAGAGACGATCGCTCGAGGACGGTGCAGGTAAAAGTCGCCTGAATAACTTATAACAATAAGAAATATGTCAAAACAGTTGCGTAACCGCAACATACTTTCGTAGACATTTCTACAGTGCAGTGATGTGCATTGTCTTGGTTTAGCTCGAAGGAGTATCAGAAATTTTCTGAATTATTCCATAAAATATCTCGTATCAGCGTTTCAGTGTCTTTGACTAAGCTATACCGTTAGAGTTACTGCTGTGAGTAAGAGAAGTACTGAGTGAGTACTAGCGAAAAGAACTGCAGAGTGCTAACGACACTTGGAGAAGTTTCTTTGGAGTGAGAACTATTCGTGCCATTCCAAGCATTTCGCATCCGTGATACAGATATAGTTTTTAGTAACTTTTGGAAACTAATGCTTTTTAAGACACTATTATAGTTATATCACCGTTACATGTACCTCTGCAGTGCCAACTTCCGTGTTACTATGCAGAAAATTCCGAAACATTGGCATCACAATCAAATTTCAGCAAAATTTACGTTTCCTGTATCGTTACCTTGCTGGCCGTTTTAAAAGACCCCAACATTTTCATGCTGTATCCCACGAATACGTTAAACTGATAGGTAGAGGGATCGATAAACTGTATACAGTGCTGGAAGAGGCAAGTTCGTCAAAGGGGAAAGGGGAAATACAGTTGAAATATAAATTTAATATAGCCATAATACTATTCTTAAGATTATTGATGTGATAATTGACGTTAGTAATGTGGTGATAGTTGTACTAGTAGCCAGTATGTTATTAAGAGTGAATATAAGAGAATTATTGAATCAATATACCATATTTTTTGTCTCTGAATGTCAACTGCTTCCGATAGTGTTTTTCAATGATAAAGATTTTCTTCAATTTTCTTTACTTCTTAGCTGAACAATAGTACATGTTGTGTTAACTACGTTAGCGACGAGGCTTGGTGAAGTCCGCCAAAAGTTAAACTACCAGGTTTCTTTACCACAAGAAAAAATGTTCAAATGTTTGTCGAATCTTATCCGACTTAACTGCTAAGGTCATCAGTCGCTAAGCTTACACACTACTTAACCTAAATTATCCTAAGGACAAACACACACACCCATGCCCGAGGGAGGACTCGAACCTCCACCGGGACCAGCCGCACAGTCTATGACTGCAGCGCCTTAAACCGCTCAGCTAATCCCGCGCGGCTTACCACTAGACGTTTTCGGTAAAAATTATGATTTGAAGTAGTTTGAGAATAAAAGGAATACGTGTAACTACTCAAACAGCGAACAATTACAGTAATAATTTCGATGACACATATATTTTATGAAAACAGAAAAAGAAATTGTCTTTGGAATAAAACCGTAAAATACTCTACATTATTGACGATTTATCAGAAAGTTACCATGTATGACGAGAGGGCCTCAAGAAATTCCGGAAATGTATCCTGAAAGGATAATATATTAATAAATTTAGTGTAGAGGCTGAGGACTGTAATGAAGAAAGCACAAAATCGTTGGAAATTTGGTTTTCTCTTGTGGAATTATGCAAAATCAGTTAGGGCTGTAGTCTGCAAATATAGTTGCAGAAGTTGATGTTGAAGGGCTATTCAAAGTGATGTGTGCCTCATACATAGCTCTTAACCTACAGATCAGCATTGCATGCCAATGACATCAGCCACAAGATCACTGAGTCGATCGTCATTAGTGGCTGAGGCGCTTTTTCCTAACCAGCAAATAGGATGCCTTTGGTATGGACACAGATAAACCAGCATAAAGAGAATAAAATTTCTTTCCCCAACAAGGTCAGTTTTGACGGAGTAGAAGTATTCACGACCCTCTCTAATTAGGTCTATCAGTGCAGTTTCCACATGTATCTTTTGAGTAAAAAATTGAAAGGGAATGTGGTTGTTCCTGCGGTGAAAACGTTGTATCAGAGCAACGCGTACGAAATGTAGGATTGCGGGGCAGGCGACGGCGATGACCCGTCCCCGGCGCTGGCAGCTGAAGATGTCAAAAAGCGAGTGCAACGGCCGCTGGCCTGTGAGGGGCGGGGATACGCGAGTGAAATAGATGGCGCACGCGCATCGCGCACCTGACCCGTGGCCCTTGCCCGTTGACCCTGCGGCCCAAAGCGACGATTAAATTACCATAGCTGGCGCTCCGCCCGCGTCGGAAACGGAAATCAGCTCGGCGTGCGTTGATGTTCCGTCGCAGGATTTACATCCAGCTGTCGGCCTCTCACAGGTCCACGAGGACCGCAGACGTTGAGCACACTGCACACGTTTTAAGGCTTGTACTGCGTTACGTGAGTGTTACATCACATGTTTCAAGGCTTCTTTTGTGCATTAATCAACTTGGACAGTTCTATTCAACCAAACGAACCTCGGGAAATTTTAATGTTTTCCCTCGGCATCAGGGACGAAAATAAGTCATCTCTGCAAACTTTGAAGTAGGGAATAGTTGTAACTCACATGAAGGACCTGCTCTGGTAGTCGTGCGTGTTAACGTGACCGCTTCCGGAACGGAAAGGTATTCCGACCCGGGATTGAAACTGTCTGACGGATTAACGACGAGGGGTAGGTAGGCCGGTCATCCCGAACGTGGTTTTTAGGTCGTTTTCCACATCTCACTAGGTGAACACTGGGCTGGTTCTCATGTTCTGCCTCAGATACAAAACATTTAGAAGCGACGAATGAAAATTTGTACCAGGCCATACTTATTGCTCACTATGCAACTGCGTTAACCGCTACGCCACCATGGCACAAGGGCTTAGCACAACTGCACAGGGTATTCTAGCAAGCTTCCCTCTTCAATTTAAAATTCCCATCAAAGTCTCAGCCCCCTTCTTATTTCTCCTAAAATCGAACGACGTTGCATTCATTGCTTCAGTCCGTATATGTACATCACAGATGTTCGAGACTTTAAATGGTCTCTGGATCCATACAGCTTCATTTAACTTAACACTTTCTCACGCTGACACACAGATTTTAAGCTATAAGGAGGCAGTTTGGGTACACCACTTCTGTCTTGGGAGTTGATGGGGGTGGGGGCTAGAGTAGTAGGCTAATGACCTTAACTGTTTGGTCTCCTGAAAGGCATACTAAGCATCACCTTCACTTGAAAGAGTTCCTGAGGACTGTAGCAACGTTCGGCCATCACAGTTGACCAATAACCTCCATACAAGTTTTGCATACAAATTGGTATGTCAGTTAAAAAAAGGCTAACGCAGTCTGTAAAGTGTACCTTAGAAGTGAACCTTAACCCTGAATGTACGTATGTTGTTAAGTATTCACATTTTGAAATGAATGTAACTACTGACATTTTAACCGATTGATGGATGATAAGATTTCTACGTTTCTGTATGAAACCGATAATGTGTAGACTGA